>NC_133162.1:65410000-75410000 GCF_040802235.1 Manis javanica
GGATATTTTTTCTAGCCCTTTCAAAATGCTGCAAGAGCTGTTTCTATACAGTGGGTTCAGGGACAACACATTGCTGGAGACCAGCTCCTTTTCTTAATTAAAAATGATTCTGGGGAAGGGACTACATCTTCCATTCTCTGTGTCCAGAGCACTGAGTTTGTCCATGAGACAGTCCAGCCTAGGAGGAAGTGCATGACTTTGAAATCCATCAGTTTTGGAATTAAGGTCAAGCTTATGCCACTTAATAACCATGTAACTTTGGTGAGGCCATTTCACTTTTCTGAATCTCAGATGCCCCATTTGTTCAGCTTGTTGGGAGACAGTTAGTAGAGATAATGTACATAAAGTGTTCAACACATAGTAAGCATTAAATAAATGGCAGTTTGGGATGTGGGTGTTTGTGGAATAAATTATGTTTGTGGAATAAATCAATGACTAATGTTTTGTGTCAGATTGGTGACCTGGTCCTACATCATTATAAGGTCCTTCCTTCCTGCCAAATATGCCACCTTTCCTGGGCTTTTCCCAGGGCCTGGTGGGTCTGACATTGCATATCAGCAGGAGTCTTCTTTCATTGGTCCCCACTCAGGAAACTCCTTCCCCGGTGGTGTGCAGCAGGAGACCTGGCTATCCTGGTCTTATGCTCTACGTGCTCTGAACTCCTAACACAACTGCATTAGCAGCAACAATAATAATAATAGACATTATCAAGTGCTTACTAGGTTTAAATATTTTGCATGGATGAGCTCATTTAATCTTTAGAGTAATCCTGTGTTAGGGACAGAATTGTGTCCTCCCCAAATTCATATGTTGAAGCCCTAACCCCTAACGTTACTCTACGTGGAAATGCAGCTTTTAGGAGGTACAGGAGGGTAAATGAGGTTGTCAGGGTGGGGCTCTTCTCCAATGAGGTTGGTGTCCTCATAAAAGGAGAAGGAGACACAAGCTCTCATTCTCTCTCTCTCTGGGCACACAAAGGAAGGCCATGTGAGGACACAGCGAGAAGGCAGCTGTCTGTCTACAAGCCAAGGAGAAGGTCTCATCAGAAACCAGCCATGCTGGCACCATGATCTCAGACTTCCAGTCTGAGAGATTCTACAGACTGTGAGAAAATAAGTTTCTGTTGTTTAAGCCACTTAGTCTGTTTTCTTATGGCAGCCAAGGAGACTAAAACTCCCTATATGGTTGATATTATCACCATTTCTATTTTACAGCTAAGGAAACTGAGGTTCAGAGAGATGAGGTAACTCCCCCCTGGACATACCTTCAGCAAATGATGCAGCTGGCATTCCCACCTCCACAACTCTACTCCAGGGCCTCTGGGCATAAACATTGCTCCTGGGGTCACGTCCGCTCTGGACCAGCTCGGTCGTGGCAGGCGGCTCTCAGGCCTGAGGTAGAGAGTGCATGTAGATGCCAATTCACCAACTTGTGGAAGCCCTGATGCCAAGAAAGCAGACATAGGCCCTTAGCTCAGATTTCAGAGATGGAGAGGAGCAGGAATATGACCTAGGAATAGGGCTTCTTTTGGTCAGAGTAGAACTCTAGAGAGCAGCCCAATAGTATTGGAAGGGTGGCTGCCTAGAAAAAGACTCCCCCCCCAAAAATTGTTTTGTTTTTCTGGGGGAAGTAATAAATATTTTATGGTGTAAGTAATTCCATTCAATGCATATTTCATCAAGTCACTGCCTGGCATAAAAGTAGCTGGTTATTTATTATTTATAAATGTTAATAAAAGTACAATAGAGTATTTTTTGAAATAACCTCTTAGTTTATCTTCCCTCAGTGATAAGTCAACTTCTCTCCTTGCACTCATTCTACAATTTGGGCCCCAGAAAAGGCCCCAGGGCAGATGCCATCTAAGAAAAGAGATGGAGCAAATGATGGGGAAAATCTCTGTCTTAAGAAAGGCTGGGAAAGCCCACTGTTTCTGACCCCTGTGAGGAGTGAGGAGAAGAGAAACAGGTGGAGCATGGTGGTGAGGCATCCCTACCTCCATGCTCACTCTGAGCTCAGCGTGCAAACCGGGGCCAGGGGGAGAGGCTAGCAGTGCTGGGGGGTAGAAACGTCCAGGTTGCTTTAAGGAGGATGAGAATCATGAATCTAGTGGCCTGCTTTCGTCAGTGTGCTGGGGGTGTTGGGTGCCTTAGGACAGACTTTCCTCAGCCTTGGCGCTGTGGATGTTCTGACCCAGGTAATTCCCTATTACTGGGCTCTGTCTTGTGCAGTGTAGAATGTTTAGCTGCATTATTGGCTAGTTCGTATCTACCTGTTAGATGCCAGTTAATATCTTCCCCATTGTGATAACCAAGTATAAGTCCAGAAATTGCCAAATGTGTCCTGGAGGTAGAACTGTGTCCCTCTCCCCATAGGAACCACTGTCCTAGGAGACAGCCAGCATTTGGTTTCATGCTGGAGTGGCTCAGGTGGGAGGAGGTCACAGGTAGATGAGCCTGAGGTGGGGCTCCTGACTCCCTAGGAGCTGTACATGGAAACCCAGAAATTCTATTTGTCCTGACGATGAGGCTCAGAGGTGCTAGGAAGGCAGTGGTACTGCAGAGATCTGGAAGCAGAGATGGCTGGGGCGCTGGCTGTCAGCACAGTCAATGCTGTTGCAGGACAAGGCACACCCCACGCCACGGACAAGCAAGAACCAAAGGAGGACCAGGGGTTCCAGGCCCTCACCTTCCGTTTATGTTCCGACTCCATTTTTGGTGAGAAGCAGCAGGGAAACGGACACTCTGGATGACCTAAACAAGATGGTGCCATCCAAAACCGTGTCAAGCGGGAAGAGAGTGGGGTGCTACTGACATACTGAAAATCTTCCCTTCCCAACTACCTAGTAGAGTGGGGGGACTCCTGAGGAGTATCACAGCAGCAAAGAAACAATTAAGAAGCTACATTTTGTTTGCACACACATGTGATTATGTGTGAGTCCAGGACGTGGTAATAATAGTAATAACAGCAGCACGAGCATATATCAAGGGCTTACCATGGTTGAGTGCTGTGCCTGGATCATCTCATTTATGCCTCAGCAAATGTCCTATGAGGAAGATGTTTCCACTGTGGCCTTTTCCTTACCTGTGAGGAAAGTAAGGCCCAGCTAAGAGCAGCCATTGGTCCAAGGAGTTACAGCAAGGAAGTGATGAGCATTGGATACAAACCCAGGCAGCTCCAGAGCCTGGCTCACTGCCCTGCTGTGTGTCTCCTTGCTGCTGTGGTGCTTTTGTGCTCAAGTCCCACATTCATTCACATATGCCTTTTGCTGTGCTTGTTGGACAAATGGAGCCATTCCATTTCTTTCCTGTAGCAATGCTTAAAGAGAGCATTTCTAGCATATAATTCCTATGAGTACTGATTTCTTTGCTCTCAAGAGTTCAAATACTCTCAAGACTGAGAAGGAACTAAAGGGAGCATTTGTTGCAGTAGATTATTCATGGTAAAGAATTTGCTGCACCCAGAGCAACAAAGATCTGTTTGTGCAGAGGCTGTAAGGGTGGCATCTGTGTGGCACTGAACACCATGAGCAGAGCACTGAGTGAGGCGCTTCGTGCTGGCCCATGAAGAGGCCCTCGGTAGCAATGCTTTGTAGACAGAGTTACTGGATACTTATAGCACTTTCCATGTCACTCTTCCTGAAACCGCCAAGGACTCAGCATTTTCAAAGACAAAAGTAAATTAACATGAGTCTTTCTGTTTGTTTTCAACAGCTATCAGTTTCTATTTGAAAATAAGCTTTTTGACCTGTATACAGGGTCTTCATGACCCTGAACTTCCTCAACAACCAGCTTCTTGTCTGGGCATGAAAAGTCCATAGAACAATCACTGGATATCCAAAACCGCCTCCCTGTTTTAAGAAGGCTATATTCAGCTTTGTGAAAAAATGAGCAAATTTTTCTTATTTTTTGAGTCATTGGTCTTGGGGAGATCTAGTCATATTGGAAATTCATTTCTATTTTTTATTTAAATGCTGACTGTGGTAAATTACGGAGCGGGGATTTTCTGATACTCCTCCCATTGGGCAGTGGGTTCTAGTTTTCCACCTGAATCTGGGTTGGCTTGTGATGTTTGACCAGTAGTAGGATACAGTGGAGTGACCCCCTGCCAGCTCTGGCCTGGCCTTTACAAGGATTAACAGTTCTGGCATGGTCTGCTGGGCACCAAGGCTCTCACCAAGGGAGTAGTCTGACTGCCCTGAGGTTGCCATGCTGTGTGAAGCGTGAGGCTTGTGGAGGGGCCCTGGGGGATGAGTTGTCAAGTAGACACAGAGATGGAGGAAGAGAGAGAAACAGGGTGGGAGGGAGAGAGGGAGACAGACAGAGAGCACGAGTGCAGCACAGTGGCCTCAGATAGATGAGGGGAGAAGCCATCCTGGAATCTCAGAAATGGATCCTCCAGGCCCAGCTGGAAGCAGTGATGAACCACCCAGGTGGGCTCTTCCTAAATTCCTGAACCACAGAATTACGAGCAAAATAAAATGGTTGCTTTAAGCCCCTATATTTTGGAGTACTTTGTTACATATTAATAGGTAACCAACTCTTCAGCTACTAATGATTATTGTACCAAATCCTAAGAAACTTCTCAGTTATAGTTTGGATGAAGCTGAATTAGAGCTGGAACCAGTCACAGCAATCTTTAACTCGGATCCCTTTATTTTACAGAAGAAACTGAAATCCAGAGATGTTAAAACAGAGGACTCACAGTCACTTAGCTGTAGAGTTAGGGAGTTAACTGTTTTCACAGCTTTATGACAACTTTCCCAAATAAGAGCATTTCTTGGCTTCAAATTTCCTGTGAGGATATTTACTGCTGCCACTAAGCTCAGAACCTCTTGTCACATCCTTCCCCAACCCAGTACCTGCTCTCTGAGGTGGGCTCCTTCTGGTCCTGGTATCCAGCTCCCTTCCTCTGTCCTTCCACCACCTCATCCATGAGCAGCGAGGACATTGTGATTCATGTTATCAAGTTCTCTCCCTTCAGAAAAGGCACCTGTGCCTGTCCACTGGAAGCTGAGAAAGGGTAAAATCCCAGGACCGCAGGTTTAGGGAAGGTTCCTGTGATAGTTGCCACTTGACTGGGTGCCTGCTTCACTTCACACTTGCACACAGCAAACCAAAGCCCTGGATTCCCCACAGCACACATGGCTGTGTTTTTGTGGCCATGTACTCTGCGCAGAAGTTGACCACATAGATAGCTTGTAAGTTAACAGGGAAAGGACCACTCACAGGAGACCCAGTTGAGCTGATTTCTCAGTTTGAACTGCTGTTGGTGGGGAGACCCTTCGAAAGGAAACCTTCTAGGTATTTTCTGTCTTTGTCTAGCTGAGGTCCCAAATTAGTGACCCAGCCCTGCTCAATGAAAACTCACTGCAGCTCTCAAAGACTAAATAGCTTCCAAAAAAGGGGGAAAATAATGGAATCTTATGCTTAACAAGAAAATTGGGGAAAAGAGTTAAAAGTACCCCCAGATAAATACAAGGACAGAAAAAAAAATATAAAGAAAGAAAAACATAAATTTAGACTAGCATTTTTCAGAATGGTTCAAAGACCATTTACATCACAATTACATAGGATGCTTGTTAAAAATAAGGATTCCAGAGCCCCATTCTGCATGGACTGAATCAGGCTCTCTGGGGGTAGAAATAGAAATTTTCAATTGTGTTCCAGGTGGTTCTTGTGCTTATTGAAGTTTGAGAACGGCTGCCTTAGAGTTAGTTATTTTACAAACAAATTTCAAGAAACATTTTCTGGGAAGTCAATGCAAATTTCAGCTTTGATTTATTGAACCTTCCTAATGCCTGCATTTGCACGAGTACATATGTATACACACACACACACACACACACACACACACACACACACACACACACACACACACACAGTTGTATAAGCTCTAGTAGGGGAGGAGATGGAGGTGGACTAATTTAAATCTTTTTGTGCAGATTATAGGCCTCAAGACCCACCCCCTTCACTTTACCTTATCTTCCCCCTTTTAACATTTCTCATATGCATGAAGCATGGCCCCCCTTCGGTTTTCTACACAAGGGAAATTCCCAGGTGCAAGAACAGTTGGTCCTCAGCCTCAGGAAAGACTCTGATGTGGATCTTTGAAGTTGGAGGAACTTAAATATTAAAGGATCCACCAGGTGCCGATAGAGTTGAGTGGGAGTCCCAAAGGGGAATTTGTTTTCAACATAAATACTAATAATATAGTAAATGGTGAAGCAAATATTTATAATGTGTTGAGTGTTCTGATCGGCACTGACCTTGCTCTCTTTGGGATGTGAAGCTGGGTAAGTCAGACGAAATATGGGAAAATGATGACTTAGGGAATTGGTGTTGAACATGCATTCCTTTATCTCCTTCCTCCTGGACAAATTTTGGTTCCAGGCCTCATCCTCATCAACCCTTCAGTAACAGAGCCTTCCGCAAAGTTTTACATATTGGAGAATATAAAACTGAGAACTGATTAGAAACTTTGTCAGATAAAAACTCCTATTTTCATTCCTTAGATATGGAGTAGCCAAATATTGCTTACCCATTCTTCAAGATTTAGCTCGAATGCCCAATTCTCCACGATGCACTTACCATGTCACAAATAGTACTATTATACTATTCATTTTATACTGATTAATATTATAATAATCTGAACAGTAGTAATATAGAGACATATACATAATAATATGCTAGCAGTGTTATATTATATGATACATTAATGCCTCTAATAATGACCAGAGATTGCTATTCTCTAGTTAAAGTAGTACTAACTGGCCAGTAATAACAGTCACCACACACTGGCTAACATTTATTGAGCATTGCCAGGCATTATGCCCAGCCTTCCACAAGGACTATCTCAGTTAATGCTCAGCACCAGTCTACAAGGTGGATATTCTAGGTGCTCTTGCTGTATGTGAGGAAATGAATTTTCTCTCAGCAAGTAAGTGGTGGGACAGTAATTTGCACCCAGAGTCCATTCTTGCAATGGGGAGGTCACCCCTCCTCATTCCCTCAGGTCCAGACCATGGTCTGCACTTCGGCTGGTGCACTTGATGGCATTCTGCCTTCTCTTACAGTGATTTATGAGTTGCCAGCTCCTGCAAGGCAGGATATGGTTTACCTCTGAAAGCTTCAGAATCCTTAGCCCTGTGCCTTGAATGTACAGACAAGTGATGTTCAAATGCCTGTGGCATCAGTTAGAATTGTGCATGCTAACAGAGTCGGGCTTGCTGGTGACAGCGGCAGCCCAGGCTCTCCTGTGTGCTAGTTACTGACAGCTTATTTCTAGTGTTAGTAGATGGGAATTCCTGCATGATTTCCAGGCCTGTTCTTCTAGCAGGGACCAAGGCATTTACTACCCACACTTTTACAAAGTGTCAACCAGATTTAAGATGCCTTCCATTAAATTATCTAATAATGATGATGTGAAAAGTGACCATGGAGCGCTCACCATGTGCTGAGCACTCGGCTAAAGCCTTTGCAAAATTAGTCTCACAGCCCGTACCACAACTCTTTGAGGTAGATGCTATCTTTCTTCTGTAGATGAAAGTTGAATAACTTGCCCAAAGTCGCTCAGCTAGTGAATCACAGGGTTTGGATTTGACTCCAAAGTCTATGCTTTTAATCATTTAATCACTATTCTAATCAACATTTTTTCCCTCTTCCTTCCTTCCTCTTTGCTTTCCTTCCAAAAACATTTATTGAATGTTTCCTTTGTACTAAGCCTGTGCCAGGAGAATAATGCAAAGGTGAGCAAGCAAAACAAGGTCCTTGCCCAACAGGGTACTGGGCGAAGTCAGAGATGAGATAAGCAATTATAAAACACGGTGGCAAAACGCTGTGATAGACTCCACAGGGCTGTGACAACAGACACAGGATAGGCATGATTCCTGGTACATGGCTTGGCCTTTGAAGTGCAGCTGAATGCTTACGGCACCCCCCTGGGCTGCTGTCAGTAGCCCCATTTGTGTGTGATGGTACTGAATTTCAGACAGGTCAGAATACTTGCTCAAGGTCACACAGACAGCAAGTGACAAGGTTGCTCTTCAAACCCCAGTTCGTGCTAGACCAGGTCACCTGGGACTAATATAAAGTGAACTAAAATGGAACAGCTGTTATGCTGTACGGTGGGGCAATGTGTTTTCTAGTAGATAAAATGGAGTTAGCATTTTTCATAGCCAAACTACCATCCTTCCACATGCTTCAGGAAAAAAAAAAATGTCAAAAATTCCTGCATTTTATGATTATTTCTGTGAGGGACATGGAAGAAACCCTTAACATAGTCAACAGGCCCCATAATAATTTTTCCAAGTTCTGCTGTAATGAGGAGTTTCCTAGGAAAGTTACTCCTTACTTCATATTTATTTAAATTTCAAACCTGCCCATCTTGGATTCATAGCAAGAATCAGTAGCTTCATTTTGGGCTTTGATGAGCTGATCAAGGACTAGTACTCAATGCAGAAAAAAAATAACAGAGGCCAAAATGTCTGCTTGCTGGTGCAAAATCAGGACTTGGGATTCCAAGATGTAGCTGGGCCTTATCTGTTGATTCACTACAAGTTTCAGGCCATTTAACCTCTTGCTGGTCCTCTGGATTTCCTTATTTTTTGTAAAATAAACCCATTAACATGGAATGGCTTCAGAGGAAGGATCAACTCTCCTGCTGCTTTGAGAATACCACAGATGCCCTGGAAAGAGGAGATGAAGGGGCTTCAGAGGCTATATTCTCCTTCAAGGACCATGGAAAACTTTCACTTCTCTGAAAATGCTTTTTACAGGAGTTCAGTACTGCTTCTGAACCATTGTTGAAACAATCAACAGAGTAGCAGAGTCTCCAATGTAAGTTTATACTCGATCCAAACAAGAATCTCAGCTGTAAAAGAAGTTTCATGTGTCTGCAGAGCACTGGGACTCACTCGTCACCTTTGCCCCTTTGGAGTTCCTGAAGTTGGTTTCAGAGGGTCTAGAAAAGCTTTCTCTCAGTAAAAGGCTCTGCTAAACTCCTGGTGTCCCTTGCCTGTGGACCGCCCATCTGCCCGGTGACATTCTTAATCCTCTGCGTTCTCGGGACACATCACACATTTGGAACTGCACGCTGCATTTTAGTGGTGTCTGATTACATTTTTAAGAACTGTTCTTGCGAAAAGTGTTTGGACATGAGACAACTAATTTCCTGCATCATGTGTGGATTTCCAGAACAATGCCAGAGGGTCTAAAGAACACTGTTTCTCTGTTGACTACACAAAAGTGCTTTAACATCTGCCCAGGGCCAGAATTTTGTCTCTCCTAGTAAATGAAGAATACTATGCTGGAGTGTTCATGTTAAAGGAAGAACATGAACTAATTTAATTAGTCAAGTGCTTTTGAAATCATCTTTTTGAGTTCTGAGATAGCACTGAAGGATAAAGGGCCCCACTGGCATTGACCCTAACCTGAAAACAAAAGGTAAAGAGGAAAAGTTGGGTTTCCCTCTGCTCCTTCCCCTTCACCCATCATCTCCACAATTTTCTCATTAGTTAAAGTTAAGCATGAGTTGGCTGACGTGGTAGACTGTTAGTACATTAGACAAGTGAATGTCATTTTCCTCGGATCAGAGCCCCAAGCAAGTTCAAACTGAGGAGAACTAAGCCATCGTTTTCTCAATACCCAATAAAAGTATTGAGACACCCCAATACTTTTTAAAAAGAAAGCATTGATCTTCTGTGTAAAGAAAAGATGATTCTGAACAGGACTTACACAAATTTCTTATGAAAGATGATATGTTGTGAAAAATTTAAGCAAGAGACTTAATTAGCCTTGCACAGTATAAATTAGGGATATGAGAGATCATGTTATAAATAAAAGGTTAGAAATAGGTGACCCACAGGCCAGATGGAGCCCGTAGAGGTGTTTTTTTTTTTTTTTTTTGCCTACACAGAACTCTCTAAGAATTTAAAATAATTTCCAGCCTTTTAAAATGGGAGAAAAGAAAATATAGAAGAACATTTTAAACCCTAACACCTTTAATTAGGCAAAAACTTCTTAGATCACCAAGAATCATGATCCATGGAAGAAAAAAAAATGCTGGACTTTGACAAAATTAAAAAATTATGCTTTTGAAAGACACTCTTAGGACAATGCAAGACAAGTCATGGAATGGAAAGAAATATTTGAAAATCACTTATCTGCTAAAGGACACAGATATAGGTTATATAAAGAATTCTAAAAACTCAATAATAAGAAAAGAAATAACCTAATAAAATGTGGACAGAAGATAAAAAGACACTTCACCGAAGAAGTTAGGTGGGCAGTAAATAAACACATAAAAAGACACTCAACTGTATGGGTCATTGCGGGGGATGCAAATTAAAACCACAAAATACCATTATACACCTATGAAAATGACTCACATTAAAAGGCTGATGATACCAAGTGTTAGAAAGCATGCAGGGCAAATGGGTCTCTTACAGTCTGATAAAAAAGTGAAGCGGCACAGCCAATCTGGAGACTGTTTCTTAAAAGGTAATACTTAGCTATTATATGACCCAGCATCTCCTCTTCTAGATGTTTATCCAAGAGACAAAGTATATGTCCAAAGATTTACATACAAATATTACAGAAATTTTATTTTAGTAGTCCGCAAACCAGAAACAACCCAAATGTCCATCAACAGACAACTGGGTAAACAATGGTGGTGTATGCAGACAATGGAATACTATTCAGCAATAAAAAGGAATGAGCTGCTGATACACATAACCTGAATGAATCTCAAAATAATTATGCTTAGAGCAAAAAAACTAGACCAAAGTAAGTGCATACAATATGATAAAATTCTAGAAAATTCAAATGAATCTATAGTGGCAGAAAACAAATCTATAGTTGTCTAAGAATGGGATGAGGGTGAGAAACATGGATTCTCGAGGGACCGAAACAACTCTTGGGATCATTGATCATGGATCTGGCTGGCTCACAGGTTTATAAACTTACTAATTTGTACATTTTGAATATATACAACTTCTTGTATGTCAATTATATTGCAATAATAAAGCTGTTAAAAGTGGGCAGATTATATTTAAATTTTTTGAATGCTAGGGTTGTCTTAAAAAGTTAGCAAATGTGGGCCTAAATTCCTGTGTGACACCAGCAGGCTGGAACTGAGGAGCCACAGCTTCTGTTAGGCAGGTTGTTCTCTTGTATTCATTGCAGCTTAAACCAGCTCCACTTCGCTCGTGGAGGTTACCTGCCTGGCCTTTGCAGGCATTCATTCACTCTTAGGATCCCAGCTCGCCAAGGCTCTTACAGGCATTTCAGTTCTCAAGTGTTCTCCTTGCTTCCCAGATTCAGTTCCCTTTAGAAAAGTTTTCCAAGTGTGACCCTGGTGCCAGTGATCACTATGACAGAAGGGAATCAGGGAACTTTATGAGGGTGAAGCACTTCTTTTGGCTCTACCAGCAAGTGAGACAGTTGTTCCCTTGGCTGCTTGGGAGGCTGATTTCAACTTTTCAACTCATAAATGACGCTGGTCAGCATAAATCGAAGGAATGCTTTATTAAAAGAAAAGAAGAGTTGATAAGGCTTCTATAATCTTCTAAGCTAAAATCACAGGGCTCACAGGTTGAGCAGAGCAGTCCTCCACATGACACTAGGCAGTCCTTGAATGCAGATTTTCTTCTTGCTGGACTTAGCCTGATGTGGCCCACAGTTCTCTGTTGCTCTTCTAGAATACCTGTTTGCTTTACCAGGGCCTCTGACAAGTCTCCCTGGGCTCCCTAGACTTTTGCATGGAGAGACCAGGAATTCCTGTGCAGATCTGGGCAATCATTGTAACCCTTCTGGCCCGCCCAGGGGCAGATTAGGACTTCCTCCTTTACAGATCTATGCTTTTTTGTGTCTTAGCTGCCTCAACAGATAGGAGACCCTAGAACAGGTCATTGTGTCTGCTCAGCCCAATGCAGCCAAGCTCAGAGCTTGGTCTAGACCACAGGGTAGAGCATACCAGTGATTCAAAACCCTCCCTCCTACCATGGTGTGCATCCCATCTCTCTAGGGGGAATTCTCGGGTTCTTCCTTAAGAGACCACTCCCTGTTTATACAAGTACTAATTTACTGCTGGGTTTCTCTTCAGTAGAGTCACAGACATCTGCCACCTTTAGGTACTCATACTTCATGGAGCTTGTCCTCAAGTCCTATGTCCTTATTTTTCTTTAGTTAATAGCTGATTTTTGCCAGTTTGGGGCAAGGAAATTTTCTACCATTTTGGTAATCAAGACTCTGTAGAAATCTTAGTTTTGAGCATCTGTCTTCATCTAAAATCTGCCTTCCTCCATGGAAAGGTTTCAACTGAGTCTAGAGAACATCCTTGTCTTTCTGTTTGCATCAGAAGTTAAATGCTGCCTATCTCTAGAAATTTATGCTCTTTGTACAAATGCAAACCGTATAAGCACACAAATCTTGGAGTCCAGGTGTGAAAAGGGAGTAACTCAGCTCGAGTCTGTTTCTGGCCAGATCAAATTTAGAGGAAAAGGCCACTTCATTGCAATTAATTAATAAATTAATTTTTTGAGAGGACAGCTCTTCTAGTCACTTTGAGATGACTGTCAGTTGGTCACCATAGCCATGCATGTGTGTACCTGCCATTCTACATTCGTATAGGGACAAAAGGGTGGTTTAACTAAAATGTTTAAAATCATGGAAAGACATACACAAAGTCATATATGTTGGTTTTAAATTAATCGCAATGGTGGTCAAGCCATATTTTCCAACAAAGCTGCCAGCTGCCACTCTTCATGTCTACCTGGAACCTCAGAATGTGACCTTGTTTGGAAAGAGGGTCTTTGAAGATATAATAGGTAAGTTAAGATGAGGTCACATTGGCTGAGGGTGGGCCATAAATCCTATAACTGGTGTCTTCATAAGGAGAGGACAAGAGACACAGAAACAGAGAGAACAGAGAGAATATCATGTGATGATGAAGCAGAAACTGGGTGCTGTACCTACAAGCTAAGGAATGTCAAGGCTTGCTAGGGACCAGCAGAGCTGGGAAAAGCCAAGGATGGATCCTCCTCTAGGGCCTTTAGAGAGAGAGCATGGCCCTGCTGATACCCTGATTTTGGACTTCTAGCCTCTAGAACTGTGAAGGACTCATTTCTGTTGTTCAAGTCTTTCAGTGTGCCGTACTTTGTGTGGACAGCCCGAGGACACTAACATGGGGATTAGGTTGTATGACTCCAGGAGTAATCAAGCTGAGTACTCCTGCTGCTGGTCATAAAATTCTGTGACAAACCTAATAAGACTGATTTTATCCTATAGATTTAAAACTGAACTTAAGTGTCACAAGTCACGGTTGCCTTTGGTGGTGAGCACTCTAAGATGGGTACTTTTTGGCACTATCTCATTGATCCTCAGAACACTACAGGGTGGTATCTTTTCTTCATTTTACAAGAGAATGAATCTGAGGCACTGATAGGTTAGGGAACTTGCCTATGGTCATGCAGCTGGTAATGGTCAGAACTCAAAGTTTATGTTTCTTTCACTACACCACGTTGTGTCTCAGAGTCTGAAGATGCCTTCCCTAAATGCTTGACCAATAGACATATCTCTGAACTAATTATACCATGCCCCAAGGTGAAGGATTTGTAGAACAGCTCTCTTGAAGAGTAGGTTCTGGGGTTTTTTTTTTTTTGTTTGTTTAAAAAATTCCCAGTCATGACTTTACTGCCACACCTTGTCTATATTATGTTGGATTCTTTGCCTGTCTAACTTATATTATCACTCCCCTAGGAGGGACTAGGACTTCTTTTCCTTCTTGTACAAAACTGAAGAAGCTGTCAACCCTTAGTAAATAATCAGTATCCATGCCAGCACAGTGATCCTTACAAATTATGACCCTCAGGCTCTGAAGACTAAAAGAAATGTTCAGTTGTGCAATTTTCCACTCTTTTAATAATCTTAACAGTGTGGGTCATGTTAGTCTGAGTTTAATATTATAATCCAAACAACATTTGACGCTGAATGCAGAGCGAGGCTCGGGAAACACCCAGGCCAATGTATTCAAACACTACTCATGGTAGCTGGTCAGGCTGTTTTGACCTTTCCAGTATCTGCAGACTGGCTGGGCTTTTTGTCCCTCTTCTGCCTACATGGCACTTACCACACACATAATAGTAGAACAATGGTAACATTTAAATTTTTTCCTTTTCTTCTTCTTTTTTTTAAATCTTGTTAAGAAGGACCAGCTCAGCCTTGCAGTTTAGGTAGGCTGAGGACCAGCATTCTGGTTTGAATGAAGTTATGCTTGAGAGTGTCTGTCTCCTGTACTCAGCTGTGTATCTTTATCATTCTCAGTCCCTAACCAAAGAAATGTGGCTCACCCAGATGCATAGGGTTTACTTACAAACTGTCCTTGAAATTTCTCTTTCCCATTTTTCTGTGTGTGTATGTGTGTGTGTGTGTATGTGTGTGTCTGGGTGAGGCATATGCCAGTGTTTATGACATAGTCTTAAGGGAGGATGGCCTGTGTTCAGTCCTGATGGCCAACTTTGGGTTAAACCCAATCTTTTTATTTATTTATTTATTTATTTATTTATTTATTTATTTATTTATTTATTTATTGAAGGGTAGTTGACACACAGTATTACATTAGTTTCAGGTGTACAACATAGTGATTTAACATTTATATACATGATAATTTTAGGTACCAGCTATCACCATACCAAGTTGTTACAATATTTTGGCTATATTCCTTATGCTATACATTACATCCCGGTTACTTATTTATTTTACAATTGGAAGTGTGTACTTTTTTTTTTTTTTTTTTTTTTTTTGTGAGGGCATCTCTCATATTTATTGATCAAATGGTTGTTAACCACAATAAAATTCTGTATAGGGGGGTCAATGCTCAATGCACAATCATTAATCCACCCCAAGCCTAATTTTCATCAGTTTCCAATCTTCTGAAGCATAACGAACAAGTTCTTACATGGAGAACAAATTCTTACATAGTGAATAAGTTACATGGTGAACAGTACAAGGGTAGTCATCACAGAGGCTTTTGGTTTTGATCATGCATTATGAACTATAAACAATCAGTTCAAATATGAATATTCATTTGATTTTTATACTTGATTTATATGTGGATACCACATTTCTCTCTTTATTATTATTATTTTTAATAAAATGCTGAAGTAGTAGGTAGATACAAGATAAAGGTAGAAAACATAGTTTAGTGTTGTAAGAGAGCAAATGTAGATGATCAGGTGTGTGCCTGTAGACTATGTTAATCCAAGCTAGATAAGGGCAATAAAACATCCACGTATGCAGAAGATTTCTCTCAGAACGGTGGGGGGGGGGGAGGAGGTTCTAAGCCTCATCTCTGTTGATCCCCATTTTCTCACCTGATGGCCCCCCTGCGACTGTGCCTGTCTTAGGTTGTTCCTCCCTTGAGGAATCTTACCCGTCTCTGGCTAACCAGTCATCTTCCGGGGCCATACAGGGAAATGTTAAGTTGGTAAGTGAGAGAGAAGCCTTATTGTGGGTTAAACCCAATCTTATAAGTCCCCCAATACTAGCAAATTCTGTAAGAATCATTTTTAGACTGTGCACTTGATTTCATGCCCCCTTCTTTTAAACCCTTTATTTTGTGAAATGAAATCTTTGACCACTCTTCCTTCATTCTCCAATCTTTCTCTGTAAAGTCAGCTGTATTTATTTTTTCTTTTGAATAGCAGTTTCACCATCCTTAGTTTTGACACACTTTATCAAAATAGTTTGGTAATTAGGTGATTTCAAGGTAAAATTCAGAATCCTTGCCTTATCATTCAAGGCCCACCATAATCCTCAATCCCCTCCCAGTTTGTGTGTACAACTTTCATTTACTCAACAGGAGGCACTGGGTGCTATGAGAGAGTGTAGGAGGGACAATTTGCTGAGGTATCTAGGCTGAAATCAGACCTGTGAATAGGAATTGGCCAGGTGAGAGATAAGGGAAAGCTTTCTTAGTGGATGGACTACCATGGATGGAGCCCCGCGGTGAGACAGCATAGCACACTTGGGAACGGAAATGATTTCAGTGTTGCTGGAAGGCAGAGTCCAGGACACGTCTTCGAAGTTGAAGACTGAGGGCACAGAACAGGGTACAGATCCTGCTTGGCTTGAAAGTCTAGTGATTTAAGACTTTGTTGTAAGGTCAGTGAAGAACTGTTGTAGGTTTTTAGCACGATTTACTTTTCAAAAAGATTATTCTTGCTGCGTTGAGGACAGTGGATCAGAACAGTGCAAGACAGAGACCAGAAACCCAATTGATCAGTGGATCAATCTGGGGATTCATTCATTCGTATGTTCATTGGCTTGTGCTTTTATTCATTTGATACGCACTTATTAAGTACTTGCTGTTCTCAGGCTGTTTATCTGCTTTTTATTGAGCTTCTCATTTCATTTTGGGTACTGTTTTTCATCACAGAGTCAGACCCCTTCTCCTGTTTGCCATATAAATGATGATTGAGTATACTGGACATGTTTTTCTGCTATAAACACAGCTTAGCACACAGTCCCCAGATGAGCTTTCTTACGGCAGAGGAAGGATTTAAGTTGTGGAATGAGTCCTTTGCTTTCCCAGGTGGAGCACTAGCCTTCTGGAGTTGGCAAATGTTTTGCCTGAGGGACTTAAACTTGAGTATTTGAATGTGTACTGGGCTGAGTTAATCCTGTCCTGTTTTTTAAATACTTTAAGCAGTTTTTTACCCAGTTGAGGCAGAATTAAATAGTGCCAGTTGCTTCAAATGCATGAATCAGAGGAATGTCAGAGTCCTAATGAAAAGTTCTTAATGTAAAGATACATTTTGGCTTTTGGCCCTGTTACCTCTCCAGCTCGCAGCCTGCTGCATTACCCTGCACTCCACCCTGCTGGGGCCAGTACTGGACTAACTGTGGCTTGGGACGGGGCTGCTGAGTTCCAAGGATCTTCTGAGTGGCGCTGGCTCTGATTTTCATGCTAGCCTTGCTTCAAAGATCTTTTTTTGGCAAAGAAGTTGCCATATATGATTAAAAATAATTTGGGGGGCAGGATTTCTACCAGGAATTGAACAAACAATGTCCTGTCTTAAGCCGGTTCCAAATTCGTAATACATCTGCTTTGTACAGTCCCCATTTCATAAAACTACAATTCCTCGTTTGTCTGAGTTCCTTCTGCTTCTGTGCTAGAGGAGTCACACCCCTTTATTTCTGACCCTAAAGGCACCTTCCCAAGTTTGGGAAAGCCTCTTACTTGAAGTCACAGAAGCCCTAAGTCATGCAGTCATTGCAATTATCACTGTTCAGCATTTAGCAAGCTACCTGGTTGCTTTTCCAGATCAGGGCAGATGTAAAACAGCTGACTCCTCAGCTAATTTCCCAAAGAGACCTCCCAAGCCCTGATCGTTTGCCTGCCAGGGCCACCATCTTAGATTCTGACACTTTTCCCGGTTTCTCTCTCGAAACTCCCCAGCTGAACAGATAGGAACACACACTGTTAATCACATGTTTTATTTGTTTGCTTAATCATTTCTTTCTGAAGGTGCGTGAGGAGTCTGTGAAAAAAAAACTTGTAGAAATTTCTAGGTTCTACAGGCTGTTGTGCTGAGTCTCACTAGCCCATTTGTGATCATAGGACTTTTCCTAATTTGCTTATGTCTCATTTAGATATAGAAATTCTTGATTTTGAATGCTTTTGATACTGGATCTCTGTATCAAGGGTCACTTTAATTTGCAAGTAACAAAATCCTAACCCAAACTGGCTTAAACAAAAAAGGGATTCATGGGCATATATAAACTAGAAAGTTCAGGGGCAAGGTTAGGCTCAGCTGGACTCAGTTTCTCTCCCTTTCTTGGCTTTGCTTTCTGTTTTTGTTGACCTCCGTCTCATGCTTCAGGAGCAGGAGTTGCAGCAGTAGGAGAAATGCATCCTCTCATTGTCCTGTGGAAAAAGGAGATTGCTCTCCCCAAGATGTTCAACAGAATCCCGACTTCTGGCTATCATTGGCCAGAATTTGTCTACACACCCAGACCTGAGCCAGTCACTCTAGGCAGGGGTGTGCTGTGTGGTGCAGAATTTCCCTGAAGCGAGGAGATTAGATGGGAGTCATGGCACAGAGCCTTAAACAGAACAGACATGAGAGATGCCCATGTCAGCTCCTAAGCTGGGGAGGGTTTGGACAGACTACTGTGACTCCCTTTTCTCTTCCCTTTGCTTATCTTAAGACCCAGCTTTGGGTTTAAAGAAGATCCAACCTGTAAAACCATTTAAAACTCAGTTATCAGGATCTGAGTGAACTATAATCATGTATATGTACACGTTACTCTCACATGTATTGACATGACTTTATTCTTGTGTTTGGTTCTTGTGATATGGCTGTGTGTTTATTTTTAGTTTTATTTCCTTTGTATGGCGTATTTTAAAAATGGAGTATTCTAGGGTACATTTTCAAAATTCTTTTAAAGAGTGAACAGATTCTGGGTGCCCTTTGTAGAAGCTGGACAAATGAAAACAATGCATTGGATTTGATCTTTTTATAAATTTTATATAATTCAACGGTTTAAGGAGCTCTTTTAAGCATTATCTTAAATGTGAGGTTTTACCTGAACTGAAAGTAAGCACAGATGAATGTACAAAATCCTGTGTTTGAGAAATTTGGTTTACTCAAAATACTCTGTAATGGCCTCAACAAAACTGACCCAAATGTCCTGTCTTTTGCTCTCCTAATCCTTATGTGCCAGGCTAAGAGGACAGTGAAACCTACTTATGGTAATTACCCTTAATGCTGTTTTCTAGGCCTAAAATTCCAGTTATCCACATACGTGAAATTTACATAGGAGTAGGTAAACTCCTATTGCCTCTATTATTATTATTGTAATTACTACTACTAATAATTATACTAATGATGGCTGCCAATTATTGAGTGGTTCCTGGGTGCTAGTGACTACATAAAGTACTTAGATTTATAATTTCATTGAATATCCTCAACAACCCAATGAGATTGGCAGTATTATTCCCATTTCTAGTGGAAGAAACCAAGGTTAAGAAATCTCTCCTGAGATTTCATACAACTAGTAAGTTACAGCCCTTGGCATCTAAATGCATGTTTGCCTAATTTCAAAGCATACGATCCTTGTTTAGGTCCTGTCTAGGTCTATGGACCAGAAATGACGTAACCTTGGGCAGTCCTTTCCCAGGCCCTGATTGGCCAGTTTTGGGGCTTCGACTGGATTGTGTATAATGTGTCCACTGTACGCTTTGGGACTGGGGCACCTGTTCTGTGCTCCAGACAAGTCTGTGTTGCTTCTTCTCACATGCAGAGCTTTCATTGTCTGTCAGTCCTCACACAGGTACACTGTAAATTTTGCTACTGGATCATTACTTTGCCACATTTGGGAAGAAAAGAAGGATATTGATTAAAATGAGTTGGAAATGATTGTAGTGTTCCTAACAGCTACATATTTCTACACTGTGTCTTACTCAGTGGCTAAAGAGGGATGAATCAATCCATTCCTGGACTTGAACACATCAGTAAAAATAGGAAGTCCTCCATTCACAGTAAGGCTCACGGTATCAAGGAGAGAAAGTCTGTCAAGGAGGGCAGACTTGTTCAAACTGCTTTAAGCAAGAAAGGGAATTTTTTTTAGCTTAGGTAATTGTAAAGTTCAGGCAAGGTTGGCTTCAGGCACAACTAGGTCTAGGGACACAAATAATGTCACCAGGCTTCTGTGCCTTTCCACCTTGAGTCTCTGCTTTCCTTGCTCGGCTTGGTAGTCCAGAAAGTTTTCCCCTTGTGGTGACAAGATGGCCACCAGAAGCTTCTTGCTTATAATTTATCAGCTTTCAAATGCAACAGCAAGACAGTATGTCTTTCCCAAGAGTCTTGCAGACACCCTGAGAATGGCACTTTGGCTTGGCTGGGGTCACACACCCACCTCCTGAGTCAGTTCCTGAAAGCAGCTAAGAGAACTGGTCAGGCCTGGAATGTATGCTGTTCTCTGGAGCAAACAAGACAGATGAACCCCTCCAGAACCATAAATGCTAGAAATGTGTAGAAAGATGATTTTCCAAAAGAAAGTCAGGAAGGTGTGTGTGTGTGTGTGTGTGTGTGTGTGTGTGTGTGTAGCAAATGAACAAAACAACCAACCAAACAAACAAAAAACCCAGGTGCCCACCTTACTTTTTTCTAGAACTCAAAATTTATTTCTCCATTTGGAAACAAATCCAACTCCAGAGTACTGTGCTCTCGGATCCCCACTGATGTGCTGAAGCAGGCAGAGAAGGGTGTGGGTGTGGTGTGGGCTGCTGCCAAGCATTGGTGAGGGTGACAGAGAAGGGCCCTGGGTATGCTAGTGGTCAGGAGGCCTGGAGGCTATGAAAACTGAGATGAGAGTGCATCCTAATTAGGATGGGTATGAGAAAGCAAGATCAGTCCTGAGGGAAAACAGATTGGTTTTCAAACATCCATTTGGGGTGGTTATTAAACAAGCCTTTCAGAAGACTTCTAAGGCCAGCATTGTGTTATCCCCTGCTGGGCTGCATTCTCAAGCCGTGACATTGGGAGATAACACCCACTGTTGCTAGTGACTAGAAAATAAGGATGAAGCGGCAAACTGCGTCAAACAATACAGGACAGTCAGGAACAGGACAGGCGTGGGTGGCACTGAGTTAATTAGAGGTCTTCTGGAAGGGTATAGATTCCTATATTTTGCACAAATTACTTTTTCATCAGTTGGGTAAAAATATTAAAGAGATCCATGGTTTATGTTTCAACATATTTAATAAAAAAGTAGAAGAACAAAACCCAGAGAAACATCTTGTGTTCCCATTAGTAGAAAGTGACCCTCATTCTACAAGCATTATTTGATATCGATAGCCAGGAAAGCTTGGGTTCTGGGCAGGGAAACCTGGGCACACACTACTAGATAATAGAAGAAATTGTGGGCCTCCAGGAAAATAAAATAGTGGGCCTCAGCTAGAAAAAGAAACCAAAGTTGTGGAGACCCTTTGGGAGTCTAGATCAAATAAAAATTCTTTAGACTTTTCTAAACTCAGAGATGTAATTCAGTTTGATGTTAGAGAAAAGCTCATATTGCTTTCAAATAAAAAAAAAGAGGCAGAAAAAAGAACACCCTATTTTCTGGTTTCCTGCACTTGACTAGTGCCAGAGAGTTGGGCTCCGGGGGCTAACTAAGGCCACCTGGAATGGGTACCCTGGCCACTTGTGGCCAGCACTCAGCATGGACCGAAGGAGCGCCTCCTCCATCCTGAAGCAGATGTTGGCCAAAGCAACCAGCCCTGTCAAAATATAAGCTAAGTATGGCATATGGGATTAGAGAGGGATCATAGAACCTCAGACATTTCCAAGAAAAATGAATACTATAAGGCCAGGCCTTGGACGATCTGCATCTCATTATTCCCCCCTTTCCACAATGGTGGGCGGGCTGCTGGGATGTGGCTGCAGATGGGAAGCATACTTTCCCGGGCTTTTGTTCTATTCTCTAGGCTCCTTTTAGGCACCAGAAGTATTCATTTTCTGGCACAAGCAGGGATGTGGAGCTCAGGTGTCCAATTCTCTCTTTGGACAGCTTGGACAGCTGGCTAGGCCCTGAAATATTTGAAAGGGCCAGTGGGAACCCACTGTTAATGACAGACTCAACGACTCAGACTCCCAGCCCCATCTCTCTGTCTCTGGGTCACTGGTGTAACCCCCGCCTAATCTCTCCTTTCTCAACTCTCCTGCTTCTGACCCACTCCAAACAATGCTGCTGGATTCATCTTCCTAAATCACCATTTAAAGTGATGAACGCTGTCTCAAAAGTTGGCAAGGATTCCCCTTTATTTCCTGGAGAGCTTTGAACACCTCCATCTCATACCAGTGTCCCATCCCCTGTGCCCTTCAAACACTCTGCTCATGCCTCCCTCCAAAGTTTTGCCAGTCTTTTCTCCTGGCCTGGATGATTTTCTTTGCACCAGCACCCCCTCCCTGCCCTTATCACCTGCTCTATCCATACCATCCTGGGGGCCCAGGAAATTCTCCATTAACAGATTGCTTATTTCATACATAGCTGCACTCCTCCTTGGAAAATTAAATGCATCCTATTTTCTCTTAAGCACATTTTTATACACTGATGTTGATGAAACTATCAATTTCTTCCCCTCTTGTGTCTCCCAGTGGGATGAACACAGAGGAGATATTTAATAATTATTTATTGATTAGATGAATACATAACTAAATGGTATTGGATGGCACTAAAAACATTCAAGTTATTTGAGTAAAATACAGGTTAGAAAATTATAACCTTCCCCCATCTGCGCTATTTCCAAATCTGAATTTGATCTCCTAATAGGTCAGAGTGACCTCCCTACCAGTTGTTCTAATCTGCAACAAGAAAAGATACTAGAAACTTCTTCCATCAACAGACTACTGTCCACCCCTTGCTTAGAAACCTATAGCAATTTCCGGTTGATAGTATGTTGATAACCAACCAACCCCTCAATTTCTCTGGTCTCTCGACTCCTTGCTTTTATCAGCCCCCAACAAACTTCTCTGACTGGTTTTTACCTCATTCTACTTCCTGGTTGTTACCTCATTTTCAGGGAGGGTGATCAGCCAGCCTTTACCACTTCCCTCCCCCAGTCAATGGCTGCTTTCCCTGCCTCCTGGGCACAGAGCTAGGGCCTTCTGAAGTTTTATCTTTAAAGCTGTGTGAAAGCTCCTCTGAAGCTGGAGTACTAAAGGGGTGGGGGGGCAGGAGGGTGGAGGCAGAAATCTGATTTACCATTCAGTGTCTGTGACTTGTTGAGATTGAAAAAATAAACAAATGCAGGCATATTTAAAGCATTAAAGACACATCAATTACTTCCAGCTTGTGCTATTTCCTTTTGAACTCTCATCTTGTGCATGTTATTGTCTCCCTGCTCCTGAGTGCCTTCGCCCTCTTCTGGGGTCTAAGCCCACCCTTCAGGGAGATCTCCACCAGGGAACAGGAAGCCAGGGGAAGTACAGCAGTTCCTGAGCCAAGCTGGCACCCTGATGGGTTAGCACGCCCTGCCGCTGAATGAGCTGGCATGTTGCAGATCAGGGCCAAGGCTGGATGGAGTGACCTGGCTTGTGGAGGCTGAGCAAGCTAAGCCCTACTTGGTGGTCCCTGGTTCACACCTGGGAGACCAGAAAGAAAACAGAGCTGGTGATGGGAATTCTTATGAAGGGGCAGAGGCTACTCCTCATCACCAAGTCTCACTTTCACCCTTTGCTAGCCCTTGTTTTCAAATCTGCTTTTCTTTGCTTGGAGTCAGCTCCAGGAAGGAGCAGAGCATTATGGGATCTCTGGGCGGTCAGGGTCAATCTGCAACGTGAGTCAGCGCAGGGACTGCTGAGGTCAAATGCTGCATCTGTGGACTCCTTGGGACTTCAGTCTCCTGGCAAGGGCAGTGCCCAACTCACAATGGAGCTGAGCATCTGTGATAAGTACAGAGGTCAAAAGAACATTATTGCTTAAAGGGATCTGAGAAATCAGTCATAGATGGATGAGAAAACCAGAACCCACCAAGTTTCTATAAAATCCTTTTTGGATTATGTTATTTGTTCATTCATTCATTCTGCCAATATTTATTTAATATTTACCATGTGCAAGGCAGAGGGTCCATCACTGGTTTGTAAGCAGAGCTGGGACCAGAACTCAGGGCTTCTCATTTCCTGGTCCAGTATTGTTTTCCCCACAAAATCTAATAAATCAGCATATTGATTAATTACCTGACCATTTGCCTAAAACCTAACAAAGTCCAGGCACTGTGTACAGGTGTTTGACATAATCACCTCAATTAATTTTTTATACCATCCTGAAAGATATATGGTAAGGAAACTGAGGCCTAAAGAGGTCACCCGGTGCGTTGGGATCCTGCAGCTAAGGTGGAGTCAGGATTTAGCTGAAGGGCCATCTGACTGCAAAGTCCAGGCTCTTTTCACCATGGTCCATCCACTTGCTTCTCAACTGCTTCATGCTCTAACGGGGCTACCCTCACTCCCCACCAAAGGGTTCCACTGCTGTGCACTGCCACAATTCGTGCTTGGCATGCCCTCCTTTCTTCTCCTCTACCTCTGCATTCCCAGTTGTCCCTAGGGGCTCACATCTTGATGATCTCACACTCGAGAATGTTTAGAGATGATGAAATCTTGCCACCAATATCAGCTTAGCTGAGCTTGCTGTTTAGAGAGCCAGCATTCCTTCAAATGCATTTTATTTTGTTGGGTCTTACTGACAAGCCCAGGTCAGACTGGCAAACAGCACCATTACATCAATGTTGCCACTGGCCCCCTAGAAAGAAGAAAGGCCTTGACCTGTCTTCTTTCCTCTTTTCTGGAATAAATTGCTACTTGCCTGGGGGATGGTTATTTGCTATTTTCCAGCAGAGTCAAAGAATGCTCTGAATAATCAGATACTCCGATGACTAGAGTTACATTACACGGATCATCAGCTTTCAAGGAATTAGAAGGAAATACACTTACTACAAATACTGCACTAAGCGTAATGTAATTTGCTTGCTGGATTTTGCTGCTGATCCTGTGAGCACCAGTTATCACTTGACAGGAGTTGAGGTGTTATGGGCAGAGCCATGGAAGCCAGGTAACTGTCTCTAACCTGCTAAGTGGTTTGTACACATCCAGCCTTTCATTTTGTAGTCCTATTTCCTCTTCTGCAAAATAAACATGTTGGATTAGATTCAGTCTGGTATACATGCTGCATACACACCCTAGTTCTCTACTCCTGGGCCCATGTCAGACATCACTAATCAATTGTGGCACTTTTTCCTTTGATCCCTGATAGCCTCAGGATCCTTCTACACACAATGTTCCAGTAGCAACCCTCAGTGGATTGGTGTTGGCACATGAAATAAAGTCTATTCGCTATCGCTGAACTGGATGACCTCCAGGGTCTCAGCTTTTATGAATTGCCTGAAGTGAGTGCATGCTGGATGGAAAGCTGGGTGGTGAAAAGTGTAGTATTATCAAGCATCAAGTATTGGACCACTCCACTGAGCTTTTTTTTTTTTCTTTTCCTTCAATTCAATGACACCTTGGCCAATGTGGCTACTGAAAACTATGGCAGGAATTATATCTAAAATCCTGGGCAGGTAGATCCAAGTGAATGGTGACAAGGGAGGTCTGGTCAGCTTGATTCTGTGCCTAAGACTCAGCTGAGCTGTTAACTTCTCTTTGAAACTCTTCTAATAGAAATAGGCAGAAATAACCAAGCCTGCTTCTGTGTTCCCTCTGCCCACAGCACTAGGCTGGGATGTCATTCCATGCTCTGGTTACTGGAATATGAAATACAAACCTGCTAGTGGATTATAAGTCTCTTGGAATCAAGGAGGGGGGTCCTAATTATCTTTTGGATTCACAGTCTGATTCCACAGCCAGCAGGCTGTTTAACCCCTGACAAGTTACTTAGCCTCTCTTTGCCTCAGTTCTTAATTTATTAAACAGGAAAATAATAATAGCACATAATCCAAGAGATCGTCATACACATCACATGAGATCATGGATGCAAGTGCTTAACAGACTATTTTTATTATTCTTCTAAAACCGTAGCCTCGCACCAATGCCTGATGAAATAGGTGCTAATGCCTATTGACCGATTTAGTTTTTAAATGACCAATCAGAGGTGCGTAGCCTTTGGCAGGACCGATCTAAGACCCATGGGGAGATGAAAGTGATAGGCTCTATCTACAAGACAGTGGGGAACTGAGTCGGGCAGAGTTCGTACAAAGAGTCTGGATCCATCTGCCTTTAAGGGCACCAGAAATGGCTGAAGGGAATCATGTGGCAAAGAGGGAAGCTCTACTCAGTTTTCTGGGCTCAGGGAATATTTATTCTTTTAACTGGAATCTTCCATTTTTTAAAGCATATCCACAAATCATGAAAGTACTTCTGTGAGGACACATCATTTTTATTTCATTGTTCCTCAAACAAACTCGTGACCTCAGGCTCAAGGCAGTAGCACCCTTTTATGACTAATGAGGGGAGGCTGAGGCCCAGGAAGGTTATGTGACTTGCTTAAGGACACATGGCTTGTGAGGCACAGAGCCTGGGCCCAGACTTCCAGCTCCACAATCGCCCCCACTATCCCTCCTTCCTGTTCCCTCCAGGAACACGCTTCAGTTTTAGGTTTCCCAGCAGTTTTTCCCAAACAGCATCAGGAAAAAGCAATTTTATCAATTCATTAATACAAACAATGAGTTGATAAGGGACTTTCATCTTCCTTAAATTCTCCAAACCCATTCAATTGCTAGATTTATTTTGTGGCTACAAGAAACCATAAATGTAGAAATGAGCAAAACTATTCCCACAAATGGAGCCTGCTAAGCATGCCTGGGCGTGACTGTGGAAAAGAGGACAAGAGCAGCATATAATGCTTAATGAAATGTGTAAGGGACAGAACTGGGCTTTGCTTTGAAACACGATCTTTATTTTGCTGCCAAATAAAATAAAGCAAGTATGAAACAGGCACAAACCACTGCTGGACATGGACTTGGACATAATGTGAAACCAGGAGCTTATATGTTGCCCTTTAAAAATATATATAGGAATATGTACCTTCTAAGTAGACATGACTTTTAGTCTTCTTTTCTATGGTGGGGATAAATTTGCAAGGGACCATTATCAATTCATCCCTCATTTCTCCTGGAGACCAGGGCATGCAAATAAACCCATTTTGCAAATGGGACCCCACCACATCCTAAAGTGGGTGGGCCTGGGTCATGCTGTTTGCACACTCTCACCACGCTCCGGCTTTGCTGACTGAGATCATCTCACTCCAAGGGGAGCCACAGGCTGGCTAAGCCAACTGGGTCCCTTCTTTATAAGTTTTAAACCACAGAGAGGAGGATTCCAGTTGTTCAAAATACTTGAGTGGGGAGAATAAGGAGACTGGGCAAAGATAATTACATTGGGCCATGCCCCAAATGAGCACCCAGAGGAGAAGCACAAGGGGAGAAAGAGAAAAATGGAGTAGATGCAAAAGGGTAGTGAAGACATTAGAAACCATGGGAAAGACCATGCAGGTTTTGGCAAATAGAGGGACTGTTTTCCAGGCCCCAGGTTCTGTCTCTAATCCATGAGGTCTGTTTGGACTTCTTGTCCTAAGATGTCCCCATATCTTAGCAAAGCGTGCCAATAGCACACTATTTATTGGATGAATTATTAATTAAATAACCTCTTTTTACCTTAGGCTCCTTTGAATGGCTGTTCCTTACAACCAGAGGAGCTTTGATTAGATTCATAGAGCTTTCTCTGGCTGATAATAGGTTGGTGGCTCACTCCAACAATCAGGAAAGGGTTCCTCATTTTTATTTTTAATGTGATGATTTATTGTGTGCTTAACATATTCCAGAATCTGTGAAAAATTTATTTTACCTTATGATCTCATTTAAGCTACACAGCAACTTAGGTCAGTACATACAAGTTATTTCCTACAACAATCAGCAATAAATATTATCTTAACCCAATTTTATAGAGTATAAAGTAAGGATGAGTGTAAGAACAAGGAATCTGGCCCAAGGTCATGCAGGTAATACATTACAGAGCTCCTACTGAAACCTTGAAATGGACAAGTCTTTAACATTTCTTAACTTCAGTTTCCTAACTATAAAATGGGACAATAGTAATTGTGAGGAAGTACCGTTTTGAGGTGTAAGGACAGACATGTGTAAAAGTGACTAACACAGTGCCTACCCCACAGCTTTCGTGAATATTTGTTTAAAATAACAGCATGGCAAAGATTCTTAGTTGCAGTTCATGGATGGGCTCCAGGAGATTCGTTCACTTCCCCACATTGCGCACAGTGTTGTGTGTATATGTCAGCGTCCATGCTTTTCTTCAGGAAAGAGTGAAAAGGGTTTTCAGACAAGTCTGTGTGGCCACCCCACACCGAGACCCAGCCAAAGTGAAACGTATATACTTTAAAGGAAAAAAGCTTCTCCTTTGACCAACTCACCACCCACTTAGCCCCAAGAAGCTCTGCGATGCCATGGTAAGCTGGCTGGAGCTTTCATGGGGTAAGGAAAAAAGATAAACGCTTGAATTCAGCATAGGAGTCCTGGCCCTTTGGGCTATATTCAGTGCTGCTTTTCTCCCCTGGTGATCTGCTTGGTGGAAACTTATTAACATGGGGCCATCTCCTGCCTGGGAGATAATTGAGGACTGGCGCGGTCCTTTAGGCCTCCCTACCTGTGGCAAGATAAATCTTTACAAGTACACAGGTCTGCATCTCACTGGTCAGAGGGCTGGGGCCAAAGTCCTGGGGTAATCAAGCCTTCCTTTGCCTTGTCTCTTTATCCGGCCCTCATGGGTGGTGGCTTTTCAGCAGGAGAGAATTTGGAGGTCAAGATCCCATCTGATAGCCCTCCATCCCTCCATAGAATAGTTTAACCACTTTTTTTTTTTATCATCCTTTGTAATCACACACACACAGTAGCAAAGTCTCAGATAGAAGGCTTTCAACCATTTGGCTGCTTTTAATTGATAAAGATTTAGACAATTTTATTTTCTGTTTTAGTTTCAAAATTTGGGAAAGTAATTCCATAAATAAAATCAGCCATTTTTGTCTCTTTTTAACATATAATCTGAATAATAGCCCAAAACATTTACTGAGCATTTAATATATACCAGTAGCTAAACTAGTTATTACATGCATCGTCTCTAATTCCTCTAGCTACTCCCATGAGATCAAGCATATTATTATCTCTGTTTATAGACTAAGAAGCGAAGCGTTGGAGAGGATAAAGAACATATCCAAAGTCACCTGATAGATATCTTACTGGCACCATAAGTTACTAAATTGCTGTTGGTTTGCTTCATGCTACAATAGGACATGTGAGGTGTTTATGCATGGAATGCTGTCTGTGAGGACACTTGGGTTTCATTTTCATCTCTCCCACAGCTGGAAAAGTCAATCTCTGTTTCTCCACCCAACAAATCAGGTATCCTGATGGCCACCTCCTATACATCAGCGATGAGACCTCTTTTAAGCGTACATATGCACCCACGAAGACAAAAAGGTTTTCAGCTTAGTTCTCACATTCCAGATTCTCAGGGGTCAGCCAGCAATGACATGTATAGAGAAGAAAATCCAGACTTGTTACTCTATCAAGCCAGCAAGGATTAGAAAGTAGTTTCAATCACGCCCTTCTCTCTTCTCAGTTCCCCACTCAATAAGAAGAATTGTATTAGCTGGCTGGTGCTGCCATAATAAAATACCATAGACTGGGTGGATTAGACAACAGACATTTATTTCTCACAGTTCTGGAGACTGGGAGGTTCGAGATCAGCTGGTCGGGTTTCTGCAGAGGGCCCTCCTCCTGGCTTGCAGACGGCCACCTTGCTGTGTCTTCGCCTCTCCTCCTCTTCTTATACAGCCACTGATCCCACCATGAAATGGCCACCCTCATCACCTCATCTAACTCTAGTCACCTCCCAAAGGCCTCCCAA
Organism: Manis javanica; assembly: GCF_040802235.1. Lineage (NCBI taxonomy): Eukaryota > Metazoa > Chordata > Mammalia > Pholidota > Manidae > Manis > Manis javanica. The sequence continues at coordinate 65,439,471 of NC_133162.1, forward strand.
GTAATCTCTCTAAATACATCACATTGGGAGTTAGGGCCTCACCATATGGATTTTGTGGGGGTCATAACTCAGACCATAGCAATTGTGCTGATATAGGGTTGCTAACATTATTTAACTATTTAATTAAAATGAATTAAATTTGATTACTTAACATAAAAATAGAGAGATGAAAGGAAGGTTCTTTAAATGGAATGCACTCAGCTATACAAAATACTTCAACTAGTGTCCTAATTTTTCTCATCTCACTATAGATTGACAGAGCTTTGTCATGAAATGCATTTTGTGAACAATTGCTGTTGAAAGGTTTTGTATTTTACTGTTAAAGAGACTGAAAATTTGCTTTGATTTTTATAACATGTTTTTGGGTTGGACTAATTTGTGCACACAGTTTTTGTAATTTTTGAACTGTTGGGATTCTGCTTTGAGGCACTGCTTAGAGGCAAAGAAGTTGGAAACACTCAATCATTGATGGATGTTACAATTTAAGGCATGTTTATTCAGTCCCATGTCAAGGATGTCAAAGTGGACGATTTTAGCTCTTTAGCTCTACACAGTTCATACAACCCTTAGTTATCTAGTATAAAATGGTAATTTCAATCTGCAGTAAATAACCAGACTCAGAGGTATTAACCCCTGCAATTAATGTCTATCTCAACTAACCATATGCCTCTGGATATAGTTGGAGAAGAATTTCAGTTATCTAAGACTCATGAGGTCCCAGCTCCAGCTGGGACTTCAAATCATGTTTCCAGTATACAAAGAACACTTGATAAAGCTGGAGAGAAATATTTTTCAAAAATATGTCACCAGGCAGCTTGGAAGTGATTTAACAGAACCATCCTATAGGGTATGAATTTAACCTTTGATCTCTGAGATGAAGGTCAGCAAATTTGTTTTTACTCTACATCTCTTATAATCAACTCAATGTCTGGGTCAATCAGTTTCTAAAGAAGAGGCTGTGTTTGCAGATAAGTGATACTTTCACCCTTCAGTTTTTAGCCACTTAACCCCCTCTTCCCTGAATTAAATTCTATTGCTATCTTCAACTTTGTGTGTGTGTGTGTGTGTGTGTGTGTGTGTGTGTAGTAGAGGAATCTAAAATCTTTAGATGTAATATATTAGAAGGAGGAAAATGTCATATTGTTGCCTGCAGAAGAAGTAAAATGTCCAACAAAATGTTTTAGTTATTTTTTCCTCCTAGGAGATGAACACATGAAAAGATAGTGATTTTTTTTTTAAATCAGTTTGCCTGAAGTCTTTCTGCTAATCTAAACTTTAAGTAAGGATTAAGCCCATGAGCTGAATCTAGCCCACTGCTTGTTTTTGTAAATAAAGTTTTATTGGAACACACCCATGCTCATACATTTAGCTATTTTCTCTGGCTGCTTTCATGGTACCGAGCTAGAATTAAGTAGGTGCAACAGAGATTGTATGTCCCACAAAGTCTAAAATATTTACTTTCTGAGACTTTATACATTATGTTTGCCAACCACTGCTGTAAAGCAAAAAAAGAGGCTTGGAGTGGTGACGTTGAGAAAATACACCCTTAGCTCAGATACAGCAGTGGCTTGGGGGTAAATGAGGATGGACATTGGTTTTAATCCAAATATTCACTTTGCAGAAACAGTCTTAGAATAACATCGAGGTTATGAAAAGAACACAGTTGGGGGTGCATTGTACTGAGGAATGGACATAGTAACTAAATTTACTCCTCTGATTCTCCAGCAGCCTATCTAATAAAAATACACTTATGGTAGAGATGAGCGCAGAATTATCAGCTCATGTCAGAAATTTGGGAATCAGAGTTCCTTCTCTGCAGCAGATGTGTGGCTCAAAGTTCATCATGAGTGCACTCACAGAGAGAGCACAGCTTGTGTTGTTCTGCAAGGGACCAGCTCTGGCCTGTCAATGGAATAACTAATTTTGTTAAAGGACTTGGGGAGAGAGTGGGGGCAGATTGGCAGGGGGGCTCTGTGATAACTTGGAAAGAACAGTGTTAACCCTTTCTGGGCATGACTTTATTTTACTTATTAAATAGTGATGATTCAGTTGAAGAAATGCCTATAAAATTTAAACCAAACGAATGAAAATGCAGTCTGTAGCGGTCCTTGCCAGTCATTTTGTGTGGACAGCTGCCAGGAGGTTGACCCACAAAGGCGATCAGGGCATGCGTGGCTATTTCAGTCCTAGACGCTCGTCATCCCTTGAAATTGCTCCATTCTGAGGATTCCAGATTCCAACCTCCACTCTCCTGTCTCAGAAGTCAAATGCATAGGCTGATGTGGGGGGGACTGCCTTGACCTCCCTCTCCATCCTGAATGGCCAGATATTCTTTGTGGATCTGGCTTTTTGCTTCTTTCTTGGAAGAGGGCAGAGCGCCCCCTGGGCTTGTGCGCTGCCAAAGGTCCTGTTTCCTTTCCTCTGTCACCTTTAGGTTCTTCCTATCCACTGACTCTTTTCAGTTTCCTAACAAACAGGCTTGGGTCTCACTTGCCTTAAAAATATAAAAAATAAAAAACAAAAAAAGCAACTTTCCTCTTTGGCTACTTTCCCCGCTTCTGCTTGGCTATCTATTAGCAAGGATAGGACTCACTTGCTATAACAAACAACCACTACAAACTGAGTTGCTTGACAAGAAGCTATTTCTTCTTTGTGTAGTGATCATAGATCAGGTGCCCCTCCCTGAGCGTAGTTATCCTCTATTCTGTGGCTCAGCAATAAGGGTCTTCAGTCTTTGGTTTTGTCATCTATGAGATGTGATGTCCTTCATGACCCCTGTGGCAGGGAGAGAGGGATGGAACAATCAGGCATGGGCTTTTCACAGCCTGTCAGGAAAGGACTTCACATTTCACTGAAGAGCTGTCCCGTGGCTCCTCCCAAGCACGAGGACGCTGAGGAGCACCATCTTCCAGGTGCCAGGAAGGGGAGCGCAAGCAGACAGATATTGGTGAGTACGGTAATGCTTGCCCTAAGGACCGAACTTCTGTAAGGAGATGCCTACACTCTGGCCATGACTTCCTCGGCGTCCACTCACTGTCCCCCCAACTCATATCTTCTAAAATCTGAGCTTTGTCGTCATTGCTCCACTAAAATTTCCTTTTCTTCACAATGTCCTCCTACCTGTCTATCTAACCATATTTTCTCTGCTATTTCGCCGTTGGCTTCTTTCTAGGATTTGACCCAAACTTCAATCCCCTTCTTCCCAAATCTCCTTTTTTGATTGCGTGGCAGCTTTGGCAGCATGGCCCAGCCTCCTCGTGTCCTTGTCTAAGCTTTTTCTCAGTATCCTTCACTAATCTCTCTCGCTCCTCTTTCTCCGTGTAGCGAGTCCAGGCAGCTCAGACCCCGCCCTCTGTGCTCGCTCGGGCTTCTGCTTTCCTCTCTGTTAACTCCCGGGCCACCCATCCATCCCTTTCCCAGAACTCTGAACTACACCCTTTCAGCTGGATTACCCTTGCACTTTTAAATTAAGTAAATTCATAGTCCCTATAAGAAACCAGTTCTTCTCCTGACCTAAACATTTCCCTTAATGGAACTATATCAGTAAGAATGCTTACAAGAGACAGAATACCCCAACTCAATTGGCCTAAATATAAGGAAATTTATTATCTGAGGTAATGAGAAGTATGGGTGCTTCGCTGGGCTTTGGCCTGCTCTGTGAGTCAGTTCTGACTCTGCCAGCTTCTGTCATGGTAGGTAGACTTCTGAAACAGTCCCAGTGATAATGTGCAGATACACTGGCCTTCAGGAAGGGGGGCCAGCTCTTCTTTGTGTTTCTTTTTAAGTGATGAAATCTTTTCCAGAAGTCTCCCTAAAAGTCTTCCTTTTGGTTCTTTGAAAAAATTTTAATAATATCTATATGAGATATAATTTGCATACCATAAGTACAGCTATTTAAAATGTGTAATTCAGTGGTTTTAGTCCATGTACAGAATTGGGTGGCCGTGACCACAATCAATTTTAGAACATTTTCATTGTCCCAAAAGAAACCTTGTATCCATTAATAATCATTCCCCCTTCCCTTCTCCCTCAGCCTCTGACAACTGCTCACCTATTTTCTGTCTATGAATTTTCCAATTCTGAGCATTTTGTTTAATTTGAATCATATAATGTGTGTTTTTTATGTCTGGTTTGTTTCACTTAGCATAATGTTTTGAGGTCTGTCCATGTTGTACCATGAAACAGTATTTCATTCCTTTTTTATTGTCAAATAATATGCCACATTTTGTTTATCCATTCCTTCATTGGTGGTATTCAGGTTGTTCCCACTCCTTTGCTTCTTTTTGCCAAGAATTTCACCATGTGTTCATCCCTAATCCAATCACAAACAAGAAAAAGGAGTCACCAGGGTATCTTGGGCAAATCAAAACCCACGCCCTGGTGCATCCTCTCTGGAGCAGCGGCTACTTAGAGGAGGAATATTTGAGCAAAATGTTGGGAGGGAGTAGTATGGGGAATGTGAGGTATACAAAACAGAGTCTGCTACAGGCAAAAGGCAATACTTCTTTAATCCTGAAACTTTGGCTCTTTCTTTTTCTGACCTGTGATATCTAATCAGTAGCCAAGCTTGTATATTTGACCTCTGCACTTCCTTCTCTCTCCCCACTTCCCTCATCCCACTGTGTAACCTCTTCTTTCCCCACCTCATGGTCATGTTATTTCTCATGTATTTTTACCCTAACAGCTTCCTGCTTATACCAGTCTTTCTGTCCTATCCTTTATTTCCTCCAGCCCATCTTCCACATCTTCATGAGTGCAATCTTATCATGGCATGTATCTACTAGTGATGTCACAGCCCCTGTCCACAAGTCTTCTATAGCCCCGTTGCCTATTAAACCAAGTCCAAATTCATTACTCACACAAGGTCAGCCTCATCATAACCTTATTTATTTATTCTTCAAAGTTACAAATTACTTTCTCTATTTATGAAAATTCTACTCATTTTTTGAACCATCTCAAGTAGTCATAGTTAACATTTACTACGCTGTTGTTACTTGCCAGCACTAATACTTACTGACATTATTCCATTGTTTCCTCATAAGAAGTCTAGGCGGTCACTCTCTCCCTCCCTCTCTCTCCACTTTTCCCTCTCTTTTTCCCCTTTTTCCTTCCTTTCTCTTATCCCCATTTCTTAAAGTAGACTTCAGACTCCCAAAAAAGTTTTGTGGTGACCTAATTCAAGTCCATGTGGTGATCTGATCACTGGCTTGGAAGGTGATGAACCTGTCAGGCAGCTTCAAACTTGAACTGGGCAGGGGCCTCAGGGAGAGTGATGGAGCCATCTTTTAATGGAGTTAGCCCTTCTTGGTTACAGGGCTTCACAGCCTTCTGGAATCCATGTTGCTGCATTTTTCAGCTCCTGGTTTGAGTAGATTCTATTCTAGGTGTCACCTGTCATGTGTGACATGCCAAAGAGACACAATAGTAACAACAGTGACTGATTTTTTTCTAAAAACCATTTTTTTATGGAAGGATAGTTGACATACAATATCATATTGGTTTCAGGTGTACAACCTAGTGATTCAACAGTGATCAGCATTATCAAATACCGTGATAGGTGTAGTTACCATCTGTCAACATACAAAGAAACTAAAATATTAGCAATGAGTAATATTAAAAGTGCATCTGTGACAGGTCAGGCACTGTGATGAGCGTTGTACATGCTTCTGTCTCGTCACCCTCATCAAAACCCCGTAAACACCCTCATTTTACCAGTGCAGAAACTGTGACCCAGAGAGGTTGAGTAACCTGTGTGATGTGTCTGTCACAGGCAGGAAGTGGCAGAGCCAGAATTCCAAACCAGGTCTACCTGACTCCAAAGCCTGTGTTCTTTACCTCTGACCCCCTCCTCACTGCCTCCACAATTTGCAGGCCTGGATGGATTGCAGTCTGAAAGCAATTAGCAAAAGCAGATCTCTAGCAAATCCAGAAACAATCCAATCTGTAAAAGGGGAGGAGAAAGCCACCTTAAAAGACAAAGCTTTTATCCTGTCCAGCTGGTTGAGGGGGAGCAGTTTGCCACAGGCTGCTGAGGGCAAGGAAGGGGCAGAATGTTCACTGAGTGGTCATTCTCCCAATTGTTTTTCTATGACATTGAGCTAACTCTCCAGGGAAAATGCAGGGCCTGCATTGAAATGTCGTCCAAAGCCATTCAGCTGGGGTTTAAAGGAAGCTTTTGTTGGCGAAAATCTCCTTACTGTCCTGACTCTCCCTGAGTTTAGGGTTGCCTGATAAAATTCAGGATAATCTATTTCATTTGAATTTCAAATAATCAACAAGTAGTGTTTCAGAACAAGTAGTGTTTCTGTGTAAGTATGTCCCATGCAATATTTGGGACATATTTACACTAAAACATTACTCATTGTTTATCTGAAATTCAAATTGAACTGGGCATCCTGTATTTTGTCTGCTAAGTCTGGCAGCCCTGCTGGGGCTTCAAGGAGAAACCTTCTCTCTTCTGCCTTGCTGTCCAACCAGAATCCAACAGGTTGTATCATTCCTGGAAGCAGAGTCTAAGGGTGCATTCTGGAAGCTGCATGCTTATGATTCTTTCTTATTCCTTCAGGAAAATTTTTACAAAATGACTTGGGCTTTGTAAATAATAATAACAGGGATAATAATAATCCTTTCAGCATCTGGGAAATGTCTTGAGGATTTGGGGAGAGTCAACTTTCCACAAAGGTTCCTAGAAACTGCTCAGTGTATTTGTATTTAATAATGAGCAACCAGGATTGCTGCCGCAGCATCTTATGAGGACAACCCACAGAGGAAGTGGGGCACGGCCCTGACCTCCCTCGGGGGGAGGCCTCACCCTGGAGATTAGGGTGGAACTCCTAGCTCCACAAGACTGAGTGATGGCGGAGCGTCAGGTGTAAGAGAGGGAAATGGAAGGGTGCAGAAGCAAGACGGAGGAGGTTTCAGTGCAAAATCTGTGTCAGTTTCTCCACTGCCTTGCTCCTTGCTCCCCCCTCAGTTGTAAAGCTGAGAGCACATTCTTGGCATTGACACTCTCCTACTTGGACCCTCTCTTTCCTTGGTTCCTGGCACAGGGAACTCGGCCACTTGCTAAAGTGATGGGCCATTCCAGGGAGCGCCCCATCTAGCCAGCAGCAGGCCAGCTGTCAGAGAAGCCTCTTGAAAAGGGAAGACACCCTGGGAAGGAGAGTCTTTGCCAAACAACTTAGTGTCCCCATGTTTCCAGGTGTTCAGTGTATGTCTGTGGGTGTGCACAGCCGGGAATACAAGGACCCACTGTGTTCAGCTCTCTGAAGCTGGCTGAGGGCCTGGTAGCCAGGGTGGGTCACGATTCATTGCAACTCGACACATTTTTATTGAGCTTCTAAGTTCCATGCCCTGTGCTCAGCCTATAAAAAATGTAAAGATAAGACTGATGCTTGCTTTCAAGGCACTTAAAATCTAATAGGCAAGAAGGTGAGGAGATGGCAACACAACATGCAGAACAGCATAAGCGTTCTCATAGGGGCTAAAGCCAAAGTGTTTCAGATGTTCTAGAGAGTGAAAACATTCATTTGGAGGTCAGATCAGGAAAGGTGTAATGGAGGAGGAGGCATTCAAGATAAGCCTTGCAGGACGGGTGAGGTTTCATTAGGCTGAGATTGGAGGGAAGGACATATTTGACAATTGGTGTTTTATTGTGTTTCATATAGAAATAAATCCATTCCTAACATTCCAAACTAAATTTTGCCTATGGGGAAAAGTATTCAAAGGAGACAATCATGACCAAGTTTATTATAATGCTTCCTCATCTCTTGGAGTAGCCTTGGCGATATCAGTGACTGTGGTGGATGGCTGAAACAGAGCTCCAAGCCCACCAGCCAGACATTGTGTTGTGTGGTTTACATAGAACTTCTTATTCAGTGGGGAAGAATGGCAGCTTTCTGGAGAATATTACCATCTCAGTTGCAAGATTAAGAATATGGTCGAGTCAATTTATGCATGCCCACCTCATCCACCCATCCCCAGATCCAGGCATTCTTCACTGGTATTACAAATCAATTTGTCTACCATTTCTTTCCCTCCAGGTGTTTTTCATCTGTATATAGTTTCTGTCAATATGTAGATTGAGTAAAAATGACCAATGGGTACTGTTATATGATCCATTACTCTTCTTTCCCTTTATTTATATTGTAGAAGTATTGCCGGTGGAGCCTGTAATGCATTTTTCTCTGACACAGGTTTGGATCTCGTAGTCATGTGCCATGTTGAACCCTGGTTATCACTGTGGGCTGCTGTGTATGAAAATGTAACATGCTTCCTTAATTATGAAATTATATAGAGTGAGTTTCTGGTAGTCTCTGATCAATATGTCTACCTCTTTAGAAACGTTTGATCTTTGAGTATTTATGTGATGATTGCTACTGAACACCTGTATTCTGTTAAGTGCTTAACTAGATAGGGCAAGGTTTCTAAAATGTTTTGAGAAACCTATGGCATAACATTGTTTGGAAATGGCTAGGTTTTGCTTAATTGTGTCATAACATTCCGGAGAAGTAAAAGCCCCTGGCTGCTTCAAGAAAGGGGTAGCTGGCTTTGGCCACCTGTAAAAACTGGTAGTACACTCTTTGACATAGAAATCACTTTCCAAGTCAAGGAAGTCTTGATAAAGGAGGAAAACAGAGCTCCAAGCTGGCTCTATGCAGACCTAAGTAACCATTTCCTGATTCGAAAAAGAAAAGGTCATAGGGAGACACTATTATGTAGGGCTTGGCATTTAACTTTCTTTGTAGCTAATTATCAGGGGATCAAAAGAGTTTTTTTCAGCTATCAGCAAAAAAGAAGGAATACCCTTGAAAGCAGCCTTCCAGATAATAATGAGAAGTGGGGTGCTTAGGTAAATGGTTGTCCTGTCCCAGGAGGGCTCTGTACACACATATGTAGTCAGAGAGAGGTGGCAGAAGTGAGGGTTCGGCCAAGATCTCAGGCAAATTACTTATTCTGTTCCCATTTCAATTTCCCTATCCAGTGAATGGGCATCATGCTGTCATTTCTTAGGGATAATATGAAAATTCATTCATTCAACAAATCAGTATTGAGCACCTCCCATGGGCTAGCCCTCTGCACATAAAACAGATAGCGCCTGCCTCAGTGGAGAGACTGAATGAGAGGATGCCTGCAGTGTCCCACACACCGAGGCAACACATGCTGTGAGAAGCCCAAGTATCTGCAAAGGACTCATCTCCCAGGCCTCTTTTGGAAGAATACTGTCATCTGAAGCTCTGATAAGTAGTGTTACTCTGAAGTTCTGAAGTGTAGGTAGACACACAGAATCAGCTTTCTTTAGGCTTAGAAGGAATGTGGAATTGGGTAAAGTGGTCTTTGATAATAAAAATGCTTATGAGGGAAAGGTCCTCAAATTCTATTTCTAGGGTGAATTTCTTTTTTTAAACTTTCCTATATTGATGTACTTGTTGTGCGTACATGTCAGTGGTTAACAAGTGGTTAAATCATGTATGTGGATACTTTGACAGAGATTTTTTTCTTTCAGGTTTTCTTTGCCTTTCATCTCTTCTTTCTTCCCTCCTTCCCTCCTTCCCTCCCTCCCTCCTTCCTTCCTTCCTTCCTACAAAAAGCATCAAGACTGATCTTGTACTCTGAAGAGCCTAATTAGTTCATCAACAAAGGATCTGTCATAATTAATGCTTCTCATTCTACTACAAAAATGGCTGTCATTCGCCTATTAGGAATTAACCAATGCCTCTGTCAATCAACAGAAAGTGTCACTGTAGTACTGTAATATTTGTGGTGAAAATATTCATACACTTGCTGTCTTATTTTACTGTATGAAACTCATTATTCCTTCTTAAATACTGGTGTCCCCAGCTTACTTGAGACCACAGAAAAGGTCTTTCATGACAACATTCCTTCTAAGTATGCACTATGAGAAAGTAGCAGAAAATGGAGCTTTTGTGTGTACTGTAACTTTAGCTGCCATGTGGTACAAACCAGATTATATTCCTAATATCAATCAATGAACAAATCAATCAGTTATTATAATAACAAATAGTTATTGAGTGTGTGCTTTGTATAAGAATCCATGTTGGATCCCAAGGGAGCTACCCCTGGAAAATTAAGTAAACAAATAATAAGACAGAATTCTTCCCTGTGGGGATCACCAAGTTGGGGAGATAACATGAAGTTAATTAACCATTCAGTGCCAAGTGACAGTTGTTCCTTTCAAAAATGACAAAAGAGAGAGTACTGGGAGGGGTTTGTGAGGAAGGTTGCTTTTCAAACACAAGGGTTTAGGTTTAGGTGCTTCATTTTCTAAAACCTGTGCAATGACAAACCAGGGACAAATGGCTTCCTAGAAGCTTCAGCTGCCATGTGGTACAAGCCAGACTGTATTTCTCATGTTTATCATCTAACAAATTCATCAGTCAACAAGCATTCCTTGAATATCTGCTTTGTACAAGAATCAATGCTGGATCTTTTATATTTGTTTCTTAATTTTGGAACTTAATGAATTTCAGAACATATGTGTTGAATATTTGGGGACAGACTTTCAACCTCTGTAATGTTCTGGGAGAAGCGGAGCCAGGCTTCTTAGAGCCAGCCTCTTCCCCCACTTCCCAGAGCCTCCGAAGCTATGCGTTTGGCATCCCCCAAAGCATGGATCAAGTGTCAGAACGATGGCATTCTGCTGAGCTCTTCCTTTCTCACAGGAGCTTTGCTCCTGCGTGAAAGGGAAGTTGAGGCTAGGAGGCTGATGAATCTTGAGGGCTACTTTCCTAAACTTTAAAGCAGCAAAGTTTTCCTGCATCAGACCATGGAATTACTTTGGTTTAGAAGGAAGTCAGGCGCACTAAACCTGTAACTCCCAAAGTGAAAATCTGGATTTGCTCCTTGTTCGTTTCCAGGTCTTTTGGACCCAAGCCATAATGAAGAATTTTGGCTCCTCAGGAAGGATATGGCCATGCTGTGGGGCCACCCATGTTTTATGATTCTGGGAGTGGGTTACACAAAGTGCACAGAGGGAGAAAGGGAAGATGTTTGGAAATATTTTTCTGCTTAAAGCCCTGAGATTGCAAGGGTTTTCTTAGCCCTGTGGAATTCCTCTAACTGCCTGGGGATTTCTAGGTTTCTAAGAAGCTTGAGGTGGTTGTTAACCTAATACACAGTTGTAGGGAGCCAAGACAGCCTTCTTATGCCAGCTGTATGGTAGGATGTCTTCTTAAAAGACTCTTTAAAATCAGGCGTGTAAGGGAAGCCTCCTTTCCTGAACTAGGGCCTCTGAAACTGGGTCAATGGTTCTCATCCTCATCTTCCTGCTTGCTTTGCTGAAACACAGTGTAAGCAAATAAATATCAATGAGTTGCTTAATGATTTTCATAAGGCTCCATATTTTCAAGGCAAGGGGCTCTCCTGAAGTGTTTGATCTACTCCATATGAATCTGTATTCCAAATGGCCAGCACATGTCGAGGCCTGCTGTCCTCTGGGTTACAGGAAGATGCCTTTGATGGGTTAACCGCAGAGTAACTCAACTCTTTTCAAGTCCCTTTCAAAAGTTCCTTTGCCCTGCTGTGGATCTTGCCACTTGGATCGGATCAGCAGGAGATTGCTCCTGGCATAGTGTTGTAGTACATTCTCCCTCTGATCTGGGTTTTGTCCCTGGGTAATGCCATCTGTAATCTGGCGTCCCAAAGGTTGATGTTTTAGTACAAGGCAGTTATGAAACAATTACCAAACTCTAGACGAGCCACTTATACTTTGCCAGGCTTCTCAACCCAACTCACATCCGAATGAATTTCCTTAAAGACAAATGAAATCATCACCATTCTCAACTGTCTTGGAGAAGACGGGTCTTGCTATTAACAAAACGTGGTACCTGCCTGAAGCTGCCTTCAGTGGGATATTACTGCTTTCGATGTGATCTTCCATGCTCCATATTCTTATCCATCCTTTTCCCGGGCTTGGTAGAAATATTTAGACAATAACTTTCTTGACACTTTGCACATGCTTGGTAAAATGGTGATTTGGTTTAGTTTACTTCTGTAGATTTGATACATATTTAAAGTCACAGCCTAACAAGTGGGACATGCATGGACATTAACTAGTTGGGAAGGCACATTGGAGAAACGAAGGGAGAGGAATAAAAGGCAATTCTGGTAGCTGCCAGCATACAAATTCAGTGTCTTGGGCACACAGGGATCATTGTGGACCAAATATTACATTTTGTTATTTTTCTATAAAAATTAAATATTTTGTGAACAAAGCTTAACTTTTAACCCAAAAATATAGTAGTAGCTATTTACACATAACAAAAATATATGATAGAGCAAGATCTAAAGAAACAGAAATATCTTTCCCTCTTTGCTCTGTTTTCAATGTTAAAATATTTCTATCATTAATATTATGATTATCAGGTACTTCTTAACCCTAGATTTACTGTATACTTCTGAGATAACTTTTATTTTTTGTGGCCTGTTGGGTGTCCAAAAGCATTGGTTCCTCACCTGTCCACACACTCTGTAAATTGCTGATAGCTTTCGCATAAGTAAACATTTATCAAGTGCCAACTTCGCCAGGCCCAGCACCAGCTTGGCATTCAAAATCAAGTAATACTCTTTCCCACTCTTTCTCTCTCTCTTGATATTTAATTGAAATCAAGTATGGCAAAAGCTCTTTTACAGGCTGCTGGCACTCAGTTCTCTTAAATAGTACTTTCCCCCTCATGCAAGAGAGACTTGCTAATTTCAGTCAGACCTTCAAACTGCATTTTCTATTTTGATTAATTGAATTAACATCCACACTCCCACCTAGTCCAGAAAGCTGGGAGCTGTAATAGACTCCTGTTCCCTCATTTCAACCCTTCTCCCACATGCAGTCAATCACTGGCTTCCATGTCTTCCCTCTTAATTACTACTAAAGCCCGCCCTCCCCTCTATCTCTGGGACTCTTCTCCAGCCTTCCACATTTGTGTCTTTTATCTGTATCTGTATTTGCCACCGTGACCTCCTAATCATTCTCTCCTCCATTCTCTTTCCTTCTCTCATCCATTCTTTTCCTTTTTCCTACAAAACTTAGCTCATTTTTACCTGAATTAAAACATTAATTAATAACTTATAAGGCATGGAACTAGGATTCAAACCAGTTGGCAAAGATTTTTAAAATTATGAAAAAGTATAGAATGTTAACTGTTTCTATTATCAACTGTAATGCATAAATGTGATAAATTGTATGACTGACATTCTAATGTTCAACAATTCTTGTGTGTCATATAGAATATATTTTACAGAATATTTTATATGCAAACTCAATTTGGATTTCTTGCTTGTTTTTATTAGTATTTTTGCCTCAGTGTCCATCTGTGAGACTGATTGTTGTTTTGTCCTTGTCTGGCTTGGACATCAGGATTATAATGGCTTAATAAAATATATTGGCGATTTAGCCCTTGTTTTCTATTTCCTAGAAAGGTTATTTGTTAGGAGTTATTATTTCTCCCTGGAATTTTTGGAAAAAAATTGTCCTTAAAATATTCTGTTGCTAGTACTCTTTGTGGCATGTAGTATATTGTATACATATGTATATATTGCTGTGGTATATTGTGGCATATTGTTGAGTGCTATGTTAATTTTTCTACTTACCAGTTATAGGTTTATTCAGTGTCAATTTCTTCTCCAGTTGATTTCCATAATGTCTGCTTTCAAAAATTACACAGCTTATCTCAGCTTTCAAATATATTGGTCTGGAGTTGTTCATGTGATTCTCTTATGATTTTTGAGTATTTACTTTTGCTGGTTCGATGTCTATTTTCATATCTAGTACTGTTTATTTCTGCCTCCCCCCAAAATCAGTCATGCCCAAGTCTATCTAATTACTTTTCTGAAACAATCAGCTTTTCATTTTGTTGATCATTGGACCAATCATCCATTCTTGACACCACCCACAAGAGTAATTTTTTTGGAAACTGAAATCCACTTCTGAAAACCCAGCAGGGGCTCACCGGCTCACTGCCCCGTTCAGACCTCCTAAACTACGTCACCAGTTCCTCTCTCCGCACTAAGCCTGTGTGCACTCCCCTGTGGGGTCAGCAGATTCCTTCTAGGCCCCAAAATGTCAGCTCATTTCATGCTCTGTACCTTCGTACACACTTTTCTTTTTTCTTCCATTATTCACGTGGTCAGAGTCTTTAAATTCTGGCTCAAGTTTTCCTTCTCTGTGAAGCTTCTCCTGGCCCTTTCCTTCTCTCTCTCTAGGTAATTACTTGTCCGCAGCACTGTTTTTGTCCCTTGTACATATTCCTATTTTGTGTCTGCCTCCACTTCTTGACCATGAGATCCTTGAGGGCAGGTGCATTCTCCTTTTCATCTTTATTACTAGAACTTGGAACTTAATTCTCCTGTCCCATTATCATTCCCTTTTCAAACAAGAAACATAATAAATACAGAAAAGGTTATTCATCTATTTTAAAGGTGGGCATCCAACCCCTCCAACTGAGATGCTAACTAAATTAACTTCCCTCTTCCTACTTTGTCAACATATACTTATGCATTGGATCACTTATTTGCTAACATCTTTAACTTTCCAACTTTTTAAGCCAGTATTTTCCTCTTATAAGGTCTACACTATTTTATGTCTAGACATTTTAGTGCATTTCAAATACCAGACCAGATTTTAATCAAGTTATATAATGTCTTCCTTACTGAGAGCTTATTTATAAATGTATGCACTATTTAATTAAAAAGGGGTGATAATATTTTATGACTATCCACTACCTTCATATTTAGGCAAAACATTCCAAGTAGTAATTCCAAAAAACTTCCATTGCAGCTCATAATTTTTCTCATCTAGGAACTTACACTTTCCAATGGACAGCCTAGATGTGGAATTCACAAAATAATATGCAATTTAAAAGTGGCAGTTGAGTGGCTCTGAAAAATGGGAGTTAGGAAATCTGGATTTGAAACCCAGCTCTACCACTTACACATGAAAAGGGGCTTTAATCAGTTTAAGTCTCATCAGTAAAATAATGACAATAACGTAAGACCCACCACATTCTCATGAAGGTTTTAAGTCATGTCACTTGTGGGAATATGTCTTCCCCAACACTGGGAACATAGCAATACTCACTAAATTTTAATTTAACTTGAATGATGAGAAATCACAAATATACCTACAGTGCAAATGACAATTTCACATTTATAACATTATTACTGAAGCATTCAACATCAGCTCAACTAAAGAAAACCTGAGGCTGTGTTTGCTTTCTAGACTTTGGGGCCTGAAGCAATAACCTTTGCTAATCCATTATATTTTCACTGTTTTAGTCAAAGGACAATGAATCAGACATTGAGATTTGGGAGTCTTAAGTTCCATTTTGAGCCTGCACTCGCTCACCGCCGGCGACTAGTGAGTTGATATTCTCTCACGGGCAATTTTTCACTGCCCTGAAGGCAGAGCATCATTCTTCCTGTCTGTCTGTTCAACACTAACTTGGCAATGCCTGTTACCAAAAAGTCAGAACATCGATGTTTTAATTCACAACAAAAATCCAATTCATGCACTGTCTTTATCCGTCTATGATCTGTCGGGGAAAGGCAAGTCACCAAGCCTAAATGTTCAGCGGAGAGCCTTTGCCAATATCCCTTTAAGGTAATAATCTCTCTGGAAGGCTGGCAGCTCTTTAACTGACACCTCATTTTGCTGTTGAAAAGAAAACCTTTTCTGCACGCACAGCCTCCACCTGAACGCTTGGTAATTGAAAGTCATTTTGTTTTGCCAAATCACCCTTGGCAGCTACGTGCACATTACCCATCCACTTTGCTATCTAAATCAGGAGTTGAGGAAAAATTCCCTGTGGGAAACGTGAATAGCCAGCAGCTGTGTTTGGCCTGGCCAGCTGAACTTCAGCCTGCTCCTTGGCCCAACCCCAGAACTGATAAAGCCCTTGCTAAGCTTTTGCTCTCCCCAGCATTTGTGAGCAAAATGGAAGGGCTGCTTTTGTCTGTCTTGATGGCCCCTCCGTGTTCTGTGGGCCTGTCTGCTTGTTTGGGGCAGGAAGAGAGTGAGGGGAACTGGGCCTGTCTGAGCTCAAAATGTCCAGCCAAGGCTGGCCGATGTTCCAGTGACACACACCAGATCTGAGCAGGACTTAACTGCCTAGGGAGCCGCCCTGCCCTCCTCCTCCTCCTGCCTCAGCCAAGAGGGCAGTCGGATCTGCATGCCGAGTTCTCTCTCGTCAGCCTGACGGCATGACAGGGGAAAAGGGGGCAGAGGTTATTAGGAGGTGCGGCCCCACCACATGAACCTCAGGGCCGCCCCACACTGTATTCCCTCCAGGGAATGCAGCACTGACCAGAAGGGTGCAGAAAAGTCCATCCCTTGGGTTTGTTCAAAATCATTTCCTTCCAGCCATTGTTTCTGGAATGCTTTGCTGCGTTTCTTCAGAGGGGGCAGATGGCAGGATCTTGGAGGTGTAAAACAGCTACAAAAAACAAGATGATTCATACAGAAGGACTATGTAAAAACCCTGCTGGGTCATCCCGATACTAATCAGGAGAGTTCACTTTTTGTGTTTCCTTTCCAGGTTGGTCAAAGTTTTCATGTTTTTTACCCCCCAACATCCCACCCCCTACCCCTTTCCAAAAGAAGGACAAGATGTATAAACAGCCGCTTTGGCGGCTTTGGGTGGGAAAACTGGTGTCATTTTTGGCATTCATTTTACTTTGAGGGTGAGCCCAGTTGAAAGGCTTTGGAAGACCATCACTTTGAATAGATGGAGGGAAGTGAAAATGGAACTCCCGTTGAGGAAAGCTGAAGCTGGGTAGCCAGGATGGTGCCACCCGAAGTACAGGAACCGTGCCTAAAAGAGATCATTTTGAGTTGAGCTGTGGTTTACCACAGTGTCCTCGTGATCAGTCGAGTGGTCAGATGTCAGGGGTGACTGCAAAGAAGTTCATTTTCCCACACTGAAAAAAAAAACAAAAAACAAAAAACTTTTTGCCCGTACAAAAGAAATACTTGCACATTTGAGAGCTTGGCTGGAGAAGGTTTGAAAATGTACTATCATCCATGTGACTTTTGTGAAGAAAGTGGAAGAAGAAACAAGTTATTGCCCTTGATTAGCGTAACATTTACCAGCCTGCCCCCGACCCCTCTTTTTTCCTAATGATCACAAATAGTCTTTCATGGGGTGATTGCTCTGCCCCATTGTTTGTTTAAACTGAAAGATCTGGGAACGGGGTTATGCATTTATGCTATTATTACTGCTGACAGGGAGAGAGGAGTCACAGGAAGCTCTCAAGTGACCATGCACAGGGAGCTCAGGAGCTGAGGACTAACCAAGGGTCTCTAGACCTTCTCACCTCCATCTACAGTGTAGCCTGGCTTTCTCAGGGGTGGGGGGCAGCTGCAGAGCCCTCTTTTCATGCTGTGGGTGCAGGAGGACTCTGGGATTCAAAGTGTTAAAGTGTCATCTGCGCTGGGAAAAATGGCTTAACCACAAATTCATCCTGTGTTGGCCTAGTTATGTGTTATTGTGTGTGCATAATTATTCTATTCCTTTTCAGATGCTATTCTCCTTCATGATCTCATATCCTAAAATGGCTTCTTTCTAATTTAGTGAGAGGGATTCCATGGCTCACCACCCAGAAGAGGGTCCTTTCTGCCATCACACATGCCAGACCAGCATGGAAAATCTCAAAGGTGAAAACTCAGAGCAGACTGAAGGCTTGATTTAGAAATCACACACTAGGCAATTCCAAACCCCACTGTCCTGATGCCTTTTCTTCCTCTCTGTGGTTTTTTTTTTTTTTTTATAATGTAGGCATCCTGACCTGATCTCCCCCATGTCACTGAGCCTGGAGCACCTTGAGAAATTTGGTGGCTGTAAAATTCCCTGCTGACTTTGTTTTGGCTGGAATTGTAACCCACATGTGGGAGAATTAAGCTAAAACATCACAGAGCTAATAGTGTGCCTCTGTGCCGTCTACTAGCAGACGAGTAGAAAAAAGGTGACATCATTGATATTACAGGACTTCAGATCTGTGGTGTAAAGCAGCTTCCCTGCTGTACCTCAGAGTCAGAACCTGGATTCAAGACAAAAACAACTCTCCCTTCCCATAAATATCAGCTCTGGGGCTAAGTGCAATGGCTCAGAAATGGTCCCTTTCCTTGGAGATCCATATGATTTTCCAAATCCAATCACAAACTTCTTAATAGCATGTCATGAACCTCTCAGCTCATTATTTGTCTTCAAAGCCCTCCAGTTTGCCAGCTTAGGGCCTGTGAAGTGCTGTTTGATGATGTGCTTGCTGCACCCATAAATAAATGCATAGGACATGGTGAAATCCATCCCTCACTACTTTTGGCTTTCCCACCAGGAATACTGCCATGTAATCAGAGATGTGTGATTTGCAGCAACTGCTCTGAATTGAGGGTGTGTGTGCGTGTTTTTAACATGTCCAGTGGGTAATGTAGGTAATACAGCAGATTTATCACATTTATATAAATCCTTCCTGTTCCTTCCCCTCTCCTCTCACCCTTTCTCACAGTTAGGACAGTGGAAGCAAAGAGAGTAAGAATATAGACAGACTCTCTAAAATAGCAATCACAGCTTTAACCATTCTTTGTGGTGGGAAATCAAGGCATTGCATAATTTACCATGTCTCTAATGCCCAGTGTTCCCTCTGATGTTTTTAAGTTGTGAGCAGACAACCATTTTACGTGTGTAACCAGCCATGAAGGTTAGCATACAGAATGGAAGTTACTGTTGTAATCAAATAGAGCTCACACAAGCTAATCTGACATGTGTTTTGACTAACATTTTTATTATATGGTAATTAGACAAAAATGGTAAGCAGTTGACCCAAATAACTGCCATCTGTAATCTTTTGTTGCAAATTGTGGTGAGATTAAGATGGTTTTTGGGTAGGGACATAAGAATACCTGAATCTTATTGTCAATCAGCTTCCTTTCCCTGCAGTCACTGAGGGCAGTATATGCAGAGAGAACAATGGTGTGCAAAGGAACTTTTAGTAATACCTGGGCTTGTGGACATAACACCCATTGTATGGCCCCAGGGAGCACCCCTAGAAATACTGTTAAGCACAGCATGTTTAAAAAACAAAAACAAAAACAAAATCTTGGGTTCTCCAGAAAAATAGAACCGATAGAACTTATATATCTTATATTGAATATAATATAATAATAAAATAAAATAATATATATATATTATAAATTTATTACAGGAATTGGCTCATGTGTTTATGGAGGCCAAGAAATCCCACAATCTGCTGTTTGTAGTTGGAGAATCAAGAAAGCCAGTGGCATAATTCAGTCTGAGCCCAAAGGCCTGAGAATTCTGGGGGTGACAGAGTAAATCTTGGTCTGAGCCTGAAAGCCTTACAGTCAGAAGCACTGATGTCAGAGGGCAGGGGTAGATGGGTGGCTCAGCTCAAGCAGGGAGAGCACATTTGCCTTTTCTCCATCTTTTTGTTCTTTGCAGGGCTTCAGTTGATTGGTTCAGGCTCACCTGAATCAGAGAGGGTGTTCTTCTTTACTCAGTCTACTGATTCAGATACTAATCTCTTCCAGAAACATCTTCTTGGACACTCAGAAAAAACGTTTTGCCAGCTATTTGGGCATACCTTAGCCTAGTCAAGTTGGCCCATGAAATTAACCATTACAGTAAGTATTTGTGGAAGCAGAATCTTTGGTCCCCTAAAATGGTCACATCCTAATCCCTGGAACCGACAATATGTTGTTATTTATGGTAAGGAGAAAGTAAGGTTGCAGATAGAATTAAGGTTGCTAATCAGCTGACTTTAAGATTACCCTGATTACCTTGGGAGCCCATGTGGGTGATTACCCATATAATCACGAGGGTCCTTTAATTGTGGAGGAGGGAGACAGAAGAGTCATTGTCAGAATGATGCCCTGTGAGAAAGCTCAGCCTGCCATAGCTGGCTTTACAGATGGAAGGAGCCACTATTCAAGGAGTTCAGGTAGCCTGTAGATGCTGCAAAAGGCAAGACAACAGAATCTCACCTAGAGCCTCAAGAAAGGAACACAGCCCTGCTGACACTTTGATGGTAGCCTTGTAAGACTCATTTCAGATTTATGACCTCCAGAACTGTAAGACAATAAATTTATGTTGTTTCAAGCCACTGAATTTGTGGCGTCTTTTTTTACAGCGGTCATAGGAAACTCTTACATTACTTGATAGATGTTAGCTGATGGTTTAATTTTTTATCTTGTTAAGTAATATCCCTTTATAATTAGCAAGTTCAGAGATCCATATCATATTTATATATCCAGTGTCTAAGTCTGGATTCATTTTCACATCAATAAATGCTATAAAGAACAATTAAGAGTGCATATTCTTCTTGTATTATTGTCTGACTGCCAGCAACAGAAACCAAATTGACTCAATCTAACTTTAGTAGGAAAGGAATTTGTTGGGCAAGATACTGGGTAGTTTCCACAATTAACTGGAAACCTGGAGGATCAGACTTAAAAAATTAGCAGGAGTTTAGAAAGATCATGCATCAGGCAATAGAGCCATGATCAATTCTAGAGTACTGAGCTTCAATTTTTTTGTCCAAACAATGGGGATTAGAATTTCTACTGATTCTATTCTACCTGCAAAGCAGGGTACATTCCAAATCTAAAGAGCTACTATAAGTTTCCTGACCGTGAGCAAGCACATTCACATCTCTGCTCTTCTTTTTTGTTGAAAATATTATCCCTCTTTATCTGTCTTGTAACTTTCTACTGCTTTTTTAATACCTAGTATGTTAGTCCTTGGCCCATTTGCCCTTAAATCCATTTCTTGCCTTCCTCTGCTGTGCTCTGTATTGGAAGGGACACATGCTTGTAGGCTGTGTTTTCTAGGCTTTTAGCTGGGTCAGGCCAATGGGAGGCAGCAGCAGAAGATACAAGAGCAGAAGACAAGAGACATAGTATTTCTCTTATTCCTTGGGTAGTATTGTTAACCACAGCTGTTTCTTCCATTGTTCCCTTCTTTCTGGAAGGCCTGTTCTAACTTCTGCCAAGTGACTTGGACCCTCAGCCTCATCAACACCAACTATTCTCTTTGTCCCTCTAGCCTAGAGATGGTAGCACTATGTTTCCTGCTGTTGCTAATTTATGGGTTTTCTTCCTGTCTTGTTTAGCTTCTTAGCGATTCCATACCCTATAGTTCTGGATATTGTTTCTATGGAGCAAATTACCCCAAAAATTCAGTGGCTTAAAACAGCCATTCCATGGGTTAGGAATTTGGACAGGGCACAGATGACAAGGTTTATCTCTTGTCTGCAGTGTCTGAGCCTCAGTTGGGAAAACTCAAATACTGGGGGTGACGTGACACCTAGGGGCTGGAATCACCTGAAGGTTATTTACTTACATGTCTGGTGCATGGGCTGTGATGACTCAAAGACTCGGACTGCCGACCAGAGCACCCACACATGGTTTGACATGTGGTACGACTTCCTTAGCACGACAGCCTCACAGCGGTCAGCCCGTTTACATGGTGGTTCAGCATTCCGAATGTGAGTGTTCCAGAAACAAATCAAAACTCCCTTTTATGTCCTAACTCCTGAAGTTGTACAGCATGACTGTCCCCCTACTATATTAGTTAAAACAGCAAAGTCCACCCAGATTCAAACAGGCGGCTGGGACATAGACCACACCGCTCAATAGGAGGGATGTCAAAGAACTTTGGAGTCATATTTTAAAATCACCATACCTAGATTATCAATTTGTAAAATGTAACAACTTCATTTTCCTTACCTAGAAGGTTTTCCATTTTCCTAGCTGGACCCTGAACATTCAGTTCAGTTATTGTTTGCCCTATTAAAATTCCTTAGATTCCCCTGGTTAGAATTGGTTGCTTCCACCTTTGTACCACCATGACTCACCATAACATTTGGATAAACTGTTCTAATCACTTACATGTTTCTCTCTCTCACTAGACTGTCAGTTCCTAGACAGGCTGAACCTTATTTATCTGGATCTTCCATTCTTAGCACATGCCTGGAACATAGTAGACATAATATGCATTTTAATAAATTCAATAATTTAAATAATATTTAACTCCACTGATCACCAAAACCATTTTGCACTCAACACAGGGAAAAAATTGGTTGGAAGCTTCCACAGTTTTGTAAAGATTTTGACCCTTGATATGGAACAAAGGCCATGAACTCAAATGCCAGCAGGGCCTGGCGCATACATGAGTGAAGCAGGCAGGTACAGAGGAGAGCAGAGGTAGGTGGACTATGACTAGTGCTTGCCATCTAAAAGGCCACCCTGCACATAGCTCTAGCCAGTTCATGCTGTTGGTGTGAATATAGTTCGCTCTTTCAAGAACTTCTGGCTTTGTAGAAGAAGCTAGAATCTTGATTTTTATACAATAATCTCCTAATTTTTAAGTGTTGTAATTCAAAAATTTAAAACCTCTTACATGGCCCAAACTCTGCAAGCCAAACCAAACATAACCAAAGGCTGGATTTTGCTGGGACCACTCATTTGTGGTCTGATTTAGAATTCCCTGGGAATGATTCACAGATAACTTTATTAACCTAAACTTTAGAGGCCTGAGATCATCATCCCCAAAATATAATATCTGTGAAAGAGGCATATCAATCAACTAGACTCTAACACAAAAAAATAGGTAATAATCTGATAGGATAATATAGTGATCTACACTTGAACTTGTTCAATTTGCTTCATTTTGCCAATGTTGGTTGTTTCAAAAGCAGTATACTTGAAATTCACAAGAGCTTTATCTTTTGAGGTTAAATAATTTCCTCCATATTTTGCCATTGATCAAAATGATTGCACATTTGGGAGAAGATACAGATTGCTATCAAGAGATTAGATCACTCTTCCAGCTCCTCATAAAGATGATAGGCAGGCTGATGCCTCTAACTTAGATACCCTGCGTAGATGACAGCATTTCCAGAGTCTCCAACCTGGCCTTAGTCCATTTACAAATCAATAGGTATTTACTTCTGTAGCCTTCCTCCTCCCCTCCATTCCCGGTAGGTAATTGGTCTGGCATCTGCCAGTCACCAAGGTCCTACCAATGGCATTACTCCCAGAAAGGGCAGGCGGGAAGAAGAGAAAGTGCTGGTGGCAGAGCGCAAGCGGCTGCCGGAGGAGACAGACCCGGCCAGGCCTCGCTAGCAAATTCAAGCAAGCTGGGTTTCTCCCAACCTATCTTCTCTTGACTTATTTGGGTTTCACCAGTTTCACAGGGAATTCTTCCCAGGCTGGGAACATCCTTCCCCACAGGGCTACAAATATCTAAAATGTAAATTTCAGAATATAAAAGGGGAGCACTGGCTTGGAAGTCCAGATAACTGCCTTCTAGTATTCAGCTTTGCAGTGTCTCACATACAATGCCTAGCAGAAAGCAGTCACTTACTAATGTTTACATGAATTTATATGTTAAAGAATGAGCAGCTGTGGGACTTTGAACAATTCATTTAAGCTATTTCCCTATGTGTAACATGAGAAATTTGACATTTTACTCTTGTTTTCACTGGTAAAAATGCCAAGCATATGCTGAGCATCACCATAGACCAGTTCTCATTGAATTTCTTTGTCCCACATAAATTCTATAATTCTATAGAATTCTATGGTCCTCTAAAATTCTATAAACAAAGGGTTTCTAAAGAGTAGAGATTGGCTGGTTTTGTAACTACCTGATGGACATCTCTCACCTTTACTTTTGAAGGTGAGAATGGACAGAGATTTGAAATTCATCAGAAGTCACAGACTGCAAACATCACCACACATGTGCACACACACATGTGCACATAAGCTGGAATAACACACTTTGACCTTTAACATCTCCTTGTGACTTAGCTGTGGTTATTAGGGCAGATGCTCATGGAAATTAAATCTCTGAGCCCCCTTGGAAGAGTCCTTCATCCATATTCCAGTTAAGCTTTGCCACAGTCACAGGGAGAAATCTAAGTGGGTCATCTAAGCTTTTTTTTTGACTACAAAGCCTCTCCCAATGGTGTGCCATACCACAGCACATTTATCCCTCATTTAAAGCATGTCGGGGACAACTGGCAAGAAATGCTTTATTTTGCTGAATTGAACTGCTTCTTCCAAGTGTATCCATTCCTGTTAGTCTCAGCAGAGATGAAGTTGTTGGTCACAGTTGTTGGATGCAAACCAGACAGTAAGGTGCCACTGGGTCCCCTAGCCTGTGTGATGTCTTTTCCTTCCTCCTTTCCTCCACACATATCTCTCTCTTCTCTCTCTGTCTCATGGAATCTTACTTATTTTTCTTCTCCCACTACCTGGAACAAAGTAGGTACTCCACGTATTTGATCAACTTCAGACTGACCTGACTAACCTGTTCTGACTAAAGTTGAGACAGCTCTCTAAGCTGCCAATCGGAAGGCCAGATTTTGTAATAATTCCTGGAAGAAGGAAGCCTTTGCTTTTATTTCTCTGTGTCCAGCTTTTCACACCATCCCTCTCCTCTCACAGGCAGACAGGCTTTTATAGACAGAGAGACCTACCGTGCTACTCCTGCAAACAGCCCACAGCTGGCCCTCGCGATATGAGGTGGGCCAGAGGCCACGGCTAGAAGGCCTGGGCCTGTGGTTGTGTCCCCCGTCTTTATCTGCTTGCATCCTTGACTTCCTTTAGGACCCTGCAGGTCTAGCCTTTGTTCTAGGACACTGTCTCTGAACCTTTGAGATCCTGTTAAGTTTCCTTCAGATGCACCATGCACCTGTGATGAATCCTACTGGCATTTATCATGATCATATGGGGGCATCATATTGGAGCAGGACTGAGTCATGCTCACCATTTTATACTCAGCTCCTAACACACTATGGGGCTCATATCATAGTAGGCACTCAATGAATAGTTGGCTACCTTAATGAATGTATGGCTATCTTATAAATGTGCTATGTAGGTAACTGTGTGGGTCTACCAACAGAGGACAGAGGCCTGAGGCTATAGATAAATGCTGCTGAAACTGCACAGGTTGGTGATATTAAGGGTTTCAGTTAGGACCATAGTTATGGGACAGGAAAGGAAGGGCCTCTGGCACCAGGACCCTGGATTGTCTAACCCTGGGCCTTGAACACTGAGGTAAAGCCCTTAGGCTGCTGTGAATTTTTCTGGAGCTTTGGCCTTATATAGCTTTGCTGAAGATAAAAACAGTATTTAAGGAAACATTTGGGCAATGTTTCAGGGCAGCCAACTTGAGCAATTTCAAGAACACTGTTTCCATTCTGCAGATCAGGCTGTGGATGTGATTTACCCACTGCATCTCAGAGCCTCTGTCACTAGCCAGGCCCGTGTCTCAGGGGTCTGTCTCTGGGGTAGGAGTTAAACTCTCACGATTATCTCAAAGATGCTTCCTAAGTCTTTGGCTTTAACATGACAGTGACCATCTGTTCCATCCAGTCCCCAAGGGAAATGCGGGAAGCAGCAGCACACTGACATTCTGGCGAGAGGAAGCAGGGTGCTGAAGCCCAAATGGAAGGACTTCTCCTGGGTCATCCTCATGTGTCCAGGGGTGGGAACAGGAGACGGAGCACCAGCTGGCCTTGGAAACTGCTGGGATGCTTGTGGGAGTATTTGTTGCTATGGAAACGTTTCTTTAGGCTGTCTGTAGGGCCTTTGGGGGTTGGCACCCACCTTGCTCTGAAAGCCCTGTGGTGCTCTTTCTCAGTGTTCTTGGTGACTTTTTTCTTACCAGAGGAGTTTTTTGATAGCTTCTCTGTCTGCAGCCTGGAATTCACTGACATTCTGTGAAAATACGATGTAGGCTTCAGAATTCAAAGCGAGGTTTCTGTCTTTCCAGGGAGACAGGGCCTGAGTATCTGTACACTGTGAAGAGCAGGAAGCTTGTTCCCTGTGCCCGTGGCACTCTCCTGCTCCCTCCCTTTCTCCTCCAGGCCCAGATCTGTCCCCTGGGGCCTGGCTCTCAGCCAGATGTGCACTAATCCTTGCTAAGGCATTAGGTGGCAAAGGCTCAAGGGTTATTAATCCTTGTAGGAGCTTTCCACATTAAACAAAGTTTTGTTATTAAATCAAGGAGTGTTAAAAAATCATCACCATAACATAAACACAATTTCTTTATGTTCCCTATAAATCTTTGCCTTTATAAATGAATATAGTTGATCATAACATATATCCAGCATTTGGGGTAGTTTTCCACATAGAAGTACATTTCACACATTTCTAAATGTCCCATTTTCATTGTTATAACAGTTTAAAGGTAAGTTTTGCAGCATCTGCCCGTCTCAGAATGATTTCTCCCCAGCAAAGCAAACTGTCCTCCCTCTCTGCCAGCTTCCCCACCAATGAAGTGGGCCCATTGTGGAGTGTCACCCCTGCCTCCACCTTTGCCTAACCCTTGCCACAGCTGAATGATCAGGACGAGCACCAGATTCAAAGTGAGTGAACAGAAGTCTTTCTCCTAGAAATGTGAAATTAAGGCCGGCAAAAAGACTAGTCTTCTTTGTGCGGCAGGGGTGGCTGGGGGGTGGGTGGCAGGTGGGTAGCTGAACTACAAGCTGTCAGCTTAGATGTCGAGAGGTGCATTTTCTCCAACAATGGTACGGACCTGAGAAGAGAAGCCAGGAGAGGAGAACAGAGCTGATGAGCAGAGAAGGGCAGAGGTGATGGTACCTGCCTGAGTCCCAGGTACATGCCCACTCTTGGTTTCTGTGAGACACTACCTGTATTCTTTGCTTAAGCCAGCTGTGGTTCATTCTTTCAATTGCAAACAAAAGAGTCCAAACTAATTAAAGTAATGATGATGATATTGACTATACTGAACTTTTGCCAGATCCTTTACTCACGCAGGTTCCTTAATCCCTTCCATTGCCTAATGAGTTAACATAGAGATATTTTTAGTAATGTTCCCAGGTTAATACACCTTAGTGAATTATGGGCTGGGATTTGAACCCTGATCTATCTGAGGCTACAGTGTTTGGTCTTAACTATGATCTTACATGGGCTCCTAAATAAATGTGTCATTCCAAGAGTGGGATGAGTGGAGGGAAGCTATTGACATGCCTTTCAGGAATAAATGCAAACACTCTAATTTCAGGGGCCAGAATGAAGATACTTGGGGGCAGAAGCCCCTCCCTGCTCAGTTCCCTCACACAACCTCACTTCAGATGGCACTCTTCCCCCTGTGTCCCAACTCCTAGCTGTTCTTCCCTGGGCTTTGGTACCTCTGAGAAGACTGCCCTTTCTCTACCAGCAAGGGAAATGATGTGGGCTGAGTCAGTTTCCTGCACACAGGCATGACAATTTGTGGATTATCCAGGTTACCTTTGTAACCACCTCTCCTTGCCTCTGGATGGTATATTCTTAAGATTTCAGACTAGTACCGGTCCCTTGTGCATTTATTCACAGTCTATCAATGTTGGTTGGTCACAGTCTATGGGCCAGTCCTAACCTTGGGGATACAGGACAAATCAAATATCATCTCTGTTTCCTTAGAGATCTCAGTGGCATTTGTAGATGCTCCCTAACAACACAACACATTAATACCAGATAAAAGGCACACCTGGGCTGTTGGGCTGTCTTGGGAGCTCAAAGGAAGGGGTAACTAACTCTGTCTGAGGAACTGGGGAACACTTAATGGAGAAATGGACTTTGGAGACTGTGCGCTTTTATGCTAACCTAAGTAAAGCAAATTCACAAGTTTTAGTCTACTTGATAGATCATCTCTTGGGAACCCATATACTGAGTTGCAAGGTTTTCCTTCCCATGTCTCCCTTCAAGGGAGGGGAACAATGATCGCAGGAGCTGACAGGGTTGCGTGCTAAGGATTCCTGGCCAATCATCCAGGAGTATTGGTCCAGCAAAAAGAGTGTCTGAGGGAAGGCCTGGTTTCACAGGTCTCCTGAGCAGCAATGCATCTCTTCAGAAACATCACTGCAATGGAGGAAAAGGACGATTCGTCCACGCTTTGACATCGTCAAGGATGGCAACTAAGAATTGTGACCATATGCAGAGCTTCTCTTACTCCAGGATGGGAGCAGTGGAGCAAAGTCATAGCTGGACCAGAAAGGCGGCTCAGAGTGGAGAACAGAATTTGAGGAAATTCAGACAAAATGAACCTGTTGGGAATTCTTTTTAGTTCCAGGCAAATGACTGGATAGGAATACAGTCAGTGTTCCAGTGTCAAGTCTTGCCTTTCTGGCTGTTAATCTCACAGAGATTCAGAAAGCAGTTCACGAGGAAATGGTCACTCTTTCCCTTTACATAGCACTCCTAAATGTGCGGGTGAATTAAGTGTGTCATAGATGAAACTGCCACCCAGAATACCACAAGGCTGTCTCATGCGAGCTGTGCTTATGGATCCAGGGTTCTCCAGTGAGCATCACAAATCCACATCATGTTCCCGAGGGCTAAATTTGGAGCTCTGATTTAGCTGACAGATGTTTAAAATCACATTTAGTTGGACAACTCCCTGAGGAGGACACAGCTGCAGATGTGAAAGAGAACAAGTAATTCCAGTTAAGTAAAACTCAGTCCAAAAATCTTCCATCTCAGTTGGCCTTCTTCAGCCAGGATGACATGGGTGAAGGAGCATTTTCATGCTGATTCCACCCACCTTTGGCCAAACCTCACCCACTTGTTGAATTGTTGCCAAGATAAATGCAAAAGTTGGGTTCCCCAGTCAGCCTTAAATACAAAGGGGGCTCTTGCCCTTTAAAAAATCAGGCAGAATGCTGCATTTTCACTTGCCCCTCTGGTGGCATCTTAGGCCTATAAAAGAGTGTGATTCAGGAATTTTGCACTTCATGATCTGTTACTCAGATGTCACTCACTCTGGTTAGGTTCAGTGCTGAAGGAGGACAGAGAGGAACACGGTACCATTCCCCCTCACTCCCTCCTCTGACATCCCAAATAGTTCTTCCTTCATTTTTTAACAACAAATTTAAAATTATCCTAGAATCTTCTTTGCAAAATTACATATTTTAGATTTGTTTCAAGCCTCAGACTGAAATGGATTTGTTTAAAAAAAATTGTGTATTTGATGTGGGAGACTAGTGACCTTTGTGACCTTTGTATTTTGTGTTTAAAAAAAAACGTTTGATGTCTAAAATTTCCCTACTGAGCTTGTATTGTTTCTGGTGTCTTTTGGTAATTTTTCCACCCTCCATCATTCCCTACATTCAAAATCAGTTCTTTATTTAGTCATCAGAGGTTCTGACATAGTCATGAACTCATCCTTATGGCAGCCTCAGATCAATGCAAATCACATTATGATGTCAAAATTGACATAATATAAGTTAAATGATCATAAAACAATTTTAGGACAGAGCCCAAGAGACACTTTTACACTGTCAAGAGAATGGCAGGAAGGGATTAATGGAAATTTTGCTGCATTCATATCAGGGAGCACTGTGTGGACCAAGATTTCAGTCTTGATTTAAAGTTCTTATAAGTTATCCTTGGATACCACAATATACCCTCAGTGGAGGTTGATGTGCAGCTGGCTAGGGTGACAGAGAGGGTGTGGCTCACAATTTTTATCCACTATGATGAACAGATACTGTGTCAACTGGGTGACAGACTGGGAACATACCACGCTGAGCCAGTGCCAATTAACCCCGGGAGCCTAGTTTGTGAGTGGTCAGGCTGGGAGGCCTGTAACCAGGAAGAGGGATTTAGTCATGGGATGAATGGGGGAGGCAGAAGTAGACTTGAGGGCTGGTGAGAGAATCTCAGGTGTGTTCCTGTGCTCAAAATGGTAGAAATTATACTTGTTGACTTTCTTGAGGGTGTGGCTTTTAGCACCTGACTCAGCCTATGATATTATCTTTGAAACCTGGATTTCCATAGTGTGGAGCAGACGATTATACAATCCATTACCATGGAAAACTTCAGGAGAATGGGATTGGAAGAAGAAAGAGGAAGGTGATTAATCTCAGAAACAGATCTGTACTGTTTGGTTTGTTGGAACCAACACTTTTTCATTTACCTAAAACAATTCAATAAAATAATTGAGGCACACATGCAAAGATACACACTCCTCCTTCTGAAAGAAATTTTACTGGATTAAGAGTCAGGAAGCTTTGTAATCATCTAGACAAGTTTTTTGACCTAATCTCTGAGGAATCATAGTATTTCTGGGAGAATAAAATGCATCAATAGATAGGGATAGTACTTGGAAAAGTTGAAGGGAGCCTAGAATGCATCTAGAATGCTATTGCTATTATTCTTGGTAGGACACAAAGGGTAGTCTATAAATATTGTTGACTGACTGTGACATTAATGATAATTCCTGTAGGAGAGTCTTTTAGGCATTTATTTTCAGAGGACTTTGGACACTGAAGATAAGTGTTTAGGGCTATGCCTTTGGGATCCATTAAATAAAACTGCATTTGACTTGTGGAAAGAACAACCTAAAAGTTTGTTTTGAACCCTGGTTCCACAACTCACTTGTTCTGATACTTCTGGGCAAATTAGTTAATTTATTTGAGCCTCAGTTGCCATGGCTGTGAACAGAGAATAAAATAATGCCTTCCTCCAAGGACTATAGTGAGAAATCCACAAAATGATTAATATTACCTGAATAACCCTGGTATGTATGCTAATCATGACTGCTTACTTCATTAGATGTCCATGCAAAGGGCAATCATTATTTGATTATCACAAATATTCATTTTTCATTTTTACCAGTGAACAAACTGAGATACTGGGAAAATGATCAACTCAGAGCTGCAAGATGAGTTAAGGTGATGGTGAGGAATACACCTCAGGCCAAATATCTGGCCATTGGGCCGCCATAGGCGCCATCTGATCAAATTCTGCAGAGCTGCTCTTACCTTAGGAGTGTTGGGGCTTGTGATATCTGGATATTGGAAAAGACAAGGGCATCCTTTCACCAGACACCTAGGGGTCCCTGGCACGGGGATCATGCAGAAGTGGGGAACAAAAGTGCAGTTATGAGCTCAAATCCCTCAATATATCAGATACTTATCAGATACTAGGCAACCATGCCAAGGGCTTTATCAACATGAACTCGTGTAAGGATGTAATTCTTGTAACAACTGTGTGAAGGTAGCTATTATTTACCCATTTTGGATGATAAACATGAGATTCTGAGAGTCACAACACAAGTTAAGAGGCAGAGTTTGGACCTGAACTGATTGACTTTGAAACCCTGCTCTTAAACACAAGCTACTACTGGCCTGGCTACCTGATCTTGGATTATCCATAGAGACGGCATATGTTATTTCTGCTTAAATTTCAGTTGGCCAAAGGAAGTCATGAGGCCACATCTAACTTCAAGAAGAGAACCGGAAGTCTTGGAGAGCACTGGTGTCCCTACCACACTGTCCCTTTATGTTTCTGTGGGGATTAAATGTTAATTATTATTGTTATCATATTTTTTTTCAGTGCCCACTGCAGCCTAGGCTTTAGGTAACTAAAAATGCTGAACATGGGCTCTGATTTTAAGCAGTTCAGAGTTTAATGAAGGGGAAAAAACTAACCCAAAAGCCCAAATGTAATGTGGGAGTGCCAGAAGCCCTGAGGACTGTGCACAGAGAACAGAAGAGGGATCAAACCAGTCCTTTCCGGGTGGATGGGTGGGGAATGAACAGTCTTCATGGGAGGCTGCATTGTGAGCATGACACTTCTGAGTTTTGACACATGAAGGAGCTCATATGGGGAAGGATAGGAAGAAAGTTAATTTCTAGGTGGAGAAAAGAGCTTCCACAAAGCCTTGGAGCTGTGAGAGTTGCTATGGATTGAGTGTTCATGTCCTGTGCCCCAAATTCTTATCTTGAAATCGAATCCCCAGTGGGATGGTTTTTGGAGGTGCAACCTTAGGAAGTAATTAGGTCCTGAGGATGGAGCCCTTAGAATGGGATTAGTGCCCTTAGAAGCAGCAGCTAGGGAGCTAGCTCCCCCCTTTCACCAATGGAGGATACAGTAAGTGGCAGGTGACAACCTGGAAGAGGGGTCTCACTGGAGCCCAGTCATGCTGGCACCCTGATCTCAGACCTCCAGTCTGCAGAACTGTCGGAAATAAACTTGTTTTGTTTATAAGCCACCAGTTGATGGCATTTTGTTATAGCAGCCCAAAGTAAGACAAGAATGCATAGTGAGTACTTTCTGGAAAATATAAAAAACAAGGATTCATACTGGAACAAGTGGAAGATGATGGTAGAGAGGTAGACAGACTAGACCAATGAAAACCTCGTCTATCTCATAGACAGAATTTTTTTTAATTGCAGTATTACTGCTGCTAATCCCATCATATACCTTAACTAGGAGATGGTATGATTCAGTGTCAAGTCTGCTATCCTAATCCCATAATCTGTCCAAGTAATTGTTTGAATGGTGGTGCTCTTTAGCTCTGTGGCATCTCATGATCCCACTGCCTCCATCTGTGAATGAAGGATTTGAGCTAGTGGAATTTTGAAGATCCTTCAAACACTGAAGTTCAAGGAGCAAGACTCGGATATGCACACCACATGGTGCTTCAGCCCCAGGAAGTCTACCAAGCCAGTTTGACCAGATAACTTTACACAACCCTCACGTAGTTTCCTCAGGCACCACTCCTGCTTAGCTACTAGTTTTCAGGGATAGTGTACCTTTCTGGTACAGGTAATTTGATAATGACCAGAAAAGTATACTACTTATGGTAAGTATGTAAATTCTGGCCCTGCCATGGTTACTATTTGGGCTTCAATATTTGCAGCCCAGGTAAAATTGTATGTCCTATCATAAAGCACACATTTTCAAGGGCTTCTCTGTCTAAGAATTGCTGATTAGACTTGAAATACATTTTTGTTCTTGCATAATTCACAGGTTCCAAAAAAGGGTTCTGGCCAAAGGATTCAGTCTGTGACTTACAGAATATCTAGTGTTATTATTTGTACTTTATCAAGACCTTGCAATTATTGTACTTTATTCTGGCCTCTGTGTTAATGTCAGATTTACCTGGGGTGGTTGAAGCAAAATTGTATGGGAGTTAAGAGTGCAGAGTTCAGAGACAAACTGTATAGTCTCTCAGGGCCTCATCTGAAAAGTGGGCATGATATTAGGTTTTTCAATAGGCAATGAGAAAAGAGCTCAGAGCAATGCCTGGCACACATAATTATAATTACTTGTAAGAAGTTGAAAGTGAGGTAGCACCAACAGAGATGCAAGGAGAACATGAAGAGAATTTGAGCAGGTGAGTTATGACTCAGATTCAGAGAAATTATATGGTAGTTGGAAAGTGGGCATGTGGAGTCTCTGAATGCTGAGAACAACTTTGTTGTCTAAAGTAAATTTTAAAATCCTAAACAAAGCAGATTTTCATATATTTGGATTTGAAGAGTTATCATTACCTTTTATATTAACATTTTTGGCAATAACAGCATTATCACAATCAGAAGTGGACCTACTGTGAAGCTAGTGAAGCCTAAATAAGCTTTCACCTCCCTCATTTACATGGACACCTTCTAATGCCGTGTATTAAAATCTGTTTTTGTATATATTTTTTCTTTTTCTTAAAGAAGGCTGCCTTTCCAGATGTATAAGCTTCAGACTCCCCTAAGCCTGGATCTGCCCTGATCACATGGATTGGGAGATGGGGAAGTATGGTTAAGGATACAGGCTCTAGAGTCAGAATGGCCTGGGTTCAAGTCTCAGCTCAGCCATTTGCCACCTGGGTTAGTTTAGGCAATTCCTGAAGCACTCTGGGCCTTGGTGTCCTCATTTCTCCAAGGAGAATTATGAAAATACCTTCTTGATGGGGTTGTTCTAAATATAAAATGAGATCATGCAGAAGTGTGTAATTAATATTGGTTATTATAACTGGTTTGTCTTTTCTTTTTGAGTAAGAGGAGGGTCTGGGTTTACTCACTGGTGACATGAACTGGGAATTAGTCTTTCCTCTAGGGCTAGCATCACGCACTACTTTTCTTTGAATTCCTTTCCTTTCATCTCCCAGCAGCCAGCAGGTCATGCTAGAGAAATTTGCACAGAAAACATCATAAAGATTGTAGAAATGATTGTCATTTCTTGGACTTTCCTATATGGGACACTTTCTTGGCAGAAGATGAGTTGGTAAAATTTGGTGTATGTAAGTACATTCTGAATGCTTTTTTTACAAGGCTGGTTATGACCTAGGTGACTATGAGTCACCATGTCCCTGGGATAGGCAGGCAAGTCACTTCCCAGGAAAGCTCACGTTCCCTAATGACAATGATCTGCTTCTCTGCAGCCACCCTTGAGAAGGTAAATGCTGGATTAGTAACAGATTTGTGCAAAATGCCCTATGAAGAAAAACGCAGGGCACAGAAAAGCACTTCCAGGCTTATGTTCTTCAGCCCTTTGGAACTCAAATGGCAACGTCTGGGTCACCGATGAGGCTGCTCCCAAAATAACTTCCCTGATTTCTGGCCAAAACAGAGGTCTTTCCCTCCCTTTATGATTAACACAGCACACTGAATGCCCAGCAGCCCCAGAACACTTTGCACTCTTGGCATTTCTAATTCCATTCCTTTTTAAAGTGGTGAAATTTTTCTCTTTCAACCAGGCCAACAGCCTAGAAGCTGGGGGCAAGCTTTGTCTCCCACGCAGAAAGATTCTATTCTGGGGTTCATGGTTTTATCACGTCACCATCACACCCCTACTTTCAAGGCTCTTCTTTCTTTTAAACATGCATGCACACCATATGCCAAATGACTTACAGTTTAAAAAAATACCCACAAAGCTTTTTGTGCTGCCAGGCAGTACCCTGCTCAGATGCACCTTTAAGAGAAGGTGCAGTGAGGAAGGCAGTTGGCTGCACCAGGCAGACTGGGGGCCCGAGGGCTGGGACATTTCTTCCCCTAAAAGGCAATCTTAGTTCTGGGGCTCTCAAATGGCCAGCCTGAGCAATCTGAAGATTGCTCCATATAGCTTTTCCTACCTAGCCTCTCTTCTTCCTTCCCTTTCTCTCACACCTGTCAGACCTGCACCATGTCTAAAAGCTCTCCGTAG
Source organism: Manis javanica (assembly GCF_040802235.1). Taxonomy (NCBI): domain Eukaryota; kingdom Metazoa; phylum Chordata; class Mammalia; order Pholidota; family Manidae; genus Manis; species Manis javanica. The sequence continues at coordinate 65,474,422 of NC_133162.1, forward strand.
CTACTGCTACTCCTTTTACTCTTTATCCTTCCCAGGCATTTCTCCTCCACGTCTAATTTGATATTAGTGCCTGCTTTCCAGAGTGCCAAATGGATACACCATAAATTCTGTTTGTAATGAATTATGCATCCCACAGAGTGAGACCCTGGCAGTTTGGCAGATATCTGAGGATATGTTGCTGCAAACCCAAGAAACAACATGGAAGCAATGCTATCAAACACAAGGAGTGGCTGGGTTGCTGGAGGAACACACTATGGACACATACTCCAGCCTAACTAGGAAGAGCATACAACCTATGAGTTACAGACATTTGAACAATACAATTAGACCTCCACATGTTGGGTTTGGGTGCATTTTTTAAAAAAATGACAGTGATGGAAGGGAAGCATGAGAAGAGGGGGTAAGAGAATCAGACGTGCAGATTGAGAAGGGCATACATGATCCAGAATCTTCCTAAGGGTCTCAAGGGCCACTTTTGGAAAGGATGATAGCCTGCCAGAGCTGAACTATTCTCAGAGAAAACTGGATCTTAAATATCTTGGGAAAGAAGTGGAATTCTATGGGACTGTCATCATAGGGAGAAATTTTGGTGTAAGATTTTCTCCTAAGCAGAAAAATTTCTACGAATGTTTGCAGTGATCAAAGGATGCATAAAGGATGACACCTTGTTTTATTATGTGCTTTTCATAGACTTCTGAACTTCATTTTATTTTTCTATTAAAGTAATTCTAATTAAATCTCTTTTACTGTCTGCCACCAGTTCTGGGTTGGGTTATTTCAGTACCAAACTTCATCCTTGGGGGCTTTTCAATGGTAGCTATGGGCAGCTTGGGGGGGATTATCCTCTGTTGGGCAGGGTAGTCCTGTACCTTTCAGACCGTCCCTGTCCCGTGTTACTAAATGCTGGTTGTGGCCACATCAGTCAATCGGCGTGACATCCAGAGACTTTCCAAAGATACTTCTGAATTCCCTCCACTTTAGGGACAGGATACTATGTCTGGTTGAGAATAAAAAGCAATTGCAATTGACTAGATACAGCCATAATATGAAATGGGGCAGGGAGAGGGTTGACTCCACAGCTTCTAGGTGCTATATATGTCTCTCAGTAGAATGAAAGTTCCTTAAGGACAACATATGTCACTTTTGTCCTTAGTGTCTACACAGTGTCCATCACATAATAGGTGGTCATGCGCTGTGGGGTTGGGCACACTGCATTTTAAATTCCAGCTCTGCCACTTTCAAGCTATTGTGATGTTGGTCACCTCAGTTTTCTTATCTGTAAAATGGAGATAATAAAAGTACCAATGACATGCTGTATGGAAAGCTGTAGGTATAGTGTGTAGGGGAAAAAGTCCTCAGTAAGATACAATCTCAACTTATTCTACTAGTGCAACAACTATTGCTACTATAGTATTGTTGGTGGACTAAATACACAGAAATCAGAAAAAACAAAAATTCTTCTATCCTAGGAATAGCTCTATGGTCATTGTATAAACTGGAACTCACTTTGTTACAAGTGACATAAATAAACTGACTCAGGTTGACTTAAGCCAAATAAGAATTTACTGATTCATGTAATTAAAAAGGTCAGGGCAGGATTTAGAGATCAGATGATGTCTGCAGGTCTCAGGTTATCTCCATTTCTTGGCTCAGTCTTCTACTGTGTTGGCTTTATCCTTGACCTTACTGTGGAGGCCCCAGCAGCCCTCAACTTGCCTTATATAGTGGTGTGGCTATAGCAGCTCCAAGCATCAGATCTTAAATTCAAGTCCAGTGGGAAACTCTTGCCAAGTCCTGAGCCTAAATCTAATACAATGAGTTTATTTCATGTTTATTTTACTCCTGAGCTAGTTCTGTGGCCAACAGTGTGAAGCACCAATTAACTCGGGATTAGGGGTTATACCCCTCTTTCCAAGTGCATGGTGTGTTGCCCCACCCCAAACCACGTGGACTGAGGATAGAAGGGAGAGTATCCAAGTGAAGACTTCAGAAGGAAAGACAATAGGTGTTGAGGAGACAGCTGACAAATGCTCGCTAGGGTAAGCGAATTGTTGGAGTCTATGAAAAAAGATCAGTGAGGTTCAAAAAGACATATCCACTTTGGGGTAAAAGCAATATAATGCAAAAATCTAGGTGAATGAAATCTATCAGACATCTTTGGCCAATTTAAAAATATTTAATAGCCAGGAGATTGAATAGGACATTTTCATGTGGGAGACCCTAGTTTAACATTCACAAGGAATGATATAAATTGACAGTTCTCTGAAAAAAGGAATATTTACAGTGAGATTCCTAAGAATAGGTTCTCTATATGTAAATAGGATATACTAAACTAAGGTCCCCTATATGTAAATAGGTATACTAATTTAAGGTCCTGTGCATGAAAGCATTTTATTAGTTTTTTTCTCCCTTAATTTCATATATTTTCGCTGCTTGTTTGATGATGTGGCAGAAACCAAAGCGAGAGCAACATTAGCCACGTCTGATTGTCATTCTCATCCATCAGCAAACCAGAGCCCAGCCTATCCCACTCCCAGAGGACGTACCTGCTGGAACAGCAGACTTGGGATTCACAAGGTTTAGACACTTTATTTGGGTGGCTTCCTCATAATGGGCAAGGACAGAAGTCCTGACATTTGAGGGATATCCGTAGCAGGGTCACGGAGTTACAGAATCAGACAGCAAGGACCTAAGCAGTGCCCCTGATTGGTGGTTTAAATCATACTATGAGGGGACCTCAGAGGAACCTATCTGCGGGTCCTGTTTCAGCCTGAAGAGCTGCTCCTCCTTCATATGACTGATTGATTTACACAGCAGTAGAAGATTTTCTTTGAATAGCGACTTTAAAATCCATTTAACTCACCAAATCCTTCATGTTTCTGATGAAGACCTGAGAAGAGGTCCTAAAAGCCAGCTGGGGACATCAGCCTTCTAAACTTTGAGGCCATTTTAGCTTCTGGGAGAGAGAGCATCTCTTTGATGAGAGGAGAGAGGGGTGAAGGAAACAATAACATTTATTTCTACATATATAATCTCTATCTGTTGACCTTTGTTCCCCTTGGTGAGTCTTAGATCGCTTTGAGCCCCTCCTGTGGTCAAGATCTTCTCCCCATGAGACTGTGGGGCAGGTTTTGTCTTCTAGCTTCTCCCAACATCCTTTTTTCTGCAGATTCAGCTGACTTTGTCTCAGTTTTCCAGCAAGGCACTCCAACAGCAATTTAGGGGTCAAGCCTTGCCTGTTAGGTCCTGGTTTCCTACAGCCTTAGTTGCTGTCCTGTGCTTCAGGGTTGCTAACTGCAAGTGGTGGTCCAGAATCTCTTCCATGTGCTGTTTCACTGTCTTGAGAGGGGAACCCATGCTTTGACCTGCTCAGTATTTCCCTCCATGAGCAGCTCGAGTCTGGTTCTTGGCATCTTCTGAGAACTTTGCACAATGACTGGTCATATAGCAAATATTCTATACTGTTTGTTGATTTGAATCTGTAGCCAAAAGCTATGGGAGGAGAAGGCCTTTGTGAAATTCTGCCCATTCATTTTTTGCTAGTTGGTGAGATACCAGTTTTCAAATTCTAGTATCCCACCACTGGGCAGGAGATGGATACAATCTTAACTCCCAAGCAAATTCCTTTTCCAGATGAACCTTGTAGAATTCCAAGTATGAGCTCCTTTCTGAGAAGGTACTTCTTCATGTAAATATCAAACCCTTGCTTTGGGGGATTAAACAAGAAGTTCCTGTGGGATTTCTCTTCTCAAGAGTGTAGACAGGCTTCTGCAGGTTGAGGTGACTTCCATCTTCTTCATACATAAACTGCTCTAGGCGGGCTGGTGGCCTGTTTGGTATTCTGAGGTCTAAGCAAAGATTTAGTTCCAGGAGGTCAGCAAGAGGTCATGGGCTCAATGATTTCCTCTGTTATTTATCTTTGGCTTGCGGTGTGGGAGGCTGCCTTTGATAGAGGGCATTTCCACCACAACGGCACAGAATCTGGCATCTCAGTGCTCTGGTTTGAGGTGGAGCAGGCTTGCCTTCTAATGCTGTGAGAGGAGCACATCTGATAGCAGCTGGTTCTGTCCTTTTCTGATGAGCAAATTCATTGCTGGGAGTTTACCAGTGGCATTTCCCAGAGTTGGGTTGGGAAAGGAATCGTCCTGGTGAGGTCAGCAGCTTTTAGTTTGAGTAATTCCATTTTCAGTTCCTTACGAGACATTGCTCTCGCCGCGGTCAGGGAGACATGCGACGTTTCTCAGGCCTCCAGAGTGTGTCTCTACTTCTTCATGCTGTTTATGACTCACCTGTGACTGCCCTCCATGCAACTAGAGGACCGTTTATGCTGAAGTAGCCTTCGGATTGCTCTTTTTTGTGACAGCAAAACTTCCGTGCCAGCTCACCAGTAAACCACAGGAGCGCATCCCTGGTCTGGTCAGGTCAGCAGGCTCTTGGGTTCCCAGAGCGCCTGAGATGACTTCTCAGCTTGTTTCATGTGGGTTGGTTCACCCCATCCTGTTTCATTTTGATTTAAGACAACGGTTATCTCTCATCTGGGTCAGAAAGCATGGGGTGTGTATGATTTTTGACCTGATGTGAGCAGCCTCAGTCAAATACACAGCACTTTGGCCTGGAAAATTGGTTGTGTTAATGCTCTCTGCTCTTTTTTTTTCCACAAAAGTATCCTAGCAAATGGAAACATTTGGTCCCAGGAGCTCCTTTCTGTCTGATGTTCTACCTCTTGCGGCACAGTGCCAGGAGAGAGTGTGTTGGGTCTTGCCATGTCTATCAAAGAAAATGATGTAACGTGTGCTGGAGATTTGCAATCTGTGGGAGACGGTAGCATTGGGCTCTATCCAGGAGCAAGAGGAAGTGCTCTACCATTGGGCATTAGGACCTGTGAGTGAAATTCCCAGAACATCCTGTCCCTTATTGAGGCAGCCCATGTGCTCCAGCCTCTCAATGCCCCCAGATGTGGACCAAGGGAGAACTACTGGGAACAGGGGCTAGTGAGGACAAGAGTAGTCATACATTTTATATATCTTATATTCTAGGTTTTCCATATGGAATCCAGTGACCCCCTGCCCTGAAGCCAAAGTTTTATGAGATACTAGCTACTCTTAGCATGTATCAGAATGCGCATTCTTTTCTCTCCTTCTGTTATTTTAATTAAAAAAAATTCTTGGCTCACTGAATTGCTATCAGAAACCATTTATGGGACAAAGCCTATATTATGAGAAACAATACTGCATTAGTGTATTTAAGCAGTATCTTAGGAATTTTGTAAAATGTGGATCCCTGAGTCCTTTCTAGAGATTCTAATGCAGTCATTCGTGGGGCCCAAAAATCTGCATTTTATGTTAACCTAACTCAAATATCATCATTGTGAAGGCAGGAAACTGTTTTGATTCCTGGTATATCCCAAGTGTTTTGAAGGGAGAGCTTGGTACAGAATAGGTCCTTGATCATATCTGTTGAATAAATGAATGAATGGAAAGGCATGCCTGGTGATTTAGGTTCAAGTGGCTCAGAGATTACAATTGTGTTTAATGTGCCTTTTTAATTCTCTTTTCTTAGGGATAACATTTTATTTCAATATAATTTCAAGCTTACAGAAAAGATGCAAAACTAGGAAAAAGATCTTCATTTACCTTCTACCTAAATTTTTACTTTAATCCCGTTTTATTTCTCTCAATTTTTCATCTACCCATTTATTCATCTACCTATTCTATCATCTATCTATCTATCTATCTATCTATCTATCTATCTATCTATCTATCTATCTATCTATCTATATCTATCATCTATCATTTATCTATCACCTATCTATATCTATCTATCTATCTTTCTATCTATCTACTATTTATATTCCTCTGAACCTTCTGATAGTTGTAGACAAAATGTCCCTTTACTGTTAAATACTTGTATTTTCTGGGAACAAGAGCATTCTCTCATGCAGTTTACAAGGTGAGGGCCTCTAGCCCTGAGGTTAAATGCCCAAATAAGTAAACAGTGGGCAGCATTGATCTTAAGTGTCTCTATCCTCCATCCCAGCCTCATCCAGCACACTTCCCTTTGTATCTGTCCTTGATTTTACAATGCAAATAATCAAATGGCTCTAGACTTTTGAGCCTCAGAATTGCTTTAAGACCCCACATTGGAAGCAGCCTTAAATCTTCTAATCTGGGGATTCTTAAATTCAAATATTATCTGAATGCCGCTGAATCCCCTGGGAAAATTAAAAGCAAATGCAGATTTCCAGACCTCAGCCCTGGAGCTTCAGTTAAGACAGATGGGATGTGCGGCCCAGGAATCTGCATCCTACCGCTTCATTCTCCACTCTCATTCTCTACCCTTCCCCGGGTGGTGGTGGCTCAGCCAGGGTGGGGAATCACAGTTCTTGTGACCTCTCCCCACTTGGAATGCTGATCACCCAGCCTCTCCTGGAGCAGTTCCCTGGATGGTGAAGACAAGCCCCCAGAAGTCTGCCCCACATTGGAAAGTTCTGCTTGTTAGAATTCTTTTCTGATATTAACTTCATTTGCTTTCCTACTTCTACTGGTCTTGGTTCTGCCCTTTAAATTACCTTAAAACAAGGACAACTGGCTGCCTGTTTGCTCATCATAAAAATACAGAGTGTAAAATATAGAAAAATAGAGAAAAGCATAAAAATCGCTCAAAATTTCACCTTGAGAACTTAAGATTTTAGTGTATTTTCTTGTGATCTTCATATATGTGTACACATAAATGTACATTACACACACATTATGTTTTACAAGAATGAAGGTTATAATATATTTTGGTCTTACAGATACACATTTTGGGTTTTCACTCTTAGCATTTTATCATAAGAACTATCCCAGATAGGCAAATGGGCTTTGGAAGCACATTTTCAAGTGACTGCATTTAATTCCACTGTTTTGAATCATTGGAATTTATTCAACCATTTCCTATTGGTCTCTCTTGAAGTTGTTTCCAGTTTTTCACTATTATAACTAATGCGTAAACATATTACAAATAAATCATTGTCTGTATCTTTGATTATTTCCTTGATCTAGACTCCTGAAAGTATATCCTTGAATCAGAAAACATGCTTGAAAAAACATTTGATACATGTTGCCAACCTGCTCTGTAGAGAGGTTGTGAAAATTTTTACTTCTGCCAGTTTTGATCTGTTTTTAGAATTCAGTAATTTTTAAAAAGATGTCAGTTGGCATTTTCTGTGTTTTTTAACCTGCATTCTTTTGTTTACTCATGAGGCAGAACATGATTTATATACACACACACACACATATACATATACACACATACATATATATGTATTTTGATTATTCACCAGGCAAAATATGTCCACATATATTTGTGTATGTGTTGTACCCATTTTTTTGACCATTACTGTTAAATAGGATGTTAAGGGGAAAAGAAATGGACTGAGTCTATTTGAGTCTATTTTTCTGTTGGACAGAGGGACCCTCACTCTTCCCTTATAAATTTGTAAATGGCCTGCTGCCTCTCTTTTAAAAGTAAAAAACAGTGATTTTTTCCTTTTAAAAATTATTTAAAAATATACACAACATAAAATTTGCCACTTTTAAGTGTACAGTTCTGTGACATTCAGTACATTCATATTCTTTTGCAACCATCACTGCCATCCATCTCCCCAATTTTGCACTAGTCCCTAACTAAAATTCTGTAGGCATCAAACACTAACTACCCACTTCTCCCCTCCCCCAAAGCCCCTGGCAACCACCATTCTACTTTCTGTCTTCATGAATTTGACTGCCCTAGGTACCTCATATAAATAGAATCACACACTATTTTTTGATTGGCTTATTTCACTTACCATATCTTCAAGTTCATCCATATTGTAGGATGTGTCAAAATTTCCTTCCTTTTTAAGGCTGTATGATATTCCTTCATATGTATATGCTACATTTTGTTTTTGCGTTAATCTGTTGATGGAAGCAATTTAGGTTATCTCCACCTTTTAGCTATGGTTTAGCTATTTAAAACTACTAGGCACATGGGTGTAAAAATACCTGCTCAAGTCCCTGTTTTCACTTCTTAATATATGAGCAAAAATGGAATTGCTGCATCATAAGGTAATTCTATGTTTAAATTTTTGAGGAACTACCATCCCATTTTGCCACAGTGGTGGCACCATTTTACATTCCCACCAGCAAGGAATAAAGGTTCCAATTTCCCAACATCCTCTCCAACTTGTTATCTTTTTGTTTTTGTTTGCTTATTTGTTTTTTGGTAACAACCATCTAACGGCTATGAAGTAAATATCATTGTGTTTCTTTCATTTTTTAATCAATAAAATATGACTGCCTGCCCTGATTTCTAGCAGTCAGATGGCAAATTCAATCTCATACATTTTGGGGACATTCCCTACTCTCTAGAATCTCACCAGCACTTAGTGTTGAGAAATTAGAGGAATGTCCCTCAATCCCACATTACCACAGTTGCCTCTGACAGTTCCTTGTCTACTCTTAGTGGCTCTTTGCTCAGGAAACATGTACAGACTCAGAATGGGTAGGGTTCTGGCTCCAGGGGTGGTCTTCCTCCTCCTTGAAGATCTGTCACCAACCAGGCTCCCCATTTCTTCACTCTTATCCCAACCTTGGCCCACCTATTTTAATTATGAGAAATTTTATCACTTGGCTTTAAAGTACTCGGCATAATCTTTTTCTTTTCTTAATTTTAAAATCATTAATTATTTAAAACATATAGATAAAAAATACAGTATATTCCCTTGAACTCACAAATCAGTTTTAATACATTTTAACATTATGCCTTGTAAAAACTCTTGCACAAGAATAAAAGAGATGTGTTCAAGGTTATTTATTATGGCAACATTTGCAATAGTAAACATTTAAAGCTACTTAATGTCCATCAGTGGGTAACTGGAGAAATAAACTGTGATACATTTATAAAATGAAAAACAGTAGTGAAAGTGAATGAACTAGATCTATAATTGTCAAAATGGAAAAATATTAAAAATATAATATGGGTGTGGGGAGAATCTCCAATGGTTGCTTTCAATATGTTGTAAATTTAAAAACTCAGAGAATATTACCATATTTTTATGAATATGTATTTAGAAAGTCAAAAAATGACTATATGGGAGTGTTTTTAAAAAGTGCACAAATGTACAAAATAAAATGATAAAAATTTTTAAATGTGGGAGTAGTTTCCTTTGTGGCAGAAGAGAGAGACTAGATGGAAATAGATGAAACTTCTATCTGCATACTTTTTAATTAACAACAAAAAAACTGAACTAAAATTTTAACCTTTGTTAAGAACTTTTCTCCAGATTAAGGATATTATAATTTTACTATAAGTCATTTTTAAGTGCTCTTTTCATTATTGGTCTGTAAGCTTTTAGTTTTGTTTTTGGGAGTTTTAAATATTTATCCATACTTTCCTCTATTTTTTTTAGAGAGGCATGTATATTTGTTTATATTTACACCTTCAATCCATGTGGAAATTATTGTAATTTATGGTATAAGTATGGAATCACATTTTATTTATTTTCTTTTTCTTTTACCAAATAGCTAGCCAATTTCCCTCAAATCATGTGTTAAATAATTCCTCCTTTCTCACTGGTTTTTTAATACTTCCTTCATCACAAGTGCTTTTATAGCCAGTATTTCCATTGATTGGTGTCAATTCTAGAATAATAAACTGCTTTATTTATCAAATTTTACAGTATCTCTTAAGAGCTGATAAGTTTCATGTTTATGACTTTCTCGCTCATAAACTTACTAGTTATTTTCACCTGTTAATTTTTTCCAGATGAATTGTAGAATTATGTTTCTTCATGTTAAAAAAAATCCCATTGTGATTATGTTTAACCTACAAATTAATTAAAAGAAAATGGAGAAATTCATAATAATTCACTATTTCCCTTGGGGAACATGGTATATCTTCCTACTTATTCAAATCTTTTAAAATACCATTTAGTAAAATTTTGAAAATGTTTCCTTCTATATATTCTGGATTCATCTTCCTAGAGATATTTTTTGTATTTTATGTTTTTGTTAATAAAAAGGTATACAAGATATACTTGCATTGATTATTATGTCATATAGAAAGGTTATTTATCTTTGAATATTTATAACTCAGCCATTCAAGTCACTTCTCAGTTCTAAAAGCTAGTTCACCTGAGTTTTCTAGGAGTGTAATCATACTGACAGCAATCAGTAACTATTTAGTTTCTTTTCCAATGTTCACATTTCTTAAACATGTTTAACGACTGAATGCATTCCTAGAAATTTCAAAACATTGATGCAAGGATATTTGACCTCTTCCCAATTTAATGTAGGTGGTTCTGGTAATTTGTTCTTAACTGTAAAGTTTGTTATATTTTTAAAACAGTCTTCATCCCTTTAACGTGGCATCCCCTTTTCTGAATTTACCATAAGGTTTCACCCAGAATATATGTTAATTTTATGAGATAATTGGTCAGCATTCATTGACATAATAAGGTTTTTGTTACTGCAACAAATCTTTGTTGAATGAATGGATTTCTTGGTTACACATTCTTTTAACTCTTTCCTATAACAGAGCTACTTGTCAGAGTGCTGTTCACCCAAGACGGGGCATTTTTCTCAGTTGAGTGACATTCGCCAATTTTTTTTCTCCACAGTGGTCTCTGTATCATGAACATTTTGTTTTCTGACACTCTTTTGGTTTAACAGTGAACGGTTATGGTTTTCCAAAGGATAAGTAAACACGGCTAACTAACGGTTAAAATATATTGCGTGAGTTTGAGGTTGATGAGTTTCTTATAGAAGTGCCTCCTACACTAGGTCTGACTCTTGCCTGCTTTAAATCAATTCTAATAAAAGGAGTAACAAGAAAATAAAAATGTGAGCCAGCAAACTGGGATTGCATGTGGTCGGTAGGTGATAAATCACAATGGCAAAACACACTGTCAGAGTTGCTGTGCTGATTGTTTGCACAGGGAAAGCATCTTGTCCTCCCTCCCCAACCCTGGCACACGTGTGCAGATGCCAACACACGAACTACGCAGAGATGGTCCATTTTAAGCCCTGTATTTCTAGGATAGTTTCTCTTGGGTTTTTTAGGATATAGTCCTCATTCACTTAAACTTTTCCTTCTTTAAGTCATTTGAGCATTCCTTAAAAATTTGCTCAGGGTCTACCATGTGACCTGTTCTGTGCTAGGTTTGGGGGAAACAATTTAGATAAATCAGACATGATCCCTGTCTTTATGGAGCTCACTTACATATTCATAAGTAAGAAAAGTTTTTCCATTTTCATTTTTTTGTACCTTGTCAGAGTTCATAAATTGTTAGTTTTTCATATCTTTGCTAGATGTTTTAATTATATAAGATAGCTTCTTAATTGCTGATGTTCTAAATATCCTTTAATTAGTCATTCACTACATAGCCAGGCACTGTTCTGGATACTGGTAATTCCAAAGTGAAGGAAAAAAAAGACAAAATTCTTTGTCCCCATGGAGTTTACTACATTTTAGTGAAATCCCAATTCCAAGGCTTTGTGAGATTCATTCAACTTCAATAAGCTTTTTAGGCGTAACAAAAAGCAGCAGCAGGAGGAGGCAGGGGAGGAGGAGGAAGTGAAGGGAACCAAGCATTCTGGAAAGACAGCGGTGCAGGAGTTAGTGCAAAAAAGGATTTCTAGTGAATAATTACTTAAATTGTAATTCACTTAACCTCCCTCTCCAAGTAATTCAAGAACATGTAGTTCTAATAAACTCTAATATATATGATGCCAGCTTCTCAGGTAGGACACCATAAAATAGATTCAGTTGGCTTCTGTAGTCTGGTACTTTGCTTTGCTTAAATTTTTGGCTTTATAGGCAAAAATCTTTAAATAGTAGGCAAAATGAGAAAAAGTAAAGTACAATTATTTATTAGGTAGTTTCAAATGGTAGAGCAGTTTCCCCACATGCCCCAACCCTCCAAATAAGAACTTTCTAAATAATGGGAGCCAGCATAAGGTCGGGACGTTCTGAGGTCACCTATTGATTCTGAATAGCAACTACACAAGGAGAATGTGAGTACTGTTGCAATCACCTCTTCTCTTGAGGATAAGGTTGTTAACATTTTTGTTCCATGGCATAATTCTGTATCAGCAATGTTTTCCTCTGGCAGTTATTGAAATTAGACTAAGAAGTGTTATTAGCCAAATTCATTCATTCAATGGAGCAACAGATTTTTTACTGAGCACCTCCTATGTGGCAGGCCCTGCTTTTGTGGCTCTTGAAATTTTGGTGGCAAAGAGATTTAAATAAGTTCACATGCAGTATCAGAGTGGGGAGTGTAGATGGGTTGGTGGAAATAGGGTGCTGTGCAAGGTATATTAAAGAGCATGACAATAAACCACACAAGCACTTATTTATTCATTACCTCAAGGGTCAGTAAGAATTTCTGAACAGAAATGACTCTGAGGCCAAACTTACAGTGGTACTTGAATACAGTCCCCAATGAGTTGTACAAATACTGAAGTGGCTTCCTAGATAGGTCTAAAGCTACTTATAAATGCAGTGATGGTTATGAGAGGGGATTATTTTCCTAAGTAATATTTCATTAATCTGTAATTATAGTAATAATAACAGCTAATGTTCATTATTTTCCATGTGCAGAACATGCTAAAACACTTTACATGTATACTCTACAACCTTCAGAATAACCCCAAAGTAGTTGAAATTAGTATCCCTATTTTACAGATGAGATCCTGAGACTCAGAGATATAAGAAACTGGCCCATGATTCCAAGTGATGGGATTCAGGATGTCATGGAACTTACCACAATATCATGGAAATTACCAGGAGTCGAGCTTTTTAAAATGAAGGCCAGGGATGGGAAATGACTGCATACTTAGCTAAACATGTTAAGAATGTGAAATAACTCACTCCCATTTTTCACAGTGTTTCAGAGATCAAGTAAATAATCTTCAACAAAATCCAATCCAAGCATGTAATTCTTTGCATTCAGCACACAAACTTGCTGGGAAAAGGCACCATTCATTGCTGAGAACGCTTCTATTTTATGCCATCCCTACTCTGGCTAATGACCTATCCTGGTTTGTTTTCGAGGACCACATTAGAACAAATCACCTTTTCCCCACCTGACAAGTGTCTATTCACCAAATGGAACAGGAAAAGAGAAAAAGGTCCACAGACGGTCTCAGGTAGACACTACTATTCTGTTTCATGAAGCTTTTACAGAAACCTGGAGCTCTGGTTTGCATCACCGTCACCTCTCCTGAGGGCCCTAGGTAAATGCAGAAGAACTGGACTCAAGGGCCTCAGAAGCACCAGCAGGATCTGCTTGTACTCTTCCTCTTCCTCTTTTTTCCTCTCCTTTATCATCAGCATCACTACTGCTATCATTAATTAAGCACTTACTAGGTGGCCAGCACTCCGCTAAGCTTTTATGTTTATTTATGTATAAGCCTCACAACAATTTTACGAGGTTGCTACCATTAACTCATTTTTCAGATGATAAAGGAGGCTGTGAAACTGTTTAACTGCCTCAAGGTCAAACAAGGTAGAATAAAATCTAGATTCAAACACAGATTTCTTTAACTCCAGAGGATGTGTTCTTCACCTCAAAGCTGTTTGCCTTAAAGGATTTAGAGTGGGGCACGGGATCAAGGAACAATTGGCCAGATGTGTGGATCTAAGACAGGGTTGTTTTTATATAAAGTGATAGGGTTGAGATTTAGAGGTTCTTAATCTGGGGCCCAGAGACCCTTGAATGTCTAAAAATAGATTTTGGAGGGTTTGTAACCCCCAAAACATGAGTTAGCAAATTTTCTTTTTAAAGGACCAGGTAATAACTATTTTAGGCTTTGCAGGCCATATGGTCTCTGTCATGAACACTCACCTTCACTCTTGTAGTGCAAAAACAGCCACAGGCAATACACAATGGGCAAGATTATGTTCCAATAAAACTTTATTTACAAAACAGGCAGGTAGCCAGCAGGATCTAAAATGGTATGTAAATTCTATGTGCCTATGTGCATAGTTACTTCTGTTGTGTTATTAGAACAGCCGTAGCTATTCATTGCTTCTCAAGTAGATTTAAAACATGGTTTAGAACTGGCTTAAATGGTCTCCAGGCCCCTCTAAACTTAGACATTCCAGGATTCTATGATTCTACATGCCTTTTAAATTAATACTCTCTTAGGGATTCTTTCTCCTTAGCAGGCTCATTTGATGGATTCTGCTGTGAACCCTCAAGTGGACTATAATTACTGTCTGTTGAGAATGAAAGATAGGACACATTGCCATTTCAAACTTCCCTTTTTACATGGCCAGATGACACTGGCTGAAACACAATACAGTTCAGAATGGAAAACAGCAGATCCGTCCTGCACCAGCAAGCTTCAGGGTTGCCAAGGCTTTTTCTTCTTCCCAGAGACCTCTTTCTGTGTTCCACTGAGTCTTTTCCACAGGAAGCACTCACTTATCCTGACCACACTAATATGTAGGTCGAGCTCCTCAAGTCTGCCATGTCTGCCCAGGTATGGCATGGAGAGGGTACATAGCCAGATGTGTTTAGATGATATATCTCTGCATCTAGTCAGGGGCCCTCTCTCATGGAAATATGATTCTTTCTCTAAGATTCCCTGCTTCAGGCATTACTGCATCTTATTTACTGCCTGGGATTACATCAACGTGCACCTTACCCTGCCTCCCACTCCATGAGACTTGTCCCCTAGCTAGAGTCCTTAGGTGACACTGCTGATTATGTCCGCCAGAGCCTGGTTCCAGGCAGGACTGAGTGCTTTCCATTTTAGAAAAAAAGAGATATGCTAAATAAAAAAAAATCATTAAAGTACCATGCATCATAGTGTGATTGCATTTATACTCCAGGTCTCTTGAGGGTGGAGAAAGGGAAGAAGCAAGAGAAAAAAACCAGAAGGGGAGAAAGAAATGATAGATGAGAGAAGACTGAGACAAAAGGGAACGAAGAGCCAAAGAGGAACACAGAAAGTGTGAAAGCCGAGGGCGTCTGTGTGCTGACCCGCCGACCGCGGCCAGGCCGGGATTCCATGTCATTGGGGTGCAGCAATTTCTCACAGCAAATGATCCCCAAAGAAGGAAATAAACAGGCAAATGGAAATAATGGGAACATGAATCATTTATCCAGTACTTATGGAGACTTTATTCCATACTGGACTCCTACACGTCATGGCAGGGTCAGTGTCAGCTCTTTGAGATGAAACAGTGGTAAGAGGACCACGAGTGCTGCCTGCATCCTCAGCCAGTGCTTCAGTTCAGCTTTAATTATCACGCTCATCTGGCGGCAGATGGTGCCATGCAAATAGACATGGGTCACAGAGGCCAGGCTCTTGTCCTGGCATATCATTCTGTGACCTTGGTTGCACAATCTCAGCCTCGGTTTCCTCATTTGTCAAACGTGAATAAGAATTCCTTGCTCTACTTATTTCACAAGGGTGTTAGGAGGACAGCAACTGGAGATTTTATATATATGTGGGTGTGTGTATATGTATCTGTATATATACATATAAAAGTGGATATATCTATATCTATATCTGTATCTATATCTATATCTATATACACTTGGATAAGTATAAAATGCCAGATAAATGTAAAATTGACCCTTCTTTTTACTTAACGAGGTAGTGGGTAGGCGGGGGGTGGGGATGATGGCATTTTGCACAGAAGGCTTGGTGACTCAATGAAGTGTCTTTTTTTCCCTTAGTAATATCTGGTCTGGGATTATTACTGCTTTCTCTATGTTTTTAGACATACTTTTCCCCTTCAGTAATGCTGAAGGGGAAAAATACTATTCTACTGCTCTAAGTTGTCACCATTGCTGCCTGAGCAAGACCTGTACAGACAATTTAGTAATTAAGCTTTTCAACACTGCATCATAAAGTTTTATTCTGGCAAAGGCTATATTTATCAGCTAACAAGTATTAAATCACCTCACTCCTCAAGCCGTTTCTCACCTGAATATGCTCCTTTCAAAACAGAGCAGCTTTCCTTGGCTGGCTTGATTAATAAAAGTTCCTGTTTAGAAATATTGTGGTGCTGGGTGGTCCTGTGGGCTGACAGGCACACATCTTGGCAACTGTTGCAAATGACACTGACCCCTGCTTCCCAGGGGATGTGGATCACTGAGCCGTGGGTCTTCCAGGGCACCCTGGCCATCTGAATTTCATGGCAATCTGGGATGGCATCCAGCACAAGAGATTTCTATATATATTTCAGTTTCTAAAGGAGAAGAGGTAAATGAAAATAAAGAACATAGGCATTTGATACATTTTCTTTCTTTATTTGACCATTAGGGAATGGGTCTGTTCTTATCTGAGATGGATCTAAATGTAAAATGAGTTTTCAAAATGATGAAAATAGCAAAGTAACAATGATATACACACTAAGCAAAGCTGAGTCTTTTCTCATATTGCCAGAGTCTTCTCAAACCAGATGCAGATTATTAGGGAGACATACTTAGAATGAATAGATATTAAAAATCATCAGTGATGGCTTAGAAGAGTACTTTCTCTAGGGGATCCATCCCACCTTTATAAATCATTTTTTTACTGTCTTCTTCAGGGAATATCCATTCATGAGACATATATAACATCGTTCTTAAAGCTTCAGGATGCTTTCAGTCAAACTGTTATAATATTTTATTAGTCAAAAACAAAATAGTTAATACATTTGAATGTATTTTCTACTATATTTTAAGGGCAACACCAAAATAAAGAGAAATGCAAATATGGGCCAAAATGGTGAAAGAAATAATATTTTTCATACATCATACCAGAGGTCACATTATTTCCCTTTTCCTTTCTTTGATTTCAAACATAAGTGATTGACACTGACCACATGTAGGCATTTCAGTTTTCCATCAGTTGATTGCTAAAGGGAAACATATAACAACATTCTGCAGGATCACAAAACCCACTTTGTAGATACATAAGCAAATTCCTTCCAGGCTTATGCATGTTATATGTAATAAATGAGCATTTAAGCCTATGACTTTAAATATTACCAAGATAAGAAGTCTTTCGTTGAGCTTTTCTTAGTTTGAGAGGCTGCAATAATTTCTTTCCCTTTTAAATGGCAAAACAGAACTTACCATTTTGCTTTCCAAATTAGCAACAGGTAGGTTGTTTGGGAGGCTGGCAATCAATTTCTTTTCAGAAAGCAAGTCATGAAGTTGTCACTGAAGCATGTGGGTGATATGGTGAACCATTAGGTTGCAAATATTAAACTATTTTAAGTGCATTTATTTTCTGGTTCAGCCCAATTTTCTTGGTACTAAATTTATTAAACTTGACATAGTCTAAATGCCACAGCATATACTGGAAATCTCATGAAGATAACTGCACATGCCATAGGAGATAGCAAAAGGTAAATATCGATATATTTTCTCTCAGTTTCCATTTAATTTGTATCTTTCATATTAAGTTTGAATTTTTTAAAGGTGAAAAAGTATTGTACAACTTGGAAAGTCAAGTTGAATCTCGTTATTTTCTGATAATTTGAAGAGAGGGTTCTCTGTCAGTCAAGTTGCCTTTCAAACTATGATCATAAAGATGATGACAAATACAACCTGCAATTCAGAGTCATTTAATAACTTGGAAGAGAAATGAGAAACAAAAATTATACTTTGCTACCCACAGTTTGAGAAGTCTTGTAGTTTGGCAGTTTGCAAAAATACTGAATCGAGGACATAGCTGAAGATTAAAAACAAGGCTTTGATAATGATTATTCTGTATTTGGAACTGAATTTTTCAAAAGAATAATAAAGCTTCTGGAACATGAACTGTTACTTTGATTTGATGTAATCTGGGGGGAAGGGTCATTTGTTATTCTTAAGCACTATTCTTCCTCCAACAAGTAGTTCATGGCAGTGCAAAAAAGCAGTGAAAAGTGTAAAGTACAAGGAAGTTTCATTCTAGCATGGGTGGTTACAACCAAAATCATAAAATTGATTTTATACCCTGTATGAAACATGATAATAAGTGATGAACAAATTTCCCAGTAATTACTCTCAACCTAATAGAAAACAAAATAATCAATAACAGAAAATTGTGGCAACAAAAACCAAAAGTACATGTAGAGAATAAAGATAAAGGTACTAAATATGATTCTTTAAAGCATCTAGAACACACAGGGCAGAAGTGATGCAGCCATCAAAGTTGGACTGGGTAAATCCATCCCCTCCACACACAAGGAAAGGTCTGAGATGAAGAGTCATGTGTCCAGGGTGGTTGGCAGCAGCATTTGTAACCTGAAAAAGTAAAAAAAATTAAGGATTGTAATTGACATCCTGTGTCCTCTTGTGCTGTCACATCCACCCCCACCTGGGGAAGGCTCTCCTACCTGGAGAACTCAAAATGGCTCACAAGGAGCAACAGAGAGCCAGACCAAGACCTCGAATGTCCTCCCCTCACTCAACTGTTTACACTGACTTCTTAAATGTTTACATTTTCAGTTATTTGATAAGCTAATCAGAGGTGTGTTGTCCTTCAAAATTAGTAGATCATGATATACTCAATTAGTTGAAAGTAGAGTGATTTTTTTAATAAGGGGAAAATGATATATATTCATAAAATCACCCACAACTGAGTCCTTGCTATGTGCCAGACAAGGTGGACAGAAAAGACACTTCAGGACTGTGTCCCTAAGGAATTTCCAGTTGAGTACTGACTGCTGGTACAGTGTCTGAGGACTAAGACAGGATGCAGGACAGGGTGCTATGGGAAGACACAGAGAGGGCCTAACCCAGCTCACCCAGAAAGAAACAGCTTCACAGGGGAGGTGGCTGGTCATTTCACTTGAGTTCTGATGGTTGTGCAAGAGTTGGCTAGCCAAGGAATAGGCAGAGAGAATTCCAAAGAGAAGAAGCAGTGCACTTAAATGCCCTCAATCTATGGGCAAGAGAGAACAAGGTGCGTGGACATGGCTGAGAAGCAAGGTAAGAAGGATATCGCATTTCAAGTTACTATGCATAAAACTTACAAATGAAAGTCTATTAAAAATGTTGACCATACTACTTTTGAGCCAAAAGTGGGGGAACCAGCTAAAGTCTGGGATGAAAAAAGTATAGAGGGTCTTTCCTGGACAAAAATTCTCTCAAAATTAGGATGGTTGCTGCTAATAAACATTCACAACCAGGAGAATGAGGGGGAGGTGAATACAGTTATCCTGGACACTGACAGTCTGGCTACTGAGGCATCAAAAAAATCCTGAAAAAAAAATTATGCAAAATTATAGAGGCAATTGCTCTTGGGATTTCTTCCCTGCACAACCTCAGGGGGTGCCACTCAGCAGACCACAAATTGGCAGTTCTGGTTTCTCAGATGGTGTTTTCCTGAGAGTAGCAGCATAAGGCCCCTGAGGATCTGCTTGTTTAAAAATCACACACACACACACACACACACACACACACACAAATCAAGATATACAATGAACACTATTTAGCTTGTAGAGCTGAGATTTTGGTCCTAGATAGGCTGAATTAGTATACACTTTTATAATTTTTTAAAACCAGAAAGACTTTGCATAGATATTTATTTTTATGCCAAGTTTTGCTTTAAAAATATAGGGGGTACAATTATTTCTTTATCAAATCTCTAAAGATACGGATCTGTAACGATTTGTGTTGCTCAGATGCACATGTAAAATGTGTCCTTTCGCTTTCTGGATTCACTTGATAGCATCATCATCTATCATAGACAATGCAGATAATCTTTTTTTAAAAAATTGTGTCATAGTTCTAGTTTATTATGTTGAATTCTTATGGAGGTATAATTGACAAAAAAGTTGTATATATTTAAGGTATACCACTTGATGCTTTGATACATGTATACATTGTGACATAATCACCACAATCAAGCTAAATAACACATCTGTCAGCTCACATAGTTCCCATTTTCTTTTACTTTTTTGGGGGGCCGGGAACACTTCATGATCTATCCTCTAAGCAAATGTCAAGTATAGGATACAGTATTGTTAATAACAGCCATGTTCTTGCACGTTACATCGCCAGAACTGGCTCATCCTGCAGTACTGTAACTTTGCACCCTTTAACCAACATCTCTCTGTCTCCCCTTCCCACCAGCTCCTAGCAATCATCATTCTACTCTGCTTCTATGAACCTGATGATTTTAGATTCCGCATATAAGTGAGGTCATGAGGTATTTGTCTTTCCAAGGATGATAATCTTGAAATGAGCAGGAAAGATCTTTAAGTAGCTCAAATAGACAGCACATAGTACAGACTCTGAAGCACAGAGCTGGGTGTCCAGTCAGAGCTTTTAAACTCCTGCTTAGATGGAATGTTAGAAGTTGAATTATTTGATTTGTCAGTGCAACACTAAGGAAGAAAACTGTTAGTTTCCTACATTATAGCCATTTCAAGATGGGACGACTGATAGCATGAAAGCAAGGGATGCTCTATAAATACTCAAAGACCAGGCAGGACTGGGAAGAAGCCTGGAAGTCTAGGCCACTTGGTGGAGGCCTAAGTAACTTTGTGGCTCTCAATGGGCCCCAAGGATGCCAGCTATTAGTTTTCCTGTAATCATTAATGCTCACGATGATGGCCTCAACATTCAAGAACCAGTTCCAATACTCATGAAGAATTGCTAGCATTTCTCAGAAGTTCACTGTATACCAAAATGCTTTACAAGCATACCCCATTCAATTTACACAGCTACCCTATGAGGTGGTTACTATTATCCTCATTTTATAGATGAGAAAGCTGAGTTTCAGACAGATTGCTATTTGCCCAATGACAGAAAGCTAGGACGTGAAGAAATGGATTCAAGCAAAGCAGGCTGAATCTAGAACTCATCCAACACTGTCAGAAACATTTCCATAAAGACTTAATTCAAATAAAACACAAATGTTTGATAGTCATTTAGTTTTATGCATCTGGAAAACTCATATAAATGGAATAACTCATTTCATGTATATATGTATAAAATACATCACACACACCATATATATAGACACATATGTGTGTGTCCACATGTAGGTATAATTTAACAAAACAAACATGTTTGATAGTCACTTAGCTTTATGTATATGGAAAATTTACATAAATGAGATAGGTCATTCATGTGTATTCATATATTCATACATATGTGCGTGTCTATACATAATTTATATATATATATATATATATATATATAGCGCTCTATTTGTGGTAAAGTCTTGATACATTCTGGTTAATATCCCTGTATAGATAAACCACATCTCTATTAAACATTTTGCAAGTATTAGGCAGGGGGGAACTAAGGGAAAAGGTTCTGCCTGGGGGTGACCTGATAATTTATTGGTGCTGTGTAATTTCATTTGATGAGTGGTAAATGCTAGATGCCAGATCACATGGCTGGAAAACTGAGCCACTGATTAGCCAGTCTGCAGTTTGGATGAAATCAATCTCATTGCATTTTGGTGGAATCACCCATTTTGAAATTACCCAATGAGGAAAATATGAAAACATGACGTGTGTGCTGGCAAGCTCCTTTACCCATGTGAAGTACAGGGCCCTTTAGAGGGGGAGCACACAATTGTCAAAGCCACAATCTCTCACAATAACGCAGCCTTTGGCTATGCCTCCAGCCACAGTGAGGAACCCCAGCTCAATGACCATGTTTAAGAGAGATGTCAGGGTTGAAACAGCCCCTTGGAGATCCAGGTTGCATTGGCTCACAAGTGTGCCAGGGCTGGTCAGAAAGAGCTCTGCTGCAGAAGCTCGTGCTCCGAGGCCGTTAACGTAATGTTTTGATAAACATAGGTGATGACTGGGCTGGATGTACAGATTCAAAGCAGAAAAAGCAATTTTATTTCTAAGCTATTCAAACCCATGTGAATGCATTTTTGTGACTTCTCTTCACCTGCAGAATAAAATGCAAACTCCTCGGCCCCATGTGAAGGCCTTTCATAACCAGATCTTACTTCCATTCAAGCCTCATCTCCAGCCACTTTTCTCACCTTTGTCACATGTCTTATCAACATTCAAAATAAGGCTCTTCAGATACATCCTTCTTTGTTGTGCTTCTGTGACTCTGAACAAGCCATTCTGCTTGGCAAAAAGCCTCTCTTTTCTGCCAAGTAAATTGCTCATCCTTCAAGAACCAGCACAAATGTCACCTGCTCTGAGGTCTTCTTGCTCTGCTAGGCAGAGTAAGTGCCTTTCAGCAAGTTATTTATATCTATTATGTTGCTTGTTATTTTGCACTGTAATTATGTCCACGCCTGTCACCCTTCCTAGATTGTGTGCTCCTAAGAGTGGGGACTGTGATGCACTAATCTTTGTATCCAAGCCTGGGAATGGTACCTACCCTCTATTATGTGTGCAATGAATGTTTACTGAGTTAAGAAAAAAAAAGGATATGGTACACACAGTTGATCAAATGAAGGTCTTCATAGGGAACCATGGACACAAAAAATGTTATTTAGAGGCTGCCAGAAGCTCATAGGGAAGAGCTCTTGCATTCAGACGGCTCTAAATAATGATGAATAGAGGGCTGTTTTTCTGTCTCTGATTGTGAACTGTTTTACGTGAACATCTCATGTGTCATGTATTAAGTTGAACTGTACAAACTTGCTGATTCTGTAGTTCAGAAACGGTCGAATATTGTCAATTCTTACATGGTTTAACCTAACAGCTTCTTTGTATCATGACTATTAACTGTAAAAATTCACACAAAAAGTCTCTTTGGTGTGGGAATGCAATTAAAGATGAAAAGGAAGAGGGAGGCACACAAGTAGGCAAATGGATAGTTCCATGAAATGATAGGTGA
This sequence comes from Manis javanica, assembly GCF_040802235.1. Taxonomy (NCBI): domain Eukaryota; kingdom Metazoa; phylum Chordata; class Mammalia; order Pholidota; family Manidae; genus Manis; species Manis javanica. The sequence goes on from NC_133162.1 coordinate 65,497,202, forward strand.
CAATTAGCAAAAAAACATCCAGTGGCACACATGACAATTGCATTTTTGCTTCCCTACCTACATGACAGCTGAAAATTGTCCTTGGACTGTTAGACATCCACCCAAATAGAACAATCTTGGTTTGGTTTACAGAATGGCTCTATTTTAGACTGACCAGTTCTAGTTGGCCATCCAGCCATGATTTGGTTACTTAAAACCAACCTTTCTGAAATACGGCACTGGGGGTGTTCAAGTGGGTGAGGCAAGAATTAAGGTTTCATAAATTCTAATCTGATGTGCAACTAGGTTGATGAGAAAACTGGACAACCTGTGAACAATCAGGTTCTCGCTGCTGCATTTCCTCACTTGTTATGGGTGTAAATCATACTGCATTTCATTGAATCAAAGCACTGTCAGTTGCACAAATGAGAAAAAAATATGGTGTCAACATGACATACAACATTTTATTTTATACATTTATTTTATACTAACTAAAAAAGTTGTTTTAGACTTATCGACATGAAGATCTTTTGCAAACATAAAAAGGAAATAAAAGAGGAACACATTGGGTAAGTTTTTCCAGAAATTTCTTCACATTCAGAGTCTGACTTCTCTTAGGCACCCTAACTCGGAGCTGTTGTCCATGCTCTTCCCCACACAGTCTGTCTGTCCTCTGCTACCCACAGCACTGGTGAGGTGGCATTTCTTTAAGAGTCTCCACTGAAAGATACTTTCTGGGGTTTTCTTGAGACACTAACACCTTTTTTGCAAGTTCTAATGGTGCACTTTCTCTTTGGTGGGACAGTGAGGTTTTCAGACAGCAAGTTTTCTCTAATGGTCCTTAAATAATTTGTTAATATAAATATTGAGGGGTTACAGTGGTGGTCCCACTGTGAAGCCACCGGAAATAACCAAGTTCATATGTGTGAAAACAATATCCTGTCTCCTAGGGTATACTAACTTGCTGTGATCTTATAGTTGATGAAATATGGAAAATATTAAATAGGGGGAGGGGAGAAGTAAGGGGAACAGTTAATAGGTAGTGAAAGCAAAACATGTCAAAAGGTAATGAGTGGCAGGATCCTTTAAGCAGAGCCTTTTCTGGTATTGGTGTCTCAGAGTCAGGACTTCTCCTTCCACATCGCTGGCTTAAACCTTCCATTTTCTCAGTTCACCCAAATGAGCAGCCCCAGGTGAAACTGACAGAGATAGACTGGTTATCAGAGGATCGATTTGTTCATTTACAAAGGTAAATGTACCAATTCCAGAACCAAGTCTGGTTGTCTTCCCAGACCATTCATCTTAGTAGGCTAATTTCCTCAGCTGTATCACAGGGGTGACACGCATGCGGCAGCTCCTGACAGACATCACTAATCAACTGTGGCATTCTTTCCACTGAGCCCAGAGTGATTTCAGCATCCTTCTCACTTCATTGCTCCAGGCAGCCATTACCAGGCAACTGCAGTTGGCACTTGAGAGGAATCCTATATACCAATCATGGAGCAGAAGATTGCAGAGCAAACACATAATTAGAAGTAAGAGAACTAAATATTCTTTATTGGATTTTTTCTTTTTTATTAAGTCAGAATAATCCGATGCACTGCCTTCATCCAAACCAGAGATACTTCAATGCCAAGAATTAGGATCACATCAGGAGCCATTTCCTTCAGATGATGCTGGAGGCCCAATTCCAATTCCTTCTAATAACCTTCTAACAACCTCCCTCCAGACCCCTCTCCTTCCACTGGTCACGTAAGGGCTTTGACTGCCATGTGAAAAGAAAATACAGGTAGTTTGGCTACAACCATAGTTCAATAAAACATTACATTAAAAATATCAGGGCTTGTGGGATAAACAGAGTTGGGGCAGATAATTCAAAACCTGTGGAATTTTGAATCAAGCATTACCGAAAACCATAAACATCATAGGAATGTGACTAGCACAGTTAGCATCCTCCCAGCCTCTGCGTCTAGCAACATCTCTGCAGCCTAAACTCTGGGACTTACACTTCCTTCTTCGAGATGTAGGTCCTGGAGGGCAGTAGTTGCTTCATCAGGACTCGCACCTTTGCTGGACAGCTGAACATGCTAGAAAACCCAGTAGTTCTTACAGCCACTGCAGTTCGTACGTTACATTACATTCCTGAAGGTCACTTGAATTAGACTTGGGTATGCCTGAGTCCTGACAGCAGATGGAGATGTCTAAGCCATCACTTGTGCCTTTGATACTCACACTGTATCTTTAAAATTGATTTTTATCAATTGCAATGTCTGAGGGTGACTCTTTCCTTAAACTGTCACTGGATTCTAGGGAACTCTTATTGTCTCGTAGTGGCACAGTAACTTGATTGGGGGCAAACTCTGAGTAATAATCTCCTTGCACTGGCATTTCCCCTGCCCACTGTGTGTGTGAGGTGCTGACCACACTGGCAATATGAATAACTAGGAAGGGTGAGATGGAATGGAGCTGATTCATACATTTCCTCACTTTCTCTACTCTGTTGCCAGGGTAAACCTGAACCCATGCCATGGTACATAAACAGCAGAAACTGAATATTTGGTTAACTTATTCTTTTATAGCCCCTATGCGAAGCTCAAAGCTAGTGGTTCCCAAAACTCAATCTATGGCAGGAAGAGAAAAAATAAGGAGAATTATGAGCTTTTTCATAGAGCTAAATGTATTCTATGTATAAATTTCTTAAGAGGTTCTGTTTTTATTATTTATTTTTTGGGGGGTTTGATTCTTTTCATTCAATTCTTGTAGCTGTGTTTTTGCATTTTAAGTTCTTAGTTGAAGAATAAAAAGATAGCAATATTATATTGGTTCCCAAAAACAGTTAGAGGGATTTTATTGGTCCATGAAATGAAAACTCTTTGAACCACTGTTCTGGGGTGAGGTATTTGATGTGGCCCAGGGCAGCCTCTCTTGTCAGCTTGAGGAATGTTTTCCATAAAGGAGTTGGTGGGAAGCAGCAAAGGTTGGCTTTGAAAAGCCATCAGTAAACTCAGGTGGCACTGGACAACCTTAGTTTGGACTTGGTGAGTGATGAGTAATTTCTAAAATTGGAATAAAATCTTGGGAAAGATGTATTGCCCAGAGATTTGCACAACCTCTCCATACAAATACTAATCTAGACAGAATTAGACTCTGGGGTTACACATTCTTCATTTATTCACTGATGGCTAAATATTCAGGTAGGAACCTTAAAAACTATGGAGAAAAATAGGCATGGGGGAAAAAGACTTTATCCAACATAAGAGTAAATTGCATGTACCTCAAAAGTAAACGTGGCTTGTATTGATTCTGTGTGCACATCTTCCCATTCTTACCATATTCCCAAGGCATTGATGATAAACATTTATCATATGCCTGTTTACAAAAACAGGCAGAAATGTAAATAAATGAAGAAGAGACTAGAGCTTATGCTGATGTCAATAGAAATGTCTGCTTATGTATTTACTGACAGGGAACTGGTCAAAGCACTCTCAAGAAGATGAGCCTGCAGTGTTGTGTCAATAGTGAAAAATATTATGAACCCCTAAGCAGGTTTCCACATGGGAAAGGAAGATCTGAGAAATGAGAGTTGAATATATATATTTTTATTTTTTTGAATATAAAATGTTTTCTACTGACCAAGTAGAATTTTTTCTTAATCCCCTTTTATATTTTAAAAGTCCCTCTGGGCTTGATGAAAATGCAATAACGTGTTGCTGATTCCTCCAAACTTAACTCACCAAACTGCAGCTTAGTAAGATATACTTTATATTTAAAAGGTCTTTGAGTCTTCAGAAATAGCAAGCTACAGGGAATGTGTTTCATTCATTTTTGTACTCCTGGCATCCATTCCCCTCTTATACACAGTAGGTGTTGAATAAATGTTTGCTCAAACAATGTATGTATGATGGTCAACATGAAACCAATTTAAATTTCTAAAAGTTTTAAATTTTCAGGGTTCAAATGGTCTTTAAACATGGTGGAAAGAAGATATTTTCCCTATGAAAATAATATTCTATTGTTTCTCCATCTCTACACTCTCCTTTTTCTTTTAAATTATCATGTTATTAAGCTCCTTCTGTTTCATCACAATTGGTACCTCATTGTTCTAACCTAGTTTCTTGAGAAGTTGTACTGTCCCAGGATGCAACTATTCTGGTGCCCATAATTCTTGCTCTGAAGTTTACGTCATCATCCTTAGAAAGATGAATTCTGTCTTCAGCTCACTTTTGTAGATACCAGGCAAAGGCACCAGAAATATCTGAATCAGCTTGAATTTCAAATAGGAAGTGATGATAGTTTCTTACCCAGATAATTCACCTCTATTTCATAAAATGCCATCGTAAAGAACATCTTGAAGAGTGTGTAAAATGTAACTAGATGAGTGTGCATGTGTGAATGTATATGTATATGTATGTACATGACAGGACATACAGATGTTTGCCTTTATTTTCAAGGACACACCATAGTGACATAGTCCATGCTATTTCCATAGTGTACAGTTAAGTTGTGGTGAACCTGCACAGACTAAAGTCTAGATGATCCTTTCAACAATTTTTTTTTTCCTTGGGAGATGGTAAATGCATTCTTGAAAGCTTATAGGTGTTCAGAGAGAAAAGCAACTATTTTTTTCTGGATGACCTAGCCAAAATTCTTTCTTTGAACATCTGACTTTTTATGTCCAGATTTCTGTGGCACAGCCAGAAATCATACACGCATGGAATATATTTGCTACAATTATTAATAAAAATGATGATGAATATTATTTCTCTACCACATATTGCATATTGTTGTAAGATAAGTGATCCTCAGAACTGGGATAATAATGAAAAATGATAAATGTTGATTATGCCCTTGAACCTATTTTTAGGTTTATTTCCTTAAAAAAACGTTGTACCTCTTTTGGTTATTGGGGTTTGAAGCTTTCAGTCCTATATTACCTACAGTACTTAATATTCATAAAGAGCTGTATCCACATGTGGGTGCTTCCCTGCAGAGATGGTATATTTGTAATTGGTTTTAATGTGTTATGTTCATCATTTCATCCTGCTTCTGTTCTATTTGTCTCTCCTGTGTTCCATTATATTTAATGGTGATTTTAGGTAGGTGCTTTAGGGAAAGGTCTGCTTATGGTGTGGGCTCCTGACTACTGAGCTCTCTATCTGGTGCTATAGAAAGCTGCTGTAAAATTACTATTGGTTGGGAAACCCTAGGTGTGAACAAAGGATACAGTTTGTTCAGTTCTCAGTGGAGCCTTTCACTGTACTGGTATTTGTCTATTCTATTTTAATAAACTATTGGATAGATGCAGGCAGAATGGGCCACAAATCAATTATATGATCCATGCAGCAACTTTAGTGAGCTAGAACTGCAAAGGACATACTTTGCTGAAATAGCATATTCAATTGCTGAAGTCTACATTGAATCTGTTTAGATCTATTTTATCTTTAAGAGACCTGAAAACACTTGAGCAGTCTATTTTGATGAGTTGTTCAAAACAAGCACACAATAAAGAATGAGATGCTGTTTTCTCTAGCACTGTAGCAGTAATAGCAGACAAAACAATAGTTGTATTACATTCCCCTTCAGAGTTTTTAATTTAATAGAAGATTGTACTGCCCTTCAGCAAGTTTTAGTATATTCATTCATTAGCTCTTCAAATATTGGTTGTGTCGCTAGTAGTTGCCAAGCACTGCATAAGAGATGAGGGTACAGAAACCAGTTCCTAGCTATAAGGTGATTTAACAGTCTGGAAACCTTTTGTTTTCATCTCTATATAAAAGTTGCACCACAATCTCTCAAATGATACAATTGCTTGGGATGCTAGGATGTAGAGGTTCCAAAAATGCTTTTGACTTGACTTGTGAGTGTAGAGATAAACCTAAAATCACCTTCCCTACTAAACAGAGCCTAATCATTACCGTTCCCCATTTAAGTTAATAGCTGCTGAATTTCCCATTAATTCAATCCTTCATTCCTTCTCTCATTCCCTTTCCCTTGTTCTTGATGACCCAGAAACACAGTCATTATTTCTGGTTGTCATTCGTGTTGAATGGATCCAGTGTTTTTTTGCTTGGGCCATGTGATGATGGCAAGAGGACATCAGAGCTGTTCTACCTTCAGGTCTAGAAACAACCTTCTCTCTGCTTTTAACACTGAAAATAAAACGGTCAATACTTGTGTTCCGTGGAGAGACAATAATGGCAGATAAAAGACAAGTGGTTTTAAATCAGCTTAATTGAGGTATAGTTTATGCATAGTAAAATTCATCCCTTTTTATGTGTCCAATTTGATAAATTGATTATGTACACCATTGTTAATACCACTATAAATCATATAGAAAACATTTCCATCACCCCCTCAAAATTGCCTTGTTCCCTGTGTAGTTAATCCCCTTCTCCCAATCAAAGCCCCTGGTCACCACTCATCTGTTTTCTGTCTCTACAGTTTTGCCTATTCCAGAAAGCCACACAAGTAATAATACAAAAGACAGACTTTGAGTTTGGCTTTTTTTTCATTTAGATAATGCTTCTGAGATTCACTGATGCTACTGCAAATATTAGTAACTAGTTTCATTTTATTAATAAGCAATGTTTTCATCTATGGATGTACAACAGTTTATCTGTTTACCAGGTAATGAATATTTGGGTTATTTCCATTTTGGGGCAATTATTAATAAAGCTGTGATAAACATTTATAAATAGGTTTTTATATGAATGTATGTCTTTACTTCTCTTGGGTAAATCCCTGAGTAGGGTTGCTGGGTGATATGGTCAATGTACATGTTTTTAACTTTGTAAGAAACTGTGAAACTGTTGTCCAAAGAGCTGTGTCATTTTGCATTCCCACAGTGAAATATGAGAATTCCAGTTGCTTCACATCCTTGGAAGCATTTGATATCTTTGGAGTTTTAGATTTGAACCATTCTAGTAGGTGTGTCATAGTATCTCATTATGGTTTTAGTTTGCATTTCCTTAATGATTAATGATGTTCAGCAATTTTGTGTGTGGTAAAATACACATAATATAAAAGTTGCCATTAGTAACAGCTACTTGCAAACACCTGCTTTCTGCCTCTATGGCCTTGCCTATTCTGGCTATTTCATATAAACAGAATCATTCAAGATGTGCTTTTTGTGTCTGGTTTCTTTTGCTTAACATAATGTTTTCACAGCTCATCCATGTTGTAGCATGTAAGTACTCCATTGCTTTTTTTTTTGTCTTTCAAATGTTTAATATATGCACCTCTGTGTAGTTTCCCATGGGTCTTGTCATGAGAAATATGTTGTAGACATGTTATACACAAAATGATTGATTTTGAAAACGAGGCATAACTTATTGCTTTTTATGGTTGAACGATATTCCATCTTATGGGAATACTGCATTTTGTTTATCTACTCGTCAGCTGATGGACATTTGGAATGTTTCCACCTTTGGCTATTGTGAATGGTGCTGCTATGAACATTTGTGTACACAGTTTTGTTTGAACACATTTTCAATTCTTTTGGGTGTATACCCAGGAGTGGAATAGCTTGATCATACTGTAATTCTATGTTCAGCTTATTGAGAAACTGCCAAAATGTTTTCTACAATATCCGAATCAATTTACATTCCCACTAACAAGGTACAAGCATTCCAATTTTTCCACATCCCCACCAGCACTTATTATGTTTAAAAAAATATACAGCCATCCTGGGAAGTGTGTAATAATGTTCTACTGTGGTTTTAATTTGCATTTCCCTAATGATTAATGATGTTGGGCATCTTTACATGTCCTTGTTGACTGTTTCTATCTCTTCGTTGGACAAATGTCTATTAAAATCCTTTGACAATTTTTAAATAGGATTGTGGTTTTTTTTTGCTATTGGGTTATAAGAGTTCTCTATATATTCTGGATAGTAAACCATTACCCAGATAAGTATTTCATAAATATTTTCTCCCATTCTATGGGTTGTCGTTTCACTTTCTTGATAATCCTTCAGTGCACAAAAGTTTTGGATTTTGATGAACTGCCAATTACCTATTTATTTTTTCTCATGTTGCTTATGCTTTTAGCTTTATAGCTAATAAACCATTTCCAAATACAAGGTCATGAAGATTTACCCCTATGTTTTCTTCTAGAAGTTTTATGACTTTAGCTTGTATATTTAGGTTTTTGATCCATTTTGAATGAACTTTTGCATGTGGTGTGAGGTAAAGGTCCAACTTCATTCTTCTATGTGCATATTCAGCTGTTTGAGCACTATATGTTGAAGATACTATTCCTTTTCTATTGAATGTTTTTGGGAACCTTCTCAGAAATCAGTTGACAGTATGTATGGATTTATTTCTGAGCTCTGTTGGTTCTGTTCCATTGATCTGTATGTCTATTCTTATGTCATTATCACCATGTTTTGATTATGGTTGTTTTGTAGAGAGTTTGGAAATAAGAAAGTGTGAGTCTTCCAAACTTTGTTCTTTTTCAAGATAGTTTTGTCTATTAGGGTCCCTTAAAATTCATATGCATTTTGGATCAAGTTTTCCATTTCTACAAAGGCCATTGGGATTCTGATAGAGATTGCAATAAATGTATAGATCACTTAGGGTAATACTGTTATCTTAAAAATGTTAAGTCTTCCAGTCTATGGACATTTGATGTTTTTTCCTTTGTTTAAGTCTTCTTTACTTTATTTCAGCTATGTTTTGGAGTTTTCATTGCAGAAAAAAAAATTATATCCCCATGGTTAAATTCACACTTCTTTAGTGAAGTGCTCTTCCAAATATTTTTCCCATTTTGAGATAATTAGGCCATTTGTTTTCTTATTACTGATTTGTGAAAGTTCTTTACGTATTCTGGATACCAATCTTTTATCTGCCACGTGTTTTTGCCAACATTTTCTCTAAGTCTGTGGTTTGTGTTTCATTTTCTTAATGGTATCTTTCAAATATGTTGTTTTAAATTTTGATTAAGCCCAATTTATCAATTTAGTCTCTTATGGTTTGTACTTTTCATGTTCCATCTAATAAATGTTGCCAAACTCAGGTCAGAAAGATTTTCTCCTATGTTTTCATCTAGAAGTATTATAGTTTAAGCTTTCATATTTAGGCCTGTGATCCAGGTTTAGTTAATTTTCATACACAGTGTGAAACATGGACTTTTGATTCCAAAGTGACATTTCTAATTTCTATTTTGCTGTTTACTAGTTGCATCATGTCAGACAAAACATTCAGCATGAACCCCAGTTTCCTCACTTAAAGATATTCCTGATCTGTGAGAATTGTTGTGAGGATCAAATGAGAACAAGAATAAAAGTGCTTTCTAAAATCAGAATATAAATGTTAACTATTATTTTTTCTAGCTGACAGCAGCGAAAGAATATGGCACAAGAATGTACTGTAATTGAGAGGAAGCCAGAACCCAATTACCAGCAGTAGAGTGAAGCATATAAAAGCACAAGTGCTAAACAGACCTGTGTGTAGATTCCACTTTTGCCACTTTCTAGAGAAAGAACTTCACACAAGGTATACTGAGCTCTCTACTTCTCAATTTTCTCACCTAGGCAATGGGGAAGGGAAGGACTATGGACTCCACAGGTTGGTGGGAAGATGAAGCAACTTACATACAAAACCTGATGAGCTACACAGAGTAGGTGATTAGTAAGTGGCACTTTTGAAAGAGAAAATGAATATATCTCTATCTATTGCTACTGTCTTAATACAAAGGTGATGTGGACTGTCATGGTTTATAGAAGTGTAATAACAGGTGAGGGGAAAGATCAAGGTGAAAAGAAAGAATGGCCCTTGCTCTCCCCTGCCTTTGGGAAGTGCACATACTGGAACATCATTTCCTTTGCCTGTCTGACTTTATCTTGTAGGATTTAGCTCAAGTGACATCTTTGTTTTTAGGAAGCTATTTGTTCCCACTATTTCCTCAAATCTGCTCTGTGTTCACACACTACATTGTACATACCTTTATAGCAAATGGCACGATATAGTGATTATCTGCTTATTGGTCAGTCTTCTGATTATATGGGCAGCTGCTTGAAGGATGGGACCTGTCTTTGAGTGTTGAGTGTTTAGAATCCAGTATAATGTCTAGCACAAGGAACTCAATAAATGTGTGTTAAATGAAAAGATGAATATATATTATTACTTTCAATGTGTATAAAAATAGCTTTTGTAAACTGAACTTTTCTGTTTGTTATTTTTATAGCATAATACTGATGTCTACTCTGACTGGACCAAGTAGATGTACTGTTTATGGAGTAGGGCTGGAATAGGGCCTATTTCTCTTAGGGTGTCCACACCCATATAATAACAACTATCATCCAGTTATAAGTAGTAATACTGGGTACAGATGAATATATAACATGTGTCCAGGAAAAATGACACAAACTCTTTTTCAAAGTTTTCTATAAAGTAATACTGTTCAAAATAAATAGTTCTTCTAAAAAAAATGTGATTATTGACTTCAAGGCAGGGTAAGTCCTACAAACTCTTGAGAAAAAATGATTTAAGTAAACTCAAATGTTAAAACATTTAATAGTTCATATAATATGGAATTTTGTGAGAAGGGGAAAATATCTGCCCATAGAAACATCAATTAAACTATGAGTGCCATCCCTAATTCGATGATTACAATTTCTTAGCTGATGACCTCACACATATGGAGCTACCTCATAATAAATGGAAGAAGCTAGTTTGTTATGAGCTAGTGACAAAATGTGGAGGCTACTCACTGGAATGCTCAGGACTGACACCTGGTAGATTTCCTGCTGTTGACTGGATCATGCCATAGTCCACCAAAAGTCCCATTCTTTCTTCATTACTGTAAAGTCGGTTCTTCATACGTTACTGTAAACTTATGGCACATAGGCAAGAGTGTTCCTGTGGCCAAAATTTTATGCCAGTAAATGTTGATTCATGGAATAAATGTGTTAAATTATCAAATAGTGGAAAACATGCAAGTTCATTAGGAATGAATGGCAAGAAACTGAAAAATTGTTAAAAAACAAACAAACAACTGACATGCATTCTGTGCATCCACAGAGATCCACCCCTTTTTCCTCACCTGTTTCTGATGTTTAGCAGTCCCTAGAGGATGTCTGAGTGTCATGGACCCTGGAGTTGAATGAGTCCTTTGGAAATATCACTGTCCAGAACTATTTGTATGTGTGAAAAAGAAAAAAGAATGAAACCCTAGAACAGAAGGAATAAGAGCAAAGAAAAAGGGGGAAAGCCTGTGGTCATGAAGAGAGGTGAACAGAAAAAGAGCAGGGGACGCAGAGCGCTAAGCTACTGAGAAGTGACCATGAGCGTCCCTCATCCCGCCTCCTCCCCATTGGCTCTTGCTGCCCCTATTTAGTAATATTTAGTGAGAACTTGCTTTGTACCAGTGTCTGTAGTAAATGTTTTCTACTGTGTTCTCTCATTTCATTCTAGCCACAATCCCGTGAGGTAGGTTTGGTTATCATTTATAGATGGGGCCCTGGAGGCTTGGAGTTGCAGTCTAGCTTGCTCAAAGGCTGAGGTTGAACCTAAGTCTGTCTGACTCCAAAGTCCAAGATCATTATCATGTCACATTATTTAAAATCTAAGGATTATAAGGAACAAATATGTGAGAAAAGTCATAGGACTACTGGCAGAATGACCCAAAAAGCATGATTTTTACTGTGGAAATAAACTATGAAAACAACATGCCTAATCTACTTTAACTGATAAACACAACTGACTGTTGTCTTTCAAAGTACTTATCACAGAAGGACAAATGTTTAAATTTGTAGTCATGCACTGGCCAGTGTCTTTAAGGGGTACCAGCTTTAAAACTGTTTTTAGAATCAGCTCACTAGCCACATAAAAATGGATAAACACACCCAGCTATATTTCTTTAGTTACGTGTATAAAAACATTGAAGTAAATTGTGAAGATTGACCATCTACCTTATTAAAAAGATTTAAGTCCAAATGACTTTGTTTCTAAAACATCAAATTCAAGCTCAAATTTCAAAGACCTGATGCAACTGATGACATGCTGAAGAGTAAGCGCGAGGCTCTGAAAGAGATGCCCTGCCTTGTTGAAACAATGGCACAGTTTGTCAAGGTGACTGACTACTTTGAAGGGGACAATCTTTCAGATTTGCAATTTTGGTATAGTCATACGATCAGTCACTGCTTTCTAACCCACCTAAAGAAAGAAAATAAAGATAATAACATAGAAAATGGGTAAGAAAGACAAAAGAAAAAAAATTACTGACCATCTAATACTGGAATTAGACACACTCACTCACCAGAAATTAACCTCAGGAGGGAATAAGTACATGGGTGGCCTCAGACTCTTCAGTGTACACATGGCTCCACCACCAACACAAACCTCAAAGGAAAAATCCGGCCTCAGGCTGTTGCACGTTTCCTCTTTTTCTTTTTTAACTCCTCCTAACTCCTCTCTGTAGTGCTCTGCCAACTAGGGTAATTGGTCGGTGGCAATCCGAGGGAACCGGAGGGGGGGAATTTGCATTGAAAAGGGCAAAGATTTACTTGTCTAAGAGAGAAAAAAAAGAATATAGAGTTCAAAGTGATGAACGTGAATGAGAGGCTGAAGAGAGGAAAGATAGAAAAGGAGACAAGCCCAGATGGCTGATGATCAGGGAAAATTTTGTGGGCAATTAATGAGTTTAGGTGCAAAGAGAAGATCTGAGGGATCTTCCAGAAGTGGGATATACAGGGAATGAGAAGAGACTTCAAAAAATACTGCGAAGAATGATGAATTTTGGATATTTTTTAAAGTTTTATAAAACATACCAGTAAAGATTCTAATTATTTTAAATTCCTTTTGATTGCTGAATTTTGTTTCTTTGGCCACAACACAAGCCAAACTGTGAGGGGCTCTTCCCTTACTCAGGTAGCAACACATTTACAGTGGGCACTCTTAACGTGAACTCATGGGAGGACTTTTGGTTGCTTATAAATTCTCATAATTGTATGGAATTTTTGTGTTTATGTGCACATGTATATTTTGAAATGATGAGAAATTTCAGGTTCATAGCTTTTTAACAGATTCTTAAATAGTTCATGATCCTTCTCCTTAAAAAATGTGAGAAGACTATCACTGGGGAGAAAGAAGGCACCATTTCAGTGTGAAAGACCAAGTAAAGAAACGTAACTAGAAAAGAACCAATTTTTTAATTCTTTAACTTCAAAAGCTTAATAGTTTAGTCTGAATCCATTCATTTTGCCGAAGATACCGATGTATTCATTCACCACCTCCCTTTTCTCCCTCCCTCTAGATTCCTCTTCTATTCTCCTTGGTATTTGAAAATACATTCAGTTATTTTTAAAAAACAAAGTAATACATGAATGTGTTAAATAAGGTGGGGGATGGGGCTGCTGACATTTGCAGGAAGGAACACGGGGGAAAATCGGAGTTAAATTTACAAGTGGACCAGACATGCACCATAGTGCATTGTGATAAACCTTGGAACAAAAGAAAGCATAGCAAATAACAATGGCGAGAGTAATAGGGTTACCAATTGATTAAATGTCCCCTGTCAAGGTAACAAGAAAGACATTTTCAGTTATTACTCTCTGCTGAAAAAATACATCATACTTGTCTCAGAACCTTGATTTGATGCGTCACAGCCTACGCATCAAATTATATTAACTAGGTAAACATTTAAATTATGGAGGGTAAATAGCTGCAGAAGGGAGGAACTGAGAACCGCAAACAATCTGCCATTGCTTTGCTAAGTTTGTCTGAACCACCTACTCAACTGTTTATTGAAACCCATAATGGGAGGCACAGAGCAACTCCGGAGTCTCAGACACGCCTTTTTTCTTCATCTGCCTGTTTCCTCCTCTAAGAACAGCACCCTCAAGAATGCACCATTATCTTACTCAAGACAAAAAATTAAATTTACTCTCTTAGGAGAAGGCCTTTAGCAAGTATTAGTCTCTAGGTTTCCATGAGCAGAGTGTAGGCAGGGTGCAGGCTTTGGTTAAATGCTTACTGAATAAATGAGCACCCAAACAAACAGATGAACAACCCTTCGTCTCCCTGCAGCAAGTGTGGAGATGTGACGTTAGAGGCAGCACTGCACATGGGACAACAAAATCAAGCAAGTGCACCATACAAAATTCCCCCTTTATCTTTCAGACAGCAGCTGCCTCCTTAGCACCTTGAGCCTTAAAGGGCTGATGCTCTCCCCAGAGGTTTTATGAGGGGAGTAGGAGGTGCTGCCTCCTAAAGGAAACTACCACAGAATCCTGGGGGAACAGGTAGGCAGAAATAAAGCACATCTGAATTCCTAGAACCTATAAATGTTGTTATATGCCAAGGCAGAATTAAGGTTGCAGCTTGAATTAATGCTGCTAATCCCTTGAATCTGCATTGGGAACACTATTTGAGATTACCCAGGTGGGCCCAATATAATCACAAGGGTCTTTAAAGGAAGAGGGAAGAAGAAAAGGTTAGACTGATTCAATAGGAGAAGGGCTTGACCCTCTGGTGCTGGCTCTGGAAGATGGAGGAAGGGCCTCCAAGCCGAGGAATGTGGGCAGCTTCTAAAAAATTTAAGAGGCAAGAAAATGGATTCTCTTCTAGAGCCTACAGAAAGAAACACAGTCCTGCAGACACTTTGAGCCCAGAAAGAACTATCTTGAATTTCTGACTTCCAGAACTGTAAGAAAATAAGTGTACTTTGTTTTATGCAACCAACTTGTTGTAGTTTGTTGCAGTGGTCATAGGAAGGGGAGGGTCAGTAGGGAAGAGGGAGGGGCTTGAGAGGCCGGTGGACAGTTTTTGTCATTACTAGGCTTGGGACCTCAGAGAACTTATTTTGTGTTTTTGAGGCTGTGTTTTTCTCGCCACTATAGTAGGTTAAAACTAGCAACCTTATAAGGCTACTTTTGGTATGAAATGAGATCACATTTTTGAGTTGCCCAGCTTCGGTCCTGCCACACTACGGGTGCTCGTGAGCGCTCATCCCTGCTCTCCCTTTCTTCCTCTTCTTCCTCCCTCCCCGGGCACTGGGTACCAAGATACAGGGTCAGGATCACAGCGGAAGAGAAAAAGGAAGAAAAATAAATGAATGGAAATAAAGAGTTGAGCCTGAGGGGTCTAGGATGGGGAATCCACACCACCCTGGGTCACCCAGGTCTGTGCTTTAGCTAGGATTTCATAAAATGAGGGCTTTAGGGCTCTAATATTTGTCAAAGAGGGAAGAAAAGAAGGGGGTGGAGTTTGAAGGGTGGGAGATGGTTTAGGCGGTGCAGGACAGGGGGAGGAGGAAAAGAAGATGAGCACAGAGTGAGGCCCAGGCTGGAGGAAAACACAGGTGGGATTTTCCCTGCAAGGGACCATACCTCTATTTAGAGATGAGGGAAACTTCAAAGTCAGCTAGCTGTTCCTCTTTTTTTTTGGTCCCTATTTCTTCTATACCATCTTTCCCTTCAGGTTAAGCACTCTATTAGGCCACATTCATACACAAACATCTATGAGCTCACAGAAGGTAGATCACACGTCCTGGGATGGCAAAGGAAGAAGGGTGCATACCTTCAAGTCAAATTTCAGAGGTTAGGATGGACCTTTTAAAAGCATTGGAGATATCTCTTGGGGATGATAACTGAAAACTAGTTAAATCCAATTACATCTCTGAATCTTTGGGTAAATACTCCTTTTTTCTAAGGTGGTGGGATTCACCTAGCTATCTATCTCACAATGTAGGTAAGATCTCTGCCATAATGACAATGCTATGTTCTGTACAATGATGCTCAAGGTACTGTGAGAAGGACATGAATAGTGGAAAGAGCAAACTTCTAAGTTTGAAAGCCTTTTAGGCTTTGCAGCCAATGTAGATTTCATGACTATGCTGTAAATGTACTGGGATAATTTCAAGAGAGGACATCCAAATTGCAATAAAAATCATTGCTAGGGTTTGGATGTACTTTGTGTTCAAAGATTTTTTTATTAAATTTTGTGATATTGCACAACTTTGAATAGGTCATTTTGTGGTTAGGTCAAATCTATTTCTATTAATGCATTATTTTAAGAAATGCATAGATTTTTAATCCATCCTTTCAGTCTCTTAGGTTATTCTGAGGAAGTCACAAGAAGAAACCTACAAACTATATTGTTTCTTTTAAGGGAATATTTATGAATTGCTGTGTGACCTGCCGTGTATTATATCTAGCTTCAAATTCTATCAACAAGATAATTTCCCTGTCTTCTTTTTCAAGCCAACCTTAAATTGAGTTAAATATTTAACGACATTAGCCATGAAGATTTTTCAGTGTTTTTAAAAGGGAAAAGTGAAATCTTCTAAAGTGACCATGATATGTTTAAGTAAATATTTTCCCCAAAGGTTCACTGTATAATTTAACTTGAGAAGACATGGGTAAACATGCTATTTTAGGAAGTAAGTTACCATTTCCTCTGATTTCGGAAAGCCCTTTAAAATAGACAAACTATGCTGTGATTTCTCACAACACCACTTTTTCTAAAGGCTTTATAGCTTAGATAACCAATAGTGCTGATAAATCAGTTAATCAATGGGCTCAAAAATCTTAGGAAAAAAATAGATAACTCACTGTTTTTCTCCTCTGCCCTTTGCTCCATTGTCCCTAAATGACTCCACAATTGAGTTTACAGATCAAAAGACTCACTAGTAACACTCACAAACTTCTGTTGGAATATGCAGAAATTTTCAGAGAAGTCAATATTTACTTAACAAGCTTTTAGTTTGAACTAACAGAGAAATCAGTAGGTTTATCTAACTCTGAAAACACCTCAACTAGTTGATTTATGCAGGTATTCATCTTTCTCTCCCAAAGGGCTCTGCTGGCTGCAGTAAAAACCAAAAAGTGGGAACTTAATGAAGTGAAAATTGTGGTAATAAAATACACTTACAAGGTTAATTTGACATACTGCAGAAATTTGGGAGGTTATAGTGGTTTCTATATAACCACACTACTGAGTTAGAAAAACCCCAGAGAAACAGCTGCATTTTGATACATGCCCTGTCTTGTCTGCATAGGAAACCCCAGATTTTCAGGGTGTGTGTCCTGAGATGCTAAAATTTAAACATTACATTGGGTGAAATTATACACACCTCCTATTGAGGAATAACAGGATAACTCTCAGAAGTTTACACCTACACATTAGGCAAACACATATTTGCTTAAAATATCACATCACTCATTTCTTTTCCTAGAGAGTGGCAAAGGACGAGAAAAAGGAGTTCTGTTAACTTAGTTCTGGTTAAGAAAATTGTGTTCATACTGCTGGATCCTCTGATTACCTGGGAATGTCTCCATTTCTGGCATTTGGTAGCAATGGGCTGAGGCAAACCTGGCAAAATATTTTCCAGCTGTTGGAAGATTAGCTCTTGCACATCGTCAGTGCTGTGTTCCAAGTATGTACCTCCAAATGGGACAGTGGTGTGGATCACAAGAGAAGGCCCGGTTTCTGATGACTCTAGGATAAGAGGAACATAAGGATACATCTTAAAGTGGGTCATATTGGAGTGTCTTTCAGCACTGCAATCCAGATTTAAGAATTAATCACAATAGCCAGACAATAGATGGAAGGAAAATAGATTCTAATCTTTGAAGCAGAAAATTAGGCTATTTCTGAAATTCAAAACCCAGCTTCTCTGAAGAGGAGGACAGAGTCAAGATGTATTTCAGAGAACAAATTCTCAGGTCTTGCTAAAGAAGCAGAAGGAAGGGTGAGAAGAGCACCTAATACATACTGTGTGATTTATTTTATTGCTGTGTTTATCTTCTCTCATGGCCTTAAATTATAAGCTCTTCAGGATTGGAGCTATTTCTTATACATAGGTATATTCTCAAATTCTCAAAGTAGATGCTCAATATTTACTCATTTTATGTTAAATGGATTGCAGAAGATTTTGTTGAAATTATATAAATGCCATAATAAAATATCTTTACCATTTTCAAAAAAAAAGGAAAACAAGGTTCTAAGAACAGCCTTGACCTCATAATATTCTTCCTCATCTTTTAAGCAGCATTAAAAATAGAAGTTTGCTTCATTTACAGCATGGAGCTGCTTTTCATTTTTATGTGCTGCTGACTTTGTTTTTGCTATATTTTCACAATTACAAATAATCAATGCCTGCTTTCACTCTTTATTTGATTTTCTCATATTCTACTAAATTTTGAAGTTGAAAGCAAAGTGATGGAGGCATTGGCACATATAATTTTTGGAAGAATGTTAGCAAGAGTTTGCCTGTTATTATTATTTGTTTAAATCATGCAGAAGAGAATGCTGAGGGGAAAAGATAATATATCTGAAATGCATGAAATAATATGAAAGTTGGTGCTCCCCTCTGTTGACAGAAGAGAATATTAAGGTGTATACGGCACTAATAGGGGCTGGCAAGCTCTATTAGCTCAAACTGAATCTGAAAATTTTTTGAGATTGTAAAGGGTAAGATAATGATCTATTTGATCATTGGTTTGATGTAGGTTTGCACAATTCTACACAGAAAAAAGTATTGTACAACATAAGTTATTTATTTGCTATGTGCCCACTTAACCTCTTTACATTTCACGGTTATCTTGTTTTGTTTAGTGTTTTGTAAAATCAGAATGTTGGTACCTACCACATAGGTCTATGGTATGGCTTAAATAATGTAATGCCTGTGAGGTCCAGTTTCTGGGACAGAGTAGGTGTTTTGTAAATGGAAGCTATGGTGTGTAAGCAATCAACCAGATAAATACGAGGGAAAAGTTCCCCTGGTGTTGCTCAAATGATAGGTGTGAGTTATTTTTCATAAAAGTGCTTCATTTTTTCCACTACTCTCTACTCAGAGAACTCTGGATTATGAACTTTATAGCAAAACACAAGACAAAAGAGTCCCAAAATGCTGTGAGGATTTCAAAGTGAATTGCGCACTTCCAGACATTTTCATATATATGAGGTGGAAGATCTGACTTCAGAATCTGTGCAGTAAATGCAATGGTGAGGAGATTACCCACTGTTTACACGTCACAGTAGCTGGAACAATTTACAAGAGGAATTAGAGAGGCCATCTCTTTGAACGTTCAATGTTTAACCTGTCAGCGTAGACTTTACAGGTACCACACAGAGGGAAGGATCGAGGAGTGTGAAATCTCTCCTTCTTTCACTGAATCCCACAAGGAGAAACTGCATATTGCCTTGGGAGTGTTATTTATGTCATCAGTTAATAAATTCAGGGAGGTTTGTTCAGAGCAATGCCACCCCTCTTCCACGAAGCACAACATTTTCCCAGAGACAGAGAAAGCTGCTGGGTCAGTACTGTGAGGCAGGAGAGTTTGGGATCTGAGTTGACTTATGCGACAGGCTTCAAAAGAAAAGGCATGCTAGCTGTGTGCTGAGCACCCAGAAGTTGCACTGATCCAGTCATTTGTTCTCCAGGACTCATAAAATTACTAAGGGCAAGGATGGCGCCTTGCCAGGTTTCTCTCATTTGCATTAGCCATCCGCTTCAAGAAGAGCAATAAAAAAGGAAATTTAAGACCCCAAATGAAACAGTTCTTGCATAACAATGAAAGAATAACCTGGCTACTTGTTTTTATTGGAGTCAGAGAAAAATTTTTGAGAATTTAGGTTCAAATTTGAATAGCTGTAACCTAAAACCATGAGTTTGAAGGGAAAGCTCCCCCAACCCCCAAATTCAAAGGTACTTTTAGATACTCAAGTCCAAATACACAAACAGCCAGCCAGAGTTTAAACGTGACCAAGTTTTGGAAATAGAACACTGGAAAAAGCCACAAATATGTTAATGTGATTCAGAGCATCAGTTGAGTGTAGTCATTATTCCTTGGTCACTGAGAAGGTAATGATGTTATCTTTCTTTTCTTTATTCAGTTTAACAAGCACAGCACTTTGTTTTTGGTATTTTAAATGTAAAGTTCATAGTAAGTTGACAACTATTTCTGTATGTTGGGAGATCAATGGACTTAGTCAGAAAATAAGTATTTGAACCCTTGTGTCCTTAATAGCCCTGTGGACTTGGACAACTTAATCTTGCAGGCTTCACTTTCTTCTGTCAATTAAAAGGGAGTAATACTACTTACCTTATAAGGCTGTCTCAGGGATTAAATGGGCCAGGAAACATAAAAGCCTTCCTTCAAATATAAAGCTCTACACAAACATAAGTTAGTCCTAGATAATAGTTTTATGTTGACCTCTATGCTGTAGAAAGAGCAGCATTAGAAAGGGATAAAAGGGGTGACTTCTCTCAAAGTATTAAGATTGGTAATTAGATAGACAGATAGATAGATAGATAGATAGATAGATATAGATGGATAGACAGATACACAGTGGCAGACTATTCTTAGGTATAGGGACAGCAGGTTGTCATTGTTGTGATAAAATATACACAACATAAATTTACCATTTTAATCTATTTTTAATGTACAGTTCTCTGGCATTAAGTACATTCAGACTGTCCTACAACCATCATCACATCCAACTCCAGAACTTTTTTTATCGTCCCAAACTGAAACTCTATACCCATTAAACACTAACCCTTCACTAATGCTTAATTTCCCCAGCCCCACCCAGTTCCTAGAAACCGTCATTCTCTGGCTCCATGAATTTGACTATTCTAGGTACCTCATATAAGTGGAAACATTCAGTATTTGTCCTTTTAGGCCTGGCTTATGTTACTTAGCAAGATGTGTTATAGGTTCATCCTTGTTGTAGCATGTGTCAGAATTCCTTCCTTTTCAACATCACACAATATTCCACTGTATGTATATACCACTTTTGTTCACGCATTCATCCATTGATAGAACCAACTAGGGTTGCTTCTAACCTGGCTACTGTGAATAAGGCTGCAATGAACATAGGTGTACCGATATCTCTTCAAGTCCCTGCTTTCATTTCTTTGGGGCATATACGCAGGAGTGGAATTGCTGCATAATTTGGTAATGCTATGTTTACATTTCTGAGGAACCATCATATCATTTCCCACAAAGGATGCATCATTTTTCATCCACTAGCAATGAACAAAGGTTTTAATTTCCCCACATTCTCACTAACACTTATTTTATTTTTTCTGATAGTGATCCTCACAGGTGTGAAGTGGGCACAGCAGATTTTAGTCTAAAGTTTTGGGTGGGGGTCAAGACCCTAGAAGTTGATGATAACAATAGCAGCATATATTAACAGGTTAACTTCTTTGTTAAAGACATATATTGTCATATTGGGTCCAAAAATAATATCTAATTACATGCTGCTTCTAATAAAATGCATTTTTAAAACAAATCCTAACTCACTTGTGTTGAATAAGAGAATGTGATCTGTATGATACTTTAAGATATGTGAATGACTTCGTACATAATCAGTGTTACATGTATGCTTGCGAGGAATTTTGCAGATGTTGAATTAAGACTTTAATAAGTCTATTAGAATAATCCATTAGAATTTGGTTCTAATCAACTGTATCCTTATGAACTTTTTGTCTGCTTGATCAGTCATTGAGAGAAGTGTGTTGAAAATCACTTCTAATAATTGTAAATTTGCCAGTTTCTCCTTTTAGTTCTGACAACTATTGCTTCATATTGAAGTTACGTCACTGGTTTCCTGCTGTACTGATACCGTTTAACAATATGCTGTGCACATCTTTACATCTAGAATTGCCTTTAACCTTAAAGTTGATTTTCTACTTTTTATTTGTTCTGTTGATTCAAATTTCTTTCTTTTCAAAATTGTTAAAATTGTTGCCACCTTCTTTATTAAACCACTTCTCCTTTACTCGTTTGGGAGTAACACAGTTTATTTCTATTTTTAGGGATTGTCCATAAATGTAAGTATCCATATTAAAGTCAAAAGTTAATATCTTGATCCTCCTGAATAAGATTAGAAACTTAGAATTCTTTAACTCTGATTCTCTCTGCTTTTGCTGCCCAGCACCTACTTTGGTTTTGTTTTAATACAGCCAATGAAGCTTACATCATCCTCAGCTTCCTCGGTGGATTGCACATCTCTCCAGTCATTCTTCTCTTCCCACAGTATCTTCTGAAATTCCTTAATGAAACTCTATTGAAGGTGAACTCTCTCAGTTTTTGTTTTTTAAAAATCTCTTTATTTCACCCTCATTTGTGAAAGAGAGCTCTTTGTACATAGTAATGGGTTTTACATACTTTGTCTCAGGATTTTAAAGATGTCACTTCGATGTAGTTAGCTTTTACTGATGCTGTTAAGGAATCAGCTCTTAATTTGATTGCAGCTCCTTTGCAGGTAATTTTTCTTTTATATCTGGATGCTTCTGTTTTCTTTTCTTTTTTCCTCTTTACCTTTGGTGTTCTGCAGTTTTACAAGGTGATCTTGGCATTTGAGTTTCTTTTTGTTTACCTTCTTTGACTTGAGTTTTTTGAAGCTAAAGGCTCTTTTTGGTCAGTATTTTTAGAAATTTCTCAGACAGTTCTCGCCATTCTCTCTATTCTGTCTTCATGGAACTCTAATTAGAGATAGAGTAGATATTCTCATTCTATCTTTGTGTGTCTTCTTCTCTTTCTAATATTTACCATCTCTGTCTCTTCATGCTACATTCTATGTAATTTCTTCTGATTTATCTTTCACTTCAGCATTCTCCCTACATCTGTGTTTACTGTGATGTTTATCTTTTGGTTTTAAGTTTAAATTATTTTATTCTTCATTTGTAAACATCCTATTTTTCAAGTCTGCATGATTAATGTTGACAGTTTCTTTCTCCCTAGACATACTGTCAGTATTCATTTTTATTTCTTTAATATTCAAAATGCTATGTGTTTGGTTACTCCCAAATCTGTTGTCTTGGAAAGGTATTGTTCATGATGGTGTGTTTCTTTGTGCGTCTTGTGATTTTCTTTTTCTCATTTCTCATTGTGAGCCTGAAGTTCCTAGGAAATTTATCTGAGAAATTCTTTGAGGCCCAAATTTAAAGGGTGTTCCTTTGAAGACTTACTTTCATTTCTGCTAGATGCCTTGGGGGGCAATACTGCCCCTGACCTACTCTAACTAGATTTTTAGAATATACTGGTAGAATGAATTGTGGCACCAAATCTGCCTGAGGGTGGATATGAGGTTTGGCATCTTGGGAGAGACATTTTCTTTCTTTATTTTTTCCATTCCATTCAAAGGTAGGCAAGCATCCACATTGTCTTCCTCTGCCAGAGAGGATATATTAGATAGAAGTTTTTAAAGCCATAAAAGGGTACACATCCATGCTAATAAACTTTTAAACCTTAAAGAAACGGCAATTTTTTTTCTGGGAAAAGAAAGTTATGAAAATTAACATAAAATAAATCACTATAAATCAAAATACATAAAAGAAATCAAAGACACAGTCAATAAGGTAATTTAAAAAAGAGAGACTTTAGGATCTGATTGCTTTAGTTGTGATTTGTTTAAAATTGTCAAGTCAGTATAATGTTTGCAGACACACACATCACATTTTCACATATAAACTACACACTATTCTATTAATAGGTACATTTTTCCATATTAATAGGAAATTAAGAAAAGTATGATAATATATATTTAAAAGTTGTCCATTGAGATACAATATCACTTCATGGAAAACAAGTTACAATATGAAAAAAGGTGATGACTTTCTCAAAATGAGATGGAATATCTTTATTAAGTTGATGATTTGTATCATACTTCACAATAAACTAATACAGGTTTTCACAGTAAAATCAGTATAAAAGGATGCTTGGTAATAGCCTCTGGTTGGTGCATTAAGATAAAAATAGAAATAAAATTTCTGTTTTTTATTATTTATCTTACTATTAGGAAGAAAATCATATGATTGAAAAGATAGTAAGCCAATATAAATACATCAAGTCAATGAAAAAAATTTGATATTAAATTGATTTCCCTTAACACCAGCAATAACTAGTGAGAAAAAAATTCCATTCAAATTTTTTTGGAATTTGAAAAAAAATGATTCTAAAGGAAAATATAAAGCAACGAGAATATTCAATTTTGTTTTGAAAAAAAATCAGTGAGACAAGACTCACTTTGCCATATATTTAAATGTATTATAAAGCCATAGTGATGAAATTAAAATAGTGCTGGTTGACAATAATAGTCAATTAATCAGAATAGATATCTTTGGAAAAAAATCCTAAAATATATTAAGTATTTAGTATGGGATAATAAACTTAAATCAATAGAGGAAGACATATTTTTTATTTTTTATATTTTCCTAGAAAATTGGACATGAAGAAAAAAATTAACTTAGAATATCCACCTCTCACTTCTAACTGATTTGTCACCATTTTTGATTTTCTGCTTCTATAATCACATGAGGAACATATATTCTTAGGTCACACAGTAAGCTCAAACCCTCACTGAAACACCCATATTCACACACAAATACATCAGACTTTTTCCATCTGACAAATTTTATTTTTGACAGTATGTCTCTAGACACGGAAGTTGGGCCTATCAAGGACAGAAGTCTAAGCCAACTCTAGATTCCATTTGTCCCAGGGAAGCAGGGGATTAAAGAAACTTCTGGATTGGCAGACATTATAGCTGCAGGCCAAGAGCATCAAGAAATGGGTGAAAATGTTTCTTTAATTATTGATTTGGTCAAATGAGCATGTGGATGTCTAGTGCAGTGTTTGCTACAAGGACAAACTCAACCGAGGCCTTTTAGAAGCTTACCTCTGTAGAGGGGGAGATGACACAGAGGCAAAACCATTAAAGAACTGTTATCTGCCAAATGGTATTATATTGACAGTGTGTGCAAATAAAGATGAGGAAACAGACTCATGTGAAGAGAGGGACATGTGAAGGAGTTGAGATCCACACAGTTGGGGGTTAGGAGCGGTCTCTTCCCTCCTTCATCCTGGCAGTAGAATTTGGTGGGAAATTTCCCTCTTGCTTCTCTATGTCAGACTGGCTCCACTATCTTTGCCCTCTAGCCACGAAAGCTTTTTATTACAATTTAGCTCTTTCTCATGGCTCCAGGGCCCAGCAGTAAATGTAATGGAGAGGTAGCCGATCCCATGAGTACATCCAACAAGAAACAATTTAACCCACCCTTGATGATGAAAGAATAGCTGGGGAAAGGAAGGAAGACGGGGTGGTGGCAGGGGGTTGGTGGGACGACTAGGATGGAAAGATAGGTGCTTCTGATGTCTTTCTTCCCTTCCCCACCTTCCCAGCAGAGACAACCCAAAGCACTCTGCCTTTTGGCATTCCCCTTGGCAGTGTGTCTGCTGTTCTGTGTCTACTACTGGCCCAGAACCAGAAACTAGGCCTCATGATTCAGAGAGACCACCTGCAGTTCTTATTTTCTTTTTAATAATCCCAAACATATTTCTTCTGTACAGGTTACAGAGGCCAACAATTCATCTACGAGAGCCCTACTCATGTCACGGAAAACGTTATCACTCACTATTCATAGGCCCTACAGGCCACTTCGTTGCCTCCAACTTTATCTGCAGGAGTGATTTATATTCATTCAACACAATCTGATGGTTCTAAATGAAAAGTAAGTTTCTGGAATGTGTCAGAAATTTCAGAAATGTCAGCTTCTAAAATGACAGCATGGGCCAGGCATGGAGAAAAGATGGTTTGATTCACAGTCCTCCCTTTTACTAATTTCATTTTTATCCTATCATCTTTGAGGAGAAATAGTTATTTTATTTTTTTCCTTAGTATTTCCCTGGAAGTAGGGGACTGTCTTAATTACAGTAGCAATTGCTTTAAATATCCAATGGAAATCAGTGAAGAGGTTGGAATGAACAGTCACACTTGGGAGATGTAAGATAATAGTATCTAGAGAACTGACAGGAGAGGGTAATTGGCCCGAAAAAGATTCAGAAAGAGAAATGAATGGGTAAATTGTATTCTTGTTAGCAACTAGATACCAAAATTACCTAACAAGGCCCTGTTTCCCTTTTTTAAAGGAAAAATGTCAGTAGTTATGAGACAAAACAGCAATGAAATTCTTCAGACAAATTTCTTTCTGAAATGCCTGTTTTAAACAAAATAGGACTTCTAAGAACCCCAAATATGATTATGTACAGTGTTTCTTTAAAAGAAAGATAATATGAAATTACTTTTGGTGCTTAAAACTACTTTAAGTTTCGTTATGCTTCAGAAGATTGGAGACTTATGAGAATTAGGCTGGGGGTGAATTAATAATTGTACATTGAGCATTGACTCCCCTATACAGAATTTTATTGTTGTTAACAACCATTTGATCAATAAATATGAGAGATACCCTCTCAAAAAAAAAAAACAACTACTTTAAGTTACAAATTATACCAAAAAAAAAGTTTACTCAAACACTGTGAAAGGGTATAAAGTAAAAAATAAATAAAAGCATTGCTTCTCTCTTAGACCTGGCAGTCCTAATCCCTGGGGTAATATTGGCAATGGTTTCCTGTGTAGCCTTCCAGAAATTTCCTACGCATGAGACTGCATAGCTATTCCTCTCTTTAAAATGAAAATACAGTCTTATTCTACTTATTGTAATAACATATCTTGGACAGCTTTTTATCAGTTCATGTGGACTTACTTAATTTAATAGTATGTAATAACCACAGTTTATTAGCCAGTTTTTCACAGCTGTATATTTCATTTTTTTTCCAATTTGCTGTTGTAATAAGCAATTCTGTAATGAGCATGTTTCTTTGTATATCTTTGTTACACTTATTGTGAGACTACAGGATAAATTCCTACAAATAGAACTGCTGAATTAAAGCATAAGCACATTTAAAATTATTTCATATATAGCTAAATTGTCCTCCAAAATTTCATTTTCCTCAGTTGCATATAAGAGCTCTTGTTTCTCCATACTCTTACCAGCACTGGCCATTTTTTGCTAATCTGCATGTTTAAAAAGTATTTTATTTTTAGTTTTCAGTTAGTTACATAAGAGTGTGGTATATTCATACAGAAGCCCAATTCTTTATTCTTTTTGGTAATCTTTTCCTTGTCCTTGTAACCATAGTGCTAACCTCAGGATTACTGTGCAGAGGAAATCCAGTGTTCAGTGAGAAGGTCAGAGTTTGGCGCACAGTAAGTGCTCATCCAGTGTTACTTGGAAAACCTACCTATCAAGACCGACTCACTCCATTTTCAGAGGATTAGAATTACTGAGGTTTTATTGTGCTATCACACTACCTTCCACTTTGTTGACGGGAAATCTACATCTCAGAAAATGATGCACCATGGAAAGAAAATGTGTCCTGGAGTCAAGATACTTACCACATTGTATTTTAACTGATCTACTTGCCTGTTTTCCCTCTAGACTGAGAGCTACCTGAACTTATGGAACCTGTCTTACTTGTTTTATATTTCCAATACCTACCTCAGGATCTGGCACATATCTGTTGAATACTTGGGAAAATAGATGAATGAAAGAAGAAATAGTTCTGTTGTCTTGTCTGCAAGTACGGGGCCTGGATAGGTACAACAAGCTTTTCTTGGTCTATTGAATAAATAGGACAGGGTCAGCTCTATGGACAAAACACATTTAGAATCTGATAGCACTGAATGCTCATAGCTGATCAACTATAGCTCTGGTTCCACATTGGACCTAAGAAACTTTTCCATCATTGAGGTGGAAATACTTAAAAAAAATTAACACACTATTAATTTCTTCTCTTGTTCGATCTTTGACTTGTTATTCTAGGCCTGTGGGTACTAATATGTCTATGAATATATGCATTTGCCTTTATTTAAATAAAGGGTAGGAAGGGAAGTTTTAAAACTGATACACATATATGTTCATAATCCTTGTTATCCCAGGCTACATATGTTTGGATTTCCTATGTTTAAAAAGACACACAGACATCATCTAAACAATTCCACATAAGAAGATCATTCTGATAGTCATTTAGTTAAATATAAACAAATGTGTAGAACCCCACACGATGAGTTGAAAATAAAATGAGAATTCCCCTAAAGTTCATACTTCCAGTTTCAGAAGATGTTTCCCCATTGCTTCAGTATAAGTAAATGTATATAAATTTAGGAAATAATCTTCCGGTAAACAATGGAAAATTGTTCACAGAAGAGTGTGTTCTGCCTTCAGCTGAAAAAGTAAATGGTAACATTCACCAGTAATCCAAGTTACTTGAATAATAAACAACATGTTATGTATTTCCATGATACCTGAGTGCTAGATGGTAGAAGCTTTGAGATGGGGTCAGGAGAGTGGGGACAGGGACTGGGCTGGGCCAGTGCAGATAATTTTCTACTGATTAGAGGGGCTTCCCATAAGTCCTGAGAGTGGAGTACATGTAAGAATCAAAACTTGGAACCAGTTTTTCAATGTAAACAAGACTTCACAACAGACAAGGTGATCAGTGGAAAGGGCTGACTTAGGGGTGAGGGATGACAGGTGGGGCTGGGCATGGAATACTAGTTTTAGGGAGAAAAAATACACACTGCCTACACAAATTCATTATATTGTTTTTATGCCTATTCGATTAGCTCTGGGTCTCTTAAAGGGGCTCAAATCAGTTTACTAATGATGAAGGTCTTTGGCCCGGTATTCTACTTAATAGATTAAAGAAATCTATTGTGGTGTATTATAGTTAAATATTGACCTCCAGACTAGTTATGAGGTTCAGATGAGCAAATGTCTGTGTGGTAGACATCACCTGCTCAGCATCACTGGCACTTTTATAGAAGCAAGACCAAAATTTTGTTTTGGGGGTTTAGACTTGCCCACTTCAGCCCTGATAAAGGCAGCCTAGGTTGAATTGATCAGGCAACCCATTCCTCTTGGTCACAGTGATTGTTTTAGCAATGGGTATACAATCCAAGCCAAACCAATCAGGTCAATAGGATTCAATTCTGGGACTAGTGGTGAGCTTTTTGGGAAATGGCTCTTTGTGTTTGTAACTTGAAATGCTTGTACTACCCGATGTCACCATAAATGAATCCAATCCAGCAGAAATTAGTCAAGAAATGGGGACAAAGTCTCTTCATGGCATTGACTGAATCAATCCAGACATGCCTGCAGTTTCACTTCTAGATTTTTCAGAAACAGTACTACTGATTTCCCTTTTTTTGAAATAAAATTATCTGAGTAGGGTTTTATGTCATTTTGCAAACTAAACTCTCTTAAATGCGTGAAGTATCTAGTACTGTGCCTGGCTTATGTATGCTTGTCCCTACAAATACCAGTTTCCTTTTGCTCTTCTCCTGTCTTCCCACCTGCCCTTAATCTTACTTTATATTTCCACATATACAGATCAGATTTTACCAGTTCCTTTACAAAGCTCTTGACCAATTAATCATGAGAAAAACCCTCTGGGCCTCAGTTACTTCATATGTGAAGTAAAGGCTTTAGAAAAGTCCATTCTCTTAACATCCCTTTAAGCTTTCATTTTCTGTAATTGCATAAAATAGAGGTCCAGTGTCAGTGACAACTTGAGAAGTAAAGCTCATCCTTTCCCTAACCACTCCATGCTGTCACTGTGGTAGAAACTCCATGTCTTCAAAGAGGAGACTAAACCTAGGAACCTCAGGACCAGTGTGATGAAAACATTTTAGTTCATCTGAGCTTTCTCGATCCTTGAGTTTGCCCTCGATTTTAGGGCCTTAACCTCCTTTTGACTTTTGAGCTTAAATACAATGAGCTGGTTTGCAGTATGGTGTGGAAAAGTAGTGTGTTGTTCAGGGACACCTGGGTCTGTTTTCATCTCTGCACTACCTAGAACAGTTCTTGACACAGCAGATACTCACTTCACACAGTGAATAGATAAATAAGTTCCCAAGTATACTAGCTTTACAGAGGATCATGTGTAACCACTAAGAGTTAAATTAGTATACTCAGGATATTGATTTTTGCTTTTTAAAGAGGTATTAAGCTGGATTCAAGTTTCCTTGGAAAATAACATTACTCTTGCTTACATGTATTTTGAAATAGGTGATCTTGAGTGTAAGGGAACACTGGGCTTCTTGGGATTCCCAGTAACCTGAGTTATCCTCATGAAGTGTGCCATGAGTGTGAACATCATTTGTCCTGTGAGCTATGGTAGGAGCACTAGATTTCCAAGGTTCTTTTGTTTCCAGGATTCTCAGTGGTGGGCTGGTGCTGGCAGTTGTAGGAGTGCGCTGCTGGGGCTTGTGGCAGAGGCACGCACTGAGAATCCAGCTAACCCAAATCTGGGAAGGGGCCATGGGGAGCAGGTGAAATTTCAAATAACACCTTTGGTATTATAATCCCATCTTTAGGAAATGAATTTTAAATCCTACTGTTACTTTCAATATACAAATGACAGAGAGCATATTTTGGGGTTAAAATATGAAAAAGTAGAGTCTAGTTTCCAGGTATCAGTGTTCTAGGGTAGGTTGTGGGGCAAGATATGTAATCATGGGAAGTTTTCATTAGGCTCTCCAGGATAGAGATTTTTATTTTATCACGGAAGTATGATTTGGAGACAAAATTCAGGCTAAATTCATAGTTTTACTTAATTTGTCTAAGGCTTTAGTTTCTTCATTTATAAAATGGCATACAAAATGGGGATAATGACATTTACCTCAGAGAGTTGTTGTGAAGATGAAATGCAATAGATCATGTAAAGCACTTAACCTAGCATCTTGCTTCCAGTGCCTGGCTTAATAAAGATGATGGGTACAGAGTTTCTATGGTTAAACAACATTTCTGATCTTTCATTTCATCACTTTATACTTTTCAAACTTCTAACAAGCTGTTCTAAGTTCAGGCTATAGAAAGCTTCTCTTTGCTTCTTATATAGAAATAAGTTGTAATAGAGGCAAAATATATTTTCTTATTTGTTATTTGAAATATACTTAGCTCATGCATAAGCAAACATATATTTATACATTGATATAGCAAGAGGGAAGAGGAGGGTAACTCGAGGCTGTGAGGCAGACCCACAGTTTCCCCTAAACCCAGATATACATTGAACAAATCAGAGCTCAAGACTTTTAAGTATTTCTACATCACACAGTGTCTTAGATAACATTTCTCCTACCTCCCATTCTCAGGACTTGAGACTTCTTTGATTATTTCAATCACATTTAAATACTGGAAATTTCAATTTTTGTCAAATAATTTTAAGCTTTTCAGAGGAACCAATTTCTTGAAGGTTTCCATTGTGGCGAACCAAGGAGGTAAGATTTTCAGGTTCCATGGCAAAAATCCTTGAAGAATCTCTGTTAGAGTGCCTCAGGAGGTCCTGCACCAGTCAAGTTTTCCACTTGGCCAAGGTTCCTGGTTGAGTCCCTGCCTCTCCATCATTCCTTAGGCTCTTGCTTTCCTTTGCATGTATGGGAAATAGATCCAGTTTTGTGAGACAGATCTCTTCAGAGAATTATCCTCAGGCATGCTATATAAATAAGGATAATCCTCAGGAGACTGATTTCAAATTAGAGAACTGTTTCCATCTTCTTTGACGGAGTAGGTATAATCTCAGAACTTATTACTGTCCCTTTAAAACAAGATACATTTTTAAAAAAATATTCCTGTTAGTGTAACTCAAGGATTGCTAAAGATCTGACTAGGATTATTGACCAGATGAAAGACAATGCCTCATGGAGATACTAATGTTCAGTTTCATAAACACTATAGACTTAAAAATATGTGCTCTCAAAATTTTTGCAGAAATAAAACAAGGAAGGAAGAATATTAGATTAAACACTATTGAATTTTGCTTATAAGAAATTCTAAATTTTTATTATCATGCTGGAATATGTTTTAATATTCTCAGTATTCTCTGTTGAGTGTAAGTGCTAGGAGAGCTTTCTTAACTAAACACCTAGGACAATGTCTGGCCCATAGCTGGAATGCAATAAATAAATACCCACTGAATGTATAACTGATAAGTAACTTATGTAGACATAAATAATTTGGGGAACAAAGAGAAAATGAATATAATCCTTTCCTTGTAAAGATCATTCTCCTAAAATCAATTTTTGGGTTATGATCTTTCATTTTTAAAAAGAAATGTGTCAAAATGGATCAAAGACCTGAATGTAAGTCATGAAACCATAAAACTCTTAGGAAAAAATTCAGGCAAAAATCTCTTGGACATAAACATGAGCAACTTCCTCATGAACATATCTCCCCAGGCAAGGGAAACAAAAGCAAAAATGAATAAGGGGACTGTATCAAACTAAAAAGCTTCTGTACAGCAAAGGACACCATCAGTAGAACAAAAAGACATCCTACAGTATGGGAGAATGTATTCATAAATGACATATCTGATAAGGGCTTGACATCCAAAGTATATAAAGAGCTCATACACCTCACAAACAAAAAGAAAATAAGCCAGTTAAAAAATGGGCAGAGGAGCTGAACAGACACTTCTCCAAAGAAGACATTCAGATGGCCAATAGGCACATGAAAAGATGCTCCACATCGCTAATCATCAGAGAAATGCAAATTAAAACCACAATGAGATATCACTTCACACCAGTTAGGATGGCCAACATCCAAAAGACAAACAATAGCAAATGGGTGAGGATGTGGAGAAAGGGGAACCCTCCTACACTGCTGGTGGGAATGTAAACTAGTTCAACCATTGTGGAAAGCATTATGGAGGTACCTCAGAAAACTCAAAATAGAAATACCATTTGACCCAGGAATTCCACTCCTAGGAATTTACCCTAAGAATGCAGCAGCCCAGTTTGAAAAAGACATATGCACCCCTATTTTTATCACAGCACTATTTACACCTAAGTGTCCATCGGTAGATGAATGGATAAAGAAGAGGTGGTACATATACACAATGGAATATTATTCAGCCATAAGAAGAGAACAAATCCTGCCACCATTTGCAACAACATGGATGGAGCTAGAGGGTGTTATGCTCAGTGAAATAAGCCAGGTGGAGAAAGACAAGTATCGAAGGATTTCACTCCTCTGTGGAGTATGAGAACAAAGCAAAAACAGAAGGAACAAAACAGCAGCAGACTCACAGAACCCAAGAATGGACTAACAGTTACCAAAGGGAAAGGGACTGGGAGGATGGGTGGGAAGGGAGGGATAAGGGGGAAAAAGGGGCATTATGATTAGCACACATAATGTAGGGGGTGGGGGGCCATGGGGAAGGCAGTATAACACACAGAAGACAAGTAGTGATTCTATAGCATCTTACTACACTGATGGACAGTGACTGTAATGGGGTATGGGGAGTAGACTTGATAATGGGGGGTAGGGGGAGAGAGGGGGAGTCTAGTAACCATAATGTTGCTTATGTAATTGTCCATTACTGACACCACACACACACAAAAAAGATTCTGTTTAAGTCCCCAGAGAGACAGTCAGTAGAAAATAGCCCTTCCAGCTACCGTGGATTCTTTCTGTTTGGTTTTGGCAGTGCCCAGTCATAGATTCAGTGGTACAGCGAGGCCCTTCTCATTTTTTCTCACCTCAACAACTGAATTGCTGTAATAACATGCGTATGGGCTTTTGAAATCAGTGGATTTTATGATGTTTATGAATGTAAGGAAGTAATAACCAGATAAAGAGGGAGGTTTGGACTCTCAAATAAACACGTCACTCCACAACACACTCTTTGCTCCCAACTGCTCCTGTCTAGAACTTGGTGCTCCTTTTTATTTGTCCCTCCTCCTATCAGTGGTGATGCCGATGTCCCTCAAACATGGTGGAGAGCAAAGCACCAAGTTTACTCTTCTGTCTACAATAGGCCTGTGGTACAGGTCCTCTCAGAGGAAAAGCAGTAGCAGCGGGAGAAAACCCAAAGACATAGAAATCAAAGACAGTACAGTACAATGAAAACTGACACAGTGAAGGCAAGAGAAAAGAGACTTCTAAGACCCATACTTAACTCCTTCAGAGACATGAAAGAAGCCGCCCCCATACAGCAAGACTACGCCACTATGGAAAAAGCACAGGCAGAGAACAAGAAGAGATCTGGAATCTTACCCCACTGGGCCAGAGAGAGGAGTCATCACAGCAGCAGCAGCAGCAGCATCTGGGGCCTGCCCCACACGCTCTCCACTCATCACTGTTGAAGATAAGATTGTGGGCTTGGCTCGCTGGGCCTCTCCCTAAGCACCCGGAGGTATACACTGCGGCAAGTGAGGGGTCGTCGGTGGCACCTCGCCCGCATTTATACTCTGCATGGTTTGGTACATAACAAATGGTTGGCGAAGGAGCGAGCGGCACCAGGTACCACTGAATGGGCTGCTGAGCTTTGAAGCTGAGTCCAGTCATTTACTGTCACCACTGTTCAACAGATCCCATTACCTGAAGAGTGATGTGCACGAGCTTACACTTTCACATTTGATAAGGGAGGTTCTCACCAAGTACGGGGAAGGGAGAAGAGGGCACACCTAAGTAAGAGTGAACGGGAAGCCTCCAAGAGGAGGTGACTAGAGAGGTGGGTCTTCAACGATCCATGTTCTGCTGGGGTGAAATGTCTTAAAAACCAGAGGTAAGAGGTGGGAACCCCTGGAGGAAATAATTCAGAGATGAAAAGGCACGAGACAGGATGTTTTCAAGGAGCAGGGAGCTTGGCTAATAGGGATGGAGATGTAGACAAAGTTAAGGCCAGACCATGAGTTGGGACTGGAGAATTTCACATTTTATTTTGTAACAATGTCAGTGCTTCCACAGTAAAACAGTGAGCTGCAAGCAGGGACTAGGTCCACCAGGAAAGACCCGAGAAACTAGAAGCAGAGTTACTGACATGGGACAGGAGGTTCACAGGTTATGACATAAAGGATGAACTGTCAGGATCAGGAA
The DNA here is from genome assembly GCF_040802235.1 of Manis javanica. Classification (NCBI taxonomy): domain Eukaryota; kingdom Metazoa; phylum Chordata; class Mammalia; order Pholidota; family Manidae; genus Manis; species Manis javanica. Next base: position 65,531,852 of record NC_133162.1, read on the forward strand.
TGGACAGGTTGGCTGCTGAGAGGAGGCGAGGTTGCCCTGCAAGCTTCCAGCTTGGCTGATGGGCAAGAACGGCAACACCATCGAGACGAAGAGTCTAAAGGAGATACATTTAAGAATAAGAAGTGTTTACCAGTTTACTGTGTTGTGTTATTCACGTACGAGACACAGGCCCCAAAAACTGGGCCAGAGGGAAAATCTGGGCGGCCAGGCCCAGTGAGAATGCGGGATGTGGCTATGCTGAGACCTGGTGGTCCCTGACCTATGCTTTCTGTGAGAAGCAAAGAAAGAACCTGCTCGCTAACTAGAAAGGCAAGTCATGGGGTCTGTGCCCTCCTCAGAAGTCAGCCGCCTGGCTGGCCATGGCCGAGAAGGCTTGCCTGGCTCCAGGCGTCCCAGAGAAGCTGGGAAGGCCCAGGAAAGGGCGGGCCGTGCCCTGGGCAGCCTCTGGGTGGCTCTGCGCTGGGCTGTGAGCAGGCCCTTGCCTCAGGGACCACGGGGGCACAGCATTGTCCGCCTGCCACACCCCGGGTGCCGAGCCCATACAGAGCCAGCACCCAGGAGGGCTGAGCTCTGACAGACGCGGGCACTGCAGCCCTTGACGGTCTGCATGGTGGCCTCATTGGTTTGAACAGCGGGCAGTCCCAGGGGCTAGGGATTCTATTGGGGTTGGCCTTGGGGCCACGTCCTGTGGCCTTGGCCCAGGGTCTCCTCTGGGCAGGGCCGGTGTGCTCAAGGCAGTAGGGGCTTGGTGATGCAGCCCCTGGGTGACATCACAGTGGTCCAGGCTGCTTTGTGATGCATCTCCTGGCTGACATATATATCAGGCTCACCCTAGCTGGGCAGCTCAGTACGTGCTTGGCTTGAGAAGGAGTTAGTGGCAAAGGAGACCCTCTCCCTGGCTTCAGACCCTTTCTTCGGATCGTTAGTGCACACCACAACCCATTTTTCTGTGTGGAGTTTCCTCCTTCCTAAGGTTTGTGCCCCACCCCAGCTGCTGCCTCCCCACCCCAACCTTCTTTGCCCACCAGTCCTTCCCATACCCGGGACACCGCCCCCTTCCCTCCTGCCAGGGAGCACCCTGTACCCTCCCACTGCCCTGGTCGCAGGCTGTTCCACTGGGATCCTGTGTCTTTAGCAGCTGGTTTTTCCCACTTTTACCAGCAGATTCCCACTTACCTGGGGAGCACTCCTGGGCTTCTGGACCATCCTAGGCTCCCAGAAGAAGGCTCGAGAGAGACCACCCAGATGAGGTCCTCCTCTGCAGGGCACACGGGCACAACTACCAGCCCGCCTCAAGGTGTCCTGCCTCTGCAAAACCGTCATCCAGAGGCAGCAGTGCCTTCTGACCCAACCCTGTGCTGCTCCTGGCTGACAGGAAGGTCAAGGTCAGCAGGGCGCGGGCTGGGTGAGGGTCACTGGCTGAGCGCTGCAGTCCCACCAAACAAGGTGGTGGGCAGCACAAGTGCCCGGCCGATGGCTGACTATGATGCTCAAGACGAGCCAATGGACATGACACCACCCTCAGTGGCCGTCATCTTCCAGTCCCCCCCGGCCCCACACGAGGCCATGGGCAACACCATCGCCAGCCTCCTGTGCACCTAAGACAACCACTGCGCATGTGGTCATCATCCGGTCTCCCCTGGCCCAAAACGATGCCGTGGGAGGCACAGACAATGGCCTTGGCCCAACCTGCAAGGTGGATGACAACCCGATGGGCAGGCCACCACCCTGGGAAAGGTAGCTACAAGTCCAATCCGGCCCGAGACGAGACTATGGGTAGCATCACCGCTGGCCAGAAGGCTGACTATGATGCTCAAGACAAGCTGAAGGACACGATACCACCCTCGCTGGCTGTCATCTTCTGGTCCCCCTGGGCCCCACATGAGGCCGTGGGTAGCATCACTGAAGGCCTCCTGCGCACCTTAGACACTCACCACATGGGCGGTCATCGTCCAGTCTCCCCTGGTCCCATACAATGCTGTGGGAGGCACAGATGACGGCCTCGGCCCTACCCGCAAGTCTGACTAGGACCCGATGGGCATGACACCGCCCTTGGGAAAGGCACCTACTAGTCCCCACAGACCCCAGACGATGCCGTGGGTAGCACCACTGCAGGCCTCCTGCGCACCTCAGACACGCACCGCACAGGCAGTCATCATCCGCTCTCACCTGGAGCCATATGATGCCGTGGGAGGCACAGACGACAGCCTTGGCCCTACCTCCAAGTTGGACTAGGACCCAATGGGCATGCCACTGCCTTCGGGAAAGGCACCTACAACTAGCCCCTGGATCCAGATGAGGCCATGGGCAGCACAAGCACTGGCCTGAAGGCTGACTATGATGCTTAAGACGAGCTGATGAACATGAAGCCACCCTCGCTGGCCGTCATCTTCCGGTCCCCGCTGGCACCACACCAGGCCATGGACAGCACCACCGCCGGCCTCCTGCGCACCTCAGACACCCACTGTGCGAGCGGTCATCATCCAGTCTCACCTGGAGCCATATGATGCCATGGGAGGCACAGACGATGGCCTCGGCCCTACCTGCAAGTCAGACTAGGACCCGATGGGCATGCCACCATCCTGGGTAAACGCACCTACTAGTCCCCCTGGGCCACAGACGAAACTGTGGGCAACACCACCGCTGGCCTCCTGCGCACTTCAGACACGCACCACATGGGTGGTCATTGTCCGGTTTCCTCTGGACCCATATGATGCCATGGGTGGCACAGATGATGGCCTCGGCCCTACCTGCAAGTCGGACTAGGACCCGATGGGCATGCCACCACGCTCAGGAAAGGCACCTACAAGTCCCCCATGACCCAAGTCGAGGCCATGGGCAGCACAAGCTCTGGCCTAATGGCTGACTCTGATGCACAAGACGAGATGATGGACACAACACCACCCTCACTAGCCGTCATCTTCCAGTCCCCCCCGGACCCACATGAGGCTATGGGCAGCACCACAACCAGTGTCCTGCACACCTCAGACATCTACCACACGGGCGGTCATAGTCTGGTCTCCCCTGGACCCATACGATGCTGTGGGAGGCACAGACGATGGCCTCGGACCTACCCGCAAGTCGGACTAGGAACCGATGGGCACGCCACCGCCCTTGGGAAAGGCACCTACAACTGACCCCCATCCCCAAACGGGGCCATGGGTAAAACAAGCGCTGGCCTGGAGGCTGATGCTGATGCTCAAGACGAGCCAATGGACATGACGCAACCCTTGCTGGCTGTCATCTTCTGGTCCCCCCTGACGCCACACGAGGTTGTAGGCAGCACCACTGCCGGCCTGAAGGCTGACTATGATGGTCAAGACGAGCCAATGGACATAGTGCCACCCTCGCTGGCCGTCATCTTTCAGTACCCCACAGCCCAACATGAGGCCGTGGGCAGCACCACCACCGGCATCCTGCACACCTCAGACACCTACCGCATGGGGAGTCATCATCCGGTCTCCCCTGAACTCATACGATGCCATGGGAGGCACAGATGATGGCTTCAGCCCTATCCGCAAGTCACACTAGGACCTGATGGGCACGACACTGCCCTTGGGAAAAGCACCTACCCGTCCCCCCAGACCCCAGATGCCGCCATGGGCAGCACCACTGCCGCCTACTGCGCACCTCAGACACACACTGCACAAGTGGTCATCATCCAGTCTCACCTGGAGCCATACAATGCCGTGGGAGGCACAGACAATGGCCTCGGCCCTACCCGCAAGTCAGACGAGGACCCGATGGGCATGACACCGCCCTCGGGAAAGACACCTACTAGTGCCCCTGGGCCACAGATGATACCGTGGGCAGCACCACCGCCGGCCTCCTGCACACTTCAGACACCTACCGCGTGGGCGGTCATCGTCTGGTCTCCCGTGAACCCATACGATGCCATGGGGGGCACAGAAGACAGCTTTGGCCCTCCCCGGAAGTGGGACTAGGACCCGATGGGCACACCACCGCCCTCGGGAAATGCACCTACAACTGCCTCACGGCACAGATGAGGCCGTGGGCAGCACAACCGCTGGCCTGAAGGCTGATGCTGGCCGTCATTTTCTGGTCCCCCTGAAGCCACACAAGGCTGTAGGCAGCATCACCGCTGGCCTGAAGTCTGACTATGACGCTTAAGATGAGCCGATGGACATGAAGCCACCCTCGCTGCCTTCATCTTCTGGTCTCCCCCGGCCCCACACGATGCTGTGGGCAGCACCACCGCCGGCATCCTGCACACCTCAGACACCTAACACGTGGGCAGTCATTGTCTGGTGTCTCCTGGATCCATACGATGCCATGGGAGGCACAATGAGTGTCTTGGTCCTACCTGCAAGTTGGACTAGGACCCAATGGGCACACCACAGCCCTGGGGAAACGTACCTACTAGTCCCCCCAGGCCATAGATGATGCCATGGGCAGCACCACCGCTGGGCTCCTGCACACTTCGGACACCCACCGTGTGGGCGGTCATTGTCCAGTCTCCCCTGGACCCATATGATGCCATGGGAGGCACAGACGACAGCCTGCCCTACTTGCAAGTCAGACTAGGACCCAGTGGGCATGACACCGCCCTTGGGAAAGGCACCTACTAGTTCCCCCGGACCCCAGACGACGCCATGGCCAGCATTTCTGCCGGCCTCCTGTGCACCTCAGACACCCACCTCTTGGGCAGTCATCGTCCGTTCTGTGTTGGACCCATATGATGCCGTGGGAGGCACAGACGACGGCCTCACTCCTACCCGCAAGTTGGACTAGGACCTGATGGGCATGCCACCGCCCTCGGGAAAGGCACCTACTAGTCCCCCTGGGCCCCAGACAACACCGTGGGCAGCACCACCACTGGCCTTCTGCGCACTTCAGACACCCACCATGTGGGCGGTCATCATTCAGTCTCCCCTGGACCCAGATGATGCCATGGGAGGGACAGATGATGGCCTTGGCCCTATCCCTAACTCGGACTCTGTCCCGGTGGACATGCCAGAGCCCTTGCCAATGGCACCTACAGGTCTCCCCCGGCTCCAGACAAGGCCTATGTCCGTTTATAGGGGCTTCACATCCTCCTATCCATTTAACAAAATCTTTCCCAGAATATGTGTGTATATTATATATTCACACTAAACCCTGTTCTTGCTAATATGCCTCTGCTGTGTTTACTCTTTGACTCAATGACAGAGGAAGAACACACATACATGAGTGATAATATTCTGAGCCACGCTTAACTATGCAACATGTTCCATGCCCCAGTGACTGGGATGTGGAAGTGGCTGCATTTTATGACTGTCTGTGCTCACCGTGAGGTCTGCGTGCTGAGCGTTTAATGGATGACAACCCAAGGGGAGGCAAGTCCACAGGAAGGAGGCCGAGTTGGCTTATGTGGCCCCTTCCCTCTCCTCTCCCACTGCTCTGAGCTCACTGGAGGCTAGGGAATCCCTGCTGTGACACAGGAAACCACTCTTATCATTTTGGTTTTTAAACATGTTTAATTCTGTATGTGTGTGTCTTGTGTAACTTAGACTTTGGCCGATCATCCTTAGACATTCCCACTTCCCCACGAGACAATGGATTTGGCACCAGGTCCTCAAGGCTGGAGGAATGACAGAAGGAAGCGCTCTGCCTGCTGTATGATTACTGAAAATTTAAGCTTACTTAGAATCTATCAAGTAGCTTAGTAATATCAGAAAAGGTCCTCTTTAATGACTGGCTGGCCTGACTCTAACCTAAACTGCTAAAATGTCAAACCATGTTGAGTTACAACTGTGCCTGCTTCTCACTGACCCTAGAGTCTGCAGGGTCTCCACCAGACTTAATACATGCACAATTCCTAACTTGGGGAGACCACATTCTAGTTGGAGGGGAGGAAAGAGACAATGAACATCTGTAAGTTTTCCGGTAGCTTAGCTGGTAACAAACACTATGAAGAATAAAAAGCAGGATATGGAGGACTGAGATTATAGGCAGAGAAAAGCAGGGCTTTCAAAATGAACAGTGGACAGGGTAAGCCTCACCAGGGAGGTGGGACTTGAACAGTCTAGAATGAGGTGACTGAACCAGGTATCTGAGGGAAAAGCATTCCATACAATGGGATAAATTACTAAAAAAGCCAAGAGGAAGGATACTTGTGGTCTTCAGGGAGCAGTCAGTCAACAAATGTGGCTAGAATACAGTCAGCAAGGAGGGAAAAAGAGGACCGGGGACAGAGATATGGGTTGAAGTCCCTGCACCACCGTTTACTCGTTGTGTAATCACACACTGTTGACTTGATGTGCAAATGTCTCAGTGAACCCAGTGCTGTCTCTATGGCCTAGTTACTTTGCAAGTTTTTGGAAACATAAGTAGGGAAGTGACATATAAGCCATCTTGTTAACTGTTCTGTATATAAGGATAGATGGGTAGACAAAAAGATGATGATAGATTGGTAGATGATAGATTAGATAGGATAGATGATAGGTATAGATAGATAGAATAGATAGATGATAGATAGCCATGTTAGATAGCCATATTGTTAACTGTTCTGTACATAAGGATAGATGGGTAGACAAAAAGATGATGATAGGTAGATGACAGATAGATGACAGGTGATAGATGATAGATTAGATAGATATAGATAGACTGGTAGATGATAGATATTCATAGATTAGATGAATAGATTGATGAGAGATGATAGATAAGATATATAGATGACAGATGATAAATAGATGATAGACTAGATAGGATAGATGATATAGGTAGTTTAGATAGATTAGACAGATAGGTGATAGATATTGATAGATTAGATAGATGATAGATAGATGATAGATACAGAGTTATGGACTGAACTTTTGGGCCCTCACCTCACCATCTCCCACTCCTCCTAACCCCCACCCCCACCACACACATACACATACACACACACACACACACACACACACACACACACACACACAAATTCATATTTGAATTGAGTCAGGGTTGAAGCTCTAACCCCCACTGTCATGGTATTGGTATTGGGAGGTGGGGCCTTTGGAGATAATTAGGTTTGGAAGATATCATGAGGGTGTGGGTGGAGCTGCCATTACACAATCAGTGCTATTAAGAGGAACAGAGGACAGAGCTTTCTCCCTCGATCCTGTGAGGACACAGCAGGGATGCGGCTGTGTGCAAGCCAGAAGAAGGGACCTCACCAGGAACTGAACCTGCCTTGGTCTTGGATTTCCGCTTCCAGAATGGCGAGAAATCAGTGTGTATGGATTCAGCCCCCACTCAATGACAGTCTGGTTATCCGCTTGAGTAGACTAACACAGATATGTAGGTAAACAGAGATGCACTTAGACGATGGATGGAGAGAGCCTACGCATAGATATTTGTGCTTAGGTGTCTGCATAAGTATCTGTGCCCATCCACCTCTGCACTTTGAAGTCTGCCCCCTATGGGGGGAACACCAGGAGCACAACTTATGCACATTTTTTTTAAAAGTGTGGTTTCCAATAACTGGGCTCTCTGTTAAGTCTCAGCCGTGTGTGTGTGTGTGTGTGTGTGTGTGTGTGTGTGTGTGCAAGTGCGCGTGTGTGTGTGCACACCACTGCCCCTATCAGTCTACAATCACAGAAGATGCAAAACAAAGGAATGCAGGATAGAGCAAACATCTTGCAAACTGGGACCAGAAAGAGTAAAATTTTCCACTAGCCTCTGGGGATATCTTTGCCAAGTGTTTCTATGCAATTTTAGAAAGATCTTGCTGGAAATGTTGCTGAGACCACTCTGAACCATCAAGTTAGTTAAAGTAATAAGCCAGGACAGGAGAGCAGCAAAGAGCACCCACGGTGTGTCTCCTATGTATCAGGCCAAGGTGTACAGGCTTTAATTCTACTACATCACTTCATCTCACCATGGCTGATGGGGTGACCTTATGCACCACCTTCATCCATGAGTAAAAAGTTACTTCAGAATCACTTCCCTTAACAGAAAATAAATAAATGCAGGGACATAAACATTCCTAGAATTCCTGCCACCATCACCCAACTCTTTATGCTCAGCACCCTTTTCATACGAACAGAAACGTAGCTCTCAATGCTACTATTCCATTTCAGATAGACCTCACTCACATCTAAATGCCTAAATGCACTGAAACTCCACCTCCACCTTGACAGCAGAGGGGAGCAGTTTCCCCACAAGCTAGCTGGCCTGCCACCTCAGCAAGCCCATGGGCCACCGGCCCACAACAGCCCCATGTGTCACCAAAAGGTAGTTCCCTTAACCAGTGACTACACGCATGCTCTCTGGAGATGGGCCACCAAGCAGGGCTGCCAAGTTGACATCGGCACACAGGCACAAAGACCTACTACTGGGCATGCACCTGCCTCGGCCCCCTGCAGGCCAGCCAGGGTGCTCCCTGCGTGGGGCCTCGGATATGCCCCACAGCTCATGCAGCTGCCCCAGCAGGAACGGCCCCGGGGCAGAGCAGCCAGAGGGCCCCGGTCTGCACAGGTTCAAGAGTCCAGCCTGCCAACCACACCGCCCACACCCAGCAGACTCGTGCCACCTACCCAGGAGACATTCCCACCCAAGGCCACTCCTCTCAAGACCCAAACACACAGCTAACTCACATAAACAAACACAAGGAATCGAGACTGAGAAGAGAGAATGTTGTGAGAGAATGTTGACAAAAGTGAGAAAATAGATACATAGATAGATAGATGATTGATAGATTAGATTGATATGCACACATATAGATGATAGATAAATTAGATAGATACATAGATGATAGTAGATAGATGATAGATCATAGATAGATGACAGATAGACAGATAGACAGATTAGATTAGATAGATAGATAGATAGGTAGGTAGATAGGAAAGCATAATACTAAACAGAGCTATTGTTCATTCAAGACCACCTATCTGCTCCCTTACAGGAGACTCACTTGAGATCCAAGGACACAGACAAACTACAAGTCGAAAGGGTGGGGACAGGTACCCTACACAAGTGAAACTGAAAAACAGAAAAAAAAAGGGATTCTGCCCAGAGATAGTCAGTAGAAAATAGCCCTATCTAACCACCATGAATTCTTTTTGTTTGGTTTTAGCAGTGCCCAGCCATAGATTTAGTGGTACAGCAATGTCCTTCTCATTTTTTCTCATCTCAACAACTGAATTGCTGTAATAATATGTGTCTGGGCTTTTGAAATCAGTGGATTTTATGATGTTCATGAATGTAAAGAAGTAATAACCAGATACAGAGGGAGGTTTGGACTCTCAAATAAACACGTCACTCCACAACACACTCTTTGCTCCCAACTGCTCCTGTCTAGAACTTGGTGCTCCTTTTTATTTGTCCCTCCTCCTATCAGTGGTGATGCCGATGTCCCTCAAACATGGTGGAGAGCAAAGCACCAAGTTTACTCTTCTGTCTACAACAGGCCCAGAGGAAGGATATTTGTGGTCTTCAGGGAGCACATAGTCAATGAACGTGGCTAGAATACCATCAGCAAGTGATAAGGAGGTAAAAGAGGACAGAGGACAGAGTTACGGGTTGAAGTCCCTGCACCACCACCATTTACTGGTTTTGTAAGCACACGCAGTTGACAAGACCTGCAAGTGTCTCAGTGAACCCAGTGCTCTCTCTACGGCCTAGTTACCTTGCAAGATTTTTGGAAGCATAATGTAGGGAAGTGACATATAAGCTATGTTGTTAACTGTTCTGTACATAAGTATAGATGGGCAAACAAAAAGATGATGATAGACAGACAGATAGATGACAGATAGATGATTAGATAGGCGATAGATAGATAGATAATAGATGATAGATAGATAGATATAGATACATATCGATTAAAACAAAGCTATTGCTCATAACCAGGAGAGCAATGATGAAAGCACAGAGAGAAACTACAAACAAAAAAAAGAATGAAATCCAGTTTAAAAAGTACAATAAGCAGCCATAAGAAGAAAACAAATACTACCATTTGCAACAACATGGATGGGGCTAGAGGGTATTATGCTCAGTGAAACAAGCCAGGCGGAGAAAGACAAGTACCAAATGATTTCAGTCATCTGTGGAGTATAAGAACAAAGAAAAAACTGAAGGTACAAAACAGTAGCAGACTCACAGAACCCAAGAATGGACTAAGAGTTACCAAAGGGAAAGGGACTGGGGAGGGTGGGTGGGAAGGGAGGGATAAGGGCTGGGAAGAAGAAAGGGGGCATTATGATTAGTACACATAATGTAGCCAGGGAGGGGGGACATGGGAAAGGCAGTATATACAGAGAAGACAAGTAATGATTCTATAGCATCTTACTACGCTGATGCACAGTGACTGTAATGGGGTATGTGAGGGAGACTTGATAATAGGGGGAGTCTCATAACCATAATGTTGTTCAAGTAATTGTACATTAATGATGTCAAAATTAAAAAAAAAAAAGAAAAGAAATGTGCCATAATATCCTTTTAAAATGATCAAACTTACAGAACATATACAAAAATCATGGTCATAACATGAAATTATTATAAAATAAGGATTTTCCTCTATTAAACAAAAGTCTTTGTAGAAAAGTGTCTGAGGGAGACACACAAGAAGACACTAATGATTACTGCCAAGTGAGATACTACCATAATGAGGTAAGTTAAAAGTTAAGAAAAGCCTTTTTAAGTTGGTAAAATATATAATCTGTAGTATACCAATATGTAGAGCTTATAGTACCTTCATACAAGCAATCTTGTTTAATATTAGAAAATATATTTTAACTATTTTTTACATTCTTGGCAGAGATAGTTCATTCTCATCAAATATGCTGACTATTCTCAGTGTACTCTGTAGTTAAGCTGAAGACATGTGACTAGTTTTGGTCAGTTGGCTATGAGAGGAAGTGAAGTATGTCTCATCTAGTCCAAGGCTGTTAAAAGCCATGTGCTTCCTCCATTTCTTTAACTCTGTGCTGGTCTTTGGAGCTTGTGTTCCAGATAACAGAGCTACGAGATAAAAGTAGAGCTGTCCAACCTGCATGCAACTTTGTGTAAGCCACCCTCTGTCAACCACAAGTGCCTCTGTAGCATTAAGATTTGGGGGCATGCCAATTAATTACCTTGAATAGTACATTTTCCTTATCTAAGTGTAGAACTTTTAAAATAACATGTCTTAGAAATGAATGGATTTGAAAGAATCTTTTACTTCTTATCTGAGCCCAAATTAGTATCTTTTGTTTTCTTCTCTCATGTTTTGATTAGATCTCATGAATTCATTATTCATTTAACAAACATTTAAGAGATTACTGTATGTTAAGCACTATGCCAGCTGGAGACACAATATAAATAAAAAAAGGTCATGATAAGGATTTGAGACTTAATCCTATGTGCAAAGGGAAAGCATTAAAGGGAAAGTGAGTGGCATGAACTGATGTATGTTTTAAGAAGAGCATTCTGGTTATGTGGAGAATGAACGAAAAAGGAGCAAGTATGGAGAGACCAGTTAATGTAAGATGGGGTCTTGGTTGCTATGGTGGTGATGAAGAGATGTGAATCCAATGTCTATTCTGGAAACAAGATCAGTATGATTTGGTTACAGAATGAATATTGGGGTGACAGAAAGGAAGAAACCAGGGATGATTCATGTTTAAGGAGCTAGGAGATTGGTGGTTCCATTTTCAGAAATAGATGATTGGAGAAGAAACAAGTTCTGAATTTTGAAGGCAGGCAATCAAGAACCACTCCTGCACATGTTAAGTTTGATTATATCATATATATATTTAAAATAAAACAACTCTGACAAGCATATTCTGAATTCTACTTGCTGGCCAGAGCTGGAATAATCTTTTCTCTATGTTCCTTGCATTAATTTCTTTAAAAATTCCATAGATTCTGCCTGTTTAAAGAAAGGGGCCATATTTAGTGGGACCACATATATTTCAGGATCTGTTTGGGAGAAGTTTTTTCTTTGGCTAAGACCTCCCAAATTTTACGAAAACATCTATTTATCCTGAGACACTAGGAGATTTTCAGCCTGTTGAAGCTTTTATTGGCACAGCCAAAAGGAAAAACAGAAGGGTTTCAATAGTCCTTTAACTGAGCCCCACCCAGGTCCCTAGAGCAGAGGATCTGTCCTCTCGCACTGAGTGATCCAGACTCTCACTGGAGTGCTTCTGCAGTGTATAAGAAGGCTCTGTTTTTCTATGATGACAATTCACTAAAATGCTTCACTTTCCCTAGAGTCACCAGTGATAAGCAGCCATCCCTTATTATACATTGTTGTTTTGGCCTACTCAGCATCATGCCTTATATGAAATTTTGTGTTAAGTGGTATTATGATTGGACTCTTTTCCTGAATTGGGTAAGGTTTTTCTCTTGAGCCAGCATACTGGTTTCCCTCTAAGAATATCATTTTATCACTGTAGTTGTGTAATTGGGTCCAGCTTTAGATTTGTAACCCTTCAAAAGGATTCCATGAATGGATAAAATATATCATCTGTGAGCTGGAGGATTTGACCTAAAGCTTTGCTCTAGTTCATTTGGAGCATTAAAGAGTTTTTGCCTTGACATATAAAATGTTGAATTTTGAAAGACTAAGACTAATCAGATGGTGAGTTTTTATTTATGATTGTGTCACAGGCCTTTTGTATAGAGGAAATTTATTGGTTTACTGTGGACATTCTTATCTCCTTTACTAATAGGACCAGTAGAATTCTTCTTCCTGTTATATTTTGACAGGAAAAAAGAAAAGAGATTCAATCTGGGTATTTTGGCAAAAGTTCTTAGAGGGACTATAATCTTTATGATATTGTTAGCTACTCCCGAGGAACAACTATTATGAATATAGATAGTGGAAAAGGGAACAAATGAGCATTTTATTTTTAGGGAACAAATGGGCATTTTATTTTTAAAAAATAGAGTAGATTGGGTTCAACTGAGCTCAAGATTTGAAAAATGCCTTTCCTAACTCTATTAAATAATGCAAGGATATAACATCAACAATAAAGAATTCACTAGGTATATGTATAATAGAAATCTATTCAGTGAGGAAAATTATATTTTAAATTCAAGGATGCTTCATTTTTACAAACATGAATTTGGAATATTTTACACTGAAGAATTCCCCTAGTCCCATGAATCAGTTATAAATATTAATGGAATTTCAATAGATTCTTTTCACATTCCAGTGTTTAATATTCATTCATATTATGTAGGGAATTCAATGTCCTATACAGTACATGTGGCTTCTTCTCATTATCTAAATGAGCACATATATGAAATCTGTATGGGAAATGATCACTAAAAAAAGGGCCCACATGTGATCTTAGAGGGTGTATCACAGCCTTCTTAGGTCACTTAATAACAAGAAAGTCACTGATAATAAACCAAAGAGCTCTGTGAGCAAAACTGACTCAATGTCACACCTGGGTAAAATGATGGATTGGTGATTCTGGACAGAGTTAAAAATGCTAACCAACAATAGAGTATTTAGGAAACACAATGCAGTGATTTCCTGTGGTGAGATTCTGCAGGCATACTTCGAAACCTGCTCTTGAATTTGTCTCATCCCTGAGTTTGCTGACAATTCATGTTATAGTGTCTCACTCTTCTCAGATGAGTTACAGTGTAAGGAATAATTTTATTCAAAATGTGATCTGAGATTCCATACAAAGAAAAAAGAATTGCACCTAACTTAATGTTCTGTGTTTAGCATCTTATCCAGGTCATGAGATATTGTTTAACCACCATAATGTAAGTGTTATTATTTTTAACAAAATACAATACAATTTAACTAAGATTTCACTATTAACATTTTCCTTCTCTCTTTTCTTTCTCAAAGTGAAAAAAAATTCATATAACTGATAGTCTGAAACCGTAAAGTCATGTATCTATGATAACTATAAAGCCAGCACTTATTAAGTACCTATCATATGCTAGGAGTTTAGGGTATACTCTCTCATTTAACCCTTATGACATTTCTGGGAGGCATTATTAACCTTACACTTACAGTACAGGAAGTGAAGCTCAGAGCAGTTAAGAAACTTACTCATGGTCAGAGAGCTATTAGGTTGAATCACACAAAAGTGCTGGTATCTGTTCATTTTTAATCTTCAAAGAAAACAATATAAATCGTTCAAGTTAATTCTAAGTTTTAAGTTATAATTTGAAACTAGGACTGTCTGACTGCAATGTGCACTGCACCATGCTAGAAAACACTAGCTATTGTGGACCATCCATAATAATAAAAACCAAATCATGAATTATATAACAAAGAATTCATCACTCAGCAAGTGTGGGATAATATGAACTCATCACTTATAGCAAGGTTCCTATGTAAGAGATTTCATTTTAATGCCATTGTGATATAAAAAAAAGAGATTAACTGCTAAACCATAGCAGAGAAATGGCCCATTTGCAGAGCTTATCACATATTTTCTAAGTTAAATATCTCAGCTGGAGCACAGTTGTTCTTTAACCAAGCATTAAAAAGAAATGTCTTTCATAAAAAGAAGAGCGGGAGTCTTTGAAGTATAACCTTGAAAATCAAGGTCTGTGTTACAGGGCATCATTCAAAACAGATGTATATTCTCTAGAGACCATAGTAAAAATTGTTACTGAGAATACTTGTACCTGTTTGGGAAGAGGGCTGGCTATAACTTCCAGGTCTTACTGGCAATGCTTCTGATACTATATAACCACATATTCCCAATGTTCTAGACATGGTACTGAGCCTCCAAAAGAGGCTTCTGATCATTCTAATTGCCAAGAACTCACATATGCTTTTCAATGGTTTCCATATTCAGCAATTAAGTGGAGAGCTCATCCATTTAATATGATTTAAAGGTCAGTGGTAACAGATACCTAGATTGTCTTAAGGATGAACAATTTGCTGACTAAGCCATTACTTTTCCTTGCCTGCTACGTGGGTGAACCAATGCTAAAGTATTAATTCTCAATGTTATTTTGGACCAAGGAAGGGCATCTCAGAGCCACATAAAGGATGATTAGCTCAGCAAATAATTATTGAGCACCAAATACACACTCCTATTATGCCATGATTTAGTGTCTATCTCTTATTTCCAATTTTGAATAGGTTAAGAGGGATTAACTGACATACAGCATGTATGATACAGAGTGGCATGGATTCTGTAAAAGGAAAGAGTTCCTAAAGTGGCGGAAAGCAGCAGGCCCTGCAAACAGGTCATATCAATTATTTAGCCTATGAGACATTTAGATAGATCTGAGGACAAATTTTTGACACTATGGAAAATGGTGAAATTTTTTCTGAGCAAGCTCTAGGCAAAGGAAAGGCCCCGACCTCTTTAGGATACTGTTGTCATGGGTCCAGGTAACAGTGGACCAGAATGAAGACTTGTCAAACTCTCCTTCAGCTCAGTGAGTCTTTACCATCTCTCAGGCCTGAACTCACAATCTGTCTGAGAGTTACACAGTTTTACAAGACTGTTCTCAACTTGCAAAGGTTTCAAGATGCCTCCAGAATGACGAAAACCAGGCTCTTGTCTAGGAAGCAGAGCAGAGTACATCATTTTGAGTCCTGGCTTCCAACACAGAGTGTTGACAGCTTCACTTCAGACTGCAGTAAGGACTTAACTTCAAGATCCTTCAGAACAGTTCAGTCCCACAGAGAGAGCCTTTTCCCAGTTTCCAGTTCTCTCAACAGCCTGATGTGGTGGCAGGTATTGTGGAGACAGCAAGTTGAGCTTGCTCTATCTGAGGTTCTGTTTTGATTCAAAATGAGGTTCTTAAGTAGGTGTGAGGGTTGCCATACTCCAAATTTCTGCACAGAAACGAACCTGAAGAAACCATAAAGTTCCTAATTCCATCCTGGCTATTCTGGAAAGTGCCTGGACTAAGTTGACTTAACTCAACAGCTCCTCAATAAAAAGAAATCATGGATTTAAAGCGATTGCTCAATCCAGAACTATTTGGAGGTTGTAGGGGGAGTGTGTAGGGGGACTTACAAAGTAAATTACACAGCAAATAAGTTACCAATCTACACAGTAACCCTTTGGGTCAAGCCAGAGTCTCTCACAATCTAGTTTTCTTTTGTTCTTTCCCCTTCTGCTCCTGGCCCTTCCCCTTGGGATTTTCTCTGAATCCCAATTTTTTGTCTGAAATTTTCTCCTCAATTAGGCAAAGCAATTTAGCTCTCCTTATTTCCACTTCCAAACTGGCATCTAATCTCTTCTTGCTGCTCAGTGGACAAAAGAACAATTCCTTTAAAGAATTGTAATTATAAATAGTAAAATTTAGATGTGATTACATTTAATGCAGCAGATTCTTCATTTGACATGCCAAGTTCTATGACCTTTGTGAGTGAAGAGGTCAGAGAGACTGTGGCACTTCCCACCTGTGCATCTCTGCTGCCTTCCCGACTTGCAGTGCTTTGGCCTTCCTTACCTTCTTACCAAGTCGGCAGAGGGTTTTTTTTTTGCTGTTTCCTTTCTAAACCAACAGCAGTGAGGCAGCCTCTGCCAGTTTTCTGTTGCCCTCATCTATCATCTGTGAATTTCAGATCGTACATTTATTCATCATGCTCAGTCATCTGATTCTCATTCTGCTTTTCTCCCCCACTAATAGTGGATATAAACTACAGACAGTCATCAACACACCTGGCTCTTGTGTTCTGGACCAATTCTTGCCTACCTGAAGGTCTTTTGTGAATCTCTGCTTGATGGCCCCAAGTTGAGGCCAATACTGTGAGTGAAAACACCACTTTTCAGGGGGCAGGGCAGATGGACTGCTGTGACAAAAAGGGACTTAGAGTATTTCATGTTTAAGAATCAGTTCTTAGTATGGGTGCTATGGAAATTTGTAATTGACGATTGTTTATAGTTACAGAAATGCTAGGCAGCAGTTACAGACTCCTGATTTTCTTTACCTTTTCTCACTACTTGGACATGTCATGATCCATCTGCATTTACTGAACATTTTAGCACCCCCGGGAGAAAGTTAAATAATAGGCCATACTAAAGTTCTTATTTATTCATGGATTACAATGTTCCATAGCCTCCATCTTTCATTTCTTTGTCTACAGAATGAATATTATCAGGTTCATGTTGACAAAAGGCCCTGAGCGTTCTTTAAAAGCTCACGATACTGTTATAAGGCAACATAAGTGTTCCCGGTTTTGATTATAGATGTGTTAACACTCAATTATATATAATATCAATGCATCCATTTATATTTATGAGGACTCTTGCTTGACTCTAAGTCACTCGTCCAACAAACCCTCATGTATCTATTTCCTTCAGAATTTCTCATTTGAGTAAAAGTCATGAAACTTTGCTTCACGAGGGCAGAGACTATGGAATCCTCAGTTCTTAGCACAGTGCCTGGCACACAGAGGCATTCAATACATATTTGTAAATAACTGTTCACCTGAATAAGCTGAGAATGGAAAACATAAATATTTGTGAATTCAATTTTTTTAAAGAAATTTCCATAAAATGTATTTACCCTCATAATATACTCCATAGGATATTTTTAAAAGCTTATTTTTGATGTTATATATTTAGCTGTTTTTCCACTTTCCCTCCATCTCTGGCATCGGTTTTCATATTGAATTAACTCCCTTGGCAAGTGGGAGGAGAAGTGCGATCTGGATGTAAGTCATTCCCATTGAGGATGGCTCAATAGGGAAACCAGAGGCTGAGAGAGATCTGTTTGTTTTTACTTTGAGTGCAAATGTTCTCCTTACAAAATGGGCTGAGTTATTTCATTCTCTAAAGAAGACCCGTTTTGTTTTGAGAATTGGCAAACATTATGTGAAAATAAGACCAGTCTATTTTATAATTTGTGCCTATTAACCTAAATGACAAGAAATAGATATTTATTTTATGTATCCATATACACATACGTATAGACACATATATTTTATATAAGTACAACTGTGCATTATATATATGTATACACACATACATGTATTTTTTATTCCTGAGAGATCATCCCAAGACTTTGATACTATAATCATGTAATAGTCTATGGCATCATTATAATAATGAGATGGCTATTTGTAATTAGTATTTGACTGCTGTTGAGTAAATTGTCTTAATAAATTTATATGGACAGCATCAGCTACATAATTGAATTACAAGTAACTATATCTATTGTATAAAAGACATAATATCATGAATTTGGAACTGGTTACTGCTTGTTATTTTAAGATGATGATTGTTATTTTATCTGAGATCTCTGCTTCTGGAGTTGGTATGTTAAAACAAAAGTCTGAACTGGAAACCTGACAGTTTTTCATGATTACAGAGACTTCCCTTTCCTTCTTGCCCCTTGTGCCCTTTTACTTTTTTGTTCTACTTATCAAGTGTTACCTATCTGGATTGTATTTCTGCAAAAGTTTTCTGTAAATAATAATTCCATATTTATTCAAGTCCTAAAGCAGACCATTTTGTGTTGCCAATTGCATGGCTATCTGCTTAATTGGAATTATCATGAACGCCCTTAAGGGGACACAAGGTGACTGGATTTAACACTCTGGGCTCATTCCAATTATTTCTAGGATTTCATAGTATGCTCCTATTTTTTATAAAGAATTGATGTAATAAACTGCTATATGGAATAATATTTTAGCATTTTTTGGTAAAATAGCTGTTAAAGGCAATATACACCATGTTAGTGTTTGTTACTCAAAGATCCTACAATAAAATCCTTGCAAGTATAAATTCTATGTGATTAAAAACATTTGTTCATTTGTTTGTTTTTCTTTTGGATAAGTTGGATTGTTTCCTTTGGGGAGATATCGAAAGCTATGTAATTATAATTATTGGCCATCACATTTCTAGAGTTGCAGATTGTATTAATCTCTTCAGATTGCTGCCTACTAGCTATTTCACTGATTATTAACACTTGTCCAGATGGTGAACAGGGAAGGACGCTAAAATTATGAGCAATCATTTGCAGGGTAACATACATTTTATTTATTTAAGCTGTCCTGACTCCTGTCTGCACTAGTAACAGAGGGTTGTAGTCACCTAAGTTAGGCTTTTATATTTATGCACTTTGCTTTGGAGAAAATAATATGCGAATTAAAGACTGAAATTATTACTTATACTAATACGTACCATAGACACTGTCATTATTTGCTAAGTGCCATTGAATCTCTTATGTTTAAACCATTTCATTCTCAACCCCTTTGGGGCTGGTATTATATTTTTCATCTTATTGACCACTAAAGAGATAGTCTGAGTGATTTATTCAATTCCACACAACTGGTTAGAGGTAGAACTGAGTTGAATCTAGGAAGTTTGACTCCTGGCCTGCATGACTCCAAATTTAAGATCTTGAGAGGGACCTCAGACATCTTCTTGGGAGGTGTTAAATAATAGAAATATATATATATATATGTTTGGTTCTTGGCCCAGAGCTCCTAAAATTCTTGTTATTTCCTAAGTGATAAGAACACTAGAAGCAACTTATGCTTCAACATTTGGTTTTTGATCCTGGTTCCTGACACAGAACTCCTAAATACCTTGGAATTTTCTGGGTAATAAGAGTGTCTTTTGTTCTATTGAGGAAATTCTTCATGGGCTCTAGGATGGCTTCAGGATGGGGGCTGTCACTAGAAAGAAGAAGTCATGATTAGAGGCTCAAAACCTTCAGCATCATTCCTCATCCTCCAGAAAGGGAAGAGGGGCTGAAGATTTAGTTAATGATTGATTGTGCCTATGTGATGAAGCCTCCATAAAAATTCCAATAGAACAGGGTTAGAGAGCTTCTGGATTGGTGAACATGTCCATCTACTTGGAGGATGGTGCATCTCAACTCCACAGGGTCAGGAGCTCCTGTACTTGGAACCCTTCTGGACCTTACCCTATGTCCCTCTTCATCTGGCTGTTCATCTGTATCTTATATCATATCCTTTATTACACAATAACCTGGTAATTAAGTAGGTGTTTCCCTGAGTGTCTTGAGACATTCTAGTAAATTACTGAACTCAAGGAGTGATCATGGAAATCCTGGTTTATAGCTGGTCACTCGGAAGTGTACCTGATAACCTGGAACTTGCAATTGGTGTCTGAAGTAGGGGCTTTTGTGTGGGACTGAACCCTTAGTTGGTGGGATCTGATGCTAATCCAGGGAGATAGGGTCAGAACTGAAATGAATTGTAGGACACCCAGCTGGTGTCAGAGAACTTCTTGATGTGTAGAAGATCCACACCTACGGTGTCAGAAATGCTGTGAGTGTGGCAGTAGTGTTGGAGTAAAGGAGAAACACACAGGTATGTTTTTCTTATTTAGGGGACAAATGTATTTCACTGTGGCACTCTCCCTCCACATGACAGACACTGCTGATTGTTGGCAGAATCCCTTTCTGAGGAATCTAGACCCAGCCTTGGAATCATTCTTATTTTTTGCCCTAGAAGATGACTACCTGTTGAATGATTTGCACTTTTGTTGAAACCTATTTATCACCCATGTAGGTCTAATTTGCTCCTTACACAGAAGGACTGATGCTAAGTGTTGTAGCAGAAACTGGCTAGATGTTCATTAAACCCACTTTTTATTCTTCCTACATACACAGGTAGACTGCATTTCTAGTTTCCCTTCCAAATACGTGTGGCTACATACCTGTTCTAACCAATAGAATGTGAGCATTCCTGATTGTCCTGTTCCAGATGTAGGCCTAAAAATATCCCATGTGCTCTCCTCCATTTTCCTTCACATCTACTGACTTGATTCCTCTGAGCACAGTGACTCTGTAAGCTGCCTGATGAAGATGGCAGAGTCAAAACATGGAAGGAGTCTGGGTCTCTGAATTACATCTTTGATGACAGCTACTTACTAGTCATAAACACCTGTTTGGGCTTTATGTGGGCAAGAAATGAACTGTTATGTTCAGGCCATTCACATTTTTGCATGTATTTGCTACAAAAATTAATGTTACAAATACAAGAGTCATGCAAGATCATATTATTAGCATGTTTCAGAGCCAGAATTTGAATCTAGATCTTCTAAGCCCAAATTCTTCCCACTATGCCAATTTTATTCATAATTTAAAAATGATCTATGTTAATGATAAAGATCTTACTGCAGCCTAAGTTGTCTCCAATTCTAGTGCCACCAAGTTTTCAGTTCATCTGCAATAAAGCTTTTTCATCTCTAAAAAGTCTCAGTAGCTCAAGTGATGTTTTTAGGACCAGACTTCCCCACCCTCTTCATCTGACCTATAATTCCTGCCCAGGTATGAAACATAAATGGTGACATCAAGTCAGTGTCAGTGTGTCCTGGGAAGTGTTTCTGTGGGATATTTGGTTAGGTGCCTAAATTAGATGTTTCATGGTAAAGAATATTTTGGAAATTCTAGATTAACTTAAGTGAGAAGATATCGTTTTTGTAAGAATATCTTTTAATAGGATAACTTACCCAAAGACTCTTCAAAATGTGGGTAAAGTTGGTAGCATTTTGCAAACTTAGTTGGCAATGAGCCCCTTACCCAAAAGCGTATCAAGAAACTGGTGTTGCATTGAACCGTTTTGAGAAAACACACACCTAAGTATATTGGGTCATACCCACAACTATCAATACTTGAACCTGGGTCAAGTTAGACCGACTGCCTAAGGGGACTTTGGTTCTGGTTGTGGCTTTCTGCATTGACTGCCTATTCCTGACATCTGACAAATTATTACTTCTTGACTTTTGTTTGGTTTGGGCCACTAATCCTTTATCCTTTGACCTTTGTTTGGTTTGGGCGACTAATTCTTTGTACTCTCTCTGTAATACTGAACAACAAACTATATTTTGTTAACTCAGCCCTGCCACTGTTTCATTTATTTTGTTGCTGCCCTACCTCTGGAGAACACAAATGTCTCCCTTCATTAGTTGAGTGTGTGTATATACAGTATTAATTCTTGATTTAAGCAAACACCCCAAATAAAGAGTTGGTGTGGGGCAGTGTTAGTAACATAAAGAGATAACTCTTCCTGGTCTACTTAAGTATCAGTGGAGTTACAGCATATGGACATCCAATATTATGTGAATTCAACAAGACACATTTACCTGTCAACAAGACAACAAGACCCTGTCTCCAGGTAGTGAGAAAAAATAGTTTAAACGAAAGGCAGCTAGATTTTATGTTAGGGAATGCATTACTGGAGCTTCCCATAATTTAAAACTTGCATAATCCAAGATTAGTTTTCCATAAAACTGACAAAAGCAGGGAGGTATTTCTTTGCTGTTTGAAGTGGCACCACTATGGGCTACAGCAAAATATAGTTTCCAATTCACCTGGCTTTCCAACTTTAAAATTTGTAATTATTAATATAAAAATATTTTAATATTTTTATCATTTCAAATGCTGCCAATCATGTGAGAATTTATTAACATTTTTATGTTGTATCTTTCAAATCTGCATAACTCTGATTTTATGAATTGCTACTGTGTATAGTATGGGCACTTTCACCACCATCCCACTCCATTTGTACAGCAATTTAATCTGTTAAATATGATTGCTATTTCTTTCTTTTCTCTGTGTCTTTCATGGTAGAAAATATCACCCTTTTCTGTAAATACAAACCACCTAGTTCATCAGGCCCTACCCAAAGAAAATGAAATCTACTGAATGTTGGAAAAATGGCTATACTTCATTTACTTAAAGTGATGTCACTTTCCAAAATGCCATGCAGTTTTAAGAGATTTTCAAAGATAACAATTATTCTCTTTATATGTCACCTTTAGAACACTACCTTCTACATGAGATGTTCTACTTGAAGACAATAGGCATTATTTGTTGCCCACCTAGCATCTACTACTTCCTTCTTTCTTCCTAACAAAGCCCTCTTTTTTCCAGGTATTTACCTCTCATATGGCTAAAGAAAAGATGATCCTAATACCAGTTCCAGCAGTATATCTTGATTTGTCTAGGTTTATCACGGAGTCCTATGCCCCTTGCCAAGTGACTGGTTTCAGACTGGTCAAGTAACCTAGTTTGAACTGTGAGATACAAGATGATGTCATTTGAGGGGTTTCTGGAAAGATTTCCTTGATTCTTAGAAAGGAACAGAGGCAGTAATAGTCTCTTATTGCAAAGCATATCTTTGGGTCTAAAGATATGCTTTGGGTCTAAATGTGACTCCAACAGTTACCACCATATTGCCACCAGTCCAATGAGGATGTCAGTATCAACAGCGGAAGAGAGCAGAGAAGGGTAAACACAAGGTCCTTGAAGATATTGCTCAGGTCTTGAATCAACCAATCCTAAAGTCTCTGTATTTTCTTCCTCTTGAGTATGTAAGTCAGCTTGGACTGACAAAAGAAAATACCATAGGCTGGTGGCTTACACAGAAATTCATTTCTCTCAGTTCCAGAGATTGGAGTCTAACATCAAGTGCCAACTGATCTGGTTTCTGGTGGGGACTGCTCCTGGCTTGCAGATGGCCTGCCTGCTTTCTCACTTTCTCCCTATGCTCACACGGCCTTTCCTCAGTGTGTATGTAAGGATGGCAAGAGAGCTCTCTCTCTTCTTCATTTTATAATGCCACCAGTCATACCATATTAGGATCCCACCCTTATGACTTCATTTAACCTTAATTACTTTCTAAAAGCCCTATTTCTCCGAATATAATCATTTTGGGGTTAGGGCTTTGACATATGAATCTGGGGGGAATGCAAGTCAGTCCATAGCAGATAATATAACAAATATCCTTATGTTGTTCAAACAAGTTTAAATTGGTTTTTCCATTATTTATTACTGAATACACCCTAACAGATATACTTTATGAAGCAATACAGAAAGGATAATGTCTAATTCATGATGTATAACATGAGACGATCCAGGGCTATTTTCCTTTTCTTAAAACAAAGCAGTTGTAGAGTTCAAAATGGTTAGTCCATTGCTGTTAAAGGGCATTTCATGAACTGCTGATTGTACATATATGTGGTATCATGTTAACATAAATAGTCCAGCCCTTAGGGAGTTATAAGTTATAAAAGAAACATTTTTCTAAGATCATGTGCTCTGATATAAAAACCATACTCCAGCCCAGTTCTATCATTATAAAATTCTGGCAGGCCAAGAAACGTTACTTGGTGGTTTTATCAAGCAAAACTTCCAATTAATGGCTTGATGAAACCATTGCTACACCATAAAACACCATAACAAATTGAGATTATGATTCCTTTCAAGAATTTAGTCATTTTAGATCATTACTGTTCATTCCCCAAAAAGCAGTATCTCAGGATCACTACAATCCTGCAAAGAAGACGATATTTTCACCTTTATGCCAGAAATGAACCACTTGTATTTATTCTTGCAATTCAAATCTAATTTTAATAACTACCCTTCAGCAAAATAGGGTGGAGTATAGATTCTATCCCATTCTATAAAGCTGTTATAAAACATCTTACCTGTCATTTTAGTTACACTGTATACGAGGTAATTTTATGTGGTCTTCCAGTGAAAATTAAATAAAATTATACTGAAGTGTAGGCTTTTCATAACAGAGTAAAATTCACTCTTTATTTCTAGCCTGGGCAGTGGAAAGAGCAGCACTTATCGAATTTTAGACACAAAATCAACCAACCAAAAACCAAACTCCACCAAGAAACAAATGATGAGAGAAACATTTGCATACAGATGGATCCATATTAAAGCAATAGAACTTGGGCCATTTTGGAATCTTAAACCTTCTGACACTATTTTCATGAATTCAGTAATACAAACCACGTGGTGAATGATTTTCTGAAAAACTTTGCTGGTTTCTCTGTGTATTTTATTATTGGCCAAAAGTGATATTAAATTTTATCCCCTGTGGCTTGGAGTTAAATGCTTGCTCTGTTCAGAATGGCAACACTCAATTAAACCACATTTTTCATGATCTACACTCTCCATTGTTACTGTATTTAAGGGAAATAATGGGGGTACTGACCTATATTGCGTTTCTTATTATCATTGGAGATGAAGCGTATGCAGGGATTACTGGTGATGTACTGCCCAGCCCAAGGGACATCAATCTTCGTGCCAGCTTCATAAAAGAGGCCCAGAGCGTAGCGAGAGGAGTAGCTCACAGACTCCAGTTGCTGCCTTTGGCATTCGCTAATTACTGTGGAAGAAAAAGCACAGGGCATCAGACTTGAAAATATCATCTTTCCTTTTAGTACATCAAATGCAAAAGGCCTTTAAACCAGTTCCAACTGTTTCCAACTCCATCTCACTTATGATGAATTTTGAAAGGTAATGTAAAATAGCATCAGCTCTGATTTCTTTCCAGAGTGATTACTGACTTTGGCACAATTGTTTTTATCAAGCTGAAAGTCCAAACTCTTTAGACCGGCATTCAGGGCTCTCAAAATCTGGCGCCAAGTTGCTTTTCTAGCTTTGTAGCCCAGCTATTATCCTGGGACTGTCTGACAAGATTATAGATTCCATATACTGGGTACTTACTATGAATCAGGGTCTTTGCCAAACACTTGACACAAGCATTGCCCTCTGTGCTAACAACCACTATGTTATGTTAGGTACAGTATTATTCCCATTACAGGCAAGGAGCCTGATTCTCTGACCCTTAGGCATCTCTTAAATTCTTCCACGTCATATAATGATTTGTCTGTCTGTCATCCTGCTGCCAGTGGATTATAATAGGTCCTTAAGCACAGGGACCACATCTTAGGCGTCTTTGTTATATGTCTTTACCCTACTTGGTATAAACATAGCAAGGGTGAAAGTATAAAGGGATGGAAAGGCAAATACAGGCACGCAAAGTTAGTTGAAATGTAACAGGTGAATAATCAACAAGTAGAAAAAGACTGGGAAATGAATTAGGCAGTAAGTGACTCTGCCACTTACCAGCTACATGATATTGTCCAAGCTACTTATTCTAATTATAGTCCTCTTGTCTATAAGGGGCAATAACAGTACAGGATGCATTAGTCTGTTATGAGGATTACATGAAACAGTGAATATACCAAGCACTTGGTGTATGGTAAGTGTTCACTAAGTTTCTTTTTCTATTATGGAGAGGAAAATATTTAGGAAATGGGATAATATTCCATCCTGGGATGGGGAAGGAAAAGATTTCCCACACTTTTTCATCTCCATCTCTAATCTTCCTATCCTTACGAGTCTCAGGGAGCTGCTTGCTCATTTATGTTCAGCATTAATAACTTGGGTTTCAGAGAAGGCCATAGCTCTATTCTGAAAGCTTAGCTAGGCTAGTTAAGAAATGGCATATATAAAATTTTTTTATTTAATTATTGAAAAATATCCTAAACTAAAACAGGATAGGTATAGGATGCAGGTAGCTTTAGCTAAAACTTGGATAAGTGGCTTTAGGAGGTGGAGAGAAGGCAATAAGGGCATTCAATGAATTATTTAAGCATTGCAATGATCCTGTACATTATCAGAGAATATTCTTGGCTACAAAACATTTTAGAAAGAAGACTTTACTTAATCTTCACAAAAGCTCTGCAAGAGAGATATTTCACCATCCTTATTATACATCCCTAGGAAGCTGGACTCAGAAAGGTTAAGTAAGCAGCCCTGGGTCACACAGCTTGCCAAGATGTGTGGTCAAGAAGAAGCCAGAATTCCCTTATAGGAGTCGGGCTCATATCCTTATTACTCTATTCTTTCCCCTCCTGAGCTGCAAGTCTGAGTTTCCAAATGAACTTTGTCACTGTTTCTCCTCTGACATTAATGGTTATTTTGCACTCCCTTAGAAGTAAAAGTCATCATTCTCTTTAACCATCATTTTATGCCTTATTAAAAGATTTACTTGGTGAGTGAATGCTCTTCTGACGTTAGCCTCATTACACTCTCTTGAGTTTCATTTTATTATTTAATCTACTTTTTTTTTGAGAGGGCATCTCTCATATTTATTGATCAAATGGTTAACAACAATAAAATTCTGTATAGGGGGGTCAATGCTCAATGCATAATCATTAATCCATCTCAAGCCTAATTCTCGTCACTCTCCAATCTTCTGAAGCATAACGAACAAGTTCTTACATGGTGAACGAATTCTTACATAGTGAATAAATTCTTACATGGAGAACAGTACAAGGGCATTCATCACAGAAACTTTCGGTTTTGATCACGCATTATGAACTATAAACAATCAGGTCAAATATGAATATTCGTTTGATTTTTATACTTGATTTATATGTGGATCCCACATTTCTCCCTTTATTATTATTATTATTTTTATTTTTAATAAAATGCTGAAGTGGTAGGTAGATGCAAGATAAAGGTAGAAAACATAGTTTAGTGATGTAAGAGGGCAAATGTAGATGATCAGGTGTGTGCCTATGGACTAAGTATTAATCCAAGCTAGACAAGGGCAGCAAAACATCCACGGATGCAGAAGATTTCTCTCAAAACAGGGGGGGGTGAGGTTCTGAGCCTCACCTCTGTTGATCCCCAATTTCTCACCTGATGGCCCCCCTGCGACTGTGCCTGTCTTAGGTTGTTCCTCCCTTGAGGAATCTTACCCGTCTCTGGCTAACCAGTCATCTTCCGGGCCATACAGGGAAATGTAAAGTTGGTAAGTGAGAGAGAAGCCATATTGTTTGAAAAGGTTAGCTTTTTACTTCTTTGCAGATTTATGCCCTGTGGCTTCTATGCCCAGCACTTGTCTCGAGGTATCTTTACCACCTGGAGGAATTATGATACTCTGTAAATTCGATATGGAGCACGAATTCTATTTAAGGGTTGTAATTAGGAAGGAAGAAAAAAAGCTCTAAGGTAGCATATGGAAGAAAACATGGGAGGATTGATTATTTCTTTGACATGTCTTCTTGTAGAAGCATGTATAGGTTTTAAACTACTAACTAACTTGCGCTCACATGTTAACATAATAGGAATACGGTGACATAAACAAAGCAAATCTATATTTACCATCCATCTCCAGTGAAGCCAAGAAAAACCATTTAGGCACCCTAGGCATTTGTGAAAATTTGCCTATGATATGATGGATATTGTCCAACTGTACTTGAACAGTCTGAGAGAAATCAGACAAACTAAAGCAACCCATTTCTGGGATCTGTTCACATCCCATATGTTCTTTTAACCGTAGATAGTCTATAGTCATAAGATTTTGGAGTGCTACAACTTGCACCCCTCCCAACTCCTGGTTGAGTTCCAACAGTACAGATCCGGTCAAATTCGTTGTCTCACTGTATGCACATGCCAGCCTAGACATCTCCCTCCTCATTCCAATGGCAAGTCCAGGAAACAGTGGGGTGGATGCAGCCACAACCGCAGCATCGTCCAGATCCCTGTGGAGGCTTTTTGATGATCATCCCCTGGCACGAGACCTCCAGAGAGTGCTGATGCCGGAAGCTTCTCCTCATATCGTATCTTAGTTCATTTTCTGGGTATCCAAGCTAGGCCTTGATCTTCTGCATAGAAACAAACAGACCCTTTGCCCACACTTTGACATGCCCTCTATACCACTGTGTAGAACTCATTGGAGGTCAGCACACAGGAACTGCTTTTTTTTTTTTTTTATTAAGAGAAAGGAATATTATCAGAAAAAGGATATTTAAAGCATGCGTTGATCTTTGATTTACCAATAGTTTTATCCTATCAAGGAATAATCCCCCTTTTCTTTCTTTCTTTCTTTTTTTTTTTTTATTAAGAGACAGGAATATTATCAGAAAAGTAACTCCATAGCTGATCATCTGACACCCTTTAAGTGATCAACATTAAGGATATTTAAAGCAAGCATTGAACTTTGATTTACCAATAGTTTTATCCTATCAAGGAGTAATTCCCCTTTTCTTTCTTTCTTTCTTTTTTTTTTTAATCTTTAATCTACACTTACATGAAGAATACTATGTTTACTATGCTTTCCCCTATATCAGGTCCCCCCTAAAAACCACATTACGGTTACTGTCCATCCGCTTAACAAAATGTTGTAGAATCACTACTTGTCCTCTCTGTGTTGTACAGCCCACCCTCCCCTTTCTCCCTCCCCCTTCATGTATGCTAATCTTAATAGCCCCCTTCTTCTCCCCCTCCCCCCTTATCCCTCCCTGCCCACCCATCCTCCCCAGTTCCTTTCCCTTTGGTACCTGTTAGTCCATTTTTGGGTTCTGTAATTCTGCTGCTGTTTTGTTCCTTCAGTTTTTCCTTTGTTGTTATACTCCTCAGATGAGTGAAATCATTTGGTATTTCTCTTTCTCCGCTTGGCTTATTTCACTGAGCATAATACTTTCCAGCTCCATCCATGTTGCTGCAAATGGTTGGATTTTTCCACTTCTTATGGCTGAGTAGTATTCCATTGTGTATATGTACCACATCTTTATCCATTCATCTACCGATAGACATTTAGGTTGCTTCCAATTCTTGGCTATTGTAAATAGTGCTGCGATAAACATAGGGGTGCATCTGTCTTTCTCAAACTTGATTGCTGCATTCTCAGGGTAAATTCCTAGGAGTGGAATTCCTGGGTCAAATGGTAGGTCTGTTTTGAGCATTTTGATGAACCTCCATACTGCTTTCCACAATGGTTGAACTAATTTACATTCCCACCAGCAGTGTAGGAGGGTTCCCCTTTCTCCACAGCCTCGCCAACATTTGTTGTTGTTTGTCTTTTGGATGGCAGCTATCCTTACTGGTGTGAGGTGATACCTCATTGTAGTTTTAATTTGCATTTCTCTGATAATTAGCGATGTGGAGCATCTTTTCATGTGTGTCTTGGCCATCTGTATTTCTTTTTTAGAGAACTGTCTGTTCAGTTCCTCTGCCCACTTTTTAATTGGGTTATTTGTTTTTTGTTTGTTGAGGCGTGTGAGCTCTTTATATATTCTGGACGTCAAGCCTTTATCGGATCTGTCATTTTCAAATATATTCTCCCATACTGTAGGGTTCCTTTTTGTTCTATTGATGGTGTCTTTCACTGGACAGAAGCTTTTCAGCTTAATGTAGTCCCACTTGCTCATTTTTGCTGTTGTTTTCCTTGACCAGGGAGATATGTTCAAGAAGAGGTCACTCATGTTTATGTCTAAGAGGTTTTTGCCTATGTTTTTTTCCAAGAGTTAAATGGTTTCATGACTTACATTCAGGTCTTTGATCCATTTTGAGTTTACCTTTGTATATGGGGTGAGACAATGGTCCAGTTTCATTCTCCTACATGTAGCTGTCCAGTTTTGCCAGCACCATCTGTTGAAGAGACTGTCATTTTGCCATTGTATGTCCATGGCTCCTTTATCAAATATTAATTGACCATATATGTTTGGGTTAATTTCTGGGGTCTCTAATCTGTTCCACTGGTCTGTGGCTCTGTTCTTGTGCCAGTACCAGATCATCTTGATTACTATGGCTTTGTAGTAGAGCTTGAAGATGGGGAGTGAGATCCCCCCTACTTTATTCTTCTTTTTCAGAATTGCTTTGGCTATTTGGGGTCTTTGGTATTTCCATATGAATTTTTGAATTATTTGTTCCAATTCATTGAAGAATGTTGCTGGTAATTTGAGAGGGATTGCATCAAGTCTGTATATTGCTTTGGGCAGGATGGCCATTTTGACGATATTAATTCTTCCTAGCCATGAGCATGCGATGAGTTTCCATTTATTAGTGTCCCCTTTAATTTCTCTTAAGAGTGACTTGTAGTTTTCAGAGTATAAGTCTTTCACTTCTTTGGTTAGGTTTATTCCTAGGTATTTTATTCTTTTTGATGCAATGGTGAATGGAATTGTTTTCCTGATTTGTCTTTCTATTGATTCATTGTTAGTGTATAGGAAAGCTACAGATTTCTGTGTGTTAATTTTGTATCCTGCAACTTTGCTGTATTCTGATATCAGTTCTAGTAGTTTTGGAGTGGAGTCTTTAGGGTTTTTTATGTACAGTATCATATCATCTGCAAATAGTGACAGTTTAACTTCTTCTTTACCAATCTGGATTCCTTGTATTTCTTTGTTTTGTTTGATTGCCGTGGCTAGGACCTCCAGTACTATGTTAAATAACAGTGGGGAGAGTGGGCATCCCTGTCTGGTTCCCGATCTCAGAGGAAATGCTTTCAGCTTCTCGCTGTTCAGTATAATGCTGGCTGTGGGTTTATCATATATGGCCTTTATTATGTTGAGGTACTTGCCCTCTATTCCCATTTTGCTGAGAGTTTTTATCATGAGTGGATGTTGAATTTTGTCAAATGCTTTTTCAGCATCTATGGAGATGATCATGTGGTTTTTGTCTTTCTTTTTGTTGATGTGGTGGATGATGTTGATGGATTTTCAAATGTTGTACCATCCTTGCATCCCTGGGATGAACCCCACTTGGTCATGGTGTATGATCCTTTTGATATACTGTTGAATTCTGTTTGCTAATATTTTATTGAGTATTTTTGCATCTACATTCATCAGGGATATTGGTCTGTAATTTTCTTTTTTGATGGGGTCTTTGCCTGGTTTTGGTATTAGGGTGATGTTGGCTTCATAGAATGAGTTTGGGTGTATTCCCTCTTCTTCTATTTTTTGGAACACTTTAAGGAGAATGGGTATTATGTCTTCTCTGTGTGTCTGATAAAATTCCGAGGTAAATCCGTCCGGCCCCGGGGTTTTGTTCTTGGGTAGTTTTTTGATTACCGTTTCAATTTCTTTGCTCATACTTGGTTTCTTTAACTTTTGTGTTTCTTCCTTGGTCAGTCTTGGGAGGTTGTATTTTTCTAGGAAGTTGTCCATTTCTTCTAGGTTTTCCAGCTTGTTGGCATATAGGTTTTCATAGTAGTCTTTAATAATTCTTTGTATTTCTGTGGAGTCTGTCGTGATTTTTCCATTCTCATTTCTGATTATGTTGATTTGTGTTGATTCTCTTTTTCTCTTAATAAGTTTGGCTAGAGGCTTATCTATTTTGTTTATTTTCTCAAAGAACCAGCTCTTGGTTTCATTGATTTTTGCTATTGTTTTATTCTTCTCAATTTTGTTTATTTCTTCTCTGATCTTTATTATGTCCCTCCTTCTGCTGACTTTAGGCCTCATTTGTTCTTCTTTTTCCAGGTTCGATAATTGTGATGTTAGACTATTCATTTGGGATTGTTCTTCCTTCTTCAAGTGTGCCTGGATTGCTATATACTTTCCTCTTAAGACGGCTTTTGCTGCGTCCCTCAGAAGTTGGGGCTTTGTGTTGTTGTTGTCATTTGTTTCTATATATTCCTTGATCTCTATTTTGATTTGTTCATTGATCCATTGATTATTTAGTAGCATGTTGTTAAGCCTCCATGTGTTTGTGAGCCTTTTTGTTTTCTTTTTAGAATTTATTTCTACTTTTATACCTTTGTGGTCTGAAAAATTGGTTGGTAGAATTTCAATATTTTGGAATTTAGTGAGGCTCTTTTTGTGAGCTAGTATGTGGTCTATTCTGGAGAATGTTCCATGAGCACTTGAGAAGAATATATATCCTGTTGCTTTTGGATGTAGAGTTCTATAGATGTCTATTAGGTCCATCTGTTCTAGTGTGTTGTTCAGTGCCTGTGTGTCCTTACTTATTTTCTGCCTGGTGGATCTATCCTTTGGGGTGAGTGGTGTGTTGAAGTCTCCTAAAATGAATGCATTGCAGTCTATTTCCCTCTTTAGTTCTGTTAGTATTTGTTTCACATATGCTGGTGCTCCTGTACTGGGTGCATATATATTTAGAATGGTTATATCCTCTTGTTGGACTGAGCCCTTTATCATTATGTATTGTCCTTCTTTAGCTCTTGTTACTTTTTTTGTTTTGAAGTCTACTTTGTTTGATATTAGTACTGCAACCCCTGCTTTCTTCTCACTGTTGTTTGCCTGAAATATGTTTTTCCATCCCTTCACTTTTAGTCTGTGCTTGTCTTTGGGTTTAAGGTGAGTTTCTTGTAAGCAGCATATAAATGGGTCATGCTTTTTTATCCATTCTATTACTCTGTGTCTTTTGATTGGTGCATTAAGTCCATTGATATTTAGGGTGACTATTGAGAGATATGTACTTATTGCCATTGCAGGCTTTAGGTTCGTGGTTACCAAAGGTTCAAGGTTAGCTTCTTTAGTATCTTACTGCCTAACTTAGCTCACTTATTGAGCTGTTATATACACTGTCTGGAGATTCTTTTCTTCTCTCCCTTCTTATTCCTCCTCCTCCATTCTTCATATGTTGTGTGTTTTGTTCTGTGCTCTTTTTAGGAGTGCTCCCATCTAGAGCAGTCCCTGTAGGATGCTCTGTAGAGGTGGTTTGTGGGAAGCAAATTCCCTCAGCTTTTGCTTGTCTGGGAATTGTTTAATCCCGCCATCATATTTAAATGATAGTCGTGCTGGATACAGTATCCTTGGTTCAAGGCCTTTCTGTTTCATTGCATTAAGTATATCATGCCATTCTCTTCTGGCCTGTAGGGTTTCTGTCAAGAAGTCTGATGTTAGCCTGATGGGTTTTCCTTTGTAGGTGACCTTTTTCTCTCTAGCTGCCTTTAAAACTCTTTCCTTGTCCTTGATCCTTGCCATTTTAATTACTATGTGTCTTGGTGTTGTCCTCCTTGGATCTTTTCTGTTGGGGGTTCTGTGTAATTCCATCGTCTGTTCGATTATTTCCTCCCCCAGTTTGGGGAAGTTTTCAGCAATTATTTCTTCAAAGAGACTTTCTATCCCTTTTCCTCTTTCTTCTTCTTCTGGTACCCCTATAATACAAATATTATTCCTTTTGGATTGGTCACATAGTTCTCTTAGTGTTGTTTCATTCCTGGAGATCCTTTTATCTCTCTCTATGTCATCTTCTATACGTTCCTGTTCTCTGGCTTCTATTCCTTCAATGGCCTCTTGCATCTTATCCATTCTCCTTATAAATCCTTCCAGGGATTGTTTTACCTCTGTGATCTCCTTCCTGACATCTGTGATCTCCCTCCAGACTTCATCCCATTGCTCTTGCATTTTTCTCTGCATCTCTGTCAGCATGTTCATGATTTTTATTTTGAATTCTTTTTCAGGAGGACTGGTTAGGTCTTTCTCCTTCTCAGGTGTTGTCTCTGTGATCTTTGTCTG
The DNA here is from genome assembly GCF_040802235.1 of Manis javanica. NCBI lineage: Eukaryota > Metazoa > Chordata > Mammalia > Pholidota > Manidae > Manis > Manis javanica. The sequence continues at coordinate 65,565,751 of NC_133162.1, forward strand.
CCTGTAGTTTTGCCTTTTCATGGTGATAGAGATAGTTTGCAGAGCTAGCACGAGTGACCGCTGGAAGAGCTTTCCTTCTTGTTGGTTTGTGGCCTTCCTCTCCTGGGAGAATAGCGACCTCTAGTGGCTTATGCTTGTCAGCTGTGTGCAGACAGGGCTTCTGCTACCTGCCTGTTTGCTATGGAGTTTGTCTCAGCTGTTGCTGTGGGCGTGGCCTGGCTGGGGCTGCTCCTCCAAAATGGTGGATCCCCATTGGAGGGGGAGCAGCTGGGAGGCTATTTATCTCCATAAGGGGCCTCTGTGTTCCCTGTTGCCCAGGGGGGTTGAATGCCCAGAGATCCCCAGATTCCCTGCCTCTGGACTAAGTGTCCTGTCCTGCCCCATTAAGACTTCCAAAAAGCACTCTCCAAACCAAAACAACAACAGCAACAACGAAAGAGTAAAAAGAAAAAAAAAAAGAAAGGAAAAAATGCGCGATTTTCTTTGTCCTCAGGCGCTGGTCTCAGGCACCCGCCCACCGTCTTGCTGCCCTGCCTCCCTGGTATTGGGTTCCCCATCCCTCCAAGGCTTCCAAAAAGCACTCGCCAAAAAAAAAAGGGAAAAACGCATGATTTTGTTTGTCCTCAGGCACCGGCCCCAGGCCCCCGCCCACTGGTCCTGCCGCCCTGCCTCCCTAGTATTGGGAAAAATGCGCGATTTTCTTTGTCCCCAGGCGCTGGTCTCAGGCACCCGCTCACCAGTCTTGCTGCCCTGTTTCGCTGGTATTGGGGTCCCTGTCCCTTTAAGGCTTCCAAAAAGCACTCGCCAAAAAGAAAAAAAAAGGGGAAAAACACGCGGTTTTCTCCGTCCTCAGGCGGTGGTCTGAGGCACCCACCCATCAGTCCTGCTGCCCTGCCTCCCTAGCACCAGGGTCCCTGTCCCTTTAAGGCTTCCAAAAAGCACTCGCCAAAAAAAAAAAAAAACCGCTCTGGTTTCTTTCCACCCACCGGGAGCTGGGGGGAGGGGCGCTTGGGTCCCGCCGGGCCGGGGCTTGTATCTTACCCCCTTCGCAAGGCGCTGGGTTCTTGCATGTGTGGATGTGATCTGGATGTTGTCCTGTGTCCTCTGGTCTCTATTTTAGGAAGAGTTTTCTTTGTTATATTTTCATAGATCTATGTGTTTTTGGGAGGAGATTTCCACTGCTCTACTCACGCCGCCATCTTGGCTCCGCCCACCTTTAATCTACTTTTAAAGTTATGGCTTGATGTCATGTTACTACTTTTTGAGAGGGAGAAGGTGAAGGAGACTAATCCTAACAGTTGGGCACATACTATGTACTTGGGGTCTTTTCACCACATTTCCCATTTTTTCAGTTAAAAAGCAAATGAACAAAACTGTGTAGTCAGCTATTTAGTAACTGAAAGGGCCTAACATTGTATTCTTTTTTTTTTAAACTGAACTGAAGGGTCAACTAGGTCGACATCCAAACTGGACCTCCCCACTGCCCCATGTTTGTACATTTAGCTAGTTTTTAGACAAGCTGCCAAGTGGCAAATCCCACTGGGGAGCCTTTTGAAAAGGTAACTGATATCTATATAGAAGCAGAAATGAATAGAAATGAACCTTAAACACCCTTGTCTGCAACAGGAGCTCCACAACTCATTCTGAGAACTGAGAGGTGAGACTTCTGGCTGAAATAATCTCAATTTCTAGATATATTCAGTTACAAAAAAATTCATCTTCAGGGCCTTACAAATTTTTTTACTGTTGTAAAACCTAACAAAGGTATTATTTTGTTTGAAAAATTTTCTTACACAAGATGCTGAATGGAGCAGCTCTAGGTCCCAAATACATAGTTTTGGCAAGAAAAATGATAGGTTCTCTACTATCATGTATTCAAAAGGAACATTTATTTAGAAAACAAGTTCCCACTAAAATACCTAATTCAAATATAATGAATATTTACCTTGATGTCATCCTCATTTAATTTGGAACCACTAGAATTATACAATCTTTCTAATTATACACACACATGCATATATATTATATAGTATATATTTTATGGCTATGTGATATGATTAAGTGGCTATAAATTGTAATGAACAGAGTAGTTTACATGCATAGTTCCATGAAGGAGAACTGTCTCCATTCCTTTCTCCTTGTGCCTGTGTGTGCATGTACATGTAGATGTGTGGGTCTGGGGGAGGGCAAGGGGAGGGAGAAGGGGAGTGGAGAAACAGAAGACCTAGGATGAACTCCTGAAAACATCAAGTAAGTCACTTCAGTTTTTTGTTTCCTAATGAAATTTCATTCTTTCAGTTTCCTAACCTGTAAAAGAAGTCTAAACATGCATTTTCTGCCTATTTCCTATGTTTTTGGATGAGGATCTCATTCATTCATTCATGGCCTATTTTATGCCAGGCACTGTTCTAGATGTTCCATTATAAATAAATAACCACATAAGTGGTAGGTTAGTTAATGATAAGAACTGTAAAGAAAAACAAAGCAGAGTTAAGGGATACCAGGAACAGGTGTGGGTAAGGAGGCTATTTTGTACAGGCTCTCAGGAATATAAATCTCTGCTAAGGATTTTATTCTAATTGACATGGGAAGTTCTTACTGGTTATGAGCTTAGGACAGATATGATCTGGCTTGTGTTTTCAAAATTATTGTTCTGGCTACAGGTGAAGACTGCAGGAATACAAGAGAGGAACTGGGGCAAAGAGCTGTTGCTGTAGTCTTGGTCTGGGGAGAACAGTAAAGGTCAGAAGTAGTTACATGTTGGATGGTATATGTATCCGCATGTGTGTGTGTGTATCAATAAATATTTATACTTTCTATATGTGTATATATGTACATCACATATATATGATGTGATTTCTAATTGAGGTTTAACATATATACAGAAAAGTATGCCTTGACGAGTTTTCATAAAGTGAACAAACTGGTATAGACACCAGCCAGATTAAGAAACAGGTCATTACCAGAACCCCAGAAGCTACCCTCCCCCCTTTTCAGGCACTCCCTGCCAAGGGTAATCAGTAATCCTGAATTCTAACATGGTAGATGATTTCAGCTGTTTCTAAAAGTCACATACACAGAATGAAGTGATATGTACTCTTTGTGCCTGGCTTCTTTCACTAAATACTATGCTTACAATATTTATAAATGTTGTTACATGTAGTTAAGTCTCACCATGGGATCGTATTTTGGCTATTACAAATGATGAAGAATTTATATGTGTGTTTTGCTTGGTATATATATATATATATACACCTGCTTTAATACACCTAGTATTAAAATTCCTGGATCATGTGGTTCCCTTATATTCAGTTTTAGTAGATTCTGCTAAATGGTTTGTACCAATTTGTACTCTCACCAGGGGTGTTAGAATGTTCAGTTGCTCCACATCCTCATCCTCATTTGCTATTAGCTGCCTTTTGAATTTGGTGTGTAGTGATACCACATTGTGGTTTTAATCTGCATTCCACAATGACTAATATTTGGAAACCCTTCTGTGTTTATTTGGATATACTTTTGTGACTGCCTGGTCAAATCTTTGCTCACTTTTCTTCTGGGTTGTCTGCCTTTTTCTTATTGCTATGTATGAGTTCTTTACATATTCTGGATATGAGTCATACAAGAATTGGAAAACTTTCTTCTCCTTAGTGGCCTACCTTTTTACTCTCTTAATCATGTTGTTTGATGAACAGTTTTAATTTTAATTTAGTAAAATTTACTATTTTTTTCATTTACAGTTAGCATGTTTGTGTCCTTTTTAAGAACTCTTTGGCTACTCCAAAGCCTTGAAGATATGTCCTTTTTTTTCCTGAAAGCTTTGTTGATTTACATTGCACAGGGTTTTGGATATATTCTGCGGAGAAAGTGGCCAGGATTCCTGTTGGCTTTGGAAAGGTGGTGTGAGGCAAAGAGATCAAATGAGGAATAAAAGGGGTAGTAATTCTCCTCCCTGACCCTAGTTAGATAATCAACAGCTTTACAGTTTGATAACTTTTGAAGTTACAGTATAAAAATAAATAAGACAGTAGTTAACAGTTTGATAACTTTTGAAGATACAGTATAAAAATAAGACAGTAGATTGTAAGCAAATTGAAGCAAACACTGTGCCTCATGAGCTGTGTGCGTACAGGTCCCAGGACAATGGCTGGAGCAATATGGGCATTCAGTAATATTAGTAAAAACATTCTCAGTTTAGGATATTAAGAGAGTACCCAAAGGCATAAAGAGGCAAAAGGGGAAAAAAAATCACCAAATTCTTATTACCCAAAAAAACAACTATTAACACTTTGACATTTTTCCTTTAGTATTTTCCTTTTTTCTTTAAACATGGCTCTGATCATACTGTATATACAATTTTGCACACTGCATTTTTGCTTACTATATGACAAAAAAATCTCATTGTAAACATAAATTTTAACGCCTTCATAAAATTTGATGGAATGGATGTAATTTGTTTAACCATTCCATTAATGTTGGACATTTGTTTCCTTTTTGTATATTATAATTAAAGCTGTTATGCACATCTTTGTGCATAGATGTTTATCTACGTTTCTAATTATTTCCTTAAGACAGAAGCGTGGAAGTGGAATTACTGTTAAATTGATTTTCAGAAAGACCGCATCAATGTACACTTTCAGTAACAGTGTATGAAACACCCATTTCACTGTATCCTTGCCCATATTACATATTACCTGTTTTTCTTGATAATTAGGCAGGAAACATAGATCTTATTTTAGTTTTAATGTACACTTTTTTAAATACTGAGAGTAAACATTCTTCATCTGTCTACTAGCCCATATATATTTTTTCTTTTTTGGAAATAATCTGTTCATGTCATTTTGCTAATTATGCTATAGATTCTTCATGTTTTAAGTTGATTTTTATTGATGGGTGATAGATGATAGAAATTCTCCAATTATTGGATGTCATAAAATTTTTCCTACGTGCTCTTTACATTTTAGTATCATATAAGATACTATAATATTTATGTAGAAAAGCTGTCAGTTGTTTTCTCCCTCCCTCTTTCTTGCTTAAAGTACTTAGCTTTAGCTGGTTATTCCTGCTGCCTGACATCCAGCCCCTGGCTTCTCTGATCTGCTTTGCACCCAGGGTGTGATGCCCTCTCTATAGGCTGAATTCCCTTGAGCTCTGGTTTCTGGATGGTTCTGGCCAGAGAGAGGCATAGGGAGGAGACTGCAGTGGGGAGAGACCAAGGCCAGAATAGTGATTCCTTCTGCTCTTTCCTGCTTTGCCAGGTGCCAACAATGCTGAGCTCCTGTACAGTCAAAGTTCCTTTCAGGCAGCTCTTCTTCCACGGGTCCAACTCTCATGGGGCATCAAACACCTTGCTTTCTTTTCTCACCCATTTAGGCCAAGGAGTAGTAGTGACTTCCTGCTGTTACTGCCCCAAGTGCCACAATATTCTTTGCTGGTTGCCTTAACCCTAACCACTGTTGCTGTAAATGCCCTTTCATCACATTCTTTCCACTAAAACCTTTTTGAATGTACCATCTTTTACTTGCTGGACTCTACCTGAAACAGTATCTAACTGCTTTTTCTAGATACATTCTGCTGTTATGGAATGGTAGAGATCAGCCTCTTAAGATCAAGTCCGTGGGCCCAGAAGTATTCTGAGTGAGAATATTTCATGATTTATGAAGGTCTGTGTTTTCAAAGGTAAACGAAATACTGCTTTCAACTGTATTTCTCTTAATCTAATACTGACTTTTTTTGGCATGACAACAAATATTTCAATCTTAATAGCAAAACAAACACCTTGTAGCACTAACTTGACATTCACTATCAACATTGTGCTTAATGGTAAATGCTGCTCACACTGATGACTGGCGCTCAAAGCCTTAATCTATTTCTAGAAGTTTAGTTGTTTACAGCCAATTAGAGAGGATTGATGATTTCTGGATTTGCCGCTATACATAAAGCATTCAAGCTCACGGACAGTTGAAGTTAGAAGTCATTTGTATTTTAACTATTTAAGTTCTGCATCAGGAGGTACTGGCTGCTCTTGTTTTACTTATTATTGCTTTTTATCTTTTATGTTGAATTCCAAAAGTGTCAAAAAAGTTCATGCACCAATTCAACTCCTAACACTAGGCTATCTTGTTCTTTGGGGACATGAAGCTAATAGTGTTTTAGCCAGAATAACTGGTTCCTCTGCACTCAAAGTAGCTATAGAAATAGTGCAGAAAGACTCATTTTCCATAAATAGTTCTCCTAGCAGGCCAGTACAGAGTTTGAACTTTTACCATTCATTGAGTCATTGCTTTGGAGTGAAAGCATCACAGAATCAGTCTCATTGCACTTCACCTGGAATAAACTGCATGTTCACAAGGGCTCTACAGGTATAGAAGTCATTAAGCCTGGAAGCACAGTTTTAAAAATAGTTTTGACAAGCAATAAATCTTGAGTTTATAGGTGACAGATTTCAGCAGTTTTATCTATGTGGGATTTCCCTGGGGAAATATTTCCTTGATCCTGAGAAGCATCTCTGGAGTCAAAGAATTTGGGTTTGAATTCTGGTTCTGACATTTATTTATGTAACCTTGGTCAGTTGTTTAATCCCTCACAGCACCTGTTTTCCTATAAAATGAGAATAATAGTGCCTGCCTTAAAGGATTGGTAAGAAAATTAAATGAGATGATGGTAAGTGCATAGAACAATGCCTGGCACAGAATAGGTATATTGCAAAAAATCCAAATTATAGTTCTAGACTTTAAAAGTCATTAGGGGTGTATATGTGTATATCATACTTCAGAAAAAGTTTTTTAAAAGCCTCTGGAGGCAACATCCTAACGTTCAAGCATATCAAGGTACTTCCAAATCAGAGACATACCTTCATCTACTAAAGTATATGGGATATACTTCTTCACTTTTCAGAGCAGAGGTTAGAAAAACTAATTTTTCCTTTGAAAAGTAAGGAATATTAAAGAAGCCAAAAGCATTTCGGACAATAATTTTTGAAAAATTAACATAAATTGTGGAATTCTTTAGCTATCTAAATCAGAATGCTGAATGTTCAAAGACTTGCCTTTTGGGAGGAATGAAAACCTGTATTTTGGGCCGATAATTCTAGTATGTTGACATTACATTTTCTTAATCCTAATCCCATCCCAGGACTGTCTAAAAATAAAAGGTGCCAAATAAATGCATATGCATTTCTCTATATTGTCCATTAGTCACTTGATAAAAATTCAAGATTAAACTGATTTTACACTCATATGTTCTGCTGTTATGCTTTCTTTGTTTAGGGGGAAATGCTAATCATTACCTGAATACAGACCTTAACAGGCATGTTTCATCTAGTTGCTATGCATACTGTTTCTTGGAAGTCATCAGGTTATATTAAAAAGCATAGACATGAAAGTCATTAGAATGCATAAAAGCTTAGGTCAATTAAGTTCATACCTAGTAAGAGAAGTTTATCCTAATGCTACCCAAATTTTGTGGGACCGTAATAATTCATTAAGTGGCATTAAAAAGGGAAGAAAAGAACATAAAAAATATCTAAAGTTTCTAAAATATAATATGCTGCATTGATCAACTGACTGTCTTATTTTGTTTCCAGTAAGGATAAAAATAAACAAGGCATTATTTTAGGACCAAGTTCTTAGGCTTCCTCACTGGGGACAGATTTCAGGCTACAATGTCTGGCAGCACCGGGAAGCCCCAAACTGGTAGTGTTAAATCTGGTCCCTTCCTCTCTCCCAGCAATCCAGGAGAGATTTCTATTTCTTTTTGTCTCCCCATGTCCGAAATCATGAAGAACAATCTGTCAAGGACAAAAAGACAGTGTTTTCTCCTGCTAGTCTCTGCTTCTACTGCCTTCTACTATCCCACTGGCCTTTGAAAAAAGCGTATGTAGCTATATAGGTGCGGCTGTAGCTGTCTTTTGATAAAGCCTCTTGGCTTTCTCCCTATCCCATGAAGTCTCTGCTGCTTTGTAAACTCACTGCCTACTCTTCTCTTTACCTGAACGGAGGGCCTGTGAAGATAAAATAATGGTCAACTGTTTCTATAGCAACTAGTTCTAACCACAGGATTAGAAAAATAAACACTAATGTAGGAGCTTTTTGCCCGAAGAATGTGGGATTATTTAACTCAAGCATTGTTTACTGTAGGTCCGCTCCACATTAGGAAGCAGTATGCCAGTCACTATAAAATACCTCCTAATAAAACACTTAGCAGAGTCTAGGATAGATTTTGGACTGAGACATAAAATAATTTTACCCTGGTTATTATCAGTTTTATCCTTGGGAATCTTCATTTTGGACTGCGGAATAGAAATGTAGTTGGCTTTCCTGTTCTCTGCCAAATATACACAGAAAGTCTGGAAACCACAATAATAAGGTTAGAAAATGCCAGTCTTATTTCAATGAATTCTAAGATTTTAGACTATTATGCCATCATTCTTTCTGTAGGAAAGTGCTGAGTTTCAGATGAGAGAGAAAATGAAAATAAAGCATTGTTTGTGCTATTATGCAAAATGTCACAGAATATCCTACATATTTTACAGCCATTCTTCCCAGCCTATCATTTAATTATTTTATGGCCATGCCATTCATGAGCAATATAGTCATTCCAAAATTCATAACAATAAAAACTTTATTACATGTCACCTCATATTTTTATACACATATATATTTTTATATTTATGTTATAGTTACTTTATGCTGAGGCAATGACTCAGAGAAATAATATTCTAATTTAAAACTTTAATAGTTTTAGAAATCAAAGAGCAATGTTTGCAAGGAGCTGGAATCTGCAGTATTGAAACAAAATGTCAGAATCTGGTGGTGTAAGCTCTAGGACACTCAGAAATATGTTCATTTTGTACTTTGCAAATCTGCTAGCTTCTTTTCTGTTTACATAATAGCAACTCCCCACAATGCTTAGCTAAAGCCAAAGCAAATAAACTGGACTTTAGGGGGAAAAAAAACTGTAAGTGGCACCAGACTTCACTGAGTGGAAGCCTACAACATTTTAGTGATTTTAAAATCAGTATATTCCCCTAACAAAAAGTTCAATCTGATGAAAAGCACAATTATTTTTGATCTTCATACCAGCTTACCTTTTCTTTGCAATGCTTTTAAAGCTTCTTTTATTAACATACTGGTCTCTATGTTAGTAAAATATTGGTCATTTTTTTTGTTTGTGATCTTTCTTTGGTTTCCATTTTATTCGTTCTATGGAACTGTAAATTTTTACTGCCAGATTTCAATCATTTCCCCTGTTTTTCATCATTCTACATCACTGCAAATGGGCATCCTAAAAGATTTGATGACAGAGGTTATACTTAACTGCACACTTGCATTTCAGAGCCTCAACAAAAATCTTTATGTATATAAATAAGTGCATATCAATATATAGTGTGATATACATATTTCACCTTACTGAGCTTCAGTTTCCTCCTCTGTTAAGCAGTGGTATGACCCAGCTTAAATGGTTATTAAGGTTAAAAATTTTATATTTTAAATATTACAAGTTTTATATATTTTCTGTTCTATTATTTTAAATTATGTATTTTTAATTATATAATTAAAAAATATATGTATACATACACACACACACACGATGCCTGGCACAAAATAGGGGCAAATAAAAAATAATAACAATTATGGCTGTTACTGTTGCAGGGAAGGGATAAATAAGATTGCCTTACTGGTATAGGAAGGTATAATTATTAAGAGGAGATTTAGAAGTGGGAGCCAGGAAGGAAGAGGATGAAGAATTTTTCCAGCTCATCTCTGGAAAGACATTATTTTTATAGTCAATTTATAGCTTCAAGGTGTTTGCTTCTGATCTATAACTTAACTTCTTAAATATCATTTTATCAAAGATTTTAGTAATTTTTTAAAACCTGGTATCTGTTTTTACTAGGCATCTGTTATGAATCAGTATATAATTTAACACTAATGAAATTAATCAAAGCACCTCCATAGCCTGGAACACAGGAGGTAGTTTTCCTCCTTATGACACATTCCCTCCCACCCTGTGATTCTGCCATTTACAGAGTCAGAAACATAAATTCCTCCTTTGCTTTCCTGCCCTAACACACCTGTTTACTCTTTGCTTGCAGGTAAATGTGTACATCTGCTGCAGTGTGTTCTCCATGATGGGATGACAAATGGGATCTTGTCATTGTATTATTTAAAGAGCAAATTCCAAAGATCAAACCTATCTCAACACCTGTGTCTGCTTAGGGATGTTAAAATGGAGCTAGTCTCATTTATGACAAGGAAACTTCGAGGAAAATTGTTGGGTTGCCTGCTGAAATCTTTTCAGACATCTGGTTTCACCTTAGGTTACGATATGCCATGTACATGAGAATTCAATGCAACTCCTGTCCAAGCTTACCTTTACTTACCTTGTCCTCGTTTCCAGCTCAGAGAGCAAACAGGCTGCCCTGGGCAGAGAGACACATGATGGCTTTACCCTTGCCACCAGCTTTCCTCCACTACCACCCAAATACTCTTTCCTCACCCAATTGTCCCATAGTCACAGGAAGATCTCTTTGCAGCTCCCCAACTGCCTTCTCTCCCTTTTCTCTCTTATTCTATCTATAAACAAGTCATGCGCCACCACCACCACAACAGAACAAAAAATACTCCTTGCACCCCCCCAAATAAATTGAAAGTGGCTTTTATCATTGGTGCAGGGATAAGGAAAGCCACATATTTGGTAGTGAAATTATAAGTAATAAAAGATCGTAAATTGTAAGAGTTCCCTTAAATCCCCTTCAGGATCTCACAAAAGACTTCATCTACCTCCTCAACTGGCTTTTCCTCAATAACTCATGTCCAAAATAAATAGATCATATTGCTCTCTATTTTATTCAAGCAAATGGGTAGTATTTCTATTTTATTAACAATAAATAAGTTTTTGTGGGCAAGACTGAGAACATTGGTTGTATAGGATGCACATTCCTAATCTGAAACACCCAGATTACCAACAGAAAGTTTATAAATTGAGAGCTGCCTGGAGTAGGAACTGATTGATGCTCTGGTTTCTGACTTGGTATCAACTTCACAGTGCTGGTTTGTCCTCTTGCATAAAGATTCAGGGACACAGTTCAAAAGGAGAAAATCAGAAGAGGCAGCCTATAAAAAACTAATTCACCTCTCTTTCAAATAATGCATATTGAGAAAATGAACTGAGTGATGTAGCAAATATTTATTTCTTATATGCAATACAGATGAATCAACATCACTCTGAGGAATTTAACTTTTTAATTTGTTAACTTGGTGTTTGTATTTTATTAGAAATTGCAAAAGAATAATATATTATTCTCTTGCAAGTGTCAAAAAGATGATATTGGGGGGAAAGCAGCTCCAACTATTATTCCACATGGCTGGAAAAAGCATGGACTCTTCCCTGTTCTTTGCTAGTCTCTGAATCCCCTGCCTTTATTTCTAAGGTGGAAGGTGCCAAAATAAGGGTGGAATTATGAACTGTATAACAGTATATAAAGCAATCCAGTTGTGTGAAATATATCCAAATCTTCTACGTACTATGTAGTGAATTACATCATTAACATTATATGAATATCACAGGTATAGCAAATAAACAAAATCCTAGATTCACATATATAATATTAAAATAACCCAGATGGCTTTGGTAAAGATCATAAAATGATTTCTTTTTGGAAAAGATTTTCTCTGTTCTAATAATCTTGATAAAACTGTTACCCTATATGCTAATGAACTTAACATATAAAAAACAATGTAACGGTTTAAACTTCACCAGAAATATCAACCTATTAATTATAAATCATTTATTAAACTTAATGAATTCTTTTATATAGGAAAATTCTCTGAGAACAAAATAATATTTGTATGGCTTATTTAAAAGAGACAAGATTAGCTACAGTTGAGCTTCTTACTATCTTGAACATAATTTAAAAATATCTTTAAAAAGCTCAAATACAAGGTGTATTCTCTATGTTTGCCTCCCTCTTTCTCTCTCACACACAGACATGCACACACAGAAACTATTTTTGTTATTCCCTTCTAAACTTATTCACCAAACTCTCAGTAGAAGAAAACTATAAACTATGGGGAAAAATGCAATTTTATGTTCAATAGAGTGTGTATGCTCTAATGTTGAAGAGTGAGTTAAATTTAGGACAGTTTCTTTGCTTTTGCTTATTTAAATGGAAAATGTTGCTATTTAAGCAGAATATGCAAGATAAATAATTTTTCATAATCAAATACAAAGGCCAGTTTTTAATAACATTTTGAGTGAAAAGCCATTCTTCCCAAACCAAGATTTTGTTTTGTTTTGTTTTGTTTGTTTTATAACTAGGGAAAAACACAGTGGTAAAATTTAGTCCACTGTTTTGTTTTTCTTATCTTCCTTTTCTTCCTTTTTATTCTCTCTTCCCACTCTGCCTCCCACAGAATGAATGAAACTGGAAAAAATTATCAGGCTGATGTGTGATAAATGGTCTCAAGTTATTTGATTTACATTTTCTTGATAATAAGTGTAGCAGATAGATTTTTCCTGAATGATTGCAACAATATTTATTATGCTACATTCTCTTCTTAAATCCCTTCTATCAAGAGGGAGGGTCTATATCCCCTTCTCATGAATCTGAGAGAGTTTGTGACTAAGGCAGAAAAGACACTATGTGACTTTTGAGAGAAGTCATAAAAGATGATACAATTTATGCCTGGTTCTCTTGGGACACTCAATCTGGAACACAGCCACCATGTTAGGAAGAATCCCAGACCACATGAGAGGGTACACAAGTTTCTAGCAGACCACTCTAGCTTACACCAGAGCCCACATCTGAGTGCAGATGCCTTCAGAGTATATCAGCCTCCTAGTCACCCCTCAGCTTTTGAGTCTTTCCAGCTAAGACCCAGACATTGTGGAGCAGAAACAAGCTGTCCCCAGTGTAGCCTGTCCAAATTTCTGACTGGCAGAGTTCTTGATTTAATACAATGGTTGTTTTGTTACTAAATTTTGGGGTAGTTTGTCACAATACAAGAGAAATCAGCAACAACCAGGGAGATCAACCATCTTTTTATATGTTTATTGACCATTTGCATTTCTTCCGTGTATTGCCTGATTTATAAACTTTGCCTATTTGACTCTTGAGCTGTTTTTGTTTTGTTCATATATTCTGCATAAAACCCTAGACTTGTTACATATGTTGTAAAATATTTTATCAGTTCCTTATTATGTGATAGAAGTTGAATAGAAGTAATTTATGTAGTGAAATCTTTTGATTCTTTTTTCCTTTTTTAGTTTTAGGATTTTCTTCTTTTAAGGAAAGGCTTTTCCAATTGAAGATTGCAAAAATATCCTACATTTTCTTCTAGTACTTTTATAACCTGTATTTATGATTAACTCTTTAATCATCTTTATTATTTTATATGGTATGAAGTAGGAGAAACTGAACTCTTAAAATGGATAGTCAGTTGTCTTTATACCACTTGTTTAAACAATCCATTCTTTCTCCACTGATTTGTAATACCTCTTTAATCAACTAAATTCTGAAACATATGTCTATTTCTGGACACTATTCTGACCCATTCATCGATCTGACCTTTTCTACAAAAAAATGCCATTTTAATTTCTATAGCTTTTTGGTATGTCTAGATATCTGAGAAACCAAGTAACCTGGCCTCGTTTGTTTTTCACCCCAAAATTTCTTGGCAAATTTAAACATTTCATCTTTCAAATGAATTTCAGAGTCAACTTGCCAAGCACTTTGAGAAAATCGCTTTGACTTTATTGATTAATGTGGGGTCAATTCACATATTTATTATATTGAGTCTTCTTATATATGAATATGGCATATTTTCCTATTTATCCAGGTCAACTTTTAGGTCCTTCAGTGAAGTTTTAGAGTTTTCTTCATTCACTTATTCTTGCTGAATTGATTCCTAAATAGTTTACTGTTTTTGTTACTCTTGTGGATAGAGGTTTTCCTTTTTTTTTTAAGTATTGTATTTTCAAATTGATTACTGGCATAGCATACCAAAATTACTGAATGTTGTATGTGTTTGTATGTGTGTATTTATATCTGCATGTATCAAATATATTTTATATTTTTTATATTCAGCTTTATTTTCTATTTACTCCTTGATTAGTTGTAATGGGATCTCAATTGATTCCCCTTGAATTTCCCTTTGAATTGCTGATGACCATTATGTCATCTATAAATAATGACAGAATTACCTCTTCCTTTCCAAAATGTATACCTTCAATTTCTTGTCTTTGCATGACTGCATTAGCATCTCCTTTAACCAGTGCTTCTCAAACTTTAATGTGCATGCATATTACCTAAGGATCTTGTAAAAGTGCTGATTCTGGTTTTAACAAGCTGCTAGGTGATGCAGACCACATTTTGAATAGGCAGGTCTCTACTACGTTAAGTAGGAGTGATGATACTGGTCTCTTTGTCTAATTTACGACCTCAGTAAGAAATATTATCATCTACTCCATTTATTTGGATGAGGAAACAAATTTAAATATATTAAGTGCCAAGTAACAAATGCAGACTCAGCCCAAAGCCCCTGTTCTTTTAATATTTACACCAACTTTCAGTGATGAAACAAAAATTAAAAAATGTTTAACAGAGCCTGGTTTAAATGCATATCAGGTATCACCTATTTTAGAAAAACTAATCAAAGTTTTTATATAAAATAATATTTAGTTACCTAGAACAGAGGTTGGTAAACTATATCCCATGGCCCATACTTGACCCCTGCCTTTTTTGTATGGCCCTCCAGCTAAGAATGGTTTTTAAATTTTTAAATGATTGAAAAACAATCAAAAGAATATTTTGTGAAATATGAAAATTACATGGCATTCAAACGTCATATCCATAGATAAAGATTTACTAGAACCAGCCATGCTTGTTTGTTTATGCAATGTCCATGGCTTTCCTACTACAATGGCAAAGTAGACACAGACAGCATATGTTGCTCTGATCACTTTGCAGTGTTTCTAGGTGCACTACAAACCACATTGATGCAGTTACAATTTGACTTTGTTTCAAGTGCCATGCTGTACTGTGACATCTTTCAGTATATTACTTTTTAAGTACCACTGCATATCATCATATCAAAAAAAGAAAAGTGGACTTAAAATGGCACATACAGTGGAGTGTGGATGACTGTATCAAATTAGATGGAAAAGCATTGTGTTTATTGTGGAATGACACTACAGCTATGCTCAAAAATTATAACACAGGCATTACTGGATTTAAACACTCATCACAACTTACAAGAAAACAATGGTTATAAAAATATAAAAAGATTAAATGAATATCTCATCACAGCAGAATTATTTTACAAAAATAAAAAGTGAAAAATGAGGCTGCAATACAAGTAAGTCTCTGAGTGGCCCATTAATTTCCTTAGCAAGGGAAAACCATCCGCCAAAGTAAGTAAATTTAACTGTTTGATTGCAGCAGTCAAAGAAATTGTCCAGAGAATTTAAACCCATGTAAACTATCAGCTTTTCAGTGAGAACAGTTGCTTGAGGAGTTTGGAATATTGGAGCAACATCAATAGTCAATTAGAAAACAAAGAAATGGCTTTGAATGGTTTTCCTTGGTTCTTTATGAGTTGACAGTTGTAAAGATACTGCTCAGTTGTTATTTATTTGAGGAGACAATCCTGCTTTTGAAGTGACTGAAGAATTAATCTCAATGAGCAGTTTTCATTGTAAAACAATAGGTAAGAACATTTTTCAAAGAAATTGAGATAATACTAATTCAGTTCAATCTGAAGGGGAATCTTCTAAGATGTGTTCTAAATGATGGTAGTAGAAAGATATGTTTTTAAGTAGAAAAAAATTTACTTACACAAATTTAAGAAGCTTGTGAAAATATTAGACATTTTAAACCTATGGATATTTGTTTATATTATTCACTAATACATGAACAATATAATGTTTAAATCTGTTATGTGTAATTGAAAGAAAGTTAATGGTGAGCTACATTCACTTTTATGGACTAAACCATCATCAGTTCCACAAGATTTGTTATGCTAGAATCTGAATATCCTATTTCCCTACCACATAGCAGATCAATTGCTAAGCATTGTAAGATTTTATGATGATCTTTTAGAGGGTAAAGGGTGAAATTTTTGTGAATGAGATGTACTACTCTCAACTACTATAACTGAATGCTAAATAGTTTTGGAAATGAGTTTTTGTTGTGGAATTGATAGTTTCTTAATGAATACAACCTAAAATTACAAGGCAGAAGAGCACTTAAATGTGAACCTTACAATGTGGTAAAGTCATTTCAATGACAACTAATGTTGTTTGAATCACATGTAATGTCAAGCTGCTTTATACATTTCCTGTGCTGTCAAAAGTTAAAACAAGAAGCAAGACCTCCATTTCCACACAAATGTGTACCAGATATATTTCCTGAGCTCAAACTACAGTTCCAGCAGCACTTTTTTGGACCTTGATGCAAGTATAAATGAAATTTCCATAATTCAAAGTCCATTTTACTGTGCAATTAAGGAAGGAGCTTCCACCTACTCTTCAACTGGGAATGATTAATTTAATGATATGCTGAAAAGACAAATATCAAGAGAAAAATCAAAAAGTTATTTTCAAGTGCCTTCCAAGCAATGAATGTGCTCAATTAAAATCATGTGTTCATGGAGAGTTCATCTTTGAAAATGTCTTTTTATACTGATAGGTACTACCAAATACTAATTTCTGAGCAAATGAGCATGAACATATGATTTTGTAGAGCACATAATATTTAATATCTCATTATGAATCAACATTAACAGATGGACACATGCAATCAATTTTTATGATAGGAAACACTAACTTTGAACCCCAATTAAGAAAAATTGTTATCTGTCCTCCACAATGAAAGAACTACATATATCTCATCAATAGACCTATATATTACAGAAAATTGTATTCAATTATTGGTTTTCAATTTTCAATTTTGTAAATAAAGATTTGTGGAAATTCATCCTCTCTCTTGTTATGTAACTGCCTGCATGAGATCCTTGATTTTGCCTCTTGGACTGCAAAGTCTAACATACTGACTCTCTGGCCCTTTGTAGAAAATTGTTGCCAATCTTTTACCTAAACTATTCTCTCATGTTTGTTGAGTGCTTACTATGTGTAAACTTTTTCCTTGCGGGAGGGCACAAAAATATCCAAATGATGGTATGGAGAAATTGAGGTTCAGAGGCTTTATGAAGATGGTACACTGTTAAGTGAATGAGCCATGATTTGAATGTCTCCCTGGCAGCAAAGCCTAGGCTACCAGGCTTTGAAGGGAGTTACTTAACCTCTTTAAACCTGTTTCCTCATCTATAAAATGGGGATTATAACTACAGTATTACCTATATCATAGGGTCAGTTTAAACATTAAGTTAATTAATATATGGAAAGCACTTAGAACAGCCCCAGTGGAGAACAGTCAGAAATGGTCTGGAGGTCCAGTAAAGGGAAAGAGATTAATGGAGTAGTTTATCATTTAGAAGGAGTTGATGGAGCAAAGGTCCTAAGTCAGCTAGCATTAGAGTTTTTCACTTATTATGGAATCTGTGCTATTTGGATTAAAATTTGTTAAGAACCTAATACATTATAAACGTACAAAAATTAAACATTACATTTAATCTGACTAATGCAGATATACTAAAGTAGTTGAGAAAGCCAGTTGGGGGTCATACTCATCTGAGTTATTTCTAGCTTTACTATGTGTTAGCTGTGTGACTTTGGTCAAGTCACTTAACCTCTCTGATCCTCAGTACCTTCTTTTCTCAAATGTGGACCATGAGTAGCCTATTGTACAGGAATGATGTGAAGATTTAAAAAAAAGCATCAAAAGTACCTAATGTAATGTTTGACGTAAAGATGATCTCAGTAAATGGTCATTCATTTCCCTTGGTATTAAGCCTTTCTAAATTTACCCAAAGCTTAAAAGCAAAGCAAAGCAAAACTGAATAACAACAAAACAAAGCAAATAAAAACCTCCAAACAAACAAAACCCAATTTATTAATTGGGTGTTGGAAGGTAGTGAGACTACAAGGAGGGGAAAAAGAATGAAAAGAACTTACTAAAGTTACCAGATAAAATATATGACATACAGTTAACTTCCGATTTCAGATAAACAGAGAAAAAAAATTTTTTTTATAGTATAAGTATATCCCAAATATTGCAGGGGGCATACTTACACACTAAATAAGTTCTTAATTGTTTATCTGAAATTCAAATGTAACTGGGTATCAGGTATTTTTATTTACTAAACCTGGCAGCCTAGATATGACAGAATTTAGTAAAGACATCTCTCACTATGCACAGCCAACAGGAGTCAGAATTCAGAAGAGCTTAGAGTGCTTCCAACTCCGTAACTGTAAAGGCCTCAAGGTTAAGGTTGACTCTACCCTCCTTGTCTCTGCCAAGCAAAGGGCCCTGATAGGAACCCCCGCTGAGCGAGTCCATCTCCTGTGCTCCCTCTGTGAGATCCTGGTGCAGAGGCTGCTTGGAAAACTACAGTCGCCTGTCCATTGTCCCCTTGGGTCCCTCAGCCCTAGGCTTTCCTTTGGGTGGGGCCCTGCGGTTACACTGTGGTGACTCTTTGTCTCTGCACCCCTGCCACACCCTGCTTAGTCCACCTGGGGGTGAGGGTGTGGGAGTGGGGGAGGGAGAAAATAGGTTGGAAGAGAGAAAAAAGGCTTATTAATTTAGCATTTTTCTTAGCTGGTTTGTGCTTTGCTCTTCTGGCCTGAAAACCTTTAATTACTACTTTGATGCAGAGCGGCTGCACATTGTCATTGCTAGGCCTGATTTAATAGCCTGCTTGCACAAAGTCCGACAGAGATTGCTTTTGATGCACTTTTGAACAGCTCGTGATGGTGGCTCTTTTACGTTAAGGAGGAAACTCTGTGGTTAAACTGTAGCCTAGGTATTTTTAGAGCCGTTACCATGTTAACCGAATTTCGTACATTTCACCTGCAGGATATGCAGTAGTGCTGAGGGCCTTCCCTAAACTTTAACAAAAAAAATCATTTAATAGTTATTAATACTGCTTTAAAACCAACTCCATATTATTGGAAAAGCTACTCACCAAATATGTGGACTGCTAAGAATACCTTTTTGGATGGATGGTACTGTGCCACTAGGAAGGACTTTTTCCTTGATACATAACGATTTGAAGGAACCTAACCAAAAGGCTAAAATTGGTTAGTTCTAAAGGTCAGAGCCTGAAGGCAGTGACCTATTTGTTAATCATTAAGCCTTTCTAAGCTGTCTTTGACAGAATTCTGGCTTTCTGCCACTTCTCTGGTCATTTTAAACTGCAAATTCTTGTACTGTTTCAGTTTTTAAGTAGGTAGCAAAGGTTATGAGAAAGACATCTCTTGTTAGTTATTTTACCTTACCAAATGTCTTTAGGATTTTGGAAGGCAGAATGGTTCTGTGTTAAGGGAATCATCTTCACATCACTACACAGCATTTAAAGATAGACAAGCAGGTCGTCTAAAAAGGGAAGGTTTCTTGCTATTATTGCCATGTTAATTAGCTTTCAAAGATAAGCAGAAGTGAGAGTACAAACATTTAGTGATTAGGTATTAGTTCCCAAATCACAGCTATCCACAGTGGTCCTCTCCATTAATCCCAGCACTGAAAATTCAAGAAACAGGAGCATAACGACCACAATGTATTTATCATCTTCTGTCATCAGTTAAAGACTGGAAGAGCTTTAAAATATTTTGAATGTATTTTGTGAAGCGCAGTGATGTTCAAGCGATAGGACGTTTCATTCTCAAATTTACTGCCAGTTTATGCTCTAGTCTACCTGAATTAAAGTTCATTTGTACACCAAAAAAAAACCCTCCCATAAATAAAAGGAAATTTTATGTATCCAAGGGACATTAAGCTGCTAAAACCCTTGCTGCAATATTGAACACGGATAGTTGTAGCAACACTGAAAAGAGACCTGGAGGTTACATCTGATTGGCTTACCAGCTAGAAAGAATGGTGAGCTCTGATTGGCTGGTGATGATGTCTCCAAATAACCAGCCTTTTTCAGGAAAGCAAATTTATGTGGCAGAAGGGACAAGAGACTGAAGAAGCAGGCAAGGAGAAAGGGGGGGAGAGAACAGGCCAAAATGAACAGCAGATTATTTGTAACAGGTGATGACTGAGATTAAAATGAGAAAAATAAAAAAATGTCACCTATTTGTATGACTGCTTACAGTTTACCAAATGCTTTTACATGTAGTCATCAATACTATATTTTCAAAGAACTGCAGGCTCCCAGAACTTAAATAGTAAGCCCCAGGTGACTCAGTGACTAAGAAAAATAGGTTTTCTGGCCACAACACAGGTGTTGTAGAGATAATGATTTGGAGTTGTCCTGCAGGACAGAAAACAATAAATGCTCTGATTGCAGAAAAGAGGATCAGAAGCCACATCAGCCTGTAGTTTCATAGGAAATGCAAATGGGGTTGACTGAGCTCTCAGTCTTTCAAGTCTGCAGATTTGAAAACACAGACATAGGGAACATCTCCGTGGGTGTTTGGAAGGGGAGATAGCAGTCATGCAAATGTGACCTATGTCTTGAGAGGTGAGGGGCAGCCCTGTGTATATTTCATGGGGTGTTTCACAGTCTTCCTGAACTTATCATGTGGAATCTGGATACCTAATAATCCCCACTCCTACCCTCCAACCCACCTCTCCATGAAGGCCATCACTTCCTAGGCTCAGTAAATACAGCATCACCATTCATTCACCCAGTTGCTCAAGCTAAAAACCTTAGTTATCTTTGTCTTTACTTTCTCCTCATATTAATTTCTCTCCATATATAATTTCCCAGTAAGTCATGTAGACTCCATTTCCAAAATGTGTCTTGAATCAGGCTACTTCTGTCCATCTCTACAGCCACCACTGTTTTCTCCTCCTGGACCACCTCAATAGCTTCTCAATTGATTTCTCTAAATTATCATACCCCTATCTTCAACTCTTGTTCACTTTCCTTCAAATCCATTCTCTGGACCGTGTCAGTTCCGTTTTTAAAATTTGCCCTGAGAATGAAACTCAAAATGCTTAATATAATCTGGCCCCAGTTTACTTTGCAATACTCTGCCTAGAACTCACTGCTCCAGCCATGGAGGCCTCATTTCAGTTATGAGAACACACTGCAGTCTTACCACCTGAAGAGCTTTCAGTTTTTCTGCTGCTTGTCTCCTTACCATCAATGGCTGGCTCTTTCTTCTACTTCATGTAAACTATACAGATAGGGCTTATTTCACAAGCCTATTAAGTAAGAGCTTACCTTCATTGTCACTCACAGTACCTTTTTATTAACTTTCTGTGATTTCTCAATCTGAAATTACATTTGTTTCTGATTCCTTGTTCACTGTATTTTTCCTTTTTTAATATGTCATTACTGTACTAGTCATCCAGCTTCATTGAGGAAAAGACCAAGTTGATTTCCCTCACCACTGTATTCCCACAACCTACAACAGCAGTATGTGGGAAATAGTGTTTGTTGAATGAATGAATAAATGTCAGAGCATTAACATGCTGTATCACCTATGCACTAATGGAGCCATGGATGCAGGTATACTGTGCTTCCTGTTTGTACCCTGTTATTTGTTGATTTCTACTTAAGTTGTGAGTACGGATAAAACTGCCACCATTTGGGAAGATTTGTGGAATCTCAACACAATATTTTCTGGAAAACGGAGTGGAATTTTGTTTGGGTTGGGACTTGGGAGATGGTATAAATTCACTCCCAAGGTCTATTAGTAGTAAACAACTGAAACCTATCCTGAAATTGGAACATTAGTAAAGATAGCTGTTTTGTAGCATGTAGGAAAGTGTGATATTGGTTTGCCTACTGGAATTCATATGCTGAGATATTCATTCTTTAGAGCCAGAAAAGTAGAGGTCCCAACTCCCCAACTGTCCAGAAAAATGTGCTGCTTTTTTGACAGTCTGTGGAGCTCAAACATTGGCCATTAAAAAGGCCTGTACCTATTTTTGATTTGCCAAAGTTGTGCCTGTGAATGAAGAACATACCCTTACCAAAATGAATCATTCTATGGAGATTTCAAAATCACTGTGGAATCAGTATCTTGGTTAAGGTGTTGCTGCTTTAATTACATTCATTGAACATTATCGTTTTGGGGATTTCTTAGCTGACATGTTATAGGTCCCTTTGAAAATGAAGTTTACCATGGTGCCCTCTGGTGGAATCAAATTTGGACATTTTTTAAATGAAAGCCTTATCCAGTAAGAATGCGTTACTCTGTTACAGAAATGAAAGAAGCAATTTTAAATAAAAATGTCAATAAATTATAAGAAAGATTTTCTTGATATTGGGAGAGTGTAAGAAATACATGCCTAAGAATATCTGTTCGTAGATTCAGGGATATAGTTTGCAGGTGCTGCACAGGAAGGAGCAACATGTAAATGCATATAATTCCAAATCCACTTAGAATGAAGGCCAGAAGTCACAGCATATCATATCATCTGGCAACATGGAAGCTGATAATTAGGTATTATATTCAGAAGGTCAAAAGAAGGTTATAGCTATCACAGCATTTACCACAATATTCCTAAACAGTCATGAACACAAGAGGAAAGTAGAATTTCATTGTGGTTCATTATGAACCAGTGTAGGTTCATTTCATAGGACTTTTGTCATTAGATTCCTCATCAGAGTTGATAAAACCACAAGGTGCTCATCAAAATGGCAAGGGTCTCAGTGTTGGTCCTTGAAACTGTTGCAACTATGAAGTTTAGTGACTCCATAAAGCAGCTTTCACTTATCTCCACAAAGGGACAAAGTGAAGGTCTTGTAGAGACAATCTGGGTCACATACCACAGGGATCCTACTGAAGGAATTCAGGTCATTGGACCAGTCAACTACAGAAAGATCTCTTTGGAATTACAAAGGCCTTTTCTGAGGACTTAGGGTCTTCAGACAGAGGGAAGCACTGTGATTCCATGTGCATCAATTTCTAAATGTATTTATTTGAAAACACTGAATAAAACTCTCAAGTAAAAATTTAAAAGGAAAAAGAGAAAACAAAGTGGTTGAGCATCAAAGTGTCTGCAGATTATTTAGTGATTATTTCAGTATTAAAGTTTCCTGAAAGGTAGAATGTGGGGCAGAGTGACAGTGAGTTGTGAATACAGCATACTGGTATTTGATTAGCTTGTTGCTTTTCTTACTGGGGACCTTTCTTTAAAACTTGCTGCACTTCAGATTAAAACAAAAATAACTACCAGCTCATCTAAAGCAGTGGTTCTCAAAGGAATGGTACTGCCCCCTAGGGGATATTTCGGGACCATTTCTTTGTGGAGAAGGTGTCTCAGAGTGTGTAATTAATTGATACAGGGCTATTACTGGTATTCAGTGAGTAGTGTGGGCAAGGATGTGAGGAGCAGTTCCATACCAGGCTAGATTTTCCCACCAACCATTCATATAGTTTAAAAACCTATAAGTAATTATCTAAGCCTAGGACCAAATTCAATTTTACATAAAAGCACTAATATTTTCTGCAAGGTTTTAATATATATTTCAGAATTTTTCAGAAATGCAAGTCCAATGTAAACCAAGGGAAGATTATACTTTGTTTTGTTTGGAAATTTATGAGGAATTGTTCAGCATTTTTGAAAACTGTAGTAGCAATAGCCAAATATGGCTTCTCCAAGAGTACAACTGTAATTATTTATAACTGTAAAATCTGATCAAAGCAATTCTGCAAATAGGTGTGTCTGTCTCTTTCACCGTATCTTCTAGTGTGGTTATACCCAAGCATTTTCAATTATTATTAGTATAATCCTTCCTTCTTCTTTATGTAATAGTTAGGCAATTATATTGATAGTCTTGACATTATGTGTATTGGTAGGTTACATTACCCATGAATTCCTTTTAGGATAGTAAGAGATGTTATTAAAAATTACCTGTTATTAAAAAAGGATGTTGGAGTGATAAATGTCAGCATTGAGAACTCTGAAAACCCTCTTCTCCAAAACACAATGAAATTACTGGCAAAAACTGTTAGACTGAGCTTTTTCAGAATTCTGGAAATTAACCACAGACCTGAAGCAATCAGGGAAGCTTTTAGTCAATGGTTGAATATCAATAAAAAAAATCTGGATAACAGTAAGAACAGTGAAATTTGTTTGTTTAACCTTGCTCTATTCCCATCATGCCCCTCCCCAGCTCTGCAATAACCATGAAAATCAAGAGCCTGTAATCATGGTAAAAAGCAGCAGCCACTGGAAGGACAGAATAGGGCTAGAGCTCCTTCCAAGCTCCATTTCCATAGAATTGTTACTATCTGACCTGTCTAATGGTTCCCTGGGAGCATCCCACTCAGAACACTATCTATATGAAACTTGACTCAGAGCTCACCCACTCACTGTAAATAGCCATTTTCTCAGTAGAAATGTTTTTCTATTATTTGTATAAAAAGAGGGGCAATTGTTTAACATTATAGCTGCTAGAGGCAGTAGGTAACAGTTGGGGCAAATAACAGGCTTACCAGAGGCTTAAAATGAAAAGCTAAGGAAAGATAACTTCATAGGGATATTTGAAATGCACAGACATATTACTGGAGTCTAGAGGGCCAAGCAGGTGCAGAGGATGTGAGCATACCCAGGGCTATGTTCAAGAAAGATCTGAAAAAGACTTGAACTTTCACTTCTGCCTAACCTGAGGCTACATGCAATCAGGAAGTAAAAACTAAGGCAGAATTGCATACTGCCTGTTAGAGTGTTGAAGATGAGCCCCAAACACACACAGGGCCTCTTGGCAAAGACTGGGAGACTTCTTGGCTTCTGGAACTTAAGGAAATCTTTGTCCAGTCATAATCTAAACACTAAGCTAGCCAGCAGAGACTCCAGGGGCCACCCATGACAAAGACATCAGATATTAGAGAATTGGGTCAGAAAACTTGACCAATGAATCATCAGCAAACAGCAACTATAATAAACTATTGGGAAGTGGGAGAATCTTATTTTAAGGGTTGCTAGATTGTATTATTTAAAATGTAAGTTTTCAACAAAAAAATAGGATAAAAAGAAATGTAAGAAACAAAAAGTATGGCCCACACACAGGACAAAAGCAGTCTATAGAAACTGTCCTTGAGAAAGCCCAGACATCATGCTTACTAGACAAATATTTAAGTTAGCTATTTTAGTTGTTATTTGAAGAACTAAAGAAAATTGTATATTCAGAAATAAAGAAAAGTATGAGAGTGATTTCTCATCAAATAGGAAGATAAGTAAAGAGATAGAAATTATAAAATAGAGTCAAATGGAAGTTCTGGACTTGAGAAGCAAAATAACAATTGAAATTTTCACTAGAGGGGCTCAAAATAAGATTTGAGCAGGCAGGGAAAGGAATCAACAAACTTGAAAATTGGTCAACTGATATTATCAAGTCTGGGGAAGAGAAAGAAAAAATAATGAAGAAAAAAATAAACAGAGCCTCAGCAACCTGGGGAACATCATCAAGTGTATGAACATATGTATAATGGGAATCACAGAAGTAGAGGAGAGAAAGAAGCAGAATGAATATAGGGGAAAAATGCCAAAAATGTTCCAAATTTGATGAGAACCATTAATCTACATATCCAAGAAGCTCAACAAACTCTAAGGATAAAATAAAGAAGATTTACAATTTGATACAACATAATCAAACTGTTGAAAGGGAAAGACAATCTTGAAGCAGCATGAGAGAATGACTTATCATGTACAAGGAATACTCAACAATATTGGCAGCTGATTTCTCATCAGAAATCATGGAGATAAGAACACAATAGCAATGACATATTCAAAATGCTGAAAGAAAAGTCTAACAACCAAGAAATGTATATGCAGCAAAACTATCCTTCAAAAATGAAGGTAAAATCAAGACATTTTCAGATAAACAAAAAAGCTGAGAGAATTCATTACTAGAAGACTTATCAAAGGGAGTCCTCAGAAGAAAATGAAAAGTCACTAGACAGTAACTTGAATCTACATGAAGAAATAAAGAGCACTGGTAAAGAGAACTATAGACATAAATATAAAAGAGTAAATATATTTTTTGTTTTTAACTTTTTATCTGATAAAAGACAACTAAAGTAATAATTATTAATGTATGTTGATGTGCACATGATGTAAAATGTAATTTGTAAGATTATACCAGCACAAAGGGAGGAGTGAATGGAGCTATATAGAACCAAAAGTTTTGTATACCATGGAAATTAAGTTGGTGTTAATCCAAATTAGATTGATACAAATTAAAATGTTAACTTTAGGCCCAGAGAAACCACTAAAAAAATAACCTTAAAAAACACATTGAAAGAAATGACAAGAGAATTAACATAGTACAGTAGAAAAAATCTACTTAATATAAAATAAGGCAGTAATGGAGAAATTGAGGAAAAAAAGGCATAAAACATGTAGAGAACAAATAACAAAATGGCAGACACAAATTCTACCATTCCAGTAATTACATTAAATTTAAATGGCTTAAGAGCTCCAATTAAAAAGCTGAGATAGGCAGAATGGGTAAAAAACCCGAATCAACTCTATGCTGTCTACAAGAGATATACTTTTGATTCAAAGACACAAATAAGTAGAAAGTAAAAGGATGTAAAAAGATATACTATGCAAAAAGAAACCAAAATAGAGTTAGAATGGTTATACTACTCCTAGACAAAATAGACATTAAGATGAAAACTGTTACTAAAGACAATGAAGGAATTTTTATAATAACAAAAGGGTCAATCCACCAAGAATATAAAACAATAATAATAAATATACATGCATCCAACAACAGAGTCCTAAAATGCATGAAGCAAAACCTGCCAGAAGTGAAGAAAGAAATAGTAGGAGAATGAATACCCCATTTACAATAATGCATAGAACAATTATAACATCAATAAGGAAATAGAAGACGTGAACGCTTTAAACCAATTAGACCTAGGAAATACATATAACACTCCACCCAACAAAAGCAGAATAACGCTTTCTTCTCAAGTACAATATGGAACATTCTCCAGGGAAGACCTCACGTTAGGCTATAAAATAAATTTCCGTAAATTTAAAAAGATTGACATCATACAAAGTATGCTCTCTGATCACAAGAGAATGAAATTAGAAACCAATAACAGAAATTCACAAATATGTGGAAATTAAACAACACATACCTAAATAACTAATAAGTCAAAGAAGATATAACAAGGGAAATAAGAAACTACTTTGAGATGAATGAAAACTAAAACAAATATCAAACCTTGTGAGATGCAGATAAGCAGTGTTTAGAGGGAAATTTGTAGCTGTAAATGTCTATATTAGAAAGAAGAAAAATTCCAAATCAATAAACTAACCTCCTACCATAAGAAACTAGAAAAAAAAAAAGAGTAAACTAAATCCAAAGGAAGAAGAAGGAAGAAATTAATAAATATTAGGGTGGAAATAAACAAAGTAGAAAATAGAAAACCAATAGAGAAAATTAATGATCTACAGGTTCAATACAATCTCTATCAAAATCCCAGCTGCATCTTTTTTTTTTTCAGAAATGGGCAAGCTTATTTTAAAATTCATAGGAATTCAAGGAACATAGAATAGCGAATGCAATCTTAAAAATGAAAAAAAATAATGGAGGGCACAGTTCCCAACTTCAAAACTTACAGAGCTACCATCACCAAGATATTGTGATACTGGCCATAAGGATAGACACATAGATCAATGCAACAGTACAGAGGGTCCAGATGTAAACCTGTATGTCTAATGCAAATTGATTTTAACAAGGTGCCAAGACTATTTAATGGGGGAAAGAATGGTCTTTTCAACTAATGGTGCTGGGAGGATATCCAATGAAAAGGAATGAAGTTGTGTTTTAATACAGTTTTTTATTATTTTGGTATCACAAGGCCAGCAGATCAGGAGATGACTTTAATTGAAAAGACAGTCTGTTATACTCATAGATTCCAAGAGAAGCAGGAACAGTACACTACGGGATGCCACACTGGGGAGGAACAAGTAGAAGACAGAAAAAGCAGGGAAAATGGTGGACCTTTATTGTGGTTTTTATGGAAAGAAAAGGTGATCCCAGGTAATCAGGTTTAGAACTGGCTAGTTTGAGTAATTTTAGAAGGCTCTGGGTATAGGAGCTGCCCCTAGTTGTCTGATACCTGGGATAATTAGGACAAGTGAATTGTCGCCCAGAGGGTGAGAACCTGATAAAAGAGGTGGTTCAGTGTATGGGCTCTGGATTAGTAGGCTTGCATTTGAAAGGAATTCTTGTGGGTGAGTTCTTTACTATCTCTAGGAATTAGCTAACCCTGGGAGGGCCAGTCTTTCCAGGGTCAGGTCAGCAAGGGCCCAGATGTCAAATCAGAATACAGAAATTAAAGACACAGTTAATGCAAATTGGACCTCTATCTTACATATATTCAAAAATTAACTACACATGGATCAAAGAAATAAATATAAGAGCTGAAACTATGAAACTCTTAGAAGAGAACACAGGTATAAATCTTCATGACCTTGATTTAGGCAATGATTTATTAGATACTAATAACATATGCAACCAAACTAACAATAGATAAACTGGATCAAAATGAAAAATTTTTGTACTTCAAAGAACACTATCAAGAAAGTGAAAACACACACACACATAATGGTGAACTATTTGCATATCACACATTTGATAGGTGACTTCTATCCAAAAAACATTAAAAAACTCTTACAACTCAATAAGATAAATAACCCAATTAAAAAGTAGACAAATGATCTGAATAGGCAATTTTCCAAAGAAGATGTACAAATGGTCAATAAGCATATGAAAAGATACTCAACATCATTAGTGATTAAGGAAATGCAAATCAAAACAATGGATAATACCACTTTACACCAACTAGGATGGTTATAAAAAGGATAAAACCAAGTTAACAAGGATGTGGCAACATCCGAACCCTTGTACATTGTTTTGGGGAATGCAGAATAGTGAAATTGGTTTGGAAAGCAATTTGGCAGTTACTCAAAGAGTTATACGTAGTGTTACCATATGACTTAGCAATTCCACTTTTAGGTATATACCAAGATAGTTGAAAATATGTATCTACACAAAAACTTGTGCATGAACGTTTACAGCAATATTACTCATAATAGCAAAAAAAGCTGAAGTAACCAAAATGTGCAACTGATGAATGGATAAACAAATATGGTTTATTCACATAATGGAATATTATCCAACCAGAAAAAAAATGAAGTACTGTTTCATGCTCCAACATGATTGATTCTGAACACATTGTTAAGTGAAATAAAGGCAGACACATGAACCCACAAATTGTATGATTCCACTTATATGAAATCTCCATAATAAGAAAATCCACAGAAATGGAAAGTAGATTAATTGTTGCCAAAGGTGGGAATGGTCAGTGACTACTAATGAGCATGGTGTCTTCTTTTTGATATGATGAAAATGATCTGAAATTAGATAGAGATGATGGTTGCAAATCAAAACAGAATTTTGTGAATATACTAAAAAATGCTGCATTTTGAACTTTAAGAGTGAATTTTGCAGTATATGAATTATATCTCAATTAATAATAAAAAAGGACATTGGGTTGGCATTACATTAGTATCCTGTGTCTGCTATAGCAAATTACTCCAAGGTTGGTGGCTTAAAACAAAATAAATTAATTTTCTCATAGTTCTGGAGGCTACAGGTCTGAAATCAGTTTCACTGGGCCAAAACGAAGTTGTTGATAAGGCTGTGCTCTTTCCCGAGGCTCTCGGAGAGAAACAGGTCCTTGCCTCTTCCAGCTTCTGGTGGCTACCAATTCAGTATTCCTTCGCTTGTGGTTGCAGCACTCTCACTTCTGCCTCAGTGTTCACATTGCCTCCTCCTTTTCTGTGTTTGTGTTGAATCTCCTGCTTCTCTCTCCTTTTTAAGAACACTTGTGATTTGATTTAAGGTCCACCCAGATAATCCTGGGTAATTTCCCCATCCACAGATACTTAATCATGCCTTCAAAGACCCTTTTTCCTTAGAAGATAACATTGACAAGTTCCAGGGTTAGAACCTGATATATTTAGATAGTTATTATTCAGTTTACTACAGGTAAGTTGAGAACCACCAATCTATAAGATCATGGTGGCTCAGTATGAAATACAGGAATCTCAATTTTCCTCCAATCTCCCTTTATAGCTTCATCTCTTCCTCCTGGATTCTCTGTTCTAGCCACACTGAACTTTATGCCAAGTTTTGTCATACCTCCATGCCTTTGCATACATTGCTCCTTCTGGTTGATGAAAAAAGCATGTTGATTCTTATTTATCTTTTGTCACATTGATTTCTCACTTGATTTTCTCAGAATAATCAGATGTAATTCACTTAACTGGTGTCTTTCCTAAAGGTAAAATTTACCTTAAAAACCAATGGCAGCCATGGGGTTATAAAGAAAGAAGGAAAAAGTTGGGGAGAGCCCTGGAATTTAACATCTAGTATAATTTGAATTCTGTTTTCTGAAGGAAAATGAAAACGTTTTGTTAAAGGACAGAACTGAATGTTATCTAAATATTATAATATTTAAGAAATGACATTCAAACAATTAACTGAATAGTTCACTGAGGTATTTCAGTGACATACCTGTATTTGTAAAAAAACTAAGATGTTCTTCTATACAGATCTAGGTGACATAGAATCATTGAGATAACTCTCAAAAACTGAGAAAGCAGAATCTTTCCATAAGCAACAGTGGTCCTTAAGGAGTAGAATTTAATTTGAGCCTGCTTTTAATGAACAATGATTGCTTGGGTACTTTTAATGACATATTGATAATCAACTGCTAACTCCTCCACCAAAAGACATGCATTTTTATGCCTTCTATATGCCAAGCCCTGTGCTTAACACATATGTACATTAATATGATATATCTCTGTTTTGAAAATAGGGTCTAGTAGGATAATTAAGCATGCAAACAAATTAATAAAATGCCATGTGTTATGTGTCAAAATAGAAGTACCATGGTAGTAAAGAGGATAGAGATGTCACCTTTTAGAGAAGTTGTGAAAAGATTCAGAGAGGTGATTAATAAGGACCGGAAGACTGGAGTGTGACAAAGAAGGGGCAGAATAATTTCCCTAAGGTTGATAACAGCATGACAGAGAGCTATATGATAGGAGTTACAGAAGAAGAAAAGCATAGTAATGGAATAGAACAAATACTAAACATTGCTTTTTTAAGAAATATGATCAAAATGACATATTGGAAGAGTGCCTTATGTACCTGTAAAAATCAATCATGAACATTGCTGAGATATATTCTAAAAAATAAGAGATTTAATTCATTTTAAAGCTAAAAGTTTCTTTAAAAAATAATAAATCTTTTGAGTATCCAAGCAAAAAGACAGTCATTTTTAAGGAAAAGAAATTCTGATTGCTTTCAGACTCCTTAATAGCAATGTTTTATGCAGAAGACAATGGAGTATCACATTTTAAACACTCAAAGGAAGAAAATATAAGCCATGCATTTATAACCAGCCAATATGATCTTCAAGCATAAAGCCCACAGGCAAACTGTCAGGAACAGGCAAGAACTCAGGAAACATTATTCACTTACACCTTTTCTGAGTAATCTCTAAGAGAAAAAACCTTAAACAAGCAATTACTGAAGAGATAGTGACAAAAGTACTGATGAGCAATCCACTAGTTATTGAATGGAATGTTTTTTAGAAACAATCTAGCTGACAAAGTAAAATATCATACTTTTTGAAATCTCTAATTAATTAATGGATTTTGGCAATGATCACCAATATTTGATAACAGCTTACCTCCTGAAAGAAGAATACACTATCACCTGTGAAGTGGTCTTCTTTGTCCCCCAATGAATCTGAATATGATCACTTCTCTGTATCTAACCATCAATTTACAGGAAATACAAGGTTCAGATGAACATGTTAAGTGACACCATGAATATGTGTTCAGCAAAATGTACATTGCAGAAACCCTATAGGATAAATAATCTCTGATTTCCTAGACAAAAACTGCAAGGGAGAAGAAGAAAAGGATAGGGATATAAGACATAGATCAAAGATGTTGAAGACAACAAAGTTAATGGAAAGATATATTGTGCTCATGGACTGGAAGAACTAGTATTGTTAAAATGTTCATACTACCAAAAGCAATCTACAGATTCAGTGCAATCCCTATCAAAATACCAATGGCATTTTTCATAGAACTAGAATAAATAATTCTAGAATTTGTATGGAACCATAAAAGATCCTGAATAGCCAAAGCAAACTTGAGAAAGAAAAAAGCTGGAGGTATCACACTCCCTGATTTTATACTACACTAAAAAGCTATAATAATCAAAACAGCACGGTACTGACACAAAAATAAACACATAAATCAATGGAACAGAATAGAGAGCCCAGGAATAAACTCATGCTTACACAGTCAATCTACAACAAAGGAGACAAGAATACGAAATGGGAAAAGATAGTATCTTTAATAAATGGTTTTGGGAAAACTGGACAGCTACATGCAAATGAATGACATTGCAACACTGTCTTACACCATAAACAAAAATAAACTTGAAATGGATTAAAGACCTAAATGTAAGACCTGGAAGTATAAAATTCCTAAACGAAAACATAGACAGTAAACTCTTGGACATTAGCAAAGCAATTTTTGTCTGGATACGTGTCTCCAAGTTAGGGAAGCAGAAGCAAAAATAGACCAGTGGGACTATATTAAACTAAAAAGCTTCTGCACAGCAAAGGAAACCAGCAACAAAATGAAAAGGCAACCTACTGATTGGGAGAAGATATTTGCAAATGATATATCTAATAAGGGGTTAATGCCCAAAATATATTAAGAACTCATAAAACTCAATACCAAAAAAAACTAAATAATCTAATTAAAAACTAGGATGAGGATCTGAATAGACATTTTTAAAAAGAAGACATTCAGATGGACAACAGACACATCAAAAGGTGTTCAACATCACTAATCATCAAGGAAATGCAAATCAAAACCACAGTGAGATATCATGTCACACCAGCCAGACTGGCTACTATCAAAAAGATGAATAACAAGTGTTGGTGAAACCCTTGTGTACTGCTGGTGGGTGTGCAAATTGTTGCAGCCTCTATGAAAAACACTACAGAGTTTCCTCAAAAAATTAAAAATATAAATACAATATATATAAAATTAAAAAAATATATAAAATAAATACAATATATATATATAAAAATATAAATACAAAAAATTAAAAACATAGGATCTAGTAATTCCACTTCTGGGTATTTACCCGAAGAAAACAAAAAACACTAACTCAAAAAGATATATGCAACCCTATGTTTATTGCAGCTTTAATTACAATAGCCAAAATTTGGAAGCAACCCAAGTGTTCACCTATAGATGAATGGATAAAGAAGATGTATACACACAATGGAATATTACTCAGTCATAAAAAAGAATGAATTCTGGCATTTGAAAGACATGGATTGACCTAGAGGGTATTATGCTAAGTGAAATAGGTCAAACAGAGAAAGACAAATACCATGTAATTTTACTTATATGAGAAATCTAAAAACAAAACAAACAAAAATAGAAACAGACTCAAAAATACAGGTTGCCAGAAGGGAGGAGGATGCCAGACAGGTAAAGGGAATAAAGAGCTACAAACATCCAATTATAAAATAAGTCAGTCCCAGGGATGAAAAGTACAGCTTAGGGAATATAATCAATAATATTGCAATATCTTTATATGGTGACAGATGGTAACTATACTTATCACAGTGAACATTTAGTAATGTTTATAATAGTTGAATCACTATGTTACACACCTGAAACTAATATAATACTGTATGTCAATTATACTTCAATTAAAAAAAGATCTACCTAATAGAGTTGTTGAGAGGTAATAATGTATATCAAGTCTTAGCTTAGTACCAAGCTCCCAAGAAAGGAGGATTAATGAATAAAAGTACTATTCTCACTTTCAGATGAAAAATCTCAGCCTCGTAATAGTTAAGGAATATGAGCAGAGTTACATCTCTATTTACTATTAAAAAGAAGAAGAAGGAAAGGATGGAGAACCCATAGATTAAAAGGGACTTAAGAGACATATAAGTCAATTGCTTGTATTGCAATTGCAGTTATTACTATAAAACCTTATTTTGATCTAGATCAAATACATAAACTGTTAAACATATACACACAAGCAAAAATTAGGAAAATACAAACACTGACTAGCTATTTGATAATATTAAACAATTATGTCACTGAATACATGATATTGAGAAATTATTGTTAATATCTGTTGGTGTGATAACTAATATGGTTATGGTTTTTAATAAGCATTCTTATCTCCTAGAAATTCACATTGAAATATTTACAGATGAAATTATATGATGCCTGAGATGTCCATGAAACAATTGTGTGGATGATGAGACTACAGATAAAACAAGGTTGACCACTTGTAGATAATTGCTGAGTCTGAATTCACTATTCTATACTGTCCATGTTTGTACATATTTGAAGATTTATGTAAGAAGTTTAAAAATAAAATATGGTCAGTGGAAGAGAACTATTTTGATTTAGTGAAGAATTTTTGTAGATTATTTTTTTGGCTAATTGAAATACACGTTTTCCAGTATACTATCAGATGAAAGTCTGGTTTATAATGCATACACTGCAATAGTAAGATTTTGTAATTTACAATAAAAGTTTCCTATTAAATTCCTTCAAATTTACAATCTTTATGCCTTTCTCATGCATCAGTCTGACCTTGTCAGCTTTGTTAGTGTAACACGAGGTGTGGTTGAGAGGCTTCAGTGTGTTGCTTCTAGAAAGGGCATGCAACTGAGAATCAGGTGACCTTAGTTTCAGTCTTGTCTCTGCTCCTGGGAACCTTTGTGACTTGGGACAAACTGTTCAATCATTCTAAATCTTAGTTTCATCATCAACATAATGAAGGAGTTGGACTTAGCCTTTTATACAATAGGTTATTTTTAATGTGTTTAGTTTTTTTTGTTTTTGGACATTGTTATTCTGCTGAAAAAGTATGAAAAGATTTTCCAGAAACAGATAGGGAAAGCTTAAAACTATTTCTAACCTCTTAGGTCATGGGCCAAGCGACATTCAAAATGGAAGAGTAATTTACTCAGAGTAGGACACATACCTCGAGAAAGGGGAAAACATAACTCCAGTTTACCAGGGAAGACCTGAATATCATAACGGATCCTGAACTTACCAGGAAGTAGCAAAATGGTGCTGCAAAGGAAAATTCAAGCTTGATAACACAAAATGCATAAATTACTGTAGCCAAGAGAAACTACAAGGTAACACACATTACCTTGACTGAACATTGCCAAATTCCATCTAGTTTATTCTTAATTTTAGTAAAATGCAGTATACTTGGCATTATCTAAAAGATAAACGTTAAAGTGTTGAAAGGGTTACAAAATAGGCAAAGCTAAGGGAACTAGGATCAGTTGGCTTAGCGGGGAAAATGCTGGAATAGAGGGAAGCTGTAATAACAACTTTCAAATAAGCAAAGAAATATTATCCAGATGAAGATAAGGAGCTGTTTTAGTCAGCTGGAGAGTCAGGGCTTACATTACAGAAGAAAGAATTATAGTTAGGCTTAGGAAAAACTTCCTGGCACCTGGGAAACTGGAACTGTTTCTTCTTTGGGGATCTTTAAGCACAGGGAAGATGACTACCTTGAGCGGATTTGAGTGTAGCTTTCTTAAAGCTGTGAGGATAACTAAATGAGGCATATCTAGTGATTTACGTTCAAATCTCATAGATGTGGGTGAAAATAATTGCTTTGGTGTGGACTGTAGATACAAATCTGGCAGACATAGATCAGCCTCATTTCCTTCTCTGATTCAATTTCCTGCTCCCTTGAACTATCATAATCGTCAACATCAAAAAGTTCTTATTAAGCTCTAGGTACATGTGGAATATGCCAGTCTGCTCACTACCAGTGAGAGAATATAATCTGCACCCTCTCAAATGTCTAGTCCCTCACCCCAAGACAAAAATACAACATGGAAAGGCTGGCTTGTAGTTTCATTGTTGGTTTAGTTTGGTTTTTGATTCCTTTTTTTATGGCTACAGT
Source organism: Manis javanica (assembly GCF_040802235.1). NCBI lineage: Eukaryota > Metazoa > Chordata > Mammalia > Pholidota > Manidae > Manis > Manis javanica. The sequence goes on from NC_133162.1 coordinate 65,601,855, forward strand.
TCCTTAGGTTCTTTTATGTTTGAGAAGGTGAGGAAGGGGGAGATGATTGCCCTATATGACTAACACGTTAGGAGAAAATTAATACTTTGGAACAGAGAAGTAGAGGGTCACCATAATGAATTAAGGCACAAGGTGAAATCATTGTAAGGGGAGAATGGAAGGAAAATAGCAGGAGTTGGCATAAATAAATGAGAAGCCAACTCTAGCTCCTTCAGTAGGTTGACAATAAGTGCTAGGAACAATGCAAATAGAAGAGGCATAGTTCTAGCCCTCACGGTGCCTGCAGCCTTGCTAGAGCTGCTGCCCTAATGGAGGGGATCATAATTACTGGGGCTAAGGACAGCCAGGTCCCTGCCTTGAAATTCATTACTAGAGCACTGTGATTTCAGTGTTAGTATTTACTCTGTAATACATGGAAATCAGTTTTTGTGGGCAAAACATGAACTTGTAGACTGGGTTAACATGTAGCATAAAAACGCTTCCATCTAAGGAAATCATTATTAGGATGATCTTTGCTCCGCAGTCCTCTCTACTGTTTTGCTGGAGTTTTTTACTTGCCTTTACTCCCATCCCCCACCCCTATCCCAGCAGGGGTACCAGTGAAAGATGAAAGAAAAGCCAAGTTCTTAAAGAGATAGTACACATATCATATAAATGCAATTGCTAAATGTGTTTCTATACCTTCAGCATCTCAATTAAGGGGTGTCTGGAAAATGGCCAAAATCTATCTTAAAAAGATAATCATGGTGGCTTTATGAGGAGAAGAGTTGTTCAATTAGATGTGAAAGCTTTTCTTTTCCATTTCTTTTTCCTTTTCATGTAAGCTGTAAGCCTTATGCAGTGGGATGAAACTTCTCCCTTTTCACACTGTAGACATTGAATAATACGGTATTTTCAATTTGGTGTTTTATATAATGTATTTTTTTGTTTTGCAAAAAATGTTTGGGCTTATTATTTTTATAACTCTCCTTGTTTCAGGAAGGATTTGAGTTGGCTTACTAGGAAATTACGTTTCTTTATGAAAAGTGTCATTTGTTTTAGTTGTGGGTATGTGCTTACTTTTTAAAAAATATGTTGAGAAAAAACCTTAGGGGAAGGGGAGGCTCATTTCTTAAAGTACAATTTAAATAAGTAGGAAAATATGATTCAGTTTAGAAAAATGTTATTTTACACCAAATTGTTCAACTGTTCAGGAAATTATCTACTATGAAAATTTTTTTACACATATGGTGTGCATAAGAACAAATAAAAGTCTATACACAATGTCATTTAGTCATTAGTTGAATGTGCACTGAGGCTGCCATTTCCAATCAGAGGGGTCAGGAATGACTTCTCATTCAGGTATTGCTGTGAACATTTTCACAGTAATGTGATTGGTAACTTAATTCAATTAGTGTTATTTTCCATTTGGGATCCAAAACCAGGAAAAAAACATGTGTAAGAACACACATCTCAAAGCATTCGAAATGCATTTCTCCCCCCTGTGCCCTTAGAACAAAGCTGGTGCACTAATATTAGATGAATCATGATTCCTTTCTTACTTCTGCAAGAGCCATCACATATATGAATCATTAATTTCAGTTTCAAATGATTTAAATAGAGCCCAGAAAGATTTTATGAGTCATTAAGGCCTCTGCCTTAGATAGTGATTTTATATCTCATCTTGTCTACTTAAAAAAAAAAAAATCAGTTCTAGATTTAGATAGGGTCATCTCCCCTATATCTGAAAATGAACGTCGCTTAATGGTGTTCAAAAGATTAAGTAAAGTAATAGAGCCAAGTAACTCACTCACTGTGTATATAAAATGCTTGTTACATTAACTTTCTAAACACATTTGGTGGTGAGCAAGGAACTTGAGAGTTATTTGAAAAAATTGCTGGTGAAGCTGAAATTCATTTATGATAGCTGAGAGGTTTTGTTTTCAAAATCTTTATTTTTTACTTTTTAAGAGAAATTACCCTAAAGTCTGTCAGCTCAGTAGCTCAGAGTTTTATGCTCTAAAGAGCAGGACTTATTTATTTGTCTTAATATCCACTGTCTTAGGAAAGGTCAGCAAACTTTTTCTATTAAGGATCAGATGGTAAATATTTTTGGCTCTGTGAGCTTTATAGACCCCACTGCAACTACTCAATTTTGACATACAGCACAAAAGCAGTTATAGACAAGACATGAATAAATAAGTGTGCCTGCATGCCAATAAAACTTTATTTACAAAAGCAGGAGTCAGCCTGGATTTAGCCCATGCGCTGTAGTTTGCCAACTTTTGGTCTACATCATGACAATATTCACAAAACAGTGGAGAATATAGGAAACATTTCATGCCAAGTTTAGTAAAGGAGTGAAAATCTAAAGACCTTTTTTTAAGTTTATTTTTTTATGGCTACAGTCTTGCTATACTTTTGTTGACATATAATTGACATATAATATTGTATTAGTTTTAGGTATACAACACAATGATTTGATATATGACATATGTGAAATGATTACCACACTAAGTTCAGTTAACATCCAGCACCTTACATAAAATTTTTTTTCTCATGCTGAGAACTTATAAGATTTACTCTCTTAGCAACTTTTAAATACACAATACAGTATTGTTACCTATAATAACAATGCTGTACATTACATCACGAAAACTTATTTATCTTATAAATGGAAGTTTTTACCTTTTGAGCACCTTCACCCATTTCACTACCACTGCCACTTACCCACCATCCTGGCAACCACCAATCTGTTTTCTGCGTGAGTTTGTTTTATCAGATTCCATGTGTGAGATCACAGAGATGTTTTAAGAAGTCATTAGAAATATTTACAGTTTTATTATTCAAATCAAGTAAGTTAGAGAACTCAAAATTCTGATCATATTTCAAAATCACAGATAATGATTTTACTTTATAGTTATTCTATTTATTATTCTCATTCTATTCTTTTTTAATTGCAACTTCAGAAAATAAAACCTGAGTTTGGACAATATCAGTGTAAAAGCCCCAAAGAGTTAAATTTACAGAATTAACAATTGTACTTTCTTGACAATTTGTTACTAAGTTTCAAACAAGAAAGGTACTCTCACAACTGAGGCTAAAGCTTAATTTCAGTTCCAACAAGTCACAAAATAAAATTTGGAAGACAAAGGTCTTCTTGTTTCCATTTAAATGCTTCCAGATTCTGTTGCCCCAAATCCTTCTGCTCTGACAGTAAATGTCTTCTTTTTCTCTTGATCTTTTCTTCTGCCTTGCTCCTCTTCACTAAATTAGATCTTATGCTCCAATTCTGCTTCCAGCTTTTTCTGGCCTACAGTTTCTTCCATTCTTCTCATGTGCAAATGAACTCCACTCTCAGGACTACCTGGCATTCACTCATTCATTCTACAAATATTAATTGAGCATCTGTGTGCCAATGTTGCTTTTGGAACTGTGAAAACAGCAGTGAATGGCAGTGTGTTCTCTTTGCTGATAAGAGAGGAGTCCTCTTTTAAGGATTTCTCCCCTACTTGGTCTTACACTGACTTGACCTTACTCCACCTTGATCTTACATGATCCCTGCTTTGTATTTATGTGGTTTTCCTCCAAGGAGCCAACCCAAAGCTCAGTGCTGTAGCTGTAGCTTGGCCCAGACTATGAAACATCACTGAGGTGAAACAGGGGTGGGAAAGTTGGGTCATATTTTCCATTTAAGTTTAAGGGCCTCTTCCTTCCTCTTTCACGTATCTCCTTTATGTGCTTCGGTGGTTTTTTTTTGGTGGGCAAATCAGACTCTTTCGCTTTGTCTCCAATTCTCATGTTCAGATATGTTTCAGACAAGTTATCTGAGCTAATCTGACCCATTGAATTTTCTATTTCTCTTGCAGACAGTGATGAAGTTCCACATGTCAGTATTTTCTACTTATCATTTGAGTTTAACAGGTAAGCCACTGAGAATCCTAACCTTATTTTGGTCCTCTTATTTTATACCCAAAAAAAAAAAAAACAGTCTTCACAGTCATATCTGTACCAAAATTAAAGATACAAAAAATATTTTCTATCTGAAGAAATTGATACAAATAACACAAGTCATTTTCTTCCTTACGCTGGTTCTATAAATACATGTCTTCCACTCCAAAGAAACTGTAAGGAGTTTTGGTTTTTGTCTCTTTTGTGAGTTTATTTTTGACACCTGGTTACCATGAAGCAAATGTTCTGAATCCATTTGGAGAAGACACAGAAGGCTTCAGACTTGATCTCCTGTTAATCCAAGTTTGTCTTGAGAGACTGCATTACCACCGCAGGAGTGTAATCAAAACAAGCTTTTCATGAGCATAAAAAAAGTATGGTCAAGATGTCCTAGAGCTTCACGGACATTAGAGATTAGGAAATTCACATCACATAATTTTAGAGATGAGGAAAGTGAAGCTGGGAAGGACAACTTTGTTGTTTAAAGACTGGTTCAGGGCATAGTTTCCATATATTTTATTTTCTCTGTAACTGCTTACATCATGGATCTTAATGCAATATCCATATGTGTGTGTATGTCTGCATATCAGATTCTTGAAGAAGAATAAAACTACTGCTTGAGTCACTTTTAGGGGTTCAACTTTGACTATAACATCTTCCTATGTGAAATCCTAAAATACAAAAACTCCTTTGAACTTTATAGTCAAATGCAGCCACTAGCTAACTTTTAACCCTTAACTTTTATTTTACTGTAGTATAGGGTGGGTGTTAGGAGCTGTAAGTATTGAGAAGACTCTTGCTCAGAAATGACCTTTCCAATCAACCTGTGCATTAGGGATTCATTTAGCTAACCAAACATATCTTTCAAATTGATTATAATTAGCTCACCAGATAGATTCTGTGCTCCTTAGATCTACTGCAATGAATAAGTTTGATCTTGGGCAGGGAGGAATACTTTTAAGTCAGGAAATCAAACTGTAGATGGCTAGAACTCTGGGAGAGAGAGGTAGAAAGGGGGATGAAAAAGTACGAAAAATCTCCTTTGGTGTTCAGTGTTGCCTCCAACCAAAGTAAGAATGCAAATACTGTAAAGTACATATGAGCAATTAGGTAGAGCATGTTCCAGGCATAGTAAGAAGGTTGAACTTTGAATAAAAATGTTCTAGAGTGTTGGAAAGGCAACAGAGGATTAAGGTGAAAGTTGGTGAGCATATAGGAAAATGAACCTCTAAGAGATGATTTTGAGGGATGGCAAAATAATTACTTCTCTTTGCCTGTTAACGTTGTCAGCAACCACCTCTCCCTAAGTAAACAATCCATATGGACATAACTAGAACTCATTATGAAGCTTAGGAAAGGTATATGGCATTTGAAATGGTGGAATTCAAGAGTGCATTGAAGTTGTGTTTATATTCAAAGGATAGATTACTTTTTGTGATTACATTCAAAAGATGGATTAATTTTGACTGGATTGGCTGGACTGAGTTCATATCCAAAATCTAAACCATGCTATTTATTAGACTAAGTTTATGTGTAACTTTTTGAATTGCTTTCTTCCCCCCTCCATCAGTAAGGTGAATACAGTGACACTGTATGCCTATAGAAACACTGAAAGAATAAAAGTTGACCACATACACATTTATTAGTTATATGATTGAGCAAGTTACTTGATCTTTGTAAGCCTCAATTTTGCTCTCTGTAAAATAGGAATAATAGTACTTCTATCTCTTGGGTTGCTGCAATCTCATTAAGATTAAATGAATTGTGCACATACAACCCTTGGAATAGAATGTGGCACTCACTAAGTATTCAATTACTGTTGGCCACTGCACTCTGCGAAGGTCACCCAGACTAGAATGCACATCTATTAGTTAACCTGAAAGTCAAAACCAGGTAGAAGAGGAGGACACATTATTAGGGCAGTCATTCTGGTCCTCTGGGTTTTCCTCTCTGTGACTGGCATGACTTCCATCGTTTATTGGTGGTTCTGACCTGTGGGGATCCTCCCACCTTGCTCTCCTTAGATCTTCAGTATTCTGACTATGACTAGCATGACAAAGCCTGTTTCTGCCCTTCCATGACCTTGACCTTGATTTCTGTTTCTGTGTTTGCATCACAGCAACTCTATCTTATGAGTGGAAGCACATTAAAAATGCCTACTCTCTTTTCCTTGGAGAAAATGCTATAGTGAATTCTAAGTAGGTGAAGGTTTCAAAATTATTCAATCACCACCTGATAACCTGACCTCAATTTTCTTTGCTCTGAGAAGAGAAAGATGAGTATTACATTAATTGGAAAGGTCTGTTAGTTTTTTTTGAGGACTTTTTTTCTGCTTTATGTACAACTCTATTTTTCAAAATGTTTTACAAATCTATGCCATTTTTGTAATACCCTTACATAGGCAAATATGATCATATTGTCATTCTACCTAAAATTTGATTTTTCCTATGTGTCCTAACTCCCACCTCATGTAACAATGGATAAAAAAAAGAGTGGGGTGATTTTACAAATATCCATATTTCCTTTTTGGTAATGGGGTTGCTGAGTGACTGATTTCTTGGGAACTCAAGAAAACAGTGTACTGAGGCCCCAAATTATCTTTTCCCAGTTAACATCTGGGGCTTAATTGAGGGCAAAGATCCTCTCTTAAAGAATTTTATGTTTATTGTTTATAAACCAGATTCTCATCCTATATAGCTCTATGAGAATTTCCACAAGGGAGGCTTCTGAATTCTTTCACTGATTTCCCTATGGGAATTCTCACAGAATTATATAGGATGAGAATCTGGCCTTTCTAGGCTTTATGGTATGTTTGGAGAGGGGAGTGGGGGCTTAGTTAGATTGTTTTTATTTTCTACTGAATTCTTCTGGGGGAGGTGGTATTTTTTGAATCAAGATTTTATGTTTTAAAATTTCCAAAGGCTTTTTGAACAGCAGCTTCTAAAGAATGTAGTATTATTTGGATAGCCTAAAACCTGGATTTGTGTATATAGTTTGAGAAGGTGTTTCCCAGAGCTTTTAAATTGGTGTTTCTTCTGATACACTTTCTATACTTAGAAAATCTTAGAATAAAATACCATCTTTAAGTTAGAATTTGGATTTAAAAGCCTTTGATTAATGACATTATTCTTTTTTAAATGACAAGAGTCCACATTTATGGGGAATTATTATCAGTAAAACTTTACACAGAACAGCTGTAAATAGTCTACTATGTTAATTTGACAGGCGAATTAACAAATAGTGTAACAGTGTGAAAGATAATACAGCATGTTTCCCAAGGAGGTCAAAGTGCCAACAGTGCTGAATAAAATGGTACTCTTGTTTGTTGAGATAAAAGCCAGCTCCTAAAATATGAGTTGCAGCCCTTTAAATGTCTACATTATTATGACAATGTCGAGGACTTCGGCCATAACCTTAGTATCTACCCTGGACAACAGGAACAAAGAAAGTGCATTAAAGATGTTCTTCATTTTCACTTAATGAAATTTCAAGGTTAGGACTTCAGCAGATTATTTTCTCTGGAATCTATGACTTTGGCTTTTTGTTTCCCACATAACTTTATGTACTATAGATGACTTCTTTTTAAGATACAGATATGAATACAGTTTTATATGACAGGGTTGACATCCCTGACTTGCTTTATATTCATGTGTTGTGTAATTACTCACTTTGCCTTTTGGAGTGAGTGGTCTGAAATGGATATCCATGGACTCTTAAAAATACACAAAGGTGTCTACATAAAATGAAGCTGAGGTTCAGTAATCATCCAGAAAATTCAGAAAGGAAACAATGAGCCTAGTCATTTTTTCTTTCTTTTTTTAAAAATTCCTTGCTGGAGATGAAGAAATAAGCAGCCATGTTTTTGACTTGAAGAAGCAAATGATTCAACAAAATTATTTTTCTGCATGCCCATACATGCTATATGTTTTCACATGTTACCGCATTTGCTCCTTGTAACAACCCTGGTAAGTAGGGATAATTAATCCTGTTTTACAGTTGAGGATATAAAGTTTCAAAGATGAAATGAACTTTCCCAGGTCACTCAGCTAGTCTGTGGCATGTTTGGGAATTCAATCCAACTTGGACTCTGACACTGGCTCTGGTCACTGTAATGCAGCATAAAATTTAGAGTCTTCTAGATAGTTATTCTGGGGGGGTTTAGAAAGCTTGTGATGTTACTCCATCATTTTGTATCATAACTGTGCACTTATTTAATTATGACATTATTGAAAATAGCAGTGTGCCCTCAACTTTGGCCATCTAAAATGGTGGTTTAGTTTCATCAAAGGCTTGCAAAATCTGACTTACTCTCCTGAATAAATGGCTAAAAAGTCTCTCATTTGTGATAAGGACCAAATATACACTCTTCCTCTTCTGCCTCCATTAACAGGACTCTCATGGAAATGCACAAGCAGTTAAAGTAGCCAGATGTCAAGCTGGCTAAACATCTCCATCTACTACTTCTTACTGAGCACTCTAGGGGTATATGTATATACACTGAAGGATAAACTACACATTTTGTTTATATTCCTGGGCTAAGGAGTACAAATATTATAGAGAACTGTAGTAGTAGTGGGCTGAGGCAGATGATCTGTGAGACTCCAGGGAAGAAGTCTTTATGGCAAGGACTGCATTCTCAAGCATACTGTAGACATCCCCTTTAAAGCAATTTCCTAAATGACTACTCTGAGAGGCTGGCCTACTCTCTCATGTTCCCTCTTGCTTAACCCTGTGGGTGAACTGCAATTTAAGGAGAGTTGCTCAAACACTCCATTGGTGGATGTCAAGGAACAGCATCAGGGTTAGAGAGGCCCAGATTCCTTAGGACTCCCTGAAATTCTGTTATTTCCTTAGGCTATTTGCTAAAGTCTATTACAGGGTGAATGCGACTCAAAATAGGCCTTTAGCAGCTCCCCTCACACACAGACACAACATCTAAGTTCAAACAGTGCCTTTGAACTAGAAAAAAGTTAATTTCTTCATTTTCTAACTTTAAGAAGTGTTTTCCTCTTTCTTAAGACCCTGTTCTCCTGCACATATGCCATTTAACAGAAAGAGCATTGGATTTAAAGCTAAAAGGTCCAACCTTGCCTCCACTTAGAAATGTGCGTTTAGCTTCATTTGGTCACTACTTCATCATTTATAAAATGGTGGTTTCATCCTATGTCACTGTTTTTGGGGGGAGAATTAAATGAGATAATATCTAGCAAGACCCTGTGGTGGGCCTACTGGATAGTAGGCACTTATTTTATAGAGCCATTATTATTATTATTATACATAATATCACAGCCTAAATCTGGTTTTTTTTGGTCATCAAAGTAACCAAAAAAATATAGATATAAACCATTAAGACTTAAGGTCCATGAAATATAAAGCTGGCTGAAGGCAACTGATTTTTTTTTTTTTGGTATCATTAATATAGAATTACATGAGCAACATTGTGGTTACTAGATTCCCCCCATTATCAAGTCCCCACCATATACCCCATTACAGTCACTGTCCATCAGCCTAGTAAGATGCTATTGAGTCACTACTTGTCTTCTTTGTGCTATACTGCAAAAGGCAACTGATTTTTAATATAGTTATCTTAGTTTCCTAAGTTGCCATAACAAATTACCACAAACATAATGGCTTAAAGCAAGAAAATTCATTATCTCATAGTCCTGGAGGTCAGAAGTTCAAAATCAAGGTGTTGGTCGGGCTGTACTCCCTACAGAGGCTCTAGGGGAGAATCTGTTCCATCGCTCCTCTAGCTGCTGGAGACTTCTGGTGCCCTTCTTGGCTTGTGGCTACATCACTCAAACCTCTTTGTCATCACATTGCCTTTTTCTCAGTGTTTCTTTTATATGGACATTTGTCATTGGATTTAAGGTCCACCTGTATAAACTTCTTATCTCGGGATCCTTCATTTACATCTGTAAACACTCTTTTTCCAAATAAGATAATATTCACATGTCTCAGGGATTAAGATGTAGACTTACTGGGTTTGCGGGAGGGGGGAACACCATTCAACCCAGTACAACAGCAGTTTGAGTTTAGGCATTAATGCTTTGTTCAAAATACAAGGTGTGACTGGGTTTGGCTATGGTTTGTTAAGGATTGGGGAATGACTTGTGCCTGATCAGAATATCACCTGAATGTCTGGCTACTCTTAGTCAGATCAAGTCTACACTAGCAACCCCAAAATAGAGAGGGCCCCTGTCAGGCAATCTCAGGCAAGACCCTGGGTGTGGTCCAAGCTGTTCCTGCGATGTCTGATAAGACCACTGAGGAACACGCCAGTCTTCTCTCTCTGAATGAGGAAGAAACCAGTTTCCTGCGGAGCCATAGGGTGCAGGAACCAGTCCCCCACCTTCTCCCAGCACAGTAACCACCTAGAAAGGTAACTGAACTTAACTTTTTCTCTAAGGATCCTCCTTTTTCTTTCTTACTGGGTGTCAGGTAGACAGGAAACATTATTTAATATTGCTAATGACATTTTGCCTATCTTATGATTTGTGTGCTACATCCTTTTTCTGCAAAGGCCTACTGACTTAGAATAAAACAAAGCTACTCTTCATATGTGTGGGGGAAAAAAATCCTTTATCAAACTAACAAACATGAACAGTTAAGGGTCCAACACATTTCTGGTTATTCAAGCTTTGAAAATAAGTCATTCATAATAGAGTCTTGTCTCTTGCGCAGTCACTCTCCAGGCAGTCCCCACATCTTCCAAAAGTTTCTCCATGTGTCCATTTTCACTCTCATCTCCCTATCTGTGCTGTCCACACACAGCTGGAGGTGTGACGTGGTTTCCTAATTAGGTCACCTGCCTTGAATCACTCTCCTTTCTAATCCATATTGTATCTTAAACAATATGTATACTCCTTTGCCCCTATTATACACGAGATCAATCAAGATCCTCAGAGGCTGTCTTATTACCATCAGAAGGAAAGCTCAATCTCTTAGCCTGGCATTTAGGGCTCCTTATAAACTAAACATAACCTATTGTTCCTGCCTTTTTCCTGTTCTAGCTAGTCTGGTCTGGTCCATGGTATGTCTCAACCATGTTTTCTCTGACCTTTGCTGCTGGCCCATTCTTCTGCTTAGAATGTTCTTTATTTTGTACTCCTCCTCCTTTAGGAAGATCTCACTGAAGCCCACACATCATTGTTCTTTTTACTGCTCATTACACAAGGTCCCACTGTCTAATAATTCATCTTTTATGGGCACAGCTTATCACCTCATCTTGGCTTGGTTCCTCATGGATGGGATTTTTTTTCTTTCTTTCTTTCTTTCTAGGCTCAACACTTCTGTTCTTCATAAGTAGCTAACTCTTGATAAGGATAAAGCTTCTGGAGGGAAAAGCTCTGCCTTTATTTCACTAACTTCTGCCCTATTTGAAACAGTCACTTAAACATTAAATGATAGCTCCAGATACTAAAGGTGGCCTTCCTATAGAAAGAATGCAAAGGAACTCTTCCCTGATATTTCTTCTTGGTTTTTACTAACACTGCCATATTCAATGCACTCTTATATTGAAAACTATCTTGGTTTGAAGGATGGGAAGCCAAGAAGAAAAAGTAGTTTCTCAGAGGTGTATGATTTTACCTCAGATGGTTACTGTTTCAAAACAGATCTATGGCATATAGCAAATCACTAAAAATATAGATGGCCTTTTCAGTATTTCTTTCAAGGAATTGAAAATGAAATTTTTTCATGGTCTGGATTTCCCTTAATAGAGCATCTGCTGTGAAAGTTGCTGCTTTCTTACACTTTCCTCCAGATACCTGGAAATTCTGAGGATTAACTAATTTAGGCATCATCAGCGTGTTCTGTTTAGTGATTGTGACTAAACCTCAAAACATATAGCTGATCTTAGGTTTGAAAATGTTCCTGTTTCATGACTTAGCTTTCTGTAAATGAGAAGCTTGATAGAAATCCCATGGAAGATAAGATAAAAAAAAAAAAGACAGTGGAAGAAATCTCTTCCTATCTCTCTTGTCATACAGTTATTGACATTTTCCCAATTACATAGATTTTAAAAAGGGACACTTTTCAAAATGAAAGGAACCTTGGTGATAAATCCAAAAATCACTGAATACTAGCTGTTTTAAGGGAAGGTGTTCTATTCTCTTCATGCTTCCAGAACATTTTATATGACTCCAATTTCTATTTTCCCTAATAGCGCTGTTAATGACCCTGAGTTGTAAAAAAAGACAGCATGATTAGGCTTGCCTTGTGTTTACATTTATGCTACACATATGCTGACACATAACCTGTCAGCATTTTCCATATCTCTTGTCCCATAAGGATGTGCTCTATTTATTTGGACCCAGGAGTATTATTAATAGGCGCTGTGGTCCAACCAGCATTCTTAGCACTTCTTTAGAAACTAATTTCGCGGAAATGGACAAAGACTGACTTTGTTAAGGTTAATTACTTAGTATTTGCCGCATTTGAAGGAACATTGACTGAGAGAGTTGCTTTATTGAACAAGGAGTGTGATGCGCAGTTTATGGGCTTAAGTCTCCTGAAATTAGCACTGCTTATAATTGTAATAGATTTAAGTTGGATAGAACAATCTCAAACGGAGACTTTTATGTAAATGCTTACAAAGCCTACTGATTGAATTTAAAAATTAGCTGACTATACTGGTAATCTTGGTATTTATCTGTTAAACCTTGTTTGTTGGTTGGTCTGTTTTCAGTCAATGGGATTGTGCACTGGTATTGTAAATTCTACTAAATTCCTTGGGTCCCGGTACTGTGTGAATTCCTGCTAGGATTGCAGTGCTAGCTCCAGCAGGTGTGGAGCTTTTCCTAGAAATACTTTCAGCTATCCATTATAGGGTGACAAAGGATCAAAGGTATAGCTTGGCACCATGGTGAAAAGCATGGGCTCTTGAGCTGGCGGCCTGGTTTTGAATTTGGCTTGGCCATTCTCCAAGTATGTGACCATGGGACAATTGCTTGTCTCTTGTGTGTCTCAGTTTTCTCATCTGTCATGTGAGACCTTGCTCAACATACATCTCCTCCCCATCATTTCCCCTTACCCTGTTTTATTATCCTTCATCGCTCTTATTCTCACCTGGCCCATGTGAGTTACTTTATTTGTTCACTCTCTGACTCCCTTCACTGGAATTGAAGCTCCACGAGTGCTGAAGCTTTGTGTTTTTCACCCAGTACATTTAATAATGTGTGGCGCAAAAGAAGTCAACCTACGTAAGTTGACAGAGGAATGAAGGAAGGAATTAGCAAATGGAAAATGTAGAAAGAAATTCAATGCATGAAAATATCAGCTTTCTGTGATGCCCTTGGAAGGGTGACCAAATTAAGCAGAGAAGAAATGAAAGCTCATCATTGGAATAGAGTAAATAATACAGGAATGGGAAGAAAACTAGTTTAATAACTTGTAAAAAGAAGAAAGGGGTGGGTGGTGTTAAAGCAGTTTTGTGGAAGTACATGGATGGTGAGTCTCTCAGATGCAGGCCATGAGAAAAGCAGTGAGGCAAACTGAGATGAGTAGAGGCTAGTTGGAGGAGATGACTCTACTCCTAGCTGATGACTTGGGGCAGCCCACACCAATCCTCAAGTGTTCTGTCATATCCTAAAACAAATGGGACATTATTCTCTCCTGTGTGGATATACAATCAAAGGTAAGTGTTGGCAGTCATGAGTGAAGGAAGCTGCTGATCTAGCTCCATACCATGCTGACACATTACCCAGGTGGTAACATTCAGGCAATGCAGAGATATAAAAATATTAATGCCTGAATGCAGAGTAAGGAAGATGTGTGGGACAAGATGCTTTTGGCAATGGAGGCTGAGGAAGTACCCAATGTCAAAGACAGCCTTGGTCCTTGGCACAAGGTCTGCTGTTATCATGGCAGCTCCAAGATTTGGAGCAATGGTTGGTAATTCTCTTCCCTTCATCTGCATTTTAAAAAAGACCCATTCACCAGGACTTAAAATATGGAACAAGAATTTACATGTCCTTCCAACATTCTGCTCATTTACAGTTCTTTCTGCTGCTTTGGATTTGGTAGCTCTACATATTGTGATAATTGGTGTGCTCAAATACATTGCCACACACTGTAAATCTGGGTGATATCCACACCACAGTCATTAGCACCATGTTCCTGAAAGGTTTGACGAGGAGGAGGGAACTGTGCATATAACACTTCACCCCCATCTACGCCTTCCTCACACTTCTTCAGAACAGATGGCAGAGAGGCATTAGTTGTCTCATGTTTTGTTCTGAAGTGTTTCGTTGTAAAAACAAACAATTCTGCAGTAGCTTTTAATTGTTAGTGCATGCAACTAAACTTAAAGTTAAATGCCTTTACCCCACTTCCCCTGCCCCAAAGCACAAATTAAACAAAAATTAAAAGATGTATCAAACCAAGTAAAAATAAATTATAGAGTCAAAAGGAACTAATAAAGCTGAAACTCTACATCTTTATCCTGATGGGTTTCAGCTCATTGTATCTTCCTATTTACCCACAAATTAATGTTTTTATTGTCCTACATTTAGTTTCATTTTGCAGTGTAGTCTGACCAAGTCATCTTAGCAACAACTATTTATTATTGCAATGACTGCAAGACACAATGGTAGGTGTAAAGCATAAGACTTGGTCACTGCTTTCAAGGAATTTAAAATATGGTTGAGTATTTTTCTTATAAAAAGATAACTAAAAATACACAGCAATATATACTGATAGATAACTGGTTTAGACACTACAGGAGGTCAGAGGAAAGTGAAATGACTTAGAGTAGGAAGGAAATGCTCTTGTGAGGCATGAGTTGAGATTCAGATAAGTAGAGGAGGAGGGAAAGGCAATCCAAAAAGGATAGTGAAAGTAAATACAGAAATAAGAAAACGCAAATAATGTTTTTGGGGGATAATGAACTATGGCAGGAATGATGAAAACTAGGAAGGTAGGAAAACCCAAAAGAAGATTCATGAGAGTAACACTGAAAATTTTAAAGTTCCAGGATTATCCTGAAACCAACTTGGGAATTTAGCTGCTGAACAGAGGGCTAGCATAGTATACTTTGAATGGGACTCCATTCATTCATGTCTTCATTTAATTATGTGGCAGTTTATTGAGGATCACTGGGTATGAATTAGGTGCTGTAGATGTAATGAAGTTAGGATATGTTCCTTTGCCCTCAAGAAGATGACAGTTTAATGTGGAATACAGAGATTTAGACAGTCTAATGTGGAGTAATGTGAGCTATAACCCCGGTTGGAAGTCTCAGCCATGTCAAAACTGGAACACATTTGGGAGTGCACTTGTTTTAATGAAGTGGGCTCATGTGAAAAAACTGGCATTGGGGCGCTGGCCTTAAAGCCCCAACAGCTACTTCCTGGCGATGCAGAACGACAGTGTCCTAAATGCCATGTGGATCTAGGATGTGCAGAAGCTCAGGCTCTTTGTGGTGCTGGAGCAGCTGTGCACAGTGCGCTACTTCCACTGGGACCCACAGCAGCCCTGGCTGGCCATCTACACTGGAGGCAGCAAGCTGTAACTGTGGTGGCCAGCAGGCTGTGTCTCAGTGCAGTGTGACTGGGGAAGGTAACTTCTAGGTGCTTTCTCTGTGCTGGCACCTGCATGGGGGCTCACTGGCTCTGCTCAGCAAGGACCACTTCTGACTCTGCTTCCTGGAAACTGAGGACGTCAGCATGACCGGGGTACAGCACGGTGACCACACATAGCGCCATGTAGGCAAGGCCATGTGAGGGCAGAGCAGAGTGCCAGGGCCCAGCTGTGGGAGGACGAACTCTGGGGACGCTCTCCAGAGATGAGTGCAGCTGGAGAGGCCTGCTTTTATATTCCTACAGCAAGGCCTTTTTGTAAATATGTACAGTATAAAACATTCTTGTTATTTAAAATATTTGCTAATTCATTAAAAAAAATAAAAAAGGAATGGGAACAATGGGAAGAATAATGAGGAAGCCAGAAAGGCAGTCAGGGAGGTACTCACCATCATTTGTATCTTCAACACTGCAACATAGGACACCCGTATTGATTATGGATGCTGTATGTTGTATACAGATAACATTTTGACCTCTTTCTTTTACTATTGGGAACAACAACAACAAAAAGAGATCAAGGCAAAAAAAAAAATCCTCACAATAGGAAGTCAGGCCCCCTGAATACATAGGTGCTTTCAGAAGATAAAAGATGAATACATTTTGCTAGTCCTAATTGCTAGCATTTAATCACAGCTAGTACTTACAGATCACATATTCCTTGCCTGGCACTGTTCTCGGTGCTTTACATGTATTAACTCAATGATCACAACTCCAGGAGACAGATACTGTTATTCCCTTTTTATAGTTACCTAGTGGTTAGATAAAGTTGCCCAAGGCATGCAAGTCAGTAAGAGGAACTGGGAGTCAAACACAGCAATGTTCTTGATCAATATGCCACAGTTTTTCATACATGGGAAGCCCCCATGGGGTACTAGTGGTAAGGGCAAGGGGGGCTCTTCACAAAAACGTCAGATAAAAGTTAAATCTAAAAAAAGTTAGAATGGGTGGAGCAAAGTGATGTGAAGAGCCCATGTTTTGTTGCTGTTTTGTTTTTACATTTTTTTCATTTTATAACACTGTGGCTGGAATTAAATATAAGCAGGGAATGGTTTCTTCTAAATAATTTAAAATTGATGGGACATTTATATGTGCCTGTTACTCCACATGGGTACCATTATTAATCGCTGTTTTACAAACAAACAAAAATTTTGAAGAGACTCATTAAATAGGGGTTTATTTAATCTTTATCATAATTCACACTGTTAACAAGGAATCAGCTTGTGTTAGTGTGCCTGACTAATCTTTACCATCACACTACATATTAATTATACCTTCAGTTTATTGGACTAGTGGATAATTTGGGTCTGTCTTTCTCCTATAAATCTGTTAGGTTGCCGAAAGCCTGACTGTGCTAGTTAAGGCATGGCATTGAGGGGATAAGGCTGTAGCTTTTTGATAGTGTGACTGGCTCTTCATGGTATTTCACAGCAAGGACTATTTCAGAAGTATTTGGGATAATCTGTGCCTCTGCCTCCACCATACATGTGGGAAATTGTGGATCTCTTTCTAATACTGAATATTTGATATTTATCTATTAATTTGTCCTTTTCCTCAAGTAAGCTATTTTACTTACCTGACACACTTTAAGTTATAAACTCCAGAAACAGAACTGAAAAATCACAGCTAATTTCAAGTTCCAAGAACAGAAAATCACAATCATCTGAAGTACAGAACTTGGAGACTGAATTTTTTCTATTAAATTTATGATTCCCCAATAAGGATTTATTTACTGTTTGCACCAAATAAAGGTACATGCATCAATAATGGTATAGAACAGAGAGAAATTAGTTGTATTTTTAAACTCATTTGTGGGAAAGATAAAATGATGCTTATTTGATGTCATCTATCTGCCTGTCATTTTACATATTTCATAGTAACTCATTTGGCTCTCACAATGATCCATGGATTATGAAACATTTTACATTTGAAACAATTAAATTTCAGCATGGCTAAGGAAGTTGCTCCCAAGTCAAACAATTAACAAGTGCCAGAGGCAACTTAGGATGCCTATGTTCTTTCTTTAACCATGAGAAACAAACTCTTTGTCCCTACCAGAACTGCTACAAAGACAAAAATACCCTCAACAATAGGAACTTATAGGCAATAGCTTATAGGCAAAATATAATACAAATCTAAAGGACAAAAACTATTGCTAGAGTCAGAAAAAATATGTCACACTTGATGTAAAGTATTTTACTTCCAATCATAGTTTTCCACACCTCTTACTCCATTTGCTTTTTGGCTTGACATGCAAGTACAATCCTGGAATTATTTTCCTAGGGAAAGGACTAGGCTATTACTAATAAGAAAATGAATTTCTCTGGGTGGCTTTATAAAAGGCAGCACCCCCCTCCGAAAAGTTAAATGCTTGGTCATAATGTAAAAAGCTTACTTTTATTCTTAACCTTACTCAAATACTGTCTTTGCAGTAAGTGTACTGGTCTAAATTTGATTCTGTTAAAGACACCTTATGTTGGTTGTCAAACAGCTTAACTGTCTAGAAGCACAGTTGAAGAATAATCTGACTGAGACTGATAAAACTGTTTTTGTGGTTTTGACCCAGAGAGAGGATAGTGGGAGAATATTATCCTTTCTACTGTGTGCCAGTCTCAGAGGACAGTCACAAACGTGTAAACAAATGTGAAAGAGAAATAAAGGGGATAGCCAGATTGCCAGAGATCCATTACCTTTCTCCTGGGGTATGTGGCTATTACACAACTGGAGCAAACACCAAGAGCACTGAATTCAAAGTAAGCCTCCCTGAAGTGAGTCATCTGAGAAATAGCGGGTCAAATCCTACTGGGTGAAGAGGTTACACCATGGGCATCTGGCAGTCACTTTGGGAATTACATTAATTTAGGGCAACCTGAGTAAAGAGTGGCAAAATCAGTAATGGCTAAGGCAAATTTATTTCTAGTCAAGATGGAAAGAGCAGTTGGTCATGTCATGCATCTTTTCTCTTTAGCCACATTTGCAAATATGATGGCAGCCATGGTAGCTTGAATGATAAAGGATAAATATCTAGTTTATTAAGTAGTATCCTGGTGTCTTCAGGGAGTTAATGCTATCATTAATCTTCTCATCTAGCAGTAACTGGCTTCTTTTTTAAAAATCAGGGACCAATTTGCCATTCTATATAGAGAAGCAAAATGAGACAGTAGAAAAACAAGGAGACTCTAAAGTTAGGGAACCTGTGTTAGGGCCTGGCCCTGCCTTTTCTTAGCAGTGAATCCTTGGGCAAGTAACTGAATCTCTCTGAGCCTCAATTTAGTCATGTCTAAGATGGGCATAAACAGTATCCTCTTTATAACACTGCTATGTAATTATGATGACATATTGAAAATCCATCTGTAACTGGAATGCTATACAAATGTTAGTCTTTATTGCTTTATTTAAAAGTTAAAAAAAAGGATAATTAGGCAATGTAAGTCAAATTTTAGTTTGGTGAACTGGAATGTTGAATGAACTTGGAGTTCAAGTTGATCTGTTTTCCAGGATTAGGAAGGATGAGGGTGGCTAGAGTTATTCACTGAACTCAAGTCCCATTCATTAACTTGTTCTTTTATGATTCATGCTTTTTGTATTATAGAAAAGAAATCTTTGCCCATTCCCAAGCCACAGAGATTTTTCCTGTGTTTTCTTTTAGAAATTTTATAATATTAGTCTTTATATGTAGGTCTATGGTCCACTCTGAGTTAATTTTTTTATTTTGTGAGATGTATATGGAGTTCTTCTTTCTTTTCTCTTTTCTTTTTTTGTGTACAGCCATCCAGCTGATCCAACACAACTTGTTGAAAAGATTATCTTTTCTTCACTGGATTGTCTTTGCAATTCTTTGTAAAATCATTGCAAAAAATCAATTGTCTATCCATGTGAGGATCCAGTTCTATTCAGTTCTATTGACTACATTCCTATTTTCATGTAAGTGCCACACTGTTTTGATTACTGCAGCTTTTTGATATTCCTGAAATAAGGTGATGTTATTTTCTAAGTTGTTTTCATTATTCTAGGTCCTTTGCATTTACACATGAATTTTGAATTGGTTGGTTAATTTACTCAAAAAAAGCTTGTAGGGAATTTGACTGGGACTGCATTGAATCTACATATTAGTGTGGAGAAAATACTGCCTTCCTACCCATGAATAAGGTATATCTATTTCAGTCTTCTCTATGTCTGTCAACATTGCTTTACAGTTTTTGGTATATGGGTCTTGCACATGTTTTGTCAGATACATCCCTAAGCATTTTGCTTTTTTAATGGTATTTTACATGTATTATTTTTTCAAAAAAATAATTCTGATTGTTGTTAGTATGGAGAAATACAATTAATTTTTGCATACTGATTTTATGGCTTGCAACCTTGCTAAATTCACTTAGTTTTACTGCTGTTTTATATATTTTATTGGATTTTCCATATAGATGCTTAGGTCATCTGTGAATAAACAGTTTTACACTTTTATTTCCAGTCTAGATACCTCATATTTCTTTTTCTTGCCTGATTGCAGTAGCTAAATCCCCTAGTATAGTGTTGAATAAAAGTGGCAATAGCCATCATTCTTGTCTTGTTCCTGATTTTAGTGGGAAATAATTTGGTCTTTTATTATGAAACATGGTATTGGCTGCAGGTTTTCCACAGATGCCATTATCAAACTGAAAAGTTCTCTTCTATTCCTGTTAGCTAAGAGTTTTTATCAGGAATGGATATTGGTTTTGTTAAATGGTTTTTCTGCATCGATTGAGATGATCATAGACTTTTTTTTGAAGTTCCTTAATATGAAGAATTACATGGATTTTTGTGAGTTAACTCACCCCTGAATTCATTAGATAATTCTCATTTGGGCATGATCTTTTTTTATACAAAGTTGGATTCCATTTTGGTTTTGGATCAGGGTAATAATGCTGGTCTCATAGAATAAATTGGGAAGTATTTCTCTACTTCAATTTTCTGGAAGAATTATGTAGTATAGGTATTACTTTTTAAATACTTGGTAGAATTTCCTCAGTGAAATTATACGCCTGGAGTTTTCTTTATGAGAAGGTCTTTAATTACAAATTCAATTTTTTAGGAGGTCTCATGCTATTCAGGTTTTCTGTTTCATCTGGAGTAAGCTTTGGTAGTTTGTGTCTTTCAAGAAATGTGTCCATTTCATCTAAGCTGTCACATTTACAGGCATAGTTGTTCATAATATTCCTTTATTATCTTTTTAATATCTGTGGAATTTGTAGTAATGTTACCTCTCTCATTATTGATACTGGTAATTTGTGTCTTCTTATTTCCATGATCAGTCTGGATAGAGATTTATTAATTTTATTTGATCTTCTCAAGGTGTCAAACTTTGGTTTCATTGATTTCTCTATTGTTTTTGTTTCCAATTCCACTAATTTGTACTTAGATCTTTATTTTTTCCTTTCTTCTGCTAACTTTGGCTTTATTTATTTTCTAGCTTCTTAAAGTAGAAGCTGAAGCCACTGATTTGACACCTTTCTTTTTTTATCAATATAGGCATTTAATGCTATATAAATGTCCTCCTAAACATTGTGTTAGTATTATCCTACAAATTCTGATATGTTGTATTTTCATATTCAGTCAGTTCAAAACACTTTATAATTTCCCTTGACCTATGGCTATTCCATTGTGTGTTATATAGTCTCCAAATATTTGGAGATATCCAGATGTATTTCTGTTAATTGATTTCTAATTTAATTCCACTGTAGACAGATAACATACTTTGAACTACTTGAATCCTGAGTATTCCTTGAATTTACTGAGAATGGCTTAGGATATGGTCTATGTTGGCAAATTTTCCATGTGCATTTGGAAAGAATGTATATTCTGTTGTTATTGGGTGGAGTGTTCTATAAGTCAATTAGATAAAATTGATTGAAAGTATTATTCAAGTGTACTGCATCACTGATGATTTTATGTCTCCTTGCTATATAAACTGTTGAAAAAGGAGCATTGATATCTTTGACAATTATTGTGGATTTGTCCACTTCTACTTGCAACTCATGCAGGATTTTTTATAAATATATATTTTGAAATTAATTAGGTATATATGCATTTAGCATATGCATCTTTGGTCATCTTGAATTGATCCCTTTATTATTATGAAATGAATGAAAGGAAATTCTTTTCCTTAATATATTTTGATATAAAATCCACTTTGTCTAATTTAACATAGCCACTCAACTTTCTTTTAATTTGTGTTAGCATAGTATATGTTTTTATCCTTTTTACTTTTACTATATTTATTTCTTTATATTTAAAGTGTGTTTGCTCTTGGCAGCATATGGTTGCATCTTGATTTTTTTCAAAATTCAATCTAACAATCTCTGCTTTTTAATTAGGACATACAGACCATTCACAGTTAATATCATTATTGATATAGTTGGGTTTATGTCTATCACTTGCTGTTCTTTGTTCCATTTTCCCTCTTTTTTCTGTCTTCTTTTAGAATGAATGAATATTTTTTATGTTTCCATTTTATCTCCTTTGTTGCTTTATGAGCTATTATTCTTGGTTTTGTTATTTTAGTGATTGTATAGAGCACTTTTTAAAGTCAAAGTTTTCAATTCAAATACCAAGAAGGATATAAATCTAACACCTTGTACGGAAGTCCATGCTTATGTGTAATGTCTTCAGTTTTTGGACAGGCACTAAAATGAATGGACTGAAAAGATCAAGCTGAAATCAGTGTTTGCAGCTCAGTCTTTTAAGTGGAGTCCAAATGCCAGAATACATTTTACTGTTTTTAGCCCAAATCAATCACAGCTAGTATAGAGCTGAAATGAGATTTTTGGAATCAGTAAAAATTCTTATTCTTAAATGATGTATAGCTTTTAATGGTGCCATGCTGAATTTCTTTTTTTTTTCATGCTGAATTTCTTGATCAGTTTTAGATATCATAAATTGTGTTTATCTATGCAAAACATTAATAACTGGCACTCAAGATAATTGACTGAAAAGTCATGTTAATCTAATGGTCACAGACAGGAAATTTCTATTTCAGTACAATAAGGAGAGACATTGTACTCAATTTCACATATCCCTTTGATTTTCTACTCAGCACATAGGTAGGTATGATGAGTTGAGTTGGAGAGTGGAGTGGAGAAGTTCCAAGAGTCCTGTGGTGTCAGTGAATCCTCAGACCCACATATCCACAAGGTGAACATCTGCATCTGAGAAATGGAAGCCAGTATAGACAACTGCAGTGACCCAGACTTGTTCTTCTGATTACTGCTGGGGCAGAAAGGCAGTGTGGCATAAGCTTGGGGTTTCAGAGATGAATAATGAGTATGAGTTTTAATTTCAACACTTGATTTGTGCTTTTAGCTGTGCTACCCAGGATAAGTCACTTAACCTCTCAAAATACATTTCTTTATCTCAATATCTAAATATCACAATACTGATTTTACAATACTTTGATGAGGCATTAAGAAGCAATTTTATAGAAAATCATCTATGATTAATCAAGCAATATCAAGTTTGTTCCTATCATTTACTTCCTTTGCTTTTCATTAGTACAACAACAGAAGTTAGGCAGTAGGGATAGAATAAATAGGACAGAATTTCCTTCTTGGAACCCAGATATTCATCTCAATAGCTCTGGGACCATAAGGGGCTTGTTGTTTTTACCGGTATTATTAACAAAAAACAACTAATGAAGGAGTAAGTGAGGACTGAGACTAAACCTCTTCATTCAACAGAGGCAATGGAATTTCATTTCAGCCATGCCACTTAATGTCAATATCTAATGCTTTCTTCTTCCATACTCCCCCACCCGGAGTACAATGACCTAGGTAATGGCACCCAAATCAAACTAATGTAATGCAGCGTTCTTATGATTGCTTTTTTTTCTGCAGTTGATAATGACAACCTTTTGGAAACCTTCAGTGTAATGCGGTTGCTTAAGAGGAGCTTGGTATTATTTGAAGTGTCTACTAGCACTATTAAAAATCAGCCTGGTACACTGGACTCCCCAGTTGATTAGATTCTTCAGTAAGCTTCTGATTTGTCAGCATTTTCTCTTTGATACAGCTAGTTCTCTCTTATTTCCAAGCACATTGCATAGCTATCTTAAAACAGGATGTGTAACTTTAGAAACACTGAGGCCATACTGGAAATCTTGCAGACCCAAAGGCTAATTCTTTGATGTATACTTGCATGAAAACATCAATCAATGTGTTATTGGATGTAGTCATATAAAAAACAAGGCAGGTCTTGACATATGAAATCTTCCAAGAGAGTAAGTGTGTGTGTGAGGATTAATAAGGTGATTTTGAAAAAGTGATACACAGGACCAATACAGGACCAAGAAACTTGAGGTGGTGAGGCTTGATAGAAAGCTGCTTAGACAGGCTGAGAATTAGGAAACTTAAGGTCTATTTCAGATTCTATTCTATGAGGTGTTGGGAGTACAGGGGCATAAAGCTTTCCTTTGTATACTGAGTTCTTAATAGATGCCAAGCATTACTTGCTGCATGTGTGGAAATATTTGCTATATGCCACTATTAGCTGTGAGTTCCTGAGCTAGTCACTTAACATTTCTGTTTCCTCACCAATAAACTGGCGACAATAATCATAGTACCTTACAGGCTATCTTGTGAGGATCAGTGTCACTGTATGTGATTATATATAAACTGGAAAGCCTATACTGAAAATCAGAATATATACTGATTGAGAACATAGGCTCTGGCATCAAAGGGTTTGGTTCGAATAGGTAGGATCTCAGATTCTTGGGCACATTCTCTTAGCTAATTATAGTTATTTCATCTTAAAATGGGAATAAAGATTGTATCTAAGTGGTGGATTGAATCTAAGAATCCCTATTTCCTCCCATACAAGATCCCATGAAATAACAGAAAAGGTATCTTTTAAAATAATTATAAAGCTACACAGAATTGGAAAATAAGGATTTATGTCATTAAAGCACTAGAAATTTTGAAGAATTCTTTAAAGTTAGAAATCAGATGGAGAATAAGATTGGAGGAAATTATGCCCTGAAATACAAGCAGGAGAGCACCATATGAAAGTGAGAGCATTTAAAAATGCACTCTACACTTAATGTAAATAGATAAATGTAGCAGAGGATGTCTGTGTCATTAATTGGGGAGCTAAATTCTGATTGGCTGTCTTGTTCCTTAACCATCTCTACTCCTCCATTTGCTGAAACAGTGAGAAAGGTCCCTATGACTTGGAAGACAGGCACCTCCAAGGATAACTAGAGACCTTTAGAAGGGGCAGACACTCCAAACCCAGAAGAAAAGCTTCCAAAAATACTACAATGAGCATATATCTTTCCTTTTCCTTTCATCAAGAGCACTGTAATTACAACCTGCATCTTCTCATGCTTCCAATCCCCAACCCCAAACATTTTTAAACACAAAGTAAAAAGATTAATAAGAATCAAATTGCCATATGATTTCACTTATTTGTGGAATATTAAAACAAAGCACAACAAAATGAACAAAATAGCAATAGACTCACAGATGCTAAGAATTGTTACCATGTGGGAGGGGTTAGGGCAAGTGGGTGGGGAAGGTGAGGGGTTTAAAGGGAAAAAGAAATTCTCAATCATTATATAAATTGGTCATGGGGATGGTAGTACAGCATGGAGAATACAGCCAGTGATACTGTAACATCTTCCTATGTTGATAGATGGTAATCACGCTAGTTGGGGTGAGGATTTAATAATCTGAGTAACTGCTGAACCACTCATTGTGCTGTATATTTGAAACTAATATAAGATTGTATATCAATAATACTTGAATAAAAAAAAGAATCAAATTGCCAAATATTTGGGGTAAACCAAACCAACATGAAAAACATAGGCAAAGATCAACGAATATCCAAAAAAGTAAATAAGGCAGCAGAATTAACAGAACTAATAGACTACTTCAATATTTAAATAAAAATAACATTCTAAAAGAATCTAGAGAGCAGTGCCATAAAATAAGAAGAGACTGTTATGAAAATGGAACCACTAAAGACTCTGGAATTAAAAATTTTCAGATAACACAAAAAGTGCTTCCATAGATGGCTGGAAAGCAAAAGAGTATAGCCACAAAGAAAAAGAAAAAGAACATAAAGGCACAAAGTGAAGATCATAGTAGCAGCTCCTTTTAGTGTTGTTTAGAGGATTAAACAAGAGAAACCATGTAAGATTGTAAGCTGTGGTGGCCAGTGGTGACCTCATAGGAAGGTTATAATAAAGATCTATTTTATTATTATTATATTTGTGGTAACCATACTATATAATTGTTAGCTACTCCATGTTATCACTGTTACTATATCATCACTAAAGTGAGGTCTCCATAGTTGATTTATCTGCAAGGTCCTAGATATAACTGTTACTCTAAGAGCTGATGAAGTTGAGAGGAAGATAGAGGTGGGGAGGAGCCAGGAAACAGGATGTCAGAATCCTGGGACAGGGTGATGACACTCATTAGAGAGTTTAGGAGAGGGACTTGGACTAAGGTGTGAGCAAGAAGGAAAGGGGCAGGGGAGGAAAAGAGGAATTCCTCACCTGATGTTCAGGAAGCAGTAGTTCTGGGTTGGTGTTATGGGCTCCTTCTGGGTTCTGATGTAGTAACTTGCTACCCTTACCAAGTGATGGTATGATAGTGCCAGGGCCCCTTTCTATATATAGCAAATCCACAGACATAAGAAGGCTTTACATTTTATTTCCATCAGTGTTGACAAAGCCACTCACACTTATACTTCTTAATCAGTCAAAGCTTCTAACAGTTAATATGAATATTGGTAGCAAAGCAATTTTCAGTTTGCTCATGAGATGTGTTGCCAGTCCATAGACCATTGTAAGTATCCACAAAGCCCTAACGCAGACCTATCCCTAAATGCCTTTTAAAAGAGTTGGTTCTTTAAAACTGTCTTTTGGGCTTCAATTTGGTCTTTGTCCCTCTGGATTCTATCATTTACCCCTCTAACTAAATAAATGTCTTTATTTTCAAAAGAGGGATATAGGACAGCTGGGGACCCATTTCTAGATGTTTTATAAAGTACTCATCCAATTAAATATTATACTTCATTACCATTAAGTGCCCAATAATATAATTAGTTTGCAGATACCATCTACATTTCCCTATATTATTTATACAAGCTTGAGGTTATAATTTTAATACCAAAAATGTTGACAGAAATTTACATATTATTGAAATGGTATAATTTATTGATGAAGCACACAAATAATAGAGGTGATGTTTACAGCAGTTTGGAGCCTAATGTATAATTTACAATACTAAACAACTTTACAAACGAGTGAAAATTACACATTAGGCCTTGCCTGAGAAAATACTAGCTGTAAAACTAGGCATTTTAGCTTTATTTTTTGTAACAAGGGTATCTTTGTGGGAAACTGGTAGACCATTGGCTTTCAATCAGTGAGATAAAGAAGTATCAATCTGCTTGAAAAGAGAAGGCAGGCAGTCATCTTCCTGCCTGCTTGCCTCTCCAGTACTCTAGTTATACCAACCTTTCATTAACACTTGAATGCAGAAAGGGTATCAATAAAATGTTGTATTAAAACCCCATATAGATGGGACTGAATTTCATGTCAACAATGTTACTCAAAACCAGACAAATTTGTAGTTTGAAATAATTTGTTTTGATATCAGATATTTATATTACAATAAGAATTACTGCAATTATTCTACCTAAGGTTTACATCTTAGGGGTAAATACAATTCAAAGTTTACCCAATGGACCAGTTTTCTACAGAGGATTTCCAGATCCCACAATAACGGACTATGTTGGACACTGCTGGAAGTCTTCCCAATTCCTGCTTTCATTTAATAATTATATAAGAGCACTGTATATAATTATAAGAGCACTGCTTTCTAAATCCAATACCCTGCTTTCTAATAAAATTTTGATTCCATTCAAATATCCAATTAATCTCCATGTGATTCATGACTCACACAAGGCTGACTTTATCCCCATTTTTAGGAAATGGGGGAAGGATGTTATTTAGTCTATGCAAATCATGGAAATCCCATTTCCTAGGCTTATAAGTGCTCCTGAGCCTGAATTCTATCCCAAAAGATGTGAAGGAAAGTGCTGAAGGTGCTTCTGGGAAAGGTTTCTTTACTCTCAAGAAAGATACTCAGGAAAAGGCATTCCTTTTTGAGACCTGGCCATACCTGGGTGTGATGCCTGAAAATGCTGCATCATCTTGCAGCTAAGAGCCAATCCTGCCAGAAGGCACATTCAACACTGTGAAGATGGTAGAGGGCAGAAATTGGGAAGAACCTGGGACTTGGTGACTTCATAGAGCAGCTGATTCAACCAATCTTGAGAGAATGCTCCAACTCTGGACTTTCTGTTATATACAAGCTAATAAATTCCCTCCATATTTAGGTATGTTTGAGTAGAAATTCATGTCACTTGCAGAATTAAAGGCACCATAACTTACTTATGGACCGTTTGCCAATATTTGGCTGCCCAGCATCTGTTCCCCATCCTAATGCCAGCTTTTAGAAATTTGCTTATTACTGATGTGTCAGTGGTAATCTTGGTGGGAGAGTATGCTTCCTAGTTCTGAAGCTTAAAACGTCAGATTCTTTCTTTCCTCTCCCCTTAAACATCAAAGGAATGGACAGAATTTGGCTGATCATCCAAATGTTTCACCCCTTTCCTTTGAATTTCTAAAGCAAGAAAGGAATATGAATAATAATACTTATTGCAATAGTATCGTTGACCAGAAGGCCACTGGGGACTGATTCTCTTGGTTGATGTCCATTCTCAAGCCTTGTCTTCTAGCCTCCTTTTTATTTTTTGAGCTGCACTCAATATATACATCCATGTTCTCCCAATAAATTCCCTTGTGCTTGAGTTAACCAGAATTTATTCTGAATCTTGCAAAGAACAACAACAAATAGACTGATATCACCAGGGAGATCCTATTCTTAGCACCAAAAACCAAAAGTGAACTTGCATTGATATACCCAGGTCAATCCAACATATTCTCATGCACAACACAATAGTTTCTCTCTCCCTTTTACGTCTTGTTTTATTTTTCTTTTCTCATGTATCAAAAAAACATTTTAACCTTAATAGAACTATACCAAGTTCTAAATTCTTTTCTGTCATAAAAGGGCAGGCAGTTGTTGTTACTATGCTGTTTTAAGTCTCAGAGGCCTGCCAGTGGCTTTTTCATAAGAATATAGAATCTTAAACTCCAGGTGTCTCTGGTGCCATTTAATTTAATCTTTTACTTATTGCTAGTATTATAAGCTCCAACAATTCCAAGTGACTGTATCAGATGGTAGCAAATATAACAAATGTTTCTTTTCCTCAGAGCAATTTTGGACTCTGAAACCAAAACAGAGATGTCTTGTCATCATTCTCATTAATTGGTGAATGGTAAAAACATTTTTGTGAGTTAGGAGGGTTCCCAGGACCTACTCAAGCACCACACATTCTAAAAAGGAATATGTAAGTTCAATTAGGGTCAATTTTTGGCCAAAGAATATGGCAGCAAAGTTCATGGTAAAAAAATGAATAGATTGTATGTAGTATTGGCATCTCTTGAGGCAGTTGCAGAACAATGATACAACAAGAGTTGGGAGATCTCTGACAAGAGAACCCACCCAAACTTTCATTTTACAAATAAGGAAACCAAAGTCTAAAGTATTGGGAACTGATTTGCCCCAAGTGACAGGGATGGAACCCAGACTCAGATCTCCTAGCTCTGAGTCCAATATAACATCCCACATTAAGGTCTTGTTTTATAGTGTCTCTCAAGTAAATATTTTAAATGTCTAGACTGTCCTTTCTGTACTTCTTGAAATCCCGCCTACCCAGATCCAGGTAAGATGTCATTTCCTGTCTGAAATCTTCCTCAATTTCTCCTGCAAAAAAGTAATCATGCCTGCTCTCAAAGCTCTCCATTTACTCCCACACTACTGATCTGCTTGTAACATAGCTAATTGTGTGCATGCACATCTGTCACCCTTATGGACTGTACATTCTGTAAGGACAGGGGTTGTCTTCTTCAATTTCATTTCATGAAAGAAATTTAATTTCTTTATAGATCCTAACAGTTTATATGTGATAAATGTTGGTGGAGTCACACTGAAATGTGCTCAAGAAATGTTTATTACTCCCACAAATGTTTGTGGGAATTCATGGCTTACGATGTCAGTCCCCTTGGGATCCTAACAAGCACCTCCATAGATACATAGTGCTTTAGTCAAAAGCAGTCATTCATGGTCAGGATTTCAAGTCTGGTGTTAGACAGGAAAAGAGATAATCTGTGTCAGGTACTCCTCCAATCAAATCACTAAGGCAGCCTCAGACTTCAGTTATTTGCAGGGTCTGCCCAGACATGCATATAAAATGTTAATCGTAAATGTATTGCTCAAGATACTTTCTGATGCAAAGAAAGAAAAGCCCCATTCACTGTGACTTATGTAATGAGATTAATCATCTCACAGAATGGGAAGCCCACTAGGAGGAAAGATTTCAAGTTTGACTAATTCAGTAGCCATATCATGTCACCTCAGGCTAAATTCCTATTATTCCTCTCCTCTGTATATAATTTGTGGTATTGGCTTTTTCCTAAGGCTGGTTCCTTTCCTCTTTATTAGACATCTGCTGCTAGCAATGAGGACTGCACACTTCCTTATTCATGTCCTGCATGAGAAAGAAAAGCCTTCTCCTGACTATGCAATAAAAATCCTTTCCAGCAGGCTGAATCTAGGTCACATGACCAACTAACTAGACCTACTATGTTATTGCAGGAAAGTCTGATCCTGCCTAGTTTAGAAATTCAAGACTGACTCTGGAACTGGGAATGTGTTTGGCTTCCCCCTCAGTCACCTGGGCTGCTTGGGGAAGGAGTGGATACTCAAACAGGTTCAGGTTCTGTTTGGCAGGAAGAAGAAGGATGCATGCTTGGTAAGGAGTCATCAGTATACATGATCTAAGGATGACAATTTTTCAAACTGTGAATTAGCACAAACACCCCCTTTTATGGAATTTTGAGTTAAGAAAAAGAAAATCACTCTTTCTTTTCTAAAGTAATCATGTGTTATAAATAATACATATTTCAGTGTTACCTTTCCATTGGATCAAGTGAGTTATATCCTCAGGGCTTATGAATTGACAGATCAGGGGAACATTCTTCTTCGTGTCTAGTAATGTACTTTTGGGAATCCATGGCAATTTATAAACCCCCAGATTGAACAATTTCTGTGTCAGAAATTCACTTTCATTTTCCCTTCCAATTCTTCCAAATTCCTATGTATGCAGTGCTTATTTAGAGAGATCTCTCCCTTCCCACCTACTTATATGCAAGTTGATGGTGATTCACTGAAATCGTGCCATGCTGACCATGGAAATAGGAAAGAGAGGAGTAGTAGGAAGTGGGCATTTTTCTCAAGATTAAAAAAAAAATGACACTGACAGGCAAAGTACATACTTCAAAGTCTCCTAAAATACTTCGAGCCTTCAGGGCTGTGCTCTCTGTATGGAGGTGGTCAGTGCTCACTCTGGGTGTTTCATGATTTGGGATATTTGGAAGTGATTCTATTTCCACAGTCAAGCATAAGTGTGCTCTCCTCAGTCCCACCTGCTTGGTGGACAGAGCAGTGAAGGCTGCCTTTCCACGGTCTGTAGATTAATTCAAGGGAAGAAATCATTCTCTAAGCATCAGAAATATGATAAACAAACATCTAAGATAGGCTGGAGATGCAATGGCTGTTCTCAAATGTTACTGTGTTTATTCTGTGACTGATAAACACAGAAAGGAAGTGGAAAACCTTGACAGGTCTTACATAGCTCCTGAGGAGGACAGCTCCCAGCTATGATACTTTCATTTACCCACGCAGCCAACTTGAGGCTTCTTGTGTGCAAGGAAGAAAATAGCTCCTTTGAGGCAAAGGGGACAGGGTTAGTATACCCTATGGTGACACCCTCCCACAGCTTCTCTCCAACAGGAATGACAAGCTCACATATGACAAGAGGCTGGGAACATTTCTTTGGAATTTGCAAAATGTTTTATAGTCCCTCTGCAGAGACATGAATCCTCATGATCATTTGACATAAAACAGAAGGGGATATAATTCTCTTACATCTAAGATAATACAGTTTTGTGTAGGATTCTGTTGTTGTTACTGTTTAGATTTTTTTAGAAAGTTCAGAGAAAGCAAACAGTTTACTGCTACAGAACATTACTCTTTTAAGTATATTTTGTACATATTATTCTAAAACTTTATTCGTTTAGGAAGGATGTCTCTATGCCTTACTGAAATGGGTTTCCCTTATATTCACATATCATGATTGGACATTCACTTGATTAAAACTTGGTTTGAATACTCAGAATCTGGTTTAAGTGAAAAAAAAAAAAACAATCCCTCTAACCCAGATTCACCACTCCCATTTTTCTTTTTTGTTAATATTCTAGAAAAAGCAGAACTCACTACCTATTCTTTCCCTAAGTCATGGAATTCTGATGTTCATAGTCTTCACTTGCTTCCTGATTACTTTCCTATCCTTCATTTACAGGAGTGGTGTCACAAGCAGCAATACTGACCACACCTTTTTTATCTCTCACATCTCCTGGATTTTATGGCTTTCCTCTGTTCCTCCCAGGAGTTCTTTTTTTACTGGCCTCTGAGGCTTCCTTTTCCTTGGTCTGCAGCGTGATCCACAGGATTTTCTTTTCTGCCTTTTGCTTCTCTATGTCTTCATTTCTGATTGATTGTCTTGCCCACACTCAAGCCTTGAGCAATCACATCAATACTTTCATCTCCAACACTTGTCTGAGCCACAGATCTTAATGTGAAGCATTCCACCAGACATCTCTACTTCATGTGCCCTGGACATGTCAAATTCAATATAGCCAAATCTGAACGTGGTGTTTCCCCTCAATTTGCCCTTCCCTGATTAACAGATTGAAACTGTTTTCACAGTCACTGAATGACTAGAAACCTCAGTGCCATCATCCCTCTCCTCAACTCTCACATCCAAGGCCTAAAGATTAGACCTGCTGCACATCTTCCATATCTTCCCCTCCTCTGTATTGCTTTGTCTGTACCAGGTTTTTACCACTCATCTGAATTCTGCAATAGTTGTCTGACCTGTATCCCCTTCTAACTTGAGACGCCCTCACTAAAAATGCCAGTCATTCTGTACATGTGGCCAGAGTAAACTTTGTAAAATCCTGTTTCAGAATTTCCTTTAAAATCATTAAATCCTTTTATAATTCCTCACAGTTTTCATAGTTAAGTTCAAACTCCTAATAAGCTTAAAAGATCCATCTTGATCTATTTATTGAATATTACTCTCACCTCTCACTGCCTTCTTTTCTGACCACCGATGACTCTTTACTTTTCTAGGCACAATTAAATGGTTGTAATTCTAAAATATACCCCATTTATTCATACATTCAGGTCTCTAGGGATAGAATAAAACTCTACTCAATGTATGTAACTCACTGAACCTTCAAAACTCAGCTTAAGTGTCATGTCTAGGAGCTGTTTGGGATTTCTATTGTGATTTATATTCTTCTCCTCTTAGTTATCTTGGTTTACTTTCCACTTTCATTTTATTACCTAATAGTAATTTTTATTAACTCTTGAACTCATGAAGGGCAAGGACTATTATTCATCTTTTTTATCAACAGGATTCAATAAATGTTTGCCTAATGAGTGAAAGAATGAAACCAGGTGCTCTGAGGAATACAAAAGACTTTTCTGACTCACTCTCTGCTCTAAAAAAATATTAAAATTTTGATAGTAGAATTAATAAATTAGAAGACAAAAAATGGAATATGAAAAGTTGGTATGGCCTACTAGTGTAGCAAAAGTCTTATGAAATCCAATATACTTTTCTTTTTCTTAATTAAAAAAATTTTTTTTAGCCTTTCTAACATTAAAATAAGGAAGGCTAAAGTTTTTCGCTTCAGGGCGGGAGGACACAAAAGCAACATCAAGAAAAAAATGTGCAATTATTTGACTTGAGTTCCAAAATAGGCCCTTGAAATGCATGGTAGAATGACAGTTTTGAAAGCCAAAGAGTTTTTCACTTTCAAGAGCTTCGCCTTTTGAGAAGAAAAAATAAGATATTTGTAAGTTTCAATTGAATCTGGAAGACTTTAAATGTGCAAGTTATATCAGGAATCTTATAGTAGGGAAAGCTGCAGAACTTGATGCAACAGGACAAGAGAGGAAATCAAACCATTCTTGGTACCAAAGGTGGACTTGGAGAGAGAAAGGATGAAGAAAGAAGAGGTGTTAAATGTGGGTATAGGATGCCTACTTTTTGTCCCCCACCCAAGGTTGAGTCTTTCAGAATTAGATGATAGAAAGCAAGATAAGTTGGGTAGAGTCTATAAAGGGATCTCAGGGTAGAGCCTGGGAAGCCTGTGCATATCAAAAAATTGCTACCATAAAGTGTCATCTGAGAGTTAGTGTTTATGCAGGGGGATCTGAAGTCAGGCACGGGATTTTGCATACTCCAGCAGGAGATAGGGAGAGAAGCTGAGATTTCAGAGCCATTTGAGGAAAGTCCATAAGTACTTAGAGGGCTATCAGACTAGAGATCATGGGAAGACCGTGATTATCAGAGGCCAACATATAGCAGTGCAGACCGTGTGAAACTGGAGTAGGTCAGGGAGTAAAGAGGAGGCCTGCCGACCAATCCCCTTGTTGGAACTCAGATCATCCATAACCTAAGAAGAGATGAAAAGGATGGGAGAGAATCTTGAGTCATTGAAAATGATCACTGTTAATCAGTACTTAAGTGCTCTTTAAAGCATCCTTTCTTTTTAAGTTCTTCCCATATAACTCCTACTTTGATATGAGTTTTCTTGTTTAGTGTTTACAAAATGTTCTCTTGGATATCTACATTGATTATATAGCTGTCTCTGTTACTAGTCTGTTTCTTAAAGGCAGGAGTTCTTATCTTTGTATCCCCACTATTTACTACTACACAGTAATTTGTCAATAAATATTTGTGGAATAAAAAATAAAAAGAATATATTGATCTGGAATATGGACAGTGGTCTGAAATTGATGTAGATTTCATGGAGTTATTGGAATACAGACAAGAGTAGAAGCTATGAGAGTGATGAAGTTGCTGATTGATTATGCATAGAGTGAGAATAAAAGATGGTTTATCACATTATTTTTTTAATGGCTGAGTAATATACCATATAGATGTGCCACATCTTCTTTATACATTCATCTATCAATGGACACTTAGGTTGCTTCCATATCTTGGCCATTGTGAATAATGCTGTGGTAAACATAGGAGCACCATAAAAAATAATGAAATCTTGCCATTTGCAGCATGGATGGACCTAGAGTGTATTATGCTTAATGAAATAAGTCAGAGAAAGACACATATCATATGATTTCATTTATATGTGGAATCTAAAAAACAAAACAAAAAAGAAAGTAGACCCATAAATACTGACAACAGACTGTTGGTTACCATAGAGGAGGGGATGGGGGAATGGGAAAAATAGGTGAAGGGAATAAAGAGACACAAACTTCCAATTACAAAAAACAGTCATGGGGATGAAAGTAGAGTATAGGGACTACAGTTAATAATGTTGTAATATCTTTGTATGGTGTGATAGATGGAAACTACACCTATCATGTTAAATATTCCTTAATGTATATAATTGTTAAATCACTGTGTTATACAATATGAAACCAATATAATATTGTAAATCAACTACATTTCAATAAAAAAGAAAAGATTATTTTCTGAAACCAACACAAAATTTAACATAATAGCATAGGGATTAGCCATCAGAGCATATTTTTAAAAAATGGTTTATCACAGAACCCTAAGAAATACCAACTCACAGGGAGTGAAGAGAGGAAAGAAGAGCCCATGAAAGAATGGTTGGTAAGAGAAGAGGCTACGGTAGTGTCCTGGAAGCCTAGGGTAAAGAAAAATTCAAGAAGGAATCATTCAAGAGAACCAAGTAACAACTGGAAATCAATAAGATAAAGACAAATAAATGACTATTGGATTTGATAATTAGGAGGCCACTGGTGACTTTTTCCAGTGACATTTTGGTGGCATAGTGGGAGGAAATAAATTCAGAGTCAGTTTTGTAGATCTAACTTTTCTCATAGGTAGTTGCTTCACTGATGTCTGGAGAAGTGAGTGTGAAGCAACAACTTCTGCTTCCTGTTTAAGCCATGTTCTCTAATCCCACGTCGGCAGGGGACTTTGTTCTTTAGGAGTCTAACAGGGCTCCATTAATTATGTTTTTATATGCACAGAGCTCTTTGTATCTATTTTCAATAGTTAGAATTTAGAGAGATCAGACATATGATTATAACCTTCAAACCTCCCACAAAGTCAACTCCTTACTGAAGGTTATAAAGCCTAACCAAGATTTAGAGCTCAAATAAACAGAGGTGGTTAAGTCACTCAAGGGAAACATATTAAAGTCAATTACAGCTCAGTATGAGTCGGTTTATCAGATTTCCTTCCCCTGTGACCAAAGAAGCAAGAAGTAGAACTTGTTCCAAAGTGTGGGGATGAAGGTGGGGGTGTACCCAGGGTTGATGGAGAACACATAGGCCCAGAGCCCAGGTAATTGCGCCTGTTTCCCTGAGGGTCAGTTAATCAAGGCTGGACACGTTTCCTGCATCAGAACCATCTGATCTTTGTAATACTCATTCTAATTCAATTCAACAAATACCTATTGAGTATTATCTGTCAGGCACTATTTTAGCAACTAAGGAAAAAGATCCAAGAACTGAAAATAAACATAAACATGAACAGCATGGTTCCTGTCCTCAAGGGATTCCCACATGAAATTTCCATATGACTCCAAAGGGATTGTAAGAGTGTTACATACAAAGCACTGTGGAGACAACAGAGGAGTAAGTGTTTCAGTCAGCATTGGGAGGGGGGTACAACCAGAAAAGTTACAGGTGTGGAAGTCAGTTCTTGCAGGTTGATTAGAACGAAAGGCAATCAAAGCAGAGGGGGAAAAGTCTATTGTTTTCTAAAAATCTATAGAAATAAAAGATTTTGAAAGGTCTAAACTTTCTAAAGCCACAAATTCAGGTCTTTTAAAACTTATTCAGGGAAGGAATTATTCTTGTAATTACCTCTAACTTCATCTCCTTATAATACTTTTTAAGCCCTCTCCTTTCTCTTTTTTCATGGAGGAAAAAAATGGGAACAGATAGTTCACATGATATTTAGATTTCCATTAGAAATATCTCACAACCACTATGTTATTTTACAGAAAACAAAACAAAAAAACTCGCCAAACCACTTTATCCCAATGCACACCCATTCATCACTTAGTCTTTTTGTTTTAAAGTGAATACTAATCTACCTCCATTAAAAGCTCCCATGGGGCCTTAGCTCCAGTGAACATGAAAGTTTTAACTGATGGGCTTAAGGGAAGGAAGAAGTTGTACTTGATGTCAGTGAGAACATTCTTTGATAAAACTAGCCCTATTCAGAATCCTTCAGATTTGGAAAGAGAATCACGTTTGTCTTACTGTCCAAGGACTCTCTAATTTCCTGTTTCAACTAAATGAATTAGGAATGGTTATTTCCATGGTATTTCTCCCTATGTTGGGCACTATATCTCAAGTTATTCTAAACTGTGTTTCCAGGAGGGCTGAATAAACACCTAAAGCTGTAAAGGAGGGCAGAGGGCATCAAGAGTCAGGAAAAAGGACTAATAACATTTAACCTAACTGCCTAAAGCATGGGCCACCCAGTTTTGAATAAACAACCTGAGGCTAAGCTTAGAAATGCGCCTGCTTTAAGTTAGATAACTAGAAGTGGGCAACAGCCTGGGGGCGTGATCCGTGATAAGTCACATAGACATGCTTGGGTAAGCAAGAGATAATTTGAAGCGGTCAGGCAACTGGAGTGTTCCCTAAAAGGTTACAATATAGAATGTGTCTTAAAATTATTGGTTGTAGAAATGCGCGGGCTTCGGTGTAACGGCTGTGAAAATCCTATATAAGCAATACCTAAAGTTGCCTGGGGGTTGGCAGCTCGGACTCGGCCTGCATGTCAGGGGAGGTGCTGTCGACCCCAGCTTGCTGGCTGAATAAAGACTTTGCCTGTACTTACATCTCCATGCCTGTGTGCTTTGTTCTCTCGGGAAAACCCTGAGTTCCTGGGCCCTAACATTTGGGGGCTCGTCCGGGATCCGTGCGGCTTCCCTGAGAACAAAGGACGGCTGGAGGCAAGGTCTAATTGTCCGGACGGGGCAGTGCAATTTGAGGGTCGCCCCCTCGTGTCTGCATAAATCCATTATAAAGCGGGAGTCACCATCCCGTGTATGGTCTCGGGTTAGTGACCCCGAGTGAGAGAGTCCAGGTTGGTAGTCCCGGCCCCCAGGTTAGCGACCCTGGGTGAAGCCCAGGTAACCAATCCTGGCCCTAAGGTCCGAGTGACTTGGCCTTTAGGAAGGCAAGTCCGATCGGCAGAAAACTGGCACCCAAGGAGGAAAAGATCGAGCTCGTCACCCTGCGGCGGTCCGAGTGGACGCCTTTCGGGAGAATAACGAGAGTTTTTGAGGATCCTGAAAGTGGTGAGTGTGGTGCGCACCAGAGTGAGAGAAGGACCGGTCCGAACGAGTGTGATCAGATGTGGTGTGTGTGCTTGGTGTTTATTTTACTGTGCTTTGGTTTCGGTTTATATTTTTTTATGCGCTTCGTATTTTAAGTTTCCTTGTTCTAAGGCTCTCCTGCTCTCTCCGTTCCTCCCTTCTGCCACTACATCATTCCCCGCGGGCACGGGTCGGGCAATTAAGAGCCATTAGGGCGCCCGCCACTAGAAGACTCCCGTGACAGGATAAGGGGGTCACAGCCATGAATCCCAGATAAATTCGCATCCCCCGCAGAAGGAAAACTGTGCAACGACAGGCACCCATTCACAAGCACATATAACAGTCATCTTGTTTGAAGTGGCATCTTCATCCTTCGCCTTTGTCTCCCTCATATCCTTTTTCTTCTTCTTTTTCACTATGGGTCAGGCTCAGGCTACTCCTGGCTAAGAGTCTGATCCTTTCCCATTTCCCAGAGGTCAAGAAACAGGCCTTAAATATGAGCCTTGGCATCAAGAAGGGTAAGCTTGACACCTTTTGCTCAGTTGAGTGGCCTTCCTTTGGAGTAGGCTGGCCGACCCAGGGATCTCTTTCCCTGGACCTTATCGGCAAAGTCAAAACCATTATCTCCCGACCAGGCCCTGAGGGCCACCCTGACCAACTCCCCTATATCTTGGTCTGGGAAAATCTAGCCGAGAATCCTCCATCCTGGCTGAGGCCCTTTTTGGTGGGGAAACCTCATACTGACCCCCTAAAGACCTCCATCCTAGTTGCTCAGGAAAAATTAGAGCCCTCTGATCACAGGGCCAGAAATCCTGTGCGCCCGAGTGCGCTGCCTGTCCTCCCCGACAGTTCTCCTCTTTACCCCCTTCTGCCAATTGAGCAGGCACCTCTGTATGTGGAGGAGGGGGGTGAAGCTGCCGGGAGGATAGAAAACGAGGCTGGGGAACTCAGTGGGAACCAGGCGGCTGCAGCTTCCCCAGACTCTTCAGCAGAGGGAGGCAGGAGGCCGGAAAGAGCTTCCCCACACTCCCCCGCCCTGGCCCCACGTAGGGCACCAGGTAGAACAGGAGGAATGCAGTTAAGGCCTCGGGGGGCCAGGGAACAAGAAGGGGAGGCTCCCTCCTCCACCTCAGAAGGAGCAGTGCTGGTTCTGCCTGTGCGCGCCATCGGTACAGGCATCGCTCAACAATATCAATACTGGCCCTTTTCATCTAGTGACCTCTATAATTGGAGGACTCAGAACCCTCCCTTCTCAGAGGACCCCAAGTGTCTTATAGGTTTAGTGGAGTCCATTATGTTTACTCATCGTCCCACATGGGACGTCTGCCAGCAATTGCTCCGCACTCTCTTCACGACGGAAGAGTGAGAGTGTATCCTCAATGAGACCAGGAAAAATGTCCTCAGAGAGAATGGAAGACCCACTATCCTCCAGCCCATCATCAACGAGGCATTCCCACTTACGCGCCCAGATTGGGACTTCGGGACTGCAGAAGGTAGGGAGCGTCTCCGGGTCTATCCCCAGACTCTGTTGATTGGTCTCCGGGTGGCCGGCAGACGGCCCACTATCCTGGCTAAGGTAAAAACTATTGTTCAGGGGGAAATGGAAAGCCCAGCCGCGTATCTGGAAAGGCTGTTTGATGCTTACAGGCAGTACACCCCCATAAACCCAGAAGCAGAGGAACACAGATCAGCTGTAGTCCTCTCATTCATCAACCAGGCAGCCCCCGATATCCGGAGAAAACTCCACAAGCGGGAGGACCTGGGGGAGATCTCTATTAGAGAGCTGCTGCAGCAGGCAGAGAAGGTCTTCAATGCTAGGGAAACTCCGGAAGATAGAGAAGAAAGGCTGAGGAAAGAGAAATGGGTAATATAGGAGAAAAATAGGAAGGAAGACAGAGAATTTCAGAAGAGGGAAAACAAGAAGCAGAGGGAGGAGATGGCCAGGATATTCCTGGCCAGAGTGAAGGAGGGCCCTAGGCCACCTCGAGGAACAGGACCCCGCCAATCCCGACTAGCACAAGATCAATGCGCCCTGTGCAAGAGATATGGACATTGGAAGAGGGAGTGCCCCCAAAGGAGGGAATAAGGAGGAGGGAACCCTGTTGAAACCCTGCACCTAGGAGAGGAGGATTGACGGGGACGGGGCTCGGTGCCCCTCCCCGAGTCCTGGGTAACCCTGTGCGTGGAGGGGACTCCCATTGGGTTCATGGTAGACACTGAAGCACAATATTCAGTTCTCAACCAGGCCCACGGTCCCCTGAACCCAGGACGCACAAGTATAGTCCAGGGACCGACAGGGTCCAAGAAATGTGCCTGGACCACTAAAAGAAAAGTGGACCTAGGAAGGCATCAGGTCTCTCACTCATTTCTGGTCGTACCTGAGAGCCCCGCACCGCTGTTAGGTAGAGACTTATTAACCAAGGTTGGGGTGCGCATTCATTTTGAACCAGAAGGGATAAAAATCATAGACAAAGAAGGGCAGCCCCTACAACCGGCGCATGTGTTAACTCTGTCTCTGGCCGACGAACATCGTCTGTTTCAGGTGGATCAAGAAAAGGGGGGCCGGGGAGAAATGGACTCTTGGTTACAGAGGTTCCCTTCCACATGGGCCGAGACTGGAGGCATTGGTCTCGCTAAACACCTATCCCCGGTCGTTGTTCAACTCAAAGCCGCGGCTCTACCCATCTGGGTCCGGCAATATCCAATGCCGGAAGAGGCTAGGAAAGGAATAGCACCCCATATCCATGGACTATTGGAGACAGGAATCCTTAAAACCTGCCAATCTGCATGGAATACGCCCCTGCTTCCAGTAAGGAAGCCTGGCAGTGGAGATTACAGACCGGTGCAGGACTTGCGAAAGGTCAATGAGAGGGTAGAAGACATCCATCCTACAGTGCCCAACCCTTACACCCTACTCAGCTACCTGCCACCTGCACATGTGTGGTATACTACTCTGGACCTGAAAGACGCCTTCTTCAGTATCCCACTCTCTGAAGTTAGTCAGCCTTTGTTTGCCTTTGAGTGGCAAGAACCAGGGGGAGGAAGAAAAGGGCAGCTTACCTGGACTAGACTGCCACAGGGCTTCAAAAACTCTCCCACCTTATTCAGTGAAGCCCTAAGCCAGGACCTGGAGCCCTTTCGCAGGAGCCACCCCCTTGTGACACTGCTGCAGTATGTGGATGACCTGTTGCTGGCTACAGAAACCTGTGAGGAGTGTGAAGAAGCCACAGGGAACTTGCTGGCTGAAGTAGTTGAACTGGGATATCAAGCCAGCGCCAAGAAAGCCCACATCTGTCAGAGGTCAGTAGTCTACCTGGAGTACAAAATATCTAATGGGGCCAGGTGGCTAACACAGGTTATGAAAGAAACTATCCTGACTATCCCCGTCCCCTCCTCACCCCGGGGAGTGAGAGAATTTCTTGGCTCAGCGGGGTTTTGCAGGCTTTGGATTCCAGGGTACGCAGAAATAGCCCGACCGCTATATGAAGCGACCAAAGAAGGGCTGGGCTGGCAATGGACTCAGGAACGACAAGAGGCTTTTGACAGACTAAAAGAAGCTGTCCTCCACGCCCTATGTCTGCCAGACCCAGAAAAACCCTTTATCCTGTTTATAGATGAAAAGAAGGGAGTGGCCAAAGGAGTCCTGGCTCAGCAGCTGGGCCCATGGAAGAGACCTGTGGCCTATTTGTCCAAGCGGCTAGACCCAGTGGCCTCTGGGTGGCCACCTTGTCTGCGTATCCTAGCAGCCATCGCTCTACTGGTAAAGGAGGCAGATAAGCTGACTTTTAGCCAGAACCTAAGAATAACAGCCCCACATACCGTAGAGGGGATCCTCAGGCATCCTCCAGGAAAATGGATGACGAACACAAGACTCACCCACTACCAAGGGCTCCTACTAGACTCTCCACGAATCACCTTCTCTGACCCAGTAACCCTAAATCCTGCCACCCTTCTGCCGGATCCAGATCCGACGACCCCCATCCACGACTGTGGAGACATCCTTTCCGAAATTATCCAGGTGCGAGCAGACCTGAAAGACACACCGTTACCAAGCTGTGAGCTGAATTGGTATACAGATGGGAGCAGTTTTATGCAGGAGGGGGTCAGGAGAGCAGGGGCAGCTGTAGTAACCCACGAAGGGGAAGTTGTCTGGAGCGCAGCTCTGCCCCCTGGCACCTCAGCACAGAAGGCGGAACTTATTGCTCTTGCTGAGGCCCTGGAAAGAGCAGAAGGCAAGAGGGCCAACATATACATAGATAGCAGATATGCCTTTGGCACTGTCCATGTCCACGGTGCCATCTACCGAGAAAGAGGATTCCGTTCCACGGAAGGGAAGGGACTGAGGAATCTGCAAGAAGTCCAAAGACTACTAGCTGCTGTCAAAAAACCCAAAGCAGTAGCAGTTATACATGTACCGGGCCACCAATCAAAGAAGACACCTGAGGCTGTTGGCAACAGCCATGCTGATGCGGAAGCTAAAAGGGCGGCCCTCTCGGACTCCCTTGTACTTGCAGGCCTCGAAATACCCATACCTGAACTGCCCGCCTTGCCACCCAAACCTGAGTATTCCCCCCAGGATCTTGAGTGGATTAAGAAACAAGTCTTGGGGAAAGTGTTTAGGGAGGGAAATTGGAGTAGGGACCAAGAAGGTAGGTTGATCCTGCCTGAAGCATTGGGGCAGTACATGCTTGCTAATCTGCACAAGTCCACCCATCTAGGTTGGAAAAAGCTGCTCAGCCTTTTCCAGTCTGCGCAGTTGGTGTTTCCCCACCAGAATGAGGCAGCTCATCAGATCACGAATGAATGCAGTAGCTGTGCAAGGCTAAGACCAGCCCCAAGAGGGCTGCACCCGGCAGGTACCCGGGAAAGGGGGAGGGTTCCAGGGAGGAATTGGGAAATAGACTTCACCGAAATAAAACCAGGGAAGTATGGATACAAGTATTTGCTGGTTATGGTAGATACTTTCTCTGGGTGGGTGGAGGCCTTTCCAACCAAGCATGAGACTAGCCAGGTAGTAGCAAAAAGACTAATTGAGGAAATCATCCCCGGATATGGGGTTCCTGAAGCAATAGGTTCCGATAACGGCCCGGCTTTCGTTAGCAAAGTCCTGCAAGGACTAGCCCTAGCTTTGGGAATAGATTGGAAGTTACATTGTGCTTATAACCCACAAAGCTCTGGGCAGGTAGAAAGAATGAATCGGACCCTGAAGGAGACCCTTCTAAATTGGTATTAGAGACTGGTGGGGACTGGGTGACCCTCCTTCCCTTAGCCATCTTCCGTGCTCGGAACTCCCCCTATGTACATAGTTTAACTCCATTTGAGATAATGTACGGGGCTTCTCCACCCATAATCCGGCGAGTGCAGCTTCCCGGTGTAGAGGACCCGTCCCCTGACTATCTGAAGGTGTTGCAAGCTCTTGCTAAAGTGCAGCAGGAAATCTGGCCCCTGATCAGAGCGTATTACGAGGGCAGGAAAATTCCGAGCCCGGAACATGGCATAGTCCCAGGAGATATGGTGTGGGTCAAGAGACACCAAGTGAAGACTCTTGAGCCCAGGTGGAAAGGACCTTACGTTGTATTGTTTACCACCCCCACTGCTCTCAAGGTTGACAGTATCGCTCCTTGGGTGCACCACACCCACTTCGGAAGATCCTGCTTCATCAGGATCCAGGGGCCCGCAAGGAGGAGTGGAAGGTGCAGCAGCATCCTGCGAATCCCCTGAAACTACATCTAAGCCGAAGATGAAGGGGATCCTGCTGATAAGTGCCTTAGTATGGACCTTAAAGGGAACCACATCTGTGACCAGCCCCCCCAGCCATGGGGCCTGACCTGGGTGCTGGTCAACGGCGCAACTGGGGAAGTCATCAGTACCACAGAACACAGTGCGCCACTCGGAACCTGGTGGCCTGACCTGTTTTTCTGCCTTCGACGGATCAACCAAGGTTACTGGACCCTTTGGGGGATCGCCCCTTTGGCTGGGACCCAGGCCCAGGGATTTTATGCCTGCCCAAAAGCAGGCAAAGGAGAGTCATGTGAGTGAGGGCCCTTCTGGTGTGCCAAATTGACCTGTGTAACCTCGAATGATGGGGGTCAGAAATGGCCGGTTACAAAAGGGGATGCTGTCAAATTTTCTTATGTCAACCAGGGCCTCCCACGTCATGTGCAAAGGGACAGGGCTTGTGACCAAGACCGAGATTAGGTACGAATTCAATTCACTGAGATGGGCAAAAAGACTGAAGTATCACGTTGGATAAGAGGGCTAACATGGGGGATAAAGTACTATAAATCTTGGGGACATGAGGAAGAAGGTGCAACCCTCACCATTAAATTAACCGTGTTACCTCCCACGGCCGCTGTAGGTCCCAACCCAGTTATAAATCCCCAGAAACCTTCAATCCAAGATAAGGGCCTGAGCAAAAAGGATGAGAAAATGCCGACCAGGACGCTTGCTCCAGAACCCACGAGAGGACCGGGTCCATCGACCTCTGGGTTATGGGCCCAGCACACTCCCTCCGGGTTAGATAATCCCATGTGGGAAATGGTGCAGGCAGTAGTAGAGACTCTTAACCACACCACTTCCTCCCTCACCGATCCCTGTTGGCTATGCTACCCAGGTTCACCCCCCTTCTATGAAGCAATTGAGATAAATGGCTCCTACACTATCAACAACTCCCATCCCACTTACTGGGACGGGCGACCGTGGAGACTTACAATCGCTCAAGTCTCTATCGCTGGTACATGTGTAGGCACAGTCCCGACGGCCCAGAGCCAATTATGCTCTTCCTATAGTAGCACCCCGTGGGAGCAAGGAAAGTGGATTATACCCTCCTCGGGTTGGTAGCTCTGTTCAAA
This sequence comes from Manis javanica, assembly GCF_040802235.1. Classification (NCBI taxonomy): domain Eukaryota; kingdom Metazoa; phylum Chordata; class Mammalia; order Pholidota; family Manidae; genus Manis; species Manis javanica. Next base: position 65,646,785 of record NC_133162.1, read on the forward strand.
GACAGGCCTCACCCCGGCCCTATCCACCTCTGTGTTCAATACTTAATAATGAGTTTTGTGTGCTGGTGGCCATTCTACCTCGCCTAATATATCGTTCTCATGACTCTCTCCTTTCTTATTGGGAAGAAAGGTCGAATCCCCACCGGAGCAAGAGGGAGGCTGTTACCGCCCTGACCATTGAGATCCTCGTCTCCCTAGGGATAGCAGGGGCAGGCACTGGGGTCACAGCCCTCGTGACACGGGAAAAAGGGCTCACAACCCTGAAGCTGGCAGTCGACAGGGACCTAGAACAGCTCCGACAGTCAGTATCAAACCTGGAGCAATCCCTCACCTCCTTGGCAGAGGTGGTCCTACAGAACCGAAGAGGCCTGGACCTCTTGTTCTTAAAAGAAGGTGGGCTATGCGCAGCCCTAAAAGAAGAATGCTGTTTCTATGTAGATAAGACAGGAGCAGTTAGAGATTCCTTAGCCAAACTAAAAAAAGATCTTGACAGGCGGCATAAAGAATATGAAAGCAGCAGCAACGAAGGCTGGTTTGAATCTTGGTTTAAGCACAAGCCATAGTTTGCTACCCTCCTCTCGGCCGTTGCAGGGCCACTGGTCATCCTGCTGCTTTTGCTTACCATCGGCCCGTGTATAATAAATAGGCTGCTTAAGTTTGTGCAAGAGAAGTTTGACACCGTCCGACTCCTGGTCCTTCGGCAAAAATATCAGGCCCTAGATACCACTGCGGAAGATTCCTCAGTCTGATCAAGAAAAGGGGGAAAATGTAAAGGAGGGCAGAGGGCATCAAGAGTCAGGAAAAAGGACTAATAACATTTAACCTAACTGCCTAAAGCATGGGCCACCCAGTTTTGAATAAACAACCCGAGGCTAAGCTTAGAAATGCGCCTGCTTTAAGTTAGATAACTAGAAGTGGGCAACAGCCTGGGGGCGTGATCCGTGATAAGTCACATAGACATGCTTGGGTAAGCAAGAGATAATTTGAAGCGGTCAGGCAACTGGAGTGTTCCCTAAAAGGTTACAATATAGAATGTGTTTTAAAATTATTGGTTGTAGAAATGCGCGGGCTTCGGTGTAACGGCTGTGAAAATCCTATATAAGCAATACCTAAAGTTGCCTGGGGGTTGGCAGCTTGGACTCGGCCTGCATGTCAGGGGAGGTGCTGTCGACCCCAGCTTGCTGGCTGAATAAAGACTTTGCCTGTACTTACATCTCCATGCCTGTGTGCTTTGTTCTCTCGGGAAAACCCTGAGTTCCTGGACCCTAACAAAGCTTTAGCAGTATTAAAGTTCTTATAGATTTCCTGAGGTGTACTTTCAGCTTGTTTTTGTTTCTATTACCTCTTTCCTTGATGAGATATAAATATATATAGATATTTTTTCTTCTAATGCATTATACTGGTAATGACTATGAAATCCATATTCAAAAACTCTTAAATAATATTGAGAAAAAGAACAAAAAAATGTCTATGAGATCATTTTAGAAATAGGGCTAGAGGGAATGTTTCTAGATAAGGTAAAACTAAGGTCCTATGACTTGCCCAAGGTCAAGTAGGTATTTAACAGCAGGGCATAGAACCCAGGTGAAGGAACCAGGTCCTCTGTCAGCTACATCACAGGCAGCTACGTTCACTACTCACAACTCAGAGCACTGTTCCCACAGAAAAGACAACACACCCTGATTGTGTAACAGGGACCAGGCCTGGAACCAACCCGGGGGTGGGGGTTGGGGGCTCTGATGACCCCTGTGATATAGCTGCCTCAGAGTCACCAGAAACCTATCAGGAGTTTCATTATTATTCTTTTTGACATGCCTGACTAAACCAAAACATTTCCAGGAGGGAGGTCTCCTGCCGGTTTTTGTCCCTCTATAGGGTTGGCTTCCTCACAAGAAGGGGGAGGCCTTGTGGTTAACCAGCGCACCTCACCATAACCACTCTCACGATTTAAAATGTTTTCCTCACTGCCTTCTTGCACAATATCAGTGGCTCTTGGAACGATCCTATTGAGTCATATTGTAGGATTTATGTAGCATAAGCCTTCCAAATGGATGATAAAGCAGAATAGAAAATAAAGGTGGCTTCCCTCCTCCACCCACAATTAAAAAAAAATCTACAAGTTTTAGAAAATATCCTATCTCTAGCTAAAATCCTTGAGGCCCCTATGAAGCCTCAAGCGTTTTCTTTCCCACCACTCCCCAGGAATTTGCATAATGTTGGTAGAGCAGTGGCCTGAGGAATTTTAACTTGAGGCAGCTCTCCCTGTTTATGCTGTTTGAACAACAGTCACTATACACAATACAATTGCTGCACCCACCAAGCCTAACGTATAGCACTTGTTTTCGAAGAGTTTGGGTACTTGTGTGGCTAAAGGGTGTAACAGAGTGCAACAAAATCATAATACTAATAATGTTAGCTCATTACTGGAAGCATTGTTCCACCTCAATGAGGAAAACAGGGCTCCGGTGTGGGAACAATGAAGAGGAAGATGATGCAAATCATTAAAAGAAGCCATTTGCTGCCTCAACTGCATAATAAAGCCAATAATGCCTGCATAGCCCACATTCATGGCAGCCAACTGGAGTTCCTGCTGAATGAACGCAATGACACTCAAACCAATACGATGTATTGTCTCTGGTGTGGGGTATATTATGAGAAGAAGAATGTGGGGTCCCTGATGTTGCTGTTTTGCAATTTTTAGCAGTGGCTTTCTGTCTTCACTCAGACCCAGAAGGTGCGTTTTACTCGAATGAATTCCTATTGGTCTTCAATATCTAGATGTTTCCATCAACAAGGCCTCCCGAACTCTCCCACAGCTGTGGTGGTCTTGAAGCTAGATCTGACCTCAGAGGCATGAGGTAGTGGGCAGGAGGTGGGCACTTGCTGGTGTTGAGTGTACCTCTGAAGACACACAGGCACTCAGTGTGCTCATCTCCCATCCTGGAGAGTGTGGGGTCAGTGGGACTCTTTGAGAAGAAGGTCCCCTTTTACATGTACCCTTCAGCCTCAATGGTAACCTCCTGAGTATCTCTCCTAATTCCTCACTCAAATCCTATTAAGGAGTCTGTCCACCCAGGACATCCATCATGGTGTAAGAATGGTAAGGAGTCCCCTGTTGTCCTAGCCTTGTATTCTAGCACAGCACATTAGCTATGTGACTTTCCAATTGTTGTCACTGGCCATACCCCACAATTCATCTAAGTGTTCAGACACCTCCATTCTGCAGATGCAGGGCACATGTGTGGCAAAGGCCTAGCAAAATCTACCAGGTGCCACACAAAACATTTGTTCTTTTTGTCCATTCTGTTGGGGAAATTCCAAATGGAGCACGGAACTTCTTTTCTGTGAAACAAAGACCCTTGTACACAGTTCTTTCCTCCTCTGGCAAAACCTTCCCCTTCCTCTGCTTCCTCTCCATCCTTCCACCTTCAAATACTTCCTCCACTCACAACGACCCAACTTCAGGCCGCAGCCCTTCCTGGGAACAGTTCTCCATTCTCTGTTAAATTCCTATTGGCACCTGTGGCACAACTCCTTTATGAGGAGGACATACTACTTGGTTGGCCAATTTTCTTTTTCTATATAGATGTCTCCAGTTTAGTGGGCTATAAACTCTCTGGAAAATGGGAGATTGTCTGATTTGTCATTCTCTCTCCCTGTAGAATACTGCATACAAAGGTTCAAAGAAAGAATATTTGTCAATGGATTAAGACAGAGAAAAAAAACATGATAACAGCCCTCAATCTGGCTTTGAAAAGAGAAAATGTGTTCCTCAATCCTACTTTTGCCCTGGTTTAGATTTTAAATATGAACCTCTGGCTAGAAGCCAAAGGGCACTGTTCCCCAGGGAACACTAGAAGATGGCTTATAAAATGAGCAGGGGAAGACTTTTCAAATGAGGAAGGAAGGAAGGAAGGAAGGAGGGAGGGAGGGAGGGAAGGAAGGAAGGAAGGAGGGAGGGAGGGAGGAAGGGAGAGTTAACTACATCATAGCATGGGACCTTAGAGCTGAAAATTTAAAATATTCCAATATTTTTTCATAAACCAGAAATTCAGTGTTCAATAGAAAAACATGGTGTGAAGCTTTTGTTTCTTTCTTCTTCTCTCTCTCTCTTTTTTTTTTAATATGGTGGCAGTAGAAGGGAAAGGGAATCTGACCAAGATTTGTGGGGGAAGGGAAATGGGAGAAGAGGAGGGAATGCTTTCAAAAGATTTAAGGTGGATAAAGGCTTTTTCCCCTCCCTTTCCTTTTTTAATTTTGCTATTAAAAAGATGCATTTTATAGCTTCTCTCTTTTCCAGCAGTTATGTCCTTTAATGGAAAGATATTCTGATGTTTATAGTGATTAAGTGTGTCAGTGGGTAAATTCAATGTTCAATTTAGAGACAAAGCCACAAGACCAAATCCACCACCTTTAACTGGAAATGTTGGGCCCAAGGAAGAAAGGCAGTTCATTAATTTTAAGCCTACAGGGAGCAGCTTGCTCTTTTTGTCTGTTTGGTATTAGAGTTTAGCAAAACTGTTATGTGTACGTTTGCTACTAAAACAGTCCAAGCACCCCTGGAGCTCACTAATCAATTTTGGTTAGAGTCAACAGAGCCCCAAGACACTGTTAAGAAATTCAAGGTTTTCAGTGATAGTTGAAAAGGACAACAAATGATGGGGCCTGCTCTTCTCTGTGTTTCCAGCGCTGGGCGGAAGACAAATAATGTTCACTGGTGACTGAGACTGTGATGTACCATGGACTTCTTTCCAGCATGACCTAAGCTGCTCAGGTCAGCCCTTTGTTCACTGAAAGGCACTTGTGCTCCCACATAACTGTGCTCACAATTAAAGGGCACCAGATCACTCCAGAACTTTAACAGTCCTAAATGGACTATTAGGCAGAATTGAAATCCAAGTGACCCCTACAATTCACAGCTCAGAAACAAACTGGCGACCAAATAATTACCTCATATCACAGACACTTTCAACATGGCATTGGGGGAAAAAAAGGTAACAAGGGAGCAAGCAAATATTGATGGAGCATTTGTTGAGTGCAGCAGGGTGCTAAGTGGTTTACTTACTAGTTTATTTAATCCTCACCAAATCTCTCTGAAGGGTTTTTATGCTCCATTTACAGAACTGGAAACTAAGGCTCAGATAGGTAAAGGGACTTTGTAACCCTATGGGCAAGTGATATGTCCATATAATGCATGAAAAGCATCACTCTATGGAAATATGTGTATTAGTAGACAGGACAGCAAGCAATCAGTATATTTTTATTCTTTTCTCACTTCCATTTTCTTGCTGGTTAAGTGAAGAATAATGACACCTACTTCACCAGTTGTTATGAGGTATAAATGAAATAGCTCATGTTATCTTTATATTTGCAGTTCCTTCTGCCTCACTTTTTGCATAGCTGACTCCTCATCCTTCATATGTTAGCTTAAACGTCATTGTCTCCAAGAAGTCTTCCCAGATTAACAATCTAAAATCTCCTCAACCTCCTGACTTGGTATCATGATCCCCATTATTGTCTTATCCATCCAATCTGTAATTATCTAATTATTCATCTTCCCCACAGATTTCAGCCTCCATGAAAAAGGACTGTTTCTATTTTTACTTATGCTCTATGCCTAGTGCTTAGAACAGTGCCAGACATATAGTTGCTGCTCAAAGATACTGAGAGAATGAATGATAAATCACCTAAAATGTAGGGCTACTAAATAAATGGAAGTCTCCTTCTATGTCTCTCTTTCTCTCTGCTAGTTTTGGGGTCACTTCCATTCAACGTCACTTTACAGCTCAGTGACCAGTGATCTTGTCCATGCTACACTGAACTGTAGCTGAAGCAGGAAAGGAAAGCCAATGGCTCTGCCTGCAGCAAAAGGACTTGGGCTACTTTTCTCTTGTGTCAGAGCAGAGGCCTCTCTATTTTGGACCTGAATGGAGGAAACGTGAGCTCTAATGACACCCGGATCTGTAGAGAACTGGAGAGACCTAATAATGAGAGGGAAGAAATGGCTCTTGTGGTGTAAAGAAACTTGCCCTAACTATCCCCCATTCTCTCAGGGAGCTACTGAAAATTCTTCTTCATGGTGCCGATCTACATTCATGTCAATGGTCAAAGGCTTCTTGGATCTTAGACTTCTACACTCAGGTTCTGTCCTTAAGGTTCAGGATCTATCCTGAGAGCTCAGGCAGGTTGGGAAGGGTACCTGCTCTCAGGAAGAGGAGAGGAGGAGGCCTTTGGGTGCTTTCTGTTGGGCTCTGCAACCCTTGAGATTGCTGACCTTTCAGCTGTCAATTCAAAGTCAAGTGGGGTGAAGATGGGTGGTCTGACCACCGATTTAAAGTGTCCACAAAATTTAAAGCAAGCAGGTTTTCTTCAAGAGAGTCAACTTCTCTCTTACTTAGGTAACCCTTTCAATAATCATAGATCAAAACACAGGTCAAAGTCTCCTAGCCTCTGTGAAGCTTCCCTAGGCACACAGAAGAGCCCTCTGGTTTCCCACAAAACCATCTCTGAGCCTCTTCAAGATTTACTTACCTTGTGTAATAGAATAGTCACTTCTTATGTGTCTTGGACCAAGTCCAGCTCATGGATCCATGGAGGCAGTGTGTCTCATGTATTTTGTATTCTTCAGTCAAGATCCTAATATCTTGTCAGATGCTAGGAATACAGTAAGTGTATAATATATATAACTGTAGGATATATATTTGAATAATAGAATTTTGAAGCTAAAGGGGGACCCCAACTAGTGTTTTGATATTTTATAAGACCCAAAGAAAGACAAAATTATTATCCAAAGTAGCTACAAAGTAGCAGATGGGATATACTCAAATAAATATTATATATTACTTGGAATCAAACTGTCATGATAAAAACAACCAAAAGTTTTAAAATCTAAAACAATTTGAAATTCTGAGTAAAATCAAAAGCAATCTGAACTACCAAATTTTAATGCTTAGAGTTTTAAAACTTTCATGGGGTTTCAAAAGATCATGTTTTTTTTTTTTTTACTTCTGAGAATATGTCAGCTAATGATCTTGAATTATTAGTTTTTCTATTATCTTTAAGAATGCTTCCTTGGTGAATACTAATTTGGGTTATTTACCACTTTATATTTGTGTATATTGACAAATCAGTGGCTAGATACTAGGTATATAAATTATATTAGATAAAATTTTATGGGAGACTTCTAGTTTTAAAATGATATGCCTCTATGAACTCTTCTATGTTGATTTCCTTCTTTAATGAGCTTTTATTGGGTGTCTAAAATATCCCAGGTATTATCTGCCAGCCACTATGCCAAGTACTGGGGAAATAGCACACTGTTTTATAAATAAGAGACAATTCCTGTCTTCAAGTTATTCACAGTCTAATGGAGGAGTCAGGCATAAAAATAAAAGAGCATTCTAATGAATGCAGAAGTATTACAGTAGAAGCATGTACTTAATATTGTGGGAGTACAGAAAGGGAATGATGACCTGCTTGGAAGGAATTAGAGAACACTCTTCTAAATGACCTTTTAAATGAATTGGAATTGGAAGTCAAAATGAAGAACTTATCAAGAATTCTGTCAGAGTAAATGAAAATATTTGCCCTGCTAAGAAAAAAAAACAGATGAGAGGAAAGCCTACAAAAATCAAGGCAGTATTTCAAGGTGATGAAACAATTAATCACATTCTTAATTTCCAGGTAGTGTGGTCTTGAATTACAGGGACTTTATTTAAAAGTACATGGTGGATTTAATGGTATTAAATGATTAATTTAAAGTAAATACTTGCCACTTGCATTTTCTTTTCCTGATAGATGACATACCGTATTGCCTATATTTACATTTTCCTATTTGATGTAGCTAATCAAAGAGTTAACTTTTTCTTAAATAAATAGCATTATGGATTTTGAATTCATATGTTGATATCTTAAGCACCAGTACTTCACAATGTGACCTTATTTGGAAACAAGATTGTGGCAGATGAACTTAGTACTTACTTAGTTAAGATGATGTCATACTAGAATAGAGTGGGTCCCTAATCCAATATGACTGATGTCCTTTTATAAAAAAGGGGAAACTGGGACACAGATGTGCAGACAGGGAGAACATTACGTGAAGATAAAGGTAGAGAGCAGGATGATGTTTCTACAAGTCAAGAAATGCTAAAGATTGTCAGCAAAGCACCACAAGTGAGGTGCTATGGACTGAATATCTGTGTTTCTCCAAAATTCATATGCTGAAGTCCTAACCCCCAAGGAGACAGTATTAGGAGGTGAGACCTTTGGGTGGTGGTTAGGTCAGGAGGGGCAAAGTCCTCAGGAATGCAATTAGTGTCTTTGTAAAAGGGACCCCAGAGAGTTTCCTTGACCCTTTGTGTGAGAAGACAATTATCATCTATGAACCAGGGACAGGTTCTCACCAAACACTGAATCTACCAGTGCCTTGATCTTGGACGTCCCAGCCTCCAGAAAAAAGTGTGAGAAATAAATTTCTGTTGTTTATAAGCCCTGCATGTTCTGGTATTCTGTTAAGCAGCCCGAATAGACTAAGACGCTAGTGAAGAAGCAAGGAACAGACTCCTCCTCACAACCCTCAGAAGGAACCAATCTTGCTGACACCTTGATTTTGGACTTGTAGCCACCAGTACTGTGAGACAATCAATTTCTGTTGTTTATGCCACCTAAATTGTAGTAATTTGCTATGGCTACCCTGGCTAAGTATAAATTATAAATTACAAATTCTTTTCAGAGACATGATTAGGGACCATAGGAATTTTGAACTAGATTCTACACAACACTAAATGTTACCTCCATTGAGGAAAAAAAAATCCAAAGGAACTGAAAGCTTATTACTCCTTTTTCAAGTTTTCTATGAAGTAACTTCCTACTATCATCAAATATATAACATACACTGTTTTTTTAAACCTTAACTTTAGGTCGGTCTAGGGTTTGGCTAGAAAATAAAATACAGTTTTTATATCTCTTTCTGCTCGGCTCTTGAAAAGCTACTCTTGTGGTTGTGTGTGTGGTATTCTTTGGGAGCTTAAATCTATGAGGACTTTAAGCTTCCAAAATAATTGGCTTTTACAAAATGATTTTTCTTCAACTTCTCTTCCTAAGATGCAATATTGACCATTATATCAAATGAACCTTGAGGATGTGGAACAATAGAAAAGAACACTGAACTGTATGTCTGAAGACTAGGAATCTAACCTCAGTTTTGGCCTTAAGAAACTGTGTGACCTTGGACTGGTGCTTAATTTTAAAACAGATATCAGCTCAAGAAAAACTTGGGCCAGAGCAGCTCTTAATATTGGCCATAATCCACTGTTTGCAAAAATTTTAATATCCATGCTCAAATGAGAAAGAGCTAGCCAAAAGCAAATAGAATAGCACTGCAAATTGACATCATCAGCAAGGAAAAGAGTGATGATGAGAAAAATATCCCTTTACTTTCTTCAATTTAACAAAAAATTCTCTGCTCATTATATTCCCCTTCTCAGTGTACCTTAAAATGTGAGTTAACAAAAGCAAACAAATCAGAGTTAATATTTCGTTGTCTTTAAAGTTACAGCAGCATCAAATGATTTTATAGCCCACTGGGGCCAGAAAAATCACTCGGAAGCAGAGTGTACCTACATGCACAAGCCGTACTACATAAAGTGGCAAATGATCTTAGGCAATTACAGAAACCTTTATATCTAAATCAATACCCTGGAGACAGCTGATAATGTTGGCATATACTGCTAAAACTGTCAGCAATAAAAGGTGAGGAAAACCCAAACCAGAACTTTTAACAAATTACGAGGTTCTGAAATAGAGCAGAAACCTCTGCGGTAATGGTTTACATTAACAATACAGCTGCCTCTTCAAGGTCCTCAAGTCATAAAACACTAACAGCGAGGGACTGAAAGAAAAACATGTGCCTGCTACAAGGAACGGGAGATGAGGAGAAATGAGCTTCCCACGGGGTCATAACAGCTACCAAAGGAAACGCTGAAGACTGCCAGTCCCCTGGTGTGAAGACAGAGCCAACCAGGATGCACTCATGGGGAAGGGCCACCAGTGGGCCCGTGCACCTCATCCATATAGCATGGTGCCTAAAGGTAATTCAAACTGGAATGGCTGGGCTTGAGCCCGAGCTGTGATGACTTGGGCAAATAGCTCAGTTTCTTTATCTGTCCCATACGGACAATAGCAGTGCAGACCATACAGGATGTTGTGAAGATCCGATGAGTCACAACAGGTAAAGCACTTCGAATAGTGCCTGGCAATTGAATACTCAATACATACTAGCTATTACTCCTCCTCCTCCTACTGCTACGACCAGGCAATGACCCCTTGTCAAATAAAACAAGATCATTTTCTTCAAACATTCAGATAAAACCAGGAAGTATTATAGAATACTGGCAAATAAATTCAAGAATTGTTATTTAGGCACAAGTCCCTATGTTTTCCACCTTATTAATTAATTTATTTGATCATTGATTTATACAACAAATATTCATTGAGCACGGGGCTAGGGCAGTGTGCGATGCATTAGGGTTTCAACAATGAGTAAGATACATAGTCTGGACCCAAGGAGCTCACAGACCTATTGGTAGAAAGCAGACATACAGAAATTTCTGAGGAGTTATGCTTGAGCTGAGTGTAGGGGACAGTGGGAGTACAGAGTGTGGAGGGAGGAAGAAGGAACACTTGATCCTGATTGGGTGGGTGGGTGAGTGAGGCAACGGCCAGGCATCATTTCCTGCAGGTGAAATCTAAACGAAAATGTGAGGCAATATTGTTTTAGTTAAAATAAAGATGTCCAGTCAAATTGTGGACAAATGCCAGAACACCATGAATTCCATAGTGTCATTATCAAAGAGCCTAACAAAGAGTGCTTTTTAAATTATTATTACTGCAGTATCATTGATATATAATCTTATGTTGGTTTCAAGTATACAACATAGTGGTTCAACAGTTGCCCATATTATTAAATCCTCACCCCACTAGATCAGTTACCTATATGTTAACATGGGAAGATGTTGCAGAATCATTGACTGTATTCTCCATGCTGTACTACCATCCCTATGACCAACTTATATTATGATTGAGAATTTTTGTGCCCCTTTATCCCCCTCACACACACCACCCACCCACTCCAACTCCTCCCCCATAACCACCAGTCACTTTTCAGTGCCTATGAGTCTCCTGTTATTGTGTTCATTTTGTTTTGTTTTGTTTTTATATTCCACAAATAAGTGAAATCATATGGTATCTGTGTTTCTCCACCTGGCTTATTTCACTTAGCATAGTACCCCTCTAGGTTTATCCATACTGTTGCAAATGTCAGGATTTCTTTTTTCTCTATGGCTGAATAATATTCCATGGTGTATATGTACCACTTCTTTATCTATTCATCTATCGATGGACTCTTAGGTTGCTTCCATAACTTGGCTATTGTAAATAATGTGGCAATAAACAAGGGGTGAAAAGTATGTATTAAAGTTAATGTCTAACTTTGTTTTTTCTTCTATTGGTAGTTGTCCTAATGGAATATTCATATATCATGAATTTATGTTACTTGTTCTTTCTATGGAAATTTTACTCTTAATGATGATAGTATGTATTTGTAAATGGTAGCTTGTTTCATTCATACTTATGTAAGGTCTGTTTGGAGGCATGAAATTCTATAAGGCTTCAGGTTGACCACTACTGACCAATAATAAGGTTCTCCAGACTTAGGGCCGTAGGGCAGAGCTACTCTGGGCACAGAATGTAATTGGGTTTTTGTTATGCCACAGTCAGGCAGGAGGAAAGGTTATGACTTGCAGCCATTGTCAAAGGGAGAGGAGAAAGGAGGGAAAGGAACCTCACCCATGAGTGGATGGAATGCTAAGGAGAGATAAAAGGTGATGTTTGGTGAGAAATCCAAGGTTGTCCTGCTCAAAATACCTTTGGAGAAAACAAGCTTTACTAAAGGAAGGCAACAGTTTCTTTCTGACTATAAGGAGAGGGTTATCTTAATACCAATAAGCAGAGATCAAGATTTCTGTCTTGAAACTAACCAATGTTAATTTTAATATGTGCTTATGCCTGAGAGACATTTTAGAAATCCTTAGAGAAATGTTCAGTGAAAGCCTACAAACAGTGAATAGGCTTCCTATTGTCCAATTCAGCTTTCTTCTTTTGTAGCCCTCCTTTTAAAAAATGAGCAAGACTGAGGATCTTCAAAGAACAAAATTCTGCCCCACCCTCACTTTGCACAAGAAAAATAGCAAAGGGCATTTTTCTTCCTTCTTATTGAGTTGTGACCCTCAAAATGCATTTCCCTAACTCAAAGAGTCCCCCAAAATTTGGTAATTTAAACATTTGGTTTAAAAATATATGAACAAACTAGGTTTCATTTGTTAGAAATCAAGACCACTTGGAGAAAAAAATAGAGAGACATGCAAAGAATGTCTGGGCATCTTTTTTTTCCTTTTAAAACCATACTTCACTTGCTCAATGAAAAAAACTTCCTTTTATTTTTAAAACCTCTTTCAAGCTGAAATTGTCTATGTCCAAGCCACAGCCTAGAGCAAAATTTTACAGTTAAGTAACAAACCTCTTTGAACTCAAATTTATAATAGAAATATTGTATATGAGTTAATTACAGTGGACTCCAGTAGGATGTAATACTTTTCATCAATTTGGAGTTTGGAGGAAACACCAGCCTGATGTGACCATATATATATATCCATAGCCTCAGATTCCACTATTTCATTTTGTTGGGCTGCATGGCAAAAGCCAGTCAGCAGGTCCCTCTTTTCTTTACTTGGTAGCTTCAGTCTGCCCAAAGGTCTCCGGAAAGGAAAAGTTCTTTCAAGAGGCCCACATTCAATAACAGTTCTTTTAAATTAGGACAACCTAAGGGCAGAAAGCAGTCCTGTCTGCTTCTAAAGGACAAAACACAAATGCACTCTTTATAAAACAAAAATTTAAAAATTTTTAAATCTTAGCGCTCTTTAGACTTCTTTTAGGACTTTGATGGGGTAAGATTTATTCTTCCTAGGAGGTCTGTTTTCTAAAATAACTGGTGCCTCACCAGTGGCTCTAGAATTTAGTCTGTGATCTAAGAGATTGTGTGAGACAATTTGCCAACCTTTTGTTCTAAGCTAGTGCTTCTCGAATTCTAGAATCACCTACAGGAATTGTAAATGTGCACCTTCCTGAGTCCCAACACTAGAGATTTAAATTCAATTAGCATAGAGGGTCAGGAGATCTAAAAGCTCCTTAGTAGATTTCCAGGGCCGCCAATACTCAGAATCAGTGCTCTATGTGCTCTTCTTAAAAGTGGAAACCATAGACCAGAAGCATCAGCATCATCTGGAAGCTTATTAGAAAGGCAGGATCTCAGGCCCTGCCCCTGGCCTGCTGAATCAGAATTGTATTTTTATTTTATTTTATTTTGGTATCATTAATCTACAATTACATGAAGAACATTATGTTTACTAGGCTCCCTCCTTCACCAAGTCCCCCCCACAAACCCCATTACAGTCACTGCCCATCAGCGTAGTAAGATGCTGCAGAATCACTACTTGTCTTTGTGTTGTACAGCCCTCCCCATGCAGAATTGTTTTTGAACAAGATCTTCAGGGAATTCACAGCACAATAAAGTTTGGGAAGAACTGTCCTCTACTACAGTACAGTCATCCAAACAACCTCCCGACAGTCTTGCAGTCAATCTTACAGAAATTCCAAACACCCACTGAAAATATGATCTGCTTTACATTTCATGAAATAAAAATAGATGGGGAGTGTTATTTCATCTGATTAGGAGCTGGAAGAGAACAAAAGGATGGTGCTGATAAGACTGGTGTCTCTGCCGCATTCTGGCCTCCGGATCCAGGGCAGATACACAGCCTGAAAATGGTACTGTGGGAGGGAGAGGAGAAGGGGTAAGGGAGACAGTGGCTGAAATGAGTTATGATTCATCAGTGTTTATAATGTACCAGTCATTAATTATTTTGTAATTCATCTGTGTTTTTCTGTTTTGGCCACTCCAGAACATTTCTTGTCATTATGTGAAACATGCCAGCTCTTTCCATCACACAGTCTTTTCACTAGGTTTTCCTTCTGTCTGGAATTCTCTGGCCAACTACTTCTCAGCATACAGATCTCAGCCTGTCACTTCCATAGCAAAATCTTTCTTGACTGCCTAATCTAAAGTAGCAACTCAGCCTTTTATAAAATTATCCTCATTTTAATTCTTTTCATAGCACTTATTGTATCTGATGGCTTTCTTATTTATTGGTTTATTCTCTGTCTCTTCCCTCTTTAAAATTTATATGTCATGAGACTAAGGACCTTATCTTATTCAGTGGTGTATCTGCATTCACTTACTCATTCAACCAGTATTTGTTGTTTATTGGCCATGGATTACATGCAGGTGGCTGGGGATACAGCACTTTTAACAGTTACCTGACCTATAGTAACTGTAGACTATTTGTTGTTGAATTAACTCACACTCTTATACAAACATTTATTTAAAGGCCATTATAGACTATTCTAAGTGCTCTGAGCTAGAGAATTGAAATGCATTTTCCAGCTATGGAGTTCATATTCTAGTATAAAAGACAGACATACACATATTTAACAATAATATAACCTGAAAGTTACTAGAGTAGCCTTCAGAACAAAAAGCTAGGGTATGAGAGCAGCGGGTCAAGAATTCTGCATAAAAAATGTTGAGGGGAAACAGCGTTTGGAGATCATTTCAAGAGGAGGTGACAGTTCTAGTGTACTTTGAAAGATAAATCAGGAGGCACCAAGCAGAGTAATGTCAGAATATTCTAGGCAGAGGAGAAGGCTAAACAAGAAAAATTAAAGAAAATGAACTGAGTGGTATGATGAGTCTCAGGCCAATGGGACTGGAGGGAAAGTTACAGTCGGGTAGAAAGTGACAAAAATGACACCAGAAAGTCAGGTGGGGGCTCAGATGTGTTAAGTGTACTGCCAATGAAATTTTCATTTGGCATACTTTCCTGGAAAATAATTTATTCTATGTACCACTTTTTAATTTACTATTTCTTGTGGCTCAGTATAAGCCACAAGGATTTACTTTAAGGAAATAATCACATTTGGATAATGATCAATGTTTAAGAATGTTTGTGGATAAAGGATTTATAAAACTTTTCCTCATTTCTGCATGAGAATTTGATCTTCAGTTACCTGGTAACCTGATGAAGGGGCATGTTAAATATATTGACAACTAGTCTACATGACTTACAGTAAAACTAACCCTGGGACTGGTAAATGGCATTTAGACTAGGAGAACTATACATAACTAATGGGAACCATAGCTTTGAACGTCCCTGAGTGTGATTCCGTTGTAACTGGATATGTCCTTTACATGGACCCTGAAACGTGTCTCTATGGAATTGCTATAAAAGCTACTGGTCCTTCGGAGGAATATGGCTGCTAAAGCAGTTCAGTTCTTGCACGTACCTGATGTGCATCTCAGCTCTTTGCACATGAAGTGCTGTGGATTAAAGCAAGGACTTCTATAGGAAAGGGATGACCATAGCTGCCCTTCTAGCAAGCTGTCTTTCCATCCAAACACTTTGGAATGGAATGGTTTCAGACATGGTATCATGAGTCTCAATGTTAAGTTGAACTAAGAACTCCTGACACTGGATGTGCAACCAGAACTTTTTAAAACCAAAACTGGGGACAAACTAAATGTCTAACAACAGAGGAATAGTGTTCATTAATTAAATATAGCTCACTCATAAAATGGAACATATGCAGCTCTAAAAGTTCATGTTTCTGAAGAAATTTAGTATCAATGGAAAATAAGTGTTCATGATATATTAACTGACATAGTCCCTAAAAGGACTCAGGGATTCTTGCCTTACATAAATATATTAGTAATATTTCTAACATATTACTTTTTTGGCTACACCAATATTTAGGATCAAGAGTCCCTCCTCTTTTGCACACAAATTTTATTTTTATTTTCAGATCTTCTGTCTTCTCTGTTTCAAATACTTGCATGAGGGCAGCCAAGTTTATCATATAATCATCATTTTAGCATATTAAGAGGAAAGAAGTTACTTGTTACCTGTTAAGTAAATTAATAAAACTTACTGAATTTTTGTTCCCTATTTTCTAAATTTCCTACACCTAAAAATTATGTTTTTGTGAAACATACTAGGAGTTTCAACCAAAAACTACAAAAGCAGCATCTTGTATTTTGTCATCTTTTCCCTCTTCCTCTTTCCTTAAAGCAACTAATTTTCCCCACTCAAATATTCATGATTCATGCCATATTGGTCATCACAGTGCTCAGCAGAAGAGGGTGCTGCTTGCTGCCTGCCTTTCTGAGAAGGCAGTGTGGAAGGGAAGGGATTTTAGCAGGCTCGGGAAGAAACACTAGGGTGTTGTGAGGCAGAAAAGAGAAGGTAGTCTTGTGTGTTAGAGTGGTTGTGTCAAGGTACTCAAGACCATCCTTAGGTTTCATGACTCAATAGACACTAATCCACAGGAATCAGAAAAGCAGTTATATTCATGTGTTCCAGTTGATTACAGTGAAAAAGGATACAGATTAATATCAAAAAAGGGAAAAGGCATGGGCAGAAGTCCAGAAGAAACTTCTAGAGATCCCTTCCCAGTGGTGTCTCATGGGGATGCATTTAATTCTCTCAGCAATGTTGTGTGACAGCACATGTGAAATGTTGCCAACCAAGAAGGCTCACCTGAGCCCTGGTGCCCAGCATTGTTATTGGGCATCAGTCACAATAGACATGTACAGTCCACCTGACTCAGCTACTCAGAGTCCAGTCCCCTACTAGAGTCAAAATAGGACTTCATCATAAATCACACTGTCAGGATAAACTTACCTGGTCATACTGGTACAGCATAACCCAAGGCCTGAGACATACAAATAGTTGTTTAGCATAAATACAGCATGGTCCAAGGCTGTAGGTATATAAAAACACACTTATAAGGAAGATAAGAGTTTCAGGGGCACAGAGTTTATCTCCCAGGAGTTAGCCGAGGACTAGTCCCAAAGACAGACATTTCTTTAGAATGTGCAGGATTTGAGCAATCTAGGCCTGCTAAATTAACCCTTTTCTGATTTCATGGGGGGATGGCATGAGCAAAGACAGGGAGATGGGAATGCATAAAGCATAATTAGGGACAGGAGATTAAACCAATATGGTTAAAGAGAAGGAGAGGAGAGGGAGAATAAACGGAAAGCAGCTTGATTCAATTCATGAAGGGTCTTAAATGCAGATAAACATGGATTTGAGGACAATTAATTTGGTAGTGGTTTTCAAGATGAGTTAGAGTAAAAAGGGTCTGGAGTCCAGAGTACCTGTTAGCAAGCCATGAGACAAGAGGGCCTAAGCAGTAAGACAGTCAGAAAAATGCAAAGAATCTGTTCAAGGCAGTGAGAAACACCACAGTAAGACTTCCAAAGTCACTGAAAATAGGTGGGCAAAGGGGAGGGAAAGGAAGGGTTAAAGAATCTTCTAGGATTGTAAGCTCATGTGGTTAGAGGTAAAAGCCTCCATTGACAGGAATAACTATGTCGGGATAGCCTTCAGATACATTCAACAACTATTTATCAAGGGCCTACTAAGTGTCAAATGAATTGTGTTCAAAGTATGGCTCATGAGCCATCTACACTCCATCACTGGTGGAACTTCTTGACAGGGCATATTACTCTGCACAAGAGCACCCAATTCAAGTCTCTTAGTGCAGGTTTTGGAAATCTACATTTTTAACAAGCTTCCCAGATACTCTTACCACCACTAAAGTTTGATATTCCCTGTTCTCTGTGGTGCCCAGAGAATCATCTGTATTGGGAATTTAAATATATTTCAGGTTGTGAAAATAGGGAGAAAAATAGTATAAAGAAACATACTTTTTTTCTCCAGGCAATTCAGGATGAGAATTACAAAGGTGAGGCTGAACCTACTACTGCATTTTTCTGGGTGGCAAAAAATGGCAAGTGGACTTTGATGTTAGGAAAATGTGGTTAAATATTGCAGACTCAGGGCATGTTCAAGTCTATGGTCCAGGCATGGAATCTATGATTATGAAAAGCACAAAGTATGAAGAATGGCAAGGTCTTTCACAACCTATGAATGCTACAAAACATATGGCATAATTTGGACATAAGCACACTAAGGAGATGCCTTAATGTATACAAAGTAGAGAATCTCATTCAAATTTGGGCAACCCTTTTTAGACCTTAGAATGTTTATGAAGGAGATTTAAAAAGATCAAGTTTCAGAAGAAGAAAACATTGCAGGTGACAGCTCAGAGCTCAGTATATGACTCATTAAATAAAAATCTAAATATATTTTTTCTCTCTCCTAACCTCTTCACCTAGCTTTCCCAAAACCCCTTCTTTTTTTTCCTTTCCTGAATGAGTCCTTTCCACTCCTCATTGACAGTGAAGAAGACAGCATGCTCCAGAATATGCAGCTTTCTTAATTTAATATAACATTGATGGTTTCTTTCATTAAGTTTTAGCATCCTTCTGAAAATCCAGCAAATACTATGATACATGCTATCTCCATTAAATGTATTAAAAGAAGATTCAATCAGGAAATTATTAACTAGTCTGTAAATACATTACATTTGAGATATTACATATACAATATGATAATTCTGAGAGTAAATCAAATTGTACATAATATTTTAATGTTCTGTTGAATAGAGTGAAAAAAGTATAAACTTTAGAGCCAGACAAATATCAGGTTGATTTATGGCTCTAGATTTGGGGAAGTTATTTAGGCTTTCTGAATCCATTATTAGACTCTTATCCATTATCATTGTTTTTGAAGGTGGCATTATCAGCATTTGAGGCAGGATAATTTTTGGTTCTGTGAGGTGGTTCTCAGCATTGCAGGACAGTTCTCACCATTATACTCCTCCTTTCTCTAGTTACTAAATACTAGTAACATTCCCACCACCAGAAAGAACAACCAAATACTCCTACACATTAGTAAATACCCCCTAGGAGGGTGGTGATGCTCCTAGTTAAGAATAAGTGTATTAATTGGATTATAAGAATACCTCTTTGAGTTGGGAGCATTTTCCTGGCACCTTTGAGTAAACAAAGGGGTAGTGAAGAGGTCAGTCAGACCTGGGCATAATCTCAGCTCTGTCAGTAATGGGTATGTTTAGCAAGTTGCTTAATCTAAACCTGAACATCTTATCCATAAAATTACAATAGGAGTAATAGCTGACTGAGAGGACTACTGAGAGGATTCAAGGAAGTACTGTGTTCTAAGCACTAAGCACCTGGCCTGGTGCAGAGTAAGACCGCAGCCAAGCTGGCCATAGTTACTGAAGTCATTACTGTCATTAAAACCAGGTGCCTGAGACTAAGGAGAGGGGAGGTGGCAAGGAAGTAAGATATCTTCTTTAAGAAGTTTTGTAAGAACAGGAAAGTGGGAAAGGAAATACAAAGTAGCTGGAGAGTATAGAGTTGTCAACTTCCCCTCTCCTCGCCATCTTCAAAACAGGGAGCACTGCACAGATTTGCAGACAGAAGGAAGATAGATGCTGGTGAAAATGAGGCTGGGATTCATGAGGCTAGAAAGGGTGCCTGTAAAGGCGACGATGTGATGTCAGGAAGCCAGCGGGCTTGGGCACACAGAGAGAAAAGGGACCACTGGCGGTCCACTGTGGCTTTTCCAAACTTGAAGCTGTGTTTACGGTCATGGGGTGTGACCAATTTCACCAGGATTTCCCCTGCTCCACACTTGATTAGCACCTAGCTCTCTAACAGTGATGCCAGCAATCAGCAGAGCTGTTTTAATGGTATCAGGCTCAAGAAAAAGGAACCTGGAAATGAGAGTGTGCTGGTTAAATAAGGGAGACCAGTCAAATAGGAAGTGAAGCAGTCTCTTCCCTATTACTTGTTTCTGGCACTAGATCTTGGCTCCAGAGCTCTATCTGATAGCATTTTGAGGACCACTTTTACATTTTTTACAAGTACCTTTTCAGTGACTGTTTTAACCCTCATTGCCCTTTCTTTCTTCCTCTGCCTTCTATCAGTCGTCCTTAAAAGCTTTTTTGTATCTGATTCCTTCCAATGGTCTTTCAGTTCCTAATCTCACCTTCCTATGCCAAGAAGTATTTTCCAACAAAGTTATTTTCAAGACATTGCTCACATAAACTGCAGAGATTCATTCCATAGTCCCTGTGATGACCCAGAAATCACAGGAAAAATGTAGTCTGTGGCTTCCAGGAGGCAGGACTTTGTCTCTTCTTGACCGATTGCTGTTTTTTTTAAGTAAGTGAAAAAAAAATCTGTGCTGTTAGAAAAATGGTAACATTGACTACAGTGGTAACATTGTAGATCATTTATAAAAAATTTAAAAAATAAGGGTAAAATCAAGTTTGCAGAATTACTGCACTGGACTAAAGCTGTGTAAGAAGTGACTGAAAGCTAAAAATGTCTCTGGAATACTACTGTATTCATAAAGTGACTCTTTACAGATGCTTTACAAATCCAGGTATGAGATCAGAGCTGTTGCTTACCTTCCTTTACTCCTCGGGGTTCACAATGCAGTTCCTGAGGAGTTCTGAAGACAGGAACTTAAATGACTCATTTATCAGTTCCTCTCAGACTTATCTAAGCATGGCATTTTTTATGGAATACTTATTAACATCCCACAGAACTCGTGTTCTGTAGACCAATGTGGTGAAAGACCAGAACTTATACTTTTGTTTCAGTTTTGGTTATTGTTATTGTTTTCACTTTCTTTTAAAAACATCCACTCAATGATGACTATGATTTTTGCTAAATACCAAAGCAATGTGTTTGGATGTCGCAGCAATGTCAGGTAACTATTGAAGTTTCTAAGCACATACTCTCAGTATCTGACTTGTCTTGTCATAGACTGGTAGCAAGCAGTTTGCAGGTGGGCTCTGCAATCACTACTATTATTAAAACCAGATACCTGAGACTAAGGAGAGGGGAGGTAGCAGGGAAATAACTGTTTAAGAAGTTTTACAAGAACTGCAAAGTGAGAAATTAAAGAGTACCTAGAGAGTATAGAATTTTCAGCTTCACCCAGGGTACCGTGGGCCCTACTGAGAAGCAGCTCAACAGCTGTGTACCACCCTTAACCTTGGAGGAATGCCTGTCACTAGAAAGAGGACAATAGGACACATAAAATTAGCTCTCCCACCCTCCAAAATGAGTATGTAACATATTTTTTAAAATTTTTTATTAAGGTATGATTGATACACTTTATGAAGGTTTCACATGAAAAAACAATGTGGTTACTACATTTACCCATATTATCAAGCCCCCACCCATACCCCAATGCAATCACTGTCCATCAGTGTAGTAAGATGCAACAGATCCACTATGTGCCTTCTCTGTGTTACACTGCTCTTCCCGTGATCCCCCACACCATGTGTAGTAAACATAATACCCCTCAATCCCCTTCTCCCTCCCTCCCCACCCACCCTCCCACACCCCTCCCCTTTGGTAACCACTAGTTCATTCTTGGAGTCTCTGAGTCTGCTGCCATTTTGTTCCTTCAGTTTTGCTTTATTGTTATACTCCACAAATGAGGGAAATCATTTGGCATCTGTCTTTCTCTGCCTGGCTTATTTCACTGAGCATAATGTCCTCCAGCTCCATCCATGTTGTTGCAAACGGTAGATTTGTTTCTTTCTTATGGCTGAATAGTATTCCATTGTGTATATGTACCACTTCTTCTTTATCAGTTCATCTACTAATGGACACTTAGGTTCCTTCTATATCTTGGCTATTGTAAAAAGTGCTGTGATAAACATAGGGGTGTATATGTCTTTTTGAATCTGACAAGTTGTATTCTTTGGGTGAGTTCCAAGGAGTGGATTCCAGGGTCAAATGGTATTTCTAATTTTAGTTTTCTGAGCAACCCCCATATTGCTTTCCACAATGGTTGAACTAGCTTACATTCCCACCAGCAGTGTAGGAGGGTTCCCCTTTCTCTGCATCCTCACCAGCATTTGTTGTTCTTAGTCTTTTCGATGCTGGCCATCCTTACTGGTGTGAGGTGATATCTCATTGTGGTTTCAATTTGCATTTCCCTGATGATTAGTGATGTGGAGCATCTTTACATGTGTCTATTGGCCATCTGAATTTCTCCTTTGGAGACTTGTCTCTTCATATCCTCTGCCCATTTGTCAATTGGGTTATTTGCTTTTTGGGTGTTGAGGCATGTAAGTTCTTTATATATTTTGGGTGTTAACTCCTTGTTGGATATGTCATTTAAAAATATATTCTCCCATACTGTAGGATGACTTTTTGTTTTGTTGATAATGTCCTTTGCCATACAAACACTTTTCAGTTTGATGTAGTCCCATGAGTTATTATTATTATTTTTTTTTGAGAGGGCATCTCTCATATTTATTGATTAAATGGTCAAATGGTTGTTAACAACAATAAAATTCTGTATAGGGGACTCAATGCACAATCATTAATCAACCCCAAGCCTAATTCTCAACAGTATCCAATCTTCTTGAAGCATAACGAGCAAGTTCTTACATGGTGAACAAATTCTTACATATTGAATAAGTTCTTACATGGTGAACAGTGCAAGGGCAGTCATCACAGAAACTTTTGGTTTTGATCACGCATTATGAACTATAAACAATCAGGTCAAATATGAATATTTGTTTGATTTTTATACTTGATTTATATGTGAATCCCACATTTCTCTCTTATTATTATTATTATTATTATTATTTTTAATAAAATGCAAGTGGTAGGTAGATGAAAGATAAAGGTAGAAACATAGTTTAGTGCTGTAAGAGGGCAAATGTAGATGATCAGGTGTGTGCCTATAGACTAAGTATTAATCCAAGCTAGACAAGGGCAACAAAACATCCACAGATGCAGAAGATTTCTCTCAAAACGGGGGGGTGAGGTTCTAAGCCACACCTCTGTTGATCCTCAATTTCTCACCTGATGGCCCCCCTGTGCGACTGTGCCTGTCTTAGGTTGTTCCTCCCTTGAGGAATCTTACCCGTCTCTGGCTAACCAGTCATATTCCGGGGCCATACAGGGAAATGTAAAGTTGGTAAGTGAGAGAGAAGCAATATTGTTTGAAAAGGTTAGCTTTTTACTTCTTTGCAGATTTATGCCCTGTGGCTTCTATGCCCAGCATTTGTCTTGAGGTATCTTTACCACTTGGAAGAATTATGATACTCGGTAATTTCGATATGAGGCACAAATTCTACTTAAGGGTTGTACTTAGGAAGGAAGAAGAAAAGCTATAGAAGTAGCAGAAGGAAGAAAACATGGGAAGATTGATTACTTCTTTGACATTATCTTCTTGTAGAGTAACATAAGCATGTATAGGTTTTAAACTACTAATTAAATTGCGCACACACATTAACATAATAGGAATACAGCTACATAACCAATGCAGACCTACAGTTACCAGCCATCTCCAGTGAAACCAAGAAAACCAGTTAGGCACCCTAGGCATTTGTGAAAACTTATCAATGATATGATGGATATTGTCTAACTGAATTTGAATAGTTTGAGAAAAATCAGACAAATTAAAACAACACATTCCTGGGAACTGTTCACATCCCATATGTTCTTTTAACAGTAGATAGTCTGTAGTCGCAATATTTTGGAGCGCTGCAACTTGCACTTCCCCTAATTCTTGGTTGAGTTCCAACAGTATAGATCCAGTCAAATTTGTTGTTTTACTGTATGTACAGGCCAGCTTAGATATCTCCTTCTTCATTCCAATGGCAAGTCCAGGAATTAGTGGGATGAATGCAGCTACAACTGCAATAGTGCCAGGATCTTTGTTGAAGTTTTTTGATGATCATCTTCTGGAATGACTCTTCCAGAGAATGTTGATGTTGGAAGTTCTTCTTCATATTGTATCTTAATTCATTTTCTGGGTAGCCAAATTAGGCTTTGATCCTCTGTATAAACACAAACTAACATTTTGCCCACACTTTGATATGCCCTTTATACCATTCTGAAGAACTTATTGGAGATCACCACACAGGTACAGCTTTTTTTTTCTTTTTAAGAGAAAGGAATATTATAAGAAAAATGAATTTCCATACCTGATCATCTGACACACTTTAAATGATCAAAATTAAGGATATTTAAAGCAAGCATTAATCATTGATTTACAGTCAGTTTTATCCTATCAGGGAGTAATCCCCCTTTTCTTTCTATATTTTTTTTGTTATCATTAATCTACAATAACAT
This sequence comes from Manis javanica, assembly GCF_040802235.1. Classification (NCBI taxonomy): domain Eukaryota; kingdom Metazoa; phylum Chordata; class Mammalia; order Pholidota; family Manidae; genus Manis; species Manis javanica. The sequence continues at coordinate 65,670,999 of NC_133162.1, forward strand.
GAAGAATATTATGTTTACTAGGCTCTCCCCTATACCAGGTCCCCAACACACACCCCTTTACAGTCACTGTCCATCAGCATAGCAAAATGTTGTAGAATCACTACTTGACTTCTCTGTGTTGTACAGCCCTCCTCCCCTTTCTCCCATCCCCCCATTATGCATGCTAATCATAATACCTCCTTTCTTCTTCCCCCCTTATCCCACCCTACCCACCCATCCTCCCAAGTCCCTTTCCCTTTGGTACCTGTTAGTCCATTCTTGGGTTCTGTGATTCCGCTGGTGTTTTGTTCCTTCAGTTTTTCCTTTGTTCTTATACTCCACAGATGAGTGAAGTCATTTGGTATTTCTCTTTCTCCGCTTGGCTTATTTCACTGAGCATAATACCCTCCAGCTCCATCCATGTTGTTGCAAATGGTAGGATTTGTTTTCTTCTTATGGCTGAGTAATATTTCATTGTGTATACGTACCACAACTTCTTTATCCATTCATCTACCGATGGACACTTAGGTTGCTTCCAATTCTGGGCTATTGTAAATACTGCTGCGACAAACATAGGGGTGCATCTGTCTTTTTCAAACTTGAGTGTTGCATTCTTAGGGTAAATTCCTAGGAGTGAGATTCCTGGGTCAAATGGTAAGTCTATTTTGAGCATTTTGAGGAACCTCCATACTGCTTTCCACAATGGTTGAACTAATTTACATTCCCACCAGCAGTGCAGGATAGGGTTCCCCTTCCTCCACAACCTCGCCAACATTTGTTGTTGTTTGTCTTTTGGATGGCAGCCATCCTTACTGGTGTGAGGTGATACCTCATTGTAGTTTTAATTTGCATTTCTCTGATAATTAGCAATGTGGAGCATCTTTTCATGTGTCTGTTGGCCATCTGTATTTCTTTTTTGGAGAACTGTCTGTTCAGTTCCTCTGCCCATTTTTTAATTGGATTATTTGTTTTTTGTTTGTTGAGGTGGGTGAGCTCTTTATATATTTAGGACGTCAAGCCTTTATCGGATCTGTCATTTACAAATACATTCTCCCATACTGTAGGGTACCTTTTTGTTCTATTGATGGTGTCTTTCGCTGTACAGAAGCTTTTCAGCTTAATATAGTCCTACTTGTTCATTTTTGCTGTTGTTTTCCTTGCCCGGGGAGATATGTTCAAGAAGAGGTCACTCATGTTTATGTCTAAGAGGTTTTTGCCTATGTTTTTTTCCAAGAGTTTAATGGTTTCATGACTTACATTCAGGTCTTTGATACATTTTGGGTTTACCTTTGTATATGGGGTTAGACAATGGTCCAGTTTCATTCTCCTACATGTAGCTGTCCAGTTTTGCCAGCACCATCTGTTGAAGAGACTGTCATTTTGCCATTGTATGTCCATGGCTCTTTTATCAAATATTAATTGACCATATATGTCTGGGTTAATGTCTGGATTCTCTAGTCTGTTCCACTGGTCTGTGGTTCTGTTCTTGTGCCAGTACCAAATTGTCTTGATTACTATGGCTTTATAGTACAGCCTGAAGTTGGGGAGTGAGATTCCCCCTACTTTATTCTTCTTTCACAGGATTCCTTTGGCTATTTGGGGTCTTTGGTGGTTCCATATGAATTTTTGAATTATTTGTTCCAGTTAATTGAAGAATGTTGCTGGTAGTTTCATAGGGATTGCATCAAATCTGCATATTGCTTTGGACACGATGGCCGTTTTGACGATATTAATTCTTCCTAGCCACGAGCATGGGATGAGTTTCCATCTGTTAGTGTCCCCTTTAATTTCTCTTAAGAGTGACTTGTAGTTTTCAGAGTATAAGTCTTTCACTTCTTTGGTTAGGTTTATTGCTAGGTATTTTATTTTTTTTGATGCAATTGTGAATGGAGTTGTTTTCCTGATTTCTCTTTCTATTGGTTCATTGTTAGTGTATAGGAAAGCCACAGATTTCTGTGTGTTGATTTTTGTATCCTGCAACATTGCTGTATTCCGATATCAGTTCTAGTAGTTTTGGGGTGGAGTCTTTAGGGTTTTTTATGTATAGTATCATGTCATCTGTAAATAGTGACAGTTTAACTTCTTTACCAATCTGGATTCCTTGTATTTCATTGTTTTGTCTAATTGCCGTGGCTAGGACCTCCAGTACTATGTTAAATAACAGTGGGAGAGTGGGCATCCCTGTCTAGTTCCCGATCTCAGAGGAAAAGCTTTCAGCTTCTCGCTTTTCAGTATAATGTTGCCTGTGGGCTTATCATATATGGCCTTTATTATGTTGAGGTACTTGCCCTCTATACCCATTTTGCTGAGAGTTTTTATCATGAATGGATGTTGAACTTTGTCAAATGCTTTTTCAGCATCTATGGAGATGATCATGTGGTTGTTGTCTTCCTTTTTGTTGATGTGGTGAATGATGTTGATGGATTTTCAAATGTTGTTCCATCCTTGCATCCCTGGGATGAATCCCACTTGGTCATGGTGTATGATTCTTTTGATATATTTTTGAATTCGGTTTGCTAATATTTTATTGAGTATTTTTGCATCTACATTCATCAGGGATATTGGTCTGTAATTTTCTTTTTTGGTGGGGTCTTTGCCTGGTTTTGGTATTAGGGTGATGTTGGCTTCATAGAATGAGTTTGGGAGTATTCCCTTCTCTTCTATTTTTTGGAAAACTTTAAGGAGAATGGGTATTATGTCTTCTCTGTGTGTCTGATAAAATTCTGAGGTAAATCCGTCTGGCCCGGGAGTTTTGTCCTTGGGTAGTTTTTTGATTACTGTTTCAATTTCTTTGCTCATAACTGGTTTGTTTAACTTTTGTGTTTCTTCCTTGGTCAGTCTTGGAAGGTTGTATTTTTCTAGGAAGTTGTCCATTTCTTCTAGGTTTTCCAGCTTGTTGGCATATAGGTTTTCATAGTAGTCTTTAATAATTCTTTGTATTTCTGTGGAGTCTGTTGTGATTTTTCCATTCTCATTTCTGATTCTGTTGATTTATGTTGATTCTCTTTTTCTCTTAATAAGTTTGGCTAGAGGCTTATTTATTTTGTTTATTTTCTCAAAGAACCAGCTCTTGGTTTCATTGATTTTTGCTATTGTTTTATTCTTCTCAATTTTGTTTATTTCTTCTCTGATCTTTATTATGTCCCTCCTTCTGCTGACTTTACGCCTCATTTGATCTTCTTTTTCCAGGTTCGATAATTGTGATGTTAGACTATTCATTTGGGATTGTTCTTCCTTCTTCAAGTGTGCCTGGATTGCTACATACTTTCCTCTTAAGACTGCTTTTGCTGCATCCCACAGAAGTTGGGGCTTTGTTTTGCTGTTGTCATTTGTTTCCATATGTTCCTTGATCTCTATTTTAATTTGTTCATTGATCCACTGATTATTTAGGAGCATGTTGTTAAGCCTCCATGTGTTTGTGAGCCTTTTTGTTTTCTTTGTAGAATTTATTTCTAGTTTTATACCTTTGTGGTCTGAAAAGTTGGTTGGTTGAATTTCAATCTTTCGGAATTTACTGAAGCTCTTTTTGTGGTGTAGTATGTGGTCTATTCTGGAGAACGTTCCATGTGCACTTGAGAAGAGTGTATATCCTGTTGTTTTTGGATGTAGAATTCTATCGATGTCAATTAGGTCTATCTGTTCTAGTGTGCTGTTCAGTGCCTCCGTGTCCTTACTTATTTTCTGCCCGGTGGATCTATCCTTTCGGGTGAGTGGCGTGTTGAAGTCTCCTAAAATGAATGCATAGCAGTCTATTTCCCCCTTTAGTTCTGTTAGTATTTGTTTCACATATGATGGTGCTCCTGTGTTGGGTGCATATATATTTAGAATGGCTATATCCTCTTGTTGGACTGAGCCCTTTATCATTATGTAGTGTCCTTCTTTATCTCTTGTTACTTTCTTTGTTTTGAAGTCTATTTTGTCTGATATTAGTACTGTAACCCCTGCTTTCTTCTCGCTGTTGTTTGCCTTAAATATGTTTTTCCATCCCTTGACTTTTAGTCTGTGCATGTTTTTGGGTTTGAGGTGAGTTTCTTGTAAGCAGCATATAGATGGGTCTTGCTTTTTTTTCCATTCTATTACTCTGTGTTTTGATTGGTGCATTAAGTCCATTTACATTTAGGGTGACTATTGAAAGATATGTACTTATTGCCATTGCAGGCTTTAAATTTGTGGTTACCAAAGGTTCAAGGTTAGCCTCTTTAGTATCTTGCTGCCTAACTTAGCTCGCTTATTGAGCTGTTATATACACTGTCTGGAGATTCTTTTCTTCTCTCCCTTCTTATTCCTCTTCCTCCATTCTTCATATATTGGGTGTTTTGTTCTATGCTCTTTTTAGGAGTGCTCCTAGCTAGAGCAGTCCCTGTAAGATGCCCTGTAGAGGTGGTTTGTGGGAGGCAAATTCCCTCAACTTTTGCTTGTCTGGGAATTGTTTAATCCCTCCATCATATTTAAATGATATTTGTGCTGGGTTCAGTATCCTTGGTTCAAGGCCCTTCTGTTTCATTGCATTAAATATATCATGCCATTCTCTTCTGGCCTGTAAGGTTTCTGTCAAGAAGTCTGATGATAGCCTGATGGGTTTTCCTTTGTAGGTAACCTTTTTCTCTCTAGCTGCCTTTAAAACTCTTTCCTTGTCCTTGATCTTTGCCATTCTAATTATTATGTGTGTTGGTGTTGTCCTCCTTGGGTCCTTTCTGTTGTGAGTTCTGTGTATTTCTGTGGTCTGTTCGATTATTTCCTCCCCCAGTTTGGGGAAGTTTTCAGCAATTATTTCTTCAAAGACACTTTCTATCCCTTTTTCTCTCTCTTTTTCTTCTGGTACCCCTATAATATGGATATTGTTCCTTTTGGATTGGTTACACAGTTCTCTTAATATTGTTTCATTCCTGGAGATCCTTTTATCTCTCTCTATGTCAGCTTTTTTGTGTTCTTGTTCTCTGCTTTCTATTCCATCAATGACCTCTTGCATCTTATCCATTGTGCTCATAAATCCTTCCAGATTTTGTTTCATTTCCGTAGTCTCTATCCAGTCATCTGTGATCTCCCTTCAGACTTCATCCCTTAGCTCTTGTATATTTCTCTGCATCTCCGTCAGCATGTTTATGATTTTTATTTTGAATTCTTTTTCAGTAAGACTGGTTAGGTCTGTCTCCTTCTCTTGTGTTGTCTCTGTGATCTTCATTTGCCTGTAATTTTGTCTTTTCATGTTGATAGAAATAGTTTGCAGAGCTGGTACAAGTGATGGCTGGAAGAACTTCCCTTCTTGTTAGTTTGTGGCCTTCCTCCCCTGGGAGAACAGCAACCTCTAGTGGCTTGTGCTGGGCAGCTGCGCGCAGACAGGGTTTCTGATTCCTGCCCAGCTGCTATAGTGTTTATCTCCGTTGTTGCTGTGGGCGTGGCCTGTCTTGGGCCGCTGCTCCAAAATGGTGGAGCTGCGTTGGAGGGGGAGTGGCTGGGAGGCTATTTATCTCTGTGAGGGTCCTCCGTGCTCCCTGCTGCCCAGGGGGTTAGAGTGCCCAGAGATCCCCAGATTCCCCTCTTCTGGACTAAGTGTCCAAGACGCTTCTGTCTGGTTTTGGGGTCCCTCTTACTTTAAGACTTCCAAAAAGCACCAGCTAAAAAATAAATAAAAAAAAAAAAAAAAAAAAAAGGCTGCTTGCTTTTCTTTGTCCCCGTGTGCCGGCCTCAGGGACAGGTCTTGCTGTCCTGTTTCCCTAGTATCCAGCACTTCACGCATGCACTGTGTCTGCGCTCTGGTCCAGATGGCTGGGGCTGGGTGTTCAGCAGTTCTGGGATCCCTCTCCCTCCCCGCTCCAACTCCTCTCCTCCCGCCGGGAGCTGGGGGGAGGGGTGGTTGGGTCCCGCCGGGCTGGGGTTTGTATCTTACCCACTTCGCGAGGCGTTGGGTTCTCACTGGTGTGGATGTGGTCTGGATGTTGTCCTGTGTCCTCTGGTCTCCATTCTAGGAAGAGCTGTCTTTGTTATATTTTCATAAATATATGTGGTTTTGGGAGGAGATTTCCTCTGCTCTACTCATGCCGCCATCTTGGCTCCACCCCCCCAATGAGTTAATTTTTGCTTTTGTTTCCCTTTCTTGAGGAGATGGGTTCAGGAAGAAGTTGCTCATGCCTATATTCAGGAGATGTTTGCCTATGTTGTCTTCTAAGAGTTTTATGATTTCATGACTTATATTCAAGTCTTTAATCCATTTTGAGTTTACTTTTCTGTATGGGGTTAAACAAAAATCCAATTTCATTCTCTTGCATGTAGCTGTCCAGTTTTGCCAACACTGGCTGTTGAAGAGGCTGTCATTTCCCCATTGTATGTCCATGGCTCCTTTATCATATATTAATTGACCATATATGGTTGGGTTTATATCAGGGCTCTCTAGTCTGTTCCATTGGTCTATGGGTCTGTTCTTGTGGTAGTATCAAATTGTCTTGATTACTGTGGCTATGTAGTAGAGCTTGAAGTTGGGGAGCATAATCCCCCCAGATTTATTCTTCCTTTGCAGAATTGCTTTGTCTATTTGAGGTGAGTACGTAACATATTGATACACAGCATTCCTTTCTCTTAAGGAATGCTCATCAACGCCACTTCCTAAGTCAACAATCTTACTGCATTTCAAAGCAGAAGTCTAGGAGAAATATCATCTAGCTCCCTAAAATGTTGTACAAGAAGACCCTATCATCTTTCCCTTACCCCGAAGATACAGGGCATCTCTTTCCCCATAGACTTATGCATTTAGAGATAATAAAAAGATGGTCAAATCCTTCCCATTACCTATTGTTTTTCTAACTTTCAAAAACAGAGTTGGGAATTAGGTAAGGTGGGTCAGCTCTCCATTCTTTGTTTCCCAGGTACTGATGTTCATGAAAACAGGCAAGCCCAAAGCAAGATAAACAGCAAACATAACATTGCTCCTTAAGAAGCAAGGCTTGAGGAATTCAAATTTAGTTCTCTTTCTTTTGAACAGGGAATATGTCTCTCAGTACTTATGTTGTGCTCCTATGCCACCAATGTTAAGAATGCAATAATAGTATGACTTTTTTGAGCAATTCTCCTGCTATAATATAGATGAAACTCAAATCCTTCAATTAATCCCAAGGAGAACAATTCCAACAAACTTTATTTTTTGTATCAATGTCATTAAAGGATGGATAACTGTTCGAACAAGAGGAGAATGGCACAATGTGACCAGAACTAAAACTGTTCAGGGACTGTTGCTTGTCTAGATTTGCCTTTTACATGGTTATATCCAGGATCTGTTCACAGAAAAACTGACTAATAGAGGAATAAAGCAGGGGTTCCACCATGCAGACCAAAAATGACAGGGTTGAGGGTGCCAATGGGGATGATGGTGGTGATGGTGCCAGTGATGGCAGGGATGGAGAGGAAGGTGGTGCACAGAGGTGCTGATGATGACAGGGAGGACAGTGATGATGGGGATGAGAGGGGTTCGGGGATGATGGCAGACATTAACAGTGGCATCTAACCCTCATTGGATTGAAGTCTTTATACGTATCACTCCACTTCATTCCCCTGACTTTCCGATGAGGTAGGCACTGTCATTTTCTCTGTTTCACAGTTGGGAGTTTTAGGATCAGAGAGGACTAGTCCTTTGCCAAGTTCTCACAGTGCAGGGGCTGGGCTATGACCCAAATTCTGCCTAACTCTAGAGCAAAAGCTGTTGCTTACCAAAATATGCCTCCATCCACCATGTAATAATGTCCTGGGGTTCTGCACGTATGTAGGAACTTATGAGGCCATACAGTCCATTACCTATTTCAGATAGATTAATATTTATCCTAGTTGGATTTTCATTAGGTTTCTTTTTTCAAAATCCACACATACTTAAAAAATTTATTCCAAGATGGTTCTCATATTACCTCACATTTTTTAAAAGTTTACTTTCCTCCACCTAAACACATTCCTTGTGCCAGTTTCCTAATGTCTGCCCTCAGTGCCAGTCTCCTAGTCTCCAAGATCCCTAGGCTTGAAAAAGTGAGGCCATCTGACTCCTCCCTCCTCCTCCTCCTTATATCCAGCCTTTGATACTTGGCACTGTTAGATTCATCATTTCCTTTTGATTCCCACCCTCATGCCAGTATTTCATCATGCCGGGCCCAGTTGCTGATTCTAACTATATGGCTGGGTTTAATCAGACCACTTGGTTCCTTCCTGCCTGTCAACTCAAGTTCAAATACCTCACTCTGTCACTATACAGATGACCCCTTTCTACCCCATCCTTATCTGCCTCTTGTCATCAAAGCATGCCTGGGCAGGTGGTAGCCTTGAATGCTTTCCATGGTGCCCCCTGATAAAGGAAACCCACAATACACATGTTCAACTCACCTTTCCAGCTTCAAGTCCCTGATTACCACCTTCTGTGGTAATACTTCCATCACTCTGAACCATGTGAGAACTCTCATGTGCTCTTCTTGTACTTCCCCGCAGCCCCTTCTCAAATTAGTTCATTCACACTTCTCCATTAAGACTCAGGAATGACAGGCTTCCCCTGTAAACATCGTCTTATCCTCTGCACGATTGACCCCTCCTTGACTCCTCTACTAAGGCACTAACCACCCAGTATTGCCATTATTTATGTTTGTTGCCCTTTTCTCAGTTGCCTTTTCATATCCTAGCAAACAGCACAGGGCATGACCTGCCTAAGGGTCTTAATAAGTTGCTTATAGAATTCATTCAAAATGCTTATCAAATGAATAAATGAGCTGTTCATTCCAAATGTGCTCTGCTCATTCCTACACAACCCACATAAAATGGACTCCCTAATATTTTCTAGTTGCCCCAGCTTATCTCTTTAAGAATGATGAAATTACTTGCCCAAACAAGTTCAAACTGAGTTCTCCATTATCCTGACTTCACATATAGCCTTAATTGCTTTGCCTTACATTGTATCCCTCTCTCTCTCTCCACCCCCCACCACCTCCAGGCACCAGAGGAGCCAGAGCACCTCTGTTTGAATCACAATTCTATCATCAACTAGCTTCTGTTTCTTATCTGTAAAATAAGAATACTAGTAGCCACTGCTTGGGTCGTTGTGAGGATTAAATGAATATATAACAATTGCTCAATAAATGTTAGCTATAATGATTATTAGGGCATTACACATATTTGATTCTTTTTTTTCTTTGTCCTATCATGGCATCTAGAACCATGGTAAGCATACAGTAAGTGTTCAACAATGTCTTGTTGGCTTTAATTATATCAGAGCAAAAAGTCAATTACCTTCTTTGAAGCCATTTTTTCCTTACTTGGTCTTTAAGAATTATGAAGTATCCTCTACATAGAATTCCTATAATTTAGGTAAACAAATAAACCTTGGGAGCTAGAGTATTGCAAAGCACTTTCTTATTTCCAACTGAAGCAGTAAGACACATTTTATTGGTCTGGTTTTACTTAAGGGAAACTATATTCAGTTTTCTAATCTGAAAAATGGAACTAATTTGAGTATTCACCTCAGAGTATGATTTAAAAATGAAATGAGGTAATCCATATAAATGGCAAGCATTAGTCCTCTACAAAATATTAGTGGCAATTCTAGAAATACCAGTGTCATCATCATCACCACTGAACTTGTCTAAGCAATAAAGAACTTTAAATGGAAGAAAGAGTTACTGATTCTTGGCCTGGTTTTTAAAATCATGTTGCCAACTCTTAGGCCTCCCCCTTTTTTGGAAACTTAACCCACAGTCCTTTTATATTTGCCCTTATGAAGGAACTGTTTTCCATTTATTGTTCTTCATATCAGCCACTTTTCTGTGTATAATTTCAGTTTATATATTTTTTAAAGGTAAGAGTAGAAAAAATTGGATGAACATATGAAAATTCGCCAACAGACCATAATAAACAGGTGCCCTTTTAAAAGTTGTAGATCACATACTTTTTAATATAAACATATTAATTCCATGCACCAAAATAGCTTTTTGCACAATCCTCCATTCTTCAAGTGTTCACCCATGACTTAAGCTCTTTTTTTCTCTTAAATTCATGATTAGTCACTCTTGATCCATCATATTCTTTTATTACTACATTTTTGCATTGTACTTGCTTTGCCAGAAATTCACCTAGTTTCCGTAGGCTTATTTTCCTATTTAATAATAATTTTGAACTTTAATTCTACCTTTGAGAGCATTAGAAGTGTTATCACATATGGGACTTTTATCTAATAAGTATATTCTGACTTTTGTTTCCTAGGTCTTCAGTTAAGGACAAGTTCTTGGACATAACTGTGGGATGAGTTTGATAGATGCTTCAAAGATGATGCCTAAGCACTGATAATTATACCTTAAGGGAAACATTTAGAAAAATGCAAATTTTTCCTTTTCTTGAAAAGGTCAAATTAATATTTGACTTTAGTCAAATTAATATTTTTCAAAGACTCTCATGGAACTGAAATCAGTATTGTTCATTCCTATATTGTGTATGTGTATGTATGTTTGTGTGCATATAGCATATATAACAAACATAATTTTTATTGGTCTGGTATACTATTATTTTTACAAAGACATAACTGGTAACACTCAGATATTTTATGATTTTTACTTTATTAAAATTAATAACTTTATTTCCATAATTTGTTCTAAAATCTTCCTTCAATTTTGTCAGTTCTTACTCCATGTATTTTGGGGCTCTACTGTTAGTCATGTGTGTATATTTATAATTGTCATATCTTCCTGGTTTATTGAATCTTTTATCATTATAAAATACCTCTTTTATTTCTAGCAATATTTTTTGTTTTAAAATCTATTTTGTCTGATATCACTATATTATAGTTTTCTTTTGGTTACTGTTTGCATGCCATGTCTTTTTCCAGTGACTTACTTTAAACAGATTCCTGTCTATGAATCCAACTGTGTCTCTGTACAGCATATAGTTGGATCTTGCTTTTGAAATCTCATATACCAATCTGTCTTTTGACTAAGATGTTTAAACCATTCACATTTAATTAACATGGTTGGATTAACATTTTTCCATTTTGCTACTTGTTTTCTACAGGTGTTCTTGTCTTTTTTCATTCTTTTCTTCTTTCACTGTCTTACTGGTGGTAAGTATATTTTTATTATACTATTTTAATGTATGTGCTGATTTTTTAATGATTTTATTTGGAATTATTTTCTTAATGGATACTCTAGGGATTACAAGATACATCTTGACCTGTCTCAGTCAACTGCAGACCAATAATAAATTAATTGCAGTGAAATAGAGAAAATTGGCTTCTTTATACTTCCATTCCCTCCTCATTCTTTATGCTATATTTGTCATATATATGAATGTACAGGTATATATATGTAAATACAACAGTACAGTATTATAATAATTACTTTATAGAATATTGTCTTTCTAAGAGGTAATGAGAAGTGATAAAAATATACTTACAAAGCCTTTCATATTAACTTACACATCTACTATTTCCCAAGTTTTCCATTTAATTTTGTGATTTACATTATCTTCTGGTATCACTTCCTTTAAACCTGAAAGATTTCCCGCATATTCTTGTAAAGCAAGTCTACTAGCAATGGGGCAATGAGTTTGCCTTTTTTTTTGTAAGTCCTGAATGACTTTATTTCACCATCACCTTTGATGGCTAGTTTTGCTGAATATATAATTCTTGGTCAGTATTTTTTTCTTTCAGTACTTTGAATATATCATTCAATTGCTTTCAGATGAGAAGTTCGTCATTAATTGCACTAGTTCTCCATGTCATGAGCTCTTTCTATATTCTTGCTTTCAAATTTTTCTCTTTTTCTTTGGCTTTCAACAGTTTGACCATGATGTGTTTAGGTATAGTTAGTTTTATTTGTTATGAGTCATTGAGTTTCTCAGATGTGTAGAGTAATGTTGGTTTTCAAACTTGGGAAGATTTTGGCCATTATTTCATCTAACATTTTTATTTGCAGCTTCCTCTCTTTTCTCTCCTTTTGGGATTCCTATTACATATATGTTGGTTGTCTTGATGTTGTCCCACAGGTCTCCAAGGCTCTCCTAATTTTTCTTCAGTCCTTTCTCTATGTTCTTCACATTGGATAATTTCTATAGACTGGGTCTTTCTCCTGCCGACTCAAATGAATCAATCTGGTGAAATTTTACTTCAGTTCCTGTATTTTAATTTCAGAATTTCCATTTGATTCTCTTTCTTTTTATAATTTCTATCTAATCATTGAGATTTATTATTACTTGCTGATTAATATTATCATAATTTCCTTTAATTCTTTAAAAAGGATTTCATTTAGCTGCCTTGAACTATTTTTCTACTAAGTCCAACATCTGGGAATACTCAGACACAGTTTCTATTGACTGCTTTTTCCCTTAGCTACACTTCACAGTTGCCTTTTAACTTTTTATTGAAAACTGAATATTTTAGATAATATATTACAGCAACTATGGATTCTGATTTATTCCCATGATGGTGGTTGTTGTTGCTTTTTATTGTTATTGCTGTTTAGCAACTACCTGGGCTAAATCCGTAAAATCTGCTTCCCCATGGAATGCAGCCACTGATGTTCCTGCCTAGTTTTCTTTTTTTTTTTTAACTCATGCTTTAATTTTTAAACCTAGATTTCTAGGAATTACACTTGTGACTGCATAGCTTAATGGTCAGCCAATGATTAGACTGAGGTTGTCCTCAAAGATATTGAGGTAGTAAAGCATCCATCCTCTGATGGATAGATCCAACATTCAATAGGTTTTAAAGCAAAAAGCTTCTCAGATTATTGTATGACTTTGATTCATTCTACAGCACTTTAAGTTGCTTTTTTTATTTCAGATTGGTCCAGTTTTATAAGTGATCTTGGGGGAAGAGGATTTGCCAAGCTCTGCCATTGGCCACGATGAGAAGTCCTTGAAATCAGGGGCTTGACTTTTCATCTCTGCATTCTAGAACTTAATGCACAGGAGGTTTACAGTAAATGATGGCAGAATTTCACTTTTTAAATTTTTTTTAAGATAAATACATTTCCTAAAGACTGCATGGAAAATTTTCTTGTTAACTGTGATTTTTCAAACCAATGACTACTGATTTCATGATGACATATATAGGTCCCTTAAATGCCATATGATACCCATCACAGAACTTGCTTGTTTGAATAAATTTAGTCTTTCTTGGTATCCTTCCCTCACCCCAGGTTTACTGACATATAATTGACATATAACATTGTATAATTTTAAGGTTTATAGCATGATGCTTTGATACATACATATACTGCAAAATGATTATTTTGGTACTCTTTATTTCTTCTCTTTTTTCAGTTGTGTTTTTATATTTCTGTTCCTCAAAGACAAAATGCGATTTTTCTTTCTGGGTTCCATTCTTTACTTGCTTTTCTTTGTCCACAACACCTCCTTCTAGAGAATCAATAACCTCATACTACATAATTTTTAAAAAATTCATATTTTATACAATGCAATTTTCCTCTAAATTAAATTACAGAAGAACCTTACAAACTGGGGGTAATAGCTGAGAGTCTTTTGCAAATGACCTAATTTTGCAAACTAAAAATCAAGTGAATGTAATAAATATAATTAGGAATATTGTATCACATTATGTATTCTTTTCTTTGTTTTTTTCTAGAGTAATGTGTTTTAATTACATTATTGAAGATACCCTTATAAGTAACATTTATTTTCTCACACCTCAAAATTCTGAAAAGTCAAGTCTTGGTAACATATAAATTATATGTTACCTATAATTTATATCAAGTCTTTGACAAGAAGAGAATCAAAAGCAAATTTTCATAAAAATTATTCATCTGAAGTATGAATAACAGAAATTTATGAGGTTTCTCATTAATAGCTTGTTTTGATCTCCACAGCTACCAAGCCAAGTCTGTTAGATTATTTAACCAATTTCAAAATTCTAAATCTTTATTATAATGACAAATTTTCAAAAATATAGGCTTCTCTCTTGAGAAATGCATTTCATATACATTCTAACTATTCACTGAAAAATGCATTAACAAATTTAGAAGGCAGCATTTGATATTTAAAAGTGTATGTTTATACTTTCCTACTATTTCCAATCATCCTTCATTTTTGGAATTGAGGTACACTGAATGGGGATAGGAAAGATACATGAAATCCCTAACACAGCCTTCCATCTCTTTTTCCATAAATGCTTTTAAAAACAGGGAAAAAAATAATTGATGAGTTCAGTCTCACCTCTTCTCTCTACCCCTGTCTACCTAAAAAGACACTAATGAGAAGTGAAAGTACCAAAAGGTAGACAGAAAAATGGAAGTAGAGAAAGAACAAAGTGTCTGGATAATACATAGAGCACCTAATGATACCATGAATAATTTATTTATAAATACTGCTTTTCTAAATTTTCCATCACTCACTTTTTCATTATTATCTGAAGGTAGAGATTAATTACACATCTATCACATGTTAATTTCTTCGAAGTTTGACTAGAAGAGAGAGAATGAAGGAAAAAATAACAAGACAAATTCAGCATGGCAAAATTTTTAAATGGCTGGTTGAAGTATATCTCTCTGTGTATTTAGGTCTTTAATTTCTCTCAGCAATCTATTGTGGTTTCAGTGCATATTATCTCACACACATAGTCAGATTTATCTCTAAGCATTCCTTTCTACTTTATGCTTTTTCATAGGTCCAAAGACTAATATTGTTAAGATGTCAATTCTCCCCATTATCTACAGATTCAAGAAAATCCCAGCCAAAATCCCAGAAAGTTTTCTTTTTCTTAAGCTGAAAAGTTGATTCTAAAATTAACATGGAAATGCAAACAACCTAGCATTGACAAAACAACTTAAAAAATGAAGAAAGAATTTGGAGGGATAACACTAACTGATTTCAAGATTTATTATAAAGCCACAGTAATGAGGACAATGTGGCACTTGTGTAAAGACAGACAAATAGTCAATGGAACAGAACAAAGTGTCCACAAATGGACCCACACATATATGAACAACTAATTTTTTGTGAAGGTTTATAAAGGTAAATCAGTGGAGAAAGAATAGTCTTTTCAATCAGTTCTTCTGGAACAATTGGATAACCATATATAAAATACAAACTTTGTTCCATACCTTACACTAGATTTAAAAATTAACTCAAAATGGATTATAGGCTTAATGTAAACTTAAAGTCTTAATGCTTCCTAAAGTAAAGTTAAAAAAAAATCTTTGTGATATCAAAGATATGATCATAAAAGAATAAATTCATAAATTTCCCTTCAAAAGTAAAAACTCCTACTCTTCAAAAGATACTGCTAAGGAAAGGAAAAGAGTCACAGGCTAAGAGAAGATATTTGCAAAACATGTATTTAATGAAAGAGTTGAATCTAGAATATACGTAAAGAGCTCTCAAGGCTCAAAAATAAGAAAAGCAACTGAATAAAGACACACAAAAGAATTGACAGTTTGCTGAAGAAGCATACATATCAGAGATAAGCACATGAAAAGATGCCCCATCTCATTAGTCATTAGGCAAATGTAGATTAAACCCATGATGAGATCAATCTACACACTTGTTAGAATGGCTAAAGTGAAAAAAACTGTATCATGTGTTGTCAAGAATTGGAAGAATAGGAATTCTTATACCCTGCTAGTGGGAATGTAAAATGGTATAACCATTTGGAAATCAATTAGACAATTTCTTAAAATATTAAGAATACATATAACGTATGATCAAGCCATTTCTCTCCCATGTATTTACCCAAGAGAAAAGGAAATACATGTTCATACAGAGACTTGGACACAAAGAGTCATAATAGTTATAGCCCCCAAATAATCCAAATATCCATCAAAAGATTTATGGATAAACACACTGCTATTTAACTACACACAAAATACTAATTATCAGTAAAAAGAAATGAACTATCGATACCTGCAATAACAAGGATAACTTTCAAAATAATTATTCTTAGTGAAAGAGGTAAGATAAAAAAAGAGTACAGACTTTATGATTATCTATATATAAAATTCTAGAAAAGTCAAATGTATCTATGGAGACAGAAAGCAGATTGGTGGTTGCCTGGGGATGCAAGGTCTGTAAGAAGGGAGGAGGAATGGATTACAGAAAATCATGAGGAAATTTGGAGGAATGATTTAAAGTGGTTTAAAAGGGGGTATATATATATATAAAACATGAGATTGTATACTTTAAATATGTACAGTTTATTGTATGTCAAGTACACCTCAAAAAATTGAGAAAAAAAATGACCAAATATTACCTGTTAAAAATCTTAAATAGATTACTATGAAGAAAAGTCCAGTAAGTAAATTAGAGAAAGTAAAACATAATATTAAAATATGAGAACACAAATGAAAAAAATGAAATAAATGTGAAGAAAAAGAGGTTAAAGACTAAAAGAAAAGAGTACCAGAAGCCAATTTTTCCATGACTATTGTCACAGCAATGAGCATGCTACATTCTTATGTAAAAGAGGAACGTGAAGTAATTTGGCTTCAGTTAAAATGTTTGAGGGAGAAATTTGGGGCATAGTTGTGAATGGCAAAGCTGCCAACATTTAAAATGAAGTGTATGCATGCGAGTATTTAAGAGACTTCTTTAAAAAAAATTTATGTACTCAGTTCAGACTGCATGGCTTCTTTAAATTGCACTGTGCTCTTCAGGACAGACAAGTGAATAAAGTGAGGATCATTATCTGTAATAAGACACACTGTATACAGTGGGTCTTGCCTTGAAATCCAAGTTTGGAGTCTTGGTCCCAATTCTATTATGGACCTGAAATCAGCCTGAGAGCAAACGATTTGCTTTTTCAGTATCTTCCAATTTAAAAACATGAAAATAGAGGCCTGTGTTGTATCTGGGGAGAGGTCAAGTAGGGTTTCCAATATTTTCAGTAATCTGGAGATAGTCACTGCCCAGGTGAAGCTATTAATTAAATGACATCTTTGCCTTTACCATGGCTATTCTCATAACATAAATAGTAAGTGCCCTCTCACTCCCTTTGCCTCTAAGAAGACTGCTTTTGTCTGTTCAGAAAAGAAAAGAAAGAAATCAATCCTCCAGTACACTGACTGATTACCTAGGTATTTCAATGGCACTTTATCACCATGGTACCCAGGTACTCAAATCCTGGCAATAAATTGGGAACAAAAACATCAAAACCACATCTCTGTTTGATGAGGCCAGTATGAATTCTAGGACACGAGTCCTTTGAATCTGTTCCATTTGTGTAACCAAAGGATAGAAAGCCAAAATGGATGTGGAGTCTATGGTTCCCAAAGTTATTCAAATTAAAACTTAATAGCAAGGACCTCATTAATCTGAGTTCCCCATTTCCTCACAAGAACAGACATGTCTTGCAGAGGCCACATTAACGCATCCGTGCTGTGCAGCAATACTCATGCCAGCAAATTCAACCAAACAGTCATCTCTTTTGGATCTTAGAGACTCAGTACATCCTCCGAAATTTTAAGACCATCCATTTGTCAATTGCTACATCAGAGCAATTCAAAATACTGAATCAGAGTATTCAGCTGTAATTTCTTGTGAGAAAAGAAGGAAAATTCAAGTCTGGCTTTGATCAAACTATGAACTATTTTATGAGTTACTGATTTTCTGTATTGTGCAACTATATGTGAGATATTGCTAGAAGACTGTCCATTGTATGGCTAGAGGGTCCAGCTGTTTGGAAAATTGGGTTAGAATAACATGAAAACTCCCTTAAAACTCTTTTAAAAATAAACTTTCTGTATGGGTCATGGAAGAAACTGTTGAAAAAGCTAATCTCAATTTGTTCACTTAATAGTTATCCTAAAAACATGGTTTCAGCTGATTTTGGAGCAAACTGTAGCAAAATACCTTTTAGAAACTGAATTAGTGAAATTATTTTGCACTGCCTTAAGGTAATTCTCTAAATTTATTAAATACCAAATAGTCTGAAGTCATTTTCAAAGAAGCATATATAGTATGCAGTTACTTTAATTGTAGGTAATTCACTATTGAAAAATTTTCAACTGGAAGATTTTCTTTACTTGGATCTATGAGCTTGTTAAGCTCAGTAGTGGGAGCACCTACCATCTTAAATAAAAAGAACTGTGTACACCTGATGTGAACATTAACTGCAACTAGGACAATAAACTAGACAAGATCATGTAATACAAAAAGTTATCTACTTTTTTTTAAGGTCAAGAATCCTGTTTATTTTTAGCAAATATAAACACACTTTTTGCAGAAGTAATGTATTCTAGCTCTCCTAAAAATAATTTTATAGGCTGCAAGTTACATTAACAACCTACTTAAAAATATATCTATTTTTAAGCTTCAATTTATTTATTTTGATGCATGACCTGATCAAATTCTCAGAATTCTGTTGTTGTACAGTAGAGCATCAAAATATCAATCTCCTCTTACCTAAAGCTGGGATTTTCAAAATTAAAAATTGTGTTTCTCTTGTAAAATTTCTTGAGGTGCCTAAAACTATATAATTAAGCCACTGCATACAAACCACCTAGGAGCTGTAACACAGTAAAACCTAACAGAGGGAAAAACACAACCAAAACCCTGTATCATTTCAGACCTTATATAGGAAATAATTTTCCTGTGTCGTGGACCCAAAAACTGGATTGAAATGGATTCTGTTCTATCAGTTGTCATTATCTCTTAAATATACATGAGCCAACTAATGAACAAACTAAGTAACTAACAATTCCCAGAAAGTTTATTTAGTACTCAGGCCTGTATTTCAAAACTGTATTAAAGATGTCAAACTTATTTCTTATTAACCTACCATTTATTAAGATTTCCTCATCATAGTCAAACACTGTTGAGAGTACTGCTCCATGTACAGTCCCGCGTATCTGTGGAATATGCTGAAGGAGGACAAGCACTAATTACGTGTGTGACAATGATCACTGACAGCACTGCAGATCATGAAGAGCTAGTGATTATGTGAACAGGAGGCAGTGAAGGACCGAGAAGGTGAAGGCTTGTACAGTGTTTCCTAAAGTGAGTGCTGGTGCTTAGAGATGTTAAAGGGTGTTAGAGCAAACAAGAATTTTTAAAATAGGGTAAAATAAAATAAGCAACATAAAAGGTTAAAATAGTAAAAAAATATATATATCCATAGTAGGGTTTGAGAAAAGTTGAAGTTAATTTGCTTTACAGCAAAAAGTTTCATATGCTAATACACATTCTCTATGTCAAAAGGCAAGTGTGTGAGAACCTCCCAGTATGAATTTGGCCTTCAGTACCACCCCCCACCCCCACTGCCCACCCACCTGCAGAGTATTTCCTGGAATACATACTGGGAAAAGATGCTCTACTGCATTTTATAAAGTAATGTTCTAGTTAGTATTTAGTCCTCTTAAGAAACATCAGAAAAAGTCCAAAGGTGGGGATTGGGACAGCTCTGGGAAATAGCATGCAAGCTGCTAATGTATTTATAGGAGTAAAATGTAAATTATTGCCCTTTTTTTATGGTTTTTTTCCAACATGATTTTTCTCCCCAGTTTTTGGTGTGCAGTTAACTAGTCTTCAACTTCACCATCCCCAAATATTTACTAAAAGGTGATTTGTAGATAGTTCCTAAAAGTGCACAGATGGAATTACCAAACTTAGAGACATGGAATTTTATCTTCTCTCACAAGGTTTACAGCAGTCCCCTTTCCACCCAAGATAAAGAACTGTGTATGGGATTTTAAAATTTTGAAACTGAATAATAGTATGAAATTATTTAAATATATTTCACAACTCAAAACATTTGTGGACAAGTGTAACTTACAATGACAGCTTATACTTGTCAACTTTTTCTGTGTTTTAAGAAATTAAATCAATGTAATGGACTCTCATTTTTTAGTATCTCACTAGCACACATCATCTCTGACTCTGATATGTGTTTATTTGCAAGCCAGCAATAAGTGAGCCATTATGATAATCTGATGCATGGCTGAAAGAGATAATAAATGGACATTTAATAGGAGATGCATGTATTGCAATTTTTTTCATCAATGATGTATATATTGATATCCTGGCAAAGTAGATATAAGTGTAGTAAATGGATATTTAATAGGGGCTTAAGCAGATTAGAATCTTGTTTTTCCCTGTATCATGCAGAGTATCTTCTGATGTTAATAGAAACTATTTAAAGGAACTGAGGGAAGCATGTAAGTTAGGCATCAGTTACTAGTCTATGGGTAGCCACCATATGACATCATTCTATGATTTTTTTTTTTAACTTTCAGAGAGTTGTCCTCCCTAAATCACTTTCTAATTTGTATATTTTTCAGTATTTTCTTCCCAAATATTTATTTTTTCAATGACTGCTCTATTTGTTCTTATTTTATAAACCAGCTCAAAACCACTGTATTATATTATTTCAGGGAAAATCTATGAATTTAGGTCTTCTCTTACTGTGGGATACTCAGTTTCCCTTCCTTTTCTCTTCTTCCCCTGTCCTCTCTTCTGCCCTTCCGTATTTGTTGTTAACTGCAACAACTTGAAAGGCACAAACCTCAACTATCCTGATTGTTTCCTTAGATTTAAGAGGGGATGTGAAGTCATTCAAAGCTCTATTTGTTGATGTTGCTTTTTACCGCCGCTGATGACTGGGTTATAAAAACATTCCCAGACAATTCTGAACTAGCACAGTATAAGCAAGACAGAAAACACTGGAAGACCTTCAAATGACAATGTCTCGACCTCTGACTCTGAAATTAAGCTAAAAGAAAACTGATTATCCTCTGTCATAATAGTATGAGATGAATGCCAAGAGTCATGCCAGATAAGCACAGTGGAGCATACAAAAAAGTCAGGTAAGCGGGGGGAAAAAAGGAACATAAGGATTCTGTTAAAATACATGCACTGACAGTGACAGGTTTTTTAAAGGAATAGGAGTTGGGGATATTCAAATTTTGAACAGCACTGCAATTAGCTTCAGAGTGGAGAAAGTTAGCAGTAAGAAGTTACATAGCAAAATGTTACAGATTATGTTTAAAAAAAAGTGAAAATCGGAAAAAGTTTGGTGGCTTTCCCTTTCTTAATTATCAGCATACAAATGGAATATCTGCTCATCAATCCATTCACCAAACATTTTCTTCAGTCGTGTGAACAGGCTCTGTTTGGGGCCAGTTGGAGACACAGGGATAAATAAAGAGCTTAAATGGGAGTGAATAAAATTAATAAAACACAATAATTTAATGGAACCATATTAGTTCCTTTGCACTTCTTTACTTGAAGCTCTACACACTTTTCAAAAACCTTCATTGCATTGTTTCCAAGGTGACCCAAGATTGTTCAGAAACCATGTGCAAAGTCTTTCTGAATATGAGTGGTGTCATAATCAAAAGCTAGCCTGACAGAGGGACTATTTTCAAAGGCTAATATTACCAATGATGGTGGAGATATATCAAAAGAGCATTAGACCTTGGTCTGGAGAACTTGGCCAAGTCTTGGTCCCACTGCTTTTTCAGCTGTGTCATTTGGGACAACTTTGATAAGTGCCTGCCAAAATCAGTACAGCTCTAGGCCAGATGTAATTTTTATTTTTTTTTTTGATTAAACTATTAAGCAGAAGTTTCAGGATACCAATATACCAGCTAACCAGTTACTCTTCTGAACTTATATTCTATATT
Organism: Manis javanica; assembly: GCF_040802235.1. Taxonomy (NCBI): domain Eukaryota; kingdom Metazoa; phylum Chordata; class Mammalia; order Pholidota; family Manidae; genus Manis; species Manis javanica. The sequence goes on from NC_133162.1 coordinate 65,692,556, forward strand.
CAAGAGAACAATGAACAACTTTCAACCATAATTTTTTCTGTCTGAACAAATCTAGACACACACACCTCCCCTTAACTTCTTACAGGTTATATACTGAGATTTGCCTCAAATTCAGCATGTATTTTGATAGGGGAAGGCATTCTATACTTTTAAAAAAATTACTTCTCCTACAAGAGATATAAATCCTGGTGATGAGAGCAAGTCTTATTTCTATTTTCTAAGTTTAGATTTGTTAAAATGTCCTGCTGTGTTTTTAAGAAACAACGTTAATAATCTGGCACAATTTCCAGACACTGCATGTTTTACTTATCAAAATACAAAATTTATCTTCCTGAGAAAGGTGCACACAGATGAGTTAAGAAAAATAGTTAATAGCCTTAATCTGTTGTTATCTTCATCTTTAGTTCCAAGAAGGAGGGGAGATTATTAGATAAATTGAGTGTGATAAGGGAGCTCTGGGACTTCTGACAACTGATTGTGTTGCATTAGACACATAAAGTAAACTTTCTAAGCATAAGATGGAACATTTAATACATTTGATCTCACTACTTCACAGAGATAATCTCCATTTAAGTGAAGGGAAATACTGAAAAGACAGGAAATCAAAAGGGGCTACCAGTGCAGAATAAGAGAGGAGGGAAATTGTGGGGAAAAGCAGAGAAGGAGAAGTGGGAATGAGAGATGGCAGCATATGGGCAGAAGGGGTAGAGAAGGGGAGGAGGGAAGGGACAAAAAGGAAGGAATATGACAATGTGGTTTGGCCTTAGCTAAGAGCAAAGCCTAACTGACAGGGGACTTGAAGATTAAGGGCAACGGAAGCAGAAAGGAGTGTAGTTGTGTGTGTCTCAGCAGTTTTTCTTTTCGTTCAGGATTTTGATGAATGTCAGCTTCAAGTGGGAATTTTGAAAGGAAAAAGTTAAGAGCATATCTGAAAAACTAGGGCAGAAGTGAGAAGAGCAATTTTGAAAGGTTTTGGTGGGGGTGCGAGAGACAAAAAGGAAAAAAAGGGCAAACATTTTTCTCCTGTCTATTTTGCTTTCCATATGTGTTTCAAAAGGCAGAGGGGACAGATGGAAGAGGGGAGAAAATATTTATGCAGCTCCTTGAAGGGGAGAAGTACCCCCAGAAGGAGACTTTTAAGAAAAAAAGATTTGAATTTATCTTTGAAAGCAGGACAGCAAATGCCCGATAGACAGAGTGACTACAGATAAGACTATGAATCCAAGGCAATAAATTAAAACTCCTGGAATTAAGGAATTGATAGGATTTTCAAACTGTAATACTGTAAAGCTGCATTCCCTTGGGAGATTATGAGGAAAGCACCCAAAACTTCCAAGAGGACGATTTAGAATTTCATTAACTTAGCAAAGGCTAAACCCTGTGCACACTTTGAGAATGGACATAGGAGAATGAAGACTCTGTGGCTTGATGACTTACTTCTTCACACACGGAAATGCAGAAAACAATAGCCTGATTGGCTTTTGGACTGAAGAACATGAACTTGAACCAGAACTTGAGAAAGGGAGGCAGAATGCTTTTGAAAATTTGATGAAACTATAAACCCTCCCTCAGTAGAAATGTACAAAACTTTGCACACAATTCAAAAGACTTCACAGGCTATCTGTGATCATGTGCCACACTTCCTCACCATAGGAAGCACACAACTGGATTCCTTTTAAAAAACATTTGAATTCATGGAAGAGAAACATTAAAGCTGGGATAGGTAAATACATGCTAAACAGCTCAAGAAATGGCAGTTGCAATCCATAAAAGGCATTTCCCTGTAGTCTACAGCCAGGAAGGTTGAGAACTACAGCTTACCCTGTATTTCTTAAGAGGGAAACTATATGGAAATTTTGTGGGAACATAGACATAGTACTGGAGATGGCCAAAGTGTAGAGCATTCTAAAAGGCAGGAAAGGATAGATATGCTGAAGGTTGCCAATCTCAAATTGAATGTATTGCTTCCCTGGGAAACTATCAAAATGAAAATGAAAGAGAAAAGTGAACAACTGTGTAACGAGCCCCAGTGAGAATTGCTAGCAACAAAACAGGGTAGAGGAGGATAAGAAATCTGAAATAAATGGAAAAATTAGTAAATTAATTTTAAGGAGTGGGTTCCAAGCTGTTTTGGAAGACAGAGTGAAATTGCTGAAAATATTGGAGAAACACAGCTTAAAGAAAAAAGAGTAATACAGATAATGAACACAAGCCAGTTTCCCAGAAGCAGAGGAGATAGAAAGGAACGGTACTGAATTAGCTTATTTTCATGTGTTAGTGTTTCAAGATGAAAGAAGATGACAATCATTGTGACGCAGGCTTCAAATTACAGTAGCCCACATTGAAAGAGATTTAAAAAGGCGTGATGAAGGTGATTTTTCAAAAGCTAAAATGGGAGAGACACAGAAAGGACACAATAAAGAAAATGGCAGATTTGGAAACTAAAAGCCATGGATTTGAATGCAACTAACAATGGGAAAGTTTTCTACAAAGGAAGATGTTAAAGTCCTAAATTTGAGAAACAGAAGTAGATGTATTTGAGGATGTGGGCATTTAAAAGAAAAGATTTTTGTTTAAAACGAGGAACAGGCAGGAGAGAAACTAGGACGAAGCAGAAATGTCATGCAAAGTATCTTACATAACAAACTGATGGCTGAAGCCAATAAAAGTTCTGGGAGCACCTGTCCAAAGGGAAGGTGTGAGGAAGAAGAGACACAACAACACCTGGTCTCTGAATATGCCACCAAAAGGTTTTTGGAGCCAACGAAAGTACTTAGTACTTCAAAAAGTATCAAGATCGTGAAAGACCAAGACTAAGGGACTGCTCCAGATTAAGGAAAGCTAAAAAGGCAAGACAACTACATCTAACGTGATCCTGGATTGAATCCTGGAGCAAAAAATAATAATCATTTCTTTTCTGTTATTATAAAGGGCATTACTGAGACAACTAGCAAAATTGGAAAGAAGTCTGTAGATTAGAGAATAATACTGCATCCATGCTAATTTCCTGACCTTAACAATTGTACTACAGTTATGTAAGAGAATGTCCTTGCTTTAAGGAAATACACACTGAAGTACTTAAAGATACACAGTATCATATCAGTTCTGCAATTTACTCTTAAACAGAAAGAGATATTAATAAAATAATCATAGGTAGATGAGAACAAATGGAGTAAAGTGTTGAGGAATCTAAGTGAGAGACAGCCAGGGGTTCTTTGCATTATTCTTGCCATTTTTCTCCAAGTTTGAAATTATTTCAAAAATTAACAATGAGAAGTTCTCTGGAGGGGACACACTAATACAGTTCATGAACTTTGGATTCTGGTTCAGGGAAAAAACAGCTATTTTGAGAAAATTGGGAAAATCTGAATATGGACAAAGTATTAAGTGAAATTGTGAAATTATTATAATTTTCTCAGGTTTGAAAATGATAGTGTGCCGATGGAGAAGACTGTCCTTAGTCAGCTGGTGAGTGCTGAGGTAATTACAGGTAAAAGTGCCATGTCTTTTGGCACTTTTACAGTAAAAGCTGCATTGTCGCTCCCTAGACATGGCAGTAGCAGCTGGGCACACACCAGTCTGCACCCTGTAGGGCACAACACTTCCTCTGTCCCACAGCTGGGCACTGTGTTTATTTGCCAGTAACTGTCTTGATCCCTGGAGTGCAAAAGCTCCCATTTGATAAACACTGTTACATAAGTTTTAAAGCAGTATTTCTGGGTTCCAATGAGTTCCAAAAATCAGTGAAAAAAGGTCATTTAGCATTTCCTTACAGCTGTCTCTCGCCCTAGGACTCAGGTCTATGTAACAGCTAATACGGTATAAACTCTTACAATAATTATTTGTTATTATGACTGCTTTATCATTGCTGATTTTTTTCCTAAAGGGGGGCATAGTTTGCATTCTCCCCTACTCGTACACTCTCATAGGAGATTTCTCAGCTGCTCTGCAAGTAGATTTTTTTGGACCATGCCCACAGTCACCAGTCATGAATCCCAGAAATGGACAGAGCCTGAGTTATTCCTCAAAATATTTTTAGGCTCTTCTCCACCTCCAGCACCTTGGGAATCAATTTCTATCAGGTCTGACCCAATACATTTGTCCTTATACACCCAAAGCCCAGTGGTGGGCCCTGTTTATCACCCAGCTGAGACCCCAAGAAGTACAATTAAGAAGCAGGCAGATAAGCAAGAAGGATATACTGCCATCTAAAGACAAGAAGAGCCAAGCAGAAAAAGGAGGGAAAGTAGTAACTTTCTGCATGTATTTATACAATAAGCAGGTTTTTAGCAATTTTCCCATTGGCAAGATGATGCAAAGAGAAAAGAATTTATGTAATAATCATAAATATCCTTTACAATGAACCTGCAATGACTTAATGAGAGCAAAACTCTGCTTATGGTTAGATCGCAATTTTAATAGTGTTTTATAGCTAGCCACTTCTGTTGATCCACCAAACAAAACATTTGACTAAAGGGACATGAAATTTGAGGGCTTATTCTTAAATATGTTAGCTTTAATTTAGTTCCTGTCTGCCTGAACAGGAGGTCACTGATTCATTTTTTACCACAGAGGTCACCAGTGTCCCTGGAGGTATCGAGGAGGGTCACAGGTCTCAGAAAATTGGGATTAAGACAATGATATAACTTGTTTCAGCACTTACATTAGACATGTTCTAGAGCTAAATGTACTCTTCTGCACTTGAGAGATCTGTATTTTTTAAGCTTGAAGTAAAATTTTCTCTAGAATGATGCTAGGTTTGACTAGAGTTAGTTCTGGACAACAGCTGAGAACACATGATGGATGGTTAATAGTTTTTAGTGGTGCTTTGACTCTTTTATCTTTATTTAGCTTCATTCAAGATGAAGTAGTTGTTCAAAACTGCAGATATAAATGAAGGTGAGCAAATCATGCTATTTAATGTTGACATTTCTCTGAATCAGAGAGAAGTATAACTCTCAAACATCAGTGCTTAATTCAAAGACACATTTTAAATCATCATCTTAAAAAAGTTTGGCATGGCTGATATATTTTTCCTCTGATTTTATTCATCCCTTTAAGAGATTACTGACAAGCAAGGTAGTTGCAGGAGAAATGCAATAAAAATGTAACTCATTTCCAAAAAGTAGAAGAGGAGGGAATACTCCCAAACTCATTCTATTAGGCCAACATCACTCTAATACCAAAACCAGGCAAAGACACCACAAAAAAAGAAAATTACAGACTAATATCCCTAATGAACATAGATGCAAAAATATTCAACAAAATATTAGCAAACCAAATTCAAAAATACATAAAAAAGATTATACATAATGATCAAGTGGGATTCATCCCAGGGACGCAAGGATGGTACAACATTCGAAAATCCATCAACATCATCCACCACATCAACAAAAAGAAGGACAAAAACCACATGATCATCTCCATAGATGCTGAAAAAGTACTCAGCAAAATCCAACATCCATTCATGATAAAAACTCTCAACAAAATGGGTATAGAGGGCAAGTACCTCAACATAATAAAGGCCGTATATGACAAACCCACAGCCAACATTATACTTAACAGTGAGAATCTGAAAGCTTTTCCTCTGAGATTGGGAATAAGGCAAGGATGCCCACTCTCCCCACTTTTATTCAACATAGTTCTAGAGGTTCTAGCCACAGCAATCACACAACACAAAAAAATAAAAGGCATCCAGATTGGCAAGGAAGAAGTTAAACTCCCTGTTTGAAGATGACGTGATAGTGTACATAAAAAAACCCTAAGGAATCCACTCTAAAGCTACTAGATCTAATATCTGAATTCAGTAAAATTTCAGGATATAAAATTAATACACAAAAATCTGTTGCATTTCTACACACTAATAGTAAACTAATAGAAAGAGAAATCAGGAAAACAATTCCATTCACAATTACATCCAAAAGAATAAAATACCTAGGAATAAACCAAAGGTAGTGAAACACTTATACTCTGAAAACTACAAGACACTCATGAAAGAAATTAAAGAAGAAACCAATAAATGAAAACACATCCTGTGCTCATGGATAGGAAGAATTAATATTGTCAAAATGGCCATCCTGCCTAAAGCAATATACAGATTCAATGTAATCCCTATCAAAATACCAACAGCATTCTTCAATGAACTAGAGCAAATAGTTCTAAAATTCATATGGAACCATGAAAGACCCCAAATAGCCAAAGCAATCCTGAGAAGGAAGAATAAAATGGGGGGAATTATACTCCCTGACTTCAAGATCTACTACAAAGCCACAGTCATCAAGACAATTTGGTACTGGCACAAGAACAGACCCATAGACCAATGGAACAGACCAGAGAGGCCAGATAGAAACCCAAGCATATGTGGTCAATTAATATATGATAAGGGAACTATGGATATACAATGGGGAAATGACAGCTTCTTCAACATCTGGTGTTGGCAAAACTGGACAGCTACATGTAAGAGAATGAAACTGGATCACTGTCTAACCCCATACACAAAAGTAAACTCAAAATGGATCAAAGACCTGAATGTAAGTCATGAAATCATAAAACTCTTAGAAAAAACAGGCAAAAATCTCCTGGATATAAACATGAGCAACTGCTTCATGAACATATCTCCCCACGCAAGGGAAACAGAAGCAAAAATGAACAAGTGGGACTATATCAAACTAAAAACTTCTGTACAGCAAAGGATACCATCAATAGAACAAAAAGACATCCTACAGTATGGGAGAATATATTTATAAATGACATATTCGATAAGCAGTTAACATCCAAATTATATAAAGAGCTCAGATACCTCAACAAACAAAAGGCAAATGAGCCAATTAAAAAATGGGCACAGGAGCTGAACAGAGACTTCTCCAAAGAAGACATTCATATGGCCAACAGGCACATGAAACAATGCTCCACAGCGCTAATCATCAGAGAAATGCAATTAAAACCACAATGAGATATCACTTCACACCAGTAAGGATCGCCAACATCCAAAAGACAAACAACAACAAATGCTGGTGAGGATGCAGAGAAAGGGGAACCCTCCTACACTGCTGGTAGGAATGTAAACTAGTTCAACCATTGTGGAAAGCAGTATGGAGGTTCCTCAAAAAACTCAAAATAGAAATACCATTTGACCCAGGAATTCCACTCCTAGAAATTTATCCTAAGAATGCATCAGTCCAGTTTGAAAGAGACAGATGCACCCCTATGTTTATCGCAGCACTATTTACAATAGCCAAGAAATGGAAGCAACCTAAGTGTCCATCAGTAGATGAATGGATAAAGAAGATGTGGTACATATACACAATAAAATATTATTCAGCCATAAGAAGAAAACAAATCCTGCCATTTGCAACCACATGGATGGAGCTAGAGGGTATTATGCTCAGTGAAATAAGCCAGGTGGAGAAAGACAAGTATCAAATGATTTCACTCATCTGTGGAGTATAAGAACAAAGAAAAAACTGAAGGAGCAAAACAGCAGCAGACTCACAGAACCCAAGAAAGGACTAACAGTTACCAAATGGAAAGGGAGTGGGGAGGATGGGAGGATGGGAGGAATAAGGTGGGGGGAAAAGAAAGGGGGCATTATGATTAGCATATATAATGAGGGGGGGCCATGGGGAGGGCTGTACAACACAGAGAGGACAAGTAGTGATTCTATAGCATCTTACTATGCTGATGGACAGTGACTGTAATGGGGTATGTGGTGCGGACTTGATGGTAGGGGGAGTCTAGTAACCATAATATTGCTCATGTACTTGTACACTAATAATAGCAAAATAAAAAAATGTATATCTTACAAGAATGTAAAAAATATATTTCTTACACTTGAAAAAAAAGAAAAAGGAATGTACTCAGTCTAGCAATCAGATGAATTAGGTTGCTTTCCTTTACCCTAAATACACAGCCACCTGTATAATGAAGTTATTGTCTTAACTCAACATGAATGTTACATACTAAACACTACACCAAATTTGTAAGTGCTCAGTGTAAGTTAGATAATATTTTGCTGCTGCTGAACTAGAAGTGTCTTTTTCCCATTTGTCTATTATCATAAACACTTAGTATCAATAATACTCACTTAAATTCATACTAAATGGCAAATCACTTCATCACTTGGGGATATATTTTACATGATCCATAATTAGGGATTAGCTGTAAAAGTCGTTACTTTTAAATCTATGTTCTCATCATTAAAATGGGGATAATGACCATCTCAAAATTTGTTGTAAGGAAAAATGAAGATTTCACAGCAGACATTTGAATTAAATGTTAGTTCTTTCCCCAAACCCTGTGACCCTCCACAACTATGCACAGAGTAGCATACAATCCTATTCACAAAGTTGATTTCAATTGGTGAATGAGGCAGCCAGGAAACACCTGGGTTCTAAAAAGTGTAGGTTCCTAAGAATCTGTCAGTGTTCCCGAGAAGATCTGAAGAGTTAAAAGAATGACTGCCCATCACTCTCCTGAGTGACACTAAGCTCTTCCATGACATTGAAGTGCGTTGAACTTGGGAGCTACGATGTGTTAGTTTTTAAATTACCTTTGTCTTTGCACATTTTATAGTCAAAGTGTATGGATTGCTCTTTAATCAATAACCTAAAACCCTGGAACTTATCAGAGGTGTTATCTACAAAATGGATAATTTTCATCATTTGACAAGACTAGCTTGAAACATCTGACTCTTTAGAAAAGCAAGCAATGATATATTCCTCTATATGTTCAAAGCTCTTATCATATTCTGATCATCCAGACAAGAAATTTGTTCCCATATGATCTTCACTTCTTGCTGAGAGCAAGTAGGATAACATGGATTCAGCCCAATTCTTTATACTCCTATGATAATGCTCTTTTTCATGTCTTTCTCTACTAGTTTGCAACTTTCTTTAGGAAATATAGCATATAGCATAGCATAAGAGTATCACATTCATCTTTGTATCTATCTTACTGCTTTACATATAAGAGTACCCTCACTGCAAATCCGTAGACTAGTGTACAGCAAATTGGGGTCCATCTATTACTGGAATCAGAAACACCAGGGGTGTTTCTTAAAAGGTAGACTTTTTTATTCTAACAAGATCTTCTAAATTATAATTGCTGGTATTGGGACCAGGAGACACTTAAACAAGTTCTATAGGTGATTCTTACGTACAGTAAAGTTTAGGAACCTGGTCACAGAAGAAGGGCCGCATATTAGGAACTTCAAGTTCCTTCTGATGACTAGAAAGCTTGATGATTATCAAAGTAACAACTAATCTGCTTTTTTAAAAAATGATCAAAGCACTTAACATTCCTTGCTGCAATAAATCTTAACAGACAGAAAATTAAAAGAGATAGGTTTTTTCTTTCCTTCCCTCCCCTCACTTTTTTTCATTTTCTATATTAGAAAACTTTAAAAAATATATAAAAGTAGACAGAATTGCATATTTCTCCATACAACTTTATCAATCATCAACTTATAGCTTCTCTTTTTTATCTATTACCCTGCCCATTTTTCCCCACTCTAAACAGCGTTTATTTTTTTGCTTTCATTTTTTATCATTGTCCTCAAAACAACACTAAAACCAATGCTATGATACTGAAGAGCACAGATTAATAAGACAATCTACTGAAATTTAACATTAGGAGTATAATCATAGAAATTGATTTCTAACCTGGCAACTTATTAAAACTATAAAGTTGCAATTTGATAGATGTGTAGTTCTGCTCTGAAATAGTACAAGATGGCTGTTAGGATTATTGAGATAATATTTGTAACATCACTAGTACAAGTGTTTTGAGCTTGAAGTCTCTGTGTAGACAATGTTGTAGTTTTACAAATGTTCACAAATTTTTCAACACTCCTACCCACAAGAGATAGATCTTAATCCCTTTCCTTTGGTGTGGGTTGGACTCAGTGATTCCCATTTAGTTAAAATATAGCAGATATAATGACACTTCCAGTATTAGGTTATAAAATGACTGTGGTTTCTGCCTTGGATGTATGCATGGGTGGGTGAGTGTGATTTCTCTCAAGTATTCTGGAGGAAGACACCTATCATGTTGGAAAGTGGCCCAGGGCAGGGGAACTGAACTGTCTGGTCAGGCAGCCTTTTACAGAGGCCCAAGCAGCAAGGAAAAAAGGCTTATCAGCAACCATTTGAGAGCTAGGAAGTGGATTCTCCAGTCTTAGTTGAGCTATAAGTAACCAGCCCACAGCTTGATTGCACCTCATGAGAGACCCTGAATAAGGCCAGGTAAAAGCTGCTCTTGTTATTTACCATAGCAAAATTTTGGAAACAACCTGAATGTTCATCCATAAGACACTGAGTGAATTATCTACAATGTGCAATGGGATGTACACTTTTGAGAAAGAATGATGAAGATCTTTATGAAATGATATTAATGTGATTCCCAGAATATATTAAGTCAAAAAAACAAAAAAACAGTGCCAAAGAACATATATAATATGTTCCTTTTGTATTAGAAAGGAGGGGAAATGTACATGTATTTATTTTTGGCAAAAGAAACACAGGAAAAATAAACCTGAAATAAATACAAATGGATGAAATTTTTAGATTTTTATATAATTTTTACTTCAACCATGTAAATATTATACATATTAAAAACTTAAAATTCAATCCAAATAGTTGGAAAAAACAAACCCTAAAATAGAATGAAAATAGAAACAACTACAATAAACTATATGCCAAATTGATAATAAACACAAAAAATACTTTAAGAAACTTCTGAACACAGCACGCAGACTCTGTATAGTCTGTGGCATGTTCAGAAGTTTCTATATATATAATATATATATATAGAAACATATATAATATATATATTCTAGTAGCTTCTATGGACAAAAGGTTACAGGGAAATCTAATTTTCTTAGCAGTTTTATTCTTGTTGGTTGAAGTACTACTGCTGTAATTCTGAATCTATTCTGTTTGTACTAGAGCAAATGAGCAAATACATACTCAAATTTAAAAAAAAATTTTTTTTTTTGAGAATTAGAGTGCTCACAGTTTGCTTATGGTGGATGAATATGGATACCAATGGGGACTGGAGTAAGGTGTGGAAGAACTCTGTTGTGCTGCCCTTGAACTGAAGTTATCAGTATGATCTCATCACTTCTTAAAAAACCAAATCTTAGCTCTAGCCTCTGAAAGAGCCTAGCAGCAATGACATTCCAGTAGAAATTAGAACCCCCCCAGCACCCAGATTTGGGCTTCTAAATAAGATTCCATACTAAAAGCAACCAGTTCTCCTTAGAGAAATGGCTGATTTCAGGTCTAGAGCAAAATAAAGTACAAGGCAAGATTTGAACATCTTTTGCCACAAAATAAGGAAGCACCTAATAGTAATGGCATCATTTCAAAAGGACCCAGGAGAGGCTGTCACTGGATAAATCTAAGAAAATTTGAGTCTCAAAAATAATAATAGTAATAAATTATAGCATACTGAATTAAAAATATCTTAATCCATAATGAAACTCAGAAGTGGGGGTAAGCAGGAGGGAAGGAGAGGGAAAGAAAAGGGGAAGAGAGAGAGCAGAGACTGGGTGTGAGAGAGAAATTGTATGTGTACATAGTGTGTGAAGGAGGGAGATTGAAATAACGATAGACGAGAGAGAGACATAAATGGCTGAGGAGAGAGAGAAGGAGGAAGAAGAAAACATTCCTCTTTAAAGAACAATAGAACGACAACTAATTCAAGCAAGGATTATCATTGGTTGCTAAAACCAGGTTGTTAAGGAAATTTACATTGCTTCTCCCTATAAATTACTTATTAATCACAGAGTATCATTCCACAGATGCTATTAATTAATTACAGAGGAGAAAACCAGCCCTTTACCCTGGTGAGGTCTAGCAGTCCCCATCCTAGTCAGAGGAGCAGCACAGGGACAATCAGGAGCGGAACAAGCTGACGCCCTGTGCTCTTCCTGGGACCCTGAGATGAATACACTTCACTTACATCAAAAATGGCTCCCAGTGTGGCCCCTGACCGATAGCATCAGCTGAGAACTTGCTAGAAATGCAGGTTACTGGGTGCCAACACAGGCTTGAGGAATCAGGAACTCCAGGGGCAGGCCACGTCATCTGTGTTTATAAGCCCTTCAGATGATTCCAGAGCACATTAAAATTTGAAAACCAGTGGTTTGACTTGAATCTAATGAGGAAACAGTGAGACCAATTTAGATCATCACATTTTCTACTGGCCTGAACTATTCCAATAAGTTAAGGTGGCAAATAACATAAAAGTAGAATCAGGGAGGGGTTGCAGGAGAAAACTTTTCCATTAAAACTAAGGAAATAAAACTACCTAATTCTAAATGAATTTTAATTGGATCCTGAATTGAAAATTAAAAAAAAAAAACCTGTCATGATAACTGCAACTGATTAACTTATTTTCAAATGATTCAGAAAAAATACACAAAAACAAGCCAAATTAAATAAAAAATGAACAAATAAAATCTGTATATTGCGAGGAAGGAGCGAAGATGGCGGCGTGAGTAGAGCAGGAGAAATCTCCTCCCAAAACCACATTTATCTATGAAAATATAACAAAGACAACTCTTCCTAAAATAGAGACCAGAGGACACAGGACAACATCCAGACCACATCCACACCTGCGAGAACCCACCGCCTCGCAAAGGGGGTAAGACATATAATAATTAAAAAGGCAAGGATCAAGGACAAGGAAAGAGTTTTAAAGGCAGCCAGAGAGAAAAAGGTCACCTATAAAGGAAAACCCATCAGGCTAACATCAGACTTCTCGACAGAAACCCTACAGGCCAGAAGAGAATGGCATGATATATTTAATGCAATGAAACAGAAGGGCCTTGAACCAAGGATACTGTATATAGCACGAATATCATTTAAATATGATGGAGGGATTAAACAATTCCCAGACAAGCAAAAGCTAAGGGAATTTGCTTCCCACAAACCACCTCTACAGGGCATCTTACAGGGACTGCTCTAGATGGGAGCACCCCTAAAAAGAGCAAAGAACAAAACACACAACATATGAAGAATGGAGGAGGAGGAATGAGAAGGGAGAAAAGAAAAGAATCTCCAGACAATGTATATAACACCTCAATAAGCGAACTAAGTTAGGCAGTAAGATACTAAAGAGGCTAAATTTGAACCTTTGGTAACCACGAATCTAAAGCCTGCAAAGGCAATAAGTACATATCTCTCAATAGTCACCCTAAATGTAAATGGACTTAATGCACCAATCAAAAGACACAGAGTAATAGAATTGAAAAAAAAGCAAGACCCATCTATATGCTGCTTACAAGAAACTCACCTCAAACCCAAAGACATGCACAGACTAAAAGTCAAGGGATGGAAAAAAATATTTCAGGCAAACAACAGTGAGAAGAAAGCAGGGGTTGCAGTACTAATATCAGACAGGATAGACTTCAAAACAAAGAAAGTAACAAGAGATAAAGGACACTACATAATGATAAAGGGCTCAGTCCAACAAGAGGACATAACCATTCTAAATATATATGCATCCAACACAAGAGCACCAGCATATGTGAAACAACTACTAACAGAACTAAAGGGGGAAATAGACTGCAATGCATTCATTTTAGGAGACTTCAACACACCACTCACCCTAAGGATAGATCCACCGGGCAGAAAATAAGTAAGGACACACAGGCACTGAACAACACACTAGAACAGATGGACCTAATAGACATCTATAGAACTCTACATCCAAAAGCAACAGGATACACATTCTTCTCAAGTGCACATGGAACATTCTCCAGAATAGACCACATACTAGGCCACAAAAAGAGCCTCAGTAAATTCCAAAAGATTGAAATCCTACCAACCAACTTTTCAGACCACAAAGGCATAAAACTAGATAATAAACTGTACAAAGAAAGCAAAAAGGCTCACAAACACATGGAGGCTTAATAACACGCTCCTAAATAATCAAAGATCAATGACCAAATCAAAATGGAGATCCAGTAATATATGGAAACAAACAACAACAACAACACTAAGCCCCAACTACTGTGGGAAACAGCAAAAGCAGTCTTAAGAGGAAAGTATATAGCAATCCAGGCATATTTAAAAAAGGAAGAACAATCCCAAATGAATGGTCTAACGTCACAATTATCGAAATTGGAAAAAGAAGAACAAATGAGGCCTAAGGTCAGCAGAAGGAGGGACATAATAAAGATCAGAGAAGAAATAAACAAAATTGAGAAGAATAAAACAATAGCAAAAATCAATGAAACCAAGAGCTGGTTCTTTGAGAAAATAAACAAAATAGATAAGCCTCTAGCCAGACTTATTAAGAGGAAAAGAGAGTCAACACAAATCAGCAGTATCAGAAATGAGAAAGGAAAAATCACGATGGACCCCACAGAAATACAAAGAATTATTAGTGAGTACTATGAAAACCTATATGCTAAAAAGCTTGTAAACCTAGGAGAAATGGACAACTTCCTAGAAAAATACAACCTTCCAATACTGACACAGAAAGAAACAGAAAATCTAAACAGACCAATTACCAGCAACGAAATTGAAGTGGTAATCAAAAAACTACCAAAGAACAAAACCCCCGGGCCAGATGGATTTACCTAAGAATTTTATCAGACATAGAGGGAAGACATAATACCCATTCTCCTTAAAGTTTTCCAAAAAATAGAAGAGGAGGGAATACTCCCAAACTCATTATATGAAGCTAACATCACACTAATACCAAAACCAGGCAAAGACACCACCAAAAAAGAAAACTACAGACCAATATCCCTGATGAACGTAGATGCAAAAATACTCATCAAAATATTAGCAAACCGAATTCAAAAATACATCAATAGGATCATACACCATGACCAAGTGGGATTCATCCCAGGGAGGCAAGGATGGTACAACATTCAAAAGTCCATCAACATCATCCACCACATCAACAAAAAAAAGGACAAAAATCACCTGATCATCTCCATAGATGCTGAAAAAGCATTTGACAAAGTTCAACATCCATTCATGATAAAAACTTTCAGCAAGATGGGAATAGAGAGAAAGTACCTCAACTTAATAAAGGCCATCTATGATAAACCCACAGCCAACATTATATTGAACAGCGAGAAGCTGAAAGCTTTTCCTCTGAGAACGGGAACTAGACAGGGATGCCCACTCTCCCCACTGTTATTTAACATAGTACTGGAGGTCCGAGCCACAGCAATTAGACAAAACAAAGAAATACAAGGAATCCAGATTGGTAAAGAAGTTAAACTGTCACTATTTGCAGATGACATGATACTATACATAAAAAACCCTAAAGACTCCACCCCAAAACTACTAGAACTGATATCAGAATACAGCAAAGTTGCAGGATACAAAATCAACACACAGAAATCTGTGGCTTTCCTATACACTAACAATGAACCAACAGAAAGAGAAATCAGGAAAATAACTCCATTCACAATTGCATCAAAAAAAATAAAATACCTAGGAATAAACCTAACCAAAGAAGTGAAAGACTTATACTCTGAAAACTACAAGTCACTCTTAAGAGAAATTAAAGGGGACACTAACAGATGGAAACTCATCCCATGCTCATGGCTAGGAAGAATTAATATAGTCAAAATGGCCATTGTGCCCAAAGCAATATACAGAATTGATGCAATCCCTATGAAACTACCAGCAATATTCTTCAATGAACTGGAACAAATATTCAAAAATTTATATGGAAACACCAAAGACCCCGAATAGCCAAAGCAATCCTGAGAAAGAATAAAGTAGGGGGGATCTCACTCCCCAACTTTAAGCTCTACTATAAAGCCATAGTAATCAAGACAATTTGGTACTGGCACAAGAACAGAACCATAGACCAATGGAACAGACTAGAGAATCCAGACATTAACCCAGGCATATATGGTCAATTAATATTTGATAAAAGAGCCATGGACATACAATGGCAAAATGACAGTCTCTTCAACAGATGGTGCTGGCAAAACTGGACAGCTACACGTAGGAGAATGAAACTGGACCATTGCCTAACCCCATATGCAAAAGTAAACTCAAAATGGATCAAAGACCTGAATGTAAGTCATGAAACCATTAAACTCTTGGAAAAAAACATAGGCAAAAACCTCTTAGACATAAACATGAGTGACCTCTTCTTGAACATATCTCCCCAGGCAAGGAAAACAACAGCAAAAATGAACAAGTGGGACTATATTAAGCTGCAAAGCTTCTGTACAGCAAAAGACACCATCAATAGAACAAAAAGGAACCCTACAGTATGGGAGAATATATTTGAAAATGACAGATCCGATAAAGGCTTGACGTCCAGAATATACAAAGATCTCACATGCCTCAACAAACAAAAAACAAATAACCCAATTAAAAAATGGGCAGATGAACTGAACAGACAGTTCTCTAAAAAAGAAATACAGATGGCCAACAGACACATGAAAAGATGCTCCACATCGCTAATTATCAGAGAAATGCAAATTAAAACTACAATGAGGTATTACCTCACACCAGTGAGGATGGCTGCCATCCAAAAGACAAACAACAACAAATGTTGGTGAGGCTGTGGAGAAAGGGGAACCCTCCTACACAGCTGGTGGGAATGTAAACTAGTTCAACCATTGTGGAAAGCAGTATGGAGGTTTCTCAAAATGCTCAAAACAGACCTACCATTTGACCCAGGAATTCCACTACTAGAAATTTACCCTAAGAATGCAGCAATCAAATTTGAGAAAGACAGATGCACCCCTATGTTTATCGCAGCACTATTTACAATAGCCAAGAATTGGAAGCAACCTAAATGTCCATCGGTAGATGAATGGATAAAGAACATATACACAATAGAATACTACTCAGCCATAAGAAAAGGGCAAATCCTACCATTTGCAGCAACATGGATGGAGCTGGAGGGTATTATGCTCAGCGAAATAAGCCAAGCGGAGAAAGAGAAATACCAAATGATTTCACTCATCTGTGGAGTATAAGAACAAAGGAAAAACTGAAGGAACAAAACAGCAGCAGAATCACAGAACTCAAGAATGGAATAACAGGTACCAAAGGGAAAGGGACTGGGGAGGATAGGTGGGTAGGGAGGGATAAGGGTGGGGGGAAGAAAAAGGGGGGTATTAAGATTAGCATGCATGTGGGGTGGGAGAAAGGGGAGGGCTGTACAACACAGAGAAGACAAGTAGTGACTCTACAACACTTTGCTATGCTGATGGACAGTGACTGTAAAGGGGTTTATAGGGGGGACCTGGTATAGGGGAGATCCTAGTAAACAATATTCATCATGTAAGTGTAGATTAATGATAACAAAAAAAAAAGCAGTTCCTGTGTGGTGACCTCCAATGAGATCTACACAATGGTATAAAGGGCATATAAAAGTGTAGGCAAAGGGTTTGTTTGTGCTTATACAGAGGATCAAAGCCTAATTTGGCTACCCCAAAAATGAACTGAGATACGATATTAAAAAGAACTTCCAACATCAGCACTCTTTGGAAGACGCATGCCAGAAGATGATAATCAAAAAACCCCAACAAAGATCCACACGCTGCTACAGGTGTAGATGCACTCATCCCACCGGTTCCTGGACTTGCCATGGGAATGAAGAAGGAGATATCTAAGCTGGCCTGTGCATACAGTAAAACAACAAATTTGACTGGATCTACACTGCTGGAACTCAACCAAGAATTAGGAGAAGTGCAAATTGTAGCTCTCTAAAATCTTACAACTACAGACTATTTACTGTTAAAAGAACATATGGGATGTGAACAGTCCACAGGAATGGGTTATTTTAATTTGTCTGATTTCTCTCAGACTGTTCGGGTTCAGTTGGACAATATCCACCATATCATGGATGGGTTTTCACAGGTGTCTGGGGTGCCTAACTGGTTTTCTTGGTTTCACAGGAGATGGCTGGTAATTATAGATCTGCTTTGGTTATGTAACTGTATTCCTATTATGTTAATGTGTGTGCACAATTTAATTGGTAGTTAAAAACCTATACATGCTGAAGTTACTATACAAGAAGATATGTCAAAGAAATAATCAATCTTCCCATGTTTTCTTCCACCTGCTACTTCTATAGCTTTTCTTCTTCCTTCCTAATTACAACCTATAAATAGAATTCGTGCCTCATATCGAATTTACCGTGTTTCACAATTCTTCCAAGTGGTAAAGATACCTCAAGACAAATGCTGGGCATAGAAGCCACAGGGCATAAATCTGCAAAGAAGTGAAAAACTAACCTTTTCAAACAATAAGGCTTCTCTCTCACTTACCAACTTTACATTTCCCTGTATGGCCCTGGAAGATGACTGGTTAGCCTGAGACGGGTAAGATTCCTCAAGGGAGGAACAACCTAAGACAGGCACAGTTGCAGGGGGGCCATCAGGTGAGAAATTGGGGATCAACAGAGGTGAGGCTTAGAACCTGCCCCCCCCCCCCAGTTCTGAGAGAAATCTGCTGCATCCGTAGATGTTTTATTGCCCTTGTCTAGCTTGGATTAACACATAGTCTACAGGCACACACCTGATCATCTACATTTCCTCTCTTACAACACTAAACTATGTTTTCTACCTTTATTTTGCATCTACCTACCACTTCAGCATTTTTTTTTTTGAGAGGGCATCTCTCATATTTATTGATCAAATGGTTGTTAACAACAATAAAATTCTGTATAGGGGGGGTCAATGCTCAATGTAAAATCATTAATCCATCTCAAGCCTAATTCTGTCAGTCTCCAATCTTCTGAAGCATAACGAACAAGTTCTTACATGGTAAACGAATTCTTACATAGTGAATAAATTCTTACATGGTGAACAGTACAAGGGCATTCATCACAGAAACTTTCGGTTTTGATCACGCATTATGAACTATAGACAATCAGGTCAAATATGAATATTCGTTTGATATTTATACTTGATTTATATGTGGATCCCACATTTCTCCCTCTATTATTATTATTATTTTTATTTTTAATAAAATGCTGAAGTGGTAGGTAGATGCAAGATAAAGGTAGAAAACATAGTTTAGTGATGTAAGAGGGCAAATGTAGATGATCAGGTGTGTGCCTATGGACTAAGTATTAATCCAAGCTAGACAAGGGCAGCAAAACATCCACAGACGCAGAAGATTTCTCTCAAAGCAGCGGGGGCGGTGAGGTTCTGAACCTCACCTCTGTTGATCCCCAATTTCCCACCTGATGGCTCCCCTGCGACTGTGCCTGTCTTAGGTTGTTCCTCCCTTGAGGAATCTTACCCGTCTCTGGCTAACCAGTCATATTCCGGGGCCATACAGGGAAATGTAAAGTTGGTAAGTGAGAGAGAAGCCATATTGTTTGAAAAGGTTAGCTTTATACTTCTTTGCAGATTTATGCCCTGTGGCGTCTATGCCCAGCACTTGTATCGAGGTATCTTTACCACCAGGAGGAATTAGGATACTCAATAAATTCGATATGAGGCACGAATTCTATTTAAGGGTAGTAATTAGGAAGGAAGAAGAAAAGCTATAGAGGTAGCATATGGAAGAAAACATGGGAGGATTGATTATTTCTTTGACATATCTTCTTTTAGAGTACCTTAAGCATGTATAGGTTTTAAACTACTAACTAATTTGCACACACATATTAACATAATAGGAATACGGTGACATAAACAAAGCAAATCTATATTTACAATCCATCTCCAGTGAAGCCAAGAAAACCATTTAGGCACCCTAGGCATTTGTGAAAATTTGTCTATGATATAATGGATATTAACCAACTGTACTTGAACAGTCTGAGAGAAATCAGAGAAATTACAGCAGCCCATTTCTGGGATCTGTTCACATCCCATATGTTCTTTTAACCGTAGATAGTCTATAGTCATGAGATTTTGGAGTGCTACAACTTGCACCCCTCCCAACTCCTGGTTGAGTTCCAACAGTACAGATCCGGTTAAATTCGTTGTCTCACTGTATGCACATGCCAGCCTAGACATCTCCCTCCTCATTCCAATGGAAAGTCCAGGAAATGGTGGGGTGGATGCAGCCACAACCGCAGGATTGCCCAAATTCCTGTGGAGGCTTTTTGTTGATCATCCCCCTGGCACAAGTCCTCCAGGGAGTGCTGATGCAGGAAGCTCCTCCTCATATCGTATCTTAGTTCATTTTCTGGGTATCCAAGCTAGGCCTTGATCTTCTGCATAGAAACAAACAGACCCTTTGCCCACACTTTGACATGCCCTGTATTCCACTGTGCAGAACTCATTGGAGGTCAGCACACAGGAACTGCTTTTTTTTTTTTATTAAGAGAAAGGAATATTATCAGAAAAGAGTACCTCCATAGCTGATCATCTGACACCCTTTAAGTGATCAACATTAAGGATATTTAAAGCATGTGTTGATCTTTCATTTACCTATAGTTTTATCCTATCAAGGAGAAATCCCCCTTTTCTTTCTTTCTTTTTTTTTTAATCATTAATCTACACTTACATGAAGAATACTATGTTTACCATGCTCTCCCCTATATCAGGTCCCCCCTAACAACCACATTACAGTTACTGTCCATCAGCTTAGCAAAATGTTGTAGAATCACTACTTGTCCTCTCTGTGTTGTGCAGCCCACCCTCCCCTTTCTCCCTCCCTGGCCATGCATGCTAATCTTAATACCCCCCTTCTTCTCCACTCCCCTCCTTATCCCTCCCTGCCCACCCATCCTCCCCAGTTCCTTTCCCTTTGGTACCTGTTAGTCCATTTTTGGGTTCTGTAATTCTGCTGCTGTTTTGTTCCTTCAGTTTTTCCTTTGTTCTTATACTCCTCAGATGAGTGAAATCATTTGGTATTTCTCTTTCTCCGCTTGGCTTATTTCACTGAGCATAATACTCTCCAGCTCCATCCATGTTGCTGCAAATGGTTGGATTTTTCCACTTCTTATGGCTGAGTAGTATTCCATTGTGTATATGTACCACATCTTTATCCATTCATCTACCGATGGACATTTAGGTTGCTTCCAATTCTTGGCTATTGTAAATAGTGCTGCGATAAACATAGGGGTGCATCTGTCTTTCTCAAACTTGATTGCTGCGTTCTTAGGGTAAATTCCTAGGAGTGGAATTCCTGGGTCAAATGGTAGGTCTGTTTTGAGCATTTTGATGAACCTCCATACTGCTTTCCACAATGGTTGAACTAATTTACATTCCCACCAGCAGTGTAGGAGGGTTCCGCTTTCTCCACAGCCTCGCCAACATTTGTTGTTGTTTGTCTTTTGGATGGCAGCTATCCTTACTGTGAGGTGATACCTCATTGTAGTTTTAATTTGCATTTCTCTGATAATTAGCGATGTGGAGCATCTTTTCATGTGTCTGTTGGCCATCTGTATTTCTTTTTTAGAGAACTGTCTGTTCAGTTCCTCTGCCCACTTTTTAATTGGGTTATTTGTTTTTTGTTTGTTGAGGCGTGTGAGCTCTTTATATATTCTGGACTTCAAGCCTTTATCGGATCTGTCATTTTCAAATATATTCTCCCATACTGTAGGGTTCCTTTTTGTTCTATTGATGGTGTCTTTCGCTGTACAGAAGCTTTTCAGCTTAATGTAGTCCCACTTGCTCATTTTTGCTGTTGTTTTCCTTGCCTGGGGAGATATGTTCAAGAAGAGGTCACTCATGTTTATGTCTAAGAGGTTTTTGCCTATGTTTTTTTTCAAGAGTTTAATGGTTTCATGACTTACATTCAGGTCTTTGATCCATTTTGGGTTTACCTTTGTATATGGGGTTAGGCAATGGTCCAGTTTCATTCTCCTACATGTAGCTGTCCAGTTTTGCCAGCACCATCTGTTGAAGAGACTGTCATTTTGCCAGTGTATGTCCATGGCTCCTTTATCAAATCTTAATTGACCATATATGTTTGGGTTAATTTCTGGAGTCTCTAATCTGTTCCACTGGTCTGTGGCTCTGTTCTTGTGCCAGTACCAAATTATGTCGTTTACTATGGCTTTGTAGTAGAGCTTGAAGTTGGGGAGTGAGATCCCCCCTACTTTATTCTTCTTTTTCAGGATTGCTTTGGCTCTTCGGGGTCTTTGGTGTTTCCATATGAATTTTTGAATTATTTGTTCCAATTCATTGAAGAATGTTGCTGGTAATTTGAGAGGGATTGCATCAAATCTGTATATTGCTTTGGGCAGGATGGCCATTTTGATGATATTAATTCTTCCTAGCCATGAGCATGGGATGAATTTCCATCTGTTAGTGTCCCCTTTAATTTCTCTTAAGAGTGACTTGTAGTTTTCAGAGTATAAGTCTTTCACTTCTTTGATTAGGTTTATTCCTAGGTATTTTATTCTTTTTGATGCAATGGTGAATGGAATTGTTTTCCTGATTTGTCTTTCTATTGATTCATTGTTAGTGTATAGGAAAGCTACAGATTTCTGTGTGTTAATTTTGTATCCTGCAACTTTGCTGTATTCTGATATCAGTTCTAGTAGTTTTGGAGTGGAGTCTTTAGGGTTTTTTATGTACAGTATCATATCATCTGCAAATAGTGACAGTTTAACTTCTTCTTTACCAATCTGGATTCCTTGTATTTCTTTGTTTTGTCTGATTGCCGTGGCTAGGACCTCCAGTACTATGTTAAATAACAGTGGGGAGAGTGGGCATCCCTGTGTGGTTCCCGATCTCAGAGGAAATGCTTTCAGCTTCTCGCTGTTCAGTATAATGCTGGCTGTGGGTTTATCATATATGGCCTTTATTATGTTGAGGTACTTGCCGTCTATTCCCATTTTGCTGAGAGTTTTTATCATGAATGGATGTTGAATTTTGTCAAATGCTTTTTCAGCATCTATGGAGATGATCATGTGGTTTTTGTCTTTCTTTTTGTTGATGTGGTGGATGATGTTGATGGATTTTCAAATGTTGTACCATCCTTGCATCCCTGGGATGAATCCCACTTGGTCATGGTGGATGATCCTTTTGATATACTGTTGAATTCTGTTTGCTAATATTTTATTGAGTATTTTTGCATCTACATTCATCAGGGATATTGGTCTGTAATTTTCTGTTTTGGTGGCGTCTTTGCCTGGTTTTGGTATTAGGGTGATATTGGCTTCATAGAATGAGTTTGGGAGTATTCCCTCTTCTTCTATTTTTTGGAACACTTTATGGAGAATGGGTATTATGTCTTCTCTGTGTGTCTGATAAAATTCCGAGGCAAATCCGTCTGGCCCCGGGGTTTTGTTCTTGGGTAGTTTTTTGATTATCATTTCAATTTCTTTGCTCGTAATTGGTTTGTTTAACTTTTGTGTTTCTTCCTTGGTCAGTCTTGGGAGGTTGTATTTTTCTAGGAAGTTGTCCATTTCTTCTAGGTTTTCCAGCTTGTTGGCATATAGGTTTTCATAGTAGTCTTTAATAATTCTTTGTATTTCTGTGGAGTCTGTCGTGATTTTTCCATTCTCATTTCTGATTATGTTGATTTGTGTTGATTCTCTTTTCTCTTAATAAGTTTGGCTAGAGACTTATCTATTTTGTTTATTTTCTCAAAGAACCAGCTCTTGGTTTCATTGATTTTTGCTATTGTTTTATTCTTCTCAATTTTGTTTATTTCTTCTCTGATCTTTATTATGTCCCTCCTTCTGCTGACTTTAGGCCTCATTTGTTCTTCTTTTTCCAGGTTTGATAATTGTGATGTTAGACTATTCATTTGGGATTGTTCTTCCTTCTTCAAGTGTGCCTGGATTGCTATATACTTTCTTCTTAAGAATGCTTTCGCTGTGTCCCACAGAAGTTGGGGCATACTGTTGTTGTTGTCATTTGTTTCTATATATTCCTTGATCTCTATTTTGATTTGTTCATTGATCCATTGATTATTTAGTAGCATGTTGTTAAGCCTTCATGTGTTTGTGAACCTTTTTGTTTTCTTTGTAGAATTTATTTCTACTTTTATACCTTTGTGGTCTGAAAAATTGGTTGGTAGAATTTCAATATTTTGGAATTTAGTGAGGCTCTTTTTGTGAGCTAGTATGTGGTCTATTCTGGAGAATGTTCCATATGCACTTGAGAAGAATGTATATCCTGTTGCTTTTGGATGTAGAGTTCTATAGATGTCTATTAGGTCCATCTGTTTTCATGTGTTGTTCAGTGCCTCCGTGTCCTTACTTATTTTCTGCCCGGTGGATCTATCCTTTGGGGTGAGTGGTGTGTTGAAGTCTCCTAAGATGAATGCATTGCAGTCTATTTCCCTCTTTTGTTCTGTTAGTATTTGCTTCACATATGCTGGTGCTTCTGTATTGGGTGCATATATATTTAGAATGGTCATATCCTCTTGTTGGACTGAGCCCTTTATCATTATGTAGTATCCTTCTTTATCTCTTGTTACTTTCTTTGTTTTGAAGTCTAATTTGTCTGATATTAGTACTGCAACCCCTGCTTTCTTCTCACTGTTATTTGCCTGAAATATGTTTTTCCATCCCTTGACTTTTAGTCTACGCTTGTCTTTGGGTTTAAGGTGAGTTTCTTGTAAGCAGCATATAGATGCTCTTGCTTTTTTATCCATTCTGTTACTCTGTGTCTTTTGATTGGTGCATTAAGTCCATTTACATTTAGGGTGACTATTGAGAGATATGTCCTTATTGCCATTGCAGGCTTTATATTCGTGGTTACCAAAGGTTCAAGGTTAGCTTCTTTAGTATCTTACTGCCTAACTTAGCTCACTTATTGAGGTGTTATATACACTGTCTGGAGATTCTTTTCTTCTCTCCCTTCTTATTCCTCCTCCTCCATTCTTCATATGTTGTATGTTTTTTTCTTTGCTCTTTTTAGGAGTGCTCCCATCTAGAGCAGTCCCTGTAGGATGCCCTGTAGAGGTGGTTTGTGGGAAGCAAATTCCCTTAGCTTTTGCTTCTCTGGGAATTGTTTAATCCCGCCATCATATTTAAATGACAGTCGTGCTGGATACAGTATCCTTGGTTCAAGGCCCTTCTGTTTCATTGCATTAAGTATATCATGCCATTCTCTTCTGGCCTGTAGGATTTCTGTCAAGAAGTCTGATGTTAGCCTGATGGGTTTTCCTTTATAGGTGACCTTTTTCTCTCTAGCTGCCTTTAAAACTCTTTCCTTGTCCTTGATCCTTGCCATTTTAATTACTATGTGTCTTGGTGTTTTCCTCCTTGGATCCTTTCTGTTGGGGGTTCTGTGTAATTCCATGGTCTGTTCGATTATTTCCTCCCCCAGTTTGGGGAAGTTTTCAGCAATTATTTCTTCAAAGAGACTTTCTATCCCTTCTCCTCTTTCTTCTTCTTCTGGTATCCCTATAATACGAATATTATTCCTTTTGGATTGGTCACATAGTTCTCTTAGTGTTGTTTCATTCCTGGAGATCCTTTTATCTCTCTCTATGTCAGCTTCTATACGTTCCTGTTCTCTGGCTTCTATTCCTTCAATGGCCTCTTGCATCTTATTCATTCTGCTTATAAATCCTTCCCGGGGTTGTTTCACTTCTGTGATCTCCTTCCTGACATCTGTGATCTCCTTCCGGACTTCATCCCATTGCTCTTGCATTTTTCTCTGCATCTCATCCCATTGCTCTTGCATTTTTCTCTGCATCTCCATCAGCATGATCATGATTTTTATTTTAAATTCTTTTTCAGCAGGACTGGTTAGGTCTGTCTCCTTCTCAGGTGTTGTCTCTGTGATCTTTGTCTGCCTGTAGTTTTGCCTTTTCATGATGATAGAGATAGTTTGCAGAGCTGGTATGAGTGACCGCTGGAAGAGCTTCCCTTCTTGTTGGTTTGTGGTCTTCCTCTCCTGGGAGAGTAGCGACCTCTATTGGCTTATGTTTGTCAGCTGTGCGCAGACAGGGCTTTTGCTACCTGCCCGTTTGCTATGGAGTTTATCTCCGCTGCTGCTGTGGCTGGGGCCTGGCTGGGGCCGCTCCTCCAATGTGGTGGAGCCCTGTTGGAGGGGGAGCGGCCAGGAGGTATTTATCTCCATAAGGGGCCTCTGTGCTCCCTGTTGCCCAGGGGGTTAGAGTGCCCAGAGATCCCCAGATTCCCTGCCTCTGGTCTAAGTGTCCTGTCCTGCCCCTTTAAGACTTCCAAAAAGCACTCTCGAAACCAAAACAACAACAGCAACAGTGAGAGAGGGAACAGAAAAAAAAAAAAAAGGGAAAAAACACGCGATTTTTTTTTGTCCTCAGGTGCCGGTCCCAGGCACCCGCTCACCGGTCCTGCTGCTCTGCCTCCCTAGCACCGGGGTCCCTGTCCCTTTAAGGCTTCCAAAAAGCACTCGCCAAAAAGAGAGAGAAAAAAAGGGGAAAAACGCGTGATTTCCTCCATCTTCAGGCGCTGGTCCCAGGCACCCGCTCACTGGTCCTGCTGCTCTGCCTCCCTAGCACCGGGGTCCCTGTCCCTTTAAGGCTTCCAAAAAGAACTCGCAAAAAAGAGAAAAAAAAGGGGAAAAACATGCAATTTCCTCTGTCCTCAGGTGCCGGTCTCAGGCACCCGCTCACAGGTCCCGTATGGAAAAACGTGCGATATTCTTTGTCCTCAGGCGCCAGTCCCAGGCACCCGCTCACCGGTCCTGCCGCCCTGCCTCCCTAGCACCGGGGCCCCTGTCCCTTTAAGGCTTCCAAAAAGCACTCACCAAAAAGAGAAAAAAAAAGGGGAAAAACGCGCGATTTCCTCCCTACTCCGGCACCGGTCCCAGGCACCCGCTCACTGGTTCTGCTGCCCTGCCTCCCTAGCACAGGGGTCCCTGTCCCTTCAAAGCTTCCAAAAAGCACCCGCCCACCAGTCCTGTAGGGAAAAATGCGCGATATTCTTTGTCCTCAGGCACCGGTTCCAGGCACGCGCTCACCGATCCTGCTGCTCTGCCTTCTTAGCACCGGGGTCCCTGTCCCTTTAAGGCTTCCAAAAAGAACTCGCCAAAAATAGAAAAAAAAAGGGGAAAAACGTGCGATTTCCTTCGTCCTCTGGCGCCGGTCTCAGGCACCCGCCCACCGGTCCCGTAGGGAAAAACGCGCAATATTCTTTGTCCTCAGGTGCTGGTCCCAGGCACCCGCTCACAGGTCCCGCCGCCCTGCCTCCCTAGCAACGGGGTCCCTGTCCCTTTAAGGCTTCCAAAAAGCACTCGCCAAAAAAAAAAAAAAAAAACCGCTCCGGTTTCTTTCCACCCGCCGGGAGCTGGGGGAAGGGGCGCTCGCTCTCGGGTCCCGCTGGGCCGGGGCTTGTATCTTACCCCTTCGCAAGGCGCTGGGTTCTTGCAGGTGTGGATGTGGTCTGGATGTTGTCCTGTGTCCTCTGGTCTCTATTTTAGGAAGTTTTCTTTGTTATATTTTCATAGTTCTATGTGTTTTTGGGAGGAGATTTCCACTGCTCTACTCACGCTGCCATCCGGGCTCCGCCCCCCACTTCAGCATTTTATTAAAAATAATAATAATAAAGAGAGAAATGTGGTATCCACATATAAATCAAGTATAAAAATCAAACGAATATTCATATTTGAACTGTTTATAGTTCATAATGCATGATCAAAACTGGAAGATACTGTGATGACTGCCCTTGTACTATTCACCATGCAACTTATTCACATGTAAGAATTTGTTCTCCATGTAAGAACTTATTCATTATGCTTCAGAAGATTGGAGACTGATGAAAATTAGGCTTGGGGTGGATTAATGATTATACATTGAGCATTGAGTCCCCTATACAGAATTTTATTGTTGTTAACAACCATTTGATCAAAAAAAAATAGGACAGATGCCCTCACAAAAAAATAAATACATAATAAATAAATAAATAAATAAATAAATAAATAAATAAATAAAGTACACACTTCCAATTGTAAAATAAGTAAGTAACCGGGATGTAATGTATAGCATAAGGAATATAGTCAAAATATTGTGACAACTTGGTATGGTGATAACTGGTACCTAGAATTATCATGTATATAAATGTTCAATCACTGTGTTGTACACCTGAAACTAATGTAATACTGTATGTCAACTACCCTTCAATAAAAAATAATTATCTATAAAAAAAAAATTAAAAAAAAAAAGAAATATTAGGAATACTTGGATCAAGCATTGTAGAACTATGTCCTGATGCATTACCCGCCATTATTATTGGTAGGTGTATTAAAAATTATTTTTATCCAAAAAAAAATCTGTATATTGCTATCGGAATATAGAAAGAGAAAATAAATCTGAAATAATGGTTAACAACTGATGTATATAGATGTCACTGAGCTATTTTTTTCAGCTTTTCTGTAATTTTTAATATTTTCATAATGAATTAGACAAAAATTAATGCAAGATATATGTCCAGAAATCAATAGAAAGGTGAGAATTCTAAGAAAAAACCCCAAACAAGGAAGTCAGCACCCAAAACAATTCTGACTTTGTTTTTGCAAAATAAAGTGCTAAAGTATTCTGGGTCAACTAAATGCTTCACGATGGAAGTGATGGAGTTGAGGTACCTAGGTTAGTCACTTACTGAGCTCTGGTAGAGTTTTCCCAGTCACCCACATGCGGACCACATTAAAAAGGGCTTCACTTCCAATTTTTCCCTTTACTACAGAGGAAGTTCAGAGAGAGTTAATAACATTATCAACCATAAGCTTTTAAGGTTCAGCATCTACTAATAAAACTGATGAATCTTGACTTGCAGCCTCAGCAGTTAAATTGCTGCTATGAAAATCACTGCCAATGGCCAAGTTGCATGAAAGAATAATTATACATGTTTACTGTTAATCATCAGTCAAGTCCAAGAGCTGTGAGATGAAATATGAAATGCAATTAAATGTGAATGCATAGTCTGAGGGCCTACCTACCCAAATGATATACACACACATGTGCACACGAAATGAGTATAATAATTTTCTTTGGATATTTTTTCTGTAAATTTTAAAAAGGTATTGAAAAATACAACACAGTAAGTCCTAAGTGACAGCCCTACAAGAAGGTGTCCAATCAGCTGCAAACAAATCAACGAAGAAAGCTCTGTGTTAATAGGAACATTTTACAATCATCTGTTCTTGAGAAACCATACTACCCATAGCAAGATGCTAATATTTAAAGTGCACGATTTACGGCTGACTTTCTTCTACAGATTTTATGAGTAGGCATTCATCTAGTTGCTAACATCTGCACTGATGAAAGAATTGTAAAGAGCAAAATTCACAAAGGATTACAACTATCAGATTTTTTAAAAGAGAAGCAATACATTATAATTTGATGTACTGATAGTTTTTGAAGTGCTTTCCAATGTAAACTTCAAAAGATCATAATGAATATTTAATTTCAGTGCAAAAAATATTGAGAGTTCAAAATTATTGGCCACTTAGATATTAAATCTACCAATAAAAGAATGTAACCATTTATTACATCCACAGGCATGATTTTGAACTGTGATTATATGTAAATTATGTCTCCACAATTGATAACTGTGGGATTAACTGGATATTTCTACAACCTTAAACTAGAGTAAACAGTCAACAGAGGAAGGCATTAATCAGTTAATGGATAGCAGTTGCAGCTGCAAAATGAATCACCATTTTTGAAATCTGAATTTTAATCTTGAATGGCCTCTATACTATAAGCACTATTTGAAGCCTCTTATTAAGGTCTCTTATCTTGTCTTCAGTTGTCAGCTGTGCATCCATTGGGTTTGGGAAAACAGCAAATTCCAGGGATGAAAAGCTTGAAACTGAGGGTCCTTAGGTGAGGGTTCTTGGGTGAAACAGAGCTCTAGAGAGGAATTGTGTTCTATGCAGATAAACCTGTGTTTGAATAACTCCATCACTTCCAAGCTGTGTAAACTAATGAAAATTATATCAGTTTTCCAATTCTTTATTTCTCCACCTGTAAGATGGGAATGTTAGTAATTGTCTACCACAGGGTATCCTGTGATGATTCCACAAGATAATGTATGTGAGTGATGTGCCAGAATGTCTGACACATGGTAAGAGCTCAGTAAGTGTAACTAGGATTATTGCTGCTGTTATTCAGCATTACTGTTTAATATAATCCTAATAACCTTCACTAGCATTTCCCCATCAGTAGCTTGAGTTGTTGGTGATGGTGGTGGTTGTGGGGGTAGTGGCTGTAGCAGCTGTGGGGGTGGGAAATTAAAAGACCACAGCCTGAAACTCTGTGTGTTTTTTGTGGAGCTCCTTTCCCATAATTCCCTTCTACTGCCTCCCAGTATTCTACCCCATCTAAGAATGTCCTTTTGAAACACTGCTTATATAGATGAAAACTATGTAGAAATTTAAAGAAACATTAGCACTAGTAATGTCAAATATTCCCATTTTTGGCTAAATCTCTAGATACAACTGCCAACTTATTGACTGACTATCACTTTCCTCCATCCTTTCTCAAAGGCACTGCACATTTCCCTCTGGGTCACAGGATACAATAGTTTTAGAATGACTGCTTTTTCTTTGGCAAGATATTATTATTATTATTATTATTATTATTATTATTATTATTATTATTATTATTATTTTGGCTGCCTCTTAAACCCCTTCTAAGACTGCCCCCATGGAGTTCTCCTGCCTTCCTGAACTGAATTCCTCTGTGGTCTTTATTTGACCCCCAGTGAAGTGATACTGAACAAATGCAAAACTGAAGTTCAATGTCATGACACTAATGAGTGCCTAAATGGACTCCTCACTTTCTTCTGTATTTGTTTGATCATGATATTGTAGCAGGCTGGTCTTTGACATTGGCAAGCAAATACAGTTGACTATTGCCCATAATCCTAAGTGAGGGAAAGAACTGCATTTGTCTGTGAGCTCCAAGAGGAAATGGACCATATTCATCTTGTTCTCCACTGGACTCCCGACACCTAGCATAGTGGTTGGTGTGGGTAGTTAATAGGAAAGTATTTGTTGAATGACAGAATAAATGGCAGAAAGAAAGTAAGACAGAGGACGAGAGGGCAGAAAGAAAGAAAGGACAGTTTTGAATTCAGGGTGAAATACATAAAACATTTGATTGCCTTTTTAAAATGCCACAAAACAGTTAAGTGGAATGTTTAAGAACAGTTTAGGATTAAAAAATGAAGGATTAGGGGACAACTCAAAAATAAGTGTAAATAGTAATTATACAGGTGAGCTGTTCTCTAACAAGGATACAATACAGAAAAGGAGGGAGGCTTAAACAGTAACCTGTAAGTCAAGATATCCTCACAGCTATGATTATTAAATACTAAAATCAGATACCAATTGGTCAGATAATCTTTACTCCTCAAATATCTTTGAAAGCAATAACAGTGATACCCATCTGCCTGAAACAATTTAAGACTGTTTCTGCCAAGATGACTTATCAAGCCCCATTCCAACTCTGATAAATTTTCCATAATCTTCTTCCTAGCTATGCCCAAATGGCCATTGTAAGTAATCCCCTAGGATATTAACATTTGGAGTACATGTGACTACCGAGGCTTTTAATATAAATGAACATATAGAGAATAATTTAGGATTGGAAGTCTTAACTATTTCAAGTTTCATGAAAGTATGTCAGATTTATGTCAGACTTTCAGATAGAGGACTTTATTTTCCCCCATAGAATAGCATGGTATGTATATAAATTGAATGCACACTTGGGATAATATGCAACTGCATGGTGTAACAGAAGAGAGGAATCCACGTTGAAAAAATTAAAACAAAAAAGAAATAAAAATATTTGGGCAGATATTTCTAACCATTCTGATAGAAATGTGTAAGTAAATAGCACAGAAAAAGATAAAAGAAACCTCTTAAATTTCTTCAATTATTCAAACTAGCAAGAAATTATTTGTGTCAAAACTTCCACTGACTCACATCACAAACAGCTTCAGAGTAAAGCATTTGCCAAACTTCTCCTATCCCTAAAATACTTCATTCAGTAGTGATCAATTTATACTAATATTTCTGTTAATAAAGAGGATATATTTGAATTACCAGAGATGAAAATTAATAACAGATAAGTTAATATCTATTAAAGGTTTATTATGTACCAAACACTATAAAAATTAACACCTTACATACACTAAAAACTTTAATCCCCATAAAGACCATATGAGATATAAATAATATTATTCCCATTTTACATATGAAAAAGACTGAGGTTTTGAATGAAAACAATGGGAAACAATATGGATTAGGGTCAGGGAGAGATCCATGTAGACTCAGTGGTGCATTATCTCCTTCTGTCTCTATTAGGCCAGTCAGTGGTGGGTTCCTGCCCTTCCACAGCTGCACCAAGACACTCAGGTTCTCATTTCTTGGGAGAATCATTTCTCAGTGATCCACAGACCACAGATGATTGCAGCAGCTTCCTTACTTCCTGAGTGTGGGGTGTGAAAGAGAACAGTCAAGAATAATGCCATTGCTTCTGACTTGAGCAATAATTGGAGTCAGAATTGTTACTTTATTGAGTTGGGGAAACTATAAAGGGAGAAATCAGGGTACTCCTCAAATATCTGACATGGGTAACAGAAGCTCCCCATTAAGCCCACTGTCTGAACTTGACATTTTTCACTCTTCTCTATCCCTTACCACACATGATCAAAAAATAATTCATCTTTAACATGGCTTCTAGGAGTCTGTAGAATACAGTACACATTTCTTAAGGAGGCACCTAAGTTTCCTTTACAGACTGACCTGAAGTTTTCATTCTCATTCTCTCCCACTAGTCTCCTTAACGCGTTCTGCACTACAGCTATTCTGGTCTGCTCACAGCTGTCCAGTGAGTGCTTCCCTTTCCCACTTTCGTGTCCTTTCCTCAGGCTGTCTCCTCTGCCTGGAGTGCTGTGCTTCTATATTGCTTGGCAGTGCAAAGGGCAACGTTTTGGGATGAGACAGACCTATGTCCTAACTGTGTCTTTTTCACTTACTAGTTGTGTGGCCTTGGCAATTATAGAGCTTCCCAGAAAAATCTCTTTTTCTCATCTGCAAATGGTGCTAAAAATACCTACCTTGCAGAATGGCAGTGAGAATTACATAAAGTAAGACATCAGAAGTATTTGACTCAATAACTATCCATTGTTTTCAAACTCTACTTTTGAGTAGATAGTAAATGCATGATTTAAAACTCAAAATGTATAGAGGAATAGATCTCTCTTCCACCCTATCCCCTAGACGAAGTTCCCCTACCAGAGGCCATATTTTTTGCACATCCTTTCAGAGATATTATATACAATGGTGATACACATACACAGTCTTTGACATCCTTATATCTTAGAAAGTCTTTGCTGCCTGTACATAAACATCGTATTCTTCTTTAAAATAGTTGAATTGTTCCATGTATGAATACAGCATCATTAAATAAGCCATTCCCCTATGAATAGACTTTAAGATTATTAGCAATATTTTTTCCCAACATTTTATTATAAAAGTATTCAAACATATGCAAAGTTGAATTTTATAATAAACACTCATATACCCACAAGCTGGATTCTATAAATAATATTTTATTATAAACTTGCTTTATCACCTACCAAACCATCTCTTCATTCCTCTATCCATCATTCTTACATGTTTATTAATTTCAGAATATGCTGAAGATATCATTGCA
The DNA here is from genome assembly GCF_040802235.1 of Manis javanica. NCBI lineage: Eukaryota > Metazoa > Chordata > Mammalia > Pholidota > Manidae > Manis > Manis javanica. The sequence continues at coordinate 65,726,065 of NC_133162.1, forward strand.
CCTCCCTCAAAATCCTTAATGCATACATTTATTATTAGATATTAAACTCCTGCCATTGCAATTGGTGCTGTAATAAAAACTTGTATAAATTCTATTTCACATGTGAATACTCACATGTGAGTATTTCTTAGAAATGGGATTTTTGCGAATGTGTACTTACAATTTTGAGGGATATGGCTACATTTTTCTCTGTCAAGACTGTAACAATTGACATTCTCACCAGCAAGGCAGGCAAGTACTCGCTTCTCTTTGCCTTTACCATACGTTATTATCACATTTTTTAATATTTATCATTACCAAAGGTGAAAAGCTACTGTGTAGTTTTATTTCATATCTTAGTTCTTCCATATGCTTAAGAGCTACTTGCATTTCTTTGTCTTTTAATTCTTTACACATAGGCCTATCTTTCTGCTAGATTACTGGTCTTTTCACACTGATTAGTGGAACATTTTATATATTAAGGAAACCAGCTCTTTCTGATTGCAAATGTTTTTTCCAAGTTTGTCATTTCTATTTTGATTTTAGCATGACATTCCCCAAGCATCACTTTATATTTATGTAAATTTATTTCCAAACAGTATTAAATACTGATTTACTATTTTCCCATTACTGACAGCCCCAGTCTCAACCCTCACAACTGCTCCACTCAAACTACTGAATTATTTGCAGGGTCCAATTGTGCTGTGCCATTCCCACCTATAGGCTTTTACACGTGTTGGTTCATTGTGGAACATTCTTTCCATTCTCCTGCCTGATTGCTACTAGTCATTCAAGACTCAGCTGAAAGGCTACTTTTACAGTAAAAATTTTCCTTAATTCTCCAAGGCAGGTTTCAATGGTCTTGCCCTGTCCTTTCACAATGCCTTATGTGCACCCTGATCAGAACATTATCCTTTCAGAATGTAATTAACTACTTCTTGTCTTTTTCCTAAGTGCCTATAATTTATTCACTCATCATTGTATTTTCAGCCTCTAGCCCAGTACTTAGCATAGAAGTAGGTGCTCAATAAATGTTTAAGGAAAAAAGTAAGGAAACAAGACAAAAGGGAAGGAGAGAGGGAGAGTGGGAGCAGTATACAGAGTGTGCTGTGAGCTGAATGGTGTCCCTCCAAATTCATATGATGAAGTCTTAACCCCCAACCCTTCAAAATGTGACTGTATTTGGAGATAGGGTCTTCAAAGAGGTGATTAAGTTAAAATGAGGTCATGAAGGTGAGGCTCTAATCCAATCTGACTGGTGTCCTAATAAGAAGATATTTGGACACCCAGAGAGACACCAGGGGTGCATGCATGCAGAGGAGAGGTCATGGGAGGTGGCTGTCTGCCAGTCAAGGACAGAAGCCCTAGGAGAATCTATTCACACCTTGATCTTTGACTTGCAGCCTCCAGAACTGTGGGGAAATAAGTTTCTGTTTAAGTCATCCAGTCTGTGGTATTTTGCTATGGCAGCTCTGGCGGACTAACACACTGTCCTAGGAAACTAATACAGTGGGTTAGAGGTCACAGAAGGGAAGATGGCTGGGTTGTAGAGGCATAAGGAAGATTTATATGTCCTGGCAAGGATGTCACAACTGAGATAAAAAGGTCTTTATTTTCCATTCACAGAAAAGAGATGAGGTTGATTTTAAACTAAAACCTCGATCTCCAGATTAAAATGTGAACATATAATTAAATTTGATTTTGATTGAGTAAGGCTCTCTCAGTTATAATTCTCATGGAGTAGTCATAAACCATAATGATTTACATGGTGTGAGAATTTAGTCTTATTATAATAGGCCACTCAAGCTTTAAGGAGGCATATGCATTCACAGCAATATTGCATTGGTGGGACTACTGAGAAATCCTTATAATTTTTAGCCCATCTATAAAGTTGGGTGGTATTTTTCTGATTAAGTATTTCCCTCTTTACCATGAGGTTAGTTTGTTTCAAACAGATCCTTTTCTTAGAACATGAAATTTGACACACTGTCATACTCAATGGTATTATGAAAAAAGAAAATCATGGGACATGAAGTCCTTGAGAGTGCTTCTGTGGTCACACATTTCATCTCTGATGATGCTGTAAGTCTGTATTAAAAACTATATGCCAACTTTGACAAACTGTTCATTTCCCCTCATATTTTGGGTAAGTTAATATATCTATGACAGTAAATAAATCATTAAGTAGAATCAGTAATGTCTGGTTTTCATCTCAAAATATGATTGAAATGTGTGAAATTATATTCTGTCTATATTATATTTTGTCTATATTATGATAGCTATGATCTGGAGGCTACATAGTTAATTTCCCTGACAGACTATAAAATCATCCAGCCACGAATGGTGAAAGCTGTTAATCAGGAAGATAACCTTTGAAAGCCTTGCTCCTTTCATAATGGTTGCCAGTTAAATATGAACATCTGGGAAATCATTATGAATTCATTGTGCATAAATCTACTGCTCTATGTACAGAACTCCTTTTTATTACAGGACTTTACATAATAAGGAAAGAATAAATGTATCAACTTTTTTTTACCATTCACATATTTGATGCAACATTTATTAACAAAAATTGACATCACCTTGGATGTCCATAAAACAGAGAGAATAGTATTGAGGGGAAGACACATCTAAAAGGTTTAATATTTCAGCAATGCATTGAGAATTCAAATACTTTGTGCTAATTTTTATGATGTTGTCTCAGAGGTTCACTTTGGTATTTATCTTACGCATGTATAACATAAACTGAATGAAACAGCTTTTTGTTTCACACAGACATACATACATAAAACAGGTTGTTTAAGAAGTGATTTCCATTAGCTGGTCTCTACTTTTCTAATATCTTCTACTGGTAATCTAGGAGAATAATCTTTCAGCACGGACACCTACAACATTCAGTGAGACATTTCTTCCAGACTCGTCATAGCCACAGTGTCTAAAGGTCTGAATCATTAATGAGAAGTAAAAAGTCAAAGATGGTGATATAATTTTTAACTGAATAAAGATTTTTCCACCTAAGAAATCTTCATTGCCAATGTCAGAAGATTTTGAGAGGCAATTCTCAAGCCACTTGAAAAGGAACACTGAATTTTACACAATAGAAAACAATGAACAGATTACAGCTCTGCCTAATGGTGTTAAAACACTAAGACTATTCTGTTATAAATCCTAATTTTCTGAAGTATGTAACTGAGACAGACCCTAATCCCAAATGAAACTTAATTGAAAGTTGTTTTTAAAAGCATGGTAGGAGAGATTTCTCTTTTTAGTGTTACCAAATAAAACTGACTCTGGACTTTTCTTCATTGTCACTTCAGGTTAGATCACAATAAGAACAAATCCTTTTGTCTTTAACCCAACAGCTTAAATACAATTTACATCTAGTTCTTTATTAAAATACATGAAAAAGAGCTTTCAAAAGCTTGGCATTAAGGATTTACATATTTATCATAACTGTAAAGAACATACATATGTATAATATAACCCACAGGCAAAATATAGTGTGCATCTGTTAATTTACACTGGTGGATAAGGGATTTCTATTCTCTACAATATCATTCCTGTATTACTATTGGAGATAAAAGTAGTTCATTATATCAATATGAAGAAAAACTGTAGCTAAAACAGAAGACAAAAAGACTATGTAAATTAAGAAAATCTTGTTCGAGACTGTTATATAATTTACATTTATGACACTTAACAAAACTGTAAATGAATAAATATTGGTGTAGTTGATCTGTTGTTCATCTCCCCAACATGAACTGGGGTGCTGAAGCATTTGAAGAATTACTGTTTCCCTAGAGAAAGGCGAAAAGGGCACATAAGAACAACTACCACTTGGGTCCACCTCCTCCAGGTCAGCTCCTACGGTATAGATGTTCCATTTCTTTTAACACAACAGCTCTGGACAAAAGGTATTAGAATCTCCATTAAGCAGCTGGGAAAATGACATAAAAGAGACAAGTGACCTTCTCCATGAGCAGCACTAAGTCCCCCACTAGATCCCAGTCAGGTACTTTTTCCATTTGCCCATGGTGCATCCTCAAGGGAGGAGAAGATCATCCTTTGGAGTTTGTTTTTATAAGACAGAAAACCAGTACTTTCTCTAGTATCCAATCAGTGGTTCATCAGCTTGGCTGCTCATCAGAGTCATCTGAGGAGCATTTAAAAAATATCTGGGTCCCACTGCCTGAGACCTTGACTCAGAAAGTCTGGGATCCTCCCAGGCAAGTCTATTTTTAAAAATCTCCACAGGTGAATATGATGCATCCTCAGGCTTGAAATTCTATTATTTTCTAAGCCTAGCAAATGTTCCATCCCTATCCTTTCCTAAATTATAAATGCTTTTCTGGTTGAAAGGGAAAGATTAGAAGCATATGCACACTAACATTTACTGAACATCTACTTAAGTTCCAGGCATTGTATTATAGATTTCATGTATCTTACCCACCTCATGTAATCTCAGTTAGTAGGCAGCAGACATCAGATCAATGCATACATAGGCATAGTTACCATTTCTTTAAACTTATTAAAACCATAAAAACATAACTTACTTCCAAAACACTCTTTACCTCTCTCTTAAAAATTTCAAATAACATTTTTCAAGATTTAACTACTAATTGAAAAAAAAACAGAAAAAAAAAGTTTCCCTTTAACCTCAAGAAACTTAAGAATTCATGTTGTGCTACCTCCTGTCTCTACCTATTACAACACAGATTTCTAATGCCCTGCAAAGCCTTTCACAAATATTTATGGAACTCCAAATGTCATCTCATGTGTGCTCTTGAACAAGCCCTATAAGCTACTATATGGGGTCTGACATTTTCCTCTTCTGCTTTGGATAGACCCCACCCCCATGATGTCTGAAACTCAGCCTCTGAGGTCGTCAGTGGTGCCTAAATGTGCTTATCAACTGTCTCGGGATGAAAGATCACTGATCTGCCACCATAACCTACTGGACACTGTTGCCTCTGCCAAGCATTATGCCCTTTTCCAGTGGATATCACTATCTCCTGTTGCTTTCCTGCCTGAGCCAGAGTCTTGGAAGAGCTAAAGTTATTTTGGGTCCTCTGAAGATCATACATAATATGCAGAAATTACTCTGAATTGCATGGGAAGTGGCCAGGTGGCTGGAAATGCCTCGTTCTTCATTCAGTGTTATATTTTTCCACACTAGTACAGAAGCATTGCTCCAAAGGCTTCCAGAACTCTGGTGTGAAGTTTTCCATTCTTTATAATTTCCTCTGGCTTTTGTCCCCCTAAAAGTCACATGTTATTTTAAGTGGGAATGGCTGATAGACAAATCAAGTGTTGGGCACTATGATATTCTCAGAAAAAAGCACTTGCAACAATTACTAAAGTCTTATTACTAGGTCAGCTTTGCCTAACTTAATCTTCCATGTGAAGGAGTCCTCTCACCAGAAGTTCTACCTAGTTTCTCCTATAAATTGCCTCCTGGCCACTCAGTTGCCCCAGTCCTACAGACCTGATCAGTCGTACTTGAATTCTGTTGATGGGTCTGGCTTAGGCTCCAGCAAGGGATTACCATGATACCTACACCAATATGAAAATGCTTTCTAGAGTAGAAGTTAAGAAAAGAAAGAGATGATTAAGGTGGTCAAGGGGCAGGTAGCTCTATACTTTTCCTTCCTCTATATCTCATACATAGAACATGGTCTAGCCACATCTCTGAACAAATATCTTACTGAACTTATGCAGAAAACTTACACCTAGAGGAAAAGTTCTAAATCCAGATGTCCCCAGAATACTGGCCTTTTGAGAACAAACCTGGTAGTTGTAGGTAAGTTATGAGAAGCCAAGATTCTATGTCAACACTCATTTATTCCAAGTTATCAGACAGCTCTGGGGTTTTTACTTTTTTTTCTTTCTATGAATCTGTTCTTCACTTCTCCCTCCATCAAAGGCTTTGCTAGGCTTCTTGTTCTCCCCTGTGGGGTATCTTATTTATGTCCTGTACACTTGTATTATCTTTTTCAAAACTTGCTGAGAAATGTGCTTAAAACCTTTTCTGTCCAAAACATCTTGTTCCTGAGTTAATCTTCCTAACTATCTAATCTATCAGATCCTAACCATGGGTACTCTTTTTTCCTTGTTCCAACTTTCAATGCCTTTTAGGGAATTGATTGTGTGGTAATGAAGGGAGGTAGGGGCAGTGACAGAGCAAGGCTCTAGAATAATTGTGTTTAATATTCTGACCCCTTTTTGTTCCCAGGTTTTGGTGTCCTAAAATATTGGCACTTCATTCTAGACAGTGGAGAATGGAGGTTTTTGAGAAGTGTTATATGATGAAATTCAGTCTGCCCACAATTATGAGTAATATGGACTAATGAAGGAGGAAACCAAGGCAGGCAATTATCAGAAAAAGAAAACAGAAGAAAAGGATGACAGAATAAAAAAAAGAAGAATGAGTTTTCAGTGCAGGATGTATATGTGAGCAGTAGAAATGCAGCTATCAGAACTGGCAAATAATTTGGGAGAGAATGAAGTTACTAAATTTGGGATAAAACACATTTTAGATAATGGCATTTGAGATAGCCTAATGATACAGAACTGGAGCTTGGATAGAGAAGGTATAAGCATAAATACAGAGAAAGGAGAGGAGACAAAAAAACACACATAAATACAGAGAAAAAAGAGCTAGAATTGTGGCATAGGATCCTATTCCAAAGAAAAGAACAGAGAGAACCAAATACCAAGAACTAGTAAATAAATACTGGGAACAACCACAGTTACCAGAATGAAAAATACAAAAGGGAGATTTAGGTTTTAGACAATAAGTGTACATCAAAGGGTAACTTTGAGCTTAGCTCTTGTTAAATGGTGTTGTCCAAGAACAGTAACTGCTGCTTCACTTTTAGCCTGGAGTAAATGCTCCAAAAATGCCCTGGCAGGTTCAGTTCACTAACTGGTACTATACCAGGACATGACCCTAATGCTGTCTTTGAAGACTCATCTAGTGAAGACTTCTTAATACTTTACTAACTACATTGCCCTAAAATGAGGCCAATGCACTCTTGCCTTAGACTGAAACAAAGTTGTAGTGTGATTCCAAAGTATTTGTCTATACATTTAAAATTTGCATGGTAGGCAGGAAGAGTTAATAAACATAGCTGAAGGAATAAATGAATGATTGTGCAAAACTTTAATTCTGCACAAATTGGATAGAGAAATTGGAATGCTGAATAAAAATTCTAAATGTCAATGATATTATCAAAATTGGCAAATAGATGCAACAATAAAGATTCAAGAGTGTAGATTTTTCTAAGCAAAAACATTCTGAACCAACAAATATTTAGCAAGCTTGCTGTTGAGTATCCATGACACACAAAAAACCTGTGTCCCTAGGAAAAATGCAGGTTAAATATTAACCAGTGATGCTCTGCTGTAGTTTAAAAACCAAGTTTTGTAAAGGAGTATTTTCAGCATGTTACTAATAGGAAATACAGGGTGATCACCTCTTTAGGCTTAACACTGGGCAAGCCTTTGTAAGGGTACTGATTAGCTTCAGTTTTAGGCCCATGAATTGAAAACATCTCTAGAGGATTTGGAAGGAATCTCAAAGAGACTGATCAAAGAGATAAAAGGAATAAAAAATGATAAGAAAATTGTCTCCAAACAGAAAGACAAAGAAATGTGGTTTATTTAACTTAAAAAGAGCAGGTTGACAAGCAAATAACAGTCTTCAAGCATTTTACCAATGTGGCAAGCAGCTGTTCTATTTCCTAGTAGGCAGGACAAGAGAAAATAAGCCCCACAGTGGAGGCACCAGAGTGGACTGCATCACTGGGTTTTCCCCAAAGAACTTCTTGCCTGCAAGGGCTGGGAGTACCATCTGATTAGGACCATTAAGAGGCAGTGGGATTTCTCTTTCTCTTGACCTTCCGAAGCATGAGTGTACAGCTATGTACCTAAACAGCTATCCAGGGAAGAGGGGGATATTGTATAAACAAAGAAATCCTTTTCTGTTTTTACAGTCCTCAAAATCAATCACATATATTTTGGCCTCAAGAGATGTGAGAAGGAACTTTTGGAAGGGTACCTTTTTCTTTAAGATTTTAAAAGGGTAAGTTCTGAACCTTGAATCATAAAAATATTTTTTAAAAAGAAAATATTGCTATTGATTAGGTACTGGTCTGCTTTGTACATGTCCATTTATGCCATTCAGAAAATTACTTTTTTCAATTATTTATATTTCTAGCTAAGTGTAAAAGGACACTCTACTTTCTGCTACTCCATAAAACTGAACATTTGTAGACTTTATGAAAATAAGTTACAGTTTTTCTAAAAGGAATTGTCCAAATACCAGCTGAAGCCTCTAAAGCAAAATGACTAGATGGTGGCACTTATTATTGTCCTGTTCTAATTCTATCTCCTGTAGAAGCAAGGGATCACTCTGCATCAGGTTCTAAGCTCAGGAACATTTGGTCACAGTCACTCTTTCCCTCTGAGTTTAGAAAATTACAAAGAACAAAATGAGGGATGACTCTTTCCCATCTCTTCCTTGGATTCCAAAATCTCAAACTTATGAATCACTGGCATTTTTTTGGCCACAGATTCAGTTTGAAAAGGAGCCAAGGAACATGTTTAGTAGATATTGCAAGAAAATGCAGACTCTAGCTGGGATAGGGTGGTTTCAGAATCACCTTCAGAATAGCAGAATCACTCTTCAAATTATAATTTCACCCTTTCCTACTTACCATTGAGCTAGGATAATATGTAAGGGAAATGAGTGAGTGGCAGGCTCATATCTCAGTCAAACCATATCTCCTTGCTTGATGGATCTCACCAGGGGGTTATGGTCCCTCAGCTGTACTTCAAAACAATACTGTGTCCCTGCGGAAGAGCACTTCCTGGGATGTGCCATTCACTGTGCTAATGTTGTAATAATTTTCACTTGGCTTTGGACCTTGTTTGTTTAAACTTTTTGAGCTCTATCTTCTGGTAATTTTTGACTATACATCATTTCCTCAAACATTAATTATAAAAATTGCTTAGGTCTCTTGGCTTCTGTTCCCTTTCCCTGGCTGTGAGCAATATCCCTGATGGCTTCCTGGGCCATGATATTCTTTCTATCCTGTTCCTTAACAGCATCAGAACCATTGGCCCCTCCAACCTCAAATGGTCAACTTCACATATATGTTGTGGCCTTATATGTTTCATTTATTTGGGACCCAATTCATCAACAGAAAACTTGTTTACCTCAATATCTAGTATAATATAGTAGGTGTAGCATAGTAATATAGTAAGTATTACTATTTGTTGAGTAACTGTCTGAATGAATGACCTGTGCCATAGTCAAGCTCTGGCAATTTCTGTTTTATAGACTAGATCTGCTGCTCAAAACAATTTTATCCTGTTATCTATATACCCAGGCAATTATAGAAGAACACCTATTATCTACTATTAAAATGTCAGTCCCTCTAGAACACTAAACCTATTTCAAGTGCTCAACAGCCACATGTGGCTAGTGCCTGTCAATTAGACAGTGGAGATACAGAACATTTCCATCATAAAGTTCCATTGGACAGTTTTAGATTACACCATTTTCAAATGTGTCAATACAATATTGTCCCTGTAAATAATCTTGTGCCAAATACTGGCTATATCTAAACTTTAAGTCCCCTTCAACTACTAAAAATCCTTGCCCTAGTACAAAAGCAGATCACACTGCAGTTTAGCTTCCCAATCTGGGAAACCAGTGGCAAGGACCATCTATACTCCACGTAGAACCACAGCAAGGAGGGACTCTACTTGTCTAAGGAGTCTGAGGTCCAAAAGATGTTGTGTGCATGTAAGACATACATGAACCAAAGACTTAATACCATAATTAATTCTTTCATTCAACATAAAAGTCCTGTTGATCATCCCTGATATGAAACATATTCTACAGAACATAAAACCAATAATCCTCCTCTTTTCACAATACGATAAACTTTATTCACATTTGTAAAGGCCCTAGGAAAGTCCTAAAAATCTGCATATAGAGCACCTGATAATAAAATACTTCAAATGGATGAATCTACAGCAATGCAGAAGGGCATTCAAAGCTAAGGGGAGAGTATTTTCTCTAAAAAGATTTCTAGCAGGTCTCATTTTTTATTTTATTTTATTTTATTTATTTTTCTTAACATAGAACTGTGTTCACAAATAATGCTTCATAGCTTAGGTGTGTAGCTATACATACACATGTGCAAATGCTGACTGGTATTCAAACGGATCCTGTGGAGAAGGAAGTGATACTCAAACATCTAGATCAGTATATCTAACTAAATTAGATATTCAGGCTTATTATTAGGATCTTACAAATCCATATTCACCCACAAATGGTAGTACAGTATGGAGAATATAGCCAGAGATTCTGTAACATCTTCCTATGTTGACAGATAGTAACTGCACTACTGGGGGTGAATATTTAATAATATGGGTAACTAATGAACCACTATGTTGTATACTTGAAATCAATATAAGACTGTATCTCAGCAATACTTCAATAAAAAAAATTCACCCATGAAGAATAATAATTCAGGTCAAGCGGGTGGTAAGGAATACTAGTTTTTATTCATTTGACTAGATACTATTAGGGAGTACAACAGGGCTGCTAAAATTATTACATGGTCTGGTACATTTCTGTATTATTTTACAACATTAAATCACAGTTTTAGCAGATGCCGGAGATTATTGCACCTCCTAGTAACAATACAAATAGGAATTAGCTACTCACATCTCCTTAACCCCTTAGGAAATCACAATATAACTTTCACTAAAAAATGCTGGCTCAACACCCAGAGAAGCCAATCAAGATCTGTGCGACGATGTACAGTCCAAGTGAATGTGCTCACCAAAGTACAATGAAACCAGTAGAGCTGCACCTTAACCATTGTTTAAATATACCTCATCTTCACAATCATGCAGTGGACCACAGCACCTCAACAACTGCTAATGAAAATCAAAACCAGATTTCATGGAGTAGGATTCAGTTCCTTTTAAAAGATCAAAAAAGCAAGAGCAATGCAATGCATCAACTACAACCTTGAGCAAAATATATCAAATCCTTACCTATCAAATTTAAGAATATTTGATGCCATTGGATGGACTGAGAGAATCTTTTCAATTGTGCCAGATAATCTGGCTATGAATTGATGATTAATGTCCTCAAATTCCTCATATTCCATGCATCTGAAGTCACAGGAGGCAGATTTACTTTCAGTGGGTTAGAGAAAGTAGTGGAAGCATTTCCTCCTTGCTTGTCAGATCTCCTCTATTTTCTCTAAACTTTCAGTCTCTCCTCCCACACCTCAGTTCTCAACAGTTGTGAATTGAGGCTAGAGTGATCATGAGAAGGAACTGGGTACACATAGCTCACCTTTTTCCTCCCTTTTGCAGGAAACCTGAAGTCTAACCTTGCTCCTCACTGCCATAAATTTTAAGGGACAGGTCCTCTCCTACAAAAGTCTATGATTCTGTAGAGTTACTTCCCATTGGGTGGGTGGATCTGTTCAGTATTAAAGCCCAGTTCTGCCACACATCCAATCACATTCACCAAGAGGCCTTGTAAGTAACATAGGTGGGAGCTTCATTTGTATTTGCCTGACTCCATTCTCTCTCTCTCAGCTGGTTCCAAATTTACGTGGACAAAAGGACTGTTATTTATTGCTCTCCAAACACCAACATTGTTATGGTTTGTATATGTGTAACAACTGGTAGTGGAATATTTTACTGAATGGGCGATATGCAAAAAGGACAATTACTCATATTTAAAATTAAGGATTAAATTACTATTTCCCAGGGTATAAAAGAGAGAAAAGTCTACATCTTGTAACTTTCTTTGCATTAAGGAAATATTTTAATTGTGAAACATTCCAAGTACACAAAAAGAATTTAAAAATAACATAAAAACACTCACAGATCATCAACCAGCTTTAACAAATCTTAACATTTTTGACATGTTTGCTTCATACTAAATATTAAGAGCAACCAACACATAACAGATAGAGCTGAGGTCCTCAGAATCATTTATTTGTTTCTTCTCTCACTCTCCAAAGGTAACCACTATGCTGAAACTGCTAAGTATCATTCTGTCATTCAGATGAATATGTTTTCCTAAATACTTTTGCCATACACATATGTATACATACCACATAGTAGTGGTTTATCTGTTTGAGCATTTAAATGTGGTATCATATTGTACATAGAATTTTGCAGTTTATGTTTTCCAGGCAACATTACCAATAAAAAAGTGGTATTAGTTGGTAGTAGTAGGCTGAAGAGCACCTTTCTTGGATTAAACCCTGGTTCCAAGGTCTTTAAATTGCATGAATTCTGGCAAGTGACTTAATCTCTCTATACTTAGTATCCTTCTTTAGGAAATGGGGATAACAATTGTCCCAACTGTCAAGAGTGAATGAGTTAATACATGGTACTCAGAACACTTCTGGCAACCCCCAGATTATCTTGTTTCTTAATGATGACTGATTGGTTTATATGATATTGATTACTAATACACTGAGCTTATTTCTACTCCGCTATTTTGTGTTTTCTCTTTTCTTTTGTTCATTTACTCTTTTCTTGACTTCACTGAACTAACATTTCCTAAATTCTATGTTTTTCACTCTTGTCAGTGGAGGAGGTATAATTTTATTTAGCTATTTTTTTGTGTGTGATGCTATAAATGTAACCACCCATTGAACATATGTACACACAACCTCTTTGTTGTCGGCTAGCATTTTAGTTTAATGTTTAAAAAATACAAAAAATAGCTATTTGTTTACAGTAGACAGTTAATTACACTTATAAAGACATTTGCAAATCTCTTTCTCTGCTCACCATTGCTTCTTGCATCTTGTGTTTTTTCTTTGGTTTTGCTTTTCTCCCTGTTTAAATATATCCTTTGGACATTCTCATAGTGATCGTAAGTAAATAATAATAATAGTAGAAAATACAGCTTTGGCTGTCATTGAATATAATGCCATGCTTCGAAAAAGCTTTCTCATAATAAGTATGTTGCTGATTAGCTGAATCAATGAATAGATGAATCCATAGGTCACAGAGGGGGAGTACCAAGGATCATCAAAGAAGGCTAATGAGATAACATATAGTTTCCAGAAATGCATGTTGGCTCACTCTCTAATAAATTTTAAAAAGTAGAATTTATTTTTTAAAAAGTTTGAGGGGAAGATCAAAAAGTTTAAGTTTTTATTTAATAGAAGTTAAATGGAGCAAATGTTTCTTAATCAATATCCCTGAAGTCACTGGCCCCAATACCTGACCAGTATTTCCAGGTAGAAGAAAGTAGAAGTAACCCATTTACAACTGGAGAGAACAGAAAATAGTATCTAATTCCACGGCTCTCCGGAAAGTACATCAGAAAGGCAGCCTTCCTTTACTAATGACCTTGCATATAAATTGGCATTGATATGCCAATAAAGAAACACAAAGACAGAAGGGCATATTTGGGTAGTGAAAAAAAAGGGAATATGAAAGAATGGTCTCTAAACTCATCTTTTGGATAATCTGTCTGCTCACATTTATCTCAACCACAAATAATATTTATCAGAATATATGAAAAGCCCGTGTTGGATTAGGTGCACAACAATTCCACTTAGTCTAGATAAAAACTTTACAGAGAGAGCAAAGACATTCAAGTTATGGAGACAATTTTCTTTTTCCTTGCTAGATGTTAGCAATGCAGGCAGTAACCACCTCAAGCCCCGTCACAGGTCTCAATGTCACTTGATCATAGCTGCATATTCCTTTCCATTCCTGGATTTTTGCCACCTTTATTCATTCAGTGATTTTCATATAATAGCACATGCTAAGTCAAGTCAAGTCATTATCTTCTGCCAGAAATTTCCTTTAAAATGCCCATTCCAATGACCTGATAATAGTTTTTATGGCTTTCCATGATGTGTGAAGTATTCTCATGACTAAATATCAAGTAAAATGACATAACTACTTTTTGCTCTTTTGTAGAATTTATTTGCTCTAAGAGTAAATGGCTGTAATTGTATAAGGAGAGGGTAAATGAAGAAAATGTTAGATCAGTTCTTCAGTGGTAGAAGCAAAATCATCATCACCTCCCAAAGCAAGTATTGAGTAACTCCTACAGTAAGATGAGGCAAATCTAAGGTCAACAGAATTGTTTGCTTCTCCCAATCCCCATTTCTACTTCCTTAGGAGTAAAGGAAGTATCTGCTTAAGGAATATTTGAAGGAGATTTTTTAAAAGAATTACATTATTAAAATCATTCTCCAAAGCTCCTTCTAAATTCTGGAAGGAGGAGAGAATTAATTGACAATTAGAATTTTAATTGGCATTTATGACAGCTTTATATTTATGTTACATGTATAATCTAATTTGTATTTTACATTTTATGTGCATGTTGCAATATACAAATAATCATTGTATGTGATATACTGATAAACATTTTACAAGACTTGGAATAGGTTTTACTTAAGTTATTATAGAAGATTTTAGTTACCTTATCTTTTATTTTTTGATACACTATTGGTTATATTAAACTGTAGCCCCATTCCCTGTTTGAAGTGAATTCCATTTGAATGGCCTTTTCCCTAATACCAATCGTCCTTGGTTGCAAAAGACCACTAACTATTTCTTCTGGATAAGTATATAAGAAAGGGATACCAGAAGGTGACCTTGAAGGATGAGTTGGGTCTTAATAGAAATGAGGAAATACTTTCTAAAGAAAGAAACAGTATTACAAAAAGACACAGAAATGGGAAAGTATAGACATGTTAGGAGGAAAAAAATTGATTAATGTGATTTGGAAGATCAGTTGAAATCAGATAAAAAGGGGCTTTGTAGGCCCCAAATTAGTTGGTAGGCACTAAGGAACCCCTCAGAGTTTATTTGAATAGGAGAATGACAAGCCAACGGGATGACACTGCACTGAACATAAAGGGAGGAACACGTTTGGTAAGGAGAGTAAATGTTGAAATTAGCTTTGTACCAGTTGAATTCCACAAGCAGCCTGAATCCTAGATCTAAATCCTAGAAGACAAATCAGGCTGAAAATCAAGTTTTGGACTCTTCTGCACAGAAAGCATTGGGGTACATGAAAGTACTAACAGAGAGAGCAAAGGAAAACAGAAGGATGCAAGATAAAGCCTTGAGTACTGCCTATATTTAAGAAGAAAGGAGGATGAATAACTAACAAAGAAGAAAAAGTGGGATCACAAGAAAGAAAACAAGGAGAGTTCAACTCCAGAGTACCCAAGGGAAGAAGAGCTCCACAAAGGAGGCATCAGGATGAGGTGGACAAAAACTGACGAAGATTTTAAATGCGATGATGAAATAGACACTGGGGATGGACTTGAAGAGAACGATTTTATCAGAGGATTAACAAAAGAGGTTTAAATTTAAGTGTATCAAGCAAGACTATTGGTACCATTTTTCCAACAGCACCTGTTCACTTTATGTCCCTGTGTCACATTTTAGTAATTCTCACAATATTCAGCTTCTTCATTATTATTACATTCGTTATGGTGATCTGTGATCAGTGAGAACAACTTGCTGAAACTGAGATGATAGTTAGCAACTTTTTTAGCAAAAAAGTATTTTTTAATTACAGTATGTGCATTGTTTTTAGACATGATGTTATTGCACAATTAAAAGACTATAGTATAGTATAAACATAACTTATATATGCATCGGGAAACCAAAAATTCATTTGACTTGTTTTGCTGTAATATTCACTTTATTGTGCTGGTCTGGAACCAAACCCACGTTACCACTAAGATAGCCTTTATCAACTCAATACAGTAACTCTGGTTGGTGCATGCTGATCAGAAATTCTCAGTTATGTAAGTTTTTCATCAGTAAAGTTGTAAAGTTAAAATATGTTGATGATCTCCTATGTACATATCCAAGAGAAACATATACAAATTGTTCACCAAGAGAAATGTATAAGAATGTTCATAGGAGCATTACCATAATAGCATCAACTGGAAAACTACCCAAATGCCCATCAACAGTGAACTGGGTACAGTGTATAATACAGAGCAGTAAGAAAGAATGATTTTGACTATATGTTTAATAAGATAACTCTAGCAAATAATGGTAAGTGAAAGAAGGTAAACACTTAAGAGCACATACTGCTTGATTCCATTTAAATGAAGCACAGAAAGAGGCAAAAAAATACACATTTATGCTGTTAGAAATCAAGATAATTTCTACTGGGAGGATGGAAGAGTCAGTGACTGGACAGTGGGTGCAAGGGGCACTTCTCAGGGTGCTAGGGTATTCTGTTTCTTGACTGGGTGCTGGTTATATGGGTGCATGTTCACTTTGTAAAAATTCATCAAGATGGGTATTTAATATATGTGCACTCTTCTATATGCTTACTTTAAAAAAAAGTGAAAAGAAAGGAAGGGGAAAAAGATGGGGTAAATGATGAGAATTTTACAACCCTTTCCAAATCTAGGGTCTCCAAGGGGTCTTTGGAGGAGAAAACAATGACATACTTGTTGAGTCACTTAAAAATTTCAGCAGTGGAAAAATATCATTGATGCTCGGTGATGGTTAATTTAGCACAATTGTGTGGAAATAAAGAATTTATATATGAATTCAAAACAAGCCTCAGATGCCGAGAACCAGATGGGACCTTTATTTACTTATATGTGATTCAGACTGGAAAAAAATCTATCTTAGGAGATTAACCTGTGACTCCCACAAATTATGAAAGTGTCTGGCATGCACATAGGGGAAGGTTGACTCTGGGCCCAGAAGTTTGCTGTTTTTGAAAGGGATATACTAAGAAAGAACTTTATTTAAAAGAGTTGACTAGAAACAGCTGCACTTTGTCGTCAGAATAAAAATCCACAAGTATTCTAAAACTTCAAAAAATATAACAAACAATGTGACCTCATTAACCCTTAGAAAGGACATTTCTGCCATGGTTGTATTCAATTACCATTTCTCTCATCAAAATCTCTTACAATGCCTGTTTTCAGAGATGCTTCCAGAAAAGCATAAAGGAAACAGAACTTGGAAGAAATAAAATACTTTTTTTATTCCTAGTGAAAAGCAATGCTAGTGAAATCTGTTTTTCTTTTCTTAAGTTTTGTGTGTGCAGTTTATTCTTAAGAGGGGTTAACTATGGTTTAGGCATTTAAGATAAAAGCAAACTAACAAGAAAACTGAAGAAGATTTAGGGGCTAGTTTTAGATGTTATCCTGTCATTTTCTTTGTTCCAGTTTTCCACATGAAGGAACATATTTAAGAAAACTGACTTACATTAGTGAGGGACATTATAACATCTCTGTGCTGCAAAATGTTTAAGAAAAAAGTTAACTGGATCTTTTTAGCTATTTGGCAGTGGCCAAATAGGGTGTCTTCCAGATTTATGACTTCATTTTTGTTCTCTGCTTCCATAAACAATATTGAGAGTCTCTCTTTAATGGGGTGACATATTCTGTGCCCGCTAGAAAACATAAGCTCTAAATGTTAGTGAACATAAACTGTAGTTTCAAGGGATTTAGAAACTGTTTCTACAAAGACTCAGTGAGGTGAACAGTTGATAAATTAACCAGCTAGTCAGACAAAAATATCTCCAATTTTTGAGAGGAAGGAAAAAAGACCTTCAGATGAGGTGTTTTCTTATTATCTGCATAACTGATTCGTGAGTATCCATTCTGCTTTGAGTAGATACAGCTCAAAGGCCTCCTTGTTGAATAATAACACTACCTTAGAATTAAAAGATTTTACAGTTTACAAATGCTTTCACATTATAGCCGAAAATACTAAGAATTTGAGTAGAACTATATAAACTAAGTTGACAAAGGAGAATTCAGAAAATTATAGCATAAATTCTAATCTGAGTGGACTTTAAAGACTATGAGTCCAAATTCATTACACTTCAAAGTAAAGAACAAAACCCAGAAATTGGGATTCGAGCTTATCCATGAAATACAGAGTTGCTAGGAAGACTCCTCATTTGGTCTATTCTTTCTGGAGCCCTACAGTCACTAGAGTATAAGATCCATTTAGCAAGGATGTTCACTACCTGCTTTTCCACCATCTTATGCTTATCTCCAGCATCTAGTGCAGCATCTGGACCCACAAGTGTTACTCTGTACATAAGTATCGAGTGAATTAATTTCTGTAACTATTTAATTTGCTTTGTAACATGGACACATCTTATAGTTTCTTGAATCTGATTTCAGGTTCATAATTTTGGAGTCAATGTAACATATTCAAAAGTTGAATCATTCAAATTAAAGATGTACAAAAGTAAATCTGTATTTACTTTTCAATACCTATCAAGCTATTGTAAGGTGTCATATGTTCTTCATGACCTAATTTTTCAGTACTCACATTTATTTATTCTATCAGTAGATTTTTAACAACCATCTATGAACAAAATATTATCAGTATACTAATATAAGCCACAAACTAACAAAGATGAATCAAATTAGATACTACCTCCAGCAGAATAATGCCAATATAATTTCAAATATAAAATTTATATTGTAATAAAAAATAATTCAAATATCTATCTGGTTTTCAAAATAGAGGGTTTTTTTTCTCTATTTTGTTAAGCCTTGCTTTGTTAACAACACATTTTTACTACTAATAGATGTAGTTTAAAAAAATGGATGGAACAACTATGCTAGGTTATGCTATCATAACTCCTGAAAAATGACAAGATCAGTATTCTTCCAAAAGTCAAAGACAAGTATATTTCATAAGTTATTATGGAGGCCATTAGAACAGCAATTGTATTCAGGTTCAAGGATGTGCAAAATTTTCAAACAAGGCATCTACTACCTCACTGTTGGACATGTGGCAATATAAGTATTATATTTTTTAACAAACATGTAAGAACTAACACATCCAGATGATGGTGACGTTTCAAAAGTGATGCTGTTTACCAAAATTGTTACTACTATTACAAACATTTTGAAAGTCCCCTTCTGGAATTGCTTTTAGCAAATACAGTTCATTCTTTTGAATATCTACAAGGATAGCAAATCTTTTTCCTTTGAAAGTGGAAAAGAGTCAGAAGATTCAAAAATTATTCAGGCCATGGCTAGAGAAGTAGGTGTGTATCTTAAGGAATGTGTGACTACAATAGCAATTTGAAGAATTTTTCCAGGATGGCTCCAAATTACCAAATCCATTCTTATGTAGTTCCAAAAAAATGCTTTGTTCTACTTTTATTTAAAAGAGTTGACTAAAATCTTATTTAAATAAAGAACGTTTCAGAGGTTTCAAAAAAATGTTTAAAGAATTATGGGATAAGTACAAATTCCCAGAGGAACTCACTCTCTCTAGTACAACACGTGTTTGTGTGTGTGTGTGTGTGTGTGTGTATAAAGTCAATATTTTGAATATGACTCATATATACAGAATATACATATAGTCATATATGTGATATATATATATAAATATATATGATGTACATATATCTATATAAAGTCAATTTTTTGAATATGATTCAAAATGTCTGTTTTATATTGAATGAAATTGTTTTCTTTTCAACTTTTGACCCCTTTCAGCAATTTTTCCCCCCCACACTACCAATCCCCCACCCCTGGCAACCACCAATCTGTTCTCTGTAAACATGAGCTTGTGTTTTTTTTAGATTCCACATATAAGAGATATCATACAGTATTTGTCTTTCTCTGTCTCACTTATTACCCTTAGCTTAATGCTCTTGAGATTCATTAATGTTGCAAATGACAGGATTTTATTCGTTTTTATAGCTGAGTAACATTCCATGTTATATATTATACATATACCACATTTTCTTTATCTATTCACCATTGATGCAGTTAGGTAACTTCCATATCTGGGATACTATAGATAATGCTGCAGTGAATATGGGGGTAGATATATCTTTCTGAGTTAGTGTTCTCATTTTCTTTGGATAAATACCCAGAAGTAGAATTGCTGGACCATATGGCTATTTCTATTTTTAATTTTTTAATGAACCTCCATACTGCTTTCCATAGTGACTGCACCAATTTACATTCCCACCAACAATATACAAGGGTTCCCTTTTCTCCACATCTTCAATGAACTTTTGTTATTTTTTATCTTTTTGATATTAGCCATTCTGACAAGTGTGAAGTAATATCTCATTGTGATTTTGATTTGCATTTTCCTGATGACTGATAATATTGAGCATCTTTTCATGTATGTCTTCTCTGAAAAAATGTCTGTTCATATCTTCAGCCAATTTTTTAATTGGATTGCTTTTTTGCTATTGAATTGTATGAGTTCTTTAAGTACTCTGGATATTAGCCCCTTGTCAGCTATATAATTTGAAATATTTTCTCCCTTTCAGTAGGTTGCTTTTTCTTGTTGTTGATGGTTTCCTTTGCTGTGCAGAAGCTTTTTAGTATGATGTAGTCCCACTTATTTTTGCTTTTGGACTTATTTATGCTTTTGTTGTTTTTGCTTTTGGTGTCAAATTCAAAATATCATCACCAAGACCTATGTCAAGGTAGCTTACCATTTATGTTGTCTTCTAGGAGCTTTATGGTTCCTGGTGTTATAGTTAAGTCTCAAAATCCATTTTGACTTAATTTTTGTGTATGGTAAAAGACAATGGTCCAAAGACTGACCAAGGAAGAAACAGAAAATCTAAACAGATCAATTACCAGCAAAGAAATTGAATCGGTAAACAAAAAATTACCCAAGAGCCAAACTCCTGGGCCAGATGGATTTGCCACGGAGTTTTATCAGATATACAGAGAAGACATAATACCCATTCTCCTTAAAGTTTTCCAAAAAATAGAAAAAGAGGGAATACTTCCAGACTCATTCTTTGAAGCCAGCATCACCCTAATACCAAAACCAAGCAAAGACCCCACCAAAAAAGAAAATTACAGACCAATATCTCTGATGAACATAGATGCAAAAATACTCAACAAAATATTAGCAAACTATTCAAAAGTACATCAAAAAGATCATACACCATGATCAAGTGGGATTCATCTCAGGGATGCAAGGATGGTACAACATTCGAAAATCCGTCAACATCATGCACCACATCAACAAAAAGAAGGACAAAAATCACAAGATCATCTCCATAGATGCTGAAAAAGCATTCGACAAAATTCAACATCCATTCATGATAAAAACTCTCAGCAAAATGGGTATAGAGGGCAAGTACCTCAACATAATAACGGTCATATATGAAAAACCCACAGCCAACATCGTACTGAACAGCAAGAAGCTGAAAGCATTTCCTCTAAGATCGGAAACAAGACAGGGATGCCCACTCTCCCCACTGTTATTCAACATCGTACTAGAGGTCCTAGCCACGGCAATTAGACAAAACAAAGAAATACATGGAATCCAGATTGGTAACGAAGAAGTCAAACTGTCACTATTTGTAGATGACATAATATTGTACATAATAAACCCTAAAGACTCCACTCCAAAACTACTAGAACTGATATCGGAATACAGCAAAGTTGCAGGATACAAAATTAATACACAGAAATCTGAGACTTTCCTATAGACTAACAATGAACTAATAGAAAGAGAAACAAGGAAAACAATTCCATTCACAACTGCATCAAAAAAAATAAAATACCTAGGAATAAACCTAAGCAAGGAAGTGAAAGACCTAAATTCCAAAAACTACAAGACATTCTTAAGATAAATTAAAGAGGACACTAACAAATGGAAACTCATCCCATGCTCTTGGTGAGGAAGAATTAATATAGTCAAAATGGCCATCCTGCCTAAAGCAATATACAGATTTGATGCAATCCCTATCAAATTACCAACAGCATTCTTCAACAAACTGGAACAAATAGTTCAAAAATTCATATGGAAACACCAAAGACCCCGAATAGCCAAAGCAATCCTGAGAAAGAAGAATAAAGTAGGGGGGATCTCACTCCCCAACTTCAAGCTCTACTACAAAGCTACAGTAATCAAGACAATTTGGTACTGGCACAAGAACAGAGTCACAGACCAGTGGCACAGAATAGAGTCTCCAGACATTAACCCAAACATATATGGTCAATTAATATACAATAAAGGAGCCATGGACATACAGGGGAAATGACAGCCTCTTCAACAGCTGGTGTTGGCAAAACTGGACAGCTACATGTAAGAGAATGAAACTGGATCACTGTCTAACCCCATACACAAAAGTAAATTAGAAATGGATCAAAGACCTGAATGTAAGCCATGAAACCATAAAACTCTTAGAAAAAAACATAGGCAAAAATCTCTTGGACATAAACATGAGTGACCTCTTCATGAACATATCTCCCCAGGCAAGGGAAACAAAAGCAAAAATGAACAAGTGGGACTATATCAAGCTGAAAAGGACACCATGAATAGAACAAAAAGGTATCCTACAGTATGGGAGAATATATTCATAAATGACAGATCCGATAAAGGGTTGACATCCAAAATACATAAAGAGCTCATGCACCTCAACAAACAAAAAGTGAAGAATCCAATTAAAAAATGGGCACAGGAGGTTAACAGATAGTTCTCCAAAGAAGAAATTCAGATGGCCAACAGACACATGAAAAGATGCTCCACATCGCTAGTCATCAGAGAAATGCAAATTAAAACCACAATGAGATATCACCTCACACCAGTAAGAATCGCCACCATCCAAAAGACAAACACCAACAAATGTTGGCAAGGTTGTGGAGAAAGGGGAACCCTCCTACACTGCTGGTGGGAATGTAAACTAGTTCAACCATTGTGGAAAGCAGTATGGAGGTTCCTCAAAAAGCTCAAAATAGAAATACCATTTGACCCAGGAATTCCACTTCTCGGAATTTACCCTAAGAATACAGCAGCCCAGTTTGAAAAAGACAGATGCACCCCTATGTTTATCACAGCACTATTTACAATAGCCAAGAAATGGAAGCAACCTAAGTGTCCATCATGAATGGATGGATGGATGAATGGATAAAGATGTGGTACATATAAAGAATGGAATATTATTCAGCTATAAGAAGAAAATAAATCCTACCATTTGCAACAACATGGATGGAGCTAGAGGGTATTATGCTCAGCGAAATAAGCCAGGCAGAGAAAGACAAGTACCAAATGATTTCACTCATATGTGGAATATAAGAACAAAGGAAAAACTGGAGGAACAAAACAGTAGCAGAATCACAGAACCCAAGAATGGACTAACAGTTACCAAAGGGAAAGGGACTGGGGAGGATGGGTGGGAAGGGAGGGAGAAGGGGGTGAAGAAGAAAGCGGACCTTACAATTAGCATGTATAATGTGGGGGCGACACAGGGAGGGCTGTGCAACACAGAGAAGACAAGTAGTGATTTTACAGCATCTTACTATGCTTATGGACAGTGACTAATGGGGTATGTGGGGGGGACTTTGTGAAGGGTGGAATCTAGTAAACATAATGTTCCTCATGTAATTGTAGATTAATGATACCAAAATAAAAATAAATAAATAAAAATAATGGTCCAGTTTGAGTTTTTTGCATGTGTCTAGTTTTCCCCATACCATTTACTGAAAAGACTGTTCTTTCCCTACTGTATATTCTTGCTCCTTTGTTGTAAATTAGTTGACCATATATGTGTGGATTTATTTTGGGGCACTTCTATGTGTCTGTTTTTAGGCCAATACCATATAGCTTTGTGATATAGTCTGAAATCAGCAAGCATGAAGCTTCCAGCTTTTTCTTTTTCAAGATTGCTTTGGCTATTTAGGGCTTTTTTGTTGTCATACAAATTTTAGAATTATTCTTTTTTTAAAAAAATGCCTAATTCATATCTTGAAAGGGATTGCACTGAAATCTGTAGATTGTTTTCAGTAGTATGGGCATTTTTAAAATATTGATTCTTCCCATCCATAAGCACAGGATATCTTTCCATTTATTTTTGTCTTCTTTGATTTCTTTCATTAATGTTTTATACATTTCAATATATAGCCCTGTCACCTAATTGGCACATTTCATTCCTAGGTATTTTATTCTTTTTGATGCAATTGTAAATGGGATTGTTTTCTTGACTTTTCTTTCTGATAGTGTATAGAAACACAACAGGTTTTTGCATACAGATTTTGTGTCATGCAACTTTACTGAATTCCTTTATTAGTTCTAACAGTTTTTTGATGGGAGTCTTTAGGGTTCTGTATGTAATATCTTATCTTCAGATAGTGAGTTTTACTTCTTACTTTCCAAGTTGAATGCTTTTTATTTCGTTTTCTTACTGAATTGCTCTGGCTAAGACTTCCAATACTACATTGAATAGAAGCAGTGAGTGTGGACATCTCTGCCTTACTCCTGATCTTAGAGAAAAAGTTTTCAGATTTTTCACCATTGAGTATAACGTTAACTGCGGGCTTACTGGATATGACGTTCATTACGTTGAGGTACATTTCCTCTATACACATTTTGTTAAGACTGTTATCATAAATGGATGTTGAATTTTGTTAAATTCCTTTTCTGCACCTATTGAGATGATCATATAATTTTTACCTTTAATTTTGTTAATGTGGTATATTACACTGACTGATTTGCAGATGTTGAACCATCCTTCACCAGGCTTGTAATTTTTTTTTGTGGCACCCTTGTCTGGTTTTGGTATCAGTGTAATAATGACCTCATAATATGAGTTTGGAAGTATCCCCTCCTCTTCTATTTTTTGGAAGAGTTTGAGAGTATTAGTATTAATTTTTTTGAATGCTGGTAAAATTCACCACTGACACCATCTAGTCCTGGACTGTTGCTCACTGGGAGGTTTTTGAGTTTTGATTCACTTTCCTTGCTAGTCATCAATGTGTTCATATTTTTCTATTTCATCCTTATTCAGTCTTGGTATATTGTATGTTTTTAAACTTATCCATTTCTTCTAGGATGTCCAATTCATTGGTGTATAATTGTCCATAGTAGTCTTTTATGATCCGTTATATTTTCTGTGGTATCAGTTGTAACATCTCTTTCATTTCTGCTCTCATTTGAGTCCTCTTTTTTTCTTGGTGAGTTTAGCTAAAGGTTTGTCCATTTTGTTTATCTTTTCAAAGAACCAGCTCTTAGTTTCATTGATCTCTATTGTCTTTTTAGACTCTTTCATTTATTTCTGCTTTAATCTTTGTTTTCTTCCTTCTACTAAATGTGGGCTTCATTTATTCTTCATTGCCTAGTTCCTTGAGATGTAAAGTTAGGTTCATAGGACACTTTTCTCATTTATTGAGGTAAGCATTTATCACTATGAACTCTCTTAGAACTGTCTTTGCTGCATCCTGCAAATTTTGCTATCTTATATTTCCATATGATTTGTTTTGAGGTATGTTTTGATTTCTCTTTTGACTTCTCCTTTGATTCACTGGTTGTTCAGTAGCTTACTGTTTAATCAACATGTATTTGTGAATTTTCCAGTTTCCTTTGTGTAATTAATTTCTGGTTGCATATCACTGTGTTCAGAAAAGATGCCTAATATGATTTAAATCCTCTTAAATTTATTAGACTTATTTTGTGGACTAACATATGATCTATCCTGGAAAATGTCCCAGGTACACTTGAGAAGAATATATATTCTGTTGCTTTTGGATGGAATGTTTTACATAGCTGTTAAGTCCATCTGGTCTAACATGTTGTTTAAGCCAATGTTTCCTTATTGATTTCCTACATTTTTAACAAATTAGATATAAATAACTTAAAAACCAAGTCTCATTACTTTATAGGCATGCCACATACAGTTTCTTCATTTGGCAAATCTACATTAAGCAACATGCATGGTAACTGCTAGAAAGCAGGATAATAAGCTTCCCTCAAACAGAAACCAAGTTTCGGAAACTCTACGTTGCTCTCTCACCATCATCAGGAATCACATTCTGATATAGTGTGATCACTGTAGGTCTCTCCTTACTGCATTCCTTAACTAGCTTGAAAGTAAAATTCTAGAATATAGTTACAATAAAAAAAAAATGCCAATGTCTACCAGTTGTCTCCCCTGATAAGGTTGCTGACTGTGAAAACTATAGCCTGAGCACTTCTATTATATAGAAATGAAATATTTACACTTCATGAGCTATTTCAGGATGGAACATAAATCAATATGCAAACTGAATTCTCTAAAAGTTTTCTAAATTGCAAGGAAAAGCTTAATACTTTTTAAAAAAAAATAAGGCTAGTTTAGTTACAATTGAAAGGAACAACATGTCTGTGTACATGTCTTAACTCTTTTTTTATCAGGATGTAATTCATTTGCTTCATGTTGACTTTGGC
The DNA here is from genome assembly GCF_040802235.1 of Manis javanica. NCBI lineage: Eukaryota > Metazoa > Chordata > Mammalia > Pholidota > Manidae > Manis > Manis javanica. Next base: position 65,752,264 of record NC_133162.1, read on the forward strand.
AGATTTTGGCTTTTCTCAATGAGAACAGATACTTGGCCATGATCTGAAATTAAATGCTGAAACAGGATGAAGGATATCCTTGAATTCCCACATATCCTCTTTCATTTATAGATAGTATGTTATGCAAATGACCCACTGTATCTAACATATTCAATCCCTTTGATCTTAACAAGTAGCAACAAATAAGCACATGAACCTTTCTAGACTGTTCCAAGAATTAGTCCTGAGATCACATTGTACTATAGTGCACCAGAAATCAGGAATTCAGGGCAGGGAGATTATGTTTGTGAAAGAAAATAATTCTAACCTTCTTTAGCTTGAGAAGACAATTGACCCCAACACCTCCTTCTTTAGCCTTACAATTTATAATGCTACATTCTGGTCAATCTGAGTCTGGATCAAACTGACCCCTGACTGAGGAGAAATAACCTTGCTGTACCACTTGAGTCAGTGTGGGGTACTAACATGGACTGCCTGCCTTCGATATTTACTTGAGGATTCTTTATGGAGGAGGAAGCCTCAGCAGTGAAAACATCTATCTGGTGAGGCTGGAGTTATGGGAGCAAGAGAGGTTGGGAGGGTTGGAAGAATCCTCCATAGCCCATTTCAAGGACATGAAGAATCATTTCTGAGGGCAGGGGTGCTAAAGAGGGGAGAGACATCTTTGCACTTTGCTTGGGGGATCAGTCATGGACTGTCAGAATCTCTTTTCACTGAGTTTCTTCTTAATTACAAGCCTTGATTAAAGATGAATCCTTATGATATGAAAATTCAAGGTTATAGTGAATTGAGGGCTAACACATTAAATTAATGCAAGCCCCCTTAACAGTACCCCCCTCCTAAGTTCTTGAACCTAGAATTTTGGAATCAGCTCTGAGAACCTAAGTGTAAGGCTGAATTCAAACATGATTACTCTCCACTGCAAGCACAGGAGCTCTGATGAGTAGAGAAGGAGGCCCAAAGAGTCATTCACACAACTGGGAATGAGGAGCACACATCTCCCTTTTTCGTTCTGTTGTGGACTTGCTAAGTGCACTTGAGGGAACAGGCTCTGGATTGCTTTCATTTCTTCATCTGAAAAAATATGTACATCTTCCAGAGAGAGTGACAGTCACAATTCCAGCACAAACTTTTTTCTGTCAATGTAAAGCTTTACTTGGTATGACACCAATGACCTCAGAGGGAGGCCTGGGTGTGGGGCAAAAAAGGTTAAATGATTAACTTGCCATATTCAACTGCTAGGAAGAGATGGGACAATTCCAGGCAGTATAAATCAGCTATGCATTCAGAACCTATTATCAGGAGCACTAGCCGGCACTGCATGATGGGCTGCAAACCACAAGTGATGTCAAAGCTGTGAGGCTGCTGGTCTGCCAGAGGCTCAAGCATGATAATAGATGCTAAAATTACTGCTGAAGAAGCATATTTGATTATGAAGGGACCTAAGAGCAGTAAAGCCCTTGGAAGGCTTCCCTCTGACTTTTACAAGAAATAAGATAAGCAGCATCTCCAACACTGTAATCACAAAATACAATAAAAATGCTCTGGGTTCTCACAGGACTTACAAGTTTATCTCCCCTGAGTGACATAAAACCATTCCTTTCCTAATACACAACAAAGATGAAAACAAAGCCACCCTCAAATTAAGGCAATATCTACTTGGTCACACAGACAGCTCCACAAAGTCTTTTTTAACTGCTTTTAAAAGTAGTGACTTATTTAAATCCACCCTGTGCATTCCCTTCTCTCTACCGTTTCCATTTGTCCTCATGCCTCAGTTTTACAATTATTTTTGCTCAGTATTTCCAGCCTAATTCCTCATGTTCTTCGATGACATGAATGTGGCTGCCAGCTTTCCTACAACCCTTCCATCCCTGCTCTCTCTACCCTGTCCCTTGCTCTCAGCCCCAGCTCCTAGTTTTCCCACCCTAGGTCTTATGCAAAGTCTCTTTCTTCACACTTGTGAAATGGAAAGTTCAAAGACACTGATAATTGTCAGAAGAAATGAAAATCTAAGTGTGAAGACATTCACTTCATTATTTAAAAAAAAACCCTTCTAAAATTGGTTATCTACGAGCTCCCCATCTTCTTCTGAAACTTCTTGAATGCGACTTCTTACCTACTTGTTATATATTTTAAAATTTAGATGGACCAGTGGGTTGTCTAGTGGTTGTCTGGTACAATCCAAATAATCTTTTTAAGGAATTTTATGTTTTTAAGAAAGACACATAGGAGATGAAGAAGTTTAGATAAGATGTCTTCGGAAAAGCAAACCTATAATACACAAAGACATTTATTTAACAGAAACAATCAGTTAAAAAGTACTAACTACACACAAAAATACTTTATAAACCTTAAATAATATTTGTAAATTAATCATAATAAAATGGCAAGTCATGCCAAATGCAAAGATTTTGAATGGGTTAAAATGACAGAAGCTACCTTTGACCACTGGGTTCCAAAAAGCTAGTCTACATGAGAACCAGTTCCTAACATAAGTCTTAATGGCTAACTGATTATATGAGGTCTGAGTGATCAAAAAGGATTTGAACACTCAAATAAAAATATAAATTATTTGCTTTGAGACACTGTAAGAGTTTTGCTTCTAATGAATAAACCTATAGAATATTAATACTGTGATTATGGAGACATTATATTTGAAATATTTATTTTCTCTTCAGTCTAAAAAGTTCAAGGCACAACAGTACAGTGTGGTCTGTAGCCAGACAGCCTGGGTGAGAATCCTTGTTCAGGCTCAGTCACAGGCTTCGTGACCTTAGGCAAGCCACTTAACTTTTCTGTATCTCAGTTTCATCGTATAAAGGAGGAAAACAATATGTTAGGACTGATGCTGGAATTAAATTACTTAAGATATTGAAAACGTTTTGAACAATACCTGGTTGGAGGTAGGCACTACTTAAGTGCCAGTTATTCATGTTTCTCCTCTCTGCTTTTATTCAGAGAGAGGATGTTTCTCTTATCCTTCTGTTTTCCTCATTTACAAGTACTCAGTGGACTAAGAAGGGGTAAATACCTGCTTATTTTTGTCCATTTTGACTTGTCTGTAGTAGAGACAACTGTCCCTCATTTCTACCTCCCATTTCTACTAGTTTGAAGGACTGCAATGTGTCAGCCTTCCCTTTTGCTTAGCACCGCTCTTCTGGCTTTCCCTGCTTTACTCCTATTAATCTCATAATACACCGAATAAAAGTTTGGAGACATTTGGGTAGGGAAAACCTGATGAGATGTGTTTAATTACTTGGCTATCAAGTTAAAAGCTTTGACTCACGAGACTCTTTCCTAGGGTTCTCTGCATTGTTGTGCCCCTATGCTAGCTCATCTCCTACAACTGGGTCCCATATATATTAAAATAAAAAACATTGCCCATACATGTAAAAATATATTTGAAAAATATCCTATTTTCTTACTCTCTTAAAGTTGTTTTGTAATACAAACTACAAAAAAATTCAATACAATAGTTAATTTCAATTAAAGTTCAGAAAAATAAGTGGTTTGATTTTTTTTCTTGTATTTTCACAAACTGAAATTCAGTTTTTAAACTTCTCCATGTATAAAACATTAACACATTTAAAACAACTAATACTGAAATTTACTATCATTAGACTTGGTACTGAACTCATGAGTTGTTTCAGAATATTTACAAATAACATGTCTTTAAATTCCATTACCCTTTCTATACAATATGCACACTCACACCCACCTCTACCCACCTACCACTCACCCACACCTACAATCCACTAACTTTTTTTTTTTTTTGGTTGTTGCTACATTTTGTTGTTGCTTTAGATATACCTTTTTGCAAATGGTAGAAAATGCCTACCCAAATTTCTGCATATTTCATGCAGTGGTCTTACTTAGTGGGTAAGTGGAACTGCCTTATAGAAATAAAGATTAGTTATGTCTATAAAAATCCTTCAGCTAGCCATCAGAAAGATAGTAGTTTGCTTTTCTTTAGTGAGAGTTCAATGAAGGAACAGGACAAGAGGAGGACTTTTCCCCCCTTTGGTAACTGATTTTTTGGTAACTGATTTCAACATAACATAGGGAGGTAGTAGGTGAAGGGATAGTTGAGGCTAAAAAGAGTGCAGATTGAAGAAGTCTTACTTTCTTGTAGTTGTCCACAGAGTGTAATCACATACACTGGTCATTTCTTCATTCAATTAATAATTAATTAATTCAAGAAATATTACTTGGGGCAGCGTAAGGTGGTAGAGATAGACTAAGACTCAAGGAACTCAAGTTTAGTGAATGAAAGAGATAAATAAATCAGCAATTAAGAAAAATGCCAACTGAATCTTGAATTGACTGTAAGCCTTTTTATTTCCGCCCCCAAAATGTAATGTGTTCAGGAAAAGTGCAATTTGTTAAACAACGTGTTTGTAAACAACAATGAAATGTTTATCTCTCACTCACCTGCAGTACGTTGTGTAAGCACACTTTCTGACATCTTTAGTATCCTATGAACTCATGGTCAAATAGTTCACATATCAAACAGGGATTATGCACACACACATCTGCCTTTTTACAGAATCATTTTAGATTGGATTTTAGATTGAGAAGGAATCTTGGAGATCTAGACTTCCACGGTCACCTTTTACAAAGGAGGAAACTGAAGTCCAGATAGATTGGCATTTTTGCTCAAGGGAACCATTTAGAAGTTGACACTGAGACTTCTACATAGAATTCTAATTACTCTAATTTAATTTAATAGTTTGTTCAGCTTCTCTACAGAAAATACACACCTACAGGTTCTCCTTTCTCAAATCAGGAACTCTGGCTACAATGAACCCAGAAGGCAATGCTGGCTCAGCAACTGAGCCACACGGGTCTCTGTCCGTTTCCTTCATTATATCATCTCTGTATGCCTGGTGTTCTCAGGCTGCCAGGGACCAAGTAGTACAAAATCAAGACAGAGAATTTCTCTACCAAAGTAAGCACAGATTTTCAAAGTTTACCATTTATCACTGAAGAAAGTCCAAATACCATATTAAAAATCAAAGTGATAAACTTTTATCAAAATTTTAAAAAATTTCCAAAAGTCTACAGAAGGAAGGCACCCCTCCCACACCCCATCCCCGCCACAGCCCCCTTAAGAAAACTCTACTTTCAGTTGATACGAAAAAATCAACTGATACAGAGGGCGAGATCCAATAACTATTTGGAGAAATTTGGTCTGTTCATGGACTCACGATATCTATTTCTTAACTTGTTAATGACATCAGACATTCAGATTTTGTTTTTGAGTGTTTGCTCAAATGAAAACTTCCGCTTGTGATCATAATGCAATTTCAATTTTCAAAAAATTTGAAAGCATTCAGAATTAGAAGAATGTGTGGTAGTAAAAAGATGACAGGCTTTTAGAGTCAGTATTTTGGTCCTAGTAGGTAGTTGCATAGCCTTACAAAATAACTTCTGTTTCCCTTGGTCATCCTGTATAGGGGGATAATAACAATAGTGGATTGTTTTAAGGATTATTGACAAGTCATGTAAAATATCTAGCACATAAAAGATGCTCATAAATTGGAGCTGTTGCTATTTAGTCTAGTTCTAAATTCGCACCTGGCCATGTGTTCAAAGACTAGATAGCATCAAGGGAATGAAAACAAATGAACTTTAACAATAAACTCTCGGCATGTGATAAATGCGGGTTACAGGGCAGCAGCTTCTTTCCCTGACCACTGATCACATATCAGCAATTTACAAGGTGTTTTAATACATTATCTTATTTAATGTCCCCAAATGCCCTGATGAGGTAGGAATGATCTCAATTAGCTGTACCCCAAATGTACAGAAGAGGGATTGAGGAGTCAGAGAGGTTAAGTAATGTGCCTGAGATCACACAGCTAACAAGAAGAAGCAGAGCCAGGACAAGGATGAAGGGCAGAAGCAATGATCAAAACTTGTTGTAAGCCTAATCATATACAAAACAACGAATTTCAGAAGCAACTGGAAGAGAAGTGCAACAGACAAACTTTCCTACTATGAACTCTTTAAGAACTGGGGCTAGAGCTCATTAATCTCTATGAACTCAGAATCTGGGGCAATTCCTGGAATACAGTGAGTGCTCAGTAGATGTATGTGCATTATAATTAATTGGAACACAACTGGCAATGTGGGTAATAAGGAATCATATTCTCTCAAAGCAAAGTCTTCGTGATGACAGCAAATATAAAGGGAGGAGGAATAGTGAGAACATTTATGCATAAGGACAACAGTCACAGATTAAAAATATCTTTATACATTTGCTGTCTGATAATGACTACTGTATACATAGATCTTTCCTCCATTATATTATTATTTAAAGATTTATATCACTGCAAGTGGTACTACCTTAGAATGAAGGACAATGAACACACACACACACCTTTATTTTGGGAATGGTTTAAAATTAACTCTGTTGTATATGCTATGTGGAAAAAAAATCTACATGAAATAAAATTCTTTATGAAAATTGTAAAAGTGAATCAAAAGCTTAGTTCGCTTTTATTCAAATGATATCCATAATTTAAAGTCATGGCAACATAAATTTACAATTATATTAGATATGTACAAACTACATTTATACAGGTGAAACCTTAGTAATTTGGCAACTTGCTCTTTCATGGAGCAGGGGGTGGAGTATTTTAGAAACAAAGAAAACTTTGGTCTATCAGAATTTTCATAGAAAATAACACTGGCCAAACCAACATTCCCCACAGCAACAACCTACATACAACCTCACGGAGTGACTAAATTGTGTTTATGCTTTTCTTAAGCAGTGGAGTTCACTCTGACAATTTATCTACTAAGAATTGTGCCAGAAAACTGCCTATTCATTTTCTATATTCTGTTTGGCAAACAAAGCATGACACACAGCAATATAAAAGAAAAATATAATCCTGGGATGCATTTGCAATCATGGCAGAGAAGTGTTCAAAATTGTCTTAGGCCTGTGGCATTGGCTTTTGGAACAGCATTTAAACACTGCCACATGCTGTTCATCTGTGGGTCCTGCAGACTCTGAGTACCATGCCTGACCTCAATAGAAGCATGAACCAATCACAGGCAGGATTTATGGAGCTGTTCACTCTTCAAAAGACACCAACTGGTCTTGGAAAAGGGAAGTACTCAGTCTTGAGAATTAGTAATTCTTTAAGAATTAGTAATTACTGATTAAGATAACTGTGTAGAGCACAACAGTGGTCATGGCAAAGCAGCGGTCTCTATGAGCACACTATTCCTGTTAATAGGGCAGAGATGCTACCAGAAGATTTTGTACATAACAAATTATACTTACTAATGTGTTTGAATTTTTTATTTTACAAATTTCATGATATTCTCTCATTTCCAGTGCAAATTCTATGTGGTGCCACATAGGAACCATGTCCCCTAAATTTAATAGTTTGAGTACATCTTTATATAGTCTAAAGAAAAGTATATACACCTCTTCTAAGGTACTAAAAGTAGTACAACATCCCGATGTCTGAAATGTACTTTAAGGTAGTAATCACATTATGTTCAGTTCTGTCCTTCTCTTGACTGATAAGAGGAGATGTTGAGAAAATGCTTACTGAATGAATAAATGATTCAGCACACATCAGAATTTCAGAAATTTCTACTGAATGATTACCACATCCTCAAAGAAACTACCATTTACTTCTCATTTCCTTTTTTATTAAAATAATATATTTAGAAAGAGATTGAAAACTAGTTGTAATTTTTATATCCTCTTTCCATATTCAGCAAAATCATCAACCAAAATTTTGGCAGTAAAAGTCCTTGTTGATTTTAGTTACTTTGATCAGGAAAGTCTAACTAGGGTGTGCTATTCTATGTTCTTAACTAAAGTTCATAATTTTAACAAAATCAAGTGTAAAACATTCCAATTAAAAACACATAAGTAGTAAATTGAAGAAATCTTAGGTAGCATGAAGCATAAACTCAGTATGAACTCATTTCATTCATTTATTCATTGACTCATATTTAAAATCCCTAATATGTTAGAGATCAAGTGCTGGAGGGAAAAAAACATTGACTGGTCTCATTTTAAACTAATAATCACTAACTTCATGCAGGTCTCATGCTACCTAGCTATCCTACCATATTCTACTCCATTCACTCCTTGAGATGACCACCCTTCTCTCCTCCCTTTAAACCTTCAAAATCTCCTCCCCCTCCTCAGTCTCAGCAACTGATCTTGCTCCTTGCTTCACTGGAAAAACAAATCAAAGAGGACTTACACAGGATCTCACCTCGGAAGATACCATCCTATCTCCATGTGTGCTCATGTCCTCTGCCTTCTCTCCAGTTATATTGCGAGAGCTGTCTGGCTCCAAGTTAAGTCCCCTTCCTCTATTTTTCTCAAGACCATGACTCTTGTAACTGCACAATCTTGTCTGACATCATCAATTTTCCCCTTTCTACTAGATTTTTTCCATCAGCATACCAACATGTTATAATGCATCTCATCTTAAAAATGAGAAAAAATAAAAACATGATCCAACCTCCTTCTCTGGCTCTCAGCCCAACTCTTTGCCCATCTTCACAGGAAAACTCCTCTAAATGACTTAGACAATCATTCCATTCTTAATTGGTAATGATATCACCTTCAAAGAGCAAAATTTGATTCTTATAGGGTAAAAAATCCTTATTCTTTTTATACAAAAAGCATATCCACAAACACACACAATATGTAGAAAATAGAAATTACTTCTAGTACATCTGTGATATCAGAATTTCACTGGGGTGGGGGAAGGACACTTAGGAAAACAGGACTAAAAAATCTTATTAGGGAGATGACAATGAAAAAAAGATGGAGGAACACTGGTCTAAACCTCCAATTTCAATGTCTTCTCTTCCTGTTTTTCCTCAAGCCTTCTTCAATTTTTTCATTCCATGTATTCCATAGTTGCTATTAAGACACTCATGTCTTCCATATTGCTAAATTGAACGACCAATTCCTACATGGAACTACAGGCTCTCTGTTACATTGGGAGAACTGTCTGGCTCTAAGCTAAAGCCCCTTTCTCTCTCCTTCTCATAACGGATCACTTCCTCTGTGCTCTTTCTTGGCAACACTAATGCTTGGTTTTTGCCCTATCAAACCCTTGAGATACAATATCATGAACAGCACTGATGCAAAAACTAGGGACTCTTGTACATCTAGATTGCAACCACTTTTCAACACACCACTAGTACTGCGATAGTCCAAGTCACCTTCATTTCTGGCCTGTATTTTTACAATATCTATCCTTCTGGTCAGCTTGGCCCTCTTACAGTCTAACTTCCACACAAACAGCAAGGAACACCTCCTCAAATCTAAGTCAGATCATGTCATTACTTCAATGGCCTTCCATCTCAGTAAAACCAATGTCATTATCATGGCCCACAAAGCTGGACCTAATTGGGCTGCCTGCTTCTCTCTGCTCTCATATCCTACCACTGCCCCTCCTTACCCACTATACCCAGTCACACTGGCCTCTTTGTATAACTGCTCATTCCTTGGGGCTTTTCTACCTGCAGGCACTTCTGCTTGGATATCCCTCTATATATTCTCATGGCCCTCACTTTCACTACTTTCAGGTCTCTGCTGCCCAAAAATCACTGTCACAGACCTGCTCACAGTACATACAAAATTACTCCTTGTCACTCTTATTTGCCTATCTTGCTTCATTTTCTTCCCAGAACTTACTATCATCTCACATAGGTATTTATTATTTCTTCTCCTACCACTGGAATAGAATAGTATGGCCCTCCCTCTGGAACAGAAGTTCCTTAGAGCTTTTATTGTTTGGTTCACTGCTATACTCAGGGTGTCTAGAACAGATTCTAGGACATAGTAGATGGTCAATAAATGTTTATATAATGAAAAAATGAATTCAACATCTGAATAAGAGGTTACAAATATCAATTTTTAAGCAATAAAATTAGATTTTAATTTCTCTTCTTGGAATAAAATTTATAATTTCATAATCCTATAAGAAGTAAAATTATAAGATGTCAAAAAATATCTAACAATGCACAGAAGTGAAAAGCAAACTCGGCTTTGGGTACAGTGATTTTCTTTGGCTATTTCATAGAAGAAATTTTAGGAGAGGCCAACATTTTAAATAGCTTCCTCAAACCAACAGACACTTATATACTGGTAAACATAAAATGTTCTGTGCTAGCTATGAAAATACTCTAAGATTCTCTCTCATTCTTTTCCAGAAGCAAACATTCAAAGCAGAATGAGAAAATGTCAGAGTCTGGATACAGCCTCAGAAGAATAATAGATGATCAGAATGTCTGGGCAGTGTATAACTGTGTCTCATAAATCTGATGCAACAGAATAAGAAACTTCTTAAATGAGATCCATTTGTGAAACAGAAAAACAGACTTGGAAAAGGCTTTATCCAATGCAGAATGCGAGTATTCTCTTATCCCTTTAATCTTAATGTTTAAAATTCCCTACTTTAAAATTAGCAGTTGATTGTGACAATGCTTTCTTATTTGTGTTTAACACATTTTGTTTGAATCCAGAGATTTCTGCCAAAAGCTAAAAATCTTAGTTCTTAAATTTCTTCTCTCTTCCAAACATCTTTGCCAGCTCAGATGGGAAAAAGTTTAATTCAATTCACTTGGTGACTCAGTTGGTGATAATGACGCAATTCAATAAATTATAGCTCTCTGCTCTTTCATCTCACCCCATCTCTAGTTTTGATATTTCTTTCTTAAAGCCTTTCTGTTTTCGAAGAACTCTAAATGAAAAATAAGTTCTAAGTTCTGAAGGATGTACACAGTCAGTAAGGCAGCATTAGGAAGGGATCTTTTCTTCTGTAAGAGTAGCAAACTGATGGCCTAGTTTCAAACATCATACTTATATTGGCAGCATGTGTACAAGAACAAAAAAGTCAAAACTTTTACAGTATTGATGTACTTATAACAAGCATGGGGAGATTACACACATTAGTTCTGGGTAAAGAGGCAAAAAGGCACACTGCCTCCGTTCCTATGGAATATCAATCACTACCACTTCAAGTGGGTCTTCATGCTGCTTAGCTATCCTACCATATTCTACTCAATTCATTCCCCCCCATGACTATATCACCCCTCTCTCCCTCTTTAAACCTTCAAAGTCTCCTGCCCCTCCTCAATCTCCTGATCTTGAGAATGATCTTGCTTCTTGCATTACTAGAAAAACAAATCAATCAGACGAGGACTCACACAGGCTCTCACCCCCACAGATATCATCTTAAGATCATTTTGTTCATCATCATTGAAGTAATGACACCACCTGGAGATCTGGATGCCAGATCTGCCACTCAACAGCTATGTGACCTCAGACAAGTTAACTTTTCTGAGTCTCACATACCTCTTTTATAAAATGGGGATAAAATAGTTATTATGAGGTGGTTGTGAAGAGTAAATAAACAGTTGGTAAAGAACTAACTTAGTCTAATAAGTATTCACAAAATGCTGTTTGATGTTGGTTATTATCGCCTTCCAGTTAGCCTTCTTACTTTTTTTTTCCAACACAAGTAATTCCTTCTACAGAGGGACACTTCAGTAGGGAAACTCCATCTGTCCTGCCAGTACCTGGCATGGGTAGTAAGCACAAGTAAAAGTAGTGTCAGCTTGCTCTAAAATTTCAACATGAATGGGAGTATCTGCCATTTCTGCTGACTCCTGAGTTTCTGGAGGGAAGCAGAAGGGCAAAGACTAGCTTGGGTTGTCTCTCTGGTACTTAAAAAGAGAATGAAAGATTAAACAGAACCAACGCTCAGTCTGTACTATTTTGCAAAGAATAATAAAGAAGGACAGTAGATGAAGTAGATATAAAGGGTAAAGATCAAGGCATAATAAAGGAAATTTAACAGTAATAATCGCTTTTCTAAAACTGAGCTCTCAGTTCATAAACTTGTAGGCAGCCCAACAGAGTAGCTAATATCTGAAGAAGTTTAGACACTGAATTATTTCCCCTCCTACGGAGACGGTCTGCTGGAAAAAGCAATGGAGCACACTACTTGATGAATAAAAGATTTTGTTTCCTGTGCTTCTAATCAAAATCTTTTCAGCAAAATTTCAAAGAAAAGTTTTAGTAAAAAATTGGTTCTCATTTTTCCATCAAGGATGATGGGAGATTCTAGAAGTTGTTGGAAGGAGGTTGAAGGTATTCATTATGAGCAATATATTATCATTATATTCTATAGTACATAAGGGGATCCTGGGAAAACAGGAACAGGAAAGTCAGAGCCAGTTCCTGTCTTCGTGTACTTTATATGCTACCAGGGAAGACACACATTACACAATGGTTAGGGCATTAATTAATTACAACTGTGTGATAAGTGTTAAAAATATGAGGTATAGGAAACTAGGATAACATAATAGAAATGGCCTGGCTGCGGGTTGGGAAGACATGCTTGAGGAAGTAGTTTTGAATTGAGTTTGAAGGATGAGCAGCGGCCTACAGTGGGGCAGAGGAAGGTCAATGAGTAAACTATCTTGATCGGGACATGGTTATTACTAAATTGGGATATATTAATAAAGACATAGTAAGGAAATTCTTGCCTTCCAGACTTTGAAACTGCATTAGTATTTTTCTCTATTATGCTGGCTCTCTGGAAAACCTGGGGACAAAAAGCAATAATGATCCTACATTTGAAGTTCAGGAAGCCACCAGGAACAGGACCTAGTCAACTGCCCATTGAGAAATTACCAGTAAGAACTGGCTTTACTAATTTGAGCCTCTCTACCTGGTCAATATAGGAAGAAGACTCAAAGGGATGTGAAAGCTCAGCATTATGAGTAATGTCATATTACTGGGGATAGTTTTTTGTTCCAAATCCTGTGAGCAAGGAGCATTCCGTTAATCTAAGCATTTGGGAGAAAAGCTGAGAAGCCTTGTGTGAGATTAAGCACAGTTTAAGAGAAGAAACTGTCCATGGTCCTCATTCCTCATAGTCACTCACCATATCCACCTGTTTTATTTTACAGTGTTTATGCCACATCCTTTCCATTGCTTCTGCTACCTCCCTAGCAGGAGAATGGAAGAACTATGCCAGGGAAGGCAGGTATCTGGATTTTAGGCCCATGTGTTCCATTACAACCTAGTGAAGAGCTCTATTTTAGGAAACATGAAATTAAGGCAATAATGAATGTGAAAAGTGCTTCCTTTTTCATGACTATACTGTCTCCTGTCTACCCCCAAATACGTTGTGTGATCTTGTATGAGGCAGATAATACCTTAAATTCCTCATCCCTACAATCATGGTGGAAGAAGCAATGGGGCCCAAGGTTCCTCCTAGTCCTAAAATTCTAGGATCCATCCAAGGTTCACCATTTTCTCCTAGCACTGTGCACCAGGTACCAAGCCAGGACTAATAGTCTCTAAGATTATCTGACTTCGAGGAACATATAATCAAGTTGGTAAAAAAGAAAACCAGAAGCTCATTCATTCAGCAGATACCGACTGAACAATACCAGTAGCGTGGGGGTCTGCATGTTACATGGTATTTGATGCTAAGTGGGGAGAGAGTGGCCTATAGGACCCCTTTCCTCATAGATTCTATGGCTTGGTGAGGAAGACAGTTAATGAAAAATAAGGATCACAATAAAACCTGATAAATATGACAAGGCAGAATGTCCCAAATAGGCCTAACTGGGAGGAAAAAATTTCCAACAGGTGTTACAGAAACAGATTCCCAGGCCCTCCCCAAACCATAGGATGCAAAATCTTCTCAAAAGCAACCCTGCAATTTTTTTTTTTGTAACTAGCAATCTTCTTTAAGCAAGTTTGGAAAACATGGCGATCAAGAATGAGCAGGATACTATGGGAACCCATACCTGCACAAAATAATCAGTAATGGGATGGTCTAAGATGGAAGTACCCACTACAGAGTCATGGATAACAGTGATCAAGAGTATGGGCACTGGGGTCACACTACTAAGGTTCATATTTCAGCATCACCAACAAGAATGGAAGTAAAAGTAATAATGCCTTAGGATTGTTGTGAGGATTGAGATTATATTTGTAATATTAATATATAGAGAAATAGCACAGTTATGGAACTAGAAGGTGAATCAAGAATCATAAGAGATTCACTGTATGGTTGAAAAAGCTTCCTTGTTCTCCCTACTGGGAGAATGTAATGTAATACGTAATTGACCAAAAAAAAAAGGAGTTCTTCTATAAAAAACAAAATAGGGAAACGAAGAGTTGGAGAGGGGAAAATCCAGACATGCTATAAAAGAATGGTATTCATGTTGATCTTAAAGGCTAGACATGATTTAGAAAGAGAGACAGATGAAGAGAAAAGCACAGAGAAAGTCAAAGACACCGAGCTGCTGATAGGTGGTGAAAATGAGACCTGTAGCCCAGTCCTAGTTCCGCCTTTAATTAGCTAGCAACTTCTTGGTAAATTGGCTAATCCAGGGCTTAAAATTATTTTCCTGTGATATTATGGTGTTTTGAATTATATTATAGTTATGCTTTAATACATAGTCTATATTTTGATATTCTTCAGTCCTCTATTAAAAAATTCTGAGGGGAACTACAATATACACAAGATCCACTAGATGGCAATATATGGCTTTGTAAATGGATGCCTTTTCATAGAAACTGAGGCTACCTAACAATCAACCAAGAGCGTCTTTAAGGTTCTCCAGGAAAGAGAGAGAAGACATTAACTAATTTCTCATACTGAGGCCATTATTGATGTTTGCAACATAAAGAGAAAGCATATGTTTTTAGTCCCTTTGTTTTGGACCCACAGATATTATAGGGCTGTTTGGACATTTCATTTTAACCTTTTACTGCCTGGGTGGGTTATTTCATAACAAAGTAAACACAGAATTATTTGCATAGAGTCCAATTCTGAATTGAGTCCATACAACACCCCAAATACTCTTACCCTTAGTCAATTGTACCAAGTCAATTATTCTTAAACTTTTTCATTGTAAAGTGCCACCATACTCTTTCACTAAAAAAGAAAAGGAAAAAAGATTTATTTCCTTTTCAGCATATACATTTTTTAAATGGTGTTACCATTATCATTTTTTATAGTAAGAGTAAAATATCCTTACTTTTAAAGTTATGCTACTCAAAAAACTGTAAAGAAGAAAATGAAAATAATCCTCAAGTAATAACAATGTTAATATGTTTCAGACAAACTAGTTTTGGTAGATGGAAAAGACAGATGCATCTTTTTTTATGTTAAAAATATTCTTAAAGCTTTCCATGTTAATAAATACATTATTATATTAATGATCAGTAGCATTCAGTCATTTACAGGTAAATATTTACACGATTTATCCAGATAATGTTCTGAGGCAACATACTTGAGCTGAAATATCTGGCCTTCCCCAACAACACTATTTTTCACCAAACTGACAGAATTGGTCCCATTTAAAGATGATACCTATCAGAGAGGGCCCTACGCAGAAAAAAGGAAAAAGACAACAGAATATATCAGAACCTAACAAATGAGCTAATGAAAAATACATATCAGAAAAACTTGCCAGAAGTGGATTAGTCTAACAAATATCAGGCAACAACCTGAAAACAGTGAAGGAATATATGACCTCTCTGAAGGTCGTATGTTGTCAGAAACAACATCTCATGGAAGGGCACAAAGGAACACTTTTGAAAACTACATGGGTGACGTGGAAAAAAGGCCAGAAAAAGAAAGTACAAAGTAATGCAAAGACCTGAGTTGAAGGTGAGTTGAGACAAAATGGCAGATATGGGAGGGAGATACTTTGCATTTTTTAGACACTCTGAAATCATAGTAAATGAAACAGAAATAAACTGTCAAGTATTAGAAGGAAGCTTGACTGAAAATAAGGAAAAAGCTGAATTTTTAAGTAAAAAAATGGACATGTCCCAGGAAAACTGATATAAACTATTAACAAAAAGATATATCTTTATGAAATTAATGGATTTGAACAAATACAAAAGAGGTACCACTGAAATAAAGCATCTCCGACAGGCTAAAAGTAAAAAGGATGTACCAGACAAATAAAAATAAAATCTAAAAATGAGCATCTCATTTATCAAAGTTGATTTGAAAAGCAAAACAAAATTAGAATAATAATAGAGTACCTTAACAGTTAAAGGGTATAATTGCAAAGAAGATATAATATTAATCAAATAACATGGTATCAAAAATGATAAAGCAAAAATTGCCCCAAAAAACAGGAAAGATGGAAAGAAAGACAATTAATAATAGGAGAATTAAGTTATCTCTCAGAACAACACAGTTCAAGTATTCAAAAACAAATAAGGATATAGATCTAAATAAAATTAGTAATTAGCAGTCTCTTAAACATCTTAGGAGTCAGTCCATATGGTATTGTGTTGTATATACCACTAATATAAACACTGAGAAATGCTTTCAGAATGAAATGTTGAAGGATCTCTCATCACATACAAGACTATGTAGCTTTTGAAAATTGGAATATGCAATTTACAGCACAACAGAATACACTGAACAATAACTGTGGTTTTAAATGTTATAGTATATTATTTAACAGTCTCAAAATCAATCCAATTATTAGAGACTCCATGGCAATAAATTATCCTACTTTGACAACAGACTAGATGCAGACTCCTGAAAGAGATCTTTGAAATTAGTTTTCTCCTTTTCTATAGCTATCTAATAAATATTCCAATCCCTTCTCTATTATTGCACACTGTAGTATAAAAAAAGCTGTATTGTTAGTGCATGGTAGAACTGATATTCAAGGAAAAACAAATTGCTTTCAAGATGTGATAAGCAACTCTATTCTTTCTCAGAGAACAATTTCTATTACAGTTCTAAATCTAAAGTCTATGAACCATCTTTATTACCAGTGTTATTTCTAATAATGGCATAAGCAGCCATTTCTCAATCAAATCCAATATCAACATTTGTGTTGGAACAGTCAAAAGCTCCAAGCATCTCAATATCCACCACCATCCCACATCCCCTAAGCCTTAGCCATCCTCGCCAGGCTCTGCTTTGTTATAGCTTATGGGTTTCAAGGCAAGTGAGGGATCTTCTAAAGGTCAATGACTCTGATGTATCAGACTCAGTCTGTCTCCTGATAAACGACAGGAGGAAAGTCAGTGAAACCTGACATAGGTAGAGGCAAAGCAGAGCCATAGGAAAGCTTTTCTTAAGACTCCAGGTAACAGGGAAACCTGTAGATTTCAGATACAGAAAGTAGATTATTGTTTGCTTAGGGTTAGGAATAGGGAGGGGAATGGAGAGATGAAGGCCATAACTTTAGGATATGGGGTTTCTTTTTGGTATGATAAAAATGTGCCCAAATTGACTGTGGTAATGATTGCATATATTGGTGAATATACTAAATACCACTGATGTGTACATGTTAAATGGATGAATTGTATAGTATGTGAGATACATATACATATACATGTAGTGAGATACATATACATGTAAAATGGATGGATTGTATAGTATGTGAGATACATATATACATTTTTTTTCTTTTTTTTTAAAGGAGGGAGAAGTCAGGTAAAAGGTGAGACCTAAGTCCCAAGCAGAGAAAAATGTAAGACTTATACTCAAGAGCAATCCAAGATAAGGTTTCCCAGTAGTTCACATAACCAATTTAAATTATTATTCTTTCCTCCAGGATGGTCACAAAAAGACTACTCTTCTTTTAGGCTAAAATACTGTATATCTGTCAAAAACATTTACTTTTTAAAGGCAAGGGCAATAAGTGAAATGTTCAACTGTTAAATGGTCAAAAAAAATCTTTAGGTTTCAGTTTGACATAGATTAATATCATGAACCAAATCATAGTATCAGTTTTTAAAACATGCAAATCAATAGAATCCACAATATACCCTTTGCTTAGAGAGTCAAACTGAATTCCTGTTCTTCAAAGAAATCCCATTCCCTGAGGTAAACAGCACAGGCTGAGACTCACCATTCACGATGTCACCTTGAAGCCGGAGAATTTGAGGAACTGGCATCGTGAGGACAACAATATCAAAGTGCTCAGGGGAGCCTGTTTCCTTGGAGACTTCCCACTTGTCATTTCTCAGGTTGATTTGGGTCACACATCGTCTGAAACAGACATCAGCACCTGTTCCAAAAGCAAAATCAAGTTCATATAATCGGGGTTGTCCATTTGCATGAGGGGGAAGAGAAGAGTCACAAAGTGGGTCCACTCAGGTGAATAAAACAGTGAAGTTCGTCTTCTGCAACCCCGGGGGGTTCACTTTCTTTACTTTCTTTCTTGTTTACTGGGAATTCCTGTCCTTCTGTCATCCTTTGACCTCCCTATCAATACCTGTTCTGGGGAAAAAATGACTACTACTATAATTAATACTAATAGGAATCATACTGCCTTTAATTAAGTGTTTACTATGTGCCAAGACTATGAAAAGCACTTAATATACATTATACCAATTAATTTCACAGACTCAGAAATGCAATGATTTAAAACTACATCCATGTAGCACTAAAGCTCATTATCTTTGTAGGGCAAGTATTCATTTTAGTCAAGGTATTAACGATTCTCTCTCATAATAGAAATAAGAGCAATATTCCCTATTAAAGGAATTAATATTCCCTGTTAAACTTGAAAAAGGTCTCTATAAGAGAAATCCAAGTCCTTACTTCTATTAAGAAATTACCTTTATTAAGAAAAATCAGAATTGAGAGAAATAAAATCTAAACCATCATCTCACCACATTTTTCTTCTTTGCACTTATCCCAAAAGTATTTTAATAATTGATTAGTTACTTGATTCACATTTTATTTCCTTTTCATCTGTAAATTCCACAGCCAGGAATTATAACTTTCTTGTTTTTATGTATAGTAATATAGCATACATAATATAGTACTCGGCACATACTTAGTGTTTGTTTAAGAGAATGGATTCTGAATCATAAACTGAAAGATAACATATAATTGGATCATTACCTCTCCTTGGTACATTAGCATTTACCTCACATTGCAATTTTCAGAAAACTTTGATTTAAAAACAAATCCTCTTTTATACAGCCTCAGGATTGGAAATGAAAAAGGAGCAAGAAAAAAGCACACTGAAAAAATGTTCCATGTTATCTGGGACAACTTATGTTCCTGGCCGCTGAAAATTTAGCCTAAGTCCAAACTTGGCCATGAAGCTTCCTTTCTGTGTAGTTACTCCAGCTCAATGTGATCCTTCTCATCTATGATGCCCTTCAACCATCATTGCCTTTACCTCTCACTCTGACATTCATCCACAGTATCTGCATGTTTTAGGTAGCTATATCTATCCAAAAATACCCCTGGCTCCTCCATGTGAGGTCTCCAAGGCTCCTATGCCTTTACATCTCTCACTGTCCCTTGAATAATGCTACGACATAGTAAGTACTTCCTAAAACTTGTTTGTAGGAAATTATAAATCAAATGCAAGTGCATTAGAAAGAACATGGTGCTAACTAGGTCCAGGGATCAATCACTTGGAGCCAATTAGCACGCATATGTTCAAAGAATAGAGCAAGGGCTTGTAAAAGCAATCCGACTTGCCTGGAGTGTTCTCTGAGGCCGCTGTTTGGGGAAGATGCAAATAATTAGCGCTTTCAGCTCACACCCACCATCTCCTTTACTCCAACCAGGACAGCTCCACTTCACTCTGTTCTAATTTTTTAGGATGTCTCACCCCTGACCAAGTCACTGCTCCTGCCTCACCCTAGTCCTGGCCCTCACCTGGATCTCAACTAAGTCAACTGACTTTACATATTTTATTCCATTATGTCTTCACATAATATTCCCTTTAAAAAGGGCATTACATTGTTGTTGGTGGTGAGCAGGTATGTCTGTTTAAGGGAACTGAAGTCCATTGACCTGAAAATTCTCCATATCCAGAGAAGCGTCTTAGACATGTATCCCCAGCGGTCCCAAAATGTTCTGCAAGGTGTATACAGTGGCTCTCTAAGTGTGGACCTCAGGCCAGCAGCATGAGCAGCAACTTGGGACTTGTGAGAAATGCCCTCTCAGGCTCTAAGCCAGACGTACTGAATCAGAAGCTTTGGGGTTCAGGCCCAGCAATGAGTATTTAATAAGCCCCGTCAGGCTTGTTACAATGCACACTACAATGTGAAAACCACGGTGGTAGGTAGATAAACCCAAATCTAACATCACAGCTATCAAAACCACCCAAAAAGTGGTCTTTGTCATGAGTCGAGGCAATGGTATTGCAGTGCTTACTAACAAGGAACTTTTCCTATCCAGCTGCTAGGAGTGACATTTCTGGGAAAGTGGCATTTCCTTGTGAAGGTAAGTAATGACTTTCAAAAGGACCACATGTTAAAATCTATAGGCTCTGGAAAGTCATTTTAAAACAGAGACCTACAGAGGGGAGCCAAGATGGCGGAGTGAGTAGAGCAGCGGAAATCGCTCCTAAAACCACATATATTTATGAAAATGTAACAGAGACAACTCTTTCTAGAATAGAGACCAGAGGACACAGGACAACATCCAGACCACATCCACACCTGTGAGAACGCAGTGCCTCGCAAAGGGGGTAAGATACAAGCCCCGGCCTGGCGGGACCCGAGCACCCCTCCCCCCAGCTGCTGGCGGGAGGAGAGGAGTCGGAGCGGGGAGGGAGGGGGAGGCCAGGGCTGCTAAACACCTGGCCCCAGACATCAGCACCAGAGCACAGACACAGTGCATGTGTGTGGTCCTGGATACTAGGGAAACAGGACAGCAAGACCTGTGAGCAGGTCCCTGAGGCCGGTGCCGGGAGACAAAGAAAAGCGAGTCGCTTTTTTTTTTTTTTTTTTTTTTTTTGCGAATGCTTTTTGGAAGTCTTAAAGGGACAGGGACCTCAAAACCGGATGGAAGCATCCCAGGACACATACTCCGGCAGCAGGGAATCTGGGGATCTCTGGGCACTCTAACCCCCCGGGCAGCAGAGAGCACAGAGGCCCCTCACGGAGATAAATAGCCTCCTGGCCGCTCCCCGTCCAAGCAGCTCCACCATTTTGGAGCACGAGCCGGAGAAAGGCCACGCCCACTGCAACAGCGGAGATAAACTCCATAGCATCCGGGCAGGAATCAGAAGCCCTGTCTGTGCGCAGCAGCCGAGCACAAGACACTAGAGGTCGCTGTTCTCCCAGGAGAGGAAGGCCACAAACCAACAAGAAGGGAAGTTCTTCCAGCTGTTACTTGTCCCAGCTCTGCAAACTATTTCTATCACAATGAAAAGGCAAAATGACAGGCAAACCAAGATCACAGAGACAACACAAAAGAAGGAGACAGACCTAACCAGTCTTCCTGAAAAAGAATTCAAAATAAAAATCATAAACATGCTGACGGAGATGCAGAGAAATATACAAGAGCTAAGGGATGAAGTCTGAAGGGAGATCACAGATGCCTGGAAAGACATTACAGAAATGAAACAAAATCTGGAAGGATTTATGAGCAGAATGGATAAGATGCAAGAGGTCATTGATGGAATAGAAACCAGAGAACAAGAACGCATAAAAGCTGACATAGAGAGAGATAAAAGGATCTCCAGGAATGAAACAATATAAAGAGAACTGTGTGACCAATCCAAAAGGAACAATATCCGTATTATAGGGGTACTAGAAGAAAAAGAGAGAGAAAAAGGGATAGAAAGTGTCTTTGAAGAAATAATTGCTGAAAACTTCCCCAAACTGGGGGAGAAAATAATCGAACAGACCACAGAAATACACAGAACTCCCAAAAGAAAGGACCCAAGGAGGACAACACCAACACACATAATAATTAGAATGGCAAAGATCAAGGACAAGGAAAGAGTTTTAAAGGCAGCTAGAGAGAAAAAGGTCACCTACAAAGGAAAACCCATCAGGCTATCATCAGACTTCTTGACAGAAACCTTACAGGCCAGAAGAGAATGGCATGATATATTTAATGCAATGAAACAGAAGGGCCTTGAACCAAGGATACTGAACCCAGCACGAATATCATTTAAATATGATGGAGGGATTAAACAATTCCCAGACAAGCAAAAGTTGAGGAAATTTGCCTCCCACAAACCACCTCCACAGGGCATCTTACAGGGACTGCTCTAGATGGGAGCACTCCTAAAAAGAGCACAGAACAAAACACCCAACATATGAAGAATGGAGGAAGAGGAATAAGAAGGGAGAGAAGAAAAGAATCTCCAGACAGTGTATATAACAGCTCAATAAGCGAGCTAAGTTAGGCAGCAAGAGACTAAAGAGGCTAACCTTGAACCTTTGGTAACCATGAATTTAAAGCCTGCAATGGCAATAAGTACATATCTCTCAATAGTCACCCTAAATGTAAATGGACTTAAGGCACCAATCAAAAGACACAGAGTAATAGAATGGAAAAAAAAGCAAGACCCATTTAAATGCTGCTTACAAGAAACTCACCTCAAACCCAAAGACATGCACAGACTAAAAGTCAAGGGATGGAAAAACATATTTAAGGCAAACAACAGCGAGAAGAAAGGAGTGGTTGCAGTACTAATATCAGACAAAATAGACTTCAAAACAAAGAAAGTAACAAGAGATAAAGAAGGACACTACATAATGATAAAGGGCTCAGTCCAACAAGAGGATATAACCATTCTAAATATATATGAACCCAACACAGGAGCACCAGCATATGTGAAACAACTACTAACAGAACTAAAGGGGGAAATAGACTGCAATGCATTCATTTTAGGAGACTTCAACACGCCACTCACCCCAAAGGATAGATCCACCAGGCATAAAATCAGTAAGGACACGGAGGCACTGAACAGCACACTAGAAGATAGACCTAATAGACATCGATAGAACTCTACATCCAAAAACAACACGATATACACTCTTCTCAAGTGCACATGGAACATTCTCCAGAATAGACCACATACTAGCTCACAAAAAGAGCCTCAGTAAATTCCAAAATATTGAAATTCTACCAACCAACTTTTCAGACCACAAAGGTATAAAACTAGAAGTAAATTCTACAAAGAAAACAAAAAAGCTCACAACACATGTAGGCTTAACAACATACTCCTAAATAATCAATGGATCAACGAACAAATTAAAATAGAGATCAAGGAATATATGGAAACAAATAACAACAACACAAAGCCCCAACTCCTGTGGGATGCAGCAAAAGCAGTCTTAAGAGGAAAGTATATAGTGATCCAGGCATACTTGAAGAGGGAAGAACAATCCCAAATGAATAGTCTAACATCACAATTATCGAACCTGGAAAAAGAAGATCAAATGAGGCCTAAAGTCAGCAGAAGGAGGGACATAATAAAGATCAGAGAAGAAATAAACAAAATTGAGAAGAATAAAACAATAGCAAAAATCAATGAAACCAAGAGCTGGTTCTTTGAGAAAATAAACAAAATAGATAAGCCTCTAGTCAAACTTATTAAGAGAAAAAGAGAAACAACACAAATCAACAGAATCAGAAATGAGAACGGAAAAGTCACAACAGACTTATTAAAGACTACTATGACAACCTATATGCCAACAACCTGGAAAACCTAGAAGAAATGGACAGCTCCTAGAAAAATACAACCTCCCAAGACTGACCAAGGAAGAAACACAAAAGTTAAACAAACCAATTACGAGCAAAGAAATTGAAACGGTAATAAAAAAAACTACCCAAGAACAAAACCCCCAGGCCGGACGGACTTACCTCGGAATTTTATCAGACCCACAGAGAAGACATAATGCCCACTCTCCTTAAAGTTTTCCAAAAGATAGAAGAGGAAGGAATACTCCCAAAACTCATTCTATGAAGCTAACATCACCCTAGTACCAAAACCAGGCAAAGACGCCACCAAAAAAAGAAAATTACAGACAATATCCCTGATGAATGTAAATGCAAAAATACTCAATAAAATATTAGTAAACCCAATTCAAAAATATATCAAAAGTATCATACACAATGACCAAGTGGGATTCATCCCAGGGATGCAAGGATGGTACAACATTTGAAAATCCATCAACATCATCCACCACATCAACTAAAAGAAAGACAAAAACCACATGATCATCTCCATAGATGCTGAAAAAGCATTTGACAAAATTCAACATCCATTCATGATAAAAACTCTCAGCAAAATGGGTATAGAGGCCAAGTACCTCAACATAATAAAGGCCATATATGATAAACCCACAGCCAACATTATACTGAAAAGCAAGAAGCTGAAAGCTTTTCCTCTGAGATCGGGAACAAGACAGGGATGCCCACTCTCCCCACTGTTATTTAACATAGTACTGGAAGTCCTAGCCATGGTAATCAGATGAAACAAAGAAATACAAGGAATCCAGACTGGTAAAGAAGAAGTTAAACTGTCACTATTTGCAGATGACATGATATTGTACATAAAAAACCCTAAAGACTCCACTCCAAAACTACTAGAACTGATACTGGAATACAGCAAAGTTGCAGGATACAAAATTAACACACAGAAATTTGTGGCTTTCCTATACACTAACAATGAGCCAATAGAAAGAGAAATCGGGAAAACAATTCCACTCACAATAGCATCAAAAAGAATAAAATACCTAGGAATAAACCTAACCAAAGAAGTGAAAGACCTCTACCCTGAAAACTACAAGTCACTCTTCAGAGAAATTAAAGGGGACACTAACAAATGGAAACTCATCCCATGCTCGTGGATAGGAAGAATTAATATCATCAAAATGGCCATCCTGCCCAAAGCAATATACAGATTTGATGCAATCCCTCTCAAATTACCAGCAACATTCTTCAATGAACTGGAACAAATAGTTCAAAAATTCATATGGAAACACCAAAGACCCTGAATAGCCAAAGCAATCCTGAGAAAGAAGAATAAAGTAGGGGGGATCTCACTCTCCAACTTCAAGCTCTACTACAAAGCCATAGTAATGAAGACAATTTGGTACTGGCACAAGAACAGAGCCACAGACCAGTGGAACAGATTAGAGACTCCAGACATTAACCCAAACATATATGGTCAATTAATATTTGATAAAGGAGCCATGGACATACAATGGCGAAATGACAGTCTCTTCAACAGATGGTGCTGGGAAAACAGGACAGCTACCGGTAGGAGAATGAAACTGGACCATTGTCTAACCCCATATACAAAAGTAAACTCAAAATGGATCAAAGACCTGAATGTAAGTCATGAAACCATTAAACTCTTGGAAAAAAACATAGGCAAAAACCTCTTAGACATAAACATGAGTGACCTCTTCTTGAACTTATCTCCGCGGGCAAGGAAAACAACAGCAAAAATGAACAAGTGGGACTATATTAAGCTGAAAAGCTTCTGTACAGCAAAAGACACTATCAATAGAACAAAAAGGTATCCTACAGTATGGGAGAATATATTCATAAATGACAGATCCGGTAAAGGATTGACATCCAAAATACATAAAGAGCTCATGCACCTCAACAAACAAAAAGTGAAGAATCCAATTAAAAAATGGGCACAGGAGGTTAACAGATAGTTCTCCAAAGAAGAAATTTAGATGGCCAACAGACACATGAAAAGATGCTCCACATCGCTAGTCATCAGAGAAATGCAAATTAAAACCACAATGAGATATCACCTCACACCAGTAAGAATCGCCACCATCCAAAAGACAAACACCAACAAATGTTGGCAAGGTTGTGGAGAAAGGGGAACCCTCCTACACT
Source organism: Manis javanica (assembly GCF_040802235.1). Lineage (NCBI taxonomy): Eukaryota > Metazoa > Chordata > Mammalia > Pholidota > Manidae > Manis > Manis javanica. The sequence continues at coordinate 65,777,901 of NC_133162.1, forward strand.
GCTGGTGGGAATGTAAACTAGTTCAACCATTGCGGAAAGCAGTATGGAGGTTCCTCAAAACGCTCAAAATAGACTTACCATTTGACCCAGGAATTCCACTCCTAGGAATTTACCTAAGAATGCAGCACTCAAGTTTGAAAAAGACAGATGCACCCCTATGTTTATCACAGCACTATTTACAATAGTCAAGAATTGGAAGCAACCTAAGTGTCCATCAGTAGATGAATGGATAAAGAAGATGTGGTATATATACACAATGGAATATTACTCAGCCATAAGAAGAAAACAAATCCTACCATTTGCAACAACATGGATGGAGCTAGAGGGTATTATACTCAGTGAAATAAGCCAAGCAGAGAAAGAGAAATACCAAATGATTTCACTCATCTGTGGAGTATAAGAACAAAGGAAAAACTTAAGGAACAAAACAGCAGCAGAATCACAGAACCCAAGAATGGACTAACAGGTACAAAAGGGAAAGGGACTTGGGAGGATGGGTGGGTAGGGAGGGATAAGGGGGGGGAAGAAGAAAGGCGGTATTATGATTAGCATGCATAATGGGGGGAGTGGGAGAAAGGGGATGGCTGTATAACAAAGAGAAGACAAGTAGTGATTCTACAACATTTTGCTATGCTGATGGACAGTGACTGTAAGGGGGTTTGTTGGGGGGACCTGGTATAGGGGAGAGCCTAGTAAACATAATGTTCTTCATGTAGTTGTAGATTAATGATAGCAAAAAAAAACAAAGAAAAGGGGGATTACTTCCTGATAGGTTAAAACTAACTGAAAATCACCGATTAATACATGCTTTAAATATCCTTAATTTTGATCATTTACAGGGTGTCAGATGATCAGCTATGGAAGTACATTTTTCTGATAATATTCCTTTCTCTTAAAAAAAAAAAAAAAAGCTTTGTGTTTATACAGAGGATCAAAGCCTAATTTGGCTACCCAGAAAACGAATTAAGATACGATATGAAGAACTTCCAACATCAACATTCTCTGGAAAAGTCATTCCAGAAGATGATCATCAAAAAACCTCAACAAAGATCCTGGTGCTGTTCCAGTTGTAGCTGCATTCATCCCACCGTTCCTGGACTTGCCATTGGAATGAAGAAGGAGATATCTAAGCTGACCTGTGCATACAGTAAAACAACAAATTTGACTGGATCTATACTGTTGGAACTCAACCAAGAATTAGGAGAAGTGCAAGTTGCAGTGCTCCAAAATCTTGCGACTATAGACTATCTACTGTTAAAAGAACATATGGGATATGAACAGTTTCCAGGAATGTGTTGTTTTAATTTGTCTGATTTTTCTCAAAATATTCAAATTCAGTTAGACAATATCCATCATATCATTGATAAGTTTTCACAAATGCCTAGGGTGCCTAACTGGTTTTCTTGGTTTCACTGGATATGGCTGGTAATTGTAGGTCTGCTTTGGTTATGTAGCTGTATTCCTATTATGTTAATGTGTGCATGCAATTTAATTAGTAATTTAAAACCTATACACACTTATGTTACACTACAAGAAGATATGTCAAAGAAATAATCAATCTTCCCATGTTTTCTTCTATCTGCTACTTCTATAGCTTCTCTTCTTTCTTCATAATTACAACCCCTAAGTAGAACTCGTGCCTCATATTGAAATTACCGAGTATCAATTCTTCCAAGTGGTAAAGATACCTCAAGACAAATGCTGGGGATAGAAGCCACAGGGCATAAATCTACAAAAAAGTGAAAAGCTAACCTTTTCAGACAATATTGCTTCTCTCTCACTTGCCAAATTTACATTTCCCTGTATGGCTCCGGAAGATGACTGGTTAGCCAGAGACAGGTAAGATTCCTCAAGGGAGGAACAACCTAAGACAGGCACAGTCGCAGAGGGGCCATCAGGTGAGAAATTGGGGATCAACAAAGGTAAGGCTTAGAACCTCACCCTCCCTGTTTTGAGAGAAATCTGCTGCATCTGTGGGTGTTTTGTTGCCCTTTTCTAGCTCGGATTAATACTTAGTCTATAGGCATACACCTGATAATCTACATTTGCCCTCTTACAGCACTAAACTATGTTTTCTACCTTTTTCTTGCATCTACCTACCACTTCAGCATTTTATTAAAAAAAATAATAATAATAATAAGGGAGAAATGTGGGATTCACGTATAAATCAAGTATAAAAATCAAATGAATAATCATAATTGACCTGATTGTTTATAGTTCATGATGCATGATCAAAACCAAAAGTTTCTGTGATGACTGTCCTTGCACTGTTCACCATGTAAGAACTTATTCACTATGTAAGAACTTGTTCACCATGTAAGAACTTGTTCGTTATGCTCAGAAGATTGGAGACTGTTGAGATTTAGGCTTGGGGTCGATTAATGATTGTGCATTGAGTCCCCTATACAGAATTTTATTGTTTTTAACAACCATATGATCAATAAATATGAGAGATGCCCTCTCAAAAAAAAAAAAAAACAGAGACCTACATAAAATCTCTCAAGAGTCACTTCTGAGCTTAGTAAATCTGGCCATGTCCCTCTCTCTTTTGTATACTATGTGTTTATGGCTCCCTACTGCACTGAGATGAAGAATAAAATCTTTAACACTGTTTACAGAGCCCCTGCCTCACTCTTGAACTTCATCTCCTACCACTTTCTCCCTCATTCGCTGCTCTCCAGCTACAAGGACCTTTAATTCCTTGAATGCATCAACTCCCTCCTACTTTAGAACAGTTCCAATCCAATGTACCCACTGCATACAATTCTCATCATCATTTATCTATCGGCCTAGTTCACTCTTGCTTACTTTTCGGGCACCAGTGAAAACAATAGTTCTGCAAAGATGCTTTCCCTGACACACAGTCTCCCACTTTCCTCTGAAACTCACATTAGGTTAGGTCTTATTATATGCTCTCTCAAAGTTCTCATTCTTTCTTCTTAGCATTTATTATGCACCGTGTGTGTGTGTGTGTGTGTGTGTGTGTGTGTGTGTGTGTGTGTGTGATTAATTGAATGTCTTCCCCCCTCCCTGCCCTCAGTACTCTTTATATTACCAAAGGCAGGGGCCATGTCTCTTACACATCACTGTTTCCCTAGCACATAATATTTAATAAGAACTTAAAAATCTGCAAAATAGCTATAAAGATATCAGAACAGTGTGTTTCTGTTACACACTTATTCAATTTATCCTTGCCTTTCTCCATTTTAGAGAGAAAATACAAATTCATTTTCCTCCCATAATTCCCTTCAAACAGGTTTTAGGGAGCAGCAGTTCAGAACTGTGGAGGTAGAACAGGAAGAGATGTGAACAAGGTCTAACTAAATGCATTGCCTAAAATAAACAGAAGATGCTTAACCAAGACTCACAGGCTATCCGCTAGCTTCTCTTATGGATGAGGACCATGATTACCTGCCTGGGAGAAATTTTAAGGCAGAACTGCCCAGGCTCACTTCCCCTACACCAATTTTATAAAGAAAATAAACACAAAAGTAAAAAGGTTTAATCTGCAAATTAAACCATCTTTTCTAATGAAAAGATCCTGTCAATTTTGACAAGTTACATTGCACATGTTGACTTCCCAGATTGTCCCTTTTAGAGTAGACAACAAAATGAAAACAAAAGAAAGCAGCAATAGTTCTTCCTATTGGCAGGCAGGCCAAACCAAAAAAAATAATAAAACAAAAAATGTTACCACCCTGACCTGGAAGCTAAATTCATCCTCTTATGAATGGCTTGGTAATACAGGTCTTACTCAAGAGCAAAAGGACTTCGTTCATCACTTCACAAATGTCATTAGGAAGGAACCATGACGTGAGTGCTCTCCCTGGATGCATAAAGAAAGAAAATGACTTAATTCCTTCCTAGGCCCTTCCCCTGGTGATGAGAGAGGGAGAGTACAAAAGGCACCATGGGACTTTTCTTGTGAGCCATGTGTCCACTGACCTGTGCACCAGGGTGGGAGGGGAGTAGTCTTCCCTATTGTAGAGGAAAGGTCAGGAAGGAAACAGAAAGCCCTACAAAATAAATGTTAAATCAGAGAGTATAAGCACCCCTCATTGCCTTACATGCGCTAGTTAATAGAAGACAGCTGGGTCAGCTGGAATGGCATACTGGTTAGTCACTTACTAGCTAAGCCACCCTAGGCAAAGTACTTAACATTTTTCTCATTAGTAAATGGCATAAGGATAACTATCTTGAACAATTGTGAGAATTAGAAATGACATCTGTAAAAGTGCCTAACATAGTGTCAGATAGGTAGCACTTAGTAAATGACAGAGGAGCTTTTGTTATTTTGAATTTATCCTATCTCAACAACAATGAAAACCAAAAATATAAAACAACAGGAAATCACATTTTACTCATTAAAGGAAAAAATTGTATTAATGAGGAAGGCAGGCAGTTGGTAAAACTGATGTCAATAAACATAGTTTTCTCTCTAATATGTTTAATGGGAATATATCAGAATAGGAATAGAATAGAATATCAAGAAGCACACATCTATTTCACAACTTGTTCTTGTTCTAATTATATATTGCCTATAGAGATTTGAACCTGTTCCAAAGTATACCTGATTAGACATCATATGTAGATAGTTTCCCTGGATTTTGGTCCCTATCTAAATGACTATTGGTTGGTTCATCAGATTATGGGGTTGCAAGTTCAGTTGATTCCAAAACAGAGAGTATTTTTGGAATGACTTGCCCATTTGGGTTCTTAGGCACTAGGGACATAAAAAGGTCAGCTTCATTCAAGTAGTTCATTATTTAAACCAACATTTATCAAGTGATTACTATGTACTTGGCCTGTTATTTGCTTGGCTCGACAAGTGCATTATACCCTTTATTCCTCACAACACTTTATAAGAGGTATTGTTATTACTGTCATTTTTCAATGAAAGAACTAGGATATAGATTTTAAACCTTTCTTAATATTACATAGCCAGGAAGCAGTGGCAGAACGTTAATCTGACTCCAGGTCATGCTGATTCCAAGAACTCTCAACTTACATTGTGGGAATGCTAAATACTTCTGTGGGCCATTTAGAGGCTATTTTAAAGAAGCTTAAAGGGTGTTTAAAGGGATATAATTGTAAAGTTAAAAATGGTATACACAGGGTCTACAGATCCTATAGTAATAGATCTGGGTAGAGGTAGGAAAGGGCTCTTGAAACATTACAAAGAGAATATTAAAGTAAAGAAAAAGTTTAAATACACTCAAATTATGTATACCTTTAACTGAATTATATAAAAATTCATTTTCTTAAGTAAAGCACAAAGTATATCAGAAAATAGGCTTATTTATTTATATAAGGACTTTTATCCTGCTATTTTCCTGTGTTTTCCAAATTTTCTACTAGTAGTATGTAATTCTCTTAAAAGTTACTTTTTGAAATAAACAGCATTTTACATAATATGAAATTTACAGATGTAATTGTTCCAAGAGGCTATGCAAATTGAAAATATAAAAGTTTTCACTAAGAATTTGCTAAATTAGAACTGACTGTCATCTAATATACATAAACATATGTATTTTTAAGTTTAGTTATCTACAAACAATACATATATATTAGAAATCTATAACCCTCTACTTACCATGTGCAAGGTACTATTCTGTGTGAGGTACAAATAACAAAACCTCTTTTCCCAAGAGTTTCCAAGGCAAAATTGGAAGATAAAACATAAATTCTCCCAAACACCTAACAAAATAAAGATGTACGTACAATGTATGCAAGGACTGTCCCTCTGCCAGAACATCAGCTATATGAGAGCACAGACGGGCTCTCCTATCACTAGTGCCTAAAATAGTGTCTGACATTAAAAGTACTCAATAAAAGTTAGGAAGAGTGGATGAATTGGTATGTACATGCATGAATAGATAGATACATAAATGAGTAAGTAGTTCAGGATTTCAGTAAGCATGCACATCTAACTTGGGTCATGTGAAAATAATGATAGAAATGTATTTTAAAAAGCTATGTGGTGGCAACATATAAAGCTGATGGTGACATTCTACAAAATATCCAGCAGTGTCAACATCTGTGACAGTTAATTTCATGTGTCAGCTTGACTGGGTCATGGGGTGCCCAGATATTTGGTCAAAATTATTCTGGGTATGTCTGTACAAGTGTTTTGGGTGAGATTAACATTTAAATTGGTAGAGTGAGTAAAGCAGATCTTTCTTCCTAATGCAGGTAGGCCTCATCCAGTTGAAGGCCTGAATAATACAGGATGTCTGACAAATAAACAATTCTTCCTGCCTGAACAGCCTTTGAACTGGACAGCAGTTTTCATCCCTGCCTTCAGATTCAACTGTAACATCCTCTTCTTGGGTCACAAACTTGCAAGCTTTCAGACTAAAACTTGCAAGGCTCTCAGGCTTTTGGAAGGGAATTAAATCATTGGTTTTCCTGGGTCTCCAGCTTACCAACTCGCCTTGCAGATCTTGAGACTTGCCAGCTTCATAATCACATGAGCCAATTCCTTATAATAAATCTCTCTCTCTCTCCATACATATATATGTGTGTGTATATATATCCTATTGGTTGTTTATCTGGAAAATCATGAGTAATACACATCACAGATTGAGTCCTAGATGCAGAAATGATGTAACCCAGAATTGTGTTCTCATGCTAGATATTTAATCTCATTGACCTCTCCCATGTCAGTGATGATGCAAAAATATTTAAAACATCCATTTTTACCAGAGTTAAACTTTGTCTCTTTTAATAGTTTTTATAATAGTTAGTAGCTATAATAATAATTATATTATCATTCTTTATGATAATAATTATATTATCATATCAGGGATTCTTGGGGTTCTCCCTAAGTAACATTTGCTGAAGGAAACCAAAACATCAAATATTCTAGAAAGAGATTATGAAACAAAATAAATTCTCAGCCTATACCTTCCATCAGTGATTCTTCAAGAAGTCTACTTCTGTTAAAAAAAAATCATTTATTATCCAAGATCATTTATCATCTTTTTTTAAAGTATACTTTCAAAACACTCATTAAATATGTAAAGACCAAATGAAACCTAACAGAAAATGAGCAAAGAGTATAAGTAAGAAATTCACAGAAAAAAATTCAAAGGGCTGTTTAGCAAAACAAAGATGCATAAACTCACTCGTAACTAAGTAATGCAAATCAAAACAAAAGATGATACCATTTTAACCTATTATATTGGCAAAAATTTTCAATTTCCATAATATGAAGATGTGCAGATAATCTCATTCACTATTGATTATACAGTCTTTAAGAGAAATAGATGGCACAGCCTAGTTATATGAAAAATGAACATATAGTTTGATACAGCTATGGTATTGTTAGCAATCGGTCCTACAGATATGCTTACAAAAGTATGTCAGGGTCAGACACTGCAGGAATATTGGTGTTAGTAAAATTCAAAACAATCCCACACCTTCCAAACCTAACTATTTACCAAAAAGTTAATAGTTCAATAAATGATGGTACAAATATACCATGAATAGTGGACAGGCACTGCAAAGGACACCCATTGAATTTGCTGATATGAAAACAGACCCAAGATATGATTCAGTCTATGATGATGTATTAGTCAGGATTCTCCAGAGAAATGGAACTAATAGTATATATATATAGATATAGATAAAGATAGATAGGTAGATATACTGATTTATTATGAACATAGATAACACAAGGTATAGAATGGTTATGTAAAAAAATGTACTGTGTGTATATTTAAAAAAATAAATATAAACGTACATGATAGATAAATAGAGACAGCCATGTAGATCAACAGATAGATTCATAAACAGCTTTCTAGAAGCATACATTGGAAACTGTTATTAATGATTCCTTCAGAGGAAGGAAACTAGCTTTGTAGTAATGAATATGAGAACAGCTATTTTATTTTATAACTTTCTTTATAGTATTGATTATTTAATTATGTGTATAACTTTAATTTTTAAATGCTAATTTAAAAAGAAGGCAGAGAAAATCCTATTCCCACCTGATTCTTTCAAGTAATGCTTAGTAATTGAAGAAACTCCTTGAGGTGCCACAAAGTTACAGTCTCCTTCTTTCATCACCATTCCTTCAATAGGAGAGGCCAGAGGCTTCAAAATGCCATGAGTTATCAGTTCATCATAAAAACTGAAATAAGACAATATATATGTAACATAATTATATATACTATAATTAGCTATAAAATATTATATTCTCTTCTGAGAATTCTTAGAGATTATAATCCTAAATAACAACTAGAAATCTTCATATGATCACTCAACATGTTTAGTGTTAATCAAACTTATAATTCAGGTGAAGAACAGACATGTTTTGAGAATCCATAAATCTGATCTTCATAACAACCCCGTGAGTCATATAGTACAGTTTTCCCACTTAGGTCAATAGGTTATTGTTAATACTATCAAGAAAAATAATATAATTATTATTATAGCTACTATTATAATAAAAACTATTACCAGAAACAAAACTTTAACCCTGGTAAAAATGGGTAATTTAAATATTTTTACATGATACAATTAGTAAGTGATTCCAACCCTTTTAACTAACTCACCTTTGGTGTTTTTTGGCATAATGAGGAGTACAGGTGATATATTGTGCACCCAAGTCGACTGTGCTCTGTGGATTGTGAGGGTTGCTGGCGGTAGTCATTCTTCCCCCTTGGGTTAATCCACAGGAAAGTCTCTTAAGTGCATTAGAATCCATCTTTCCCAATTAATGCTATTCACCTCAGGCTACCCCAAATGGATTCTTTTACAGCTGTATTAGAAGACGTTTTGTTTTTGTTTTTTGTTTTTCGGTTGAAGGCTTTGTCATCTAGTCAGGAAGTAGTTAACAGAGACAATCTGTTCTATTTTTTAAAAAGGACACAGGAATAATGCAGCAGTGTTCAGCACTGTGCCTGCTGCATACATTTACCAATTTAATTAAAATTAATGAATGGATAAGATAAAACAAAATAATGAGTGAAATGTCAGAGTGAATCCCTTTCTGATTTATTCATTCAGGCTATCACTCTTGCTGCCAGGTTTCATGAGAATAACATAACTGTAAACTAGACCTTTGTAAGGCCTTGGTCAGTGGGGTTTTCGGGATCCTCATAATCTGGAGGCCAAGATGAAAATTCACTTATTGGCGATAGGCCCAAGCTTTGCAGACTTTGACCAGGAGTCCTCCCAGCCTGCTGAGCCTCCTCCAAAGTGTATGCGATGCTCCCGCAGGGCTCCCACACGGCCCCAGCGCGGCCGGGGTCGGCCCCCTACCTAACAGGGATCAGGCCTCACTCGGCAACGGAAACCCCCGGTCACGTGATGCGGCGCTTACTGCGCATGCCGCTGCCAGGCCCGGCTGGGAAGCCAGCCGCTAGATTTTACCCACAGCCTTAGCCGAGTGGGACCCACGCCACCTCAGGAGCCGGGGGCCAAGCTGTTTTTTTTCCCGATTTCGGCGGTTAGAGACCCACCTGAGTCCTCAGCCTTGTCCCACACAGAGAGGTGCAGAGGGCCGTACGTCTCCTTCCTCAGCAGCGAAGCGCACAGGCTTCCTGTGAGCCCGGCGCCCACGATCAGCACCCGCGCCATGGCCCTGCGTCTCCGCGGCCAGGCTGAGGGCCGGCAGCTGGTGGAACGGCGGCCTGGGGCGCCTCCGCGCTCCGCGCTCCAGGCCCCGCCGGGCCCCTGAGCAGTACCCGAACCTGCCTGCAGGGGTCAGAGGAGGCTACCCGAGATGCGTGGCCGGTCAGCGTTGAAACCGCCGTTTAAGGATACAGAGCTGGACTCCAAGGACGCTGGAGCCGTCAGACGAGCTGTCATCTCTGGCCCGGAAGAGCCTGGAAATCGTGTAGGTTAGAGTGTGAGAGCCGCCTCGCCACAGGGCTGACACTGACTACAGCGGAGGCCCAGCCGAACCTAACGGCTAGGGTAACTGTCTAAGTCTATTGGGACCTTTTCTGACTTAATATTCCAAGTTTGACGCCAGAACAAGCTTCCTTTCAGTACCTTTATGGCCACTGTTCACATACTAGAAAAAGATTTTGAAATCAAGGAAAGCGTTTTCTTAAACTAGCTCTCTGGCTTTATCTGTGTTATGTAACCTTTATCAACCTCAATTTGTCCATCCTGAAATGGGGGACAATAATGTCCTGTATTCCAAATTTGTGGAGGTTAAAGATATTTATTGGGTTGACCAGGAAACCTTAGGGAACTCATCCCTCCAATAAATACTAAATTTTATATCAGATCATATTCTGAATGTTCTAATGGATGCAAAGACGAACAAGATAATATTTCATACCATTACCACTGGTTTTTTTCCTACCTAACATTGTCTTGAAAATTCTCAATGAAACAACAAAAAACTGAAGTCTGAACTATTTAAAAATAAAGAATTAAGTTATACTGAATTGTAAATAAATTATTACCTGGAGAACTCTAAAGAAACTGAATAGCTCTGAGAACTAATAAGAAAATTGACAATAGTAGCAAATTATAATGAAAACATTTAAAAATCAGAAGTTTTACATTATGTCTACATAAATAACCAGGTATCAAATTAGTGATGGATTAATGTGTATATCTAATAAAAGATTTAAAAAACTTGAAGAAAATATAGGTGAACATATATAGGCTAAGACATTTCTAAGCATAAAAATAAAAGATGGAACTGAACAAAAAATGTATACATAGTAATTTACAACGTGTATGTTACTAAGTACAAATAGTGAACAGATTTTTGAACATGTATTCAAGATAAACATTTAATACCCTTGTATAAAATCTTAAAAACATTAAATGCCAATACCCAAATGGAAAATCTTCACAGATTGAATAGAATTCTTGAATAGAAAGAAATACAGTCTGATAAACATATAAGAATGTTTAACTGTTCTATATTCAAATACAAATTAAAATGTAATACCATTTTTCTTTTTGGGATAATTACTTTTGAAAATGTTAGAAAACATTTTCTTGCTTGCATTTGGCAAGAACATAGTAAAATGCACCTTAATGTGTTATCAGTGGAAGTGTGACAAGTTACTGGAGTACAATTTGATAATATATCAAAAGTCTTAAAGCTATGCCTTTTAAATGAGACATTCCAAATCTAAGCTTCTAAGAAAATAATCTACAGATGTACATTAACATTTATGTAAACTTTTGGTTACCTCAATGTTATAGAAACATTGAAGTATACAAATCAATAGAAGACTGATTCTATTAATCCATACATCTATATGAAGCTACTAAAAAACATGTTTTTGAATGTATAAGTACATATAAAAAGTTAATTATCCCATAATGCTGAAAAACAGGCTACAAAACTAATAAAATTCCATATTCTTGTAAACATACACACACACACACACACAAATACATATGCAGTATTAGAGAAATATGAAAGGAAGATGTACTTCATTAATTTTAACCATTTTATAAAGACCATATATTTATAACCATTTACTTGTTAGTTAAAAACAAAGTAAAGTGAATAATAGAATAAGCTAATAAGTCTCTGCCTTAAAGCTGTTTATAGTGTCAGAAATTTCTGTGAAATTAAAAACAAATAATGTGATTCACAGTCACTTCTAGAATCTCAGATGTCTAGCTGGGAAGGGCATTTGAGGTAATCTATTTCAACTACCCCTATCACCACCATTTTACATACGTAAATATAGACGCCAAGCTTAATTGAATTTGTCCAAAGTTACACAGTATCTCAATGATAAGGCCAGGGCAGGTCCTCATGGTCTTTGAGTATGTACCCCCTTTTCCATTATCTGCTCCTGCTTCCTCACTTCTTGTTAACAGTCTTATCTTGCACAATCAGGCCTAAACATCATAGTCCTCTTGAATAGCTTCTTTTTTCTCATCCCTAATATCTATCAGTCCTCTGGTGTTTTTTTGACCTCTTCTCTCTCTTAAATCCAATCCCATGCAATTGTACACTAGAGAAGTCCAAATTCTACTTCCACCAGCAATGGTACTAAAGTGCTAGTTTTACTACATTCTTGTCAATGGTGGACATTTAGCGTTTTGAAAAGTACTCACCAACAAATTGATTTTTGCTTAAGTTCAAGCAATATCTAGTTCTTACCTGAATTTTACAATAGCTTTCTAATTGGTCCCCCTACTCCTGGTCTGTATTCTGCACCAAGCATCTAGATGGGTCACTACCATCCGCAAAAAACTTTCAGTAGTTCTCAATTTCATACAGTGTGAAGTTCAACTGCTTGGCATTTAAAGAATTCAGTGATAGGAGTTCCCCAACCCATATGTATCTTATCTTGGTAACCTTTATATGACCTGTGCTATGGCCAAGTTGATTTATTATATGTTCCCCAAACACATCAGATATTCCACTTGTTCGTGGCAGTGCTAACCCTTTGCTTATGCTATTCTTAAATATAGAGCATATATTTTGACTTGTGTTTCCAGTTGTAAATTGCATTAATTTTTCACTATCTTTTTCTTCTCCTCTATGACCATCAAAAGTTATCCAGAATTTTGGATTCTTATGAACCACTGAAGAGAGGTAGCCATGGTGGCTTATGACTTCTTATTATCTTAATGTTTAGGATTGGGATAGCCACTCCAACTTCCAGCAAGGGTTATATTAAGTCCAGAGCTATAACCATAAGGTTGTGGATCCACAGTTGGCTACTGGTACCAGCATATCTTTGGGAATGACTAGATGACCTACAGAGAGTAGGGTTGAAAATAGCTAGGATTTGGGAATGACTAGATGACCTACAGAGAGTAGGATTGAAAATAGCTGGGACAGATTTACTGATATTTAACCCTTCCTAGTCACTGTGACCTTTTCTCTCCTTTCGTGTTCCTGATCTTTACAAGGCTCTCTCCTTCTGACCATTCAAGTCCAGCTTAAAAGTCACCTGAAACAAGGCCTTTAACATTTGACCTAAAGAATGGCTACCCACTGACTCTCTATTCCACTAATGTTTTATTTTCTTTGTATCACTTTATCACTTTTAGAAGTTATCTTGCTTTTTTGCCTGTTTATTCATTTATTTCATGTTGTCTTTCTCCTACTAGAATTTAAGCACCAAGAGGGCAGAAATATTGTCACATTCAGTAAAGTATCCCTGGCAACCAGAATCAGAGACTGAAATCACTAACTGTTTGCTTAGCAGGTTTACAAGCCTTTCGAGGACAATGCTTTAAGTAAGATAAGCTGAATGGTGATATTTCAGTTGGGTGATTTCAATATTAAATATCTAAGAGAGTGCATTTTTATGTATAATGTGACTGTAACAATATGAAATACCATGCCAACCAGCAAAGAATATCTACTTGTGTGATTCACATCTCTGTCCTTACTTAACTGTGTTATTAACAACTTGGATAATCATTGATGGCATATCTAACAGGTTTTGGAGGGCATAAAATGAAGAATAGCCCCATGAGGCTATTTAAAATCATTATTTTAAAGATTTCAATAGGCAGTCACTGAGACAAATTTAACCAGAAGAAAAGTGAACAAAGGTATTCAAAATTTTACCCTTGTATTTAGAAAATAATTTTACAGAATCAGGAAAAGAAAGCTTAGAATTTTAGTTAACCCTAAGCTTATTGTGAGTTAACTATACCAGAGCAAAGATACTCAGCTATGATAAATGAATTATAGTGTGCAGAACAACAGAGGTGATAGTCCCACACTGGACTGGCTGGACCACATCTAAACTACTATGTTCAGTGCTGGATAGCAGATTTTGAGAGGGTCAGAAACTGGTGCCATTCCAAAGAAAAGAGACCAGGATGAGAAGCAGACTTGAAATATGTGAGCAGGTAAAGAGGATGGAAATTTCTAGCTTAGTGAAGACTTTGGGGGAACATGAAAGCTATGTTTGAGTATGTGAAAAATATTAAGGGAGAAAAACAGTTGGAATATTTACCTACATTTATACCATTTCCAGTGTTCTTTATTCCTTCCTGTAGATCTGAATTTCCATTTTGTGTAATTTGCTTTCAGTCTAAAGAAATATTCGTGTTTTAAGTTGAGCATATCAGCCTGTAATGAATTCTCTTGAGCTTTTATTTGCCTGATTATGGGTCCACTTCTGGATATATATAAAAGAAGTGAAAGCAGAGACTCAAACAGATATCTGTACACCTATGTTCATAGCAACATTATTCACAATGGTCAAAAGGTGAAATCAACCCACTGTCCATTAACAGAGGAATGGAGAAACAAAAGATGGTATGTACATACTGTGGAATATTATCCAGCCTTTAAAAGTAAGGAAGTTCTGATGTGTGCTACAGCATGAATGAACCTTGAAGACATTTAAGTTTAGTGAAAAAAGCCAGTCACAAAAAGGCAAATACTGTATGATTCCACTTCGGTAAGGTAAGTGGAGTAATCAAGTTTATAGGAACAGAATGGGGAGTTGTTTAATGGTGGTGAAAAATTTCTGGACATTGGTTGCACAACAATGTAAATATACTTAACACTGACAAACTATACACTTAAAAATGATGAACATTGTACACAATTAAAACTTGTTCAAGAATACATGTGATAGAATTACCAATACATTTTTCAAAATTAAAAGTATGGAAGAAATCTCAATAAATCTAGATTCCTGAAATTAGATAGCTGGAGCACTCTCCATTGTGATAGAAAATAACTTCTTCATATCTAGCTGAAATTCCTTATAAAATGTAAAAGATTTAAAAAATATCTGCACTGTGAGTTTGATTTTTTTTTCAGATTTTTTTTACAAGCCACAGATTGACATTTCTTTGTAAAGCCATCTTATACAAAATATACCAAGTATTAATTGCAGTCTTATATTTCACATCATCTAAAACTAAAGAGAAGTATTTGAAATCTTCCAAATTTTGAATCAATTGATTTTTATATTCTTAGAAAATTTTATAAGCATTATAAATATTATATAAGCAATTGTTTGGTGGCTTAATTGAAGATCTTAAATTAGTAAAATTTCATTTTCAGGCTTTTCCTATAATTCTATAACAAAATTTCTACAAGTGTACTAATTTTTGTTCAGCATTCACCTTCTGAAGATTTGTGTATGTGTGTGTGTACAAGGCATCTTACAGTGGTCTAAATTTATAGGTTTAGATTTTGTTGTTGAAAATGCTTCAGAAATGCTTGTTGGACATTAAATTCTTGTTTTAAACATTTTTGTTGATAGTTTCTGACTTTTGTTAGAAAGTCCTTTTCAAATTCACTGTGTAATTTGTTGAAAATGTCTCAACATTGTTTATTGTATCGTCTTTAATTTTTTTTATTACAAGAATAAAAGGCTTTTCATTTTGGTCTGCATGGCAAGTTGCAATTGCTATTCATTATGAAAATAGGGACATGGCTTTTTCCAGTCTTATTTTTTCATTTACTGACCTGGTTGTAATACTAGCCTCTGCATCTCCACTCAATTTTGCATCAGTAATGTGATATTGTTTAATTTAAGAAATTGTCCACACTTAATTTATAAGAAAAATAACTAAAATAAATATTTCAGTTGAAATACCAACTATGATTTATATGACTGTCTCTGTAACTCATGTTGTCTGTATAAAATGCTAAACACATTACAGGTTACACCAGTGAATACAATGTATTATCCAAACAATGAAATCAAGTGACACTGACAAGATTGGTGGTGTATTTAGATGTAATATTGCAAAATACACGTGCCCAATATGCTCATTACAATAGTACAGTATCTTCTATAATGCAGCAGTTCAAGTGAAATATAGTCTTGTTAAAATAAGGAAGTTTTGTTTAATAGAAAAACATTCTATGCTGTTTTAGTTAATAAATTAAAACAATTTAAATAAAATTAAAATTTCATTTCCTCAACTGGCCATATTTCAAGTGCTCAGTGGCCACATATTGAACAGCACAGATACAGATTTTAATGATCTTTTTCATTAGTTGTTTTGTACACTTGGTAAGTTACTGTAAACAGCAAATAAAATGAATTACTTAATTTAGTTTAAACATATCCCATTGGTGGTTGTTAGGACTTACCAACAACTGTATGCCAAAGGTTCATCCTTCTGTATTTTCTTAGGATAAAAATATCAAAATTTGAGGAAATAAGGATATAAATTGTGTGGCCATGAGTTCTATTTGCCTAGGACAGTCCAATTTATGCATGTTTTCTAAGTTAATTCTTAATATTTCATTTTCAAAAGTGTCTCATTTTGGATAATAAGCCATGTACTTGTTCTAAATATAATGTAAGTACTTTAAAATCTCTGCTAGGAAACAAGTAGTGTATGTATAGTAAGATGCAAATCCAGTTAATACAGACAAGAGGAAATAGCCCTTTCCATCCTGTTTACATGAAACTATCCAAGATAAGTAACTAACCTTGCTGCCTAACTAGTAGTTCCAGAAACGTAGCCAAGGAGGAATATCTAGGCTGTGAGTACAAATGTCAGTTTTTTTTCTTATGCGCTTAAATTAGCAGTGTACTCTGCCTTTGGCAGAAAAACTTGTAAATGCCATTTTGAAATTTGCTTTTCATTTTCAGTGAAATTTTAACTTCCAGTGAAAAGCACAAAAAAAATTGTACCAATTACAATACAAACCTAGACCAAAAGGGGAGAAGTCCAGTTTCCAGAAATTAAAGCTTTAAATTGGAAAATATTTTTTAAGAATGTAGTTTGAAACTTTTAGACCCACATAATTTGTGGCAAGCTATTAAAATGTTGCACTGAAGACTAGCCTAATATGTGAGAAAGACATATCAAATATTTGAATATAAATTATTTTCCTAAATTGCTAGTAAGTACTTTGTTTTGTTAATTGAGGAAGTCTAATATAGATTAAATGTTAGCTGTGTAACTGGCATACTAAAAAAGCATCATACCATATTTATCAAATTTAACTTTTATAGCAACTGTGGGAAGTAGGTATTATTCACATTTTATAAGCAGTGAAACTGATGCTCAGAGATTTTAAGTAACTTGCTTTAAGTCACTGGACTTGTGAGTGGTGGAGTAGGGGTTTTATAAACTCTGCATAATATCCTCCCAGGTATAGTGGCTGGTTTATTGAGCAAGACTTTTAAGATCTATAAGCTTTTGGGGAGAGAATTCAGTGATCTCTGTGGTTCCCTGATTTCTTCTTTTAGAAAGAACTTAAGTGTCTTGGCTTCCCAGAATTTAGTACTCAAAACTCACTTCTCTGTAAATGAAAGCCAAACTCGGCAGGACTGAATGATAATTAAGTTATCCAAGCTTCTTAATCTACCCACCTGCCTCGCTTCCCTCCCCCAAACCCAATAACCTTTAGACATACTTGAAATAAATGTTAATCTTATAAGAGTAGTATTATACTATTAATTCAGGTATCAATTAACTTGTAGTATATGATAAAACTCTCAGAATAGGCTAAATAATACTATAATGGAGACTTCAAAAGGAATTTATGCTACAAAATAGGTAGTTGGAAAGCTTGGATTTTGGAGTGAAGCAGGCCTGATTCTGAATCCTGACTGCCAATTATACATATTGCATATGTGTTCTTAGACAATTTAGTTAATTTTTCAGAGGTTCAGTTTCTTATCTGAAAATGGTAATATTCCTCACCTCACAGAACTATTTAAATAGTCAAATGGTATTACTTGGTATAATTTTAATAGTATTAACATCTTCTTTTAAATATAGATCCCAAATGTGGTACCTTTTCAAAGTGATGTCCTTCATCCTAATTCTTAGAACTACTCACGATGCCTTTCGATATTGAAGATCTGTGAACTCTGAAGCAAATATAAATACTGTAAGTTGGTAGGGAATAAGTTGCTGAAATAATAAAGAATGCTACTTTTGAATTTTGGGTTTTTAACAGATCTACAAATTTATATCTCTGCATTATATTTTGATATGGGTCAACTAAATATTCTACACCTACTATTCTATAGCTCAGTTTCTCCTTCAGCCTTATTCTGTTTCTGTGATGAAAATATATGGAAATATATCCATATCTTCTTGGAGGACTTATAAATTATCTGTTTTATATATGAACATACATACAAATTTCACATATAAGCTTAGCTATATACATAGACACGCAGTCATTTATGGGTAAATATATTTTAATTTTTTATGGGTGAGTAAGTAAAAGTATGAGTGATTAATAGTTACAAAAACATTAATGGGTTAGTTCTTGAGATATCTCCTTGAGGGCAGAGGGTTTTACTTTTATTCATGAATCTCTAGTGTATAAAACTGATGCTTAGTAGGTGTTCTATAAAACTATTTATTATTGAATGTATCAGTGAATTAATGAAAATAAAAATAGGACAGAGGTTTATAGAGAATACAAAAGTGCATTATTACATTGATAGGTTAGATTAATTAGGTTATATTAATTGGCTAGCAATCTTATTTGAAAGCTTTGCTTTTTCTTTATCTAGAGCCAAATTATTTCCTACTGGGGCTACCCAGATGAAGCATATGATATTGTAACTGAAGATGGTTATATCCTTGGCCTTTATAGAATTCCTTACAGGAAGACAAGCAATGGTAACAATTCAGGAAATATTCATTTCAAGATAAATTGGTGACTATCTGGGACCTGAAGTTCTTAATTTTCCCATTTCTTTTCAGTGAGTTAAGGACAAGAAAAAGATTTGAATATTAAGTGAATAATTAACTTCTCATATATCTCTACATATGTCAAGAAGAGTCTAATTCTCCAGTGGCTTCCTGTTCACTGAATAGTTTTAAAGTATGGTGAAACATAAGTTGTTTCTCCCATGTTTTCTCTGTGTATCACTTTACACATACATGTTGATTGTCTAGAATTTTCTTTGCTTAACGAGGAGTTAGAAATGCTCTAAAACACAATCATATTATTCTGTAGGTTTTAAGAATGGCTTGTAAATAGTTCCTTCCTTGTCTTTATGGTTCTCTCCTCTAGTAAAGCAAAGACATCAAGTTGGTAGCAGCCTCATGGCTCTTTAGTCCAAAAATAAGTACATTACTATCAGAAGAGTGAGCCACAAAAACAAAAGGGGTTGGGAGCTAGAATTTGTCACTAGGTTTATAATCTTACATCTGACACTTACTAGCATAACATGTAACATTACTTTTGCTTATTCATCTAATTGCTCAAAAGCCAGGATTTTTCTTCTTTTCTCTTTAGATTTTCTGATAGGATACCCACTCAAGCTCTCATTTTTAACAATTAGAGTGCATTTCAGAGAAGACACATTAAAGGGAAACATCAATCAATGTAATTTTGGATCCTTATAAGGTCACATTTACTAGGTAGAAAATGTAAACTTAGATTTAACATAATTATTATGCTCATTCCTCAGGGTATGACCCAATTTTTCAAATACTGTAATAAAGGAATTAGAGATAATTTTAAAATACAGTAAGTGACTTAGAGTTCTATAGAAGCAGAGCCTGAGACAGGTTCAGGTGCATATATTTTATTGATGGAATACTGTCAGAAGAAAGTTACGTGGAAATTGGGGTAGGGCAGAGAAGGAGCTAAGGAAGCATATGACTCAGCCAAGCCTAACTGCAATATGATCTCAGAGGAGCTCATAGATCTGTGAAATTGTACTACAGAGGTGGCCTCATCCTGAAGTTAGGGAGCTAGCTTTTTGCATTCCCATGTCAGTTAATCATTGCCTGAAGGCTACCCATAGAAAGAAGTGTAATCCCCTGGGTGAGGCAATTCCCATTTGCCTGGAGGCATTTCTACAGAGGAAGAGGTAACAGTGAACCCTCTGAAAGCAATGTTAACAGCTAGAAGAATGGTGCACCTGCTTAGTAAAGGAAATCTAGATAGAGCACCAAAATAATCTAATACAGTGCACCCATTGTTCCACTCAGCATCCACTTGTTTTTCATGTTAATTTTATTTCATCCAGGTACACCTTTTCCAGGATTCTGGCAGGTCAGAATTTCTGGGAAATCTACAAGGGGAAGGTTAGTGAGGCAAATTACAACATCTGCTATTATAGCTGATCCTAACACCGTAACTGTACTTCTCATCCATTCCCATCTCCACTACCCACAGCTGTAGGTTCTCTTCCTTCTCCGTAATATTCCCTGATGTGGTAAGCTGAACCCTTATCCCTAATGGGTATATGTCCATAACAGGTCATAGCTGCTGTACTCATACATGTACAGTTAAAACAAGACATGGGAGCAACAAAAGATGCCCCAGTGGATCATCTGAATACCAAATATATTTTTCCCTGTCTTCATTATTTATCAGCAGTCCTACTGCTTCATGATGTTCAGGGCCAATTACTCCTATCGGAATAGTAATTCCTTTCCTTGCTTCCCAGTCTTCTAATGTGAGCAGCCCAAATCAACCAGGAGCAATCATCGCTTTAAGTTATTAAGTTGTTTACTGTGTCCCATTTGGCATCTCCCCTGAGCCTTCAGGGTGATGTGTCATTGCTCTCCCAGACTGGCAGCCTCTTGGTGGTTGTTATGTGGTAGGACCAGTGGCCTTCCATGGCCATGTGGCAGTGAGTGCACCTTCTTTGACCTGAAGTATGTATCCCTTGATTCGAGGTGATGTTATGAGGGGTTCTATGTGGGTTGATTAGACTCTCCATGGAGTCTTGTATGGTGGTACTGGCTGTGGTACTGTGTGGAAGGAAAGGAAAATCAAAGCAGACATGTATATCAATCCTAGTCATAATGGCTAGTTGACCTTTCCATGAGAGAAAAAGTCTGATGTACCCAACTTCTGGGAGCCATGCTACTCAAGTTGTGTAGTGAAGCTCAGGCTGGAAGAAGATCCCTGTAAGGCAGAGGCCTTTGCAGCTGGCTCCCTCTATTACCCACCTTGATTTTATTATTTTCCATTATACTATTGGCTTTGTTTTTACTTGCATGGTTGCTAAAGACTAAGCTAACCTTTGCAGCATGGAAAAGATGAGAACATAAACTTCCCAAAAGCTTTTCAGGACAGTGCTCCTGAAGAATAGAACACGCAGAGGCCAAATGGCGATCTTACCATGAAGTACTGAAACCTGCTGTTAGTTAAACATTGACCACCCCATTTCCACTGAGAATGCCCCTCTTACAATGCTAGTGAAACTAGTGATGGAAAGTTTTCTAGAAATCAAGTTATGAGAGAATATTGAATAGAATAACCCTGTTGACAATTAATGATCTCATGTTTTCTTCCCTCTACTACTTCTATAGTTTGTTTTTCTTCTTTCCTAATTACAGCCCTTACTAGAATTTGTGCCTCATACATGAAATTACCAAGTACCATAATTTTCCAGGAAGTAAAGATACCTCAAAACAAGTGCTGGGCATAGAAGCCATGGAGCATAAATCTGCAAAGAAGTGAAAAACTAACCTTTTCAAAGAATATTACTTCTCTCTCACTTACCAGCTTTACATCTCCCTGTATGGCCCCGGAAGATGGCTGGTTAGCCAGAGACGGGTAAGATTCCTCAAGGGAGGAACAACCTAAGACAGGCACAGTTACAGGGGGGCCCTCAGGTGAGAAAAAGGTGGCCAACAGAGGTGAGGCTTAGAACCTCATCCCCCCCAGTTTTGAGAGAAATCTTCTACGCCTATGGATGTTTTGTTGCCCTTGTTCAGCTTGGATTAAGACCTGGTCTGTAGGCACAAACCTGGTCTGTAGGCACAAACACCTGCCTTCTTACAGTTCTAAATCATGCTTTCTATCTATATCTTACATTTACCTACTACATTAACATTTTATTAGATTCACATATAAAGTATAAAAATCAAATGAATAATCATACATTATATTTGACGTGATTGTTTATAGTTTAAGGTTTGTAGTTAAAACAGAAACAGTTTCTATGATATGAATGCCCTTGCATTGTTCACCATGTAAGAACTTGTTTAGTCCCTGCAGTAATGGAGTCATGGAGACCTGCGTGGCATATGTTAGGGAGATTTTGGTATCCACACAGAAGAAAGAGAAATGTAGATAAAAAGGGGAAATTTAGTTTGATGCCTACTGTGCCCTATAAAGGGGTATAAGGTGAAGATATGAGTTTATGATTTTAGATTGACTATAAATTTATTAAAGCCTCTAAGAATATTTTTGTGGGAAAGAATCCTAGCTAACTGTGGCACTAGGTGACCTGTATTTCACCCTGAGCTGATAGACTCCATAGTCGCTGCTACATAGTGCACACTCCTACGGTCACATGCACTACTTAAAAACTGCATTGCATAGAAACGTAAAACACAATAAAGTACATGTTGATAGGAAAAGTTTCGGTCAAGGAACAGAAAAACAATTACCTGTCTAATGCTTGACCAACCAAGAATAGATTAGAAAGGAAAAGAAAGAAAGAAAGCTTACCTATACTTATTAACCAACTGCCTATACTAATTAATCATCATAAAAATAAAAAATAATCATATCCTTGTGCAAAATGGTATAAATAAAGCTGTCATTGACACTTTGTAGAGAGGCCACCTCCGTCTGACTGTGTGTCCTGTCTCTCCATACGCCGACTCCATCTCATCCTTTTGGGCTGGACTACGGCAGCCAGCTTGTCTCCAAGCGACTGGTTTGGTCTCCTAGAGAGATAGTACCATGGTGAAAGCTCTTTTGCTGTTGGGTCAGACCTACTTCCCTGGCAGCAGACAGATCTGCCTTGTCAAGGGGTCCCATAATGATGGGCCAGTGTGCAGCCCATATCTCTGCCATCATGGCTACTGCTTTTTGTGAGCCCATTGCATAGCCCAGGGCTGGCTGAAAACAGCATCTGGATGACAACTATTGGTTGAGTCATCCTATGCATCTAGTTGGTTAGTGCACCCTGTGTACTGTTTGCTCCCCTACCCCACACACAGATTAAGTGCAGTTCTGGAGGGCAGATCAGGGGAAGGATCAGAGGAGAGTTGATTGCGCCTCCTGCATAACTGCTGTTCCCTGTTACAGGTCTGTGCCACAATGGACACCTTCAGAAAACTCTTTCCAATCTTTTCTGTGAGGTTCATGGGAAAGAGCTTGCAGGAGGGTATGGACTTCCCCAGTTTGCCCTGCACTCAGAGGCTTCACTCTCTTTTTGGAGCCTATACCTGGCCTTCACTAATTCTCCAGGTATTCTATCTGAACTATTCTGATTGTGTCTCCCTCATTAGGGAGTGCTTATTTCTGTCTCCCTGCAAGAACCTGTCTCTCTTCAAATTTTGGGCAAGATTTTTGCCCTGTGATATCAGCTCTCTGATGAGTTTTTTTTTAAAGTCTTGCATTTGAACTTAGTTCATTATAAAAGTGGAAGTGGTACTTCTTCCATATTACTATATAACCAAAATGGAATCAGAAGTTCTCTACTTCTGAGCTTCCAAATTCTGCTGCTGTCCTCACCAGTATATTTTTTTCGACTTAGTAAATAGAATATCCTCCAAGTTTTCTCAAAGCACATTACAACTGGGGGATTTTCTGATCATATTTATAGACTAAGCATATCTATATCCAAAATCTTTTATTCTTTCCACCATAATCTGTTCTTGCAGTTCTGGAATTTTCTAAGCTTCAAAGAAATCTGAGCAGAGTATCAATACTGACTTCTGAAACCATGCCAGTGTGTTAAATCCTGTGTCATACGAAAATAGTCCCATAAGGACAAATTCTCCCTTATCCAGGCCTGTGTGCATGTGTATGGTCCCCTTTGATCCAACACCTAGGTATACTCTCCCAGTTTCTGCTATTAGCCAGATTTTGTAGCTCCATTAGTGTATAATCTCTTCTCTCCTTCAGCAAGCCCAATCCTTCTTCAATTAAGCCATGTGAGAACTCCACAATAGTTACTGATTGAGAATCCAGGAAGGGTTTGAAGTGGATCTTGAGATGGGGACACTTTGTTCTGAAAGGTATGTTAAGCCAGGGCAGCACTATCCTCTAACAAAGAGGAGTGGGTCATCTCTGTATTCCCAGCGAGTTCAGGTAAATCTGGGATGCAAGTTTCTGAAGTTCGACCTGGATATGCTCATCTCAAGTCTCAGAGACCTACTGTTAGGAAGGAGTTTGGTTTGATGACAGAGAAGCTGAACAGAGTCAAACTAAAGTCAAGGAAATTAAGAAAGCAAGCAGGTTTATTACACTGTGTAATAGAGTGGGCCCTGACTTAATGTCAGACAGGCCTCAAATATTCAGGGAGAGTTTTTTTTAAGGGGGTTTGCACAGGGTTTTTAAGAACAGTAGTCTTATGCAAACAAACGTTTATTAATGAGCTAGCATAAGCTAATTTTTATGCTCTTAGAATTCCCCATGCTCACTAAGAGGAGCTAAACTGCAGTGCAGAATTATTTTAATGACTTTATAATGAAGAAAAGGCACCTCAAGACACCCCAAGAGTATGCCCAATTAGACTCTAGCTTGTGAAATTTCTCTAGATGGTTTTACTCTTCTTACGAGGGATTTTCTCATTAGTAGAGGCTATCTGTAGTTTGAATCTACTCTGTCCTCTCACTTATCTCTGGCTTCTGGCTTTAACACTGTTTCCCATCAAGGCCCTGAATATGGCATGGGGTTCTTCCCAGTTCTGAGAATTCAGTCTTCCTGCAGTTCTACTGTTCGTAGAATTAGGTTCTGACCATTGACTTTTCATCTCAGTTTGGCTACAGAAGAGCGGGGGTGTCAGATGCTACCAAAGAGGTCTTATGACTTTCACACTTTGAGCTGTGATTGATCGCCCTGAGTCTGTAATTTTCTCTTTAGAACATCATTGACACTCAGTAACATCTACCCAATTCCCCAGACCTGATAAGTATATTTCCCCTGTACCTCTTAACTGTCAGAGATCTATACAAGCCAGTCATCCTTCTCCGGTATTGTAACAGGAAATATGGCTATTTCAGCCATTGGAGTGCCACAGCACAAAAGGTTTTTTTGTACTCACCTACAACAATCCTCCTTGCCAGCCAACCAGCAAGTAGTCCAACCCCATAATCCCATTATTTTTTTCTTTTATGGATTGTATGTGCTGTACCATGTGATAGACGCTGTCTTGGAATTATTAGAGCAGCTGAGTGCAACGTCAAATCTAACCATGGCTCTGCTACCAACTACCGAGCCGTATGACCTTGAGTAGATTGTTTCTTAACTTTGGCCTTTGATTCTTCATTTATATATTGAGAGTATTGTTTCTTACATTTTCTTCCAGTTCTTAAACGTGGATTCTGTATTGACAACTTTAGTAGCTATTACCCTCTTTTTATTTTTAATTTAATTTTTTAAACTGAAGTATCATTGACATACAATCTTACATTGTTTTAAAGTATACGGCACTGTGGTTCAACAACTACCCATATTATTAAAACCTCACCCCTTCTACTGTGGTTAATATCTGTCAACATAGAAAGATGTTACAGAATCATTGATTATATTCTCCATGCTGTATTACTATCCCCTTGACCAACTTATATTATCATTGAGAATTTTTGTGCCCTTTTATTCCCTCCCCCTCCCCATGGTAACCACCAGTCAGTGCTCAGTGTCTGTGAGTTTAGTGCTATTTTGTTTCTTCGGTTTTGCTTTGTTTTTATATTCCACAAATAAATGAAATCATATGGTATTTGTCATTCTTCATCTGGTTTATTTCACTGAGCATAGCATCCTCTAGATCCACCCACATCATTGCAAATGGCTGTATTTCTCTCTTTTTAATTGCTGAATAATATTGCATTATGTATATTACCACTTTTCTGTATTCATTCATCTATTAATGGGCACTTAGATTGTTTTCATATCTTGGCTATTGTGAAATAAATAATGGTGTGATAAACATAAGGTGCATGTATCTTTTCAAATCAGGGATTTTGTTTTCTTTGGGTAAATTCCTAGAAGTGAAATTGCTTGGTCAAATAGTATTTCTATTTTTATTTTTTGAGGAACCTTCATATTGCTTTCCATAGTGGTTGTACCAATTACCATTTCTGCCAACAGTGTAGGAGGTTCCCATTTCTCCACATCCTCACCAACACTTGTTATTTTTTGTCTTTTAGGCAGTGGCCATTCTAACTGGTGCAAGGTGATATTTCATTGTGGTTTTGGTTTGCATTTCCCTGATGATTAGCGATGTGGAGCATCTTATGTGTTTGTTGGTCATCTGAATTTCTTCTTCAGAGAACTGTTTATTCAGGTCCTCTGCCCATTTTAAAATTGGGAACGCCATCTTTAAATGTCTGCTTCCTTTATCATTTTTGGCAGTACCTCTTCTTTTAATTTTTAAAAATTGAAGTATATTTGATATACAATATGATATTGGTGTCAAGTATACAACATACTGATTTGGCAGTTACCTACATTATTAAATGCAATCACCCCCCTCCACTGTGTACTTACTGTCAACACAGAAAGATGTTACTGAATTATTGACTATATCCTCTATGCTGTGCGTTCATCACCATGACTAATTCGTACTATGATTGAGATTTTGTGCCTCTTTATTCCCCTTGGTAGTAACTTTTAGCTCAAGTTCTCTAAAAGCAGAGCCAGTGATGGAGATTTAAGTGCACATGATTTAATGAGGGAGTCTTAGAAGAGGTAATGGGGGAAGCAGAGAGAAGCAAACGTGTGCTCTCAACTAAATTCTATCTTCAGCTTGGCCACTTGCAGAGATATGGAACAGGAAGTGCATGAGGACGGGTCCGACCTTGAAGCAAGGGAGTCAGCTTTTTATACCTTTGTGTTAGTTGGTCCAAGTGTAAGTCCTCTCCTTGGGAGAGGGACTACTAATGTGGGAGCTGCCATTTATCCAGTACCTCCAAGAGTGCTTCTCCTGAGAAGGAGCAACTGTGTACAGTTAGCAACTAAAAAAACAACTGGAAAATAGGATCAGCCTAGTTAGCTGGGCACCAACAGCATTGCTACAATACACGACAATGATGTGGATTATGTGTGAATTGCAATTTAGGGCTTCACACGAAGTTGATAATGAGCACACCTTACATTATTCAAAAAGTGCTATTTCTCAGAAACCTTGGAAGTATATAAATTAGGGCTCTGAGAACTCTGATGGACGACTAACACAGTGGTTCTAGTGATAACATCTATATTGAATACGGCTGTGAAGAATGTGATTATTATACAATTATTTTATGAAATGAAAAAGTAGAAAATCATATATAATATTTTATGTATACTTAAAATTTATATGAGTGCCAAAATCACTATCAGATAGTTGAATATTCTATATCCTTTAAATCTTATATATTTAAGTGGGACATCACCTAATTGTCCACTTGGTCATTTGAAAGAAATTCATTAGTGAACTGTGTTAAACAACTCTGACATACAGTGGGATTAAACATTAATAGCTACCCTATTTATACAATTTTAAAAAATCTTCAAACTGTCATTTATTAAAAGGTTAAATTTCAGGTGAGATATTCATGTAGATACTACAAATTTAAAAAGGATTTTTTTTGCTGTTTTTTTTGTAGCTCAGAGAATTGTTGTTTGATTGCAACATGTTTGTTTACATCTGCCAGCACCTGGACTTCCAATCTTCCCAATAGCCTGGGCTTCTTTCTGGCAGATGCTGGATATGATGTGTGGATGGGAAATAGCAGAGGGACTACCTGGTCCAGGAAACACTTATACCTAAAAACAAATTCCAGAGAATTTTGGGCTTTCAGGTACAAATAAAAATCAAGTAATGATTTATTTTAGTTTACATGTATTGAATATTTTTTTCTTTATGAGTGGAATAAAATATAAGTGTCTTTTCTCAGCTCAGAGCTTTCAGTAGACCATCAAAATTTATGTACATTTTGTCTTAAAAATTAGAGTGTTTATGTTATTTTATACTTGCTTCTCACTTTTCAGCAATAACTTTTATTGACTAACCCTACTCTTTCTTTAGCTCTTCTTTCACTCTGTAACCTATATATTTAGCCTCACTGTATTTAGAATATACAAACACCCTCTTTATAAGACTGCTTTGTGGCTATTTTTTTTCCTTGACTTTATGTTCTCACAGAGTCTCTACTCAGTAGGTAAATCATACCACAACTACCTTTCCATACCCAAAGAGAGTTGAAAATAGCTTTTATTTATTTGCGTATTAATTATCTTTAAATGTTAATATAGCATTAGTAGAATTCACTGTTTATTCTCCTTTTTCTTTTGTAGTTTTGAGGAGATGGCTAAATACAACCTTACAGCCTCTATTGGTTTCATTGTGAAGCAAACTGGACAAGAGGAAATATTTTATGTAAGCCATTCACAGGGCACTACTATTGGTATGGAAAGAAAGATTGTTGCTAATAATCCTTAATTACTTTTTAAAGTTTGTAGATATACTTTCTAAGGATGTAGGTAAGCTTAAAGACCTCTCAGTAAAATAAAGCAGAATTGTGAGATAAGCATAGAATAGTCAGTGCCCTGGAAACTTAGATGCTGCTTTGAGTCCATGTAGTCTTCTCTAGTCACAAAGAATTGTTTGTAAAAATAAGGTTTGTGATTTTGATTGTTTCCCATTGTATAGAAGGTGGATAGCCATCTTAAAATCAAAGTAAGATCATAATTTTCAGTTATTCCACAAATAAAAATTTTGTATTTTTTAAAAATAATGTAGCATAGGGTTTTATAAGTGAGAGACTTGAAAATGCTATTTGTGTTTTAATCTTTAAGAGAGATTAAGAAATGCACAAAAATGAGGAAAGCCTTCCTATATTTAAAGATGACTCAAAAAGAATTTTCATCTCTTCACAGCACTAATGCTTCTGTCTAGGAACTTTACTTCCAGAGAAAAATTCCCCAAGACCTAGCATAATTCCCTTACATGGTGTTGTAAACCTGTTTACTCTTACTCTTTATACTTTGGAAGTAGAAAAGGCCATTTTATAAGAGAAGCCAATATTATATGAGTCTTTTATAGGCTGTGTATCATTTCTTATAGGAATAATTCATTCCCGAATAGAAAGATTTGTTGAGTAAGTCTAATTCCACATTTCATAGCTCTTGACTCTGATGTGAATTAACTACGTGCAACTTTTAGTCTTGCCAGATATTCAGTTATCTGGGAACAGGAATCTCAGAAAATTATTAAATAAGGAAAAAATGTGTGATGTGTCAGAGCTTATTGACTCATAATATGATACATAATTCTTCAATTATTTGGCTTCTCAGAATCCAGGGTAAAAAAACAACCAATAAAATAGAGATGTGCAAATATATAGTTTGACAGGATGTCAAAAGTGAAAAACTACTATTTGTCATATTAGTGACTCCAAACTCTCAGTAAAATATAAATTTCTGTTTAATATCCTCTGTACCAGAAGACAAGAAAGTTCTAAAATATATTTGAAACATTACAATTTAACATTTATTGAGTCTCTCACCTAAAGTATAAAACTCATCTATCTGAAAAATTAACTCATTTCCACCTTCACCAGTTATACAAATGTTCAGTATTATTTCTGAACTTTTAATTGTCGTGCTCAAGGATGATTGCTGAATTATCATTGTTTATCATCTATATATTTCTTCTCAATCCTAATAATCAGCATTATGTTGTGACCAGTATGCATCTTTCATACTGGGTAAGTGAACTTAAGAAATGAATGAGTAAATTAATTGTTCAGAGCTTATTGAACTTTTATTTGCCATGGTATCATTTCTTATATGTTAGTAATTACTTGAGAATAGCTGATTTATATTTTATTTTCTTTCAGCTTTCATAACATTTTCCACCAAAGATAGCTCAAAGAATCAAAATATTTTTTGCCTTAGCACCAGTTTTTTCCATTCAATACTCAAAAAAGCCTTTACTTAAAATGGCACACAAGTGGAAGCCAGTGATCAAGGTATGTTATTCCTTTCCTTTATGCGGTTGATAACTCAAAGTGACCATGATTCTGTGCTTTCAAAATAAATGTCTTGACTATGTTTGCACAGCCACATGTATGAATTGGATATTTGGTTACCTTTACCCTGGATTCTTGCCTTTGTTTCTTTAAAGAGATAGGATTTTATTTATGACACCTTTGGACATCTCATTGTGAAAGAAAATCCAGCTGTCAAATCATCTCTACATGCTGCCCCCAATATGGCCTTAATTAAAATGTCTTAAACTACTGTGAGATAATACATTTGGTTGTAAGCATAGTGAACTCACCACAGCATTTCTTGACATTGTTTTGGTCTTCCAAATATGAATAAAGTAAATTTATTTTACAGACTTTTGCTGGCAACAAAGATTTTTTACCTAATTCATCATTTAAAAGATTTGTGGGTTCAAAGGTGTGTCCACTAAAAATTTTTGGTAATACTTGCCATGATATCTTGTTTATGATGTCTTGATATAACCGGAAGAACTTAAATATGGTGAGAACAAGTTGTATTTGTATGTATTTTATCAAGTTTTACAAAGTAGCTCTCAATAGTGATTATTTTATGCCTTGTTAGTCATTTTATGGTATACCCATTTATACTAGTAGTTAGACTCTTAGCCTTTCTGATTTTGTGACTATACCAACAATGAAACTAATTTGCATTGCCATGCCGGGATTATTTAACCTCCATATTTGTCTTCCACTCTGTAAAGAGCAGAGAACAGCTGCTGTGATGGGTAGCTTTATTATTAGTCTTTGCTATTCAGTGCTAATTTCTTTACATTTCTTGCATTAGAGTTGTCTTCTATTGACTTACTTATTTCCAATAATTCCTCCTCTTCTGTCCTGGTTCCTAACACTCTTTCCCATCCTTGTTGATCCTTTTGTAATTAGAATTAGTACCTTCTAATTATCTTACATGCTTCTGGCATTCATCAAAATTCCTGGAGTGGAAAATTGTTTTGATGCTTAAGCTACATAGCCATTTGGATTGATTGATTGTTGATTCTCTTAGAGACCTCCTAAAAATATAGGCATTCATTCTAAGATATTTTTCAGCACATTAATTTAAAAATCCAAATTTAACAGAAAAATAGTGTCATTTGGATTCATGCACATGGACCCTTTAAGAACTTACCAGTGAGAACCAATTTATTCATTTAAAGAAAGAGATGTGTTCTCTTAATTCCCAAATATTTTCATACAACAAGGATATTTTTATTTTATTCAGTCTCAAAAGGTCTTTTTCCCACTCATGGAGAGCTATATAGACAATTACATAAATTTGAAAGATATTGAAAAATTGAAGAAACACCTCAGAATAGAAGAGATGAATTCAGTTCTTTTTCTTTTTCCCATAAAGGTGAGAGCAAGCTTACTTTTGCCAAAGAAGATAAAAAAAGAATACTTTAATTCCTTCTCTTTCTCATATTTTTCTGCCATCTACTATTATATATACCTACCATGGAATGACTGGAAGGATCATAAATATAATCTTTATTTTTTCTTGCCTTATTCATTCATTCTGTGTTTGGGTAATATATTTGGCCATTGTTGTATTTTATATAATTACACTGTGGTGTCTTTGAGAGTTCTTTTTTACTTTTCTTTGTGAACTATTAGGAAAGCTTACATCTTGACTTCTTAGCATTTAAACTTGTTTGTCTCCTTTCTGGGACAAAGATTCACAGTAGTGTACATTGTAATATGGTTGTCTCCTAAATTATCTGGGATTGGGGGAAGTTTGAAGTAAAAAATTTCATGCACATTGTGTATGGGAACAGTGAAAGTGATAGTATGGTTCAGTTTGATTCAGTCCCTTTGGGCCTATTAAGTTCTTTCAGGATGGTAGTGTCTGACTTAGAATTCTTCCCTATAGGCAGTATGAAAACACAAAAGAAAATCTTGCAGTTTGTAAAATGACAGTTACTCAGGCCAGTGTCACTCAGGCATGGAAAACCAAATAAAAGAACTGAGAGCAAGCTATCATGCAAAAAAAGTCCAGGTAGTAAAAACTCTCATCAATGTAACTTGGGGAAATGTATCATCAAACTACCCACAATTTTGACTTCATCTAATCCCTATGATTCTTTTGTGGTGGTTTACAAAAATAAATTCTAACGTATATAAAGAGAAATGAGCCTGAGATATCTGAGTGTAGTTATCAAGTATGTGTGGTTATGATTTGAATCCCTTTAGGAGCTTATTACATCTTTGATAAAGTTGAAGTAGAGACTCTGATATACATCTCACATTACTCATGGATGGGCATGATGGACATTTACGAAGGCCACTTGTAAGCTTTGTCATCCATGGGACAAGGTGTTTTGGGTTGAGTGAGCCTCTAATTGATCTCTAATTCATATGAGGGTAAAGAGTAGAGACCTCTAATGGAAGCAGTATCTGGAATATGCGTATCCAGGATAAACGTTATATTAGAATTTATTTCAAGCACAAGGAATAATTGTAGTTAAAGGATCCAGTGAATACCTAACAGTTTTAATTGTACTATGTTTATGTTAAAAAGTTTTGTATAGGCCATTTAAAGTTATTCTATCAGAACTTTACTCTTGCCAGTTCAAAGTGCCCTGAGTTGCAATGGAAACAAAAGAAATTTTCTTTTCAGCCCCCAGGTAGTCAAATGGCAAAACTTTAAAAAGGTGACATAACAATTAAGAATATATTATGAGGATTTCACTTCTGGCCATGAGTTTGTAACAGAGTCTAGAATTATCCTCTCAGCATAAATAGCTATAAAATTGGTAAAAATATAGGAAAAAATAACCCAGGTATGAAAGGCTGGGTCAATATTAAAAAATCAATTAATGTAATCCATTATATCAATAGGGTCAAAGGAAAAATCACATGATTGTATCAACAGGTAGAAAAAGCATATAACAAAATCCAACACCTATCCATGATTAAAAACCCTTAGTAAACTAGAAATAGAAAGGAACTTACTCAACTTGAGGGGATGGAAAAAGATATTTCATGCAACTAATAGAGAGAAAAAAGCAGGTGTTGTAGTACTTGTATCAGACAAAATAGACTTCAAAACAAATAAAGTCACAAGAGACAAAAAAGGACATCACGTAATGGTAAAGGGGTCAGTCCAACAAGAAGACATAACCATTATAAATAACTATGATCCCAACACAGGAGCACCTACATATATGAAACAAATAAACAGAATTAAAAGGGAAAAGAGAATGCAATGTATTCATTCTAGGAGACTTCAACACTCTATTCACTCCAAAGGACAGATCAACCAGACAGAAAATAAGTAAGGACACAGAGGCACTGAACAATGCATTAGAACACATGAACCTAACAGACATCTACAGAACTCTATACCCAAAAGCAGCAGAATAAACATTCCTCTCAAGTGCACATGGAATATTTTCAAAAATAGATCATATCCTAGGCCACAAAAAGAGCCTCAGTGAATTCAAAAAGATTGAAATTGTACCTACCATTTCCTCATACACAAAGGTATGAAACTAGAAATAAACTATGCAAAGAAAATGAAAAATCCCACAAACACATGGAGGCTTCACAGCATGCTCCTAAATAACCAATGGATCAATGACCAAATAAAAACAGAGATCAAGCAATATATGGAGAAAAATGACAACAATAATTCAACACTGTAAAATCTGTGGGATGCAGCCAAGGCTGTGCAAACAGGAAAGTATATTGCAATACAGGTATACCTCAGGAAAGAAGAACAATCCCATATAAGCAGTCTAAACTCATAATTAATGAAACTAGAAAAAGAAGAACAAATGAGGCCCAAAGTCAGTCGAAGGAGGTACATAATAAGATTACAGAAGAAATTAACAAAATCAAGAATAAAACAATAGAAACAATCAATGAAAGCAAGAGCTGGTCCTTCGACAAAAAAACAAAATAGATAACCCCCTAACCAGACTTATCAAGACAAAAAGAGAGTCTGTCTACACACATAAACAGAATGAGAAATGAGAAAGGAAAAATCACTAAGGACATTACAGAAATACAAAGAATTATTAGAGCATACTATGAAAAATTATATGCTAACAAACTTGATAACTTAGAAGAAATGGACAACTTTCTAGAAAAATACAACCTTCCAAGGCTGACCAAGGAAGAAACAGAGAATCTAAACAGACCAATTACCAGCAATGAAATTGAACTGGTAATCAAAAAACAACCTAAGAACAAAACTCTGGAACAGATGGCTTCACTGCTGTATTTTATCAAACATTTAGTGAAGACCTAATACCCATACTCCTTAAAGTTTTCCAAAGAGTAGAAGAGGGAATACTTCCAAACTCATTCTATGAGGCCAGCATCACTCTAATACCAAAACCAGGCAAAGACCCCACAAAAAAAGAAGATTACAGACCAATATCCCTGATGAACATAGATGCAAAAATACTCAACAAAATATTAGCAAACTGAATTCAAAAATACATCAAAAAGATCATCCATGATGATCAAGTAGGATTTATTCCAGGGATGCATGGATGGTACAACATTTGAAAATCCATCAACATCATCCACCATATCAACAAAACGAGGGTCAAAAACCACATGATCATCTCCATAGATGCTGAAAAAGCATTTGACAAAATTCAACATCCATTCATGATAAAAACTCTCAGAAAAATGGGTATAGAGGGCAAGTATCTCAAAATAATAAGGGCCATATATGACAAACCCACAGCCAACATCATACTTAACAGCGAGAAGCTGAAAGCTTTTCCTATAAGATCAGGAATGAGACAAGAATGCCCACTTTCCCCACTTCTATTCAACATAGTACTGGAGGTCCTAGCCATGGCAATCAGACAACACAAAGAAATACAAGGCATCCAGATTGACAAGGAAGAAGTTAAACTGTCCCTATTTGCATATGACATGAAAAAACCCTGAAGAATCCTCTCCCAAACTACTTGATCTAATATCTGAATTCAGCAAATTTGCAGGATACAAAATTAATACACAGAAATCTCTGGCATTCCTATACACTAACAATGAACTAGCAGAGAGAAAAATCGGGAAAGCAATTCCATTCACAATTGCATCAAAAGGAATAAAATACCTAGGAATAAACCTAACCAAGGATGTGAAAGACCTATACTCTGAAAACTACAAGACACTCTTAAGATAAATTTAAAAAGATACAAATAAATGGAAACTCATCCCATGCTCACAGATAGGAAGAGTTAATATTGTCAAAGTGGCCTTCCTGCCTAAATCAGTCTATAGATTCAATGCAATTCCTATCAAAATATCAACAGCATTCTTCAACGAACTAGACAAAATCATTCTAAAATTCATATGGAACCACAAAAGATCTCGAATAGCCAAAGCAATTCTGAGAAGGAAGAATAAAGCTGGGGGGATTATGCTCCCCAACTTCAAGCTTTACTACAAAGCCACAGTAATCAAGACAATTTCATACTGGCACAAGAACAGACCCACAGACCAATGGAACAGACTAGAGAGCCCTGATGTAAACCCAGCCATATATGGTCAATTAATATATGATAAAGGAGGCATGGATATAAAATGGGGAAATGACAGCCTCTTTAACAGCTGGTGTTGGCAAAACTGGACAGTTACATGCAAGAGAATGAAACTGGATTATTGTTTAACTCCATACACAAATGTAAACTCAAAATGGATTAAAGACTTGAATGTAAGTCATGAAACCATAAAACTCTTAGAAGACAACATAGACAAACATCTCCTGAATATAAGCATGAGCAACTTCTTCCTGAACCCATCTCCTCGAGAAAGGGAAACAAAAGCAAAAATGAACTCATGGGACTACATCAAACTAAAAAGTTTCTGTACGGCAAAGGACACCATCAACAGAAAAAAAAAGGCATCCTACAGTATGGGAAAATATATTTGTAAATGACATATCTGACAAGGGGTTAACATCCAAAATATATAAAGAACTCACATGCCTCAACAACCAAAAAGCAAATACCCCGGTTAAAAAATGGGCAGAGGATATGAAGAGACAGTTCTCTAAAGAAGAAATTCAGATGGCCAACAGACACATGAAAATATGCACCACATCACTAACCATCAGGGAAATGCAAATTAAAACCACAATGAGATATCACCTCACACTAGTAAGGATGGCCAGCATCGAAAAGACTGAGAACAACAAATGCTGGCGAGGATGTGGAGAAAGGGGAACCCTCCTACATTGCTGGTGGGAATGTAAGCTAGTTCAAACATTGTGGAAAGCAATATGCAGGTTCCTCAAAAATCTAAAAATACAAATAAGATTTGATTTGGGAATCCCACTCCTTGGAATTTACCCAAAGAATACAACTTCTCAGATTCAAAAAGACATTCACCCCTATGTTTATTGCAGCGTTTTTTACAATACTCAAGATATGGAAGCAACCTAAGTGTCCATCAGTAAATGAATGGATAAAGAAGTAGGACATATACACAATGGAATACTATTCGGCCATAAGAAAGAAACAAATCCTAAATCCTAGCATTTGCAACAATATGGATGGAGCTGGAGGTCATTATGTTCAGTGAAATAAGCCAGGCAGAGAAAGACAAATGCCAAATGATTTCCCTCATTTGTGGAGTATAACAATGAAGCAAAACTGAAGGATCAAAATGGCAGCAGACTCAGAGACTCCAAGAAGGAACTAGTGGTTACCAAAGGGGAGGGGTGTAGGAGTGTGGGTGGGGAGGGAGGGAAGGAGAAGGGGATTGAGGGGTATTATGTTTAGTACATATGGTGTGGGGGATCACGGGGAAGACAGTGTAGCCCAAACAGTGAATCTGTGGCATCTTACTACACTGATGGACAATGACTGCATTGGGTATGTGTGGGGACTTGATAATATGGGTAAATATAGTAACCACATTATTTTTTCATGTGAGACCTTCATAAGAGTGTATATCAATCATACATTATTAAAAGAAAAAAAAGAATAAAATACCTAAGAATAAACCTAACCAAGGAGGTAAAAGACCTATACTCTGAAAACTCTAAGACACTCAAGAGAAAAATTTAAAAAGACACCAATAAATGGAAATCTATCCTGTGCTTATGGGTAGGAAAAATTAATATTGTCAATATGGCCATCCTGCCCAAAGCAATTTAAAGATTCAGTACAATCCCTATCAAAACACCAATAGCATTCTTCAGTGAACTAAAACAAATAATTCTAAAATTCATATGGAACCACAAAAGACTGCTAATAGCCAAAGAAATCCTCAGAAAGAAGAACACAGCTGGGGGCATTACACTCCCTGACTTCAAGCTCTACTACTACCAAGTCACAGTAATCAAAATTTCATACTGGCTCAAGAACAGACACATAGATCAATGGAACAGAGTAGAGAGGCCAGATATAAACCCACACAGATATGGCTTATTAATATATATCAAAGGGTCCATGAATATATAATGTGGAAAAGGCAGCCTCTTCAACAACTGGTATTGGGAATACTGGACAGCTACATGCAAGAGAATGAAACTGGATTATTGTCTAACCCCATACACAAAAGTAAACTCAAGATGGATCAAAGACATGAATGAAAGTCATAAAACTCTAAAATTCTCAGAAGAAAGCAAGCAGAAATCTCTTGAATATAAGCATGACCAGTTTTTTCCTGGACACATCTCCTCGGGCAAGGGAAATAAAATAAAAAATGAACAAGTGGGACTTTATCAAACTAAAAGCTTCTGTACAGCAAGTGACACTGTCAGCAGAACAGAAAGGCATCCTACAGTATGGGAGAATATATTTGTAAACAACTCATCTGATAAGGGGTTAACATCCAAAATATATAAAGAGCTCATATACCTCAACAACCAAAAACAAACAACCTAATTAAAAAATGGATGAAGGACCTGAACACATATTTCTCCAAAGAAGAATTACAGATGGCTAACAGGCACATGAAAAGATGCTCCACATCACTAATCATCAGGGAAATGAAAATGGAAACTACAATGAGATATCACCTCATACTAGGTAGAATGGCCACTATCCAAAAGACAAGGAATGACAAATGATGGCAAGGATGTAGAGAAATAGGAACCTCCTACTCTGTGGTGGAACTGCGAATTGGTACAACCAAAGCAGTATGGAGCTTCCTCCAAAAACTAAAAATAGAAATACCATTTGACCCAGTAATCCCATTCCTAGGAATTTACCCAAAGAAAACAAAAACCCTGACTCAAAAAGATACATGCACCCTTTTTATCATCACATCATTTGCAACAGTCAAGATATAGAAACAACATAAGTGCCCATCAATAGAGGAATGGATAAAGACATGGTACATATACACAATGGAATATTATTCAGCTGTAAAAAGAAAAGAAATCCTACCATTTGCAACAACTGGATGGATCTAGAGGGAATTACAATCAGTGAAATAAGGCAGGTAGAGAAAGACAGATACCATATGATTTCACTCATTTGTGGAACATAAAAACAAAGCAAAACAGAATGAACAAAACAGCAATAGACTCACAGACACGAAGTGACTAGTAGTTACCATAGGGGAGGGAGGTGGGGTGGGTAGTGGGTGGAATGAGAGAGAGGTGGATAATGTGCACAATAATTTGCAATCACAGTATATGTTGATCATGGAGGCTGTTGAACCATTGTGATGTACATTTGAAACCAACATAAGATTGTATATTACTGATACTTAAAAAAGAGATAACCAGGTGGTTCTTAAAAAGTAAACACAGATTGTCTCTGAAAAGGAAAAGAACGTGTTTTCTTGTTAAGTAACTGAAACCAATGTAGTGATTTAAAAGAAATAAGCATGATCTTTTTGGCTCCACATACACTTCTCGGATTTGAAATGTTGGTCATTAACATGTGAGAAGCCAAAATCAACCAATCAAAATATAAGTGAATAAGCAAGGAGACAAGTGAGTACTGCTCTGCGAGCTGCTACAATACAAAGGAAGGGGAGTCGAATGCTGCTAGATGCAAAAACATCAAACATTGAGTGACTTGACAAGAAAGTGTGTTCTATGTAGATGCCACTAGAAAAAACAAAGGCTGATTTTCTGCTATGATATTTCTGCATAGAAGACAAAGAATCAAGGCCACTAAAATTCAAAGGGAACTGGAAGCAGGACTAAAAATTTTCAAGGCACTTTTTAATCAAAATTTACATATCCAGAAGACTGAAAGAATTTGAAGTTTTCATCTGACATTGAGACTCACAACAACCCTTAGCCTTCTAAACACCTTGCTATGTTCCACTAAGAGAAAATCCTCATTTTTTGAAGTTCTTTGACTCACAGAATAATGTCAAGCCTAAGGACATTCACATAAATGCCAGTGTTATCAAGAACATATCTTGAAAAATGAGACTACCTCTCTGATTTTTGTGTTTTGATGAATTTGAAGAATATGAAATTTTTCAAGGTTCTGTCTAGATCAAGGATGATTTTACAATTAACTCACTTTTGGAAAAGAGGAACTAATAAGAATATCTGTCAAAGTTTAGATTTGTGTAATTAAAGTTAGCTTGGAAACACAAGCTAAAGTTCTGGAAAAAAAAAATCACAAGGAAAGAGTATTAGGAGGAAGGAGGACCCAATAGATTAAAATTAAGAGACATAACAATCAATGCAGCATGTGGATCTTACTTGGATTATGATTAACACAAATTTGCTGGCAAAAGAAAAGCATAAGACAGTGAAGGAAATTTGAAGAGTGATTAGTTATTTGATGATATTAAATAATTATTGAAAATGTTTTGTTAATTTTATAAAGTCATTTTATTTTAATAAATAGATATATTAGTAAATGTATATTTATTTTATACACATTCAAGTACTTACAAAAGAAATGATACATTGTTTCAGATTTGCTTCAAAATAACTCAGTGCAGGGGTGGGTAGTTGGAGGTATAGATGAAACAAAATTGGCCATAAATTGGTGATTGTTGAATTTAGATGCTAAATACATGGATATTCACTGTATTATTCTCTTTACTTTTGTACTCTTCTTTTATTTACCATAAAAAGGTAAAGAATAAAAATATAAAACATTTAAAACTCTCTTTACAATATAATCAAAAAGTATAAAATACTTTAAAATAAATCTAGCAAAAGATGTCAGGCCCTTATTGATAATTACAAAATACTATTCTGGAAAACTAAAGACTATTTAAATATGAGGAGAGATAGAGCATGTTCATGATTGAAGATTTAGTATCCCTCAAACATCAATTTTATGCAAATCGAATTATACATTTAATACAATCTCAATTAAAATTTTAAACAGCTTTGTTTGCTTTTTGTAGGGAATTGCAAATTGAACCTAAGGTTTACCTAGAATTGCAAATGGTCAAATATAGTGAAGAAAATGTTAACAAAGAGGTAACGACATTGGAGATTTGCACTATCTAATAACAAAAATAAAATTACAGCAATCAAGGCAGTGTAAATTGTTGCAAATACAAAAAAAACATGCTGATGGAACAGACTAGAGAGTCCAGAAGCAGCTCCACACATGTACAGTCATCTGCTTTTGACAGAAGTAACAGTGTAGTGTGAAGAAAAAATTGGGTGTTTACAATAAAGCAAAATATATGCATACAAATAAGTAAATCTTGACTCTTGTTTTGCCTGAACACAATGGTTCAGGTGAATTGCAGACCTAAGTGTGAAAGGTAAAACAATAAAGCTTCTAGAAGAAAATGTAGTATCTTCATGACATTGAAGCAGGCATAGATTTCTTGAACAGAACACAAAAAACATAACCATAATGTGAAGATCCATAATTTAGATTATATTAAAATTAGGAATTTCTGTTTATCAAGATACATCATTAAGAAAATGAAAAGGCAAGCCCTGGTGTGAAATACATAATTCTGAAAATTCTCAATTATTAATAAACTGCTCAGTGTATATAAAGAATTTCTATTAATTTAATTTAAAATGCAGACAATACAATTTTAAAAGGGAAAAATGAGTTGAAGAGGCACTTTATAAGACATTCAAGCAGCTGCTAAATAGAAGATGCTCAACCTCGTTAGTCATCAGTGAACATAGAAATACCCTAAAGGCCACATTAGAATGACTCAAATGATTGACAGTGCCAACTTGGTTGGTATATGGAAAAGCAAAACTGTTATACACTGCTGATGGGAGTAACATAGGGCAATCATTTTGGAGACTAGCTTAGAAATATCTATTAAGGCTAAGATATGCACACCATATGACCTAGGAATTCAAGTCCTCAGAATATAGAGAAATCAAAACATATGTACACCAAAGCTGTGTACAGTAATGTTCATAGCAACATTCTTCATAATATCCCCAAATGGAAATAAGCCAAATGCTATCAACAATAAAATGGATAAAAAGATTGTGGTGTGTTCTCACAAAGAAATGTTTTCCTAGAGTAATGAAAATGGTTGAACAGTTGCTACATACAAGAACACAGAGAATCTCCAACCCTAAATAAAACTTGCCCATCATTTCCATTCGTGTGTTTTCCCCTCATCTAATAATTCCCCTGGCAGAGCTACCATAGAGAGGAAAAAAAGAAAAGTGATATTAGGAACACACTAATTGTACCTCAAAGCCACAAACTATACACATAAGATGTGTGTGTGTGTGTGTGTGTGTGTGTGTGCAAACGTAATGTACATTGGTTGAGTCATTGCTGTGTAGGACCTGTTGCAGCTTTTATTACTAATCTTTATTATACCCTTGGAAATTACAATTCTGAGACCAGCATAGATCAAGCAACCAACTAAAAGCCAAAGTAAAAATAAATGGCTGAGAAGGGGTTGAAATCCAGACCCTCTCAGTACCATCATCCATTGTAGTGATTTTGAATAGTGGTTTGGATCCATGAATCAAAGTTTCTTCATCAGGATGGTTAGAAGAGAAACTGGAAAAAAAAAAAGAGGAACTGAAATAATATATTTCTGCCACCAACAATGGAGACTCAGGGAGTAGTAGCTGCTTTTTCATCACTGTAATTGTTCTTTGAGATGATGTGGCATTATTGTTTAGCTTAATGTTATTATATTTTAATCTTAAGACTGAGACTGTCACAAACTTACTCCTATGTTCTAAGTTGCATTTTCCTTGGCAACTCTACAAAAAGCCTAGAACTGAAGAATCTAAGGAGTCTGAAGCAGGAGGCCCCCAAAGTGGGCCAGCGGATGGGGGAGGAATTAAAATAAAAAAGCTGACAAACTTGTCCTTAGCAAAGCAAGGGTGGCTTCCAGGGGGACCACTCAAATATGGCATAGATGCAGCTAAGTGCCCATGGAGAGTGCAGAGCAATAAAGATGAGAAGACTTCATGTCCAGAATTTTTTTTAATGCAATATAATTTTGGAAATGAATAGGCAGTGATGTCACAATGCCATTGAAGGAAAAGGCTTATGGGTTAGTTCTAAAAATAAATAGTTCTGCACACTGAACCAATAATACATAAAATACCATTATGTATGTTATCAGATGTCAGTAAATGGCTTAACTGAATATATTGATATGGAGAAAATAAAATTCTAGACAGATAAAACTTGCATACAGTCAGCACTCCTATGTGCAGATTCCGTAATTGCTCATTTTTATGCCTGCTGAAATTTATTTGTAATCCCAGAGTCAGTATGGTGCTTTCACGGTCATTTGTGGACATGCACAAGACAGCCGAAAATTTGAGTCACCAGTTGTGCAAGATCTCAGCTGAAGTCAAAGTGATACCCTGCCTTATTTCATTTCTCCTATTACAAACAAGTATCCTTTTTTTGCAGTCTATTTTGTGCCGTGTTTTTCACATTTTTATGCTTTTTAGTGATGACTTCACTGTTGAAAACGGCCTCCAGTCATATGGTGAAGTGCTGTCTCATGTTTCCAAGTGGAAGAAGGCTATGATGTGCCTTACAGAGAAAAGTATGTGTTAGATAAGCTTTGCTGAGGCAGGAGTTGTGCTATTGGCCAGGGCTTCCATGTTAATAAACCAGCAACATATATTAAGTGAGATGTTTTAAGCAGAAACACATATAAAGCAAGGTTATATATTGCTCATTTGATGAAAATGTTTTGGCCAGAGGCTTGTATGAACCTAACTCCATTTCCCCTAGGAACAGTGATCCAGTATTCACTAAGTCAGTGTTTTGGGTGATTACCTCAGATAACTACCTTGAGTAACAAGAATCAACTATAATTTCTTAGGAAAGAGAAAAGGAACACTGTCATGCATCTTTGTGTTTGTGACTTCCATTGAGGTAAATCAGTTAATGAAGGCACAACACTATTTTGAATTTTAAAATAAACCTTTTTGAGAACTACAAATGCACACACAGTTGTGAACAATAATAAAGAGATAATCTACATTTCACAATGCTTTTAAGGACATTCTCTCTCAGAAGCCTTTAGGTAATTCTGAGGAGATGGTTTTAAACATGAACAAATAATGGTTGAACATGAACAAATGAATAAAAGTTTATTTTAAAGAATAAACCACACAAATGTTAATGTGTAGGAAAGAGAGAGAAGGCCACTGGTTTAATCATGCACAAGGAAGACTGAAATAAAGATGACCATTTTCAAATAGTGAATGTTGTTTTGAATTTTACAGATCAACTGTTCTACTGTAGAACTAATTTAATTTGTTCCTAGTTGGTGCATTAAGCTTAACTTTCTGTCCAAATTAATTTTTACAACAGCTTGTAGGCTACTGTGAAACAGTTGATTTCTTGAAAGTTTCTTTTTATTTGTATTTTCTGAGTTCTTAATTCCACAGGTATTTATTAAAAAGAAAAGAATAAGGGGGGGCGGAGCCAGGATGGCGGCGTGAGTAGAGCAGTGGAAATCTCCTCCCGAAAACACATAGAGCTATGAAAATATAACAAAGAAAAATCTTCCTAAAATAGAGACCACAGGACACAGGACAACATCCAGACCACATCCACACCTGCAAGAACCCAGTGCCTTGCGAAGGGGGTAAGATACAAGCCCCGGCCCGGCGGGACCCGAGCGCCCCTCCCCCTGGCTCCCAGCGGGTAGAAAGAAACCGGAGCAGTTTTTTTTTTTTGGCGAGTGCTTTTTGGAAGCCTTAAAGGGACAGGGCCCCCGTTGCTAGGGAGGCAGGGTGGCGGGACCGGTGAGCGGGTGCCTGGGACCGGCGCCTGAGGACAAAGAATATCCCGCATTTTTCCCTGTGGGACCGGTGGGCGGGTGCCTGAGACCGGCACCTGAGGACGGAGGAAATCGCGTGTTTTTCCCTTTTTTTTTCTCTTTTTGGCGAGCGCTTTTTGGAAGCCTTAAAGGGACAGGGACCCCGGTGCTAGGGAGGCAGGGCAGCGGGACTGGTGAGTGGGTGCCTAGGACCGGCGCCTGACGACAAAAAAAAATCGCGTGTTTTTTCCTTTTTTTTTTT
This sequence comes from Manis javanica, assembly GCF_040802235.1. NCBI lineage: Eukaryota > Metazoa > Chordata > Mammalia > Pholidota > Manidae > Manis > Manis javanica. Next base: position 65,822,125 of record NC_133162.1, read on the forward strand.
TTTTTTTTTCTGTTCCCTCTCTCATTGTTGCTGTTGTTGTTTTGGTTTGGAGAGTGCTTTTTGGAAGTCTTAAAGGGTCAGGACAGGTCACTTAGACCAGAGGCAGGGAATCTGGGGAACTCTGGGCACTCTAACCCCCTGGGCAGCAGGGAGCAGAGAGGCACCTTACGGAGATAAATAGCCTCCCGGCCGCTCCCCCTCCAATGGGGCTCCACCATTTTGGAGGAGCAGCCCCAGCCAGGCCACGCCCACAGCAACAGCAGAGATAAACTCCATAGCAATAGGGCAGGAAGCAGAAGCCCTGTCTGCACACAGCTGCCCAGCACAAGCCACAAGAGGTCACTATTCTCCCAGGAGAGGAAGGCCACAAACCAATAAGAAGGGAAGCTCTTCCAGCGGTCACTCGTACCAGCTCTGCAAACTATCTCTATCACCATGAAAAGGCAAAACTACAGGCAGACAAAGATCACAGAGACAACACCTGAGAAGGAGACAGACCTAACCAGTCCTCCTGAAAAGGATTTCAAAATAAAAATCATGAACATGCTGACAGAGATGCAGAGAAAAATGCAAGAGCAATGGGATGAGATGCAGAGAAAAATGCAAGAGAAGTGGGATGAAGTCCGGAAGGAGATCACAGATGTCAGGAAGGAGATCACAGAAGTGAAACAATCCCTGGAAGGATTTATAAGCAGAATGGATAAGATGCAAGAGGCCATTGAGGGAATAGAAGCCAGAGAACAGGAACGTATAGAAGCTGACATAGAGAGAGATAAAAGGATCTCCAGGAATGAAACAACACTAAGAGAACTATGTGACCAAGCCAAAAGGAATAATATTCGTATTATAGGGATACCAGAAGAAGAAGAAAGAGGAAAAGGGATAGAAAGACTCTTTGAAGAAATAATTGCTGAAAACTTCCCCAAACTGGGGGAGGATACAATTGAACAGACCATGGAATTACACAGAACCCCCAACAGAAAGGATCCAAGGAGGACAACACCAAGACACATAGTAATTAAAATGGCAAGGATCAAGGACAAGGAAAGAGTTTTAAAGGCAGCTAGAGAGAAAAAGGTCACCTATAAAGGAAAACCCATCAGGCTAACATCAGACTTCTCGACAGAAACCTTACAGGTCAGAAGAGAATGGCATGATATACTTAATGCAATGAAACAGAAGGGCCTTGAACCAAGGATACTGTATCCAGCACGACTATCATTTAAATATGATGGAGGGATTAAACAATTCCCAGACAAGCAAAAGCTGAGGGAATTTGCTTCCCACAAACCACCTCTACAGGGCATCCTACAGGGACTGCTCTAGATGGGAGCACCCCTAAAAAGAGCACAGAACAAAACACACAACATATGAAGAATGGAGGAGGAGGAATAAGAAGGGAGAGAAGAAAAGAATCTCCAGACAGTGTATATAACAGCTCAATAAGCAAGCTAAGTTAGGCAGTAAGATACTAAAGAAGCTAACCTTGAACCTTTGGTAACCACGAATCTAAAGCCTGCAAAGGCAATAAGTACATATCTCTCAATAGTCACCCTAAATGTAAATGGACTTAATGCACCAATCAAAAGACATAGAGTAACAGAATGGATAAAAAAGCAAGACCCATCTATATGCTGCTTACAAGAAACTCACCTTAAACCCAAAGATAAGCATAGACTAAAAGTCAAGGGATGGAAAAACATATTTCAGGCAAACAACAGTGAGAAGAAAGCAGGGGTTGCAGTACTAATATCAGACAAAATAGACTTCAAAACAAAGAAAGTAACAAGAGATAAAGAAGGATACTACATAATGATAAAGGGCTCAGTCCAACAAGAGGATATGACCATTCTAAATATATATGCAACCAATACAGGAGCACCAGCATATGTGAAGCAAATACAGAACTAAAGAGGGAAATAGACTGCAATGCATTCATTTTAGGAGACTTCAACACACCACTCACCCCAAAGGATAGATCCACCGGGCAGAAAATAAGTAAGGACACACAGGCACTGAACAACACACTAGAACAGATGGACCTAATAGACATCTATAGAACTCTACATCCAAAAGCAACAGGATATACATTCTTCTCAAGTGCACATGGAACATTCTCCAGAATAGACCACATACTAGCTCACAAAAAGAGCCTCAGTAAATTCCAAAATATTGAAATTCTACCAACCAATTTTTCAGACCACAAAGGTATGAAAGTAGAAATAAATTCTACAAAGAAAACAAAAAGGCTCACAAACACATGGAGGCTTAACAACATGCTACTAAATAATCAATGGATCAATGAACAAATCAAAATAGAGATCAAGGAATATATAGAAACAAATGACAACAACAACACTAAGCCCCAACTTCTGTGGGATGCAGCGAAAGCAGTCTTAAGAGGAAAGTATATATAGCAATCCAGGCACACTTGAAGAAGGAAGAACAATCCCAAATGAATAGTCTAACATCACAATTATCGAACCTGGAAAAAGAAGAACAAATGAGGCCTAAAGTCAGCAGAAGGAGGGACATAATAAAGATCAGAGAAGAAATAAACAAAATTGAGAAGAATAAAACAATAGCAAAAATCAATGAAACCAAAAGCTGGTTCTTTGAGAAAATAAACAAAATAGATAAGCCTCTAGCCAAACTTATTAAGAGAAAAGAGAATCAACACAAATCAACATAATCAGAAATGAGAATGGAAAAATCACGACAGACTCCACAGAAATACAAAGAATTATTAAAGACTACTTAGAAAACCTATATGCCAACAAGCTGGAAAACCTAGAAGAAATGGACAACTTCCTAGAAAAATACAACCTCCCAAGACTGACCAAGGAAGAAACACAAAAGTTAAACAAACCAATTACCAGCAAAGAAATTGAAACAGTAATCAAAAAACTACCCAAGAACAAAACCCCGGAGCTGGACGGATTTACCTCGGAATTTCATCAGACACACAGAGAAGACATAATACCCATTCTCCTTAAAGTGTTCCACAAAATAGAAGAAGAGGGAATACTCCCAAACTCATTCTATGAAGCCAACATCACCCTAATACCAAAACCAGGCAAAGACCCCATCAAAAAAGAAAATTAAAGACCAATATCCCTGATGAATGTAGATGCAAAAATACTCAATAAAATATTAGCAAACAGAATTCAACAGTATATCAAAAGGATCATACACCATGACCAAGTGGGGTTCATCCCAGGGATGCAAGGATGGTACAACATTCGAAAATCCATCAACATCATCCACCACATCAACAAAAAGAAAGACAAAAACCACATGATCATCTCCATAGATGCTGAAAAAGCATTTGACAAAATTCAACATCCATTCATGATAAAAACTCTCAGCAAAATGCGAATAGAGGGCAAGTACCTCAACATAATAAAGGCCATATATGATAAACCCACAGCCAGCATTATGCTGAACAGCAAGAAGCTGAAAGCATTTCCTCTGAGATCGGGAACCAGACAGGGATGCCCACTCTCCCCACTGTTATTTAACATAGTACTGGAGGTCCTAGCCACGGCAATCAGACAAAACAAAGAAATACAAGGAATCCAGATTGGTAAAGAAGAAGTTAAACTGTCACTATTTGCAGATGATATGATACTGTACATAAAAAACCCTAAAGACTCCACTCCAAAACTGCTAGAACTGATATCGGAATACAACAAAGCTGCAGGATACAAGATTAACACACAGAAATCTGTAGCTTTCCTATACACTAACAATGAATCAATAGAAAGAGAAATCAGGAAAACAATTCCATTCACCATTGCATCAAAAAGAATAACATACCTAGGAATAAACCTAACCAAAGAAGTGAAAGACTTATACTCTGAAAACTACAAGTCACTCTTAAGAGAAATTAAAGGGGACACTAACAGATGGAAACTCATCCCATGCTCATGGCTAGGAAGAATTAATATCGTCAAAATGGCCATCCTGCCCAAAGCAATATACAGATTTAATGCAATCCCTCTCAAATTACCAGCAACATTCTTCAATGAATTGGAACAAATAATTCAAAAATTCATATGGAAACACCAAAGACCCCGAAGAGCCAAAGCAATCCTGAAAAAGAAGAATAAAGTAGGGGGGATCTCACTCCCCAACTTCAAGCTCTACTACAAAGCCATAGTAAACAACATAATTTGGTACTGGCACAAGAACAGAGCCACAGACCAGTGGAACAGATTAGAGACTCCAGAAATTAACCCAAACATATATGGTCAATTAAGATTTGATAAAGAAGCCATGGACATACAATGGCAAAATGACAGTCTCTTCAACAGATGGTGCTGGCAAAACTGGACAGCTACATGTAGGAGAATGAAACTGGACCATTGTCTAACCCCATATACAAAGGTAAACCCAAAATGGATCAAAGGCCTGAATGTAAGTCATGAAACCATTAAACTCTTGGAAAAAAACATAGGCAAAAACCTCTTAGACATAAAAATGAGTGACCTCTTCTTGAACATATCTCCCCGGGCAAGGAAAACAACAGCAAAAATGAGCAAGTGGGACTACATTAAGCTGAAAATCTTCTGTACAGCGAAAGACACCATCAATAGAACAAAAAGGAACCCTACAGTATGGGAGAATATATTTGAAAATGACAGATCCGATAAAGGCTTGAAGTCCAGAATATATAAAGAGCTCACACGCCTCAACAAACAAAAAACAAATAACCCAATTAAAAAATGGGCAGAGGAACTGAACAGTTCTCTAAAAAAGAAATACAGATGGCCAACAGACACATGAAAAGATGTTCCACATCGCTAATTATCAGAGAAATGCAAATTAAAACTACAATGAGGTATCACCTCACACCAGTAAGGATAGCTGCCATCCAAAAGACAAACAACAACAAATGTTGGCGAGGCTGTGGAGAAAGCGGAACCCTCCTACACTGCTGGTGGGAATGTAAATTAGTTCAACCATTGTGGAAAGCAGTATGGAGGTTCATCAAAATGCTCAAAACAGACCTACCATTTGACCCAGGAATTCCACTCCTAGGAATTTACCCTAAGAACGCAGCAATCAAGTTTGAGAAAGACAGATGCACCCCTATGTTTATCGCAGCACTATTTACAATAGCCAAGAATTGGAAACAACCTAAATGTCCATCGGTAGATGAATGGATAAAGAAGATGTGGTACATATACACAATGGAATACTACTCAGCCATAAGAAGTGGAAAAATCCAACCATTTGCAGCAACATGGATGGAGCTGGAGAGTATTATGCTCAGTGAAATAAGCCAAGCGGAGAAAGAGAAATACCAAATGATTTCACTCATCTGAGGAGTATAGGAACAAAGGAAAAACTGAAGGAACAAAACAGCAGCAGAATTACAGAACCCAAAAATGGACTAACAGGTACCAAAGGGAAAGGAACTGGGGAGGATGGGTGGGCAGGGAGGGATAAGGGGGGGAAGAAGAAGGGAGGTATTAAGATTAGCATGCATGGGGGGGAGGGTGAAAGGGGAGGGTGGGTTGCACAACACAGAGAAGACAAGTAGTGACTCTACAACATTTTGCTAAGCTGATGGACAGTAACCATAATGTTGTTGTTAGGGGGGACCTGATATAGGGGAGAGCATAGTAAACATAGTATTCTTCATGTAAGTGTAGATTAAAAATTAAAAAAAAAAAAGAAAGAAAGAAAGAAAGAAAAGGGGGATTACTCCTTGATAGGATAAAACTATTGGTAAATCAAAGATCAACGCATGCTTTAAATATCCTTAATGTTGATTACTTAAAGGGTGTCAGATGATCAGCTATGGAGGTACTCCTTTCTGATAATATTCCTTTCTCTTAATAAAAAAAAAAAAAGCAGTTACTGTGTGCTGACCTCCAATGAGTTCTGCACAGTGGTATAGAGGGCATGTCAAAGTGTGGGCAAAGGGTCTGTTTGTTTCTATGCTGAAGTTCAAGGCCTAGCTTGGATACCCAGAAAATGAGCTAAGATACGATGTGAGGAGGAGCTTCCGGCATCAGCACTCTCTGGAGGACTTGTGCCGGGGGATGATCATCAAAGCCTCCACAGGGATCCGGACGATGTTGCGGTTGTGGCTGCATCCAGCCCACCGTCTCCTGGACTTGCCATAGGAATGAGGAGGGAGATGTCTAGGCTGGCATGTGCATACAGTGAGACAACGAATTTGACTGGATCTGTACTGTTGGAACTCAACCAGGAGTTGGGAGGGGTGCAAGTTGTAGCACTCCAAAATCTCATGACTATAGACTATCTATGGTTAAAAGAACATATGGGAGGTGAACAGATCCCAGAAATGGGCTGCTTTAATTTGTCTGATTGTTCAAGTATAGTTGGACAATATCCATCATATCATAGATAAATTTTCACAAATGCCTAGGGTGCCTAAACGGTTTTCTTGGCTTCACTGGAGATGGATGGTAATTATAGATTTGCTCTGTTTATGTCACCGTATACCTATTATGTTAATATGTGTGTGCAAATTAGTTAGTAGTTTAAAACCTATACATACTTAAGGTACTCTACAAGAAGATATGTCAAAGAAATAATCAATCCTCCCATGTTTTCTTCCATATGCTACATCTATAGCTTTTCTTCTTCATTCCTAATTACAACCCCTAAATAGAATTCGTGCCTCATATCGAATTTACCGAGTATCATAATTCCTCCAGGTGGTAAAGATACCTCGAGACAAGTGCTGGGCATAGAAGCCACAGGGCATAAATCTGCAAAGAAGTAAAAAGCTAACCTTTTCAAACAATATGGCTTCTCTCTCACTTACCATCTTTACATTTCCCTGTATGGCCCCGGAAGATGACTGGTTAGCCAGAGACGGGTAAGATTCCTCAAGGGAGGAACAACCTAAGATAGGCACAGTCGCAAGGGGGCCATCAGGTGAGAATTTGGGGATCAACAGAGGTGAGGCTCAGAACCTCACCCCCCCCTGTTTTGAGAGAAATCTTCTGCATCCGTGGATGTTTTGCTGCCCTTGTCTAGCTTGGATTAATACTTAGTCCATAGGCACACACCTGATCATCTACATTTGCCCTCTTACATCACTAAACTATGTTTTCTACCTTTATCTTGCATCTACCTACCACTTCAGCATTTTATTAAAAATAAAAATAATAATAATAATAGAGGGAGAAATGTGGGATCTACATATAAATCAAGTACAAAAATCAAATGAATATTCATATTTGACCTGATTGTTTATAGTTCATAATGCGTGATCAAAACTGAAAGTTTCTGTGATGAATGCCCTTGTACTTTTCACCATGTAAGAATTTATTCACTATGTAAGAATTCGTTCACCATGTAAGAACTTGTTCGTTATGCTTCAGAAGATTGGAGACTGACGAGAATTAGGCTTGAGATGGATTAATGAGTGTACATTGAGCATTGACCCCCCTAAATTGAATTTTATTGTTGTTCACAACCATTTGATCAATAAATATGAGAGATGCCCTCTCAAAAAATATATATATATATATATTAAGTAAAAAAAAAAAAAAAGAAAAGAATAAATATAATCTCTCTGGGCTCAATTTTGTCATATATAAAATGAAGGAAAATAGTGTCTAAGATTTCTTAGAGCTCTAGCATCTTGGATTCTGTGAGCATTAGTCTCTCCTGTGGGGTTCACTCTCTCTCTCTGAGATATTCCTACATGACTAAATGTGCTTACAAACAGAAGACTCAGATTCCTTTTTTGGCTTTGCCATAATACTCTGCCTTTACTTACTCTCCTTATGGCCTTAGCTAGAACAAGCTGTTTCAGGTTTTGACCATCAGTGCAATTTCTATGACATCTTGAGTATAGTCCTCATATTAAAAATTAAATGGTAGAGAGAAGAGCAGCTGCCTGAGGTATAAGGACCCTGGCCATAGGAGACCGCAGTGAGGATGCCGAAGGAGCAAGGGCTTGAGGGGGTCCTAGAAGGCAGGGCGTTGAGGACTGGGACCTGGAAGGTGGGGTCTTGGGGTGATCCACTGGTGGAGTTAGACATTATAAACATGCCATTTCTGTGCCAGGCACGAGGTGAGCTCTTCATGGGCATCATCTACTAATCCTCCAGACATTGGGAAGCTCCACAGGGTCCCTGGTCCTGGGCCATGAGTGAACTGAAGGACCTCCTCTTTTAATTCCACAACTTCAAGCTTGAGGACCACCTGAATTTGTGCCCTGGCTTCAGGGCAGTGCTGACCCACTCCAAAGATTTTGGTATCTGCAGCAGGGAGCTGGATGCTGCTGCTGGAGCTTCAGACCCTGCTCTTCTGTGGCGGTTCAAGGCCTTCCAGTGACGGCGATAGAAACCCAGATGCTGACAGACTGGCAGGATAAGATGGCCTCTATTCCTGAAGCTGGGTGGTGGCTATGACTTTGAAGCTCCTACCAGCATGGAAACTCAAGAACCAGAAAGGAGAAGGGAAAGCAGGACATGAACCCAGCCTCTGTCATGGGTAGTTCATTCAAAAACCTTCTGTCTAAGATCCAGGGATATAAATTCATTGATGACCTCATCAACTAGTGACTGGTCTTCAAGAAGACACCCTTATCAGATTCTGGGCCTAGATGAAACTTTACTGTGCCAATTACTAGCAAAGAGGTGTACATGCTGGAAAAGCTACTGAAAGATCAAGCTGGACATTGTAAGATCCCATACCTAAGGAAACTAGACCCCAAGCACTGGGTACTGGAGGACATGTGAGAGGAAAAAGATGGACCTGTCCAGTGGCTGACAAAAAAGGAGTCTTCTTGAGGTCACTGAGCAAAACTAAAAATGTGGATGCCCTGCTGCAGAAGTCTGAGACCCAGCATGAGCAGCCAGAAGATGTATGCCTCTTTGCATCCTGGCACAGAGCGTCTTGCAGGCCCTTGTTGAGTAAAATATTATTTCCTCTAGGGAGGACTCTTCTATTCCTGACATATCCAAGAAGGAGTTGGAGCTGGGACAGCAGAACCTCTCCTCTTGTTTTTGAAGGACAAAACTAAGTCCTTCAATGGTCCACATACCAAGTCCCTGCAGAACCACATCAAGGAAAAGCTGGTCACCCAGGGCTTGCTGGAGTCTGAGGACCCTGGGGGATCCTGAGGATGAGACTCTTGCTGAGCTGATGAGCAGGCTGAGCTGAATTGGGCTGAGCAGCCACAGTGGGATCAGGAAGCTTGACTTGCTGAGGCTGCAAAGAGGAGATAAGTGAGAGGAGGTAAAGCCACAGGCTGCAGTGCAGACACCAAGGTCATGGATGCCTTCAGCAGAAGAAGCTGACCCCTACCAAGAAGAGAACCAGGCCTGGAGCTCAATGGAGGAACATTAGATAATCCTGGAGCTGCTAGATGTATAGTCTGTACCACTGCCCTAGGCTGCCACCTCTCTGGCACGGAACAAGAGAGGAGAGGAGGGAAATCTGTTTCATTAGGCTGTCAGAAGCCACAGACTGTCTGCCCTGCCAAATAGTGACAGTCCTAGAGCATTATGGCCCTTCCCTGAAGTTGTTTGGCCTAGCTCTATATAGCCAGTTCATGGAGGCCCTTGTGTCAGCACAGACTGGCTGCTCTCCACAATGATGGGTGTTTCTTCTCTAGGCCTTTTTCTCCTTCCTCACCATCACCCACTTCCTCATTTCCCCCTTATTCATCCCTTTCCTTAGTCTTCTTCCCTTACTCCTTTAAGATTTTACCTGTAAGCATTCCCCCAGTAAACCAGTTAGATAAGATTCTATCTCAAGCTCTGTTTTCCAAAGAATTCAACCTAAGGCACTGGAGAAGAAGTACTGTAGACAGAGGGAACAACTAGGGCAGTAGTTCTCAAACTTTAGGTTGTGTCAAAATCACCTGGAAGACATATTAAACATTGAATTCCAGGCCCCACCCATAGAGTTCCTGGCTCAGTTAATTTAAGGTAGGCCCAAGAATTTGTATTTCTAACAAGTTCCCAGATGATACTGCCAATACTGATCCAGGGACCAGACTTTGTGAAGCCTGACCCAGAGCAATGCCCTGAGGGAGAGACATGGTTAGAACACATGAGGGCACCAGGTAGCCAGTATGGCTTGAAAAGCCTGAGGCAGTGGAGAGAAATACGATGTAAGATCAGAATGTTGCCTGGAGGCAAAGTCATGAAAGATGATTTAGGTTAGTAAAATCTGTAGATAAATTGTAAAGCCATTAGTAGTTAAATTTTAAAGCCATCTGTAGATCCAATGCAATCCCAATCAAAACTCCAATGGCATTTTTCACAGAAATATGAAAAATAATCCTAAAGTCTTTATGGAACCACAAACCCTGAAATAGCCAAAGCAAACCTGAGAGAGAAGAACAAAGCTGTAGACATCACACTTCCTGATTTCACATTATACTACAAGGCTATAGAGTAATCAAAACAGTATGGCACGGCATAAAAATAGACACAGACCAGTGAAACAGAATTGATAGCCCAGGAGTAAACCCTCATATATATATAGTCAACTAATATTTGACAAGGAAACCAAAAATAATGGGGAAAAGATAGTCTTTTTAATCCTCATCTTCTATAGTGGAAAACTAATCAGGCAATATCAGCAAAAGCATATAACTTACAGTTTTGTAATACCAACATAAATCACTAAAAAATAGAAATAGTTCTCTCAAGTGAGCAGGAAATGAAAGTGAGAAAATTTGAGGGAGACTAATATGTTTTATACATCTATTTAGATTTTTAAATTTGAAAAACATAGGTTTGATAAAAACAAAACCGTAATTGTTGAGGTATCAACAATTCAGTTTAACTTTTCAGACATGGGCTATCTGCATTGGAAACCAGTCCATACCTCTCATTGTCCAATTTGTCTCTTCAGTAAATTTTGGTCAATTATGAAGCAGTCTACATTACATACAAGGGCATATGATAATAGATAATAGAAGAAGAGAAGAAATGTGCTGATATTCAGCTCTCATTCACATCAAGTGCCTAGTTAGCTCTTGGGTCTCTGAGTACTCATTTCCTACTTTCAAATTTATGCTTTTTTACATATGGAAATGTACTGGACAGCCACTATAAATTGGTAAAACCATAATAAAATTAGAATTCCAAGATTTTGAATGGTAAAAAGAAGGCAGTGTGAGAAGTGTGGCACAAACCTCATCCCAAAATCACATATAACACAAAAATAAAGCAAATACAACTAATCCCGAGTGACCTGAAAACTGCAGGATAGACTACCTACATTTGGAAGGACCCAAGACCTCCCCCACCCCAGCTTACATGTGGGAGGAAGATAAATGGAGTGGGGAGAGAGTAGAAGCCCTGGATTGCTAAACACTGAGACATGGAATTCTGCTCCAGAAACATGAACCCACATTACATGGTGCTCTGGAGTATAGTGGGGTTGGAAAGCAATGACAGGCAGAATACTCGGAGAGACTGAGAGTCCAGCAGCTTGTGGAGAACACAACCAGCCACTCTGGGACAAAAGAAAGATGGGCACTTTGAAAGACTTCTCAACAGCAAGAGGGGTGATGAAGGGGCAAAGATTACACAGAGCTTGCTGCTCAGGAGAAAGGGCAGGTGGATAAAATCATCCCAGCACACTAAGCCCAGCAGATTGGGAACTTTCAGGAGCATCAGAGGCTCCATATCCCTGGCTGGCAATGCATCCCCAAGGCCCGCCCTCCCCCCCGTGATATGCAGCTTGCCACTCCTTCCTCCTGGCAGGCACTGGTCAGCACAACTGTTGCCCCCACCATCGTGTCAGGCCAGCTGGAAGATGGCCCCACCATTGGCAGCTACAAGGCTATAATCCAGAAGCTCCTCCCTGTGCACTCGGCCCACTGGACCTGACAGTGGAGGCGGCACTACAGCCGGGAAGCAGGTAAGAGCTCTTTTCTTCCAGCAGGCACTGGTGCCACTAGCCTGTGACCCCTTCCATTGCTACAGGTAGTAGGACGCTCCAGAAAGTAGGGCTTCTGGCACTAGAAGGCACCACCTACAGAAAGTTATTATTCCATGAGAATCACTAGAAAAATGAAATGGGGAAAAAAATTTTGTACAAACAAAAATTCAGCAGATGCCAGAAAGAGGGTTGAGTGAAACTGAAATCACCAATCTTCAAATTGATAAAGATTTCAAAATAAAAATCATAAACATGCTCACTCAGCTACAGAAAAGTATTCAAGATCTCAGGGAGGATTTCAAGAAAGAGATAGGAATTTTGAAAATTACAGTATCTGAAATGAAACATATAATGGACGGATTTAAAAGTAGTTTAAATGAGGCAGAGGAGAAGGTAAATTAAACAGAAATTAGGGAACAGAAAAACAAAGAAGCTGAGCCACAGAGAGAAAAAAGGATCTCTAGGAATGAAAGAATAATAAGAGAACTGTGCAACCAATCCAGATGGACAATATTTGCATTATAAGGATACCTGGAGAAGAAGACCACATACTAGGCCACAAAAAGAGCCACTCTGGGGGAGGAAATAGAGTCTCAGATCATGGAAGTGCAGAGATCACCCAACACAAGGGACCTTAGGAAGACAACACTAAGACATACAATAATAAAAATGCCAAAGATCAAGGACAAGGAGAGAGTATTAAAAGCAGCCAAAGAGAGAGAAAAAATCACATATAAAGGAAAGCCCATCAGGCTATCAGCAGACTTCCCACCAGAAACCTTACAGGTCAGAAGGGAGTGGCATGATATATTTAATGCAATGAAACAGAAAAGCCTTGAGCCAAAAATACTCTACCCAGCAAGATTATTATTTAAATTCAAAGCAGGGATTAAACAATTTCCAGATAAGCAAAAGTTGAGGGAATTTGCCTCCCACAAACCATCTCTGCAGTGTATTTTATTTCTTTTATTTATTATTTTTTTATTAAGGTGTCATTGATACACAATTTTATGAAGGTTCCACATGAGCAACATTGTTGTTACTACATTCACCCATATGATCAATTCCCCTTCCACACACCATTGTAGTCACTGTCCATCAGTGTAGTAAGGTGCTATAGAATCACTACTAGTCTTCTCTGTGCTATACTCTGCAGTGTATTTCAAAAGGACTGCTATAGATGGAAGTTATCCTAAGGCTAAAGAGCTGTCACCAGAGAAAATTAAACCACAGTAAAAGAAGTAGACTAATTAATCTCTAAGCAAATGCAAAATTAAATCAACTACCCAAAAAGTCAGTCAAGGGATACACAAAGAGTATAGAGTATATACAAAGAGTAGAGGAAGAAGAAGAAGGGAGAAAAAAAAGAACCTTTAGATTGTGTTTGAAATAGTGTAGTAAGCAAGTTAAGTTAGACTGTTATATAGTAAGGAAGCTTCCCTTGAACTTTGGTAACCACAAACCTATAGCCTGCAGAGGCAATTAGTACATATCTATCTATAATTACCCTAAATGTAAATGGACTTAATGCATCAATCAAGACATAGACTTACAGAATGGATAAAAAAAGACAAGACCTATCTATATGCTGCCTACAAGAGACTCAATTCAAACCCAAAGATATACACAGACTCAAAGTGAAAGGATGGAAAAAGATACTTCATGCAAATGATAGGGAGAAAAAAAGCAGGAGTAACAACACTTATATCACACAAAATAGATTTCAAAACAAGAAAAGTAACAAGAGACAAAGAAGGACATTGAATAATGATAAAGGGGTCAGTCCAAGAAGAGAATATAACCACTAAAAATATCTATGCACCCAATATAGGATCATGTAAATATATGAAACGAATACTAACAGAATTAAAGTGGGAGACAGAATACAATGAATTCATTTTAAGAGAATTCAACGCACTACTGACTCCAGAGAACATATCAACCAGACAGAAAATAAGTAAGGAGACAGAAGCACTGAACAACACACTAGAATAGATGGACCTAACAGACATCTATAGAACACTCCACCCAAAAGCAGCAGGATACACACTTCTCAAATGTACATGGAACATTTTCCAGAATAAACTACATACTAGGCCACAAAAAGAGCCTCAGCAAATTCAAAATGATTGAAACTGCACCAACAAACTTCTCAGACCACAAAGATAAGAAACTAGAAATAAATTATGCAAAGAAAACAAAAGAGCCCACCAACACATGGAAGCTTAACAACATGCTCCTAAATAATCAATGGATCAATGACCAAATTAAAACAGATCAAGCAATACATGTAGACCAAAGAAAACAACTCAAAACCCCAAAATCCATGGGATGCAGAGAAGGCAATTCTAAGAGGAAAGTAAATTGCAATACAGGCTTACCTCACAAAAGAAGAGCAATCCCAAATGAAGTCTAACCTCACAATTAATGAAATTAGATAAAGAATAATAAATAGGGCTCAAAGTCAGGAGAAGGAGGGATGTAATAAACATCAGAGCAAAAATTAAAAAATTGAGAAGAATTAAACAATAGAAATAATCAATGAAACCAGGAGCTTGTTCTTCAAGAAAATAAACAAAATAGATAAACCTCAAGTTGGACTTACCAAGAAAAAAATAGAATGTACACACATAAACAGAATCAGAAATGAGAAAGGAAGAATCACTATGGACACCACAGAAATACAAAGAATTATTAGAGAATACTATAAAAAATTATATGCTAACAAATTGGAAAACCAAGAAGAAATGGACAACTAGAAAAATACAACCTTCAAAGGCTGACCCAGGAAGAAACAGAAAATCAGAAAATACCAGTTACCAGGAATGAAATTGAATTGTTAATCAAAAAACTAAGAACAAAATTCATGGACCAGATGACTTCACTGCTGAATTTTATCAAACATTATAGAAGACCTAATACCCATTCTTCTCAAAGTTTTCCAAAAAGTGGAAGAGGAGGAAATATTTCCAAACTCATTCTATGAGGCCAGCATCACTTTAATACCAAAACCAGATGAAGACACCACACAAAAAAGAAAGTTACAGATGAATATCCCTGAGAACATAGATGCAAAAACACTCAATAATATGTTAGCAAACTGAATTAAAAAATATGTCAGAAAGGTGATCCATCATGATAAAGTGGGGTTTATTCCAGGAATGCAAGGATGGTACAATATTCAAAATCCATCAACATCATACACCACATCAACACAAAGAAGAACAAAAATCACATGATCATCTCTCTAGATGCTGGAAAAGCACTCAACAAAATTAAACATCCATTCATAATAAAAACTCTCAACAAAATGGGTATAAAGGGCAAGTACCTCAAAATAATAAAGGCCATATACAACCAACAACCAACATCATACTTAAGAGTAACAAGCTGAAAGCTTTTCCTCTAAGAGCAGGAATAAGACAAGGATGCCCACTCTCACCACTTCTATTCAACGTAATACTGGAGGTTCTAGCCATGGCAATCAGACAACACAAAGAAATGAAAGGCATCCAGATTGTTAAGGAAGAAGTTAAACTGTCACTGTTTGCAGATGACATGATAGTGTACCTAAAAAACCCTAAGGAATTCACCCAATACTACTAGAACTAATAACTGAATTCAGCAAAATTGCAGGATACGAAATTAATACACAGAAATCTGTTGCATTCCTAAATACTAACAATGAACAAGCAGAAAGAGAAATCAGGAAAACAGTTCCACTTATAATTGCATCAGAGAGAATAAAATACCTGGGAATAAGCCTAACCAAAGAGGTGAAAAACCTATACCTTAACTAGAAGGCATTCATGAGAGAAATTAAAGAAGAAACCAATAAATGGAAATACATCCCATGCTCATGGATAGGAAGAATTAATATTGTCAAAATGGCCATCCTTCCTAAAGCAATCCACAGATTCAATTCAATCCCTATCAAAATACCAATAGCATTCTTTGATGAACTAGAACACATAGTTCTAAAATTCATATGGAAACACAAAGGACCCCAAATAGCCAAAGCAATCCTAAGAAGGAAGGACAAAGCAGGAAACGGATTACGCTCTCTAACTTTAAGCTCTACTACAAAGCCACAGTAATCAAAACAATTTGATACTGGCATGAGAACATACCCATAGATCAATGGCACAGAATAGAGAGCCCAGATATAAACTCACACATATATGGCCAATTAATATACAATAAAGGAGTCATGGATATAGAATGGGGGATTGACAGCCTCTTCAACAACTGGTGTTGGCAAAACTGGACAGCTACATGTAAGAGAGTGAAACTGGATTATTGTCTAACTTCATACACAAAAGTCAACCCAAAATGGATCAAAGACCTGAATGTAATTCATGAAATCATAAAACTCTTAGAAGAAAACATAGGCAAAAGTTTCTTGAGTATAAACATGAGCAACTTTTTCCTGAACACATCTCCTCGGGCAAGGGAAACAAAAGCAAAAAGAACAAATGGGACTATATACAACTAAAAAGCTTCTGTATGGCCAAGGACACCATCAACAGAAAAAAAAAGGCATCCTACAGTATGGGAGAATATATTCATAAATGACTTATCTGATAAGTGGTTAACAACCAAAATATATAAAGAACTCACATGCCTCAACAACCAAAAAGCAAATAACCCAATTAAAAAATGGGCAGAGGATCTGAACAGAGACTTCTCCAAAGAAGAGATTCAGATGGCCAACAGGCACATGAAAAGATGCTCTACATCACTAATTATCAGGGAAATGCAAATTAAAACCACAATGAGATATCACCTCACCCCAGTTAGGATGACAAACATTCAACAGACAAGAAAAACAAATGCTGGTGAGGATGCAGAGAAAGGGGAGCCCTTCTACACTGCTGGTGGGAATGTAAATTAGTTCAACCATTATGGAAAGCAATCTTCCTCAAAAAACTAAAAATAGAAATACCATTTGACCCGGGAATTCCACTTCTAGGAATTTACCCAAAGAAAACACGATCTCAGATTTAAAAAGACATATGCACCCCTATGTTTATTGCAGCACTATTTACAATAGCCAAGATAAGGAAGCAACCTAAGTGTCTATCAGTAGATGTATGGATAAAGAAGATGTGGTACATATACACAATGGAATATTATTCAGCTATAAGAAGAAACAACCATTTGCAACAACATGGATGGAACTAGAGGATATTATGCTCAGTGAAATAAGTCAAGTGGGGAAAGAAAAGTACCAAAAAATTTCACTCCTTTGTGGAGTATAACAATGAAGCAAAACTGAAGGAAAAAAACAGCAGCAGGCTCACAGGCTCCAAGAAGGGACTAGTGGTTACCAAAGGGAAGGGGTTGGGAAAGGTTTGTGGGGAGGGAGGGAGAAGGGGCATTTTAACTAGCATACACAATATAGGTAGGACCTGGGGAAGGCAGTAGAACATGGAGAAGACAAGTAATGACACTACAGCATCTTACTACGCTGATGGACAGTGACTACAGTGGGGTGGGGGGGCACTTGATAGTACAGGCAAATGTTGAAGCCACTTTCACTGTTGCTCGTGTGAAACCCTCATAAGTTTCTATATCAATGATACTGTAATTTAAAAAAAAAATCCCAAGATTTGATTTTATTAGAATATGGATCATGTGGTTCAGTCCCAGAGTGTTATTTCAATGAAAAGAAGAGTTGACTAGGATTTCAAATTAGTAAACACCTTGCTCAAACACCTTGAAGTAAAAATACATAATCTTCACCAAAGATTTTTTTAACTGCTCTTATTTTTTCTTATCCCTGACCCAAAGGAGCCACTCTTTTCAAAAACATTATAAACTGCTTCAGACTTGTCCCTGAATCCTTTTTTTGTCCCTTCTTTTCTTCCTATTTTTTCCCAATCTTCATCATAAAACCTTGTGTCCCAAGATGGCAGGATGCAGGACTCCCTCTGAAAAGAGATAAAAAGTCTTCTTGATAATACAACGGAAAGGAGAACGATGGTAAAATCATAAATTAATTATCCTATGAAAATAAAGTAGTTTATTTTTTAGGATGTGTCATAACAAATATAATCACTTAGTGAATAGTTACCACTAAATCAACTTGAAACTAATGTATTTATATATGTCCACCATCTATCTCATCTACACCACCCACAAACCAACTTAAGAATCACATATTTTTAAAAAAGAACTATAGTTCCCTAATATCGTGATATTTTTCAGCCTGTGTTTACTTATAAAACTATCCTTTTCTTATGCTCCCAGCTAAGATCAGAAATTTCCTAGAATTGTCTGGTATGGGATGGACAAGGGGAAGATAGGAGGATGTGGACATCGGGTGGTAGTTAGACGTAAGTCAGACTGTGCAGGGCCTTATAAGCCATTGTTAGAATTCAACTCTTACATAGAATGGAATGAGAAGCCACTGCAGTAAGTAGTACAGCTGAAAGGGACATGGCCTGATGAATAATGCCTTAGAAAGTATCATTCTGACTGTTACATTAGAATGGACTGGAGGAGGCATAAATGAGAGTAGGGAGACCAGCTAGGAGTGTAGTAATCTACAGGAGACATAGTGATGACTTGCCAAGATGGAAACAGTGACGGTGTGAAAAATAAATGATTGTCTTAGCTAATGCAGTAAAAAAATAGAAGAAAGTAAAAGTATAGATATTGAGATAGAAGAAGTAAAACTGTTCACAGGTGACATGATCATCTGTGTAGAAAATCTGAAAGTGAAAAAAATAAAATGTATAGCAAGGTGGCAGGATACAATGTTAATATACAAAAGTCAATCTATTTTCTATATGCCAGCAGCAAACCAGTGATATTTGAAATTAAAAGCATAATATCATTTACATTAGCATCCAAAAAGTAAAATGCTTAGGTATCAATGTAAAAAAATACATACAAGAGCTATGTGAGGAACACTTACAAAACTCTGATGAATGAAATCAAATAACTAAATAATTGGAGATATAGCCCATGTTCATGGTTATAAAGACTCAATATTGTGAAGATGTCCTTTCTTCCCTACTTGATCTATAGTTTCAGTGTAATCCTAATCAAAATGACAGCAAGTTATTTTGAAGATAATGGCAATCTGATTCTAAAATTATACTATATGGACAAGCAAAAAACCAGAATATACAAAACAAGAGTGAAGAAGTAAAACAAAGTTGAAGGCTCATCATTATCTAACCTCAAGACTTAGTGTATTTACTATAAAGCTAAAATAATCAAGACAATGTGCAATTGGTGAACAAATTGACAAATACATGAATGGAACAAAACAGAGAGCCCAGAAACAAACCCATACAAATCAGTCAGTTGATCTCAGGAGCAAAGGCAATACAATGGAACAAAGATATTTCATTTCAACAAATGGTGCTGGAACAATCAGATCTCCACATGCAAAAAAATATAGACACAGACATTATAAATCTAGACACAAAAATTAATGCAAAACTGATCATATCTAAATACAAGTGCACACTCTAAAACTTCTAGATGATAACAAAAAGGAAACCTAGATGACCATAGGTATGTGATGACTCTAGCTACAACACCAAGGGCATGACCCTTGAAAGAAAGAATTCATAAGCTTGACTTCATTAAAATTAGGAGCTTCTGCTCTGTGAAGGACAATGTCAAGAAAATGAGAAGACAAGAACAAGCTGTTAGAAAGTATTTGCCAAAGGCACTTCTGATAAAGGACTGTTAACCAAAATACACAAAGAAATTTTCAAAGTCAACAGTAAGGAAACAACCAACCTGATCAGAAAATGGGCCAAAGGCCTTGACAGACATCTTGCTAAAGAAGATACCCGGAAGGCAAACAAGCATATGAAAAGATGCTCCATATCATATGTCATCATGGAAATGCAATTTAAAACATTGATATACCACTACACACCTATTAGAATGGTCCAAATATGGAACATTGAAAACATCAGCTGTTCATGAGAATGTGGAAAAACAGGAAGTCTCATGCATTGCTGGTGGGAATATAAAATGGCACAGCCACTTGGGAAAACAGTTGGCAGTTTCTCATAAAACTAAACATACTCTTACCATATGACCTAGCAATCTCACTCCTTGGTATTTATGCAAAGGAATTGAAAATGTATATCCTCATAGAAACCTTCACACAGATGTTTATAGCAGCTTTATTCATAAACATTTTCAAAATATAGATGCAACCAAGATGTCCTTAAATAGGTGAATGGATAAATAAATTGAAGTATGTGCAAACAATGGAATATTATTCAGCTCTCTAAAAAGAGATGAGTTATTAAGCCATGAAGACATGGGGGAAACGTCTATGCATATTATTAAGTGAAAGAAGCCACTTTGAAAAGACTTCATACTGTATGATTTCAACTATATGACATTCTGGAAATGGCAAAACTGGAGACAGTAAAATGGTCAGTCAGTGGTTGTCAGGTGTTGGCATCAGAGAGGGATAAATAGACAGAGCACAGAGGACTTTTAGGACTGTGAAAATGCTCTATATGATACTATAATGATGGATACATGGCATGTCATTATAAATATTTCCCAACCCCTAGACTATACAACACCAAGAGTGAACTGTAATGTAAACTGTGGACTTTGGGCAATTATGATAAGTCAATGTAGGTTCATCAGTCGTAGCAAATGTTCCACTCTGGTGGGGGATGTTGACAATAAGGAGCTTATGAAGGTGTTGGGGTATATGGAAATCTCTGAACCATCTCCCAATTTTGCTGTGAACCTGAATGTGCTCTAAAGAAATTGTCTTTTAAGAAAAGTAGATGATTTATGAATATATTACTTTAAAAGAGCCAATAGGATTTCCTGACTAAATGTACAATATGAGAACAAGAAAACAGTGAAGCATGACTTGAAAGTTTTTGTTCTGAGTGACCAAAAGGAAGATTTCACAAAGGAAATGACAGTTTCAAGGCCAGAGAGCTTCAGGAGCCCACTAAAGAAGTGAGAAAGAGCCTAATGTTCTCAAGTATCTATGATCAGTTCAGGAAGGCCTGGTTAAAAGCTCATTCTTCTCAAACTAGGGCACTGATAACCCATAAAGCACACAGACATGAAGGAGGAAGTACCTGAGGTCATCAGATAAACTTGCAAGTCTTCTTTGTGCATCACTTCACTCAAATGGTGAATCATTTAAATTCCTATTTTATTATGCATATATATGAACTACAATGCAAAGTCATAAAAGGTAAGCTGAGAACTGTAACTTCTCAACTGAGGAATCCCTTCAGACTGTGTCAGGGTCAAGAACACTCCTCTGGAGTTGAAGAGCCCTGGTGAGCGTTTTGGATTTGGTGGGATGAGAACAGTGATGTACCAGAAAATATTCAACAACTTTCTCTCCAGGGGAAAAAAATGCCCTGATTTGTAGAGTTGGCTAATTTTAATGTTACCAATATTCCTAGTAGGACTGACTTTAGGCTATCATCATGGAGTCCATGAATACAGAATTAAAAAGAGGTGTACACCGTCCATTATCAAAAGCCAGTATAAAGTGGTTCTAGCACCCCACTGGGCGGGAACCATGCAGAGGCTAAAAGACAGGATCATGGAGTGTCTTCTCTGACAGCACATTACCCTAGGACCACTAGTGAGGCAAAAAATATGGGCTGGGTAAAATTTTAGAATTCAGAAATCTCACTTTTCTAGTAAGATGAAGGAAAGATTGTGTCTGAGACCAAACTGGGAAGAGGTGAGCAGGTAATGATGCAACAACCCAGACAAGAAATATTGAAATTCCTGGAGTAAAGTAAACAAACAGCACAGTCAGAGAGGGGTTCGCTGAAAATGTGATAATCCTTCAGTAACTGTAACTGTTGACAGGGTTTCCATGTGGTGGGGTGAAATGATCACAATAAGAATTCCTCTCATCCTTTGTTAATTAGTTAATCCAACAATTTTTGAGCACTTACTGTATACTAGGTGCTCTGCTGGTTTAGGGATAAAGCACTAACAATACAAGGTCTTTTGCAAGGGCAGTTACATTCTATTAGGTTAACACAGACAGTAAATAAAAGAAACAAACCATATAGAGGGTAACAAAGTGCTATGTGCTATGAAGAAAAATATAGTGAGGGTGGGTGGTATAAGACCTGTGTTATAATTTTTAATAGAATGTTCTGGTTTAAGTTTAATTGAGAGGGTGGCACAGGATCTAAGACCTGAAGGAAGTGTCTGAAAGACAGTTTTACCTTAAGGGTACATTAAATCTATTAGCAGAAAATACACTGAGCTTTCAGAATGATTCAGTGCTTGAACTCAAGAGGTCCTGTAGCCAGGGGCCTACAGCTGATAAGGGAGACAAAAGGGCATTTATATGGGTGTGGAAGGAAAAGGAAAGTGGTATTTATTCTGTCTGAGACTTGGCAAAATGCTATGGTGAAGGGCAGAACAAGTGAGGGTCAGCACAGGTACCTCAAGATAAGGGGCTTAGTGGGGTGATAGTGATGCATGGAGAAATCCAGAGGACAAATATTACCTTTTAAACTTCTTGGCTAAGACTGTAACTGTGAGAGAGGTTTGCAGGAAAGTAGTCGTTTGGAGATAAACTCAAGAATCATGCATGGGCCAGTTAACAGACTTCTTATGAGTCTTACATCTTCCCTCTCTCCATCAATGGTCATATACCAGATTCTAGTGGAATTGGAAATGAAAATGTCAAATTATGGAGATTAATTATAGTGTGTGCTCCTCTTCATTGGTATTTAGGGATTCTTGGGTCAGATAGTTCTGATCTTTAGGGGCTTTGTAACCTTCAGATCAGAGGCTCCTGCCTCCACTTCTCCATTGCCCATTATCTCAGAAATATCAGTTCTCTCTTCCAGTCTCTTTTTCCCTTAATATTGGTAAGTAAAGAGAGGATTTCTTATTCATTTAATGTGAATAACACCACTGGACATTTCTTAAGTTAAGTCTATTTAATTAACTTTTATGTAAATAATATTTCCATACATCAAAAAGTGAAATATTTAAATAATTATTTGAAGTTTTGTACTAAAAAATACTGACTTACATGTCACTGTGATTTAGAGGTAAAAATATTCCTTTAAGAATGTCTATTTTACATTTTAGTGAAATTAATACATTGGTGGAAAATGAAAAATGTTTAATTTTCAAGCAATCTTCAGTCAGCCTGAAAGAGGCAGCTGAGTACAGTAACAGGAACAATGGTCCTTTCTTGGTCAAGAAAATTGGTGTTAACCCTTTACAAGTAACCAGTGTATTTCTGTCCTGTGATGAATTATGTGTCGTCATGAGTGTGAAAACTATGACATATATTTAGTTCTATATTTTGTTATCCAAGTTCTCTCTCTATATTTTTTTAAGTTTAACACTCCTTACGGAGACTAGAATATGTGTCAAAAAATATTTGATGAGTCATTGATAGGAGTTAGGGGCTCATGGATATATTCACTGAAATAGCATTTACTAGCATTTTATATTGCTAGAATAATTCTAAAGCTTGCGAGGGAGACATAAATTACTAGAAACACTGTCTTTCCTTAAGCAATCCAATATAAGGAAATGCAGTTAAAAAACTCATTTATTTTACAGCAGTGGCTTTTCTAAATCAGAATGATAAAATTTATATGATGAAATCAATTATATTTGCTTATTGGACTATCTCTTCTAAGCCTATGAACTCTTCAGAATAGAGAGGTTCTCATCTAAGATGTTTAAAAATTGTTCAGGATGGGAGAAAAAGTGCAGAAAGGAAAGAAGAAATCAGAGAGAGACACATGATACCAGTTCTAATGTTTCTTTTTCTCTGACACATTTTTGGCTGGACCCTTTCTTACACTCCCTCCAGTTTGCTAGCTGCGTTCATTCCTCTACCTTCTCAGCTCCTCCAGTGATGGTCCTGTCATTGATTATCTCTGTACTGAAGGCTGGGGATGGGTTAAGGTAGCTGCAATTTAGAGTGGTCTGATGTGTCTGGTGAAGACTGGGGTAGGGAAAAAAAAAAGCACGAATTACAGGATTTCCAGGTCATGGGGTGGGTACAAGAGAGGAGCACCTCTGGAGGCTGCAAGGAAAATTCATACAGTAAAGTGTGTATGGAGCTCAAAGTCTCATTTCTACTTTGAGGAAACAAAACAAATCTGCTACCCATATTCTTTCTTTCATTCATGAAACCTGAATTCGGCCAAATCACTCATAGAATTGCCAGTGTATGGAATTTACATCTATCTATCATCTATCAATCTATCTACTTTGTCTGTCTATCTGTCTACTTACTTACCTATCTACCCACCTGTCTTTGGCTTGAGACTGATGTTAGATTATTCTGTTTCCTCCTCTATATACCTATCCCAATTTCCAATATTTACCTCTCTCTACATTTAATTCATTTTCTTTATTATGTTTAGGGGTATATTTAATAGTAAAAGCAATAGTCGACATATAAGAATATTTGCATAAAAGTGGGGACTCTCTTGTCCCCTCAGGAGCTCTGTCCTCTTGCTTTCTCTCTAAATAAAGCCTCTGCCTTGCTCTCCTTAAAATAAAAAAAGAATATTTGCATAAAAGTGAATGAATGTACCTTATCATTCAAAGTGAAAATTTTCTTATATCACAACCCATATGGATTTTATGAAATAATTGGAGTTCAAACAGCCATCACTTTTGCCACACACAATATTACCTAACGCGTTGTTTGAGAGGTAGAAGAAAGGGAAAAAAGACATCAACTTTAAATATTTATACAAATATTTAGATATATTTGAGAATATGGACTGATGAGTATAAACCAATTTAAAACATATTGAGAATAATTTGGGTATCTTTTCAATCAAGATGCCAAGCAGGAATTACAGAAATTTTACACACACACATATATCATGTTAAACACATATATGTTCTGGTGTGTGTGTGTGAGTGTGTGTGCATCCATAAAGACCCCACCTTGGAATGAAAGAAGCTATTCTATCAATGACCCCCAAATTTAAAGAAATTATTAAAATATAATACTTTTCTAGTTTAAAACTGAAGATACACAGTGCTGGAAAGGTGGAGGGAAAGATAATTTGAGCACTCCCATACATTTTTGGTAGCAGGATAAATTGCTAATATAATTTTTCGAGAAATTTTATATTATTTATCAAAATTTTAAACTGTATACTTTTGACTTCAGAAATGCACTTCTAGGTATCTATCTTACAAAAATAGTTCTAAATTTGAAGGGGTATATTTTTAAAAAGTATCACCCTACATGGCTATCAACTGAAGAATAGTTAAATATTAGTTTATGGCATATTCATACTATGGCACTATTCATACTATAATATACAAATAAGTAGTTTGAAAAAGATATATATTTGTTACTTATGATCGCTAAAATATATTTTATATGTGAAAAGCAAACTAATAAAAATAAGTTAAATATTTTATTTATATATTAAAAAGTGAATGTATTTATGAATGCATATTTTTAAAGTAAGGAAAGAGTCACAAGTTGTTAACACTGATAACCTCTAGATAGGGAATGAGATTTCCTCTCACTATAAAATTTGATTGCAACTTGTTCTTTTTCAAGATTGTTTAGCTATTCTAATTCATTTACTTTTCTAAATGAATTTTAGAATTAGCATGTCAAGAGCCACAGAAAGATCCTCCTGTGATTTTGACTGGGATTGTGTTGAATCTGTAGATTAATTTGAAGATAATTACACACAATATAATGAACACACAGTATTTCTCCATGAACATAATTTATTTCTCCATTGACTTAGGTATTTTGTAAATATTTTTCATTTTTTTGTAGTCTCAAGCATACAGATCTTGCATCAACTTTTTGAAATGTGTAGTTAAGCATTTCCTGCTTTCTAGTGTTATTATAAATGTAGTTTAAACATATTTTTGCTTGCTTATTACTAGTATTTTGAAATATAATTGATATCTTCATATACTGTGACTTTATTAAACCCACATATTAGTTCTAATAGCTTTTTTGGATAAATTTTTGGGGATTTTTAATGATGATAATTATCTGTAGAGGCAATTTTGCAACTTCTTTTTAATCTGTATATCCTTTATTTACTTATTCTTTCTATATTGCACTGGCAAGGATTTCCAGTATGATGTTCAATAGAGTTGGCAAAACTCGACATTCTTGCTTTTTTCCAGACCTCAGTAAGAAAGCATTCAGCTTTTCACAATTAAATATTCATACCTATATCTAAAATTTAGATAGACTTGTAAATTAAAAAAATTTTAAGTTTTAAATTTTTAACCAAATAAAATTCATTCAGAACTATTCACTTAAAAACTTCCCAGGTATAATATCTTGATAGTGATATCAAGACACTGGTATACCAAGATAGTAAACCAAGTCACAATCAATGGTAAAATTATACCAATGGACTACATAATTTGATTAAATAATCAATTTAGCTTTACCTGACTTCTGATTTTATTTTCTTAAATATGATATATTTTAATAAAATGCTTTAATTAAATACGATGTGACTGGCTTTCCCTATTCTTAAGTATACTGGTCTACATGAGAGGTTAGTGTGGAATTTTCTAACATCCTCAGAGGACACCTAAGACTTAGTGGAGCTTTTATTATCTTCAGTAGATACACAAGAGAAAATTGGGAGTCTCTCTATGTGAACAATAATTTCTTAGTTTTCTGTTTTGACTCGTTTATAAAAACTGGAATTGTCTGACAACAAAGGAATTAATGAATATCCCACTAAATATGTGCTCTATAGTTATTTATTTAGCATGCCATTGTTTCCAGAAAAATATTTCAGAAAAGAAATTCTACAAGTCTTTAGAATTCTGCCAGCTAACCTTACTGCTCCAGGGCGTACAGCAGCCCTTGGCTTCCCTCATCCACATTGCTCTGGGTATGTGAAGATTCCAATCTTCTGATTTCCTCCAAAGCACAGAGCTTCCAATCAAGTTGTTAACCAACTAAATTAAGATCCATATTCTTGAATGCCAATTTCCTCCACTGCCAAACATTTTACTTGGCTTCTGATACTGGGGAAGTCTCAATGGGACTGGATGATAACATTACTTCATAATAGGAAGAAAGTTTATAAGCAGAGTTTGTTGACTGGTTTCTCAGTTGTTTCACCTTAGAAAAATTTCTCAGGAGTCATGGGTGGCCAAGAGAACTATTTAAAACTGCTAGTTTTATATCATCATGGAATTACCCTTGACACCTAGTTTTCTAAGGTAATGTGGTAAAAAATTTCTTAATAAGAATGACTTCAGTGGAAAAAAGGACTGGACTCCTTTTTCTTACCTTTCACGGCTCTCAACCAGGAAAACAATTTCAAAAAAAAAGTGTAAAGTTTGGAACGTCTAAATATTCTAATTGAAGCTTATAAAAGATTGATGTTGGTCATAATATTCAAATCAGAAAAAACGTTTCAGGCACTAGAAATTTCATTTTGATTATGAAATATATGATTAACATATGAAGTGAGTGAAACTATCATTTTGAAATTGATGACTGTTAGAGGCTGAATTGTGTCCCCCCAAAATTCATATGCTGAAGTCCTAAACTCTAGGACTTCAGAATGTGACTGTATTTAGATATAGAGTCTTTAAAAAGATAATTAAGCTAAATTAAATCATTAGTGCAGGCCCTGATCCAATATGACAGATGTGAAGAAAAAGTTGGGACACAGACAGGTACGGAGGGGAGATAACTTGAAGATACAGGAGAAAACAGCCATCTGCAAACCAGGGAGAGAGGCCTCAGAAGGTATCAACCCTGCTGACACCTTGGTGTCGAATATCCAGCCTCCAGAACTGTGAGAAAATAAGTTTCTGTGGCTTACCCACCCAGTCGGTTGTACTTTGTAATGGTGGCCCTCATAAACTAATATGGTGACTTCGGATGGGTGTTCCAAAGAACCCCGGGGGAGAGCCCAGAAGGAGAACTATGTGCACCATCTGAGGCCCTGCTCCTGGCTCCTCCAAAAGCCTACTGCACACCCTTAGCCAAATGAACCCACCTGAGCTCGTTTTCTCATTTGTAAATTGAAGGCAATACCTACTGACTATCTTGCCAGCTGGCGCTAAAGATTCCACATAATAATTCAAGTAAAAGCATGTAGAACATACAAAGTGTTTCTAAAGCTAATGGAGTCTTAGTATTTTTTAATCGTTCAACCCACTCTGGGCATCACATGACACAGCCAAAGACAACTTTGTTCTCATGCTTCTGTCACATACTTAACATATTAATTGAAGCAGCAGATTCTGCCTATAAATTCTTAAAACATCCAAGGGCTTTCTCTTCCCAAAACAGTTTTCCATAATTCTATCCCAACACCTCTCTGTCTTTTGTCCAAAGCCTCCTCAATTCCCTTGCTCAACTTTCCACTTTCCTGCACTGTGTAAAAGACTCCTCTAAACTTGTCTTAGCCAAGTGGTGGTGGCAGAGGAGCAGAGGCACGGTCTCTGCAGGATTTGGACTGGAACTTGTTTAATCTAGGGTGAGATCAACACCATTATCTCTAGACCTAAAGGATCATTTCAGACCAGTTGCCACATTGAGAAAATAGCCAGCAACTCAAACTAGCCGTTATCGAGAAATTGTAAAACACACAAATCTTTGTTTCCTTGAAAGAGTCAACAAAACAGATCCTGTTTGACTTTCAATAGTCTATTCCACTGTTGCTTTAAAGATTAGGAATAAAAACTCGGTCTCTTCTGCAGTCTCGGCCTGTGTGTAAAAGGGCACCTAAGCTTGCCAGGTATAGTGACGATACTGTGGTATGGACCTTTACACTTTGCTAATATACAAGTGGCCTTTTTCTCAAATCTATACATTTTAAAGCAAATTCACTTTCACCAATAATAATAATAACATACATAAAGCATAGTTTTATAAAATCACAATGTTGCTTTTTAGTATTATCATTTATGAAAACTCTTTTCTTTTTCCGTGTTCACTTAGCCTCCTCCACAATACCATGTGACTACAAGGGAAATCCCAGCTATGCTGTGGATAGGAAAAGGTCTTCTTGTCTGACCCTATGGATGCCAGCAACTTACTCTATCAAATCGCTGACCTCATTCACCTTCTGTCTCTGTCTGCTTCTATCAGCTGGATTTTATCTAAGGACGTGGAACAACACTTCAAGACATAAACTATGAAATTCATGTAATTGTTTGGCGCAATAAAGGAAACCTTACTAGATGCAAAGCTCTGGGTTTTATTAACAATGGTATTTTTTCCTTAATGCTATCAGTTATTTTTTATATTCTTTCACAGTATTCCATAAGTTTTACTGTCATATTTTTGTTTTATAAAATAGAATTACACAACTTATTGTAGAATTTATTGTAGAGCAACTACTGCATTTATTACCTTATCATTTTTCATTGCTGAAATTGAATTTATAATGCATGCAAAATAACCTTGTGCATGATATTTTTTTGCCTATTGAGAATCCATTTGTCTTTGTGAATATTCTTCCCTCAGCTTTCATTACCATTCAGTCTCATTCAACATGCATTTATTGAGCATTTTGTAATTGTTATATAAAAATTGTTAGATGTGATCCAGTCTTAATGATTCTTAACCTTTTTATGGGTAAAGGATAAATTTGAGAGTCTACTGGAAGCTATGGAGCTACTTGCCTTAGAAATGTATAGACATGAATAATACACATTTACATGGGCTCCAGGTTGGGAACATTTGTCCCTTCCAATGTCAGTGTCAACTATTCAAAGTGCTAAGGGCCACTGTAGGTTTCTAAAAGTTGTAATGACAATGTAATCACCCCCGAATGGTGAAGAAACATTGGCATTTTATGAAGACAATCAAATAAACTCATTTCCTAAGCACCACGAGTTGTCTCACATATTTGTGAAATGATGCAGAAAATAAGCTAATTCATTTAATATCTAAAATACTAAGTTCCTACTGGGTGAAAAGCCCTGCACCATGTTCTGTAGTGATAGAAATATGTGTTCTAATGAAGTTCATTTTGAACTAATAAGGCATGCTCTGAAGTCATTAAGAAGCAATACAAAACAGCAGAGATATAAAAGTTTTACTGTCTCCAAAATATAATAGGAAGTCATAAGGAAAAGAGACATCCTTGGGGGCTGGGAATTTTAGGAATGGTTCATTCCCTGGAATAGGAAATTTTCTAAAAATGCCTATTCATTCATGAAATACACTCTTTTTTAATTGAACTCTATTCTTGCGACAGTGGGAGCCATTGCAAGTTTTCAAGCCAAAAGGTAGTATCATCAGAGTTGTTCTTTAAGGTTCAAATTTGGTAACACTTTGATGATAATATTGAATATTGGAAGATTAGAGGCTAGAATACCAGTTAAGAGTGACGGCAAAAATCCTAAATGAGATGTAACAAAAGCTTATATTAGAATAATAAAATTGGGAATGGAAATAAATGAACAACGAAACAGTGATGTCTCAAAGCCAGAAATAGTAGGACTTGGGACTTTCAGAATTTAAAGAGAAAGAATAGGTAGCTTTATCAAAAATGATTCTAGTATTTTGAATTTACACATTGACAAAAAAAAAAAAACCCAATCACTGCCACATTAGAAAAAATAGAAAAGGAAACATGACAAACAGTCTGACTCCTAAAAGGCAGTTGTTTAGCTGGAACAGATATTCTTTGCATATGAATTTCACAAACCCTCAAAAGTTATAGGTAACATTTTGTGTATATATGCAATGCATTGCTGGGGAGAGGGCCCATAGGTTTCAGTAGATTTCTAAAATGTGCTTGCCACCCATTGTGATTATGAACCAGAAGATGGTTTAACAGTGTACACAGGCATGGTCCCACTTACAAGGAAGTGCCTCTCCCATTGGGTCTTGCTCAGTTCTTTCCACATTCATCTACTGGTTCAAAGCAGAACAGTGACATTTGATTTATTGTCAGATTCAAAAGTGAGCTACAATATGTATGCTGACTCTTCAGTTACTACGTTGAAAGCCATTCTGAACAGGAATGGTCAGAACTGAGAGTTGTGAATGTTGGCAGTGAATGTGGGAGGAGGCCAAAAATTATCCTATATGGATTGAGAGCATTTGAAATATCAGTGAGAGGACAGGGGTTCCAGGAGCAAATACTTCCTTATTTTATTGCATTCTACTTAAATGTCAAAGTAGAGTGGTAATTCTCAGGCCTTTTGATCCAACAAATAATTCTTGAAAGTGTTAAGGACTCATAAACCACATTCTTCCCTCACCTCTGCCATTTTGTCACAACATTTTGTTAGAGTTTGAGGGAAGATTATGGCCACTTTTTAGAATATGGGTAATCAATAGAGTGGTATAGAGAGTCCAGAAACAGGGCCAGACTTGACTAATCATAAAGGTGACATTGCAATTCAGTGGGGGAAATGTTGCTGCAGCAATTAGGCATCCACATAGTAAAAAATTAACCTTGATCCTTCCTCTCCCCAAGTATAAAAATTAAATTGACATGGGTTGCAAACCTAAATATTAAAGGTAAAACAATAAGTTCTAGAAGACAACATAATTTCATGACCTTGGTGTAGTAAAGATTTCTCTGTGATGCAAAAACACCATAAAACAATCAAGAAATTGCATTTCATTAAAATTATTGTTCTTTTCATCAAAAGTTGCCATTAAGACCATTAAGAGACTAAAAGCAAGCCACTGAAAAACTAGAAGAAAATATTTATGATACTTACATCTAATAAGTAACTGATATCCAAAATATAGAAAGAATTCTGGTAAATCAATAATAGAGAATTTGATAAAATTAATCAAAAATTTCAATAGGAACTTTCCAAAGAAGATATGTAAGTGTCTAGTAAGTCTATGAAAATGTCTTTTGATATATATCAGCAAAAGGCAAATTAAAACTGTAATTAAATATCATTTCACACCTACCAGAATGGTCAAAAATAAAAAGAATGATAATATTAAGTATTGGTGAGTGTATAGAAAAATTGAAACTCTCATTTATTGCTGAAGGAGGTATAAATTGATGCAACTCTTTGGAAAACTCTATGGCAAGCTCTAATAAAGTTAGATATACACATATCCTAGTGACACAGTAATTCCATTCCTAGGAATATACCCAGTAGAAATGTAAGTATATGTCTATCAAAAGACATGTATAGAATGGTTAAAGCAGCTTTATTCATAAATGCTGATAAACTGGAAGCAACCCACATATCTCTAAACGGGAGACTGAATGAATTGTAACCAATTCATTCAACTGAAACCATGAAGTTGTAAAAAGAACAAATTATTAATATATGACATAACATAGTTGAAGCTCACAGAAATAAAGCTGAGCAAAAGAAGTAAGAAACAAAGAACATATACTTACAGGAAGTTTAAAAATGGGTAAAACAAATCTGTACTGTATTAGTCAGAAAATCAGGTACCTGCTGGCAGTGAGGGAGATAAGACCATGGAGGGAACACAGAAGATCCTTATGGGGTGTTGGAAACGTTCCATATCTTGACCTGGATGGTGGTTTATCCAGTGTTGTACATGTACACAAAGTAGTCAAAATGTGTACTTAAGATATGTGCCCTTGACAAAACGTATATTATGCTTCAACAAAAAATAAACTTAAAAACACTATATTTGCCCTTATCACACTTGACCTCTTTGTAGCACTAAAACCAGTTAGCCATACTTTTTCAAAACACTTTCATCTCCTGAGGGGATCACATTTGTCTGTTTTCAGCCCACCTAGCTGCTGCTTGTCAGTGACCTTTGCTAGGATCTTGGGTCTCTATGTATGGGGGAGCCCCAGAGATCAATCTGGGACCATTTTTTCTTCTCTATGTACAATCTCTCCCTGGGTCAGGTTTTCATCTCTCATGAATGCAACAGAATTAACATGAAGTTGTTGTTCTAACTAATGGGTAGTTACCACCATAGAATTTGTGATTCAGTTGATTTGAACTGGAGTCTAGCCATCTGTATTTAAAAGTTCCCCAAGTGATTTTAATATATAGCCAAAACTGAGAGCTACATCTCCAGGTGGTCTCATCCTATCCCAAGGTTTAGATGACATCTGTATACTAATATGCCCACATTTATGTCTTCAATAAGGATATTTTTCTTGAACTCCAGACTCATATGAAAAACTGTCTACTTTTGTCATATAAATGTCAAATGTATTAAAAATGGATTTCTTGACTTCCTACCTTCAACCCCATCTCTTCCTTCTTTAGACTTCTCTCTGTAATTGGCCTCACCATACACCCAGCTGGTCACTGCAACAGCCTAAGGGTCCTCCTTGATTCCTTTTTTACCTTCACCCTGTGCCCTGCTAAATCTGATGTGTTAGTGAAATTCTCTAAGACTAACATTCAGAATTCATCTTGAATCAGTTCTTCTCTACTACCATCCTGATCAAAGACTGTGTCATCTTTCAACTGGAGCATGCAAAAGCTCCTAACTGGTATTCCATTCTCATTCTTGTTTTCTATTATTCTTATTTTTATTCTATCATTCTTAGTTTCTATTATTCTCTATATTATTTTCTATTATTGTTATCAACATTTCTTACTAACATAAGACATAAGAGATGGTAATACTTTAATATATATACATCTTCTCTCATGTATTATGTAACATCCTTTGTGTTATACTTCCACTAAAGTAATTACATTTGTTATGTCCATCAGGCCATTCACTATTGTAAAATGTATATTTGGAATGTTTGTGCATAAATATGTATAGGTGATTTTGTAATTGTTTTTCTTTCTTTAATTAGATTTTTCATCAAATATTTATTGATTATGTATTATGTTCCAGGCAAGTGGTAGATACTGAGGATAGAATAATGATTGAATAAATTGGGACCCCCTGCAGTTACGGAGTTTACGTGTGTGTATGTTGTGTCCAAATATAGAGAACTAACAGCTTATTCATGAATAAGTCTTATAATAGGGTAACCACAGGGTTCCATGTCAATATACAGAAAAGAGTTGCCAGCCCAAAATGGAGACATGAAAGACAGTATCAGGGTGATGTTCTTCAGTGAACAACATGGAGAGGTAGTGAGGAGAAAAGGCGAGTGGAGCAGGGTTAGGGATGAGTAGAGAAAGTATCATGTTTCCTCATGGGCCTTGGTACATGCATGAACTGGAAATGAAATCCCCTTTACTGCTTTATATGACTCCTGTAATTATCCCCAGCTAACCACAATTTAAGGCATTTATGAGGAAGCAAGAGCATGTCTGGCTGTTTGACTGCCCTGTCATAGTAAGAGCCAAAGATCTCTTTCAAAGACTACTATAATTTATATATATCCAGACTCTGACTCTAGATTCTTTCCAGTTTCAGTAAAAGACAAAAAAGGAACACATCGTGCATTTTCTTATTTCAATCTGTGCAAACAATAGCATGAAGAAACCAAGTTAATCTGCTAGTTAAGCAAATGCAAATTGCATTAGGATAGTTAGCAATACCCTCCCTCCCATGTTGATCATTATGAGAATGTGTTGCCATGTTTTCCTTTAAATGTCTGCTATTGCCAGTGACAATCAACATGAGTTAAGCAAGGTGACATTTCAGTAACAAAATATGAAAATACATGTGATATTTGATATACTCTTCTTCCTAGTTCATTTGAACAATGTATACCTAGTTAGTTGTGTTTTGATACTTGGTGAAAAGCTGTTGACTTATAGCCATTTTGTTCTTTTCAAAGTATTATTTCCTCACTATTTCTGCTAGGTATTTAAGTATTAATTTGAAAAAGTAATGATTTCTGAAAATAAATTGCAAACTATTTTAACATGTTAAAATATGATTCTCTTTTTCTTTCACTATGAGCTACAAATGCTCCTGTGGTTGTAAAGGATCAACTATATTTTTTAATGTAAATTTTTTTTAATTGCACAACTCATTTATAAACACAATCACATTGTTCAAACTCCAGCCAATAATTTTATAGGAAGAAAATCTGATTCCACTCATGTTTTTAAAGGGCAGTGGCTAGGTTTTCTATATTAGGTCATTATCTGCAGAGTTACAGATCCTTGCCACAGACCATAAAAAAAAACAAAAAAAAAACTTTTGCTGATTACATTCACTTGCAGGAGGTTATCTAACCATCCAGTCAGAATAATGTATCCTTTACATTCTTAAAGAACAAAAGGAGGCCTTTTGTCACCTTAGGCCCCTTTATCTGAGCCATACTAAACAATCATTTGCATTATACCTTTGGCTCAACAGTTTTTATATATTGAAGCTATCAAGAATCATTTTTAATGTCTCCTAAATCATTGTTAATCATAACTCCTTTGGCCAATATTTGTAATCATTGAAAAAAGGTGCAAACTCAGTATGATGTGGAAATGAATACAGTATTTGATTTTTAGATTTTCCCTTTTACAGTTAGTTGATGTCCTGATATTTAGACTTTATGGCAATTTAATCAGTTGGCGAGTAATACTGGCCATTGTTAAAGTTTTATATATAAGTAAATGCAACACTAACCAAAACATTAAACACTGAGAGAAACATAGTCCTGTTCCTGAACACTGTGAGTACTATTGTTGAGCAAAGTTAACATTTGAATTATTAATTTTTTTCTTTAACCTAACTGTTGCATTTTTTAAAGGCTTGGATATTTGTTGCATGTTTATCTATATAGATGGGTCTTATTAAGACTTACTCTTCTAGAATTTGACTTATTTCTTCTTTTACTTTTTAACCTCTACATGAGATACTTAGCAATTGGATGACTTTTATTTGTTTATTAATTCAGTATTTTTGTAATGAGTGCCTAATGTGAAAGTCTAGTCTCATTTTTCCTTTTTAGATGAAAAGATTAGTCCTCTAACGTTATATGAACTGGCTGTATTAGTATGCTATACTGAATAATATAATTTCATACACATCAACTGCTGTTGAATTAACCATTATTAATACTATTGTTACACTTCCTAAGCTACTAATATATTTCTTCAAATCATACACACCTCACCTCAAAACAAGTTTGAACCAAATTATATAAATCTCTTAGTGAATGCCTCATGTAGTTCCTTATAGATGCTCTGCTAGGGTCTCCTAAAAAAGCATCACAGTGAAGAACATAACCTTTGAAGACAGACTATCTAGTCTCAAATATGGGGCCAGTTGCTTCCTACATACCTGTTAGGAAAGTCCTAACTTGGCTTGCTTATCTTTGAAATGGAGATAAATTGCTACTTCATACAGTTATCCTGAGAATTAAATGGAATGATAGTAATAACACAATAATAAGCATTTCTTCAGTGTTTACTACATGCCTAAAATGTTGTTAAGAACTTTAATACTTCATTATATTAATGAATTTTGATAACTTTGAGGCATTTTCTAGAAGAGGAAATTTACCTTCAAGAAGGTAATTCACTTATACATGTAACTTATTGAGCACACTACCCACCCCATAGTGAGCCCTCTGTAAACATTAGTTTGTGCTATTATCAACAGGTATTTTGCAGACACTTATTCTGCCCCTGAACATCTTTGAGCCCATGTATAGGATGGGTTGTGGGATATCCCACAGCATAAACCATTAAGTGTCCTCACTTTACAATGGCTAATTAGACAAGAGGTTGTATAAAATTATGGTCAAATAATATTCCATTTTACATAGACAAAAATTACATCTCATTATATATATATATATATATATATATATATATATATCATTATATATATATGCCTTTATATATATTTTTCTTTATCCATTTATCTATCACTGAACATTTAGGTTGTTTTGATGTCTTGGCTATTGTAAATAATGCTGCAATGGAGATGCATATATCTTTTTGAATTAGTGTTTTTGTTTTCTTTGGATAAATACCTAAAAGTGGGACTGCTGGATCATACAGTGGTTCAATGTTTTATTTTTTTGAGGAAACTCCATACTGTTTCCCCGGCTGCACTAATTTACATTCCCACCAACAGCATACAAAAGTTCCCTTTTCTCCACAACCTCAATAATATTTGTTATTTCTTGTCTTTTTGATAATAGCCATTATCAAATGATGTGATATTTCATTGTGATTTTGATTCGTGCATCACTTTTTTCTTTTAAGCAATATGCATGACACTCTGTCATATTTTGTACAATTATTTATATTATTTTCCCTACTGATAGGCAGTTAGGTAATTCTCAATTTTTCATATTATAAACAATGTTGTAATGAACATACTTTAAACAGTTGTAGATATATTTGTGATTATATTTAAGGTTAAATTTCTAAATGTGGTATGGAAGGAACACATATCTTAAATGTTCTTATATATTGCCAGGTTCCTTGAAAGACCTGGCAAAAATTTATGCTCCCACAAACAACGCTTAACGGGTCTGTTTAATCCAAATTTGCGATCACTGTGAATTATCAAAACTTTTTGTTAGGTGAAAAATGTTATAACATTATAGTTTTAATTTATATTTCATTACTTGGAAATGTAATTGAGAATATTTGCAAATATATTTAAGTCTTAAGGTTTAGGCCACTTTTCCTTTTATGAGAAACTTTATCATGTACTATACCAATATTTATTGGTTTGCTGATCTTTTTACTGATTTAAAAAGCTCTGCTAAGAAATGAATCTTTTTGTAAAAGTTGCAGATATCTTATGGAGGTTAACATTTGATTTTTACTTTTTACCTATCAGTTTTGAGAGAACAATTATGTGAAAGATTGATAATTTAAACAATAGTATTAATTTCATGTACTTGGAATTATTATTTAGTCATCTAAGAAGTGGGTTGCTCTCTCTTACCTGTTTAACACTAGTGGGTTGAATTAGAAAATCACTGGAATCTTTTCAAATTTTCATACTTATTTTCATTTTGTTGTTACACACTTGTGAAAAAAAATGTAACACCCAATACATTGTCAGTTTATATTTGTCAAGGCCTATCTAAAAAATCAATGAGGCAATATCTCAACAAAAATTTAAGAATGAAACTTTCCTGAAATCATATTCACACATTACCCTGGCTATGACACATTGTGAGAAGATGGTAGCAGCTTTTAAATCCACATAATTACCTCCAATCAATAAATATTTATGGAGTGGCTATTATGAACATTATTAAAACCATTATGATAGGTTGGAATGTATGTTGAGATTAAATCTACAAGAGTCTAATGTCCACACAATGCCCTCCCAACTTCGGGCTCTCAAAAGAAGTTGGCAAAAGCTTTAAACATAAGGCATAATAAGAATATGAAATTATGCCAGCCAATTAGAAGTCCTTTTTTAATTAATTAGGGTTTGTTCAATATAACCTGAAAATCAAGTGGGAAGTATTCTTAAATAGAAGGAATCAAATAGAATGAAAACATGTTAAGTGTTAAAATGCCTGTATTGACGTTTATTGTTACAGTTTGCTGCCCAACAATATAATCAAACCTAAGCATTTCTCTATTTTGCATGAATGTAAAATTAGCACAAAATATGAGTAATAGGTTAACCATGACACAGTTACTATTCTGTTTCAGGCAAAACCAAAATGTGGTTGTTATTAACAGTGGCAAGTTTGATATCTGCACTTGGAACTACACATGGTTTCTTTGGAAAATCAGATCCTGAAAACCCTGAAGTTAATATGAATATTGTAAGTTACCTGGGAGAAAAAAAACCTGTAAAACTAAGAGATTGCACCATGATTAAGAATCACAGTGGATTTAAACTTTTACATGACTATTTAGAAATAACGATCAATATCTACTCACTAGATGTATTAAAAAGCCAACTAAAACTTAAGTTTTTTCCTCATCAGAGTCAGATGATATCCTACTGGGGATACCCAAGTGAAGAATATGAGGTTTTTACTGAAGATGGTTATATCCTTAGGATAAACAGAATTCCATATGGGAAGAAAAATTCAGAGAATAGAGGTATAAACTTTTTTCCTTTGTTCCTTTTTCTCTCTTTCCCTTTCCCCTTTTCCTCTTCCTTCTTTCCTTCTCACTTTTCCTCCCTTCCTTCCTTGTTCCCTCCACTCTTTTTCTGCCTTTCATCTATTTGTAAGGTCTTAATGAGTCTTGCTCATTCTAGAAATGCAGTAATGATGAGGCCATATCTCCAGTCTTCAAGAAGATCACCATCAAGCCAAGGAGATAAATGAACAGATAATTATAATAATATCTGATAAGTGCGATACAAGAACTGTGTACAGGCTATTAAACCAGAAGTCCTAACCCAGGCACCTAACTTGGCTAGCGGAAGTCAAGGCAAGCTTGTTCTCAGATATAATGACTACCCTGAGTCCTGAACAATCAGGAAGGGTTAACCATGATGTGTGTAAGAGAAGGGAGAATAAGGAGGCCATTCGAGGCTCATTTCCTAAACAGTAGTTTTTTGCTAATACTACTAAAACGTTAACTTCTTCTCATTGCAGAAAAATTGTGAACTACAGAAAGAACACAATTAAGCAGGACCACTCACTTTGCCACTCAGAGTCCATTTAAATTAATATCATGCTGAGTATCATTGAAATATAATTTTTTGCAATAGCCTTTTGATATATAATTGGCATATGAAAAACTGCACATATTTAAAGTGTACATTTTGAGAAGTTCTATCATTTGAGAAACATCACCATAATTAAGATAAGATATTCCAAAATGTTCATCTCAATCAAGCAGACTTATTTAATTCTGGTCATATGAAAGCCTATTCTCACTTCACATTTATCCTAGAATAAAGAATGAGTTTATAAAGCTTTTAAATGATTTCCTTCTTTAGGCCCGAGACCTGTTGTGTTTTTGCAGCACGGTTTACTCGCATCAGCCACAAACTGGATTTCCAACCTGCCCAACAACAGCCTGGGCTTTATCCTGGCAGATGCTGGTTATGACGTGTGGCTGGGGAACAGCAGGGGAAACACCTGGTCCAGGAGAAATATATACTATTCATCAGACTCAGCTGAATTCTGGGCTTTCAGGTAAAGAAGAGGGACAATTAGAAATGGGTGATTAAAAATAAACATTGAGTTTAAAAAGCATGGGTATTAGTGCTTGGGTATATATCGTGCAATCCAGTTCCATCTTAACATCTTACATTACAAGAAGGAAACTTGGAATCCCCTCTTGGAGTCTTCCATACACCTCAATCCAAGGGTAGCTTTTCTTCCAAACTTTCTATGATATCAGTATCTGTTATGAGGAGGCTCCCTTAATATGCTTTTCCAAATAGCATGAGCAAAATGGCTGACGCAAGGAAACTTGCTGCCCCAAGCAGATTCTGAAAGGAATGACTACATGGATTTGGGTTGGAGATGATATTTAAACCCAGTTGGAGTTCAAGAACTGAGGTCATCATCAATAGCTAGATGGGGGAGGGGAAGAATGAAATTCAACACCATGGAAAGAAAAGGTTTCTGTCACTGGTCTTCTTGTTCTTGGAAATTACTGATGGAGTGGAGAACAGAAAAGATTCTGGCTGGTTATGCTGAGACACAAAAGTGCTCTGACAGTTCTAGGAACTGAAAGGAAGCTTGTGTGTCCTGACTGTCCTGAGGAAGAGAGAGCACAGGAGGGGAGATACACTAACAAGGGCCAGGTGAGGAAGGGCCGCGTAGGGTCTTCCTAAGTCCAATGAGAAGCCACTGCAAAGTTCTCAACAAGGGAGTGGCATAAGGCTGTTTTCATGTTCAAAAGATCATTTTGGGCGATTTGTGAAAAATTAAAAAGAGAGATACACGATTCATCTTAAATGGCACTGGAACACTGTGTACAAATGATTATTAAATTTGACATTCAGTTTTAAAGAGAGAAATAATCCCCACTTACAGACACTATCTTGTTTGGATTAAATTGAAGCTCTAATGCTGTGCTTCAGAAGTGAGGTCAGCTGTTTATAAGAAGCTTCCCCAAGGAGCCCCTGAGAGTCACTAATGGTCTATAAACAGCCATGCTTAGAAAATCTGGTTTTCTATTTCTCGAAGGGAGACTTAGTGATAAATATGTTTGATTTTTAGAAATTGTAACAAGGAAATGTATTTAGTTTTATTTTGTCTTTTTTTTAACCTTCAGCTTTGACGAAATGGCTAAATATGACCTTCCATCCACAATCGACTTCATTTTAAAGAAAACGGGGCAGCAGAAGCTACACTATGTTGGCCATTCCCAGGGCACCACCATCGGTAGGTAAAAGCCTTCAAGGCTGGTAGGTAGTTTATTCTTACAGACCCCCTTTCCAGTGGTTATGCAGCCATTTTGGTCATCATGCTAGTTGTTTTCATTCGTTATGTGATGGAATGCCTATAACAATTCAATGATATAGGGACAGTGATTATTCCTGTTGTGTATGTAGGAAAACAAAACAGGGGGGGGTAAATAATTTGTGCAAGGTAACACAGTTATTACAAATAGGGTAGCTCAGATACCAACTCAGGCAATCTGACTCCCAGACCCATACTCTGAAATATGGTACCACATGGCCTCTGGACTGAATTTATTTCATTGATTCCACCATATTTTTGGAGCACCTACAATGTGTCCTAAGCATACAGCAATTACTAAAATAGATTAAAATCCCTATCTTCATACTACATGTGTTCCAGTGGGAAGATGCAGAGAAAATAATAAAAAATAAAAAGTAAAATACAGAATATGTTAGATAGTGGCAATGTTATGGAGAGAAAATAAGTCAGGGAAGGCCAATAGGGCACATCTGAGGGGTCCACAGCAATTTTAGGTAGGGAAAAACACCAAATGTTCTCTGGGTACAGACATGAAGGAGGTCAGGGAGTGAGCCCTGTGCGTATGTGGAGGACCGATGTTCCAGTAATAGGGAACAGCAAATGGCAAGGATGTGAGGCTGAAGCACACCCAGCATGCTCAAGGAATGGCAGTGAGGCTATTCAATGGGCAGATGAATCAGAGAGAGAGAAGGGGGTTTCAGCTTTCATTCTGAATGGGAAGGGCAAACACAAAAGAAGTTTGAAGAGAGTATTCACACAATCTGACCTCATGATCCTCAACAGGATGGAAAGTTACATGATCCTGTTAACAGGATCCTTCAGTTGCTGAAGGGGAAAGGCTGGAGAAGGCAAGTGAGTCAGAGGACTCCTGCAATAATCCATGCAAGAGATGACCATGATCTAGACAAGGGGGTGGGAATATGTTGGAACTGGAACCAACAGGGTTCACTTCTACATTGGATGTGGGGTGTAAGAGAAAGAGATGAGTCAAGGATGACAGCAGGGTTTGTGGCCTGAACAGCTGGACCAATAAAGAGCCATTAACCAAGATGAGGAAGAGTCAGAGGAGCTGATGTGGTAAGCGAGAGCAGGAACTCACTGTGGGAGTTGCTAGGTGTTGAGTGTCTACTGAAGATTCAAGTGCAGGGATCAGCTGTCAATTACAGATACACATCTGGAGTTCAGGGGAAAGGACTGGGCTAAAAATACAAAATGTGAGTCATCAGTGCATGAAACAGGATGCAAGAACCAAAGGAGTGAGTTCAGACAGAAAAGAGAAGGAGTCCCTGGACTAAGCCCTGGTTAGAAGATAAGGAGGACTCTGGTAAAGAAAATGGGAAATACTAGTGAAAGTACCTTAAGGGAGGCCGGGAGTAACTGGTGTTCTGGCAGTCAAAAAGAGAAAACAAACTTTTTTGAAGTATTAGTTTTGATGTACCATATAGGGATTTGGCAGTTATATACATTACCAAACACTCACCGTAAGTGTAGTTTTAAGGAGAATGTGGTCAGCTTTGGAAGAGGCTATTGATATGTCATATGCAATGAAGTCTGGGAACTGACCACTGGATTAGACAGCCTAGAAGTCATAGGGGACCTTTGTAAATAACAGCAACACTGCCCAAGTGGTTGGGATGAACACATGAGCAAGTGAGTTCAAGAGAGCATGAGAGAAAAACTACAAAGGGGAGAAATAGGATGGAAGCAAAAGGGGGCATGGGGAATCATATAGGAGAAATAATGGCATGCTTTTAGGCTGATCCTCACTCTCAGCTGACAATCTGCTATCCTGCTACAATTCTAAGCAATCAATGTCCATATGTGGACACATATGAAGAGAAGTAGATGAAATTGATGGTGGGAGCTTAGAATTCTCTTCCTAATGCTTGTTTATCCTAAAGCATGCATGTCACCCATAGAATTCTAGACAGAGAGAAAGGTCAGTAAGGAAGAGCTTTCTAATGTCCTTTGTCATTGTGTAATAGATCATGTTCCCAAAGAGATGAAGATTAGTACTCATGATATTTTTTAGAGAAACACTTTTAGAGTAAAAGCCAAAAAAAAGAAAAACAGGACTAGGCAGAGGGAGAAGTTGGGCTGTGATTCAGTTCTCAAAAAACCTCAGCCAGCTCTGTGAGATGGCTCTTCAGCATCTTTATGCATGGAACTAGGTGGCTGGGCCTTTTTACCTGCTTGCTGACCAGGCATTAAATGCAGGCTGCCCTGGGAAGGGAGCATGACCTTGGATTCCTTGTGAGCAGAAGCAAAATCAGACAGGACTCACATCCTCTTCTGCAGCTGGGGCTGAATAAAAGCCTTGGACGTGAGAGGGATCTGGGCCACACAGCCCAGCGTCAATAACCCATGGTCAATAATCAATTCCAAATCTTTTGTTTAAAAGCAAGAAATGTTCTAAATTGCTAAAATTTATCCTTTAATTTCCAAAACCATACAAAAATTTAACCATTTTGGATGCAAATCTACCTCAAATTATGACACATATTAAACATGGTCTAATCTTTTTCTCATGATCTAGGGTTATGAATTTCCTTAGGATTTATTGAGATAAGCAAAACTTCTTATTCTGACACCAAATAACTCCACCCTAACCACTCTTGTGAGTTATTTGAATTTTAACATTTCCATTTCTTCTTTCTCACTAGTGGACAATTTGTCTTTGCTGTCACCACACTCATATTTCTGGAAGTTGTTTTTGCCTTTGAATTTACATCTTCCTATCTTCTGTGCACTGGGAAGTCAAAGTATTCCTGTTAGACTTGTGTCTAAAATAGGATTAAGTTTATCTGATTGCTGAATAGTCCAGACTAGCCACAGATCACCCAGAGTAAGAATCACAGACAAAGAGCTCAAGTGGGTGTCAGTAGATCCATGCACTGTCAGGACAGGTGACTTCTCAGAATAAATTTGCTTGCTCATAATAAAGAACCTCATAATAAACACAGTGCTCTTAGAAAGACCATTCTTCCTTAAATAGAATCAGGCTGCATGTTATATAGGTCAGGTAGTTGTCTAAATTTGAAAGCATTTTTTTTTCAGGCCGTCCATGAGTCTCATCAATATGCCATTATTAACTGTGGAGAGAGATTATCTTATGTAGCTCAACTATATAGAATTTAGCTTAATAACTCTTTGATCATATCCAGTCTGCTAATATATTACTGTCCATAAAACTGATTAATTACAGACAGGAGCTGAGTATATTTACTAGGTATAGATATTTGAATAATCTTAGTTCTTCATTTGCCAAGCATTTACTATGTACCAAATGTCTTGGCAAATACTTTGCATGATTCACCTCATTTAATTCCTAAAAACCTAAAGAAGCATTCATTATTTTCCCCACATCTCAGATAGAGAAACTGAGACTCAGACTTTAGGTGTATTCTCCAGGGTCACAAAGCTAGTAAACCACAGAGCCAAGGATTATCAAATCCCATTTTGTAAACCTTCAAAATTATGCTTTGAATCTTTCCCTTATATATCCTACTCATATATATGTTTTACTTTATTTTTATTGAAGTGCATACAATAAAATGCACAAATCTTAGTGTACAGCTCAATTAATTTAGACATATATATATATATATATACA
Organism: Manis javanica; assembly: GCF_040802235.1. Lineage (NCBI taxonomy): Eukaryota > Metazoa > Chordata > Mammalia > Pholidota > Manidae > Manis > Manis javanica. Next base: position 65,866,819 of record NC_133162.1, read on the forward strand.
CTCATGTAAGCATCACCCAGATCAAGATAGCCAACATTCTCACTAACTTTTCCCCTCTTTACCTATTTCACCCATTTCACCCTCCTCCCCTATGGCAACAGAGAACCCTATGGTTCTCTGTTGCACCCTACTTATATTAAACATTAAGTAATTATCTCATTTGTTGACATGAATTTGAATTAATCAAAAACTGTATGTGGTATAACAAAAAGAGTCACCGTCTGATTATCCTAAAGTTGGCCCATTTTCTAAAGCCAGATAAACTTCTTAAAGTTCTAGCCTCATGTCCTATAAAGAATCTATGAAAGTAAAGCAAATATACTAAAATCTGATAATTTCAAACAAGCAGAGGTTGTTGGTTTATCAGGTTGTCTTAGATGGCACTCTTAATAAATATAAAATAATGTCACACATAAACACACACACACACACATACACACACACACACACACACACACACACTTTGTTCACTGGTCCCTTGTTGTTCTGTTTCAGGTTTCATCGCCTTTTCTACCAATCCTGAGCTGGCTAAAAGAATCAAAACCTTTTATGCATTAGCTCCTGTAGCCACTGTGAAGCAGAGCAAAAGCCTGCTGAAGAAACTTACACATGTTCCTCCATTCCTCTTAAGGGTATGTGATTCTCTTAAACTGAATCTAAGATACCAAATTGTGGATTTCAAAGTGATGGGAAGAGACATGATCATATTAATATCCAGGAATGGAAATGTGCACTGACTATGTTAGAATCCCCACTGTGCTTGCTAAGATCCCCATTTCTTCATTCTTGTTTGCTTTATGTGGGTTAGCAATGCCTGGGAGTGGTTTTACTCCTTCATAGACAGTTCGTGTACCAAATACTCTGCCCAGCTATGTTCAGGCTGTGATTCCACCCCTGGACCAGGAAAGGAGAAATAAAAATAAAACAAAATGTTCAAATAAGAAGCCTAAACTATGTGGCCCAAGAAAACTGGGAAGAAGGAGAATAGATAACAAAGGGAAGGGAAAGAAAAAGAGAAAGAGGAAAAGAAAGCAATGAGTGAGACAAGAGGCTCCAAGCCTTTTGAAGCTGCTTCCTCTTTAAGTGGAGTTCAAAAGGCAGTAGCATAGATTTCAATTAACTGTAAATATAAAGTGCTTTGTAGGCATCCACGGGAGAGAATTAGTACTCTTTATTCTTTCTAATGTATAATTCCTTACTTCTCCCACCCACCAAAAGCCAACACATATATACATACTCAGTTTCCTTTAGCTGAACAGTATAATTTTAGGCTATAAAATATAATGATGCCATTTCCTTCTGTGGTTATGTGCTCTTCATTTCTTTAATTTGTGTCTCTACAGTCTAAAAGACTTTACCTCCAGTCAAACAACATTTGTAAAATTTGTATTCGAAATGCAAAATTTTGTGATGATCCTGAGTATATTTACTGGTTACATTGATGCAGAATTTGTTTACTTTTTTACTTGTAGTCAGATTTTTCTGATAGGTGACATAGAGCCTGGTTTAAAAACCAAAAACCAAACAAAGTATTAGACCTTAGTCAGAGGCTTGAGGCTTAGGTCAGGATTCTAGCTGCAGTCCAGTTCGAATTAGCCTAAGACCCTGACTATTTTATGAGCCTCATATTTCTCATGTATAAAATTGAAAATGACAAAACGTCTCTTTTCCTGAAGAAGAGTTGGGGCAAATCCTTTCAATTATTATAATTTCACAACTGCCTAGTCTCCTTGTCTTTCTAAAGACTTTGCTGAAAATATGGGTCAGAGTCACCATTTCCCCTCCTTACCATTTCATGATTCATTGCTGCAATCACACATCTTGGCACTTAGTTAAGACATTCTGCCATGTTGTTTCATGATTTTTTACCATACCTCTTATTACCCCAACTAGATTGTATGTCTCATACTTTCTCAGCAGCCAGTACAGTTCTCAATGCAACAATAAATGCCCAGTATTGATATCTGCCCTTTCCATTCCACAACTAAATGAGAGAAAACATTTGAAATTCCTAAAACAGCATGTAGAAATAGGAAGTTCTGATCAACCTATTCATACCTGTACCAGCAAATTAGACAAACATACAAGTCTTCTCTGCAGCTTGAGTTTTGCAAACCTCTAATGATGTTTTTATTTTTCAGATTATATTTGGTTACAAAATATTCTACCCGCACAGCTTTTTTGATCAGTTCCTTGCTACTGAAGTGTGCTCCCGTGAAGCGTTGGATCGCCTCTGCAAAAACGTCTTATTCATCTTTTGTGGATTTGACAATAAGAACCTGAACATGGTTCGTATGCATTGAAATTTCTTTTCTGAATATTTTGAGCAAAATTTTTGATTACTTGTCCCATCATAACTTGGACATGGTACTTCTAGGACATGCAACCTAGAAGTAGCTTCAGAATTGTGTCCTGAATATGTAGGTGAGCCCAAGAGAAGTCACAAGTCGTTGCTCCCAGGTTTGTCTCCTCCAGCTCCTTTCCATTACCCTAACTGCTCCCCTAAACTAAACAGCATGTAGGGAAAAAAAAGCTCATTAATCACTTCTGACCACTTAAATAATTGGTGTAACATTTTAATTCTGTGATGAGAGGCATTGAACCATGTATTTCGGCAGGCTCCTCTGTAGGAAAAAATATATCTAAGCATTGGGTAAATGTTCTTAGAAATATTTTTAATGTAAACATATATGAAAGCAACTATTTATGTAAGATCTCATCCATACTCTTAATATGTTATCTCACTTGCTTTGCATTGAGTTGGGGTTTTAAAACATACATGATGAAATGCAGTATCATAAAGTAGTTAAGAGCATGGATTCAGGTTAAGAGCTTAAATGCAAATCCTATCTTTGGAACTGACCAAAGCTTCCCTGTCTTGATTTCATCATCCACAAAATAGGTTATTGTGAAGAGTATATGAATTGATATATGTAAAGTATATAGAATATAATTCAAAGCATATAGCTCATAGTAATAGCACTATTACTAAATGTTTATTACTAATACTAGTAGACATTGACAACTATCCTCACTCAAGATTATCTGTTTAGTTACATACTCTTGATACCTAAGAAAATCAAGTTTATTGATAAAAAGGTATAATTTTTCCTACAGGTACCTACTCAATAAATAGTACTTATGAGGCACTATTGAGTATTGCTCTTACTGAGAACACAGTGGTGAAAGGACAGATATGGCTCCTAGCCTTATGGAAATCAAGGACTTTTACTTTCTTAATGCTGGTGACTATCTAGGGATATGTTAAAATATATATAAAACAAAGGAGACTCCTTAGTCCCTATTTTGGATGATGATTAAAAGCCTCCTCTTTCTCTCTTGGAAAGGAGTCCCTCTCCATGGTTCTGAGAATGTTTTTTCAATTTGTGGAGTATAACAGAGTAGTCTGTTCCTATCACACTAAGAAAAGGTAGTGCATGGTAAGAAAAGGTTTTCCATCAATAAGAGCCTTATAAGAAAAATACTAGTGAACTAGAGGCATGAGCAAACAATGGAAAGTAGAGATTTCATCTTCTGCATGGTAATTGTATGGAGAGACACTTTGGTCCCCTATGAAGATGGTCAATTTGTTTGACTCTATCCTCTGTCCTCTATACAGCAGCATTAAGACCCATTATGAACTAATCCATGCAATCTGAGAAGGACATTTCGGTTTTTTTGTCTGGGATCTGATCAAGGTGGATTAGGTACTGATAAGATAGCAGAATATATAGCAATTGGTAAATATACTACGTGTGTGTGTGTGTGTGTGTGCGTGCATGTATACTATCACATATATGAGTATACACATATATTTTTAATGTATAGTTTATATATATATATATATATATATATATAGTTCTGCAAAGAAAGATGCCTGTGTGTGGACATTACATTCACTGCATTCTGGCACTGAGTAGTGAAAGATAAAGACCTGAGAATTAGAGACCTAGATTAAGGTCTCTGGCTCTACACTGTTACTACCCTGTGATGATATTGGACATTTATCTGAACTTCTCTGAGCCCCAATTACCCTTTTGATAAAATGGAGATGATGAGTTATCTGCATTGAGTGGCTACCAATTTTACACAAGTTAGCTCATGCAATTGCACTTTGCAATCTCTGAAGTGACAAACAACTGTGTTACTCACATGTTTCAGTAAACGCTGCCCTTACACACTTGACCTGAATCCAAAAAAATTTAAATCTTACCTGTTTCTGAGGTACTGAATATATACCTAAATGCATGTATGTTTGCTTTCTAGAGTCGCCTTGATGTCTATCTATCACATAATCCAGCAGGAACTTCAGTTCAGAATGTCCTCCACTGGACCCAGGTATCATTTCTCAAACGCTGGTAAAACTTATTTTGTGGACCTGAATCCTTGGTACTTTACCTAGTGCACATTCTTAAAACATTCTATTAAATATTCTTGTCAGTAAACTTTTCTGGCATGTGACTACCTGCTGAAAATAACTATCAATCCATATAAATGAAAATGCTGTGGAAACAGGCACCTTGGGTAGCAAAGAAATGAATAGTTCTTATGAAGTGACATGCAAGAAAAATTATTTTAAGCAAAACTACATTTAAACTTGCATAAATACTTTGTCCTGGATGATAGACAGTCTATTTTGGGGATGAGAAAACTGCTCTTTAATAATTGCTTAAATGAAAGTAAACTACTGGGAAATGTTTGGATTTTATTTTTCACATAACCAGGAGAGTTTTTATTTCCTTGTGTCCTTCATGTCTGTACATTAGGCTGCTAAGTCTGGGAAGTTCCAAGCTTTCGACTGGGGAAGCCCAGTTCAGAACATGATGCACTATGACCAGGTAAGCTTCTTAAAGTTGAAATTACACACATTTTGTAAGACAATGATATAAAAAAGATGAAATTAAGGTAATCATACATATATTTCCCAAAGGAATGTTGGTGACCAGCCTTCAGAAAATTATGCAGTAGATGACTGTTTCCTTGGAGTCCCTTTATCATGTGGAACATCACCCAGCCTCCCAGCCTCCCACTGGGCACTCATTCTTCAGTGTCCATGCCCATCTAAGCTGCCCTCAAAGTACCACATTACCACATGTGAGAAACCTCTAGGACTTATCACCCTGCACCACATTAGACAGACCTGCCCTGTGTCCCAGCCCCCCAGGATGCTGACCTTGTCTTTCTGAAGTACAATTAAGTCATATAATAAATGAGTAATTCTAACTCTTCATGAAATAGAGCTGGAATCTCTGGTCTTCTTAAACAATACCTTCTCTTTTGTTGACAGCCAGAGACGTGGTTCCACCATATTCCCAGATATAAGAGAAGGACAGTGTGCTTACAGGTCAAAGCTGGAAATATTTTTCAGCAGACAGGGGCCTTGTAATATAGGCAGACACATTGACAACCCGTCCCACTTGTTGTAGCACAAGGAACTCAGGCTTTGGAGTCCATCCTATCTGATGTCAACATGAGTTCAGAAAATAATTTCTTCATCTCTCCACCCAGACTCAGGGAGTTATTGGCAATATTTAATGGGGTAATGTCTATAAGCCCAGATTATAACTGGTTAAGTTCGAACAACTGCATTTTTTTTTTGGTAATCCTTTCCCCTTCCTCCTTACCCCACCCCAGCCTTTTTCTACCCAAGTAGTAGCTTGAGCAACCCTACTAATTTTCATCTGTTTCCATACCTCAATATTTAGAAGGGATTCATACCTTTTCACCATAATATCCTATTCATAGAGAAGATGGCCCCTCCCTTTTTTACATCATTGATATCTTTAAAGAGATTTTCAGAACACCATGAGATTGAGCATTCTGTTGAAAACACTTTTTCCCACCATCACCTCCTCAAACCCCCAAAACACAGACTTGCTTTGAATCTACCTTTGTACTGGGCTCTAATACCAGTAATCAGAAGACTCCACTTTGAAGAACCTGGAATATTAAATCTCAAGCCCATCCTTCCTTCAACCACACCAATAACACAGCAGGACAGTCTTCAACTAACTGAGGAAGTGATGCTAATTTAGGAGCCAGAAACTAGCATCTAGGAAACTTTTTGAACAATGGAATATAAACAAAGGAAACAAAGTTTAATATTATAGATATTCTCCACTTCCTTCTCCAGTATATAAGGGATTATAATAAAGAATTAAAATTGCATATGATACAATATTTTTGCAATTGGCTATTATATGAGATGAGATTAGAGAAATTTTTAGTATGTTGAATTAGTATTGTTGAGAATATGATTCTGAAAAATGAACAAAATTCTCTCTGGACAGTTGGAAAGTTGGTGGTGATTCTCTTATTCTCTTGACTCACTTCACAAACCTCTTTAAAATTTATTTATGAATGATGATTTCCTAGAAATAAGAAAAGGGGCTGTCTATAGTTCTTCTCAGAAATTTGAACCAATATTTTTAAAATCAGGTAAGTTATCAACAAATACAACAACTTAAATGAACTCACTGACTTACTGACTGACCATACTGGTAAGTCAACACAAAGCCAAAACAAATGACTCAGGACATTTTAAGAAGATCATACTTTAGAGTATTTGCATAGAAACGATTTATTACTCAATAGTAGAACCCAGTCAAGTCCCCTTCCTTCAACTTGAGTTGAAATTTAGGTTTTTAATGTGTAATGATTGTTACCTAAAGTCTTGCTATTCAAATCACAGTGCAGGATGAGCAGCATCTCTGGTACCTGGGAACAGAGATTCTAGGCTCTTCCACCAAAGGACTGCAGCTGAATCTTCATTTTAACAAGATCCCAGGTGATTCACAGACCTGTATGAATTTGAGAAGGACCAATATGAAACATATTGCATCCATGTTGCTCTGTGGACAAAGGTGACTTTCTTTGAGCAATCTCTGCTCAGAAGGTCCTTATAAAACTAGGGCATGCCATTTGCCACAACACAGATGAAACTTGAGGACATACGCTAAGTAAGATAAGTCAGACAGACAAAGACAAATGCCATATGATTTCACTTATATGTGGAATCTAAAAAACAAACAAACAAAAACCAAACATCTGAGCTTGTAGATACAGAGAACAGACTGATATTTGCTGGAGGTGAGAGGTAGAAGGTGGACAAAATAGGTGAATTTGGTCAAAAGATATGAACTTCCAGTTGTATAATAAATAAGCCCTGGGGATGTAATATATAGCATGATGACTACAGTTAATACTGTGCAGTCTATTTAAAGTTGCCAAAGGATTAGATCTTAAAAGTTCTCACCACAAGAAAAAATAAATTTATAATTATGTGCGGCGATGGATGTTAACTAGACTTATTTTGGTGATCATTTCACAATACGTGCATAGATAAAATCATTGTATTGTACACCTGAAACTAATATATTGCTGCTGTCAATTATACTTCAATTTTAAAAAATCTATGTCAGTTAATGTTACGTAATCTACCTAAGGAATAGTGTCCAAGTTTACAATGCAGTGACCTCTGAAACTGTGGTTTCTCTCTTGTGTTTTAGCCCATACCTCCCACCTACAATTTGACAGCTATGCATGTGCCAACTGCAGTGTGGAATGGTGGCAATGACTTGTTGGCTGACCCTGGAGATGTTGACATTTTGCTTACACAACTCCCTAATCTTATTTACCACAAGAAGATTCCTTCTTACAATCACTTGGACTTTATCTGGGCAATGGATGCCCCTCAAGAAATTTACAATGAAGTCATTTCTATGATGGGAAAAGATGAAAATTAGTTCTGGGTTAAAGAATTACCATTCATTCCTCAAAAATATTGTCTTCTTTCATTCGTGCTTTTCTGTAATGATTGATATGCAGTGCTTCTTCCTGTCATTTTGACTTTAGAAACATGGTCGCATCAACAAACTTTCCATTTTCATTTTGAATTTAAATTTTGGCTTTCACTTTATACATTTTGAAACACTTGAAGGAGCATATTCCTGGGGTGGTGAAACTTTTCTTCCAATCCTTTCCTTCAGTTTATCTTCTAAACTCAACAGAGATTATGAGCCATGAATCATGAGTGTCGCCAAAAGACACTGGGACTGAATATTGACACCTCTTGTGTATGCTGGAGATTGAATAAATTGCTTTGCATTGTCTATTGTTGTTGAAGCTCAGTCTCTCTGTATGGTGGATCTATCACTTGCTCTTTTGTGAGTTTAACTCCATGGAAAGGCAAATTAGGCTAGAAACTGAATGGAAGTCAGCTCACTTTCATTTCTTGGGAAAACAGAGCAAAGGCAGGTTAGGAATCAATAGGCAACCCCAGCTGAGAAAGCTGGGAGGTAAAGGACATGCTCTCCTACTGCTATTCTGCCCCCATATCCACAAAACACACACCAAAAAATCAAAAGATCTATGAAATCACTACCACTGTCATGGCAGCCAGAGGGTCCAGAAACATTCCCACTAATATTTAAGTCAGAATGTACAGCTGCCACCAGTCAGTGTCCTCTCCCACAAAATGGCTTTTCTGAGCTCCCCGAAGTTTTGGTGAAGTACAGCCTCACCTGGAAAATTTTATTACCCCGTAATATTGTGACTTTATATTTTAAGCAATTAGGCTTTTGGTCCCACTTAGCATTCTATGGTAAGGCTTAATCAATAAAATGTAAATGAGATAAAGAGTATCTTGTACCCACATAACATACAGATGGTGCATATTCACAAAAATCTGTTGATGATTTTTATTATATTGTCAGGTCCCTCAACTTTTGCCAGAAAGCCAAACCTTTCTTACTTATTTTTACCCCCTCCCCTTTATTTTTAAAGTGGAAACAAGAAATTGCTAAAAGATTATTTAGGAGTATTTATTTCAGTATTTTAGTAAACTTTGTTGTCAGTCTGTAATAAACTGACATGAGAAGCTCAGTGACTAGAGACAAATATTTATGGTGGTCCAGTTAAGGAGTCAGATGTTTCAATAACTCTGCCTTCTCAAGAAAGAACCATCGTTGTATTTTAACAGTCTGCTGTGCTTTTCCTGTCAATTGCCTTTCTTTTAGTCTGTTTTTAGCAAGCATGAAGAGCGCTGGTTTTAGCCTTTGAACACTAGTAAACACAGTTGTCCCACAGCAGCTCTGCTAATACCTCTTTGTTCCTAAATCTCAACTGTCAACATATAAGCTGATCTTCAAGGTTTAATTTCTCTATCCTCTTCTCTTCTCCCAAATTAATTTGAAGCTTTTTGAGACATCACATATTTCATCCACGAGCATTTCAGGGTGTATTTCTAGAAGAAAAAGTCTTTTATTAAAAATATAACAATACCATTCTCACACCCAAAATTCCTTTAATATCATTAAATATCCCATCACTGTTCAAATTTCTAATTGTCTCATAAATGTCAGGAGTTTTTACAGTTTGTTTGAATCAGAATCGAAATAAGGTCTTCTCACCTTTCATAGGCTGATCTGTCTTTTTGTCTCTTTGGGTCTGTAGGTTATCTCTTTCTTTTTATTCTTTGAATTTTTTGCTATTGTTGTTGAAGAAACAATAGCAATGTTGAGTCTTTCTTCACATAGTTTCATTTATTGGTATTTTGCTGATTATATCCCAGTAATATCACTTAACATGTTCCTCTCCCCTTTATATTTCCTATCAATCAGGATTTCTGAGCCAGAAATAAAAATCGACATTTTGTTGCCAGGTATTTTATTGCCCTGGGAATTGTTTAGCAGCATCCTTGCCCTTTATCCACTGATGCCAGTAGTACACACACACCCCAAACTGTGACAACCAAAAATGTCTCTAGACATTACCAGATATCATTTTAGGAGCAAAACTGCCCTCCCTACTAAGAATCACTCTGATTAGATTAAGATTCCTTTTGGAAAAACTGCTTATGAAATCATAAGTTGCATTCGTCTGTAATGAGGATTATAATGCCTAGCTCTCTGTCCCACAGGTTGTCAATAGCCATTTTTTGTCAGTACCTAGATCCAATAGTTCATTAGGGGTTAGAGAATGATGACATTCTAATTTAATCATTTCTTCTTCATTTATTAGCTGGGATACTTCCTGACTTCCATATGAGAAAATTTTCTTCATGTACCCTTTGATTACCCAAAATGAATATTCCTTTCCCTTTTCCACTTTTCAAAATTAATTTTCCTTTTTATACTATCATAATAAATTAATGTTCCTATGCACATTTGATGTTTCATTCAATGCAATTTTTATCCTTTTTGATATTAAAATTATTCCCACTATTGCTTGTGATGACAGCCTCTATAAATTGGTTCCAAAGAGCTTTTGAATAAACTTTTCATCTTACATGCTTGTTGCCCCTGCTTTGGCATCAATCATTTCTCTGAATCCTGGTTCCTTTTAGGAAATTGTATTCTACTAGTGATGGTGATTAATATACCATTATGATTATGATTAGCATACCAAACTAATTCCTAAGATCCTTTGCATTCTTGAACCTCTTAAGTTCAAATTCTTCCACCTGCCAATCTAAATCTTCAGAAATCTAGTTGCTTATCTCTACTATCTCTTCTCCTACTTGTCTTTAACTAGTAGTCTCCCTTCTGGTCACAACATCCTTCATTATATCTCAAACGTACCTCTTAACTTGTACTATTATATTGTTGCTCACATTTCCCCCTAAAAATTCTGCCTAACTTATTTTGGGGTTGCAAGTAAATACATGTGATTTATGCATAACTCACATGAACTATGTTGTAATCTAAAATCTACTAGAAATAATACAACATAATAAAACATATTTTTAAAACTCATGGTATCTTAAAATTAAAATATCTAATCAATAATCCAGTTCAACATTATTATTTCCCAATGAGGAAATTAAAGGTCATATAGGTTGACCAAAAGCAACAGGATACACATTTTTCTCAAGTGAACATGGACCATTCTCCAGAATAGATCACATAATAGGCCAAAAAAGAGCTTCAGTCAATTTTAAAAGACTAAAAGGGTTTCAAATAGCTTCTCAGACCACCATGGTATGAAACTAGAAATAAATTACACAAAGAAAACAAAAAAGCCTACAAACACATGAAGGCTAAACAGCATGCTTCTAAATAATCAATGGATCAATGAACAAATTAAAACAGAAATCAAGGAATACATGGATATAAATGAAACCCAAAATTCAATATTCCAAATTTGTGGGACACCACAAAAGTGGGTCTAATAGGGATGTACATAGCAATACAGGCCTTCCTCAAGAAACAAGAACAATCCCAAATAAACAGTCTAAACTCACAATTAAAGAAACTAGAAAAAGAAGAACAAATGAATCCCAAAATTAGTAGAAGGAGGGACACAATAAAGATCAGAGCAGAAATAAAATAGACAAGAACAAAATCAAATAGACAATAGAAAAATCAAAGTAACCAAGAACTGTTTCTTTGAGAAAACAAACAGAATAGATAAACTCCTAGCCAGACTTATCAAGAAAAAAAGAGAGAGGACACAAATAAACAAAATCAGAAATGAAGAAGTAATAGTCCACAGAATACCACAGAAATATAAAGAATTATTAGAGAATTCTATGAAAAAGTATGTGTCAATTATTAGACAACCTAGAAGAAATGGACAAGTTCATAGAAAAATACAACCTTCTAAGACTGACCCAGGAAGAAACAGAAAATATTAACAGACCAAGTATCAGTAATGAATTTGTGTTGGTAATCCAAAAACTTCAAACAAACAGTCCAGAACCCAATGGTTTCACAGCTGAATTCTACCAAACATCTAAGGAAGAGCTAATACCTATCCTTCAGCAAAGGACACCAACAGCAGAACAAAACGGTAACCTACAGTATGGGAGAATATATCCATAAATGGTTTATCCAATAAGGGGTTAACACCCAAAATATATAAACAACTCAACACCAAAAAAGCAAACAACCCAATTTGGTGGGTTACCTGAACAGACATTTCTCCAAAGAAGTATACATGGTCTACAGGCACATGAAAAGATGCTCCACATTGTTAATCACCAGGGAAATGCAAATCAAAACCACAATGAGATATCTTCTCACACCAGTTAGAATGGCCACTATCCAAAAGATAAGAAATAACAAATGTTTGTGAGGACATGGAAAAAAGGGAGCCCTCCTACACTGTTGGTGGGAATGTAAATTGGTGCAGCCTCTGTGGAAAGCAGTATGGAGGGTCCTCAAAAAACTACAAACAGAAATACCATACAACCCAGTAACTGCACTTCTAGGAATTTACCCAAAGAAAGCAAAATCTCTGATGCAGACACAAACACAGGCACACAGTTTTCCTTGCATTAAATAATCTGCCAAACAATCTAATCATCTAAGCATTAATACATACCCTTCCTGAGAGGTTCAAAAATTGTTTTCTGGTAAGCTTAGAATTCTGTGTTTCATGCTTCATTGTGAAACATCTGATAGCATATATTTGCTATTCTTCAGAGTTCTAAAGTCTGCTTGAATTCAAAACATATCAAATCAACCAAGGAGACAGAAGTTTATAAGATCCACAAATGTTTTAGCTCTAAAGCAAGTTCAAACCAAAAAAAAGGTGAAAATATATTGGAAATGATATCCCAGAGTTACTTTATATACCTTCTGCCAAATGCATGTCAAAGTAATAAAACAAAATGTGGCTGAATTTATTATCAAAACAGGCCAAAACTGATCTATTTAGTTGAACTTTTTAAAAAAGCTTCTTGTTCTATTAAATCTATACTGTTTGTGGGAATTATTCATATTCATTTAATAAACTTAAATTATATAGACTATATTACATTGTTATTCATTTAACCAATATTTATACTTAATAAATATTTTTATCAGGAAAGACACTACTCTAGGTGCAGGAACAAAAGACAAACTCCTGGCACTCATAGAGCTTACATTTTAGTGGTGAAGATTGGTAATAAAATATAAACAGATACATGTTATAGTGTCAGGTAGTAATAATCCCTGGTAAAAAAAATATCAGGAATGTCATAAGGTATTATATTAAACTAAGTGATTAGGAAACACTCAGAGAACCAACTAACACGAGGAAGATCTAATCTATTTAGAGGGTTCTGGTTCAGTAGCTCTGAATTGCCAGATGGGAATAGTCTTGTGAGGTACAAAGGAGGCTTGCCACAATTTCATGAATGTTGGCAGGAGACAGGAAACTCTGGAGTCAGAGACAAAGGACTCTTATTACTTACTGTTATTTAAAATAATATTTTCATATTCACAATCTAAAGAAATCTGGTAGTAACTATGCAGTTACCCAAATTTGCCAACAGAGGGTAGGTTTGGAGATTTGCTTGTGTTTTTCCACTTAATCCAAGTCATTTATTCTTTTTAATCAACAGAAGGTGCTTGTGCTCACTTGATTAGCATGGTTAAGTCCCTGTGTTAAAAACTGGGGAAAATACATCTTAAAAAAAAAAACACTTGAAATTAAGTCTTAGAGAAGTTCACAAATGGATGGTAGAGAAAACTAACACCTTGCTAAGTACTTTATATGTGACATCACAGTTCCCACAAATACTACTACAAAATTGGTAGTATTATACTAATTTTACAAAATAAGGTTGCTGAAGGATCAATTATGCAAAATCTCATGGTAAACAGTGGAGTTAGGCTTTGAATTCAGGTCTGCTTGAGTCCAAACCCAAATTTGTCTAATTTTCCTTCCATACTAACAAATCAAGTCCTAAAACAAATAAATCACATGATCCCATGCAACACAGGCAATATTATCTTGGTTACCACTCTTACCTCTTTGTACAGTAGGTATGTGTGATACATTTTTATCATTGCTTCTAGATTCATAAACTCTATAAATTCCATGCTTCTCATTTTTTCTTCCCTACTGCATGGCACAGGAAGACACTTAGGAATTTTTGTTTAATTATTGAAGCTTATTATTATTTGCCTCTATTATTAAAGTCTTCACTAATTTTTATTAACAAATAACATTTCTTTAATGTGCCAGATTCTCTTAAAACCACATGTAAGCAGCACACACACTTGGGATTGAGTTGATTATTACAAAACCTAATCCTAAACTTAATAGAAAACTTACAGATCCCTGAGTTTAATTTACTTCATCATCTTATTAGTTACTTTTTTTCAAAACTTTCATTTTTGAAGTTTTCAAACACAAAAATTGAAAACATAGTATAACCCCCAAATATCTATCTTCCAGCCTATAGTATTATTGGTATATGACCAATTTTGTTTTATATTATTTTGTACCACTACCATCAACAGATTGTTTTAAATCAAACATCCAGATATCATCATTTCATCTAGAAATACTTTATTATTTACAGATTTAAAATAGGAGAAGATTTAAAAACATTACCACAATATCAATATCATGCCTAATAAACAAGCAAATCAAAAAAGCTCCTTAGTATTACCAAATATCCAGGCAATGCTCACATGTCCATTATTGTCTCATAAATGTATTTTTTTAAATTACTTTGTCCAAGTCAGTATATAAACACTCCCATACATTTTATTTGGTTTATCAGTATCTTAAGACTCCATCATACCAGTTCTTCCTTCTTGATTTTTTTCCTTCTTCCCATATCTTTATTGATGATATTCCTTATCACCACAATGTAATTCATCCTTGAGAATACTTTATATTGATTCTTTTTTTTGCCAAGTGTAATCATGTCCTCTAAGACCATAAGGTATCTCCAATTTATATCCCCATTTAAGCTTTTAATGTTTACCTTTTTTTCTGAAAAGGCCCTATTAAGCTCAATCTATGTGAGCACTGTATTTCCAATAGCATTCCACTCCCAATGCCTCCTGCTGTCATCTTCTCCCATACCATCAATACTGTAAGTCCCCGTTCTCAACTTTACATGCAGCCGGAGTATCCCTGTGCCTTAGCTTTGTGACTCCACCTCTCCTGACCAAATCGAACAAAGCAGGCTCTCACAATCTACAGTTTCATTTAACCAACAGAGGGCTTAATTCGTAAATCAAAATCAAGTTTATTTCTGAGTTTCTTTTGAAAAAGTCTTTTTCCATCATGATATGACAGACCTGTAATATTAATAATATCTTCATATATTTGGGAAGGTGTTGCCATTCCCTGGATTTTCACCACCCTATCAATGTATCAAGGTATGCCTTCAAGAATAATTAGTATGTGATGGGGAGGTGTGTCCATGTCAGGATTTGATTTCATTTACATCACTTCCAAATGAGGTCACTATCCTCATTAACAATTAAAAGTTCTTTCTGAAATCTCTATTATATCCTATGAATAAGCAGCATAGAGGACTCAGAAAGACAAATCCACCCAGAGGAGCTCCGATCAAATACACAGTAAGGTACCGTCAAACAATGAGAAGCACCATGTCCGCCACTTGTTCTGCAGGAAGACACCAGCACAAAGTCCTTATGTGTGCCCAAGTTGTTAAGGCAAATGTCCTCATTAAAAAGTCTCTCTTGGACCCCAGTTTCAAGCTGGACCCGGTTTCAAAAGATCCAGGATGTAGCTCTTCCTGTTTTGACAGCTGATCTCAAAACGCAGCACAATTAGGAAACTGACTTAGGTTGATTACTGAGCATTTAAGTAACTGCGCTGTCAGTCTGAAGTGATCCAGCCAAAGGGCACAGCCAAGCAAATGGGCTCTTAATAAAAGAATCTTGATCCTTAAAACAGTTTAAAATACTTATTGATCTTATAACCTTGGTTAGCTTATATAGAAGATATAAACATGGGCTGGTGAGAACGTTTTTTTCCCAGTGTTTATTCCTTATCTTTTTTTTTTCTTCATTACCACAAGAACAGTAGAACAAAGGCTTTGAAGCTGGGTCTGAATCCAGATTGCAATTCATTATTTATGGTGTCAATTTTGGGTAAGTTTTTTTATTATCTCAGAATTTGAAAATGTGTTATACCAATGCTTCTTGCTAAGTGTAATGCTTTTCCTCTAAGATCACAAGACCAATCCAACTCATATTCCTGTTCTAACCATTAACATGCAGTTTTTCTCCACTGATTGTATGATATCATCTTTATTATATACTATACAATATATTTTGCATTATGTTTTGCCGTGTTATAATTGTTTTTGACCTATCTGTTCTGCTTCATAGATCTGTGATTAAGACTATGCCACATTTTTAGTTTTTAATAGCTTTCAAATCCATTGTAATATACAGTTGGGTAATTCCCATCTTGTTACCCTAGTTTGAATATTCTTACATAAATAGTCAAATAAATATTCCTAAATTGTCTTGCCTTTTTATTAGTAGTAGGACATATATTTTCAGCAAGCTTGCAAAAAAAAATCACTGGGATCTGGGATTTTGCTTAAAATTGCATTAAGTTTTTTTAATAATTCTTTAAAAACTGAAAATTTTTCTAGCAGAATGTTCTCGTTCAAAATTTGTATGTGTGGATTTTATTCACTTTGCTGTGAATAAAAATGATAGTTAAAATTGTATAAATAAGATTGTATGGTCTTAGTAAAAATGTATAGCTTCTTATACATAGGTATCTTTCATTTCTTCTTCAAGATATTCCTAGGAATTTTATGGTATTGTTGCTACCATGAATTAGACTTTATTCTACTATATATATATAACTAGATATACCCACTATCTAGCATCTATCTAACTTTACTGGCATATCGCTGCAACTGCCAACTGAAGAGCTACAAAATCACTTGTGGAGTTTTCCTCAAACTATATTCACTTCACCTTTAGGGATTCTAACACATCTTCTAAAACACAGTCCCACTCTTTCACTTACCAACTTAACATTCCCCTGTATGGCCCCGGAAGATGACTGGTTAGCCAGAGACGGGTAAGATTCCTCAAGGGAGGAACAACCTAAGACAGGCACAGTCACAGGGGGGCCATCAGGTGAGAAAATGTGGATCAACAGAGGTGAGGCTTAGAACCTCCCCCACCCTATTCTGAGAGAAATCTTCTGCATACGTGGATGTTTTATTGCCCTTGTCTAGCTTGGATTAACACATAGTCTACAGGCACACACCTGATCATCTACATTTGCTCTCTTACAATACTAAACTGTGTTTTCTACCTTTATCTTGTATCTACCTACCACTTCAGCATTTTATTAAAAATAATAATAATAAAGAGAGAAATGTGGTATCCATATATAAATCAAGTATAAAAATCAATTGAATATTCATATTTGAACTGACGGCTTATAGTTCATAATGCATGATCAAAACCAAAAGCTTCTGTGATGACTGCCCTTGTAATGTTTACCATGTGACTTATTCACTATGTAAGAATTTGTTCTCCAATGGAAGAACTTGTTCGTTATGCTTCAGAAGATTGGAGACTGATGACAATTAGGCTTGGGGTGGATTAAATGATTGTGCATTGAGCATTGACCCCCCTATACAGAATTTTATTGTGGTTAACAACCATTTGATCAATAAATATGAGAGATGCCCTCACAAAAAAAAAAAAAGTACACACTTCCAATTGTAAAATAAATAAGTAACCGGGATGTAATGTATAGGATAAGGAATATAGTCAAAATATTGTAACAACTTGGTATGGTGATAGTTGGTACCTAGAATTATCATGTATATAAATGTTGAATCACTGTGTTGTACACCTGAAACTAATGTAATACTGTGTGTCAACTACCCTTCAATAAAAAATACTTATCTAAAAAAATAAAAATAAAAAAAATAAAAAAATAAAAAAAAATAAAACACAGTCCCACCACCACTACCTCATTCATGATTATGTTATATCTCCCATCCCTCAGGATTGGTGGGGGTGAGCAATGTAAAGATGCACTGGAGTAAAACAGCTATTGGGTACAACGGGTTTTTTGTTTTTTGTTTTTTTTCATAGAATCACTTTGGGCTTTTCTTTCGCATTGTGCTTTCTAAAATAATAAGCAAGAATTTCCTTGAAGAGGACAAGAAAATTGCCTCTCTTAATTCAATCAGCAGTGACTCTAATGTGTGCAAACCCCATGCTGATGCTTCAGGAACACAGGCCTGCAGATCTGAGCTTCGTCTTTGGGCAGTCACGTTTGGGTACCGAGTGGTACTTGACAGTTGGGTTGACTGAGCTAAGCTGGAAACAAAGCCACAACAAAAATTAGAATATGTATTTTTATTAACCATATTATCAGTCTGTTCTGAATATAGGCATCATGTTAGTGAAAATATAATTGCTGAAATAAAGTCAGGAATAAACCCAAATTCTGGAAAAAACAATCAAACTTCAGTATTTCTGCACATCTGTAGTTTTTTCTATCCTCGTAAATAAAGTACACATGGAAGCCTTGGATTGACCAAGAATGTACAGATAAGTCCTTGTCTGGAAGTTGGAAGAGATAGAGGGAGGCTTTACTATCTGATCTGCTCCTTGAAGACAGCATCAATAGCTCTCTACCCAGAAACAAGGGACTTGTCTCTTCTCATTTTCATAAAGCCCACAGTGTCTACACTTAATCAGGGTTAATGCCGATTTCTAAATTGTTTGTTTGGAACCTGCAAAGTGTTTTCCTACGAAAATGATGCTTTTCATCAGAGCTTCTCAGATTTTCGAACACATCATAATCTCCTGGACAGCTTGGTAAACACAGAGTTCCATGTCCAGAGATGCTGATTCAGTATTTCTGGAGTGGGACTCAAGGAAATTGCATCTTTAATAAGCTGCCAGGGATGCTTATGTTTCTTGGCCCATTGGAGCAGCCTCTATTTTTATAATCACCAACAAACATGCTTATATACCACTACATGACGCCTCTCCTCCCCTCTGCACCTCAAGGGAGGTGGACAGAGTCCCTGATGGCGGTGTTGTTGCTAGTCAGAAGAGGCTTGGCACGGGGAGAGGATTAAGAAACACAGATCGGGTGGAGCAGGTGTGAGCAGTGCAGCTGACAGACCTAGTTTCCTGAACGACTGAGTAGGAGACCGGGAGGCGTAGGACTGGGCTCCTTTTGGCAACCACACTCATCCGATTCCATGGGAACAGGGCAGTGGGAGAACATGTCCACCAACCACAATGACTTCTAGGCAAATGGAATGGATCTAGTGGGAAAGAAAAATGGGGTTTAAGAACATTAGCTTCCTAGAGTGTCCCTGCCCCCAGTTCTTTTCAACTCATCTGATATCATCTTTTCTGACTATAGTTAAACATATAATCCAGACCTTTCCTAAAGAGGAAAGGTCACTGACAACTACAAAACTTCGAGGACAACCCTAGGCACATTACATGTATCATCACACTTACTTTTTTCCCTCATTTTACAAATGTGTAAAGAGCAAGAGTGTAGCTCCCACACCTGCCTGGGTGAGTGGTTTTGGATAAATTACTTAATCTCTCCAAGCACAGTTTTTTTCACAAGAGCAATCATTCATATTTTGCAGTATTGTGGTAAGGATTAATATATATAGGTCAAAAACAGCCCAGTGCCTGGCCCATGGACAATGCTCAATAAATGGTAGTTATATCATCATAATTATCATAATTGTCCTCATTAACAAAAAAGGAAAAAAAAAAACAGAGGAGCTTGCTAAATTTTTACATAGTAAAATTTCAAATCCAGGCACTTTTTTCCAAACTTACTGTCTCCACCCTAGCCTTGTTACCCCAAATCTGTCCAAATTCTAGTATTTTGGTGTCACTTAGTAGCTTGTTAAAAATAAAGACTCTCAGACTCCACCCAGACTAATTGAATCATAACCTTCATTTTAACAAGATTTCCCAGGTGATTTGTATGCACATTGAAATTTGAGAAGCATAGTTCTACAGCACTCATGACTTTATTTACTTGTCTGACAGAGCATTATGCTTAGTTATTAATATTGAAAATTAGCCATTTGCCCATTGGCTATTTTTAGAATATGAGTTCAACAGGAGTAAGGATTTTTATTTATTCATGACTAGATATCCACTACCTGGAAAAATCCCTGTATATAGTAAAGCTCAGTAAATACGTGTTGAGTAAATAAATTTAAAGCAAAATTTGAGGAGGGTATCTTCTAGAAATGTTTTAAATATTGAAGTGGAAGCAAGCCCTGTTCCATGGACATAACTCATTGCCCATCAAGGTCCAGGTAAAATGAGGCTCCCCATTTTATTTGCCACAAATACTGGAGGAGAGGAGGAGAGAACTGGTTATTCTTGTTACCCTTACATGTCACCTTTGTGCAGTGTAATCTGCACATAAACTCAGAAGCCCAGAGTCGTCCGCACACTGTGGTGTTCAGAATGCTCTTTTCGGAGCACTTGATTTCCATTATCAACGTCCAAAATGTCTACTGGACAAGAAGTTCTTACCATCACTTTTCAAATATAATTAATGTATCTCTAATAATTACTAGATGAATCTCTGCTTTGAAGTTTGGCTTTTCATTATCAAATGAGCCAGGTATTTTTAAGGGATTCCTTTCCATTGAGCAACCATAGTACCTATCAAAAATTTTAAAAGGAACTTCCTGCACTTTCTTACAGTTGTTTGTGCACATTTTGAACTTGCACCACTGAATTATAAGTCTCTAAATGAGTAAATCTCTATTAAAAATATTGTTGTCACCTAATACTTGGTATATTCAAAAAAATGCAAGCAACATATGTGAGTTGTGAACCAGGACAAATTTAACACTCTAAATTCAGAATCAACATGAAAAGATTACCAATTCCACTATATCCACCAATGTCTTGTGCATGGCTAGAAAAAAAATGGACCCTCAAAGATATATTCACCTCATAATCTCCAGAATTTATGAATATTCTGTGAACATCTGTGTGCAAGTATGCACACACAGGGATATGTACATGTACATATATTTATGTAATGTGACTTTCATCGACAGTAATTTAGTAAAATTATTACTTGACAGGAAATCAGTTCTAGCCTTAGCTCTGCCAGAAATCTTCACTTAATCCTAGCTTCTCAAAAGTACAAGTTTCTTTTAAATGAAGAAATATGAATACATAATCTTTAAGAATCCCATGAGCTCCAAATTCCATGATTCGATGAAGACATTTTATGAGGCACCTCAAGACAGACAGACAGAGGGAGAGAAGTGAAAGTTTAATGTAAATATAAACTGAATTTGGAAATAATCTTCTTTTCTCTTTTGAAATAAAATTCACATTCAAACAATTAATGAAAGAAAAGTGACAATTTTATTTGATTGTGTTTATTTGATATACTCAAAAAAGTAAAATGATTGTTAATGTATCATATTCACATTTCACCTCTTTCCTTACTAAATAAATTGGGCAAATTTTATGTGACATCTTATACATTCTTGCTTGTACTTAAAGCCCTTGAATCAAACAATATTTCTACCCTTAAGGAGCTCAGAATCCAGTGGGAGAGATAAACAAATGGATGTGTTACTTTCCTATTGCTGAACACCACAAACTTAGTGATTTAATACAACACAAACTTGATGTCCTACAGTTCTGGAGGTTAGAAACCAAAATGGGTTTCAGTGGGCTAAAATGAACTAGCAAGTTCTCATGTTTGTAATAGTTCCTGGGGGTGTTAAAATGGCAATTTCTTAAGAGATCCAATGTAATAGAAACAATATCCCAAAGTGAAGGTGGTAGACTCCATGCAAGACTTACACTAAAGGGAAGAGAAAGCATTTTACCTCTTAGATTCCCATACATTGCTGGTTTGTAAACTGGCCCCGTACACAGAGAGCAAGAGGCTGAAGAAGGAGGCAGGGTACTCCAGATTGGAAGGTAGCAGGTTTAATAAACAGGGAATCTATTTAAGAGGCTTGTCTTGGGTGCCCACAAGACCCATAGATCCACCTTACTCTCTCAAGGCTGTGTCCTTGGGCCAGCTTCCAGTTTAGAGGGGCAAGCAGAACACACATTCTAAGGACAGAGGAGGGGGTGAGGAGCAGCTGATTGCCGGGGTCCAACTTATGGGTCAACCGGCAGTCAAGTCCTCTCGATGACCTTCTCCAACATACTTATCAAAGATTTGAAAAGGTCAGAAATTGTGGATTTCAGAGGAGATTTTTGGAGAAACCTATTCCTGTGCTGTGAATTCCACCTCTTCCTCTCCCTGCCCATTCTTCCTCTTTCTAGGGACAGAGATACAGGTGCTTGCCCCTCAGTTCATGCCTTAGGGAAGAACTTCAATAGGGTGACTTGGAGAGCATGATGCATATCCCCTGCCCTTTGCAAAACAGCAGCCTGGTGTCTGACTCCACCTGCAAATCTGAATCTCTAGAGGTGTCCTGGATGGCTGTTGTTTAAGCTAGGAAAGAAGCGGGTTAGATGTGTGCCACAGACACTCACCAGGTGCTTGTCTTTGACCTTTACAAGAAGGACTGCCTGGAAACCAAAACCATCAGCAGAAAGAAGCTGAAGTTATCATCAGATAGAGATGTGTGTACCTCATCTGCGGAGCTATGGATTGGGTTCTCCAAAGAATCTCATGGCTAGTTTTAAATACAATCCTGTCTATAAAGCACTGATAATACAAGACAATTAGTAAGAACTTGCTCCCCTTTTTTTCCTTCTGTGTCTCAACTCAGGTGGGATTAGAAGCCAAAGTTAGAAACTGGAAGAACTGTAGAAGTACTAGGTGGAGAAAGATTGTGCCAACATATTTCGTTTTCTTAAGTGGGCTTCTGATCTGAGGCAGGTTTGACAGAAGCACAAGTAGGGAAGACGGAGAAATTTTAAATTTTAGTTTAGTTAAAATTTAAAATCTTTATTTTAAATTGAAATGTGGTTGTTCTTGGAGAATAAATATTCCTTGGAAACAAAAATGAGGTTGCTTGTTACATCTTGTTTGTTCAGTGTGATGCTTTCAAATGACCTTAGAATTCTGGGTGGGGAGGAGCTAAGGTGAGCAGTCACCTAATTCTCTTCCCTCCCTCATACTGCCTAGGTAACCTCAGGTCACTCCATCTGCCATAGCACATGTGCATTCTCAGATTCTGTCAGCCTCACCTGCCTCCCAGTGTTTGATTTGGCCCTTTATGATAATAATGAATTTGAACTTTCCTTCATACATATGATTTCTATCTATATTTAACCTCTGTAAATTGTTCACACCTGATCTTTTCCCATTTTTCAGATTGAGTACTATCTTTTATTTGTTGATTCTTAGTACTCTTTATATGTAAAGGTTGTTAAGTCTTTGACTATTATATAGGTTGCAAAGATTTTTCTAAATTCATTATTTTTGATGGTTCTTATGTACTTTAAGGAGTATAGAACTATTGAAATGTTATGTAGTTTAATCTATTAATGATTTATTATCATGATTTCTGCCTTTATTTTGAAAGCCCTTCCTCACTCAAATATTACAAAATATATACCTACATTTCTTCCTGGTTTTGTAGTGTACTTACCTCTAAATCCTTAATTCACGTGGAATTTATTCTGGTATTTGAAATGATTCAAGTATTTAAGTTTATATTGTTTCAAATATTTAGTTATTTGTCCTAATGCTATTTAGAGGATAATCCTTTACCCACAGATCTTAAATACGCCTTTATTGTGTCCTGAAGTCTTGACATTAAAAATATTTTCATATTGAAAGATTACATCATATTACTGTACATTTGCATAGCTAGAATGAACTCTGCTTGGTGGATTTTATTTGCTAATGTTTTATTTAGCACTGAAGTATCACAGTTTGTAAGTAAGCATGGTCTGTAGTTGTTTTTAACGTTTTTTGTTTTTTTAATGAGGGTTATTCCAGCCCATTGGCTGCATTTGAAAAGTCTCCTTCTTAATGCTCTACAGTAGTTTATACAATGTAAGAATTGTCTGTCCTTTAATGATTTGATAGAACTATAATCTATAACTCTAGTAAGTGGGATGCCTTTTTCACAAATTGATCTTTTACTGAATTTTAAAAGTCTTAGAAGATCTATTCAGGTTTTCTATTGCTTCTACAGTTAATGTTGATCATTTACACTTCACAATAAAGTCTTCCCTTTCATCCAGAATTGTCTGGAAAACTAATGTGCGTCATGAACCTCTAAGAGTATTACATAAAGGTTTTTTAAACTTTTTTGACCAGGAACATTTTGTTGTTGTTTAATCCTTTTGTAAGATGATTATTCTGTTACACACTATGAGAAATACTAACAAAATGTCTTAGAGCATTCCCTTAGATTTGTTTTTCAATTCTCTCTGTATGAATAATTGTATTCCCTTTCTTATTTGGAATATTGTATATTGCTTTTTCTTTCTTTATTTTATACAATTAGCTTTAATCTAGGGATTAGCTTTTCAATATGTGTGTTAATTCTCTTTTTCTATAACTTTTTTTCTTTTCTTTTCCCCCTTAATACAAAAGAAGTTTCAATCAGGAAGCCACTAAGAATTTGTTTCAGAAAACCTAAATGGCTATACTTTTAAGTATTTAAAGTGAACACAAAATGAAAGGAAGCTAGAAGAATGAGCAGGAAGAATACATTAATGGGAAATATTAAAATGTGAGAGAAGGGAGGAAACCAACACTAGCAAAAGGTAATCGATGAGATAGATTTTTCCAGATATTTTTCCAGTTTTATTGAGATACAATTGACATACATCACTGTATAAATTTCAGGTGTACAGCATAAAGGTTTGACTTACATGTATTATGAAATAATCACCACAAGGAATTTAGTTACCAACCATCATTTCATAAACACAATAAAAAGAATTGGAAAAAAGAAAAAATTTTCAATATCTTAATGAAGGGTTAATATTATTTACCTTCCATCAGCTAGTCTTATAAGTATGTTATAACATCTGAATTTCAGTTTCCTCACCTGTCAAATGGACATTATTATATCTACCAAGTAAAGTTTGGATGAAAAGTAGAGCTGTTGAGTTACCAGTCACAGTTTTCCCCAATAGCTATGGACTTTAAGTGCCCCTATAAAATTTAAAGAAGAGATATTTGGGGCTTGCAGAATCCTAAGCAATTTCACTGCATGATATGCCACAATATATGAATTTTTTAACCCATAGATAAATCTGAATCATGAAGCAAATTCTTACACAAAAATCACAAAAAGATTTTGTGATCCCTGTATTATAATGAACTATATTTAATTGATTTCAAAATACATTATTTTTACATTTTCTTATCTCCATATTCAGAATGCTCCTTGCAATTGACGTTTTACAATTATGTTTGACATTGTTTTTCTTTCCTAGGAATGCATAATATAATGCATAATGAGGTGTACATTTTACAGATGAGGACATCTTAGATTCAACAAAATACTGTAAGATCTTCAAATTTAATTTTTTCAAATTTAATGTTCTCTTTCTAGTAAAACCTACATGTCTTAGTGAAGTACTATAATCATTAGCAGAGGAAGTAAGTTTTGATTATTGTCTTGTCCAATGGCCTTGTGTGCCTCTGACTCACCTCCAGTATACTCCTGCCATTCAGGGTACCAGGCACATATCCACACAAACTCGTTCAAAAGCTTTAGAGGATTACATACACTAAAAGAGACCTTACAGCTCACAAATAGCCCAGGTCCCTACCAAGGAGCACATAAAAAATGTAAACCTCAGGGGATAGTACACCAAAGCAATGAACCGAAACAAGAGGAGTCCTATGCAGACATCAAGGTTTTAAACCTCCTTGATGAAACAGTGTCGTGTTCCTGGTTCAGACTTAAAGGCACAAATTTTATTTTAAGACATTTTTTTTTTAGAGCAGTTTGAGGTTTACAGCAAGATTGAAAGGAAGAAAGAAATTTCCCATCATAGCCTTTTACACTGCCAAGCCCCTCAGGCAGTGATACATTCATTACAATTGATGAACCTGTACTAACACATTATAATCACCCAAAGTCCATAGTTTGTATTAGGATTCACTCTTGGTGTTGTATCTTCTATGGGGTGAGACAAAATACAATGACATGTATCCAACAGCATCGTATAAAACAGAGTACTTTCATTGCCCTAAAAATCCTATGAAGGTACAGATTTTAAAATGTTCAGACAGGGACCCAGCTCCACTCCACTCTAATTGTTGCATTCCGTTTAAGATCTCCCTAACACCAAGAACACAAGCTGTTGGGTAAATACACTGGCCACCAGGATCAGCCTACAGCATAAGGCAAGCAGGGGTTACTCTGTTCTTTTCCTTGCTCCACCTTAATACACTGGAGATGTTAGAAATCTTGATGAAAGTGGAAAAAGGAAGTGTTCCTTGAAGAGCACCTACATGTCCTTCGTGATAAACCAAGGAAGGGGGTCCCACCCCCTCTGCAAACCTCTAAAGCCACTGCTAAAATAGGGGAAGAGAAAGCACCTTTGTCCTGTTATTTTGGGATCTAGGGCTTGGGAAACAAGTTTAAAGAAGACCACAAAAGTACAAATATTAATGCAAAAGTAAATATGTAAAGAGAGATGGAATTCTGTTCAGTGAGTCAAATAATAGATGAACAGAAAAATGAAAGATTGACAGAGATCTTTATAACAGCACAACTAGCAAACTAAATAGGTGGAGAAATGGGTACTTTAGGCACTATTGATAGGAGTACATAGCCTATTCTAGAATAATCAGGGGCAGCATATGATAAAATTGAGCAACTGCATGACCTATGACTGAAAGATCTCAGTCCTAGAACTATGTCCTCACACAATGCCATAATAGGAAGTGCCAATGCTGTTGTTTGTAACAGTGAGAAATTTGAAGAAATTATCTGTCTCTGAGGGGAAAAGTGAATATTGTGGAATTCTATGGGACAATAAGAAAAAAACGAAGTGCATATACATACTGGAACATGCTGTATTCTCTTAAGCAGGGCTGACTTGATGGTTGTGGGAGGTGGGCGACAAACAGCACTGGGTTCTGTGCTGAAAAGGGCCTCATACTTTACTACTCGGCTGTCATCATCTTGAAATTCTTACTCACTTTTAAACAAAGGGCCCTGCATGTTCATTTTGTGCTGGCTATCACTTATTATGCAGTCAGTCCTGTTCACAAGAATAGTGTAGAGTAATAAAAGTAGGAAATAGAATGATTTATTATGATACCATATGAAAAGGCTATTTAATATACTTTGCAGTATTACAATGATGTTTTAGGATAAAATGGAGATTATGTGGGACTGGAAATTAGAGACAAAAGTTTAAATAAGAATAAACAAAGTACTATAAAAGTCTTCAAACTGCAATGATTTGGATTTCCTTTGGGTGAAGGATACACTACAAAAAGCTTTGGTGAAGAAGTTCACTATCAACTATGCAATACTGGAAAACTGTTCTTGTCCATTTCTTTTGCCCAAAAATGCCTGATTTTCTAGCACAGACTGGATTTCAGTTGTTTATAAACTGCCAACACACAATCTATCTTTCCAATTGGTTTTATTTTTCTTTTGGAGACTCAAAGTGGCATGCTAATAGAATATATTACTTTGTAAGTGGAACTACCTGTTAAAAAGATGGTAATAAAGTAAAGTAAATAAATCTATAAGAATATTAAATTAAACTGCTGAAACTGGTGCCAGGCCCCTGTATCTGGGGAGGTCTCTCTCCATGCACTAGCTGAAACCTCAATGGACAGAGTAGGGTTCTTGACTCTGATCACTCTGATGGAGAAAGAAATTCATGAACAGGTCAGATGAGTGTAGGTAAAGAAGGAATTCATTAAAGCGAGAGTTGGAATGGCAGCAGTGATGGAGGAAGCAGAGAGCAAGGAAGGACAGAGGGAGGAAAGGGAAGTTCATTGAACTCCCACTCAGCATAAGGCAGATCCCTCGCCAACTCCTGAAGCCAGGGTCACCTGGCACCCAGTGTCTGCTTCAATCTGCGTGTCATGGGAACTAAGCCCCTATCACCCCAGGATTTGGGGGAGCCACAGAGCACTGGATGGAGTGAGATTATGTTCTGAGAACTTCCCCAAAGCAAAGAAAGAAGATTTTCAGGCAGGCTACTAAAGAGCATGATTGTACCGCTGTGGGCCCATCTGGGTCACCCAGGTGGCAGGAACTTGCAAGCCCAAAGCAGAGATCTCTTCCCTACTTGCCTGAAGTATAAGTGAGAAAATGTGCTTAAGTCTAGAAAACTGAATGCTATCTCCGATAAGAGATATTATGTCATTTTCCACAGTCAGTCCTCTAGATATTCTGTTAAGATAAACTTAACACAAGGGATTTATTGATACTGTTCTTCTCCAAGATAATGGTTACCTGCAAGCAGTAGAAATATATTGTTTAGAACTGATTGCATTGACTTAAGATAAGCTGATCACCATAAAATGTTAGGAATCTTGCCTCCTAAGTCCCTGGTTTTTAAAATGGAATCTTAGCCTTAAGATGGAGTCCCTCCTATTTTTACTATACTATTTATATCTCATCACTTTTCATCATAGGCAGGAAAAATTTATCATGATGCTTGTCCCATGTCCCTGCTCTACCTCAAAACTATTATAGTAACAGAAGCAAAACCAATTCCAACTTTAATATTAAATCAAATGAATCAAACTGAGACAATCTAAAAAAATTGAAGGTATTTAAATCAACCTCATGCCACTAAGTCCTGGCTGCCTTACTAAAACACAAATTCTGATACAAATATGTTTAACAGCTATCTTCAATGATCTGAGTGGATGTAGATTAAACCAATAATGAAAATTCAGGAACTAATTCAGGATATACTCTTTCTCCTCTTCAGATGACTTTAAAGCACATAAAATATTAGTTTAGGGATCATTTTAGAAGTTTAGTTGGTTTAATTTAGTCAAATTCGATCTGTACCTTTTAATTATAAAAACAGAAAATAAGAATCTATGCAATTCTAAAATTCCTTACGGATTACCTAACACCAAAACTCCACCAGTGCAGATCCAGGAGCTGCTTATGTAGTAGGAAAGAGATTGGTTAGGGAGAAGGAAAAAGCCTGTTTTTTACCTTTAGTTGGCTGAAGATCTTGAATGAGATGTTGTGTTTCTAGACTTCAGTTGAAAGAAATGGATACATTTTGTGAAATTCCTTCCAGTTCTGATATCCAGTTTACATAACAAGGTAGAGGAAATTTAGGAAAGACAAAGCAGTAATTTAGAATGAACAACATTACAGATGTTGCAGCTAGATGATGCAGAAGGATTAAGCATTTTATAGAGATGTTTATATGACTGGGTCATCGCATCCATCCTTGGGTGAAAATTATTTTAGGAATGAAGAGTCAATATTTGGCTGAGAAGCTTCTGGTCTTTCTAACTCTTGAGGCACAGAACTCTGGGACTGGATTAGCAGGAGCAAGGATTTTAGTCCATTAACACTCTTCTCATCACTGGTTAAAAATTCACCTAACAAGTTTGCCTGGGTGGCATCTTTTGTATTTGAAGCTAGGATTAATCTGTCTTCAGTTGAGAAATTTCTGGTTGCAACATCTTCTGGGGTTTTGAACAGAGTATATTCCACTGACAGCTGATTTTAGAAAGAATCGATTTGAAGTTCCCAAGACTTGAAGACAGACTGCCAGAGACCTCAGAGATTGGTAATGACTACTGATGTGTTTGCAGATCACCTGGCTCATGGTATGTCAATGAGACATGGGAAATGTTTGGAGGTACAGAGCTCTCTATATGCTGGTGAGGAACATTGTGTTTTGATTCTGTGAAGTGAAGCAACAGAGTGCAAGTATAATGTGGCCACTACAGACGGAGAAGATAAATTGCAGAGTTTCCCAGGCATGCTGCAATGTTTTCCCTTTCAGAAAGCATTAGCATTTAGCAAGCAGGCATTACTATATTTGAATCTCAATAAGAGGAGTTATAAATCTATACCTGGGAAAGGCAAGTGACAGATTTTATGGATTTAAGAGACCTTTCTTTTGGATTGTGCATCTAATGGCTTGGGAAATAATGTTTGAATGTTTTAAAAATTCTAGCATTTTCAGAAGAGCACCTTGTGCTCTTATTCAAATGACTTAGAGCAGGAATATTACTTCTTATGAGCAGGGTTATCTGCAGGGAAACATGGGCCAAGCAGTGAGCAGGAATCACTGTACTGCCATTCCTGCATATGGAAATTTTACGCATTCTCCTAATAGTTTGTACGGGACATGACATTCTCTGTTTCTGCTGCTTTGTAATGAAAAGCCTTACTGGGTGAGGAGTGGTAGAGTGGTTCATATTAATGTAGATTCTACATAGAGTAACATGTTTCTCTAACCCTCGTAACTGGAGACCTACATTCAAGGCTGGGGAGATGAGGGTGAGCCAGTCTGAGGGACTAACATCCCCCTAGACATTGAGAGACGTAATGATCGCCATTTAATTCTGTTTGTCAAAGCCAAATGATATGTAGCCAAATTCTACGTATCAGAGTCAAATACTATTTTTTTTGTTCTTACAATGTACTTTATTTTCTGTTTCCAGAAATAGGAGAGTTGTTACCAGACTCTCTTTATGTTTAAAAGACGAAATCATTTCAAATATATGATCCCTTTGGCATGCTTAAGGCTTCAGACTGGAAATATGGTAGTGGGAACTGAATTTGGGGATAGGAATATGGTATTAAAGGAGTCATTTTACTGTAATTTGCTTTAATGTTCCTTCACCAGCCTCCTTTACTTGGTAAAAGAAACTGAAGAACAAATTATATCCTCCACATCTCCTCCTTTGTTTTTTATTTTATATTTAAAACTTTGAAACAGTACTCTTTCAGAGTGCAAGTTCTTCAATCTTAATATTGTAGAAGAGTCATGAAAATATATGACCCTCTAGTTGTTTGCTATTTTTCATTTCTCTGTTGGGCATTTTATTCCCCAGTAACCCTGAAACTAATCTCTTTTCTGCATCAGGGCTTGGAGCACAGAGCTATTGGCCTCTCAGTTCTATTTGAAGATCCTATCAAAACTGAGTTCTTCCTTTGATACATGTACAAAATCTTCAATTCTGAAATTTGTAGGCCTGGATATCCTGTTGTGTAATGATTTCCTTCCATTCACTTATTAGTAAACTCGTCACTCTTCTCCCATTCCAAACACCTTTCAGTCTATTGGTGGAGCAATTGGAGAAGGCCAATTTAAATCTGATTCAGATTAACTTTGCTACAAACAGCTGTGTAACCTTGTGAGTCACTCTTCTTTCCAAAGAGATAAGAATATCAGCTTTGTGAAGGATGCTGAGGTAAGAGGAAAACAATTTAAATTTTTGTAAACACTTCAGATTAAACAGGTCAGATAAAAGGAAAATGTGGCAGATGCCAAAACATTTCAATTAACAAGCAACAGTCTTCTGGCAAACTCAGTTGTTTGTATCACTGCTGAAGATCCAGTAATAAACAAAAATTGCAGGGGTGAGGGTGAGGAGGGAGTGGTGGGGGACTGATGAAATGGTTATTACCAGGTGGAAATACCAAAGCTTGTGGATTTTGCTCAGTAAGAAGACTTTAGTGCCTTTACTCAGAGGTCTTGTGTTTAATTTGCACCTAATTATTTCTAAGTATAAATGTATTTTTATTAAAAGACAAATTCAAGCTAATATATTTTTATTAAAAGACAAATTCAAACTAATAGTCATTGAAGAAATACATATAACCAATAAGTAAAAAAGGAAACATTTTAATTTTAAGTAACCATGTACAACTATTATCATTTTGGAACAATCCTTCCAGCATTTTTGAAGATAACACTTTTTGTTTTATTTACTTGAGATATTTTAAAAACAAAATTGTACTTTTATATGTAAGCTGCTTAAAAATTGTTTTTGTGTCTATAGCCCTGAACAGATTTTGCAGAACTCCATACTTACAAATATTTAGGCTAACATATAAAATTTATTTATCATAATTTTAAATAGTTGCAAGGGATATACTTTAAGACACATTGTAAATATTGATAGTTCTAAATTAAATTATTACATAATTTAAAAAACATATCCAATAACATAGTGATTTAACACCTAATATCCATTGGAAAAAAAATCTCATATTCAATGGATTGAAATTTTATATCATTTTGTCTTTGAATTCATATTTCCAATCCACCCACTTTTTTCTATAGGGATTTTATATATTTCCATAAATTTCTATTCAAACACAATATATTTCTTTGTTTAAAAAAGTCTTTTGTTGATCAGTTGATCCTTCTCTGCAACTAAAAAATATACATTGAAATTTGAATTGTGACCATAAGATTGCATTTTCTTTAATTTTTTAATGATTTGTCATGATTTTTACTAGTATACAATTGATCAAAGGATAATAAATGTTAGAAGTGTAATGAGTAAATATTAAGCATTAAAATCAAATTCTATTAGTAATGAATCTCTTAAAGACATGAATGGACCTTTTCCTTTTCATTCAGACACCCACCTCTAAATCTTATTCATTGAC
This sequence comes from Manis javanica, assembly GCF_040802235.1. Lineage (NCBI taxonomy): Eukaryota > Metazoa > Chordata > Mammalia > Pholidota > Manidae > Manis > Manis javanica. Next base: position 65,899,100 of record NC_133162.1, read on the forward strand.
AGATGAGACAAAATTCAGCAGCAGTTCTTTTCCATTTATTCAACAGACGTAAGTGTTGAAAAAACATGTTTACATGTCATTCAAGTCTTTGAACTCCCTCTGAAGCTATGTGTCAAAAATAACATAGAAGTGCATCCACAAAAATGATTTTTAATGATCTACCTCCTATAACTTAAGTAAATCCTTTTTCATTTTTTGAAAGCAAAGAATTAGAAACAAACTAATAATTTTTGTTACTTTACTAGCAATGCCTTTCTCAAAACCAATGTCAATATTGTCAAGTGTTCCTTTGTTAGGGGTCTCAGACTTTTTTACAGCCTGTGACAGTTCACTATAGTAAAATCCCAGAGGAGACAGGCCCCTCCTTTATAGAGTTGAAAAAGGAGAACCTAATCTAAGCTAAAAATTCTCAGGCCTTATTAATTTTAGGAAAGAGTATATATGAAAGACAAAGATCTAGAATTTGCTTTTTAAAACACTGTTTATGTGCCTATGCATTTCTTGGAATGTCATTACATACCCTAGTTTGAAGACTATACTAGGGTATACTGGTTTATACAACTCTTCCTCCCAATAACAGTTTTTCCCCATTTAATATAATAAGTATGTCTTCATATTAGTATATAGTCTTCACAAACAATTTAAGGACTTTATCTACAATATTTAATTACCTAACATATTTAATAGTTTAAATATCACTTCATAATTGAAATTTTTTAAAATTTTTATTTATTGCAAATAGTAAGCATGTAAGCAATAGTATACAAAAAGATCCCACCTCCTTCAAATTAAGAATGTGTCTTGTTAACAAAATAGCAGTAGACTCATGGACATTGAGAAGTGACTAGTGGTTACCAAAGGGGACAGGTTGAGGAGGGTTGAGAGGGAGGGAGAAGGGGATTAAGGGGCACAATAATTCAAAATCACAATATAGGTTTGTCATGATAGTACAGCACGGAGAATACAGTTAAAGACCCTATAACATCTTACTATGTTGATGGACAGTGACTGCATTGAAGGGGTTGAGGATTTGATAATATGGGTGAATGTTGAACCACTATGTTGTGTATGTGAAATCATCACAGGGTTGTATATCAATGATATTTTAATTAAAAAAAAAGAATGTATCCTCTTAGCGTAAGTTCATTGAATGGAACTTCTGGGACCTAAGATATGGATGTTCTTAAAAACTCCTAGTAAAAATAGCAATACTGTTTACCAAATGCTGCAGTAATTTATGCCAGCACCAATAGTCATTAGAACACCTACTTTGCAGTGCAATTTCCAGTTTCTTTTTGAGTTATATTCAGTAAAAGACACAAATCTTAAGTGCACACTTTTATGAGTCTTGACATCATCTCACAAGATCAGTATTGCTATCACCCTAAAAGTTTCCTTTTACACCTTTCTGGTCAACTCATCTCCAATAACAAACTCTGTTGTGATTTCTGTTCCAATAGATTTGTTGTATCTGTTCTTCATCTTCATAGAAGTGGAATTATACAATAAGCAGTCCTTTGTGTCTGACTTCTTTGGCTCAGCATAACGTTTGTGAGATTTGTCCATATTTTCCTATGTGTCAGTGTGTTCCATAAATGTAACACAATTATGTATCCCTTCTACTACTAATGGACATTTGGGTTATTTCCAGGAATTTGCTATTGTAAATAAAGCTTCAATGAACAATCTCACAAACAAGTTCTTATATAGACCTATACTTTATTTTGGGAAACAACCTAAAAATGGAAATGCAGTCTCACAAAGTTTTAAGAAACTGTCAGAGTTTTTGATAGTTGTATTATTATAAACTCATATTAGCAACATATGAGAGATCCAGTTGCTTCTCATCCTCTCCAACATTTGATGGTATTGATCTTTTTAATGTTAGCCTACCTAGTGAGCATATAGTAGTAACTCCTGAGAGTTCTAATTTTCATGTTTCTGATAACAATATTGAGCATCTATCTTTTCATGAGTTTATTGGCTCCTCTTTTGCAAAGACTCTGTCGGAGTATTTCATGCATTTTTAAATTTAACTTTATGTCTTATTATTTGTTTCTTGATATATCCTAGATATTAGATCTTTATCAGATATCTACTGAAATACTTTCATTCTGTCTGTGAATTGCCTTTTTACTTTCTTAATGGTGCTTTTGATGATCAGAATTTTTTATGTTAATAGAGTCTTGTTTATAATATTTTTTCTTTTATACCTAATTGTCTAGTCTAAATTTATAAAGATATTATCTTCTGTTTTCTTCTAAGAACCTCATAGTTTAGTTTTTACTTTTAGGTTTGCAATATAGCTCAGGTATATTATTTCTAGACTGAGAAATGTATCAAGGTTAATTTATTTTCAGAACTGATATCTAATTGTTCCAGCAGAAATAACTCTCTAAAAGGTTTTCCTTTTCTTACTGAACCACATTGGAGCCTATGTTAAAAGTCATTAGATTACATAAAATTTTATCTATTTCTGTATTCTGTTCTTTCCATGAATCTTTTTCAATTCTTTTTCTAATACCATATTGTCTTAATTAGTGTAGTTCTATAGTAAATCTTAAAATCATGTTATGTAAGCCTTTAACTTTATTATTCTTTTTCAAGATAATTTAGGCTATTACAGAGTCTTTATAGTTCTGTATAAATTTTAAAATTAGCTTGTCAGTTCTTATTAAAAAGCTTGATGGGATTTTCACTGCAATTTAATCAATCTATAGTTTGATTAAGTGACAGCTTAACAATATAGAGTCTTTCACATATAAACCAGGTATATCTGTCCATTTATTTACATTTCTTTATGTTTTGGCAATTTTCAGTGTGAAGATCTTGCTGATATTTTGTTCAATTTGTTCTTTATTATCTTTGCTTTTTGTACTATTTAACACACATTTTTAAAATTTTGTTTCCTGAGAAGTTTTCACTAGCATAGGGTACATAACTACTCTTCTTATATTGACCTTGTATCCTGATACTTTTTTGCATTCACTTACTAGATCTAGTAATTCTTTTGCAAATTAGTTAAGATTTCCTAAATGTACCATAACGTCATCTGTAAATAAATTCAGTTTTACTTATGCTTTCCCATCTTTATTCTTTTTTGCTTTGTTTCTTCTTTTTCTTTTTGCTTGGGTTTAATAGCGCATGCAGCACCATGCTGAATAGTAGTGATTAGAGCTGATATCCTTTCTCATTTCATTCTTAAGATGAAAGTATTCATTATTTTACCACTGATTATAATTAGAGCTGGAAATTTTTAATACAAATCCTTCAGATTACTGAGAAATATTCTAATTTGCTGACAATATTTTGTTAGGAAGAGGTATTGACTTTTGTCAAATGTATTTTTCAGTTTTGTAACTGATCCTCTTTTATTTCTTAGTTTGATTAATTTCCATATTATTCTAATAATCTTGGCTGCCAAATTATGTATCCAGAGGATTAAAAACAATTTACTGTGGAGGAGCATACCCCAGTAGCACTGAAGGACATAAAAACAGCTGCAGTATTACCACTCAGGAAAACTGGTGAGTGTAATGATGACTTGAATGCTCTCAGTTAAAATCATATTTTTTTTGCCACTTCTTAAGTAGATAAGCATACAGTAACTTTTTAGTAATATTTTTCAGCTATAAAGAACTAAAAGCAGTAATGACAACAATAAATGTTTGTTAACAAAGCAACTAAGTTGCATTTACTTACTTACCATTCTCACATTTATTCAGCAAATCATATTGTGGGCCTGCCTTGGGCCATATGCTAATGGCATACATTCCCATAAATGGTTAACAGATAAGGTGTTTTGCAGCAGGTATATCCTGATTTTTCCAGACAGTGTGTTTTATTATTCCAGACTGCTTACTGAATTATTTGAGCCAAAGTTTGTTTTCCTCTTCTTATTAGCACACAACACCCCTTCAGCCTCATTATAGCCTTTGTGGGCATCTAAAACTGATTGATCTGTGCTGTTTCAACTCCCACGTCTATTGTAAATAAGAATAGTCTTATTTAGAAGCCCTTTAAAACCAAAATGTTGACGTGATTCTTCCTGCTACAGAGGGAAGGAAGGAGAAAAGGAGTGTTAAATGGGAAAAAAAGGAAGACAGAGAGAGGAAGTGATATAGAGAGAAAGAGAGAGGAAACTTGAGATGCTATACTGTTTTTTCTCCTGAATGAAGTTTATCCTATTTTTGACCAGAGGACCAAGAATGAGGAAGCTGGATAGATGACCAACTTCTTCTGAGTAACATTTTCAGCCTGTAGCTTTTTATATTAAATTATTGGAAATTCCATGACATGTAGTCAGGCTGATAGTCATTAAAGAAAATGACACACGGAATGCTCCACCATACATGGGACAGGCAATATAGGGTGGTAGTTATAATCTTAGTATCTTGAATCAAACCAACTAGATATAAATCTCAGTGCCAACAATTGCTATCTATGTGAATTTAGCTAATGTACAATCCTCTCTGTGCCTCAGGTTCATCTTCTGTAAAATAAACAAACACAAGGTAATAATACTAGTGCCTACCAGTAACATTGTTTTGTGAATTAAGTAAGTTAATTCATATAAATCATTTTTGAGTTTCTTTTTTTCACTTTCTTTAAGTATTATTATATACAATCTTATGTTGGTTTCAAATGTACCTCACCATGGTTCAACAGTCCCCGCAACTTATGTTGTAATCGCGAATTATTGTTTCCTTTTATTCCCCTCCCCCTCCTCCCCTCATCCACCTCAACCCCTTTCCCTTCATAACCACTAGTCATGGTTCAGTGTCTATGAGTCTACTGCTGCTTTCTATTCCACAAATAAGTAAAATCATATCATATTTGTCTTTCTCCACCTGGCTTATTTCACTAAGCATAATACCCTCTAGATCCATCCATGTTGTTGCAAATGCCAGGATTTCTTTTCTTTTTATGGCTGAATAATATTCTGTTGTATATGTACACCAAATCTTCTTTATCCATTTATCAATTGATGGACACTTAGGTTGCTTCCATATCTTGGCTATTGAAAATAGTGCTGCGATAAACATAGGGATGCATATGTCTTTTTGAATCAGAGGTTTCGTTTTCTTTGTATAAATTCCTAGTAGTGGATTTCCTGGGTCAAATGGTATTTCTATTTTTAGTTTTTTGAGAAACCTCCATATAGCTTTCCACAGTAGTTGCACCAATTTGCATTCCCACCAACAGTGTAGGAGGGTTCCTATTTGTCTGTATCCTCACCAGCATTTGTTATTTCTTGTCTTTTAGATGTTGGCCATCCTAACTAGTGTGAGGTAATATCTCATTGCAGTTTTAATTTGCATTTCCCTGATGATTAGTAATGTGGAGCATCTTTTCATATGCCTGTTGGCCATCTGTATGTCTTCTTTGGAAAAATATCTATTCAGGTTCTCTGCCCATTTTTTAATCAGGTTATTTGTTTTCTTGGTGTTGAGGTGTATGAGTTCTTTATGTATTTTAGATAATAACCCCTTGTCAGATGAGTTGTTTATGAATATATTCTCCCATACTGTAGGATGCCTTTTTGTCCTGCTGATGGTGTCCTTTGCTGTTCAGAAGGTTTTTAGTTTGATGTCATCCCACTTGTTCATTTTTTATTTTGTTTCCCTTGCCCAAGGAGATGTGTCCAGGAAAAAATTGCTCTTCCTTATATTCAAGATATTTTTGCCTATGTTTTCTTCTAAGAGTTTTATGATTTCATGATTTACATTCAGGTTTTTGATCCATTTTGAGTTTACTTTTATGTATGAAGTTAGACATAATTCAGATTCATTCTCTTACATGCAGCTGTCCAGTTTTCTCAACACCAGTTGTTGAATAGGCTGTCTTTCCCTCATTGTATATTCATGACTTCTTTATCATATTGTAATTGTCCATAGATGCATGGGTTTATATCTGGGTTCTCTTTTCTGTTCTATTGATCTATGGATCTGTTATTGTGTCAGCACCAAATTGTTTTAATTACTATAGCTCTAGAGCTTGATGAAGTCAGGGAGTATAATCCCCCAGCTTTGTTCTTCTTTCTCAGAATTGCTTTGGCTCTTTCTAGTCTTTTGTAGTTGCATATAAATTTTAAAACTATTTGTTTTAGTTCATTGAAGAATGGGGTTGATGTTTTGATAGGGATTGTATTGAATCTATAAATTGCTTTAGGCAGGATGGACATTTTGGCAATATTAATTCCTTCTATCTGTGAGCACAGGACAGATTTCCATTTAGAAGTGTCTTCTTTAGTTTTTCTTATGAGTGTTTTGTAGCTTTCAGACTATAGGTCTTTCACCTCCTTGGTTAGATTTATTCCTAGGTATTTTATTCTTTTTGATGCAATTATAAATGGAGTTGTTTTTCTGATTCTGCTAGTTCATTGTTAGTATATAGGAAAATAACAGCTTTCTACATATTAATTTCATATCCTGCAACTTTGCTGAATTCAGTTATTAAATTTAGTCATTTTTTTGGTGTATTCTTTAGGGTTTTCTATGTACAATATCATGTCATCTGCAAATAATGACAACTTAACTTCTTCCTTACCAATCTGCATGACTTTTGTCTCTTTGTGTTGTCTGATCACTTGGCTAGGACCTCCAGTACTATGTTGAATAAAAGTTGTGAGAGTGGACATCCTTGTCTTGTTCCTAATCTTAGAGGAAAAGTTTTCAGCTTTTTGCTATTAAGTATGCTGTTGGCTGTGGGTTTGTTGTATATGGCCTTTATGTTGCAGTACATACCCTCTATACTCATTTTGTTGAGAGTTTTTATCATGAATGGATGTTGAATTTTATCAAATGCTTTTTCAGCACCTATTGAGATGATCTGGTTTTGATACTAGAGAGATGCTGGTCTCATAGAATGAGTTTGAAAGTATTCCCTCCTCTTTTACTTTTTGGAATACTTTAAGAAGGCTGAGTATTAGGTTTTCTTTAAATATTTAGTAGAATTCATCTGTGAAGCTATCTGGTCCTGGAGTTTGTTTTTAGGTAGTTTTTTGATTACCAGTTTCAATTTCACTGCTTGTAATTGGTCTGTTCCAATTTTCTGTTTCTTTCTGGATCAATCTTAGGTTTTATTTTTCTAGAAAGTTGACCATTTATTCTATGTTGTCCAATTTATTGGCATATAATTTTTCATTGTATTTCCTAATAATTCTTTGTATTTCTGTGGTATTCAGTGTGATTATTCCTTCTTTGTTACTGATTCTGTTTATGGGTTTATCTTCTCTTCTTTTCTTGAAAAGTCTGGCTATGGGTTTATCTATTTTGTTTATTTTCTCAAAGGACAAGCTCCTCATTTCATTGGTATTTTCTATTTTATTTCTATTTTATTTTTTTCTGCTATGATATTTATTATGTCCCTCCTTCTACTGATTTTGGGCTCATTTGTTCTTCTTTTTCTAGTTTCTTTAATTTTAGACTGTTTATTTGGGATTGTTCTTGTTTCTTGAAGCAAATCTGTATTGCTGTGTACTTTCCTCTTAGAACTGCCTTTGCTGCCTTCCATGGATTTTGGGCTGTTGTGTTTTCATTTTCATTTATCTCCATGTATTGTTTGATTTCTGTTTTAATTTGTTCATTGATCCATTGACTATTTAGAAGCATGTTGTTTAGCTTCTGTGTGTTTGTAAGTCTTTTTCTTTTCTTTGTGTAATTTATTTCTAGTTTCATACTATTGTGGTCTGAGAAGCTGCTTGATACAATTTCATTCCTTTTGAATTTATTGAGGCTCTTTTTGTGGCCTACTATGTGATCTATTCTAGAAAATGTTCCATGTACACTTGAGAAGAATGTGTATCCTGTTGCTTTTGGGTGGAGTGTTCTGTAGATCTGTTAAATCCATCTGATCTATTGTATTGTTCAGTGCTTCTGTTTCCTTACTTATTTTTTGTCTCATTGATTTGTCTATTGATGTGAGTGGTATGTTAAAGTCTCCTAAAATGAATGTGTTGCAATCTGTTTCCTCCTTTAATTCTGTTCATATTTGTTTTACATATTCAGTTGCTCCAATGTTGGGTGCATAGATATTTATAATGGTTATGTCCTTTTGTTGTACTGATCCCTTTATCATTATGTAATGTCCTTTTTTGTCTCTTGTTACTTTCTTTGTTTTAAAATCAATTTTGTCTGATATAAGTCCTGGTATTCCTGCTTTTCTCCGTATTATTTGCATGGAATATCTTTTTCCATCCCTTCACTTTTATTCTATGTATGTCTTTGGGCCTGAAATGAGTCTCTTGAAGACATATAGGGTCTTGTTTCCTTATTCATTCTGCCACTGTACGTCTTTTTATTGGTGCAATCCATCCATTTACATTTAACTCCTTTCTGTTCTTTTCTTCCTCTCTTATACTCTTTTCTTATTATTGATGGTTTTCTTTAGTGTTATAAGTGGATTTCTCTTATTTATTTGTGTGTGTGTGTGTATGTGTATGTGTGTGTGTGTGTATGTGTGTATGTGTGTATGTATTTTAGGTAGACTTTAATTTTTTAGTTTTGTGGTTATCAAAGGTTCAAGGATAGCTTCCTTATGATGTTAACAGTCTATCTTATATTGTCGATTACTCTATTTCAAACACAATCTAAAGGTACTTTTTTCTTTTTCTTCTTCTTCCTCTTCCACATTTTTCATATTAGTTGTCATAATCTGCATTTTTTATGTATCACTTCACTGTTTTTGTGTATAGTTGAGTTTTCTTATTTTGTTTTGTTTTAATTTCATACTTGCTTTGTAATTAGTTGGTCTACTACCTTTAGTGTGGGTTTATTTTCACTGGTAAAAGCTAGTTAGCCTTAGGGTCATTTCCATCTTCAGCAGTCCCTTTAACATATCCTGTAGGGCTGGCTTAGTGGTGGAAAATTCCTTTAACTTTCGTTTGTCTGGATATTGTTTAATACCTCCTTCAAATTTAAATGATAATCTTGCTAGATTTTTGGTTGGAGATTCTTCTATTTTAGTACATTAAATATTTTCTGCCACTCCCTTCTGGCCTGAAGAGTTTCTGTTGAGAAGTCTGCTGATAGCCTGATGGAATTTCCTTTATAAGAAATCCTTGTTTTCTCTCTGGCAGCTTTCAATACTCTCTCTTTATCCTTGACCTTTGTCATCTTAATTATGTATCTTGGTTTTGTCTTCCTAGAGCTCCTTTTGTTAGGATATCTCTGTGCTTCCATGATCTGAGTATCTGTTTCCTTCCCCAAACTGAGAAAATTTTCAACAGTTGTTTCCTTAAAGAGACTTTCTATCCATTTGTCTTTCTTCTTTTACTGGTATCCCTATTATGCAAATATTGTTTCATTTGGTTTGGTCACATAGTTCCCTGATTATTCTTCCATTCCTAGAGATCCTTTTTTTTCTCTGTTCCTCAGCTTCTTTGTTTTCTTGTTCTCTAATTTCCATTTCATTTACTTTCTCCTCTACCTCATCTAATCTGTTTTTAAATCCCTCCATTGTATGTTTCATTTCAGATACTGTATTTTTTAGCTTTGAGTGGCTGGCTGTTTTTCAGGTCTTCTATTTCTTTGTTGAGATCCTCCCTGAGATCTTGAATACTTTTCTGTAAATTTGCAAGCATTTTTATGACTTTTATTTTGAAATACTTATCAAGAAGATATCTGTTTCATTTAGCTCTCTCTTTCTGGGGTTCTGTCTTAGAGTTTTGTTTGGATCATGTTCTCTGCCTGCTCATTTTTTCAGGGTTTCTGTGTTTCTTCCTTTATATTAGATGGCTCTGCTATGCTTTCTGGCCCTTTTCTGTGTGGTCTTCTCTTCTTCCTCAGGTGTAGGTGGTGTGTTTTCAGCTTTAGTTGTATTTGCTATTTCCTTCTTTTATGTGTTTTTAGGAGGAGGTTTCTACCTTGCCTTCCTAGTCCACCATCTTTAATCTATACCAAGCTTTATTCCTATGATGGCAAGTCAAGCAGTAGAATCACATCCATCTCCAGGGAAGTCTGCACACAGAAAGCCTTTCTCTGCCTCCAGGCCTCTCCACTGTTGCAGCCCTTACAAATCATTTTTAAATGCCCTGGCACAAACTTATTCTCAGTAATTATTATTATACAGTATACATACTAAAAATGATAGCTGTAAGTTATTTTCATTGTATTTTACTTTTTCAATACAAATATTACTAATAACATTTTTTTTGCTGGTAATTAGAAAAAGGGAGAGATAATTATTCAAAGCAAGAAAATATATTCCTGAAAGAAACTGATTTTACAGACTATAGACTGTTGATTTTCTGGTGTAGCCTTGCCTCTGTTCTACCACTATGAGTGCATGACTAAATCCTGTCCTGCCAAAATCATTTCCAAAGGGAAGACTAGTATCATTTATCTGCAGGGGCTGTATCTGAAAAAGAAATCAGTTTGAATACTATAATAGCACATGGAGATGCCTGAGTTTAACTCTGTGACCTGTTCACTGGATTAGAATCTAACAATATTATCAAATATATAATATATGCCAAATCCTGTAAGTTCTCTTTCAGAAACTAGGCCTACAGATCTATCTTTGAAATAAAGACTGAGAGGTGAAATAAAAAGCAAAGTGCCAAGATATTTTCTTGTTTAACAATCAAGTTAAATTTCAGCAAAAGTGAAACAAAAGAGCTAATGTGGCTGATGATCTGGAGTGGGGAGTGTTTGCTTATTCCTACAGACATTGTTTATCACATCTTTTCAGAAGACCAAGAATTAAAACTAATCTACTCACTGCCAAAATATGTTTTGTTCATCTCTGAGAGGTCCTTGAGGAAAATCAGCTTGCCATGTAATTTAAGAGAAAACATGAATGAAATAATTGAAAAATAATTTGATGTTTAGTAGTGTCATCATCAAACTCATTAGAAGGAAAGTTCAGAGCTATAAGCAGTTAGAGAATGGTTCAAAAATGTTGAACCAGGCAAGAAAGATAGGATTTGGAGGTACAAGAGCAGGGATGTTACAGGTACGGGAAACAATGGCAAAGGCAGAAAAATAGGAATTAAGTCTGTTTAGAGACATGTTTCTCAAAGTGGAATTTGGAGCCACCTATGTCAAGAAATCCCTGGCAGTACTGGTTAAAAATGTAGCTCATGAGTCATATTTTGTCAGCATCTCTGAGAGATAGAACTGAAGATTCTAATATTTTTAACAAACACCCCAGGGATTCTGGGGTTTTAGAAAAGGAGTGAATGGTAATAACAGGACAAGGATATTGGCAAACACTATCAAGAGTTTGACAAATAAATAAACCAACGTAACCGCCATAAGTTCAATTTTGATATTAAACATTTTCATCACCCAGAAAGTTCCTTCATGTCTCCTTGCAGCAGTCACTATCTGTAGCCCCAGCTCATCTATCATCTGATTTCTATCACTGTATGTTAGTATTGACTTTTTCCTAAAATGTCATATATATATAATCCTACTATATATACCTGTTTGTGTCTGACTTCTTCCTTTTGCTCAAAATGATGTTTTTGAGGTTTATCCTTGTGCTTATGTGTATCAGTAGCTGGTTCCTTTTTTATTGCTAAGTAATATTTCATAGGATGGATAATATCACTATTTATTTATCCATTCTATCATTGGCAGATATTAGGGTAATGTCCAATTAGACCCTACTATGAAATACATGTTATGAATATTTGTTTATAAATCTTTCAATAAACATATACTGAGTTATGTGGTAATTGTATATTTAACTCTGTAAGACAATATCAATTGTTTTTCTTTTGTTTATTCCATTTTACACTTCCAACAGCTATGAACATATGAGAGCTCCAATTTTTCAAGTCCTCACAAATAATTGGTATTTTTGATTCTAGCTTTTATACAGTGAGAGGAGCTCTCTCACTGCAATATTAATTTGCATTTCTCTAGTAAGATATAGATCACATTTTCATATACTTATTAGGTATTCATGTGTCTTCTTTTGTAGTGTTTGTTCAAGGCTTTTGTCTATGTTATTCTTACTGAATTGTAAAAGATCTTTATATGTTCTGGATAAAATTTCTTTGTCAGATATTTGTCCTACAAATACATTCTCCTAGTCTATGGCTTGACTTGTACATTTCTTGACTGTATCTTTTCAGCAGTACAGGTTTTTAATCTTGACGAGTTACAATTTATCATTTTTTCCTTCATGTTTTTTGTATTCTAAATATCTTTGTATTCTAAAAATCACAAAGATTTTGTTTTCATCCAAACTTTTATAGTTTTAGCTTTTATGTTTAGGCCTCTTTTACTTTTATCTTTTGTAAATAGTGTGACTATGGAGTCAAGATTTTTTTTCCTCTTATGCATGGCTCTAGCATTATTTTTGGAAATATGATTCTTTTCTATTGTCTTATCTTGGAAGTTTGTCCAAAATCAATTGACCATTGGTGTATATGTCTATTTCTGCAGCAGTGGTTGTATTCCATTGAAATGTATATTTATCATATGATACTACCACACAGTCTTGATTACTGTAGCCTTATAGTAAGTCTTAAAATCAGGTGGTGTAAGTCATCCAACATTGCTTCATTTGCAAATTTTTTTAGCTATTTAGGTACTTTTAGAATAAAATTGTACATTTCAATTGCCTTATAAAATGACCTGGGAAAAATTTCATCCTTTTCTGTTTGTGAAAGAGTTTTTTTTCTTAATTATAATAATTTCTTTTAGTGTTAAATAGGATATTCACCAAGGAAACAATTGGTGTTTCTTTTTTTATTATTCTTATTCATAAGTTTCTTTTAAAGATCAAAGTATATCATGGCCCAATGCAAACACATTTCTTTCAACAAACAAGACTGAGAGCAGTCAAGGTACTCAGAAGTGAAACTTTTGTTTGTGAGTGTGGCAATGCTTTTGAAAACAAGTTCAATTTCTTTAATAGATATAGAGATAATCAAATATTCTATTTCTTCTTGAAAGTCTTTGAAGTCGTGTTTTTCAAATGATTTTTCCTGTTAATCTAATTTATCAAATTTATTGGCATGTAGTTTCTAACGTAGTCCCTTATTATAATTTATTGTTTGTAATATCTTTAATGATATTCACTCTCTTATTTATATATATATAACTTTATATAATTATTTTTTCCTTGATTATCCATGCTAATGTTTATAAATTTTGTTAATCTTTTCAAAGAACCAACTTCTGGCCCTGTTAATTTTCTACACCCTGTTTCTATTTTATTGCCTGTATCTTCTTCTATTTATTACTTCTTTCCTTCTATTTACTTTGGAGTTACTTTGATTTTCTTTTTCTACTTAATGAGGTAGATGTTCAGATTGTTGATTGTGAACTTTTCTCTTTTCTAACATAGGAAGTTAAATCTGTAAATTCCTTTCTGAGCATTACTGCGGCTGCATCCCCTAATTTTGATATGTAGCATTTTTATTATCATTCAGTTGTAAATATTTTTTAAGCAAGCTTTGGTTCAGAAAACACATAAGCGCCAGTTTCAGTGTATGACTCTCTGATGAATCCCAGTCTGCTCTATGGTAAAATAAAGCTAATGATGGGGACTTTGTATCTGCATATTCTGGCCAATTCTCACCCCATTTCTGCACATAGTTGAAAATCGGAGTGTGGATTCATTGAGAATACTGACCAAGCAACATAAGCTCTGGTTAAATGTCTGCTTATTAAGCCTAACAATAACTATTATGGGGCAATGCAAGATCTGTATTATTTCTCTATTCATTTGTTGAGAAATTGGTACCCTTGATTTCATCATCAATTTATCTGCCAATGCAAAAATGTATTACTTATGAGAGTTGCCTATGTATAGTCCACATATATTTGATATAAAATACTTGAAACAATATGCAGCAAGGTAATATTCTTTTGAAAGTCTTGTATTTCCACCTGGCTACAGTAACTAAGGGGAAAGATAGAAAACAACCATTAGAGAAAAGAGATTTTTGAGCAGTGGAGGAGAGCCATACAAACAGTCACATTCCTAGTATTACTTTTTTCCAACCAAATTGGGTGAGTCTCTAGCAGCTCTCACCACAGTCATGGAGGGCATCTGCCTACAGAAAACTTTTTGAAGATAAGGTTGCAATTTTTGGCTAATTTGTGTCATTTTAGCCTCCCTTTATGACTTATAAGAAATATATATTTAGTCATTCAGATGACAAAAATATATTTCTCAGATATATTTGGCCTTCATCCACAATTCTTGAAAAAGCTTCGGTACCATAAATGTGAACTGGAAGTCTTGTTAATTAATGAAGGTATTTTGGACTCAACCCAATAGTGAAGATTGGTTCCTAGGATGACCAAATATATGATTAGAAGGTTGAAATTCTCAGCCCACTCCTGATCTCTGGGGAGGGAAAAGGAGCTGGAGGTTGAATCAGCCAATGGCCATATATGTAGTCAATCATGGCTATGGAATGAAACTGCCATAAAAATCCAATAGAACAGCTTTTGTCCTTGTTTCAGAGAGCTTGCGTGCTTGGGGAACCAGAATGCTTCTGTGTGCCAGCAAACAAGTCCCCAAGCTCCACAAGGACAGAAGCTTTTTTGTTCAGGGGCCACACCCTATGTATCTCTTCATCTGGCTGTTGATTCATCTCCTCTATCACATCCTTTAATAAACTGGTAAATGTAAGCAAGCTCTTTCCTGAGTTCTGTGGGCTACTCTAGCAAATTAATCAAACCGAAGGAGGAGGTAGTTAGAGCCTCTAATCTGCAGCCAATCTTCAGAAGCATAGCTATCAGCCTGGGGCTTGAGACTGGAGTCGGAACTTGGGGGGTGAAAGGCGGGCTTGGAGGACTTAAGAACTCTCAACCTGTGAAATCTGATGCTGTCTCCAAGTAGATAGTGTCAGAATTCAGTTGAATTCTCAGATATCATAGTGTCTGAGAATTGCTTGTTGTTATAGGGGTTGGACCCTGAGAATGGGGTCAAAGAACCCTAAAGGACTTACACAGATTTTTATTTGGTATAGTGAATAGAAAACAGGAAAAGAAATAAATATTAAAGCAGGATTTCCCAAGTGGGTTCCTTAGAAAATCTGGGCCATGGCATGTTTAATTGGTGATGTTCAAACAATAAAATTCCAAAAGAAAATAAGAGTGAGGGAAAAAAAATAGATTAAACAAAGTTAAACAGGGTCTTTATTGCAGGACTAAACTAAGTCTTAATTATGATACAATAAGTTAAGAGTCTCCAAGCAAGTCATACATATAGCATTTGTATATACATACAAATATACTTGTAACACTAGCAGTATTATTCACCCTAGGGGACATTTAAAAAGGTGAGGAAGCATTTTTAAATGATCTAATGGGTGGCTGCTGGCATTTAGTAGATAAGAATCAGATAAGATAAAGATGTTTCCCATGTGTTCTTTTTACAGATACTATTTATGGGAGCCATGCTTTATAGCAAAGCAGTGTGACATGTTGATTTGGAATAATGAACCCATATAATCTGTAAATTGTATATATATATATATGTAAATCTTTACTAAATATAATCTATATTGATTTAGCCTGGGTACTCGAGGCTAAGTGTTTCACCTTTAATGACAGAGTCTCCTGGAATTTATAATGTCTGCTCTCTTCTTAACCTAACATCTTATATCCTGTGTGACCTGGCAGGATGTCAACGGGGGGACACATTCATCAGGGAGCTGTCATATAAACAGGTCAAAGAAGCTGTCATACTTGGAGTATCATTAAGGAGAGGTACCTGAATTAGGCAGATATACCCAACAATTGGAGTTAACACTGTGAAGCTCAGATAGCGCAGGGAGGGTAAATACACCCCTAGGAAGCACAGGTAAGCACAGCCTGGGTGAGAGTTAGAAGTGCCTGAAGAAGACCTTTTTGGTTAGGACCTGCATCTCCTTACAAAATGAAAAACAGAGATTTCTCTTGTCTGGGTGTGTTACCCTTCCATACCCAGGTCCATTACACAGAGAAATGAAACAAAGCCAGTAGCCTTTGTGTCATGGCTGCAAAACATAGCCTTTCCTGATTAGACCATTCTTGAGCTGTCCCTCAGGACCAGATTCCAGCTCTTCCTACAAGTAGCAAATGGTGAACCCTTCTCACCTGCACCCTTACAAGCCCCGCAGGTCTCCAGCTTGCCCATTTCAGAAGAGAGTGGATCTGCTCTAATGTGTGAACCTCAGGCTCACTTTCCATGATAGTAACTTAGACGCTTCAACTGCCTATCACTCAACAGAACTTGGAGCATCTAAATTGTAAATGCCTTGAGAGAAAAGACCAATTTTTAAAAATTTTCCTTACACGTTCCCTTAAGTTAAGTCCTGAATTAAGGGCATAATCAATTCTCAAAGCTTACTATTAGAGAGGACCATGAAGCCAGTGAAATTAAACCAGACAAGAAAGATATGATACAAAATAGTTTGGGATAGTCTTTAAATAATGTTTATTCACTTTCCCTCATCTTTTGATTTGTTGTTTGTTCTCATAGGTGATGTTTATTTTCATTCACTTTTCCCTCATTTATTTATTTAACAAACATTTACAAGAACCTCTATGCTGGGTCTCAGAAAAACAGGCATAAGAATGAAACAGTTTCAATTTGTAAGGAATCCAGTCATTCTAAGCTGTTTTCCACTCGCTGGAATGCATATGAAGCATTTGGAATGATGATTTAAAGTGCAGATCCCTGACCACACCCCCATAGGTGGTCATTCAGCTTGCCTAGAGTGGGCTCTAAATCTTCACTGTTTTTTATGGTCTCTGAGCCCGTGTAACAATGATCAGGCACATTGCAGCCAGAGGGTCCTAGTAAGTCCACTTGAACAGGCTGAGCAGTTAAAAGCATAATGCTTAGGAGCATTTCCTTAGTCGGGCAACCTGAGTTCAGATTCTTGGCTCTGTCATTGTTTGACCTCAAGTAAATGACTTGACCTCTTTAGACCCAGTTTCATTTGAAATAAAATGAGCATAGCATTTCTTACCCCTTGGGATTATTTTGAGAATAAAATGAGGGCATGTATAGACTCAGAGACTCCAAGAATGAACTAGTGTTTATCAAAGGGGAGCAGTGTAGGAGGGCGGGTGGGGAGGGAGGGAGAAGGGGACTGAGGGGTATTATGTTTAGTATGGTGTGGGGGATCACAGGGAGAATAGTGTAGCACAGAGAAGGCACATAGTGGATCTGTGGCATCTTGCTGCACTGATGGAGAGTGACTGCATTGGGGTATGGATGGGGACTTGATAATATGGTAAATGTAGTAACCACATTGTTTTTTCATGTGAAACCTTAATGAGAGTGTATATCAATAATACCTTAATAAGAAAATTTTTTAAAAAATGATGGCATGTATCTCAGGCACATTATTTGGCACATAATAGGTGCTCAGTATGTAGTTGTAATAGTAATCATAATTATTGCTGTTGATGATGTTATCACCACCATCAAGATTCACCAGAATTAAGCTATATTTAATCAATGATATATAAATATATTAATACACAATCACATGTTTACTATGTAATTCACATATTATTAATCATATTAATTATACTATATATTAATTACATTAGTATATGTATGTATATGTAGTCAATAGACATTAAGACTTTGACAAATCCAAGAGAGGAATTCATGGAATTTTCTATAAACAGAGAGGACAGCCTCTGAAAAATCCTTCCATTTCCTACAGGGCAAGACTTATTACTTACACTAAGAAGAAAACAGAGCAAATTAGTAGAGACAGTATGCTTTCTAATACAATTTAAAGATCATTTAAAAGAGACATGGGGGGTGAAGGGTCCCCACCAGTAAGATGGCGAACTTCCGGCTTCTCTTCGGGGTCCTCAGTTCCTGCCGGCGCCACCTGAAGCCCAAACACCTCTCGTCCCCCTCGCAATCCCAGCACCTAGCCAACAGCCACCAGCCCCAAGGAAGTGACACCTCAATCAATTCATGCCCCTTCCTATATAACCCAGCACCTTTCCCTAATAAAGTGGAACTCTCCGGTGAATTGCTGTTATGTGTCGCTCCTTTCCTTTCATTGGTGCCGAAACCCGGGAGACGGGACACCCCAACTGGGCCCCGTCTTCCCCCCGACACCAGCAGCAGTTTGCCCTCGTCCTCTTTTTCCGGCGCTGGCTCATCACACTCACCACTCCTCTCTGGCCTTTAGGTAAGTTTTCCTCCCGGGGTGGGCCACTCTTCCCAGAGCTATCGCAGTGCCATTGACCGTGATTGTCCGGCAAGGCCCTGATGCTCGGGGATAAGGAGGGAACTCTCCTCGCCTCAGGCCTTCATGGCTGCAGCAGACCCTCAGGCCCCTCCTCCAACAGCCATAAATCCCCGCCTCAAGCCTTTACGGCTGCGGCAGACGCTCAGGCCCCTCCTCCGACAGTCATAAATCCCCGCCTCAGGCCTTCACGGCTGCGGCCGACTCTCAGGCACCCCCCTCCAACAGCCATAAACGAGGTGACTCCTTTGTGGATGAGAACGCTCCCTTCCCCCCCCTCCTCCTTCTGCTCCGTCCGCTGAAAACGCCTAGCACTAGGTACCTTGAGACTCCGGCACTCTGCCTTCTTAGGGAAGTCTGGGTGACGACCCACACTTCCTAAGAAATTCCGACTCGTATACGAGTTTCCTCAGACCACCAAGGATCATCGGGGACGCCCTTTGTCTCCTTGTGGTCTGCTTCCAGTCCGAGGATCTCTGTTCGTCTTCCCCTGTTTGTCTCCTTCTCTGTCCTTTAGCCATGGGAGCCTCCTCATCCCTCCCTGAAAGTTCACCTCTTGAATGCCTGCTTAAGCATCTGGCTACCCTCTCCCTGATGCCTGATATAAAACCAAGACTTCTCCATAAATATTGCTCCCAAGATTGGCCGACATACCCCCTAGACAATAACAACCAATGGCCCGCAGGGGGAACTCTTGATCCTAACATCACTCGCAATCTTTTTAACTACTGCCAGTGCCTGAAAAAATGGAAGGAGATTCCCTATATCGAAGCTTTCTGCCTCCTCCTCTTCCCGCCCCCTCCCAAGTTCTCCTAGCCTGCAAGCCGCCCCCTCAGAAGCCTCCCATTCACTCCCTTCCCCTTCTTCTCCTACAACAGCCCTTCTCCCTTCCTCCCCAACCATCTCCTCCCCCATCTCACTTCCTCCACCTTCATTCCCTGCAGATTAAGCCTGAGCCTTTCAGCCCCCCTTTAACTAGGTCCCAGGAGCCTCCTCTGTCTTTGCCCTCATCACCTGTTTCTCCCCTGTTAGGGACTGCCTTTGTCTTCTCACATGTTTGTAGGGAGAATGGGAAAGCACCTTCCCCCATGTCTGAACACAGCATGGGAAAGCACAAGCTAGAGAACAACCGGTGCAGTCCTTAGAAGTTATCTGTCCACAAAAACATATCTTGCCAAGACTCCTCACTCTGAAAATAGGGAGACCTTGAAGATGTGTAGAAACACACTGCCCCTGCTTCTAAATATGCCCTTCCCCCACTTGCGATGTGGCAGGAATGGAGAACAAAGAACATTCTGTTTATGCATTCCATAAGCAATTAACTAGAGCCCTGCTGCAGCTCAGTTAGTAGAGCATGGGACTCTTAATTCAGAGTCATGAGTTCAAGCCCAACTAGAGCGGCAGAAGTAAGCAGCTGAGCTGCTAGCTGGCGACATGTGGGTCCGATTCTATCTTTCTTTATTTTCTTTGCCCCCCTTCTGCACTTCAGGACCTACTCGACTAGGCACGGCTAGACCGCATCACTCCCCCACAGACTGAGCCAGAACCCTTCAGTCCCCCTCAGACTCAGTCCCGAGAGCCTCCCAAAATTATCGCCCCCCTCCGGGAGGTAGCAGAATCCAAAGGCATCGTGCGCGTTCACGTCCCTTTCTCCTTAAGAGATTTAGCCCAATTAGAGAAACGCCTAAGATCCTTTTCCACTGATCCCACGACATACATCAGGGAGCTTCAATGGACCCTACAGTCTTACAGCCTCACACATCATGCCATTTTCATGCTCCTGGCCAATACCCTCCTCCCTGAAGAGCGTAGACGAGTTTGGGACTTCGCCCAAACGCACGCTACCGAAACCCACAGGACTGACCCCACCTATCCCCCTGGCCCCACTGCTGTCCCGGAACAAGACCCACACTGAGATTATAACACTCCCATGAGTCTCAGCTCTCGAGATATTTTTGCCTCCTGCTTAATAGCAGGTCTGAAAAAGGCAGCTTGTAAAGTAGTCAATTTTCAAAAGCTCCAAGACATAATTCAAAAGAGAGACGAAATCCCCTCCGAGTTCTTAGACAGACTCACTCAAGCCCTATTACAGTATACCAGCCTGGACCCAGAAACACCTGAAGGAAGACATGTCCTTATGACATACTTCCTAGCTCAAGGCTACCCCGACATTAAAGCTAAACTCAAAAAGTTAGAACAGGGCCCCGCTACCCCACAGACTGAGATCCTAACAGTGGCCTTTAAAGTCTTCCATAAGTGGGAGGAGGAGAAAGAACGCGGTAAACAAAAGGCTGATCAGGCCAATTTCCAGATGTTGGCCCAGCTGATAAAACCACAACCTGGGCGCCCCTCTACAGACAAGCCCCTCCCAGGAGCTTGTTTCAAGTGTGGAAAAGAGGGACATTGGTCAAGGGCATGCCCCTCCCCCAGATCTCCTACCACCCCATGCCCCAGATGCCACAAAAAGGGCCACTGGGGGTCTGATTGCCCAACCACCCGAAGGGGAGGCTGGACGAACAACCCCCATCCTAAGCCCGCCGTAGTGGGGCTGGCAGAAGAAGATTGACGGGGCCCGGGGGCTTCTCGCCCGACCATTTCCATCACCAAACAGGAGCCCAGGGTTACTTTAACAGTAGACAGTCGCCCCATCTCCTTCCTCCTAGATACAGGAGCCACCTTCTCAGTCTTGCGAGAATACCGGGGCCCTACCACGCCAGCCATTACTCCTATAGTCGGGGTAGGAGGTAAACAGATTTTCCCATTAAACCCCCTCCCTTTTATGCACAATCCTAGACAGTCCCATACCTTTCTCCCACTCCCTCCTAGTTATGCCCCAGTGTCCCATCCCTTTACTAGGATGAGACAACCTTTCCCTCCTCCACGTTTCCATAACTATATCCACTCCCACAGCCCCCAGTACTCCCTTTCTGATGGCCCTCATAGCCGACAACCCCCCTCTACCCAATGAAAGCTCCGGTTCCACCCTCATACACCCTGTAAATCCCAAAGTTTGGGACATTACAAGCCCCTCCATGGCCCTATGTCCCCCTGCCTCTATCAAATTACATGACCCCTCTCAGTATATCTGTCAGGCCCAATACCCCCTAACCACTTCAGCCCTCATAGGCCTCCAACCCATCATTCAAGATCTCTTAAACATAAATTACCTCAGGCCCACTCACTCCCCATTTAATACCCCCATATTAGCTGTTAAAAAAACCAACGGATCTTTCCGCCTTGTCTAAGACCTTCACCTCATCAACATGGCCATTGTCCCTATCCATCCCTTAGTTCCAAATCCATACAGCCTTTTATCGCAGATCCCTGCCTCAGCATCCCACTTCTCAGTCCTAGATCTCAAAGAACCATTTTTCTATCCCTCTAGACCCCTGCTCCCATGATTTTTTCATCTTCACCTGGACAGATCCATACACAAGACATTCTAAACAACTCACTTGGACAGTTTTGCCACAAAGCTTCCGAGATAGTCCCCATATTTTTAGACAGGTCCTAGCTCAGGACCTCAAACAGTTTCATCATGATCACTCCAAGTCCACCTTATAATACATAGACAATCTTCTACTCTGCAGTCTCTCGTGGGAACAGTCTCAACTTGACACTGCCTCCCTACTTAACCTTCTAGCTTCCAGAAGTTACTGAGTATCCCCCGTCAAAGCTCAAATCTCTTCCCCTTCTGTCACTTACGTCAGATTCCTTCTATCTCAACAAAGAAAGTCCATTACCTTAGACAGAAAATGGCTCCTCTCTGACCTGCCCATTCCCAAAACCAAGACAGAAATCCTTTCCTTTCTAAGCCTAGCTAGATATTTTAGAGCATAGATCCCTAACTTCTCCCTGCTCCCTGTTAGCAAGACCCCTATATGACCTCAGCAAGAGCCCCCCTAAAAAACCATTATCCTCCTCACCCCGAAAGTCCTTCATTAAGCTCCATCAAGCCCTTGTAGAAGCCCCAGCTCTCCATCTTCCTGATTTGTCGAAGCCCTTCTCATTATACATTCATGAGAGGTCCAGTCAAGCTCTAGGAGTCCTAAGCCAATATTATGGCCCATCCTTTGCCCCAGTAGCTTATCTCTCCAAGCAATTAGACCCCACAGTTCAGGGATGGGCCCACTGCCTACGAGCATTAGCCACTAGACAGCTCTTGCAGAAAGAAGCTCATAAACTGACATTCAGGGCGCCCCTTACCGTTCTGTCCCCACATCACCTAAAAGATCTCTTAACCTATAAAAGTTCACAGACTCTCCCTCCCTCCAGACTCCTGACCTTACTGTCCTCTTTCCTCCAAAATCCCGTTCACCCCCTTTGCCATCCATACCCGAATCATGACTTTTTCCTCCTTTACTGCGCTCTAGCTTTTTTCCTCATTCTTATTGTCTTCCCCGCCACCCCAGCCTCCTTTGTATGGCGATTCAAAGTCAGACAGACTTACACACAGCATCAAACAAAAGTTACTGCCCTCATTGCCACACCAGACTGCCCTCTGAAAAGCTGCTCTGAGCCTTTATACCTCCACTTTCCTCCCTCCACTGAAGTGTTCACTAGCAGCTACCCTTATTTTCCCTACCTCTGCTTCCTCTATGACCAAAAACAAGCCTATTGCAGGCGATGGCCAGACACCTACAGGAGATGTCCCTACTGGTCTTGCGCCATTCACTACAGGGGTAACTTCCAGTACCCACAGTATTACTCCTCCAACCGTTTCATGCATCAGATAGCAGACATTCCCAACTCTTGACGGCGCCTCTTCATCTTCTTATCCCCACCCCTCTTCCCATTTCTCCTACTCTTCATTACAGCTCCACCCCCCTCCAGCGCACTTCACTGCCTCTCTATCTACACCCCTACCTCCAGCTCTAAGACTTTTACGCAACCAGGACACTTCTTTTGGTGTAATGGCTGTCTTTTCAACTCACTGCCTCTCAACTCCGATACACCCTGCATTCTTGTCACCCTAATCCCACAGTTTACACTTTACAGCAGGGCAGAATTTCTTGAGCTCCAACCTCCCTTGCCCTTGCGCACAAAAAGAGCCGCTTTCCTTCCCATCATGGTCAGTAGCTCTTTGATCACCTCAGCCATTGGGACAGGGTTTTCGGGAGAAGCATTGGGTCACTCTCTATGGGCAGTTAGAGATCTCGATGCCAAACTTGAGGGAGCCCTGACATCCACTGCCGATTCCCTAGCCTCTCTCCAAAGACAGGTCACTTCGCTAGCTAAAGTCACCCTTCAAAACCGGCGGGCCCTAGATCTGCTTACAGCCGAGAAGGGCGGCACCTGCGTCTTCCTCTGGGAAGAGTGCTGCTATTACATTAACGAATCCAGCATTGTAGAAACTGACATTACCAAACTCACCGACTTTGCCTCCAGTCTCCACTCTGCTTCCAATTCCAACCCATTCTCTTCAATACTAACAAACCCCCTCCTCACCTGACTCTGGCCCATTGCAGGCCCCATAATAATCATTCTTCTCGCCTGTCTCTTCTTACCCTGTATAATAAAGTTCATCAAATCCCAAGTCGGAAAAATCTCTAATCAAGCTTTCAACCAGCTTTTACTCAGGAACTACCAGCTTCTGGCCACAGAAGATCCCTCACCCTCACGTGACCTCCTCACCACACGCCGAGATGGACCCCTCTCTCCACTGGAAACTGTTCCTGGAAACAATGGCCGCAGACGCCTGGCTCCTGACACCCATATCCTCTTGGCACCATTGGAATCAACAGGTCCTCAACCTATAGTTACAGGGAACCTCCATTGATTTCCAAACGTGAAGAAGTCCACATCTACTCGTCCTTACTGTGGGGAGTCCTATCAACCCTTTCCTCCCAATCCTCAAGCCCTCACTCCCTTCTCCACCCCTGTTCAGCAGGAAGCAGCCAGAGAGAAAGCAACGTCCACAAACCCATAGAGGAGAAAGGGGGGAATGAAGGGTCCCACCAGTAAGATGGCAAACTTCCGGCTTCTCTTCGGGGTCCTCAGTTCCCGCCAGCGCCACCTGAAGCCCAATCACCTCTCGCCCCCCTCCCAATCCCAGCACCTAGCCAACAGCCACCAGCCCCGAGGAAGTGACACCTCAATCAATTCATGCCCCTTCCTATATAACCCAGCACCTTTCCCTAATAAAGCGGAACTCTCCGGTGAATTGCTGCTATGTGTCGCTCCTTTCCTTTCAGGGGGGTTGCCTGCAAAATGTCCCTGTTCTGTTTGCAGTTGTTTTGTTTGTTGTTTGTTTTTAAATTTACATACTTTCAAAGCCAAATGAATATTATACATCATCTTTTCCCCATGATTTTCACAATTTTCAATTTTTTTATTTGAAAAACAACTTATTTCTTATGATAAAGTGATATTAGGTAAAGAAAATTTAGCAACTACTGAAAATCTTTTAAAAATGAGAAAACAATCACCCAAATATAATTCACCATCTAGATGTAATCATAATTAAATTATGGTGCTTATTCTTTTTTTTCTCTTTATAATTTGTTCTATCATTAAGCTCAAAATATATACATAATTTACATCCTTTTTCCTCTACACCTTACCTATTATATAATAGGAATTTCATGATACTTGGTAGCTGAATAATTCCATTCTTCCTCACTCATAATGTATTCTACCAATCTCTTATTTTGGCAAATTTTACAATATTAAGATATACAATAAGGAATAATATATAAATTGTACTTACATATATACTATTTGTCTTTTGAAAAGTCTCCTGGAAATAGAATTACTTAGTGAAGTATATGAATATTTTTGAATTTGCCAGACATGTTAACACATTTCTTTACAGAAAGGTGCCAATGCTTACTCCCACCATCAGAAAAAAATTTACTAATTTGTCTGATAAGTAGAGATATTAAGTGTGCTTTGGTTAATATATTGGCCATTCTATTTCTTTTTCTGCAAATTATACAATCTCTTCTTTTGTCCAGCTGTATGTTGGAAACTTGATTGATGTTGGTTTCTTTCTTCTTTCCCTCCCTCCTTTCTTTTTTTCTTTCCCTTCTCTTTCTTTCCTTTCCTCTCATTCATTCTTTCTTAAAAGTCACCATTTCAGATTTTTCATGGTATGAATCCTAAATAATTAAGTATATTACTTGTTAAATCACAGGCTAGAAGCATGTTTCTATTCCCTCCCACAGTAGTGTTGTAGAAAGGTTACACCAAATTTCACTTTTAGAATTCTTTTTGATGACAAATATATTCCTATTTCCTTTCCCAGGAAGACCCCAAATGTGGCAGCTTTTGGTAGCAGCATGCTGGATACTACTTCTTGGACCTATATATGGTTATCAGAAGAAAGGAAGCACCACAAATCCTGAAGCTTATATGAATATTGTAAGTCATTCATTAAGGAAAAAAATATAGATAAGGAATTATTAATTTGCCCTCATTTTAGATATAATTAGTGAGCCTGTCTAGTTTTCTGGGTGCTTCCTCCTCTGTTCTTTGGCATGACTAACTTAATCTAAGAGTTGAAACACCCAAGTTGGGGCAGTAATATTCCCCTTCCTGGTGGTTTGAGCGACCATCTGATGGTCATTTCCTAAGGAGAAGTTTCATGAGTTCATACTGATGATCTCTGGAGAGGATCCCAAGTTCTTCTTGAGGCTGTTTCTAAAACAATTTCTTTGATTTGTGAGCTACATCAGTGTACTCTTGGGGGGTTAATAAGCCAGAATTGATTTTGGTTGCTTATAACCAGAAATATCTTAACATGCAGGAACTCATACCAAAAGTGGATGGAATAGAATGGGCTGGCACAGTGCTAGTCAAAAAAAAAAAAAAAAAAAGACAAGTGGTAAGTATCTACTATAGGCTTTATCCCAATGGGATGCTCCAAATTCCTGTATATATTGTGCACCATCGATGCCCTTGCCCACACCAAAGTTTGCATTAAAACTTTAGGAGGAATGCGGCTGTCAAAGTTTAAATTAGTGTTTCTTCTTGTTCTTTTCTCCAAAGTATCCAGCAGATACCCCTAGCCTCCTGCCACATTGTTGAACTCACAGTCCATAAATATATGCCCCCAAATCCATATTTCCCTTTTTTTCACTTTCACACACCTCCTCTTCCTATCTGGTCTGGATGCTTTTTGCCTCTTAATTATCTTATAATAATAAGAAGAAGAATAGAAATTTATAAATGTACTTTGTCCCAGGCACTGATCTAGATATTTAATGTATCATCACAACAAATTTGTGAAAATATAATTATTATCTTTACCTTACAGTTGAAGGAAATGAGACCCAAAAGGGCTAAGTAACTTGCCCAAAATTACACTGCTAAAAAGAAAGGAATTCAATGCCATACAGTTTGTCTCTAGAGTCTGGGCTCATAACCACTGCTTTATGTAGCTCCATAATGTATACATACCTCTTGTGTTCCTGGCCTGGGTAAAGGCATAATCTTATGGCAAAGGCATGTTTTGGAGTTAAACTTACTTTGGCTTTTGTCTTTATCTCTTCCTAGTAACCTCAGACAGATTATTAATCTTTTTGACACTCAGTTTTCTCAACTGTAAAATAGATGTAATTCTATCTCAAAGGCCTGTTGTAATGATTAATAACCAAGGAATATAAACCATCCTCTATGCAGAAGATAACTGATAAACAGTAGCTCCCCTCTTCCTTGTATATCCATAGCTGGGATATCTTCTCTTTATCCCTCCAAATCTACTCTATTTTCTTTATACTTTTCTCTTTGCCCAAGAAGCTGACTTGTAAGAACAAGATCAGCAAGCAGCCTTGACCATTAGTTTTCAGGTCAGTTCAATCAATGGAAATCTTGAACAGGAGACCAGAGGAGGTAAGAGAGTGATTAGACAATTCAGTTGTCAGACAGTTTATTGCCCTGGCTCCCTCCATGAGGTCAGCTAAGGCAGGCTGTCTCCCTCTGCTATGAGCACAGCCCCTTTCAGGGTGGCCCTCCCTACCTGACTTTCTCATTCTGGGTCTGGTGACCCCTTGCCCCCATCTCCCTTCAGGCCTAAGGTGGTTAACAGCTCACCTGTCACTAGCCAAAGGTACTGTACAATCCCCTGAAGTTTCCCTCATTAGATGACCAGATACTTTTTGTCAAACATTTTGAGAGTGAACTAGAATTCATTAATAATAACAGGCCAAGCAAACCAGGATGTGCGGTCACCCCACCCTGCCTTACCATGCCTTTAATACGCTCCTTGGGTTATCCTGATTTTCCTGCTATGTTTTGTCCCAACACACAGACAAGCTGCAAGTTGTGACTCAAAGTACTACGTTGCAATGTATGCATAAAAGTCAAGAGATTCCATTGTGAAGGTGTATATTTTCCTGTCCTCTTTTCAGAGCCAGATTATTTCCTACAGGGGTTATCCTTGTGAAGAGTATGATGTTATCACAACAGATGGTTATATCCTCAGAATTTACAGGATTCCTTCTGGAAGAAGATGTTCCAGAACAGGTAGGATTTATTGTGCTATGAAACGAATAATGCCTAATGCAGAGATTCTGAGATATGCTGACAGCAGCAGGGCAGCTTTTGTTCCTCCACTAAAGGAGGAAACTTCTCACCTCCATCTCTTCTACTCCATTGCATTTGGATAACCCTTTGTAATTTTTAAAGCATTTTCACACACTCTTCATCTAGTGTTTTCTTTTCTCCATGACTTTTTTCTCCCTCCAAAGAACACACCCACGCACACAAAAAGAAAAACAAAACAAAAACAAAAAACTTGGTCTTACTCTAGAGATATCACTTTCCAGGCTTAAAAACCAGAAACCTAAGAATCATTTTGGTACTTTCTTCTCCCTCTCCTCCTCTATCTAGCCAATCACCAATAGACACCAATTTTGCTTTCCAAATTTTGCTGCGACCTGAAAACTTTTCTCAGCTTCATTATCATTCAAGTCTAGACTTGGCCATCATCATCTTTTGCTTCAGCCACCACAATAGCTTTATAACTGGCATTACTTCATTGTGATTAGTTCTCCAACCAAGTCACCGAAGCTTTTTTAAAAAAAAATTAATCTGACCCTATTAGTTCAATACTTAAACTTAATTAAAGAGTCATTTCTAGCTCCCTACAATACTGGTTGATATCCACAGAGAAAAGAGGGATCCACTTGGCAAGAACTGTTCACTTTCTTCTCTCATTTTTTAGTCCCTTCTATTCTTTGGAGTGTTGTATAACAAAATTCCCTAATATCAGAGGGATTCATTATTATTTAAAGAGAAAATGTAGATTTTTAAAAACAGAGAGATATTATTGATTTTATAGAAGGAACCATCTCCCAATACAACTCCATTACCTTTTTTAAATATTCATGAGAACTTTTCCCCAGATTTTTACCTTATCAGTTCTGCCAGGTAGTTGTCAAAATGTATAAAATGGAAAGCTGGCTGTACATGAGAAGCAGCCTGAGGGCTCAGATCTATGACCGCTCTTTAGCAATAATTTAGCAGAATTAGTAACACCTCTTCTTTCTGTTTTCTCACGGATTTAATTCCTTGCTTCAAGATGCCTGAGGGCTCTCTGAGAATCCAGCCTAGCCTACCAATCTCAGGAAGCTGGTTGAGCCCAAGAAGTGACCTGAGGAAGAGTCCTGGGGTTCCCACACAGCATCACAAACCATTTTATAAAAGGCAGGAAAATCCTAGTCACTTTCTCTCTCTGTGTTTTCAACAACACTTTCCCATTTTCTTTTTTCTCCTTTCTCTTTCTTAGTCAAATTGTTCTAATTATACATAGAGAATAAGACTTTTGTATCAAATCAAGAACTTTACATTGCATAACATTTTCCTTAAAACCTTGCATTTTGCTTTTGGACAGTGCAAATTAAATTAAGCAGCATGTGTAAAATCTAGCATAGTACTTCACATTCAGGAAACATGCAACAAATGCCATTTTTACTGTTTTTGCTATTATTTTAAGAAAAATTTATTTTATAATCAGATGTTTCTTGATGAATAAAATGTTATTAAATGGGTAATAATAATAGAGCAAATATTTATCATGCTAGTGAGTCTTTTAAGGAATTTAATTCTAATTTAATTCTTATGACCACACCATGAGGTAGAATTTATTGTTATTACCCATTATACAGATAAAATTAACTGAGGCACAGAGGGATTAATACATAGCAGAATAGATTTTGAACCAGGACAATCTGACTTCATGTACGGAACAACACACTGTATTTCATATAATCCAAATTTTACGAAGAGAAAACCAAGACATAGAGAAGATGAATAATTTGCCCACATAAGTAGTTCAAAAAGGACTAGAAGCCAGGTTTGCGTTGTGCTAAATTTCACCTCTTAACGTCTCTTCTAGGCAGTCAGGAAAGAGAATTTTTTGCAGACACTGTGGAAGTTCAGATACAAAATCTTTGTTGCCTGTATTTTGCAGCTCCAAAACCTGTTGTGTATTTGCAACATGGTTTAATTGCATCTGCCAGTAACTGGATTTGCAACCTGCCCAACAATAGCCTGGCCTTCCTTCTGGCAGATAGTGGTTATGATGTGTGGATGGGGAACAGCCGGGGAAACACCTGGCCAGAAAACACTTGAAATTTTGACCTGAATCGCCAGAATACTGGGCCTTCAGGTAAGGGGATACCTACTCATGAGTAAAGTGTGTACTTAGCTCATATATACAGATGAACGTCCTTTGTTTTTGCCTTTTCTGTTCAAATGCACCCACTGGAATATTTGAACAAGAAGGAAACGAGCATTTCTTCCTCTCACCAGGCTGTGTGCACAGTCTCTAAGGAAATGCCCTTATTATTGCACTGATGTTTGTTTTAAAAACTGCACTTGTTGGGTGGTGTCAGGGATATGTATATGTGTGTATGGGTATACAAAACATATATGTAAAAAAATTCAAAATGCAGATGTCAACTTTAGAAAGACTAATTCCAACTATCACTATCAATGTACACCCCAAAGGAAGTTTGCATAGTACCCTTACTAAAGAGGAAGAATGAAACTGATTTGAGAAATGGGACCAGAAACAAGATTCCGGTTGAAAATTCTGGGTACCAGACATTCATGATAAGCCAAGTAAGACTTGAGCTTGTGCAGAAATGACATTCAAATGTTTATCCACTGAGTAGTGAAGGAACTCTGTCCTCCACAGGCTGGTAGTGCTGAAACTTGTCCTTGGAGTCACATCCTGGGGAAGTAAGGAGAAAGCATGAGCACAAAATGACTAATGATCAGACTGTTGCCAACAGCAGCCCCTACAGTGATGTCTGCTCTAGAAGCCACACCCCCTTGCTCACATGGGCAAAGCCCTGCACTTATATGCGAGCTAAGAACCACGCCTTGAAGGTCACTAAAGCCATTTGCTCCTTGGCCTCATTCCTGCCTTACTCCTGGAAGCCATCTGGCATTTCCTAATTGCACAATGTAATTGCACTATTGCAAATAACACGATGACGCCCTAAGTGAGTGTTTTCCCAACAGCACACAGGAAAAGAAGCACCTGAGGTAAATTACCAGGCCTCTTCCCTGGAAATTCTGACTCAGACTGTCCGGGCTGATGTTCACAAACCTGTTTGCTTTATTCTGTTTTTTAAATAAGCATTCCGGGTAATTACTCTTTGCAAAGGAGCTTGGTAAATCTGTTTTCAAATTAAGTGAACATAAGTACCTTAGAGGAAAAATCTTTGTAGGCTTTTGCAAGTCAGATCCTTCCAGTTTTGGTTAATTAGTAATGTCATTCTTGCAATCAAGGTGACCAACCACTCTCAAGAGTTGCACAGTTGCATAGTATCATATGTTGACTCTAGTCTTACAGTTAACAAAAGCAAAGTATCTACGTCCACAATGAATGTGTTTAAATATTTCAGGCCTAACAAAGAGATGTGTATTCCAATTTTTTTGTTCTTTTTCTTTGGCAGTATGGATGAGATGGCTAAATAAGACCTTCCAGCCACGATAGATTTTATTGTAGAGAAAACTGGACAGGAGCAACTCTACTATGTGGGCCACTCCCAAGGGACCACGATCAGTGTGTATGGGGCAGGTGTGATCTGAGAGTGTCAGAGATTCTTTTTCTATATTTGTGAAATGGGTCAGGGTTTCCTCCCTACGCTCAGCCTCTAACTTGAGGACCTGAGATGGGAAATCATTTCCTCTCGTGGGTTTCTGAGGAGAAAATAAAATGAGGGTGATAATAGGGATTTTTTCCCCCAGAATTGAATCTGGAGATTGATATCTAAGGCTGAAGGAAAGAGAATTGTCCAGGAGGCACTAGGGAGGGGTAGAGGTGGAAGGGGTCATGCTGACGGTGCCATGAGGACTTCATACCCTCCACTCCTTCCCACTAAGCTACCAGCTTCAAGACCACGAACAGCATTTCCAACAGCTGTTTCTTCTCTGTGCCTTAATCCTAAACAAGTTCCTGGTGTAAATTAGGTCTCCATATGCCTGTATGGACAATGTACCTTATATACATTCTCTCATTGGGAACTATGAACATTTGAGACCATTATCATCCCTATTTTAACAAATGGCTAAATTTAGAAATACTTTTTAATGGTGATTGTGCCAAATAATGCTTTAACTTTTACATAAACATCATTTAACCTTCAAAAGCATCATCCTAGAAGAGTTCTATTTCCCATATTTACAGATTTGAGGAAACTAAGACTTACACAAGGGAGGTGATTTGCCTGAGTCTTCATCACTCAGCCAGTGAATGTGAAATCAAAATTAGAGCCTAGTTTTGTCTGATACCAAAGACTGGTCAAGCTAGAATGTCCTTTAAGGTTTAACCTACATGTCCCACAGTGGAAGTTTGATCCTTTTCTACATCACTCCCTATAAATAGATTGCATTCACCAGAAGTAAGAAACTCACTTTATTATGAGTCAGCTAACCAATTCCATCCTTGAGGAACTTAAAAATCCTTCCCTACAAATGGTACTTACCTTGAGTTGTTTTTTATTTGCTGCTTTTTTAATGTGACTAATTATTCTATTGCTCAAAATTAATTAAGACTCATTTTAAATATATAAATTAGCAATGTCTTCTCTTTCAGCTTTCATAGCATTCTCCACAATTCCAGAGCTGGCTAAAAGAATTAAGATATTTTTTGCATTGGCTCCAATCATCACAGTGAAATATACCCAAAGTCCTTTGAAAAAATTAACAGCTCTTTCCAGAAGAATAGTCAAGGTATGTGACTTCTCCAAAGTTCAATCTGTAGTAACTAAAACTAGATCTATTTCAACTGATTTCAAGAGAACCTGAGACAAATTACATTTTACAAATTTCTGAGACTGTAATAGGTGTTCAAGGTATCCATGTAGGTTTACTGATGATGTACAGTTGCCAACAGGGAGCTCACTCATTCTTCAGCATTTCATATATTTTGACATGCCTGTGGTATAGTATAGTTCAATTTAATTCCATAAATATATCTAGGAGCTAGTATTTCAAAAGCATAGCATCAGGAAACAACTATGTCTATACAGATACTTTTTCAGTCAACTGGTTTGACTGAAAAATAGGGTGCATGTGAGAAGGGTGGGAGACTCAACTAAGGGGAGAGTAGGAGATAACTAATGGAAAGAATTATGTCATGTTAAATAGTTTATGTTTTGTTCTGTTGATGATGGGAAACCAATGAAAAATGTTAAGCAAATAAATGGTTTGATCAGACTTCTATTTTTAAAAGATTGTCCTAAAAGATCTTTAACTACAGCAGATGAGCTACCATGTGTGATCAATTACTTCCTAATAGAAATTCCAGCATCATGAAGATACAGAAAAAAAAATTGCAAGGCAAACTGAGAGAAAAATGAAAATGCTTTCATTGTTATAATCACAGGAGTCTTATTGGATAAGACTGTGGCTCAAGGACAAGATTTCAGTATACAGGGCAGTGCAGAAAGACTTTTCAAACCAAGAAGGAAACATGAGCAACATTGAAGTGATGAAATTCAAGCCATGGGAAAACACATGTAACTCGCTTTATTGGAAATTTAAATTTGTGAAGAAGAGTATGGGAAATAGTATTGGAAATGTAGAAGTAGATTTTGAAAAGACTTGAATACCAAGTTAAGAAATTTGGAAATCTTGGGGAAAAGATAGTGGAAGGCAAGACAGAAACCTCCTCCCATCAAAGAAGCAACTACAGTGAATTTAACTAACCCTGAAAATTACCTGAAGACTGCAGAACAGACCATCTATATATACCTGATAAAGAAGAGAAGACCACATACAGAAGGGTAAAGTGGCAGAGCCATGAT
Source organism: Manis javanica (assembly GCF_040802235.1). NCBI lineage: Eukaryota > Metazoa > Chordata > Mammalia > Pholidota > Manidae > Manis > Manis javanica. The sequence continues at coordinate 65,932,541 of NC_133162.1, forward strand.
CAGTTGGGACCTAGGCCTTTCCCCAATTCCAGCCCACAATCAGGAGGGACAGGAACAGAGCAGGGAGGGGATAAGCATGCAAGAATCCTGCACACCTGGCCCAGAGATCTGCTCTGCAAACAGTAGTCCACATTGCACTTGGCTTTGATGATTAATGAGTCTAGACACCAGAAAGAGTTGGAGCACTCTGGGAGACTGAGACTCTTGCCACTTGTGGAGGACAGGCATGCTCTGTTGGTCTGAGACCCAACATAGAAGTTGCAGTTTGAAAGACTTACCAGAAGCAGAAAGTGTACCAGAGGGGCAGGGAGTCAAAAGGAGCTCTCTCTGGAGGAGAAAGGGCAGGTGGATGATGCTTCCCCAGCCTTCCCTCAGCCCAACTTGTCAGGTGCTCAGGAAAGCCAGCCCCAAGTGCTCCATCCCCCTTGCTGGGGACTCAGTCCCAAGGCACTCCTACCCATCCAGCCAGCTTGGCCCAGCAGTGGTCAGACTTTGCTGCCTATCAGAGGTGGGGGAAGCTTTCCCAGCTTCCCAGCCCTGCAGGGCCCAGCTCCAAACATTCCTTCCTCCTAGCTAACAGTTCAGCCCCATGTCGAGCTCCCCTGTGCACCCACACTGCCAATACTGCCGGCCCAGCAGTGGCTGCCTTTGCTTCCCAGCAAGCACAGCATGGCCCTGCCAACCATGAATTGCAGCAGAAATGCCTCACATCACATTAAAGGCACACAGAGGCAAGCTGTCAGCCTCTGCTGACAGAGATTAGCCACTGCTGGCAGACAGGCAGACTGGTAGCCCCACCCACAGCCCACGGACAGCAAAGAGTCTTGAGCTTCTGAACACCAAAGGATGCCTTCTTGATAAAGCCATTACCTGCTAAACAAGGAGGCATAGCTGATCTACTTGATACCAAGGAAGAAACACAGAAATCCAGACAAAATGAGGAGGGAGAGAAATATATTCCAAATAAAAGAATAAGATAAGACACCAGAAAGAGAGCCAAATGAAATGGAGATCACCAATCTTCTTGATAAAGATCTCAAAGTAACAGACATAAAATTGCTCACTGACCTGTGGGAAAGAATTGATTATTTCAGTGAGAACTTCAACAAGAGATTGAAGATTTGAAAAAGAGCTACTCAGAACTGAAGAATATAGTAACTGCAATGAAAAATACAATGGAGGGAATCAATAATAGATTACTACAAGTACAGGAGATGATTAATGAGATGGAAATTAGAGAACAGGAAAACAACAAAGCTGAGAAACAGAGAAAAAAGAATTTTAAAAAATGAGAGGATGCTAACAGAGCCATGTGACAACTCTAAATAAAACAAGATTTGCATAATAAGGGTATCAGAAAGAGAAGAGAGAGACAAAGGAGTAGACAGTCTCTTTGAAGAAATAACTGCTGAAAACTTCCCCAGTCTGAGAAGGAATAGAACCCAGGTCCTAAAAGTACAGAGAGCCCCTAACAAAAGGAACTCCAGAAAAATAACACCAAGACATATAGTAATTAAAATAGCAAAGATTAAAGATAGGGAGAATTTTAAAAGTAGCAAGAGAAAGGCAGTTACCTATAAGGAAAACCCCATAAGGCTATCAGCAGAAACTTTACAGGTCAATAGGGAGTGACATGAAATATTTAATGTATTGAAACAGAAGGACCTTCAACCAAGAATCCTCTACCCAGCAAGGTTATCATTCAAAATGGGAGAGATTAAATGTTTCCCAGATAAATGAAAGTGCAAAGAATTCACTACCACTAAACTAGCCTTACAGGATAAGTTAAATGGCTTCTGTAGATGGAAATGTTCTTAAATCTAAATATCTTTCATCAGTGAGAACAAACCCACAGTAGAGGTAGTTGCCCAATTTCTTACTAACCTATTATGAAGTTTAAAAGCAAAATAGTAAAATCAACTGTACAGAAAATCAGTCAAGAGCAAAATAGTAAAATCAACTGTACACAAAATCAGTCAAGGAGTACACAAAAAAAGTATATTATAATATCTAATATATAAAGTGAGAAGAATAAAAAAATAGTACTTTTAGACTGTGTTCAAATAGAGTGTCCATCAACTTATACAGACTGCTATATATTTAGGAAACTATGAGCCTTATGGAAACCACAGACCTAAAGCCTATAAATACACAAAAACTTAAATTAAAAGAAAAAGAAATCCAATCACAACACTAAAGGACCATCAATAACAAGAGAAGAGTGTAAGACAGGAAGAAAGGAACAGAGGGGATCTATAAAACCCAACATGAAACAATTAACAAAATGACAATAAGTGCATAATTATCAATAAATACTTTAAATGTAAATGGACTGATGCACCAACCAAAAGACATGGGGTGGCAGAATTGATAAAGAAAGAAGACCCATCTATATGCTGCCTACAATAAACTCATTTCATACCTAAAGACATACACAGACTGAATGTGAAGGGATGGAAAAAGATATTTCATTCAAATGAAAGTGAGAATAAAACAAGAATATCAGTACTTATCTCAGATAAAAGAACTTATATCAGACTTCAACACAAAAAAAGTAACAAGAGACAAAGAATGAAATTATGTAATAATAAAGGGATCAGTCCAACAAGAAAATATAACAAATATCTATGTATCCAACATAGAAGCACTTAAATATGTAAAATAAATGCTAACAAAACTAAAGGGAGAAAGAGATTGCAGTACAATCATATTAGACTTTGACACCACAATTGCGCCAATAGATCACCCACACAGAAAATAAATGAGGAAACCCTGTCACTGAGCAGCAAATTAGATCAGATGGGCTTCAGAGATATATGCAGAATATTCCACTCAAAAGCAGCAGGATACATTTTTCCTAAGTACACATCTCCAGAATATATCACATGTTGGGACACAAAAAAAGCCTTACTAAATTTAAAAAGATTGAAATTGTATCAAACATCTTTTAAAATCAAAATAGTATGAAACTAGAAATTCATTACATTATGAAAAATAAAATAACCCACAAACACATGGAGGCTAAGCAATGCTCCTAAATAATCAATGGATCAATGAACAAATTAAAACAGAAATCAAGCAATACATAGACAAGTGAAAACAAAAATTGAACAATCCAAAATCTGTGAAATGCCACAGAAGAGGGTCTAAGAGGGAAGTACATAGCAATACAAGCTAATGTCAAGAAACAAGAATGATCCCAAATAAACAGTCTAAACTCACAACTAAAGAAACTAAAAATAAACAAATGAAACCCAAAGCTAGTAGAAGGAGGGACACAATAAAGATCACAGCAAAATTAAATAAAATAGAGAAAAATAAAACCATAGAGCTGGTTCTTTGGGAAGATAAACCAAATAGGCAAACCCCTAGCCAGACTTAACAAAAAAAAAAAAAAAAAAAGAGAGAGAGAGAGGGGAAACAGATAAAATCTGAAAAAAAAGGAAAAGTTACAATTGACACAATAGAAATATGAAGAATTATTAGAGAATACTATGAAAAAATATATGCCAATTAATGGGACACCATAGAAGAAATGGACAAATTCTTAGAAAAATACAACCTTCCAAGACTGACCCAGGAATAAACAGAAAATCTGAACAGACCAATTACCAGTAATGATATTGAACTGTTAATCAAAAAGCTACCAACAGACAAAATCTCAAGACCAGATCGCTTCACAGCTGAATATTATCAAACATTTAAAGAAGAACTAATATCCATTCTTATTAAAGTATTCTAAAAAGTGGAAGAGGAGGAAATATTTCCAAACTCATTCTATGAGACCAACATCACTCTATCACCAAAAGCAGACAAAGACACTTCAAAAAAAAGAATATTATACACCAATATACCTCATGATATAGATGCAAAAATCCTCAAAAAAATATTAGCAAACCAAATCAAAGACACATCAAAAAGATCATCCATTATTGACCAAGTAGGATTTATTCCAGGGATGCAAGGTGGGAACAATATTTGTAAATCAATCAATATCACACATCACATCAACAAAAATGATAAAAATCACATGATCATCTCAATAGATGCCAAAAAAGCATTTGACAAAATTCAACATCCATTCATGATAAAAACTCTTAACAAAATGGGTATAGAGGGTATGTATCTCAACATAATAAAATCCGTATATGACACACCTACAACATCATACTTAATAGCAAAAACCTGAAAACTTTTCCTCTAAGATCATGAACAAGACAAAGATGGCCATTCTCACCATTTTTATTCAACATAGTACTGGGGGTTCTAGCCATGGCAATCAGACAACACAAAGAGATAAAAGGCATCCAAATTGGTAAGGAAACAATTAAACTGTTACTATTTGCAGATGACATGACATCATACATAGAAAAGCCTAAAAAATCCACAAAAACCTATTACAGCTAATAACTGAATTCAGCAAAAGTTGCAGAATACAAAATTAATACACAGAAATCTGTTGCATTCCTATATACTAACGACGAACTAGTAGAAAGAGAAATCAGGAAAACAATTCCATTTACAATTACACTGAAAAGAATTAAATACGTAGGAATAAATCTAACCAAGGAGGTGAAAAAAAGATCTATCATGGATAGATACATGTAAGAGAATTAAACTGGATTACTGTCTAATGCCATACACAAAAGTAAACTCAAAATGGGTCAAAGACCTGAATATAAGTTGTGAAACCATAAAAGTCTTAGAAGAAAATGTAGGCAAAAATCTCTTGAACATAATTATGAGCAATTTTCTCCTGGACACATCTCCTCAGGCCAGGGAAACAAAATAAAAAATGAACAAATGGGATGACATCAAACTAAAAAGCTTCTGTACAGCAAGGACACCATCAGCAGAATAAAAGGCAATCTGCATTTTGGGAGAATCTATTCATAAACAATTTATCCCATAAAGGGTTAACATCCAAAATATATAAAGAGCTCATATGCTTCAACACCAAAAAAACAAATAACCCAATTAAAAAATGGGCTGAGGACCTGAACAGACATTTCTCCAAAGAACAAATATAGAGGGTGAACAGGCACATGATACGATGTTCCACATCACTAATCAATCATCAGGGAAATGCAAATCAAAACCATAATGAGGTATCACTTCACATCAGTTAGAATGTGTGTCCAAAAGACAAGAGACAAGTAACAAGTGTTGGTGAGGTTGTGGAAAGATGGGAACCCTCCTACACTGTTGGTGAGAATGTAAATTGATGCAACTGTTGTGGAAAGCAGTATGGAGGTTCCTCAAAAAACTAAAATAGAAATACCATTTGACTCACTAATTCCACTTTTAGGAATTTAGTCAAAGTAAACAAAATCCTGATTCAAAAAAATATATGCACCCCTATGATTATTGCTGCATTATTTACTATAACTATGATATGGAAGCAACTGACATGTCCATCAGTAGATGAATGGATAAAGAAGATGTGGTACATATATACTATGGAATATTATTCAGACATAAAAAAGAGGTACTCTTGCCATTAGGAACAGCATGTAGACCTAGAGAGTATTATGCTATGTGAAATGAGCTAGTCAGAGAAAGACAGGTACTATATGATTTCATTTATTTTTAGAATCTAAAAACAAAACAAAATAAGCAAAATAGTTGTAGGCTCACAGACACTGAGAAATGACTGGTAGTTATCATAGGGGAGGGTTTAGGGTGGGGAGGAGAGGGAAATAAAGGGGCCCAGAAATTCCCAGTCATAATGTAAGTTGGTCACAGGGTGGTAGTACAGCATGGAGAATACAGTTAGTGATTCTGTAATGTCTTCCTATGTTGACAGATAGTAACTGCACTAGTGTGTGATAAGGATTTAATAACACAGGTAACTGTTGAACTACTGTGTTGTATACTTGAAATGAATATAAGATTAAAAATCAACTATACTTCAATTAAAAATTTTGGAAAAATAAATAAAAAGGAAAGATCTCAAATAAACAACCTAACCTTACACTTCAAGGAATTTCAAAAAAGAAGAACAAACTAACTCCAAAGTGGGCAGACTGAAGGGAATAAATAAGTTAGAGACTAGAAAGACAAGAAAGTTCAATGAAACTGAGCTGGATTTTTTGACAAGATAAACAAAATGGACAAAACTTTAACTAGACAAAGAGAAAAAAAAAGCTGGTTCAAACAAATAAAATTATAAATGAAAGAGAAATCGTTACAAATGATACTATAGAGATACAGAGCATCATAAGAGACTACTGTGAACAATTATACATGAACAAATTAGATGATGTACAAGAATTGTATAAATTCCTAGAAATACACAATTTACCTAGTCTGAGTTATGAGGAGAAAATCTGTAGAGAACAATAATGACCAGAGACATTGAATCAATTATCAACAATCTCCCAACAAATAAAATCCTAGGACCAGAAGACTTCACTACTGAATTCTACCAGACAAAAAGTTAATGACAATCTTTCTCAATCTCCTCCAAACAATTGATGTGAAAGGAGCACTTTTAATCTCATTTTACAAGGCCAGCATTACCCTGACACCAGTCAGGCAAGGACACTAATAGAAAAGAAAATTAAAGGCCAATGCTCTTGATGAACATAGATGCAAAAATCGTCCAGAAAATGCTACCAAACCAAATTCAGCAGTACATTAAAAGGATCATACACTGATCAAGTGATCAAGTGGAATTTATCTCTAAAATGCAGGAATGGTTCAACATATACAAATAAATGGATATGATACACCATATTAATAGAAGGAAGGCTAGAACTCCAGTGATCATCTCAATCGATACAGAAAATGCATTTGACAAAGTTAAACTTTCTTTCATGATAAAATCTCTCAATAAGGAAGGTATAGAATGGCATTTTTCACAGAAATAGAAAGAAAACTATCCTAAAATTTGTATGGAACCACTGCAAACCCCGAATAGCCAAACCAATCTTGAGAAAGAAGAAAACGAGGAAGCATCATACCGCTGATTGCAAACTATATTACAAAATAGTCATCAAAACAGTATAGAGACCAGAAATAGTTCCCTGTTTATGATTTAGTCTTTGACAAGAGGGCTATAAATACACAAAAGGGCAAAGGATTGTCTCTTTGATAAATGGTATTGGGATGACTGGATAGTGACATGCACAACAGTAACATTGGACCCCTATGTTATACCACTCATAAAATTAACTTGAAACAGATTAAAGACCTGAAATCTTAATACTACTAGAAGAAAATCTCCTTGACATTGATCTTACCAATGATTTTTTAAATTTTGGTATCATTAATCTACAATTACATGAAGAACATTATGTTTACTAGGCTCCCCACTTCACCAAGTCCCCCCCACATACCCTTTCACAGTCACTGTCCATCAGCGTAGTAAGATGCTATAGAATCACTACTTGTCTTCTCTGTGTTGCACAGCCCTCCCAGTGCCCCCCGCCCACTGCACTATGCATGCTAATTGTAATGCCCCCTTTCTTTTTCCCCGCCCTTGTCCCTCCCTTCCCATCCATTCCCCACAGTCCCTTTCCCTTTGGTAACTATTAGTCCATTCTTGGGTTCTGTGATTCTGCTGCTGTTTCGTTTCTTCAGTTTTCCTTTGTTCTTATACTCCACATATGAGTGAAATCATTTGGTACTTGTCTTTCCCCACCTGGCTTATTTCACTGAGCATAATACCCTCTAGCTCCATTCATGTTGTTGTAAATGGTAGGATCTGTTTTTTTCTTATGGCTGAGTAATATTCCATTGTGTATATGTACCACATCTTCTTTATACATTCATCTACTGATGAACATTTAGGTTGCTTCCATATCTTGGCTATTGTAAATAGTGCAGCGATTAACATAGGGGTGCATCTGTCTTTTTCAAACTAGAGTGCTGCATTCATAGGGTAAATTCCTAGAAGTGGAATCCCTGGGTCAAATGGTATTTCTATTTTGTGCATTCTGAGGAACCTCCATACTGCTTTCCACAATGGTTGAACTAGTTTACATTCCCAGTGTAGGAGGGTTCCTCTTTCTCCACAACCTTGCCAACATTTGTTGTTGTTTGTCTTTTCAATGATGGCGATCCTTACTGGTGTGAGGTGATATCTAATTTTGGTTTTAATTTGCATTTCTCTGATAACAGGCGATGTGGAGCATCTTTTCATGTGTCTGTTGGCCATCTGAATTTCTTCTTCAGAGAACTGTCTATTCAGCTCCTCTGCCCATTTTTTAATTGGATTATTTGCTTTTGGTATGTTGAGGTGTGCCAGCTCTTTATATATTTTAGATGTCAACTCTTTATCGGATCTGTCATTTATGAATATATTCTCCCATACTGTAGGATACCTTTTTGTTCTATTGATGGTGTCCTTTGCTGTAGAGAAGCTTTTTAGCTTGATAAAGTCCCACTTGTTCATTTTTGCTTTTGTTTCCCTTTCCCAGGGAGATATGTTCATGACGAAGTCACTCATTTTTATGTCCATAAGATTTTTGCCTATGTTTTTTTCTAAGAGTTTTATGGTTTTATGACTTACATTCAGGTCTTTGATCCATTTCAAATTTACTTTTCTGTATGGAGTTAGACAGTGATCCAGTTTCATTCTCTCACATGTAGCTGTCCAGTTTTGCCAGCACCATCTGTTGAAGAGACTGTCATTTCCCCATTCTATGTCCATGGCTCCTTTATCATATATTAATTGGCCATATATGTTTGGGTTAATGTCTGGAGTCTCTATTTCTGTTCCACTGGTCTGTGGCTCTGTTCTTGTGCCAGTACCAAATTGTCTTGATTACTGTGGCTTTGTAGTAGAGCTTGAAATTGGGGAGTGAGATGCCCCCCACTTTATTCTTCCTTCTCAGGATTGCTTTGGCTATTCGGGGCCTTTGGTGGTCCCATATCAATTTTTGAACTATTTGTTCCAGTTCATTGAAGAATGCTGTTGGTAAATTGATAGGGATTGCATCGAATCTGTATATTGCTTTGGGCAGGATTACCATCTTGATGATATTAATTTTTCCTAGCCAGGAGCATGGGATGAGTTTCCATTTGTTAGTGTCCTCTTTAATTTCTCTTAAGAGTGACTTGTAGTTTTCAGGGTATAGGTCTTTCACTTCCTTGGTTAGATTTATTCCTAGGTATTTTAGTCTTTTGGATGCTATTGTGAATGGAATTGTTTTCTTGATTTCTCTTTCTATTAGTTCATTGTTAGTGTATAGGAAAGCCACAGATTTCTGTGTGTTAATTTTGTATCCTGCAACTTTGCTGAATTCTGATATTAGTTCTAGTAGTTTTGGAGTGGAGTCTTCAGGGTTTTTTATGTACAATATCATGTCATCTGCAAATAGTGACAATTTGACTTCTTCTTTACCAATCTGGATTCCTTTTATTTCTTTGTTTTGTCTAATTACCATGGCTAGTACCTCCAGTACTATGTTGAATAACAGTGGGGATAGTGGACATCCCTGTCTTGTTCCTGATCTCAGAGGAAAAGCTTTCAGCCTCTCGCTGTTCAGTATGATGTTAGCTGTGGGTTTATCATATATGGCCTTTATTATGTTGAGCTACTTGCCTCTATGCCCATTTTGTCGAGAGTTTTTATCATGAATGGATGTTGAGTTTTGTCGAATGCTTTTTCAGTATCTATGGAGGTGATCATGTGGTTTTTGTATTTATTTTTGTTGATGTGGTGGATGATGTTGATGGATTTTCGAATGTTGTACCATCCTTGCATCCCTGGGATGAATCCCACTTGGTCATGGTGTATGATCCTTTTGATGTATTTTTGCATTCAGTTTACTAATATTTTGTTGAGTATTTTTGCATCTACGTTCATCAGGGATATTGGTCTGTAATTTTCTTTTTTGGTGGGGTCTTTGCCTGGTTTTGGTATTAGGGTGATGTTGGCTTCATAGAATGAATTTGGGAGTACTCCCTCCTCTTCTATTTTTTGGAAAACTTTAAGGAGAATGGGTATTATGTCTTCTCTGTATGTCTGATAAAATTCCGAGGTGAATCCTTCTGGCTCGGGGGTTTTGTTCCTGGGTAGTTTTTTGATTACCACTTCAATTTCGTTGCTGGTAATTGGTCTGTTTAGATTTTCTGTTTCTTTCTGGGTCAGTCTTGGAAGGTTGTATTTTTCTAGGAAGTTGTCCATTTCTCCTAGGTTTTCCAGCTTGTTAGCATATAGGTTTTCATAGTATTCTCTAATAATTCTTTGTATTTCTGTGGGGTCTGTCATGTTTTTTCCTTTCTCATTTCTGATTCTGTTGATGTGTGTTGACTCTCTTTTTCTCTTAATGAGTCTGGCTAGAGGCTTATCTATTTTGTTTATTTTCTTGAAGAACTAGCTCTTGGTTTCATTGATTTTTTTTATTGTTTTATTCTTCTCAATTTTATTTATTTCTTCTCTGATCTTTATTATGTCCCTCTGTCTGCCAACGTTAGGCCTCATTTGTTCTTCTTTTTCAAATTTTGATAATTGTGACATTAGACTGTTCACTTGGAATTGTTCTTCCTTTTTAAAATATGCCTGGATTGCCATATACTTTCCTCTTAAGACTGTTTTTACTGTGTCCCACAGAAGTTGGGGCTTTGTGTTGTTGTTGTCATTTGTTTCCATATATTGCTGGATCTCCATTTTAATTTGGTCATTGATCCTTTGATTATTTAGGAGCATGTTGTTAAGCCTCCATGTGTTTGTGAGCCTTTTTCCTTTCCTTGTACAGTTTATTTCTAGTTTTATATCTTTGTGGTATGAAAAGTTGGTTGGTAGGATTTCAGTCTTTTGGAATTTACTGAGGCTCTTTTTGTGGCCTATATTCTGGAGAATGTTCCATGTGCACTTGAGAAGAATGTGTATCCTGTTGCTTTTGGATGTAGAGTTCTATAGATGTCTATAAGGTCCATCTGTTCTAGTGTGTTGTTCAGTGCCTCTGTGTCCTTGCTTATTTTCTGTCTGGTGGATCTGTCCTTTGGAATGAGTGGTGTGTTAAAGTCTCCCAAAATGAATGCATTGCAGTCTATTTCCTCCTTTAATTCTGTTAGTATTTGTTTCACATATGTTGGTGCTCCTGTATTGGGTGCATATATGTTTATAATGGTTATATCCTCTTGTTGGACTGAGCCCTTAATCATTATGTAGTGTCCTTCATTATCTCGTTACTTTCTTTGTTTGAAGTCTATTTTGTCTGATACTAGTATTGCAACACCTGCTTTTTTCTCCCTGTTGTTTGCATGAAATATCTTTTTCCATCCCTTGACTTTTAATATGTGCATGCTTTGGGTTTGAGGTGAGTCTCTCGTAAGCAGCATATAGATGGGTCTTGCTTTTTTATCCATTCTATTACTCTGTGTCTTTTGATTGGTGCATTCAGTCCATTTACATTTAGGGTGATTATTGAAAGATACCTACTTATTGCCATTGCAGGCTTTAGATTTGTGGTTACCAAAGGTTCAAGGTTAGCTTCTTTACTACCTTACTGTCTAACTTAACTTGCTTATTGAGCTATTATAAACACAGTCTGATGATTATTTCTCTCCCTACTTATTCCTCCTCTTCTATTCTTCATATGTTGGGTGTTTTGTTCTGTGTTCTTTTTAGAAGTGCTCCCATCTAGAGCAGTCCCTCTAAAATACCCTGTAGAGGTGGTTTTTGGAAGGCAAATTCGCTCAACTTTTGCTTGTCTGGGAATTGTTTAATCCCTCCTTCATATTTAGATGATAATCGTGCTGGATACAGTATCCTTGGTTCAAGGCTCTTCTGTTTCATTGCATTAAATATATCATGCCATTCTCTTCTGGCCTGTAAGGTTTCTGTTGAGAAGTCTGATGATAACCTGATGAGTTTTTCTTTGTAGGTGACCTTTTTTCTCTCTCTGGCTGTGTTTAATACTCTGTCCTTGTCCTTGATCTTTGCCATTTTAATTATTATGTGTCTTGGTGTTGTCCTCTTTGGGTCCCTTCTGTTGGGAGTTCTGTGTACTTCTGTAATCTGAGCAACTATTTCCTCCCCCACTTTGGGGTAGTTCTCAGCAATTATTTCTTCAAAGATACTTTCTATCCCTTTTTCTCTCTCTTCTTCTTCTGGTCCCCCTATAATGTGGATATTGTTCCTTTTGGATTGGTCACACAGTTCTCTTAATATTGTTTCATTCCTGGAGATCCTTTTGTCTCTCTGTGCGTCAGTTTCTATGTGTTCCTGTTCTCTGGTTTCTATTCCATCAATGGCCTCTTGCATCTTATCCATTCTGCTTATAAATCCTTCCAGAGATTGTTTCACTTCTGTAATCTCCCTCCGGACATCATCCCTTAGCTCTTGTATATTTCTCTGCAGCTCTGTCAGCATGTTTACGATTTTTATTTTGAATTCTTTTTCAGGAAGACTGATTAGGTCTATCTCCTTCTCAGGGGTTGTGATTTTGGTCTGTATCAAGTTCTTTTGCCTTTTCATGGTGATAGAGATAGTTTGCGGAGCTGGCATAAGTGATGGCTGGGAGAATGTCCCTTCTTGTTAGTTTGTGGTCTTCCTCTCCTGGGAGAACAGCGACCTGTAGCAGCTTGTGCTGGGCAGCTGCGCACAGACGGGGCTTCTGATTCTTGCCCAGCTGCTATGGAGTTTAGCTCCGTGGTTGCCTTGGGCATGGCCTGACTTGGGCTGCTGCTCCGATATGGCCACCGCGTCGGAGGGGAAGCGACTGGGAGGCTGTTTATCTCCGTGAGGGGCCTCTGAGCTGCCCTGCTGTTCAGGGGGTTAGGGTGCCCGGAGTTCCCCGGGGATTCCCAGCTCCTGGGCTAAGTGTCCCGGCACGCTTCTGTCCAGCTGTGGGATCCCTTTCCCTTTAAGACTTTCAGAAAGCACTCACTTTTCTTTGTCCCAGGGGCACTGGCTGCAGGGACCCACTCACAGGTCTTACTGTCCTGTTTCCCTAGTTTTCAGCACCCCACGCACACACTGTGTCTGCACTCTGGTGCGGATGGCTAGGGCTAGCTATTTAGCAGTCCTGAGCTCCCTCTCCCTCTCCGCTCCGACTCCTCTCCTCCTGCCGGGAGCTGGGGTGGGGGGTGCTCGGGTCCCACCAGGCCGGGGCTTGTATCTTACCGCCTTCGTGAAGCGCTGGATTCTCGCAGGTGTAGATGTAGTCTGGCTGTTGTCCTGTGTCTTCTGGTCTCTCTTTTAGGAAGAGTTGTATTTGTTGTATTTTCAAAAATATATGTGGTTTTGGGAGGAGATTTCTGCTGTTCTACTCATGCCACCATCTTGGCTCCCCTTGATTACCAATGATTTTTTTGATAAGACACTAAAAGCACAAGCTAACAAGCAAAAATTGACAAGTGGAACTCACTAAAAATCATCTGCACAGAAAAAAAAAGACAATCAATATATTGAAAGTGCAACCTAAAGAATGGGGGGAAATATTTGCAAACCATGTATTGGCTAAGGAGTTAATATTCAAAATGTTCAAAGAACTCACACAACTCAACAGCAAAACAAGTGAGTAATCCAATTAAAAATGGGCAAAGGACCAGAACACAAATTTTTCCTAAGACATAGAAATGGTGCTCACAAAAGGTGCTACACAAAAAGGTGCTCACCATCACTAATCACCAGGGAAATAGAAATCAAAACCACAATGAGATAACACCTCATACCTGTTAGAATTGCTATCATCAAAAAGATAAAATAAATGTTGGCAAGGATGTGGAAACAAAGGAACCTTTATAACATTGTTGGAAATGTGAATTAGTACAGTCTTTGGGGAAAGCAGTATAGAGATTCCTCAACAAATTAAAATGGAAAATTTTTTGAAGAACATGAAAAAAACAAAAGAAAGAAGGAAATCTTGTCACTTGCAACAACATGATGAAACCAGAAGACACAATGCCCAATGAAATAAGCCAGACAAAGAAAAACAAATACTATATGGAATCACTTGCATGGGCAATATAGTTTTTAAAAGCCAATTTCATAGAAACAGAATAGAGATAGTTGTCAGAGTCCAGAGGAGGGATAAATGGGGAGATATAGGCCAAAGGATACAAACTTTCATTTATAAGACATTTAATGTTTTAATGGTATCAATTATTCCTCAATAAAGTTGAAAATGAAAGAATGGTGAATAAATGGGTAAATTCAGTTAAGAAAACATGTGGCATTTGTTAAGTTGTTTGAGATATCCATGGAAATAACATATGTTTAAGTATCATAACTGGCCTACAGCAAGTGCTCAGTAAATATTATCTAGTATTATTATTTGAGTTTATTTTAGATTCGAAGCCATAGCACTAGGGGTTTCAGATATCCTGTTCCCCAATTGTTCATCCTTTCCTCCCATTCCTTCCCTTATTCTGCCCCTGGGCATTTATGCCTTTGTGTTCTGGCCTATCTTTTTTCTGACCTATAGTTTGCTTTGACCCTTTGCCCTTGCTGTCTATAATAATGATTGATAGTATTGTCTCCATTTCTTAAATGAAGAAGCTGAGGCTCACAGGGGCTAAATAGCCTGTCCCAAATCACCCAGATAAAATGCAAAGTCAGAATTCAAACCCAGATTTTACCAGGTCATCAATGGTCAGTGATAATTTCTTGTATATTGCCATCTCCCTACCTTTTCAATGTCAACTCGAAGACATCAGTCCTGGATCCTTATGCATCCATGCACAAGGATGCACAGCTCAGCAGACATTAAGGGCTGAATCCAGCCCATATTCTCCTTGGTAAGCCATGTGCCTAGGCATGGAGCCCTGTGCCCAGAAGAAGGGGTACCTTTTCTAATTCTCACAAAGGTAGTCAAAGGCTAAGAAACCTGTCTCCATACTGTTGTGACAAACATGCCCCTTACAAAACCAACTTGGGATTCCACCTGTAAGTCAGTGTGTTTGCATTCTACAAGTGAGTGAGTGCTGTGTGACTGGCCAGCCTGAATTACTATCCTTTTAGGTTAGGGTAAAGGAGTAATTATTTATCCTTTGGTAAATGTATGTAGTTTCACTTATGCATGAATATGGAAGTGGAGTATACTTAGAGACTGTGATGCTAAATTCACCCTGTATTTGAGAAAACCAACTGTCAGAAAAAAGGACAACACACCCCTTATGGTAAATACAACCTCTTTCTTCACATCAAATTTTCATGGTTGAATACTTCTATGAACTAGCTGTTTGCTTTCACATGAATTTTCTGCCAAGTATGATGACAAACATACTGATAAATGAAAAAAAATGTTCACTGGTTAAAATCGGATCCTGCCTTCTATTTTAATTACTTATCTATATGGCAAGCTATTTAGACTGTCACACTTGAGAACAGAAGATAGATGCCAACATCCTTTTAAAAGATGAGTTTGCTGTATACGTCTGCTGCTGCTGTTATTATAACGTCACATAGACAGGCAGACAGAATTACCATTTGGTAAATGGATTAAATAAGTAATCTGATATATTGTCTAAGAGTCCCAGTGATTGCAACAAAATGATAAGAGGCCAGAATGAGTCAGATAATGTCTGAGATGGTTAATTATTGTTTTCCAGACCTAAAGAAATATGATTTGAGTTAGTTAAACATAGTATATCCTGTCCCTTTCTCCTTTTCTCCTTCATCCTTCCTCTCTCTGGCATGAAAGGGTATATAAAGTTGTGGTATATCATTTATTACATTAACATTTCATGGAATATCAAATAAACTATTAAATATCAAATATCCATTAAATGAAGATTACCTTTGCCTACATAAGATAACCATTTTTCAAACCACAGAATTTGACAAATTATACCGGATAGGAATTTACTGGATCTAGTTTACTAAAGATAGTATAAGATCTTGTAGTGCATTAGTATGATAGAAGTAAATGTTCATTATTATTGTTTTTAATTGTTATTGTCAGTTAATAAAGGATTCCAGGAGAATCCTTTTACTTTCATATCAAGTTTATTATCCTAATGTTATAAAACTGAATATTATGAAACAAAGGCAAGACTGGATTTATAAGCACAGAGTTTAAATATGAGCTTATAATTTGAAGAATTCCTAAAGTTCAAAAGATAATTTCAACTCACTTGCAACATTGCCTGAAATTCCTCTAGTAAAGATTCACTTCTTTGGGTTAAGCTTTTGCCTCTAGAAAAAGAGTTCATTAAAAGATTCTGGGAAAAATGGCCCATTAAGTCTGTATCATAATTACAATAATAGCTATTGTTTTTGGAAAATTTACAATGTTTGAGAAACTGAACTAGATGCCTTTTAAACATGATCTATTATCTTCACAGCAGTCCTACTTAGTGGATTTAAATTTTCCATTTCATAGTTGAGGAAATTCAGAATAATAAAAATGAAATACTTTCCTAAAATATGAGACAGAGCTCGGAATTAAACCAAAATATGGCTGACTCCAAAGTGCTACCAGTTTCACATGGAGACAGATTTCTCAAGGGGCATTCCAAAAACACCCCAAGTAAAGAATCTTGGGAAAAGACATCAAGAAGTGAGTTGAAAATACCACAAAGGTGGATTGGGAGAACTACAAAACAAAATATAACAGGCAACGTGGTTTCACTGAGGATTAATAGATATCACCTGAGCAGATATCACCTTTCCAGTCTTTTCTGAAATGCCACTGATTCTCCACTCTTGACAGCCACATCCATGAACTTTGATGATATCTTTTTTTAACTTGCTGATTTATTTATTTAGGATGAGAACATAATTGCTGAGAAAATAGCAACAGCTGGAAAATCAAGTTGTAACCAGAGAGCTGTTTGGTAAACATGAATTTAGTCCAAAATACTTTAGTCAGAAATGTGATGATATCTTAAATGGATCTTGCAGGTGTTGCTTGGTGACAAGATGTTCTATCCTCATACACGTTTTGAGGAATTCATTGCCACGAAAGTGTGCAACCGGAAGCTATTTCATCATATTTGCAGGAACTTCCTGTTTATTTTGAATGGATTTGATCCAAAAAACTTGAATATGGTATGTGTATGTAGTTGGACCTAGAAAGGCTATTGTTTGGTTGCACAGAGGTTTGGAGAGTTCCTTCTGAATTGCATGGAAACTACATGTGTCTCTTTTTTGTCTCCTGGATTGCGAGTACATGCTCATGGCTACCAACCACGGCTGAGTAGAAGGATTTGAGAGAAGGCTTTGTCACTGAAAACTCTCCAACTCTTGCTGTTGGCCAAAGTGCCACCATTGAAATGTCCTTCACTTCCATTAAGGCTATGATTTTGAAATTTATTTTGCTGTGTCTGAGCGCTATCTGAGACTTATTGAAGTAAAATTTCAGGAAGTGAGCCCAGACATCTGTATTTAAACCAATTTTCCACTTCATAGGTGATTTGGAAATAGTCTTTTGTGAACCACTTACTTCTTTAATACAAAGAGATTAGGGATAGCTCTTCAATGACAGCTATGGATTCATTGTTCAAGGGCTACCGAGAGGGATGCGTGTTGGGCTTCTTGTTGAGTACTTTCCAACTTAACTGCGATCCTTTCCTTTCTTAGTTACCGCGAGCTGACTCAAAGAGTGGGGAGACAGTGTGGGGGGAGGGATGAAGAGGAGAAGAACCTACTGTTCATTCCCCAGCTAGGGAGGAGATACGTTTCAAACCAGAGGAAGGACAAAATTGAAGATGGTCTCCAAATATCTCACAGACTTCCTCCCAGAGCCTGGATTCCTTCTATTAGTAGAAAGCACTAACACTTTCCTTATGGTCAAACAAGATTTATAAAAGGCTGTTCATGCAAAGCATGTTTTAACCAATGCCTTTTTACACTCCTTTATCACTTCCTCAGTTTAGTAGGGAAACTGTGCTTACCTATCACTTAGATGGAGGCATAGCATATAGATGAAAGCATGTTATGTAGGCAGAACTAAGTAAAAAGACCTTTAAGTAAACACAATAAAGATCATTGCAAAAGCTCTATTATTGCAATAGCCTGAAAGTTTACTAAAGAAAGACTTCACAAAATGACACACTTGAACATTTATTGGAGGCCCTCATTGTACATTTATATATAGTCAGGTTGCCTTTTTTCTTGCTGTTGGGGTCTGGACTATGGAATATGCCTGCAATGACATTTATTTTGGTGGTGCACAACCAGGGATGCATAAGTAAAGTTTATGAAACTTTGAAAAAACATTCAGGTGTAGAACTCAACCCTAGAAATTTTGGTACTCCCTGGGTAGGTTTGGGTAGGTCATAAGGAGCTGTGTTTTTTAAAGCTCCAAGATAGTTCTATGTTCACTTTGTTGGAAAAATAACTCTTTTGTATACTAAAAAACCAATTGCAGTTGAAACTATGAAAAAAAATCAAAGGGTTGTTTTTGATTCATAAAGTATCTAAATATTCATGGAGGTTAAAATACTTGGTGGATTACATCTCGTAACTTTTAAAGAGCCCTGTAGTTATTTACCAAATTTTTAAAATCAGAAAGCAAAAGGAATCATTCAAATCATGCCACCATGTCTTGCAATCAACTCTGGCAATGTCCTTTGGGACTTGATCCAGAATGAAGACAGTCACTGGGGCTTTATCCCTTGACACCCATACTCAGATCTGTCTGAGCTGAGGCTGGAAAGAAAAAGTATATTACCTTCTGTCTTTGACCAGAGGGATGCCCTGTGTGGGCTTTAAGATGACACTGTCCAGGATAGAAGAATATAGCTAAGGGCAGAGAAAGATCTTAAAGATAGACTTCTTGGTTAGTATGTCTTCAGAGGGTAGGGTACAAGATTTTTCATAAAAACAAAAATAGAGAAAGATATTCAAATGTACTGATGATATAATTAACATCCAAATGAGAAAGATCTCTTTGTTTTGCAGAGTCGTTTGGATATATACTTGCCACAGATCCCTGCGGGGACATCTGCTCAGAATATTCAGCACTGGGCCCAGGTATGTGTTTCCTCTTCCTGATGTGATGCACACACATCTCCAACTCCTGGGGGAGTGCTGCCAGGGAGCTCGTTGTCGGGGCTCTTCGGGCACTGGCCCCATCATGCTAATGTTTCTGGAATCAGCACCAATGCATACTGATTGCCTTTACTCCCTTCTATTTTCTGGGCCTCAGTGTCTGGTATTTGGGCCTGGTTCCACATATTCTTACTGAATTCTAATCCCTAGATTACTCCAAACTGCCTTTTCTAGGGAAAACTTGTATTTCCTCTTGGGAAATCATCAGCTCTAATAGAACTTCATATAACATGATACAGACTATGCCAGAAAGATCTGCTCAACCTCCCATTGGCGTTGGCATATGGGCCATTTCAGAGTGTGGAAATCATGCTTTATTCAGAGCAAATTAAATGTTAGGGAGGTATTAGAACAGATTAATGGTTTCTGGTTTTACCCTCAGTTTTTGTTGTTGTTGTTGTTGTTATATAACTCAATATTAAGCAAGCTCAGAGATAAGTCAAATTCAGTACTCAATTGATATAGCCTTCTGAGCTGAGTATGTATGAAAGTGAATGGTGGATGTGTGTGTGTGTGTGTGTGTGTGTGTGTGTGTGTGCGCGTGTGTGCGCAAAAGAGAGGTGTGTACCCAAAGTTTTAATATTTCTGAGATCCCTAGAGATTTGAATTTTAACCTATACCCTAATAAATTGGTTCCATGATTTAAAGTCCAAAAGCACTGCTATAAATAGCCAGAAACACTAGTTGAGGATTTCTGAAATTCTTTGAAGTTTTCTGCGCGCAGGAGATAAATGTTTCAAGTTCCTATAGGAAGAAGGATGGTTAGGACATAGGGCCTCCTACTGGTGAGGAGACAGATAGACTCTGATGGGCATGACCTTCCAGGTAATACAATTTTAATTTCCCATTTATTGAGCACCTGCTCTGTGTTCCTGCTTTCACCTAAGTGTGAAAGTTATCTGCCTCCTCAACCCAACATGGGTGGCAAATAACAGAAAAAAGGAACCCCTAGGCCTGTGCATGCTTCTATTCTAGTATGTGAAGCCTAGAAATTAAATGCAGAAAAGGGCATGCATGGTGTCTCAGACACTCAGCCTGAGGCCACATTACTGCCCACATGGCATACTGTTCGGCCCTATGGACAGGAGATAGACAGCATTGCTGCAACTCACACAGAGTGCACTGAGGGAATTCTGTGAAGGAACGTTCCTTTCCAGAGTAATCAAAATGCTTAGGAACAGAGAATTTAGTATAATATCCTGCACCATCTGACACTGATAATAAAATATAAAGTTCTTTAATCGTAACACCACTAATGTAGGAGAGCAGATGCCATTTTTCAAAAAATTATAAAAATTCTTAAAGCCATGATATCAATAATCATTCAATTCAGCATCCTTTTAATCATTTCTATGTACAGCACTGTAACATTTAAAGGCATTGCTGTCTGAATATTTTCATTGGAAAAATATAGGGAAGAGTGAAAGATTGTCAGTCAGTTCTATACATTAGTATCAATTTTTATCATTTTTATTATTTGACTTTACTAACCTTTATTGGATTTTAGCTCATGTGCCTAAAGAGTGGGACATAATGTCAATCCTCTTTCTATATTTCTTATTTAGTTTTGTTAAATTTATGTTGATTTCTTATATCATTTTAATGCATTACTATTTTTATTTTTCATAGGCTGCTAATTCTGGTCTATTCCAAGCTTTTGATTGGGGAAACCCTGATCAGAACATGATACACTTCCACCAGGTATGATTATCACAATATCCATCAATTGCATTGAGCTAATAAAAGTAGTATCTGCTCAGTAAGCACCTACTAGGTCCCACTCACTATGTCAGATATTTTATATAGATCAGTTTCCACTTACTGGGTTCTCGCCATATGCCATATCATTATTTTTGATCCTCACAGTGACGTTGCAAAGTAAATATTATTGTCTCCTTTTGCCAGAGGTTCAGAGAAATTAAATTGTAAGAATTATATTTATGAAAACTTCTGGAGCAAAAACCATACATTAAAGGGAAATATGTATTGTTGTTACTTTTTCCCAGTATTTTAGGAATCCAATAATAATTTTGGCTTCTTGCTGACAGACCTCAAGCTCAAATTAAATAAATAGTTATGAAAGATACATGGATTTTTCAAATCACTGATGTGGAAATGTGGAAATTTTATTAAAAAAAATTTTCAGTGCTGCCATGTTAACTACAATAATGAAAATGCTTAAATTCATTTGGTGTGAAAACAAGATTTTTCTCCCAAATGGCTATAGTTATATGCATATAGGGAGCTGTGTTCCCATATAACAGAGTCCCACACTATGTCAAAGTACTATTTCCTCTTATAACTAACCAAGTCCATGTTCTGGCAAGATACATAGTTGCTCTAGGAAAAGCTTTTACATGGCAACCTTACTTGGGGACTCAGATATCTACCTGGAGGAGGAGAATTGAGTCACAGGCATTAGCCTTATTACTTACTCTATTTCCAGATTCTACCAAAATACATGATGACAGGTTTCATTATCAATATTTTTCCTGGGACTTTGGAGGAAAGGGGAAAATGCAAAACAAAGTGAGGGTGAATAATATACAGTTTTAACAGGCAATGATAACCTTACTCACAAGTGTATGTAATAACACAGAAATTAGATGGGTGCAATTAGCAATGTAATCACTAATATTTCATTTAAAAAAAAACAGTGCAAAAACTTCTTGACCAAAAGTCACCATCTCTCATTTGGATCCTGATCTTGAGATTCATTTTTGTTTTGCCACCTTCTACATTCCCCATTCATGTTTAGCAGGGTATAAAATCACTACAGTAAAGGTATTCTGATTTCAGGGACTCCTTAGATCCACTTTGTGCCTTAAAGCTTGCTAATATTTACTGCAGTCTCTGTGTTGTGTTGTTATCTATTCCTTATCTTTCTCCATCTTTGCATTTAAATATTTATGGGCTCTGCATTATTCTGAGAAAACTATAGAGTCAGGAACAGCATACCTCTTCTCTCATTCATTGCACTTTGCATTTGGGACACTGCATGAGATTTTTCTGGACCCACCTTCCCCTGCGTGCACTACTAGTCAGTGCTAGTAATCCACACTCATTTCCTTTTCTGCCCTTCTTATTGTCTTCTCATAGGTCCAAGCCTGGGTCCAAGACCTCCCAATATTATACATTAGGGCAATATACTTAAGATAGTTAGTAATTCAAGGACCAAGGCACCAATCCATCAACTAATAGTCATATTTGGAACTATGCCAGTGCTCTCTGCCTGAACATCACCCTGCTAAGAGAACTCAAGGTACACAGTCTCCAAGTCAGGGGGCTCCCCCAGGCACATTTTAGTCCTCTAAGAAATCTCTTCCTGGCCAAGATTACTGCTTCCTAAGAATCTATACATTTGTCCATGTTGCTTTTCCTTCCTAATCTTGCTGCCAGAATTAACTATGGTGTATTAATCTGCTTGGGATGCAAAAAAAAATACCATAAACTGAGTGTCTTAAACAACAGAAATTTATTTCTCACAGGTGAAATTGTGGAAGTCTGAGACAGGGTGCCAGCATGGTGGGGTTTTGGTGAGGCCTCTCATCCTTGCTTACAGGCCACCTTCTTGCTGTGTGCTCACATAGCTTCTCTGTGAGCGTTCTCAGAGAGAGAGAGAGAGAGAGAGAGAGAGAGAGAGAGAGAGAGAGAGAGAGATCTCTTGCACTCCCTGTAAGGCCACCAATCCTTTTGGATTAGGACCCAACCCTTATGAATTCATTTAAAACCTTAATTACCCCCTAAAAGTTTTAATCTCCAAATACAATTACATTGAGGGTGAAGGTTTCAAAATACAAATTTTGGGAGAACACAATTTCATCCATAGAACATGGTAATAGTCAAGACTCTGGCAACTACAAGTAGCAGAAACAGTACAAGTAGTACAAGTATTGTACGTTCAAAAAATATATACAGCTTTACTGAACTAAAAGTGAAGTGGTAAATTCACAATAGCCAGAGGCATAAACACTGTCATGAGGAGTTCCTCTTCCTCCCTTTCTCTCTCAATTTTGCTTGCTTATGTTGTTTCCATTCTTAGGCTGTTTCTAAAATAGTAGTAAGATGATGACTGGATGGACTTAGCTCATGTAGTTCTTTCAAATGCAAACCCAAAGAAAAAGCCAAATGTTTTTCTCCATAGCTCTCGCAAAAATATCCAAAGAGAACTCGGGCCCAGTTTTACTCATGCACCCATCTTTCATATAGTTACTGAGGCTAGAAAGATGAAGGACGAATTGGCCAGGCCTGGTCATTCTGGACTGCTCTTACTAGGGACTGGGCTTGTATCAGCACAAGAAAGTCTGTGTTACCAGAAAGAGGAGGGAAGGGAAAATTTGCTAAGACATTAGCACCACAGCCGCTCTATTTCTCTGTAATGGGCTGGCTCCTTTGAAATATATTTCAGATGTCTGTTTTTGTGCATTGGTCTCAATGCTCCCTGAAGAGTTTGCTCATGTGTAAATAATTCCCCTGAGCTCAGATATCGGCATATGAGAAAGGGTGTTTATATTTATCCTATCCAATTTTTTTGTTTGTAAAGGACACACTGGGTTCAAGCAGTACTAGAAATAAGAGCCCTCTTCCTCTGGAAACCTTTCCTGTTTTCCCAACAGTGCAAATCAGGAATATAATAGTTGTGGTTTTTTAACTCACAATTCATATTGTTACACAAAAATGCTTTCAACTAATTGTAATGTTTTGATGTTTTTATGTCATTAAGTATATCCTCACTGCCCACTTTTAGTGCTTGAAGAATTAACAATTTATAGTTAATGTTACTTCTATGATGTGGTTTTCTGTGTAAACTCTTTTCTCTATCTCTTCAATTATTTTTAGCTTACACCTCCTTTATACAATGTCACTAAAATGGAAGTTCCAACAGCAGTATGGAGTGGTGGACAGGACCATGTGGCTGATCCCAAGGATGTTGAGAATTTACTCCCCCAAATTTCCAGGCTTATTTATTACAAATATATTCCACACTACAATCATGTAGATTTTTACCTTGGACAGGATGCACCCCAGGAAATTTACCAAGACCTAATTAGATTGATGGAGGAATGTTTGCATGATAGTAATGTCATCCACTGACTAAGGTGACCCCTCCAATAATTCTCACCCCTTAGTGCTCATGCGTCTGTGTCATCTTCCTCCCTGGAGTCCCGGAAGGACCTGAAACTTGCCTCTAGCCAACAGAATAGGCAATGGTAATGGAATGTCACACTCTTGGTTGGATTATGTTGACAGCAAGATGATGGGATGTCACTCCCTGACTACATTATATTATATAAGAATCCGTCTAAGAAGACCGGAGCAAGAGATATGCCTTGTTGGCTTGATGAGGTAAACAGGTGTGTTGAGAAAGCCACATGGCAAGTAGCTATGTGTGGCTTCTACCATCTGCAGGGGGCCTCCAGTCAACAAAAAGCTGGGACTCCCAGTCATATAACCACAAAGAGATAAATTCTGCCTAAAACCTGAATGAGGTTGGAAGCCCATTCTTCCCTAGGAAAACCTCCAGTTCAGAAAGTAGGCTGGCCACACTTTGATTGCAGCCTGGTGAGACCCTGAGTGGAGGACCTAGCCATGCCACACCCAGACTACTGACCCATAGAACCAGTGATATAATAAATGTATATGGTTTTAAACCACTAAGCTTGTGGTACTTTGTTATCAGCAATAGTAAAATAACAGTATTAATAATAATAAACTATTAGTATTATCATTATTGTTGTTGTTGTTATTTTGTCTCTGATTAAATTCTTGAGAGACCCTGTTCCTTATTTCCCATTGTCCTGTATCTCTTGGGCTGATGAACTTCCTTGAACATTTCTTATTTTCCAAATCTGCTGGTGACTGATTTCCCTCAATGTTTGTTTGCTTCAAAGTCTTGTTTTGCCTTCATTTCATCATTTCTTTCTTTTTTTTTTTTACTATGGCAAGAGCACTTAACATGAGATCTACCCTCTCAATGGATTTTTCGATGTGTAGTACAATATTGTTAACTATAGACTCTGTATTGTGCAGTGGAGCTCTAGAATTCATTCATCTTGCATAAGTGAAACTTTATACCTGCTAAGTAACAATTCCCCATTTTCCCCTTTACCCAGGCCCTGGCAAACACTTGTTCTACTATATGCTTCTATGAGTGACTATTTTAGATATCTCATATACCTGGAATCATGATATATCTGTCCTTCTGTGACTGGCTTGATTCAATTAACATAATATCCTTCAGATTCACCTATGTTGCTGCACATGGAGGACTTTCTTCTTTTTTAAGGCTGAATAATATTCCATTGTATATATGTATAAAGCACATTTCTTTATCCAATCATCTACCAATAACATTTAGGTTGTTTGCATATCTTGGATATTATGAATAATGTTGGAATGAACAGGGGCATGCATGTATCTTTTTAAGATCCTGATTTCAGTTCTTTTGAATATATACCCAGAAGTGTGATTGCTGGATCATATGGTAGTTTTATTTCTAATTTTTGAGGAATCTTGATATTATTTTTTACAGTGACTCTACCATTTTACATTCCTATCAACAGTGTGTAAGAGTTCCAGTTTCTCAGGGGAACCCTCTTTCACTGCTGTAGGAATGTAAATTAGTTCTACCATTGTGGAAAGCAATATGGAGGTTCCTCAAAAAACTAAAAATAGAAATACCACTTGACCCAGTAATCCCACTCCTAGGAATTTACCCAAAGAAAGCAAGATCCCTGATTCAAAAAGACATATGCACCCCTATGTTTATTGCAGCACTGTTTACAATAACCAAGATATGGAAGCAACCTAAGTGTCCATCAGTAGATGAATGGATAAAGAAAATGTGGCACATATAAAAATCGAATTTATTTGGCCATAAAAAGAAAACAAATCCTCCTATTTGCAACAACATGGATGAACTAGAGGGTATTATGCTCAGTGAAATAAGTCAGCTGGAAAAAGACAAATAGCAAATGATTTCCCTCATTTGTGGACTATAACAAAGCAGAAGATTCACAGTGTGGGATTAATATATAAATCAAGTATAGAAATCAAATGCATAATCATATATGACTTGATTATTTTTCCTGTAATTCTTGATACGTGATCAAGAATAGAACAAACAAGACCAAAACAGTTTCTGTGACCTAATTGCCCTTGCTATTGTTTCAATACCATGGAAGACGTTGCGCCCCAGGACGCTGGAGACTCTGAGGATTAAGTTTAGAGTTAGTTAATCCTGTGTATTAAGTCCCCCACACAGAATTCTATTGTTGTTAACATGTATTTGCTCAATAAATATGAAGGGTGCCCTCTCAGCACCACTCTTGCGCTGCTAAGCCTCGAATCCCCTGGCTGGTCCTTTCAGATCTTCGGTATCTCACCGCATCTCCTCCCTTATCTGTGGGTCAGAGGCAGGGAGGGACCGACACACAGACTCCAAGAAGGGACTAGCAGTTACCAAAGGCAAGGGGCTGGAGAGGGCGGGTGGGGAGGGAGGAAGAAGGGGATTAAGGGGCATTATAATTAGCACACATAATGTAGGTGGGTCATGGGTAAGGCAGTACAACATGAGAAGATAAGTAGTGACTCTGTAGCATCTTACTACACTGATGGACAGTGACTTCAATGGGTGGGGGGGTGAGGACTTGATAATGCAGGTGAATGTTGAAACCACAACATTGTTCATGTGAAACCTTCATAAGCTTGTGTATCAAAGAAACTTTAATAAAAAAAGAGAGTTCCAGTTTCTCTACATCCTAGCCAACACTTTTGTTTGTTTTTTGCCTTCATTATTATTACAGCCATCCTAACAGGGATGAGATGATACCTCACTGTGGTTTTGATTTGCATTTCCCTGATTATTTGTGACAACTGGGAGAAGGTACACAATCCTGAGACTTCTACCCCAGGAGAAGGGGAGAGGAACAGCACCTATGTTATAGAAAAGGTTTGAGAGGCTCCCAGAATCTCCAGCTGGACTGGTGAAGGTATTTTGCCATTCATTTCTGAAAGACATTTTTTTCTAACAAGAGAATTTTATGTTGACATGCCTCATATTTTGTGGTTAATCTTCCAGTGCTTTTAAAATGTTGTTCATTGTCTTCTGGCACACATAGTTTCTTGCGAGTATGTGGATTCTTATCTTTGTTTCTTTGTACTTAATGTACTGTTTTCTCTTTGTCCACCTTTATGATTTCCTTTTTACCAATGATTTTTATCAATTTGATTTTAGTGACTCTTGGTGTGGTTTTGTGGCATACCTTCCTTGGAATTCAGTAGGTTTCTTGGATCTGTGGATTTATAGTTTTCAACAAATATGGAAAATTTGTATCCAGTATTTCTTCAAATATTTTTTGTAGGTCTTTGTGTTTTTTTCCTAGTGTTTTCCCTCTGTGTGCTTCACTTTAGATAATTTCTATGTCTTCATATTCATAAATCTTTTCTTTTGTCATGTCTAATCTGCTATGATCATTTCAGGTGCATTTTAAAAACTTTGGATACTATGTTCTTCATCTCTGGAACTCCTGTTTAGTTCTCTTTTACATCTTCTGTTTCTCTTTAAATTGTTTATCATAGCAAACGTATTTTAATACCTATTTTAACATATCTGCTGTTTATTCAGTTATCTTTGTTTTACTAGTTTGTTCTATAGATTGATTTACTCCTGGTTATGGGTTATATTTTCCTGCTCCATGCTTAATAATTTTTTTATTGGATGCCAGACATTGAATTTTGCAGTGATAAGAGCTAAATTCTATTTTATTCCTTAAATAGGGTTGGAATTATTTTGGCAGCCAGTTAACTTACTTACAACTAAGTCTGATTATTTTGAGGCTTGTTTTTTACTTCTTAAGGGCAAGTCTAGAATAATATGCCCTCCAGTTAGTTTTACCCACTACTAAGGCATGCACTTTCTGAGGACTCTATTGAATTCCTCCCATGTTCAGAAAGGTCCCTGCATACCGGATGGTAGGAATTCAAATCAACCCCTATGTGCACTATATATACCTAGGAAATATTTTACTTACAGTTCCCTGGCAATTGTTCTTTCTCTGAGAGTTTTTACTTTGTCCACTCTTCTGGAATTTTACCCTTTGCATGGGCAAATTATTATTAAGCCAAAGGCTCGAGGAGATACTTCTCCACACTTCAAAGCTCTTTCTCTCTATTGCTCCTCTTTTTCTCATGTTCTGACCCACACATTTTTTCCCCATATCCTCTCTGAATTGCAGTTTCTGTATCCTTAAGTCAACTAGAGCACTGAGATCTCTTCAGGTTCCCCTACCTTTGCTGCAATCTAGAAATTGCTGGTAGGCAGAAAATGAACGTTTTCACAGGAAACACCTCTTTTGTTTTCTTCTTCCCAGTCATCACAGTCCTGTGATGCTTGATTTCCAATGTTTGAAAGCTGCTGTTTATTGCTTTTGTTTCAGTTTTCTAGTTTCTGTGATAGGCTGATAATTCCAGACCCTGTTATTATCTCATGGCCAGAAACAAAAGTGAAGATTCTTTTTAAAACTTAGATCATTCTGTTAATTTGACATGAAGTAGGTGATTATAATATATATATGTATATATACACAAATTTGTTTAAAATTTTAGTTACTTTATGTTTCATCTAAAATTGTTTCTTACTATTAGCATGTTGCAGGAAACTGTGATAAAATCCAAACCTCTAATTTTAGACAGGAGTAAGCACAGTCCTTGAGCATTCAAATGAATGCCCAAGGTGTATGAGTTAGTGAGTAAAATAAGATTTATTTCCACAATAGGGATCCAATCCAAGGTAGTAGTTCCACTAGATGTTTTCCTCTGCAAAAGCTTCACTCCTTTAACACCTTCAGTTACAAGCTTTTCCACTGATTCATCCTCCCTGTGACTCTTTCAAAGTATGTTTTCACCATGA
Source organism: Manis javanica (assembly GCF_040802235.1). Lineage (NCBI taxonomy): Eukaryota > Metazoa > Chordata > Mammalia > Pholidota > Manidae > Manis > Manis javanica. Next base: position 65,961,403 of record NC_133162.1, read on the forward strand.
AATGCTACTCTACTAGAAATCACAGTGGCTCACTGCTTTTTTATTTTATTCCATCAAATCCTAACTCCCCTATCTACACTTCAAAGTTCCCTATAATGTGACTTCACCTGCCTTTCCAGTTACATTTGCCTCTGTTTCCTCAACCAGATGCACATCATTCATTCAGACAAGGTTTGTGTATTTCTCACACATCTTTCCCATTCTCTTCGACAGGATTTGCCCACACTGTTTGCCTTAAACTGAATGGGATGTAATTAAATTTAAGTCATAACATTGCATTTCTTAATCAAGTAGAATTTTCTTTTTTTTATTGGACTATCTTAAAAATATTCCATTTTTATTTATAATTTATTTTCAGTAGGAGTCTTAAGGTATATCACCATTATCATCTTATCAATCATATTAATGTAATATTTTTAGTTTGGTTTTGAATTAGATGTTTCGAAATCTGAACACTGGTACCTCTTAGGGGAGAAAACTTTAACATGGAATCATTCTTTAGTTCCACCATAAGCCTACTCTCTGTAGGACATGGGGGGTCAGTGGTCTCCTTGGTGATAGAATGTCTTTGTAATCCCTGCCAAAGGAGTTTCCCAACAACTCCTCAAAGTTACAAGTCATTAATTTAAAAAATTTGAACTGTGCCTCTTATATGTTAAAGGATGAAGATATGGTATGAAACAAGGAAAACATGGTTCTTATTCTATTATTTGTATTAAGTTTAAAATATTCTGGGGCTAGGCACAGAGCAGTGGGATGGTGGTTAAAGTAGCAGGTTCCTGAATTGGACTGCCTGGGCTCAGACCCCAGCCTTGCCACTCACTAGCTGGGGAACTTGTGGTGAGTCTCCTGGCCTCTCAGTGTCCCTATCTATAAAATATGCTGGGGAATTACAAGCCAATGAGAACAGTAATAAAAACAGCTAACATTTAGCACTTATTAACTTACTTAGCATTTATTAAAGGCATGGCCTAAGCCATTTATCCCTGCCCACATCTCTGAGACACAGGTACTATGTTTTTGTTTTGTTTTTCCCCCCTGAAATCTCTTTTTTTTTTAATTTTGGTATCATTAATGTACAATTACATGAGCAACATTATGGTTATGTATCCCCCCATTATCAAGTCCCCACCACATACCCCATTACAGTCACTGTCCATCAGCATAGTAAGATGCTATAGAGTCACTACTTGTCTTCTCTGTGCTGTACTGCTTTCCCCATGCCTCACCCCACATTATATGTGCTAATTGTAATGCCTTTTATTCCCCTTCTCCCTCCCTTCACACCCATCCTCCCCAGTTCCCTTCCCTTTGGTAACTGTTAGTCCATTCTTGGGTTCTGTGTGTCTGCTGCTGTTTTGTTCCTTCAGTTTTTTCTTTGTTCTTATATTCCACAGATGAGTGAAATTGCAGATGAGTGATTTGGTACTTATATTTCTCTGCCTGGCTTATTTCACTGAGCATAATACCCTCTAGCTCCATCCATGTTGTTGCAAATAATAGTATTTGTTTTCTTCTTATGGCTAAATGATATTCCATTGTGTATATGTACCACATCTTCTTTATCCATTCATCTACTGATGGACACTTAGGTTGCTTCCATTTCTTGGCTATTGTAAATAGTGCTGCAATAAACATAGGGGTGTATATGTCTTTTTCAAACTGGGAAACTGCATTCTTAGGGTAAATTCCTAGGGGTAGAATTCCTGGGTCAAATGTTATTTCTATTTTGAGTTTTTTGAGGAATCTCCATACTGCTTTCCACAATGGTTGAACTAATTTACATTCCCACCAGCAGTGTAGGAGGGTTCCCCTTTCTTGGCATCCTTGCCAGCATTTGTTGTTGTTTGTCTTTTGGATGGTATACAGGTACTATGTTTATCTTATATATTTGAAAGACAACAGTGGTGCTCAAAAGACTTAAATACTAACTCAAGTCAAATATTTAAGAATTAGAAGGCATCTGGATCTTGAGCCCAGAGTTATCCAAATCCAAATTCCAGGTCTTCACACTTACTGTGTTAATCTCTCTAAAGATACAGAAGAGGAGACCCAGGATAGATTGTCCTCCTGTGTAATAAGCAGGGAAGCTCCTGCTTATTACAGAACTCTTGGGGCTCTATACAGTGGACAAGGACAGAATTTCACACAGATTTAAAGTGAACAGGGAGACTAAAGCAAAATTTATGCCACCAGAGCTCCAGAGAGGGAGTGGCTAAGGCAGCATCGAGGGCAAAGAATGAAACCGGTGATGCCAGCACCGAACAGGAGTGGATGTGAGTATGTAAAACAGGCTGCCCAAGTTCTGAGTCAAGCCAGGCTGGCAGAGAGCAAGGTTGGGTCTGCCAGCTTAGCTGGTATTCCTCTGACAAATCTGTTGACAAGTGTGTTGTGATGGCTTTTTCACAGCCGCAACCCTGTAAGGCAGCCGCCACATCTGCTTGACCCTACCCAGTGTAATTCCTCTCAATGAAGCCCTGCCCTGCAACACCGGAGAATTACCCAACCCGCAACAGAGCACTCCTCTCTTTACATTTTTAGAATCAGAAATTTTGAGAAGTCACTATCCTCTGTAAGAAAAGCCCTCTCCTTTATCTTTATAGCTGAGATTTCTTACATGAGCTGGAACATTTCCACACCTTTCTGGTTCTGTCTTCAGGCCCAGTCATTTCAGTGTTCCAGGCGACGTCTCCTGCTCACTACGGTGCGGTCAGATGGATCCAATTGGTGTAGTGAAATGAACCAGTTCCTTGTTAGTCCCTTTGATCAAGGATACATGGGTTGTATCCATAGTTACAAAGATCATCATAACAAAAAATCACTCTCATTTCTATGGCACTTCATGTTCCTTTCAAGGTGTATTCATTCACTGGCATAACTCTTTCCTCTTATTGACTGGTAACATGGAATCCCTATGCAAATGCTCATGTTAGTGTTGGACAATGCACCTTCCAGAGGTAGCTCCGCGATTAGCTGTGTGACCCAGGAAAAGTCACTTATCATTGATTCTGGCAATTTCAGTTACTATAAAATGAAGAAACTTGTTCCTGCCTTCCACCTACACCGTCATGAAGACTTAAGATGTACATGAAGCCTATTTGTATAGTGCAGCACTTTAAACATGGGCCCTGAAGTCAAATTGTTTAGGTTTGGTTCCTAGCTCCATTCTTTTTATATCCATAGACAAGTTAATGAGTCACTCTAGTCCATATTTTTGTCTGCAAAGTGGAGATAATGCTAGTATGCCTATTATTAGGTTGTTGTGAGACAATGCCTTAAAAGAATTTAACACAATGCCAGTTACATAGAAAGGGATTAATAAATATTATTTATAAAGTGCTCTGTAAAGGAAATGGCTTAATACTTTTAATCATGACCAAATCCCTTATGAAAAATAGAATTTTTAATTTACATAAGAATTAAGTATACCAAGACGATAAATAACACATGTAGTCATGTTTAATCACAAGACCCATTTCCTTGCACTCTTGAGACTTGGATATATTTATCATAATAACACTAATAGAAATCATCTCCATCTATTATTTTGAAACACTTTTTCCAGGCACTATGCTCAGCAGTTTCTGAATGTTATCTCACTGGATTCTCATAATAGTCCCGAAGACAGACTCCATGTTTCTCCTATATTACAAATGAGGAGCCTGAATTTATGAAAAGTTTATAACTTCCTTAAGTGATGGACCCACACTTTTGGTGGGGGGATCAACCCAAAGCTGTCTCATTACATGCACCAACACTATTAATTAACTATGACTCTACACTGCCTCTCACACTACAGTATTTCCAGAATAATGGAATTTGTCAATCAAGTATTCTCCACTTATTCACATGTTCAATTAAATAATCTTCAGTGTTTTACCCAATGCTGTACTATTCGATAATGAAGGGAGAAGGGAGAGGTACTGTGTGCATGGAGAAGGGGAACTTACATTTATTGAGTTCCTGCTACCTGCCAAATACAGAATAAGACACACAATATCTCACTCAATCTTCACAATAGTTTATGAGTTAAATATTAGTACACTCATTTTTCACATGACAAAGGTAAGTATCAGAAATAATTAACTAAGGTACCCAACAAGATCAAATGGCAAGTAACTAGCTGATAACTCTAATTCCCCAGAGCACTTCCACATGCTCTCAAGGTGTGGTCTCGGTGTGATTATAATCATATGTACAAAAGTTACCAGTGTATCATTACAGACACTGAGTGCCACATGAATGGTTAGGCACAAAATGTTATTGAAACTCAAAGAAAGAAACACTCACAGAAAGCTGAAGGGTCAGAGAAGACATCCTAGGAGAGGGAAAGAACGACCAAAGTTTTAAAAGTAAGGTTTGATGTGTCTACAGACATAAGGAAGGGCAAGGGATATGGAGACTAATCTGATTTCCAGCTGTCTCATGGCAGCTGATTTATCTGTGTCATTCATGACTGCACTCGCTATTACCCAGGCTCAGAGTCAGTGATCAATAAATAGCTGTTGAATGGCTAGGAGTGTCCTCTGTCTTCCAAGCACTAGATTGGGTCCAGCAGAAATTGGGGTACTTTTAAGATATGCAGTTAATACATATTTGGCTAAGATTCACTTCTCAAGAATTTCTTGGCATAAATAAAGAGGGAGAGGTTATTACATGGCATCTGAGACTTGGCAGGGGAAGGCTGACTGGCAGGGCCCAAAGACTTCACAGGGAGGCACTGCCTTGGTGTCTGTGACATAGTAGACTGGCATATCCTGACCCTTGGTCCTGTCAGTGTCCCAGAAATGATTGCAGTTACACATGCTGGGTCACATAATTGAAATTTATAGGAAGCTGCAAAGCATAAACCAAAACATGTGTTTGTAATTTACATTAAAACTCCAGCTATCAAAAGAACTGTATCAATTTTTTTGGCCACACTAGTGCATTCTTTCCCTGTAATAAAACACTTGGGAAGTCCTCGTATGAAAAAAAATTGTTACTTGGTGTTCAAAAAAATAGAGGAAGTACATGATTTGACAAAAATCATTACCTGTATGCACAATCATTCAAGTATAGAGCCTTTTCTATATGGAAGTAAGTCTAATTACTTTATATGAATTAGCTCATCTAATCTTCACATTAACCTTATAAAATGCATTCTTATCCCTTCTTTATAGATGAGGGAAGTGAAGTTTGTAGATATTGGACAACTCACCCCAAAGTGTCAGTTCTCTAAACCCTGGAGTCTTAACTTTACCAAACTTAATCTTTTTACTATAATATTGTATCTATTATGAACTAACTAGGCATTCAGAACACAAAGAATAATTAGGTAGACAGTGTTCCTAGACAAGTGAAACTTACAGACTAATGAAAAAGGCAGATACTCTCCAGTTGCATACTCATGTAATTAAATCTTTGATTACAGTTGTCATGATTCTTCCAATAAGAACAGCATCTTCACCAAGGTGGACAGGGAAGTCTTCTCTGAGGAAGAGATCCATGAATCTGCCAGATATTACAGGCAGGGGACAAGCTCAGGTGGCAAGGAGCCAGACTTACTGGAGAAAATTAAAGAAGCATGGGGAGATGGGGAGAGAGCGGGGCAAGATGAGCTCAAAAAGTTAGGCAGAGCCCGGCTTTTTGGCATTTCCTAACCACTGACAGAATTCTGATTGCAAAGCCATTAAAAAGTTTTAATTTCAAGAGTGCTTAAGACAGGATCAGAGTTAAATGTGTGACTTAAAATGACAATAGCTGCATGTGGAGAATTAATTAAATGGATTCAGAGATTTGACTTAGAAGGTGTGGTGGTCCAGCCAGAGATGAAAGCAGTTTAGACTATTACATGGCTATGTGGAACCACAAAGCTAGCCATGGACAAATATTTTTTCAGCTCTACACTAAGGATTCATCCTCTTTTAGGGACAAGCAGTGAATTTGTGCTGATACCAATGGTTTCAAAGCAAAACTCTGGAGGAAGCTGGTACATTAATTACACACATATAACTGTTGTTTATTCAATCAACACTCTCAAAAACTTAGATCCAGAAAGCTGTCAGACTTGTAAATGGCTTTAAATAATAGCATAATCATGTTGGTGACATTTTCTGTCTCAGGAAATGTTAAATCATAAAAAAAAAATCTTTTGAAGCATAGTTTGGAACTTGGACTCATTGGAGTGTAGTCAATGTAAGTTGTCTTTCTAGATTTATTGACCTCCAGAACACTGGTGGATATTGTGCTTTTGATAAAGGATTGTTGCTAAATATTTGTGTGCATGGGAGTGTTTTTTGCTTTATTTATTTTTGTTTGTTGCTGGACATTAAGACTCAAAGCTCAGTTGGGAGCAGAGGCCAAGCACCTGAGAAGAGATGTTTGATGATTCAGGCAAGCAGATATTCAGTTCAGGTCAAATATATAATATGAAGTTATATATTTGGGGTGAGCACTAGATACAATATAAAGAACTGGATTAAAGAAAAGTTTCAAGAAAATGAAACAAACCCAGGGCTGCTACCAACAACCTGCACTCTCCAACATACAGCAACTAGTCTAGTTAGGCTACTAAGCACTTAGAGTGTGGTTATCAGATTTCAACCCAGTCATCAGATTCCAAAGACTTAGGGCAAAAAAATAGAATAGGAAGTCTCTCATTAATAATGATATTGGCTACCTGCTGAAATACTATTTGGGATCTATTGATTTAAGTGAAATATAATATAAAATTAATTTCACCTGTTTCTTGACACACTAAAAAAATAAGGCTATAAGTTTTATTTATATACGTAGTTCACATCACATGTCTGTTGGCCAGCACTGGTATAGAGACGAAAGGAAGGTTATTGTCACCTAAGAGATCTGGCTTATGTAGAAAAAACTTTAATGATTCTGCAGTTATAAGATTTTTGATGTATGGAAAAATAAGAGATGCAGATTGTGCGAAAGACAGGAGGTTGTGCCATGATGGTCTTCAGATTTAAGGATAATTTGGAGGCTGAGTAGCAGAAAAATGACTAATCAGTAGCAATTTTGTATTGTATTTGTGTGCAAGGCAGTAATGAATAATAATAGACTTTAGGGGCAAGCACTGCCTGCTTATAACCTTTTGTCCCCAAATAACCATATGCCCACCTAGGCCCCTCCTTCAGTGTGTTAACAGCCTGGGGCTGGCCAAATCCAGGCCCACCTTCTCTATGGAAACATCTTACTGAGAGGAGACCCCCTGACCAAAGTTTTGTTCCTCGGGGCACTGGTCCCACACGAATGATCCCCTCTAGCGAAGCCCATAGTCTTTGCTCCGTGGAACACGTGTAGTCTCTGTCCTCTTGCCCCTCCCTGTCCACGAGAGCTGTGTACAGCCTCGTCCAGCTGGCTGTTCCTGGAGTCCCTGCAAGCAAGTCCCAGTAAACTTGGCGTCTCTGGGTCTTCCCTTCAGTCTTCTGTGCTCTTTCCCCTCACAACTTGCCCACTTGGGCCTGTGATCAGACTTGCGATCACACAGGACTTATGCCAATTTAGTACCAAAACCAAACAAGACTTATTTTTTCTATGAATGTGCTCTCTCCTATTAGATTAAATCTACGAGGATGTTAAGAAAAATATCCCTTGAAACACACTTGAGAGCAAAGAGATCCAGTAGAATTTATAACCAAGTCAGTATTGTCTCAAAGTAAAACACCTGCCATAAAGTAAATATGAAATGAATAATTAAGAATTCACTATTATTATGCATAATACTACTATTATTTTCTTCAGTAACTAAGCAACATTCTCTGGACTTCTAAATTCATTCATTTATTTATTTGCTAAGCAAGTACTTTTTATATTGATGGTGATTAGGAAACGACTGAAATCAACATACTATGATACCAAAAACCATCTACCGATTTTCATGGGTGCTGGAGAGATTTTAAGGTAATTAAACACAATAGAAAATTAACTGAGGAAGCAAACAGAAGCATAAATCAAAAGAGCCAGGTGTTAACTCTCTGCACATTCCAATCACCATTTATTTACTTATGCACATCAATGAGACTTGTCTAAAACTAAACTCAACTTGAATTTCTGGCTAATTGTTCCATATGTGTGGTTTGTTTTTTAAAGAATCTCTATTTAGATATAACTCCTATAGGAATTCAGATACAAAATGTGCTGTAGAGTATATCATACATAAATCCTACACGTTACGTAAGTAGTTAGGCAATAAATCTGCGTGGAGGAATGGATGGTATAAATTTCCTCTTATACAGTCATACAGACCTTCCTTTTCTTTCCCACAAAGTTTTGACCTTTACCACTAATTCAGTCCTGATCCTGCCTCTCGGGGACATGGATGACATCAAGGGCAACCACCTGCACTTTTGTTAGTAACTTCTGTTTAAATGTAAGTGATCTTTCTTTTGAGCACTTTGGATTGGGATAGGTGTACATTCAATTAGCCTTTTATGGTCTCTTTGCAGAAACCTTTAATATTTCAGTTAACTGTAATGAATAGAACTTCTTATTTGTCTTTTCTCTCCTCTGCCTTTGTCATAGCCATACTGTGTTCATCGAAGATGGGTTTAGTAGAGTGGTGCTGAAACAGAGATTTATTAACACTAATAGTTAATGAACTATATATTATGTATTATATATATTAGAGTTAATGAACTCTAATAGTTAATCTCAAAAACAGCATTGTTTCTTTTAGATATCATACATATTTCCCATTCTGCCTATGGGCAAAGAAATAAAAATTTTAAATATAATTTAAAGTGCATTTCCTAAAGCCAAAGTATACCAAACAATTATTTTACACACACACACATACACACACACCCCATACCTTTATGGCTTTAGTGAACCCAGTTTGAATTTTAGGATGTATAATGGATTAGATAAATTATCTAGGGAGCAAGCAACAAATTCTGTATTTCTGTTCATGCAAAGGCTTTTACTCCAGAGCAAACTTACTTCTCAAAGGGGTAAGGTTTCAAGCTACTTATTTTTCTAAAATTTTATTCATTTCTGTTTGTTGGTTATGACCTAATCTTTTTAAGTTTGAGTTGTTTTCTAGGGAAAATTATGCTTCCTTTGATATAATGTTAAGAAAATGCAGTCTTTAGGGAGAAAGAAGCAAGCAATAAAGCAAAAAAAGATGATACATTGTAATAGCAAATGTATTTCTGAATTAAAACATTGGAAGGAAAATAATAATCATTGTCACAGATAGACACCAAGTTCAAGGATCTAAATTCAACCATCTATTTTTACTGATCTTGGTATTTGAATAGGCAACCTATTGAAAACAATTTGCTCAGACTGTGATATGATCCTTGGATCAAGATATCAGAAATACCACAGGGCTTCTTAAAAGTCACCCCTTAATTTACATTTTGCTCAAATCCCTTTCCATCTCTAAGACCATCTTGTTTTGTGAAAAAGGGGGAAAAAGCAGGGAAAACTGGTACTTCTGTGGAAAGGAGCTACCATTTTGTATTTCACAGAGCCAAAAAAATTTCAATGTATTTCATTTTAATTCATTTCAAGATACTGAATACTTACTAGAATAGCAAGCTTACATAATAGTGATAAACCCATTGTGAAAAATGCTAGATTCATTTATTTGATATGGCTTCATACCTGTCCAAGAAAGAGTTGGAAGAATTCTGCAGATTACACAGACAATCCTCAACATTGCAGAAGGATTCTGAAAAGACAATGGTGTAGAAATTATTCTTCTGAGATTTGCACCAGTCTACAATCTGTAAAGCCTGAGAAGTTTAACTACATTCATGCTACTTCTACATTAAGTCATGGCAGTGAACCAACATTAATTTTAATAACACTGTTATTATTATCCTTAGAACTCTATAAAGCATCCACCGATGTTTTCTCAGAAGGGATTTTTAAAGTCCTAACCCAGGAGAGTCCAGGCACTTCTGCATACCTGCACCATCATACCGTCAGTCCGGGTATAGCGTGGTCGGGTCTTTGATCAAAGGCCGAATGTGTGGAGTGGTGCATAAGCTCTCCACCTATTCCTGAAGCGGAGTGCTTCCCTTCCCTCCACACTTGTGAAGCAGATTTTAGCATTTGGACAAATATTAAAACATCTTTATTTCTGAAAGGACTTGAGAATGAGTCCAAACCAATATACTGCATCATGCTATGCAGCCACTTGGCTTCCCTACCTTCTTCATGCTGGGGGATGAAAGAGATGCGGCTCCGGTCAGGGCTCTGCAGGCACACAATGCGAGAGAGAAAACTGACGCACACGTACCCACACTATTATTTCAGGTAGGGCTCAGGGATAAATTGTCGTCATTCTCCTCGGGCCTCTGTTTCTTCCTTGTTTCGGGAAATGGGTAAATGGTATGGGGGTCAGTACGCCCAGCGGTTGCTGCCAGCTGACAGGCTAAGCGTCAGTCACCTCTGCCACTCTGCTAGTCCCAAACTCTTCTGGCCTCAAGAGTCAGGATGGCCTCACTGTCACAATTGAGTTACAGCCAGTCACATCCCTACACATTCATGGTGGCCATCAGTACTTTCACATTTATCGTTTCATCTGACTCTCAAACGCTGTGGGGTGGAGAAGAGAGATATTATCTGATTCTGTCCATTAGGATCCTGAGCACATTTTACTTCCCCATTTGACACGCTGCTTTGAAAATTTTGCTCACCCCTCCCAACCATGACTGACACTCAGTGGAAACATGGAAGATTCAGTCAAACTGGTTATTTGGCATCAGGTAGGCCACTGTTTCCCAACCTGCCAGTGCATCACGGCATTGGAATGTCAGAAAACGCCCTGGTTGTGTCACAGTCCACGCTTTCCTCGTTTCTACGGACCTCCTGTCTCTCATCTCTCTAGCTTCTAACTGTCACTTCAGCTGAATTTCATTCTTCAGCCTGATGTCACATGTGAGAGTTCAGAAGTTCCCAATCAATTACAAGTCCTTGGGAGCCAGGAAGCTCACTTAACTAGGTAAGATCAAGTTTTATTACAGCTTAACTAGGCAAGGTCAAGGCAGGCTGGGAGTGGTGGTTCAGGTGTAAGGGCTCTGTGGTGAAGTGAGGCTGCCTGCATTCCTGTGCTGGTTCTACATCTGTTGACTCTGTGACCTTGGGCAGGTCTTAAATCTCTCCAAGCCTTTGTCTTTTTCATTGTTAAAATGAGGATAATAGTACCTACTTCAGGGAGCTTCCTTGAGGTTTAAATAATGTACATGAAGCATTTAGAACAGTGCCTTGCACATGCTAAACACTAATATCAATTTATATTAACTGTTAATAGTTTCAAAAATATTTAAAATCATATAATACAGATATAAAACAATCTTTAATCAGATAGCAAAAATATTGAAAGTAAGTTCAAAAATAAATTCTGAATTTCTGGAAGTCGGTCATGAATTTGTTACAGTAAAGGCTCTCTGATATTACTGGCTTGCTCATTCTTAGACTAAGAAAAATGGTGAAAAAGCTTACACTGCATTTAGTGTTTTACATGTCACTTAATCCTCCCTATAGCCCTATGAGACTGGTTACACTGTTATCTAATTTTACCAACAAAGAAACCAAGAGACAAAGCTATAAATAACTTGCCCAAGGTCAGAAATCTTGTTCGTGGGAAGGATGGCCTTCAAACTCAGGCCATTGGACTGGGGCGCTCATATGATTGGCATTCCACACCGCAGTGATGCCAGCCTGCCTTTGAAGAGGCCTGCTTTTAAGCTATGCCAGAGAGTAGAGATTGCATATTTCAATGTGCAAAATGACCAGGGAAATAATCACATCACTAGAAACTGATCATAAGCTTATTTCCTTGTTTGAAGCTTCATTGCTCACTATTCTTATTTTGTGGAACGCTGGGCTACAGAGTAACTCCATTTTCAGCTTCACGATGGTATGGAAACTTCTCTGACTCCTTAAGTATTCTGGCAACTCACAGGTGAGCAAACACTTAAAATAATTGAAAAACTGTGATTAAAATAAGACAAAAAAAGCCTCCACACTAGGTTAAATTCATTTCATTTTAAGAACTGGACTACGTCAAAGCAGTTTCTATGGGAACTAGATTAACTGTGTTCAGAGTCAGCTCACTGTACCTACTTCCTTGCACATTTTCTCAGCTCTCTTGGGATGTCAGGTTTTCAGGAGGGTGCTCTTTTCCTTTCATTAATCAACTTCGATGTAGAAGATTCATCTATGATTATTAAATGTTTTATGTCAGGCATTCCCGTGATGTGGCTGTTTTTAACAACAACCTGCTTGATGTATGGAACTTTAAATGCTAACGGATTCTTTAATTTGGAAAATGAAGCAAATCCAGAAGTGTGGATGAATATCGTAAGTCATGGAAATTCCGAAGTGCATCATAGAAGGCAGAGTAATTGGGCTGTGAGATTAATAAACTATTATCATTATTAGGATTGCTATAGTAGAAAAATCTCTGATAAGAAAACAGATAAAACATTGGTGATTTTTAACATTTCTCCAAGAGTCAAGCTCAGTAGATCTGTTCTTTTGGCTGATTCACAATTTGAAAAGTACAACTTTTACTTTTTATAAACAACCTCCTCTTTAGAATTTATATTTTAAGAATATTAATAATTTATATTTTAAGCCAGTTGGATGATATATGTGAATGTGGTTTTATTATCTCTTAACCAAGAGGGGTCTCAGAAAGTAATTAAATTGAGAAGGTTGTTTTGTCAGATTAATGGATCAATGCTAAAACTTGCTAGTAGGGGACATTTTCTAGTATTCTACTTATTTCTTATCAAGATTTTATGTGATTACATTGATTTTACATTCACCCGGCAATTTCAGGTAACTCACCCCAGTAAGCACACGCGAGATGCTTTGCTCTAGTTCCTTCTGATAACCTTTAGAGAAGACATTTAGCTAATGCCTGAATTTGCTCTGGGCAGAGTGAAATCATCACCTACAATGGCTACCCCAGTGAAGAGTATGAAGTCACCACTCAGGACGGGTACATACTCAGCATCAACAGAATTCCCCACGGGCAAAGCAACACCAAGAGCACAGGTACAAGATGCTCTCTCCTGAAAGGACTGCATATGACTGAAATGTCATGCATTAAAAGAGTGACAGATTTATCAAATTGGTTTGAATGTTGGATTTGTCTTTAAATGGTTAACAGGGAGTCTCATTCTTTTGCAATTCTCTGGGAACAAGAACCTAAAAATACGAAGGACAAGACTGATCTTGCTGACCGCAGCCAGGCTTGCTAGTTAGGATGTGAATGCACAGGGGGAGCCTACATCTTGTTAGCTCATTCTCCAGTTTCTCCTGTGAAAAATGGCTGTGTCCCAGAAAAGTGGGTTTCCTCACTGCTGGACGGAGATTTGCTGCACTGTGGGAAGTTGCTGTGGGGAACCCAGAAAGAATCTCTACTGCCCCCACTTGAGTCATAAGCTTCCTTCTGCAGGATGAAGAACCAAGTTAAATGACAGTAGCATTTCTGAAACTTTTTTCAGCAAAGAAAATTTTAATATGCTTTGACCAAAGGGGCAGTTTGTAGAATGAAAGATCGTAGTGTTAATAAGCTTTTAATTCTAGCATGAGGAGCCAGCCATGCAAAAAGAAGAGGAATTATACCCTTTAAAAGGGGGAAATAGAACTGCAAAGCATTGAGGAGGGAGAGAGAAGAGTAAAAAAATATCTGCCAAGGCTGGGAGGCAGATCATTTACAGTGATCACCTCATTGTCTTTCTCACCATCCGCATTCAGAAGCAGCTAAAATCACCTCTTTTAACATTCTCTCTAAGACATTTGTAATTCAAGAGTTTCCTACTGAAAAATGGGAATGGGAAATGGGTAGGGTTATCAGATAAAATAGGAGATGCCCAGTTGAAGTTGAATTTCAGATAAACAATAAGTGAGTTTTTGTGTAAGACCCACTTTAGGATATTCTTACGCAAAAAGAAGTTATTCATTGTTACCTAAAATTCAAATTTAACAGGGCATCTTGGGTCTTTCTCTTAAATCTGTTGTTTTTTACTAAATCTGGTAACACCAAGCATGGAGGAGAGGGGACTATTAAATATAAAAGGAGAACACTTCCACAGGAAAGGTTTTGCTTAAGGAGGGAGAATTTGGGAAAGATTTGGAATTAAAATTTAGTAGTTGTATTGTTCTTTCAGAAGCTTCAAATTAATTTCAATGAGTTAAACCTCCCAGCAACCCTGTGATAGTTCTCATTTTATAGACAATAAAATAGACTTGAAGCAGCTTATGTAACAGGCTCAAATTCACACAAATAGCAACTGACTGACCAGGACTCAAACCCAGGCAGCCTGACCCCAGAGCCTGTGCTTAACCTTTAAAGCATAAGGCCTTTTCTGAACTTCCCACCCCAGTTCTTCTCATCTCCCTGAATTCTCTCTCCCTCAGGAATTTGAGAGTTGGCACAGGGATGTGTAGCTGATTTTACTATTATAGTTTTCAGATGCCTTCTGTGAGCAAAGGCTGGGGATTTGGTTAGAAGTTTGGCCCAGGATGAGTCATTGTCCATTTATGCTCACCTCCACTTCCTCCTTGGCAGAGATGTAGGACTCCAACAAATGTGCCCACTTTCATGTCTTTGTGAGCCAAACCCAGGAGATACGTACATGTGAAAGCACAGAGCGAAGCAGTTAGAAGCATGCACTTGGGCATGACACAGTCTGGCTTGACTCCTGGCTTTGCGTTTTGTTAGTTGGATGACGCCTTGCAAAAGTTGCGCTGCTATCTTACAGCTCAGTTTCCACATCTGTAAAATAAGGAGCCTCAACACAGTAGCTACTTCACAGAATTATTGTACGATATAATAAGTTCATGTCTGTCAATCATTCAGTATAACACCAGGTACAAAGTGTATGCTCAAGAAACATGTGATTATAATGCTCCACACTAATGACAATGGGAAAAGTGAATGCTGTGTTTGATTTTTGCTCTTCCCAGTGCATTGTGTGTATGTGTGTGTGCATGTGTGTTTCTCATGTTCCTGAGATGCCCAACTTACTTATTAATTATTCTGTTAATCTTTCTCTCCCCCCTCGTCCTCATCCTGTCCAGGTTCCCGGCCAGTTGTGTACATGCAGCATGCCCTGTTTGCAGACAATGCCTACTGGCTTGAGAATTATGCCAATGGCAGCCTTGGATTCCTTTTAGCAGATGCAGGTTACGACGTCTGGATGGGAAACAGTAGGGGGAACACTTGGTCGCGAAGACACAAAACACTCTCTGTCACTGAAGAGAAATTCTGGGCCTTTAGGTAAATTGCATCTAAGAAAATCATGAAAAAGTTTGAGACAATTTCCTTGACTATCATAGTGTGGATGACATTAACAAGGATCATATAGCTCCTTGTAGTTTCTGCTAGCATTTCAAAGGAGAGAAATAATGAGAAGCCTTGATTTCCACTGATTTTCCCACAGGCAAATTTTATCATTTTAACAAGATCATTTTAATATTCTATCCAATACTACAGTACAAATATGTTCCAAGAGACAGCTCTGGAAATTCTTATTACCAATGCATGCATTCATTCAACCAATATTTATTGAATGCCTACATACGCACTTTTCTAGGCCCTAAGAATTCAAGACTTAACAAAGTCCATGCCCTCATGAAGCTTGCACTCATTCTAGTGATGTTATGACAAGTCTTTTCTCTTAGACAGCTAATCCGTTTTGACAGGATGATGTATATCAGTACTCTATTTTACTTAGAGAAACAATGGTCGAGACTATAGAATGCCATTTTCAGGAGTAGTGCAATGCAAGGCCTTTAAGATACTGATAATGGGCAATGGAGAAGAAGCTTTTGATACGCTGACTGCTTCTTTCAGTCAAAATGTTTCCTGTTGTCACCAGAGGTCAGGCTGATATCCTCAATGGGCATCCTTTCTCAGGCCTAAGCTGCCTGTTGTTTTATAAGCTTGCTGCTAGAACAGAGCCATATTCAAGAAATATTCAGGATCCACTGACAAGTTGAGAGGAAAAGAAAGACTAAGATATTAGGATTAACATTTGGGGCAGAGGCAAGCATCAGGAAATATTTTCTGTCACTGATCCTTGGCTGGGAGCTTGGAGCTTGTTTACCTTAAGGCTTCACAATAATTCTCTTATACTTAGGAGTGTCAATCTAGAGATTTCTTTACATGTTCTTTTAATAAACAGGCCTCTGGCTCATAGGGTACCTGACTTAACTATATGTTGTGTAGGCCTTTTTGTTCTCCTGTATTAATACTGACTGAACTGGTATTATAGGATTTGGGTATATATTGAATATATCTCTACATGATCAGAAATGTTAAAATAGCAGCACCTGATTGAGTGCCTAATAGCAGCCGGAGCCATTCCTTTAACGCTGTTCAACCCCAACAACAGCTCTGCTATATAGGGCTGCCATCTTCATTTCACAGATGAGGAAACTTAACCTCAGAGTATTTAGTTAACTTACGAAAAGTGTCTCAGCTAGTACACTGCAGAATCAAGATTTACAACCGGTTCTGTTTCCAAGGCCAAGGACTAAATGGCCCTAAGGGTCTTGAAGTGTCCCGAGAAGTCTGAAGTAGAGACATGCAAACCAGATGGGGAAAGGACAGCTAAAAAAAATGCAAGGGGAAGGAGCAAGAGGAGCAAGGATGAGACAGAACTTCAGAAGTACACCTAAGCTTTGAAATCACTCTCGTTACTAAACAGTCACACCTACCAAGGCAGCAAACAAAGGTGCAATAGCCTACATGTTATTAGATAAATACATACCAGATAAGTAGACAGCATAGAATTCTGTGTGTAAAAAAAATAAGGGAGCAGGTGATGCAGGTTTTAAACATAGTTGAAAGTATTTATAAGCCCTGTTTCACTTTGCAGTTTTGATGAAATGGCCAAATATGATCTCCAGGGAATAGTAGACTTCATTGTGAACAAAACCGGTCAGGAGAAGTTGTATTTTGTTGGACATTCACTTGGCACTACAATAGGTATGTTTATAAGGGTCGATGTTTTACAAGAGTCAGAGTCTTGCAAGAATTCGCCTTCAAATTGGAACAGAGAAACTGTCAGTTACAGCCCCCTCAATTCTCCGTCCTCTGTGCTGGGAATATAATTCTCATGCCCTAAGTGGCTACAAATGTGAATTTCAAGACTGTATGTGGGGAAATCTTTCCTCCATTTCTGGTCACAGCAAGGATCTTGTGATGGTGCTGTAATTTCCAAGGAATAACAAGTGCTCAACATACAAAGAAGTATTTCCAAAGAGTAAGTTTCCAGTTCCCCTCTGAGCTGAAGGACGTGAAGCCTAATGTCGTGAAATATCCCTGAAGAATGATAAGTAGCCATCACTCTTACCTTCCTTACAACCCACATGGGATTTAAAAAAAGAAAAAGAACACTTATATTTGAACAGTTTGAAATGATATAATCAAATTTTTTTGAGATGAGACACAAAAGCTTACACCATACATCAGCTGGGCTTATCTATTTAGCATGTGATTGATATTTATGGAAGAGCAATTAAATGTAAACACTATGTGGAAATTTTTTAAAAGTTCAAGATCCTACTCTTTGAAAATCAATGTCTTAATGCTTTCCTATATCTTTTAGAAATAAATAATCTAGTTCGAAATAAAAACTAAAAGAAACCCATACTATTAAAAATGTGAACTTGTTAGTATGTTCTACAAGTTTCCAATTTTAAGAGACTGAGTTGTATGAAAATGCAGTATTTTTAATTTGAGTGAAATTGTGCAAGGGGCAATAAATATTCTTATAGCAGCCTCATCAATACCTTGATCATCAACGGAGTCCCACTTTTGTTAGCCAAAATATGCATGATTATTTTAATTTTTATAAGCATGTCTTGTCTCCTGTTCTCTCAGGGTTTGCAGCCTTTTCCACCATGCCTGAACTGGCACAAAGAATCAAAATGTATTTTGCCTTGGGTCCTTTCTTCTCATTCAAATATCCCTCGGGCATTTTTACCAGGTTGTTTCTACTTCCAAATTCCATAATCAAGGTAGGCTTCCCCTTTTGCTAAAATGTATGTAAGCATTGCATTTTGGATAATAGATCCTTATTATATTTAAATCTATTATAATGTAGAAGTGGGAAATTGAGATGAAATCGGTAGAGACCAGACTCCACAACTGTGTGCTTGTGTGTGTGTGTGTGTATCTGCATGTGCATGTCTATCCACAGTGTCTACAGTTCCCCTATACAACATACTATATTCAGTCATTAACACACCTGAATATACATCACAATTTATAACTGCATTAAATGCTGTGTGAGTGTAACATCTACTCACAATTTCTCTTGTTCCACGGGATAGGTCAATGGATTCACAATGCCCAAATGAATGACATCTTTTTCAGTTACCTATGATCACGGACATCCCTTATCTATGATGTTAGATAGACCTGGATAATATACCCTTTCTCATATGGGAGCTTGCTTTAATTTACTGAAGCTAAGATACCAAAGTCTAAACATCTTACAGCTCAGTTTTTTTCATTTAAATATTTATTAGTTATTTTCCAAGGATTGGAAAAGCAGTTTGATTGCCAGTTGTAGATTCGGGATTTTATCCATTAGAAGCTTTTAAAAAATTTTTTCTATTTGCCTTTTATTTCTCTAAAAAGGTCATTGCCACAGTAAACATAGTGTTTTACCAAAATTGCTCTTTAATGTAGAGTGAAGGATAAGATGAATTTTGGTCCAAATGAAGACAAGGTGATGAATTAGGACATCACAGTAATTCATATATAAGATGAGGTCTTGGTTTGGGGTGGAGTGGTAGGAATAAAAAACAATGTGTTTCTGAGCTAATGCAGGGAAGAATTTCCATAGGGCCTAATGTTTGGTTTGATAGTAGTTTTACTGTATTGTTTACTGTAAGCTCAAGTGATGTAACTTTCCTTTTGTGTGGTTTGTAGTTCTAGTGCAAAAGTTGACATCAGTTAGTTTTGTATGTTCACTACATTTGGGCAGAGTTCAGCAGACAAATTAGTTAAATTCAAAGACAGACACATCTGTGTCTACATACACCAGCTTTGCATATGTACTGGTTTGTCTACATAGGTCAGGTCTGAGGCAAATACTGTCTCTGACCTATCTCGGTTTCATATTCCCTACTGTCAAATTTCCTGCAACTTTAAGGCTCATTCCCTGACCCCTCCTGCCATCTCACAGTATCTATTGCCCCCCAAAACTCCAGTTCTCCCAAGATCCCCACCCAAGCTTTCTTTCCCAAGCCCTAGATGTTTTAACCATGTTCCTAACATGGCATCAATTTTTTCCTGTCCAGTGGCGCCCTCCCTTCAGCACACCATTCTCTACTTTTCAGCATAGGAGTGGGCTGATCTGGGCACTAGTGGAAAGAGGATGAGCGCATGGGTAATAGGGAAAACCCTGCTTTTCCTTCCTGTTCATGGCAATATTTCACCATAAAGAGAAATTGTTCTATCTTTCATGCCAATTAATGAGCAATAAGCACTAAAGGCAATCACTGATTAGACAGAGCACAAGGGGAGCTTCATCAGAGAAGCACATCTGGGCTTGAGCATCCTCACTGCAATATCCCTCTAAATTATGCCTGATGATCTTCCCTGGGTAGAGATGGAGCCGTAAGATTTATTTTTCCTGAGTGACTTGGTGTCCTTGATAGGAAGAGCAAGTCCAAATACAAATAGATCCCCAAGAATCCTCATTCGTGGGATGAAGGGAAGGTAAAAAAGCCTGAAAATGTTTCTTGAAAGATAATTATGTTTTATTTTTACAGCGTTTTTTTGGTACCAAAGGTTGCTTTTTAGAAGATAAGAAAGGAAAGGTGCTTATTGCCAGAATCTGCAACAATAAAGTATTATGGGTGATATGTAGAGAATTTATGTCCTTATGGGCTGGATGGAACAAGAAAAACATGAATATGGTATGTATAATGATTATGGGACCATTTGATGGTTTAAGACATTCCAGCTCTTCTCTGATTCACTTTAATGTATCTGTTACACTGCATAAATTAAATGGTATTCTAAGGCAGAGACTTGCTATGCACAGATTAGGTATTCCATGGACCGTGAGTATGAAGACTGGGGAAGGCAATAGGCAGCTTCATCCTTCTGTCCCTGGTCAAATTTAGGAAAACAGATGCTCCTCAATGGGTAACAGTTTCACGTGTTCACAATCAGTCACCACTATGACAGTCAATTTGTTTTTATAATTATTATATTGCATTAAAAAAAACAAAATCCTAGGAAAGAAGAGAAGCACATGTGAGCATGGAATTTATTTCATGTGTGCCTTTACTTCTTGGGCGACTTTGGCCTCAAATAAAACTTACCACTGAACTTGAAAGCGCAAGGCAGAATGGAATGCAGACGGACTCCCTTTCCCATGAAAAAGCAGTGGTCCTGTTTCACCAAATCTTTGTTTCCCATTATCAAGAACTCGAGGAAGAGGAGGAGCTTACATTAGCAGATTGGTGTGGTTGAACAGTAATCTCCAACATATTCCAAATGGCAGCCAATGATATTGTTACAGTGAACTAGTCCTAAAACAGCTTTTGTCCACCAGCCCCACCCCACCCCTATTCTTAAAGAGGCTAAGTTGTGTTAGACTGAGAACTGTGATGAACCATTGTACAGAGCCTGCTTATGCAAAAGTACGGGTTTTAATAGCTCCCTAAATTAGAATTTCATTATACAGTATTCTAAGACATAAAATTATGATTACTGTTATAGCTCTATAATTTTCATCTCTACAAAGTTTACAAAGATTGAAGTACACTGCATATTGAAGTGATTGGTTTCTAGCTTTTCCTTTGCAATATTTTAGTATATCCTTACAAACCCTGGCAAACTGATAGTGTGATTATGAGTATGCTCACTTACTAGATGAAAATACAGAAATGCAGAAATGTTCAATGACTTGCCCAAAGTCACAAAGTTTCTAATTAACAAAGTGAAGTCCTGAAATCCAAGGTTTTTGATCTACTGATCTGAGACAGTGCATGTCCATGCACATACACATGCACCTACACATGTGTACATACACCTTCCCTGGTTGCTTTGCTCCATGATGTCCATTGTTGCTTCTTCTATTTCAAAATAAACAAATTATCCCACAGCTTCAGAGCTGGTACAGGTTTGCCCTCCAGAAACCCAGGCCAGTAGTGAGACCATGGTTCACTCACATTCCCTTGCCTGACATGAATTTTTATTTATCTAGGTGATTCTGCCTCACCATTTTCAAAACTCCAGTATCTGTTTACTAATTCTTAGCATAATTCATCTGCTTCTGAAAGGCATAGTTTGTTTCATTGGGCAATTATTTCTGTAATGTGTTTTATTTCCTTTCAGAGTCGAATGGACGTGTATATGTCACATACTCCCACTGGATCTTCAATACAGAATATCTTGCATATAAAACAGGTAGTGCCTTTATCATGGAAAACCATTCCAATCCTTATTTTCATTATATATGAAAAGACAGAGTTAATTAACAAGTGTACTCTGAGAGCCTTAGCCTATAGCTTCTCTTTTGTCCTTGTCACCATCTTTATAGTTTGATTTCTTTGGATTTTAAGAGAAAGGACAAGGTGTGGTGTGGGCCAAGTAGGTGACATAAATGAACCCTGTCTTAAACTGAAACTTGTGAAACAGGCCCCAAGCTGAAGCAAGAGGTAAACTGGGAATGCCACAAGAGGCCCAAGTCTTGCCTGAGAGCGAAATATCAGAGATTCGACTTCCCTCTAATGAGTCTTGGTTTTCCATTAGCTTTTCCTTCAAAACAAGAGAGATCATTTGCTTCCCTGTCTGTCGACCTGTTTTCACAATGGGAAAAATATATTTACCTCCCTTTGGTGACCCAGAAACCTCATTTTCTCCCCAGTATAGGGTGCTTTTCCAAGATTTTCCATGAAGAATGATGATTCTTACTCTGAACATTATTTTTCTAAAAAACATTTATTGCAGCTTTACCAATCTGATGAGTTCAGAGCTTATG
The DNA here is from genome assembly GCF_040802235.1 of Manis javanica. Lineage (NCBI taxonomy): Eukaryota > Metazoa > Chordata > Mammalia > Pholidota > Manidae > Manis > Manis javanica. The sequence continues at coordinate 65,983,383 of NC_133162.1, forward strand.
ACTGGGGAAGTGAAGCTGAGAACATGCATCACTACAATCAGGTGAGCTTCTCTGAATAACCCCACAAGAGTGGGCTTGAGAAATTATAATAAAGAACCATTAGCAAATGGGAAGAATCCTATCTGGCAATTGGTGGCATTCACCTTGATAGAACCTTTTTGAAAATGTCCAATTTTGGTATGTATGCATTGCATAAAATCTAGAAATAAAAGGAGCACATACTTAAAAATTAAACATTTATAATCCCCTGACCCAGAGATAACTAGATGTATCAATATTTTATTGCATTTATTCCAATATTCTTGGAATCACTGCTTTTATGCATCTTTGAATCTTCCTTTTTCATTTGCAGTATAGCAAGACACACCCAACATTACTGATATGTTTTTTCACCTAATTTTAATAGCTGCATAATAATGAAAATTGTTTCATAAAAATCTATAAGAATTTAAGGGGTAAATGAATACACACTTTTGGATACCAACAGAAAAAATTAGGATTCCATGTGAAAGTTAAGATTTTAACTTTGTTAAACTTTAACTTTCTTTCCCTCTAACTTTATACACCAAAATTTGCAGACTCATTTAGCCTTCCTGTACTTTGAATCAATCCTGTTGCCACCACTTCTTTTCTCAGAGGCTGGGCTTCTCAGTATGAACTAAACACATGAAATAAAAATTTTCCAATGTTTTCCCAGACTGACATATTTAAAACTACTTATTATTACAAACATAGATCAATTCAGTTGTTTCTGAACCAGTCAGACCAGTCAATTTCTCAGTAATGAATTGCACTGTTAAAGATAATTCTGCTTGTCCTTAAGACAACTATGAGAGCTATATATTTTTGTTGTATTTTTAGTTAGCTTAAGGTGTGATTTACATACAACAAAATTCATTTTGAACGTGTCCAAGTCAATGAGTTTTGGCAAATGTATTCATTTGTCTAACCCCATCAAAATCAAGATATAGCATATTTCCAGCACCCCCAGTTTTCACCTGCTCTTTACACTATGTATATTCACAAATGCACATATTTGCAAATCCTTAGAAAAGGGCCAGAATAAAGAAAAGGTTAAAGTGATTACCTTCAGAGAAAGAAAGGAAGAGTGAAGTGGTTGGACATGAAGGAGTAAAGGAGGCTCTCATTCTGGATTTTACATACTTTCGTTTTCTTCCATTATTTTTAATGAGCTTGTTTTATTTATATATTGTTTACATTTACCAAAAAAGGAACAAAAAGCCACACATAGTTAAAGCCATTAGAGCCATTAGAGTCGAGTTCTTTTTCTTCCAGTTTTAGGTGAAAATGACAAGTAAAAGGGTAAGATTGAGTGTACAATCTGATGGTTTAAGAATGGGGAAGTATAAATATCCTTAGAATTTATCAACAGAGAGCTGGTCCTATTCTAGACCTGGACCAATTCTATTTTGTTCATGATTTGGAGTCATTTGAAGTCGATTTTCATTACACTCTAGTCTCAAGAGTTTGCCCTCTCCTTAAGTCCCCAGCACAGTCTGTGCCCCCTCTGTGTTTTATTGGGATAAGAGGATTAACCCATGTACACTCTGTGTGTGTAGGGATTTCTTTCTGTTTTGTTCACCAGTGCTTTCTTACCTGGCAGAGAACCTGACACTTACCTGTTCCTAATATTTATTTGTTGCATGAATGAAATTTCTTCACTCCCTCTTAACCACCTTCAGTGTCACTGTCCTCTTGATTCTCTCCTTCCTTTCTCCTTCAGAAAGTGAGTGTCCTCTTATTTTCCAAGTTAGCCTGGGTCTTGTACCCTTGACCTCATCTCTTCTCATCTCCTCTTCCTCCTTGCTCTTTTTATTATCTTTTATGAACCCTTGTCCTTTGTGAAATGAAAACAAAAAACCTTCCCTCAGCCCATCAATTCTATCAAGTCATCATTCCATCATTGTTTTTATCAACACTTTTTAATATGTAAAAAGGCTGAGTATCTCCACTTTCTACTTTCTTCCATTTACTCCTGAACGCTGAGAAATACAGTTCCAGTCCTCATCTGTCTATTACAGCTACTCTATTCAAAGTCACCTGTGGCTTTTAGTTGCTCAATTGAGTTGCCTACTCTCACTCTCAAAAATATATTACATTAGTTACCACAGCTTCCTTGCAACTCACTTCCCTAACTTGGACTCCAGAATGAATGAACTCTGGTTGTTCCCTTCCCTTTGGCTGCTCCCTTTGTCCTCTACACTTGCTACTCTCTAGCTCTCCCACTCTCAGACTGTCAGCATTCCCCCCAAATATTCTCATCTCTCTTGCTTTCTTCCTTGGAAAATTTAGCATTCTCATAGTTTCAATTATCCCCTTCTGTGGACTGTCCATACAGCTTGTCTAGATTTTTCAAGACCTACTTCCAACCTGACACTTACATGGCCCTAATATTTCTTCAGATAATTCCACAAATGGATGCAAATACAGTCATCCTAAAGCAGAGCTCTGAGAAAGGACTCTGCCTTGTCCCCCAAACTTCTGAAAGATGTTCAGATACCTTACCCTAGCATTTAGATCTTGAATGTCCATCTCCAATCTTATATCCTACTGTTTCCTCACACTTTTTCTTCTCTGGGTTCAGTGGACAGCTTGCCATTCTGGACCGTGGCTTACCTGATCTTCATGTCTACTAGGAAGCCCTCTCACATTTACCCTGTCAAAATCTAACCATCCCCCAAGAGTTATTACAAATGACAATTCTTCACATAAATTCCTCTGTTGGAAACAGTTTCTTCTTTGTCCCCTCCTCTGTTGTTTATGGGAAGTGTTTTCTGACATTTAACATACCCCACTTTGTATACAGATGTTTGTTTAGCTCTCTTACCTTCTTCCTTCAAACTTCTTGAAGACAGAGACCATCCCATCCTTTCTTCCTATTTTCCTCAACAGAACTGTGGACATAGTGAATACCCACTTAGCAGTCTCTCTACTTACTTGAGTTAAGTTGTTACTATGAGAAACTTGCTCTCATGAATGTCCTTTCTCTCTCTTCCATAGAGTCACCCCCCTATATATGACTTGACTGCCATGAAAGTGCCTACTGCTATTTGGGCTGGTGGAAATGATGTCCTTGTGACACCCCAAGATGTGGCCAGGATACTCCCCCAAATCAGGAATCTCCATTACTTCAAGCTATTGCCAGACTGGAACCATTTTGATTTCATCTGGGGCCTCGATGCTCCTCAACGGGTGTATAGTAAAATCATAGATTTGATGAAGTCATATCCCTGTAAGTACAATACATCCACTTTGCAGTGAAAAGTTGCTTCTAAGACCATAAGAGCCTTCAGGAAAAATACTAATCAACACTGAGGTGTACTCTGGCATCCTTCACCTTGTTGCTGTTGCTGAGGTGTTCCTTTCTCACAGCATCCCAACTAGAAATTATTTCAACTGTGCCACTCTGCTCTAGAAGGAATGCATGCATCTGAAATCTCAGAATCTCTTCCCCTCAGTCAGGGCTAGACTCAGTTTTTCATCCAATGATCTACTCTTCTGTGCTGAATGTATGCTTGAGAGAGTAATTAAAAGAGACTTTTTTGTTTCCTGTTTCAAGTATGTACAGTGACTTCATGCAGATGATACCCACTCCCATCCCCTCTTTCAAAGGATTGACCACAAGCATAGGAGTACTAGCCTGGAGAGAAAGACCTAGTCAGGACAGCATTTGGGAATAGATTTTGGGTGGCTGTGACTTGTGGTTTACTTGAAGGCACAGTTAGGGCAATAGTCATTATGATCATTTATAAACAAACCATATAATAAGTCCTGGCCCATATCAAGTATGAAAGAAAACGGTAGAATGGAAAACTACAAAGATTTAAGTACTCCAGGATTTTGTTTTACTGTTACAAGCCAGGAAAGAATAAGAGTGAAAGAGACAAAATTGACTAAGATAAGCTGAATTACTAATTATTAAAATTATCAAAATTATTCATTGAATTATTAATTATTAAAATTATTCACTAGAAGTCACTGTCTTTCAAAGTTTAATTAATAAACATTTTTGATAATAGTGTACTAGAACTCATTGACCACAGACAATAATATTGTTAGAACATGAGAATTCTCTCATTTTACTCTAAAGAAACTTAATTCATCAACCATTATTACCTCATTATCAAAGTAGAATCAATACAACTGCAATTGTACCCAAATAACATTTCAAATAGCTTCCAGAAAGCTTGATCAAGAACCAGCAAGAGAAGTACTGGGAATCTCCCAAGTCTTACTCTATTTTCATCTCTAAATGATGCCAGATTGATTCTAGGATTTAGTACAACAGTTCTATGAAGTTTCAGTGCCAGTGTCTGTTTTCCTGAATGGTATGAACTTGGAAAAATCCTTTACTTTCTATGAAGATGTAATTAATAGAAAATTGTTTATGATCCTCAAGAAGTCATAAGAAAATTATAAATATACCTTCAACAGTGTATTTTAACTTCAAACATGTAAATGTAAATTTGCTCATTAATATTTGCATGTAAGGCCAAGGACTCTTGGTGGTCATTATCATGTCATATAATCATTCTTCAATAGGTAATCCATAATCCATCATTTTAACTTTTAGTCTTAGTATCTTTAAGAGATAACAGTTTAAAACACTGAGGAAGAAACTTAAGTACAAATTCTTCCATGTTTTTATAATATTTGTTTACCAAGATTAGGCTACCTAATCGTATTACAATTTTTGGTGATTAACTTTTATTGAGCTCTTCTAAAGAGTACAGTGTAGTTTTTATACAAGCAATACATTCTTTTTTAGTCACATTTAATAAAATTAATCAAAATTCATTCAATAATTTGATACAAAAAAATACAGCAACCATAGATAGATCTGACAACAAATACTACTTCTTAGTAAGCCTATAATTCAACTGGAAGGAGTAGAAGGATGTGGCTATATTGGATTAACCTACTAATCATGAATATTTTAGAGGCACGAGATGCCAGTTAATTTTCCAGAGAGAAAAGAGAGCATTGGTTAATATAGGAATCTGGCCACATGGAAGTCAGGTAATAGACAATTTGGGATTTGCCTCATTCAGCTATTGGTAAAACAAAGCTGTGTAACAAACAAGCATGAACACCTCAGTAACTTAGAACAGCAAACTTTCATTTTTTGATGCTCAGAGGCCTAGGGTTTGGCTGGGGTGGCTCTGCTCTAGGCTGAGATCACCTGGGCTTGGCTCATAGCTGTAGGTTGGGTCCAAGTCTGCTCCACAAGTCTACTCTTTTTGGAACTGACAGCTGTCAGGGTTGTTCTTCACATGACAAAACTTAAGAGCACATGAGGGCCCACTAAGCCACACCGGCATATTTAAACCTCTGCTAACAAGCCTTTGGCTGTTGCAGATCACATAGCCAAGCCTGACCTCTGTGGGGTAGCATAGTTTGCAAACCACGTGGCAAAGAATGTGGACATGTAATGGATCATACAGGAGTGCAGAATTGGGGAAAACAATCCATTCTACCACACACAGGCACAAAATTCAAAAGATAAAAAGAGGGGATATAATAAAAATTAAAGTTTCTCTCCTCACTTCTGCTTACACAGTCTTCAATGACAGCAGGCTCTTACCAATGTTTTGTGTATCCTACAAATTATACTATGCATATTCAAGTAAATCCATGGATACTCATTCAATTTGTTTCACCCAAATGTACCATACTATACACTTTTCTACCTCTTGGTTTGATCACTTAATGTATCTTGAAAATCATTCCCTATCAGCTCATATGGAATGTTATCAAAATCTACATGGAAATCCATTATTAACAGAGATTAAGGTCATCAAGATTTTTGTAATTACACAGAGTTGTAAATATTATACAAATATTGTTTAAGACTTGATACAAATATCATTTATACCTACAGGATAAATATCTTTGAACCAGAATAGTTGGTTCAAAGAACATGTAGAATTTAAATTTTGGATGAAATTACTTTTACTTTGCTAGGTGACATTAAATAATAAGTACATTTGTCTTTTATTTATGTTAAAAGGAATCTTTGCATGGGGCTATCTGCAAGTGTTTGTAAACAATAAGATAGACTGGGCAAAAAATAAATAAGTGTTAGCCTATTTGATATTTAAATCTAATTGAATCACAGTTTTTAGTGTATAGCATGGGTATGGCAAAGTCTGAAATTTCAGAGGAAAGTTGAAATTCTTTTAAGGTCCTATCTGGAAACTTCTCTTATCTTTTTAGTTATATTGGTTGCCATGGCAGTGGAAGAGGTACAGATTTGGGAGTAGGGCCTGCAACTTCTTTGTGAAAGTTTCTTGTCTATGCTGGGTATGTACTAGACATTCCTACCTCTTCAATAATTATTCCACATCAGAAATCCAGGAAATTCTCCTAAGATTCTTCCAGGCATGTAGTCTTTTCCTGTGATCTTACCCATGGCTATAGGAAAAGTGGTTCTTGGACCCATAATAGAATATACAGATAAAATCACCCTCATTGCAACAGAAATAAATTGTATGGCCTAAATCAATTTCATTTCATAAACATAAGGAGACTTCACTATTCAGCAAGCAGTGCCCTTGTTACAGGCTTATTTTTTTGAGGTATTTTAATATTCCATAAAAATACTGGCAAATGGAAACATGGTGAGTGATTTAACTAGAGATGGAAGAAGAGACCAGACTAGGTAGTGTCTAAATGTTTAAGATTTTCTTTCTTAATTCTAAAAGCAATGAGAAGCCATTGAAAGATATTTCCTAAAGGAAACCCAATCACTGTACATTGAAAAGGTCACTCTACTTGCTGTGCAGAGAATGAATTAAAAGGGACCAACAAAGGATGCTGGGCAAATCTGTAAATCAGACCAAGTCTTCTGATGCAGGCTGCACCCGTCCTATAGTGTTTTCCAAAAGAGATGATTCCTGGACGATGTGGAGCCAGCTCAGAAACAGTGCCCTGCTCTGCGGGCAAACCCAAGGGCTGCTGTCTCCTGGAGCCTTTCTTCCCCAAACAACATTTACCAATTTAATATATAGGTATTGATAAGGGACAGTGATCACTATGAAAATCATGCAGCAGCATGAAAACATACCCATGATATTACATTATATGAAGAGAAGCAAAACTAATATGGAATGATTCTATGATTTTAAATATGCACATCTATAAAACCAGTGTATGCCTTTATTGAATATAAATCTGAAACAATTTAATGAGTCAGGGTAGTTACAAGGTGATTTTTTTAAGTTTGTTTTTGTAGTAACGATATAATTGTTACAACTAAAAATACGTTAAGAAGGTAGATCTCATGGTAAGTGTTCTCACTACAGTAAAAATATTATCAAGCTCCATCTAAAATGTGTGAATTTTTTCTGTTATATATTTCAATAAAAGGTATTTCTTAAAAACTCTAAGCTTTTCTGCTTCAAATCAAGTTGCTATGAGAGTAGAGATTACACATTCTCGTAGCAACAAAATGGTAATTATGGGAGGTAAAGCGATGTGTAAACTAATGTTTTTTGTGGTAAACAGTTCACAATATATACATGTATCAAATCACCTCATTGCACACCTTAAACTTACACAATATTATATGTCAATTGTATCTCAATAAAGCTGGGAAAAAATTGAGATGAGTGAAATATTGCTAGTCAGATCAATTATAACACATTTTTCACTATTTTGCATGAAACATCAGGATCACTTCCAAGTAGGCATAGAGTTAGCAATCCTTCACTGATGAGAAACTTGACTATAGACTTTGGAATACCAATTTATGGAAAATTTGGCAGTCTTTTTCCTTTTTTCTTACCCTTACATTTATGCAAAGCAAAAAACTCATGCTTACAATTCTGTAACAGGCTGTTACTATAGTTTCTGAAGGCTAAATATATATTAATATATTAATTTTTTTAAAGAACAAAGTAATAACATTACTTTCAATCAATACAAATTCATGTTAAATGTAAATTATTCAGTGAATTCCTTTCAGGAAGTATAATAAGTTTCAGAGAGGTGAAACCTGATTAAAACAATGGCTTTCGGAGACTCATTAACCCAGGAGAAAAGAAGTTATTTGACCACCCAGTGCGTTGTTCAGCTCTGACACTTCCCCATTCTCCTTCCGTAGGAGGAAGCTGTTCCACCTCTTCCAAGGTCTGGCCAAAACACCACGGTTCCTCAGAAGTTTTCCCTGAACCTCATGCCCCCAAATTAATACTTTTTTTCCTAAATCACTTTTTACTATGCTCCAGAATTTTCTTTTTGAAGAGTTGTGTGTAATTCTCTCTCTTTAGTACATTTTAAGTATCTTCAGAACAGGAGTTATGTCTTTCTTTTAACTTTTTAAAACTTTTTAATTCTAAATTGATATCAATTGATGGAATATGGCAAAAATAGTACAGAGGAATTCCACATACTCTTCACTCAGTTTCCCCCAAAGGTAATATCTTATATATCAAAGCAGTGAAATGGACCTTGGTAAAATCCACAGAGCTTATTTAGAATTCACTAGTTTTACATGTACTTGTGTGTGTGTGTGTGTGTGTGTATGTGTGTGTGTGTGTGTGTGGTTCAGTGTAATTTTACCACATGTGTAGATCATTTAACCACCAACACAATTAAGATGTATAACTGTCCATTACCACAAAAATTTCCCAGGTACTATCTCTTTATAGTCAACATCCCACACCAATAGTCAACATCCTGTCCCCAAATCCCCCAATCCTCCTCTAACCTAAACCCTGACAACAATCCATTTGTTCTCCATGTCTGTAATGTTGTATATAAGGCAATCAAGCAGTATCTAACCTGTTGATACTGGCTTTTCCACTCACCTAATTGCCCTTGAGATCAGTCGAAACTATTAACTGTTAAAGTGTATCAAGTTTGTTCCATTTTATTTTTAAATAGTAGCCTGTGGTAAGGGTCCACCATAGCGAGTTTAACCATTTATTCCCTGAAGGACATCTGGATTGTTTCCAAGCTTTGGATTTTATCTTTTCACTTTTCAGTACATAACAAAGTGACCTGAAAATAGAAAACACTCGATTTGGATTCATTAATTTGAATTTATTGCTAGTCCTACCCAAAGCCAAATTCTCTGCTGACACCCTCTGGTGATTACATTGCTCTAAGGGGAAATGTCAGTTTCTTTAAAAGTTTCCATTGACTTGACTACACAGTACTTCACTCATGTCTTAATCTAACATTTAGAGATTGCAAAACATTGATGTGGTTCTCATTACATTTTAGAGTTCTAATGTGATTTAAGAAGTACTTTGGAATAGAGTAAAAACAGGTTACTGGTACTCACATCTTGATATATTATGCAATAAGTTCCCCAGCCAGTGTCAAAGTGTAACAAAGCTTTAGTTCTCTCAAAACCCCCATAAGTATCATCACATCTTCCACATAGCCAATCTAAATGAAAATAATAATAATAATGACAACAATAATATTGTTCAATCATTAAAAATCTTATACAAAGTATAGATGAAAGCATCGATAATTTTTGTCTGTACCTCCTACCTTTGTTTGTCATTTTAATTTGTTTGCAAATTGTTTTCCTAACCAAAGTGAGTTGAGAAAGTTAATGTATTTGGAATGCTATGTGCCCTTCATAAACTTCATCAAAATAAGCAATTTAAAAAAATTACCTTTCATGCCTTGCCACCATTCTGCCCCAAGAAAAGATTCCTGGAAACTGTACTATAAGTAATGAGCCTGTTCTTAGACTCTGTTAAAAAATGCCATCAACAGTGTAGTGAAGAAGCTCTGAGCATCGAAAACAGAAGCCAACAAATCAGCACTTGGGTGGAGCAAAGGAAAAATTAATAACCAAATACACTACAGGGCTTGTCACAGGATGTGTGGAAACTGCATAAATCTGTATGTTATAATGAAGTTTGCTCTTTCATATTGAAAAGACAGTTTTTCTAAGTAAACAAAGACCTGATAAACACAATGTGTAGTACAGGAAATATTTAATAAGAGAATTTTTTATTCCCAGACAAATTACCTAAAGGTAAAGAAAAACCTTTCATAAGCTTTTGCTAAGAGAAGACAAATACCCTAAGACATTTTATGATTTTAGCAGAGAAAATTAAACTCTAGTTTTCTGACAGCACACTAGCGAGCAAGTCCAGCAAGTAACTGGTACTCAGGAAACCTTCCTAATACTGAAGATGCCATTAAGAGAAAACCTAAAGTATTGGCAATGATGAAACTCCCACCCCAAATCTTGGGAAGATTCCTGGTAAAGTCCATGACATTCCTTTTCCTGTGGAACTAGCCCTTTCCCACCTTATATTGCCCCAGTTTGTGGTCATATACCAGATCCAGGAGAGATAGGACTTACCTTTACCTCCCAGCAAGATTTGCAAGGATATTTGCACATAGCAAATGTTCAATAAATGATACCCCACTGATTTTCTATTGGTGATTTTAATCTTCATTAATGAAAAAGAAGGTCTTTCTCCCTATTTTGCTTGCTCCCGTCTATCCAGGTACAGATCAAACCATCAAAGAAGCAGAAAGGAAACTATCACATTCCTCAAGGGAGGTCTCATGCAGAGCTATCAAGGAGCAGAGGACATACTAGATGTCCTGATTCTTTCCTAATCTTAAGTAGGGTGGTGTTCTACTAAGGCAATATTTCCCAAACTTTAGTCATTCACATTCCTCATTCACAATATTTGCTGTATCTGCATGCCACCTATAAAATTGCTTATTTAAAAGTCCCCAAATCAGTTCACCTATGTAACTGAACCAACTAGAAGACACTTTCTCAACTACTATAAAAGGGAGAAGAAAGTATTATTTTCCAAACATGAAGGTAAACAAAAACATAATAACAATAAAAAGCACATAATTGATAGTAAAATACATAGATAGCATGACTAGTCAAGGCACTTGAGTTTCAGAACTAACTTCTTTTTATTTTTTTTCAAGAAAATGAACATTTTTATTACCCTAAAAAGTTCTCCTGTGCCCCTTTCCCAGTCTTTCTGTTTTTTTTTTTTTTTTAGAGGGCATCTCTCATATTTATTGGTCAAATGGTTGTTAACAACAATAAAATTCAGTATAGGGGGGTCAATGCTCAATGTACAATCATTAATCCATCTCAAGCCTAATTCTCGTCAGTCTCCAATCTTCTGAAGCATAACGAACAAGTTCTTACATGGTGAATAAATTCTTACATAGTGAATAAATTCTTACATGGTGAACAGTACAAGGGCATTCATCACAGAAACTTTTGGTTTTGATCACGCATTATGACCTATAAACAATCAGGTCAAATATGAATATTCATTTGATTTTTGTACTTGATTTATATGTTGATCCCACATTTCTCCCTCTATTATTATTATTATTTTTATTTTTAATAAAATGCTGAAGTGGTAGGTAGATGCAAGATAAAGGTAGAAAACATAGTTTAGTGCTGTAAGAGGGCAAATGTAGATGATCAGATGATCAGGTGTGTGCCTATGGACTAAGTATTAATCCAGGCTAGACAAGGGCAGCAAGACATCCATGGATGCAGAAGATTTCTCTCAAAGCAGGGGGGGTGAGGTTCTAAGCCTCACCTCTGTTGATCCCCAAATTCTCACCTGATGGCCCCCTTGCGACTGTGCCTGTCTTAGGTTGTTCCTCCCTTGAGGAATCTTACCCGTCTCTGGCTAACCAGTCATCTTCCGGGGCCATACAGGGAAATGTAAAGATGGTAAGTGAGAGAGAAGCCATATTGTTTGAAAAGGTTAGCTTTTTACTTCTTTGCAGATTTATGCCCTGTGGCTTCTATGCCCAGCGCTTGTCTCGAGGTATCTTTACCACCTGGAGGAATTATGATACTCGGTAAATTCGATATGAGGCACAAATTCTATTTAAGGGTTGTAATTAGGAAGAAAGAAGAAAAGCTACAGATGTAGCATATGGAAGGAAACATGGGAGGATTGATTATTTCTTTGACATATCTTCTTGTAGAGTACCTTAAGTATGTATAGGTTTTAAACTACTAACTAATTTGCACACACATATTAACATAATAGGAATACGGTGACATAAACAAAGCAAATCTATAATTACCATCCATCTCCAGTGAAGCCAAGAAAACCATTTAGGCACCCTAGGCATTTGTGAAAATTTGTCTATGATATGATGGATATTGTCCAACTTACTTGAACAGTCTGAGAGAAATCAGACTAACTTCTTTTTTTAAAAAAATATGTACTCTTTGTTTGAAAGGCAGATTAGCAAGTGCCAGAAATGAAGACATAAACCAAAGTTAATTAGACTTTCTCCTTTATGCCTTCAGAAGGTTGAAAGAAATTTAATAAGAAGACCATGATAAAATGGATAATGGTGCCCAAAAGAGGTCCATGTTCTAAGCACAGAAACCTGTGAATATACTACCTTATATGGCAAAAGAGACTTTGCAAATGTGATTAAGTTAGGAAAGTTGAGTTGGGGCATTTAATCTGGGTTATCTGAATGGCCCCAATGTTATCACAAAGGATCTTATATGAGGGAGGAAATAGGTCAAACTCAGAAAAAGGAAATATGACAATGAAACAGCCAGAAATTGGAATGATGCTCTAGGAGCCAAGAAATGCAGGTCACCTCAAGAAGTTGGGAAAGGTAAGGAAACAGATTCTCCTCTGAAGTCTTCACAAAGAAAGTAACCCTATTAACACCTTGATATTAGATTTCTGACCTATAAAAGAATAAACATTTTTTAATTGAAGTATTATTTATATACAGTCTTATATTGGTTTTAAGTATATAACAAGTGATTCAACAGTTACCCATGTTATTAATTCCTCACCCCCACTAGTGCAGTTACTATCTGTCAACACAGGAAGACGTTATAGAATCATTGACTATATCCTCCATGCTGTGCTAACATCTCTGTGACCAACTTACCATTGAGAATTTTTGTGCCCCTTTATCCTCCTCACACTCCCCACCACCCACCTCAACTCCTCCCCCATGTAACCACCAGTCACTTCTCAGTGTCTCTGAGTCTACTGTTGTTTTGTTTATTCTGTTTTGCTTTGTTTTTGTATTCCACAAATAAGTGAAATCATATAATAGTCTTTCTCTGACTAGCTTATTCCATTGAGCATAATACCCTTTAGATCCATCTATGTTATTGCAAATAGTAGATTTTCTTTCTCTTTTATGACGGAATATTATTCCATTGTGTATATTCGTCACATCTTCTTTATCTGTTCATTTATGGATGGACAGTTAGGCTGTTTCCTTATCTTGGCTATTGTAAATAAATTGATAAACATAGGGATGCATATATTTTTTCAAATCAGGGATCTTGTTTTCTGTGGGTAAATTCTTAGAAGTGAAATTACTGCATTGAATGGTATTTCTATATTTAGTGTTTTCAGGAATCTCCATACTCCTTTCCATAGCAGTTGCACCAATTTACATTCCCACTAACAGTGTAGGGGGTTTCCATTTCTCCACATCCTCACCAACACTTTGAATAGTGGCCATTCTGACCGGTGTTAGTTAATATCTTATTGTGATTTTGATTTGCATTTCCCTGATGATTAGTAATGTGGAGAATCTTTTCATGTGCTTGTTGGCCATCTGTATTTCTTCTTTGGAGAAGTGTCTGTCCAGGTCCTTTGCCCATTTTTTAATCAGGTTATTAGTTTTTTTTGGTGTTGAGTCATGGAAGTTCTTTATATATTTTGGATGTTAACCCCTTATTGGATGAATCATTTGCAAATATATTCTCCCATATTGTAGTTTGCCTTTTTGTTCTGCTGATGGTGTCCTTTGCTGTACAGAAGCTTTTTAGTTTGATGTAGTCCCATTTGTTCATTTTTTATTTTGTTTCCCTTGCCTGAGGAGATGTGTCCAGGAAAAAAATTGCTCATTATGTTGAAGAGATTTTTGCCTATATTGTCTTCTAAGAGTTTCATGGTTTCATGACTTACATTCAGTTCTTTAATCCATTTTAAGTTTACTTTTGTGTATGGATTTAGACAACAATCCAGTTTCATTCTCTTACATGTAGCTATCCAGTTTTCCCAACACCAGTTGTTAAAGAGACTGTCATTCCCCATTCATGGCTCCTTTATCGTATATTAATTGACCATATATGCTTGAGTTTATATCTGGGCTCTCTATTCTGTTCTATTATCTATGGGTCTGTTCTTGTGCCAGTAACATACTGTTTTGATTACCATAGCTTTTCAGTATAGCTTGAAGTCACAGAGCATAACAACCCCAGCTTTGTTCTTTCTCAGGATTGCTTTAGCTATTCAGGATCTTTTGTGGTTTCATATGAATTTCAGAACTATTTGTTCTAGTTGATGAAAAAATGCCATTGGTATTTTGATAGAGATTCATTTGAATCTGTAAATTGCTTTAAGCATGATGACAATTTTGACAACATAAATTCTTCCTATCCATGAGCACAGGATAGATTTCCATTTATTGGTGTCTTCTTTACTTTCTTCATGAGTGTCTTATAGTTTTCAGAGTACAGGTCTTTCACCTCCTTGATTGGGTTTATTCCTAGGTATTATATTCTTTTTGATGCAATTGTAAATGGAATTGTTTTCCTAATTTCTCTTTATGCTACTTCATTGTGAGTATACAGGAATGCAAAAGATTTCTGTGTATTGATTTTGTATCCTGCAACTTTGCTGAATCCAGTTATTAATTCTAATAGTTTTTTGATGGAATCTTCAGGGTTTCCTATATATAATATCATGTCATCTGCTAACAGTGACATAAACTTACATGTTTTTAAGTCACTAAGTTTGTGGTAATCTATCACAGAAGCAGTAGAAAACTAATACAGATTAACTGTCATACCATGTGGCTTAATATTATTTAATACCATGCCCAAATATCAGCTAAAATCTTCCATCGCCCTAGTGTTGTGTACTCTACACTTGGGGAAACACTGCTTAATGAACTCCACTAGGTCATAAGAGAAAACGGTAGCCATAGATTAAAGCACCTGCAGATGAATTTAGGCTCTGAGGCACTGAAGCTGGTTGGTAAAATGATGACTAATTATAGGGAAGGCTCTGTGTGACCAGTGTCTTCCTTCCTCCCCTACTCCAGCCTTCATTTATGCTGTAGCATCTGAGCTGAGGAGACAGCATTCCTGAATCAGCACTCTTTCAGCAAATGGGCCCTGCATTGAGGTAGGTCATAGCTCTGGTTCTTTCTGCTCCCAAATATCACTGCCTTTCTCTTAGATTAAAATAGGCTTGGGAATATTTTCTTAAGTTAAAATATATATATATTTATTTTGCTTTTGTCCAGTTGAAAAAGTAAAGTCTTTTTATTATGGGCAGCTTATACTTTAGTGCTTTATTTTGATTGGGTACATGATAAGATAAAATTTGCCCAAAAAAACTAGTTGAAGTCATATTATTTTAAATAATTAAGAAGTTTTAAACAACTCAATTCTCTTCAATTATACAAAATTGCAGAGGAAGTTTTACTCTAAGGTTCTAGCAAAAATTAATATGTGGTCACTGATGTGAAATTTAATATAGAGCATACACATTTGAGATTACATCTGAAATAAGGTTATTTAAATAGATAAAATTATATTTGAAAACAAAATTTAATTCTTACATTAGCAAACTCCTTGCAGGTCTTTTATAAAAACCACACTTACGCAAAACACTGTTTGAAAACTTTCAATCTGGTTCCATCTAAATTTTATAGACTCCAATGCCTAGATAAAGGAAGTGGATTTTCTATGATCATACAACTTGCTACAAAGGGACCCCAGACCTTGACTCCCACCCAGTGCTCCTTTCACTTCACTGGAATGCCTCATTAATCAAGTTCTTTTTCATTATCAGAACTTTAGACCTTATGACAAAACAAAGACATTTCTCATAATTAGGGAAAGAAGATGTTTGGGGGCAAAAAAGCTGGTTTAAGAACTCCTAAATTACTTATCTACCTTCTTGGACATACAGTCCTACATCTGATCACTATTGGGTTTAGATGTATAAATTTACTCACAAGTCTTAGGTAGTTTTAAATTCAACATTTACGCTGTTACACCTGCTGATTTATAACAGACATGAAAGTCATAAGACCATCTTTTTCCCTAATGCTATTCTCAAATTGCCATCAGCATGCAGCCACTAGCCCAGACCCATGTCCATATGAACTCTGGCTCCAGATACTGTGAACTCCGGAACTGGGCTTCAGAAAGTAATCACAGGCCAACACAGTCCAGGGCTATTTGGGACAAAGGTAACTTTGATACCCTGATTTTTCTTTGTGGGTAATGTGCACATGAAGAAATGTGCAAATGAAGAAATAGCCTCTTTGGTCCACTGTCACATTTTCAGCCAGATTTCATACCATCTGGATGACAGACCGACTGCATGTAGATGTCACCAAGTCTTAGAGTTAACAGGGGCCCCAGAAAGGCTCTTGCTTTTCTTTCACCAAAAGCACTCCACCAGAAAGGAACTATGTTTGGCTAGCTGTCTGATTTTATTTATTTTTTGACCAATTATTCCATCACAAATATCTTCCTTCATGATTTGCAAACATAAATTCAATTTTTGTCAATTCATTTCAAATTTTCTTTCCTTTTTGACACATTCTCTTGGAAACCATTTTGATGATAAATATAATGAATTTATTAAAAGCCAAAAAGTTGGGAAGACCAGAATCTTAAGTCTTCAGAATAACCATTTGTTGTGTATTTTTTTCCCCCTAACTGCTATGTGTACTTAAGAACATTATTTTGTTATCATGGAAGCAATTTTGGAAGTCCAAGCCCTTCACTGCTGTCCTCATACCTCTTCTGTCTATGGGACCCAGTGATCCTGGATGCTAAACACCTTCACAAACCAAGGACTGTTTATCAGAGTATTTGGAAAATAGCTCCATGGGTGGCTTTACGTGACTCACAGCATTTTCCACTTGGCATCATGCAGACCAAGTCCATGTGACCTTTTCTCTACGCTTTGCCATGGTTGTTTGTTAAATTCATCCCAGGCTTATAATTAACGTTTAAATCCACTTTGAGATGAAAGAAAACTGAGACAACATAAACTATCATTAGCAGTCATAGACATGAGTAGCCTACATGTCTGTTTCTTCAACCCCTGAGGTTCCCTCCGTATACATTTTAAAGCCTCAAAGAGGTTGTGGTTGTTATAAATCATCATTTTACATTTGTGATACTGGGATACAGGGAAGCCTTTAACTCAAAAGACCCAGTCTCGTTTCACTATCTAGGATTAAATTCCTCTCTGGGATGGAAGCCACGCTGGAAAAATTTGCCCCACCGGGATGCAAGCTTCTCTCCTGGGGGCAGGGTGTCTGTGAGTGCTGCACAAACATCCTCAAACCCAGCTCATCCTCAGAATCATTTGGTTCACTAGAGAAAAAAACAGATTCCTGGGCCCCAAACCTGGAGGCTACTTCAGCTGATGTAGGCAGGGAACTGACATGAGCATCGCCGATCAGATGATTCTCAGTCTGATTTTCTGGCACACAAGAAGTCAAGTCAGGTTTGAAACTTCAGCCCCACCTGGTCTGGATTAAAGCCAGTGCTTTGAAAAGAACACACAATTAGTATATGCATTTGTTGTCCAGAGGATCAATGTGTTCCTCAGTTGGTGAATATAAACTATTTCAGTTGTGAGAAAAGGGTTAATATTTGGCTAATATTTCTCATAGAACTGACAGTGTGAAAGTTCATATTTTTTTCTCCCCTGGAAAACAGCAACTAACTCATTATGAAAAACTCATTTGTAAAACAACCTTTGGGAGATTTATCAACAGATACAAAAAAGCGGTAATTTTAAATGCTGATTTAAGAAAAACATGTTCATATACCTTTCTAAGCAGAATATTTTTTCAGACCTGTATTCATATACTGTGATGATTCTAGACCAAGATTTCGTAACCTCAGGTTATTAACAATTTAGGTCTGGAGGTTCTTTGTAGTGGAGGCTATCCTGTGCGGGGGGATGTGCAGCAGAATCTCCGACCTCAACCACTAGATGCCAGCAGCTTCCCCTAGCAGTGCCATCCAAAAATGTCTCTGGACATTGCCAGAATTTCCTGGGAGACAAAATTCTTCCAGTTGAGAAGCACTGCTTTAGGAAAACCATGTGAGCTCTCTGGGGTTTTAGGAATTTATAATACAGGATGAAAGAGCAAAGGTGACGTTCATAGCAGTGGAATCAGAAAAGGCTAGATGATAAATAATTCAATAAAGGTAAATAACTACTTAGGGAAAAGTAATCAAGATTCAATGCCTACCCATACTGAAAAATAAATTTCAAAAGATCTAGAGTTCTAAATGAAAAATATAGAAAAAATACATATGATATATTTTTATAGCCTTGGGGTAAAGAAAATTTGCCTAAAAACTCCCAGAAAACCCAGAAGCCCCAAATGAAAACCTCAATAGACTTTACTCCATAATATTTTAACACTGCTGTATGATGAAATAAATAGAGAAAGGCACCATAATCAGCATTTTAAAAAAGGTAAAGAAAGAAAATATTTGCAATATGGATAACAAATGGAAGATCAATACCCATCAAAAGTAAAAAACCCAACAAGTCATTTAAAAAAAAATAGAAAACAAGTTAGTAATGTGAAAGGGAAATTGATAAAGGAGAATGAAGTAGCCATAACACATAAAAACTTCTCAATTTTATTATAACTCAGGAAAATGCAAACAAAAATTACAATGAAATATCATTTTAATCCCACCATACTGGCAAAATTAAAAAGATCCATGAAATGCACAACTAATGAAGGAAGATGTGGAGAAATAATCATGCTCGTGCCTGTATAATGAGAGCTGACATTGGTTCAATCTTTTACAATTACAGGGGACAAATCAGTAGTAGCTGTGCAAATGTAAACTGCACAATCTTGGATTCAGTATTCCACAACAATCAGTCTATCCTATAAAAAGCCTCATCTATTCAAATAATATATATCTATGTGTGTATTCATGTATATGTGTGTATGTACATATGAGGGTAGTTGCTATGGTACTGTTTGTAATAACATTGCAGACAGATAATAACAGATGTAATAGACATTGCACACAGGCTAAAGTTAGCCATAAACAAGGAATGATTGGTGCATCATCATATCTTGATACCTACAATGTGGTTTTTTGCAATAATTAAATAGGATGAAATAAGTTTAAAATATTGAAACAGGAAGGCCTGTTATATGACAGAAAGTTTCAAAGCTATATATATATATAAATGTGTGTAAATATATACATATATTTTATATAAATAAATATATTTGTTCATATCAATGTTTATGCTTGTGTATATATAATTATATGTATATATGTACATATAAAAAGTCTCTTGAAGGATACACATCAAACTATTAATGGGCATTAATTCCAGGAAGAAAAATAGGATGTACATCTCATTCTATGTGTTTGAAGGTTTCCCACAAATATATAATCTGCATATTATATAATTTTAAATAAGAGCAAGGAAGTTGACTGAATGATTTCCGAATGCTATCATTTCAGCTCTAACAAACTGTGATCTAATTAATCCTAATTTAGAAATAAATCAGAAAACTTGAGCTACCGATCTTGGGTCTATATCACAGGAAAATTCAAGGGAAAGAAATTACTATTCTTTAAGCTCGCAGTATGAGCTTATTCCATTTGTATACATTTTACCATTTATCCTGACAGCATCTTAGTTTTACTGAGCAAATAAGAGGTTAAATAGTTCAATAAAGATCACAGGGCCAGGAGGGAACAGGGTCAGGATTCAGACTTGGACCAGTCTGCTGGGATATGATCACTGCTGCTCTCTACAGCAGATGATTCATAGTTTTACTAGTTGATGGAGAAACTCTGGTTTATCTTATAAACATCAAGTCAGAAAGCTGGAGGCATGGAAGAGCACCTGCCCAGCAGCATAACCATCATGACTGCCATGCAGTAGAATTGCAGAGATGTGGTGGTGCTCACCCTGCACCAGGCAGTGATGCATATCTCACATAATCCTCACACTGAGTGAGAGGAAGCTTTTATTACTGTTCACATCTTGCAGGTAAAGACACTGAGTCTCAGCAAATATAAGAAAATTGCTGAATGTCACATGAATAACATGGATGGAGCTGTCTGTCTGACTCTATAGGCTATCTTATTATTACATACACTGAATAGTGTAAAAATTATTTGCTTCTAGCTACACTTTGGAAAGAAACAAGTTGAAACTAAGATGTTAGCTATTTGAGCAATTCCTGGGTCAATACAAGGAGTCAGGTAAGGTTGCTTGCTCACTTGTATTATGAAATGGTTTGCAATGTTTCACCACTGGAGTGCAGTATATGAAGAACCATCACAGGAAGCTGCCAGACACACAGAGAGGAGGGTCTGTGCTCTGGGGCTCTGGCTTGACAGAGAGCCCCGGCTAGGCTGCTCCTTGATGGCAGGGGAGTGCTTGTTTATGGCCATATCCTGTGGCCTAAACATAGAGGTGTTCAAGGTCAAAACAATTCTAATAGTACTAAGTTGTTACTTACCTTTTCAACTCATTCTCACAAGTGTGCAAAGGCTACATGAAATGTGATGACATCATCACTGATTTTAAAGGGACCAACATGGCAGTAAAGGAGACCACAGCCCCCATCTTCCCACAGAGATCAATGATTAGGCAGCCATCCACAAACAAAACAGCTCTGGGAGAGCTCTGGAGTCCCCTTAGGAAGCCTCAGCAACACAAGGCAAGAAGCAGCCACATAGAAAAGAAAAGAAGACACCTTGCCTACCCCATCCCAGGCCCTGGGCTGGCACTGCTCAGCAGCAAGAAGGAACTCCTGGCTAAGAGAGTTCTTCTCCCTGGGAAGGAAGAATGAGACAAGGGATGAGCTTCCCCAGTCGTTAGGGCAGCACATGAAGGACCTGTTTCCGTTTCACCCCACCCAAACTGGCAAAGCTGACATGGATAGAGACAGCTAGGAACCAAGAAGAAAAGTAGGGGCTATCAATAACAGCCACACAACAGAAACAATCACATTCCAGTGACCTGTTCTGCAGACAAACCCAGCATCTTTCTCACTAAAGAAGCCAGGAGTCAGCACAGCTACCACAGACTCCCTGAAGGTCGCATCAGTTTTCTCTGCACAAGTATTCACATTCTCTGATACCAGCTGACTGAGTCCCCTCCCACTCCCTCGTGCTTGCCTCCACTGCACCAGCAGCTGGCCGAGGTCTCTGCAGTTGCGTGAGTATGGACCCCCATGGCTGACTTCCTCTGCTGTGCACACACTCAGAGCTAGTCCCTCCAGCTGTGCACTTGCACACCACCAGCCTGATAACTGTCACTGACTCCCAGTGCCATGCCCATGCCCAAGGAGAGACTATGCAGTCACAAGGAAGTGTGCTGACAGCTGCCAAAATGCCCACAGTTAGGTCTGGCCCTTGCTTTCTTCTCTAGCCCCACCACTGCATGCATGTGTGCAATCAGCCCCTGCAACTACATAGGCACCTGCACCAGCCCCACAGTTTAGGGCACGCACAACACCAGCTCCAGCCATCCCTGGTCTTAGGTGCTAGACCTGGAGGTCCTGCTGAGGGCCCCAATGGCCCTTACAGCTACTGCAGAACACTTCAGTGTTCAACAAGGACCACACAGCTGTTGATGTTGTGGACCCAGCAGAGTGAGCCAAAAAGACATCATTCCTTCCTGGACCTGGTGCTGCCACACCCCTGACACTTGGCCCCTTGCACCACTAGACCTGGGATTATAGCATGCCAGCATGCCCTCACCCATGGGTAAAAGGCATCTCTTACCAAAATCAGGCCACAAAGGCTGAAAGACATGACTGCTTCCTCAAATGAACAGACACCTATGCAAGGCTACAGAAATCATGAAGAATGGGGGAAATATGCCTTCTACCAAAGGAATATGGTAAATGTCCAGTAACTGGCCCAAAAGAAATGGAGATTCAGGAACTGCCTGACAAAGAATTCACAATAAAGATACTTAGAGAGATAAAAGAGAACACAGATAATAGTTTAATGACATGAGAAAATTTATACAAGAACAAATGAGAAGTTTAACAGATCTAGAAAAGCAAAAAGACCCAAACAGAAGTTTTGGAGCTTAAGAATACTGTGGTTGAACTGAAGAATTCAATTGAGAGTTTGAATAGCAGATCTGAGCAACAAAAGAATGAATTGGTGAGCTTAAAGACAGATCAACTGAAATGACCCAATCAGAGGAGCAAAAACAAAAAAGGAATGAAAAGGATCAAAGAAAGCCTATGGGATGCCATTAAGAAAAACAAGGCACACATCACTGGAGTCCCAGAAGAGAGAGAAAGAAAGAGTGGAAAGCTTATTTAAAGAAATATGGTGAAAAATTTCCCAAATCTGGAAAGAGATTTGGATATCCAAGTCTATGAAGCTAATAGGTCACTCCAAAATTTCAATTTAAAACAATCTTCTCTGAGACCCATTGTAATAGAACTGCCTGAAATCAAAGAGAATTTTAAAAGCAGCAATGGGAAAAAAATTTCTCTCAAATAAGGGAACCCCTGTTGCAGGAACCACAAGAACTACAAATAAAAAGTTGGGACACCGAGATGTTGGGCAAGAAACAGCAGCCATTAGTGCTGGCACTGGCTCACCGGATTGTTATCCAAAGGCTGAGCCCTGAGCACAGCAGGACTATGCCTTTTATACATTTACCACAAGGTTAGGGGGGAGTCAGCACCCAGGAACCCTTGCAGTGGGAGCTATTAGGTTACTATAGGGTATTCAGGATAATAGTTATATTTTAATCTATCTCTGTAAAGGTTACCCAGATACCATATTATCAACTAATGGGCTTCCATGACTATTATCAACAAGCTGTCCCATACCACTGAGTCCTGGTAGGATTGGTGGAGGAGGGAGGGGTACATTGTTACATTGTTTCAATCTCAAGCACCCAAGCGCCTGTGATTCCTCTACATTCCTGAAGCCTCAACAGAAACTTTGTCTCCTTGGCTTCCTTGGCTTTTTACCACACCCCTACAAGGCTATCAGTGGGTTTCTCAGCAGAAACCTTGCAGGCTAGGAGAGAATGGGAATCTATATTCATTCTGTTAGGCAGGAAAATAGGTATGAGTGGGGTAGAAAGGGAATAAGGCCAGGAAAGTCCACTAAAAAAGACCCAGATTTAATGAGTTAATCAGTTAAAGCTCAAAAAGCCAAGAGTAACTTGGCCTGGAATGTTTGCATATTCCCCAGATAAAGGAGGATACCTCAACATAGCCCATGTCTTTATTGTGTTACTCATGCCGGCCCAGCTTATTTTTTAACTTTACTTATATGCTGTTTTTTCTCTCCTTCAGCTCTAATCAAGTAATTTGAAACCTGGGAAACTAATTTAGCAAGTAGGCCCAGCTATAAACAACAGAGTAAAAGGCAGAAAGGATTCCACCTTAAAGATGAGATTGCACTTTAAAACCCAGAAAGTTAAGAAGTTAAGATTCTTAACTTACTCTTTAGCCAACAGACAATAACTCAGCCCACCTTGGGTGCTGGGCAGCCAATCTTAATTGATATGCTCCCAAACCAGGAAGCTGCCATCCTGGGAGGGAACAAAAGCAGTAAATTTCTCACGGTAATTTTGTAGAATTTCCCAGAGGACTGATAAGAAACTTAATGTCTCATCAAAGATAAACATCTTGAGACCACTTAACAAGGCTGCACTCTCAGCCCTTGGTTACATTCCTGAAAAATTCTTAAAAGGGGGAACCCCCAACCTTTCAGTGCACACCTCTCTCTGGGGTCACTTGCACTTTGTAAGCGCATAGACTTTCTCTCTTTTAATAAAACTTAAACCTTTCAAGGTGCTTCTCCTCCCTGAGGTCAACTGCTGCACTTTTTCTCTCTTTAAGTAACTTTAAATAAAAATTTTACTCTGCTTCACTACTGTGTCTCTGCCTGTCAAATCTTTGTCATGGAGGGGACAAGAACCGAGGAAAATACACAACGCTCTTCCCAACAATTCTGAAAGAAAGAAGCTCCAGCCAAGAATACTTTATCCAGCAAAGTTGTCCTTCAGAAATAAAGGAGAAATAAAAACTTTCCTAGAGAAACAAAGGCAAGGGAACTTTCTTTATTAAGGCATGAATATTTGTGTTTTTAGGAATTAACTCACTTTTTAGGTTATACCTTTTAAAATTCTGGAAACCTCAATACTGTGCAAATGTTATTTTTAAATCCTGTGGTTTTCCTTGTGCCTAAGAATAAATGTTAAGTACATTCTATTGTTTTATTTCACAATAATGTTTTAAATATTTTCCCAAAACTCTCAATTTCTCAACTTAACTACAACTTATTTTAGAATTGCACTTTATTCTAAAATAAAAGTTTGTATTTTTTTAAGAAAAAAGAACCATCACATGTTGAAAATGTAGCTGAGAAATATTGATTGGTGTCAAAATGAGAATCACAGGTTTTCATGCATGCCTGACAACCTATAATGGAAGATGAACCAAAAGACCATTTGTCTTAAAGCCTACAGTCTCCTGTGAGATAACTCATATTGAGAGAAAAGACGCAGGACATGAGTTTGACTCAGTAAGGAAGTTCATGTGGTTGGATCACAGAGTGATTCTGAGAAGAACATTGACGTGGAATTTCAACTGGATTCCATGGCACAGCCCCCACTGGACGCAAGGTTTCAGTTTCTAAACCTGAATCATTGTTTTAATAAAACTCAGCTCAACATTGGGGGAAAGTATCATTAGCTTGAGAGCCCTTCAACCTGCAACTCAAATAGTAAAGAAGAATTCTCTCCCAATTCCAGGGATTTTTTCTTTTTTTTTTTTTCCTACTCTTGTGTTCCTGGGTTATTTTTTATTTTTATTTTGTTGTTGTTTGCTTTGTCCTGTTTTATTTGTGTAACTGTTAATGTAATATGTCTCCACATTTCTAAAAATGGAAGAGCTGAATGAGATTTTCCTTTCTTTCTGGCTGTATGAAAGTTTAAAAACCTAAAATGTCAACAGTGGAAACCAAAGTTTTCTTCTACAGTCCCAGTTTGCCTAACATCAGAGTGAGATCAGCGGGTGCCAAAGAACACGCGGCTCTGCAGTGTTACACAAATGCTTCCACTGCTCTCCTAAAGTAGGTCAGGTGGGTTCTGCTGAGCACGTCAGACAAGCAAGGTTGAGATTAGTCCAGATAAGAACTGCAGGCTTCCAGCATCACCTTCCGGCCAGCCCAGAGTGGGTGAGGCTGAGACTGTGGGCTGTTACTTTCTCACAGACTCATCTTTCCTGTTTTAGCTTCAGCTCCCTCACCAACCACATTTCCCACAGTCTGAATTGGTGTGGCTGCTGTTAGCTCAGTTCTGCAGAGTTGATGTAAAATTAAAGTATCATTTTACATTATGTCACATTTTTTTTTCTGAAATTCTAACACATTCTTTACTTAAAATGACAATAAGCTTATCCTCCTGGCCTGCTTAACTATTAGTAAGCTAAGGAATTGCTCACATTGCCACATAGTCGATTGAACTAGGACATTTAGTCCATGCCAATAACTAGTCTGCGACTCATTTTAGTTATTGCAGATGAGTTAATTACCAGGTATCCATCTAATTAATCTCTCAGCAATTAACTACTGATTACAACCCAAAATAAAATTTTTGTTTACGTCTGTTTAGTCAAGCCTAAACATGGAAGATTTATTTTCTTCCAATCAACGTTCTCAGCCATCACTAAAAATAGAAAATGTTCTAAAATTTTTTGACACTTTATTGAAAAATACGTAGCACTACATTTTCAACCAAAGGACAGTGATCGCTGAGCCCTAGAATGTGACTACAGAAACTTGTAATGTTTTCTGCAGACTCCATGTCTTTCTACCAATCAAAGAAAGTTAGAAACCAGGCAAAAAAGAAAGAGATGTCTTTATGGTCCTCATTACCTGAGGATGAAGAGCAGGCTTTTTATGGGCTGTATGCACATAACTTCAGGTTGCATCTAATACCTGGAAGTTAAGGGATTGGTAATTGTAAGTTGTGTGTGAGGGAGTAGGAAGGGCCAGATGGTATTGAGACATCCCAGACAACGTTCCATGCCACTCTGTGTTCTTTCATTCTTATTAACCAACCTTGTCCAATTTGCTTTGGAATTTGGGAAAGGAATTACTGCTGGAAAATATTTAAGAGTTTTTAAACCTACAGATTCTTCTGACTTTAGAATTAGTTATTATATTGCCAGGAAACCATAAATGTAGATGTTGGACCATGTCAAAAATCTTGTCAAGAGAATGGATTGTTTCACACAGAATGGAGATGTGGCTTCTGATTCTCGTGGCATATTTGTTCCAAAGAAATGTGAATTCTGGATGTATGCCAACTAAAGCTGCGGACCCAGAAGCATTCATGAATATTGTAAGTTGGGATTGTTCAAGTTTGGGGGAAAGTGAAGTGCCTTACCTGTTAATGTTTGCATCTCTGTATTGTCTGCATGATCTATCCTATTTATACACGGTGGTGATTTTTTGTAGCAGAGCAGTCAGAAATTAGCATATTGTACTGGAAAGAATGCAAAACTGTGTGAGGAGAGCTGGGTTCTCCTCAAACAAATTCACTAAACTTGGGCAAATGATTTAAGCCTTTTGGGATTCAAACACAATTTACCTTTTTCTTGAATTCTTAGGTGCATTCTGTGAACAGGGAAATCACTAGGACACATCCAAACTCTTGATTATTTCCATTTTGTCTGTACTTTCTACTCTTCTTCTACTTCCTCCCATATTGGAAAGTTGATAGCCCTTGCTTCTTCCTATTGGGACTCCCACTTCTGGTAGTATTCTGTATCTTCTTAATCTATCTTTTCCTGTTTTGGACTGATAACTCGTTGACAGGCAATAAAAGGGCCCTAGTGAATAAAAGACCCTAGAGAGGGCTTCTCATGAGTAAAATTCATGAATGAGGTTACATCTCTTTTGGTATCCCAGAGAGCTTTTTACACTTGCAGATTTTTGATTGAGTTTTAGCAATGTCCTGTCTGTGGTAACACATCCCATAGTGGACATTGTGATGCAAGCTATGGAAATACTCTTTCATTCTATCTTCACTGCTCTGTGCAATAGACATAATCACACCCACTTTTCAAATCAAGGAACTGGGATTAAAGAGGTTAAGCAATTTAAATTAGCCACACCTCTGGTAGGTGGTAGAGCTACCCAGGCCTGCCCAAACACAGAGCTCATAATTGTAACCAGTCTTCCCAGGTGAGGAGGGGCTGCCTCCAAATGAGTAAAATGATTGCTGCAATGTTTGTGCTCCATAGATTGTCATAGATTTAACAAGCTTTTATACAGATTTAAGAATGTTTTCACAGAAGCCTCCTTGAATGGATTCTAAAACTGCCATAGAAATATTCTGAATCTACATGTTGCCAAATATTAAGTTTCTTTTGATCATTCCAACAACTTGAGGCTTAATCAGATAGTGGGGTGGGCAAATTGGTGTGGATCTGCAGAAACCTTCCTCCTAGCCCCAAGAAGGTTCCACACAAATTGCTCTGGGTTTTTGGGTGGAGGGAATCTTTTTAGCTTTAGGCAGAGCCAGTCTCTCTGGGCCTTGCCCACTGGGTATGCCCCACATCTACACAATGTTGGTGCTTCAGGAATCCTGAGACTAAAATCCATTGAACTGGATTCTGCCATTGAGTAGCTATGTGTAGAGAGGGAAAGTAAAATAGAACATTCATATAATTGCTAGTGTAAGTTAAATGAAATAGGATAAAAGTGATTCAGAGTCTGAACACATGTACTGATTTATATGGATATAATCTATCCTATATTTTGGTATATAACTGGCTTCATTCATGTATTTTTCTAGTAAGTGTTCATTGAGCACCTGTTGGGCCCCTGATACCGTGTTATGCACTGAGGTTACAAAGAGATCTAAGTATATCAGAAGTCCTGAATTCATGGAGCTTTCAATCCATCAAAGATAAAGACACTCGATTACTAATTACAAGAGGAGTGGAATCACAGAAAACATAAAATAGAAGGACCCAATCCAAGGAATTTAGGAAATTTTTTCTGAAGAAAGGTTTCTTAACCTGAAGTCTGAAAGAGCGAGGATAGTTAGGAGACCTCTGCAGTTTCATATTTTACAAAGAGTTTCTATATGTAACAGCTGTATAGAATGAGGTCCTTAACCAGGAATCCATATAGGCAACAAGGAATCTGAAACCCTGAAAGTGCATGCAAAGTCATGTTCATGTGTCCATATGCCTATACATTTTTATAGTTCTCCTCAAATTCACTGAGGGATCCTTGACCTACAAATGTTAAGAACTACTGCTCTTGAGTCTGTGGTTTTACAGCTGGAGAGAACTTGGGGAATGCACGGCCCAGAGGTTCCTATAAGCTGTCCTGGGGCAAGTGTCCCTTCGGCCTGATCCCTAACTGAAGGGGGCCCAGGAATCTGTATGTCTAAGTGCCCAGATGATTCTGACGCAAGCCCAGGTTCTGGAATCAGTGCTCTGGGCCAGTGGTTGTCAAACATTAGGCTGGACCAGAATTTCCCAATGAGTTTGTTGACACACAGATCACTGGGCCCCATCCTCAGCATTCCCGGGTCAATAGCTTTGGGGGGAAACCTGCATCTCACAAGTGCTCAAGTGGCACTGATGCTTTTGATCCTGGGCCCAAGGCCATTCTAGCCCAGTTTCCACACTACAGATAAAGAAAGGGAGAACTGGAGACGGCTGGTTAATTTCTCTAAGATACCGTGGTTAGCTGGGAAAAACAAGGAATTTCTTGTCTACTTCTTCCAGTATCAAGGAATTCATTTCTTCACGTTTTACTTTTGGATCGTTGGAAATATAGTCATATAAAACTGAACTTCAAGAAAACCCCTGCTTTCTCCACAGAGTGAAATCATCCAACACCAAGGCTATCCCCATGAGGAGTATGAAGTTGCAACGGAAGATGGGTATATCCTGTCTGTGAACAGAATTCCTCAAGGCCTAGCGCGACCCAGGAGGACAGGTATGGCCCACCTCTGGCACCCCAACACTGCAGTCTTCCCTACAGTCGACTTCCTTGTGATCTGAGCATGTGTAAGGGCGTCTGGGCTTTGGGTGCAGACCAGGGCCCGTTGTTCAGGCCAGAGATGGCTTTAGTTTTCCCATTATCGCCATCACCACCATCCCATCCCCAATTATCTTCAGCAAACAGGTTTGCTTTTCAAAAAGGACCTTCAAGAAAAGTCCATTTCCTGACCCTTTCTAGCATGTAACCCATTCCCCAAGCCCCTCCCATATAAATATTCTAGAATATCCACTGATAGTCTGAATAGACCCATCAACCCCTGCCCAGGAAGAACATAAAACTCCAGTATGGTGCCTGATGCCCACCCTGGGACACTCTATGTTCCCCATCCAAACAAAATTAAATATTTAAGATGTTCAGCTTTGCACTGAGGTCTTTTTAGGAATTAGGCAATTTATATACATTTTTAATTTTTAGCACATATTTCCATAGTTCACATAATCCCATTTTTTTAGGTGGGGTTTTCAGCTATTGCTGGCTCTTAAAATGTTTTACTGATTAAAGTGCATCCATCCTCCATCTCCATTTGGCTCTATTCCTTTTGGTACTCTAGCTCAATGTTTATGCAGCAACTGCATTATCTGTCATGAGTACAGATGATGTAATTTCTTACTGTGTTCTTTCTATATGCTGGGTACAATGCTAAGTGCTTTATTTGCACTAGTCTCACTGAGCTTTCACAATACTAGTAAGAAATTGCCACTCACAGAGGTTGAATAACTTGCTAGAATGTTGCAAAATCCATATTCAAATCAAGATCAGTCTACCACTACAGCCCAAGTTCTCAACTAGGACCAGAAAGCGCTGGACAAATGCTATGGGTCTTTGGTGTAAAGAAGCTTCATGGTTCTGTTTTATTCCAATCTGTACTTGTCCAGCTTTTTGAAAACCAGCTGTTTTTTACACCAGCTGCACAACTCTGCTTTGTACATACCCAGCAAGCTCCCACTTTGGTGCCTTCGAACTTGCAGCTCTCCCCTGGACCACTGTTTCATCACCTATTCACAGTTTGCCCTGGTCCTTCCATCAGGCCCCTCTATCATACTCTTCCCCTGACCATACTGTTCAAAACTAGCAACCCCTTGCCATCTATTGAGGTCTACCCCTTCCTACTTACTTTTTCTCATAGCGCTTACTACCTGATATGATAGATATTTGTTTATTGATTGATTAACTGTCTCCACCAACCAGAATGTAATTCGGAGTTATCTATTTTGTTCAAGGCTATGCCCAGTACCTAAAAGAGTGCCAAGCACATTGTAGGTGTCAGTAAGTATATGTGGAATGAATGAATGAATTTTATATTAAAAGTAAATAGCCTGGAGACACAGAACTTTTCACTAAATCTCACAAATCCTAGGAGGTAAACAAGGCATGGTTCTTCCAAGAAATCTAGTGACCGCAGCACCTCTTAAGTTCAGGGGCTACCTGCAACCCCTTATTTATGGATGGAGTTTGTCTTCCCACATCGTGTTTACTTAGACTGCACGTGCATCCCCGGGAGTGTGGAGTTGAAGAGATCAGCCTTCTGGGTCCAGGCAGTGCATAACACCCCCCTCTAATGGCTGGTGCTGGTCCTGCAGCTCGCACTGGCTTCCTCAAAGAGGAAATCTGGCCCTGAAGAAAAAGAAATTTATCAACCATCTCTTCAAAAACAGCATCAATTAAATTCATACTGAAAACAACTGAAAGATGTTTATAATCTTGTGACCAAAAAAAAGCCTGTTTAAAATCTTACTTTATCAAATAATCATTGTTAGCTTCAAATATTTATATCAAGAGAGGAAATAATCTGGGCTCCTCAGAAATGACAACTTTTTAAAGAGTAATCTCACACACTCACCTGCGGGCTATAATTTAAATGAAAGCCCATGACTATAGGGGATATTTGAAATGACAGAAGTATTGATAAGCCAGCTCTTTCACTAAAAGAACTGCAAGTCCAAACTGTACAGCTAAGCAAAGTGAAGCTGGCCCCAGCCATGGGAAATGTCCCAAAGATTCCAAGAGGAGCATTGGTCCACCTCGGTCTGGTCACTGCACTTTGAGGTCACCTCCCTGAAGGCTGAGAGTGTGAACTCAGTGACCAGACATAAAGGAAAACATACAATAGCCTTGAGTTACTTTCTCCTAGTCACCAACTAGCAGCCCTCAAATTCACTCCCCTGAGGGATAAAATGAGCAAAGGGAATTCATGATACTGTCCAGATATTAGATGAGTCTGCTGCAGGAAGGCCCTCATCCTGCAGGGAGACTGCATAAGGACTCAGTTCATCGAAATATGAGCTGCTGCCTTATAGGAGATCAAGCAATGCTTAATACACTGCATCTCAATTAATTCCCCAAACACTACGAGGTGGGCAATTGTATCCTTGTTTCACTAATGAGGACACTGAAGCTCAGAGCATCAGTGCCTTAGAAAATCACAGCATGAATAACAGCAACAAAGCTGCTCTTTGCTCCAGTCCTACTCCTAAGTGCTGTGGTATGGGCATTACGCCCACGATCTGATCTAGTTTCCACAAGTCCTATCAAGAACATGATATTTTTCCTCCTAAAGTTGCATTTTCTTCATCTTTCAATAGTATTTGCTAATGTCAGAAATGATGTACTTACCTTAATTTGTGTAACATGTTAG
This sequence comes from Manis javanica, assembly GCF_040802235.1. NCBI lineage: Eukaryota > Metazoa > Chordata > Mammalia > Pholidota > Manidae > Manis > Manis javanica. Next base: position 66,015,122 of record NC_133162.1, read on the forward strand.
AATTTCTAAAGCCTTTAATCCTTCTTTATCCCCTACTGATATTTTTATAAATAGTATTTTGGTATTATTTCAAACTTAAAGAAAGTTTCCAAGAATAGTAACAAAGAACTGCCATCTACTCTTTATCCTGATCTACTAGTTGTAGATTACATTTTGCCCACACTTATTTTATCACTCCTTCTCTCTCTGTCTCTTTTTCTGTATCATATTATTTTCTCAAAAACCTTTAATGGTAAGTTTGAGTTATCATGCCCACTTACCCCTAAACACTTAAGTATGTATTTCCTAACACTGGAGAGGGGAAAAAACCTTTTTTCTGCTACTCTTAGGTCTTAGGGCTCCAGTCAGAGACTGGCAAAAGAAATTAATAAGAGAAAAAGAAGCAGAGGTTTATTCACCTGGGCACAACACATAGAGATGGGAGCCCTCAGAAATGATAACTCAAAAGGGTATTTAGGATTTGAGGTCCATGTACCCAACGTAGTAGTGGAAAGGGGAAGGAGAAAAGGTACTTACGGAAAAGCAAGTAACTTTTGGGAAAGATCAATGGGCCCTTAGATGGGATAGATGGGAGACATGACAGTTAGTAACGATCTCTGGTTATGGTGCCAATTTCTCATCACTGGGAAGAGAGGATTAGAGCTGCTCCCTGGGAAGGAGTTTATAACAATCGAGTTATTTGTGGGGCTTTACTTTTAGGCAGATAAGGGATTTCAGGAATTCAAATGCCTTCAGCACAAAATAATTCTTATGCCAAAGTGGCATATCTTGGCTGGGGGTGGGGTTGGGGGTTCTAATCCTGATCCCTTCACTAAGACGGGTATTCTCTTCTATAATCACAATGCATTTATCAAAATTAGAAAACTAATACTGATTGACAATAGCATTTACTCCATGGTCCATATTCAAATTACCACAATCAGGTTAGTCAACACATCCATCAGTTACCATTTTATTTTGTGTGTGTGTGTATGTGTGTGTGCAGTAAGGATGCTTTAAATCTACTCTCGTAGTGAATTTTAAGTATACAATACAGTATTGATTATAGTTATCATGCTGTACATTGGATCTCCAGAAATTATTCATTTTACAGCTGAAGACTTGTATCCTTTAACCAGTATTCCCCCTAACCCTCAGCCCCTAGTTATCACCATTCCAACTCTGTTTCTATAAGTTCCTCTTTTTTTTTTTAATAATCCACATATAAGTGAGGTATATATGTTTCTATGCCTGGCTAATTTCACTTAGCTTAATGTCCTCTGGTTTCATCCATGTTTGTCGCAAATGGCATGATTTCCTTCTTTCTTATGGCTTAATAATATATACATATATATATATATATATATATATCATATATACCACATCTTCTTTGTCCATTTGTGAGTTGACAATTAGGTTGTTTCTGTATCTCATAATGCTGCAATGAACATGGGGGTGCAGATATCTCTTTGAGATACTGATTTCATTACCTTTGGATATATACCCAGAAGTGGGATTGCTAGATCATACGGTAGTTCTATTTTTAATTTTTTGAGGGTTTTTTTTTTCCATAATGGCTGCACCAATTTACATTCCCAACCAACGGTGTACAAGGATTTCCTTTTCTTCAATATCCTCAACACTAATTATCTCTTCTTTTTGATAAAAGTCATTCTAACGTGTGAGATTATATCTCATAGTGATTTTGACTGCATTGCTCTGGTGATGGATATTCGGCATCTTTTCATGTACTTTTGGCCATTTCTGTGTCTTCTTTGACAAAATGTCCACTCAGAAACTTTGCCCACTTTTCAATCAGATTATTTGGTTTTTTTGGCTATTGAGTTGTGTGAGTTCCTTAGTATTTTTTAATATTAGCTCCTTATCACAGTTTGTATAGTATTACCTCCCATCCCCTAAGTTGCCTTTGCACCCTGCTGATTTTTAGTCCAAGTAGTCTCACTTACTTATTTTTGCTTTTGTTGCCGTGCTTTTGGTGTTCTAACCAAAAAAAAAAAAATCATTTCTAAGACTAAAAAAACAGAGCTCTTTCCCCTCTGTTTTCCTCTAGGAATTCCACAGTTTCAGGTCTTGCATTTAAGCCTTTAATCCATTTTAAGTTAAATTTTGTGAGTGATATAAGTTAGGGGTCCAGTTCCGTTAGTGATATTAGCTTTGATCCCTCTGTTAAGGTGGTGTCTGTCAAATTTTCTTCTGTAAATTCAATATTTTTCCCTTTGTAATTAATAAGTAATTTGTGAGGAGATATTTTCAGGATATGTAAATATCTTAAAAACATTTCTTCACACTTTCAGCCACTAATTTTAGCACTCATCAGTTTTTTATAACACTATCAAACTTCCTATATTTATTAATTGACATATACTGCAAATAAGAGCTTTCCCTTCTCTCCTAATTTTTTAAATTCATTTATTGATTGATATCAATATAAACTCATCCATTCTTAATTTCTTCAATGGGATATAATTTATTGCTTTCATTATTTGGATTCTCAAATTCTCCTAAATTTGAACAGTGGGAGCCCTTTCAAGCTAGTTTGTGGATCCTTTTGACATGAAGGGCCCACAATCATTAAATGATTATATATACGGTATAATGGCATATACATATGTAAAAAAATATATATAATATACATTATATATTTAATATATTGATATATATACATTTATAATTATATTGTAGTTATACAATTAGCTTAATCCTTATACTACACTACCTCCTGGGCACTTCCAATAGCCTCTGAGGTGCCCAGACAAGTCTGGTAATAATAAGAACCACACAAAACACAACAAAAGAAGCTGAGCTTTATTGATTCTTTCTCTGCACCAGGCATTGTTCCATCTGCTCCTGTGCACTATTTTACTTAATCATAACAAAAATCCTATTTTTCTGACAAGGAAATCAAGACACAGGGAGGTTAAGGAGGAGGCCAAGATAATCCATCAGCTAAATCAAAATGTGAACTTCAAATTTTGTCTAACTTGAAAGCCCTTGCACAATAGAGGATAATAACAAAAGGGGAGCACATTTCACCCAGTTGAGATTCTCTTTTCTGTAGGTCCCAGGCCCGTGGTGTTACTGCAACATGGGCTGCTTGGAGATGCCAGCAACTGGATTTCCAACCTGCCCAACAACAGCCTGGGCTTCATCCTGGCAGATGCTGGTTTTGACGTGTGGATGGCGAACAGCAGGGGAAACACCTGGTCTCAGAAGCACAAGAGCCTCTCCATAGAGCAAGATGAGTTCTGGGCTTTCAGGTATATGACTGTTAGGAGAGTGGAGGTGGCCATGGAGGCCTGTGGGAGAGCTGGGGAAAGAACAGTGGCTTCTAGTATTTGGGTGACTCACTTTGGTCGGGTCATCAGTGTGTCCTATGGAATGTCCCCCAATGGTTTTACTTAACAAGTGATTCATCCGGGGAAGTAGTGGGGGGCTTGGGCTCCCCAAGGAGAAGGTGGGTCTGGCTAATGGGGTGAGAATGGTGGTTTGTGTCGGGTGACTGAGGCTGGACTGAGGGAAGTGTAGGTCCATTTCCTTGTAGATGGGTATCAGGGGAATAACTATTCCATGACCAAGGACAAGGACAAGTACCCCCACTAGATGAACAGAGGCAACATTAGAGACATAAAGAAAACTATTAAGCCTTAGGGACTATCAGTTTGACCAACACATTCTCACACTCTTACAAAAGGTTTTTAATGTTTTTATTTAAATTACCATTTACATGCATCTGCTCTTTACCCATTTCATCAGAGAAGCCCTTCTCTGGTGCTCCTTGCAGCATCTTTAATAACTTCTCATATAAATGAATCTGCATGGCCTGTGCTGTTCTGCTAATACTATAATCGGACACCTCCACTAGGATGTGGGTCATGTCCTCAGTAACTGTTCCTTAAAGATGGTTATCACACTGTAATAACATCTGGAGGAAACAGCAGTTTGCAAAAATGCCTGTGTCTGCAGGCGCTCCCATGCATTGCAGGTTTGAAACAAATCCATTCTGAATGTTGTGAGGGGCACAGTAACAAGCTTTTGGGGCTAAAGAATCAGGGGTCTGTTTGCAAACCACAGGGATGCTTTTGCTTGTTTCTGATTATAATTTTTCATATAACTTTGTCTTTTCCCCCTATAGTTATGATGAGATGGCTAGGTTTGACCTTCCTGCAGTCATAAACTTTATTTTGCAGAAAACGGGTCAGGAAAAGATCTATTATGTCGGCTATTCACAGGGCACCACCATGGGTAGGTTCCAAGGAAAGCAGGTTTGTATATTTGGAGGAAATGTGAGCATTATGGCACACACCTATGTCTGGGATATGAGCCATAGTACACTTCTCCCAGGTCGGGCCTTTCACTCTTCAGAGACAGGCTCTAACAGCTCTGGGAAATGGGGATTAAATTGAGAGAGAACTAAATAAATCAAATCACATCTGGCTCTACAACCTCTTAGGTGAATGTCCTTGAGCAACTTATTTAACCCCTCTGGTCTGTTTCCTCATCTATAAAATGGGCATCCTAACTCCCTCTTCAGGGTACTGGAAGTGTTTGGACTATTTAATGATAATGTACATAAGCTCTGTGAAGGCCAGGATCTTGTCTAGGGCACAGCCATTAAGAGTAGCTTCTGGCCCAGAGAACATACTCAATAAGTGAATTGAATGAATAAGGCCATGAGTTCAGGCACATAAAAGGCAATCAATAAAAAGTAAGCATTGTCATCCTCTATAAACAGAACTGATGGAGGATTTTATTTAGGTCTTTTTCTTTCCCAAAGCCAATGTCTAGAATCATGTGCTGTTGTCCTTTCACTTTTGAGGAATTTGTGAGAAGCTTTAATTCATGGCCTGCCTAGAACACAGATCACCTGACTAGGGAGATGGGAGTGGAGTTTACAGCCATCCTCCCCAGGCCAGTGGAAAAAAATGTGATTGGTAAAAATGAGGATGAAGGCAGATCAGGAGAGGCACAGTGTGCCCACGAGGAGAAGGCTCTCTGCAGAGGGCTGAGAACAGCTCTTTACTTTCACCTGAGCCAAACCCAAAGATGAAGTCTGGAGAGATGGATTCTAAGGAGGCAGGTGACCACACACCTACTGGAACCCAGGAAACAAGTCCAATTAGTTCATTTTTAACTGATGCTTTTTAGTGAAGGAATATTCTTCTTCATATTTTCATATTTTCTTCTCTGGATTTTTCGATTCCCATGAAGCTTTGTTTCACCATGAACTTCATAGATAGAAAGTTAGGGTGGCACCCCTGCTTGCATTCTGATATCAGAAGCCTTTAAAAAAACTTTTTTCTTTACTCAAATTATGCAACTTAACATGAAGACAAAGGTGTTTACAATGAGGCTTAATGCTATTTCTAGAAGAAGAAAGAGGCAAAAAACAGAGGATTCTTCTAGTAATCAACCATGGAGCTATTAATATGGAGACATTGTACTTACTTTGCATAAAAAGAACTGCTTCTGGGAGAAGTTATCTAGAGTTCTCAGATATTGACATTTGAGGGGAGTTCTAATAGGGTCAGAAATAAGGTGGAATACAGTTTAATGTATTTTCAACCCAGTTCTATTAATGGTAAAACTGGCAGAGAAAAGCTAATAAGTCACTCCTGTGCCTGCCTTTGCTTTTGCCTGGCAAACCCGATGACATGCAAGGAAAAGTAGAGAAGAAATCACTCTTCATTAATACACACTTACCTTCTAGGAACTAGACAGAAGTCTCATGATTCTCATTTTCTTCTGTCCAGCTCCACTCCCCATCAAATTGCAAATATCAGTCTAGGCAGAAAGAGTACACAAGTTCTTTTGAAACAGATACATAGTATTTCAAATATAATGACCATGCCTTGGATTTATACAATAGCCTTTTTCTCCCAAAGACGCCATAGATATCATCCCTCCACAGTGGTAATTTGGGGAATTTTATAAATATAGAAACTGAGTCACACACTGATTTAACCATTCTGAAGCTGTGAGAAATATAAGAGTTGGACTCCAGCTCACTAGACAACTTGTCTACTAGATTGCATTACAATTGGAGTTCCAGAGAAGTTATAGATCAAGGAAAACCAGCAAAATCCCTACTAACTCAATGTCCATTATGTACAGATTGTACTTATTACCAATAAAAAAGACAGTTTCTCTAATTCTCCATTGATTTCACTATAGAAATTTATTAAAAATATTTGACAAGAGTCTGAAAATTAAATGAGGTAAGAACCATGAAAGTCCCCAGCAAAGTGTCTAACATATAGTTACTTCTCAACAAATATATTTTCTCAAAGACCATATTATTGGACTCAATAATATAATTCAATAATTCAATGAGAATCTACTACTAGAAAGCAAATATGCTACATGCCATAGGGAACACAGAAATTTGCTGCTGATGTTGTCTCCCTCAAGGAGCTTTTAATTTCATAGGACAGTTAAGACACAATCACACCTAATTACTGAAATATCTTGATAAAAGTGAATTAAGCATTTTAGGAGTTCTAGGATATCGATATCACACTAAAATATTTCTTCTCTTGCAGCCTTTATTGCATTTTCCACCATGCCAGAGCTGGCTCAGAAAATCAAAATGTATTTTGCTTTAGCTCCCATAGCCACTGTTAAACATGCAAAAGGCCCTGGTACCAAATTTTTGTTGCTGCCGGCTATGATGATCAAGGTACGTGACTCCTCAGATAATTCCTTGTCTAGGAAGAAGAGTCTTCTAACCCAATTTGCTAAAATACACACTTTCAAATTAGAGCCATTTCTTGACTAAAATTTAATGACTAATATTCCATTTCATATTTTTACAGGGATTGTTCGGTAAACAAGAATTTCTGTACCAGACGAGATTTCTCAGAAAGTTTGTTATTTACCTTTGTGGCCAGGTGATTCTTGATCAGATTTGTAGCAATATTATGTTACTTCTGGGAGGATTTAACACAAACAATATGAACGTGGTAAGTGGGAGCCTAGTAAATTCTGTTTCCCAAAGAAAAGTTATTAGTATCACTCCCTGAGAAGGTGTTAATGCCAAGAAAGACTTGGGGAAATGAGATACTCCAAGTAATTCAGTTTTCTTCAAATCATAGTAATAGGTGGGAAGCACTTCCATCTCGGCTGAGGCCAGGTTAACCAAAGGGCATGGCTAGATATTACCTTTCTAGGTTATAGAATGAAGAGGTCTGAAAGCAGCTTTACTATGGTGAATTAACAGATTTGAAAAAGTGATTAGAACCCAGCAGTCAAAAGAGAACTGCCATGTGTCACCCACCCTGCTTTCTACTCGGGTCTTTCTAGTTTGTAGTTTAAAGGAACGCTCAGGGCTTCAGTTTGACTCAGGTGTATTTACCAGTTGGGGAGGGGGTCACCATGTGGGTTCCCCGGGAAGCACACTCCAAGATGGAGAAGGAAAGGAACAGGATTTGGTGGGTGAAAGAATCAAGTTGTAGTGGAGTCTCCATGGGGGTCTCAATTGATCCTACAGGGATGTGTGAAGATAGGATGACCCTGCGGAACTGTCCCAAGTTAGAGGAGAAGGGCTGGATCCTTCTATGCCTGCATCAGCCAGTCATGTGTGCAGATTGCACAGGGAGAGGGAGGCCTTGGGCAGGGCAGCTCTCTGCACCTAGGACAGTTCCCTAGGGAGACCCGAGAGAGGGGGCTCATTGTCAGCAGCACTCTCAGCAGCTGGAGGAATACATCTGTCTAATTCTTGAAGATTTTTCCCATTTCATTAAGAGTATGATTAATAGCTACCATTTGATAAGCATACTTATGTACCAGGCAATGTTACTCCCTGTGACAACCCTATGAGACAGGTATTATTGATGTTCCTACTTTACAGGTTAGCATTCTGAGATTTAGTCGATTAAATAACTCTCCCAAATTCCCCTAAAAATTAAATGGCAAAGGTAAGATTTAAATGCAGGATCTATTCTAGAGCCCTCACCCTTAATTATTCTAGTAAAATTTTTTTAAAGAAGTCAGAAGTCAGTTCTTCTCAGATGACAAACAGATGACCAGGAATGCATTTGGTGGCATTTTTTATTTATGTGCATGTGTATATTATTGTTTCATGGATAATTGCTGATAATTTAATGTTCCCATTTCTTAGTCTGACATCCTGGACATTTGATCTTGACAAGGTGCACATCTTGTGAGTTTTTCCATGTCCCACAAACCATTCATGCTTTGTTACAGAGCCGAGCAAATGTATATGTCGCTCATACTCCTGCTGGAACATCTGTGCAAAATATCCTACACTGGAGCCAGGTGGGAATGTTGAATCTGTAGTCTTTGTTAAGGGTCTTTATGCATTTTATCTAGAATAATCAAAGGATGCCCTTTGGACAGCCCCAGGGTCATTTTGCATTTATTCCAACATGAAATGTGGTCCTGTCAATGCTGTTTCTACTGTGAATTTAATCTAGAGCACTGAGGTGTTTCAAGAGATGGGAGAAAAGGACTGGCCAAGGACATTTGAGGGGACCTTGAAAGGGCGAATTCTGATGGCCCCAGACCTTTCTAATTCTAACCACCCCAAAGAGTAGGCTGGAGATCTTTTCCACATCCTCCTTTTGGGCTACTCCAGCAGTGTGATAAGGTAGTAGTACAAATGTGCAGGTGAGACCTAAGTACCTGGGGGTGTTCACGGAGTCCTCTGTGCTGCAGACTCCTCCTGCAGTCATTGGATGGCAAGTCCTGATTCCCAGTGCATCACCTGGCCTGTCTCTAGGGGCAGAGTGCTGGATCCGAGGTAAAACCTTCAGAACTGATTCAAGGACTGTGTAAATGCTAATTATTCTTTCACATGTGAGGAAGCACTGCACCCAGCATTGCTCAGTATAGATGATACTGTAGGTGTCCCCGACTGACTTTGGAGATCAGGGTGGATGTAAGGACAGAGCTAGAGCATAACCAGCCTCAGATAGTCAACCACTAAAAATCGAAAACTTGGTTTAAAAAAAATGGGGAGCCCTTAATTCAAGCAGGAAGTTCATAGAATAGCACTAATATACCTAAATAATAAATACTGGTACTATCTTTTTCTCTAACAATTTAGAGCCTAGTCAGACTGTTCTAAGGTCATTGTGTGTGTGTGTGTGTGTGTGTGTGTGTGTGTGTGTCTGTGTGTGTGTGTGTGTGTGTGTCTGTGTGTGTGTGTGTGTGTGTGTGGCAGAGAGAGAGAGAGAGAGAGAGAGAGAGAGAGAGAGAGAGAGAGAGAGAGAGAGATTGATTTTATAATCAAAACCAGAGAATTCTGAGTTGGTTACATTTTGGTCACTTTCTCCTGGAATCACATTGGACAGCTCTAGGGGGTGCTTTCCAGTGTAGCTTACAGAGTTGTGCAGAATACCCATCTGCATAGACTCCTAGGGAGATGCACTTCCAGGGGTTGTATAACATAACGGTCAAGTGCAGCACGTTTTCCTTCTGGAGGGGCCTTATTCTTGCCTTCATTCTCTTCCCTGAGGGTTATCCCAACACAGTAAGTAAGAGCAGCCTCAGCCTCCTCCTCTGTCTCCCTTACAATCGCAGACTATGTAGCACATTCTCACTGCTCCTCCCATCCTTACCCAGGGACACATCTGTATGCCATGTCATTTTTGTTTCCTTTCAGGCAGTGTATTCTGGGGAACTCCAGGCATTTGACTGGGGGAACGAGACTAAAAATCTGGAGAAAGGCAATCAGGTGAGGAAAACAAATACCATCTACTACACACACACCCTTTTGAAATGGGTGAGAGGGAAGCTAGGAGGGCAATTTATTGTATAGATGGGAATAAATATGAGAATTCAAGTAGAAAATAATTTTTTGGGTTTGACTCCATTTCAAAGTGGGAAAGTCAACAGCTTAGCCGAGAGGCCTCCTGCTTTGATAATGAACTCGAACTTCTGTGATGAGGCTGCCTTTATGGACAAGGCACAGGGCTTCTAAGGAGCAAGATGGGGTAAGATTCAGTGAAGGGAGGAATATAGTCTGTAGTGGTCACTAAAATGATCCTTCTAGGATAAAAAAAAAACAAAAAACATAAGGATGACAGAGGTGAGGTTGTATGACAGGCCAGTAAAAGAGCATTAAATGGCAAGTGAAGATTACCGTGTTAGTCCGGCCTCAATCTATAACCTGGTGTGATTGTGGACAGACTGTTTTGACTCTCCAGGCCTAGATTTCATCTTTTAAAATTATTGGGCTAGATAACTCTTAGGGATTCTCCCTGGTCACACTTTTAGTGAATCTGTAACTTGCAAGTGAAAAATATGAAAAGAATGTTATGACGCTACCTAAAAATATGTGTAATACGTGGAGAATCAGAAGTGGATATTATACTCTTCTGAGCATAAAATCTTCAGTGAACTTATTTGATGAGCTTGTGTGTGGATATAAACTAATATCAACCATATAAACAGAAAGCTGGAGGGAGCTGAATGGACACTGTCTGATATTGTGAGTCTCCTATCACACTTCACATCCACTTCTGTATATCAACTAGCTACAAAAGGCTAGGAAACTGGACAGACTGTGTAGTGCCCCTGAACAGCAACTCTTAACACAGGTATCAGCTATTTTTTTAGGTCCTTCTTCACTGTTTCCCAAAATATGTCTTTAGAGATTTGCAGCAAATCATTGCAATTCCAAGATAGTTTTAATATATCAACATTTAATGTCTTAAGTTCTAGAGAACTGACTCATACAAAAATAGGCATCAGTGAATGGTCATGGAAAGGAAGAGAAAACACACATACAAAAAGGTGTCATAGAATCTCAGAGCCTTAAAGCTAGACCTGAATTCAGTTCAGTCTTTTCACCTGTAAGATAAAAAATAATTATTACCTGCTCCATAGAATGTTCCAATCTTTCATAGTTAAATTAAGCTATAAAAGGTAGTTCTGATCACCAAATTCTGATGTACGCATGTGTGGAGAGTGATTTCCCCACCCAGCTGGACACCAGCTGAGTGTCCTACAATTTAACTAAAGTGACACTGTCTACCTAGAGACAGCGTCAGATTCCACAGGTCAAGGGCTCAGTCCCACAAAACGGCTTCTGACTGACGGGCTACGATCAGGGGTTCCAATGACCCCCTCCTCAGGTTCGATTAATTTGCTAAACCAGCTCACAGAACTCAGATAAACATTTCACTTATTAGATTTCCAGTTTACTGTAAAAAGGATATAATTCAAGAAGAGCCAGATGGAAGAGATGCCTAAGGAAAAATATAGGAAGGCAGAGTGGACCTTCCATGCCCTCTCCAGGCACACCACTCCCCTCAAACCCTGAGCTCTCTGGTCTGTCTTTTTGGTCATTATGGAGGGTTAAATTCATAGACATGATTGATTAAATCACTGACCACAGGCGATTGAACTCAAGCTCCAGCCCCTCTCTCCTCCCTGGAGGAAGGGGTAGGGGTGGGAAGGAGTGGGGCTGAAAATTCCAACCCTCTAATCACACACTTGGCTCCTCTGGCAACCAGATGCCACCTGCTCCAAAAGTTGCCTCATTAACATAACAGAAGACACCTTGGGCTCTCCTCACTTAGGAGATTTCAAGGGTTTTAAGAGCTCTGTGCCCAAAATGGATGAAAATCAAATATATATTTACTAGAAATCACAGCATCACAGGCTATCCCTCCAAATCCTTAGAAAGCCACAAAGAGGAACAAAAGAACTGCCTGGGTTGGAACCTCAGCTCCAGGGTGCATTTTCTGAGTAAGGAATGGATTCAACTTTACTGTTGAAAGTTCTGGATGCTAATTAGCCTCAAGAGCTCAGCCAGCCTGTCTGATCTAGTCGCACTGCTTGAATAAGGGAAATTCTCAAGGCTTAGCAATCCTAGATACCCATCTTTGGGTGATGGGAGACTGGATCACGAATCCAATTTTTTACCTCCCCTTGGTTCAAACTGCCTGAGTTCCAGTGCCGTTGATTTCCCCGTGTTCTGGAGCTGCGGTCAAGCTGAGCCGGCCTCAAGACCTTTCTGTTGGCCTCAAAAAATCTGAAGACATGGAAGTCTTCTCAGTAGATCCCATTCTCTGTGGAATGCCTCAAACTCTGGCCTCAAGAAACTTTTGTGAAATTATCTTTTAAAAGGACAGGAACACTATCTTTAAAGGCACTTTGTATGTAAAATATTTACTAATAGACAAAGAATAAAAAATTAATGCTTAAAAGTGCTAGGAAATTTACATGTTTTGTCAATTAACCTAGTAAATTGTTATTACAAATCTCATTCCCATTTTGCAGATGAATAAATTGAGATTCAGCAAGGTTAAGCAACTTTACCTTCAAGGAGGGGCTGGAGCAGAAATTGTTATTGCAGCTCTGTGGGCTCCAGTGAAACTTTTGTCATACACAGGGCATGTTTACCCTATTTATTTAAAATGTAAATTATGACTTTGAAAGTCAAATGTTATCTACAGTCAAAAACTATTCCTCTTTTCTAGCCAACTCCCACGAGGTACAAAGTCAGAGACATGACAGTCCCTACAGCAATGTGGACTGGAGGTCAGGACTGGCTTTCAAACCCAGATGATGTGAAAACATTGCTGCCCGACGTGACCAACCTTATCTACCATAAGAACATTCCCGAATGGGCACACGTGGATTTCATCTGGGGTCTGGATGCCCCTCACCGTATGTACAATGAAATCATACATCTGATGAAGCAGGAGGAAACCAGCCTTTTCTAGGGAACATGTGGGGTCAGGCGGCAAAGCATCTGATACTGACAAATTTTAGGAAAAACCTCATAGCTGATGGGGCTGGGGTCTGAGAATGGAGGTCTTTAAGGATTTCCAGAATTGAAAATCTACCATATCAGTAGAAGGGAGGTGGAGAAGGGAGGGCAGAGATGTAGTACATATTCCTTCCAATTTCCTGCATTCGGCACTAAAACTGACATTTAAGTTGTTTTGTTTTTTGTCTTTCAGTTAATTAAACTACTCATTGGGTGAAAATGGGTTTCATGTGCTATTATATATTTTACCATCTTGAAGGGTAGGCTTCACCTAACCACTAGAAATATCTAGGCATTCTCTATATGTCATTCAGGTAAACCTCCTTAAAACATTAATTTTTTTTCTGTAAGCCATATTTTGGAGCAATAAAGTAAAATAATAAATTGGGACAGAGGAGAGGTCTTGAATCTCTGGATTGTTGTTGACTTTGACAAAATCAGCTGGACATTTTCACCTTGTTGCCATAGCGACATAACACTACCTCAGAGAGCTGAGCTGCTTAAGAACAACAAGAAATTTTTTTTAATATCTATGTACAATATGGATGAAAAACATTTTAAGCATCTACGGAAAGGGCCAAGTTTTATAGTTAAGTCTCAAGAAGGATATTTACGGGTTTTCCAATAAACCCATTATGCATCACATAAAACATGTATGTGTATTTCAGTATCTGCATTCTTGTCCAAGCTTGTTTGAGTTTATAGCCTGTTGCTAGGCGACCTACTGGCTACAAACGTCTGGCCCAGTATAGCTCTGGGGGAAAATATGTTCCCACCTCAGGGCAAATACCGTTTGAAGCTGAAATCAGTCAAAGGGAGAAATAAAGTGGGGAAACCCATTTATTGCCTACCAGCAGTCGTCCACTTCTGCTCGCCCCTGTCTCTCACAACCTGACTGCAAAAAGGGACCCCACCGAACTTCTCCAGTCCAAATATGCCCTTGTTCCCCAACCTCTTGTAGTCACCTACTGATATGGAGATTGACTCTTCTCTCCATCCCTTGGAAACACCTATTGATATGAAGATGCAGGAAGGCCAGGTGAGAGATTCTGGAAATACTGCAATTTTACGCACACCCAGTTTTCCACCCTCAAAAATTAAAAGCTAGGAAGAAAGTTTTATCATGTCATGAACATCATGAAACAAATTATCCCATATTTTATCCTTTTATCTTGACAAAGTTACTGTTAGACAATCACCCAGCTCATTCACAGATCTGGATTTATTTCTTTAGAAAATTGTTTGATTTTCACACAGTTTCAAAGATGACAGTTATAAATTACTCAACAAATGAGTAATAGCATTATTTTTTAAAACTTTGAAACCAAATCAAAGGTCTACTGCTGGGTGTTGAAGATATATTAGTATGTGAAGTTCACTTGGTTTTTCAATCCCCTGGAGTCACCTGGTAGCTCAGTTCAATGCAAAGGTATCTTAAGTAATTTAAGAGACATTTAAGGACTTCAAAATCTATATTTACACACTCCTACTTCCCTCACAAAGTATGTGCCCTAAGTACCTGCATATAATTCAATAAATATTCCTGGATTTAATTTTTATTAAACCTTTGTTCTGCTCAAGGATGGAAAATCTTCCATTCTTAGACCCTATTTGTTACTGCACATAGTTCGGCTTAGTCCATGTCTGAAGATATTCATGATTCAGTCTTGGGTTACAAAATTCAAGGACTTGAAACAGATATTTGGTATTCACAAGCTCTCCTCTAGAAGTATAATCCAGATACCTCAACATATAGCTTTATTTCTTATAAAGAAATACTCTATCAAATAATTTACAATAAAATTTAAATTTTATCAATACAAATAAACAGAACTAACAAGTTTAATAGCTGCTTTGCAGTCACAAGAGAATCATAAAGCTATTTTTGAACAAACATCTTGATAGTTACATAATTTTGTTCACAATCAAGATGGCTTTTAGCTATAAACTGATAGCAAAATGTCCAGAGGTATGCTGGTAAACTGGCTCTCTAGAAAGAAAAAACAAAACAGCCCTGACTAGTAGCATTTGCCGATTTATTTGGTATAAACATTCTGACCACTGACAACTAATAGATGATTTTGTTAGGGCTGTTTCACCAATGGAATATTTACATATGAAAATCTATGCCCCCACCTCCCCCACCTATACATTCTATACAAATGTATATATACCTTGATTCTTTTCTGCTACTCATAGAGGTCTGAAACAGTTTGTCTCTTGATGGGACAGCTTCTTTAGAAGAGGGAACACTGTCAGGCAACTCAGATCCTCTTTTTCAAGACAGACTGAGTTTGAAGCATCACCTCTTTTTGTCTGAAGTGGAAAATCCAACTGCTTTAGTGTTTTTCCCAGAAGGATTGCAACCTTGGTGAACTCCATGTTGAGCAGAAAAACACTTTAAGTGCAAACTCTTAAAATACATTCCCTAATGACAGTGATCATTATCTCCCATAAAATCATGGTATCCAGGCAGACTGGTCCACAGACCAACAACAGTCCAAGATGGAAATAGAATCCAGTGTATTTTTCCACTTCTTCATCTGAGGCCACAAGGATTACAATGCTTTCCTTAGCATTAGTTCAATCTGGAAAAATTTTAATCTCCGTGCAATATCCAGAGAACTCTCACCAAGCTGAGGAGAAAAAGAAATGATAGCTATTTATCTCCAACAGAGTCAAACGTCTACACAAAGGGCCTAGTAAATGGTTTAGATCGGTTGACTCACAGGTTTGACAAGGGTTTTAAATGTCATTCAGTTCTGTAACAGGATGACTTAATTTCTTAATGAAGACAATTAATTTTGCTATTAACAACATCAGAAGCAATTTATTTACTTCAGCACTGAAATTAGAAGGCCAACATTAGATTATGCTGCTGCAACGACCTCAGACGATGGCCCACGGATCCTTACCTTGTTCTTTATCGTGGGGTCTGCATGGGCTTCGAGGAGCAGGGGGATAAGAGTCTGGTTTTTCATTTTGCAGGCGTAATGTAACGCAGTGCAGCCATACTGAAACACAAAGGACCAACAATAAGCTTACCAATCAGACTCCACAGACCACAGCATGTGGCCTCCTGAGCAAGTACTTTTCACATTTTGTAGTGTACAACTAGCAAAAAAGTCTGCAAACCGTCTATGGGCAACAGTATTTCTCATATTTAAAAAGCATGATAATGCTGCAATCACTTAATTTTTATTAAGTGATAACATGATGAATGGAAGATCTGGCTCTGATTTTTTTCCCATTACCTGAAAATACAATACACTGCATTACTTAGAGTTGGAAAATGGATCTTCATTTTTAGATAGTCTGTGAAAAGTGGTGGAGAAAGTTACATGTTTGTGTGTGAGCATATGCACATGTGTGCACAGGGATGTGATTCTCTATTTAGAGATAGAGATAGACATAGATAAGTAAGAGAATATCCTAGAGAAATTTTGGTCACAGGAAAAGTTTTTAAACCTTTTGAATTTAAATGAAAAGACCAAGAAAAACTACCAACAAATTTTTTGCTTTATTTTTAATAGCATCTTAACTAACACATTTCAAAGTTATCTAAGGAATGATGCACAGTCGTAGTCTTTCCAAATTAATCCAAAAATTCAATTTGAAATAAGAGGAAAAACATACATTTCATAAAGTTATTCTTGTGTGAACTCTCTCTTCCTCTCTCCCTGCCCGCACTTACACACAAACACACACACACACAGTCACTACAATTTAAGCATATGATACCAATATAACCAAATTAAAATGATATAAATAGTTAATAGAAATAGGGATGGGGGCAAGTTATCACAGAACAATGGTAACTCACACACACAGATGTACACAGTATAAAATAAAGATCACAAACAGATTATTGGTTTTTGGAATCAGATTTCAACTCACCTACTTTTTCAATAAAGAACTGGGAACCCAAAATTTCATTCAATCCATATAAGCAAGTAAAACTCTGTGCAAATAAACTTTTGACCTACTTGTGATCATTTAAGGGAGGAAAACATGTACAGGAATGTAGAGTTAAAAGGTGGAAAAGAAAAAGTGAGGGGAAAAAAAAGAAAACTAAATGTAGAAGTGTCCAGGAAAATAAAGCATGCAACTTAATAGATGGTAAGTCCGCTACCTACAAATACCATTTTGAATATTGTTTCAAAATGGCTAAAAATAGAAACTTACATAGTCTGCAGCATTAACTTCGACTCCAGCTTCAAGTAGCATCCGAATGAGAACTTCATTCTGCTTCGTCTTTGACAGCTGTAGAAGGGGCAAGAACTGAGAGGTCTATTTACAAGATGGAGGTCTCCCTCCATCTTATGTCTGCACTAATGCATTCAATTGGCTTCATTTAATCCCAACACCCCTATAAGTCTATGCTCTGTCATAAAGTTCCCACCCCCACCTCCGATGTCAATTAGGTAAATGGGGTCTGTGTGTGGTCCCAGAATAGTGGCATTGGCACCCAGCAATGAGAAATGCAAATCTGGGGCCCTGCCCAGACCTACCAAATCCCACTGAGGATGGGGTCTAGTGACCTGTCTTTCCCTTCCTGGCTTAAAACTGTTCAATAATGTCCCATGGCTCTGAAGGCTTAAAGCAAACTCCTCAGGCTGGCCCACAAGGCCCCAAATGAGGTGCCCTCCCTTACGGCCCTCGTGGCTCACTCCACACCTGGGGCTTGCCCTGCTTGGAGCCACGCTGGCCTCCATTAGTCTTTGATGCCCACCGGCCATCCTCATATCATAGAATAGTTGCACTGAATGTTCCTTTTGCCTAGAAGCCTCCTCCCTCCCTTCTTGGCCTGCTAAATTCATCTTGAGTGTCTCAGTCCAAGTCCCTCTTCCAGCAGGAGGC
The DNA here is from genome assembly GCF_040802235.1 of Manis javanica. NCBI lineage: Eukaryota > Metazoa > Chordata > Mammalia > Pholidota > Manidae > Manis > Manis javanica. The sequence goes on from NC_133162.1 coordinate 66,032,721, forward strand.
TTTCCCTGACCTACCAGGCCAGGTCAAATCACTCTACTCCTGACTCTCAGTGCACCAATTGCCTCCCTGTACCACCTCCTCTGGTGCTTTTACATATGTTTCTGACATGATTTGACTGGTGACTCTTCTTCACTACCCTCTAACTCCCAAGAGGACAAGGACCACACCTGTCTGAATCACCATGGTAACCCTAACACCCAGTACCATGTCAAGTACTTAGTAGGTTCTTAGTATGTGTTGAATGATTGAACAAATGAATGAAATTAACCTCAGAAATCTACTCTTCCTGCCTAATACCCTGAGATTCTGCCCACATGACAGTGCAAATACCCCCAACATCCCATCACTTTGGGGAGCCTGCCTTCGCTGCTCAGGTGGGCATGTCCTGGGCGTCAGCTCTTTATCATCAGCAGGTTCCACCCAGCTCTCTTCTGTCAGTGCTTCCTTCCTGGGTCAGCCTGCAAACTGCCTTTCTCCTCCTACCCTGCTTTGAAGTAACAGCTCTTTCTGGTCTCCTCCCTTATAATTTCCTCTCATGTTGCTTATCTCTTATACATCACAAATTTGCAATTTCAGGACCCATGAATAAAGAGCACACGTGCAATCAGAGCTGGGGTACTGACTACAATTATTTATTTTGCCTGTGTCTCCAGACTTTAAACACTGGACTGTCTAAGAAAGCAGGGTTGTGTGGTCACAGATTCTGAATGGCCTTGATAATCAGCTGTGACTTGGTTCTGCATAATCTTTAAAAAGATTTGAAAATGACAGATCCCTGCCTGTCCCCCACCTACACACATTTAAATGCCATATATTAAATATACAATTTTTCAAGAACTTTTCAAGGATATAAGCAGATTATGTGTTTGTCAGTGACTTAAGAGTTGTCTCTCACCTATAAATCCAAGCATCAAAATGAATGTTATCTTATTTAATTATAGTTCCTCAAATTTGGTACCATTTAAATACCCAAAGAGGTAATAACATTTTCAATGGTAGACTTCATTCTGGAGCTTATGTTAACTAATACCCATGGCCTTTTAGCTGCAAAGGGAAGGGAGCTCCGTCATTTAACTGGAGTAAATCACAAATCTGCTGAGTCATCTCTCAAAGGTGGAACTGATCACAAGGGAACCAGATGGAAAAAGGCGACAGTCAGTGCAAAGCTATCACTCTATTAAAACAACAATAGCAAAATTCAAGCTTCAACTTCTACTCATAATATCAATGCATTCCTCTACCAACTACGTTTTTTTCCCAGAAAAGTACTGCATGCCAAAGAGTCATTCAAGTATAAATGTATCTCTCAAAGTGAAGGAGGGCTTCAAATTCTTTATAAACATCTTCTATGTTTGTCAGCTTCTAAGTGCAAGTTCCTTGGGATCTGTTTTTTAATGCAGAACCAGAGTGGGTCCTTAAAAATCAGAAACTCAGAAAAAATGTACCAAGTTATTAACTCCTCTTACAAGAAAAGGAGAAAAGAAATAGGAGGAGGGGAATTTTTTTTCTTTTAACATTAAGCAGGTTGCTTCCTTCAGATGATTCTTAATCAAGATCAATTAATTTTTCTAAATAAACATTGCACAGATTATTTTACCATTGGATTAACTTATTTTGCTACATTTCTTCTTGCTATACTTCAATTACAACTCTGCATATAGGTTGGAAATGACATTTATGGAATCCAGATCAGGAACAGACTTTGTTACTATTTCTTTCTGTCTCATTGTCCTGGCCAAACTTAAGGATCGCATTCCTGGTCTCCTCCCCAGTCACCCTTTGCTCACAGAGGGGGGCACTCACCATGAGGAAATACCCAAGAAGCAGAATAGGCATTAAGAGGATAATGAGTAGATAATCAAAGAAGGTAAATTTTTTCTTCACAGCGTAATGCAAGCAGGTCCTCTCTTTCTAAAAATTAAGAAAAGAACTCTTTATTAATAAAATATTTCATTTCAAATTTCGTATTCTCAGATTACCCAATCAAAAAGTGTAGTTCATGCTTTTTCTCTGTATGGCACTCATGGCACTTCTGTCCGTGGAGTATGTCTGACTGATAAAGACAGGTTTCCACTGACCAGAATACTGACTAGACTGAAGAAAAAGCTTGGGGGTGGGGTGGGGTGGTGCACTGAAAGAAAACAGGTGATGTGTACATTTTATGAACCCTCAAAAGATGGATTCTCACTAGTTTTGAAAAAAAGTAGATTGAGACATGGGACAGAATTCAGTATGAAAAGCTATAGTTAGCCGTTAACCATTTATGGCATATAATTATTCATTTACGGATTGTTCACAGGAAAATTGTAACCACATGGCAACTTTTCCATGTTTCTACATGCACACAGGAAGTGCCAGAAGAACAGAAGTAACTCAACTGTTACTTAACCTCCTGGGAATTGTCAGGGATATAAAGTCTCAGGGCCTCATAATCAAATAAAACCAGGTAGAAATATGAACAAATAGTGTACTTTAATAAACAGGTTATGGTGATTGGAATCCCAACCAAATCAATGAAAAGAAAAGCTGGAGAAGTAAGAGAGGTTAATGTCCACTTCAGGGAGACCCTGGTTTTAAATAAGAATACTTACTGTTTTTCTCATATCAAGGTATGTATGTTCTCTGCAAAAATTTTGTAAACCAGATAAGAATATAATGACAAAATTAAATCACATGTTATCAAATAACTCAGAATTGACTGTTAACATTTTATTGTATCTTCTTCCAGTCTTTTCAGATACATATATGTAGAATTCTAAAATGTAGGATCACAATGAATTTGCAAAAACATACCTGCCCTTTTCTTTAACATTTAGAATATGTGACATTTAATATTTTTAAATATATAACTATAATGGCTCCCTGTCTTTCTACTGAATGGAGCTATTCTATTTGTCCAAACCCTGAATATTGAACACTTCAAGTTTTAGCTTTTCATTTTTATAAGTACTACTACTTGAACTTCCTCATTTGTAAACTTTGTCAACATTTCTAAATTGCTCTTAGCATGAGTTTATAAAAATATAATTCCTGGTAGAAATGGTACTAATGCTTTTCTTATTGTGATGCTAAATGGTGCTGTAATGAAATGATAATAGTTTAAACTTTCTTCTTTATCCACACTTGATTTTTTTCTTTTTTAATCCTGGTCAGTTTGACAGACCAAAAGGTACCTTAATGTTTTAAATTAATTTGCTCTTCATAGAATCAATGTTCTCACTTAAGCATGTGCATCTGAATCACTAGTAGAACTTTTTGTTTGTTTTTAAGGCCTTTATTTGTTTAATACTTCTGAAAAAAACTCATAAACATAGATTTAAGAAGTAAGAATGTACTGGTTCAAGTTGTTAATGTACAAAAAACAGTATTTGGGGAAAATGGAAAAGAATAAGCATTTTTAAACTATTGAAAATAGTTTAAAAATAGAAAATGCAAACCAAACACTTCTGATAAAATCTGTTAATCTAAGGCATCCCTGAAGTCCTTTGCTTGATGTTCATGATCCACAGGATCCCAGCAGGCTGGCTCAGTTTCTCGGCAAAATGGAGACAAGGGTGCCTCCTCAGCCCTGACCCAGGTTGTCAGACATCTCTGCCCTGCAGCTGAGTGAGCAAATCTCTTGAGAGAGGATCTGAACCCATCTGTCTTTGCCACCCCTTTGCACCACAACTCCACGCACCTGGTTCCCCAGCTGTGTGCTGGGGAGTTCATGTCATACTCTACTGAGCTGCTTTCCTGGTAGATTCAGCACAGGCATGGCTTGCTTTTAAACCCAACCAAACAAAAAATAGTAAATGCAAGCAAAGTCCAGTAGTGATCCATTTTCTGACAATACACTGTTACTCCAATAAGCTGGTCTTTAAACTGACGTGAAAGGGGAAAACAAGGCCCTGAGGGGCCCTACAGGCCTGTTGTTCCTCACTGATTGTACTTGAGTGGGAACAGCACATCCATAATTATTAAAAATAATGACTTTTTATGTTTACTCAGTGAACTTTAAATGTTGCCTTTGCTTCAATGATGCAGACACTCCATGTTCCAAAGTGATTCTGAAAGGATGCGCCCAGCACTGGGCTCAGATTCAGCTCTTCCTTCATCCTGAGGGCTCCAAGTCAGCTAATGTTACATCTTTAAGTACATCTTTCTGTGGGGCTTCGACTTACTCCTGGTTCCTGAGCTTATTTGTCCTTGGCAAATTTCTTACTGACATTCTTTCATTCTATAAGCAAACTAACAGATCTTCTGGAGATCAGAACATTGACCTAGTAGGTAAAAAATCTAATGAAATAGCACCACCAGGTCAATATTTTTTCCCCATTAAATCTTTCCCATTACTTCTGTAATAGTGAGGAGGGGAGGGCAAGGGAGAACATGGGCAGAGGAGGAAAAGACAGGGAGAAGCTCTATCTAGTCAAATGAGTGAACCTTTCTCTTCCTTTTCAGAAGTACGAGGATGTCATAAACCACAAAATATGCCGGCCCATTAAATTATGTTTTATGTTGCCTTTTAGTTAATAAAATGTCTTTAGTATGTCAGTCCGTCTAAAGTAAGGCCAAAAAATTTTTTTTTTAATTTTTGTTTATATTAAGGGCTACCAACAATGAGCAAATGACATCTGCTACTTCCACGGACATGAGAAAGGAACCACCCTGGTCAATTCCTCACTCCACTCAAGTGTCACAGCCTCACCCGGTTTTTGAGGTTCACGTCAGCATTTCTTTTCAAAAGGAAGGAAACAATTCTCAGGTGCCCTCGCCTGCAAGCACAGATCAGGGGAGTGTCTCCGTTAAAGCCATCTTGAACGTTGATACAGCTGCCGTCTTCCCTCACCCACCGCCACACCTGACCAAAGTCGTTCTGATAGGCCGCCTGGCAGATGGGCTGAGCAGAGAAACACAAAAGCAGGTTTTGAAACATAGGTGTAAGTCAACCACAGTATGAAAAAAATCATTACCCAATAACTTAAAATTCAAGGGTTTCCAAATTGAAATACATTGCTTTATAGGTGAGACTTTGGGTCTCAATTATGCCTCACCTCACCTTAAGTCTAGAACAAGTATAAGCCCATGAGGAACCTCTTAGAATTTCTAAGTTGCTTGGCACACAGAAATTTCACTGAATGAACAAATGAGTGAGTAAATGGAGGCAATATTGCAGCTTCAACTCAGTAAGGAAATTGTGTGCTGTGTTCCTGCATAGCATTTGCCTATAAGAAAAGTAGGATTTTATGGAAGATAAAATAGGCCTATCAGAGAAGTTTAGGGCAGCTCTAGGAGATGGGACAAAGACTCATGGGCCTCTGTGCTCAAGGAACTCAGCACAGTGGATGAGACCTATTTTAAACAAATAATAGACAAAGATATAATTAACTGCAATTAGATGTTTTTTCATTTCAGAAAGCATTGTAAGGAGGTTGGCAAAGCATGGTGGGAGTTTAACAGCAAGACCTAAGCTGAGCTCACCTTACTCACTTTTCTCTCTCTCCTCTCTTTCCACACTTCTCTCCTTTTTTCCATAACACATGTTCAGCTTCTTCTGGGCCTCAGCCCTTACTGCTCCCTCGGCCTAAAACACTTTTCCCCTTCTCTCACCTGGCTAATTACTATCTCATTGTACCTCATAATTTAATTTTCATTTTATCTAAGTCTTTCCTGACACCAGCAGGGCATCACAGCAACTGTGACTCTTTTCTTAATTACTTATAACAGAGTGTTTCAGGAGGCATTGAGGCAGCAGCAAGGGAAGGCGCTCAAGTTCAGGCTGTGAACTCCATGTGGACAGAGGCTGCATCATTCCAGCCACCACCACATCCCCAGCATATAACACAGCATGGAGCACATGGCAGGCAAACTGTAATAATTTGAGACTGATTTTAATTAGTGTAAAAAAAAGCACTTAGAATAATACCTGGCATGAGGATGGTGCTCAGTATATGGAAGTTATTGTAATTGCTTATTAGGTCATTCTTTAATTTGGTAACAAAGTTAAACCTCTGCTATGTGCCAGTCACATTTGCTTGGAGGGGAAATTTTTTAAATACATTACTCTTATTTTTGTTAAAGTATCACTGGCATACAATCTTATATTGGTTTCAAATATACAACACAGTGGTTCAATAGTTACCCATATTATTAAATCCTCACCCCCTCTAGTGCAGTCACTATCAAAGTAGTAAGATGTTACAGAATCATTAACTGTATTCTCCATGCTATGCTACCGTCCCTGTGACCAATTTATATTGTGATCACTAATTATTGTGCCCCTTAATCCCCTTCTCCGACCCTTCCCCAAACCCAACCCCTCCCTCTTGGTAACCACTAGTCCCTTCTCAGTGTCTATGAGTCTACTGCTATTTGGTTCCTTCTGTTTTGCTTTGTTTTTATACTCTACATTTGGTTAAATATACTACTCTTAACCATGTGAAATGGATTTATCAGTTGGGGATATAGGACACAACACACAAGCAAAACAGTAAGAAACTTAAAGGCATATAGTATATTTGGGTAAATATGCGCCTGCAGCAGTTGGGACAGACCAGTGAGAAAGTTGAATATTGAATAGTACATTTGCTAATCAACTCATGTTCTAACAAAGCCAAATACCATAAGAAGTGAGTTTTTAAAAGTAAGAGTCTTTTAAACCCAAAGACCTAGTCATGAAGAAACAAACATCCTAAAGGCAAGTCAACACAATAACAGGAAGAAGCAAACTTCTGTACCCCAAAAGGAAATGGGCATGACACAGGCGTTCCCATTTGCAATGGGAATGCGCTCAACACTAATCACTCTTTCTACCACCCGGAGGGCTCCCTTTCCTGGGCTTAGCCTCGGGAGTTCAGCAGTGTCTTAGGTACTGTCTGGCTGATCCAGCTAAGCTGAAGGAACGCTTCTCTGGGGTCAGTAAACTGGGTGGTAGTTGTGGTTCTGCTACTGACACCCTGGGTGACCGTGGACAAATCTCTTCCCATCAGTGGGTCTCTGAGTTCTCAGTCACCAAATAAAGGAGGGGGGCAGAAGTTCCTTTAGGTCCTGACACACTATCACACTTCTGGACCCTGGATCTCTTCCCAACCAGTAAATACATCTGCAACCTCAACTGCTAGGGTCCAGAGTTAGTGCTTTTGAAGCACAGAGTGCTCAAAACCTTTCAGTGAACTGTCACTGTCTTAGCCAAGATAGATGTCCCGTCACCTAGATTTAAATAACAAGCAGAGCAGAATTAAATAGAATAAGACACTGTTAAGTCATCAACTCTAATACATTAGACACAATACCATCATTTCATAAAATAAAACATGCTTTCAAGTAATACCTGCACCAAAGAAGAATAGTTTAACAAAATATATAAGGATATAATTAATCACAGAGCAAAAAAAGCAGTCCTATTAGACAGCAGTATAGAAAAACCTATTTTGTTGTCCTTTTTTTTTAAATTTTACCATTAGCCAGTGAAAAGTCACCACTGATCACTGCTAATCATGGATTAGCATCTGGGAAACTGATGGCCTACCACGAAAAACTTGAAAACAGGTGGGCCCACAGTTCATTTCTCTTTTCTTAAACATTTAAAATACAATGTTAAAAAAAAACCTGAAGTACTTCATTTAATAATCCAGCTTGCCAGTTTCTCTTTAAAAATTGAAAGATTTGACAACACTGGGCCCACCTTCCCAAGGACACCAAATAAGGTTCTCTCTGCGTGTGCTCCTCAAACTCTTTACAGAGAGTTAGTTAAAAGGAGGAAGAAAAAAGGTCAGCAGTTTTCCACCAAGAATCACCCGGTGTCTTTGAGAGCCTTCTCAATTCCACTTGAGCAATATTACTTAAAATATTAACCTTATCATCCTTCAGGCTTTCCTGGGCTTCCTTATTATAGGCACAGAGTTTCTATGTTTGAAAAATGAAGTTTCCTCGTGGCTTAGACATATAAGCAATTTGTTTTACAAGTTTGTACAAACTGCTGAGGAGATTCTGTTCTGCTCTGAAGTCTCAGTCTCCACTAGGGGGCAGCTCAAGGTCATAATAGCCGGACAACAGACAAAAGGAAGCCAGAAAGAACTGTGCTGCTGACAGCTGGGAAGGAGAAAGAGGAGGGGGCTGTCCATTTGGGTTTGATGGAAGAGTTCTTATGAATTCTGCTGGCCTCTGAAGTTTCTGCAAGTTGGAGGAACTCTTAGTTGCAGAGGAAACTGATGGAGAATTGGGAAATTACCAATGATCTGTTCTTCTAATAGTCTCAGAACCCTCTGTCCATCCTTGTTGCCAAAGTCGTAGTAGCTCAGATCTTCATCATTTTCACCAGCCCAATTGCAAAACTAGCCAACTTGTCTTACTTCTTCCTGTCTCACCATTCCAGTCCATCCTCCAAAAACAGCAGCTTCATGTTACTTTCCTGCTGAAAACTTTCAGTGGTGACGAATCGGATCAGGACACTGTCCTCAAAGTAACACACATAATTCTTCAAATCTTGCAAATTCTGTCTTTCCAACTTCATCTCCTACCACTGCCTTACTCATACCATTCATTTAAGTACATAAAGATGACGGCTATCTCCCCAACTAGAATGCAAGCCAGGTGAGGGCAGGTATTATGTCTGTGCTTGAACAGCATTATATCCCCAGTAGCCAACATATGCCTAACACATAGTAGATAGTCAATGTATATTTGATGAGTAAATAAGTGAGCAAATAAAGTATAATATGAGCTACCTTCTGTTAAGTACCTTGGTTAGTTTATTTACCCCTCATAGAACCCTATTGGCTAAGTAGGACTATTAACCCATTTTGTATAGGAGAAACTGAGGAAAGTCGTCTTCCTTGCCCAAAGTCACAGAGCTTATAACTGCCAGTTCTGGGAATCAAATCAATGAGAATGACTGACTCTAATTACGAGGCAGTTTGGAAAACAGCCTTCAAAATGTCTTCTGACTGTAAGACTTTATATTTGAGATTAGTTTTGGCTCCACTTACATACAAAATTAAGCGACAGTCTCTACTCTCACGATAATAGTCATTCCTCTTCTACCCTGGTGTTCAAGCCTTCTTGTTAAATCTATTGATTCTTTCTCCAAAATGACCTAGATTTAGCAGTATCTGCCACGAGGTAAAGAAGCAACAATCAGAGAGGGTGCAGGAGAAACCAGAAAAAGATATGGCCCAAATGCAAAGAAGGAAAAGTTTTAAGAAGGAAGATAGAGTTAAGAGAATAAAGTGTATGGAAAGATTGCTGTATCTGACCATTAATGACCCTTCAGAGTACGAAAAATTGACTTGATTAGAGCCATTTTAAGATAGACCTGGAGCAGCCACTGCAGAGAAACAGTCCTACTCTCTTTGTTTGAACTGGGCCAAAACCTTCAGACTGGGCGAAATGGCTATTGTTTTAAGCAATCGTTTGAGAAGTCAGCAGGAGGAGGAACACCTGATCATCACACTGAAAGCTATGGACTTTCTGAAGATAGAATCAGCAGTCAATTGGAGTAGCTGAGCTTATTAACACCCACAGAAAAACTTTTTTAAAAACTTCTTCAACTCATGCAATTGCCCCCTTCCTTTTCTCCATAAAAACCCTTGTTTGGATCCCACAAGTGGGAACACTATTTGGGTTTCTGCCTGAATCTGTGCTTCCCAAGTTGTAATTCTCTGATCCCAAATAGATGCTCATTTGCCTATCACCTTGGCTCTTTATTTTCAGGTTAACATATTTGGTATCAGAAGTGGGACCTACAGTAAACTCACATTCATGGACCTGTGCTGTACACACATCAGAGACTTGCCTGTGTGAAAGATGTGACTGAGACAAAACTATTAACTCCTCCCTAGAGAATTTCTTCAAAGTACAAATGTCAGGGAAATAATTTTCATCAAAAGAAGAAGAAAGGAGGGAAAAGGTTATTTTAAGTTCAAGGAAAAAATGTCCTTAAAGCTTCTTATAAAGTCTTTCTGTCTGCCTCTGTGTGTATGTGCATTTGTGTCCTAGATGCATAATTGTTAAAATTGAATTGAGTTCTATTTAATTGGTTAAAAGTAAGTGCTTGTAATGAATGGGTATCCTACAATTCTCAGAATAAAAAAAAAGAACTAACCAAATGCTCTTCAAGTTCACATGATCTGGAAAAATATTTGTTATTAAAGCTAATTTAAATTTGCCCATTTAATTAAAATAGACGTGTCTTTAGAAGCATTAAAGATAAATATCAGGTGAGATATACCTTTGAAAACCAAGGTGAAACTTTTATCTTTTTATCCCTACCTGAACCCTCCAGAATTCAATCCTTCCAGGACGAATTGTTAATTATTTTACATAAATTCAATGAGAATTGTTCTCCTATCACAGGATTAAATTTTTTTTTAATTGGCTACTTTGCCAAGGCTTTGACTAAAATGTCATGTTGGAGAAATATGCACATGGACTCAAATGTGACTAGACAGCTTTAAGGAAATGCTTTGAAAAATAGGCCTCATAGCTTGCTTGCAAGTTTCCAACAACCCAATCTTAAAAACAGTTTCTATACTCAATCACTATTTTTACTGCTTTTATATAAATAATCATGCCAAGATTAAAATAAATTAATTTTGTTATTATTTTGATTTTAAAAAATGGGAGTAATTGTAGAGAGAAAGTTATGTTTATATATTTGTCTGTATGAGATTCCAGTTCTATTAACTGTCCTTGAGGTTTTGTTATAAACATGTCAGCTAGACTAGATCCTAAATTATTCCGGTTTCCTCAAAAATCTGTCTAGAACTCTCCAAACTAACACTTCTAATTTTTCTCCCATCTTTCTGATTTGGAATCAGCAAAAACAAAGATTGCCCTTGAATTTCCCTGGAAGAGACTAAACCAGGTTCTCCTCACAACCCAGACGGCAGCCAAACATTGGGGCCTGAAGCCTTGGGCACACATTCCTCAGCTAAAGAAGGCTTGCCCAGTCATCCGGCCCTGTACAAACGCTGCAGACCTCTGCATCCAACTGACTGAGAAAGTGAAGCACATCACACCTGATGTGGACATCTAACCCAAGCCTCCGGACCAGGTCTGTATACTCATGGACATTATTTTGACTCTGTTCTTAAATCTTTCATGTTTGACCTGCTTGACAATATTAACAAATTGTTAGACTTTGAGAATTCAACATTTCTGACATGCCCCAGATCACTGATTTTTTTAAATACTGTTAATCTTTGCATCCTTTGAATTAATTGCTCTATTGAAACAGGTCCACCTTACTAGTAGATGGTTTTGAAAAGTACCCTTAGAATCCTATCTTTACAGATCATATTATAACTCCAGGGCTAGCTATTGAGTCAATTTTTACATATTTTGAACAGTTCCTTCCTGTCTCACAAATAATAGGGGAGGCCAGACATTTATTAGAATGGTTATTGTTTCCTTTCTCTTCTCAATTTCTGCCTGGAAGGACAATTCTATTGTCCACAGATACCAAACACCTAGATATGAAGAAAGTGGGACAAACTGGTGGATTTGTTATCAGAAGCCTCACTTTCTTCTTGAATCCAGAGATTCTTTAGTACATTTAATTACTAATCTCTCTGCCTTTGCTCCCCTAACTTCTTGTGTCCATGGTACTATTGAGCCTTTATATTGGGTGAAGCTTCCTTGGGCTCCTCCTAGGACTCCTTGCCTCACCACTCAAACCGAGAACTTGAAGCTCGACACTTAAGACTACCTGACTTCTGCCAGCTTAATCAGACTCTACCTACAGATAACCTTCTCAAATGACTTATACTCTTCAAACCCTTGGTTTAATATGTTTTGTTATAATGACTCCATAATTTGTGCTCCCTTTGTCTCTTTGGCAAGCAGAACTATAGGAGACACACTGTTTAAAGCCCTATCAAACTAAAGGCTTTTGTGCGATTGGGTTATTGGTTATGCCTGCTTCATTGCACAATCAATCAGAAACTCAGCATTGGACATCCCCTTTCAATTTACTTCCCACACTAAAGCATGGCACTGGCTACAAGCATAGTCAATGGTGTCCAGTGCCTACTGGTATCAACCCCAGCCAAACTGCCATGTTTGGAAGATTACTTTTTCCTTGGATAGATACTGCTACAAATGAATATGCAATCAGAAATTCATCTAAAACCCCAGGAGGTATTGCTAAATCTGTCACTAAACGAATAGCTGCCCAAGAAAATCTTTGGACTCTCTTGCACAAGTTGTACGAGATAAGAGAATTGCTCTTGATTACCTCCTAGCTGAATAAGGTGGGGGCTGTTCTGTGATAAACACCTCTTGTTGCACTTGAGCAAACATCTCTGGCAAAGTAGAAACAGAACGAGATAAAATGTGGTTACAAACCAGATGCTTAAATGCAGTGGTCACTGATACTCCTTGGTTCTGCACCTTTTCAGCTGCTTGTCCTGGGAATGTCTCCCTGGCTCAGGTCAGTCCTCCGATTTGGACTCAGCATTTTGTTTATAATTATTGGAATTTTGGTCATTATAGAATTTTGTCTCTTCTGTGTAGCTCAGTGTAATAAAGACACCACCCACATAATGGTCACTCAGCATTCTGAAATGATTGCTAAGCCTTATGAGACATCACACGAGGATTCAGAACCTGCAGAAAACCTTCAGCCTTGAAGGGACTTGAGAGTAAGGCCTTTCTCTGCCCTGGTGCTCTTGTAGCTCTCATGTGGCCTGAGGCTCCCAAGGAAATCACTTTTCCTCCCATGTGGGACATGACACACCAGGAATGAGCATTTCTGGAAAGGAGAAATCAATAATGACTGAGACAAGGGTGGAAGAGTCTCTTGAGTGTGGTGGGGAATATTTGGGACAGTCGTAATGAAAAGTGCTACATGAACAAAAATATGAAATTGTATGAAGTGTCAGGTTGTAGAAACATCAAGAAGCTGCAGTGGGCTGAGAGGACCATATAGGCTTATGGTTTTCTTCTGCAAACCTATTGTCAAGGAAGGGTGGAGAAAATGAAAGGGGTAAAGAGCAAAGGGTCAGAAACATGTCTGTCAGGCAAGAGTATGGAAAGAAAATAGTTCACCATGGGATTTAGAATGAATGGGCAATATATGCAAACCAGGTGGAAACTGATGGACTTGATGAAAACAGAGACAAGCAAACCGAAATACAGAGGAGGATTAGAGCAAAGTTAGTACATGTAACCTAGTATGTGATCTTGTCAAGAAGTTCTGCTGAAAGGTAGAAGTACCAATGCTAAATGTTACAGGTAGACCTTTGCCCAGAATGAGAAGTCATGGGTGGTCATGTTGGGTGGCTGATTTGGAGTAGACAACAGTAAAGAAAGGAAAGGAAAGGTTTGTAGATATTGAGGTCCTGAGGATGGCTCCAGGGAACAGAAAGAAAGGGGACATCATGTTTCAATTATCAAGGAAGGTAGAAGTGAGTCCTGGAGTACAGTCGACAGAAGTGAGGAGATAAGAAAGGGACACAGCAAAGACTAAAATAAGAAACTGAGCCATGGTCATGAAACAGCACTGGTCAAACAGACTCAAGTAAAGACCACCATGAGATTTCAGGAAAGATGTAGAGGACGATGGTGAAGAGAAGATTGAAGAGAAGAGATATTTACCAACAGTAAATGTGCACGAGTTCATACAGACTGACTTGTGAACGGTGCTCCCTAGAGTTGTGCTCTGCACAACCTGAAAAACAAAGGCCCAGAATTAAGAGAGCATGTTGATAAACTAGCTTTTCTCTCCAATCCCATCTATTACTCTTGTCTTTGCTCCCAACATTCCAACTATTTCTGGAGCATTCTCTGTTCATTTCTGTCTTCAGGTCTTTGCTCTTGTTGTGAGCTACATGGCTGGCTTCCTTTGGACCAAGAGGCCTTCCCTGACCATTTAATGTAAAGTGACTGTCCATCTCCAACCCCAGGCATGCTCTATCACATCACCTTATTTTATTTGTTTCTTAATTGCATTTATCATTACTGAAATTGGGCTAAATGCTCCCTATTGCCTGGAGTGTGAGGTGTCCATGATTTTTGCCTACTTGTCAAAGCCCCTCTCTATGGGCCTGCCACTGTTCAGCTGCATGCTCTCACCTCTCTTTCAGTGGCCTCACTCCTACTTCACAGTTACCTGCTTGCCACCCTTATAACTTCCAAGCTGCATGATGCATCCTTCAAGGCCCGGTTCCTGGTCCTTGTCCAATTAACTTCCTTGATCTCTCCTACCTACATCAAAAACTCACCAGTACCTCAGGCTGCTCACTGGCCTTTTGCCAAGGGGTAAAATCTGGTCTCCCTGACTAGACTGCAGCCTTCCTGAACTCAGACATCCATAGGGGTGAGCACCTAGAATATGGGTAAAAATCACTTGTTGGCCTACATTCTGATCCACCTGACCTGGCTGAGAAGGTGAGGTTAGGGAAGGGGGTTGAGGTTCAGGAAGTAATATATCATGTGGAAACCAGGTCCATATTTTAGCTCAGTGGTTCTCAGCTGTGGCACCTTTTAAAGTCCCACTACTAGTCAAGTGAATTAGAATTAGAATCCATTGAGTGTAAGGTGTGGTATTTTAGTACTACTTAAAAACTCTCCAGTGATTCTGAGGCACTGTGGAGCTGAGAACCGCTGCTGAGGTAAAAGCATCAAGCTCACACAGTGAAATTAAAGCCATAATGAAACACTGCAAGTCTTAGGCTATTATTTATTAAGGAGCATTTGAAACTCTGGAAACTCAGAATAGTAGGGACAACTTTTTGTGCACTTTAGTCCTCCTATCTGGTTTTAAAAATAGCCAAGAACTGATGCTAGAGCCCCACCCCTGTTCCGCTTTGCATCTCACTTCCTCAGGCCCTAAAATTTAAGGAGTATCTCTGGGTAACACATGAGACACCCAGCATATTGATGATCAATTAAAATAGTCAGTGTAAATTGTTGAACATAATCGTGTTTTACACTGCTCTATGTATAATAGATATCACAGTTGGAAAAATAAAGAGGTACCGAGCTGTTTGCACCATGATAGATGTCTCTAAAAGCAAAGTGCCCGCCTACCACACACCATCAGTATTGAGTACCCTAAAGTGTAGTGGCTCTTGCCTAGTTCTCAGCCCAAAGAAGACCATGCAGAACTCTACCTGAACCTCAGAGACCTGGAAAAAATTACTTATTAACTAACCATCTCCAGGCTGAAGATTTAAAAGATTCCCTAAAAGTTTCTGAGGATTTGTGGGTTTTGAAGCAACATGATTTAGTCTGATACCCTAATGAAATGCCTTCTCCGAAAAGAAAAGACAATATTTTCTTCTTCTTCAAAATAAGAAATCATTGGGAACAATAATGAAGGTTCCATTTTATGTGTACAACTAATCTCAAGCCTTTCTTTCTGGTGACTCATTTCTCCACATGCTGTGATTTGTAAATTCTTTCTTTCAGACAAATAAAAAAGGCCCAAGGATTTTTTTTTCTTTAAAGGTTGTCTTAGGCCCTAAGCCTTTATGTAACATGAATGGAGTCCCCAAGCAGCAGTTAGATTATGAGGAGGAAGAGAGAGGGGAAACTGAGGCAGGGAGCACATTTATCTATGGTTTCTATTATTTCTCCAACAAGGTCGGCTTGAGAATATGATGTGGCCTTTACTACCAGGACACTAAAGAAACTCCACTGCCACACTTAAGACCTGAGACACTCAGAGGTCAGTGATGAAGACCAGCAGAGACCAAGAAAGCCCTTCCCTCGGTGATAAGGAGAATGGGCATGTTCTGGCTGTTGGAATCTAGCCAGCAGAAGCCCTAATATCCCCTACTCCCTCCGACCACCAAAGAAGTAAGTGCAGAGCCAGAGAACGCAGTAGTGTCACTCTTACTGCCCCCTGAGCTGAAAGTACTTCCTTTAAACAATGGTCACCCAGGGGCAGGGAGGGCTATGTTCAACTGACTTTCTAAATTGATGTTATTTAGAATTACCAGACTCTGGTGATAATAAAAAGCAAATCAACCTTTGACCAATTTTATTAGTCTCTAAATTCTGGACAGACAATAATGATTCTATTGCCTGTACCTAAGTGAACTGCCCCAGAAGCACACCCCTCAGATACCACTCAGTCAATCATTCCAATGGGCCCAAGTTTGCTTCAGATGCTTCAGACACTTACATTTCCTCTGTGTGGACACCCTTTCTCCAAGCTTCCCAAGACTAGATTCTTATTGCTCGAGCTCAGCTTCATGTCACTAACTACAAGAAGCCTTTCAGGTCAAGTTTAATTACATATACACAGCCCTCCCACCCTTCTTTTAAAGTCTTTCTTTACCCTGCTGCTTCCTTGATTCCTGTTGTCACTATTTATGTATTTTTTTCATTTGCATATTCTTTTTTTTACATTGATAGCTTCCACAGGTCAGGGTCCACTTTTATTTATCTACCACTATTTACCAGGCACTAGTATGTGCCTGGAATATAGTATGTGATCTATAAACATTGTTGATTAAATAAGTGGGTGAGTGAATAAGTGCATAAATACATACACATTTTTAGTACTGGTTTCTAAAGTTATCATTTCCTTTTTGAAATGTGATGTAGTACATTATCACTTGTAAAATATTTAGAATATACAAGGAAATAATTAACTATCCAATTGGGTGGAAGCCACTTGGTGATTTTTTTGCATATACAATGCCAAGGTTTTGCTTAGGGGTTCAAAACACAAAGTAGAGAGAACTGCTGATATCATGAGGGATGGAATTTTTTCAGTAATCTTTGCTTTTCCTTTCCCATTTCATGGAATAATAGAATGTTTGGGACTGAAACCAATCTCACTCCATTCTCTTGCTTTATAGATATCAAAACTGTGATCTGACAAGGTTAAATATTTCCCCCAAGTCCCACTGAGCTCCTGGCACAATCAGGACCCACTTCTAGGTTTCCTCCCCTTGCAGTCAAGCGGCCTCTTCATTAATCACAATGCCATTCCTGTCTCCCAAGTTCTCTTCAGCTGTACCAGCCCTTCTGTAAGTCCTGCTAGAATCTAAATGTCTTTCTCTGGACACTGTGTATTCAGTATAATTCCTCTCTTCTTTGAACCCTGTGCCTTTTTTCTATTGTAATATCTGCCTCTCTAAAAAATAGATCCATTCAGAAGGACTAATGCTCAGGTGTAACAATGTGTGCATGTGTGCAAGCACACATGTGTTGTGTGTGTGTGTATATATACCTCTGCTCATAAATAACCTTATCACTAGAATTTCCCAAAGTTTAAAGGGATACATCATTATGATATGATTTCCAAGATACTCCTTTTGGGACCTGCTTCCCTAGCTGACAGGACCAAGAATCTACAGAAGATTCCATAGGTCTCCTAAGCATGAATTCCTGAGCTCTTTGACTTAAGTTCTTATACATCTCCCTTCTTTCCAATTTTTGTAATACTTTGCAGTGCAACAATTCTCTGCAGGGTAGGAGTAGAATGTATCTCATTGGAACCTGGATTCAGTTTATCCCATTCTTTACACTAAGGGAAAACAGTATATCCTTAAGGGGGACAATACTGGCAGGATAGCAAAGTGCTTAAGACCAACTCATTTGTGGAATATGATGTTCCTGTTGAGACAGCAAGTAGGAAAAGAATATGTTCAACAGTGATGTAAGCAGAATTTCCCTGAGTATACAAACACAGGCCTTGTATCCCAGCCCCTGGTTTCCAGCTAGTAAATACTTTTTAGCTGTATAATACTGGGCAACGTACTTAAATTAAAGCATAATGAAACTGCAAAAACTGTGTTTGCCTCAGTTTTTATATTTGTAAAACAAGGATAATAACAGTGACTCTCATATATGGCTGTTGTGAATATTAAATGAGTTAATACACATAAAGTGCTTAGAGCATGGTCAGCTATATAACAAGCCCTAATTAAGTGTTTATTATTATCATAAGTAGTATGAGCAAATGCTTAACAAGGGTTTAAATGAATCATCCCTGTTTACAAGTCCAGCTTACAGTCCAGCTTAATAAACAATTACACTTGATTATTTCTGGACAGATTCTCTCACAGAGCTCTAAGCTTGTCCTCGATTGCTGATGTTAGGACCAGCTCTGGGATGCTCCTTCATTCTCTCCTTCTTTCTTAAAAATATATTGGAAACAACTTAAATGTCCATCGATGGATGAATGGATTAAGATGAATCTATACAATGAAATATAATTCAGCTATAAAAAAGAATGAAATCTTGCCACTTGCAGCAACATAGATGGACTTTGAGGATATTATGTTAAAGAAAAAGGAAAAAAAATAAGTGATCTCACTTATATGTGGAATCTGGAAAACAACAATAGCAAAACCAAACTGAACACATGTATAGAGAACAGATCAGTGGTTGTAGCTAGGTGAGGGGCTGGCCAAATGGATAAAAAGGGTCAAAAGGTACAAATGTTCAGTTATAAAATGAATGTCATGGGGATGTGATGTGCAGCATGATGACAATAGTTAATAATACTGTATTATGTACTTGCAAGTAAGGAGGGAGTGGATCTTGAAAGTTCTCATCATAAGTAAAAAAAAGAATTTGTAACTGTGTATAGGGCCAGATGTTAACTGGACTTACTGTGGTGATCATTTTCCAACATACACAAATATTGAATCATTATGTTGTATACTTGAAACTACTATAGTGTATCAATTATGTCTCAAAAATACACACACACACACACACACACACACACACATTAGCAATACAAGGCTCTGAAAGGTAGCAGAATATGCACCCTAAATATGCCTTTTGGCATAATGATTATTTTGAGCTGAAGGTAATTGAGAAGAAGCACATACAAGGAAAGTTCTCTGCCTTCTCCCATTTAGCTAAAAGCAGGATGTAAATATGTGAAGATGTTCCCCTCCCTTGTCTACCAGAAAGGACAAAAGCTCCCCTGTGTTGGCCCAGGGAAGCCATCAAAGAAATCTACATAATACAATTTACTAATGAGCCCTTATCTTCCATCAGTTCTCCCATATATTTGCCTTCCTACGATTCACCTCCTTAGAAACATAAAGTCCATTCCTTTGTCTTGCCTCTTCTCTAAAAATGATTTATTTAAGATTCTACATGAACTCAAGTCCTAACCACCCCTATTGGTGAGTCACTCATCACTTACTCCTGTGTGTATATGTGATGCACCTTTAATAAACTTGTTTGTTTTTCTCTTGTTAATCTTTCTGTGGTGAGTCTAATTTATAAAGCCCAGCCAATGACCCTAACATGAGTCCAGGGAAAAAGATGTTTTTCCTCTCCTAAGGCTCTAAAGAAAACTGATAAGCCTATGTCTCCAATCTAGAGGAGCTTGCCCCATTCAAAATGGAAAGGAGAACTTTACTAAAAGTTTAATAAAAAGAGATGCTTTGAGGCAGTACAGGACCAAGAAGTGGAGCAGGACTGGCTGGCACTTGCCCTGCTCTTATTTAGCAGTTCATGTCACATCTTGTACACCAAGGAAACACAGAGTAACTGGTACAGGATAAATGAGAGACTGGGACATGACAGATGATTATGTTATGTTTAAATATTTGAGGTATTACTCCACAGCTTCTCAACCTCTTTAAAATTATAGATGAGAGAATCTCACAGGAGGCTCACCCCAGACCTTCTGCATCAGAATGCCAGAGGGTAAGACTAAGACACAGCTTTTCTTTTTCCCATTCACATGTTACTCCCAAGGGCAGCTATAAGAAGTAAGCTAATCTGTCTTCCAATCTAAAAGAACCCATATGTCTTAGGCACTTTTCATCCATGGCTCAAGTCAGATTATTCTATTATTGGATGTTTAACAGCACAATATTAGTCTAAGTATCAAAAAGTTGGTCTGGGATATTAAGGATTTTCAAATTCTTTGGCAGAATCGGTGTAGCTCTAGAATCCATTGTTCTGGGACACCATCATATCTTTTGCAGAAGCGAGGGGCAGGCCACCCCAAAATATGTCACTTTGGCCAATTGATTACTTTGAATTAAAGTGACTGGAGAAGCAGCCAGGACAGGAGGGATCTCTGGTCCTCTTCTGACCCCCTTGCCACTGAAACCAGGAAGTAAATCTCCTACGTGAAAGGTGCCCTCCCTGTACCAGGAGGTAAGAGACACCCTATCACCAGAGACAGGGAATTCAGGGCCCAGACAGCTGCATAAATAAAGCTTGTGACTTTTTTACTAATTTACTACCCCAGCCCAAATGCTGTCTAGAATTCCTTACTAGTGTGAACTAAAGAAAAGCTGACCACCACACTAGGGACCACCACACTAAGGCCTGAGTATTGAAGGGCTCATTAATTCTGGGAGTCTCAAAATGGCTGCCCATTTACACTTAAAACTTGCTAACTCTGCAATAGCATCTGTTAGCTTTATTATAAACTAAACAGTTGGCATATGGATTCCTGCTAAAATAAAGCAAGAATGTTTGCCTTTAATTGCATTGGCACCAGGATGTATAACACACTCACATACACACACACACACACACACACACACACACACACACACCTTTCCTTTGCATGGCATATCTTACACAAATGAAATGTACCCCTTTGAACATCTGTCTTTCTTGCCTGCTTCCTGATGGATATAAAAACTTTCATGTGACTTAGGCCCTTTGGAACATGTCTTCTACCAGTAGAAGGTAAGTCTCCTGGGCTAGTCCTCAGTTGGGCTCAAATAAAACTTTGTCTTTATTTTAAGGTGATTTTAATAATCTTTTTGTCAACATTAAATGAAGTCCTCAAACATAAGTTTGCTTTGTCCTATAATTCCTCATAGATTTACTGTCTCTGTCTAAAATGTATAAAAACTGCCTGCCTTAGTAATTTCTTTGGGTCTCAATTTCATTATTAGACCTCTGTGTACATGTAATTAAACTGTTTTTTTTTTCTCCTGTCAATCTGTCTCATGTCAATTTGATTCTTAGACCACCCAGAAGAACCTTGAAGAATAGAGGAAAAACTTTCCTCCCCAATACTGCCAGTTGAAAATGAGAAATGTCTAAACCCAGCAGCCAAACTGGAAAACCCAGGCAGCAGAACTCAGGGAGAAGACTCCTCCTGCTAACTGAACATCCCCTGGTCCCAGGCTGCTGGCAGGTAATGGGGCAGCAGAATAAACACACCCAAACACTTCCACTCCCCAAGCAGCATTCCCAGCCCCGCTGCCACTCTGGGAGATCAAACACTTATTCCTAGCACAAAACTGGGACACAGACTAGTCTGTTTTACATCTACATTTCTGTACTCTCAATGGTGGCTATTTTACCTAAAAAAAAAGTTGACATCAAGGGGAAATTCTGAAAATTGATGAATTATTTCCCTATAAGTGGCCATTAATCTTCTTTCTGGAAATGACTAAGACTTTCTGGGTGTTGCGTGTCTTACATATTGCTGATCCTAGACTCAGTGGGCAAGTGAGCAAAATCAAACAGAAGAGCCTAGAAACTACTTCCATGTGTGATACTAAGTTGCATTTATTTCATAATGTATTTCGAAACATTTATTTCGGCTCTACTTTAGACTATCTTTGATTCAATTACCTCTGAGCTTCTAGGTAAGCAAGGGTTTTTTAAGTGTGTGTGTGTGTGTGTATGTTTTTGTGTGTATTTGTATGTGTGGGGTGGTTCTGTTTTTAAAATTCCATAGTAAATTCCAAGTTACTTTGTCCTCAATTTATCAAGAAAGTGAAACATTTATTTGAGTTACTTCTGGAGATATTTTCATTGATATTTGTAAGTACTTCAACAAGTCTGGCCTGTGCCTTGACTCAGTCACTTGCCAAATCAACTCTCCATCAAGGAAACAATCGCACTGCAATTTTTTAATGTGATTATTCCCAGGGTCTAGACGATAGCCAGGCCACCCGCAGTATGGTCCTGGGCCAACAGTGGAAGTTCCAGGGAGCTGAAATGAATAATCTTAGGCCTCACCCAGATCTACAGAATAAACTGCATTTGTATAAGATCCTCAGAAGATCTGGATGCACATTAAAATTTGAACAGCACTAACCTAGAGCAGTATTTCTCTCTCAGAAGTGGTAAACTGATCACCTGCCTCAGAATACCTGGAATGCTCTAAAAAGTAGGTTTCTGGACCCTGCCACAGACCGCGTGAAACAGACTCTCTGGGGTAGGGACTCCTGAAACTGCATCATAAATAAGTTCCCCTCCCCAACCCTTAGGGCATCTAAAGTTTGAGAAATACCTAACATTTTAAAACATTACGTGTCATCATTTTCATGTATGTGAGCTCTTCACCAAACTAAACTCACACTGAGCAAGACATACATAGAATTTTAAACTAACCAAAGAGCACATTGACTATAGAAAGACCAACAAACACACACCACTGGTGTTAGAAATATCTGCAAATGCAGAGAAACTGCCATTAATATTAGAGGAACCACCCAAGGTCATCCTGCTGAGCCTTTACCATGAAATGGTAACCGGCCTAACCGGTTAATTGTTAGGAGAGGGACTAAATCGTGAATAATAATGTCATAACACCTCTTGCACTCTTGCTTAAACATTACTCTCTTGTACACCTCAGAAACATTTTCAAAAATCTAATTGATTCTAATAGGCTACTTTCAATACAGGAAAAAGTATTTTTGTACTCTTCAAATGTGAACAGAAAAAACTTAAAATATCAAAAATATATTCTGTTTTTATCTCTCTTCTAATCAGGGTCAGTCTTTATTAAATAAATTGCTACAGGGAAATTATCTTTCAAAATGCTGAGCTGAAAAGTATTATTCTGTACATGCAGCTCCATAAAAGAACCAATCTTTTATATGTTTAAAAAATCCAATTTGGTACAATTTTCATTTTTCCCCTGGATGTTTGACATCAGACAATCAATGACTCCATTAACTCCATTTTCAGAAACTTCTGAAGGATTCAAATTATCCCCACAAACATCTAGACATCATGAAATGAAATACACATCACAGCCCTCTGTATTTACTTGTCACTAAAGCCTTAGAAGTGTAAAATAATTTGCCTTCAAATATTAAAAACATCAAAAAGATTAACACACAGGACTTTGTTTTGACTTAATATTGTCACAGAAAGTAAAACAGAAGAAAAGGAAAAATATCAACAGGGACAGAAAATTACATTTGAAAAGCATGAGCGATTTTTAACACCTTTGGAATCTTACTTCCAGGAAGGTTACATACCTCAGAGTATAAAATTCCCATGCTGGTCCTTCACAGACTTAACTTCACCTCTACAGCTTCTTGAATCTTCTGGAGGTATTTCTGGTTAACATCAAAAATCCTTCCCAGCCCAGGAGCCAGGACAGCAGCAGTATTTTCTCTCCACACCTGCAAGTGCTCTTCCGGTAATGCAGAGAGCAACACACCTTCTGGAGAGCCCAGCCCAATGAAACACAGGCACCCCGTAATTAGTTCACTCCATAATGACCCAAGTGGTGCATCATCTAATGTTACAACCCTGGGGAACCGGTTCTTGAGTCACATTCGCTCTGCCAGTGGTAACATGCAGAAAAAAGTTGAGGGGAAAAGGAAAATTCTCTCTTTGGCAGGAAGGACTCAGGGATCAGAACAGGGTACTGTTTGGGATATTTGCTAATTGCAATCTGGTTTTCAGTGGCTATTGAGAAAGGCTGAAGACACCAATCTCATGTGTTAGAACCATGTGTACCTGCCACAGGGCTCGACCTTCCTGAAAAATAATCTTCAAAACTGCCACTATGGATTATTTGCTATCTTTAAGCACTGATAAGATTATTTGTTATTCCTTGACATTTTTTATTAATA
The DNA here is from genome assembly GCF_040802235.1 of Manis javanica. Classification (NCBI taxonomy): domain Eukaryota; kingdom Metazoa; phylum Chordata; class Mammalia; order Pholidota; family Manidae; genus Manis; species Manis javanica. The sequence goes on from NC_133162.1 coordinate 66,056,477, forward strand.
TAAATGAATTAGCATAATAAATTAAATAATAAGTTAGGTCAATTTATAAGCTATATTATTTTGTGTACACAAATGTGTTCACAGTCACTTTCGGGGGCATCTTTGAAGCTTGAGCAACTCAAATTTAAAAAAGTAAACTCAGAAGAATCAGTCCCATTTACAACCTGATTAATTAAATTACCTTAAAAGGTTTAAACTAAGAGTATCACTATATTTGATTTTCATTTATAAGCACCTTAATTGTGAGCATGACAAATAATACTTTCCTCTCTAAATGGTTTTGTAAACCTAAAAAATAAAACTACTAATATAATAACTATTAAGCTGTCCTAAACATTCTAGTAATGTTTACAAATGTATCCAAAGTATTTTATAATATTTTATTTTAAAATCATAAACCTAAAGTCAATTACTCTACTACACATTTTGAATGAAATCACCAGGCCACTTGGCCAAATGCACCAATATGCCAACATTGTAAACATTATTAACATTTTATAAACTAAATAAAGTACCAAACATTTACACATTTTCTCTGAACTTATCACAATCACAGCAAAGTGTTACAATTTCCCAAACATACACCCATGAAAGAAACTATTCAACCATCCCAAGCAAATCTATAATTCTTTCAATCACTTAAGGTTCTCATTGGAGGTTCAAGATTAAAAGCCAGGATCCAAGACCTGAACCAACATATGTTCAGGGAAATTCTTCCTACTCTACTGATGGGTATAATGAGCTATTTTTGTACTTGTTATAACAAGAATTACATACTTTATTTTGAACTTAGTTTCGAGGGCACTCTCACAAGGGTTTAGGAATTAGCTAATCCTTCTGTTAGAGATGGAAGTCTGCAGTACCCATGAAGATTGCCTCTGAGTTACTCTCTGGCTTGGTTTAATTTTGCATCTCTTGATTCCTTAAGACATTTAAGAATCTTTCCCATTGACTTAAACATAATGTTACTGCCATTGGCTACTTCACTCTTGTGAAACAATCTTTTGTAACCCCTTTAGTTTCTTTGGTAACCTCTTTGAACTAATCTGTGTGGACAGGACTCTTCACTCGCTTTCTGCTCAGGTTATTGCCTAGCAAAGCTCCTTCCTCCCAGCTCCTTCCTCCCTGACTGAACTGGAAAGCTTTCTTCAATTTCCTATCAGGTCCACAAATTTCTAATCCGATTCTGCATCTCTAATCTGGAAGGGGAGCAGCATATACCACCCCAACATATGCCTCTTTGGCATACAGATTGTTTATAAATTGGTTATTTTTGAAAAACTGCAGACACACAGGAGAATCTCTGGAAACACTTTTATAAGTGATACTTCTAATTATAAAGGAAATCTTTTGGAAAAGTTATCTCCTTCTCTGTATCTTGAAGAGAAGGATGACTCCAAACCTCCAGAAACTCTAAACAATGGAGAAGGCAGTAACTTAAATCTGCATAACAATAACCAAATTTTTCCTGCTCAACTCTCCGGACATCCCTCCCCCAACATCTTTCTTGTGTCTTCTGCTGAAGATATTTAAGGTAATGGCTTGGGCCATTTGAGGTGGTTACTCAGTTTTCCCGGGTCTCTCCCATATGTATGGGTGTTATACAAGTTATTAAACTTCTGTTTTTCTCCTTTTAATCTGTCTTTTATTACAGGGGCATTCTCAGCCACAGAACATAGCAGGGTAGAGGGACAATTATTTTTCCTCCCCTACGATCTAGTTTTTCAGGTACAATACTCATTATAATGATTAAAGATGAACTGTTAGAATGCAGAGTTGACTCTGAAAACAACCCAATAAAAAGTAAGTTTTTTGCAATTGCTAAAACACTCTAGTCTGGTGTGTCTGGGCCAAGGATGTTTTTTTTCCTTACTCCCTGACCAAGCCACTAGCTTTTTAAAGGAAGCCCGACCTCCTGGTTGATTATGCACTGTCACCGCATTGCTGCTTCTAACATTCTATAAAATTCCTTCCCAGACATCCCTTGGGAAGAGTGTTCCACTTCTTGTGAGGCACTGTGCCTCCCCAATCCATGGATGTCTTTCCCTTAAATAAAGGACATCAAACTAAAGTGTGCTCTTTTCACCATTTGACAGCTATTATCTCCTGACACCAAACACACTTCACTCTGTATTTTGTTCTGTGATGCTGATGCTAGCGCTCTGTAAGTGACATTTCTTTTCTTCCCACTGGCCTCCTGATGGTTTCTGCCACTAGGAAGTACTCCAGGGAGGCTACAAACCAAGGAGACAGGAGGAGACCTGCTCATTCTCACATGTTTGCTGATCTCATTGGCATAATCCCAGCAAAGCCTTTTATCCAAGAAACATCAGTTAGTCCAGCTTTTTTCCATACTGTGAATCAGGCTAATCACACCCTTGAGAGAGATCAGCACCAGGTGTCTCCCTCCCACAGCTCAACTTGGTGCGACTCCTCCCCTGAGTTCCTGCAGAACTCGTATCAACCAGGCAATGGCCCTTCTCAAGGCCTGGGTCCCAAGAATGTCAGGGTCCTTCCCCCAGGCTCCTAAATTCTGATAATCCCTAATCTCTGTGTTCTGTTCACCCAGTCCAAGAAGTAGTAGCTGCTCCTGCAATTCTCTCTGTTAACTCAGTGTTCCCTCTCTGCTTTTTTAGCCTTCCAGTACCCACTGAATTGATCCCTTATATTAAATTCTTTCTGTTAAAATAACTAATGGGTCTTACCTCACTTATTAGACCCTGACTGATAGAGTACTCTAAAGGTGTTTAGAACTAGAAGAAGCAGGTATTCTCAATCTGATATAAAATACATAGAAAATGGCAGATTGAGGAAGACATGTATGTCATGTTTCCAAGTTGGGAAATTTTATAGATTTTGAAAGCTTTCACCAAAATGCAAAACACTGGAAGAGGCATAAGATTAGAGAAGGGTTGGGGAAAGATTATCCCTTCCAGTTTGCACAGGTTGTATTTAAGGGACATATTTGTAGGACGTTTAAGTGGAAATATCCAACAGGAAACTTGTTTTTATGATCCTGGGATTTTAGAGCAAAAGTTGCTCTAGAGATAAAGACTTTGAGAGTTGTTAGTATATAGACCAGCATTTCTCAATGTAAGAAATGAGAGAGTTTCGACACCTTATTAAAGTCTTTTTCTCCCCCTCTACAACCTGTAGAAATCCCTTGGTTGCATAGGGTTATTTTTTCTTTAAATAAAGTAAGGACTTTTTCTTTTCATTTGAGCACATTCTAATATTAACAATTGCTATCTAATCAGATAAGTACTTTTGCTAATCAGAATGTTTTTGTTACTGAGCTTTCTGCATTGGAACTCCACCATCTCTTTTAGTAATTCTCTTACCTGTGAATGCTTTTTATATCATTTGTTCACTTAAACTTGAGTCCAGGGTTCAGAGGCCAAACTGTAATAATAATTATTGCTTTTTACTGTTAGGAAGGAAAAATTTGCCTTTTTCCTTCAAGGTTCTTCTAGCTGGTCTAAGAATCAAATTGACATAAGACGCAATTAACAGGAAAAGAAAGAAGCAGTTTAATTACATGCACACAGAGGCCCAAAAGTGAGGCCTAAGGACATGACGAAGGGAGCAGTTTTTATACTTTTCAGACAGAGCCAATACATCAGTGAGGACTTGACAGGGCAACATGTTTTGGGGCTTCAATTGGTAAGGAATTCTAAACAGAATCTGGGCTGGGGTAGTAAATTCGGAAAAGTAACAAGGTTTGGTTATATAGCCTTCTCTGCTCTGAAATCCCCCCCTCTGGAGATAAGGGTGTCTATCTTCTGGAACATGGAGGTTACCCTTAGCATGGGAGATTGATTTCCTGCTTTCTGGAGGCAAAAGGGATGTTCTTGCACTTCTGTTTCTGAAGTAACTTTTCATTCAAAATAATCAATATGCCAGAATAGGACTTTTTGGTGGGGCCTGCCCTTGGCCCCTACAGTACTAAGATAGGCTCTTCACTCCAAGATTTAGAACATCCTGTCAAATTTGAAATCACTTTGAAATTTTCCAATAAACAAGAAATTTATGGTAATGGAGAAGGAAATGGGGTCAGCCAGCCCTTAGAATAAAATATATAAATATACATATTGAAATTGTATGTTTAAATTTAAAATAGGTCTTTTAATTGTTTAGCATTTATGCAACACTTAATTCCAATGTGTTTCTTTCTATTTCTGGGTCATCCTCACCATGCACTTTTCAGAATTAGTTATTATCACATGCTTTACTGGTAACACAATGAGTAAACATCGTGCTTATGGTCCCAAAGTCATTGCCATGTTGTGATCTCGTTTCCTAATTTTTTAACCTATCTGAGACAAGAGAGTTTATTTTTATTTCTTCATAAAAACAGAAAAGAAAACCAAGAAGTAACCATTTTGCTGACAAATCCTGTTTCAGGGCTGTTTCTGGACATAGTCGTCTATTTCTGGAAACTGTCCACTATTTCTCCAGTGACTCAGGAACCTATGAGATAACCTAAATCGTAAGCCTCTTTTAATTTTGCAGTAAAACCAATTTCATAGTACTAAGACATGCTATTCTCTTTAGGGTGAGTTTACTTCTCTGACCCAGGGTGGAGCATATTGCCTACTTTATATTTTGAACTTCCATTTTCTCTTCTGGCAGCTTTTAGGATTTAAAAAAGAAATGATTTATGCTACTTCCTTGTCGGGCCTTAATGTTCATTATATTACATTCATTACATTACATTATATACCTCCCCTCAGCCTATGAAATACCATCTCAAGCTTTATTTTTTCATACATTAAATCTCCTTTATTCAAAACACAAGGTCTTAAAACACGAAAGGTCATTTCTCATAATATAAATATGGAGACTTTCTCAGCTCATTCACTGTTCTTCCCAACTGAGTTGGTTTAGCCATATGAGTAATGCACAGATGATTTAAAAATGCTCAAATAAAGTATTTTTCCCCTTCCCCCAACTCCTTGTGCCAAAACTCATTGATTCCATCTCTAGCTGGATCATATCACCCTTATTAATGGTGGATAAAGTCTAAACATTTCATCAGTGAATACCCATGGTTTGAATGGAAGGCAATCTTTTGAGAGCTCCCTTCTCACCAACATGACTTTCATCAAGCATTGTCTGTAGACTGAATGTTTCATACATGTATGTTTCCTTATCTTTAAATATATGTAGATATTATTTTTTTAAAGTTCTACATACATTTTACTATATAATTTATATACCATAAACTATAAACATGATAAATGTGTTTTCTAGATGAATTTCCAGTTCCAGCTGTTGAAAGAGGCCAGGGAAGCTAACACATGCTCTCTCCTCTGGTCGGTGCCAGATTCCTCTTGTTTTGTCTGGCTCATGTTCTGTAAATGACCTTCCGTGGGTCTCGGTTCCATATTTGAATGGCATACCCAAGTCCAGCTTCATGGACATGAAATTCCCTGGGTGTAGAAGGGCCCACACTTCCTTTAATGTTCTGTTGTCACTGTCTTGAAATTCTTTTAAAAAAATTCATATTGAAGTATACCTGACATACAATGGAACATCAGTTTCATGTGCACAACAAAGTTACACAACAATTATATACATGAAAAAATGCTCAACTATGATAAGTGTAGTTACCATCTGTCACCATTCAAAGTTATTACACTATTACTGACTATACTCCCTATGTTGTACTTTTCATCCCTGTAATTTATTTTGTAATTGGAAGTTTGTACCTCTTTATCTCCTTCACCTATTTCACTCAAGTTCCCATCATCCCCCATAACAACCACCAATTTTGTGGGGTTTTGTTGGCTTTGTTCTATTTTATAATAAAGGTTTGCTTTTTGGAACTTTTTTGGTTCATTTTTTTTTTAATTAAGTTGTTATTAAGGTCACAGCTGTCAGACTTTGGTTGGCCAGATTCTAATTCTTCCTTTTCAGAAGCTGACCTGCTTCCTTAGTTCTCGGTAATGCCCAGACCTTTCAACCAGCCAATTATCATAGAATAAGGCAGGCTTCCAAGGCAATCACGTCATGTATCTCTCTATGAATGCAAAACATTTCTTGTTTCCTTTCCCCATTTTACATTTCTCACTGCCATCCACAATTTTCTTATGAGTCAGAAGTGTGATGCAATTTAAAAAGACTAATAAATGACATTTTGACTTAAACATCACACATCTTTATTTTTAAAATTAAGTTACAACTGGTTTCAGTGGTTTGAGGCTTACTTTGCAGGGCTTTGAAGAAATCAAGTACTTAGCAGATTCCCTGAATTTCCCCTTCCTATTCCTGAAGGATACATTAGAACCCTTGGGGTCTGGCACACACAGTAATCACTCTATGCATTTTAGCTATCATTGTCATTAGCATCATCCTCATCATTATTATATCATGTGCCCCTTAAAACCTTGGGAGCTTGCTAAAATGTAATTTATCCACTCTCAGAATCTCTAGGTGAGAACCTGGGGACCTGAGAATTGTAATAGGTATTCCAGACAATTCAGAGGCTGGGGATCCAGGGCCACTTTGAGAAATGGTGATTTTTGATCTTTCTGATGCAGAAGCCTGGAAAGGATGTAACATAGTGACAAATTCAGCTTCAAATGCAGTTTTGCACTTATATATATAAATGTGTTTGAGTTTGAATTATCAAAATTCTTAATATAGAATTAATGAAGCTGTATGATGAATAATGCTCCTTACCTGATGCCTCTGCTCTCTCAATAACTATACTCATTTCTCAATGGGCATTTTTGGGAGTCAGGGCTGACTGCTCATTCTTATTTGAGGCATAAAGCCTAGAAAAGCCCTCATGGTAAATAACCCATGAAATAGCAGGAACAGGTTCATGCATATATCTGCATGCTGGTACTGGCATTTTGGACTGATAAATTTCATAGACACTAGAGCTTTCTTCCTTGACCGTCAGTCTTTGGCTGTTTCTCTTATTTTAACTAACACAGTCTCACTGGGGGTGATGTCACCCATCCCCACCCCAGAGGCAAAACTGCTTCCTGGAGAGAAAAAAATAATCTTACATTTTTTATGAGTATAGTACAGATGTAAATACAATATATAAAGGGAAATACAGTATATCTGTGGAATTAAAATTTCACAGAAGAGGGCCAACTAGGGAAAAAATGTCTACCAGATTTCCTCAGGGAGGAGCAATTTTTTAAAAAGCTGAGATTCATAAATGACAGATCCGATAAAGGGTTGACATCCAAAATATATAAAGAGCTCATGCACCTCAACAAACAAAAAGCCAGTAATCCAATTAAAAATGGGCAGAGGAGCTGAACAGACAGTTCTTCAAAGAAAACATTCAGATGGCCAACAGACACATGAAAAGATGCTCCACATTGCTAGTCATCAAAGAAATGCAAATTAAAACCACAAGATATCACCTCACACCAGTAAGGATCACCACCATCCAAAAGACAAACAACAACAAATGTTGGTGAGGTTGTGGAGAAAGGGGAACCCTCCTACACTGCTGGTGGGAATGTAAATTAGTTCAACCATTGTGGAAGCAATATGAAGGTTCCTCAAAAAGCTCAAAATAGAAATACCATTTGACCCAGGAATTCCACTTCTAGGAATTTACCCTAAGAATACAGCAGTCCAGTTTGAAAAAGACAGATGCACCCCTATGTTTATCACAGCACTATTTACAATAGCCAAGAAATGGAAGCAACCTAAATGTCCATCAGTAGATGAATGGATAAAGAAGATGTGGTATATATACACAATGGAATATTATTAAGCCATAAGAAGAAAACAAATCCTACCATTTGCAACAACATGAATGGAGCTAGAGGATATTATGCTCAGTGAAATAAGCTAGGCAGAGAAGAGAAGTACCAAATGATTTCACTTACATGTGGAGTAAAAGGACAAAGAAAAAACTGAAGGAACAAAACAGCAGCAGAATCACAGAACCCAAGAATGGACTAACAGTTACCGAAGGGAAAGGGACTGGGGAGGATGGCTGGGAAGGGAGGGATAAGGGGGGTTGAGGGGGAAGAAAGGGGGTCTTACGATTAGCATGTATAATGTGGGGAGAGGCACAGGAAGGGCCGTGCAACACAGAGAAGACAAGTAGTGACTCTATAGCATCTTACTACGCTAATGGACAGTGACTGTAATAGGGTTTGTGGGGGAGACTTGGTGAAGGGGGGAGCCTAGTAAACATAATATTCTTCATGTAATTGTAGATTAATGATACAAAAAGAAAAAAGAAAAGGCTGAGAAACACTGGTTCAACTGATTTCAACCTTGATTTTCTAGTTTTTAAAATAAGTAACTTTTAAATTCAGAAAACAGAGAAGAAACAGTTTCTCAAGAATCCTACCACACATACACAAAACATAATCAAACACATAGAAAGTGCTTGGTGCTTGTGCTCATAGCACATATAGGCTAAGCCTTTTATGTTTTACTTTCTTTAATATGGTCAACAAAACTATGATTTAACAGATTTAACAGATAAGGAAACTGAGGCACAGAAACATTAAGTAATATGCCCAGAGTTACACAGCCATATCAAACCATAAATGGTAATATGAGGATTAAAACCCAGGACATTTAGTTTCAGACACTATGATTTTAACCATTACAGTATAGGGCCTCTCTTTTGGTATAAATCCTCCTAATCTTCTTCCTATGGATATGTACAATCTTTATTCATCTGCAAAAAAGAGAGTTTTTTTCCATAATTTCTTGCATCCTATGTTTGCCCTCTAACAGTACACAGTGACACCCTTCCGCATTATAAAACAATCTTCAATATTATTTCTAGTGATTACTTAGAATTTCCTTGATATTGTTGATAACAGCTCTCACTTATTTAGACTTACCATGTACCAAACCCCCTGTCAGGTGCTTAATGCATATTGTCTAGTTCAATTCTCATAGGAATACCTGGAGATAATAATAAAAAAATAATGGCTAGCATTTATTCAGAGTTTCGTATTCACTGGACATATCTCAAGAACCTCATTTAGTGCTCTTTTACAATAATCCTATGAAGTTGTTTCTATTATTATTCCCATTTGTCCTGATGAGGAAGCCGAGACTCTGAGGGGTAAAACTATCCGCTCAAAATCAGCATTCAGCAAGTGGCAGAAAGCCTTCTTCTGAACTACTACACACTCCTGCTACCTTAAGAGCCTATAATGTACTTGGCCTCAGTGTTCTTCAGTCCTTAGAGGTAAGCAGACTTCTTGCTGTCATGATAGTTTCTTAGTTCCCAGACCCTGGCTCACTTTGGATCCCCAGACCCCACCAGACCACTGAGACCCCAGACTGCTAATCGCGAGCTTGAATTCCCCTGCTGTTTTAAACCCCAACAAGACTAGCTATTGTCCTGTAACATTACAAAATAGGCATTATTAATTCTGACCAAATAAATGGCACAGAAGATAAATCCATAATTCTTAGAACATTCCCCGGTGAGAGCAGGTCCTCCTGACACTAGCCTAGAGGAAGTGGCATCATTTGCAGCATTATTTGCAGGTGATCAAACAAGAAGGCCGAATTAGCCAGGAGCTAGTGTCAGCCTTCCTGTACAATTTCAACAGAAAAAATAATAAACATAAAAGTAAATGTTTTTCACATATTTAAAAAATTAAATAGAAAAAAGAAACAGTAGCAAAAATTCCCATATTACATGTGGGTATTTCGTGTCTCCTAGGGGAAGATAATAAAAAATGTCTTCTGTCATCACCCATATTTCAATGCATGTCTCAGAGACTGTAAAAACAGAGAAATATGCAAAACCATTCCCTAAGGAAATTTAAGTGTGGCCAAGTTAGTGAGTTGAGTTCCCCATAAACTTTTGAACCTGGTTTGATTCAAATTTTAACTCTCAGTTTACATTTCTGACCTTTACGGGACCATGCTTAGGAATTTTGACAGTGACTCAAGAAGAAATCCATCACGGGAAGAGGAAAGAACTATCTAACAAGGAAGGCAGTGACCTAGCTGGTGCTAAGAAATTTGAGACCTTTCTACAGTCAGCACATTCAGCCACAAACTCAGTTAACCACACAAAGACGTTTGATGATCCTCAATGGAAGACTGAGTGTATCTTCAGAGGCTTTGTATCCCTCAAAGATTAACCCCAGTGCAGAGGTGAGTGTAAACTACTACAGCCACTCTGGAAAACTGTTTGGAAATATCTACTAAGATTTTATTTTGAATAAAATGAATATCCTATGACCAAGAAATTCTACTCTTAGGCATATACATTACCAAACTGCAAATAACAATGACATCCAAAAATGTTCAAGCAGCATTATTTGTAATAGACAAAAGTTGAGCACAATCCAAATTCCATCCACCATGGAAGAGATAAATAGAATTTGATAGAGTAATATAATAGAATACTACATAACAATAGCAAAGAATAGACTGTTGTTACATGCAAAAACATGGATAAACCTCATAAACATAATGTTGAACAAAGACACCACAGAGTATGTACTTACGATTCCATTTTTATGAAGTTCAAAAGAGTAAATTAATATATGATGTTAGAATCAGAGTAGTGGTTATCTTTGAGGAGGAGAAGGAGATAGTAATTTGAAGGGCACTTGAGAGAGCTTCTGGGGTATTACTATATTCTATTTCTTGATCTGGCTTGCAGTTTCAAAGGTATATTCATTTAATGATAATTAACTGAGATTATGACCTGCACATATTCCTATATGGAAGCTCCTCTTAAGTTAAAAATCACACACACACACACACACACGCACGCACGCACGCACACAGACATCAAGGCTTAATGGACTTAAACCCCTAACAAATATAATTTTTTAGGACCCTCTCCCCTCAGTGCTGTTTCCCCACTCCCACCAACTCACCATCCCCTTAGCAAGTCCTCCCATCTTCAATTTTGCCCTCTTCCTTGTTATCCCAGTTAGTGGTGACTGACTCTCACCTGTGGTTGTGGCAGGCCTTGGACACCTGTAGCACATGCTTCATCCGAGCCCTGAATCATTCATGGCCCCAGAGAAAACCGTATGATTTGAGAAAGATCATAGGCAAAACTGGAATCAAGCCATATCCCTTTTCTTTTCCTGGAAGGATTCTGGTGTGCCCTGACTAGCCCTCTTCTTACCAGGTCACAGACACAAAGAAATTAATCCAGTTGCAGAAAGCAGAAGTCTAATTACCACTGAGAGTGCCATCTGGTGTCTTCCTTGCCAAGTGGCACAGACATCTCTGCTAAGATGGAATTTAAAACCTTTCCCTGAGGAGCATTGTAGACCTCTTTCTTTGGACCTAACATTTGACAGGGTCGCAACTATTCCTCTTATGTATCAATTTGAGAAATGTAGAAGGACTACTAATATAGACATTTGTCTATGTTTTTGCCTGTGGTCCTGAACAGGCTATATTTGGAGACTTTCCCACTCTGCAAACTGAAAAAAAAAACCAAATATTGGATTTCCCACATTCCTATTCACCTCAGACATGGGCACATGACTTAGGGTCTACCAATGAGAAGCACCTGAGTTTAGAATTGGAAGCTCAGAAGAAAAAAAGCTGAGGCTACCATTTGCATTCTAGTGACTGCCTCCAGTTTCTAAAGACAGCAATGGGAGCAATTCTAGCAACAAGATGCAAAAATTGAAGGGTATGAGATTTTGCCCTACTTGCAAGCTAATAGGTTCAACTGGCACAGTTTCATAGATGCTGGAGAAGACACTGAACCCTTGGACCAAAGACAAAGACACTGTTACTCTCGGTACATCAAGCTGTATGAATTTCAGTATATGCACTCTTTCCCCTTGACCCACGGAGCAGTGTGAATGGGCCAGATAGACTGAGTACACAGTGGTTGTATTACAGGAGAGGAACCTGGGTTTTTTGTAATGGGCAGTTAAGCATGTCTATCATTTGCTCTGGAGGGAATTACTATTCTCGACCTTCCAAAGCTTCTCCTCTACATATATCCTTGAAGAATAGTCTGGAACAAAAGCAACCAGTGCCTCTGTTTTCAAGACATGCAGAAATACAAGACACCAATGTAGAAACATCTCCTAATACAGGGTTCAGTGAGAAGCAGGGATGGAATTGGGGGTGGTAGTTGCAGTGACTCAGTCCAACAGTGATGCCAATGGTGTCCTCACCAGACCAGTTCTGCAGCTTTGGCCCTGGCTTCATTGTCTCCAAACCTGATTCTTGGACCCACCTGGAGGTGGTGAGCTCTGGCAAGTATTTTCTGCTAGATTTCTTGTACTCATACATATCAATCCCGACTGCTATGCTAAAGAATTGGTAACTTTTTTCATTGGATAATGCCCATTTCTTGTCCTTTATTTTTGAATGGTTCGTTTAGTCTCTTAGACATCAGGAAAATCATCTGCCTTCTTATCCACCAAAGCCAAGGTTAGGATTTCTCCTGGATCCAGTTTTAATGAAAAAAGAAGTGGGATCTCTGTCACCAAAGATCCTGGACCTGAGGTCAAATCACAGATTATAGTTTCTGAAGATGCTGGATCCTTGGCCTGCAAGTTGCTAGAAATCTGGAGATTTGGGCCTAATCTAGGATATATATTAACTCGGCTTCATGAGAACCATTGATGAGTTCATGCATTTGTTAATTGCTTACTTTACAACAATGCTTACTAGGATAATGTTTCATAGTTCTTGCAAAATATAATTTTTTATTGGATAATTTACCTGAGTTTTAATATTTCTGGTTAACATAAATTTTTATTGCTGAGAATTACCCACCCAAAAAAAGTTAAGCTTGAAAGATTGCCTTTCAAACAGTCCATGATTTAATGTTGACTTTCTTATCTAAAAATCTTATTCATAGTTTTTTGCATTGTCCTGATACTGAAAAATAGATGGATTCTACATATTGCACCATTTTCCCTCTAAGATCAGCTACTTTGATTACATTACAAGTCTACATTTCAAGTTTATTAGATATCATGTCATACTCTCTTAATTTAAAGAATCAAAGACTTAGAGTGGAGACTTAGGAGTTATCTTTTGGCTTACTGCTCAATATTAAAAGAAACCAGAAATCCCACAGGCTGTAAATTCTAAAACTCTATTTCTTTTTAAAATATATAATTTGTTAAATTTCATTTGAAGCAATAAAGTAATACTTGTTTTTTTAACAAAAAAAAAGAAAAATAAAGGAACCTATTTTTAAAAAGTCATCCAGAAAAAATTCACTATCAATGTCTACATCCATTTTTTGCAAATACTTTATTTCTCACTGAGTGTATATTTTCTCATACTTTATAGTATAATGTATATTCACTTACATCTTGATTATTTTCCAACTTAGCTGCCAGTTTTTTCTTTTTTCTTAAAGTGTCAGTGCATCTAAAGATGTCCTCCCTCCTTCCCCAAATGGTGAGGAAAGTTAACAGTTTTACAAAGCAGTTTTTTGATATTAAGTTGCCTTCAAACTTATTTTTCATTTTCATATACATATTCCATTGTCACAATGATCTCTTCCTAAAAGTAATTTTAAATTGAAGGCCTTCATTAGGTTTGGATAGGGTGATAAGCAGTAGATGGCTATGATAAAATATAAAGTTAGATTTATATTACCTAAAGATATAAGTGAAGACTGGGCTGGTTCTTTCTAGACCACCATGGTTACAAATGTGCCATGGAACAATATAACCCGCAAGAATAGAAAAGAATATGGTAATTCCTGCTGAAAAATTGAATATCCATGCAGGATCAGATGTCACTCAAAGTGTGGTCAAGACAAGCTAATAACATTACATTAATAATGACAATAATATTGGCTGAGTGCTCCCTATATGCCAGGAACCATACCTTAAAATACATTGTCTTTTTTATTGAACTATGATTGATCTGTAATCTTTCATTGGTTTCAAACATAAAACACAGTGATTCAACAATTACCTATATTATTAAATCCTCAGCCCTACCAGTGCAGCCACCATCCGTCAACATACAGAACCATGGGCCACATTCTCCATGTACCACCCTCCCTGTGACCAACTTAAACCATGTTGAGAAGTTTTGTGCCCCTCCATTCCACCTATCCATACCAAACCCTCCCCCATGGTAATCACCAGGCACTTCAGTGTCTACGAGTCTACTGCTCTTTTGCTCATTCTGTTTTTCTTTGTTTTTATATTCCACAAATAAGTGAAATCATATGGTATTTGTTTTTCTCTGCCTGGCTTATTTCACTTAGTATTAATACACTCTAGATCCATCCATGTTGTTGAAAATAGCAGGATTTCTTTTTTCTCTGTGGCTAAATAATATTCCATTGTGTATATATACCACATCTTCTTTATCTGTTCATCTATTGATGAACACTTTGGTTGCTTCCATATCTTGGCTATTGGAAATAATGTGGCAATAAACATAGAGGTGCATGTATCTTTTTGAATCAGGGATTTTGTTTCATCAGGTAAATTCCCAGAAGTGGAATTACTAGGTTGAATGGTATTTCCATTTTTAGTTTTTTGAGGAACCTCCATACTATTTTCCAGTGTGGCTGCACCAATTTATATTCCTACCAACAATGTAGGAGAGTTCCCATTTCTCCACATTCTCGTCAACATTTTGTTGTATCTTGTCTTTTAAATAATGGACTTTCTAACTTGGGTTAGGTGATATCTTATTGTGGTTTTGATTTTTGCACTTACCTGATGATAAGTGATGTGGAGCATCTTTTCATGTGCCTGTTGGCCATTTGTATTTTCTTCTTTGGAAAAAAAAAATTTCTTTTCAGGCCCTTAGTCCATTTTATAATTGGGTTATATGTTTTTTGGTGTTGAGGCATATGAGTTCTTTATGTATTTTGGATATTAACCCCTGATTGGATGAATCATTAATGAATATATTCTTCCATACTGTATGTTGCCTTTTTGTTCTGCTGCTGGTGTCCTTTGCTGCACAGAAGCTTTTAAGTTTGATATAGTCATACGTGTTCATTTTTTATTGTGTTTCCCTTGCCCAAGGAGATATGTACAGGAAAAAACTGCACATGTTTACATTCAAGAGATTTCGTCTACGTTTTCTTCTAAGAGTTTTATGGTTTCACGTCTTACATTCAGGTCTTTAAATCTATTTCAAGTTTACTTTTGTGCATGGAGTTCAACAGCAATCCATTTTCTTTCTCTTGCATGTAGCTGTCCAGTTTTCTCAACACCAGTTATTGAAGACACTGTCTTTTCCCCACTGTATATTCATGGCTCCTTTTTATTGTATATAAATTGGCCAATATGCATGGGCCTATATATGGGCTCTCTATTCTGTTTCATTGATCAATGGGTCTGTTTTTGTGCTGGTACCATACTGTTTTGGTTACTATAGCTTTGTAGTATAGCTTGATGTCCAGAAGTGTAATACCCCCAGCTTTGTTCTTCTTTCTCAGGATTTCTTTAGCTATTAAGGATCTTTTGTGGTTCCATATGAAATTTAGAAATATTTTTTCTAGTTCACTGAAGAATACTGTTGGTATTTTGACAGGGATTGCATTGAATCTATAAATAGCTTTGGGCAGGATGGCTATTTTGACAACATAAATTCTTCCTACCCATGAGCATGGGATGTGTTTCCATTTGTGGTGTCCTTTCTAATTTATCTCATGAGTGTCTTATAGTTTTCAAAGTACAGTTCTTTCACCTCCTTGATTAGGTTTATTCCTAAGTATTTTATTCTTTTTGATGCAATTGTAAATAGAATTGTTTTCCTGATTTCTCTTTCTCCTAGCTTGTTGTTAGTATATAGGAACACAGAGATTTCTTTGTATTAATTTTGTATTCTGCAACTTTGCTGAATTCAATTATTAGTTCTAATAGTTTTTTTATGGAGTTTTTGGGGTTTTCTATGTATAATATCATGTCATCTGAAAATAGTGACAGTTTAACTTCTTGACCAGTTTTTATGCCTTTTATCTCTTTATCTTATCTGATTGCCATGGCTAGGACCTCCAGTATTATTTTGAATAAATGTGGAGAGAGTGGGCCTCCTCATCTTTCCTGATCTTGAAGGAAAAGTTTTCAGCTTTTCACCATTGAATATGAAGAGCTGTGGGTTTGTGGAATATAGCCTTTATTATGTTGCAGTATATACCATCTATACCCATTTTGTTGAGACATTTTATTATGAATGGATATTGAATTTTGTCAAATCCTTTTTCAGCATCTATTGAGATGATCATGTAGTCTTTAGCCTCCTTTTTATTAATGTGGTATGTCATATTGATTGATTTATGAATATTGTACCAATCTTGCATCCCTGGAATAAATCCCACTTGGTCATGATGCATGATCCTTTCGATTTATTTTTAAATTTGCTAATAGTTTGTTGAGGATGTTGGCACTTATGTTCATCAGGGATATTGGTCTGTGATTTCCTTTTTTGGGGGGGTATCTTTGTCTGGTTTTGGTATTAAAGTGATGCTGGACTCATAGAATGAGTTTGGAAGTATTGCATCTTCTAGTTTTGCAATACTTTAGGAAGGATGGGCATTATCTCTTCTTTAAATGTTTCATAGAATTCAGCTGTGAACCTGTCTGGTCCTGGAGTTTTATTTGTTGGGTGTTTTTTGGTTACCAATTCAATTTCCTTGCTGGTCATTAGTCTGTTCAGATTTTCTATTTCTTCCTGGGTCAATCTTGGAAGGTTGTATTTTTCTAGGAAGTTGTTCATTTCTTCTAGGTTGTCCAATTTATCAACATATAATTTTTTCACAGATTTCTCTAATAATTCTTTGTATTTCTGTGGTACCTTGTGACTATTCCTTCTTCATTTCTGATTTTGTTTATGTGTGTCCTCTCTCTTTTTTCTTGATAAGTCTGGTTAGGGGTTTGTCTATTTTGTTTATTTTCTCAAAG
Source organism: Manis javanica (assembly GCF_040802235.1). NCBI lineage: Eukaryota > Metazoa > Chordata > Mammalia > Pholidota > Manidae > Manis > Manis javanica. The sequence continues at coordinate 66,073,321 of NC_133162.1, forward strand.
AATCAGCTCTTGGTTTCATTGATTATTTTCTATTATTTTATTCTTCTCTGTATTATTTACTTCCACTTTGCTCTTTAATATTCCCCTCCTAGTAACTTTGAGTTTCATTTTTTCTTCTTTTTCTAGTTTCTTTAATTAAGTTTAGACTATTTGTGATTGATCTTGTTTCTTGAGGTAGGCCTGTATTGCTATGTACTTCCCTCTTACAACTGCTTTTGCAGTGTCCCACAAATTTTGGACTGTTGAATTTTTGTTTTCATTTGTCTCCATTTATTGCTTGATTTCTGTTTTAAGTTTGTTCATTGATCCTTTGATTATTATGTTGTTTAGCCTCCATGTGTTTGTATGCTTTTTTGTTTTCTTTGTGTAATTTATTTCTAGTTTCATACCATTGTGCTCTGAGAAGTTGCTTGATTTCAACATCTTTTAATTTATTGAGGCTCTTTTTTGTGGCCTAATACATGATCTATTCTAGAGAATGTTTCACATACACTTGAGAAAAATGTGTATCCTGCTACTTTGGGGTGGAATGTTCTGTAGATATAGGTTAAATCCATCTGATCTATTGTAATTTTCAGTGCCTCTATTTCCTTACTTATTTTTTGTCTGGTTGATCTGTTTCTTTATGTGAGTACTGTGTTAAAGTCTCCTAAAATGAATGAGTTGCAATCCATTTCCCTCTTTAATTCTGTTAGTATTTGTTTTACATATTTAGGTGCTCCTATGGTGGGTGCATAGATATTTATAATGATTATACCCTTTCGTTGTACTAACCCCTTTATCATTATGTAACATCCTTCTTTGTCTCTTGTTACTTTCTTTGTTGTGAAGCCTATTTTGTCTGATATAAGTACTGCTACTCCTGCTTTTCTTCCTATTATTTGCATGAAATATCTTTTTCTATTCCTTCACTTTTAGTCTGTGTATGTCTTTGGGTCTTAAGTGAGTCTCTTGTAGGCAGCATATAGGTGGTTCATGTTTCTTTATCCACTCTTCCACTGTATGTCTTTTGATTGGTGCATTCAGTCCATTCACATTTAAGGTAGGTATTAATAGGTATGTACTTATTGCCATTTTATTAATTGTTTTCTGGTTGTTTTTATAGTTCCTCTCTGTTCCTTTCTTCCTCTCTTAAACTCTTCTCTTGTTATTTGATGGTTTTCTTTAGTGTTGTGGTTGGATTTCTCTTTTATAATTTTTTGCATATCTGTTATAGACTTTAGGTTGTGGTTACCATAAAGTTTAAGGATATCTTCCTAACTATATAACAGTCTCTATTAAATTGATGACTGCTCTATTTCAAAAGCAATCTAAAAGTGCTTCCTTTTTATTCTTCTTCCTCCTCCACACTTTATATATTAGAAATCATAATTCATTTTTTGTGTATCCCTTGACTGATTTTGCATATATTTGGTTTTACTATTTTTGTTTTGCTTTAACTCTATACTTGCTTGGTAAGTAATTGGTCTACTACCTTTACTGTAGGTTTATTTTCATTGGTGAAAACTATTTATTCCTAGTGTCATATTTTTTTATCAAAGTACAATGTCTAAAAATATTCTGTTACTTTTAGGTGTATATCACAGTGATTCCATATTTTATATGCTGCAACATGATCCCCACAATAAATGTAGTTAAAATCTGTCACCCTACAAAGTTTTGGTAAATTACTGACTATACTCCTTATGCTATTCTTTTCATCACCATGACTTATTTATTTTATAACTGGAAGCTTATACCTCGTAATCCCCATCACCTATTTCATACACCCTCCAAACTCTCCCACCTCTAGTAACCAATAGCTTGTATCTTATATCTCTGAGTCTGTTTCTGTTTTGTTTTGTTTTTTAGATTCCAGATATAAGTGAAAATCATATGGCATTTATATTTGTCTGTCTGATTTATTTCACTTAGCACAGTACCTTAAGGTCCAACCATGTTGCTGCAAATGACAAAATTTCATTCTTGTTTATAGTTGTGTAATATTCCACTGCATATATACCTCATCTTCTTTATCCATTCACCTATCCATGTATAAGATTGCATCCATATTTTGGCTATTATAAATAATGCTGCAATGAACATAGGGGAACATATATCTCTTCAAATTGGTGGTTGTTTTAATTTGCATTGTCTTATTTAATCATCACACAAACAGTAAAGTACATATTACTATCATTACTATCTTAGAGATCTGGAAATTGAGTCTTAGAGGTTCAGTAACTTACCTAAGGGTAAAGAGCTTTTAAGCAACAGCACCAGGACTCTAGTAGCATCTGTCTCAGTGTTAAGCATTTAAAAGCCATCCATGATGATCTATTGAGCTGACATAGTTGGATATAAAATTTATATCGTAGCAATATATTTAAAGGTGTGGGAGAGTGTTTAATATATATTAAGAGAAAGATGTTTCTTTAAGAGTATGTATTCTCTACTACTACTTTGATAAAATAAACATATAGAGTGATAAATGTGGATTGTGTGTGTGTATGTATGTGAATAGATAGGTGTACATATATGAATCTAAAAGCAAGTACACAAAGTTATTGTTCTTTCTGGGTAGTAAGATCACAGATGATTTTTTTCCTTTTTTTAAGCTTCATTTTAGAAATATGATAGTTATAAGAATAAGCAAAAACTTGGCTGTTTGCCTCAAAAGGTTGGTTGGGTTATGGGTCAAATGGTGCATTAGTCAGGGCCCTCTAGAGATACAGAACCAACAGTATAAATACAGATATCTATGGATATGGATAGATTTATTATGAGGGACTGGCTCACGGGGGTTGAGGAGCCCCATGATCTGCCATCAACAAGCTGGAGGTCCAGGAAAACTGATGGTTCTAAGCCCAAAGGCCTGAGAACCAAGAGTGACTATGTTTGAGGGCAGGGGATGGATGAACCAACTCAAAAACAGAGAGCCAATTTGCTTTCCTCTGCCTTTTTGTTCTATTCAGGCCCTCAGTGTATTGGATGAGGGCCACTTACATTGGTGAGAGCAAATCTTTATTCAGTCTGCCAATGCAAATGCTATTTTCCTCTAGCAACCCTCACAGACACACCCAGAAATAATATTTACCAACTCCATGGGCATCCCTTAGCCCAGTCAACTTGACCCATAAAATTAACCATCACAAATGGTCTCCTACAAAGCCTGGGGTGAAGAGGGAGGGATGTTTGTATCATCATAAAGAGATGGTGTCCAATGCAGGTGTGGATACCAAGCATTTTTAAACTAAGCCTCAGGGTCTCCTCTTAGATTAACTCTGCCAAACACCCATGGGGTTCTTAGTTTAAGACAGGGCCTCAGGGGCATATCCTATATCCCCATATCATGAGACTCACTGAAGCCCTCAGCTTTTACAAAATCTTCACTGCAGTCAGGTCTGTCCCTTAAAGCAAAAGCTTTAACTACCCTCTCCTTTCACCCCCTCTGGCAGGTCAGATATCTCCATCTTTCAATGACAGATACTTTTTTTTTCAGTAAGCAAGAAGACCAAAATATGTTTTTTGGTACTATATATATTAACATATATAATATGTTAGTTATGTTGTGTGTGTGTGTGTGTGTGTGTGTGTGTGTGTGTGTGTGTGTGTGTGTATGTTGTGGAAAGCAAAATTTTACCATCTTACTCCCAGGAGCTTCCCTCCAGGCCCTCTCTTCTCCAAACTGCCCTGGGCCACAGTGGCCTGATTCCCCTTTCAAACTGGCTTTCCACACAGATGTGTTAGTAACAGTGGTATGTAAAAAGGGAGATGTATTTCTTTCATAAATTCTAAAATTTTTATTATGTAAGTAAAGATGTTCTTTGCAAAAAGTTTGGGGGAAAAATTGAAAAATAATGTGATTAGAAAATTACAAAAAAAAAATGAGGAAACTAAAAAGCACACATAAATCCAGTCCCCATTACCCAAGTGCTTCCAGAATTGAAATCATTCTGTAGGCCCTGACATAATGCTACAGTAAGTTACTTCTATTATAACAGCTTCCTTAAGCTGTCAATATAGGTTTTAATCAAGCTAAGTCAGATCTTAATGAAACATCTGCTGACAGGTGTATTTTGTCTCTTCAGCCTAGCCTGCATTGCAAATACCTCTTTTTGGCTCTGACATCAGGACTGAAAGGGTAACCAAATGCTAACAAGTAGAGCACATCATTTTCTAGGAAAGTAAACTTGGATATTTGCATCCTAAATGGCTTGTAAGTACAGAGGTTGTCTACCCTTCTGTCTACACACACACATAGCTTATCACCGTGTGCCTACTGAACTGGCAGGCTAGCTTAGGGATGGATGTCTCCATCTGACTCAGCCCATCTGGCTGACCTGCTAGTTGGAAATTCTGTTTTACTACTAACCGTAATGATGACTGAGCGCCCACAGGATGCTGATCACTGTGCTAAGCACTTTAGTATGCCACATCAGTGAATATTTACAAACTCTCTTTGAAGTAGTATTGTTATACTTGTTTTATAGATGAGGAAACTGGAAGTCAATTTACTGGCTCAAAGTTCACATAGCTGCAAAGTGGCAGAACTAAGATTCAAACCTGGGTCTGTCTCACTCCAAAGCCAGTTCTCTTTTTTTGTTTCTGTTTTAGAAGTATAGCTGATATACAATATTATATTGGCTTCAGGTGTACAACATAGTGATTCAAGTTATCTACCTAATTAAATGCTCACCCCAATAAGTGTAGTTACCATCGGCCAACACAAAGCCCACTCTCTTGATCGTTGGAGTAAATAGCCTCACTTTCTGCAGACATGGCTCGTGTTCACGGTTCTAATGATCCAAATACAGAGGAAAATGTTTCACCAAGATAATGTAAACATTCATCCACTCAAACTTAACTTCCTAAATATTCCTCTTTAAGACCTACAATTCAACTGTGGGGTCAGTAATTGTTGTTTGGTAGAGTACAGGTGCCTGTTGAATTTTTATATTTGATAGGACAGCCCTTGTCTCCCAGAAGGGCCTCTATCTGATAGGATTTCAAATAAAAGAATTTTGTTTTGGGATTGATACCACCTATCTTATTTATTTATTTATTTATTAAGGTATCATTGATATACAATCTTATGATGGTTTCATATCAGCTATACTCTGGTTACTACATTCACCCATATTATCAAGTACCCGCAACACCCCACTGCAGTCGCTGTCCATCAGCATAGTAAGCAGCTACAGAGTCACTACTTGCCTTCTCTGTGCTATACTACCTTCCCCGGTTGCCATATATCTTTGACTCTGTACTTTTTGTCTTCTACTCTCTTCTTGGACTTAGAGAGGTAAGAGGGGGTGATGAAAGGCTTCTTGCTTGTTTGGTTGAATCTTGGTCTCTCTTCTCCCCCACCCCACCCACTATCCTGCAGGAAATCTGAATAATGTGAGAATATGTCATTGGAAAGAGTCTCAGAAGCTATACAGATTTACATAATAAAGACAAAGGGCTTGGAGTAGAAGAGGAACATAGCAAAAACCTTGGAGCAACCACCATTTTATAAGATCCTAAAACTGAGAAAAAAAATTAACATTGGGAAAACAATTTCTTCAGCCCCTTTGTGACACAACAAAGTGTTAAATTGTTGCCTCAAGTTTGGATGCTGAATGGATATTTCTTTGGCTAGCAAAAGTGTTTCAAGAAAGAGTGTAAAAGTAGTAGAACACGACTCAAGTCTGGTTCTCTTCCTGGTGAAAATGAACCCTCACCCCTGCATTATTGACCAATCCTGTCCTGACTCCTTCAAGATCTTACCCCCTTCATTATCTCTTTCTATATCCACAGTCTTCCATCCTCCTCTTTCTACCAGGTCTTTCCCTCTGCTTCCCTACCTGAAGGAAGAAGCTGCTAAGTTCTGATGACCGCTGATTCCCAATCTATTTCTTGCCTTCCTCTGGGATACCTGGCCTGCGGTTGACATCCCACTCCGGCATTCACTGATTGCCTCTCACCTGGTCAATGTGCCAAGTCTTCTGAAAATGTGCTCTCCCTGACCTGTGACTTGTGAGCGGTAAAATCAGTGACCTTCTTTCAGACTTTGTTCTTCTTGCCATCTCTGAAGCTAGTGGCCCTGTTCATTATCCCGTCCTTCCTGAGATCCCTCCCCATGGTTCAGCATGCCAGCTCTCAGCACAGCTACATCGCTCCATTTTCTCATTTGTAAAATAGCAAAGGTGATGATATGACCGACTGTGTGGTTAAATGAGGCTATGCAAACAAATCACTCAGGACAGTGCCTAGCAGAGATAAGGGTCAGGAAAGGTTAGCAGTTTTATAATTAATATCATCCTTTCCTCTTCCTTCTGCTGCCCAAACACATGGACATCTATTGAGGTCCAGTCTTTGGTGCTCAGGCCTTTCCTATTCATTGTCCTTGAGGCTTTTAACCATTTGGGGGGTTTCACTTACCACTACTCAGCAGATGATCCCCAAATCTACACCTCGAGGTTAATTTCTCAGATCACCAAGTAGGCATTTCCATTTGGCTACACTGCATTGATTTCAAACACATCACCATCTGACTATAGCCTGTATTACTGTTAGTTCTTTTCTCATTTCTAGCAATAATACCACTCTTTTTGTAGTACAGGCTCAAAAACCTCCTTGCATCCTTTCCTCTCCTAGTCACAGTGCTAGATGCTTGAGAGAAGTGTGTTCATTTAATCTTCACATGAGTTTTATTGTATTTACTAATCAAGAAAGAAGTTAGAGGAATTACTCAATTAGCCTTTGAAGTCCAATCTGTCCAACTAAAAGTACCCACTTTTTGTACTCAACTACCCTACCACTCAATATCCAACTTTCATAAATTCACATATCCTTTTATAAACATCGCAGATGCCCATTTGTGGCACTGGAGTTATGCTTTAATTCTGACCCTATTGTCACATGATTTTTGCAGATTCCCAGTCTTTTCCCTGCCATTCCTTCTGTGCACCACTTCTAGAAACACAATCCTGCATCCTTTGGCCTAACGCATGGCCTTTCTACTTTACAGTGATGTTAAGAGAACCAACTGACATCATGCCTGGGAAAGTAATGTACAATCAGTAAAGGCAAATCTAGTAACACCAGCTAGCAGAGAGCTAGTAAGTTTCCTGACTGTAGAGGAACAGAAGCAAGACTAGACTGGACCGCAGTCCTCAGTGACCTTGACAAGCCAGCTCCTCCACCAAGAGCTCAGTTTCCTCTCCTGTGAAGTAAGGAAGTCGGGCTAAATGACATCTGTGCTAACTTCTGATTCTGAAACTAGAATATTCTGCTTGTTCAGAACACACCCTCTTTTAAAAAAACAACTATTAACTCAGAGAAAGACAATATCAACAACCTCTTAAATTAAATTTTCCCCATCTCTTTTTGGAGGGGAGAATATTTCTCTGTGTTTATTCAAGTCTCTGAAAACATAAGTAATATGATAGCCTGACCCTTGATGGCAGAAAAACTGAATAAATCAATGCATATAATGACAGTTTCATGTTTATTTCATCCCTGGGAGTTCAAAGTTCCTACAGCTTCTAAGATATATTTTTTACTTATTTTCAAATGGCAAATAAGTTGCTATGGAATGAATTGGGTACCTCCCCACCCCAACCCCAAATTCATATGTTGATGCTTTAACCACCAGTGTGACTGCATTTGTTGTCAGGACTTTTCGAAGGTAATGGAGGTTAAATGAGGTCATAAGGGTGGGGTCCTAAACCTTATAAGAAAAGGAAGACATCCCAACACAACTTCCTTCTCTCCCCCATCCCCATGTGAGAACATAGAAGGAGAAGGTGAGCATCTGCAAGCCAGAAACACAACTTTCACCAGGAACCAAACCAGCTGTGATCTTGCAGTCTCCAGAATTGTGAGGAAACATTGCTGTTGTTCGGCCCCACGGCCTGTGGTATTTTGTTACGGCAGCCTGAGATAGCTAAGACATAAGCATTACCTACATTGTTAACCTAAGTGTTAAGTCCAGCAGTGCATGCCTAAATATATATTTGGAGATCTATTTTTACTGTTTGTCCTCAGAAAAGGTCATGTCTTTGCTTATACAGTCAGAGATAAATGTAAGAGTTGTATTTTAAGATATTATTCTCTCTGGTAAAAGCTTCAGAGGGCACTTTTTTTTTATAAACAAAAGATAGAGTTTCTGCTGATGAAGAAATTGTAAGTGTAAATAACCAGTATAATGTCATCTTGGGTGTTTTGCACTTTCTCTTTTAAAAAGAAGCTGCTCAAACCTACTGAATAGCTGTTAAATAATAATCAAACTCTACCACGGATGAGTTTCTATTGCATTGAAGCAGCCCCAGGGGAGATGTAACTGTTACAGGATCTGTTTTGACAGTGAGGGTCAAATGCTGTTCTACTTCCTCGCTCCTGCTCTCCCTCCACCTTCCTGTCCTTACACATACACCCTTTGTATCTACAAACAGGACTACAGAAAAGTCTTTAGGAAAAATCTAACACCCCAAACATCTTACTATTTGTTCTACCTTACCAATGTCATATACACCTAAATCCAAGGGATCAATACTATCCTCTGAAGAGAGTTTACATTTTCAGAGAATGTCTGCCTGTATACTGAAATGTTTAATAGTAGTAAGCCCTATACCTATAGAGCACATTGTAGTTTTCAAAATGCTTTCATAGTCATTAGTTTCATACTGGCCTTAAGGGCTGTTTGGAGCCATCATTCCCATGTTTTCAGCAGAAAAACTAGGCTCAGGGGGATGAGGCTCAGGGGGATGAGTACAAGGTTCCACCAATGCTGAACCTCATTAAGTGGACTGGCTACAGGAACATAACAGACATGAAATTCTCCAAGCCTGCAAGTAACCAACAGGAAGAAAGTACCAAAATAAATCTCACAAGTGGAAAAAGTCAAACAGGTCTGCAGTTTCCATTTTTGGAACAGTTGCTTCCTGCATTTAGTAACGCAGGCTAATTGACATAGTTGTAATTCCTCAAATGGAAAATTGGAAATTTAGAACTTATTAGCTCCTTAATAGCATAAACCAGTGGCTTGCAAACTTTTTGGCTTCAGGATTTGTTTATCCTCTTAAAATGGTCTTAAAAACTATCAAAGACCCCAGAGAGCTTTTGTTTCTGTGAGTTTTATCTATCCATTTTTACTGTATTAGAAACTAAAATAGAAAATTTTAAATTATTTCATCAATTTATTGTAACACAAACTAGTTACATGTTAAACTAAATACCTCATTTTCAATACAAATATATTTCCCCAAACAAAATGAAAATTGTCACTGTTTTATATTTTCACAGATTTTGTTCATGTCTGGCTGATTTCTCATATATGAACCTGCATTCTCGCTGTGGCCAACAGCATATGTAGCACCGGGAAACTCCACTGCAAACCCAGAAGAGAATGAAAGTGAAAAGTCAAATAATATATGTGATATATGTGTTTTTATGGAAATAGTTTTTGATCTTGAAGACTGTCTGAGAGCACACCAAGGGTCACTGGGCCATACTTCCAGAACTATTGATGTAAACAACAGCAAACTCCAGAATTTTAAGATCACATGTTTTTAAGAATGTAATAATTTCTGAGGTACATGCTCTTAAGTACATAATGTCTGAGATACATATTCCTTCCAATAGAATCAGTTGTATATTTCAGTTTCTGTCTTTCCCTTGAATTTAAAAATGATCCTAACCAAAGAATTTCTAAATCTGTGAAACAAAGAACAAGGACTCTAGCCCATTTGGTCTCAGCCAGGACCCCCAGTAATGTAATTTCAGTTTCCTGATAGATGTGAACTCAGCCCTGCATATTTCTCTTTGTACCGTCACTTACAACCAATAAGTTTCAATTAGGATGTTGACAACAGTCTAAACTCTTGGACTGTTGGGTCCCCAAAGAGAGTGGCAGACCTCTATGTTTAATGCCAGTCTGAGGCAAGGAGAGGCCTCTTTGTCTTGGACATCATCACCCTGAGGATCTTCCAGCTTCTCAGAACAAATCTATCTCTGATGTGGTGGGACAGTAAAAACTCTGAGTGCTGGCTCCTTGTTACTCACCTAGTGAGAAAGGTATTAATGTTTGGCCACTTGTCATAGTCGGGAAATACTCAAATGCAGCATTACTTAATAAAACAGTTCAGAATGTGATGTCCTGTTTCTCTATATACCGTCAACTAAGCCAGTGACAGGGGAGTCACAGTCCCTTAATTAATCACTCTTCTTTGTGAAATAGTGTGACTCCTGTCTTTCCCTTTCTCCTTTTGTTCTTCCTAAAATATTATGAATGAGGCACTATAACAGATAAACCTCAAATTTTCTGGCTACCAATTCTGTTTATTTTTAACTGTTAAATATTTCTTTTTCCTAAATCAGAGGAAAGCATGCCCCACATTTTACAGAAAATTAAACATATAGTAAAAAAAAAAATTAGCAATTATAATTGCCCATAACTACTCTCTTGTAGGTGATTTTAATAAATTCTCCTAGGTTTTTTTCCTGTGTTTTTACCTACTTGTGATCATACAAACATACAATTTTGTATCCTTCTTAGTCGTTTAACATTGTATCATAGGCAGCTTCAATGTTATTTAAAACTTAACATAAACATAACTTTCATGACCAAAGTTGGCAATAAATACCTCAATGTACAAATCTTATTCCTCACTGAAGATTTCCTTAGGACAATTTGCTTCCTGGAAGTGGAATTGTTTGGGGGAAAATCTGTACATTTTACAGCTTCTGTCAACACACTGACAAGTTGTTTCCCAGTGTATCAAAGTTACACTTCCAGATGAGCGGGCTCATTTCATGGCATACTCACCAGTATTGAAGGCAATGTTTATATGCAATAATCTTTGCTAATATGATTGGTAAGGGCAAAAATCTTTAAAATCTGCAATTCAACCAGTGAAAGGAAGGCAGAGCTTGGTTTACCCCAAAAGTCACTGTATCAACATTCTTGGTGGAAAACATTGAAACCAATTCCAGTGAACTGAATCAGAAGAGAAAGACCTTGGAAGTGGAAGACCATCAGGTAGCATACCAAAGGGACAGGAAGGCTGGAGAATCAGGCTCATCAAAGAGGCAGAGGAGCTGGTAGCTGGAAGCAGGACAGGTCACACTGCCTAGGACAGTCACTTAAAGACACCACAGGTACTGCCACTGGACACTCCCACCTCTCACCTCTCGCCTCTGGCACTGCTGTCTCTGGGCACAAAGCCACTTCACAGATAATGGAATCATTCCTAAAATGTCTCTTCTTTGAATCACATACTCCAGAGTCAAACCCTGGGTAAGAGTCTCTGATGGGCTGAATTTAGGGTACATGATGGTGCCCCAGCTCCAAGGAGTGGAGACAGTGAATATTGAGCCATTTTGACTTTAATGAGAGTATAGATTCTAGGCAGCAAGACCCATGACCAATGACCGCTATAAATATTTACGTGAAATTCTTTGTTCTATAATACCTCCTAGGAATCTGGTATATTTTCCTCATGACCACTGGATTTTAGATTGTCTAGAAGGTCATGAAATTACGGAGTGCAGAACTGCAAACTCAGATGTCTACCACACGCTCAAATGTCAGAGGGAGGGGCATAGAGGAGTAGTGGGGACTGGAAAACTGAAGAGCATCTTTCCCATCTCAAGGGAACACCTACTACTTGGCTCCAGCTGATGGCTGCTAGCACCCACATGAACCAAAGTTTTGCCAGTTCTTCCCACTTTTCAGAACATGTCAAACGTCTGAATTTTTGTGAAATTACCTGATTTTAAAAGTTAGAACCAAATTCAACATTAGAAAAGCAAAAAGCCATTGTTTCTTAAAAATCGAGGCTGCAGGCTGCCTTCCATGGTCAAACCTCTTCATTTTTAAAACCAGGTCAGAGAGATGAGGACTAAGGTGAAATGCCTGAAGCCAAACAGCTCACTCCGCATCAAAGCCAGGGCTTGAAGTTTGCTCTCCTGAGGAAAAGCAGATTAGGAAAAGAGCATGTGCCACTACCCCTTTCTGCAGTTCCTTCTCTGACCTGGAAGCACCCTCCCACGCAAACTCAGGAAAAGTGGAAAAGTGCCTGTGTTTGTAAAACGTTCATAAATGAATAGAGTCTGCCTAGCCAGTAGAAACAGCTTTTGGTGCTTGGTGTCACATCAGAACTTAAACCTTAACTTCTACTATTTTCTAGGGGGATAACCTGGGTTAAATTACTTCTCTGTGTCTTAGTCATGAGAAAAATAAGAGTACCGTTTAATAAAATAATAAAATTTCGTATGTAGAGTGCCTGGCACGGTGCCAAGGCCATATTAAAAACACTGTGCATAAGATAATACTCAGAGAAATCATCAGTTTGCGTGGCCCGAGTACAGGAAGGGGGGAGGGGGAAAGAGGACTGAAGTGGTTCGGGTGGGGTTCGGCTACGGAGAATACGAGGCGTGAGTGAGATTTTTACCAAAACTCTATTCTCCCGACTCCAGTGCGAGTTTCACGGTCAAATGCAGCTGCCCGCGCACACTGCGGTCTTAAAGGCACCCCCTCTGGTCCACCTCTGGAAACTCATGGTGGAGCAAAATGGGAGTCCGGGCGGTTCCGGGATGGGGAGCCGACGTTCGGGGTTACAGACGAGAAAGTCGCACCCAATCGTTTTACTCTCACTCTAAGCCCAGCGCGCGGACCTGCTCCACCTGCGGGCGTTTTCTGCAGACCGCGGGAGGCCGCAGCCGGGGAGGAGGGGGCGGAGGCAGAGGGGGAGGCGGCACCCAGGGGCCGGGGCCGGGGAGGCCGGGACCATCGTAGTGACAATTTTTTTCCTGCGACGGCGGCAGCAGCTGGGAGTGCTGCTGCAGGCTCGGGATCGACCGGCCTGCGCGTGGGTTTTCGAGGGAGCTGTTGGTGGAGGAGGAGAGGCAGGAGTGGGGCTCGAGCGGGTGGAACTAGCGAAGCTCCGTCGGTCCGCAGAGGAGAAGCGGCGGAGGGTCGGCCGAGGCCAGCGGGCGGGCGCCTCGCTGGGTGCCATCATCTCCCGGCTGCAGTACCTTCTGGCAAAAGCCACCGCGGCCCGGGCTGCGGCGGCCAGACGGATGCCCAGGCCACACGGCAGGCGCGGGGACAGCCGCTGCGGTCGCCGACCCACGCGGGCTCCGGACATCCAGCGCTGCTGGTGAGTAGACGCGCACGCGTGTGTGCGCGTTAGTGTGAGCGCGCACCGGCACCGGCACCGGCACCGGGTGTGCACGCCGGCTGCGTGTGCCCGCTGGCCCCGCGTGCGCAGGCCCCTCTTCCGCTGGAGGCGTCCGGTGTCGGGTCGGGCGGCTCCGCGAGTAGAAAACGCGCCTGGTTGGTGCTCACTTCCTTCCTGCAGGCCCGGCGATCGGCCGCCTCCGCCAGCACTCCCCTGAGCGGCCCCCAGCCCGCCCCTGGGGGTTACTTTCACCTTGCTGGGAAGGCGGGGAGCTGTGGCCCCTGCTGGCCAGGCGGGACTCCGGCAGGGACCTACACGCGTGTGTTTCTGGTTCAGAGTTGGGATGCAGCCAAGGAGGTGGTGTCTGCATTTGGAGAGCCCACCGCACTGCCTTTGCGGGTGCGTGGCGTGGGGAAGGGCGAGGCGAGGGTTGGAAAAACAGACCTTTACCCCTGTAGGACGCGTAGCACGCCCTTCTTTAAAATGTTGACTTTCATGCCGGTTAGGAGCAAGACATTTTCTCTCACTGAATACTTTAAACCTTAACCGAAAGCCTTTTAATGAAATACCAAAGACGTGGAATGTCACTATAGCATTATGTTCCAGAACACTCTAAAACAACCCGCATTGCTGATAGCTGCCAGCCCAGGGTGCTGTAATTATTGACTTTGAAAATAAATAACTAGTAAGTAATTCCGGAAACAGAGCCTGATCTAAAGAATTGAAAAATTTCTCAAGCGTTTTGGCGGGGCGGGGGTTGGGTGGCTTTCAGGAAATCAATGTTTGATAGATAGATAGTAAGTAAAAGAGATTATCTCTCAAAGTAAGCTCCAGTGAACACACTGCTTTCCAAACATCCTACTCACCACTGAGAATAAAATTAAGTCCTATTTTTTAAGCAGTTTCCAAAATTACAATGGCTATCACTAGGATGCTGATTTAGGATCTCATGATTCAAGGCCGTTATCAAGGTCAATATGCCAGATTTATTTCAGCAGATAAATACCTGAATTTTGCTTTCCTGGTCCAAGTTTTTAGGTGGAGTTTTCTATAGTTGTTTTACACAGATTAAGCCTCTGAATTCTATTTTTTTTTTCCATACCTCCTTTCAATCGTAAATATTAAGTTTGTGAGATGGCTAAACTGAACTTCAAAAATGTGCTCTGTGACTGTATTAGTAGCAGGCATTTTGTAGCTCACTATAAATATTTATGATTCTTTTTAATACAACTTAATGTCTTTGAGAAATAGGCTCCTTTTGTTTACCGTTTACTCCATTACAGTTTCTTCACTCAAAGGCATGAAGTATTATTGGCAGTGACCTGAAAAATGAACTGGTTGCTTGTGTTGTGTTCAAGCATATATTCAGCCAGTTGTTTGCCACTTGGTAATCTGCTTTTGAATATAATTCAGCTGTAATATATCAGCTGATTTGGGGGAATTTTAAGGTGAAATTTATTTTTCTTATGATCTTTTGCAAAATAAATAAACACTATTTAAATGATCAGGCAGAGAATCCTAGTCCTGTACCCAGGTGCTGGTCCTCAGGGTCAGTTTCTTGCCTACTTCTGCCCTGTTTCATAGGACTTGTGGCCAGTGAGAGGCTTGAAGGGGGAAATGAGAGGACTGTTGTCCCAAGGGGGTCCTCAGCAGAGAGATTTCTCCTAATAGAGGAGAAGGTCTCTGGAGTTGTCTCCTGAGAAGGACTGATAAAAAATCAGTTAAAGAATTGTTAATAATAGTTACCTCTTTTTACTTGCAGCCCATAGAACTTAACTAAACCCAGTTTTATCCTATTCCTCCTTCAAGGACTCTTGTGAAGCCTACTTACAACTACATTGCAGGGAGTGGGGCTGCATTTTACAGAGAAGAAAAGTCTGGTAATTCTTGCACAAAACGTGAGGGGGTTGAAGACGTGAGGAAATAGGCAGATGCTGCCCAGGAAATGCCAGGGGCCTTCCTGGCAGATACATTTACCAACTAGATACATCTTTCTCCAGTGGATTTGAGGTTCTGTCTAATGCTAGCACTTTTTCTCAACCCTGTGAAAGATTTGTAAGTAACTTCCATTAAAACTATGAGAAATGACTCACGGTCATCCCTGAAAAGATGAGAGCCAGCTTTCTGTCCCTTAGGGCTAATGGATCGTGGCTTCTCAAGAGATATTTGTCAAATGAATAATAATTCTAGAATGTCTTTATCTTCCCAGTTTAGCTGCATCACTTTTTCTAGTATTGATTATTTTTTTGTTTTTAGCCGTCACTTTATATGGATCACAAAACACTTCATCACGTTGAAGTGCCGGTTATATATTCAGCTAATAAGACCAGCTTCCACAACTGAAGGAACAATAGCAATTCCTCCAAACCACAACAAAAAACAAAAAAACTCTGTACTGGTACCTGTTGACTTGCCTATTTGCAACTATCTGAACACGTGAAATGGTCCAATTGTATGAGTGGGTGTATTCAGGCATCCGGAGTTGACATCAGAATGTTCAACTCAGGAATAATCTGGATGTAGCTACATCTGTATGTGGCTTTTGTCAGAAATTATTTTGCATTTCTAAGCAAATCAAATGGACTTGTAGCACAATACTACATCTCCACATGAAGTGGAAAAGCCAATTAAACATTTGGCAAATTGCTAAGTGTTCAAAGCACATGCTGTTTGATTTTCTAAATTTTAAATTAAATCCATGTTTTAAATTATATTTACCATTGGTGTGATTGGTTTAGAGAGAGTTCAGACTGGTGGTTACTTAGTAACTTGTATTTATTAAAAGTAGCCCATTGATATATGCACCAGTAGTTCTTATGTTTTTATGTTTTTGCTCTAGTTAGCCTTTTAAGGTATTCTTAGAAATGGATGCATTATATGATCTTGAATATTAAGGGTGTTATGCCTTCCCTTTTTTAAGAATTGTTCCAAATTCCCGTTTTGTCATTGGCAGTTTACCCTATACTTCATGATCTTACTTCAGGATGAAAGATTAGAAAGTTATCTGAAATTTGCCTAGATATTAATGTTATAATGTATATTAATAATGCACATTTTCTCTTTGATACTGTCTGTATGTCCATAGTTAAGCTTGTTTCATTCTGAATTTAAAAATCAAATGAGATCTTTAAACATTTCAGGGTTTTTTTTCTATTGTGCTATATCCAAAGTAAAAAAAAAAAAAATTACTTATCACTCTTAACATCTGTAACACAAACATTGCTATTCACTGCATAATAAAACATGGCCATTTTTATGTTCAGTTTTATTTGGTAAGTAGGCACCTGAGCAGCTTGAATGAAAGTTAAGGGCATGTTCCTTCCATGTGTTATGAAGGCCCTTGAAAGCCAGGGGGTGGAATTTTGGTTTGATTTGGTAGCCAGTTCAAAGTAGGTTCCTCGATCCTGATGTCCAGCTGCCAAGACTTTTGTTCAAAATGTTTTGCTATTTTTCCTTAATATTTTAGTATTTTGTAAATGGTGTTTTTTCTTGAAATTCTTTACTAAGAAATGTTCCAATTTGTGTTTCACATATACTTTAAAAATAGGTTAATTTTTGTTTTTATGTAACAGTTGACATATGCAGTACATAGTCATTTGTAACATCTCTTCTTATACCCAATGACTCTTTGCTGGTGGCAGGGAGGATATGCCTCCTTAATATAATGTATAATACATATATTATATGTTATTTATATGCATATTATAATGTGTAATATAATATTATGTCATATGATATATATTTTACACAATATGTAGCACAAACATCACATAATGCATTTATGATATACATCTGTATATATTTCTAAATATACAAGAGACAATATATAATATATTCTATATTACATTGTACATTAATTAGGGAGATGTTTACATTATTTATAAAGAATCACTGGGTATAAGGAGAGATGTTACAAATGAGTGTGTGTACATTATGTTATTGGGAAGATATCAGAATTCTGAAAAACTTCTATGCCATCCACCTCTCTCCAGACTCCCAGAGTGTCAGATATCTCCCATTCATGAGCCATGTTGGGTTACAATGATATTTCATAACCATTTTATTCAGAATATTTTATTTGAGTAATGGCAGAAGAAAGTTTAGCTGTTTGTTGACTTGCTGAAGTAATTATACCTAATTATAAGAGACCAAATTTTAATAGGTGGGAAGAATAAAAAATTATTAATTCCTCCAGGGCTTCTGAAGGCTGGAATAGATCTTCACTGATTTCAATACATTAACATTACATTAGTCCTTATAATTCTTTGTTTTCATAAATAACTTTCAGAAATCTGTAACTAATATTATTTTTTTCTAAGCAGGCAAGAGCTTTTCTTGGTCTTGTGTAAAGTTCATGGGTACTATTTGCCTGAGGAACATTTTTTAAAAATCTCATCTTTAAAAATATAGTCTGCATCCTTTGACTTCTTTTGTGTAAATTACATATCATTATTTAACTAAAGTTCAATTCCTTTTAAATGAACTGTTTTTCAGTATTGTGAGTTTAAACATGATTTAAGGATGAACAATTTGAGATTTGGTGAATGGGGTGTGTTTTTTAATTTTTGCTATACTTCACATTAATTGAAACAAGATTCAGCACAGGCTCCTGTAAGACAACAGTTCAGGGTGATTAAATTACTCATTTTGATTGTTTAGCTTGATGATTGAGTAATTTGGAAACAGGAGGCCAGTGATGATGACTTATTTTTAACCCTCCCTGGCTCTGGGTGAACACTGCCTTCCTGTTTTGCCTTTGCTCGTGCTTGGGCATAAACTAGTGCGGGTTCCTTTTGAGAGTGTTACATTTCAAACTTGGATGGCTGGGGCAATAATTAACTGCACCATTTAATTCAAGGCAGAAAGAAAACTACAAGCAGGAATGGTGATCATAGTTAAATTCAGCTCCTCTAAAGCCCTGTGATTTTATTTATCTTGTTGCTACAGCCATATCTTTTTACACTGAAAATGTGCATTTCAACCACTGAGAAGAAATATGGAGAGGACTTTAGGCCTGTGAGCTCATGCTTCCATCTTCTTGTGTATTGATTCTTGTTCCTTTTCCAACCTGCTTTTGAGGTAGAGCAGGGAAATGGGACAAGCATCATGATTAATTTTTCCTGCCTATGAAGGGAAATGCTAAGATATAAATAGTATGGTAAGAACAGCAGGGACTCCAGCTTAAGGCTAAGATTCCAGTTTAAAAACCAGGAGGTTAGGAGGTAAGATTCTTAACATATTTTATGGTAATTAGCCAACAACTGACCCTATCTAAAGGCAGGACCCTATCTAAATTGTCTGTTTCCACTGCTTGAGGGAAACCACTATCTTGGAGAAGAACATCATCAATAAATCCTGTGTTAAGAGTATCTTACAGGATATGTAGAGGACTGACTGTGGATGGTGACGTAAGTCTCTCACTGGAGACAGACATCATGAGACCACATGTTAAGCCTATACACCCTTGTCCTTTTTTGAAATCCTTAAAAGACATGAAACCTAAGCCATTAAACATGTCTCCTCTGAGACTGTATACAACCCCCTTTCTTAAAGTGTGTACTTTGCCTTAAATAAAGCCTTCTCACTGCTCAATTTACTTGCATTTTGTCTCTTGCTCTTCCAAGCCTTGTGGGGGATTCATAAGAGACCCCTTTTCCCAGTGATAAGTGTCTTTGTTACTTTGCTATTTCATTCAATTTTCTAGACTTAAGCACAAGTCTTCACTCTCTCTGTTCTACTTTAGACAGGTAGGGAGGGGCTGCTGAGAGCTCTGATGTGGGCTTGCAAGTTCCTGTCACCTGAGTGACCCAGACAGGACCGCAGCTGTACCATCATGCTCTTTAGTAGCCTATCCTAAAATCTCCTTTCTTTGCTTATGGAGAGTTCTCAGAAAATAATCTCACTCCATCCAGTGCTCTGCAGCAACTTAAAATCCTGGGGTGGTAGGGGCTTAGTTCCCATGATGCGCAGATTCAAGCGGACTCTGTACACCCGGCGACCCTGGCTTTAGGAGTTGGCAAGGATCTGCCCTGTGCTGGGCAGGAGTTCCATGAGCTTCCCTCTCCTCCCTCTGTTCTTGCTCTCTGCTGCCTGCATGGCTGCTGCCATTCCCTGCTACTCTTGCTTTAATGAATTCCTTCCTCACCTACGCTCATCTGACCTGCTTGTGAATTCTTTCTCCATCAGAGTCATGAGCCCTCCCTGTCCAGGTTGGGGTTTCACCTCCTGCACAGGAAAAGACCTCCCCAGACACAGCTGCTCAGTAACAGTTTGTCCTTGAAAGGTTGGTTTTTAAGCTGTTCCGCAAGATACATTTTTTTTCAGAGTACTAAGGCTGAGCAGGGCATCTCAAACGAATCTCAAATAACCAAAGTGCCTCCATCCCACTCCCGCAGATTGTTACTTGGTAAATTTGGGTGGGGCCTGGTAGTCTTCATTTTAACATCCATGTCAGAGGATTCTGATACAGGTGGTCAGTAAACAACTTTGAGACAAACCTACTTAAGAGCCAAATCTAATTTTTTATTCAGATTTGTACTTCTGTTTTTAAATTTTGTGCATCTAGTCCTCCTGATTTCCATAGACATTTTCATGGAGTAACATGTACACTGAGGCTGCCTTGGAGTTTTTTATAATAGCACTATATACTGTGTTTCAGTTTCTTATTAATACCTATTTTTTGATGAAGGAATCAGAAAACCACAGGGTTGGTAGGAACTTTTAGAGAGAATGTCCCACATCCTTCAGAATGGCAGATGTTTGGGTAAGACAAGGAGAGTTTGATGAAAAGGAAAGGAGGGCAAGATATATGCTGAGGAGCAGTGGAAAACAAAGCCGAATAAGAAAGGCGCCCTAAAGGGCCGGCCAGGTGCCTTTTTTCATTTTATTGCCCTTTTATGTGTTGAAGGAATTTTTAAGGTACTGATTGAACATGAAAAAAATTTCATTTTAAAATAATTTCAGACTTCTAAAAAATGCAAAAATAGTACATAGAATTTCTGTATATCCTTTACCCAGTTCTCCCAAATCTTAACAGCTTACACAGAGTAGGTATCAAAATCAGAAAATTAATACTGTTATAGGACTATTATCTAATCTCCAGATCTTACTCACATTTCACCATTTCACCAATGCCCTTTTTCTGGTCCAGAAACCCATCCAGGATCATACATTGTATTTAGTTGTCTAAATACAACTGAACTAGTAAATGTAGAAGAAAAGATGGAAATAGAAAATTAACCATTTTTGGCTACCACAGTAATAAGTGCTTCAGGCAAGAACTGTCTTTCAGGGTTAAAATTAATGGGCAAAAGTGCATCTGGATATTCTCAATGCAGCTCCCTACAAGATACTTTATAATTATAAGGGAAAAATAATATCTTTATAGGGGAGAAATCTGGCCAACATAACTTAAAAAAAGTGATGGAAGTTAACATTACTGATAAATCAATGTATCCTGATGCTGAAAAGTACACACTATCACTTCTAGGGAATTTTTGCCAAAAAAAAAAAAAATGCATAACTATCTCTGTTGCTTCTATTTCATCTTTATAGCAATTACCATAGTTTTAGTGACATAATCATGTAGATAACTAATATCTTCACACCTCTCTGCCCCTCCCCCTGCCCCTAGCAAAATGTAAGTTTCACAAGATCAGTTATTGTCTCTTTGGTCACCATTTTATCACTAACTCCCAGCACAAAGTAGGAGCTTACTAAATAATGTTGAATAAATGAGTGAATGAATTTATTTGGGGCTAGCAATATTTGTGGGGAAGTTGTGTTTAGTCTTAAAACATGGAGTAAGAAATCACGGTTGAATATCCTGGTGGAAAACAGATGAAGGACACTTGATGAAACAGTTCTAAAGCTTAGGTGAAACTATGACAAAAAATGTGTCCTACGGAATGAAGGTATGTTAAGAGAAAAGACAGAAAATTAATAGTGAAGATGCAGGCAAGGGTATAAAGAAAAAAAGAAACTCTTCTACTTCATAGAGGTCAGAGCAGTTGTTTGTTCTGCAGTAGGGAATAGCTGATCAAAGCCAGGCATTTAGTGGATTATTTCTAACTATCTTGGAGCTGTTTTATCTGATGCCATAATCTCCAGTATTAATGTGCATAAAGATCTCCTCGGCTGCTTGATAAAAATACAGATCCATGGGTCACCTTTCCCCAGAATTCTGACTTGGTAGGGTCTAGAAATCTGTATTTTGTCATGGCTATCCTCCTCCTCCATCAAGCAATTACTGTGCAGGTGGTCCAGGAACTACAATTCCATCAAAGCAAAGAGATAGCAGCTACAGGGAAGAAAGGTAGGAAGGGAGTGAGTCCTGAGCAAACAGAAAGAGCAGGTGGCCAGGCCACTTGCTAACATCTTTGACAATGTAAGAGATTCTTTAGGCCAGAGAAAATTATGGAGGGACAGACTAGTTTCTTTAGCCACTGCATTGATGAGATTGTCTAGCGCAAAATCAAGATCATGACTGTAGCTGTCTACTGGAACATGGTCAACAGTTAAGATTTTTGTGGTTGAGGAACATTGGAAGGGCAATAGAAAGGTGTATTCTAGGATACCTTTTGCTTTTGAGTAGTAGTGCGGGGCTAAATTCATCTTGCTGAAGTACTCTCCTTGGGAAATTTACAAAAATTAAATAAAATTGACTATTAATGCCCAAGGGCTGACCCCATCTCTGAGCCTCAGGCAACTGGCAGGCAAGAAAATGATGTCAGTTTTATAATTTATTTTATGCTTCATTGAATTAGACAACTTCTGGAAAGTATTTCATTAAAAGCTTATTGCAATAAAAAGGGAAGTATGTTAAAGTGTACATTAGTGTTTAATGGCTTATGGGTGGCTTAGCTTTAGAATGCATAATTTCCAGGAAGTTTTAGTATTTCAACAGCAACAAAATTGACATGTTCATATGGATTTTTGGTTATGAAATATTGTGTACAAATATTAATTTCTCACTGACATCTCAAATTCATTTTCCAAATGTTTTATTTATGATGCCTATTAATTGAATCATCACTTAAAAAGAAAACCAGAATCCTAAATTAGCACATTTATGAGCATATTAAATGCCTTTTGAATACCACAATTCAGAATTTATATTAAAAACCAGCAGATATTTGGAATTGAACCGTGTCTTGGTAGAATAATTATGCATTTGAATTTCTTAACTACATATTCTAGGTGGTCAGTCCACAGCCTAAGACTAAATCAGAGAAGTTTAATAAAAAAATTACATTTTAACTGATTTTCTAAATAAGAGCAGATTAGAATTATCTTGCCTAAGAAACAAGTTAAAGGAATGAATGTCCTTTCATTTCTTTGGCAGGGAGAAGATTATAAAGCAGATATTTGTAATGCAAATTGAAATTTCATTTCTGCTATTAAAATTTCATTTCTGCTATGAATCCTGTCATTCTTGTCCAAGCCTCAAAGATTTGACCTTCCCCTGATTTCACCATTAATGATTAAGTGTTAATTGTCAGTATCACTGTGTGATTTAAGAGTATGAACTCTGGAATCCTGTGCACCTAACTTTGAGTCCCTGCTCCACCACTGCTCAAGCTGCTTACCTAATTCTAGGTTCTAGTTTCCTCATTTGTGAAATGGAGATAATGGCAGCTATCACTTGTTGAGTGCTCACGAACACAGAGTGTTGTGCCCATGTTTTATAGGCATTGTCTCATTTCAACTTCTCAGCAGCTCTTTCTTTAGTTACGGTTATCAACCCCACTTTGCAGTTTGGGAAGCTGTGACGCTGCACTTAGTGATTGCAATCAGAATTTGAACCCAGGTGGTCTGCCCCTGGGGGCTGCATGTCTAATCTCTGGGCTCAATTACCCATTTGATGAGGCTGTTGTGAGGGTTGACATCATGCGTATTAATGCATTATTTCAGTTAACCAGGGAAAGAAAGCTCTCTGTTAATATGAAAGCTACTATATGGCAATAGCTATTTTGCCGCATTAAAAGTGATATATAGTCCTGCAGTAATAGCTCACCTGCCCAGAACTCAGCTTGCTCTTTTCCAGAAGACAGTGGAGGAAAAAACAAGCGAAAAAATGCTTTTCTCCCCCTTTCTCTTGTGGTATGAACCCACAATTGTTTTTTCATTTTTTATTGAAGTATCGATATTCAGTCTTACATTGGTTTCAAGTATACAACACCATGATTCAACAGTTACCCATATTATTAAATCCTCACCCCCACTAGTGCAGTTACTACCTGTCAATATAGGAAGATGTTACAAAATCATTGTCTATATTCTCCATGCTGTACTACCATCCCTGTGACCAACTTATATTATGATTGAGAATTTTTGTGCCCGTTTATCCCCCTTTCCCCTCCCCCTGCTTCTCCAGCCTCTCCTCCATGGTAACTACCAGTCACTTCTCAGGGTCTATGAGTGTACTGCTGTTTTATTCATTCTGTTTTGCTATGTTTCTATATTCCACAAATGAGTGAAATCATATCATTTCTCTGTCTGGCTTATTTCACTGACCATAATACCTTCTAGGTCCATCCATGTTGTCACAAATGACAGGATTTCTTTCTTTTTTTGAAGGATGAATAGTATTCCATTGTGTATATGTACCACATCTGCTTTATCCATTTATCTATTGATGGACACTGTCTGCTTCCATATCTTGGCTATTGGAAATAATGTGGAAATAAATATAGGGGTGCATATATCTTTTTGAATCAGGAATTTTGTTTCCTTCAGAAAAATTCCTCGAAATGGAATTACTGGGTCACATGTATTTCTATTTTTACTTCTTTGAGGACCTCCATACTACTTTCCATAGTGGCTGCACCAATTTACATTTCCACCAACAGTGGAATATATTTGTAAACAGTGTAAGAGGGTTCCCTTGTCTCGACATCCTTGCCAACCCTTGTTGGAGAAAAATGTTTTTTGTGCAGCCAATTTGGAAATAATGAAGCATATTTACTGTAATCAGCATACCGTTAACTCACAAGAGATCCCTTCAGATCTGTGTCCAGTCTGTACTTTAATTTTGCAAATAGATTTATCAGCGATCTAAGATTAAAAGGAGGGAAAGACTGAAGTCAGAGAAGTTTAGTAAGGATGTTACTTTTTAATTGATTTTCTAAACAAGAACAGATTAGGAATGGAGGAAGCATTGAAAATCAACAGGTACATTGAAATAAGACTGAATCATCAATAAATAATTAAATAATATTTATATTTTAGTCAGAAAAGAATATAATACTGTCTTAGAAATGTTTCTTTTGAATATGGTCAAGTCTCATATATTGTTCTTGTTTTAGCTTTCCAGAATCACTACTTTTGTCATAGGATTTACATAGTAAAAAGAGTTCCTTATATTGTCCGAGGCAGCATGTTCCAGAATCCTTAGAGTGCCTTTATCAGTAATTTATTTTTAAATACTTTATAGTACAGTATTTATATCCTACATGGTAACAATCTGGAGGAGGATGGTTAATAACTTCAGCAGCTCAGCAGTGTTGGCAAGGAGGCAGGCTCACCCTGCCCTGTGGCTCTTCTGTCCTCTGCACACTAGCTGCTTCTTAGGCTTCACTCTTCTGGTTGCAAGATGGCTGCTGCATTTCAAAGCTTGCATGATGACACATGTCCAACCAATGAAAAATCACATATTCCTAGAATGTTTCTTTGTGTTACAAGTGAAAAATGCTCACAGAATCCTCCCAACAGATTTTCTTCTTCTAGTCCTGTTATCCAAGATTTGGCTGCTTACCCTCTACCCAAGTACCAAGAGCAAGTTCCAAGTGGGAAAGTGAATCTCTAGGTTAGGCCCTACTGGCTGGGAAGAAGTGGGGGTGGGAGGAGTGGGTGGCTTTTGGGTAGACAATGACAGTGTCTGTCAAAAACCAATTGCAGTGGAATCCTGAGAAAGAAGAACAAAGCTGGGGGAATTACACTCTCTGACTTCAAGCTATACTACAAAGCCACAGTGATCAAAACAGTGTGGTACTGACATAGATCAATGGAATAGAATAGAGAGCCCAGATTTAAACCAACACATATCTGGTCAATTAAGATACAATGAAGGAGTCATGGATGTACAAGAGGGAAAAGACAACCTCTTAATAACTGGTGTTAGGAAAACTGGACAGCTATATGCAAGAGAATGTAAATGGATTACAGTCTTAACTCCATACGTAAAAGTAAGCTCAAAATGGATCAGACCTGAATGTAAGACATGAAACCATAAAACTCTTAGAAGAAAGCACAGGCAAAAGTCTCTTAAACATAAGCATGGACAATTTTTTCCTGGATGCATCTCCTCAGGCAAGGGAAACAAAATAAAAAATGAAAAAGTGTGACTTAAAAGCTTCTGTACAGCAAAGTACACCATCAGTAGAACTAAAAGTGAACCTACAGTATAGGAGAATATATTTGTAAACAATTTATCTGATAAGAGGTTAACATCCAACATGTAAAGAGAACTCATGTACCACAACACCAAAAAAACAAATAACCTGATTAAAAAATGGACAGAGGACCTGAAAAGACATTTTTCCAAAGAAGTACAGCTGGCCAACAGGACCATGGAAAGGTGCTCCACATTGCTAATCATCAGGGACATACAGATAAAAACTATAGTGAGATATCACTTCGTACCAGTTAGAATGGCTACTATCCAAAAGACAAGAAATAGCAAGTATTCATGGGGATGTGGAGAAATGGGAACCCTCCTACACTGTTGGTGGTAATGTAAATTGGTGCAACCACTGTAGAAAGCAGTATGGAGGCTCCTTAACTAAAAATGGAAATACCATTCAACCCAATAATACCACTTCAAGGAATTTACTTAAAGAAAACAAAATCCCTGATTTGAAAAGATATATGCACCCCTATGTTTATTGCCACATTATTTCCAATAGCCAAAATAAGGAAGCAACCTAAAATGTCTGTCAGTAGATGAATGGATAAAGAAGAAGTGGCACATATACACATTGGAGTATTATTCAGCCATAAAAAGAAAAGAAATCCTGCCATTGCAACATGGATGAACCTCCCTAGAGGTTATTATGCTTAGTGAAATAAGCCAGGTGGAGAAAGACAAATACCATATCATTTCACTTATTTGTGGAATAGAAAAACAAAGCAAAACAGAATGAACAAAACAGCAGCAGACTCATATAGACACTGAGAAGTACCTGGTGCTTACCATGGAGGATGGGTTGGGGTAGGTGGATAGGAAAGGTGAGGAGGCAAAAGGGGAATAAAAATTCTGTAGCATCTTTCTATATTGACAGATAGTAACTGCACTAGTTGGGGTGAGGGTTCAATAGTATGAGCAACTGTTGAATCACTGTGTTGTACATTTGAAACCAATGTAAGATTGTATATTGACACTTCAATAAAATATAAATTAAAAACTACAATGAAGCAAGTAGTGAAACATCAGTCATCTCTGATATCTATAATAGAAATCAACATTTTAGGAGAGAGGTAATTAACCTCCCTTCTTTAACCATTTGATGTGAGAAGGGGCTGATTTTCTTTGAGTTTCATACTGCATGCCAGGAACTGTAATGGAACTTTTATATATTACCTTTTATACATCTATATCTGTATGTCTGCATCTTATATATTTAAGCTTTAGATTGAGTTCTTCTGGAAAGGTATTATTTTCCCCCTTTTAA
The DNA here is from genome assembly GCF_040802235.1 of Manis javanica. Taxonomy (NCBI): domain Eukaryota; kingdom Metazoa; phylum Chordata; class Mammalia; order Pholidota; family Manidae; genus Manis; species Manis javanica. The sequence continues at coordinate 66,100,139 of NC_133162.1, forward strand.
TAGATGAAGAAAAAGTGCACAAATAGGTTCAATGAGATGCCATAGCACTCCCAACTCCTAAGTGGTGGAAGCTGGATTCTCACTGCAGGTATATATGGCCCACATCCTAGCTGCTGGTGGTATAGCTGCCCAACCCCTTCATTCTGGTTTCAGGAGAAAAGCTGTATTGCACTATGAGCAATTACTTTATGGCTAAAAGTGTGACGAGGGTGCTGTCGGGCTAGCCTCGACTTACCTCAAAGTTATTCAAAACATGTATCAGGAGTGGTGATTTATTTAATAATGTTTCCTGTAGCAACTGTATTCTTGCTGACTGATCTAATCCAAACCACAGTGTCCTGGTATAACCTGGAATATCCCTGTAGGGAAAAAAGCCCATCACCTGACCCTTGGTAGGTATTCCCATTTGGTACTTAAGAGCTTAGGAAAAAAATACAGTAAAAGCTATTTCTAATGTTCTGACCAACTTTCATGTTTATCTTATCAATATTTCAGTATAAATGAAGTACCATCTGAATCATATTTCTGATTTTCAGGTTTTACAGAATGAAAAAAAAACTCGAAGGAATCTTTGGTTTAATGTCTCAATTTTTAAATCTTTTAACATTAATAGCAATGGTGGGCTAAGGTCATTTTTTTCCCTAAAGCACATCCTGATCTTAAGAGTGTGACTCAGGAGTTTCTTCTTTCTGCCTGTGTCATTTAAGGCATGGGAATGACTGTCTATTTCCCTTTATCTAAATCAGATTAGGCCACTGCAACCCACAGTGTAGGTTATCTCCAACTAAGTAAATTGCATCCATGTTCTTTTTGGAAAACACGAACTCTAACCCATCCGGAAAAGAGTGGTTGCTTGTTGGCCAATTAGAAATGTAGTTCCAGGAGATGTTCCAGCTTCCTCACCTGTGAGAAGTCTACGCCTGCCTATGCGGTTCTTTACGGCATCAGGTTGAAAGGGGTACCAGCGAAAAATTGACGCATTTGCGTGATGGTCTCAGGGTCTCCTCTCTGCATGCTTAAGTCTTTAAGGACACTGTTCACTGCCTGGTAGTCTCTTCTCTGGGAATCTGGAAAATATGGCTTTGGGCATGAAAGTGGGTCAGGATTCTGAGCTTAGCCACAAGAGAAGTATTAAAAAAAGGAAAAGGAAAGTTAAGGGAATTAAGAATAAAAAGGTCACAAAGTAAGTACAGTGCCAGGTCAGATATTTTCCTCTGTTCATTCGTGGCATTATTTGCTGCTGGTTTTAAAAGGCAGAGTCTTGCAGCTGCTTCCACACTTCCATGGAGGGGAGTTGAAACTGTAGACATAGACTTGAGATCTAAAAACAAAAAAGAATCTGCCATTGGGCTGTAAAATTGTGAGGGGGGAGGGAAAGTACACCTTCATAAACTCAGAGCTATGCAGTGTCAGTTTGGAGAGGGTTCCTGCCCCCTCCCAGGCCACTCCCCTTGTTGTCACGTCCCCTGGGCATGGTCAGGAACCCTCATTTTAGCTCCCAGAGCTGCATAGCTGTACTGCGGGGGAAGAAGCTGGCCTCCATGTGCTCGTTGTGAATATACATGATTCTGACACCTCTTCTGCCCCCGGTTCCCCAAGCCCATGTGTGCCAGGATTAACAGAAAGTAGAAACTCCCAACTCCTGTTTAAAATCTCATTTAAAGAGGAAAATGGTTGTTTTTGGAGGCTAAAGTAGAGTCAAGGGGCTTAGCAATAAAGGCAAGAAGACAGGAGCTCTAAAGCAAAAAAACCTCTCTAGAAGTGAAAGGAAAGGAGCGACACACAGCAGCAACTCACTGGAGAATTCCGCTTGATTAGGGAAAGGTGCTGGGTTATATAGGAAGGGGCATGAGCTGATTGAGGTGTCACTTCTATGGGGCTGGTGGCTATTGGCTAGGTGCTGGGATTGGGAGGGGGGGCAAGAGGTGATTGGGCTTCAAGTGGCGCCGACGGGAACTGAGGACCCTGAAGAGAAGCCAGAAGTTCACCATCTTACTGGTGGGGGCCCTTCATTCTCCTCTTTCTCCTCTATGGGGTTGTGGACGTTGCTTTCTCTCTGACTGCTTCCTGCTGAACGGGGGCGGAGAAGGGAGTGAGGGCTTGAGGATTGGGAGGAACGGGTTGATAGGACTCCCCACAGTAAGGATGAGTAGATGTGGACTTCTTCAGGTTGGAAATCAATGAAGGTTCCCTGTAACCATAGGTCGAGGACTTGTTGATTCTAATGGTGCTAAGAGGATACGGGTGCCAGGAGCCAGGCGTCTGCAGCCATTGTTTCTAGAAACAGTTTCCAGTGGAGAGAGGGGTCCATCTCAGCATGTGGTGAGGAGGTTACGTGAGGGTGAGGGATCTTCTGTGGCCAGAAGCTGATAGTTCCTGAGTAAAAGCTGGTTGAAAGTTTGATTAGAGATTTTTCTGACTTGGGATTTGATGAACTTTATTATACAGGGTAAGAAGAGACAGGTGAGAAGAATGATTATTATGGGGCCTGCAATGGGCCAGAGCCAGGTAAGGAGGGGGTTTGTTAGTATTGAAGAGAATGGGTTGCAATTGGAAGCAGAGTGGAGGCTGGAGGCAAGGTCGGTGAGTTTGGTAATGTCAGTTTCTACAATGCCGGATTCGTTGATGTAATAGCAGCACTCTTCCCAGAGGAAGATGCAGGTGCCGCCCTTCTCAGCTGTAAGCAGATCTAGGGCCCACCGGTTTTGAAGGGTGACTTTAGCTAGCGAAGTGACCTGTCTTTGGAGAGAGGCTAGAGAATCGGCAGTGGATGTCAGGGCTCCCTCAAGTTTGGCGTTGAGATCTCTAACTGCCTATAGAGAGTGACCCAAGGCTTCTCTCGAAAACCCTGCCCCAATGGCTGAGGTGATCAAAGAGCTACTGACCATGATGGGAAGGAAAGCGGCTCTTTTTGTGCGCGAGGGCAAGGGAGGTTGGAGCTCAAGAAATTCTGCCATGCTGTAAAGTGTAAGCTGTGGGATTAGGGTGACGAGAATGCAGGGGGTATCGGAGTTGAGAGGCAGTGAGTTGAAAAGACTGCCATTACACTAAAAGAAGTGTCCCGGTTGCGTAAACGTTTTAGAGCCAGAGGTAGGGGTGTAGATAGAGAGGCAGTGAAGTGCGCTGGAGGTGGGTGGAGTAGGGCCTACACAGTGGTGGATGGTGAGATTATCTGTGTATTCTGGTTCCCATAGGGGTATGTCTGCCAGGGAGCGAGGGCATTGTCCTTCTGCATGGAAGGAGTAGTTGGAAATATTAAAGGGCACGGCGGCCAGCAGTGGGCGCTGTAGTGATGCGCACAAGAAACAATTGGCAGTGTTGAGGGTGTGGTTGAGAAAGATGGTGGTGTCTTGAATAAGCTGTAACTAAGAGTAGGAGGAATAAGAAGATGAAGAGGTGCCATCAAGAGTTTGGATAATGACTTTTTCGGAATGTCTGCTATCTGATGCAACTTGAGAGATCTGGGAATGAGAGGGAACATACTTTCGAGAGATATGAAGGGTACCGTGGGGGGTCAAGGACCCCCCTAGTAAACTGAGGCTGTGACTCCGGCAGCCCATCGAGAGTCCCAGGGATCTGGGATTTATAAGGAGAATGAGCCGTTGGGATATTTCATGAAACGGTTGGAGGAATAATACTGTGGGTACCGGAAGTTACTCATGTACTGAATGGCACAAGACCAGTAGGGACATCTCTCGTAGGTGTCTGGCCATCACTTGCAATAGGCTTGTTTTTGGTCATAGAGGAAGCAGAGGTAGGGAGATTAAGGGTAGCTTCTAGTGAACACTTCAGTGGAGGGAGGAAAGTGGAGGTATAAAGGCTCAGAGCAGCTTTTCAGAGGGCAGTCTGGTATGGCAATGAGGGCAGTAACTTGTGTTTGATGCTGTGTGTAAGTTTGTCTGACTTTGAATCGCTATACAAAGGAGGCTGGCGTGGTGGGGAAGACAAAAGGAATGAGGAAAAAAAGCGAGAGAGCAGTAAAGTAGGAAAAAGTCATGATTCGGGTATGGATGGCAAAGGGGGTGAACGGGATTTTGGAGGAAAGAGGACAGTAAGGTCAGGAGTCTGGAGGGAGGGAGAGTCTGTAAACTTTTGTAGGTTAAGAGATCTTTTAGGTGATGTGGGGACAGAATGGTAAGGGGCGCCCTGAATGTTAGTTTATGAGCTTCTTTCTGCAAGAGCTGTCCAGCGGCTAATGCCCGTAGGCAGGGGGCCTATCTCCGAACTGTGGGGTCTAATTGCTTGGAGACATAAGCTACTGGGGCAAAGGATGGGCCATAACATTGGCCTAGGACTCTTAGAGCTTGACTGGACTTCTCATGAATGTATAATGAGAAGGGCTTCAACAAATCAGGAAGATGGAGAGCTGGCGCTTCTACAAAGGCTCGATGGAGCTTAATAAAGGAGTGTCAGGGTGAGGAGGATAATGGTTCTTCAGGGGGGGCCCTTGCTGAGGTCGTATAGGGGTCTTACTAACAGGGGAGGTTAGGGATCTATGCTCTAAAATACTCAGCCAGGCCTAGAAAGGAAAGGATTTCTGTCTTGGTTTTGGGAACGGGCAGGTCAGAGAGGAGCCGTTTTCTGTCTAAGGTAATGGACTTTCTTTGTTGAGATAGGACGAATCTGAGGTAAGTGACAGAAGGGGAAGAGATTTGAGCTTTGATGGGGGATACTCAGTAACTTCTGGAAGCTAGAAGGTTAAGTAGAGAGGCAGTGTCAAGTTGAGACTGTTCCCACGAGGGACTGCAGAGTAGAAGATCGTCCACGTATGGTAATAAGGTGGACTCAGAATGATCATGATGAAACTGTTTGAGGTCCTGAGTTAGGACTTGTCCAAAAACATGGGGACTATCTCAGAAGCCTTGTGGCAAAACTGTCCAAGTGAGTTGTTCAGAATGTCTTGTGTATGGGTCCGTCCAGGTGAAGGCGAAGAAATCTTGGGAGGAGGGGTCCAGAGGGATAGAAAAAATGCGTCCTTGAGATCTAGGACTGAGAAGTGGGTTGCCGAGGCAGGGATTTGCGATAAAAGGGTGTATGGATTTGGAACTAAGGGATGGATAGGGACAACGGCCATGTTGATGAGGCGAAGGTCTTAGACGAGGCGGAAAGATCTGTTGGTTTTTTTTAACAGCTAATATGGGGGTATTAAATGGGGAGTGAGTGGGTCTGAGGTAATTTTTGTTTAAGAGATCTTGAATGATGGGTTGGAGGCTTATGAGGGCTGAAGTGGTTAGGGGGTATTGGACCTGACAGATATACTGAGAGGGGTCACGTAATTTGATAGAGGCAGGAGGACATAGAGCTACGGAGGGGCTTGTAATGTCCCAAACTTTGGGATTAACAGGATGTATGAGGGCGGAACTGGAGCTTTCATTGGGTAGAGGGGGGTCATCGGCTATGAGGGCCATCAGAAAGGCAGTACTGGGGGCTGTGGGAGTGGATATAGTTATGGAAATGTGGAGGAGGGAAAGGATGTCCCGTCCTAGTAAAGGGATGGGACACTGGGGCATAACCAGGAAGGAGTGGGAGAAAGGTATGGGATTGTCTTGGATTGTGCATAAAAGTGGGGGGGGGGGTTTAATGGGAAAATCTGTTTACTTCTTACCCCAACTACAGGAGTAATGGAAGGTGTGGTAGGGCCCCGGTATTCTCGCAAGACTAAGAAGGTGGCTCCTGTATCGAGGAGGAAGGAGATGGGGCGACCGTCTACTATTAAAGTAACCCTGGGCTCCTGTTTGGTGATGGAAATGGTCGGGCAAGAAGCCCCCGGGCTCCGTCAATCTTCTTCTGTCAGCCTCACTACGGCGAGCTTAGGATGGGGGTTGTTCGTCCAGCCTCCCCTTCGGGTGGCTGGGCAATCAGACCCCCAGTGGCCCTTTTTGTGGCATCTGGGGCATGGGGTGGTAGGAGATCTGGGGGAGGGACATGCCCTTGACGAATGTCGTTCTTGTCCGTACTTGAAACAAGCTCCTGGGGGGCGCTTGTTTGTAGAAGGGTGCCCAGATTGTGGTTTTATCAGCTGGGCCAACATTTGGAAATTGGCCTGATCAGCCTTTTGTTTACGGCATTCTTTCTCCTCCTCCTGGTTATGGAAGACTTTAAAGGCCACTGTTAGGATCTCAGTCTGTGGGGTAGCGGGGCCCTGTTCTAACTTTTTGAGTTTAGCTTTAATGTCGGAGTAGCTTTGAGCTAGGAAGTATGTCATAAGGACATGTCTTCCATCAGGCGTTTCTGGGTCTAGGCTGGTATACTGTAATAGGGCTTGAGTGAGTCTAAGAACTCGGAGGGAGTTTCGTCCCTCTTTTGAATTATGTCTTGAATCTTTTGAAAATTGACTACTTTACGAGCTGCCTTTTTCAGACCTTCTATTAAGCAGGAGGCAAAAATATCTCGAGAGCTGAGACTCATGGCGGTGTTATAATCTCAGAGTGGGTCTTGTTTGGGGACAGCGGTGGGCCCAGGGGAGTAGGTGGGGTCAGTCCTGTGGGTTTTGGTAGCATGAGTTTGGGCGAAGTCCCAAACTCGTCTACGCTCTTCAGGGAGGAGAGTATTGGCCAGGAGCATGAAAATGTCATGATGTGTGAGGCTGTAAGACTGGAGGGTCCATTTTTTTTTGAAACTCTTTGATGTATGTCATGGGATCAGTGGAAAAGGAACCTAGGCGTTTCTCAAGTTGGGCTAAATCTCCTAAAGAGAAAGGGACGTGAACGCGCACGATGCCTTTGGATCCTGCTACTTCCCGGAGGGGGGCAATAATTTTGGGAGGCCCTCAGGACCGAGTCTGAGGGGGCTGAAGGGTTCTGGCTCAGTCTGTGGGGGAGTGACGCGGTCCAGCTGCACCTAGTCAAGCAGGTCCTGAAGTGCGGAAGGGTGGGCAAAGAAAATAAAGAAATATAGAAAGAACTGGGAGAGCTGATGCTCCCACACGTCGCCCAGCTGCTTGCCTCTGCCACTCCAGTTGGGCTTGATCTCACGACTCTGAGGTTAAAAGTCCCATGCTCTACTAACTGAGCTACAGCAGGGCTCCAGTTAGTTGCTTATGGAAGCGTAAACAGAATGTTCTTTGTTCTCCGTTCTTGCCACATCAGCAAGTGGGGGAAAGGCATAGCTAGAAGCAGGGACGGTGTTTCTACACATCTTCAAGGTCTCCCTATTTTCAGAGTGAGGAGTCTTGGCTCGTCTTCGAGCACAAGATATGTTTTTGTGGACAGATAACTTCCAAGGACTGCACCAGTTGTTCTCAAGCTTGTGCTTTCCTATGCTGCGTTCAGACATGGGGGAAGGTGCTTTCCCATTCTGCCTACAAACATGTGAGAAGATAAAGGCGGTCCCCAACAGGGGAGAAACAGATGATGAGGGCAAAGACGGAGGAGGCCCCTGGGACTTAGTTAAAGGGGGGCTGAAAGGCTCAGGCTTAATCTGCAGGGGACGAAGGCGGAGGAGGTGAGATGGGGGAGGAGATGGTGGGGGAGGAAGGGAGAAGGGCTTTTGTAGGAGAAGAAGGGGAAGGGAGTGAACAGGAGGCTTCTGCGGGGGCGGTGGCTTGCAGGCTAGGAGAACTTGGGGGGGCGGGGGGAGGAGGCGGAAAGCTTTGATATAGGGAATCTCCTTCCATTTTTTCAGGCGCTGGCAGTAGTTAAAGAGATTGCGAGTGATGTTAGGATTAAGAGTTCCCTCTGCAGGCCATTGGTTATTATTGTCTAGGGGGTATGTTGGCCAATTTTGGGAGCAGTATTTACGGAGAAGTTTTGGTTTTATATCACATGTCAGGGAGAGGGTAGCCAGATGCTTAAGCAGGCATTCAAGGAGGCATTCAGGGAGGGATGAGGAGGCTCCCATGGCTAAAGGACAGAGAAGGAGACAAACAGGGGAAGACAAACGGAAATCCTCGGACTGGAGGCAGACCACAAGGAGACAAAGGGTGTCCCTGATGATCCTTGGTGGTCTGCGGAAACTCGTATACGAGTCGGAATTTCTTAGGAAGTGTGGGTCATCACCCAGCCTTCCCTAAGAAGGCAGAGTGCCGGAGTCACGAGGTACCTAGTACTAGGAATTTTCGGCGGACGGAACGGATTTCGGCAGGCAGAACGGAAGGAGGAAGGGGGAAAAGGGAGCATTCTCATCTACAAAGGAGTCACCTCATTTATGGCTGTTGGAGGGGGGCCTGAGGGTCTGCCGCAGCCGTGAAGGCCTGAGGCAGGGTTTATGGCTGTTGGAGGGGGTCCTGAGGGTCTGCAGCATCTGTGAAGGCCAGAGGCGGCAATTTATGGCTGTTGGAGGGGGGCCTGAGGGTCTGTTGCAGCTGTGAAGGCGGGAGGCGGCAATTTATTGCTGTTGGAGGGGGGCCTGAGGGTTTGCAGCAGCCGTGAAGGCTGGAGGCGGCGATTTATTTCTGTTGGAGAGGGGTGGCCTGAGGGTCTGCAGCAGCTGTGAAGGCCTGAGGTGGGGAGAGTTCCCTCCTCGTCCCCGAGCGTCAGGGCCTTGCCGGACGATGACCATCAATGGCACTGCGATAGCTCGGGAAAGAGTGGCCCACTCCAGGGGAAACCTTACCTAAAGGCCAGAGAGGAGTGGTGAGTGTGATGAGCCAGCACCGGAAAAAGAGGACGAGGGCAAGCTACTGCTGGTGTCGGGGGGAAGACGGGGCCCAGTTGGGGTGTCCCGTCTCCCAGGTTTTGGCACCAATGAAAGGAAAGGAGCGACACACAGCAGCAATTCACCGGAGAATTCCGATTTATTAGGGAAAGGTGTTGGGTTATATAGGAAGGGGCATGAGCTGATTGAGGTGTCACTTCTATGGGGCTGGTGGCTATTGGCTAGGTGCTGGGATTGGGAGGGGGGCAAGAGGTGACTGGGCTTCAGGTGGCGCCGGCGGGAACTGAGGGCCCCGAAGAGAAGCCGGAAGTTTGCCATCTTACTGGTGGGGGCCCTTCAAGAAGGATCTTACAGGTTAAATGTATTACCAGGCTGTGGTTCGAACATTATCAAGCCCCAGGAATGTGGGCCCTAGTGGGGTGGAGGAAGGGTAGGGAGCTGGTTGAGCTTAAATGGAGCATGCTTGATGAAATTTTGCAATGAGTTGAAAACCTCTCTGAAGTGAGGAAGTAGGGCCGTGCTGAGCCCTGCCATGAATGAGGCCAGTGAGCCCGGAAGGGTCCAGTAAGGATGACCAGCAAGTGGGTAATGGGGCCACGACTCACATCCATTCTGCTTACTCCACAGGTTGCCTTGGCCCTATGTGCCCCTCAGGCCTCCACTTTAAAAGAGACTGTATTTTGCTCGTGTATGATATTAACTACTTTACATCAGCCTTCAGCTTTCTCTGGTGTCTTGTTTCAGTATATTTCTGGTCCTCCAAAATGCAATGCTTATCTTATCTTCACACGACAGTTGCTTAAGTGTGAGAAGGAGAGAAGGTGGCCCACCGGCATCCCACCAGCTCTCTGTGCTGCTGAAGTGACAAGAATTACTCCCTTAAAATCATTGCTTATCATGGTGGCACTTAAGTTGTTTGCCTTTTCTCCTGTTGGAAGTGGAGAACTGATATGAACATGACTTGCGGTCAGCAGAGATTAAGCATTCTATTTGCCTGAGCCCCTGTCATCACCTCTCTGTACCACCCAAGCCAACGGACCTCTTCCCTTGATTCCCACAGTGACCTCCCTACTGATCTCCACCCCTGCCCTTGTCCCCCATTGTCTGTTCTCAGCAACACACGCAAAGGTCTCTTTTCAAATTATAATGCCATGTAATGTCACTTTTTTGCTCAACACCCTAAATAGTCCCATTTTACTCCAAGTAAGAGCAGAAGTCCACATGCTGATCTAGATGGCCCCCTTACTGTCCTTGCATCAATAATTTCATTTCCCAGCACTCTCCTTTTTGCTTACTCTGCCCCAGCCACACCACCCTTCTTGCTTTTTCTCAGACCCACCAGGTGTTTTACCCCTGTAGAGCTTCTGCACTAGCTTGTTTCTAATCCCTCACTTCCTCCCAGCCTTCATAGCTGGTTTCAGAGTGACGCTTTGAAAATTCCATTTACCATTGTAATCTGCTTCCCATCCTATCCTCTCCACACCCCTCCTGTTTCCCTTCCTTTGTTCTCTGTCTTTTTTCAAAAACACCTAATTGCTTCTAACCTATTAAATAGTTAACTTATTTCAAGGGTTTACTGTTTATCTGTCCCTCCCAACTAAAGTAAACTCACAAGGGCAGGAATTTTGCACATTTTGTTCATGTCCCACGTAAGTAGAACAATGCCTGGCACATTCTAGGTGTTCAGTTGATGTTTGTTGAATGAATAAAAGATTGTAGTACTGAACAGACCTCCATTAAGAAAATGAAATGAGCTACCTGTGGGTTCTTATTATTTTTTTAATTTATTTTTTTATTGAAGTATCACTGATACACAATCTTATATTGGTTTCAAGTATACAACACAGTGATTCAACAGTTACCCACATAATTAAATCCTCACCCCCACTAGTGCAGTTACTATCTGTCAACATAGAAAGATGTTACAGATTCATTGGCTATATTCTTCATGCTGTACTACTATCCCCAAAACAAACTTATATTATGGTTGAGAATTTTTGTACCCCTTTACTCCCCTCATGCTCCCCACCCACCTATCCCAACCCCTCCCCCATGGTAACCACTAGTTACTTCTCAGTGTCTGTTAGTCTACTGTTATTTTGTTCACTTTATTTTGTTTTGTTTTTATATTCCATAAATAAAAGAAATTATATGGCATTTTTCCTTCCCCACCTGGCTTATTTCACTGACCATAATACCCACTGGTTCCATCCATGTTATCACAAATGGCAGGATATCTTCCTTTTTATGGCTGAATAATATTCCATAGTATATATGTGACACATCTGCTTTATCCATGTATCTATTGATGGACACTTTGGTTGCTTCCATATCTTGGCTATTGGAAATAATGTGGCAATAAAAATAAGGGTGCATAAATTAAAACCACAATGAGATATCACCTCACACCAGTAAGGATGGCCAGCATTGAAAAGACTAAGAACAACAAATGCTGGCGAGGATGTGGAGAAAGGGGGACCCTCCTACACTGCTGGTGGGAATGTAAGCTAGTTCAACCATTGTGGAAAGCAATATGGAGGTTCCTCAAAACACTAAAAATAGAAATACCATTTGACCCCAGAATCCCACTCCTTGGAATATACCCAAAGAATACAACTTCTCAGATTCAAAAAGACATATGCATCCCTATATTTATCGCAGCAATTTTTACAATAGCCACGATATGGAAGCAACCTAACTGTCCATCTGTAGATGAATGGATAAAGATGATGTAGTACATATGTACAATGGAATACTATTCAGCCATAAGAAAGAAACAAATCCTCCCATTTGCAACAACATGGATGGAGCTGGAGGACATTATGCTCAGTGAAATAAGCCAGGTGGAGAAAGACAAATGTCAAATGATTTCCCTCATTTGTGGAGTATAACAATGAAGCAAAACTGAAGGAACAAAATGGCAGCAGACTCAGAGACTCCAAGAATGAAGGAGTGGATAACAAAGAGGAGGGGTGTAGGAGGGTGGGTGGGGAGGGAGGGAGAAGGAGACTGAGGGGTATTATGTTTAGTACACATGGTATGGGGGATCATGGGGAGAACAGTGTAGCACAGTAAGGGACATAGTGGATCTCTGGCATCTTGCTGCACTGATAGACAGTGACTGCATTGGGATATGGGTGGGAACTTGATAATATGAGTAAATGTAGTAACCACATTGTTTTTTCATGTGGAACCTTCATAAGAGTGTATATCAATCATACCTTAATAAAAATTTTTAAAAATAAAAAATAAAAATAAATAAAATAAATAAGGGTGCATTTATCTTTTTGAATCAGGGATTTTGTTTCCTTTGGGTAAATTCCTAAAAGTGGAATTACTGAGTCATATAGTATTTCTATTTTTAGTTTTTTGAGGAACCTCCATACTGCTTTCCATAGTGGCTGCACCAATTTACATTCCCACTAACAGTGTAGAAGGGCTCCCATTTCTTCACATTCTTGCCAATACTTGTTATTTCTTGTCTTCTGAATAATGGACATTCTAATTTGGTTTACGTGATATCTCATTGTGGTTTTGATTTGCATTTCCCTAATAATTAGTGAGGGGGAGCGTCTTTTCATGTGCCTGTTGACCATCTGTATTTCTTCTTTGGAAAAATATCTGTTTCAGTTCTCTGTCCATTTTTTATTGGATTATTGGGGGGTTTTTTGGTGTTGTTGTGTATGAGTTCTTTATATATCATGAATATTAGCCCCTTATCAGATAAATCATTTACAAATATATTCTCCCTGTACTGTAGGCTCCCTTTTAGTTCTGCTGATGGTGTCCTTTGCTGTCCTTTTAAGTTTGATGTAGTCCCACTTGTTCATTTTTTTATTTTGTTTCCCATGCCCAAGGAGATGTGTCCAGCAAAAAGTTGTTCATGCTTATGTTCAAGAGATTTTTACCTGGGTTTTCTTCTGAGTTTTATGATTTTATGTCTTACATTCAGGTATTTGATCCATTTTGTGTTTACTTTTCTGTATGGAGTTAGACAGTAGTCCATTTTTATTCTCTTGCATGTAGCTGTCCAGTTTTTCCAACACCAGTTATTGAAGAGGCTGTCTTTTCTCCATTGTATATTCATGTAATATCATGTATTAATTGACCATATATGCATGGGTTTATATCTGAGCTCTCTATTGTGTTCCATTGATCTATGAGTCTGTCTTTTGCCAATACCATACTGTTTTGATTACTGTAGCTTTGTAGTATAGCTTGAACTCAGGGAGAGTAATTCCCCAGCTTTGTTCTTCTTTCTCAGGATTGCTTTGGCTATTCCAGGCCTTTTGTGGTTCCATATGATTTTTAGGATTATTTGCTCTAGTTCATTGAAAAATGCCATTTGTATTTAGATAGGGATTGCATTGAATTTAAATTGCTTTGGGCATACCTATGGGTTTTTGAAGGCTAGTACCTTTGGAGGACATGTTTTAGCACTGATCTAGACAAATATTTTAAGCTTCTGTTATAACCCCAGGACTCTGATAGGGAGTATACTGTAGACTTTAAGGGAACTGCTTTTTCATTCATTCATTCAACAAGTATATATTGAGTCCTTATTATGTAGCTGGCACTGTTCTCAACTTAGGATAGATGATAAATAATACACAAATGTTCCATTTACTGGGACCAGTGGTACCAGGTTCTCTGATTTATTTTTTCAGCTGAAGTTTGAATTTCTGTATAAAATCGCCTAATTTTAAAATGTTCATAACTAACTTAAAATTCTTCAATTTACTTTAACAAACAAATTAAACATTTATAACAGCCAAATGTTGCCTTTGGGGCTGTAGCTTATAATATCTGCTAGTCGCAGGGATTTTGTGGTACTGATTCTGAAGAAGTCTGAGACTTGAGAGGACTAAGTGGGATCACACAGACTGGGCAGGATGTGGAGAGGAAAGGAAGAAGGAGAATATTTTGTCTACTTCCTAACAGGGCAGAGGTGTGAAGGCAGGAAATGCAGCGTGCTGAGGGGGTGCGGTGATGGAGGGTGTGTATCTTCTTATCAGTATTGGCAATAGTTTCCCCACTGGGCTGCACTGAATCATCATTTCTAGGTTAAATTATTGCATTTGCCAGGATACAGGTTCAGCTGCCTAAACAGAAACAAAGTATTAGACAAGATAGAAATTTGTCTTTGTCATAATGGTGTGAATTTAAGCAAACTAGAGTGCTCCTCTTCTCTTCTTGCTTTGTCGTGACTCCGACTCATGACCACGGATGGCTCGCCTGAACAGCAGCATTCCAGCCAGCAGGAAGGGCAGGTGTAGGTGGAGAAGGCCATGTCCCTGCCTTTAAAGGGCAGAGTCCAGACTTTGATCACAGTACTTCACACTACACTGGCCAGAGCTAGGTGACATGGCCACATCTAACTCCAAGAAAGGCTGGAAAACTTTTTTCCAGATAAAAAGGTTTTATGTATAAGCTAAAAGTTACATTTTTATATTAGAAAAAGACAATGGGTTTTGCAGTGTATATAACATTCTGCTGCATGTGCTCTTGTGCGTCTCATATTCTGTGAGATAAGGCATCTCTTACTGTACCTTCAGTTTTCTAATAATTTTAGCAAGACCCTACCTAGTAGCATAAACAGAAGGTGATACTTGACATTCATTTTTTCCTATTTTACATTCTTCTGGCCCACTATACTTCCGGTTTGACTGATGTAGCATGGTGAGTTTTTGCTTTGTTTGTTTGCATAGTTGATTTCAAGCAGCATTGCTCAAACTTTTTATTCTTGGGACCCCTTGCACTCTTAAAAATTGCTAAGGATACTAAAAAGCTTTGCTTATGTGGGTTATATCTATTTACAGTTACATTAAAAATTAACACAGGTATTTTTAGGTATAGTAAAATACAAGAACCACTGTTGTAATGCTTCCAACTTTTAAAATTATTTGTTCTCTGTGTAAGGATCTGAGTAAACCCTAAAACAATTTAGGTTTTTACAAGACCCTAATCAATGACTAACTGGTATTTCCTTGTTTCCCTTTTCCCCTTACCTCACCCCCAGTCCCGAGTGACCCATATACCTCTTTGTTCTATCTCCCTAACTCTTTTAATGCCTTTTTTTTTCTGGTTTATTTCTTCTCACTGAGAAGTAGTGATTCCCCAGATGGGATTGCCTACATTCATGGCAGCAGAACTAATTTGGGTTTTAAGCTACGCTGTGACTGTGGCTCTCTCTAGGTCATTTCTTCTTGACGTTTCTGCAGCCTGCAAGTTTAATCTCAGTATATACTCCAGGGATCACTGGAGAGGATGAAGGGGAAAGATTAGAACATGGCAAATGACTTTCCTTGAAGAGTTTCTCAGCCATAGATTCAGGCCAGGAAATAGCATGTAAGGGTGAATGATCTACTTCTCAGACTTCTGAAGTCATGAATATTATATATAACCTGAAAGAATGTAGCTTAACCCCCTTATTTTATAAATTGAGGAACTGAGCAGAAGATATGTGTCCAGCATCATGTAAGGGGTTAGTGGAGTATAAAGGACAAATAAATTTAGAAGTGGGAAGTGATGATGCAGAGCTTGACCTACACTAGTATAAAACTGGAGACTAACATTTATTGAGTGACTATTTGGACTTGAGTATGTTACCTAACATCTCTGGGGCTCAATTCCTTCAACTGCAAACTAAAGATCCTAAAAATAGCTACGTTTTTAAAAATACTGACTATGTGCTAGGAACTGTTCTAGGCACTTTGTATGGTAATTTGTGTAATCCTTATTACAACTATATAACATTACTACTATTTCCCCCATTTTTCAAATGCACAGAAAGGCTGTATAACTTACCTGCAGTCACACCACTAGCGTATTTGTTTTCTGTTGCTGCTTTATAAATCACCACTAGCTTCATAGCTTAAGATAACATACTTATTATCTCAGAGTGTTATGGGTCTGGAGTCTGGGCACAGCATGACTAGATCTGACCTGCTGCTCAGGATCTAAGACAGCAATGGAAATGTCGAGCAGGGTAATGGTCTTATCTGAGGCCTTTGGGTGCTTTTCCAAACTCATACTATCAGCAGAATTAATTTACCTACAGCTGTGGAACTCAGGGTGGCTGATTCTTCAAGGTCAGCAGGGGAGTGTCTCATTCTTCAAAAGGTCTCTTCTGATTAGGTCAGACCCATCCAAGATAATCTTCCTTTGATTAACTTAATGTCAGATGATTAGAAGTCTTAATGTATCTTCAAACTCTCTTCATCCTTACCATATGAAATAACATAAACACAGAATAGTATCTTATCACCTTTGCTATATTCTGTTTCTTAGAAGCCAGTTATAGGTCTCATCCACACTCTGGAGAGGGAAGGGAGAATTACACAAGCCATGGAGACCAAGGAGCAGGAATCACAGAGCCATCTTACTGCCTTGCTTTCCACAGCTACTAAGTCTTCATTTAAACCCATACTACAGGTCTAAGAGTCCATGGCCCCAGAGTCCATGTTCTCAGCTACTGTGGTCTTTTTCCCTTTGAAGAAAGTTAAACCACATCATAACCTTTCAGAGTCCTAAGTAAGATAACACCCAGCAGGGTTATACTTGCTAGGCAATAATTAATTCTCCTCATATCTCTCCTTTTGAAGTTTGGCTTCAAGAAACTATAACCACCTGAAGTTTTGAATTTCCAGGAAAAGGTTTCCAACAGTATTCAGAGACCTCAAGTTAAATAAGTCATCTCAATTTACTCACACTCTGAGACAGAAATAACCCCAGAGTTTGGTATTTGGCAGTTGAATTCTCAAAATATAACTCTTAACTCTGCTTTTTGTCTTTGCAACAGATGAAGTGATTGAGAAGAAACAGTGAACACCTTCATTCTGTATGCAGACCAATATGGACCAGCCATTTACGGTGAACTCTCTGGTAGGTAGCACCAACTGATGTTTTTACATACGGGTCAGAAAGCCCAAAAAGAAGAACAGAAACATACCAAACATGAAATGAGTCACAATTACTTCAAGAAGTCTTAGCTCATGTCGTTTTTCATCTATCTGTGTGGTCCTCTTCTTTGAGGAAGTGACTAATAAAAGCCATCTTCGCTAGAGTTAAAAATAATTTTTTTCCACACAAGTGTGACATGTTAGTCTATCTGGTTGGATTCCAGAAGTGTAGTTCTGGAGAGAACTTCAGAGCTGATTTTGTGGCTGTTTTCGACCTCTTTGTGCCTCAGCTTCTTTACAGATAAAAAATTAGAGGCTTACCCTGTGTGGTAATGACTGAGAAAAATAATCTATATTTAACATCCAGATGTTGCTTTGAGATCCGTGTAAAGATCTGCATACTTGAGACTCTTGTTCTTCTCACTTTTCCCCTTTGGCCTAACATGATGCACACTTTCTCTAATTCTAACAACATGCTGGAGAGGAAATAACAGGGACTTGGGATTACATGGGTTTATTCTGTGTCTTAGATCAGTCTCTGAGAATGTAGGCATGTTATATAATCTCCATGGCCCTGTTTCTATACTCTGTGCCCTAAGACAGTCGGAAACATGTTTTTAAAGTTCTCAGCCTTTTATGGGAGCTTGATAAGTGGAAGCTGTCATTACCATTACCTTCCTCCTGATGATCCTCCCCGCCTACTCATTGTGACCTTGTGCATAGCCCTGAGACCAGCAGTGTACTGAATGCCCTCTCTGTACAAACCATCAGAAGATAAAGAAATAGAAGAGCGTGCTTCTTGCTCTGAAATAGGTTTTGACCCAATGTTTTTCTTATTTTTACCAAGATGCTCAGTTGCTAACAGATGCTCAATTGTTGTGAGAGTTTGTTTGTGTAGAGAACGGTGGGAACTTTTTCACCTCTGGCCCCATATTGTCAAAGCATTGTGGAATAATAAAGGCTGCTCCGTTTCTACCTCTGCAGAGGAAGGAATCATCCTTATGGGGTGTCTTGTGTGTTTTTCTAGAAAGTTAGGTAGGGATAATTAAAATTTTAGTGTACATGTCAATGTAAAAATGAATGTGAAGTTGAGAAGCAAAAGATGGCGGTGTGAGAGGAGAGACAGAGGCTTCCTCCTAAAACTGGATACAAATAGAAAATTTATTTGGCGCAACTAATCCTGAGAGAGCAACAGGAAAGAGGATGTGTCAGACTGCATACACCTTGAGAAAAGAGCAGACCTCAGCGAATGGGGTAACGTACCAGAGCTGTGGCTCCGCGGGACCCGAACCCTTCCCCCACCCCAGCTCACCAGTGGGAGGAAGAGAAACAGAGCAGGGAGGGAGTGGAAGGCTTGGGACTGCTGAATACCTAACTCCTGAGATCTGCTCTGGGAGCACAGACCTACATTTCATGGAATTTTCATGAGACTCGCATGACTACCGGGTTGGAAAGTTAATACAGGCAGAGTTCCTGGGGAGACTGGGATTCCGGCTGCTTGTGGAAAGCAGGGATCCATATCTGGCTGCTCTGGGACAAAAACTTATACCTGTGTGCCCGGCCCACTGGCTCAGGCAGTGGAGACAGGCACAGGAGCCAGGAGGCGGTGAACAGCTCTTTCCTACCCCCAGTACCACTCCCCTGCAACCCCTGACATTGCTTCAGGGGCTCAGCAGCTCCAGAATAGAGCTTCTGGACACTAGAGGGCGACATACAGAACCATGAAACGCCAAAGGAACCTTGTCCAGAGTAAAATTGTTAAAACAACTCCTGAGAAAGATTTAAATGATATGGACCTCGTGACTCTTCCTGAAAAATGAACGTGAAGGCTTTTCATCTGGAAATTTTGTATTGTCATCCAAGAACCTCACGTGCAAATGATACATTATAGACTGATAGAAACTTTAGGCTATTTCGCAGTGTATGTCTGAAATCAATTTTAAATTTGGAAAGGATAAGACCATTCAATAAAGGAAAAAATAAATCTTATTTTCATCTTTAAAGAAAAAGATAACTTATAATCATGTTGCTCCCTTTTTTTTTTCTCCTTTTTTGGGTACATCTGTTAAATATCATCTGTGTTGCAGGGAATATGCTACATGCCAGAGAACAAGGAAGAATGGAGAATGTTTCCTTTACATCAAGAGTTTATAAGGAATCAAAAACAATTGTACACAAGTAATTATAATTCATGGTGGACTGTATAGTAATAAAAAATGGTCAAATTTCTGTTGTACACATAGGAGGCTGAAACTCCCTTTAGAAAATTCCCTAATTGTCATTTTCTGATGTCATTGAAGCATTTATCTGTGATCAAATAACAATTTTTTTGTTTAGTGCTGTTGAGCTCTATGGATGAGCGTGGTGAGGGGAAGGTGGGGTGTTGCTTCTGTGTCTGAGACTTCTCTGTTATAAAAAATGGTGTATTCTCAAGCCTGAGGTACAGGGTTCACAAGTTCCACTTTTTGCTTCTGATGTGGGGAAGCCTCTATCTGCTTCTCTGAAATTAGAAAGTCTTGCAGAGAATTAAAAGAGCAGCACACCAAGGATTGGACAAAAGTTGCCTGAATTTAAGGCGAAGCCATTTAGGAAGAGACTGAGTATTGGTGTGGCCACCAGTCGCCCTTCTCTGATCTCAGAATTCTAGACCAGGTGAGAACAGACTGAAGCTGCCAGGTGAGGATCCAAGTCAAGTGTACCCGTTACTCCTTGCAACTCGTACCTGGAGAATATGGGAGACTGAGAAATCTTATCCTTGGTGCTCCACATTGAACTGGACACCCAGTCACAGGAGGGATAAGAAGCCCAGGCCCTGGGGATAAAGAGGCAGGGAGGAGGACTCACCCACATTGCTCCAGGTCAGGTCAGAAGAGTAAGCGAAGGTACAAGAGGTGTGGCCTACTTCGGACTTACTGGGGCCTTGAGAAACAATGTTTATGTCTCTCTAGCTATACATTACACATTTAGAAACAAGAATAATTCCAGGTCTCTAGGGTTCTATCTCCTATATAATTACCATCAAAGTAGACCAGATGGCATTGAAAAAACTGTAGCTAATTCACTGCACCTTGTCTCTGAAGTTTGACTCAGTGATTCATAGCCAGACTAAAACTAAGTCCACCTTGGTGTTTTATTCACTTGGCAAAGATGCCGAGAGGCCCTGAAAGCTGCTTATTAAACTAGATAGATTCTGGAATACTGTTGAATCCAAGCTGTCCCTTGGAGATCCTTCAGAGTATAATGGCACGAGCCCTCCCCTGCACAAATCCATCTGTTGGCCTGCTTCCCATGGCCCGGGATGAAAATATCTGTGAAGATAAAAGGGTCAATGATATTTTACCTAAAATGACCTAAAAAATGTGCATACCCAGGAACTTCCACATAATCGTACACTGAAACCTAAAAAAGAGCTTACCTCAAGGAAATGTTATGTTTATTCTGGAGATGGGTGTTTTTTCGGTGTAGACCATGTATTTGAGTCTTCACTTAAAAAGACTTCACTTTTATCATATTGTTAACTCTTATAAAAAGCTTCCCTTAGGTGTTGCTGTCAGGTATTTAGAACAGAAAATACAGCCATAATTTCAGTCATACTCATTTCTTATTATAGTCTGAGATTCACATTTTGCTTTGCAGAAGAAGTTAGCTGCTATGCCTGACCACACAGATGTTTCCCTCAGCCCAGAAGAGCGAGTCCGTGTCCTGAGCAAGTTGGGCTGTAACATTGCCATCACTGAAGATATCGCCCCACGCCGCTACTTTAGATCTGGAGTAGAAATGGAGAGGATGGCATCTGTGTATTTGGAAGAAGGAAACTTGGAAAATGCCTTTGTTCTTTATAATAAATTTATAACGTAAGTCGTTTGTTTTGGAGACCTTTGACATGAGAAAATTGGGAAAATATTTACATGATATTTTAGTGAGACCATTTGGATGCCACGAATATTTTTATATGCAGACCAATCTTCCAAATCCAAAACGTATTAAATGTCCAAGTTTTTTAATTACCAGTTCATGTCTTCAAAGGCATCCCTTCCCATCTCTGAGGCTCAGTGATGGGATGAGACACAAAAA
Source organism: Manis javanica (assembly GCF_040802235.1). Classification (NCBI taxonomy): domain Eukaryota; kingdom Metazoa; phylum Chordata; class Mammalia; order Pholidota; family Manidae; genus Manis; species Manis javanica. The sequence goes on from NC_133162.1 coordinate 66,120,709, forward strand.
TATTGGATAGCACTCAATAGGCCAACCCAGTAACCTGCATGTCTGTTTCTCTAATATTCTTCACAACTAAAGTATTTTGTTTCATGCCTTTCTCCCCACCCCCACCCCCAATGAAGGTAAGCTTTATGAAAGCAGAAGCCATTCTGATGCTCCATCTACAGCACTAGGAACACGTATTAACATTTTTAAAGTTTGATTTGATGGGTTGAGACTGGGGGATAAGTCCGAAGTCCTAGGAAGGATCTGATTTAGTTATAGAATGTAGCAGTTAGTTTCACACTGTAGTTAGTAACAAAGAAAAGGTAATTTATTTAGCTATGTGATAATGCTAGTATAAAAGAGCCTCCAAAATATTGAGTGGCTACCTCAGAACAGCCACATGAAAATATACTTCCCATTAGATTAGTATTTATTATCAATCCTAGCTTAAAAGTTAGCAGAAATGGGATTTGGACTTTCCTTATTATTTTGCTACTTTACTGGTTGGGAAGATCTGTTACCAATATTATTTAATCTAAGCTGAAACCCTTACTTTTGTTTTAGTTGAAAGTCACATGTTGACTAGTTTTATTGTTTCAGTTGGTGACTTAACCTGATAACATCAGAGAGGCTGATGGTTGGGAATGTTTAGCCTACATGGGAAAATCACTTGCTTCTAGAAAGTTAAACAGTAAATACGAAGTTGGAGGTCATCAATAGTCATTGCTTAGTATGTTTCCAAAAATTTCAATTTCTGAAATGTAGTTTACCAATTGATAATATTTCTTTTTCACCTTCTGCTCAAATTCTGTACACACTGCTATGGAATCTCAGTGTGGTAAAGGGGAAAGGTCCCTGTACTCTCTGAGTTAGGGAGTAACCAAAATATTTGAATTCTATTCTATCATTAATGATGTGATCATTTGTAGTTCATTTAACCTCTGATGGCTTCAGTTCCTTATCCACAAATGAAAGATTTATGGGTGAAAATCTCTAAGGTCTCTTCAACTCTAAATGTTTGTGGCTTTTTTATTATTTATAAAACTTTAGGCATCTAACATTTATGTAGCCTCCTTAAGCCTTAATTCTCTCATTTGAGAAATGGGGATTATGAGACCATATCCAGGCAAGATGATGAATACATGTGTTATTTGTAAACAACAGAACACCAGTAAATTATAAGGTATCAAATATTAGTTGATCAAAATAGTATTTACATCCCATCATGATCAAGGGAGGACTATTCATTTAACAGATATTTATTGAGCATGTATTATGAGCTGGACACTAGTCTACCAAAAAATCCATACATCAGTAAGGGATAAAAGCAGAATTCCCTGCCCTTGTGAAGCAATATCTATACTTTACCTGGAAGTGATGTACCCGCTGCAGGGATTTCCCTTTACTTCTGCTGTTCTTCATTTCTCAAAAAGGTGATGAGAAATAATGAACTCCTAGTTGCACCTACTGATCCACTAGGGATTCTGGCTGTCATTTCTCTCAGTTAACAAATTTTCTGTTAAAAGTTTCTGATACATGCACCATGGCACTACTGATCCCTCAGCAGTCCTTTGGGTCTTTTTCAAAGATGAAAAAGGATTGCATCGATCTTCCCAAATGCTGAAATGTGTATATGATCCTCAGTGCTGCCAGCAGCATATAGGAGGTAATGCTCGGTGGGGTTAAGCATCCAGGACTAAGATCAAAGTGACACGGTCCATTTAGGGTGCATCCCTACTTCAGCACATAGTTTGCTGAGTTTAACTACCCTCAAATGCCAAAATCCATGCCAACCTTTAATGGGAAGGCAGATGGAAAGAATGTAGATTAAATGATAATTTACTGAAAATGTGCTTTTTGAAAAGGAGACTCATTCTCATGTTAGAAACCATCACTGAGCTCTTTCCATCATATAATGCTAAGGGTATGATTTCTTTCTCTAGCTTGTTTGTAGAAAAGCTCCCCAGCCATCGAGATTACCAGCAATGTGCAGTACCCGAAAAGCAGGATATTATGAAGGTATTGTGGGGTCAATGCTCCCCTGTGGGATTAAATGCTTACAAGCAGCCATTATTGATTCATCCCCCACTTTCTTTCCTCCTCTTTCTCATCCCCCTGAGAGTTTTAAGCACAAAAAATTCATTCCATTAGACATGGTGTTTTGATTTCCACTTAGACCTTTAATCATCATTATTGAGCCAATGTGGGATGTCTAATTGAAACTGGGACGGACGTGGGGAGATGAAAAATGCGCTCAATCACTTTATGGTGTGAAGAAGGAATTATTTCACTAATCTTCCCAGAGATTGAGAGAATTGTCTATTTCCACACACTTGTTTGAAACAGTTCTGCTGGTTTTGATTATTCCATACAGTCCTGAACCCAAAAACTTTTTTAATATCTGTGATTATTAAGGCAGCCACAAAGTTCTAGTTACTTTCTTCTTACAGTACTAGCCTAATAAATAATAAAGTGTTTGGGAGTGAGCTGAAATATTCTCAAGGAAAAGGAAGCTTGTTGAAATGTTATTTATTTATCATCAACATTTGCACCATATATAGTTTCAAATATCTTCAGTAGAGGATATATACTTTTAACTAACCCTTTCCATTTATATGTCTTAAATAGTTTGGGTTGATTCTATATGAAGGAAGATAGAACAATATATATGAAGCTAATTACAGCATAAAATTTTAAAGACCTCTTAATATACAGTGGAATAAAGGCTCTCTTACCTTTTATGTCAGGCCTGAGGCTGCCCATAAGCAGAGTTCAGATTTTGTCAAATGGTCTGTTTATATTTTTTAAATTTTCTATAGAATCTATCTGAAGGGTTGTTCATTATCATTCCTTGTGTAGCATTTCCCCCTAGTTCTCTTGTTTATTCAACCTCAGAGAATTCTGTACAGAAACCAAAGGTCCCAGGCTGCCAAGATGATTCTTTTGCTCTAATTGAGGGTTATCCTTATTTTTACTTGTAGCAAAAAATACTAAAAGCATATACATTTGTTTATGTTTGTTGAATAAATGGATGGATGGATGGATGGATGGATGGATGGATGGATGGATGGATGGATGGATGGATGAATGAATGGATGGATGGCAGGCAGGCAAAATATGAAGAGAACAGCAATTTAAGTGGAAGAGCCTGGCTAGCATCGGGAGATTTGGATTCTAGCCATACGGGGCCACTAGCTACATGTATGATTCTAGACAAGCCTCTTAATCTCCCTAGGCCTTTTTTTCCTCATCTCTAAAACGGGGGGTGGTGCGTGTACTAAATTAGATTTTCCTGCCATTAAGAATCACTGGGAAGCTTTTTAAGACCCAGATTCCCAACTCCTTCCCTAAACATGTTGATTCAGTAGATCTGGGGTTAGGTCTGGGAATCTATAATCTTATCAAAAGTGTCTCAACAGCTTTTCACAGTCTGTCAAGCCTAGGAGCCCCTGCCTACTATGTTCTCCAATGTCCCTTCTCATGACAATGCCATATCATTACCTACTACGGAAGGTAGAGTTACAAACCCGCTACCTGCAAATGGGGTCCCTAGCTTAAAAAAGTGCTTATCTAACTAGTAGAGTCGATAAATGTCTTACAAAAGGGATAATGTTTTCCCTTCCCTACCGGAAAGTTATATTTTGGAGTCCTAGAAAAGAGAGGTTTATTTTTCTACCATCATCTTTGGTTACTTGTGTCTTGATTTCTAATACACATACCAGCTGATGATCTGAAAGACTATACTGAAAATCCCACTAATCAATATATATGTATATATTTTTAAAAGAAACTGAAGGAGATTGCATTCCCAAGGACAGATGAATTGAAAAAGGACCTTTTAAAGAAATATAACATAGAATACCAAGAATATTTGCAAAGCAAAGTAAGTTCAATTGGTACATTTATTTCATGACTGTTTTCTGTGCATTTTTTGAATTTCATTTTCATAAGAGTTTTCCAAGTGTCATGTGCATTTAAATTAAAAATTAAAGATGCAGTGATCTAAAACCAATAAAAAATTCATGTTGATGTCTGGGTTAAGCACTTGCACCAAAGATGTGGTATTTTGATTTCCCTATAACATGTAATAAAGTAATACATTAGAAAATAGATTTCCTACAGTGATTTTAAGTAGAGCTTTTTGACCAACTTGCCAATGTAACCTTGAGCCAGATGACTTCTCTTTGCTGATGAACAGAGGCATAGGAGGCGGAGAGAACAATATATGGTTTCCGATGTATCTAATTAGGTAGGCCTTGGAAATGGTGAGTTTGATTCTTAAATTTTACAGTCAATATTACATTATAATGGAATAACAGTAACCATATGAGTGAAATGTATCACCAGTGGGTGATGGCTTCTGGATTGCTATTAAATAAAATATGAAAATGGAGATGATGTCTAAAGAACTGAAAGGCATTTACAGAAGACATTGATTGAGCAGTCAGTGTATAGGATCTCAGGTTCAAAACTTGAATTCTTAATATTTATAACATTATTATACCAGTTGTCATGCTTTTTTTGTTTGATTGTGTATTTATGTGCTTTGTATGTTGTTACCTTTACTGACTCACACTCAGTCTAGTTCATTAACTCTGAACATGCTCAGAGACCTTTCCTACTTCCCGTGGGCAGAACTGGAAGTCTGAGTGAGGTGCTTTGATGAAATGTCAGGGAAAGGTGAAATCAGAAGAGTCCCTCATAGGGATACTGTTGATTTGGTTTGAGCTCTGAAAGCTGAAAATGACCTTGGGAGCTCAGACAAAGGAACAGCAAAAGGAAGAAAAGCCCAGCTCCGTGTCCCTTCACACCCAGCAGTGTGGATAGTCCTTCTGTCAGGGTCCCCACGAGCACAGCCTTTGCACGGTCTGCCTTTGGTGGCAGTAATGACTCACAGTCCACAATAGTATCCCAAGTAGATGACATGTAGACATGTCTTGGGGAAGAGAGCAGCAGACTTTATGCCGGGGAGAGATGAGCAAACATACCAGTAAGCCTTTGTGACAGGTGGCCCTGGCATCATCTGGAAGCCATTTAGAAATGCAGAATCTCAGGCCCCATGCCAGACCTGCTGAATCCCAGCTGGCCCTGTAACAAGACCCAGGATGATTCATGTGTGCATCAAAGAGCTGCTGTAAGCTCTATTCCCCACTCCGCCCCTACCTTACAGCAGCTTTCGAAGCTTAGTTTTCATCAAAACCATTTGGGGAGCTTGTTAAAGATTTATATTCTCTGACCTAATAATGCCTGGAACATTTAATTAAGACTGGGGAGGATAGGAATCGTCATTTTTGACAAAATTCCTGGTTCGTTCAGATAGAGATGATTGGACCACATTTTAAGAACCATTTCTTAGTGATTTCCCTTCTCCACAAAGTTCCCACAGCATGAGTTCCACAGACAAATGCAGGAGGTTCGAGGGTGGCCCTATACAGTAGGACGTCCTGGGACTGTGGAAATGATCCATTTGGCATTCCCTCATATGGGAGCCACTCACCACATGGTACCTAATAGGTAGATCTCACGACTGAGGAACTGAATTCCTAATTTCATTTCATTTTATTCATTTACATTTAAATAGCCCACGTGGCTAGTGGCTTCGCTACTGGGCAGTGCTGCCTAAGGTGACATGACTGTTTCTGAGATAATTGTGTACCATATAGTTTGATTGGTCAGGCTGAGCCAACAATCTTGACCTTGATTTTTTGATATTTAAAAGTGCAGAGGAATGGAGGGAACTTGATTGTCAAGGCCTATCTCTGGTAAAATATGAGTACATTTAGAACTGCTGCCTTCATCAGATTAAGGGGCTTTTGCCATGCTGTAGTATATTTTCCTCACTGTCCTGTAAGCGTCCCTGTGGGCTTATTGCTGTATCTAACTGTGTCTGTCTGCTAGCAGATTGCAAGTGTCTAACCCCAGTTTGATTTTTTTACCTTGGAAATTTACCGCTTATTCTGGCAACCACATTTTTTTTTAGAACAGATACAAAGCTGAAATTCTCAAAAAACTGGAGCATCAGAGATTGATAGAGGCAGAAAGGAAGCGGATCGCTCACATGCGCCAGCAGCAGCTAGAATCGGAGCAGTTTCTGTTCTTTGAAGATCAGCTCAAGAAGCAAGAATTAGCCCGGGGTCAGATGAGAAGCCAAGAAACCCCAGTGCTGTCAGAGCAGATTGACGGGAGCGCTTGCTCTTGCTTTCCCACACACCAGAACAATTCCCTGGCGAATGCATTTGCAGATCAACTTAATAGAAGTGATGCAACCAATTATTCTAGCCACTCTCCTCCTGTAAACAGGGCCTTAAAGCCAGCTGCTACTCTAAGTGCTGTTCAGAGTAAGTGATAAAATGCACCCCAGCAAGACATTGAATCTCTTCTAATGGACCATATTTCTGTAACATCCGGGGGGTTCTCCTCATTTCATTAATAATTGTGGTAGGACCCCTGCGTGCTGTGGTGTGAATGACAGCTAGGCTTCCAGTACCATCTGGCTTTCACTCTGTACAATCTTAAAACGCAGGAAACGTGATCAGCCCCCGCTAGAGCAGAGTCTCTATGATATAAACAGGACTGGATGTGGTCATGTGCAGAGATTTCAAAAGAGAAGATTTCTAGGCAAATTTTTTCTTTCATGTAGTTTAACCAAGAAACGCGTGACTCTTAAAGGTAAACACTTATACAGAGAGGAAAGAAGACATTGAGAAAAATTGTCCAGATCTTGGCTGAAGAATTTAAATGATTAGCATTTTCCTGCCCTGCAGGAGCTCATATACACAGGTGGTTAACCTCCAAGTGAGTTCTGTGTTTCTGCCAGTAGTTCGTGCTGCTTGATGCTGATGTATCATTGCTGGCAAGTTTCCGAGACTAAATAGGGGATTTTTCCATGCCGACACTGTCAGATGGAACTTGAGTTTCCATGTATTTTAAAAGAGTTACGATAGCCAGCCATTTTATGAAGTACTGTACTGCTAATTATTTCTGAAAACAGTGTTTTTACTTAATGATGACCAACTTTTATAAAGATATAAGTAACATAAGAAAAGCACAGTAAAAAATACTGACCCTGCGTCTTCCAGGCTATGAGATGCATGTAGTCTGTGCTTCCTGTGCACTTAGTAGTTTATTTGCTTTGTGCCAAAAGAAAACACACACATACATGTAAATAGATCTAGGGCACAAAGATATAAAAGTACTTGCACCTTCCCACTCGTTTATATAATAATTTATATGCAAAGTATAATTTTACCTTCCTTTTAGTTAATGTTTACTTTTGAGAGTTAAAAATTCGGAGAGTGGAGCACCTGTTGATTTCATTTTTTATATTTATATTGACCCAAAATTGCTTGTGAAAAACAGCTTGGAAGGATGGGGTATAAGATTGGTTTTTAGCTTTTTCTCTCTCTTCTGTTTCTTAGATTTAGTGATTGAAGGACTGAGATGTGTTGTTTTATCAAGGGATCTTTGCCACAAATTTCTGCTGCTGGCAGAGTCTAATACAGTGCGAGGAATAGAAACCTGTGGAATACTGTGCGGAAAACTGGTATGGTTTTTGTTTCATCTCTCTCTGCACATGATACTTTCAGTACTGCTGGCATTCTTGTGACAAGCAGGACAGAATAACAGTTTCCTAAGAGTTACAAATATTATGAAATTCTCCTTACATAGATCAGTTTCACACAGTCACTGTCCTTGCTAGTGGAATTATCCCAGAAAACAGATGGTAGCATTTCAAGGATACTATAAAAGCCCATTGTAAAGAATTAGTAAACCATATATTAAATCTTTGCTTAGAAAAGTGGTAGCTTACAGTTGTTCACATTTCCAAAACTATCTGGTTTTCTAAATCAAACATCCAGTGCAATTGTGAGTTTCACATATATTCATATAATTACCTCTTTTTATCTGAGACAGGTGTCATCTTGCCACCCTTTTTCAGACACTTGTGGAATAAAACTAGGTTTTTATTGTTTAGTTTAAGGCAGTAGTTTCAACAAACTGAAATCATATAGCACAGGTCATATTTAGGTATGGAAGACTTTATCAGAAATATGTGATGACAGACAATACCAAAATAGGGGGAGAAAAAAGACACAAGATGCACTTAATTTCCTGTTTGCAAGAAAGATGAATAATATTTCTTTGGGAGTGCCCTTTCATGGTTACTTTTCGGTATTAGTTGGTATTTCTGGGTCCAAGTACAGTTTCCTTCCTAAACATTTAGCTTGGGGACATTGTTTAGTTGAATATACGTTTTATTCAGCACACATTCTCCCACTGTATTCTAGTGGTGCATGATGACTTCCTCCAGGAGAGGGGAAGCCCAGATGACATGCACGGCAGAATAACCTGCCATCTCCTGCCCACCTAATTTTCCTTTTGAGGGGCAGTGTGCTGTGGATGATCCCTCCTCAAGAGCATCTGTTGCACTCAGTTTGATTGATTCATTCGTTGATTCATTTATTTTTCCTTCATTCCTTCATGGACAGACATTCACTGAGTACCTGTATATTCCAGGTACTGTGCTCGGTGTTGGCACTTGGTTGACTACAACAGCCACAGTCTGTGCCACGTAGCGCTTACATGATGCTTGCGGAGGACCAGATAGATGACTGATCAGAGATGGGCCTGGGTGCTCTCAGGGGACCATGTAGCTGGGAAGCTAACCTTGTCTGGGGGGGGACCAAGAAGGGCTTCCCTGAAAAGTGATATGTACACTACACCTGGAAAATACAGAAAGTAAGCCAGGAAAGGAGGGCAGGCTGGAGTGAAGAGTTGCAGCCAAGATGGAAGGAATCTGCCCAGTGTGCAGGGAGCCCTAGGGCCGGAGAGAAGTGGGACTGCAGAGGGAAGGATGGCCACTGACCACCCAAACAGCTCTTGCCTGAGGATCCAACCGCCAATGCACAACCCTGTTCCTCTCAACTCTTCTCTTTCCTGAGGGAAGTGATTTGTTTCTCCTTTCTCTTTATCTGGTTGCAAATCCAAAACAATACCCTAATTCTGGAAAATTCCAGTGAGTCCTCCCCATACTAGAAGAAAGTTATAAGTCTTGAAGTAAAATGAAATGTAATTAACAAGATAAAAACAATACCATCAACCCTACAAACCTCAGAAATGATCTTCAGTAAAGCCACAGAATTTTTTAACTGTATCTCCCCCACCAGATAAACCTTCTGCTGTTTTGTTCTGATTTTTTTTCCACTGCAGATGTCATATATCAAGACATTATTTAGTAACCAAACTTTCATGCTCCAGCGTGGAATGCCAGTTCCTCTTTATGATACATTCTCTATTGCAAAAATAGGTTTCAAGTTCCAAGCAACTAACTCTCAAAAGTTTTGGCAAATAATCCATTTTCAAGCTTGAGGCTTTGTTCTGAATTGTGACAGGCTAGGAGGAGGAGATTGGACACTGGGGGACGCTCTCTAGTGTTCTAGCAAAATACTGCACTTCCTTCTCAGGATTTGTTTGTTTTTGTGTCACACGCTTGTTATTCTTATTGCTGATTGTTTTCTAGACGCATAATGAATTTACTATTACCCACGTAATCGTGCCAAAGCAGTCTGCAGGACCAGACTACTGTGACGTGGAGAATGTAGAAGAATTATTCAGTGTTCAGGATCAACACGATCTCCTCACTCTGGGATGGATCCATGTACGTTTGACCTTTGGGTTTCAGTTTGTTTTTTTACCAAGGCGCTGTTTTCCTCCTTGAGGAAATCTAGCTTAGTTTAAATCATTTCTTATTCTTAATTTTTTTCCCAGTGGAAATGGAGATTTCCAGAAAATTCCATTTCCTTCTATGTGCGGCACTGTCTAAATCTGTCAGGTCTGGAGTTGCAGAAGGCTATAGTATGCTTTTTCCTACCACCCAAAGTTAGAAGAGCAAGAAACATTTAGAAAAGGAGTGAGTTGTTCTGGTGATTTTATGTAGTGGAATGGAGGCCTAACCAAATTTTTAACTAATTTGACCAGACATTGATTACTGTTCTTTCCTTTCGGCCATGGGTCTAAAGTAGTTAAGAAAATTTCTCAAAGTGTTATTTTTTTAAACAGGTGTTTGTACACATCAAATACGGACCTTACACTCTACTGCACCTCCCCTACAGACCAAGAATGAGTCTATTATTTTATACAGCCCCAGAGTAGGGCCAAAGGGATGGGGCCCAAAATAGTGATTCCAACATCCACCAGGCCATCATAGGAACAAGAAAGGGCTGAAGAACTCAGAGACAAGCTTAAATCTCAGCTCTGCTAAGAATTCTTTATAGGAACATTGGCAAGTTAAGCAATCTGAGCATCAACTTTATCATCCATGAAACAGGAATCATAATAATTGATGTCATGTGACAGCAACTACTAAATGAGGTAATGTCAGTGAATTCCTCAGCTTATTTTTCTAGGAACTTGAAAATTGTAGCGAATTCCTCAGCTTATTTTTCTAGGAACTTGAAAATTGTAGCTGTTGGTTTTGGTGATATACTCTACTTTTCCTATCCATGGTTTAATCTGTCCAGAGGACATTTTATTCCATCACACACATCGGGGCCTGAGGTAGGGACAAATCATAACACTGTCATGGAATGCTGGCCAAGATTTTCATACCCTGGGGACTTCCAAGAGCACTTGAAGACAGAGTAATGACCATTTTTTAAATCTTACTTGCCTAATAGAGTGGCACTGAGTAGGGGCAGAACACACACCCAGACCCACACTGACACCAGTCACCCTCCCACCCCCCAGGCCACAAATCATCAGGCTTTTGGTGATACATCATTTAGGAAGGTGGAGGAGACCTTTGTCCCAGCTCCACTTGTAAATTACTCTGTGCCCTTCGTTGGGAGACCTTGTTTCCAGGTCCCTCACTGACCCAATGGGGTTAATGAACGCCGTTTTTCCTGCACTGGATTTGAGTGAGCCGTAAACAAGACACCTGGTGTGAAAGCCCTTTGGAAAGTATAAACTGCCTTTCGGATGCAAGAAATTATTTATAACGAAGAGTTTGTAGAATTTTCCATATGTCTCTCTCTTTGTTTTACTTAACAGTAAGTAATGTGCCTCATTCTTTGCTTAGAAATTGCTGAATTTTAAAGGCATTGTTAGGTTTGACATGATTTTCTGTAATAGGAATGCATTTTAAAGCAAAATAAATAGAAGCAAAGAATTGTAATACACGCTGGTAAAGAATGGAAGTCCCTTAAACTATATCTATGTTGTAAAGTCAGTGTTAGTTTTTCCTTCATTTCCCTAACTAGAGACAAGCTTTTTCCCGTTACAACTGTGTGTATACAAAGCATGCAATAATGAAGTTAAGTCATTAAATAGTGAATTTGGCGTGATTTTAGAATTCTAGGGATATGCTTTTTGTTTATCTCATCATATCAAATTGTTGTGGTTCAAGGAAAACACCAAAATATTATATTTCTAACCTTCAGTGTTTGTGATAACCTTTATTGTCATGATACTAGCAACAGATGCCAGAGCTAACTTTTTTCAGATATACATTAGTCATAGGAAACAAGAGCTGAATGAGAATCAGACAGTGCTGGATCTGAGTTTAGACTTCCCAGCTAAACTAACTCCTTGACCTTCAGCCCCCCTATTTACTTTGCTGCTTAACTGAGTTCCCTCATCTGTAAAGTGGGGATAATGATAGCATGTATCTGATTGTTGTAATAATGAAATAAGATAATTCGAGGAAAGTGATTAGTTCAGTGCCTGCACATTATCTATCCCGAGGCAGTAAATGGCACACATTGCTGTCATCACCGTCATCATTCTGATTCCCATAGAGTAGGGGGTCAGGTGGGAGCACCATTCTCCCATGGAGACCAATCTTTATTGGAGCAAAAGTGACTCCTCCTGGAAGAAATGAAGGGCTCGAATGTCTTACAGTGCATATTCTGTCTGGAAAGAAATTTGCAGGCGAGGGATTTGTCTATTTGACAATCTGCTTGCTTCCTCCACAGCGCTAAAGTTCTTTGAACACTTCTACTTTCTCACCAAAGCATAAAAGGTCCTAGGTACTAATAGAAGGTTTTCACTGAATCAGATACTAAGAAATCATGCCCTCCGGCTGGTCCCCTCACTAACATTTGGGTTTTAAGAATTAGTGTGATTTCCATTCCTCAGTTGATCCAGGTCTTTGCAGACCAAGAGTTGTTTTTTCATTGAAGAAACATGTACCTTTCTGTAAATAAATATCAGCAGATTGTACCTTCATTTTATTAAACTAGAATGGAGTTTTAAAATCTTGCATTTCTTCAACTGACCATAGTTAATGTGTAAAGCCATGAAGCTGTTTCTCCAGGCCTCTGCCCTTTAGTTAACAATGGCAATATTAAAATAATGACAGTAATAAACACAGCAATAATAACAGCTAATGATTTTGAGTCCTGTGTGCTAGGTACTGTTCTAAGAATTTTATACAGATTATCTGATTTAATTTTATAACAACCCCACAAAAAAAATAATTATTATCCTTATTTTACAGTTAATGAAATGAGTATGAGGAGGTTAAATAATCTTAGCAGTATCATAGAGCTAGTGAGTGATGGAGACAGGACCCAGACAATGATGCCAAGGACCTTGGTTTCATGATTCAAATGGTGGCACTCCTTTCTCCAGGGTAATTGAGATCTACTGTGAATTTTAAGATCATTATGGGTGCATAGATCTTCATTCTCACGGATGAACCTCTGATTTGTCTGTCATAAACATGAGTTTGTATACAGTCAAAAACCAGGAAGATACTTCTTTTCATTTATAATCTGCCTTCTGCCACACCATATAGGTATTAACTGGCTGTACCAACTGAGTCCCAGACACTTGTAGCAACTTGGAGACTTTTGTTCTCCTCTTGTAGGGAATGGCGATCCATAAAAAGGATGCACAGCCACATGTGGTCAACCTAGTGGAAGCTTCCCTGCTGTGTCCGTGGTTTTGCATAAAGTAGCTCTGGGTTTCTAGTCACAGCTGTGCTTGTGTGTAACCACGGGCAAGTCACTGCTAGGAACCTCAGAATCCTTGTTTGCAAAACTGAGAGAATAATACAAGTAGCTCCTGGATGAGTTGTGATGATTAAATGAGAGATTATCTAAAGCCTCTGACAAATTAATTTCCAGTTCTGTCTTTCCCTATAACAGAAAGTGTGTGACTACTCCCAAACCTCTTCTCAAAATCCTGGTTATCCCAGAGCCTATGAAGGGAAGGATTCTGTCAGCAAGACATTTTTAAAAGTCCTTATTTAATGATGATAAGAAAGAAAAGGAAAATAACTAGGATTTCCTCCTAGCATGGACCATGGCCAAGGCACAGCCCCCCTCATAAGACTGCCCTCTTTTTTTTTTGACAGACACATCCAACCCAGACTGCATTCTTATCCAGTGTTGACCTGCACACTCACTGTTCCTATCAGCTCATGCTGCCAGAGGCGATTGCTATTGTTTGCTCACCAAAGCATAAAGAGTAAGTGTAACTGGAGAGAGCGTCCAAGGAAGGCTTTATCTTGTCTAAGGCTTCTGGGTTGAAGTGTGCCTACACACTAAGCTGTGTGCTTGGATAGGAAAGCACACTGTGCCTTTGGGAAGAAAGAGATTAGTGCCAGCCAGCTCCCATGTACCTCAGCTCTGCTGTCTTTTAAAGGTCCTTTCAGTGATAAAATTGCTGGTTCTCTTTCTTTAGTTAGCATGCTCTGAAAGTGGATAAACTCCATGTTATTCTAGTTTACTATTTGAGATCTTAGTTCTACTGTATTTCCTGTTGTAAGAAAATTTCCAGCCTTAGCATAATTACCTCCAAACCCTTTCTAGGTATGAGAGTATGGTAAAAATGGAAGTTGCTATGGCTAGGATCCTCACCTGACCCTAAACTACTTGATGATGTAATTGGCCTACTGCTAGGCTAGGGCTTCCACACCCATAGGCAATAAACTATTATTGACTGAATTACTACATAAAGCCCAGTGCTCTGGGTGGAGGCAGAGATGGAGGTGGATTGTGGATCTGCACACTGCTGGATGCAGACATGATCCTAGTGCTTAACCAACCACCAGGAGACTAAAGCCGGGTATAAACCCTTTTACCCCAAGAATGTTCCAATGTCATTTCTCTGTCTCACTAAATCCATAGTGAGACAGCGCAGGGCTGAAACCCTCAGGTGAGACAGAGATTATTGTAGAGTGATTATAAGCAGAGGAATTCAACAAACTAATAGTGGAATCCTGCTGCACTCTCAGGCGGTAAGTTTTAGCAGGATACCTGACCACTGTGAGTCTCGGCTCTTCATCTCTGCCACCTGCCCATCACAGATTGATGCAAAGCCAAAACTAGGTGACAGTCTATATAAATAGCTTACCATAGTGCTAGCACCACAGCCAGCCCTCAGCACATATTTGCTGTTGCTGTTAACAGTATTAGCATTATTAGAAAAAGAAGAAATATCTGCCACCTGCCATTTCCTCCCAGGGTCTTGGCTTTTCCTCTCTGGGCTCAGCTGCCTCTTGCCCATTATAGTCCTGCAGCTGCTTGGAGTTAGCATTGGCGCCTGTGGGGTTTCTCTGCTATAAACCAGTCATTGCACAATTGGTTTAAAAAGTCACCATGGAATTCTTAGTTTGTAGTTTCTTTCTCCATCCCATTTGAGGAATATGTATGCTTGTGCCATTCAAATAAAGCACCTGGAAAGCCCAAATGAACCTAAATTTTTGTACCTTTTTTTTTTTTTTCATCATAAAACCAAGCACCGGCATCTTCAGGCTCACCAATGCTGGCATGCTCGAGGTTTCTGCTTGTAAAAAGAAGGGCTTTCATCCGCACACCAGGGACCCCAGGCTGTTCAGCGTGAGTAGACAGTGTTGGATATTTTGCACAGATATTTACTTTTCATATTCTCCCTTTTTTTCTCAAGGAGAGAAAGAGTAACCATATAGTATAAGATAAAACACTGTATTGCTTAGTTTGGAGTTGTCTTATCCAGAGAATTAACCAATTTTTGTACTTTCTTCAGATTTCCTCTATCATTTTGTTTACAAGGGAATGCCAGTATTTCTGTAGCAGAGTTGATGGTGTATAACTTACTTCCATTTACATATCCATGTGATACTTACAGAAATAATTTTATTCAGACTCCAAGTAAGCAAATAATTATTAAATAAAATGATACTAAGTGTCTCATGAATCATTTGTGCTTGATGTGGCCGCATTCATTTTTTATAATAGTTCAATGAAAACTGTAATCATACATTTTGATTAGCTCTATATAGCCCCACATAAACATTATTTGACTACATCTTTTCTTTCTTATTACTTGTTTGGTGGTTCTTTGGCTGTAACACCAGAGACACATTATTTTGAAGTTTGAATTTATTTACAAAGAAAATTACTTGGCAACCTTTGCAAATATTTTCTTGTTGAAAATGGATAAACATGATTGTCTTTGTTCTGATTGGAAATATTTTTAAAATGAGGGATGTTTTAAACTTAGGAAGTTCACAGCCTCCTCCCTCAAGTGAATCATGGTAAATATAATGGCATAAAATCAATTTTTTTCTTTAATAGATATGCAAGCATGTGTTGGTAAAAGACATAAAAATAATCATACTGGATCTGAGGTGATATGTTCCGAAGATGAGCACCTTCCACACCAGGCTCCTACCCATGGACATGTGGTTGCCAGGTTTTCTTAAGATGTTTCCAGAAGTGACTGGTATTTTATATTTATACATTTTAGATCAGGAAGTTTGATATTTATTGCTCTTGCACATTTGGAAGTTTTATTTTTGGGTTGCTCTGTCTCAAGAGATGTCGCCATGGTGTTAAATCAATACTGTGAATGTTACCCAAATACTATGACCAGATAATAAATTGTGCTGCAAATAACATGTCCAGTGTTTGTAAGAGGCCCGCATACATTTTCAGAGCTTTAGGTGTTTCACTGTATTTCTTTTCTCTCATTCTTGTAAACTATAATTCCAAGTAAGAAATTCTGAGTTCCAGGTGGTCTCCAAGACAGGCCATCTGTTTCTGCAAACTTCCCTGGGGTAGACGCATCCTTAGAGGAGTGGGCATTCTTGGCATTTTCATTTCCTCACAAGGCAAAGCAAGAGCTCAGGTTTGCGGTAAAGTGTGAAGAGGTCTGAACCGGGAAGTGGCTTCTTTATTGCCAAATACACATCCAGTTAACCAGACTTCCCGGGGGGACTTGTCACAGAGTGAAGGATCCCTGGAGGCAGCAAGCCAGTGATGTGCCCTTGCCCAGCAGAATGAGGTCCGGAAGCTGTGTGTCTCCAAGAACTATGAGCAGCGTGGCTGCGCCAGTGAGGGATGAACAGGCTGGAGGAAGAGCCCAGGGCGGCTCACGCGAGCATATGTGCCGCGTGGGCGAGGCTGTGCCACCAGCGTGCCTTGGATGAGCTGCTTTCCAATGAGCTCGCTGCCAAGCAGCCGGCAGCCAGGCGCCCTCTTTTGAATATGAATCAGTTCCAGAGCCCCATGTGCCACTTCCCTGTGTCCTAAGGTAATGATAGTTCATTTCTTCTCGGGTTTGCTTTTCTGTGGAAAATGAACAAAGTCTGAGCTCTCTCTGGTTTTCAGTGCTCGTCTGTTTGTCCTCGGTGCCCGGCAGCCAGTGTGTACTTGCTATGGTCTGAATAGTGCCCCCCAGTCACACGCTGAAGTCCCGACCCCCCAGCACCTCAGAATGTGACTGTGTGTGGAGACAGAGCCTTTAAAGAGGGAACAACATCAACATGCGGTCATGTGTGTGGGCTGTAACCCCACACGGCTGGTGTCCTCGGAGGGAAAGATTACAGCACAGACACATGGGAGGAGGACCGCACGAAGACGCAGGGAGAAGATGGCCATTTCCAAGCTCTCTAAGAAACCAAACCTGCCAACACCTTGATGTCTGACTTCTGGCCTCCAGAACTGGTAGAAAATAAATGTCTGTTGTTTAAGCCACTCAGTCTGTGGTGTTTTGTTATGACAGCCCAAGCAGCCTAATACGGTCTTAATAAATACTTCCTTAGGTTGCCGTTTATTTCCTTTTTCCTCACAGACAGAATGAAATGACTTTCCTTGTTGTCACACAGAAATCACTCTCTTCTCCATAAGATCCTGTCAGTCATAAAAGAGCAAAGCAGGATGTCTGTGAGTTATTCTCAGCAACTGAAATTATTCTTGGATTCTTTATAGTAGAATTTTGTTTGCAGAGACACTGGCAAATGTTTGAGGTACAATGTTAGGTAAGGCCACATCCTAGAATTGGTTCAGTATTCCCCCGTAGTCTGTTCCATGCTGCAGCCATGGGTCATGCTAGTGACTATTATTACGATGCTTTGAAATTAAGTTGAGGTTTCTGTTGTGCTGCCAACTACGGGGCTTCCAAATGTGGAAAGTAGGTGTTTCTCTTCAGGCACATCTTGCAGAATTGACTAGCAAGAGAATAACTTGTGTGAAGAGGATGCTTGAGGAATGTCTTGTATTTGATTATGATAAAGGAGAAAGGGTAGACTTTCAGCTCCTTTTCCTTGAAAGAATTTGGTTTGTTATTAATCATGAAGACAACACATATGCAAAGAATTCCTCTGTTCCTTTAAGAAACTTGTCTCCTTTTTTAGTATCTTGGCTCTTCATGACACAAGAATATATTTTCCTTGGGGACAGATGACAAAAACATTATTTAGCGGTTCTTGGAGATTCATCAGACTGATGTCCAAGAAGACACTTTTTTAAATGATCAAAAAGGCATGTCTTAATTTGGGTTGCCATGACAAAAATACCATAAAGTGGGTGATTTAAAACAGCAAACAGTTTTTCCCCCCTCATCCCACCACCTCTAAGCAACAAACATTTATTTCTCACAGTTCCGGAGGCTCGAAGTCTGAGGTCAGAGTGCCAGCATGGGGCGGCTCTTCCTGGTTTGCCAGAGCTGCCTTCTGACTGTGTCCTCACATGGTGGAGAAGAGATCATCTCTCATGTCTCCTCTTTTAAGGGAGTAATCCCTTCATCAGAGCTACCCCCTCCCAAAGGCCCCATTTCCAAATATACCATCACAATGGAGATTGAGTTCAACATATGAATTTTAGGGTGTGTGACGGGGACACATTCAGTCCATAGCAAGGCAAGTCCCAAAAAGCTCATGTTCTGTCTGTTTGCAATACTATATGGAAGCTCTGCTATCCATCTCCTAAGATCACATACTTACTGTTTTTAAAAAGAACAATTCAGATGAGAATATGAATAGCTATTATATTCTATTCCCCCCGATCTCTTGTTAAAATGCTTTCAGATAGATTTAAGGAATTACTCATAAAGAACATAGTTTTCAAAAAGAATTGCTAATGGATTAAATCATACTGGGTGTTAGATTCTAATACCCAGTTCTTAACGGAAGAGCAAACTTCCTAAGAAGAAAGGGTTTTTAACTATTTATTTTATATTAATACTGGTATAATTATGCTTTTAATTTTTTTAAGATTTTTATAATTCAAGGAATTTAATGAAATTCACATTCATATATGTTTAAATAATCAGAGGAAAGCTAGAAAAATAGAAAAGATGAAGAAAATCCAGAGAAGAGAGTATTATTTAAAAAGGCAACTACAGTTGATCCTTGAATACAACAGATTCAAACTGAGGGTCCACTTTACACACAGGTATTTTTCAGTAAATATATTGGAAAATTTTTTTGAAGAGTTGCAAATATTTGAAAGAAACATTTTCTTCTCTTCAGCTTACTTTGGTGGAAGAGCATGGTATATAATACATATAACATAAAAAATTTGTGTTAATTGACTTTATATTAGTGGTAAGTCTTTAAGTCAACAGCAGGCTACTTAGTAAAGTTTTTGGAGAGTAAAAAGTTACTCAGATTTCCATCTGCCCAGGGGGTCTGCCCCAAGCCTCCTATGATTCATGGGTCAGTGAGCATGTAGTTACATTAGTTATACTCTTGTAGTTATACTTCTAAGGTCTGTCACTGTGGCTTCCTAGAATTCAGGGTGGCCTTAGGGTGGTACAGAGGGCGAGAGATAGAAAACAGAGTAACAGGCAATGTGGGAAGGTAAAATTAAGAGCATTGTGGACTGCTTTACTGATTTGTTTGAAATAACTCCTTTGGACACTATCTAGACCAAAGACATACTAAAACCAAATGAAGATAATTTTTTTAACCTCCGTCAAGGAGGATTGCCTATACATTTGTACCAGGTAAATAAGAGTTAACTGTGAAACATTGTTTACTCAAATTAGTCCCTATCCAGGTGAGTCCTAGATTTACTGATGGAATGAGTGGTTAGAGTGTAATTCCTGAGTCTAAAGAGGATGTTTAAAACGCCTCTCCACAGTTATTCCAGTAGAAAAAAAGCATTTACAGATGGTTCAAAAACTGTGTTTCCTCCTTATACAAGGCTGGCGGACAAGGAAATACCACACAACCAGAGAGATATGCTCTGTTCTTGACCTCAGGCAAGATTTCCTTACCTACAGAAATGAGGTATATGAATTACTGATTTAACAGGTTCCTTTCCACAGTAAAATTTCATGCTTACTGAAATCTTTGCCAAGGCAATATGTTATTTTTAATTTTTTAATTAAAAAATTAATTCATTGAAGTGCAATTCACATAACACAAAATTAACTATATTAAAGTAAGCAATTCAGTAGCATTTAGTCCATTCACAGAGCTGTGCAACCATAGCTAGTTCCAGGACCTTACCACCGCTCTGGAGTGAAACCCCTTACCCAGTGGGCTGTTTTCCCCACTCCCTGCCCCCCAGCCCCCGGCAGCCACTGATCTGCTGTCTGTCTCTATGGATTTATCTCCTCTGGATATCTCACATAATTGGAATCAAACAATATGTGAACTTTTGTGTTTGGGTTCTCACACATTTTGAAGATTCATCCATGTTGTACCCTGTATCACTACTTTATTCCTCTTATAACCAGTATTTCATTGCATGTATATACCATAATTTGTTTATCCATTCATCCAATGATGGACCACTGGGCTCTTTCCTCCTTTTGGCTACTGTGAATAGCGCTGCAGTGTACATGCACGTGCATTTATTTACGAATACCTGTTTTCATTTCTTGTGGCTACACACCTAGAAGCAGAATGGCAAGGTCATATGGTGTAATTTTATATTCAGCTTTTTGAGGGACCACCAAAGCATTTGCCACAGCAGCTAAACCATTTTACATGTCCACCAGCAGTATACCAGGGCAGGGTTCCAAGTTCTCTACGTGCTTGCCAAAAACTTCTGAACCATAGCCATTTGAGTAGGTGTGAAGTCGTATCACACTGTGGTTCTGACAGAGCTCTCCATTACTGACTTCATTCTTTTAAAGTCAAATTTTAATGAAATCTGTTAGTGATGAGGACGCCTGAGGCTTCTTCCTGGACCCACTGTCGTCACACTCCTGTTGTTGTGGGACACCAGCCCAAGCCTTTATCAAGTTCACGAGAACCATGGGTTAAAGAATAATTTTATCAAGGGTATTCAATTCTTGGACAGGGAGGGTTAGAAATACAGAAGAAAGAACCACCCGCAAGCAGCACCCCACATTCTGCCTCTGCTTCCAGTAAACTCAGAGGCTGATGCTTTCATAAGGGCGAAGACTACAGCTGTCGGAGCAGCCAACTGAAATCACAGACTTTTTCTTGCTTTAGCAACAAGGCTAGTTCTTAACTGGAAAGGTAGACTTCACCTGCTTCATACATATTTTGCCTAAGGAGGTGATGCCATTTTGTATAGGAAGACCTGAGGTTCAATATTAGGCCATTTCTGAAGGAGTGTCAGGTTGTAGCACATGCAGTGAGATCTAAAGAGGAAAGGAGGTCATCTATCCGATAATGAGAGGACAGAGGAATAAATCTCTAAGCTAAGTGTGGAGGGAAGGAAATAGAAGACGTGATATAAGAATACGAAAGGAACATTTTTTTGACTTGGTGTGTTCTACAGGCCATGTATTTTTCTCCAAGGATAGGAAGGTCACTTAAGGACATCTGAGCTTTAGGCCTCAGAAAGATTGTCAACTACACTAGGTAGGAGCCTGTTTCATCATTGCTTTTCCTTGAAGATAGCATGTTACAAAATCAATCTGGCAAATTGTAGTCATTTCTAGTCCCTTGTCTTTTAGAGGGTGTGAAGTTACTACAAAAACATTCTGGAATAGCTGTAGCCATCAAGAACAAATAGCATGAGAGATGTTCGGGTGTTCATTTCCCACATACATTTCTGAAAATGAGATGAAGAATTCAATTAGCCTATAGGAGAAAAGCTTGGGAACAGCAAATGAATCAGATACCAAATTTCTCACTTAAAATGGCCTTCATGGCTTGTAATTTGGTGTCTAATTTCAAGACAGGTATTTCACATAGCAAATGTTATGAGCTCCACTTTGGAAAATTGTAGTTGAGTCATAGTCACACCTCCTGTGTTCTTTGGGGTTCTCCTGCCAGCTCCCCATATGCAGCACTCTCTGAGCTCCAGGCTTCTGCCTGGAATGCGGTCCACGCACTCGCTCCTTACTCCTCCCCAGTCCCAACCCCTCGCTCCCCTGCCATTTGTTTTTCCTAGTTAACTGTTACTCTTTAAGCACTACCTCCTCAGGGAGGCCTCCCCTGAGCCTCTGGCTGTAAGAGCCAGTACCCCATATTTTTCCATGTTTGTACTCTGCACAGGGCCCCCTCAGTACTTGCTCAATGTCCAATTTCCTCACTACACTGTAAGTTCCATCCAGGAAGAACCCTGCCTTGTTCTCTTTATGTCATTCATGCCTAGCCCAGCCTTAGCCCATAGTCCTGAATTCACTTCCTTAACTGAATTCCTTCTCTCCCAGGAATAAACATTTACTCATATGTCTGGTGTTCACACTCTCTCTGGAAGAACCACATCCTGGGATGCCCCATCCTTTTATTTTTGTCCAACCTTTTTGAATACGAGTAGTTGCAGCAGTGGCCTCTGGTCGAACTATGTGCATTGGCTCAGCCAGCCTCCTCCCTCATGGCAATCAGAAATTCTCCCCCTGTGCTGGAAATGCTACTAAACACACACAGCCTCAGCCTGGCTGCACAAATGATGGCACACTGACAACACAATTATTTGTTTTTAAAAAGTAAATAATGCTTCCCACTCATCTGTCCACAGCAAAGGCTCTGCATGGTGTGAAGCAATGTTACTAGAAACTCCGGTTTTCTTTGGGGGTTGCAGAAGCCTGCTGTGGGAAAACTGGTGGTCATGGACAAAGGATGTTAAGTCTGTTGCGATCTTGGGGGAGAAAAGAGATTCAGGAGTTAGCCAGACCTATGTGTTGCCAGTTTTCTCTTCTCTGGAGATTCATATGCGGCTCATCCGCAAGACTCCACCTTCTATCAAGCCCTTTTAGTCACTGGGCATCTTGTGAAATCGGTGGGAGGAGTTATTGATCCATTATTGATCTGCGACTGGGGAAAGGTGCTTTGGCACTGAAGCTGGGTGCTCACAAGGAATGGACATTTCTCTAATGTGCATTCAGTGGGTGGTTCTGGTTGTCTTGGTTTTTGCCTCTAGTCACACATTTCAGATTCTTTGAGATGCTGTGCCAACTACGCTGTCCTTTACCGGAGAGCTCGCGTCCTCTGGTGGTAAGTGTGGAGTACAGCAGTGCTGTCGACTTGTTTTGCATTATATAAGCCCTGTAGTGGTGATGGGAATGGTTGGTGATGTTTGCCTTAATTATGAAAACGATCTGGTTGCAAGTATCTGTACACCAATCCTTAACTTTAAGTCTAGCAATGGAGTACCCTTGCTTAAATTTGCAACTGGAAAATTTCCCTCAAGCATAGCATGTTCCAGTGGTTCTCAAAGTTTGATGTTGCAAAAGAATCACCAGAGAAATCTGCTTGAAACTCAAGTCCCAGCCTCGGCACCAAATGTGCAAGTTCAGCAGACCTAGGAATATTTAAAATGGGCCCGATGAGGCTGACCTGTTTGTTCTTTGAGAAATGCTGACCTAGTGGCTAAGTGTGGGTTTGGAAACAAGCTTAAGTCCCACCTCTGCAGCAGTATGACACTGGGTGTGTTCCTAATCACTCATAATCTCAGTTACTCCATCTGTAAAATGACAGTAAGAATTCCAGCTCCACAGGGCTATTGTAGGTTAAAAATGAGATGTGAAGATAAAAGGTTTGGTACAGGATCAGGTCATGACAGATACCCAGCACATGCCAGCTCTTATTATTTGTAGTATTTATCCTGATCAGCTCATGCTACAGGGCCAGAGATGACCAGGGGAAGCTGGGCTTTGCTGGACCAAATAGGCATTAAATCTTGGGTTCTAAGGTATCTGCAGTGTAACGCTACCATGGACAGAGACCCCTCATTCCCAAGGACAACCAGTGGGAGTGACCCCGATCAGGCAGTTATTTATTAACAGGAAGACAAGCAGCATCCAGCTGGGGAGCTGCTGAAGATGCTGAAGAGCCTAGGCAGAAAAAGACTCAGACTTAAGGACAGGGAAGGTGTTTTTTATATATCTTTGTACGCCCACCAGGCCAGATGGGCAAAAGAGAAGTTGAGTTGGCAGCTCCCCTGTATAATGGTATTAAGGGATCAACTTCTGTGTCTACATCTGTAAAATGAGCATGGCAATAAATATTTTCCCCACATTGTCCTGAAAAACAAATAAGTGAGGATATGTGTAGAACTCTTAGTGTAATGATTGACACCAGCAGTCCTTGGAAGGTATGGTTGTCTTTCCCATCTCTTCTGGTGTGACATCTCTACTGTGGAGTCCTTTGTAAAGCCAGATATTGATCAGGAGAAGGGTAACAGATGTGCCAGATGTGTAGTGAGATTTTAGAACAGTGTTTCTTGTTTTTTTGAAAATCTGTGGTTCCCTTGATATACTTAAAAGTCATACCATATTTTAATATACAGATGGTTCCTGAATTATGGTGTCTGACTTACAATTTTTGAGCTTTACAATGGTGTGAAAGTTCTATGCATTCAGTAGAAACCACACTTGGAATTTTGATGTTTTCCTGGGCCAACGATAGGTGATGTGCTCTCTCGTGATGCTGGGCAATGGCGTGAGCTGTAGTTTCCCATCAGCCACATGATCACAAGGGTGCTCAAACAGTTGTTCTGCTTTTTACTTTCAGTGAAGTATTCAGTAAATTATATGAGATATTCAACACTTTATTATAAAATAGGATTTATGTTAGACGATTTTGCCCAACTGTAGGCTAATGTAAGTATTCTGAGCATGTTTAAGGCATTCTAGACTCATCTATGGTGTTTGGTAGGTTAGGTGTATTAAATGCATTTTTGACTTAGGATATATTCAATTTACTATGGGTTTATTGGGATGTAACCACCATAAATCAGGGGAGATCTGTGTATCAAGTTTAATATATGTCATATATATATAGATCATATATATGTGTATGTATAATGTAAGTTTGCATGTATGTATACATGCATGTGTGTACACACACTCCGAGTTGTATTGTTTTCACCCATCAGGCTACCAGTACTGAGGTTGTAAGATAGCAAAGTAATATAATGACTTGGTGTTAGGTGAAGTCAATGTGGGTTTTCCTGTGGATGCACTTTGATCCATGCTTATTTATATCTCCTGTGTATTTTAAGGTCTTCCCACTTACAGCATTTAGTTGAAACTTCCCAGATCAGTGTGATTTTACCCTTTTCCAGAAAACAGACACATCCAGGTTGTGGCATATCCTCAGCTGTACCACTAGAGGGAGCCACTGTAATGGGCAAGGTCAACCTAACAGAAATGGAGGCCCCCAGGGCTGATTGGAGGCCAAGGCTGCAGGTTACCGGTAACATGTTTCAGATTTATTAAAAAACACATAAGCAACGAGTCAGAGCTTTGGCTGGGAGTGGTTTGGAAAAGAATTGAAGACGTTATTCCACAAAACATTCACAGTTGTGTGCTACAGACACAGAGCAGGGAAGTGTTTTAGAAGCATTTGCGGTGGACAATGGACGGCCCAGCCTCGTCGTACTCCTGTTTGCTGATCCACATCTGCTGGAAGGTGGACAGAGAGGCCAGGATAGAGCCACCAATCCAGACGGAGTATTTGCGCTCCGGAGGGGCAATGATCTGTTGGTCAATGTGAGACAGACAGGCCATAAGTGCACTGGATCGGGGCCTGAGCATTCCACCAGGAGCCAGATTGGGTGGATCTGGCAGACGTTTCATGGACAACAGGGAGCATCGTGGCTGTCAGATGCCTAACCCTAACCCTAACCCCAACCCAAGTGGGTGTGAACAGGTTATGGATTTAGGGACTCTTCAGTGAGTGCACTTGATTGTCCTGTCTTCCTAAACACATCTATTCCACAGCTTCTGTAACACCTCCACTGTGTTCAGTCTCTACTGGGCAAACTGAGAGTTGCCCCAAATCCTGCATGGCCTCCACTTAAGAGCCCTGTTCATGCCTCAAAACTCAGCATGACACATACTTCCTGTAGAAACAAACACCAGTGTCTTCAAGAAGTTTTGATTGTGCCAGAACTTACTATACAGTTCTCCCCCTGAGATGCACCGCTGAGGGGCCCAGGGCCCCCCGCTGGGACATTTACTTGGTATATATCCTGGTTAAGTGCACTGGCTGGCCTTACCCACTACCGGGCCTGACATGCAAGGGCATAGTAATGTTCCTTAAATAAATGAATGGCCAGGCCCAGAGAGCAGGGCATCAGGCCAGGGGGCTCATTCACCCACAGCACCCCAAATAACTAACTCTTAAGTCAAGTGATTTCAAACTCCACCCCAGACTTGGATCCTTGGGCAGAAATGAATATAGACACTTTGGCCAACACAGAAAGTATTTCAGAAACCCTGGCGAGTGGGGCTAATTTCTGTTTATCCCCCAAGCTCTGTCTGAACATTTATTTTTAAGACAAGTAGCTGACCGTGACTGAGTACTTACTATGCACCCAGCACTATGCTAGGCCTTTTACATGTATTATCTCACTTCATTCCCATGCCCACTTTGAATAATTGAGTTACGCCCACATGATCAATGGTATAACAGACTGAGAGGTTTACGTATCAGGCCTGGGTCATGCTGGGGTTTCTGAAATACTTTCTGTGTTGGCCAAAGTGTCCATATTCATTTCTACCCAAGGATCCAAGTCCGGGGTGGAGCTTGGAATCGGTTGTGTTCATGTCTGACCCACTATTCAAACCCTGAACTCTCCCAGGTGGTGTTTGTTTCACTGAATTTTGTTTTTAGGAGTGACTTTTTCACTTTGGGGTAATTTCAGATTTACAGAAAGGCTGGAAAGATAATAGCGCATTCCTGCAGACCCCCTCATCCAGTTTCAGGTTCCCCTAATGACACCATCTTACTGTCCCAGGTGTTTAATGGTTCTCTCTCACCACATCAGAGTCTGAGTTCCACATTCATTTCTAGGCAAGAAGCCAAGTTTGGAGAACTATGAACCACCCAGCTCTAGCGGCAACTTCTCTCTATAACAAACCCCCAGCCAAGTCTGGCTTTGTCCATGAGCCCACCAGCTGATTTCAACTCCCTCCCAAGGTGTGGGAGGAGGAGTGGGTAACGGCCCATCAGAGGGGCATCCAAGAAACCCTAGTCCTCAGGACACAGTCTTCCATCCTCGCATCCTGCAGTTCTAAGAGCCTGTGATGCAGAGAGAGCTGCTTCGGTCTGGCACTTTTTATGTTACCTGCAAACCCTTTCCAAACAAAGAGAAAGGAGTGCAAATAGAGAATGTGTTTGAGTACTCTTTGTGCGTGGGAACTGCTCCTGGCATGCCCATCTCCAGCTCCCTGTGACGGGTCAGAGGGCCCCAGCATGGCCTGATTTCAGAGAGTGATAACAGCCTTTGAAAAGTCACCAGCCATGTGTAAGTCTGTCTCCAAAGCAAAGCATGATCTCTGAGTTCCCTTAACTGGGACTCCAATCTCACACAATGGGGCTCTTGGGTGACTCAGGGACTGAACTTGGTCATCCTGGAGTCATTCTGTGCTTCTGAGCACCTGTATCAAAAACGTGTGCCAGACAGAGAGATGAAGATAAAATTCTAATGCCTGCCCGCTGTGATGAGGTTACATTTAGCAGTGGAAGAAGAGCATAACTATTGAATCTACAGGGTTTAAACCTCTTCAGAAATATATCTGTCACATCTGACTTTTTTCAATGTTCTATACATGAGATGTGCTATTTTTGTGATATTTGTGATAAGGAAAAATAATAAAATGTATAAAGAGATTATGAATGTCAACTAGACCTACTGTGCTGATCATTTTGCAATGTATACAAATATCAAATTGTTACGTTGTACATTGGAAACTGATGTGATATGTCAATTATATCTCAATAAAAGAATAGATATGTGCACATGGGGGACTTGGTTGACCTTTACTGCAGCTGCTGAAAGTGGCTGATTGAAAAGGTAAGTAGAGATTAAATTTTGTACAAAATAATGCAGCTTCTCTTATGAACTGGGTTGCCTTATGTCCTGTGATGTAGGGAGCCTGTGGACTTGCACCCCCTGCCTAGCACAGAGCAACCCATGGGCACATGCGGCCTCTGGAGAGTCCTTCCTGTCTGGTGACAGAGCTCCAGCAGCATAGTAGTGGGGTCCATCTCTGCATCATACCTTGATCTTCATGGTGCTGGGCGCTAGGGCTGTGATCTCCTTCTGCATGCGGTCGGCAATGCCGGGGTACATGGTGGTGCCCCCAGACAGGACGTTGTTAGCATAGAGGTCCTTCCGGATGTCAATATCACACTTCATGATGCTGTTGTAGGTGGTTTCGTGGATGCCAGCAGATTCCATCCCTGGAGAGGAGACACAGGCCATGTCCTTGGGTGGTGGATAAATCCCGGGTTAGACATGGAAGACCCAGGTGAGCAACTGAAAGATCCTACGCTGGACTGAAGAGAGGCAGGCATAATAATCTAGGAAAAGGTCCTTTTATGCTCCGTGTCCTCCCACCTTTTGTGCATCGAGAAGCACTGTTGCAGCATCCTCAGGCAGTAGGTGCTACACCACATCCCTGAGTCTTAATGGACTCACTACTGTGTGTGGTTTAAATACAGGGCAAAGCCTTCGGTATCCCTACAGACGGTCCCTCACTGAGCCACTGCTCAGAACTGTCCAAGTCTCTCTTTGGCTGCTCTGTCTGCTGTTTTCATCCCGCAAAGCTAAGTGACACAGAATCATCTCCTCTTAGGACCGAGACTAATTTTTCTTCCGTCTTGCTAATTTTTTTTTCTGAGCTTTTTGTTAATTCCTGATGTGAATGTTTTGAAAAGGACCTCCAGGTGGCCCTTCATCTTTTGTAGGGCTGTGGTGTAATGATAATAGTAGTAATAAAATACCTAATTATTGATTACTAACAATGCTGAATAACTACTGAGTGCTTGTTCTGGCCAGTCACTGAGCTAAGTGCTCCACACGCATCTCATAATGCTCCCAGCCACCCTAGGACACAGGTACTATTACCACCCACTTTTTATAGGAGAAATGCAGGCTTGGGGAGGTTGAATGAATTTCCCAAGATCATGACAGTGAAACTAAAACCCAAACCCAGGCTCCCCCTTCCCAGAACCTAGCCCCTGAGGATAACCTTGCTATCCTCTCTCCCAAGATCAATGCTAATGCAGGGACAGACTCTTCCATTTTTCTCTCCCCCTACCACTCCCAAACTCTCAGCATTGGGCACATCCTGCTCATCAGAAATGGGACACTCTTTCTCTTGCCCTGATTTAGAAATACATGTGGTCTTGTGGCCCCTGTCACATATCCTCCATGCAGAAGGGTGCCCACAGCGAGGGGCTGGATGGACATGAGAAGATAGGGCGACCTCCACTTCCCAGAGCTGGGACGCTGCCTACCGATGAAGGACGGCTGGAACAGGGTCTCCGGGCAGCGAAAGCGCTCATTGCCGATGGTGATCACCTGCCCATCAGGCAGCTCATAGCTCTTCTCAAGGGAGGAGGAGGACGCGGCAGTGGCCATCTCATTTTCAAAGTCCAGGGCTACATAGCATAGTTTTTCCTTGATGTCCCGGACAATCTCACGCTCAGCTGTTGAGAAACAAACATTAGGTTTACATGGGTGGTAAAAATCTACCTGCTCTACTTCGGTCTCTCCCACAATACAACTTCCTTCAAAAAAGTAAGTTTGATATTCTGCAATGGTAATTAAATTACAGGCCCATAGGGAACCACTTCTATCCCCATCCGAATGCCTCACACACGGTAGGCCCTTAGTAAATATTGTCTAAGAAACGCAAGACAGGAATAACATGAGCTATCTAGAGAAAGGCACAGAGCGGGAAATCCTTTTGTACATTAAGGTTCTTTGCAGAATTAACTATTCACTCTCTAATTGTAAAACAGTCTGTTATAGATATTGAATGTTAGTTGACCAGGAAGTCTTATGCTTTGGGGCCCTCACAGTTTTCTAAAAGTTCCAGAGGTCATGTCACTTGGCCCAGGAAGATTCCAATTCACTCACATCCCTGCATATTCATCATCTTCCAGAAAGAGGCAGGCCCTGGCTCAGGACCAGTCCTAATCCAGAAGACTCCAGTGAAGGAGGTATGAAAGAAGTGGGCAGGCAGATATCCTCAGACACCTGCACTCTGAAGTTCAAAGCTACTGGTTCCATCTGGGAGCCTGGG
Organism: Manis javanica; assembly: GCF_040802235.1. Taxonomy (NCBI): domain Eukaryota; kingdom Metazoa; phylum Chordata; class Mammalia; order Pholidota; family Manidae; genus Manis; species Manis javanica. The sequence goes on from NC_133162.1 coordinate 66,150,364, forward strand.
GACATTTTGGAGTTATCTTGGAGTCTTTGTGGGGTTAAGAGGAGGAATACAATCAATTCAACTCCCTGCCCCAAAAAGAACATCTTTGGGGCTCAAACCTAGAGTCTAGAATAAGCCTCAGTCATGTCCAGAAGCTTCAACATGTGGGCAATACCAAGTTAGTGAGGGGTGGGCAGTCAGGACCATGGGCACTGAGGAACCCCACCTTCTCTAGAACATCCGACTGCCTATTGTGGATGAGACAGGTGGCACCCGCTCAGAGTCCTGAGACACACGAATCACTGCCACTGGGTTGGTCTTCACACAAGCGAACAGTTACTGCTGGGTGCTTACCCTGTGCCCAGCATTCCAAACGCATCATCCCCGTTCTACAAACGAAGAGACTGTGGTTTAGCAAGGCTGGGCAACTTGTCCAAGGTCCACAGCCAGTGAGTGGCAGAAATGAGACCTGAGCCCTATCTAGACGCTTCCAAATATGGCCAACCACTACGCCACGCTGTCTTCTGTCTCTGCTCTCGTTTTTCTATTGGTAAATGGAGGGGATTAAAAAATGTTCGAATAATTCAGCTCTGATTAGCTCGTAACAGGAGATAGTTAAACTGTTCTCAAGGTAAGAATACAATCATTTTGCAGTTTCCTGCAGCAACCAAATCCGCTTTGCCCTCAGCATCAGAGGCAGGCCTTGCAGAGAGCAAGGCCTCCCCCGTCGCCTGCTTGGAGAGTCCCTGCGGCCCCGCATCTGTCTGTGACGGCCGCGCTGCTGCTTCCTCTCCGCACTGTTCCCGCGGGCCTCACCGGTAGTCACGAAGGAGTAGCCGCGCTCAGTCAGGATCTTCATGAGGTAATCGGTGAGATCCCGGCCAGCCAGGTCCAGGCGCATGATGGCGTGGGGCAGGGCGTAGCCCTCGTAGATGGGCACGTTGTGGGTGACGCCATCTCCAGAGTCCAGCACAATGCCTGGGGGGCAGTTGAGACGATAAAATCACCGTGGCAGCTGGTGCGTGGTCAAGTAGAAGGGGAATTTCTAAGCCTCTCATTTGAAAGAGGGGAAAGAAAGCATTTAATAGGTTAAGGGAGGTAGGACAGGGCCTGGGGAAGATGGGAAAAAAAGAGCAGGAAGAGGGAAATGAGAGAAAACGTCCTGCTGGAAATATGATCTCAAGGGCTTATTTTTAAAAGTGAGAAGATCTTTGGGCTGGGATTAGTCATCTGAATTCTTAACACCCAATCCATCAAAACCCATATGTTTATAACCCTTAAACCCTGTAAGTGCTGGTATATGAAGTGGGGTCTCCCATTCCCCCCAGCCACCTACCAGTTGTACGTCCAGAGGCATAGAGGGACAGCACCGCCTGAATAGCCACATACATGGCTGGGACATTGAAAGTCTCAAACATAATCTGCAAAGCCATCCAAAGAGCAAAGTTAGTGATGCTGCCAGTCTAACCAAGAATGTTCAAGAAAGCACCCCTTGTTGATGAACATGGTGGGCTGCCTGGTTCTGGCCAGAGAAGACCCGGGTAAAGGATACCGAGCAGCCCCAGCCACAGGAAGGGAGAAATGAAGGTGTGACACCAGACACCATCACATTGGTGACCTGATGGCATGGGGATGAGGAGGGATGGTGTTGCTCATGTAACTGGTCAGACATAAGCAGGGCTCTGGCCCTGGCCCTGACTTGAATGTGGCCTGGAAGAACCCACCAAGCTAACAGCTGCCTGATGTGGGCTGCATCCCAGGTCCCTCATCCATACACAGAGGATGTGCACAAGATGGGCACCGAGTCTCTGCCAGTCTAGAACTTAGTAACAGTATCAGAGCCAAAAGAAGAAGAAAAGACAGCATCCAGGGCTTGACTTCCCTGATATAAAGAGACCTTTTAACCCTAAAGCTCAGGCTGGTTGGGATTAGCCTAGTTCTGTGATGTCTAAGGTTCCATTCAATCTGCTATACCTTTTTTATGTGGTTGCTGGGTGAATGCCAGCACTAGAATCTGAGGCCACTCTGCCTACCCTGAAGGGGCCCTGACTCCTGGAAGACAAGAGTTGCTTGCTGGTAACAGGACCGCGTGTGAGGGCCAGTGCCCAGCTCATGCAGTTCTGGGACAAAATCAGAACCAAAGCCCCCAGGTGTTGTGTGATACATTTATACACACTGAGATATTCCTGGGCCTTCATTTCTTCATCTGCAAAACCCTCCCTGTCTATTCTCCAGAATGTCTGGCATCACTTGCTAGAGAGCCACAATTTCTAGCTACTTTTCTGCCTTCACACCATTCACAGGAACAATAACACCCATCAGAAACATCTCTTGCTGCATGGAGTGATTCCCAGACTCACAGAGGTCCCCATAAAGAGTACTGCTAGTCTGTTGTAGTGAACACCAAGAGCTCTTCTGAGAACAAGGCCCTGCAGTATTTACATTTATTATTCTCCACCTCCAAAAATCCTGAGTCAATTCAAGGCACTGCCACTTCTAGCTGTGTGACCTTGAGACAATTACCTGATGTATCTAAGCCTCGATTTCTTCATATTATAACTAAGATAGTTATAACTCCTACTTCACATTGTTAAAATTTAAAGAGACAATGCATATAAAATACTTCTTGAAGGGAGAATGCTCCACCACCACAAGCATGAAATTGACATTAGATGTTTTTATCTTATAGATAGATGTTTTTATTTTATTTGAACTTCATTTAAACTGGAAACCTTGCCTGGCTGGTGAAATGGATAGTTGCTGTAAGGTTTTTGAACTTCAGGTAAGTCACAGTAATAACTATTACTTGTTGAATGTTTATTATACCAATGTTATACAATACACATTTAACATTTGCCTTATTAGTCTTCACATCACTCCTTTGAAAAGTAATAGCACTAATATTGTTCCCAAACATATAGACAAGGAAACTGAGGATCTGAGAAATGAAGTGGATTCTTTAAGGTCGTATAGCTGATAAGTGATAGATCTGCTTTTCAGACATAGAGCAGTCTGACTTTGGAACCAAAATTCCCCACTGCATGTTATCCTACATTTTGAAATGATTTCTCCTCAGAAGTTTTTAACTTAAAAACATGGCCTTTTCAATTAACCTCTTAAATTTCCTATTGCTCTTGGAGTGAAGGGGCAGTTCCTGCAGAAAGTATGTGAGCACCTCAACATGTTTCTGACCGCTGGAATCCCCGCCTTCCTGGGAAGCTGTCAGTGTGTGGGTGGACTGCTGGGTGGGCCTTCTCTCTGCTTCCGCACAGCCCCTTCCAACAGGACCTTCCCCAAGTCCCACAGTGCTGGGGGCTGGGGTGGGCATTTACCTGGGTCATCTTCTCCCTGTTGGCCTTGGGGTTCAGGGGCGCCTCGGTGAGCAGGGTTGGATGCTCTTCTGGGGCAACACGGAGCTCATTGTAGAAAGAGTGGTGCCAGATCTAGTGGGGGACCAAGGAGGAACACAGCAGCATGACCTCGTGGAGGCAATACAGACTCCACAAAGGGACTAGAATGAGCTAAACAAGGTCAGTAATAAAATAAAATGTTACGAGTACTCATTATCTGTCCACATTCTCACCCAGGCAGAGACTGAAGCTCAAAGGCTGTGAGTTAACTTACCCAAGGATTCACATCTGGGACAAGACTAAGCAAAAACCCCAACACAGGTCTGGCTGGCAGGTTGGTGTAGTTGTGGTCACAGGCTCTGGAGTGAAATCTGGGTTCAAATTCCAGCACAACCACTTCTTGATTGTGTCGGCTTAAGCAAATTTTTACCCTTTCAGCTCCAAGCTCACCATGGGTAACATACGAATAGTGTGTTTTCGTGAGAACCCTGGAGTTAATATTTAGCCCCTGTACCCGGCACAGAGTAAATGTTACTATTATTCAACTATATATTTTTTCAATTTTCAACTTGTTCTTTCAAATATTATGCAACTGTACCTTCTTTACCACCTACTTCCACTTTAGTTCTTATCCATGGGACAATGATTTAAGTAAGTAGGTAAAAGGGCAAATGGATGAATGCGTGAATGGATGAGTGACACCTAGGTGAAAACCCAGTTACCACTTTTCAGACTTTTAGGGAAATTTCCTTGTGCAAGAAAGAGGGAAGAAGAGGATAAGTCTCCCAGCCGCTTGCTTCCATCCCATCTGTCCCCTGCTTTGCTCTTCAGAGCTGGGAGAAGCCTGCGTCCGTTGACACACTCTGGACCTTACACTCCTGAGCAGACATTTGGCCTTGAGGTGTTTCCAAAAGAGCCAGTGACTATTTATAGCATGTTTGTGTGATGTACTTTGGACATAAGTATGTTTGCTTCATGATTGAACATCTTCATTAATCACTGGATGCTAAAAAGAACCGAACCATTGTAAAAAAGGTGGAACTAACTCATTATTTTTAAGAGCATGAAAATTCTCCTTTAGCACCAAGAATATTTGATTGATCCAGAATTAAAACAAGAACTTCTGGTGACAGTTTTAAATCAACCAAAGCTAGGTTGACTTTAAAGTCTCTTTATCCTGTTCCAGTTTCTTTGGTTTTGAGTTTGTGGTTTCTTGAAAGGAAATGAGACTCCTGAAAATTCTATTCGTTTAATGGGGAAAAACAGCAGGGTGCTCAAGAAATCCTGCCAGTCATTAAGTGTGCTGTGGTTACTCTGAAGCACCGTTAAAAAGACAACCAATGTCTCTCTTTCTCTCTCTCTTCTCTATCTTTGTCTCTCTTCTTATCTTTCTCGCTGAAAGAAATTTTGAATTTAAATCTTAGAAATAGTGAAATGCTTTATTTGTTCCCAGGACTGCTCTCCAGGAGTATGCACTCTGAGATGCTACCAGCTCCCATGGAGAAAGCCTTTAAGAATATTTTCCCACTGCTACTAATATTTTCTCCTCAGTGGAAACTGCAGTCTTCACCAAATCCAGGATCTTAGACTGAGACCTAAGAGACAGAGGTTTCAGTATTATTACTGATAAACTCTAGCAACACTATTTTCTTTTAAACTGGGGTGTGTGTGTGCATGAGTGCGTGTGTGTGTGTGTGTGTGTGTGTGTAGGGAGATGAGAAATCAAAGTCCAGATGTTGTGGTTCTCTTTTGCTCCATCTAAAAATTTCTTGTAAGTCGTTCTGTTTTACCCTAATAACTTGTGTTTCTATGATGCCTAATAATAAACATCAAAATCCTAGGATTTGACCCTTCTCATTAGCTCTTTTATATGGGTCTGAGAGATAAAAATTTCATTTAATGCAGCAGAGAGATATACTTTTAAAAATATTTATTTAAAAAATTTTGTCAGCTGCCATAGTTCATTGCGGAGGGATATTCAGGAATGCACCAAGTCCATAATGCCACCCCCCCTTTTCTATGGGAAAAACTACTTTTTTGAAAAAGGTTCAGGGTGAATTAATAAAAAGCTTTCAAGAGTGGGTGGAGGTAAGGCTACTCCCAGATCACCCACTCTACTGAGGAGCACAGCCACACAGCTGGTTTTATTCTCCTGGCTGCTGCTCAGACATGCTTATTTTAGGAGGGTAATCCAGTTGACTAAGCAAAAGACTATCAATTCCCACTACTGGCAAAGGGCTACTGCTCTCATTGGCAACACTGTCTCCCTCTAAGTAATTTATAAACCCTGTTAGACAAGGGATTTGTGTTTTTAAAGAACCATTTCAGGATTCTTTTTTCTGTTAGTGATAATCTAGAATAAACATTCACAAGTAAAAATAGAATTGGGTAATATGAGCCAGTTATTCTCCCTAGAAGCAGCAAGCTGTTTTGAATCAGGGGCCACAGGACTTGCACACACTCAAGGCTCATCCCACAGCCAACATCCCAGTACCTTTTCCATGTCGTCCCAGTTGGTGATGATGCCGTGTTCTATTGGGTACTTCAAGGTCAGGATTCCTCTTTTGCTCTGTGCTTCATCACCCACGTAGCTGTCTTTTTGTCCCATTCCCACCATCACCCCCTAAAAAGATTCAGTGTATCACAGGCAGCCTCTTCCAGGCCTCCTGGATTGATTATAATCCAATCACAAGGGTTGAATAACTGTGAGGAAAGTTCTTTCAGTACCACCAACAACATATGGTCACTATGCTCTTAAGCAACACCCCCCAGTTGGTAGGAAACAGGCCTGAATTGGCCTCCAAATAGCAGAGGACCCTGCAGGTAAGGCGATTTTACATTGTGTTTTTTATTCTATGTTCCTTGATGAGCTCTATTAGGGCAGACGTAGTGTTTGTCTGGTTTGCACTGTAACAAATTGCCTGGCACATATTTGTCACTCAATAATTATCTGTTGAATGACTGGTATTTTACATATCAGTTAAATGCCATTTTTGCCCCTTGTAAGTCCTTTAAACTGCACTGTTTCAGTATTCACTTACCCAAGAGTGTATGAGTATTATTTTCCAACCCTTATAAGCAAAAGCGTGTCTACAAATTACCACTCAGTAATTGACTTCTAATGGATATATCCCTACCAATCAACATTAATACATTTGCCTAAACTAGTCAGATTTTTTTTTAATTACTAAGGTGAAGCTTAAAAAGAAATTAAAAAAAGAAAGAGAATTCTTATTACTAGAATTTTAAATTGTACTGGAGTGACTTTTAGAATTGCAAAACTGTCATGGCTACAATAGGGCCATAAATAGTGTTTTGTGTAAAATATCTCCATTGAACAGAGTTCAAAAGAGATTTCAAATTTCTTTCATTAGGGGAGGCTTCTGTTATTCTTGTGAATATATGCCAGACTGAGAGCCCTAACTATCAGATAGGGTCAATGAGCAAAACACATTTCTGCTGTGAAGGAGAATTTCTAAGATGAAATTCTGTTTTTACCACCAACATTTTGTTTACACATAACATTATGTAAAATTACCATGTGGCTGCCCACATGTCATGTATTTCATAACCACTACAAGTATGTAAAATTACATTTGATAACAATGCTTACAATCATCTAACATCAAGATCTTTGAGAGTAAGTGAGCTGGCTTTTATTCTAGTTTCTTTCCAAATAGTGGCTATGGTATACATTAGGTAACTTTCTTAAGTTTCTGTGCATATGATGATTATATTTAGGCAAAAAGGACTCATAGAAAATAGTCAAATTTATATCTTACAGATGTGGATAATCTGTCCACATTGCATATGAAATCCACACTTACTCCTAGATATCAATCATTAGAAGATTATTTTTAACAAGGTTATATTATTTCTGGGCAGACAACAATAGACAATCTCTGGGTACCCATGGACACACAGACATAGAAGGACTTCCTCTCTACCCTCTGTTTCTCTCTGTTCTGATCAGAATTTTTTTTGTTATTGAATAAATATGATGTGCAACACTGTGTAAGTTTAAGGTGTACAGGGTGTTACCTTGATACATTTACATATTGTAACATGATTACCACTGCAGTGATATTTAGCACATTACATAATTACAGTACAGTATTGCTCACCTGATGTCTGGGACGTCCCACAATGGACGGGAAAACGGCCCTGGGAGCATCGTCCCCAGCAAAGCCGGCCTTACAGAGCCCAGAGCCATTGTCACACACCAGGGCAGTGCTGTCCTCTTCTTCACACATCTTGGCTGGAGCTACTGCACCTAGTCCTACAGGGAACAGGGAGGAAGCCACCCTTGCTGTAAATCTGACCACTCCCACCACCAGGAGTGATGGGTCCCCTCCTTAGTGCTTCTAGGGCGCTTTGCACTGGCCTGGAAATAACACAGCATTTTTCTCTCAAAGTACTTTAACAAGACTGTAGGCTTTTCATAAGCCAAAATTCTCACTTCCATGTTCATACAACTGGTCCCTAGCACAGCAGCTGACACATCCCATGTGTTCACAAACACTTTAAAGGCCGACAAAACGAGCCAATGGATGAACAACAGTAGAGCACAGATGAGAATTCCAGACTGCGAGCTCTGCTCTTCACCCCGACAAGTCACTTGGCATGTTAAAGAAGTTTCTGGAATTTGCTGTCTGTATCAACTCAAACACATTTTTCTAGATACAAGTTTTTAAAGTGGTCACAAAAAGGTAGATTTTGAGGGGTGGGCAGCATGTGAAATTTTGGAATGTTGAAATGTTTAATGTGAAGCATTTAAAAGAAAAATCTGTTTTGGATCCTGAGGGCTTTTATCCTTCCAGGATCCCTTGAAGAAACATTGGAACCAATCTAAAGTTCCTAAGAAGGTTCTTTAAATCTTAGTTATTCCCCATTAGTAAAATTACTAACCTAAAAGTCTACCAAGTAAGGAGAGTCTGATAAACTGCACATCATATAGTAGAATATTTTACTGCCATTAAGAAAGAAAAATAAAAGTGTAGGCTAAAAGTATGTTCTTCTATATGAATAATAGATTAAATAGACAGCAACATTGTACAATTCCATTTTAAAAATGTATTTTTATGCATTGCAAAAAAGTTAATCACATTTACCAAGATGTTGCTGAGGATTATTTTGAAGGGGTGGGTTATAATTATCTCCCCTGGGTTCTGTAATATTTTGTTAATTGAACATGTACTTTTTTAAAAATAAAGCACTTAAAGTAAGTGTTTAAATGTTTTAAATAAACATACTAAAGTATTTTTCATATCCCGCCCTTGGATCCTATAACAAATTTGAAAGGTTGGAGCAAAAAGTTTACAACTTCAACAATTTGGAAAAGTGAAGGCCTGTTAGCATTTGCATTCAATGCCCTCATTTTTACAGATGAGAAAACCCTGGAGGAAGTGTTTTGCTCAAGGGCACACAGGGCATTAAAGGCAGAGGTAAGCCAGGGATCATCAGTTCCCCTTGACTACCCCTTGGCTTTCAGTCCAGTTTCCCTTTCATTTTTCCAAGCAGAATTAGTTGAAAATATCTTGTAAAGACAGGGTCTCTCAGGGTTCTCTGTCTGACTTTGAGATCTTAGGATTTCAAGCTGGGGCAAATTCATATTCTTCCAGGTTGGTGAACACATTGCACACCCTGACCTAGACATAAAAGGCAACTTGTTTGAGGAAATCTCTGGGATGTAAGGAAAACAAAAAAGCTACCACAGTGGGAGCTCTGCCAGACCATTCCCACGAGTACAGTGCTGCATTTTTCCAGCAGCCTGGGACCGCCACAGCAGTGCCCGGCACCTCAGGGAGGCAGCCCTTCGCAAAGATCACAAACCTCAGCTGCAATGATGCACTTAAAAATCCAGGACATGTACTATTATCTCCAAGTGACAAGCAAGGAAATCAGGACTCAGGGTGTTGAAGTGACTTGTCCAAAGTCGCAATGCTGGTAAAGTTCAGACAATGGAGGTTACAGAGTGTGATGATTCTGAGTTTGGACTCGAGAATCAGACTGCCTGGATTTGAGTCTGAGCTCCAACCACTTAGAAGCTGTATGACTTAGTACGTTATTTTAACATTCCTAAATCACAATTTCTTTATGCACAATTAGCAATAATCAGTACATGACACATTATGGGGATTCGTTTTTTTTAATCATTTAGAATGATTTGCAGTAGCATACACATTAGAGTTCTCAATAAATGTTAGTTTATAAATTATTAATATCATTATATAATTATTATTCATTATCCAGATTTTTTCATTTCTAGCCTTTCTTTCCACTTGCCTCCAGGCTGAGCATGGAAATCCTCAACTGGTGGATTCCACTTGTAAGAAAGGAAAACAGGACTTACAAATGGCTTGCTCTTTCCTTGCCCACCCTTCCCTTCCCCTTGCAGACACTGAATTGTGTTTGGCATTTGAGTGACTTGGCTTCCTTCCTAGCAGATTGAGAAGCTAGGAGAAAGGTGAGAAATGTAAGGGAGACAAAACGTGAGACGCAGTGAGAGTCTGAGGCATGTGTCGGAGGCGCCGACACCCTCCACAGGCTCTCTGTGGATGTGCTAAGCCAACTCCTCAAACCAAAAGTAAGAGCTCAAAACAGGATAAATTATTTGGAGTTGACAACACTCTGAAAATGCGGCAGTATGGTCACTGTGAACACGTATGCACTTAGTAACCAGCTTGGTGTCGGTGAGTGGGGAGGGGTTTGAATATACTGCAGGAAAAGCATCCTAATCTTCACCATCAGCAAGCATGAAAATAAGAAAAGTCTCCAAACTCAGTAAACATAGTTTTGTTTGGCAAAAGTTGTCCAGGAGAAATTTTATAATCTCTGAAACAAGCACTGTCATTAAAGAAGTCCCTGTATCCCTGGAAAGGAGCTGGCACTGTGGTTTACAAGTCTTATCTAACCTGAATGAGCAGCTCCGTTTGGAGCAAAGCATTTCCTAATTAGGTAAAACACACTCGAATGTCTGCTTCTGGAACGCACTGGTCAGGGAGTTTGCTCCAACCAAACAGAGTGCATCTGGTGCCAAAAATGAGTAGTTGGTGGGAGGGGACAGGGGAAAGAACGCTACAGTTCCCAGCTCGTCAGTCTTGAAACGCAAACCATATTTAGTCATGAATCACAAAATGGAAGGAAAATCTCAGGGTGAAAACTGCAGTTCGGACTGAAGCTGCCAAGCCCTGATTTACAGCAAATTTCAGCCGGGGTGTCAGGGCAGGCTCCACAGCCCCGCCTGCCTCACCAGGCTGAGAGAAATGCAAACCAGACATCCCGGAGGCTGAGATACACGCAGCTGTCAGATGCACGCTCTGCCTCTCCTCTCTGTTCACAGAGAAAGATTCAGTTGGTTTCCTGCCACGCTCTGCTGCAAACAACTGACCGACCGACCATGGGGCACATTTCCAGAAGTGAAGCCCACAGATACACGCAAGAGGCGTGCGTTTCCCACAGAAGACACCACCAATCAGAGCCAGAGGAGCCCAGAGGCAAACACCCAAGCAGTCAGTATCAAAGACTGAGCAGCTGGCCTCTGCTCACTTCTAAAAGCCACTTCCAGGTACCTCAGCTGCACCAAAAACACAGTCCGGTGAAAAATCCCCACACCAAATCTGAGCCACAAACACACACTGGAGTCTTCAGTGCCTCAGATATAATAAATGTATGATTTACTGCAAACAACTAGACTCCATCCCTGAAATACACTGCAACACGTGGGCTGCTGGTTTAATATAGAACAGATTTTACAGGTGACACACCCAGATTTCATTCCATCTTCCTCTTCCCCTCTTCCCCCACACCAGCCATCATCTTACCCTTGTTTTTAATGTCAGATAGTTAGAGATAAAAGCTACATTCTTGACAGCAGTACAATCTTCATTCAAAATTTCAGAGCACATGAGCCCAGCCAAATACCTGTAGACGTCTGAGTGTGCTGGGTAACCTCAGAGCTGCCAGGCTCTGTAAATCACATCCCTGGGCCCGTGCCACTTACCCTGACACTGCTCGGCTGGGCTGCTCCACTCTGGGTGGTGTTCGAAGAAGCTGAATGCTGAAGGGTTATATAGCCCCTCAGTCTGCTCCCCTCCCACTTGCTTCCCAAACAAGGAACAAAGACAGACTTGGGTCCGTTGTTCAGTCTAACACAACCATATAGGGACCTCAGCACAAAACTCTCTAATCTGGGTGGCCGGAGGTCTGGGTCTTTTACACTGCATTCCACTGCTCTGCTCACAAAATGGGAGGCAGCTCAGCTGCCTGTGAGAGATAAACACCCCAACTTCAGAACAACTGCTGAAATGCCCAGAGATACTGAGCTGCTGTGATGGGGCAGATGAAGGCACAGTTTGTGCCTTCTTCAACAGATGCCAGCCTGCTGTCATACTGGCATGTCAGAGCTTTTCCTAATGCACTGAATGCATGCAGAAAGGAGCAGCCTCTGTCAAGCAGGGACTTTGGAAAATTCTCCTACAACAGTGGTAGGCAATGAACAAAGATAGTGCTTTAATTGTCTGTACAAGGATAGAGGGAGGGATGATTTTACAGTAGTCATGCCATGTTTATAGATTGAGTCCATGAGCGGTGTTAATGGAAACAGGAACTGTAGACAGGGCTGACAGGCCCCTGTTTTGCAGAGTAACTTGGAAGTCAGCATTACCATAACCATTTTAATCCTTTGGCACATTAGACATGTCTACTAACTTGTTGCCAAGCAATTCAGCAGCATGATCAGGAGCCATCCTTGGACCAGAGTCTATGCAGCATCCTATCACCAAGCAGTTTGGGAGAGAAAGGGTGCATTCAAGGAGGAATCTCTGATCCTTCCCTCTACCTGATGACCCATTAGACAGGTGAGGCAGAGAGAAGGCAGCCCAGGCACTGCTCCAAGGTAGGTGGTGAAAGGACACAGTCTGGCCATAAGCTCTCATTCCTGCATGTCATTAGGTAGCTTCAATGGTTTTATGTTTGTCTGCTCCCCTCCTGCATGCCAAGGTTCTAACCAAACTCATGAGAGAAATAGTTTTGAAGGATAACTGGGAGTATTTTTTGACTACTGACTTGTGAGAAAAATCCCAGAATAAATGGCTTTATTTTACAGCTGTGGCCAACTGTTCAACTCATGTTACCGCATCTGATCTGTTTGATTTGAGATACACACATGCATACACATATATCTGTCTTGGAGAAATTGCACTATTATTAGAAAATTTCAAATAGCTTAAGACTGAATGAAAACAAGTTTTCTGTGTTTTTCAGGTATTGTCTCTTTTTGCCAGGTGTGCCTAGTTTTTATTAGCCAGAAAACACACCTGTCTGGATGTTCAAATATGAAGACTACACAATACAACATAAAACTAGGCATTTGGGAGTAATGATTTTTATCACAGGGATCATTGGAAGCAAAAATTCCCCATTTTCCTGATTAGTAGGGAAGTTTGAGTAGAGGTAGGATCCCCTTCTTCCCACTCTTTCTTAAGCAGTACCTGTGTAGTCCTGATAACTTGATGAAGTTCCTCTAAACACCAAAGAGAAAGAGTTTTAGTATTCATCTTTATGATTGTTAAGTCATTTTCTTCCTCGATGACATAGTGTATATCTGTAATCCTGACAGTAACCAGACTATGACGACATTAACAGACATACAAGAAGATGGCTCGGGGTTTATTTTTTATTTTCATTTTTTCTTTCCCTTCTCCCTCCATCCCTCTCCCCCTCCCTTCCTCCCTTCCTCCCTTTCCCCCTTCCTTCCTTCTTTCCTTCCTTTTTTCCTTCCTTCCTTTTCTCTTCTCTCTCTTTTACCTTTCCTCTATGACACTAACCAGGCAGGACCTGTAACTGAAAATAGACCACTGAGCAAATGAGTAACGATCTCATTGTCTGGGTTTGAGATTTACACTCTTATACTCTACTCAAGCCTCTTCAGTGATAGAAAGCAGCCCTGGGCGAGTGTGTTGTATATACAAAGAAATCTCCAGTCGAGTGGCCAGGGCTCTCAGCCATGTATCCAAGGAGTTATGGAGCAACTAGAATAACAATGGTGCCTAATGACTTGCTTGTAGTTCAGGAACACTATAAAATAAATTCCAAACTATAAGCACATAGTCAAGAGTAATCTCCAGATGTGCTATTCTGCAAACATCAAATACCATTTTAGTAACATTACCCAGTGGTGATTTATTGTACATTCCTTGTCATCTGGGACAATTTTAATTGTCTTCGGGGCCCAGTCCAGAACTGAGGAAGCAGTGAGTGCTCAATAACTGCCTTACAATTTGATTATTCTTTATTCCCACTACCTTGTAGATTTAAAGTAGGCCATGACAATTCGGGCCTGCATCCATACAGCATGGATGTCTGGGAAGGAAAATGATTTTCTGGTGCTTTTGAAGATTTTGGCTGTAAAATTATTTTCTCTAGATTGATCACACTCACTAGCAATTCTGTTCAGCTTATAAAATTCATCTCATCTGAGAAGACACAGTAAGGGCAAGGTATCCCTTCTGTCTGCCATCCTTGGAATTCTCCAGGTTCTGGAATTCCCAGAACCAAAGGCTGAGTTCTCCTACGAGAGCCCAAGCAGACAAACTCATCAAACCCTTGTTAACACAGCGACCAGTCTAGTCACATCTAGAACATTAGACATTCTTCACTTGAGTCTAATCAGGATTCTTTATGATAAATAAGATTTTGTCCATAAAATCAGATGTAAGATCTTGCTTTTTGTGGGATATGTGAATACTCAGTAGAAGGTGCATATTTTTGTAGTGTTCTTATTTCACAATCTGAACACTCGGAGGAATCTCCCAGAAGAGAAGACGCTGAGCACACTAAATGTGAGCAAAACAGCCTGCAGCATGAGGGAAGAATGCAGTGAGAGTTGGCCCTCAGACCTTGTTATTGTACAAAGGCAAACGTTTTTGGAGCAAGACAGGGATTTTGATTCAGAGTGCAAGTTCTGGGTCTGTCACATACTAGTTCTGTGTTCTATGTCATCACTTTCTTATATGAAAAATAGGATAAATTATCATACCTTATCACAAGGTAGTAATGAGATGTTAATAAATGAGAAAAGTGCCTAGAACACTGCCTAGCCCATGGAGAACACTATGAAGCTATTATGGGTCCTGTAAGCGGGAGTTAGACCTAGAGGTGAAAGATACTTTTTCAGACAACAAGTGCAGAGGAAAGCTCTTAACAAGAAGAATGTGACTCCCTATATTAGTTCCTGTCGCTGCTTTAAAAATATAGAAAATTTAGTGACAAAAGTCTAAAATAGGTTTCACTCAGCTAAGATCAAAGCAGCTGCCTTTATTTTAGAAGCTCAGAGAAGAGCATGTTCCTTTGCCTTTTCTCACTCCAGGCCACCTTCATTCCTTTTTCTTCAGGGCCCCTCTCTCCATCTTCAAAACCAGCAGTGCGGCATCATCACATATCTCCTTCTGAGCAACCATCCTGCCTCCCTCTTAGAAGGGCCCTTGTAATTACATTGGACCGTGCTGGATAATCCAGGTTAATCTTCCCATTTTAAGACTACCAACTTAATCACATCTGCAAAATTTCTTTTATTCTTTTTTCCATGTCAGGTTACATGTTCACAGTGTTTGGGGATTAGGGTGTGGACCTGTTGGGGACGTCATTATTCCACATACCACATATGCCCATCCCACCACTCACACAAATGTACCTCCTATTGTGTGTCTAGGCATTCGTAACAGTTTCTTAGTTAAAAAACATATTTCCACCGATGGTGTTGACATTAATACACTTACTAACATTTAATAGACCCTTAAGAGATAATTCACAAGTCCTATTTTACAGAAAACTGTAAAGCTGTCTGTTCGTGATCCTTTAAAGGCCAACTAGGAAAGCAGAGTAAGCTTGCTCATGCCTGTAAGCTTCTCAGAGTATCTAGAATATCTAATATATTTCAAGATTCAAAGGGCTTCTTCAAGTGGTATCTTATTTTCTTATTATTTGTAAAAGAAAAAAATCCCCTTTAGATTTTGGAGGCAAAGCAACTTTTAACATACCTGTCACCAAAAGATAATTTCAGAAATTAGGTTTAACCATGAAGAATAGAGAGATCTAAAAGCTGAGTTAAATTCCTGAGGTGGACAGACAGTATGTATTGTCCCTTTGTTAACAGCACTTATATTTTGCCAGCTTCATCTATGCAACATTACCCCCATGATATCGAATAATGGACTTTTCCATTAAACAAATCAGACTAGCTTAGGGCCTTTGTTCATGCTGTTCCTCTGCCTGAAACAGCCTTCCCACATTCACCTCTTTAACTACACCCCCACCTCCAGTTCTTCTGGCATGCTCTATTCATGCTCCCCAACTCAGGTGTCCCAACTCCTCCCATACAACACTCTTTGGAAGGAAGTCACTATGCATAGTCTGTACTTAAAAAGGCGGAGTTAAACACCACCTCCTTGAGGGCAGAGTATCTACATAAACTATTTGGAATGGAAATTATTTTTGATAGGATCCTTAATGGTGCATATCCATACCGAAATTTAGGAATCAGTGGTTGAAGGGCAGAATTACATGGTATCCTGGGGTTCCATTCAACTTGATGATTTTCACATCCTCTGAGTGTGGATGACATGGTGAACGGGTGGATTTGCTGGACTTCTGTGGAGGCTGATAGTCACTTATTTAGTCTAGAAACCAAGTTGCAGATCCTCTAGACACAAAACAGTGAATAAATATAGAATTGTTGATATTACCAGCATGGAGTGTTTGGGAATTGGAACCCAGCATGTTGGAGGAGAGAAAAGCCATACCAAGGAGGATATATATAGTGCTTTGCACCAGAGTCAAAGACACTGTTGAGAAGTCAGCTAAAGAAGAGAAAGCATCAGCCTCATAGTCTAGTGAACTGGTGCTGCGGTGGAGCAAAGGGGCTGGAGTATAGAAAACCATGTGAAGAGGATCACAGGCACATGAGCACTATAGGGCATTTTAGAGCTACAATGGCATTATTAACAACAATAAACATGTATTAAGCTGTTAGCCTGTAATAGGCATCACTTGTACTATTATTATATCCATTCTTTAAATTAGGAAACTGAAGCTGAGTTTAAGTAACTTACCCTAGGTCACACCACTACTGAGTGATGGGTTTAGGATTCAAACTCAGGTCTGTGTGACTTTGAACCTGAGGTTAAAGTAAAAGCCAGGTGTATTCTTAGAAGAACAGGACATTCCCAAAGATATCAGAAGGATGTATTACACATACAATGGAACAGAAGCAACCACATTCCCACTGAGGAAGGTGGAAAAAGGGAATTTCCTTATTAAAGTCACTGACTTCAGAGAAACCATACAGGAAAGGCAAGCTGAAGATGAACCACCAGCCATGGTTTTGGCATATGAGCTGTTGAGAGAGTTTATGGTGTAAAAGATCATTCAGAAATTCCTTTCTCACTATTGGGAGCCTTGAATGAGTAACAAAGCCATCTTGAAAGGGGATCAGTCAGTAAAGTGTTACCTTTGAAAAATGAAGGAAATAGCCAGTGATGTGTGGTGGGGCTTGTGAGCAGCCCAGAAGCCTGGCTACACACAGGAAGGGCTCTGTGGGACTGAGATGGCTTCATCGGCCGGGAAGACCTGGGGGAGTGGGAGGGTGCTCTAATGCACCCTGTGACATGCTTCTTGTGACAGTGTAACAAGCACCCATGGGTTACAGAGAAACAGGTTTCATTCACCTTGTCCTAGAAACTTAGGTTAAAGTTTTTGTGAAGAGGGTCACATGGCACATGAGCAGTAGAGGGCATTTTGGACTATAAGAGCATGTCCTATTCCTCTAATACCCTTGGCCTAATCCTTTTAACCTCAGGTTCAAAGTCATACAGACCTGAGTTTGAATCCTAAACCCATCACTCAGTAGTGAGTGGCCTTGGGTAAGTTACTTAAACTCAGCTTCAGTTTCCTAATTTAAAGAACAAATGTATTAATAGAATAATTGATGCCTGATACATGCCAATAGCTTGATAAATATTTGTTGTTAAAAATGGTATTGTAGCTCTAACACAGAGGACAAATTGCCTTATGAGGTGGAGAGTGCCTTGTCCATTGAATGAATTAACTGGAAGCAAGATGGTTTCAGGGCTATTATAGAATGGACTCCTGTACTATGTGGGAAATTTTAAAACACCTTTAACCATTTGACACCCCTATCTCTGGTGCAGTATGAGTGACACTGTATTTGGTGTCTTGGATGACTGTTACTAACCCTCTCTGTTCCTTTAAAAAAAAGTGAGGAAGACCTGTATCTGCTGTTATGCATGTTACGCATATATGCTGATACGCATTATACAGCTGTAACAGTGTGGTATTTTTCCCCATCTGGCTGATTTACAGACATGGAGGAAAACAGTCCAGGCAAGCAAGGAATAGCCAAAATGTAAAAGGAAGGCCTCTGGTGTGAGAAATCCACATTCCTGACTCTCCCCACCAAGAAGCTATTGTGACTTGGGACAAGATCTTTTTTACATCTCTGGATCTCAACTTATTTCTAAAATGAAAGTTTGAGCTATTTCATCTCTCAGTTTTCCTCTAGTTCATCTATGTCATCTTCCCTTTGTACTTGTCTTCAAGTGGTGTTTGCTAAATCCCAGTGAGTGGGGACTAGGCATTACCATTCAATGGAAATCACAGTCCTTGAGACTAGGGTTCACTTCACTGGTGGTACCCCAGAAAATATAAACAATAGGACGATTACTATATATTGTCTGGCCTTTCTAGTTTAAGTGGGCATAAACTATATGTGACATTTTTGCCATGTATTGGTCGTCTATGTCTGAAACTCTAGGGCAAGTGTTGCAAATCTAAATGCCTGGACAGGCAAAAGTCACTGAAACAGCCAAGCAATACCTCTGATAAGGAGGGGCCCCAGGCACCCTGTAAAGGCCGTCAGCCACCACTCAGCTCCTGTCCACTGTCTATATGCTAGTTCAGAGTTGCTAGATTTTCCACTTTTGAAGAGAAGGTAGAAATTGCTGTTTTTATATGCAATCCCCTTATTTTTAAATGGTGGTAGTTAATTCACATTGAAAAAAAAATGAAAGAGGTGAAATCAATCATTTTCATGTGACTTCAGTTCATAAACTGAGGTACACAAATAGTAACAACCAATCCAATCACAACTCCAGCACTCCCTGGCACCCATTCTACAGTCTTTCAATGAATCATTAATTTCAAAGGGGGGAAGCAGAAGTGTGAAATGCTATCAAGGGTTAGTTTTAACATAAACTGTTCTATCCGCATGCTGCAACAGAATAGGAGTACAGCTTGCCTGCTTTGTTACCAGCCTTTTAGATGTGGTTCTACATATTTCATTTAGGAAGGAAGTAGTAATAAAACTCTCTGGTCAGCGTCTTTGATGATAACACCACAGATGATATACATCCTGAGTGTGTGAACGCAGGTCTCACATAACTCTTGCAGTGTCTAAAATAAGGAAAAATGACCATCCACTCAACAAGTGATTGCCGTAGCATAAAATAAATTTCATAAGGAAATTTCCAGATGTCAATTCTCTGGGCAATTTTTGAGGAGGACAGGAGTGTCTGATAATGTCTTAGGTAGTCTGAGTTTAATTTCAAAGATACTGAGGAGAACATAACTTAAATTTAGTGCCTAGCATGTCCTCAAGCATCATACTTATTACATGGATAATAAGATGCATTTAATAATTTCTTACCCTTCCAAAGTAAGAAATTAAACAGCAAGTTCCACTGAC
This sequence comes from Manis javanica, assembly GCF_040802235.1. NCBI lineage: Eukaryota > Metazoa > Chordata > Mammalia > Pholidota > Manidae > Manis > Manis javanica. The sequence continues at coordinate 66,169,453 of NC_133162.1, forward strand.
TAGGAGAGGTATGATTAGATTCTAAGGAGAACTTTCATTTTTTTAACATTCACCTGAGTTTGCATAGCCAAACAAGTCACTACTTCAGCAGTGCCCACCACTACTCAGATCTTCTGGACCTGTGATCCAAACCAATAGCAAATTATTTTGGATCACTACAGTGTTAGCAAATCTCTGTCCTTTGAAGGTGGATTTAATTTTTGTCTGTAACCAAATGTCATACTTATCGAAAGCTGGTAAAGAAGTTGTGTGGGAAAACTTCGGTAGTACCATTTTTGGTCAAAACTGAGGTAGGTTCTGGAATTATCAGACTGATATCCTTATGTGACTTGTAAAGAACCAGGATATATAATATGCATTTAGCTATGCATTCTTTCAGGTGTTCTAAAGGTCTCTCTTTTCTGCATATCCATTCTTTACTACAATCCTACAGTCTCTAATTACCTTCTAGCTAAACTATAAGGCTCTTTCTTACTCTGCCATAACATTTCTGATTTCCATTTTTCCTAATAGGCCCTATCTAAGGCTACACATCTATATATTTTGCATATAATACCTACATATTTTATACTAATCAGACTCTCCCTCTGCATAGCTACAAGAAGTTAACTATTAGGAGAGCAAGAACATTCAAAGGAGGTGGCCTCCTACCTTCCATATGCTACCTCCCTGCAATTTTCACTCTAAGTGCTATGGGTTGAGTTTATTTTCCTCGGTTCTTGTCCCCACCACAACAAAGTATTGAAAGGCAGAGACACAGTAGCAAAGCAGAATAAAGTTGTATTTGAATACACTTTAAGGGAGGAGCAGGCCAGAGTCAAGGCAGACAAAGTTAGAAAAGGGAAGCTCATTGAACTCCTGCTCAGCATTGGGTAAACCCCTTGCTAACTCATAAAGCCAGGGTCACCTGGCATCCAATGTCCACTTGAATTTGCATGGCATGGAAACTAAGTCCCTATCATAGGATAGCATTTGGGGGAGCCACAGAGCACTGGATGGAGTGAGATATGTTCTGAGAACTTTCCAAGGGCAAAGAAATGAGATTTTCAGGCAGGCTACTAAAGAGCATGATCATACATCTGCCGTCCTGTCGGGGTACCCTGCAACAGGAATTTATAAGGCCAATTCAGAGCTCTCAGTAGCCCCTCCCTACTTATCTGGAGTAGAACAGAGAGAGAGTGACACACTCAAAGAAAGGTGAGTGTGGACAACCTCAGAGAGGAAGCACACTTAAGGGTTTAGGGCCTGGAGTTTTATAGGGCCTTTTTGGGTAGAAGAGAACACAAGGCATGATGGACACAGGTCATTTAAATTCCTTTAAAGTTTTGCCTTAAGAATAGGGTTATTTAGGTGACTGTGTTGGTTCAGATCTTGGCATTCTTTATCCACATAGGCCCATTTACACTTGGGTGGTCTGTCTCCTACCCTGGTTACAAAGTTACTGATTAAGGGACTGAAAGAAGAGGAAGAACAGCATATAGGTTAAGTTAAAAGAATAAGCTGGGCCTTTCTTGCAGGCTAAGTAGATTTTACAATGGCCTGATCTAATTGGTACAATGAAGACACGGGCTGCACTCGGATACTTTTCTTTATCTGGGGAATATCCAGACATTCCAAGTCACTCCTGGCCTTTGACACTTCAACTAATTAACTCATGAACTCCATGAGTCCTTTCTGGCTCTCTGATTTTATCTTTGAGTCCCTTTAGTGGGCTTTACTGGCTTTTTTCTCTCTCCACGCCTCTCAAGTCTGTCTTTCTGCCTAACACAAGCTTTACATTTTTAATGTCTGAAGTTTCTCCTTTCCACACAGCACACACATTCATACAGTCCAGCCTCTAAATCCCCATGCATTCTACGTGCAGAGACTAGATACCATCCTTCTTATTTTGCTAGATGATGTTCTTGCCTTATTTCAAAAGCCTGTTCAAATAAACCTTCCTAGATTAACTTTTCTGTGTGAAAAATGCTCTGTCACGCCAGCGAGTTCTACATCGCCTCTCCTTTTGTGAGCTCTTACATTTTCTCACTTGTGCCCTGCACTCACCACTGGGCTGCAGATTTTGAAGCAGCCTTTGTTTTAGCTGCTCCCTTAGGACACAGAGAAAGAACTCAAGAATGCAGTTAAGCAACTTCCTCTTTCCCCTAAACCTTAGAAGAGCTACAATGACCACCTCAGACGCTGTTATTTTCAGAACGTTTTCTTAATTTATTTTAAGAAAAGAACAGATTAGATGCATAAGATAAGGTCCTTTTCTGGCTCTGGCCTTCTTCAGGACATTTCAAGATTGTTACACCATGACTGTTTTGCCCTCTTTTTTTTAAACAGTATGGCTGTGTAGCATCCTGCCTTAGGAGGTCAAGCACAATAGGGGTATCAATATACCTGAACTGCCAAAAGCCAATGCACAGAACAGAGCCCTCGGCCACTCGGCCACACACACGGACCAGTTTGGCAGTTCAGGTAATTAGGCAGAGCAACCAAGTGCAGCCTCATGCTTCTCTTTGCACTTCTGCAAAGGACAGTTTTTCCCAGGGATGACTGAGCAAAGGAGCCCCTTACTAAGGGCGCAGCAGACTTGCTGGACGAGCCTGTTTTACGACACACCACTGGTTTTGTCTGATTTGCTGCCAACTAATTATTGATCACCATTTGGGCTGGTCTCTATGATAAACTTACAGAAAGTAAACTGTTTCTTCTAAGCAGTTAACCACTTCTTTTCCATCCCAGTCCTTGAAAGTACTAAGAGCAGAGTTTCTTAAAGCATGGCCTAAACTTACAGAACCAAGTGATCGGAAGCACTTGGGCAGTTTGTCAAAATGGACATTTCTGGGCTCACCTGAGCCATGTTCTCTGGTGTGGAGCCTGGAATGTGCATTTAAACAGAAGCCACCTGGAAGCACTGGAACAGAAGTGTGCAGGATCACGTGCCACAGAACTCTCAAGAGTGTAGAAAAATAGTGAGGGTCGGTTTATCATCATTATTACTGTCTCATTGGACTGCAGGTGCCAGGCCCAGCTCCCCCATGAGCAGATACCCTGACAGGAGAAGGCTGCTGGACAAGACTGGAGTTCCCATTTTAGGCTATTCCCCTGCCTGTCTGGGGGCTTCGAACTGCTCACTAACCCCTCTAGAGGCTTTGGTTTTGTCACTCATAACCCTAAGTGTGCACAGACCCGTGTCCTTTTTACCCCCACCAATTCCTGATTGCAATATTAAATTTCAAAATTAAAGTATTAAGTATAAACTCTCCTGATGCATCTATGAGGTAATTGGCCAAAGAGGTTGATAGTTTTCACAAAAGGAAAGTGTAATTCATATACAGTAGCTAAAATTCTGCCCCAGAAGCCAGAACCTTATCACCAGGTAGTGTGTGTGACTTGTACCTCAGTGTACTCATTTGCAAGATGACAATGACACTTATTCCACCTTGGCTCAGAGGTGCTGAGCTTGTGGAAATCAGAGAAAATCATCAACCATTTATGTGTCTTGAGAACTCAGAAAGTACCAATCAAGGGAGGCATGTTATCCATTACCTAAATTAGGATTAATTCAGGTGCGTATCAGCTGTCGGGAGGTGCTTTCATGCTTGCTGTCCAGAGGGATGTGGGAAGCCCTGGTAGCTGCGGGTTCCAATGGGAGAGCCTGAGGCTTGAGTGAGGAGATCTCGTGAAGAGCAAATGCCCTGAGTGACAAAGAGGGAGGGCAGGCTGTGTGTCCAGATTGGCCCGGGAGTTTACACAACACTCTTTTTAGCATCAGACATACTTTAGCCTCTAGAAAAGAGAGTGAACAGGAAAAGCCCTGTGAGATATCTTCGGATGCGTCAAGAATTCTAAAAGCTGCAACTTGGAATTTGAGGCATTCACATCCTTTTCCAACAAAATTGAGACCCTATAGGGTAATTTCATACTAGGGAGCTGCTACTTCTTTAAAACCTGATTGGAATTTGAGATAGCTGGAACAAGCCAAGACTCTCAGCCTCTCCGTGACAAAGGAAGAAATCACAGAGCAGGAGCAAGTGTATGAGCTTTGGGATTTGGTTGGATTCTAACGCCAGTTTTTCCACTTAGTTTTGAGTTGTGGGGCAAGTCATCCAGCCTCTCTGCTCCTCAGTTTTCTCATCTGTACAACAGGAATAGGGGAACATCTACTTTATCAGGTTGTTATGAGGACTGAGGAGAAAATGCAGTGGAATACTTTAAGCATTACTTTCCTCCGCAGGCACGTTCCGCTCCTCCACACATCCTACCTCCAGCCACACTGCCTGAATCCAAATTGCCAAATGCAGCACATGCCCCCATCTTCAAACACAGACAAAAATAAACCTAAGAGCATTTGTTTTTTAAACTTCCCAAGATGGATGATGAACATATAAAGTAGAACCTTTTGTTTCATGATTTTCTTCCTGTAAGTTGTGTTTTGTAGAGGCCAATAAGAGAAAAGCAGGCTGAACCTCTGTGAATTACTTCAGCCAGTCCAGAAACAATGAAGGTTCACATACCTGAACACATTTTAAATCGTCTGTAAGTTCAGAACCAGAAGATGATTGATAAGGTTTTCTTCTCCCCTGGACTCCCACCTTGGGACACTACTTGGAATAAATATAAATTTGTGTTTTTAAAATGTGGTGTCTCAAGATTTAATCAGTATTATCATCATACTGCAAGCTTGTATTTTATTCAAAATCCAACTACCATATCCAGATAACATCTGCTTTTTTGCTGTAACATAACAATAATTGGAATTTTCTAGACCTTAGGATATATGATGATGGTCTTGACATTTCCTCAGAAGTAAAGTGATCAGTAGTTTTGTGTATACAATTATGTTTGTCTTGTACATTGTATATTAAATTTGTATTTAAGTCTTTGAAAACTATTCATTGAGATATGTTATATGTAGTAACTCATTTATCCAGAAAATCTAACTAACCACAGTATCTAATTATGTATTTGTGTGGTCATATATGTATTTAATGAGCCTTCTTATTTTGCAGCAAGAATATATAATATAAGTGGTTTCCCTGAGGGATGGGAACCTGCCAAACCTACATGCCGAGTCTTTGGTCACCTTGGGTTTAAATTCATAACAGAACAATTGGAAGCATGTTTGTTTTGCTGGACCCATGACAATGAAAACTTTATCCGAAAACCAGCTGTGGATGCTGGTAACATAGGCACTTTACTGACCTGGAAGAATGCAGGCTAAGTCTGCATTTGGGGCACATAATTTGTCACTAGAGTACTTTTTCGGTAGAGAGGAACAGGGGATTCTGGCTTCTTCAGAGAACTGGATGCAGACATGACCTCCTCCAAAAGTAGTCAAAATATGGCTCCGGAGAACCTTGACTTTATAAGGGAAGGCAGCTCCTGAGTCACAGAAAGCTTTTTCCTGCTGTTTTTTCACTGACTGGCCTGGAATGAGACTGCTAGAAATGTTTCAGTCAACTCTTGATTTAGGAATTTCTGTGCTCTTTTCTAGTAACAGAATGTGTCCATATTATGGGGATTCTGCAGGTCCCTTTACCTTTGCAACCCTTTGCAAGCCTTCTTCTTGGAAACTGAATATAGAAGGAAGATTTCCCAGACTTTGAGAAGGAAAAGTTCCTGACAGAACTTTTATGGGTTTGGGATTTGGGGTAAAACATTACATTATTTTTCTCTTTCCCAGGCTACATAGAGGTGAAAAATATGTCTGGGTAGAAGATCTTTCTGGATAGGGAGAAACATCCTGGACAACACAAAGTATTAAGTGTTTGGAAAGCTATTATCTGGGTTGTATTAAGACTTAGTTTTTCTCCCACATTGAATAGTATTCGAGACAATTTTATAAGTAGGTTCTTGATCAGTGAGCCAAAAAATATAATCCTAAGTGGTGAGAGTGGAGGAAATGGAAACATACTGTTTCCATAAAATTAAAACAGATTTTTCTAATGCCCTATTTGTCTTGATACTTCTCTCATCTCCCAAAAAAAACCTTATTGATTTTAGTGTCAATATCTCATCTTAAAAAAACTCCTTTGGAACAAATGAATATTTCCACATTCTGCCATGTTCAGGGCATCAAGGTGCCTAAATGCATGTTGTGACCTGAGAGGTCACTGCCTCAGTGTGCCTTCAATGGCCCAAATTGAAGGGAAAAACATGCCCAGAATAGCATATTACATGTTGTGCAAAAGAGACCTTCATAGCTTTAGACTTCATTTGTCATGATCGTTTTTTTTTTTTTTTTTGGCTGGTTTACTCCTACTCAGATTTTTCAGATCTCTGAGATGATCAAGTTCTCAGAGAAAGCTTTGCTGACTACCACACACCCTCCCAACAAGATCTTGTTATATACTTTAATAGCACTCAACCTTCCCACTGTAGTACTTACCAGCGTTTGTAATAGTAAATTTCTGTATGATCATTTCATTAATATCTGCCTTTCTCACTAGGCTAAGACAGGCTCTCTGCTCTCTGATTGCTCACCATTGTATCTCTAGCATTTATTATAATCCCTAGAGCATAGCAGATGGTCAGTAAATGTCTCTCACATGGATGTCAGTAAATTAGAAACTCTGCCTGGACCTTTCTGATGAATGAATATCTGTCTTCCTTCAGTAAATATGCAGTTTTTGAAAAATATGCTGATGGCAGACCTCAGATGTAACTGCATTAACTGTAAAGATGAATTTAGGTGAGTTTTTAGAGACACAACAGTGTTTCCAGCATTAGGCAATCCATAAATCCCTTTGGCTTAGTGTTCAAATGCAGGATACGATGCTTAAGAAAAAATTTACTTTATGTACCTGGATCAAGGAGCTACTAGCTCTTCCCCATCACAGACAAGCCACCACTCCATTCAGATAGATCTGCTTCTCCAAGAAGCAGCCCTCCAATCTCCACCTCCTATCCACTCTCCAGAAACACCCCAAAATCCCAGTGAAGTCTTGGTGCCCTGATTGTCCTCCTGCTGAGTTCTCTTTGAATGAGCAAATTACTGAGCCTTATCTGCCCTCCATCACCAATTTTACCTCAAGGATTCCTTGTAGCTGAGGTCTCTGTCTTTCAGAGATGCCATTCAGTTGGCAATGCTGGGACCCTCTGAACCATCTAGTTCTAGCTAAGCACAACTCTGACCAGCAGTGAATGCTAAGGGGTAGGAAGAAGGTAGTCCATACTAGAATATTAAAATTGCATTTGCATAGCCTAGAAATGAGAAATTTGCCAAGCTCTGGGGTACCCCCTTTTAATATTTATGAATCCAAACCCTGGTAAAGAGATATGTCTGAGTTTGTATCTGACATTGGTATTCTGTCACCAAAAGATAACAAAACGTAAAGACAAACTTTGTCTTCCCTTGCCCTTATCCACAAAAAGCACAACTAATAGACATCTTCCTGAATAATGGAGTCTGACTTTTAACCACTTCTCATGCATGGACTTGCACAGCAAAGGGTTTCCTAGAACACCTCAGCTGGAGAAGGCATTTTTCTTACCCTCACTTTTCCTAAAATTTAAAACCTCAGCTGCTTAAATGACGTATTTGTTTTTCATCCTTACACTGTTAACTTGATGAAGCAAGTACAGCAGAGGACCGACACAAACACAAAATGAGCACACCTCATTCAGGATGTTTGTGAAGGGTGTTGATTGAGTGGAGGCATAGGATTCCTTCTCAATTTTTGTCAACACGCCCACTTAAATTTTAGTTAGGATCTGAGTGTTTGGGATAAGCTAAGAATGAGTGGGAGACATATTTCCTTAAATCCCATCTGCTCAAAATTTAGGTCCAAATCTCATTATTTGACTATCTTCTTCCTCTCTCGAACATATGGGTTTGATTGTTTCCTGATGGGTTTGCCGGGTGCAGAACCAATAATGCTAATTACTTGAAGAGTTGTTTGCTCTTTGTTTTCACTTTTTACTGAGAGGACATTTGTAAAAGTCAGACTATATTACAGTCTACAGCATGTAATGGCTTCAGCAATTTCTGCATATTTTCCTTCTTGCCCTTGCTATATAGCTTTTCCCTAGAAGCAGCCATGCATGGGTGTTGAGAAAGTAGGACTCCGATGGTTAGAGATCTGTAACTTCTCTAACAGTTTATTTAAGGCAGATTGATAGTTTCTGGAGAACTAGAACGCTGCTACCCAATAAAACCACTCATTAATTATCCATTTCTAAAGAAATGAAACAAATTCATCACTTGTTAATAAGAAGAGAGGGGCTTAAATTCAACTATTGGCTGGTTATGCAGCAGCAGGAAAATAAATAATAAAATTTATTATTTATTTTTAAAACTACTGTTATTTTTAATAGTGATTGATGCCACAAAAGGAGTTTGGGGAACAAAGAGTCAAGGAAAAAAAACTGTCCCCATTTATTTTTTAGCCCATTAAAATTTAATGTAGTATTTGATTTGGTTTGATTTAGATCTACTATATGACATATTTTTATTTGCTTTCTTTGTTTTTTCATTCTTCTCTTTCTCTTCTCCTTCCTTCTTTTGTACTATGAATATTTTCTAAATGTCCTTTTAATTTATCTTTTCTTTTTAGCTATATCTTTTTGTATTATTTTTAAGTAGTTGCTCTAGGGATTATAACATGCATCTTAAATATTCAGAGTCCACTTAGAGTTAATATTGTACCACTTCATGGAAAATGTTGAAACCTCATAAGGCTATAAGTACATTTAACCACTCATCCTACTACAATGTACATTATAAATCCCATACAATGGTATCATTTTTGCTTTATTATTTCTGTTTTAGTATATTTGCTGTCAAAGTGAGCGCTCCATTTATTTTTTGATCTGTTTCTGATCTGTTTCCCCAATATCCATTTGAACTGATAATCCTAAAGGCAATTCTGTAGCATTCTAGGTGTTTTAGATGACAGATACAAAGATTGTGTTTGTGTGTGTGTGTGTTTCTGAGGACCGAGCTATGGAAAAGAGCTATCACACTATACTAAAGCAGATTGAATCCATATGGAGTTTGTGGTTGGTTTATTTTAAAAACTAACTTTTTAAGTTCTTAGTCTTTCCAAAAATAAATTCTAACTTAGAAGTTTCATTTTCCTATTTTCATTTTGCCTGGACCTTCTCCTCAGTCTCCCCACCCCTTTCTTCTGTGTGACCCATAGAGTCAGAAATTCCTTATTGGGATAATTTCTGGCACTGCTTTGAAAATGGAGCCCAGGGAGATTGACCCTTAGAGATGCCTGCCTGCACCTAATGGACTCTCACCCTTGGGTACCTTCCAGTCATCTTCACCATCCGAACAGCTTTCAGAGACACAGGAGGTGGAATGCCCTAAGGCAGTACCCAAGAGATTGCCAGGAGGAGAATTACAGAGTCCTTTCCTAGAGTTCACAATAAAGAGTACACTTACTTATTTGAAATTGTGTCTTCCTCTCCCTTTCTAAAGAAAAATATGTCATTCCATTCTGATTCATCAGTTTATCAAGTACTCACGGATACAAGGCAATGTTCCCTATAGGCCTGAATATGGTCTGTGCCCCTAAAGCCTCTGACATGGGCCATTCTTTCTCCACGTACAAAGGGCTTAAACTGAAAAAACCCCAGATGGCCTTCATTAATTTACAGATATTTGAATAAAATCTATATTCTTTTTCACAACTGAACCAGTCACCTGGCAAACTAGTCTAGACTAAATATAAACAAGTATATATACACATACTTGCAAAATCACCTGTTTGTTTTGCATTTTTCTGTAAACATGTACCTTCAGAGCTATACCTCTTTGTAAAATTTTAAAACCAGACATTGAGATGAACTGTAAATACAGCCCAACTATCATCACATCTCATTTGGTTTGAATCTTTGATTTAAAAAAAATACACTCCATTTAGGAAAACCTATAGAAAACAGAAAATGTTCTAGGCATTTTTCCCAAAACAGATGTCCAAAGATGTTTCACTTTAAATTGGATGCTAGATATATTAATAGTGAGATTGGAACTAAAGCCCTGTCCAATTAATTTGAAATACAGAAAAAGCAATTGCTGTAGCATGTCATTTGTTAAATGTCGGTAGTCTCTTTCAAAATGAATTCCTCTGGTAGCTAGATAGGTCAGTTAATGGTTATTAAGCAATAAAATTGTTTTTGTGAATTCCACCTGACCATTGACCTTGGCATAGCACACTTAAAACTCTGCTTGGTAAAATAAATCTCTTTACTTCTAAGTAGGAAGCATTTTTTGGGAACCTGATTAATGCTCTAATGTTGTAGGGTCAAAAAATATGTGGAAAGTGGTCCTTCTTTCAAAATATTTTTGGTGACAGCCAAGAGCAGGGAAGACTTCTGGGACAAACAGCAGAGGGTTACAGTGGCATAGAGCTCAGCCTCTGGGGTTAGCTGAGCTGGTTTCAAACCCTGGATTGGTGACTTGCTGGCTTTGTGACCCTGGCAATTTACTTCACCTCTCAAAATTGTATCTTTAAAAATGGGGAAAATTATAAGGTTATTTTGACAATTAAATGAGATAATACAAATTGTTTCATGCAATGTATAGCATGTAATTAGTGTTCAGTGCATTTAATTAGTATTACAGATTATATTAGTATTACATTAAATTACCAACTGAAGTTAAAATGAAAGTGTTTTAAGTCATTGATTAATAAAAAAAAAAAAAGAAAGAAAACTCTCAAGCCAGAGCAAACCATGGTACTGTTTTCTAAATCTTTGAACTTCTGGGTATTTTGAAGTTTGTGAAAAAGATTACTAAATTCATAAAAAGGGAGGTGATAAATCAGAGGCAGAAGACTGAATCTTATGTCCTTTCTAGATTAGGATTTTATCAGAGATTATTATTATGAATTAATTAATAATAGTAATTATACATACATTATGAATTATTTAATAATAGTAAGTCTATGAATTATAGTAATTCATCAATTACAGCATAATATAATATATAATAGATAATATAATTAACATATCTATAAACAATTATTAAAGATAGGAAGGCAGTATTTATTCTTATACAAAGGGGTTGATAGGCTTAAGGTCCGTATATTGGTTCACTTTGAGAGTCACACAAAATAAAGACAGACAGAACATAAATCACTTTTAAATATCTCTTTCATTGTAGTATCCTAATTCAAGCTTTTTTGGCTCTGAAATTCTGTAATTCCATAGCTAAAATCTACTTCCTCTTCAGTGATTTCAAAAAACTAACATGTCTGTCAGAGAAAAACAAGCACGGTATGATTTCACTTACATGTGGAGTCTAAAATACAATACAAACAAGCAAACTGAACAAAATAGAAACAGAGTCACAAATACAGAGAACACACTGGAAGTTGCCAGGATCAGAGGTGATGGGTGAAATAGGTGAAAGGGATTAAGAGGCACAAACTTTAAATTCACAAGGACGTGCATAGAGTGTGGCATATGGAATAGTCATCAATGTAAGAACTATGTATGGTTACAGGTAGTAACTAAACTTATTTTGGTGATCATTTCATAATGTATACAAATGTCGAATCAACTTCAATCAAAAAAAGAAAAGAAAAAGAAATGACCAACATGTCTGTAATGAATCCTGACTGTAATGAGCAACAATTCAGTGTTGTTGCATCGTATTATTTTTAAATATATGCTAGGTATTGAGGCTGATTGTAATTTTAAATTAATGGAATTGTATTCTACTGACATTTCAAAATGTATATTCATAATTAAGAAGCTATGAGAGAAATGTAATGTTGAATAGAATTCCTTGAAAATGCATCATTAAATAAAGCAAAATATAGATGTCTGGACACTTGGATAAAGTTGGGGTTTGAAAATTGAATAATTATTTCTTTTAGTAAACATTATTAGGCCCTCTTGGAGGCTTAAGCCAGTACCATTGTTTGTAGAAGATGTTTGCATGGTTTGAGATCCTCCCCCTCAGGTTAGGGGACTTTGCCTATGTCCCCTGGATTCTTTTGGATAAGTAGCAAAATGTGTTCCTATGAATCCCAAAAAAGAAACTTATTCCCTGAATCTTTGGCATCTAATGAATTAATTCTTTTGTGGACTGAATGATTAAAAACCAAAAAGGAAACTCTACTCTCCTTTTCACAGAAATAGAGAACCGGAACTCTACAGATCTGCACGATCCTGTTTTCTGTCAACCCTGGGAGAGCTTCTGTCACACCTACTCTGACCCAATCACTGGTTGATAGGAGAGAGAAGAGGCTCTGTTCTGTTGGAACCCAAGCCCAAAGGAAGAAGACATGGCAAGGAGTCCGGTGCACACAGAGAGATGCATCTGTCATCAGTCATGCTTAGTCCATTAACGCCAGAGCATCAGCTCACCTCCTGCCAGAGACCTAGCAAGTTCGGGGCCTGAGGACCCCTCTAGAAGTGGCATTTATTAGAGTGAGTCTTCTCTTCCATTAACACATGCTAAATATTCCACCTCCAATGGCAGCTCCTCCAAAAAGCCTTCTGTGATACCTGAAGCTGGAAGCAAACCTTCATCCTCTTGGCTCTCTCAGCAGTCTCCTCTCCTATATTAATAACATCAAACAGGAACTAATATTCTTCAAGAAATGACTATGTGTCAGATACTGTGCAACATCATTTCCATGAATTACCAATCCCTCCCTTCACAAGCATATAAAGGACATTCTAGTGTTGTCTTCTTTTTACAGAGCAGAAAACTAAAAGGTCAGGAAAACTAAGTAACTGCTCCATGCCCACGTAACCAAAGTGTGTGGGGCCAAAATTTGATTTCCAGGACCCATGCTATTAACCCACAGATTATACTGGCCTGCCTGCCTGTGTTCTAGGGAACAGGAACCATGTTCTGCTCATCTCTATTTTCTAAATCTCACTTTTCTCCTATCACTGCAAAGGCAGTGGCTTGTCCAAAATTCAATACATATTTCTGGAATTAACACTCAGATATTACCTGGTCCTCAGGCTCACACCTGGGCCAGGACAGACTGGCCTGTTGTTGCCTCCTCATTGAGGAACATATGAAAGTGGCGTGTAGCAATGCAAGCTATCTGGGTACAGAATGGTAGATGAAAAGGTTGTCTCCATATACAACCTCGGGGTTATAAACCAAATGAAAGCCAAACCGTGGTTGCCTTTTAGAGTGACCTAGAAAGTTCCTCGTCTCCCTTACCCTGTGTAATAAGCCAAATCTGTCTTCCCTTGGCCTTCCCCCTGTATACACCCAGAGTTCTAGCACCTTCCATAAGAAAACAGCAGAGAAAGACTCTTGAATACAAGCAGTAAGTGTGGGGCAATGTGTCTCCTACTAGCAGAAGGTTCAGTCCTAAGGGAATGCTGGCATCCAGCAATCTCCAAGAGCAAACATGGGCACACAGCACTTTCCCTTTCCTGATATACATCCACACTAAGCAAGCTGTCCCTCTGTCCCCTCTGTTCATTGGAAGAAAAAGTAGGATGAACAGAGGCAGAGAGAAAGGAGAAGTAAAGAAGAAATGTGCATCCAAAAATGACACCGGTGAGAAAGAAACCAATACCACATCATTTAATATTTAGGAATGTGGTCCACTGGTGCAAGACGGCAAGGCAGAACAAGAAGCACTCTTCAAATTCTAGATCCTTTAGCTGCTGTTAAGTTGGTTCTAATGGGCCATACTGGTATGCATGCAGCAGGGGGGCTGAGGGTGCAAGAGAGGGAGGTGACAGCTGAGATAAATGGGAAAAAATAGGGTCAGCAAGTTTCCAGGCTCTGCAGCACTGTACTTTGGCAGCCCTGGCCCCGAAGCAAGCCAGGTCTTATGATTCATCACAGATGAGATTCTTGCTGACTTGAAAGAGAAATGTTCATGATGAGAAAATGCCGGCATTCAGGAGGGATGAAAGTGGCTACATAACTGTCAGGAACACTTAAAATGTAGGCTAATCATCTTGGGATAATATTAAACTCTGGTTAGTGTAGGCAGCAATTACCCTAATAATGAGTGGGAAAAAGAACATAATGGTTCCAAACTGCAGCTAATCTCTCCTCTCTCCCTCTCTCTCTCTCGTTGATGATGAGGTTGTTATTTTTCTTATCAAGTCTGTAGACCCTGAGAGCTGGGGAAGGACAACATGGATCTCTCTATCAAAAGTCAGGACAAAATTCAAATTCTATTCAATCAGAAGGAGTTAAAGGTGCTTGACCCTATGGTTTACCAGCCATCGGGTCCTAACTCCACAATCAAACAGCAGGTGAGTCCATACAGAAGAAGCAAAGCCCTTTCCTGGTATCTGCATCCTCATCACATACCTACCTTCTGATACATGTAAAAAGTGCCTGTAAAACTCTGGGGTTAACTCTGGCAATAAGGAAGAGTAGAATACATGTTTCTTACTTTCAGGGAGCTTCCAGACTAGCTACAGAGATTGACAGACACAAAAGAAGCAAAATGCAGTTATAAAGTCTGTGGTTTCAGAAAATGGCCAGATGGGCCCAAAGACAAGAGTGGATTCCTTTCCACTTGAAATTTTATTTTATTATTTATTTTGTTTACTGCTGCCAATTTCTTCACCCTTCTGGTCTTGGATGGAAATTTAAAAGTTCAGTTTTAGACACATTAGGAGTTAGAGACAATAGGTGGTAAATGAACAGGCATTAAAAACGATGCACTGAAAATGTAGACCTAAGTCAGGGCATGAGGTAGAGATTTGCAAGAAGTGATGGTCAAAGCTTTAGGACATTTTTGAAGAAGTGAGGGGAGCAGAGGTCTGAAGGGAACTCTTAAGTAAGCAGCAGAGTGCCAGGCATAACCACATAGGGAGGGAGGAGAGGCAGGGAACGACAACAGCCAGAGCAGCAATGTCCCCTGAACCAAAGAAGAGATGCACTTCTTGAGGCAAGAAGAGGTCAAGCCTCATCATTATGGTCACTCTAATGTGTTGTCCCCACAGTCTGTGAAGTCCAAGGAGGCAGGGACCATTCTTGTCCTGCTCACTACTATTCCAGGGCCTAGCAGAGTCCGTGCCACAAAGTAGTTGCTCATAAATATTCATTTCACTACAGAAGATTGTTGGGATCCAGACTTAAGTTCAAAGCCTCCATTCAAGGCAGTGGGAACTAACTCCCTCCTCTCAACCAACTTGCTTTTCCCATTAGTAATGTGCCTGGTGTCATATAATGTCAAGCACAGTTAAAAGGCAATGACAAGTAAGAGATGGGTGTTTAAATTCCAAGTTAGCATAGATTTATCCAAAAGGTAAATTTTTTAAAGGAGAGATAATTTTCATAGACTCCAAATAACAAAAATCAGTCTCACTTCCTCCTCAAAAGTGCTGAGAAACTTCGGTTTGGGAAGGTCACAATGGGGTGAAACCAGTTGGGGAAAGCAGCAAGTTTTCACTCTTGTCTTATATGAAAAGTGGGAGTTAGGTTGTGAAAATGGAGGAAGAGGGTCTCTCAAGCACGGCAGTTTGGAGGACAGGGTGGGCACAGGGTGTGGAGAGGTCACTTGCAAAGAAGTCAGCTTTGGCAAAGGGCAACACAATATGCTATCAGAGAGACAGTGGAGTCAGATGACAGAGGGGTATGTTAGGAACCACGAGACCTGTGTTCCATCCCCAGCTCTACCACAGCGTGAGAGTGGTCCCAGGCAAGTTACTTATATCACAAACCTAAGGTTCTTAACCTGCAAAATGAGGGTAATATTACATATGAAGGTAAAGTGAGGATCAAATGAGATGATATGTGCATAAAGCACCTTCTGATGCATTCAAACTCTTGATAAATGTTACCTATGTGTCCATCATTGGCCTACAAGATGAACAGCTTTTATTTTAGGGGATCGGCCAATGCTTCATCCTTTGTCATTTTGGTTTACGGGCTCTCGCTATATTCACAACATGAAAAGAACATAATAAATTCTATTTTGGGCAAGGGCTTCAGCTAGTTTCCAAAGACAGGAAAGCAAAATGAAGAGAAAGGCAAGAGAGGGACATATTCCAGTTCAATCCAATGTCTACTTTGTTAATAGCAACACAAAGAGATAGACGGGCAGGGGTGGGAGATTTGATGTCACAGGAAGAGGGAACTGTGAGGGAAGTGGGGAAAGCAAGATTGGAAAAAGGTGGAAGAAAAGTTAGATAAGCAATTTTAGATCCTTCCAGAAGGTCCCAGATAATATGTATTCTAGGCTGTGCTTCAGTGTACGCAAGGTTTCAGACTGGCCCTCAATTAAAAAAAACAAAACACAAGAGGCAACTCTCTCGAACACTAAAAAGGAGGGAGATAGCAAGATTTTATGCAAAGAACACAGACTTTAAAAATAGATTGGGTCCCTTGCCTTGGGAACTTGATTGAGTACCTATTTATGTGAATGAGAAAAGTTATTCTTTCCTCATAGGTGTGGGTGTGAGAATTAAACAAGCTACTATATTTTACTATGTTTTCAAGGTTTTGACACATAGTGAGTCTCAATTAGCTAAAGTATGCTGCCTAGGAAGATGGTAGTAGCCCATCATTAAATGCAAGAAGCAATGGTCTTTCAAATCCCAGCTCTGTAACTGCTCACTGTGTGACTAATTCAAGATCCTTACCTGCTTAGGGCCTCTATTGCTGTGCTTACATTGTGTGTAATACTCACTCTGAGCATCACCATGGAGGTCAGCAAGAACAAGGACCTTATCAAAGGCAGCAAAAAGGGAGCCAAGAAGAAAGTGATTGATTCATTTTCTAAGATAGTATGATGTGAAAGGAGCAGCCATGATCAATATAAGAAATACTGGGAAAACACAAGTCACAAGACCTCAAGGAGCCAAAATTGCATCTGATGGTCTCAATGATTGTGTTTTTGAAGTGTCTTGCTGATCTGCAGACTGATGAAGATGATGAAGTTGTGATTAGAACTGTTTGCTGAGGATGCTCAGGGCAAAAACTGCCTAATTTCCTTGGCATGGATGTTACCCATGGTCAAAAAATGGCAGACCATGACTGAAGCCATGGTGCTGTCAAGACTACTGATGGCTATTTGCTTCATCTATCTATGTTGGTTTTATGAAAAAATGCAACAGTCAGATTCGGAAGATCTCTTCTGCTCAGCATCAAAAGGTCCTCCAAATTTGGAAGGACAATATGGAAATCATGACCCAAGAAGTGCAGACAAATGGTTTGAAAGAAATGGTCAACAGACTGACTCCAGACAGCATGGAAAAAGACAGGGAAAAAGCTTGCCAATCTATTTACCAACTCCATGATGTCTTTGTTCCAAAAGTGAAAATCCTGGAGAAGCCCAGTTTGAATTGGAAAACCTCATGGAGCTTTATGATGAAGATAGTAGTTCTGGAAAAGCTACTGGGGATGAGACAGCTGTTCAAGTTGAATGAGTTAATGGATACGAGCCACCAGTCCAAGAATCTGTTTAAAATTCGAACTTTTCATTGTGTCAAATAAAAATCTTCTTTGTGAGGGAAAAAAACACCTATCTCACAGGATTTTTATGAGTAGTAAATGAAATATTTATAAAACCTTTACAATAGTACCTGGGTCATATTATGTTTTCTAAACACATTAGATATTATTATTAAAAGGTGCACAAAAGCTGCATGTGTATTAAGTTAATACCTTTTAACATAAAAGATAATGGAATTTTAGATGAGAGATGCTATTAAGCTCAAATATTTTTTTGAGAGAGGGAAGTAAGACATAAAAGTCAGAGTATGTGGCACAGAACTATAAGATACATGTCCCCATGACAGAAATAAAGAAGGCAGAGATCCACTGAAGGGAGAATTCATGGACATTTATGGTCACATTATTCTGATTGGCTGAGAGAATCAGCAGGCTTCTAGCCAGTTTTCTTTCAGTTCACGGAAGTAAAAGCTCAGTGTGTTTGAAAATGAACTAAGTTTGTTTTCTCTTTTTCTTGATAGGGAGAACTTATTTATATAGTCAAGGCAGACTTGTTTCTGCTAAGTGAAAATTTGGCCTAAGTAGTACAACATAATGTTAATGGAAACGGGATAGAAATACATTCATTGCGATTCATTTAGTTTGTTGATTTTCCTACATTTCCTACTTGTTATCACCAAACAGATACTCGAATAATAATAATACAATTGGTCAAAATTGTAGAGTCAGCTTGTTTTTATCAGTCTGCGATCAAACAATGGGATTGATGGATGGTTTCTCTGAACTGGTGAGACCCTTGCCAACTCAAGTGTCCTTTCCAGATGGTGCCATTCACATCACATGGGACTTTGTGAGAAATACAGAATCTCACACTCTTCTTCAGACCTTCTGACTCAGAATCTGAATTTTAGTAATATCACCAGGTGATTCTATCCATACTAAGGTTTGAAAAACACTGAGTTAGTGTGTGAAGTTATAGCTACATAATCTTAATTGTATAGTCTTTACTTCAACCCAATTTGCACAGGCAAGAGCGATGATTCTTAGAAAGGAGAATGGATATGAACACAGCAAAAATTCTTACTCAGAAGAATTATTCAATGCAATACAATTCCCTTAGTTCATGCAATTACAATCAGTAAATTAAGCTTGTACTTTAAGAAAATAAAATGATAAAGGTATGCCATTAATCAACAGGAAACCATGTGTTCAACAGAACAACAAAACAATCAGGTTTTGCAGTTACTTAAAGAGTTTACATCTTTATCGTAAGACCATTGATGTAAATTTTTGGAAGAGGAGGTGGATTCATCACAGACTTCCGAAGTTCACCTCTGCTACCTAGTAACCATGTGCCTTTGGTCAAGTTGCTACAAGTTTCTTTTTAGTGAAATAGTATGATAACAAGATATACTTCACTGGGAGGATCAAATGAGTTAACAGGTATGCAAAGAAATGCACAGGTCCCATCACTATTTAGGCATTAGATATGATTAATGATAGCTCAGTTTTGTTAGATTTTATCATTTCTATCTCCTTAAGCAATTCTTTCCAACATATCTCCAAGGTTTAAATAAATATAAGTTTGAAGAAAAAATTTTTAAATTTAGATAAACCCCTTGGATGACTTGGAAAACTCTAATGGGTTTTCAAAGCCCAGACTGTAGGGAATACGTGTTTTGTATCTTTCCTCAACCATAAAAGTCTCCATTTCCCCCAGTTTACTATGATCAGGAAATCAGGCTGACTGGTTATCTTTTTTGCCTGGATAAAAAACTTGAGATGCAGGTTTGTGAAGGGCCTGTGGGGAGGTCTTGGAGGGTAAAAATGTCTCTTGCAACTTTGGGTTGAGGGGAAGGTTACTTCTCCTGAGTTCCTATCTATCTATAAGGTTATTGTTGCTCATGTTTCATGGGGCTTTTCCTGTTCTAAATACTGTTCTTTGAATAATGGATGTTAAGCAAACACTTGTCAAACTACAGGAAGTTATAACATCAGGCAGAATTTGTAACTACTGGAAAGTGTTCTAAAATGGAATGAAGGGCCTTGAAGGTAGTAGGAGCCAGCGTGGGAGGGATTCAGGCCAAGGCTGGTGTCCACTCCTCCAGCTGAGTCTGGGTTAAATTGGTGTTAAACTGGAGTCCCAAAGGTCTCTCCCACCGTGGAGTTATGGGACTGTAGGCCTGAATGGTCCAGGCCCTACATCCATGAAGGGCACCACATATAGATTCTTGATACTAGCTACAAATGAGATTCTTCATTGAAGTTTAATGTGTTTAAAGCATCAATTTGCTAAATGGAAACACTTCAGCCATGTCATGTTTTTTGCCAACCCATTTGGAAATTTGTATTAATTTCCTTATGGCTGTAATGTACTAGGAGAACTTCAAAAGGCAGATGTGGCCCAAGTTCTCTGAGATGGGCCTGTCTTGACCTCTGACAAGTCTTGTTCTCACTGTACATAAATCTTTGGGGTCCCCTGTCTCCTCACCCCATGCTTCTGCTGGGCCCCTTTACCCTTCTATAAGAAATCCAGTCCAAGCAAGCACAGTGTGACAGGCTCCGAAGAGAGGGCCCATGGAACAGGGCACAATGCAGAGCATTTCTTCGGGAACAAACTCCCATCAGTCAGGTCTTCCCCCAAGTCATTCCTTCTGGCCCCACACTGCCATCACTTTCCTGACTCCTGCCTGACCAATTCCTATGCCACCCAAAGAACCTCACCCTCGCCCTAAATCTCTCACCCCTTCCCCAAAAAAGGTGGTTTTGCTTAGCCCCAGCCCCTCCAAACCGGCAAACTCATACCCCCTGAGACACTTAAAGGAGTCTCCTAGAGAACTAACCTTCCTAGCAGGCAGTGTGTATAGGGGAGAAGATGATGTTTTAAATGTTTAGACATTTAAAACAATTTTAGATCATTTATCCATGCCACACTCCCTTTCTTTGGCATATCTCATTACAGTTTTGAATTACTTTATAATAGTTACTTAGGGACATCACAAAGCTGATTATTAAGATCTTGGTACTTTTCTTTGCAAATACCCATTTGGTGGAATTGGACCAGCAAATGAACCACAGACATAGCACAAACTGGGTGTGTAGTTCGCATTTAGTTACTCATGAAACCTTTGGTCTTGTCTAAATGCCCAAGCCATGTGTAAAGAGATAGATATCATGACTCCCCTTCAGACCAGATCTGAGCAGAGGCAGCAATGAACAATCGTGGGAACAAAGAGCCTGATCCAATGATTCCTTTTTAGTTCTTTTCCAGAAGGTTTAAAAAATACCATTTTCTCTGTGGAGGAGCCCAGATGACAGGATGCAGGCAGTGTGTACACTCCCTGACCTAGTGAAGGACAGCAGTCCAGGTAAATGAAAGGACACTGGTGCTGGTAACTAGCAGCAGCCACTCACAAATTGTCACCTATAAAAGGTGTTGGTGGTCCATGTGATCTTAAGGGAACCACGTGCAAATTGCAAAAATAAAGTAAAATAAAATCACAAAATGTTAAGTCCAACTCCCAGGCAAATCATTATTGCTGAAAGGGCTTATGTTTACCAGGTGAGAAAATTGAGGCTGAGAGAGGTTAAATATTATGCAAAGCTTCTCCCAGCTAGTGAAATAGCCGAACTAGGATTAAATCTATGGCTCTATCTTCTCACTTTTCTGTATTACCTGATTAAGGCCGCCTTCTACAGAAAACCGTCTACTTTGTGCTTGAAATTAGCCTCCAGCTCCCCTCCCCTCTCTCCTCCAACACTCCACTCCACATTCTATCTGGAGCTCTGCAGGGCTCACTACAGCCCTCCCCTCTTCTCCATCCATCCTGGCCCTTAAGCTGTCACTCAGCCTGTTCTAAAGGCTGGTGCCCTGGTCCAAAGTCTCCAACCCGTTTTTACTTCTCTAGCACTAGATGGGGCTTGAGAGACCATGACTGCCCCTCACCCAGTGCTGCTCTGATATCTTCACTTGCTCTTGCCCGTTACCTCCCTTCCATCTCCTGGGAAAGCCTGAGGCTCAGGTTTGCTGGTCTTTCCCTTGGAGGCCATCTGATAGCTGGAGGAAGGCCAAAGCAGAGAGAAGGCACTGGCTTCCAGAAGTATAGGACCCTTACTACTGGTAGTTTGGGAAACAATTTTTAGTGGTATGTGGCAAATATTTTATCTTAATAGTTGAGTATTTTTATGGATACCTTCTATCTTTGGTAAGGCATGCTGATTTTCCATTTATGGTTATCATGTAATGTTTTATTTTAAAAATAAAATAACTGAAGAAACAAGTAAGTTGATTTAAAAACATGTATTACTGAAACGAAATACAAGTAGATCACAGCAATGGCGAAAGGTGGCCTGAGGTTTAAGAAACATCACCTTAAGCTAAGTCTTAAATCTCCTCTGTCCCAGATCAATACTTCTTGAAAAGCGGTCCCTATTTTTTCACGTGTCAGTTCTGAATGCCTGGGGTGAGCACACCTCTCATGTGGGATTCGTAGAAGAGCTTGGCTTTCAGGGCACCCTGACATAGCAGAGGGGGACTGCCCAATCGGATTACAAAAGCAGGGCCTACAGAAACACTATTTTTTTCCAATGACTTGCTGCCCCAAATGTCTGCATCCTTACTGTTACAATGTTCTTTAATCCACTGCCTTCTCCAGTTCTTGGTCAAGAAGTAGGTTGGTATAGCAGTTTTCAAGAATCTGGGAAGTTAGATAAGGTGCTCTGCCTCTCCATGGCCACGCTTTCTGGCCCTGATCAGAAGGCTCCAGGCACTTGCGCTGTGGCTTCAGGCATATGAGCACATTCATACAGGAAGTAGTACAGGAAAGGGGTTGTAAGCTGCGTAACTCCTTTTTCCATCTGAGCTGTGACTTCAAGAGAGCAAACTGCTCTGTGAAGCCACCTCATTTGGTAAGAGCAATGCAAAAGTAATAACTGGCATTTACTGAATGGAGTAGGTGCTATATGCATAAATCACGCCTTTAAGCCCATAGGAAATACATTCTCAGGGAGATGAAACAGTCTGTGATCAGGTTCACAGTAATTTGTCTAATTCAAAGCTTTCTCTCCTCTCTCTTCCCTTTCCCAAAAAACAAAACCCGTTTCTCAGAAACAAAACTCAATTTTTTTGTCACTTGGATGATGTTGATATCTGACGCCCTCTAGTGATAGAAATTCTTTGGAGAAGGAATGTCCCTGGTTCTTCAGCTCTCCCTACAGGCTTGATTAGGTGACAATCCTTACCAGAAGCTGACTGGAAAAATTAATTCGTAAAAATGAATTTTGGTAACAGAGGACTTATGTCCATCATAAGCTCTAATGTTATATCAGTTATGATTCCTTTAGTTGTAAGAATTTGGCTTAAGCAGACATTGGGAATGTTGGAAGTCCAGGGTTGGAGTTCAGGTTTAAATCAATTCAGGACTAAGGTGACACCACCAGGCTTCGCCTCTTTCAGTGTGGACTGACTTTGCCTTAAAGCAGAGCCCAGAAGCTCTCTTCATTGACGACATCAGTTCCACACCTCACCTATTCTCCCTTCAAATCCAGTGAAAAATAAAAAGAGTTTGTGCCTACTGTTTCCAGCAAAAGTCTCAGGCTTACTCCAACAGAATGTGACATGCTGGCTGCCTTAACCAGTCCTCCCATCCTCCCACCTACATATATATACAGGCCCTGACACTGGTATCAGTGTCTCTGCAATGTTGAATTTTTGTGTCAAACTTTGACTAGGCCACAGTACCCAAATACCTGATACCATTTTGGATGTTTCTATGAAGGTATGGGATTAGCATTGGAAGCAGTAGACTTTGAGTAGAACAGTTGTCCTCCATAATGTGGGTGGGTATCATCCAATCAGTGGAAGGTCTTAAAGAAGCCCTCCCCTGACAGAGTGGGAATTCTGCCAGCAGACTGCCTTGGACTCAAACTGCATTTCTTCCCTGGGTCACCAGCCTTGCAGCCTACCTCGCAGGTTTTGGACCTGCCAGGCTCCACAATCACATAAACCAATTCCTAAAAATGCATCTCTCTCCCTCCCCCTCAACTCTCTCTCTGCTTTTCTCTCTTCTCAGATAAATAGATAGGTAGCAATATCTGTATCTCTATCTCTATATATATCCTATTGTTTCTTTTTTTCTCATAATCCTGACTAATATAGTAATCCACATGAAATAGTTCAAAAAGACAGAAAGGGCCAATTTTTTGCAGTCAACCTGGAAGTGTTATCACCAGAAAGAAGGGGAAGATGCATAGAAGAGTCATGGAATGCCCACTACAGTTGGGAATTATTAATGTCAACTTACTGTTCTTTAGTAAGAGCAATTTGGTTGATGATAATTTTTAAAATATTAAGTCCATGGGGAAAAAAATAAAAGTAGTCTTAGTGGTGAGAAGATGTTGAAGGTTTTCTTCCCTGCAGCTTTCTGTAGTCAGATAGTGTTTAATTGTTATTCAGAATGAGATGTTCCGTGGCAAGGGTATCTTTAGAGAAGAAACAAGCTTTAACTTATTTGGTATGGTTTAAGTAAAATCAGGATGGTTGTCCAAAATATCTCCCACATCTGGTAGAGTGCCTGAAATTCTATTATTAAAATTGTATTTATTTGCCCTTGAAGGGTTGGAGGCCCTTATGAATGTTCTTAGAATAAAAATAACCTTTAGAGATGTCCTAACTCCTTTCCCTAGAACACCAGCCTTCGTGAGGTGTTCATTCCGTAGGCATTCTTCAAAGGACTCCATAAAGAAGACAAACAAGTTTGAGGGATTGTATACATTATAGCCCCCTTATAGGTAGTCACAATACATGTTAGCATATTAAAGGCTCTAAGAAGTCTTGAATTAAAAGATCTGTTTAAATTAAATAATCCAGAATATTCTAAAATCATATGACCATGAAACAAGTTTCTTCCCATAAAGCAACTATGACTATCTCATTGAACTTGAGGATAACCAGGTGTGTGTGTTGGTGGGGGGGTGGGGGGAGTGCGGTGAGGGATGGGGGGTTAGAAGGAGCAGTTCCCTGGAGCAATAATACATAAATGTAATTCCTAGCTCTGCTATTTATTAACTAACCAACTTTGCCAATATTGCCTAAAATTTTTTGGCTACAATCCTTTATTTGTAAATTTAATAATCGCCAACCTCACTGCACTAAAATGACAAATATTAAGTAAGGAAGAACCACTCAGGAAAGTTGCTGGCTCAGAATTCACACTCAAGAGATGTTGATTTTGTCAGTTGTCCTCTCTCTTTCCCCATGACCCTCCCTCCCTCTCTTCCTCCTTTCTTCCTTTTTTTTATGGTATTATTTTATATCGATGAACCTTTTAGATAGTTTTAGATTCACAGAGAAGTTGGAAAGATAAAGCACAGAATCCCCATATCATCCCCCTCCTCCCATTCACTTCTTTTTGTGTCTATTATGCGCCAGAAACTGTAGGAAGAAGACTGGCGCCGGCAGCGTCTTACCCGGAGCCTCGCAAAAACCGCCTGGCAGGTGAGGCAGAGCCCAGCAAGGGAGCACCCGCAAGTCTGGGCGTTTAGCGAGGGGCAAACACCAGGTGACCGGTTGGGATACACACTGGGTTACAGACCTGGGGGCCTGAATGGTTTTTCAGAAGAAAATGTCAACAGAGAGGAAGCCCGATTCGAAGAGGAGTGAGCCAGGCAAAGGGCAGGGGCGAAGAGTGTCCGTAACGGGATAAAACCACCTGGAAAAGGAGAGCAGAGGCAGAGTGGGGTGCAGAGTATAGAGGAGGATGCCAAAGAAAGGTTGACTACTTCACGTGCTCAGCCTAGGAACTTTCAGAAGCGAACTCAGTAACGATGTCATCACACAAACTTCCCTTCTGTAAAATTCTTGCAAAACTATCTAAACAGGTCTGTTTTTCCAAAACAATAGTGACTTCAAGAAGTGTTAACCAGGGAGCACTACAGAATTACAATAATATTTTTTGAAGAAAATTGGCCAGGAAACGATGAGTAACAAAGTGGGGGAAGTAATTGTGAATCGTTCATACAGCTGGAGTTGTGTGATTTGTCATAATTGGGTAGCTTTGTTCTCCTTTTGGGGAATAGGAGCTAAGGGTCCTCGCCCTTCTGACTCCCTATAGACTCTCCACAGCACAATTTCTGAACTTCTTCCTTCGGTAATTGTTACTTATACACTAGTCAGGGGCTTCTGAGAGCCTCGCAGGTCGCAGCCACAACACGAGGCGCTGAGTGCAGGCCCGGGTCTTCTCTGATTGCTCCCAACAGGTAGCCAAGGCTCCTGCACCCAGGCAGGCAGGCCACTGTGCGCTCAGGGCTCCAGTGTGCGCAAGCCTTCCGCTATCTTCCCAGTCTGAACTGCAGACGACTGTAGGAAAGGCAGCAGGCGCGCTTAAGAGCCTCACCTGAACTGTGCTTGCCAGCCGACTGTGGCAACGCCCCCATGGGGAATGCCCAATTGTGCAACGAACCCTGACTCCTTCCCCGCTCGCCACCCTCCCCCTCCCGCCCCTCCCCCGGGCCAAGTCGCTGAATCAAAGGCGCCCTCCCCAGCCCGGGCATTCTCCGGCAAAGCTTCTTTCTCCCCCATCCCGGTCCCGTGGGCCCAGCCTTCGGACGCCTCCGGGCTCTCCGAGGAGCCACACAGAGGTGCTGCGAGGCGCTTCGGGGAGAGAGGAAAGCGGCCTGAGAGGGGCTGTGCTTGCCCCGGCGGAGCAGCCCACAGGCTCGGGGAGGAGCCGGGGGCAGCTGTCTCTGCTCCCGCGGTAGGCGCCCGGCTGCTCGGGCTGCGGAGGCGCTTTCGCTTCGGCGGACTGCTCCGCAGCCATGGCCAGATTCTGGGTTCTCCTGTCTCTGGTGAGTCTCTCCCGCCCCGGCGGCGGGGAACCCCGCGCGTGGGCCGGGCGCGCGGGGGGTGCAGCGACCCTGGCCGGCGGGCTCCCCGGGGCTGCCAGGACCTCCCCTCCGACAGGTCCCAGGAAGCCGGGAGCTCCTGTTTCTGGGGACGGGACGCCGAGTACCGGCCGGGGGCAGACGGAGCGGGCACGGCCTGCGGGCTGCGGTGGCTGGAGGCAGAGCCCGGCCGGAGAGGGCAGGGCATCTTCAGGACAAGTCCTTACACGTCAGGCCGAGAAAGGTCGGCTTCTTTGAGGGCGGGGGTGTGCGCGCCCCGGCGGTGAGAACCGGCGCTCTCGGAAACTGACACACACGTTGCACAACAGTTTTCAAGTTGAGAGAATTAAACAGCCCCGAGGCTGTGGCTAAACCTGAGGCTTCAGATCGCACCGTTTCTTTCTTGAAAAAGTTATCTTGGGGCTGAATGCGACTCTAGAGGCTTATTTATCTCATCGCCACACTGAAAAAGAAACTGTTTCCCTTCCGGGAATCCCTCTCCTTAAGACTGTAAAAGTCACTGTCTCAAGTATGGCGTTTGGTTTTGTTTTTCGTCGTTTCCTTACTTTTCTGTAGTCTTTCTTAGCTTGCACGCCTACCGTAGTTTTTGAACTACGGAGTGGGAGGGAAGCGCGGCCTCCCGGCTCAGGCGGTGGTACCTGCTCCCGCTGCGCGCACCGGCGCCTGTACTTGGCGAAGAAGTCACCCCTTTTGGAGAGTCCCTACTCAGAAATGCCAGTTTGATAATGACTAATCGAAAAGACGTGGCCTCTTGAGGTTCATTTGAGTTCCGAAGCCTCTAAAAGTCAATGGATGCTCTTTTTATTGGGCCCCACCGAAGCTGTAGGCACTGTGAAAGGTGTGTTTATGGGATAGCAGTCAGTTCTCACAGCAGCTGTGCAGAGGACGATGTCCTCATCTCCCTTCCACAGATGGCGAAATGGGGTTCAGAAAGCTTAAGTAATTCACCAGCTGGGGTTTATTTAGATGTATTTCCAAAGCCCAGGCGGTTTGTTGATTCCTGATTTTCAGATCATGCCAAGAATTAAATGGAAAAAGGCAGTGACATCTAGAATCATCTTATGACTAGGAAAAATTTCTCCCTGGTCCTTTCAGAAATAGCGAGCAATATCTGGGCTCCTTTAGAAACTTCCTTAGAAAAAAAATAAGTTTCAAATTTAAGAAACTTCTTATACAACCTCAGACCACACTCTTCCTTATCGTTAGCCTCTGCAGGGCAGTGTTGATTGCTTTAAAAATCTCTTAGTTCTTGGAACAGCCATACTAGTAAGGGAAGCAAAATTACCAAGGCCCAGAACTACTCTTATCTGACCTTTAGACTATAGCATTTTTACCAGAGGTGCATGTTCAAAGCACCAAATTTAGCTTCTCTGAAAGAATGCACATACATGTATGTGTACACATTTATATATACTTATTATAATATCTATAATATTATAATGAACATAATTTATTACATTTGTATATAACATATGGCCTAGGAAATGAAGGTTTATTAAATACAATTTATAAATTCAGATGAGTAAAAATCTGATATAACCTCCTCACTGAGATACATTTTGTAGTATATGCTCCATGTCTCCCTCTAATATGACTCTTGTAAATTTAGTTACCAGAATCCTGCCTTGCATTCACTGCATACCCAACATCATGCCTTGATTATTCAAGAAGTTTCCACACTGTCAGGTCACCTTGTGCGTCTCCAGAAAATGCTTGGTTTTATGCGTTTGCACTTGGTAGGGCTTACTTAGTAGCAGTGATAATAAATGAAATGGAGGTGGGAGTGCTAATTTCAGGGAACAGAAGCAAATTTTGTTCAATTATGTCAATGGGCTGGAAGTAGGTGGGAGGGAACTGCCTTAAATTCTCTTTTCTGCTTTGTTCCTCTAGTCCTCTTAACTCCATTGCTGACTAGAGTCAGCAAATATCCCCATACCTTTATCTCTTTGTTTCACTTCTCTTCTTTCTATCCTCTTGGAGTTACTTTTCTCTCCCCTAGTTTCTAGGTGTTGTGTGTGCAGCACCTACAACAAAAAAGTTTGAAATCCTATGTCAATTCACAGATGTCTAAATGGAGACAGAAAAATGACTTAATTTAGAAATTTGAGAAATAGTTGTGGACTTTGCTTGTGTACTTTCTTTTTCTTTTAAATACTGGCTCTGGTAGGTTTGGTTTTGTCTTGTACTTTCTAAGTCTATGGTCAGGCAATTACTAGATAGCCAGTTTCTTCTCCTATATTTCTTAGAGCAATTTTCTTAACATTATGGTTTATGGAAAGGGGAGGGCATTTGAAAAAGAAGCCAGCGTATTTATAAGTAATCATACAGAAGAGTTTCAGCGAGAAAATAAGGAACAGTTGTTTTAATTTATAATTTAATCATTTTCTTAAACCAACCTAAGAAACATGAAATGGGTTGTGCTGTGTTTCTATTTTTTTTTTAATGGGTTTTAATTATATCACAAAGGACTTGAAAACTTTTATGAGTAAAATAAAATTATGAAACAATTTAAAACATTAACAGCTAGGATGAAAAGATAAAAAATTTACAAATGGTGGCAAGATTGGGAGGCAAAAATTGAATCGATATGTGGAGACCACCAAGGCCCCCACTACTAGCTACAATTA
The DNA here is from genome assembly GCF_040802235.1 of Manis javanica. Classification (NCBI taxonomy): domain Eukaryota; kingdom Metazoa; phylum Chordata; class Mammalia; order Pholidota; family Manidae; genus Manis; species Manis javanica. Next base: position 66,198,322 of record NC_133162.1, read on the forward strand.
GATGAAGGAAGTGTTCTATTCTCCATCCCTGAAAAAAAATTACTGCCCTTCATGGCAAATTAATGTTTAACTTAGAAAAAGCATTTTTATTTCTTGCACTGACTTTAGAGGGAGGGCAAGGTGAAATAGAGGCAAAGAGGACCCAGGATTTGGATGTTGTCTCTGAGTAAGCCTTTTTGGGGCAGAGACAATTAATTTACTTCTAAATAGTTCTTATAGGGGAAATGTCAGTATTTCAGAGGAATCTCTCTGAAGGCTGCTGGAATGCTTGAGGGAAGGCAGATCACTACAGCATACTGCCAATTGGAGAGAATAACCATGAGATGTTCAAACCCTGAATAAGGAAATCCCCCACCTAAAAACCCCCAGTTAGTTAAGGGCCTGTTCATAAATTATCTTGGGTCCCAAAAGTCCCTTAATAAGCACATGTTTTATAATCAACACTAAGGACTATTTACTTATGCTGAAAATAATAAAAAATAAATAAAAATAATTTAAAACTTGATCCATAAGATAAAAACAAGTTGAAACCAAAATGAGAACACTGAATCCATCTCATCTTTTAAAATAGGTAAATATAGAGAAATTGGGCATACAATATGAAACAAAAAGTACTTCTTGAAAAGATAAAGTCATTTTCTCACCACCAGTAAGAAACATATATCTTACTACCAGAAAATTACTTGCAGAACCGCATAAGTTATATATTATTTTGCTATGTGTGTGTATCTATTCACAAAAGGGGAAAAGCAGCATGTAACCACCTAGTAAGTCCTTTCATTTTCTGGAAGACCCTTACTTTAAAAAGAAAAAAAAAAAGGTCTTTAGCTTTTCATAGAGTTGAACTCCTAACACAAATTAAGTATCTATAAATAAGTTTAAACAGGAACAGATAATGCAATCTACTTGCCTACCCTTATTTTCTTTTAAGTGAGAGAATCAGTAATAAAGACCAAATTAGAAGAAAATGATCATTGTAACATTAGTAACTCCTCCTTCATTCGCCCCAAGGAAATTAACTTTTCTTCCTGTTTGATCACAGCTCCCCTTCCTGTTTTGGAGTGAACTTTGGTGCATCAAGCCACTCCCACCTGTGGACATTCAGGAACAGCAGTCATAGCTATATTGGACAACTGGCCCAAGTTCCACTAAGTGGGGAAGAGAGTGAATTTGGTATGGAATTATTTATATTGAGCAAGGCCAGATTTATAAATTAGCAAATTTGACTACAAACTCAAAAGGCAGATTTACCCAGCCCCACAAGACAAGGAAGCCTACTGTAGACTCTTTAAGCTGTGAAGTGGGATGAACTTGTAAAATTTGAGTGAACTTGGCATTGGAGTCATTCATGACAGGCCGCCCCTTGGTCCAGTCATATGGGATTCTAGATTTATTCATCTTGTGTTCTGGGAGGCCATCATAATGTAAAATGTGAGAAACACCAATACTTTTGATTTCTGAAGGCAGAATTCTTAGAAGAGAGAGAGAAAGACTGTGAGTTCAGAGCATATGGGTTAAGGCCCCGTCCCTTGCCGAGGATTGAGCTTTGATTCTCAGCCATCCTCACAAGAGGATCCTTGGTCTTAGACTTTTTCATATAAGGATCTGTATAAACTTAGGCCTGATTTTAAAAACTGGTCCCAGACTGTTTTTAGCCCACAAGGTGTTAAAATACATAGTATGTATTTATGTATGTATGTGTATTTGTATGTATGTATGTACATATTTGTAATATTTGTTGCACCATTTAAATGTCAGGGGATTTTGGTTTCTCTTGAGAAAATGGAAGATTTGGGCCCACATACCACATGGCTTCCAATCTCTGGATCCAATCAATGGCTGTGCTTTTGGTCCAAGCCAACTTCCCTCTTTTGACCAGCCCTTCCTACCCATTATTATCTCTTACACCTGGCTACCTTAACTCGTACTTTATCTCTGAGGGCCCTCTGGGCATTTAAGGATTCTAGGGCTCCAGTTTAGGATTTTGCAGCCCTCCCATCATCCATGTCCTCCACCGAAAATTACTTCTTTTCAGGCTTATTCTTGAAAGGGTCATTACTTCTCCACAAAAATCCAAATTCTGATTTGCAAGTGCAGACCACAGAGGCTGTTGTCTACAAAAATCTTATTTTCTCACACAAAAATGTAGTGGCCTAATACTGCTTCCTTTAGTCCAGTTCTCCAACTGTGGTGCTCATCAAAATTACTGAAGAACTGGTTAAAGATGATCATAAAGAGGATTATTCTTAGGGATCTTCGTTCTTTAGGTCTCTGGTGGGACCTGAGCATTTTTTTTTTAATGCATTGCTACATGATTCTGATGTCTGCCAGGGTTTGGAGAACTATTTTTCTAACTTTAGCATTAAATTCAAAATCTAATCCCAGAAGGAATTTTCTAGGTTTCCTCATTTTATTTTATTCATTGCAAGATCAGTCTAACCAGCCATGTACTCCCACTGCCTCTACTTTCTCTCTCCTGGTCACCCCACAAACTGGACTTAATAAAGAAAGGAGACATTATTTGGAAAATAGACAATGTATTTTTATTTACATTTTATTTTATTTTACTTATATTTGTATTTTATATGCATTAAATAATATATTCATTTCACATTTCAAAAACAGGAATGAAATCACTTCTTTCACATAGTTTTATTTTTATTTCAGTTTTTCAATAGTGTGCTTACTACAAAACATCATTACTATTTCCTTTATTTTTTACACAAGTACATCAGACATGTATTAGCTCATTGGGAATGGTGAACTGTTAATGGTCTTTTTAAAATTTCTTTTCTTTCAAATGTTCATAAGTGAGCAAGCAGAATTAGTTGGCTGAGCTTCATCCGTTGGCTGCATTTAAAATGTCCTCGGCAGCAGGGGACAGTGAGATTTCCATCCACCTAGTGGGGCCTGTGAGGCTGGGAAGACTGTGTTCAGGTTCCCATCGGCTCCTGATGACGCCAGCTCTAAGGATGACTTGAAATCTCTCGTCTCTTTAGCTCAGTCATAGTCGGAGATGGGAAATCTCATGCTCAGCTATGAGGGATCCTGGGTGTGTGTGCACCGCTGACATCCCTCAAATCCAGAATCTGAGGAGCTCAAGGGTCTGTGGTTTGGTCCCTGTGTTTGTTTTCTGGGGCTGCCACAAAGTTCCACAGACTGGGGGGCTAAAGCAACAGAAGTTTATTTTGTCAGAGTTCTGGAGGCTACGAGGAGATCAAGGTGTTGGCAAGGTTGTTTCCTTTGGAGGGCTGGGAGGGAGGGGGTGGTTCCAAGCCTCTCTCCTTGGCTCGTAGATGGCTTCTCCCTGGGTCTTCACATCATGCATGCCCAAATTTCCTCTTCTTACAGGGACACCAGGCAAATTGGACTCGGGACCTTCCCAGGCACCTCATGTTAAGTTATGTCTCTTGATGACCCTATCTGATTATGCGACATTCTGGGGCACTGTGAGTCAGGTCTTCCACGTCAGCCTTTGGAGGTGAGGTAGACACAGTTCAGCCCACAGCAGCCCAGAATCTCTTGAGCTCGCTGTGTGCCGTGGACCAGTCACCACGCCAGTTTGGGGCATAGCTTCCTCTGTCAGATAAGGGGCTCGGACTGTGTCATCTCTTAAACTCTTTCCTCTCTAAAATTGTAAATATAATGAGACACCAAGTTTCAGTTTATATGTTTAAACACTTGGGAATTAGCTGGAGGCTTTGCTGGGGTCAGCACTTGTTTTTTAAATTTCTCATTCTCTGTTTCTACCAACCTCCCAAGTGCCCCTCTGCCTTCTGTCATCTTTTAAGTGAATTCTGAGAGAGGATTTTCATGGCGGGGGGCGAAGGGATTCTTTCCCCTATAATCCCATAATCTGCCTATTCTCATCAATCTGAAGTTCAGATCCAGGGGTTAAAATGTCTACTTTCGATTTCAGATGTCTAACTTTCAAATGACTCTATTAACATGTATTCAAAATTTTTTAACTAAATATTTTATTTTTTGTACTTGTACATTAGGACACATAGTATACTTGTGAGTCACAATTTTTAAAATACTGGGTTAAAATATGAAAGAATATTCTTGACATTTTAAAACAAACTTTGTAGAACTCACACATACAAATGAATGTCTTTTCTGGTCCCCCAGAGTAGTCTCTCTGGGTGAATAAACAATCAGTACAGCATTATTAGGTTTTTAAAAATTCAGTTTATAAGCCACACAGGAATGTCAGCCCATACCCTCTCCAGATGTGTACAAAAAGACATTACTCTGAGAAATATATCTATTTAACCACAGTTCAGTAGTAGCCTGATGAGATACTTTCTTGTTTTTCTTATCATTCTGTTGATGGCACAGCAACTCAAGTGTTGCATTCTTCCCCTAAGAATCTACCAGGATGTGGTTAATAGGTATGCTTTTTTGGTAAGTATTCCTTAAGAAAATAAACCAAGATTTAAGCAGAGAGAGAACTTACTGCAAATGCTAGTGATCAGTTTGTGGTGATTTGAATAAACGAGCTTTCAATTTCATAAATCAAGAGCTAAGTTCCTTTAGGGACACATCTCTTTGTCCGATTTTACTCCAAAAATAAAAAAGAGTTTTCTTCACCATCAAAGAACTCTGCTTTTATGAGTGGTGATCTACCTAGTCTGAGTTGACCAAGAGAAATGAAATAGCCCTGATAATACTATTTAAGGAAATCAGTCCTATTAATATTTATGATGTTTGATTTAGTAAAACTGTAGGACTAGTAAAGAAACCTAGAACAGATGGCAGCAAATTTATATGCAAGATTAAATGCTAATAAGTCAAAGACCTAGAACTGTTTCCACTTTCCAAATAGTAGGCCGCTAGTACAGATTCACTACTGTTACTATGGAGATTTTCTAATCTTGAAAAGAAAGGTACACATGACAAATCAATAAAGATCTTTAGTCTTAACACAATCCTGCTACCCCTGAAGTTGTCCCTCTTGATTCTTTTATTATGCAACTAATACATATATATCCATTGTAGGAAAAAGCAGATGACTTAAGCAAAATGAAAATAAAAGTCCCTCAAAGTCTCACCAACTAGAAATAAACACCATTAGCATTTTCATGTGTTAAAAATAATTTCCTGCCAAAACATTTTTTTCTTGAAATGTCCTTTTCTAATCCTTCTTTCTAATTTCTGTCCCTAATTTTCCCATGTTGAATTGTCTGCATCTCCATTATGCCTCCTCGTCAGGAGAGCATTTTTCTGCAGGGCTGAGCATAGTAGTCATCTGGCATAAACTCTCTCCTGTGCTTTGGTTAGAACTACAATGCTCCTCAGCATGATTACTGTAGAGCTTCTCATCAGCTTGAACATTTGTAGTCAGTCTGAAGTCTGTGCTGAGTATTGAAAACTCTAATTGACTGTGTCGAGCATCTGACCACTCATTCTTGCCATTTGCAAGGCTGCCATTTTTCATCACCCCAGACCCTGCTTTTTTTTCTTACTGCTTTTAAAATTTCTTTTTCTGTTTGCTTTGAACTTCAATATGAATAGCAAAAAAAAAAGAAAGAGTTGTTTTTTTGTTGTTGTTGTTTTACTACTTCCCTTTCAAACCCTAGCTCATCTCTCAGCCAATGGCCAGTAATTCTTTGGAATAATCCTAATGGAAATCTTGATTCTTCCAGTAGTTTGTTTAATTCAGTCACTGAGATGTTACTCTGTAGCTGCCATGTTAGATCTCAAGTGGGAAGATCTGGAGAATCCTTACTAAACCACCTCATTCACAAATTAGCTCTGTGAGAAAAGAGTCTTTATTCACTGCTCTGTTCCCAGGCATCTGTCCAGCACGTAGTAGGTACTCAACAAAATACAATTCCCAGGAAAATGTGGAGAGCTTGTCAAACTGGGGTGATGTGCACGGTGGAGTAGAGTGGGGGAGGGTCATCAGTTTCTGGGTCTGGTCGTTCCTGCAGCTTCTATTTAGTACCTGATTGGCTATGAAAAGTGATTCATTGCTAATGCAGATAATGAACATCCATTCGTTCCCTCATTCTTTCATCATTTGATGCAAGGGGAAAACTCTCACAGAACCCTTGCATCTGAGAGTTTCAAATGCAGATATTTAGTATAGGAAGACTTGCAGTTCCTAACTATTTGTTCATTTTAGATCCCCACCCCTTCAAGAGACTACACGTGAGGTGGACATCATGGCTGTCCTCAGAAACTCAGCACCCAAATAAGAATGTAAACTCTGCTTCTTCCCAAGCACAGACCAGGTCAGGGAACTTTTGCCTGCCACTAGAGCTGGAACCCAGCTTGGGGGTCCTCCTACGGTTTACCCAATCTAGACAGCTTGGGAGAATTCTGGTTCTCAGAAAATTAATACTCAGGTGTCTTGCCAACAATTGTCTGAAACAGATTGAGTTGTTTGTGTGTCCAAATAGAGTAAAGGTCATTAGAAAACTAATTTATAAACCTGAAACAGAGCCCAGACTGGGGCCAGAAGTGCTGTCTTCCTTTAGCCACTCCTAATTGGGGATTGTTGGACAAGTCATTTCATGTACTCTGTGCTCACCTTCCTCAACTACAAAATAAGACAGTCATAATTCCTCATGCATAGGTTTATGATAATTACTACAAGATGATATATGTGAATGAATTCTAACAGGCCAGGCAAATGTCATGGGGGAATGGGTAAATGACCCTCTAGGGATTGATGCTCTCACTTAAAATTTTCATGGGTAGTTCAGAAGGAAAGAGAAACAAATTTTCTGACTTGCAGAAAATATTTATATTCTGTAGGTAATGAAAAACTCAAGGAGATCCATTTTTAAAATTTATCTTGAAGCTGAACAGATGCTTTGACATTCCAGTTTCTGAGACTGAAGCATCTATGGTTATGGTTTGGCTATGTGACCCCACCACAGCTTCAATATCGAAATGTTCATTACCTGTGTGGTTCAAGAGACACTGATCTTTATTTATCTTAATAGGTAGCTGCTAATGATGTTTTTGCTGAGAACCTCAAATACTTCCCCCACTTCAGCCAAGCCAAGCTTCTCTGGGTGTGAGCTGCCTGGAAAGCCCTTCCCAAATATCCAACCACATAAGCTCTTACCTGCAATTCATCAAGCCACTGCATAAATGTCCTCTTAGCAGCCTCCCCAGACCACTCTTTCTAAAACAGCACTGCACCCCACCCCAACCTGACTGGACCATGGTGCCCAGATATTTGCTCACACATTATTTTGGATGTTTCAGTGAAGGTGTTTTTTTTTTTCTTGGACGAGATTAACATTTAAATTGATAGATTTTGAGTAAAGCAGATTACCCTCCATAATGTGGGTGGGCCTGATCCAATCAGTTGAAGGCCTTACTGGAACAAAGACTGAGGTCCACCAAAGAAGGAATTCTGCCTCCAGACTGCCTTTGGACTCCTGCAGCTCTTCCCTGACACCCAGCCTGCTGGCCTACCCCATCAGATTTTGGATTTTACAAGCCAGTGTGGTTGTGTGACCAATTCCTTAGAATAAACCTTTCTCTGTGTATACACACACACATACACACCTTATTGATCCTGTTTCTCTGGAGAACCCTGACTAACACATTTCACTTACATATAAGCTCTGAGAGCAGGGTCTTTACCTGTTCACAACTCTGTTCCGAGGCATTTGTCTGACACATACTAGGTACTCAAAAAGTACTTGTTCAATTAAGTATTTAATTAATGGATTAGCTAATATTTTTCCCAGCAGAATATACAATTAAATTTTATCTGATTTTTTATAGCTATTATGATGGAGATTTAAAATTATTTTATTCCTCATTTGCTTTGTATTCGGTTTTCATTTGTCCTAGTTCATCCACATTTTATTTTGTTTTTATTGAAGTATTGGTGATATACAATCTTCTATTGATTTCAAGTATACAACACAGTGGTTCAGCAGTTACACAGACTATTAAATCCTCACCCCCATGAGTGCAGTTACTATCTGTCAACATAGAAAGATGTTACAGAATCATTGGCTATATTCTCCATGCTGTATTACCATCCCCATGACCATCTTATATTCTGATTGAGAATTTTGTGCCCCTTCATCCCCCTCACCTTCCCCACCTCCCACCCCAACCGCTTCCCCATGGTAACCACCAGTTACTTTTCAGTGTCTGTGAGACTACTGCTATTTTGTTCATTTTGCTTTGGTTTGGTTTTTGGTTCCACAAGTAAGTGAAATCAGATGGTATTTATCTTTCTCTGCCTGGTTTATTTCACTTAGCATAATACCCTCTAAGGTGCATCCATTTTTTTGCAGATGGCAGGATTTCTTTTTTTTTATGGCTGAAAAATATTCCATGGTGTATATGTACCACATCTTCTCTATCCATTCATCTACTGATGGATACTTAGGTTACTTCCCATGCACATTTTAAACCTTCAATTTAACCCATTTTCTGGCCTTTTAACCTTTTCTAAAAAATCATTTTTTGAGCATTCACATCATTTAGTTCCTTATGGGTTTCCTGCCTTGTCTTAGTCAAAATGCCCCAGTTTCTACCAGAAAGTTTGGGTTAAATCTTTGTATACTGCAAACTTGAGCTAATGCAAACAAAATTTTTTTTTTAAGTTAAGTGGAGTGTTGCATACATCATATCATGTAACACTCACAACATGCTTTTGAGACCTGTCTTCCTTTGATATACTTGACATAATTCTTTGATGCTAAATTAAATAAGAAATATTTTCAGAAATTCAACTCTGGTGAAGCAAGTGAGATCAAGTGTGAGATGAGGTGGGTACTGGTATCTGTGCTTCATGGCTGGTAATGTTGGTGTCTTACACTCTTTGCAGGATGCACATTTCTCTAATTCTGGATACATTTTGGACAGTGGATCTTGATTCCCAGTCAAAACTTTCACAACTGAAACAAGATAAATTAGAAAGTGCGTTTCTTTTAGACAGCTCTGGACATTGAGTATATGCACCTTTTTTTTGAAACAGCCTCAGTGTAACAAAATCCATTGTTTGGAAAATGTGCTGCTTCCTAGGCACTTGATCATTTAAATTGGGAATTGGGGACCTGCTCATAGTGTTGTCTCATGAATATTGGATCAATGAGCACACCCCACACAAGATGGGGCCCTATAACCAACCATAAGGGACACACACACACACACTATTGGCTTCAACCTTGAGTGCCTCGGACTTGTCAGTTTAGGCTAGCTCAGTCCCTGTAAATCCCCTTGAGTTTAAATCTATGTCCTTTTCTTCAGTTTCTGGTGAGAAACAAGAATTGAAAGGGAAGGAGAGCAAGTAATATTTCACTGTTAACTCCCTCTTCACAGCAAGAGGTTGGCTGACAGCAGAAAAGAATCACGCCTGCTCAGTTTGCTTGTGTAGATGCAAATTTTTTATTATCTGTTGCAGACAGGACTTTCTGAGATCTTCTAGCTACAGAGAGACTTTCACATTGGTTCAAACAGTGTCTGCCTGGATGTTGAATGATTCGTATATTTAACCCCTCACTGTCATAGAATGATGAGGTAGTTATGGAATAAGGATCCTAAAACTTTGAATGATTTTCATTTGAAAGCGCTTCCCATCTTAGCAATTAACCCTTAGGTATGCTTTTGATCATATTATTTCCTAGAGTGCCCAATTCAGTTAGTATATTCATTAGCTATTGGTTCTCTGATTCAGAATAGAGAACAATATTAACAGTATGACAGGATGATCTGTAGAGAAAATAAGAGGGGAAATGCCATCCTGAAAAGAGAAACTGATGCTAATAAAGATCTTTTGTTCAAAGCTGCATGTTATGCCTTAGAAGATCGTAGATTCAAATGTATTTGAAAAAGTAAGAGTCATGCAAATATAAACTGTAAAACATTCCCAGATTATTAACACACTATGAATAACAGGCCCATGTGCAAGACTGCTTTTGGAAACATTTTAGATTATAATCAGTGTGACTTGACCTTGCATTCTCAGAACCTGGCACATAGCAGGTGCTCAAGAAATGTCTGTTGGACTGAAGAGGTAGTAGTTAGATAGTAAAGCCAGCATATTTAGCCATTATACCTCTGATTTGGTTACTAGTTCCAGTTGTCCTTTACATAAGTTATTCATAAATAGAAAGTAAGCTATGGTCTATGGTAAGTGCACTCATTCTTTGGATGTAGGGAAAAGAGCACTATAATAGGAGTTAGACAAATCCTAGCTCTACCTTTTGCAAGCAGAGACCCTGGACAAGTCATATTTTCTTGGTATTTTTTGGTGTCATTTTCCCTCTTAGAAGACTGAATGTTAAAAGTGCATTTTTAAATACATCCATCCCAGGAGGAAAAGTGGGCAGTCACATCTCTACCCCTTCTTTCTTGGAGTTCCCCATGGTATCCTGTGGCCTGAAGAGCATACGGGCTTTAGTGATGAAGGGGAAAGAGCTAAAAGGGAAGAGGCAGGGAGGGATTTGCACATTTAGTTCTCTTGACTCAAAAGATGCCAGTATTATTACTATATCATAAAGTAGAAAAAAATATATATGTACCATGAAAACTATGATAAATGGTGTTGAGAAAAAAATCCTTGAAACTAATAGTTAAAAAATGTGTGATGCTAATAATTCACAATCACAATATAAGTTGGTCACGGGGACAGTAGTACAGCATGAAAATACAGTCTGATTCTGGAACATCTTACTGTATTGATAGATAGTGACAGTACTAGATGGAGTGAGGACTTAATAATATGGGTAACTGTTGAACCACTGTGTTGTATTTTTGAAACCAACGTAAGATTCTATATCAATGATACTTTAATTTTAAAAAATGGCAGGAGAGATGGAGACATGGTAGTGGTAGGAAACTACCCCCTCCCCCCACAAAAAATGTGTCATGCTTGGCAATAGAATTTATGCCTTCCACATGAGATGAGAGGATGTTTAAATTTATGTTTAGAGAAACAACAATTATTCTAGTCTATGACTAAGATAAATTTGACTCAATATCACTTGGACTTGGGGCTTTTATCTCCAGAAGATAAAAAGGAAACAAAATAGATTAAAGATTGGTTCTCTATTAAGGGAAGTTCATTTTTTCTGAATGAAGGTGCAGAAAATCCTTTGGATTTATTGTATGGCTGGATAACCATATAGGATTTCATCTAATCTGTTGATTTTGTATCAGAAAGAAGAAATAGAACATGCTATATGCTAAGTACCAGCCTTGGGAGAAATTACAACTCTTCATCCTCAAAATAACCCTTCAAAATAGAAAGTCCTCTTGTCACTTACAGAGGAGGAGAATGGGGATCAGTGGTTTATTAACTTGCCTAAAATTGCAATGTTGACAGGAGAGCTTAGATTCAAACAGCCATCATTTTGAAATTTCATGTTTTTTTCCTCCTTCACCATGTTGCCCCTCACTGGAACTTTATAATAATAACAACAATAATAATTAATAAGAATAGTGTTTACTGGGCACCCATTTATTATGTGCCAGGGACTGTGCTAAGAGCTGTAAGTGCATTATTCCACTTAATTATCACAACAAACCTGTGAAGAAGAGATCATTTCTACTTTATAGAGAAAGAAACAGAAACTTGGAGAATTGAACTGACTTTACCCAGTCGCAGAGCTGGTTAAGTGGCACCCAGTGTTCACTTCTGAGTCCAGAGCCCTGATACCTCTTCTAGAGCTGTTGGGCGAATCCGAGGGCTGTCATGCATTGATCTGTCCCTTTTTGGAGATGAGTCGGCAGAAGGGCAGAGACCCCTTTTGATTTTGCCTGTGCTCAGCAAATATTGCCATTTGGGTGGCTTACACCTGTTTACCAAATTGCTTAGTTCAGAAGTCAATAACATTTTCTTCACATTTTTCTTTTACAGACACTCGCCTTTACTGCTGAGGCATTGTCTAAAGGGGACGATGCCCAAGTAACTGATGTGGGTAAGAATGTTACTAAAGGGGAGTCCGGTTGCCCAGCAGGCCTGCATCGTGATGGCCAATTCTGCTGTCAGCCATGTCTCCCAGGTATGTTACCCAAAATACTTAGCAGTTAGAATGAAAATCGGAGTAGGGAGTAGCATAGAGTAATCATGAAGAAAATGGTTTTACAGGGTTTGGCTCTCCTGCATTATAGAATTACCAGGAAGAAAAAAAAACATGAAATTATTTTCCCAAGGCCAGATAATTCATCTTTATCACATTTGTTTGATGCAGGTATGAATACACATAAGTTACAAATGACATGTACCATTCAAATGAAGTATTTATCTATTTAGCTCCATTTTCAGTAGCAAAAGCATGGGACTCTAAAAGCACAGGACTTCCACCCGTAAAGAGCTACGTCTCAGCATTTCCTTCAGTCAGAAGGTGTCTAAGAAAACGGTTTGCCCTGGCACTGAAGCCTGCAAAATACATTTGCATTTTGCAGCTGAAAAACTAGATGACCTAGAAAAGCATCGGACAAACCAATTTTTAAAAATCAATATTTTGAAATGCAAACCAATTCCAAATTGCAAATCCTTCAAATACGAGCAAATTAGAAGTTAGGCAAAAACAATTGTGCAAACTTTTTTTTTTAACATGGAATAAAGTTGAATACTACTCCATACATATATGAATCTCTCTCAGCTGCATTGTGAAGTAAGACAAGAAGATGGAGGAAAACAACACATGGGTATATGCAATAGACTAATAGAACCATAAAGGACTGTAGGAGGTTTTATGGTTCGCCTCCTGGGTGTCCAGGACTCAAACTGCTAAACAGGTATGGGTTCCATTTATAAAACAATTCTACCAGTCTCCCTTTGCATCCTGTCCAGGTTTTAATAACCCTTAATGTAAATCTCCCTTATAATCCAGCCCATTATGTGTAAGCCTGTTTATGTTTAGTATTCTCCAAATGGGGATAAAAAATGGCTTCCTGTTTTTCTTTTTATAACTTGCCAAACGTGATCTACCTCTCTTATGAACTAAGATCTTTACTCACATTTTTAAACCTAAAAATGCAAATTAAAAGAAAAACAATATGCTTTGCATATTAAACTATCGGATTTTTGTCTATTTGCTTTTTTTGCTTTGCTTTATTTTCATTTAAGGAGTGCTCTCAGTCCCGGGGAGTTTGCTTGTGAAATAAGAACTCTCACATACAACTATTGGAATGTAAATTATAATAACTTTTTAAGAAGGAAATTTGGATATGTCAGTCAAAAACTTGAAAATGTTTATACCCACTGATACAGTCATAGATTTATAGGAAAATTTCTTAAGAAAGAGTCGAAAATAAAGAAAAATTTTGTATGCATGACATTTCATTATGGTATCCAATGATGTGAGATTAATAAATTTCAGAGTATTTAAAGGCTGGAATATTATGTATCAATCCAAGTCATGTTTTCTGATACAGTTCTGATATAAGCTCAATATATAAATTCCCTTTATGGATTTGCAATAGATTAATAGAACCATAGAGGGACTCCTTTAAGGGATTTCTAGCTGATCTGGTGGCTGGATTAATTGACTCTCTCTGCTCCATCTCTGAAATGTTCTGGATCATGTCCAACACATGCTAAACACACTTCCCAATTCTATTTCCTCTTGTTGAATTTTAGGCTTCTCAATATTCAGATTACTTTCAAATCTGTTTATGCTTATTGGTGTTGAGATATTAACATGTAATTTAATTAAATATTTTATAAATCTGATATATGAATATAGAGAAAAACTTCATTTCTATGAAAACTATTTCAAATGTTTTGGAGAATCTCAGTACAGGTGAGTTGATGAATTAAAAATTGTTGATGAATTAGATGAGGACAAAAATGGAGAAATCAGAAAAATCTTGAAAGACTTTCAGATGATTGCTGTCTTTAAGTTTTCTTTCCATCAAAAAGAAGGGATGGAAAGAGGGAAGGAAGGAGAGACAGAGGGAGGAAGGAAGAGAAAGAAAAATAGTAAATCCTAGGTAATTTTGGATATGACTTAAGTAAGAAGGAATCTGGAATTCTAATAACTTGTATCTATACCACAACACTGGCCAATATTTACACTGTTATACTTTACTACTTAAAATATTTATAGTTTTTTTTAGTGATTCCCTATATGAACTGATATTTTTGATTTACTTGTCAAAAAAGTCAACATCACATCACCTATGAAATAAGAAGGATCCTACAGTACACTGCATATGTTGTACATACATACACACATGCATATTACATATACATACATTCACATGCATTTTTGTATGTATTTATATGCATAGGAATCCACCAAAGTTATATCAATGAGTATTTCAGTGGCTGATATACAAGTGCTTTTTATACTTTCCTAACTTTTCCTAATTTTCTACAATAAGCTAATGTACTATTATACTCAAATATATTTTAAAATATTATTTTTAAGATTTTGTGATTTTCATTATTTGGTAAATTTAGGTTTGTATACATTGAAGGAAAGAAAGAACTTCTGATTTATAGTATCCCCATCATGCCATAGGCATTGTGCTAGGTACAAGCTGTAGGGTAATTTATTAAAGAGGCTAGTTCATTTAGAAACAAGCAAATAAAACTGTACTTGGGCTAAGTTTTCTTAAACCTGTTGCTGCAATGTTACAAAATCCTGATGTATTGTATGTAGATTTGGTTCTGGTTTCTGTGATTTGTTTACTTTTTTTTCTATTGACTGACTGTTGTCTTTGTTTACTAAAAATATTGTATTTAAATTACATGATTTGTTTATATAGTAAGTATTTTAATCAAAAAGAATTCTATGAGATTAAGACAGCCATATACCTAGAAAAGCCAGCATTGTTATTTTTGCTGTACGCACGAGTGGGGCAGATTACACTCTGCCTATTTTCAGTTTGTTATTAATAATTAGGGTCACTAGTCACACTTTCCTCTTAACATTACCTTTGTATTTTCTTTTTTCTTCTTCCTTCTCTGTCCCCAGTCAAGCTTTTTCCATAGCACTTTACCACTTGACATCATATATTTATTTGCATGTTGCCTTGGAAGAAAGACTAAGGCTTTATTTTCTATCCTGCAGTATCTGCATCTCCTACAAAGTGCCTGGCACACAATTGGTATCTAATAAATGCTTGTAAATAAATTAATTTTCATGGAGAAGGCATTGTTGTATGATGCTTACTAGTAGCAATACAATGACTCACTTTATTTTTAAAGTAAATCAAAGCAAATGTGATTATTACTTAAAATTATGTGTATTAAGATAACAAACCTGATAATAAACTTTGTTGTAAATTTGTTCATACCTGCCCATCAAAACATACTCTGTCCCTTAATGGCAAAGGAATAGAAAGAAACAGGACAGAAAAGGGAACTAGGACAGCATCTGCTCATGTGCTCGATGGGATGCTGCCTGATCTTCAAATTTAAAAAAGACAAAAGAAAAAGGAATAGGCGCACTTACAAGGAAAGTCCTGTGCCTTTCTGATGACAATGCGAGAGAAGCATAATTCTTTCTTTCGTATACATGAAGAAATGCAGGCTTAGAGAGATTAAGCCCTTTGTTAATGATCTTTTGGCTACTAAAAATGTGACCAAGGTCTTTAGAACTTCCAATGTTCTCTTCCTTACAGTATAGTATCTCTTGTCAGGATTTATGGATTTTGGAAAGGAAAATGAGAAGCCCGAGCAATGTGAATTCCTTAGGTAATCTCAGTGGCAACTGGTAGCCATCTCCACCGTGCCTATATACCTACCAACCTCTCCCCTCTCCTGTAAAAAGTTGGTAAAGGCATTTCTTCCAGTGCTCTTGGTCATTCTCACCTCTTTTGTTATATGCTCCTATTCTTAATCATCCTATCTCTGGAGGTTCATTTCTTCAGGCACTCTTAGGTTTTGCCTTGGGGGACATTCTGTCTGTTGACAATTTTTACAATAACTCGCCCCCACCCAGTGTATCTATATAGCATTAGCCCAACCTGCGTGTTTTAGCCATGTTTGATTGTCATCCCTGCATACTTCCTGTGCTATTGCATGACCATCTTGCATTCAAACACTTGCTCCATTTGTTTTTTGGGCAGGCACATGGAAAGCTTCTGGCTGCGTTGTTGATGGGGGTAAGCCAGACTGTATGCCTTGCCCAGAAGGGGAGGAATACACAGACAAGGCACATTATTCTTCTAAATGCAGAAGGTGTAGAATTTGTGATGGAGAACATGGTAAGTGTCCTAAAAAGCAATTAAAAGAGACCAACTGTGGTACTCCATGTAGAACCATTTGTAACACAGTTTGAAATTGGTACCTACCTGTGGGCTGCTGGTTCATAAGCCACACTTTGAGTAGCCAGGCTTTAGACTAGATGAGCAAGGGAGCCATTTCAACAAAGGTGGGGTTGTCTTCGTTGCTGGATTGTCTGTCCCCTGAAGACTCTGCTAAATGATTTCAACTACTTCAACCTGGGATTGCCTGTTTGTCATTTAAATACTCTGCAGTTGCTAAAGGTGTGAAAAGGTGTGACTGCGGGTACGAAGGTGGGGGGGTCTCAAATCCATCATTTTTATAGCCCATTTATAACTAGCTGCTATGATTAATAGTCTGCAAATTGATTTTCTAGGCTTAGAAGTGGAAAAAAACTGTACCCGGACCCAGAATACCAAGTGCAGATGTAAATCAAACTTTTTCTGTAACATTTCTCTATGTGAACACTGTAACCCTTGCATCAAGTAAGTTTTAGTCTTTCTCTGCTTCAAACACTGGCTGAGTTACATATTTGGATTCTAGTTTTGCTTTGCCTCTAAACAACTAGGTAACCATTTGTACCTTCAAACATCCACTTTCCAAACACTTCTGGAACATCTCCCATATGCTGGATATGGGGCTGGCTGCTTAAGCTAACAATACGAGCAAGACACGTTTCTGGCACCAGAGGTCTCAGACTAAAGGCAGAGAGAGTCATTTCAGGGGTTATTCAATGCCACGTGCCAAACATCAGAAGGGACTAGTGCTCAGGGCATACTGAGGTACATGGGAGAACCTTTCAACTTTGCCTGGACACATGGGCTGAAGATAGGACAGCAGGCTCAAGTCTTAAAGGAGGGAAAGGAAGAGCATTACCAAAGGTACACAGGTGGAAAGGACATTCTAGGCAGGGGAACAGCAACTGCAAAGAAGCAAAAGGAAGCTCTGGAGAACAGAGTACCTGGCAGGGGGTTAGGAAAGACTGAGAAGGAGCCAGGGCCAGATCTTGAAGGGCCTGTCTTCCAATGCTAAAGAGCGTGGTT
The DNA here is from genome assembly GCF_040802235.1 of Manis javanica. NCBI lineage: Eukaryota > Metazoa > Chordata > Mammalia > Pholidota > Manidae > Manis > Manis javanica. Next base: position 66,215,533 of record NC_133162.1, read on the forward strand.
TTGACCCACAGGTAGAAAACCTAATTGTGCCTATCACTGTTCTTCTGATCAATTGGTTGATTTTGAGCAGTTCACTTAACCTCTTTGAACATTAGTTTCCTTACTCATAGGATGCAAATATCCACTTGTCCTATCAGCCTCATTTCTCTGAAGATCAGATTAGATAATATGTGCTTTAAAAATAGCTTTTGCTTGGTAAGATATCATTTTGCATAAATTTAAGTATTTAGGATTATATTCATGTGCCTCTCTCTCCTTAAATTTGTAATTCCACTTGGGAAACTTTAGGATTTCACTTAGTACACTTGAAAAGGAGGGACATGATGGCTTGTGTCTCTCATTTACTAGAATATTTAAGTTTAAGTTATGTGCAGTTAACCTATCCTCTCCCTTATAGCCCAAAGTGTCTGAGAGTGCCCTCATGATGACTGGATAAGAAGGGATTGCGGGGAGGAAACTAATTTAGTAAAACAATTCTAAATAGTTCCTAATCTTGATTTAATTTTCTCTTCGCTGTAACCCTTTGAGGCAGGTAATATTATCTCCTTGTTATCAATGAGAAAACAGGTTCATAGTGGTTAAGTGACTTGCCCAAGCTCGCCTAGTGAGGTAGTGGGCAGAGCCAGGCTATCATTCAGACAGTCTGACCATTGGTGTTTGGCTGCTTGGAGAAAATCCCAAAGGAGCTTCTGAGTGTCCTGACTGCCACCTGAAGCTCAGAGGGGAAGCCCCCATGGGCCAGCTGGGGGGGATCCCTGAGCAGCATCAAGGGCAGTGGCTGCTGCCTGCCCACTTTGTTATTCCACGGGGCTGTTTTGATTTTAAGAGGCAGTTTTTCACCAATTTTGTTAATTTTTATGTCTGTTTCATCTTTGTTCCTATATGTCAGTATTTATTACATTCCTCTTACTCTTGATATTTTAAAACATAGTCATTCTTTAGGGTATTTTTCATCCAAACATCCAAATTATGTTAAGAATCTGTAACAGCTATAGAAATATTTCTAATCTAGAAATACTTAAGTTAATCTAATCTAGAAATGTTTAGATTAGATCAATGTAATCTAGAAATAGGGTATCATTGAAAATGATCAAAGAATCAGTCCACCAGGCTTTCTGAAGTTTTTCTGTATTTTTTTCTAGGTGTGAACATGGAGTCATTGAGAACTGCACCCCAACCAGCAACACCAGATGTAAAGAAGGTTATCATTTCTTTAGATGATTATATTCTCCTTTCTCCCATCCCCCTTTGCCTTTTGAATCTTTGAGAGTCCTTTGTTTAACCTGAAAGATTGCTTATTTTCATATGTAATGTGAAGTGTTCCAGTCTGCAGACTCCAGATCGCACCTGTGGTGGTTGCTCCTCCTGATCCTGATTCCAACAGCTATAGTAATATTTGGGGGTAAGCTCTTATTCTGTCCATTCTGTGGATTGTAGTAACTTGGAAAGTAGTTGGTCACAAGAATCTCTGCACACACCCCACCCCTCCCCACCCCCACCCCCGTCTCCACCCTGTAAGGGAGCTCCTACCAGGTAGATAGCTATGGTATATTGTTAATTTCTAGCTACGAAATGCTCCCCCAGGAGTGATGAGAACAGGTGATTTGATCCCTCACCTACTGGCTTTGCATAACTATTCTAGGGCACTGTGAGGGGTGCCCTCCTCCTCCCTGTGAGCAAGGTTGTTTTCATCCTGGCAGTGGCCAGTGGGCCAGGAACAGAAGCCATCCTGCACTGCTTACTGCACCAAGGCAGTGGCATTGCAGGGACACTTGATAAATTCGTCCCTCTCTGCCTCCTCTCCCTTGTTCAAGCTCCATGTTTTTTATTATGTCTCCACCTTAACTTAAAATACTGTGGCAATACATTTTATGCAAGGGCTAGTTCAGTCCATCAAGTAAGTCAGTAAAGTCAGCAGGTAAGTCAACATTGGATATAATCGTAATTACTCCAGAAAAATCCCTTTCAATTATTCATCAAACACAGGGTAGTGCCACCTTTTAATAACTCTGAAGCATCCAATTTTCCCTTTTCTGTTGGAACAAGTCCCTGTTTCTCCAGTTCAGGTGAAGATAGAGAGGTTGCCTTGCTTGGAGAAGTCGTTTAGCTAAAAGTACCCCTTCAGTATTTAAACACTGTATTGTGCTTGGAGACTTAGAGATTCCTTTTTTCCATCTCATAGTGAGGCCAAGGCATACACTTATGGACTGTGTGTACTTGAGTGATGTGTGAGCGTGTGTACTTAACCTTCTGGGCAGTAAGTGCCACTCCCCAGCAAGGTCCTGTTGACCTTCTACGCCCCATGGTTTCTGTGCTCTGCTGTGGCCACACCACCTAACTCCAAGCTGGTGACAAGGAACAAGAAATGAAAAGCCAGCCCCAGGCTAAGCCAGTGTGTGAAAATTGGACGACTGAAGTGAGATGTGGCGTTTCTCCAGAGCACTTGACCTGTGGGATGGGATTTCAAAAATCAGGACAGTGCTGACTCTTGTGGCTGGTTACTTTAAGTTCCGATGCATTTCTCCTTCCTTCTCACACTTAGTGCCAGAATATGTGCTCACGTGCTTCATACAAGACTGAGACCTGGCTCACAGAAATTTTTTTGATTTTTCAGTGAAGAAAAGGTGTCACAAGAATAAACAGGATGGTGGCTGTGAATCCGGGACCTTGATTACTGTAGGTGTTGAAACATGCATCGGCTTTCTTTGAAAAATAGAGAAAGTGGTCATTTAGCTTTTTATTTGTTGCTTCTTTTAAACCAACATTTATTGTGTTTATGTGGGGGGGGCAGGTTAGAGGGGTATAAAAAATCAGTTAAATATAGTGACCAGTTTATGAAAGCATTTACACAAATAACACAAGAACTAACAAAGGGTGTAAGGAGGAGTGTGCTCAGTGTGAGTTGAAAATAGGATGTGGCCGAGCTTCCGTGTTCCCTGTTGGTGTTATCCCTGCAGAGAAATAGCATCGAGCACGGTATCCAATCCAGGCACAGGGAGAATAACTCTTAGAGCCCATTATGAAGGCACTGCTCAACTCTTTACAGCCACTTGTAACCTTATCTCTCAATGAATCTTTTCCCAACAGGGGCTCAAAGCATTCCAAATAGCAAAAGATACAGTGGGGAGAAAAAGCAGTTCACTTGGTGAATTATCATTTCCTCATTTGGGGCCAGGGCTCAGTGGGAGTTAGGGTTCTCTAGTGTTCTTTAATTATTTTGGTACAAACTAATTTCACTTAAACTACTTTTTGAGTCAAAATAAGGATAGTTCAATAAAAAAATTATAATGATTTTAGAATTTAGAATGTTTACTACATTAATTTTCATAGCCTACATGAAAAATAATCTCAGCACATTCCTCGAATTCCTTAGTCTCCTTGCCTGTGTAAAAAAAAGCCAATCTTTATTTCTGGTAAAATGGGAAACTCTGACTGAAAATTTGAATGGTGAAAAAATCCTTCTTAATTAATCACTGTTATACCTCGAGCAACTGATTGTACTTCCCTTAGTATTAAGGAAGAATTACAAGATTACATTTAAAATATTCTAAATACACTTTTATTTATCTCATTCCCTCCCTCCATTTCTTTTCTCTCCCCAGGAAAAGGTGCCAATGAATCTTACAGGTAAGGTTTTATCATTTTATTTCATAGAGATGGCTTCCTTAGGAGTAACAGGACAATTTTAAAGTAAAATAATGTTACTAATTTCAGGGACATGTTTTGGGGTCTTGCTATTCCTTGAGTTTACAGTTCTTCCAAGGGTTTATCAGGCAGTTTGTTCAACTTTATAACTAATGTTACTAGTTAAAAATAAATAATACAGCAATAATGCAAGGTAGCAATAAGACACTATATTCTGAAGCTTAAGAAAAATTTCATTTATAAGCAGGTAGGTGTAATCTAGAACTCCTATCTAAACTGACTCCAAGGCTAATCTGAACTGTAGACTCTGTTATTGGTATGTCCTAATTCTATACCAGCATTTGTGATTGTTTTTAGTTTTGTTATTTCACCTGTAATTTAGAGGTAATATGATCATAAACTTTTTGCCTGCCTTTTAGGCTATGGTCACTGATCATTGGATCTATAAGGGATGTTAGAGGTGGTTTTTTCCAACCCTCTTATGTTACAGATGAGAAAAGGAGACACAGAGATGTTATGTGTCTTGCCCAGGTCATTAGCAAATTACTGGGGACACAAAAGGAGTCAGGATTAGAAGTCAAGGTTGTTTCTGTCCTTGATTTCTCCCAATCAGCTCTGTGGATCCCTAGAACTGACCTGTATTCTTAAGTACTATAAGAAGAGAAATAAACTTAATTTTCAGTAACGGGCATTTTGTTTAGAGAAACAAATTTTCAGAGACAATTTTCTGCTTTTCAGACATTGACTTGAATAAGTATATCAGTAGTATTGCTGAACACATGAAAATAACTCAAGTTAAAGAATTCGTTCGGAAGAATGGTGTCAATGAAGCCAAAATAGATGAGATCAAGAATGACAATCCTCACGACACAGCTGAACAGAAAATCCAGTTGCTCCGTAACTGGTATCAACTTCACGGGAAGAAAGATGCATATCGGACTTTGATTAGAAGTCTCAAAAAAGCCAATCTTTGCACTCTTGCAGAGAAGATTGAAGATATAGTTCAAAAGGACATTGCTAGGGAGCATGAAAATGCAAACTTCAAAAGTGAAAATGAGAGGCAAAGCTTGACCTAAAGTGAAAAACACCTAACTCAGTTCTGAGTGCATAGTAATCAATGGAAAGACAAATTCGTGTTTGAGAACTAACACGTCTTTAATAGCTGTTGGCTGTAAATGTTGCTCGCCTTTTTACTGGGTGTGTTTTCCTTTTTCATTTATCAGATCTGTAGAGCAAATGTACTGACAGGTTTTGAGGATCTCCTGATTCTGCCTACCTAGATATATTAAAACCTTGTTTGGAAGACACACATGCTTAAGCACACAAGGATGAATGTATGCAAAAGAGAAAAGTTTGGGAACATGCTGTAGTATCTGACATATGACACTGTGGGCACGAATGTAATTCATGTTTGTGAATACAAGTGTCTACCCACAGGTTGAATCAACAGAAGCCGTGACCTGTTGGAAAGCTACAATCACTGGACTTTGCCTCTAACTTACTTCCCCTTCTCCATGAAGATTCCAGAGATTTTTACCATACGTGTAAACTTTGTTTGCAACTCTGAGAGGAACATTTTTTGGTAAAACTTGCATATTCATCTGAATGCATAATTTAATAAGGTTTTTGTCTTAAAGACCTTTACACAGACTTGGCATTTCATTGTGAAATATTTCAAGTTTGGATTCACATGGAAAATGCAGACTAAATTACACTGCTTGAATATTTTCCATTGTATGCCATCTTACTGGAGCAAAGTAATCCTCCTATTTCATAGGTATCAAAACATTCTAATCAGGAAAGTATTGTCGTCACTCCATTTTCTCCTTGATGTGCATTTTGGTAGCCTGTACAACCCCAAACCTGAAAGTACTGCCTTAGAGATACTTTATGAACCATTAAAAGCCAAGCTGCCCTTAGAAACTTCTAGAATACTTTGGAGAGACTACTTTTACAGAAGGTCGCTTTGAAGTGTATTAGGAACCCTTGTTCTACTACCACAGCTGATAAGATGGATTCTTATTTTGCCCTGTCCCCACCCAGAATGTTCACTAACTCCCCACGTGTTCCCTCTTGATGCAAATGCAGGATATATGCAGCAAAGGTGAAATCATACTCAGGTGTTAGGAATTGCCATTGCCGTTTCCTGTAGCTTCTTAAACAAACAAGCCCTTCTCATTGCTACTTTCTTAGTTTTATGTTTACATACTTCTGAAAGTTCGTACCAAATGTGAATTGTAATAAATACTATTTATATTTATATAGATGTAAACTGAAGAGGTTATAAACTGAAACAGATAGTTAGAACCACCTAAAGAACTCCCATTGATGGAAGATTTTCCCCCTTATGTTTGGAAATATAAAACATCTGTAAAGTATTTAGTTAAAATCACAGTTTGGTATTTCTGGTTATCTCTTTTTTGGTGGGGGCTTGTTTTTTGTTTTTGTTTTCCTTTTCTTTGCTGCTAAATGGAACGTGTTTATGAGTTTTTAACGCTGTCATTGGTGTCTTGGAAGTTACTTCCTTTTCAAAGCCCTTTTAGTAGTTAAATAATTCTTCTCCTGAAGGCTGTTACTGCCAAGAATACCCAAACAACACATGATTATTTATTATATGAGGATTTATTATGGCAGGATTATATGTCAGGCACTGGAATATGGGTAAAAAAGTAAATATTTAAAAGGGTAGGTTTTATTGGAAAGAAAGCTAAATGGGGATTTTGACATATTCTTTCCTGCACAGTCTCCATTCTGGCTACTTGTTGACCTCTGGACTATCTCTCTTTTTAAAGATTTTAATAACCTTTTATTTAACCCATTATTCCCAAAGTATACTCATTTCAACATGTAATCAATATAAAAACTATTAATGGGATAGTTTATACTCTTATCTTCATACTGAAGTCTTCAAAATGTGGTTTGAATTTTATTTATACTTACAAGCACATCTCAGTTTGGACTGGCCACATTTCAAAGTTCAAAAGCCACATGTGGCTAGCGGCTATTGTATTAGATAGTTCAGAGCTACACCTTTGTTAGGGCAGGTCTAGCAGCACTAACTCTATGGCTGGGTTAGCTGGCATTTCCTGGGGTCTGTTCAATGAGGTCTCCTCACTCTGGCTGGCTGTAATATGAACATGTCCCGCCTCTGCGTCATCTTTGGGAATTACTCTGCTTTCAGTGCCCAGCAGTTGCTCCTTGCTTGGTTCTTGGAGCCTTACCTCTGCATGTGCAAACCTGACATAGGCAAGAAGTCCAGGGAACCTCAGTACAAATCTCTAGAGCCCTTTTTCTGGGTGTTTCTAGCACTTTCTAGCACTCCTTATCAAGTCTGGCAACCTCAGCCTCCTGAACTCCAATCTGTGCTTCTCAGCTCAACAAGATGACTGCATTCTCCTAGGGTCCTCCTGTGCTGGAGGTGCCTCGGCAGAAAGTCCAGTGCCCATGGGGCCCACCCATTACTTCTCTACTCTGAGGGATCACTATCTGTGCCATCTGATGTCCAGTTCCTTAGCTGTAGGCAGCAGAAGGACAAGCTGGTACCAGGTATTCTTCATGACCAGGAGCAGAAGTCCTACTTTGCAAGGGGAAGTCAGGTTAGGAAACATCCTGTGCCCACTCTGGTGAGGTCCAGCCAAGAATTTTGGGTTCCTCTGGGAGAAGGTCTTTCTTTGGTCTTGGCACTGTGACTCTCCCTCCCAATCCTACCTGAGTGTGGCTGCTCATGTGCCAGCAATCACAGCCATGTTCCTGAGTTTGAGGTGGTACCATGGTTCACAATCACCCTTACTGTGAAGCTGGTCAGGTCCTCTTTGTGATGGGTATCTTGGGTAGGCGTGCCAACTGGAGGCCACCATGAGCTTTATAAAAAAGGCTTTTTGTAAGGATGTCCTAGATCATATGATGAGCCTTCCTTACTCAGTCATCCTGGTCTTCCTTACTGGCACACGCATGGAGTTCTCCCATCTCGGATTTGATCGGATATTTCTTAGCCATTGAATCAAGTTTCTGCAATTGTCTGGATAAGGTATGTAATCAGTGCAACTTAGAATTTTTTCCATCCTTATTCCTGAATGGTAATTTTTCTGGGTGTAGAATTTTATATCAGGGTGCTTGCAGTTTTCTCTCAGATCAGCTTCTGTCCAAAGACATTTACCACCAATAAAGTTAAGGCTAATCTCTAGCTCCTTTCCTTCCATAAGAAGGCTTGAAGGGAGGGATTGACTTCCTAGCATCAACATGATCATTGTTTCTGTTTTCGCTTTTTTCTAATGCAAGAAGACAAATCTAGCTGGTAACATTAGCCCCTTGGGAGATGCCTCCAGTCATCAACTATCAGCTCCTATAAGAGCCACAAACACAGAAACATGGAAGCTGGGTGCCACAGGTCGCTGCTGAACCAGGAAGGTAGTCAGACCCTTTCCTTTCCTTCCTGCTCCTTCATTTTCTCAACTTTCTCCTCTTCTCCTCTCTTCTTTAGTACCGGTGTCCTCAGTGCCCCACATACACCTACTTGCTTCTCACACAATTACTCTCGGTCCAAATCCTCCTTGACTTCTTCACCCTGTACAACATCTAGCCTCTCCTCCAAGGCCCAGGGAAAGCACTAGCCTCCCCACGAGGCCATCTCCAGCTCTGAAAGCCTTGTGCCTCTTCTGAAGACTTCACGACTGCTTTCCGGACCTCCCCCGGCATTTCAGCAGGTGTCCTGTACTGTGTGTGTGTGTGTGTGTGTGTGTGTGTGTGTGTGTGTGTGTGTGTGTGTGTGTGTACAAATATATCTCCTTCGGGCAGGAAAGTGGTTAGGAGAGCAGGCCCCAAAGGCAGCATATTTGGATCTCTGCCATTCCTAGATTGGGGCCTCGTCACTTGGTAAATCCACTCGACCTCTCTTGTCCTCAGTTTCCTCATCTCTAGAAGATGGGTAATAATAGTATCTGCCATGTAGCACAGCTCTGAGACTAAATGAGATGCTCCTCCTAGGTTACATGCAACGGTGTCTGGCACATCATACATGCTAAATACAGCTCTCTTGTAAGTTTACAAAGCTCCAGGGCTCTACAGGCCCAGCCCAGTACTGGTACATGAGAGAAACGGACCTGTGGTTCATGAAGTTGAATGCTTGAGAAGACCACACAAAGAGCTAGTGATGTTGGACTGTACATCGGCTTTTGCACAAAGACTTAAACTTGACTTTGCCAGCCATAGGATTTTTCAGCCACCTGCTTTAGAAATAAAAATAGATGTCTGCAGTAGAACAGAGCAGTGTCCACTTGGGGGCAGTCAAAGATTATGACAAATGAAATAGAAGTAAAGGGATGACCTCTTTGATTCATGCTTTCCTTTCACCTTCTTTCTGATGGGAATGAAGGGCCATCAATGCAAAAAATGCTCTCTAGCCACCCAAGCAAAGTACACAGAAATTGGAGTAGCAGGAAAGCATTGCTTTTCCCATGTGGAACCCTCCAGCCACCCATCCTCAATTCCACTTTCTGAAAAACACAGCTCAGATTCTGCACTGCAGGGACTTTAGATCTTTCTCCTTAATCTGGCACCCATGGCTCCTGCTGCCTCAGACTGCTCCCAACCAAGCTCATCTCATCTGAGAGTCTCCCCAACAATTCTAACAAACTCAACAGTCCAGCCACCTAAGCTAATGATTGCTTCTCTGCAATTTTTCTCGGACTGTTCTTGAATTTGGGAATTCTCTTTTCTTCATCTATGGAGGTCAAATGCCACTCCTTTTTTGGTGTTTTGCTTAAGACCACGTCTTTTATGAAGCCCTGCTTGGTGTCTCAGGCCAAAGACGCCTTTTTTTCCTCTAACATTCTGGGAGCTTTGGCCCCATCTGCTTATCAAGGTTAACATGCCTCCTTCATTTTTTTGTAGAGTAGATTTTAGAGATGATTGTGTAAAGGACACAGTTATGGTGCCTGGATCACTCAAACATGGAACCTACTATTACAATTATCGCTCCTATACTTAATTATATAAAAATCTTATTACCCTGAAAGTGGGAAGGTAGGGGTTATGCCTGATCTTTTTTTTAAATCTTTTTCTTTTAAAGTATAGCTGATAGACAATCTTATATTGGCTTCAAGTATATAGACACAATGGTTCAGTTATACAGATTATTAAATCCTCACTCCCACTAGTGCATTTACTATCTGTCAACCTAGGGAGATGTTTCAGAATCATTGGCTATATTCTCCATGCTGTACTACCATCCCTGTGACCAACTTATATTCTGATTGAGAATATTTGTGCCCCTTTATCCCTCTCACCCTCCCCACCCACCCACCCCAATTCCATCCCCTTGGTAACCACCAGTCACTTCTCAGTGTCTATAAATCTACTGCTATTTTTTTCATTTTGTTTTGTTTTTTTTTTTAGATTCCACAAGTGAAATCATATGGTGTTTGTCTTTCTCTACCTGGTTTATTTCACTTAGCATAATACCCTCTGGGTCCATCCATGTTGTTGCAAATGGCAGAATTTCTTTTTTTATGGCTGAATAATATTCCATGGTATGTATGTACCACTTCTTCTTTATCCATTTATCTGCTGATGGATGCTTTGGTTGCTTCCATATCTTGGCTATTGCAAATAATGCAGCAGTAAACATAGGGGTGCATATATCTATTCAAATCAGGGATTTTGTTTTCTTGGGGTAAATTCCAGGAAGTGGAATTACTTTGTCATATGGTATTTCTATTTTTAGTTTTTTTTGAGGAACCTCCATTACTTTCCACAGTGGCTGTACCAATTTACATTTCTACCAACAGTGTAGGAGGGTTCCCATTTCTTCATAGCCTTGCCAACATTTGTTATTTATTGTCTTTTGGATGGTGGCCATTCTGACTGGTGTGAGGTGATATCACATTGTGATTCTGATTTACATTTCCCTGATGATTAGCAATGTGAAGCATATTTTCTTGTGCCTGTTGGCTATTTGTATTTTTTTTTTTTTTGAGAAATGTCTATTTAGGTCCTCTGCCCATTTTCTAATTGTGTTATTTGATTTTTTTGGCATTGAGACATATGAGTTCTGTATATATTTTGGGTGTTAACCCCTTATCAGATGAATCATTTATGAATATATTCTCCCACACTGTAGGTTGCCTTTTTGTTCTGCTGATGGTATTCTTTGTTGTACAGAAGTTTTTAGTTTGATGTAGTCGCATTGTTTATTTTTGCTTTGCTTCCCTTGTTCAGGAGATGTGTCCAGAAAAAAATCTCATGCTTGCATTCAAGAGATTTTTACCTATGTTTTCTTCTAAGAGTTTTATGGTTTCATGTTTTATATTCAGGTCTTTAATCCATTTTGAGTTTACTTTTGTATCTGGAGTTAGACAGTAATCTAGTTTCATTCTCTTGCAGGTAGCTGTGCCTGACTAATGTTGCACATGTAAGCATTTAAGAAAAGTTTGATGCACAAATGACCATACAAATTAGTTAGCCAGTCAAATCCTAATTCATTCCTGAAATAACATAAGGGGCAAATGACTTTTTATGGTTTTTGTGATTATGATTCTGAAGCATAACCCAGGAAATACATTAATTGTTTTTCCCCCTGAAAATGAAGCCAATACATAATTGTTTAGAAAATTCAAGCAATACAGAACAGTTTAAAGAAGATAGTGTAATTTAACCTAATCTCACTGATCAGAAGCCACCAGTCTCATGGATATCCAAATATCTGTGTGCATACATAGTTAAATAAAAGCAACCATACCACATATGCTTCGTACTCAACAATGGTTCATGGGTGCTTTTCCATATTAATAATTTTGGCTAATTCCTTATTCCTTTAAAATATAATATGCTTTGAGGGTGTATAGTATTCTACTATTTAAGATATGATGCTTTATTAAAATGTAATGTTTTGCTAAAATATAAATGTTACATAGGAATGTGAAGACATTTAACCATTAGTTCTTACTTGACTTACTTAACCTCAACTAAAGACTTGGTGGGGAAGTACAAGGAGGCAGTGCCCCAGAACCTGGGTACTGCTAGGCCCAAGGTCAACATAGTGTCTACAGGTGGCTGAGGATGGGGAGGCCCTGGACAAAGACAGATGGAGAACAGGCTGGTGTGAGAATGGGCTTCTCTAAGTAGACATGTTTGGGTCAGCTCTGCTTGGGATTTGGGCCTTGGCCAAGTTCAAGATGCAGAATCTGGAGCTGCCTACGGCTGCACAAGGTTTACATTTACTCAATGCTGGCCAGCCAACTAATAAGGAAGTTATTAGGAGGAGAAAAATGAGAGACAGTAGTTTAAGAGGGAAGAAGCTAACTTGGCTGAGTGCTTCCTATGTGCCATGCTATATGTCGAAAAGCATTTGACAAAATTCAACATCTATTCACCATGACATTTTCACAAAACTAGGAGTAGAAGGGAACTTGTTCAGTCTGGTGAGAGACATCTAGGAACAATCTATGACTACCATCATATCTAAGGGGGAGGATTAAATGTACCTTATCTGGTTACTCCTTCCAGGGGTCCTGTTATCCCCACTTTACAGATGAAGGAGTGAGGGCTTCAAAGGTCAATTAACTCACCCAAAATCACACAACCACTTAGAGTCAGAGTATTCTAAGGAATCAGCAGGCTGTTGTCAGTCAAGACTGCAGTCTTTCAAGGTGTTGCTAGGACTAAATTATGTCTTACCTCTCCATACCTTAAGTTTGAGCTTAGCAAATAAGGTTTCAGGAGCACCTTTGAAATATCTGGCACCAGACTATCTCACAAAAATACAGTTTGGGAAATACAATTTGAGGGTAATAAGGATGAATTTTTTAGACCAAGATTAACCTCATTTATGTGGTCATTCATTCATTCAATAAATGCTTATTGAACTTCTACTCTGTGCCAGCCACCATGCTACCTCTGGCCTATAAACATTGTTACCTCCTGGAGCCTCCTGGCTAGAGACAGACATTAATGGGATAATGAGACAGTCAAATGCTAAATCAGAACTTTGACAGACACCATTAGAAGAAGTGGTAGAGGGACAGCATGACAGGGAGATTTGGCCTAGTTTGTGAGGTCATGTAAATGACTGATGATCTGAAATCTGAAGGAGGGAAAAGTGCAAAAGTTCCCCCAGGCAGGACCAAGAAAGGAACTGGCGAGACTGACAGAAGAGTGGGGCTGCAGAGCCCGGCCACCCAGGATGGCGTGGAGCTCTTTGCCTTCCGGACCACAAGGTGGCAGTGTTTCTCTGTTCTTCACTTTGCCCACGTTTGTATAAAAGACTATTATCTTCATGGAAATATATCCCAGTCATTCCATATTTTGATTTCTTTCTTTTATCCAGCAAAGGAGCAACACATTGCGAGACAGGTCAAGGAGTGAATCTGGAATTAGGCAAATCCAGTTTCAACTTTTAGCTCTGCCACAAATGAACTGTATGACCTCAGATTAAATATCTCTTGAGTTTCTGGTCCCTCATTTATAAAATGAAGACACATCTTGCCTGCCCTTCTTATAATTGTAGGAACAAGTAGCAAATACATGTGCAAGTGTAATAAATCATAATGTACTATAACACTGGTTCTTAACCATGAATGCGCATAACAATCACCTGAGGAAATTTTTTAAATGAGTCTTCTTCCCAAGTTCTGCTCCCAGAGATGGTTCAGTAAGTTCAGCGCTGCGCATGGGAATCTGCGTATTGATAAATGTGATGCTGAATTTAAGAAACTGCATTATGCAAGTACGTGCCAGTGGAAGGAGAGAAGTTAAGGCACAGAAGTTATTCTTACCTCCTCTTATAATGGCATTTTATCATTTTCTATTCTGAATAAAAGTTTTACAAAATCTCCACTACTCATAGATTTACTAATGAGGGCTGAAATGTGTATTTTGTTTATCCTCTTACCATCATAGCAAGTACTTGGAAATATTTCTTGGATAATAATCAGTCTGTAAAGCATTCTTAGAAGTTTTATCCCACTTATGGGTGTATTTGGGTAACAGGCAGACTCTGTGGAATGGTCTTGAGCTTTGCCTTTGGACCCCTGTGGGCGTATCTTTGCTTCTGAATCAGTGATCTAGTGCCTTCTGGTAATGGCTGAATCATGAGCTTCACCTACTGAAACAAGCAATTGTGCTGGGAGTTAAGCAATGAAGTTCCACAGACCTCCTGGAGTTCTCTGTCGTTACATCTATTTCAGACTCCCAGGACTTTTTGACCAGTACTGGCAGGGTTTCCACAGTTTCTAAGCAAAGTCTCAGCACCCACTTCTCCTCAGAGAGTACCCCCCCGCCACTGAGAAGGTCTGATTCCAAGGATGAATGTAGCAGGAGAGAGGTGCAGTGTGGCCCCTTGAGCCCATGGCCAGGGGGGATGTCAAGGATGCAATAACCCCAGCAGCCCAATATGTGTTTCTATTCTCATCTTTGGTAACGGCAGACAGGGCTGTTATCAAAATTATCAGAAGCAGCTGCAGAAACTCACTTTGCTTGGATTGTTCAAACTTCACAATGACAGACAAAAGTGGGGTGTCCTTACCGGGAAATACAGGGTTTTTCATCTTTCAGCAAATATTTATTGAACAACTACTATTTTTGAACCAGACACCACTCTAGGACTTTTACTGCAGTGTTAATAAAATATACACAGACTCTGCCCTTGTGGATCTGAGATTCTATCAGCAGGGGACACACAGTAAACAATAAATGAATTTGAATGTACTTCAGAGGGCCTGCAATGACCGCTGTTTAATTCACAGGACTGCATCAGTAAGTGAGGGGGTCTCCGTACAGCACTTCCTACACCGCCTCCTGCCAAGTCCTTGTGCAGAGCATATTCTGCCTTTGGGCATTTTCTCCACTCCTCCAGCACTGGACTCTTCCAGCAATTGATGCGTGCATCACACCTTACTCACCCTTTCACTGAGAAAAGACTTCCTTAACTTGGAATTTGGAAAGTCCCTTCTTGCCTCACCCCCACCTCCTCACTCCTTTTTTTTTAATTGAGATGAAATTCACATAACAAGATTATTTTATGTTTTCAAGTGTACTATTCAGAGGCATTTAGTATGCTCACAATGTTGTGTAACCATCACCACTATCTAGCTCCCAAATATTTTTATTCCTCCCAAAGAAAACCGTGAACGCTTGAAGCAGTCACTCCTCACTCTTCCCTCCCGCCAGCTCCTGGAAACCACCACTCTGCTTTGGGTCTCTAAGGGCTTAACTACTCTGGATATTTCATATAAATATATTAGGTGATTATATGTGTCTGGTTTCTTTTGTGAAAGTGTACTTCTTAGCACTAAAAATATTCGTGAAGCTGCAGATTTTAATTCCTGCATAGTCAGAAAAGGAAAAGCAATGGCAGCTAGTTTTTGTCTGATAGTAGCAACCAAAGGCTTTTCTGATTTCTTCAGCTTTGGAAGGTGACATGGGAAGCATGAAACACGTGTAATACTTGCCAGATTTCTATTTCCTAAGCATGGGTCTGGCATGCAGTCTGGAGTTAGATGACGGGTGCCTGCCCCTACCTAGAGAAGGTTCTCAGTTGACGGTTAATAAAGATGACCAGCCCAGGCTCAATTCAACCAGGTATCTTCCATGCCTCATAGGGCTTTTTGTAAACTAATGTGTGTGTGTGTGTGTGTGTGTGTGTGTGAATTCTCTATTCTGTTTCTATTCTTCATTCTGTTTCTATTCTCTATTTTGTTTCAAGTTTACAAAATGTAGTGGTTCTTAATAGAGCTATAGTCATTCTTTGTTTCCATGTAGTTCTTTCATGATTGCCCTTGACAAAATGATTGAGATAGTAGCTCACCAGCTTTAGAAGCACACACCCATACGTACACACCCAGACCCTTGATGTTACAGATTGTTAACTCAAGAAATATGTATGGAATATTTATCCAACTATATCCCTGGCACTCAGTGAAATGTTAGAGATACAGCAATGAATAAGGTAGACACTGCTCTTACCTTACTGAATTTATTTCATGGTGGAAATATATAGCAGAAAACATCTACAGTAATTAACTAAATAATTTCTTTTCTAACAGATATGAAAAAAAAAAGTACAGATGCTACGAATTGATGCGTCAGGAAAGTCCAGGCTAGACTGGGGTAGAAGTAGAAGATCAGGGGAAGGCATCTTGATGAAATGACATCCAACTGTGTATTCTTCCATATCTAAATGTATCTCTATAGAGATATGAGCAGATATCATGAAATCCTAAAGATGATGATCTCCAGGCAGTGGACATTGGAATTATGTGGGATTATTCTTTTCCATATAAATATTTCCACAAAAGTTATTTTCTAAAGGCATTTGCTATGCAGATAAGATACTTAAAGTTCTTTTGAAAGATTTAATTGCAATCAAATCAAATCTATAGCTGAGTTAAACTGCTGATGCTGTATCTTTTGACTTCATAGCTTTGACTGAATAAGGAGCTACTTGATATTCAACAGAGGAACTTAGGAAATCTCAGATGTTTCATTTTTCCCGAGAAGTAGATTGCAAAATATTCACTACAAACCCAAATACTGACGGTGTCTGCTGGACCATAATTGAAGTCATCACATGAGGCTAAATTTCCTGTAATACCAGGCAGTTAACTCCCTTGATGAAGCAGCCACTAATATCAGAGCCCCTTTGTTGTGCAGGTACAGAGGAAGGTGCTGGGCTGGGTTTCCACTACCTGAGAGCTTGCTGTCTGGTAGGAAAGACAAGCCAAACACATTCTGAATGCACGTGGGCTGCATTCTTTTAGTGCTCTGAATAACCCAGATCACTGGACAGGGCATGACATGGTCATTTAATCTCTGCAGTACTTGATTTCCTAGGAAATTCTGCAGTAATGAATTCTAGCAATGACCCTTTGAGAATTCTGACTTCAGGGACCTGTAATGGTCTCCAAGTGGCCTTAAATCCTCTAAAATTATATATTAAATTGAGTATGTGTGTAAATTTGCCTAAGAAACAGACCAGTCCGTTCATCAGCTTCTCCAAAATCCATGTTGTAAAGGGGTTAAAAATTACCTGCTTAGGGAGTAAATATTGCTGTACACTTCCCAGGTGCCAGGTCCTCCCTCCTCTGGATACTTCACATACATCACTTCATTCCAACAAAAACCTGTAAACTAAGTATTTTACAATTGATGAAACTGGGGCTCAGAGAAGTTTAATATTCCCTCCTCCCCCTCCACACCTCCATACAATTCACTCATTTAAAGTGTACAGTGCAAAGGTTTTTACAAAACAAACGGTTGAAAAACCCAGAAACAGATTCATAAATACATAGAATAAACCATTGGTCTTCATAGGGGAGGGGCATGGAAGGATGGTGAAACAGGTGGAGGGAATGAAGAGATACAATCTTCCAGTTAAAATAAATAAGGCATGGGGATGAAAAGCACAGCACAAGGAATATAGTCAATAATGTTGTAACAACTTTGTATGGTGACAGATGGTAACTACGCTTATTGTGGTGAGCATTTTGCAATGTATGTAATTGTCAAATCACTATGGTATAAACCTGAAATTAATAAATGTCAGCTATACTTCAATTAAAATTTTTAAAAAACACAAATAAGGAAAAAATGAAGTGTCCAGTTCAACGGTTTTTAGAATATTCATAGAATTGTTAGTCATTCCCATAATCTAAATTTAGAACATTTTCATCACCTCACCCAAAAAATCCCATGCCTATTAGCAGTGATACCCCATTTCCCTACTCCCAACCTAGGTAACCACTAATCTACTTTCTGTCTCTATATTCTGGACCTTGCATCCCAAAGGAACCATGTAGTATATTGCCTTTTTGACTAGGTTTTTTCATTTAGCATAGTATTTTCAAGGTTCATCCGTGTTGAACTGTGTATCAGTACTTCATTCCTTTTTGTGAGTGAATAATATTCCCATGTGGCTATATCATATTTTATTTATCAGTTGATGAACATTTGGACTGTTTACACTTCTGGGCTATTATGAATAATGCTGCTGTGAACATTTGTGTACTATTTTTTGCGTGGACATAAGTTTTCGTTTCTCTTGGGTATATACCTAGAACTAAGTAGAATCACTGGATCACATGGTAACTCTGTTTTACATTTTGATGAACTGTCAAACTATTCTGCAGAGTGGCTGTACCATTCACATTCCCAGCAGTAAAGAATGATGGTTTTAATTTCTCCACATTCTCCTGAACGCTTGTTACTGTCTTGTCTTTTTCTATTACAGCCATCCTAAGTGGATGTGACATGGTATCTCAATATGGTTTTGATTTGCAATTCCCTAATGATTAATGATATTGAAAATGTTTTTATGAGCTTATTGCTTATTGGGCATTTTTACAACTTCTTTGGAGAAATGTCTGTTCACATCCATTACCCTTTTTAAATTAGTTTATCTTTTTATTATTGAATTGTAAGAGTTCTTTATGTATTCTTGATACAAGTCACTTAACAGGTATATAATTTACACTATTTCTCCTAATCTGTGAGTTGTCTTTTCACCTTATTAATGATATCGAAGTTTTAAATTTTAATGTAGTCCACTGTATTCTTTTCTCTTGTCACCTGTGCTTTTGCACTGTATGTAAGAACCCATTGTTTAAGGGCCACATAGATTTATTTCTATGTTTTCTTCTAAGAGTTTTATAGTTTTGTATCTTGCCTTCAAGTCTCTGTTCTATTTTGAGTTAATTCTGCCATGTGGTGTAAGATAGGAGTCCAGCTTGATTTATTTGCACTCAGCTGTCCCAGCACCATTAGCTGAGGAGACTATTCTTTTCCCATTGAATTGCCTTGGCACCCTTGTCAAATGATGATAAAGGTAAGGGTTTATGTATGAACTTGTAATTCTATCCCATAAATATATGTATCTGTCCTTATGCCAGTTCCACACTGGCCTGATTACAATACATTTGAAACTGGGAAATGTGAGTGCTCTAAATTTATTCTTCTTTTTCAAGATTGCTTTGGCTATTTGGGAACTCTTTTTATTTCTGTGTAAATTTACTACCAGCTTACCAATTTCTGGAAAAAGTATGTAACTATAAAGCACATTTTATACTTTATCCTCCTCTTCTCTCTTGATATTAGACTCAGAATACACATTCAGTGTCAGAATACATTGTCAGTGGCAAACATGTCTTATTCAAGATGCTGTGTTATTGAATAATGTTTCTATATTCAATTTTCACCATATCATCAAACAAAAACCTAACTACAGTAGTCAGAGATGGAAAGCCCAAAATATTTGCACTATTATGGGTTTTCAAGGCTATTGGTAAAATTCTAGTTATTTGCTTATAAATGATGAGACGGGTATTCCAGTCCACTCTCAGTGGGCACTTATTCATAAATGATTTCTTTTAGGTGAGAGAAGTATGGCTACTAAAGAAAAATCGGATTTTTTTCAATAAACAGATTGGAAAATTTTTTGGAGATTTGTGACAATTTGAAAAACATTTTCTTTTCTCTAGCTTACCTTCTTGTAATAACTCAGCATATAAAACATAAAACTTATAAAATATGTGTAAATTGACTGTTCATGATATTGGCAAGGCTTCCAGTCAAGAGTAGGCTATTGGTGGTTACATTTTTGGAAATCATAAGATTTAAGTGGATTTTTTTACTGCTTGGGGTTGGTGCCCCCAACCCCCCTGAATTGTTCAAGGGCCCACTGTAATCCCATATGACAAATATGAACTTGGAATCACCCATTGTCTTCATAATTATTCAAAAAGAATGAGTTCGTGTGTGTGTGTAGGGATATTAATGTTTCTGTCTGTGGCTTGAGAAGACTTATCTTGGAATTATGCAGCCCCTAGTTCTTCATGCTGGTCCCAAATGTTTGACTGCTTAGTAACCTGCATTAAAGTTATCATCTGTCCACCCAGAAACCACAGCCTGTTGAGACGGTCACTTGAATTCACCTTGAAAGTAGCTTCAGTTCATCCTATCAGGTAACTTCATCTTAACATGGTAACTGTTGCTCTGCTCTCCTCCTCTCTCTCTCTCTCTCTCTCTCTCTCTCTCTCTCTCTCTCTCTCTCTCTCTCTCTCTTTCTCTCTCCCCCCCCTCCCCCATCTCTCTCTCTCTCTTTTGACAGATCCTGTGTCAGGTTTATTTGTACAAATAGCACAGGAGGACACCAGCCCCATGGAGACAGCAACCTAGGGGTCACACCACCTCACATTGGCAGACAGAAGCCTCTACTCTGGGCACCTTTGGGAGCCTGAGTGGCAGGCAGCTGGACCTGGGGCTGGACCTACATATAGCTGCAGCCTGTGTCTTGATTTGAACCTTGGCTTTGGCCTTTGACCCACAGAGCCTGAGACCATTGGTGATGTGGACAGGACCACACACATGGTCCTGGGGTGGGTGATGTAGCCAAGTTGATAGAGCTTGTGGCTGCCACCCTTTGTACAGCAGCCTTGACCTCCTTGGGCTTTATGAGAGCTGGTAGCCTCAGCACATAAATTCACGTCCTTAGCATTGTTCACCTGTATCTTCTTCAGGCCTTCCTGGGGCCTCTGGTTATCTTAATGTAAATACTTTTCATCCCTAGAAAATTAGTACTAAAATGTAAATTGAACATGTAAATTGCCATTTATGTGTTAGGCTTAAGAATATGTTATGGGATCAGTGGACTAACCTCCAAGTATTTGAATTTAAAGCTTTTGCAGAATAAGAGATTCTGATCTATTTGCAAATTTGGAAGTATTTAACAAGAAACTTGAACATAATCGTTACAAATGAATTTAAATATTTGAAGAATTTAATTTGCTAAGTTGACAAATAGTTTGTTTGAATGAGGTTATCAAGCATTAATCAAAGCCACTCCCAGAAGTGACACTTCTTACTTTGAATAACATACACTCAATTGATAAATTTACAAGATTGACAAAATTTATGAAATTTACAATATGTAAAGGCTTAAACTAGGTTTCCAAATTTTTATTTTAATAAATTGAATATTAATATTTAAGGTCATTAGTTTTAAGTAGCTCTAAGTAGTTCATTTAAACTTGAAAGGTCCCCCATATAGACAGAAATGGACAGTGATAATCTGGAGGTCAGAGACTAAATTTCCAACTTAAAAAGTATGGGGATTCCTAAGTCAATAACTATTACAACTGGAACCCACATAACATCACACATGACTGAATAAAAATTTCTCAAGTTGGATAAATAGCTGAAATGTAGGACTAGCCATGTTCAGAAGCTTTTCTCTATTTTTACTTTATTCTCAGTAATGAAAATGAGTTTCTGGTACCACACTCTTCATTCCATTAATTGATTGGAATTCCTTACCATGTTTTGAGTATGCCTTATAATAATCCTACAAGTGATACTCTGTTAAGTACCTTCATATCAACAATCGCTTAGCTTCATATACAACCACAGGTACTGGTCTATTCAAAAAGAAGAGATGGACAATTTTAATTGCCAAGGAACTTGAAAAATTCTTTTGGTAACAAAAAAGTTACATTCATTTGTCATCAATCACCCTATTTCCTTTTTTAATTGGGAAGAAACTAATAAAATATTCAAAGGCAGATATTCTTTTTTATCAAGACTTTTTCCATACTGTATTCCTTTGAAGAAAGAATGTTTCAAGTAAGGTCAAATTATCAGTAAGATCTCTAAACAAGCATATAAAATTATTAAGTAATACATTGACATGTTAACTCTGAGTGGTGTTTTCTGTGTGATATTAGCTTCTTACACATTTTGTATTGTTAATGGAATTATCTCTCATAAGTATGGATTATTTTTATAAATTGAATACATTAACATTTTGGAAATTGATGTATACAATATTCTAAATGCCACATAAGGTAGTCATACTTAGATAAAAATATATGACCATCTGGAACCAACTAAGAGAGCTCCCAGTGACCAAAGCTGGAATAATTTGAGCAACAAAATAATGTATTATTGGATCATATATAAAATAATGTACTATTGGATTATAACACAAAGTGTAAAATAAATATCTACAACTTCATATTATATAAACAAATGATTGAATAAATTAATAAATAGGGGAGAGGAGATTCATTTCCTATGCAGAATAATTCCAAAAAAAATTGAATGTAGTTTCTTTCTACTCCTTAAGTGTGAGCTGTACATGGTGACTTCCTTCTGAAGAGTAGGGTATGGAAATGGGGGTAGGGGGCTAATTTATAGTAGAGAAATTGGACAAACACTATCTCAGTCAGGTGATCAAGGTCAATGCCAAGTCATTAAGCATGTTGATAGTATGTAACCTTGATATGATATGATAAAAATGGCACTTCACTTCTGTAATCTTCCTCCCCCAAATTCATAACTCCAGTCTAATCATGAGACAGTATCAGACAAATCCCAATTGAGAGGCATCCTAAAAAATACCTAACTAGTACTTCTCAAAACTGTCAAGGTCATCAAAAAAAATAAAAACGAAGAAAGAAAAGGACATTTTGAGAAACTCACAGCCAAGAGGAGCCTCAGGAGACATGACTAAATGTAATGTGGTATCCTGGATGGGATCCTGGAACAGAATAAAATACTAGCTAAAGACTAAGGAAATCTGAATAAACTGTGGACTTTAGCTAATAATAATGTATGAAAATTGCTTCATTAATTGTATCAAATGTAGCACATTAATGCAAGATATTAATAGGGGAAACTGGGTGGGGAAGTATATGGGAACCTACTCTATTATTGTCTCAATTTTTTTGTAAAGCTGTACTGAAAAACAGTCTATTTTTAAAAAGTGTTCATCATCCTTCAAAGGCAAATTTCCAAAAATGGAAACACGTCCATCAACTATTCTGATGAAGTCCAAGTCCAACTGCTCGAATAGGAGGAGAACCTATGTGCCACTAGTTGAGTGACTCACAGGAGCCATGTCCCCAGAATGATATGCAGCAAGCCAGCTGCTACATTTCCTGAGTTTTTCCTGAACTTGAGACATAAACACCTCCTGAGGACCTCTGCTTATGTATTTAGAAGCTTTAGAAGGAGGTAGGGAAGGGCAATAACAAACAGTATTGAGCTATACTATTCTTTTTGTTCTCCAGGTGGTGGATTTTACCTGTACAACAATTTGATTTTGTTAAACTGAGGTTAGACTTTTTCTTTCCTTTTGTATTAAAAAAGTTTTGTAACTGTCAGCCCAGAGTGGTCTTTTTTACCTTCCTCCCTATTATAATGTTGGATTTAAGTCATCCTGAGGTTGGCTTCATTTGTTGATGCTGGATGTTGGGTTGGAGTTGTGAGCAGTGTTCTTGGTGCCACGAATTTGGGATTGCTGTACCTGGGCTAAGGTTTGTTTCAATTTTGGAAAAAACTAAATATAATGTGATACTATATGTATATTTCATATATATATATGCACATATGGTATATGTATCAGTATAATACATAATACAGTATAACAATACAATAATAAGACACTCATGTACTCACTACCCAAGTGTAACAAAAATCCACAGTTTGTCATATTTGTTTCATTTTTTTCATACAATAAATAAAAAATTTAAAAATTTATGCCCACAAAAAACCACTATGAAAATATTGACACACAAAAAAATCCCATTCTAAGAATTTTTCATTGTACTTGAATCAAGTAGGAAATTAAGATATACAGCCTCAGGAAAAGAAAAATATAAATTACAGTACAAAGCCCCGAGAAATAGGAAATTAATTGAAATCTGTACTGTTAGTGGGGGCAATATCACATGCATTTTCTCTGATAGTGTCAAGAAACAATTTACTTTAAAAGAGTACAGAAAGATGAAAATACAACCTTGAGTCTAACTTTCCTGGAAAAATAAAACAGACACACACTAATTTTCTCCAGTGTTTTTCTTTCCTGGAACTTCCAAAATCACTAAGAGGCCAAATTTACTTTACTTCTGATTTCTTTGTTTCTTACTGTCCAAACAACCATCACCTTAGCACTTACTATCATATTCCTTGATTTAGAGAGTTGAATAGTCTATTACATAACTCCATAGTGCTATTAAGTCTAATCACTAATCATTTCCTAATTTTATATCTTATCTCCCCAAATAGGGTGTAAACTCTTTTTTTATTAAAGTATCATTGATATACAATCTTATGATGGTTTCCCATAAACAACACTGTGGTTTCAAAGTTCACCCATATTATCAAGTACTCTCCCGCTCTACTGCGGTCACTGT
The DNA here is from genome assembly GCF_040802235.1 of Manis javanica. NCBI lineage: Eukaryota > Metazoa > Chordata > Mammalia > Pholidota > Manidae > Manis > Manis javanica. The sequence continues at coordinate 66,239,358 of NC_133162.1, forward strand.
CCATCAGCATAGTAAGATGCTATAGATAGTAAGATGCTTGTCTTCTCCGTGCTGTACTACCTTTCCCACGACCTACCTATGTTGTGATTGTGAATTATAAAGCCTCTAAATCCCCTTCTCCCTCCCCACTCTCCCCTTTGGTAACCACTAGTCCCTTCTCAGAGTCTGTGAGTCTGCTGCTATTTCGTTCCTTAGTTTTGCTTTGTTTTTATACTCCACAGATGAGTGAGGCCATTTGGTATTTGTCTTTCTCCTCCTGGCTTATTTCACTGAGCATAATACCCTCTAGATCCATCCATGTTGTTGCAAATGCAAATGGTAGGATCTGTTTCATTCTTACGGCTGAATAATATTCCATTGTGTATATGTACCACTTCTTCTTTATCCATTCATCTATTGATGGACACTTAGGTTGCTTCCATATCTTGGCTATTAGAAATATAGTTCAGTGATAAATATACGGTTGCATATGTATTTTCAAATCGGGATCTTGTTTCTTTGGGTAAATTCCTAGGAGTGGAATTACCTGGTCAAATAGTACTTTTATTTTTAGTTATTTGAGGAACCTCCATGTTGCTTTCCACAACAGTTGAACCAGTAATTCTTTAATAAGAGCTTGGGTGTTAATATGATTTGCAGCTCCAGAACTCAGTGATTTGACAAGTTGTGCACATTGTAAATCTTCAATAGATACATATTGCTTAACTGAGTGAACTGGTATTTTTAATGTGTATAATCAAAGGTATGGTTGTTTATTTCACTTCCTGTATTAACTCAGAGCAAATGCCCTCATTTCTGAGACCTTCACTACATTCTTTTAATATTTGAAGGCCTATTTCTAGTCTGTACTTCTGTGAGAAGCCTTTTAGGTCCACCAACCATAGCCATTGACATTTTTAATCTGTATAGTTTATTTGGAAATTTATCATGGACTTTTGGGAGGTAACTCATATCTTAGTTCATGTATTGCATTGTGCTTACATCTAAGTTACATTATAACTGAAATTTTCACATCTGCACATTTCATAACCATGCTATGAGCAATTTGACAGCAAAGATCACAGAAAATGATCCATAAGTGAGAGACCAGCCACTAACTGGTTATAGGACCCTGAGGCCGTACCTGGTGGGTGCACCGTTAGTTTGTAGAATAAATGAATAAAGAACCTAAAGTCTTCTTCATCTATTAAATAGGTAGAATTGTATCTAAGAGGAATATTATGAGGACTAAATAGCACATGTGTTCAATGTAATCATATATACTGTAAAATGTTTATTTCAGGACATATCATAGGCATTTGCCTGTCTTTTAGTTTCCCACAGATGTAGTATATTTTCTTTGTTGAGATTTCCAAGACATCTTTCTCTTTGCCATTAAAGGGAAATGAGCCACGTGCATCCTTCATTCATTGTCTCACCCCAGTTATTTCCTTCATGGTACTTACCGTGATGCATACTTTCTGGTGTGCCCACCACTTCATTGACCATATTCTTCCCCAGGCATCCAAACGTGCTGTGCATTATCCACCTCTGTGACCTGTGCACACTGTGCACTGAGATGACCAGAGTGTGGACCTTCGTCTGAGGATTACTGCATTCAAGCTGCTCAAATGAGGCTGCATTCCCGGGTCACTGATGTGTCACCCCCAAGACAAAAGGAAACATATCTGTTCCCAATCCACCCCTCGTGGTGAGGTAAGGCGACTGAATTATCCTTTCCTCTGAAGGGTGGTGGAGAGGCCTTGGCAGGAATAGGTGGGAAATTCCTCCCATGGATTGGGAAGTGCATTGGCTCCTCTGGGAAGTCTATTAACTTCTTAGGACAAAAGGATTCATTTCCTAAGGACCTCTTAGCAGAAATTTTTAAATATTCAAGTGCATAAAAATATTTGAGTACATAAAAATCACCAAAGGAGTCTGTTAAAAATGCAAATTTCCCAGGGCACACCTACTGGGAGACTCATTTGTTAGGGGTATCGCCCAGGAGTCTGCATTTAACAGTTCCAGCTCTCCCGCTCCCCATTATGTTGATGCAGATAGTCCTCTGGCCCCAGTTCAGGAAGGCTTGTTAGATTACTAAGAATTGTTTTCTCCAAACTGATCAGCACCTTATTGGGTAAGGCCCAGTTAGGCGGAAAGACGCACATAATACTAAGGGGCTGGCTGCTCAGTTGATTGCTTTGGTGACACTAATTCTAGCAGAACTAGAAGCAATTCGATAGATTTAGTCATTTAGATCCTCAACTTAAAGGATGGGCTCAAGACCCCCGAATTCTGTCCAGTTCTGAATGATACACTTTTAGTGTTCCAGGATAGGTCCAGAGAAAGAAGATCAAGATGGGGAAGGATTTAAAAAGCATGACATACATAGAGTGGCTGAGAGACTTCAAAGGCTCTGATGGCCATGGGAAAGGGGCTGTCCCCGGAGAGCTGCAGCATCTGGGGTTGGGGTTGGGGGAGCATTCATTTTGTGTGGCCCATGAGGCAAAACGTTCATCCCAGCAGGTTGTATCCTGAAGTACTCATTGCATTCAACTCAGTTATTTGTCTCACAGACACCACTGTGTGATCACGATGACACTGATTTATAGCAAAAATACATTTAAATAAAGCAAATTTGGGCTAAATCTTTGACTCTGAAAACAATTCTCTCTAGTAATTCCAAATTGTCCTTGTACTTTCCCTCATCCTATCTCCAGGGCTTTTATCACTAAGCTTCCATTCCCTAAACTGTCTCTTTCCTCCTACCTCTCTATCTGATGACCTCTTATTTATTCTTAAAATTGGGCAGCTCCTCTAGGAAGCGCTCCTTGATTTCCAGGCACAACTAATTCTCTATGGGCCTCTTGTGATTCTACATGTCTTAGTGAGACACTACTTGTCCTCTTATTTCTGCTGTCTTTTCAAGGATGTTTATATAACAAGCAGCCGGGAAGATAGATATGTCTCTTCCTGAAGGATATGGCAGGTTGCTTACTGTCTAGTGTGAAAGATTCAGGTTCCCCAAAACTCAGGAGACTTCAGCAGGGAAGACACCCCCTCTTTGGGCAGCATCCATCTGGATCCCTCCACATCAGCTTGGTGGGAACTGCTGGGCAATGGGAAGTGATACAACACGATACTCGTGACTGTGTCATGAGCAATAGAGTTGTTTAATCCAGAGGTCTGATTCTTCTGCCAGCTTCTGTGAAACTGTCTCAGACTAATTTTTTTGCTTACAAAAAGGACAAAATCTCAGATCCTTCACAGTTCTTGATAAGTGGTCCCCTTATTAAGTGCTTTTATCATAGTATTGTTCATCTCCTCTATGGAAATAATCAGTTTATATTGTGATAGCCTCTATGGGAAGCGAGTGACTGTTCCTTATTTATCTTTACTTTCCCAGGATCTGGCACATGGTGAGCCCTCTCATTACAGAAGAGTTTCTACTTAAGAGCAAGCAAAGTTTCAAAAGCTTGTACACATAGGGCTATTTGCTTCAAAGTTCAAAGTGACATTATTTAGGGAATAATAACATTGTCTGTTAATGGTGAAAAGAGTTTATGTGTCTTTGCTTATATCTGTACCTTGTGTAAATCAGTGTAAATTTATAAATTTTTAAAAATTTATAATTAGAGGAATTTGGTTGACCTCAACTAAACTGAGCATCACTCAATAAGTTGCACTGAATTAAATGAAATAATTATTATTTGCAATTCCTCCCTCCACAGTGCACTTGTTGAGAGTAAAGAAAACTTCATAGGAGGAGCATCAGAGGTGAAAGTGAGAATGAAGGTATGAAAAAACTAGGAGCAATTGAAGGACACATATTTAGGCTTATGAGAAAGGTCCTTCAGTGGTTGAGAAATTGGTTGCTTTAAGGGAACTTTATTAGGATCATGTAGCCCAGGTGCCAATCAAGAGGTCCCTGCTAGTATTTTCCAAGGAATTTTTACCTCTCATTATTTCCTAATGTTGATTATCATTAACCTCTGATACCTTCCCTAATTTAGCTCCATAAGCAATAAGAACATATAACCCAGGATCAGGAATATATTTCCTCCACCACACATCCTTCATGATGAAAACTATTCTAGCATTCTTTTCTTCTAAACCAGGAGTCTGTTTCTCCATCTAGTTCTCCATTACCTGCTACCAATCAAGAGGAGTTGATACATGTACTATATCTTTCTGCCATCACAGATGAACCCCTCTGGGATAATTTTTTGGAAAGGGATATAATAAATGATAAATCTCCCACACCTCCACCACCGAAAGAGCAGCCCTGAACCAAAGAGAAGCCTAGTCACCCTGGCCCTGAGGAAGTGCAATCAGTAGCTTTTAGGATCAAGAATCAAACTTCCACAGAGATAAGCACCGGGTTCTCAGAAAGAGAAGAATGGGCCCGGGCAGAATGGTGAGGGTTGGGAGAAGGGGGTGGAATTCCTGTAATATGAGAAAGACATAGAGGAACACTCACTGTGAAGCAATGTCTTCCAAATACTCTCTCTAGAATGGTATCTCTCCCTTCTAAACCTTCCGAGGGCCTTGAGGAAAGGCACTGTCCATCTCTGAGGAAAACTACCAGATGTAAATTACCTTCATTTGGTGTTAGGGAAGACGGGGCAAATGGGGGAGCTGGGTTGTTTTCCACATGTGCTCCCCGGCCTCTCATATCATGGTGTTCTTGCCCGGCGGCACCACAGCTTTCCCATGGAGGAGCATGCAGCTGTGCTGTGTCTGTTTGGAGCCCACAGTGTCTGCTCCCCCATGGAAGCATTCTGGATAATCATCCGGTAGTTGGATGATCTTAAGGAGTTAGCTGGACTTCCAGGTCACCCTGTCTTCCCTGGGCTTCCCGGGGTGTGTGAGGGATTGCCATGCAGGATTTAAAGTTGATGGCATTCTCATGAGGGCAGGCTGGGGAGAGGAGCTCCAATATTTCCAAGAATCCTGATAGTCAGGCATAAATCTAAATATTCATTCATAAGGATGTTTGCTCCAGTATGATTCAGAATAGAAAAAAATCTGGAAAAATCCTAAATTACTAATTACAGGGGCTTTATTAGTTTATCTGATACCAATACCTCCCTAAATTGATCTATACATTTAATGGAAATCCAATCAAATTCCAAGGAAGGTTGTTTTATGTGTGTGTGCCTATGTACATGTAGAAATTAATAAGATGCCTCTGGAATTTATGTAAGAAATGCAAAGATCCAAAAAATAACTAAGACAGTCATTCAGAAGAACAACCCTGTCTCCACACTACTAGACATCAAGACCTGTTATAAAGCAGTTGAGCTGTTTCAGTGTGGTACTGGTGCAAGAATAGACAAATAGATCAATGGAACAGAAAGAAGAGTCCAGAAACAGACCCACTCCTACATGGTCATTGATTAGTACAGGGCAGTGGGGAAATGGAGGGCTGTCTTACTGAAGGATGCTGGGTCAAATGGATATCCATAGGAGAAAACAATGAATTTTCACCCCTACTTCTTAATGTAAATGAAATTAATTCCAGGTGGATAGATGATATGACAGATAAAATAATAAAGTTTCTAGATTAAAATACAGAAGAATGTCTTTATGACCTGGGCAAGGTTTCCTAGATACAATACACTAAAGATCACCAGCCACGGTGTATAAAAAAAGATACATTAGACTACATTATAATTAATAATATCAGTTCTTTAAAAGATAACATTAAGGCAGTGAAAAGATGAGCTATAGAATGAGAGATCTTTGTATTTGCAAAGGGTTCATGGGCAGAATACATATTTTTAAAACTCTTAGAGAAAAGAGGGAAACATCAGAAAACAATAGAAAAAGTGGGCAAAAGACATGAAAACATATTTTTCAAAAGTAGATATTCAGATGACCAGTCATCATAGGAAAAGATGCTCAACTTTATGTTATTAGGGAAGTGCTAATTTGAACAATTTTAATGCCACTTCACAACTACATGAATAGCTAAAATGGAAAAGAGAAGCAGCTTCATGTGTTGGTGATATTGTGGATCAAGCAGAATTCTAGACTCATGGTGGGAGTGTGTGTTGGTGTTAAATACTGGTATACTATGTGGCAGTATCTAGCAGAACTGAACATGGGCATACGTGTGCAGAATATATATTTTCTAGAATCCAGCAATTTCATTTGTGAAAATACACCCAAAAGAAATGCATAGTTACCATATGTACAAAAACAGGCATGCCAGAATTATTTGTGATAGCCCCAAACTGAAAACAGCTAAAATGTACATCAAGAGTAGAAGGAATATGTAAGTCATGGTGTTTTCATCCAACGGCAGTAATACAATGCTATATGCAACAATGTGGATGATTTTCACAAATATAATATTGAACAAAAGAAGCCAGTATATAGTGTATTTTTCAATTTCTATAAGGTTAGAAAACAAGGAAATGTATCTGTGTATTATATACATCAGAATATTTATCCCTAGAGGGGTAATGGCAAATAAAAGATATGAAGGTATTGATGTTTTATTTTTGATTTGGGTGCTGATAACAAGGTATGTTTATATATAAAAATCATTAAGCTGAACAGCTATGTGTTAACTTTAATAAAGTGGATACTTTAAGAAAAGTTGCTAAAGAAACCATGTGTATGTTATATTAAATTATCTGGTGGAGAGTGAGTTAGAATACGATTTTTAAAAAATTAAAGGTAAGCCAGATGCCGAAAAACTCAGCTTGGCCTCAAGCTTCTATGGGTGTTGAAGTCCTGAAACCTGGGCACGACACTGGTGCCAAACATGATTTCCTCTTCAGGTTTCCTGAGCCCTGGCTTGGCTCTTCCAGTAAGTGTTTGACTTGGCACCTGCTGGTGGCTGCATGGTCTCGGTGCTCCAGGCCTTGGCTTCCTGCCTGACTCCAGCTTGGCTCAGCTCCACAAATGATCCCAGGTCCCTACCCCATGCACCAGCAGTCTCTCCTGAGCTTACAGTCTGAATTGGTAAGATCACTCTTCAGAGAAACTCTGTTATCCGAAAAGCAAAACCATTAAAGAAGATTGATTTTGTAGATAACACTAGTTCTCTCTCTCCATTTTGACTCTTGTAAAGCTACTGAAAACAAAAAGCCTGGAATCTCCATCACAGAAGAAAGACAGTAAGGCAAGAGCTGTAAACTCAAATGCCCAAAGGGACCAGGCAGATAAAAAGTGATGACATTTTTGTGAAAACATTATTTTCCTATTGAAAGAAAAACACACGCTCTTTCCCATTTTTCTAAAATTATAGAGCTGTCTATCTAAATTTGTGGTACAGGAAAATATGCATTTACTATACATATGAAGAGTAACAGTGCAAGTAAAATCATTAACAGCAATCCTCTTCAGGCAGACATGTATTGCAGTAAAGTGTAGGGTTCATGCCCTGTCTAGAAAGTCTGCTCCCCTTTGTGAAGTGTGGAAAAAGACAGATTTGGTGCTAGAAGAGATAGAACCTGTATTTTTAGGTTGAATCTTCTAACTTACAATTTTTAATTGAAAAAAACTTAGAAGATTGTGAAAGTCAAATAGGAAGGGTTTGGGACTGGGTTTGGCCCACAGATCATTAGTTTGTAATCCCTCCTCTGAGCTTATTGCAGTCATTAAATTCACTTATTCATTCATGAAACTCCAGAGCAATACTCATGATAAAAATGACTAGAGATCCTCACACTGTGTACAAGTTTTGGACCAAGCAAGGAAAAGTCAATGTCAACCACTTTTTCTCAGGTGCAGAGACAGAACCAGGCTTAGGTAGGTAAGCCAGTTCACCCATTACCCATTCATTCAGTGAACATTTTGGGGGCAGTTGCTTCCCAGATGTACCTCATTTTCATCCAGTTAGAATTATTTAATTATTTTTAAATGGACACTACAGTGTAAGCAAATACACAAACCAAGAAAGCCTTTGGTCAAATGATAGGCTTGGACTTGAAATCCTGAAACTATGACCTCTGGGAAAACTTTCTGGCATCAGCTTTTATGGCAATTACTCAGGGCTTAGTTGTGGACTCTAGAAGGAAATTAAAAGCCTCTGAAGGCTGATCTTCAAATCAAAGTCTTGTCATTGCTCAATTCAAATTCAGGATACAAAAGCAGAAGATAGAGAAAAGGCTCACTCAACACCAACAGTTAAATTAATTCAGGCAGAAAATGATATTCGGAAGTGAAATTAGCAGTTAGGGCTAAGGGTGCAAGAGCTAAGGAAAAATCCAAGAGCAAAATTTTGTATTTACCTAAGGAGTCCTGCTATTCCACTTCCCAGTTCACTGCTGTCTTAAAGGGAGAGGCGCAAAGCATAAAAATGTCTGTCATCCTAATGGCCTTACCCCTCACCCCGATTTCTCTAACAGAAGAGCTGCGGTCACTATTCTTTTGTTTTGCTGTTGTTACTGTCTCTGCGATCTAGTTTTTCCTTCTATACACAGGCCAGTCTTTAATAAATGTTTTTCTTTCCACTATATCACCCAAAGAACCCAAACATTAGTTCTTCCAAATGACAGCAATCGCCCTTTTCTGTAGCAGCAGCTCTCCAGCCTGCTCAGGGGCTTCCCAGAGAAGACTCTGCTGCTGCCAAATCGACCCGTATCAAGTGCAGAGCCAAAGCGAATCCTGGAACCAAAGCGCATTTTTGGAACTTTGTTTACAGAATTTAATTTCTTCTCTCTTCAGTTCTAACAGAGCTTGTGACGAAGAAATATGAACAGATTCTTTAGTAACTCCAAGGTCAAGATCACAGAACAAAAGGGCCCCATGGTTTGTTCCTTTTTATCAACATTGTATGTAGATGAAAAAAGATTGCTAAATTTCCCTATATTAAGGTAGTCAAAATTATGTCTGAGTCTGAAAAAAACAAAGTCAAAAAAAGTTTTCGACTGGATTTTATTTACTTAGACCTCATCCTCAATAGAAAGGAATGGAAATGCTTGGCAACTTCTCCATGAGCCCAGGGCTGTATTCCTGTCTCCATGCCTGCTTCTTCTAGTCTAACCTCTGCTGATTTATGAGCACAGCCTAAGGCTCCCTGTCTTCTAGATTTCTCAGCAGTGACATTCCCTAGAAGAGGTCTCTGAGGACCACCAGTATGATGGAAAAGTCCTAGAGCTGGAGTCAGAATTCTAGCTGGACAAGTTGTCATGATAGCCTCAGTTTCCTTATCTGTATAATGGGGATAAATATTTATATCACACAGTTGCAGTAAAAATTAAATTAAATTAAGAATGTGGAATATATAGAATGTACCTTGTGCAAAGGAAGTTTCCAATAAATGAAGGCTGAAACTGAATTCCTAAAAGGCATCTTACACATTGATTACAATGTTATGCACTATTCACAAAACTCCAAGAAACAGACAACCTGAATTACTTATCAGTGTACATCTCTTCTCAGTTTGAAAAGGCTTAAATGCTCTAGAATTTTACTAAACTAAGTGCATATTATTTTTTTCAAAATTGACACAGACTCCATGTTGTACTATGAGGAACACAGCATGGAAGAACTAGAAGTACATTTTTTCCCCCAAAAGGAACACATAAAAGTTTTTAAGGTCCAAAACCAACTACCCAGAAAATTAATATAGAGGGCAAAACAGGACAATTTCTCTAGATGAAATCCCGTTAATTAAAAAAAATCTTAACACTTCACAAATCTTAAAAATATGTTGATTATATTTTACATACTCATTCTGGTCTTTTTGGGTCTATTTGGCTAAAGGGTTGTGAGATCTGCCCAGGCTGTTTTTCAAGAATCAAGGAGCATTCTCTGAGGAAGAGCAAACCTGCTCACTGTCTTGACAGACTAACAACCTGTGCTAGTCACTGCGGCCATGCAGGGGAACTGCACAAGTGCACTTTCTTTTTAAAAAATCTTTTATTGACATATAACATGCCTACAGAAAAGTGTGCACAGCATAAGTGTATAACTCAAATACATTTTGCAAGCTAATCACACCCATGTAACCAGCACCCAAATAAAAAAACAGAATACTGGCATCTCAGAAACCCCCTGGCATCTCTCCCCAGCACTGCCCAGCCAAGGGTAACCTGATAGATAGCATGGGGGACTTTCCCCAGTGTTTACATCACATAAAATGACACATACAGTAGGTGTCCTTTTTTTGGTTTGGCTTCTTTTCCTCAATATCATGTTTGTGGGACTGATCCACATTTTTGCATGTATCTGTAGACCAATGTAATATTTCACTGTGTGGATATATCACAATTTGTTTACCCATTGTGCTGATGGATATTTCAGGGTTTTTTTTCTCCCCAGTTTCTGGCCTTTAAAAGTAGTGCTGCAATGAGCATCCTAGTGCTTGTCTTTTGGTGAGCATATGTATGCATTTCTATTGATTATATACCTAAGAGGGTGTTTAAGAATTTAGAAATAATGATAGCTTTAGCTTTAGTATATGTCTAACAGCTGTCCAAAGTGTCCATGACAAAACATACCCCTACCTGCAGTATGAGAATTCTGATTGATCTTCCTCCTCAGTGCTTGATATTAATATTCTTTTTCATATTAACCATTCTTCTGATTTGTTATTTTATGGAAATCACATGTATTTTTTAAACAAATTTATTTCTATATGTCATCCTGGCCCTGAAAAAGTATCCTTCACAAAGTATAGACATATTTGACCACAGCTATGAGCTGTTGGTCATAGCTTAGAGTTTTTGAGACCACAGCTCAGATGTATTGAAGCCACAAATGAGCAGGTTAGCTTTCCATGGATTAATACCCTTCCTGTCCAGAAGTGGCACACTGAATGTTCGCTAGCAACCTTGCAAATAGAGGTCAGTCATACCCAAGAGCTGTGGAATAGAATGGGTGGATGCATCACCACAAAGCCATCAGGGAGACCAGGAAAACTAAAATTTATGGGCTTTTCCAATAGCGTGTCTACAAAATTCATCATTATATACTTGATATAAGAACTCCTTTTACTATGGGAGGGTACTTATGCACAGATAAACATCTGGCTCCTGGTTCTCCTACTTACTAGATGTGTGACCTTGCTCAGTTTTCTTAGCCTCTCTATGCCTCATTTCCTCATATGCAAAATGTGGATAGTAATATTATCTGCTAAAAGGATTGTCATGAAGATTAAAAGTGAGTTAAATGAGTTATATCAAGTGCTTAGAACAGTGCCTGGCACATGGCAGGCGTTATATAATATTTGCCATATTTCATAGCATTATGTCATGAAGCCATGCCCCATCACCTGAAATAACCCTCCCAAAGTCCTCACACTATAGCACCGTATGTGGACAGATTCTCCTTCTATGGAAATCTTTGAGCAAAGGAGAATTGACCAGCCGCAGGCCAAGACAGGAATCATTGATTACCAAGTCATCCATGCTGATCAGTATGACTTCTGGATCTCTTGCATCTGTGAGTCTCTCCGACTCTGACATGGGGCTAAGAAGTGAGTCTTAGAACAAGAGATGTAGCTTAATACTTGGGCCTGATAGCTTTTTAATCTTGAACCTTCTTGCCTGTTTCAAGGATGAAATAGATCACCTGACCAGATAGAGAAGACCTAACCTAGAGAAATAATCCAGAAATTCTTCAAAAAATGAAAGTTAGTCTTGCTAAGTACTTGTGTCTGTTAAGATGCATTGTTGAAAATAATTGAAAACCCAATTCAAGATCGGCCAATGATAAAGAGAAATTCAATAGGTGTGGAAAATAAGGTTTCTGATCAGCACATTAACTCCATTTCTCTGAAATCTGAAAATTTTCTGCCCACTCAGTAATGTAGCAGTCTTTCTACATACAGTTTAGTCTCAAACGAGTTACAGATGATTGATTATACACCTTTTTTCACTGTGTAGGTAAGGAAAATCAATGATCTGAATGGATTGATTTTGTTTGATAGTGCATAAATAATGGAGCTAAAGTCTACTTTGAATCTATGCCTCAGAAGAGACAAATAATTTACACAAGGAAAAGCTCTTTCAAATGGTCAGAGAATGTAGCTTCAACACCTGCCTGGAACTTTGAAATGTTCGGTGTTAGCCAAGTGGTCCCAAAGCTGATGAATTAGCACAAATCCATTCCCTGTCTGACAAAGACTGATCTGATTCTCATCAGACATTGCTGTTCAACTGGAAGAGAACATTTCCCAATATTTTAATGAATCATTTCTTAGTACATGACAATTTTCTAATTTTACAAAAGAAAACCTCTGAATACTTCTGGCACCCTCCCCTTCTTTAAATCTGTATTTGGTCAACTGTAGTTGTTGGCACAAGAAGTATAAGTCAATTTCTATAACAAATGACTCCAAAAACCTCAACTGTAGACCTGCCTGCCCTTAATTTGATGGTGCAGTTGATGAAAGAAGGTTGAAAGTCTGACTGGAAGATAATCTAAAAAGCATGAAATAGAAGTGTCTCATGCAATGTTTAAGAAAAAATCCAGTGCTACTTATTGAGGCCTTAAAAATCCAAATGGGAGAGTTATATTTTACCTCACTGGTAGACAACCAGTGGTGCTCAATGTAATGAACTGACTTCATCGGTGTTAGTAATTCTCTTTCTGTATCTAAATGGTTTCTTCCTAGTGGGAAGGGAATGAAGATGTTATGAGTGTCTATTATACACTGATATTATCCCAGGCATCTTTTGCACATGCTCTCACACAAGAATCTTAACAATACTATTGTAAATTCTATATTATTATTCTCCTTTTATGGTAATGGGGATAAAACACACTCAATTATAGATCTTGACATCCCATCCTTCTATTTGCCTGCTTTAAGGAACTCATATTTGGTCCCTTGATATTTTTCTTCTCTTTTTAAGAGAAATGCTAAGGCTGTGCACCTTGTCTTAGCTTCTCAGGAAGGACATGGCGTAATAAATAGAAAGATATGAAGAATCCCAAGAGTCAAAGAACAGTTTAAGTATTTGACATTTGGAAGGAAGAGTGAGAGCTTGTACAGAAGGAAAAATAGGAAGGAAGAGATTTAAACAGGAGAGGAATTGAGGAAGGCAAGAGCAATGCAAGGAATCTAGAGGGAGCTTTTGGAGTTGAGAGTTTGCAGTGAGAAGAAGAGTAGGAATTTCAGAGCAATTTAGAGATTCATAAAATTCTTAAGGAAAAGAATATAAAAATAAAACAGAATTTGGTTTGTGTTACCAAGTGTGTTGTCCTTTGAAATTCTTAGGGGATGTCCAACAATTTACTGTAGATAATCAACCATCTTTCTCTAAAGAGAGACTAACCTTTGGAAGTTAAAAAGCTCAGTTTCATTTGGATAACATGTATATGAGGAAACTAAGAATCAGTAAGTTAAGTAACATGTCCAGGCCCTGGATGTAGCAAGAGGCCAGAGTTAACTGATTCAAGTCTGTATTTTTTCCACTGTCCACTGATAGCCAACAAGGACTGGGCTACTGAAGTGTGGACAAGGTCAGACTTCATTTTCACTGGTTGAGAGAAGTGGATTTTAAATGTCCAGGACTGAGAGGCAGTGTAGCAAAGTCCCCATGAATTATGGAGCAAAACTCCCTAGATTCAAATCTTGGCTCCTCTATTTATTAACATTGTGACCTGGGGTAAGTTACCTAACTTCTCTGTGCCTCTGTTTCCTCATTTACAAAGTGAAGATTTTGAGTTAATGTATTTAAAAATTCTTAAAACAGTGCTTTACACTGCTCTACACATTTAGTACTATTTAAATGTTAACTATTGCTTTTCTGGATTTTAGATGTCAGAGTGAAGATATACCAGTTCTCTTCTCTGGGACATTATACAAATGTCGCAAGGACAATGAGATGCAGAATCACAAACTCGGTCTTTCAGAAACTATGAACTATTCCTAACCCAAACCATAACAGAAGTGGAAAGACCACCAAATATAGGGAAGATCAATCCAAGCTTTGGGATGTCACAGAGGTGGGACACCTAAAGCTGGCAGAGCAAGGACTCCTCAACAATCCTTTGGAATGGGGCATGAGGGCCAGAAGCTGGGGCTTCCTTGGTCTCCCTTGGCTCCATGAAAACCCAGAGAAGGGATTATCTTAATGATGAAACACACAGACCCAGCATCTTTGCAGGAAGCAGTCTGTCAGGGAGGTAGGGAGACGGCAGAGACTGACCTCTGAGTAGTCCTGCTCCTTGTGTTTGGGGGAGAAGTAACAGCTAAGAGAATTTTCTTTTTCTTTTTCTTTTTCTTTTTATTTATTTATTTCTTTTCTTGAGAGGGCATCTCTCATATTTATTGATCAAATGGTTGTTAACAATAATAAAATTATGTATAGGGGGGTCAATGCTCAATGCACAATCATTAATCCATCCCCAGCCTAGTTCTCGTCAGTCTCCAATCTTCTGAAGCATAACGAACAAGTTCTCACATGGTGAACAAATTCTTACATAGTGAATAAGTTCTTACATGCTGAACAGTACAAGGGCAGTCATCACAGAAACTTTCAGTTTTGATAATGCTTTATGAACTATAAATAATCAGGTCAAATATGAATATTCGTTTGATTTTTATACTTGATTTATATGTGGATCTCACATTGCTCCCTTTATTATTATTATTATTTTTATTTTTAATAAAATGCTGAAGTGGTAGGTAGATGCAAGATAAAGGTAGAAAACATAGTTTAGTGTTGTAAGAGAGCAAATGTAGATGATCAGGTGTGTGCCTCTAGACTATGTGTTAATCCAAGCTAGACAAGGGCATTAAAACATCCACGGATGCAAAAGATTTCTCTCAAAACAGGAGGGGGTGAGGTTTTAAGCCTCACCACTGTTGATCCCCAATTTCTCACCTGATGGCCCCCCTGTGACTGTGCCTGTCTTAGGTTGTTCCTCCCTTGACGAATCTTACCCGTCTCTGGCAAACCAGTCATCTTCCGGGGCCATACAGGGAGATGTAAGGTTGGTAAGTGAGAGAGAAGCCATATTGTTTGAAAAGGTTAGCTTTTTACTTCTTTGCAGATTTATGCCCTGTGGCTTCTATGCCCAGCATTTGTCTTGAGATATCTTTACCACTTGGAGGAGTTACGATACTTGGTGAATTCGATATGAGGCACGAATTCTATTTGAGGGTTGTAATTAGGAAGGAAAAAGAAAAGCTATAGAGGTAGCAGACGGAAGAAAACATGGAAAGATTGATTATTTCTTTGACATATCTTCTTGTAGAGTAACTTAAGCATGTATAGGTTTTAAACTCCTAATTAAATTGCACACACACATTAACATAATAGGAATACAGTTACATAACCAAAGCAGATCTATAATTACCAGCCATCTCCAGTGAAGCCAAGAAAACCAGTTAGGCACCCTAGGCATTTGTGAAAATTTGTCTATGATATGATGGATATTGTCCAACTGTACTTGAACAGTCTGAGAGAAATCAGACAAATTAAAACAACCCATTCCTGGTAACTGTTCACATCCCATATGTTCTTTTAAGAGTAGATAGGCTGTAGTTGTAAGATTTTGGAGCACTACAATTTGCACTTCTCCTAATTCTTGGTTGAGTTCCAACAGTATAGATCCAGTCAAATTTGTTGTTTTACTGATAGCACAGGCCAGCTTAGAAATCTCCTTCTTTATTCCAATGGCAAGTCCAGGAACCGGTGGGATGGATGCAGCTACAACTGCAGCATCGCCTGGATCTTTGTTGAGGTTTTTTGATGATCATCTTCTGGTATGACTCTTCCAGAGAATGCTGATGTTGGAAGTTCTTCTTCATATTGTATCTTAGTTCATTTTCTGGGTAGCCAAATTAGGCTTTGATCCTCTGTATAAATACAAACAGACCCTTTGCCCACACTTTGATATGCCCTTTATACCATTGTGTATAACTCATTGGAGGTTACCACCCAGGAACTGTTATTTTTTTTAAGAGAAAGGAATATTATCAGAAAAGTGTACATCCATAGCCGATCATCTGACACCCTTTAAGTGATCAAAATTAAGGATATTTAAAGCATGCATTAATCGTTGATTTACAATTAGTTTTATCCTATCAAGGAGTAATCTCCCTTTTCTTTCTTTTTTTTTATCTTTAATCTACACTTACATGAAGAATATTACGTTTACTAGGCTCTCCCCTTTACCAGGTCCCCCCTATAAACCCCTTTAAAGTCAATGTGCATCAGCATAGCAAAGTGTTGTAGAATCACTACTTTTCTTCTCTGTGTTGTATAGCCCTCCCCTTTTTCCCTCCCCACAAATGCATGCTAATCTTAATATTACTTTTCTTCTTCCCCCTCCTTATCCCTCCCTACCCACCTATCCTCCCCAGTTCCTTTCCCTTTGGTACCTCTTAGTCCATTTTTGGGTTCTGTAATTCCACCGCTTTCTGTTCCTTCAGTTTTTCCTTTGTCCTTATACTCCGCAGATGAGTGAAATCATTTGGTATTTCTCTTTCTCCACTTGGCTTATTTCACTGAGCATAATACCCTTCAACTCCATCCATGTTGCTGCAAATGGTAGGATTTGCCCTCTTCTTATGGCTGAGTAGTATTCCATTGTGTATATGTACCACATCTTCTTTATCCATTCATCTACCGATGGACATTTAAGTTGCTTCCAATTCTTGGCTATTGTAAATAGTGCTGCAATAAACATAGGGGTGCATCTGTCTTTCTCAAACTTGATTGCTGCATTCTTAGGGTAAATTCCTAGGAGTGGAATTCCTGGGTCAAATGGTAGGTCTGTTTTGAGCATTTTGATGAACCTCCATACCGCTTTCCACAATGGTTGAACTAATTTGCATTCCCACCAACAGTGTAGGAGGGTTCCCCTTTCTCCACAGCCTCACCAACATTTGTTGTTGTTTGTCTTTTGGATGGCAGCCATCCTTACTAGTGTGAGGTGATATCTCATTGTAGTTTTAATTTGCATTTCTCTGATAATTAGCGATGTGGAGCATCTTTTCATGTGTCTGTTGGCCATCTGTATTTCTGATTTGGATAAATGTCTGTTCAGTTCTTCTGCCCATTTTTTAATTGGATTATTTGTTTTTTGTTTGTTGAGGCATGTGAGCTCTTTATATATTTTGGATGTCAAGCGTTTATCAGATCTGTCATTTACAAATATATTCTCCCATACTGTAGGGTTCCTTTTTGTTCTATTGATGGTGTCTTTTGCTGTACAGAAGCTTTTCAGCTTAATATAGTCCCACTTGTTCATTTTTGGTGTTGTTTTCCTTGCTTGGGGAGATATGTTCAAGAAGAGGTCACTCATGTTTATGTCTAAAAGGTTTTTGCCTATGTTTTTTCCTAAGAGTTTTATGGTTTCATTATTTACATTCCAGTGTTTGATCCATTTTGAATTTACTTTTGTGTATGGGGTTAGACAATGGTCCAGTTTCATTCTCCTACATGTAGCTCTCCAGTTTTGACAGCACCGTCTGTTGAAGAGACTGTCATTTCGCCACTGTATGTCCATGGTTCCGTTATCAAATATTAGTTCACCATTTATGTTTGGGTTAATGTCTGGAGTCTTTAATCTGTTCCACTGGTCTGTGGCTCTGTTCTTGTGCCAGTACCAAATTGTCTTGATTACTATGGCTTTGTAGTAGAGCTTGAAGTCGGGGAGTGAGATACCCCTACTTTCTTCTTCTTTCTCAGGATTGCTTTGGCTATTCGGGGTCTTTGGTGTTTCCATATGAATTTTTGAATTATTTGTTCCAGTTCATTGAAGAATGTTGCTGGTAATTTGATAGGGATTGCATCAAATCTGTATATTGCTTTGGGCTGGATGGCCATTTTGATGATATTAATTCTTCCTAGCCAGGAGCATGGGATGAGTTTCCATTTGTTAGTGTCCCCCTTAATTTCTCTTAAGAGTGACTTGTAGTTTTCAGGGTATAGGTCTTTCACTTCTTTGGTTAGATTTATTCCTAGGTATTTTATTCTTTTTGATGCAATTGTGAATGGAATTGTTTTCCTGATTTCTCTTTCTATTGGTTCATTGTTAGTGTATATGAATGCTACAGATTTCTGTGTGTTAATTTTGTACCCTGCAACTTTGCTGTATTCCAATATCAATTCTAGTAGTTTTGGAGTGGAGTCTTTAGGGTTTTTTATGTACAATATCATATCAACTGCTAATAGTGACAGTTTAACTTCTTCTTTACCAATCTGGATTCCTTGCATTTCTTTGTTTTGTCTGATTGCCGTGGCTAGGACCTCTAGTACTATGTTAAATAACAGTGGGGAGAGTGGGCATCCTTGTGTAGTTCCCGATCTCAGAAGAAAAGCTTTCAGCTTCTCGCTGTTCAGTATAATGTTGGCTGTGGGTTTATGATATATGGCCTTTATTATGTTGAGGTACTTGCCCTCTATTCCCATTTTGCTGAGAGTTTTTATCATGAATGGATGTTGAATTTTGTCAAATGCTTTTTCAGCATCTATGGAGATGATCATGTGGTTTTTGTCTTTCTTTTTGTTGATGTGGTGGATGATGTTGATGGATTTTCGAATGTTGTACCTTCCTTGCATCCCTGGGATGAATCCCACTTGGTCACTGTGTATGATCCTTTTGATATACTTTTGAATTCGGTTTGCTAGTATTTTATTAAGTATTTTTGCATCTACATTCATCAGGGATATTGGTCTGTAATTTTCTTTTTTGGTGGGGTCTTTGCCTGGTTATGGTATTAGGGTGATGTTGACTTCATAGAATGAGTTTGGGAGTATTCCCTTCTCTTCTATTTTTTGGAAAACTTTAATGAGAATGGGTATTATGTCTTCTCTGTGTGTCTGATAAAATTCTGCGGTAAATCCATCCGGCCCCAGGGTTTTGTTCTTGGGTAGTTTTTTGATTACCATTTCAATTTCTTTGCTCGTAATTGGTTTGTTTAACTTTTGTGTTTCTTCCTTGGTCAGTCTTGGGAGGTTGTATTTCTCTAGGAAGTTGTCCATTTCTTCTAGGTTTTACAGCTTGTTGGCATATAGGTTTTCATAGTAGTCTTTAATAATTCTTTGTATTTCTGTGGAGTCTGTCGTGATTTTCCCATTCTCATTTCTTATTCTGTTGATTTGTGTTGATTCTCTTTTTCTCTTAATAAGTTTGGCTAGAGGCTTATCTATTTTGTTTTTTTTCTCAAAGAGCCAGCTCTTGGTTTCATTGATTTTTGCTGTTGTTTTATTCTTCTCAATTTTGTTTATTTCTTCTCTGATCTTTATTATGTCCCTCCTTCTGCTGACTTTAGGCCTCATTTGTTCTTCTTTTTCCAGTTTCGGTAATTGTGATGTTAGACTATTCATTTGGGATTGTTCTTCCTTCTTCAAGTGTGCCTGGATGGGTATATACTTTCCTCTTAAGACTGCTTTCGCTGCACAGAAGTTGGGGCTTTGTGTTGTTGTTGTCATTTGTTTCTATATATTCCTTGATCTCTAGTTTGATTTGTTCATTGATCCATTGATTGTTTAGAAGCATGTTATTAAGCCTCCATGTGTTTGTGAGCCTTTTTGTTTTCTTTGTAGAATTTATTTCTAGTTTTATACCTTTGTGTTCTGAAAAATTGGTTGGTAGAATTTCAGTATTTTGGAATTTACTGAGGCTCTTTTTGTGGGCTAGTATGTGGTCTATTCTGGAGAATGTTCCATGTGCACTTGAGAAGAATGTATATCCTGTTGCTTTTGGATGTAGAATTCTATAGATGTCTACTAGGTCCATCTGTTCTAGTGTGTTGTTCAGTGCCTCTGTGTCCTTACTTATTTTCTGCCCAGTGGATCTATCCTTTGGGGTGAGTGCTGTGTTGAAGTCTCCTAAAATGAATGCATTGCAGTCTATTTCCCTCTTTCGTTCTGTTAGTATTTGTTTCACAAATGCTGGTGCTCCTGTGTTGGGTGCATATATATTTAGAATGGTTATATCCCCTTGTTGGACTGAGCCCTTTATCATTATGTAGTGTCCTTCTTTATCTCTTGTTACTCTCTTTGTTTTGAAGTCTATTTTGTCTGATATTAGTACTGCAACCCCTGCTTTCTTCTCACTGTTGTTTGCCTGAAATGTTTTTCCATCCCTTGACTTTTAGTCTGTGCATGTCTTTGGGTTTAAGGTGAGTTTCTTGTAAGCAGCATATAGATGGGTCTTGCTTTTTTATCCATTCTATTACTCTGTGTCTTTTGATTGGTGCATTAAGTCCATTTACATTTAGGGTGACTATTGAGAGATATGTACTTATGCCATTGCAGGCTTTAAATTCGTCGTTACCAAAGGTTCAAGGTTAGCCTCTTTAGTATCTTACTGCCTAACATAGCTCACTTATTGAGCTGTTATATACACTGTCTGGAGATTCTTTTCTTCTCTCCCTTCTTATTTCTCCTCCTCCATTCTTCATATGTTGTGTGTTTTGTTCTGTGCTCTTTTTAGGAGTGCTCCCATTTAGAGCAGTCCCTGTAAGATGCCCTGTAGAGGTGGTTTGTGGGAAGCAAATTACCTCAGCTTTTGCTTGTCTGGGAATTGTTTAATCCCAACATCATATTTAAATGATAGTCATGCTGGATACAGTATCCTTGGTTGTATTAAATATATCATGCCATTCTCTTCTGGCCTGTAGGGTTTCTGTCAAGAAGTCTGATGATAGCCTGATGGGTTTTCCTTTTAGGTGACCTTTTTCTCTCTAGCTGTCTTTAAAACTCTTTCATTTTCCTTGATCCTTGCCATTTTAATTATTATGTGTCTTGGTGTTGTCCTCCTTGGATCCTTTCTGTTGGGGGTTCTGTGTATTTCCGTGGTCTGTTCGATTATTTCCTCCCCCAGTTTGGGGAAGTTTTCAGCAATTATTTCTTTAAAGACACTTCCTATCCCTTTTCCTCTCTCTTCTTCTTCTGGTACCCCTATAATACAGATATTGTTCCTTTTGGATTGGTCACATAGTTCTCTTAGTATTGTTTTGTTCCTGGAGATCCTTTTATCTCTCTCTATGTTAGCTTCTATATGTTCCTGTTCTCTGGTTTCTATTCCTTCAATGGCCTCTTGCATCTTATCCATTCTGCTTATAAATCCTTCTAGGGTTTGTTTCACTTCTGTAATGTGCTTCCTGACATCTGTGATCTCCCTCCGGACTTCATCCCATTGCTCTTGCATTTTTCTCTGCAATCCCGTCAGCATGTTCATGATTTTTATTTTGAATTCTTTTTCAGGAAGACTGGTTAGGTCTGTCTCCTTCTCAGGTGTTGACTCTGTGATCTTTGTCTGCCTGTAGTTTTGCCTTTTCATGGTGATAGAGATAGTTTGCAGAGCTGGTACAGGTGATGGCTGGAAGAGCTTTCCTCCTTGTTGGTTTGTGGCCTTCCTCTCCTGGGAGAATAGCGACCTCTAGTGGCTTGTGCTGGGAAGCTGTTCGCAGACAGGGCTTCTGCTTCCTGCCCAGCTGCTATGGAGTTTATCTCTGCTGTTGCTTGGGTGTGGCCTGGCTCCAGCTGCTGCTCCAAAATGTTGGAGCCCCATTGGAGGGGGAGTGGCCGGGAGGCTATTTATCTCGATAAGGGGCCTCCGTGCTCCCTGTTGCCCAGGGGGTTAGAGTGCCCAGAGATCCCCAGATTCCCTGCCTCTGGACTAAGTGTCCTGCCCTACCCCTTTAAGACTTCCAAAAAGCACTATCCAAACAAAAACAATAACAGCAACAAAAAAAAAAGAAAAAGAAAAAGAAAAACGCACGATTTTCTTTATCCTCAGGCGCTAGTCTCAGGCACCCACTCACCAGTCTTGCTGCCCTGTTTCCCTAGTATTGGGATCCCTGTCCCTTTAAGACTTCCAAAAAGCACTCGCAAAAAAAAAAAAAAGAAAATGGCCACTCCCGTTTCTTTGTTCTCCGGTGTCGGCCTCAGGCACCCGCTCACCAGTCCTAATGCCCTGTTTCCCTAGTATCCAGGACCCCACGCATGCACTGTGTCTGCGCTCTGGTCTGGATGGCTGGGGCTGGGTGTTCAGCAGTCCTGGGCTTCTTCTCCCTCCCTGCTGACTCCTCTCCTCCCGCTGGGAGCTGGGGGGAGGGGTGCTCATGTCCCGCCAGCCGGGGCTTGTATCTTCCCCCCTTTGCGAGGCGCTGGGTTCTCGCAGGTGTGGATGTGGTCTGGATGTTGTCCTGTGTCCTCTGGTCTCTATTTTAGGAAGAGGTGTCTTTGTTATATTTTCATAGATATATGTGGTTTTGGGAGGAGATTTCTGCTGCTCTACTCACACCACCATCTTGGCTCTGCCGAGAATTTTCTTTTAATGGTCTATTTCACATGTATGTTCCTTCCAATAGTTTCATTGCTTTATGCTTGTTTTTTTCCCTTCTTAACTAAATAAAAACCAAACACACGAAGAGAAAGATTAAAAAGAAGAGAAAGAGGAAAAGGAGAAACCAGAAAACAGTTAAATCCTGCCATATCTGTATTGCCAAAAAATGTAAATTAGCTAAAATTACCTATTGCAAGGAATATTATCCTAATGTCAAGACAAGTTGCAAAAGCATTAAAAGAGACAGTATAATGGTAAAGGACCTATATAATGATAAAGAACCCAACCCACAAGGTAGGTGAATATTGTGTCAATATTCACAAAGGATAACTGTAGGAAATATGAGAAATAGAAATATAGTCATCATTAGAGATGTTAGCCCATTGCTTGGACCAAGACAGATCAAATTTACAAAATGTGAAGAAGAAAAGAACATAATAATTTAGTAAGATACATTATATATTCATGCACACTCACACATGCTCCATAAATTACAGGGACTGCACATTCTTTTCAATTGCTTATGAGACACTCACAATAGTAGACCATACTTTAAGCTACAAGTAGTATCAATAAATTCCAGAGAATAGAAAAAAAAACATGCTATGTTCATAATAGCATAAAACTAAGACATAATAACAAAACGACGGAAGAGTTCATCACCTGGAAATAGGAGGGGAAAAAAGCCCTCCTTTTATACAGAGAATATCTAGAATGTAACATTAATGAAAACATACCAGAACTTGTGAGTTATTACTACTGCTCTTCTCAGAGGAAACAATACTGGTGTTGGGGAATTCAGATACTTGGGAAAAAGGTTTTTATTTCTTAATCTGTAACAAAATACATTCCAGATGGGGGCTGTTAAAGAATTAAATGTATTTTAATAAAAAGGGGGTGATACAAAACAGAGGGAAAAAGAGAAACGATGGAATAGTTTACAGCGGGCCAACACTCCCATTGAAACAATTAGAAAAGAGATGAAACAGTAGGAACCATCCACTTGAAGGTACCAGATATTTATCACAACAACCAGAACCTAAAAAGTCAAAATTCCAGAGAAAAAGGAACCACTTAAACAGACATGAGCCACCACAGTGCATCGATTTTATCCCTCCGGGCATTTGCAACCAGGAGAGTTGAGGATACAGGACGAAGGCTCAGACCACTGCCAAGAGGTGAGACCCAGCAAAACTTTGGGAAGACCCACTGGGTTGGACTAACAAAAGTTAGAGATCTTGGGGGCCAAGGAATTCCCAGAGAAGGAAGGGGTAGAGACCTGAGCCCAGTGCTCTGCTGGTCTACTCTTCAAAACATTTGCTGAGTTTTAAAGGTGACTGGGGGAGAAGGTGAAGTAGAAAAGAAAACCTCTGAAAAGCAGAGGTGTCTGGGCATTTTCGAGTTCTGATATATCAACTAGAATGCAGGACCCAGCAATGGGAAGTAGCCCCAGGGGCTTTCAGTTAGTACACTGGAGGGCCACACCATGGGAGCAGGGTCCCGAGTTCTGAGCAAGATCCCCCGGAGGACCTGGCATGTACTATCAGGGCATAAGAGGTAGCCTCCTCTTCCTGATTATTTAGGGTCTTAGTCCTAGGAGCCAGTTGTGATAGTTAATTTTATTTGCCAACTTGGCTAGGGTATGGCACCCAGTTGTTTGGCCAAACACTAATTTAGATGATGCTGTGAAGGTATTTTGTAGATATGATTACTATTTATAATCAGTTGATTTTAAGTAAAAGAGAGTACCCTTGATAATGGTGGTGGGTCTTATCCAAACAGTTGAAGATTTTCACAGCAAAAATCTGAGGTTTCTGGAGAAGGAATTCTGTCTCAAGACTGTAGCATAGAAATCATACATGAGTTTCCAGGCTGCTGGCCTGACCTTTGGATTTGGACTCAAGGCTACAACCTCAATTCTTGCCTGAGTTTCCATCTGCCAGCCCTACAGATTTCAGAATTGCCAGTCCCCACAAAACCACATAAACCAGTTCCTTAAAATCTTTGTCTCTCTACACACACACACACTCATTATTGGTTCTGTTTCTCTGAAGAATCATGACCGATGCTCCCATTAGTAGGGCCCACATACAAAAGAGATCCTTTCCAACATGTTTGAATTCTTAGGGCAGACAACCAATTCCTAGGACCTCACTGTGGGAAACTCAGCACATCACCTGTAACTTTTAAGCTCACAGAAGGTAAATTTGCTGAATGAGAGTGAAAATGCCACCATTTCAGTATGAGGCTGTTTTAGGCTGTGAATAAACAGATCAACTTAGTAAATTTGAAAGTAAGTTAACCAGTCCATTTATTGCAGCAATTAAAAGACCAGCTGTAGACTGTGCCTAACATAGTTGCTTAAACAGCTGCACTACCGCAGTGGTTATTTTCAGACCAGATTGCTTATAGTTTAGTCTTATTATAAACCATTTTTGTAAGGTCTCAATTAACATTAAACACAACAGTTATTGCATTTAGTGCCATAGCCCACAGAATATATTGCAGGGATAGATTCGGTTTAAGCTGAAAAATCTTTCATTGCTACATAAGAAGTAACCATATTGAGTGTAGAAATTAAACTTGCATCTTGTGACCAAATTTCTAAGCAAATCTTCAATAATACTAAAGTTACAAGGAAGAGTCAATGTTTGCTTATTGAATGGATATGTAAAATTTGTTTTAAAGGCATCCATATTTTGTTTTAAGCACCTCTATTTCTGCAGCTACTATAATAGTATGTAATTCATGGCAAGACCGCTTTGGACCACTGTTCCTTCCATCCTTCCTTACTTTTCTCATCTTTTTATGCCCACTCTTTACCTGACAACCTCTCAAAGCCTTTCTCATCTTCAATATGTGGGATGAGTCCTTCTTAAGAGTATTTTCCTATCAGTTAACGTGAAACATATTTCAAACAACACATTATATTGTGAGCTGCACAGTCTGAAAGACTATGTTCAAGATGTAGAATGTTTGCTAAAATATTTTTCCACTAATATGCTATTGTCCACAGTTAGGATGAGAGCTCAGGCTCTAGTCAGAATGTAAGCTCTTGTGAGAACAGGGGGTTATTTCCCCTTCACCAGACTGATCTTTGTCCTGCCACACTGTTTATATCAGCCAGTGCATGATGTGAAATTATTATTTACATGTCATTTACTTGGGTCTTAGCACTGGTCTGGGGGCTCTGCAAGGGCAGGAATCTTGTTGATCTTGCTCATCTCTGTAATCCTCAGAGCCCAGCACATTGTCTGCATCAAGGGAAAAGCAGTGGAGCACAGTGGATGGGCGGGCAGATAGGAAGGTTCATATTCAAATTTGGGCTCCACTACATCTGAGCTATGTGTAGTCAAGCGACCTAACTGCTTTGGTCCTCCATTGCTCATCCATAAAGTAGATAATATGCGCTACCCTTTTCAGTGGCTACTATGATAAAGAAAACACGTTAGGTGAAGTGATTAGCATAGTACTTGTGTTAGTTATCTACTGCTGTGTAACAAATTACCTCAAAACAGAACTGGAAACAAGGATCATTTATTATCTCACCAGTTCTGTGAGTCAGGAATCTGGGTCTCTCTCAAAGCTACAGTCAAGGTGTCAGCCAAGGCTGTAGTCACCTCCAGCTTCATCTCAGGGAGGATGTCCTTCCAGGCTCACTCATGCGGCATTTGGCAGCCTACTGGAAGATCCACTTGCAAGCTCTCACTCAGGCCTCTCTGAGGGCTGTCTCATAACAGCAGCTGGCTTCCCTCAGAATGAGCAATCCAAGAGACAGCTAGAGTGAAAGCTCAGGACAAGTCAGTCTGTTCATAACAATCTCAGAAGTGACATCCCATCACTCTAGCCATATGCTGTTTGTGAGAAGTGAGTTATTAGGTCCTGCTTACACTCAATCAGAGGAGATTACATAAGGACATATGAGGAGGCAGGGATCAGCAGCACCACCTTAGAGGCAATACACCACAGCACCTGAATATGGCAATAATAACATAGCTAACAGTTAACATGGCTTACGAACTGCCAGGAAAAGTACTTTATATATATTATCTATTCAATTCCCACACCATACTGTGCAGGAGGTAGACTTATTAGCCTCATTAAATGGATGAGGAAATAGAGGCAAAGAGATGTAAAGTGACCCAAGAAAGCTACAGTTAGCATGTAGCATCTTCAAGTTTCAAAACCTGATCATCTGACCCTGGGGCCATGGTCTCAAACTCAGTGCTAAACTTTCTCTCAGAGAAGAGTTCAATAAATGGTAGCTGTTGTCATTAAATGCAAAGACAGTGTTACAGAACAGTCAAAGAACAGAGGAGGTGGAAGAACCCAGGAGATAGGCAGCTTTACTGAAGAAACTGAGAAAGGAGCTGAAATTTCACCTGCAGGAGAAAACACAGCACTTTCCTGCAGGTGAAGTCCAGAGAGTAGGGCCCGGCAGAGTATCTTGGAGGTTACAAGGCATAGTTCTAACCGTGAAAGGAAACAGCCTTGCTAAGACAGCCCCGTAGCCTTACGATATGGGACAGCATCCTAGGCATGAGTGCCTGGACAAGATTTTTTAGAGCCTTAAACATTTGCCACAGTACAAAATATATGCCGTGATAATTGTTCTAATGTGAGGGCTTCCAGGGCAAAAGTTTTGGCCTGGGACTCCCAGACTAAGTTATTGTTTTTGGCTAGAGAGAAAAAAGGGACATCTTCTGAAATAACATTCACCCTTTCATCTGTTTCCCTATGTTTAAAAATGTTGTTTCAAAAAGGGTCCATGACTCAAGAGCCAAACTTAGATCAATTCTTTGGAAAGGAAGTAACTGCTGTGCACATGACACCTGGCAAACGTGAGCAGTCCCACCACTCAGTCTTGGGAACACTTGTTACAACTCCAGTAAAAATGAGTTATTTGAGAGTGAAATAGCAGCCTCTCCCTTCTAAACTAAACATAGGGTCAGAACATTTGGTTACAGGATAGGAAACAGCAAATAAAGGTAATTTTGTTTGGACTCTTGCTTACTAGTTCCATTCAAAAAGAGAGTTTAAAGGAAACCACAGCTGGTGTTCAGATAATCAGCCAATAGAGCTAGCAAAGCCCTAACAGTAAGTGGGTCACTGAGTTTACAAAGAAAGAGAAAAAATGGATTCCTTGACCACTCTCTAACTCTGGGCCAGAGTATGGAATGGAGAAGCATGAAGAACCTGTAACAAGCTGTTTTCTTTGCAAAGTATCACTCACTTTGAAAAAGGCAGTGTGAAATTTTTAAATTGGAGTCAATTATTTTGAGGGTGACTATTTTGCATTCATAATTATTGTTTAATTTAGGAAAGGACCCTCTTAAGACTTTGGAGTTTCCATTCTTCAGATGTTTTCTTGGAATCATGGCATTGTGAATTTTGGAGATGGAGAGGATACTAGAGGTCAGAGCAGATCTGGGAAGTGTTGGTTGGGAAATAGGAACTAGGGAAGGAGGTCCCATTGCTGCTAGTAAAATAAAGTTTTACTTGATTCCTATTTCTGACTGGTCAGAAATAATTTGGGACAAGGAGTAGGCTACATGTATCCTGCATGGAATTTGCTTCTTTCCCTAAGGGCTGTGGTTTAGAAGAAAGATGTGGTTTGGAAGAAAGAAAATATCCTCTTTCTGGAGTCTTCCCATTGTATTCATTGCAGTTTGGATGATGTTATTTAAACCTGAAGAGAATTTAAGTCAAAGTTCTTGCAAAGGAGTGGCATCTCAGAGGTGTTGAAAACTGTGGAATTCTGTGATTTTCTTTGGATACTATTATATCATTAGTTCACACCTCACCACTTAAGTCAGTACAAAACATCTAAATGTTAACTCCTTAAGGGCAGGGTCTAGTCTATATCACCTTTGCATTCTCTGCTCTGCCCAAGGTTCTTAATGAGCTGCTGTGAATGCTGACTGGTAATTTATAATACTTCCTGGTATGGTGACAGTACAGGCTTGATTCAGCACAGCCTGATATCTACACCTTGCACTTCTTACAACCTGCTGAGCAAGTGTACCCACATACAGGGGTCAGGTGAATTCAAGGAAGGTCCTTTTGGAGACTTAGATGATTGCTGAAATCATATATCCACTAATTAATTAATTATTATAAGAGCACCTTCATAGGCACTGTCTCAGGTGCCATGCATCAAAAGATAAACAAGATGCAGTACATTCCCCAAAGGGAGCTTGCTTTTCCTAATCTAAAAGAAAGATTAGTGTTGAATCTGAAAATATGATTCCATTTATAAAATTTCTGTTTACATTTCACTTACCAGAAATATCTGTTGCCTACAGTTATGAACATCTATCGCCAAACAAACACTCAAAATCTATCACTTACCTATGTGGAGATTAAAGGGGTTGGAAAGCTAACACAGGTGGAATACTCAGAGAGACTGAGATTCCAGCTTCTTGTGGAGAACAGGAACCCACAACTAGCCACTCTGGGACAAAAGAAAGGTGGGAACTCTGAGAGACTTCCCAACAGTGAGAGGGCTGTTAAAGAGGAAAGGATTGCACAGAGCTTGCTGCTCAGAAGAAAGGTCAGGTGAACAAAATCATCCTGGCACACTCAGCACAGCAGGTTGGGAACTTTTGGGAGCTTCAGGAACTCCATCCCCCTGGGTAGCAATGCAGCTCCAAGGCCCCCCACCACAATACACAGCTTGTCACTCCTTCTTTCCAGCCAGTGCCAGCTCGCAAACCTCTTGCCCCCAACATTGCACCAGGCCAGCCAGAGGGTGGCCTCACCTATAGCAGCTACAGGGGCTTAGCATAGAGGCTGCTCCTTATGCACTTGGTCCACTGGCCTTGGCAATGGAGGCACGCACTGAAGCCAGGAAGCAGGAAAGAGCGCTTTCCTCCCAGCAGGCACCAGCACTGCTTGCCTGTGACTGCCGCCATCACTCCAGGTGCTGAACAGCTCCAGAGTATAGAGCTTCTGGGTACTAGAGGAAGCTGCCTACATGAAGTTATAATTCCATATTATTCATTAAAAATATGAAACGTCAAAAGAACCTGGTACAAACCAAAATTCCACAAACACAAGAAAGAGGGCCAAGTGAAACTGAAATCACCAATATTCCTGATAAAGATTTCAAAATTAAAATCATAAACATGCTCATGGAGTTACAAGAACTCATGGAGGACTTCTAAAAAGAGACAAAAACTTTGAAAAATACAGTATCTGAAATGAAACATACAGTGGAGGGATTTATAAGAATATTAGAGGAGGTAGAGGAAACAGTAAATGAAATAGAAATTAGAGAAGAGGAATACAAAGAAGCTGAGGCACAGAGAGAAAAAAGGATCTCTAGGAATGAAAGAATATTAAGATATTAAGAGTACTATGTGACCAATCCAAATGGAACAATATTCACATTATAGGGATACCAGAAGAAAAGAGAGAAAAGGAGATAGAAGGTCTCTGAAGAAATAATTGCTGAAAACTTCTCCAGTCTTCAGAAGGAAATAGTCTTTCAGGCTATGGAACTACATAGATCTCCCAGCACAAGGGACCCAAGGAAGACAACACCAAGACATATAATAATTAAAATGACAAAGATCAAGGGTAAGGACAGTGCTAAAAGCAGCCAGAGAGAGAAAAAAATGTCACCACAAAGGGAGACCCATCAGGCTAACATCAGACTTCTCAACAGAAACCTTATAGGCCAAAAGGGTGGCATGATATATTTAATGCAATTAAGCAGAAGGGCCTTGAACCAAGAATACTCTACCCAGCAAGATTATCATTTAAATTTGAAGTGGGTATTAAACAATTTCCAGATAAGGAAAAATTGGAGTTTACCTTCCAGAAACCATCTCTACAGTGTATTTTTGGAGGGACTGCTATAGATGGAAGTGTTCCTAAGGCTAAATAGCTGTCACCAGAGAAAATAAAACCACACTAAAGGAAGCAGACCAATTAACTAATTACTAAGCAAATGCAAAATTAAATCAACTACCCCCAAAGTGAGTTGAGACATACACAAAGAGTACAGGATGTGACACCTAATATATAAAGAATGGAGGAGGAAGAAAAATAAGGGAGGAATAAAAAAGAACCTTTAGATTGTGTTTGAAATAGCATAGTGAGTGAAGTTTAACTGTTAGATAGTAAAGAAGCTACCCTTGAACCTCTGGTAACCATGAATTTAAAGCCTACAATGGCAATAAGTACATATCTATTGATAATCACCCTAAATGTAAATGGTCTCAATGGGCCAATCAAAAGGCATACAGTCACTAAATGAATTAAAAAGCAAGATGCATCTATATGCTGCCTACAAGAG
This sequence comes from Manis javanica, assembly GCF_040802235.1. Taxonomy (NCBI): domain Eukaryota; kingdom Metazoa; phylum Chordata; class Mammalia; order Pholidota; family Manidae; genus Manis; species Manis javanica. The sequence goes on from NC_133162.1 coordinate 66,269,857, forward strand.
ACTCACTTCAAACCCAAAGACATACACAGACTAAAAGTGAAGGTATGGAAAAAATACTTCAGCATGATACACATGCTTTTCAAATGCATGTGGAACATTTTCCAGAATAGATCATATACATGGCCACACAAAGAGCCTCAGTAAATTTAAAAAGATTGAAATTGTACCAAACAGCTTCTCAAACTACAAAGGTATGAAACTAGAAATAAGTTATGCAAAGAAAACAAAAATCCCACAAACATATGGAGACTTAACAACATGCTTCTAAACAATCAGTGCATCAATGACTAAATAAAAACAGAGATCAAGCAATATATGGAGACAAGTGACAACAGTAACTCAATACTGCAAAATCTGTGGGATTCAGCGAAGGCCATGCTAAGGTGGAAGTATATTGCAATACAGGTCTACCTCAGGAAAGAAGAACAATCCCAAATGAACAGTCTAAACTCACAATTAATGAAACTAGAAAAAGAACAAATGAGGTCCAAAGTCAGTAGAAGAGGAATATAATAAAGACCAGAGCATAAATAAATAAAATCGAGAAGAAAAAATCAATAGAAAGAATCAATGAAAGCAGGAATATATTTGTGGAATTTTTGTTTTCTTTGAGGAAATAAACAAAATAGATAAACCTCTAGCCAGACTTATCAAGAAACAAAGAGAGTCTACACAGATAAACAGAATCAGAAATGAGAAAGGAAAAATCACCATGGACACCAAAGAAATACAAAGAATTATTAGAACATACTATGAAAAATTGCATGCTAACAAAATGGATAACCTAGAAGAAATGGACAATGTTCTAGAAAAATACAACCTTCCAAGACTGGCCCAGGAAGAAACAGAAAATTTGAGCAGACCAATTACCAGCAATGAAATTGAACTGGTAAGCAAAAACTACCTAAGAACAAAATGCCTGGACCAGATGGCTTCACCAATGAATTTTTTTTTTTATTTTTTTTTATTTTTTTTTATTTTTTATTTTTTTTATTTTTGAGAGGGCATCTCTCATATTTATTGATCAAATGGTTGTTAACAACAATAAAATTCAGTATAGGGGGGTCAATGCTCAATGTACAATCATTAATCCATCTCAAGCCTAATTCTCGTCAGTCTCCAATCTTCTGAAGCATAACGAACAAGTTCTTACATGGTGAACGAATTCTTACAGAGTGAATAAATTCTTACATGGTGAACAGTACAAGGGCAGTCATCACAGAAACTTTCGGTTTTGATCATGCAATATGACCTATAAACCATCAGGTCAAATATGAATATTCATTTGATTTTTGTACTTGATTTATATGTTGATCCCACATTTCTCCTATTATTATTATTATTTTTATTTTTAATAAAATGCTGAAGAGGTAGGTAGATGCAAGATAAAGGTAGAAAACATAGTTTAGTGCTGTAAGAAGGCAAATATAGATGATCAGATGATCAGGTGTGTGCCTATGGACTAAGTATTAATCCAGGCTAGACAAGGGCAGCAAGACATCCACGGATGCAGAAGATTTCTCTCAAAGCAGGGGGGGTGAGGTTCTGAGCCTCACCTCTGTTGATCCCCAAATTCTCACCTGATGGCCCCCCTGCGACTGTGCCTGTCTTAGGTTGTTCCTCCCTTGAGGAATCTTACCCGTCTCTGGCTAACCAGTCATCTTCCGGGGCCATACAGGGAAATGTAAAGTTGGTAAGTGAGAGAGAAGCCATATTGTTTGCAAAGGTTAGCTTTTTACTTCTTTGCAGATTTATGCCCTGTGGCTTCTATGCCCAGCACTTGTCTCGAGGTATCTTTACCACCTGGAGGAATTATGATACTCGGTAAATTCGATATGAGGCACGAATTCTATTTAAGGTTTGTAATTAGGAAGGAAGAAGAAAAGCTATAGATGTAGCATATGAAGGAAACTTGGGAGGATTGATTATTTCTTTGACATATCTTCTTGTATAGTACCTTAAGTATGTATAGGTTTTAAACTACTAACTAATTTGCACACACATATTAACATAATAGGAATACGGTGACATAAACAAAGCAAATCTATAATTACCAGCCATCTCCAGTGAAGCCAAGAAAACCATTTAGGCACCCTAGGCATTTGTGAAAATTTATCTATGATATGATGGATATTGTCCAACTGTACTTGAACCATCAGACAAATTAAAGCAGCCCATTTCTGGGATCTGTTCACATCCCATATGTTCTTTTAACCATAGATAGTCTATAGTCATGAGATTTTGGGGTGCTACAACTTGCACCCCTCCCAACTCCTGGTTGAGTTCCAACAGTACAGATCCAGTCAAATTCGTTGTCTCACTGTATGCACATGCCAGCCTAGACATCTCCCTCCTCCTTCTTATGGCAAGTCCAGGAGACGGTGGGCTGGATGCAGCCACAACCGCAGCATCGTCCGGATCCCTGTGGAGGCTTTTTGATGATCATCCCCCGGCACGAGTCCTCCAGAGAGTGCTGATGCCGGAAGCTCCTCCTCATATCGTATCTTAGTTCATTTTCTGGGTATCCAAGCTAGGCCTTGATCTTCTGCATAGAAACAAACAGACCCTTTGCCCACACTTTGACATGCCCTCTATACCACTGTGCACAACTCATTGGAGGTCAGCACACAGTAACTGCTTTTTTGTTTTTTTTTTAATTAAGAGAAAGGAATATTATCAGAAAAGAGTACCTCCATAGCTGATCATCTGACACCCTTTAAGTGATCAACATTAAGGATATTTAAAGCATGCGTTGATCTTTGATTTACCAATAGTTTTATCCTGTTAAGGAGTAATCCCCCTTTTCTTTCTTTCTTTCTTTTTTTTTTTTTTAATTTTTAATCTACACTTACCTGAAGAATACTATGTTTACTATGCTCTCCCCTATATCAGGTCCCCCCTAACAACCACATTACGGTTACTGTCCATCAGCTTAGCAAAATGTGGTAGAGTCACTACTTGTCCTCTCTGTGTTGTGCAGCCCACCCTCCCCTTTCTCCCTCCCCCCCATGCATGCTAATCTTAATACCCCCCTTCTTCTTCCCCCCCCTTATCCCTCCCTGCCCACCCATCCTCCCCAGTTCCTTTCCCTTTGGTACCTGTTAGTCCATTTTTGGGTTCTGTAATTCTGCTGCTGTTTTGTTCCTTCAGTTTTTCCTTTGTTCCTATACTCCTCAGATGAGTGAAATCATTTGGTATTTCTCTGTCTCCGCTTGGCTTATTTCACTGAGCATAATACTCTCCAGCTCCATCCATGTTGCTGCAAATGGTTGGATTTTTCCACTTCTTATGGCTGAGTAGTATTCCATTGTGTATATGTACCACATCTTCTTTATCCATTCATCTACAGATGGACATTTAGGTTGCTTCCAATTCTTGGCTATTGTAAATAGTGCTGCGATAAACATAGGAGTGCATCTGTCTTTCTCAAACTTGATTGCTGCGTTCTTAGGGTAAATTCCTAGGAGTGGAATTCCTGGGTCAAATGGTAGGTCTGTTTTGAGCATTTTGATGCACCTCCATACTGCTTTCCACAATGGTTGAACTAATTTACATTCCCACCAGCAGTGTAGGAGGGTTCCCCTTTCTCCACAGCCTCGCCAACATTTGTTGTTGTTTGTCTTTTGGATGGCAGCTATCCTTACTGGTGTGAGGTGATACCTCATTGTAGTTTTAATTTGCATTTCTCTGATAATTAGCGATGTGGAGCATCTTTTCATGTGTCTCTTGGCCATCTGTATTTCTTTTTTGGAGAACTGTCTGTTCAGTTCCTCTGCCCATTTTTTAATTGGGTTATTTGTTTTTTGTTTGTTGAGGCGTGTGAGCTCTTTATATATTCTGGATGTCAAGCCTTTATCAGATCTGTCATTTTCAAATATATTCTCCCATACTGTAGGGTTCCTTTTTGTTCTATTGATGGTGTCTTTCGCTGTACAGAAGCTTTTCAGCTTAATGTAGTCCCACTTGCTCATTTTTGCTGTTGTTTTCCTTGCCCGGGGAGATATGTTCAAGAAAAGATCACTCATGTTTATATCTAAGAGGTTTTTGCCTATGTTTTTTTCCAAGAGTTTAATGGTTTCGTGACTTACATTCAGGTCTTTGATCCATTTTGAGTTTACCTTTGTATATGGGGTTAGACAATGGTCCAGTTTCATTCTCCTACATGTAGCTGTCCAGTTTTGCCAGCACCATCTGTTGAAGAGACTGTCATTTTGCCATTGTATGTCCATGGCTCCTTTATCAAATATTAATTGACCATATATGTTTGGGTTAATTTCTGGGGTCTCTAATCTGTTCCACTGGTCTGTGGCTCTGTTCTTGTGCCAGTACCAAATTGTCTTGATTACTATGGCTTTGTAGTAGAGCTTGAAGTTGGGGAGTGAGATCCCCCCTACTTTATTCTTCTTTTTTAGGATTGCTTTGGCTATTCGGGGTCTTTGGTGTTTCCATATGAATTTTTGAATTATTTGTTCCAATTCATTGAAGAATGTTGCTGGTAATTTGAGAGGGATTGCATCAAATTTGTATATTGCTTTCGGCAGGATGGCCATTTTGACGATATTAATTCTTCCTAGCCATGAGCATGGGATGAGTTTCCATTTATTAGTGTCCCCTTTAATTTCTCTTAAGAGTGACTTGTAGTTTTCAGAGTATAAGTCTTTCACTTCCTTGGTTAGGTTTATTCCTAGGTATTTTATTCTTTTTGATGCAATGGTGAATGGAATTGGTTTCCTGATTTCTCTTTCTATTGATTCGTTGTTAGTGTATAGGAAAGCTACAGATTTCTGTGTGTTGATTTTGTATCCTGCAACTTTGCTGTATTCCGATATCAGTTCTAGTAGTTTTGGAGTGGAGTCTTTAGGGTTTTTTATGTACAGTATCATATCATCTGCAAATAGTGACAGTTTAACTTCTTCTTTACCAATCTGGATTCCTTGTATTTCTTTGTTTTGTCTGATTGCCGTGGCTAGGACCTCCAGTACTATGTTAAATAACAGTGGGGAGAGTGGGCATCCCTGTCTGGTTCCCGATCTCAGTGGAAATGCTTTCAGCTTCTCGCTGTTCAGTATAATGCTGGCTGTGGGTTTATCATATATGGCCTTTATTATGTTGAGGTACTTGCCCTCTATTCCCATTTTGCTGAGAGTTTTTATCATGAATGGATGTTGAATTTTGTCAAATGCTTTTTCAGCATCTATGGAGATGATCATGTGGTTTTTGTCTTTCTTTTTGTTGATGTGGTGGATGATGTTGATGGATTTTCGAATGTTGTACCATCCTTGCATCCCTGGGATGAACCCCACTTGGTCATGGTGTATGATCCTTCACCAATGAATTTTATCAAACATTTAGTGAAGACTCATCCTCCTTAAAGTTTTCCAAAAAGCAGAAGATGAGGGAATACTTACAAATTAATTCTATGGGGCCAGCATCACTCTAATACCAAAACCAGACAAAGACACCACAAAAAAAGAAATTTACAGACCAAAATTCCTGATGAAAATAGATGCAAAAATACTCAACAAAATATTAGCAAACTGAATAAAAAAATACATCAAAAAGGTCATCCATCATGATCAAGTAGGATTTATTCCAGGGATGCAAGGATGGTCCAATATCCAAAAATCCATCAACATCATACACCATATCAATAAAAATAAGGACAAAAAAATCACATGATAATCTCTATAGATGCTGAAAAAGCATTCGACAAAATTCAACATCCATTCATGATAAAAACTCTCAAGAAAATGGGTATAAAGGGCAAGCAACTCAACATAATAAAGGCCATATATGACAATCCCACAGCCAACATTATACTTAACAGCAAGAAGCTGAAAGATTTTCTTTTAAGTTCAGGAATAAGACAAGGTTGCCCACTCTCCCCACTTCCATTCAACATAGTAATGGAGGTCCTAGCCATGACAATCAGACAACACAAAGAAATAAAAGGCATTCAGATTGGTAAGGAAGAAGTCAAACTGTCACTGTTTGCAGATGACATGATTTATACATTAAAAAAACCCTAAAGAATCCACCCCACAACTACTAGAACTACAGGTGAATTTAGCAAAGTTGCAGGTTACAAATCAATACACAGAAATATATTGCATTCCTATATACTAATGATGAACTAGCAGAAAGAGAAATCAGGAAATCAATTCCATTCACAATTGCATCAAAAAGAATAAAATACCTAGGGATAAACCTAACAAAGGAAATGAAAGACCTATACCCTGAAATCTATAAGACACTCATGAGAGAAATTAAAAAGGCAGCAATAAATGGAAATACATACTGTGCTCATGGATAGGAAGAATTAATATTATCAAAATGGCCATCCTGCCTAAAGCAATCTACAGATTCTATGCAATCCCTATCAAAATACCAACAACATTCTTCAACGAACTAGAACAAATAGTTCTAAAATTCATATGGAACCACAAAAGACCCTGAATAGCCAAAACAATCCTGAGAAGGAAGAAAAACGCAGGGGAGATTATGCTCCCTAACTTCAAGCTCTACTACAAAGCCACAGTAATCAAGACAATTTGGTACTGGCACACAAGAACAGACCCATAGATCAAAGGAACAAAATAAAGAGCCCAGATATAAACCCAGGCATATAGCTCAATTAATATACAATAAAGGAGCCATGGATATACAGCGGGGAAAAGACAGCCTCTTCAACAACTGGTGTTGGCAAAACTGGACAGCTGCATGCAAGAGAATGAAACTGGATTATTGTCTAACCCCATACACAAAAGTAAACTCAAAATGGATCAAAGACCTGAATGTAAGTGATGAAACCATAAAACTCTTAGAAGAAAACACAGGCAAAAATCTCTTGAATATAAACATGAGCAACCTTTTCCTGAACACATCTCCTCAGGCAAGGGAAACAAAAACAAAAATGAACAAATGGGGCTACATCAAACTAAAAAGTTTCTGTACAGCAAAGGACGCCATCAGTAGAACAAGAAGGCATCCTACAGTATGGGAGAATATTTTCTTAAATGAGATATCTGACAAGGGGTTAGCATCCAAAATATATAAAGAACTCACATGCCTCAACACCCAAAAAACAAATAACCAGATTAAAAAATGGGTGGAGGATCTGATTAGACACTTCTCCAAAGAAGAAATTCAGATGGCCAACAGGAACATGAAAAGATGCTCCACATTGCTAATCATCAGGGAAATGCAAATTAAAACCACAATGAGATATCACCAGTTAGGATGACCAACATCCAAAAGACTAGGAATAACAAATGCTGGCGAGGATGTGGAAAAAGTGGAACCCTCCTACACTGCTGGTGGGAATGTAAATTAGTTCAACCATTGTGGAAAGCAATGTGCAGTTTCCTCAAAAACTCAAAATAGAAATACCATTTGACCCGGGAATTCCACTCCTAAGAATTTACCCACAGAAAACAAGATCCCAGATTCAAGAAGACATATACACCCCTATGTTTATTGCAGCACTATTTACAATAGCCAAGAAATGGAAGCAACCTAAGTGTCCATCAGTAGATGAATGGATAAAGAAGAAGTGGTACATATACAGAATGGAATATTATTCAGCCATAAGAAGTAAACAAATCCTACTATATGCAGCCACATGGATGGAGCTAGAGGGTATTATGCTCAGTGAAATGAGCCAGGTGGAGAAAGACAAGTAACAAATGATTTCCCTCATTTGTGGAGTATAACAACGAAGCAAACCGAAGGAACAAAACAGCAGCAGACTCAGACTCCAAGACGGGACTAGCGGTTACCAAAGGAGAGGGGTTGGGGAAGGCAGGTGGGGATTGCAGGTGGGGAGGGAGGGAGAAGGGTATTGCAGGGTGTTATGATTGGCACACATGGTGTGGGGCAGGGGGAGTTATGGGGAATACAGTGTAGCACGGAGAAGACAAGTAATGATGCTGTGGCATCCTACACTGATGAACAAGGACTGCAATGGGGTGTGGGGGGAACTTGATAATATGGGTGAATGTAGTGAGCACAATGTTGCTTATGTGTATATCAATGATACCTTTAAAAAAAAACAGGGTGGAACAAGATGCCCTATGAGACCCATTCAACTTCCAGAAAAAAAGAAAGACTAATGACGGGGGTTCTGGATCTATTTTCTCAGTTGTTAGGCACACAATCTTGGGTAAGTCATTTGTAAAATGGGTGAATAAAAATGCTCAATATATTGTTGCCTCAGCACTTAGCCTATAGTAAATTAACAATAAATATTTCTTAAATCACTGGATAAATACCTATCTGTGTTAAAAAATGTGTTCTCATTCTCTTAGAATATGAAGAGCTCTGAGGGCTCATCCTTTGGAATAATGCATGTGAAATCACTCATTCATTCAACCAATAGTTTGTGAGCATCTGTTATAAGCCAGACCCTGTCCTGGGCACAGTGGATCAAGTGGTGAGCAGACATTGACCCATTAAGGAAGGAGACAAATTTGAGATTATTTCAGAAATCTATGTAATATCTGGAGCATTACCACTTATTTTTAAAAGTCTCCAAATAACGCACAGTATGGCGCTGGAAATGACTCATGACTGGGAAATGCTGAGAGTTATAATGGAAATGATCCTGTTTTCCTCTATAATAATTTTGCTTCTCCTTATCTTCTAATCCTCTTCATATCTTCCATGTATTTTTTTGTCAGGTCATCTGCACTGGCATAATTCTTTTCAAGGACAACAGTAAATGTATTTTATAATCAGTACAGTTCAGTCAACAACCTGACAGGCCATGAGGCTAGGCCCAGCCCTGGACATCCCTTGCTATTCTGGATGGAATGTTTTTGGACCCTGGATTAGGAGGAGTTTTTGAGAAAGGTCCTGGGGAGGAGGCTGCAGTGATGGGATGATGGGAGGGTTCAGGCTCCAGACAATATCTCCCCACCCAAGCTGTAAGGTAGTATTGCAACATTTCCACAAATGTCAAAGCCACATCAGAGATGCTAAACAAGGCATCTGTATAGCTAATCTCTGGCACTGCAGAACTCTATATATGCAATGCTAAGCTTTAGGAATGTTTATTCCATTTCCATATACTCTGCAAAGTGAAACTGGTCACCGATATAACCCACATTTCAAAGCAGCCATGTGTGCATTTTTACACAAGCACTTGAGTTTTTGTTAAAATGGCAACTTCTAACTTGTGTCATGCCTACAGTTCGGTAGAATTTAGACTTTGCTGTTTCCTATTCTCCTTAGAAATAGTGGTCTAAATGTTTTATTTAGACTCACAGTCCTAGTCATGTAGATTTCCTAAAATGGCAAAAGTCATAGGCTGAAAATTCTAAGAAGTTGACATTTCAGTTACTGTTACATCTTATTTATGTAGATTATTTGTTGAAAGAGTCTGGATTGCGTCTCGTTGTCTAAAGTGGGAGGAAGAATTAAGGAGAGCAGGGGGTAACCTTGTTTGTCTTTAGTTCAAAACAGAGAGGGTTCACTTTGCTGTGAAGGACTGGGGATTCCTGGAGAAACCAGAAATTCAAGTGAAGACCATGTGGGAAGGTAGCTATTCCTGAGACATAGAGGAAAAACAGGGGCCAAGGGCATGGAGCTTCTTCACAAGGATGTGCAGCCAGCAGTGGGTGGCCCGCTCATGGAGGGAAAGTCCACTGAGCACGCAAGTGAGAAAGGTCAGCGGGGACAAGAAACAATTCTGAGGAAAAATGGTACAGAAAATAATTCTGTGCCACTTGGATTTCTGGTTTTACTCTGGATTAATGGTCAATTGTAATACTATTCATCAAGCAGAGTGAAAAGGTTTTGATAATAGTGACAAAGTAAAGAAAATGGGAATTCTAACCTCTTGAATAAATTAATTGCCTCCTCTTTCTGTTCTCCTTTTTCTTTTCTTCCTCCTTCTCTCCTACTCCCCCCACCTCCTCCTGTCCTCCTTCCTTCCCTTTTTTTCCTCTTTCTTGTTCCTCTTGCCTCGTTCCTCTGAAGGAAGGAAGGGGCTATTCAGCTGACTGCCGCAAAGCTTGCCACAGAGGAGCACTACCCATCTGTGTCCTCTAGAAATTAAATCTGTTTCGTAACCAATGTGCGTCTACCACCTAATGTCTCTGAGTAAATAACTGCAGTATTTGGAAAGACTTCCCCATCCTCCAGCTCTACCCACACCCCACTCCCCAGCCCTACCCGAACCCACACATAAAGGCAGCCTTTGGGTACAAAGTCAAGCTAAGAGAAAATTCATGAATTGCTCATTTTTAGAATATAACAGACCATCAATGATCTCACCATGGTTTCCCCACTTTCTAGCATAATAGCTATCATAGAGCAGGCATCCAGAGAAGAGCATTCTTGAATAAACTATTATGACATATTCATAAATATAGTATAAATATAGAGAGTCTAAATGTGGACTTTCTACAGTGTCACATTTCCACAGCTTCAGTTTCCTAGGCAGTTTCACAGCAGAAGTTAGTTGCTTTATAAAGTTTTCTCTCTCACCTCTCACCCCATGACCATTTTTGCAATAGCTGGTTTATTAGTTGACAAATGTTACATAGCAATGAGCAGCCAACAAAAAAGTCAGATTCATTCTTTTTTTTTTTTTTTTTAGTAAACATTTATAATATCAAATACTGTATTGAGTGTCAGGGATACAACTGAGCAAGATAGAATTACCTTGTGCCCCAATATAATGTAACTTTTATTGGCTACTTAGTTGTTCAAATTGTGACTTGAGCAGTTAAACTGGCCAGACTCTTCAGAGCTGAGTGATTCTCTCTAGCATATTATTATTCAAACTTTCATTACAACATGTCATGGATAGCCACTGTCCTTGGCCAAAACTAGAGATTAAGGTCATGAATGTTAAATTTCGGCTGTGTGTCCACCTGAGCAGCTGATATACCTGCATCTAAGACAGAAGAGAAGATGTCTTCTCTTCTTCCTAGAATCAGTGTCACTTCCTTACATTGGGGATGTGCTTTTATAAATAATAATTCAGAGCTTACAATTCACTCTATTTTTTGGTAATACAATTTAAGAGAACCGGACAACTGACTTAAAACCAGAGGACTGCATGTCAAGAGTAGACATAAATTTTCATGGTTTATACCACACTCATAGATCCAGTTTTTCTGCAAATAATAGCTAGCATGTGGAAGTGACCTCATGGGTGTGGTTCACAGCCTGGAACATGGTCAAGCAGCTGCCCACACAGGGCTTGAGATGACTTGTGGTAGATCTGGAACCACTGAGAGGTCTGTTCCTGGACCTACAAGAGGGCAGGCCTTGCCCGTGGAACTGCCTGTGTGGGCCATGCACAGGAAGGCATGGCTTCAGGCCAGGCCTGATGAAAGAAGGAAAAAGCATGACTGATAGGGTTGTTCATGAAATTATTGACCTAAAAGAGGACATCCAAGATCAGAAAGCTGGGAACACTGAGACCAAAAAGAAAGAGAACGGGAGCAGGGGATGCGGGGGATGACTGAAAGTCAATACTCCAATATCTGAACCAGGAACTGATCCTGCCATGGAAAGGGAGGTCGGATGCATTGCTGCACAGCCAGAGGGTAAAGGTCCAAGAATGGGCTTGTGAACATCAAGCATGTTTTAAAATTCTGTGCCCTGACATAAAATGTATACACACCACGATAGTATATAGAAAGAATGGAAACAAGCCAGAAACAACTTTGTTCTTTTGCATGTGTTGCATGACTTGCTCTGGGAGAAATTCCACATTTGGTATCTCACTCTCAATTGCTGAACCTCCCAGCTCCGGTCTTCTCCACTTCCTAAGACCCATGGTACCCATTGTAATTATGAAAACAAAGCTCCTAACCAATTTTTGGACCTCTTTCTTGAGCTCTTGAATGTAATTTAAAATAGTAGTAAAAAGACAGAACCATCTGAATAATGGTGACTATTAAAGGGCTGGAGATCAATAGTGCTTTCAATCATTCAGGTGAAAAACAAATCTAGATTTTATTTTCTATGCCAGGAAAACATTAAGAGGATTTAGTGCATTTTCTATTTTTCCTCTATGTGTGTGTGAATCTTTTCAACATTATTTGCTCACATTAACCAGATTTTTCTTGAAGAAATGGAAAAATTTATCCCCCCCAGCAATCAAGGTACCCAAGAGTTGAACCCCTAAACCTAATTTTAAATTGAACTTTAAGTTCCAAGTTCTCAAGAAAAATTCCCCTCCAAATAAATTTGTTCAAAAGGTGTCCTATGACATTCCACCCATTTATAGAGAGGTTTGAGAGGAAGTCTGATGGGCAAGTTTTAAATGACCAGGCATCTCCATTCTCTGACAAAGATCCAAATAAGCCAACCATCAAATAAATAAATAAAAGGGAAGATAAAGCTGCGTTAGGTGAATCAGTGGTCCCCAGTGTTACACTTGAGTGTGACTGTTAATCTTGAAGCTTGATCTAATATGTAGCATGGGATATGCATTAGGAGACTTAAGTTAAAACATCAGTACTGAAAATCTTCCCTGCTAGGCTCCCTAGTAATGTTCCAATCGAGTCTCTTACATGCTTCTGTCATAGTACATGTCACCATGTCTTATAGCTATTTATACATGTGGCAGGAATATATTCCAATGTAACTACAAGATGTATTCCACACTCCTTATGTCTTCTCTCCTTCAGAAGCCTAAGGTCGTCCCAGTCGAAACTTTCTTTGCTCCTGAAACCATTTATGTGTCTTCCATTGCCTTAAGATAAGGTCTCAGCAAAAACACAGAGGAAGTATCTCTGGGCTGTAAATTTAAAAGCTGACAGAAAGGGGTAAAACTGAAATATTTGGAAGATGGAGGGGTAGTTGCCCTAACCCTTCTCCTAATATCTCCCAGACCAAGATAATATTCCACAGACTGGAGAAAAAAGAGAGGAGAGCGGCTGCATGAAACGAAGCTAAAGGCATAAACAAGGAGTGAAGTCAACACAAAAAGGCAATCCACCTCCATGAGACTAAGCCCACTGGTTGCCAGCACCAGAGGCAAGCATGGAGGTTGAGTCTGAAGCTACTAACTGTAGGCTCTCCACCTTTGGACAGTATACGTGTGGTGTTAGGAGCTACGTGGGTTTTCCATTTCATTGTACTCCTTTGAAAAGCATCCATGGATAGCAGCCAGCACCTACCTGCTGATCATCCTACAGGGTGAATGCCCAACAGCGTTCCAAAACTGCGTAGGATGTACCTCCCAACCTGCTCACCTCGTACACAGCTCTTTATTCAGTGGCTCAAGTCGTTTATAAACCATCTCCCCATCTCTCCTTCATCCCTCGGCCCAGACACTTAGATTAGAGTTGATATTGTAGAAGGGACACCCTCTCACACATGAAAATTTGGGAATAAATGAGCATTGTGTTTTATCTTGAGTTATTTGTGGTATATGATAATTTTCCAGTGATTGATTTCTTGATTCTGTTTAACTTTCCAGAGTTACTCACCTATTATGAATATTAGCTTACCTTTTAAAATATCTGCTTTATTTCTAGTTACATACTCCCTTTGTCCCCTAATATTACTAATGTGTGGTTTCTCTATTTTTCCATGACTAATCTTGCTAGAGTTTGGTTTATTTTCTTAGCTGTTAAAAAACAGACAAACAAGCTTTTGCTGTGTTGTTCTCTTTTATTGTATCTTTATTTCCTATTTCAATGATTCCTAGTCTTATTTTATTGTATTTTTCTTTCTTTTTGGGGTTTATTTTGCTTTTTTCTCTTCTTCTTTCTCAAGGTATACACTTGGCTCATTATTTTTTAGTTTTTCTTTGGTTTTCTAATACAGTTAATTTGGCTAACCATTTGCCTCAATGAACCATTTTTCTACACCCCACAAATTTCGTTACTTTTAAAATATCATTCAGTACTAAGTCTTTTAAAATCTTAATTATGATTTCTACTTTAGCCCATGAATTATATAAAAGTTTGCTTTATTTTCTAAATATATGGGGTTTCTATATTAGTATATTTTTATTCAGGTACTATTGACATTATAGCATTATATTAGTTTCAGGTGTACAACATAATGATTTGCTATTTGTATATGTTACAAAATGTTCACCAAAAGTCTAGTTAATATTTATCATCATACATTGTTACAAAAATATTTTTAATAATTAAATATATCAATATATTTTAAATGAATTTGTTTCTTACACCTATTTATACTTTGGTCAGAGATAGTGGTCTGAATGGCACCTATTCTTAGAAATTTGTTGATCTTTTCTTGTAGCTTAACATATGATCAATTTTTAAACATGTTCCATGTGTGCTTGAGATAAATGTATTTTTTTCTAACCATGATTGTGGAGATCTATATATGCCTATTAGGTCAAAAATGGTTTTTATATTATTTAAGTCATCTGTATCTTTGAAGATTAATGTGTCTATCATTTATTATCAAGAGAGGTGTGTTACAGTCACCCATTATGATGGTGAGTTGATCATTTTATTTCTGTAATCCTTTCCATGCTGCTTTATATATTCCAAGACTATTTTATTAGATGCATACATGTTCAAGATTGCTTTATATTCTTAAAGTCTTAAAACTTATATTTTAGTGTTACAAACTGATGGTCTTCATCACTAATAATATATTTTTAAGTCTATTTCATCTGATATAAATAGAGGTATATCAACTTTTGGGGGCAGCTATACCAGCTTAGCATCTCACTCGCATTCCCCACCCTCAGAAGGAACTGTTTTGGAAATAACCTACTAACAAGTACATGTATATACATATGTGCACACACTCACACAAGGATAGACACATACCTCCCCAGTGAATTCCCTGGGCAAGTGAATTTTTAACTTCAGAAAATTAAAAGAACATTCAGGGTGATTTATACCAGGCAAATTTATGTTATGTTATCAACATGCTTCTTTGTCCCTGTCATTTGTCTTCTTTGTCCAGAAATAAAATGCTTTTCATATTGTTGAATGCTATTATCTATACGTGTTTAATTTTCACATATGTATTTTCCAGTTCTGATAAGACTTACAAATATAATTTCTATGTCCTTATATTCCCTGTGAATCCTAGTATAATAATATGAGCACATGCTCTGCTCTCTGACCATGCTTAAAGCTGCTAGTACCCTATCTTCAACTGGAACTTGCTCCAAACCCTGCCTCTTTGTATTGTTCTTTTCTTTAAGGTCTGTGCTCTCTCTACCCTCTTGTATTTTTTACCTAGAAACTCACCCTCTGGATATTTTTTTCCCATTACTACATTTTTAAAGATAATTTTTCCAATTACAAAATTATGTAAGAAATGAATTATATACATAAAATATTTTTATATACAGAAAAAAAGAATATTGGTGTCTACCAGCAATCATACCACTTAAAGACCACCATTATTAATATTTCACTACATCCCCCCTAGCAACTAATAATTTTTTTTTCACAAAATTGGCATTACCTTCTACACTAAGATTATTTTGTAAGTTTTTTTCATGGCAGTAGTACTTTAAAGGACATATGGACATGTTTCTGTGTTAGCATTTGATTACCACTCTTATTCAATCATATAGCTGTACCAGAAATTATTTAGTCTATGTACTATTCTTAGATATCTGGATGTTTCTACTTTATTGCTATTGTAAAATAATGCTGATATGAGCATCTTTGCTCATAAATTCTTGCACACGTCTCTGGTTGGTGCCTTATGATAAAGTCTTAGAAGCAGATTTCTGTCACTTTGTTTTTTTCTCATCTCACTGAGATGCTAGGTTTTAGGTCACTTCTTCTGAGAAATGATCACCAACTCAGGCTCCTGTAATAATGCATCCCAGCTAGAGTTCATGACCCCATGACCTTGTGCCTAGTTATGAAAATGATGGCTAAACAACATGACTTCATGACCATTTGAAGCACTTGGAACCCATATTTTTTATTTAGTCACAACTGCCAACATTTCCTAATGCCTTATTATTCACAGTTAAAATTTGGGCTGAGCATTATCCGGAAATAAGGGAAGGACTAGATTCAGCTTTTGACTCTTCCACTGATCTCATAGGCAGGTTGGAATCGTTTGCACACAGGACCGTGCACTTCATTTTTTCCCACATAGGGTAAGAATTGGGGCCTATAGACAATCTACTGAGACCAAGTAATGTCCAGGACAGAGGTCTCTGACCATCACTTCAGGGCAGAGAAAAGGCACTTGCAGAGAGACTAGAAATCTCTATCAGACTGAAGTAGGATAGTGTGGATCAGGCTGTCAACGGGAGACGGGGCTGTTCTCAGAGCAGCGTACTGGTTTGGCATAGAACATTTCCAGCTGGTGGAAAGAACAGGTACGGACACAGGCAGATGGAGCCAAATGGACATAAAAGCCCTGCCACAGCAAATATCAAGGCATTTCGAACTGAGGGAACTGCTTGAGAGACCCCACTGCCATCTCACCTCCACACAACAAAGAGGTCTTTGCCACTGATGGCAGCAGTGGTAGCCGATGAACTTGCCTCGTTGAAACAGACGCTGTCTTCCCCTACACCAGTGAAGTGACACAATCCAAAGAAAGTGGAGTGGAGGCTGAGGGTGTGGTGAATCTGTGAACCATGGGAATGAGGAGAGTTAATGATGCAAACCAAGGATGTGGGTGGAGCAGCTAGAGGACAGCTGAGGGCACAGCAGTGAGTCATGAGGTCTTCCTAACAGGACACCAGGATCTCACCACCTACCCTCAACCACTGGCTGGCGGAAGTTCTAAAAATGTCCAAAAAGGGACATGATCCTCAAATCATCAGTCTTTGTGACAGTCTGCATCCTCTCTCCCTAAGTGTTTCTGGAAACATGGCTACGTTTCTCTGGCCTCCTACGGAGGAATGTGCTAAAACTAAATTGCTTTTGGTCTTGGGAGGTGCTGATGTCAGAGACTCTTATTTTCTTATTTTCTCTAATAATTGGAATTTTTTCAAATCCATGCAAGCTTTTGCTGAGCTTTTCCGATTTCCTTAAATGTAGGAGATCAAATCTCTTCCACATGCCTGTCTCCCCCTCCAGCTCCACGGGCAACCTCGGGAAGATGGAGGTGCTGCCTTTCAATTGTCAATATCAGTAATTAGTGACCCTCTTCTCTTAAATTCACAGACTGTACGTGCTGTTGAGCCACAGGAGGAGAGAGAGGGTGGTGGGGAAGGACCCCATATGAAGGCTCTCTGCAGTGGATAGGACATGTATCTCAGGCTCAGATCTGAAGTGAATCCTGGTTCTGCCTGAAAGGAAGGAGCGACACACAGCAGCAATTCACCGGAGAATTCCGCTTTATTAGGGAAAGGTGCTGGGTTATATAGGAAGGGGCATGGGGTAATTGTGGTGTTACTTCTATGGGGCTGGTGGCTATTGGCTAGGTGCTGGGATTGGGAGAGGGGAGAGAGGTGATTGGGCTTCAGGTGGCACCGTGGGGAACCGAGGACCCGGAAGAAAAGCCAGAAGTTCGCCATCTTACAGGTGGGTGCCCTTCATTTGTGGACGTTGCTTTCTCTCTGACTGCTTCCTGCTGAATGGGGGCGGAGAAGGGAGTGAGGGCTTGAGGATTGGGAGGAACGGGTTGATAGGACTCCCCACCGTAAGGACGAGTAGATGTGGACTTCTTCAGGTTGGAAATCAATGAAGGTTCCCTGTAACCATAGGTCGAGGACTTGTTGATTCTAATGGTGCCAAGAGGATACGGGTGCCAGAAGCCAGGCGTCTGCGGCCATTGTTTCCAGGAACTGTTTCCAGCGGAGAGAGGGGTCCATCTTAGCATGTGGTGAGGAGGTTACGTGAGGGTGAGGGATCTTCTGTGGCCAGAAGCTGATAGTTCCTGAGTAAAAGCTGGTTGAACGTTTGATTAGAGATTTTTCTGACTTGGGATTTGATGAACTTTATTATACAGGGTAAGAAGAGACAGGTGAGAAGAATGATTATTATGGGGCCTGCAACAGGCCAGAGCCAGGTAAGGAGGGGGTTTGTTAGTATGGAAGAGAATGGGTTGGAATTGGAAGCAGAGTGGAGGCTGGAGGCAAGGTCGGTGAGTTTGGTAATGTCAGTTTCTACAATGCCGGATTCATTGATGTAATAGCAGTACTCTTCTCGAAGGAAGACGCAGGTGCCGCCCTTTTCAGCTATAAGCAGATCTAAGGCCCGCCGGTTTTGAAGGGTGACCTTAGCTAGCGAAGTGACCTGTCTTTGGAGAGAGGCCAGGGAATCGGCAGTGGATGTCAGGGCTCCCTCAAGTTTGGCATTGAGATCTCTAATTGCCCATAGAGAGTGACCCAAGGCTCCTCCCAAAAACCCTGCCCCAATGGCTGAGGTGGTCAAAGAGATATCAACCATGATGGGAAGGAAAGCAAACCTTTTTGTGCGCGAGGGCAAGGGAGGTTGGAGCTCAATAAATTCTGCCATGCTGTAAAGTGTAAGCTGTGGGATTAGGGTGACGAGAATGCAGGGTATATTGGAGTTGGGAGGCTGTGAGTTGAAAAGACTGCCATTACACCAAAAGAAGTGTCACGGTTGCATAAAAGTCTTAGAGCCAGAGGTCGGGGTGTAGATAGAGAGGCAGTGAAGTGCGCTGGAGGGGGGTGGAGCTGGGCCTACACAGTGGTGGATGGTGAGATTATCTGCGTATTCTGGTTCCCATAGGGGTATGTCTACCAGGGGGCGTAGGGGTTGTCCTTCGGCATGGAAGGAGTAGTTGGAAATATTAAGGGGCACAGCAGCCACAGTGGGCGCTGTAGTGATGCACACAAGAAACAATTGGCAGTGTTGAGGGTGTGGTTGAGAAAGATGGTGGTGTTTTGAATGAGCTGTAACCAAGAGTAGGAGGAATAAGAAGATGAAGAGGCGTCGTCAAGAGTTTGGATAATGACTTTTTTGGAATGTCCAATATCTGATGCAACTTGAGAGATCTGGGAATGAGAGGGAACATACTCTCGAGACATATGAAGGGTACCGTGGGGGGTCGAGGACCCCCCGTAGTAAACTGAGGCTGTGACCCCGGCGGCCCATTGAGAGTCCCAGGGATCTGGGATTGATAAGGAGAATGAGCCGTTGGGATATTTTATGAAACGGTTGGAGGAGTAATACTGTGGGTACCGGGAGTTACCCATGTAGTGAATGGCACAAGACCAGTAGGGACATCCCCAGTAGGTGTCTGGCTATCGCCTGCAATAGGCTTGTTTTTGGTCATAGAGGAAGCAGAGGTAGGGAGAATAAGGGTAGCTGCTAGTGAACACTTCGGTGGAGGGAGGAAAGTGGAGGTATAAAGGCTCAGAGTAGCCTTTCAGAGGGCAGTCTGATGTGGCAATGAGGGCAGTAACTTCTGTTTGATGCTGTGTGTAAGTTTCTCTGACTTTGAGTTGCCATACAAAGGAGGCTGTGGTGGCGGGAAAGACAATAGGAATGAGGAAAAAAAGCGAGAGAGCAGTAAAGGAGGAAAAAGTCATGATTCGGGTATGGATGGCAAAGGGGGTGAATGGGAGATGCGGAGTTTCAAGGGATCAGAGGGATGAGGCGTGGTAGAGTAGACAGCATCTTGGGCTGTATCTGAAGGACTCTGGATTGTGACTGATGCGTCTTGGGTGTCCAGAGAAGGTGGGTCCTGGGTATTTGGTTTCAACCTGGAAATATGAATCCAAGGGGTGACAGAGCTATCAGGCAGTAAGAGTTTGGTGGCCGAGGGGGTGCAGAGAATAACCGGGTGTGGACCTTCCCATTTTGGGGTGAGAGAGGGCCGATCCTCTGGCGGCTTATAAAACACTAGTTGGCCGGGCTGCAAGACAGGAGGATTTTGGGAGGTGGATGGATCAGGAAGGAGCCAATCCTGATATTTCTACAATTCAGTGTGGAGGAGAGAGAGTAGCGGAAGGGCCATATTGGGAGGAATCGGTCCTTTGTGTGAAGGGAGCCCTGGGGGTAGAATCGGGCAGCCGTACATGATCTCAAAGGGCGACAAGAAGGAAGGTTTCTTTGGGAGGGCCCAAATGCAGAGTAGAGCTAAGGGAAGTAAGCAAACCCAGTCAAGATGTAGTTCTAGAGATAATTTGATCAGGATGTCCTTTAGAGTCCTATTGGTTCTTTCTACTTTTCCCGAAGCCTGTGGTCGATAAGGACAATGTAAATGCCAGGGGAGCAAGAGCGACTTGGAGAGGTTCTGGATAATTTGGGCAGTGAACTCAGGGCCATTATCTGATTGAAGGGAAGTGGGCATCCTGAACCTAGGAAAGATCTGGGTGAGGAGGATAGAGGCAACCGCGGACACTCGTTTGTTAGTGGTGGGGAAAGCTTCGACCCATCCTAAAAATGTATCTACTAACACGAGTAGGTATCTGGTACTCCATACAGGGGGCATGTTAGTGAAGTCTATTTGCCAATCTGTGGTGGGGACATTACCCCTTGCTTGATGAGCCAGGAAGTGCTGGGCCTTGAGGGGGGTATTAGGGTTAGTGCATTGGCAGGTGGTGCACCTGCGGGTGATTTGGTTAAGTAGGGTGTTGTCTTCAGGAGAGAGAGAAAAAAAGGATTGCAAAAAATGGATCAAGGATTGGGGGCTGGGATGGAACAGATCATGTAAGAGGCGGAAGAGAGACTCTTTGTCCTGGGAACAGAGGGTGTCTTGTGATAAGGCTAAAACCGCAAGGGCAGACGGATTGTTGTCTGGTGTGTCTTCTGATAGGGCAACTGACCGGGCTAATCTGTCGGCTTTGTTGTTACCTCTTGCAATTGTGGAGTCATCCTTTTGATGTGATTTGCAGTGGACTATGCCTAGTCTGTGTGGGAGTTGTGAAGCCTCTAGAAGTTTAGTAATTAAGGCTGAATTAGAGATGGAATTTCCTTTTGTGGTGAGGAGGCCTCGTTCTTTCCATACTGCCGCGTGAGACAAGAGAATGTGGAATACGTATTTGGAGTCAGTGTACAGTGTGAGAGACATGTCCCAGGCCAGAGTGCAAGCTCTGGTGGCTGCAATGAGTTTGGCCTGTTGATTGGTTGTACTGGGGGGTGGGGCTCGTGCCTCAATGACATCTTTGAAGGAGACTACTGCGTATCCTGCATAGTGGGTGCCCTCATGTTTAAAGGAGGACCCATCAGTAAACCAGATGAGGTCGGAGTGTGAGAGGGCTCCTTCAGAGATCGTGGAGTGGCATGGAAGGAAGTTGTGAAGGGCTTCCAGGCAATCATGCGAGGGAGTATGAGGAGAGTAGGGTAGAGGAAGAAGAGTGGCCGGATTCAGGGGCTGGCAGGGGAGGAAAGAAATGTCTGGATTTTGGAGGAAAGAGGACAGTAAGGTCAGGAGTCTGGAGGGAGGGAGAGTCTATAAACTTTTGTAGGTTAAGAGATCTTTTAGGTGATGTGGGGACAGAATGGTAAGGGGTGCCCCAAATGTTAGTTTATGAGCTTCTTTCTGCAAGAGCTGCCCAGTGGCTAATGCCCGTAGGCAGGGGCCCATCCCCGAACTGTGGGGTCTAATTGCTTGGAGAGATAAGCTACTGGGGCAAAGGATGGGCCATAATATTGGCCTAAGACTCTTAGAGCTTGACTGGACCTCGCATGAATGTATAATGAGAAGGGCTTCGACAAATCAGGAAGATGGAGAACTGAGGCTTCCACAAGGGCTTGACAGAGCTTAATGAAGGAGTGTTGGGGTGAGGATCATAATGGTTCTTCAGGGGGACCTTTGCTGAGGTCATATAGGGGTCTTGTCAACAGGGAGAAGTTAGGGATCCACGCTCTAAAATACCCAGCCAGGCCTAGAAAGGAAAGGATTTCTGTCTTGGTTTTGGGAATGGGCAGGTCAGAGAGGAGTCATTTTCTGTCTACGGTAATGGACTTTCTTTGTTGAGACAGAAGGAATCAGAGGTAAGTGACAGAAGGGGAAGAGATTTGAGCTTTGATGGGGGATACCCGGTAACCTCTGGAAGCTAGAAGGTTAAGTAGGGAGGCAGTGTCAAGTTGAGACTGTTCCCACGAGGGACTGCAGAGTAGAAGATCATCCATGTATTGTAATAAGGTGGACTCAGAGTGATCATGATGAAACTGTTTGAGGTCCTGAGCTAGGACCTGTCCAAAAATATGGGGACTATCTCCGAAGCCTTGTGGCAAAACTGTCCACGTGAGTTGTTCAGAATGTCTTGTGTATGGGTCCGTCCAAGTGAAGGCGAAAAAATCTTGGGAGGAGGAGTCCAGAGGGATAGAAAAAAACGCATCCTTGAGATCTAGGACTGAGAAGTGGGATGCCGAGGCAGGGATCTGCGATAAAATAGTGTATGAATTTGGAACTAAGGGATGGATAGGAACAACGGCCATGTTGATGAGGCGAAGGTCTTGGACAAGGTGGAAAGATCCGTTGGTTTTTTTAACACCTAATATGGAGGTATTAAATGGGGAGTGAGGGGGTCTGAGATAATTTTTGTTTAAGAGATCTTGAATGATGGGTTGGAGGCCTATGAGGGCTGAAGTCGTTAGGGGGTATTGGGCCTAACAGATATACTGAGAGGGGTCACATAATTTGATAGAGGCAGGGGGACATAGGGCTACAGAGGGTCTTGTAATTTCCCAAACTTTGGGATTTACAGGGTGTATGAGGGCGGAACTGGAGCTTTCATTGGGTAGAGGGGGGTCATCGGCTATGAGGGCCATCAGAAAGGGAGTACTGGGGGCTGTGGGAATGGATATAGTTTTGGAAACGTGGAGGAGAGAAAGGATGTCCCATCCTAGTAAAGTGATGGGACACTGGGGCATAACCAGGAAGGAGTAGGAGAAAGGTATTGGATTGTCTTGGATTGTGCATAAAAGGGGGGAGGTTTTTAATGGGAAAATCTGTTTACCTCCTACCCCGACTATAGGAGTAATGGCAGGCATGGTAGAGCCCCGGTATTCTCGCAAGACTGAGAAGGTGGCTCCTGTATCTAGGAGGAAGGAGATGGGGTGACCGTCTACTATTAAAGTAACCCTGGGCTCCTGTTTGGTTATGGAAATGGTCGGGCGAGAAGCCCCCAGGCCCTGTCAATCTTCTTCTGCCAGCCCCACTACGGCGGGCTTAGGATGGGGGTTGTTCGTCCAGCCTCCCCTTCGGGTGGTTGGGCAATCAGAGCCCCAGTGGCCCTTTTTGTGGCATCTGGGGCATGGGGTGGTAGGAGATCTGGGGGAGGGGCATGCCCTTGACCAATGTCCTTCTTTTCTGCACTAGAAACAAGCTCCTGGGGGTGGGGTGGGGCTTGTTTGTAAAGGGGCGCCCAAGTTGTGGTTTTATCAGCTGGGCCATCATTTGGAAATTGGCCTGATCAGCCTTTTGTTTACTGCGTTCTTTCTCCTCCTCCTGGTTATGGAAGACTTTAAAGGCCACTGTTAGGATTTCAGTCTGTGGGGTAGCAGGGCCCTGTTCTAACTTTTTGAGTTTAGCTTTAATGTCAGGGTAGCTTTGAGCTAGGAAGTATGTCATAAGGACATGTCTTCCATCAGGCGTTTCTGGGTCCAGGCTGGTATACTGTAATAGGGCTTGAGTGAGTCTGTCTAAGAACTTGGAGGGAGTTTCCTCCCTCCTTTGAATTATGTCTTGGAGCTTTTGAAAACTGACTACTTTACGAGCTGCCTTTTTCAGATCTGCTATTAGGCAGGAGGTGAAAATATCTCGAGAGCAGAGACCCACGGCGGTGTTATAATCCCAGTGTGGGTTTGTTCGGGAACAGCGGTGGGGCCAGGGGGATAGGTGGGGTCAGTCCTGTGGGTTTCGGTAGCATGCATTTGGGCGAAGTTTCAAACTCGTCTACGCTCTTCAGAGAGGAGGGTATTGGCCAGGAGCATGAAAATGTCATGATGTGTGAGGCTGTAAGACTGGAGAGTCCATTGAAACTCCCTGATGTATGTCGTGGGATCAGTGGAAAAGGAACCTAGGCGTTTCTCAAGTTGGGCTAAATCTCCCAAGGAGAAAGGGGCATGAATGCGCACGATGCCTTTGGATCCTGCTACTTCCCAGAGGGGGGCAATAATTTTGGGAGGCCCTAGGGACCGAGTCTGAGGGGGACTTAAGGGTTCTGGCTGAGTCTGTGGGGGGTAAACATGTGATGGGGGCAAAGACGCGATAATTTTGGGAGGCCCTTGGGACCGAGTCTGAGGGGGCAAAGACGGAGGAGGCTCCTGGGACTTAGTTAGAGGGGGAGTGAAAGGCTCAGGCTTGATCTGCAGGAGGGGGAGAAGGTGTGGGGGACAGAGGCGGAGGGGGTGAGGTGGGGGAGGAGATGGTGGTGGAGGAAAGAGAAGAGAGGGAAGGGAGAGGATGGGAGGCTTCTGCAGGGGAGGAGGTGGAGGCGGTGGTAGAGGGCGGAGGGGTTGTAGGAGGGGGAGGGGCCAAAGGGGGAAGCCTGTATGGCAGAGGCTCATCAGTTGGGTCAAAGGTAATCGAAGAGGGACTGGGAGTGTGTGGAGGGGAGGGAGACAGCTTGCAGGCTAGGAGAACTTGGGGCAGGGAACAGGTGGTGCAGAGGCTGGGATTTTGAGCTAGGAGGTGAAAAGCTTCGATATAGGGAATATCCTTCCATTTTTTCAGGTGCTAGCAGTAGTTAAAAAGATCGCGAGTGATGCTAGGATCAAGAGTTCCCCCTGCGGGCCACTGGTTGTTATTGTCTAGGGGGTATGTCGGCCAATCTTGGGAGCAGTATTTACGGAGAAGTTTTGGTTTTATATCAGGCGTCAGGGAGAGGGTAGCCAGATGCTTAAGCAGGCATTCAAGAGGTGAACTTTCAGGGAGGGATGAGGAGGCTCCCATGGCTAAAGGACAGAGAAGGAGACAAACAGGGGAAGACGAATGGAGATCCTCGGACTGGGAGCAGACTGCAAGGAGACAAAGGGCGTCCCCGATGATCCTTGGTGGTCTGCGGAAACTCGTATACGAGTCAGAATTTCTTAGGAACTGTGGGTAGTCACCCAGACTTCTCTAAGAAGGCAGAGTGCTGGAGTCACGAGGTACCTAGTACTAGGAATTTTCGGCGGACGGCACAGGAGGAGGGGGGGGGAAGGGAGCGTTCTCATCTGCAAAGGAGTCACCTCATTTATGGCTGTTGGAGGAGGGGCCTGAGGGTCCACCGCAGCCGTGAAGTCCTGAGGCGGAGAGAGTTCCCTCCTCGTCCCCGAGCATCAGGCCCTTGCCGGACAATCACGGTCAATGGCACTGCGATAGCTCGGGGAAGAGTGGCCCACTCCGGGGGAAAACTTACCTAAAGGCCAGAGAGGAGTGGTGTGTGTGAGGAGCGAGCGCCGGAAAAAGAGGACGAGGGCAAGCTGCTGCTGGTGTCGGGGGGGAAGACAGGGCCCAGTTGGGGTGTCCCGTCTCCCAGGTTTTGGCACCAATGAAAGGAAGGAGCGACACACAGCAGCAATTCACCGGAGAATTAAGCTTTATTAGGGAAAGGTGCTGGGTTATATAGGAAGGGGCATGGGGTGATTGTGGTGTTACTTCTACGGGGCTGGTGGCTGTTGGCTAGGTGCTGGGAGTGGGAGGGGAGAGAGAGGTGATTGGGCTTCAGGTGGCACCGTTGGGAACCAAGGACCCAGAAGAGAAGCCAGAAGTTCACCATCTTACGGGTGGGGGCCCTTCACTGCCACTGAAATCTTCATCACCTTAGGAAATATAACTTCTTGAGCTCCAGTTTCTTCATCTATAAAATAGAGACAATAATACACTTTACAGAGTAGTTGGCAGGATTAATCATGATAACATGTATAAAATGTCTAATGAATAATAGTAGGTGATCAGGTAATAAGTCCACTTGTCCCCTCTCCTATCCTCTTTTTTTGAGCTTATATAAGTGCTGTGAGTCTGTGACAGTGCAGTATATTATGTCACTTTATATGTTGCCATTAAATTCCTAAGACTACCATAAACTCATAATTTTATCCCTGTGAGTTGATTTTTATATTCTTTTAACTGTGTCTTTTTTCTGTGTTGACTTCTACTCCTTGAATCATTCTGTAACCCATCTCTTGTTAGATGTACGCCATCTCCTGTTGGTAGATGTGTGCCATCTCCTGTGTTTACCATGGGAAGACAAACTCTTTGGAATACTAGCCTCTGTAGCCCTGATGCAAGCCATTATGTCACAGTGAAATTTATACGCTGCACACCTGAGAGTTTTTTAATCATTCACTCTTTTGGAATTACTCTACACACATACAAAATTAACTCAATACAAATGCAGATAGATGGAAGACTGATCACTTAAAGTACTTACATAAACTTGTTCCTTTAGAAATCCAAGCATTCTATACCTGAACAAAGATGTTTACTTATTATGATTATTCTCCACACATTCTTCAATCATGCACTAAATTGAGAACAGTAGTTCTCAAATCTTGCTGCTGATAAGGGAAAATTCTGAAATGTCCTAAATTAATTGACGTAAGTGCTGGAGAATGAAGGAGACAAGGAAAGATCATCAGACAATAGCCACAGAACATAGCTAATCAGAAAAAACATGTTCCTGGATGAAGTCATTTCAACAATCATCTAGAACCACAACATCCCCCTTGCATGTGACCATTGTCTAAACATCATCAGTGACCAATCCACAGCCTGCTGTATGTACTAAACACCTTTCTCTGGGCTTTCCCCACTTTGCATTAGCCCTCCTTCCTTATCTGTAGCAGTGTAAATGTGAAGAACTTTCTTTCCTTGAGACACCTTATAAATGTGCCCTATTTCTTGAGTGTAGAGGACACGTTGTTTCTGTTAACTGGCCTTCCTGCTGGTGAAGCAGAAACTTCTTGTCCCAAGACAGTTCTTTTTCTGTCTGAATCTATAAAATCACCATAAACCCTTTTACTTCAGAGAGCTCCCAGTCTCTAGAGTTTTTGATTTGTCACTTCACATTATTGGCATCACTTGGTTGAAACAGTTTCAACCTACTCCAAGAATGTGACCTTTGAACAGTCAATCAGGAATTTTCTGGCCAGCACTAATGAGGTACTCTGTCACATGTGCCCTCTCCTTACCCCTAAACAGGATGAGATAATCAACATAAGACCCCTTGCTCTTCCCCCTAAGGAAAGGTTACCTTGCTCAAAACAACCCCTTCTTTTCTTTTGATAATAATTTCCTTGTCCCCTGCTCCATTCTATAAAACTCTCCATTCTGCACAGCAGCTCTTCTTGCTAGATGGGAAGCTGTCCTACTCATGAATCACTTAATTTATTTTTTAATTTACTTAGATGAATTGTGTTTCTTTTAACAGAGCCAAAAGGACTGGTTAATTTAATATATACCTTTACCACTAGCTGGCTACCGACTACTTAGGGGAATCATTTGAAGAACTTAAAAAAAAAAAAAAGGGGGAAAACACTAATGCCAAATGCAAGGGCTCCACTTCCAAGGATTTGGATTCAGCTGGTTTTGAGGGAGTCCATATTTAGGTCATTCATGTTTGGCCTTCTTTTTTTTTTTTTTTGTAAGCTCCTTACGAAACTCTAATGTGGAACTAGAGGTAAGTGTTGGAAGAAAGATAACATATTGCCAGGCAGACATGTATCAAGGAAGGAAACAACTCCGGCAAGTAACACATAAATGCAAGAACATGCACAGTTTTAGCTATGATACAATGAAAGTATATTTCATTGATTAGACCATATGAAATTGCTTCTGTGTATAATTAATTCAAATCGATGGTCATTGAGTTAGCATTTCCTATGTGCCTTGGTGCTACATAATAATTCTTCGTTAAATTCAGTCTGTTATAATTCTATCCTATGTGCCTGCTTCTCCCATAGCTGGGGTTCTTTTTTGTTTTAATTCTTTTTAAATGAAATATTATTGATGAACGGTATTATACTGGTTTACCATGACTGGGATTCTTGATGCCAATGTCCCCATATTTCTTTGTGCCTTTGGGGTCTGGCCAATACAGTCCCATACAGTTAGTGCTCACTGACTGTTGTTAATAAAACAAAATCCAACTGAGTAAATTTGAAGATCTAATTGGCTTTAGTAATCTATTTAAGAATCGAGCCCCATCCCCTCCAGCATCTAGTACAAGGATGTTCCATTGAACTACAGGAAAGGAAAGGTTTTTAAAGGTAGGAAGGGAGTGGAGAAAAGGAAGTTATCAGCAAAGGATCCATTGTTTTAAGCAAGGTTGCCCTCCGAGGGGGAACGGAAGGAGCCTGTCAGTAAATTTCCTAGAGCTGATCAGGAAATTCCACATTGACTGCTGAGAGTCAATCCTGGGGGTGCTGAAACTGCTGTTAGTTTAGGTATTGTCTTACGGTATTAAGGGCCATTAATGTGAGTGATTCCATATTTGGGCCTGTGGTTGTCTTTTTAACACTTTAGAGATGAATACAGAAGTGAACAAGTAAATGAAAGGCTGAGTACCTAAGAATTTGCAGAAAAAGATACAATCTGGCTCTTGCTTTAATGGAATTTATAATCTGGTGTGAGGGTCATGTGATACATACTAGGCACAATTAGAAAACAACATGGGACATCTCCTTTTAAAAAAACTTTAACTGCCAAAACACATGCTGAAGCAATTGAGGGGCACTATCTTTGAGTGTCCAAGTTTTATTGTCCTTTGAACATACTGCAGGGGTTCTAAGACAGTCACCTAAGGAGCTTAGTGAAAATGCAGCTTATTGGGATTCACTCTCAGGATATTCTGACTTAGAATGACTGGAGTGAGCTCAGGAATGTGCATTTTAATAATTCCTTTCCTCTGTCACCAGGAATTCTCATGCTGGTGGTCCAAGGAGTATACTTGGAGAAAGCCTAGCCTAGAAGAAAAGATACAACTGCCACATGAAGAAATTCCCTAGTAATTGTGACTATCAAGGAGTAGGTGCTACACTAGGCCTCTTCAGGGAATGACAGAGATGGGTCACTTGAACTGAGTCCTTTGGAGCGAATCGGAGCATCCTAGAGGGTCGGGGTGAGAAGACAAAAGACATTCCTGCAGCACAAATGGCAGGAAGTGTGCAACAATGTTGAACCTTCAGGAAACTGGAATTGGTTTGATACAATAATTTTACATGTTTTTGGATATATTTTTCTCTCAGTCCCACAAAGTATTTTGACTTAGTCTGGTGTTATTGGGAAAGAAAAGACAAGCAACGCTTAAATGTTGTTAACAGTAGATGAACCGATTAAGAACTGAAGACTGTTATGAAACTCAGACCACCAGCAGGTGGCTCTGATTATGTTTCTAAGAGTCTAACCATTCAATGCCTAGATGTGGGCTCACATACTAGTACAATTAGTTTAATATTTAGTTCCCTGATTATAGGACCTTCAATTCTTCCGTTCTGGGAAAACTGGGCTAAAAAAACAGAACAAAACACTTTCTCGGTACTAACTTCCTCTGTACTAAGAATATTTTCTGTTTAATCAAGAAAATGTGACCTTTCACCTTAATTATCAAGAATGGAACAAATGATTTTCCAACTAAATATGCATAATTTTGATATCCTTCTCAAAGGAGGAATTTGGGCTATATATAAAAGCTATTGGACACATCCAATGATATCTTTTGTCATCCACACAAATGGGTACGCTAATCTCTAGCTTTCCCAGTCTGGAAAGAGCACACAGAAAATGGTCCCAGCTTCTAACTGGTTTGTTCTACTAATGCTCCTGGATTCCTGTTTTTACATGAAATCTATGGGAGGTGATTTTAGTGAATTATACAAGGATAGAGAACCAGGTTGACCCAAAACTACCATTCAGCTGGAGAGTCAGCTATATCCTCTGTCTTGCATAATTCAGGCAGGGCAAGCTTGGTGATCCCTCAAACACGAGGCACACTTTGGATAAAGACTGGCAGTCATGAATTTGGGGGATCCTAAAGACATAAGCTCCCAGGCTACCCATCTCTGAAAACAATTTCATTTAAAACTCAGAAGTATCCTGGGGCTCTGTACCTGCAGACTTGGGAGGGGTGGTTCTTTTACTCGACTTGGTGGCCGGGTATAGGGACAGCATCTCCTCAGCATCTTAGATTGGATCGCCACCATTCTAACTTATCCATGCAAGGGGCTGGCAGCAAGACTGTTGTTAATAGGGGCCCCTGTTAATAGGGGCAGACAACTTAGTCTCCCCTGTGAGACTGGGGAATGGGAAGTTATGACATCAGCTGTGGCAGAACAGGTGCCAAAGTACAGATTTAGTTTCTTCTGCCACCTTTCCTGTATTCTTACATCCATAGCTTTGCCCTGGGTCCCCGAGCCTCCTATTCAGCAGGGAGCATCACGTGGTGGTGGTCCACCCCTCCTGCCAAGCCTTCTCTCTTGTGGGACTGCAGCAACCTGCCAGCCGGCCCTTTAGCCTTTCATGATCATCT
The DNA here is from genome assembly GCF_040802235.1 of Manis javanica. Taxonomy (NCBI): domain Eukaryota; kingdom Metazoa; phylum Chordata; class Mammalia; order Pholidota; family Manidae; genus Manis; species Manis javanica. Next base: position 66,300,167 of record NC_133162.1, read on the forward strand.
TTTTTCAAGGGACCAAAGAGTTCCTTTTATATGTACAACCTGCCACAAGACGCTGTTCCTTTTAATGACTCAAACAGGTGGGTAGGTGTTTCTACCTCAGAGTGCTTTTCTCACTTGTCCTTTTTTTTTTTAGCTGTGTCCTGTGTCCACAATAAATATACTGGGCTGTACTCTGTACTGTGTGCTGGAAAGTACGTGTTCCTTTTGGTCCCTTTACATGTGGAAGTAAATTAAAAGGCAAAAGCTCTAATTTATTATGGAGAGCCAGTAACCAAAAACGGGGTCTTCGTCTCCCTTGCTAGGTCATGGGGTGCTCTAGCTCGAGGAGCTGAGTCACGCTTAGAGGAGCTTCAGTTCATTGGATTGAAATAGGCATCTCCAAACCTGGCTTGCCTCTAACACTGCTTCTTCTTTCCTCTCTTCCTCCTCTTGAGTTATTTTTATTCATAGCAAAATTCATGAAATATTCCACAGAGGGTGAAACTCAAGTCCGATTTGTGTCTGATCTCCCAAACTGCATTTCAGTGTTTTGTAGTACAGTTCTTCGCAGAAGTCTTAGCAATTGTCTAAAAGTCTTTCCCCTTCCTGTGGATGTGGGGTTCACAACCTGGCATACAGATCCCAGTAACTATATACATCATCAACAACATCTGAAGTTCCACCAGATTTCTTTCCAAAAAGCTCAGTCATTTACACTGACATGATGACTTATAATTCTTTGGCTGGACCCTGCAAGCCACAAAGTAATTGACTGCCTTGTTTCTCCATCTCCAGAGCCAATGCTATGGTAGATGCTATTTGTACATTGTTCACCACAAAGGACACTTGCAGACAGTCTTCGTTGGGGGCCATGGCTTCCTACAGTTCTCTACCTAGAGCACCCATTCCCCTGATATTCAGCGTGCTCCCAGGCCAGCAGGAAGTGCTAGGAAGTAAGGACTCAGGAATGATCCTCGTCTAATAAAGAAGAGATTCCTTGCCCCTCTTTGGATAATTCTGAAGTGTGTTCTACAGTTTCTCAGAGCCTCCTCAGTGGGATTATACCTCAAGATATCCTCAGGTACCCCTGGCAATCATCTGCTGTTTAACTCTGGCTTCATTGGTTCTTCTCCCTTCCGTATCTCGCCTTCTCATTCTGTTAGCTTTCTGGAATCACCTCCAAAATAATTACACCTAAATTCTTAAATTCTTATCTCTGGGTTTGCTCTATGGAGTACCTAAATTAAGATATGTCCCAGGCAAGTATGGGACCTGTCCTAAACACAACCTTAAATTATTCTTCTTAGGATTAGGAACTACAATATCCTAAGTGTCTTATGATTTCTGGCAGGGTGTAGCCTTGACAAGGGTCAGCTTGACAAGAGCCAATGAATTACTGATAGCTTTCCCCACGTCTGTAGTTTACCTAATTACCAGTGATTAGTACACTGGCCATGGACCTACACAGTGTACATGCCCTTATCCAAGAACAGTTCTAGGCCTTTCATAAGAGGTTTGTCATACATAAAGCCTGGAATAAATGCCAACTTCTAGCCCTTTCTCTCATGAGTCTCTTAGACGTCCTTCCTACTCCCATGTACAGCTGCAGACAACTTAGTCTCCATCAGGCAGCCCTTGAATGATGCTTCCCCCAAGGGCTACTGCCGAGTAGTCTCTACAACTTCTCTCTGACACTGAAGTGTTTCGGGAGTCTAACTAAAGGCAAAAATCCCATGTGTGATCCTTAAGGTCCAACCGTAGATGATTACAAGGCTTTGCACAGCGAGCTCCACGGGGGTAGCTGCCCTCCCCTCTCCAGATTTACTCCCTCACTAATGCAGTTTCCTGAAGGGAGTTGCAGTGTAGGACTCAGGCTCCACCCCACACCGCAGGCCTACCATGCTTACACTCACACCCGATCTCCTAGCCCAGGTCCCTTTCACTGGAGCCCTCAGCTGAGGCACTTCTTCAGTACTTCCCCGTCCCCTTTGCCAAGATTTCCTTATGAGGGTCTTCGCTAAGGCAGGTTTCTCCTCTCTGACCCAGGACTTTTTGTCCCTCAGCTCTTCCCCTTTTCCTACTTCTGGTCCCTTAGGTCCAATAAGAGGAGGAGGCCTTGTTGTGGGGTCCTTCAGCGGTGAAATGACTGTTCCCATCTGTACTACTTGTCATGCCCTCTGATCCTCTCCCAGTGCTGTTCCATGGGAAAGATGGAACTAGGGAGCTGGTGGGGCAAGGAAATGCTCCTCCATTTAACTGTCAGAGCTATGATTCCGAAATATAACCCAGGTTATCATGTGAGACCTCCCTGGCCTTTGGTTTCTTTTTTATAAATTTGACTCCAATCCCCAATGTCTCAGTCTGAGTTAATCCAGCACCCTCTAAATGATGTCTATACAGTCCTGATCTTACTTCTTTAAAACTTATTCCTATGCTGAGATGAAGCTTAGGCACTTTTGACCTGGACACAAATTTATTCTTTTGCCATTTTCTACCAGAAATCCAATCTCCCAAGCATATTATGGGTTTTTTTGATTTCACTATTATATGTGGGGGTTACGCTGCTTTTGGGGACCCTTCCACTATGCACAGCCCTAGGATGTGTATCCCAGTCTCCCACTCTGGAGCTTCCTCTCCTGGGGAGTAGCTGTGGCTGGCCATTCCGAACTCTCTGGCTCCCCTAGGAACACTATTAGATAAAAATGGCTTTTCAAACACCCTGAGGGGGATTCTTGCTTCCACCCACATCCAGTGCTCTCCCACACCACAGACTCTCCCATTCCCTTTAAATGCCTCCAACTAGTTTCCATGAATTATGGGGAGCCAGTGACCAAAACTGGGGCCATATCTGAGCCAGCACATGCTCCTTCTCACTCTTCAGGTTTCCCAGAGCTGAGGGGAGAGAATTGAACAGGCAAAATTCATTCATGAGTAGGTTTGGGGAGTAAGTGGTAAAATCTTGGCATGCTTGTAAATTAGTAATTTCTGTCTTCTCTCAACTATAGAAAGTAACCAAATGCGGGGTAAACAAAATGATCAACTAGAAGAATAGCACTGGTGTCCAGACCACAGTAGGAGTTTCTATCTCAGCTCTATAACTTTCAATGGGTTTGAAAATAGAAAATTTACCTTACCTTCTCTCTAAGCCACTTTTTCCTTCTATGAAATGGGATAACCATGCCTACTTTACACTTACTTTATAGGTAAGGTGAATTAAAATATTTAGCATTTGTGCCTGGCTCCCATGAGCCCATAATAATTTATAGCTGTCATTATGTCTGGAAAAAGTTAAGTTTTTAGCTGGAAGCTCTGAACTCCATCACACAATTTATGAAAACAGTTTCCCCAAGGTTACTGATGGTTCAAGTAATTCTGCCCACCTATTCTGTTCCATTATGCAGAGCACAGGAAATGTGTGGCCCCTTCCTAGGGCTTCTAAAGACAGAGTCAGTAACGGAATGTGAGCAGATAGAAGATGAAAACTGCATTGATTTAAAAATATTTCTACCTGTAGGTGACTGATTTTTACTGAGGTCTTTTTCAAAATGTGGTTTTTGGTTGAACCAAAGTAGAACACACTTATAGTAAAAGGTGACTAAATGATATAGGACCTGGACTGCTAATTGATACTGAGATTGATGGCAATTTTTTGCCACTAAAGCTAAGGTAAATCACCCTATTGAGTGTGCCTAATTGTTTTATAACTAACTGTCTAATTGTTTTATAGCTAATTGCCACAATCTGAGTAAAATTAAGGGGCAATTCAAACTTCAGGCTATTTTTACTATAATTTTCCATGTGTTTGGTTAGAACTTTAACTTCTTACTAGCATTAATAAATCATCGCCCCAATTCATTTATCTAGTTTGCATTTGTTGATATAATGATAAAAGGAGTATTTCAATAAGAGCAAAGAGATCTTTTAGCTAAAATAGCCCTAGTGAATTTAACAGTTGCAGGGCATCCTATAATTTCAATAAAACATGAGTGTTAACATACTCCCCAAAACATTACAGTAATGGCAACATTGTGGCATCATAGAGTAGCAAATGGAGCTAGCCTATATACTGATGATATATAAATTGCTCTCACTCATTATTTAGAACGTTTTTCTGCCATATAACAACAACAAAAATAATCTCTGACTGAATATAGAATTTTCCATTTACCTCTTGAAACAATGCAATTTTTGTAGTCCTGAAAACAACACAACAGTGGAGTAAGATTAATAAGGGAAGGAGGTACAAGTTAGCAAGGGAGGCCTAACCAGGAGAATCTGTACAATAAAAGTCAAGATTGGAACATGGTAATGAAAATGTCATTCAGACCAAAGCAAGATCTGAAATATCCACACAGGTTATCAATTTAAGTCTGAACTGACAGATTAAATCTGAAGATTTTTCTCAGAGTCATAAATCTTTGCTGTGAAAACAGTCACACCCAAAGATGTTCTATCTTTTCATCATAAGCATCCCTGATTCATAGCACATCAGCTTTTGAAGAATGCTGCTCAAGGCCACTTAAGGTATATTGTTAGATAGGTGGGAAAGGTACAGTCCTGTTCTGTCTAATGGATTAATTACCATGACGAAATGAATTAGTAGCCAAGATCATTAAAATATAAAATACACCTCGGGAGTTCTGCAGGCTAATTTGCCTGGCAGCTCACAGCCATCTGAGTAGCAGCCCCTGAAACAACTCCCCTGATTTCTGTTTGGAAGACTTTTCCTTACATGGAACTACCCTCTGTGCCCCAGAGTGTTACCTTTCTTCCCAGAGTTTTTAATCTCTTTCTTACCCAAATATCAGGATGCTGGGTTCTGTTATCTCTGCCTGGTGTTCTTTTCCTAATTTGCATGAACAGAGGAGGCAACTGGTGGCCGTGTGATGAGAAAGCTCTCTGGGCCCTGCCCTAAGCAGCTCCATCTCCCACACACCAAACTTCAACCATGCCACGGCCCTCACTCCTTAGAATTGATTTTCACCTTCTCCACCTGACCTCAGAGGGCCAACTCAAGAAGTCTTACCTTATTCTTTTTTTTCACTCCAATGTAATGGCAAACTCAGAATAAGTGAGATTATGGCCTGAGGACTGGAACCATCTCTCATTCATTTCCATATACCCAGTATGTTGCCTGGCATGTGGTAGGGGCTCAGGGGGAATGTAAAATGGAAGGACAAAATGTCTAGAAAGTAGAGACCAGGAATTCATCTTTTCCACCTCTTTGCTGAAGCCTCTGCTGTAGATTCAAACTCACCAGATGCCTCCATACACTTTCCCATACAGTTTTTCCAGAAGCAAATTGCCCTGCTTCCTGCCACCACTCTTCCATCCTCTTTAAGCACCATGATCCTGATCATTAAGCTGCCTATCCAGGAACTTGGATCTGCAAACATATGCAGAAGCATAAAGTAAATTCTAGGTGTCCTGGAGGCAGGAAGAATATAGCTCCACCTATGGGGTATTAGTAAAACAAAAGGAAGAGTTGGAGAATGGCCTGCCCAGCTATAGCATAACTCTGGGAGCACTTTGCAAAGACTAAGTAGACCTGACTAGTTTTAAGGGAGACGGTTTCTACATCCTTGAATGTTTTCACCATCTTTTAATTTTTAAAAGTTTCAAAAATATTGAATAAACTCCCATACACACTTTACCTAGATTCACAGTGTTAACATTTTGCCACATTTCCTCTCTTTCTCTCTCCCTGTCTCTCTCAATGTCTGTGCACACACACACACACACACACACACACACACACACACACACACATATACATACTACACTTTCTTGCTCAACAGTTTGAAACTTTCAGTTACCATTACATTTATCCTTAAAATGCTTAAACATGCATGTCCTAAGAATAAGGACGTTGTCCTATATAAACAGAAAATCATTATTTCACTCAAAAGAATTAATGCTGATTTAATATCATCTAATATACAATTTTTTTCCAGAATTCCCCCTCCATTTATAACTTCATTGCTTCATTTTTTAAAAAATCTGGAATCCAATCGGAGATCATGTCTACCTGATCTGAACAGTTGCTCCAACTATTAATGTCATGGGTTTTTGTTTTTTTAAGAATCTATGTCAACTGACTTATAGAATGTCCCAGATTCTGAATTTGCCTGTTGTTCTTCATGATTAGAATCAAACTGAACTTTTCTGGTAGAAATACCACACAGTTGATCATATCAGGAGGCACATTACACCAGGTGGTCTCACTGTTGGAGATGATAAGTTTGGAAGCTTGGCTAAGGTGGTGTCCCCAGAGCTCTCCATTGTAAACGTGCATTTTCTCCTTAATAAATAATCTATGGACTAATTCTTAAAGACCTTATAGGCATCTGCTATTCATCAACCTATTAGCCAATGATTTTACCATCCATTGACGATTCTTGCCTGAATAAATTATTACATTGGGAATTAAAAGATTTATTTTAAAATGTCAATATTTATAAAATACCACAAATTACACCTTTGAAATATTTAATCATAGTTGAACTTTAAATGTACAAGGAGTGACATAGTTTTTAAAAGTTCCTTTAGGGGATATTTTAACAAAAAATAATAATTTAAAGAATGTTCACTTAGACCATCTAACTTAACCCAGGGAAGGTGTAAGACTGAGGGCACTGACAGGAAGAGCAAGCACATCAGACACTGATGACGTGTCAAAGTCCCCGGCTGCTGCCCCCTCTCACATTGAACACTGACATGCCAAAGTCCCCGGCTGCTGCCCCCTTCCACATCAGACACTGATGGTGTGTCAAAGTCCCTGGCTATTGCCCCCTCCCAACCTGAAAAATGTGCCTTGGGCTAGCCAATCCTCGCACCGCTGTAAATCTAAGCTCTGCCTCCCTCTGCCTTCTTTAAAAACTCGCTGCCTGTCTGCTTACCCATGAATTCCCCAGCCTCCATTTCTATAGACTGGCAAAATCTTGCCTGGGTGTTTGCGTTCAAATAAACTACCTAGCCCTTTGTTGCCTCTCTTTGCCTGCTTATTTCGGCTGAAATTTATCTTACATTTGGTGCCGAAACCAGGGAAGGAGTGTGAGTGAGGGGCCCTGACCGGCCACCAGTGGCCCCGCCCCCTCCTTCCCTGACCTGGGACCTCAGCCTGCCCTCTGCTGTGTGGACTATTTTCTGGTGAGTCCCTCAGTTTCCCCAGGTCTGCTTCCCTTCCTAACTCCGTTTCACCTGGTCCGTTAGAAATCGTGCATACGTCCAGGTCTGGGTATTCAGCCCATCCGTTGCGAGTATCTGGGATACCCGCCCCTGGCTCTGCGGTGGGGGAGAAGTCCCTCACCTGGGCTCCCAGGCTGTCTCCCCTGACTTGGTGTGCTTGGGACGCTGGGCACTCCTTTCAGCGGGATTAATTGGGGAGTGGCACAGACATGGAGAACCAGCCCTCAAAAGCAGAGGCTCAGACCCCATTATGGTGTCTCATTTCTAATCTGGCCACTCTATATTTGTCCTGGGAAGTTCATAAACGGAAGCTAGTCTTCCTTTGCTCTGAGGCCAGGCGTCAGTATCCCTTGGACAATCAATCTTGCTGGTCCCCTGAGGGAACTTTCGATTTTGGCCTCCTCACCGACTTAACTAATTATTGCCACTGGAGGGGAAAGCAGAGTGAAATCCTGTATGTACAGGCCTTTTGGACTTTGTGCACCCGCCCAGATCTATGTATTAAGTGAGTGTACTCCTTCCCAAGTTTTGTTAGCCCAGGCCTCCACCAAGGACTGCTGATCTCTACCCCTCCTACTGCTGGGAGGCTCTTCTCTGACGGACTCGGTGGAGGATCTCAGCTACCCCCCTTCCCACTCCTCCAGGCCCACTGCAGGGGCCAGCTCCCTTCCTCATTGTTCATGTCCTCCACCTTGTTCCCCTTCTCTCCCAGTCTCTCCTCCACCTTGTTCTCCTTTCTTTCCAGTCTCTCCTCCATCTTGTTCTCCTTCTCTTCCTGTCTCTCCTCCACCTTGTTCTCCTTCTCTCCCAGTCTCTCCTCCATCTTGTTCCCCTTCTCTTCCAGTCTCTCCTTCTCTTCCAGTCTCTCCTCCACCTTGTTCTCCTTCTCTCCCAGTCTCTTCTCCATCTTGTTCTCCTTCTCTCCCAGTCTCTCCTCCATCTTGTTCCCCTTCTCTTCCTGTCTCTCCTTCTCTTCCAGTCTCTCCTCCACCTTGTTCTCCTTCTCTTCCAGTCTCTCCTCCATCTTGTTCCCCTTCTCTTCCTGTCTCTCCTCCATCTTGTTCCCCTTCTCTTCCAGTCTCTCCTTCTCTTCCAGTCTCTTCTCCATCTTGTTCTCCTTCTCTTCCAGTCTCTCCTCCATCTTGTTCTCCTCTTCCAGTCTCTCCTTCACCTTGTTCCCCTTCTCTTCCAGTCTCTCCTTCTCTTTCATTCTCTCCTCTATCTTGTTCTCCTTCTCTTCCATTCTCTCCTCCATCTTGCTCCCCTTCTCTTCCAGTCTCTCTTTCTCTTCCAGTCTCTTCTCCATCTTGTTCTCCTTCTCTCCCAGTCTCTCCTCCATCTTGTTCTCCTTCTCTTCCTGTCTCTCCTCCACCTTGTTCTCCTTCTCTTCCAGTCTCTCCTCCATCTTGTTCTCCTTCTCTTCCAGTCTCTCCTTCTCTTCCAGTCTCTCCTCCATCTTGTTCCCCTTCTCTTCCAGTCTCTCCTTCTCTTCCAGTCTCTCCTCCATCTTGTTCTCCTTCTCTTCCTGTCTCTCCTCCACCTTGTTCTCCTTCTCTTCCAGTCTCTTCTCCATCTTGTTCTCCTTCTCTTCCAGTCTCTCCTCCACCTTGTTCCCCTTCTCTTCCAGTCTCTCCTTCTCTTCCAGTCTCTTCTCCATCTTGTCCTCCTTCTCTTCCAGTCTCTCCTCCATCTTGTTCCCCTTCTCTTCCAGTCTCTCCTTCTCTTCCAGTCTCTCGTCCATCTTGTTCTCCTTCTCTTCCAGTCTCTCTTCCACCTTGTTCTCCTTCTCTCCCTGTCTTTTCTCCACCTTGTTCCCCTTCTCTTCCAGTCTCTCCTTCTCTTCCTGTCTCTCCTCCATCTTGTTCCCCTTCTCTTCCAGTCTCTTCTCCATCTTGTTCTCCTTCTCTTCCAGTCTCTCCTCCACCTTGTTCTCCTTCTCTTCCAGTCTCTCCTCCACCTTGTTCCCCTTCTCTCCCTGTCTCTTCTCCACCTTGTTCCCTTCTCTTCCAGTCTCTCCTCCATCTTGTTCTCCTTTTCTTCCAGTCTCTCCTCCATCTTGTTCTCCTTCTCTTCCAGTCTCTCCTCCATCTTGTTCTCCTTCTCTTCCAGTCTCTCCTCCACCTTGTTCTCCTTCTCTTCCAGTCTCTCCTCCACCTTGTTCCCCTTCTCTCTCTGTCTCTTCTCCACCTTGTTCCCCTTCTCTTCCAGTCTCTCGTCCATCTTGTTCTCGTTCTCTTTCAGTCTCCCCTTCATCTTGTTCTCCTTCTCTTCCAGTCTCTCCTCCATCTTGTTCTCCTTCTCTTCCAGTCTCTCCTTCTCTTCCAGTCTCTCCTCCATCTTGTTCTCCTTCTCTTCCAGTCTCTCTTCCATCTTGTTCCCCTTCTCTTCCAGTCTCTCCTTCTCTTCCAGTCTCTCCTCCATCTTGTTCACCTTCTCTTCCAGTCTCTCCTCCACCTTGTTCTCCTTCTCTTCCAGTCTCTCCTCCACCTTGTTCTCCTTCTCTTCCAGTCTCTCCTCCATCTTGTTCCCCTTCTCTTCCAGTCTCTCCTTCTCTTCCAGTCTCTTCTCCATCTTGTTCTCCTTCTCTTCCAGTCTCTCCTCCATCTTGTTCTCCTTCTCTCCCTGTCTCTTCTCCACCTTGTTCCCCTTCTCTTCCAGTCTCTCCTCCATCTTGTTCTCCTTCTCTCCCTGTCTCTTCTCCACCTTGTTCCCCTTCTCTTCCAGTCTCTCCTCCATTTTGTTACCCTTCTCTTCCAGTCTCTCCTTCTCTTTCAGTCTCTTCTCCATCTTGTTCTCCTTCTCTTCCAGTCTCTCCTCCGCCTTGTTCCCCTTCTCTTCCGGTCGCGCCACCATTTTACTCCACAGGTGCTGACTCCACTTCGGATAAAACTCCCCCATATCCTAGTCCCCTGCCTTCAAGTTCTGCACCGATTCCCAGGTTGTATCCCCCACTACCAAGGTTGCCTCCTCCATCCCCTCCTTCAAATCCACCACCATCTTACTTGCCACAGCTGGCACCCAAATGGTCTAGCCCTCCTGTAACTTGCTCTAAGTCACAGCAGTCTCAAGCTCATGTGATGGCTCCTCTGAGAGAGGTAGCAGGAGCTGAAGGAGTAGTGCAGGTTCATGTTCCCTTTTCTCTGGCAGACTTGTCCCAAGTAGAACAGCAATTGGGATCCGTTTCCTCCAACCTTGTAATGTTCGCTAAACAGTTTAAATATCTCACTCGAGCTTACAAGCTCACCTGGCATGATGTACATATAGTCCTCCAATCCACTCTAACCCCAGAGGAATATGACCATGTCATGGCGGCAGCACAGCACTGTGCCAATGAGGCCCATGCCACAGATGAGCGGGAACCTATGGGCAGAGAAACTATTCCTCTACAAGAACCCCTATGGGATTATAATTCTCCCGAGGGTGAAGCATGCCGGGATCACATGGTTCGCTACTTATTGGCAGATATGAACTCAACTGTTCAAAAAGCTATCAATTATGATAAGCTTAGAGAAATTACCCAGAAACCTGATGAAAACCCATCAGAATTCCTCAAACACCTGAAAGAAACTCTAGAAACTTTCACTAAGATTGACCTGGCCTCAGCATTAGGTTCCTCTCTCCTGGCCATGCATTTTATAACTCAGTCAGCTCCCGACATCAGGCACAAGCTTAAAAAGGCTGAGGATGGTCCCCAGACCCCTCTAGGAGACCTAGTAGATATGGCATTTAAAGTTTTTCATGCCCATGAGGACGAGAGTGAGAGGAGATCAGCTGCCCAAATGGCAAAACAAACTCGTGCCATAACAGCTGCTCTGTGGCCTGCTCGTGGAGATTGTCAAGGTGTCCCTGAAGATCAACTCGAACCTCCGGGCCCTTGCTTTCAGTGCAGCGAAGAAGGGCACTGGACATGGAAGTGCCCCAACCCACGCAAACTGACCAAACCTTGCCCCAGCTGTGGTAAGTGAGGTCATTGGAAAGTAGACTGTCCACTAAGGGGTGGTCCTTCCCTGGTGGCAGAGTCCCACGGGGGGCAGAAGCCCTCGAAGGACTACCCTTCAGACCTGCTGGGCATCCTTGAAGGTTGAAGATGCCTGGACTCGGACACCCTGATAACCCTCACTGAGCCCAGGGCTAGCTGTGGGTAGTGGGTAAGCCCATCTCTTTCTTGGTGGACATGGGGGCTACCTACTCTGTTCTCCCCTCCTTTAAAGGGCCTTTATACCCTGCCAAGGTCTCCGTAGTTGGGGTCATGGGAACCTCCTCCAAACCTTTAGAGATGGGCCCAGTAGCCTGCACCTTTCAAAGCACCCCCTTTACTCATTCCTTTCTAGTCATGCCTTCCTGTCCTACCCCTCTTTTAGGATGGGATTTGCTCTATAAGTTAGGGGCCTCTATTTCCCTCCCACCTTTTAAATGTTTACAGGATGCCAGAAACTCCCTCATTGCTATAGTTGGTGAAGGAGAGTTAGACGACAGAGACCTAAGTCTCCCAACTCCCTGAACTGCTGTCAATCCAGTCATGTGGGACATCTCCACCCCTGTGGTGGCAACCCACTACACCCCAGTTTTAATACACCTTAAAGACTTATCCTGCTTCCCTTCTCGGCCTCAATTTCCTACTTTGCAGGCTCACCGAAGGGGACTACAGCCTATTGTTAATCGTCTACTCTCGCAAGGGCTTTTAGTACCAACTAACTCTCCATGCAATACTCCCATCTTGCCAGTGAAAAAGCCTTCTGGAGCATATCGCCTCGTTCAGGACCTCTGAATAATTAACGAGCCTGCAATTCCCTTACACCCAGTAGTGCCTAACCCATATACTCTTCTGTCTCAGGTCCCTTCTGGTACCTCTCATTTTACTGTACTAGACCTTAAAGATGCCTTTTTCACTATACCCCTCCACTCAGAATAGCAGTCGCTATTTGCCTTCATATGGGAAGACCCTGATACCTGTTGATCTAGACAACTGATCTGGACAGTTCTACCTCAAGGTTTTAGAGATAGCCCCCATCTTTTTTGACAGGCCCTGGCAGAAGATCTCTCACAACATTCAATGGGTGAGAGTACTCTCCTCCAATATGTAGATGATCTTTTACTTTGCAGCCCCTCAAAAGAAGCCTCAGTTCTAGACACCACATCTCTTCTTAATTTCCTGGCAGACATGGGATACAGAGTATCCCCTGCCAAAGCACAGCTGTCTCTACCCCAGGTTACATACTTCGGGCTAACTCTAATTCCCACCACTAAAGCCCTAACGGCAGACTGAGCAGCTGCAATGAAAGCTCTCTTGCCACCTACTTCAGAAACCAAGATACTATCCTTTCTAGGATTAGTGGGGTTTTTCAGACACCGGGTGCCTAACTTTGCCCTTCTGGCCAGACCGCTCTATGCAGCTGCTACAGAGACTCCTACTGGTCCACTAACTTCACCCACTGAAGTAGCTTCTGCTTTCAATCAGTTACGGAATGCGTTGCTCTCATCCCCCCACCCCCCCCCCATTGATGCTCCCCAACCTAACCAAGCCCTTTACCCTATATACAGCAGAAAGGGCAGGAGTGGCCACTGGAGTGCTGGTACAGCCAGTGGGGCCGGAGTGCGGTCCCATTGCATTTCTCTCCAAATAGTTGGATGCCACTGCCAGAGGGTGGCAGCCTTGCCTCCGAGCCCTGACAGCTCCGGGAAGTCTGGCCCAAGAAACCCTGAAATTAATGCTCCAACAGCCCATTACTGTGTATTCCCCACACCAGCTACAGCTACAAGATCTTTTGAGTCATAAATCCCTGGCCTCCTTGAGTCCTTCAAGAGTACAAGAATTCCACCTCCTGTTTATTGAATATCCGCAGATGACCCTATAAGTCTCTCCACCCCTTAACCTAGCCTCCTTACTTCCCATCAGCAATCAGGCAGATCAGCCCACTCATTCCTGTGTAGAGATTGTAGAAGCTCTTAGAAAACCTAGAGAGGGCCCTCAAGTTGTGCCCCTCAAAAACTCTGACTTGACCTTTTTTGTAGATGGAAGCGTTGTGATGGGGAGTGATGGGGTGCAAAGGGCAGCCTATGCAGTGGTGACTATGTCGCAAGTGATAGAAGCAAACCTACTCCCATCTGGGACCACCTCCCAGAAAGCCAAATTAGTAGCTCTTACCCAAGCATTACAGCTGGCAGCCGGGAAGAGAGCCACAATTTATACTGACTCTAAATATGCCTTCTTGATTACACACACTCATGCTGCAATCTGGAAGGAAAGGGGCTTCCTCACCACCAAGGGAACCCCAATCATCAATGGCAGGGCTATCAGCCACCTGCTACAGGCCCTACCTCCCCAAGGAGGTGGCCATCGTGCTTTGTAAGGGACATCAGACTGGAAATGATCCAGTAACCAGAGGTAATGCATTGGCAGACACCACGGCCCGACAGTTAACATCCGGGTCTAGCCCACCCTCTGTGCTATTTCTTTCCTCCTCTCTACTGCCCCAATACCCCGATTATGAACGGCAACTGCTCCTACATCAAGGGGGGTGGTGTTAGGAGATCAGGGATGGATATATCTCGGGGGACGAATTGCCTTCCCCCAAACCCAAGGCAGAGATATCATATCCAAAATTCATCAGTTCCTACACATCAGGCCAGAGGCCATGCACCAGTTTCTCTCCCCTATATTTGCCCCTTATGGTCTGTGCAAGGCCATAAATCAAGTGCACCAAACCTGCACTACTTGTCATTGTGTCTCATCTCAAGGTGCTCTAAAAACCCAGATGGCCCTCCACCAGATAAGAGGAACAATCCCAGGATAAGATTTGCAGATTGATTTCACCCACATGCCTAAGCATAAAAAGCTCTGGTATTTCCTAGTTCTGGTTGATACCTTTTCAGGGTGGATTGAAGCCTTCCCCACCAGCCAAGAAACAGCCTCAGTAGTGGCACAGACATTAGTGGTGCATATCATCCCCTGCTTTGGCCTGCCTGCCTCGCTACAGTCGGACAACGGGCCTGCTTTCATCTCTTGGATCACTCAGCTAACAGTCGAGGCTCTCAACATCAACTGGAACCTCCATATACCCTATCACCCCCAATCATCAGGTAAAGTTGAAAGAGCTAACAGTCTCCTAAAGGACCAACTAACTAAGCTGTCTCTAGAGGTAAAGCTCTCCCCATCGCTCTCACTCGACTGCATGCTGCCCCCCGGGAACCTGTTGGGCTAAGTGCACTTGAGCTAATGTATGGCACGCCCTTCTTACTGAACACAAGCCTGCCTGCTGCCTCTCCTCCTTTAGCCTCCTACGTTCCTTATTTTTCACTATTGAGACATCTTCTCAGAGAACATGCAGACCAGCTCCTACCCCAGCCCACGTCGTCCGACAACCCAGAGGACGTGGATCTCCTTCAGCCAGGAGATGAGATACTTCCAAAAGAACTCCAGCCTCGATCACTCCAGCCTCTCTGGACAGGACCATACACTGTAATCCTCACAACCCTCACTACTGCCAAACTATCAGGACACCCTGCATGGTACCATATTTCCCGACTAAAAAGAGCCCCCATTCCCGATGATGTTTGGCAAGCAGAACAAGTTGGACCTTTACAGATCCAACTCCGAAGGGCTCCTCATTCTACTCCTCCTCCTACATAGTGGAGTAGTCTTACCCTCTCCCATCAGGTATCAATTTGAAGCCACCCAGCAATACACCATAAAAAATGGGTGGGTAGAAGAGACGATTGGGACAGCCTTTTGTGAAGTTAACAATTGTCAGCCCGTAATTGCCCTCCCTCTTAACCAAGTTTGGTGCCCTGATGGAGAGACACCTATTCACATGGCCCTCTGCTTCACCTTTCAGCAAACAGGAAAGTGCAGAACACAGTGGGTCAAAGAAAATTTTGGGTGCCCCTGGGCCTCCTGTGTCATGAATTGGATGGTAGAAGGCCGCCTGGGCAATAGCCACCATATGCTTACTTTTCAATGCTGGGCACCCAGGGCAAAGAGGTATTTAAACATCAAGGACCCCTTACATAATTGCTAGAATGAGGGCATTACAGGAGGTGTTTATTTAAATAATTTTCAAGCATACCCCTGCCAGACTATCACGATTTGCTGATACCTAGAGGTAAGCGCCCCCAAACATCTAGAAGAAGTACAACAGGCCATTAAAACCCAAGATATCCACCTACAGACTCACATACAACAAAAGGCTAAGACCCTTCCCTTCTCTTGGTTAAGTCTCCTACAAGAGGGACTAGACTTATTCCGACACACCCTCCCCAATATGTCCTTGACACAATGCTTCCTCTGCACTTCCCTTACAGAAACCCCTGTGGTGGCAGTTCAGACACCACCAAGAGAGAGCATACCCTGTCCCCCAAGCCCTCCCTCAAAACCCACACTTATTGGTGAGGTACTGTTATTCGAAACACCTGAAGCAAATGTAACCTCAAAACATCACTATAAGCAGCCTTCCTTACTCCGCTCCCCACCAGGCACTTCCCTGTGGTGCAATGGGACCCTATACGAAACCAACTTTGCAAATGCTTCTTGTCTGCTAGTCACCCTAGTCCCTAGGCTGACCCTGTACAGGGGAGCTGAGTTCACCAACTCCTGGGTCTTAGAATCCCTTCACAAGAAAGCAGTCCTCCTGCCTTCAGTGGCGGGGATCTCCCTCACTTCCTCCATTCTAGCTGTGAGAGTGAGCGCTGGTGCCCTGGGTTACAGTATCACAGCCCTAGAAAAACTAGAACGACAGCTTGAAGTAGCTGTCCAAGCATCTGCAGCCTCTCTGGCATCCCTCCAGAGGCAAAGTCACCTCCTTGGCCCAAGTAACCCTCCAAAACCGCTGCGCTTTAGACCTCCTTACTGCAGAGAAGGGAGGGACCTGTCTATTCCTCTGGGAACAGTGTTGTTACTATATCAATGAGTCGGGACTTGTAGAGCAGAATGTTCACAAACTACAAGAACTAAAAAGGGAACTCCAAGGAACTGGCATATCAGGTAATAATCCATACAGCTGGTTTCCATCCCCTATTATGGCCTGGTTAGTGCCTCTCCTAGGCCCTGTTGCAGCAATCTGTTTCATACTCCTTATTGGTCCATGTGTTTTTAAGTTCCTTCAACAGTGCATAGCAGAAATGACACACATAAAAATCAACTGTTGCTGTACAAATACTTGCCCCTCCCGACTGAGCCTCCAGCCGTTAACCAGCCTTAAACCCCGCCCCCCACGTCACCCCTCCTCAGCCGGAAGTAACCAGATCAAGTCGGCACCCATTATAACCAAAAGGCTGAAATGTAAGGCTAAGGGCACTGATGGGAAAAGCAAGCACATCAGACACTGATGGCGTGTCGAAGTCCCCAGCTGTTGCCCCCCCCCAACCTGAAAAATGTGCCTTGGGCTAGCCAATCCTCACACCGCTGTAAATCTAAGCTCTGCCTCCCCCTACCTTCTTTAAAAACTCGCTGCCTGTCTGCTTACCCGCGAATTCCCCAGCCTCCATTTCTATAGACTGGCAAAATCTCACCTGGGTGTTTGTGTTCAAATAAACTACCTGGCCCTTTGTTGCCTCTCTTCTCCTGCTTATTTCGGCTGGAATTTATCTTACAGAAGGAAACTGAGGCAAAGAGAGTTATCATCTGTATTGCCAGGGGTGCCCAAGAAATCTCATTCTAGATAAATTTAGATCCTTAGACCCTTCCAACAAAGGTACCTTAGAACAAAACTTCCTTGGTTCATCACAGACGGTCACCAGTCTGTTTGCTAAATCAACTGAAGTCTACAGACCTAAACTTAAAAAGAAGATGATGTGTTACAGCACAGAGATTTAACTGAGGAACAAATAGTGACTTTAAGCAAAAATAGGATTTATTTTAGGTTATTATTTGAGAAAACTGTTGTGCTACTTGAATTTGTATAGCTAGCATTTAAAGACTTCCATGTTCTGGAAAGATACACAGGTATACCCAGTTAGCCCTGTGAAAGGGAGCTCTGTGGTCTTTGCATTTAGACTGTGAACACACAGGTAGAATCACTGCCCTTCCCTGGACCAAAGGAGACAGACGTAGCATTACCAGGGTTCTGCAAGATGAGGACAAAGTCTCTTTATTAAAGGAATGAGTGCAATTCCTTACCCTATGGGCTAAAAGAGCAACATCTGCTCTCCCCATGTGTAGATATCCTAGCCTGACTTCTCACAGTGTCTAGTATTTGACTAGAGAATAATAGAGCCTGTTTTAGTTTAATAATGCCTGTTTAATCTGTATTTTCTGTGTAATGCCTACTCAGAGGAAAACAATCTGCATTTAGTTGAATTCTGAAGCTAAGAAATGAAACTTTAATTAAGCTCAGAAGTAAGTCTGAAGTAATTCTTTGAAAAGAATGAACTGAATATAAATCAGGCACTAGCATGCTGTGCAGTCAGTTCCCCGTCACCAAAATTTGCTCCCAAACTATTGTTATTCTAAGGATACCACATGCATTGTTTGCTTTGTTTCATCTTATCTAAATAGGCTGGCCTGCTTCAGTAGGAATTTTTTATTGTCTCCACAATCTGGATGACTCCAATTCTACCTTAATTGTAAACTTTTCTCTTGTTCATTTCACATTTAAAGATGAGTATTATGGGCTGAAGTCAAAAAATTACAACAGATCAGAAGAACAAGCAATAGTAAAATAATGGCATAAGCAAAGGTCAGAGCTCAGAGGCTTGTGAGAAAGACAAAAAGACCAAGTCAGATGAATTCAGAAGCTTAAAGTAAGAAAGAAATTTCTACCAGAAACATTAATGAAAGGTAATTGTATTTAGAGTAAAGCTAAGCAATAGTAACAAAAGACCTGATAATATTTCAAGGCAGATGGACTTCTCTCTCACACAAAATTCTGGCTCTGCCCCAACTTGTCATTCAGGACCAGATCCTTTCACCTCCTAGACAGGCATTACTTCATGTTCAGAGTCAAGGCCCACTGTGATGTGTTCCAGCCAGT
Organism: Manis javanica; assembly: GCF_040802235.1. Lineage (NCBI taxonomy): Eukaryota > Metazoa > Chordata > Mammalia > Pholidota > Manidae > Manis > Manis javanica. The sequence continues at coordinate 66,318,301 of NC_133162.1, forward strand.
GGGATGTGGACAACGGTGTGGAGAAGACAAGTATTTGCTTCAGGCAGCAGCTCAGAAGTAAAGCCTATTTCCTCCATTCCCATTCCTTTGTCAGGATATAATAATCTGGCTACACTTACATGCAAAGACTGGGAAATGCAGTGGTACCGAGCAGGGATATGTTCACCTTCCATTCTTCTACCATGGAGGAGGGAGAGAATGGGTTAAGATGAGCAGCCGGTATGCTCCATCACAGTGACAGCTGGTTTTGTTGTTCTTTGGATATGGAAAATCAAAAAGGAAGCTGATGGGAACTACCCTTCAGGTACTTCTTCACATCCCACCAGCCTCTGTAGGGCTCCCTTCACCAAGCCCCATCCTTTATACCACCTGCCACCCCTTCACTGTAACCCTTTAAGTTTGCTAAGGGAGCAAGGTGGGATGGAGGTTGACTGTGGGGTAGGATGGAGGTTGACTGTGGAGGCAGGACTGTGGTCATGATGGTGTTGAAATGTAAGTGTGATTCTAACTCCACAGTCCACAACATCAAGGCTCCAGATGAAGCTACAGATGGGGTGGGACATAGAGCCAACTTCAATAGTTTGCCAAATGGATCCCAAAATAACTAAAGTAAATCATAGAAGTGTAACCCCTTTGTCCTGAGCTTGGCCTGCTTATTGGAATAAAGGAGAATACATATACATTATCACCCCAAACAGACATGCCCCCCGGCACCCCTGGCTTGGATTGTAGGAAATCCACACAGTGTGACAAGTTCAATCACACTACCAAGTGAGCCAGTTGTGATGGGAAAATGCTTGAGAGACCTAAGAAAGGACCTGGAGACACCATAAGAGACATAAAGGTTTATTAGGACTTACATACAGGGAGTCCAGGAGTGGCCAGCTAGACGAGGTTCTCACAGCTGTTGTGGACAGGGAGGGAACTGCTTAGATGAGACAAGGGGACAGAGACTGCTTGTGTGCCAGGGATGAGGGGACAAAGACTATGTACTAGGCTAGGAGGGATCATTCCTGTGAGACCAGCACCCCAAGGAACAAAACACTGGACAGAGGGATCTGCCTCCCGATAAGATGTTTCCATGGATAAGGTGGGCCTGGATTTGGCCAGCCCAAGGCTGTCAACATACCCTATGCTTAGCATACTGCCCGAAGGAGGGGACCATGTGAACACATGGCTATTCTGCGACAAAGGTTACAAGTGGACAGTGCTTGTCGCCACACACCCCTTTACAGATATCCTCTACCCTCAAATATTCAGGGTGTCCTAAAGGCTGCTTATATATGACGAAGTATCATCCATGGTGTTAATATTTGTTGCTCCCTTGATAAACTCAAGTGTGCCTCTTGTTGCTTGGGGCTGGGGACCTTGGAGCCCAGACAGCCAATGGAGTGTAGACTAGATAGGGTTAGCCACACGAAATGACCATGGTTCCATCCTGCATCTACTGGTGTGGTCAGAAACCTACCATTACCATCACCAGCAGATCCCAGGTCAGGTGCCAATAGAGAACAAACAGAGAGAGCTTTGCACAGCTCTTATCAAGCCTCATGTTGATCCTGGCATCATTATAGTCTCCTGTCAATTCCCTCAGGCAGCCATGCCCTTGAAGCATAAGAGGGTGCCATCTCCCTTTCTCTCTCTCTCATTACACTCATTCAAGTGGAATCCCACAGCAAGTAGCCTTGTTCCCAAAGTGTTACTGAACTTGGTGACAGGGCTCTTTCAATTCATATTTGCATACATCCACTTTCCCCAAGATGTACTTGCATTTCCAGCTTGGGTCCAGTGTCAGCTGTATACAGTAGTTGGAATCTAAAGCTGCCTCAGTCCTTGGCCTTGACCAGCCCAGATTCTTGATTGTTTTGTGGCTATTTCTTATGGAAAATTGAAGAGTGCGAATGAGAGGGAAGGAGGCGAGAAGTAGAAGGCCAGCACTAGTTGCCCCAAAGGCACTCGTATATTCAGGAAGGATGATGTTGACCACCTCCTCTCAATAGCTCAAGCTCAGAGGAGACACCAAGAACCAGTCAATAACAAAAGTATTCACAGAACTATAATCTGTGGATTTACCAATTATTCTCCCCTACTATGGAGGTTAACATTTGTCAGATTTTCTCCATTTAGAAATGTAGAACATCAATGCAGAATCACTTACTGCTCATTTTATGGATACAGGAACTCAGGTCCAGAGAGAGGAAGTGGCTTTGCTGATGCTAACATAACTTGTAAATATCAAAGTTAGTACTTGAACAAGTGCCTTCTTTGGCCAAGTCTGGTGCCCTTCCTGCCATACCACTCCCTCTTTTCACAAAACTTCATTGGAAATTTTGCTTTGACATTCTGCTGTATGAGGGGACTGTTTATATCTAAAACAAATCACCAAATCTATGTATAGACCATGAGTTGGTAATCATAAGAGTTGGAGAAAAGTAAAACATAAGAGAGAAAGTTGAAAGCAAGATGAGCATGAACTTTTCATGGCAGTATATATTCAGTCTGGGGCAACAAGAGGGTTGATTCTAATACAGGTTTGTAATATTTCAGTGGTAGCTGGAATCAGGAAGGTGATTAAGTTAAATTTGTGAGAATGGGGTGTAGTGGAGAGACCAGTCTTGATAAGCAAGTTATTCCCATCTCTGGGTTTCATTTTCCTATTCTGTAAGATAGATCTTAAAATATGTATTCACCAAAGTATTGGGGAGATGCTTACCAAGCAGTTAATATAAAAGCACTTCTATTCAACTTAGCTATCAAGTATCTCATGAGGAAGAATGGTAGGTGGAAGGATTCACCCAAATATTATTTGAAACTTAATCTCTAACACCTAAATCTCTAATTACCTCATTGACAATGTTCACTTCAGTTCAATGATCATTTTTGAAGGTCTCCTTTATGTCTAGTCTTAGATTACAAAGATTAATAACACTGTTTCTGTCACCAAGAAGCTTCAACTTCTCTCCACAAAGCTTTCCTTGTAGTCATATAGCATTTTTTTATATCTCTAGGATATAAATCTTTGTTTATATCTTATGAAAATAATTATCCCACTGAACCTGGAGGGAGAGTTACCCTCACACCATCAGATTGCAAGCTTTCACAGAGTAATGTTTGTCTTATTTAACTTTGTATCCCCAACCTTGTGTAATGCTTGCCATAAAATCATGCCTAATAATTGTTTTTGTTGTTATTTTTATTGAATTGAAAATGAGTAGAAAAATAACACTAATGGAAAAATCATTGAATCTAAGTTATTGCAGTCTCTCTAGTTTTGTTGGAAGAAATTTTTTGTTTTATTCCCAACACACATACACAAATTGATTGATGTTGGATAGTTGTCATCATTAAAGTATTTTATGCTGTGGCTTACATTTGGTGGAGCGTTTACCAGATTAGTATCATGCTCATTTATCTTCTGCATTTCCAAACCTGATTGCTTGGGGAACAATTAGCAGTCTCACAACAAACTTCCCTTTCTTTCCTGTAAGAAAGTCATGGTTTTTTTTTTCTATTAGTTCCTTTTTCTGCCATAAACCCATCCCTACTGCAATAGGTCTTCTTTTAGCCCTAGACAGTCTTTCAAGTCCTTATACTCTCAAGGTATAAAACTTTGAAACTTTAAAATAATTCTAAATGTAAGTGAATTGATAACATACACATGAACATTTATCTAGAAATTTAATAGGAAAATCTATGAGTCATGTGCCTTTGTCTGAAGAGAAAATTCCCTTTCATGTATTACAATTATAGAAAGTGAAGGAAATTCTTTTGAGTCAATGCCAACTTATTCAAATTTAATTTATTCTTTGATTTAAAGTAATGTTTTTTAAGCAGGAAATAAATTGAGAATACTAAAGGGAGCAAACTTTAATGGAGTTAAGTATTTTTGTCCAAAAACAAAAAAAGTAATTTTAATGGCATGGGATTTTTTAATTCCCAAAGAGGATAACTTTTATGAAACCCTACAGGAAATGAAATTTTTTTTCCTCTGGTAATGAAATTTCAAATGCAGTAATCTACACATGTCTGGTGCAAAGGCTGGCATGTGATAAACTTTCGATATACTTTCAGTATATTGAATACGGTGCAAAGTATTGCTCTGTGCTCTTTATGTAAATTAGCTCATTAAATCCTCACCCAAACTCCATGAAGTTAGCACTAGGTTATTGCTGTTTTAGAGATATGAAAATTGAAGCATGCTAAGATTTGTAATTTGCCCATGGTCACACAGTACCAGAGCAACATTTTGAACCTGAGTCTGTCTAGCTCCAGAATGTGTGCTTTTAACCTGTATATTATTTCTCCCATCCCCCAAGCTATCATTCTATCTTGCAGTAGCTGGGTAAAAGCTTCATGGAAGAGGAAGAGTATAAGTAAGCTCAATCTGCCCACCAAGCCTGTGGCTACATCAAAACATTGGTATGAACATTAGAAAACTCAGTAAGTAAGACATGTCCGAAGACATTCATCTATCTGTCAGAAACTCATCCTTCAAATATACTTCCAAGCATTAGACAGACATTGCCTAAATTTCCACACTGAAGTGTAAAACTTTGGTGAGTGGATCTCCAGCTGACTCTGACATTAGTCATACCTGAGAAAATGGCATAGGCTTTTCAAGAAATAAAGAACCCTATGCAGCATACACTATTATCTTCAAAGTGATAAGGTAAGAGTAAACTTGAGCACTCTTCAAACTCAACACTGCTTGTTATCTGGAAGCAGTATTGTAGGAGTAATTGCCTAAGTGCAGTTGGGTGACAGAACAAACGTAACCAAATGTTATTTGTTCAGCAAACGTCTTGTCATCACTAACCTCAGTCAAAGCTCTGTGTTTGGGGAGACACGTGGTACGAAGGAAATTGGATATATCTGTGTGCTAGTTAAGGAGTTTACAGTTTTGAATTTATAATAAAATGAGTTCGTCGACAGCAGGAAACCAGGGCAGCATGTTAGATTCCCTGGTATGTTGGTAATTATCACAAAAGGAGCACTAGGAGCAATTGGAGTACAAGGAAGGGAGAGAGATCACTAAATGGGGTGAGCAAGCAAGAATCAAGGTACATTTGACCTGAGCATTGAAGAATGGATGATGCTTGGAAAGAAGCTGTCAGAATAAAAATCCAGGCCTTAAGGAGTAATGCAAATAGAGACACATTCTGATAAGTAAGTGTTGGGACTTAGCTGAGCTCTAATGGCCCCAAATAAAATTTCACTACTTTTTTCACTAATTTATTTCACTGATTTTTTACAAACCTAACAAGTTGATCTCTACTGAATGTGTCAGGATGTTTATGAAACATTCATTCAATTAACTCTTCCTACTGTGTTTGTGGAGGCAGAGTGACTCCATCTTGTAAAACCCACTCTTTGGTAAAACTGCTCATTAGCCTTCACATGGCTCTCCCCACTGTGGAATGTTGCCGGCATAACCAGTGCCCCGCTTTGTGTGTCCATCCCCTAACACCGCCCCTGATGGAATGCAGCCATGAGCCGCAAGAGGAGGCCGCCACGCCGTGCAGCAGCGGGGCCGTCACTGCTGTGGGCTGGAAGGGCGGCTCGCAAAGCCCACTTGGCAGCTGAGGCCAATGCGAGGCGTTTAGAGGAGCAGTTGCAACTGGAAAGGGATGTGTGTCTGTCAATTTCTCTGCTAGCTTCCAACTTAGAGAAACTTGAGATCCAAGAACCCCAACTAGAAACATCGGCTTACCACTTTGGCAGGCTAGGAGGAAAGAAACGGGATTGACCCAAGCTAGGGACTATGATGTCTAAACCAAAATGGGATGCCAAAATATGGAATCCACAGGAACCAGCTGGTGAGTCAGAGGGAACACTGAGGTCCTCTGAGGGAAGGGAGAGGGGTTGATCCCTTTACAAGCCTGCTCACTCATGCAGAGGAACGCTTAGCAGGGCAGTGAGGTCAAGGACAGCCTGTTCAAGCGATGCTCCTCATGCATGAATACCTACTGCTGAGCTTCTAGATATTGCTAAGGCCTTTATGCAGCTGCCTAGAGAAAGCTTAACCTCCTGGATCGTGCACCCGTAGGACATGAGGGAGACAAAATGAGGAATAAAACAACTCACCCAGCTGTACTGCAAAGTCTGCACAATGCTGGAGGGAACCAGGGTCCCACAATATTATGGATTAGATCATACTGGCCATGACAGAAGCCTGACCAATCCTGGATGCTTAGCAGTATAGAACATCCTAGAGGAAGCCCACTGTATTTTAAGGGATCTAGAAATGAATAAGGCAATCTATGTCCAAGCATTTGAGGGGTCTGACAAGGCAGTGTTCACTGCTAGCATGAAAAATAAACTTTTACAGAGTGCCCTTTGTGAATGGCATGGGGCCATTGCTATCTCTTCTCAGCCCTCTGGTTGGACAGGATGTGTACGATGCTGCGGAAGCCCTTGAAGATTTGGGTGGAACAGAAATGAAAAGACAATGGGTGAGGTATGTTACAAAGGACCAAAAGGATGAAGAAAAACAAAAAGAAGGAAGGGCCGAGCAGCAGGGACCTATCAGAGTCACTAGGAAGCAATGTGGCATGACCTTCTGATGGCTGCAGTCCCTAAATAGAAAAAAACAAACAGCCAAATGCAGTCCTAGTGGCCCTATGAGAAGATATACCCAATTCTAAGCAATTTTAAATGCTCCCCACGGCTCCTCCCACTGAACCAAATGACCTGCTGAAACAATGAGTCGGAGGGCCAAGGGCCAGGCCTGGCTGTCCCCCTCCCCGGGACCAGGGCACAGGCTGAGGCTGCCTCCAGGTGAGAGCCCTAGGGGGCAACAGGGGCCCCATAGAGTGGTTACTGTGTACTGGTCCCCAAGAACAAATGAAAGTCGTGGCTTTAGTGGTTATCAGGGCTGAATGTGTTATTGGTGGACATTGGATTTCCCTGATTCTTGTCTTCTTGAAGGAAAGAATTTAATCAAGAGACAGACTTAGGACAGTTTTAAACGGCAGGAGTTTATTAAGCAAAGCTTAAGTACACTCTCAAGAGGGGTGGAGAGCAGGCTGTCTGGAAACTGATGCAGCCCTGCTATTAGGATTAGGTTGGCTTTAGATTTTTCTTAAGATGACAGGAAGTCCAGCCCTGTGACTTAATGTCATTTGATTGACAGACTGATTGACAGCTCTAGGTTATATAACCTTTTCCTCATTATGCAGGCACCTTACCCAAGCAAACAGCCTAAACAAAGCCCCTGGTGGGGCCAAAACCACAATATCAACTATGGTATATTAATGAGGTGGGGTGATTTTTGGACAAGGTCTTCAGATCTTGTGCATGCCCTGTACTCAGGAAAGCCCCTGTGTTCCTGGGCCTCTTGACAATCTAGGTGCCCTTAACTATCTGGGCCTCCTGATAAGCTACATATCCTTGACTGTGAAACTGGGAACTAAGCAGGGCTTGGGAGCTGCCCAGAGAGGAGTCCTCCTTGGTGAAGGGCTGGCGCTTTTCTCCTGCTTGTGTCCAATTAACTGCCTACTCTAACAAATGTCCCCTAATTCACAGCAACCTAGAGCAACATCAAGGGGAGTGAAGGGCAGTTAACAGATATGGGGAAAAACAAGGGTACCTTCATAGTTGGGAATTGGAGTCCACCACAAGGATATGAAGTGTTCCTCTCCCCCATACAGAAAACATAATAGGCCTGGATGCACTGCAAGGAACATCTCTACATATCATCGTAACACAATGTGTACATTTTGTCTTCAGGTGTGGGTCATAAAGGCCATTCTCCAGAGCTATGCAAAGTGGGAACTGACACATTTACCTCCACCCAGAAGGGTACTAAATGTAAGGCAATAAAAACTACCCAGAGGCATCTTACTACGCTGATGGACAGTGACTTCAATGGGGCATGGGTGGGACACGATAACATGGGTGAATGTAGTAACCACAATGTTTTTAATGTGAAACCTTCATAAGAGTGTACATCAATGACACCTTAATAAAAAATAAATAAAGTTACTCACTTGGAAAGTGTGGGCAAAAAAATAAATAAACAAATAAAAAATAAAACTTCCCAGAGTATTTGAAGAAATTTCTGCAACAGTCTTGGAGTTAGAGAAAGTACAGATAATTCAGGCTTCCTAAAGGCCATGTAATAGTTTGGGTTTGGCCAGTGAAGAACCCAGATGGCACCTGGAATATGAGTGTCGATTAGAGAGAACCAAATAAAGTGGCTCCTGAGATCCGTGCTGCAGTGCCAAACTTGACATTAATTCCTGAACAATTAGTACAGAAGGCAAAATCTCATCACACTGTTATAGATTTGGTCAACACTTTAATTAGCCTTTCTTCCCACATGGATTCACAAGACCAGCTTGCGTTCACCTAGAATGGAAGACAGTGGACCTGCCAGGTGCTGCCTCAAGGGTATCTACGCAGCCGGACCACATGCCATGGATGGTAGCAGGACACCCTTCCTGTACTTTTTCCCACTGGAGGTACAATGCTTTCACTAAATAGATGATGTTGTGTTGATTTCTAATGATTTAGTTGTATTGCAGGAAGACATAGAGGGCCTGTACAGCCATCTACAGGCCCAGGGATGGGCCATCAACCCACAGAAGATCCAAGGGCCTGGACCAGCCATAAAATTTCTAAGAGTCACCTGGTTGGATAAGACCCACTTAATACCTGGAGTGGTAGTTGATAAAATACCCTGTGCTAAAGACGTTAAAATAAATGCAGGGTTTTCTGGGAACTCCTGTGCTAGGGACATGACTTTACTCCCCACTTAGCCCCGTGTTTATGACTACTGTATTGCTGGGTAAGGAAAAGCAGCTGCTGGGATTGGGACACCAAATGAGAAGCTGCATTCAAGAAGGCAAAGGTGCTTGTCCCTCAGGCACAAGCCTTGCAGACACCCATTCCTGGGGGTCCAGTGACCCTGGATGTTACTGTGTCTGTAGACAGAATGAGCTGGGCACTTCTGCAAGGACAACAGGGAAAATTAGCACCTTTGGGGTTTTGGTCTCCACTGTGGAAAGGTGCTGAGAGCCAATACTCCCCTATAGACCACAAGGTTTAGGAGTCTACAAAGCCCTGCAAGGGGTGGAGCCACGAAGTGGGACCCTGCCCGTCACGGTAAGGATGGACATGTCCATACAAGCGTGGGTGGGCCCTGGGTGGGCCCTAAACTTGGCTCTATTGATCCTGTTGAATAGTGAGCCTAGGTGAACTGTATATGTACACACAGGAGAACAGCCCACTGAAAAGGGGATGCCAGTTGGCACTTTGACATGGTCTTTGCCACCCCTATGCCACTGGCTATATAAAGAGAATCCACCACCCCCAAACCCAGGCAACATGCATGGTACTTACTGTCTGTCCCCCATCAACCATAAGTCACTGCCATTCTCACATCTATGGATGTGGCTACTGGTGTGATATCAATAGAAGGAGAAGACTTGGCCAGGCAGGTTCCTGCTAATCATCTACTCTTTCACCCTTAGTCTTTTGCTTCTTCTCTCTCTTCACTCTGGAATGGGTGATGGAAACGTCTTCCTGGCTTGGGCACAACACTCTGCTGACAGCCTTGACACAGACGCTTGCTGGGTCTACAGCCTCCTCCTTTTCTCCAGCACCTCTGGCCTTCTGTGTTTTAGCAGATATGAAACAAGTAGAAGCTTTATCCAGCCCAGAAATGTCTTTCAACAATTGGTTGTCAAGTTGGTTTAGGTCTGGGGTAACAAAGTTCTTTTCATCCTCACTTGCATTGCAGGAATAGGACCTTTCTTACTATTGCTTATATTGTTGTGGTGGTATTTTCCTTCGAGTCCAATCCCACTTCATGGCCAAGCTTTATGGCAGCAAGGGAGCTCCCCTATAAGGCTCAGGGACCATCACAAGAAAGGGGGTGTGTGAGATTGGAAAAACCAGATTTTCGGGGTGGATTGTGGAAACAGAGCAACTCCATCTTGTGGAATCTGCCACTTGCTTAACCATTCACTGACCTTCACATGGCTCTCCCCACTGTAGAATGCTGTTAGCATAACCGGATGTCTTGCTTCTTGTGTCCATCCCCCAATACTGCCCTTGATGGAAGATAGGCACGAGCTGCAAGATATCAGACCCCTTGGGAGTAATTATTGGATGGAGGAGTTTCAGCACGTGGGCTCATACTGGCAGGGCTACAAAAAGGGGTTCAGGACAGGCAAAGGGTGCAGGAAAATGAAAGAGAAGTCTCACTTGCTGTCTTGGCACCACCCAAGGCACACCTCTGTAAGTAACCTCTTTATTAAACTTGCTTTAACTCTCAAGCTGGACTTGTCTGCCTTATTCTTGGTCCTTTGGCCTTTGGTCCATTGGCCTTTGGAGGTCACTTTGTGCACACCTCCCAGAGCCCAAGCACTATGTCAGAAACTGTGCTAGGCCCTAGAGACAGGGAGATGAAAGCCCATCTTCTATCCTCAAAGAAATTGGTTTGTTTAGTGGGGAAGACAGATAAGTGAACATTGCTAGCCACATAGTAGCATAATAACATAATTTGAAATTTTCTGGACATGGGAATAAAAAGTCATGTAAAGTCTTGAAGGATATAATTTTTAATGACTCTCAAAAGTCTAGAGAACAATGCAGGTGGAGGGCAAAGGAATTCAAATGTCTGGAGTTAGAGAAAGAGGAAAATGAGTCAGAAAAAATATTAAAAGAATTTTGGGTGAGTTTATGAGATCCAGATAAAGGTTATACCCAAAGAAAAGATTAGTGTCTAGAAAGCTGGAGAGAGCCAAATCAAATTAAATAGATAGAAAGTCATTATTCCAAGAGCTCGTGTGTGTGTGTATCACCTTATAATGTGATTTGGGGGATGGAAAATTAAACTTAAATATATGTGCTCTGTATAATATGACGTGATCATATATTTAGATTAATAGTTCTGATGAAATGGATGCATGCATGATGTGATTTGCAACTTGGAAAAAAATTATTTTACCTACAGAAAAGAAATTGTATAGATTGAAAATAGACAAGTTGGGAAACATAGATTAATTCAGGTAAAAACTGAACTGACAGTAGAAGCTGTAAATACATGAAATCACCAAAGCAGAAAATGTAGACTGCATTTTTTTTAAAAAAGCAAATCCAAGGCAAAGCTCTAAAAAGAAAATTCCCAGAAGGGCACAGTTAATGATAGACAACCTTTTATAAACATTTTTAATCATAGAAAAGTTCAGATATACCTACAGTAGAGTGAATAGTAAAATGAACCTTCATATATCCATTACCAATATCCAGAATTTATCAGCTTTCTGATGCTTTATTTTATCTATTCCTCCATCTAACCTTTTTTTAAAATTTTGCTGACATATTTAAAATTAAATCCACTGAAAACTACAAGATGTTGGTGAAGAAACTAAAGAAAACACAAATAAGTGGAAAGATATTCTGTGCTGATGGATTCAGAAAAGCAATATTTTTATCATGCATTTTAATATATGGTCTCTGTATAATATGACTGTGATCATATATTTAGATTAATAGTTCCACATCTAAATATATGATCACAGTCATATTATACAGAACCCATATATTAAAAGGTCCATATTACCCAAGCAATATACAGATTCAATGCAATCTCTATTAACATTCCAACAGCATTTTATACAGACATAGAACAAACAATCCTAAAATTTGTACAGAACTACAAAAGACCTCACATAGCTAAAGCAATCTTCAGAAAGAACAAAGCTAGAGGTATCATGCTTCCTGGTTTTGAACTATATTACAAAGCTATAGTAATCAAAATAGTATGGTATTGGCATAAAAATAGACACATGGATCTATTGATCAGAATAGGAAACCCAGAAATAAACCCAGGTATATCTGTTCAATTAATTTATAACAAAGGAGCCAAGAAAATACAGTGGGAATGATGTAGGGAAAACTGGACAGTCACATGCAAAAGAATGAAACTGGATCACTGTCTTACACCATACACAAACATAAACTCAAAATGGCTGAACTTAAGAACTGAGCCATAAAACTCCTAACATAAAACATAGATGGTATCTTCTTGACATTGGTCTTGGAGATGATTTTTTGAAATTGGCACCGAAAGCAAAAATAAACAAGTAGGGCTACATCAAACTAAAAAGGTTCTGCAGACAAAGGAAACCATCAACAAAATGATAAGCGAACCTACCAAATGGGAGAAAATATTTACAAATCATGTATCTAATAAGGGGTTAATATCCAAAATATATGAAGACCTCACATTGCTCAATACCAAAATAAACAAGGAATCCAATTAAAAAATCAGCAAAGGATCTGAATAGACTTTTTCCAAAGAAGACATGCAGATGATCAATAGGTACATGAAAAGGTGCTTAACATCACTAATCAATAGGGAAATGCAAATCAAAACCACAGTTCGATATCACCTCACACCTGTTAGAAATGCAAATCAAAACCACAGTGTGATATCACCTCACACCTCACACCTGGCTGTTATCAAAAAGATGAGAAATAACAATTGCTGCTAAGGATATAGAGAAAAGGGAACCCTTATGCCCTGTTGATGGGGATGTAAATTGGCATAGCCACTGTGGAAAATAGTATGGAGTTTCCACAAAAAACTAAAAATAGAACTATGATCCAGCAATTCTACTTCTGGGTATTTATTTAAAGGAAACTAAATCACTAATTTAAAAAGATATCAGCACCCCAATGTTCCTTACAGCATTATTTCCGATAGTCAATCCATGGAAGCAACCTAAATATCCATTGATGGATGAATGTATAATGAACTTGTGACATATATATATATAGTTACTATTCAGTCATAAAAAAGGAGATCTTGCCGTTTGTGACAACATGATGAACCTTGAGAGCATTATGCTAAGTGAAACAAGTGAGACAGGGAAAGAGAAGTGCTGTATGATCTCACTTACAGGTAGGATCTAAAAAGGAACAACAAACTAAAGAAAAATGAACTCATATATATAGATTACAGATTGATGGTTGCCAGAAGTGGGGGGTGGGAGGGGTGAACAAAGTGGGTGAAAGTGTTTAAAAAGTTCAAACTTCCAGTTATAAAATAAATAAAGCTCAGGGATGTCATGTACAGCATGGTGACTATAGTCAATAATACTGTATTTTACATCACAAAGTTGCTGAGAGTAAATCTTAAGATGTTTGCATCCAAGAAAAAAAATTATAACTATTTGTGGTAATGGCTGTTAGCTAAACTTATTGTGATCCTTTTGCAATATAAACAAATACTCAATCATTATGCTGTATACCTAAAACTATCATAATGTTACATGTCACTTATAACTTGCTTATAAAAAGGGAGAATTAAAAAGAAAACAAAACGTGATAGAATATCTACAACGGATGTTTCTGCTTGGGGCAGCTTTCCTCCAAGTGGTAAAGATTCATGAACCCAGGCTCCTTCCTTTTTTGCACCCCTACCACTATTTTATTCATGGCTTGCAAAGTTGGTTGGGAGGTTTTGATGGACTTATAAGCAATACATATTACTTCTCACTTTCCGTTGGCTAAAACTCAGTCACATGGGCACAGCTAACTGTTAATGAGGCTGAAAACTATAATTAGAATGTGTATGTATCTGGGAAGAAGAGGAAACAGAGATTTAGGGTAAGTGAGCCAGACACTGCAAAAGCCCTGGTGAAACATTGTTCCCTATCTCTCAGCCCATGCGGCCCAAATGGAGTTGCCTGCTTCCTAACCTTCTGTCTCCTTCATCTAGGATCCAGGAAGATTCAGCCTGGATACTAATAAGTGAAATAAGCTAATTTCACTCCTTGTACATTATGAGTGGTTCAGACACATATTGGCACATGGCCCACGTTGGCTCAGTGAGGCTCAATCCTAGGACTTCATTGGAATCTTTGGCAAAAAGAAACTCTTCCCAATAGGGTTGCTGAGCTGTAAGTATGAATAAGTACAACCATCGTACAGTGAGCAACCATTTGTCAGTCTGATGGGAGAGTGCTTGAGAATGAAGTCTACAAATAAGAAAGTAGACCTGAGAGACAGAAAGAGATCTATATTCAGGCATGTCTGATCAGTCCTTTTCCTGATTTTTTTCAACTGACTTATCCAACAAATCCTTTAAAACTTGTTTTTCTTGAACCCAATTTGAATTGAGTTTCTGTTAGTTACGAGCAAGAGGCTTAATAGAGGCCCACTTGCAAAACTCTGGAACCCTCTCTTGCTCCTTCCTTACATCCCCACGTCCACGGACATGGTCACACTCGTCCTGCCCTCCATGACAGTAGTCACTCTATTAGTGAGTAAATGCGACCTTTGAGATGAGGCTGCCTTTGAATAATCCATCTCCATATGGCTGGACTGCTCATTTTCTCACTTGCTTTTTTCCTTTTTTTTTTTTTAACATAGAAATTGTTTTGAATACAACATGTGTCTTCTTCGAGGTCAGAAGTATTTTAGTCAGTTAAAATCTGGCTTCCCTTGCATATGCTTTTTGAAAATGAGTGATCTCATCGGGGCAGAGCTGGAGAGGTTTGTCACATCAAAAGAGGCAAATTTCTCCAGTTATTTCCCTTTTCAAAGGCAGTAGGATCCCAGGTGGTGATAGCTGAAGTTTAGCAAAGAGGTTCTGCAAGTCACATGGAGGAAGTCATTCCTGTAATAATTTTGGGGTAGTCAGCAGAAGAGAGAGTTGCCATTGCCTCCACTTCATTTATTTTTACTCTGTTGAAAAATAATGGTAACATAAGGATTCATCTATCAAGAGTAAAATATTGGGCTCATGCCTCACATCTGCAAATGTTGGATTTCAAAGAAAATACCACTGAGATGTAAATAAAGAACACAACACACGATTCTTGACTTTCATGAGAGACAGAGACAGAGACAGAAAGCACTACTGCTGTGCAAGTATATTGAGAACATCATTCCAAATAAGGAAAGGGACATTTAAAGAATCAAAACTCCTTGGTACTATTTTGCAATACTAAACCAGATGAGAACCAAGAGTCAGTTTAAGGGAGATAGCAATGCTGAAGCAATCAAATCAGAAAGAACGGAGAACTAGTATTTTGGGTGGCACAGTCTGTACAGAACTGGTGCATGACTATGGATTCCCCTTGTCATCACACGACTCCGTGGCTGTGCTGGGCATAGGGCTATCACTATCCAAAAACTCAAAGCCTGGGCAACCACTCGGAGTCATAGACAAGAATCAAAGTTCTTTAGAACCACAAAGTTAGTTTTATGACCTGACAGATTCAGAAACAATAATGCTTAGTTTTCTGACACTTGAAGATTTACAGTTTAACAGGATCTGTTAAACAAGGAACCCAAAATTAATGTTTGGCAGTTCAGGAGATTCAGAAGAATAATGAATGCAACAAGTATTTTTTGATTTGGATTATTTATCTAACTCTATAGCAAAAGAGTTGTAACAGAAAAATAAGGCATGCATTCTGTCCCTCCCATGTATATTTAGTTACAAAATATCAAACTGCATAGAAATGGTTATAAATGTTCAGTAAGGGAGATCAGTGAGGGTGAAATGGTCAAGGAAGCCTTTTTGGAGTGGATATAAGTGTGGAGAAACTGATAGAATTTCATTACTTGAATGTGTAGAGAGAAGGAACTGCCTATTCTGGAATGGTGTGTGTGTGCTCATGTATGTGTGCTGGGGGCCTTAGAGGGACAGCAATGGCACCAATTTGACTGGAAGTAAATAGCACGGCTGTCACAGAGAGGTAGGTTCAGATTACAGAGGTCCTAGAAGACAATGCAACAGGGTGGGGACTTGGTAGGTCAGGCAGCAGTGCAGTCATATACTTCACTGGGAAGGAGGAAGGCATGGGGAATTACTTTGCAATGGGCACTGTAACAAACTGTCACAAACATAGTGGCTGAAAAACAGCAGTTATTATCTTACAGATCTGGAAGTTAGTAATCCAAAACGGGTCATCCTGAGCTAAAATCAAGGTTTAGGCAGGGCTGTATTCTTTCTGGAGGCTCTACGAAACAATGTGTTTCTCTCCCTTTTCCAGCTTCTAGAGGCTGCCTACATTCCTTGGCTTATTGCCCATTCTTCCATCTTCAAAATCAGCAGTCATGTCACTCCAGCTTCTGCTTCTCTGACTCTCCTGCCTCTCTCTTCCATCTTTTAAGGATTTTTGTGATTACACTGGGCTCACCTAGGTAATCCAGAACACTCCCCCTATGTTAAAATCCTTAACTTTATCACATCTGCCAAGTCCCTTTTGCCGTGAAAGGAAACATATTTGTATGTTCTGGGAATAGAATGTGGTCACTTTTAGGGGAACTTTATTCTGCCTGCCACATACAGTACAGGGACTTAATCGTAGCCCTGAATCAGTAAATCATCAGCTTTTAAAAGTTGATGCCAATCTAAAGACGCTAAGCAGGAGTGTCTAACAGGCTCATTCCTTATAATGAGTGCTCTTGGTACCTCTCTGTGGTTCTGATATACATACACTTCTAGAAAACACCAGGATGAAAGAGAAGACTGTGGGCCTAGGACATACTCTTTCCCGCATCCTCACCACAAACAATTCAGATTGGCCTAGCACTTGGGAATTCTGCAGGCATAAATAACTTTGAAAGGACAGGATCACCAGCAAATGGGAAACTGAAGTAGGCTGAGACTTTAGGAAATGGTCCAGACATAGCTAAAGCGAATGACCACAGGAAGGAATTGGATCATGTTAACAAATCCACTGAGTATTCAATTTCACTTCTCCTTTTACATTCATTCTCTCTTTTTAAGTCATTATTTTGGTCACATGAATGGAGAAAATGTCCATGGGTCTATTCCATTGCAGTGAGAGGTGGTGACGGTTCTAAATGATTCCATAATAGTAGCCTGGAGCTGACTCAGTCATTCCTTTAACAAATATATGTTGCAAGCCAACTTAGCACCTGGAACTAAGGACAGAAAAATGACATTCAGTTCATAATCTCAAGGATTGCATGGTCTAGTAATTCTCACCATAGTTACGTGACATGGGTATAACAGGGCAGGGCAGGACAGGGATTTGAATGTGCACCCTCCTGAGGCGAAGGTCCATCTTCTTTCCACCATACCCTGTGACTTTCCTCCAGACTTAAGCCCTTTCATAAAAATATACTTTCATAAAAAATACTTTATATCTTGACATTTTGGGGTCACATTCTATCACTTTGCAAAATTGTAAAAGCCTTTTTTTTTCAGTCAGTCTTATGTAACATAAAAACAAGTCTTATTTTTTTTCCCCCTGTAACTCTGGGGGAAAATCCCAGGGCAAAATATTTTTGAAACCAAAGTTAGTCAAAGGGAGAAATGAAGTGGGAGAAACCCATTTGCTGCTTACAAGCAGTCACCCACTTCTGCTCTCCGGTGTCTCTTGCAACCCTGCCAAACCTCTCCAGCCCAGATATGCCCTCACTCACCCTTGTAACTACCTATTGATATGGAGATGAATTACGGCCAGATGAAAGATTCTGGAAATACTGTAATTTCACCCACAATGGCCCAATAATTTTGAGTTTAACTGACTCACCTGTCAATTGTGGTTATGGTGTTTTCTTTCCACCTTACACTGATAAACAGAGTTAATTTAAGAAATATTCAAGATAATTTTGCTGTCAGACAATGCTACAGGAGTTCAGAAGGGGCAGATAGAACTGTGGTCTGGAGGTCAGTGAAAGCTTCTAGAAAGAAGTCAGGTTTTAATTGAATCTTAAGGGCTAGTTGGAATTTGAATAGGCAAATTGGAGAGAAAGTAAGACAAATGAACAGTAAAATGCATGAAAGATAAGATACCCATGGCATTTTCAGAGGCAGTGAGACAATTAGTTTGGAAGGAAAGAGTGTTAAGCAAATGTGGAATATGCCACAGGGTTCAATGAAATCACTTCCCACTCCTTCCAGAGAGGGTGAATCATTCCCTATGAGAACATTCTCTGTGTTCTTATATATTTTTCCCATATCTCTATTATGGCATTTAATACTTTGCATCATTATTATATTTGTGATATCTTATTGACTATTAAATCTGTGGCATGGGGCACACAGTAGGAGAGCAAGAAATTGTTGATTAACTGGCTGACTGATTGACTGGGTACACCTGTTCCATCATTTGTGAACTCTGTGGTCAGGGCTGTGTCTTAACTCATCTCTGTATCTCCACAGCTCTGAGTCAACACCTGTACATTCTCAGTAATGTTTATAAAAATGACTTATTCACCCAAACTCCTTCTCATTCTTCAAAGATCCCCAGTTCTTATTTCCACCTTCCCCTTTTTGAAGTCTTTCCAAATTACTGTTGATACAAGAACATACCCATTAAACTAGACACCCCTCCTCCCTGCACCAGCAGTTCCCCAAGCGCCAGGATGCTATTCACAATGGTGTGCTGGGGCCATCTCATACCAGGTCCTAAAGCCAATCATATGTTCAGAAATATTGAGAGTCAGCTTTTAAATCTGAGTAAAGTAAATTACATAAACTTAAATAAATCATATTTAAAACAAAAACATTCAAAAACTCATCACTTCCTATTAGTGGTTACCATGCTGAGGTGGGTAGAGTGGGTGGTAGGGTGGCTTACGGGGATAAAGGAGCACACAAATTCTCAATTATAATACAAGATTTCAGAGAACCCAACATTATTCCTATGTTGACAGATAATAACTGCACTAGTGTCGGTGAGGATTTAATAATGTGGTAACTGTTGAACCACTGTGTTGTACATTTGAAACCAGTATAAAATTGTATATCAATATTTCATTTAAAAAAATCACCACTTCCTAATTGTCTTATGATAGTTTACTATTAACTATTCTCTCAAGAGTCTTTATGTCAATTGCAACTGTATCATGTAAATATTACAATTGCATGCTACCATGCATCTCTTCCCAACATCATATTCAGTGATGTCATGTTGGAAGCTTGAAATGGGTCATGGAGTATTTACAACATAGAAACTATTTTTTAAAAAGTATATCATAAAAAAGTACATTGTAACTGTGGTGAATAGTAGCAAAAACTGAGGGTTATTTTTCTAGTATTTTAAAACCATTATCCAACTCAACAATAAAATCACTCACATAACTGATAAATGAGTGAGTTTCCAATCTTTATCTTAGTTGTTTCACTTTCAACTAACTCATTAATGGGTATGACAATATCAGTAAGCATTCCTATCAGAACTATATTCCTGTGTCAGTTGTAACCACAAGTTGACTACAGATATGAGAGTTCAGCCGAAGTCAGAGAAGGCTTTCTTTTAGAATCAGTTGGTTATATGGAATATACAGTAAAGAGTATTGCATACTCTATCGATATTTGTAAATTGTATTCTATGCAACAATTATATCAGTAATATTTATAATCAGTGTTTATATGTCTGAGTGCTAGTTTGCCTTTTCTTATTCTTGGCCGTCAGCTGTAATTCCATCTGAAGGTAGGAGTTAGTTACATCTGAGTCATCTGATCAAATGACACCCACGGACCCCAATCTCAAGTCAATATTTGAAAGACAGGTTTTCTGAAATCAACCTCATGCCTCATACAGATACCCTGAGGAGAATTAAACTAAATTCTGTGGAGAATTAAACATTGTTTATGCAATAGTGTAAGTCTTTAATTAAAAGTCCTGTCTAGAGTTTTATTACTATTTGGTCAGCCATACTTAACCTGGTCACCCTTTATGCTGTGGAAGCACAGCTGGCTTGATTGAACTCCACCTCTAGTGTGTGTTAAAAACCAAAAGACAACATCTTTTATAAGATAGACTTAAAAGGGAGAGATGGTGTTTGATCACTCACCCTATTCTTCTACTTCAAGAAGCCATTATCCCTGCCAGGGAATTTTCCGTTCACATATAGAATCTGAGATTGGAAGATTAGATAATGGTTTGGAATGGAAATGTGGTTCTGATGGAAATACAGTGATTAAAGAAAACTCCTCACCAGATATAAATAATGGGAAAAAAGAATTATACCGACTGTAGTTCACCTTCAATGCTCAAATACGTCTTCAAATTTCTGTGTGGGAACAGGTGATCAGACCCAGTCTTTGCCACCTCCAAGTAGGCTTCCCTGGGAAATTCAGTGATACTCCAAAGGAAACGCAGGCCTCCTTGCTTTAGTTTCACTGTTTCTGAAAAAAAGACTCAAGTCTGGTAGATACTATCCTGTACTGCCATTATCTGGCTCTCTATTGGTCCACCTGTATACAGTGTGGCAGTCAGGGAGACATCTTATCCTGCAATTTGTAAAACAGCAGCTGGGGCATAGTCAATGCTCCATACAGGTGTACCACCTGCATGTGGAAAATTAAGCTAGGGAGCTTCTGAGAGGGTTGGGTGTCCTCCTACCCATTTTATGTCTTGTTATAATTTTTAAAGTCATATGCAACAATACTGTGAGACCAATGAAGCAGAAATTATTTTAAATTTTTATTCTGATGAAAAAAAGTGAAACACAAGGATTTTAAGTGTCTGCCGAAAGTTACAAAAATGGTAGGTGGGAGATTCCAGAATGAACTCCCAAGCTTGAAGCAAATTTGAGAGTCCTAATCGTGACACAGACTCAGGAAATTCAGGAAGACAGATAGAGCATTAGTCCCATAATCAATGAATCATAGAAGTTTCAAGTGTAAGAATGTTCGCCTAAAAAGAATTATCAATCTTTTAATTGGGAAGAAAATAATAATTAGTAGTTTTGTTTTGGTTGCCTCAGGCAGTTAGAAGCTAAAATTAGTAGGATTGCCCAATACAGTATTATTCCAGATGGACCATATTAAGTAATGGTTTTCCTTTGCCCTACTTAAGACAAAATGATTATTTGATCTTATTAACAGGGTTTAATTTATTTGATGACCACAGCCTGTTGCCAACACTCTGGTTAGCCATGGAATGGAGACCAGGCATACAGAGAAACAGGGCTAGAAATTTGTGGCTCTGTCTAGGGGAATAGTTCTCAACCTTGGTTATCCATCAAATTGCCTGTAGAATTTTTCATAACATAGATGCTCAGGCCATTTGCCAGAGCATTTATATAAGAATCTTTGGGAGTGCCACCCAGGCATTAGTATTTCCGAAAGCTCTCTGCATGACTAATATATAACCAAAGTTGAACACCACTACATTAGTGGCTCTTAACATTAATTTAATGAGTCATAACCAGCATTTTATAAAAGGAGTGCATTGGAAAAGAAAATATACTAGGGGATTCTGCATAATAAAGGTAGGATTTGATTTAGTAAAACTTTTGTTTCAGTCCTGTGTGTGTGTGCGCGCACACACACACTGTGTTGCAATTAAAATACACTTACTATATCTTGTGGTCCAAAATGTTGCAATAATACTGATTTGGGTGGATGAGACTGTGGTCAAGAGCCCCAGGGGGCTGAGATAGCGGGAGGAATGTGGAGATGGGGCACTGTTCTCATTTCTTTCTCCAATTCACTTAGACTCATTTTGTCGGTCAGTTGTACCTCGGAAAATTAGACTCTCAGATCTGGAAGGAGCTTTTATTTTTTTAATAAATTACCCTCATTTCATGGATTGACAAACTGCCCCAAGACAAAGGATCTGTCTCAGACTCTGTGGTATAAGGAAAAATTAATGCTTCAGTGGAAAACAATGCACTGTCTAAAGCACACCCTTCCAGGATGTCTTACTGGAATTCGATGGAAGCTATTTTACAACCCTGAAAATTATAAATAATGGACAGAAATGAATGTTTCCCTCTAGGCACGCAACTTCTGTCCTGTTTAGGAGGTTCAAAATTGACCTCCCTTCCCAACATGGAAGAGGTTAGTGTTGTCTCCCCATGAACATTTGTTTCAACATTCCTTTACTTCACATAAATTTGTGCTTTTGTGATTTCTCCTCTGAACCATCAGTGTGGTTCCCTCATTATGAGTTAGATAAAAAGTTTAACACATATTCACTTATCCATCTCTGTAAGAATCATGATTTTATGCTTTTTTGTAAATTAACTTTTAACAGTGAGAATTCTCTCCTTAGAACAACATGGCAGGTCTTTTTATTTTGTGATCTCCTCTTCTGTGGGCCAGATGGCTTCCACTTCCTGACCCCATATTACACTTGCAACCTGCCTTATTCCAGCCACAAACAGGATCTGAACTCACCACAGATGCTGGGCTTGGATCTGACCCAGGGAAATCATACCCATGGTTAAGTAATACCATGGTATGTCTGTGGTTTCATGTAAAGCAGAATATCTGCTGATGAGATCTTAGAAATAAAATTATATAGAAAACTAAGAAACTCATGAATTTACTAATCTCTTTTTTTCCCCAACAAACTGAACTTTCAGTACACTTCTCCAGTTATGGGACTTACTCATTTTAACAAATATTTATAGAGGACTTCCTTTCCTGACATCATGATAGAAGAGATATACTAAAATACTGCCCACTATAAATACATAGAAAACACAGGAAAAACCAAACTTTTTTTTAATAGGCAGCAAAACTTAAAAGAATGTAGGACAAATGGTACTAGAACAAGTAGATATCCATGTATAAAAGAGTGAACTGCATCCAAACATCAACCACACACCCTTCACAAAAATTAACTCAAAAGGGATCATAGATATAAATGTAAAATGCAAACTATAAAACTCCTAGAAGATAACATAGGAGAAAAATCTAGGTGACTTTGGGTATGGTGATGACTTTTTA
Source organism: Manis javanica (assembly GCF_040802235.1). NCBI lineage: Eukaryota > Metazoa > Chordata > Mammalia > Pholidota > Manidae > Manis > Manis javanica. Next base: position 66,340,985 of record NC_133162.1, read on the forward strand.
GATACAATGCCAAAGGCACCATCTATGAAAGAATTGAAAACTTTTGCTCTGTAAAACTTCCAATAAACTCCGACCTTCCCTTCCCTTCCCAGAGACACTGCCAAAGCTTTGCAGAGCTGATGTCCTTTTATGGCTGTACACAATTGTCTCATCAAATTGACAGCTTTGTCTCATCAGCAGGCTGTGTTGGTAACATTTGAGGAGCCAGATTTTGACATTTCAGGAAGACAGTATTAAAAAGGAAAATTACAGCCCCATCGAACTCATGAGGATAGATGCAAAAATCCTAAACAAACTCTCAAAAACTGAATATAGAATGTTTAACAAGTAATATGTGCTGACCAAGTTTGATTTATCCCAAGAATGTTAAGTTAGATTAATATTAAACTATCAATTTGTGTAATTTAACACATTGATAGATTAAAGGAGAAAAGCTATATGATCAACTCAGTAGAGGTAGAACACCTTTTGATAAAAGATTTAATATCATAAAGGTGTTTATTCTTCCCAGATTCATCTAAGGATTAGAAGTATTTCCAATCAGAATACCAATAAGGTTTTTTTTAACTGAAAAGGTAATGTGAAAAATAAAAATACTATGAGAGGCCACAACACTCCTAAAATCAAAGAACAAGGGAGGGAGATGGCTCTTACTAGATACCTAGAATTATTACAGAGTTGTAATGATTATCAGAAAATATTAGCACAAGAAAAAAATTAAAATATCAGTGAAGCAGAACAGATATCCTAGAAATAAATGCATACATATCTGTACATTTGATATATGTGGCAGTGCATTTCAGTGATGATGGAATTTTTTTTAATGGTGCTGGGAAAATTATATATAAATTTTTTTTCCTTAACATTAGAAACAAGGCATAGATGTCTACTCTCACTACTTTTTTTTTGGTATTATTAATATAAAATCAAATTGGCAACACTGCAGTTACTAGATTCCCCCCATTATCAAGTTCTCAGCACATACCCCATTACAGTCACTGTCCATCAGCATAATAAGATGCTATAGAGTCACTACTTGTCTTCTCTGCATTATACTGCCTTCTCCGTGCCCCCCTCACATTATGTGTGCTAATTGTAATGCCCCTTATTCCCCTTCTCCCTCCCTTCCCATCCACCCTCCCCAGACCCTTTCCCTTTGATAACTGTTAATCCGTTCTTGGGTTCTGTGAGGCTGCTGCTGTTTTGTTCCCTCAGTTTTTGCTTTGTTTTTATGCTCCACAGAAGAGTGAAATCAGAAAATTATATTTTAATAAAATGAAATTGGATCCCTACCTCAAGCAAAATCCTAGCAGCTTTTTTGCAAAAATTGATTAACAGGTTGATTCTAAGGTATAAATGGCTATTGAAGAGTCAAAACAATTTGGAAAAGAAGTTCAAGTGGACATACTTACTTTATTATAAAGCTACAGCAATAAGTACAGTATGATACTGACATCAAGATAAACAAGTAGAACTGTGGAACAGAACAGAAAGTCCAGAATGTGTGTGTACGTGTGTGTGTGTGTGTGTGTGCGTATACATGTGTGTGTGTTTGTGTGTATGTGTGTGTGTGTCTATATATATTGACTTTAGACAAATTGGGAACAGGTATCTCTTCAACAACAGTGCAGGAAGCATTGAAAAATCCATGTGGAAAATGGTGAACTTGAAACCTTACCTCACACCAAGCAAAATAATCAGCTGAAGCCTCTATAAATATAAAGCTTCTAAAATAAAAACAGTTGAAAATCTTAGAAAATTTAGGGTAGGGTTTCTTAGATAGGTCCCAATTACCATGAACCACAAAAGAAAACATTGATAAAATGGACTTCAGCAAAATGTAAATCTTCTGCTTCATGAAAGACTATTGAGAAAATTAAAAGGCAAGTTATAGATAGGTAGCAAGTATTTATAATAAAAAATATACAAGTATACAAAGAACCTTTACAATTCAATGACAAGAAGACCAAATTTTTTTAAATATACAAAATGTTTGAGAACACACTTCATAAAAGAAAACAGAAAAGGCCATTAAGACACAAAACAATTCCTAACATAATTAGTCTTGAGGAAATTTTAGTTTGATATCACAATGAGATACAACCACAAGTCCACAGAATAGCTAGGATTAAAAAGACTGATAACTTCAGTATGTTAATGAAGATGTGAAGCCAGGGGAGCTCTCATATACAGCAGATGGATATGCAAAATAGTACATTCTTGGAAACAGTTTAGACCTTCCTTATGAAAGTAAACATACTTTTATCAGCTACATGTTCTTGATATCATATTGCATAACACACTTTTAAAAATATTTACATTTAAAAAAATGCATGTGATATTAATTTGCCTACTGATCAGAATTACAGGATGAAATTTAGAAAAATATAAACTTACCATATGACTTAGCAATTTAACTCCTAAGTAATTCCCCAAGAGAAATAAAAATATGTGTACACAAAGAACTGTATATGAATGTTCATAGCATTTTTTATAATAGCCCATATTGGAAATAATTCAAATATTTATCAGTTGATTAACAGATAAAAATTATTCTGATTTTTCCATATCACAGAATTCTTCTCAGCAGTAAAAGAGAACCATCTTTTCATATACACAACATGGACAGATCTCAGAATATTATACTGTGTGAAAGGTGGTAGAGGCAAATAATACATAATAAATTTTTCTATTTGTATGAAACTCTGAGAAACTTAAGTCTAATCAGTATTGGTAGAAAGATCAGTGGGTGTCTGGGGCACAGTGCTGGTTATGAACTGAATGTCTGTCTCTCCCCACCAAAATTCATATGTTGAAATCTTAACCTCCAATGTGATAGTTTTGGAAGAGGATAGGTCATGAGGATAGACCCTCATGAATAGAATTAGCATCCTTATGAGAAGAAGTTCTTTCCACTCTGCTCTCTGCCACATGAGAAGACAGCCATCTACACGCCAGGAAGTGGGCCCTCCACAGACACTGGATCTGCTGGCATCTTGATATGGGATTTCCCAGACTTCAGAACTGTGAGATACAAATTGTTGTCATTTAGGTCTCCCGTCTGTGGTAATTTGTTTGAGCAGCCTGAACTAAGACAGTATTGATTGAAGGGGCATTGATTGAAAATGGGCAGAAGGAAACTCTGTGACATGATGGATATATTCTATGTTATGTCTGTGGTAGTGGTTACATGACTACATACATTTGTAAAGAACCATTAACTTTTATACTTAAAATTGGTGAATTTAATTGCAGGTAAATTGTACCTTGATAGATGAATGGAACAGAGTGGAAAGTTCAGAATTAGACCAAGTTATATATGGCTAAGTGCACTTCAGCAAAAGTAATTGTGATTTAAAAATAAATATAATAATAAAATAAAAGTGAACTAAGACACCAGGCAATTACACGCAAAATTAGAATGACAAGATATTAAACATTCTAAGGTCATCATACCTTTTAGGTGGAGTGTACAGATGCTAATTTACTTGACTTTCTAAAATGAAGTATATGGTTTTTAAATGTTAAGTTTAACCACAAAATTAGAATGCAGTATATATAAAATGTATGACTTCAAATCACAATGGAAGATAAGAGGAACTTAAAAAAAAATCCATCCAAAAGAATGTAGTAGAAACATAGACAGTTTAAACAGCACAAAATGAGACAGTAGAAATAAATCTCAACATAACAATGAATTATGGAATATGTAGATGGACTATCTTTGTCCAGTAAAGGACAGTGTCAAATTAGATGCCTGCTATGTGCTGAGGACTGTGTCCAAGGGACAGAAAGGCAAGGAGCTTACGGAAAGGAGGGGATGTCAGGGAAATGGTTACTCAACCGTTGGTACTATGAGCTATAGTCTGTGGGCAGAAGTCCTCCCGGGGTGTTACAGGAACACAAGAGAGCAAGATCCTCTCTGTGGAGTCACATGTCTTGGTCAATGTAACCACTGAGTTGAGTTACTGGTATTAGAAATAGGCAAAGGGCATTATTGACAGAGGGAACAGCCTGAACAAAAGCACAGAGGAGAGGGAAGCTGATAGGGGGATAAGAATCAATTTCATGTTAGGAGGCTGGGATGTGAATTGTGGTGGCTAATGAACTGATAAACTCTGTTACCCCTACACATCAGGGACTCACCTGGTTCTCCGTCCCAGCAGTACAGCACCCCAGAGAGGATCATTTTGAGAGCAGAATTAACTCTGTGGAATCAATCTGTAATGGAAGTTACCAGTTACTGCAAAATGAGGATCTTTATCTCCCGAAGTGCTGTGCCTCAAGGAGTTAGTATAGTGAGTAAACATGGATTTGGAAGTCCAAATTTGCACATCGAGTGGATTTTGATGATTCACTTCTGTATCTCACCCAGCTTTGAAGATTGAACTCAACTGTTTCCTCCTCCATAAATTTCCTGGGATGAACTTTACCTCTGAGAGGTTAGTGTATTTACTTAAGAAATCTGCAGTTTTCTCCTTCATCCTTTACTTAGTTGTACCCTCATACTTCAGCAGTTTACTGGAAGACAGGGCCCATGTTTAGTTACAACACAAAGCCCAATGCCTTGCACATAATAGGTGGGGACTTTAAGATGATGAAAAAGTTGTTGCAGTTTCTGCAAGTTATTCCTTCAAATATGATTGTAAGTGATATTCTGTATGCAGTTATTAATGATAAAATTAGATTATGCTTTTACATGAATTTTCATGATTTTTGTACTCTCCGAAGCAAAAAAAAAAGAAAAAAATTTGTCTGTACATATCCTATTTGAGGACCTAGGATAGATGAAGTGGTGGCATTTCAAGATGGCATGAATAAAGTCCACAGGCAGACACTTGTGCAAAGATGGCCATAGTGCCACATTGATCTGGAAATCATAGGAAAGGTTGCTGCTTCAGCACCAGGTAAGCACTGCCTAGAGAGCCCCTCTCAGCTGAGGGAGGGCACAGCTCTGAGCAGCTGGGCAGCCAGTAGAATCTTTCTGCATAAGCACCTCAAGATTTCTGAGAGCATCGTCACCATCCTCATCCTTCTGGTATTTTCCTACTGCTCAAGACAGAATTGTTTTTCTGATTCCTTTGATTGGTCAGTTATGCCTCAGTCTAATTTAATGGTATTGCTAAAACCCTGGATACTTAAGGCGCTCCTCTCTTTCTCTCTCCCTTTTTTGAGTTCCCATTAACAAACTTCATCAAGTAATGCCAGAGCTGCCCACTTTGTTTGGTAGGAGAAAGGAAAACAAAGATGAGTGGAGTACCTTTTCCATGTAAGGTGTCGCACTGTGCATGTTCACATTTGTGTCCCAATCAATGTTCATAAAAGCTCTGTAATAATAGCATTAATATTTATGAAAAGAGCTAGCAGTTATTGATCTCTACATGGACTATCTCATTTGATTTTAGACCAGCCATGAGAAGGAAGCATATTATTCTCCCCATTTTACAGATGAGAAACACTGAGGCCTCAAGGAGTTAAGAGCACAATTAAAAAGTCATGACATTTAGATGTGAACTTTTTAATCTTCCCAGGGGCCACACTTTAACCATGACGCAGTGCTGTCTCCCTGCAAATTAAAGAACGTCATCTCCATTTAAGAGATGAAGGTGTGGGTTCACAATGTGCTCAGGCCATACATTTAATAAATAGCAGACCCAGTATTTATTAAATAAATATTTAAACTCAACAACATGGAAGTAAACACATTTTAAAAACACAGTGTAAAATACAAATCTGAGTGTTGTGCTTTGTACCATACATCACTGATGCAGAAAAGCAAGTTTTCAGGTTAAATTACAATAAACTCAGCTGTCTATTTCTTCACTCTGGGTATACAGATGGGAGTTCAATACATTTACTACAGAAGCAGGGACCAGACTGGGGCTAAATAAGAATGAATTGAGCTGAGCCAATATTTCATCACGACTAGAAAAGCGTGTCTGGCCCAACCACCCTGACATGGCTGAGGGGGAGATTCTCGGGGTTTCAGATGTGCTGATAGTAAACGTAGGCTTTGTGCTGCAAACAGGTCGTGGCTCAGCTTCCTCAGGTTTCTTACTGTAAGACAGCAGGAGAAACGATGTTGTCTTTCCTCTATTTGCTTCATTCACTTGGTTTCCTAATCTGTGGCCCAGCCACAAACATGGGCAGACATATGGCGCAGTAGAAAGAACTTGGGTTTTTCATCAGCCAGGTCAGGGATTCAGACCTGTCGTGTGGTCGGAGGCCACAGCATCAGCATCACCTGGCGGCACTGTTAGAAATGCAAAGTCTTAAGACCCAGCCCAGAACTACTGAATTAAAATCTACATCTTTACAAATCTGCACACTGAAGTTTGAGAAGCCTTGGTCAAAAGCATGACAACTAACACACCGAGCCCCAGTTTCCTTGTTTGTAAAATGGAATGACCAGCAGCAGGTTTAGAGGACGATCATAAAGGCCAAGGGCCTGATACAGAACCTGACTCACAAAGGTATTTAACAGAAACAACCAGTTACAATTGTATGGTTGGTCTTACTATCCCAGTTGTCATTAATGGGAAACCCCAACTGTTTTTCCTGCTCTCGAGATCTTTTCCACTAGCACAGATTTCTGTTTAGTAGAAATATGTCTGGGATTTTTTTCCTCTATCAGAATAATAAAGAACTAAAATCCCTCTCCTGATCCCACTTTTACCTTCATTAAATCACGTTTCTTTCTCTCCTTCCCTTTGCAGCAAAGCATCTTGAAAGAGTTATCGGGGCACACTTCCTGTCTCTCTTACGCCCACTCCAAGCAGGATTTGGTCCCAACACTCCAAGACCAGTGTTTCCCGAGACACCAGCGATTGCTGTGTCACCAAATCCAGGGGTCATTTCTCAGCCCTCTTCGTGTCTACTTACTGTATCAGCCGCATTCTTTCTGCCTTCAGTTCCATTTTCATCTTGATCCCAGGACACCACACACACCCTGTTATTCTCTTCCTTTCTTGCATTTCCTTTCTGGGCTCTCTTGCTGGTATTTTCTCTTTCACACTCGGTAGTGTTGGCATGCTGTAGGGCTCCGTATTTGGACCATTTGTCTTTCTTCCTTTACAATCCCTCCCCGGTGACCTCATTCAGTCTAATGGCTTTAACTATGATATCATCTATTTGGTGATGATTTCTAAATTCTATCACTAGCCTGGAGCCTTTCTCTTGAACAACGAAGCCATGTGCGCAACCACCTACGAGTCATCAGCAGCAATTTGCATAGCTTGCTCTCTCCTCTTTCACGTCTATCAAAGAGTCACTTTCTCAGTGAGGCCTGCCCTATTCATCCTAAAATTCCAGCTTCCCACCAACCAATTCACATCTTCCTTCCCAGTTTTTCCTTTTTCTTCTACACTTACCACGAGCTAGTATATTACATATTTTTATTTATATATCTTATTATGTCCCTCTCCTACCTCGAATGCAAGCTCTCCAAGGCAAGGGTTTCTGTTTTCTTTGTTCTCTGCTGTCTCCCCTGTGCCTAGAACAGTGCATGGCACCACAGTCACTGAATGAATGTACGGTATCATTTCACAGTGGAAGTAACATTCAGGATGGGCTCTCCCATGGTCACAGAGCTGGTAAACCGCAAAGCTGTGAACTGAATGCTGTTCTGTCTGACACCAGATCTCTTACTATTAACCAGTGTCACATACTGCCTCTGTTTGAAAGAGGTTGATATGGTGACCTCAGTTCTCCAGCTTTCCATCTAGTAAATGATATGCCTGTGGGGACTCAGCGCTATCTTCCGGAGCAGGATCGCATTCTCTGCCAAGACATGTTAAAACATGGTCAAACAGTAGGAAGAGTCAGGGCGGCATCTTGCCCGGGCTTCACCTTTCCAAATAGTCCTGTTTCAGAAAACTTGAATCAGAGCAAAAAGGGGAAATGTGAGATGCTTCCGCTGTTCCTTCTCACCTCCTCTTTCCTCTGCCTCCACAAACATCTCTGGGATACTCTTCCCACAGAACAAGCATAGGAAGGAGAGGTGTGTCACATTCCGTGCTCCCTTTAAATAAGGTCTGGTTTAGAATATGAGGGAACATGCTTGCTTCTTTTCTCTGAATAGGTAGAAACAAATGTCCTTGCCTCTTTCTGTCACTGCAGCCACAGGGCTGATAGAAAGAGCACCACTCGAGCAAATTCACCCCTAGCTCTGCCTTTTCCAGGGCAATCTGGACTTCTCCAAGAGTTTCACTTTCCTTACCTCCAAAATGGAAATAAGAGCGCTACTGCAGAGGGTGCTGCAAGTATTCAAGATAATGTGCATGAGAGCTCAGGGCAAGGTTTATAGGCTGATATGAGAATCTTCTTGTTTCTGATTTCAGTAAGAACAGATCTCCTTTCTAGGATTTGTTGCAGCTTATTCACTTCACCAGTAAAGCAGGTGGATTGGATTCCCTAGAGTAAAAGAAAAGAGCTTCACAGAGTCCTGGTGTGTGCCAGATTGCTTTGAAAACACTGCACGTATTACGCCTCATTCTCACAGTGACTCTGTAAGGTAAGTGGAATTAGCTGTATCTCAGGGATGAGGAAACTCAGGGTCAGATATGGTGAAGAACTGGCTCTGGCTCCATATAGTCAGTAAGTGGCAGAATGAGGGGCCCAAGCCTAACTCCAAAGAGCCCATTGTTTGTCCCAGAACAGCACCTCCATCACCCCACAGGCCCCAACCAGCCCCTTCACCCCTCCAACCGCTCCCCAACACACACACCGCACAGTCTTCCTTGTGAATCTGATGACATGCTGACCACTGACGTAACTGTGAGTGTTCCTAGATATTCTCTGATTTCTATTCTTATGTGTTTCCTCATAAGGACCAAACACAGAAAGAGAATTTATGACAGGACATCTTGGAAGAAAAAGATCAGTGATCACAATACTCCCTGATTTTGCCTCTTCAGAATTTCCATTTTGATCTCTGTCCCAATCCCTCCAGCGATCTCCGGCACCTCAGGTGATACAGCATGTGGGGTAAGAATGTGGGTTTGGTATCATATCTGGGTATAAGTCCAGCCTCCCTAACTAGCTGCTGAGGCCTTGGGAAATTTATTTAACTGAGTCTCAGAACTCCCACCTAAAGAATGGACATAATAATACCTACCTGGTAGTGAGATGATGCATGTAAAAGCTTAACACTGTTACTCTCACTTAGTATGCCTACACCAAATGTTTATTTAGCAGAATAATTCATCTAAATTTGCTTTATGCTTTGATATTGGTGCCACTGGAGGTTTACAAGGGAGAGCATCCTTCCTCCACTTTGCAGCCCAACAGTGTAAGTCTTTTGGACAGTCTCTGAGCATTTTCCCTTCCACTTACTCTAAGGTTCCTCTCTTCTGAGAAGGGAAGCGATCCTCTATTTACACTGTTCAAATCCAGACATTTAGATTTAGGTACTTGCCTCTTGGTGAATTTACTCATATTTTCCAGCAGTTTGCACAGGGTTTGTGGCTGACTCTGTTTCTAGTTCATCTATCAAGAGTAGTTGAAGCAAGTGTCTCATTAGTTACTGACTGAACTATTAATCAGTATTCCCGATTGAAGGATGGTTGAACCATCCACGTGAAGCCATAATTTTGAAACTTTCTTTACAGCCACACCCCCAACACCTAGAAGATACTGACTCAGAGCAGAAACCCAATAATAAATAAATGAATGAATGGAGAAATGCGCTTTTTGACAATGTACCTCTATGGGTAAAAAAAATTCAAGCAAGCACTCTTAATTATGTACACTCACAGATTTCGTCATGATATTTGTACACTCTTTTATTGATATATATTATGCATACTAGAATACATACACCAAAACTAATCAAAAGGATGAGATGATAAAGTAAGTAACAACAGAAGTTCTGATACTGTTTTCTCATGTTCTCTCCTAAGACTTCAGGGAGAGCAAGGGTGGGGGTGAGAAGAACGCCTGCAGCAATGCCAAACCATCAAGCAGCTTCCCTTCAATCAGTGCCCAGGAGCTTAAAATTCCACATCCTCTAGGCCTTTCCCTGTCTTCTCTCTGCCCCCAGCAAGGACCCCAGAAGTTTTTGCAGAAGTGGGTAGCCCTTCACTCCCTGGAAACACCCAATATTTCTTCTTAGGAAATCAAGGATGAAAATACACATTCCAGAGAATACACATAGAATTCTATGCTACTGTTTGTTTCCTCCAAGGTGCCAAGAAAAGAGTCAAAACATACATTACACTCATGTTATTTCCAGATGCTAAAAATTAAGGAATCACTCTAGCCTCATACACCTCAGCTCCTTCCTGTTTAAAACAACAACTTCCGGGAGAGAGGGAGAAGCCATCTTTACCTCTGCTCCCTATAGCTGGGGAAAGGCCATCTCCACTCTTCCTTCCTGGCAATCTGCTAAATAATGGGTTTTTTAACTTAGAAGTCTGAGATTATTATGCAACAGGAGAGGGGGGACAACTTTTTAGGGAAAAAATAAATGGAAGGGAGAGGAAGGACAAGGAAGTCAGGAACCACACAGGGCTGGGCTTGGAGGAAGTTTTTATTGAAGTGAAATTGGGAGGCGAAGAGAGAATCTTCATGGTAGCAATGGATTGAAAGAGATTTTGAGAGTAAAGGAAATGGATTTAACAAAAATTTTCTGAAGGAAAGGGAAGTGAGAATTTTACCATGGGTATAAATTGGAGTCTCATAGATGTTTTACAGAAGGTTCTAACAAATGCTTCAAATCACTTTTATTTGGTACGCTGTTTTTTTTTAATAAGACTGTATGCTAGACTATGTGGAGCCCCAGCTTTTATTCATTTAATATGAGTAGTAGAGAAGCTCAGAGCCTCCTTCAGTCTTTCCAACAGCCTAATGAAGTGATACATCAACCTCCAAAAAAGGGTCTGAGGTAGATTCACATATTGCATTTCCTCACTTTGAACTGAAGTCGTAACAGCTCTGCAGTCACATGTGTACACTTGTGTTCATCAGAATGACCAATATATTTCTTTGTCTGCGATAAACCCTCACAAAACTAAATGCATTGCTTAATAAATACTATTTGATAGCCAAAAGGAAATCCTATAAATTCTAAAGTGTCCATAGTTAGGAATAATACATAAGGGGGAGTAGGTATTGATGACAGAAAAGTTTGGAGCCATACAGTTCAGTCATTTAAGCTCCATGGCACAATGGAACAGATTGGCAAATTAAGAAGCACAGAGTCTAGCTATTGCAATTCTGTCCCCGTATTTGTTATGAAAAGAATGGGCCACTTGCAATCCCAAGGAGAATTTCCTAAAGGCCAAATAGCAGAGGAGACACAGAATTGGAAAACCCTCAAAGCCAAACCAAAAAGTATTGAACCCAGGTAGGTCACCTTTGGGCAAAGAGAATTAAAAAGTATCAATCACTGCCTTTGCTACTGATGCCCGGGTTCTTGTTTGCAGAGTCAAAGAATGAACTTAGCAAACACCTCAGGTAGAAGAGCCAGGGAGACTTTTAATGAGAGACACAGTGAGAGGACAGACAGAGCTCCTGGTGTGAACCAGGAGGGGACAAGAGAGCCCATAGTGGTGTGTTGTCTAGGGCTTTTATAGGCAGTTGAGGATATTTGGAAACATGAATAAAAGCTTAGGGGTGGACTTGTTAAGTGGCCCCTGAATATTTAGGATTAATTTAACTTAAGGAATTTCCTGCCTTGATTTATCTCTGGGATACCGGTAGCATCTTGGTCTGGGAGCATATCAAAAGGCCGCCTACCCATCTCCCAAGTTAGGCTGAGGTATAGTCTGTTTGCTAAAGAGTAAGTTAAGAATCTTACTTCTTAAACTTCCTAGGTGTTAAAATGCAATCTTATCTTTAAGGTGGAATCCTTCCTGCCTTTTACTATGTTGTTTACAGCTGGGTCTGCATGCTAAATTAATTGCCCAGTTTGCAAAATCACCTCATCAGATCTGAAGGAGGAAAGGCAGCCCATAGGCCTGGGCCTTTAAGCATGCTAAGGCAAACCTTACACATGATTACAAATGATTAGCATAATAAAAACATGTGCTACTCTTCTTTATCTGGGGAATATTAACTGATCTCACTGAAGAATGACTCTAGAGCTTAATGTTCAACACAGAGTTTTGGGAGGGGGTTTCCTTGCATGTAGTTACATTGCTCTGACTGCAGATATCCTGCCTTGCTTTTTCTGGAAGCCCTCACCCTATTCTGTCTAAGTCCATGGCCCCTCTCATACCATGATCTCAAGCTATCTCCTATACACTTGGAAAAATAAGAGAGTGGGCCAACATTAACAACTATAACCCCTTGCTGTGGACTAATTCCATAGATAATAATACCTAACCTATTTTGAGTTTGCTTCAAAAATAAATGCTTTTGCTTTAAAAAATAAATGCTTAATATCTCATTAGCAAAGGGGTATGTACAAGTATTGTAGGATTTGTAATAACAACAAATAAATAGGTAGATAACAGAGAGAAAGAAATGGAAAAGTTAAATGAATGATCCATCCTAATGAATTTTATTAGCAGTTAAAAACTGAGTTACATGCACTAACCAAGGACATATTATTACGTGATGAAAAGACAGTAATATATGTATATGCTTCTGTTTATGTTTTTAAAAATCCACAGAATGACACTCTACATCTGTGTGTGTGTGTGTATCTACACATCTCTGTCTATCTATCTATCTGTCTGTCTGTGTGTAGATTAGGTTAATCATATGAAATTGTCAATATTTGACCATTTGTGACCTACAAAAACAGCAATGATCCAACCTAATACTTGGAGAGGAAAAGATATGAAAGCATATATATCAACAATAACAGTGGTTGTCTATGGGAATGGTAGTGAGCTCAGTGCTCAAGGGGACATTTCAATTATGTGAATCCTTTATAATTTATATAATGTGAATTACATATGCATTACTTACATACTTAAAACTAGAGTGAAATTTACATTTGATAATGAAAGAAGGAAATAAGACAGGCAGGCAGAAAGGAAGGAAGTAAACCACTACGCTTACAGATGTCAAGAAAAATAGGGGAGCAATAGAAAGAAGGGAAAGGAGTTTTGAATACACAGACATCAAGGGTGAAAGGGATGGCTGTAGAAAACTTTAAGGAAATATTGCTGTAATTAAGTGTGTGTTCCAAACACACCTCAGAAACTTTCTTGCAAGACTAAGCAAGGATTTCAACTGACTGTGCTCAATTGATTGAAAAAATAATAATAAAGAAACAAAGACAACAGAGGCATCTGATGTGAAAAGGCAAGAAGGAGCTGGAGTCATAAATGGAGCAACTGTGAGATCAGGACCTGTGGGTGAGTTTCACATTGTTCCGTGAGTCACATATAAAATTATAATTGTCTCCTGGGAAGGATTAATTCCAGTTGCAAGACAGAAAAAAAAAAAAACCAACCACACACCCCAGAGAAGTGATTAAAAAATGCAGGGGAAAACTCCATGAAGCAGCACTGGCAATTCCAAACGTCCTGGTGTCAGCAGTTGGTCACAAACTCGACCCCACAGCCATTCCTCGCAGGTCATGCGCTGGAACCCACCATAGGGTGTTACACATGGACAGTGCTCAGTAACAAATGGTTAATTTGACTTTATTTATGAGCACTTTGCTTATAAGTCTAGCGGCTTCTTTGGGGATGAAAATGACTTTGAAGTACTGAAAGGTAGCTGAGACTTAATTGTATTCCTTTATTAAGTGCACACAGTGGACCCCAACCACTGGGATTGGTATGTTGCATGTACAATCTCATCTAACTCACCCAGCGATCCCACCAGAAGAGCTTATTGTGGTTCTGCAGTTAAGAAAATGGGACTTAGAGATATCAAGTAACCTGCCCAAGGTCACGCAGCAAATAAGCAATATTGGGAATTGAATACAGGTATATCTAAATGAAAGTCTGGGTTTTACTTCAGAAGGTAAATCATGTTCAAGGTCACATCTTTTCATTTGTTTGTTAGCCATTTGTGCATCTTGATCAGAAAAACATCTATTCAAGTCTTTTGCCCATTTTACAATCTGGTTATTTGTATTATTGTTACTGAATTGTAGGACACAGTACTTTTTAAGCTTAAATAATTGAGATTCATGTGTTATCTTTCAGATTTTAAAGAGAAGTACTTATTTCCGGGGTGGTTTTGAGAGTGAAAGCATAGAATGGATAGAAATCATGCAAATCAGTTCCTGGAACATGGCAAGTTAGAAAATAAATATTTGTCATTTGTTTTTTTCTTTTGAATCATGTAGCCAAATTGATTGTTTTCTTTTCTTTTTTGCATAAGGCTAAAGCTCCTCCCACTATCTTCATGAATGTACCTGTACTTCTTGCAAATGTGCCATTGTTAAAAAAGTAGCTTTATGGTCTTCCAAGAGTTCAGGCTGATGCACATCTGCTCATGTAAACTTGCTGGTGAATACAAACCAGCAATACCTCCCAGTCCTCAACAAATGCCAAACAAGGCTCATGGCATCACATATGGATATACAATAAAAAATGAACTCCAAATATGTTAGCTCATAATACATTCTTGATGATGTTTATCACATATTTCTATTGCTTACTTGACATATACAGTAAGTGATGCAATCTCTTGTGGGATGTTGATGATTCACTCAGTTGCATCACAAAGATTTCCTATCACTCCTCATTCAATGTGCTGACATTTTATGAGGCAGGTGCTATTTGTAACACCATTTCACAGAAAAGGAAATCAAAGTACAAAAAGTTTAAGTTATTCCCAAGCCCTCACACCTGATATGCAGTTCATTAACGCTCTTATCATTCTGTCTTCCCATTCTAGGAAAAAAAACTCACAGGTCACTGGGTATCCAAAGAGGGACAAGAGTTACCCCAGAAGCAGGAATGACAGACTGAAGAGAATGCTTCACCTACTTCTGTTTTGTCTATGATCACATGAGGGAAAGAAATGGAAGAAAGACTGAAGATAAGAGAAGGAGATGGAAATGGGGTAAGGTGTGGGACCTGGCTGGACTTGGGTCTTCAAACTAGAATGAGAGGAAAATGGAAGTGCTGGGACTTTCAGGGAGCAGTGAGAGGAGTCCCTGGGAACTTGGATGTAGAAACTCAATAAAAGGTTAGGGAGGAGCAGAAAGAAGGCACCCCCTCACCTCTGCCCAGTTATTTTTCCTGGGGGTCATCACTGCGTAAAACAGCCTCTTAGTACCATATACATTATCAACCATCAATGAAAACCAGAAGGCTTGCTATAAAGGGCTAGGACTATACACAACATGAACAAAAAAAATTAAAAATTGTACCTAACAAGTATTTATTAACACAAGGCTCTAGGGTAGGCTTGCGGAATAAACATGAGGTCCATATATTCTAGATGCTTTATTAGTAGTTTTTAAAATAAAATTAAATGAAATTCTTACCAATAAGAGTAATTGATTCCACATTAACTATTTTAAAATTTTTATAAGCTATTTCATAAAATAAATTCAGAAATTTGAAATGACTTCTCCACTGTGTATGTTGTGTTGATTTTCCTAAACCTCAGTTTCCTTAACTATAATATGGGAATAACAAAAGGAATTTGTTGAAAGGATGAAATGAGACAATGTTAGTATAGTATAGTGTCTGTCATGTATCAAGTACTCAAAAATTGGTAGCTATCATTCACTTATTTATTCCTTCAGCATTTATTTATTGAGCATTAATTATTGGACTAAGGGTATAGCAATCACAAAATATAATCCCTGAATTCAGGAATTTATATTTTAATGGGAGTAGACAGGCAATAAACAGAGAAACAAACAAACATATAATATATCAAGACATAAGTGTAATGAAGAAAATTAAGAGAATGTTTTTTTAAGATGGAAGCTATTAAAGCATCTTTGGAAGCTGATTGAAGGGACCCAGTAAGAAGAGGAAAAATGACTGATACTGAAAAAAGAAGGCACCATATCTCTTGAATAGGAAGAATAAGATGGAATCCAGGAAAGAAATGGTGGTTGAACTTAAATAGGAATGTGGATTGCTCATCCTTAGAAGGGAAAGCAAAATATTAGACAGGTGGTTGGAGAGATGTACAGGTAGAAGTGCAGGAATATTCTGTTCTGATTGCTTCCTGAGACAAGAGAAAATATCCTCAAAGGAAAATGAGAAGGGTAGAGATGTTGGAGATTGAGGAGAGGGGAGAGTTATCTCAGACACTAAATTACTAGATTAGTGATAGGACTAGAGGGGGGAAAAAAGGATCATTGGTCAACACTAAATATCCTTTTGAAGTTGGTGGTGCATCATTTACATGAAGTAAAAATATTGGCCAGCAGCGTACTAACATTTTCTAAGGAAGTTAGAAGTAAGTTTGTGACCTCACTCAATGGAATTTTTCAAACTAATTAATTTTAAACTCATCCTTAAGAAATTTTTCTCAGAATAGTATCCATTTCTGTATTTGTTACTTGTTATATAATCTGATCGTTGTCAGGAATGTACTTGTAATATGTTGAAAGATACGTTTTTATTTCATGGATCTTTCGTAAATTTTAGGACTTGGTGATATGCATATGAAACATTATGTGCTTACTGTTTCATTTATTCATCTTTCTATCCTGCCCTTTTCCGCATTGCATTGTAAGCTTTGATGCTCTAAGAATGCTCTCTGTCCCTGTCTGTCTGTCTATCTGTCTGTGATAACTAGTCCTGTAAGATAAACAGACTTCAGAGACTGTTTGTATATGCTAGGCAAATAACCTTAACCTCTAATGAGTCTTTAATTTTGACTGGTTGTCTTATTTCATGATATTACGCCATGATAGTAATATTTAAATTGTTATCTTTGTTCCCTGAAAGCAATGAAAAGAATAAGCACTCTGAGTTTTCTTTGTTAATTAAGACCCTTATTTGGAAATACCCTTTTCACCCACACTGCTGGAACTTAAAAATCAAACCAAGTCTGTAACTGCTGTTTTTTTTTTTTAAACAAAAAGTTTAGAAGTATAATTTTATTTAAATTAACAATGGTCAACTCAATAACAATAAAGGAATATTTTGATAGTAAAAGACCTATGTCATAAAAAAATTCTTTTCTCAAACAGATTGGGATTAAGCAATGATAAAATCCAAACCATTTTTGTAAGAGATTCAATTCCAAGAATTAGTCTAACAGACAGTAGGGCTTTACATGAGAAAACATCTATTCAGTCTAAAAAGAAGGATTGGCATAGAAGACCCTTTTTACTTGTATATGTTTTAATATTTTATTCATTTTTGTTTTACAACAAGCATATATGCTAACATGACTCAATTCATTTACCCTTTAGTAGTCCCCTTATTTTACTAGCTGCATCAACATTTAACTTTTTGCTATACTCTTAGAGAAATGGGTCTGTTTACTAGGAAATAGGTTGATTTTACTGCAAAGAAGAATAGAAGAGAGTGGAAAGGCTGATTCTTAAACCTGAAAAACAACAAAACAGAAAATGAAAAGCATGTGGTTTTCATTGGTCTCCAAAAAACCCATATCTATTTAACATGGGAATGAACTGGAAAGTGATCCAGCTTTCACTTCTCAGCAAGTCTGGCTTTTCTGATTCTAGCAGGAATGGGATTAATTGCATACAGATTTTAGAGTCATGTGGCTTCAAGGAAAAGAAATTAGGGCTGTCGGCACCACTGGAATGAGAAAGACCGAGTTCTATTGATCTGTCAGAAAATATTGACTGCTATAGGAACATTTTTATATGATTTAAGCAAGTGGATTTCAGGTAGATGTGGAAGAGGATTTCAAGAAAATATGACCCCCTCTGAATGGTGGGTCTAAATAAGTCATAATATAGTTATGACTAGTTACCATGTTTACACTAAGAAATTTAGATATTTTATGCAAATTGGTATCTGTTCCATGAAAGGGAGGGAGGAAGGAAGGAGGGAAGGAGGGAAGGAAGGAAGGAAGGAAGGAAGGACGGAAGGAAGGAAGGAAGCTAGATATGAGACAGAAAAATGATTTAGGGATAGGTATGAATGAACTATATGGTATCTCAACCTTTCAGGGCCTATAAGCCACCAATCACTATATCAAAGTAATTAGATCCAAAGATAACTAGTGATATTTATAAAAACTAAAAATTGTAACATGCTAATATTTGATAAAGGAGCATGAGTATACAATGGGGAAAAGATAGATTCTTCAATAAGTCATGCTGGGAAAACTAGACCACTACATGCAAGAGAATGAAACTGGATTACTGTCTGATTCCTTACACAAAGTAAACTTGAAATGGATCAAAGACCTAAATATAAGAGATGAAATCATAAAACTTTTTGAAGAAAACATAGGCAAAAATCTCTTGAACATAAGCATGAGCAATTTTTTTTCTGGACACATCTCCCTGGACAAGGGAAACAAAAGTGAAAATGAACAAGTGGGCCTACATCAAACTAAACAGCTTCTGTACAACAAAGGACACCATCAACAGAACAAAAAGGCAACCTAAAGTATGGGAGAATATATTTGTAAATGATTTATCAAATAAGGAGTTAACATCCAAAACATATACAGAACTCATATGACTCAACACTAAAAAAAAAAAAAAAAACAATTAAAAAATGGGCAGAGGATCTGAACAAAGAAGAAATACAGATGGCCAACAGGCACATGAAAAGATGCTCCAATTATTTTCTACATGTTATATTGTTTAATCCTCACAACTCCATGAGTAGCTTTTAGAATTAACTTCATTTTAAGTTGAAGATAAAGCCAAGAGAGGATAAAGAACTTCTTCAAAGTCATGTGGCCAGTAAATTGCAAAACTGAGACTTGAAGCTGCCTGATGTAAATTTCTTTCTTTGCTCATCGTTATAGGTATGGGACAATTAGCTATGATACTACTCCAAAATTCCCATGCCCAGGCTTCAATCAAACCAATTAAATCACACCTTGGTTAAGGCTCGCAAATGATTCAAATGTGTGTCGTAAGTTGAAAAACCTTTATCTAGTACCTATATTTGTCTTAATGCAGCCCAAGATACAAATAACTATTTTGAGAGCTACATCATACTTTTGAAGCATTTTGATCATAATAGTATGTTTTGATACTGTTTTTAAACCACATATTCCTCCACTCTGAATCTTGCATATGCCTTTTGGATTCCAGAACAGATCTTACTTTAAGCTCAGGTGCCTTTTCCTTTATGTCTGGCAGTTAAGAGATTTTTCAATACTTTTTCTATCAACGGACTTGACATTTTTCTTGGTTTCATGTCATACATAAATTTGATCATCATAATTTATATGGGCTTTCTTAAGTTACTAATACAAAACAGGGTTGAACCTAGAGCAGAACCTAGTAGCGTAGCATTAGAGACCTCTTTTCAGTTTCCAGTGGCATGGATCCACTTATTAATCACCTCCCTTTGCCATTCATCCCATTCAAATTCCATCGGCTTTTCCAATTTTATAGACCACTTTTAACACCAGGACCATAATAATGAGATATTTTTAGATGACAAGAGATAGAATTTCTTGTATGCTCATGGCAGTGTGACTAACAAAGGTATCAGAATGTCATATCCTGGCTGATGACCATCCAACCCAAAGTTAGTCAGATTCTGTTGTCTTTTAATGAGCAACATTATCTACTTAAAAAGACACAGTTCTTCTAACTCAGGCTTGGCAATTAAAACTTGGAAGCTGCTAACAAGAACTGGAATTTCCTTCTGGAGTTAATGAAGATGAAGGAGAATTAGAGATGTGGCCATGTGCAAGCAACAGCCTCAACACTGAGGGTGGCTGGCTGTGTTTGCAGTGTGAGCAGGCTCCTGGTTACAGATGTACCTGTCCAGGCCAATAGACTGGTCATATCACCAGTTAGATAAAATAGTCTTTTCTTTATTTTTTTCAGGAAAAATAAAGCTATATAGAACCTTTGGGCCCCTCAAAAAGAATAAAAAAGCAATCTTGAGAGATTCACCAAAATAGCTGAAGCAGAATGAAAGTGACCATCCAACATCTATAGCATAAAATCATATTTTGATCATATTTTGGTTGGTCAGATCTTAATCTCTTTTTTATTTTATGAAACAACTACATATTTTACTATTTTTGACTTGTCTCTAAAACCTGTGGAGAAATACATGTGTGTGGTGGATGTGTGTGTGTGTGTGTGTTGAAAATTTAAACAATACAAAAGTAGATAGAAGCCTCCTCTATCTTTTCCAATCCCTAGAGGCAACTGTTATTAATATTTGAGTACTTATGTTTCAAAGCTATTTTTCTATACATACAAAAATGTGGTTTTATAATACAAAGTAATACTATTCAACAATGTGTTTTTTTATTTTATAACAAATCATATCCTTCTTATCAGAATATATAGGCCAACCTTTTTTTTTTAAACTGCAAACTCCATCACATGATAACACCTGAATTCTTACTGGATAACATGTTTGCACTAAATTATGTGCACAAGTGGTTAGTTTTCTCTGTTTTCCTCTATCTCATGGAATACAATATTGATTCTTCATATACATTTTTGTACAGGTATGGAATTACTTCTTAGGATACATTCTAGAACTAAAGGGATCCAAAAATGAAACACTTCAAATTATAATAACTATTTTAATATTTTGCAATTTGTTAGTATTTGAGTGTGTTTCATGTTTGATAATAACATTATTAAAGTTGAGAATACTAATTACGGTTTTGATTTTTTATTTAATTATCATAGTTAATCTTACCATGAACAGGTATATTCATATTATTGATCTATTTTCCATTTGTTCATTTTCTTTATTGGTTTATTGTTTTCTTTATATGCTATAGATCTTAATTCTGTTATCTGGATTGTGAATTTTTCTGAGTTTCATTTCCCATTAACTTTGCTCATGGTTTCTTTTGCCCTAACATTTAATTAGTCTTATAAGTCATGACTGTCTTTTTGCAATTGATGGGCTACATGCCATACTTAAAAAGGGCTTCTCTACCCTTAAATATAAAAATATTTCTCCTGCATATTATCCTTTCATGTAGTTTTGCATTTTATATTTAGCTATTTTACCCACCTGGAATGTATTCATTCATTATCAAGGGTCTGATAATCTAATTCTTTCCAAAATTCGTTCATAACTAATTTTATTTTTAGATAATTATTATGTGGTGATTAATAGCACAGGATTTTTTGGCCTCAAAGAGCTTTACTGCAGACTCAACTCTGCTCCTTTTCTGCACAGAAGATTCTTGGCAAGTTACTCTCGAACTTTTAGTCCTTTCATCTGTAAAATGTGGATCTCGCACTACACATCTGGAGGAGCTGTGAAGAATAAATGGGACCCACATGAAAGCAGTTAGCGCAGAAAAGGAACCTGAGAAGAACTTAGTAAGTCTCAGCTACTCCCATTATTCTGAGATTTTGAAATAAATGTCCCCGTATTCATCCTCTCTAATGTTGGAAACCTCTTACTATGTAATTCTCTTATGTTTGTTGGTTGATTTGCTGTTGAATTACTTGGCTTGCTTTGTTTGGTGTGGATTTGATTGATTTCCAGTTTACTTTTGAGGAGGTTAAGGCAAAACAAATTCTTAGCCACTTGATAATTGTTTCAAATTTTCTAGCATGTATCCTATATCGTAAAACCCATTACATAAGGGCTCCAATTTTCTGCTAAGAAACCAATGTCAAAAAGTGTTGTTATTTGCTTCAGATTAAAAACTGCTGATTTCCAGAATAGTACAGCACGTAGAGTTAATTGCTGGCAGAAACTAACATATTGCCCTGTTTATTTTCTTGATTTTTATTGTAATTATAGCACTATCTGTATTATCTGTAAAATATCTCCTACAGGAGATGATAAACTATAAGCATTTTTAGAGCAGAGACTCCATCCCTAGCACAGTGGTTCACTGTAAATGCTCAATAATTATTGCATGAATAATGAATGGATGTCTGTTGTACATCTAACGTAGGTCTTGAAATTACTTAATTTTTAGAAGAATCTTGCAAGGTAGATGGTGTTATTCCCATCACAGATGAATAAGTTGAAGCTAGAGTTAATTAACTGAAGACTGAAGATACATGAACTAAATGGGAGCCTTGGCATGCTTCTTGCTGGTGGCAGATGCATGAGTAGCCCAGAGTAGGGTGTAGTAAGTACGAGTCTTGGGTTGGCACTTCTCTGAGGCAACTGCTCATTGTGCTTTCTAGTAAGTTCAACCTAGTGGATTCCTTTACGTAAAGTAGAACTGGGTCCTGTACCAAGCAAAACAAGCTTTATGTATGTCATTTTCCTTGTGTGCAAGTGATCAAGACTTACCCTCTGCAAACTGGGTCAGAATTCCAATCTAGCTCATGGTCATCTCACCATTGGTAAATAGGTTATGACCTCATTTCAGAAAGGAAAAAGTCAGCTTGAAAGAACATCAACTGCAAGATGAGTTATTTTTTTTCCTGCCTCCGCAGGCTTTCTGCTTGTCCTGGCTTCCTGCTGTGCATTTGTACCAGATAGGCTGCAAAGTAAGACTTGTTAGGAAAAGCAAGCTTGCAACCACACAAGAGAGGCCACTTGCCAGAGGGTGTGTCTCGAGGCTGCTCTGTCAGCACCACAACTTGCATAACCACCTGTTTATTAAACACACATGAATTTGAATTAGTAACAATGTTGAGGTTTGAGGTCATGTCATCTCTGAGAGAGTTCTCGATTGGAAATTCTACTTGTGGTTCTTCCAATAATTTTGTGGCATGAGGAGCCCTTTAACCTCTCTGGGAATAATGCAGTCTGCAAAGCCAATCTCACAGAGTTGTAAGAAAAAAAGTAAGTGTTGTCGATGTGAGAAGGCAGCACGAGCTGGAAAGGTGCCAGCATGGTTGGTTATTCATGGTGACTGGAAGTGAGTAAATGGCTGCCAGTGAGCTTCATGGAGACATTTCAGAAAGTACAGAAGGCGGAGTGTGGGCACAAGCCAAGTTGAGGCTCGTGGGAAAGACCTGGCTGTCAGAGCAACTGTAGCAAGCACATGGCCTGGCAGAGTTGGGGGTGGGTTGAGTACACTGAGCCTAGGGTACCTTCCCCTGGATTATTCCAGGGACCTGGTGACTACTACAAGTGGGTATCAAAAGTAGAAGAAGAATGGGGCAGGGGAATGGACAGGGAAAAGCAGGAGAAGAGTTTTAAAGAGAAAGGAGAGCAGATTCTGATCATTGTATCTTCGGTGTTATAGAATAAAGAAGGATCTGTACAATTCAGGATAAGGGGGATGGTTTGGAGACCTTAAGGATCACTCATGGAGAAGGTTATCAGTAAAAGAAACTAGAGGAAACAGCTGCTGGGAAGCTTGTTTTGAATGGAAATAGATGGAGTTACACAACACACTCCCAGCTGCAGATATCCATCTGCTAAGGTGCAGAATGAAGGGAAGCACATTTGAGTCCTTAACATAATGAAGAAAGCCTAGAAATCATAAATATCTATAATCAAACTATTTTATTAAGGGGAATTCACAATCAAGGTATGATAACAGAAGGAAATTCCTTGTTCAACAACACAGGTCTGATGAAGATGGTGTGTGGTGGGGATGGTTAGAGGGCCATTTGGCCAGGTTCTCTGAAATGAGATTACACAAGTTTGGGGAGATTAGATGCCTGGCAGGACCAAGAGAAGACCCTCATCACACAACACACGCACATGTTCCACTCAGGAATGGGCTTGGCTGCAAATAGAAAAACTGAACACACAGTGGTTTGGACACTTGAAGATTTTGTTTGTCTCCCAGAATCTTTCTCTTTCCATGCTACTATATATAGCAAAATAGTGGTTCCTGCATGTCCACGTTTTACGGAGAAAGAAACAGAAGGGTGAAGGATAGAGAGCAAAGGCTGCTTCTGGCTTTATTCAAAAAGGGCCCCCCTCCCTAAAGACATCTCCTTTGAACATTGCCATAGACCACCCCTTACTACTGGGGAAATCTAGTTGTTCAGCGATCTCATTGCTGCTCTGAAAAAAAATTATGTTAGTAATCATATTCAACCTTTTCCTATTCAGCATCTTCAGCCATTGTCTTGGATAACAACACAGAGAGCTTGCTACCCACAGCTGAGCCTGGTATAACTAGAAAAGATGGTAAATACTTAACAGGGAGAATCATTCTAAGAGATTTTGGCCAGCAAAATCAAAGTAGGTAGTGGGTGACAGTGGGAAGAGAAGTCAGAATTAACTGCAATCATGCAAACAGGGTGCTGTGTTCATAGGGAAGGTGAAGTGGACAGAGGGATGTTTCTCTGAACTTTGACTCATCAGAGAGGATGAAGAAGTCCTAAATGGATTAGAGGAAATGCAACAGGATGTCAAGAGCCTGATACAGTTGAAGGAATCAGAGCTGGGACAAGAAGGTAAGAGAGAAAAGGCAGAGGAAAGCCGCGTTCTTAGAATTGACAGTCATTGGGAGATTCTCCACACACAGAGGACACATTTGCACTTTCAGGTCCCAGTTTTAGTGCCAGGTCCTCTGGGAAACCTTTCCTAACTTCCTCCACCCCAGAACGTGAACTGGGCAAACCACGGTGCCTCCGAGTGTATCCCTTATTGCACGACATTGAAGCATCAGCTTTTCCCACACGTCTGAAACTTCATAAGGGCAGCTTGGGCCTTACTCACTGTCATAATCCTAGCACCAAGCACAAGGCCTGATATACAAAGAGCACTGTATTTGATGAATAAATGAGAAGCAGTCCCATGCTCCATGAAAGAGTAATGGCACCATCGTGAGCATCAAAGCCAAGGATACAAGGGAAAACGAAAGCATGTGAGGAACAAGAAGGAAGAGTAGGAAGAGCTGGACGGTGAAGGGGACAGTAGAGAGGCGCCGTGAGAGGAGGAGGAGGGGGAGGAGCTGCCTCAAAGAAGAGAAGCTGGAGAGCTCGCTGCCCCACACGACATGCCGACATCACGACAGGCCTGCTGCTCATGGACCCCAGGGCTCCGTCCACTGTCCTGCGGCAGGAGCAGGGGTGCTGTGTGCGGACTGGCCGGCCCCTTGGAAGGTCTCCCTGGAGGGGGTTCTCATGAACGGCCTGCTCCTTCAACCTCTGCTCTCCCTGGCAGAGAACACGCTCAGAAGAGTCGGAGGGACACTGAAGTTTGAAGGCAGGAAGCTAAAGGAGCTAAAGATACCTAGACACCCACATGGCACCTGGTGACCTGGGTTTGAATCCTACCTCCCTCACTTACTCACCGAGTGGCCTTTGAAAAATTATTGCATTTCATATAGCCTTAGCTTCCCCAGCCGTAAAGTAGCCATAAGAACACCTTTCTCTTCAGGTTATAACAAAGATTAAATGAGATAACATGTAATTAACTAGCACATCCATCCCAGTAGGCTCCTAGCATGCAGCAGACACTCATCAAATACCTGTTCCTTCTCTCACCCTTGGCTGCACAGAGAGTTTATTTTCCTTATTTGTCTTTATAGACATTGGGACTTAAAAAGAACAAACTAGGAGGGGAACAGCTGCTCAACAAATAGTAGGAGAACTGGGGAGATATGTCTTCTGTGTTACCCACTGACTTTGATGCAGTCAGAGAGAACCTGCAGATCTAAAGGCACAGGAGACAGAAAACCAAGTTGGGTAAGATCCAAAAAGATCCTAGTCAGCTAGAGGACAAGGGCAAATTTAAGGGGTGCAATATAAAGTAAACATAAGCTCCCACACCTGGCTCCAGCAACTCAAGCACATAGAGAAAACTGTCACGGCTGGACGGAGGAGCCATCCCATCACTCTGCACTACAGAGAACATGCTGCTACTGTCCTTTCTGGTCCTCTGCATACATGCAGAATTTGGAACATACAGAAAAAACTTTGTGTTCATATTTGGTGAATATACATTGAAAATTATATTTTTTATATAGTTTACACTAATTTGTAGGTAACATGAACCCTTAGCCAAGCACAACTATATGACCTTTGGTACCTTTCTAGCATTTAAATTTATGGGAAAAGTAAAATGAAGTACATGTCCGAATGACTCTAACAGATACCGTGGTCCCTTTCATTCTCCCCAGACATTCCCAGGTTCCTCTAACACAACACAGCCAAGATGACTCAGAGGATAAGGAACATGCCCTGTCCTGCATGTGAGTTTCCTCTTCCTGAGAAATGCTTTCAAAGCATGAAGGACACTTAAGAATATAGACTTGAAATCCTAAAAAAAAAATTCTGAGGGCAGTTGTAGTGATGAGTAACCCAATGTCGCTGTTATTATAGAGCCTAGAAACAAACCATAGAAGAAAATATTTATGCTTGATGCCAAAAATGAAGAATATTCATCATTTCTTCAGGCTAATTTTGCAGATACTGAATACAACAGTCCTATTCTCCCCAAGGATTAAGAAATAAAGAAAATTAAGTGCCCTTGGAGAATGAACTTCACTTTTAGGGTAAACAAAAAGAAAATACTTTAAATCCATAAAAATAACTCCTTCAGTGGGAATCGCTATCTAGATGAATAAAGGATCACAATTCAAGTAAAGCAACAATGTAGCAGTTGAGGAGGTTGAAGATTCAGAGCAACACAATGAGGCAAGGATGGCTCAGTAGTAGCCATGTAGTTGAGTGACATAGCATTCAAAAGGCAACCACCTAGCGCCTTGTTCATCTTGAAATCCTAGAAAATCGGCATTCTGGACAAGAGATGTCTGTCCTTGTCAAATAGAAGGTGGGCTATTTAATCCATAGGAATTGTAAGTAAGGCTAATAATCTAGGTTTACAGTTTAAATCCAGAGTCTGGGCTACATACTGGATGCTATGCAATGGTGATTCACTTTGATTTGGCAAATGTTGAGCTCCATACACTCAGCATCATACCAGGTTCTGAGAACAGAGGCATGAACAGTATGAACATACTGTCTCATGGAATTTCCGATCCAATTTTGTCCTGTAGCGTTTCTTTAAAGGCAACCAGTTTCCTCCAGGGAAATCTCACAATACTAAGCATCTTCTTTCAGACCCCAAAAGATGTTAAATCTGGCTAAAATTTCCAGGGCACTGATGGCCATCAGAGGCCAGTCGTGAGAAGCTAAAACACACTCTCCCACCACCCAGAGACTCATCTGCATGGCAGGCCATCAGTGTATGATGCTTTGTGGCCCTACACTATAAGAGGAAAAAATAACTGGTTCAGGAGAGATGGGAAGAAATTAATATATTGGGCATGATCCTGGGTGAAGAGGCTACCAGAGGCTCCTGAAGTGGTGTGGGACGGGGGGTGAGGGAGAAGCGGTGGCCTCCTTTGGCAGCTGATTTCATGAAACACAGCATGCCCTATCTTCAAAGAGCTCCTAATGTGGGTGTTAGGAATGGAATATTGGAGTGGATTCACTAGGAATTATCAAGGGGGGCTTGTTCTTCCTAAAGCTCTGATAGAACCCCACCAGAAAGGCATGCCTTCCTCCTCTATTTTGTGTAATGAAAATAATAAAAAAAAGACTTACTACTGGGTATGTGTTGGACATATGAGGAATGTATAGGCATAAACTGAGTTTGCAAACTAGGGGCAGACCATGAGTCTGATTGGTAAGGGAATTGTTAAGGTTTACGAACCCAGCTAGGACCTGCCATAGAGAGAGAAAAGGAGACATGGTGCTAGAATTCCAGCATCTGCCCAGAGAGACAGAAAACCTGTTCAATGCCTGCATCACATGACTTCCCTTAGCTGGAACTGTAGCTAGCTAGATCAAGGGCAGGGAGGTCTGGAAACAGAAATAAATCAGAAACTGGTGTTCAAATATTATTTTTCAAGGAATGTTAATAAAGACCGTATGGAAAAAGGGTTCTCAGGTCCAATAAGCTTGGGAACATTGCAAACTAAATCACCCCCTTGAAGATTCACATTTCGTAAGAGCACTGTAATCAATTACTATGCTTGACCCACAGTGGCTTTCTTTCATTTCTCCAGCCACACCAACATACCTTAGGATTTTGAATAAGCCACTTATCCTGTGCCTAGAATCCTCTTCCTTCTAATCAGCACATGACTGCCTCCACCTTGTTATTGGGAGTTCAGGTTAAATGGCACATTTTCAGAGAAACTTTCTCAGCCCAAATTTAAATCAGCTATCAGCTCACTTTATCATACTTCAGTGACACCTCTTTTAATTTTCTGTTCCATTTGTAAGCATGAACTTTTCTTCCTACTAATCACTGAATCCCCAGGACCTGGAATTGTCTGGCACAAATCTGGCACTCAGACAGTGTTTGTGAATAAATTGTTGAAGAGACGTCTGTTGTTTCATGTAATATAGTTTGGACTATAATATCCAGTTTCAGCCTTTTCTGGCATAGGTGGGAAAATGTTTATCCAAAGTGTATGTTGGTTTGCCCAAGTCATCATTTACCATAATCACAGAGAAGCAAAACTCACAGATTAAAGAGAAGGAATCAGCACTTACTGAGTTGTGCTTTTCAGTGTTACAGCTTATATCATCACTTTGTACTTCCAACAACTCTGCAAGAAGAGCCTGATCATGTACATTTCTACAGATAAGGAAACACTGGCTCAAGCTAATAAAAGGTAGGACTTAAATTTCAACCCAGGTTCATGAGCCCCAAACTCATGGCCATTATACTGCACCTGTATAATGGACTTTTTGGAGACGAATTGACCATGGCCTTAATCATCAGTGGCACGACGTCGAAGTATATTCTAACCAAGTGGAGTGCAAGTGTCCGCTCACAGGCACAGAGGGCCAAAGGCAGAACATGCATAGCAGCAACCTACTGAGTTAGACGTTCTCAAATCCTGCCCTTCAAGAACAGCAGTGGTCCCAAATCTGGAGCCAGCATTAGTCTACAGACAGGACCCAAGTGCCTTTCATTTGGAGAAAGCAAGGTCATGATGAATGCCTACAGCAGAAGCTGACTTAGTGCAAACTACACTGGAAGCCCTCTGTAGATTTTCTGGTTTACTTACTCAACTGACACATAAGTAGGCCACTTAGGACATACATCTTTCATTCAACAAATACTCCATGAGTGTTGGCCACATCCTAGGCACTGGGTTATATGCTGGTGATACCATGGTGAACAGGACAGAGAGAGTCCCTGCCCTAGTCAATAAATGTTGCATGAGTAAATGAATGAATGTCAGAACTAATGAATGCAGCTAAAGATGTGCAGGGCTTCACTGGCTATGCTTCAACAGGTGTGCACTTAGCTTTGGCAAAAATATATCTATGTTTCTGGGGAAAGGCACTATTATCTCACAAATTCTCATCTAAGTGTCAATTTTCTTTGGGGAAATTTGGTTTTGAGTTCTGTTCCAAAGAAGTCTATTCCACTCTGCCTCTGTTGAATAAGGCAGGTCCAATCAAGCATCAGCTACCACCTGCTTTTTCTCATACTTGGTAAACTGATACCTGAGAACCTTGTCTGGACAACTTTGATTTAAAAGCCTTGCTCACTTTCAAGAAAAAATGTGGTATGACCTCTGTATCAGCCAGGGTTCTCCAGAGAAACAGAACCAAGAGGATATACATGCATTTATAAAGAGATTTATTTTATGGAATTAGCTCATGTGATTGTGGACACTGCCAAGTCTTAAATCTATAGGGCAGGCTGGTCAGCTGGAAACTCAAGCAGGATTTCTTTATTACAGTCTTCTGGCAGAATTCCTTCTCTGAAAAATCTGTTTTTCTTCTTGAGGCCTTCAGCTGATTGAGTGAGGCCCACCCAGGTTATCAAGGGTAATCTCCTTTACTTAAAGTCAACTGATGGTAATAATCCCATCTACAAAACATCTTGGCAGCAACATCTACTAGCTGGGCACCGTGGCCTAATAAGCTGACATATAAAATGAATCATCACAACCTCTTTAGTGGCCAAAGTTTTCTGTGCCACTTAACTAAAGCATTTGGTTATGGTTTTATATTTCTCAGCAATAGTTTCAAAAAAAGTCAATTATACCTCAGGGACTTGAGGAAAATGAAGCAATTGAAGTTAGCCAGAAAAACAAAACAAAATTTGTGTTCTTGCTGTTTGCAGAGACAGTGCTCAAAACTCTACTGATCTGCAAGGGATTGGTTGTGCGTTATTCACTAAAACAAACAACACTGCAAAATAGACAGCCCAATCATTGTTGTCACCATCAAAGCCAGGATGCCAGCAAAGGGAGTGACTTATCACAGAGGGTGCTGGCTCCCTCAGGGAAACCAGACCCACTAGAAGAGAATCTAGACTTCAGGTTTTCAGGAGGAGGAAAAAGGAGGGTGAAAAGGAGGACAAGATGAAGAAAAAGGAGGAGGAGGGTGGGGAGGAAAGTGGAACAGGCAGAAAAAGAGGCACAGGAGGAGAAGAAAAAGGAGGAAAAAGAAGAGAGGGAAAGGAGAAACCCCTGAGAGCTAGAAGACTGTTTTGAACAGGAGTGTCTGTGTGTGTGTGTGTGTGTGTGTGCGCGCGCACTCACACATGTGTGTGTGTGTATGTGTTTGTGTTGGCTGGTGCTATGCGGGATGGCTGCAGCCTAGGGTGGAGGGTGGCTGGCACTGTGAGAGGGTAAGTTGGAGAAAAGCAGAGTAAGTTCTCTTCCTACCTGTCCCCTCCATTCTCTTGGGACCATCGCTACCTGCTCCCTCTCTGCAGAAATCTGCAGCAATGGCCAGTGCACAGATGCAAGTCTTTGGAAATAAAGTCACAGCAGAGCAGAAACCTGGTTGAGGTGAGGAAGTGAAGGAGACAGGCGGAACTGAATCACCTCAGGCACCCACGCTGCCCCTGCCAACACAAAGGCTGGTGTTTTCAAGTCCCTCTCTCCTCACCCATTCTTTCTGAGGGTTTGAAACCCTCGATATCTTGGTGACTGAAGAGTTGCTGAAGGGTGCTAGTGGGTAAGTACCAAGGAGACTGATTAGCTGTGATTTCCAAAGTCCTAGGGTGCCTCTCCTTCTCTCTCCTTGGACTTACAGGGTGACACAGACTAAAGCAGAGCTTCTCAGCCTCAGCAGCGCTGGCATCTGGGGCCAGACCTCTTTCTGTGGAAGGCTGCCCTGGGCACTGTAGCTTGCTTAATAGCGTGTGGCCTCTACCCAACTGAAGCCCATGGTCCGCCCCCCCAGCTGTGGCAGTCTGAACTGACTTCAGACATGGCCCCATGGACCCTGGGGTATAACATCGCCTCTAGCCAAGGTCTACCAGACTAAGTCTGGCCTCTGGCTCTTCCCCCAGTCTGAACTCACAGGCAAGAGAGACATCTGAGCATAACTACTTCAACAGGAGAGCAACAAATTGGACAACATATATTAGGGAAAACAAAAGTATTAGAAGCAGAAACAAAAACAGCAATATGAAATGAGAAATAGAACTAGCAAAAGGAGAGCAGGGAAGATATACTGGAAAACATTAGGGGTTGTCTCTGGGGTGGACTAGGGGCTGAGGGGCTGGGACAGGGGTGAGAGCAGCTACTTTCTTTGGAAAGTATTTTAACTGTAATATGATGAAGAGAATATAAAAAAAACATATGAACAGTTATATTAATAGTTCAAAGTAAACACACGTAAAAATTTCTATTGCTAGCACAGCCCTTTGTACCTATGAATGGTTATGCATCACGCACTCTAGACAATTCTAGACCATAATGTCTTAAAAGTTGCCTTTGGGGGCAGAGCCAGGATGGTGGCGTGAGTAGAGCAGCGGAAATCTCCTCCCAAAACCACATATATCTATGAAAATATAACAAAGACAACCCTTCCTAGAATAAAGACCAGAGGACACAGGACAACATCCAGACCACATCAACACCTGCGAGAACCCAGCGCCTCACAAAGGAGGTAAGATACAAACCCCGGCTGAGTGGGTCCCAAGCATCCCTCCCCCCAGCTCCCAGCAGGAGGAGAGAGGTCTGAGCAGGAGGGAGATGTAGCCCAGGACTGCTGAACACCCAGCCCCAGCCATCTGGACCAGAGCGCAGACACAGTGCATGCGCGGGGCCCTGGATACTAGGGAAACAGGGCAGCAAGAACGGTGAGCAGGTACCGGAGTCCTGCGCCGGAGGACAAAAGAAAAGCGAGAGGCCAACTTTTTGTTTGTTTGTTTGTTTTTGTTTTTGTTGTTCTTTTGTTGTGGTGAGTGCTTTTTGGAAGTCTTAAAGGGACAGGGACCCCAATACTAGGGAAACAGGGCAGCAAGTCTGGTGAGTGGGTGCCCAAGGCTGGTGCCAGAGAATAAAGAAAAATGAGCAGCTGTTTTTTTTCTTTTTCTGGTTGTTGTTTTGTTTGGCGGGTGCTTTTTGGAAGTTTTAAAGGGGCAGGGCGGGACACTTAGTCCAGAGGTAGGGAATCCGGGGATCACTGGGCACTCTAATCCCCTGGGCTGCAGGGAGCACAGAGGCCCCTTACGGAGATAAATAGCCTCCCCGCCGCTCCCCCTCCAACACAACTCCACCACTTTGGAGCAGCAGCCCTAGCCAGGTCACGCCCACAGCAACAGCAGAGATAAACTCCATAGCAGCAGGGCAGGAAACAGAAACCCTGTCTGCATGCAGCTACCCAGCACAAGCCACTAGACGTTGCTATTCTACCAGGAGAGGAAGGCCACAAACCAACAAGAAGGGAAGTTCTTCCAGCCGTCACTAGTCCCAGCTCTGCAAACTATTCCTATCACCATGAAAAGACAAAATTACAGGCAAACCAAGATCACAGAGACACCAGAGAAGGAGACAGACATAACCAGTCTTCCTGACAAAGAATTCAAAATAAAAATCATAAACATGCTGACAGAGATGCAGAGAAATACACAACAGAAATGCAGTGAAGTCCGGAGGGAGATCACAGGTGCCAGAAAGGAGATCACAGAAATGAAACAAACTCTGAAAGGATTTATAAGCAGAATGGATAAGATGCAAGAGGCCATTGCTGGAATTGAAACCAGAGAACAGGAACGTATAGAAGCTGACATAGAGAGAGATAAAAGGATCTCCAGGAATGAAACAATATTAAGAGAACTGTGTGACCAATCCAAAAGGAACAATATCTGTATTACAGGGGTACCAGAAGAGGAAGAAAGAGGAAAAGGGACAGAAAGTATCTTGGAAGAATTAAATGCTGAAAACTTCCCCAAACTGGGGAAGGAAATAATCGAACAGACCACAGAAATAGACAGAACCCGCAACAGAAAGGATCCAAGGAGGACAACACCAAGACACATAATAATTAAAATGGCAAAGATCAAGGACAAGGAAAGAGTTTTAAAGGCAGCTAGAGAGAAAAAGGTCACCTATAAAGGAAAACCCATCAGGCTAACATCAGACTTCTTGACAGAAACCCTACAGGCCAGAAGAGAATGGCATGATATACTTAATGCAATGAAACAGAAGGGCCTTGAACCAAGGATACTGTATCCAGCATGACTATCATTTAAATATGATGGCAGAATTAAACAATTCCCAGACAAGCAAAAGGTAAGGGAATTTGCTTCCCACAAACCACCTCTATAGGGCATCTTACAGGGAATGCTCTAGATGGGAGCACTCCTAAAAAGAGCACAGAACAGAACACCCAACATATGAAGAATGGAGGAGGAGGAATAAGAACGGAAAGAAAAGAATCTCTGGACAATGAATATAACAGCTCAATAAGTGAGCTACGTTAGGCAGTAAGAAACTAAAGAGGCTAACCTTGAACCTTTGGTAACCACGAATTTAAAGCCTGCAATGGCAATAAGTACATATCTTTCAATAGTCACCCTAAATGTAAATGGACTGAATGCACCAATCAAAAGACATAGAGTAATAGAATGGATAAAAAAGCAAGACCCATCTATATGCTGCTTACAAGAAACTCACCTCAAACCCAAAGACAAGCACAGACTAAAAGTCAAGGGATGGAAAACATATTACAGGCAAACAACAGCAAGAAGAAAGCAGGGGTTACAGTACTAATATCAGACAAAATAGAATTCAAAACAAAGAAAGTAACAAGAGATAAAGAAGGACACTACATAATGATAAAGGGCTCAGTCCAACAAGAGGACATAACCATTCTAAATATATATGCACCCAACACCGGAGCACCAGCATATGTGAAACAAATACTAACAGAACTGAAGGGGGAAATAGAATGCAATGCATTCATTGTAGGAGACTTCAACACACCACTCACAGCAAAGGATAGACCCACCGGGCAGAAAATAAGTAAGGACATGGAAGCACTGAACAATACAGTAGAGCAGATGGACCTAATAGACATCTATAGAACTCTACATCCAAAAGCAACAGGATATACATTCTTCTCAAGTGCACATGGAACATTCTCCAAAATGGACCACATACTAGCCCACAAAAAGAGCCTCAGCAAAATCCAAAATATTGAAATTCTACCAACCAATTTTTCAGACCACAAACGTATAAAAGTAGAAATAAATTCTACAAAGAAAACAAAAAGGCTCACAAACACATGGAGGCTTAACAACAGGCTCCTAAATAATCAATGGATCAACAAACAAATTAAAATAGAGATAAAGCAATATATGGAAACAAATGACAACAATAACACAAAGCCCCAACTTCTGTGGGATGGAGCGAAAGCAGTCCTAAGAAGAAAGTATACAGCGATCCAGGAACACTTGAAGAAGGAAGAACAATCCCAAATGAAGAGTCTAACATCACAATTATCAAAATGGGAAAAAGAAGAACAAATGAGGCCTAAAGTCAGCAGAAGGAGGGACATAATAAAGATCAGAGAAGAAATAAACAAAATTGAGGAGAATAAAACAATAGCAAAAATCAATGAAACCAAGAGCTGGTCCTTTGAGAAAATAAACAAAATAGATAAGCCTCTAGCCAAACTTATTAAGAGAAAAAGAGAATCAACAGAAATCAACAGAATAAGAAATGAGAATGGGAAAATCACGACAGACTCCACAGAAATACAAAGAATTATTAAAGACTACTATGAAAACCTATATGCCAAAAAGCTAGAAAACCTAGAAGAAATGGACAACTTCCTAGAAAAATACAACCTTCCAAGACTGACCAAGGAAGAAACACAAAATCTAAACAGACCAATTACGAGCAAAGAAATTGAAATGGTAATCAAAAAACTACTCAAGAACAAAGCACCCAGACTGGACGGATTTACCTCAGAATTTTATCAGACACACAGAGAAGACATAATACCCATTCTTCTTAAAGTTTTCCAAAAAATAGAAGAGGAGGGAATACTCCCAAACTCATTCTATGAGGCCAACATCACCCTAATACCAAAACCAGGCAAAGACCCCACCAAAAAAGAAAATTACAGACCAATATCCCTGATGAATGTAGATGCAAAAATACTTAATAAAATACTAGCAAACCGAATTCAAAAGTATATCAAAAGGATCATACACCATGACCAAGTAGGACTCATCCCAGGGATGCAAGGATGGTACAACATTCGAAAATCCATCAACATCATCCACCACATCAACAAAAAGAAAGACAAAAACCACATGATCATCTCCATAGATGCTGAAAAAGCATTTGACAAAATTCAACATCTATTCATGATAAAAACTCTCAGCAAAATGGGAATAGAGGGCAAGTACCTCAACATAATAAAGGCCATATATGATAAACCCACAGCCAACATTATACTGAGCAGCAAGAAGCTGAAAGCTTTTCCTCTGAGATTGGGAACTAGACAGGGATGCCCACTCTCCCCACTGCTATTTAACATAGTACTGGAGGTCCTAGCCACAGCAATCAGACAAAACAAAGAAATACAAGGAATCCAGATTGGTAAAGAAGAAGTTAAACTGTCACTATTTGCAGATGACATGATATTGTACATAAAAAACCCTAAAGACTCCACCCCAAAACTACTAGAACTGACATCAGAATACAGCAAATTTGCAGGATACAAAATTAACACACAGAAATCTGTAACATTCCTATACACTAACAATGAACCAATAGAAAGAGAAATCAGGAAAACAATTCCATTCACAATTGCATCAAAAAGAATAAAATACCTAGGAATAAATCTAACCAAAGAAGTGAAAGACCTATACTCTGAAAACTACAAGTCACTCTTAAGAGAAATTAAGGTGACACTAACAAATGGAAACTCATCCCATGCTCATGGCTAGGAAGAATTAATATTGTCAAAATGGCCATCCTGCCCAAAGAAATATACAGATTTGACGCAATCCCTATCAAATTACCAGCAACATTCTTCAATGAACTGGAACAAATAATTCAAAAATTCATATGGAAACACCAAAGACCCCAAATAGCCAAAGCAATCCTGAGAAAGAAGAATAAAGTAGGGGGGATCTCACTCCCCAACTTCAAGCTCTACTATAAAGCCATAGTAATCAAGACAATTTGGTACTGGCACAAGAACAGAGCCACAGACCAGTGGAACAGACTAGAGACTCCAGACATTAACCCAAACATATGTGGTCAATTAATATTTGATAAAGGAGCCATGGACATACAATGGTGAAATGACAGTCTCTTCAACAGGTGGTGCTGGCAAAACTGGACAGCTACATGTAGGAGAATGAAACTGGACCATTGTCTAACCCTATACACAAAAGCAAATTCAAAATGGATCAAAGACCTGAATGTAAGTCATGAAACCATAAAACTCTTAGAATAAAAATAGGCAAAAACCATTTAGACATAAACATGAGTGACCTCTTCTTGAACATGTCTCCCCAGGCAAGGAAAACAACAGCAAAAATGAACAAGTAGGACTATATTAAGCTGAAAAGCTTCTGTACAGCAAAAGACACCATCAATAGAACAAAAAGGAACCCTACAGTATGGGAGAATATATTTGTAAATGACAGATCCAATAAAGGCTTGACATCCAAAATATATAAAGAGCTCACATGCCTCAACAAACAAAAATCAAATAATCCAATTAATAAATGGGCAGAGGAACTGAACAGACAGTTCTCTAAAAAAGAAACATAGATGGCCAACAGACACATGAAAAGATGCTCCATATCACTAATTATCAGAGAAATGCAAATTAAAACTACAATGAGGTATCACCTCACACCAGTAAGGATGGCTGCCATCCAAAAGACAAATAACAAAAAATGTTGGCGAGGCTGTGGAGAAAGGGGAACCCTCCTACACTGCTGGTGGGAATGTAAATTAGTTCAACCACTGTGGAAAGCAGTATGGAGGTTCATCAAAATGCTCAAAACAGACCTACCATTTGACCCAGGAATTCCACTCCTAGGAATTTACCCTACGAATGCAGCAATCAAGTTTGAGAAAGACAGATGCACCCCTATGTTTATCGCAGCACTATTTACAATAGCCAAGAATGGGAAGCAACCTAAATGTCCATCGGTAGATGAATGGATAAAGAAGATGTGGTACATATACACAATGGAATACTACTCAGCCATAAGAAGAGGGCAAATCCTACCATTTGCAGCAACATGGATGGAGCTGGAAGGTATTATGCTCAGTGAAATAAGCCAAACAGAGAAAGAGAAATACCAAATGATTTCACTCATCTGTGGAGTATAAGAACAAAGGAAAAACTGAAGGAACAAAACAGCAGCAGAATCACAGAACCCTAGAATGGACTAACAGGTACCAAAGGGAAAGGGACTGGGGAGGATGGGTGGGTAGGGAGGGATAAGGGGAGGGAAGAAGAAGAGGGGTATTAAGATTAGCATGCATGGGGGTGGGTGGGAGAAAGGGGAGGTCTGTACAAGACAGAGAAGACAAGTAGTGATTCTACAACATTTTGCTATGCGATGGACAGTGACTGTAAAGGGGTTTATAGGGGGGACCTGGTATAGGGGAGAGCCTAGTAAACATAATATTCTTCATGTAAGTGTAGATTAACGATAACAAAAAAAAAGAAAGAAAGAGAAGGGGGATTACTCCCTGAGAGGATAAAACTAACTGTAAATCAATGATTAATGCATGCTTTAAATATCCTTAATTTTGATCACTTAAAGGGTGTCAGATGATCAGCTATGGATGTACACTTTTCTGATAATATTCCTTTCTCTTAACAAAAATAGCAGTTCCTGGGTGGTAACCTCCAATGAGTTATACACAATGGTATAAAGGGCATATCAAAGTGTGGGCAAAGGGTCTGTTTGTGTTTATACAGAGGATCAAAGCCTAATTTGGCTACCCAGAAAATGAACTAAGATACAATATGAAGAAGAACTTCCAACAGCAGCACTCTCTGGAAGAGTCATACCAGAAGATGATCATCAAAAAACCTCCACAAAGATCCAGGCGATGCTGCAGTTGTAGCTGCATTCATCCCACCGGTTCCTAGACTTGCCATTGGAATGGAGAAGGAGATATCTAAGCTGGCCTGTGCATACAGTAAAACAACAAATTTGACTGGATCTATACTGTTGGAACTCAACCAAGAATTAGGAGAAGTGCAAATTGTAGTGCTCCAAAATCTTACAACTACAGACTATCTACTGTTAAAATAACATATGGGATGTGAATAGTCCCCAGGAATGGGTTGTTTTAATTTGTCTGTCTTCTCTCAGACTGTTCAAGTACAGCTGGACAATATCCATTATATCATAGACAAATTTTCACAAATGCCTAGGGTGCCTAACTGGTTTTCTTGGCTTCACTGGAGATGGCTGGTAATTATAGATCTGCTTTGGTTATGTAACTGTATTCCTATTATGTTAATGTGTGTGTGCAATTTAATTAGTAGTTTAAAACCTATACATGCTTAAGTTACTCTACAAGAAGATATGTCAAAGAAATAATCAATCTTTCCATGTTTTCTTCCATCTGCTACCTCTATAGCTTTTCTTTTTCCTTCCTAATTACAACCCTCAAATAGAATTCATGCCTCATATCGAATTCACCAAGTATCGTAACTCCTCCAAGTGGTAAAGATATCTCAAGACAAATGCTGGGCATGGAAGCCATAGGGCATAAATCTGCAAAGAGGTAAAAAGCTAACCTTTTCAAACAATATGGTTTCTCTCTCACTTACCAACTTTACATTGCCCTGTATGGCCCTGAAAGATGACTGGTTAGCCAGAGACGGGTAAGATTCCTCAAGGGAGGAACAACCTAAGACAGGCACAGTCGCAGGGGGGCCATCAGGTGAGAAATTGGGAATCAACAGAGGTGAGGCTTAGAACCTCACCCCCTCTGTTTTGAGAGAAATCTTCAGCATCCTTGGATGTTTTAATGCCCTTGTGTAGCTTGGATTAACACATAGTCTACAGGCACACACCTGATCAGCTACATTTGCTCTCTTACAACACTAAACTATGTTTTCTACCTTTATCTTGCATCTACCTACCACTTCAGCATTTTATTTTTAAAAAAATAATAATAATAATAAAAGGGGAAATGTGGGATTCACATATAAATCAAGTATAAAAATCAAACGAATATTTATATTTGACCTGATTGTTTATA
Organism: Manis javanica; assembly: GCF_040802235.1. Classification (NCBI taxonomy): domain Eukaryota; kingdom Metazoa; phylum Chordata; class Mammalia; order Pholidota; family Manidae; genus Manis; species Manis javanica. The sequence continues at coordinate 66,380,366 of NC_133162.1, forward strand.
GTTCATAATGCGTGATCAAAACCGAAAGTTTCTGTGATGACTGCCCTTGTACTGTTCACCATGTAAGAATTTATTCACTATGTAAGAATTTGTTCACCATGTAAGAACTTGTTCGTTATGCTTCAGAAGATTGGAGACTGACGAGAATTAGGCTGGGGGTGGATTAATGATTGTGCATTGAGCATTGACTCCCCTATACAGAATTTTATTGTTGTTAACAACCATTTGATCAGTAAATATGAGAGATGCCTTCTCAAAAAAAAAATTGCCTTTGCTTTATTTTCCCTCTAATCAAATATGTATTAGTCTTTCTCAATGTGTTCACCATATCTCTGACATCTTTCTAATATTTTTCAACATCCTATCTCTGTGTGCCATATTCCAGAAAATTTCTTCTTTCCTATCTTCTATTTACTAGCTCTGTATTCTCCTATGCCCAATCTGTCCCCTACCTTGAATTTTATTTTATTTTCCCTATCTATATAAATTCTAGTTTTTTTCAAATTTGCTCTCTGATTTTTATAGTGGCCTGTTCCCTGCAGATATTCTCAGACCCAATTAATTATTTAATCCTAGTGAACACCGTTGCTTTATGTGTCTCTCATGTAATAATTCCCATGTCTGAAGACACTGAGAGTCTTCTGTTGTCTATTGTTTCCATTGCTTGTTAGTCATGTAACCTTGTTTCCTTGTGTATGTTATATTTACCTGTGTGCTAGGCATTGCTCTTGAAAAAAATTACTTGTGAGGGTTCTCAGAGGCCTAAAGTTGAGAATACCCTCCTTCAGAGGGTCTTTATAAATATACGCAGATGCTACCAGCTAATGACAACTTCAGATCAAGTTGATCACTCAGAGTTCCCTGGCCCATGCAAAGTTGTGTGAACCCAAGACACAAATCTATGTGAGTCAGTCTGCCAACGCAAGTTCTCAGGGATTTCTTTCTTGCTCTTTTTCAGTTTGTTTTCTGCTCCTCCATGGCAGCCTTCCCTAAAGTCTCCTGGGATTGAGGCAGTGGCAAGAGAGATCAGCTCTGACTGTCCTCTAGCCAGGGCCACATCCATTGTAGGTTCAGTTTAATTCAAGGAAGGTTTTCTATGAGACTTATGAGTTACAAACCATGCTAAAACTTAAGGGCTTAAAACAACAAACACTTATTCTTTTGCACATGGGTCTGCAGGTCACGTATAGATGGAATAATTGAGGGTGGGCTTGGCTGGGCAGCTCTGCTTTCAGCCATATTTCAACTATGGCTCTAGGCTGTGGCTTTGGTTCAGTTCTCTGTCATGTATGTCACTTTGTGGCACAGAGAAAGGGGACACTGTGCCCCAGGGCATGTTCCTCTCAGTAGTATCACCAGAGCACAAGAGCCATCATCTATCATATGTCTGAATCTACATAACAGAGCATGGGCCCTCCTACACCTCTGGGAACTGTCTTTCTATTGTTTCATCCCCATCCACTGCCAGCTTAACATAAATACAACTGGCAACTTATGATCCTAGTGTCCTACTGCCAATTACTATACTCTACATGAAACAAACATTTATGTAGAACATAAGCATCAGCCTGTTTACACACTGTCTCCATAATGCTCAGACCTACTCTGAAAACTGAGTATTATTGATATTCAGAGAGGTCAAGTAACTTGCCTAGGGTCACACATCTTATACATGGTAAAGTCAGGATTCCATTTGTTTCCAGTATCTGGGTGCCCACCATCATCCTCACAGGGATGGAATTCAGGGAACTGCCACAGGAAGAAGGTGTCCACTGGGGTGGGGGTGCTGCCTGGCAGTTCCAAGGTAGACACAGGGTCAGAGTGCATGTGTACACGATTCACTCCTACATCACGTCTTTGTCCTCAGGGCCATGTTGGTGATTCCTTTTCTCTTGTGGTGAGGGATTAGTATACAGAAGGAAGAGGAATCGCACTCATTATTTGCCAAACAAGGATCAAATGAGTAAGGCAAATTGAAATCATATGTGGGTTGTGTTAAAACAACTGGGAGGTCAGAGAGTTCCCATCTACTGCCATGATCAGCTGACTAGGAAAACAACTTGCAGCAGCTGAGAGAGACTAGTGAGCACCTAAATTTTTCTTAACCTCTTAAGAAGTACACAAAAAACAAAAGAGGGTGAAATTGACTGTTGGGGACCAGCAGTGATAACTACATAGCATTTCTACTGTGGTGCTTATAGACAAAGGAGAGGAGAGAAAAGGATGTAAAGAACCAAAGGCATATATAGAAATGTGTGAGGTTAGGAGCCCCAAGATAAGGGGCATAATTATCAACAACTGTCCCTAGAAGGTTAAAATATGGAAAGTAAACCCATATTTGACATTTTGAAGATGAAACTACATTTATGTAGTTTTTTTAATTAATATAATCTTGCCCCATGAAAATGGCTTCCTAAGTCAGCATTTTCTTCTACCTCTGAAATCAGGCAGAGAAAGGAGGAGGAGAAAAGACAACAATAATGGCAACACAACACAAGTATAGTTTCAATAAAACTAGGAGATTGGTATTAAAACATTCTGTCTGTGTAGTGTCTCAAAATGTAGATGAGTTTGGGAAGAAGCTGCACTAGAAGATGCATAAAGAATTTAGGAAGGCTGAGCAGTGACTGGTATCAGAATGTGCCAGCCAATAAATTTCCTAAAAACAGTTCATTTTGAAAAACAGAAGATACATTCTTTGCTTTTCAGGAGTTGACTGATAGATACAAAAATAAGAAAGGAAAATCCAAAGAAGGCAGAAACAGTGGAACATTGTAAATACTTATATACAAAGATTATAAATGTTTTTTTAATTCCTGAAATAATAGAAGTCCCAAAAACAGTGTAGCACAGAGAAGGCAAATAGTGAATCTGTGGCATCTTCCTACACTGATGGACAGTGCCTGCATTGGGGTCTGGGTGGGGACTTGATAATATGGGTGAATGTAGTAACCACGTTGTTTTTTCATGTGAAACCTTCATAAGAGTGTATATCAATAATACCTTAATAAAAAAATTTTTTTAATAGAAGTCCCAAATCTTCACACTGAAAGAGCACACATACCCTGGAAAATTGACCCAGAATTCTTTGGGACTGAAGACATATCCTAATATTGTACTTCAAAGACAAAGAAACATTTATTTGGACAGCCAAGCAGAAGCATCAAGTTTTTAAGAAGAGAAAAAATCAGTTTGGCCTTAGATTTGTCCATAGCAACATTCAACTTCAGAATACTGCACAACGTTTGAGAAAATGTGAACCAAAGAATTTTATATCCATCCAAACTGTCTTTCCAAATAGAAAGGCTAAATACCAATAGGTTTGCATATTGAGAGCTCAGGGAATCATTTTCTAGTGAATCCCTCTTTAGAAAAACACAGGAAAATGAATTTTACCCAACCAAGGGGTAGCTGGATAAGCTACAGAAAAAAAAAGATTAGTGATAAACAAGAGATGTATTTTACTAAGAATAAAACTTATGTAGTGATTGGGCAACAGGTGTTATGTAAAGCAGTGTAAATGTTATAGACCCTGACAACATAAAAATGAAAAATCTAAGAAAAATTAGGGAGAGAAAAGGGAAAAAGATAGCAACTAAGTTTGCTGACAGACTCCTCTGCAAAAATTAGGAGTCAGAGAGATTCAAAGCAGACAAAATCAATTACTGATGTGTTATAAACATAAATACATGGAAAAATAATGTCATTGGTTAAAATGAAGTGGAGGGAACTGATATATAATGTTTAAAGAAAGAGAGGTGACCAACCACACCAAATATTAAAACATATTACAAAGCTGTAATAGCTAACAGGTACCAAATGGGCCAACAGGCAAATGAAAGAAATAATGAATTCAATAAATAGATTCATATATATATGACATTCAACCACAAGTGGCCATAAGAAACAAGAATTCTTTATAAACAGTAGGAAAGAAGGCCTTTATTGTTTGACTCAAACAAAGAAGCCATTCAAAAACTCCAGATCAATTCCATAAAAATTTTTTAAAAACTTTGCTTAGGTAAACTTGATCATAAATAAGTCAAAAGACAAAAAATCAAGCTGGAAAAACTATTTATCCCAGCAAAAGACTAATCTCTCTAATGTATATGTATGATTCCCAGAAATTGTTAAGAAAGAGAACAGTTACACAAGAGAACAATGGATAAAAGATACAGTTTATGGAAAAATACAATGTCTCATAAGCCTATGAAAGAATGAATGCTCTTACCTATAATAAGAGAATAGTACCTTAGAACTACACTGAAATACCATTTTTACTCATCAGACTAGAAAAATATAATAGATTATAAAGGCTGCAGGAAAAGCAGGTATTTCTCTACGTAACTGTGGAAGTGTAATTGATATGACCACTATAAAAAGTAACTTGGCATGACATCAAAATTACAAATGTGGAAATATACACTAGGCCTTGGACAGATTCTGAACCTTGACTTCTGATTAAAATCAATAGAAGAAACACTCTGTTATTAACACTGAGAAAATAGTTGTTTAGGTATCTAAGAAAAAATGAATTTATTATCTTTATCTAACTTTTGCTAATATGAATTTAAGAGACTAGATGAAATCCTAAATGGAAAGAACTATAAAATCTTAAGAAAATGTTATGAAGAAAATGGCATAGATATTGAGTGGCATACCCCAAACGTGTCTTTCAGTCCTGAGATTCTATAATAACAAAAATATCCATAGGTCTACACGTAGGAAAAACATAGGGAAAAAAATTATTCTGGTTTACCCACTATGCTTCATTTCCAGCTTATAGTAAGGGAATTGGTACTAAAAATCCCATTCCTAGAAATAAAGAGAGAGAAAAGGAAAAACTGAAGAGTTAACATTGGTTGTATTGGAATGGTGAGGAAATTCTTTTTCATATTCTGAATTACTCTTAGTTCATTTATATTAAGAGTGTTGTATTATTTTCCAACTTAATTTTTGGATCAGTATTATATTTGCACAGTCCAAAAATATTTAATGGTGAATACAGTAAAATCTCCCAACCACTCCTGCCCCCATCTGACCTTTCTTAACTCCCTGCCCTTCTACCACAGGTAACCACTGTAATTATTTTCTTGTGAATCTTTTCAGTCTCTTTATACATATATTTATACATATATAGGCAAATGCAAATGTATATATACCCTTATCATCCCTAATTTTTACATGAAGTCAGCATCTTATTCCTAAATCTGCTAAGTGTTATTGTTTCTGTCACTAGTTTCATCACATTCCTGATCCTGGTTTCTTGCTAAGTCCCATGCAGACGACTGATGGACCGACTAGAGTATAAGTTTCTAAATCCTCCATGGTGTCTAGCTGAGTGCCTAACACTCAGTAGTACTCAATATATCTTTGAATTGAATGAGTATCCCATCACCTTAGAAGGCAGTAGTCTGGTCTTGCAGAGGGGAAATACAGAACAATTAAATTCAGGGTAGAGGGAGAGTGTCACAGCAGCAAACCTGAAGGGGCCATGGAACAGCCATCAAATGGGCTCTTGAACAAAGAAGACTCAGTCCAGATAGCAAGGATACCATCCAGGAAACTAGAAGAGAACTGCCATTTATTGGCTAGACTGATTACCCACACAGAGGTACCTGCAGATGAGTGGGTGTGTCAGCCCACTGCCAGCCCCTGTGAGGAATACAATTACCTGTAAGACAGTATCCAGGCTGGCTAAATACTATGGAAAATATAACTAATAGAAAGCTTCCTGCCTGCTTTAGAGACTTACCAGTATAGATAAGCAGGTAAGAAGTAACCAAACAGACATGATGAGCCAGGTCTCCAAATATTGTCAAAGGCAGGGCTGACCCAAATTGATGCCAATCACAAAAGTTGTGATGATGCTCCATTAAGTTCTAGGATTGTAACACAAATTCCCCAGGCGAACAAGTAGGAGATGCTTTGACAAAAGGTTAGATAAAGACAGAGGATAAGAGAAAGCCATTGTCCACATACCAGGATAACTGGGAAGAACAGCAAAGCTGAAGGCTAAAGGCTGAAACTGAAGTCGAGGCCAAGGAGTCAAGTGTTCGGAAATTGGCAAACAGCTCCTGACTAGGCAGGAAGGAATTTGGGGGTGGGTTATTCATGTCTGTGAGAGGAGGGTGCAGAAGTCCATCACCATGGACTCGTCTGCCAGCCCTATACAGAACCCAATTTACTACCCTTGAAGTTCAGGGAGAGCTATCACTGAATACACAGCCAAATAAATTGAACGGCAAAGCAGTGGTCACTTCATTTGTGTTTTACCTGTATAAGAAATGACATCAGATTCCTCTCTGATTATACACACAAGCTAAAAACACTTCTTAACCCAAGAACATTCCTTGTGAGCTAAGCTTTCCTTGTAAACCATGTGACTCTACCATTGCTTTCTCTGAAAAGCTGGTGAATTTTAGTCACATGCATTGCCTTAAATTATTTTAGGGTGAATCATTTCCCTGAGGGAACCTCATTTTCTCTGTTACTGAGGGCACATGTCATATGAAAACTTTAAGCCTCGTCTGAAGGCTGGGAAGAAAATGAAGTCCAAGATGGTCCACTGGGATAACGGCACTCTGCCACCATAAGCTCAACTGTCCATGTGCACAGATTCACACAAGCATGCCCATATGCCTGAGCACACACTTGGCCACCCACACACCACACACACATCACACACAAATGCAAGTGCAACACATTACACATGCCACACACAGCACAAAACACACCCAGAGGAACACTTGCACATGTGCAGAACACACACACCACTCAAACACAAACCGTGATGTAATATCACACACAAACCTCACACCACATGCACTCATCTCTCACACACACACACACTAAGAACGTACCACCCGCAAGCACACTCAGCACACCACACAAACCCCAAAAAGACCTACCTTTTGTAGCTCATGTATCTTTCTCTCACACGCTGTTACAAACACAAAAAAGACAAACTCTATCTCTTTCATCTTTGATCTTTATGACCCGCTGTCACCTAATTATATGTAACTGGCTAGAGCAGAGTTTTTCGTCAAGGTTGAAATCTGGCAGCCACTTTGAAAGTTAAGGATGAGATCTCTTTTTCTATGTATGACGTAGTAGTATGTGATTTTTTCTCAGGTTTACCGATTTTTTGCCTCCCAAATCCACTCATCTCAAGCTATGTTAAAGGTAAACTCAGATGAAAATGACAAACAGTAGTGGAGAATATAGGTGAGCGGTCTGGAGTGCAATGTATGAGGATTCGAATCACTTCTCTAGCCCATAATTAACCATGTCAAGGCCACTGAGCTGTGTAATATTCTCAAACTTCAGTTCTTTCCACTTTCTAAACAAAAATAATATTAACAGTAATTTCCTCCAACAGTTGTCCAGATTAAATATCATAATGTTCTACACTAAAGTGCTTGGCACCCTCCCTGGTGTGCAGCGAGTGCCAAATCAATGTCAGCTATTTTTATTAGTTCTCTGAAGATATCTGGACCTTTAGAAGCAAGCCAGTATAACCCCTGACCTTCAAGTGGAAACCAGCTGGAATAATTTCTGGAAGAAATAAAGTCACAATAACTTCAAAAGTAGTGAAAAGTTGCATTAGCCTAAGGAATGCTAAGTGTGATGGAGTGTTATACATTTGTGATTTATGTCCTATTCGTGAAAGATATGTCCTAGGGTTTTACACTGCAGAACAGTAATACAACCCAACAAAGCAAATTAATAAAAGGGGCAGAGCAGTGAATACCTCATGGGGAATCCATGGACTCTGTCAAATGTTTTCAACGATATTCAGAGAAGACTGAGGCAAAGATTTCCTTATATTTCTACGTATTTGGAGCTATTTTCTATATATGTCTTTTGCTGCTTCTCCTAAATTATTTCTTATTCCTCTTATATTCAGTCAGAGAAGTGTGGTTTTGTGATTCTAGTCATTGAGAAGCACTAGGATGAGAAGAATCTTGCTCTCCAACTCCAGATGGTCTATCTTTAGGAAACCCTACCATGGCCTTCACTATTTCTTCCCTTAATAGCAAGAACTGCCAAGATAGAATTCCTGCCTTGAACAGTAGTCACCTCTGAGAAGCCGCACAGAAAGAGTGAATTACCAGCACTCTGATACTCCAAGTTGCCGTCTTCATACCCTGAAGTATGAAATACCTTGATATTTGGGGTGAGGGATGTGAAGGAAGATTAGCCTCCAAACAGAACCTCAAATACATTCCAAGGGTACACAGAATATCCTTCCAGAACTTTAGGTCAAATGCTGCCTGCTATGGAATGAATATTTGTATGCCCCAAAATTCATATGTTGAAACCCTAACCCCCTAAAGGTAATCGTATTAGGAGGTGGGGCTTTTGAGAGATTCTGAAGTCATGAGCTCTCCTGAATAGGATCAGTGTTCTCATAAAAAAGACCCCACAGAGATCCCTAACCCCTTCCATGGGAGGACACAGTGAGAAGTCACAGACAATGAGCCAGCCTCTCATCTGACCATGCTTGTACCATGATCTTGGACTTTCCTGCCTTCAGACCTGAGAGGGGTAAATTTCTGTTATTCATAAACCACCTAGTCTGTGGCATTTAGTTCTAGCAGCTTGAATGGCCTACGACACCACCAGTTCAAAGTGAGGTACAGCAGGATTGGTTGGATTCATTTACAAATTTTTCCCACTTGTTTCCCCAGAGAGGAAGAACATGAACAGGTCACAGGGAATGCTTTCAATGCTTTACCGCCAACCTTTGGGTCACATTGAGTGTGCACACACACACACACACACACACACACACACACGTGCCAAAATCAGTTGAAGGGAATGTGGTGCAGAAGCCAAGGAAACAAGAGGGTTACTTTGAAGAGCGCAACCTCAGAAGAGGGAACCTCAGATGAGAGCACAGGAAAGTTTAGAGGGCAGTTAGAATTGCGGTTCCACACAGGGCTACAGGACTCCTTCCCCAACTTGCCTCTGCTGAGGACATATCTAGATTCCTCAATAGAGGGCGCTGTAGATGGGGAGGGAGAACCTGGCCCAGGTAACTTAGGTCCCCCTCAGTGGTTCTGGGAGCTCATGCCCCCTGAAGGAGACCTCCACACAGGAGAACATATGTGGGAAGACGAAAGGAGAGGGCAAGCACACGGCGATGGAAAGACTGAAACACTAAAATCGTCTGCTCCAGACCCCTGACCACAGGGAGAGAGTAGGGAGACCATGCAAGACGGGCCGCGGGCAGCACTGGCTTAGCCACTCCTGATTGTCCTATTCAGGAGCCCTCGGGAGCTATGGGTAATCCGTTCTCACAACCTAACCTATGCTCTTTGGGAAATGTTTTAACAGCATTTGTCACATTTCAGAACAAATAGCAGAAGATTTGGAGACAGGCCAGTCTTTTCTGATATTTTTATAACTCCGACACAACTTTGTCAGAAGTCCATTTTTCTTGAGCATGCTTTGTAAATCATGTTTCACTTTTTGGAGGAGCAACATTTTCTGGAAATTTCAATGTCTTGTCATTGTATGCCTATATTTTACAGAGAAACTGGAGGTAAATGAGGTTTGCGTTTGGCAACGTACACAACCACTATAAATCCCTTTCTTCTCTCACTTACTGGAGAGCTTCTGGATCTTGAGTCCCTCATGCTGTTTCTGACGGCTGCATTATTAATGTGGAGATAGAGGTTCTAGCTTTCTGTACTGAATAGGGTGCAGGAGGCTTTGAACAAAACAAGACCAAATGGTTTGTTGCAAGAAGAAGAATTGTAGGGATAATGCAATAAAAGACAAGATATTCTTCTCTTCAAGATGCTGCACTCTAATCCCTACCACCTATTCTGACCCCCATCACTACCCTTCTCCATCCCCCATAAACTGAAATGACAATCAGCTCTTGGACTTACTACCCGTCATCAGCAAAATCTCCTTTATCTGCATCCTTTTGTTTGTGAGGATCCCATTCACCTCCATGCCCTAACTGAAACTTGGCTCTTTCCTGAGAATACTGCTTCCCCCACAGCCCTCGTAAATGCTGACCTTCCAACCCTGTGTACTGGATCTTAAAATGGCCAAGTAAATAAATGCCTTTTTTGCTCTTTAATGCCATTTGCAGCCGATCTGGCCTCCTAATCCCCTCCTCAATACCTTCCAGCCATTCACTCCACATGAGACTCTCTGCCCCTCAGTAGCTCTAATCATTTGTCCATTTCAAGCCATTACCCTTGTAAATCTCCCCAACTGCACTCAGAAATCTCAAACATACTGTGCATTTTACTTACCCACCCTGATTATTGTCTGTCTCCCCCACTATGATATAGATCCTATGAAGGCTGAGATGTTTGTTTACTCAGAACTATATCCCAGTGCTTAGAATGGTTGTGGCACATGGTAGGTGCTTGTTTGATGAATGAATTAATAAATTAATGAAAACATACTTACACACTTACTAGGTATTGAAGCCTAGAATCAAAACAAAAGTCCACATGTAAATTGGTCCAATCACTATGCAAAACAATACAGAGGTTCTTCAAAAAATCAAAAATAAATTTACCATACAATCCAGCAATCCCACTTCTGAATATCTCTCCAAAGGAAATGAAAGCAGGATTTCAGTAAGACAGATGCTCTCTCATGTTTATCACAACATTATTCACAATAGCCAAGAGATGGGAACAACTCAAATGTGCATCAATGGATGAATGGATAAAGAAGATGTGGGACATATGCCCAGTGGAAAATTATTCAGAGTGAGAAAGGAGAATGAAGCAAACATGTTAGAGTCAGTGACAACATGAATGGACCTTGAGCACATTGTGCTAAGCAGGATAGGACAGAGAAAAACAAATACTGTATGACACCATTTATATGTTGAATTTGAAATAGTTAGATCTGTAAATAACAGAGAGTAAAATGGTGATTAACAGGGTATGTGGGGATGGGGTGAAAGGATAAGAGTGATGGTGTTTAAGGGTACAAACTAGTAATGAATAGTAAATAGGCCATACAGATCTAATGCACAGTATGATGAATATAGACAAAAATGTACTACAATTATGTAATGTAAGAAAATTGCTACATTGGTAATCATGTTACAATACATAAATGTATCAAAGTAATATGTTTATCAAAATATATCAAATATATTTATCAAATATATAATGAATTAAAGCTATATACCTTAAATTTATACAATGTTACCTGTCAAATTTATTCAATAAAAAAGGAAAATAAGAAAAAAATGTAACATTGAACAACTTCAAAATTCAGATCTTGAGGAACTATGCAGTCTGTAGTAGAACTGATTAAATCTGTTGAGAAAATGACTGAAGGGTTAATATTTTAATATTGATCAAGTAAATGAAACTTTAATCTATGTGTATAACTTCTTGCCCAGTGATCCAAATGAGCTTTTGCATTCTATGACTGGCTAAAAATCAATCTTACTAAACTCTGTGAAAGGAAGATTAGGGAGGGAGGGGTGGAGAGGAAGGGAAACATGAAGTGGACAAGCCACAGTTCCAAAGGAGGCCACTCGGTGGAGTAACCCTTAGGTGGATGTAAAAGAAAGAGACTCAGTGTTAAGAAGCAAGATATCACCAAGGAGTGGTATTTATTTTGGGGGAAAGGCTAATATTGCCTAAGGTTATCCAGGGGTGATCATATGGAGGAGGCTGAATATTTGACAGGCTTATAAGATGAGTGTAAATGAGAAAAAGGAGGGAATAATTTGCTAGAACTGAAGAACTAGACAGAGCAGACATAGAATAAAGTGTGAGGGAGAAGGTCAGCCTCACAGAGCAAAGCTTTGTCACCCAAGGCCACTGAATTAATAGGTGAGACTGTCTTCCTGTTTCATCTCTCTTACGACAGACAGACATCCTTTTTGTAGTCTAAGTATTGCCATGATTTTTGCATTTTTATGGGTGCTTTTACTGTAGTAAATGGCCCTGAAGTATAGTCCTGAGGTGCTGTCTAGTGTTCCTAGGCACAAAAAGGCTGTACCTCAGGCTTAGGTCAGACCTGAGTTATAGGGATATCAACCATGAGTTCAATGTTAATGAATTAATAATATATATCAAATAAGGTGTCTTTAACAGAAACACACAAAACAAGGCTATCCATAGATCACTTGTCAAAAATGTTGTGACCAGAGGTTCTCAGGAATTTAATCCTGTATTTCCCCAGGAGCAATGGTTCAGTGTTCACAGCAACTTTACAGCACTCCTACCACAAATAATGAAAATCAACTGTACTTCCACATTCTCCAGTCAGTAGCTACTATCCTGTACCCTAAGGGTCCTCCCAGTGCCCTGGCTGCCCTCCCCACCCACTCCATCCCCCTAGACGTCCCCATTGTCTAGTAACTGAAGGCCCAGGAGGGCCTCTGTAATGGAAGACTCCTGTTCTGACCAGTTGGTGACTGCGCTTCATCCTCCACTAAGCAGAACTCACCGAGAAGAACTTTCATTCAGTCAGAATTGTGTGAGCACTATCCTTTAAAAAAAAAAGAGGCAGCTCACAAGAGAAGGAAAAGATCTTGTGAAAATAACTAGTTCTGACATCCATGAATTTTCAGCCTATCTCCTAGGCCATCTGGAGTCCTGACAAGTAAGACTGAGTTCCAGAATCCTGTTTCTTATGGTTTGTTCCAAATCCTAAGTGCCTGGGGTTCTAGGTTAAAAGAAAGAAAGAGAGAAGTGGTTAAGAAGTGAGGAGAAAATCTGGTTATTGAGGTAAGAATCCAGAATTTGCCATGTTAGAGGATCATTTCGGTGGTTAGATCCTATTGAGAATATTAGGAATTGACAGTAATGGAAAGTTGACAAGGTGTCCTGTTTCTATTAATGGAGGTTAGACCTAAGGACCTACAGTCACAAAACACCTGAGTTCAAATAGTGGCTTGGCCATATACTTACGATATACAATCTCGGATTAGTCAGTAACCTAGACAAGCCTTCTGAATTAGTTAAATATGGACAATGCCAGTTCCACTTTCAAAGGGTTTGAGGGGAATTAAAACAGACAACACATTACACATTCAGAGTGTTGAACCCAGACCCTGGTATAGAAAAGTCTCTGAAATCATTGGTAATTTCATTACATTATATTTATATTTCTCTTAATATGTAAGTAATGCATACTTATGTTCTGAAAAATAGGAAAAAAAGTACATAAGGAAAAAAAGCAAATTATAACATTATCACCAGAGAGTATCTTTTTTAAATGTGGTGTATGTTTTCTAGATTTAATATGCTATAAATTATATCCTTTCTTAAGTATCTACAAATGATGTGGATAATAACAAAAAGTGTTTATCTGTGGAATACCTATTAGGAGAATTGGAAGGCAGGTGTCAGTCAAGGCCAAGTTTTATACAAATATCAACAGTTATCTAGAAGGGACTTCTAGCCCTATGACTCTTCCTGCCAATTTTTCTCCACAGCCCTCAGCCTATGTTCTCACTGTTTAATTCCAATTTACCATGTCAGATAGCTGCAGGATGACAGTCTTGCTGACATTCCCAAAAGAGCCAGAACCACTCAATCCATTTTCTGCCAAGGGTACGGCTGCAAACTGCTACAACCCATGTGCCAGGAGAAAAAAAGACTTCCAGGCCCTTCCCATTACAGTGGGTCTTCTGCCATGGATGAATTTATCTGCAGCAGAGATTTGAGCAAAGCTGAAAGTCTTCTAGATGGGAGAACAGTGGTTTTCCTCTTAACACTAATTTGGCTTTGTAGTCATTAGGTAGGCTTGCATCCATGTTTTCTATACCAAATGTTTTCTAGCTAATAGACCAGCACTGACCATGACTCTTGATACCCTTCTCCCCCACTTCCCATGCAGTGTTCTTGCTCCCCAGAGTGCCATTCGAGAAAATTATTTGGGAAACAAACCAGCTGCTCAACATTTCCCATCAATCATGATCACAATTTATAACTGTCATATTTCTTATGGCACAACACATCAGAGGTGGAAGGAAATTAGAGACTGAGGTTCATAAATGAAAAATGGAAGAACCAAAGAGGGAGGTGAATTGTACAAGGCAGTATCTGGTGGGAGTAGAGCCATGGGGATGCCCTCATTTTTCCTTTTGGTTATTTCTGAGTAAGAACCGAAGATCGAGGGGTAGCAGGGACAGACCTCATCAATAATCTGGGAATATTTTGGCTGTAAAAGACTGATTGTTCGGTATTTTGTTGAAGCAAGGGTACCATAACTGATTGATTTCAATGAGATTTGATGATACTAACTTGCACCTCCTGAAAAAATGCCACTGTTGTTTGGAACACTCTGGAAGTCAGGATGGTGGGGATGCAGGGAAGGGTTCCATATCTAACCTGCCTTCACAGGCTTTTGTCTGCTACATATACTTCAACCTTCTATACTTCAACCTTCTTCAACACTTCTAAGGTATTAAAAAAAAACTTTTGACATTGGAACTGATTATGGAAACAGTGTCATTTATGGTGATGTTTCTTTGTTAAAAAAAAGACTTAATATCCTAAAATCAAATCTGTCATACCCACTTCTCAAGACTTCTTTGTGAAAAAGACTGATAGCCCTTTATAAGCACTTATTGTATATAAACATCAGTTGTCATTACTCTCTAAAGGTCATGCCTTTATAGTCATAATATTTGGAAACCAGAAAAATATAATAATCACAAAGGAATTTGGTTTTTTCATTATTTCTCCTGGTAGATTTCAAGAGACTCTGCTAACAAGATGGCTTTCTTTGAAGAATGTAGTTAGAGATTTACATTGTGTTCTGTCCACATTATTTCAGACACATTCTGACTAACTACTTGATGCTTTGGGACTACTCCAGACCTTCAATAGAAAGATGTCAAAAGAGCAAATCCAGCTGGGATCATCTTTCCAAGGTCTCCACTCATGCAAGTCCCACAGCAGGGGGTGACCTGGAAAGCATACAATGTGGAAGTTACCATTCTGAGAACATCTAGAGGAATGAGGATGCTTCTAGGGCCACCTTCAAGACTGGTCCTGGGATTCTTAGTTTGCCTAGAATTCACAAAATCTAGAACTGTAGTTGTCACCTTCAAGAACAAGCAGTTACTTTTCATCATCTGCATCTTTCATCCAGGGCAGTCAGAGGTTCTCAAATTGAGGGCTGTGAACCATTTGTCTAAGAACTCCTAGTCCCTGCCTTAGACCTTCTGAATCAGAACATCTAGAGTACAAGCTGAGAATCTATGTGTTTTTTTACAGTTTCCTGGAGTTATTTTTATGTATCACTGAGAACCATGATTCTTATGCATCTTTGAGAACCATGGTTTTACAGGTTCTTAAGGCCAACATCTAGGTGTGTATAAACTACACCAGACAATATATCAGAGTAAGACTTCATTAAGCTGGAAGATTCATTAGTATTACATATTTCATTCCTCTTCAGGACCAAATAGCAAGAGGTACCTATGCAAGTAGGCAATTATGAGAACCTCAAGTCACATAAGGCCCACATCCATTCTCTTTAATATAGTTATTTTCCTGTGCTCCCTTAGTTTTAGGTATTTTGTCACTCAAATGAAGATTTTTTAAAATACAGTAATTTTTTAACAAATTGCTAAATTAATTAGCAACTGCCATGAGCCAGATCTTGTGCTTATGACCAATAATACAGAAATGGATCCTTCCCATCAAAGAGTTCACAGTCCAATCCTTTCTTCCTGGCCTTCTCTAGCAATTGCTAAAGAGCAACTCATTCCCCATAAAGAAATTTTAGAAATTCCCTAACCCACTGGTTTTTCACTGTGTTTCTTTGGAGTTCTGAAGTGTCCCAGAGGATGTGTGGGTGAAAGTTTAAGTAGGCTCCTTACAACTACCTCCCATTTAACCATAACAGCTCCAGTTTTCTTTACTTCGTTTTTACTTACATGTCCACATGAAATTTCAGCTAAGATAAGAAAGTTTGTATAACACCACCCTATAATTGATACATTTTCAAGTATTTATTTGCAGCAAAGAATTGCCAACACTGTATTTCATTCTCCCCTTCTTGTCCTTTTCGATGTTTCTGGCTAATCAGGGAGAGCACCGCAAATTGCTATTTATGTGTCAGAATATTTTCCCACGAGCTACGATTCGATAAAGGTGTTTCCTCTCAAGGGAGCTTGAGGCAGTTAGAAATGCTAACTTTCAGTGGAACTACTGCCTTTGTATTTTACTTGTAAGAAGACATTTTTGGAACCATGTCAAGCCACACAAGGAAATTTTAAACCACAAATGTAATCTCACATTTCCTGAATCCTTTCTCTCATTCCAAGCTGTTCCAATCTTGGTCTAGGCTGATCTCTTTGCTAAAGTACCCATTGAACTGTAGATCTGCACCAGCTACACCACATTAAAAAACATTTCTATTTTCTAAAATGTTTGCCTTTTATGTCAACAGCCCACCTTCACGTTTGTTCAGTTGTTCACAACAACCTAGATGTTGAAAGAGAACAAGAGGGGCCTCTTTATTTCTCATCAGTTAATGAGGCACATTAATGCATATACTTCTATTAACATACACATTTAGATACAAAAGATTCATGCCCCTCCTGAGCTCACATTTTAAGACAGAAGTTTTATCTCAATTTTTTAAAAGTACAAAGTATATTCTCTGACGAAAATGGAATTTAATCAGAAATCAATAACAAAGATACCAGGAAAATTGTCAAACAGTAGATACTATAACATAACTTGATATAACCATGTGTATAAATCAAAAGTGAAATTAGAAATTAATTCTATTAAAATGAATTTGTGGGATATAGCCAAAGCAGTGCTGCTTATGGGAAATTTTATATTACTGAACTATCAATATTAGAAAAGAAGATATGAAATCAACGGCATCAGTGTCCTCCTAAAGAAATCAGAAAGAGCAAATTCAACCCAATGTAGCAGGATAAAGTAAATAATAAAGGTGAGAAGAGAAATAAATGACACAGAAACCAGAAAAATAACACAAACAATAAATAAAAGCAAAAGCAGGTTCTTTGGTACCAAAACCAGGCAAAGACACCATAAAAAAAAGAAAATTAAGACCAATATCTTGGATGAACATAGATGCACAAATACTCAATAAAATATTAGCAGACAGAATTCAAAAATACATCAAAAAGATCATCCATCATGATCAAGTAGGATTTATTCCAGGGATGCAAGGATGGTACAGTATTAGAAAATCCATCAACATCATCCACCACATCAACAAAAAGGACAAAAACCAAGTGATCATCTCCATAGATGCCAAAAAGGCATTTGACAAAATTCAACATCCATTCATGATAAAAACTCTCAACAAAATGGGTATAGAGGGCATGTACCTCAACATAATAAAGTCCATATATGACAAACCCACAGCCAACATCATACTTAACAGCAAGAAGCTGAAAGCTTTTCCTGTAAGATTGGAAACAAGATAAGGATGCCCACTCTCTCCACTTCTATTCAACAAAGTTCTGGAGGTCCTAGCCACAGCAATCAGACAACACAAATAAATAAAAGGCATCCAGATTAGTAAAGAAGAAGTCAAACTGTCACTGTTTGCAGATGACATGATATTGTACATAAAAAACCCTAAAGAATCCACTTGAAACTACTAGATCTAATATCTGAATTCAGCAAAGCTGCAGGAATCAAAATTAATACATAGAAATCTGCTGAACTCCAAAACACGAATGATGAACTAACAGAAAGAGAAATCAGGTAAACAATTCCATACACAATTGCATCGAAAAGAATCAAATACCTAGGAATAAACCAAGTCAAGGAAGTGAAAGACCTGTACCATGAAAACTACAAGGCACTCATGAAAGAAATTAAAGAAGATACCAATAAGTGGAAATACATCCCATGTTCCTGGATAGGAAGAATTAATATTGTCAAAATGGCCATCTTACCTAAAGCAATCTACAGATTCAATGCAATCCCTAACAAAATACCAACAGCATTCTTCAATGAACTAGAGAAAATCCTTCTAAAATTCATATGGAACCACAAAAGACCATGAATAGCCAAAGCAATCCAGAGAAGGACGAATAAAGCTGGGGGGATTATGCTCCCTGACTTCAACCGCTACTACAAAGCCACAGTAATCAGGACAATTTGGTACTGGCACAAGAACAGACCCATAGACCAATGGAACAGACTAGAGAGCCCAGATATAAGCCCAACCACATATGGTCAATTAATATATGATAAAGGAGCCATGAACATACAATGGGGAAATGACAGCCTCTTCAACAACTGGTGTTGGCAAAACTGGACAGCTACATGCAAGAGAATGAAACTGGATTTTTGTCTATCCCCATACACAAAAGGAAACTTGAAATGGATCAAGACCTGAATGTAAATCATGAAATCATAAAACTCTTAGAAAATAACATAGGCAAAAATTTCCTGAATATAAACATGAGCAACTTTTTTCTGAATACATCCCCTTGAGCAAGGGAAATAAAAGCAAAAATGAACACATGGGACTGCATCAAACTTAAAAGCTTCTGTACAGCAAAGGACACCATCAACAGAACAAAAAGGCATCCTACAGTATGGGAGAATATATTTGTAAATGACATATCCGACAAGGAGTTGATATCCAAAATATATTAAAAAACTCACATGCCTCAACACCCAAAAAGCAAATAACCTAATAAAAAATGGGCAGAGGATATGAACAGACAATTCTCCAAAGAAGAAATTCAGATGGCCCACAGGCACATGAAAAGATGCTCCACATCACTAATTATCAGGGAAATGCAAAATAAAACCACAATGAGATATCACCTCACACCAGTAAGGATGTCCAGTATCAAAAAGACTAAGAACAACAAATGCTGGGGAGGATGCAGAGAAAGGGGAACCCCCCTACACTGCTAGTGGGAATGTAAGCTAATTCAGCCATTGTGGAAAGCAATATGGAGGTTCCTCAAAAAACTAAAAATAGAAATACCATTTGACCTGGGAATTCCACTCCTAGGAATTTACCCAAAGAATGTAATTTCTCAGGTTCAAAAAGACATATGCACCCCTATGTTTATTGCAGCATTATTTACAATAGCCAAGATATGGAAGCACCCTAAGTGTCCATCAATAGATGAATGGATAAAGAAGTAGTGGTACATATACACAATGAAATACTATTCAGCCATAGGAAAGAAACAAATTCTATAATTTGCAACAACATGGATGGAGCTGGAGGATATTTTGCTCCATGAAATAAGCCAGGTGGAGAAAGACAAGTGCCAAATGATTTCCCTCACTTGTGGAATATAACAACAAAGCAGAACTGAAGGAACAAAACACCAACAGACTCACAGACTCCAAGAAGGGACTAGCGGTTACCAAAGGGGTGGGGGGGCAGGTGGGGAGGGAGGGAGAAGGGGATTGAGGGGTATTATAATTGGCACACATGGTGTGGTGGGGGTCAGGGGGAAGACAGTGTAGCACAGAGAAGGCAAATAGTGACTTTGTGGCATCTTACTACACTGATGGACAGTGACTGGAATGGGGTATGGGGGAGACACGATAACAGGGGTGAATGTAGTAACCACATTGTTTTATCATGTGAAACTTTTGTAAGAATGTATATCAATAATACCTTAATAAAAAAATTAATTAATTTTTTTAAAAAAGGAATATGGATTGCAGCGATTTCCAAGCAGTGCCCCATAACCACTTTCCTGCTACTCAGCAAGAGACAGCCTGCCATGGCTCTGAGGACCCAGAAGGTGGGAAGGAATCAGCAGTGAGAAGCAGGAAAAGCACAGATCTTTGACTTTCAGCCCAGCTGTGTGACCCAATAAAAGTCATTTCCCATTTCTGAGCCTCAGTTTCCTTGTTCATAAAAGAGGGAAACTGGACAATGGTCTTAGCCTTAACATTTGTAGAATCTCCTAGCTTCACAGTGTCAGCACATGAGTGTTCTCCCCTCAGCAAATGCTGGATCTCAGGCAGGTGAGCCATTCTTCTTTCTCCGCCTGAGAACTCAAAGTGCCTAGTAGGGGGTGACCTTTTGTCATTAGTGTCTAACTCCAAGAGGTTGCTTCTTCTTTCAAAAGCCCTTTGGTTGCCAGTCTGTCTAATCTAGGTGGCTGTGGCTCCTAGTTGGAGTCCGTCCTTGACACCGAATGGAGGAAGAGCCCTCTGCTGGCTGGTCCCAGGTTGACAGCACTTCTGATGCCGGCTACCTCTGCAAGCTGCGCAGCTCTGGAGGCAGCTTTCTCTAACTCCGGTCCCGCTGAGGGACCCTCTCTTTTATATTCTCCTGCGACTCAGCAGGGAAACAGGATCCTGGGCTTGCAGAGGAGAGGAATACAAGGAAAGGAGGCTGGCATGCAGCCCAAGAGGCAGGGGCTGGATAGAGGAAGTGGAGAGGCCGTATAGCAATGGCAGACACAGAGGGAGATGGGAGCTGAAGCATCCCCTGGCTCCCCACGTGCCCACGGTCCGCATTGCCACTCTCTGCATAGAGCATTGACTCAGCCACTCAGCACCCTACTGCTCTACAACATTTGATCGTCACAGCAGTTTGAGAACATAGGCAACTTTGGTTATTACTCCGACCTTCACCCATTTCACGGAGAGGGAAACTGATGTTGCATGTGATTCAACGATTTCCCCCAAAAATAGAAAATCAGGCAGCTCAACTTCAACCTCTTCAGGTTCCAAACTCTAGAGCCTATACCCCAGAGACACTGATCAAGCACTTTCCAGGTGTTAGACCCTTGAAGTAACCAAAGATCAATAAGCCAAAGTCTTCCTTCAGAGACTGTAAGTCTGGGGAAAGGAAATCCTGATTCTAAAAACCGAAATCAGTCAAAGGGAGAAATAGTTTAAAACCCATTTATTGCTTACAAAACTGCAGTCCCAGGCCATCTCTCTCTCCTGCTCCAGCAGCAGCAAAACCAGCCCTCCCCATCACCTCTCAGGTACAGGTAAGCCCTCCTTCCCCAGGTAATTACCCATTGATATGGAGGTGAACTTCTCTCCACCCCTGAGGAATGATGTAAATACACTAAAGCCATACTTCTTTCCACCTCTGAATGCCTATTGATATGCAGATGTACTAAAGCCAGGGGAGACTAGATGAAATCCTAAATGGAAAGAACTATAAAATCTTAAGAAAATGTTATGAAGAAAATGGCATAGATATTGAGTGGCATACCCCAAACGTGTCTTTCAGTCCTGAGATTCTATAATAACAAAAATATCCATAGGTCTACATGTAGGAAAAACATAGGGAAAAAAAATTATTCTGGTTTACCCACTATGCTTCATTTCCAGCTTATAGTAAGGGAATTGGTACTAAAAATCCCATTCCTAGTAATAAAGAGAGAGAAAAGGAAAAACTGAAGAGTTAACATTGGTTGTATTGGAATTACAATTTTACCCACAAGAGACCTTCCTCTCCAGCTGAGAAGGCAATGGCTTTCCTAGAAGACAGAGAGTGAAGTTACTGTAAGAGGGGCCAGAGGAGGGGAGCAAGGAGAGCTCCAGGCTGCAGGGAGCAAAGAAACCTTGGCTTTGGTTTCAGATAGAGAAGTCACACCACCAAGCAAGTCTTCCACGGAAGCTGTGGAAGACAGACAACTGAAGTTCCTCTTCTTGTTGTTAGAAGTGATCAAAAGGTATAGAAAAAGGAAATAAGCAAAAGATATTTACAGGGAGGAAATGCCATGGGCCTTTGCCTAGAAAGATTCAGTTCACACTAACTTGTTTTCCTTTTCTTTTTAACTTTTTAAAAACCATTTAATGTATCCCAGCTGAAATGGAGAACGAGAAAGATGAATAACTGATTTTCTGGTTTGGTACCCAAAAAAGGTTTAGCTTTGTTTATACCTGCAATGGGAATAGGTTCTTTGAATGGGGATGGAAGTTACTTTTTCCTTTACACTGTTCTCTAGGGTTTGAAATTTTTCCATTAGTATGTGTTACTCTTATGATAAAAGAGAAATCCATTTCTTCCTCTCCACCTTATCTCTGCTTATTTTGGAACAGATTTATTATCGCTGACCTTTAACCATATCCCTTTTAAACAATTTGTAACAAAATAACTATTTACAGAGTGTTTGCCACATGTGAGGTAGAGTGTTTAATTCTCTAATTATCTTTCTTATGCCTCACCACAATTCTAAAGGTAGGTACTATCACCCTCTTTACAGAAAGCAGGAAATCGAGCATTAGAGCAACTTGCTCAAGCTTACAGTATTCACAAGCAATGAAGCCAGGATTGGAAACCCGGCAGAATTTACAATGGTCTCTGAACTGGAATCCCTATTACTATTCTCTGCTGCCAGTTATCTTCTTACACCAGATCTAGTCACATCAGTCTTTTACTTAGAATCTGTGGAACTCTCACCCATCCCCTCCATTACCTAGAGAATACAACCTAAACTTCTTAGCATGTCATTGGCAGAGCAGTTTTCAGTGTGTTCATCCATGTATTTATTATAAATCAACAAATAATAGCAAGTCCTCACATTTGCTTCAGAACAATTTTACATACAATCTTCCCAAAACCCTGTGACACAGGCAGGTGAGAAAACAGTTCTGAGCAGCTTCAATGGCTTGTCAAGCAGCAAGACAATATGCCTTGACATTCCTTCCTCGTCTGCACAGCTCTCTAAGCTTCTTACCATGTCTCAGGCATGCCAAGTTCTCTCTCCCTGTCTGGTTTACAGGGCTGTTTCTTCTGCAGGTATGCCCTTCATCCTGCCTGGTGAGTACACACAAATCCTTCATGATTTCTATTGCTCAAATGGCCCATCTTTCTTTTGATTCCCTTAACAAGCTATTAATACCCCTTGTTATAAAACTGAATACATTAGATTAGATGTGTTTGCCTGCTTTCCTTTCCCAGTAGACTGTGACCTTCTCTAGAACAGAGATTATGGGTTGCAAGGATAGCCTTAGTTAAGAAGCTGGGATGGACTAGTGATAGAAGATGGAATGATGAGTAAGGACATGATTAATGGCAAAGCTGTTCTACTGCTTCCAGTATTCATGAAACACTGAACCTATATTCATCAAAATGAGGCATGTTACTAGGGACAGATAATGGCAAACAGGACAAAAACAGTAGTATGTGTATATGTGCGTGTGTACATGTATGTGTGTACAGAGAGAGGAGGTATGTGTATGTATAATGTATGTAGTAAGTGAGTGTACATATACAGTATGTGTGTGTGTATATATATGTATAGTGTGTGGAGGCCTCTATTACATATAAAGAATATGTTCTATATATAATGTATATAGTATGTACATACATATATAGTATATGTGCATATATAGTGTGCAAATGCATGCCTGTTTACACATAATGTGTGTGCCTATAGTTTGTGTATGGTATGTACATAAATACAGTACACATTGTGGATATACATGTATAGTGTATATTATGCACATATACATAGAATGTGTACATATACATTGTGTGTGTGTGTATGTACTAGAACACAATGCAAGCAGAGATGTGGAAGATACACTTAGAAGGTGTTAGGAAAGACAATCATTATACACAACGAACATAGTTTTTACTGCAAATATAAGCACCTTGAGGCCTGACTCCCTGTGGAGGAGTAAGCAGAACCAGTAGGAAGAAGTGACAGCTGGAAAGTTAGGAAGGAAAACAGTTTAGAGAAACCTCACTAAGACCAATCAAGAACCACATCCTTAGAAGGGCTGGTTAGCAAAAAAAAAAGCCAAGGAGATGGACAAGCAAGGGGAAGAAATCCTTGGATTTGACAATTAGGAAGATAGCAGTGATTAGGGAGTGGAAGTTTCAGGAAGGTGGGTGTGGGATGACTCAGTGGTGAGGAAGTAGCAGATTGCCATCTCTTTCCAACACAATGTCTTTGAAAAGATTAGGAAAGAAGCAGCTCTGATGAAAGCAGAGTCAAAAACATGGCTCTACTGGGTTTCTGTAAGACAGGAGAGCTCAAACACGTTTTTGGACAGAAGGTTACGGTCCTTAACTGAAGTCCTGGTGACCCAGACATGAGGCATTGACCAGAGCAAACCCAGATAATGGCCAGGACCCCCAACACATCTAGCTCTTCACATAAGGTAACTCTACATCTCTCACGACAACCCTGCACTGCAGGATCTACAATCATCTACGTCGCACAGATGAGAAAACCAAGGCAAAGCTAGATTGAGTGACCTATCCAGAGTCACCAGCCAGTAAGTACCAGAGTCAAAGCCCCCACAGGCAATCTGGCTTCAGCCTGTGTGCTCTTAGCTGATGTGAAGTGAGGAATATAGAAGACCAAGCCCTTAACCTGTCTCATGCTTTCCCAAGTCCTGCTTAGACTGGCCTAGGCCTACCTCCCTGGCTTTCTCCCCTGCCAAGCAGAGGCTTTGAGTCCAGGGACATCCACATCTAAGAAGTGGACAGAGGGACGCTATGTTTGAGGAGTAGTGGCTGAAAAAGCTCTGGCAGTTGTGGGGACTATAATTAGCGTTTGCTACAAGACCTAAATTTGAGAATTGGCCCCAACTTCTAGTGTTTCATAACCTGGAACAAGTCATGTAACCTACGCAGGTACCAGTTCTTCATCCATGGGATGATAATAGGATGATAATAATAATGAAATAACATGGGATGATAATGATAATACAAATAAAATAATAATAATAGTAACTATCCTACATTCCTTAAATTGTTGCCGTAAGTGAAAGGGTATCTTGCCACGACCCTCCTTACCCCAGAACGACTCGGAGACACGGGCCCATGCAAGAGATTTTATTATCTGAAAGAGAAAATGGCTGCCCCCAGAGAGAGGGGGCAGCAGCTCGTGGGTGAGGAAGCCCATTTTTAAGGAGTAGGGGTAGGGTGTGTTCTGCGTTGGTGATTGGATCTTAAGGGGTGGGGGTCTTAGCATGCCAGAATTTGCCTTCAATAAGGTGCAAGTGAAACAATGTGTAATGTGTGTGTGTGAATGATTTTATTATTATTATTAGGCTCTCAAACTATCTGGAAAATTGCTCATCTTCCCCATTCACCTGCTTTTATCTCCCAAGGTATTAAAGACTGATAAGTCATCTGATTTTGAAAAAGTGTTTCTATACCCAAATAATTTCCATGTGTACAATTTGCCCCAAATGCAAAATTCCTGTATACAGTGACACAACATAACACATTTTAAAAATTCTCTGAGAGTGAGCTGCATAAATTGTCATTATCCAGATTTGCAGGCACCTTTTGAGTGCCCAGATCTGCTAAATATTTGTACCATACATTCCACAACTGCTCTTCACCCTTCTCATCCTCCTGTACTCAGCAGGTTGTTCATGGTATTCATACACTGCCTCCAACACAGCATTTCCCCTTACATCTCACTACCTCTTTTCATGGATTTCACTTTTATACATTAACATAACCTCTAAGTCCCAGGATTGTCCTGCTGAGGACAGAGGAGGAGGTGACTTTGGCAAGAAGCCAAGAGACCATGCACATTGGGGGAGTTCTTGAGATAATTAGCCTGGTGGCCAGGCCTTCCCACTGCATTTGCCAAATATTAGAAGGGCCTAAATATATTTCTCAGGAGTGTCATTTGGCAGACATAAAAAGCCCAGTCTTTAGATGGGTTTTTCACCTTTAAACAAGATAGTTTTCTTCATATGTAAAGAGCCTAGAATTACATACAAAGCTGCTGTTCATTATACAGTTCTGTCTACATGTCTTGATTTTCTTTTAACTTTACCCTAACTAAATGCCAAAGATAAAGTTAAAAGAGGTAGGCAGCAGCCAGAGGAGGCACAGGTATGTGGTCAGTAATAGAGACATTTATTGTCGCCAGTGATCTGTAGAACATCTAGACACAATTTCCTTTTACAAACGAGGAACCAGGGACCTACGGCCACATTTATTTTTTCTTTCTTTGAGGAAGGTGTATAGAGTTTGCATGTACGTCTTACTTAAGAAATGTGAATATACAAAAATCCCAGATTGCAGAGGCAGTATGTGTACGATAGGCTTTTGCACTAGATGGCTTCATGGAAAGGTTCGGGGGGTGTCTCAGAATCCCTTTCTGTATCAGCCCCTCTAATGTTACACTCAACTCACCAGTTTAGCAAAGCAAGATACACCGCTAATTCTACTCACCTCCCAACACCTTCCTCCCACCAAATAATCAAATGTTTGCCCAGTGGTAATCTGTCTAAATATTTACAGGGTAATTCTTTCATTTGCTTGTTATGCAAAGATCAGCTAAAAAGCATTCAGAATAATAGTATTTCACCCTCTGCAAAATCTCTAGACCAAAACAAACAGGGCCCTTCTCCTGTTTCCTCCTCTTCTACAACTCCCCTGTCCCCTAAGAGCCCACTACCACACTGCTCTCTTTGTGTAGGGCTCATGGATGCTCTGGATACCTACCATCCCCATTCCCTCTTCCCACATTTGTTTTTATCAGTCAAAATATCATTGAAACAGGAGCCAGTACTTGTTTGGTTTATGGTTTATGACCTGTTTTTTTTTTAAGCACAAATAACATTCCTTTCAATATAAATATACAGTGTTACAAAAAAAACAGAAAAAAGTACAGTAATCTTGGTCACTGTCCAGCAGGAACATGTCTCCTTGTTTGTATAGCCAGAGTTCAGATTCTCCATAAAAATATGTTCTTTTAGCTTGGTTCTAGGATACTTTTGAACATAGGAAATTCTTTGTCCTACAAACAAATCTTTTTAGAGATGATTTCAATATGCCAGTGATGAGTGTCTAATTTATATCCAGGAATCAAGGCTATTGAAGTGGGCTAGAATTCAACACCAAGAGTATAATTGTTGATATACACAAATGATATAAATTACTTTATCAGATTACAAAAATAATCAGATTTTATCTACAAAGTCCCACCACGTAATAAATTACCTACAAAAAAATAACAAAAAGCTCAGGTGTGTTTCTCCTGATTCAAGTGTGAATGCGCAGCGGTCTTGGGTCAGAGGGGCACTCGCTGCTCACCGCAACCACACGCCTGGCGGGCAGACGGTGCGTGGTTACTTGCCTTGAGCAGACCGCAGAGTTCCCAGTATTTTGTCCCAGTGTGTGAAGTAAGGGGCAAAGTTGCAGTTAAAATGAGAGTGATGCAGGTCGTGGTGTGCCACGCCCCCAAACCACCCGAACGGTACCAGCCTGTGGGTGGACCAGGGGAAGTCGTAGCCTGAATGGTCCTCCACCGACAGCCAGATGTTGATCACGTGGAAGATCATGACGGTGAGTGGGTGGCACCCGAGCAGCGTGACGTTCACCAGGTCAAAGAAGCCCAAGGAGAACAGCTCCCAGGCGCTCATGTACTGCGTGGCCAGCGCGAACGAGGACAAGTTCTGGTGGTGCATCTTGTGGAAGGTCCGGTACAGCCAGGGCACTTTGTGGTGCAGGACGTGCCATGCGAAGAACTCAGCGTCAAAGAGCAGCAGGCAGAACACGACGTGGCGCACCAGCTGGAGGAACTCGGGGGCTTCAGGGGGCAGGGGGGCCGGGCTGCTGGCCCAATACAGCAGAGTCGTGGGGAGCACGAGCACCACGTACTGGTAGAGTGTCTGCCCCAGGCAGGGCAGCAGCTGCTGAGCGGAGGGCGAGAAGTCGGGGTGGATCTTGAAGCGACGCAGCGCGGGCACCCAGGGGCGCAGGATATCCAGCGCCACGAAGGGCAGGCAGAAGCCCATGTAGGTGGTGATGGAGAAGATGACCGGGAAGAAGGGCGACTGGATGAGAGTCTCCCGCGTCCTCAAGCAGTCCCAGAGGGGCTGCAGGAAGAGCTGACCGGAGCCACAGAGGACATGGATCTCCGAGGTGTTGCAACAGCTCATGGTGAGGCTGTGCCTGACAGCTGCGCTGCTTGCCTCCCGCCGACTTTTCTTAGGACT
Source organism: Manis javanica (assembly GCF_040802235.1). Classification (NCBI taxonomy): domain Eukaryota; kingdom Metazoa; phylum Chordata; class Mammalia; order Pholidota; family Manidae; genus Manis; species Manis javanica. Next base: position 66,408,247 of record NC_133162.1, read on the forward strand.
TTCGGCCCCGCCCCGAGTGATGTCATCAGGCTTTTAGTCCCTTTCCTGGCTGCGCGGAGCTTGCGTAAATAAGTAACCCCACAGAGTTGCGCTTAGTGGCTAAAATACACATTTACAGCTGCATTCAATCAGCTTTCATGTGTGCGATTTGCAGTGGCTCTTAGTAATTTCTCTTCTGCGTGCAGAATTATGTTCCGGGTTTTTGGCGTAAAATTCACACACGATACAAAAGATCTTCAGTATAAAGTTTCTACGAGTTTTGAAAACTCAATTCATCTTTATGATCACTGTCTCCAAACAAGATAGAGAATAGTTCCATCACCGCCAGAAAGAGCTCTTTTGCAATCAGTGCAGAATTAGGTATTTTTTAGTGCATACATATAATTGCGTCCATGTACTTTCATAAAGACGTAAGTGCATTTTAAGAAACTTTTTAAAGCGATGTACGTCCTGTATTTGGGATCTTTCTGTCTGCACGCCCTGTACCCACTTAAGCAGCAGCAAGCTGCAAACTACCTCTAGCTGAGGGAACCACGGGTCCCCAGCAGTGCGCGGCGGCGGTCAGCGCAGTAAATCTGATCGGTGGTGGGACGGTAACTCCCAGTTCCAGTGACTCCGGAGAGGACCCATCGCTGCAGGCTCGTGACAAACTCCGTATCCCACTGCACGCAGACTCCCCCGGGGGAGCCCGCAAGCCCCGGCGCGCTGGTGGACCCTCGGGGCGCACACCGGGTGCGCAGACCAGCGACGGGAACCGGGAAGGGCGGGTGCACAAGAAGGAACTGCCCTTAGGCTTCGTTTAACAAAAAAAAGGGAGGGGGGAATAAAGTAACTGTTGGGTTTAACATGCAGAGCCTGCCGAGATCTGGCTTGAAAGCCGCTGGATCTCAATTTGGGTTGAAAGCCATGAAACCAATAAACCACTTCATTTTGCTCCTCAAGGGAACGTGTGTGCGTTCCGGAAGCCTCCGGGGAGGCTGTGACTGAGCCTGCCCTGCGCGACCCTGGGCCGGCTTCGCGGTGCTGACTTGCCTCTGGCCCTCGATCCCTCTAGGATCCCTCTATCCGCTAACTAACCCTGGTACGCGGAGCCAGACTGCGAGGCCGACCCCACGTCTGCCTTCTCCGCGGTCTGACTGACCCGGGACCGAGTCAGGCAGGTCGGTACTGGGGTAGCTCTGGGGAGACCGGGGACCAGCATTAAAACACCCTCCACGTTTGACCTGGGTTGCTGACGCGCGGCACAAGAGGCGCCAAGAGGATTAGTTTTGGAAGAAAGCCTCCTAATCTTGGCCCGGACTCTCCTTGCGTCTATGAGGTAAGGGGCCAGCACGTCACTCTTGGAAGCTTTGCATTTTTCATTCTGCCATCCCAAAGGGAAATAGTATTAGTATTATTGCAACAGGCTACTTTAAGCATTAATGGAAAATAATAATATTAATGTAATGTCTGCCAGGCATTAGCCAAGTGTGTTACTTGAAGTGATTTCATCCAGTCCTTAGAAGAGCTGGGTTCCCCACACTGCCAAGAAATAGGCATTATTTTTATTGCTGTGGTCTTACAGAAGTAAACGCATAGTGCCTGTCCACAGTAAACATACCAAATAAGACACAAATTATTTTAAATTTGTACACGTTTTACCTAAAGTTGGAAATTAAAAATCAAAACTTTGTAAAGAGAAATAAAAGATGTAAATCCGTATTAGGAAAGAATAAGTACAAAATATAAGCCAGTATATGAACCTAGAATTATAATAATATAGAGGATATGTACATATATCATAAATAGGCCAATTCATAAGTAACTATGTATTAATGTATAATAACATATAGGCTATATGTGGGATGCACACACACCCCTATAATAGTCCAATGCAGAATTCAGAACCTCCTAACCTGTGTGTGTCCCTGAACCACCACCGGCAGAATACCAATATTCCTCTGATGCCCATCCTCTGGAGCCTTCAGCCTCTGGCCCTTTTGAAACTTTTTTTTTTAAACCTCAGTGTGCCCTAAGAATATTATGTTATTCTACCTGTGTACTGATGAGATAAGCATTCAGAAGCAGCTTTGAGCTTCTTGACAGCCAATTCAAAATACAAAAGAGGGTGCATTTTCTACTGCTGTGTGGATATCCAGATGGTAGCAGATTTCCTCGGCCTCCCAGCTGGCAGGTTTCTTCCAGTTGGACAACCTGTGCTTTTTAGTTTCCTCTTCAATCTTTCCCTCCTCCACCACTCTTTTCAATTCATTTTTATGTGAGCTTTTTTTTCTTTCTCCTTTTTGGTAGATGTGGCTGTGCCCTTGAACTTGCATGGCACAGTCAGCATCTCCGAGAGAAGAGCAGGGGCTTTTTCTCCTGCATGCTTGGGTCCCTCAGTGCTCCAAAGGGACCACCACCAAACTCACTTTGTCAGGCAAATGAAATCTGCTCAGAAGTAAAATAGCACTCAGATCTGCCCTCCACATAAAGTCAACCTTCAAATTTCCATTAGGCGCATGCTGTCCTTTCCTTGTGGTTCCAGCTAGCATGCTCGGGTGCTTTGGATGTGCTCGCAGATTTTTTTAAGTGGGTGGCCTTGGCAGGTTTGCTTAGTTTAGATTTAGCTATTAAATCGCTGTCATGATTGCCTCCTTTGAGTCCCTAAACCCACCAACCCACTCTTTTCCCTCTTTGATTCCTCCATCCTCTACTGCTAAGCCTGTTAGATATTCTCCATGGGCCGGTTACATAAAGTGCTGTGCGGCAGGACCTGCCAGCCACAGCTCCAGCCTGCTTGGCCCAGGCTTCCCCCATTTACTCCAGCACTTTCAAGAAGAGCCTCCAGCTCCGTCTTTCAGGCTCATGCAGCCAGCAGGACAGAAGTTTGTGTCCAATATACAAATGCAAGCATCCCTGGGAAACTGGTCAGTTAACATCTCATCAGCTGTCCACTGGACGTCATGGAGATGGCTGAAAAAGTAGGTACAACATGTCCGGCAACCAAACACAGCATCATTAATGGACCCAAATAAAACTGAACCTTATTTAGTCTTGACTGACGTGGTGTCATTTCTTGAACTGGCAAACGTGCACCTTTAAACACGTTTTATTTACACAAAGTATATTTAACTGCTTGAGTCTATCTTCTAGGTTTCTCCCCAACACCTCCACAGTGCTAAGCACTATACCTTGCACATAATGAGTATTCAAAAGATATTTGTGGACTCAATGCTTATTTAAAAAGATATGGGCTCTAAATCAAAGGTAAAAAATATCTTTGTTCCCCCTGGAGCACTGTTTGATGTAGTTTAGGTCTGCTTATCTACTGGGATGGTTTTCCATAGAAGGTGGAGTTGACTGGTTTTTGATGGTATTAGGACTTTGGCCACACTATTTTTTGTGCTGCTGCAGCTGCTTATGACTTCCTATGTGTCATTTTTATGTTGGCATGGCCTTTCTGACAAGGTTGGAAGACAGGAATCCTTTCCTCTCTAGCTATCCCAGCAAGCAAATCACTTTTTCAGAAGTACAACAATCAAGTCTGTGCATATTTAATACAATCTTGAAGTTATTTGATATCAACTCACAAAAGATGTTGGGTACTGTCCCCCTTTAAAAACTAGAACATGTAGTTGGCAAAGCCCATTAGCAATGACACAATCTCTTTTTCTATGTATGTTATGATGTTTTTCTTTTCAAAATTAGGTGAGCCTGTCTTGGAATGTATCTAACCGAATCATGTTATCTAACTAAAAAGTGTATCTCTTCCTGGATACAGAAATGAGAAGTGTTGTAACATTATACAGCTGTAATGTATAATACTCACAGAGAGTGGAGTAATCTTCAAAAATTCAAAATCTAATCCTTCACCATAGAGATGAAGATTTGGTCTAAGAAAAATTAAAACTAGCTTAAGTTACATAAAAAGTTACAGCCAAATGAGAGCAGAACCTGGTCAGTGTCAGTTTCAAGGTAGGTACCTTTACAGGACTTTGATGTTAGAATGGGGCATTGAAGTTGCATTGATATAGCATCTTACAAAAAGACTCAGGAAACATTTGTTATCCACACCAAAACAGTAGGGGATGCTGAAGAATACAGGGGATATTAGCTCCCCAGGAGATTTCTTGATGACACGAATGCTGACCCATATTTGGTTTTAAACACTTTATATTTTTGATCCTTCTGAGTCACAGGTAAATAGGTGCTTCTAGGGATACTGTTGGAACTCTCACCAGCCTCTTTAAAATATTTAAGGCATATAAAATGATTGCCATAAAAGGCAGACCCCTGTCTGTAAGGCAGAGAAAATATTCACCTTATCTGTCAAAGGGCAGGCTGCAAAGATCAAAGCCTTGTGACAAGGCTTTAAAAACCCAGAAGGCTCAATGTACATTTTTTTTAGTAGTACTAAAACAGTTGACAGAGAAAGTTTTACTTGCTTAGTTTGGAACTGAACTTGAAATCTGCACTTAGCACAATACTCAATTAATACTCCTGAATTAATAACTAACATACTTTTTAAAACCCAGGATAATTATTGCAATCTAATGTTGCCTTTCACATTTTGAAACTCTCTCCACATATTAAAGTGACAAGTCTTAAAAATACAGTCTAATTTTAAATTTTTACATGTAATGAATTAATACCATAACACTCCCAAACACAAAATAATTTTATTTGGAGATAATATCAATAGTCTACATCTTGGTCCTTAATAAAAGTGAGGCTTAGGTTAAAGCCTTCGCCACGTCCTCCCCATGCCTGAGGTTCTGACCACTCATTTACTTATTAAGCACATTTTTACTTAAAGGTCACATTGAGGCACAGCTATTCTTTGAGATTATTATTAATTAGGCAAGAATTAGTCATGATCCTGGATAGAAATATCACAGACACGGTTGGTCTTACCCGTCCTCAAATTATCACTAGCTCACACATCAACAAGGCTCTCTGCCTTTCTCAAAGGGACTAGAGGAAGTCTCCTTATGAAAAAGCTGGAAGCAGAGCCAAGATTGCCCTCTCATGGCAAATGAGAAGAATGACTTTGTTCTCAATTGGGACTTCATTGGTGGCTTTGCCCATGTAAACAGTATCTTAAGAGTTCCAAGTTGGCAAAATATTAACTAGTCTTCTTGTCCCAGAGGCCTGCAGAAATCTTTGTGCCCTGCTCCAAAGAATATATATCAAATCCAGTTGAAGAGAATAGAGTCAGTTTCCCCAGTTAGTTGAAAAACAATTAACCTGTCACAGATTCCTTGAGAGACACAAGCTCCAATTGTGTTTTGCACCCTTAGTCCACGCTGAAGCAAAGCCAGTTAATGCAGCCAGGGTTTTAAAGATAGAAAGGACTTGTGTGACCATGTCAGGAGCAAGAGGCCACCACCAAAGGTAAATGTGCAATGTAACCCAATGTCACAAGAACAGCTTTGCAACATCTCCACCTCTAGACTGGCCCACACTCTGAAGAAAACTCCCCAGAGTAAAGTTTGGAAAGGAGGGGAAGAGAAAAACATGCTAATAAAATGTAAACTCTACAGAATGCAGCCCTTGCTCATGTTTATCATCTGTTGTGTGGGAGCTTCACTGAGCACAAGCCCTCAAAGGACATCTCTGGGCACTACCAGGGCAGCAACAGGCCAGGGAAACCAGGTCACCTATGGCACTGAGGCCGTTCTGTTAAGCTCTCTCCCACCACCAGGAGTAAGGAGGAGGGAGAGGAGAGGAGAAAGGAGTGTTAAGTCCTGCCAAAGGAGAAGGGGAAGTACAGAATGGCTATTAAACAAAAGAGGGCACACACTACACACACACATCATGAGGCTCACTGAGATGTACTGAAAAGTTTAAAATGTCACAAAGTAGTACACTGTCTGCACGTTAGCCAAAACCAAGTGTATATTATTGCAGCTAAAGTAATTATATCAGAAAAAAACATTAGTCATCATTCTGTCCAGCTGTCAGTATTGTAAGGAAACAATGCTGCAAGAAAAACAGGTTAAATAAGGGCTTCCTGACTTAGGGCTGCAAATCATGAGTATTAAAATTATGGACACATACAAATGAAAAAAAAAAAGTCACCATTGAAAAGAATCCCTGAGCTCTAGTATTAAAACATTCACATTTCTTTGGTATGAAACTGAGTTAGGACCCTCCTGATGTGCACCCTCAGGGCCACTGCTTCACTCATCACCAGGCTACAGCAGCTGGTTAAGAGTGTATTAATTTCAGGAAAAATAGTGGAATACTCTCTCCACAGGACTTTTCTTCCCCAAAAAAGTGGATTTATAGCTTACCACAGAATTTAGAGTTCATGAATATAGATAGTTGAATGTATCACTCTTTAAGCTACTTAAAATAACTGTGCTTTTAAATCAATGCCATGTATTTTTGAAGACTCCCACAAATTATTTTGCTTGGTTTGAGCAATGTAAGCCTTTGCTAAAGAAATGCTATCACAGTTAGGTTTGACAAAATTCATTATAGAATCTTTACCACTAGGCACAGCTGGGGTGTCACTCTACTTGACTCTGCACCTTACTGCACAAGAACATGATCAAGTGTCATTTAGGTTCCAGATACAAGGCCACTCAACTGGAGAGCCCTTTAAGGCAAAAAGATGAACACTGGGCACTTACACACCAAGCTTTTTTCAAGTCAGTGTCAGATTATTTACCAAGAAACAACACAGCTTAAAAATTCCACACTTATGTCAATATGTATCCTATACATGGGGAAAAAGGCAATATAGTATATTTTAAGTTATAAGGATGAACAGAATGGTTACAGCCTTTTGCAAATCAGTAGTATTATTAAAAGACTCTCTAAGCCTATGATTGAGATACTAGCTTCATATTCAACCATGATTTTTTTAAAAAGTGAATACATTCCCTAATCCTAACTAAACAGAACTGGGCATCTTCAATATCATAATTTTCTGACTATACAAATAGCAAAGACCTGGGCAAGAAAAACAAGTATTTTAGAGAAATTTAGCAAACAAATATTAACATGACTTGATCATTGACTTGATGGTAAATTTCTCACTGGTATTTCCTCATTAGATACACTATTTCATTATAGAGCTGCTGAGGGGCGTCCAAGCCCCAGAGAAAGTCGAGATGTTCCCACTTAGGAATTTGCTTGTTGTACACCAAGTTGGTGATCTGGGACAGTAAGAGGCTCATGTCCTTGATGTCCGCTAGCCAGTCCTGACCTCCGCTCCAGACAGCAGTCGGCATGAGCATGTCTCTCACCTTGTAAGTGGGAGGGTAACTCTGTAATAAAAAGCCCACAGAAAGCTTTGTTGCTGTCATTTTAATTTACAAAAACACAACAATCTCCATTAAACATTGGTTAGTAAATTTGACCTGAGAATAAAAGACTAAATTTTTAAAATCACTCTCACTTCACTTTTCAAATTACTATTACCAGAACAGAACCAAGCCCATGAGCAAAAATAATGGCAATTAACTATTAGCAAATAGCTTGTCACCCAGAGCTCAGCATCATGTTGTCCTCTGGGAGGAAGGCTCTGTGATCCCCGGTAGTAGATGTGAAGCGTTAGAACCAAGAGGTTGGGAAAGGGGTTTGGAATCATACCTTCCTACTCTCCTTCCCTCTGGGGTGTAACACATGTCATAGATGTTCTCCAAGGCTCAGTTGCCTCATCTTTAGTAATAATAATTATAATAATCACATCTCTGTCACAGAGATATTGTGAGAACTAAGTAAGAAAAACATGGGCAAAGTGCCTCACATTTTAGAGCACTTAGCATGCCAAAATGGTCAACTTATTCGCATCTAGAAGAAAAGGCTCAGGCTATGTAATTTGGTCAAGGTGTCCCAGCCACCAGGGAACAGACCTAGGCTTGTCTGACTCTGAGGTCTGTGTTCTGGATCACTATGAATGACATATGACAGTGACAGCTGTTGGCCAGGGCCAGGGAAAGGACAGAGAGGAGGCCAGTCCACAGCCACAGCTGCAAAGCCTGAGTTGTTCTGGAACAGACTGAGAAAACAAATGCTGTCTAGTTGACTCTCACAAATACTTCCCACAGAACCAGAGCCCAGCCAGATTCCTCACAACTCAGGCTTCCTTGAGGGGTGGTCCATGCCCATTTTAATTCTAATGACTTCAAAGACTTTACCTGGTTGTAATGAAAATAATTCTTGGCACTGCTTCCCCAGTCAAAGGCTTGAAACTTTTGGAATTTAACAGCCTATAAAGAAGATAATTTGGAAAAGTTATCTGACACAGAAGTCTAAGATAACGTAACAGGTTGCTAGCATTAGCCATGTCCTCAGAAATCAGTGTTACACTAATACCTAGATTTACTCTTCATTTCCAAGTATAATTTATCATAAACTGCTATTATTTTGCTCTCCTTACTAACCGACTCTATTTCTCACAGTAGCTATTACATGACACAGTAAAACAGCTACACATACATGCTGCAAATGAAACTGGATTGAAGGATGGACCTGTTGTATAAACTTTAGGCTTACATTTTTTACTGAAATTTGAATCTCAAACTTTTTCAAAAAGTTAACTATCTTACTTGGGAAAGAGATACATATTACATATAGTATATGGATTAATATGTATATATGGATTATTATATACTAATGTATGGACTGATTTTAATATATTGGTTATGTAAACATATTAATGGTATATTAACATACTAATGTGGATTAATATAAACACTATATAGTTTTATTCATATATGAACATATTTGTATATATTATATATAATCTCCATGTTTTCTATTTATCCACTCTACTTATTTAGTATTTTAATGATTTTATTTAACACTTTTCCTTGAGTCCCAGGACCAGTATAACCATCAAATTGTACTACACATAAGCACAGTTCTAACTAGTCACGAAATGATATTATTGTGTATGGGATTTAAATGTGTGCATATTTAGAATAGTATGATATAAAGTTATTAAGAGTCATTTATTTGTACATTTTAAAATAATGCAAATCCATACTTCCTCTATATCCCCAAATTAAAAATATGTCAAGAACTAAATCCAAAGCTGGCAAAAGTCAAATGACCTAGAAACTGCTGCAGCTTTGGCCAGATGGTGGCACCTGGTAACAAAGAAAAAAATCTAAACATTCTTTGTCAGATCTGCCTTTGACTTATGTGAAATTTCAGGTTTTCTTGCATAAAATTCTACTGTTTGATGTAAAAAAGTCAGGTGACTTCTGCAGGAAACATGTTTAGCATCTGCTTTTGCCATTGCAAATGACAGATATTAATAACCATGGCCTGCTTAACAAGCTGGATAAAATATGAATTTCTGGCACCTGCTAGTCACTAATTGTCAGTGAAAATATGTCAGTGCACGCTCTTCTGCAGCAGTGGACAGACATCCACTCATCACTTTCTCACATGTCTTTCAGCATTTATGCAAAGCACCCAGAGTGTGTAGAAGATGAAGGAAAAACTTGCCTAGGGCTCAGACTAAACCTCAAACCTGACTTTTGTGCTCAGATTCAAAAGGCTTCAACACTCCACTTGAAAGGGTATCTTGGGAGGAGGTAAATGAGAAGAAGACTATTTATAGTAACAAAAACATGGAAATGAAAGTCCAATACTAGATATTTGGTTAAACACATTATGTTACATTTAATATACACAATAGCATGCCACTTTTTGTAAATATAAATACAATAAAACAGAAAAAGAAAACAATAATATGCAGAGAAAAAAAGTCAGCCAACAAAATAAAACATGTTAACTATGGTTATACTTCTGTGATAATCATGTGTGGATAAAGATCAGAAGAAATGCTTATGTTAGGATTGATGGTTTTTAAGTGACAGCTAAGAAGCTATTGTTAGGTCTTGAATAGTAATGAAAATGTAAATAGTTACAGCTTTTCTAAAGTTCAACACATATCAGATATGCCTACCATCTGACCACCAAGTCTACTTTATAGCTGTAGTTTCTGTTACCTAAGAAAGTAATTTGCTTAATGTAAAAGACAGAACTCTAATTCAAGAATATTTGTCCCAGGATCTTTTACTATTGCAAAAAAAAAAAGAGAGAGAACGATAAAAAACTATCATAAATAATAATAACAAAACTCAAAGCACCAGAAAACTGTCCTCAGTAACAAATATTTTTAAATTTAGTTATTGCCTTTGAAACGTATTTCTGATGATGGCAGAGACTGCTAATTGCCCCCCAAAGCTTTTGCCAGGCACACCAGGGTAGGAACCACATCCCTCACATGCTTCCTTCCTGTGGGCTGGAGAAGACATGGGGGTGACCCAGCTTCAACCAGGCACAAGAGAACACCCCAGAGATGGCAGAGCTAGAGTGAAGAGGGGAACTGGGTCCCTGCATGACTTCTGGGAGCAGTCACACTCCCTCCGCCACATGCCTGTGCTACTGATGTCCAGACTGTATTATCAGAAAGCCAAACTGCTTACATAGAAGCTGTATTTGGGGGTCTCCAATACAGGAATTTATCCTGTATCTGAAAAATAGAATGCTCTTTAATTAAATACAAAATAAAGTTACCAAAAAATGCATGTAGCATGTTCCTGCCTTTGTAATGGAAACAATTATACAAAAAAATTGTAAGATTATACTGAAAGAGTTCAGGATATGCCACCCCAAAATATGCCACTTTGATATATTATTTTTAGTTTGAGACACTTGAAAAATAGCAGATGCATAGAAGGTACTCAGACCTTCCTTCTTCTTTCTAAAAGCGAGAGAGGAAATTCTCATGTAAAAGAAGCCCTCCCTATACCTGGAGGAGAAACATTCTTACCACTAGAGAGTAAAGGGAGGCTGAGAGAAATCTACAAAAAGACCTTGTTAAAAGAACTCTTACTTCCGGTGAGTCTCCCTATACATTTCAGTTACCCTCCACCAATGGCTATGCTTTGTTCCACCTAGTACACAAGCACTTGGCCTAGTTAGTTCTCTGGCTCATTTTTCTTGGGACAACTCCCATGTACATGTCAATAGTCTGTATGGTTTTCTCCTGTTTGTATGGTAATCTCCTGTTAATGTCAGTCCCAGCCAGAAACCCTAACAGGGTAAAGGAAACATTTTACATCACCTACAAGGCCAAAATACTGACAGTCATTTTCCCCAGTGGTAAACATACGGGTGATGGACTTTCTTCCTTGTACTCAGGTATTTTTAAATTATTTTATAATGAATGCATATTATATGTATAATAAAAATTACTCTGAATGTCTTTTTACAATACTTTAAATAACCTACCTAATGTATATTTTGGTTTTGTTTTGTTTTGTTTTGTTTTGTTTTGTTTTAAGCAGTAGGTTACAAATAATAGAGGACAACAGATCCTATGAAGTACTTACTCAAATACAGATACCAGAGAATCCCCAAGGAATTTCGAGTCTCAAAAAGTGCTGGGTAGGTCTGAGAATCTATCTTTTATAGCACCTTAAGTAATTCTGAACAACACTGTAAAGGTATGTTTGGATCAGCCTTCTTCAAATAGGAGCATGTACCTGGCCTCAGGGACCTGCTTGCAAAGGGGGCTAGAGATACTAACAAGAGTCCCAGCTCCGGAAACTTGTGAGTTTTGTAAAAAGAGTAAGATTTGTAAACTGAATTTTAAAACGCAATAAAGAACTAGGTTTTAGGACTATTAAAAACTGAATACTACAGAGAAGATATAATACCCATTCTCCTTAAAGTTTTCCAAAAAATAGAAGAGGAGGGAATACTCCCAAACTCATTCTATGAAGCCAACATCACCCTAATACCAAAACCAGGCAAAGAACCCACCAAAAAAAGAAAATTACAGACCAACATCCCTGATGAACGTAGATGCAAAAATACTCAACAAAATATTAGCAAACCGAATTCAAAAATACATAAGAGGATCATACACCATGACCAAGAGGGATTCATCCCAGGGATGCAAGGATGGTACAACATTAGAAAATGCATTAACATCATCCATCACATCAACAAAAAGAAGGACAAAAACCACATGATCATCTCCATAGATGCTGAAAAGCATTTGACAAAATTCAACATCCATTCATGATAAAAACTCTCAACAAAATGGGTATAGAGGGCAAGTACCTCAACATAATAAAGGCCATGTATGATAAACCCACAGCTAACATCATACTGAACAGCGAGAGGCTGAAAGCTTTTCCTCTGAGATCAAGTCCAAGGCAGGGATACCCACTCTCCCCACTGTTAATTCAACATAGTACTGGAGGTCCTAGTCACGGCAATTAGACAAAACAAAGAAATACAAGGAATCCAGATTGGTAAAGAAGAAGTTAAACTGTCACTATTTGCAGATGACATAATACTGTACATAAAAAACCCTAAAGACTCCACTCCAAAACTACTAGAACTAAAATTGGAATTCAGCAAAGTTGCAGGATACAAAATTAACACACAGAAATCTGTGGCTTTCCTATACACTAACAATGAACTAATAGAAAGAGAAATCAGGAAAACAATTCCATTCACAATTGCATCAAAAAGAATAAAATACCTAGGAATAAACCTAACCAAGGAAGTGAAAGACCTATACCCTGAAAACTATAAGACACTCTTAGGAGAAATTAAAGAGGTCACTAACAAATGGAAACTCAGCCCATGCTCTTGCCAAGGAAGACAGCCAAAGCAATCCTGAGAAGGAAGAGTAAAGTGGGGGGGATCTCGCTCCCCATCTTTAAGCTCTACTACAAAGCCACAGTAATCAAGACAATTTGGTACTGGCACAAGAACAGAGCCACAGACCAGTAGAACAGAAGAGAGACTCCAGATATTAACCCAAACATATATGGTCAATTAATATATGATAAAGGAGCCATGGACATACATTGGGGAAATGACAACCTCTTCCACAGCTGGTGTTGGCAAAACTGGACAGCTACATGTAAGAGAATGAAACTGGATCACTGTCTAACCCCATACACAAAAGGAAATTCGAAATGGATCAAAGACCTGAATGTATGTCATGAAACCATAAAACTCTTAGAAAATAACAGGCAAAAATCTCTTGGGCATAAACATGAGCGACTTCTTCATGAACATACGTCCCTGGGCAAGGGAAACAAAAGCAAAAATGAACAAGTGGAACTATATCAAACTAAAAGGCTTCTGTACAGCAAAGGACACCATCAATAGAACAAAAAGGTACCCTACAGTATGGGAGAATATACTCATAGATAACAGGTCTGATAAAGGGTTGACATCCAAAATATATAAAGAACTCATGCACCTCCACAAACAAAAAGCAAATACTCCAATTAAAAATTGGGCAGAGGAGCTGAACAGACAGTTCTCCAAAGAAATTCAGATGTACAACAGACACATGAAAAGATGCTCCACATCGCTAGTCATCAGAGAAATGCAAATTAAAACCACAATGAGATATCACCTCACACCAGTAATGACAGCCACCACCCAAAAGACAGACAACAACAAATGTTGGCGAGGTTGTGGAGAAAGGGGAACCCCCCTACACTGTTGGTGGGAATGTAAATTAGTTCAACCATTGTGGAAAGCATATGGAGGTTTCTCAAAAAGCTCAAAATAGAAATACCATTTGACCCAGGAATTCCACTTCTAGGAATTTACCCTAAGAATGCAGCAGCCCAGTTTGAAAAAGACAGATGCACCCCTATATTAATCGCAGCACTATTTACAATAGCCAAGAAATGAAAGCAACCTAAGTGTCCATCAGTAGATGAATGGATAAAGAAGATGTGGTACATATACACAATGGAATATTATTCAGCCATAAGAAGAAAACAAATCCTATCATTTGCAACAACATGGATGGAGCTAGGAGGTATTATGCTCAGTGAAATAAGCCAGGCAGAGAAAGACAAGTACCAAATGATTTCACTCATCTGTGGAGTATAAGAACAAAGGAAAATCTGAAGGAACAAAACAGCAGCAAACGCACAGAACCCAAGAATGGACTAACTGTTACCAAAGGGAAAGGGACTGGGATGGGTGGGAAGGGAAGGATGAGGGCAGGGAAAAAGAAAGGGGGCATTATGATTAGCATATATAATGTTGGGGGGTGCTTGGAGAGGGCTGTACAACACAGAGAAGACAAGCCGTGATTCTATAGCATCTTACTACGCTGATGGACAGTGACTGTAATGGGGATTGTGAGGGGACTTGGTGAAGGGGGAAGCCTAGTAAACATAATGTTCTTCATGTAATTGTAGATTAATGATAACAAAATAAAAAGAGTTTAAAAAAAGACTGAATACTAATTATTCAAACAAAAAGTAAACTTCCAAATGTTCTATGAATAGAAAGGCCTTTTAGGCCACCCTAAACTCCTTGGAAGGAACCTCCAAATTTCATAGCTGAATTGTGGGCCTCAGCCTTCCAGCATCCAGGCCCCACACACCGTGAGCAGACACCTCTCCCATCAGGTACCAGGGCTGCCTAATAGGCAGAGACCAGGAGCCCTTGGCCAACAGCCCAGAGGAAGGAGAACTGGAGAAAGATTCTATGCAACAGCGGTACAAAGGGATGGGACTGTGCAGAAGGGCAAAGGGCAGGCTGCCTTCTGTAGTGAATCTGAGGTTCAAAACTGTTCACAAGGCACATTCCCAGTGGTTTGAACCTTAAACCACAAGGTCACAACTGGGCCCAAGAGTGGCACTCTGAGACTCAGCCTACGGCCTCTGACCCCAGCCAGCTGCTTCGTAAGAGAGGCTGGGACAAGAGCAGAGTCATGGATCGCCACCCAACCGAGAGCACGCCCAGTGGGGGCCTGCCATGGGACCATTCATAACATATGACAGAGCGGTCCAGCAGTCTTGGTTGCCAAATTCCCAAAGGCTCCCGGTGGGGTCCAGTGGTCCTTCGTGCTTTGCAGAGGCAAGTGGCATGTCACCTTGGGCCACAGTGGTCACTAAGCTGGCACGCAGCTCAGCACCTGCCTCAGCTCAGCTCACCTGCTCCAAGCTAGATGGCATTAACTCCCAAGTGGACAGAAATGGGGCCTTTCTGAAAATGTCCACCAGGTAAGAGGGCCAAAGTGCTCCAAAAGGCAGGGATATTTTGACAACAGGGTATACAGAGAAAACAAGTAACAATGAACATAAATGCAGCTCAAGAGAAAAGCAGGGGCCTGAAGGAACACTGGTGAATTTGAGGACTTTGGAAGATTTCAGGACATTGAAGGTGTGCCTCTGCACGTCATGACCTCCCTGCACCCCAGATTCCCCTCTTCTGAGCCACAGCCAACTCAGGCAGAGTCACTGACATTTAACACTGGGCTTTACAATCACAACAAGGAGGCCAAAGGCCTCAGGCCCAGCATGCCCGGATCCTTAGGGATGAGCCCAGGGAGAAGTGAGTGGCACTCCCAATGGACACAGTTCCTGGGACAACTGAGGAAGGATACAAAAGAGCTGGTGATGTCCCTGATCAACGGTTCCCAAATCCAGGTGGGCAGAAGAAACTACTGGGCAGCATTTTTTTTAGAAATACAAATTCTCACCACTCAGAACTACTAACTAATGCACATGACAAGTGGATGAGTCTCAAAATGATTATGCTGAGAGAAGCCAAACAGAAACAAGTATATTCGTATGGGACTAGACTTTTATCACACTCTAGAAAATGTAGACTGACCTTTAATGATGCAAAGCAAATGGTGGCTGCCTGGTAATGGGGGCAGGGAAGGTGGTGAGAGGAAGGGGTTGAAAGGGGGCATGAGGAAACTTTTAGGGTGTAGGTATGTTCCCTGTCTTGACGGTGGCGATGGTTTGCAGGTATATACCTATGTCAAAACACACTAAATCATGTACTTTACCTAGCATAGGTCCCCGATACCCTGGCAAAGCTCTTTAACATAGTCGAAAGTACAGATTCTCCAGTCCAAATGAATTCTAATCTCCATGAACAGGACACAGTAATCTGTTTTTAAAAGCCTGGATGGTAGCCAATCCACCAGTTCTACCACAAACCAACTCCCCTTACATTTCTTAAACAATATTTTATTAAAAGGTATACTTTTAAATGCAACTCACATGATTCTGTTGTAGGCAGTGACTGCCCAGTGTCTGGAAACTGTATCCAAGACACTCAGAGCAGCTTCTTTGGAGCTTAAATGGTGAGTTATTTCATATTTAAAAGAAGTTAGGGGAGAGAAATTGTAAAAGAAATATATCGTGATGTGGAATAAGTTCCTAACATATTGTTAGGTGAAAAAAAAGTAAAAGAAGAGTAAGTAGAAGAAAATAAATTAATCTATTTCTAAAACTATTATTTCTATTTGTGACTTTAACCACTTCTTTCTGAAACTGGTATGCAGCAAGAGGTATAGAGTAGAACACAGAGAGACATTTCAGGTCTTTGAGTATACATTTTCTATCTCATGTAGAATTACAGAATGCTTTAATTTTTTATCTTAAGAGAATTTTTTTTTGCCTGTATTCTCTAAACCTTCTAGACTGAATGTGCATTACTTTGGTGATGTGTGGTAAAACAATAAATACGATTTGAAAAGCTAGTGGCTCCCATTTACATCTATGACTGGCTTAGCTCCAGTTTATTCAATGATGTTTCAGGCATACTGTGCTCATGGGTTAATGCTGAAATGGCAGCTTCTATCTCTGAAGTTGCTATAAAATCTTGCTCTATGAAGCAAAACAGAACTATAATAAACCTGGAACTCAATGAAAAACTGGTGGGGAGGGGAAAGAAAAGAAAAAAAAATCAATCCCCAGAGCTGTTTGGTGAACTCATGCACACAGTACAGCATGTCCCTGGGAGGATAACAAAAGTGACACAAACACAGGACAGGAACTCGGGACGTGGAGGAAGGAAACAAGCTCAGCTTTGTAAGTAAACCGTCTTTGTATTTGGGATGAGCTGGCAGACAGGTGCTCGGGGGAATGGATGCCTGCATATTGAGATCTTTGCGTGATTTTTCTAATGCTGATTTTACACAAACCCCAGATGCCCTCCTGGAATGCCTACCTGGCTCCAGTGTAATATGTTTTGCACAGAAGTTCCAGCAGGAGAGTGTGCTACATATACAGACACTCTAGACTGCAAAATAAATACATGGAAACAAAGAATGAATACAGCATTAAGGAGGCATTGATAATACACATATGCTGCACTTCATAGTTAAAAACTACAGAGGCATAGCCTCAAATACATGAGATTAAGGGGGGGATTCTTTGACTACAGATATGACGACTAAAAATATGTATAAGAATGTACACACAGAATATATATGAAGGAAATATAGCAACATGGTAACGATGGGGTTGCACGGGCTGAGATTACTGGTCATTGTAGTTTTATTCTTCATAGTTTTTTCAATTTCCAAATTTTTATATAATAATCACACCTTGCTTTCATCATCAGAAACAAGAAATTAGTATCAGTTTTTAAAAATTCCCTAGAGTTTTCATTCCAGAACTTTAAAATATTTTCTCAAAATGCAACATTTCAAACTACAAATATATTTAGAAACACCAGCATATTACTGGCCAAGGATTTACACTGTATGAAATAAATGAATTTACACACACACAGGTGTGCGTAAATGGCCATTCCAAAGTTAAACACATTTATGGTAATTTTTTAAAAGAAAGAAATCTCTAGAATAAATACAAATATTGGGACTTAAATTATGACAGATCCCCTCATTTGACAGTTTCCATATAGGTACATGTAGGAAGCTGACAACGGCCGGCCTGAGGACAGCAGCAGATGGCACTGCAGGCACTTGACGGAGTTGGTTCCTTGGCCTCCTAAAACTAAAGATCTTTTAGAGTTCTAAGGAGGTCATTCCTGCCTCTCCCACTTCCCCCACAAAAATAAGCACATTTACAGATAAAATAAAGTTACTGAAAGTTTAAACAAGTCTTACTATAAACTTACATACCATATTTAAATTTCTCTCATTAAATCCACACAGAAGAAAAAAGATATTGCCACAAAGCTCCTTCAGAACGACATGTGTACAAACATGTGTACTCAGCCACTTCAAAAATGCACTCTGAGGAAGAAATTCTTTGACCCCAAGTAAGTCCTGCAAAATAAAAAGAAGTCCAAGAATGTCTCAGCACTTCATTCTGGTACACCGGCCTCCATGACCTACCTCGGAAGCAGAGATACATGCCAAGTGTCTCCACAGATGGTCTCAGGAGAGAAATGGCAACAAGGGACCTTCACACTAGGAACATATGTTATGTTTATGCAGTATGCTTACTAAGGTAAAAACAGACATTATAAATATGTACTTCAGGACTCAAGTGAAGAAACGGAGGCAGAAAATCAAGTGAGTTCATAGCAGACTATCGTAGAGGGAAAGGGCCTTAATGACGACTCATCCCAGTGCCGTCCCAGAGATCCATCTGATGCTGATGGATGGAACTGAACTGTGATTGGCCAGCAGTGTGTCCGCCCAGGATGCAGACAGACGTGATCCAATTCTACTGGCAAATGGGCCAATCCTGCCTTCTTCCTATTGTTTGTTAGTACTTTTTTTAAACCAAGTTATTGTTTAAACTTTGTGTTTTATTGAAGAAGACACATTAATACAAAATTTACCATTATTTTTAAATGCTCAGTTCAGTGGCATTAAGTCCACTCACATCGTTGTTTAACCATCACCACTCTCCATCTCCAAAACTCTTTCCACATCTCAACTGAAACTTTGTACCCACTAAATAGTAACTCCCCATTCAGCTCCACCAGCACTGTCTACATATAAGTGAAGTATTATTGGAACACAGCCACTCTCACTTATTTACACATTTTCTTTGGCTGTTTGGTGCTATATTGGCAGAGTTCAGCAGTTGCAAGAGATCACATGGTGCACAGAACACGATTATTTACTATCTGAACCTTTACAGAAAAAGTTTGCCCACTCCAGGTCTATATCTGCCTTGACCAATGGCCATGGAACCTGTGTCAAGTATTTCTGGGGTAACCACTATGTCCTCAGGGCAGTCATTCACATACTTGTGCAATAGGAAATAGGAAAAAGATCTTCCTTATGTTGAACCCAAATGTGTCCCCTTATAATTTACACTTTTGCTGATGCCTACCCTCTGGAGAGACAAGAGTGAAAGTCCAAGCCTGCAAAGGCAGTTTCATGGGTTGGACCGTGTCTCCCTTATAAAGGTATGTGGAAGTCCTAATCCCCAGTATCTCAGCATGTGACCTTACTTGGAGATAGAGTCTTTATAAAAGTAATCGAGTTTAGATGAGGTCATTAGGGTGGGCCCTGATGCAATATGACTAGTGCCCTTATAGAAAGGGGAAATTTGGGCCCAGAGACAGACACTTCCATGGGAAGATGAAGGCAGAAATTGGAGTGATGCTCTCACAAGCCAAGGAGCACCAAGCAGACCACCAGCAACTAGGGGAGACACATTGAACAGATTCTTCCTTGCAGTCCCAACAAACACAGGTGAGCATGAAAATGCAAATGAGTAAAAGAGCAGAGCAAGAGGAAAATTCCACCCTGCCCCGAGCGATGGTTGAGCTCTGAGACCTGGGGCAAACTGGAAAGCTTATGCTCAGCCTGGTGTGTGCCACTACTTTGTGCTACACAGCTTCCTTTTTTCCCTAAAAAAAACAAAAACCAATACCAAAATTTAGATGTTAAATAATCTGCCTTTTAAAAGGTGCAACTAATTTAAAATTATAATATTGCATGATGCAATTCTATACTTCTGGCAAATTTCATCCACATGCACTCAGCCTGTGATCTGCCAAATGACCAATATCTAAAGGCAGATACTAGGTCTCCTTGAATGTTCCTCTTCTCCAGACTAGTCACACTAAGATGAGGTGGGGAGAACAAAGAAGTAAATATCACATGCAGAGAAGCTCATGTGACAGGCATCAGCATTTAAAACTAGCTTTGAGTCTATGTAATGGTCACATGTGATAAATACATATATTTTTGAGGTTCTCTACTAAAAATAGGAGAATGCATCACTGACTTAGTGACAATAAGCCAAATTTTCCTTTTGACCGACAAAGAATGGGAAGTTGACCTTGTACCTTGTAACTGTTAGCTGAAAATGACTGTGGCAAACTCCACTGAAAATTATGACAAAGCAGCATAGTATACACAGAAAAAGAAAAATTCACATGGGTACAGTCTTGCTTATGTCAATGTTATCTTTATAATGTATGCCTTTGTATTCTGAGAAAGAGTTAGGATACTTGGCTTCCATGGAAGCAACATATACTTTCCAGAGCAGCTAATTCAAAGGTTTTAGGAATATACATTCACTGTATCACTTTCCCAGGATAATAAAAAACACGGTTATCTATGATTCCCAAATACCCATCTGTTTAGCCCACTTTAGGCGATGTAGGTGCTTTATAGAAGCACAGATCCTGGGTCCCACTCCAGGTTTAACAAAACACCAGCTTCAAGGAGGGGAGCAAGAGTTTGAATCTTTACAAAGCTACTAAATCACAATCTCCAATGATTAAATTAAATTTGCATCATTCCTACAATGCAGCAATTTCAGCTCTCCATAGAAAAGGGCACAAGGATGCAGCAACAGTCAATCAGCAACAACCTAAGGGTCTACGTAGGGGGCAGGTTAGGTAAGTGGTAGTTCCTCAGAATGGAAAACTTACTATGTAGCAGTTAGAAAGCACACAACAGTTTTATTTTTTTGATATGGTGGCTCTCAAATGAGGAGAAAATGCTATCAATATGCATAGTGGATACGATCTATATTAAAGCAAAACATTTCTCTCCAAACCTAGATATGTAGGTAAATTCATTCACAAGCTCTACAGGAAAAGACCCCAAACAGTACTATGCTAAATCCTGAAAAAAGCACCAAAAGAAGCCTTGGAAGTTGAAAGGTGTTTTATTTGTAATTTCTGAATGTTTTAAAATGAAAACTGATGATTCAATACCCAAGGTGTTAAAAATAAATTTGGTTAGAGGGTCCACATCTTATCTACATGTCTGCCCACAGGTGCAGAAAATCCCATTTTATGTGAGAAACTGATTCTGAGATTAGAGTATTATCTGTATTTCCTGTGAAAATTTTGTAAATGGCCAATAGATATGTTATAACTGATTTTAAGTATATATTCCTGTATGGGATTTCATGTGTGTGTGTATATAAACGTATCATACATAAAACATAATAGTGTAGGCATAACGGACCATCTGGCTTCAGCTGGCTCTCAACTCCTCATAAAAACTGATTCATTCTTGAACAGAACAAAGCTCCACGGCTGAGCCCTAATGAAGTTATCAGCTTGTGTTTAGGGGCCTGATTATAAAACATAATAGTAACAATGTCCTTAGATCACCTGAGTGAGGCCAGGGTTGGGCATGTGGGAGCAGCACATTTTCTGCACGTGGGCTCATAGCACGGAATGAAGTACAACTCTAAGAAAGTTTAAGCTACCTTCTCCGAGACTTTCCGGATCTCTCTTTGTGTGGTGGGTGGAGAGTTGCTCTGATAGGCTAACCATGAAAATACAGGGCTGTGGTGTAGATCTAGGGATAAAACTTCCCTGACTCTCCAGGATCTGAAAGTAGGAGTGAAGAGAGGCAGAAAAACCATGGAGAGAAGAAACCCCACTCTTCCATTAGTAGCAGAACACAGAGAAGGCAGGCATAGAGGGAGGAACATGCTCCCCCTAATGGCCAGTTCTTCAGATCTGAAAAGGAAATTTGGGGGCAAGAGTGGGTGGGTGGGTGATCCAAGTACCTTAATGAGAAAATCTGGTAATTGTCCTAATTTAGTTAGAGGACTGGTAGAGAACACAACTGAAGTCACAGGAGCAAGGGCAAAGAACATCTTAATCTTCTTGGCCAGCTCAGGGATCCGTGAAAATGCTATAAAACCTGTGGGAAGAAAAGGAAAATAACGGGAAAGCTCATCTTCAAGGACTTTCTCTGACTCGTTAAGAACAATCATGTGTTGCGCCCTCTAGTGGCAATCTGAGAACCATGCGAGCACTGTCACCGCCAGGAGTCAAACATTTGAAACAGCAGCCCTCAGCTTCTTTGTGCACAAACACCGAGTCTGATTAAACCAGCAAATTAAATACTTATTAAGTACTTATTTCAGTTTTCAACCTAGATATGCACTGGAATAAATCCAGTTGCTAGAGCCAGAAGGTGTTCCCTGTTCCTTTAATAATGTAAGCCAAGCAAAAGAAAGACTACTCCTAATAGCTCCACCTACCATCCCATCCTCTCCCTTCCCTAAGAATTTACACAAGCATTCAAATCAGTCACCAAAGACAAAAAAGAAATTTACACATTTAGAATGGCCTGGCTTTAAAATATCTGTTAGCCTCTCCTTTTTGCCTTAAACTCAGCCCCTGAATGTCTCTTCAGAAAGCAGTGAAGCCAAGGACACAAGTAGACAAGTTATGGGAGATGGAATATAAATGAAGAAAAAGGCTTAACCTCATTAGTAAGAAAGGCCAAGGGATCCGTGTTACTTTCTTTTGGTCGCCTCTCAAGTTGGCAGAGTGTTGAGTGGTGAGGCCGTTTAACCATATACATCAAGACACTTTAAAGCATTCACACCTTTCACATAGTAATTCTCCTTCTAGAAATGTATTCTAAGGAGATCACATGATATGAACACAAAGATACTAGTCATAGTAAACACTAAAAGGGGAATTAATAAATTATGGGGCAGATACCTAATCTGTAATCAGAGGAACTCTTTTTTTTGCTAGAATTATGGGCAATTGTTATTTTCTTTAGTTTACTAAATGTATTTTGTGTTTATAGCAAATACACATTACTTTTATAATCAGTATAAATAAAAAAGCATGACTTAAAAACTATTTATAAATAAAGTGAAACATGGCATCTGTGTACTCCATCTTACCCCCACTGAAAACAGGAGGAAAACAACTCACTCTCATGAACCTCACATTACATTGACCATGAGTTTTAGAGTCAGACAAACCTGGGTTCAAATCTGTCTTCTCTAAAATAACTTAGTCATAGAGATGAAAGTATAGCATAGAGAATATAGCTCATAATACTTTCGTACCATTGTATGGTGACGAATGGTAACTACACACATCCTGGTGTGCATTTAATAAAGTACATAATTGAAAAATCACTAAGTTGCTCATCTGAAACCAACATAATATTGTATATAAACTGTATAAAACTCTATTTTAATTAAAAAATTATTATAAAAAAACAAAGTACAAGTCAGAGTATTTTTTAGGGTAATCCAAGATGGTGGCATAGAAAGAACCTGCACCCACCTCTTCCCATGCACACACTGAATCTACACCACACACACAGAGCAATTCCTCCTGAGAAGGAACTGAGGCCTGAACACCTTATGCACAGCCACAGAGAGAAAGACCACATAAAAGTCATTCTATTTTCTTGTTTTCTTTGCAAAAGTCTCTGCATTTATAAAACAAATTATTTTCTACGCTCTCCCATCTCCATATTGCTTAACTAGGAAAATACATATGAGGCTATGGTTTACTTCACTTCTTCGAATTCAAAAGACTCACACACATTGTTGATCTGTTTATATTAAAGTCTGAATTTCCAGAGAAGATGAAATATTACCCAAATCCCTTGCCCTTGCCCTGTTCATTAATTCTGCTTGTCATTAAAATCCTCTATTTGGATTAACATATTTTTTTACTTCACCTTTAAGAACAAATGCAAACTGAAATAAGACATTATATCAACTTCTAATCTTTATTACATACATACCCACTGTAGTGCCTTGAGAATGACCCACATAATATACTTGTTCTTGGCCAGTTTTATTCAGAATGAACTTTATTGAAGCTGGTAGGTCATAATTTGCCATTTCATCAAAACTGCAATCCAAACAAAAAGAACCCTTTCATTGAGACATTGCATACAACAGTACACAACTCATAAGTGTACAGTTTGAGGAGTTATCACAAACTGAACACAGCTGGGTAAATGGGCACCGAGAGGAGGAAACAGAATATTAACAGGACAGCAGAGGCCCCACTGGGTTCCCTTCTAATCTCGCCTCCCACAGGTAACCACTGTCAACCTTTTTTACACCATAAATTAGTTTCACCCATTGTTTAACTTTTCTGTAAAAGGGAACAAACAGTATGTATTCTGTATCCGGCTATATCCATGCTGATGCACATAGTTGTAGGCTGTTCACTGTGTATATATACCACACTTAACTTGCTCATTCACTGCTGATGGGCATTTGGTAGTTCCCCATTTTTCACCATTACAAATAGTGTGACAATAAATATATTTTTACATGTGCCTTTGGTAAAAACCCTCAGTCTTGTACTTCATGTCTTTAGGTAGGCTCTGGTTTTACAGATGGGAAGCAAGCCTGAAGGAATTTGTAGCGCTGACCTTCTCTAACACCTGGTACCAAGACAGAGCCCTGAGCCAAGGGCGTGTGTGAATGCTTGACATCAGGCGATGGATGAGCCAGCTGTTAACTACCACCTTTGATGGTAACCACCACCAAGCTCTTTCCCTATATCTTCTCCTTTAATACCCCAATGACCTTTTGAGATAGGTATTTATTATCCCCAATTTACAAAGGAGAAGTGAGACACAGAAAGCCTATGCAACATGCCCAATGCCATACAGTGATTAATAGGAAGAGACAGAAGTGAGAAGAGGAGAATTTCTGGACATAGGAAATTTGGAGTGCATATTTATGGAGGAAAGAAGGTTATGAGACACAAGTTACCCAGAAATATCAACAAACCTAAAAACCCATCATCGAATCTAATTCTTAAATGGAATTGCTTATTATAACTTAATGTGAGTTATCAAATTCCTAACAAGTTTTAAAACATAAGCATCAGTTTCCCTCTCATATAATCTTAAATTACTCATCTATCTGCTTCCCCATATGCCTATGTTGAGGGTACTAAGGAAACAGACCCCTGTCATCATCAATTCAAATCTACCTGAAGGCCCAGAATTTATCTTCAGAAACAGGAAGAGTTCTGTGGTTCCGAGACCAGGTGTTTCCTCTGCTGTTCCCCAGCCACACATCAAACCCGGCATCTGCTAGGATGAAGCCCAGGCTGCTATTGGGCAGGTTTGTGACCCAGTTACTGGAATCTGCCAGCAAGCCATGCTGCAGGAACACCACGGGCCTGGGACCTGAAAAAAACACCCACATGTAGGAGTTAGTTGCACCTAGCTTGAAAACAAACATGGTATCTTGCTAAACAGATAATTCATGACAGATTCCAAGCAAATAATAAAATAGAAACAATTTAAAATACTGAGGTAGAATGCACCCCTATATAACATTAGCAAAGAATTTTTTAAAACCAGTGCTGGCAAGGTAGTGGCAAAACTGGTCTCCTTTTGCTTATCTAATAAGACACACTGCCTTCACCATCAAACAGATTATAACCTACTCCTGAAAACCTAAGAAATGTTTCTATAGTTTGCTCCGGTAATTACATTTCTTACAATGTACCCTAAAATAAATCAAAAGAAAGGAAAAGATCACACACAAATTCACTATATAGACACAAACAGGTATTCTTATATGTCTACTCACACACATGCATGCACACACACACACACACACACACACACACACACACACACACACACACATTTACTTCCTACTCACCTACACCTGAGACACAGATGCAATAGCCAAAGACTCAGAAGGGAAAGAAACCTGACCTCTGGCTGCTTATATAGTGTTAAGACCATTCAGTCACTCATTAAACAAGCATTCATTGAGCCCCAACCACATGTCAGGCATTCTTCTCAGTACTGGGCACACAGCAGAGAATAAAAACAGGAGGAAAACAACTCACTCTCATGAAGCTCACATTACATTGACCATGAGTTTTAGAGTCAGACAAACCTGGGTTCAAATCTGTCTTCTCAAAGCTCTGATGTGGCACCTTGGACGAGGTATTTTAACATGCCCTGAAACTTGTAGCATGCCCCGCAGCATGGAAATAGAGTTTGCACTTTATAGGAAGTAATGAGATATATTATATGAAAGTTCTTAGCCAAGAGCCTGACACACAGTGATAGTTCAATAAACATTAGCTCACATTATTAAGTTGCTTAACCAGTCTAAGTCTCAGCTCCATAAATAATTAAGAGGAATAAATGAGATAATTAAATGTTTTACATAGGGACTGACACATAGGTCCAAATGAAAACTATGAGCTCCCTTTGACTTCTGTCCATCCTTACAATAGTGAAACACTTACTAATACATTAATTGTCAAGTGGTCAAATAATTAACTGCAATCCACCTGGTGTAATACTTAAGCCATCAACAATGACAAGGACTGACAAGGCAGTCTAGAAAAGCTTATAACCAAGCATTGAAGGGGAAAAAGAGGCAAAGTACAAAATAACAGAATATTCTAGACTACAGCTCTGTACCAATGATGTACACAAATGAGGAGTGTAAACTAGGAAGGAAAAATGGGAAGAAAGATTTGTCAGGACAGTCAGATGGGAAGTGAATTGACAATATTTTTTCTGTTTCTTTACTGACATGAATTTGGTAACAAATAAACTGCTTTTTAAGTGACTCTAATGGCCTCTATAGACAACTCTAGGAGGCACACACACACCTGACAACATGAATGGCACCCCCTGGAGATATGCAGTGTGGGCCTTTGATCCACTCCTTTGTAAGAACAGTGGGAACCCACCCCCCACCCTTACCAAGAAAAGGTCCAAAGTGACTCCTGTGATTCTCTGATCACAAACAGCAGCCCTCTGCACTTCCAAAGCCTCACAAATGGCCTTCTACCAGTGGGGAGAGAACAGAAGGCAAACAGGCCAACACTGAGGCCACTTCACATGCACCTCTTTACCTTCAAGTGTTCATTTTAGTGCTACATTAACAAGACTAAATTTACTGGGAAAGTTCTATGTACAAGGCACTGTGGTATATACAGTATCTTATCAACAGGCTTCCTGCCTGCAGTGAAGGTGATCATGATCCAGCTGCGGAAGAATAATCACAAAAAGTTCACAATTACAAACGTCAGTTTACCAGTAATTGCTGAAATTAACTCAAGGTTGAACTGTAATGGATGGAATGTGTTTTAAGTGACTGTCCCTCCAAAGCAGGACTGCCTCATAAGGACAGTGACAAGAAGCATCACCAATCAGTGGTAACCGTGCAATACCGTGGGAAGGGCACCAGGAGTGGTATGACGGTGCTACCATGTTCCGTCAGCACATTAAGGCACTTCTCTCCCATCCAAGGTGCTTTGGGGCTGGGCCTTAAAACACCAGAAAGTCAGGATGACCAAGGAAAGACTTTGACAACATATAGGGACCACAGGGACAGGACAGCTTTGTGCCAAGAAGCGCTCCTACTGGTCACCAGCAGCACTGAGTCCATGTGTCTGCCCTGCAGTGGTCTCCCTGGGGGAAGAGGTCAGGGCGAGGCAGAAGGGAGGTGCGGCAGGTGGTCGGATACCGGGTTGCTAGTTCCAGCCAGTGCCTCTTCAAACACTCAGTGGAAAACCCGGGGCCACTCAGCCGAGTTCTCAGGGCAGAGCCCTGAGAAAGGCAGGAGTGGCTGACACAGGGTTGGGAGCTGAGGGGGGCAGAGGGTGGGAACCAGCACCAGGCCAGGGCTGAGACTGGCTGGGGAGGCAGGTGCCATTTCTGGGGACCATGTGTCAGCCCCCTACCTTCTCCTGATGGGGAAAATTTACAGCTCCCCTGCAATCGCTCTGTACTTCCCTCCCTAAGCCCCTAGAGTTCAAAGGGGAAATGTGGGAGTTGGCAAGTTGAAGACATACAAGAAACTCTTCAAACTCCTGGACTCCGATGGGCAACAAGGAGCCACTGACCCTTTCCCAGGATGTGCGCGTGTAGCCGTGGAAATCCAGACGCCCAGCGCCGGCATGTGTTCCCTGTGCATGTGTGCTGCTCAGAGCAGCTCAGGGGCCTTTGACAACACATGCAAACACCCTAGAGCAGCCTGGACCTACACCCACTCCTACACAAGGCTTAGCTCAGGAGTGACTCTGTCCTGCATAGAGACTTCTTAAAACATTCCCAGACTCCTCTCTGCACTCCATGGAAGGTTACCCAAAGCTCTGTATTTGCCCCATAAATTTGTTAAATTTCCAAGTGCTTGGAAGAAAGTAACCTCTAGCAGATGGAGGAGACACAGAATGGGAGGGAGGGACATATCTCAAACTTGCCTGCTCGGGCAATGCATCCAAACACCAGCCCAGTCCATGCACTCCCACACCCGTGGCCTGGTTCAGCTTAGCAACAAACCAGTAGGACGAGACCAGGGCTGCTGCCCCCAGCTGTACCCTACAGTTGGCTCCTTGGTCCCAAGTGGCTCCAGGAGGGCTGGGGGCTGAGGGGAAAGCCTAAGGGCAGGTTGGCCCAGAGACAGGCAAAGTTCAACTAACAGTTAGCAAAGAGCTGGCAAAGAGCAGCAGCCAGTGAGGGCCTGCTACAGAGCTACCTGCTTAGGCCCAAACAGGAGCAGAGCCAGCAGCGGATTCCAGGCTCCGAAAATGAACCTCCTGAGCCCACACTCTCACAAAAGGATGACTGGGTGGATGGGGAAGTTGCCCCTGCCTCCCAAGGTACCGGCCTTCTCTATGAGGGCAGTCCCCTGTGCTCTGAGATGGTGTGAGAGATGAGCTGAGGTCCCACAAAGAACCAAAAGGACAAGGACAAGAGCTTGGAGGTCAGGGTGTCGGCACGAAGCAGTTCTCGGTTCTTACTAGATGTGAAACCTTGTAGGATGTACTAAGTCTCTCCAAAGTCTAAGTGTCCTTTTCTAAAGTGATATACAGTAAAGCTCAATAAATAATCGTCCCTCATAATAATAATAGTAAATATGTATATGTAATGAAGTATCATTAGAACACAGGCACTGGAAGAAAGAATGAGCGGCACCATTTAGCCAGTATAATCAGAGCTGCGCTAAGTGCACACTACGGGCTGACTGCTACAGGTTCTGTGCTGAGCACTTCCCGGGTGTCACCTCGGACACATCACCCCACAGCTCTCTGAGCTGGCATGATAGGCTGAATGAGGACCTGTGTCCTAATTCCCAGAACCTGTGACTATGTTACCTTACATGGCAAAGGGGGCTTGGCAGATATGGTTAAGGACCTCAAGATGGGGATATCCTCGTGGATTATCTGGTGGGCCCAATGTGATCACAGGGGTCTTTCTAGGAGAGAGGCAGGAGGGTTGAATGAGAAAGAGGCTAGAAGATGTTATACTGCTGGCTCTGAAGACGGAGGGTAGGCTCCAAAGCCAAGGAACATGAGCAGCTCCTAGATGCTGGAAAAGGCAAGAAAACTGATTCTCCCCTAGAGACTCGAGGGGGAATTCAGTGCAGCCAACACATTGACCTTAGGACTACATCTAGAGCTGTAAGACAGTAAATTTGTATTGTTTTAAGCTATAGACTTATGTGGTAACTTGTTACGGCAGCAACACAATACTAATACACTTAGAGATTAGTTTCATTCCCATTTTTCATAGGACTCTGAGACACTGTGGCTAAGTAATCTGTGCATAGTTGCATTGCCAACAATCCCAAACCAGGGCTCAGAGTCAGGCAGTCTGTGTCCCAGGTATGAAGAAGAGAGAGGTTTGGCTCCTTGCTAGTTTGGGAGGAGGCTGCATAACCTAAAACCTTCCAGAATAGCTTAGAAGATAGGCTATAAGTTGCATAAGGGCTCCCTCTACATCTGTAAAGGCAGGTTCCAGACAAAACGGCACCAAGGACTTAGCTTATGTGTACACACAATCCCACCACTTTGTACTGAGTAATGTAAAGTTAAAGCCACCCTCTCACTTTGGACCTGCCTGCAACCATCCATGTGACAAGACAATTCAAGGAATCTTGAGACCCAGCAAAGTAGGCCTTTGGTTCTGCACAGACCCAAAGTCCAAGGGCTTGTTCAAACCATCCTTAAGACAGGCTTTAGATCACCAAAAGCTCTGGGGCTGGGGAGCTTCCTGAACCTGCCCCAACTACTTAAGATAAACCCTAGCATGCATTCCAGCATCTGGTCAGTCTGTAGTTATGACTACTATTTGTCCTTATAGCTACCACCTGTGTTTTACATGGATCATAGTGTTACAAGAGTGATGTTGAGATCTACCCCCATGTCAAAGATGAGGAACTAATGCCTGCAGAGAATGGTTAGGTAAACTGCCCTAGAACACTCAGCCGGTGGTGAACCACAAGTGGAACCCAAGGAGGCCTCAGTCCAAAGTCCTCACTTTTAACAACTATTCTAAAAATATTTTCATTTTTAGAGACGGTAGAGGACAAACAGTATACTTGTAAAAACCTGTGCCCCAGCTTCTACTGCTTAACACTGATACACAGGTTATCTAGACTGAGCACTTGCACATGGTGGCTTTACCAGGACATCACTGCAGTCCCAAAGCTCGAGTGGGTCGGAACTCAGTCACAAGCCATGTGAATCCTATGTTTACTAGCAAATGGCTGCTGCACCATAGGCAAACTCACTGACCCTGTAAGCCTTGCTCTCCTCATCTGTAGCAGGGGAACAAGAGTCCTTACATCCAGAGTTGTGTGAGAATTCATTTGATGATCTGTAGGAAGCGTTCAGAAAGGCGTGCATGCTTTGCCCCAGATGACTGTGCTCACGTTTCAGTCACCCTGCTGGGAAGACGGTGACCCTCTGCCAGAGTGAAAACAACAGCACCCGGATTGCACAGCAGGTAAGACAACCCGCCCTTCCCTCAGAAAGTCACTCTCCCCACCAGCGGCAGCTGCCATGCTGGTCCCCAAACAACGTGACAGCAGTGACGAGGTCTGTCTCATTCGCCGCAGCTTCCGTGGCGCCCAAGGTACTGGCCCATGGTGCTCACATACATAAATTTGTTCGAATAAATACCATAATGAAGGAGTAATTGAAGGAAAGGAGTAAAAGGCATTACATATTCACATGCACAGTGACACACACACCACACACACCAAATGTGCTTTCCAGGGCACTGCCTTGATTAGCATCTACTGGATACTCAGGATGGCACTAAGCCATTGAACCATTCTTCCCACTTTACAGATGGGGACTCTGTATCTTAGAAGAATTAATTTGCCCCAGGATACACAATTAGTATCTAGTGGAGCTGGGAACCAGACTCAGGTCAGGTGACACCAAGGTGCCTGTCATCTCTATACCAAACTGCCTTTCTGCTTCCCCTGCCCTCTTCTGCTACCAGTTTACCTTCAAACAGCTTCATATCGTGGCATCTTGAGTTCATGGAGCTTTACAGTTGTCTGAGTGTTGGGAAATTATGTAGCTCTAGTCCAAAATGCTCACTTAACAGAAGGAAAAGAGGGTTCCAGAGAAGGAACAGAGGGGTCTATGAATAATGGGGGGCACCTGACCAGAGAAGACAGCACTGACCCCCAGACACACCTGTTCCCATCACATTCTCACCTCAGTACCTTCTGTCCTCAGTAAACAAATCCTGACATAAACATTTTTCTCCATTCCTTAGAGTTTAGAGTACACTCTGTCTCAGACTGCTCAGGCCACTATAGCAAATGCCATAGATTGGAAGGCTTATAAACCACAGAAGTTTCCTTCTCACAGTTCTGGAGACTGGGAAGTAAAGCCACGGTGTGGCAGGTGTGGCTTCTGGGAGGGCCCACCTCTGTGGCCGTGGCAGCTATCTTCTTGCTGTATCCTCATGTAGCAAAGGGGCAAGGGAGCTCCCTGGGGTCTCTTTTACAAGGGCACTAATCCCATTCATGAGGGCTCTGTATTCATGCCCTCATCACCTCCCCAAAGCCCCACCTTGCCTCCAAATGCCAACAATTGAGCATTAGGTTTCCACATATGAATTTTGGAGGGACACAAACATTCAGTCTACAGCACATTCCCTGTCAGGGAAGACTGGATACTAAGGAAGCAGCCATCAGAGACAGCCATCAAATTCACAATATATTTTAAAATTATGAACAGGAACAACAGCTTCATTTACACGGGGCAAGATGCTTTACAGGTCTCATTTGACCTGATTTTCGTGACCTGTGAAGTAGTAGTATTACCCTTCCCATGCAGTAGAAGAGGAAATTCAGACTTGGAGAGGGGAAGTAAACTGCCAAGGTCCCCTGACTGATTAAAACAGAAGAGCCAAGAGCTCATCTCAAGGCTGGTGCCACACTGTGCTCACACTTACCCACGAGGTGCACGGCCTCCCGTTCTGCACTCCCCGGGAAGCCCTGCTGCGAAGGTACCCCTGAGCTCAGGAGAAGGGAATCCTTAACCCATGGTGCCCTTGAGGGAATAACTCAACAAAGTGTTGAAAGCTCTGCTCGACCCAGTCCCAGGAGGGCCCAGGAGTGCAGGAGCTCCCAGAGAGACTAAAGCCTTGGGCTGGAGGGATTATCAGGTATCGGAAGAGGCTTTGGCCATCAAAATGCTCATAGTCCAGTAGGGAAGACCAAAGTTACACACATCATCACCCACGTACTGCATTATTTAATGCCTTACTGCCTTAGCTGCTATGAAGGAAGCACACAGAGAGCTCGGGATATATAGCCACGGGCCTGACTTGGTGTGAGCGGCTGCAGAAAGCCTTCCTGAAGAAGCGATGTTGAGGATGAGGGCAGAGAACAGGTATGAGTGGCTAACCAGGAGGGAGAGAGTGAGCACTGGGGGAGGGCAGGAAGAGGGCAGAGCATTCCCTTCCTTTCCACTGGGACTCTCTGCTCTAGCCCAACCTGCACATGCCAAACTGTGCAGTGGACACGGACTTCCACTGCTTGTTGTTCCTTTAGGCAAAGGTTCTAATTCCCTGCTCAGTGTGCCATCAGGGCGCCTAGTGATCCTGGGTGTGAGCTCAGTTAGCCAGAGGCAATAAGCTGCAGTGTCGATTAATGACCCCACATCTGCCCAGTGCCATAAGAGGCAAAGAATTAAATCCCAGCTTGTCAAGGCCTCCATATAGCTTGTTAGAATACAACATTTATTCAAAAAATGCTTAGAGCACAACATTTATTCAAAAAATGGAATCACATGTAAGAAAGAACAGAAAATCCAGAAATCAGTCAGGTTCCTAAAACAATCAAAGGAAAACATAGGCTGATGGTTTCCCTCCAAAGACCTCATTCACAAGCCACGTGGTGAATTGTCAGTCATGACTCAAAAAGTTCAAGGGGCAGTCCCGGGGCAGTCTTTGCCAAAGCAAAGGGCAAAAAGCCTGTTTCTGCATGCTGACGGCAAATGAATACATCCCTGAGCACAACACTTCACTCATCAGGCCAACAGGTACACAACTTTTCAGACACAAATACTCCACTCTTGGTGTTTTCTTTGATGATTGCTTTTCTGAACAATTTATTTCCCAATTAGGTATGGAGGAAGTCTGTCTTGTTGTTCTGCTGTTTCATGTATTTTAGGCAAGCCTATATGTATTTCCTTGTTTCAGCCAAATAAAATAAATATTGTGACTATCATGGGGTTAACTGCCCAATACTTATTATGTAAGACCATATTCTCTAGTTCAAAGAACACTGACTCTGGAGTCAGACTGGCTGGGTGGGCCGTTATCCATTCACCTAAAGCAAATCTCTTTCCCTCTTTGAACCTGGCTGTCTCACCCAGTAAAGTGAGGGGGGGTTGATCTAGAATACAGGTTGCAAACCCAAGGATTTTACCTCAGAATCCGTCAGGGAGTATGTGAAAAATGGAAGCTCTCCAAATCCCTGGTGCAAGCATGGCTCTAGGGCCCTTCTAGGGTTGACTTCCCACAGCTCTGAAATAAGGATGAGTGGATGAAAACAGAACCACTTCCCTATAAATGACAGTTTTCTGATTTTCAGTTCCCTTATGGAGTTAGGGCTAAGCAGGGGCAGTTCAACACTTGATACAGAAGTTTGCATAACACTGAGAAACAGCACGCATATACTCAACTGTGTCCATAAACTCTTTATAAATGTATGTAAAATTTATGTGTGTGCGGTTGTCTATTTTATTTTACTAGAGAAAAGGTCCCCTGCATTCATCTAGTTAAGAACCCCAATCCTGAAATCTGCCCTTTTATAACTCTCACTCACGTTGACCATGCAGAGGACAGGCGTTGGTAGTCGCTACAGGGCTACAAAGGTCACAGAGACAGAGCCTCTGTCTTCAAAGAGGGGTGGCTGGGAGGGGTGGTGAGGAGGGACAAGTACAAAATAAGTCAACCCCAAAGCAGGACAGGAACAGTACCTCAAGAGGGGTGTTAGCAAGGCATGTGGGGGTTCAGAGGAAGTGTGTGTCTCCTTTCTGCTCAAGCAGTCAGGGAGAGATGGCAGTTAGGCTGGGCCTGGAAGGATGGAAAGCATTGTTTTTAAAAAGATACAGAAAATGAAGATGGTGGGCAGGGTGAGCAGCGTGCTGGAGGTTGTGTTCCCCAGCTGAAGTCCAGGGAGACTTTAACAAAAACGGAGTAACTCATTTGGACTTAAGAGTATCAGATGGCAGTGCTTCAATACTTACTAATACAACATCAGTGATGTCATTCATAATTTGGCTATGGTATTCATTAAAACCCATACAATGGGTAGATAATATATGTTTCTTAGATAATAGGTAAACATAGCTGGCAATCAACAGTTTTCAAGCACTCCTCCTAAACCTTGTCAAAGAAGTATTCTACCCCATAGACATCATGGCCTGTAACTGGAATCACTAATCTGGGGGATCATGAAGTTCTTTGTACATATCCATCTGAACTTCAAAGGTCAACTGCTGTATAGTAGAGGGTCAGCAGTACAGACAACAGCTAGGACTTAATGTTAAGGAAACGTGTTATCTTCATTCATTAGGACCCTGACGACTGCTAAATGGCAATATCACATAATTACACTTGGGCTCTAAAAAGGTTCATCCTGCAACACTATGTAAGATGGACAAGAATAGGGAGGCTGGCAGAAAGGAGAGCAGCTGGCATGGGTAGAGGAGCCATGTGGCTCAGGCCTGCGATCATAAAAACCTCCAACACCCTCCAAGCAAGGCTCTGCCTGCAGTCAGAGGGGCCCACTGTAACACGCCTGAGACACACCCACCACACAGCTTTCAACTCAGATTGTAGAGCACAAAAACTGAGAAAGCCCACATTAAAACAGGTAACAGGAAAGGTTTTACTTTACCCCTAATAAATGAATAATATCTTAATGTAGCTTGTAAACAGAATCTTTTACTATTAAGTAAAATTATCTTGTTAATAGTACAGACTTATGGCATTATTTTTGTATATACTAAAAGCATTCATTTCTTAAAAGATAAACAGATGGAATTTTCTTATTTCTGTTTCGACATTCTTTCTTCTTTTAACATGTGGGAAGTCTCAAAAATGGAAGTAGCTCAAACCTCTCCTGGATTCTGAGCTTACTTTGGGCGTCCAGTTAAATGGTAATGAGAGCGCAAGGTAAGGTGCTAGCCTAGCAAAGCCAAGAAAGGGATGAACTGAAGCCATCCAACATAGACAGCCCAGATGAATGATTCTGCAGTTTCCAGTCTAGGTCATTAGGAGGACAATGGTGCTATTAACAGAACGGGAAGTCAGGAGGGGAAGTGGCATGGATGAGATGACCTCCACGTTGAGTATTAAGGACTCTTCTGAATTCTTTCTGTCTGGCTGGATTAAGTGAGGCAAGGTAACACACTGACAACATCCTCCTGAATATGAATGGAGGACAAAGAAGAGCCTCTGCCTGGGACCATGGGAATGCAAACTATCAGAGAACCTATGCAGTGCTCAGAAAATCACAAACTCCTTAACTTTGTCATTTGTTGCACATTTTCTTTAAAAGCCCCCTGAGCTTACCTCACAGCAGGTGTTACACCTGCATCACTTGAACCACTACAGGGAGGCCTGGGCAGAGCACAGGAAGAAGGTGGGGACCTAACCTGAGGACCTGACTTAGAATGCTGCCTGTCTGTGCTCCCCATTCTAAAGCCCAAGGGTATCCACTGCCCCACACCACACACCCCACCAAAAAGAAAGAACAGAGAACATAACCCACAGAACCAGAGAGTGGTAAGGCAAAGGGGAACCTGGCGATATCCAGCCAACACACTGTTTGCACGGATGAAGATTCTGAGCCCGTGGAGGCGACAGCACACACTACTCTGCAGCTGGCGCAGACACAGCCCTGAGGTCTCCTAACTTCCTCCCTTCTGCCCACAAGTCAGTGAAGAATCATGCTCACTTTCCTCGCACAGACACAGCACGTTCCCCTGCAATAGTCGTGACACATACACATAGGGCATATGGCACTATGTGCCACATGTACAGAGGAGCCAGGAGGTGGCTAAAGAAAAAGAAGAGGAGGAACATTCTCTGAATGTGTTTTTACTAAGGTCTCTGCATCTTTAACAGTGACTCATATGACTAATTAGTCAACTAACCACTTTCAAGAGAAATAATATCAATACATATTTTTCTTTATATGGGATCTGAAATCTATACACAGGATTTACTTTAAAAAAAAAGGCAGGAAACCAAGATCATATGTTCACTCGGGAATAAAATAGACATTTTGTGTGTTTTGAGCAGAAGGAAAAATAGAAGTCTTCACAGTAGCTGTTCAGCATGAATTAGAAGGCTTAATGCCTTTTGTGATTTGTAGATACAAATCACAAGCATGTTACAAAAATGTGTAGTGTATGTATTAGTGTAACATGCTTATAAGAGGGAAATTTAATACCATGTACCTACAAATGACAAAAATCACAATTAGAAATTAAACTTCAAAAAGAGCATTGGCTGTCTTGGCCACTTTAGCATTATTAAAAGCCTTATTATAGCTAGAATTAATGGGAGAAAAAAATTGATATTAAGAAAAGTAGATAAATCTCATGTTAACACAGGTTTTTAAGTTTGCTTTAAACAATAATTTGGTAAAGAATTAAAGCAAAGGCAGCCCTTCTGCTCATAAAAAATTTTAATAAAGGAAGATAGCTATCCAATTATCTTAATCTCAACTTTAATTTTCCAAGGAGAGTTTCTAGAAACAGAAAATGTTTAAAAAAAAAAAAAAACTACATAAGAAGAGATCTGTTTAACAATTTCAAGTAGTCTGTCTAGAAATTCCTTAATTTGCATTGAAAACTACAGTTTTGCTTGAATTGAGAGAAGCAAAAAATATATATGTATTAAGCCAAAGTTATAAGACCTTTCATATATTCCTAGTGAGAGCATTACAAGAAGAAGACCACATGGGAAACAATTTAACAATATCTATCAAAATCACAAATGTATATATCCTCTGACTCAAAAATTCTGTTTCTGAAAATGTAGCTTATAAGTAAACTTGCACACATACAAGGTTTTTCCAGTTGCAATATTTGTTAGAAGACTGGAAATAGCCCAAATGCCTATAAATAGGACGCTTGTTAAGTAAGTCATGATACAGCTGCAAAGTGGAATACTATGTGTCTGTAGAAATGAATGATGAAGAACTCTGTATTATATGGAAAGAGTTCCAAAACACTAAGTAAAAAATTCAAGGAACAAAAGAATGTGCATTCAATGCCACTTACTGTAATAAAAGGGAAGTGGGGCAAAATAATCATGTATTTTTGTGTTTGTCTCTAAATAGATTCTTTAGAGATAAAGAAATTTAAACAGATTTTGGAAGGATACATAAAAAGCTGGGGAGGTGAAGAATGAGACGGGACATGGGTATGTCACCATACAGCTGACCCTTCAACAACACAGATGTTAGGGACACAGACTCCTCTTGCAGTAGAAAATCCCCATACAACTTTTGATGCCCCTAAAACTTTACTAATAGCCTACTGTCAACCAGAAACCTTACCCTTAACATAAGCAGTCAATGTTATTTTAAAAATCATAAGGAAAAAAATACATTTACAATACTGTATTTACTGAACAAAATCCACTTAAAAGTGGACCTGTGCAGTTCAAACCTGTGTTGTTCAAAAGTCAACTGTTCTTACTTTCTCTGATATTTTAATTATGTGAATATATTACCTATTTAAAAAACTTAAATAATTTTCACATAGCAAAAGCTATCTACTTACTTAATGCTCAAAACATTGAATTGAATAAGATGCTTCCTCACCACAGAGATTTTAGCATGTTCTCAAACAAATTTGACCTTTGAATCTTTAAGCAAAATATGAAATTAGATGACTCTTGTCCTTATTTCTTTAAAAAAAGAAGTTATTCTTACATGCCTTGCATAAATATAACACTTTGAGTACTCTGGTCTAAAAAATAATCCCATTTCAATTTTTCAAGTTAAATCTGAACTTGTTTACTGACAAAAAAACCAGCCATATTGCACAATGAAGTTAACTTTCAGAGTTTTCCTGTCTCACCACAGAAAACACCCATACCTTTGTTAGAACGGTTCTTCCTCCCGTGAGGGATCCGGTGAAGACAAAGGATATATCCATCTTCTGTCTCAACCAGGTGTTCCTCACTAGGGAATCCCCAGTACGAGATAATTTCACTCTAAGGAGAAAAAGGATGATGCAAATTCTATGGATAGAATCTAGAAAGATCTCCTGTGTTACAGGAAGAGGAGACCAAATCTCAGTGATGGTTACTAAAATTTTGGTCTGCTCAATCTAGTAGCACATGCCATCACTAAAGTAAATCTTTCCCTTGTTTTATCCATGGGTTCTACTCACAAGGTCTGGTTTTATCATTCCAGCATGTTCTACACCAAATGCATTCAACTTTGCCACAGCTTTAGGCTTCTTTGTTTCCATCCTGGCTCTCAGGCACAAAGAAACTCTCAGTTCTTTCTTTTCTAAATTTGCCAGCTAGTACTGTGATAGATTTAAAAGAAGGAATTATGATCAAATTCACTTCCTCACAAGCAAAGACTGATGCATAGGGCAATTGTTAATCACAACCTAAGTGGAAAATGGGTAACTCAACTTATCCAGAAGATTTAATGTAAATAAGTGCTCATTATCCTTTCTACCATAAATACTTGAGAGAATTCAATTTTATCATTTCTATAGGAAAAAGAATAAAAGGAGGAGAAAGGATAAAAGAGGAGA
Organism: Manis javanica; assembly: GCF_040802235.1. Lineage (NCBI taxonomy): Eukaryota > Metazoa > Chordata > Mammalia > Pholidota > Manidae > Manis > Manis javanica. The sequence continues at coordinate 66,447,265 of NC_133162.1, forward strand.
TTTGGGACAAAAAAATAAAACTTCATCTTAAGACTGAGATCAGGTCATACTGTCTTGGCTCACCATGAATTGATCTGTCTCTGAGGTTGCCTGGGTGATCTCAGTCTTTGGATGACTACATTGTATGTTTTAAATTGTTAGGTTTTTTTAGTAATCTGTATTTTCCTGATATTTTATGCCTAAATGATGTATTTCCAGATTTTATTATTTACTTAAGATTAACATCTTGGAATTGCTTTAATTACTCAAGGGATTGTTTTTACTTATTCTAACAAAATTTTTTTCAGGAATTTTTATTTTTGCCCTTAACTGTGCGCCTTGGACATTATCAATCAAAATCCTTGTTCAACGTGTTGTAAAATCACTGCTCAGTTTCATTCTTGCAAAGTTCTGACACTTTTTTTTATTGTTCCTTGAACAAATTCAGTGAGACTTAAAAAATAAAATGAATTTTTTAAATATCATCTATCCCATTAAGAAGAGGATAGTTTTAACAGTAAGATGCCGTTTGTAAAATCTCTATTACCTGGTGGGAAAGCCTAGCAAACTGAATCTAAGATTCAGAGAACATGAAAAGCACAATGCGATATAAAGACATGAGAGTCTGTAACTTCATGTAGCCCATACAACTGAATTTAAGAAAATAATTGACATTTGCCACAGATACATTTTTCAAGCAGGTGACTTTGAGAAACTTACCACATTCATTTTCGTTTCAGGATCCACAGCTGTCAGCTTCCCTCTGGAAGCCTCGGTATGCAGGGTCCCAAGGACCAGGCAGACCACCAGACCCAAGAGTTGCATTTTCATTCTGTATAAAACAGTCTACTATTATTTGTCTGAATTTCACTACATAAAATTCTGTTGGTAGATTTTATGCTCCCATAAAACGTTCTGAACAAGGTTTAGGGTAAGTAAAAGTCAGGGCAAACAGGACACAAATGACTCGTCACATCTGGAAACGAAAAGAAAAGAATATGTATGATTCCACTCACACAAAGCTCTTGGAAATGCAACCTAATCTATATTGAAAGACAGCAGATCAACGGCTGCCTGAGGAGACAAGGGCAAAAAGAAAGGATTACAGAGGGATACACACAGGAATCTTTTGGAGGTGATGGGTAGGTTGATTAAATTGAATTTACTGATGGTTTCACAGGTATACACATATGTCAAAACTTACAAATTGTACATTTACAATATGCCCTTTTTTCAGTAAGAAATTAGTGAGAAAGTTTAATATCTTAATCTGGGTTATGGTTACATAAGCATGTCAATATTCATGGGGCTGTACAGAAAGAATTGTGCATTTTATTGTTGTACCTCAATATAAAAAATTTTTTAAAGAAATAAAATGTGTATTGTTATTGTAAATCAGTAATACAATACAGCTATTTTTAAGACTTGTGCTTAAACTGAGTATTCCACAAATCTTCACCTTGTTCTCAGGTTACAAAAGTGAATGCCTTCTTTCTGTTGATGCAATTCCTGCCGCTCCTGCCCTTATTTCTCCCAGCAGTGGTGAACCCCGAGATGGAGGGGATGTTATCTTAAGTCTGCATGGGCAAAGCAATTCCACTTGTGTTTACTCGTAAATTTATATTTTTTAAAGCCATGAAGCATCTGGCAGCAGTTGCTTTCCACTCAAATCCAGACCGGCTGTCCATAGAGGAAGCTCCAGGAAGGTAATAGCTGAAGCCACTCAACTGGAAATGGCACCCAGTTATTTTTTCCTTCCCACACAACACTAAGCAAGTTTCTCAGCATACTAGTTAAGAGATTCTCATAAGGATGATAATGAGGTCAAATGGAGAAATGTGTCCCCACCTCACCCCCCCGTCCCATTCGGTGCAGCTTTCTAGGCTCTCTCTAACAATTTGATCTCAGTTCTTTCTGTATTATAACATTCCAGTTAAGCCAGTTAAGTGTTTGCCCTTATTTCACCCAAGCCCCAGGGCAAAACGATTGTCTGATTAAAATCGAACCTATCTAACTGCCTTGGGCATATGAGATGTACAACACAGATTTTAAAACATGGGATGTGGGCGGCCCATCATTTATTTCCGTGGCTGAAGAGAAGTCCCAAAGCAGCTGTGGCTTAGCCTTCTAACAGCAGCACTAATTGCAATGAGCCAGACACCGCAAGCACAGCTGCCGACCTTCTCTGTTAATTACTCCTCCACCAACTCTATGAAGTCCCGTTAAATCCTTTTTTCTTTTTCCAAGGAAACTTAGGTTCACCCAGTTAAGTACTGGAAGCAAGGTGCCAACTGGTTAAATTGCATTGCCAGGATCTTCACCAGGGCCAATGCCAAAGTCAGCTCTCGAACACTCCATGGGCTAACAAGTTAGAAAGTCAGGCAAGGTGCCCGGAGAAACTAACTGGAGTAGAGGACGGGGAGCAAGAGAGGAACTTGGAATCAGGAGCCCTGGCTGTCACCGCAGTCCGAGGGCTCTGGGCAGCTTCGTTGAGCGGCGACCGCGCCAGTCCAGCAAACCGGAGGGTGCCCCGGGAAAGGCGAACAACTTTGGAGAGCCCCAGACTCCTAGGCCGCAGGGCGATGCCTCGGGCCACCGCCCTCAGCAGAGGCGCCCGCAGATACTCCATGCAAGAGTGTGAGGGGCCGAGCGCAGAGGGTGCTGCCGGTCTGCAGAAGCTCCGGGCAGCACACAGAGAACCCGCAGCGGCGCGCGACCCTCCCCCGCAGCCGGTGGAGGCAGGCGGGCGGGCAGGCAGGCAGGCGGGCGGGCGGGCACGTAGGTAGGGAGGCAGGCGTGCCGCACGCACACCTGGCGGTGCGGCCGGGGTGAGCACTCACCTGGAGCTGTGCTCCCGGGCCGCTGGCCGGAGCCGCAGTGCCCGACCACGAAGGCAGAGGCACAGGATGGGGACATGGAGGAGGAGAAGCTGACTACGGGACGGGAGGGGAGGCGCCCGCACCACCCCGCGCACGCTATTCGCGCCACCAATCCAAGCCCTTGGCTGCCGGAAAGTGCAACAGAGACTCCGCCCTGCATTGCGCCACAACTTACGAGGGTGCCCCCCACCCACGCCCGGGTTTCCGCGGAGCATGCGCGATGAGCGAGCCCAAGCCGTGCCTAGCCTCGGGTCCCTTTCAACCCCTTGCAGCTCCCAAGTTCCACCGGCCCGCGCCAACTGCCTGGTGTCTTGGAGGCTGCCAACTGCTCTGCCCCGGGAGCTCCAGAAGGGCCGGCACCCTCTGCGCCTGGCACAGAGTGCGTGAGCTCTAGAAATGAAAAGAAATTATATGCTCCATGTAAAGCGCTTAGCAGTGCGCCTGATACAAAGCGATCTTGCTGTACATTTTACTTTTACTACTAAAATGCAAAACATTATTAAGACACTAGGGATTTAGCAGCCAACCAGACATGGTCCCTGTTCTGCTTACATTCTAATGGCAAGAGACACACCGTGAATAAGTAACTATGTAATACAAAGTGGTAGTGCTATGAAGAACAAGACAACGAGAAAAGGCTAATGAAAGAGAGTGCTGTGTTACATATAAAAGGTAATCAGAAAAGGACTCTGAAGAAGTGGTATCTCAACCCAAACAGGAAGGTGATTGAGAGCCATGTAGAAACTGGGAGAAAGAGCATTCTGGAATGAGAGAATAGCCTTTATCCCCTGAGGCAGGAATATTTTCTGGGACATTATAGAAAGAGCAAGGAGGTCAATGTCTCTGGAACCGAATATAGTTGGTGGAAAGTGGTACAACATGAAATTCTGGGGATAAGTGGGAGCCCTGGGGCCAGTTTTCTTCTGACCAAAATGAGAAGCCAGTTTTCAATAGAAAGGCACTATAATCAGGTTTACAGTTTATAAAGATCACTCTGACTGCTAGGGTCAACTATGAAAGCAGTTTGAAGGCTACTGAAATAATTCAAGCTAGAGTTAATGACAGCTTGGATCAGGGTGGTGAGAGCAGTAGTGCTGAAGAAAAATACTCAGTACTAGTCATGTTCATAAATTTGAGCCAATGGGGTTTGCTGTTGGTTGCTTACAGGTATGAGACAGTCAAGGATGGTGCTCATGAGTTTAATAAAATGGAGTTGCCATGAATTCCAATGGAGAAAGTGCCAAGTAAAATAGCATGGGAAGGAAATCCAGAGTTTGTTATAGATGTGATTTTGAGACCACTGTTAGAGAACTCTATCAGGCATTGAACACAGACAGTACAGGAGAGCAATCCCAGAGAAAAGGAAACAAATGAAGTGGGCCCTGCAATTGCCCTAAATAATACCTGAAGAGAATTTCCAGGCTGCAGTTCAGGGAGAGGAGAACCTAGGCAAAATCCAGTGGTTTTTCTAAGTGGAGATAAGACTTAAGGAAGGCTAAGGCAGTAGAGTTTGCAGGGCAGAGTACTGGAGTAAAGAGAGGGCAAAGAGAGAGAGAGAAAGCTCCAGAGACATGTAAAGCGTTCCCCTCAAGTCTTGGGCTGAGTGCTAATTGAAGCTTGCATAGAGGGAATGTGAAATAGTGCAGCTGCTTTGGAAAACGACCCACAGTTCTTCAAACACTAAACATACAGTTGCCATATGACCCAGCTATTCTACCCCTAAGTATTTACCCAAAAGAATTAAAAAGCATTTGTACACAAATTATCACAGCAGCTTTGTTTGTTTACTGATTTATTTTTTTTGTTTCAAATATAAAACACAGTGGCTCAACAGTTACACATATTAAATCCTCACTCCCTCTAGTGAGGTTACTATCTGTCAACATAGAAAGATGTTACAGAACCATTGACTATATTCTCATGCACAACAGCTTTATTTTTAACAGGCAAAAACAGAATGATACATATGTCCATCAACGAAAAACGTCCATAACGAAATTCGTCCATAAACGAAAAAACAAATTGTGGCATATTCATGGGATGGAACATTACTCAGCAATAAAAAATAATGAACTATTGATACAACATGTACGACTCTTAAAATAGTTATGTTGAGAGAAAAAACACACAAAAAAACAGTACATACTGTATGATTTCACTTATAAAAAAATTCTAGAAAATTTCAGTTAACCCACATTGACAGAAAGAAGATTAGTAGTTCCTTGGGGAGGGAATTTGTGTGTGGGGGGAGCAGCAGCTGGATTACAAAGGGATATAAGGAAACTTTTGGAGGGAATGGGTCTGTTAATTATCTTGATTGTGGTGTTGGTCTCATGGCTATATATACATATATCAAAACTTGTAAAATGCACACTTCAAATATGTGCAATTTAATCTTCTTCAGTTATACCTCAATAACCCTGTTTAAAAATAGTAATAGCTATCATTTATTGAGACCTCACTATTTGTCAGATCGTCTTAAATAGCTGACATTCGTTATCTTGTTGATGATAATAAACCACCCAACAGTTAATTTTCCTCTCCTGCAGATGAGGATATAGAAGCTAAAGTCATGAAGACAGCATTCAAACTCTAACAGCCTGACCCAGTTCTTATTTACTACCTGAGAATTGTAACCCATTTCCATTCATCACACTTCTCAGGAGTGCCAGGCACTCTTTCAGGTGTCAGGGATTCAGAACTGAACGTTGGCTTCTGCCTTCAGAGCATAATGCAGGAGACAGCGAGCTGAGGAACTGGGGCTTCAGACAGCAAAATCCATCTCTCTTGGCCTGTGGACAAGAGGCCGACCTCAGTCTTCTGCCAATAAAACTGAATGTTGTCTCCCCCTTCGTTGCCAGTAAGTGGCAGCAGCTCTCCAAAAAACCTTTTTCTATATTTGGGCCTCATACAGGGAGGCCCTGCCCCACACTGGTACTAAGGGCCTCAAAGCCTCTGTCTTGCCAATGGGTTTCAGCCCCAGGCAAGTTCGCTATGGATTCAGTGTGACCAAAGAAATTGACAGCAAAACGTTCTTTGGGGTGAAAGGGTTATACCCAACTTTATTTCCAGGTGGCAGGTCAGTCACTAGAATCCCATTCACTCAGAGCGAGTCTGTATGCAGCAAGTCAGTCTCTGTTTCTGGGCCCCTCTGTCCACACAGCTGTCCTCTGGGCTTCTCTGCACAGTCGTCCCACACAGCTATCCTCTGGGCCTCTGTCCTCAGCGCTGCCACCACTCCAGCCTCTGCTCTGCCCTCCTGCAGCCTTGCAGCCCTGACACCGTGTCATGCCCAGAGCACCGGGCAGAGCTCTTTTTATAGAGTTAACAGCCATGACAGGTGTGCAGTGAGCTAGTCAACCAGGGCCAGGTGAGAATCCTAGCCACAGGAACTCTCGTTTTATCCACACCTCACAGGCCTTTGGCCCTATTTTCCCACCCCACCCTTTCCTTCCCTTACCTCTACCCACATTACAATGCTCACGAATTCCAAGAACTCATCTCTACATGCCCGGTAAATTCTAGTGACTGCCCTGCTTCCCAAAAGTATTAAATTACAGTCCGGGGAGAGAAAATCCTGGGGTAAAACACCTCTAAAAACCAAAATCAGTCAAAGGGAGAAATAAAGTTTAAAATTCATTTATTGCTCACAAGCTGCAGTCCTGGGCCATCTCCCTTTCCTGCTCTGGCAGAAGAAAACCGGCCCTCCCCTCACCTCTCAGGTGCAGATAAGCCCTCCTCGCCCAGGTAATTACCCTTTGATATGGAGATGAACTACTCTCCACCCCTGAGGAATGATGCAAATACATTAAAGCCATACTTCTTTCCGCTTCTGAATGCCTATTGATATGCAGATGTACTAAAGCCAGGTGAGACATTCTGGAAATGTTACAATTTTACCCACATAAATATATGTTGTTTTGTTCTGCTTCTATAAGAAGTGCTGATAAAAGGTTTATTGGCATGCAGTTGAAACTACCAGGTGAAATTGGTTTGGGGCTGAGAGGAGGAGATAGGGGTCACAGGGAGAATCAATGGAGTTCAGGTGTCCAGGACAGTCCAGGCTTTGCCCTGAGAAGCTAAGCAAGGGCTTCTTCTTCCTCTTCTTATTCTGGGCTTTCCAGTTAGGTTCATGACTAAAAGCATTTGGTGGCCAGCAGTGGTACACCCCAGCACCAAAAGAATTTCTAGGGATTATTGTATAAGGACCCATTAATTCCCTGCCCACGGTTGCCTTTGATTACCATTAGTGACACCTATCAAGGTTCTGTAATCTGTTATCATTTAAAAAGTAATCAGTGGTTGTGGGTAAAATCGCAATACTTCCAGAATCTCTCTCCTGGCCTTAGTGCATCTCCATATCAATAGGTGTTTCCAAAGGGTGGAGAGAAATAGTCCATCTCCATATCAATAGTACAAGGGCTATCAGGGGCATATCTGGACTGGAGAGGTTGGGTGGGGTCCCTTCTTCTGCAGCCGGCTCATGAGAGATATGGTGAGCTGAAGTGGATGACTGCTTGAAAGCAATAAATGAGTTTCCCCCACTTTATTTCTCCCTTTGACTGATTTCAGTTCACAGGTATTTTGCCTGGGCTGGGAAAATATATTCCTCCTGGAGTTACAGTGCTTAAAAAACAAAACAAAAAAAGTAAAGAAAAAGAAAAAACTCAGGGACAATATTAACGTAGAAAGAGAGTGAGCATTAACACTTTTTGTCTGTACCATTCATTTCAATGTAGAGGAGGAATCTTCCAGAGAAGGGAAGGACCTTCAAGAGAAAAGGGAACTGACTGAGACCTGTTAAAGGCCACAGTGCACCTATTGCCAATTGTGCTGGGCTTCCCGCAGCGTCTCGGTGACACCATCAACCCTGAAAGTATGGAAGCCAGTCTCATTTTGTTCCAACCAATTATAGACAGCCAGGGCAGTTTCACAGTTATACTCAATGAAATTTTTCTTTTCAAGTACTGCAGAGTTAGTTCACATATCTCTAGAAAGTAGAGATCTTAACAGAGTGAAGGAAGCAACTACAGATGGAACTAGCCAGTTCATCATTAGCTTTAAAAGATAGTCTGTTCCTAAACAGCAGCAGACTCACAGAACCCAAGAATGGAGTAACAGTTGCCAAAGGGAAAGGAACTGGGGAGGGTGGGTAGGAAGGGAGGGATAAAGCGAATAAGGGGTATTATAATTAGCACACATAACGTGGGTTGGGGGCACGGGGAAGGCAGTAAGGCACAGAGAAGACAAGTAGTGATTCTATATCATCTTATTATGCTGATAGACAGTGACTGTAATGGGGTATGTGGTGGGGACTTTATAATGGGGGGAATCTAGGAAACACAATGTTGCTCATGTGATTGTATATTAATGATACCAAAATAAAAAAATAAAAATAAAAAAGATAGTCTGCTCCTTAATGTTTATATCTGTAGGCTTGTTCCTCATCTGTATAGGCAACTTTTTAGAATCTTACCTTACCTTCCACCCTTTACCTTCCTGATTCAGAACTTAAGCTGTCAGAAAGGGTGAAAATTAAAGCCCTTAGGTCTTTAAGGCTTCTTAGAGAGCAGGGAGAAAGCTGGCTCCTGACTACAAGAATACATCTCTTAGAGTTGTGGGAGAACCCTGGGTTACATTCAAGTCTAGCCACCATGCAGTGCAGAGGAGAGAAGGCTTCTACTCCCATCCTTCACCTTTTCCCATCTATCCTAATTCTTCTAGTTCGAACCTGTGTATCTGACACTAGCTTATATCAAACAGGCTGAGCTTGTTGGGATACATCAGGAAAAAGCATTCTTTCTTTCCCCTTACTGTGCTCTAGTTTGCTGCTTTCGAAATCACCTCCTATCCCTTAAAAAATCCTTTGGGAGGATTCCTTGCCCTAACAGTTCAATTCCCATCTCAATTCACGATTCAAAGTTTCTCCCTTCCTCCCTCGCAGACCTTGAAATGGAGTCTGGTCTCTGGAAGGGGGTGTGATCTGTTCCTCTCCCTTCCTCTTGCTTTTCCTTACCCACCTACCCCCAATCCCTGCTGCTGGCTTCTCAGGTGAGATAATAGGAAAAGGAGTTTTCTTTTTGTTTTTGTTTTCGCTTTTATGCAACTAGGACTGAAGAGTTACATGGTATCCTCTACCGGCAAGCATAAAATTACTAGCTCTTCAGAAATCTTCTGCATCTGTGAATGTTTTGTTGCCCTTGTCCAGCTTGGATTAATACTTAGTCCATAGGCACACACCTGTTCATCTACATTTGCCCTCTTACAGCACTAAATTATGTTTTCTACCTTTATCTTGCATCTACCTACCACTTCAGCATTTTATTAAAAATAATAATAATAATAATAATAATAATAATAAGGGAGAAATGTAGGATTCACATATAAATCAAGTATAAAAATCAAATGAATAATCATATCTGACCTGATTGTTTATAGTTCATGATGCGTGATCAAAAACGAAAGTTTCTGTGATATGACTGCCCTTGCACTGTTCAGCATGGAGGAACTTATTCACTATGTAAGAACTGGTTCACCATGTAAGAACTTATTCACTATGTAAGAACTGGTTCACCATGTAAGAACTTGTTCGTTATGCTTCAGAAGATTGGAGACTGTTGAGAATTAGGCTTGGGGTTGATTAATGATTGTGCTTTGAGTCCCCTATACAGAATTTTATTGTTGTTAACAACCATTTGATCAATAAATATGAGAGATACCCTCTCAAAAAAAACCAAAAAAAAAAAAAAATTTCTAGTTCTTCTTTAGCACCCACCATTGGATGGAGCTTTCCAAAACAAAAATTCAGAACACACCTCTGGCAGCTGCAACCATCGTGCAGGCAATGAGGTCTTAATTAAATAGGACCCAGTCTCTGGTAGTCCTTTCCTCAGGGGCCTCTGTCAGCACTGGACTATTTTCACAAGCAGCGCTCTTTGTCCTCCATTCTCCATTTGGCATTCACTGAAGTCTCTCCTGGTCTCTATCTGACCACAGGCTAAGGCTCCTCTATGACTCCAGGATGCGCAGCCAGTTGTGGAATCTCAGTATCTTTTCTTATATCTAAATCACAGCTTTTCCAAGTCCATACTGATTTTTTCATATCTCCATTTTGCTGGTGTTATCAGACTGTCTCAACATTTACAACATTGCTACGTAAAGTGGTCCATGGACCAGCACACTGACATTCCATGAGAGTGTGTAAGAAATGCAGAATCTAAATGAAGGATTCAAGATGGCAGCATGAGAGGTGAGACAGAGAACTCTTCCCCAAATCACATATAACACAAAAATATAGTTAATACAACTAATCCTGAAAGAGCAACAGGAAAGAGTGCTGTACCAGACTACATAAACCTGGAGAACAGAGCAGACCTCACGAAACAGAATAACGTACCAAAGCTGTCATTCGGTGGGACCAAATCCCTTCCCCCTCCCAGCTCCCAGGCAGAAGGAAGAGAAATGGAGCGGGGAGGGGGTGGAAGAATAGGACTGCTGAACACCTAGCACTGGAAATCTGCTTTGGGAGCACAAACCTAGATTGCATGGTGCTCTGGAGATTAGTGGGGTGGAAAGCTAAGACAGGTGGAATACTTGGATAGACTAAGATTCCAGACATTTGTGAAGGACAGGGATCCATATCCAGCCACTCTGGGACAAATGAAAGGCGGGCAGTCTGAGAGGCTTCCTAGCAGCCAGAGGGCTGTTAAAGGGCTGGGGTTTGCATACAGCTTGCTGTGCAGAAGGGATATGTGGACAAGGTTGTCTGGGCACACTCTGCCCAGCAGATTGGGAACTTTCAGGAGCTTCTGGCACTCCATCCCCCTGGATGGCTACTCAACTCCAAGGCCCCCACTGTGATATGCAGCCTGCTGCACTTTTTTTCTGGCCTGCTGGCACCGGCTCACAAACCAGCAGTCATTGCCCTGGCATCAGACCAGCTAGAGGGAGGCCCCACCTACAGCAGCTACAGATGCAAAGTGCAGACACTTACACCTGTGTTCTCAGCCATCTGGTTCTGACAGTGGAGACAGGCACCATAGCCAGCAAGCAGGAAACAGCTCTTTCCTCCCCACACACACCAGCGCTGCTTCCTTGCACCCTCTGACATCACTTCAAGGGTTGAGCAGCTCCAGAGATTAGAGCTTCTGGGCACTAGAGAGCATCACATACAAATATGAAATGTCAAAAGAACTGGTTTCAAACAAAAATCTCAAAAACACCAGGAAAAGGGCCAAATGAAACTGAACTCAAAATAGAAACTGAACTCTTCCTGAAAGAGAGTTCAAAATAAAAATCATAAACATGCTCGTAGAGGTACAGAAAAATATTCAAGAACTAAGGGATGAATTTAGGACAGAGATTCAATCATTAAGAAATTCCATATCTGAAAAAAACATACAATGTAGGGATTTAAAAGCAGATGTAGTAGAAGAGATGGTAAATGCAATAGAAATTAGAGAAAAGGAATACAAAAAAGCTGAGGCACAGAGAGACAAAAGGATCACTAAGAATGAAAGAATATTGAGAGAACTGCGTGATCAATCCAAATGGAACAATATTTGCATTATAGGGGAACCAGAAGAAGAGAGATGAAAAGGGACAGAAAGTGTCTTTGAGGAGGTAATTGCTGAAAACTTCCCCAATCTGGGGAAGGAGATAGTCTCTCAGGCCATGGAGGTGCACAGATCTCTGAACACAAGGGACCCAAGGAAGACAACACCAAAACATATAATAATTAAAATGGTAACCCTCAAGGATAAGGACAGACATTTAAAAGCACCGAGAGACAGAAAAAAGATCACATACAAAGGAAAACTCATCAGGCTATCATCAAACTTCTCAACAGAAACCTTACAGGCCAAAAGGGATTGGCATGATATATTTAATGCAATGAAGCAGAAGGGCCTTGAACCAAGAAAAGACTACACAGCAAGATTATCAATTAAATTTGAAGGAAGGATTAAACAATTTTCAGATAAGCAAAAGCTGAGGGAATTTACCTCCCACAAACCACCTCTAGAGTGCATTTTGGAGGGACTGCTATAGATGGAAGTATTTCTAAGCCTAAATAGCTGTGACCAGGGGAAATAAAACTACATCAAAGAAAGTAGAACAATTAATTACTAAGGACATGCAAGATCAAATTAACTAACTCCAAAGTCAATCAAGGAATACGCAGAGTACAGAATATGATACTTAAAATATAAAGAACGGAGGAGGATGAAAAAGGAAGGAAAAAAAGAACCTTTAGGTTGTGTTTATAATAGCATACTAAGTGAGTTAAATTAGACTGTTAGATAGTAAGAGCATTACCCTTGCACCTTTGGTAACCACAAATCTAAAGCCTGCAATGGCAATAAGTACATACCTATCGACGATCACCCTGAATGTAAATGGTCTGAATGCACCAATTAAAAGACATAGAGTCACAGAATGGATAAGAAAAACAAGACCCATCTATATGCTGCTTACAAGACACTCACTTCAAACCCAAAGACATACACAGACTGAAAGCAAAGGGATGGAAAAAGATACTTCATGCAACAAATAGGGAGAAGAGATCAGGAGTTGCAGTACTTGTATCAGACAAAATAGACTTCAAAACAAAGCAAGTCAGAGGATCACGGGAAGATGGCAGCATGAGTAGTTCAGAGGAAATCTCTTCCCCAAAACATATATACTTATGAAAATACAATAAATACAACTATTCCTAACAGAGACACCAGTGGATGCAGTACAACAGCCAGGATACATCTACATCTGTGAGAATTCAACATCACACGAAGGGGGTAAGATAAAGCCGCGGTCAGGCAGGACCCAAACGCTCCCCCACCCCAGAACCTGGCAGGAAGAAAGGAATCAGAACAGGGAGGGAGTGAAAGCCCAGGACTGCTAAACAACCAGCTCTAGAAATCCGCACCCAGAGCGCAGACACAAAGTGCACGGGGTGCTGGATATTAGAGAAAAAGAAAAGCAAAACCTGTGGGCAGGTCCCCGCAACTGATGCCCCCGAGACAAAAGAAAAGCGAGTGCTTTCTGTAAGTCTTAAAGAGACAGGGACCCCATAGCTGGATGAAGTCGTCCCGGCACACTTAGCCAGCAGCTGTGAATCCTAGAGAACCTTAGGAGCCCTAAACCCCGGGGAGGCAGCGCAGCTCAGAAGCCCCTCACAGCACTAAGCAGCCTGCCAGTCATTCCTCCAATGGGCACAGACCCCGACACACCGGCCGAGTAGCAGGTGAGAGTGGCAGTGCGTGCCAGGGGCAGCGGTGCCAGAAGGGACCAGGAGCAGATTGCGTGCGCCAATGGCACCAGAGGGGACCAGTAGAGCATTGTGCGAGCCTGCAGCAGTGGCAACTGAACAGCCCGGGTGCAGCTCGCATGCACCTGCAGCAGTGGAGCCAGAGGAGGCCAGTAGAGGCCTGCGTGGGACAGCCCCACCCGCACTTGCAGCAGAGCCAGAGGGAGCCGGCATGCTCCCAGCAGCCGACCGGAATCCCAGCCCAACACACAGCCACCCGGGGCCAGACCCAAAGGCCGCTGCTGGCACTCAGCTGCCCGGCAGGGGTGCCGTTATCACAGAGGAGCACACCTGGCATGCCTGCCACTCCCCACAGGGCTCCGTGCTGCTCTGACAGAGACCCCGCCCACAGCAGCTTAGGGGACTAACCCAGTGGCTGCTCCAGGAGTGCGGGTAACCGACACAGGCAACGGAGAAGGGCAAGGTATCCAGCAAGCAGGAAAGGACTTTCTTCTCCCAGCTGACACACCTGCAATCTGCCTACAGCCACGGATATCACCATGAAAAGGCAAAAAATTTAGTCCAGTCCAAGATAGTTCAGACAACACCTGAGAGAGGATCTGCAGAGACAGACCTAACCAGTCTCCCTGAAAAAGAATTCAAAATAAAAATCATAAACATGCTGACAGAGCTGCAGAGAAATATGCAAGAGCTAAGGGATGAAGTCTGGAGGGAGATTACAGATGTCCGGAGGGAGATTACAGAAGTGAAACAAACTCTAGAAGGATTTATAAGCAAAATGGATAAGATGCAAGAGGCCATTGATGGAATAGAACCAGAGAATAGGAATGCATAGAAGCTGACACAGAGAGAGATAAAAGGATCTCCAGGAATGAAAGAATTTTAAGAGAACTGTGTGACCAACCTAAAAGGAACAATATCCGCATTATAGGGGTACCAGAAGAAGAAGATAGAGAAAAAAGGATAGAAAGTGTCTTTGAAGAAATAATTGCTGAGAACTTCCCCAAACTGGGGGAGGAAATACTTGCTCAGACTACAGAGGCACACAGAAATCCCGAGAGATGGGACCCAAAGCGGACAACACCAAGACACATAATAATTAAAATGGCAAAGATCAAGGACAAGAACAGAGTATTAAAGACAGCCAGAGAGAGAAAAAAGGTCACCTACAAAGGAAAACCCATCAGGCTATCATCAGACTTCTCAACAGAAACCTTACAGGCCAGAAGAGAATGGCATGATATATTTAATGCAATGAAACAGAAGGGCCTTGAACCAAGGATACCGTATCCAGCACAATTATCATTTAAATATGAAGGAGGGATTAAACAATTACCAGACAAGCAAAAGTTGAGGGAATTTGCCTCCGAAAAATCACCACTACAGGGTATCTTAGAGGGACTGCTCTAGATGGAAGCACTCCTAAAAAGAGCACAGAACAAAACACCCAACATATGAAGAATGGAGTAGGAGGAATAAGAAAGGAAAGAGATAATCATCAGACTGTGTTTATAATAGCTCAATAAGTGATTTAAGTTAGACAGTAAGGTAGTAAACAAGCTAACCTTGAACCTTTGGTAACCATGAGTGTAAAGCCTGCAATGGCAATAAGTACATTTCTTTCAATAATCACTCTAACTGTAAATGGACTGAATGCACCAATCAAAAGACACAGAGTAATAGAATGGATAAAAAAGCAAGACCCATCTATATACTGCTTACAAGAGACTCACCTCAAACCCAAAGACATGCACAGACTAAAAGTCAAGGGATGGAAAAAGATACTTCATGCAAACAATAGAGAGAAAAAAGCACATGTTGCAATACTAGTATCAGCAAAATAGACTTCAAAATAAAGAAAGTAACAAGACATAAAGATGGATATTACATAATGATAAAGGGCTCAGTCCAACAAGAGGATATAGGCATTATAAACATATATGCACCCAATACAGGAGAACCAACATATGTGAAACAAATACTAACAGAACTGAAGGGGGAAATAGACTGCAATGCATTCATTTTAGGAGACTTCAACACACCACTCACCCCAAAGGATAGATCCACTGGGCAGAAAATAAGTAAGGACACAGCAGCACTGAACAACACGGTAGAGCAGATGGACCTAATAGACATCTATAGAAATCTACATTCAAAAGCAACAGGATACACATTCTTCTCAAGTGCACATGGAACAACCTCCAGAATAGACCACATACTAGGCCACAAAAGAGCCTCAGTAAATTAAAAAAGATTGAAATCCTACCAACCAACTTTTCAGACCACAAAGGTATAAAACTAGAAATAAATTGTACAACGAAAGCAAAAAGACTCACAAACACATGGAGGCTAAACAACATGTTCCTAAATAATCAATGGATCAACGACCAAATTAAAATGGAGATCCAGCAATATATGGAAACAAATGACAACAACAACACAAAGCCCCAACTTCTGGGGGACGCAGCAAAAGCAGTCTTAAGAGGAAAGTATATAGCAATCCAGGCATACTGAAAGAAGGAAGAAAAATCCCAAATCAATAGTCTAATGTCACAATTATTGAAACTGGAAAAAGAACAAATGAGGCTTAAGGTCAGCAGAAGGAGGGACATAATAAAGATGAGAGAAGTAATAAATAAAATTGAGAAGAATAAAATAAAAGAAAAAGTCAATGAAACCAAGAGCTGGTTCTTCGAGAAAATAAACAAAAAAGATAAGCCCCTAGCCAGACTTATTAAAAGAAAAAATGAGGCAACACACATCAACAGAATCAGAAATGAGAAAGGAAAAATCACGACGGACCCCACAGAAATACAAAGAATTATTAGAGAATACTATGAAAACCTATATGCTAACAAGCTGGAAAACCTAGAAGAAATGGACTTCCTAGAAAAATACAACCTTCCAAGACTGACACAGAAAGAAAAAAAATCTGAACAGACCAATTACCAACAACAAAATTGAAGTGGTAATCAAAAAACTACCCAAGAACAAAACCCCCAGGCCAGATGGATTTACCTCAGAATTTTATCAGACATACAGAGAAGACATAATACCCATTCTCCTTAATGTTTTCCAAAAAATAGAAGAGGAGGGAATACTCCCAAACTCATTCTATGAAGCCAACATCACCCTAATACCAAAACCAGGCAAAGAACCCACCAAAAAAGAAAACTACAGACCAACATCCCTGATGAACATAGATGCAAAAATACTCAGCAAAATATTAACAAACCGAATTCAAAAATACATCAAAAGGATCATATACCATGACCAAGTGAGATTCATCCCAGATCCATCAACATCATCCACCACATCAACAAAAAGGACAAAAACCACATGATTATCTCCATAGATACTGAGAAAGCATTTGACAAAATTCAACATCCATTCATGATAAAAACTCTCATCAAAATGGGCATAGAGGGCAAGTACCTCAACATAGTAAAGGCCATGTATGATAAACCCACAGCTAACATCATACTGAACAGCCAGAGGCTGAAAGCTTTTCCTCTGAGATCGGGAACAAGATAGGGATGCCCACTCTCCCCACCGTTATTCAACATAGTACTCGAGGTCCTAGCCATGGCAATTAGACAAAACAAAGAAATACAAGGAATCCAGATTGGTAAAGAAGAAGTCAAACTGTCCCTATTTGCAGATGACATGATATTGTATATAAAAAACCCTAAAGATCCCACTCCAAAACTACTAGAACTAATATTAGAATTCAGCAAAGTTGCAGGATACAAAATTAACACACAGAAATCTGCAGCTTTCCTATACACTAACAATGAACTAATAAAAAGAGAAATCAGGAAAATAATTCCATTCACAATAGCATCAAAAAGTATAAAATACCTAGGAATAAACCTAACCAAGGAAGTGAAAGAGACTATACTCTGAAAACTATAAGACAGTCTGAAAACTATAACAGAAATTGAAGAGGCCACTAACAAATGGAAACTCATCCCATGCTCCTCACTAGGAAGAATTAATATCATCAAAATGGCCATCATGCCCAAAGCAATATACAGATTCGATGCAATCCCTATCAAATTACCAACAGCATTCTTCAATGAACTGGAACAAATAGTTCAAAAATTCATATGGGAACACCAAAGACCCCGAATAGCCAAAACAATCCTGAGAAAGAAGAATAAAGTGGGGGCAGATCTCACTCCCCAACTTCAAGCTCTAGTACAAAGCCACAGTAATCAAGACAGTTTGGTACTCGCACAAGAACAGAGCCACAGACTAATGGAACAGAATAGAGACTCCAAACATTAACCCAAACATATATGGTCAATTAATATATGATAAAGGAGCCATGGACATACAATGGGGAAATGACAGTCTCTTCAACAGATGGTGCTGGCAAAACTGGACATCTACATGTAAGAAAATGAAACTGGATCACTGTCTAACCCCATACACAAAAGTAAATTTGAAATGGACCAAAGACCTGAATGTAAGTCATGAAACCATAAAACTCTTAGAAAAAAACATAGGCAAAAATCTCTTAGACATAAACATGAGTGACTTCTTCTTAAACATATCTCCCTGGGCAAGGAAAACCACAGCAAAAATGAACAAGTGGCACTATATCAAGCTGAAAACCTTCTATACAGCAAAGGACACCATCAATAGAACCAAAAGGTATCCTACAGTATGGGAGAATATACTCATAAATGACATATCTGATAAAGGGTTGACACCCAAAATATATAAAGAGCTCACACACCTCAACAAACAAAAAACAAATAATCCAACTAAAAAATGGGCAGAGGAGCTGAATAGACAGTTCTCTAAAGAAGAAATTCAGATGGCCAACAGACACATAAAAAGATGCCCCACATTGCCTGTCATCAGAGAAATGCAAATTAAAACCACAATGAGATATCATCTCACACCAGTAAGGATGGCTACCATCCAAAAGACAAACAACAACAAATGTTGGTGAGGTTGTGGAGAAAGGGGAACCCCCCTCCACTGCTGGTGGGAATGTAAATTAGTTCAACCATCGTGAAAAGTAGTATGGAGGTTCCTCAAAATGCTCAAAATAGAAATACCATTTGACCCAGGAATTCCACTTCTAGGAATTTACCCCAAGAATGCAGCACTCCAGTTTGAAAAAGACAGATGCACCCCTATGTTTATTGCTGCACTATTTACAATAGCCAAGATATGGAAGCAACCTAAATGTCCATCAGTAGATGAGTGGATAAAGAAGATGTGGTACATATACACAATGGAATGTTATTCAGCCATAAGAAGAAAACAAAACCTACCATTTGCAACAACATGAATGGAGCTAGAGGGTATTATGCTCAGTGAAATAAGCCAGGTGGAGAAAGACAAGTACCAAATGATTTCACTCATATGTGGAGTATAAGAACAAAGAAAAACTGAAGGAACAAAACGGCAGCAGAATCACAGAACCCACGAATAGACTAACAGTTACCAAATGGAAAGGGACTGGGGAGGATGGGTGGGAAAGGAGAGATACGGGTGGGGAAAAAGAAAGGGGGCATTACGATTAGCATGTATAATGTGGCGGTTAGGGTATGGGGCAGGCTCTACAACACAGAGAAGACAAGTAGTGATTTTACAGCATCTTACACTTATGGACAGTGACGCTGAAGGGGTATGTGGGGAGGACTTGGTGAAGGGGCAGCCTAGTAAACATAATATTCTTCATGTAATTGTAGATTAATGATACCAAAATCAAAATATATTTACATTTTAAAAAATGGCACCCCAGTCAGTAGCTCCTGCTCTTGACCAATCCACCCCAGTCCAGGATTCCTTGCAGCAGCTGGGGCTGGTTTGTTCCAGGGACTTCCCCTCTGATCTCCCTGAACAACACCAACTGCTCCAGCATCTGGCTTTTGGAGCAAGGAACTGACAAACTCCGCAAGTCAGTGGACTCAACCATTGAAGGAGGATTAGTTACTCTGGTGTGTACCACTAGAAACTCCCTGTCCCTCTATCTGGGCTTCTTCTTGGGAAAAAACTGAATTGTTTTGCATTCCATTGGAGTACCCACTTGGAGAGGGGGAAGAGTTGTTGGACTTCTACAGTATTTGTGAAGCAGTTTATTTGCACTTGTTTATTTGCTCTTGTTTCTGGCTTGTTTGCATTTGTTTGGGGTTAATTTGCTTTTGTTTCTCGTTCACCAGTATTTGTTTCTGAGTTTTGTGTTCTTTGCATTTCTGTCTATACTTTTACTTTCAGAATGGGTGGGGGGGCTGCTCCTATCCCTAAGGAAAATCCATTAGGACATATTTTGAAAAAGTGGTCAGCCCACAGCTATGAACCTATTGTTGGGCAGCCGCAGTTAATTAAGAAGGCCTCCAGGGGGACAACATGCACGCGGCTCCTGTGTGGGGAGCCTGACACCTGGAGGCCACCAGGCCTGGGCACTGGCTGGGCAGCTGCATGAGGCCTGGAGAGCCCAAGGAGGGGGTACTCTTAGGCGGCAACCTAATGTTTTTGTTTTTATTATTTTTATTTTGGTATCATTAATCTACAATTACATGAGTGACATTATGATTACTAGACTTCCCCCATCATCAAGTCCCCACCACATACCACATTACAGTCACTGTCCATCAGCATAGCAAGATGCTGTAGAATCACTGTCTTCTCTGTGTTGTACAGCCCTCCCCATGCTCCCCACCCCCTACATTATGCCTGCTAATGTAATGCCCCTTTTCCCCCCTTGACCCTCCCTTCCCACCCAACCTCCCCAGTCCCTTTCCCTTTCATAACTGTTAGTCCATTCTTGGGTTCTGAGTCTGCTGCTGTTTTGTTCCTTCAGTTTTTTTCTTGGTTCTTGATATACTCCACATATGAGTAAAATCATTTGATACTTGTCTTTTTCTGCTTGACTTATTTCACTGAACATAATACCCTCTAGCTCCATCCATGTTGTTGCAAATGGTAGAATTTGTTTTCTTCTTATGGCTGAATTATTCCACTGTGTATATGTACCACATCATCTTTATCCATTCATCTACTGATGGACACTTGGGTTGCTTCCATTTCTTGGCTATTGTAAATAGTGCTGCGATAAACATAGGAGTACATATGTCTTTTTCAAACTGGGCTCCTGCATTCTTAGGGTAGATTCCTGGGAGTAGAATTCCTGGGTCAATGGTATTTCTATTTTTACTTTTTTGAGGAATGTCCATACTGCTTTCCACAAAGGTTGAACTAATTTACATTCCCACCAGCAGTGTAGGAGGGTTCCCCTTTCTCCACATCTTCGCCAACATTTGCTGTTGTTTGTCTTTCGGATGTTGGCCATCCTGACTGGTGTGCAGTGATATCTCATTGTGGTTTTAATTTGCATTTCTCTGATGATTAGGGATGTGGAGCATCTTTTCATGTGTCTGTTGGCCATCTGAATTTCTTCTTTGGAGAAGTGTTCAGATCCTCTGTCCATTTTTTAATTGGATTATTTGCTTTTTCTTAAGGTGCATGAGTTCTTTATATATTTTCGATGCCAACCCTTAATCAGATATGTCATTTATGAATATATTCTCCCATACTGTAGGATGTCTTTTTGTTCTATTGATGATGTCCTTTGCTGTACAGAAGTTTTCAGCTTGATATAGTCCCACTTGTTCATCTTTGCTTTTGTTTCCCTTGCCTGGGGGGATATGTTCATGAAGAAGTTGCTCATATTTATGTCCAAGAGATTTTGCCTATGTTTTTTTCTAAGAGTTTTATGGTTTCATGACTTACATTCAGGTTTTTGATCCATTTTGAATTTACTTTTTTGTCTGGGGTTAGACAATGATCCAGTTTCATTGTCTTACATGTAGCTGTCCAGTTTTGCCAACACCAGCTGTTGTAGAGGCTCTTATTTCCCCATTGTATATCCATGGCTCCTTTATCAGATATTTATTGACCGTGTATGTTTGGGCTAAAACATGCCTATTATCTCTACAATTACCACACTTTCCTGAAAAACATAGTCATAGAAAAACTTGTTTGGAAAATAATTGAAAAACAATGATGTGCTTCATAAAGAAAAAATGTCTGACAATTGTGGATAAATTATTTGGATCAATGGCCCAGAGGAGTAGCGCATTCTCCCTGGCCTCTGACCACGGCACCCATCCGGGTTTTACTGCATGGGACCAGGAAAGCCAATATATCAGGGTCATTAGGGGCTTTTCCGTCCTCCTTCCTTCCTTGAATACCAGCCCCACCTAACATGACCAACCATCCTGGTTTGCCAAGAAAAGTCCCTCATCCCCTAGCACATGGTTCCAGTTATTCACCATCCGCACCACTCACCCTGATTAAGTCACCACCTGGGTCAGTGACTGAGGACACCAAGGGTGTGTGGCAAGCTTTGGCTATGTGGGCAGGAAGAAGCCTGCTAAAGAGCCTGGGGAAAGGTGAGGAGGCCAAAGAAGCTTTGCCCACCCACCAGGGGATGAGCCTCTCTCCTCTGACTTGGATCTCCTTTGTTTTCAGGTCAGAAAGCATGAAGGACACCTGGAAGGAGTATTACGGAATGGTGACTGGAATACTGGAGAGGTTCCCAAAGTACGGCTGCTGTTTTTCCTCTCCAGGCGTAGTACACAAATGCTTACACACAATGGGCACTGGTGGCCCTCAGGTCAGAAACTTAGATGGTATCCTGAAGCAGGAAACCGGGACAGATTCGAGTGCTTCCAACGGGTCTCAGCAGCTTTGCTTGGCTCCTCCCTAGGAGTCAGGACAATTTGCTGAGGACACAGGACACAATCTACCCTTGATAACCTCACAGATTAGGAAACATACAAAGCAGTAATCCAGTCACTAACACCTGGTCAAATGGTGCCAAGGGCCAAAAAAAAAAATGAAAGACTTGCGTGACAACTTTAATGAAAAAGTAGTGATTCTTAGAGGATAATAAATTCAGGGATGGCTTTCTAGAGGATGTCATTTGATGTAGGTATTTAAAGATGGGAAAGACAGGGTAACAGGAACTGGTAAGGACACTTCTTGTGCAGTGAGTGACCTGGTGTGCTGGACAGTGTGGTTAACTCAGGGAAACACTGGGAGACAAAGCTGGAAAAGTCAGCTTTGGGTCAAGGCCACAGACAGTCATAATTCCAAGTTAAGGGGCTTGGAATTCCTGCTGTGAAAAATAGGGAACTATAGATGTTTCTTGAGCAGAGGTCTGATCAAAATAACAATGTGCTTCATAAAGAAAAAATCTGACAGGTGTGGATAAATTTTTTGGATCAAGAGCCCAGAGCAGTAGGAAGCTCAGATAAGGACCTATGATAGCAATTTAGCCAAAGGATAATGAGGGTAAGTAGACCAAACCACCAAAAGAGGGGAAAAGGGAGGGATGTACCTAAATGGCCCCCAAGAGAGAGAGTCATTTCTTTAATTAGGAGCTGGAAAAGGAGCTGGGGGTAAGGAGGTTGGTGAAGACGCAAAGACTTTAACATTAGAGGAGCAGCCAGTGGGGAGGCCCTCATGTAGGAGCATGTAGGCATCTTTCTCCATGTTCATGCATCAGGCACATGCACACGTTTGTGTGTATGTGTGTGTGCACTGATACTTGTGGGATGTTGGAAATACAGGGATGGAGTATTCCCTTCTGGGAAGGCCACACAACTTATAGGATTCCAGTTCCTTCACTAAAGTTATGGGAACTCCCAGAGTTTGGGAAATGGACTCCAGAATGGAAGAGACCGGATGGGTAGTAGGTATATTCCCATGCACCCCTTCCCTGGTATAACAGCTCCATCAGTTTGAGCCTGTGTTTTTCGCTTCTTACAAGTCCATGCTTCCTCCCCAGCAAAAAAATGCAGATCACCATAATCACCTATGGCACACATGGCAACACCCGCATGGATATCACCTCAAACAGACAAGTGGTGCTTTGATCCCATAAGACAAACCCAGTCACAGGGACAACCACAGAACTGAGGGGCTCCCTGATACTGCAATTAGGCTGGGCTGCCTTGGGCCATACTCAGTACCCACCCTGACAGCCCTAGTTCCCTGGGTCCCAATGACCCTTCTAGGACTGGCACTTACTGAACCCTGCCCTAGTCTCCACCCCTCTGAGCCCAGCCCTCCGCCTGCCCTGAGTCCTTCCCTCCATGCTCAGCCCTTTCCCTAGAACAGACTGACCAGGAGGATTCCCTCGACTGGGTGGAGCAGATGTGGGAGTCCTTTGGGGACACTACAGATAACTGGCAGTTGTGTGTCACTCTCTGCCCTGGGCCACTGGGGAAAGAGGGAGGCAGAATCAGAAACAGAGAGGAAGGGATGGGTGTCATCCAGGTGTTGGTACTTCAGTGGAGGGGAGCACAGTTGCACTGGTCTGGTCAGGTGAGCCCAGAAGTGAGTCCTGAACACCAGGCTGAGACAGGGTGCTGGAGGAAGGACTAATGGACCTGGATCCCAGGTGGGTCATAGGTGGGAAGTGGGAAGGTGTGGAACTTCTGAGTAGCTGAGAGGTTAAGATTCTTCTGGAGGCAAATGAGTGGATTTCACCTGAGTGGGTGGAGCACCAAAGAGAGCCTGGAGGGTCCCTGGGCCTGTGGCACAGAGCTGCTGTTCAGGACCATGGAGAGAAGGCAGGAGCAACCAAGTGAGCAGGGCTGGCCAGCCCTCAGGGGAGGGAGCCTGGTGGTGCCAGGGCATGAGGACAGCACTCCCAAGGCTGATCTTGAGGAGGAGCAGGGGGCACATGGCCTCTCTGTGAGCCTGGGTGGCCAATCCTGCTTTCACAGTTTGAAGGCAAGAGAGACCTGTGTGGGTTTGAGGTGGAAGAAAGCCATTGCACGGGAAGGGACTCTGGCAAGGGGGAGAGGCAGGGGTGCTGGGCTTGGGTTTCAGGAGTAGCAATTACCAGATAGTGGGGAAGAGGACACTGCTGCTTCCAAGCTGGAGAAATAGGGTCCAGACCTTATGAAACTAGAGAAGGTATGGGTGGGTCATGGAGGACCTCTGTGATCCTCTATAGGGAGTGAGAGTGGAGCCCACTTCCCTGAGGTGAGGGTTCAGGACAGGAGTAGGTCCAGGAAGCAGGAAAGGTATAAAAACCTGTGCCTTTGGGAGAGATATTTTGAGTAGCCTGTTGTCCCTGCCATGAGCAGAGCTGGGAGCAGAGCTGGAAGGGCAGCACTCTCAGGGGAGAGTCAACTGAGATGAGAGATGCTGGGTAAGGTGGGTCCTGGGCTGGGGTTGGGGAGGGCTCAGAGGGGCAGCACATTTGGCAGTGCTGTCAGCCAGTGGGAGAGCTTCCAAACTGTGGTGAGAAGGGGGGATTTGGGGGATGGGCTGGGCAGGGTGTGCTTTGGCCTGAACTGGCCTTGGGTCCCAGGCCTCACCCCAGGGCTGGGCAGGTCAGTGCTGGACTTGGGGCTCTCAGATCTCAGCCCTGGGCAGCATCTCTTCTGCCCATGGTGAGAACCCAGACTTCAAGGCCCATGGTCTCCTTCGCCTTGCTGTGCCAGCTCACCTCATCATGTGGGGTCAGCTTGACGTAGACCCCGATGCCTTACCATGTCCCAGTGCCAACCTGAGCTGTCTGTCCAAACAGGGCTGGCAGGCTGAGGGTCACCTCTCTTTTGCCTGCATGGATAGCCCACAGGACCACTTCCCAGCCCCTGCTCTTTTCTTTGGGAGCACATGATGTCCAGCAGCCCTAGGGCTCTAATTTGGCAGTTTGTTACTTCCTAAGCACCCATACAGAAGGAGAAGTCTTCGAGGGGACTGAGTAACCTCAGGGGACAGAGGCACGGGAGGACAGGAAAGGCCAGTGGTATAAGCAGGGTGACCTTTCTGAGCTCAGCCTTACCTATGGGAGCACAGTGTCCCCTCACCAGGGTCCCCCGGGGCTGAGCCATGCTGCTAGCTCACACTGTGATGGAATCACAGTTGGGACGTCCCCACACTCACCATGGACAGTCAAGGCATGTCCCTGGGTGAGGTCCCCCAGGTCAGCAAGGTTGAGATGGACCTGAGCACAGAGATAGCCAGCCCATACCCATTGGGCCAGCAAAGCAGCGTCTCCCTCCAACGTTGCTCAGTGGATGGGGTACTGAGAAGGTGGGTACTAGGATGCCAATGCAAAAGACACAGGACAGAAGGGCTGAGACAGGGCTACTTGACTTGGCCCTCTCCTATCTCAGCAGGTCTGCATGTGCAGGTGTGCCAGGACACCTCGGGGGTGTTTATAATATGCAACCCCTCACTCCAATTCCCCCTTGCTCTTGAATTTTTTTTTTTTCAGAACAAAAATAGATGAAGGTATTAGCAGTCTTCACACTATAGTGCCTTCAGGAGCCAGAAACCTGTATAAAGGATTGAATAAGGTACAGAATCTAGACCTCTGAGACCTGGCTCTGCTTTATCAAGTTCTTAGAGGATCATGGACTTATTACACTATCCTCCCTATTTTCTTCATTTTTTTGCAGGCAAATGAGCAGATTGGGCTGCACTACCAATGTAAGTTGGCTTTTGCATTCTTTGTGGTCAGGTCCGGGGACAGAGCCAGGCCTGGGCCTCAGTGAGGTCAGTTCAGACCCTTGCAGGCCATGTCCAGGTGCTGACTCCTGGAGCTAGCTGGTTGCCCTCTCTGAGCTGCAGCTTCCTGCTCTGAGCAGTGAAGAGGAAAACCACCCACAGTAACGTTTCTCATCACAACATGGGGTCATGTGTGCACCTCTGGGTTCCTAGGAAGTATGAGGTGCTGGCCCTGGAGTGGGGCTGGATGAAAGAGAAAAGGAAAAACCCAGAGGCTCCTAGAGTCCAGAAGGAGGGCTTCATTCAGCTGAAGAAGAGAGCTTGATCTTCCTCACTGCCAACCACACATTCCTCCCTGAGTCCTTCTCCCTTCAGCTCCTTCCCTTGGGTTGATGATCCTGCTCTGACTGTGTCTCCCATAGTAAGAAGGCTGTGCCTGACCCAGAACCATCTTCATCTCAGCTGTAGGGTCTAGGAAAGATGTGTGGGCCCAGGGAAAGGCATTGAGCTGGGCAGGGAGTCTGCTGCCCAAGCGCCTCTGACCTCGAGCCCTGAACCTGGGTCCACAGATGCCCACAGGAGAGCGGTGGGTGAGGTCCATAGCTGGGCCAGGCCTGCAAGGACCTGTGGGAATCTTGTAGGGTGGATGTGCCCATTCCTGCCTTTGCTCATCTGGAAGGCTGATGCTTGTCCAGTGAAATTGCTAGAGTGCCTTTCAGGGCAAAGGTTGTACCATCTGGTAGAAGTGACAGTTCTGTAGGAAGAAGCTGGGCCTGGTTTCCTCATTCATAAAGTGGGTGCTGGGCTAGGGCCCCTTTCTTGCTACAGGAATAAGCTACAAAGATGTAGACCTCTGAGACCTGGCTCTGAGGTCAGGTGTGTGGACGGCTGGTGCTCAGGTCTGGGAGGCCTCTCCCCAGGAGGGTGAGGTGTGGAGAGCAGTGCTGGGGTCACTCCTGGTGCCTTTTCTGGTAATGATATGCCCTTTCCCTCTTTGCAGTTACAATGTATCCCAGTCTGGTTATTGCTTGTCTGCTGGGACACTGCTGCCAAACGTCATTCAGAAGAGTAAGGTCGAAGTGAGTCCAGTCCAAAGTTAAAATCATTTTGCTCCATACACCTGGGAGCAGTCTTTCCTGTGGCCCTGGCTGGGACTGGGTCTGGGTCTGCCCTCAGAGCTGCATCCCCCTGGGCTCTAGTCCATGGAGGGAAGTGGGGGCAGCCCCAGGGCTCTGAGTCTCTGCCAGGTCTCCCAGGATGGTGTGTTCTGTTTAGATTGAAAGATGATGCCAAATAGGACTGGGACTGGGATCCTGGCTTAGGCATACACTCCATGTGTGGCCTTGGCCAAACAAGTGTCCCTTCTCACTTTTTTCTCTATAGTAGCTGCACTAAGCTCTACCACATATGTCAACCTCTACTTGGAAATAGGAAGCAGGTGTGTACCTGCGTGATGGGGGAGTGGCCTGAGGAAGCCCAGGACGGGGGCAGGAGATGTGCTACCCCTGGTGCTGAGGTGGGTGTGATCTTCCCCACAAATATCTGGGCTACAGCTGGACTTTCTGGGTCCTCCTCAGCCCTCCCAGGTAACCACTTGACATTTGATCTGCTTACATTACATTGAACTGACTTATTTTTCAGCCATCTGGTAAACCCAGAAGAGCCACTCCCCCAGCCCACCTCTAAGCCCTCTGTCATTCCTTTCATGGGTGCAGAGAACTGGGCAGGGCACTGCCATTACCACGTTTCCACACCTTACAGTGTGTAGACAGCCTCCGGGAATGAGATTTCCCTTGGTCCTTACATCCCAGTAGGAGCCTAGTGACAAAGCAAGCCCTTATGTGGACAGCTCATGTTTACGCAGCACTTAGTACGTCAATAGCCTTACATGCACTATCCCAATTCTCAAAAGAGACTTACTGCTATTCCTGTGTGTGGATCAGCACCAGAGGCAGGGGCCATTGAAGAGTTTTCCCAAGGTCATGAGCTGGGGCAGGAGGAGTTGGAAAGTACTCACAGGTGACTGACTGCCTAGTCAGGGATGTCTGCCTTACTGGCACGACAGTCTTGAGGAAGACTGGACACAATGTTTCTCCCTTGAAAATATGTTCACATACTTCCTCTCTGGTCTGTGGCTGGACTTCCGTCCCACCCTGGAGATCATCGGTGTTCTGTGCAAGGAGGACCGTACTAGGTTCTCACACAGGAGGTCCCTCCCAAAACATTTCAGCAAACATTTAAGAAAACATAGAGAAGTAGTTTATATCAATCTTTGTATATGTTTCATGTTCTCTGCTTTTAGTGCGTGAGATTTTCATATTTTAAAATGTGGCAAGTTGAAGTATTCAGTTTAGTTTGTTAGTATGGGTGGAAAATTCCTGTCCACTCAACAATACTTTGCTGGATCCTTGGTATGCTGGGTGCCTGCCATCACCGCACTGGGCCTGCTCTAGACACTGGCACTGTATTAAAATTTAATTTAAATCACAATTATTTGGATTTTTGCAAATTCCAGTCAACCTACTGCTGAAACATAACTCCTCTTCCCTAACCATACTTATCATTAGGTTTTCTTTATCAGCGCCAGTGAAAGAGTAATACAGTTCAGAAGTCCATAGGGAATCTGACACCTGGGTCAGGGCCAAAGGCGGGCCATGTGGAAAATGAACCAGTTTGTTGGAAATAGCTCTGACCAGTGGTCAGAGCAGGATCTAAACCATTAGGGCTCAGCAGTGGGATGATGCCACAACTACTGGTCATGTAACCTCAAGTCTCCTGAGTGCCATCTGCCGCATTCCCACAAAATAACAAAGCTAACCAAAGGAAGCCCTATGCCCTCCTTGGGCTCCCCATTCTCAACAAATGGCTCCTCCACCCACCCAGTCATTCTGGTCAGCACCGTGTGTGCCATCCATGATTCCTCTTTGCTCATCCCCACATTCAGGCCTATGACCTCTGTGTCCAAAACATAACCTGATCTGGCCAGCCCCCTCATCAGATTCATTGTCCTTAGGATAAAACTCAGAGTCTCTCCCAGGGCCCACGAGGCACGCCACCCTCCAGTCACTCACTTCTTCCTGCCAAACAGGCTCAGCTTGTGTGGCCCCCAGGCCTGGGCACATGCAGTCCCAGTGAGGACACTCTTCCCTAGACTCTTTGTGTAGGTTTGGAACCTCATCTGGTTTCAGCTCCAGGATCATTTCAGTGACACCCTTTTTTCAATGGAAATTTTGTCAACAAACAAAAGTAGCAATAATTGTATAATGAACTTGAATCATCTTCGCCTACTTTCAGTAATGACCAGCTCTGCCAGTCTTTTCTTGATACCCTCATCGTGACTATTTTGGAGCAAATACCAGAAATCACATCATTGCCACTCCTAAATATTTCAGTTTCTCTTAAAAATAAACTACCTCAAAGACAGGACAGGTCACCCATTCCGAGGCTGCTGCCCCCTCCCTCCATGCCCTATCCCTTGCCTTGTTTGTTGATGTCACAGCACTTTTCACTATCTGGCATTTATCTTGGTCATTGTCATTTTGTTGTCTACCTCCCCCTCCAATTGCTCAACTGTAAGGCCCATGAGAGCAGGGGCTCTGCCAGCCTTGTTTCCATTAGACAGCAGAGCATTGCATGGTGCCTGGTGCACAGTAGGTGCTCAGAAGGGTGAAGGGAAGAGAGGCTGACGCCTGTCACAGTATTAGCTTTGCTTGCCAAGGGCAGACGGGAGGGGAGACATGGCTGTGGGGACATGTCCATTCACATTATTCTCTTGGATTTTCTTTTAGTACAAGATCCCATTTCTGTGAAACGTGATTCAATACTTTGCCATGGACATGTGCTTAGGGAAGAAGAAGAGTAAGTAACCTGGAAGAGCCAGATGGTCAGTTTTTGCCAAGGTGGTGTGTACAACATGAAGGATGCCCCCTCTGGCAGAGCTGCTCACGCCTGTTATGGGAGGGCTTGGGGCCTCCTCTGCACTCACCTGTGTGAGTGAGCTCACTGATCCCCTATCACCCAGGCTCTACCAAGAAGGGCAGGATGCAGGAGGTGATGGGCCCCAGGGATGGTACCTTTGGCCCAGGCAGCTTTCAGGGCCAAGCCAGCATACTCTGTCATAAAAAAGAGTTTGGAAGGTGACACCAAGCAGCCAGCATGGCCACTTAGCCCACAGCACATGTAGGGCTCCTCACGGCCTGCTCAGCCTCCATCGCAGAGGTTGACATCATCTCACCTGGGGTGGCTCTCCTGTCCCTTGCTGTCTGCTCTCTGGTGGCCCTAACACTTACTGATCAAAGTCACTACAATGAGGACCTCTGTGGGCGATGGTTTGGAACTAAGTGCTTAAATTTTGCCTGTCTGCACTGTCTGCCCTTTCTGTGCTTTAGGCTCGTGGTGATGGATTACAGCCTAAACATGGGTTACACTTTCTCAAATAATCGGCTGAAATTCATGGGCATCGACTGTGTGAGTGTCAGGGGCGCTGCAACCTCCTGTGGGACAACTGTGTTTCCCTGAACTGGAAGGAGAGACACTCTTGGGAGTCTAGAGACCAGCAGATGGGAACAATGTCCAGGGCAGGCCGAGCAAGTAGCTTGTGCAGCTGGGCAGCTGGGTGGCTTCTCACAGCCAGTTCCAGGCCCTTAGCCTTTCATCAGGGAGCTGTGCCCCCGCTCAGGCTTGAGAAGTGCCCTGGGAGTGCCTCTACAAAAGTATGTGAGATGCAGCCAGCTGTCTAGACTTTGCAGCACCTCTGCTCTTCTGAGAAACAAGTGTCCCTGAAGGCAGATGGAAGGGACCAGTTGGAGCTCACAGCAGACTCCAGAAACAGTGCTGCAATTCTGCCCACACTTACTCCAACTTGCCACCTCCCTGGAGCAGGCTTATTGGTGGGGTGTTCAGAGCTCCATATGGATTCTGGCTGGGAAGATTTGGGGCAGATGAGAGGCTATGTGCAGGGAGCCAGAGCCCCAGGCCCTCCAAATTGGGGTCTCAGTCCCAGGGGCCCTGGAGGCTGGGACCAGCTGTGGCATTGCACAGTCAGGATGAGTTTCCACAGCACTGGTGTCCCAGCTGTGGGTACAGCCCTGAGCCCAGTTGTGACCATCAAAGCCCCTGCCTGCCAAGCCTGCTGGGGGAACACCAGCTGACCTTTTGTAGGTGCCCTCAGTCTCCCTTCTGCCTTACTCCCTTCTGCTCCTGAGCTACCTCTCTGCCACCCTCAAAACTGCTTAGGAAGGTTCCCTTTTCCTGGGTGGGAAAGCTGTCAAGGCTGGGCCTTAGCTCATGGAGAGGCACCTGGGAATGAAGGTGGTGCTCCCCAGGTGCCCACTTCTCAGAGCTGCACATCATCTGGGCATTTAGCCCAGGGAAGCATGACATGGGCCACAGGATCAGGCTGCAGGAGAGGTGTGCTGGGAGGAAGTGTGCCTAACGCCACCACCATTGTGCCCAGTAGCATCTTGCGAGGCTTCCAACAGCACTGGACCTACTGTGTGTGTCTGTTTATACTTTTCCCTGGATGTTCGCTCATGGATCAGCAGACAGAACTGACCCATTTGCCCATCAGTAGTCCCACTCAGTGACAACGGCTCTTCAACAGGGACATTCGGGAAATAACTCAGGAGCCAACTGGTGAATCACTCCCAGCACAGTGCTTCTCCCTCAGCCCTGAACTGGCCTCTCCTTTCCTCCACCCTGTCTCCTCGGCACTGAGTCTCCCCCTGTCCCTCTCCCACTTCTCTGAAAGCACTTCTGTTGGACTACAGCAGGGTTCACAGCACCTGAGACCACAGATGAAGTGTGCTGGCCCTTTGCTATGGATATCAACAGGACAGTAGTCCCATTCCTCAATGCCACACATAGGCCCGGCCTGTGCTAGGACTTGCTAAAAACTCTCTCTAAACCTCACAGGTGTCCACTCATTTGCTCCTACAGATGTGGAATTGTGGGCTCGGAGGGGCTGAGTAGCTTTGTGGAAGGATGCAGGGCAGATGAGGCTTTGGGGAGATAGACCCAGGGTGCTGCACTGATCCTACAATCCCCCTTCATCCCGGCCCCAGCAGCCCCTCCTGCAGCATCCTGGATGACTTAGCCTGTGTGCTCCTCACCAGGCCCCTGTGCTGTCAGCTCAGGCATGCAGTGGGGACTGCCTGTGGCCCAGCACGGAGGATGCCAGAGTTCCTGACAGGACTCTGGGGCAGAGCCTCTGAGCAGGGTCTGTGGTCCAAGGCTCCTCAGGGGCTCCTAGGTTACCAGCCCTTGCCTCCTACTCCAGCTGTGACCTCACAGAGTGGGGAAGCCGACACAGCACAAAAACAGATGGACGGGGAGACAGTGGGAGATGCTGGATGGGTGGTGGGATCGTGGGAAAAGCACACACAGGCCCACCCCAAGACCTTGCCTCCTGTACTTTCTGAAGGCAAAGTCTGAGCTCCAGATTGACCAGGTGACAACCACAGAGCCCATGACTGTCCAGGTGAGGACCACAAAGATGACAACTATCCCACTGGAAGAGACTGCAGTGCCAGAGGTTGTCCTACCACCCGCACCACCTCCACCACCTGCACGCCCTGGAAGCCCTTATTTGTGCCTTCTTGTCATCCCAGTCCCACTCATGTTTTTCTTGGTGCTTGGCTGCATGTGGTACTACAAGGTGAGTGACCTCTCCACTCATAGCCCTGTGGCCCAGGCCCTCCTCAATCCCAACAAAGTATCAGGACTCCTGGCTGCTCCAGGATCCCACCTGTGGGAAGGTTCCCGTCAGTTCCGAGGTCATCACCTGAGCTCATCATGGAGGCTCAGAGCTGCCCTCCCATTCCTGGGCCCACAGCCTGGCCTCTAAGGGCCTTTGTTAGTCAGGCTCACCTCAGGGAGGGGACCTGTGAGCTGCCCTAACCCTGAGGAGAAGTGACCCCAGGCCCAGAGACAGGGCTGCCTCACAGCAGTCAGGTTTTCGAAGGACTCAGGAGGACAAAGGCCAGGGAGAGACCTCTAAGTGGAGGGAAAAGGGGTCCAACAGGGACGACGATGGCCCCAAAGGTACAATCAGGTGCCCAAGGATAACTATCCTCTGGGGCAGCTGTGCCTTTAAAAATCAACGTGGCCTCTGCCCATCTCTAGAGCCTTGTCCTTCCTTCCAAGTCACTGCTCAGGGCCAGGTTGTGCTGGGCCTCATGCTGGACACAGGGGACAGAAATGAAGTGGCCCCATTCTTGCCACGGCAACCCCAGGTCTGGTGCCTGAACTGGCCTTGGTCCCTGGGGTACTGAGGGTAAAATACCACCTTTGTGGCATGTGGCCGGTGCCCTGCCTAAAAGGGCAGAGGCAGGCCCTGGGGAGGGTGGGCACAGGGGCCTGGCTAGCTGGGCTCACAAGGACAGGTGTGGGAGTGCTGTGGGAAGAAGGACCCCCAGAGGTGTAAGAGGGCAGTATGAGCAAGAAGCCTGCAGGTCTGAGGTCTGTAAAGTGGGGGTGCTGAGGACAGGAAGGCAGGGTGCTGGGTGGACTTCCCTGAGGGCTGGGCACAGGGGCAGTTCAGAGTGTGGGGAGGAAGTGGAGGGAGGAGCAGCAACGGAAGGGGATGATTTCTTGTCTTCATAAGACATAAAGGCTGCTGATGAAAACCACCCCGTGGGACACCTGAGCCAGGACCAGGCACCCTAGCCTGAATGTCTCCCTATGGACCCACAGGGAGGTGTGGGAAGGTGGAGCCAGCTGGCCACAGACCCACACGCAACAAGTGCTCAGGTGGACACCCAAAGCCCTGTTCTGTCCCTCTGCTGCAGAGCAGGTCCCCTCCTGTGTGTATGACTGAGCCAGAGCCCTCCACACCCTGTGTGTACATCATCTATTTTTCAGAAGCTACCACTGAAACCAGAAAAGGCAGGTCATGTTTGGTTGTGATGGTGTCAGAGCCTGAGGGCACACTCACCTTCACAATGAGGCCTCCCGCAGCCTAGGGAGATTCCCCCCACCCTCCAGCCCTCATGACAGGAGCGGAGAGAGCTGGCAGAAGAGGGTGATAGGGGCATTGGTGGGCCCCCTATAAGATGTGGGGCTCACAGTGTCACACAAAAGACACCCTTCTCGTGCTCCCATCAGAGCCTGACCAAGAGCCTCTGTCATTGAATTAGCAACTCAGGGGCCTGTTTAAGCAACTGCTATGATTCCCACTGAGACAAAGGGGCTTTTGTTCAATTCCCAAAGGCCTGTTTGTAGGAGGCTTTTCCATAGGACTCAGGTGAGTTATGGTAAAGAGGCTCAGGTTTCAGGACCTGGTCCCTCCTCTGGGCTCTCATGTATGTGTCACTGCATTTCACAGGCCTTCATCCTGAATCCTGGCTGAGAGAGGGGCTATGGTGGGCTTGGCTTTTAGGAGCAGCAGGGCTGGGGAGAGTGGAGGGCATCTTATGTGGCATTAGGCTGTGAGGGAGGCCCAGCCCAGGTGCACACAGAGCCCAAGTACCAGGTGGGCAGGCATGGCTCACCTGGGGTGGGGGCCTAAGCAGGGCCCATAGCTGGAGCAGTGTCCCAAGGCAGGAAATGAGGGTCTGGGGTTAGTGGAAGGTGGGCCTCCCTGCCCAGGTCAGTAAGTACCCTGTATGGATGCCATGTGGCCTGGGGAGACCAATTTGCCAGGGTCACGTGAGCACAGACAGCCCTGTCCTTGCAATACATATGTCCACTTGGCTAGGCAATAGTGCCTGGTTGCTTGGTCAAACACCAGTCTAGATGTTCCTATGAAAGTGTTTTTTTAGATATGATTAATATTTAAATCAGTAGGCTTTGAAAAAAGCAGATTACTCTCCATAATGTGAATAGGCCTCATTCAATCAGTTGAAAACCTTCAGAGAAAAGGATGAGGTTCCCCAAAGAAGGAATCTGGCCTCACGGCTGCAATATAGAAACCTTGCCTCAGTTCACAGCCTGCCTGGCCGGCTCTTCAGATTTCTCAGTAGAGATGACAATATCAACTCTTACCTGAATTTCTAGCCTTCAGGATAATTCTACAGGTTTAGGACTTGCCAGCTGCCACAATCACATAAATTAATTCAGTCTCTCCTTCTTGCTCTTTTTGTAATTGGTACGGTTTCTGGATAGCCCTGACTAATGCAGGTATCATAATTTTTGTATTCAAAACTTTATATTATGATTTCTGCTTCAAGACTATGATGAAATAACTGGTACCACACTAAACAACCATGATAAACATAAAAACACACAAAAAATAGATGAGACAACCATTTGTAGACATCAGACAAAAGGCAGCACAGAAATTCAATCCTGAGAAAAGGCAGATTCATGAGCTGAGTTCCATGAATGCCCTGCCTCTTGGCCTGAGGACATTTTTCTAACTCTAATGCAGTGAGTAGGAAAGGCAGAGATAAGGAAATAAATAAATAAAGTCTACTTAGAACTAGCAAAGCTTAAGCCAAGCCCCGACAAGAGTTACCGGGGAGACAGAATTTGGAGGTTGATTTGTCAAGTTAGATTACCTCAGAAAATAAGTTAGGCTTTCTACAGATCTGTGTTAACAAAGAGTAGAACCCAGCCTACACAAATTCAAGGTGATCAGCTGGTAATTGACTTATTGACCAGAACAAAAACTCTTCAGTGGAAGGTAACACAATACTTACCTTTCACAATGAATTAGGATCAATGTCTAATTATGTGATTAAAATTATATATATTAGGCATGCAAGGGAAAATAGAACAGAAAAAATCAGAGTCAATGAAGAATGTATACAACAGAAACCAACTTCAAATGGCCAGGTATTAGACTAGAAAACAAAAAATGTTTAAGCAGCTATTACAAATCTATTCAGAGAACTGAAGAAAGATATGGTCAAGTAACAACAACAAAAAATATGTTCAAAATGTAATGAATGAATAGACTCTACAGAAAAGAAAACTATATGGAAATTACAGAAATAAAAAGTACAATCACAAAATTGAAAGTACAATCACAAAAAGTACAATCACTGAATTGCCTTAAGACAGCTATTTTGATATGAAAGGAGAAATGGTCAGTAGGCTTATGGATGAATCAACAGAATTACCCAATCTGAAAAACAAAGGAAAAAATGGCTGAAGATAAATGCACAAAGTTTATCAGGGAACTGAGGCACAACCTCAGATAGTCTGACATGTCTGTAAGAACTCTAGAATAAAAAGAAGATGAGAATGAGGCAGAAAAGATTTGAAGAATTAAAGGCTGGAAAATTCCCAAATGTGATGAAAATCATTTATTTGTATATCCAGGAGTCTCAGGGTACATGAAGAAGGATAAATGCTCAAAAACCCACATATGAACACATCAAAGTCACAGTGGTTGCAACCAAATATAAAATCTCGACTGACTCCGTAGAAACCAAGTTGTATACAGAGATCAATGGTAAGAATAAATGCTGACTTCTCAAAATTAATAATGGAAGCCAAAAGATACTGGAACAATTTTCAAGTGCTAAAAGAAAAGAGAAATAGAATTCTTTAAGGACAATATCCTTCAAAAAGGGAGGATGAAATAGAGCTATATTTTGTTAAAAGCTCTTTTTAGATAAGTACCAGCAAACCTACATTATGAGAAATCCTAAAGGATATTTGTCAGGCTTATGGTGAATGATACCAGATGGAAACTTTGACCCATAGGAAGAAACAAAGACAACCAGAAATTTTATTATGCATTTAAGGGAGGTGCAATACTAATTTTACTCAGTTTTTCAGAAAATAGAGAAAGGGAGAAAGAACACTTCCCTAATCACTTTTTAAGGTCAAACAATAAAAGCTGACAAAGAATTTGTGGAAAATTTAAAATGTAGACCAGTATTAGCTATCATCATAGATTCAAAACTCCAGATCAAATACTAGAAAATGAAATCCAGACTTATATATAAATGATAATTCAAAATGATCACATACATTATCCCTATAATGCAAAGTTGGCTCAGCATTTGAAATTAAATATGATTTACCATATTAACATGTAAAAGAGGAAAAGATTATATGATCATCATTATATCTCCATTATTTCAATAGAGGCAGGAAAATATTTTGAAAAGATCAAATACTCGTTCATGATAAAGGAAAAGAAAGAAGGAAGGAGGAAAGAGGGAAGGAAGGAAATGAAATAAAGGGATAAAAGGCTTGTAGCAAACTAGAAATAGAAAGCATCACCCTCAAACTAGTAAAAACATTTACAAAATACCTATAGATAACATCATATTTGATGATGAAAAATGGAATACTTTATTTATCACAGCCCTAACTGAACCATCAGCAGGTGAATGGATAATGAAATAATGGTACATCCATTCAATTAAGTACTACTCAGCAGTAAAAAGAATGAACATGCACACACATACACACAAATAAACACAAATGAATCTCAAAATCGCTATACAGAACAAAAGAAACCAGATATAAAATAGTGCTTATAATATGGTTTGATTTATATAAAATTGGAGAACCTGAAAAACTAATGTATAAAGCTTATTTATGCTTAATATACATACATAGTTGCTATACAAAACTATTGCATAGTCCTAAAAATAAGTGGTTATTTCATTTAGTATAATACCCTTTAGATCTATCCATGTTGTCACAAATGGCAGGATTTCTTTCTTTTTGATGGCTGAATAATATTCCATTGTGTATATATACCACTTCTTCTTTATCCATTAATCTCTAACTGCACCAGTAGGGGTTAATAATGTAGGTAACTATTAAACCACTGTGTTGTGTACTTTAAATATAAGATTGTGTATCAACTATACTTCAATTAAAGAAAATAAATAAAAAAGATCAGGATTCATGAAATATGCAAAAGCCATAAGGGAACTTTCTGGGGTGACATAAATGCTCTATCTATATTTTGGTTAGGGCTATGGTTAACAAGTGCATAGATGTATCAATTATCAAACTGTCAACTTCAAAAGAATGGCTTTTTTCATTTAGATTATACCTCAATAAAGTTGATTAAGATGTATACTATCAAAATCTAACATAAAGAATTTGTTCTTTATAGTCTAAATTATGATAGAGAATAGACATAGCTAGATATTACAGATATCAAAGAAACAGTGAAAAGCAATACAACATATTAACTAAGGTATGAAAGGGATTTCAGGCAATTTTCATCTTTGTAATTATAACTGACAAACATTTTAATTTACAAACTTGCTAAAAATAATCATGCTGTAAGTTAAAAAAGAGGGATATGAAAAACAAAATCAAATATCTGATAAATGATAAAATATCTGATATGTGGTAGATTTTCAGGATATGTTTTGAACTTCCTTGCAGCTCTTTCTTTTTTATACTCTCTTTTACCAATTTACCACATTTCCGGTGTCTTGTGCCTTTACTTCTCTTTTTCTGATTCCCATTATACAACACACATTTCTCCATATCAGATCTGATGATTTTGATGAGAACTTTTTTGTTAATTCAATTCAAGTCATTACCAGAAATCTCCAAGGAATTAATGATAAAGTTTGCACAATACTGAAGCTAACCGAGCCATACACAAAAACAAGATGATAAGAAAATAGAATGTGACTCCACTGTAGTAGCATTTTTTTCATTTCTCCAGACCTCAGCTCAGCCAGGACCAGAGTTTTTTACATGCCTCTTGGAATATCAACATCAGTCGGCTCTGAGAGAAACTCTGCCTAAGATCCATAAAGGTAAACTTACACTCAAGGGATCCTCTCAGAGGAAGGCCTGAAAGAAAGCATGGTTTACACAAACTGGCAGTCATTGGTCAAATCCTTCTGTTGTGTTTTTTTTCTTTTGGAAGCCAGCTGGGGAGGCTCCCCTTTTCTTATCTGCCCTTAATGAAGGAAAGCCTTTGTGATCCTACCTTTGGCAATCCAGGAAATCAGTACATCCATTCTAGCAGACACATTGCTCTCTAAGAGGGAAATGGCAGCACAGGGCCCCCAGGTGACTGCAGAGTTAATGCTGGTTGATACCGGAGGAGACTAAAAATGAAAAACAACAAAAATACTTGCTGATTGTATTTCCCTTTATAGTGTTTCCTCTCTTAAATTTTTATATGTCTCTTAGGAAGATGTTTCTAAAAGACTACAGAAAAAAAGCATATAAAGACTGGCTGGAAGGCTGTTAACTTTATTTGCTGACAACTTGATAGGTTAAGTTTAAAATACTAAAACAGACATTAAAAACAGAAGAATTCTATTACCAGAATTATTGTTGCAGTTCCAAAAGTTACAATGTCAATAAAGATTAATTTTATTTCTATATAGTAACCACAAATAATTGGAAAATTATAATAAAAATTACCACTATTTTAAAGATGTAAGATTGGATTTCTTGATTAGGGATAAATTTAACAAAAAAATAAAATAAAATATCTGTATACTGAAAACTAGAAAACATTGCCTGAGAAATTACAGACCCAAACAAATGAAGAGACATATCAAGTTCACACAATGGAAGACTGAATACTGCTAAGGTCTTCTCCATTTTGATCAAAGCGTGTATTCTCAACATGGGTGATAGACCCCAAAGAAGTGAACTGGTAGTTTGGGGGCAAAGAAATCCTTAGATGTTCCAATGTCTTGTCACTTTCCAAAGTCCAACCCTCCTGATAAAATCTTATACATTACTGTGTAATTTATCTTACTTCAGTGAATTTAAATATAATTTATTTTTTTTCTCCTAGGTGTTAGGAGGATAACAAACAAAAGACAGAACTAAAGGTAAAATATCTGTACACTGAAAGTGAACTAAAAACCCATGATAATCCCAAAACTCCAGCAGGGTTTTAATAAATTGGCAAAATGGGATGCCACCACACATCTACTAGAATGGCTATTACTCACAATTGCAATGTATGGCAAAGATGTGAAGCAGCTGATATGCTTATGCATCACTGGTTGGAATGTAAAAGAGTACAAAAATTATTAAAAATAGTTTCTTATAGAGTTTAACATCTGCTTACTACACAATCCATCAATATCACTTTTAGCAAATTTCCCAAGAGAAATGGAATCATATTCACAGAAAGACTAGTATAAGAATGTCCATATTTCATCACTATTATCTCAAAGTTAGAATCAATCTACAAGACCATGAAGTAGAGAATGTATAAAATAAGAATATAGTATATTCAGGAGGGATGGAGCCAAGATGGCAGCATGAGTAGGACAGCAGGAATCTCCTCCCAAAAACATATATATTTTTGAAAATACAACAAATACAACTATCCCTAAAAGAGAGACCAGAAGATACAGGACAACAGCCAGACTAAATCCACACCCGCGAGAACACAGTGCCTGGCAAAGGGGGTAAGATACAAGCCCTGGCCCAGCAGGACCTGAGCGCCCCACACCCCAGCTCCCAGCGGGAGGAGAAGAGTTGGAGCGGGGAGGGAGAGGGAGCCCAGGACTGCTAAATAGCCAAACCTAGCCATCCGCACCCAGCGTGCACACACACAGTGAGTGGGGTGCTGGATACTAGGGAAACAGGACAGTAAGACCTGTGAGTGGGTGCCCGCTGCTGGTACCCTGGGGATAAAGAAAAGTGAGTGCTTTTTAAAAGTCTTAAAGGGACAGGAATGCCACAGCTGGATGGAAGTGTCCCGGGACACTTACCCCAGAAGTTGGGGAA
Source organism: Manis javanica (assembly GCF_040802235.1). NCBI lineage: Eukaryota > Metazoa > Chordata > Mammalia > Pholidota > Manidae > Manis > Manis javanica. Next base: position 66,487,516 of record NC_133162.1, read on the forward strand.
TCCCGGGGAACTCCAGGCACGCTAACCCCGTGGGCAGCAGCTCTGAGACAACTCACAGCGATAAACAGCCCCACGCCCATTTGCCCTCCAGCGTTGCCCCGCCATAGCAGAGCAGCGGCCTGAGCTGGCCACACCCACAGCAAGGGAGCTTCCTCCATAGTGGCCAGGCAAGAAACAGAAACCCAGTCTACACGCAACTGCCCAACACAAGCCACTAAGGGTCGCCGTTGTCCCAGTAAAGAAAGGCCAGGAGCAAGTAGAAAGGGTCTTGACTCTCCCAGGTGACAGATGAGTCAATAGCATACCACTGCATCTATCAACATGAAAAGGCAAAAAAATTTGATCCAGAAGAGACTAACCCAGACATCTTCCACATCTTCCCCTGAGAAGGAATCTGGGGAGATAGATTTAACCAATCTTCCTGAAAAAGAATTCAAAACAAAGGTCATAACCATGCTGATGGACTTGCAGAGAAATATGCAAGAACTAAGGAAGGACAATACAGAAATAAACCAATCTCTGGAAGGACTTCAAAGCAGAATGGATGAGATGCAAGAGGCCATTAATGGAATAGAAATCAGAGAACAGAAACACAGAGAAGCTAATGCAGAGAGAGATAAAAGGATCTCCAGGAATGAAAGAATATTAAAAGAACTGTGACCAATCAAAATGGAACAATATTCGCATCACAGAAATACCAGAAGAAGAAGAGAGAGAAGAAGGGATAGAAAGTGTCTTTGAAGAAATAATTGCTGAAAACTTCTCCAAACTAGGGGAGGAAATGGTCTCTCAGACCACAGAAGCACACAGAACTCTGATGACAAGGGACCCAAGGATGGCAACACCAAGACATATAATAATTAAAATGGCAAAGATCAAAGACAAGGACAGAGTATTAAAGGCAACCAGAGAGAAAAGAAAGCAACAAGATACACATTCTTCTCAAGTGCACATGGAACATTCTCCAGAATAGACCACATACTAGGCCACAAAAAGAAAACCCATCAGGCTATCATCAGACTTCTCAACAGAAACCTTACAGGCCAGAAGAGAATGGCATGATATATTTAATGCAATGAAACAGAAGGGCCTTGAACCAAGGACACCGTATCCAGCACAATTATCATTTAAATATGAAGGAGAGATTAAACAATTCCCAGACAAGCAAAAGTTGAGGGAATTTGCCTCCCAGAAACCACCTCTAGAGGGTATCTTAGAGGGACTGCTCTAGATGGGAAAACTCCTAAAAAGAGCACAGAACAAAACACCCACCATATGAAGAATGGAGTAGGAGGAATAAGAAGAAAGAAAAATAATGATCAGACTGTGTTTATAATAGCTCAATAAGTGAGTTAAGTTAGACAGTAAGGTAGTAAAGAAACTAACGTTTAACCTTTGGTAAGCACAAATCTAAAGCCTGCAATGGCAATAAGTACATATCTTTGAATAATCATCTTAAATGTAAATGGACTGAATGCACCAATCAAAAGACACAGAGTAATAGAATGGATAAAAGAGCAAGACCCATCTATATGCTGCTTACAAGAGACTCACCTCAAACCCAAAGACATGCACAGACTTAAAGTCAAGGGATGGAAAAAGATATTTCATGCAAACAACAGAGAGAAAAAAGCAGGTGTTGCAATACTAGTATCAGACAAAATAGACTTCAAAACAAAGAAAGTAACAAGAGATAAAGAAGGACACTACATAATGATAAAGGGCTCAGTTCAACAAAACGATATAACCATTATAAACATATATGCACCCAATACAGGAGCACCAACATATGTGAAACAAATACTAACAGAATTAAAGGAGGAAATAGAATGCAATGCATTCATTTTGGAAGACTTTAACACACCACTCACTCCAAAGGACAGATCCATCAGACAGAAAATAAATAAGGACACAGAAGCACTGAACAACACACTAGAATGGATGGACCTAATAGACATCTATAGAACTCTACATCCAAAAGCAACAGGATACACATTCTTCTCAAGTGTACATGGAACATTCTCCAGAATATACCACATACTAGGCCACAAAAAGAGCCTCAGTAAATTCAAAAAGATTGAAATCCTACCAACCAACTTCTCAGACCACAAAGGTATAAAACTACAAATAAATTGTACAACGAAAGCAAACAGGCTCACAAACACATGGAGGCGTAATAACATGCTCCTAAATAATCAATGAATCAATGACCAAATTAAAATGAAGATCCAGCAATATAGGGAAACAAATGACAATAACAACACAAAGCCCCAACTTCTGTGGGACGCAGCAAAAGCAGTCTGAAGAGGAAAGTATATAGCAATCCAGGCATATTTAAAGAAGGAAAAACAATCCAAAATCAATAGTCTAATGTCACAATTATTAAAATTGGAAAAAGAAGAACAAATGAAGCCTAAGGTCAGCAGACGGAGGGACATAATAAAGATTAGAGAAGAAATAAATAAAATTCAGAAGAATAAACAATAGAAAAAAATCAATGAAACCAAGAGCTGGTTCTTTGAGAGAATAAACAAAATAGATAAGCCTCTAGCCAGACTTATTACGAGAAAAAGAGAGGCAACACACATCAACAGAATCAGAAACGAGAAAGGAAAAATCACGACAGACCCCACAGAAATACAAAGAATTACTAGACAGTGTTATGAAAACCTATATGCTAACAAGCTGGAAAACTTGGAGAAATGGACAACTTCCTAGAAAAATACAACCTTAAAAGAATGACCCAGAAAGAAACAGAATATCTAAACAGACCAATTACCAACAATGAAATAGAAGTGGTAATCAAAAAACTACCCAAGAACAAAATCCCCAGGCCAGATGGATTTACCTCAGAATTTTACCAGACATACAGAAAAGACATTATATCCATTCTCCTTAAAGTTTTCCAAAAAATAGAAGAGGAGGGAATACTCCCAAACTCATTCTATGAAGCCAACATCACCCTAATACCAAAACCAGGCAAAGACCCCACCAAAAAAGAAAACTACAGACCAATACCCCTGATGATCGTAGATGCAAAAACACTCAACAAAATATTAGCAAACCGAATTCAAAAATACATAAGAGGATCATACACCATGACCAAGAGGGATTCATCCCAGGGATGCAAGGATGGTACAACATTAGAAAATGCATTAACATCATCCATCACATCAACAAAAAGAAGGACAAAAACCACATGATCATCTCCATAGATGCTGAAAAAGCGTTTGACAAAATTCAACATCCATTCATGATAAAAACTCTCAACAAAATGGGTATAGAGGGCAAGTACCTCAACATAATAAAGGCCATGTATGATAAACCCACAGCTAACATCATACTGAACAGCGAGAGGCTGAAAGCTTTTCCTCTGAGATGGGGAACAAGATAGGGATACCCACTCTCCCCACTGTTATTCAACATAGTACTCGAGGTCCTAGCCATGGCAATTAGACAAAACAAAGAAATACAAGGAATCCAGATTGGTAAAGTCAAACTATCCCTATTTGCAGATGACATGATATTGTACATAAAAAACCCTAAAGACTCCACTCCAAAATTACTAGAACTAATATGGCAATTCAGCAAAGTTGCAGGACACAAAATTAACACACAGAAATCGATGGCTTTCCTATACTCTAATAATGAACTAATAGAAAGAGAAATCAGGAAAACAATTCCATCCACAATAACATCAAAAAGAATAAAATACCTAGGAATAAACCTAACCAAGGAAGTGAAAGACCTATACCCTGAAAACTATTAAGACACTCTTAAGAGAAATTAAAGAGGACACTAACAAATGGAAATTCATCCCATGCTCCTGGATAGGAAGAATTAATATCGTCAAAATGGCCATCCTGCCCAAAGCAGTATACAGATTTGATGCAATCCCTATCAAATTACCAAGAGCATTCTTCAATGAACTGGAACAAATAGTTCAAAAATTCATATGGAACCACCAAAGACTCCGAATAGCCAAAGCAATCCTGAGAAGGAAGAATAAAGTGGGGGGGGGTGCAAAATACTCAACTTCAAGCTCTACTACAAAGCCACAGTAATCAAGACAATTTAGTACTGGCACAAGAACAAAGCCACAGACTAGTGGAACAGAATAGAGACTACAAACATTAACCCAAACATATATGGCCAATTAATATATGATAAATGAGCCATGGACATACAATGGGAAATGACAGTCTCTTCAACAGATGGTGCTGGCAAAACTGGACAGCTACATGTAAGAGACTGAAAATGGATCACTGTCTAACTTCATACACAAAAGTAAATGTGAAATGGATCAAAGACCTGAATGTAAGTCATGAAACCATAAAACTCTTAGAAAAAAACATAGGGAAAAATCTCATGGACATAAACATAAGTGACTTCTTCATGAACATATCTCCCCGGGCAAGGGAAACAAAAGCAAAAATGAACAACTGGGACTATATCAAGCTGAAAAGGACACCATCAATAAAACAAAAAGGTACCCTACAGTATAGGAGAATATATTAATAAATGACAGATCTGATAAAGGGTTGACATCCAAAGTACATAAAGAGCTCACACACCTCAACAAACAAAAAGCAAATAATCCAATTAAAAAATGGGCAGAGGAGCTGAACAGACACTTCTCCAAATAAGAAATTCAGATGGCCAACAGACACATCAAAAGATGTTCCACATCACTTGTCATCAGAGAAATGCAAATTAAAACCAAAATGAGATATCACCTCACACCAGTAAGGATCGTCATCATCAAAAAGACAAACAACAACAAATATTGGTAAGGTTGTGGAGAAAGGGGAACCCTCCTACACTGCTGGTGGGAATGCAAATTAGTTCAACCATCGTGAAAAGCAGTATGGAGGTTCCTCAAAATGCTCAAAATAGAAATACCATTTGACCCAGGAATTCCACTTCTAGGAATTTATCCCAAGAATGCAGCATTCCAGTTTGAAAAAGACAGATGCACCCCCATGTTTATCGCTGCACTATTTACAATGGCCAAGAAATGGAAGCAACCTAAATGTCCAACAGTAAATGACTGGATAAAGATGTGGTACATATACACAATGGAATATTACTCAGCCATATGAAAAAAACAGATACTACCATTTGCAACAACATGGATGGAGCTAGAGGGTATTATGCTCAGTGAAATAAGCCAGGTGGAGAAAGACAAGTACCAAATGATTTCACTCATATGTGGAGTATAAGAACAAAGGAAAACTGAAGGGCAAAACAGCTTCAGAACCACAGGACCCAAGAATGTACTAACAGTTACCAAAGTGAAAGGGACTGAGGAGCATTGGTGGAAAGGGAGGGACAAGGGTGGGGAAAAAGAAAGGAGGCATTACTATTAACAGGTATAGTGTGGGGGGACACGGGGAGGGCTGTGCAACACAGAGAAGACAAATAGTGATTTTACAGCATTTTACTATGCTGATGGACAGTGACTGTGAAGGGGTATGTGGGGGGGACTTGGTGATGGGGGTAGCCTAGTAAACATAATGTCCTTCATGTAATTGTAGATTAATGATACCAAAATTATAAATAAATAAATAAATGGTAAAAAAAAGTTTCCTGTGGTAAATTAGCTGAAATAAAACACACAAAATGAGCAATATTATTATAATGTGCTTTTCACCCTTAATTAGGCCTCTGATGGCTTGCTGCCTTCAGTTTAGGGAGCAATGATTTATAAATGAGAGACAAACTAGAGGAGTTAAATGATAGCTTAAAAAAAAAAGAATATATCAATTAAAGGCATTTCATGACACCACAGTTAAGTATTATTAATTTTAGAAACTTCATGCTATACAAAAATTTATTTGTATAAATTGCCATGTTTCAAACCACAGAGTAATCATTACCAGACAAGAAATCATAAATATTTTAAGATATTCTTATCTTGCTATTTGCTCATAGGTGGGTTTTTTTTTTCTTTTCATTTGTTTGTTCAACCATCACTGAGTTCATAAAAATGGGCCATTCACTGTCCAAGGCCCTGGGTATCAGAAAAATAAAGAGCAAAAATTTACATTTTTAATCCCTGTTTTTGTGGAGTTTATAGACTGCAGATATTCAATTCTAGCTGCATTACTTTCAGTTGACCTTGAAAAAGTTTCCTCTAGGCTTCTTAGCCTCAGGTTTTTCATTTGTAAAATGGAAACGCTGAAGGAACCTACCTTACAGAGTATTATGGGGATCCAGTGAAGTAACACACGACATTCACAGTCCCGTGTCCTAAATTCACTTAGATTTCCTTGGCCACACAATACAGTCATTGAAATCCTCAATAATCCAACAACTGTACGTCTGTCTGTGAGATATTAGTATTTATGGAAAAGCTAGCAGACATAACTAATTGTTCTAAAGCACTTTAAGTAAATTTTCCAAGATATATATACATTTGAGCATCTTTAAGGATCCTCCAGGACAAGATTAATCAGTTGTTCAAACAGATACTTACTTCAAAGCAGCAAAAATTTATTGAGAATGTTATTTTTGGAAGATATGTAAAATGATCTTAGTATCTGCCTAAGCCTTGTGTCAACTTTAAAAGTTCTCTTGAAAAAGGCAATATCTTCAATGAGTGGTATTGGGAAAATTGGATATTAACATGTGAAATCATGAAACGATCCATATTTTACACCACCCACAAAATTAACTTGAAATGGATTAAAGACTTAAACCATGAAACTCCTAGAAGAAAACACAGAACAGTGCTAGTGCTCCTTGTCATGGGTCTTGGCAATGACTTTTTTGATATGACACTTAAAGCATAAGTAAAAAAATAAAAAATAAACAAGTACGATTAAATCAAACTAACAAGTTACCAAAGGGAAAGGGACTGGGGAGGATGGGTGGGGAAGGGAGTGACAAGGGTGGGGAAAAAGAAAGGGGCATTACGATTAGTATGTATAGTGTGTGTGGGGCATGGGGAGGGCTGTACAACACAGAGAAGACAAGTAGTGATTTTATAGCATCTTATTATGCTGATGAACAGTGACTGTGAAGGGGTATGTGGGGGGGACTTGGTGAAGGTGGAGCCTAGTAAACATAATGTTCTTCATGTAATTGTAAATTAATGATACCAAAATAAAAATAAACTACAAGACTATGGCCATCCTGCCTGAAGCAATCTATAGATTCAATGCAATCCCTATCAAAATACCTACAGCATTCTTCAGTGAACTAGAGCAAATAGTTCTAAAACTCATATGGAACCACAAAAGACCCCGAATAGCCCAAGCAATCCTGAGAAGGAAGAATAAAGCAGGGGGAATTACACTCCCTGACTTCAAGCTGTACTGCAAAGCCACAGTAATCAAATCAATTTGGTACTGGCACAAGAACAGACCCATAGACCAGTGGAACAGACTAGAGAGTCCAGATATAAACCCAAGCATATGTCATCCATTAATATATTATTAAACAGCCATGGATATACAATGGGGAAATGACAGTCTCTTCAACAGATGGTGCTGGCAAAACTGGACAGCTACATGTAAAAGAATGAAACTGGATTATTGTCTAACCCCATACACAAAAGTAAACTCAAAATGGATCAAAGACCTGAATGTAAGTCATGAAACCATAAAACTCTTAGAAAAAAATATAGGCAAAAATCTCTTGGACATAAACATGAACAACTTCTTGATGAACATATCTCCCTGGGCAAGGGAAACAAAAGCAAAAATGAACAACTGGGACTATAAAAAAACTAAAAAGCTTCTGTACAGCAAAGGATACCATCAGTAGAACAAAAAGACATCCTACAGTATGGGAGAATATATTCATAAATGACAGATCCGATAAAGGGTTGACATCCAGAATATATAAAGAGCTCACACACCTCAACAAACAAAAAGCAAATAATCCAATTAAAAAATGGGCACAAAATCTGAACAGACACTTCTCCAAATAAGAAATTCAGATGGCCAACAGACACATCAAAAGATGCTCCACATTGCTAATCATCAGAGAAATGCAAATTAAAACCACAATGAAATACCACCTCACACCAGTTAGAATGGCCAACATACAAAAGACAAACAACAACAAATGTTGGTGAGGATGTGGAGAAAGGGAAACTCTCCCTCCTACACTGCTGGTGGGAATGTAAACTAGTTCAACCATCTTGGAAAGCAGTATGGAGGTTCCTCAAAAACTCAAAATAGAAATAACATTTGACCCAGGAATTCCACTCATAGGAATTTACCCTAAGAATGCAGCATCCCAGTTTGAAAAAGACATATGCACTCCTACGTTTATTGCAGCACTATTTACAGAAGCCAAGAAGTGGAAGCAACCTAAGTGTCCATTAGTAGACAAATGGATAAAGGAGATGTGGTACATATACACAATGGAATACTCTTCAGCCATAAGAAATAAACAAATTCTACCATTTGCAACAACATGGATGGACCCAGAGGGTATTATGCTCAGTGAAATAAGCCAGGTGGAGAAGACAAGTATCAAATGATTTCACTCATCTGTGGAGTATAACAACAAAGAAAAAACTGAAGGAACAAAACAGCAGCAGACTCACAGAACCCAAGAATGGACTAACAGTTACCAAAGGGAAAGGGACTGGGGAGGATGGGCGAGAAGGGAGGGATAAGGGGGAAAAGGGGGCATTACAATTAGCACACATAATGTAGGGTGGTGGGGACATGGGGAAGGCAGTATATACAGAGAAGACAAGTAATGATTCTATAGCATCTTACTATGCTGAGGGACAGTGACTGTAATGGGGTATGTGGGGGGGTCTTGATAATGCGGGGAATCTAGTAACCATAATGTTCAAGTAATTGTACATTAATGATATAAAAAAAAAACTACAAGTCTGAAACTACTGTGATTCTCTGACTGTGAACAAACAATATGATTTTCAGATCCTGATCTAGGGGAAAAGTGACTTTCTCAGCAAACAGATAAAGTTTATTACCAAAAGAACATAAAGGGTTCTATGAATATATATAAGAATGAGAATCTATGAATTATTAACTGAAACACAGAAGTTAAGAAGAGACACTGGTTTGGGGAAAAGATGCTTTGAGAAAAGATGCTTTGAGATTGTTTGGCATTTTAAAAAATATGTGGAGTCAATGGTATATCCAAGGGAAATACTTAGAAGGTAGTTGAATATGTTCTTGAGTCCTGCCCTTGAAAACATGTAAGAAACCAGAGAATTCAAATTCATCTGCACAGTGAAGACCCTATAGTCAATACAATGTCTAAAGAGAGTAGGAGAGTAGGAAAGGAAAAGGAACCTTGGGGATGACTATCTTTTCTGTGGCAGGAATAAGAGCAACAGAGTAGGATGTAGTTAGAAAATGAGAGAAAATCCGAAGAATGAGGTATTCTAGAAAAGAGTTTCAAAAAGAAAGAAAAGAGTTTATAAAAGAAGGAAGTCATGAGTGTTATAGAATACAAGTCATGCAGAACAAACAATGAATATCTGAGGGGAAAAATTCCCCAGATTGATCAATTAGAAGGTCACCATCCATACTAGCAGGGGGAAGACCCAGTAGGTTGGTGAGTACTAAAGTCACTTTGCAAGGCATTAAGTGAGACAGTGGTTTAGGGGTGGTTGGTAAAGTAAAGGTAGGTATATCATAGCTTGATGCCTGGAACAATCTGATCTGATCCCAGTAGCAGTAATGCTAAGGCAGCATGGTATGTTGAAAAGACTCAAGTGGAAGCTAATACAAGGTATAAAAGTCAGGCATGAACATAGACAGGAACTATAAGGAAACTAAAACTAAAACCAACAATTTAAGAAGGTGGTGGAAATGTGGGTATTTTGGTTGTTTTGGTGTTCCTGCAATTGGTGTAGTTTTTATTTTTGTAATACTAATTTAAAAAATGTAAAGTTACTAATCTTGTAATACAGCACACACATACCTCAGAGATACCACAGATTAGGGTTCAGAACACTGCAAAAAATGAGTACCACAATAAAGTGAGTCAAATGAAATAAATAAATAGAACTAACATGCCTCTGTACAGCAAAAGAAACAATCAACAAAGTAGAAAGGCAACCAAAGGAATGGGAAAAATTATTTACAACCATGTATCTGATAAAGGGTTAATATCTGAAACATAAAGAACTTATTCAGCTCAATAGCAAAAAATACCCCAAATAATCCAATTAAAAATCAGGGCAAAGGACCTGAATAGACATTTTTCCAAAGAAGACACAAATGGTTAAGAGGTACATGAAAGGTTGCTCAAATTCACTAGTTATAAGCGAAATGCAAATTAAACCATAATGAGCTATCAACTCACATCTGCTAGAATGGACATTATCAAAAAGAGATGACAAATGCTAGCAACAATTTGTGGAAAAGAGAACCTTATACACCATTGGAGGGAATGTAAATTGGTGCAGCCACTGTGGAAAACAGTATGGCGGTTCCTCAAAAAATTAAAAATAGAACTACCATACAATCCAGCAATTCCACTTCTGGGAATATATCCAAAGGAAATGAAAATGCTAACTCAGAAAGATATCTGCTCCCCCATGTTATAGCAGCATTATTTATGGGAGCCAAAACATGAAGACAGACTAAGTTTAGTTAGTATCCATCATCTCATATAGATACAATAAAAAGAAAAAGCCAAAAAAAATAAAATTCTCCATGTGATAAGAACTCTTAGAATCTTAACAGCTCTTCCATGTATCAGGTAACAGTGTTAGCTGGCATTATCATGCTGTACACTCACCCCTAGCACTCACTTAACCTGTAAATGGAAGTTTATACTTTTGACCACCTTCTTCCAATTCCCTCTCCCCGCCCGGCCCTGCCTCTGATGACTACAAATATAATCACTTTTTCTATGAATCTGTTTGCTTGTTTATGTATCACAATTTATTTATACATATCTGTCAAGAAGGTAAATCCGATGAGTTTTCATGACAGGGAAAATAATTTTTTGCTTGTCCTTTTTACTGATCTATATGAGATGATGGATGCTAACTAAAGTTACTATGGTAATCATTTCATGATATATGCAAGTTAAACTATCATGCTGTAAACCTTAATTAAACTTACACAGTGATGCATGTCAATTATTTCTCAGTAAAAATAGGAGGGAAAGTTCTCTTGCAGGAACACAAATCAGAGGCATCGTTTCCAATAACCAAGGGAGAAAAAAAATCAAGGTGTACTGAATAATCTAATTCTGAAATATGGCAACTGTGGATTAAGGGAAGGAGAAAGGTTACACAATACATTGTTTAACAAAACCACAATTTTCCATAGAGTATTAAGTGCAGAATGGTATGCAGTCCTGGGATACATCAATATGTTTAAAGCAAAGTGAAACATTAAAATGCATTTAAAAGTGGACATATTGGGGCCTGGAGCCAAGAGGACGGCATGAGTAGAGCAGCAGAAATCTCCTCCCAAAACCACATATATCTATGAAAATATAACAAAGACAACTCTTCCTAAAATAGAGACCAGAGGACACAGGACAACATCCAGACCACATCCACACCTGTGAGAATCCAGCACCTCATGAAGGGGGTAAGATATAAGCCCCAGCCCGGCGGGACCCGAGCGCCCCTTCCCCCAGCTCCGGGCGGGAGGAGAGGAGTCAGCAGGGAGGGAGAGGAAGACCAGGACTGTTGAACACCCAGCCCCAGCAATCCAGACGAGAGCGCAGACACAGTGCATGCATGGGGTCCTGGATACTAGGGAAACAGGGTGGCAGGACCGATGAGCGGGTGCCTGAGGCCAACAACAGAGACAGGAGCAGCCATTTTTTAATTTTTATTTTGTTTTTGCAAGTGCTTTTTGGAAGTCTTAAAGGGACAGGGACCCCAATACTAGGGAAACAGGGCAGCAAGACTGGTGAGCGGGTGCCTGAGACCGGTGCCTGAGGACAAAGAAAATCGTGCATTTTTCTTTTTTTTTTTAATTATTTTTTTAATTTTTTTTGTTGTTGTTGTTGTTGCTGTTGTTTTGGTTTGGAGAGTGCTTTTTGGAAGTCTTAAAAGGGCAGGGCAGGACATTTAGTCCAGAGGCAGGGAATCTGGGGATCTCTGGGCACTCTAACACCCTGGGCAGCAGAGAGCATGGAGGCGCCTTACTAAGATAAATAGCCTACTGGCCGCTACCCCTCCAATGGGGCTCCACCATTTTGGAGGAGGAGCTCGAGCCAGGCCACGCCCAGAGCAAAACGGAGATAAACTCCATAGCAGCTGGGCAGGAAGCAGCAGCCCTGTATGTGCACACCTGCCCAGCACAAGCCACTAGAGGTCGCTATTCTCCCAGGAGAGGAAGGCCACAAACCAACAGGAAGGAAAGCTCTCCCAGCCATCACTCGTACCAGCTCTGCAAACTATCTCTATCACCATGAAAAGGCAAAACTATAGGCAGACAAAGATCACAGAGACAACACCTGAGAAGGAGACAGACCTAACCAGTCTTCCTGAAAAAGAATTCAAAATAAAAATCATGAACATCCTGACGGAGATGCAGAGAAAAATGCAAGAGCAATGGGATGAAGTCCGGAAGGAGATCACAGATGTCAGGAAGGAGATCACAGAAGTGAAACAACCCCGGGAAGGATTTATAAGCAGAATGAATAAGATGCAAGAGGCCATTGAAGGAATAGAAGCCAGAGAACAGGAACGTATAGAAGCTGACATAGAGAGAGATCAAAGGATCTCCAGGAATGAAACAACACTAAGAGAACTATGTGACCAATCCAAAAGGAACAATACCTGTATTATAGGGGTACCAGAAGAAGAAGAGAGAGGAAAAGGGATACGAAGTGTCTTTAAAGAAATAATTGCTGAACACTTCCCCAAACTGGGGAAGGAAATAATTGAACAGACAACGGAAATCGACAGAACCCCCAACAGAAAGGATCCAAGGACGACAACACCAAGACACATAATAATTAAAATGGCAAGGATCAAGGAAAATGAAAGAGTTTTAAAGGCAGCTAGAGAGAAAAAGGTCACCTAAAAGGAAAACCCATCAGGCTATCATCAGACTTCTTGACAGAAACCCTACAGGCCAGAAGAGAATGGCATGATATATTTAATACAATAAAACAGAAGGGCCTTGAAACAAGGATACTGTATCCAGCACGACTATCATTTAAATATGACGGTGGGATTAAACAATTCCCAGACAAGCAAAAGGTAAGGGAATTTGCTTCCCACCAACCACCTCTACAGGGCATCTTACAGGGACTGCTCTAGATGGGAGCACTCTTACAAGAGCACAGAACAAAACACACAACATATGAAGAACAGACGAGGAGGAATAAGAAGGGAGAGAAGAAAAGAATCTCCGCACAGTGTATATAACAGCTCAATAAGCAGGCTAAGTTAGGCAGTAAGATACTAAAGAGGTGAACCTTGAACCTTTGGTGACCACGAATTTAAAGCTTGCAATGGCAATACGTACATATCTCTCAATAGTCACCCTAAATGTAAATCGACTTAATGCACCAATCAAAAGACACAGAGTAATAGAATGGATAAAAAAAGCAAGACCCATCTATATGCTGCTTACAATAAACTCACCTCAAACCCAAAGACATGCACAGACTAAAAGTCAACGGATGGAAAAACATATTTCAGGCAAACAACAGCGAGAAGAAAGCAGGGGTTGCAGTACTAATTTCAGACAAAATAGACTTCAAAACAAAGAAAGTAACAAGAGATAAAGAAGGACACTATATAATGATAAAGGGCTCAGTCCAACAAGAGGATATAACCATTCTAAATATATATGCACCCAGGGCGGAGCCAAGATGGCGGCGTGAGTAGAGCAGTGGAAATCTCCTCCCAAAAACACATAGAGCTATGAAAATATAACAAAGAAAAATCTTCCTAAAATAGAGACCACAGGACACAGGACAACATCCAGACCACATCCACACCTGCAAGAATCCAGCGCCTTGTGAAGGGGGTAAGATACAAGCCCCAGCCCGGCGGGACCCGAGCGCCCCTCCCCCCGGCTCCCGGCGGGTGGAGAGAAACCGGAGCGGTTTTTTTTTTCTTTTTTTTTGGCGAGCGCTTTTTGGAAGCCTTAGAGGGACGGCCCCCGTTGCTGGGGAGGCAGGGTGGCAGGACCGGTGAGGAGGTGCCTGGGAACGGCGCCGGAGGACAAAGAATATCCCGCGTTTCTCCCTGCGAGACCTGGGGGCGGGTGCCTGAGACCGGTGCCTGAGGACGGAGGAGGTCGCGCGTTTTTCCCCTTTTTTTTTTCTCTTTTCTGCGAGTGCTTTTTGGAAGCCTAAAAGGGACAGGGACCCCGGTGCTAGGGAGGCAGGGCGGTGGGACTGGTGAGCGGGTACCTGGGACCGACACCTGAGGACAAAGAATATCCCGCATTTTTCCCTGTGGGACCGGTGGGTGGGTGCCTGAGACCAGCACCTGAGGACGGAAGAAATCGCGCGTTTTTCCCCTTTTTTTTCTCTCTTTTTGCCGAGTGCTTTTTGGAAGCCTTGAAGGGACAGGGACCCCGGTGCTAGGGAGGCAGGGCGGCGGGACTGGTGAGCGGGTGCGTGGGACCAGTGCCTGAGGACAAAGAATATTGAGCGTTCCTTCCCTGAGGGACCGGTGGGTGGGTGCTTTTTGGAAGCCTTGAAAGGACAGGGACCCTGGTGCTAGGGAGACAGGGCAGCAGGACCAGTGAGCGGGTGCCTGGGACCGGCACCTGAGGACAAAAAAAAAAAAAAAAAAAATCGCTTGTTTTTCCCCTTTTTTTCCTTTTTTTTTTCTCTTTCTTTCTGTTCCCTCTCTCATTGTTGCTGCTGTTGTTTTGGTTTGGAGAGTGCTTTTTGGAAATCTTAAAGGGGCAGGACAGGTCACTTAGACCAGAAGCAGGGAATCTGGGGATCTCTGGGCACTCTAACCCCCTGGGCAGCAGGGAGCACAGAGGCCCCTTACGAAGATAAATAGTCTCCTGGCTGCTCCCCCTCCAACGGGGCTCCACCATTTTGGAGGAACAGCCCCAGCCAGGCCAAGCCCACAGCAACAGCGGAGATAAACCCCAAAGCAACTGGGCAGGAAGCAGAAGCCCTGTCTGCGCGCAGCTGCCCAGCACAAGCCACTAGAGGTCGCTATTCTCCCAGGAAAAGGCTACAAACCAACAAGAAGGGAAGCTCTTCCAGCGGTCACTTGTACCAGCTCTGCAAACTATCTCTATCACCATGAAAAGGCAAAACTACAGGCAGACAAAGATCACAGAGACAACACCTGAGAAGGAGACAGACCTAACTAGTCTTCCTGAAAAAGAATTCAAAATAAAAATCATGAACATGCTGACAGAGATGCAGAGAAAAATGCAAGAGCAATGGGATGAGATGCAGAGAAAAATGCAAGAGCAGTGGGATGAGATGCAGAGAAAAATGCAAGAGCAGTGGGATGAAGTCCGGAAGGAGATCACAGATGTCAGGAAAGAGATCACAGAAGTGAAACAATCCCTGGAAGGATTTATAAGCAGAATGGATAAGATGCAAGAGGCCATTGAAGGAATAGAAGCCAGAGAACAGGAACGTATAGAAGCTGACATAGAGAGAGATAAAAGGATCTCCAGGAATGAAACAACACTAAGAGAAATATGTGACCAATACAAAAGGAAAAACATTCGTATTATAGGGATACCAGAAGAGGAAGAAAGAGGAAAAGGGATAGAAAGTGTCTTTGAAGAAATAATTGCTGAAAACTTCCCCAAACTGGGGGAGGAAATAATCGAACAGACCATGGAATTATACAGAACCCCCAACAGAAAGGATCCAAGGAGGACAACACCAAGACACATAATAATTAAAATGGCAAAGATCAAGGACAAGGAAAGAGTTTTAAAGGCAGCTAGAGAGAAAAAGGTCACCTATAAAGGAAAACCAATCAGGCTAACATCAGACTTCTCAACAGAAACCCTACAGGCCAGAAGAGAATGGCATGATATACTTAATGCAATGAAACAGAAGGGCCTTGAACCAAGGATACTGTATCCAGCACGACTATCATTTAAATATGATGGTGGGATCAAACAATTCCCAGACAAGCAAAAGCTGAGGGAATTTGCTTCCCACAAACCACCTCTACAGGGCATCCTACAGGGACTGCTCTAGATGGGAGCACCCCTAAAAAGAGCACAGAACAAAACACACAACATATGAAGAATGGAGGAGGAGGAATAAGAAGGGAGAGAAGAAAAGACTCTCCAGACAGTGTATATAACAGCTCAATAAGCGAGCTAAGTTAGGCAGTAAGATACTAAAGAAGCTAACCTTGAACCTTTGGTAACCACGAATCTAAAGCCTGCAATGGCAATAAGTACATATCTTTCAATAGTCACCCTAAATGTAAATGGACTTAATGCACCAATCAAAAGACATAGAGTAATAGAATGGATAAAAAAGCAAGACCCATCTATATGCTGCTTACAAGAAACTCACCTTAAACCCAAAGATAAGCATAGACTAAAAGTCAAGGGATGGAAAAACATATTTCAGGCAAACAACAGTGAGAAGAAAGCAGGGGTTGCAGTACTAATATCAGACAAAATAGACTTCAAAACAAAGAAAGTTACAAGAGATAAAGAAGGCCACTACATAATGATAAAGGGCTTAGTCCAACAAGAGGATATAACCATTCTAAATATATATGCACCCAATACAGGAGCACCAGCATATGTGAAGCAAATACTAACAGAACTAAAGAGGGAAATAGACTGCAATGCATTCATTGTAGGAGACTTCAACACACCACTCACCCCAAAGGATAGATCCACCGGGCAGAAAATAAGTAAAGACACACAGGCACTGAACAACACACTAGAACAGATGGACCTAATAGACATCTATAGAACTTTACATCCAAAAGCAACAGGATATACATTCTTCTCAAGTGCACATGGAACATTCTCCAGAATAGACCACATACTAGCTCACAAAAAGAGCCTCAGTAAATTCCACAATATTGAAATTCTACCAACCAATTTTTCAGACCACAAAGGTATGAAAGTAGAAATAAATTCTACAAAGAAAACAAAAAGGCTCACAAACACATGGAGGCTTAACAACATGCTACTAAATAATCAATGGATCAATGAACAAATCAAAATAGAGATCAAGGAATATATAGAAACAAATGACAACAACAACACTAAGCCCCAACTTCTGTGGGATGCAGCGAAAGCAGTCTTAAGAGGAAAGTATATAGCAATCCAGGCACACTTGAAGAAGGAAGAACAATCCCAAATGAATAGTCTAACATCACAATTATTAAAACTGGAAAAAGAAGAACAAATGAGGCCTAAAGTCAGCAGAAGGAGGGACATAATAAAGATCAGAGAAGAAATAAACAAAATTGAGAAGAATAAAACAATAGCAAAAATCAACGAAACCAAGAGCTGGTTCTTTGAGAAAATAAACAAAATAGATAAGCCTCTAGCCCAACTTATTAAGAGAAAAAGAGAGTCAACACAAATCAACATAATCAGAAATGAGAATGGAAAAATCACGACAGACTCCACAGAAATACAAAGAATTATTAAAGACTACTATGAAAACCTATATGCCAACAAGCTGGAAAACCTAGAAGAAATGGACAACTTCCTAGAAAAATACAACCTTCCAAGACTGACCAAGGAAGAAACACAAAAGTTAAACAAACCAATTACAAGCAAAGAAATTGAAACAGTAATCAAAAAACTACCCAAGAACAAAACCCCGGGGCCGGACGGATTTACCTCGGAATTTTATCAGACACACAGAGAAGACATAATACCCATTCTCCTTAAAGTGTTCCACAAAATAGAAGAAGAGGGAATACTCCCAAACTCATTCTATGAAGCCAACATCACCCTAATACCAAAACCAGGAAAAGACCCCACCAAAAAAGAAAATTACAGACCAATATCCCTGATGAATGTAGATGCAAAAATACTCAATAAAATATTAGCAAACAGAATTCAACAGTATATCAAAAGGATCATACACCATGACCAAGTGGGGTTCATCCCAGGGATGCAAGGATGGTACAACATTCGAAAATCCATCAACATCATCCACCACATCAACAAAAAGAAAGACAAAAACCACATGATCATCTCCATAGATGCTGAAAAAGCATTTGACAAAATTCAACATCCATTCATGATAAAAACTCTCAGCAAAATGGGAATAGAGGGCAAGTACCTCAACATAATAAAGGCCATATATGATAAACCCACAGCCAGCATTATACTGAACAGCGAGAAGCTGAAAGCATTTCCACTGAGATCGGGAACCAGACAGGGATGCCCACTCTCCCCACTGTTATTTAACATAGTACTGGAGGTCCTAGCCACGGCAATCAGACAAAACAAAGAAATACAAGGAATCCAGATTGGTAAAGAAGAAGTTAAACTGTCACTATTTGCAGATGATATGATACTGTACATAAAAAACCCTAAAGACTCCACTCCAAAACTACTAGAACTGATATCGGAATACAGCAAAGTTGCAGGATACAAAATCAACACACAGAAATCTGTAGCTTTCCTATACACTAACAACGAATCAATAGAAAGAGAAATCAGGAAAACAATTCCATTCACCATTGCATCAAAAAGAATAAAATACCTAGGAATAAACCTAACCAAGGAAGTGAAAGACTTATACTCTGAAAACTACAAGTCACTCTTAAGAGAAATTAAAGGGGACACTAATAAATGGAAACTCATCCCATGCTCATGGCTAGGAAGAATTAATATCGTCAAAATGGCCATCCTGCCGAAAGCAATATACAAATTTGATGCAATCCCTCTCAAATTACCAGCAACATTCTTCAATGAATTGGAACAAATAATTCAAAAATTCATATGGAAACACCAAAGACCCCGAATAGCCAAAGCAATCCTGAAAAAGAAGAATAAAGTAGGGGGGATCTCACTCCCCAACTTCAAGCTCTACTACAAAGCCATAGTAATCAAGACAATTTGGTACTGGCACAAGAACAGAGCCACAGACCAGTGGAACAGATTAGAGACCCCAGAAATTAACCCAAACATATATGGTCAATTAATATTTGATAAAGGAGCCATGGACATACAATGGCAAAATGACAGTCTCTTCAACAGATGGTGCTGGCAAAACTGGACAGCTACATGTAGGAGAATGAAACTGGACCATTGTCTAACCCCATATACAAAGGTAAACTCAAAATGGATCAAAGACCTGAATGTAAGTCACGAAACCATTAAACTCTTGGAAAAAAACATAGGCAAAAACCTCTTAGACATAAACATGAGTGATCTCTTCTTGAACATATCTCCCCGGGCAAGGAAAACAACAGCAAAAATGAGCAAGTGGGACTACATTAAGCTGAAAAGCTTCTGTACAGCGAAAGACACCATCAATAGAACAAAAAGGAACCCTACAGTATGGGAGAATATATTTGAAAATGACAGATCTGATAAAGGCTTGACGTCCAGAATATATAAAGAGCTCACACGCCTCAACAAACAAAAAACAAATAACCCAATTAAAAAATGGGCAGAGGAACTGAACAGACAGTTCTCCAAAAAAGAAATACAGATGGCCAAGAGACACATGAAAAGATGCTCCACATCGCTAATTATCAGAGAAATGCAAATTAAAACTACAATGAGGTATCACCTCACACCAGTAAGGATGGCTGCCATTCAAAAGACAAACAACAACAAATGTTGGCGAGGCTGTAGAGAAAGGGGAACCCTCCTACACTGCTGGTGGGAATGTAAATTAGTTCAACCATTGTGGAAAGCAGTATGGAGGTGCATCAAAATGCTCAAAACAGACCTACCATTTGACCCAGGAATTCCACTCCTAGGAATTTACCCTAAGAACGCAGCAATCAAGTTTGAGAAAGACAGATGCACTCCTATGTTTATCGCAGCACTATTTACAATAGCCAAGGATTGGAAGCAACCTAAATGTCCATCTGTAGATGAATGGATAAAGAAGATGTGGTACATATACACAATGGAATACTACTCAGCCATAAGAAGTGGAAAAATCCAACCATTTGCAGCAACATGGATGGAGCTGGAGAGTATTATGCTCAGTGAAATAAGCCAAGCGGAGAAAGAGAAATACCAAATGATTTCACTCATCTGAGGAGTATAGGAACAAAGGAAAAACTGAAGGAAGAAAACAGCAGCAGAATTACAGAACCCAAAAATGGACTAACAGGTACCAAAGGGAAAGGAACTGGGGAGGATGGGTGGGCAGGGAGGGATAAGGGGGGGGAAGAAGAAGGGGGGTATTAAGATTAGCATGCATGGGGGGGAGGGAGAAAGGGGAGGTTGGGCTGCACAACACAGAGAGGACAAGTAGTGACTCTACCACATTTTGCTAAGCTGATGGACAGTAACCGTAATGTGGTTGTTAGGGGGGACCTGATATAGGGGAGAGCATAATAAACATAGTATTCTTCAGGTAAGTGTAGATTAAAAATTTTAAAAAAAAAAGAAAGAAAGAAAGAAAAGGGGGATTACTCCTTAACAGGATAAAACTATTGGTAAATCAAAGATCAACGCATGCTTTAAATATCCTTAATGTTGATCACTTAAAGGGTGTCAGATGATCAGCTATGGAGGTACTCTTTTCTGATAATATTCCTTTCTCTTAATTAAAAAGAAAAAAAAAAAAAAAAAAAGCAGTTACTGTGTGCTGACCTCCAATGAGTTCTGCACAGTGGTATAGAGGGCATGTCAAAGTGTGGGCAAAGGGTCTGTTTGTTTCTACGCAGAAGATCAAGGCCTAGCTTGGATACCCAGAAAATGAACTAAGATACGATATGAGGAGGAGCTTCCGGCATCAGCACTCTCTGGAGGACTCGTGCCGGGGGATGATCATCAAAAAGCCTCCACAGGGATCCGGACGATGCTGCGGTTGTGGCTGCATCCAGCCCACCGTCTCCTGGACTTGCCATAAGAAGGAGGAGGAAGATGTCTAGGCTGGCATGTGCATACAGTGAGACAACGAATTTGACCGGATCTGTACTGTTGGAACTCAACCAGGAGTTGGGAGGGGTGCAAGTTGTAGCACCCCAAAATCTCATGACTATAGACTATCTATGGTTAAAAGAACATATGGGATGTGAACAGATCCCAGAAATGGGCTGCTTTAATTTGTCTGATGGTTCAAGTACAGTTGGACAATATCCATCATATCATAGATAAATTTTCACAAATGCCTAGGGTGCCTAAATGGTTTTCTTGGCTTCACTGGAGATGGCTGGTAATTATAGATTTGCTTTGTTTATGTCACCGTATTCCTATTATGTTAATATGTGTGTGCAAATTAGTTAGTAGTTTAAAACCTATACATACTTAAGGTACTATACAAGAAGATATGTCAAAGAAATAATAAATCCTCCCAAGTTTCCTTCATATGCTACATCTATAGCTTTTCTTCTTCCTTCCTAATTACAAACCTTAAATAGAATTCGTGCCTCATATCGAATTTACCGAGTATCATAATTCCTCCAGGTGGTAAAGATACCTCGAGACAAGTGCTGGGCATAGAAGCCACAGGGCATAAATCTGCAAAGAAGTAAAAAGCTAACCTTTGCAAACAATATGGCTTCTCTCTCACTTACCAACTTTACATTTCCCTGTATGGCCCCGGAAGATGACTGGTTAGCCAGAGACGGGTAAGATTCCTCAAGGGAGGAACAACCTAAGACAGGCACAGTCGCAGGGGGGCCATCAGGTGAGAATTTGGGGATCAACAGAGGTGAGGCTCAGAACCTCACCGCCCCTGCTTTGAGAGAAATCTTCTGCATCCGTGGATGTCTTGCTGCCCTTGTCTAGCCTGGATTAATACTTAGTCCATAGGCACACACCTGATCATCTGATCATCTACATTTGCCTTCTTACAGCACTAAACTATGTTTTCTACCTTTATCTTGCATCTACCTACCACTTCAGCATTTTATTAAAAATAAAAATAATAATAATAATAGGAGAAATGTGGGATCAACATATAAATCAAGTACAAAAATCAAATGAATATTCATATTTGACCTGATGGTTTATAGGTCATATTGCATGATCAAAACCGAAAGTTTCTGTGATGAATGCCCTTGTACTGTTCACCATGTAAGAATTTATTCACTCTGTAAGAATTCGTTCACCATGTAAGAACTTGTTCGTTATGCTTCAGAAGATTGGAGACTGACGAGAATTAGGCTTGAGATGGATTAATGATTGTACATTGAGCATTGACCCCCCTATACTGAATTTTATTGTTGTTAACAACCATTTGATCAATAAATATGAGAGATGCCCTCTCAAAAAAAAAAAAAAAAAAAAAAAAAAAAAAAAAAATATATATGCACCCAACACAGGAGCACCAGCATATGTGAAACAAATACTAACGGAACGAAAGAAGGAAATAGACTGCAATGCATTCATTTTAGGAGACTTCAACACACCACTCACCCCAAAGGATAGATCCACTGGGCAGAAAATAAGTAAGGACACACAGGCACTGAACAACACACTAGAACAGATGGACCTAATAGACATCTATAGAACTCTACATCCAAAAGCAACAGGATATACATTCTTCTAAAGTGCACATGAAACATTCCCCAGAATAGACCACATACTAGCTCACAAAAAGAGCCTCAGTAAATTCCAAAATATTGAAATTCTACCAACCAATTTTTCAGACCACAAAGGTAGAAAAGTAGAAATAAATTCTACAAAGAAAACAAAAAGGCTCACAAACACATGGAGGCTTAACAACATGCTACTAAATAATCAATGGATCAACAAACAAATCAAAATAGAGATCAAGGAATTTATAGAAACAAATAACAACAACACAAAACCCCAAATTATGTGGGACACAGCGAAAGCAGTCTGAAGAGGAAAGTATATAGCAATCCAGGCACACTAGAACAAGGAAGAACAATCCAAAATGAATAGTCTAAAATCACAATTATCAAAACTGGAAAAAGAAGAACAAATGAGGCCTAAAGTCAGCAGAAGGAGGGACATAATAAAGATCAGAGAAGAAATAAACAAAATTGAGAAGAATAAAACAATAGCAAAAATCAATGAAACCAAGAGCTGGTTCTTTGAGAAAATAAACAAAATAGATAAGCCTCTAGCCAAACTTATTAAGAGAAAAAGAGAATCAACACAAATCAACAGAATCAGAAATGAGAATGGAAAAATCACGACAGACTCCACAGAAATACAGAGAATTATTAAAGACTACTATGAAAACCTATATGTCAACAAGCTGGAAAACCTAGAAGAAATGGACAACTTCCTAGAAAAATACAACCTCCCAAGACTGACCAAGGAAGAAACACAAAAGTTAAACAAACCAATTACGAGCAAAGAAATTGAAACGGTAATCAAAAAACTACCCAAGAACAAAACCCCGGGGCCGGACGGATTTCTCTCAGAATTTTAACACACAGAGAAGACATAATACCCATTCTCCTTAAAGTGTTCCAAAAAATAGAAGAGGAGAGAATACTCCCAAACTCATTCTATGAAGCCAACATCACCCTAATACCAAAACCAGGCAAAGACCCCACCAAAAAAGAAAATTAAAGAGCAATATCCCTGATGAATGTAGATGCAAAAATACTCAATAAAATATTAGCAAACAGAATTCAACAGCATATCAAAAGGATCATACACCATGACCAAGTGGGATTCATCCCAGGGATGCAAGCTTGGTACAACATTCGAAAATCCATCAACATCATCCACCACATCAACAAGAAGAAAGACAAAAGCCACATGATCATCTCCATAGATGCTGAAAAAGCATTTGACAAAATTCAACATCCATTCATGATAAAAACTCTCAGCAAAATGGGAATAGAGGGCAAGTACCTCAACATAATAAAGGCCATATATGATAAACCCACAGCCAGCATTATACTGAACAGCAAGAAGCTGAAAGCATTTCCTCTGAGATCGGGAACTACACAAGGATGCCCACTCTCCCCACTGTTATTTAACATAGTACTGGAGGTCCTAGCCACGGCAATCAGACAAAACAAAGAAATACAAGGAATCCAGATTGGTAAAGAAGAAGTTAAACTGTCACTATTGCAGATGATATGATACTGTACATAAAAAACCCTAAAGACTCCACTCCAAAACTACTAGAACTGTTATCGGAATACAGCAAAGTTGCAGGATACAAAATTAACACACAGAAATCTGTAGCTTTCCTATACACTAACAATGAATCAATAGAAAGAGAAATCAGGTAAACAATTCCACTCACCATTGCATCAAAAAGAATAAAATACCTAGGAATAAACCTAACCAAAGAAGTGAAAGACTTATACTCTGAAAACTACAAGTCACTCTTAAGAGAAATTAAAGGGAACACTAATAAATGGAAACTTATCCCATGCTCATGGCTAGGAAGAATTAATATCGTCAAAATGGTCATCCTGCCCAAAGCAACATACAGATTTGATGCAATCTCTCTCAAATTACCAGCAACATTCTTCAATGAACTGAAACAAATAATTCAAAAATTCATATGGAAACACCAAAGACACCAAACAGACAAAGCAATCCTGAAAAAGAAGAATGAAGTAGGGGGGATCTCACTCCCCAACTTCAAGCTCTACTACAAAGCCATAGTAATCAAGACAATCTGGTACTGGCACAAGAACAGAGTCACAGACCAGTAGAACAGATTAGAGACTCCAGAAATTAACCCAAACATATATGGTCAATTAATATTTGATAAAGGAGCCATGGACATAGAAATGGCAAAATGACATTCTCTTCAACAGATGGTGCTGGCAAAACTGGACAGCTACATGTAGGAGAATGAAACTGGACCATTGTCTAAAGCCATATACAAAGGTAAACTCAAAATGGATCAAAGACCTGAATGTAAGTCATGAAACCATTAAACTCTTGGAAAAAAACATAGGCTAAAACCTCTTAGACACAAACATGAGTGACCTCTTCTTGAACATATCTCCCCGGGCAAGGAAAACAACAGCAAAAATGAGCAAGTGGGACTACATTAAGCTGAAAAGCTTCTGTACAGCGAAAGACACCATCAACAGAATAAAAAGGAACCCTACAGTATGGGAGAATATATTTGAAAATGACACATCCGATAAAGGCTTGACGTCCAGAATATATAAATAGCTCACACGCCTCAAAAAAACAAAAAACAAATAACCCAATTAAAAAATGGGCAGAGGAACTGAACAGACAGTTCTCTTAAAAATAAATACAGTTGGCCAACAGACACATGAAAAGATGCTCCACATCACTAATTATCAGAGAAATGCAAATTAAAACTACAATGAGATATCACCTCACACCATTAAGGATAGCTGCCATCCAAAAGACAAACAACAAAAAATGTTGGCGAGGCTGTGGAGAAAGGGGAACCCTCCTACACTGCTGGTGGGAATGTAAATTACTTCAACCATTGTGGAAAGCAGTATCGAGGTTCATCAAAATGCTCAAAACAGACCTACCATTTGACCCAGGAATTCCACTCCTAGGAATTTACCCTAAGAACGCAGCAATCAAGTTTGAGAAAGACAGATGCACCCCTATGTTTATCGCAGCACTATTTACAATAGCTAAGAATTGGAAGCAACCTAAATGTCCATCAGTAGATGAATGGATAAAGAAGATGTGGTACATATACACAATGGAATACTACTCAGCCATAAGAAGAGGGCAAATCCTACCATTTGCAGCAACATGGATGGAGCTGGAGAGTATTATGCTCAGTGAAATAAGCCAAGCAGAGAAAGAGAAATACCAAATGATTTCACTCATCTGAGGAGTATAAGAAGAAAGGAAAAACTGAAGGGACAAAACAGCAGCTGAATTACAGAACCCAAAAATGGACTAACAGGTACCAAAGGGAAAGGAACTGGGGAGGATAGGTGGGCAGGGAGGGATAAGGGGGGGGAAGAAGAAGGGGGCTATTAAGATTAGCATGCATAGGGGGGAGGGAGAAAGGGGAGGGTGGGCTGTACAACACAGAGAGGACAAGTAGTGATTCTACAACATTTTGCTAAGCTGATGGACAGTAACCGTAATATGGTTGTTAGGGGGGAGCTGATATAGTGGAGAGCATAGTAAACATAGTATTCTTCATGTAAGTGTAGATTAAAGATAAAAAAGAAAGAAAGAAAGAAAGAAAGAAAGAAAGAAAGAAAGAAAGAAAGAAAGAAAGAAAGAAAGAAAGAAAGAAAGAAAGAAAGAAAGAAAGAAAGAAAGAAAGAAAGAAAGAAAGAAAGAAAGAAAGAAAGAAAGAAAGAAAGAAAGAAAGAAAGAAAGAAAGAAAAGGGGGATTACTCCTTGAAAGGATAAAACTATTGGTAAATCAAAGATCAACGCATGCTTTAAATATCCTTAATGTTGATCACTTTAAGGGTGTCAGATGATCAGCTATGGAGATACTCTTTTCTGATAATATTCCTTTCTCTTAATAAAAATAAATAAAAATAAAAAAAAAAGCAGTTCCTGTGTGCTGGCCTCCAAAGAGTTCTGCACAGTGGTATAGAGGGCATGTCAAAGTGTGGGCAAAGGGTCTGTTTGTTTCTATGCAGAAGATCAAGGCCTAGCTTGGATACCCAGAAAATGAACTAAGATACAATATGAGGAGGAGCTTCCGGCATCAGCACTCTCTGGAAGACTTGTGCCAGGGGGATGATCATCAAAAAGCCTCCACAGGGATCTGGGCGATGCTGTGGTTGTGGCTGCATCCACCCCATCGTTTCCTGGACTTGCCATTGAAATGAGGAGGGAGATGTCTAGGCTAGCATGTGCATACAGCGAGACAACGAATTTGACCGGATCTGTACTGTTGGAACTCAACCAGGAGTTGGGAGGGGTGCAAGTTGTAGCACTCCAAAATCTTATGACTATAGACTATCTACGGTTAAAAGAACATATGGGATGTGAACAGATCCCAGAAATGGGTTGCTTTAATTTGTCTGATTTCTCTCAGACTGTTCAAGTACAGTTGGACAATATCCATCATATCATAGACAAATTTTCACAAATGTCTAGGGTGCCTAAATGGTTTTCTTGGCTTCACTGGAAATGGATGGTAATTATAGATTTGCTTTGTTTATGTCACCGTATTCCTATTATGTTAATATGTGAGCGCAAATTAGTTGGTAGTTTAAAACCTATACATGCTTAAGGTACTCTACAAGAAGATATGTCAAAGAAATAATTAATCCTCCCATGTTTTCTTCCATATGCTACCTCTATAGCTTTTCTTCTTCCTTCCTTATTACAACCCTTAAATAGAATTCATGCCTCATATCAAATTTACCGAGTATCATAATTCCTCCAGGTGGTAAAGATACCTCGAGACAAGTGCTGGGCATAGAAGCCACAGGGCATAAATCTGCAAAGAAGTAAAAAGCTAATCTTTTCAAACAATATGGCTTCTCTCTCACTTACCAACTTTACATTTCCCTGTATGGCCCCAGAAGATGACTGGTTAGCCAGAGACGGGTAAGATTCCTCAAGGGAGGAATAACCTAAGACAGACACAGTCACAGGGGGGCCATCAGGTGAGAAATTTGGGATCAACAGAGGTGAGGCTCAGAACCTCACCCCCCCTGTTTTGAGCGAAATCTTCTGCATCCGTGGATGTTTTGCTGCCCTTGTCTAGCTTGGATTAATACTTAGTCCATAGGCACACACCTGATCATCTACATTTGCCCTCTTAGAGCACTAAACTATGTTTTCTACCTTTATCTTGCATCTACCTACCACTTCAGCATTTTATTAAAAATAGAAATAATAATAATAATAAAGGGAGAAATGTGGGATCCACATATAAATCAAGCATAAAAATCAAACGAATAGTCATATTTGACCTGATTGTTTATAGTTCATAATGCGTGATCAAAACCAAAAGTTTCTGTGATGAATGCCCTTGTACTGTTCACCATGTAAGAATTTATTCACTATGTAAGAATTTGTTCACCATGTAAGAACTTGTTCGTTATGCTTCAGAAGATTGGAGACTGACGAGAATTAGGCTGGGGGTGGATTAATGATTGTGCATTGAGCATTGACTCCCCTATACAGAATTTTATTGTTGTTAACAACCATTTGATCAATAAATATAAGAGATGCCCTCTCAAAAAAAAAAAAAGAAAGAAAGAGAAGGGGGATTACTCCCTGATAGGATAAAACTAACTGTAAATCAATGATTAATGCATGCTTTAAATATCCTTAATTTTGATCACTTAAAGGGTGTCAGATCATCAGCTATGGAGGTACACTTTTCTGATAATATTCCTTTCTCTTAAAAAACAAAAAAAACAGTTCCTCTGTGGTGACCTCCAATGAGTTCTACACAATGGTATAAAGGGCATATCAAAGTGTGGGCAAAGGGTCTGTTTGTGTTTATACAGAGGATCAAAGCCTAATTTGGCTACCCAGAAAATGAACTAAGATATGATATGAAGAAGAACTTCCAACTCTCTGGAAGACTCATACCAGAAGATGATCATCAAAAAACCTCAACAAAGATCCAGGCGATGCTGCAGTTGTAGCTGCATCCATCCCACCGGTTCCTGGACTTGCCATTGGAATGAAGAAGGAGATATCTGAGCTGGCCTGTGCTTTCAGTAAAACAGCAAATTTGACTGGAACTATACTGTTGGAACTCAACCAAGAATTAGGAGATGAGCAAGTTGTAGCGCTCCAAAATCTTACAACTACAGACTATCTACTGTTAAAAGAACATATGGGATGTGAACAGTGCCCAGGAATGGTTTGTTTTAATTTGTCTGATTTCTCTCAGACTGTTCAAGTACAGTTGGACAATATCCATCATATCATAGACAAATTTTCACAAATGCCTAGGGTGCCTAACTGGTTTTCTTGGCTTCATTGGAGATGGCTAGTAATTATAGATCTGCTTTGGTTATGTAACTGTACTCCTATTATGTTAATGTGTGTGCGCAATAATCAGTAGTTTAAAACCTATACATGCTGAAGTTACTCTACAGGAAGATATGTCAAAGAAATAATCAATCCTCCCATGTTTTCTTCCATCTGCTACTCTATAGCTTTTCTTCTTCCTTCCTAATTACAACCCTTAAATAGAATTCGTGCCTCATATCGAATTTACCAAAAATCATAAGTCCTCCAAGTGGTAAAGATACCTCAAGACAAATGCTGGGCATAGAAACCACAGGGCATAAATCTGCAAAGAAGTAAAAAGCTAACTTTTTCAAACAAGTGAGAGCTTCTCTCTCACTTACCAACTTTACACCTCCCTGTATGGCCCCAGAAGATGACTGGTTAGCCAGAGACAGGTAAGATTCCTCAAGGGAGGAACAACCTAAGACAGGCACAGTCGCAGGGGGCCCATCAGGTGAGAAATTAGGGATCAACAGTGGTGAGGCTTAGAACCTCACCCCCCATTTTGAGAGAAATCTTTGGCATCCGTGGATGTTTTAATGCTCTTGTCTAGCTCGGATTAGCACACAGTCTACAGGCACACAAATGATCATCTACAATTGTTCTCTTACACTAAACTATGTTTTCTACCTTTATCTTGCATCTACCTTCCACTTCAGCACTTTATTAAAAATAAAAATAATAATAATAATAAAGGGAGAAATGTGGGATCCACATATAAATCAAGTATAAAAATCAAACAAATATTCATATTTGACCTGATTGTTTATAGTTCATAATGCGTGATCAAAACCAAAAGTTTCCGTGATGACTGCCCTTGTACTGTTCACCATGTAAGAACTTATTCACTATGTAAGAATTTGTTCTCCATGTAAGAACTTGTTCATTATGCTTCAGAAGATTGGAGACTGACGAGAATTAGGCTTGGGGTGGATTAAAGATTGTGCATTGAGCATTGACTCCCCTATACAGAATTTTATTGTTGTTAACAACCTTTTGATCAATAAATATGAGAGATTCCCTCTAAAAAAAAAAAAAGTGGACATATTTGCAAGAAACTAAGCAACTTGCCTCAGACCTGAGACTATCAGAACGTGCTATCAGAGCACATTAAAATACTTTGTTGAGTGGTGAAGAGTAGTACTGCAAATCTAAGCCTATATTAATCCGGTTCAAGAGAGCAGATGAGAAGTGGGTACACTGTGCAGTGACACCGGTAAGAGACTAGCAATGTTGGAATACCTCCACACTTCATTTATGACTCATAAACTGTATGGCTTTGTGTCAGTTGAGCTTGCTTACTTACTTCAAAGCCTTATTATTCTCCCTGATGACATTAGAACACATCACAGATAGTCATTTGCTTCTCTGCACCTGAGTGGTATGTATCTCGATGGGAAGGAGCATGAAGTTTAGAGCCAGAATCCAGAGCTTAAGTCCTGCCTTAGCAGCTTACGTGCTGTGTGACCCTGAAAAAATAACTTCACTGTGTCCCACTTGCCCATCTAAGAGATGGGGGTACTAACAGCATTCACCTCATGAAGTTATAATGCAGATTAAGTTGGCTAATATTTTAAGGACTCAGAACATGGTCTGGCATGTACTAAAGCTTGTGTGTTTGCCATTCTTATGTTTTCAATCTGAAATTCTCCAGATGGAGTCTAGCAGTGTCAGAATGGAAAAGCCCTTTTCCTAAAAGCCGCATAATCCAGTTTCACAAGGGAGCTTGGATTTATTCACTTTTCTCAACCCCTCTTCTTGCACTTCATCTTTAGTTTAATATTTCTCCAGTTGAGTTTGGGCTGCGTGCACAGACATAAGTAGCCTCAGGGCTCCACTGCAGTCATTTCAGGAGCGTACACCCCGGCTCACACAGGCCCTGGCACAATGCAGCAGACGCCACCTTCACTGGCACAACACTCAAGACTTCGGGTTTCCTGCAACACTCAGACTTCATGTTTAGATCTTTTTTGAATCCAAAGAAGCTAGTATATGACTTAACAGTTCTTTTATAATTGTACTCTTTGTACTTCCACATTCTGTTTTGTACAAGTTTTTACATTAAATTTTTGGCTGGGTGGTCTTTGTACTGTGCATACAGTACAGATTTGAACCTCCACATCCATGCACAGATTTCTCATTCCAGTTTCTAATTGCTTCCCCCATTTTCCTCCTCATGCTGAAGGCACACTTCATCTGAGGTCTTGGCAGCTTTCATTATTTTTATTTGACAAGGTAAGACACATTTAGCTTATCTCTCTACTGAGAGTTCTTTTTTAAGAGAATCAAAGTAACCTTATAGCTATTAACAACTGCTAATTAAAAATAAAAAAGGTGCTAGGCTCTGACTGTGATAATTTTATTTATTTAATTTAATGAATGCATCGACATCATTCACTACTGACCCTCTGAGGTAGGTACTACTACAATCCCCATTTTACAGGTGGAAAGCTGAACCACAAAAGTGTTAAGGTCATGTAGCTATGAAGGACGCAGCTGGGCTTGGCACTCACCCAGTCCCACTCAGAATCCATACTTGTAACTTGTAAGCTATGCTTCTCCTAACATAGTATTAAGGTAGGTAGAAACAAGACTGATTAAAAAACCCTGTTTTTGATGATGAAATGGTAGGAAACTGTTGCAGGGGACCTGGGACATGGGACAGGCCCCACTACTTAGGGTTCTCCAATGCAGCGTCTTCTGGTGGGTACCATGGTAGCTGAGGGATGTCCATCAGGATTACATTTCTCACATCAGGTCGACCCTGAGGGAGGATGCCTAGACAGTGGTGCATCCTGCCTACTACAGATGGAAGATTCAGATGAGTGATAATTAGACTTCTTTCGACTACTATGTCCCATTAAATAGAACCCACTTAAAATGCCAAGGTATTAGGAAAGGCTTAATCCAATCAAGAGGCAAGCTGACTTGAGACGATTGGAATAAGTTACTCATACTGCAAAGAAACTTTTACAAACTCAGTTCCAGACAGAGACCTTAAGCATCATAGTATACATGATAGTATACAGACACCGAATTTTAAGCCTGACTGAAGCAAGTAACACAGTGCAATTATTTCACCCAAGATGATGCAAAAAACATTTAATACCTAGAATGGCATGAAAAAAACCCAATCAGACTAGACATGGACATAGAACAGCCATCTGTCACCAGAGTACATTAAAAGCTGGAACTTCAATTCTGTCCATATAGTAAAAGATCAGTGCAGTATCCAAAGAGGATTAGAAACAGGCCAGGTCAAATAGAGAAATCGCTGCCTATGATTCTGTTTTTCATAAGCAGTTTTCCTGAGTTTCTCTGAGACAAGACTACCTCTTTCATTACTCTTGCTAAGCAGGATTTTGCAGGACACCAGCCTAAAGGGCTGTGTGCAGGAAGAAATGAAATCAGCAAAAGTGGCAAATGCTCCCACCTCCAAACCAACCCTGGGGCATCAATGGAAGCACAATGCAAATGTGCATTCCAGGAACTGCCCAAGAAAACCCCGGGAAGACGAAGGCTCTCCTGAATCCCTGGGAGGCTGCAGCCTGCATGGAGTGCAGGCATGCAGGACAGGTGGGGTAAGCTCAAGGTGTAAACTTCTCTCCCCACGACCTTAGGACAGGTGTTTGCTCAAAATCAGCAGCAGTGGCCCAGGCCCCAGACCCTGTGCAGTACAACAGGAGAGCTCCAGAGCCTTCCGAGGTCAGGGGGGCAGGGGGCGCCAAGGGTGGGGCCAACGGACGGACCACCTGCCCTTGGCATTCACTGTTACACCATCCTCAGCCAAACCCTTACGACGCTGGTTAATTAGAGCCTGGGGTGATGGCCTTGGCCAAATCAGCCCCTTCTCTGAGGCAGGAAGCCCTGGCCGGACTCCCTCCCACGCGGATGACAATGGTATGAGCAGCAGGAATTAGGTGCCGCTTGAGGCTGTCTCCTCACAGGGATGGGGGTGGCACAGACTGAGTCTGGCTTAGGCTCTTCCCCCAGAGGACCCATCAGAGAAGCTGAGGTACCCAGCACTCAGATCCCAGCACTGCAGTACTGACCAGTACAAGCAGAGAACCACCAACACGTGCGACCGAGACACAGCCATTATGCATACTGACCTAGAATGTAAAGCAGGCAAGACAAACGGACAGATGAGTTGAATGCCTGTATGTCAATTTGAAATTCCTATTTAGTCACGCAGCACTTGAACCAAAAGCCTTGCAAATTACTGCACAATCTGGAGAGGCGTCTGCTGCAACAAGGCCTGCCGGACCCATCTGTCTACAAAAGTCAAGGATGCTCTTGGCCCAGTCACTTCTGATTTCCTTCAAACTTCAATGCCTTGTACTAGAAATGCCTAATATGGTTAAATGGGTAACTATGGAAATGATTATAAAATCGATCATCTTTATGTCACAAAGCACTAAGTTTTTATCAAACATGAGATAGGATTTTTACCTCACAAGAACCATTTTCTAGAAATGTAATTTTTCATCTAGCCCACACACAGGCTTTTAGAAAAGCATTCTGAGAAGAATAAAGGTTTCAGATAAACCAGCAACTTTGATCATTTTTTCATTCAGAAAAGAATGTTCTGTTTCATTTGGACATTACTTTGAAGGACTTCTTTTGTTCACTTTTCACATTGCTGGTAAAATATTATCAAAAAAGGGAGGCCCTCCAAATCCAGATTCCTCATTCTAACCTCTTTTTTCTTTCCAACTACAGTTTAATACTTTGCTGAGAAAGAATGGAGCAGTGTGGCTGTATGGTGACTTTCTTAGCAACATTCAAAATTGAGTAATTTTTGACAAGATTCTTAGCTAATTATTAACTTAATAACCTTTAATTGCTAATATAGTATTTCCAACATTTGTATGCTGTTTTCCCTATCTTCTTAAGTGATCCATCAGCATTGAACATAATTTACATATCTTGAGGATCCAGGATAATTATTAAAAACACTAATCACTGTAATATGCTATAGATAAACATATGGAAGCAGGTAAATGATTATGGTATGGAGTAACAGGGTCAGATACTGACCCCCAAAATAATTCTTTAAAAAGTCTCCAATGCCATCATCATTCTGATCTAATATTTTTCATAAAGTTTGGGTTGCATCATCTCCTGTGTATACCGTAGCTGGCTTTCTGCTAAATCAAAGGCTTTAAATCCATAGCTAAAGTTGCATTCTCCAAGGTTATATCTCCTACAAAACTCTCTTCTCTGGTACTGCTAGCATTGCTTGACTTTCTGGTATCACTCAAAAGGTTGGTATGATTTCTGCATCACTAACAATGGATCTCATACAATATCTTGTGAGCTCATACTCTTTGTAGCTCAATTGTTCATATCTAAGTCAACATTAAGGAAGAAGATTCTGGCACACAAGATTCTGAGACATATTCCACAGTTATACATTTTTCCCTTTAAAAAGTGATGAGCTTATGCTTTGCAAAAATATAGCTGTTAGATCTTTGGAGGCTTTAAGATA
Organism: Manis javanica; assembly: GCF_040802235.1. NCBI lineage: Eukaryota > Metazoa > Chordata > Mammalia > Pholidota > Manidae > Manis > Manis javanica. The sequence continues at coordinate 66,521,947 of NC_133162.1, forward strand.
TCATATTTACAGGTACCAAAAGTTGTAGTTTGTGTGGGTGCAAAGCTTGGGCAATTCTAGACCTCTCAAAGACTTCTTATTCTGCTTAAACTTAGAGGGGACTTCATTTGTGGCACTTACTAACAGTGGGGAGGAACTGTCAGGAATTCCAAAGAAGGTCACTTCCATCATTGCAAAATTATCCAAAGAATAAACTATAGAAAATGAAAACTCAGAAACGTAAGAAGCCCCCTGACCAGCTGATTGTGTTTAGTCAGATATCCCTTGAAATGCCCAAGTAGCATTTCAAGTACTGAAAACATCACAAAGAAAAACATAACCTTCAGAAATACATCAACTCAACCAACTGTAAGTGCTCATACAAGTCTTCTGTCTTTTCAATTAAATTTGGCTCAGAGACAGTCACACAGGAAGCCTGAGACAATGCCTAATTTATCTTGCTCCTAACCAAAGATATTTATCAGGTCGTTCTTCTAAACTGACCAGATACTCTAATAAAGCCTTCTGCACTAGTGATCTTAGACAAATTTAGATGATGCAGGATGTGCAAAAGGAAAAAAAATCTGTTCAGCTGCCCTTTCTGAGCCTTGCTGTAATATAATGAGATACACAGTAGTTGGCTGGGTAGCAGATACTACCAGGGATCTCCTCAAACACTTACTATCCTCTCCATCCAGTGACATTCGAACTGCAGGCTCCTACATTTCTTTGCTTCAAGATTTGCTCTGACCACAGCGGCAAGTGGAAGAGCTACAGAATTAATGCCCCGTGGGAGCAGCACTACCCAGTGACAAAGAGAACTTGGTCACAAACACCCCACTCCCTCACCCCTCTGGTGGCATAACTCCAAGGTACATGTTCCACACAACTTCCTGGAATTCCCCAAGGTAAAAGCAAGGGTCACAACACCCTCTCTGGCCCCCTTCTACCTAGACTCATGTCCACTCACTTTCTAAATAAACTTGCCCTCCAATCCTTTTCTCAAGGTCTGCTTCTGATGGAACCCAACCTAACATAAGCTGTTTAAGCAACTCATCCTTTTGCTGACCCTTTTCAAGTATTCATCAGATTTCTATTTAAGCTTGCACAAATTCACTTTGATTTTTGTCTACTGACCTGTTCTGAAAGAAATGTAGAGCTCATAGAATGCCTGGCTCTGCTCTGCTGCTCATACACAGACACACAGAGACCAGAAATGCAGCTGGGAGACTGACAAGCTGAGGAGAGGGTGTGCTCAGCAATCCCATCCAGACAGAGAGAAATAAGATGATGCATACATGAGCATTCAGTAAACCATAAAGTATAATGAAATACAATTTATATTATTTATGTATGTGTATATAAATGCATATCATTATTGTTCCTGTCTCTAAAAACTAAACAACATTCTACTTCTTCCACGAAAAAAAGCAGTTCACTAAAAGCATTAATGTAACGACAGTAGAGAAAATCAAATCTTGGAGTGCTCAAAGATTAAGTGGCTACAAAGTATAGTGAACTTATTTCAACCCTGATATAAAGGGAGCTGGATTTTCATTTTGGTTATAACAATTAATTCTAGCACTTCAACTCAGTAATTTAAATGTTCCATGCCTCAATCTCCTTTCTCTAAAGGGTCCTTAGAGAATGCTTAACCTAACATTGATGCTTTCTCTGAACACAGGGCTTCTATTTTAAGTAGAAATGCCTGAAACCAATAGTTGGATTGGGAAAAGATAATAGCAAATAGTCATTTGTATCCAACTGAACCATGCCTACATATATATATACATGGCTACACTGAAGACTGTTAACTCTGAACTATACCTAGCTGAGCTTAAAGGATGCTGGGATCTGTTCTGTCCTCTCCCTCTCCTCTTTTTCTTGAATCACTTCCTGTGCTTTTCTTTTTAAGTGAAGCAGTAAAGGTTGCTCTCCTCCTCTCTCTTTGCATCTAGTGGAGTTTGCCAACAATTATGGACACTCTGACCCAAAAAATTACCCATTTTTACAATTTCTGCCATCATCTTGCACCACTAATTCAACCACTTCCTCATAATAGTTATTCAGTTCTCTCCTTATTCAATATTCTGTATTGATTTAAAGTCATATCATTGATGTTATAATGGCCCAAAAACCTCATGTTATAATTCTTAAACCTTTTTATCTCAATAGTATTCCTCTCTCTTCTACTTCTGCCACCCAACAATCCAACCGTGCCTTTTAACTCACTGTGACTTAAATTTCTCTGTATCTTAAAATCTGAAGTTTTGCTCCATCACTTAAAGTTACCCTCTTTGACCACAACCATCTGTTCTTCTCTCTCCCTTCATTCAATTCCAACAAATCTGTCCCTGAGGGGGCCTTTCTCATGCAAAAGTCATGTAATTCTTTTTCTATGGGTTGAGATTTCTTAAGTGAATTTAAACATTGATTCATTCATTCAGTTAACAAGTATGATTAAGCACCCAGTAGTGCCAGCTGGGTGATGGATGAACACATGCTCCTGCCTTCAAGGATTAATAGTGTAGGAGACAGGTAAGAAGAATAGATAACATCAAACGGCTTTAGTGCTGCCAAAGTAGTCTAATGAAATACTTTGCCAACAGATGGAGGAGCAATAGATTCATTTGGGGGTGTTGCTGAGACCATCTATAGAGCTGAAGCCTTCGGCAAGCCTGGTAATCACTTGTAAGTCTCCATAACACCAAAATAAAATTAACACCCTTGTTAGAAACAGACGTATCAAGTTTATTGCCTACAACTATTTTACTATGATAAAGACTGTTTATTAGTATCTACTAAATTCCTTTTGTGGGTAAAATTGTAATATTTCCAGAATATCTCGCCTGGCTTTAGTTCATCTGCACATCAACAGGTGTTCCTCAGGGGTGGAGAAAGGTTCATCTCCATATCAGTGGGTAATTATCTGGGAAACTGAGGGATGATCTGAACCTGACAGGTTAGGGGAGGTTTTGCTTGCCTCTGCCTGAGCAGGAAAGAGATGGCCCTGGATTGCAGTTTGTAAGCAATAAATGGGTTTTAAATTTTATTTCTCCCTTTGACTGATTTTGGTTTTAGAGGTATTTTGCCCCAGGATTTCCTCTCCCCAGAGTTACACTTTAAAATAAAATACTGTGCTGTGTGATTTGGAAAACTAATTTTTTTTCCAAATCTGTCTGATCATTTGAACATGAGTTAAAAATGGACATTCCAAACCAATCCTTTTTGTTTATATAGTACATTTAGAGTAATTGATTTGAAAAGGAGTGGGAATTCTGGCACATCCTTTTTTTTAAAATGTAAATTAATAAGATACTGTCCAATTACTTTTCAGAAGTAACTAATACAATTCCAATGATTTCATCAATAAGTACAAAATTTAACCCATTAAAAGGAAAACATTTACATTGCACTTACCCTCAGAGTGTGTTTTTATGTTCTTACAGGCCATAAAAGAGAAGGAAACAGGAAAAACGTAATAAAGATATAACTGGAAAACATACCAGAAGAAGCTTCCAGTCTTTCCAATCGGCTGATTAACCAGTCAAGGGAGCCAGAAAATTGAGCACAGTTTCTATGATTTCCTCTAATTAAAGCCGCTGCAAAAGAAAAAGCAGATTAAACAATTATGTGATTTTCCAGTTCAAAATGCCATGTAAAGCTAACAGGAGTCCTAAAACGTTGTATCAAGAACAAAATACAGAATGAAAACATATTCAAATATATACACACACAGTCATATACAAATTTGAGACATTTTTTAAAAACTGATATTTATTAACAGGGACTAAAAAAAACACTACTCATTAGAAAGGATATACTTTGAGAAAGTAACATTTAATATTGGGAGGTAATAATAAAGGATAATGGATAAAACAGTTTCCTGGAGCTTCCTCACTTGGGTTCTGATACTCATTGCTTTTAATTAGCAGTTAAACTAAATCATTAATTTCCCTAGAGCTCAATCTTCTCACCTATATAATGAAGAAGATAAGAGCACATCAATTTTCCTGAAAATGTAGGACAAAATACTAGGAGACACAACTAGTAACTATAGAGGCAGACAGAGAGATATAATTAAATGTTACCTGGAAAAAAGAGTGGGAGGGCAGATGGCTAGTAAATTTGAAAACTTTTTTTCTTTACCGTGTATCTCTTCCATCCATTTAGAGATTCACAAAAGACTCTGAGAACACCTGCAGTGAAGTCATCTATCTTAACTTTGCTTAACCTAATGCTTTCTACACTTCTATGAAATGCCTATATAACCTCTATGATCTCTTTCAACCCAATTTATATACTCAACTTAAAACTTTGAATGTTTCAAAATCATTCAATTCTTTTAAAGCAAATTGGTAAATATTTTATGTAAATACTACTCTTATATCCATGAGATTGCTCAGAAACTGTATAACCCTTTACAAAGAGTTGGTAAGACTTTTACATAATATGGTATTTAATAGCGAAAAGATGTTGCCACAACATAAAAAAATCACTATGTAGTGCTAAAATACATAAAGAACTCATAAAATTGGACACCAAAGAAATAAATAACCTGATTAAAAATGGGCAGAGGACCTGAATAGACATTTTCCCAAAGAAAACAAACAGATGCCCAACAGACACATGAAAAGATGCTTTTCCAAAGAGCCAGTTCTTAGATATGTTTAGAAAATCATCCTGTCTTGCAAACCTCATGCAGATTGTGTGGGTTTCAGAAGAGATGTATGAAAGCATGTCACAGCAATGGTTTTCAAACTATGAATATTGGTGTCAACAAGATCCTTAGGTCTTCCAGATGGTAAGGTCATACATCTATTTTTGTCATTCTCCTCCTAAAACAAGTCAAATTTTTTAATTGTTATAGATTATCATTCCTACATTCTCTCTTTTCTTTCCATGCTAAATAAACCTGCATAAAAAAAGAAGGTGGCAGCTGATTTCACACATAACCCCAAGAGAGAATCTAACATCCACATATTTAGAAGAATGGAGAGGAGGCTTAACAAACTTAGAATTAATGATATTTGAACCAGACTTTTTTGACAGCCGGGTAAAGAAAGACAGTGAGATACAAATATTTTATTGAACTCCAGTTATTGCTGCAGATCTGAGACTCTTCCAGGCAAAGTGAAGCACATGCTTACACACACATGGCTGCCCGTCCTATGAGTACACTAACTTCAATAAAAGCTACTGGCAGCCAATGTCAAAATAAGGCAAACCTAAGTCAAAATAAGGTTTTATTATATTTTTTCTGATCATGAAATCAATGTTCATTCCTACAAGAGTAGTCAAAGGAACATTTGAACTACAAAATATCTCATAATTCAACATCTGAAACAACTACCATTAAAACTACCATGTATATATTGCAAGAGATTCTCTATATGCAATAGCATATATATATCCTTTTTTTCTCATTCAGTTGGAATTAATGTATTAACTTTTCTTTCATCAGTTATTTAGCATTACACATTTCTGTTAGCTACTCTTTTCCATTGTAGAATACCTATAAATAAATTTAAAATATTTATATAATAGGTAAGACAGAAAAGTAAGAGTTCTCTCCCAAGAAGCAGCCAGCTAACAGTTTTCTGTGCATCTCTTCAGAAATGTCCAGTGTATATACAAGAATATCTTCCTCCACATATTTTTAATTTAATGCAATTGGAATCTTATTATGCATACAGTAAACATATTACTTTTTTTTCTCACTTAATGCCATTTCATAGATTACCAAACCAACAAGAACAGCAATTTAGCCTGTTTCATACAGTTTTCCAAATGATATATTAATCTCAATTTTCAGTGATAAGACAGTATTACACCATATATAGGTATTCTAGTACTTATATAACCAATCTCCTGGTGAGAGAAAAATAGTTTTCAACTTCATGCTATTTATAAAAAATTTACACTGGATATCCTTTCTGTGCTTCAACAAATGTATCTCTAGAATGCATTTTTAAAGAAAATTTCAGAGAGTAAAACATTTAAACTTTAATGTACATTGTCAACCAAGGTTTGTTTGTTTTTAAAATTTCATCAGTTTACACTCCTACCAAGAACATATCACCCAACATTTTCCCCAAACACAGATATTATAATGTTTTTAATCTGTGCCATTTTAATAAGTAAAATACGAACCTTATTTAATTTGCATTTCTTTATTTGCAATGTTGAGAATTTTTTATTTTATTGTTCTTTGAACTACCTGTCTCCATCTGTTGTCTGTGCTTGTATTAAATGGTATCTTCATTACTTACAGATTTATGAAAATCTTGTATCATAGAAGCTGTGTCTTTGTCTTTCATATAGATTGCATATTTTACAAAATTCCCACCTGTTTTTCATTTTGTAGTGATATTTAACATAAACATTTTTTGTATAATCAAATTTACTGCCTCACCTTTTTCTATGTTCTTATTTTATTAAATTTTGCACTTTTTATTTTATTGAAGTATAGCTGATATATATCATGTTAGTTTCAAGTGAACAACACAGTGATTCGGCAATTATACACATTACAAAATACCATAAAATGTAGTTACCGTCAATCACCAAAGGTACTACAAGATTATTGACTGTATTCACTATGCTGTAGTTTTCACCACCATGACTTATTTATTTTGTCATTGGAAGTTTGTACTTCTTCATCCCCTTAACCTATTTTGCCCAAACCCTACCCCCATTGCCTATAGCAACCACTGGTTTGTTCTCCTATTTATGAGTTTGTTTTTATTTTGTTTGTTCCTTTACTTGTATTATGTTTTTAGATTTCACATATGAGTGAATTCATTGATATTTGCCTTTTGCCATCTGAAATATTTCTTTTTAATTGAAATATAGTTGATAAACAATATTTATTGGTTTGGGGTGTACAACATAGTGATTTGACAATTATATACACTACTAAATATTCACCACAGTAAGTGTAGTTACCATGAGCCAACATACAAATATATTACAGTATTATTGACTATATTCCCTATGATGTACCTTTATCCCCATGACTTACTGATTTTACAATTGGAAGTTTGTACCTTTTTATAACCTTTACCTATTTCACCTCCCCAGTGGCAACCATCAATATGTTCTCTGAGTTTATGAGTCTATTTCTGTTTTGTTTTTAAGATCCCACATGTAAGTACAATCATATGGAATTTGTCTTCTCTGTCTCACTTCACTTAGCATAATATCCTGTAGGTCCATCCATGTTGCTGCAAATGACAAGATTTGATTCTTTTTTATGGCTAATACTCAATTGCATATATATATACCACCTCTTCTTTATCCATTCATCTATTGATATTTGAAATTTACATTGCTTCCAGATCTTGACTACTGTAAATAATACTAAGAACTTGAAGTGCATATATCTATTTGAAATAGTGATATTTTTTTCTTTTTTTTGGGTAAATATCTGAGAGTGGAATTACTGGGTTGTATGGTATTTCTATTTGTAGTTGTTTTGAGAAACCTCTATACTGCTTTCCACAGCGGCTACACCAATATACATTCACTCCAACAGTGCACAAGGATTCCCTTTATTCCCACACCCTCACCAACATTGGTTATTTTTTTGTTTTTGATACTAGCCATTCTTACTGTGAGGTGATATCTCACTGTGGTTTTTATTTGGATTTCCCTGCTATTTAGTAATGTAGAGCAACTTTCATGGGTCTGTTGGCCATCTGTATGTCTGTGGAAAAATGTCTACTCAGGTCTTCTGCACATTTTTAAATGGGATTATTTAGTTTAGCTTTGTTTTCTTTTTGGGAGGGTGCTAAATTGTATAGGTTCTTTATATATTTTGGACATCAGTCCCTTACATAGTTTACCATTTGCAAATGTATCCTCCCACTCAGTAGGCTGCCTTTTTTCTTCTGCTCTGCAGAAGCTTCTTGGTTTGATGCAGCCCAGGTGTTTACTTTTGTTTTTGTTACATTTGCCTCAGGAAACACATCCAAAAAAAAAGATACTAATGTCAATGTTCAAAACTTTACTGCCAATGTTTTCTTTTAGAGATTTATAGTTAAAGACTGTATCTGAAGTCTTATCATAAGTCTTCGATCCATTTCAAGTTTATTTTTGTGAATGGTGTAAAACAGTGACCCAATTTCATTATTTTGCATGTAACTATCCAACTCTCCCAACACCCTTATTGAGGACTGTCTTTTCCCTCTTGTATATTCTTGTCTCCTTTGTCATATATTCATTGACCATATTCGTGTGGGTTTATTTCTGAGGTATCTATTCAAGGTTCTCTATCTCCTTGAATCTGTAGATTGCTTTGAATATTATGGCCATTTTAACAATATGAATTCTTTCAACCCACAAGCATTGAATATCTCTCAATTTATTTCTCTCACCTTAAATTTCTTTCATCAATGTCTTATATAGTTTTTAGAGTACAGGGCTTTCACTTCCTTGGTTAAATTTATTCCAAGGTATTTTATTCTTTTTGATGCAATTGTAAATGGGATTGTTGTCTTAATCACACTTGTTGCTAGTTCATTATTTGCATATAGAACACAATGGATTTCTGTACATTGATTTCGTATTCTATGACCTTACTGAATTCACTTATTAGTTCTAATATTGTTTTGGGGGAGTCCTTCGGGTTTTCTATATATGGTATTATGTCATTAGCAAACAGTAAAATTATTACTTTTTTCTTTACCAATTTGGATGTTTTTTAAATCTTTTTCTTGTATTATTGCTGTGGCTAGGACATTCCAGTACTATTTTGGAAAAACTGATGACAGTGGTTATCTTTCTCTAGTTTCCTGATCATAAAGGAGAAGCTTTTAACTTTTTGCCATTGAGTATGATGCTGCAAGTTTCTCATATTTGGCCTTTATTATGTTCCAATATGGCCCCTCTTAACCACTTTGTTAAGAGTTTTCATCATGAAGAGATGTTAAATTTTGTCTAATGCTTTTTCAGCATCTTTTGAGGTGATTATATGATTTTTACCTTCCTCTTTGCTAATGTGGTACATCACATTGACTCATTTGCAGATATTCAACCACCTTGCATTTCTGCAAAAAATCTTACTTGGTTGTGGTAAATGACCCTTTGAATGTATTTTTGAATTTGGTTCACTAAAAATTTGTTAAGGGTTTTTACATCTATGCTCAATAGGAATATTGGTCTGTAATTTTTCTTTTTTTTTAGTTTCTTGCCTGGGTTTGGTATCCAGGTGATGCTGGCCCTATAGAATATATTTAGAAGCTTTTCTTAGTATTCAATTTTTTGGAATAGCTTGAGGATAGGTATTAACTCTTCTATAAACAGTAGAATTCTTCTCTGAAGTCATGTGGACCTGGACTCTTGTTTATTGGGAGTTTGGCATTACTGATTCAGTTTCATTACTAGTAATTAGTCTGTTCAGATTTTCTATTTATCCCTGGTTCAGTCTTGGAAAACTGCATGTTTCTAGAAATGTATCCATTTCTTCTATGTTGTGCAATTTGTAGCATATAATTTTTCAGAGTAATCTCATAATCTTTTGTATTTGTGGTATCATAACTTCTCTTTCATGTCTGATTTCATTTATTGAGCCTGCTCTTTTTTTTCTTTATGAGTCTAGATAAAGGTATTTTCAATTTTTATGTTTGTCTTTTATATTTTTCTAAGAACCAAATTTTATCTTGTCAAAGAACCAACTCTTACATTCATTGATCTTTATTGTTTTTTAGTCACTATTTGATTTCTTTCTTTATTGCTCTGATCTCTATTTTTTCCTTCCTTCCACTAGCTCTGGGCTTTGTTCTTCTTTACCTAGTTCCTTGAGGTATAGAGATAGATTGTTTATTCAAGACTTTATTCTCTCTTGAGGTAGGCCTGTACCATTCTAATTTCCCTCTTTGAACTGCTTTCTCTTCCTCCCAAAGATTTGAGCCATCTGTTTCTATTTTCATTATTCTCTGGATCTTTTTTATTTACTCTTTATTTGTTGGTGCATTGGTTGTTTAGTAGCACATTGTTTAAGCTCCACAGTATGTGTTGCTTTTGTTGTTGTTTTTTCTAGTTTTCTTCCTATAATTCATTTTGGGTTTCATCCCACTGTGGTTGGAAAAAGATGCTTGATACAATTTCAGTTTTCTTAAATTTACTGAGACTTGTTTTATGGCTAACATGTGATGTATCCTGGACAATGTTCCATGTACTCTTGAAAAGAATCTGTATTCTGCTTTTTAGGATAGGATGTTCCATATATATAATGTTCAGTTCATCTGTTTTAATGTGTCATTCAAAGCCACTGTTTCCTTATTGATTTTTCTGTGTGGACAATCTATCCATTGATGCATGTGGGGTGTTAAAGTCTCCGACTATTACTATATTACTGTCAGCTTCTTCCTTTATGTCTGTTAATATTTTCTTTATATATTTTGGTGCTCCTATGATGACTGCATAGATATTTATAATTGTTATATCCTCTCATTGGATCAATCCTTTTATCTGTATGTAATCCCTTTTTTTTCTCTTGTCACATTCTTGGTTTTGAAGTCTATTTTGTCTTATATAAGTTTTTTTTTCATTTTCAGTCTGTATGTGTCTTTAAGTCTCAAGCAAGTCTCTTGTAGGCAGCATATAGATGGGTCTTGTTTTTTTTTTAATCCATTTGGTCACCCTATGTCTTTTGACTGGAGCATTTAGATTGTTTATCTTTAATGTAATTATTGATTGGTGTGTACCTACTGCCATTTTGTTGTTTTCTGGTTGTTTGTGTAGTTCTTCTGTTTCTTTCTTCTCTGCCTGCCTTCCCTCGCAGCTGATGACTTTAGTGTTATGCCTGGATTCTTTTTCATTTTTTATGAATCTAACACATGCTTTTAGTTTGTGGTTACCATGAGGCATATATATGACATCCTAATTATGTAGCAGTCTAAGTTAAGCTGATAGTCACTTAAATTTGAATGTATTCTAACATTAGCACAGTTTTACTCCCCTTCCTCCATGTTTTATATATGTCATATTTTATATTTTTTTAATTTTTTGATTTCCTTAATGAACTTTTTCAGATATAATTGATTTTACTACTTTTGTCTTTTAACCTTCATACTAGCTTTTAAGTGATTGATCTATGACCTTCACTACATGTTTGCTTTTGCCAGTGATTTTTTTTTTTTGTAATATTCTTGCTTCTAATTGTGACCTGTTCTTTTCCTCTTAAAGAAACTTAACATTTAAGGCTGGATTAGTGATGGTAAATTCTTTTAGTTTATGCTAATCTGGGAAACTCCATCTCTCCTTCAATTGAATGATAACCTTGCCAGATAGATTATTCTTGGTTGTAGGTTTTTTGGGGTTTTTTCTTTCAGCATTTTGTATATATCATGCCATTCCCTTCTTGCCTATAAAATTTCTGCTGAAAAATCAGCTGGTAGCCGTAAGGGCTTTCCCTTGTAGGAAGCTAGCTGCTTTTCTCCTGCTTCTTTTAAGATTCTCTATCATTAATCATTGACATTATAATTATTATGTATCTTCACATGGAAATTTATTTTAAAGAACTGGCTCACACAATTACAGAGGCTGCAAAACCCAAAAACTGCAGGGTAGTTTGGCAGACTGGGGTCCCAGGGTGAAGATGAAGAAGTTCTGGAAATGGACAGTGGAGATGATTGAACAAAAATATGAAAAGAGGAAAAATTAAAAGCAAAGCAACCAACTAAGACATTATTTCTAGAGTTCCATCGGGAGCAATCTGTACTTTGATTTGGGGGGGAAGGAAGAGGGAAAGAAGACTTGACAGTTTTCAGTAAAGAGAGGCTCAGGGAATTATTTCTTTGTTCTCTTTTCTTTTTCCCATCTTTTTATTTTCTTAACCACAGCTAGAGAAAAGTATGTATATTCCCCTGAATTTCTTGTACCTTAAAATAAAGCACATTGATAATATGTCTGACAAAAATCAGATGAACCAATGAGTTGAGCACTGAGTTTTCATTTTAGCTCTATCTATATGACCTTGAGCAACTAATATACCTTCCCAAAAGTTGGCCTTGGTTTCCCTGTCTATAAAAGTATAGGGTTGGTTTATATAGTATTGTTTTTAACATTTTTTTGAATTTTGGTATCATTAATCTACAATTACATGAAAGACATTATGTTTACTAGGCTCCCCCCTTCACCAGGTCCCCCCCACATACCCCTTCACAATCACTGTCCTGCTTCATCATTTTGTTTGATTTTCTGTGTTTGTTTCTATGAATTCAGTGAAACAGCTACTTCTCCCAGTCTTTAAGGAGTGGCCTTATGTAGGAATGTCCTCTGGGTAAATTGTGGGTACTCAAAGGGTTTGGCAGACTGACTGGAACTATAGTCTGTGTGGACTGGGTTTCACTGGCACTCTGCAATTTGGCCTCCTTGTGGGACAACCAGAGCTGAAATGAGCAAAAACTGGGGGTGTCCTGGTGTGTGCTGCACTGGTGCCTCTGTGGTGGGATTGCTGGATCTCAGGTCAGCACATTCAGTTATGGAAGGAGCAGGACCTCCTGAGAGGGGTATTGGTGAAGGCTAAGGTTTGGAGGCTTGTTGAGGTGGCAGGCCAGCCAGCACACCCAGAACCTAATCACTTCTCTGCTATCAAGGTGATGGGGGAACATGAACAATGGTACTTGCCAGCATATTCTATCCTGGAGAGTTTCAGCAGTTTTCCCACACTTAAGCGCCACTTTAGTGTCAATAAATGCACTTCCTTTCCTTGTATTCTAGTTGCATTTTAAACCAGGGTTTTTTCCTATGCCCCAGGGATGGGAATCTGTGCAGATCCGCCAGTGAATCCCTTCCTGTTGCAGGTCCTAGCGTCAGGCATGGGGTTCTCACCACTACCATGTCACAGTCTCTCCCTTTGTTCTTTATGCAATCTCTGTCTGTTGTTGTGTAGCTTCCCACTCAGCCCTCAGTTCTCCAGGAAGACTTCCTCGAGATGCAGGTGTAGACTCAGTGTGTATGTGGTAGGAGGCAAGTTTAGGCTCTTCCCAAGTTGCCACCTGGGACCCCTGCCTCATATTTATCTGTCTTTCATTAATCACTTAGTAACATGATTTAACAATAACTTGTATCAAGGTGGTCAAGGCAGTGAAGTCAGTAGCTTAGACTGTAATAGCTAGCTTTGGTATTTGTGCTTTCTCATATTCAGCCATCACTATCGAGAACAGGCATGATACCTTGGTGACGACTGTCCTCACTGCCCAGATTAAGGCATCTCTCACAGCAGGGATTCAATCAATCTTTGATTAAGTGGATGACATTTCTATTCAAATTCAGACCCACTGGACTCTAAGTCCATGTACTCCCCAATATGACACAGTCTCTATTACAAAGGATGTCCTGTTGGGAGACTGTTAATAAAAGAATGAAGAGGCAAGACAACCATTAACTAACTCTAAACTTAATCCTCAGAGTCTCCAGTCTCCTGGGATGCGACATCTCACAAGGTATTGAAACAATAGCAAGGGCAATTAGGTCACTGAAACTGTTTGGTCTTGTTTGTTCTGTTCTTGATCACTTATCAGGAATTACAGGAAAAATAATCAAGTCATATATGATTATACATTTGATTTCTATACTTGATTTACATATTAATCCCACACACATGACAGTTACAGTGGTTTTATAACATGCTTCTTAATTTTTTCAAGGGCATTCAGTTTTTACTTCTGTTGCACTAAATCCAGTGATGCTTAATATTTAAATCCATCTCTGAGTATGAAATGTGTCTAGAGTGGTAGATTTGCTTTTGGTTAGAGGAGAAGTACCATCGAGGGTGTAGTTCTGCAGGTGAGGGACACTGTGTGCATGTGACTAAAATTTCCTTTTTATTCTGAAGTTGGTCCCACAAGAGCTGCCCTTATCGCCTCATGCTCTTACAGTAAGTTCTCATCAGATCTTTAACCATTGTCATTTGTAAATCTTTTGTCATTTATAAGCATTGTTTAATTACTCCTAAACTAGTAAAGAACTAGATTTCAGCAGAATGGGTATTGGTTATATAAAATTAAGTAAACTACAGAAAAATGATTTTATAGCTTTTTGTTTCAAATGTTGCTGACAAAATGTTTTAAGCTTTTTCTCTTAAGCTGACAATGCTCCAGTTTACCTCTTCTCTATGCTAAAAAATTTTTTCAGCTATATAATATCACTCATAAAACAGGTATTTCATACAATTCTACAGGCCAAGCTCTAATTGAACATCATCCTCTTACTCTTAAGCATTATTTATTAAAACAAAAAGGGAGATTACTGCCCAATATGATAAAATTAACTGCAAATCAACAATGAATACATGCTTTACATATCCTTAATTTTGATATTTTAAAGGGTGACGGACAATCAGCTATGGAAGTTCACTTTTTGGACAATATTTCTTTTTCTAAAACAACAGCAGTTCCTGTATGGTGGTCTCCACTAGGTTCTTCACAATGGTATAAAGGTCATATCAAAGTGTGGGGCAAAGGGTTTTTTTGTATCATTACAGAGGATCAATGTCTGATCTGGCTACCGAGAAAATGAATTAAGATATGATATGAAGAAGAACTCCCAACATCAACATCCTCCAGAAGAGTTGCTCCAGAGGATGGCCACCAACAAACTTCACCAATGGAGTGAAGCTTCCTGGGTAGTGAAGTTTCTACATTTGTTTTTGGTTATGGTATTTATACATACACACACTACACAAGCTTGCACTATTACAGCTAGTGTGAGCAATCCACCAAATTTAGGCCAAGAAGTAGTCCTTCAGTGTGTATCCACCTGTTCTACTCCTGTAGGTCCTGTAGTATGGAAAAAGAATGGTGAGGAAATATATAGACAAACATCTGGAGAAAGACTTGGATGGTATAATGCTACCGATCAATCTGAAAAAGAAAATAATCGATATGACATTTATAAAACAATTTTGACTCGAGAAGACATTGGAAATTGTACCTGTGAAAAATTTCAAAAAGGATCTCCTGATATATTATATAAAAGTAGTTATGTGTATTTAAATATATCACTTGTTCCAGAACATAAATTCTCCTCACCTAACCTGTGGCTGCAACCTACCAGCCAAGGATTAAATAAGTCACCTTTTTGTGTAGCAAGAGATTCTTCCGAGAGGGAGCCAAGATGGCAGCATGAGTAGGACAGTGGGAATCTCCTCCCAAAAACATATATTTTTGAAAATACAACAAATACAACTATCCCTAAAAGAGAGACCAGAAGACACAGGACAACAGCCAGACTACATCCACACCTGCGAGAACCCAGCACCTGGTGAAAGGGGTAAGATACAAGCCACAGCCTGGCGGGACCCAATGCCCCTCACCCCAGCTCCCAGCACGAGGAGAGGAGTTGGAGTGGGGACGGAGAGGGAGCCCAGGACTGCTAAACACCCAGCCCAAGCCATCTGCACCAGAGCGCAGACACACAGTGCATGCATGGGGTGCTGGAAACTAGGGAAGCAGGAAAGTAAGACCTGTGAGCGGGTCCCGCAGCCAGGGTACCTGGGACAAAGAAAAGCGAGTGCTTTTTGAAAGTCTTAAAGGGACAGGGACCCCACAGCTGATCAGAAGTATCCCAGGTAACAGTCCAGCAGCTGGAAATTCCAGGGAACTCTGGGTGCACTAACCCCCTGGGCAACAGTTCTGAGACCCTTCACAGAGGTAAACAGCCAAACAGCCCCCCGTCCATTACCCCTCCAGGGCCCCGTCATAGCAGAGCAGCAGCCTGAGGCTGGTCATGCCCACAGCAAGGGAGCTTCCTTCATACCGGCCGGGCAAGATACAGAGACCCAATCTACACACAATTGCCCAAGACAAGCCAATAGGGGTCGCAGTTGTCCCAGTAAAGAAAGGCCAGGAGCCAAGTGGAAAGAGTCTTGACTCTCCCAGCTGACAGACGAGTCAATAGCACACCACTGCACCTATCAACATGAAAAGGCAAAAAAATTTGATCCAGACAAGACTAACCCAGACAGGTTTGACATCTTCTACATCTTCCCCTGAGAAGGAACCTGGGGAGATAGATTTAACCAATCTTCCTGAAAAAGAATTCAAAACAAAAGTCATAACCATGCTGATGGACTTGCAGAGAAATATGCAAGAACTAAGGAGGAAGAATACAGAAATAAAACAATCTCTGGAACAACTTCAAAACAGAATGGCCGAAATGCAAGAGACCACTAATGGACTAGAAAACAGAGAACAGGAATGCAGAGAAGCTGATGCAGAGAGAGATAAAAGGATCCCCAGGAATGAAAGAATTTTAAGAGAACTGTGCGACCAATCGAAACAGAACAATATCCACATTATAGGGGTAGGGGTACCAGAAGAAGAAGAGAGAGAAAAAGGGATAGAAAGTGTTTTTGAAGAAATACTGTCTTTGCTGAAAACTTCCCCAAACTAGGGGAGGAAATGGCCCCTCAGACTACAGAGGTACACAGAACTCCCATGACAAGGGATCCAAGGACGGCAACACCAAGACACATAATTAAAATGGCAAAGATCAAAGACAAAGACAAAGTATTAAAAGGCAGCCAGAGAGAAAAAGAAGGTCACCTACAAAGGAAAACCCATCAGGCTATCATCAGACTTCTCAACAGAAACCTTACAGGCCAGAAGAGAAGGGCATGATATACTTAATGCAATGAAACAGAAGGGCCTCGAACCAAGCCTACTGTATCCATCACAATTATCATTTAAATATGAAGGAGAGATTAAATAATTCCCAGACAAGCAAAAGTTGAGGGAATTTGCCTCCCACAAACCACCTCTACAGGGCATCTTACAGGGACTGCTCTAGATGGGAGCACTCCTAAAAAGAGCACAGAACAAAACACCCAACATATGAAGAAGGGAGGAGGAGGAATAAGAAGGGAGAGAAATAAAGAATCATCACACTGTGTTTATAATAGCTCAATAAGCGAGTTAAGTTAGACAGTAAGATAGTAAAGAAGCTAATCTTGAACCTTTGGTAACCACAAACTTAAAGCCTGCAATGGCAATAAATACATACCTTTCAATAATCACCCTAAATGTAAATGGACTGAATGCACCAATCAAAAGACACAGAGTAATAGAATGGATAAAAAAGCAAGACCCATCCATATGCTGCTTACAAGAAACTCACCTCAAACCCAAAGATATGCACAGACTTAAAGTCAAGGGATGGAAAAAGATATTTCATGCAAACAACACGGAGAAAAAAGCAGGTGTTGCAATACTACTATCAGACAAAATAGACTTCAAAACAAAGAAAGTAACAAGAGATAAAGAAAGACATTACATAATGATAAAGGGCAAAGGCCAACAAGAGGATATAACCATTATAAATATATATGCACCTAATACAGAAGCACCAACATATGTGAAACAAATACTAACAGAATTAAAGGAGGAAATAGAATGCAATGCATTCATTTTGGGAGACTTTAACACACCACTCACCCCAAAGGACAGATCAACCAGACAGAAAATAAGTAAGGACACAGAGGCACTGAACAACACACTAGAACGATGGACCTAACAGACATCTACAGAACTCTACATTCAAAAGTAACAGGACACACATTCTTCTCAAGTGCACATGGAACATTCTCCAGAATAGACCACATACTAGGCCACAAAAAGAGCCTCAGTAAATTCCAAAAGATTGAAATCCATCAACCAACTTCTCAGACCACAAAGGCATAAAACTAGAAATAAATTATACAAAGAAGGCAAAAAGGCTCAAAACACATAGAGGCATAACAACATGCTCCTAAATAATCAATTGATCAATGATCAAATGAAACTGGAGATCCAGCAATATATGGAAACAAACGACAGCAACAACACAAAGCCCCAACTACAGTGGGATACAGCAAAAGCAGTCTTAAGAGGAAAATATATAGCAAACCAGGCATATTTAAAGAAGGAAGAACAATCCCAAATTAATAGTCTAATGTCACAATTATTGAAATTGAAAAAAGAAAAACAAATGAGGCCTAAGGTCAGCAGAAGGAGGGACACAATAAAGATTAGAGAAGAAATAAATAAAATTGAGAAGAATAAAACAATAGCAAATATCAATGAAACCAAGAGCTGGTTCTTCGAGAAAATAAACAAAATAGATAAGCCTCTAGCCAGACTTATTAAAAGGAAAAGAGAGTCAACACACAACAACAGAATCAGAAACGAGAAAGGAAAAATCACAATGGACCCACAGAAATACAAAGAATTATTAGAGAGTACTATGAAAACTATATGCTAACAAGTTGGAAAACCTAGGAGAAATGGACAACTTCCTAGAAAAATACAACCTTCCAAGACTGACCCAAAAAGAAACAGAAAATCTAAACAGACCAATTACCAGCAACGAAATTGAAACAGTAATCAAAAAACAACCAAAGAACAAAATGCCTGGGCCGGATGGATTTACCTCGGAATTTTATCAGACATACAGAGAAGACATAATACCCATTCTCCTTAAAGTGTTCCAAAAAATAGAAGAGGAAGGAATACTCTCAAACTCATTCTATGACGCCAACATCACCCTAATACCAAAACCAGGCAACGACCCCACCAAAAAAGAAAAATACAGACCAATATCTCTGATGAACCTAGATGCAAAAATACTCAACAAAATATTAGCAAACCGAATTCAAAAATACATAAAAAAGATCCTACCATGACCAAGTGGGATTCATCCCAGGGATGCAAGGATGGTACAACATTCGAAAATCCATCAACATCATCCACCACATCAACAAAAAGAAAACCACATGATCATCTCCATAGATGCCGAAAAAGCATTCCACAAAATTCAACATCCATTCATGATAAAAACTCTCAACAAAATGGTTATAGAGAGCAAGTACCTCAACATAATAAAGGCCATATATGATAAACCCACAGCCAACATCATACTGAACAGTGAGAAGCTGAAAGCTTTTCCACTGTGATCGGGAACAAGACAGGGATGCCCACTCTCCCCACTGTTATTCAACATAGTACTGGAGGTCCTAGCCACGGCAATTAGACAAAACAAAGAAATACAAGGAATCCAGATTGGTAAAGAAGAAGTTAAACTGTCACTATTTGCAGATGACATGATATTGTACATAAAAAACCCTAAAGACTCCACTCCAAAATTATTAGAACTGATATCAGAATACAGCAAAGTTGCAGGATACAAAATTAACACACAGAAATCTGTGGCTTTCCTATACACCAACAATAAACTAATAGAAAGAGAAATCAGGAAGACAATTCCATTCACAATAGCATCAAAAAGAATAAAATACCTAGGAATAAACCTAACCAAGGAAGTGAAAGACCTATACCCTGAAAACTATAAGACACTCTTAAGAGAAATTAAAGAGGTCACTAATAAATGGAAACTCATCCCATGCTCCTGACTAGGAAGAATTAATATCGTCAAAATGGCCATCCTGCCCAAAGCAATATACAGATTTGATGCAATCCCTATCAAACTACCAACAGCATTCTTCAATGAACTGGAACAAATAGTTCAAAAATTCATATGGAAACACCAAAGACTCTGAATAGCTAAAGCAATCCTGAGAAGGAAGAATGAAGTGGGGGGATCTCGCTCCCCAACTTCAAGCTCTACTACAAAGCCACAGTAATCAAGACAATTTGTTACTGGCACAAGAACAGAGCCACAGACCAATTGAACAGAATAGAGACTCCAAACATTAACCCAAACATATATGGCCAATTAATATATGATAAAGGAGCCATGGACATAGAATGGGGAAATGACAGTCTCTTCAACAGATGGTGCTGGCAAAACTGGACAGCTTCATGTAAGAGAATGAAACTAGACCAATGTCTAACCCCATACACAAAAGCAAATTTGAAATGGATCAAAGACTGGAATGTAAGTCATGAAACCATAAAACTCTTAGAAAAAAACATAGGCAAAAATCTCTTAGACATAAACATGAGTGACCTCTTCTTGAATATATCTCCCCGGGCAAGGAAAACAAAAGCAAAAATGAACAAATGGGACTATATCAAGCTGAAAAGCTTCCGTACAGCAAAGGACACCATCAATAGAACAAAAAGGTATCCTACAGTATGGGAGAATATATTCATAAATGACAGATCCGATAAAGGATTGACATCCAAAATATATAAAGAGCTCACACACCTCAACAAACAAAAAGCAAATAATCCAATTAAAAAATGGGCAGAGGAGCTGAATAGACAGTTCTCTAAAGAAGAAATTCAGATGGCCAACAGACACATGAAAAGATGCTCCACATCACTTATCATCAGAGAAATGCAAATTAAAACCACAATGAGATATCATCTCACAGCAGTAAGGATGGCTACCATCCAAAAGACAAACAACAACAAATGTTGGTGAGGTTGTGGAGAAAGGGGAACCCTCCTACACTGCTGGTGGGAATGTAAATTAGTTCAACCATTGTGGAAAGCAGTATGGAGGTTCTTCAAAATGCTCAAAATAGAAATACCATTTGACCCAGGAATTCCACTTCTAGGAATTTACTGTAAGAATTCAGCACTCCAGTTTGAAAAAGACAGATGCACCCCTATGTTTATCACTGCACTATTTACAATAGCCAAGATATGGAAGCAACCTAAGTGTCCATCAGTAGATGAATGGATAAAGATGTGGTACATACACACAATGGAATATTACTCAGCTATAAGAAAAAAACAGATCCTACCATTTGCAACAACATGGGTGGACCTAGAGGGTATTATGCTCAGTGAAATAAGCCAGGTGGAGGAAGACAAGTACCAAATGATTTCACTCATATGTGGAGTATAAGAACAAAAGAAAACTGAGGAACAAAACAGCAGCAGAAGCACAGAACCCAAGAATGGACTGACAGTTACCAAAGGGAAAGGGACTGGGGAGGACGGGTCGGAAGGGAGGGATAAGGGTGGGGAAAAAAGAAAGGAGGCATTACGATTAACATGTATAGTGGGGGGCATGGGGAGGGCTGTGCAACACAGAGAAGACAAGTAGTGATTTTACAGCATCTTACTATGTTGATGGACAGTGACTGTGAATGGGTATGTGGGGGGCACTTGCTGAAGGGGAGAGCCTAGTAAACATAATGTCCTTTATGTAACTGTAGATTAATGATACCAAAATAAAATAAATAAATAAATAAATAAAAGAGATTCTTCCCTTAGTGGATTATTAACAAAGAACTTAATAGGAATAGGACTTCCTCCCCTGGTGTTTACCAGTATGTCAGGTATAAGCATTACCCATTCTCCTAGAATTCTTGTGCTTGATATTAAATTAACCTGTCAGTACTACTATAATTTCTGATTGTATGTGTATTAATTGTACTCGTATACCTTCTGATTGTAATTCCACTATTCATGTAAAATGGCCATATGGATATAGACTCCCAAATGGTTGGGTGTTTCTGTGTGATAACAAAACCTATCAAGCCTTTTCTTCACGTTACCAAGGTGTTTGCGGCGTAGGACGTATTCTTCCTGCTCTCATAGATCATCCTGGATATATGGGTAGGAGATCTCCTCAAGCCCTACCCTCTGGCTGTGATGACAACTTGAAGTTGTTAAATTCTCCTGCTGTTGCAGTTGCTGCTGCATTCCTTTTGCCAGTCCCCAGACTTGCTACTGGGATGCAAAATGAAATATCTAAGTTGGCCTGTGCATATAGTAAGACTACAAACTTGACTGCTTCTATATTATCTGAACTCAACCAGGAACTGGGAGAAGTACAAGTTGCAGTACTTCAAAATCGTGCTACTATAGATTATCTATTGTTAGAAGAACATATGGGATGTGAACAGCTTCCAGGAATGTGTTGTTTTAATTTGTCTGATTTTTCTCAAACTATCCAAAATCAATTAGATAACATTCATCATGTTATTGATAAGTTTTCACAAATGCCTGGATTATCAAATTGGTTTTCTTGGTTTCATTGGATATGGCCAATACTTATAGGTGTACTGCTATTATGTATTTGTCTTCCTGTTTGGGTAATGTGGGTACGTCATTTGATTACTAGTTTATTGAAGCCAATACATGCTTATGCTACTTTTCAAGAAGTAACATCTAAGAAGTGATTGTTCTCTTTCTACATACCCCCTATGAAAGTTCGTGCAGTGAATCACTGTATTCTGTGATTTTTATGATTATGGCTGGACATAAGAGTATGAGAAAAAGCATCGACCTACTTCAAATGCCTCTTTTTGCTGCATGCTAGCTCCCTGTATGGCCCTGGAGGATGGCCAGTTAGCCAGAGACAAGTAAGATTCCTCATGGGAGGAACAACCTAAGACAGGCACAGTTGCAGGGGGCCAACAGGCGAGGAGAAGGGGGCCAACTGAGGCAAGGCTTAGAACCTCATCCCCCCATTTATGTGAGGCATTCTCTGCTGTTTTCGCCCAGCTAAATTAATACCTAAATTTAAAAGTGGACTTCTTGCTTGTATTATGCCCACTGTTTTGGTGTTCTTTAATTAAAAAATAAGAGGGAAATGTGGGTTTGAAATATATTTTAATTCTCGTGACTAAAATGTTTTTTCTATTACCTCTGATGCATGCTTAGGAATGCTGTATCTTAACTCAGATCTGTTTCCATGACATGGCTGTTCCTACATTGTTCTTATGTTTTAGAGAACGTTGTGCCCCAGCAAACTGGAGGCAGCTAAACACTAGGTGTGGAATTAGTTAATAATTATGTAGGTGTGAAATCACTAACTCAGAATACTATTGTTATTAAACAACTATGTGATCAATAAATATAAGAGGTGCCTTCTCAGCACCACTCTTGTGCTGTTACACCTTGAGTCCCCTGGCTGATCCTTTCAGGTCTTTGATATCTCATCGTGTCTCCTCCCTTATCTGTGGGTCAGAGGCAGGGAGGGACCGACATGGCAGTAAAGTATGAAGGATGAGGGGTCTGACTTGAAGACATAGGGTCAGGGTTGATCACAGTGACCCATGTGGGAAACGGGAATTGTAGCGAATGATAAAGGCAGTTGTTATCAGGCTGTTTATATGGTTCAGTTCTCAAATTGGAAGCCAAGCAAATCACTAACAGGAATCATGACACACAAATGCAGTGCATGATCCTTGATTGTATTCAGAAATAGGGAAAACTGCTATAAACAATATTACTGCAACAATGTGCAATTTTGCATATAATATGGCACATAATAGTACTGTATCAATATTAAATTTCCTGAGTGTGGTAATTATTTAATGGTTATGTAGGAGAATATCCTTGTTCTTGGTAGATATAAACTGAAGTATTTAGTGGTAAACTGACAGGGTATTTGTATCAAATTGCTCCCAAAAAATACAAAGGAGACATAAAGCAAATGTAGCAAAATGTTAACAATGAGTGAATCTAGAGGACAGAAGCTTAATATTTTTCAAAACGAAAAAAAAAAAACCTTGGGAGGAGGACAAAAACAAAACTAGCATACATTTGGTGCACTGGATTTCTATCACTCTGCCAGATGGGGAACACTTACCCCAAAATAGGAATAGTTAGGTACATGATCACTGGTGAACATGATTTAAAATGTAGATGCTGGATGGAATTGACATAGGTGACACTGGGCCTCCCAAGTGTCAGCAGTCTGCTGTCACCTGCTGGCCTCGTATTTGTCCATGTTCTCCAGTTTTCTACAGGCTCACAGTGGTTAGCGCTGGGAGCTCTTATAAGCTGCATATTTGGTTGAGTGAGGGCCTTCTGTTCTCATAAACATCCTGTATGACCCCACCTGTGGGCAACATCAGCTTCTCCTTGTCTGCAGTCCCTTGTGCCGTGGGGCACTAGAGCCTGTCCTTTGGTTCAGAGCCTTGTTAAGTAACTACAGCTGTAGTTCTTCACCGTGCCTATGCAGGATGTACACACAGTAAGCACTTGTACTCAATGTCATGGAAATGGCATGCAGATTTAAGTGGCATTTTGGAAAACTAACTTGAAGTCTTAAACTCTTGGAGCAACAGGGCACTCAGCTAACTGGCAAGTACCAGAAACCTGAAATGACAAGTATGAACAAGATGAAGAGAAGAGCCTAGAAGAAAACATCAAATGCTCCCCTTTCTGCCTCTCTTGATACAGTCTCAGTTGCTTACTTATTGGATGTGGGCTGCCAAACTGAGGAAAAGGGCTGGCTGAGACTGATGAAGATATTGAGATATGGACAGACATACTTTTATAGGGATCTTCATGAATGCTTATTCCTATGAGCAGGTCCTGCTTCACTGTGAAGCTGGTGGGCATCAGGTTGGTAAAATTTCCCAAGATTTTGTAAATCAAATATTCTGATACTTTCTTAGTTATTCAGGACCCTAAAGAAATGATGGGTATATGATGGCTGTTAAGAAGGTATCCTGGTAATATAACTATTGGGGTCTGTTTGCCAATGGGTTTCAGCCCTGGGCAAGTTGACTATGGATTCAGTGCGACCAAAGAAATGACATTAGAACATTCTTGGGGTGAAAGGGTTTATTACCTGGCTGGTTCTCCTGGGGGTAGGTCAAGCACTAGCATCTCTGCCTCTGCCCAGAGCACTGGGCCGAGTTCTCTATATAGCACAATAGCTCATTGCTAACGGATGTGGAAGCAGCAGCCGAGCAACAGGCCAGTTACATCATCAAGTGGTTTAAGTTCAGTGAGGATTCTGGCCATAGGTAACCCAATTTCCCCACACTCCACCCATCCAGGATTCTCACCTTAAAATCTACAGGCTCTCAATCTTCTGCAATGGTCCCTGTGTGAGAAAGCTGGAGCACTGTAACCAGATTCCACAACAGCAACAGAGGATAATAACAACTTAGAGATAATAACATAAAGTAAAACACAACAAGACTTTGAACAAAAATTATAATAATCCTCAAGCCAGAGGAGGATCCCAACCCACAAAGACCTTAAGGACAGTAAGACCCAGGTTTTAATGGCACCAACATAGGCAAATCTTGTCCATCAGGTAGGATGCATGCAAGAGAGTGGTCCTGTGATAGGACTGTAGGAGGAAGGAGGTCCTATCCAGATCTAGTATACCATACTTTTACTCCTCTCCCCAAAGGGGTTACTGAAGGGTCTATATATAGTCCTACTGGAGGTGCATGCACTGGCCATAACAATAAAACTCCCTTGTAAAATGCTCCTACCTTCTGTCCATTCAGGATATATTACTGTGATCTTTGGAGGCCACTCTGTTGTTATTCCAGGAATACACAGGAGGCCAGCTTCCAGGCCTTGTCCCCAAGGTGCCAGGAGGGCCAGCCATCATTGGTTCATGTGATGAAAGGTCCAAGGCCATGTCCACTCAATGGAGTCTCCAGGGTTCAGTGCAGTTGGTGCTGGCAGCAAGATATTATTCTGGTGGCCAAACCTTGGCTTCAACAATTCTTCCTTGGTTTGTATTTGCAGTTGTACAGAGGAGGCAGCCATATGTGTTAACATGTCTATGGGGCTCAGGGCTCCCTATGTCATTCAAATGCTGTAGCACGGTCTATAAGTGCACTGACCATCCCTGTAGACTACTGGTATCTGACTTGAGCCTGGATTTAACAAGCCGTTATACCTTACCTTTCTATCATGCCTACTGTGGTAGGATTGTATGACACATGAAACTTCCATTTAATTCCCAACTGTTGCACCCATTCTTGCAGTGTATGTCCAGTAAAATGGGTGCCCTGATCACTCTCAATTACCTGTGGTCAGCCATAGGCAGCAAAGAGATGCTCCAGGCCCCTTTTGGTTGTCTGCTGGTCTGCAAAACATGTAGGAAAAGCAACCAGAAGTCCAGTAGTTACATCCACATAAGTCATGGCATACTGATATCATCTGACACAGGTAGAGGCCCAATATAGTCTATCTGCCACCTGATGAGGGATATCGGTCCCTTAGGTATTGTCCCATGTTATTGTGAAACTTGGTGTAAATTCCTTTTAGAGCATACGACACACTCCTGCCGAGCTCTACTAACTTCTGCAAAGGTCAAAAGCAAGCCCCACCAACAAGCTACTGCCCACATTATCTTTTGCCCCACATTCAACAAATCCTGATAGAACCATTGGGCTACATCAGAGGCAGGCTTTCCTTCTAACCAACATATCTGGGCCAATTTATCTGCTTCATCATTTCCTGGGGATGCCACTGGCAAAGGATGTGTCACATGGTATACTGTAATTGTTCTTGTCTCACCACAGACCCATAAGTCTTGCCACAATTCTTGCCCCCAAAGGAGTTGGTCACCAACCAGTCAGTTGGCATGGTACCAGGTTGGTAGCCACAGGGTCAAGCCCCGATAGACAGCACAGCTGTCAGTGCAGACAACTATAGGGGAGGGCTCCTGGCTGATCACAAGCCACACAGCCCGCAACTCTGCCCATTGGCTGCTCTTCCTCTCACCGTCTTCCATCCACATTGTCTCAGTCTTAGGATGGAAAGCTAGGGCCCTCCATTTTGGGGGCTGCCCACAGCTGGGGCCATCTGTGTACCATGCATCTTTGGGTATAGGAGCTCTTCCCTCCTGATAAGGACTCTCTGCTACTAATGGTTCTAAAGTAAATTCTTCCTGCTTTTCACTAGTATACGCCACTGGCCCCAATAAGCATTGGAGTTATTCACTCAAGGGGCTCCTAGAGGGCATTACACTGCTATAGGTAGGCACCCCGCTTGGCCAGTGTGAGCATTTGTGCCACACCACTCCTTGGCTTTTGGGTCATCTTGTACCCACCCCAAGATGGGATAGGTGGTTATTATCTTTATTGGGGCCATTCCATTGATGGGTTCTGTAGCCAGCAAGGTGTGATACACAGCTGCCAGTTGTTTTTCTATCGAAGTGTATTGTACCTCTGCCCCTTTCCAGAGTTGTGACCAGATCCAATAGGTTGGTGAGTTAGATCAAGCTGCTGCCAGAAACCCCAGCCATAACCGTCTTCAGTCACATGAACAACCAGCTCACAGGGCCCTGATGGGTCTATCACACTTAAGGCCTGCATGGCTCTGACTGCCCGCTTTGCTGTAGGAAAGGCAGATGCACATGTCATTCTAGTCCCACTTGATGCCCTTTCGTACCAACGGGTATAAAGGCTTCAGAATTTGTGCCAAGTGTGGGATAAACACTCTCCAGTAGCCTAGAAGACCCAAAAGGTATGGGCAGCTCTATAAATGGAATGAGGAGCCCATGCCCTATAACTAGGGCATTCTGCATTTCTGTACCAGTACGCGCGGGGAGTGGGGAACCCTGTTATTTGAATTATACAAATAATTCCATAATCATCTATTTGAGAAAAAGTAGAATCAAATGTGTGGTAATATATCAAAACTGACATTCAAAAAAGCATTTGATTAGATAATTCATATCATTTTATTCAATAATCCGACATACTGTTCCTGTCCCCCTTAATATTATTGTCATTACTTCTCTTTGAAGAGGGCCATGCTTTTAAAAAATTGGGCTGGATTTCCATGATGTTTAAGTACATGATGAAAAATCTATTTCCGTACCAACCCCTTACTTGCAAGAATAACAAAGGGAAAGACAGATTTGTAGAAATCTTCTACTAGGGACTTCTTTTTTTTGGGAGTGAGCTGTTTCTCCTAAATGTTTACTTAAAATAACACACCTACTCATGGAAGGAAATTAAAGTCTAAACCCTACAGAACAAGCAGGCAGTCCTCCAGGAAAAAATCCTGAATGGTGACAAGTCATTCTACCCAGGTCAGGGGACAGACTCAATGAACCCCTTGCCCCAACCAACCAGTATTCGTAAGGTTTAACCAAGTGAATGGGAGAGGTAGTAACTGGCCAATTAAATCCTCCAGAACAGAAATCTTTGAGTAAGCCAGAGCTAAAGGGAGATATCTCCAGTCTGGAGAAAGTGACCAAGAATAGGAAAGTGTGAAAACGATACAGGCTCCCACCAGAAAGGCAGCACTCCCAGGCATGGCAGTCCTAAGAAGAGGATGCACTGAATGGATTCTCCAGTTTTCATGTAAAAATTGGAATAATACTGAACAAGTAGAAAGTGAAATCAAGAGTTTCCCTCCTTTGTTTAATTAACACTGATAGAACCCGTGTGTAAGGTAACAGGCCAGGAACTAAAGAAAAAAGAAAGCTATCTAAGATGCGGTCCTGACTTGAAGGAGCAATCTAGCAGTGGCCATCAGCGCCCGCACACTAGAGAGCACTGTGTCCCAGGGGCCACATGGAGGGAAGAACCACTCCTGGCTGGCAGGATCAGGGTAGGTATTCCCCAGCCCTCTCCTCTGGGTTCTCAGTGTGTTCTTTGCTCCTGTGTAACGGCTCAGCCTGCCCCGCTCAAGGCATTTACTTTTCTCCGTAGTGTGAGAAACGGAAATTTGAGAAGATAAGATCGTGACTCACAGATGCCTAATAAATGTGTGGAATAGATGTGCTGTGAAAATGTCACTCTGTCTTTGTCCAGAATGGTAGAAAAGTTGGGGGAAAGGACAGCTAAGCTGGTGGTAAGGGTGAGAAGTGTTAGTCAGAAGGTGGAAGCAGAGGTGCACCGACAAGCACACTGAGCAGGTAAAGCAGATGACAGGGAGAGCGCCAACACAGCCAAGGACCCCGAGGCAGCTGAAAGCCCTCTGTCAAAAGGTTACTCTGCAGAACAGGAAAGCAAAAGTCTTTGCCTGTTATCTACTCAAGCTCAGACCTCAGTCTGAAGACAGTTTACCTACACAAACTCAAGTGTGTGAAAGAATATGAATAATGAAAGGGTCTTAACTCTCTAAATACAACATTCCCCCCAAAAAGGTGAAGTTGAATGTCAAAGTATAGAGAAATCTTTTGGATATCTTCTTTAAGTATGTTTATGGTGTTTCGGTTTGTAAGCCATCAAGATGGAGAGAGATGCTATCCCGAAGAACAAAGTCTGTAGGATCCAGAGTAGTTGAGCCCAACCATCTGTGATGCCTTTAGACCTTTAAAAAAAAGAAAGAAAAATTCAACCACCAGAACTTTATTGTTACGGTTTTATAGAAATTACTGTCTTCCACTTAAAAAAATTTATTCCTTCTATCTACTTTCACTGGGTTTGTCATTTTCCTCCAGCTCCTGAACTTGAAAGGGTAGTTCATTTATTTATTTTCATTTTTCTTGTGCATTTAGGATGGTACACTATTCCCTGAGAAGCAGTCTGGTTACTGCTTAGGGCATGGCATTATAAAACAGTTCCTCACGTGATTGTAATGAGCGAATAGTTAAAAAGCACTGGTAATGGCTTTAGAGCAAGTGTTCTGATGACAAACCTAGCTTGGTCAACTACCAACTATGACCTAGGGCAAGTCACTCTCTCTCTCTCAGAATCAGTTTCCTCATCTGAAAAATAACAGTAATAGTATATATCCCACCAAGTTTTGAGATGATTTATAAGATAATATACACAAAGTGCTTAGTAAAGGGCCTGGCACATAGTAATAATAAACACCTGTTTAGACAGCCATTCAAACTGAACTGCTGAAAATAAAGCTCAAAATAAAATGACCTAGTTGAAGTGAATAGCTTGCTACAGTCTCATCTGTGTATGAATAAGTCTCATGTGGATTACTTTTAAAAGGAATTCACCAATTTCTTTTCATCACTGGACAGTAGGATTTGGGAGGCTACAAAAGCACTACATGTCTTCATTTATCAATTCATTCACTTAAATTTACTTATTTATTCTGATTTTAGTGACCAGTGATATACTGTAACATGGTAGGCCATAAAAAAAAAAGATTTCAAGAACATAATAGTGGCCTGGCCTCGTTATGCCTATTCTTCCTCCACCCTTCAAAGAACTGGATAGCAGAATGTTAAACCTGAATCTTTTGGTTTTATGAGAGGCTCCATATGCCAGTAACAAAATAGGTGTCAATACTCCCATATTTTAAGTTGAGAGGCTGGATCACACACTTCCAAGCTAAGATTTCACCGAGAGGCTGAAGAGGCCACTGGAAAGAGGTACTAGTGCTGTAGCTCCTACTATAAGTCAAGCCCAAAAACAACTTCAACAGAACTACCTGGTGAGTTTGACATTAGTTCCCTGGATTTGGGGGGGAGGGATTCATAGCTGATTCAAAAGTTTGAAGACTGGGACAGCCTGCCCGATAGGAGATCAAAAGATATATGGCTGCAATGGGAACTATACTTCCTTGCAGATTTACCCTATTGGAGGAATAAAGAAGTTATCATGAGTTATACAGATTTTGTGGAAGAGCACTAGCATGGATGGGCTTAAAATGGACCCCATCCCATAGGAGAGATCTCAATAAAAGGAAAAATTCTCCTCCTCAGCCAATCATAGATCCCAAGAGGAGACTGCAAGTGGTATGCTGAAAGAGATGTCTGAAGGAACCAAGGGAACTGCAGAGGGGAAATCCCCAGTGATGGGTGGTTTCTCAAAAATCCACCAGGGCACCTCAGAAAGAGCCAACACTGGGCATGCAATATCCATAGCACCCAGTTGCCTGATCACAAGACAGACTGTCCCATTTCCCCTAACTCTCCCACCAGCCCAAGGGGCCACAATCAGCTGTTGCTAACGAATAGAGCAAAAAAGTAGAGTAAGAGAGATTATACACACACACTTCCCCACAGCAGACTCCTGAGCCATAGCTAGGTAAGAGCAGATGTCTTGAATTAAATAGTTTTATAGCTTTAATAAACAGATTGAGTAATATCAGATAGTGCCTGGAAAACCTATGGAACCACTTCAGATTTCATCCAGGGCTATGGTGGGAGGCAGACATCAATAATCCACAGGGTGAGTTTACTTGGAGAGGTGTGAGAAAGAATAAAGTTGCTTTCTGCTCCTCTCCTAGAAAATTCAGCTTGTTTGGTAAACCAGAAGACATAGTAACATGTAACATAATCTATCTAAAGCCCTCGGCAATGTCTGGCATAGTATGCACCCAATAAATATTATTTCTATATCAAAATAGTAATAAAATACCTTATTTTCCACTCTAGAAGAAATATAACAGTTAATAGAGGGGAATAGTTAATCTTGACCAGAAAAAAATTGCAAAGCAATCTGGCATTACTCTAACCATCTCTTTAATTATACCATACTTTTTGTATATGCTTACATAAAGTAGAAATGTAAAGAGAAGTGATTTTAGTACTCTCACACACTATTAAGCTACACTGGCATCTGCTGAGTAAAGTCTAATCAAAGGGCTTTAAGCCTGCCTCGCATCTCAGAATTATCCATGAGCTTGAAAAAATAACATATTCCCATGTCTGAAGCAAGGCCTATGGGATCAGGATCTCTGGGTTTGGAAACCAGACATGTAGTCTGACAAGCTCCTCGGGTAAATTCAGTTGTGAAACTAGAATTGAGAAACCATCATGGGCTTACGTCACTTAACTTAGTTCTTTTTCAAACTAGAAGGCAGCCTCCTAATCTTTTGTTCTGACTGGGGCCATACAGAGAATTTTTTTTTAATGAGAAAAATCATATAAATTATGTAAAATAGTGATAAGCTAACACAAATGAAATTAATTAATTCACTAAATATTTACTGAGTACTCCTTCTGGGCTAAACGCAGTATTAGCCATGAGGATTCAATTCTACCCTGAGAGTGCTCTCAGCCTACAAGTGCATGAACTATTTAAATGTGGATGCTCTCAACTTACATTAGGTATGAAAAGAGAAAGTGACAAGGACCTATTAAAAACACTTACTTGCACAATACCATGGCATAAAAGGCCTCTCCAATGTGAATCACGCAGGCAAGCCAATACCTGAAACAAAAGTCAGCCTAGTTTAAGGTGATGGTTGTCTGCTGATATAATCTAACACAGAAAACTCAAAAAGAAAGGTGCCTTAATGTGAACTAGTGCCGCTCTTAGACATCTAAAGGCAACTGCAGGCCTTCCAGGTCAGCAGTGAGACTGGAGCGAGACTGTCCACATTCCATTTCTGCAGCTGTCCTTACCAAATGTACAGGAGGGTGTAATGATGGTCCACCAAGTACTGAGTGAAGAAGCCCAGGGGCCCTAGGCTCTGATAAGGGATACTCTGCGGCCAGAAGACAACCCACTGAAAGAGAACCACAGGCACAGAATACCATTAGGTTACTTTAATCGGCAAATGTTTATTTTTGAGAGAGGCTATGAAATAATCCTGATTCTCCAAGAACAACTACAGACCAAAGAAATTCTGAATTAAGTCATCTGGGCTCCCACTCTCCACCTGTACTTTCTAAAAGCTATCCTAGTGGGAGATTTATGCTGAGGAACCTATGTGGTTATCAGACTCAGTGTCTAGGTTGGATGACTTCTATTCTTAATGAATTCCACCTAAACCAATATTTTATACAGACTATTAACAAATTTTAAGAGTTTATGTGTCCTGGCTAGCTTCTTTACTGTAGAAACTATGCTTAAGCAAAACCCCCATTTAATTTAGAATCTCTTCCTCTTACTTTTTTCCACCTCTAAACTGGGAATGACTCACAGAACTGGAAAATAAGTGATACCAGGTTTGTGAAGTGTTAACAGCAACTACTTAATCACATGATGTTTTTGTAATCTCATCAACTTTCCCTCTGTCTCTATGTTGTAACTTCTGCCAGTTTAGGCTTTTCTGAGAATAAGTGCCAGCAGTCCAATATTTACACTTCCATTCAGGTCAAGAGCAGGGCAGTACTACCAAGCGCGGCCAAGGGCAGTACACCTCTCTAACTGTGGTGTTACACATCTAAAATTTAAAGCATAAAACATCACCAAGGGGAATAGAAAGGGCAGCATCTGCCTGCTCCACCATACCGATCTCAAGTCCCCAAAGCTCTCCCCCGTGTATATTCTACCTACTCAAGAGACAGAGAATCATAGCACAGAAATGCACCTTTGAAAACCTGCAGTTCAACACCTCCGTTTTACATATGGGGAAATCAGGACAAAGGTGATCAGATTTGACAACAACGTTGTGGACATGATAAACACTTCTAATCCCCTATTTCTAGAACCTCCCGGGCAATATCCAAATAACTTTGCCTTCCTTCAAAATTATACTTAGTCCCCAACCTACTTTTTCAGGCGTCTTTCCTGTTATCCTTGCAACGAACTCTGTCTCCAGACAAAGTCGCTCCTGTTCTCAGCAGAGATCCCATCTTCTTGATTCCACACCTACGCCAGAACATTTATATCCTCTCTACCCCTTCTTACCAATTAAATCCTACCCAGACTTTAGGTTTGTCCCCACTTTCCAAGCAATTCTATCTGCCTCAAACACTCTGCTTCGGATGTCCAACCCTGACTTAGGCTGTCAACTTGGCCTCCCCGCTCGGTGAGCTCTACGCAGACGCAGTTAAGTCGCAGTACCCGTGTAGGTAGGAGAACGAGGGGCAGGAACCATTCCTACAGCCCACCGAACCTCCGCTTACTCCCGCCACCCAGGCAACCGCCCGGCGAGAGATCAAGCTCCCAAGGCGCTCCACGCCCTACCGGGGCACAGCGGGCCAGAACACCTGCGCCCCACCGCCCCGCCCTACAGCTCACCGCGAAATACCCGAGCCCCAGGACGGTGACCAGCGAGAGACAAGGTCTGGCTGTACGGAAGTATGCGGTAGCGGCCCTGCCCGCCTCGGACTTCGCCACCGCCATCTTGGGAGGGCTAGACACTGAGTCGAAAGGGTGGGGAGCCGTCCCGTCCCGTCCCGTCCCTACACAAGGAAACCCTGGGCAACCGGTTTCTCAGGACCGCAAGCACCGGGGAAAGGTGTGGGCAAACGAGCACGCCGGCGTGTTCTTCACACAGCCAGTCCTCTTCCCTCGCGTTCAAGCGCGCGGCAGCAGAGGCTGCGCCTGCGCAACCTCTCCGCCTGCAGGCGTGGGTCTTGAGCGGAATGGAGCGCTCGCCCGCCTCGCCGGACTGGCTACTCCCCTTACCGAGTAGTAGGCTAAGGAGAAGGTGATGAATGTGAACCATAACAGATTGCCTCTCTGGAAGTACGCCTCTCCGCCTGCCGCACTCCCCATGGCTGCAGCAGAAACTACAGTGCGCAGCGGGATACTTTACCCCGCGTGGTGAGGAGGAACGGGGCGGGGCGTCGGCTAGCGCTCCGCCCTTCTCCCGCCTCCCACTCCGAAGCAGGGACTCAGCCGGGTTGGACACTGTTGAGAGCTGGTCGTCGTCCTGCAAGGGAGACACCTCTCTGAGTGTCGCTTTTCCGGGTTTAAGATAAAAGTGTTGGGATAGATGATGCTTTACACCTCCAATAACCTCAAGTCTATAATTTTTGTACTTCGGTTCTGCTGCACCTGTGAGAAATAATGCTCTTCCTCTTCATTAGTAAAGATGCCTTGAACCATAAAGGCATTGCGGCTATGAGCTGGGTCTGTGGAATAGATGGCCTGGGTGTAAATCCTGGCTCTGCCAGTTTTTGCATAAGCTTATTTCTCTCATCTGTAAAATAGGGATATATCCGTTCCTACCTCAACTTTTGAGTGGATTAAATGAATCATTACCTCTAATAAATGCACCCACCAAACTGTCTAGTCTAGCATTTTGTTAGTTCATTTTTAGTATTACTGAGCCTTCAGAGGAGGTGCCAGGCCCTGTGCTTAAGAGCTGTATCATCAATGCTCCATAGGAGGTTGTGATCACAAATGCAATCCCAGGCTTACCTGGGCAAGTTGCCATGGGAAAAGAAAGGCTGGAGACCTGGAGTAGCCACGTGAGACATGAGGATTTATACAGAGAGTCCAGGAGCAGTCTGCACTCTGGAGGAGGATGCACACTGCTCTCCTGGATAGAGAGAGCACTGCTTATGTGGGGCAAAGGGACAGACTGCATGCTAGGCTAGGAGGGATTATTCTTGTGGGACCAGCGCCCCAAGGAACAAAACATTGGTCAGAGGGGTCTGTCTCCCAATAAAATGTTACTGTAGATAAGGTGGGTGTGAATTTGGCCACCTCAGCCATCAACATACCACATAATTCAATTCCCATACTCAGAAGGAGGGGGCCATGTGGACATATGGTTATTCTGGAATAAAGATTATAAACAGGACAGTGCTTGTCCCCAAAGAGACAAAGTTCTGATTAGACTTGATGAAATACTGTTTCAAGTGGGCCTTAAAAGTGGGTAAAAGCAATAGCTGATACTTACTTAGCACTATGTTCATGTTACAAGTACTGTATTTAGAAGGATTAGCTCATTCGCAAAACAACTCTATTCAGTAGACTATTGGCCTACATTTGAAAGAGGAAACAGTACAGAGAAGCACCCAAAGTCATGTTAAGAAGGAATAGTGGAAACCAAGAGGTAAATGAGTGTTTCCCACAGTTAAAGATCATGCTATATGAGATGTAGAATAATTCCAGAACTTCAGTTGACATGGAAACAGCAGTGTTCTGTTTCCTAATTTTTTTACATGAGTATATTCCACTATGTTTTAAAGAATGAGTTCTGTTCTGGAATATGTGACACAATCCGTTTCCCAGAAAAACCAGGATGCCTGCCAATATCAGGGTTACCAGTGCTAAACAGCTTTTCTTAGTCCTGATTTTCTTCATCATAGCACAATTTTGTTCTCCTCCCTGACTGAACACCTCTGTTTTCTCAGCTTTCCTTTCACTTCTTGTCTGCTAGATACAGATTTTTCCTGTAATCTGTGTTTACAAGACCTTTGAGATTCAACTTATACCTCCATCTAGATGACTCTTATAAAACAGTCTCTTCAGTTGCCTGCTGGTCACCTTGGCTGGGTATCACACCTCACCTCAAAGACAATTAGCCCACTATTATCCAGAGTCAATCTTCACCGAGCCGCCCCGTTTATGTTAATATCATCTTCCTTCTAGACCCCCAGACTCTCCCCTTTGGCTCTCCTCATATCTAGTCAGCCATCAAGAGTTCTATTAATGGGTAACATATCTCATCCTTCTGGATTAAACCATGGTTTAATTTCTACCGTCTCTTTTGGTAATTCCCTCCTATGTTCCACCACTTCAACAACCTGCATGCAATCCCTTCATCAAATTTTCTACAAATGATAGAGTAATCTTCTTCAACTATGGTTCTGATCCAAGCCTTTATCTTACCGAAACATTTAAAGAACTTCCCTAATTTTAGGCTACTGTTTTTCAGTATTTCTCTTCAGGTATTAAATCTGCAATGAGGGAACTACTAGAGGAATAACTCCTGTTAGGATAAAAATTGCTGGAGAGGCAAAATGGCTTGGATGAAAGGAGTATGGGAAGCTAGGTTTTAGTTCCATATCTGCCACCATCACACTCTGAGCCCAGCTACTCAGTGTCCTGTGCCTCCCCATCCCTTACACCCCTTATGGTGGCAAAGAGTGTTACAGCCCATAACCAAGGGGTCTTATTGTTGGGCAAAAAGACAGACATGAGCAGGGTGGAGAGAAAATAATGCTAGTAAAGCCCACTAAAAGGGCCTAAAAGAGTTAACGAGATAAAACCAGAAGTCAGAAAGGACTCACAGAGTTAATCAATTAGTTGAAATTTCAAAGGCCAGGAGTGACTTGGAATGTCCGGATATCACCCAGATAAAAAAACAATTCAACAGATAAAGAAAAACATCAGAGTGCAGCCCATGTCTTCATTGTACTAATTAGATCAGGCCTCCAAGGCCAAACATTGTCAATCATATTTCTCTGCCCTACCCCAGGAGATTGAGCAGGGAAATGGGACGTGGGTCATGCCATTGTAAAAATCTACTTAGCCTGCTAAATAGGCCCAGTTTATTCTTTAACTTAACGTAGGCTGTTCTTCTTCTTTTTCAAGCCCCTTAATCAATTAAGTAACTTTGTAACCAGAACAGGAAATAGACCTCTGAAAAGTAAATGAACCTATACGGATAAAGAATGCTGAGATCTGGACCAACACATTACCTAAATAATCCTATTCTTAAAACAAAACTTCAAAGGAATTATAAATCACCTGTATACATCATGCCTTATGCTGACCCCCTACCCAAAGGCCCTGTAAAACCCTAGACCCTAAACCCTTAAGTGCATCTCCTCTCTGAGGTTTCCCACACTTCCTTTTCTCGAGTATGCACTCCTTGCCTTAAATAAAGACTTCTTAGTGCTCAACTTACTACATTTTGTGTCTGCGCTCTTCCAGTGGTAAAGTTATTTTTCACTTTGCTATTTCATTCCATTCTCCAGATTTAAGCACAAATCTTCACTCTGCCTCTGTTCTACTCCAGATAAGCAGGGAGGGGCTTGCAAGTTCCCGTCACCTGGGTGATATGGACAGGACTGCGGCTGTACAATCGTGCTCTTTAGTAGCCTGCCTGAAAATCTCCTTTCTTTGCCTTTGAGAAGTTCTCAAAACGTAATCTCACTCCATCCCATGCTCCGCAGCTTCCCCAAATCCTGGGGTGGTAGGGACTTAGTTCCCAGGCCTTGTGATTCTAGTGGACGCTGGGTGACCCTAGCTTTAGGAATTGGCAAGGGATCTGCCTTATGCCCGACAGGAGTTCAGTTAGCTCTCCTTTCCTGCTTCTGTTCTTTCTTGCTCTCTGCTGCGTGCAAAGCAGCTGCCATTCCCTACTATTCTCGCTCTAATGAATTTCTTCCTTACCTTACCTGCATCTCTGAACCAAATTCCTTCCCACCATTACCATTATCCCATCATACACACATAAGAAATCCAGGGTAAGGTACACGATCTCCTCTACTCAGATATAAGTAGTTATGTCAATCCGTAAGGAACCCATAGTCAACTGGAGATTGAGAAGGGGTTTCTGTCTTCTATCTAACTTCTGCACATGTGAGGGAGATAGCTAAATCCTTTATCTTCTAGGTGTACTATATTACCATGCCGCCTGGGTTGGCAGAAATACATCTCTTCCTTTTATATTTTTCCTCTCTCTTTCCCCCTCTGGATGGATTAATGACCAAAACATTGAAAACAATGAAGAAAATATGGGAGAAGAGTTTTACAAACTTTGAGAGAGGGGGAAGAAACTTCTTTGCAAGATACTAAAATTAAAAGCCATTAAGGAAAAGATCAAAAATTTAATTGCCCCTGTAAGAATGAGTTAGCATGAGAATGGCCATCTTAGGGGCCGAAAATCCATTTTCTGAGTGCATGACTCAGGAAAGGAGGAACTGGGTAAGGCTTGATAAACAAGTTTTGAAGAACAAATTAATCAAGGACACCGGGTTGTGGGCAGTTGCGGCCCTGGTCAGCTTATCTTGCAACACCACTCTGTCTAATTGAGGAGTGGTCTTATCTTGCTCTGCTTAGCCCCTATCTTGCAACACCACTCTGTCTAATTGAGGAGTGGTCTTATCTTGCTCTTGCTAAAAATAATATGTAACTGTGGAAAATTACTGTGAGTTAAGTGCTTTGAAAATGCTATATAAACCCTTAGCTTTGAGTGCTCGGGTCCTTGTTGAAACCCGCTGCGTCGGGCACATACTTGGACCCCAGCTAGCTGGAAATAAACCTCGCTGTGTGACTTGCATTATCGTGAGTGTCTTCTGTCTATTTGAGAGGAGGTCGACTCCAGACCCTAACATTTGGGGGCCCATCCGGGATCTGTAGACCCCTCCTCAGGGAGACAGACGACCCCCCTCAATACCAAGGTTTGCTCAGAAGCCGCAGAAGGAGGTTTGGCCACCTCCAAGTGGGGAGGACTGAAACAGGTCCTCGACCGGAGAGACTGAAACAGGTCCTCGACCAGAGACACTGAAACAGTTGAGAATTCTCGCAAAAAGGAAAGGAGCGGGTTACGACCCTGGGGGCTCCTTTACTGAAAGTCGTGGGAGACGTCCCCAATGAAAGGGTACCAGAACGATGTCTGCATTGGACGCCGTTTGGACGGCTAGGTAAGGATCCTGAACGTTGTGTGATTGAGACGGCGCCTGTGGATGTGGTGTGGCTGACCAGCCAGTGGGTGTTAGAAAACTCGGTTTGAATTTGTATGTTTGCTGGCTTTGTGTCCCTTGTCTTTTTCTGGCTTCTTTTGTAATAATAATGAGACAGACTCAAGGAACACCTTCTAACTTCATCAATCTCATGGAACCCAATGCTCACCGCCGCAAGGTAAGAGACCTACACTTAGCTCTTATTCCTGACTAAATGCTGCACTTTTTATCTCATAAAAATGTGTCTGGGCACCTGTTAGCCACTTAAAAGACGATTAGCGTCAGCTACCAGTCGTAAGTCTCAGGTGAAAGGTTTCCCGGTGTCTGCGGCTCCTTGATCCCCCACCTCTGGACGGACTGGAATGTCGGGGAATGGCTAAACCAATTTCCTACTTTCCTCCTCCAAATGTTAAAAGGGAGTAATTTATACCTTTCTGCTTCTTTATTTGTAACAGTCTTATGTGCACAGCAAATGAGCAGGCAAGGGGGAGGGAGTTTTGGGAGTGAGCCTTGGAAACCTGTGCTCGGGAGAGCACAGGAAACCAAGGGAGTGTTTTTTTTGTTTGTTTGTTTGGGTTGGGGAGGGTGGCGAGGCAGAGTGGAGCCCTTCGTAAATTACTGTCCTTGTAGTGTTGTTTATGTTGAGGAGGGAGGGGTGCGAGACAGCGTGGAGCCCCCCTCTAGGTTGCTGTCTTTGTAAATTTTCCCTGTCATTCCCCCGGACTCCAAGGGCAGACCAGACTAGTAGACAATGGTCCTGAGATCTCAGCTCCAGCTGATTGATCTGACAGCGCTGAGTGAAACCTCCAGCTAGGCTGCTGCCTATGCGGGAGTCACAGATGACCCCCGACCTCTTGTCTCAGTGATCAGATTTGTTATAGCAGGTGACTGGCGAGATAATTTCCAGGCAGTGGCAGAAACTGGTGTTTGAGAGTATAGCACACACACACCCCAAATGTCTGTGACAGCCCCTGAACTTTATTTCTGGCCTTAGCAAAAATTCCCTTGCTCTCCATTCAAAGCAGTCCTCTTAGGCCTGCGCCACTTTCTCCTTTGTAATGTAAATGAAGTCTGTAAAGTAATCAAGCTGAAACCTGAGACCAACATGTAAATGACTCTATTCTGCTGATCTCCTTTCCTTAGGGGCAGTCGTCCTGGGACTAGGCATTTCTTTTCTACAGCCCTGGGAAAGCAAGACAGGCTTGTAACTTAGATCAGGGTTCTGGCAGCAAGAAGTCACACAGTCCCTGCACTTATCAGACAGGCAGGGGGCTCTCAAGGAAAGCTGGTGCAGAGAAAACTAGGGAAACTCCCAAAAGGCTTAAGTAAGAGCACACTAGTAGGGTCCCACTAAATCCAGAGCTCCGAGGCAACTCTTGCTGAGTGAGAAGGCAAGAGGAGAATCAAGGCAAGGTGCAGGCCACGCTAGTAAGGAGTGGTTATTAAGTCCAGTAGGCCTGGCAGAGGAGGTGATTGACCACTATCACCTAAGCTCCAAAGCGAGGGGACGCCCTCACAGAGAGAGGCTGACCAGGTGCTGGACAACTGTCTTTCTCTCTCTCTCTTTCAGATGGGAGCATCCTCTTCAAGGTTAAAGCCAGACATGCCTCTGGCATGCATTTTGAGGAACTGAGAGCAATTTTGATCCCCAGACCCTGAAACAAAAGAAATGTGTCCTCTGCAATACAGCCTGGCTTTAAATGACTGGTGCTAGAATTCTACTTGCATTTCATTTCCAGCCCCCTGAACACACACAGTCCCTATCAGTTCAGAGCCTTCATCAGCCCCGTTAGTCTGGGGCCATCTAAACCTTAACCCAGTTATATAAACTGCTCACCCGTAGAGTATATTCTTGAAAATTAAGATACTTTTAGTCAAATAAGCTAAAAGGAAAGACAATTCAATATCAGTAGCTCAAGTCTCTGTGTCAGTTTATCTGTCTGTGTATATGTTCTTTTTATGAAGAGTGTTGCTAACTGTAGTCATTATGTCTCAGTCTGTATGTTTGTGTGACTAAGCAAAGATTTTTCTACCTCCAGATGGTATTAATGAAATTGATTTAAAGACAAGCGTTTGTAAAAATTGGGCATTCTAAAACTTCCAGAGAATTCTAATAGAAAATTTTAAGCATTAATGCTAATTTAAGTTAAACTGAAATAGACATGTCCTTATGGTTCTCAGTTGCCTAAGTTTATCTAAAGTCATTTGAGTTAATGTTATCTGTTAAACATTTCAAGAAAATGCTTAAAGAAAAACTTGACTTTGTCCAATGTTTAGTAAAAGTTTTGTAAGTAATCTAGCATGGTTGCTACAAGTAAGTAAACAAGTATATATGCAAACAGCCTGAGAATTTTTGTGATAATCAAACTTCTTAAAATTTGCTAAGTTATATAGACATATTTTGTCCCTAATGAGAAATTGTGCTGTAAAGCACATTTCCAAAAATGATAATTGAAGGGTCCCCACCAGTAAGATGGCAAACTTCCGGCTTCTCTTCGGGGTCCTCGGTTCCCGCCAGCGCCACCTGAAGCCCAATCACCTCTCGCCCCCCTCCCAATCCCAGCACCTAGTCAACAGCCACCAGCCCCGTAGAAGTAACACCACAATCACCCTATGCCCTTTTCTATATAACCCAGCACCTTCCCCTAATAAAGCGGAATTCTCCGGTGAATTGCTGCTGTGTGTCGCTCCTTTCTTTCATTGGTGCTGAAACCCGGGAGACGGGACACCCAAACTGGGCCCCGTCTTGCCCCCTACACCAGCAGCAGCTTGCCCTCGTCCTTTTTTTCCGGCGCTGGCTCATCACACTCACCACTCCTCTCTGGCCTTTAGGTAAGTTTTCCCCACAGAGTGGGCCACTCTTCTCCAAGCTATCGCAGTGCCATTGACCGTGATCATCTGGCAAGGCCCTGACGCTCAGAGATGAGGAGGGAACTCTCCACGCCTCAGGCCTTCACGGCTGTGGCGGACCCTCAGGCCCCTCCTCCAACAGTCATAAATCCCCGCCACAGGCCTTCACGGCTGCGGCAGACCCTCTGGCCCCCCTACAACAGCCATAAATGAGGTGACACCTTTGCAGATGAGAACGCTCCCTTTTACCCCCCACGTCCTTCTGTTCCGTCCACCAAAATCCGTTCTGCTGCCGAAAATTCCTAGCGCTAGGTACCTCGTGACTCTGGCAAACTGCCTTCTTAGGGAAGTCAGGGTGAGGACCCACACTTCCTAAGAAATTCCGACTCGTATATGAGTTTCCGCAGACCACCAAGGATCATCGGGCACGCCCTTTGTCTCCTTGCAGTCTGCTTCCAGTCCGAGGATCTCCGTTCGTCTTCCCCTGTTTGTCTCCTTCTCTGTCCTTTAGCCATGGGAGCCTCCTCATCCCTCCCTGAAAGTTCACCTCTTGAATGCCTGCTTAAGCATCTGGCTACCCTCTCCCTGACGCCTGATATAAAACCAAATCTTCTCTGTAAATATTGCTCCCAAGATTGGCCGACATACCCCCTAGACAATAACAACCAATGGCCCGCAGGGGGAACTCTTGATCCTAACATAACTCGCGATATTTTTAACTACTGCCAGCGCCCAAGTTCTCCTAGCCTACCGCCGCCTCTTTCCCCGCAAAAGCCTCCCATCCTCTCCCTTCCCCTTCTTCTCCTAAAATAGCCCCTCCCCCTTCCTCTACCGCCACCACCGCCGCTGCCTCCACCCCCACAGAAGCCTCCTGTCCTCTCCCTTCCCCCTCCTTCCGT
The DNA here is from genome assembly GCF_040802235.1 of Manis javanica. Taxonomy (NCBI): domain Eukaryota; kingdom Metazoa; phylum Chordata; class Mammalia; order Pholidota; family Manidae; genus Manis; species Manis javanica. Next base: position 66,564,522 of record NC_133162.1, read on the forward strand.
CCCTCCACCACCATTTACTCCCCCACCTCACTCCCTCCTCCTCTGTCCCCCTCACCTCCCCCCCTCCCGCAGATCGAACCTGAGCCTTTCAGCCCCCCTCTAACTAAACCTATCGCGGCTTTGCCCCCATCACCTGTTTCCCCTGCACAGACTGAGCCACAACCCTTCAGTCCCCCTCAGACTCGGTCCCAAGGGCCTCCCAAAATTATCACCCCCCTCTGGAAAGTAGCAGGATCCGAAGGCATCGTACGCGTTCATGTCCCTTTCTCCTTAAGAGATTTAGCCCAACTAGAGAAACACCTAAGTTCCTTTTCCACTGATTCCACGACCTACATCAGGGAGTTTCAATGGACCCTCCAGTCTTACAGCCTTACACATCATGACATTTTCATGCTCCTGGCCAATACTATCCTCCCTGAAGAGCGTAGACGAGTTTGGGACTTTGCCCAAATGCAGGCTACCGAACCCCATAGGACTGACCCCACCTATCCCCCTGGCCCCACTGCTGTCCCCGAACAAGACCCACACTGAGATTATAACACTGCTATGAGTCTCCGCTCTCGAGATATTTTTGCCTCCTGGTAAACTAGTCAATTTTCAAAAGCTCCAAGACATAATTCAAAAGAGAGACGAAACCCCCTCTGAGTTCTTAGACAGACTCACTCAAGCCCTATTACAATATACCAGCCTGGACCCAGAAACACCTGAAAGAAGACATGTCCTTAGCTCAAAGCTACCCCGACATTAAAGCTAAACTGCTACCCCACAGACTGAGATCCTAACAGTGGCCTTTAAAGTCTTCCATAACCGGGAGGAGGAGAAAGAATGCCGTAAACAAAAGGCTGATCAAGCCAATTTCCAAATGTTGACCCAGCTGATAAAACCACAACCTGGGTGCCCCAGATGCCACAAAAAGGGCCACTGGGGGTCTGATTGCCCAACCACCCGAAGGGGAGGCTGGACGAACAACCCCCATCCTAAGCCCACCGTAGTGAGGCTGGCAGAAGAAGATTGACAGGGCCCGGGGGCTTCTCGCCCAACCATTTCCATCACCAAACAGGAGCCCAGGGTTACTTTAACAGTAGACGGTCGCCCCATCTCCTTCCTCCTAGATACAGGAGCCACCTTCTCAGTCTTGTGAGAATACCGAAGCGCTACCACGCCAGCCATTACTCCTATAGTTGGGGTAGGAGGTAAACAGATTTTCCCATTAAACCCACACCCCCCTTTTATTAACAATCCTACACAATCCCATACCTTTCTCCCACTCCTTCCTGGTTATGCCCCAGTGTCCCATCCCTTTACTAGGATGAGACATCCTTTCCCTCCTCCACGTTTCCATAACTATATCCACTCCCACAGCCCCCAGTACTCCCTTTCTGATGGCCCTCATAGCCGACAACCCCCCTCTACCCAATGAAAGCTCCGGTTCCACCTTCATACACCCTGTAAATTCCAAAGTTTGGGACATTACAAGCCCCTCCGTGGCTCTATGTCCCCCTGCCTCTTCAAATTACGTGACCCCTCTCAGTATATCTGTCAGGCCCAATACCCCCTAACCACTTCAGCCCTCATAGGCCTCCAACCCATCATTCAAGATCTCTTAAACAAAAATTACCTCAGACTCACTCACTCCCCACTTAATACCCCCATATTAGCTGTTAAAAAAAACCAACGGATCTTTCCACCTCGTCCAAGACCTTCGCCTCATCAAAATAGCCATTGTCCCTTTCCATCCCTTAGTTCCAGATCCATACAGCCTTTTATCACAGATCCCTGCCTCAGCATCCCACTTCTCAGTCCTAGATCTCAAGGACCCATTTTTCTATCCCTCTAGAACCCTGCTCCCAAGATTTTTTCATCTTCACCTGGACGGACCCATACACAAGACATTCTGAACAACTCACTTGGACAGTTTTGCCACAAGGCTTCCGAGATAGTCCCCATATTTTTAGACAGGTCCTAGCTCAAGACCTCAAACAGTTTCATCATGATCACTCCAAGTCCACCTTATTACAATACATGGACAATCTTCTACTCTGCAGTCCCTCGTGAGAACAGTCTCAACTTGACACTGCCTCCCTATTTAACCTTCTAGCTTCCAGAGGTTACTGAGTATCCCCTGTCAAAGCTCAAATGTCTTCCCCTCCTGTCACTTAGCTCAGATTCCTTCTATCTCAACAAAGAAAGTCCATTACCTTAGACAGAAAACAGCTCCTCTCTTACCTGCCCGTTCCCAAAACCAAGACAGAAATCCTTTCCTTTCTAGGTAGGGCTAGATATTTTAAAGCGTAGATCCCTAACTTCTCCCTGTTGGCAAGACCCCTATACGACCTCAGCAAGGGCCTCCCTAAAGAACCATTATCCTCCTAACCCCAACACTCCTTCATTAAGCTCCGTCAAGCCCCTGTGGAAGCCCCAGCTCTCCATCTTCCTGATTTGTCAAAGCCCTTCTCATTATACATTCATGAGAGGTCCAGTCAAGCTCTAGGAGTCCTAGGCCAATATTATGGCCCATCCTTTGCCCCAGTAGCTTATCTCTCCAAGCAATTAGACCCCACAGTTCAGGGATGGGCCCCCTGCCTACGAGCATTAGCGGCTAGACAGCTCTTGCAGAAAGAAGCTCATAAACTGACATTCAGGGCGCCCCTTACCATTCTGTCCCCACATCACCTAAAAGATCTCTTAACCTACAAAAGTTTACAGACTCTCCCTCCCTCCAGACTCCTGACTTTACTATCCTCTTTCCTCCAAAATCCAAACATTTCTTTCCTCCCCTGCCAGCCCCTGAATCTGGCCACTCTTCTTCTTCTACCCTACTCTCCTCATACTCCCTCGCATGATTGCCTAGAAGCCCTTCACAACTTCCTTCCGTGCCACTCCACAATCCCCGAAGGAGCCCTCTCACACTCCAACCTTATCTGGTTTACTGATGGGTCCTCCTTTAAACATGAGGGCACCCACTATGCAGGAAATGCAGTAGTCTCCCTCAAAGATGTCATTGAGGCACGAGCCCTACCCCCTGGTACAACCAATCAGCAGGCCGAACTCATTGCAGCCACCAGAGCTTGCACTCTGGCCCGGGACACGTCTCTCACATTGTACACTGACTCCAACTATGTATTCCACATTCTCTTGTCTCACGCGGCAGTATGGAAAGAACGAGGCCTCCTCACCACAAAAGGAAATTCCATAACAAATTCAGCCTTAATTACTAAACTTCTAGAGGCTTCACAACTCCCACACTGACTAGGCATAGTCCACTGCAAATCACATCAAAAGGATGACTCCCCCATTGCAAGAGGTAACAACAAAGCCAACAGAGTAGCCCGGTCAGTTGCCCTATCAGAAGACACACCAGACAACAATCCATCTGCCCTTGCAGTTTTAGCCTTATCACAAGACACCCTCTGCTCCCAGGACAAAGAGTCTCTCTTCCGCCTCTTACATGATCTGTTCCATCCCAGTCCCCAATCCTTGATCCATTTTTTACAATCTTTTTTTCCTCTCTCTCCTGAAGACAAAACCCTACTTAACCAAATCAACTGCAAGTGCACCATCTGCCAACGCACTAACCCTAATACCCCCCTCAAGGCCCGACCTTTCCCGGCTCATCAAGCAAGGGGTAATGTCCCCGCTGCAGATTGGCAAATAGACTTCACTAACATGCCCCCTGTACGGCGTACCAGATACCTACTCATGTTAGTAGATTCATTTTCAGGATGGGTCGAAGCTTTCCCCACCACTAACAAACGAGCATCCGCGGTTGCCTCTATCCTCCTCACCCAGATATTTCCTAGGTTCGGGATGCCCACTTCCCTCCAATCAGATAACGGCCCTGAGTTCACTGCCCAAATTATCCAGAACCTCTCCAAGTCGCTCTCGCTCCCCTGGCATTTACATTGTCCTTATCGACCACAAGCTTCGGGAAAAGTAGAAAGAGCCAATAGGACTCTAAAAGACATCCTGACCAAACTATCTCTAGAACTGCACCTTGACTGGGTTCGCTTACTTCCCTTAGCTCTACTCCGCATTCGAGCCCTCCCAAAGAAACCTTCCTTCTTGTCGCCCTTTGAGATCATGTACGGCCACCCGATTCTACCCCTGGGGCTCCCTTCACACAAAGGACCAATTCCTCCCAATATGGCCCTTCCACTACTCTCTCTCCTCCGCACTGAATTGTGGAAATATCAGGATTGGCTCCTTCCTCATCCATCCGCCTCCCAAAATCCTCCTGTCTTGCAGCCTGGCCAACTAGTGTTTTATAAGCCACCAGAGGATCGGCCCTCTCTCACCCCGAAATGGGAAGGTCCACACCCAGTTATTCTCTGCACCCCCTCGGCCTCCAAGCTCTCACTGCCTGATAACTCTGTCACCCCTTGGATTCATATCTCCAGGTTGAAACCAAATACCCAAGACCCACCTTCTCTGGACACCCAAGACCCATCAGTCACAATCCAGAGTCCTTCAGATACAGCCCAAGACGCTGTCTACTCTACCACACCTCATCCCTCTGATCCCTTGAAGCTCTGCATCTCCCGTGCACCCCCTTTGCCATCCATACCCGAATCATGACTTTTTCCTCCTTTACTGCTCTCTCGCTTTTCTTCCTCATTCCTGTTGTCTTCCCCGCCATCCCACCCTCCTTTGTATGGTGATTCAAAGTCAGGCAGACTTACACACAGCATCAAACAAAAGTTACTGCCCTCATTGCCACATCAGACTGCCCTCTGAAAGGCTGCTCTGAGCCTTTGTACCTCCACTTTCCTCCCTCCACCAAAGTGTTCACTTACAGCTGCCTTTATTCTCCCTACCTCTGCTTCCTCTATGACCAAAGACAAGCCTATTGCAAGCGATGGCAAGACACCTACGGGGGATGTCCCTACTGGTCTTGCGCCATTCACTACATGGGTGACTTCCAGTACCCACAGTATTACTCCTCCAACCGTTTCATGAAATATCCCAACGGCTCATTCTCCTTATCAATCCCAGATCCCTGGGACTCTCGATGGGCTGCCGGAGTCACAGCCTCAGTTTACTACGGGGGGTCCTCAACCCCCCATGGTACCCTTCATATCTCTCGAGAGTATGTTCCCTCTCACTCCCAGATCTCTCAAGTTACATCAGATATCAGACATTCTGAAAAAGTCATTATCCAAACTCTTGACGGCGCCTCTTCATCTTCTTATTCCTCCTACTCTTGGTTACAGCTCATTCAAGACACCACCATCTTTCTCAACCACACCCTCAACACCGCCAATTGTTTCTTGTGCGCATCACTACAGTGCCCACTGCTGGCCGCCGTGCCCCTTAATATTTCCAACTACTCCTTCCATGCCGAAGGACAACCCCTACGCCCCCTGGCAGACATACCCCTATGGGAACCAGAATACGCAGATAATCTCACCATCCACCACTGTGTAGGCCCAACTCCACCCCCCTCCAGCACACTTCACTGCCTCTCTATCTACACCCCTACCTCCGGCTCTAAGACTTTTACACAACAGGGACACTTCTTTTGGTGTAATGGCAGTCTTTTCAACTCACTGCCTCTCAACTCTGATACACCCTGCATTCTCGTCACCCTAATCCCACAGCTTACACTTTACAGCATGGCAGAATTCCTTGAGCTCCAACCTCCCTTGCCCTCATGCACAAAAAGAGCTGCTTTCCTTCCCATCATGGTCGGTATCTCTTTGATCACCTCAGCCATTGGGCAGGGTTTTCGGGAGGAGCCTTGGGTCACTCTCTATGGGCAGTTAGAGATCTCAACGCCAATCTTGAGGGAGCCCTGACATCCACTGCCGATTCCCTAGCCTCTCTCCAAAGACAGGTCACTTCACTAGCTAAAGTCACCCTTCAAAACCAGCGGGCCTTAGATCCGCTTACAGCCAAGAAGGGCGGCACCTACATCTTCCTCCGAGAAGAGTGCTGCTATTACATCAACCAATCCGGCATTGTAGAAACTGACATCACCAAACTCACCGACCTTGCCTCCAGTCTCCACTCTGCTTCCAATTCCAACCCATTCTCTTCAATACTAACAAACCCCCTCCTTACCTGGGTCTGGCCCATTGCAGGCCCCATAATAGTCATTCTTCTCGTCTGTCTCTTCTTACCCTGTATAATAAAGTTCATCAAATCCCAAGTCAGAAAAATCTCTAATCAAGCTTTCAACCAGCTTTTACCCAGGAACTACCAGCTTCTGGCCACAGAAGATCCCTCACCCTCATGTGACCTCCTCACCACACGCTGAGATGGACCTCTCTCTCAACTGGAAACTGTTCCTGGAAACAATGGCCGCAGACGCCTGGCTCCTGACACCCATATCCTCTTGGCACCATTGGAATCAACAGGTCCTCGACCTATGGTTACAGGGAACCTTCATTGATTTCCAACCTGAAGAAGTCCACATCTACTCATCCTTACTGTGGGGAATCCTATCAACCCTTTCCTCCCAATCCTCAAGCCCTCACTCCCTTCTCCGCCCTGTTCAGCAAGAAGCAGTCAGAGAGAAAGCAACGTCCACAACCCCATAAAGGAGAAAGGGGGGAATGAAGGGTCCCCACCAGTAAGATGGCAAACTTCCGGCTTCTTTTCCGGGTCCTCGGTTCCCGCCGGCGCCACCTGAAGCCCAATCACCTCTCGCCCCCCTCCCTATCCCAGCACCTAGCTAACAGCCACCAGCCCCGTAGAGGTAACACCACAATCACCCTATGCCCCTTCCTATATAACCCATCTCCTTTCCCTAATAAAGCGGAATTCTCCGGTGAATTGCTGCTGCGTGTCGCTTCTTTCCTTTCAATAATATATATTCATAGATGTATCAATCTGAAGAATGCTAGTGTAACAGTTTACAGTGGCCTATTTTTCAGTGTTCACTGAAAGTTAAATACCTAATAATGGTTTTAAGTTCTAATTAAAACTGCTTAAAGTAATAGAAGGTATAAAGAATGGAAATTCATTTTATTGAGGACAAAAGAAGGCAACTGTTCTAAAGTACAGCTGTTTATTTAAAGAAGAAGAACCTAAATGTAAAAAGACAGTTGTAGAAAGTTTATGGAAGAATTTAATATAGTCATGCTATATAAAATTAAAGCAAATGAGTCTCGGTATCAAGTACACAGCAAAATTAGAATTTTCTTTTCTTTTCTTAACTGTTAGTTTGCTCTTAATATTGAAAGATTGCAAAGAGTTTTCTGTTTTATCAAAGCAGTTTTTTATGCTTAAAGTTTCAAGGAGCTGTCAGAGTATTTAAGAAAATAAGATCTTACTATTAAAAGATTAAAAGCTAAACTTTGCTAACAACTGTGTAACCTTTTGCATTTGCCTTTGAGGTATTTTGTTGTCATTCTGGTTAAACAGATAAGTATTGCTTCATGGCAACCTATAACCTTATTTAAGGAAGTGCCAAAAAAAAAAATCTTTCTGACAATTTCCCAAAATCAAATACAAAAAAAGGTGTTTTTATTTCTTGTTAACTCATATTTTCCAGAAGGCCCCTGGAACATGTCAGAGGAACTTTTTCTCATTGGAGAAAGTATTTCGCTAATTTGGCTTATTTATCTAATATATGATTACCTGCTTAATTGTCTGGGAAGCACTGTCAAGAGGAATGATGCTAAACTTTGTTACTGAATGTTTTGTGTTACAAAAATGTCAACATTTCCATATGTCAGCTGTCTTATAGTAAGCTCTCATCAGATCTTTAACCATTGTCATTTGTAAGCCTTTTGTCATTTATAGTCACTGTTTTATTACTCCTAAACTAGTAAAGACCTAGATTTCAGCAGAACAGGTATTGGTTACATAAGATAAAGTAAACTAAGGAAGATGATTTTGTGGCTTTTTGTTTCAAGTGTTGCTGATAAAGTGTTTAAAGTTTTTTTCTCTTAAGCTGACTGACAACAGTTTCGTAAATGACAATACCTTTATAAGCAGAATTGAAACATTTATCTTTCTCTCTACCTGACCCCTCAAGAATTTAAAAGCTTTCAGTGTTTTTATATTTCATGGCAGTATGTTTATTTGCTTAAGTTCAATAAGAACCTGCTTTCCTTGTAAGAGGACCAACTAAAAATACAAGTTATATTACCAAGGCTTTAACTGGAATGTCTTACCTTAGAGACACATGCATAAACTCGGATATGAACAGCTTTAAGGAACTAAGATTGACTTTATAAAGCCAACAAAGCCCCTTGGAGGAACTGGCCTGGTACCTTGCTTACAAAGTTCCCAGCAGCCTCACCAGGTGAGTAAGGGAGGTCACTTCCTGGCAGGTGCAGGAACCTCAGGAAGAGAGGAATTCACCCAAATCTACAGGTACTGCAGGCAAAACCTGATGGCAAGTGAAGGGTCCCCACCAGTAAGATGGCAAACTTCCGGCTTCTTTTCCGGGTCCTCGGTTCCCGCCGGCGCCACCTGAAGCCCAATCACCTCTCGCCCCCCTCCCAATCCCAGCACCTAGCCAACAGCCACCAGCCCCGTAGAAGTAACACCACAATCACCCTATGCCCCTTCCTATATAACCCAGCACCTTTCCCTAATAAAGCGGAACTCTCTGGTGAATTGCTGTTGTGTGTCGCTCCTTTCCTTTCAGCAAGTATGGCTTGGCTGTCTGGCCGCAAGTGGCCTTTAAAAGTTCCATCTGAAATTCCTTGCAAAAAGTTCCAGCAAAGCACATTTAAAAGAGCCTGTGTAATCAATTGCTGTTCTTGCTGCACTTATGCAAATACTAGAACCAAGTGTTGATTATTTTCTTAATCTGGTTACTTCTAGTGAGAATGAGGGTGATTTTAGAGAGGGGTATTGTTTCAATAGTGCAGCCTTGTCCATGATGGGTTCTAGTACTGGTCATTGAGACATGGACTAGATCCAGAGTTCAGGCTTCTTCAAAATATCTGGCTATGATTTTCCAGATGTTTTAGTTTTCTCTTATCATTACAATTAGAGTTTTGCTGTTTTTAATTCTCATATTCAACCATGCATTCTTGGTCTCATCAGGTTTGTCCTTCCAGAGTAGGGGGTTCCAACTCCAGATATTGCTACTTAACTTAATGGCATAATTTGTTCTGTCTTGCCTAGAAGTCACAAAACTGCAAATAGTAGTGGAAATAGAACCTGGAGTGAAGGCACCAATCTTCTGAGGCCCTCTCAACTGACCAGTGATGGAGACCTGGCTGCACCCCTTACTGCACCCCCTCTCAGCATGAAGCAACCAGAGCAATCATCGCCCCTTTCCCTAGCAGCAGCTAGAGTCTCTATCTGTAGAGGGGAGAATGAGACAGGAACCGTGGGCTTAGGCAGAGTAGGGTGAGGGCCTCTGGAGGGGGCAGAGCGAGATATTTGTGGTCAGGGCAGTGTGGCTGCATGCAGGGAGGCCCCCCTGCTGAAGCTCTATGTTAAACATTGAGCTCTGGAATTATTCTTCAGTGAAATCAATTGGTGTTCCCAGATAAAGAACAGTAGCATATGTTTTGTTATGCTAATCATTCGTAACCATGTGGAGGATTCACTTTAGCATGCTAAAAGGCCCGGACCTGTGTGCTGTCTTTCCTCCTTCGGACCTGACGGTAATTTTACAAAACTGAGCAACTAGCTTAGTATGCAGACCCAGCTGTAGATGGCATGGTAAAGGGCAGGGAGAATTCCATCTTAGAGATAAGATTGCATTTTATCCCCCAGGAAGTTCAAGAGGCAAGATTCTTTAGCAAGTAGACAATGCCTCGGCCCATCTTGGGGGCTGGGTAAGCAGCCTTTTGATATGCTCCTGGACCCAGGCACCAGTGTCCCGGAGAGAAATCAAGGCAGAAAATTCTTTATGTTAAGTTAATTTTAATATTCAGAGACCACTTAACAAGTCCACACCCTTAAGTTTTTTTCAGGTTCTCGAAAAATCTCTCACCTCCGTATCCAAAGTCGTACTCCAAAATAGAAGCTGATCATACAAGAGTAGTAAAAGAATCCATGGCTAAAGTAAGAGAAAGAAAAAGAGAAGCACAACAAAACTAGGTTGAGACAAGCTTATTAATTTTGTAAAAGACCGTGTTAATACCATCCAACTCCTGTTCATGAGACAACAATAGGAAAAGTTGCCCCCTCCTGAAAGCCTCTACTACTACCCTACCAATGAGCAAGATTCCTCATTGTAACAACAAAAAAAAGGGGGGAATGTAAGAATGAGTTAGCATGAGAATGGCCATCTTAAGGGCCGAAAATCCATTTTCTGAGTGCATGACCCAGGAAAGGAGGAACTGGGTAAGGCTTGATAAAGAAGTTTTGAAGAACAAATTAATCAAGCACACCGGGTTGTGGGCAGTTGCGGCCCTGGTCAGCTTATCTTGCAATACCACTCTGTCTAATTGAGGAGTGGTCTTATCTTGCTCTTGCTAAAAATAATATGTAACTGTGGAAAATTACTGTGAGTTAAGTGCTTTGAAAATGCTATATAAACCCTTAGCTTTGAGTGCTCGGGTCCTTGTTGAAACCCGCTGCGTCGGGCACATACTTGGACCCCAGCTAGCTGGAAATAAACCTCGCTGTGTGACTTGCATTATCGTGAGTGTCTTCTGTCTATTTGAGAGGTGGTCGACTCCAGACCCTAACACCCCTAACCTTAAAACTTCATTCTTATCAAAAGCACCATAGAGTTCCTCCACCCCTCGCCGCCGCTGACCCTCTTCCTCGGGTCGTGGAGAGAGGTGGGGGCAGGGAGAAGTGGGCAGACGGACAGGGCTGGTGGGTAAGTTGTGAAAGTTGTGTGGATTTACTCTTTGTGAGAGGAGCCAGAATCTGTTCTGAGTGTGGCACTCCACTCAGAAAGAGCAACTTCAGGGTACAACTTTTTGAAGATCCTACTGTTGAAAAGGAAGTTGAGATTTGGAAAAAAGTGCTAAAGATATACAATAAAAGAGAAGAAGACTTTCCTAGTTTGAGAGAATATAATGATTTCCTGGAGGAAGTGGAAGAAATTGTTTTCAACTTGACCAACGATGTGAATTTGGATAACACCAAAAAGAAAACAGAGATATACCAAAAGGAACACAAAGATGTCATTCAGAAAAACAAGTTTAAGCTGACTCGGGAACAGGAAGAGTTGGAAGAAGCTTTAGAGATAGAAAGACAAGAAAATGAACAAAGAAGTCTATTTATGCAAAAAAAAAGAACAGCTGCAGCAGATTCTAAAAAGGAAGAATAAGCAGGCATTTTTAGATGGACTGGAGAGTTCTGATCTCCCTGTTGCTCTGCTTTTGGCTCAAAATAAAGACAGATCTACTCAATTGGAAATGCAGCTTGAGAAACCTAAACCTATAAAACCAGTGACGTTTCCCACAGGCATCAAAATGAGTCAGCATATTTCATTGGCACCTATTCAAAAACTAGAAGAAACACTGTATGAATACCAACCACTGCAAATAGAGACATATGGACCACACGTTCTTGAGTTTGAGATGCTAGGAAGACTTGTGTATTTAAATCCTGTCAGAGCTGCCTCTCCACAGGACCTTGCTGGAGGCTATACTTCTTCTCTTGCTTGTGTTAGGGTCCGGGCTTCCGAGGCTTCTCCAGAGAACAAAATACACAGGCATAGAGATGTAAATACAGGCAAAGTCTTTATTCAGCCAGCAAGCTGGGGTTGACAGCACCTCCCCTGACACGCAGGCCGAGTCCGAGCTGTCAACCCCCAGGCAACTTTAGGTATTGCTTATATAGGATTTTCACAGCGTTACACCGAAGCCCGCGCATTTCTACAACCAATAATTTTAAAACACATTCTATATTGTAATCTTTCAGGAAACACTCCAGCTGCTTGACCGCTTCAATTGTTATCTATTGCTTACCCAAGCATGTCTATGTGACTTATCACGGATCATGTCCCCAGGCTGCTGCCCACTTCTAGTTACCTAACTTAAAGCAGGCGCATTTCTAAGCTTAGCCTCGGGTTGTTTATTCAAAACTGGATGGCCCATGCTGAGAACAAAGCACACAGGCAGTTAGGTTAAATCTTATTAGTCCTCTTTCCTGACTCTTGATGCCCTCTGCCCTCCTTTACATCTCCCCCCTTTTCTTGATCAGACTAAGGAATCTTCCGCAGTGGTATCTAGGGCCTGATATTTTTGGCAAAGGACTAGGAGTTGGACGGTGTCAAACTTCTCTTGCACAAACTTAAGCAGCCTATTTATTATACACGGGCCGATGGTAAGCAAAAGCAGCAGGATGACCAGTGGCCCTGCAACGGCCGAGAGGAGGGTAGAAAACCATGGCTTGTGCTTAAACCAAGATTCAAACCAGCCTTCGCTGCTGCTGCTTTCATATTCTTTACGCCGCCTGTCAAGTTCTTTTTTCAGTTTGGCTAAGGAATCTCTAACTGCACCTGTCTTATCTACATAGAAACAGCATTCTTCTTTTAGGGCTGCGCATAGCCCACCTTCTTTTAAGAACAAGAGGTCCAGGCCTCTTCGGTTCTGTAGGACCACCTCTGCCAAGGAGGTGAGGGATTGCTCCAGGTTTGATACTGACTGTCGGAGCTGTTCTAGGTCCCTGTTGACTGCCAGCCTCAGGGTTGTGAGCCCTTTTTCCCGTGTCACGAGGGCTGCGACTCCAGTGCCTGCCCCTGCTATCCCTAGGGAGACGAGGATCCCAATGGTCAGGGCAGTAACAGCTTCCCTCTTGCTCCGGTGGGGATTCGGCCTTTCTTCCCAATAAGAAAGGAGAGAGTCATGATGGCGAGGTAGAATGGCCACCAGCACACAAAACTCATTATTAGTATTGAACACAGAGGTGGATAGGGCCGGGGTGAGGCCTGTCTTTGAACAGAGCCACCAACCCGAGGAGGGTATAATCCACTTTCCTTGCTCCCACGGGGTGCTATTATAGGAGGAGCATAACTGGCTCTGGGCCGTCGGGACTGTGCCTACACATGTACCAGCAATAGAGACTTAAGCGATTGTAAGTCTCCATGGTCTCCCGTCCCAGTAGGTGGGATAGGAGTTGCTGATAGTGTAGGAGCCATTTATCCCGATTGCCTCGTAGAAGGGGGGTGAACCTAGGTAGCATAGCCAACAGGGATCAGTGAGGGAGGAAGTGGTGTGGTTAAGAGTCTCTACTACTGCCTGCACCATTTCCCACATGGGATTATCTAACCCGGAGGGAGTGTGCTGGGCCCATAACCCAGAGGTCGATGGACCCAGTCCTCTCGTGGGTTCTGGAGCAAGCGTCCTGGTCGGCATTTTCTCATCCTTTTTGCTCAGGCCCTTATCTTGGATTGAAGGTTTCTGGGGATTTATAACCGGGTTGGGACCTACGGCGGCCGTGGGAGGTAACACGGTTAATTTAATGGTGAGGGTTGAGCCTTCTTCCTCATGTCCCCAAGATTTATAGTACTTTATCCCCCATGTTAGCCCTCTTATCCTCTTGCCCATCTCAGTGAATTGAATTCGTACCCAATCCCGGTCCCCGTCACAAGCCCTGTCCCTTTGCACGTGATGTGGGAGGCCCTGGTTGACATAAGAAAATTTGACAGCATCCCCTTTTGTAACCGGCCATTTCTGACCCCCATCATTCGAGGTTACACAGGTCAATTTGGCACACCAGAAGGGCCCCCACCCACATGATTCTCCTTTACCTGCTTTTGGGCAGGCATAAAATCCCTGGGCCTGGGTGCCAGCTGAAGGGGCGATTACCCAAAGGGTCCGGTAACCTTGGTTGATCTGTCAAAGCCAGAAAAACAGGTCAGGCCACCAGGTTCCGAGTGGCGCACTGTGTTCTGTGGTACTGATGACTTCCCCAGTTGCACCGTTGACCAGTACCCAGGTCAGGCCCCATGACGGAGGGGGGGGGGCTGGTCACAGATGTGGTTCCCTTTAAGGTCCATACTAAGGCACTTATCAGCAGGATCCCCTTCATCTTCGGCTTAGGTATAGTTTCAGGGGATTCGCAGGATGCTGCTGCACCTTCCACTCCTCCTTGAGGGCCCCTGGATCCTGATGAGGCAGGATCTTCTGAACGTGGGTGTGGTGCACCCAAGGAGCGATACCATCAACCTTGAGAGCAGTGGGGGTGGTAAACAATACAACGTAAGGTCCTTTCCACCTGGGCTCAAGAGTCTTCACTTGGTGTCTCTTGACCCACACCATATCCCCTGGGACTATGCCATGTTCCGGGCTCGGAATTTTCCCACCCTCTTAATACGCTCTGATCAGGGGCCATATTTCCTGCTGCACTCTAGCAAGAGCTTGCAACACCTTCAGGTAGTCAGGGGATGGGTCCTCTACACCGGGAAGCTGCACTCGCCGGATTATGGGTGGAGGAGCCCCGTACATTATCTCAAATGGAGTTAAACTATGTACATAGGGGGAGTTTCGAGCACGGAAGATGGCTAAGGGAAGGAGGGTCACCCAGTCCCCGCCAGTCTCCAATACCAATTTAGAAAGCGTCTCCTTCAGGGTCCGATTCATTCTTTCTACGTGCCCAGAGCTTTGTGGGTTATAAGCACAATGTAACTTCCAATCTACTCCTAAAGCTAGGGCTAGTCCTTGCAGGACTTTGCTAACGAAAGCCGGGCCGTTATCGGAACCTATTGCTTCAGGGACCCCATATCTGGGGATGATTTCCTCAATTAATCTTTTTGCTACTACCTGGCTAGTCTCATGCTTGGTTGGAAAGGCCTCCACCCACTCAGAGAAAGTATCTACCATAACCAGCAAATGCTTGTATCCATACTTTCCTGGTTTTATTTCGGTGAAGTCTATTTCCCAACTCCTCCCTGGAGCCCTCCCCCTTTCCCGGGTACCGGCCGGGTGCAGCCCTCTTGGGGCTAGTCTTAGCCTTGCACAGCTACTGCATTCATTCGTGATCTGACGAGCTGCCTCATTCTGGTGGGGAAACACCAACTGCGCAGACTGGAAAAGGCTGAGCAGCTTTTTCCAGCCTAGATGGGTGGACTTGTGCAGATTAGCAAGCATGTACTGCCCCAATTCTTCAGGCAGGATCAACCTACCTTCTTGGTCCCTACTCCAGTTTCCCTCCCTAAGCACTTTCCCCGAGACTTGTTTCTTAATCCACTCAAGATCCTGGGGGGAATACTCAGGTTTGGGTAGCAAGGCGGGCAGTTCAGGTATGGGTATTTCGAGGGCTGCAAGTACAAGGGAGTCCGAGAGGGCTGCCCTTTTAGCTTCTGCATCAGCATGGCTGTTGCCGACGGCCTCAGGTGTCTTCTTTGATTGGTGGCCCGGTACATGTATAACTGCTACTGCTTTGGGTTTTTCGACAGCAGCTAGTAGTCTTTGGACTTCTTGCAGATTCCTCAGTCCCTTCCCTTCTGCAGAACGGAATCCTCTTTCTCGGTAGATGGCACCGTGGACATGGACAGTGCCAAAGGCATATCTGCTATCTGTGTAAATGTTGGCCGCTTGCCTCCTGCTCTTTCCAGGGCCTCAGCGAGAGCAATAAGTTCCGCCTTCTGTGCTGAGGTGCGAGGGGGCAGAGCTGCGCTCCAGACAACTTCCCGATCATGGGTTACTACTGCTGCTCCTGCTCTCCTGACCCCCTTCTGCACAAAGCTGCTCCCATCCATATACCAATTTAGCTCACAGTTCAGTAACGGGGTGTCTTTCAGGTCTGCTCGCACCTGGATAATTTCGGAAAGGATATCTCTACAGTCATTTATAGGGGTCATCAGATCTGGATCCAGCAGAAGGGTGGCAGGATTTAGGGTTACCGGGTCAGAGAAGGCGATTCGGGGAGAATCTAGTAGGAGCCCTTGATAGTGGGTGAGTCTTCGTTCGTCATCCATTTTCCCGGAGGATGCTTGAGGATCCCCTCCACGGTATGTGGGGCTGTTATTCTCAGATTTTGGCCAAAAGCCAGCTTGTCTGCCTCTTTTACCAGTAGAGCGATGGCTGCTAGGATACGCAGACAAGGTGGCCACCCAGAGGCCACTGGGTCTAGCCGCTTGGACAAATAAGCCACAGGTTTCTTCCACGGGCCCAGCTGCTGAGCCAGAACTCCTTTAGCCACTCCCTTCTTTTCATCTACAAACAGGATAAAGGGTTTTTCTGGGTCTGGCAGAGATAGGCGGGGGCCCGGAGGAGAGCTACTTTTAATCTGTCAAACACCTCTTGTTGTTCCTGCGTCCATTGCCAGCCCGGCCCTTCTTTGGTTGCTTCATATAGCGGTCGGGCTATTTCTGCATACCCTGGAATCCAGAGCCTGCAAAACCCGGCTGAGCCAAGAAATTCTCTCACTCCCCCGGGTGAGGAAGGGACGGGGATAGCCAGGACAGTTTGCTTCATGGCCTGTGTTAGCCACCTGGCCCCATTAGATATTTTGTACCCCAAGTAGACTACTGACCTCTGGCAGATGTGGGCTTTCTTGGTGCTGGCCCGATATCCCAGTTCGCCTAGTTCAGCCAGCAAGTTCTCCGTGGCTTCTTCGCACTCTTTACGGGTTTCTGTGGCCAACAACAGGTCATCTACATACTGCAACAACGTCACGTGGGGGTGGCTCCTGCGAAAGGGCTCCAAGTCCTGGCTTAGGGCTTCATTGAATAAGGTGGGAGAGTTCTTGAAGCCCTGAGGCAGTCTAGTCCAGGTAAGCTGCCCTTTTCTTCCTCTCCCTGGCTCTTGCCACTCAAGGGCAAACAAAGGCTGACTAACTTCAGAGAGTGGAATACTAAAGAAGGCATCTTTCAGGTCCAGAGTAGTATACCACACATGCATGGGTGGCAGGTGGCTGAGTAAGGTGTAAGGGTTAGGCACTGTAGGATGGATGTCTTCCACCCTCTCATTGACTTTCCGCAAGTCTTGAACGGGCCTATAATCTTTACTGCCAGGCTTCCTCACTGGACGCAGAGGCGTATTCCATGCAGATTGGCAGGTCTTAAGGATTCCTGTCTCTAACAGTCTATGGATATGGGGTGCTGTCCCTTTCCTAGCCTCTTCTGGCATTGGATATTGCCGGACCCGGATGGGTAGAGCTGCAGCTTTGAGTTGAACAACGACCGGGGATAGGTGTTTGGCGAGACCAATTCCTCCGGTCTCGGCCCATGCGGAAGGGAACTTCTGTACCCAAGAGTCCATCTCTCCCTGGCCCCCCTTTTCTTGATCCGCCTGAAACAGACGATGTTCGTCGGCCAGGGACAGAGTTAGCACATGCGCCAGTTGTAGGGGCTGCCTTTCTTTGTCCATGATTTTTATCCCTTCGGGTTCAAAATGAATGCGAGCCCCGACCTTGGTTAATAAATCTCTGCCCATCAATGGTGCAGGGCTCTCAGGTACGACCAGGAATGAGTGAGAGACCTGATGCCTTCCTAGGTCCACTTTTCTGTTAGTAGTTCAGGCACATATCCTGAACCCTGTCGCACCCTGGACTATACTTGTGCGTCCTAGGTTTAGGGGGCCATGGGCCTGGTTGAGAACTGAATACTGTGCCCCAGTATCTACCATAAACCCAATGGGAGCCCCTTCCACACACAGGGTGCTGAGCCCCGTCCCTGTCAATCCTCCTCTCCTAGGTTCAGGGTCTTAACAGGGTTCCCTCTCCCTTGTTCCCTCCTTTGGGGGCACTCCCTCTTCCAATGTCCATATCTCTTACACAGGGCGCACTGATCTTGTCCTAGTCGGGATTGACGGGGTCCTGTTCCTCGAGGTGGCCTAGGGCCCTCCTTCACCCCGGCCAGGAATATCCTGGCCATCTCCTCCCTCTGCTTCTTGTTCTCCCTTTTCTGAAATTCTCTGTCTTCCTTCCTATTTTTCTCCTGCATTACCCATTTCTCTTTCCTCAGCCTTTCTTCTCTATCTTCCGGAGTTTCTCTAGCATTGAAGACTTTCTCTGCCTGCTGCAGCAGTTCCCTAATAGAGATCTCCCCTAGGTCCTCCCGCTTGTGGAGTTTTCTCCAGATATCGGGGGCTGCCTGGTTGATAAATGAGAGGACTACAGCTGACCTATGTTCCTCTGCTTCTGGGTTTATGGGAGTATACTGCCGGTAAGCATCAAACAGCCTTTCCAGATACGCGGCTGGGCTTTCCATTTCCCCCTGAACAATAGTTTTTACCTTAGCCAAGTTAGTGGGCCGTCTGGCGGCTGCCCAGAGACCGGTCATCAGAGTCTGGTGGTAGACCTGGAGACGCTCCCTACCTTCTGCAGTTCCGAAGTCCCAATCTGGGCGCGTAAGTGGGAACGCCTCGTCGATGATGGGCTGGAGGGTAGTGGGTCTTCCATTTTCTCCAAGGACATTTTTCCTGGCTTCATTGAGGATATGCTCTCGTTCTTCCGTTGTGAAGAGAGTGCGGAGTAATTGCTGGCAGTCGTCCCATGTGGGACGATGGGTAAACATAATGGACTCCACTAAACCTATAAGACACTTGGGGTCCTCTGAGAAGGGAGGATTCTGAGTCCTCCAATTATAAAGGTCACTAGATGAAAAGGGCCAATATTGATATTGCTGAGCAATGCCGGTACCGATGGCACGCACAGGCAGAACCGGCACTGCTCCTTCTGAGGTGGAGGAGGGAGCCTCCCCTTCTTGTTCCCTGGCCCCTCGAGACCTTAGCTGCATTCCTCCAGTTCTACCTGGCGCCCAGCGTGGGGCCAGGGCGGGGGAGTGTGAGGAAGCTCTTTCCGGCCTCCCGTCTCCCTCTGCTGAAGAGTCTGGGGAAGCTGCAGCCGCCTGGTTCTCGCTAGGTTCCCTAGCTGCATTTTCTATTTCCCCGGCAGCTTCACCCCTCTCCTCTACATAAGGGGGTGGCTGCTCAATCGGCGGGAGGGGGTAAAGAGGAGAACTGTTGGGGAGGACAGGCGGCGCACTTGGGCGCACAGGATTTCTGGCCCTGCGATCAGAGGGCTTTAATTTTTCCTGGGCAACTAGGACGGTGGTCTTTTGTGGGTCAGTATGAGGTTTCTCCACCAAAAAGGGCTCCAACCAGGAAGGGGGATTCTCAGCCAAATTTTCCCAGACAAGAATATAGGGAAGTTGGTCAGGGTGGCCCTCAGGACCTGGCTGGGAGATAATGGCTTTGATCTTGCCAATAAGGTCCAAAGAAAGAGACCCCTGGGCCGGCCAGCTTACTCCAAAGGAAGGCCACTCGACTGAGGAAAAGGTGTCGAGCTTACCCTTCTTGATGCCAAGGCTCATACTTAAGGCCTGTTCCTTGACTTTGGGGAAATGAGAGAGGATCAGACTCTTAGGAATAGCCTGAGTCTGACCCATGATGAGAAAGAAGAAGGAAAAAGACTATGAGGGAGACAAAGGCGAAGGATGAAGATGCCACTTCAAACAAAATGACTGTTGTATGTGCTTGTGAACGACTGCCTGTCGTTGCAGTTTTTTTTTCTGCTGGGGACGCGAATTTATCTGGGATTCGTGGCTGTGACCCCCTTATCCTGTCACGGGAGTCTTCTAGCGGCGGGCATCCTAATGGCTTTTAATTGCCCGACCCGTGCCCGCAGGGAATGATGTAGTGGCAGAAAGGAGGAACGGAGAGAGCAGGAGAACTTTAGAACAAGGAAACTTAAAATGAGAAGTGCAAAAAGAAATATTAACCAAAACCAAAACACAGTAAAACAATCAATGATGACACCAAGCACACACACCACATCTGATCGCACTCGTTCGGACCGTTCCTTCTCCCACTCTGGTGCACACCACACTCACCACTTTCAGGATCCTCAAAAACTCTCATAATTCTCCCGAAGGGCGTCCACTCGGACTGCCGCAGGGTGACGAGCTCGATCTTTTCCTCCTTGGGCGCCAGTTTTCTGCCAATCGGACTTGCCTTCCTAAGGCCGAATCACTCGGACCTTAGGGCCAGGATTGGTTACCTGGGCTTCACCCAGGGTCGCTAACCTGGGGGCCGGGACTACCAACCCGGACTTCCTCACTCGGGACCACTAACCCGAGACCATACACAGGATGGCGACTCCCGCTTTATAATGGATTTATGCAGACACGAGGGGGCAACCCTCGAATTACACTGCCCCGTCTGGACAATTAGACCTTGCCTCCAGCTGTCCTTTGTTCTCAGGGAAGCCGCTCATATCCCGGACGAGCCCCCAAATGTTAGGTTCCGGGCTTCCAAGGCTTCTCCAGAGAACAAACTACACAGGCATAGAGATGTAAATACAGGCAAAGTCTTTATTCAGCCAGCAAGCTGGGGTCGACAGCACCTCCCCTGACACGCAGGCCGATTCCGAGCTGCCAACCCCCAGGCAACTTTAGGTATTGCTTATATAGGATTTTCACAGCGTTACACTGAAGCCCGCGCATTTCTACAACCAATAATTTTAAAACACATTCTATATTGTATTCTTTCAGGAAACACTCCAGCTGCTGGACCGCTTCAATTGTTATCTATTGCTTACCCAAGCATGTCTATGTGACTTATCACGGATCATGTCCCCAGGCTGCTGCCCACTTCTAGTTATCTAACTTAAAGCAGGCGCATTTCTAAGCTTAGCCTCGGGTTGTTTATTCAAAACTGGATGGCCCATGCTGAGAACAAAGCACACAGGCAGTTAGGTTAAATGTTATTAGTCCTCTTTCCTGACTCTTGATGCCCTCTGCCCTCCTTTACACTTGTCAAGGAGCACTACAGGATGCATTCAGTGGGCTTTTCTGGCAGCCCTGTTAACCTTTCTTTCTCCTATATAAGATTTGGACCTTGGAGCCAAATCAGGGAATTAGCACAAGTAAAGCAGACTTGTAAAATTATAGCCACGTGTAGCTGCACAACAGGAATACTTAACTAGCAGCTGTGTTAAAGTATTTATAAAGAGAAAATTTCAAAACTAACCTGAGTAATATACTGCATAAATATTTGTGAAAAATTTATTTTTTACTTATGTTTTTCTGAGAGGGATTAAAACTTTAAGCCTCATATGATGGAAGATATGAATAATTCACCTATGTATGCTTGAAGTTGACAGATTTGTAAAATCTTTTTTAAAATAAAGCTAGACTTTATATTTAAAAAAAAAAAGCACCATGAAGTTGAAAGACCTGAAAGAAAGAAATTGTCAATATGTGTAATAGACAAATGAGTAAAGCATATGAATCAGGCATTCTCAAAAGGCAAAACGGGAAAACTTGAATGGCCAAGAAACAAAAGATGTTCAATCATTTTTTTTAATTGAAGTATTGACATACAAAGGATGTTCAATATTTTTTTACATTTTTTTATTAAGGTATTATTGATATACACTCTTATGAAGGTTTCACATGAAAAAACAATGTGGTTACTACATTTATCATATTATCAGTTCCCACCCATACTCCAAAGCAGTCACTGTCCATCAGTGCAGCAAGATGCCACAGATTCACTATGTGCCTTCTCTGTGCTACACTGTTCTCTCCATGACCCTCCATACCATGTGTACTAAACATAATACCCCTCAATCTCCTTCTCCATCCCACCAGACCCAACCTCCCACAACCCTCTCCTTTGGTGACCACTAGTTCATTCTTGGAGTCTGTGAGTCTGCTGCTATTTTGTTCATTCAGTTTTGCTTCATTGTTATGCTCCACAAATGAGGGAAATCATTTGGGACTTGTCTTTCTCCGCCTGGCTTATTTCACTGAGCATAATGTCCTCCAGCTCCATCCATGTTGTTGCAAATGGTAGGATTTCTTTCTTTCTTATGGCTGAATAGTATTCCATTGTATATATGTACCACTTCTTCTTTATCCATTCATCTACTGATGGACACTTAGGTTGCTTCCATATCTTGGCTATTATAAAAAGTGTTGTGATAGACATAGGGGTGCAAATGTCTTTTTGAATCTTAGAAGTTGTATTCTTTGGGTAAATTCCAAGGAGTGGAATTCCTAGGTCAAATGGTATTTTTATTTTTGAGGAACCTCCATATTGCTTTCCACAATGGTTGAACTAGCTTACATTCCCATCAACAGTGTAGGAGGGTTCCCCTTTCTCCACATCCTCACCACCATTTGTTGTTCTTAGTCTTTCTGATGCTGGCCACAAAGGATGTTCAATCTTAATGGCAATTTGAAGTGTGCAAAATAAAGCAAAACAGAGTACTATTTTTTCACCTAAGATTTGCCTACCAAGTATCAAGACACACTATAAAAACTATAATAATTGAAAATATCTGGTATTTGACCTGTAAATCAAATAAATCCATGGAAAATGATACTTCAAAGGGGTGCCTTTTATTTATAAGATACATGAGGCAAAGAACAGAGTTGCCTCACATCCTGGCACCAAAGGAAATTAAGGGGAAGATCAAACTTTCTTGTTTATCTTTTAGCAGGAATCCAGATGGCCAATTTTGTTTAGCTTTTAACCTAATCGATAGTGTTGCAGAAACCACAGGAACTATGAACAAGGAGTTGGGACACTGAGACACTGGCAAGAAGAAGAGTTTATTAGTGTCAGCCCTGAATCAGCAGATTCCTGTCCAAAAGCTGAGCCCAGAGCACAGCACAGCTATGCCTTTTATACATTTATTACAAGGTTAGGGGGGGAGTCAGCACCCAGGAACCATTGCAGTGGGAGCTATTAGGTCATTATAGGTGTATCCAGAATGCTAGTTACATTTTAATCTATCTCTGTAAAAGTTAGCCAGATATGCTACTGTAAACTAATGGGCCTCCATGACTATGATCAACAAGCTGTCCCATACCGCTGAGTCCTGGTGGGGGAGAATACATTGTTACATTGTTTCAATCTCAAGCCCCCAAGCACCTTGTGATTCTTCTACATTCCAGAAGCCTCAACTGAAACTTTGTCTCCTTGGCTTTCTACCACTATATTGTTATACAGTTAGAAAGTTTAAGGTTCTTCGGTGGCCATTTTGGGACATAATGAAACCTTCAATCCTTAGGCCTTAGACAGTTTTGTGCTCCCTAATATAGTGATAACTTTTCTTTAGGTTCACAACCCATTTAGTGTCAGACACAGTTCTAGGATCTGGGATACAACTCTGAATAAGACAAATACAGTCCTGCTTTTACAGGACTGGGCACAGTATAGTTCTGATGACAGGCACATCAATAGGGATTTACTAGCAGCAGCATAATTTAATGTTTTAATACAATCTACCATCTTGAGCTTAAAGTATGAGATTCTGCATTCAGGGTCTGCAAACAGAAATCTCTGCCAAGGATTAAATTAACAAATGAATGAAGGGGACTGAAATAATCCAGTAGGGCGTGGTGAAAATCTGGAGGGAACGGTGCTTTTCCTGCCTAAAAAAAATGTCAGATTCTAATAATGATGATTAGATTATGCAGTAATTTGGCCTATAGGACACTGTTTTTTTTAATATATGCTTGGTTACTGGTTAGTTTAGAGGTGGCATAAAGTAAAAATTTAATAAATGTTAGCTATTATTCTTACCATTGTTATACTTCAGTAAACTAAGTGCTGTAATATGGAAGAAGCAAGTAAATGGCTAAAATTCATTTGAAAAAATACAATTAATTGAATGGGAAATTTACATAAGATCATCTCAACAAAACCCAGTGTGCTCAGAGCCAATTTGCTGAACCACCAATTTGCCAAATTCACCAATATATGGAGTGTATATTTCAATACAGATGATAAATAGCTTTATTGGACATGCTTACTTTTGGTCATGGAGTTTGGTCATATTTCCAACTGAGACGCTGTTTTTCCCACGATTGTGTCTCAAAGGTGGCAAAGAATGAAGCCAACAGAGGAGCGTGTGAAGTAACCATGTCTTCAATCTTCCAATCAGATCAAGCCTCCAAGACCAAAGAATGTCAGTCATGCCCCCCCCCACCCCACTGCTGATGCCAGCGTTCTTATTTGCGGAGTCGAAGGATGAACTTAGCAAACAGTCAAGGTAGGAGAGCCAGGGAGACTTTCATTGAGAGATACAGTAAGAGGACAGACAGAGCTCTCGGAGTGAGGCAGGAGGGGACAAGAGAGCCCATAGTGGTGCGTTGTCTAGGGGATTTGTAGGCAGTTGAGAGACAAAGAGCTAGGGATGTAGATCCACCAAATAGTCTCTAAATGTTTATCTTTGAAGAGACACTATGTTTCTTACCAGTTTTCTGGACTATTTTGCAAAGTTAACATAAGAAATTTACTGCTTTGATCCTTTCTCAGAATAGCAGTTTCTTGGTTTGGGAGTATATCAGTCGAGGCTGCTGTCTTGCTTTCAGGGTGAGCTGAGTTATTGACTTGATTAGGGCTGCAGAAGGAAAAGCAGCATCTGGGTAAAGTTAAAGATAAACTGAGCCTTTTAGCAGGCTAAAGTAAATTTTACAATAGCTTAATTTAATTGACACAAAAAAGACATGGGCTATGCTGAGGTATTTTCTTATTTGGGGGATGTTTAAACATTCCAGGCCAGGTTATTCCTGGCTTTTTAGTTTTAATTAATCTTCACCAAAGAATGCTTATATTCCTAGTTTGATATTTTACTTTAGAGAATTAATGTGACTCTGACTTTGCTTAAATGTTTGACATGGACTTTTGGTAGGGGTCTTTTTCTAGAGACCCTCATCTTATTCTGTCTAAGCCCATGATCCTTATCTTACGCCATTAAAGAAGCCTCACAGTAACAGGCTTGCCTGTCTAACCTTAGACAGGCCCACTTTGTCTCTCATAGAGTATAATAAAATTTTGCTTTCTTGACTTTGCTTTCATTCTGACTTCCCTGCATCTCTGAAGATATGTTGGGGAGAAAGTCAGTTCAGAGATGGAGGGAAGTCAGAATGCAAGGTGAGGAAAGAATACATTAAAGTGAGAGTAGCAGGGAATAGCAGCAGCAGAGAGCAAGGGAGAACAGAGGCAGGACAGGAAAGCTCATTGATCTCCTGTTCAGCATAGGGCAAATACCTTGCCAACTCCCGAAGCCAGGATCACTTTGTGTCCCTTGAATCTTCTTGTCATGGGTGAAAGGAAAGGAGCGACACATAGCAGCAATTCACGGGAGTGTTCCGCTTTATTAGGGAAAGGTGCTGGGTTATATAGGAAGGGGCATGAATTGATTGAGGTGTCACTTCTATGGGGCTGGTGGCTGTTGGCTAGGTGCTGGGATTGGGAGGGGAGCTAGAGGTGATTGGGCTTCAGGTGGCGCCGGCGGGAACCAAGGACCCCGAAGAGAAGCCTGAAGTTTGCCGTCTTACTGGTGGGGGCCCTTCATTCCCCCCTTTCTCCTCTATGGGGTTGTGGACGTTGCTTTCTCTCTGGCTGCTTCCTGCTGAACAGGGGCAGAGAAGGGAGTGAGGGCTTGAGGATTGGGAGGAAAGGGTTGATAGGACTCCCCACAGTAAGGATGAGTAGATGTGGACTTCTTCAGGTTTGGAAATCAATGAAGGTTCCCTATAACCATAGGTTGGCCAAGAGGATATGGGTGTCAGGAGCTAGGCGTCTGCGGCCATTGTTTCCAGGAACAGTTTCCAGTGGAGAGAGGGGTCCATCTCAGCGTGTGGTGATGAGGTCAGTGAGGGTGAGGGATCTTCTGTGGCCAGAAGCTGGTAGTTCCTGAGTAAAAGCTGGTTGAAAGCTTGATTAGAGATTTTTCCGACTTGGGAT
Organism: Manis javanica; assembly: GCF_040802235.1. Classification (NCBI taxonomy): domain Eukaryota; kingdom Metazoa; phylum Chordata; class Mammalia; order Pholidota; family Manidae; genus Manis; species Manis javanica. The sequence continues at coordinate 66,590,045 of NC_133162.1, forward strand.
TTGATGAACTTTATTATACAGGGTAAGAAGAGACAGACGAGAAGAATGACTATTATGGGGCCTGCAATGGGCCAGACCCAGGTAAGGAGAGGGTTTGTTAGTATTGAAGAGAATGGGTTGGAATTGGAAGCAGAGTGGAGACTGGAGGCAAGGTCGGTGAGTTTGGTGATGTCAGTTTCTACAATGCCGGATTCATTGATGTAATAGCAGCACTCTTCCTGGAGGAAGATGCAGGTGCCGCCCTTCTCGGCTGTAAGCAGATCTAGGGCCTGCCGGTTTTGAAGGGTGACCTTAGCTAGCGAAGTGACCTGTCTTTGGAGAGAGGCTAGGGAATCGGCAGTGGATGTCAGGGCTCCCTCAAGTTTGGCGTCGAAATCTCTAACTGCCCATAGAGAGTGACCCAAGGCTTCTCCTGAAAACCCTGCCCCAATGGCTGAGGTGATCAAAGAGCTACTGACCATGATGGGAAGGAAAGCAGCTCTTTTTGTGCGCGAGGACAAGGGAGGTTGGAGCTCAAGAAATTCTGCCATGCTGTAAAGTGTAAGCTGTGGGATTAGGGTGACGAGAATGCAGGGTGTATCAGAGTTGAGAGGCAGTGAGTTGAAAAGACTGCCATTACACTAAAAGAAGTGTCCCGGGTGTGTGAAAGTCTTAGAGCCGGAGGTAGGGGTGTAGATAGAGAGGCAGTGAAGTGCGCTGGAGGAGGGTGGAGTTGGGCTTACACAGTGGTGGATGGTGAGATTATCTGTGTATTCTGGTTCCCATAGGGGTATGTCTGCCAGGGGGCAGAGGGGTTGTCTTTCTGCATGGAAGGAGTATTTGGAAATATTAAGGGGCATGGCGGCCAGTAGTGGGCGCTGTAGTGATGCACACAAGAAACAATTGGCGGTGTTAAGGGTGTGGTAGAGAAAGATGGTGGTGTCCTGAATGAGCTGTGACAAAGAGTAGGAGAAATGGGAAGAGGGGCGGGGATAAGAAGATGAAGAGGCGCCATCAAGAGTTTGGATAATGACTTTTTCGGAATGTCTGATATCTGATGCAACTTGAGAGATCTGGGAATGAGAGGGAACATACTTTCAAGAGATATGAAGGGTACCGTGGGGGGTCAAGGACCCCCCCCCCCATAGTAAACTGAGGCTGTGACTCTGGCAGCTCATCGAGAGTTCCAGGGATCTGGGATTGATAAGGAGAATGAGCCGTTGGGATATTTCATGAAACGGTTGGAGGAGTAATACTGTGGGTACTGGAAGTTACTCATGTAGTGAATGGCACAAGACCAGTAGGGACATCTCCTGTAGGTGTCTGGCTATCGCCTGCAATAGGCTTGTTTTTGGTCATAGAGGAAGCAGAGGTAGGGAGAATAAGGGTAGCTGCTAGTGAACACTTCAGTGGGGGAGGAAAGTGGAGGTATAAAGGCTCAGAGCAGCTTTTCAGAGGGCAGTCTGGTGTGGCAATGAGGGCAGTAACTTTTGTTTGATTCTGTGTGTAAGTCTGCCTGACTTTGAATCGCCATACAAAGGAGGGTGGGATGGCGGGGAAGACAACAGGAATGAGGAAGAAAAGCGAGAGAGCAGTAAAGGAGGAAAAAGTCATGATTCGGGTATGGATGGCAAAGGGGGTGAACGGGATTTTGGAGGAAAGAGGACAGTAAGGTCAGGAGTCTGGAGGGAGGGAAAGTCTGTAAACTTTTGTAGGTTAAGAGATCTTTTAGGTGATGTGGGGACAGAATGGTAAGGGGCGCCCTGAATGTCAGTTTATGAGCTTCTTTCTGCAAGAACTGTCTAGCGGCTAATGCTCGTAGGCAGGGGGCCCATCCCTGAACTGTGGGGTCTAATTGCTTGGAGAGATAAGCTACTGGGGCAAAGGATGGGCCATAATATTGGCCTAGGACTCCCAGAGCTTGACTGGACCTTTCATGAATGTATAATGAGAAGGGCTTCGACAAATCAGGAAGATGGAGAGCTGGGACTTCCACAAGGGCTTGACCGAGCTTAATGAAGGAGTGTCAGGGTGAGGAGGATAATGGTTTTTTAGGGGGGCTCTTGCTGAGGTCGTATAGGGGTCTTGCCAACAGGGAGCAGGGAGAAGTTAGGGATCTATGCTCTAAAATATCTAGCTAGGCTTAGAAAAGAAAGGATTTCTGTCTTCGTTTTGGGAATGGGCAGGTCAGAGAGGAGCTATTTTCTGTCTAAGGTAATGGACTTTCTTTGTTGAGATAGAAGGAATCTGAGGTAAGTGACAGAAGGGGAAGAGATTTGAGCTTTGACGGGGGATACTCGGTAACTTCTGGAAGCTAGAAGGTTAAGTAGGGAGGCAGTGTCAAGTTGAGACTGTTCCCACGAGAGACTGCAGAGTAGAAGATTGTCCATGTATTGTAATAAGGTGGACTTGGAGTGATCATGATGAAACTGTTTGAGGTCTTGAGCTAGGACCTGTCTAAAAATATGGGGACTATCTCGGAAGCCTTGTGGCAAAACTGTCCAAGTGAGTTGTTCAGAATGTCTTGTATATGAGTCCGTCGAGGTGAAGATGAAAAAATCTTGGGAGCAGGGGTCTAGAGGGATAGAAAAATGGGTCCTTGAGATCTGGGACTGAGAAGTAGGATGCCGAGGCAGGGATCTGTGATAAAAGGCTGTGTGGATTTGGAACTAAGGGATGGATAGGGACAACAGCTATGTTGATGAGGCGAAGGTCTTGGACGAGGTGGAAAGATCCGTTGGTTTTTTTAACAGCTAATATGGGGGTATTAAGTGGGGAGTGAGTGGGTCTGAGATAATTTTTGTTTAAGAGATCTTGAATGATGGGTTGGAGGCCTATGAGGGCTGAAGTGGTTAGGGGGTATTGGGCCTGACAGATATACTGAGAGGGGTCACATAATTTGATAGAGGCAGGGGGACATAGGGCCACGGAGGGGCTTGTAATGTCCTAAACTTTGGGATTTACAGGGTGTATGAGGGCGGAACTGAAGCTTTCATTGGGTAGAGGGGTGTCGACGGCTATGAGGGCTATCAGAATGGAAGTACTGGGGGCTGTGGGAGTGGATACAGTTATGGAAACGTGGAGGAGGGAAAGGATGTCTCGTCCTAGTAAAGGGATGGGACACTGGGGCATAACAAGGAAGGAGTGGGAGAAAGGTATGGGATTGTCTTGGATTGTGCATAAGAGGGGGGTGTTTAATGGGAAAATCTGTTTACTTCCTACTCTGACTATAGGAGTAATGGCTGGCGTGGTAGGGCCCTGGTATTCTCACAAGACTGAGAAGGTGGCTCCTGTATCTAGGAGGAAGGAGATGGGGCGACCATCTACTGTTAAAGTAACCCTGGGCTCCTGTTTGGTGATGGAAATGGTCGGGCGAGAAGCCCCCGGGCCCCGTCAATCTTCTTCTGCCAGCCCCACTACAGCGCGCTTAGGATGGGGGTTGTTCGTCCAGCCTCTCCTTCGGGTGGTTGGGCAATCAGACCCCCAGTGGCTCTTTTTGTGGCATCTGTGGAATGGGGTGGTAGTGGATCTGGGGGAGGGGCATGCCCTTGAGCAATGTCTCTCTTTTTTGCACTTGAAACAAGCTCCTGGGGGGGGGGGCTTGTTTGTAGAGGGGCGCCCAGGTTGTGGTTTTATCAGCTGGGCTAACATCTGGAAATTGGCCTGATCAGCCTTTTGTTTACGGCGTTTTTTTCTCCTCCTCTCGGTTATGGAAGACTTTAAAGGCCACTGTTAGGATCTCAGTCTGTGGTGTAGTGGGGCCCTGTTCTAACTTTTTGAGTTTAGCTTTAATGTCGGGGTAGCTTTGAGCTAGGAAGTATGTCATAAGGACATGTCTTCTTTCAGGTGTTTCTGGGTCCAGGCTGGTATACTGTAATAGGGCTTGAGTGAGTCTGTCTAAGAACTCAGAGGGGGTTTCGTCTCTCTTTTGAATTATGTCTTGGAGCTTTTGAAAATTGACTAGTTTACGAGCTGCCATTTTCAGACCTGCTATTAAGCAGGAGGCAAAAATATTTCAAGAGCAGAGACTCATGGCGGTGTTATAATCTCAGTGTGGGTCTTGTTTGGGGACAGCAGTGGGGCCAGGGGGATAGGTGGGGTCAGTCCTGTGGGTTTCGGTAGTGTGCGTTTGGGCGAAGTCCCAAACTCGTCTACGCTCTTCAGGGAGGAGAGTATTGGCCAGGAGCATGAAAATGTCATGATGCGTGAGGCTGTAAGACTGGAGGGTCCATTGAAACTCCCTGATGTATGTCGTGGGATCAGTGGAAAAGGAACTTATGCGTTTCTCTAGTTGGGCTAAATCTCTTATGGAGAAAGGGATGTGAACGCGCACGATGCCTTTGGATCTTGCTACTTCCCAGAGGGGGGTGATAATTTTGGGAGGCCCTCGGGACCGAGTCTGAGGGGGACTGAAGGGTTCTGGCTCAGTCTATGGGGGAGTGACGTGGTTTAGCTGTGCCTAGTCGAGGAGGTCCTGAAGTGCAGAAGGGGGTTAAAGAAAATAAAGAAAGATAGAATCAGACCCACGTGTTGCCAGCCTGCAGCCCAGCTGCTTGCCTCTGCTGCTTTAGTTGGGCTTGAACTCATGACTCTGAGGTTAAGAGTCCCATTCTCTACTAACTGAGCTACAGCAGGGCTCCAGTTAATTACTAATGGAATGCGTAAAGAAAATGTTCTTTGTTCTCCATTCCTGTCACATTGACAAGTGGGGGAAGGGCATAGCTAGAAGCAGGGGCTGTGTTTCTACACATCTTCAAGGTTTCCCTATTTTCAGAGTGAGGAGTCTTGGCTCGTCTTCGAGGACAAGATATGTTTTTGTGGACAGATAACTTCCAAGGACTGCACCGCTTGTTCTCTAGCTTGTGCTTTCCCATGCTGCGTTCAGACATGGGGGAAGGTGCTTTCCCATTCTCCCTACAAACATGTGAGAAGACAGAGGCGGTCCCTAACAGGGGAGAAACAGGTGATGAGGGCAAAGACGGAGGAAGCCCCTGGGACTTAGTTAAAGGGGGTGCTGAAAGGCTCAGGCTTAATCTGCAGGGGACGAAGGCGGAGGAGGTGAGATGGGGGAGGAGATGGTGGGGGAGGAAGGAAGAAGGGCTGTTGCAGGAGAAGAAGGGGAAGGGAGTGAACAGGAGGCTTCTGCTGTGGCGGCTTGCAGGCTAGGAGAACTTGGGAGGGGTCGGGGGGAGGAGGAGGCAGAAAGCTTCCATATAGGGAATCTCCTTCCATTTTTTCAGTTGCTGGCAGTAGTTAAAGAGATTGCGAGTGATGTTAGGATCAAGAGTTCCCCCTGCGGGCCATTGGTTGTTATTGTCTAGGGGGGTATGTCGGCCAATCTTGGGAGCAATATTTACAGAGAAGTTTTGGTTTTATATCAGGCGTCAGGGAGAGGGTAGCCAGATGCTTAAGCAGGCATTCAAGAGGTGAACTTTCAGAGAGGGATGAGGAGGCTCCCATGGCTAAAGGACAGAGAAGGAGACAAACAGGGGAAGATGAACGGAGATCCTCGGACTGGAAGCAGACCACAAGGAGACAAAGGGCATCCCCGATGATCCTTGGTGGTCTGCGGAAACTCGTATACGAGTCGGAATTTCTTAGGAAGTATGGGTCGTCACCCAGACTTCCCTAAGAAGGCAGAGTGCTGGAGTCACAAGGTACCTAGCGCTAGGCGTTTTCGGCAGACAGAACAGATTTTGGTGGACGGAACAGAAGGAGGAGGGGGCGGGGAAAGGGAGCGTTCTCATCTGCAAAGGAGTCACCTCGTTTATGGCTGTTGGAGGGGGGGGCCTGAGAGTCTGCCGCAGCCATGAAGGCTTGAGGCGGGGATTTATGGCTGTTGGAGGAGCAGCCTGAGGGTCCGCCGCAGCCGTGAAGGCCTGTGGCGTGGAGAGTTCCCTCCTCATCCCCGAGCATCAGGGCCTTGCTGGACGATCACGGTCAATGGCACTGCGATAGCTCGGGGAAGAGTGGCCCACTCTGGGGGGAAAACTTACCTAAAGGCCAGAGAGGAGTGGTGAGTGTGATGAGCCAGCGCCAGAAAAAGAGGACGAGGGCAAGCTGCTGCTGGTGTCGGGGGGAAGACGGGGCCCAGTTGGGGTGTCCCGTCTCCCGGGTTTCGGCACCAATGAAAGGAAAGGAGCAACACATAGCAGCAATTCACCGGAGAGTTCCGCTTTATTAGGGAAAGGTGCTGGGTTATATAGGAAGGGGCATGAATTGATTGAGGTGTCACTTCTACAGGGCTGGTGGCTGTTGGCTAGGTGCTGGGATTGGGAGGGGGGCGAGAGGTGATTGGGCTTCAGGTGGCGCTGGCGGGAACTGAGGACCCCCGAAGAGAAGCCGGAAGTTTGCCATCTTACTGGTGGGGACCCTTCAATGGGCACCAAGTCCCTATCACCCCAGGGTTTGGAGGAGCCCCAGAGCACTGGATGGATTGAGATTATGTTCTGGGAACTTCCCAAGGGCAAAGTAAGGAGATTTTTCAGGCAGGCTGCTAAAGAGCATGGTAGTACAACTGCAGTCCTGGCCAGGTAACCCAGGTAACAGGAACTTGCAAGCCCAAATCAGAGCTCTCAGTAGCCCCTTCCTACTTCTCTGGAGTAGAACAGAGAGTAACACGTTCAAAGAAAGAGGAGTGTGGGCAACCTCAGAGAAGAGGCACACTTAAGAACGTAGGGTCTGTGGTCTTGTAGGGTCTTTTTGGGTAGGAGTCAGCATAAGGCATGATGTATACAGGTGATTTATAATTACTTTGAAGCTTTGTTTTAAGAATAGGGTTATTTAGGTGTCTATATTGTTCCAGATTGCAGCGTTCTTTATCCACATAGGTTTATTTATACTTTGGAGGTCTGTCTCCTGTCTTGGTTACAAAGTTACTTAATTGATTAAGGGGCTGGTAGTAGAGGAAGAACAGCCTATAGATTAAGTTAATGAGTAAACTGTGCCTTTTTCACAGGCTAAGTAGATTTTACAATGGCTTGACCTTTGTCCTATTTCTCTGCCCTACCTAGGCCAGAGAAGTCCCTGGGGGACTGTTTATTTATCTGGATAATACCTGGACATTCCAAGTCACTCCTGGACTTTGAAACTTCAACTAACTAATTAACTTTGTGAGTCCTTTCTGGCTCTTTGTTTTTATTTGGTTAACTCTCTGAGTCCCTTTTAGAGGGCTTTACTGGCTTTATTCTCTCTCCACCCCACTCACACCTATTTTGCTGCCTAACATAATGGCTGTGAAAAGTAAGCCTTTATTTCTCTCCCACAGATTCAGACGTTGACTTTTAGGGCTGGTTTGGGGGTTGTCATAGAGCCCTTAGACCTGTTCTCAGTTTACTCCCTTGAGGCTTGAGGACTTAAGAGTTAACCATTCAAGCTATCCTCATACCTGCATAACTAACTTTACTCTTTTTTGTGGAATACTGCTGCACATTGAATACAGTTTGACATAGATCTACTTCTCAGGAATAACCAGTATTTCAGCATAGGGTAAGGGATGTGTGGGTAAAACTATAATATTTCCAGAATATCTTGCCTGGCTTTAGTACATCTGCATATTAATAGGCATTCAGAGGTGGAAAGAAGTATGGCTTTAGTGCATTTGCATAATTCCTCAGGGGTAGAGAGAAGTTCATCTCCATATCAATGGGTAATTATCTGGGCAACAGAGGGCTTATCTGTACCTGAGAGGTGAGGGGTTGGGCCAGTTTTGCTTCTGCTGGAGCAGGAGAGAGAAACAGCCCTCCAGACTGCAGTTGGTAAGCAATAAATGGATTTTAAACTTTATTTTCTCCCTTTGACTGATCTCAGTTTTAGAAGTATTTTTGCCCTGGGATTTCCTGATCCCAGACTTACGGGATGGAAGGAAGTGTAAACACCTAATAATTCTACTTGCACATGTACATTGAGAAAGAAAAAGATAAAAGTAGCCCCTAGAGACTTTGTAAAAAGAAAAGAAAAAATGATACAAACTTGGATGTAACAAACACATTATTGCTAACTCTGCACAGGCCAGTTTGGCCACATGTAACTCCTGGGAGAGGAAATCCTGCGACAAAATACCTCTAGAACCAAAATAAGTCAAAGGGAGAAATAAAGTTTAAAATCCGTTTATTGCTTACAAACTGTAGTCTGGAGCCATCTCTCTTTCCTGCTCTATTAAAAGCAAAACCAACCCTCGCCCTCACATCTCAGGTTCAGATAAGCCCTAGTTGCCCAGGTAATTAACCATAGATACTGAGATGAACTCTCCAACCCCTCACAATGCCTTTTGATATGCTAATGCACTAAAGTCAGGTGGGATATTGTGGAAATATTACAATTATACCCACACCATAGTAGAGGTTGAGAAATATTTATTGAATAAGTGAGTGAATGAAATGTTTCAAACATCTGTGGAAAGTGTTACATTTTTTTGAAAAAGCAAACTGATATTTTGGGGCATTTAAGATTAACATCACAAAAACAATGAGGGAAATGGATAAAAAATTCCCTGAATTCAAAAAGTGGAGGAAACATCCAAAATTTGGGGGGGGGGGGAAACCCACAGAAAAACACCTCAGGAAAACAAAACTATAGAGCACCAAACTCTCAAACTCCCATGTTGTTATTGTTACCTTTTTCTTTTTAACCAGATGATAGTTTTAGTAAGATTTCCATTTTGATCAACTTGCTTTTGGTTAGAGTATTTTCTTTGAAGCACCTAAAGAAGATGAATAATCCAAGAAGGTAGAGGGCATGGCAGGACTCCGGAAAAGGCTTAGCCTGGGTGGAGCTACAAGTTTGCAGGAGGCTACGGAGTCTCCAAGGCAAGACTTAAAGACGAATAGTGACCACGTCATGGAACTCCCTGTTAGGTGTTCTAGTAAGTTCTGACTTTTCCTTGCACATGAAAATTGGGAGTTAAGTACTTCTAAAAGTTTACCCGAATGTTTGTTTTCTGAGAGCAGAGACTGCATTCATGCTGTTCACAGCTGTATCACCAGGCTCAATAAACAGTACCTGGTATTTTTTGGGCTTTTATTGTTACGAGGTATTTTTGAGAAGTATAAAGGACTCAGTGGACATCCTTTGAAGCCAAGTTTAATATAAAGAATCCGAAGTAAGAGTTTTCAAGAAAAAAAAAGATTGGCTAAGAATCTTTGATGATTTAGGGAAGATTAGTGCAATTCTTTTGGCAGGGGCAGGGGTTGAGGGGTGGGGGAGATATTTTCCCAGCCCAGGGCAAAATACTTTTGAACCGAAATCAAAGGGAGAAATAAAGTGGGAGAAACCCAATTATTGCTTACAAGCAGTCATCCACTTCTGCTCTTGCAACCCAGCTGCAAAAAAAAGGGACCCCACCCAACCTCTCTTGTCCAGATATATCCTTGCTCCCCCCTGTAGTCACCTATTGATATGGAGATGGCTACTTCTCTCCACCCCTTGGAAACACCTATTGACATGGAGTTGAACTAACGCCAGGAGAGAGATTCTGGAAATATTGCAGTTTTACCCACAACTAGCCATAAGATTGGATAATTGTTGACCTTTTCCAGTGACATCTAAATATTGTAGTGGGAACACAGATGAACCTGTATGGAGCTGAGAAAAGAACAGAAAGCAAGTACTTAACAGTGTCTGGTAAAAATGTGCTTCGGAAGCAGATTAATGGAATAGCACGGGGAAGGTCACCACCTAGTGTGAATTCAAGGTACTGAGAGGAAAAGTAAAACCAAAAATGATGTGAATTTTGAAAATTACTGGGGGAAAAACATCAGATAAAACAGTTTAGGTCCAGTCATATTTTGATTTTCTCCATTCTCTTAACCTCCAAATTCCCCCAACAATTCCAGCTCCATGAATATTCTCAAACTACCTCAATGTATGGTACTGCCCAAGTGGACTGTCTGACCCGTCATTGCCTCTGACCCCAAGCAGACAGCATAGGACATATTTACAGTCATAACTCATTAACACAACCACCCATGATTGCATCTCTTTCTCTTTTCCTCATGCATTTTTATCATTCTTGTTGGTGAGGCATGATCTATGCTGGAAGCCAATCTAAAACATGGGACCTCCTTCCATCTGGATCTTGGCCTTTAACTTGCCTAACTAAAAACCTTACTTTCATTTATTTTATATTTTTCTCTTCCTGGATATTGATCTCAGGTAAGTTAGCCTGTTTCTGTGCTTCAGTGTCTTCATATGTATAATGGATATAAGTAATATATGTCCACATAGGGCCACTACAAAATTTAATTAAGATAATGTATGAAAGCTCTGTTCTTTGGATCTGCCACATAAATTTGTATCAGCTTGTTTAAAGAAAAAGGGGGATATGTGAATCCCTCTGAATTTAGATGAATTAATCTAAACAGTTGTCAAGCATGTGTTGTTTTCCATACTTGGAGTATAAAAACATTTTGTTCCATGCATCTGAGAAAGTTCAAATTCCTACAGTGGTGAAGAAAACCCCAATGGCCTACAGTTTCCTCATCTGTAAAATGTTATCTCACAGAACTGTTTTAAGTAGATGATGATTTTTCCAATGATCTAATGTCCATAAACCTTATTAGATATCAGTCTCTGGCGTCTCCTGCTTCCAATCTTGGTATTCCTTAGTCAGTGATACATCATGCAATGTGAATCATCTGTGAGCCTGACAAAGCTTTTGTCCTCACACAGTCTGCAGTCTGTCTATAACATAATAGTGATAGCATAAGCACAACGTCAGAGGTCAGACTGCCTAGGTCAGAGGCTCACTCTGTGGTCTGAACCACTCTGTTCCCAGTTCTCACCAATCTAAGTGGGGATAAAATAGTACCCATTTCACAAGGGTATTTGGGGATTAAATGAGAAAATTAGTTTCCACTGGTGCTCAATGAATGGAATGTAGGTGTTGAAAAGGTAGATTAGATAAGCTAATCAAGAGGTGTGTCTGGGGTGGAGCCATGGTTAGGGCTTTGTCTAAGGTGTGTCTAGGGTGGGCACTCAAGGGTATATTAATGCTGTTTCAGAGCTCATCACTTTATCATGAAGAAAGACTCTGGATTAGAGAGGTTCAACATGGCTTCCAATGGTGAGTTTCTTTGGTAGGAGGCAGCCTGCCTGATGGACTGATGTTTTGTAGGGGTTTGGGATCTCATTTTTTAAAAGGACAGGTTTATAGTCTGGGGACAACTCTTGTCACTGATATAATTGTCTGTGGTTTTGCACAGTGGAATTGGGTGTTAGGACCTTCTGAGAGGCTCAGGTATTTAAAAATGAACGTTTGCTTACACTGAAAGCAGTTTCTTGTCAGTTATATCTCAAACTGGGTAGAGCCCAAATAAATATCTAACAATATGGAAATTTAAAAAAACATTTCTTGTATTTTAAAAATATATATGGAAGTATTTTTGGATGAAACAAGATATTGGGATTCACTTAAGAATATTGTTGGGGTGGAGGATTTGAGGAGATGAGTGGAGTGGGTGGGTGGCTAAAATAAGATTGGCCACTGTGAACCAAGAAAGGAAGCAAAAATCCTGATCAAGTTAAACAGACAAAGTTTTATTCGGGGTTTGTTAGGAATGCAGCACGGGAGACAGATGCAAGATGATGTATTCAAAATGTGTACCTCCAGACTACAAAAATGGAGGAGGCTTTCAAAGGCAAAAATTGCAAGATTAAGAAAAATTACATAAATTGTTGCATATTCAGTAAGGATTGATGGAGGAAATCTTGGAACTGCAAGGTTATGGTTTACACTTGGTATTTTGAAAAGCTACAAGGTCACACACAGCAAAATTCAGTCACATTGGTCCTTGAGACATTGTGGTTTAGCACTATTTAAAGTTCATAAAGTTCAAGTTTGCACTGAAGTGAGGATGTGTTTGGCCCTATTTCAACAATGTCGACCAGATCCGTTTTGATTGACAAATGTGATTCTATCTTGATTTTTTTTAAGTCAAAAATATATTCACACAACATATTGTTATATATTAGAGTTGAGTGATAGAACCATCAGGTTCATTATACTCTTTTTTTCTTGTTATTTTCATGTATGTTTAAAAGTTAACAGGATAAGAAGTTAAAAAAAAACAAAAAACTTCTCCAAACCATAAGAGCTATCTTGGAAGAATTGTAGTAGTGGCCCTGGGATTTTTTTTTCCTAGTTCACAAATGATTTGATATTCTGTGAAGTTTGGAAATAATGTGGAACTTTCCAAGCCTGGGATATGGAGGAGACTTGATAGTCCTGTTCCTTGAGAAGGTAGACTCCATATATTGGGGTTCCAGCTTTGATTTCTTTTTCTAGCTGAACCATAATTGAGGTGAGGAGGCTATGTGATCTGCTACAACTGTGTCTTATATCATTCGCATTGTGCTCTAATGGGTGATACATGAGTCCTCTGTCAGAGGCTCCTCAGTTTATGTATAGTGGACTCAGGAGTACCCTGGTCCCATTACCATCTCTATCTAAGAGGCAAAAATCTACACCAGAGGGACTTGAGAGCAATGTGGCCATGCTTTTAGGATGTGAGATCCTGCAACCCAGGGCCTGGTGGGCAACTGGAGATGCAGAGGTAGCCTTCCCCAAAGGCTCAGTCAGCCTCAGAGCTGGGATTTGAGCACAGGCAGTCAGACTCCAGAGGTGTGCACTGACCATGGGGCTATGATGGTACAAAAGAATGTTTGCTTGATTGATATTTTTACTGCTGAGTTTTATTTTTAATAAATGTGCATATCTGCTTTTCAGAAATGCTGGGAAATTTTTATGTTGACTTATGGTGAGTGGCCATGGGTAGGGGGGTGCAGCAAAACCTCAGACCAGATCTCCCAGTTTTGGCCATGCCCATCTCTTATCCTGAGCAAAGACCAGGACTGTCATTTTACTGTAAACAGAGTACTCTCTTGTCCCTTTGTTAGTGTCATGTGTTCCCAAACCCTGCAGAACTTGGAGTCTCCCAGCCAGTATCTCAAGCTAGCAATGAGTAGGAAGGTGGTATAGTGAAGTCTCGGAGTGGGGGAAGCTTCTCTGCCAAGTAGAGTTATTAGAAACAGTGCTTCCTTTTACTTCTCACCACCTGTTATTTTAGCCAAGGATCAAGGATTTAAATATACCTTCCATAGCTCATTGTTGTAATGAAATACTTTGTACATCTTCTCCGTGAAGGAGATTGTCCTTCAGGCCTTCAGACAAAATTTAATATGCTTGTATTTCAGGGAGACTTGATGGGAAGGATGGGAGACTTCTATTCAAATTTAATTAATTCCTAAGAGTGTGTGGGATTATGACTGAGATTAATTTACTCTTTTTTCCTGTGTTTCTCATACTGAAAACATACATTTAAAAAAATCACCAAAAAGAAGTAGACTAAGAGTTGTTGGGCTAGACAAATCTCTTGGGCTCAGACAAGCTTTGATGGAGTTGGTGTGGGAATCCACCTCCTCCCTTATCTGAGGTGCAGGTGAGAGCACTGAATACCTGGCCAAAAATTAGGTCTGACCTCCTCCCTCTGCCTCCTTCTCCCATCCAAGTATTGGCCAAGCCAAACCTTGCTTAGCTTCCAAGATCACATGGTTCATTCAGGGTGGTGTGGCTGCCACCAGAGATAGCCTCTGCTTCTCACTGCTTATGCCCTTGGGCAATGCATTCCTTCCACTTCTGTTACTTTCCAAGATAATGAATAGTCATTTCCCTACTACCCTACGTAGGAATTATGACACTCGTAAGAATTATGACAATCGGAGTAAACTATTTATGGGAGAGCCCTCTGTCTCTGAGGGGTGAAAGGACATGCTCATGGTCACGAGAAAGTGGAGAAGGTTTGTCCTAGACAAATGGATTTTTACAAAAACTAGGGCTTCTTTCTCTAATTGCCTTTTGATCCTCTCTCTTTGATTATGGGATTAGGCTGAGCACGGATGAGATTACCAGCCTCCCTTGAGGATTCGTTAGCTTCCAGTATGTGCAGGGATCACCCCATGTTGTCCTCATTTCCTGGTGTTCACTAAGGAAACATTTATGGGCATTGGGAGGGAAATTACCATTATTTGTGATTTCAGACATGCCTTGTCCATTGAAGATTAGTTTATCTAATCTAATCTTCACACTCCAGCAGGATGAGGTATTTATTATTACAGGTTGTAAGCTGTTCTCCCTAGATAGTCCTCTCTCTGCAGCCTGAGAGTCTCCAAATCTGTCTCTTTGTTTAAAAAGTGAAGAAGAGTTCTTAATGAGGAATTTCAGATTTAGAAATTGCAGGGTAATTTTTCCATTTAAATAATCTTTAATCTGCCCTTGATTGCTGTGGTGTTTTTTTCAAGCCAGGTTGGTATTTTTTCAGACTTGGGTCTTTTCCACACTTAGCTGATAGGAATAGAGATTCAGCAGGGCCAGGAATTAGCCTCTATCTTATCTCCCAGATCCAGGGCTATCACCTTTGGTTCTGGGTTCTGGGTGATCTGGAGCACAAAATGGCCAAGGTTCCCAATAGTCTATGAGTTTACGGGAGGAAAGGATTATTGTATTCTTAGCATGAATAAGGATTTATTGAAAATGCATTCATGAATTCATCTAATTGTTTTTAATAACCCCATATAGATCCTCTTAGACCTTGTTATCATGTGGAGAAACAGAGACTCAAAATGCAGTGACTCATGTAGTAGTAGTTAGGAAGGGATGAATAGAACTAAACCAATATTTGGAACTGTGTGGGGGCAGATACTGATTATTATCATGACTGAAGGCTACTACCAGCAACTTTGTAGGAAGGAATCAGTGATTCCATGTGGCAGTGTGTGAGCCAGCCTTTCACAAAGAATTGTCTCAAAATGCCAATGGTTTCTCTACTGATAATTAGCCCTCTCTTAACATATGTGCCATCTTTTTACCTGAGAAAGTAGAAACAAAGTGAAATGGAAGAAAAATGCAACTATTTGATTAGTTCAGGAGCTCACACAGGTGATGTGTGTCCCTCTGTATGCAATCACAGTAGCAGGTGTAAAGTCAGATTTTCCAAGAGTTGGTTTGCTCAGTTGGTTAAGGGTGTGACCTCCATATCTCCCGACTGAAGATATATATTTCCTTTTTATAATTAGCAAGTTATCTGTGATACTTTGAGAACAGGTGAATATGTTTCTTCAATGACCTTTCATTCAATGATTTTAGCATTCATTTATGATGGTTGTCTGGATCAATAAAATGCACTGAGGATTGCAAAATGGGGATTTCTAATGTTTATAATTTCTTCTATCTGGTTTTAGGTGTTGTTTTTCTTTAAGCTTTCTCCTCTTCTCCCTTTCTCTCATAATAATGAATATTTTAAAAGGTCTGGGAATAATGTGGACTCATCATTACTGGCATTTTCATTGCTTCTAGACCTCTCCAGTGGACAGAAAATAGAACTTTATTTTTAAATCTTGAGTTCATACTGATTTCAACAGCACAAAGTTCTCTTCCTTACTTTATCATATTATGTATTTGTGTTGCTGTTCTGTTTTCATAAATTGATCATACTTAATGAGCATACAGATTAAGAAAGGGAAGGAAATGTGACCAGCACCTGAGAAGGCTAAATGGTCCTTCCTTCCATTCACTGACCAACCCCCATCTTGACTTCTAAATAGAGCATAGATAAATTTGCCTGGGCTTTTACTTTATGTTAATGGAATCATACAATCTGTACTCTTTTACCATCTTTTGTTGTTAATATTTTTTGTGAGAGTCATCCATATAGTTGCAGATTGTCCATTCTTACTGTTAATCTAGTATTGCATCCTGTAAGTATGTTGCAATTCATTTATCTATTATGCTCCTGATGGAAATTTGGGTGTTTGTTTTAGGTCTGTAAAGAAAAGTAATATTAGAAATGTCACTGTATATATAATTTATTGCATATGCACACACATTTCTATTGGTAGATCTGAGGAATGGAATTGCTAGGTCATATGTTATTCCTATTTTTAAATCTATTAGTGTGTCCAAACTTTATCAAAATGGTGATACCAGTTTACATTCCTACTAATAGATGAGCATTGCTCTTATTCTATAGTTTATGTAGCATTAGGACTATCTATTTGGTAGAATTCCTCTGTGAAACCATCCCTGCCTCATTTTTTTCTTTTTTTCTGGGGCAGTTACTTGGTAATTTTCTTCTATTGAAATCAATCTGTTTATGCTTTCTATCTTTACTGGGGTCAGTTTTGGTACTGTATTTATCTAAAACATTATTAATTCCTTCTAAGTTTTTAATGCTTTGCATAGGGATTGTAAATTAGTTTCTTGTTGGTAGAAAGGAGGCATTAAACTCATCTTTTTTCATTTCCTGTATTTGTGCTTTCACACCTTTAAAAAAGTCAGTTTATTTATTTAAAAAATTGTGGCTAAAAAACACAATTTAACATCTCAATTCTTAAGTGTGCAGCTCAGCAGTGTTATTTCTCAACTTTTCACGATTAATTTACTAGTGGTTTGTCTGATTTATTGATGTAAACAAATCTGAATTTTGATTTGTTTACATATCATTTTTAATCCAAAACCCCACCATTGTTGTAGTCTTAGTTGTACAATAAAATATATGGAATGTTCACTGACCATTCTGTTGTGAAGTTTTCCAGTTGACTTTTGGTTGGACAAAGCTCATCTTCTAGAATATTCCTCAGGGAAGACGTGTGTTACTGCTTAAATTCTGGTACATTGAATTTTTCTGTGAATAATGCTGCTATGAACATGGGTGTAGAAATTTCTGTTCAAATCCCTGCTTTCACTTTTTTGGGTATATGACCAAAAGTGGAATGGCAACTACCAATTGTATTGTTAGGTAATTCTATTTTTAATTTTTGAGAAACTGACAGACTGTTGTCCATAGTGATACCCCCTTTTAGAGTCCCACCAACAACAGTACACAGGGGTTCCAATTTCTCCACAGCCTGGGCAACACTAGTTATTTTCTGTTTTTTATAGTAGTCATCTTAATGGGTATAGGGTGGTATCTCCTGGTGTTTTTTATTCATTTCCCTAGTGATTAGTAATATTAAACATTTTTTCATATGTTTAATAGCTGTTTGTATATCTTTGGAGAAATATTCAAGTCCTTTGTCCATTTTAAAAATCAGGTTGCTTATTTTAATGTTCGTGATTTGTAGGAGCTCTTTATACAGTCTGGATATTAACCTCTTATCAGATATGATATGCAGATATTTCTGCCATTCCTTAGATTGCCTTTTCAAACTATTGATTGTACCTTTTGATGCAGTTTTAAATTTTGATGTACTCCAACTTATTTTTTCTTTTGTTGCTTGTGCTTTTGGTGTCATATCTAAGAAATCATTGCCACCTATAATGTCATGAATATTTTGCCCTCTTTTCTTATAACAATTTTATAGTTCTTGCATTTAGATCTTTTATCCATTTTGAGTTTTGTATAATGGTACAGGTAACTGTCTAGTCTCATTCATTTGCATGTGGATAATAAGTTTTTCCAGTTTATCTGAGCATAACTTTTGAGTCTCCCAAAACTTAACTACTTATAGACTATCTTGACCCTTGAGCAACACAGATTTTAACTGTTCAGGTCCACTTATTCCTGGATTTTTTTCTATAACTATATTGGAAAATATTTTGGAGATTTGTGACAATTTGTTTACATTTCTCTTGACCTGTGAATGGCACCATGTATGGTCTGGAAGTGTTTATGTGTGTAAGTTTTGATTAATTTTAACTTTTTATAATTTTTGTGATAGTAAATTTTATGATAGTATTTTATGATAGTAAATGACAAAACAGACTCGTATTTACATATATTTCTAAATTTTTCTTAATTTTTTCAATATTTCAATATTTCAAATTAAAATTTTCAATATTTCAATATTTCAATATTTCTAGGCTGCACAATTCATCTGAGTTTACATTGCCACAAATCTCCAAAAACTGTTACAATATATTAGCTGAAAAAAAATCTGTGTATAAGTGGACCCATGTAGTTCAAATTCATGTTGTTCAAGGGTCAACTGTAGTTGAATCCTGCTTTTTTGTTTTTTTAACCACTCATGGAAACTCACTACTGAGCCTTCCTACTGTTTCAAGTGCCCATTCATTGCTGTGTTGAAGGGTATGTGCACTTTCGATTTGATTGTATATAATAAAATTACTTCCAAAGTTCTAACAATTGATAAATTAACCCTGATGTTGATTTCCTATATTCTTTAATCTTTATCATTCTTTCCAGCTCCACCACCATACATTTAAATTGTTGGTTTCCAGATGGGTGTGAGCTGGTTTATTTGTATGTCTTCAATTACTAATGAGGCTTAGAATTTTTTTTGTCTTTTCCTTTGTAGTGTGACTTTTTGTTAGACTAAAGAAATCTTTCCCTACCCTGGAGGTCATAAATCTCATTTTTCATCATAACTTTAAATATTGGCCTTTATATTTTATTATAAATAGGTATGAGGAAGGGCTCCACTTCTCAGAAAATCTTGTTTTATGAATGGTAACCGGTGAACAGTCTTTTCTTTTTCTAGTTGCTACCAGTATTTCCTAATGCTTTTCTCTATATATTTCTCAGGATCTCCAATTGAAGAATATGGTTATAATGAAGTGAAAAAAAGAAAATGGGGAAAAGAAAAGGGGAGACCACGACATAAATTTACTAAGGATGAATTGCATATACTTAATCTGGCATTTGAAGAAAATCCATATCCTGATTTTACCACTAGAAAAGAATTGGCTGAACAACTCCACTGTCAAGTGTATGTAATTGATGTAAGTGAAATATTCAAAGTTTTGCATATATATGTCTTTTTGTAGACAATATGGAAAAGATAAAGAATTAGAGAGTGTTTGTAATACCATTTCATCACAAAGGACAAATCAAGTCACTTTTTTTGTTCATCTTAATGTGGATATGAATATGTTGTGTGTTTTATGGAAAAACAGTCTTGCAAGACAAGTCTAGAAGCAGAGACCAGTTAAGAATCTATGAGAGTTATCTAGGTTAGGGGCAACAATGGTTTAGACCAGGCTGCTGGCTGTGGAAGTATAGAGAACTGGGAAGACATTTATCATTTTGAAAGTGGAGCTGATATGATTGCTAAGAGATCTCTGCATTCTCTCACTACATATCTAATAAGAAGGGACGCAAAACATAGACCTTAAGAGAATGGAAGATTGGAGTTGCCTTTAAGATAGGGGAGACATGAGAAAGGAGTGGTTTTATTCCACAGGCATTAGGAGTTTCACTTTGGACGTGTTCAGTTTGGCATGCCAATTAAACTTCCCAAGAGGAGATGGTAACAAGTTGGTACACATCTCTGAAGCAGGAGATGGACTTGGCTTGA
The DNA here is from genome assembly GCF_040802235.1 of Manis javanica. Lineage (NCBI taxonomy): Eukaryota > Metazoa > Chordata > Mammalia > Pholidota > Manidae > Manis > Manis javanica. Next base: position 66,609,332 of record NC_133162.1, read on the forward strand.
TAGGTCTACCTCTTGGTATCATCCCCCACAGCTTGGGTAGGTGCTTCAAAACCGTTTGTTGCATGAACCAGCATTTTATTTGGGAATCTCTGATATGATTGTTTTGGAAGTGATTGGTAATAGCTGCATGAAATTTTACTGGAGTTGTATTGGTTTTGTATACATACAATTAAGAAAATGTCCATGTTTTCTTTGTTCTATAATTGTCTATAGATGATTGAATTTATTGGTTGCTTGACAATAGGAAAAAATCATCTTAGGGAAAATAAGAAAGGGAATTAAGAGTAGCTTTTGAGGATAAAAGAAAAGGTAAATGCTATGTTAATAACTATGTTATGTTAAGTTTCATGAGCTGGAAACATTTCAAGGAAAATACAAATCAATGTATTCATACAAGTAAACAGAAAATCTGGATAAGGTACTAACTAGGAAGGAATTGAAAGGCTGGTCAAATATTTAAATACTCTTCTACTGTGTTTTCTTTACATTTCTGGACCACTGGATTTCTCAAGGTGAAGCTACTTTTTATTCAATTTCAAAAATCCTCTGTACTTCTCAAAGGGATAGATTTCTAACAGGAAGTTCATGGATGTGGTTCCAGAAGTGAACAGTGGCAAACGGCCCCCAGACACTGTGGCCTACACTTCATGGCTCCATCTGTTTACAGCAACCATGGTTTATTAGGATGGATTGTCTAAAAAAGCATTTTATCATTTCCACCTTCCCCAAAGACCTGGGGATTCTGGTTGGCATGAATAAGTATCCTCATTTTAGGGAGAATTAAAAAAAAATGGAGACCAGAGGTGTTAATGGAATACTGAGGGTCACATATTAACTATACAGTTATGACTCAAACTCTTCATGTGTAGCCTTTCAAAATAATAAATTTAAAAACATAACTTCGAATATATGGAGCCATAAACTTATTTTGGTGTGCAGCTGGAGTAAAATAAAGATGTGGAAAAAACTTCAGTGTGTTTAGGGAGCAGCTGGTAGTCAATTCCTTTAAATGCAAGAGATTACAGGTTTGGGGGCAGATTTTGAAGGCCTAGGTCCACATGTCAGAAGTGCCACTACCAACTGTGGAGCTGGTTGGGATTTTGCAGTCATGCACTGCATGACTTCCATAATCCTACATGCAGCCTCAGGAAGGACTGCCCTTATTTTTCATGTCTTATTCAAGGTCAGGAAGAAAATCAGTGATAATGCTGAAATTAGGCTTAGCTACAAAATTCTCTCCCATATTACACAAGTGCATTGCGGAATAATACCACATCAATAAATTTGATAGATGCTATTTTCTTTTCTTTTTAGAACTGGTATCAGAACAAAAGAGCCCGACTACCACCTAGAGAGAGACACATAATATTTGCTGCTAGGAAACGACATGAGTTCCCTGTCCAGCATCATTTGCTTTTAAGCCTCCAAGATGCCCCAGCAGAATCTCCCCTACTCGGTAAAGTTGGCTGTTCTCCAGAGACATGGAGGGTTCCCAGTCAACAGGATGGCTCAGCTGACACTGATTCCAGACATTAAAAAGGAACCAAGCTGTGCTTTGGAGTACCAAGGTGACATGGGAAGTAGACTTTGTCCTGCCTATTCATTTTACAGCTACAGATCAGTGTTCTTTCTTCATCCTCCTATCTTTTCTGTGCAATGTTTTTAGAGGGACAGACCTGAGCAAGCAGAAAGCCAGAAAACAAGGCCCTTGTTCTGCACTGTTAATAGTGTGCAGGGAAGAGGGAGCAGGAGCAGATGCCCCTTGTCATTACTCACTATTTCAAGGACAGCAGTGAAATAGTTGCTGATTCCTCTAGAGCAGCTCAACATTTGCAGCATAATTAAGAGAGACTGTGCTTCCAGAATCACCTTCTATTACACCTGAATTACAGTGATTGAGGGCAGCAGGCACGCATCCTCTCTCAGTCACAGCAGCAGGATGAGTATTTGTCAAGCTAGTAGTGGTCAGGTTTCTGTCAGTGCCTCTTGGGAAAGATACACAGAGAGCTGCAGTGACCTAAATCCCAAATGCAGCAGCTTTGGGGTGAGGGATCTGCAGAGGTCTGCTTCTGGGACCAAGAAAGTGGCTCCATTATATTGGTTCTAAGCTTCAGAAAGAACAGCCATAGTTTATCCAGTCATCCATACAGCAGTCCAAGACAAAGGCCTTTCAGAGCCAGTGCATAAGTACTAACTTCAGGAAAGCTCCATGAGCTGTTGATCTCTTCTTGTAGGCAGCAGTGTCCACCAGCATTATAGCCCCTGAATGTGCAATTCATTGTGGAAAAAGCTGGGTAAGACTATGGAGCCCAAAACCAACGAATACAAAGGCAGCAAGATGACCATCAAGCAACAGCAGCTACCAAATCTGAAGCCAGTTGTGCTTCAAAAGAAAGGTTCTTGTACAGTACCTGCCCCAGATACTATCTTCCTTTCAAAGCAAGATACCCAGCAAGAAGTACAAGACTATGAAGGACCCTAGTACAGCAACCTTTGGATGAGGCCTCCAAGGCTGTCACTGCAGAGCTGTCTACTTGGGAACCATGGCAGTAGCCGTATGTCCTGCAGCTAGCCCCACCAAAGCCGTGACTGTGGAGGACACCCCAACATCAGCCTGGGCTCTGTACAGCTCAAAGGCAGCCCATTCACTGAAGCCACCCTTTCCCTTTTAAGGCAAGAACTCCCGATGGAGCTGCAGGCCCAGCTGTTGCACTCCAAAGAGCCCCTGGGAGAGGAGCCCATGTACAGCCCTCACCAACCCCCTGAGATGAGAGCCGCTTCCTGGGGGAATCCAGAGTGCTGTGACCCAGTCACCTGTGGATGTGGAGCAACAAGATGTCACAAGATCTGAGAGGACCCAGTTGAGCATATCTGAATGCCATGGTGTTAACCTGGTTTCTGAGGGAAAGCCTGGTATCTGTGAACCAACTCTGAAATGGTTTTCATAACTTTGAGCCTTAGGATCTAGAATCATGTCTCAAGTGTTTCAGAGTTTTCTGTCAGTTGGAGCAGGTCCTGCCAGGGCTGTCATATACATCTGGGCAGGTGGTGGTGTCCACACCATACTGGGCGGCCCACTCACACAACAGTATCTAAGAGGAGAATCATTTCTTCCCAAATATCAGAGTTGCCTCCAAGTGAGATTTATGTTAAAGCGTACCAGTGGTAGAGTGATCTTTGTTATTTCTTTCCATTTTTTTCTTGAAAATATTTAATAACAAAACAATATATTCTGGTTACGATCATTCAAGTAATACAGTATTTCAAGTTGTAAAGGAAAAGCTAAGGCTCTTATTCTTGCACTCCAAGTTCATATTCCTGAAGTAACAATTGTGAAGAGTTTAATATGGTTTGTCCTACACTGTGTAACGTTTTGCATATTTATTTCATATATTTTTAACTCAAATTGTGTCATGCTAATTTTCATAATAAAACACGTCTTGTACATCTTTTTCCCAAGGTAATATAGCAGATAGATCTACTTCACTTTGTAAAATATCTCCCATCTGTTACTACAATAAGATTGAGAGTAGGTAAGGAAATAGCAACTCTTATGCACATCCAATGGTGTGATTTGCATAATTTAGATAACCACTAGGAATAGTTATTGAAATTGCAAATGCCCAGCAATTCTACTAGATGTGCTTATAGATCAGAGAAACTCTTGCATGTGCTTATAGATCAGAGCTCCAAATAAGACATATAAAATAGTAAGCTGGCAGAGTGAAAAATAATAGACTAGATCTGTGTAATTGAAAGAGTGCTGGGATACAATGTTCAGTGAAAATCAAGTTGCCTAATTCGAATTATAGCATGATAATTATGAATATAAAGCATAAAGCAGCAAATATTGATTATTCTCAGATTCTCATAAATACATTCCTAGCAAAGATATAAAAACATAGAATGTGTTTATATTCACTGAATTATTGAGAGTTGCAGTTGGGCAAGGAGGAAAATGAAAGAATACATTTTATATGTCATGAAACATAGCTTATAAATATGAATAAATCTGCCGTCTCTTTCACTGGATTTCATATGTATGCAATTACATCTTCCACTAGTGCGTTTTTGTTTCTATACGATCCTTATTCACTTATTTTTCTTAACTTTATTGCATTGGCCAAAGCTGCAGTCCTAATATACTGAATCAGAATAGTAAGAGGTGACATCACTGTCCATGTTTCCCAGTTTCACATTCAGCATGGTATTTGTTATACTGTATATTATCAGTTTCTGTAAGAGGTGGCCATTTATTCCCAATTTATTGTTTCCTTCCCTTGTACAGATTTTGAAGTTTTTAAATGCTTTTCCAATGATTGCCATAATAAGATGTTTTTTCCTCTTGTAACCTGTTCACATGGTGATTTAACTAGATTTTTCTTATATTAAAGAATGCTCTTGGAATTATTCAACTAGGTCATGATATATCCATTATGTATTTCTGGGTTAGGTTGCTAATACTTTGATTAAAATCATGATATCTATGTTCGTTAATGAGATAACCTTTAATAATTTTCTTTGCTGTCACTACCTTTAGGGGTTTGGGTCACTTTAAATTAGCCTTGGAATGAATTAGGAATTCTCTAAAATCTTATGTAAAAATTCATTCCTTCATTGAATAAATTTTCTGGTGAATCTGCCTGGGCCTGAAGTTCATTTTATGAGAAGATTTTGGGCCAATAATTCCATATTTTGAATGATTACAGGACAGCCATTTCTCCTCAAGTCATTTTTGGCAAGTTGAATGTCTCCAAGAATATGTCCATTTCATCTAAGTTCTCACATTTATTGCCATAAAATCATTCAAAATCTTAACATGCCTAGAAGTATATGTAGTAATGTATTCTGCATTTTACAACTTAACACTTGTACTTTCTATTCTTTTCTATCTTTGAGAGAGGTTTAGAAAGACCCAGGTAGCACTGTGGACTGGATTTCTGCAGGCCAAAGGGAATACTAAGAGTAGGGTTCACTGATGCCAGTGCCAGGCTGGCCAGAGGAGCCTCCAGACCCAGACTTGAATAGTGGATTCTTCTGTCCTTGTAGCGCTCTGTCAAAAAGCATCTGCATGCTCCTGGGAGACTGTGGCTGCTGCCCACATTGTCCCCACAGCTCTCAGACTCCCACCTGTGACAAGAGAAGTCCAAGTGGGAGCTGTTAGAGGTTTGGGGTTGGAGCTCGGTCTGAGCTAGGGCTTATTTCCACATTGACAGCCACATCCAACCCAGGGGTGGGAGGTTGGGTGTGGCACAGGCACGCAACAAAGGGATTCCATTGCTCTCTGACCCAGCACCTGAGAACTGGGAACTCACATGTCAAGAATGAGCTTGTGGTTCCTGCCCATCAGGTCAACATAGTCCCTTCAGTTGTCAGGTAAATTTTATGATAGTATTTTATGATAGTAAATGACAAAACAGACTCGTATTTACATATATTTCTAAATTTTTCTTAATTTTTTCAATATTTCAATATTTCAAATTAAAATTTTCAATATTTCAATATTTCAATATTTCTAGGCTGCACAATTCATCTGAGTTTACATTGCCACAAATCTCCAAAAACTGTTACAATATATTAGCTGAAAAAAAATCTGTGTATAAGTGGACCCATGTAGTTCAAATTCATGTTGTTCAAGGGTCAACTGTAGTTGAATCCTGCTTTTTGTTTTTTTAACCACTCATGGAAACTCACTACTGAGCCTTCCTACTGTTTCAAGTGCCCTTTCATTGCTGTGTTGAAGGGTATGTGCACTTTCGATTTGATTGTATATAATAAAATTACTTCCAAAGTTCTAACAATTGATAAATTAACCCTGATGTTGATTTCCTATATTCTTTAATCTTTATCATTCTTTCCAGCTCCACCACCATACATTTAAATTGTTGGTTTCCAGATGGGTGTGAGCTGGTTTATTTGTATGTCTTCAATTACTAATGAGGCTTAGAATTTTTTTTGTCTTTTCCTTTGTAGTGTGACTTTTTGTTAGACTAAAGAAATCTTTCCCTACCCTGGAGGTCATAAATCTCATTTTTCATCATAACTTTAAATATTGGCCTTTATATTTTATTATAAATAGGTATGAGGAAGGGCTCCACTTCTCAGAAAATCTTGTTTTATGAATGGTAACCGGTGAACAGTCTTTTCTTTTTCTAGTTGCTACCAGTATTTCCTAATGCTTTTCTCTATATATTTCTCAGGATCTCCAATTGAAGAATATGGTTATAATGAAGTGAAAAAAAGAAAATGGGGAAAAGAAAAGGGGAGACCACGACATAAATTTACTAAGGATGAATTGCATATACTTAATCTGGCATTTGAAGAAAATCCATATCCTGATTTTACCACTAGAAAAGAATTGGCTGAACAACTCCACTGTCAAGTGTATGTAATTGATGTAAGTGAAATATTCAAAGTTTTGCATATATATGTCTTTTTGTAGACAATATGGAAAAGATAAAGAATTAGAGAGTGTTTGTAATACCATTTCATCACAAAGGACAAATCAAGTCACTTTTTTTGTTCATCTTAATGTGGATATGAATATGTTGTGTGTTTTATGGAAAAACAGTCTTGCAAGACAAGTCTAGAAGCAGAGACCAGTTAAGAATCTATGAGAGTTATCTAGGTTAGGGGCAACAATGGTTTAGACCAGGCTGCTGGCTGTGGAAGTATAGAGAACTGGGAAGACATTATCTGATGATTAGTGATGTGGAGCATCTTTTCATGTGTCTGTTGGCCAACTGAATTTCTTCTTTGGAGAATTGTCTCTTCATATCCTCTTCCAATTTGTTACTCAGTTTATTTGCTTTTTGGGTGTTGATGTTTATAAGTTCTTTATATATTTTGGATGTTAACCTCTTGTCAGATATGTCATTTACAAATATATTCTCCCATACTGTAGGATGCCTTTTTGTTCTGTTGATGGTGTCCTTTGCTGTACAGAAGCTTTTTAGTTTGATGTAGTCGCTTAAGTTCATTTCTGCTTTTGTTTCCTTTGCTCGAGGAGATGTGTTCCGGAAGAAGTTGCTCATGCTTATATTCAAGAGATTTTTGCCTAAACTGTCTTCTAAGAGTTTTATGGTTTCATGACTTACATTCAGGTCTCTGATCCATTTTGAGTTTACTTTTGTGTATGGGGTTAAACAATAATCCAGTTTCATTCTCTTGCATGTAGCTGTCCAGTTTTGCCAACACCAGCTGTTGAAGAGGCTGTCATTTCCCCATTGTATGTCTATGGCTCCTTTATCATATATTAATTGACCATACATTGTTGGGTTTATATCAGGGCTCTCTAGTCTGTTCCATTGGTCTATGGGTCTGTTCTTGTGCCAGTACCAAATTTTCTTGATTACTGTGGCTTTGTAGTAGAGCTTGAAGTTGGGAAGTGAGATCCCCCCAGCTTTATTCTTCCTTCTCAGAACTACTTTGGTTATTCGAGGTCTTTTGTGGTTCCATATGAAGTTTAGAACAATTTTCTCTAGTTCGTTGAAGAATGCTGTTGGTATTTTGATAGGAATTGCATTAAATCTATAGATTGCTTTAGGCATGATGGCCATTTTGACAATACTCATTCTTCCTATCCATGAGCACAGGTTGTGTTTACATTTATTGGCATTTTCTTTAATTTCTCTCATGAGTGTCTTAAAGTTATAGGTCTTTCACTTCCTTGGTTAGGTTGATTCCCAGGTATTCTATTCTTTTTGATGCAATTGTGAATGGAATTGTTTTCCTGATTTCTTTCTCTGCTATTTCATTGTTAGTGTATAGGAACACCACAGATTTCTGGATATTAACTTTGTATCCTGCAACTTTGCTGAATTCAAATATTAGATCTAGTAGTTTTGGAGTGGATTCTTTAGGGTTTTTTATGTACAATATCATGTCATCTGCAAACAGGGACACTTTAACTTCTTCCTTGCCATTCTGGATGCCTTTTATTTCTTTGTGTTGTCTGATTGCTGTGGCTAGGACCTCCAGTACCATGTTGAGTAGAAGTGGGGAAAGTGGGCATCCTTTTCTTGTTCCCGATATTAAAGGAAAAGCTTTCAGCTTCTCGCTGTCAACTATAATGTTGGCTGGGGGTTTGTCATATATGGCCTTTATTATGTTGAGGTACTTGCCCTCTATACCCATTTTGTTGAGAGTTTTGGTTTTTTTTTGAGAGGGCATCTCTCATATTTATTGATTAAATGGTTGTTAACAACAATAAAATTCTGTATAGGGGAGTCAATGCTCAATGCACAATCATTAATCCATCTCAAGCCTAATTCTCGTCAGTTTCCAATCTTCTGAAGCATAATGAACAAGTTCTTACATGGTGAACAAATTCTTACATAGTGAAAAAGTTCTTACATGGTGAACAGTACAAGGGCATTCATCACAGAAACTTTCGGTTTTGATCACGCATTATGAACTATAAACAATCAGGTCAAATATGAATATTCGTTTGATTTTTATACTTGATTTATATATGGATCCCACATTTCTCCCTGAAGTGGTAGGTAGATGCAAGATAAAGGTAGAAAACATAGTTTAGTGCTGTAAGAGGGCAAATGTAGGTGATCAGGTGTGTGCCTATGGACTAAGTATTAATCCAAGCTAGACAAGGGCAGCAAAACATCCACGGATGCAGAAGATTCCTCTCAAAACAGGGGGGGTGAGGTTCTGAGCCTCACCTCTGTTGATCCCCAGTTTCTCACCTGATGGCCCCCCTGCGACTGTGCCTGTCTTAGGTTGTTCCTCCCTTGAGGAATCTTACCTGTCTCTGGCTAACCAGTCATCTTCTGGGGCCATACAGGGAGATGTAAAGTTGGTAAGTGAGAGAGAAGCCATATTGTTTGAAAAGGTTAGCTTTTTACTTCTTTGCAGATTTATGCCCTGTGGCTTCTATGCCCAGCATTTGTCTTGAGGTATCTTTACCACTTGGAGGAGTTATGATACTCGGTAAATTCAATATGAGGCACGAATTCTATTTAAGGGTTGTAATTAGGAAGGAAGAAGAAAAGCTATAGAGGTAGCAGATGGAAGGAAACATGGGAGGATTGATTATTTCTTTGACATATCTTCTTGTAGAGTAACTTAAGCATGTATAGGTTTTAACTACTAATTAAATTGTGCACACACATTAACATAATAGGAATACAGTTACATAACCAAAGCAGATCTATAATTACCAGCCATCTCCAGTGAAGCCAAGAAAACCAGTTAGGCATCCTAGGCATTTGTGAAAATTTGTCTATGATATGATGGATATTGTCCAACTGTATTTGAACAGTCTGAGAGAAATCAGAGAAATTAAAACAACCCATTCCTGGGCACTGTTCACCTCCCATATGTTCTTTTAAAGGTAGATAGTCTGTAGTCATAAGATTTTGGAGCGCTACAACTTGCACTTCTCCTAATTCTTGGTTGAGTTCCAACAGTATAGATCCAGTCAAATTTGTTGCTTTAATGAAAGCACAGGCCAGCTTAGATATCTCCTTCTTCATTCCAATGGCAAGTCCAGGAACCGGTGGGATGGATGCAGCTACAACTGCAGCATTGCCTGGATCTTTGTTGAGCTTTTTTGATGATCATCTTCTGGTATGAGTCTTCCAGAGAGTGCTGATGTTGGAAGTTCTTCTTCATATCATATCTTAGTTCATTTTCTGGGTAGCCAAATTAGGCTTTGATCCTCTGTATAAACACAAACAGACCCTTTGTCCTCACTTTGATATGCCCTTTATACCATTGTGTAGAACTCTTTGGAGGTCATCACACAGGAACTGCTTTTTTTTGTTGTTATCATTAATCTACACTTACATGATGAATATTATGTTTACTAGGCTCTCCCCTATACCAGGTCTCCCCTATAAACCCTTTTACAGTCACTGTCAAACAGCATAACAAAATGTTATAGCATCACTACTTGTCTTCTCTGTGTTGTACAGCCCTCCCCTTTCTCCCACCCTCCCATTCATGCTAATCTTAATACCCCCGTTCTTCTTCTCTCCCCATCCCTCCCTACCCACCCATCCTTACCAGTCCCTTTCCCTTTGGTACCTGTTAGTCCATTCTTGAGTTCTCTGATTCTGCTGCTCTTTTGTTCCTTCAGTTTTTCCTTTGTTCTTATACTCCACAAATGAGTGAAATCATTTGGTATTTCTCTTTCTCCACTTGCCTTATTTCACTGAGCATAATACCCTCCAGCTCCAGCCATGTTGCTGCAAATGGTAGGATTTGCCCTTTTCTTATGGCTGAGTAGTATTCCATTGTGTATATGTACCACATCTTCTTTATCCATTCATCTACCAATGAACATTTAGGTTGCTTCCAATTCTTGGCTATTGTAAATAGTGCTGCAATAAACATAGGGGTGCATCTGTCTTTCTCAAACTTGATTGCTGCGTTCTTAGGGTAAATTCCTAGGAGTGGAATTCCTGGGTCAAATTGTAAGTCTGTTCTGAGCATTTTGATGAACCTCGATACTTCATTCCACAAAGATTGAACTAATTTACATTTCCACCAGCAGTGTAGGAGGGTTCCCCTTTCTCCACAGCCTTGCCAACATTTGTTGTTGCTTGTCTTTTGGATGGTAGCTATCCTTACTGGTGTGAGGTGATATCTCATTGTAGTTTTAATTTGCATTTCTCTGATAATTAGCGATGTGGAGCATCTTTTAATGTGTTTGTTGGCCATCTGAATTTCTTTTTTAGAGAACTGTCTGTTCAGTTCCTCTGCCCATTTTTTAATTGGGTTATTTGTTTTTTGTTTGTTGAGGCATGTGAGCTCTTTATATATTCTAGACATCAAGCCTTTATCGGATCTGTCATTTTCAAATATATTCTCCCATACTGTAGGGTTCCTTTTTGTTCTATTGATGGTGTCTTTTGCTGTGCAGAAGCTTTTCAGCTTAATATAGTCCCACTTGTTCATTTTTGCTGTTGTTTTCCTTGCCCGGGGAGATATGTTTAAGAAGATGTCACACACGTTTATGTCTAAAAGGTTTTTGCCTATGTTTTTTTCTAAGAGTTTTATGGTTTCATTACTTACATTCAGGTCTTTGATCCATTTTGAGTTTACCTTTGTGAATAGCACTAACCAATGGTCCAGTTTCATTCTCCTACATGGAGCTGTCCAGTTTTGCCAGCACGATCTGTTGAAGAGAATGTCATTTTGCCATTGTATGTCCATGGCTCCTTTATCAAATATTAATTGACCATTTATGTTTGGGTTCATGTCTGGAGTCTCTAGTCTGTTCCACTGGTCTGTGGCTCTGTTCTTGTGCCAGTACCAAATTGTCTTGATTACTATGGCTTTGTAGTAGAGCTTGAAGTTGGGGAGTGAGATCCCCCCTACTTTATTCTTCTTTCTCAGCATTGTTTTGGCTATTCGGAGTTCTTGGTGTTTCCATATGAATTTTTGAATTATTTGTTCCAGTTCATTGAAGAATGTTGCTTGTAATTTGATAGGGATTGCATCAAATCTGTATATTGCTTTGGGCATGATGACCATTTTGATGATATTAATTCTTCCTAGCTATGAGCATGGGATGAGTTTCCATTTGTTAGTGTTCCCTTTAATTTCTCTTAAGAGTGACTTGTAGTTTTCAGGCTATAGGTCTTTCACTTCTTTGGTTAGGTTTATTCCTAGATATTTTATTCTTTTTGATGCAATTGTGAATGGAATTATTTTCCTGATTTCTCTTTCTATTGGTTCATTGTTAGTGTATAAGAAAGCTACAGATTTCTGTGTGTTAATTTTGTATCCTGCAACTTTGCTGTATTCCAATATCAGTTCTAGTAGTTTTGGAGTGGAGTCTTTAGGGTTTTTTATGTACAATATCGTATCATCTGCAAATAGTGACAGTTTAACTTCTTCTTTACCAATCTGGATTCCTTGTATTTCTTTGTTTTGTCTGATTGCTGTGGCTAGGACCTCTAGTAGTATGTTAAATAACAGTGGGGAGAGTGGGCATCCCTGTCTAGTTCCCAATCTCAGAAGAAATGCTTTCAGCTTCTCGCTGTTCAGTATAATGCTGGCTGTGGGTTTATCATATATGGCCTTTATTATGTTGAGGTACTTGCCCTCTATTCCCATTTTGCTGAGACTTTTTATCATGAATCGATGTTGAATTTTGTCAAATGCTTTTTCAGCATCTATGGAGATGATCATGTGGTTTTGTCTTTCTTTTTGTTGATGTGGTGGATGATGTTGATGGATTTTCGAATGTTGTACCATCCTTGCATCCCTGGGATGAATCCCACTTGGTCATGGTGTATGATCCTTTTGATATGCTGTTGAATTCTGTTTGCTAATATTTTATTGAGTATTTTTGCATCTACATTCATCAGGGATATTGGTCTTTAATTTTCTTTTTTGGTGGGGTTGTTGCCTGGTTTTGGTATTAGGGTGATTTTGGCATCATAGAATGAGTTTGGGAGTATTCCCTCCTCTTCTATTTTTTGGAAAACTTTAAGGAGAATGGGTATTATATCTTCTCTGTGTGTCTGATAAAATTCCAATGTAAATCCGTCCTGCCTGGGGGTTTTTTTCTTGGGTAGTTTTTTGATTACCATTTCAATTTCTTTGCCGTAATTGGTTTGTTTAACTTTTGTGTTTCTTCCTTGGTCAGTCTTGAGGGGTTGTATTTTTCTAGGAAGTTGTCCATTTCTTCTACGTTTTCCAGCTTGTTGGCATAGAGGTTTTCATAGTAGTCTTTAATAATTCTTTGTATTTCTGTGGAATGTATCGTGATTTTTCCGTTCTCATTTCTGATTCTGTTGATTTTTGTTGATTCTCTTTTACTCTTAATAAGTTTGGCTAGAGGCTTATCTATTTTGTTTATTTTCTCATAAACCAGCTCTTGTTTTCATTGATTTTTGCTATTGTTTTATTCTTCTCAATTTTGTTTATTTCTTCTCTGATCTTTATTATGTCCCTCCTTCTCCTGACTTTAGGCCTCATTTGTTCTTCTTTTTCCAGTTTCAATAATTGTGATGTTAGACTATTCATTTGGGATTGTTCTTCCTTCTTCAAATGTGCCTGGATCACTATATACTTTCCTCTTAAGGCTGCTTTCGCTGCGTCCCACGGAAGTTGGAGCTTTGTGTTGTTGTTGTCATTTGTTTCTATATATTCCTTGATGTCTATTTTGATTTGTTCATTGATCCATTGATTATTTAGAAGCATGTTATTAAGCCTCCATGTGTTTGTGAGCCTTTTTTTTTTCCTTTGTAGAATTTATTTCTAGTTTTATACCTTTGTGTTCTGAAAAGCTGGTTGGTAGAATTTCAATATTTTGGAATTTACTGAGGCTCTCTTTGTGAGCTAGTATGTGGTCTATTCTGGAGAATGTTCCATGTGCATTTGAGAAGAATGTATATCCTGTTGCTTTTGGATGTAGAGTTCTATAGATGTCTATTAGTTCCATCTGTTCTAGTGTGTTGTTCAGTGCCTCTGTGTCCTGACTTATTTTCTGCCCGATGAATCTATCCTTTGGGGTGAGTGGTGTGTTGAAGTCTCCTAAAATGAATGCATTGCAGTCTATTTCCCTCTTTAGTTCTGTTAGTATTTGCTTCACATATGCTGGTGCTCCTCTGTTGGGTGCATATATATTTAGAATGGTTATATCCTCTTGTTGGACTGAGCCCTTTATCATTATGTAGTGTCTTTCTTTATCTCTTGTTACTTTCTTTGTTTTGAATTCTATTTTGTCTGATATTAGTACTGCAACCCCTGCTTTCTTCTCACTGTTGTTTGCCTGAAATATGTTTTTCCATCCCGTGAATTTTAGTCTGTGCATGTCTTTGGGTTTGAGGTGAATTTCTTGTAAGCAACATATGGATGGGTCTTGGTTTTTTATCCATTCTATTACTCTGTGTCTTTTGATTGGTGCATTAAGTCCATTTACATTTAGGGTGTGTATTGAGAGATATGTACTTATTGCCATTGCAGTCTTTAAATTCATGGTTACCAAAGGTTCAGGGTTATCCTCTTTAGTATCTTACTGCCTAACTTAGCTTGCTTATTGAGCTGTTATATACACTGTCTGGAGATTCTTTTCTTCTCTCCCTTCTTATTCCTCCTCCTCCATTCTTCATATTTTGTGTGTTTTGTTCTGTGCTCTTTTTAGGGGTGCTTCCATCTAGAGCAGTACCTGTAAGATGTCCTGTAGAGGTGGTTTGTGGGAAGCAAATTGTCTCAGCTTTTGCTTGTCTGGGAATTGTTTAATCCCGCCATCATATTTAAATGATATTTGCGCTGGATACAGTATCCTTGGTTCAAGGCCCTTCTGTTTCATTGTATTAAATCTATCATGCTGTTCTCTTCTGTCCTGTAGGGTTTCTGTTGAGAAGTCTGATGTTAGACTGATGAGTTTTCCTTTATAGGTGATCTTTTTCTGTCTAGCTGCCTTTAAAACTCTTTCCTTGTCCTTGATCCTTGCCATTTTAATTATTATGTGTCTTGGTGTTGTTCTCCTTGGATCCTTTCTGTTGGGGGTTCTGTGTATTTCATGGTCTCTTCGATTATTTCCTCCCCCAGTTTGGGGAAATTTTCAGCAATTATTTCTTCAAAGACACTTTCTATCCCTTTTCCCTCTCTCTTCTTCTGGTACCCCTATAATACGGATATTGTTCCTTTTGGATTGCTCACATAGTTCTCTTAGTATTGCTTCGTTCCTGGAGATCCTTTTATCTCTCTCTATGTCAGCTTCTATACGTTCCTGTTTTCTGGTTTCTATTCCTTCAATGGCCTCTTTCATCTTATCCATTCTGCTTATAAATCCTTCCAGGGTTTGTTTCACTTCTGTAATCTCCTACCTGGCATCTGTGATCTCCCTCCGGACTTCATCCCATTGCTCTTGCATTTTTCTCTGCATCTCTGTCAGTATGTTTCACTTCTGTAATCTCCTACCTGGCATCTGTGATCTCCCTCCGGACTTCATCCCATTGCTCTTGCATTTTTCTCTGCATCTCTGTCAGTATGTTTTTATTTTGAATTCTTTTTCAGGAAGACTGGTTAACTCTGTCTCCTCAGGTGTTGACTCTGTGATCTTTGCCTGTAGTTTTGCCTTTTCATGGTGATAGAGATAGTTTACAGAGCTGGTATGAGTGATGGCTGGGAGAGCTTTCCTTCTTGTTTGTTTGTGGCCTTCCTCTCCTGGGAGAGTAGCGACCTCTAGTGGCTTGTGCCTGGCAGCTGTGCACAGACAGGGCTTCTGCTTCCTGCCTGGCTGCTATGCTATGGAGTTTATCTCCGCTCTCGCTGTGGATGTGACCTGGGTCCAGCTGCTGCTCCAAAATGGTGGAGCCCCGTTGGAGGGGGAGCGGCCGGGAAGCTATTTGTCTCCATAAGGGGCCTCCATGCTCCCTGCTGCCCAGAGGGTTAGAGTGCCCACAGAACCCGATATTCCCTCCCTCTGGATTAAGTGTCCTGCCCTGCCCCTTTAAGGCTTCCAAAAAGTACTCTCCAAACCAAAACAAGAGCAAAAAAAAAAAAAAAAAAAAAAAATTCAATAAATAATTTTTTTAAAAAAGGAAAAACACGATTTTCTTTGTCCTCAAGTGCCAGTCTCAGGCACCCGCTCACTGGTGTTGCTTCCCTGTTTCCCTAGTATTGGGGTCCCTCTCCCTTTAAGAGTTCCAAAAAGCACTCGCCAAAAAAAAAGAGGAAAAAAAAAAAACAATGGCCACTCCCGTTTCTTTGTTCTCCAGCGTCAGCCTCAGGCACCCGCTCACTGGTCCTGCCGCCCTGTTTCCCTAGTATCCAGGACCCCAAGCATGCACTGTGTCTGCGCTCTGGTCCGGAATCCTGGGGCTGGGTGTTCAGCAGTTCTGGGCTCCTTCTCCCTCCCTGCTGACTCCTCTCCTCCCGCTGGGAGCTGGGGGGAGGGGCGCTCGGGTCCTGCCATGCCAGGGCTTGTATCTTACCCCCTTTGCGAGGCACTGGGTTCTCGCAGGTGTGTATGTGGTCTGGATGTTGTCCTGTGTCCTCTGGTCTCTATTTTAGGAAGAGTTGTCTTTGTTATATTTTCATAGATATATGTGGTTTTGGGAGGAGATTTCTGCTGCTCTACTCGCGCCGCCATCTTGGCTCCACCCCCTGTTGAGAGTTTTTATCATGAATGGATGTTAAATTTTGTCAAATGCTTTTTCAGCATCTATGGAGGTGATCATGTGGTTTTTGTCCTTTTTTTTGATGTGGTGACTGATATTGATGGATTTTCTAATATTGTACCATGCTTGCATCCCAGGAAGAAATCCTACTTGATCATGATGGATAATCTTTTTGATGTATTTTTTAATTCAGTTTGCTAATATTTTGTTGACTATTTTTGCATTTATGTTCATCAGGGCTATTGGTCTGTAATTTTCTTCTGTGGTGTCTTTGCCTCGTTTTGGTATTAGAGTGATGCTGGCCTCATAGAATGAGTTTGGAAGTATTCCCTCTTCTTCTACTCTTTGGAAAACTTTAAGGAGGATGGGTATTAGGTCATCACTAAATGTTTGATAAAATTCAGCGATGAAGCCATCTGGTCCAAGTGTTTGTTCTTAGGTAATTTTTTGATAACTAGTTCAATTTCGTTGCTGGTAATTGGTCTGTTCAGATTTTCTGTTTCTTCATTGGGCAGCCTTGAAAGGTTGTATTTGTCTTGAAAGTTGTCCATTTCTTCTAGGTTATCCAGTTTGGTAGCATATAATTTTTCATATTATTCTCTAATAATTCTTTGTATTAGAGTCCATAGTGATTTTTCCTTTGTTATTTCTGATTCTGTTTATGTGTGTAGACCCTCTTTTTTTCTTGATAAGTCTGACTAGGGGTTTATCTATTTTGTTTATTTTCTCAAAGAACCAGCTCTTGCTTTCATTGATTCTTTCTATTGTTTTATTTTTCTCGATTTTATTTATTTCTACTCTAATCTTTATTATGTCCTTACTTTTACTGACTTTGGGCCTCATTTGGCATTCTTTTTCTATTTTCATTAATTACAAGTTTAGACTGTTTATATGGGATTGTTCTTCTTTCCTGAGGTAGGCCTGAATTGCAATATACTTTCCTCTTAGCACGGCCTTGGTGTGTCCCACAGATTTTGTGGTGTTGAACTACTGTTATCATTTGTCTCCATATATTGCTTGATCTCTGTTTTTATTTGGTCATTGATCCATTTGTTATTTATAAGCATGTTGTGAAGCCTTCATGTGTTTGTGGGCTTTTTCATTTTCTTTGCATAATTTATTTCTAGTTTCATACCTTTGTGGTCTGAGAAACTGGTTGGTACAATTTCAATCTTTTTGGATTTACTGAGGCTCTTTTTGTGGCCTAGTATGTGATCTATTCTTGAAAATGTTCCATGTGCACTTGAGAAGAATGTGTATTCTGCTGCTTTTGGGTGTAGAGTTCTGTAGCTGTCTGTGAGGTCCATTTGTTCTAATGTGTTGTTCAGTGCCTCTGTGTCCTTACTTATTTTCTGTCTGGTTGATCTGTCCTTCAGAGTGAGTGGAGTGTTGAAGTCTCCTAGAATGAATGCATTGCATTCTATTTCCTCTCTTAATTCTGTTAGTATTTGTTTCACATATGTAGGTGCTCCTGTGTTGGGAGCATAGATATTTATAATGGTTATATTTTCTTGCTGAATTGACCCCTTTATCATTATGTAATGTCCTTCTTTGTCTCTTGTGACTTTTTTTGTTTTGAAGTCTATTTTGTCTGATACAAGTACTGCAACTCCTGGTTTTCTCTCTCTATTAGTTGCATGAAATATCCTTTTCCATCCCTTCATGTTTAGTCTGTGTATGTCTTTGGATTTAAAGTGAGTTTCTTGTGAGCAGCATATAGATGGGTCTTGTTTTTTTATCCATTCAGTGACTCTATCTCTTTTGATTGGTGCATTCAGCAGTCCATTTACATTTTGGGTTGTTATCGATAGGTATGTACTTATTGCCATTGCACACTTTAGATTTATGGTTACCAAAGGTTCAAGGTTAACTTCCTTACTATCTAAGAGTCTAACTTAACTCACTTAATATACTATTACAAGCACAATCTAAAGGTTCTTTTCCTTTTCTCCTCCTTTTCCTTCTTCCTCCATTCTTTATATATTAGGTAGCATATTCTGTGCTCTGTCTATCCCTTAATTGACTTTGGGGATAGATAATTTAGTTTTGCATTTGCTTAGTAATTCACTGTTCTCCTTTCTTTATTGTGGTTTTATTACCTCTGGTGACAGTTATTAAACCTTAGGAATACTTCCATCTGTAGCAGTCCCTCCAAAATTGACTGTAGAGATGCTTTGTGGGAGGTAAATTCTCTCAGCTTTTGCTTATCTGGGAATTGTTTAGTCCCTCCTTCAAATTTAAATGATAATCTTGCCATATAAAGTTATCTTGGTTCCAGGCCCTTCTGCTTCCCTGCATTAAATACATCATACCACTTCTTTCTGGCCTGTAAGGTTTCTGCTGAGGAGTCTGATGTTAACCTGATGGGTTTTCCTTTGTATGTGATCTTATTTCTGTCTCTAGCTGCTTTTAGTAGTCTGTCCTTATCCTCCATCTTTGCCATTTTAATTATTATATGTCTTGGTGTTGTCCTCATTGGGTCCCTTGTGTTGGGAGATCTTTGGATCTCCATGGCCTGAGAGACTATCTCCTTCCCCAGATTGGAGAAGTTTTCAGCAATTACCTCCTCAAAGACACTTTCTATCCCTTCTTCTCTCTTCTTCTTCTGGTAGCCCTATAATGTGGATATTGTTCCGTTTGAATTGATCACATAGTTCTCTCAATATTCTTTCATTCTTAGAGATTCTTTTTTCCTATCTGTGCCTCAGCTTCTTTGTAGTCCTCTTCTCTTGTTTCTATTTCATTTATCATCTCCTCCACTATATCTAATCATCTAATCGGCTTTTAATACCCTCCATTGTGCTCTTCAACAATTTGATCTCTGACCAGAATTCATTCCTGAGTTCTTGAATATCTTTCCATACCTCCATGAGCATGTTAATGATTTTTATTTTGAACTCCCTTTCAGGAAGAGTCATGAGGTCCATGTTATCTTTCTCAGGAGTTATTTACTCTGAACCAGGTTCCTTTGGCATTTCATATTTGTATATGGTGCCCTCTAGTGTCCTGAAGTTCTACTTTCTGGAGCTGCTCAGCCCCTGCAGCTTTGTCATGGGTCACAGGGGAATGGTATTGGTGCCTTGGGGGAGAAAAGAGCTGTTTCCTGCTTCCTGGGTACTATGCCTGTCTCTACTCTCTGAACCAGTGGCCCGAGCACACAGATATAAGCCTCTATGCTTTGTGTTTGTAGTTGCTGTAGACAGATCTTCCCTCTGGCTGGCCTAATGCTGGGGTAGGGCTTGCCAGTTTGTGAGCCAGGTGGGGCTGGCAGGGAGAAAGTAGCAGTAGGCTACTTTCCATGGAGGGTCCCCTTGGAACTGCGTAGCCAACCAGGGAGCTGGAGCACCTGAAGATCATGAAAGCTCCCAACCTGCTGGGCAGAGTGCACCCAGACAATTTTGTCTACCTGTCCTTTCTCCTGAGCCATAAGCTCTGTGCAATGCTTGCTCCTTTAGCAGCCCTCTTGCTAAGGGCTTCCTTGTTAGGAAGTCTCTCAGACTGCCCACCTTTCTTTTGTCCCAGAGCAGCTGGATATGGATCCCTACTTTCCACAAGTGGCTGGAATCTCAGTCTCTCCAGGAATTCTGCCTGTCTTAGCTTTCCAGTCCCCTAATCATGAGAGTATCATGAAAGCACCATGAAATGTAGGTTTGTGCTCCCAGAGCAGATCTCGGGAGTTAGGTATTCAGCAGTCCCAAGCCTCCACTCCCTCCCTGCTCCATTTCTCTTCCTCCTTCCAGTGAGCTGGGTGGGGGAAGGGCTTGGGTCCTGCTGGGCCACTGCTTTGGTGCATTATCCTGTTCCATAAGGTCTGCTCTTTTCTCCAGGTGTATGCAGTCTGGCACAGTCCTCTTTCCTGTTGCTCTTTCAGGATTAGTTGTATTAAGTATATTTTAGTATTATATGCAGTTTTAGGAGGAAGCCTCTGTCTCACCTCTCACACCACCATCTTTAATCCCTTAAGCAATTCTTTTAGGCATTTCACCATGAAGTCTTTTTCCTATTATACAATGGGAAAATAATTTAAAAATCAAGAATTTTATTTGTAACTTCTGCTTACAGTGGGAATATTGGTTGTGTGTATTCATTGGGGGAAGGATAATCTTGTGATTCAGGCTTTCCCCATAGGAGAAAATGAAATCAAAATTTGAGATTTACAGAATATGGGAAGTTGGATCAATATAATGATATAGTGTCTATTGGATTATGTACAGCAAAACAATAATTAACATAATTTTGAGAAAACTGGAATAAGAACTCACTGAAATTCCTAATTTATAGGCTAGTCTCTTTTTTAGTTACTATATCAAATATGGTTCACATATGAGAGTATTTGAAGTAAAATTCTGTATTGAACTATTTTGAATAATTGATATAAAAATGCAACTATGTTGAATTTATTTTAGTTATTAAAGAGAGATATAAAATACATAATTATTCTAGGTGAAACTGTACTTACACAAATGAAAATAAGTAAAAATGTATTTTTAGAGGTAAATGAGTTCAGGCTTTGCATGGAATATATAGCCCTGGATTAAGTATTGGCTATAAAACATGACCTCAATCTTTGAGGATGCTGGACAGAAGAAATTTTTCTTTTTCTGTGTGTGTGATAACAGCAGTTTTAATTTTAGCACCTGAAGCTATACCCAGGGTACACTTTATAAACTTCATGGGACTGGTACGCACATTCATTCAAGTGACAAGTGTTTCACAATCAGGAACCCACTTTTGAATTGTTTAAGCAGAATCCACCAGAATTAAAGACAAAATCAGAAGCCATCCACAGTTACACTAATAGTCAATTAAAAGTCTTACACTTGATACTTGACATAACACTCACTACCTAGTAGGGATAGCTATGTAACTTCAGATTCTCATTCCTTTGTAGTCTTCAGGGAAGATGTCTTGAGTAGATATGTGACTGGCCACAGGTGGGTACAACCAGGACCAGAACAGCAAGCAAAGCTCTACCACCGTTTCTATAGTTTTCACTTTTTTTTTCCCTTTGTCAGTTAAAAGTAAACAGTGAGAATTAAGTACTTATCTTTACATATACACAAGATATGCTGTGAAAACATATTTGCTTACAAACATATAAAAATACTTAACTGGTTTGATAAAAATATAATGTATAAAAGTATATAGCAAAAAACATTAATCATCTGTGACCCTGGAAAGATCTATCCCATATTTTACATTACCAACAAAAAGTTTTAATTTTGTTTTGAATCTGTTATCCATAAATACTTGAAAAGGAAGACAGAAATTATTTATTTTTACTCTCAACATGGCTATGAAAAATCTTAAATTAAAAACCAAAAACGTTGAAATACCTAAGCCCAGAATGAGTCCAAATATTTGGCCATATGAAATATTATCATCTTTGAGAGTAGGAGTAATAATAAAGGTTTCTATGCAGTTTTTAATCGATAAATAAAAGGCATTCTGGTATTTTGGTCACTGGAAAACAAAGGCTAGGGCATCAGGAAAAGTCTGAGATACCTCACTTTTGCAGGTTCAATTCAGTGTATTTAAGGTTAACTGAAGTTGACATCAAAATTTTCAGAGATAGGGCAAAACTCACATATTTTTAAAAAACTCCGTATGTTTCTATTTAGAGTAACAATAGGCAATATGATTCCAGAAGCTAAGTTATTTCACAAACTGTGACTTCAGCTTGGCAAACAGCTTAGGTTCCAAAACTGATTCATCGGTTTAAAATGTAATAAGCTCTTTAAAAATAATTTGTCTTGTATGCATATTTTCAAGGAATCAGATAATCTCTGAAGCAGCCTTAGTGTTTCCTTTAAATCTGTCTTGAAATGAACATAGGATTAGCTTCACAGAGAGGATTAGCCAGCTTCTTGGTCTAAGGCTACCACGGTGGCCGTTTGTCTAAGGCTAGAAAGGTACCAACGTGATGTAAACTGTAGGGAGAGAAGGAGAAGAGGAGGGCCTTTTCTGGTAGTTAGTAGCTAAAATTCAACGGGTTCTTTGAAAAATGACACAAAGACAGCCTTTCTTATCTTTTTCCTTCCTCGTTGGTTCTGGTGAAGGAGGACATTCCTGCTCTTCAAATTTCCTTATAACCCGGGAGACTTCCTGGAAAGTTTGATCTACATTTATCCTAATCTTTGTTGACGCCTCCATGTGTGTTACCCTTAATTGTCACGCTAACTCCTGTCGTTCCTCCTGTGTTATGTGTCTTTAATGATCCAGATTTGCTTTATTACCATGAAAATCATTGGAAGCTCCTCACGATCCTTTACTCTGAGAAAATGTCTTTGAAACTTAGAGATTTCTTCAAAACTGCCTGTATCTGTGACCGAGAAGACCAACAGGAAACCCTCGCCCGTTCCCATACACTGTTCTCTCCCGGCTCCAAACCCTCCTCGTCCTGCAGGATCCCCAGAACCTAGCCGGCTGCCCTGTCATCAGCCACGCACTGCTTTGCGCAGAGTCCTCAATGGTTGGATCGCAATCCGTGACAGCACAGGCCTCGAGAAACTGGACGGCGGGCGCCGACTTGCCCCGCCGCCGCCGCCGCCGGCCACCGGAGCCGGTGCTTCTGTTCGGAGCCGTCCGCCAGGCGGCCGCAGCCTTGGGGGCGCCGCCGAGCCCGTCCCGGGCCCGGCTCCGGGGACGCGTGCGGCCGGCGCGCTGCGGGCGGGGGTCCCGGGTTCCGGGAGACGGCCGGAGGCCCGGTCCTTGCGGCAGCGCGGCTTGCGGGCTGGGCGGATCCCGCCGGAGTCGCCGAGGAGCGTGATGACCGCAGGGCCAAGGGCCGCAGGGTCCGGGGGCGCGCCCCTCCCACGTCTCCGCAGCGCCCTGAGAAGAAATCTTTTACCTTTTCATACATCTGTTCTGAGTAGGGGAGGCAGGATTACTCAAACCCCGGTAGTGAAAAGTGCTTCACGTTGGGAACACCTATTTGGCTGGCAGTTGGGTGGGGAGGAGTTGGGTGGGGATTTCCTTTGGGAGACCTAAGAGTGTCGAATCAAGGAAATTTACTTTGGACACCATGGGAATGACCATAGACACGCTGATGTGAGTGCAGTTGAGTGCTGACCTGAATTTCATGCTAATATATGAGGCAATAACATCATTCCTAGAATAATACATCGTCTATGTCTATGAATAATACACTCCACCAGCTAATGCCAAACCAGTTATGTTCAATCGAACTGATATTCAGAGTGACATAGGCTGATGTCTCACATCTTTTCCCACTTAGATTTGTTTTGAAAACCACAGATGAGACAGAAACGACTGAGATCTGAATGCTCCTTAGGAGAACATCAAACCCAAGGACAGGATAAGCCTCAGCTTAAGACTGGAGGTTAGAACTCACCAGTCCAAATGCATTCAGCAACAAATCTTGAGAGGGTAAGCAACTGCATATTGTGTCCAAATTTTCTGTAAAGGATGCTCAGGGTAGGAACTCATAATAATGTTTGAGTGGCCTAATGTCAGAGATAAAAATATCCCCCCACTCTTCTAGGAGAGGCACGTTCTTAGGGAGAAAGGTTTTGGACATTCTGTTTCTGCTGTACCTAAGCAGTGCAGTGTCCGGCTCTTCTGTCACATCAGGAGTCTTATCCAAGGGCAAGGACTGATTGATGGTGTTTCCCTAGGGAAGCAAAGGGAGTACAGATTGTTAGATGATATTTGAAATTTCTGTTTGAGGTTAAATGTGAAAGATGGTCTAAAAGCCTTCTTTTCTTCTCCTGTTTTCCTTTGCAATGCTTACCAAAAGAAGCCACATGAAAGCAGACCTCCATCATTCAATCACAAACCAGTATCTTTGTTCAAACCTTTGAGAAGAATTTATTTCCTGGTATTACCAGGGAATAAGTGGCTAGACAAACAGGCATTCCGGAATTCAGAATTTAGGTAAGGTGTCTGTGGCACACAATTTTTCCCATATGGCAGTGCTATGCCTTCTGAGATGCTGGTGGAGAAATGTTGTTTTTAATTTACATTTATTTTTATTTTAATTTCTTGTCAGATATTCTTATCTTTAGTGTGTATCTTTTTTTAATTGAGATAAATTTGATATATAATATATTGGTTTCAGGTATACAACTGAGTGATTTGATGATTATATACATTACTAAACGTTCACCACAGTATGTGTAGTTACCATCCATCAACATATGAAGATAGTACAATATTATTGACTATATTCTCCATACTGTACCTTCATCTCCATGACTAATGTATTTTATATTTGGAATTTGTACCTCTTTATCCCCTTCAACTATTTCACCCATTCACCCATTCACCCTCCCCTATCATTACCACCAGTCTATTCTCTCTGTATTTCTTAAATTGTCATGAGTATTTCTGTTTTGTTTCTTTGTTCATTTACTTTATTTTTTAGATTCCATATATAAGTGAAATCATATGGTACTCGTCTTTCTCTGGCTTATTTCACTTAGCATAATACCCTCTAGGTCCATCCATGTTATTGCAAATGGCAAGACTGCATTCTCTTTTTTTGGCTGAGTAATACTCCATTGTATATATGTACCACTTCTTTAGCCATTCATCTATTAATGGACATTTGGTTGCTTCTGTATCTTAGCTATTGTAAATAATGCTGCAGTAAATATAAGGATGCATATGTTTTTTCAAATTAATGTTTTTGTTTTCCTTGGGTAAATTCCCAGAAGTAGAATTACTGGGTTGTATGGTATTCCTATTTTCAGTTTTTTGAGAAACCTCTATACTGCTTATCATAGTTGTTGCACCAATTTACATTTCCACCAACAGTGTACAAGGGCTCTCTTTTCTCTATATCTTTGCCAAGTCTTGTTATTTCTTTCATTCATTCATTCTTTCTTTTTTTTTGATCCTTGCCATTCTGACTGGTGTGAGATAATATCTCACTTTGGTTTTGATTTGCGGTTCCTTGATGATTAGTGATACCATGCATCTTCTCATGTGTCTGTTGGCCATCTGTATGTCTTTTTTGGAAAAATGTCTATTCAGTACCTTTGCCCATTCTTTAAATGGATTATTTAGGTTTTTTTGTGTGTTGCGTTGTATGAGTTGTTTATGTATTTTGGATATCAACCTCTTATCAGAAATATCACTTGCCAATATATTCTCCCATTCCATATGTTGCTTTTTTGTTTTGTTGATGGTTTCCTTTGTTGTGCAGAAGGTTTTTAGTTTGATGTAGTCCCACTTATTGATTTTTGCTTTTGTTTGCCTTGACTGGGGAGACATATCCAGAAAACAATTACTAATGCTGAAGTTCAAGACTTTACTACCTCTATTTTCTTTCAGGAGTTTTATGGTTTCAGGTATTATATTTAGGCCTTCAGTTCATTTCAAGTTGATTTTTGTGTATGGTATATGACAGTGATCAGTTTTGTTCTTACACACATAGCTGTGTGGTTCTCTTACCACCATTTGTTGAGGAGGCTGTCTTTTCCTCATTGCATATTTTTGCCTCTTTTCTCATTTATTAATAGTCCATATAAGTCTGGGTTTATTTCTGAGCTTTCTATTTTGTTTCAAAACTAATATTGTAGTTCTATAGTGTGATTTGAAATCAGAGAATGTGATGCCTCTAACTTTGTTATTCTTTCTCAAGATTGTTTGGCTATTTGGGGTATTTTGTGGTTCCATACAAATTTCAGAATTTATTGCTCAAGTTCTGTGCAAAATGCGATTGGTATTTTGATAGGGATTGAATTGCATCTGTAGATTGCTTTGGGTAATATTACATTTTTGGGGGGTGTCATTACTATACACTTACATGAACAACATTGTGGTTACTAGATACCTCCCATTATCAAGCCCCCACCACATACCCCATTACAGTCACTGTCCATCAGCATAGTAAGATGCTATAGAGTCACTACTTGTCTTTGTGCTTTACTACCTTCCCCGTGCCCCCCGCTATATTATGTGTGCTAATCATAATGCCCCCTTTCCCCCTTATCCCTCCCTTCCCACCCATCCTCCCCAGTCCCTTTCCCTTTGGTAACTGTTAGTCCATTCTTGGGTTCTGCGAGTCTGCTGCTGTTTTGTTCCTTCAGTTTTTGCTTTGTACTTATACTCCACAGATGAGTGAAATCATTTGATACTTGTCTTTCTCCACTTGGCTTGGACTCTCTCATCTGTTCCATTGGTCTGTGGCTCTGTTCTTGTGCTAGTACTATATTGTCTTGATTACTGTGGCTTTGTAGTAGAGCTTGAAGTTGGGAAGCGAGATCCCCCCTGCTTTACTCTTCCTTCTCAGGATTGCTTTGGCTATTCGGGGTCTTTTGTGGTTCCATATGACTTTTAGAACTATTTGTTCTAGTTGGTTGAAGAATGCTGTTGGTATTTTGATAGGAATTGCATTCAATCTGTAGATTGCTTTAGGCAGGATGGCCATTTTAACAATATTAATTCTTCCTTCCCAAGAGCATGGGATGAATTTCCATTTATTAGTATCCTCTAACTTCTCTTAGGAATGTCTTGTAGTTTTCATGGTATAGGTCTTTCACTTCCTTGGCTAGGTTTATTCTTAGGTGTTTTATTCTTTTTGATGCAATTGTGAATGAAATTGTTTTCCTGGTTTCTCTTTCTGGTAGATCATTGTTGATGTATAGGAATGCAACAAATTTCTGTGTATTAGTTTTGTATCCTGCAACTTTGCTGAATTCAGATATTAGTTCTAGTAGTTTTGGAGTGGACTCTTTAGGGTTTTTTATGCACAATATCATGTCATCTGCAAACAGTGACAGTTTGACTTCTTCCTTACCTATCTGGATGCCTTTTATTTCTTTGTGTTGTCTGATTGCTGTGGCTAGGACCTCCATAGTATGACCATTTTAACAATATTAATTCTACCTATCCATGAGCATGGATTTATTTATGTTATCTTCAATTTCTTTCATCAATCCCTATTAGTTTTCAGAGTGTAGGTCTCTCTTGATGTCTTAACAATATTGTCTTCCACTTCAGAAACACAGTCTGTCTTTCCATTATTTGTGTCTTCTTTAATTTAAAAAATATTTTTTCAGCAATTTTAGTAATAACCTAATTTCAATCACACACAAAAGCTCTACTTTTCTTTTTTTTTTGGTATGTGTGTGTATATTAAGACATTTTTTAGGGAGGTTTAGGTTCACAGCTAAATTGAGGGGAAGGTATAGAGATTTCCCTTATACTGCCTGAAACCACACTTTCCTAGCCCCACCCATTATCAATCACCCCCACCAGGGAACATTTGTTACAGATGAAGACCCTAACTTGGCACATCATAATCACCCAAAGTCCATAATTTACATTATTGTTCACTCTTTGTGTTGTACATTCTATGGGTTTAGACAAATGTGTAATGTCATAAGTCATCTTTAAGTTATCATATAGTGGGTTTTCATTGCCCTAAAAAATCCTGTGCTCTTTCTATTCGTCTCTCTTTCCCTGAAGCTCTAGTTCCTTACAACTCAGCCCCCTAACGTTATGCTATTAATATGACAAAGTACATCTTTATATATTGTGTACTCAATAGTATAGGTTTCAGATTATTTTTAAAGCTCTTGTCTTAAATCCTATATGAAATTTAAAATGGTGTTGCAAATCAAAATTACAACAATTTTTATTTATTTTATATTTGTCCATGTACTTATTCTTATAGGGTATCTTTATATTTTCTGTTTTCATACAGGTTCAAGTTAGTGCCTCATGTTGTATTATTTCTACTTGAAGGCCTCCCTTCAATATTTCTTGTAGGGCAAGTTTAGTGGTAATGAGTTCCTCAGTTTCTGTTTGCTTGGAATGTCTGATTTCTTCCTCATTTTTGGAAGATAGCTTTGTTGGATATAGAATTCCTGATTGACAGTGTTTATTTTCCCAATACTTTATATATATATTATCCCCCTATCTTCTGGACAGTAAGGGTTCTGCTGAGATATCCACTGGTAATTTTTTTGAGGATCTTATGTGATAAGTTGCTTTTCTTTTCCTGCTTCAATATTTGCTTTTTCTTTGCTTTTGAAAGTTTGATTTTAATGTGTCTCTTTTTGGGTCTTGTTTTGGTTTAATCCTATTGTAGTTTGTAGTGCTTCTTGGATTTGTAGATCCACGTATTTCCTCAAATTTGGGAAGTTTCAACCTTTATTTTTTCATATAAACTCCCTGTCCCTTTCTCTCTTTTGTCCTTCTGGGACTTCCCTAATATATATGTTAGTTTGCTTAATGGTGCCCCAAAGTCCTTTTGTCTCTGATGACTTTTATTCAACCTTTTTTCTTTTTGCTCCCCAGACTCAATAACTTCAAATTACCTGTTTTAAGTTCATTAATCCTTGTGCCTATTCAGTCTGCTGTTGAATTCCTCTATTCAGTTTTTCAATTCAATTATAGTAGTTCTCAGTTTCAGAATTTGTTTCACTCGCTTTTCCTTCCTTTCCTTCCTTCCTTCCTTCCTTCCTTCCTTCCTTCCTTCCTTCCTTCCTTCCTTCCTTCCTTCCTTCCTTCCTTCCTTCCTTCCTTCCTTCTTTCCACTCTCTCTCCTTCTTTCTTCTTTTTTAAAAAAATAATTTCTCTGTTAATATTCTCATTTTTACATGTTATTTTTCTGATTTTCTTTAGTTTGTTTTTCTTTAGCTCTTTGAGCATTTTAGGACCATTCCTTTAAAATCTTTGTCTAGTATTTCCACTGCCTGTGTTTCTTCAGGGACAATTCCTGGCACTTTCTCCTACCTGCCCAACCCCTACCAAATGGGCTGTTTTCCCTTTATTTGTACGCATTGTGATTTGTTTTTGTAATTGGGCATTTGAAAAACAATGATGTTTCCAGTCATTACAGATTGATTTCTTAATGTAAGGTCATCTCCTTTTTGTTCCTAGTCTGTAGGGTGCTTTTATTAAAAAAGAGTGTGAAATTTTGTCAAATGATTTTTCTGTATCAGTTGAGATGATCATGTGTTTTTCTTCTTTTGTCATCTTGATGTGATGTAAAAATGATTGATTTTAATATGGCAAACCATCCTTGCATTCCAGGAACAAATCTCACTTGGTCATGATGTATACTTTTTTAGTGAGATGAATTTGGGTTGCTGGTATTTTGTTGAGGATTGTTTCATCAATACTCATCAAGGATGTTGGTTGCACTTTTATTTTCTCATAGTGTCTGTTGGGCTTTGGTATCAGGGTAATGCACATCTCATAAAATAAGTTTGAAAGTTTGTCCTCCTCTTCAATGTTTGGAAGAGTTTGAGGAGGATTAGCATTAATTCTTACTGATTGTTTGGTAGAATTCTCCAGTGAAGTCTCTGTTTTCTTTGTTGGAAGGCTTTGTTTACTGATTTCATTTTTTTTAGTTATCAGTCCATTCAAGCCTTTTATTTCTTCATGATTCAGTCTTGGTAGGTGTCTGCTTCTAGGAATTTATTCATATCTTCTAGGATATTCAATTTGTGCATAATTGTTCAAAGTAGTATCTCATAAAGCTTTTTATCTGTAGCATCAGTTTTAATAACTCTTACGGTTCTGATTTTAAGTAGTTTGAGTTTTCAATTTTTTTTACTTAGTTAATCTATATTGTCAATTTTGTTCATCTTTAACCAAAAAAACCCTCCTCTTAGTTGTGTTGATTTTTTAAAAATAGTATGTTATTTATTTATTTGTTTGTTTGTTTTCTCATATCATTAATCTACAATTACATGAAGAACATTATGTTTACTAGGCTCCCCCCTTCACCAGGTAGCCCCACATACACCTTCACAGTCACTGTCCATCAGCGTAGTAAGATGCTGTAAAATCACTACTTGTCTTCTCCGAGTTGCACAGCCCTCCCCATGCACCCCCCCACTTTTCATGCTAATCATAATTCCCCCTGTCTTTTTCCCCTCCCTTATCCCTCCCTTCCCACCCATCCTCCCGAGTCCCTTTCCCTTTGGTAGCTATCAGTCCATTCTTGGGTTCTGTGCTTCTGCTGCTGCTTTGTTCCTTCAGTTTTCCTTTGTTCTTATACTCCAGATAGGAATGAAATCATTTGGTACTTGTCTTTCTCTGCCTGGCTTATTTCGCTGAGCATAATACCTTCTAGGTCCATCCTATACCTTCTAGGTGCATCCAATGTTGCTGCAAATGGTAGGCTCTGTTTTTTTCTTATGGCTCAGTAATATTCCATTGTGTACATGTACCACATCTTCTTTATCCATTCATCTACTGATGGACATTTAGGTTGCTTCCACCTCTTGGCTATTGTAAATAGTGCAGCAATAAACATAGGGGTGCATCTGTCTTTTTCAAACTGGAGTGCTGCATTCTTGGTAAATTCTTAGAAGTGGAATTCCTGGGTCAAATGGTATTTCTATTTTGAGCATTTTGAGGACCCTCCATACTGCTTTCCACAATGGTTGAACTAATTTACATTCCCACTAACAGTGTAGGAGGGTTCCCCTTTCTCCACAACCTCACCAACATTTGTTGTTGTTTGTCTTTTCGATGATGGCAATCCTTACTGGTGTGAGGTGACATCTCATTGTGGTTTTAATTTGCATTTCTCTGGTGACAAGCGATGTGGAACACCTTTACATGTGTCTGTTGGCCATCTGAATTTCTTCTTTAGAGAACTGTCTATTCAGCTCCTCTGCCCATTTTTTAATTGGATTATTTGCTTTTTGTTTGTAGAAGTGTGTGAGCTCTTAATATATTTTGGATGTCAACCCTTTATTGGATCTGTCATTTATGAATATATTCTCCCATACTGTAGGAAACCCTTTTGTTCTATTGATGGTGTCCTCTGCTCTACAGAAGCTTTTTAAGTTTGATATAGCCCCACTTGTTCATTTTTGCTTTTGTTTCCCTTGCCCAGGGAGATATGTTCAAGAAGAGGTCACTCATATTTATGTCTAAGAGATTTTTGCCTATGTTTTTTTCTAAGAGTTTTATGGTTTCATGACTTACATTCAGGTCTTTGATCCATTTCGAATTTCCTTTTGTGTATGGGGTTAGACAGTGATCCAGTTTCATTCTCTTACATGTAGCTGTCCAGTTTTGCCAGCACCATCTGTTGAAGAGACTGTCATTTCCCCATTGTATGTCCATGGCCCCTTTATCGAATATTAGTTGACCATATATATTTGGGTTAATGTTTGGAGTCTCTATTCTGTTCCATTGGTCTGTGGCTCTGTTCTTGTGCCAGTAACAAATTATCTTGATTACTGTGGCTTTGTAGTAGATCTTGAAGTTGGGGAATGAGATCCCCCCACTTCATTCTTCCTTCTCAGGATTGCTTTAGCTATTTGGAGTCTTTGGTGTTTCTATATGAATTTTTGAACTATTTGTTCCAGTTCATTGAAGAATGCTGTTGGTAGTTTGATAGGGATTGCATCAAATCTGTATATTGCTTTGGGCAGGATGGCCATTTTGACGATATTAATTCTTCCTAGCCAGGAGCATGGGATGAGTTTCCATTTGTTAGGGTCCTCTTTAATTTCTCTTAAGAGTGTCTTTAGTTTTCAGGGTATAGGTCTTTCACTTCTTTGGTTAGGTTTATTCCTAGGTATTTTATTCTTTTTGATGCTATTGTGAATGGAACTGTTTTCCTGATTTCTCTTTCTATTAGTTCATTGTTAGTGTATAGAAAGCCACAGATTTCTGTGTGTTGATTTTGTATCCTGCAACTTTGCTGAATTCCGATATTAATTCTAGTAGTTTTGGAGTGGAGTCTTTAGGGTTTTTTATGTACAATATCATGTCATCTGCAAATAGGGACAGTTTGACTTCTTCTTTACCTATCTGGATTCCTTGAATTTCTTTGTTTTGTCTAACTGCTGTGGCTAGGACCTCCAGTAGCACCTTGAATAACAGTGGGGAGAGTGGGCATCCCTGTCTTCTTTCCGATCTCAGAGGAAAAGCTTTCAGCCTCTCACTGTTCAGTATGATGTTAGCTGTGGGTTTATAATATATGGCCTTTATTATGTTGAGGTACTTGCCCTCTATACCCATTTTGTTGAGAGTTTTTATCATGAACGGATGTTGAATTTTGTCAAATGCTTTTTCAGCATTTATAGAGATGATCATGTGGTTTTTGTCCATCTTTTTATTTGTGTGGTGGATGATGTTGATGGATTTTCGGATGTTGTACCATCCTTGCATCCCTGGGATGAATCCCACTTAGTCATGGTGAATGATCCTTTTGATGTACTTTTGAATTCGGTTTGCTAATATTTTGTTGAGTATTTTTGCATCTATGTTCATCAGGGATATTGGTTTGTAGTTTTCTTTTTTGGTAGGGTCTTTGCCTGGTTTTGGTATTAGGGTGATGTTGGCTTCATAGAATGAGTTTGGGAGTATTCCCTCCTCTTCTATTTTTTGGAACACTTTAAGGAGAATGGGTATTATGTCTTCTCTGTATGTCTGATAAAATTCTGAGGTAAATACATCTGGTTTTGTTCTTGGGTGGTTTTTTGATTACTTCAATTTCATTGCTGGTAATTGGTTTGTTTAGATTTTGTGTTTCTGCCTTGGCCAGTCTTGGAAGGTTGTATTTCTCTAGGAAGTTGTCCATTTCTCCTAGGTTTTCCAGCTTGTTAGCATATAGGTTTTCATAGTATTCTCTAATAATTCTTTGTATTTCTGTGGGGTCCGTCACGATTTTTCCTTTCTCGTTTCTGATTCTGTTGATGTGTGTTGATTCTCTTTTTCTCTTAATAAGTCTGGCTAGGGACTTATCTATTTTGTTTATTTTCTCAAAGAACCAGCTCTTGGTTTCATTGATTTTTTCTATTGTTTTATTCTCCTCAATTTTGTTTATTTCTTCTCTGATCTTTATTATGTCCCTCCTTCTGCTGACTTTAGGCCTCATTTGTTCTTCTTTTTCCATTTTTGATAATTGTGACATTAGACTATTCATTTGGGATTGTTCTTCCTTCTTTAAATATGCCTGGATTGCTATAGCATATATAGAGAGAGCGAGAACCTGAAACATTAGGACATTAATTGATTAAAACATTTTGGGAGGATGTGGTAAATGGATCAAAATATCAAAGATGTTTTTTAGCCTTCTCAGTCTCTGAGATGTAAAACTTGGGTGTACATTACATAAACAGAGCTGTGTTAAAAGTATATGAGATTAGGTTGTGGGGTCTCAGTATCTCAATATTTTTTTTTTTCAGTTTACAAAATTCACTTTTATATCAGACATTAGCATTGAACAACCCAAAAATGAAATTAAGAGAACAGTTCCACTTACAATAGCATCAATAAGAACAAATACTTAGGATAAATTTAACCAAAGAAGTACAAAACTAATATGCTGAAAATTATAAAACATTGTTAAAAAAATAAAGAATAAGTACATAGAAAGATATTCATGTTTGTAGACTGGAAGGTTTAATATTATTAAGATAGTAGTACTCCTGAAATCAATCTAGAGTTGAAACACACTCCATATCAAAATCTCAGGTAGCTTTTTTATAGAAATGGACAGGCTAATTCTAAAATTAATATGGAATTGTAAGGGAACTCAAATAGCTAAAACAATCTTGAAAAAGAACAAAAATTTGAAGCACTCATACTTCCTAGTTTCAGAACATACTACAAAGTGACAGTAATCAAGACATTGTAGTACTGGCATAAGAATAGAAATATAGACCAACAGATTAGAATTGCAAGTCCAGAAATTAACTGTCACTTTATGGGAAAGTGGTTTTTGACAAGGCTTCCAAGAAAATTCAGTGGGAAAATATATTTTTTCAGTAAATGGTGCTGGGACAGCTGGTTTGGATAATGTAAAATAAAAAAAAATACATATATTGGTCTCTGCCCCCTCGTCCTGATACAGAGATCCAAAATCCCTTGGAATTTCCTGGATGATAGAATTGTTTTGTTTTTTTTTTGAGAGGGCATCTCTCATATTTATTGATCAAATGGTTGTTAACAACAATAAAATTCTGTATAGGGGAGTCAACGTTCAATGCACAATCATTAATCCATCTCAAGCCTAATTCTCGTCAGTCTCCTGTCTTCTGAAGCATAACGAACAAGTTCTTACATGGTGAACAAATTCTTATATAGTGAATAAGTTCTTACATGGTGAACAGTACAAGGGCAGTCATCACAGAAACTTTTGGTTTTGATCACGCATTATAAACTATAAACAATCAGGTCAAATGTCAAATATGTATATTCGTTTGATTTTTATACTTGATTTATATGTGGATCCCACATTTCTCCCTTTATTATTATTATTATTTTTATTTTTAATAAAGTGCTGAAGTGGTAGGTAGATGCAAGATAAAGGTAGAAAACATAGTTTAGTGTTGTAAGAGAGCAATTGTAGAGTATCTCAATATTTTTTGCAAGGAGGATGGGGTCTTGACCCATTGTGGTAATTCCCTCTACAGTCAGGTTAGTTTAATTTCAGAGGGAGGAGTATTTAGTTTAATAGCGCTGTTGAAGTCACACAATTTGTAGTAACTAGTGAGAAGAAGTAGCCAGCATATAACACATTATTTTTCTCAAGTTAACAAAAGCCATTTCATATTTTTAGAGTTATCATGCATATGAGTAGCATAGACTTAGCTTGGAAGAAACCTCCATTCTCATAGATTAAGACCATGCTTTTTTGCCAGCTGAAGGTTTTTTTAATGTGCTTGAACATTCAATAATTGTGTACATTTTTTGACATTAAAGTGACTGGCATATCATCTGCACCACAAGTACTTTTCCATGAATTTAGAAAGGGAAAAAAAAGTTGGAAATTCATGATACTGTCTTTTAAAGCGCTAGTGTTCTGGGAAGTTGGCTCATAGTGGCTCTTGAGCATATATTCAGGAATTTTGCAATCTGATTGTTAAACCTTTTTTAGCTTAAAAAAAATGGAAAAGGCAAACACTCCAAATGAGTACTTTTTACTTCAGATAGCTTGCTTACTAGCACATTGCTAGATGTAACTATATGGCTGCAAATACAATAGTCCATAAATATAAAGATGAACAAATCCTAGCCTTTGAATAGTAGCTTATATGCGGTAACACTGAAAAAAATCGGACGTAGAAATTCAGTGATGTGTGCTATCATCCACAATCATTCACCATAAAGCCTTCAGAGTAGGCATATTTGAAATGTTTTTCACACCTCTTGTGTGAATTCTTACATAATAATTTTTCTTAGAATTGAGTATCAGTAAAAGTGAATTAACATTCTTCCTTCTATCAGAGATGGTGACTTATTTCCCATGTTTTCTGCTTTTGTTTTGAAAGGAAGTGTAATGCCAGTAAACTGTGTCTCATGGCTGAAGATATTTTTATTAACTTACTTTATAAAGATACTATTTTATTTCCCATTTTAACTTCCTTATTGATTTTATGGTATGTAACCCAAGGCACTGATACTCATGTAATTTAGAAAGTATCATGAATCACAGAGGAAAATAGTATTTTCCTTGGCAGAAGAAGTTTGACAAGAACACTATTTCTTCCTATTATTATTTTTGATTTAAGAGACAATATTTAAAAATGAGAGAGACTGTCATTGAAGAAAGTGAAAAAATTGGTCAATCATCTACAATCAGAAAGATTACACATTTCCTTGGCCTCTAATAACTTGGATATATATTCTCTTAAATAACTGCAGCCAATATTTAAATAAGACTTTAGGAACTACTTTATGTTGTTTTGTTTTTAACCCTAATATGTCATTTGTCTTCGTATTTGTACTGTTGTCTTAAATCAATTTAAAACATTGCATTGTATTCTATGAGGTTCATATTGCCAAAACTTACTAATTAATTTACTGGTGCACCAGAGTAGAGTTAAAATTCCCAGTGCTTGATTTCCATTCCTGTTACATATCCTTGATTTTCTGTTAATACACAAGTTAATTTGTGGAAAAGTTTGTATCCTTAGAGGATTATCTCACTCCTGCATGTAATTGTCTCAATTGGTCATTAGTGGATTAATTTGCTGTAGCAAAAATAATTTGTTTCTCTTTTTAACACTTCAGAGACTCACCCTCCAGCCTGTCACGTCCCATGTAGGTAACATCATAACCACATCTCAGTGGGACCTGACAACGCTCGTTTGCCCCATAACTGTGGAGCTAGTATTTCCTCACCAGCACTAGCTGTCATTACTTCCACCTGCACTAGGAGAGAGGCGTCCAGTTCAGGTGAGTCATTTCTGCCTCAGCTCCTACACGGAATGACAGAGACAGGCTCTTTTGAAGAACTTGCCTTTGATGCTCAGCATCACATTTTCCCCATTTTTTCCATTGTATTTCCTGTGTCAGTCTTCTCCTTCCTCATCATTTATCTATCTTCTGTTTTCTTTCCTGTTTTTCTTAGCATTATTTTTCTTCTGTTCTTTCCACCTTGCATGTCTTTTCTTAGTCTCTTTCATGTTTCCTTTTCTCACCCACATCTCCCCGTCATGTTCTGTTTTGTGTATTTAAAGTTAAATTTTTCTGACCTGCATGAGGCATCACAGCACAATGTTAGGAGAACAATAGCTACAGTCAAGCTTCCTGGGTTCCATCAAAGCTCTCTCACTTTCTGGATGTAGGACCTTGGACAGGATATCAATACTGTCTGTGCTTCACTGTCCTCTATAAAATGGGAATAAAGCATTAATTTCCTCATCTGATTAAATGAATGATTACAGATACATTGTTTAGAAGTGGGCATGGCACACAGAGGTCTATTATTAATGTCCTAATGGCTGTGCATCCTTTGTTTGTAGCCCCTTTACTTGTTCTTGGCACCTGTCATTCCCCTGAGCTGCTCCCTTTCCTCTATCAATAGCCTACATGGCTTTATTTTTTCAACTGCTTTGCTTTTACTTGTGTTCTCGTACAAATATTTTGCTCTTTTAATTTGTTTCTTTCTTTTCCTGGGTTCAGAAAACTTTATAATTATAATAGTCTTTCTAGTCTCCCAATTCTTTATCTCTTTTCTTTACCGCCTTTAAGGCCCTTTTATTCCTCTTTGGAATGCATTCTTTTCTAGGTTTTATATTTTTTCCATTTCCTTTGGTGCTTATCTATTTCTTCATCAAGTAGTAATTTGGCTTGGTTATCCTCAGAGCTCACATTTTTTCAGACATTCTGTTTTACATTTCCCTTTTTCTCCCCACCTCTCCCATTCCTTTGTAATTTTATAAGATTATATGTCTTCGGTTGTTTTGTGTTTTGGTTGATTTTCATATATGTGGTTTTAGTGCCTTTCATCTTCTCTTTATTTTTCTCTTCTTCCCCTTCTCTTATTTATCTTGCTATAACTTTTATGTATGACTTACTTCTACCCCTTTTATTTCTCTGAATGTATGTTTTCTCTCATTCATCATCTAGTATCTTTTTTCCCTAAACTTTTCTCTCTTGATCACTTCATCCTGTGTCTTTTCTTCAAATTCCTGTTCTCTAGACTGTTTTATCTTCTCTCGCTCATCCCCTTCATATTCACATTTACCCCTGTTCTCCCCTATGTATTTCACACTCTTTACTCCCTTTGTTCTCCACTATAGTTTAATTTCTCTCCTGCTCTCAATATTTGCTGTAAATATTATTTTAAATGATCACCTTTATTTTTTTATTACATTGATAGGTAATTTTAAAAATATCTTCTGTGTGATAATCATACCTCTGTTAGCTCAGAAACTGATCTTTCCTATACAGACCTTAATTTCTGGTAGGAGCAAAAACCAGAAAGCCCCATGTAATTTTAGTAGTGTAGTAAGTGCTATGGGAAAGGGAGGCAAAAAGTCTCCTCAAAAAGACTAGAAAAGTCTCTTCTCTATTTTTATATTATATTATTTCATCTAGTCTTTTTATTTTCCTTTTTTGTACTTTTCTTGTTTTTCCAATATTCTACTAGCCTAACAGAAAATGTTCTATTCCATAGAAGAGTATCTGTAGTGCTATAGAAATTTATATTAATAACATTCTATATTCTCAATATGTTAAGATATATTCTATAGACTACATAGAAGATATTGTGAATTAATGTTACAATTGAAATTATACTTTTCAGGAGATGAAATTAATTTCTTGTTAAAGGTCTTGGAAGTAAATGAAAATGTGAGAATTACTATTTTTAAAAATAGAAAAAATCTGAAACTTACCCAACCAGATATTTAACTATATTTAGGCAATAATAAATAAACATTTGTAATAATGGTTAACAGACTATTCAATGGAAAGAGTAGATCACTGAAAAGCAGCTATGTATACAGTATGCAGTATATTTAGCATATATAACATATTTAGCATATACAGTAACTTCAGCATTAATATTTAGGAAAGAATGGAAAAAATATCTTCTATATCTGTGCTGTCCAATACAGTAACCAGCAGCCACTAGCCAGTGGTACTTGAAATGTGGCTAATTAAAACTGAGCTGTGCTGTAAGTACAAAATATTTTGAAGACTTAATATTTAAAAGAATGTAAAATATTTAGTGTTTTTATATTGATTATATGTTAAAATGATAGTTTGGATATATTGAGCCAAATAAACTATATGGTTAAATTATTTCATTTGTTTCCTTTTACCTTGCTTGAATGTAGCTAGTATATAATTTAAAATTTCAATATACCCTGCATTATATCATTGAATAGCACAATGCTAGATAGTTGTAGGGTTGTGGCTAAGTGTCTATATGTCTGTCTGTCACCGTTGTGTTGTGCTCATCACCAAATACTTTGCTTCGAGCACACTGCCTTCATCAGTCTAGGGGTCTAGGACTGTGTGCATACAGTCTACGTATTAATCTATAGCGAACCTGTGCAGTTCCCTCTAACCCATTCCCCAAATCCTTTTCTCCGTTGCAGAGCCATTCACAGACTTGTATTTAATGTGCATGAAGTGTTTTGTGTGACATTCCTTGTTCTGATTCTTATCTTTTTACCCAGTGCTATTTTTTTCCAGTGCTATTTTTTCAGATCTCTCTATACTAATGATTCAAATCTAAATCATTCTTAATAACTTTTGCATATTCATCTTTTGTTTGCATCATTCACATTTATACTCGCCTGTATCTCAACTGGCTAATACTTTTGTATGTCTCCCAGTAAAGCTGTCTATACTGAGTTTATATTTGGGCATAAACCCCATGTGTCAGAGAGCATGCACATATTAAATTCAATAAATATTTCCAAACTGCACTCTAGAATTAACATACTTGTTTACCATGCCACCAGTAGTGTCTGACAATTCCGTTTTCCCAATTCTTCACCAGCCCTTGAGATGATCTATTAATGTTTTTGTCAGCATGATGGTAAAGTCTGGTATTATCCTGTTCTTCTAATATGTGTTTT
The DNA here is from genome assembly GCF_040802235.1 of Manis javanica. Lineage (NCBI taxonomy): Eukaryota > Metazoa > Chordata > Mammalia > Pholidota > Manidae > Manis > Manis javanica. Next base: position 66,648,699 of record NC_133162.1, read on the forward strand.
GTAAATTGTTACTGAAGTGAGGTATATTTTCAAAGACTACCTAACCACTGGGTAACCCCTTCTATGAATTCTTGTTGCATAAATTTTCCAATTGTCTTTTTGGTCCCCTGCCTTTTGCTTATAGTTTTTAAGGAGATATTGACATATCTAGGAGATATGAATAATACATATCCAGTTGTGTGCATTGCAATTATCTCTCACTAGTTCTCTTTTTGGGTTTTCTATTGTATAACTTTATTGGTTTCAGTGTGAGATGCATACACATATACATACATATATATTGTACATATATATACACACATCAAAATATATGTATTACATGTGTATGTGTCTAAATACATGTGTGTATATATACACTAATAAATTCCAGAAGAAATCAAGTTGTTGCTAAATAATAAAAATCTTGAAAGTAAATCTCAAAGGTTGGTGGACAGCTTCTTTTCTTAAAATAAACAGAATTGCAAAAGAACAAATTAATTTTATATACAGTAAATTAGAAAAATATATGAACAAAATTCATTGGCAACATACAAACAGAGAAACAGTAATTAAATACCCAAAATGTAGTATCTAAGATATAAAGGATGTGCAAAGCATTAAGAACATTTTGAATCTACACTTAACAAAACAAAAAGACAAATTATCACAGTTAAAGATCAACCCAACGCAAAATTAATCAAATTCAAATTACAACATCAAAGCCATGTTAATTTTTTCTCCCAAATTGGTAAAGATTATTAAAATTACTGTATTCTAGGCTGGTTTGGTTAGAGTTAGCTACTACAATTTGTTGAAGATGAGGCTTTATTTTGGTATAACTTTTCTGGAAATTTTTTGATAATTATTGCCAACTGTGCATAAAGCTTTGTACCTAAAAAAGCATACCATTATTTCTAGTAAGGAAAATTTAGAAATAACTTAGATATGAAAATGTTTTCAGAAATTGTGAAATATTTAATATTTAAATATTATAATATTTGAATTTGTGTTTATCAAACTCTTCTGTTTACATGGTAAATGCCTCTGTTATAAGGTGCAAACATGACACCAAATTCCATGTACATTCTTTTAAAGATTATGATGTAAAAAACTGCAATAAACTGTCAAAATGTTAAATGTGTTTACCTCTGTAAGGGGTTATCTGTATTTTAAAATACTGCATTATAATTCTTTTTTCCCATAATTTCTGCAATTATGACTTATAATAATAGCATAACATAAACTATATTTATCCATGCATTTCGTGACTTTTTGCTTTTTCTCTGTGGTTTGCTTTCTCCAAGAAGCAAATGAAATTGTGATATTTTCAGATCTAATTCCTTGTGATTATCTTACTGTCTGTCCCTGTAGTAATCTCATAAGTGCCAAAAAGAAAGTTGCATTATGTACAGTATAGTGTTTCAAGATCTGGAGAAGGTTTTCCTTTGCCCTTGGTGGAATTTCCTACTGTTATTTTATTTTATGTGTATCAATTGATTTTTTTTATTAAGGTATCATTGATATACAATCACATTAGCAGTATTGTGGTTACTACATTACCCCCATTATCAAGTCCCCACCATATACCCCATTACAGGCACTGTCCACCAGCATAGTAAGATGCTGTAGAGTCACTACTTGTCTTCTCTGTGCTATACTTTATTCCCCATGCCCCCCTGCATTATGTGTGCTAATCATAATGCCCCTTAATTGCCTTATCCTTCCCTTCCCACCCATCCTCCCCAGTCCCTTTACCTTTGGTAACTGTTAGTCCATTCTTGGGTTCTGTGAGTCTGCTGCTGTTTTGTTCCTTCAGTTTTTGCTTTGTTGTTATACTCCACAGATGACTGAAATTATTTGGTACGTGTCTTTCTCCCCGTCTTATTTCACTGAGCATAATATCCTCTAGCTCCATCCACGTTGTTGCAAATGGTAGGATTTGTTCTCTTCTTTGGCTGAATAATATTCCATTGTGTATATGTACCACATCACATCTTCTTTATCCATACTGATGGACACTTAGGTTGCTTCCAATCTTGGCTATTGTAAAAAGTGCTGCGATAAACATAGGGGTGCATATGTCTTTTTGAATCAGAGAAGTTGTATTCTTTGGGTAAATTTCAAGGAGTGGGATTCCGGGTCAAATGATATTTCCATTTTTAGTTTTTTGAGGAACCTTCATATTGCTTTCCACAATGGTTGAACTAGCTTACATTCCAACCAGCAGTGTAGGAGGGTTCCCCTTTCTCTGCATCCTTGCCAGCATTTGTTGTTGTTTGTCTTTTGGATGGTGGCCATCCTAACTGGTGTGAGGTGATATCTCATTGTGGTTTTAATTTCCATTTCCCTGATGATTAGCACTTTGAGCATCTTTCATGTGCCTGTTGGCCATCTGAATTTCTTCTTTGGAGAAGTGTCTGTTCAGATCCTCTGCCCAGTTTTTAATCACGTTATTTGCTTTTTGGTTGTTGAGGTGTGTGAGCTCTTTATATATTTTGGATGTCAACCCTTATCAGATACATCATTTATGAATATATTCTTCCATACTGTAGGATGTCATTTTTCTCTACTGATGGTGTCCTTTGCTGTACAGAGCTTTTTAGTTTGATATAGTCCCACTTGTTCATTTTTGCTTTTGTTTTCCTTGCCTGGGGAGATATGTTCATTAAAAAGTTGCTCATATTTGTATTCAAGAGAATGTTGCCTCTGTTTTTTTTAAATTTTTTATTAAGGTATGATTGATATACACTCTCATGAAGGTTTCACATGAAAAAACAATATGGTTACTACATTCACCCATATTATCAAAGCCCCACCCATACCCCAATGCAGTCACTGTCCATCAGTGCACCAAGATGCCACAGATCCACTATGGGCCTTCTCTGTGCTACACTGTTCTCCCCGTGACCCCCCACACCATGTATACTAAACATAATACCCCTCAGTCCCCTTCTCCCACAGATTTTGTGCAGTTAAATTGTTGTTTTCATTTGTCTTCATATTTTGCTTGATCTCTGTTTTAATTTGGTCATTGATCCATTGATTATTTAGGATCATGTTGTGAAGCCTCCATGTGTTTGTGGGCTTTTTCATTTTCTTTGCATAATTTATTTCTAGTTTCATACCTTTGTGGTCTGAGAAACTGGTTGGTGCAATTTCAATCTTTTTGAATTTACTGAGGCTCTTTTTGTGGTCTAGTATATGATCTATTCTTGAAAATGTTCCATGTGCATTTGAGAAGAATGTGTATTCTGCTGCTTTTGGGTGTAGAGTTCTGTAGCTGTCTGTGAGGTTCATCTGTTCTAATGTGTTGTTCAGTGCCTCTGTGTCCTTACTTATTTTCTGTCTGGTTGATCTGTCCTTTGGAGTGAGTGGTGTGTTGAAGTCTCCTAAAATGAATGCATTGCATTCTATTTCCCCCTTTAATTCTGTTAGTATTCATTTCATATATGCAGGTGCTCCTGTATTGGGCTCATAGATATTTATATCTCTTATTAGACTGATCCCTTTATCATTATGTAATATCCTTTGTCTCTTGTTACTTTGTCTTGAATTCTATTTTGTCTAATACAAGTACTGCAACATCTGCTTTTTTCTCCCTATTGTTTGCATGAAATATCTTTTTCCATCCCTTCACTTTTAGTCTGTGTATTTGTTCGGGTTTGAAGTGAGTCTCTTGTAGGCAGCATATAGATGGGTCTTGCTTTTTTTATCTATTCTGTAACTCTGTGTCTTTTGATTGGTGCATTCAGTCCATTTACATTTAGGGTGATTGTCAATAAGTATGTACTTACTGCCATTGCAGGCTTTGGATTTATGGTTACGAAAGGTTCAAGGGCATTTTCTTTACTATCTAGCAGTCTGTCTTAACTCACTTATACTATTATAAACACTATCTGATAATTCTTTTTTCTCTCCCTTCTTTTACTTCCTCCTCCACTCTTTATATATACGGTGTCATACTCTGTATTCTCTGTGTATCCCTTGACTGACTTTTTGGGTAGCTGATTTAATTTTGCATTTGGTTAGTATTTAGTTGGTCTACTTCCTTTGCTGTTGTTTTATTTGCTCTGGTGACAGCTATTTAGTCTTAGGTACACTTCCATCTGGAGCAGTCCCTTTAAAATACATGGTAGAGATGTTTTTTGGCAGGTAAATTCCCTCAACTTTTGCTTATCTTGGAATTGTTTAATCCCTCCTTCAAATTTAAATGATAATCTTGCTGGGTAGAGTAATCTTGGTTTGAGGCCCTTCTATTTCATTGCATTCAATATATCATGCCATGCCACTCTCTTCTGGCCTGTAAGGTTTCTGCTGAGAAGTCTGTTATCATTTAAATAGCCTGATTGGCTTTCCTTTGTAGGTGATCTTATTTCTCTCTCTGGCTGTTTTTAATACACTGTTCTTGTCCTTGATCTTTGCCATTTTAATTATTATGTGACTTGGTGTTCTCCTCCTTCAGTCCCTTATGTTGGGAGATCTTTGGATTTCCATGGCCTGAGAGACGTCTGCAGATTGGGGACATTTTCAGCAATTATTTCTTCAAAGACACTTTCTGTACCTTTTTCTCTCTGTTCTCTTCTGGTACCCCTATAATGTGAATATTGTTCTGTTTGGTTTGGTCACACTGTTCTCTTAATATTCGTTCATTCCTAGAGATTCTTTATTCTCTCTCTGCCTCAGCTTCTCTGTATTCCTGTTCTCTGATTTCTATTCCATTCACTGTCTCTTCTACCTGATTTAATCTGCTTTTAAATTCCTCCATTGTTTGTTTCATTTCTGTTATCTTGCTCCTGAATTCATCTCTTAGCTTTTGAATATTTTTCTGTAGCTCCATTAGCATGCTTATGATTTTTATTTTGAATTCTTTTTCAGGAAGATTGGTGATTTCAGTTTCACTGAACCCTCTTTCTGGTGTTTGATGGATTTTGAATTGAACAAGAGTCTTTTGCCTTTTCATAGTCCTGGAGCAATGGGAGTTGTCACTGGCAAGTGGTGAGGGTGTCAGCTGGGAGGACAAAGTCCCTTCCTGCTTACTGGTTGCTGTGCCTGTCTCCGCTGTCTGTGCCAGTTAACTGTACACAGGGAGCAGCCACTGGGATAATCCCCTAAACTTCTGTGGATGGGGTAGTCCTTGGGATAACCTAGTGCGATGGCGGGGGTTGCAGGTGACTGGTACATGTTCTACCGCAATAACAAAGCCCCTTTGTGGCTCCTGGTCTTTGTGCTCATCTCCATGGTCTGTGCTGGTCCTCTGCACTCAGGGAGCAGCCTCTGGGTCTGGGCCAGTTAGCCACGCGCAGAGAGAAGCCTCTGCATTATGCTTTATAGTTGCCGTAGGCTGGACTGCTCTCTGGTTGGTCTGCAACAGTGATGGCAACAGCCGATTTCAAAATAGGTGCCAGTGGTCAGGAAGGAGTGGCAGGCTCCTTATCATGGTGAGGAGCCTTGGGGCTGCATTGCCAACTAGGGGTTTAGGGCACCTGAAGCTTCTGAAATTTCCCAGTCTGCTGGGCTGAGTGTGCCAGGATGATTTTGTCCACCTGTTCCTTCTCCTAAACCCTTGCCCCTTTAGCAACCCTCTGACTGAGAGGTCCCTTAAAACACTTGCTTTTCTTTTGTCCCAGGGCAGCCAGTTGGGAGATCCTGTTCGCCGTCTTAGTCTCAGACTTTGCTTTTCAGACCCTCTAATCTCCAGAGCACCATGCAATGTGGGTCTGCGCTCCTGGGGTAGATTTCTAGGGCTGGGTACTCAGCAGTCTTGTGCATCCACTACCTCCCTGTTCTGATTCTTTTCCTCCCGCTGGTGAGCTGGGGTGGCAGGAGTGCTCAGATCCTGCTGGGTTGTGACGTTTTACATTACCCTTTTCCATGAGATATTGACTTCTTCCAGATGTAGACTGGCTGGTGTACTGTTACTTCTGGTCACTCTTTTAGAAATAGTTGTATTTGCTGTATTTTCAATATATATGTGGTTTGGGAGGAGATTCCCGCCACCCTACACACTACTATCTGTTCTCTCATTCTGTATCAACTGATTTTATTGACTGATATCTAATTCTACTTCTAGGTATTTGCGGACTTCCTTGGGCATTATTTTTAATTCTAACAAAGACACAAAAAATGCTCTCAGGTAATGTACTCATTGGAATTTTGTTCATTTCTCAAACCTGCATTGGAATTTCGGGGAACTTACTGTTGCTCCTGGCATATGTTTACATTTCCTTAATTGACACATGTCAGAAGAAGGCCACAGATAATATTCTCACCCATCTGACTTTTTATAACATGGTTATCATAATTTGTAGAGGCATTCCGGAAGTGATGTGTTCCTTTGGAATTCAAAATATTCTAGATGATGTTGGGTGTAAGGCAGTGATATTCATTTACAGAGTTGCACGTGGACTTGCTATCTGCTCCACATGTCTCCTGAGCATATTCCAGGCCACCACCATCAGTACCAGCAATTGTGTCTTGCTATGGCTCAAACCCAAAATATCCAATGTGATTTCATCTTCTTTCCTCTTCTTTTGGGTTTTGAACATGTTGCTCAACAGCAAATACATAAGAGGTGGCACAGCACCAAAAAATGTGACTTTTCCTGGGCATGGATTTCCACTAAAATACTGTATAACAGGTGGGCCCCATGTTGTGCTGCTAACTGTCATATTTACCAATGACATTCTCTTTGTGTTCCTTATGGCCTGGGCCAGTATTTACATGGTGAGACTCCTACACAGACATCAGAAGAAAGTTCAGAGTTGGCACAAGAGCAAGAAAACCCAGAAAATCTCCCCAGAGAATAGAGCCACTCAAACCATCCTCTGCTTGGTGACATGTTTTGTTTTCTTCCATTTAATCAATTCCTTCCTCATCGTGCACCTTTCCTTTTCACCTCATGAACATTTTAATCTACAGAGCATCAGTGTATTTTTCTCATCCTGTTACTCAATGCTTTGCCCTTTGGTTCTGATCAGTAGTGACCGTAGGATTTCCAGAGTGCTCTGTGCTCTCACAAAGAGAAGAAATTGCCTCAAAAGTAGATAATTGATGGATGATGCTCAAAATCATAGCATCTAAGAGGTCCATGAAGAGCAAAATTCTTCTTTATCATGGTAATGATAACTCATGCACACAAAATTTAATGGACACACCCTTTCCTTAATGTCTCTGTTTATTTAATTCCAATAGAGATGTCATGGGATTATTATATTTTTAGCTTACCAGTGGAAATGAAGGTAAAATTTTGGAATGGTACAAGCCATATCTGGATACATCCTTTGAAGCAATTGAATGAGACATTTAAAAGTGCTAATACGTCAGTGAAGACCACTTTAAATAAATCATTGAATCCATTTTTAGTTTTGGTACTAAGAAACAAATGTAATATTTTTGAATCTTACTACATGGACATGCACTAGAGTATAGTATATAGAAACAAGTGATTTAATTAATGAGACCTAATAATAATTTAGCACAAAATTTCGAAAAATAGATATAAAGAGGTGCAGGCCACTTGACAAAGTGAAAAATGTCAGTCATCATGTAACTGGAGTTGCAGGATAGGAGAAGACAAATTGACCAAGAATATTTTAAAATGAACCAAAGAAATCAAGCTACAGATTTAAGACAGAAACTGTTATAATTTTTGTGAGGATATGTGTGAGAAGGCTGTTTATAGAATCCCTGACTTTAATTGAATGAGACATGAACAAAGCATATATACACACACATTAATATCTATCAATAGTTACTAACATTGATTTTTTCCCTAAGACTTTGAATGATTTGATGCTATTGTAAATGGAATTATTGCTTGATTTCATTTTTAGATTGCTCAATTGATTGTGCAAAGAAAAACAGCTGACATTTGTATGTGGACCTTACGTTCTGTGACCTTTTTTATTATATATTTTTATTCATTTATTACATATTAGTTTATTACATATTTTTTTGATTCCTTAGGATTTTCTATAAGGTCAGATCATCTGCAAGGTAAAGACAGGTCTAATTCTCTCTCTCCAATCTGAATGCTTTTATTTCAGGAACTGAGGAAAGAGCTCCCAGGCCACCTGGAACAATTTGAGCAACAAAATATCTATGGGTCTATACTGATGTAAATAAATGATTAAAAAATAAATGGAGAACAGACAAATATTCTATGCAAAAGAATTATAAATCATTTATATAAACTCCAACCTCCTTGATGTGATTCGTAACTCTCCACTTCTTAAGTGTGGGCTGCACATAGTGACTTTCTTCCAAAGAATACAGTAAAGAAATGGAGAAAATAATTACTTTGCAGTTAAGAAACCTAACAAACACTACTTTAGCGAGGTGATCAGGATCAACATCAACAGTGAGAAGTCATGTTTATAATATGTACCTTGGAAATAATATGATGAAAAGGCAGATTACCTCTATGGTATTCTTCCCCCAAAATCAACTCCAGACTAATAATGAGAAAATTATCAGACCAACCCACCTAGTAAAGGGACATTGTACTAAATATCTGTCCAGGAATCCTCAAAAGTGCCAAACTCATCAAAAACAAGGAAAGTCTAAGAAACTATCATGACCAAGAGGAGCCTAAGGAACCTAGACATAACTACAAAAATTAATGAGGTATCTCTGGTGGGGTCCAGGAGCACAAAAATGACCTTAGCTCCTCACACCAGTCAGATCGGTTAGGATCAAAAAGACAAGAAATAACAAATGTCAGTGAGGATGAGGAAGAAAAGAGAACACATATGCACTGTGGGTAGGAACAGACAGTGGTACAGTCACTATGGTAGATGGTATGGGGTTTTCTCAAAAGTTAAAAATAAAAATACCATATAACAGTAATTTCATATCTGGGTATTTACCCAAAGAAAACAAGCACTAATTCAAAAAGATAAATGCACCCTTCTGTTTATTGCAGCATTATTTACAATAGCCAACATATGGAAGCAACCTATATGTCCATCAATAGATGAATGTACAAAGATGTGATACATACACACACATGCACACACATACACAATGGAATATTACTCAGCCATGAAATGAACAAAATCTTGTATTTGTGACAATATGGATACACCTAGAAGGTATGATGCCAAGTGAAATAAGCCAGGTGGAGAAAAACAAACACCACATGATTTGACTTACAAATGGAATCTGAACACAAAGCATACAAGCAACTAATAAACACCTAGAAACAGACTCGTAAATACAGAGAACAAACTGGTGGCTGCTGAAGGGAAGGTGGGTACAAGGATAGGTGAAATAGGTAAAGGGGGTCAAGAGGTACATACTTCCAGCTATAAACTAAATAAGGCACAGGGGTGGAAGGTACAGCATGGAGAATATAGTCAACTATCATAGTAACTTGGTGTGGCAACAGATGGTAACTACGCTTGACATGGGGTACCTTGTGTAATGTCAAATCACTGTTCAACATTGTACAGAAAACTGAAACTATTATTATGTCAACTATACTTCAATAAAAGAAAAATTTATAATTAAGAAACAACGAAACAAAAAAAATCTTTTCCTCAACATTCATAGTGGACACTACATTTATAACAAATGGGATTATGATCTCTCACCCCAGAATGTCCCTGAAGGTAAATTTCTGGCAGTTGGTTAATCACTGAGATTTAAATTTTATAAAATTTTATAATATATAAACTTTGCCACAACTTTATATTTTGTGAAAATAGCAAAACAGAACCTTCCCTGAGGCTGAAGATTCCTCATACATGCATTATTTGTACTTTTATGTATAATTTAGGACCATCTACAAGTATCTAAAAGACATGTATCTGCATTCCAATGGAAAATTATGTACTTTTCTTTGATTAATACATTTCTTTGAAAAGAACATGATATGTACATACTTAGCAAATGATCTATTACACAAAATGTTACAAGAATGTATTATTCATTTTAGTTACCATAAAGCTACAAGTGGCAATGTGAAGCAAATTATAACTGGAAGTATAATATTGAAAAATATATATTATTGAGATTATTAGAAATCATAAGTGTCAAAAGAAATAGATATAAAGAGGGGGTGTAGTTGACAAGTCTATTCAATTCAAATATGATCAGATTTTTATAAAATTTGAAATTCTTTGTAGAAATAGTTTCATTTCGGGTACTCTCCCTTTGTGTACCATATTTTCTAAAAAATTCAGACATTAGTTAAAATATACTTTCTATTTTAAAATTGGACCTTAAAAATGAATTTCTACATGGAAAATAATATAAATTTGACTCTAACCTCACACTATACACAAAAACTAATTTGAAATGGATCATATACTTTAAAAAAGATTTAAAAAGTTAACGCTTATAAAGGAAAATCAAAGATTATCATCATAACCTGGAGGTTGGCAAAGGTTTCTTAGATCCCAGAAATCAATAAAAGAAAGTAATTGTAAATTAGAGTTATTCAAAATCTGCTTATCAGAAGTCATCATGGATGAAAATGAATAAAAACAGCTAGGCTATAAGAAAATACTTGTACAATGCATATTGGCAAAGTCCTGTATCCATGATATATAAAGAAATACTACAACTCAATAACAAAAAGACAAAAACAGCTCAAATAACAAGCACATTATGTGAACAGCCACTCCACAAAATATGCACATGAGAAGTACTCAACATTATTAGACATGTGAGAAATGACAAATTAAAACTACAATGGTTCTACATGCCCAGCAGAATGGCTAAAATGAGACAGACTCAGAACACCAAATGTTGCTAAGAATATGAAGCAACAAGAAATCTCATGTTATTGGTGGACATATAAAATGGTTTAATCATTTTGGAGAATGGTCTGGCAGATTCCTATACAAGTTAAATACATCTATCATCTGATATGTTATTTTTACTCTTTAGTATTTATCCAAGAGAAACAAAAACATATATTTGCAGGAAGACTTGTACAAGAATGTCTATAGCAATTCTATTCACAGTAGGCAAAAAATGGATACTGGATATAAACCAAGTATCCATCAATAGGATGATTGATAAGCCAGCTATGTTCTATCCTCAGAGCAGACTAATGATAAGTAAAAAATAAATAAATAAAAATAACAGATTGGAAAGGACCAAGTAGGAATTCTCTGGGCTAATGACAATGACATATATTTGGAAAAGTGATTTGGTTTACACAGATGTAAGCATTTGTGAAAACTCAAGAATGAAGATTTAAGATTTATACATTTCTATTTTCCAAACTGAATTATTTCTACCTTTCTATTCTCTGTTTTACTTATCCTTTCTTCTATCTACTCTGCCCAGTGCTCTTTAGTGCATTCTTCATCCCATTCATTGAATTTTTCAGCTCCAGAATTTGTGTGGTTCTTTTTTTTTTATTTATAATTTCAGTCTCTTTGGTAAAGAACTCCTTCTGTTCACTAATTTTATTTCTGAGTTAATTGAATTACCTTTCTGAGTTTTCTTGTAGCTCATTGAATTTCTTCATAACAGCTATTTTGAACTCTTTATCAATTAGATCACAATATTCCATTCCTCGGAGTTTGGTTATTGGAGAATGACCGTTTTTTTTCATGATACTATAGTTGCTTGATTTTTCATAGTGTTTGAAGACACAGCACTTCTGCTTTTGCGTTGGAAATAGCAGACACTTTCCTTCCTTTTATTTTTGCTTCTTACAATTCAGAAGGTTGTCCATTAGAACTTTCTTTCAAGTTCCAGAAAGTGGCTCTGTGGCTTAAGTTTGTGGTTTCTCTTACCTGAGTCGGCTCTCAGTGGATGCCCTCTGCATGCATAAGGAGCCAGCAGCAGAGTCAGGGGAGGTGCAGATTTAGCACCAGGGTCTTTGAGGGGCCTGTGGGCTGGTGGGGGACACACTCAGGGGTCTGTGGGTGACCTCTCCTGAAGTCTCAGAGCACACAGCAGGAAAAGTACCCCTCAATGACCGTTTAAATTCTTATCTGCTTCTTTCCCATTCCTTTCCCTCCCCGATGCCACAGAGGTTCCTCCTCATAAATCCAGATGCTGCTGGAGAGAAATGGATCTCTCCACCCACAACCTATACAACTGGTACAGCCAGGAAGTTGCCACTTCACTTTCTACCTGCTCCCTGGGAGAGGTCACCAATCCTTCTCTGCAGGACAGGTCACTGCTGAGGTTGGTAAAGGCCCAGCACCTTGCAGAGCTGCCCGGGGGAGGGGGGCCACCTTGGGGAGAGCCTCCTCCTCAACCTCCAAACTCATCTCTGTCTGGCTCCCATGGCATACCAGATTCCCCCATCAGGCAGGCTGGACCTCCACAAATTCTTTCCCCAGGGGGTGTCCACCCAGTTTTGTGCTCTGCTTGTTCCCTGTCTTCCCCAGTCGTGGTTATTGGGGGTGGGGCAGGCTCTAGGAGTCCTTTGGATCCCCAGAGCCCACAGAGGTCTTGTCCATCCACTTTCAGATGCACACGTGGGTAGAAACTTCTTGGTGTCCTGCCAACATGTGCAGAGTCACTTTTGTTCAGTTATGGATGTTCGATTGTTAAGGCAGAGAGAAAAAGAGAACAACTTATGCCACCATGACTCTGTTGTCACTCCTTTTGAATGCATATTCTCTTAGATAATTGTAATCAACATTTTTTGTTTTCCTTTTCTTTTCTTATTTTTAAAAATTGAAGTATAATTGACATACAATTATTAAGCTATTTTCATGTACAACATAGTGACTGGACATTTGTATACATTGGGAACTGATCAGAATAAGCCTAGTTATCATCTGTCGCCACACACTATTAATACAATGTTGTTGACTGTATTCACTGTGCTGTACTTGACATTCCCATGACTTATTTGTTTTCTAACTGGAGCTTATATCTCTTGATTCCCTTTAATCATTTCATCACCTCCCCACCACCCCAATCCACCTCACCTCTGACAGCCACTGCTCTGTTCTCTGAATCTATGAGTTTGGGTTTTGTTTTCTATTGCTTGTTTGTTTTGTTTTTTGGAGTTCACTTACAAGTGAAGTCATACAATATTTTCTTTTCTCTGTCTGACTTACTTCTCTTAGTATAATACTCTCAAGTTCCAACATGTTGCAAATGGCAAAATTTCATTCTTTTTTATGAGTGAGTCATATTCTATCATTTTGAGAAAACTCTATACTGTTTCCTATAGTGGTTGCCCCAGTTTACATTCCTACCAACAGTATAGGAGGAATCCACATCCTCACCAGCACTTGCTATGTCTTGTGTTTTTGATAATAGCTACTCTGACAATGTGAGGTGGTTAGGGATATCTTTTGCCACGAGGAGCATGAAAAGTGAGGAGAAAGTCAGCACTTGGGATGGTCAAAGGAAAGGATTGGAGACATGGGCTGGTTGCTGGTGTGTGGACCTAGGCAAAGGGCTGGTGCAGAAGATAAAGTCACAAGGACCTAGAAGCAAGCAGAGATGATAGTGAGGGCAGTAAGGCAGGATACTGCTCCAGTTTCCCTGGGGACAGCTGCAACAGTTAACTTATCAGTAGCTCAGGAGTCCAAACTGGTTCCTAGAGCAATGCATGGGGCAAACACCAGCGAAGAAGGTGGAGAGAAGAGGGCAAGGAAGTTAATGGAAGGCCATCCCACAAAAAGCAAGTGGAGGGGTGCTATCCGACATCTAGAGCAAGAAGGAATGACCCCTGCCAGGTGGCAGCTCCTCCAGCCACTGCCGCTACAGGCTACAGCCTCTGCAGCCCCTCCTGTAGATAAACAGGGTGCAGCCTGCCCCACCCCTGCCCAGATAAACAAAGGAGCTCTCTGCTCTTTCCCAATACCTGGGCAGTAATGCTGAGGTGAAGGAGGAAGAGAAGTGGCACAGCAGGTCCTCGCTCTTGGAATCTGCAGGGGTAGGTTGCTTTTGCAATAGCTGTATGTCATTTTGCAACTTGCTGGTCTCTGAACCTCAGATTCCTGAACATCTGTAAATCACAGACACTGATGATGTGACTTAATTCCTAGGGCTAGAGTAAGGTGCAGATGAGTTCATGGGCTGAGGAGGTATCTATAATCCCTAAGGTGATATGGACATAGTGTTAAAAATATCAGCATCAGATATTATCAAAATATCAAATATCCAGAACCAGGTTGGGGTGAGAGTGAGTGAGTCAACAAGGAAGAAAATTGCCCCACTTCTTGAAGAGAGTTCTCAGAAGACCAGGGCTGGCAGCTCAGGTTAAAGGGCAGGCATAAATAGCCAGTGCCTGCCAAGGAAAGGCTACTTGGCTGGAGAACCTGGAGCCCTAACGGAAGCAACTGTGAGTGTCTGTCTTTGCCTCTCACCTTGTTTTCCTGATGTCTGGTGAATATCTCCTTGTTATGGGTAGTTTTTCCTACTGGTGTTGAGGAAGGGGGGGGTCTATGTAGCTCTTCCGGTCTGGGAGGTGGGGGGAGTGCTCGTCTGCCCCTTGTTCTGCTCCCTTTGCTCAGTGGGAGACAGGGTTTCTGCGCTGAGGCAGGAGGGTGAGTTACATGTGACACCCGTGCATACCCCAGATGCTATTGTCTGGAAGCCCCAGTGGAAACTGCAATTCCAACTTCTTTCCTGGGCCTGTCCTCCCCTGGTTTCTTCAGAAAGAAGCGTGGTGGAGGAGAACGAGAGCAGGCATTCACGAGCCTGGGTTCTATCCCCATCCTGGTGCCAGCTGCCTGAGGGGCCTGGATAAACATGCTTCTCTCTGAGCCTCAAATCTTTATTTACAAGAATAGACTTACTGGACTAGGTCACCGATTTTCCAACCAGTTTTCAGAGGAGTCACTTTTTCAATGAAGTCTTTGTCTGAGAGTGTGGTATGCACTGAAGGCTATGTGGGCTGAGGAGGCCATGGCCCTGGCGCCTCCCTCTGCAGCCCCAGTAGGATGTCTCATCTGAATCCTAGGGCTGAGAGATTGTAGGTCAGCTCTCCTCTGGCACCTTCCTGCTACAGTGGCCGGGGATGCCTTTCGTGCCATCTTGACCTAAGGGTAGAATGCATATTGCTTTTCATTGTTGCCCTGACTTGGGAGCAGGTCCCTGGAGTTGAGGAAGCTGCGGGTCAGAGGACGATGCCCGCACGTTGGCCTGGGTCCTTCAGTGCTCATGACTGAGCTGCCGCCCAACAGCGCAGTGAAGCAGCTGCTGCTGGCCTGTGAGCTTGCCTGCGGGGCTCTAGAGACCCCCAGGATGCCCAAAGCAGTGGTGAACTTGAACTTGAGAGGCCAGAGCTGAATAGGGGTCATCCACAGCCCAGCATCACCAGGGACTAAAGAAAGCCCTTCGCTGGCCAGGAGGCCCCTCCCCTGCCACCACTTGGGCCTGCCTGATGACCACCTTCTCCTTTGCATGAGTCCCTCAGGCTCTGCCCTTGGCCTCTGCAACTCCCAGAGCTATTTCCATGTCCCTAATGCTAGTTTCTCCCTGAGGGAGGGGAGAAGCCCAACAGTGGGATAGTCCAGGCCCTGCACCCACCCTGATCTCAGTTCCTGATCCCTTGCAGATGGTAACTGGTTGCCCCATTGGATCTCCTTTTTCCTACTCCCAAAACTAGCCTCCCCTGGACTGAGCCCTTCTCATGTGGCTCTTTCCCCCTGTGAGGCCCCTTTTCCAAATTTTCTCACATGGCCTGGGCAGAACTCTGCATGTCCCAGGGTCTCTCCAGGTGCTAGTTTAGTACCTCTGTGAACTTTAGCCTGGGCTCTGTCTGGGACTTCCTCATGGAGATAGCGTCTAGTCCGCGAACAGGAGATCACAGGGCAAACATGCAGCCACACATCCGTCTTGTGCTCAGGATAGGTGCCACTGAGCCTTTGGGACTCTGGTTCCCTTTCAGACCAGCACAAACCACCAGTGCTCATTCATCCAAGGCAGCAAGGAAGAGAAAACAGGTTTGCCTTGTCAGAGCAAAGCCACCCACCTCAGTGGCACAGACAGGGAGAAGGGGGTCCATAAGGGTGAAGGGAGAGTCCTGCCCCAAGGCGCCCACTGAATCCTTCCTGCATGGCATGTGGCCTCAGGGAGAATTCCATATCCTAGCCACTGTCCTGGTGGCAGTGCCCCAGGAAAGGCACAACAAATGACACAGGGCATCTGAGAGCAGGTGGGTGCTGCTGCCAACCAAGGACAGAGTTCCAGCTGGGTAACTCATGTCATCCCAGGCCCTACCATATGCCCGCCGTGTCCCTAAACCACTCCCCAAATCCTACTGATCTCCACCCCAAGGAGGGGAGAGGAGTTGGGGGAAGGGTTTTTCCTGACCTCCCAGAGCTGGGCACTGCCCCAACCCATGACCTAGAACCAAGAGCATGCCCTTTGTTTTTCTGTTTGCCCACCTAGGCCATGCTTCTCCTCCCTCTCTCCATGCTGATCCTGCTCACATGGCTCCCAAGGTCACTGGGAGCAGAAGTGAAGACGTATTCCCACAGAGCAGCAACCACCGCCTGCACCCTGGTCATGTGTAGCCCTGTGGATAATGGCCTGCCTGGTCGTGATGGACGGGATGGGAGAGAGGGCCCCCGGGGCGAGAAGGGGGATCCAGGTAGACTGGGACCGTGGGTGTGTGTCCTAGTGGGCATGGGTGGGCATTGGAATTGTGACCGACCCAGAAACTCTGGATATTCCTCTGTGGAAGCCTTGGAAATGGACTGACTTCTTCCCAAGGGTGTGAGTTTCCCCTAGACCTTCAGTCCACCTAAACCACTGGTTTACCAGTTGGTAAATGACAGGCTTCCCTGAGCCCACAGGGGGCTCTTTGCACCACCCTCCACCAGCTGTCCTTATTCCACTCCTAGGATCTTCTGATTCCTCCTCTTGCAACAATGAGCAAATAGTAGGTAAATGTCTGGCATTTGGGGCCCTCTAGCACCCTACTCAAGCATTTAACAATTGTTCATTCCAGCTAAGTGGTGTGTGATGGTAAATATTTTCAATATTTAATTAAATTCTACTGCATGAAGAGTGGGGAAGGATAGACTCTGTGGCCCCATACTCAGGCCTGGTCAGAAAGATTCACCCTTAACACATGAAGAGAGAAGGAACAGGAGCTCACATTTCTTTGTGTCGCCTTTCTTGTCCCTGTGTTTGGTGTTTACTTAAGTAATTCATTTAATCTTGACAAAAGTCTTACAAGGGATGTATTAATTTTATTTGACAAGTAAGAAAGTTGTAACACAGAGAAGCTAAATGACACCCAGTCTGGAAGGTGGAAGGACATGAGCTTCTGTATCAGATCTTTGCTGGACTGCTAGCTCAGCGCCACAGCAGGAACCCCCCTGGGACAAGCCACTCTGTGCCCCCGAGTCTGTAAATGGGGATAATATCTACCACACAGTGACAAATAATTGAGCCAAGGCTTTATTTTTTGTTGAGTGTTCAGGATAAAGTTGCATCTTCCTACTGTACCAACCAGAGTAATTCTCTTGAGATTTCCAAAGGTGCTGATTTTTAAGGGAATCATCTGAGAAATATTGGTCCACAGGGGTGGTACTGGGTCTTTCTAGCAAGAAGGGAGAACTCAGTGAACTAGTAAGAAGGGCGAAGCCACCACCAGGGCCCTGAGCTAGGGCTATGGAGGAAACAACTGTGGCCTTTATCTTCCTGGAGTTTGCCTTTTGGGTTGGGAGGGAAGGAAACTAACATTTAAGCTGGAAAGAATAGGAAACATTTCCCAGGCTTTGTAGAGTAGGCACAAGCGTCGGTCTGTCTGTCCTGCACAGACAGAAAGTGGCTCCCAGCGTGAATGGGTTGGGGCTTGGGGAGGGCCGCCTGGAATTGAAGTCGGAGGAAGGGTGGTGTTGAAGGCACCTGCTCTCTTGGACAATCCCAGCTCTCTCTTGCTCCCAGAGGGACCCTGAATGGCACCCTGGGGGCCCTTTGCTGCACTAGCCCTCTGTGCCTGTCGCTTGGACTGTGGCTGAGACCTCCTCCTCTTGCGCAGGCCCTTCACCCTGTGCCCCTTCCAAGTGTGGCTGTGGGCTGGTGCTTGGCCAGAGAACAGTGCACAGCTGGGCCAGGACACGTGGCTGCTCTCCAGCCGCTGAGTCCCGGGCACGTTATTCACTCAGCCATTACAGGTCTGAACATTTCCTGGAGAGCTTGGCACATCCTCGGAATCCTGCCCCAGGATTCTGATAAACAAGGCACCAGGAACCTGTTCTAAAGGACAGATGGGCCTGAGGGGAGAGACCCTCGAGCAGCAGTGGAAGGCGGAGCCAGGGTCGCTGTGACAATGCCCTGGACATAGCGTGGAGGGCCAATAAGCTGGGACCCTGCTTTGGGGACTGTATTTCCAGGGACAATTCACTGATTCCCCAGCACCTCCCAGAGTCCTGCCTGGAAGGATTCTGTGAGCAAGCCCGTGAAGGGGGGTGGCCTCCCTTGGAGTGAAGCCATACACCCTGCGGCAGCCCTGAGACCCGCCTCCATCCCTGCTGCCTTTTCAGATCTGACCTCCTTTCCTCCTCCCCACACTTAGGACCTCTCGCTGGTCCCTACCCGCCCTCCGTCCCCTCCTCCTCAGGGCCCTGTCACCACTCTGCCCATAGATGTCCTTGTGGCCCTCTCCTCACCTCCTGCACAGCCTCACTCACAGCACCTTCCCAGGGCATCCTCCCCTGGTCCCCTGACTTAGAAGACACTGCCCCCACTGTCAACACTCTATGCCTTGTTTTCTTCCTCTGCTCTCATAACCTTATGCTGAACACGTCCATTTTTACATCTGTTTCTATGCGCTTGAGCTTCCAGGAGGAAGGGATTTGATTTTTTTGTCTCTTTCTTTCCTCACTGCATCCCAGCATTAAGGACGGTGCCCCAGACATAGCCAAAGCTGCGTGAGTACTTCTGAGTGAGTGAATGTATGAAGGAGAGGGAGATTTTAGCGCAGTGAAGACCGGCCACACTGCCGGCTCATAAAGCTTCCCTTCAGGGGGCCTTGGGGTACAGGGCTAGGCCTTCGGAGAACACAAGGGTGCTAAGTGAGTGCTTTGGGGGGCCTGGCAACTTGCTATTCCAGATGGCGTTCCTTTCCCCACCTCAGGGCTTATGGCCTCCTGATTGGTGCACCAAGGACAGGCAACCTGGAACGCCCCCTTTGAGGGAGGGGCCTTCTCCTTTGGCCCATCTACCTACTGCCATCCCTCCAGTGGAGCCTAGGAGAGTCTCAGCCTGGGGTCAGGGCATCTCTTCCCCTAGCACAGTGTGCCATTGCATACAAGATGCTTCCACTACATTCCTAGTAAGGATCATAACGCAAAGCAGGACACAACGCCCAGCACAGAGCCTCTTGGTCACAGATCAAATGCCCCGGTACCCCCAACCAGCACATTCTTGCCTAACAGTTGAAAATTCTATTACAAATCCTTTTGAAGCCCAGGACCTGGTGCACTTGCATCTCGCCCAGCACTGAGCATAACGTTAGGTTCCCTAGATAGTTTCTGAGTGCACAAATGAGTGAAATAATGAGCAAATGAGCCAATAAGTGAATGAACAAATTAGCACCATCTGTCAGGTATCATTTTTCTTTTTTCCAGTGAATGTTTACAGCAGCATTATTCACAGCAGCCAAAGACGGAAACAACCCAAATGTCCATCAGTTGATGAATGAACAAAATGTGCTCTATCCACTCAATGGAGTGCTGTTCAGCCATACAAAGGACTGAAGAGCTGAGATATGCACAGGTGGCTGAACCTCCAGAACATCACCCCAAGTTTAAAAAAAAGTCCAGACATAAAAGGTTTCCAGTTATGTGAAAAATCCAGAATAGACAATAGAGACAGATAGCAGAAGCAGTAGCCAGGGACCTGGGGTGGTGGGGGATGGGAAGGGATTGCTTAATGGGTATGGGGTTTTGGGGGGTGATGAAACCCTTTTGAACTAAATAGAGGTGATGGTTGCCCAACATTGTGAATAAGCTAAATGCCACTGAATTGTACACTTTCAAAGTTTAAAAAGTTAATTTTATTCTATGTGAGTATCTCCTCAATAAAAAGAATAACCAGACTATCAGAATTGAATGTAAAATTCTTAAACATTGATAGCCATTTTCTCCCTTTGGTCTTTTGGGGTAAATCTTGTATAATTTCAGTTTTAGGAAGCCTTTCTTGAGGTAATATGTCTTCTGAAAAATGTTTGATCATTTTTCCAACACAAAAAGACTATGTGGTCACTAAAGATAAACAGAAAGAAGAAAATTAAAATTACCTTTAAAGAACAACTGTTAAAACTCTTGCATATGCCTTTCCTGTGGTTTTTCCAGTGTGTTACATGTGCACACCCCTATACATCATGGACATATTTATGAAACAGGATAAGAGTGAACATCGTGCTGATAACATACTTTTATCATGTACTGATGAGACAGATAGTAATTTGGTCTGCTTTCTATAGTTTCAAGAGTAGGTTACATACTTTTTTCTTTTTGCATTGAGATATAATTGATACATATATCATTATATTAATTTCAGGTGTACAACATAATGATGTGATATTTGCAGACATTGTGAAATGGTCACCACAATAAGTCTTGTTAACATTCATCACCATATAGATTAGCAATTTTTTCTTGTGATGATGAGAACTTTTAAGATATACCCTCTTAGCAACTTTCAAATATGCAGTTTACAGTACTAACTATGGTCACCATGCTGTACATTATTTCCCCAGAACTCACTTATTTTACACCAAGAAGTTTGTACTTTTTGAGCACCTTCACTCATTTGGTCCTCCCCCAACCCCACCTCTGACAACTGCCAGTCTCATCTCTGTATCTATGAATTTGCTGTGTTTCTTCGTTTAGATTCCATATATGAGTTTGTACAGTATTTGCTTTCCTGTATGACTTATTTCACTTAGCATAATGCCCTCAAAATCCATCCATGTTGTCGCAGATGGCAGGATTTCATTAATTTTTATGGCTGAATAATATTCCATCATATATACACCCTGCATTTTCTCCCTCCATTCATCTAGTGATGGACACCTAAGCTCTAGGCTGCCTCCATGTCTTGGCTTTTGTAAACAATGCTGCAATGAATGTAGGGGTACATGTATCTTTTTGAGCTAGCATTTTCATTTTTGTTGAAGAAATCCCCAGAAGTGGAATTGCTGGATCACTTAAGTTTTTGAGGATCTTCCATATTATTTTCCATAGTAGCTGCACTAGTTCACATTCCTACCAACAGTGCATGAGAGTTCTCTTTTCTCCACATCCTCACCAACACTTGTTATTTGTTCTTTTTTTGATGTTAGCCATTCTGACAGGTGTGAGGTGATAGCTCACTGTGGTTTTTATTTGCATTTCCCTGATAATTATTTTGGATATAAACTTTGGTGCTGAGAGATAGAGCAAAGAGTCCAGGACCAAGGGTAAATGCTGACAGATTGCCCGCTGTAAATCCTGTGCCTTGGAGCAGAAGGTGAGCTGTGTGGGAAGTCAGATGGGTCTTGGCTTGAATCAGCCTCCACCCCTAGCAAGCTTTTCTCCTCACCTGTAAATGGGCATGTGGACACCCACTTCCTGGATTACCACTGGGCCAATAAATGTGGAGGTGGCATGTCTACCCCTGAGAACCCTGAAGGAATGCCACGGGGCTGACCCTGCAGGCAGCTGATGACTCCTGGGCCTAGGGCCAGAATAATGCTCATTTCTTCTGCTGCTACAGGTTTGCCAGGGGCTGTAGGGAGAGCAGGGATGCCTGGCCCACCTGGCCCAGCTGGGCCCAAAGGTGACAATGGCTCTGCTGGAGAACCTGGACCAAAGGGAGACTCTGGACCACATGGTGAGTAGCTGGGCATGGAATCAGATGTCTGCGGGTGGTGCTGCTGCAGCTAGGATGTGCCAGTAGGCGTGCACAGGCACCACTCCAGGAAGAAGGAAGTAGGTTGTTTTGAAGGTGGCATAAAGTTATTTTGGGGAAGACTGGAGCCACTATTGGGCATCATCTAGGAATAATGCTGCCTCTCTGACTTCTATTATTTCTCTTATCTTTCGTGCATTTCCATTCCAAGAAGATTTAGTGTCACTGACCAGTCTGGTCCTTTTCCCCAGGACCTTCAGGACCTCCAGGTATACCTGGCTCAGCTGGACGAGATGGTGCCCCAGGGAGGCAGGGGAGCATAGGGCCTCCAGGCACACCAGGCCTAAGAGGAGAGCCTGGGCCCAAAGGTAGGTGGTCGGTATGCCTCTAGTGTGGGAGGGAGATGGGAGGAGTGACCACTGCTGTCCATGAAGTGAGTGACCCAAGGCCTGCTCAGAGGGCCAGGAAAAGCCCAGACCATCAGCCCTGGGTAAGCCTTCTCCGGCCCCCACATTCCCACGTGGGCAGTGTCTTCCTGTTAGCCTTGGTGGAGGGACACTGGCAATGAGCCCAGCCTGCCCAGGTCTCTCCCTCCTGGGAGCCGTGGTGAAAGGCTCGCCTGCTCAACACCCTGAGCAGCATTTGTCCCAATGTGTTCCTTGCTCAGGAGAACCGGGTGCCCCAGGCATGCAGGGCTCTGCAGGGACAAGAGGCCCCACAGGTCTTAAAGGAGACAGAGGTGCCCCTGGTGAACGTGGAGCCCCTGGAAATGCTGGGGTAGCTGGTGAGTGATGGAAGAAGCTGGGATTGGCTCCAGCTCTCTTGTGATCCTAAAGCTGTCAATGCCTACCCCTCTGCCACCATCCTTCGAGTCAGAACTGGCCTTATTGTGGGTGATAGAGTCTATAACTAAGAAGCATGCACCTGGGAACTGTCTTTGTCTGGAGAGAGTGCAGTGTGAGCAGCAGGGACCATCTGTGTACAGAGAAGGTTGTGGAGTGTGGGGGCAGTCATGCAGAGAGGGGCACAGCTGGGCTTTAGGAATAGTCTGTAAATGGGGAGAGTGCTGCTAGGCAGTAGGACAGTCCATGTACTGGGAGGGTGGAAATGCCAGAGTATGCGTACAAAGCTTCCTCAACTCTTTTCTGATCCCAGGACCTGCTGGAGCCAATGGTTCACAGGGACCTCCAGGTGCTAGGGGACCCCCAGGACTGAAAGGGGACAGAGGTGCTCCTGGGGACAAAGGAGCAAAGGGAGAGAGTGGGCTTCCAGGTAAGGTAGCATCCTGTGGCTCTGGGAGCCCCCACCAGGAGGGGGAGGGAGGGGAGGAGGAGACCCCCTGCAGCTTGGGACAGCCCCTCTTGGATGTCAGCCCCATTCATTACAGGGATGGGGGAAAGCAGGGAAGTCCTACAGGCTGGAAGGCAGGAGAACTGGGCTCTGGTTTTAGACTCTATTACTTTTACTGGAAAGCAACCCTGAGCAATTTTGCCATCTGATCACTGGGAAAGCACAGGTCCCTTCCCACTCATCAGCCTGCTTTGAGCAGCAAATAACCCAGTGGACAAGAAGAGCCTGAGGAGCATGTATTCCTGTCCTCCCAAAAAGGAGGTGCTATCAGATTCCCAGGACTCGAAGTTAAAATGTCTTCTGGTTCAGTGTCAGGGAGGTACAGGGACCTGCTCAGGGGACAGTTTGTTCACAGCAGAGCCACAGGAAACCCCGTGGGCAGTATAGGGGCCAGTTGTGTCAGCAGATGTAGACTTCCTAGGGGTCAGTCCCAGTTCCTAACCCCGACCCCCTAATATGTGCCCACAATGGGGCACCCTCCCCTGGAGGCCCAGGCTCTGAGCTGATCCCAGGATGGGCTGGGCTTGCCTTCATCCGGCCTCTTTCCTGCAGACATCGCTGCTCTGAGGCAGCAGGTGGAGGCCTTACAGGGACAGGTACAACACCTCCAGGACGCCTTCTCCCAGTACAAGAAAGGTGAGTTTCTGGGCCTGAACTGGAGCTGGGCACCCAGGCTTGGCTGGAGACTGGGTCTGGGCCTTGGTTTGGAGTTGGTGGGCCTGAGACTGGGCCTGGGTCTGAGATTGGAATAGGCTGGTGCCATGCTAAGGGCTGGTGCTGGGGCGGGTGCAGGGAGTGGGGATAAGGTTAGGGCTGGGACAGGGTAGTGCAGCTCCAGGCTCCAGGGTCTGGAAATAGATGCAAGGGACAAGTAGGAGGATGTGGCCCACATCAGTGGCTCGGTGGGCTGGTGGCAGCATGGTGGAGGCTCACAGGCTCCAGAACCCCTTCAGCACACAGCCACCTGTCACCCAAGCCAGATCAGTGCCCTGAGCCCAGCGCAGTTCAGCCAGGCTTCACTCCTGCCAGCCCTGTAATGGTCCCACCGACGGACAAGCAAACACCCAACCCAGAATACATTTCTTACCCCTCTGGGGCTGGGCGTGTGAGTGACCAAAGCTGCCGCCGCACAGCCCCAGGCAGTGGGGTGCTCACATGCTGTCCCAAGGGACAGGGCTGGGCTCCCACTCCTGGGGTTCAAGCTGGTGGGGGCCTGACCTTGATGTGTGGCCATGAGGTACCTCACCCACACCCATGGGTCTGGCAAGGTGCAGGTGCCTCTGGGCTCCAGCCAGCCCTGGGCTCTCCCTGCACCTCCTCCAGGGTTTCAAGCAGAGATTTTCCCCTAACCTTGGGAGGCTGAGGGGTCAGGGGCTGCAAGAGCACACAGGTCAGGGCCCTGTGCCTTTGGAATCTGCCCCCTGGTCCCTAACTGCCCCTCCTCCTCCTCTGCTCTCCCTGACATCAGCTTTGAGTCATAACATTTGTCAAATCTCACCAATCCAGGAAAAGAAGAGTTCTTCTGAAGGAGTAAAGTGTAAAGGGACCTTACTGGGTGAGACCCAGGGTTGGCTTATAAGTACCTAAGCCAACTAAGTATCTAAGTTCCAAGGATGAGGGTTTCAAGCATTTGTATGTGTTCCTCCCTTCACAAACATATTTGCTTATGTATTCACTCATCATGCACGCAGATGCACACAGCAGAGGGCCTGTGCATTCGCATGTGCCACATGTATAACTGATACCATCATGTACACACACTGCCTACATATGTGAACACACACATATATATATACCCACACAAATCCAGATGGACCTTAAGGACTCCTGTGTACATTCCGATGACTACATGGACATATTCATGTATGCACTGCATACCCACCCAGGTGCATGGAACATGAACCCAGTAATGGCATGAGAACTCTTACACTGACCTTCTCCAGGGCTGCTCTGAGTGCCATCCTGAGCCTGTGGAGAAGCTGTCCCTGAGCCCTTGTTGAAGCTACTCAGAGGAGGAGGACAGTGGGTCAGGGTGCAGCCTGGGTTCCTACCAGCCCAGGAAGGCCAGGTACAGCCCTCTCTGGAGCCCTGAAGATGTCTGTGCATGAGTCAAAGGGATAAGGATGGGATGGAATGGAATAAAGAGATCTTTGACATGCTTTTATAGAGTGTACACATCTTTGGAAATGAGGAACTGGACACCCTGAAAAAGGAAGTGACTTTCCCTTGCCCACCTGACAGTCTTTGTCAGAGGAGTTGAGCAGCTGGCCTTCTGATTCCCAAACAGGGCTCTCTCCAGCAGTGGCCCTGCTCCCACATTCACCTCTCCGATGCCTTCATCCCTCACCCAGCACTGCAGGCGAGGCTGCCTGGCTGGGACATCACCCACCTGTGTACCGAGAGGCCAACGCTGGCTGCAGGCAGTGCAGAGATTAGTATATTGCTGCTCCCAGATGTCTACTTCAGGTGTCCTTTTCTCTCATCCCATTGCACAGCAACCCCACATGCCCTGCTCTTAGAAAGTGAGCCCCCTGAACTGGGATTTCCCATATGCTCAGAGTCAGTCCCGTCCTGCACAAGGTCATTTTCCTGGCTGAAGTCATTCTAGTTCTACACAGCAACTGAGAAACTGATCCTACCGTACAATGTGGGCTGAAATAGAGAGAGCATGTCTAAGCTTTAGTATCAGATCAAACAGGTTTAATCCCAACTCTACATTTGACAGTTGCATGCCTCTGGGCCTCTTACTTAACCTCTCTGAGTCCCAGGGTTCTGGTGTGTAGCTAGAGACCACAGTACCCTTTCCCAGGTTTCACTGTGGTGCTGAGGCTGCTCTGGAATCAAGTGTCTCACTTTTGTCCTATCTGGTGCCCTGACCTGACACTGCATATGGGAGGCCTGGGGGGCACCAGTGGGGACACAAAGATCACAGATGGGGCCACACTCCTAACCTTTCTCTCCTCTCCTCCTAGTGGAACTCTTCCCCAATGGCCGAAGTGTCGGGGAGAAAATCTTCAAGACAGGAGACTTTGAAAAAACTTTTGAGAATGCAGAGCATGTATGCACACAGGCTGGGGGACAGATGGCCTCCCCACGCTCTGCAGCCGAGAATGAGGCCTTAAAACAGCTGATCATGGCTCAGAACAAGGCAGCGTTCCTGAGCATGACCGACATGAAGGTGGAGGGCAAGTTCACCTACCCCTCAGGGGAGCCCCTGGTCTATTCCAACTGGGCCCCGGGGGAGCCCAACAACAATGAAGGGGCAGAGGACTGCGTGGAGATCTTTACCAACGGCAAGTGGAATGACAAGAACTGTGGGGAGCAGCGCCTCGTGATCTGCGAGTTCTGAGCCCCCAGTAGGTGGGGCAGTGCTTGGCACAGGAGCTTGGCTAGCGAGTCAGGGACCAGACCCTGTGCTGCCAACACGCCAATAAAATGTGACTCCTCTGCTGGCCAGGGCTTCTCCACAGAGCCGTGCAACAAGGTCAGAGGGAGGGCCCCTGCCCAATGCCTCTCAGAGTAGGATCGGAAACTGGCTTCACACCTGGAATAGCTGCCAGAGGATGAATGGGCCAGCCTGCCTTTCCAATTGTGAGGGATAAAAATTCAGTCCAAGACCTCCCTGTTACAAAATCCAGTGGCTCCTCCTCAGCTCTCCTTCTCCTTGAACAATCAGCCAAATTTGACCCATCGATCACTCCTTTACTCTTCCTCTCCTTGGCTTCCAGGACACCACCCATGCTTGCTTTTCTCTTATTCTGATGGCAACTCCTTATCAGCCTCTTTGGCTGGTCCCTCCTCTTCTTGGCCACTTAACGGTGGGGTGAGTGCCCACACCTCAGCCCTTGGTTCTCCCCTCTCCTTACACTCACTCCAGGGGAGCTCATTCTGGCTTTAAATTTCCCCCTATGATGGCTCCCACAAGAAGACCCTGTTCAGGACCTCTCCTGGATCTGCGGTCTCCTCTAGCCAATGCAAGCTGGAGCCCCAGGGCAGGGAGGCCTCTGCAGCTGCCTCTTGCTTCAAGGCCTGAGCCCAGGACGCTGGGGGATGAACTGCAGGGAGTGTCCGCCTCGCCCACACCGCTCGGCTTCCATCCACCCAGTGGCCTCCCCCTCCTCCTGCTCTGCCTAGAATCTCTGTCCGTGTCAGTATGACTGCCCCTTGGGTCTTGGGAGGGAGTCCCAGCTGTACAATCCTAAATCCGCCTGAAGTCTCAGGCACAGAGGCTGTCCAGCCATGCTCAAAGTCACCCCAAACCTCTTGCCTGGAAGTTCCAGGAATGTTCTCTCTCCACTCCACCCAGTCAAATACTTCTCCTCATTTACAGATAAGGAAATCAAGACCAGGGGTGGGGGGCTTGCACTAGGCCACAGAGGGCAATATGCCACAGCTCAGTCATGAAAAAGGTCTTATACTTCTGGTCTGGAAATTTTTTAGGGCAAAGGCCTCTGTGTATTCAGTCTATTTGATTGACACACTACTGCAAAAGTGACACCTGCACTTAGAAACTGCAATGACACCTGCAAGAACCATAGGCTCATAGCAGAAGCAACAAGTGCCTCCCCAAGGCAGGAAACCGACCACTCACTCTGTCCTTCCCCGGAGCCAAGACTACTGCCCCTTCTGGCCTTCCTGAAGGGACCCCCAAGCCCCACCTCTCTTCCCAACACCCCTGCAGGCGCTCCTCATATATAGCACAGCATGTCTGAAAACAAGAGGCACCCCTCCCAAGGGCATGCAGCCCAGTCTCTCCACAAAGTTTTTTTTCCTGTTACTGAAAAAAAAAAACCAATTCCTGGCAGCTTTTGAAATATGAGTCAGTTATATGATAAACAGCCCTCCAGTACAGAGGTCAACCTGGACACCCTCATCAAGGGAGTGTAGGTCTTTTTTAAATTACCAGTGAGAAAAAAACTAGAGCTAGTTTAAGCAAAAGAGGAGAATTTTTCCTAAGAACAGAAAGTTCTGAATTGGCTCAAGTGGGACTGGGGAAGCAACATTGTCCTACTCCCTGGCTTCTGCAGTGTTTTTTAGATCCTTGCCGCTTTTTCTCCTTTACATACCAACTTCCTCTTCTTCTGGATCTTTCCACTGCCCAAGTGTAGGGAATTGTGTGTCTCTGAGATTGCCACACAGAGACCAGAAACTTTTGTTTGATGTCAGGGCAATACTCCTATGAGAATGAATCGGCTTGTCTCAGATCCCTTCCTCTGGTGCAATTCCCTAAACCCGGGGGGTGGGACCGCACAGGACAGGATGGCCCCGGGCAAGGTCCCCATGGTCTGGGCACACACTCTAAAAGTGATTGCTACCCAGCCCAGTACTTAAGCCAAGCATATTTCTTGACAAGAAGGAAGGAAAGAGTGGCAGAGCTATGTGACTCAGCAGGAATAAAAACGTCTCCTGTGGCACTGACGGCCGGGAAAGTTGAGACCCCAAACTAGAATAAGCTTTAGATCTACCCACCGTATGGGGCCCCGTTGTCTGCTGTGCTGTCCAGCTCAGAGGACAAGTAAGGAGGGTCTTGGAGGCTCTGTAGACATAGGCCGACTAAAGCAGAGGACTGAGGCAACTATTCAGGGAAATTCAGGTCCTAACTCACTCTCGAGCCCACAGGCCTCTCCTATGCTAACATTCATGGGCAAAGGGCCACCCAGATCTTAAACAATATCAGCCCCACTCCGACTGTAGCAGCCACAGCCCCTGGTTTAGGAGCCCAGATGCCAAGTAAAACCAGGGCTCTGTGACTCTCACATTCTCTGGAGATGTTATGACCTTCGCAATGCCAGGTGACATGGGGGCAGCTGGAACCCTCCCCTCTGGGAAGACGGACAGCCATAGCAGTCTCATGGGGAAACCTCCATTTAGTTTAATAGTCTATTCTCAAGTCATCTCCTAGTGCTAGCACCAACCGGACTGAAACCCCATATTGAATAGCCAGTGGGTTCCCTCTGGTGTTTGCTTGTCTAGGATCCTGTCTTTGTTCTAAATTATCTTGATATAAACCACTGACAATTGAGAATCTTAAGTTCAGGGCATTCTCAATCACTCTTAACTTCCAGATGTCCATAATTCAAGTTTGAACGTGTGCACTTGACCTTTTCAAGTTATCTATGTTTTACGAACTAAGCATCTATCAAGGAGAATAGAATATTAATTTCTATGTCCAATATTTACCCAGAAACAGATGGACAGCTGGTCATGCCTTCATAGGTGCTAGTGCTTGCCATTCATGGCTTCAGAGGGCACTGCTCTGCAGAACCTGAGGGAACCCAACAGGGCAGACGCCAGGTGAAGGCCCCTTCCAGGACCTCTGCCCGCATCCTGATGTCTTTGTCAGGTGGGCTTCCAGGAAGCCCAAGGGCAGAGTCACAGAGCAGACTGACAACTGGTGGAGGCAATGTCGTCCCCGTTCAAGACGGGCAGGAGGCGCCCACCACCCCTCTGTGTGCTGGACCCTTGGCTGGTGCCCTGAGGGACCCCAGGGCAGTCTCTGAAGTTTCCTTACTACAGGTCCTCAGCCTGAACTCTTCTGTATCATGAGGGGATGTGAGTCATGACAAAAAGTCACAAGTAAACACTCAACAGTGTTCTCTAAAAGGACCTGATTCACAGAAAAGTCCAGATTCCCTCCCTGCTGATGCTGAGGGGGGAAAGAAAAAGCCCAGGGCTTGATTCTGGTTGGACTTCAAAGAGATACCCAGAAAGTCTACAGAGGGAGCCCACAAATCCAGTCTCCACGAGGCCCAGGAAGGAGCAGCTGTTGCATCCTGTCCTCCAGGGGACTCTGAAATTGTCCTGGACACAGATCTGAGGCAGGCAGAAAAGGAGGGGGTGGAGTGGCACACAGGCCCTGCTCACACAGGTTTGGAAACAAAACAGACATACAGACACGGAGCAGAAAATTTCACCAGTACTGAGGAGGAAAGGGGAGAGGAGGAACGCAGGGGCATCTGAAGATGCAGTCAATGGGCTCTTGGAACCACACCGCTCACCAAGCTCCCCCTGTGATCTCTCTGTTTGCCTCCCGTGTTAAAGACAAACAGCAGAGGGCAGCAGAGGGCCACAGCTCCTGCCGCACCAGGACACTCAACCCTATTACCCCTCAGATGAGGCTGTGCTCATAGTGGTATTCCAAAGTAAATTTGGTTGCTTCTCCTTGGATCCAGCTTGGAGTTCAGTCAAGCTCCAGAGAAAGGAGTCAGGTCACACATTTTGGGGGAGGACTAAGATTCAGTCATTTGTTTGTTCATTCAACTGTTAGGAGTGTGCATGTGGTTCCCCGCCCTTTTTGAGGTCCTGGATTGCAGTGGTGAATGAGGTAGTCTTGTGATAATCACACCAACAGGAACGAACGCTAGCCTGGCCTCTGTGCAGGACAGCGCTGTCCTAAGTACTCTACTTGTATCACTTCATTTATCCGTCACGACTACCCTGAGGGAGGCACTATTATTTTCCCAGTTTTATTGGAAAGGGAACTACAGCACAGAGAATGTGTGTGACTTGCCCAGGGTCACACAGCTGCAAAGCCATGAATCCAGGCAGTCTGACTCCCAAGTCCTTTTAATGACTTTGCTGCCCTGACAGAACTTAAAGAAGTAAATGATCAAGATGACAGCAGATGACTATAACTGCTACTAACACATTAAAACAGGGCACTGTAAGAGTGACTGAGGTAGGGGCACCTTAGATTCAATGGTCAGATAAGGACTTTATAGGGGAATAATAGTGACATTGAAAGAGGATCATCCTAGTACTCAGATAATCTCTGTTGAGCCCTAGAGGTCCCAGTGCACAGTTCAGGGCCACTTGTGGACCCTTTTGTCCATGACGGAGCACTCACACACTTCACCTGGAGCAACCCAGAGGTAATGCTCCCTAGTGAGGGGTGTGCAGAGACAGGCCCGGACACAGCTGGGAGGGCAGGCAGAGGCTGAGCCCCCCAGGGCAGGATGCTGGGACTGCAGACACTACATTTATTAGTTTCCATACAGACACATGCTCAAAAGTACATACAAATACTCCTGATCCGTGTACACACAGCTCCTCATGCAGAGGCTCAACTGCCCTGTGCCTCACCTTCTCTGACATTCCCCAGAGCTGTTCCAGGCCCAGACCCACTCCCTGAAGCCACAGGCATCAGGAAGACTTTGGAGATGCATAGACAAGGATTTGGGTCAGCAGTTGCTTTTTCCAAGTGGGGCCCTGAGCAGTTGAAGGAGATTATTTGGAGTCTGACAATATGGAGTTAAGCAGGACCCCCTTCACCTCATGAAGGGCCTAGAAAGAATGGAGAATCCCTGGCTTCCTGGCTCTAGGCCTTCCTCTCCTTCAGACAGAGAGCAGCTATGGTGATCACCTTTCTTGGGTCAGTGGTTTCCAAAACTGGCAAACATTCAGATCTCCTAGGGACCTTGTCAAGGTGGCAAATTCCTGAGGTTTTGATTCACTTGGCCCAAAATGGAGCCAAGATCGTATGATTTTGCTGGCCACTTCTCTGAAGAGCTGAGTACATGAGGTGACACGTGTACTCTGCTTATGAGTACAGGGCAGACGGGCCTTGGGTTGGCAGTGGCTAGCCTAGCCCAAGGCATTTGTTTAGCTAATAAACGGCTACTGGCATTCCACTTCTTGCGTGTGACCCTTATGTTTGCCTGATCAAACCGCTGGTCCACAATTGGAGATGCTGTCTCCTCCCCACACAGATTGCCACCAGGGCTGGGAGCACTCCTTGCCAGAGGGCCCCCTACCCTGAGCCCCTCCTCTCTTCTGTCAGTTGCTCAGGGTCACTAGGACAACACTGTTTACAAGTCCATTTCCTGACATCTGCAGCCCAGGCCCCCCATGACATTTGATCCTTCCTGGTTGATGAGAACAAAAAAATCCCCAATTCCTGGCAGGTTCCAAAGCACAGTTCAGTTTCACAATCATGAGCAAACAACCTTCCAGGTCAGAGGCTCAGTGCCATGACATATAGCCCGGGGCCAAGTCCAGCTCTGCCTGTGACCGCTGGTACTGGTCAATCTCTGACAGCCACAGATAAGGGAAGCAATCTGGCCCCAGGCAGGAAGGGGATTTGAGGAACAGGAATGCCAGGCTACCAGCTGGTACCCCAAGCCCCCATCCTTGGGCTTGGGCATGGCTAGAGGTAAGAACACAGAGCTACAGGCCCCCTAAGAAAGACTGTCCTCCAGGAACAAGGCCCTGCAGCTCCAGGACCCAGAACCCAGGCTGGAGCCTGACCTTGAACACCATGAGTTTCGGGAGCTATTTCCTTTCTGGCCTATGAAGCAAATCACAGCCACATTGGCTGTGTGTTTCCACAGGAGATGGCTGACTTACAGATATAACTTAAACTCAAAGCTCCATCTCAAGAGCAAGGTGTATTTGCCATTCTAACTTACTCAGATTGGCTTTCATGGAATTGAAAAATAGGTAATATTTGTTCAGGCCACAACTAGGTTGGACAAAAGTGACAGATAACAAAAACTGAGAACAGTCCTCAGATCCTGCAGCTTTGCTCCTGAAACAGGCCCTGCTGGTCTGAATCTGTGTGTGACCATTGATTCATCCAGCTTTCAGACAGAGAAGCCTTTACAGATTTATAGGTAGGGAGACTGAGGTGTAGGGAGCCAACATCCACTCAGTGTGTTAGTCAGGGAGCTGACCTCACACCACAGTGTCCAACTTCCAAGTCCTGAACTTCTCACCCACCAAGCCACCTCTCCTTCAGCCCTGACATGGCAGACAGAGACCCGGGCCTTGTTCTCTCCCTGGGCATGATCCCAGAGTCAGCGACCAGGCTGCGCAGGTCTGAACACCAGCTTCCTTTCCAGGGATGCTCTGGGACGTGACCTGCAGGTCCTCGGCCTTTGCAAGAGGGACCAAAGAAAGAATGGAGCTTGGACTTGCTGCCTGTTTCCTGCTCCAAAACCCAGCTTGGAAATGATATGGCTGACATCCTGTTCCATCAAAACAAACAGCAGGGCTCAAGAGGCGATCAGATTCATTCCCATTCCTGAAGTTCCAAGGGGAATGTGCTGCCCCATTAGCTGTCCAGGTAGTGCCCGGCTTCCTTAGGTTCCCTGTGCCAGAGACATGTTTGTACGTCCCTCAGTAAAGGAAACTGCCTGCACCCAGCCCTTGAGAGAGTGAGAGAGACTGGAGAGTCACCTTGAACCCATCATTGCCCTCTTGTTCCAGGTGCTGGGAAGCCTGGCTGAACTGCTGTTTCTCTCTTTGGACTCATGAGAATCTTGTATCATTAGCTAAACTCCACCTTCTTTTGGGCTAACTCAGGTGGAGCCCCCATTGCTTACTGGAAAGGACTGGGAAAATAAATGGAGGGAGCTGGTTGCTTCAGTTCTAGATGGAGGGAAGAGTGGTGTCAAGGAGATATACTTAGAGAGAGAGAGGAGCTCTGAGCAGATGATCGGGTGCTTCACAGCTGGGGAGCACATGCAGAGAAGCAGCCTGAAGAGAGGAATGGGAGCATCTGAGCTTGTCCTGCAGATGTTTGCTGCATTTCCCTGAGTGAGGGGGCAATTATTACATACTGGGAAACCATTCATGTGATGTACACATCACACTTCTAAGAGTTTTCAGCTAAAGATATTATCGTTCGTGCATAGCATAAACAAAGGAGACATGTGTCCCCGGGTAGACATGATCCCCACCACCTCCCTTACATAAAACTGAAAGAATTATATAATGGTTACATGTCCATTTTCTCATTTTTGTCCTGGCTATGAGAAATTTCAAATGTAAGTTTCCTGCTTAATTATAGCAATTCTCCTGATCTGGGCTACCATATGTGTACCTTCTTTCCTTCTAAAAGGTTTCTGGTCTTTCCTTTTCCTATGTGCCATAACCTACGGTTTTACATGTGTCTCTACTCCCACTGCCAGGGCAGCTCCCTGTTCCCCTGGAGAAGCGGCCTGGATCTGAACGGAAAACAGCGACTCCTCCTGCTCTGCATCACAAAACACTCCCTCCTTGCTCTGAGGGCCTCCAGGAGAGCCTCCCAGGACTGAAAACTCAGTGATGCGGCAGTCTAGGTGTGCTGGAGGCCAGGCCAAGGGTCCTGTCACCACCCCCCACCACCACCCCCAGTGCCTTCAGCATGTCCCAGCCTGCTCTCACCACTGCAGAGCCATCACGCCTCGTCCCTGGTGCAGGCAGGCACCACAATATCTGTCAGTCGACTCAGCCTGTGCAGCAAGGAAAGGCTGCCCTTTGTCTCAAGATCACCCTACTGACTGCAAGGAGGCCACAGTCACTTAGCAAGCTGGGGGGATTCCTGGGACTAATAACTGTTGCCCATTAGGGTATTACAGCCTGGTGGTGGTGAGTGGTGCTCTGGCACAGCTTGCGAACAATGAAACCAGCCCCCATGTCACGGGCAGCTCTGGGCCAGCCTGAGGAGGAGCTGAGAGCTGGAGAGTTTGCTATCACAGAGGGGCAACCCTTGGAGAAAAGGGAATTGGATCTCTTGGAGGCTGAGACCCACTGCCAAGTCTGACACATACGTGGCCCTCCTTCAGTTCCTCTGGCAGATGGAAGTGTCCTCACCAAAAAAGGAGACGGCCTGACTTAGCCCCTCCATGGGTGACTCTGACCCCATGCCATGCTCTTAGGCAGAGGGTGTCCTTTGCCACAGACCAGACCAGAAACCCTCAGGCCCCACTGTCAGCCTCTCATTTCCTCATCCCACAATCAGATGCACCCCCTTCATTTTCCTCCTATTCGCATGAAGCAATGAGTCGACACTGGGCCTGGGAACACAGGCATTGCATTCTCTTTCAGAGAGAGCTCAGTGGGGAGCAGGGGGGAGCTCTTCAGGCTGGAAATTCACAGATGGCCACAAAGGAGGAAGAGCAGGAGATGTCATTCCAGAGCCCGTCCTTTAGGAGGATCACGCAGTCCTCCCCTGAGCCATGGTCATTGGGCTCGTCCTTCTTCCAATTGCTGTAGGTGAGCCTCCCTCCTGTCACATACACAAACTGGCCCTCGGTCACCTCATCTGTGATGCCCAGGAAGGCAGTGTCTTTGGCCACCTCCAGGATGGCTGTGTTCTCCTCGGCATTCTTGGGGGTGGCCACGGTGGCCTGGAGCTGGGTGCACAGAGCCTTCACCTTGGAAAAAGGCATCCTTTCACCATTGGTCACATAGAGTTTCTTCCCCGACTTTTTGCCCAAGGAGAAGGTTTGCACTGAAATTGCAAAGTGTGGGTAGGGTTGATTCAGCTTGGAGTTCAGCCCAGGACAGAAGGTAAAAAGCCCTTTGCTGGGAACTCGGGAGTCTGAAAACTAGCCACATGCCTGACTAGCACGGGTCAGATCCTGGTAAGGAAGCTATCCTCAGCCATACAGCAAGTCCCTGGCAGACAGCCTGGACTCTCCTGGAACACCCACCCTTGAACCAAGTATCTGTCACAAGCTGCTGCCGTACAGGTGGACATCAGGAAACATGCTAGATCCCTCTGCCAGACTGGGGCCCCAGGACCTCCATGCGATCCTCCCCCCACCACCTCCCAGCTGGGTGACAGTGAATGAATTATCTACACTTCCCTGGGCCTGTTTTCCCACTTGTAAATAAAATGGGTACGATACCCACAATTAGGGTTGGTGAGAGGATTGAATGAAACCGTATTATGAGAAAATGCAGACCGAGCACAGGCCCTGGCAATAGTAAGTGTTCATGAGTTAGTCCTTGTCCTCCCTCCCAAAAGACGAGTGCACTCTGGGGGCAGAAAAGACGCTTACACTTTTTGATGTGGTCCAGTTGTAATTTCAGGCTCCTTATCTCTTTCTCTAAATTAGCCAGCTTAATCTCAGTAACTACAAAGCAATAGGAAAAAGTATGTTTATTGAGAATATCCTAAATTGGAGAGCAGAGTATTTTGGGAGAGAAAAAAATGAGCCCACCAAAATGTATGACTAGTTCAGAAAAATAGAAAACAAAAAGAAGCAAAAGGGGGAAAAAGGCGCTGTTCCTGCCTTCCCAGATACACTCAGTAACACTTGTAAACTGTAGCTCTGGAAACTTTTCATTAAACACGGTTTAAATATTGTACTATTACAATTATTTATAAGAAAAGGCCCAGCTCATTCTCCTTTTTATTCATTCTCTTTCATTTCTTATTCCAGGCAAATCTTTTAATACTTTTATAATTGTGATGGGCCAGTGGACACATATTAATAAGAGATCATTGTTTTCCTTTGACTGTTACTGGATTCATTTTACTCTGAACTAAGTTGCTGTGATCTTCCCCATTATACGGGGGTCCTATGAAGCCAACCATTTTTATGCCACTTTTGTGACAATAGACATAAACCCAGCACAACACCCGAGAGGACCCATTGTGTCCTTCACAGCCTGGAAACACACAGCAGACTCAGTCCGAGGGAGCCAGGCCTGTCTGTGCCCAAGGCCTGCAGATCAGTGGCCGGGCAGGGTGTGGAAGCCTGTGCTCAGGCCCTGGTGGGAATCCGCAGACCCCAGGTCATGCTGAGAAGAACAGGGCACTGGGTCAGGAAGCAGAATGAGCATCTCCCCTCAGCACAGCAGGAGAAGGGGCACCTCCCACCTGGCCCTGGAGCTCTCAGGGCTCTCCCTGGGTCCCCTCAGTCCACATTGGGCTGCGGTGAGCTCCTTACCTGAACTGCCTCCATGATCTCCTTTCTGGCCCTTTGGTCCTGGAGACCCAGGCTCCCCTCTGTTTCCCGGAGGCCCCAATTTCCCTGGAGGGCCCTGCAAGCCCCTGAGCCCTTGCCCTTTGGAAGACAAAGGAAATGTGATCCACTGGCTGTTGCTCATTTTCTTTTTGCAAAAGCTCAACACTCGATTCACATTGACCCCAGAAACTGCCAGTGAACTAGTGATGACCCAAAAAAGAAAAATCTCCAGCATCCCAAGGGATAGCCTGTCTTAAGGGGCAGCTCCCTGAACAGGCAGGACACTGCCTCTCTCCTGACAGCCACATTCCTGTGTGGAAATGTGGGGTTTTGGAGAACCAGGGGATCTTCTTGGGGAGAGAACAGCTTTTTACAGGAATTATTCTGAGTGAATCGTCATCCACTGTAATGAAAGGGGGGCCCCCTCAGGTCTCTGTGCTAGATCCCTTATAGGAAACAGTCTCCTGTTAGGGGTGGCGACTGATGAAGTCAGAGCAGCTGTCCTGTACCTGGCTCTCCCTTTTCTCCCTTGGGTCCGTCTCGCCCGTCTCTGCCCGGGGTGCCACAGGCAATCACCGAGCAGGTCTTCTGGGCATCCTCCCAGGCTGTCATTTCTATGCACAGTGCTGTCACCACACACAGAAGGACGGGCAGTAGTGAACACAGGAGCATGGTCCTTCCTTAGAGGCGAGAGAGACAAGGAAAGGAGTTCCATCTCATCTTGTTTAGTCAACATTGGCTAAGTCCCATGGTCTGGCAGCCCCTGTGCATGGGGCAGCAGACCCAAAGGGGAACATCACAGTCTTGGGCTCTGAGTTATTCCCAGGCTACTACTAGGGAGGTAGACAGGTGAAAAGTGTTAGAGTAGATCAGTGCTAAAACTAAGGTAGCTGCAGGAGTAATTAGTATAATAAAGACCCATTCTCTCCAGGGCTCCACAGCCCCTGTGGGTTCAAGACCCCAGGTCTGAAAATGCCAAACTACCCCTGCTCCTGGTGGCCTGGCACAGAGACAAGGAGAGCTCACTGTGTGACCTTTGGCTCCTCTCTTTCTCTACTCCCTTTCTTGAGGGCCACGGGAGCCTCAGTTTCCCTCTTCTTCCCCTTCCTATAGGCCCTAGAGCTGGACTCAAACAATAGCAGGTGACCTGAGGTTCCACAAGGCGTTTTCTCGGTGGGACCTGGTTTAGGACATCCATTCTCTCATTCACATAAAAATCCCTGTTTTTCACTGCAGGGTGCCAGCTACCCTCAGACCAGTTTCCCCAACAGCCTGTCAATCATCTTATAAAAAGTCTTTTGTGACAGGCACTTGCCTGAGGGCTCAGGGCTCAGAGTGCCCTGAGGCAGGGGTCTGACCCCTCAGAATGGGAACTTGTTTGGTCACTGGTCCTGGCCAGATGAGACTTAGATTTGCTTCCTTCTCTTGGTTTGAGATTCTCCACTGAGAGGTCATTTTTGCCAGCCAGAACCAGGCTCCTAAAATTTCTGTTCATGCTGGCCTGGCAAGATGTAAGCGCGTGCTCCTTGTCCTGGCAAGATTTTCTGCATGCAGCCCAGATGCCTCCCCAGCACTGTGCCCCCATCCAGCCTAGGCTCCAGCTGGCCCCTCTTCCAGGAAGGCTCAGCAGCCCGGCCCCCAAGGGCCCCTCCCTCGGCTCCTCTACAGCCTCTAATCCCAATGTTACTGGCCTTTGTGACATTACTACCATGTCTACCCTTGTCCACCCTGGCCCATCAGCTCCCTTAACTCTTTCCTTCCTCCAGGACTCGGGGAGAGCTGTGCATTGGAAGGGAACTTCCTTGATCACTTTCTTCTCCACCTTCTTATTTCTATCTGTTTTCTTTTTTCTCTTTTAAAACCTTTCCTGATGATGGTGGAGGCCAAGGTCAGGGCTTGAAAGTGATGCCGGCATACACACCTCACTTCCATTCTTCCCTTTGGCTGAAGAAACCACCCTTCAGTTTGCAGATGGCCAAGTGAGTTGAGGAAGGACACAAATGCCCCAAGGCAGAGAGACAGAGGCCCTGACAACCCCAGCAAAGCCCCTACCTGGACCTCATCAGGATCAAGACAAGTGGCCAGACTCTTGGCCCAGGCCTGTACCTCTGTCCTCCAGAAATGACTTACTAGGACCTCCTCAGAGCACGGAGGCTGTGGCAGGGAAGCTGGTCTCCGGCCCAGGCCTCTGGCAGTTGCCTCAGCAATGTCAGGCCCAATGAGCCTGGTGACCAGGGACAGTGCTGGACTGGCCTTCAAGCCTAGATTAATAAACAACCCTTCTTAGAACTGTTGTATCGTGGGCGGTTCTCTGGGCTGCCAGTGAGTCTGCTGAATTACACTGGGCAGTTCTCTGCTTTAATTCCCTCTGCTGCCCTCGTCCACACATCCACCTCTACAGCCCAGCAACGCTGATCCTCTGAGATCACAGATCAGAATCACAGACTCTGGAAGGTAGTTCCCTACAGATATTCATTTTTAGAAAAGTCACACATAGACACTCTACCAAATAAACACATGTTCTCTCTCTGTTTCGCACACACACACACACATACAGGCACACACCTCTGTTCAGCTGTTCTGACTAGATCCCCCCTCCATTTGTGTTTAGTTTACTGGCAGAGGAGGGAGGGATTAGGGACACCTCATTCCTCCTTTGTCATTCAGAACATTTTTCAAATGTCTCCTTTGGACGTGTTAACAGGGCTTGGCACACAGGCAAGCAGCATTTGTAGACAGCTCATATTCAAGCCAAATGCAGGCGTTTCCAGTGCCTATTCCAGCTTGGGCACTTCTCTCTTATCTTTGCATAAGTGGTTGCTATCATTCAGATGTCAGCTTCCATGTTATCTCTGGAGAAAGGGCTTACCTAATCACTTAATTTTAAGTAGCCACTCTATCATGAAATCGCAATTCTCTGTCTCTACGAATTGTCCTATGTTATTTGACTGCATATTTGTTGAGCACCCTGCTCTTTTAGAACAGAAACTTTATCAAAAGAAGGGTCTTGTTCGGCAGCTGTTGTATCCCCACCTAGAAGAGTGCCTGGAAACAGTCGATGCTCAATAAACATTTATGGAACAAATGAATCCTCCAGCATCATGTCCTGAAGGCTGCCCTCTTGACCTTTCTCCAACTAGAGCTAATGTCTGTGCCCACTTTCACAGTGTTGTTACTTTTTTAGGGTGAGAGCTGCATTTGATTCACCTCCTTATCCCCAGGGTGCAACCCGGGGATGGGCACACAGGAGGGATCCAATGAGAAAGTGAGGAGAGAGACAGAGACCATGAGTAAGGGCAGATGCCAGCCCAGCCTGTGGCTCCGCCTTGCCTCGGTTTCCAGGAGGATCCAGGTCTTATCTCCAGAGCCCGATCAAGTCCTTGACGGGACCTTTGATTTCTGCCCTTCCTCAAACTTACACTCACTCTTTGAAACAATTTGTCTCACCAAACAACTCAAGACGTTTGCTTTTCTCAGGTGGGGAGAGTGGGCCTGGCCACTTCCCTTTGACGCTGCCTTGTGATGGCTGTTTTGGCTTCTCAAGGGTCATTAGCCTTGTGTACTCAAGTCACCATGCCCGCTGAGCAGCTCTCCCAAATTCCTGTTGGAAAGGAGTCTGCCAGGCACTAAGAGGGGCCCACTCTAAAGAAAACCCCTCTTGGGGCTGTGTTTCCAGATGCCACTGGCACAACTTCGAAGAGCCCACAGGTTGAGAGGACACAGAACATTCAACCCATACAGCAGGTGGGCAGACCTCCCAAAAAGGTAGACATTTGAAACAGATTTACATAAAACAAGGATCCTGTATGTGCTGCAGGCCTAGGGGGAGGGTGGCCTGGGAAGGAGGGAAGAGAATAAGCAGGAGGAGGGAGGGATGTGCACTGTGATTACAAAGGGACAAGAAGAAAACCTGAACCCCTGTGAGGAGAAGGAGCCTCCTTTGAAGATGCAAGTCCATGAGCCCATTCCCTCATTGACCTGGGGGTTTAATGTATGCTGTTTTTTTCCCTATGATTATTATTATTGAATTTTGCTGTTTACGCCAAGATGAAAAATTGTTTGTCAAGCGTCCCAGCTGGTCACAACCTAGTGCACTATGGGGACATAAAAGCAATAGAGGACCTTACCTTAACCCAGGCACCACAGGATTTTCTCTGATGAGGGTCCAGAAAATTTGAGTTCACCTTGTAAAAATTACCAAACTCAGTAGGAAATAAGCAGAGTGAAAGGTAATGGGTATAACAAGCCTCAAAAATAGTCCTCCAAGTACTATTGACTCTATGCAACAGATAAATTGATGTTTTTTAAAAGATGGTATAACTAAGGAATACATAAATAAGGAATGAGTAAAAATTAAATAAGTAAACTAATGAATTAAGGAAATAACTATAGACCTGACAATAAAATAAAAAACTAGTTCTTTGCCAAAAAGAAAAAAAAACTTGGCAAATATGACCATGGGGGTTTGGATTATTGTTCTTGATTTTTATACTCACTGTGATATAATGATATAAGAAAATACATACTTGGTTATTCATATGACCGAATATGGTAAGTATATTTGGTCTTCATTCCCAGTTCCTGAAAACACTGCAGAGTCTTAAAGGTGAAGCAGGTGTTTTATGACATTAATGGGAGATTTTTGGACCCCCACCCAAGGGCAGGTAGAAGCTGAATCAGCCAACGGCCGATAATTTACTCAATCACAGCTATGCAGTGAAGCCCTCACACAAACCCCTGAGAGCTTTTTGCTCTCTCTGCCCTGCTCTGCTAGGTTGGGTCCTGCTTCTCAGTCTGGGAGAGCTTCTAAGCTTCGGGAACCAGATCGCCTCCGTGTGCCACCAAGCCAGGCCCCAAGCTCCACGAGGACAGAAGCTCCTTTATTTGGGACCTTGCCCCGTGTCTCTCTTCATCTGGCTGTTAACTTGTACCCTTTATGGTATCCTTTACTAAAATGGTAAACATAAGTGTTTTCCTGAGTTCTGTGAGCCACTCTAGCAAATTAATCAAACCTAAGGGGAAGGTTGTGGGAACCTCTAGTCTGTAGCTGGTAGGTCAGATGCACAGGTAACTGCCTGGGACGTGTGACTGTTGTCTGGTGGAGGACAGCCTTGCAGGACAGAGTCCTTAACCTGGGAATCTGGTGCTGTCTCTGGGCAGAGAGCATCAGAACTGAGTTGAGTTCTCCAGCACACTGCTGGTGTTTGAGAATTGCTTAGTGTAAGTATGTGTGGGAAGAGCTCCTCCCACAAATTTACACACTTTGGAATTGGATCCAGGAACCCAAATGGAGTTATTACTACTATTACTGTTGTGTATAATATTGATATTGT
Organism: Manis javanica; assembly: GCF_040802235.1. Taxonomy (NCBI): domain Eukaryota; kingdom Metazoa; phylum Chordata; class Mammalia; order Pholidota; family Manidae; genus Manis; species Manis javanica. The sequence goes on from NC_133162.1 coordinate 66,690,823, forward strand.
TATACATGTATGTAGGGAACAAATACACCATTGTATTTGGTGTTGGACAAGAGGGAATCACACTTGCCTTATCACATAATTATATACCGATGCCCTTTGCCACGGTCGTTTGCAGAGCCTCCCACTAGCATATGGAGTGAGCATCCAACCTCTTTGATATTTGTCTTGGCCATGTGAGTATGAGCAGAAATGAAGGAAGCAGCAGTTTTAAGTGTTCTTGTGGATTTAACCTGACCTCTTGTTTTTTCCAATCATGGGAAGGCTATGTCCCTGGTAACTACTAATATTAGAATAATTAAATATGTGGAGCAGACACAAACCCACCTAAAAGCCTGAGGTAAAAAATAACTATTATAGTCCAGCCATGTGTTACTGGTTAATAATATAGTCTTGGGGATCTGACTTCCTATATACAAGGCCCAGTTCTACTATGAATTGCCTGCACAATCTTTGGCAAATCACTTTAACCTTAAAGTGCCTCAGTATTCTTATTTGTAACTTGGAGATATGAATAACATCTTATGCAGATACTCGGTTAGGATTAATGAGGATCACATGAGTTAATACAAGTATAGTACCTAATCCATAGTATGATGAGAGTACCAGCCATTAGGGTAAATACCAGGAGTGCAAGGATGGTTCAACATCAAAAAAATAAATTCATGTAACTCACTAATTTAATATATAACAAGTTTAATTAAAAGGCCTAATGCAGATATGTATAATCCTGAAGCTTGACGTTCACCCTATTCTCAAAACAACTACGTGGTCCCAAATTTCATCATTCATTTTCTTTCTGGACTCCTGTAATGCAAACTTTCTGGGATTAATTTAAAACAGAGTCCAAACAAATGATTATTTACCTCCAGTTTTGTCACTGAGATCTGTTTCATCTCTGATTCAGCACCACCCTGGCCATAGAATGGTGGTAGGCTGTGGGTGAACTGAAGGGTGGCTGTGACCATCTCTCTTATTCCTTTGTACTTGTGGGGAGTAGAGAGATTGATGGTGACAAGGATGGGCAATACCTGCTCGCAGGAGGAACCACATGTCAGTGGGGTGCAGCTGCTTCTCAGGCCACCCTGCCGGGTTGTTGACTGACTGGACGACTGATTGCAGTGACAGCTCCCCTCAGGTCTTGTTCTTCAGAGAAGGGACTCTGTAAAAGCCTCCAGCTGCATATTCCCTGTCCTCAACATCATGTCAGTGGATATTCCAATTCACAGTCTCTTGTTTTTCAATTCCCTGTGTTCCAAGGGGCAACCTGCTCTGAGCAGGGTTTAAACCCTGGCTAGCTTCCATGGCACTGACATTCACACAGCCCCAGGGAAACTCCCTCCAAATGGTAGAAATCCACATTGCCCCAGAACACTCTTGCTCACAATTCTATCACCCCATGTCTCCGTGCCTCCTCAAGATTCATCCCCTGCTGGTTCAGTGCTTCAGCAATTTGAGAATAGGAGCATCCCTACTTGCTAAGATCCCACAGGGAGTGGAGGGGAAGGACAATTTCCACCCAGCGGTCAGTCTCCTCTCCCCTCTTCAGTCCTCCTTATACTGACCAAGGGAGTGGAAATCACCAAATTACTCCTGCCGCACGGCCCCCTCCTTGCAGTTCCATGGTGTCCCTAGGACATTTCTATAACCTTAGAAGATGAGGCACTTAGAGCCTCTTATTCTCAGCTGTGGGTTCCAGATCCCAGTACCCAGGAATGAGAAATGATTCAATCCACACTTGACTTACTTGGAAATGACTAAAAAAAAAATTCATGTGATACAAATTCAATACACATTCATGTTTAAAATGCATCTCAGCAAACAGCAAAAAGAGGGAACTTCTTTACGTCAATCAAAGGTATCTATCAGAAACACAAAACAAGCAACATTTTCTATGGTAAAATATTGTAAGTGTCCCCTTTATACATTTAGTGTCCCCCAAAACGTGTCACTTATCATTAAATGTCTTCAACAATAGGTAGGGGCTCCTGGCCCCTATAAAAAGATAAGAAGGACATACAAGAAATATAAATATCATACAGAACAGGCAAACTTTGTCATTTGTAAATCATCATATATTTATAAAATCTGAAAGAATCAATTATATTAGACATATTGGAGGAAAAATGAGAATCCAAAATGGTGGTCGGCTATAAGATCAACAAAAAAATAAATCAACAGTTTTCTTCTGAACTAGGAACAATTCATTTAAAAAGTGATTTTTAAAAATAATATACTAAAAATAGCACATAATGGGTTTTTTGGTATATAAAGTAAGCAAAAATAAACCTAACAAGAAATAAGAAGACATCAGTTTCTGGAGGCTGAGACTGTTCATCTACAGAACGGGAAATGTGCTTTTTCTTGCACTTTTGAATTTTGGGGACATCTCAAAGAGAAATGTTTCTACTCAATCCTATGTGGTTTTGTGGTCTTTGATCCAGAGCTTCCTCTTGTCTAAGAAAAGTAGAAGCAGTGAGAGCAGTCGAAGATGTAAAGGTGGAAGAAGCGGGGACCTTTCTAGAGACAGGACACATATGTGGGGCCTGGTCTGGTTCTGACACAGCTCTGGGGTGTGGGAGCATGGCCCCATTCCATGCAGGACTGAGACTGAGGTGATTCACAGAGGCCTGGGACAGAGCCCTGAATGCCACCCTCTTTGGGCTATGGAAAACATCCAGATGGCTGAGTGCGGAATGGAAGGCATGCTACCACCCCCCTGAAATGGACCACATGGTCTTAGATCAAGTTATCTCAATGCCAGCCATCAACGCTGACACCCACACGTTCTCCCAGATGTTTCCTGCAACTCACCACCCGCCCATACAACCTAAGGGTGGAGAGCTGGTGGCCACTCCCACCCAACAAAGAAAGCATAACTTGAGATTGAATTTTCCCTTTTTTGGGCAAATGGGGGCTGAGAGCCAGAGTTAATTTGATTTATAAAAATGCAGATATGTGATGTTTCTTGGAACCAAAGCAATGGAGGCTCATGTTAACACATTCATGATTTATTACAGTTAAATCATCTCTGTTCAGTGTGAGGTGGGGTGGTTATGAGCATGATTTTCAGGTCCACATAGATGGGTTTGAATCCAGTCACAGCCACTTATAATAAACTCACTGTAATGAAACTCAAAACATTTAACTTTTCTGTTTCAATATCTTCATATAAAAAAATGGGGAAATAATGGTGGTCCCATGGCATTGTGTGAAGATTAAATAATATTCTAGAAGGTGTATCAGAAGTGCTATCAAGGTGCTGGGCAGTAGGTGCTCAATAAATAGTCCATGGTGTGGCAAGTGGTGTGGGGATATGTCGATCAGCAGGAAATTATTTGGATTGTTTCTGGGGTGTGGGGCATAGACTGGCTGATTTCAGGTCCAGGAGTTGGGTTGCACCCCAGGACTCAAGGGAGTGGATAATATATGCCAGTCACTAGGGTTGGGTTGGCCTCCCCACACATTTGGAGTTTCTGAGAAGTCTGCCTGTCTGTCATCATGCTTGTCTAGAATGCTAAATCTTGATGAGGCTGGGCAGGTGGTGGACTGCAGAAAAAGGGTAGAGGGGGCCAGGAAGCAGGCACACTCTGAGGTATTTCCATCCTAGGACTTCACCATCTATAAAGGAAGGAACTGGACGAGAAGAGGAAGGCTCTATCTCTTGCCGAAGGGCAAAGTTAGGAGTGGTGGCCTAGAGTGCAGAGCTGCGACAGGGCTCTGGGGTGAGCGCCAGACTGATTAGTGATCTGGGGGCAGAGGCAGGGCCCAACTGGGAAGCAGAGTGGCTAAGAGTGCCTCCAACTATAATAGCCACAAATGGATTTTGTTGAAAAAGAGAGAGAGTATCTCATAAAAATCAGGTGCTTCCTACAGATGGAGGTTGAGTGGCAAGGCAGGACTCAATCTCTCCCAGGGCCCTGATGCTTGCTCAGAACTCACAGATGGCCAATCGGTACTGCAGGCAGTTCTTGTCGTTCCACCGCCCATCTGTGTACATCTCCACACACTTCTCTTTGCCCCGCCCCCGGGGCTCCCCTGGGTACCAGTTGGTGTAATTCACAGGGGCCCCATCCAGGTAGTGGAAGTCTCCAGTGGCCGGGCCCTCGGCCAGGCCCAGGTAGGCATAAGTGTTGTGCTTCTTCACGATGCTTGCAATGGCTTCATTCTCCTCCGGACTCATTGGGACAGCAATGCGGCCGCCTGCTCTGGCACATGACTCTCTAATGGCATCAAAATTGACTGACTGCCCATTGGTGGAGAAGACCTTTCCTTCCACTGCCAGCATGGACCCCTGCAAACTGAGGACTGAAAGCAAAGGACTGGGTCAGGCTACCCACTGCTTTGCCTCAGTCCCTCTGCCTCACTGGGGCTCTCTGCCCTTCTGCTCCCTCCAATCTCTCCATCTCTGCCTCTCTCTGTCTCCCTTCCTCTTCCAATCCTAGTCTTTTCAAATTTCTCCCCTAAGCTCTCATTGTTCTATTCATTCGTTCACCCATCTAGCAATTAGTTATTCACTGTCAATTATGTGCCAGCAACTATAGTTTCCTGGGATTCACTACAAAGCATTCTAGGAAGAGAACTTGCTTTCCCATAAATCAGGACACAGGGGGCTAAACCATGTCTAGTTTTGTCTCCTCTGGGCCATTCAAAGATGTCAGAAAAGGAAAGTATCATTTGTTTCCCCGGGACTTGCATGTCCACACCTGTTTGTCAAGTCCCTAGGGTGGGAGCCTAATGCTGAGGATGAGGGGAACTTAGGGAAGACCACTTACCCTAAAATACCCTAAGGGGTCCCCTTACCTCCCAGTGACTGAAGGCTTTGATGCCTCAAGACGTGGAGTGTGGTTTGAAGATCCTCGTCTAGATAAGCCGGAAGCCCTGTGGAGAGATTCCCACCCAGGATGAGGAGGGAGCCAACAAAGACCCCCGACCACTTGCTGCCCAGCAGGTGTGATGGCAGCCTCGTCCTGTCCAGATGCATCCCGGCCTTCTGCCCTCTGCTCGTGCAGACGCACTACCCAGTCCCCAGGTTATCGGGTCCACAATACTGGAGTGTATCTTCACACTTCCTCCTCATTCCCTTGCCCCTGTGGAGCTCTCTCCCTGCTCTTCCTTCCTGCCATACTTTTTAGCAGCTCTGTCTGTCCACTTCTGGGCATTTATCTGGTTTCTGGGCAGCCCTCCCCCGCACCCTGATTCTCTGTTCACTTTCCTGATTGACCTTGATTACCACGCAGAGCTTCAAGTTCTCTGCATGTGGGATTCCTGGTCACACCATCTGCCTGGATCCTGGGCGCACATAAGCCTGTACACCTCTCAGATGCCCCCCATGCCTCAGCCCCAGGAAGGGCTTCCCCTGCCTCCCAGTGCTGCCCCATTTCCCACACCCGACTCCCTGTGTTCCCTCATCAGCAGTCTTGAGTTGCAGGGCACTTAAACCCATCAGTCCCTGCACTGTGGCCTGTGGCCCACACACTTCTGACTCCTCTCCTCCAGTTCAGATTCTGTCATTGAGGTTGAGCAGTATGCCCTTTGGGGGACCCCACGGTTTTGTCTGATCCCCATCATGGGCACCGTGCCACATTGCCCCTGCCCTCTCTCCCACCCTGCTCACCTGGAGGGCCTCTCTCGCCAGGCTCTCCCTTGTCTCCACGCTCTCCAGTGATGCCAGGGGCCCCAGACAGCCCATTACACCTGTAGAAGTCTGGAATTGCTGCAGGAGGGCCCATGGGGCCTGCAGAGAGAAGGGGACATGGATACGTGGGATCAGTCACCCACAGCTGGGGTGGGGCTGATGTGGCTGGGCCTCCATTACCCGTCAGGCTGCCTCATTGTCCCTCCACAGGCACTCTGAGGGTGGATCAGAGCTGCTGCCGTCTGATGGTCCCGGGACACTCCCACCACTCCCCAACATCTGGCTGACCCTTGGGCCCTGGACAGGCAGGCCTCCTAGAAACAGGTCGCTGTCCAGAAGCTGAGGGGCAGTCTTCCCCCGAGTACCTGGGGGGCCGGGGTCTCCTTTGATGCCATCTCTCCCGTCCCTGCCAGGCAGGCCGTGGGATCCTGGAGTTCCTGGGATGCCAGGGTTCCCAACACAGGCTTCCTTCACATCGCATTCAATGCCAGAAACCACAAGCGAGACGAGGGCGAGGGCCAAAGAGCTTGGTAGCATGGCTCCTGCTCCAGTGACCTCTGCTGCAGAAAGGAGGGGTCATTGCCCTTCTGAAGCATTGGCAGAGGGCCCCTGCTCGCTGCGACTTGTCCTGCGACTTGTCCAGAGTCGGGAACATGCAGAGCCTGAGGCCCCGGGAAGGTACGGATAAGAGGCCTGGGAAAACCCAGAGAATCCTTGGAAACTCCCGGGGCTGCTCGCCACCTGACGTGGCCTCACGCCCCATCCCTCTGGCTTGAGGTGGCATGGCACCCAGCGGGCAAGGAGTAAAGAGCTCTGGCTCTGGAGAGTCAGAGGAACTGGGTTCTCAAGGAGGCTCTGTTCACACCTCACTGTGACCATGGGCAATGCACTTCAGCTCTCTCAGCTTCAATCCTGACCTGTCCCTCCCAGCCTGCTGGTGGGAGGGAGGTCACTCACCCACTCCATCTGTCCCTCATCCTCTCAGCCACCCTCCTTCCAGATTCTAGGGGATCATCTTCCTGAGAATGAACAGAGATGACCAGGGCTGACAGCCTGTTCACCCCAAGTCCTCTTCCCCTGCTGGGGTGTCCCCTTTTCCTTAGCATGCTCTTCCCTCTGGCTGGCCCTGCTGAGTCCCTGGTGGGAATGGACCTGGCTGAGAAGCACAGGGAAGGATGGGGATATTTGCAAGCCCATCTTCCTGCATCCATAGTTATGATCCTGTGGAAAAACACCCGTGGTGCATGGGGAGGCCCCCTCCTTCCCAGGCCAGCCCGTAGGTGAGCCTATGACTGCAGGGCTGGCTCTCACCAACCACACTGGGTGAACTCACCTGCACCAGCAGAGCCAATGTGGATCTGTGCCTTTGGGTAGAGCAGAGAGGCAGATGGCACCATTTATATGGATGTGGGCTACCACCTTCGTCCCCACCCCAGAGAGCCTCCCATCACGAGGGCTCTAGCCGGGGAGGGCCAGGCAGGAAGCATCCATCTTATTTACACAGCATTTCCTCAGAGCACTCAGGCTCGAGGGACACTTAGGAGACCTGCTGAAGGGAAGCCCCAAGTCTCTAACAAGGGGGTGTCCTGAGGGCCGGAGGTCACACCCTCTACCCCAGCCAGCTCCCCTGGCGTGACACATGAGGGCACTTACACAGAAAGTGAGGGAGGCATGTGGCAGAGAACCCCTCCCCGTCCAGGGCCCCTGCCTGCCAGTCCAGCTGGTGCCACATTCACAGGCCCAGGACCACCATCCCCCAAGTGTCCACCAGCAGGAGAGCACATACTAGGTTGGGCTCTTTTCCCAGGGGAGCAGAAGGCGGACCAGCAATGACCAGGATGTCTCCAGGGGACTCCTTCCTGGGGCCATCCCAGCCACAGAGCCTCCTAGCACTGGGAACGGCCCATTAGGTTCCACACAGCACAGGGGCCATGGCTCAAGCTGAGGGTGGTGAGGTGGGGCGGGAACAAGCTGTCATGGGACCTGCCTCACCACGGGGCCCCTCAGGCCTCCCAGCTGCTGCTTCTGGAGCCTGCTGCTGAGTTGGTGGGCACATGGTTCGGAGTCACAGGTCACCCTTTGCATGGCCCCCTGCCCTCTGCCCAGGCAGGCTATGTTGCGGGGAGGCAGGCCAGAGCCTGCGAGGTCCCAGGAGAGCAGCAGCTTCTGTCTCTGGGGGTGGGAAATGTCTGATAACCTGCAGTGGTGATTACCTTAAGTGGTGGCATGATTAAGAAGCCCTGATTGATGAGATCCCCTATTCAAGCTGCTTGATTAGGAGGGAACCTCTAACTTAGAGGTTATATGGATGATGGTTATATGGAGGTTATATGGTTATATGGTGACAGCAGAATCCACGACAAGACAGAATCGCCACGCATACTTGTAAGGGATTTGAAAAATTGTGAGATCCTCAGGAAGGGTGAGAGAACTTTGGGGGAGTGCAAGCTCAGCTAAAAGAACCCCGCTTCTGGAAGCAGCCAGAGCCTATTCAGAGCCCTTTAAGCTGCCCTCCTGCCGCTGCAGGCACCCGGCTGGGCGTGGGGTGGGAGCCAGGGCCTGCACAAGGCTGCGGCAGCGGGGGTGGGGGGTGGCTCCACCAAAAGGACCTTGGCTTGGCTTGGGAGGGGAGGCTGCTCTGTAGGGGAAGGAACAGGAACAGAGTCTTTTGAAGGGTCTCGGGGGAGGCAGCTGAGATATCTGGGGCGCCAGAGGTTGCTGGCGGAGGGTGTGGCTTTGGGAGCAGACACACCTCAGCTGCACTGGGAGCTGCCACCTATTATCCATGTGGCCTTGGTCAGGTTATGTAACTTTTTGAGTCATGGTTTTCTCTTTTTTTTTTTATAACTTTGAAGCAACAGCAAACTTACAGAAAAGCTGCAGGCATAATACAACTTTTTTCTGCACTTATGAGAGTACGTTGCCAATGCAATAATTCTTCACACCAATACTTTATATTTCGTACCAAGATGCTTTCCTCTGCAACCACACTATAATAACCAAAATCAAGAAATTAACAGATTCATTCATTATTTTTATTAAAATGTGGTAGAATATCATGGGATATCTTATTTCATCATTGAAGTCACTATCATTGCTTCATGTCAATATATATATATTTAAATGTGTGATACAAAATTATGATAAAACAACTCATGTCATTAGCTGTCTGGCCTTACCTCCTTCACCCTGGGTCTCCCCACTCGGCCTTCTGCAGCCTCTACAAGTGAATGCTCCAAGTTCACAGACCTGGGTGGTGCTCTATGACTGTGATTTTTCACAGGTCTGTAGGGTTCTGGTTGCCCTTTCTGTCACAGAAAAAAGAAAGAGCAAGACAGGAGGGGAGGGAGGAAGGAAGGAAAGATTGACACTGATACAACTCTAAGTAACCTTCAGGCCCTGTACAAAATGTGCTCAATGCCCCCAGTAATGTCCTTCACAGCAAAAGGATCCAGTTTAGAGAGTGCATTCTTTTGAATTATCGTGTCTCATTCATCTCCTTCAATCTGGAACAGTTCCCAAGGCTTTCCTTAATTTCTGTGACATTAACACATTTCAGAGATGTTAGTTATTGTGTGGAATGTCTCTCCGTTTGGGGTTTTCTGATGTATTGCCTCATGATTAGGTTCTGGGTCCGCAGCTCTGGCAGGAATCACCTGCCTTGTTCTCATCGCATTCAAGCAGGTGGCACAGAATTTGATCATCTCAAAAGTTATGATATGTCGACTTTAATCATTTGATGGAGATGGTGCATGCCAGACTACCCCACCCTAAAGTTACCGCTTTCTCTCTTTTTAACTAATAACTCTTTTGTAAGGAGGTACTTTAGTACTATGTAAAGATCCCTCATCAAGCTTTCTCTTTGCATTTTATTTCATTTATTTATTCATATTAGCATGAATTCATGCCTGAGGCACACCAGTCACAGGTCAGAGTGAGGAGGATGGGGGAGACCATCCACTCACAATGCAGGTAATAAAAGGCTGCATTTTCTGTAGATAATTTTTAAATAATACTATCTGTAGAGAATTTAATAGCACATTGCACCAGCAACTTAGTGTCACCAATAAAATAACCCTCTCCCTAAAAATACGTTTATTTCCCTCAGCTCTAACACCCCACTCTGAGCCCTCGCCTGCGAGCCACCTGTCTCTTCCCTGCCCTGACTCTAGGAGCCCACGCGAGCCACCTCACTGCAGACGTCCTGGCCCTACTCAGTGCCCTCCCCTTCCGCCATTCCGCCAACAGGACCCCTCCCACGCAGGCGCCTCCTCGCTCAGTGTGACCGGACCCAGCAAGGAAACCCTGCTGTCAGAAGGGGGAAAGTAAGACCGAAGGGTGCTAAGTGGAGGCCACGCACTCACCCTGCCAGCAGCTGGGAGACAGACCTCTGTCTCCATGGCTCCTCGCCCACCCTCCCCTCCAGCTGCCCTGCTTCTGGCTCAGGAGTATGTGTGCAGCTGCCTTGACAGAGCTTTCATTTGGGGCCATCACAACAACCCTATGACTCAGAGAGAAAGTGATTCCTCACTTGAGAATTCAATCAACGAGGCTGAGGGAGGTTGCATGAATGGTCTGGGTCACCCTGGCAGGGTCATTACAGGTCTCCTGTAAGCCATTTAAAACTCTCTGACATAATATCCCACATTCAGAGGGGTGTGCTCACCCTACTTGTGCCTAGAGACAAAGGAATAAACAAGGTAATTTACTATTACAGTAAATTATACAGTTCAAGGTGTGTTCTCAGGCCAGCCCACCAACACAGAAAAGGGAATTCAGGCTGTCATGCCCTGAAGCAGTCAACACATGAAATACATCTGTGTGTACGTTATACACAAACATTCACACACACACACACACACACACACACACACACACACACACATTACACTGGTGCCTCTCCAATAAATGTCATTTCATTAAAACAAGAATAACATAGTAAATAAATGTAGTTCTATTACCTGAAAATGACTACTTAAAATTCACATTACTTTTCCTTCAATTTTTACCAATACAACCTTCTCGTCCTTCTTTGTCCTTAGCATTACTTTTTTTAATTGAAATTTAGTTGATACAGAACATTACATTGGTTTCAGGTATATAACATAGTGATGTGGCAATTAAATATATTACTAAATGCTCACTGCAGTATATGTAGATAAGTTTGGTCGCCATACGAAGATATTACAATACCATTAACTATATTCCTTATGTTGTACTTTTATTCCCACGGCTAATTTATTTCATAATTGGAAGCCTGCACCTCTTTATCCTATTCCCCCACGTCGCCCATCCCCCAACCTCCCAGCCCCATGGGAACCACCAACTCTTCTCTATGTTTCTGAGTCAGTTTCTGTTGAGTTTATGTGTTTGTTCAGTTGTTTTGTTTTTAAATTCCACATGTAAGTGAAATCATATGGTACTTGTCATTCTTTGTCTGACTTACTTCACGAGCATAATACTTTAAGGTCCATCCACACTGTCACAAAAGATGAGACCTCATTCATTTTTATGGCTGAAAAAATTTCCATTATGTATATGTATCACATCTTCCTTATCCATACATCTATCAATGGACACGTGTTATTTCCATACCTTGGCTATTGTAAATAATGCTGCAATGAATATTGGTATGCATATATCTTTTCAAAACTTTTCAAACTGGTGATTTTTTCTTCCCAGAAGCAGAATTACTGGATCATATGGTATTTCTATTTTTAGTTTTTTTAGTAACCTCCATACTGCTTTCCACAGTGGCTGCATCAATTTGCATTCCCATCAACAGTGCACAAGGGAACAATTTTTTAATATAGCTATATCACAAGCAATATTAAAAAATTATTCATTGTTTATGTGAAGTTCAAATGTAATTGTGCCTCCTGTAGTTTATCTGGCATCTACCTGAAGAGGCCAGACAAGTGGAGGCTCTGGGTGAAGCAGGGGAGACTTCCCTGGCTTGCTATCATGCTATGCTGTTTAGTTTGGTGAGGCGAAGCAGAACCCAGCCTGGTGGTTGCTATGAAAAGTTTTTCCTGAGCTCTGTTTGGCTGGCAAGCAGGGGCTGTGAAGCAAGGAGTATATGGGCATAAGCAAGGCTGCTATTTAAGACAAACCCAGCTCTCTCTGAAGCTGGCAGGGCACAGGAGCCAGCATTGTAATAAGAACATTCAGGATCTGCTTCATGTAGATCCTCTCAGTTGCCCTGCATGCATCTGGACTAGAGTGAGCCTTCTCCTGGGGCTTCCCGGGGGAGCTTCCATGCATGGATACAGAGCTCAGTAAGACAAAGTAGACCAGGACTGCCAGGGAAGGACCAGGTGAGGCTGACGTGCCTCCGACCAGCCTTCCGGGATGTTGAATGTGGGCAAAGGCTTTTCAGGGTGCGATTGTCCCTTTCTTTGGGACAGGGGTTCCAGACACTTTTGAAACTGTGCAGAGCCCAGAGACAAGCACGCAGCCAGGGCTCAGGCTCCAGGGGCTGTTGACACAAGGCTGCCTGTGGAGGCAGAGCTGTGCTCAGCCGGTGGATGCGACAGGGAGGCATTAGCAACAGTCAGGGTGGGCTCTGCCTCCCCTCACCAATCCAGGAAAGAGCCCGGCCTGAGGGAGTTAGAGAAACCATCTGCCCCCTCCACAGTGAACACAGAGAACTTGCATCCCAGGCAGCACACTCTGCTCTTTGGTTTAGCCCTAGCACGTCGCAGGACCAGAGAGGTCCTGATCTTCACAATCCAACATGAACATGAGCATGTGCTCTAAACTGTCAAAGCTTTTCCCCGGGGAGGAATTCCAGGCTCAGGACAACCTGGGGCTCTCTTCTCCCTGCTTCATGAGACAACTGGCCTCCAATCTGGCTGACTCGTGTCCATACTGGAATTGAAGTGACCCTTCCCATTGTGGGTCTCCCCATTCCACCCCCATCTCATTCATCCTGGGCCCCGGTCCTCAGAGACAGTGTGAGCCCACAGCCTGACACACTCAACCCTGGGTGTCACCCTTGGCCTCCTCCCACTCATCCTGGAGCTCAGTCCCCCAGCACCACCATGTGAGCTCCGTGTGCTCCCTCGGGCTCTCTGGAGAGGCTCGCTCTTCACGCCCCTATGGCCTGGACATGTTCTATTCCTTCTGTGCGCAATGCCCCTCTGTGAATCCTCCTGTGATTAACAACTCAGATCACAGCAATAACACCTCGGGATCTTCATCCTAGACTTCTGACAACATTTCAGAAGGGACTAGAGTCTCTGCTCATAAAGGCCTGTGACACTTGGCCCTGGTGCTCCTGACATGGGACTAATAATTGGTCATGGTCTGTGTTTCCTTCTAAAAGACCAGGATGTCCAAGAAGAGAGGGAGTTCTCTGGAGCATTCAGCTTAAGGTGGCTCAAGAAAGGGGCAGGTACAGAAGTCCCTGCACTGCCCAGCCTGCTCCCTCCAAGCACCCTGGGGGCAGCCAGCCCCAGGCCCGGGGCTCCTGACCTCAGACAGGGTGTTGCTCTCACGCTTGGCACCCACCCACCCTCAACAGGCAGCAGGGAGTCCGCAGCGATGCTGGGGCTACCTGAATTTTAGCACATCACTTTTATAAATAAACTAGAAGCCACATATATAATTTTAAACTTCCTAGTGGCCCTTGGGCATGGCCCTAAGCCTCTTCAGGTCTCAGGTTGCCATCTATAAAGTTGGCATACTATGAATTTCGATCTCATTGGGCTGAAGAGATAATAAAAGATGGTAATTCGGGTAGAGCACCCAGCAGGATGACTGGTGTGGGGAAAACCTGACCCTTGCTGGCAGGGTCCCACACCTACAGGGAGGCAGGCACCACCTCCCCACACAGTGGCCCAAGGTCTGCCCTCTGCTGAGGGGACGCAGGGCTCATCTGGCATCTGCATTGTTCCTAACTCTAGGGCCTTCCGAAACCCCCAACCCCGTGTGCTCCGCTGCCTTCCCGTCTAGGCACACCAGACACCTGTCGGTGGGCACTGGAGAGCTAGACATGGACCCAGACCCAGAGGAGCTGACTGTGTGCAAACAGGGACTCCAGCTTCAAGTCAATACTCATCGAAACAGCTTTAACCAAATCCATCTTGGTTTTCTGGGAAATGCTGTCCATATGAAAATTATGAATACAAATACAAAAAATTGAAAGTGTGCTTCGCATATGGCCTGAACTAGAGGAACTCAGCTCTCTGCAAACCTAGTGCAGGCCCCACCCTGCCAGAGCTGGGACTCGAACTCTAAGCTACATGGCCGTGCCCCCACCCAAAACTCAGAGGACACACCGGGCCATGGGCCCCACTCTGCCCAAGGTAAGGAGCCAGCCTGGAGGGACTTTCAGGGTTGGGGTGCCTTCAGGAGTTCAACTATGGCTGGTGAACACTGTAGGACACTGGCCACTAGCAAGGTTTTCTTCCACCAAAATGCCTTGTCCAGGCAACCCAGCAGCCCTGTCCCTGTGGACATGTCTTGGAGACATGCCTGCTGATACGTGTGTGACTTCTGGGTCTGAGGGGGAATGCAGGGACAGCACATCTGTATCACATCAGTTCTGCATTTCTACATGCGTGTCTCTGCCTATGTCAACATAGGAATGTCTAGATGTGTGTCACATCTGTGTTTGTATGTCTGCAGGGTGGGGGTCGGGGGTGACCAGTTCCTAGGGAGGGACAGCTACCCCTGGAAGGAGGGTGCCACCTGGCTACCTCTGAACGTTCCTCTGGTCCAGGAGCAGTGGAGAGCTTACCGGTAGCCTTGCTGTATGTGTCATGGGGCCCACACCCACCTATGATCCCAGTGGCCCATAGTGGTCCCAGTAGACAGGTCAACCCTGAACAGGGGGTTAGAGAGCCCCAAGCAGTGAGAAGCAGTGCAGTAGGGACATGCTGGGGACAGGGTGGCATCAAGCAAAGGTGTCCTGGGAGGCCCCATGCAAGGACTGCAACCTAACAAGAGGAGTGTTTTAGACTCAAAAATAACTTTTTCCCAGACCAGCACAGCCTGATGCCAGTGGCCTCTTCTCCCTCTCCCGAGGTACCCAGCCATCACCCCACCTCCCATTAAGGGTACCAGCCATTAGCATACCAAAGTGGGACAGGGGAAGGGGGCTCCAGAGAATGCACAGACACAATTGCACTCCATGCTCAACTGGGGCTCTGCTTCTCATTGATGACAACGATGCTGCAATGGGCTTCTGTTCTTTACATCTGTAAAATGAGCATAAAGACAGCTCCTAGCTGACAATCACTGGTTGTAAACAATACACGGGGTAGCATTCCTGTGCGTGGTATTTCCCCCTGAGAAAATTCCTCCCTAACAAAGGAGGAAGAGGGAGCACTCCCTGGACAAGAAGAGGCGCAGGTGCACTAAAGCCCTGAGAAATCTGGTCAGACACATGCATGAACATTTGTCTCAACAGGTCTGTCCTGTTCCAGAGACCCAGAATGTTGGTGAAGGAGTCCTGACCTCTCAGGGGCTCTGAATGGCCGCTTGCACCCATGGCGAGGGATGGGGGGCTCCCTGAGCGCTGAGGCTCACCATCCCCCAGGTAGCTCACAGAGCTCCCAAGGAGCCCCGCCTCAATCTCGCAGGTAATGTGTGGTCAGCTCTGCCCTCTGCTGGCTGCATGAAGAACTGCAGCCAATTGATGGGGATGCGTAGAGGAATGCCACAGGTCACACTCCCTGTTCATCAATTCCACCTTCACAGAGGACTACTCTGTACCAGATGCCAACGCAGGACAAGAGACACAGCCTAATCCTCTGATTCACCCAGGCTGTATCCATGAGAGCCCCCAATTTCCCCACTTCCCTGCTTCTCCCGTGCTCTAGTCTGGTAGATACAGTTTGCCCTGGGGTGCCTCCTTCTGTCAGAGCTCATCTGGCTAATTGTCCTGTTTCTATTTGTCTGCAAAGGCTGGCTCAGTGTTATATGCCTGGAGAAGCCTAATGTGAACCACTTTTCATTCTGAGCACCTGCTGTGTACCAGGCACTAGCTAGACCTTTCACATTTGCCATCTCTCTCCCACAGTCATTGAAGTGAGGGCCCATCTTCACTCCGTTGTAACAGAGGAGGAATCGGAGGTTCAGTGAGGCTCTGTAATTCACTAGAGGTGGCACAGCCTGTAAATTCCATCACCTGGGTCAAACCGCTTTCCAAGTAACTCCAGAACATCTTCTGCATGGTTTCCATGAAGAATCTAGTGCATTCTCTGCCCACAATGCCTACAGCCATGGATCAGGCCCTGGACAGGCTCTGCCTGAACTGTTACTGTGGAAGGCGGGCCTCATCCAAGCCTCAGTTTCCACCACTGCTTACCAGACCACCCGAGGTGCCAGCCTTGCTCTTTGCTTATAATTAACATCCAGCCCCAGACAAGTTTGACCCTGGCTCAGCCGAGCTGCTGGGTATAGCGACTCACATCCAGCTTCCAGTCCCAAGGCTGCCGATATCCCACAGCTTGACACAAGCTGCCCACAGCCCTCGGCACATGCACTGTAAGAGTCGTGATGCTGGGGCAGATTCCTGACTCTGGATGAAGAAACAGGGCCCCAGTGGCCCAGATGCCCTGGAGAGGTGGGGCAGAGCTGAGAATCCCAGCCTGTGCTCCTGCTGTCTGGAGAAGTGGAGTCTCATCCAGCCCCTGCCAGGGTCCTCATAACAAGAGGGCAGCAGCTGTGCCAGGCCCAGACCACCAGGAGCCCCCCAGGGACCCCTCATTTCACACACCTGCCCCTCATGCAATCATCAGAGCCCAGCCATTAATCAACAACTGTTTCTGGAACCCATGAAGCAATCCCTACTGTTCTCTTATCACTGAGCAACAATGAAGCATCAGCAGAAAGTGTTGTGAAGTTTCCAAAGGCCCTGATGGCTGAACTGTTCCCAGATGGTATGTTGTTTAAGAAATAATGAATTGTGTCAGTCACAGCACCATGCTCTTTAACAAGTGCTTTTAAAATAATAATTCCACTAAATAATTATTTATACCTCTAGGCCTGAGCCTGCACAGAACCTACCAGAGGGTAAGCAGGATCCTCATCTCGCAGAACCTCTTTGCTACAGGGAGCTCAGAGGCAGGGGAGATGAACACACCTAGAATTCATGCTCTGATCCAGCCACGTGGGGCAGCTGCTCTGTGCCAGGCCCGCACCGGAGCTGGGTGTGAAATGGCAGACAAAGCGGACAAGGTAAGACCTCAAGAATTCAAGTCCTGAGGGCCAACAGGAATAGGCAAGCCAGCACTGACATCCGCTAATGACTACAGTCTTCGATATCCCTGTACAGATAAAGGTGGTATTGAGCATAACTTAGGATATTTGGGAGTGTCTGTCTTGAGGGTGACTTGTAAAATGAGACTGAAAGGATTCAAGGCCCCACCCTGTGAAGAGAAGGGCCAGTGGCTGGGTGTGGAAGGGGTCATGAGGGGAATGGGGCCCCAGGAAGTAGATAAAGAAATACTTATTTACACACTGGGTCAACCGCCAAACGAGCAACTAAAACTGGAAGGGAGTAGGAAAAGGAGGTTTATCAAGGAAGGGGATTTTCAGAAACCCAGAAATCTCATCTGAAACCTACAACAGGGCACATCCATTCAACAACAGGGCAGAGTATCTGAGGAAGAATGTCATGTGCAAAAGTTGTGAGGCAGGAATGTCTGGGGAAGCCAAAGCAGGCAGGGAGTTTGGAGCGCAGGGGTGCTGGCCGGGAGAGAAGCCTAGAAGGAGGGCAGAGAGACGGCCACTGGGTGGGCATGCAGGACACTGACAGCTTAGTCATGCCCCTTAAACTTTATTCAGAATGTATGCAAGGCACTAAAGGACTGCAGTTGTGGTGGGGAATATGGCCACACGACTGTCCTTTGCCCAGGTCACCGATGACCTCCATTTGGCTGATGGCCTTCACACCATCCCACCCATCAGGATCATCTCACACAGGAGACTCCTTCCTCCTCCTGGAAATCCTGTCCTCACTTGTCACTCCACCCCATTCTCCTGGCTTTTCTCCCCCACCCTGCACCCCCGGCTGCTCCCTCCCCATCTCCTTTCCTGCTGATGGTTACTGTGACATTCTGGTACTTGAAGGTTTCACGGCTCATAAGTTGCTTCTCCTTCTTGCTTTCACTATTTGGCCTTTCATGCCTATAAAGCCCATTCTTTGAACACCTTCCCTCAGAGGCTAGCATTCCAATGTTTCATGCTTATCTTTCTGTTTGTATGTGTTCTTACGAAATGTGTATTATTTGTAGGGAAAGTATTTCATTGCACAGCCCATGTAGTGGCTTCTCAAGACACACATTCTGTTTCAAACACGTCTGTAGGAGCTTCCTGCCTTTGGCCTTTGGTTTTCCTTTCCTCTCTGTGCCGCATTCCCAGGTCTCTCTGCACGTCGGCCCTCCCGGGCACCCTGCATCAGCTTCTCTCCTGTCAGGGTCTCATCAAGGCTCCCACACAGGCTCTCCCCTTGGCCTGGAGGCGGACTCCTTTCCTCACCATCTGCTTGTGGGAAATAGTGCAGGCCCCACCTCCCCACCTGCATCGACAAGCCCTTGGGACTTCCTCTCCTGGGGCTACCACAGGGTGGTCTTCTAATCAGAACAACCATCTGCTAATTCTCCTCACAATCTGCGTGGCAGGGAAATGTGCACCCATTTAAAGGTCTGGCTCATCTTTCTGCAGACCAAACTCCTTGGTTCACTCGTTTCATTTGACTTCACTTCTTCAACTGTTCAATAAGCATTGCCCAAGTGCCCCTGCATGCCAGTCTTACTGAAGCTAATAGGTAGGAAGGGCAGGCGAGGACTGCAGGTGGCACCATGTGGTGACTGAGAGCACTCTGAAGTCCGCGGAGCCACCTGGCAGCCAGGTGCCCTTGGTCACACTCCTACCCCCGTGGGCCTGTTGTCCACAGGTGACCTGGGGTTCTGAAGCATGTCCGCCTCTGCAGAGTGCGGTGCAGGGCACAACAATGTGGTGACCTAACACAGAAGCTGGTGGAAGAGAAAACTTTTGTCCGTGCTGCATGAGCCCCACAGCTGGGAACAGATGGCCCCGGGTGTGGGGAAGGCTGAGGGGCATTCACCCACTTTGTTGGGGGGTGGGGGCCCCAGGTTATGCTACTCAGAGGGGAGGTTTCAGAGGGATTGCAGACAAAAGTGAAGCTTAGAGTAGTTGTTCCTTCTGTTTTTATTCACTGTCTTATTAGGAAATATTAACAAATAAAAGCTCTAGTGTCACATAAACAATGGTGACAAAAAAAAATCTCATTTCTCTAGGGAGTAGGGAAAGCATAAAATTCTGAATTTTCACTTTGAATATGGCCCAAGTCAGAAGAACTCAGCGCCTGCAAACCTATATTCCCCTCTCCTGAAAGGAACTTGAGACTCCCTGAGTCCCCAGGAGCCCCACAGGAACCAGTGCTTCTGTATCAGATACGAGCTCTGGGTTTTTATGGTAACTGGGCCCCTCCTTCTGTGCTAAAGAGACAGTGAGGGCCTAGGGTCTCTGTGCTTCTGTCTGCTCCCTAGATGCAGGCTGTCTGCTCCCTAGATGAGGCTTCCTAGGCTACTGCCCCAGCCAAAATTAGCACTGTGTGCCCCAGAAAAGAGCCCAGGCTGCAGGGTTCTCCTGGGGCCCATGGAGGCCCCTGCCGGAGCCTTTGGTCCAGGGAGCAGGGAGAAGGTAGCGATGCTGTCAGAGCCCCAGGTGCAGGTAGGTAGTGCCAGCTACAGATGGAAAGGGAGGTAATGTGCAGGTTCCAGGAGGCTGGCATGCCGAGCACCACTCAGGTCTCTCAGGAGTTGACCTGCCCCCAGACGCCACCTGACAAAGGCAGACTCTCCTCATTGAGTCGCAGCCAACTTGTTCCCCACTAGGAGTCACACCCTCCCCTAGCCATTATTTCACATGGGATATTTGGGCCTTAGGCCTGTCCTTCTTGGAAGAGGCATCTGAGGCACTCGCCCACTTACTCCAGTAGCACTCAGACTGCGGGGGGCATAAAGGGCCAAGAGAGAGACCTGAAGGATACAGGGTCCCGGCCTCTGTCCAAGTTGCTAGCCACCTGCTAGACAAGCTGCTCTCTTGCTCCAGGAAGCCCAAATAGGACTGGACTGGACTTGGAAAGAGGTCCACAAAACTCAAGCCCTGCATGTCCCGAGTGATCAGGGGCTAGGATTACATGGTTTCTTCTTATTCCCAAACAAAGCCCCACCCCAGGGGTCAGGATAGCCAGCTCACTCTGAATTGTCTTCTCAAATTAATGAGGCAAATGAAATAGTCCTTCGTTCTGTCCTAACTTTGCAGATCATTGTCCAGGGCTCACCAAGAGCCAGTAGGCTAATCCCCTATTGCCTAGCCACCGTGCGTCTTCAGGACAGAGCCACAGCCTCATTTCAATCTTTTTGTCATTGCTCAGACCTGTTTCCAGTGTGAGATGGGGGTGAGGGTGTTAGGTTCCCGAGTCAAAGTTCCAGGACTGATGTCGAGGCCCTGACAGGTGTGGCTGTGGGGCCTTGTGGAAGTCACCTAGCTGTTTGTGCCTCAGTGTCCTTATATGTAAGTGGGATAACAGGAAGTGTTACCTCTCGGGTTGCAGTAAAGAAGAAATGAAATCAGTCATTGCCTCAGTCCCTCACACCTCACAGATGCTTAGGAGACGTCAGGCCCTGTTCTCATCCCCAGCAGATGCCCAGCCTGGGAGGGCCTTTGCAGGCCCTGGCTCAGAGTACTGGCTGCAGATGTGAAGGGCACACCCGGCGTGTTCAGGCCCAAGCAGAGCCCTGAGGTCTGTGAGATGTGCTGACCTTGGCACATGCAGGGGACGGGAGGTGCTAGTCAGGGTCCAGGCTGGCAGGGGAGGTAAGCGAGGGGATTTATTCTTGAAAGGGGCAGTTTTTCCACTAAATTAACATTGACTTGTTCTGAGGGAAAGGCAGGGCCTGGTGACTATGCTCATGAGGAGACCGGATCCCGAGGATCAGGAAGCCCCTGCCCCCTGCCATGTGCAGTGATGACAGGATGGGGCTACCTCAGAGGGGCCAGGATCCCAGGAGGGGGCCACAGGTGGGGAAGGCACTCCTCAGGGAGCAGTCGGTGGCTGAGAAATCTAGGAGAGGATCCTGGAGGCAGAAAGCGGCCTGCCAGGTGCCCCCAGGGCGAGGCCAGGCCCTGCACCCACCAGCTCTAGAACATGAGCTTCTTGGGGACCTCCCACGGGAACTCGTCTCTTCCAAAATGGCCATAGCATGCCGTCTTCTGGTAGATGGGCTTCTTCAGATCCAGATCCCTGGATAGTCATCAGAAAAGAAGGCCATTTTAAATGGAAAAGGGACAGAGTTTCTTTCTCTGAATTTCAAGCATGGGAAGAATTAACAGACCAAGACAGTCTTTGTGTGAAGTGTCACCACTCGGAGCAATTTCCCATAAACTTCCTTTCTCTGCTACACCACATCTTATGAGGTGACTGTCAGTGGGCCTGAGGAAAGGGGCTTCCAGAGGTTCAGGGACAGCCTGATCACACAGAGGCACCACAGGGAGCCCAGATTTGAGCTCTGGCCTCCCTGTGCCTTCCCCTCCACCCACTGAGCTGACCAGATTGACACCAGTACCCAAGGCTCCAGAAGGCATCAGAGATGGGAGCAGATGGGACTAGACTTGTGGACTCAGTTCTCAGCAGGCAGCCTTATCATTTTCCTAAGATCCTCCCACCTGCTCAGATGCCCTGTGGAGTCAGTGTCTGTGGGGCCAGCAGGGACCTGACACGGCCTCCTTCAGCCAGAGGACCTGACAGCCTGCCTTGGGTGTGCCCTGTGCTGGGCCCAGAGATCAGAGACCCTCTCGCTTCTGGGAAGCCGCAAATCCTTTCCATTTCCCTTTAGCTGAGCTGAGCCTCTAGGGGTGAGAGACTGGTGGGGGTTGTAACAGCGGGGCAGAACTTGTACCTGACGATGACACCAGGCCGAAGGTCAAAGTTCCTATTCACCACATCCAGCAGTTCTCTCTCTGTCTTCTGAGCAGTTCCATAGGTGAAGATGGAAATGGACAGTGGCTCAGCCACACCAATGGCATAGGAAACCTTTCAGAAGAGACCAAAGTCAGGGACAGAGGCCTCTGTGCAGGGAACCCCTCACAGAACCTGGGTGTCCACAGGAAGGAGCAGCTGGAATCACGCCTCTCTGGTCCAGTATGTTCCCCTCACCTCCTCTGCCTAGAAATCCCTGCCATCCTCACAGTGCATATTTTCTGTGTGTACCCTTCTCCTTGAAGATACTTATTTTCCCTCCCCCAGGTTTTTAGGATACTGGCCACTGTGCCCAGATGCAAAACATATAGTCACAATTCCTCGGCAGTATGACCCTCCCGCCCTGCCAACACGTCTTCTCTCAGGGCGGAGCTGGGGTCGGATGGGCCAGACCCACCTGCACGAGCACTCGCCGGCAGAGCCCTGCCTTCACCAGGGACTTGGCCACCCAGCGGGCGGCATAAGCTGCTGAGCGGTCCACCTTGGTGTAGTCTTTCCCGGAGAAGGCCCCACCGCCATGCGCCCCCCAGCCACCGTAGGTGTCCACGATGATCTTGCGGCCAGTGACACCAGCATCCCCCTGCCAAGAGAAAGGAAGAGACAGAGGGAGGAGATTAGAATGCAAGCGGGGGATGGCTGGGAGAAGGCTGAAGCACCGTGATGGCCACTGCACTACAACTGCGAGAGGGGGCCCTGATGCTGCCTGTGGGCATTTTTCAAAGACCCCTGGGCTGGGAGGCAGACAGGAATCCTGGGCTCTAACCCCAGTTCAGTCACTGGCCAGTTACGGAAGTCAGGTGAACTGTCACAGCCTCATCAGAGAGTGAAGATGGGCTGGAGGTCCTCTGGAGGCCCAAGGCCTTTGTTTCTCTGAGTCAGTGCAATGGAGAAACCCAACCCCAGGAAGGAGCTGCACTGTGATAAACACACCCCGGCTGTGGCCCCGGCTGGGCCACCCATGACACCAGGCTGCACATGTTCTCCAGCGTCTGCTCTGTGCAACACCAGTCAGTGCGAATGTTTTCAGAGGGCAGGGTGCTCAACGTTAAGTGATTTGGGGGGAATCTGAGTACTGTATCCCCTGCTCTGGGGTCTGCGGCCGCGCTGTCGGCTCTAGGCTTTGACAAGTCCTACGAGAAAAAAGGGAAGCTTTCCCTTCCTCTCACCCTGTGTTTCTACACTGCATGGGGCCACAGAACCTATTAAGGGGGCTCCGCTTTGGGGTGACACAACCACAGCTGAGGTCCCTTTGGCAGCGGTCAGCAGCCTCACAGAGGGGCTCTGCCCTCTCCAGTTCCTTACTCCTGTAGGGGGATAGTGGGGGCAGCAGATGTCCCACCTTGCTGCCCACAGAGTTGAAGGTACCTGTGGCAAAGAGCTGGTAAGTGCCAGCTGGACGGTCCGGCTGTCTGCAATGGTGAGTTGGCACCTTAGAGGGAGAGAGGGTGGCTTGGGCAAGTAGGACCCATCTGGAATGGGAGGGCCAGCAGCACTGAGTGGAGCACCCTGGGGACATGGCCTGATGCTCCTGTACTGACAGATACATAGCAGGCCCCATGGAGACGGAGCTGACTTCACATTTTGTTCAGGGCCAGACCTGGCTGAGCCACAAAAACCCACCTCCTGTTGTGCTTGTGCTGGGGTTGCTAAGCAGCTCTAGTAACAAAGGCAAATCAGGACCTGGCTCAGAGACAAGGGCATACCTGGGGACCTCCAATGACAAACCGCCCACTGGGCTGCAGGTGGTAGATGGTGTCTTCATCCAGGTACCTGGCTGGCACCACGGCCCTGATCACCTGTTCCTTCAGGGCCTCGCGCATTTCCTCCAGTGTTATGTCCTCATTGTGCTGCACGGAGATGACGATGGTGTGGATACGCACAGGGATGACCGCGCCATTGTCCTGCATGTACTGAACTGTCACCTGGTGGCCAGAAGCAGGAGGAGACATTGTGAGGACCTGCCCTGAGCTGAGGACATGTCGCTGCCAGGAGGTAGGCAGAGCTCCCAGCAGCCAAAGGGGGACTCCAGTCCTCCCAGGGCCTCCAGGAAAGTTAATCTGGTGTATTCTTGTATTTGAATAATTGCCTAGTGCTACAGGATGACTGAGCATGAGGCATAAGCTACTCCCACCTGTGACCACAACTAGTGACCCCTGGAGGAGACCCAGGTGTTAAAGAGTTTCCTTTCTATCTGTGACCCATTACATTCCTCTCCTCCTATCTCAGACATTCTGGATGCCGGTGACTGTGCCCCTGGCCACGGTCCTCTCCAGACCCTCCACAGCCTGGGGCTAAGGTATCCCAGCTCCTGCCAAGGGACCCAGGAGTCTGTGGGCTGCACGCCAGCTGCCCTAGCCCCTCAGTGGAGGAGCTCTGTCGGTGTACAGGGGCAGGGGACTCGCCTGCTACAGGGACAGAGTGAGAGGACTTGCACAGGGTGCCTGGGCAAGCAGGAGCAGCAGCACTGCCAGCCTCTGGGCATTTCAGAAAAGAAAGGAAAGGCAGAGAGCACATGGGGGGAAGCAACCTGCCTGTGGTACCCCTGCAGGTCAGGCCACAGGGCAGGTCTGATACTCACACCCGCCAGCACGGGGCAGTCCCGTGCCATTCTATGCACTATCAGTTAATATTTAAGCCTTCCTGGAAAGAGAGGCAATGTCATCTCCACTTTACAAATGAGAAAAACTAGGCTATGAGAAGGGAAACAACTGGTCTGAGGTCACGCACCAGTCAGTGAAAAGCCAAAGAGCCAAACTCTGCTTTTTCTTGATCCAAAAACGTGTGTCATTCCCACAGCAGTGCAGACAAAATGCTTCTCCGTAGACACCATCCTGTA
The DNA here is from genome assembly GCF_040802235.1 of Manis javanica. Lineage (NCBI taxonomy): Eukaryota > Metazoa > Chordata > Mammalia > Pholidota > Manidae > Manis > Manis javanica. The sequence goes on from NC_133162.1 coordinate 66,715,312, forward strand.
CTAACATATCAGCGAGCCCAATGTCACAGCCTGACTGGTAACAAAGGAGGGCAGCCTGGGCACCCCGGGCTTGCAGAGGGAGAGAGAACGAGGCAGTAAGGATGGCAGGTGAGGCTGGGAAGAAACGCCCATCGATGGCTCGCGCTTCTCTGCAAAAAGCCATGCTGAAAGCTATGAGAAGCTGCTGGTGGGCCCATTTTAAAGTCAAGAAAGCTGAGGTTCCAGGACATAGCACCTTGGTCAAGATACACAGCCTGGAGCTGTTTGTCCTAGTATGGGGGTTCTGCCTAGCAGAAGGCTGTCACTCAGCTGCTGAGGGACATGTTGGAATCCTGACCCCATAACCAAGGCAATGTGGACCCACAGGAGCAGTGCCTGGAGGGCTATGGGGTGTGTGGGGCCTGCAGCGATTTAGCTGAGTCCGACAGCCTTGGTACAGAACTACTCCGTACCCCAGCGCCTTGACAGGACCACAGGGCAGCAAACAGAGCCTCCCTGGGGCTGTGCCTGCAGCAAGGTCTCGGCCTGCCTGAAGCCCCTGAGACATCCATCAAACACCAGATCCTTACCAAACTCCTATTCGGCATCCTGCCTGGTCCAAAGAGCAATAGGGTGGGGCCCAGGAGAAGGAAGAGAAAAGAGCCCTGCCCATGCGACGCCTGCTCCTGGTGAGATGGGCAGATGCGCACCAGCGTCTGAGGACTGAGAGCAACGCTTTTGTGCGGGGCTGTGTACACAGGGCCCTGTGGGCAGAGCTGCAGTCGGGGCGAGGGCTCCCAGGAGCAGCAGACCCCCTGCACCAGGCCTCAGGAGGTGTTTCCACTGCTCCCCATCCCTCGGGCTCCCACTCTGCCTGCTGCAGACCTCAAGCATCAGCCTTGCAGAATTACAGAACTCTGGTGGAGCAAAGGGGCTCCAAGCATGGCTCTTATCTCATCATGTCAGCAAGATGTGGGGAAAAACATACCATGGAAAACAGAACTCTGACCAGGTACAAAAATAGCCACCCGTACTGCCCCTCTCTCAATATCAGCAGCGAGAATTTGTTCAGGTGGAAAGACAAACCCTGTTCACAGCCAGCACTCTGGTTAGATGATGAAACACCTATCAACATTTACCAACAGGCTAGAGGAGAAGGCTTAGAAACTGTTCCTGGCACAGTGCCCCTCGGCATGAGGCAGCTGCCTGGGATGAGTCAGGCTGCCCAGAGGCCAGCACGGGGGCTCTGGGAGATCTCCGAGGGGCAAACCCACACCCTTTCCAATGCCAGTGGGCTCGGGGTCAGCCTGCGGCAGGGCAGTGAGGTTGACTTCGGTAGCCCAAGAAGCCTTTTTAAGAGAATTCAGTGTGTTCTTGCAGGAAGTGAAGCCCTGAAGGAGCCCATCCTGCCCCCTCCAGTCCTGGTGCCTCCTGAACTGGGAAGCCTTGTTACTAAGCAGGATGAAGGCAGCCTTTCCCATCGGCTGGTGGGGCAGGAGGCCCTCTCTCATGCAAGGAAAATAAAGCTCAGTTGTGTCTCACTCTTCCTCCAGCCATGTTCTAGGATTTCTTTTTCTGTGACTCTCCCTCCACCCTACTTCCCATCACAGCACAGCCCTGGTACAGGATAGGCGGGGTGTGCCATTTGTGTGCCCCTTTCGTTTGGTTCCATCCCTACCTTCAGAATTTAGCTCTCCTGCCCCACAGTCTCAAAGAACACCTAAGGAATGCTGATGACAGTACCTGCCACTCACTGGTCACATGGATAACACCAGAAGGCCCAAGGAAGGGTTTCCTTTAGGCTGCAAATGCACTTCCTTGCCGAGGTACAGCCAATATGCAACCCTCTGCCCAGTGTGGCCTTAGGCTTGGGGGTGAGAAGCATGCATGCCTGAGCAGCTAAAGCAATGGGACAAGCCACATGAACCATGCTGAGCTATGAAACCACATGTGCCAAATTCCAAGTACAAGGGTAAGGGAAGTCTCTGCCTGGTGGTGACCAGGGAAAACCATGAGGAAGTGGACACTTTACTGGCCATTGATGGACAGGCGGGAACCAGAAAAAGATTCCAAGTAAGGTGAAGGGTGAGAACTCAGGTGCAAAGCACTTTGGAATAAGGGGAACATGAGTGAAATAATATACATGAAGCAAAGATCAGGGAGGGGAGCAGAGGGAGGTGAAGTTGGAAGACCATAAAAGGCTTGGAATACCAGAATAACATGTGCCCTCCCAGTCCCCACCACCTGTAGGAAGTAGAAAGTTGTGGAGGATTCAGATCAGATATTAGGAAATTAAAAGTGAAGCCCAAGGGAATTCACTGGAGTTTCCAGGCAGGGAGAATCTTTGGGAGGGCATGGCCTGGATGTGGCCCTGGTCTTGGAAACAGGCTGGAGCAGAAGGGTTGCCCTGTAGGGGAACTTGGAGCACAGGCAGACGATGCAGAGAGGGCAGGGTACTGTGCAGGACTGGGCCAAAGCTGGTGCTCCACGAGGAGGTGGTGACAGGGCAACTGCACCCAACGAGCTCTTGCGCACATTTGCTTGCATAATAAACAAGAAATGGGGCTGGTGATTCAGAGACCTGCAGGTGGAAGATGTAGGAACCAGCTGTGCAGAGGTGAAAATGACCCCCAGGTGTGGGTAGACGGGAGAGAGTATGGGAGAAGTGGCAAGAACCTACTGGCATGGGGGAGAGGAACCAGGGAAAGCAGCCCCACGGAAAGGGGCCATAGGGGTCATCAGGAGGAACAGGGCAGGGATGTGCAGGCAGGCAGGGCCTCCATGTGTGCTGACACTTGCATCACTGCTGGCCTTCACACAGAGGCTCCAGGGAGGATTTCAACACTGCAGGGAGCAGAGAGGTCAGGGCCCATGGAGACGAGAGTCAAAACCAGTAAAGGTAAAGCCTTTTTATGAGAAACAAAGGAAAAGGGACACAGTGAGGTGCAGACCGTCCTTGTTAGTGTTGTGTCCAGGTCCTGCTCAAGATATGGAGACCTGTGTGTGTGCGTGTGTGCGTCTGCGTGTGGGAGGGCAGTGACCAAAAGCCTGAAACCTGTTACGAAGTATGTGTGCATCAGAAATCAGAGAATCACATTACCAGAGTCAATTTATGCTAAGAAGGAAAAAAAAATCAAGTATTCTTTCCATTTTTCTGTATTTTTAAGACTTTTCTTATAAAATGTTTGGGGGGAAGTACCTAAAGTTGAAGATTTTTCAAATAAATAGTTCTTTTCAAAATCAACAATTCTTAGATTGCTCAGACTGAACATTTTGATTTTTACAATGACATGAATCAAGAGGACTTGGAGGTGCTAAAAGGCGTGTGTCGGGAGCTCCACAGGAGGGAAGAGGGTCTCACCTGAGTCTTAGAGTCAGGCCTCAGCCAAGGCAGGACCCCAGCACGCCGCAGGTCTGCCATCTGGGCGTTGAGTTTATGAGCCAGGATGATGGTGAGCGGCATGCACTCTTCTGTCTCATCAGTGGCATAGCCGAACATCAAGCCCTGCGGCAGGAGAGGGCTGACTGAGCAACACCCACTTCAGATAACAGGGCAAAGACTTCCTTCAAGCCTAGCACTTCTCAGGCATTCCAACGTGTGTGGGTGCTTGTGTGTGCAACATTTGCACTGCGCGCCTGTGGAGAGGACATCTTGGTCCCTGTCGCCCTCTTGGTGCTCTAGAAGTGGGAGACCAGCCTAACTCAGGCATCAGGGACCACAGCCTTCCACAACCTACTGTACCCGCAAGTCACTGCCCTGAGGCACGTACCTACCAGCACTCAGGCTAGGATGAGGGCTCCACCCCACACTCTGCTTAACCCATCCCACATGAACTTCCCCAGCCAGCTCCTCAGCATTGCTCATGAGGCAGCACCCATGTACAGCAGTCAGTTACCTGATCCCCGGCACCGACATCCTCTTCGTTTCTGTCTAGATGGACACACTGAGCTATATCTGGAGACTGCTGTTCCAAAGCCACCAGCACATTACAAGTCTTGAAGTCAAAGCCTAAGAAGAAGGGAATGCAGGCTTGAACACACGTCAGACAGGGTGGCTGTGATTCCTGGTGAACCACTCACATCCTGACATGGCATTTAGTGTTGGGGTAGGTGGTCTCTAAGTAGCTGGGGTCTGTCTGGGCCCAGAGCTGAGGCCCAGGATGGGGAAGGCTATGTACCTTTCCCATACTATTGCATGGAGCTCTAGTAGAAGAAAATTCTCCATGGATTTTGCTATGTTTGCTACATTAAATTATACCTTGATCAAAATATATATCCTGCACAGAACTGCAGTATGAAATCCAGATAACAGCCACAGCTGCCCTGGCTGAGGAGCAGGTGGGTGACTCATGGCCCTGCCATCCTCTTAGTCTCTCCCAAGGGTGCCCCCAGGACCCAGGTTAAAAATCACTGCAGAGTGAAAAGCAAGGGCCCTCCAACACTGTGTTTCAGAAGCCCAGGTATATGTCTAATCCAAGTATTAAAGACACTGAATAAACACAGTGCGCATGAACTTTCCAAAGAGACTTCCAGAGCCAGAGTCCTCTGATCTGAAGATGAGCACAGGGCCTGATGCAAAAGAGAAGGCACACCTCTGGAGGCCAAGGTCCTGTCTGCCCATTCCTGAAGTTCAGCACAGAGACAAAGGCTGGTCCTCCCAGGCCCGGTGCAGCAGGCTGGGAACTGGCTCAAGAGGTCTTGGCTAGGAACAGCCCAGCCCAAGCAGCCTACGAGAAAGCTGCTGTGCATAGACAGCATGCTCTTCTCCCTGCTGGGGCTCACAGCTTTGCCGAGCTCAGCTATGGAGATCATGTGATTTATAAGTTAAAATGTTCAGAGACCCCACCACAAGATCAACTGTCACCTTTCCAGTCTATTCTATCCAAGCTGCCAGAATGGGTTTATTAAAACAAACAAACAAATCTAGACCCAATCTATTATTTCTGCACATGCTTCAAGTGAGGACCTACTGCCAAATGAAGTAAAACTGAAATGCCTTAGTCTCTCCCCGCTGGAGTCTTTGAGCCAACAGGAACTTGGGGGTAGCTTTAAACATGACTTTTCTACCCCACAAAGTCTCTCTGCCTAGAATGCTCCTCCTCAACTGATCTCCACACCCCCAAATCTGACTAGCTGTCAGTAAATGTCCCTGGACCCTCCTGCACCTGCCTTCCATTCCCCCTATGCCCCTGACTCACCACTGGGCACCTCATACTGCAGCATTTAATGCCAGTAAACACCCCCACTCTGGGACCATCACATCACCTTTGTCTTCTGCAGCTTCCTGTTCCCAGTGAATGTCTTATTAAAAATCATCTTTGCATTCAGCAAAAACCAGTGAACAATCTTTAGAGAGCTGCCAAGGACTCACCAATTCTGAATGAAACATTTATCACTATACCTAATTACTGTCTAAATAATAAATCCAGTGCTGAAAATAAATCAGGGTCCAACCGATTTGGAACACTGGAGTTTAGGGTAACAAAGAGAGGAGTTTGGGGGACCAAGGAGAGGGCTTGGATAGGGCAGTAAGCCCAGCACCTCCGTGGCCAGGAGCAGTGAGGACGGTCAGCCACAGGCCTGGTTGCTGCCTCCATGACATCACACGCTGTCCACCTGGCACAGGCCCACGGACAGGCAGCCCACAGCACAGCTGGGTTCTCTCACTTCTCCCTTTCTAGCAGGCATTACCTCCTGGGAAATTCCTTTCTACCTAATGCAGAACAAGGTTTGCTGTTGAGGAAGGTCTATATGTACGTAAACAATCAGCTTTCCTGGGAGAACTGGGTGAAGGGTCTGTGCGGTGACATGTCAAGAAGCTGCTGCTCCAGGACAGTGTTTCCTCTATGAATACCCCCGTGCACTGCACGGGGGATGTAACCTGCACTCAATGGTGAGTATTTCAGGCAAGTCAGAGGTTGGTGGCCCTGAGCTTCTGTGAGTCTGTGCCCTCATGCAATGAGTGACTCTCACTTATAAAGGCTCAGCGCATCATCCAGCCTCCCTGACCCACCAGGATGCTGCACGTCACCCTGAACGACCAGTAAATGGGATGTCATTGTACGCAGGCCCTCAGCAGTTGGCCCTTGTGTGCTGTCCTTGATACCCCTCCAGACTGGGCCCCTCCCTGGCCCGCGCAGTCTTAGATGTGGGGTCTGCCTCGGGGCCCTCAGCACTCACCCCACCTGATCACAGTGCTCGCGCCTTGTTGACCCCTGCTGGGGCTGGGGCCCCGTCTCCGCTTGTAGGGTCCCACATGGGAGCCTCCCTCAGCCAGTCTGTCTCCTTCACTTGCTGTGAGAACAAGAGCTCTGGACTGTCATCTCTTTGTCTGTGATGGGAAGCAGCATAGTTTAGCAAAAGCACAGGAGTCTCAAATGCGGCAACCATTTACCCACTGTGCCGACTTACATAAATCATTTACATCCCTAAGCTCAGTCTCCTGATCTGCATGGTAAGTACGGCAGAGCTCCTCAAGCAAGTAAGAGGCTGCATACGAGGAAGCCGGCACCCATGCCTGGCAGAGAACATGTCCCAGCAAAGCGCAGCCCCTTTTACTTGGTGCTTGTTTCTCTTCCAAAGCCTTTGGCAGCACCAAGAAGGCAGGACCTTAACAAAGACCAGAGTCAATAACGGATGGAGATATGAAATGGATTCTGACCCCTGGACCCTGACAGGCAGGCCCAGGATGTTTTTCGTTCTGGTGATATTTGCACTTCCAGAAGACAGAGAGCCTCAGATGTGACTTAGCCTCAGGGGATCTCTCAGCAGAGACCCACCCATATTTCACACCCAGGATCCCCGCCCTCACCCTTGGCAGAGTCGTCATAGCCAATGTGCTTGATGGTGTCTCTCACCACCCGCTGGTAGTCCACCATGGCCACGGAGGTGATCTCTCCGCACAGCAGTACCATGCCTGTCTTGCACACTGTCTCTGTCAGGGAAGAGAGAAGTTAGTGGCCACATGCCCCCAAAGGGAAGCTTAATACATAGATGGCTCACAAGCTGAAAAAGAGACTCACAAAGAACCTTACAAGGAATGGATTCCAGAAAGAAAATAATAGTGCTAATAAAAAGAGTAAATCCCAGCTTAAGTGCTGACCATCTGCAAATGCTGCCTGAGAACTATGCTCTGGAAAGAACTGGCCACACCTGTGTTTTTCGTAGCAATCACCTCCCAATTGTGCATTTGGACAACTTATGTAGCCTCTCTATTTCCTCAACTAATAGATGAAGAATAAGACTGTGGTGTGGATTAAAATGAGACAGTGGCTCTATGCAGTTATCATAAAGAATGCAGTCAACATATGTGAGGCTTCTCCTGCCCCTTTATTGCTAAAACTTCACCACAGGTTTTACAGAGTAGGATTCTGAACATAGAATCAAGGCAGGCCAACCTCTCTCCAGCTATTTACAAAGATCTCAATGTGAAGTCTACCCTCAGAGGGGCACAGGACTCTCTAGTGCTCAACCCAGGGGCTAGAGTGGCACTGGAGTGAGAAGGCCATTCTGTGCGGCAGACAGGACAGGGTGCTGACAGTGAGGAGGGTGGCACTCTGGGCTCCATGCTGGACACCCCTAACCTGTGACCTTGCTAAGACCCTGACTTGGCTGCACCCATGATTCCTTCAGTAAAGTGAGTCAGACACAGTCAGCTCTGGGGTCTCCCAGTCTCTGGAGTCCCTGACTCTGCTGGCCAAGGGCCTCAACATACGCAAAGGTTTCAAGCCTTGCCCACTTAGGTCTCCAGCAGGAAGGGACTGGGTGTTCCTTACCACAGGCCACCTTGGCATTGGGGTCCTGCTTGAGATGGGCATCCAGGACTGCATCACTGATCTGATCACAGATCTTATCTGGACAAGCATGAGCATGTGTAGGAATCACAGAAATATTAGGTATAACAAACTGAAATATTAAAATCATTAGTTATTTTGTTAGTTTATGTATCAAACCCACCTACCTAAAAAGATATATTTCAAATATTAAAAAATAGAAATATTTTGAAATTTTTATTTCTACTATTTCTGCCTAATTTTGGATGATGTATATTATATAAAGCATTCCCTGTAAACTACATTCCAAAATCTATTGTAACACAATGAAGTAATTCACATATACACAAATATATTTCACTTATTAAGAAGTCTCTCATTCCTCAACATATTCCCTTTAAGTGTAACATCTAGAAAAGTCCTAGAAATAGAAGTTAGAATAGCTAATAAAGTCAGTAAGGTTAGGTGCCAAGATGTAAAACCAGGCGGGACAGATATATTGCACTACAGGCTCCAGGAGACGCAGTGCGCTGTGTATAAAATACCATGCATGCCCGGGTCTATGACTCCCTTGGTAAGGTCTGTCAGAGACCCTCTACGCATCATTGCTGTGGTGCAAAACATTTCCATAAACAGTTCCCAGATCTGCCCCACAGTCCCACAGTCTCCTGAAGGCTAGATGTTCTAATAATGGGTTTGACTCCCTCAGTCAAGGTGGGACTGACAAAAGTTCAACATGAGCTATGATTTAGTCTTATTCTTCTACTCTTTGCCTTAAACACTACATGGATGAGTATGTGGGCCACTAAAAGGCACCATGGACAAACCCACTATTGCTTTGAGATTATGGGATCTTTCAATGTTCACAAATAAAAGTGACATCTATTTATATACATTGATCTCATTTAGAGTTTAAAATAACCCTAGAGTCTGCTTTGTACTAGATTAATAAGTCTTTTTTTCCAACTTTATTGTGGTATAATTGGTATGTAAAACATCTGCATGCAATTTGGTGAGTTTGAACATATGTATATACTTATGCTATCACCACCACAATCAAGGTAATAAACATACCCGTCACCTCCAAAAGTTTCTTTGTGTCCCTCTGTTGTTTTGGTCTGGGGAGTTTTTTTGGGGGTGCCGGGGTGTTTTAGTTTTTAAATTAAGAATCCAGATCCAGAATCAAGTAGTTTCTCTCTCAAAAGTGCATTGTTTAAAACATTAATGTAATTTAAATGTTAGTCTGCCATTAAAGGTGAATTCTCTGATCCTACCTTCAGAAACTGCCACTAAATATGTTTGAGGTCTTCTATCCATCCTCCCGCCAGTGGCAGAGCCTGGTTGAAAATCTAGGTTTATCTGAGTCTATAGCCTCTGTACACCCCTACTAATGAGGACCTGCTGTGCTAACATATCCACTTCAGGCTTACCCATTAGGACTCCTAGGGGCTACTCACAAGCTGACCATGGATGACTCTGCTTGTTTAAAGGACAAAGGTCACATGTTCCCAATCCACACAGGAAAACAGGATTAGGGATATAAGGGATAAAACTAGAGTTAAGCAAGGGTATTAAGATAGTTCCACAGACTAAAATAATGCCTAAGGAGGCCCTCTCTAAACAGTTTCTTTAGACTTTCGAAATTTCTATCAATGTCACTTAGCAGCTTTAAGACAGCCAATGGTTGGTTTTCTTGGAAGTTGAAAGAGAAACATTAATTTTACCCTTCAGGTGGAAAGGAATCCAGCACTGGAATGACAGGCAGAAAGTCACCAAGCCTTAGAAGAAACTGACTAATTTGGACAGTTCATTTATAGCAGCAAGTGAAAGGAGAATCAGACAAATTGAAGGGCTGTCATTAAGTAAACAAGACCACTGACTGATTGGAATTTTCCTTCTCTGTCCATGGAGCACACATTGTGTATGATGGGCCCACTGGCCAAAATACCCACTTCCTCCAGGTGGAGCAAATCCTTCTCCTAACCTATAAATGACCTTCATAAACCATGGATCTGTGCAGAATGGGTCAGACATAGCAATGAATCTTAGTTTATGAGTACAGTAAACCGAGAAACTTTATAAAGTTAAAGGCACAATGAAAGTGGTCATTCAAATTGAATTGAGCTAAATCACATACAAAACTTAGCATAAGCCAAGGTTTCTCAAGAGCAGCACTATTTACATTTGGGACTGGAAAATTCTTTGTTGTCGGGGGATGGTCTTGTGCATTCAGGATGTTTAGAAGCATGCCTGGCCACTATCCACTGAGATGCCAATATCACTCTCCACCCCCCGCAGAGTTGTAACAACCAAAAATGTTTCCAGAGATTACAAAATGCCCTTGGGGGAATAAGGATAGAATCGCCCCCAGTTGAGAACCACTGACTAAAGCATATGGAAGGAGTAGTGAGTGTACTGATTATCTAAAGCTGAGTTATAAGATATGAAAATTCAATCTCTTTGAAAAGAACAAGGATGAGGAAGATGAAGAAGAGGTAGATTTGGTGACTAGTTGCCAAAAACACTAAATATTCAAATGAATTTTGAAGAAGTGCTTAACTACATAAATCAGTGTGTCTAGCCCCAGGCTTCTACTAGAACAGTGGTTCTCCTGGGAACTTATTAAAAATGCAAATTCTTGAGCCTCACCCAAGACCTACTAAATCAGAAACTCTGGGAGTGGGGCCCGACACCCTGGTTTGCACCGGCCCGCTGTGTGATGCTGATGCCCTGAAGTTTGAGAACCATTATCTGAGAACCTGAGGCTCTGATCATGGTCCTCACTGCTGCCACGGAAGCCTCTATCACTTCCCTTCATCACAGTCCACCTGCCTTTCAGGGACCAAAACAAATGCTTGAATTTTCTTCCTCTTGACAAAGTCATCTCTACTTCTCTTAGATAATATACCTGGAACTTCTAGGGCCTAGAGCTCTATCTCAGCACTCAGTAGAATGCACCGCTCTTCATTTCTGAACTGCACAGTCTTTCACATGCAAAACTTAGTCTTGTTCTAGGGGACATTCTCTGTTAATGTAAGTTGCTCATTAATAATATATAAAATATACATACATTTATATTTGATGATACGTTTTGTATGTATAACATGTTTAGCCAACATAATTTCTGTTGCAGCCCCCTCATGCTGAGATGCTGATGGTGGGCAGCAATAGGACCCTCAGCTTCATTAACATACAGTTTATCATCTGTGTAAGTGACTGCTTTACAAAACTACAAAGTAATACAATAAAAATTACTTTATCTTACTCCTCCAGAGAACCCTTATAATAACTAACAAATTGTTTTTAAGGCCTCTAGTAAAAGTGACTCCCTTGGTACAGGCTGCCATTGGCCCAGGACAACCTACTTACCCGGGTGTCCCTCTCCTACAGATTCCGATGTGAACATGAAGGCTCTTTCTTCACTTAGAGAATGGTCACACAAGCCATCCACCGGTCCATTCATCTTTCCACACTTCTCCACTCAGCTTCTTCAAGGCAAAGACTTTAATGCTGTGACTTTGCCTGTGTTTGTGTTTTGTTTTGTGTTTTTCCTTTAAATCTACAGGGCTTGTCTTTGGCAGAGCCACAAGGCTCACTTCTGCCTAACTGCCTGCAAACACATGAGAGTAAGGTGAGGATGGGTGAGAAGGGAGGGACTGAGGACGGATGTGTCACTCCCCTCGACTGGTCAGAGCTTGCTCCTGAGTGACTCCTATATATGGAAAAGTGAAAGTGTCTGAATAATCATGTGAGAAAATTGGAGGAGTCCATTTCCTGGGAGGGAGGGGTCTCCTTACCTTGAGGAATGTCAGTCTTGAGCTCTGATATCCCAAGCCCTAAGCATCTGGTCAATGCTTGGTAAAGAAGACTGTATAGATTCTGCAGAACTGAAGCTCCTCTGGGACTCTGCTTCAGTTCTGCTGCTGATCTCCATGCCTCTCTAAGGTGAACATCCCACGGTGGAAGCTGGGGCTCTGGGGTCACTCTGGGATCCAACAGGCAGTGAGCTCCTCTCTCCCAGAGGTAAGGTTTGGGCTGAGACAGCAGCAGAGGGCGGCCTTTGCTGTTGGTCCCCCCCTTCCCCCACACCTTGTCTAGATTGGGCCCTTCCCCTTCCTCTACCTTCTCAGAGCAAGAACATGCACCTGTGTCCTGAGTCAGCTTGGATGTTACACAAGATTCATTGAGAGGAAAAGCTTTTGAGCTTACAGTTTTCTGCTAATAGCAAGCACCTAAACTATCAACTTCTCTAAGACACTGGCAGTTGTATTAACAAACAAGATGTTTAAAAAGCATCTGGACAAGTTATAGAAACCGACGTTTTTTAGAAAAACTCTTGAGAGACAGATTCATTACAGGGAAATTATCAGAGTGCAGTAACCCAAAGCTTTCATATCATAAATCAAACATCTATATATTCAGTCCTATATACTTAATAAACATCCTGCTGACAAAACTCCTGCATTTTTTTGTTGCTTTGACCAAGAAAAGTAGATAGGATTATATCTTTAACCAATTCATGCACTAAATGACAGCATCTCTCATTTCATTCCCATTTTCAGATCTAGCTGCATCCTCAAGCCTAAGGAACAATAGGGAATTGAGATCACAGAGAATGAGAATGGGTGGAGAAAACAGTTCCCACTGAATACAATAAAAAGTAATCAACCAAAACCTCACACATCAGACAGTGGACTGGGGGAAGCAAAGGGTAGGATGCAATAGCCCCAATGAACATTTCTGGTGACCAAATCCCCTCTATACTTATGAGCATTTAACATTTTTCTCTGGTACTCCAAATCTTGAATTTTGCCAACTGGTGAGCAGTGGTAGTACTATCTCTACAGGGAATTAAAACTATATTAAAGTGATTTCTTCTGGGGTAAAGTAAGAGATTTTTACATATACATATTATAAACAGAAGCATTTAGCAAAGAGTGAACTGTAATACTAGGACATAAGACTGCTTGAAGTACAGAGAGAGAAAGACCACGGGAAGGGATGAGATAATGAGGAATCAAACAGGGACTTTAGAGGACACAACCTTGTCCTTGTCAGCATACAGGAATCCTCCTGTTTACACTTAAAATATTTCAACATCTCTGTCCCTTTGTAAATTTCTTCTGGGTACACTGGTTTCAAACCCAGAGCTAATGTTTAATGTGAACTGCAGACCTAGGTTACGCTAGCAGTTAGAACTACAGCCATTATGTTCTGAAAGGACAAGATGAAGCTGAAGTATCAAGTACTCTTCAACATTCCCACAGCTAGTAAGAGGTCACCCAACAACAGCTTAACTGTCCTCTGAATTCCAAAAAGAATGATAGCATCAAAGGGCAAAGACACATGGGGATGGAGGGATGTCCTGTACTGGGAAGTGGCCCTTTCAGAACACGATGCAGGAGGCTTCTGCAGCCAGGACACAAATTCAGGGAAGGATCTGAAAGGCACCTAATTCAGTACCCAGCTTATGTACAAGTTTCATATGACATCCCTACTTAAATACCAGACCACCTTACATTCTTTCCGCAGATAAATGTTAACAAGAAGCACACACAGCACAGCGGCTGGGAGTGTAGGCTTCAGGGCTGGTGTCCTGTTTGGCCGCTAATCTACTCTGTACCCTGGGGCAAGCTTCCTAACTTCTGTAAACTGCTGACTCCTCATCTGTAAAGCAGGTTAAATAATTGCCTACCTCACAGTGTTGTTGTGAGAACTAAATGAGATCATTAGGTATGATGAGTGTTCAACATAGTGCTGGTACACAGTAAGAGTTTAATAAAATATTGCCTAATGACCTTCCATGTGCATGTACATGATTTTCTTCTGAACAAAAATAGATGATATATGTTATTCTGCATCATTTCTTTTCACAATATACTATAATCCTCCTTTTATATCTCCACATACTGATAGACATTATTTTTTAGCACTTAAATAATATCCCACAATGAGGATGTACCATAAAATTACTATTCATTCCATAAGAGGTGAACATTTTCAACTTCTCTAATTGTTTGATATCACTATAATGCTGCAGTAAAGATATTTATTCATTGGCATGTTTTTGTAAAAAGATAAAATGCTTCTGTAAAAAGATAAAATATAAATATTTACTTACAAAAATATATTTTTTGTAAAAAGATAAAATGTGTTTTATAAAAAGATAGAAATGATTTTGTAATGAGATAAAAGATTTTTGTCTCCTTGCATTTTTTGGCTGAAATCTAGCCAAAAGATTTCCCTTTTGTAATAAATTTTAACAGTTAAACAAAAAAAAGTAGCATTTCGACTATGAGTTAAAATAGTAGCTTCAGTCTGTCCCCTTCAGAAAGAACTGGCAGATCTTGGTAAAGATGTCATTACGAAGAGAGCTGAATCTACAAGGACTTTGTAGCCCTGATTTGCCATTTTAAACTCAAATTAAAGCCTCCCTTACACACCGACTGTCCCCTCCTCCCTTACGCATGAATTGTCCTAATAATACCCACCTCCTCCCTGCTGCCCCCCAGCCCCATGGATTACTGAGGTACAATCCAACATGCCAAAGGCCCACAGCACATCTCACTTCCTTGCAGCAACCTTCAACTCTGAAGCTTTGCCAACAAGCCTCTGGAGAAACTTGACAATGAAAAATCACTTTCAGTTAAACATAAAATACCAGATGGAGGATGATATTTCCAACAAGCAGTGTATGTAAGGCATACTGACTGGTCTCTCAAGGCACCTGATCCCAGGTAACACCATGAGAAAGAACTAATAGAAAGCACCTGGCCAGATGGTGCCCTTCGCAGGCCCCTGCACTGCCATGCCTGAGCGCTATGCCACAGACAGAAAAAAGAATAGCTTTGATGACCTAAAACACTGGATCCACCCTTACAACGCTATTTAGGTGCCAACATTTCTAAACTTCAGTGAGAAAATCCCTCTAACCACATGGAATATTTTCAAGATTTACTTCTTTTGCCCTCATTAATTTAATTGAAGCACAAACTCTTCCCACATATGTCATCCTGGACTATGAGTAACTTATTTATGAAAGAAAGATAAAATTGAATTCAGACTGTATGTTTTTAAAATTTTAGGTAATTTCGGCAATGTGGTGACTGTCATTCAGTAAAAAGTCCACCCCAAATATAATAGCTATTCTGAAAAGGAAGAAAGAAATGTGGAAAATTTCCTGGATAAAACAAAACCTGAGCTGAAGAATTACAGGATTTTAAAAGGCAACAGGGAGACAGAGAGGCTCTGGGGTGGGAGGGTGGCAGGACTTCACTAGCCAAAAAATCACAACAGAAGTGGTGCAGAGGAGCATTGTGCCAACTCCATCTGGGGGACTGAGAAATAACTGGGCAGGAAGGTAGAGGACTGAGAAGCCAGGCAAGCCAGGAGCTGCAACTCAGAGTAGTTAAGTAGGCAATAAAATGGGAGTTTCGGTCAGACAGGAAAATGCATGCTAGATTACAGGAAGAAGATTCCAAAATTAGAGAGAAGAGTTAAAACTCCGGCCTTGATCCAGGAGTAACCTGAAGAGGAACAGACTCAGAGACATTCATATAATGCAAAACTGTGTATGCACTGTTAGTTTTCAAAACTCTGTTGCTTTTCTTATTAGAATCATCCCATTCCTCAAACACATATACCCTAACTGCTGATGCTTGAAATCCTGAGAGGTTATTTCAAGTTCTGATCCTTTATCATCCATACTCAATTTCCCACAAAGCCTGCATCAACTCTTTCTTAATGGTGCCTTGGAATTCTCCCCTTCTATTTCCATGTCCATGGACAGTCACTTCTGCAGTCATCCCTGTCATGTCACTTTTGAGTTAGGCACCAGCTGGGCCCGCCATCCCATATCAACACACCCTTCACACATCGGTACTGTGCTGTACATACTAGGTGCCTTAAAAGTGCCTGTTGATTGATACCTAGAAAAATGAACAATCTCTTATGCTAACAAACCCTCAGTTAAGGCAAGCAAACTAAATATTTACACAGGGAAAGCTAAATCAATCACCCAGAAATACTCCCACTCTGGAATACCATTCAGCAGTCAAAACATTAACCATATTAGCATACACAATAGTATGGATGAAAATGATAATATATATATATAAAATATCTTTTAATAAAGGTAAAACCAAGATTTTTTTAAATTTACTTTTTTAGGAATATATAAAAATTCAATAAAGAATACAGAAAGGGAAAAATGAAGTTATTCAATAAAGGATACAAAAGAAAAAGAACCAAGTGAAAATGGTAGAGTAGAAAACTCCAGGGTTCTGTCCCTCCAAAAAAAATCAACTAACAACCTGGAAAAAAAACATAACTCAATCAACTTTTCCAGAACTCTGGAATTCACTAGAGAATTAATAGGAACTAATGAATAAAGAAGCTGTCATATTACAGTAAAAGGGCCCTGCTGCATTTTAAACTGCCCACCTTGTCCCTTATTTCCCAGATCAATGGTAGCTATGAAGATGGTAACCCACACTACTGATGCAGGTTGCTATTGCCAGAGGGAACAAAACAAACCTTATTCTCAAAGAATAGTAGTTAGTTTTTTTACCTGCCTGGCAGCTCCCTGAAGGACTGGTTTAAGGGCCTGCCTCTGTTTTGACCAATTCAGAGCATCCCCAGGGCTGTGGCAGCATCTCAGGTAGCATTTGCAGAAAGTGTTTCAAAGCAAAAGTATTTCAAGGCAAAAGCATTGGCCACAGCAAACTGAGGCCATAGATGATACTTAGGACAAGCAATGAATAGACCCGAAAGCCTCAGAGGAAGAGATTGGGAAAAGAGATACATGAAAGAATAAGGGATTTTTAAAGCTACCATATATACCAAGGAATTATGAAGGCGAAGCACATGACCAGGGCTGGACAAATGCTCAGAAAAGACCTCACCTGTGGCTGAACCAGTCTCCCAGGAACAGGAGTGAAGGATAAGGCAATGTTGTAAATGGCCCAGCTGAGCACTGAAGAATGCCCCAGTAAGGAAGCAATCTGCAAGGACTGGAAGAGTTTTTTTCTTTTTCTTTTCTTGGCTCCAGCTGTTTAAGGAAATTCTGTCAAACCACTAACTAGCTAACCACTAAGCTAATAGAAAACAGGCTTCATTGGCCACACACAACAAAAAGTACAGAATACAAAATAGTCCCAAAAAGTGTTAAATAAGCAACAATGAACCACAACAATAGCAACAACAAACACCAGGGAGGGTAATCTGATGTTCAGAGCTGCCATATAAATATTCAAAAAGTCCGTTTTTCAATAACAAAAAAATTACCAGGAATACAAAGAAACAAAAAATATAGCTTACTTGTAAGTGAAAAAGTTAAAAAAAGAAATTAATAGAAACTATCTTGAGGAAGCCCAGGCATTGGACTTACTAAACAAAGACTTGCATCAACTGCCTTATATATTCTCAGTGATACAAAGAAAATCACGGCAGGTGAACAAACTAAATGAAAGCAGGAAAATGTTTTATCACAAAATATAGAATATCAGTAAACTGATGGAAAATTCCACCTAGAAATTCTGGAGCTGAGAAGTATAATATAAATGAAAATTCATTATAGGGTTTCAACAGCAGATGCAGGCAGGCAAGAGAATCAGTGAATATGAAGACAGGCCACTTGAAATTATTCAGTCTGAGGAGCAGACACAGGAAAGAATAAAGAAAAATGAACAGAGCTGAAGAGACATGTGGGATACCATAAACTTTAACAATATGTGCATAATGGGAATCTCAGAGAGGCAGGAAAGAGAGAAAAGAGAATACTTGAAGAAAAAATTCCCAAATGCTTCCCAAATGTAATGACATTAAGTTTACACATTCAAGGTACACAACAAACTCCAAGAAGAATAAATTAAAGAGATCCACACTGAGACACACTATAGTCAGACTGTTGAAAGACAAAGAGAGAATCTTGAAAACAGCAATAGGGAAGCATCTCATCTTATACAAGGAATCCTCCATGATATTAACACCAATGCCTCTTCAGAAATTGTGGAAGAAGCCAGAAGCCATAGGATGACATATTTAAAGTAATTAAAGGTGAAAAAATAACCTGCCAACCAAGAACTCTATATCAACAAAGCTTTTCTTCAAAAAAAGGGAGAAATTAAAACATTCACAGATAATATAAAAACTGAGACAGTCTGTCACAGTAGACATGCCCTATAAGGAATGCTAAAGAGAGGCCTTCAGGCTGAAATAAAAGGACACTAGACAGTAACTCAGTCATACACAGAAAGAATAATGGTACATACATAAGCACATAGGTAAATATAAAAGGCAGTATTATTGCATTTTTCATACATAACTTTTTTATTTAAAGACAAATGCATAAAATAATTATGAATCTTTGTTAATGGATACTCTATGTAAAATTTGTAATTTGGTACAATCACAACACGATGGAGGAGACAGAGCTCTAAAGGAGT
Source organism: Manis javanica (assembly GCF_040802235.1). Lineage (NCBI taxonomy): Eukaryota > Metazoa > Chordata > Mammalia > Pholidota > Manidae > Manis > Manis javanica. Next base: position 66,733,508 of record NC_133162.1, read on the forward strand.
AGTGTTCTTGTATACTACTGAAACTGTATTGGTATTAATTCCAACTTGATTGTTATGAATTTAAGATGTTAATTGCAATCCAAAGGGTAACCACTAAGAAAAAAATATACATATATTCAGAAAAAGAAACAAGAATCAAAATGATACATTGGGGGAGGGGAATCAATCACAAAAAAAGGGAAAATAGAGGAACAAAAGATATGACATATAGAAAGTGAATAGTAAAATGGCAGAAGTCCTTTCTCATCCACAATTATTTTAAATGTCAATAGCTTAAACTCTCTAATTAAAAGGCAGAGTGGAGTGGGGCTCAAAATGGTGACATAAGTAGGGCAGCGGAAATCTCCTCCCAAAACCATATATATTTTTGAAAATACAACAAATATAACTATTCCAAAAAGAGAGACCAGAAGATACAGTACAATAGCCAGGCTACATCTACATCTGCGAGAACTCAGCATCTCACAAAGGGGCACTGCAGAGCAGCTGGAGAGCAGCCCTGCCCGCAGCAACCACACAGAGTCTCCTCCCCAGCACGCAGCTAACCGGAACAGGCAGCGGAAGCCAGAGCAAGGTCCGGAAGGCAAGAAGGGGCACCATTATGATAGGAGAACACACCTGGCACAGCTGTGACCCCAAGGGCCACCCTACCCATGGCAGGTCAGGAGATTATCCCAGAGCCTGCTCCTGGTGTGTGGGTAGACAACACAGGCGGCAGAGAAGGGCAAGGCCACCAAAAAGCAGGAAAGGACTTTGTTCTCCCAGCTGACACACATGCCACCTGACTGCAACCACTTCTATCACCATGAAAAGGCAGAAGAATCTGGCCTAGTCAAAAATCCTCAGACAACCCCAGAGAGAAGGCCTGGTGAGATAGATATAACCAAACTTCCTGAAAAGGAATTCAAAGTAAAAGTCATAACCATGCTGATGGACGTGCAGAGAAATATGCAAGACCTAAGGGATGAAGTACGGAGGGAGATAACAGAAATGAAACAATTGAAAGAAGGGTTTAAGAGCAGACTGGACAAGGTGCAAGAGACTGCTAATGGAATAGAAATCAGAGAACAGGAATACAGAGAAGCTGAGGCAGAGAGAGATAAAAGGATCTCTAGGAATGAAAGAATATTAAGAGAACTGTGTGACCAATCCAAAAGGAACAATATTCACATTATAGGGGTACCAGAAGAAGGAGATAGAGAAAAAGGGATAGAAAGTGTCTTTGAAGAAATAATTGCTGAAAACTTCCCCAAACTAGGGGAGGAAATAGTCTCTCAGACCATGGAGGCCCACAGAACTCCCAACACAAGGGACCCAAGGAGGACAAGACTAAGACATATAATAATTAAAATGGCAAAGATCAAGACAAGGACACAGTATTAAAGGAAGCCAGAGAGAGAAAAAAGATCACCTACAAAGAAAAACCCATCAGGCTATCATCAGACTTCTCAACAGAAACCTTATAGTCCAGAAGAGAATGGTATGATATATTTAATACAATGGAACAGAAGGGCCTTGAACCAAGAATACTCTATCCAGCATGATTATCATTTAAATTTGAAGAAGGGATTAAACAATTTTCAGACAAGCAAAAATTGAGGGAATTTGCCTCCCACAAACAACCTCTACAGGGTATTTTAAAGGGAATGCTCTAGAGGGAAGCACTCCTAAGGCTAAATAGACGTCACCAGAGAAAATAAAATCACAGCAAAGAAAGTAGACCAACCAAATGCTAACTAAAGGCAAAAAATAAAATCAACTATCCACAGTCAAAGGAAACACAAAAGTATACAGAATAAAACACCTCACATATAAAGAATGGAGGAGGAAGAATAAGAAGGGAGAGAAATAAAGAATCATCAGACTGTGTTTATAAAAAACCTTAATAAGAGAATTAAGTTAGACGGTTAGATAGTAAAGAAGGTACCCTTGAAACTTTGGTAACCACGAATCCAAAGCGTGCAATGGCAATAAGTACATATCTATTGATAATCACCCTAAATGTAAATGGACTGAATGCACCAATCAAAAGACACAGAGCAACAGAATGCATAAAAAAGCAAGACCCATCTATATGCTGCTTACAAGAGACTCACCACAAACCCAAAGATATACACAGACTAAAAGTGAAGGGATGGAAAATGGTATTTCATACAAACAATTGGGAGAAAAAAGCAGGTTTGCAGTACTTATATCAGACAAAATAGACTTCAAATCAAAGAAAGTAACAAGAGATAAAGAAGGACATTACATAATGATAAAGGGGTCAGTCCAACAAGAGGACACAACCATTATAAATATATATGTACCCAATACAGGAGCACTGACATATGTGAAACAAATGCTAACAGAATTAAAGGAGGAAATAGAATGCAATGCATCCATTTTAGGAGACTTCAACACACCACTCACTCCAAAGGCCAGATCAACCAGACAGAAAATAAGTAAGGACTCAGAGGCACAGAACAACACACTAGAACAGATGGACCTCACAGACATCTACAGAACTCTACACCCAAAAGCAGCAGGATACACATTCTTCTCAAGTGCACATAGAATATTCTCCAGAATAGACTACATACTAGGCCACAAAAAGAACCTCAGTAAATTCAAAAATATTGAAATTCTACCAACCAACTTCTGAGATCACAAAGGTATAAAACTAGAAATAAATTGTGCAAAGAAAACAAATAGGCTCCCAAACACATGGAGGCTTAACAACATGCTCCTAAATAATCAATGGATCAATGACCAAATTAAAACAGAGATCAAGCACATATTCTGCTTACAAGACGCAGCACAAAGCCCCAACTTCTGTGGGATGCAGCAAAGGCAGTTCTAAGAGGAAAGTATATTGCAATCCAGGCCTATTTAAAGAAGGAAGAACAATCCCAAATGAATACTCTAAAATCACAATTTTTGAATTTGAAAAAAGAAGAACAAATGAGACCCAAAGTCAGCAGAAGGAGGGAAAGATTAGAGAAGAAATAAATAAAATTGAGAAGAAAAATACAATAGAAAAAAATAAATGAAGCCAAGAGCTGGTTCTTCAAGAAAATAAACAAAATAGATAAACCCCTAGCCAGACTTATTAAGATAAAAAGAGAATCTACACACATCAACAGAATCATAAATGAGAAATGAAAAATCACGATGGACCCCATAGAAATGCAAAGAATTATTAGAAAATACTATGAAAATCTATATGCTAACAAGCTAGAAAATCTACAAGAAATGAAAACTTCCTAGAAAAATACATCCTTCCAAGACTGACCAAGGAAGAAAAAGAAAATCTTAACAGACCAATTACCAGCAATGAAATTGAACAGGTAATCAAAAAACTACCCAAGAAGAAAACTCCCAGGCTAGATGAATTCACCGCTGAATTTTATCAGACATATGGAGAAGACATAATACCCATTCTCTTTAAAGTTTTCCAAAAAATAGGAGGGAATACTTCCAAACTCATTCAATGAGGCCAGCATCACTCTAATACCAAAACCAGGCAAAGACCCCACCAAAAAAGAAAATTACAGAAAAATATCCCTGATGAACATAGATACAAAAATACTCAACAATATATTAGCAAACCAAATTCAAAAATACATCAAGAGGATCATACACCATGATCAAGTGGGATTCATCTTAGGGATGCAAGGATGGTACAACATTCGAAAATCCACCAACATCATCCACCACATAAACAAAAAGAAGGACAAAAACCACATGATAATCTCCATAGATGCTGAAAAAGCATTTATCAAAATTCAACATCCATTCATGATAAAAACTCTCAACAAAATGGGTATAGAGGGCAAGTACCTCAACATAATAAAGGCCATATATGACAAATCCACAGCCAACATTATACTGAACAGTGAGAAGCTGAAAGCTTTTCACCTAAGATTGGAAACAAGACAGGGATGCGCACTCTCCCCACTGTTATTCAACATAGTACTGGAGGTCCTAGCCAGGGCAAACAGACAAAACAAAGAAATACAAGGCATCTGGATTAGTAAAGAGGAAGTCAAACTGTCACTATTTGCAGATGACATGATATTGTACATAAAAAAACCCTAAAGACTCCACTCCAAAACTACTAGAACTCATATCTGAATTCAGCAAAGTTGCAGGATACAAAATTAATACACAGAAATCTGTTGCTTTCCTATACACTAATGATGAGCTAACACAAAGAGAAATCAGGGAAACAATTCCATGCACAATTGCATCAAAAAGAATACAATACCTAGGAATAAACCTAACCAAGGAAGTGAAAGACCTATACCCTGAAAACTACATGACACTCAAGAGAAATTAAAGAGGACACTAATAAATGGAAATTTGTCCCATGCTCTTGGCTAGGAAGAATTAATATTGTTAAAATGGCCATCGTGCCTAAAGCAATCTACAGATTCAATGCAATGCCTATCAAAATACCAACAGCATTCTTCAATGAACTGGAACAAATAGCTTTAAAATTCATATGAAACCACAAAGGACCCTGAATAGCCAAAGCAATCCTGAGAAGGAAGAATAAAGCAGGGGGGATCTTGTTTCCCAATTTTAAGCTCTACTACAAAGCCACAGTAATCAAGACAATTTGGTACTGGCACAACAACAGACCCACAGACCAATGGAACAGAATAGAGAGCCCAGATATTAACCCAAATATATGTGGTCAATTAATATATGATAAAGGAGCCATGGACATACAGTAGGGAAATGACAGCCTCTTCAACAGCTGGTGTTGGCAAAACTGGACAGCTACATGTAAGAGAATGAAACTGGATTATTGTCTAATCCCATACACAAATGTAAATTTGAAATGGATCAAAGACCTGAATGTAAGTCATGAAACCATAAAACTCTTAGAAAAAAAAACATAGGCAAAAATCTCTTGGACATAAACATGAGCAACTTCTTCATGAATATATCTCCCCGGGCAAGGGAAACAAAAGCAAAAATGAACAAGTGGGACTATATCAAGCTGAAAAGCGTCTGCACAGCAAAGGACACCATCAATAAAACAAAAAGGTACCCTACGGTATAGGAGAATATATTCATAAATGACAGATCCGATAAAGGGTTGACATCCAAAATATATAAAGAGCTCACACACCTCAACAAACAAAAAGCAAATAATCCAATTAAAAAATGGGCAGAGGAGCTGAACTGACACTTCTCCAAAGAAGAAATTCAGATGGCCAACAGACACATGAAAAGATGCTCCACATCGCTTGTCATCAGAGAAATGCAAATTAAAACCACAATGAGATATCACCTCACACCAGTAAGGATCGCCACCATCCAAGACAAACAACAAATGTTGGCGAGGTTGTGGTGAAAGGGGAACCCTCCTACACTGCTGGTGGGAATATAAATTAGTTCAACCATTGTGGAAAGCAGTATGGAGGTTCCTCAAAAAACTCAAAATAGAAATGCCGTTTGACCCAGGAATTCCACTTCTAGGAATTTGCCCTAAGAATGCAAAAGCCCCATTTGAAAAAGACATATGCACCCCTATGTTTATCGCAGCACTATTTACAATAGCCAAGAAATGGAAGCAACCTAAGTGTCCGTCAGTAGATGAATGGATAAAGAAGATGTGGTACATATACACAATGGAATATTATTCAGCCATAAGAAGAAAACAAATCCTACCATTTGAAACAACATGGATGGAGCTAGAGAGTATTATGCTCAATTAAATAAACCAGGCAGAGAAAGACAAGTATCAAATGATTTCACTCATCTGTGGAGTATGAGAACAAAGGAAAAACTGAAGGAGCAAAACACCAGAAGACTCACAGAACCCAAGAATGGACTAACAGTTACCAAAGGGAAAAGGACTGGGGAGGATGGGTGGGAAGTGAGGGGTAAGGGGAGGTAAAAAAGAAAGCAGATATTATGATTAGCATGTATAATGTGGGCGGGTGCACGGGGAGGGCTGTACAACACAGAGAAGACAAGTAGTGATTGTATAACATCTTATTACGCTGATAGACAATGGCTGCAATGGGGAATGTTGGGGGAACTCGGTGATGAGGGGAGTCTAGTAAACATATTGTTCCTCATATAATGGTAGAGTAATGATACCAAAGTAAAAATAATAAAAAAAATAAAAAGAAAATGCATGAGAGGCTTTGAGAAGAATGACCCAGCAGATCCCAGTCAACTTATAGCATGGAGAGCAATGAAAGAAGTCATTGTTTTAAAAATAATAATAATAATAACCAGAAGAAAGCTAGAGTGGCTAACTCTATAACTGATGGAATAGAATTTAAGTCAAAAGTTTTTAAAAGATACAAATAAGTACTTTATATGTTAATAAAAGGATCGTCCATTGAGAAGCTATAACCATTATAAACATATACACACCTAACAACAGAATGCCAAAATATGTAAAGCATAAACTAACAGAATTGAAGGTAGAAATAGTTGGAGATTTCAATATCCCATTTCCAATAATGGGTAGAACAAATATGCCAATAAATAGGGAAACAAAGGACTTGAACAACACTGTAAACCAGGTAGACCTTACTAATGCATATGGAAAACTCTACCCAACAACACAATATATATTCTTCTCAAATGGACATGGAACATTCTCTAAGACAGACCATATATGAGGTGACAAAACTCAATAAATCTGAAAAGACTTGAAATCTTATAAAGTATCTTCTTTGACCACAATAGAATGAAGTTGGAAATCAGTAAGAGAAGGACAACTAGAAAATTTACATACATAAAGATTAACTTACATAGTGTTGGACAAAAATGAGTCAGAAAAAATTGCAATGAAATTAGAAAATACTATGATGAAGGAAAATTAAAACACAAGATATCAAAACTTATAGTCTGCAGCAAAAGCAGTGTTCAGAAGGAAATTTATAGCTGAAAACCTTATATTTTTCTTAAAAAGAAAGATAAAATCAATAAGTCAATTTTACACCTTAAAAATCTAGAAGAAGAACATGTTAAACCCAAAGCTAAAAGAGGAAGGAAATAACAAAGATTAGAGTAAGGTAAATGAAATAGAGATTAGAAAAACAAAAGAATCAACAAGGTGAAAAGTTGGTTCTTTGAAAAAAATCAACAAAACTGATTAATGTTTAGCTCAATGGGCCAAAAGATAGCAAAGAGATAAATTACTGACATCAGAAATAAAGGTAATGACACAACCACAGACATTACAGAAATAAAAAGAATTATAAGAGAACAATATGGACAATTGTATCCAGTTAGGTAACCTAGATGAAATGAAAAAATGTCTAGAAACAAACTATAAACACTGACTCAAGAAGAAATATAAAGTCTGAAAAGAACTATAACAAGTCAAGAGATTGAATCAGTAATCAAAAACTTTCCAACAAAGAAAATTCCAGGATCAGATGGCTTCAGTGGTGAATTCCCCCAAATGCTTAAAGAATTAACACCAATACTTCTTAAACTCCTCCAAAAAAGAGGAAGCAACTCTTCCTAACTCATTCTATTTGGCCAGCATTACACTGATACCAAAGTTAAATAAAGACATCAGAAGAGAACTACAGACCAATATCCCTTATGAACATAGATCAAAGACTCCTCAACAAAATACTAGCAAACAAATTCCAGCAACATATTAAGAAGATTATACATCGTGACCAAAGAGCACTTTTTCCAGGAATGTGAAAATCAATATAGTGTACCATAGTGATAGAATAAGAGGAAAAAAACACCATCATCTCATTTGAGAAATCCAACTCTCTTGCATGGTAAAAACACTCAACAAACTTGGACTAGAAAGGAACTTCCTAAACACAATAAAAGGCATTTATGAAAAACCTGCAGGTAACATTATATCCAATGGTGAATAACTGAAAGCTTTCTCCCTAAGACTAGGAACAAGACAAGGATTCCCACTTCTACCAATTCTAATCAATATTGTACTAGAAGTTTTAGCAAGAGCAAATGGGGAAGTAAAAGATGTTAAAGTCACAAAATTGGAAAGGAATAAGTAAAATCGTCTCTATTTGCAGATAACATGATATTTTATATAGAAAATCCTAGAGATCCACACAAAAATAAATTATTAAAGCTTATACATTAATTCAGCAAGGTTTCAGGGTATATAATCAACACAAAAATCAGTTGTATTTCTATAAACTATCAATGAACAATTTGAAAAGGAAATTAAGAAAACAATTCCATTTTCAACAGTGTCAGAAAGAATAAAATACTTAGGAAAAGTTTAACTAAGGATATTCAAGACTTGGATATTGGAAACTACAAAACATTGCTGAAATAATGAAAGCCTACGTAAATGAAAAGATATCCCATGTTCATGGATTGGAGGACAGTTTTGTTAAAATGGCAATACTACCAAAAGCAATTTACATATTCACTATCAATCTCTTATCAAAATCCCAGTGGCCTCTTTTGCAGAAATATAAGAGCTTATAGTACAAGTAATACAGAATTGCAAAGGATCTCAAAAAGCCAAAACAATCTTCAAAAAGAGAAAGTTGAAGGGCTCACATTTTCCAGTTTCAAAACTTACTACAAAGCTACAGTAATCCATGATACTAGCATAAGCAAAATGTTTCCAAAACTGGAAGACAATACAGCATCATATAATTCCTGGGCTTTGTTAGGCTCGTTTCTCAGATAGAAATAAACGCAAAATGCTTTATATGAAATGGTGCTGTGAGCTTCTAACTACAACAGTCAATTGTAATAGGCTTCTTTCAAAAAATAACATTTATTGAGTTTTACTCTGGTGTAATTTATAGTAACTGTGAGAAAAATATAGATAGTACAGAAAAGTAATATACTATCATCCTTCCATTCATAGATTGATAAGCCTAATTAATATATTCAAAGTATTTTCTTTTTAAGAAAATATTTCTAAATAGCTACACAGGTATAGTCCCCATGTATTAGATAAAAATTTAAATGTTAATTAAACATGTAGAGTTCCAGTTCCAAGAGAGATGGAATAGAACAATAAGCAAACTCCACTGTGTCACTTCCATTGAATGCAGCTATAAAATCTGGCCAGAATGCATGGCGTAGCTATTTGAGGACTCTGATAAGTAAATAGTAGTAGGCAAATAGGGGAAGAAGATCAAAATTCAAAGTACCATTGAAAAGGCAAGGAGGTTCCCGTCTTTTTCCTGTTGTATCCTGGACCCCACACAGTGCAAAACTCAGAAGTGGGCACCTGGGTGCACACAGAGAAAGCTCCAGAAGAGGCCCTATTATTCTGAATCAAGAGCAGGAGAGGGGATTTCTAATATTTTGAGACAGTAAAGGTAAATCCTCTGTATTTTTCTTTTTTCCATTCCCTAGAGTCCAGGCAATTCCATGGTGCCAAAATTGGCAGTGGGGACCTGCAGGTACCTAAAATTGTGAGGGAGGAGAAACTCTGATTGGAAGAGCTGTAATCCCAAGAAAGTAGAGAAAATCCCTGTTGCTTTCTTTCTCTGTGTGTCTTCTACCACTTGGCTTCAGATACAGCAATAGTTGTGGAAAGTGCACAGCAGAATGGGGCAACTGAAACCCAGCTCTCTGTACAAAGGACTAAAAGGTAGAGGTCCAGGATGGGAAAAAAATGGGAAGATCACAGAGAAGTAAGAACTCAGAAAAGAGATCCCATAATGTTACACCATACTAATGCAAGATGATAATAATAGGGGAAAATGGGTTCAGGATACACAGAAACTCTGTATACTATCTATGCAATAATTCTGTAAATCTAAAACTATTCTAAATTTTTTTAAAAACCATTTACCTTGGCTCATTCATTCCTATATTCATTCACATTACTTACTGAATTATTTGCTGAGCACCTACATATCCCAGGCACCACTACAGTCTCTGGAGATACAAACAGCAAATAAAACCCAACATGATTTTTGCCATTAAGGAGCTTACAGTGCAGTGGAAAATTAAACTAATAACACTAAGTGGTGTTAAACCACAGAAGGAAGAAGTCGCCATTTTCAAAATAAAAAATTATCTTCTTGAGTCTTCATTATAGAAGAAAAATCTTTGAGAAGTTAAAGACCTAGGCTGAAGACCATACAATTTGGCAATTTGACAACCAAGGAACAGAATTTCCAAAGAGGAGTACAAGAAAGCCCTGGAGTCAGATACGGCAAATCCCTAGCAGGAGGCTCAGCCTCTGCACCTAATTGGAACAATTATTCTGAGTCTAGGCTTACATCAGAGGGCAGGTGAGCTGCTGGCTCTCAGCTGGGGGACAAGAGGCAGGTCGGAAGCATGCCTTTCTGGGGTGCGGGCTCAGGAGTGGCTGTGCAGGTAGAAAGATACATGGGCAACAAGACCGGGACAGGCTCCACCATACCACACAGGGATCCATGAATCCACCATCCTCCCATTCTCACATGCCACTCATTCATTCACTGAACATGAACCCAACACCCACTACATGCTACAAATGGGGTAGGCCCTCCACAGCAGAGACAAACACAGGCATGCCAACTAACACCAGGAGAAAATGTTTCAGGCAAAGGGGAGAACATTTACTAAAGCCCACAACCTGGAGAGAGCATGAAACCTTCATCACATTTCAAGTGGTTCAGTGAGGCATGGAGTGTGGGCTGGGGACAGCAAGACAGAAGACTGGAGGTGGTGGCAGAGCCAAGATCGTGAAGGGTTCTGGGGATCCTATAAGGAATTCAGACTTTTTCCTGATCCAAAGAGAAGTCAAGAAAAGGTTTCAAAAACAAAAGATGTGTCTGGATGGGGCACAAGATCATATGTATATGTAGCCTTTTCTAGAAACCATTTTGCTAGCTGCTGCCATTGTTGGGTGGAGACTAGACTAGACAGAGCTACCCTGGAGGCAGGGAGATTACATGGCATAGCCAAAGTAGAATTGGAATTTGATACCTCACTGGATGTAGGAGATAAAGGCATGGGAGGATTCAGGGATGACTTTCCAGTATCTGGGTCAGGTGAACATGTGTGATGCCAGAGCAGAGTAATAATGACAATAAACACAGACACTGTGTGTTCCCAGGATGTGTTAGACACTGCCAGGAGGTGAGTGAGTACTGGTGCCCTAGGGAGAACTGGGTGCTCTCAGCGACCTGTTCTAGTCTCTTACCCTACAAACACTAGTGTTGCCTTTTACGTGCATTTCTCAGGCCTTCTTCCAAGTAAACGTCTTGCTCAACAGGTCAGGTTGTATTAAATGAGCATCCAAAATGTTTAAAGTAAACATTCTTTATAGATATAAAATACAAAAATCTCACATCCTGAAAAATACCTCTACAAAAATTTCTATAAATATGTGATTCTATATTAAATAAGCAATATTCTGAATGTTGTTATCACTAAATAAATAGTATTCATTTTACATAAACAAACACACTCACAGATAAATATCCAACTGAGGTAAAAATGGAGCCAGCATGGGTGTTTTTAAAATTAGCCAGTAATTTCTGAGGGAAAAAGCAGGAAGTTGGGTGGGATGGAAGAGAAGCATATGATTGGCCAGTTGATCTCCGAACACAAGGTGTAACCTTGGTAGAGGGAAGGAAGGGGTTGTATTACACAAGCTCAATTTTTGTTAGATAGGGAAGCACAAATTGTGAGCATGTCTGTGGGACCCTCAACTTGGCTAATAATAGCTTTGCTGTAAAATGACTTAATACTTTAAAGTAGAAAAATACTGAGTTAAATCTAAGAATCAATTCATAGCAATCAATATGAATGTTAAATACACTATAACTTGCTTCAAGAAATTAGCTATCAACTCCCAGCTCTAAACTTAGAAGACAAGTGTCTTTAGGGATTTGTCAGCATCCCTAAAGACTACATGGAAGCACACAACTTCCATTTTGAAATAACCATAATGGCCATAGCCATCAGTATAAATCAGTTTATTTTCAAAACTGAAGATTATCTCAACTAACTTATTAGATTTACAGTTTAAATTTAAAAGATCGTATCCTTCCCTCTAAGTCACCTCACCATCAGTCAACAACACAGGTGGGAGATGTTCGAAGTGCACAGGTTGACAAAGAACTGTATGACCTCATTCACACCTTGCTTAATGGAGTTAATCACTGACCTAAGGTTGTGCAATACAGCCAAAGCCTATGGCAGAGACAGAATTTGAGTCATCTTTTCCCAGAATACAATTTCTTCAATGAACAAATCCCCATCCCAAACAACCAAACAGGGAGTTAGAACAGATCAGAGGCAAAAATTGTAGAAAAAGAAAATTATAGTCATGAAGTAATCTGGCTTTAGTTTTCTCCTGACACACTGTCTTTCCCTTATACTCTAGAAAATATTTTATATAAATTTATAGTGTTGTTGGTTTCTAAATATGTTAAATGAAATAAGAAACTAAAATGATTATTTAAGTAATATAGCCTAAACCTACCCTCCCATCAAAAAAAAACAGAGTTTGGTCAGAAGTATTTCATGTTTATAAATGTCCATATAATAGTGTCATTTGGGGGGTTTGAGAGCATATTTTGAAAACCTATGCGGAAGCGGTCTCCCATCCTTACTCCATTTCTAACACCAGTCTCCCATGTTAATAAGTCCATAGAGATAGCCTTGCAAACACATCCCTAATTCCACCACTCAGCATGGTCTGTTTCCATTGGCTTTGGAGCCATAAGGATCACTTGTACTGCAGTAGTGTGTCCAGGGAATCATCAGACATCTGACACTGTGCTCAGCCTGGGCTCAGAACATAGGGTATGAGCTAAAGGCACTGCCAGCACTGCGCATACCACCCACCTGCCTCCATCGCCCAGGCCCTCCACCACCTTCCTTAGAACTGCTGCTCAAACTCTTAGAACTGCTTCCTTAGTTTGCTGCTCAAACTCTTCCAGTGACCCAAGTCTCTATCAAATACTTTTCCTTTTCTCTCCAGTCCATTCTCCACCACACACACTTTCTCAGTACACCTTGGGCCCTTCCTGTTCAGTGTGGTCCCCTAACTAGCAGCTTCAGCATCACCCGCCCACTTCATAGAAATGTGGAATCTGGGGCTCCATCTGAGACTCAGGAATTAGAATTTGCAGTTGAACAAAATTTCCATTATTTATAAGGAATTAAAATTTGAGAAGCAATGCCCTAGGAAAAAGGACAAAGCAAATGAACTTCCTCCTGTATGGTTGCCATGCTGTGCAATCATTGGGTCCCAGTTCTTCAGGCTCTCAGAGTGTCATGACTAAGTTCAAACCCTCCAGCACCAGCCTACCTGCTGACCTATTCCTGAGTACATCCAATTCAGCTGGGTTTTATGGCTTAGCGATACAGCTTGGGCTACTTTCCACGAAAATATGAATAGCTAATAATGCCTACAAACAGTAGATGCTGGTGAAATGTTACTGAGAGAACACAGTGGTAGAAAGAAAGTGTTAAAAAATAAGAAAAATATGGGTTTTGATCTTAGCTCTCTTGAAGATCAGCTGTGTGGATCTCAGAAGCTTAAGCAACTCTCTGAACTTCTATTTCTGTCTCTGTAGGCATAGGAGTAGGGCGTAGGCATAATGCAAAGTGTCTTGCATACCACACCTGGCACACAGTAAATACCCTCTCTTCCTTTTGGATACATGAACCATAATGTTGGAGATAAATGAATTTCAAAATAGTGTTGATGCAAATAATTATCTAGCTGGTGCTGCTCCAGCCAGTGTGGCCACATGGGAGACACTCTGAAGTAAGTAAGCAGTTCTTCTGATGTATAAAATCACATCTGCCAACCACCATCAGCCTTGCTGCAGTGAAGTTACTCACTGCACCCCTCCCACTTAATAACTTCTCCTGCACTAATGTACTTTAGAATCCTCTTATTTAAAAGCTCTTTTTTCCTTTTTCTTTGGAGAAAGTGTTTAATCATCAAATTAAGAGGACAAAAATATTACCAAGGGTGAAAGCAAGCTGGAATATTTAAACTGCAATAGATTTATTTTCAGCACTTAAAATACCTCAGCAACTTCATCAGTGTGTGAGGAGTGAGCTAGAATTGTTTTAATTGTTCAATATTACTGGAAAAATTACGCTTTGCCTGATATTTAGATTGTCAGTTTGATTATTGGCTATATTTAAAGGAAATTAATTTAAAAACTCTAAATTAAAATACATGAAATTAATGTTTAAAGATAATCCTTAAATCAGACTAGTATCTTCTAAGTTTTTCAGAATTATAATGTTTCATTAATTTATTAAACAAAAGATTAAAAAGCACATACCATAATTGAAAAAAGGGTACATTTAACTATAATAAAACTTAACATTGTTGCCAAACAATAAACACCATAAGCCAAATTAAAAGGCAATCCACCAAGAGATTTCCCAACACTTAGTCAATAATAAAACACAAACAAATCAGTAGCAATATTAGCAAATAATATGAACATCAATTCCCAGAAGAGCAAAACCATTGTCCAATAAACATGGGAAGATTTGTAGCCTCTCTAATGATCAGGGAAAATAAAAATTAAACAACAAAGAAGCTACCACAGTACATTTCTGTGATGGACAAAAATACTGTACTGTGACATTGCCAACTGCTGCAGAGGAAATGGCAAAACAGGGACCCCCTATCCTGCTAGTAGGATTGTCTAATAAACTCTCATGACCACTTTGGAAAGCAATGTGGCATGATGCAGAGAACACGCACCAGGAATTGGGCAGATGGGCCTATCTATGCTAGAGCAGTGTTTTCGAACGTGCGATTGCTGAGCAGTAGCAGCACCTGAGAGCTTGGTAGGAAGGCCAGCCTGCCAGCCCTGGCTCAGACTTATTGCCTTACTGGCTGTGCAATTTCTGACGCAAGCTCAAGTTTCAGAACCATGGCCCCAGAGGAACATTTACACATTACTTCTCACCTATTTCACCCATGGTCTTGTGTCAGAATACTAGGGACAAGGTCGATACATTCCCTAGGAAAGCGGTCTGACAACCCTTGGTTTACACTAATACAGAGTGTCACTGAGAGTCAAGGGAGTGTGCAATCAGATTTCCTCAAATGTAATACATTTGCATAAAGGGATATATAAAAGGATGTATGTTTAAAAATAAAGCATTTCAAACAGTCTATACACCTGCCAATAGAAGAATATGTACAATGGTACATTTACATACAGCAGTTAAAATAAATGCAGTAGATTTACAGGAATCAGCAGGACTAAATCTTGAAAACACAATACTGAATGAAAAAAAGCAAGTTGCAGAATGATACTTATAGTATGATACCATTTAACATTAAGATCTCATTAAAATATTGATGTTATTTTTGGATAAACATTCGCCTGAAAACATCAAGGATGTACATCTACTGATCTTAAGATAATGGTTGTCCATCTTATGACTGGTGGACAGTGACCATACCAGAGGGGGTGAGGACTTGATAACATGGGTGAATGTTGAACCACAGTGTTGTGTATCTGAAATCACCATAAGATTGTATATCAATGATACTTATATTAAAAAAAAGATAATGGTTATCTGTGAGCAAGAATGACAGGGATGGGATGGAAGAATACAAGAAAACACCAACTAATTTTTTTTAAAGCTGTCAAACATGATAAAAGGTTAGTATTTGTTAAATCTGAGTTGGGATACTAGATATTACTTGGATTACTCTAGGAAATCTTGTGCATATGTGGAGTATTTCATTATAATTGTAAATACTAGAAAACCTTATTTCTGTACAAAAATCTTTCAAAGCCACAGCAGCAAGAGATAGGGTTTTTAAAAACTGAATCTTTGTGACATCTAGTGGTAGCAGAAATACTTTCAATTTAATACATAATTAGAAGCAAACTTGTTTCAATGTATTAATATCTGAATTGTTGGTTTAATTAAATTTTCATAAAAATTTAAAAGCTTGTGCTTTTGTTTTCAGTGGTCTATATTTTAATTTTTTAGTGGGGATGACACTTTGGAATAGGCTTATTATCTTATATACATTAATTACATGGCTCAGCCACTGGTCTGAAAAATGTACCAATGATGTCAGTTCTACTGTCACCCAAACAGTGCCCCACCCCCACCCCACTCTCTGTGTGAGTGAGAACAGCAGGAGGAAGCTCTGAGCTTCTCCCTTACACCCTGCTACACACCTAGCAGGCCAGGTGTCCCTTCCTGTCCCAGACCTGCAACTCTGCCTGATCTCTGAACCTTCAGTGGCCCCACCATTGCTCCAGGTCCCAGACTCTTCTTATGCCCTTC
Source organism: Manis javanica (assembly GCF_040802235.1). Lineage (NCBI taxonomy): Eukaryota > Metazoa > Chordata > Mammalia > Pholidota > Manidae > Manis > Manis javanica. The sequence goes on from NC_133162.1 coordinate 66,749,720, forward strand.
AAACCTATCCAGTCAGCTTCCAAGTCCAGTTGTTTTCTTTACATCCCCTACTAAACTGGGAAGAACTTGAGAGAACCATTTCTTGCACATATGTTCCCCATGCAAACCTAGTACTATTCTCTGCACTTAGTAGGTACACAACAAAAGTTAACTGAATGGATTTCCACTGCAACAACCCACGTTCAGACCTTCATCACCTTAGACCTAGAGTATGACAACAGCTTTCTAAGCCTAATCTATCCTTAATACCATCAATTAAGCATATTAAAACATCTCTTTGCAACATAAAAGCACTTTCTCATCTCCCATTCCCAATAAAGCTTTTCCATGTACAACTCTCATTTCCATTCCCATAGTCAGCCTATACCTTCTAAACTTATTAGCTTGGGATTTAATATGCTACGCTTAGCTGGTGCAGATCGACATTCCTGAACTCCCTCACTGCATCCCTGTATGGATCTGCTATTCTTCAAGCATCCTGCAGGCATTCCATCTCCATGGCTCTGCTCACATTTTTCCTCCTGTCCACCCACAATCAATCGTTTCCTGTGTTCTGTGTGTGTGTGTGTGTGTGTGTGTGTGTTGGTCTTTCACTTCCAAGAAGCTCTAAGAGACTTCTCTCCATGGAGAAAGGTCACAGCACTATTAATCAAACAGTCATTTGGAGTTTGCATCACCATTTTACCTTCTCGCCTAGGCCCCTGCTCACCAGCTAGAAGCGTGCTTCTCAGTGGCACTGACCGCCTCTGACACCAGCTTGTGCACTCAGAAACTAATTCCTCAGAGGGGAGCCAACTAAGAGAGATTTGTTGAAAGGAGGAAAACTAGGTAAAGGGTGGATGGCATTGATTGCCGTTGGAATAAACCCTTGCAATCCTTAATCTGGAAGTGCTGGCACATGATTCTGAGTAATGTTTTAAACAAGCTGATCTTTTCCATTTTGACAAGAAATGGAGAAGGTGACCCCAGCAGAATTAAGCTGGTGAAACCCATCACCTTTGACTTCAGAATATTAGAGAAAGAGCAAATAGTAGGCACAGTACATTGGGCTAGAGGTATAATAACCACAGAAGGGCCAAGGCTGACTCCTACATTATAAATGGGGCACTTCAACAATAAGAAAATTACAATACTGAAGAATTGAGAGGGGGAAAAGCTTTTAGGAAAATAGTCAGCTCTGTTTTAGGCATAGGTATTTTCTAAAGCCCTCATTACACCCAAATATATTTAGTCATTATAATACATCAAACAGAACAGAACAGAGCAGCAAGGCTCCAACACTTATTAGCTGAACAACTCTGGTTACTTTATGAAACTTCCTTTCTCCACGTATTTCCACAGGCTTTTATCAACAGTCCTGTAAACTTTCAGTAAAGCCTTTGGTATTAATAGTCAATGTTAGTCCTCCCTCTCCACCACCTTCATGCCTGACGTCTCCTACTCAGTCACAAGCACCCTTCTGTTTGCCCCAGTCCATACACTATGTGTCTAAGCTGAACAATGGGCATTGGTCCTGCTCCTGATTCATAGTTAAGCTCTTGGAAGGGCCACAGACCTTTCTAAACACTGAGCTTCTCTCCCATGAGCTGTGCCCTTTGCTGTATCCTCTCCTACCGTGACTCCTCCCATTTCCTACCACAGTTCTGTGCGTAGCCAGGAATCCTCTTCCAACCGCCTTTCCTAAAGCCACAATGCTGTCACCCAGCCGATAGTGAGCATGGGAGCCACACACTTTATTGCTGCTCTCACTTGACTTTAGATCCCCTTGGTCTCATGAAAGCCAGCCAGTCCTCAATTCTAGGCGCCTCCACTGTCCACTGACTATGTCCCACCTCTGAGTTTGTTTTGGGCTTCTGGAGAACATGCCCTACACACTCTGAGGAGCTCTCTCTTTACCTCGCACAGTGCCTAGCAATTACAAGGAGCAATAGTAGGAACCACGTCACCACTTGCCGAGTGCTTAATAATTGCTAGGCCCTGCTGTAAAAGCGCTACATGAATAAAGTCATGTAATTGTCATGACAAGGTGAGCACCATTACTTTATTTATGATACAGATGAGGAAACTGAGCACAGTAGGCATTCATAGTATTTTTTGTTTTCTCCTCCCTCCTCCAGCTTTATTGAATAGTTAAAAATTATATTTCTACTTCGCTGGCGGCGGCGGGCGCGGCAGTCCTGCCCAGAGCGCGCCTGGTGCCTGTGCTCGCCGGGGAGACCGCCGCTCTTCGGCTGCAGGCGGACGGCGGCTCTCGTCTCGCGGAGGCTCGTAGGGGCGCGGTCCGGTTCGAGGGCTTTCTCCGGGCCGCCTCCTGCCTCGCCTGGGCTCGCGGAGCCTCGGCGGAGTGCCGCGGCCCCGAGGGCGGATCCAAGGTCAGCTTTAAAACAGCTCTTGTTGGACTGAAGCGGAACCGTGAGAATTAGCATATATTCATTTTTGAGAATATAGGAGTGAAGGCCACAATGAATGGTCATATTTCTAATCATCCTAGTGGTTTGGGAGTGTATCCATCTCAAATAAATGGCTATGGATCATCACCCACCTTTTCTCAGATGGACAGAGAACACAGTTCAAAAGCAAGTGCAAAGGCCCTTTACGAACAAAGGAAGAATTATGCACGGGACAGTGTCAGCAGTGTGTCGGATATATCTCAATACCGTGTTGAACACTTGACTACCTTTGTTCTGGACTGGAAAGATGCTATGATTACTGTTGATGATGGAATAAGGAAACTGAAATTACTAGATGCCAAAGGCAAAGTATGGACTCAAGATATGATTCTTCAAGTGGATGACAGAGCAGTGAGCCTGACTGATTTAGTCAAAGAATGAACTGGAGAATTTTCCTTTAAGCACAATCGAACACTGCCAAGCTGTGATGCATTCCTGTAGCTATGATTCAGTTCTTGCCTTGGTGTGCGAAGAGCCAACTCAGAACAAGCCAGATCTTCACCTTTTCCAGTGTGATGAAATTAAGGCAAACCTAATTAGCGAAGATCTTGAAAACGCAATCAGCGACAGTAAAGGAGGGAAGCAGAAGAGGCGTCCCGAGGCCTTGAGGATGATGGCCAGAGCAGACCCTGGTATACCACCTCCACCAAGAGCTCCTGCCCCTGTGCCCCCCGGGACTGTTACCCAAGTGGATGTTCAGAGTCGGGTGGCAGCCTGGTCTGCATGGGCAGCTGACCAAGGCGACCTTGAGAAACCAAGGCAGTATCATGAGCAGGAAGGAACACCTGAGATGACAGCAGCCCGAATTGACAGAGATGTGCAAATCTTAAACCACATTTTGGATGACATTGAATTTTTTATCACAAAACTCCAAAAAGCAGCTGAAGCATTTTCTGAACTTTCTAAAAGAAAGAAAACTAAGAAAAATAAAAGGAAAGGACCAGGAGAGGGTGTCTTAACTCTGCGGGCAAAACCTCCACCTCCTGATGAATTTGTTGACTGTTTCCAAAAGTTTAAACAGGGATTTAACCTTCTGGCCAAATTAAAGTGTCATATCCAGAACCCTAGTGCTGCAGATTTGGTTCATATTTTATTTACTCCATTAAATATGGTGGTGCAGGCAACAGGAGGTCCTGAACTAGCCAGTTCAGTACTCAGCCCCCTACTGACTAAGGACACAATTGATTTCTTAAATTATACTGTCAATGCCGAAGAAAGGCAGCTGTGGGTGTCACTGGAAGATGCTTGGATGAAAGCCAGAACAGAATGGCCAAAAGAACAGTTTATTCCACCATATGTTCCACGTTTCCGCAATGGTTGGGAGCCCCCAGTGCTGAACTTCATGGGACCCCCAGTGGAACAAGAGATTTATCAGCTGGTGGAATCTGTGGCAAATGCAGAAAATCAGCGCAAACAAGAATCAAAAAGATTATCCACAGAGCAATCGAGTGTATCAGAGTATCCTCTGGCTGATGGGTATGGCTTCAACAACATTTACACAAGAGGGCCTCCTATGGACCCAGGGGAAGCCGCCGCCCCTTTTAAACCAACTCCTGATCGCCATGTAGATAGAAATTATGATCCCCTCAAAACACAGCCCAAGAAATATGCCAAATCCAAGTACGACTTTGTGGCGAGGAACAGCAGTGAGCTCTCCGTTCTAAAGGATGATATTTTAGAGATCCTTGACGACAGGAAGCAATGGTGGAGAGTCCAAAATGCAAGGGGACACTCCGAATTTGTGCCAAATAACATTTTGGATGTTGTGAGACCTCCCGAATCGGGATCAGGGCGTGCTGATCAACCGTACACACATGCCATACAGAAACAAAGGATGGAATATGGTCCAAGAGCAGGTGACCCTCCCTCCGCTCCATCTCCTCCTCCAATACCGGCTCCTATTCCCGTCCCCCTTCCACCTTCTACTCCTGCACCTGTTCCTGTGTCAAAGGTCCCAGCAAATGTAACCCGTCAGAACAGCAGCTCCAGCGACAGCGGTGGCAGTATTGTGCACGACAGCCAGAGATACAAGCAACTTCCTGTGGACCGTAAGTGTCCCACAGAGGCAAAAATACCCAGTTTCTTCTGCAAATTAAAAGTGCTTCTGAGTGTAAAAAAAAAATTATATTTCAATTTTCTAAGACTTCAGTTGCCATCTCCATGTGACTTTTAAAACTAATTAGAGCAAATGAAACACAGTTTGTTTAAGTGATATAATATACAAAAATAACGTCTTGATTCTGTGAAAATGCATTACTTGAGGAGAGGGAAAAGATGGCAGTGTGAGAAGTGAGGCAGAAACCTCCTCCCAAAATCACATAAAACATGAAAATACAGCAAATACAACTAATCCTGAAAAAATGACCTTAAGAATGGAGAACAGATTAAAGATGGCAGCATGAGAGGAGAGACAGAGGCTTTCTCCTAAAACTTGATACAATTAGAAAATTTAATTGGCACAACTAATCCTGAGAGAGCCACAGGAAAGAGGACAGCGTCAGACTGCATACACCTGGAGAAAAGAGCAGACCTCAGCGAACAGGGTAACATACCAGGGCTGTGGTTCTGCAGGACCAGAGCCCCTCCCCCACCCCAGCTCACCAGCGGGAGGAAGAGAAATGGAGCAGGGAGGGAGTGGAAGGCTTGGAACTGCTGAATACCTAGCTCCAGAGATCTGCGCTGAGAGCACAAACCTACATTTCATGGTGCTTTCATGAGACTCGCAAGACTACCGGGTTGGAAAGCTAATACAGGCAGAGTTCCTGGGGAGACTGGGATTCCAGCTGCTTGTGGAAAGCAGGGATCCATATCCGGCTGCTCTGGGACAAAAACATACCTCTGTGACCGGCCCACTGGCTCAAGCAGTGGAGATAGGCACAGCAGCAAGGAGGCGGGAAACAGCTCTTTCCTTCCCCCAGGTACCAGTACCACTCCCCTGCGACCCCCGACATTGCTTCAGGGACTGAGTCGCTCCAGAGTAAAGCTTCTGGACACCAGAGGGTGCCATATACAAACATGAAACACCAAAGGAACCTTGTCCAGAGTAAAATTATTAATACAACTCCTGAGAAAGATTTAAATGATATGGACCTCATGACTCTTCCTGAAAGGGAGTTCAAAATAAAAATCATCAACATTCTAATGGAGGTACAGAAAGACATCCAAGAGCTCAGGAATGAATTCAGATCACAGATCCAATCTTTGAAGAGCACGATGGCGAGTATTAAAAGCAGGTGGGACATGGTGGAGGAGACAATAAATGAAATAAAAACTAGAGAAGAGGAATACAAAGAAGCTGAGGCACAGAGAGAAAAAAGGATCTCTAAAAATGAAAGAATATTGAGAGAACTGTGTGACCAATCAAAGCGAAACAATATTTGCATTATAGGGATACCAGAAGAAGAAGAGAGAGAGAGAGACAGGGATAGAAAGTGTCATTGAGGAGGTAGTTGCTGAAAACTTCCCCAATCTGGGGAAGGAGATAGTCTCTCAGGCCATGGAGATCCACAGATCTCCCAACACAAGGGACCCAAGGAAGACAACACCAAGACACATAGTAATTAAAATGGGAAAGATCAAGGATAAGCACAGACTGTTAAAAGCAGCCACAGGCAGAAATAAGATCACATGCAAAGGAAAGCCCATCAGGCTAACATCAGACTTCTCAGCAGAAACCTTACAGGCCAGAAGGGAGTGGCATGATGTATTTAATGCCATGAAGCAGAAGGGCCTAGAACCAAGATTCCTTTATCTGGTGAGATTATCATTTAAATTTGAAGGAGGGATTAAACAATTTCCAGATAAGCAAAAGCTGAGAGAGTTTACCTCCCACAAGCCATCTCTGCAGTCTATTTTGGAGGGACTGCTATAGATGGAAGTGCTCCTAGGGTTGGATAGCTGTCACCAGAGGTAGTAAAACCACAGTAGGGAGGGTGGAGCAGCTGATTGCAGGGCAAACATAAAATTAAATAGACTATCCCCAAAGTCAATCAAGGGATAGACAAAAGTACAGAATTTGATACCTAATATATAAAGAATGAAGGAGAAAGAAAAGGAGGAGAAATAGAAAAGAACCTTTAGATTGTGTTTGTAACAGCATACTAAGTGAGTTAAGTTAGACTCTTAGATAGTAAGTAAAGTAACCTTGAACCTTTGGTAACCACAAATCTAAAGCCTGAAATGGCAATAAGAACATACCTATCAATAATCACCCTAAATGTAAATGGACTGAATGCACCAATCAAAAGACATAGAGTCACTGAATGGATAGAAAAACAAGACCCATCTATATTCTGCTTACAAGAGACTCACCTCAAACCCAAAGACATGCACAGACTAAAAGTCAAGGGATGGAAAAGATATTTCATGCAAACAATAGAGAGAAGAAAGCACGTGTTGCAGTACTAGCATCAGATAAAATAGATTGCAAAACAAAGAGAGTAACAAGAGATAAAGAAGGACATTACATAGTGATAAAGGGCTCAGTCCAACAAGAGAATATATCCATTATACATATATGTGCACCCAACACAGGAGCACCAGCATATGTGAAACAAATACTAACAGAACTAAAGGAGGAAACAGAATGCAATGCATTCATTTTAGGAGATTTCAACACACCACTCACTCCAAAGGAGAGATCCACCAGACAGAAAATAAGTAAGGACACAGAGGCACTGAACAACACACTCAAACAGATGGACCTAATAGACAACTAGCAGAACTCTACACCAAAAAGCAACAGGATAGACATTCTTCTCAAGTGCACATGGAACATTCTCCAGAATAGACCACATACTAGGACACAAAAAGAGCCTCAGTAAAATAAAAAAGATTGAAATTCTACCAACCAATTTTTCAGACCACAGAGGTTTAAAACTAGAAATAAACTATACAAAGAAAGCAAAAAGGCTTACAAACACATGGAGGCATAACAACACGCTTCTAAACTATCAATGGATCAATGACCAAATTAAAATGGAGATCCAGCAATGTATGGAAATAAATGACAACAACAACACAAAGCCACAATTTCTATGGGATGCAGCAAAAGCAGTCTTAAGAGGAAAGTATATAGCAATCCAGGCATACTGAAAGAAGGAAGAACAATCCCAAATGAATAGTCTAATGTCACAATTATCAAAATTGGAAAAAGAAGAACAAATGAGGCCTAAGGTCAGCAGAAGGAGGGACATAATAAAGATCAGAGAAGAAATAAACAAAATTGAGAAGCATAAAACAATAGAAAAAATCAATGAAACCAAGAGATAGTTCTTTGAGAAAATAAACAAAATAGATAAGCCTCTACCCAGACTTATTAAGAGAAAAGGAGAATCAACACACATCAACAGAATCAGAAACAAGAAAGGAAACATCGTGACGGACCCAACAGAAATACAAAGAATTATTAGAGACTACTATGAAAACCTATATGCTAAGAAACTGGAAAACCTAGAAAAACAGACAACTTCATAGAAAAATACAACCTTCCAACACTGACCAAGGAAGAAACACAAAATCTAAACAAACCAATTACCAGCAAAGAAATTGAAGCGGTAATAAAAAAAACTACCCAAGAACAAACTCCCGGGCCAGATGGATTTACCTCAGAATTTTATCAGACATACAGGGAAGATATAATACCCATTCTCCTTAAAGTTTTCCAAAAATAGAAGAGGAGGGAATACTCCCAAACTCATTCTATGAAGCCAACATCACCCTAATACCAAAACAAGGCAAAGACCCCACCAGAAAAGAAAACTACAGACCAATAACCCTGATGAACGTAGATGCAAAAATACTCAATAAAATATTAGCAAACAGAATTCAAAAATTTATCAAAAGGATCATACACAACGACAAAGTGGGATTCATCCCAGGGATGCAAGGATGGTACAACATTTGAAAATCCATCAACATCATCCACCACATAAACAAATACAAAGACAAAAACCACATGATCATCTCCATAGATGCTGAAAAAGCATCTGACAAAATTCAACATTCATTCATGATAAAAACTCTCAGCAAAATGGGTATAGAGGGCAAGTACCTCAACATAATAAAGGCCATATATGATAAACCCACAGCCAACATCATACTGAACAGCGAGAAGCTGAAAGCTTTTCCTCTGAGATTGGGTACAAGACAGGGATGCCCACTCTCCCCACTGTTATTTAACATAGTACTGGAAGTCCTAGCCACAGCAATTAGACAAAACAAAGAAATACAAGGAATCCAGATTGGTAAAGAAGAAGTTAAACTGTCACTATTTGCAGATGATGTGATATTGTACATGAAAAAACCCTAAAGACTCCACTCCAAAACTACTAGAACTGATATTGGAATACAGCAAAGTTGCAGGATACAAAATTAACACACATAAATCTGTAGCTTTCCTGTACACTAACAATGAACCAATAGAAAGAGAAATCAGGAAAACAATTCCATTCACAATAGCATCAAAAAGAATAAAATACCTAGGAATAAACCTAACCAAAGAAGTGAAAGACCTATACCCTGAAAATTATAAGACACTCTTAAGAGAAATTAAAGAGGACATTAACAAATGGAAACTCATCCCCTGCTTCAGTCTCAGAAGAATTAATATAGTCAAAATGGCCATCCTGCCCAAAGCAATAAACAGATTTGATGCAATCCCTATCAAATTACCAACAACATTCTTCAACAAATTGGAACAAATTGTTCTAAAATTCATATGGAAACACCAAAGACCCCGAATAGCCAAAGCAATCCTGAGAAAGAAGAATAAAGTGTGGGGGGCGATCTCACTCCCCAACTTCAAGCTCTACTACAAAGCCATAGTAATCAAAACAATTTGGTACTGGCACAAGAACAGAGCCACATACCAGTGGAACAGATTAGAGACTCCAGAGATTAACCTAAACATGTATGGTCAATTAATATTCTATAAAGGAGCCATGTACATACAATGGGGAAATGACAGTCTCTTCAACAGATGGTGCTGGCAAAACTGGACAGCTATGTGTAAGAGAATGAAACTGGATCACTGTCTAGCCCCATAAACAAAAGTAAATTCAAAATGGATCAAAGACCTGAATGTAAGTCATGAAACCATAAAACTCTTAGAAAAAAACATAGGCAAAAATCTCTTGGACAAAACATTAGCGATTTTTTCATGAACATATCTCCCTGTGCAAGGGAAACAAAAGCAAAAATGCACAAGTAGGACTATATCAAGCTGAAAAGCTTCTGTACAGCAAAGGACACCATCAATAGAACAAAAAGGTATCCTACAGTATGGGAGAACATATTCATAAATGACAAATCTGATAAAGTCTTGACATCCAAAATATATAAAGAGCTCATGCACCTCAACAAACAAAAAGCCAATAATCCAATTTAAAAATGGGCAGAGGAGCTGAACAGACAGTTCCCCAAAGAAGAAGAAATTAAGATGGCCAACAGACACATGAAAGATGCTCCACATCGCTAATTATCAGGGAAATGCAAATTAAAACCACAATGTGATATCACCTCACACCAGTAAGGATGGCTACCATTCCAAAAGACAAACAACAACAAATGTTGGCGAGGTTGTGGAGAAAGGGGAACCCTCCTACACTGCTGATGGGAATGTAAATTAGTTCAACCATTGTGGAAAGCAGTATGGAGGTTCCTCAAAATGCTCAAAATAAACTTACCATTTGACCCAGGAATTCCACTTCTAGGAATTTACCCTAAGAATACAGCACTCCAGTTTGAAAAAGACAGATGCACCCCTATATTTATCGCAGCACTATTTACAATAGCCAAGAAATGGAAACAGCCTAAGTGTCCATCAGTAGATGAATGGATAAAGATGTGGTACATATACACAATGGAATATTATTCAGCCATAAGAAGAAAAAAATCCTACAATTTGCCACAACATGGATGGAGCTAGAGGATATTATGCTCAGTGAAATAAGCCAAGTGGAGAAAGATAAATACCAAATGATTTCACTCATCTGTGGAGTATAAGAACAAAGGAAAAACTGAAGGAACAAAACAGCAGCAGAATCACAGACCCCAATAATGGACTAAGAGTCACCAAAGGGAAAGAGACTGGGGAGGATGGGAGGGTAGGGAGGGATAAAGGCAGGGAAGAAGAAAGGGGGTATTATGATTAGCATGTATAATGTGGGGGGTGGGGGAAAGGGGAGGGCTGTGCAACACAGAGAAGACAAGTAGTGATTCTACAACATCTTACTATGCTGATGGACAGTGACTGTAATGGGGTTGTGGGGGGGACTTGGGGTAGGGGAGAGCCTAGTAAACATAATGTCTTCATGGAATTGTACATTAATGATAACAAAATTTTTAAAAAGTAAAAAAAAAAAAAGACTGGAGAACAGACTACCCACATCTGGGGAAGAAGAGAAACCTCACAGAAAAGGGTAAGGCAGCAAAGCTGTGATCCAGCAGGACCCAAGCCCTCCCCCTCCCCTACTGCAGAGGAAGAGGAACAGAGCAGGGAGGGACTAGAAGCACAGGACCTCGGAACACCCAGCCCTTGAGACCTGTTCCAGGAGCACAAACCTACCTCACATGGTGCTCTGGAGATCAGTGGGGTTGGAAAGCACAGACAGGTGGAATACTTGGAAAGACTAAGATTCCAGCTGCTTGTGGAGAACAGGTACACACAACCAGGACAAAAGAAAGGTGGGGAGTTTGAAGGACTTCCCAGAAGCAAGACAGGTGTTAAAGGGGCAAAGATTACACAGAGCGCTCTGCTCAGGAGAAAGGGCAGCTGGACAAAACTTTCCCAGCAGACTCAGCCCAGCAGGTTGGGAAATCTCAGGAGTTTCAGATGCTCCATTCCTCTCTCTGCCTACACAGCCCCAAGGCTCTCCCCTGCAGTGTGCACCCTGCCTCTTCTTCCTCCTGGAAGATGCCAGACCTGCTCACCTGCCTGCACTGACATTGCACCAGGCAGCCAGAGGGTGACTCCACACACAGCAGCTACAGGGGTGTAGCACAGAGGCTCCTCCTGGTGCGCACAGCCCACTTGACCTGGCAGGGGAGGCAGGCATTACAACCAGGAAGGCAGGAATCCCTCCCAGAAGAGCACTTTCCTCATGGCAGATGCCGGTTCCACTCATCTGTGACTACTTCCATTGCTGCAGGTCAGCAGAAGGGCAGCTCCAGAGAGTATTCTCCCTGCTCTCACAATCAGCTGATGGCCCACACAGCTCACTTTACAAGCTAGGCAGAAAGGCACCACACCCACTGCTCATCAATAGCTAGGGCTTCCATACAGGAAACTGAGCTTCTGGGCCCAAGAGAGCACTGCCTACACAAAGTTATGCCATACAAAACACTAAAAAATGAAGTAGCAAAGGAATTTGGCCCAAACCAAATTAGAAGAAAAAAATGCCAGGAAAAGGCTTAGTGAAACTGAAATCACCAATCTGCTTGATAAAGAGTTCAAAATAAAAGTCATAAACATGATCATGGAGCTACAGAAAAATATTCAAGATCTCAGGGAGGACTTCAACAAAGAGATAGGAAATTTGAAGAATACAGTATCTGAAATAAAACATACAATGGAGGGATTTAAAAGTAGATGAGGTAGAGGAGACAGTAAATGAAATAGAAATTAGCAGGAAAACAAAGAAGCTGAGGCACAGAGAGAAAAAAGGATCTCTAGGATTGAAAGAATAATAAGAGAGCTCTGCAACCAATCCAAACAGAACAATATTTGGTTGTAGGGATACCAGAAGAAGGAGGGAGAGAAAAAGGGATGGAAAGTCTCTTTGAGGAAATAATTGTAGAAAACTTCCTCAATCTGGGGAAGGAAATAGTCACTCAAGTCATGGAAGTGCAGAGATCTCCCAACAAAAGGAACCCTAGGAAGACAACACCAAGATACATAATAATTAAAATGGCAAACATCAAGGACAAGGAAAGCAGCCAGAGAGAGAAAAAAAGATCACTTATAAAGGAAAGCCCATCAGGCTATCAGCAGACTTCTCAGCAGAAACCTTACAGGCCAGAAAGGAGTGGCATGATATATTTAATGCAATGAAACAGAAGGGTCTCCAAACAAGAATACTCTACCTGGAAAGATTATCATTTACATTTGAAGCAGGGATTAAACAACTTCGAGATAAGCAAATGTGAGGGAATTCATCACCCACAAACCATCTCTATAGTGTATCTTAAAGTGACTGTTCTAGATAGAAGTGCTCCTAAGGCTAAATAGCTGTCACCAGCGAAAATAAAACCACAGTAAAGGAAGTACACCAATTAATTACTAAACAAATACAAACTTAAATCAACTACTCATAAAGTTAGTCAAGGGATATACAAAGAGCACAGAATATGACACGTAATGTATAAAGAGTAGAGAAGGAAGAAGAACATGAGAAAAAAAGATTCTCTAGACTGTGTTTGAAATTGCATAATAAATGATTTAAGATAGAATATTAGATTGTAATAAAGCTGGCCTTGAACCTTTTGCAACCACAAATCTAAAACCTACAATGGCAATAAGTACATATCTATCAATAATCACCCTAAATGTAAATGGACTGAGTGTACTAATTAAAAGAAATAGTTACAGAATGGATAAAAAAACAAGACACATCTATATGCTGCCAACAAGAGACTCACTTCAAACCCAAAGACACACAGACTAAAAGTGAAGGGACAGAAAAAGATATTTCACACAACTAATAGGGAAAAAATAGCAGGAGTAGCAGTACTTATATCAGACAACATAAATTTCAAAACAAAGTAACAAGAGAAAAAGAAGGACATTACATAATGTTAAAGTGGTCAATCCATCAAGAGGATATAACTATTATAAATATCTATGCACCCAACATAGGGGCACCCAAATATGTGAAACAAATACTAACAGAATTAAAGGGAGAAATGCAATGCAAAGCATTCATTTTAGGAGACTTCAATATACCATTCACACCAAAAGACAGATTAACCAGACAGAAAATAAGTAAGGGGACAGAGGCACTCAGCAACACATTAGACAGATGGACCTAACAGACATCACAGAACACTGCATCCAAAAGAAGCAGGATACACATTCTTCTCAAGCGCATATGGAACATTTTACAGAATAGATAACGTTAGGCCACAAAAAGAGCCTCAGTAAATTCAAAAAGATTGAAATTGTGCCAACTGGCTTCTCACATGACAAAGGTATGAGACTAGAAATAAATTATGCAAAGAAAACAAAAAAGCCCACAAACACATGAAGGCTTAACAACATGCTCCTAAATAATCAATGGATCAATGACCAAATTAAAACAGGGATCAAGCAATATGTGGAGACAAATGAAAACAATTTAACCACACAAAATCTGAGGGATACAACAAAGAGTAAAATATTTTTCTAAGAGGAAAATTTTCTAAGAGGAAGGTATATAGCAATACAGGCTAACCTCAAGAAAGAACAATCCCAAATGAACAGTCTAAACTCACAGTTAATGAAACTAGAAAAAGAAGAACAAGTGGGGCCCAAAGTCAGTAAAAGTAGGCATATAATAAAGATCAGAGCAGAACTAAATAAAATTAAGAAGAATAAAACAACAGAATCAATGAAACCAGGAGGTGGTTCTTCAAGAAAATAAACAAAATAGATAAACCCCTAGCCAGACTTATTAAGAAAAAAAAGAGAGTGCACACATATAAACAGAATCAGAAATGAGAAAGGAAAAATAACTACAGACATCACAGAAATACAAAGAATTATTAGAGAATATTATGAAAAATTATATGCTAGCAAATTGGATAACCTAGAAGAAATGGACAACTTTCTAGAAAAATACGTTTCATGACTGACCCAGGAAGAAACAGAAAATCTGGACAGACCAATTACCAGCAATGAAACAAAACTGGTAATCAAAAAACTATCTAAGAACAAAATCCCTATCCCAGAGGTCTTCACAGGTGAATTTTATCAAACATTTAAAAAAGAGTTAATACACATCCTCCTGAAAGTTTTCCAAAAGGTAGAAGAGGAGGGAATACTTCCAAACTCATTCTATGAGGACAGAATCACTCTAATACCAAAACCAGACAAAGAAATGACCAAGAAGATTACAGACCAATATCCCTGATGCACATAGATGCAAAAGTCCTCAACAAAATATTAGCAAACTGAATCCAAAAATATATCAGAAGATTGTCCATTGTGACTGTGGGATTTATTCAAGGGATGCAAGGATGGTACAGTATTCATAAATCAATCAACATCAGAAATCACATAAACAAAAACAAGGACAAAAATCACATGATCATCTCAATAGATACTGAAAAAGCACTTGGCAAAATTCAACATCCATGCATGATAAAAACTTTCAACAAAATGGGTATAGAGAACAAGTACCTCAACATTATAAAGGCCATATATGACAAATCCAGACCCAACATCATACTTAACAGTGGAAAGCTGAAGGCTTTTCACAAGACAAGGATGCCCATTCTCAATACTTTTATTTAACATAGTACTGTAGGTATTAGCCATGGCAGTCAGACAACAGAAAGAAATAAAAAGCATCCAGATTGGTAAGGAAGAAGTTAAATTATCACTGCAAATGACATGATATTATACAAAGAAAACCCTAAAGACTCCACAAAAAACTATTCGAATAACTGAATTCAGCAATGTTGCAGGACACAAAATTAATAGAAATCTGTTGTGTTCCTATATACTAGCAATGAATTAGCAGAAAGAAAAATCAGGATAATAATTCCATTTAAATTTGCATCAAAAATAATAAAATACCTAGGAATAAACCTAACTAAGGACATGAAAAATCTACACCCTGAAAACTGCAAGACACTCATGAGAGAAATTAAAGACACCAATAAATGGAAATCTATCCCATGCTCATGGATATGAAGAATTAATGTTGTCAAATGGCCATCCTGCCTAAAGCAATCTACAGATTCAATGCAATCCCTATCAAAATACCATGGCATTCTTCAACAAACTAGAACAAATAGTTCTAAAATTAATACAGAACCACAGAAGACCCTGAATAGCCAAAGCAATCCTGATAAGGAAGAACACAGCTGGGGGGATTATATTCCCCAACTTCAAGCTCTACTACAAAGCCACAGTAATCAAAACAATTTGTTACTGGAACAAGAACAGACCCATAGACCAATGGAACAGACTAGAGAGTCCAGATATAAACCCACACATATATGGCCAATTAATATATGATAAAGGAGCCATGGATATAAAATGGGGAAATTTAACAGCTTCTTCAACAGCTGATGGTGGCAAAACTGGATAGCTACATGCAAGAGAATGAAACTGGATTACTGTCTAACTCCATACACTAAAGTTAACTTGAAATGGATCTAAGACCTCAATGTAAGTCATGAAACCATAAAACTCTTAGAAGAAAACACAGGCGAAAATCTCCAGAATATAAACATGAGCAACTCTTTCCTGAACACATGCCCTCAGGAAAGGGAAACAAAAGCAAAAATGAACAAATAGGACTACATCAAACTAAAAAGCTTCTGTACAGCAAAGGATACCATTAGTAGACCAAAAAGTCATCTTCCCATATGGGAGAATATATTTGTAAATGACATATCTGAAAATGGGTTAAGATCCAAAATATATAAAGAACTCACATGCCTCAACACCCAAAAAGCAAATAACCTGATTAAAAAATGGGCACAGGATCATGGGAAGATGGTGGCATGAGTAGTTCAGAGGAAATCTCCTCCCCAAAATATATATACTTATGAAAATACAATAAATACAACTATTCCTAAAAGAGACACCAGTGGATGCAGTACAATAGCCAGGATTCATCTACATCTGCGAGAACTCAGCATCACGCGAAGGGGGTAAGATACAAGCCGCAGCCAGGCGGGACCTGAACTCTCCCCCACCCCAAAACCCAGCGGGAAGAAAGGAGTCGCAACAGGAAGGGAGTGAAAGCCCAGGACTGCTAAACAACCAGCTCTAGAAATCGGCACCCAGAATGCAGACACAAGGTGCACGGGGTGCTGGATATTAGAGAAACAGAAAAGCAAAACCTGTGGGCAGGTCCCCGCAACCAGCACCCCTGAGACAAAAGAAAAGCGGGTGCTTTCTGCAAGTCTTAAAGAGACAGGGACCCCATAGCTGGACAAAGTTGTCCAGGCAGCTGGGAATACCGGGGAAACTTAGGCGCCCTAAATGGAGGCAATGCAGCTCTGAAGCCCCTCACAGGACTAGGCAGTCTGTCAGTTGTTCCTAAAACTGGCGTGGACATGAACACATGGGCCCAGTAGCAGGAGAGTGGGAGTACGCACCGGGGGCGGAAGTACTGGAAGGAACCGAGAGCGGATACATGCACCACAGGAGAGGCTTGTGCTAGCCCGCAGCAGCGCGACCGAACAGCCCGGGCACGGCTCACGCGCTCCAGCGGCAGTGAAGCCAGAGCCCAGTAGAAGCCTGCATGGAAAAGGCCCGCACGCACCAGCAGCAGAGCCAGAGGGAGCAGGCACACTCCCAGGAGCCAACCAAAATCCCAGCCCAACGCACAGCCGCCCAGGCAAGACCCAAAGGCCACTGCTGCCACACAGCTGCCCAGCAGGGTCACCGCTAGCATGGAAGAGTGCACCTGGCATGCCTGCCACTCCACACAGGGCTCCGCACTGCTCGGACGGACACCTCACCCACAGTAACTTAGGAAATTAATCTGGTGGCTGCTCCAGGAGTGCAGGTAGCTGTCACAGGCAGCAGAGAAGGGCAAGGCATCCAGCAAGCAGGAAAGGACTTTCTTCTCCCAGCTGACACACCCGCAACCTGCCTACAGCCACTGCTATCACCATGAAAAGGCAAAAAAATCTGGTCCAGATCAAGATAGTTACACCTGAGAAAGGATCTGCAGAGGCAGACCTAACCAGTCTCCATGAAAAAGAATTCAAAATAAAAATCATAAACATGCTCACAGAGCTACAGAGAAATATGCAAGAGCTAAGGGATGAAGTCTGGAGGGAGATTACAGATGTCCGGAGGGAGATCACAGATGTCTGGAGGGAGATTACAGAAGTGAAACAAACTCTGGAAGGATTTATAAGCAGCATGGATAAGATGCAAGAGGCCATTGATGGAACAGAAACCAGAGGACAGGAACGCATAGAAGCTGACGCAAAGAGAGATAAAAGGATCTCCAGGAATGAAACAATATTAAGAGAACTGTGTGACCAATCCAAAAGGAACACTATCTGCATTATAGGGGTACCAGAGGAATAAGAGAGAGAAAAAGGGATAGAAAGTGTCTTTGAAGAAATAATTTCTGAGAACTACCCCAAACCGGGGGAGGAAATAGTTGCTCAGACTATGGAGGCACACAGAACTCCTGAGAGACGGGATCCAAAGAGGTCAACACCAAGACACATAATAATTAAAATGGCAAAGATCAAAGCAAGGACAGAATTTAAAGGCATCCAGAGAGAGTAAAAAGGTCACCTACAAAGGAAAACCCATCAGGTTATCATCAGACTTCTCAACAGAAACCTTACAGGCCAGAAGAGAATGGCATAATATATTTAATGCAATGAAACAGAAGGCCCTTGAACCAAGGATACTGTATCCAGCACTATTATCATTTAAATATGAAGGAGGGATGAAACAATTCCCAGACAAGCAAAAGTTGAGGGAATTTGCCTCCCACAAACCACCTCTACAGGGTATCTTAGAGGGACTGCTCTAGATGGGAGCACTCCTAAAAAGAGCACAGAACAAAACACCCAACATATGAAGAATGGAGGAGGAGGAAAAAGAAGGGAAAGAAATAATCATCAGACTGTGTTTATAACAGCTCGATAAGTGAGTGAGGTCAGACAGTAAGGTAGTAAAGAAGCTAACCTTGAACCTTTGGTAACCACAAATCTAAAGCCTGCAATGGCAATAAGTACATATCTTTCAATAATCACCCTAAATGGAAATGGACTGAATGCACCAATCAAAAGACATAGAGTAATAGAATGGATAAAGAAGTAAGACCCATCTATATGCTGCTTACAAGAGACTCACCTCAAACCCAAAGACATGCACAGATTAAAAGTCAAGGGATGGAAAAAGATATTTCATGCAAACAACAGAGAGAAAAAAGCAGGTGTTACAACACTAGTATCAGATGAAATAGACTTCAAAATAAAGAAAGTAACAAGAGATAAAGAAGGACATTACATAATGATAAAGGGCTCAATCCAACAAGAGGATATAACCATTCTAAACATATGCACCCAATACAGGAGCACCAACATATGTGAAACAAATACTAACAGAATTAAAGGAGGAAATAGAATGCAATGCCTTCATTTTGGGAGACTTTAACACACCACTCACCCCAAAGGACAGATCCACCAGGAAGAAAATAAGTAAGGACACAGAGGCACTGAACAACACGCTAGAACAGATGGACCTAATAGACATCTATAGAACTCTACATCCAAAAGCAACAGGATACACATTCTTCTCAAGTGCACATGGAACATTCTCCAGAATAGACCACATACTAGGCCACAAAAAGAACCTCTGTAAATTCCAAAAGATTGAAATCCTATGAGACAACTTTTCAGACCACAAAGGTATAAAACTAGAAATAAATTGTACAGACAAAGCAAAAAGGCTCACTAACACATGGAGGCTTAACAACATACTCCTAAATAATCAATGGATCAATGACCAAACTAAAATGGAGATCCAGCAGTATATGGAAACAAATGACAACAATAACACAAAGCCCCAACTTCTGTGGGATGCAGCAAAAGCAGTCTTAAGAGGAAAGTATATACCAACTCAGGCATATTTAAAGAAGGAAGAATACAAAATGAATAGTCTAATGTCACAATTATTGAAATTGGAAAAAGAAGAACAAATGACGCCTAAGGTCAGCAGAAGGAGGGACATAATAAAGATCAGAGAAGAAATAAATAAAATAGAGAAGAATAAAACAATAGAAAAAAATCAATGAAACCAAGAGCTGGTCCTTCGAGAAAATAAACAAAATAGATAAGCCCCTAGCCAGACTTATTAAGAGAAAAAGAGAGTCAACACACATCAACAGAATTAGAAATGAGAAAGGAAAAATCACGATGGACCCCACAGAAATACAAAGAATTATTAGAGAATGCTATGAAAACCTATATGCTAACAAGCTGGAAAAATGGACAACTTCTGAGAAAAATACAACCTTCCAAGACTGACCCAGAAAGAAACAGAAAATATAAACAGACCAATTACCAGCAACGAAATTGAATCAGTAATCAAAAAACTACCCAAGAACAAAACCTCGGGCCAGATGGATTTACCTCGGAATTTTATCAAACATACAGAGAAGACATAACACCCAGTCTCCTTAAAGTTTTCCAAAAAATAGAAGAGGAGGGAATACTCCCAAACTCATTCTATGAAGCCAGCATCACCCTAATACCAAAACCAGGCAAAGACCCCACCAGAAAAGAAAACTACAGACCAATAACCCTGATGAACATAGATGCAAAAATACTCAAAAAATATTAGCAAATCAAATTCAAAAATACATCAAGAGGATCATACACCATGACCAAGTGGGATTCATCCCAGGGATTCAAGGATGGTACAACATTCGAAAATCCATCAACATCATCCACCACATCAACAAAAAGAAAGACAAAAACCACATGATCATCTCCATAGATGCTGAAAAAGCATTCGACAAAATTCAACATCCATTCATGATAAAAACTCTCAGCAAAATGGGTATAGAGGGCAAGTACCTCAACATAATAAAGGCTATATATGATAAACCCACAGCTAACATCATACTGAACAGCGAGAGGCTGAAAGCTTTTCCTCTGAGATCGGAAACAAGACAGGGATGCCCACTCTCCCCACTGTTATTCAACATGGTACTGGAGGTCCTAGCCATAGCAATTAGACAAAACAAAGAAATACAAGGAATCCAGATTGGTAAAGAAGAAGTCAAACTGTCCCTATTTGCAGATGACATGATATTGTACATAAAAAACCCTAAAGACTCCACTGCAAAACTACTAGAACTAAGGAATCTAGCAAAGTTGCAGGATACAAAATTAACACACAGAAATCTGTAGCTTTCCTATACACTAACAATGAACTAATAGAAAGAGAAATCAGGAAAACAATTCCATTCACAATAGCATCAAAAAGAATAAAATACCCAGGAATAAACCTAACCAAGGAAGTGAAAGACCTATACCCTGAAAACTACAAGACACTCTTAAGAGAAATTAAAGAGGTCACTAACAAATGGAAACTCATCCCATGCTCATGGCTAGGAAGAATTAATATCGTCAAAATGGCCATCCTGCCCAAAGCAGTATACAGATTTGATGCATTCCCTATCAAATTACCAACAGCATTCTTCAATGAACTGGAACAAATAGTTCAAAAATCCGTATGGAACTGTTGAGGACCCTGAATAGCCAACGCAATGCTGAGAAGGAAGAATGAAGTGGGGGGGATCTCGCTCCCCAACTTCAAGCTTTACTACAAAGCCACAATAATCAAGACAATTTGGTACTGGAACAAGAACAGAGCCACAGACCAGTGGAACAGAATAAAGACTCCAGACATTAACCCAAACATATATGGCCAATTAATATTTGATAAAGGAGCCATGGACATACAATGGGGAAATGACAGTCTCTTCAACAGATGGTGCTGGCAAAACTGGACAGCTACATGTAAGAGAGTGAAACTGGATCACTCTCTAACCCCATACACAAAAGTAAACTCCAAATGGATCAAAGACCTGAATGTAAGTCATGAAACCATAAAACTCTTAGAAAAAAATATAGGCAAAAATCTCTTCGACATAAACATGAGTGACTTCTTCATGAACATATCTCCCTGGGCAAGGGAAACAAAGGCAAAAATGAACAAGTGGGACTATATCAAGCTAAAAAGCTTCTGTACAGCAAAGGACACCATCAATAGAACAAAAAGGTATCCTACAGTATGGGAGAATATATTCATAAATGACAGATCCGATAAAGGATTGACATCCAAAATATATAAAGAGCTCACATGCCTCAACAAACAAAAAGAAAATAATCCAATTAAAAAATGGGCAGAGGAGCGGAATAGAGAGTTCTCTAAAGAAGAAATCCAGATGGCCAACAGGCACATAAAAAGATGCTCCACGTCGGTAATCATCAGAGAAATGCAAATTAAAACCACAATGAGATATCACCTCACACCAGTAAGGATTGCCATCATTGAAAAGACAAACAACAACAAATGTTGGTGAGGTTGTGGAGAAAGAAGAACCCACCTACACTGCTGGTGGGAATGTAAACTAGTTCAACCATTGTGGAAAGCAGTATGGAGGTTCCTCAAAAAACTCAAAATAGAAATACCATTTGACCCAGGAATTCCACTCCTAGGGATTTGCCCTAAGAATGCAGCACTCCAGTTTGAAAAAGACAGATGCACCCCTATGTTTATCGCTGCACTGTTTACAATAGCCAAGATATGGAAGCAACCTAAATGTCCAGCAGTAAGTGAATGTATAAAGAAGAGGTGGTACATATACACAATGGCATATTACGCAGCCATAAGAAGAAAACAGATCCTATCATTCACAACAACATGGATGGAGCTAGAGAGTATTATGTTCAGTGAAATAAGCCAAGCGGAGAAGGACAGGTACCAAATGATTTCACTCATACGTGGAGTATAAGAACAAAGGAAAACTGAAGGAACATAACAGAAGCAGAATCACAGAACCCAAGAATGGACTAATAGTTACCAAAGGGAAAGGGACTGGGATGATGGGTGGGAAGGGAGGGATAAGGGAGGGGAAAAAGAAAGAGGGCATTATGATTAGCATGTATAGTGTGTGGGGGGCACAGGGAGGTCTGTGCAACACAGAGAAGACAAGTAGTGATTTTACAGAATCTTACTACACAGATGGACAGTGACTGTGAAGGGGTATGTGGGGGGGGACTTAGTGAAGGGGGGAACCTAGTAAACATAATGTTCTTTCTGTAATTGTAGATTAATGATACCAAAATAAAAATTAAAAAAAATACATCAAGAGGATCATACACCATGATCAAGTGTGATTCATCTCAGGGATGAAAAGATGGAACAAAATTCAAAAATCCAACAACATCATCCACCACATCAACAAAAGGACAGAAACCACATGATCATTTCCATAAATGCCAAAAAAGCATTTGACAAAATTCAACATCCATTCATGATAAAAACTCTCAACAGAATGGGTATAGAGGACAAGTACCTTAACATAATAAAGGCCATATATGACAAACCCACAGCCAACATCATACTTAACAGCAAGAAGCTGAAAGCTTTTCCTCTAAGATCAGGAACAAGACAGGGATGCCCACCCTCCCCATTGTTATTCAATATAGTACTGGAGGTCCTAGCCACAGCAATCAGACAAAACAAAGAAATACACGGCATCCAGATAGGTAAACAGGAAGACAAACTGTCACTATTTGCAGGTGACATGATATTGTACATAAAAGACCCTAAAGACTCTACTCTAAAACTACTACAACTAATATCTGAATTCAGCAAAGTTGTAGGATACAAAATTAATACACATAAATCTGTTGCTTTCCTATACACGAACAATGAATTAACAGAGTAATCAGGAAAACAATTCCATTCATAATTGCATCAAAAATAATAAAATACCGGTGAGGGGCGGAGCCAGGATGGCGGCGTGAGTAGAGCAGTGGAAATCTCCTCCCAAAAACACATAGAGCGATGAAAATATAACAAAGAAAAATCTTCCTAAAATAGAGACCACAGGACACAGGACAACATCCAGACCACATCCACACCTGCAAGAACCCAGTGCCTTGCGAAGGGGGTAAGACACAAGCCCCGGCCGGCGGGACCCGAGCGCCCCTCCCCCCGGCTCCCGGCGGGTGGAAAGAAACCGGAGAGGATTTTTTTTGGCAAGTGCTTTTTGGAAGCCTTAAAGGCACGGGCCCCCGTTGCTAGGGAGGCAGGGTGGTGGGACCGGTGAGCAGGTGCCTGGGACCGGCGCCTGAGGACAAAGAATATCCCGCGTTTCTCCCTGCGGGACCGGCGGACGGGTGCCTGAGACCGGCGCTTGAGGATGGAGGAAATCGCGCATTTTTCCCCTTTTTTTTTTCTCTTTTTGGCGAGCGCTTTTTGGAAGCCTTAAAGGGACAGGGACCCCGGTGCTAGGGAGGCAGGGTGGCGGGACTGGTGAGCGGGTGCCTGGGACCGGCGCCTGAGGACAAAGAATATCCCACGTTTTTCCCTGCGGGACCGGGGGGCGGATGCCTGAGACCGGCACCTGAGGACAGAGGAAAACGCGCGTTTTTCCCCTTTTTTTTTCTCTTTTTTGTGAGTGCTTTTTGGAAGCCTTAAAGGGACAGGGACCCCAGTGCTAGGGAGGCAGGGCGGCGGGACTGGTGAGCGGGTGCCTGGGACCGGTGCCTGAGGACAAAGAATATCCCACGTTTTTCCCTGCGGGACCGGGGGGCGGGTGGCTGAGACCGGCACCTGAGGACGGAGGAAATCGCGCGTTTTTCCCCTTTTTTCCTCTCTTTTTGGTGAGTGCTTTTTGGAAGCCTTAAAGGGACAGGGACCCCAGTGCTAGGGAGGCAGGGCGGCGGGACTGGTGAGCGGGTGCCTGGGACCAGCGCCTGAGGACAAAGAATATTGAGCGTTCCTTCCCTGCGGGACCGGTGGGTGGGTGCTTTTTGGAAGCCTTGAAAGGACAGGGACCCTGGTGCTAGGGAGACAGGGCAGCAGGACCAGTGAGCGGGTGCCTGGGACCGGCACCTGAGGACAAAAAAAAAAAAAAATCGCGTGTTTTTTCCTTTTTTTTTTCCTTTCTGTTCCCTCTCTCATTGCTGCTGTTGTTGTTTTGGTTTGGAGAGTGCTTTTTGGAAGTCTTAAAGGGGCAGGACAGGTCACTTAGACCAGAGGCAGGGAATCTGGGGATCTCTGGGCACTCTAACCCCCTGGGCAGCAGGGAGCACAGAGGCCCCTTACGGAGATAAATAGCCTCCCGGCCACTCCCCCTCCAACAGGGCTCCACCATTTTGGAGGAACAGCCCCAGCCAGGCCAAGCCCACAGCAACAGCGGAGATAAACCCCAAAGCAACTGGGCAGGAAGCAGAAGCCCTGTCTGCGCACAGCTGCCCAGCACAAGCCACTAGAGGTCACTATTCTCCCAGGAGAAGGCCACAAACCAACAAGAAGGGAAGCTCTTCCAGCAGTCACTTGTACCAGATCTGCAAACTATCTCTATCACCATGAAAAGGCAAACCTACAGGCAAACAAAGATCACAGAGACAACACCTGAGAAGGAGACAGACCTAACTAGTCCTCCTGAAAAAGAATTCAAAATAAAAGTCATGAACATGCTGACAGAGATGCAGAGAAAAATGCAAGAGCAATGGGATGAGATGCAGAGAAAAATGCAAGAGCAATGGGATGAGATGCAGAGAAAAATGCAAAAGCAGTGGGATGAAGTCTGGAAGGAGATCACAGATGTCAGGAAGGAGATCACAGAAGTGAAACACTCCCTGGAAGGATTTATAAGCAGAATGGATAAGATGCAAGAGCCCATTGAAGGAATAGAAGCCAGAGAACAGGAACGTATAGAAGCTGACATAGAGAGAGATAAAAGGATCTCCAGGAATGAAAAAACACTAAGAGAAATATGTGACCAATACAAAAGGAATAATATTCGTATTATAGGGATACCAGAAGAGGAAGAAAGAGGAAAACGGATAGAAAGTCTCTTTGAAGAAATAATTGCTGAAAACTTCCCCAAACTGGGGGAGGAAATAATCGAACAGACCATGGAATTACACAGAACTCCCAACAGAAAAGATCCAAGGAGGACAACACCAAGACACATAGTAATTAAAATGGCAAGGATCAAGGACAAGGAAAGAGTTTTAAAGGCAGCTAGAGAGAAAAAGGTCACCTATAAAGGAAAACCCATCAGGCTAACATCAGACTTCTCGACAGAAACACTACAGGCCAGAAGAGAATGGCATGATATACTTGATGCAATGAAACAGAAGGGCCTTGAACCAAGGATACTGTATCCAGCACGACTATCATTTAAATATGATGGCGGGATTAAACAATTCCCAGATAAGCAAAAGCTGAGGGAATTTGCTTCCCACAAACCACCTCTACAGGGCATCCTACAGGGACTGCTCTAGATGGGAGCACCCCTAAAAAGAGCACAGAACAAAACACACAACATATGAAGAATGGAGGAGGAGGAATAAGAAAGGAGAGAAGAAAAGAATCTCCAGACAGTGTATATAACAGCTCAATAAGTGAGTTAAGTTAGGCAGTAAGATAATAAAGAAGCTAACCTTGAACCTTTGGTAACCACGAATCTAAAGCCTGCAATGGCAATAAGTACATATCTCTCAATAGTCACCCTAAATGTAAATGGACTTAATGCACCAATCAAAAGACATAGAGTAATAGAATGGAGAAAAAAGCAAGACCCATCTATATGCTGCTTACAAGAAACTCACCTTAAACCCAAAGATAAGCATAGACTAAAAGTCAAGGGATGGAAAAACATATTTCAGACAAACAACAGTGAGAAGAAAGCAGGGGTTGCAGTACTAATATCAGACAAAATAGACTTCAAAACAAGGAAAGTAATAAGAGATAAAGAAGGATACTACATAATGATAAAGGGCTCAGGCCAACAAGAGGATATAACCATTCCAAATATATATGCACCCAATACAGGAGCACCAGCATATGTGAAGCAAATACTAACAGAACTAAAGACGGAAATAGACTGCAATGCATTCATTGTAGGAGACTTCAACACACCACTCACCCCAAAGGATAGATCCACCGGGCAGAAAATAAGTAAAGACACACAGGCACTGAACAACACACTAGAACAGATGGACCTAATAGACATCTATAGAACTCTACATCCAAAAGCAACAGGATATACATTCTTCTCAAGTGCACATGGAACATTCTCCAGAATAGACGACATACTAGCTCACAAAAAGAGCCTTAGTAAATTCCAAAATATTGAAATTCTACCAACCAATTTTTCAGACCACAAAGGTATGAAAGTAGAAATAAATTCTACAAACAAAACAAAAAGGCTCACAAACATATGGAGGCTTAACAACATGCTACTAAATAATCAATGGATCAATGAACAAATCAAAATAGAGATCAAGGAATATATAGAAACAAATGACAACAACAACACTAAGCCCCAACTTCTGTGGGATGCAGCGAAAGCAGTCTTAAGAGGAAAGTATATAGCAATCCAGGCACACTTGAAGAAGGAAGAACAATCCCAAATGAATAGTCTAACATCACAATTATTAAAACTGGAAAAAGAAGAACAAATGAGGCCTAAAGTCAGCAGAAGGAGGGACATAATAAAGATCAGAGAAGAAATAAACAAAATTGAGAAGAATAAAACAGTAGCAAAAATCAATGAAACCAAGAGCTGGTTCTTTGAGAAAATAAACAAAATAGATAAGCCTCTAGCCCAACTTATTAAGAGAAAAAGAGAGTCAACACAAATCAACATAATCAGAAATGAGAATGGAAAAATCACGACAGACTCCACAGAAATACAAAGAATTCTTAAAGACTACTATGAAAACCTATATGCCAACAAGCTGGAAAACCTAGAAGAAATGGACAACTTCCTAGAAAAATACAACCTCCCAAGACTGACCAAGGAAGAAACACAAAAGTTAAACAAACCAATTACAAGCAAAGAAATTGAAACAGTAATCAAAAAACTACCCAAGAACAAAACCCCGGGGCCGGACGGATTTACCTCGGAATTTTATCAGACACACAGAGAAGACATAATACCCATTCTCCTTAAAGTGTTCCACAAAATAGAAGAAGAGGGAATACTCCCAAACTCATTCTATGAGGCCAACATCACCCTAATACCAAAACCAGGCAAAGACCCCACCAAAAAAGAAAATTACAGACCAATATCCCTGATGAATGCAGATGCAAAAATACTCAATAAAATATTAGCAAACAGAATTCAACAGTATATCAAAAGGATCATACACCATGACCAAGTGGGGTTCATCCCAGGGATGCAAGGATGGTACAACATTCGAAAATCCATCAACATCATCCACCACATCAACAAAAAGAAAGACAAAAACCACATGATCATCTCCATAGATGCTGAAAAAGCATTTGACAAAATTCAACATCCATTCATGATAAAAACTCTCAGCAAAATGGGAATAGAGGGCAAGTACCTCAACATAATAAAGGCCATATATGATAAACCCACAGCCAGCATTATACTGAACAGCGAGAAGCTGAAAGCATTTCCTCTGAGATCGGGAACCAGACAGGGATGCCCACTCTCCCCACTGTTATTTAACATAGTACTGGAGGTC
The DNA here is from genome assembly GCF_040802235.1 of Manis javanica. Classification (NCBI taxonomy): domain Eukaryota; kingdom Metazoa; phylum Chordata; class Mammalia; order Pholidota; family Manidae; genus Manis; species Manis javanica. The sequence goes on from NC_133162.1 coordinate 66,777,607, forward strand.
CTAGCCACAGCAATCAGACAAAACAAAGAAATACAAGGAATCCAGATTGGTAAAGAAGAAGTTAAACTGTCACTATTTGCAGATGATATGATACTGTACATAAAAAACCCTAAAGACTCCACTCCAAAACTACTAGAACTGATATCAGAATACAGCAAAGTTGCAGGATACAAAATTAACACACAGAAATCTGTAGCTTTCCTATACACTAACAACGAATCAATAGAAAGAGAAATCAGGAAAACAATTCCATTCACCATTGCATCAAAAAGAATAAAATACCTAGGAATAAACCTAACCAAAGAAGTGAAAGACTTATACTCTGAAAACTACAAGTCACTCTTAAGAGAAATTAAAGGGGACACTAATAAATGGAAACTCATCCCATGCTCATGGCTAGGAAGAATTAATATCGTCAAAATGGCCATCCTGCCCAAAGCAATATACAGATTTGATGCAATCCCTCTCAAATTAGCAGCAACATTCTTCAATGAATTGGAACAAATAATTCAAAAATTCATATGGAAACACCAAAGACCCCGAATAGCCAAAGCAATCCTGAAAAAGAACAATAAAGTAGGGGGGATCTCAATCCCCAACTTCAAGCTCTACTACAAAGCCATAGTAATCAAGACAATTTGGTACTGGCACAAGAACAGAGCCACAGACCAGTGGAACAGATTAGAGACCCCAGAAATTAACCCAAACATATATGGTCAATTAATATTTGATAAAGGAGCCATGGACATACAATGGCAAAATGACAGTCTCTTCAACAGATGGTGCTGGCAAAACTGGACAGCTACATGTAGGAGAATGAAACTGGACCATTGTCTAACCCCATATACAAAGGTAAACTCAAAATGGATCAAAGACCTGAATGTAAGTCATGAAACCATTAAACTCTTGGAAAAAAACATAGGCAAAAACCTCTTAGACATAAACATGAGTGATTTCTTCTTGAACATATCTCCCCGGGCAAGGAAAACAACAGCAAAAATGAGCAAGTGGGACTACATTAAGCTGAAAAGCTTCTGTACAGCGAAAGACACCATCAATAGAACAAAAAGGAACCCTACAGTATGGGAGAATATATTTGAAAATGACAGATCCGATAAAGGCTTGAAGTCCAGAATATATAAAGAGCTCACACGCCTCAACAAACAAAAAACAAATAACCCAATTAAAAAATGGGCAGAGGAACTGAACAGTTCTCCAAAAAAGAAATACAGATGGCCAAGAGACACATGAAAAGATGCTCCACATCACTAATTATCAGAGAAATGCAAATTAAAACTACAATGAGGTATCACCTCACACCAGTAAGGATAGCTGCCATCCAAAAGACAAACAACAACAAATGTTGGCCAGGCTGTGGAGAAAGGGGAACCCTCCTACACTGCTGGTGGGAATGTAAATTAGTTCAACCATTGTGGAAAGCAGTATGGAGGTGCATCAAAATGCTCAAAACAGACCTACCATTTGACCCAGGAATTCCACTCCTAGGAATTTACCCTAAGAACGCAGCAATCAAGTTTGAGAAAGACAGATGCACTCCTATGTTTATCGCAGCACTATTTACAATAGCCAAGAATTGGAAGCAACCTAAATGTCCATCGGTAGATGAATGGATAAAGAAGATGTGGTACATATACACAATGGAATACTACTCAGCCATAAGAAGTGGAAAAATCCAACCATTTGCAGCAACATGGATGGAGCTGGAGAGTACTATGCTCAGTGAAATAAGCCAAGTGGAGAAAGAGAAATACCAAATGATTTCACTCATCTGAGGAGTATAGGAACAAAGGAAAAACTGAAGGAACAAAACAGCAGTGGAATTACAGAACCCAAAAATGGACTAACAGGTACCAAAGGGAAAGGAACTGGGGAGGATGGGTGGGCAGGGAGGGATAAGAGGGGGGAAGAAGAAGAGGGGTATTAAGATTAGCATGCATGGGGGGGAGGGAGAAAGGGGAGGGTGGGCTGCACAACACAGAGAGGACAAGTAGTGACTCTACAACATTTTGCTAAGCTGATGGACAGTAACCGTAATGTGGTTGTTAGGGGGGACCTGATATAGGGGAGAGCATAGTAAACATAGTATTCTTCATGTAGGTGTAGATTAAAAATTAAAAAAAAAAAAAAAGAAAGAAAGAAAGAAAAGGGAGATTACTCCTTAACAGGATAAAACTATTGGTAAATCAAAGATCAATGCATGCTTTAAATATCCTTAATGTTGATCACTTAAAGGGTGTCAGATGATCAGCTATGGAGGTACTCTTTTCTGATAATATTCCTTTCTCTTAATTAAAAAAAAAAAAAAAAGCAGTTATTGTGTGCTGACCTCCAATGAGTTCTGCACAGTGGTGTAGAGGGCATGTCAAAGTGTGGGCAAAGGGTCTGTTTGTTTGTATGCAGAAGATCAAGGCCTAGCTTGGATACCCAGAAAATGAACTAAGATACGATATGAGGAGGAGCTTCCGGCATCAGCACTCTCTGGGGGACTTGTGCCGGGGGATGATCATCAAAAAGCCTCCACAGGGATCCGGACGATGCTGCGGTTGTGGCTGCTTCCAGCCCACCGTCTCCTGGACTTGCCATAGGAATGAGGAGGGAGATGTCTAGGCTGGCATGTGCATACAGTGAGACAACGAATTTGACCGGATCTGTACTGTTGGAACTCAACCAGGAGTTGGGAGGGGTGCAAGTTGTAGCACTCCAAAATCTCATGACTATAGGCTATCTATGGTTAAAAGAACATATGGGATGTGAACAGATCCCAGAAATGGGCTGCTTTAATTTGTCTGATGGTTCAAGTACAGTTGGACAATATCCATCATATCATAGACTAATTTTCACAAATGCCTAGGGTGCCTAAATGGTTTTCTTGGCTTCACTGGAGATGGATGGTAATTATAGATTTGCTTTGTTTATGTCACCGTATTCCTATTATGTTAATATGTGTGTGCAAATTAGTTAGTAGTTTAAAACCTATACATACTTAAGGTACTGTACAAGGAGATATGTCAAAGAAATAATCAATCCTCCCATGTTTCCTTCATATGCTACATCTATAGCTTTTCTTCTTCCTTCCTAATTACAACCCTTAAATAGAATTCGTGCCTCATATCGAATTTACCGAGTATCATAATTCCTCCAGGTGGTAAAGATACCTCGAGACAAGTGCTGGGCATAGAAGCCACAGGGCATAAATGTGCAAAGAAGTAAAAAGCTAACCTTTGCAAACAATATGGCTTCTCTCTCACTTACCAACTCTACATTTCCCTGTATGGCCCCGGAAGATGACTGGTTAGCCAGAGACGGGTAAGATTCCTCAAGGGAGGAACAACCTAAGACAGGCACAGTCGCAGGGGGGCCATCAGGTGAGAATTTGGGGATCAACAGAGGTGAGGCTCAGAACCTCACCCCCCCTGCTTTGAGAGAAATCTTCTGCATCCGTGGATGTTTTGCTGCCCTTGTCTAGCCTGGATTAATACTTGGTCCATAGGCACACACCTGATCATCTGATCATCTACATTTGCCCTCTTACAGCACTAAACTATGTTTTCTACCTTTATCTTGCATCTACCTACCACTTCAGCATTTTATTAAAAACAAAAATAATAATAATAATAGGAGAAATGTGGGATCAACATATAAATCAAGTACAAAAATCAAACGAATATTCATATTTGACCTGATTGTTTATAGGTCATAATGCATGATCAAAACCGAAAGTTTCTGTGATGAATGCCCTTGTACTGTTCACCATGTAAGAATTTATTCACTGTGCAAGAATTCGTTCACCATGTAAGAACTTGTTTGTTATGCTTCAGAAGATTGGAGACTGACGAGAATTAGGCTTGAGATGGATTAATGATTGTACATTGAGCATTGACCCCCCTATACTGAATTTTATTGTTGTTAACAACCATTTGATCAATAAATATGAGAGATGCCCTCTCAAGAAAAAAAATAATAATAATAAAATACCTAGGAATAAACCTAACCAAGGAAGTGAAAGACCTATACCCTGAAAACTATAAGACACTCTTAAGAGACATTAAAGAGGGCACTAACAAATGGAAACTCATTCCATACTCTTGGCTAGGAAGAATTGATATTGTCAAAATGGCCATCCTGCTCAAAGCAATATACAGATTCAATGCAATGCCTATCAAAATACCAACAACATTCTTCAACGAACTGGAACAAATAGTTTTAAAATTCATGTGGAACCACAAAAGACCCCGAAGAGCCAAAGCAATCCTGAGAATGAAGAATAAAGCAGGGGTCATCTTGCTTTCCAACTTCAAGCTGTACTACAAAGCCACAGTAATCAAGACAATGTGGTACCGGCACAAGAACAGAGCCACAGACCAGTGGAACAGAATGGACAGTCCAGATATTAACCCAAACATATATGGTCAATTAATATATGATAAAGGAGCCATGGACATACAATGGGGAAATGACAGCCTCTTCAACAGCTGGTTTTGGCAAAACTGGACAGCTATATGTAAGATAATGAAACTGGATCATTGTCTAACCCCATAAACAAAAGTAAATTCTAAATGGAACAAAGACCTGAATGTAAGTCATGAAACCATAAAACTCTTAGAAAAAAATATAGGCAAAAATCTCTTGGACATAATCATTAGCGATTTTTTCATGAACATATCTCCCTGCGCAAGGGAAACAAAAGCAAAAATGCACAAGTAGGACTATATCAAGATGAAAAGCTTCTGTATAGCAAAGGACACCATCAATAGAACAAAAAGGTACCCTACAGTATGGAAGAATATATTCATAAATGACAGATCTCATAAAGGATTGAGATCCAAAATATATAAAGAGCTCATGCACCTCCGCAAACAAAAAGCAAATAATCCAATTAAAAAATGGGCAGAGGAGCTGAGCAGACATTTCTCCAAAGAAGGAATTCAGAGAAATGGAAATTAAAACCACAATGAGATATCACCTCACTCCAGTAAGGATAGCCACCATCCAAAAGACAAACAACAACAAATGTTGTCGAGGTTGTGGAGAAAGGGGAACCCTCCTACACTGCTAGTGGGAATATAAATTAGTTCAACCATTGTGGAAAGCAGTATGGAGGTTCCTCGAAAAGCTCAAAATATTCATACCATTTGACCCAGGAATTCCACTTCTAGGAATTTACCGTAAGAATGCAGCAACCCAATTTGAAAAAGATAGATGTACCCGTATGTTTATCGCAGCACTATTTACAATAGCCAAGGAATGGAAGCAACCTAAATGTCCATCAGTAGATGAATGGGTAAAGAAGATGTGGTACATATACACAATGGAATATTATTCAGCCATAAGAAGAAAAAAAATCCTACCATTTGCAACAACATGGATGGACCTAGAGGCTATTATGCTCAGTGAAACAGACCAGGCAGAGAAAGACAAATACCAAATGATTCACTTTTATGTAGAGTATAAGAAGAAAGAAAAAACTGAAGGAACAAAACAGCAGCGGAATCATAGAACCCAAGAATGGACTAACAGTTACCGAAGGGAAAGGGACTGGGGAGGATGGGTGGGAAGGGAGGGATAAAGCGGGGAAAAGAAAGGGGTCATTATGAATAGCATGTATAATGTGTGTCGGGGGGCACAGGGAGGGCTGTGCAACACAAAGAAGACAAGTAGTGATTCTACAGCATCTTACTAAGCTGATGTACAGTGACTGTCATGGAGTTTGTTCAGAGGGACTTGGTGATGGGGGGCGTCTAGTAAATATAATGTTCCTCATGTAATTGTAGATGAATTATACCAAAAAAAAAGATTAACAGCTAACTCATCAGAAATTTTGGAGGCCAGAAGGCAAAGGGATAACATATTCACAGTGCTAAAAGAAAACACTGATAATCAGTAATTCTATATCCAGCAAAACTATCCTTCAAAAATGAATGTGAAATCAAGGCATTCCAGGAAAAAAAAAAAACTGACTGAATCCATTACTAACATACTTGCCCTATAAGAAATGCTAAAGACAATCCTTTGGGCTAAAATGAAAGGACATGAGACGGTAACTTTAATTGTCATGAAGAGATAAAGAACACTGGTAAACATAATTATATAGGTAAATGGACATTATAAATGTCCTTCTTGTTGTTAAATTTTTTTTCATATGATTTAAAAGACAACTGCATAAAGCAATAATTATAAATTTTTTGACAGACATACAAATTATAAGGCGTGATTTGTATGACAGTAGTAGACAAAGGAATAGACTCATACAGCAGCAAAGCTTTGTAAATAAATAAAATTAAGTTGGTATTAATTTGAACCAGACTGTTATAAATTAACACATTACTTGCACTCTCTAAGAAAATTACAAACATACAGTAAAAGCAACAACAGAATTGGAACAGCACACTAGAAAATTTTCACACAAAAGGGGACTCTAAGGGAGACACAGAGGAAGAAAAATTAATGACATATAGAATAACAACACAGTAGATATAAATCTTAACTGATCAGTCATTACATTAAATGTAAATGTATTAAACATACAAATCAAAAAGTATAGACTGGCAGGATGAATGACAGTGTGATTGATAAATATACACTTTGTATTCAAAGTCACAAGTAGGTTGAAAGTAAATGGACAAAGATACATCATGAAAAGGGTAACCAAAATAGAGATAGATTAGTTATACTAAAACTACAGAAAACGCTTTAAGACAAAAATTATTATTAGAGACAAAGGAGATTTTATAATGATAAAAATATCCATCAAGAAAATATACAATTGTAAACATATGTGTTTATAACATATAAGACCAAAACTTATGAAGCAAAAATAGAATTTAAGGGAGAAAAGCAATATATTTAGAAACTTCAATTTTATTTTCAATAATAGTACAACTAGACATAGGATCACAAAGAAAATAGAGAACTTATAATACTAGACCTACAAATGTATAGAATACTGCACCAAAAAAACAGAAGAACATCAGTTCTTCTCAAGTGCACATAGAAAATTCTCTCTCCACAAAACAAAATATGGTAGGTATATAACAACTCTCAATAGATTTTAAATTACTTAAATAATGCAAAGTATATTCTCTGATCAAGGTAGAAACTAAAACTCAAAAACAGAGGGAAATCTGGGAAAATCCAAAATATAATGAAATTAGAAATTTGGGGAAATCACAAAGACAAGAAAATTAAATAACACATTTGTATTTAACCAGTGGGTCAGAGAAGAAATTTAGGAAATTAGAAAATATTTTCAGGTGAATGGAAATGAAAACACAGTATACCAAAACTACTGAGACACAAGGAAAGTAGTGCTCTGAGGAAACTTTACAGCTGCAAATACATTATCTTAGCCCACTTGGATTTCTATAATGAAAAAATCATAGACTGGATGGCTTAAACAACAAACATTTACTTTTCACAGTTCTGGAGGCTAAGAAATCCAAGATTAAGGCAGCGACATATTTGGTATCTGGAAAGGACTTGTTTCCCTACTTCATAGCCAGCCATCTTCTTGCTGTGTCTTCACATGGAAGAAGGGGTGAGGGAATTCTCTGGGGTCTCCTTTAAAAGAGCACTAATCCTATTCATTAAGACTCCATCCTCATGACATAATCCCTTCCCAAAGTCCCCAACTCCTAATGCCATCACATTCAGAATTAGGTTTCAACATGTGAATTTTGGGAGGACATATTCATAGCATGCATTAATTAAACACAAAATAAAACACATATAGCATGCATTAATTTAAAAGATCTCAAATCAATAATCTAATCTTCTGCCTAAATAAAAAAGAAAAAGAAGAGCAAAATAAACCCAAAGCAAACTGGAGGAAGGAAGTAATAAAGATTGCAGCAGAAATAAAATAAATAGAAAACAAATTTAAGATTAAAAAATTTAATCTTGGTCAGAAATACTAACCAAGAAAACAAGATGATTCAGTTACTAAAATCAGGAATGAGAGAAGGGATATTACTACTGACCTTACAGAAATATGAAGGATTATAGGGGGATATTATGGCCAATTTTATGTCAATTGTATGTCAAATCCAATAACCTAGATGAAATGGACAAACTCCAAAAAAGACAGAAACTATAAAAATTGACTAAGAAGAAACAGAAATCCTGAAAGTAAAGAAAATGAATTAGTAATCAAAAGCTTCCAATAAAGAAATGTCTAGGACCAGATGGATTCACAGGTGAATTTTACCAAATATATAAAGAAAAATTAACACACCCAATGCAACTGGTTATTTGTTTTATGATTCCATTGAGAGAACAAAAGGGAGAGTTTCCCAAAGTAACTAAATGGGGCAAATGTGAGATGAGCTAAAAAAAAGTGTGTGTATCTTTGTGAGAACAAGACTGCCTGAGATTTGGGGAATTGAAAACAATACATTATGGCTACCCTCGAAGCCCACTTATAAAGCTGTCTTAGGGGGTAAAAAAAAAAGAGTTCAAATCTGGAGCAAAAAAATACAACTGGCAACCTCATATTTTGAAATGTAAAACAAGCAGAAAAATGTATCGCTCCTAGGTTGGTTGATTCTACAAATCTTGATCAATGTTTAATGCAACCTAAAAGCAAAATAAAAAGTAAAAATGCTTTAATACAATTCGAACCGTAAAAATGTACAAGCCAAAGAAGACAGAGTTTAGGTAATCTCTATGTGACAATGTAAGTGAAACTTTTTGATAGTTTCAAATTATTTCAAATAAAATACATATCAAACACACTAATGATTGTTCTCAGTGTATTTATTAACCCATCCTTTCTTTTACTTCTCTTGCTACCCCCTCTGATTGTTGTCCTTATCCAGCTCTTGGGGGCCCTCTTCCTGTACCCACCCCTTACATGCTGGAATCTAATGGTTTCACCCTGAGCCTGCCCCTTCTCATTCTGCATGCTCTCCTAGGGACCTTGCTCACTCGGCTTCATGTACCATGTATGCTGGTAACTGTGGAATTCCTATCTTCTGCCTGGTCCTGTCTCCTGTCCTCCAGACCAGTATCATACATCAACTGGTCTTTGGCCATTTTACCTGCATCTCTCAGAGTCACCTGAAACTCAACATGTCCACAACAGAAGTTATCATTTTCACAAAACCTACTTCCTCTTCTTATGTTTTTCAACACAACACATGGTAAAGCTCTTAATGCAGCTGCCCAAAATAGGGATCTGGGCTTTACTTTTATTTCCTTCCCTCCTCTATGCTCCCAGCCAATATCAAATCCACTCGGTTCTCCCCATCTCTACTGTCTATCCCTGGTCATCTTGTATCTGGATGACTGTAATAACCTCCCTTTTCCACTCCTGCCCCACTCAAAACCTCTCTCCACCTTTTAAAAACACGCTTTTAATCCCTACATAAACACTTTCATTGACTCCCACTGCACTTAACTCCAGAATCCTTAACATGACATATACAACACAGTGTGATCTGGCTTTTAACCATCTCTTTAGCTTCAAATCACGTCATTCTCCCAGCTCCATGCAACCCAGCTATAATATTGGACTATTTCATTCCCTGAAATAATCTTGCTCTCTCCATCTACTGGGTTTATCTTAGGCCAATGCCATAAAACTCATTTCTTCAAGACTCATCCAGGCTAGGTTAGGTTTTCCTGTCTTCTAAGAATACCTTCCTTACTGGTCCAAGGTCCCCAAAGTGCAGGAACCCAATCTGTTTTGTTCACTGGTATTTTCTAGCTCCCTGCATAGTACCAAAACATAGCAGACATTTTAAAAAATGTACTATCACTGACTGATTAGCAACAAGTCCTTCTGGCTCCACTTTCTGGTCAGCTCTTAGAAACACCATTTACTTCTTCAGGCTATCAATGTCATCTCTTTCTAGATTATGACAATAGCCTCCTAACAGATCTCCCCAAATATATTTCTCTATTCTCTTCATGCTGTAGCCAGATGACCTTTCTAAAATGTAGTTCTGATCATCTCAGCCTCTATGCCTTTAGGATAAAATCTAAACAGTGAGCACAAATTTTAAGTTCTTTCATGTTATGGCCCATGCTTTCTCGAAACCCTGACTCATCACTCATCCCCCTGCCTCATATATAATCTATACTTTCCCCTAGCTGGGTCTTCACACTTCCTGTGTTCTCAACCCCTGACCTCCCCCTCCCCACCCCACCACCACCACCACTGCAAAACTAATAACTGACTTCCTTCAGGGAGTCTTCCCTGGTAATGTTCCTAACTGTGCTGGCCATCCCACTTTGTGTACTGTGACCAAGGCGACTAAATATACCCCTTAGCCAGGACAGTACTGCTTTACATCTGCTGATCTGTCTGGCTTATTTACTAATAGCTCCTCCTTTCACTCTTAAGGCATACTGGTTTGGAGAGTAAAGTACCTGGTCTCTCTAACAATAACTATTAACTGTTTGTCCATTTACTTACTTCTTCCCTAGACGAGGTAAAAAATTATCCGTTTCATTTACAACAGCTTCAGGCAGTGCCTGGCACCCAGAAAACAATGTATGTTTATTAAATGTACATTGTACTACTGTACTTACATACTGTAAAGGCATGCACTTTCATTAGGATATTTATTTGGTTCCATGGTTTGCTAGTGAGAACCAAAGTGGTGCCCCCGCCCAACCAATTTAAAGGTTATGTATTTCACCAAATAGTTCATATATTTTGGAGAGATTTTGAGATTTACAAAGCCTAACTCCAAAATATATACATCATCCTCTACATAAGCAAGCACTATTACCTCGACATTAGCTCCAGCTACTTTCCCATTGGTGCTCTCACATTTGTAAGTAGCCAGACATGTGCCCTCACTCACCCTCGTAGGCAGTAGCATATATTCACCAAAGAGTAGAAGGCCAGTGAGGGCTACAGTCAGCCCCCAGGGAATTGGTTCTCTTTCTATGAAGCAAAAGGTCCATTTACCAACCAACCCAAGCCTCATATGCAAACTCTGTTTTTCACAAAGCACTTTCCTAAAGATACTCACATCAGATAGCATTGGTTCATCAAGTTCTTCCACTCTGCTCAATTTAGGTGCCCCATATCGATCACTAATTTCAGCTAGTGTTTTGCCTGAGTTTGCATCCTACAATTGTAAAATTCATTTTTACTTTTAAATAACTGCAAAATTTATAGATAAATTTTCTTTCAATCTGATACATTTCTGAATTTCAACATCAAAATACAATATTGCTAATTAATGGACTATACCAATAGCTGTTAATTATGGGAATTTTAGGAATAAATGCTAAAATAATTTTTAAATACATTCAGAAATTTTAAAAATACTGTAATCAACATGTGGTCAATATCTTACAACATTCTAGTTTTTGAAAATATAAACTCAAACAGAATGCCCAATTTTTATCCACTTTGAAATTTTAAAGCACATCATATTTAAACTTGACTTGTTATTACTAGAATTTATATTTGGACTATCAATTTTTATAATCTCCTTATTAAAAATTTAGCTACTAATGCATCAAAATTAAGCTTTGTGTTCCAGGATATTCATTCATTTCAGATAATATAACTTTTTCTTTTCACCTCTGAATGTAAAGTATCTTTACCTTTAGCTATATTTTCTATATTCACTCTCATCTTCTATAATATATAAAAATGAAGAAAAATACTTTATGAATAACTTTTCATTTTGATTCCATGTTTAATTTTCAAGCATTTTTATGTTTATGTAATGCTATGATCCATTTAACAACAAAAATACTACAGGATAGGGAAAATATTCAGTAAGACTGTAATATCTTTGTATGTTGACAGATGATAAACACACTTATGGTGAGCATTTAGTGATGTAAATAATTGTTGAATAACTGTGTTGCACATCTGAAACCAATATAATATTGTATATCAACTATACTTAAAATAAACAGCAGAAATTTCATATTTAAACTGAATACACTTAATACAAAACTGCATATTGCAGTCTCATTTACTACTCAACACTAATAGAAAGTGATCACATTTTGTTTATAATTCAATCCAATTTTTAAAAAAATGGAATAGTCTGAAATATTAAACCTGCAGTCAAATTATTAGCAAATGTGAAAATGAAAGAATGAAAATTTTAACAAATTCTTAAAATAAGAGATTTTAAAGAGAATTTGCAGTTAAGTACAACTATACACATACTAAATATTTCTGAAGGAATCAATCTGGCCCAAGTCACTATCCACTGCACACATCTTTTCCATAGAACCTGAGCAATGATCTCTATAATACTCTGACCACGTGGGAGGCCTCTTTCTAAATATGAAAATGTTCTAACCAAACCAAACCTTGCTATGACCTCTATTTTTTTATTCTAAGATAGCAGTGTGGTCTAACTGACCCTAAAATGATTCATTTTGCTATTGAAAGATTAATGATCTCATGATCACCTATATGGTGACCCTAATTATAGGTGACATATATAATACTGTTTTCTCAAGACTGTTCTATTCTCCTGGGAACTTATCTCACAACCATCCAACTGTTAACAGTAAAGTCCGTGTTCTTATAGGACTCTGTCCCCCCTTAGTTTGGATACTTGATGCAAACTAAGCCAGTCAGAATCCTTCCCCCAAAGATGCTTTTCTTAACTGAAACCAAAAAAAAAGAACTCATTCCTCTCAGACAGTAGGAGCCACAACATTACAAGACCCTGGAGTCAATAAGGACCATTCCTAACCCATATGCAGCAAGCCAGACTGTAGTGAGAGTGAAAACTAACAGCCAGAGAACAGTAGAGGTACAAGCCCTGGTAACATTTGATTTTCTTACTCCCAAAGGTTCAGAAGGCCCAATTGTACCAGAGCCCCTCACAGTTTCGTTGTAAAACCCCTTCTTCAATCCAAGACTGACCCAATAAATTTCCTTTTGCAAATAATAATTTAAATGGTGTCTCTGCAGCCACAAGAAGGCCAAGAGAAAAGGCCACAAATGGACTCATCTCTGAGCAATGGGTGAGATAAGGGTACTTTACAGGAAAGAGATGAGGGATGATAAGCCAGTAGGAATATGGATTATGAAAGCTATTGTGGTTCTGGTCGCACAAGCTGATGATGCCTGCAGAGAGTAAACATGAGTGTAACCCTCTGGAGCCACAAAACAGAGTCCGATCCCTCTTATAAATGACAGACTTTCAAACACTCAAATATAGCTAGCAAGTAATTCCCATTCAATTGCCTTATCATTTGATCACTGTCTTCTCGGTGTATTCTAGTTTTTCTTCGTTCATTTTCAAACTGAACTTAAATGAACAGGAGATACATATTTATGTATCTATATGTGTGTTTGCATGCATGTATGTATAGGTGCCCTCTATATTCAGACTAAGGTAACATCAGCATCTGTATTTTTTAAAACTATGTATGGGATTCTAAATTTATCCTTTTAAAAATCTAATCTTTTTTTATTCAATTCAACTTTCCAATTATTTTCAAATTGCTTTAAATAATGATGCCCTTATCTGAACCATTCACAAACATATTCCATAAATATACTTCTTTTTTAAATTAAAGTTTCAATGATATACAATTCTTACATGGTTTCAAAGGTACAACACAGTTATTCAACAGTTACTCATGTTATTAAATCATTACCCTCTCTAGTGTGGTTGCTATCTATCAATGCAGAAAGATGTTATGAAATCATTGACCATATTCTCCATGCTGTACTACCATCACCGTGACCAACTTATATTGTGATTAATATGTTTCTGTTTTTAATTTTAACTATGAAATAAATAGAGGGGTAACATATGAGTAAAACATACAATATGAACATACATACAAACATATAATATGAAACATACATAAAGACATACATATGAACTTATGATATGAAATATCCAGCTGAAAAGTATAATCAATCATTCAAAAGTCTGGTCTTTGTGACATAGTTTTTGGATACCAGAAAACATTGGCCAAACTAGAGGCTTGACATTATTAGATACAATCAATGAAGATGGACTTTTTGACATAAGTTACTACATAGTATATTGAATGAAAGACATGAAAAATCCATACAAAAACATTTTTTAAATGTAAGCTATTGTTGAGAATACATAAAGCATGATGAAAAGAGATGTACTATGGTCTTAGACTTCAGAATACCCCCAATATTATAAAGGCCTTAACCTTCAACATCAACTACCATAATTAGGAACAACTATCTCTTGACTAAAATATTGCTATAATATCACTATGAGAGAACAAATATATTGCTAATATCTACTGTTCACAAAGAAGTTTCACATACAACATCTTATTTGATGCTTACAACAACTCAGTGAGATAGTGCTAATGATATTATACAATTATCCTTATTTTCAAAAAGGTAAACAGAGACTGCAGAAGGTTATTAAGACCTGTTTAAGTCAAACAGCTGCATGTGGCAGGTCGTTAGATTATAAATCCCATGCTGTAACAGCTTGAAGAAACACTTTGAGAAAAAAGTTGGTAGCATGAGAGGTGAGACAGAAACCTCCTTCCCAAACCACATATAATAAGAAAATACGGAAAATACAACTAACCTTAAAGAGCAACAGGAAAGAAGACTGAGACAGACTGCCTAAATCTGTGGAAAAGAGCATATCTCACAGAAAAGGGTAAAGTACTAAAGCCACGATCTGGTGGTACCCAAGCCTGTCCCTCACCCCAGCTCATAGGGAGGAGGAAGACAAATGGAGCGAGGAGGAGGTGGAGGCCTAGGACTGCTGAACCCCCAGCCCTGGAGATCTGCTCTGGGAGCACAAACCTACATTACATGATGCTTAACAGCAAGAAGCTGAAAGCTTTTCCATTAAGATTGGGAATAAGATAAGGATGCCCACTCTCCCACTTTTACTCAACATAGTTCTGGAGGTCCTACCCACAGTAATCAGACAACACAAAGAAATAAAACGCATCCAGATTGGTAAGGAAGAAGTTAAACTGTCACTGTTTGCAGATGACGTGATATTGTACATAAAAAACTCAAAAGAATACACTCCAAAACTACTAGAATATCTGAATTCAGCAAAGTTGCAGGATACAAAACCAATATACAGAAGTCTGTTGCATTACTATATAATAATGATGAACTAACAGAAAGAGAATTCAGGAAAACAATTCCATTCACAATTGCATCAAAAAGAATAAAATACCTAGGAATAAACCTAACCAAGGAAGTGAAAGACCTATACTCTGAAAACTACAAGACATTCATGAGAGAAATTAAAGAAGACACCAATGAATGGCAATAAATCCCATGCTCATGGATAGGAAGAATTAATATTGTCAAAATGACCATCCTGCCTAAAGCAATCTACAGATTCAATGCAATCCCTGTCAAAATACCAATGACATTCTTCAATGAACTAGAACAAATAGTTCTAAAATTCATATGGAACCACAAAAGACCCCAAATAGGCAAAGCAATCCTAAGAAGGAAGAATAAAGCTGGGGGATTACGCTCCCTGACTTCAGATTCTATTACAAAGCCACAGTAATCAAGACAATGTGGTATTAGCACAAGAACAGACCCATAGATCAATGAAACAGAGTTCAGATATAAACCCAAACATATATGGTCAATTAATATACAATTAATTAATGGTTTATACAATGGGTTAATGACAGCCTCTTCAACAATTGGTGTTGGCAAAACTGGACAAGAATGTGATGTTGGCTGTGGGTTTGTCATATATGGCCTTTATTATGTCAAGGCACTTGCCCTCTATACCCATTTTGTTGAGAGTTTTTATCATGAATGGATGTTGAATTTTGTCAAATGCATTTTCAGCATCTATGGAGATGACCCTGTGGTTTTTGTCTTCTTTTGGTTGATGTAGTATATGATGCTGATGGATTTTCAAATATTGCACCACCCTTGCATCCCAGGAATAAATCCTACTTGATCATGATGGATGATCTTTTCGATGTATTTTTTAAATTTTATTTGCTGATATTTTGTTGAGTATTTTTGCATCTATGTTCATCAGGGATATTGGTCTGTAATTTTCTTTTTTTGTGGTGTCTTTGCCTGGTTTGGGTATTAGAGTGATACTGGCCTCATAGAATGAGTTTGGAAGTATTCTCTTCTCTTCTACTTTTTGGAAAATTTTAAGGAGGATGGGTATTAGTCTTCACTAAATGTTTGGTAAAATTCAGCAGTGAAACCATCTGGTCCAGGTGTTTTGTTCTTAGGTAGTTTTTTGATTACTAGTTCAATTTCATTGCTGGTAATTGGTATGTTCAGATTTTGTTTCTTTCTGGGTCAGCCTTGGAAGGTTGTATTTTTCTAGAAAGTTGTCCATTTCTTCTAGGTTATCCAGTTTGTTGGCATATAATTTTTCATAGTATTCTCGAATAATTCTTTGTATTTCTGTGGTGTGCGTAGTGATTTTTCCTTTTTAATTTTTGATTCTGTTTATGTGTGTAGACTCTCTTTTTTTCTTGATAAGTCTGTCTAGGGGTTTATCTATTTTGTTTATTTTCTCAAAGAACCAGCTCCTTCTTTCATTGATTCTTTGTATTGTTTTATTCTTCTTGATTTGATTTATTTCTTCTCTAATCTTTATTATGTGCCTCCTTCTACTGACTTTGGGCCTAATTTGTTCTTCTTTGTCTAGCTCCATTAATTGTGAGTTTAGACTGTTCATATGGGATTGTTCTTTCCTGCGGTAAGCCTGTATTGCGATATACTTCCCTCTTAGCACGGCCTTGGCTGTGTCCCACAGATTTTGTGGTGTTGAGTTACTGTTTTCATTTGTCTCCATATATTGCTTGATCTGTTTTTATTTGGTCATTGATCCATTGATTATTTAGGAGCATGTTGTTAAGCCTCCATGTGCTTGTGGGCTTTTTTCTTTTCTTTGCATAATTTATTTCTAGTTTCATACCTTTGTGGTCTGAGAAGCTGGTTGGTACAATTTCAAGCCTTCTGAATTTAATGAGGCTCTTTTTGTGGCCTAACATGTGATCTATTCAGGAAAATGACCCAGGAATTCCACTCTTAGGAATTTACCCAAAGAAAACATGCCAAGATCCCAAATACAAAAAGACATATGCACCTCTATATTTACCACAGCACTATTTACAATAGCCAAGACATGGAAGCAACCCTAAGTGTCCATAAATAGATAAATGGATAAAGAAGAGGTGGTACATATACACAATGGAATATTATGCAGCCACTATAAGAAACTAGACTCTGAAAAAGAACTAGTGGTTACCAAAGGGGAGGGGTTGGCGATGGTTGGTGGGGAGGGAGTCGTATTATTATTGGGACATGGTTGGGGAGGTCACAGGGAGGACAGTGTAGCATAGAGAAGACAAGCAGTGACTCTGGAATCTTACTATGCTGATGGACAGTGACTGCAATGGGGTGTGGGGGAGGACTTGATAATACAGGTGAATGTAGCAACCACAATGTTTTTCATGTGAAACCTTCATAAGAGTGTATATCAATGATACCTTAATAAAAAAAGAAAGAAACAGTTTGAGGATTCTAAGAGGTTTTAAGTAAACAGACATTTATAAAACTTCAAATTACCTTCTCTAATTGTTCTTGAGCCCTCTGCAGTTCTGCTCTCTGTCTCTCTTTTTCTTGCATTTCCAACTCCATCTGTAATGCCCGCTGTTGCTAAATATTCATAAATAAGTCATATTAGAGTTAGATCAATTGCCAGGAATTAACTCTATTACTCTGAAATGTCCCAGGATAATTAAGTTTACACCCAACTAAATTTCAGAAAGTTACAAAAATAAATGGTCAGAGCCACCTAACAGTTTTCACTTTTTCAAATGTTTTCTGAAATACAAAGTACAAAGGAAGCTTCCTTAATTGCTAATTGAAGAAAAGAACAATTTATACAAAATCAAGTCATTTTTTCTGTTCTTCTTGAAGCAACAAATGAGATTGCCATAGTTTTGTCAGAATCTAAGCATAGATGTGTCTTCAAATAGCCAAATCTTGGTTGCAGAAGAGTGGATGAGAAAATCTTAAGAACACTATCTTGTAATCCACAATACATTTGGTCCTAACCCTACATATATGCCACACTAGAATAGGGGTCAGCAAACTAAATTCTGTGGGCCAAATCTGACCCAACTCCTTTCTTTGTACAACCCATGAGCTAAAAACAATTTTTACATTTTTAAATGGTTGCAAAATATCAAAGAATAACACTATTTCATGACACATGAGAATCATATGAAATTCATATTTTAGTGTATATAAATAAAGTTTTGTTGAAATACTGCCATGGTTTTGTTTACTTATTATCTACGACTACTTTTGCAGTACAACAGCAAAGTTGAGTAGTTGCCACAGGAACCAGAGGTGGTACTGTCAGCATTTTGTACTGTTGCTGAGCATACCGCCTATCAGTGACACCATTATAACTCAGTTTTTGGAGTACCACAGTATTACTCTACCATGACACACTTTTTTACCCAGTGCATACCCAAAATTATGTCAAAACAAGAAAAGAAGCAGATTTTAACATTGCCTTTTAAGACACAGTGGAAAGTGGATTATTTTATTACCAAATTAAATGGCAATGTATGGTGTTTGCTAAGCAGTGACACTGTATTAAAAGAATACAATAAATATCAATATTACTAGACTCAGCACTCATCAAAATATTCTCAACCCACAGGAAACCAAAGATCAGAAATATCAGAAAATTTAAAACAATTATTTCATCACAGCAGAATTTCCTCACAAAAGTCAAAAATAAACATGAAACTGCAACAAAAGTTAAGTTTTCAAGTGGTTCATTTGTCAGCCATGCAAAGCAATACATTTACCTACAGTGAGTTAACTAAAACATGTCTGATTTCAGTGTCCAGAAAGAAAAAAACTTTGTTAAGATTATTGCCTTTCAGCGAAAACACTTCCTCAAGGAGTTGAGAACATTGGGAGCAACATCAATAGTCAGTTAAAAAGAAGGCAAATGAGGGGGAGGAGCCAAGATGGTGGCATGAGTAGAGCAGCAGAAATCTCCTCCCAAAAACATATATATTTTTGAAAATACAACAAATACAACTATTCCAAAAATAAAGACCAGAAGATACAGGACAACAGCCAGACTACATCTACACCTGTGAGAACCCTGCGCCTCACAAACTGGGTAAGATACAAGCCGTGGCCTGGTGGGACCCAAGCACACCTCACCCCAGCTCCCCAAGAGGAGAGGAGTCACAGCAGGGAGGGAGAGGGAGCCCAGGACTGCTAAATACCCAGCCCCAGCTATCCACACTGGAGCGCAGACACACAGTGCATGGGGTGCTGGATACTAGGGAAATGGAACAGTAAAATCTGTGAGCAGGTCCCCGCAGCCTGTGCCCCTGGGACAAAGAAAAGTGAGTAGTTTTTGAAAGTCTTAAAGGGACAGAGATCCCATAGCTGGACGGAGGCATCCCAGCACAATCAGCTCAGGAGCTGCAAACCCAGGGAACTCTGGGTGCCCTACCCCCCTGGAGCAGCAGCGCAGCTCCGAGGCACCTCAGGGCAATAAACAGCCACCCGCACGAGCACGTTCCTGCTCTGGCGCAGCCCAGAGCAGCAGCCTGAGAGCGGCCATGCCCACAGCAACTGCACGGAGCTTCCTTCATAGTGGACAGGTAAGAATCAGAAACCCCAACTGCGTGCAACTGCCCAGTACAAGCTGCTAGAGGTCACCATTCTCCCAGGAGAGGAAGGCCACAAACTAACAAGAAGGGACATTCTCACAGCTGACATGTGCCAACTACCCACGACTATCTCTATCGCCATGAAAAGGCAGAAGAATTTGATACAGACCAGATTAACCCAGACAGTCTCCCCTGAAAAGGAATCTGGAGAGATAGACCTAACCAATCTTCCTGAAAAAGAATTTAAAATTAACATCATAACCATGCTGATGGACTTGCAGAGAAATATGCAAGAACCAAGGAAGGAGAATACAGAATTAAAACAATCTCTGGAAGAATTAAAAATCACAACGGATGAGATGCAAGAGGCCATTGATGGATTAGAAACCAGAGAAAAGGAACGCATAGAAGCTGACACAGAGAGAGATAAAAGGATCTCCAGGAATGAAACAATATTAAGAGAACTGTGTGACCAATCCAAAAGGAACAATATCTGCATTATAGGGGTACCAGAAGAAGAGAGAGAAAAAGTGATAGAAAGTGTATTTGAAAAAATAATTGCTGAAAACTTCCCCAAACTGGGGGAGGAAATAGTTGCTCAGACTACAGAAGTACACAGAACCCCCAACAGAAGGGACCCAAAGAGGACAACACCAAGACACATAATAATTAAAATGGCAAAGCTAAAAGACAAGGACAGAATTTAAAGGCAGCTAGAGAGAGGAAAAAGGTCACCTACAAAGGAAAACCCATCAGGCTATCATCAGACTTCTCAACAGAAACCTTTCAGGCCAGAAGAGAATGGCATGATAAATTTAATGCAACAAAACAGAAGGGCCTTGAAACAAGAATACTATATCCAGCACAATTATCATTTAAATATGAAGGAGGGATTAAACAGTTCCCAGACAAGCAAAAGTTGAGGGAATTTGCCTCCCATAAACACCTCTACAGGGTATTTCAGAGGGACTGCTCTAGATGGGAGCACTCCTAAGGCTAAATAGATGTCACCAGAGAAAATAAAATTACAGCAAAGAAAGCAGACCAACCAAATACTAACTAAAGGCAAAAAACAAAATCAACTACCCACAAAAGCACAAAGAGCACAGAATAAAACACCTAACATATAAAGAATGGAGGAGGAGGAATAAGAAGGGAGAGAAATAAACAATCATCAGATAGTATTTATAATAGCTCAATAAGCGAGTTAACTTAGACAGAAAGATACTAAAGAAGCTAACCTTGAACCTTTGGTAACCACAAATCTAAAGCCAGCAATGGCAATAAGTACATATCTTTCAATAATCACCCTAAATGGAAATGGACTGAATGCACCAATAAAAAGACATCGAGTAATAGAATGGATAAAAAAGCAAGACCCATCTATATGCTGCTTACAAGAGACTCACCTCAAACCCAAAGACATGCACAGATTAAAAGTCAAGGGATGGAAAAAGATATTTCATGCAAACAACAAAGAGAAAAAAGCAGGTATTGCAGTACTAGTATCAGATGAAATAGACTTCAAATCAAAGAAAGTAACAAGAGATAAAGAAGGACATTACATAATGATTAAAGGGTCAGTCCAACAAAAAGATATAACCATTATAAATATATATGCACCCAACACAGGAGCACCAGCATATGTGAAACAAATACTAACAGAATTAAAGGAGGAAATAGAATGCAATGCACTCATTTTAGTAGATTTCAACACACCACTCACCCCAAAGGACAGATCCACCAGACAGAAAATAAGGACACAGAGGCACTGAACAACACAGTAGAACACATGGACCTAATAGACATCTATAGAACTCTACATCCAAAAGCAACAGGACACACATTCTTCTCAAGTGCACTTGGAACATTCTCCAGAATAGACCACATACTGGGCCACAAAAAGAGCCTCAGTAAAATAAAAAAGATTGAAATTCTACCAACCAATTTTTCAGACCACAGAGGTTTAAAACTGGAAATAAACTATACAAAGAAAGCAAAAAGGCTCACAAACACATGGAGGTATAACAACACGCTTCTAAATTGTCAACGGATCAACGACCAAATTAAAATGGAGATCCAGCAATGTATGGAAATAAATGAACAACAACAACACAAAGCCACAATTTCTATGGGATGCAGCAAAAGCAGTCTTAAGAGGAAAGTATATAGCAATCCAGGCATACTGAAAGAAGGAAGAACAATCCCAAATGAATAGTCTAATGTCACAATTATCAAAATTGGAAAAAGAAGAACAAATGAGGCCTAAGGTCAGCAGAAGGAGGGACATAATAAAGATCAGAGAAGAAATAAATAAAATTGAGAAGCATAAAACAATAGAAAAAATCAATGAAACCAAGAGTTGGTTCTTTGAGAAAATAAACAGAATAGACAAGGCTGTAGCCAGACTTATTAAGAGAAAAAGAGTCAACACACATCAACAGAATCAGAAACAAGAAAGGAAAAATCACGACGGACCCCACAGAAATACAAAGAATTATTAGAGAATACTATGAAAATATATATGCTAACAAGCTGGAAAACCTAGAAGAAATTGACAACTTACTAGAAAAATCCAACCTTCCAAGACTGACCAAGGAAGAAACAGAAAATCTAAACCAACCAATTACCAGCAAAGAAATTGAATCGGTAATCAAAAAACTACCTAAGAACAAAACCCCTGGGCCAGATGGATTTACCTCAGAATTTTATCAGACATACAGAGAAGATATAATATCCATTCTCCTTAAAGTTTTCTAAAATATAGAAGAGGGAATAATCCCAAACTCATTCTATGAAGTCAACATCACCCTAATACCAAAACCAGGCAACGACCCCACCAAAAAAGAAAATTACAGACCAATATCCCTGATGAATGTAGATGCAAAAATACTCAACAAAATATTAGCAAACCGAATTCAAAAATACATCAAAAGGATCATACACCGTGATCAAGTGGGATTCATCCCAGGGATGCAAGGATGGTACAACATTCGAAAATCCATCAACATCATCCACCATATTAACAAATAGAAAGACAAAAACCACATGATCATCTCCATAGATGCTGAAAAAGCATTCGAAAAAATTCAACATCCATTCATGATAAAAACTCTCAACAAATGGGCATAGAGGGCAAGTACCTCAGCATAATAAAGGCCATATATGATAAACCCACAGCCAACATCATACTGAACAGCGAGAAGCTGAAAGCTTTTCCTCTGAGATTGGGTACAAGACAGGGATACCCACTCTCCCCACTGGTATTTAACATAGTACTGGAGGTCCTAGCCATGGCAATTAGACAAAACAAAGAAAAACAAGGAATCCAGATTGGTAAAAAAGAAGTTAAACTGTCACTATTTGCAGATGACATGATATTGTACATAAAAAACCCTAAAGACTCCACTGCAAAACTACTAGAGCTAATATCAGAATTGAGCAAAGTTGCAGGATACAAAATTAACACACAGAAATCTGTAGCTTTCCTATATACTAACAATGAACTAATAGAAAGAGAAATCAGGAAAACAATTCCATTCACAATTGCATCAAAAAGAATAAAATACCTAGGTATAAACCTAACCAAGGAAGTGAAAGACCCCTACCCTGAAAACTATAAGACACTCTTAAGAGAAATTAAAGAGGACACTAACAGATGGAAATTCATCCCATGCTCTTGGCTATGAAGAATTAATATCGTCAAAATGGCCATCCTGCTCAAAGCAATATATAGATTTCATGCAATCCCTATCAAATTACCAAAAGCATTCTTCAACGACCTGGAACAAATAGTTCAAAAATTCATATGGAAACACCAAAGACCCCAAATAGCCAAAGCAATCCTGAGAAGAGAGAATAAAGTGGGGGAGAATCTCACTCCCCAACTTCAAGTTCTACTACAAAGCCACAGTAATCAAGACAATTTGGTATTGGCACAAGAACAGAGCCACAGACCAGTGGAACAGAATAAATACTCCAGACATAAACCCAAACATATATGGTCAATTAATATACGATAAAGGAGCCATGTACATACAATAGGGAAATGACAGTCTCTTCAACAAATGGTGCTGGCAAAACCGGACAGCTACATGTAAGAGAATGAAACTGGATTATTATCTAGCCCCATATACAAAAGTAAATTCAAAATGGATCAAAGACCTGAATATAAATCATGAAACCATAAAACTCTTAGGAAAAAATATAGGCAAAAATCTCATGGACATAAACATGAGTGACTTTCTTCATGAACACATCTCCTCAGGCAAGGGAAACAAAGGCAAAAATGAACAAGTGGGACTATATCAAGCTAAAAAGCTTCTCTACAGCAAAGGACACCATCAATAGAACAAAAAGGTATCCTACAGTATGGGAGAACATATTCATAAATGACAGATCCGATAAAGGATTGACATCCAAAATATATAAAGAGCTCACGCACCTCAACAAACAAAAAGCAAATAGTCCAATTAAAAAATGGGCAGAGGAGCTGAACAGTTCTCTAAAGAAGAAATTCAGATGGCCAACAGACACATGAAAAGATGCTCCACATCGCTTGTCATCAGAGAAATGCAAATTAAAATCACAATGAGATATCACCTCACACCAGTAAGGATCGCCACCATCCAAAAGACAAACAACAAATGTTGGCGAGGTTGGGGAGAAAGGGGATCCCTCCTACACTGCTGGTGGGAATGTAAATTAGTTCAACCATTGTGGAAAGCAGTATGGAGGTTCCTCAAAATGCTCAAAATAGAAATACCATTTGACCCAGGAATTCCACTTCTAGGAATTTACCCAAGAATGCAGCAGCCCAGTTTGAAAAAGACAGATGCACTCTTATGTTTATCGCAGCACTATTTACAATATCAAAGAAATGGAAACAACCTTAGTGTCCATCAATAGATGAATGGATAAAGAAGATGTGGTACATATACACAATGGAATATTATTCAGCCACAAGAAGAAAACAAATCCTACAATTTGTAACAACATGGATGGAGCTAGAGGGTATTATGTTCAGTGAAGTAAGCCAGGCAGAGAAAGACAAGTACCAAATGATTTCACTCATCTGTGGAGTATAAGAACAAAGAAAAACTGAAGGAACAAAACAGCAGCAGACTCACAGAACCCAAGGATGGACTAACAGTTACCAAAGGGAAAGGGACTGGGGAATATGGGTGGGAAGGGAGGAATAAGGGCAGGGAAAAAGAAAGGGGGCATTACGATTAGCATGTATAATGTGTGGGGGAGGTCATTGGGAGGGCTGTACAACACAGAGAAGGCAAGTAGTGATTCTACAGCATCTTACTAAGCTGATGGACAGTGACTGTAATGGGGATTGTTGGGGGGGGGGACTTGGTGAAGGGGGGGACCTAGTAAACATAATGTTCTGCATGTAATTGTAGATTAATGATAACAAAATGATGAATAAATAAATAAATAATTTTAAAAAAGAAGGCAAATGATTTTGAGTGGTTTTCCTGGGCTCTTGATGAGAAAACAAATGTTCCCAAGACTGCTCAGTTGCTGTTTATTCAACAAGTCAATGCTGAGTTTGAAGCGACTGAAAAATCAGCCTCCATGATTAGTCTTCATGGGACAATAGGCAAGAATATTTTCAAAGAAATTGAGAAACATTAATTCAGTACAACCAGCAGTAAAATCTGCTAAGATGTGTTACAACCAATGGTCATAAAAATATGTATGGAACAGAAAAAAGCTTGGTTGTACAAATTTACAAACATGTGAAAATACAGTGTTTGTGGCCTATGAGTATTATTGTATTATTCAACAGCTGTTATTCTGTAGAAAATATATATTTGAATCTATCATGTGTGATTGAGCCAATCGGATGAATACTGTCCTTCATTCAGTCTATGAACATAGCTACCAATAGTTCTGTGAGTTTTTGTCAGAAGTAGAATAATCTTGAATAAATCCTGACTTGCCATATCATACAGCAGTTCCATGGCTTAACAGCAGTAATGTTTTATTGTGAATTTTTGAGCTCAGGGCCAAGATTAAATTTTTTCTGAATGAGAAGAGACATTTTCAGTCACTATTACCAAACATTAAATGGCTTTGGAAATAGCTTTTGCTGCAGACTTAATAGTTTTTTAATCAATTCAACCTAAAATTTTAAGGCAAAA
Organism: Manis javanica; assembly: GCF_040802235.1. NCBI lineage: Eukaryota > Metazoa > Chordata > Mammalia > Pholidota > Manidae > Manis > Manis javanica. The sequence continues at coordinate 66,803,394 of NC_133162.1, forward strand.
CCTCACTTGCATGTAAAATTTACCCTGCAGGAAACAACTAAGGTTGTGGGAAATCCAATGTCAAGCTATGATTCTAGTGCTGTCAAAAACAAAACAAGAAACTAGATGTCCATTCCCACACAAATTTGCAGCAGACATATTTTCCAAGCTTAAACTACAGTTCCAGAGTTTTGTTAGGCCTCAGTGTAAGTGCAAAGGAAATTTCCGTATTAAAATAACTGTAACTGAGAAGATTTTACCAATCCTCAATTAGAAATGATGACATGCTCAAAGGCAAATAGTGAGGGGAAAAAATCTAACAGAACTTAAGAGTTTTACAAATGCCTTCCAAGAGATGACTATGTATAAAGTTATATGCACATAGACTGACATCACCATTTGGCAGGACCTATGTATATGAAAGGAAATTTTTCAAAGATGAAATACATAAAAGCACATTATAGATTAGTATTAACAGATAAACATTTTCAGTCAATTTTGTTAAGAACATTAACTCTGAACTCCAACGAATGTGAAATGTTATCTTTAAAAAAAAGAATTCTTCTCATTAGTAAGCCTGTATTACAAAAAAAGAAAACCTATTTAATTATTTTTTTTTATTTCATCAGTAAAAATTTCATTTGTAGAAATTTGCTTTCTCCCTTACATATCTATATGATATACTATAGTACCTACATAATATTTTCAGTTTTGCCTCTTGGCCTGCAAATCATAAAATATCTACTTTTAACAGAAAGAGTTTGTCAGCCCCAAGCTAGAAAATAATTTCTTACCATCAGTCCAATGCCACCCCATAAACATGGTAATAAGCTCATCCCATTAAGAGTATTTTAAAACCACATTTTAAAAACAATACATTTTTTCAAATAAAGAGGGAATAAACAGTGATTAATAGTTATTTGTAAATGACAGTTAAAGATAATTTCTTGGTATTCCTGTATTATCCCCACTACAATGTAAGTGATGGTGTAGGGAGCTAAAATTAAGGAATATGTCAGTCAATAAACTTTCAGACATTGGTAGAATAAGTGAAATAACTAATCTCTCAACAGTAATGTAAAGTGCAATTGTTAATACCAGCCACATTGGTCAACATAACCAGTTTCTCAGTATTTTCAGGAAATTTTCAAAACCCAGTTCTTCACACGAGTAATATCATTAGAAAGATATTTTTTTAAAAAAAGCTTTTACTTCCAAAATAAACTGCTAAAAAATGGCAATAAAAGTACTTCCCTGTTCACAAGGACCTGAGCTGGCTGTTGAGTGCCTAAAATATCAAGGAATTTCAAGTCAGTAGTACCGCCCAGAGCACACCTGCTCTTGTTGTCAACAGGGAGGTGGCCAGAGTCCTGCATCTCCAGCTCACCTGACTGGGGCAGAGAGGGCCTGTTGGTTCCTCTGCACCTCAGCCTCTCTCTCTCTCTCTCTCTCTCTCTCTGAAGCTCTCCTCTGTTGGTCCATTTCTCCACATGTCTCTTCTCCTCCTCTCATCTATTTCTGCCCACCAGTCCACTTCTGGCCATAAAAACTTTCACAAAATATATTATCTTCCACTCCCAATATAATGCTTGGAGTTTGATGTACAGTGGATTGCTTCCTACTGGTCAAATGATACAGCTAAAGAAATGCTGGATTTCTAGTATTGCCAAATTTTATTTAACTAGGACAAAGTAAATGAGTCAAAGAAAGTTAATTCATTTTCACATTTGTGGTGTATTGTCTTGAGGAAGGAGAACAGTTAAGAAGTTCTCATTTCTGATAGATGGGGAACAGATACTAGCTGTTAAGATAGAAACTGTAAGGCAAAGGGCAGATCTCATTCAAAGCTGAGGTTACTGCAGCAGACACCTGGACATCCAACTCAACAGTTTACAACTACCCAACAAGAATAAGCCAAATGACTGAAAAAATGAAGACACAAAAGGAAGTTTTCAACAGCCATATCCATCTAAGGTTCCTAGAATGTTCTATCCCAGTATCAGGTATGGGAGATTAGGCAAAGAAGCTATTTACCATTTCTATATTTTCCTTTTTATCCACACCCCTGAATAACAGGCCTCTTTCCTTTTTTTTAATGTGTAGACTCAAGTCAAGACTCTAGAATTAATTACTATATGATATAATTATAGGGGTGTGACTATAGTTCAGAAGCTCTCCATATTTCATGATCATGGGTCCCTACTTCATTAAGAAACAGTCACACAGAAACAGCTTTCAACTTTGTGCCACAAAATCTATACACCCACAGAACCTACACCATCCTCTCTCTCTCCTCTTTCCTTGAATCGAAAAATCAAAGTGCCCTTTTACCTAACCTATGTTCCAGACTCAATCTCTTTTTATCTTCATGGAAAGCTGACACTAGAAATCATTTCCTCTATTTCTTAACACATTAACCACTCCCTGTCTACTCCGTTCCTTAAAAAAAACAAAAATAAAACAACACCTTTCCTGAAAATCTGCTCGAAAGCATTACCTACACTAGTCATCCCCCATCATACCCCATGCTATGCACACTGCTCCCACCAAGGTCACCAGCGGCCCCAAAATGGGCACTTTGCTGTCCTGCTCTCACTCAGCCAGCAGCAGGCATCATTGACCACTCAGATCTCACTTAGAGGCTCTCTCACCTTGGATCCCAAGAGCACACACTCCGAGTTTTCCTCCTACCTCACTGCTGCTGCTTCTCCAGCAAAGAAGACACGTAAGATGAGGAGATAAGAAAGCCATATCCAAGGAACAAAAGATGGGGAGATTTTCAACATTTGGGTTGCATCACACCAAGGTCGATATGCTCATTTCAAGGACCTCTGAACTCCCCTCTTACCTCCTGAAACACGAGCTCCTCTGCTTTGAGCCTCGCCATCATCTCCTGCTCCATCAGAGCTAGTTCTCTTTCACGCTCCAAGTCAATCATTTCCTTTTGTCTCTAGCATTGTTTAAAAAACAATATCACATGTCTAATTAGAGATAAAACAATTTGTAAAAACAATCTTGAAAGCACATTCATCACCAACAGTAGGGATAGGGTTTAGCAAATTATAGTCCATCCATTTGGAAACTTTAATAATTTGTGGAAATGTGTGTTTTATTTGAAGAAAAAGCACAAAATTATACGTTGACTATAATCACAATAATGGGAAAATCTACAGACAAATGTTAGAAAAAAAGACTAGAAGAAAATACCTAAAAATCTAAATAGAAGTCTTTGTATATTGTTTTCTTCTATTTTTTCATGTCCAAGTTTTTATATAATAAACATACTATTTTTATAATAAACAATATTGGACTTTTTTAAAAAAACAACAAATTGGATGAATTATTTTACTTTTCTAATTTTCTAAAAGAACATCCATACACACCTGTTGCTCCATGGTGACATTTTCCTTATACTTGTAAATCCACAATGCTAAATATTCTATTGGATCCACTGGGCGAACTCTTGCCACTTCTGCAAGACCTTGAGTTAAACATGTCCCAATATACTTCTGAAGATATATTGACTCCATTTCAAATTCCTAACTTTTAAAAAAATAAGTGTTTTTACATTAGTGAGCAGCAATTTTTTAAATTAAAGCGAAATAAAAGTAGAGTCCAGTGAGGCCAACAAGCATTGCATCCTGCCACCAGCTATGGGCAGCACCTCCCATCAGGGATGGCACAAGCTGGCTGCAGAAAACTTCTAATGGTTTCTTAAAAGGCTCCACAGAAGTCACAACTAAAATGCTTTGAAAATCCGAAAGAACCCTCAAGTCCAAGATTCAGAAAAGGGGTACTGTCCTTATTGATTGTAAGATGACTATATGCCAAGCAATGCATTATTTCAGTTAGTCCTCACAATATAATCTGAAGAATAGTTGTCATTATCCCCACTATGCAGATAAGAAGGATCAATTTAGGCATAAAGAGCATAAACTGAACAGTCCAAGATCACACATGCAGCACATGGTAGAGGTGGGATTCATACCAACTCTTAATTCCAGAGTCATTATCCTGACTGTAATAAGATGCTGCTCCCAAACCATGAATTATTTTTAGAAAACATCACAATAATTAACCTAAAAAAAGAGTCCATGCATCTCCAGGAGAAAGAATTAAAAAAAAATTCAACCTTCAAAGAATAGCATATGAGGCTCTTTACACTGTGGCACCAATTTTTTCAGGCTCAACTCCAGACATTTCTTCTGCCTCCAACATATCCTGGCTCTAGCTACACTGAACATCCTGCTATTCTGTTGATCACACCTTGCATGTTTTCATCTCCATGACTTTTGCACATGATCCCTATCTCTCAACTTCAAAAAAATCTCACCTGCAAGATATAGATCATCTCTCATTCTCTGAGCTTTCCCAGGCACTATAAAGAAGTTCCTCCTTTCCCCACAGCTCACACAGCACTTGTCCACTACCTGAGAATTACCTGAAAATAATGGCCTCCTAAAGTTCATCTGTAGACCTCAACACTGCTTGTTCTTATACGATGGTGAGAGTACTATAATCTCTATGAAGAAGAATTTGGCAATATCTAAAAAATTACCTATGTATTTACCCTTTGACCCATCAACTCAATTCAGGGATCCTACCTTCCAAAAATATGAAGTAATATTTGCATGTGGTTATTTGCACCACTACTTAGAATAGTCAAACTGAGCCCATTGTGTGTGTGTGTGTGTGTGTGTGTGTGTGTGTGTGTGTGTAGTCAAATAAACTAAAACTCTAAAACCTGGCGTGTGTGTGTGTGTGTGTGTGTGTGTGTGTGTGTGTGTGTGTGTGTGTAGTCAAATAAACTAAAACTCTAAAACCTGGCGTGTGTGTGTGTGTGTGTGTGTGTGTGTGTGTGTGTGTAGTCAAATAAACTAAACCTCTAAAACCTGGCGTGTGTGTGTGTGTGTAGTCAAATAAACTAAAACTCTAAAACCTGGCGTGTGTGTGTGTGTGTGTGTAGTCAAATAAACTAAAACTCTAAAACCTGGCGTGTGTGTGTGTGTGTAGTCAAATAAACTAAAACTCTAAAACCTGGCGTGTGTGTGTGTGTGTGTGTGTGTAGTCAAATAAACTAAAACTCTAAAACCTGGCACAAAAGAACCTAATTCTTCATCAAGCTGGCACTGGTGTCTTAACCTCAGAGTGAAGATTTTCCAAACTGAGTTTGGAACACATGGTTTCACTTCTTCAGTGGGATATACTCCAAAGACAAAAATAACTAGATTGACATCTCAATGTTATCTGAAGAGGAGTAACATAAAAAAGGGTACAGATCACTGCTGCTATTCCAAAAAAAAAAAAAAAATACGTGGGAAGGGACCGTAGTTTCTAAGGCAGAAAACCTCTGACCTAAGAGTAGCACCCGGCGGAGGGTCGTCTCAAATCTGCAGGCGCTGCATCTCATTAGCGGAATCCGGGGTCCTGAAGCTCATTACCTCGCTTGCTACCTGTCCATAAAGTAGCCATAATACCCACCTCACAAGGTGGTTTTAAAGAATGTTATTTTTCATATACACGAACAGGCAACTTGGCTCATCGTAAGAAAGCCCCTTGCCCCGGAAACAGCTGCCTCAAACCTGGAGAAGTCATCACAAAAAAATAGAGGTCCCTAAGGCCATGCCTGGGAGAAAACCGGTCAACGGAATGGGAAAGGGGTCCGGGAAGGGTTGCCAGATTTAGCAAGTAAAAATACAGGATGCCCAGTTAAATAAGAATTTCAGATTAGCAGCGAATGATTGGTGTTCTCCTATACTTGTACTAAACCGTTATTCCTTATTTCTCTGAAATTAATGTTAAACTGGCTATCGCGTGTTGTATCCCGCAACCCTCGGTTCGGGGCGCTTCGGCTTGTTTTCCGGTCCCGGGTCGGCAGAAAGGTCTGCGGCCACACTCGCCCCTCCAGCCGGCGCGGCGCGGCTCAACCCTGAGGAGCCTGCCACAGACGCCCACCGAGCCCCCAGGCGCGGAACGGACCGAGCAGAGCCTGGGCGTCGCCGGAGCCCCACCCATTCACCCGCCCAGCCGCCGGCGGCCAGAGCCCAGCCACGCCTGACCAACCTTTCCCCGACACGGCGCCTGCGTTCTCGGAGCGCACTCCCCGCGCCGGCGCCTACCGCCTACCCGCCAGGCGCGTCCCGTCGCTAGGCAACGAGCTCGCGCACCCTCCCGGCCAGAGCCGCTGCGCTGCAGGGAGGAAGCGCCGCTGGGGCGGGTGAGTGGAGGGCGTCCGCTGGGCGGGGTGCCAGGAGTGTGGGGAACACCTCGCTGCAGAGAGGAGGGGAGGCGAGCGTGGGTGGGCTGGAGGCGCGGCGAGGTGTGGCGGGTGCCCGACGGAGAGGAAGGAGGCCGCAGTAGGTGTCCAGACTTGCAACCTACAGGCTCCAGAAAAGGAAATCGAGCCACGCGCTCTGGGGAGATAAAGGGGCGGCGGGCTCGCGGGACGCAGCTGTAAAGGGCCCTGTCTGTGAATGGGGGAAAAGGCTCACAGCCCCCGGGCCTTGAAGATAATCACAGCAAGTTTGATGGCCTGGTATTTTCACAACTTCGCACCTTTGCACTTACGGGTGAATTCTGCTTTTTTCCGTTCAGAACCGGCTTAGGCGCTCCCACGTCGGGGAAGCCCCCCGACCTCTGCAAGGCCACAGCCATTGCAGTCTTCCCTGGCCTAGTCGTTTGTGCACAATAATCTACTTGCGTTTCCCAGGTTCTAATGTTTTAATTTAGGTGTGGGGCAGTGCTGGGCAGGAGAAACCGCCCTAAACGTTGGTCAAGGGAGTTAAGTGCTAGAGTGGGCGCTGATAGATGGAATGGAGCATGAGCTCCTGCCTGGGTATCACAGCCCTCCTGATGAAGTCACGGAATATTTTCTGAGCACCTACTGTGGGCCTACCACTGGCAATATAGTGTGAATGAAGACCAACTCTATGATTATTGCCCTGCCTACTGTGTGCAAGGCCATGAACAAAGAGGGCCAGTGTAAGCACACCCTCGGAGGTACTCTGGGAAACTCCAGAGCTCTGGGAAAAATAGCCCCCTCCTCTTTGGTGAGTGTTCCCTGAGTTTGTGGGGCAGGGGACCGTAAAAGGCATCATATGTAAGTAAATAAATAAGACTTGGCAGATGTGATGAAGTTGAGGATTTTGATTTGGGGAGATTATACTGGATTATGCAGGTGGGCGTAGTATAATCCAGGCCTCACATTGTAGCTCTGTTATTCTGGCCCTACTGTCTTTGCATCTCAAGTCTTAGTAACCATCAGATAAACATATTTCATTGAGACAATTATTGAAAATGTGCAATTTAGATCCGATGCTTTCTCCAGAAAGGGTCGCCACACTTACACAGTGTGGCAGCCACCCAACTGGGAATGCAATTGATGACTTCACCCTCTGGGAAGGGCAAATGCAGACTCTGAATTTGTAGGTCTGGGGTAAGCCCTGAAAATCTGCAATTCAACAAGCCCGGAGATGATGTAGTGCTGCTGTTCATCACAGACCACACTTTGAGTAAAAAGGATGTACGAGATTGTTTATACACATGCATTGGTTCAGGGGAGCCACAGATTGGCAGAAACAGATACCATGCACCACCAACCCCACCCTCCACCACGACCCCAAATTTAGTGCTTTTACTCTCTTACAGGTTTTGAAGTTGAAAATCCAAAATGAGTCTCACAGGTTGAAACCAAAGTGTTGCCACGGCTACTTCCTTATTGGAGGCTCTCGGGAAGAATCCATTTCCTTGTCTTTCCAGCTTCTAGAGGTTGCCCACCCTCGCTGGGTCATGGCCCTGAGTCGCCTCACCTTTTCTCCCTCTGCTTCCATCATCCCATCACCTTCTTCCCTGTCTGACCCCATAGAGACCCTTGTGATTACATTGTGCCTACCCGAATAATCCAGTATAATCTCCCCAAATCAAAATCCTTAACTTCATCACATCCACAAAATCCCTTTTGCCACATAAAGTAACATTTTTCACAGGTCCCAGTTATTACGACCTAGAAACCTTTAGGAGCCATTATTCAGCTCTACCATACTGTGTATTTCCTAAGAAAAAGGACATTTTCTTATTCATATTTCAGTTACCAAAACTAGGAAATTTAACATTTATACAGTTCTATTATGTAATCTACAATCCACATCCAGTTTTCCGAACAACATCCTTTATAGAATTCTTTTTTCTGATCTAGATCCAATCCAGGATCATGTGTTGCATATAGTTCTTAAACCTGTTTAGGCACCTTTGATCTGGAATGGGTCCTCATCTTTTTGTGTGTGTGTGTCATAATCTTGACATTCTCAAGAGTACGGGCCAGTTGCAGACTGTCTCTCAATTTTCTTTTGTTTGATATTTCCTTAATGAGATTCAAGTTTTGCATTTTGGGCAGAAATCCATGGAAATGTATTATGCCCCACTAAAAAGTGCATCACATCAAAGAAACATCTGATATCACTTTGTCCTTTATTACTGATGTTTATGTTAATCAGTTCATTAAGGTTCTGTCAGCCCAGTTTCACCCTTGTAAACTTTCTGTATTTCCTTCTGAAATAAACAATCTATGGGGAGAAACTTTGAAACTATATAAATACTCTATTCCTTGTCAAATATTCACCAAGTTTTAGCAGTGATTCTGGCCTGAATCAGTTATACTATCAAGATTACAAAATGGTTACTTTTTTTAAACTCCCTTATTCTTTACACATTTATTACTTGGCATTCCACTTTAAGAAGAACTTGCCTTCTCTCCTGTTCACTTACTTATCTATTCTTATATGAATTCACTGACCCTTATTTTATTCAAATAGTTAAATTCATGATAGTCATTATTTGTTTTGAAGGTTCAGTTGCTGCAGATTTGGTTAGTAGAAGCCCTCTTCAAGTTGGCTCCTGTGTCCCTAGCCATTTTATTTTTTAGCATTTTCTTCCTTTCTGGGACAACAAAATATTCCAGGCTTATTAGACTTTTCCTGCTCCAACGTTGGAATTAGCCATTTTTTTCAAGGAGTCCTGATTCCTCTTAAGTGGTGAAGATTATTTAAAAGCAAGTTCTGTATACTTAGTGTGCTCATTGCTACTGAGGTGTTGTACATCTAGGTCTTTGTGGTAGAAAAAGCTACAAAAAATTTTTTTCTATATCCATACCTATCCTTCCTAAAACTGAAAAATACCTCAAGAAAATACCAAGACTGGACCCAAGTCTTTATTATTCACTTTATTATTAGCTCTTTTGGACTGGAAATATGTATGCACACTTCAGGAATATGGAGTTGGTCAGGTGCTACAACATTTCATGTCACAACCTCCCACTGTAATAGCTTTTATTAAACACTATGTGCCAAGTTAAGTGCTTTACTTGTATTTATTATCTCTTTTAATACTCACAGTTATGAGGTACATATCTTTGCTATTCTGTTCTACAGATGAGAAAACCGAGGTTCAGAGAGACTGGGTGCCTTGCTCAAGATCACACAGTCGATACATGGAAGAACCAGCCCTGGAACTTGTTTTGTCTGATCCCAGAATCTGTGTTCATACTGCTGCACTACACTGCCACTCCTAATTTACGGTCTAAGTCAGGCTACGTTGCCTCCAGCTCGTGAAATCTGATTAATAGTAAGTTCAGGATCAACAACTCAACCTAAAGCAGTTTCATGCTTAAGCCATAGAGAGCAGAATATTGTGCTAAGTGCTGGCAAAGCTGATCATCCATAGCTGCATCTTCCCTTCCTCTCCTCTCCTCCCCAGGGCTTCTCAGTGGTCCCTTGTGTATAAATAAGTCTATCTTATCTATGTCATAGATGACTTCAGCTTCCAGCCTCACAATAGCACAGCTTGCTGGGTATTCAGAGCCCCTTTGGGGACTTCCTGCCTGCTCACTTATTTCCTCCTTGCTCAAGGGTGGAAATGTGTGCATGGAGACCTTAGACACCCTTAACTACCAACATATAAAGCTCCTCTTAGCCCTGATGACCTGCTGGACCTATTGTCTGACCTCAAACAGCTGAAAAGCTTTTTAAAAGACTATTTGAATGTAAGTGCTATTGGCAAGTATGTATTTATTGAAGCTTTTGGGAAGAATAGGATCCAGAAGCATCTTATATTTATCCTGAAATGAATCTGAATTGGTTAGAATGTATCTATTTTTAAAATCAGATTAGATGTATGAAACAGTGTGACTTTGTTTTGGTATTTCCCAGCCTACAGGGATGGAAACTGACTATCTGAAGAGGTGCTTTGGAAATTGCCTGGCCCAGGCGCTGGCAGATGTGGCGAAGGTTCGGCCCAGCGACCCCATTGAGTACCTGGCCCACTGGCTTTATCATTACAGGAAGAGCACTAAAGCAAAAGAAGAGGTGTGTATGTGCACTGGGTTGGCATGGGGAGGGCTTTCCGGCTTTCCCAGAGTCATTTGAAATCCAAGGCAGGACTCTGGAGCTAGCCTGGGGAGTTTCTCAGTTATCCAACTGTGAGATGGCTTAGGCCCAGATGTCCCTGAAGTGTGGGGAGTCAAGGGTCTGAAGAAGGAATCCAACCCAGAGAGCTGTGGATTGGTGGGTTTGAGAGGCACTAGCAGGTAAAAGCTACAAGGGCAGATTCAGAAGGGTCCAGGGCCTGCAGCCTATCCCAGTGAGGGAGGGTGCATTTGAACTTGCTTCCCAGGGGCTGACCTGATTCATCTGAGCCCCATTGCCCCAGAATAGACAAGAGAAGATCCAGCTGAAGGATGATAATAGCCTCAAAAAAACCGAAATGACAGAAGTGCTGAAGCAAGGAGAGAGTTAGATTCAACAGAAGCGTGAAAAGTATCACAAGGTGGGGAGGAAGAATTCAGCATTGGGCACATACATCCCAGTGATCCATACCAGGAAATCCACAAGTCAGCTCAGCCACGAGGCAAAGTGCATGGAGGTTCCCAAAAGCAGACTTTTCCTACCATATTCACATATAACACCAATCTTATTGACAATCCTTGCCAATGAAATCCGTGTCAATGAAAAAAATGTTTAGATTTCAGACATAGCTTAGGTGTTACTCATTTTAAAAAATTAGATTTAAAAAAAATCTAATACATCACTTAGAACTAATGTATTTCATTCAAGATCCTTTGAGCCTTTTTCAAAAAATGATTCAATATTTTTCAGAAATCAAATATGGTTATTACTATATACTTCAGGTATATTAGTTTATTATATACTAATTACTTATGTATTTTATTTTTTATGTTATTTGTTTAGGTATCAAGTCACAAGTCCCTCCTCTGTGATGCTGTAATAGTGGTCATAAATTATTAACTTAGAGTAATTGGAAACAACTTTTTATTCATTAGTCTGACAAGCATATCTTTTATCTCCCACAATTTTTGCCCCAATCTTCTGAAAAATGCTGTTTCACTTTTGCACCTTCTACAGAGTATATGACGCCTGGATAAGGAATTGACTTATTGGGCTAGACATCTGATATTTTTTTTTTTTTTTTTTTTTTTTTGAGAGGGCATCTCTCATATTTATTGATCAAATGGTTGTTAACAACAATAAAATTCAGTATAGGGGGGTCAATGCTCAATGTACAATCATTAATCCATCTCAAGCCTAATTCTCGTCAGTCTCCAATCTTCTGAAGCATAACGAACAAGTTCTTACATGGTGAACGAATTCTTACAGAGTGAATAAATTCTTACATGGTGAACAGTACAAGGGCAGTCATCACAGAAACTTTCGGTTTTGATCATGCAATATGACCTATAAACCATCAGGTCAAATATGAATATTCATTTGATTTTTGTACTTGATTTATATGTTGATCCCACATTTCTCCTATTATTATTATTATTTTTATTTTTAATAAAATGCTGAAGTGGTAGGTAGATGCAAGATAAAGGTAGAAAACATAGTTTAGTGCTGTAAGAAGGCAAATGTAGATGATCAGATGATCAGGTGTGTGCCTATGGACTAAGTATTAATCCAGGCTAGACAAGGGCAGCAAGACATCCACGGATGCAGAAGATTTCTCTCAAAGCAGGGGGGGTGAGGTTCTGAGCCTCACCTCTGTTGACCCCCAAATTCTCACCTGATGGCCCCCCTGCGACTGTGCCTGTCTTAGGTTGTTCCTCCCTTGAGGAATCTTACCCGTCTCTGGCTAACCAGTCATCTTCCGGGGCCATACAGGGAAATGTAAAGTTGGTAAGTGAGAGAGAAGCCATATTGTTTGCAAAGGTTAGCTTTTTACTTCTTTGCAGATTTATGCCCTGTGGCTTCTATGCCCAGCACTTGTCTCGAGGTATCTTTACCACCTGGAGGAATTATGATACTCGGTAAATTCGATATGAGGCACGAATTCTATTTAAAGTTTGTAATTAGGAAGGAAGAAGAAAAGCTATAGATGTAGCATATGAAGGAAACTTGGGAGGATTGATTATTTCTTTGACATATCTTCTTGTATAGTACCTTAAGTATGTATAGGTTTTAAACTACTAACTAATTTGCACACACATATTGACATAATAGGAATACGGTGACATAAACAAAGCAAATCTATAATTACCAGCCATCTCCAGTGAAGCCAAGAAAACCATTTAGGCACCCGAGGCATTTGTGAAAATTTATCTATGATATGATGGATATTTTCCAACTGTACTTGAACCATCAGACAAATTAAAGCAGCCCATTTCTGGGATCTGTTCACATCCCATATGTTCTTTTAACCATAGATAGTCTATAGTCATGAGATTTTGGGGTGCTACAACTTGCACCCCTCCCAACTCCTGGTTGAGTTCCAACAGTACAGATCCAGTCAAATTCGTTGTCTCACTGTATGCACATGCCAGCCTAGACATCTCCCTCCTCCTTCTTATGGCAAGTCCAGGAGACGGTGGGCTGGATGCAGCCACAACCGCAGCATCGTCCGGATCCCTGTGGAGGCTTTTTGATGATCATCCCCCGGCACGAGTCCTCCAGAGAGTGCTGATGCCGGAAGCTCCTCCTCATATCGTATCTTAGTTCATTTTCTGGGTATCCAAGCTAGGCCTTGATCTTCTGCGTAGAGACAAACAGACCCTTTGCCCACACTTTGACATGCCCTCTATACCACTGTGCAGAACTCATTGGAGGTCAGCACACAGTAACTGCTTTTTTTTTTTTTTTTTTTAATTAAGAGAAAGGAATATTATCAGAAAAGAGTACCTCCATAGCTGATCATCTGACACCCTTTAAGTGATCAACATTAAGGATATTTAAAGCATGCGTTGATCTTTGATTTACCAATAGTTTTATCCTGTTAAGGAGTAATCCCCCTTTTCTTTCTTTCTTTCTTTTTTTTTTTTTTTTTTAAATTTTTAATCTACACTTACCTGAAGAATACTATGTTTACTATGCTCTCCCCTATATCAGGTCCCCCCTAACAACCACATTACGGTTACTGTCCATCAGCTTAGCAAAATGTTGTAGAGTCACTACTTGTCCTCTCTGTGTTGTGCAGCCCACCCTCCCCTTTCTCCCTCCCCCCCATGCATGCTAATCTTAATACCCCCCTTCTTCTTCCCCCCCCTTATCCCTCCCTGCCCACCCATCCTCCCCAGTTCCTTTCCCTTTGGTACCTGTTAGTCCATTTTTGGGTTCTGTAATTCTGCTGCTGTTTTGTTCCTTCAGTTTTTCCTTTGTTCCTATACTCCTCAGATGAGTGAAATCATTTGGTATTTCTCTTTCTCCGCTTGGCTTATTTCACTGAGCATAATACTCTCCAGCTCCATCCATGTTGCTGCAAATGGTTGGATTTTTCCACTTCTTATGGCTGAGTAGTATTCCATTGTGTATATGTACCACATCTTCTTTATCCATTCATCTACAGATGGACATTTAGGTTGCTTCCAATTCTTGGCTATTGTAAATAGTGCTGCGATAAACATAGGAGTGCATCTGTCTTTCTCAAACTTGATTGCTGCGTTCTTAGGGTAAATTCCTAGGAGTGGAATTCCTGGGTCAAATGGTAGGTCTGTTTTGAGCATTTTGATGCACCTCCATACTGCTTTCCACAATGGTTGAACTAATTTACATTCCCACCAGCAGTGTAGGAGGGTTCCCCTTTCTCCACAGCCTCGCCAACATTTGTTGTTGTTTGTCTTTTGGATGGCAGCTATCCTTACTGGTGTGAGGTGATACCTCATTGTAGTTTTAATTTGCATTTCTCTGATAATTAGCGATGTGGAGCATCTTTTCATGTGTCTCTTGGCCATCTGTATTTCTTTTTTGGAGAACTTTCTGTTCAGTTCCTCTGCCCATTTTTTAATTGGGTTATTTGTTTTTTGTTTGTTGAGGCGTGTGAGCTCTTTATATATTCTGGACGTCAAGCCTTTATCAGATCTGTCATTTTCAAATATATTCTCCCATACTGTAGGGTTCCTTTTTGTTCTATTGATGGTGTCTTTCGCTGTACAGAAGCTTTTCAGCTTAATGTAGTCCCACTTGCTCATTTTTGCTGTTGTTTTCCTTGCCCGGGGAGATATGTTCAAGAAGAGATCACTCATGTTTATGTCTAAGAGGTTTTTGCCTATGTTTTTTTCCAAGAGTTTAATGGTTTCGTGACTTACATTCAGGTCTTTGATCCATTTTGAGTTTACCTTTGTATATGGGGTTAGACAATGGTCCAGTTTCATTCTCCTACATGTAGCTGTCCAGTTTTGCCAGCACCATCTGTTGAAGAGACTGTCATTTTGCCATTGTATGTCCATGGCTCCTTTATCAAATATTAATTGACCATATATGTTTGGGTTAATTTCTGGGGTCTCTAATCTGTTCCACTGGTCTGTGGCTCTGTTCTTGTGCCAGTACCAAATTGTCTTGATTACTATGGCTTTGTAGTAGAGCTTGAAGTTGGGGAGTGAGATCCCCCCTACTTTATTCTTCTTTTTCAGGATTGCTTTGGCTATTCGGGGTCTTTGGTGTTTCCATATGAATTTTTGAATTATTTGTTCCAATTCATTGAAGAATGTTGCTGGTAATTTGAGAGGGATTGCATCAAATTTGTATATTGCTTTTGGCAGGATGGCCATTTTGACGATATTAATTCTTCCTAGCCATGAGCATGGGATGAGTTTCCATTTATTAGTGTCCCCTTTAATTTCTCTTAAGAGTGACTTGTAGTTTTCAGAGTATAAGTCTTTCACTTCCTTGGTTAGGTTTATTCCTAGGTATTTTATTCTTTTTGATGCAATGGTGAATGGAATTGTTTTCCTGATTTCTCTTTCTATTGATTCGTTGTTAGTGTATAGGAAAGCTACAGATTTCTGTGTGTTGATTTTGTATCCTGCAACTTTGCTGTATTCCGATATCAGTTCTAGTAGTTTTGGAGTGGAGTCTTTAGGGTTTTTTATGTACAGTATCATATCATCTGCAAATAGTGACAGTTTAACTTCTTCTTTACCAATCTGGATTCCTTGTATTTCTTTGTTTTGTCTGATTGCCGTGGCTAGGACCTCCAGTACTATGTTAAATAACAGTGGGGAGAGTGGGCATCCCTGTCTGGTTCCCGATCTCAGTGGAAATGCTTTCAGCTTCTCGCTGTTCAGTATAATGCTGGCTGTGGGTTTATCATATATGGCCTTTATTATGTTGAGGTACTTGCCCTCTATTCCCATTTTGCTGAGAGTTTTTATCATGAATGGATGTTGAATTTTGTCAAATGCTTTTTCAGCATCTATGGAGATGATCATGTGGTTTTTGTCTTTCTTTTTGTTGATGTGGTGGATGATGTTGATGGATTTTCGAATGTTGTACCATCCTTGCATCCCTGGGATGAACCCCACTTGGTCATGGTGTATGATCCTTTTGATATACTGTTGAATTCTGTTTGCTAATATTTTATTGAGTATTTTTGCATCTACGTTCATCAGGGATATTGGTCTGTAATTTTCTTTTTTGGTGGGGTCTTTGCCTGGTTTTGGTATTAGGGTGATGTTGGCTTCATAGAATGAGTTTGGGAGTATTCCCTCTTCTTCTATTTTGTGGAACACTTTAAGGAGAATGGGTATTATGTCTTCTCTGTGTGTCTGATAAAATTCCGAGGTAAATCCGTCCGGCCCCGGGGTTTTGTTCTTGGGTAGTTTTTTGATTACTGTTTCAATTTCTTTGCTTGTAATTGGTTTGTTTAACTTTTGTGTTTCTTCCTTGGTCAGTCTTGGGAGGTTGTATTTTTCTAGGAAGTTGTCCATTTCTTCTAGGTTTTCCAGCTTGTTGGCATATAGGTTTTCATAGTAGTCTTTAATAATTCTTTGTATTTCTGTGGAGTCTGTCGTGATTTTTCCATTCTCATTTCTGATTATGTTGATTTGTGTTGACTCTCTTTTTCTCTTAATAAGTTGGGCTAGAGGCTTATCTATTTTGTTTATTTTCTCAAAGAACCAGCTCTTGGTTTCGTTGATTTTTGCTATTGTTTTATTCTTCTCAATTTTGTTTATTTCTTCTCTGATCTTTATTATGTCCCTCCTTCTGCTGACTTTAGGCCTCATTTGTTCTTCTTTTTCCAGTTTTAATAATTGTGATGTTAGACTATTCATTTGGGATTGTTCTTCCTTCTTCAAGTGTGCCTGGATTGCTATATACTTTCCTCTTAAGACTGCTTTCGCTGCATCCCACAGAAGTTGGGGCTTAGTGTTGTTGTTGTCATTTGTTTCTATATATTCCTTGATCTCTATTTTGATTTGTTCATTGATCCATTGATTATTTAGTAGCATGTTGTTAAGCCTCCATGTGTTTGTGAGCCTTTTTGTTTTGTTTGTAGAATTTATTTCTACTTTCATACCTTTGTGGTCTGAAAAATTGGTTGGTAGAATTTCAATATTGTGGAATTTACTGAGGCTCTTTTTGTGAGCTAGTATGTGGTCTATTCTGGAGAATGTTCCATGTGCACTTGAGAAGAATGTATATCCTGTTGCTTTTGGATGTAAAGTTCTATAGATGTCTATTAGGTCCATCTGTTCTAGTGTGTTGTTCAGTGCCTGTGTGTCTTTACTTATTTTCTGCCCGGTGGATCTATCCTTTGGGGTGAGTGGTGTGTTGAAGTCTCCTACAATGAATGCATTGCAGTCTATTTCCCTCTTTAGTTCTGTTAGTATTTGCTTCACATATGCTGGTGCTCCTGTATTGGGTGCATATATATTTAGAATGGTTATATCCTCTTGTTGGACTAAGCCCTTTATCATTATGTAGTGGCCTTCTTTATCTCTTGTTACTTTCTTTGTTTTGAAGTCTATTTTGTCTGATATTAGTACTGCAACCCCTGCTTTCTTCTCACTGTTGTTTGCCTGAAATATGTTTTTCCATCCCTTGACTTTTAGTCTATGCTTATCTTTGGGTTTAAGGTGAGTTTCTTGTAAGCAGCATATAGATGGGTCTTGCTTTTTTATCCATTCTATTACTCTATGTCTTTTGATTGGTGCATTAAGTCCATTTACATTTAGGGTGACTATTGAAAGATATGTACTTATTGCCATTGCAGGCTTTAGATTCGTGGTTACCAAAGGTTCAAGGTTAGCTTCTTTAGTATCTTACTGCCTAACTTAGCTCGCTTATTGAGCTGTTGTATACACTGTCTGGAGAGTCTTTTCTTCTCTCCCTTCTTATTCCTCCTCCTCCCTTCTTCATATGTTGTGTGTTTTGTTCTGTGCTCTTTTTAGGGGTGCTCCCATCTAGAGCAGTCCCTGTAGGATGCCCTGTAGAGGTGGTTTGTGGGAAGCAAATTCCCTCAGCTTTTGCTTATCTGGGAATTGTTTGATCCCACCATCATATTTAAATGATAGTCGTGCTGGATACAGTATCCTTGGTTCAAGGCCCTTCTGTTTCATTGCATTAAGTATATCATGCCATTCTCTTCTGGCCTGTAGGGTTTCTGTTGAGAAGTCTGATGTTAGCCTGATTGGTTTTCCTTTATAGGTGACCTTTTTCTCTCTAGCTGCCTTTAAAACTCTTTCCTTGTCCTTGATCCTTGCCATTTTAATTATTATGTGTCTTGGTGTTGTCCTCCTTGGATCCTTTCTGTTGGGGGTTCTGTATAATTCCATGGTCTGTTCGATTATTTCCTCCCCCAGTTTGGGGAAGTTTTCAGCAATTATTTCTTCAAAGACACTTTCTATCCCTTTTCCTCTTTCTTCCTCTTCTGGTATCCCTATAATACGAATGTTTTTCCTTTTGTATTGGTCACATATTTCTCTTAGTGTTGTTTCATTCCTGGAGATCCTTTTATCTCTCTCTATGTCAGCTTCTATACGTTCCTGTTCTCTGGCTTCTATTCCTTCAATGGCCTCTTGCATCTTATCCATTCTGCTTATAAATCCTTCCAGGGATTGTTTCACTTCTGTGATCTCTTTCCTGACATCTGTGATCTCCTTCCGGACTTCATCCCACTGCTCTTGCATTTTTCTCTGCATCTCATCCCACTGCTCTTGCATTTTTCTCTGCATCTCATCCCATTGCTCTTGCATTTTTTTCTGCATCTCTGTCAGCATGTTCATGATTTTTATTTTGAATTCTTTTTCAGGAGGACTAGTTAGGTCTGTCTCCTTCTCAGGTGTTGTCTCTGTGATCTTTGTCTGCCTGTAGTTTTGCCTTTTCATGGTGATAGAGATAGTCTGCAGAGCTGGTACAAGTGACCGCTGGAAGAGCTTCCCTTCTTGTTGGTTTGTAGCCTTTTCCTGGGAGAATAGCGACCTCTAGTGGCTTGTGCTGGGCAGCTGTGCGCAGACAGGGCTTCTGCTTCCTGCCCAGTTGCTTTGGGGTTTATCTCCACTGTTGCTGTGGGCTTGGCCTGGCTGGGGCTGTTCCTCCAAAATGGTGGAGCCCCGTTAGAGGGGGAGCAGCCAGGAGACTATTTATCTCCGTAAGGGGCCTCTGTGCTCCCTGCTGCCCAGGGGGTTAGAGTGCCCAGAGATCCCCAGATTCCCTGCTTCTGGTCTAAGTGACCTGTCCTGCCCCTTTAAGATTTCCAAAAAGCACTCTCCAAACCAAAACAACAACAGCAACAATGAGAGAGGGAACAGAAAGGAAAAAAAAAAGAGAAAACACGCGATTTTTTTTTTTTTTCCCTCAGGTGCCGGTCCCAGGCACCCGCGCACTGGTCCTGCTGCCCTGTCTCCCTAGCACCAGGGTCCCTGTCCTTTCAAGGCTTCCAAAAAGCACCCACCCACCGGTCCCGCAGGGAAGGAACGCTCAATATTCTTGGTCCTCAGGCACTGGTCCCACGCACCCGCTCACCAGTCCTGCCGCCCTGCCTCCCTAGCACCGGGGTCCCTGTCCCTTCAAGGCTTCCAAAAAGCACTTGGCAAAAAGAGAGAAAAAAAAAGGGGAAAAACGCGCGATTTCTTCCGTCCTCAGGTGCTGGTCTCAGGCACCCACCCACCGGTCCCACAGGGAAAAATGCGGGATATTCTTTGTCCTCAGGTGCCGGTCCCAGGCACCCGCTCACCAGTCCCGCCGCCCTGCCTCCCTAGCACCGGGGTCCCTGTCCCTTTTAGGCTTCCAAAAAGCACTCGCAGAAAAGAGAAAAAAAAAAGGGGAAAAACGCGCGATTTCCTCTGTCCTCAAGTGCCGGTCTCAGGCACCCGCCCACCGGTCCCGCAGGGAAAAACGGGGGATATTCTTTGTCCTCAGGCGCCGGTCCCAGCCACCCGATCACCAGTCCCGCCACCGTGCCTCCCTAGCACTGGGGTCCCCGTCCCTTCAAGGCTTCCAAAAAGCGCTTGCCAAAAAGAGAAAAAAAAAAAAAAGGGGAAAAACGCGCGACCTCCTCCGTCCTCAGGCACTGGTCTCAGGCACCCGCCCCCAGGTCTCGCAGGGAGAAACGCGGGATATTCTTTGTCCTCCGGCGCCGTTCCCAGGCACCTCCTCACCGGTCCCGCCACCCTGCCTCCCCAGCAACGGGGGCCCGTCCCTCTAAGGCTTCCAAAAAGCGCTCTCCAAAAAAAAAAAACTGCTCCAGTTTCTCTCCACCCGCCGGGAGCCGGGGGGAGGGGCGCTCGGGTCCCGCCGGGCTGGGGCTTGTATCTTACCCCCTTCACAAGGCACTGGGTTCTTGCAGGTGTGGATGTGGTCTGGATGTTGTCCCGTGTCCTGTGGTCTCTATTTTAGGAAGATTTTTCTTTGTTATATTTTCATAGCTCTATGTGTTTTTGGGAGGAGATTTCCACTGCTCTACTCACGCCGCCATCTTGGCTCCCTCCATCTCTGATATTTTTTTAACTGTCACTGTATCCGATGCATTACAATCTTCAATGCAGTCTTGTACAGTTCACTAACTTTTGCTAGTTTCCAAACCCAACTTTGATAAACACATGAAAATATTATGCTTGTGGACATTTATACTGATTTGCTCAGCTTTCCTCACAATTAATAGGTTTATTTTTTAAGTCTGAAGGTTTTATAAATAAATTAAATCAGAAAATAGTTTCATACTATTGGTTGACAATAGTGTAAAACAACTCTCCCTCAGGAATAATCCATTCTTTGAATAATTGTTGGGAGATAATACAGGTGAGGTCATTAAGCAAAAGTTGTCATCACCTTGCTGCCTATTCTACTCCTTTTCTAATACCATGCTTCACTGTTAATAGAATATAGCAATGTAAGGCAGGAAAATACTCCCAAAACTCCATGCTGGTTTTATGGTGACTTTATTAAAGAAAAGTTTGTACACATCATTATTTTGAATTGTCCCTTTGTGTTGCACTCAGGCAGTTTTATGCTCTATAGCAATATTCCTTAGCAAGATTTAAATGAGTGAAAGGTATGCTATTCTTTTGCCAAGTGGAGACAAAGGCAATTGTTAGGGAATATGGGAAATAAGAGCCAGCATGGTGCCTGGACTACATGCAAGTTCTCTGTTTTAGGGAAGAGTTCATATGCAAGCTGTGATTATTGGAAACTGATTCCTTTTGTTAAAAGGAAATAGAACCCAACAGTAATCTGAAACACAGCTGAAGGTATTGTTTACCCAGCAAGGGAGAGCCACATCATTCAAGTGCAAGTTACTTTCCTAGTACAAAACTGAAAGAGCTAAACAAAGGGCAAAGAGGTGGAGATGCATCTGTTGCTCAAGGTGAATCACAAACTGTTCGTTTCTATTGGTTACCTTCAGATTTTGTGTCACTAGTGCTGTAAAATCTGATCTCAAATAGGCCCAGGATGGCTTGCATAAGGTTTTAACAAGCCTGCTGATTTAGCTGATGGGCTTTTATGCACATGTTCAAAGCTTTGCAAAATTTTCCTTAATATCTCAAAACCATCATTACTTGCATATTCCTTAAAAAGTCTTTGAGAATCCCAGATCGAATACTACTGATCCACTGGGCATGTCAAAAGAGTAGAAACAGTGCACTATGTGTGGTAGAGATCATATCCAATTAAAAGAAGAAATTCACAGAGAGGCAGCATTTGAATCAGACCTAGAAGAAAGGTGGCAAAAGTTGACCTTCTATTGGTTTCTCTACATTAAGCAGAGGCAGCTTTGAAGAAGTAAATCATAATTCAGTTTCTAAGTCTGAGGTGTTGCTTTGTTTAAAGATCTGAGTGAGCAAATGTTTTAGAAATACATTTTTTATGGAATCAGTACCTAGATTTGCTGCATACACTCAAAACACTTTGAAGTCAGAAGGATCTTAGAGATCATGTGGGCAAGTACTTCAAAGACCCCTCTGCAGCACCCCCACAGGATCTGCTGTGGCGTGGACAGTGGGAGAAGACGGGAGTTGAGGCGGCCAGTACAACATAAGGTCCAAGGACTCCTACCTCATCAGGGACTTCAGTCATGTCAGTGCTAGACTGATGTTGTCTTGTAGGTCACTGAGACTATGTTCATATTTCAATCGTTTTTCCTCTATGCTTCAGTTTGGATAATTTCTATTGATCTGTCTTCAAGTTTACTGACCCTTTCTCCTGCAGTGTCCAATATCCTGCTTAGGGATTCAGCGAGTTTTTCATTTCGGATATTGTACTTATAAATTCTAGAAATTCCATCTGGTTCCTTTGTGTAATTTCCATTTCCGCTATAGATATGCCCTATCTCTTCACTCACCACATCCATTTTTCTCCTTCAGTTTTTTGAAAATACTTGTAATCACTGTTTTAAGTCCTTGTCTGTCAATTCCAACTTCTTTGTCTCTTTGAAGTCTCTTCTGTTAAATACTAACTTTAGATTATGGTTCACGTTGTCCTACTTTTTCATATGTCTAGTAATTGTTTGTATACTGAACATTGTAGATGATACTTTGCAGGGAGTTTAGATTGTGTAATTTTCCTTCAAATGTTATTGCTTTATTTCCTGGCAGGTAGTTAAATTATTGGTGAGTCATTTGGATCCTATCAGATTTGTTTTATGCTTCACTGGAGCACATCTGTTTCAGTATTATTCTTAGTCTTGGGCATGAAAATGGCAATATTGTGTTCTTGCCATACCAAGTGTGTTTTGGTCTCTGCTAATGACTTTTTTGGTTTTTTGTTTTCTATTTAGCCACTGGTATCTGTAGCTAGTTCCACAAAAGAGGTCATATTCACGCAGGAAAACATAAACCCCCTTGAGACGGAGGCCTTCAAGCAGGAGTCCCTGCCAGGTTATTCCAGGATGATTCCAGGAATGCCTCAGCAGATTCCTTCTTCGGAGTCATCTGGCCAGACTTACTGAACGTCAGAACTACACAAGAAAGAAAGTACCAGGCTTTTCAACATGACATTGCTCCCAGAATGCATCCTGGCTCCAAATCTTCCTCTCAGGTTTATCAGAAGGCAAGCAATTCTAATGATGATTCTCTCAAAGCCGCAAGCTAAGACAATGGCCAGCTAGAAGAACTCTCACTTGAAGATGATAATTGTGTGGATAAAACCAAAAATTTGAAGGACTATGGAGAGAGATGTCTGTAGGGACTTACAGCTTAAGTCCTGTTGTGATAGCCATAAAAATGTAAAAAAAAAAAAACCTTAATCATGTAAAATTTGAACTACTCATAGGATGAAATAAACTCATAATAAGGATTTAAATGAGTAACCAAACTGATGAGACTTTTTCTTCTTGTTTTATCATTTTTTGAAGACTAGACATTCACCTCATATGTTCATGACTTAACTTCAGTTGGACTTTTCAGCCAGGCCCCTCAGAGTGTTTACACGTGGCCAAGAGTGTACCTGTGTCACTGACAAGAGGTATTTTGAAACAGCTCTTATGATAATTAAATGCAAAGGTTTTTTTCCTGATTATTTTCTATCTATATTCACCTCTAAACTGATGATTTCAGATTTACATCTTTGATCAAGATTTCCATGACTGCCTGCTTAATATGTCTACTTGGATGACCAAGGGACATCTCAAACTCATCGTATCCAAATGGAATCCCTGATGCTCTCCCTGAACCAATTTCTCTTCATTCTTCTGTTTGTTCAGGTCAAACTCTTGGTGTCATCGTTGACTCCATTCTTTATTGGTAACCCCACATCTGGTCTGTTAGCTTTCCATTTGAAATAAACCCAGAATTCAACCACTTGAATGCCCAGCCACAGTCATCTTTTGCCTAGATTATTACAGTAGCCTGTTAACTGGTCTCCCTTCTGCCTTTGGCCTTTTCTAACCTCAACATTAAGAAGCCAGGATGATATTGGTAAATATAATATAAGTCACATCATGTCTAATGAGTGGCTTTCTGTCTCAGTCACAGAAATATTCAAGGCTTTTAGTGTGAGCTACTGGACTCTTAAAAGTCTGATTCCCCATTTTACTCTCCATACTGTTCTCTTCACTCCAGCCACACTGACACCTTGTTGCTCTTCAAACACTCCAGGCATGGTCCCACCTCAGAACTTTGCTTTCTCTTCTCTCACATAGAATGCTCCCATCTCCCCACACTCCTCCCCTACAATCCTACCTCAGTTTCTGAAGAGAGCAGGCTCCCTGTGGGACTTGTGGCCACTGTCCAGGGGTTAGTGTTCTCTCCAGCGTATCAGGATCTAGAGACATTTTCAGTCCATCCATGCTGTAGAAAGGCCCAAGAACTTGGAATCCCTTCTTTCTAATGATGCTCCAGCTGAAATTGTGTAACATAATGAACACCATGTTTTCTTTAAAATTGTAAAATTGGATATGTGATATAAAAAGGACATGGAAACCTAACTGTGGTAATATCAATGAAAACGTGGGCTGTTTTAAAGTACAACTAAAAATCATTTAATACTGTGCTCTCCTCTCCCATTTTTCCAAATGATCCTTATGCAAGGTAATTTGGCTGGTGCATAGTATTAATGCATTCAGCCATACCGAGTAAATTCTTGTGTGGAACAAAAACCAGGCAAGTCAATGAGAATTTGAGGTAGCTAGCATAGAGGAGGAGCAGGGAAACTTCATTTTCAAAGAGCCATTGAGTGACGGGGGGAAAAAATCAACTGAGGACCATCAAAAGAAAATCATCTTAATTTTGTGTTCTGATATTTAGCAAAAATGAGAGAGTATGCCTAAATCTTTTGCAATAGTGATTGATAACAGAGGTAAATAGAGCCAACTGAGGGCTCCTTCAGGCAACCCCTCCCATCCCTAGGGAAAACCCCTGAATGATGACCTGCAGTCACTAACACTCTTGTCCAGTTCCCTCTGGTACGCCAGGACTAGGAAAAGATTAGGGATCCTCTGTTCTACATTTTAATACAGACGACTGAATGTATTGTATTGCTGTGTAATAAATTAACACAAAGTAGTGTGGCTTAAAACAACACCTTTTTATTATCTCACGGTTCTGCAGGTCAAAAGTCCAAGCATGATGGGGTTGATTAATGATTGTGCATTGAGTCCCCTATACAGAATTTTATTGTTGTTAACAGCCATATGATCAATAAATATGAGAGATGCCCTCTCAAAAAAAAAAAAAAAGTCCAAGCATGACTCAGCTGGGTTCTCAGAGTCTCACAGGCTGAAATCAAGGTGTCAGCCAGAGCTACAATCCTACTGGAAGCTCAAGGTTCTCCTTGAAGCTCATTGATTGTTAGCAGAATTCCCTTCCTGCCTCCGGGGAAGTGGGAGAGCCAGTGTTCAAACTTCCAACAGTTTGGTCCCAGAGTCAGAGTGTGAGCTCACTCATCAGCCCTGCCCTCAGAAGAGCCTTGGAACCCAGATGGTTAAGGGCACTGGCCTGCAGCCCGTTTCATCCCTCTCCCACGAAATGGCACTCCCCCAC
This sequence comes from Manis javanica, assembly GCF_040802235.1. NCBI lineage: Eukaryota > Metazoa > Chordata > Mammalia > Pholidota > Manidae > Manis > Manis javanica. Next base: position 66,828,568 of record NC_133162.1, read on the forward strand.
AGTCCAGGGCAGGCCCAGTCATGAGTGGTTACCAGACTCTCTCAGGCTTTACTGAGGGCTAGTTTTGCCCAGGGACTGAAAACAGCAAAGTGAAATGACCAGGTCCCTCCTGGAGGTCAATGCCAATGCTGCGCTTTCCCCTCTGATGGACACAATCTCTGGAGGGAGCTGAATGCCTTCACTCAGGGTATTGTCTTTCTGGCCTCTCTCTCTAAGGTGACATTATGTATCCAACCTCTGAGGAAGCTTGCTTAGCTCTTACTGAGCAACTGAAGACAACCGCAAAGAAAGGCAACCTTGTTTTCCTCCTCACCTCCTAGTTCTTAGAGTCGGCAGCCCTCTTCACCTGTCCTGTAGCTACTAAGGGCAGCTGTGATGGACAGGAGTGCTCAGTGTTGAGTGCATGGGAGGTGTTCAGTGACCACAGAAAGCGTCCAATGCAGGGAAAGTTGACAGCAGAAACGAAGGCAGGTAGACGACACCACAAGAGCATTTCAGGCTGGAAGAAGGGTTCGTGCAAAGACACAGAGGCAGGAGTGAGTGCTCACTAGAGTTAAGCAGGGTGTATGTGTACAAACTGTCCAAGAGGCTCAGGGTGCAGAGGAAGGGCTAGATCTGAGAGATGCTGGGGAACAGGAATATGCAGTGAGTCGGATGAAGAAGTCTAGAATGGACCCCAGCTTTTATTTGTGTAGGGGGAAATTAAAGGACTGAGTAAACTTGTCACAAAATAATGCGGGATTTGAAGTGACTAAAACCAGGACCCTTCCCAAAGAGCTAGGGTCTTGGATAGAATACATCTTCCCCCAAAGGGTGTGTATTCAGTCAGACTGTCTTTCAATACTCTTCCAAAGGGAATATGGAAATTCCCATTTACAACTCAAGTTTATTTGTCCACATGTATTTAATTAAAGAAACAGACATAGTCAAAAAGCATTATCTTAGTTTTCAATAATAATATCTGACTTATGTAGGATGTTTAATATGTGCCAGGCATTATATTATCTCATTTAATTTTCAAAACACTCCCTGAGTTGGGTACTTTAATAATTTCAATGTTACGGATAATGAAACTAGAGTTCAGAGGTTAATGGTTGGCCCAAGGTTAGACAGCCAGGAAGTGGCATTTGGGTCTGTATGTCAGGAGCTCATATATTTGACTGCCAGGCTGTGCTGCCTAATACTTTCTAATAAGGGAAGTCTAATTCCTTTATCCAGGGACTGTTGCTTCAAGTCAGTTACAGTTTTTTTTCTTTTCTCTTAGATGAAATGAAATCTTCAAAGAGCTTTCAGTTATCCAGAAGCATTTAAGCTCACTCATGCATATTTTATCATCTTAGAGGCCAAAATTAACCAATGCATTTACAATCATAAACAGGACACTTCAAAAATTCATGTTAGATACTTTAGAGACACTGTTATAACAATATATGTGATAAAGTCCATAAAGTAAAGTTCTTACCAGTGACAGATGTAGTTCGTAAACACTTTTCAAAAGGTTGAATAGCCAATGGGGAAATAAATCCCCTTTTCTATCTTTAGACATGGAGTAAGAATGATTTTGGGAGACCAAATACAACAGCTATGATATCACAACCAGACAGTTCTACAATATGAAAATGAAATGGTTTATATTATCCAAAAATATAGCTGTAAGAAGATGCTTATCAGCAAAGAAAAACTGGTAATTTTCCTGCAGGATTAAGATTTACAATTTGTCTGAAGATAGTTCAATGCTTGAGCTAACAGTTCCTCGAGGGTGGCTTAGAGCTAAGTCATATTGCATGTCTCATATTACTAAAGGCAAGTTTCTCTGGGTGTTTTGCCTTTCATGTTTGTGTTCTATTTGTCAAGAAGATACTCCTTCTGATGTCTTTCAACAAAAGGCAAGTCCAAATGTCACAGAGGGAAGAGAATCTCAGTAAGTGTCCCCAAAAAAGCAGATCTTTGGAAGCCATGGTCAGAAATCATGCTGGCACTAGATGGGATTTCTTGTGTCTGCTGCCTTCTAGAGTTATGGTCAAAAGATACCCATTCCAAAGAAATTACTAAAAAAAAAAAAAAAGTCTGCAGTTGCCATTATCAAAATGATGACCTCCAGGAATAAAATGACAGAACCTATAGTATCATTGTCTGAAAATATCAGACTTGTAGATAAATTTAGGCAAAATGAAATAGAATGATCAAAAATATCAGGAGAAATACAGTTGACAGATACAGGTTGTTTGGGCAAAAATTACTCCATGAGAGGTACCAAAACATAGAATTCCACATATAATGCCAAGAAGGGAAAAATTGATGAGAAATTTTGTCCCTAATTATGAAACCCAAGGCTGTTTTTAGATGGACTGCAATTATTTCCCCATCCCCACCTCCAGAAAAGTCAACACTGGATATTTTCCAAGACCATAAATGGGCCAAAATAAAGTATCTCCAAATCATTTGCCTAAAGAAATTAACTTCATGGATAAAATAGCTAAGGAGACCTTTGTAAGAATTATCATCAGGGGAGTTGGGCCAAGGAGAAATCCTCATGAATAATGACCAGAGAAAGCAATTCTATTAGAAAAGCTAGCTAGGAAAAAAATTCCTCAATATTCATCACTGCCAGTCATTGTTTATGAGATTCCTCAAAAATCAATTGTTGGATAAAGAGATTCCATGAATTAAAAATTAGCCACAAAAAAAATTTGCTCAAGAGGGTCCCCTGTAGACCTGAGATCCTTGGATAAAGATAATCAAGACAAGGCTCCTCAAAAAGCAATGCTTATGCAGCTCCTTCTGGGAGGTTGCCATGTAGAAAAGAGGTGAACTAAAACATATATATTCAGAAGTCTATTTAGGAGCAGTTGAGTCAAACTGACAGAGAAATCCAGAGGGAAACTCCCCAAAATTTCCAATGTGGAAGAAGCATTTCCATCACTACATTTAAAGTCTAATTACTGAGAAAATGGCCTTAGAAAGAGAAGTTTCCATCAATAGAATTGGCCAGAACAGAAGATGTTCAGGAAGTTCATACAGAAAAATAATGCCCCAAAATCAAGATACTCAGAACAAAACCTTAAAAGAGACCAATTCTGAAGGATGGTTTGTTGAGTCAAGGAGAAATGATAAAACTAAGCAAATCTTGAAATCAGGAGGAATTAAACCATTATAAGGGAAGCCCCAGGACAGAGTTTCTTGGCTTTACTCTTCAGAAGTAGACAAGTTTACTGAAGAGTTTCTACAGGGTATTATGCCTAAGAACATGCCTTTAGACACATTAGTACCCAGATCCAGGTCCCTTCAAAACAAAATATCAAAAGAATTATCATTGTCATGGATAAAGCTACTAAATAAAGAACAAATTTCTCAGCAAATGTCATCACAAATAATAGTACATACGTCAAGTTAAATACATCTGGAGATAAAAAGGTTGAAGTATAAGATCAGTCAGGATAAAAATCTAAAGCATTTTTTAAGAGGGGAACAAATAGTGAATAGTTTGAAGCAGAGCAATTCTTCCCAGAAAATGCTGTCACAAAATCTATGGAGAGGATCCAACTCAGTGAAGTCCCCTGCAAATACTATAGAGAGGAAGAAAATTTTTAGGGGAAGATAGCCACGAAAAATGTTCTAGGAATCGGGAGTAGTTTGGAGCAAGGCTGGGCTGACGCTGAGCTCACAATGCCATCTGCCTATAGCCCATCAGGACAAAGTGCTCAGTGTTTTCTCTTCTGAAGATACCACCTCTCCTGAGGTAAGTTCCATTATCTCAATATTTTATCAGGAAAAACAGATAAGCAAGGTAAAATAAATTCAAGCTAAGTATTCCCACAGATGTCATCTTGTAATGCAAGATTTATAGTCAGGGTTGCCTAAGGTAAAACTTCAGAAGGCATATCTAGATAGCCATGAAAGCATAAATATTTTCTTCACTTCAAGTTTAATTTGCTTAACTTTAGTATTTCAAAAATAATCTTTACAAAAGTTTTCACAAGAGATAACTCCAGACTAAGATTAACAAAGATGAAATATATCAGTGAACAAAAATGAAAATCACAGCCATCAGAGAATGTCAGGATGAAGTTACCCAAAGAATGATTCCTAAAGACTTGCCTTTAAAATGATATGAAGTTTTGCTAGTGTTTGTTTTCAAAAACAAGTTGGCAGCTGAGAGGAGCTGTTTAGCAAATTGCCTCTCCAGGAGAGGTGGATGTTGGACCTAAAGCCAGTGAACAGACACCATTGAGAAGAAATGAAAGAATCCAGCCATGCTTCACAAGGAAGTTTCATCACAAGAGACAAGTCCTCTTAAGGCTGTTAATCAAGATTTAATTACTCCTTGATATTCTCTCAATCTGAGTTAAATTCCTTCTTGAATGTGGTTATTTTATAGATAACCATAACTTTTCCACGATGGTTAAGTGATACTCCTCAGACAAGAAGAATGATGGTGAAATTATCTAAGAAGCTATTTCTCAACAGATTATCAATTGAAAATATTAACAAAATATGTCTAAAGATGCATAAAATATTTCGGAAACTTAAGAAAAAACAAATGACTATATGGGTATTTAGTGGATAAATGAGGGGAGTGTAGCTCTTTAGCTCAATGAAGAATGGAGACAAAAATAAAGAATCTGTGGCAGGAAGTCAAGGAAGCCAAGGAGACAGTTTCTGTTGAGGCTTCAGGAAAGTAGAGGAATCACAAGGTGCTTGGGTGCTTGGGATTGAAACAATGTAACTGTGTATTCCCCCCCACCAGGACTCAGTGGTATGGAACAGCTTGTTGATCAGAGTCAGGGAAGCCCATTAGTTTATAATACGGGTATCTGGGTAATCTTTACAGGGATAGATTAAAATATAACTAGCATCCTGGATACACCTATGGTGACCTAATAACTTTCACTGCAATGGTTCCTGGATACTGACTACCCCCCAACCTTGTAGCAGATGTACGAATGGCATGGCCCTGCTGCAGTCGGGACTCAGCCTTTGGGTAGGAATCTGCTGAGCCACTTCCGGCACTAATAAACGCTGCTTCTCACCAAAAGTCTCCGTGTCCCGACTCCTTGTTCATAGTTCCTGCGGTTTCTGCAACAAATCGATGATAAGATTGATCAATCCCTACTCTATTTTCACCTTTAATTGGAAAGCAAGTAATATAACATAATGATTAAGAGCAAGAATTTTGGTTTCAGCAAGACCAGAGCACAAATACAAGCCCTGGAAATTAGTGGCTGTAAGGCTGTGACAAGTTACTTAACCTCTCCATGGCCCCAGATGCCTGCCTACCTCTAAAATTAAGACATTTGTAAGCTTTCCCATGTAAAGTCGTTTTGGGGTTTCCATGAAACAATATATATAAATGCTCAATAAGCTCTTTGCCATGTTCCCCCAGCCCGCTATGGCCTTTGAAAAACATTACATTAAGAGTGATTACCTGTATTTTGGTGGTCTTATTACACTTATTCAGATTCTTCCTTAAATTATTTGCATATGCCATGTGAGCTCATATATCATACCAAGAAGTGCCTCTCCCACTCAGAGCTTTTGCTCTCCAGGCCTCTGCTCTCTCAGGAATGGTTTGAAGGGACCTGCCCTCAAGCAGTCTCTGCACCTTCCCACTTCCAGGGCTGCTGCTGCAACCTGCACACCCTCCCTCAAGGGCCTCAAGTGCCACCATATCCCCCAGAGGCAGAGCCCTGAGGCTATGGGACAATCTGGTAGAAGTCAGGAAAAGAACCTCTTGCCACTTTGCCCACCTGTTTTAACGAGACCATAAAAGCAGGTCACTATTGCCCCAGTTTTGAAGAATTCTCTGTGGAAGGAGCTCTTCTGGCTTCTGTTTGCAGCACCTTTGCTCACACAAAGGAAGTAAGGCAGGAAATGAGCTTTTAATTCATCAGGATGTATAAAGATGTATGTGCAAAGTTGTTCATCAAATTATGTCTATAATAATGAAAAAGCCAAAGCAATCAGGATTTCCACCAATAGGGGAATGTGATGGATGATACAGCTAAACAATCCTGTGCTTTGAGTATGTATGTGTGCATCAGTGTGTATGTGTGAGAGAGAGAAATTAGTGGGAGAGAAAAGCAGGGTTTGAAAAGATGCTATAAAAGGGTCAGTTTTTTTTTTACCTATTTCAAACTATTTTATTAGACTCAGAATTTACATGAATAAAAGGAAAGCTTCTGTGCCTTTTAGTATTTCTTCTTCCTGCCAAAGTAGCGCCATTCCAGCACTCAAGGGAAGGGAAAAAGGAGGAAAAAAACAAAGACATGAACCAGAGGTTGCTAGGTCCAAGTTGACTGCCACCTCCACCACCAGAGGGCAGTGTCAGAGAATTGGGGGCAGATGTGCAGGGAAGGGGTTCCAGGTTTCACAAACTTCTCCAATTCCCACTGCCCACCCTCGGCTCTAAGAGTTTTGTTTTACATAACCGGAGAATTAACTCCAGGATCTTGTGGTATTCAGGTTCCAATCTGCTTAGCATCTAACCTTTTCTTAAAACAAAGATCTGAACATTTCCTGAACAACTTCACAGAACAAAAGCAAAAACATGCAACGCAGACATACAACAATTTTGAGAGCTGATAGCAAAAAGAGTACTTTGATTTGGTATTTAATTTCTTGTGTGTTTCAGATAGGTAGATAAAAAGAACAAAAGACATTACTGGAATTCATCAGGGAATCATTCCACAATGACTATTAGGCAACCATTAAAAGCAATTATGTAGAAAGATACTGGGTCACAGAGAAAATGTATTACCTCTGGGCATGTGTGTGTGTGTATGTGCGCATGTGCCTATGCATACAAAAATATATAAAAAGATGGTCATTTGAGTGATAGGATTACTGCTGAATTTTATTTTGTTATTCTGTATTAACCTCCTGTTATTATTGCTTTTCTGTATTAAACTTCTTTAAATGATCATGAATGCTTTATAAAATAAGAATTAAAAAGATAAAAGATTTTTTCATTGGGGAAATGAAATTTATTTTTTTAAGTAAAATGTATCCATATGAATCTGAGCAGCTCAATTTCATTATTTTAAGTATGAAATGTGCATTTGTAACTTTAGTTTCCACTGTGACATGCATGGGATACTTCATTCCCCAGTCTTCGTGCTTCAGCGGATTCTTCGATGTCAACCTCCAGATTGGGACAGTAATTCTGGTCACTTTTTCCTCCACTCTTTCTTCTAGAAGGAAAACTGACCTCTCCAGTTGTTGGGATTGTTAGGTGGCTGATAGCTGTGGGGACACATTTCTCTGCTTTGTAGACTAAATGTATTAAATGCCACACTCTCTGGTTTCCCCCGACCTTGGTTTCTTGAACCTGTTGTTACTTGTCAGAGGGTCAGCAAGTCTCCTGCCTGTCAGTTTTAGCTTCTCTACCTGCAAATTGGTGGGAAAGTCAGGCTTGTGAAGAGAGATAGGAGACACCTCTCGAGCTTAGCTGAGTACCTCTTTCTATGAACACAATCCTAAATAAACTATTACTCCACTGAAATACAAGGAGAACCCACTGAAATTGCTCTCTCGTCATCACACTGCTCTTCAGATCATAATTTGTATAATGGTTTTTGCGATTGTCATTTCTCATTGCTCCTGGCTAGTAGTAGTATGATCAATAATATACCATCATTAATGCAAGGCTTCTCACTCTCTCCTACCAGACACAGCCCTTCAGGGTTTTCATACTCAACAAGTCAGTCTCTGGTTATTCCCCACATGAGCATCCCCCTCCAACTTCCACTACCCTCTGTGACACTTAAATGAGTTAATTTACATCAAGCACACAGTGCTGGGACATCGGGAATCCTCCTGACATCAGCTGTTATTGCTGCTGTTGTCATCATCATCAGCGTGGTGCACATGCTAGAGCCACATAATTTTAACCTGCAGCTGTGTTCCTGCTGTGGATTTCCCGGCTCCCCACCATCTCCACCATTTTTCTCCCTATGTTGTGAAAAGACCCAAACTGTGTTTCCCTTCACAACCATGTGGTGTCACCAGCACATCACACGCTTCATCTGAACCAGCCAGTTGTTAACTTTTCAGGCCTTTCAGCAACAATTGTCATCAGGACTGTCTGTTTATACAAAGAGCCAAGCCCAGACAGATGGATCTGTCCAGATGGCAGGAAGGTCCCTCTTTTGTGCTTGTTTTCATGGAGCTTCACTTAGCACTTAATTTTATGTAAAATACCTGTGTGTTAGCCTCCATATTTCTCATTGATGATGCTCAGAAAATACAAGCAGACCTTATATAAAAGGCAACTTGAACACGGTGCTTATTTATTGACCACCTGCCACGTACAAGTACTTTCCTAGGAGAGACAAAAGCCCTGCCCTCCTGGAGCTTACAGAGTATGCTGAGGCCAACTAGGAATATGAAGCTAGAGAAAGGATAGAAGCCACTGGGCAGATCATCTTGAAGTCCAGGAGCTGATAAATTTGGCAGCCCCAGCCTGGGACTGGACCAATAGCAGCCCCCAAATGGGAAGACCACATCATGATGCTGGGCCAGGTTGTCTGGGGGAAGCCAGCTGTCCTTAGGTGTTGTGGTTTCAGGTGTGAGGTGGTAATTTTGCAAATTCTGTGATGAGTCTGTATGTCTGTTTCACTTGGCCATCCATGCATCTATCTATTCACAAATAAATTAAAAACCCAGTTTACCTTTTCTTTGCTCCATGGCCTTAGCCAGTTCACTTAATCTAAGTCTCCAGTCCTTGTCTTTAAGTGGAGCATAGTAATGCTTCTTTACAGAACTGACATGAGGATTACCTGAGACAACATATTTAAAGTAACATAGCACAGGGCCAGACAGATCATGAGCATATAGTAATTGGTACTTACTATCTTCACTATGATAATAATTAACACAAAACCATTAAGTACCAAGCTTGAACCAATACCATGCTTAGCTCTGCACACATCAAGAAACTGGTCCAACATAATCCTTTCCCTAAAGGAGCTTCTAATCCAATAGAGGATCAAGTCATACACTAAACAGTAATCACACAAAGCTACTGGAAGCATGTTTTAAGAAAGAAACCACAAGAGAATCCAAGGCAGAAGTTACTGTGGATATAGGAAAGGAGAATTATCCTACAACTTTGGATCTAAACACTGGAGGGGCAGAGGTCAGGCCCAGGTATCCAAGATGGTGCAGAAAGAAGGCAACCCCACCACCAAGGGTTCCATGTACTGGGAAAATCATAACACAGCCTGCAGCCTGCTAGGAGAGACCATGCAATGTCCTCAAGAAAGTGTAAAACTTATTAAAGGGAAACCTTACTGACATGGCATCAGGAGGCCTGCATAGGAAGCTCTCACCCCACCACTCCTCATATATCTCAGACTCCACCAGAAAAGATGGTCACCCTACTATTTTAGTTACTTTACTCCCAGCAGGAAGAAGAAGGCTTCCACCTCCACCACCTCCCAAAAGCCCAGCTAATGAGAGACTGTCACAACTCAGCCAATGAGAAGCCACAACACAGGGGACTCCCAGTGTCCTGCAGGGATGACTGTGCTTAGAACAGCCCTCCCAACTCAGCCATTTCCTCTATAATAAACTGTTCCTTTCCTTTGTTCTCTGGACATGTCCATGGTTATTCACACTTTAAATAAAACACAACGGTAGCTCACCTAAAATAAAGACCACTAAAATTCTTAACTTTTAACTCCAGCAAATGAAGGGCAGATATCTAGACGGGTGGAGTTGATGTGGATAATTTCTCGCCGCAGCTCTTCTAGTGTCCCATCGAAGTCTTGGGACCAGTTTCCTGAAAGATACTGGGACAGGTCTCGTGACAGATTAGCTGCCCGTGTAAAATTTTTATATTGAATGCTAGTGATGCAGAGGGCACGATATTTCCGCTCACATCCCAATTGGGCCATTTGCCAGAGCACCTCCATTTGTTCCTCCACGAGATCTATGCGTTGATTGAGGATCATTATTCCTCCTTTCAGTTTGCCATCAAGTGTGGACTGTTGGTCCAGGGCAGAAGCTACTGAGGCTGCAAGGTTATTGAGCTCTGTAGCCGATTTGATGGAGGTGTCTAAAGCTATACCAGCGGCGGTGGCTGCGACCGCGGTCGCGGAGATCAGGAGCACTATGGCGGCTGTAACACCGAAATCGCGCCTTTCTCGAAACAGAGTCATGGTGTTAGGGGCGTCTACGGGAACAGGGACCCAACGGGGGATGCGGACTACCAAAGCATTGGTAAAGTTACGCGCATCCCAACACTGAGACAGAAAGCAGGTTTCATTGGAGCAGGAGTCAAAGCTACTATTGGATAAGATAAACAGAAATGGGGGGTATACGCATACTGGAGAAGGTGGAAAAAGGGAATTAGGTGACTCTGGACCTGATTTTGCTGAACACGTGTAGTTCTCGTTGTTATGGGTCATGATCATGTTCCAGTGTGCGCGCATGTGGTTATTCTCGCACCAAAAGGTGATATTTTTTACACCGATTCCCCCACCCTGGAGGGCGGAAAAGGGGGAGAGGTCGGTACACGAGCCATTGACCTCACACAGCATCCATTTATGGAAGGGGTTCATGCTCAGCTGCTGACGAAACTCGCCTTCGAGCACTTTTACTGGCCACCAAGCCTCATTGGCTGGCCGTCCCTCCATATCTGGGGAGATGGTAAACTCCTGCCTCTCAGTTGCCCACGTTACTACAGTTGACTGACAGTCAGTCCAGGGCCACAGCTCTCCCTCATAGTCGCCCACACAATGGGAGGCATATTTGGGTTGACGAGGCCTGTCGGTGGAATTGTTCCTGGGAGAGTGTACAAATGTGCCATTGATCCAGAGAACCATCTGGTGGATAGTCATGTTCTTATAGGACGGGCTCCCTTCCTTATTAGGCCCTTCAAATTTAGCTGACATAACGGGGAGGCTACTGGCCTCTAGAATTATGTCACTGAACCATCCGTATTTCCTCCGTTTCAGGGAGATACAGCCAGCTAGATTCTGAGTGGTGAAGCATAATGACCCATTAGTTACGAAGGATCGGTTTTCTCCCAGGGGAGCTACTAGGGTGTCTTTAACTAAGTAGGGCAAGTTCATACTAGTATTGGTAGTGAAAAAGCGTGGAAAAACGGCTGCATTGAAACGGACAGGCATAGGCTTAGGAAAGGCAGACAGGATTCCCCATCTCAATACTCCCTGAGTCGGGGTCTCCAGTGTCAGGAGCAGGGTCAGGAGGTACAGCGAAGTCATCTCCTTTGTTTAGGACTTTCCTCGTTAGGCGCTCCTATTTCTCTACAGGCTTTCAACCAGGCATGTATCCCTTTTTGTTTCCAGGGTGTTATCGCCTGTCTGCATTCCTTGGTACATTGTTCAAACACTAATTGCTCCACTAGGGGCATTGCTTGTTCCTGATCTCCAAATATTCTGCCTGCGGCCTCCATCATACGAGCGACAAAGTCAGAAAATGGCTCGCTCAGCCCCTGAATAATTTTTGTCAAATTGCCTGATACTTCTCCTTTGTTGGTGAGGGCTTTCCATGCCTTGGCGGCGCACGTGTTTATTTGTGCATATACCTGTAAGGGGAAGGCGGTCTGGTCGGCTACCCACTGTCCTTGGCCCGTCAGCATATCATATGACCATGCAGGCTGTCCTTCGGCCGCGTTTGCGCGTGCCTGGGTCATGCTGATATCATGCCACAATGCCTTCCATTCTATGTATTGCCCCATACTAGAAAGGCATGCCTTAGTTACATATTGCCAGTCTGCGGGTGTCATGGCTGTCTCTGTTAATCTCTCAACTTGTGCTATGGTATAGTTAGCACTGACTCCATAAGCCCGAACGGATTCTGCTAACTCCTTAACTTGTTTATGGCTCAGGGGCTGGTGAGAGCGTACACCGTTATCCTCAAATACAGGAAACATTTGTCTAATTGCCTGAAGAGTATCTGGGTGGCAAAAGGAGAGTGCGCCACTCACGTAAGGTGGCGGGGCAAAGGGCGTCGGGGGACACCCTGCTTTCATTTTTTCCTTGGTCCGCCTTTCAACTTTGCTGGTTCCCTTACTTCTACACTCTGCGGTTTTATTTTCTTCCCCTTCCTCTGCGGACGTTAATTCCTCCTCAGATTCCCTATTGGAGAGTTGGAGGTCCCTCAACTCTTTCCAGGGGTATTTACTATTTTCTCCGAGGCGATTGTCACTCGCTTCTCGGGGCTCTTTCGCTTTTGCCCTAGGCGGGCTTTCTCCCTCACTCTGAGGTTTCTTTACCTTCGTTTTTGTGGCCTTTTTTCGGCCGCGCGCACTCTCTGTTTCCCGTTCCGTTTCTGACATGCTCTCTTGGATATCTGTCAATGCTCTCTGACTTTCTTTTATTACCTTTTCACATCTCTCATCTTGCAGACAAGCTCTAATCAGTTTCCAGAGGGGCCTGGTGCCTCCCCTCAGGCTACCCTCCTCCTCCTCTCTATCAAGATCTTTCCCCAGTTTGTCCCAGCTCGGGATTGAGAGGGACCCTGAACAAATGAACCAGGGGGCCACACGGTCTATCTCCTTCACAAAAGATCCTAAGACTTTGCTGGAGACCTTCAAGTTTCGCTCTTTGAGAGCTGTCTGCAGCGCCGTGACTAATGACGGTGCATTCCCCATGGTGCCTCCTTATTTACAGAGAACCATCAACCATCATCCTAAAAAGCAGGGGCCTCTCGGAACTTACCCCTCCGGGCCCTAACAAAACCCAAAACCTCTATTCTTACCACTCTTGCAAAGAGCCAGGATATTGGTTTAAAAAGAGAAAAAATACTACTAAAATTTAAATGCTTCAGGCACCTTCAGCCTTCTAGCCACCATTCCAATGTCCTAAATTGCCAATGGTCAGGTTCCAAGGAACGACAAAGACTCTTCCCAGTCCTCCTTCTTAATTGGCCTGGAGGAACAACTCTGGACTGAGCATGAGTCTCTCTCTGTCCTTATTAACCCGGGAGCTACATTTGCTCAACCCCACTGCTATACAGCAGACCCTGCCTTGGAGAGCTAAAACAGTGCAAATAGTGGGGTCTCAAATAGACCTCAAGCTCCTGCCTCTGAAGCTATTCCCTTTTGTCTGGGCCCTTGAGAGATAAATATCCTCTTCTCCTCAGTTCCTCCAACCCAGTTATTTACTGAACCAAGATTTCTTTAAAATATATGTATTATGACAGAACTTCTTTCTCCCAAAAGGAGGGAAATAATCTTAGAATTTGACAGTAGTAATCAAAATAGCCAACCATGGGAAGTGACTCTTAAAACATCTTTTATTTGCTCTGCCTGTGACAGGTACTACAGCTGAGTCTGGAAACATGGATCACTTTGTTCTCTTGGATCAGCTGATATCCTCTGGATGGGCAAAATTTCCAACTGATATTGGCAGACTCCACAGAAACTCCCATCAAAATTCAAAGAGATCACTCAAAACCTCTCCCCTATAAACAATACTCTACAAGACGCCCTTTAAGGCATCAAGCCCATAATAGAAGATTACAAGGCTCAGGACCTCTTCCCCTGCCCCTGCACCAGTCCCCATAAAACCCCCATTTTACCTGTGAGAAAATCCAATGGCTGAGGATGGAAGTTTGTCCAGGACCTCTAAGCAATAAATGTCATTGTTCTCCCTTAGTACCCTGTTGTTCCTATCCCCCATAAACAGCTGACATCCATTCCCGCGGAAAGCAGATTCTTCGTTGTAATTGATCGATTCAGTGTATCTTTAGCATTCCACTTGAAAAGGATAGCAAATATCTTTTTGCTTTCACTTGGGAAGAACAGAAATACAACTGGAAGGTAATGCCCTGCGGTTTCACAGAGAATCCTTACTTTCCATAAACCTTAAAGACTTATTTGGATGATGGAAAGTTTCCAGGATCTACCTTGTTAAATATGTAAATGGTCTGCTTTTCTGCTCTCCTTCTCAAGTCCCTTTACAGGAAGACAGATTCTACCTGCTAAAACTTTTGGCCTTTATGGCACATGAAGTCTCCAAAGAAAAGCTGCAGTTTGCTCAAGCTCAAGTTCAACACTTAAGGCATCTGGTCTTGCAATAGGACTACATTTGGCTGCAGAGGAAATCCCTCACAAATGCTTAATGCTGGCAGATCACCTTTTGACTCCATGACAATATATAGGTAACTCATCTAACAATAGCAGTTTTTCATAGCTCATTAATTGTTCTTATTTAAAAAATGAAGGTGAAGATGGCAAGTATTGTGCAGGGTATGAAATTGCACTACATTTGAAATCATTGTGACAATACTTATACCTTTGGCTACTTTGGCCCAATAAACTGAGTTATATGCCCCTAGTCGAATTTATAACTTAAGTCAAGGGTAAAACCACATGTTTACTGACAGTTGGTATGCCTTTGGGGTAGTTCATGACTTTGGAATATTATGGAAAAAATGAGGTTTTCTAACCTCCAATGGGGGTAAATTTAAAACGGCTCTTAAGTCCAAAATGTACTAAATGCCATACTTTTGCAGGTGGCTCTGGGCATTCCAGATTCAACTCCCTGGAGGCCACAGGAGACCACCTCACAAGTATTTCTACCAAAACTACTGCCCTTAAAGAAGGCAAAAGCCAAATCTCTGCATGTTCCAAAGGGATGCTCTCCCAAATGATAATCTGGAGAATTGACAAAAGGTACCCAACAAGTGGACCTGGAGAGGGAAAAACAATATCTGTAATCTAATAACTATTGGTTCAGTAAAAACAGAGTACTCTGGCTTGGACCAAATAGCAATCTGGCCCTACTAGAAATTCTAAAATTCCCTCTACTTATCACTGAACATGCATTAAACCATCAGTCTACTGACAGTGATAGTGTTCGTGAACCAAAATTGGTGGGGAAACAGGAACAAGCCTGCAAAAAAAAGCCTACTTCACTTGTCCCACCTGTCCATATGGCTTCTGGATGTGTTAAATTGCCGAATGAGCCATATAAGTTCTGACAAAGGAATTTCTTACAGCTTCCCCATCACATGGATAAAAATGGGTTAGTCATGTTATATTTGTTTTCTCACTGGACCAAAGCTTTCCCTTGTAGACAGGCCAATGCTGCTTCTGTGACTAAAATTTCTGTTAGGAAAACTTACCCCTCCTGGAGAATCCCTCTCAAACATCACAGTCATTAGGGGAACCCAGTTACTGGTCAGGTACTTTGATCTGTGCTGTCTGGCTAGTTTTACCGCACTTGCATCGTGTATAACATCCTCGGGGCAATTGAACGCACTAACAGCACAATTAAGATTCATTTGGCAAAATTTGTAGAGCCCATCCAAATATCTTAGCCAAAAATATGGCTATTAGTCCTTTTAAGTTTCAGATTCACCCTTTTGGAATGAGTAGACTCTCCCCCTTTGAGATAGTCCAATGTACTTGGCCCCTTCCTCCTTTACCTCACAGCTGATAAAAGGAGACATTTTAATATGTGAAGGCCCAATTACTTCTATTAAAATAATCATGCTTGGTAGAGCAATCTTCTGTAGGACCTAAACATTCAGTGAAGACAGCAGGTTAGCCTGAGCACAGCTATCTTAAGAAGCCCAGAGGCCATTTTCTGAATATGTTCAGAAAGCCCTTGAAAAACAAGGTGAAAAACAAGTTAATCATGAACACCAGGTGGTGGGCAGCTGCGGCCTTCAGACAGCTAACCTTGGTCAGTTAGTCATACATACCAAGCTTATCTTGCTGAAACACTGTATGGCTGAGGGTGTTCTTATCTCATGAAACCCCCGAGATGTGGTGCCAACCGAAGATTTATGTGTCCTTGGAAAAAAAAAAACCCTGTTACGTGCTTGTAGAACAATACTGTCTTTTTAGAAAATGCTATAAAAACCTCCGGCTTTGACTGCTCGGGGTCCTTGTTGAGACCCGCTGCGTCGGGCTAACACTTGGACCCCAGCTAGCTGGTTCCTGAATAAATTCCTCTTGCTTGTTGCATCAAGAGACGCCTTTCGTGAGTGATTTGGGGCGGCGTCCTCCTCTGGGAGAATCCAACATTTGGGGGTTCGTCCGGGATTGTGCGCTCACCCCGCTTCACTCCCGAAGTTGCTCTTAGAGGAAAAGGTAAAGTTAGTGGTGCCTTGAGCTGTCTGTGTTCTGTTTTCTGTTTTTCAGTGAGACCGGTTGGAATTCTGAAAGGTACCCTCTGTCTGGCAGTCGTCCCGATCCCATAAAGGGGTCGAGACTGCGGTCGGTAGACGTACTTGGAGTGCCGCAGGCTGCAACCCTGGGGGACGCCTCGGGGAGATTGGAGGGCCAGGGACGCCTGGTAGCCTCTCATCTGTTTTTCCGGCAAAGTGAACCTGATGAGATAAGGTTGATTTTTGGGCGCCAGGAGTATCAACCCTCCGATTCATTTCGGTTTCTGATTGAAAATCTGAGAAAAACAAAAAGCGGCCGCTGTGTGTCTAATTTGTGTGTGTCTTTGTTTTTTGTGTCTTTTACGTGCCTAATTATTGTTGTACTGACAATGGGACAGACAGTGACAACCCCCCTTAGCCTGACGTTAGATCATTGGACGGAAGTCAGAGCGAGGGCACATAATCTGTCAGTAGAAGTGAAAAAGGGACCATGGCAGACTTTCTGTACCTCCGAATGGCCCACCTTCAATGTTGGGTGGCCCTCGAAGGGGACTTTTGATCTCCCCACTTTATTAGCAGTAAAAGCCGTTGTCTTCCAGGATTCGCCTCAAAGACATCCAGATCAGCAACCCTACATTGTAGTCTGGCAAGAGTTGGTAGAAAACCCACTGCCCTGGGTAAAGCCCTGGGTGCAAAAGAAAAAGGGCCCTCGAGTTCTAGCTGCCCAGACCAAACTTCAGGGCAAGGAAAAAGAAACTACTACCAGAGTTCACCCTGACACTCAAGATTTGCTTATGGTTGATGATCCCCCTCCTTATCCCCCTGCTACCCCTGCCCCTACGGCCCCCCCGGCCCCCCCAGCACTGCCGGCGCCGCCACCCCCGGCACCCTCAGTCCCTGATGCCAAGGCAGTGGGGGTGGCTCCGGGGCCTGCCCAGGGAACTCGGCGCCGCCGAGGGACCACCTTAGACCCATTGGGTATTTTTCCTCTCCGGTCCTATGGAGTTCCCATCATCGGGGAAGAGGGAGAACCCCCTTTCCAACCTCTGCAATATTGGCCATTTTCCTCTGCTGACTTATATAATTGGAAAGCTAATCACCCTCCCTTTTCAGAGGAACCACAAAGACTAACTGGGCTAATAGAGTCCTTAATGTTTTCTCACCAGCCCACTTGGGATGATTGTCAGCAGCTTTTTCAGGTGTTCTTCACCACGGAAGAAAGAGAGAGGATCCTCCTGGAGGCACGAAAGAACGTGCCTGGGACCGATGGACGACCATTGCAACTCCCTCATGACATAGAGAGGGTTTTCCGTTGACCAGACCCAACTGGGACTTTAATTCTCCAGAAGGTAGGGAGCGACTAACCATCTATCGCCAGGCTTTGCTGGCGGGTCTCCGTGGGGCCGCCAGATGCCCAACCAATTTGGCCAAGGTAAGAGAGGTCAGTCAGGGAGCCACCGAGGCACCCGCAGTGTTCTTAGAACGCCTGATGGAAGCCTTCAGGCGGTACACTCCTTTTGATCCCACTTCTGAGGAGCATAGTGCTTCAGTGGCCCTTGCTTTTATCGGGCAGTCAGCACCCAACATTATAAAGAAGCTTCAGAGGCTAGAAAGTTTACAAGATTTGTCGTTGAAAGATTTGATAAAAGAGGCTGAGAAAGTTTATCACAAGAGAGAGACTGAGGAAGAGAAAGAGTTAAGGAAAGAGAAGGAAAGAGAAAGTAAAGAAGAAAAAAGAGATAGAAGGCATGAGAAGAATTTAGCAAGGATCTTGGCCGCAGTAGTAGAAGGTAAGGGACAGTTGCCCTCCAGTGGCAGAACTAGCAAGGCAGGGCACCTGGGCAACCGGACCCCTTTAGAGAAAGACCAATGTGCATACTGCAAAGACAAGGGGCATTGGGTGAAAGAGTGCCCTAAGAAGACACCGCGGGGACCTCCGAAGAAGGTGTTGTCTCTGATGGAGGAAGAAGATTAAGGAGGACGGGGCTCGGAGCCCCTCCCTGAGCCTAGGGTAACCCTGAAGGTAGAGGGGCAACCCGTTGAGTTTCTGGTGGACACCGGTGCTCAACATTCTGTACTGACTCAAGCTAGGGGCCCCCTCTCTGGCAAAAAGTCTTGGGTGCTCGGGGCTACAGGTCAGAAACAATATGCATGGACTACCCAAAGAATGGTAGACTTAGGAGTGGGACGAGTAAACCACTCATTCCTTGTCATACTGGAATGCCCCACACCCCTATTAGGAAGAGACATCTTGACCAAAGTCGGGGCCCAAATCTCCTTTCAGGCTGAAGACACTCAAGTGACTAATCGGGAGAAAAAAACCTTTGGGCCTAAGTATCCTGACCATTAGATTAGAAGACGAGTACCGTCTTTTTAAAGAACCAGAACCCTCCCGAGTTAGTCAGGGGTGGCTCAACCAGTTTCCAAGGGCCTGGGCGGAGACGGCGGGTATGGGGCTTGCTGTGAACCAGCCCCCGGTAGTCATAGAATTAAAAGCCTCAGCCCTACCAGTGACTGTGAGACAATATCCAATGAGTAAAGAAGCCAAAGATAGAATTAGACCCCATATCCAGCGGCTCATAGAGCAGGGGATATTAGTAAAATGTAAATCCCCATGGAACACTCCCTTACTGCCTGTAAAGAAAGTGGGAACAGGAGATTATCGACCAGTGCTAATAAAAGGGTACAGGACATTCATCCCACTGTGCCGAACCCTTATAACCTGCTAAGCTCCCTGGCCCCGGAAAACACCTGCTATACAGTCTTAGATTTAAAAGACACCTTCTTTTGTTTGTGCCTGCACCAGAGTAGCCAACCGCTGTTTGCTTTTGAATGGAAAGACCCCTTCACAGGAACTACTGGACAATTGACCTAGACTCGCTTGCCACAAGGATTCAAGAATTCACCCACCCTCTTCAACCAGGGTTTACATCAGGACTTGGCCTTTTACCGAGCCTCCAACCCACAGGTAACTTTGTTACAATATGTTGATGACTTACTGATAGCAGCCCCTACTCAGGAAGCCTGCCAAGAGGCCACTGGAGCCCTTTTGACTGAACTTGCTAAATTGGGGTATAGGGCATCTGCCAAGAAGGCACAGATTTGTCAACAACAAGTGACTTATTTGAGATATTCCCTGAGAGAGGGGAAAAGGTGGCTAACTGAAGCCCGAAAGCAGACTGTGATGCAGATCCCGGTTCCCACTACTCCACGCCAGGTTCGCGAGTTTCTGGGGACGGCAGGGTTTTGTAGATTGTGGATACCCGGATATGCCACCTTAGCCGCCCCTCTGTATCCCCTAACCAAAGAGGCGGTACCGTTTGTATGGGGACCTGAACAACAGGCCTTTGATGATATTAAGAAAGCCCTCTTGTCGGCACCTGCTCTGGCGGTGACTAAGCCATTTGTCCTCTTTGTGGATGAACGGAGCGGAGTGGCTCGGGGAGTGTTGACCCAGCAATGGGGAAGAGACCAGTCGCTTACTTGTCAAAGAAATTAGACCCAGTGAGTAGTAGATGGCCTGCCTGCTTGAGAGTGGTGGCGGCTGTGGCCCTCTTAGTTAAAGATTCTGATAAACTAACTCTGGGACAGAAGCTTGTTGTAGTTGCTCCACATGCGCTGGAAGGTGTAATTCAGCAACCACCCGAAAGATGGATGTCAAACGCCAGAATGACTCACTACCAAACCTTGCTCCTAAATTGCGATCGTGTGGAATTTGCCCTGCCCACCATCCTAAACCCGGCTACTCTGCTCCCCGATCCGGGGAAAGAAGTACTCCATACCTGCCAAGAAATCCTGGCTGAGGAGACAGGGACCCGCCGGGACTTATGAGATCAGCCCCTGGAAGGACCAGGACTCCTGACTTGGTACACAGATGGGAGCAGTTACATCATGGAAGGTAAGAGGATGGCGGGAGCTGCAGTAGTGGATGATGACCGGATCGGAGCAGTTACATCATGGAAGGTAAGAGGATGGCGGGAGCTGCAGTAGTGGATGATGACCGGATCGTGTGGGCCAGCGGACTCCCAACGGGCACTTCTGCACAGCGAGCGGAACTCGTTGCCTTGACTCAAGCTCTAAGGATGGCAGAAGGTAAGAGACTTAACATCTACACTGACAGCCGATACGCTTTTGCCACCGCTCATGTACACGGGGCTATTTATAGACAGAGAGGGCTGTTAACTTCTGCCAGGAAAGATGTTAAAAACAAACAGGAAATTTTAGATTTGTTAGACGCCATCCATAGGCCTAAGGAAGTAGCGATAATACATTGCCCTGGACATCAGAAAGATGACTCTCCAATAGCTCAAGGAAACCGGAGGGCAGACCAAGCCGCAAAACAAGCAGCTCAGAGAATGAACATTTTACCCCTCCAGGTGCACCCGGAAGCAATATGTATCAAGAGCTTCCAGTATACACCTGAGGATCTCGCTCGGATAGACAAACTGGAGTTCCAAAAATCTTCACCCCTCGGAACATATAAGTCAGGAAATGAGAAAAACATTCTGCCCCAGAAAGAGGCAGGAGAATATTTGAGGCAATTACATCAATTGACACATTTAGGAGCCAAGAACCTAAAAGCCCTAGTTCAACACTCCCCTTATCATATCATTAGTTTAGAAAAAATGGCAGACAAGGTGGTGAAGAATTGTGTTCCTTGCCAACTAGTAAATGTGAATAGACATCAAATGATATGCGGAAAAAGGCTTCGTGGAGATCGGCTGGGAGCTTACTGAGAAGTTGACTTCACTGAAATTAAGCCTGCTAAATATGGACATAAGTACCTTTTAGTTTTTTTAGATACTTTTTCAGGATGGACAGAGGCTTTCCCCACCAAGACCGAGACAGCCCAGACGGTATCCAAAAAGACACTTGAAGAAATTTTTCCGAGGTTCGGAATCCCCAAGGTAATCGGTTCCGATAATAGACCTGCTTTCATTGCCCAGGTAAGTCAGAGATTGGCCAAGATCCTGGGGACAGATTAGAAATTGCATTGTGCATACAGGCCCCAGAGCTCAGGACAGGTAGAAAAGATGAATAAAACTCTAAAAGAGACCTTGACTAAATTGTCCCTAGAGACTGGTTTGTGTGATTGGTTGGTCCTCCTTCCCTTTGCTTTATTTCGAGTCCGAAACACTCCCGGCCGCTTTGGGCTAACACCCTTTGAGATAATGTTTGGAGCCCCGGCTCCACTTGAGTCGGCTCACCTCCACGCATCCCCCGAATGTGTAACTAATAAGTTTCTGCTTGAAAGGTTATGGGCCCTAGAAGTTGTACAGAGAGAAGTGTGGGCCACCATCCGGGAAGCCTATCGGCCGGAAGACCTGTCGGTGCCTCATCAGTTCCAGGTGGGAGACCCCGTTTACATAAGATGACACCAAACAGGAAACCTTGAGCCTCAAAGGACCCTTCATCGTCCTCTTGAGCACTCCCACAGCCGTGAAAGTAGATGGCATCTCCTCCTGGGTACACGCTTCACATCTGAAGAAAGCGCCCCAGTCGGACTCGGATTGGCGAGTAACTCGGACTGATAACCCTCTTAAGCTTTGCTTGTGTAAGAAGAATTATGTTATTAGTGACTCTAATGCTCCTACTAACCCCAACCCACCAGAACACTAACCCTCATGAGCCTAGGTTACTGACATGGCAGGTCTACTCCCAGTCAGGAGAGGCAGTGTAGTCTATTTCTAAGGCCGCCCCCCTTAAGACCTGGTGGCCGTCCCTGCACCCTGATATCCACCCTAACGAGACCCCTGCTTATTCTTGTATTGCTTCTCACTTTTAGTCCCTGTGTTTTAAACCGGCTAATATCCTTTGTTAGAGAAAGAGTGAGTGCCGTTCAAGTACTAATGCTGAGGCAGCAGTATCACCCTCTTACGCAGCAAGAAGAAACGAACATTCCATGATTGGAATGATCAAAGAGAAAGTGGGGAAATGTAGGACCTAAACATTCAGTGAAGACAGCAGGTTAGCCTGAGCACAGCTATCTTAAGAAGCCCAGAGGCCATTTTCTGAATATGTTCAGAAAGCCCTTGAAAAACAAGGTGAAAAACAAGTTAATCATGAACACCAGGTGGTGGGCAGCTGCGGCCTTCAGACAGCTAACCTTGGTCAGTTAGTCATACATACCAAGCTTATCTTGCTGAAACACTGTATGGCTGAGGGTGTTCTTATCTCATGAAACCCCCGAGATGTGGTGCCAACCGAAGATTTATGTGTCCTTGGAAAAAAAAAACCCTGTTACGTGCTTGTAGAACAATACTGTCTTTTTAGAAAATGCTATAAAAACCTCCGGCTTTGACTGCTCGGGGTCCTTGTTGAGACCCGCTGCGTCGGGCTAACACTTGGACCCCAGCTAGCTGGTTCCTGAATAAATTCCTCTTGCTTGTTGCATCAAGAGACGCCTTTCGTGAGTGATTTGGGGTGGCGTCCTCCTCTGGGAGAATCCAACACTTCCACATTGCACACTCAGGAGACAACGACCTGAAGCATTACACCCAACCTGAGATTTCACCTGTTGGAAAAGACACCTCCAGGAAGACTCTTCAACCTCACCAGAAAGCTCTTCATCAGGAACTAACCAAACCTGGGGCTGTCAAGCTCCAGAGAACAGACTCTTGGGTTCATGTGACACATCTAAAGAAAGCATCAAACCGTGACTGGGCCACACTCCATCTGGTGACCTGAAAATAAAGATTTCCCAGAATTGAAGCAGACAACATTAGAAAGAGAACTTTCCTGAGATACCTGGACCAGATCTGTATATGTTTTCTCATTGATGACTGCTTCTTTCTCTTTCTTGGAAAGAAAATGCACTTGTTTGCACTTCCCAAGCCCTTGCAAAAGGTGAAACCTCTTGTTTTGATTACGGTCTTTTGGAAACAGCTTCATCATGAACCCATGAGCTTTTTCTGAGGGGTTAGAAGGTCCAGAATTCACAAAAGTCTTTCTTTTATCTGAACCACTAATTGACTTGGATTCTTATGCAAATTCATGGTCTCTGAAATTGCAACCTTATGCGCTGTATCATAGATAACACAATTGGTTCCAAACAGTTCTTTTGAGATAAAAATACTGTTTTAATACATCTTTGATGTGCTGCTATTCTTGCAAAAAGTTCATTAGCTATTTGCTTCATCTTTGTACCTGTACTGTATCTACTCAAATGTGCTCAGTTAATTACTTCCAGTGTGCTCTTGCAGCACACTATTCTGCTTTCATGGCTGGGGACTTCCAGGAGGCATGCATGACTCTGGGTTGGCTTCTGTAGGAAGACCTTTTCTACCCTAAGTCAGAATAAGTGCCAGTAAATATTTTCTATTGGCTACTTTCAGACTTAGAGCCCTGGTTTAGGACTATCATGCAATTTGATATTGTCATGTTACTTATTCTGTTTTGTGTAATTATTTTAAGTTTTCTACTTTATTGTCTGTCAAGCTTTTGGAAAAGTCATGTACCCAATAAGGAGATGATCTCCAGTGCTTGTAATATGGACTACCAAGGGGATGGGAGGTGCCTAAGAGTTCTCCCTCCTAACTTTGCTTGTTACTCAAATGTGGCCTTAAGTGGTTTCCAACTTCTATGTACTTTTTCTGTGCACATGACATAGGACATGACAACAAGGAAAGGTCCTTCTTGACTCTAAGGGACAAACCACTCGATAAAGAAAACCTGATTCTTGATCAGTGATGTTTCCAGAGAAAGACTTTGATCAAAAAGGGGGAATGTGAAAATTAACAAAGGGAAACTTCACTGACATAGTGTCAGGAGGCATGCAGGGGAAGCTCCAACACCCACCACTCCTTGTAAATCTCAAAACCCTCTAGAACAAATGGATGACGTAGTGTTTTTCCTTCTTTAAAAAAAGAAGGGGACTATCTCCTGTTTTTTGAAATATCTGAAGCAGATCTTTATTCATTTCCTCATCGATTACTGCTTCTGTCTCTTTCTTGGAAAGGAAATGCAGCAGGAAGAAGGTTTCTGCCTCCCTGCAACATCCTAGCCAATGAGAAGCCACAATATGTGGGACTACCACTTTACCCTGATGGACTTTTTTTTTTTTTTGCTATTATTAATGTACAATTACATGAGCAACATTATGGTTACTAGACTCCCCCTATTATCAAGTCCCCACCACATACCCCATCACAGTCACTGTCCATCAGTGTAGTAAGATGCTATAGAATCACTGCTTGTCTTCTCTGTGTTACACTGCCTTCCCCATATCACCCCCCCTACATTATGTATGCTAATGGTAATACCCCTTTTCCCTCCTTATCCCTCCCTTCCCATCCAACTTCCCCAGTTCCTTTCCCTTTGGAAACTGTTAGTCCACTCTTGGGTTCTGTGAGTCTGCTGCTGTTTTGTTCCTTCAGTTTCTTCTTTGTTCTTATACTCCACAGATGATTGAAATCATTTGATACTCGTCTTTCTCTGCCTGGCTTATTTCACTGAGCATAATACTCTTTAACTCCATCCATGTTGTTGCAAATGGTAAGATTTGTTTTCTTCTTATGGCTGAATAATATTCCATTGTGTATATGTACCACATCTTCTTTATTCATTCATCTACTGATGGACACTTAGGTTGCTTCCATTCCGTTTCTTGGCTATTGTAAATAGTGCTGCGATAAACATAAGGGTGCATATGTCTTTTTCAAACTGGGTTGCTGCATTCTTAGGGTAAATTCCTAAGAGTGGAAATCCTGGGTCGAATGGTATTTCTGTTTTGAGTTTTTGGAGGAACCTCCATACTGCTTTCCACAATGGTTGAACTAATTTACATTCCCACCCCCAATGGACTTTTTTGCTTGGAACAGCTCCCCCAACTTGGCCATTTTCCTCTATAAAAGAGTCTTCCCCTCCTTTGTTCTCTGAACGTGCCTATGGTTCTGCTGTGGCTTGCATGTCCTGGATTACAATTCTCTACTCTTCCTGAATAAGCTCATTTTTGCTGATAAAACAACTGCTTTATTTTTAAGATTAACAAAAGCCTCATTCTTCTTCTCCAAGGCTTGCAGTAACTGACAAACTGGATAATAAAGGTACCTCCCTGAGATCTCACAGACTTCCTGTGAAGAGGGAAACTGTGGAGTCTGTTCAGAGAACTTTCAGTGTGCTCAGAGAACGACTAAGCACCTTTCTCAGGCTCCAGTACCTGAGGGAACATTTAGCAAGACCCATCTGTAACAGTGTCTTATGGGGAATTATAGCCCAGAGGAACCCAAATCAACCTATAGGAGAGATACTTTCCTGCTGGGGATATCACTGAAGGCTGCTAGGAGAGGCAGTATGACAGTATTGATCCTGACCTTGGTGGGATTTGGGGAAGACGTTCTAGGAGGAAAGGAGAGCAAAGTAAGAGGCAGAGGTTGGAATGCAGAGACCATGTCTAGATCTGGTCAGTTAAGACTATTCTGCTGGAGCAGAAGGCATCTGTGCCATTGACAATAGCTCCAGTTTCCAAGTGCTTCAAAGTGTTCTCATTTGTACCTTCTGGGCTAAGCTATGAAATGCTTTATCTCATCAAATCTGCATACATTAGATACTGTTATCTCCATTTTTTTCTCTAAGAAAGGCTTAGTGAGATAAGGTTACAGAGATAAATCCTGTTAAACCTGGAATTCAACCCTGACCCTAAGGTCCAAACTTAAATCACTAGCAATGTTGGCTTCCAGTGAGATATTGGTAAAGTACATTAGGGCTGGGCCAGTGAGGGTCTTGGATACCTAGCAAAGAGTCACATTCAAGGATGCTAAAGCTCTGAAAGTGAGAATACTTTGAAGTTCCAAACTAGTCATGGGGCCTCCTCAAGTCTAAGTAGAAAGGTGCATGCACACCCAAGCCAAAAAACCCAATTTGCAGGCCAGAAAAGCTCTGATATGAGATGGGCCATTGTCTGCTGGGAGTGTGACTCCAGATCTACAGTATAGGAAAAGCTGCCCCAGGTGCCAGGCGTGCTCATTCTGCCATTCTTTGACAGTACTCTGGGGTTCTATTCTCCTCAGGAGCCAACGTGGCACTGGACTCGATTCCAAAATTACCTGCACTTGTACCCTGTGCAAAGGGGCAACCCAGGAGGCTGATGAGGGTATGAGAAAAAAGAGAGTGAGACCGAAGGGAATTTAGTGCCTCACAGGGTCTCTCCCCATTGTCCTAGCTTTGTTTGGGAGCACCCCAGGGTTCCCCCTCTTCCCAGTGGGGGAGGAGAGAGGCAGGGAGAGGCAGGCTGCTGAGCAGCAAAAGCATCCAGCTCTGAGTCAGGTCACCTCGAATAAATGGATGGTGACCAAATAAATAATGATGTGACACTGGGCAAATATCTCTGCTATCTGTAAAAAAGGCAGACAGAGTGGGTGATGCAGAAGAGCCTCCAGGGTTTGTTTTTCTTTTATTGCAGTAAAAATGCATAACAAAATGTACCATCTTGACCATTTTTAAGTATACGGTCCGATAGTGTTAAGTGTACTCACATTGTTGCACAACAGATCTCCAGAGCTTTCTCATCTTGCACAACTGAGACTCCATACCCATTAAATAATAACTCCAACGTCCACCCCTCCCCATCCCCTGGTAACCACTACTTTACTTTCTGTTTCTACGAGTTTAACTACTTTAGATGCCTCATACCAGTGGAATCATACAGTACTTGTTGTTTTGTGACTGGCTTATTTTACTTAGTACAATGTTGTTAAGGATATTGTAGCATGTGACAGGATTTTCTCTCATTTAAAAATTGAATAATATTCCAGCGTATTGTTTGCCACGTTATTTTTATCTAGTCACCAGTTGATGGAAATTTGGGTTGCTCCCACCCTAGGCATTATTATTGTAAATAATGATCTATGAATGTGGGTGTGCAAATATCTTTTCAAGCCTCTGCTTGACTCAGGTTTAAGGTGCAAATGAGTTTGGTTGCATATTTTATTACTACTTTACTGAAAAAAAAATGGAGCTTCTCAGAAAGTGAACAAATTGAAATTAACACTGTAGATGCTGCAGAGAGACATTCATTTGGGGAAGTTTAGGTGTTCAAAGCCAAGGTTTGGACACTCAACAAATTCCTAAAACTGCACCACCAGGAGCCAAAATAGTCTTAAATTTGGGCCTTGCAGAGAGGGTCCTGGCATCTGTAACATAATTACAAACTTCAGTCACAACATTATCTAGGAAGCCTTTTCAGCAGGTAATGGGTATCTACTAATATAAATAATTTGCTGGATAAGCCATGCATTGACTTGTTGGAAACTATGGGAGATGACATGCCAGTTGTGCAGAAAATCATCCTTCAAATTCAATCATGTATACTGTGGCCCCAGGGAAGAACATTTAGAGTCCCTACATTTTCCTTTGAAAGAAAGGTTTGCTTTTCTCTCCTGAGTAGCATGGCTAAAAGGTCTGGCAGAGAATCAGGCCTGTTCCTAAATATTGGAACCTGCCCCTCCAGCACAGTGACTCAGTGGGGTGGTAGGTGTTAAATGATTCATTTTTAGCAAAGTTGTGCCTACTGGTTGAGGTGCAGAAGTATCTTAAGTCACTAATCACATAATTCTTTTTAGAGAAAACTAAAATGGAACCCAGCTGAGCCTCTCTGGGTTCCTTTCCATAATCAGAATTCCTGTTTCAGGGTGGTATGGGGAAAGCCCAGTCATTCTTAATAACAGTTGCCAATCCTTGTCTGGGAATGTGGATATGATGAGCACAGTCTCTCCCCGTGAGATTGTTGAGATCTAGGTGGGACAGAGGGAGTTAGGGACTGTGGTAATTGAAGTAGGAAATAAACAAGGGAGCCTAGAAGAGGGGACGTAACTCAGGCAGAGTGTGAGAAAAAGCATTGCACAAGTGTTATTTGACCTGGGCACTGGAGGTTGATGAGGAGTTTTACTGGCAGGAAAGCATAAGGAAGGGCAGTCTAGGCTGGGGAAACAGCATGTGTACAAAGATATCGTGATGTTTGGAAATGTGTGTGAATGGCAGTATGACTGTATAACAAACAGGGCAGGTGAGGTTAAGATTGTGAAGCGTGAGTACTCCCTCCAGAGGAGGGCCACAGTAACCCCAGGAACTCCTGCCAGGAAACCCGGGTGGATGCAGCTCCATTCCCTGCCTCCATGGGTGACCACAGTGTCTGAGCAGAGAGAAGCACAGCTTTGACTGTGGAGAACAGGAATTGTCTCGCGGGTGTCACGGGTATCACTTCACAGCAACTTGTGGGGAGGGGACACTGAATTACCAAAGAGGAGAACTTGCCAGGCAAAAGCTTTGAGCTGATGTTTCCTTGGGGGAGGCTGAGGTGAGTGTGGAGAATGCTCACCTCTTGGCTCCTTCCTGCAGCAGCTCTGGTTATTCCAGCCACTGACCAGAAGCTCACTTACATCCCTGGGATGCAGAAACAACGTCCACTCACTGGCTCCACACAGGCTTCTGGGCATCCTGATGGTGTGTCAACAAGGGGATGCTGTTGGTACTTTGAGATATCATCAAGAGAGCAGCATACAGCCAGGTGACTGGAGGTGGGCAGGAGCCCTTCATCTTCTCCCAGAAGGACTGGCTGGTGGTAGCCTGTCATTGCCCAGAGCAGGTTAGCTGTGGCTTGGGAGACAATGCTTTTTATCATCCCAACTCAGGCTTTTCTGTCTGGGACACAGGTTATCCTGAGGGGGACACTAGGACAAGAAACACAAATTTGGACTGTGGTAGGCAAAATTAGGCTCTCTCTGGGTTGCTCTTCCTTCTAAACATTTTTAGAATGAAATCAAGAGTGTCTTCAGAAGCCCTCTAGTGAATGGAGTCACCTGTCTCGCTAGCCAGGTTTGTCTTCATCCAGGAGCTCTAAGTGCCTCTCCAGCCTCAGTAAAAGTGGAGATGGTTTATAATAATGATTACATATATTATATGCTATTACATAATAACTAATGAGAGAGAGAGCTGGGAAAAACTATAGAAATCTCCCAGACCAGGGGTACCCAAGACATGGAGTGTGTGGAGACTTTTATTTTTTACCATTGTAGCTATTTGCTTTTTAATGACATCACTTTTAAAATTTCAACACAAGTCTCCATATTGAAAAGCAAATCTCCCTCTCATCTTTTACTCCAAAAACACACTTCCTCCCCCAAAATGTAACTATTGTAATCAATTTGTAATGTTTCCTTCTTGATCTTTTTCTATGCACATACAAGGTCAGCATGTTGATGTAGACCTACACATAGTCAGAGGTAGGCATAGAGAGACAGGACCAGATAGAGACAGAGATAGATAGAGGTGGAGAAAGATAAGATAGAGATGGAGATAGAGATACATCTCATATCAGCTGCTCCTTCCTGTTCATCAGGAACAGGCAATCTGAAAAGTTAACTTCTTGGGAACAGAGAGTGAGTAGTAAAAGTATGTATGCTGTTCCCAGCTGGTTGAGGGGAGCATCCGCATACATTGCAATATTCCTTTGGGAAGGAGAAACAAGCCACTACATGGTGGGTGGAGAGAGTAGAGAAGCCAGACACATGGAGAGGTTGAGGTTCCTAAGACTAATGGAGAGATAGGATTGGGGTACCCAGCGTTGTGCAGGATATGAGCCTTTCCAGCAATCTAGGGGTTGCTGCAGGCTCTTGGTAGAGACTGAACCATATACACTAAAGAACTGAAAGTGGCTTTGAAGGTCTGATGGCAAATGCACTGCCTGGGGGGAAATCAAAGCAGGTGATTTACATTACCAAATACAGGTGAGGATGTGAAGTAATTGGAACTCAAACATTGCTGGTGGAAAGAAAAATCGCAGCAACACTTTAGAAAACACTTTGAGAGTGTCTTATCAAGCTAAACATATACTCACCATATGACCCACTCCTAGCTATTAATCCAAAAGAAATGACATGTGTCCAAGCAAAGGTTATATACAAATGCTCATAGCAGCTTTATTCATAACTGTCGGAAGACTGGAAACAACCCAAGTATATCCATCAACTGGTGAATAGAAAGACAAATTTGGCATATCTGTACAATGGGGTAGTTCTCAGTGACAAAAAGGAATGATGTACAGATGCACAGGGCAACACGGATGATCTCACAGGCATTATTCTCAGTGAAAGAGGCCAGACACAAAATGCTGCATACTGCATGATTCCACTTATATAAGATTCTATAAAAAGCAAAGCTATAGTGATAGGAAGCAGAGACTAGGGGCCTGGGGAAGAGGACTGACCACAAAGAGGTATGAGAGAACTACTGGTGGTAATAGAAATGTTCAACGTGATCACTGTGGTGATGTTGGTACATGGCTGTCCACATTTGTCATATGTCTTCAAATAAAACACTTGAAATTGGTGAGTTTTACCTCAACTATACCTTAATAAAACATACTTTACTGAAGCTGACCCCCCCAATTTTTTTTAATTCAAGCAAAAATAGGTGAGAAGGAAGTTGATAACAGGATTGAGAAATGGGATAAAACTATAGAAAAGCAGAGTTTTCAGAAAATCACAGGGAACAACTTTAAATAAATACATCTTAAAACTTAGTTGAAATGAACAATGTTTCAGAAAAATATAATTTAGTAAACTGAATCAATAGAAAAGTTCTTAATGGGTTCACTATATAAGCACAACCTAGATGCTCCCAATATCGAGGACAGTGAAGAATTTGAGGGAGCACAGTCCATAAGACTATCCAGACTTCTGACGCCAATGGCAAATGTGGAGTCCCTGAGACCATACGGAGGTTTGAAAATACACTGGAGGGATTCATAGAACTTATTGAAAGCCATCATGCTTGTAGTTATAGTTTATTATAGGGAAAAGATACTGATTAAAATTAGCCAAGGGAAGAAGTGCATGGGGCAGAGTCCAAGAAAGTACTGAACCCAGAGGTCCTCTAACTATGGGGAAAAATGTTATTTTTTTCCCAGCAGTGATGTAGAACCATAGGCAGTACTGGCAATCAGAGAAGCCCACCCAGGCCTTAGTGTCCGGAGTCTTTGCTAGGACTCAATCTCATAAACCTGGTTGGATACCCATATGGCTAAATCTCAGTGACTCTACCCTAAATCACACTGTTAATATCTGGCCATACCAATTTTCTAATTCAAGCAAAAAAAAAAAGAAATTGATGCCAGGATTGAAAAATGAAATACAAGCACAGATAAAGCAGAGTTTTTAGGTCATATCATATTAATTTGAATTACAATGACTTTGTGGTATATTTTGATACTTTATAAGGGAAATTTTGCCTGTGTTCTTTTATATAACTTTTATAACTACTCTAAGACATTTATGTTCCCTTATAAAACTTGAACTGAATATTAGTTAAGTTGTATTCAGCTATAAGGGCACAGTGTTCATACTCCATGAGTTGAGTTTAATTGTTGTATAAAAATCATGTAAAAGATTACATTATGATTAGGCACTGAAATGAAAAAGTTACTGTGAATGCAGAAATTCTTGGAAACAGAGGTGGAACATAAGTTTGATATTAGTAAAGGAAATTTTTTCATTAGAGAAATGACTTCATTTTCCTATTTTTCTTGCAAAGCAACAATCAAGAAGATTATAAAACTAAGAAAGCTATTTCCCACCCCAACACACACACACACACACACACAAAAAAAAAAAAATGAAGGCTATTGTGTTTTGCTACTAAGACACATGGATTATAATGCAATGGAAAATCTGCCAAGTCTTTAGAAAGAGATAAAAGAAATTCCAAAGTAATGAGAGGTTGGTGTCATCAATTCAGGTTTTGCAAGACTATCATTAAGATGTCAAACATCTATTTATCAAAACTTCTTTGTGACTTTAAGCAGAAGACAAAAGTGGAGCACTCTTTCAGAAATGCTGCATTACCAGTGTTCCTAATAACCAAAGGATAACATCATGTGACAAATGCAGACATCAGTGACTATGACTCCAAAAAAAGAAAAAGGTTGGCCTTTGGATGCCAAGATATCTTACAAAAACTTAAACCCATTTTACGTCTATTTTTTCCATTAAGTATGCACAGAATCATGTATGAGATGGCAGCCAAACCAGACTTAGACCAATCAGAGTGCAACAGTACCATGGTCACAGTGATTGGCCAGTCAGAGTGAAGCTCTGGCCTTTTTTTTTGCTCGCTGGTGTAACTGCCCCTTCCCCATGCAGGATCTTTAAAGCCATCCTGCCACCACAAGAGGAACCAGCCTTAACATGAAGCCAGTAAAATGGATAACAGCAGAGAAGCAAAAGAGCCTGTATTGCATGACATTGAACCCCATGATCACCTCAAGGCAGTTGGGTTGGGCTTTCTGTTACTTGCAGAGCAAAGCTGCTTAACAGTAAATGTTAGTGGATAGAGCGATTGATGATGGGGGTGAACACTCCAGGGAAGCCCTACTTCCCCATCCTGGGGATGGATTGGAGACTCCATCACACACCATCCAGCCGCCCATCAGCCACTGACTGACCTGGTGAACCATGATCCTGTCTATTGAAGGCTCCAGAAAGATCCTAAAGGCTTTGCTGTGAGGTGCACTGTGGAAGTAAAATATCTTTTTATACTTGTAAAAAAATAAGAGAATGGCATTCAGGGATATTGGCAAGTAGAAAGATACTTGGAGCTGATCTGTACACATCTCTTTTTGTGGTTCATACACATTTCTAGATATTGATCTGACTTCCATGGATTCACAAAATGGGAATTGAGGGCTGAGACAATGAAACCAAGCATACACTTTAAATTTATTTTCACCTTGATGCTAGCTGCTTCTCAAAGTGTTCCCACTGGGCCTAGATACACTGCAGGACTATCTGCTTAAAAATCGTGTTACACTGCTGGCATGAATCACTGCTGAGCAAGCAGAGGAAGCTGGCTGAGTCTACGAGGTGGCATGATGCTGAAAGGATCACGAGTCTTTACCCACATTTGTCTCCTGCAGGCAATGTTTTCTGCCTGCTCTATGGGATTTGTAAAGGACAGAACAGTTTCCTAGCCTCTGTCAAGAGGGTAACATGTCTAAGTTGTCACAAAGCACCTAGTCAACCTTAATTTTTACCCCGTTAAATTCAAAATCTAGGTTATTGCATGGTTTTTACAACATTAGGAGTTTTTCTCTTTAAAACTTGGCAGAGTGATGTTTTGTTTTTAATCCTTGAGCTTTGTAAGTTTTCCTGTGCCTACTTGCCCATAACTTATTTTTCTGGCCCAATGACTGCCTTCTAATGAGTTCAGCCTGTGCCCTCTTGGACAAATTGGGAGTGTGGAGTGTGAGGGGTGTGTTAATTAGCTATCAACTCTAGCCTGGCTTTTGAAGTCCAGAGCTTTGGAATGTTATAGAAGTGTAAATATATCATGGTTTTCTGCATTTGGTGATTATATCACAGATGAAACCTCAGGGAGCTTCCCTCTCCAGGATTATGCTATTCCTGACCCCTGAATCGTTCCGTCATTAATGGTCCGTCTCTGGGGATTCATACCCAAAGCAAATGGCTTCCTGCTTTGTTCTAAGTGGCCTGTCTTCCCTGAAACTTTCCAACTGTTGACCAAACAAACAATTTCAGGATGGAGAGCATAAGCCTATGCTTCATGGGGTAAAATGAATGAGGCAGGGGTGAGAAAGTCCCTCTAGGGATTAATTGCCTTCTTATGACTATACCCACCTTGAACCAAATTATACCAGTTATTTTCAGGCCTTCAAATCAAATACCTTCACCTGCAAAAAGCCTGCTAGATCATTCAAACTGACCTCTTTCACCCCCCAATCTAGAAATACCTTCTCTTTCAGAACACTTTTTAATTATGTCTTGGTGCTGTCCCTGGGCCAGGCTCTGGGGTCCCAGAGGTTAAGAAAAGGAACTCATAGTGTGCTTGAGGAGAGACCTCTTGAATAGACTCTATAGTGCCCGTGAGTTTAAGGCAATGAGTCTGAGTTGGAGGTCAGGGAGGTAACTCAGGAAGCCTTTGGACTTTGGACAATAGTAGGCGTTTCCCAGGCAGATGATGTGGAGAGAAGCCATTGTGGACAGAAGGCCACCTCTGACCAGAGTGTCAGCCCCGCTTTGCCATTTCATTGCACATGGCCCTGTGACTGATCACCCCATTATCCCAGTGATATTTTCAGTGGTGGATTATGTATCAGTTCTTCCTGTCTCTGAAATAATGTCCTCACAATCACCTACTTTTATAAAGTAGTGTGAACACTTAATACATGAGGAGGAAGAGAATGGGTGCATGAATGGTAAACTCATGTGAGCCAAACTAGGAGGCTGCTCAGAGTCTGAGACGAGTCAGGCAACATCTCACTAGCCAGTGCTCCAGGCCACCACTTGCCATCCTCTGCCCAGTGGCCAGCATTTTGGGGAGAAGGATAATGAGGGATGGGGACAGAGGCTAGCAATTCTGAGCGTGTCCCTACAGTTTAAAGGGATGCTCATCAGAACGCGTCGGTTCTAAAGATTCCCCATCCTTATGTCAAAAATAGAGGGAAAAAGCTATTTAAAAAAAAAGGCTCAAAAGATCTCTGAGGACTGAAAGGTTACAGCCCTCAGCTACAGGACAGGTGCTTCCAGACCCAATTAAGGCAGAGCTTCCTTTTGCTCCAGGCAGTGCCCCTAACAAATGAGTCAGCGGTCTAGGGTCACCACTCGCGAAGGACTGAACAAAGCTAGACTGCCGTAAGGAGGGACAGCAAGACAGCTGCACAGCTTCTCAGGCGTGCTTCTCGCGGCCCGCAGCGCCAAAGCGTGCAGAGGCCGGGTCGGAGCCGGAGCCCCTCCCACTGGAGGCGGGGCTCTCGGAGCTAAGGTGGAGCGGAGTTCCTCCTGGAGCGGGGGCGGGTCGGGTCACATGGGAGCGGCACAGCGGCGCCGGCGCGAATCTGCGCAGGCGCGGGGTTCAGCTAGATCCCCTTGGGGCGTGGGAATGATTTGTCAGCTCGCGCCTCAGCTCCGTGCGAGAGAGGAGGTGGGCGGGAGGGGAACGCGAGCGGTGCGTGCAGCACTCACGGCCCTGCGAGGCACGTGACGTCCGCGAAGGCGGGCTCCGCCGCGGCGCAGGTGAGGAAACAGGCGAGGCCTGGGCGGCTGGGCGCGAGTAGATAAGATGCCGGGTTAATTATTTCCGCCAGAGGTCCAGAGGTGGCGTGAAGTTCTTTCCGAGCCCGCGGGGCCTGAGTCGGCCGCCACGCTCGGGACACTCCCCCTGCCCGGCGGCGCCCTTTCCCGGCCCCAGCGCGCCGCGGTCAGTGGAAAACCGCGTTTGGGGTCAGAAGACCCGGATTCGGGATTGGCGCGGCGCTGATTTGGCGAAGAACCCCTGTCTTCCCTGCCCCAAGTCTTTGAGTGAGGCTAATGGCACCTGCCTGCATTGTGGGTACAAAGAACTGAGAAAAGGGCTCTGCCCTGGCTCGCCGGTTGCGCTGGGGCAAACCTTCGGTGGGTTATGGGGGCTGTTCAGGGGTGGCGGGCAGAACAGCTAGAGGCGAGCTGGCAGAGGCTGATGGACCTAGTGGTTCTTGGTTTGTGCTTGCATAGGGTCGTGTTTTATGGGGTCACAATTTCTTCAGAATCGCAGAGGTACCTGTTTCCCATTCTTCCGTAAAGGTTATAAATTCCTGACAAAACTAGTAAGAGACAAAGTGTACATCTTAAAACACTGTGCTAAAGTCCGAGAATGAGACAGACAAGGCTCCCATTGGACAGCCTAGCTTCTAGGTGTTGCAGGCACAGGAAGCTGAAGGAGATGGTGGTGGTGGTTAAGGCCCAGGCTGTTAAGGGCTGTGGGGAGGCCCCACACCAAGGGAGTCCAGAAGCCGGACTGGGGGGCTCAGACCCAGCTGACTCTGGACTTCATTTTCTTAACCACACCAGCTGTTTCCATAGCCCACTTACCTGGAACTCAATTTAGTTTTTGTTTGTTTTATTTTAATATATTTTCCTTTGAGTTTGGCAGATGATTAAAAGAAGAAAATAATTACTTAAGATGCATTTTGAAAAGCATTGTCCAGGAGCCAACTTCGATGCTCCTGCTCCAGCCCAGTCACGGAAACAGAATTGGGATTCAAAATACCAATCCTGACTCCTTGGAACATACCCACTCATCAGAAACACTCCATTTCGTGTACAAACAACATTTTGGGGGCAATAATTGACTAATCTAGAAATGAGTAAGAATTATACCTCATGTTTATGTCACTCTTTGTCATGTTGCTTACAAAGCACACCAATACATTTTATCCTTTGATTTTTACAACTCTAGAAGGGAATTCAGGATTCATTTCCGTTTTACTAATGCAAAAACAGTGCTTTGTGCAGGTTCTCACAACTTGTAGGAGTTTGAATTAGACCTTAGGTATTCTTGGTATGGCTCTTCTCATCTTGTCCTTCTTTATAAGGGCATGCCATTTAGTTGCAATCTTAAGCATTGTTCCTAAGGGTTACCTTATCACCTCATGGCACTTAAATGATGCTGGGCTAATTTGGTTAGGACTGGAAATCTGGGGCTTGAAGCCCCAGACTCTGCCAGTATCGCAGAAATAAGGCAGCTCTCCTGCCAGCTGGGTACTTGCCACTTGGTGAAATGTTGAGCAGAGAGACTCCCCTGTCTCCCTCTGCTGAGTCCTGTGTGGCAGGTCTTGTCCGAGGCACTGTGAGGTTACCAGCCTTACCTCTGAGCTCAGTGGCCTCTGGCACACGGAGAGTACAACCGGGCAGTTTGCCCTTTGCCTTCTCTTGCGCTGTTGGTGCAGAAGGTGGTGTGGGAGGGATGCAAAAGGGGCAGCATGGAATGTGCACTGTGGGGTGGATAGTTAGGCCAGAGGGGGCTTGAGATGAGATAAGCCAGGGTTCCCTCCAGACCTACAACTTCACCCAGGAGGCAGGCCTGCAGTGACCCATGTGTGGTGACACAGCTGGAAAAGTTGTTTGCTGTTTCGTGTTCTTCAGATGTCCTGCCCTCATAGGAGAATGAGTAAATTTGAACTTGCCAAAGAGGAAGAAATTCTTAGTGCTTTGCAGTGTTTCACTTTGCTCTTATATATTATTCCTGACAACCCCTTAAAGTGCCCTTATTTTTAAGAGAATCAGAGGGACAACGTGACTTCCGAGTTAAAGTGTAAAAACGCAGGATTTTTGTGTCTTTTGTGATTTCACCCTGGTCACCCATCCACACTGTCCACACAGGTGTGCAAGCAAGAGAGAGCAGAGCAAGAAATGGTCAGATAATTAGGGGGGCTATAGAGCGTTGATCACTGATTTGATTTCCTGTTCAGAGGAAAGGACTTTGCCCAGATGGCAAATTCCTCACCCTTGTCAGTGTCTCAGTTTCCCAGTAGTTGATTATGTCCTCTTGTTCTGCTTGCAGCATCTGTTCAGAACTTTCTGAATCTGACATCTGAGAGAACAGCTGGGCCAGAGGTAGTCAGACAGTCACCCCAAGGCACAGAGGAGGAGTTGAAGACTGAGGCAAGAAGATGAGAGCTCATTGTAAGTGGCTAGTTTCAGTGATACTTGACAACAGGAGGAGGGGGGAGCACATCCCCTATTGCCCATGAGGCCCTGGGTGCCTGTGTTTCCCAGCTGCTAAACTGGCATTTTCAAGCCTGTCTCTTTATCACTTAGAAGTGGCAGGGCCTTGTTACTGTGGGGAAGAAAGGTGCAGAATGGGCTCTCAGATGAGAATGGGCAACATTTGGCTTTGGATTATAAACTGCTTGCAAAGCACTGGGTCTGGGAAAGGCTAGTGCTCTCTAGCCACCAGTTATCCCATGCCTGTTCAGGAGCAGTTTTGCGTTCAAGCCTTCAGGCCAGGAGATTTCAGCTGGACCCCACCTTCTGTGAGCCTTGTCTCTCCCTCCTCCCCTTCCCCCTCACTAGCCACACCAACACACATCACACACTTTTTCCCAGCCTCTGCAGAAGTGTTGGAGGCAGAATAAATAATCATGGATTGGGAGTTGGAAGACCCAGTTCCTCATCAGTTACTGACCAACTTCCCCCATGTGACCTTAGGCTAGCTAGCCCCTTCTCTTTGGCCTTAGTTTCCTCATTTACTCAGTGAAGGAGGGGCTGAATTAGAGCTTGGAGGGAAGGAGAGGGGATGGAGGACAGGAATGAAGAAAGATAAAGCATTCTTTCCAGCCTCGTTCACTGAGGGCCCTAGCCAGGAGGCCCAAGTGCACTCCAAGTCTGAGACTTCTTGTCTCCCTCAGCTCCCTTTCTTCCTTCTGGCCTGTCTCTGCCTCAGGCCAGCTCATTCTGAGGAGGGAGGATTCCCTGGGTGAGGCTGAGCAGGTATACCCTCAGTGTTTAGAATATGATGCTGTCCCTACTTGTTTCAGGCATGAATTAACCCACCCAGCTCTGATACTTTGTTTCATTAAGACTTTATCAGTTCCTGCCCAGAGGCAGCTCCTTGAATGAGCTGGAATTAGGCCTGGGGAAGCTGGAGTGGAATGTGAACACCCAGCAGGAGAGCAGTAGTAGCAGGTGCCCTGTGGCTTTCTGGACAGGAGAACCCTGGAGTTGCAATCATGTAGTGCATTAGAGTCTTTGTATGTCAGAACTGAGACAACCTATAGATTTTATAGTTCCTTCTTCTGTACAGAAGAGGAGACCCAAGCCCAGAATGTCTTCACAGCTTATGTCAGATCACTCTGCCAATGAGCAGTGGAACCTAGGACCCAACCTAAGGTCACCTAAACCCCAGGCTTGAATGTTTTCTTTAAGGTCAAGCCAGCCTGCCCAGAATTACAGTTTAGTTCAACTCTGCCTCATTGTGAAGTTGAGGGTAAAATTCAGATCATTTCATTAGCTATGTAATGCCTGCTAATAACCAGGCATTAAGTGCTAGGGATGCACAAATGAATAAGGCAACAGCCCCTGCCCTCAGATTGCTCCACCATATTGTGTAGACATGGAAATAAGACACACCAAGTCTGTTTGCTTGTGCAGTGTGCAAAGGCATGTGTTCACACACACATGCACTCTATATAATCAGAGGTGGGGAGCTTTCAAGAAAGGCTTTGGAGAGAAAGTGTTATTTGTGCTGGGCCTTTACCTAGTTGGCAAGGGTACGAGGGCATTCTGGGTAAAGGAAACAATCTTAGTTACTGGGTTTGAAGCAGAGAAAGCTTTATTATCAGAAGGGCAGCCCAGTGAAAAGATGGGAGAACTTTCCCAAATCGGCCTCACCAATCCTCAGGGATAGTTTATATACTATTGGCAAAGGTATGTAAGGGCAGAAACTGGAGGAACCTTGAAACTTCTTGGAATTATGCACCATTCCCACTTTCCTGTCACTGCCTAGGGGGTTTTGGTATGGTTCATTTTGACTCCACTCTGGTATCAGCTCTGCAACACAGATGTTATCAACCAACATGTCCCCTACCCTGTAACCAGCTTCAGGGAAGAGGACAAAGGACAAGACAAGGTTAATGATTCTTCCAAGGTTATGCAGCATGTAGAGTGACTGCAGAGGGAAAGCCTATGGAGGGAGAAGCCTAAGCAAATGAAGAAATGTATGTCCAGGTTCAAAGCTAAGCTGTGAAAGGCCCCAAGGAGTTCGTTGTTAGAGTCTCAAAGTA
Organism: Manis javanica; assembly: GCF_040802235.1. NCBI lineage: Eukaryota > Metazoa > Chordata > Mammalia > Pholidota > Manidae > Manis > Manis javanica. Next base: position 66,868,202 of record NC_133162.1, read on the forward strand.
AGGGAAGGATGTGATTAGGTCGGGGTGTGTGACAGTTGCCCTGGCTACAGCATAGAGAATAAACTGTGGAGGACCTGATTAGAGCTGAGCCAAGTTCTGTCCTGTGAATACTGAACTAGGCCAGGTACAAAGTACTGGGGGCCTGGCCTTGGACAGCAGCAGTGAGGTTGGGAAGAGGATGAAGAGCAAATACATTTTAAAGGATGGAAGGATTTCCTGACTGGCAACATGTAGACATGGCGCAACAGAGATGACCTACAGAACCCCCAATGGAAACTTTTGAGTCAGGAACAGCAGTAGGAACCTGAAAGTCAATACCAGTTGTTACAAAGAAAAACACCAGCCCGACTTCTCCCAGGCCAAGTCACCAAACCTGGACTTAATGCCTTACTTAACAATGCACTTTCAACCTCTCCCAGGAGTGGAACCTTAAGCCAATCAGTCTCTAATTTCCCAGTCACTAGTGAGGTCATTCACATAAGACCCCTGCTCTTATAAGGGAGGGTGACTGCCTGAAACAATCCCTCTTTTCTTTTGCTAATTACGTTTTGCCCTACCCTCCTGTCTATAAAAACATTCCATTTGTACAACCCCTCTGAGCATCTCTCTACCTGCTAGAGGGGAAGCTTCCCAGTTCATGAATTGCTTTATAAAACGAATTAGATTTTCAAATTTTTTGGTTGAATTTTGTTTTTAACACAAGGTGATGGGTGAAGCACTGGAAGCAAGTGAGGTTGCTCAGAAACCTAGTGTGGGTTGAGAGGAACCACTTAATTGGCAGAAAAGAAGAAGGGAAGGTAAAGGAAGATGAAGAATAGACAGCAGCTGACTTCCCTGATACAGAGTGAAGAATGGAGCATGGGAGCAGTCTGCATAAGGGTCCAGGAGAAGGGACATCTTACTTTGAATTCAGTCAGTGTGCCACGTGGGTGGTGGTAAGGGCTTTCGCTTCATTAGCCTGCACCAGGCAGCAGAGAAGGAGTCTCTTGGCACTTGATAAATGTTATAATCTGCATGACTGCAAATGACTCAAACTTTGCTCAACACTTTGAAGGGCTAGGGGGCCTTGGCAGCTGTCCATTTTGATTTTCTGGAGATTGACTATTGGCAGCTGAAGTTGCCCCAGGGTGGCTGATCCTGCCTGTGGAGTGAGCGAGCTTAGGGCCATTGGCAGAACTCTGGAGCCCCGCCTCCAGCCCTCCCCTGCCGCCTGTTTCCCGCCTGCTCTCCGGCTGGGTCAGCCTCTTTGTCAGCAGAAGCAGAGGTGTGGACGCTGTGGATGGTGAGTGCCCCGTTCCCAGGTTTGAACTACCTGAGGTTGGGTACTGAAGGACCATGGTGGGGGAGGGAGGTGCTTTGTGAAGCTCCAGACTACAGGGAAGAAACACTCTGGAAATTGAAGTGAAGGAGGACTGGGTCGAGTTAGGATGAGGAACCAAGAATACAGACTCCAAAGTGAGCAGTTTCTGATAGACTCACACAGTGTCACGGGTTTGCTTTAGAAGCCTTTGTGTTCACCTGTCCAGCCCCCTCCTTTTGAAGTTGGAGGAAAATGAGGCCAGGGGAAAGATGAACCCTGCCTGGCAGGGGAGCCCAGCTGGGCCTCCTCCCCATACCGCCATGCTCGTCCCATAGAGAGCTGCCACTCTGAGCTGCCACAGCTGCTGCTTGTGGTTTTATCATGCTTCACCTTCTGTGGGAGACTACCCGATCAGATAAGTCCCACAGTGGGGAACTGAATACCACAGCTGTGGGAGGTGGGGTGGCTCTTTTGTAAACAACCTTGCTGTTATCTTTCAGAGAAAATGACCCTATCCTTAACGGAAGGGGATAGAAACGGGAGGAAAGAGAAGGGACATCTGTCATATGGTAAATTTCCTTGAGAGTAAACATGGGTTGACTGTATTTGATGACTGAACAAGTAAGTCGATCTTTAAAAATTCTCTGTAAGACAAAGGGGGCCATCCCTCTTGATCTCCTCATTTTGGAATTTAAACACACAAATGAATATGTGGGCAGGCGAGGTGTGACGTGGGATGCGCATATGCTTTGGAGTTCTAGTAATCAGGTTTCCGGGTAGCAGTATTGTTGCCTGCTGGCTCTGTGACTCTGGAGATGGTACCAACTTCTCTGAACTTCAGTGTCATCAGCCACAAGACGGGAATAGCTACATTATGACTGCTGACTGAGTGAAATTAGGCCATGCCTGTCAAGTGACACTAAGAAATGCCAGTTTACTGGGCTCCCTGTCTCTCCACTTAGTAGCCTTAGAGGCCCACATGGAAATTGTTCCATTTATATATTAAGGCTCCCTCTCCCCTCACCCCTGTTTTGTGCATGGGAATAGCAGTGATTCACGATCAAGAGTCAGCTCTCGCTGTGCAGCATGTTGTAGCAGTACATGCTCCAGGACACACCAGGATGGGAATTGCTGTGTAGCTCAGGAGCTTTGTAGCCTTGGCTGAGGGACTGTACCTACCTCTCTAGGTGTTTCCATAGCCAATTTTCACTTCTTTCCAGTGGCAGAAGCACCAGCTACCAGAGACCCACTGGGAGCATATGCTCATGGAGAAGTCTGTCTCTCACCTCTAGTGCTAATACTGCTCTCACATGTTAGTGCTACATGGCCTGAGGATGAGGCCCATGCTCCCCAGAGGGGTGCTTTTCTGCCCACATGGAGGTGGAGGTGGGTGGTAAACAACCCTTTGGGAGGTTTTGAAGCCCACATCTTATACTCCAGCTCTTGAACTTGAGTTAGAGTCGGGAGCCTTTGCAGCATGGAAGTTTGCATTCTCAGAGTATCTTAAGCATTGACATTTGCCCCCAGCCAGCCTGCTGTTTCCCAGGCTTATTCAGCCCAGCCCTGGCTGACTCTACCATCCTGCCCCCATGAGTCCTACAATGACTCCAAAGCCACTTTCTTCTGGGTACTTCTGTGGCCACCCTGACCAGATGTAACTGGCTCTCATCCCTGCACTACAATAGCCCTATGTTCACACCTTGCCCAGGCTGCCTCACCTTCCCACTTGAATTTCTGTTATCTGTGTTCTAGGCCTCTATTAATCAATCTCCTTGAGGACTGTATATCCTTTAGTTTTATGTCCTCCCAAATTGCCATTTTTTGAACAGGCCAGTGCTGAATAAATGTTTGGAAATAAATATTCAGTGTAGTTGAGTCTGATCAATTCCTTTGTATTTGTGAGCAAACAAGCTAAATGACTATTGATGGGCTTTGGGGAGATGGAGACTGTTGGCCTCTAAGAACAGCAGTGGTATGTGGGAAGGATGTGGGGCTGACTGCAAGGGTCCCTGGACTTCTGAAATGCATTGCTGTGTTCCAGGAGTTGAAGCAAGTCCTTCTGTAGGGAGATGTAAGCTGGCCTTTGCATGCTGATGCAGAAATGTTATCAGATCTGTGATCAGAGACCACACCATGTGCTCCTGAATCATACACATATGTCAGAAATCCAGGGATGTTTTAGAAGTGTATAAAGGTACAAAAACTGTTCCAGACCCTGAGAAATCTGTGTATAGCAGGCGGGTGAGAGCTGTGCTTTTCCTCCTGATCTGTGAACTGTAATCCAGAAATGTGTAACTATGCCATATAAAAGAACTGGAAGCCAGCCTATGGAAGGTTCTTGTCTGCTTGGCCTGAGAACCTTGGTCCTCTGTAAACTGTCATCTTCATCATCATTCAGTCCTATGGAATTCATTCAACACAGTTATGGAAAGCCTGCTCTGTTAGGGAACAGGCACTGTGTCAGGCACAGGAGATTCAGAGAGAAACTGAAGAACACAGTCAAAGGAGAGAAAACTGGCAGATCTGTCCAGATCTTGTGTCAGGCACATCAGAAGGATGGTGGATGCAATTTGGGCTCAGTACCAAGATGGAGTGAATAAGCCTCTTGGAGGTGGGAGCACGGGTAGGCAGAGCCTCCAGCAAGACTTCTTGAAGAGGCATATGAGTCTTAAAGAACAGAACAAACAGCGTAGGACATTCCAGACAGAGGAGTGGAGACGTGTTCACATCTTTAACTCCTGCTGTCACCACCACTGACCTCCCACGATGTGCCGAGGGACCAGCTAGAAGGCCCAGCACTCCAAGGCCGATCTGCCCTCTTGGTTGTACTTAATCTGTGACTAATGGCCAACCAAGTGCAAAATCCCAAATTCTTTGTTGTTAGACAATAAGTCTCAGACTTTAATGTGTATGAATTGCCTGCCTGATCTGATTAAAGTTCAGTTCATGATGCCTTAGTCCCGAGGTAAGCTTGAGATGCTGCATTTCTGTGGCATCAAAGCTGCCAGTCCACGAGAGCATGTTTTGAGTAGTGAGGTGATAGAAAACCTCCTCTCTCTCCCAGTCCCTTACATCAGAGATACCTTCCCTCAACATACACACCAGCCACCCCTTCTTTTCCTCTTCCCCAGTCTACAGGTGCCAAATTCCTCTTCAGTGCTGTTTTCACTGTCATTCATACCCCACACTCCCATACCCCCCTTCCTGGAAGTTCCCTTCTACTTTTTAACTCAAATTTGAACGTCCTAGGCTGGCCTCAACACTGGTCTGACTTGCGCTTCTCTTCCCAAAGTCATCTCTACCAAGTTATGCCTGACCCCTACTTCATGGGCCCGCAGTAGGTCCCTTACAGCCTCTCCCTTGGCAGTGGCAGCACATGCCCAGCCTTTGCTTAATCTGTTGGAGAAATCCTCTCTGTATCCAGGTCCTGCAGGGGAGAGGTACATCTGGTCAGGTGGGCCACACATACGTGTACTCTGGATCTATACCCAATGATCTTAGCCCACAGAATCGTGCTGGTACTTAAGATAGGAAGGCCCCAGTATAAGTCAGATTTCAGGATGGTGAGAGAGCCAAATGGAATGGAAAGACAGGTACTGTAAGTGGTTGTCAGAAGGAAGGCTAGATGGGGTGGGGTACCTACTGCTGTTAAAGGGGTGGGCTGCTTCCAAGAGCTCCCATCCAGAAGTACAAGACTTCCTCCCTTAGTGAGGTACCCAATATGAGCTGGGAACACAGCTGGGGTTCCAGAGGACCAGCCTGGAACTCCCTTGCAATGGCAGAGCCCCTGCCCGATGCAGACATCTTCTGCTCAGTCCCTCTGAAACAGACGCCCAGCACCTGCTCTTCTTTACATAAAGCTACTCTTTCAAACTCAACTTCTATTCTCGGCAGACATCTGTGTATTCTGTCCACAGGGTAAAAATGTCATCTTCAACACTGGTGTTTAATAGTGGCCATGTCTATCAAACTAAACAGTTTAATAGGTGGCAGATGTTCAGAGGATATTTGTTTTCTTGTCAACTATGTTTTTATGTATTGCTTTATGGTTTTTGTTTTGTTTTTACCATGAGCCTGTTTTATTTGTGTAAGTAAAAAATGAAGCTGTTCTTGATTAGGAGAAATGCACTGAGATGGCCTACCTACCATGAGTGAGGCCCTGCTGGGCACTGCCCCAGGACTGGATGAATAGGTTATGGCCTGTGTCTGAGGGATTCACAAACTGAAAAGGAAGGATAGGGTAACAGAACAGTGTGCTTGATGTTTGAAGTATCCTCTGATCCCAGACGAGAAAGCTGCCCCTTCCCAGGGAGATGATAGCTGAGACTCCTGGACTGAGAAGAAAAAGCAGGCATTGTCAAGCAGGGGAATGAGGGAGTAGACAGGAGTCTGCCGCCAGGGGACACAGTGGGAACAGCACCACAGAGCTGGGAGGCTAACACCTTGGGCAGGGGAGAGCGAAGAACAAGAGCAGTGTCTAGGAGGGCTGTCATTCCTCTATCATTGCTCCTGACTTGCTGGTGAGCGCCTGGGCTTCTGGGAGCGGGAACTTCTTCTGTCTGTGTGTCCCCAGGCTCTTCATTTCGGCCTGTGCTCAGCAGCCCTGTCCAGTCCTATCTCTGACGCCAGTGTTCCCCCTCCCCTTGCCTCTAGCCTCCCGGTTGGCTGCCCAGCCAGAGCCTTGCACGGAGATCAGATTCCAGCTATCGTAGGAGCAGTAACATCTTCCTCCTCTCAGTCTCCAGACATGTCTTTCCTCCAGGATACAAGTTTCTTCACCATGGGGATGTGGTCCATTGGTGCGGGGGCTCTGGGGGCTGCTGCCTTGGCACTGCTCCTGGCCAACACAGACGTATTTCTGTCCAAGACCCAGAAAGCAACGCTGGAGTATCTGGAGGATATAGACCTGAAAACTCTGGAGAAGGGTAAGCAGTGACCCCACTGGCCTCAGTACTTTTCCAAGGTGCTGGGACACAGGCTTACTAATTTTTTTCTTTCTGAGATAGCTCTTTTTTTTTTTTATTGAAAAGGCACTATAGCAGCATAAGGAAAAACGTAATAACACATTTAAATTACTGATAATTCTATTACCCTAACACAATAATCATTTAATTTTTAGCACATTCCTTTCTGGTGTACACATAATAATATGTAGCTGTGATCTTCATGTACATATTTTACATTTTAGCTTTTTCTTAACAAAAGATTTTTCACTTTCTATTGTTGTCTAACTATAATGAAAAGTGGTCCATAATATTTAGTTAATATTATACCACTCTTTACTGAACTCACCCTCCAGAGTGTATTCTGAGGGATTCCAGACTCCTAGATCTTCATAAAAAAGGAGTTCCTGAGTCAAGTAAGTCTGGGAAACGCTGTACGGACTTCCATGTTGCGATGCCCAGCCTAGGGATTTGCTTATTGAAATGAGGCATCTGATTGGCATTGGTATAGTGGGCCAGCCCTCACCTGTGGTGCAGCAGCAGCACATGGTGGGAAGCACAGGGCCGCATTTGTGGAATGGACCTGCCTGTCTGCCTCCTGTTGGGGGCTGCCTGGAGTCCCTGGTGACATGGCATGGGGTAGCCCTGCTGCCTCACTGTGTGCTCTGGGCACTGGAGTAGATCGGTGGGATTCCAATCCTGCTGATGGGCGGCAGCTGGCATGAGAGTTTGGTGAAAGTTAGAGCTCACTGATGGGGTGGTCTCAAGGTGTCTGTTCAGTAAGTGAGGAAGCTTGTCACGGGAAGGTAGGAACTGTGCCTGCAGATTTATGATGTAGGGCACCTTACTAAGAGACTAAGAAGTCTGCAGAGAGAGTCTGTTGTGTTGTGTTCTACCCAGTTTCCCAGTCTCATTTGATTACAGCTCCCCTGACTTCTTTTCACATAACACCCCGTAGTGACATGGATTCCTCTGAGATGCTAGAATAAGAAGGCTTCATAGTTACTGAACCCCACTAACTGTATAACTAGACACTGTGGTGATCACTTTTATAGCTATCTTTTAATACTGCCTGCAGCCCAAAGTGGAGCTGCTAGATGCCTGCATTTGCAGATAAGGAAACTGAGGCTCAGAGAGGAGACTTAGTGTGCCCATGGTCATACAGCTAGAGGCAGACTCAGTATGACCAGTATGACTGTGGGGCTGGGCTTGAGCTACGCACTGTACTACCCACAGCATCTCCTTCTTGGGCATCCTCTATGCTCCCCTATGGATAATATTGCAGTCAATGCGTTTAGGTTTAAAAAATTACTTTTTAAATCCCTGTTGACTTAATCCTTTAAATGCTTTTTAAAGAATTTAGGTTTTCTTGGCTGAAGAACAAGATCTCTTTCAGGTTTTGGCCATGTGTCTGCCCTAAAGGATTGTTACAGTGTTCATAAATACCAGCAAAGGAAATCGCCACTTTTCCAAGAGTATTCCAATTTGGGATGTTTAAACTTGCAAATAGCTTTTTATAGGAGTTAGGCCTTTGGGGTGTATAGTAGGAGCCTTAGATTATATTAAGTTTCCTCTGAAGGGTGGATATTCCTGGTCTGTGTTTCCTGTCTGCTTTTTCCCATGGGTGAAATGCCTGTTTGGGTCCTCTGCTAGCCCTGGCACCATTTATGGGGCTGCCTCACGGCTGAGCTGGGCTAGCCTGGGCTGAATTCCCTTTTCTTCTCCCCAGAACCAAGGACTTTCAAAGCAAAGAAGCTCTGGGAAAAGAGTGGGGCTGTGATTATGGCTGTGCGGAGGCCAGGCTGTTTCCTATGTCGAGAGGTGAGTGCATTTGAGAATCTGTTCAAAGGATCCTAGCAAGTGGGGGTCAGTGCATTTCCAGCAAAGACTAAGGACCTGGAAGGCCCACATTAGCCTTTGATCAACACTGGCCCTCTTATTTGCTGTAGATTAACTTACTCTCTCTTTGTGTTCATTTGAAAACTTACCATGTCCTGTTGTGAGCAACACACTTGACTTTCTTTTGATAGTCCGAAGGCCTTTGATTCTGATCGTACAGTCAGTGTCCTAGACTATCTGCCCACTTAGTGAAGGACAGGGACCAGGTCCACTTCCATGTTGTGATGCCCAGCACAGGGATTTGCTTTTTGAAATGAGGCGTCTGATCGTCACTGGTATAGTAGGCCAGCCCTCACCTGCAGTGCAGCTGCAGCACATGGTGGGAAGCACAGGGCTGCACTTGTGGAATGAACCTGCCTGTCTGCCTTCTCTTGGGGGCCACCTGGAGTCTCTGGTGACATGGCATGGGGTAGCTCAGTGGGATTCCAGTCGTCTGATAGTGAGGGGCAGCTGGCATGAGAGTTTGGTGAAAATTGGGGCTTACTGAATAGGTGGCCTCCATGTTGGCCCCTCAAAGGGAGCCATTATGGTCTGTTCAGTAAATGAGGAAGCTTGTCATGGATGGCAGGCTCCAGTCTTGTTGCTGTACAGATAGGTAAACCGAGGGCCACAGTAGTTTCATGACCTGTCCGTGGTCACAGTCACTGGCAGAAGACCCAGGTTCTGCAATCACTGCCTTACTGGGGAAAAACTGGGAATGACGGTACTCCTGCTCTTGAGATACTGCTTCTCGAGTGGGCCTTGGCCCTGACCTAGCTGTCGTCGTCATTCCTGTGGTTGTCCTCCCTGACCCTGAAGTATTTCCTCTCAGCCTTGCAGATCTCTCCCCTGCTTCTGTGGTGGGCCTAGCAAAGACTCTATCTCTATTACATGATGCCTTACTATAGCTTACATTCAGGGGACTTTTCTGCCTATTATTTCATTGGTTCCTCACATATCCCTGGAAAATACACCTTGTTGTTACTATTCTTGTCTTGTAGCAGAAAAAACTGAGGTACAGAGCTTGTGACAAAGTAACACTGCTCTGATGAGGTATATTAATTTCCTTTTGCTGCTGTAACAAATTATCACAAACTCAGTGGCTTTAAATAACAGAAATTTATTAGCTTACCAATCTCGAGGTCAGAATTCTGAAATGGGTCTGTCGGGCTAAAATCAAGGTGTCAGCAGGGCTGCATTCCTTCTGAAGGGTCTGGGAGATAAAGAATTTCTTTGCCTCTTCTAGCTTCTACAGGTCCTCTACATTCCTTGGCTCATGGCCCCTTCCTCCATAGTTAAAGCCAGCAATGCCTGGCCAAGTCTTTCTTACATTGTATCATTATGACACTGACTCTTCTGCTTTCCTCTTCCACACTTAAGGACCCTTTTGATTCTACTTTGGGACCACCTAAATAGTACAAGAGACTCTCCTTTAAGATCAGCTGATTGGCAACCCAAATTTCATCAGCCCAAATTCCTTCGTGCTATGTAACAAAACATACAGGTTCCTGGGATTAGGATATGGACATTCTTGGAGGATCTTATTCTGCCTACCATCAGAGTGGAAGCTTAAACTTAGGGCTTTTGATTCGATATCTTAGTATTTGTGATGTCTACAAATACTAATGTGGAAGCTTGCTGGGGCCTGATTTGTCAAGGCCAGTTAAGCCCACAAGGTTCCAATAGCTGCTTCCCTCCCTAATTACACCCTCTCCTCCTGGGCTGTGGTCTCTGCCAGGCAGAGCATTTCGTGGAAACATGTTCTTAAAAGGATGGTTGGATGGTAGTCGGAATTATTTTGAGTGGCCCAGGGAGGAGGTATGTGACTGGGCTTCCATATTGTACGGTGACACACCAGAGCAGAAAGCCCAGGAGATGTGAGTAAGCCCTTTTATCTCACACATTGGTGGTCTTTGACCACAGGACACCTATAGTCCTCTCTGATGAAGGGCAAAGTTTGCCACTCACTGAAGCTCTTGATAAATGCATTGTAATGAATTCTGCCTCATTAGCCTCCTTTTTTTCCTAGAAAATAAGTGAAAAATATAATGTAGTTGCAATCATACAGCAACATATTTGTATTGGAGGTAAGCGGGCTACATTTTGAAAGGATTTCCTGCAATTACTTTAATTCCGAAAGCATATTTGAAAAAGGAATTTGTTCTTAAATCAAAGCTTTACCATGACACATGCAGTTTCATTTATTCATTCAGAACAGAGTTCATAGAGGCCAGGATGTCTACTTGTCAACTCAGCTGCATTCTTCCCATTGTCTACCTTTACCTTCAAGTCTTTTCAGTATCTAGTACCTTCTGTATATACGGCTGTGTGCTAGGCACTAAGGGGCAAACAAAATGGAAGACATAGTTTCTAACCATGAGACACATTTGGGAACTTAAATGACAATGCTCAACTTAGCAGTAACACACAGACTCAGTAAAGAAAAAGTCACCAAGCAGAAAAGACTGGGTATGCACAGAGAATCATGGCTTTATTCCAGGCTGGACTAGCCAGGGGGAACCTTTTTAGAACAGGCTGCCTTTCTGGAGCTGGATAAAGAGGGAAGGTAACTGCAGTAGTGGGGAAGCCAACTGAGCAAAGGTATAGAGTTGGCTATTCACACGGCATGTGTGCTGTCTGCTTCGTAGGCCCTTGTGCTAGTTCTGTCTAGGGCAGGGGAGGGACTGGGAGATAACACCGGAGGGAAGTGTGGTGGCTGGGGGTGGACCTAACACCCTATACTGAGCCCTAGTACCCACCTGGGTCAGTTTTATACTGGGCTGCACAGGCCTTACTTGTTTATGGCATTCTGTGGCCCTTGTTCTGCAGTCAGGGCCAGCCATGCTCTGGGCCTGTAAGGAAGAGGGTGCTGGTTAGCTGCAGAGCCACAGAGTTTGTGTCCCTGAACTTCCCTGTCTTCTGCAGGAGGCTGCGGACCTGTCCTCCCTGAAGCCCAAGTTGGACGAGCTGGGTGTCCCCCTCTATGCAGTGGTGAAGGAGCAGATTAGGACTGAAGTGGAGGACTTCCAGCCTTATTTCAAAGGAGAAATTTTCCTGGATGAAAAGGTACACGTGCCGTGAGCCTGTCTCAGACAGACTGGTGGGGATTGAGCCTAAGTGTGGAGAGTCTGGTGGCCCAGGGTATGTCTGGCCTGGAGCTGGGGGCTGGCCTCCCTTTCAGCTGCCCTGAACTTGAAGGCACTTTCCCAGCCCTCTGAACCAAGCATGACTGGACACTGAAAAGCTGATCTCTCAGTTATTACTTGGGCCCTTCCTGTAATGTGACCTGGAAAGGGGAGCCTAGGAAATGGCTAAAACCCCATCAGGTTCCCCCACCATGCAGGTGGAGGCCCAGCACAGGCCTCTATCCCTTAATTCATAGCAGCCAAATTTCTCCCCCTTCTCTTGCCTCTGTGGAATGCAGGACTGTTACCACCCTGTCAGGGGCAAGAACCCTATGCGTCTCTAGCAAGAGGTTAGAGTCAGCGTTGGAAACTGCAGATTTCTTTCCCGAGGTTGGGCTGGGCTCCGACTCCTCGGGCAGCAGAGGGTGCTCCTGGGTGGGCACATGAACCACCAGGCTGTGAGCCTTGTCTGGGAACAAACACCCTGTTGGGAACCTTTCCTCCTTGGGAAAGGCAGGTATACAGGCCATTCACAAGGGGGCTTTCTTTTTCCTACAGAAAAAGTTCTATGGTCCCCAAAGGCGGAAGATGATGTTTCTGGGATTTGTCCGTCTGGGTGTCTGGTACAACTTCTTCCGGGCCTGGAATGGAGGCTTCTCTGGAAACCTGGAAGGCGAAGGCTTCATCCTTGGGGGAGTTTTTGTGGTGGGATCAGGAAAGCAGGTGAATTCTGTGTTCACTTGTAGGTCTGTGGGTGTCTGTCTGTGAGTGCAAGACCGTTAGGGAGCGCTGACTTGCCCTGCTTGGAGTCTCCCAGCCTTCTTTCCAGAAAGCCAGGGAACACAGGAAGCGGGAGGAAGGAAATGACCATTTATCACACATCTGCTTTCTTGGCACCTCACATATGAATCTCTCCGCTCATCACAGCAACATGCTGAGATAGTCTGAGAGCTTTGCCCACGAGTAACTAGGGACTTAGAAGGGGTGAGTGAGGGCCCCGAGGAGCACAGCCCACCAGGGTGCCACTGAAGCCCAAACCCCGGTTTTCTGACATCAAGTGCTGTTTTCTCTTCTTGAACAAAAACGTGGTTTTTATTCCATTAAGAATTGTAAAAAAAAAGAATTGTAATGTTCTAGGCCAGCAAGGAGGGACAGCAGGGAAAACTGAAGAGTAAAGAAGGATTAAAAGCAGGCCTAATTAGGGAGCAAAGCAGAGAAGATGTCAGGGGAGATGGTGTTTTCCCTGTGGGAGTCTTGGTGTCAGGGCTTCCCTGGAGAGGTACAGACTTCCCTGCAGACAGGCTGTTCTGGGCCCTGGCTGTAGGGATCCAGAGTTAGCATGGGGCACCCAGGGGAAGCTGTGGAGAGATGAGATCTCTGTGGGCCAGAGGCAGGTGAGTGGTTTTGCTCCTTAGCCAATGACGGGCAGCCTGGAGCTGTGGTGACTCACGGCACTGGAAGGCAGTGCCAGCTGATGCCAGGTAGATGCAGAGCAGGCAGGTGGGATGTGGATGCAGCCTCAAGGGCCTGGCAGGACCTAAAGACCAGTGGTCTGGCCTCTAGGCTTGCTCTGCCAGCCTTGGGCCTGACCCTGACCTTTGGCCTCATCTGTAAGAGGTGGGCTGACTGCACTGGTGTAGCTCACTATACACCGATAATTGCATACTTTTCCCAATTTGGAAGGAATAAGAGCTGGTGGAAATAGAAATCCTTCAATTTTAAGCTTTATTTTCTAATCTATTCTTTGTAAACCTAGGACACTGCTTGCCTGTATGGTCATCTGATTTAACATAAACCTATTTACTAACTTTCTGGTAAATAAATCAAAATGTGTTAGTGATAATGGCTGCCCTTGAGCGCCTGCCTTGTTCCAGGTGCTCATATCCGTGATCTCATGTCCTCTTCCTCACAACCAATCTGGAATGTGGGTATTCTTATTCTCATCCACATGTAGGGTATGAAATAGCTCAGCCGAAGATACACAGCTAGTAAGTAGTACCATGGAAATGAAACTCAGGAGCTCTGATCTGACCTGCCCCACAGACCTACCCTTCCCCTGCCCATGGCCTCTCCACAGGGGTGGTTCCCAGAGACCCCTCCAGTTGCCCTAGCTCTCGGGCAGGCCCATTCCTAAGAGGGTGGCTCCGCCTCTTCTGGCTGTGGCACTCTGGGATTCCTTCCCTCTCCTATCTCTGCCTTGCCTCAGCCTCCAGGGCAGGGCTTAGCTCACCTGCCAGCCTTCTCTTGCCTGGCAGTGACTCACCTGGTGCTCACGGGCTCCCCAGGCCTGGCTGGCACGCTCCTGGTGTTGCTGGGTGTGTTGTTTGGCTTTGTTGGTACTCCCCAGAGCCCCTGCCTTCCTTCCTGGTGGAAGGCTGACCAGGCTGGCTGAGCTTCTGGGCTTGTAGCTGTATTTTTTGAGAGCAGAGTTTGTGCAGTCCTGCTGTGCCAGCTGCCAGTTAGTGGGGATTTCCTTTGTCATAATCTTTAAAGCACACTTATTTTAAAGAAGTAATGTGTTTTTAACACAGAAAATCTGAAAATGCATCAAGGTGGGGAGAGCTGTTCTGTAAGTTCAACCATCATGAACAACCCATTAGAATGGAGCTAAGAGGCCTTTTATTTTGCTTTTTTTGAAAAGTGTTATCTTACTAAACTAGATGTTCTTTTTCCAATTAACAGTGTACTATGAACATTTCTCCATGTCATTATATATTCTTTCTCATTGTTTTTAATGTCTACATACTGCTTTACTGAGCATGCAAATATAATTTCCTGATTTGCTTCCCTGTAGTTACCATCAGTTTGTTTAGCTTTCAGTCTTTATAATAATGGTACAATGAACGTATTTACAGATTTTTATTTAAGATGAGTTCCCAGCTGTTAAGGGTCAAAGAACTCTAGCAAGGATTCCTGGATGCTGATCTCAAACACATTATTTTATCATTTTTACCACTTTAATGTTCTTTAGGGTATCCTGGGTGTAGATGAATTTTCTTTCATGTTATCAGAAGGGAGTGGCCTCCAGTTCCTTAGGAAAACTAAAGAGAGGGTCTCCCTTTTCAGATGGTCAGTATGCATCTGCCAAAGTCTGACCTCTGAGCCCCACTTCTATACCTTCAGGCTTTCCTGTGTCAGCCCATTGCTCTCTCTGCCTGGAATGTTCTTGCACCTTGCCTCTACCTGATTGCCTTGCCATCCTGATTGCCTTCCATGCTTTATCATCTGTAAGGTTTTTCTAGTCACCCTATTATATTTAAATGCTCCTTACTTCCTGCTCCCAAAGTGCTGCTTGTACACAGCAAACCCTGTGGTGTAGCCTTCCTCGATCTAGTCCCCTAAAGATGGAACTCCTCGAGCAGAGCCAGACCTGATCCAGATTGCTGCTCCTTGCTGCCCAAGCCCAGGGCTTGTCTGATAGCTGCCGCTCAGTGTCTATCTCATGAACAAATGACTCAGACTGAGGGCTTCCTCTCCCCCTTGTTTCCTTTTAGGGCATTCTTCTTGAGCACCGAGAAAAAGAATTTGGAGACAAAGTAAACCCAACTTCTGTTCTGGAAGCTGCTAGGAAGATCAAAGTACAGACTTCAGCCTCAGAGACAAAATGATTGTGTGAAACTGCCCAGCTCAGGGATAACCAGAGGCACACATCTGTGTTCACAGGATGTGTTATGTTTCTACTCGTGTCCCTAAGAAGTTAGAAGACCACTTAGGCCATATTCTCAGTATAGATCATTAATGTACTTTAATACTGTACTCTGTCTAAGCCCAATAAGGCAAAACAGGTCCCAAACAAGACTGATAAAGATGTGAGGAACTAGTGAGGGTTATTTCAGCTAAAACCTGGAAAATGTGAGGCTTGAAGTTGATTGCTATACCTCACTACAAACATATATAAGGTTTTTGAGTGCTCTTATTTGAAATGAGTTTTATTTTCATGTCTTCAAAAATCTAAGGAAAGTCGATGATTGACTTGAAGATTGAGATTTTTTGTGAGCATTTAGTAATGTAGATAACTGCTGAATCATTATGTTGTACATCCAAAACCAATATAATACTGTGTATCAACTCTACTTCAATTAAAAAATTTTTGTTTAAATATTATAAGATTTTTGGCTTGTGTATTCTCTATTAATGGCTTGTTACATAATGTTAAAGTAATACATAAAGGAATTGATATGTTCTGGGTGGCTTGATTAAAGTAAATTATAAAGGGAAATTTTTTTTATTGTCTTCCATTCTAATCTCAGAAGTCTGTTTTTCTAGAAGAAATGATCATCTCTGGCTCTAATAATATTATATATCAGAAATTGCCTGTAAAACAAGTTTTTCTAATAAAACCAATAAAAATATTTACCATAATGATGGCTGATTTTAAATCATTGGTAACAAAGACATTGAACATGCAAAATCAGTGTTCTTCATTCTCTAGTTCAGATGATGTAAGAGGTTTGCAAATGACCAGAAAAATTCATCTCGTTAATTCATGTTTGTGATTTTGCTCTTTCCCAAAGGAACCACTTTGGTATTTAAAATCTGTCGCAAATTTCCTAATTTTAGCCTAATTTGGTGAATGAGGAGAAAGGACAGGGAGGATGAAGTATAATTAACTTTCTGTTTCGAATGTTGCTGTGAGTAAGCATGAGCTCTGTGAGAACACAGGGACCTCTGGCCTAGGGAGTGTGCTCAAGGCGCAGACCTGCCCGGGACTAAGAAGGTGGAGATGGGAATCCACAGGAGAGAGACCAGGGGACAAGAAGAGCCAGGGGCAGGGAGTCCTTACCCAGGAGAGCAGGAATGGAGACAGAATGGAGGGAAAGCTGGGAAAGCAGGAGAGCACTGGCACTGAGCGTATGGTGAGTAGAAGCAGCTGGTTCAGGACTGGGTCTCACTTCACTTCATGCCTTGTGGCTGCACGGTATGTGCACACGCCCAGGAAGGGCTGGGTTTCTGTGGACTTTGAGGCAACCCTCTTCAGTACTTAAACAGGTCAGTACAGTGACTCACTCCCCAGGAACTGTGATCCCAGGGACCCCAGCTACTGATAGGATGACTTGGATGACAATTCTTTGGTGCCTAGAAGACACGTGATTCTGAAACCATTGGGCAATTGCACCTGGGGAGGCCTCTTGCTGCACACTAGGTGAAGCACTAGGAGAAACCTCAGCCTGGACGGGGGTGGGTTCTTGACTCTGGGCAAGAAAGAATTCTCGAACAGGTCCGATGAGTGTGGGTAAGGAAGGAATTAAAGTGGGAGTAGCAGTGAATGGCAGCTGCTTTGTGGGCAGCAGAAAGCAATGAAGAGCAGAGGCAGGAAAGGGAAGCTCACTGAACTGAAGCCAGGGTCACCTGGTGTCCAGTGTCCACCTGAATTTGCCCTGTATGGGACCTAAGTCCGTACCACCCCAGGATTTGGGGGAGCCACAGAGCACTGGATGGAGTGAGATTATGTTGTGAGAACTTCCCAAAGGCAGAGAAAGGAGGTTCGGGCAGGCTACCAAGGAGCATGACTACAACTGTGGTCCTGGCAGAAGGTGGGTCACCCAGATGACAGGAACTTGCAAGCCCAAATCAGAGATCTCAGTAGCCCCTCCCTACTTGTCGTAAGTAGAACAGAGAGAGAGAGTGAAGACTTGTGCTTAAGACTAGAAAATTGAATGAAATAGCAAAGTAACAAAGACCCTTAGCCACTGGAAGACTGCAGAGACAAAATGCAGTCAGTTGAGCAGTGAGAAGTCTTTAAGGCAGAAAGTGCACACATGGAAGAAGGGAGTGCGGGCAACCTCAGAGAGGTGTGCTTAAGGGCTTAGGATTCTGTCTTTTAAGGCTTTCAAGAATGGGGGAGAGAGGGTGTACAGGCTTGACATGTGGCCTCATGATGTCTCTGTCTAGTGACAGACACATCACCATCCACAGTCAGTCCTGTAGATAATTCTGTAAGAAACTTAACACAAGGTATTTATTGATCCTGTTCTTCTCCAAGATAGTGGTTTCCCTCAAGCTCCGGGAACATATCAGTTAGGACTGCTTGCTCTGCCTTAAAATAGGTTGTTGGTTGACTATTAAAGAATATTTTAAGAATCCTACTTCCTAACTCCCTGGTCTTTAAAATGGAACAAGCCTTAAGATGGAGTCCCTCCTGTTCTTACTGTACTATTTATATCTTGGCATTTTTCATCATAGGAAGGATAAGTTTATGCTGATGCTTGTCCCATTGTCTCTGCCCTACCTCAAAACGGTTCTCTTGTAACTAAAGAGTAGAGCCTGTGAGGACATCACAGCAATAGATGCATACAGAAACTTACTGTGATCTCCTTCACCATTTTACTTCTGGATTTTTATATACAGGGTTATCTTCTCTCCGATTAGCAAGGCATTATGGAAAGGACACTAGGTTGAGTCAAGAGGAGAGAGGATTCAAGTTCCAGTTAACTGTGATATTGAGCAAAGCTCTGACCCTCAGCCTTCTCACTAGTAGAATGGGCATAAAAATTCCTGTCTACCAATCAGGGCTGCTTATTAGAAGTCACTGAGGGAATGAAAAACATATAACAATGTTTCTCAAACTTTACATGCAAATCACCTGAGGATCTTGTTAAGGGAGAATGAAGATGTAGGGAGGGGAGACAAGCAGGGGCTTTAACAGAGTCAGAGAAGAGCAAAATTATAAAGTAGAGGGATTGGCCAATGTGTTCAGGCTATCTGTGTCTGCTAACTGGACAGCTTATCGTGTTAGGCTTCCACCATCCCACTGAGACTGGGAGACAGAGCTCTGTCTTAATGACATTTCAAAAGGACAGCGAACAGGTTCTTGGGAAAGACATTCCTGGTTTCAGCAGATACATAGAACTCTCAAAGGTATAGAGAAAAAAAGATTCACAGTTGTAAATTTTTTTAAATAAGAAAAGGGAAGTCAGAGGCCTTTGGGCAGGTGTTTGGCTGGAACAAACTGGTAAATTATATTGGCAGCCTAGAGCTTTCATAGGCAGGGACTCAAGGGGAGCTCAGTTGTCCCACGGAAACAGCCTTGAGGTGCTAGAAACTATGCTAGTGTTTGTTCAAATCTCCTAGTGGGGGGTTGGGGAGGGGGGCAAAAATCACTTGTGCTTAAAGTTTTACAGTTCTCAAGATTGGGGTGGGCTGAGTTTCTGCATTTCTAATAAACTCTTGGTGATCTGGATGTTCTACTGGTCTATGGCTCATGCTTTAGAAGCAGGAATCCCAAAAGTCCTACAAATCAAAGACATTAATAACTGGGGGCTTTGGGCTTGAAGCTTCAGCAGTCTTTGACAAGCATTAGCAGGCTCCCTTTTCTTTATTTGATAAATGAACTGAGAATCCATTATTACGCAAAGCACCGAGAAAACGCAATAAAGAGTTCTTGCTGGAACGCTGATGGTTCTCAATTTGGATACACAGTAGAACCACCTGGGGAAGTTTATGAAA
Source organism: Manis javanica (assembly GCF_040802235.1). NCBI lineage: Eukaryota > Metazoa > Chordata > Mammalia > Pholidota > Manidae > Manis > Manis javanica. The sequence goes on from NC_133162.1 coordinate 66,886,894, forward strand.
TTCTGATGCCCAGTCCACACTCCCAGGCCCATTATATCAGAATCCCTCAGATGGGATCCAAGCAACAATATTGTTTAAAGCTCCTGGGTAATTCCATTATGCAGCCAAGGTAAAGAGCCATCCTAAAAGAGCTCAGTGTCAAGTTTGAAAGACCAGTGCTCACACATTTAAAAGAACCTACCCAGAACCTGGCTGCTCCTGATAATCTCTGTTGAGTTTTGGAAAACAGTCTTTAGATGATAAGGATCAGGGACAATGTTGGCATGGATGCACGGGGAGCCCGGGCCAGAACTGAACCTTCAAGATAAAAAAGAGTTTGATAGATGAATAGGGTAAAGAGGTCATTTCAGGAGGATCAAGTCTCTGAACCGAGATGTAGCCAGAGGTAAAGGAAATAGTAGGTCTAATAGGAGAACAGGGAGGAATCTGGTCTGTTTTGTTTACCTGTTTTACGTCCTTTTCCCCAATACACTGTTTTTACAAAAGTAGTGCCCTTTTCACATTGATGACTATCTAAAAATTAAAACTATTTTACTAGGGGGAAAAAAGTGCCTGTGGCTACTTTCTCTCTTTCCCAGAACCAGACATACCATTGGAGGGTTAGGGGGAGAGGTGGGGAAGGTGAGCTGTGTGGGGAAGAGGCTTTCAGGGGCTGTGTGTGGAGAGGGCGAAGTCAGAGGGTCCAGACTGAACACTGCTCTTCAGCCCTGGCTACCTCACCCCCCACCGTTCTCAGGGGCTAATGTCCCATGGGGCAAGGCAGGTGTGTATTTATGAGTGTATGTTTGGGAGGAAAGGGAAGGAAAAGTTGTCTTGTTCTGGTTTAACCCCTCAAATCCTTTTATGCTTAAAGGAGAAGGGTTTTTTGGTTTTTTGAGCAATTACCATAAAGGATGATAGTGGGAGGGATTCCTGATTTGGGGGTAGGGGAAACTTTTAAGGACAAGTTACTTCCTAGGTATATAAACCTGGTCACCTTTCTGTGTTATAAAATGATGGTCTAGGCTAACCCAACAAACTAGTTAAGAGTAGGAGTCAGTGTTTCCCATAATTCAGTAAGAGCACAGGGAGGGGTGGGGTGCTTGTACTACCATACAGGTTGGTCAGGAAGGGCCTCTCATAAAATGACATTTGAGCCAATACCTGAAAGAGTAACGGAGACTTGTGAACAGTGGTGGAATAACGTTCTTGACAGAGGAAACAGCAAGTACAAAGGCCCAGAGGTGGGAATGGACTGTTACATTCAGGAAACAATAAGAAAGCAAGTGTGGCTAGAGCAATGTGAATGAGGGGACTGAGGTAGGAGATGAGATGAGAAGGTGGTGAGATAGCAGGAGTGTATGTGATGTAGCTGGCAGGCCATGGCAAAGATTTTCCATTTTACTGAGAGAGATGGGAACCCACTGGAGAGTTTTAATAAGAGGAGTGACATGATCTAATTTATCTTACTGAATGCTTTGAGACAATATACAGAGGATCAGAGGTTCCACTAGAGAGACTGCTTGGGATGCTATGGCAATAATACAGGCAAGAAATACTGTGGGTGAAACCAGGTGGTAGCAGTGGAGGTGGAGAAATTGTCAGAAGCTGGATGTATTTGAAGGCAGAGCTAAGAGGATCTCCTGAACAACCAGCTGTGGGATGTAAGAGAAAGAGGAGTCAAAGATGACTTCAAGGTTTTTGGCCTGAACAACTAATGCCCCTGAATTTTTCAGGAAAAAAAAACAGAAAATGATGGGGGAGAAGGATGATTTTTAATGTGCTGCAGCAGTTACAATGAATGAATGAACCAGAGGTATAAGTATCAACTAGGGATGCATCACAATAATGCTAGAGTAAAAAACCAGCTTCCAAATGGTAGACTCAGTAGGATACAATTTACATAAATTCTTAAGACATGTACAACAGTATTGTTCAGAGCACCATACATATGCAGTAAAGTGTAAAAACACATACGGAATGAAGAACAATGTGCAGCCACCATTGTCATCTCATTGCTTCACACTTTTAAAAATCCTATTGATCAGGCCAGATCCTAGTCCAGTTAAACCAGAATCTCTGGGGATGGATACAGGCATTTGTATTTTTTTAAGTTCCCTTGGGGATTCTAGTATGAAGGCAAGGTGGAAAGCCACTGCCTTAAACTGAGAAAAAACTGAAACCTTAGAGAAGCATAAGTAATTTTCCCTTTTTATATGTAAGCTTCACACCGAGTTTCTGCTTTACAGTTAGGCAAGAGACACCCATGCCCTAATTTCTATGTTGTTCAACCAGGAAATGTGAAGAAACTCTCCCAAGAGGCAGCCGAGCCCAGATTTTGGTTTTCCAATATCCAAGGAACTCCTTAGAGAACTAGCTGATTGCGGGCTTAGGGCAGAAAAATGTACAAGATGAGTCTGAAACATCTTGTCATACCAGTTATCAAGCAAGCTCTCAACGACTATTGAAAGCTGGTAGAAATGTTAGGTAGAAAGGTAGACATGAGCAGCCAGGGAAGGGGAAGATATAAGGTTCAAGGAAAAACTGCCCAGTTTGGGGATCCCCCTTGAAGATGACAAAGGCTTTGCAGGGAGATAGCATCTTGCCTATTGGGACCAGGCCAAACCTGTCCCATCCAGGTCCTAACGCTGCGCAATCTAACGAAACTAAGAACCACCCAAGCCACACCTCCTTATAATCTCATTAAAATAAAATGTGTTTTTGATCCCCGCCACCACCATCCATGGGCTTTGCTGTGTGCATTTTGGGAAAAGACATGCACACCAAGAGGAATGGGTGTGTATGTAAGTAGAACTGTCAATCAAATGACCTCACCCTGTCAATCAAAGAGGCACTGCCAGGCTAGGACATGATATATAGACCTAACCCTAAACATTTAGGGCATCTGTCTACCTTGACTCTGGCTCGTTCCTCTTTTGGAGAGTATTTAAATAAAACTTTTGCTCTGCTTCACTTTTGTGTCTCTGCCTTTCAATTCTTTGTTTTGGCAGGAACAAGAACTGAGGAGAATAAGGAAAGAACAGAAAGAAAGGACTCGGATCTACTTTGAAGAGGTTCTTTCTTGCTAAAGATGGGGCACTATGAGCATCTATATTTGCAATGGATGAAAGCACATCAAATATGTTTAAATCCATAGTTTCATAATGATTCCTTAAAAAAAAAATCTTTGGATGATGCTAAGAAATCAATTAATTTTAAGAAATAAAACAAATTTTGTTTTGGGAAACATAAAGAAATAAGCATTTATACGGCCTTTGTTACTTCAAAGTAACCAAAGAGTTGATGAGAGAAGTTTGTCATTATAGAAGTACTGGCTCAGTGCTAGTCCAGCCATAATTAGAATGGGAGAGGATCAGGGAGGCAAGGGGGAGAGGCCAAGTCCCTGGAAATGCCTCTCTGGCTCTGTCTATAAAGCAGCTTCCTGCAGAGCTTCTCTCTCTGCAGGTGATGCACTTCCTTCATCCAGTAAGATGTGCCGGTTCTGTCATAGTAGGTAGATAGCTAGACTTGATTGAGCAGGGAAGGGGGAGGGGAGGGGGAATTCAGTCAGAGGCTTGCTTACATCCAACACATTCTGTACAAGCTGTTCCCTTGGGATGGGGAATGAGGGTTTAGATAATAGACCAGCCAAAACTGGCTGCTTTCATTATGGAGGAGAATTTGACCCCAACTTCACCTCCAATACATTATATACTCATTAACATAGTAGAAATCACACCTTCCCACACCATGACAGTTCTGAGCTGAGGAGAACCAAACAGAGTCAAAAGCCCTCCCCAACCCTACATGAGGGTGGAGCAGGTCCAAACTCCAGGAAGACTGCACCTGTCCCCTTTGAAACCTATCTCACATGAATATTCATCTTCCTTCATGCAAAAAAGCTCTTTATTGTTCCCTGCAAGACCCCCTCTGGGTCTGCCCAAATCCCAACTCTCTGGGTGCGTACTCTCTCGTTTCTTTCAACTCTAAACCTCCAAATAAACTCTTAATGCTCAATGGCTTTTCTGTGTCTGTTCTTGAATTCTTTTTTGCAAGGAGACCTGCCTCTGGTAATAGTTCCACTTCCTACTTTGCTCCCTTGACACAGATTGAGTCAGTTAAAATCTTGATCCTACCCCCTCACTTTATGGGAAGAAAACAGAGTTCTGGGGAGACGATGTTGCAAGATTCAAGTGGTCAGAAGCAGCTTTTTCTTAGAGACGAAAGAGCTCTGAACTAGGCCTTCAGAGCTGGATCACCAAATTGCCATGAAACCTCAGGATGGTCTCTTCTTTCTCTAGGCCTGTTTCTTCCCCTGTATCATAGAAAGGCTATTCTAGACTTGGTAGCCACAAGCCCTATTGTTACTTAATCAGGACCAAACCTATGGCCCAGATTTCTGTGCTATTGCTACTGTTACGCATCCTCCTTTGGATCAACGGACTGGACATTCCAGGAAGGCAGGAAAATATTGGTCTTGCTCATCCTAGTTTCCTCAGTACCCAGAGCCTGGCCTTCAATAAATAATAGAGCTTGGATGGCTAAAATAACCATATGCAAAGTCAAAAAACAAACAGCTGGGAAAAAAAAAACATTTGCAATGCATACCACAAAGGGCTGGTTTTCTAAATACCAGCTCCTACCAAATCAATAAAAGGTTAACAAGGAGAATTCCAGTTTATAGTCTCACATGTAAGGAGCTTGTAAGGTAACACCCTATTTTAACAAGTGAAAAACTGAACAAACTAGAAAATCTACAACTCTTCTTATATCTATAAGAGAAGTGAGTTAACAAGGCAAACTTCTGCTCCCCAAACTGGAGAGTCCAACAGGCTAATACAGAAAATCACAACCTACTGAAGCAGAAATTCATGTGCAGAAATCTCTGTATCAGTCCTGGGATAGGAATACCTAAAATATAATTGATAAATTGCTGGAGGCTCAATGAGGACAAGTATGAGAGTCAAAAACTCCAGGGGACCAAGTTATAAGAAGGTCCCCACACTTTTGTGAATTTTACCTTTAGAAACTTGATGAGGTCCCCACAGTAATACTGGAGAAGAATTGCCTCTTGCTTCTGGCAGAGTCAAGGAGAAAAGCAACCATTTTGAAATGTGCCAGAGTGTTTTGTTCTTAACAAGGTGTACCTTCAGGAGAAACTATTTAACCGGAGCCTAACCTGATGGAGTTTGAGTCTAACTGACCTGGGGGAAGAGAACTATAGCAGTTTCCCCTTACCCACTTTTGCTTTCCACAGTTTCAGTTACCTGTAATCAACCAAGGTCTGGAAGCAGATGATCCTCAGAAAGTCAATAATACCCTGACACTAGGTCAAAATGCCTCCATCATTCACCTCACTTCTCATCCCACAGGCATTTTAATGTATATATAAATTAGGTGGTTTAATGTGTGTTTAATTCCACCCCCTCCACATTACCAAATTTTACCACCGTATTATGAAAGGATTCCTAACAGCAATCCCTTTTACCCAGTACATTATGTCCAGCAACCAAGAGAAAAATTACAAGTCATATTAAATAGCAAAAATCATAGTTGGAAGAGATAAAAAGAGCATCAAAACCAGACTCAGATATAACAGGGATGTTGAAACTATCTGATCAGTAATTTAAAACAATTATGATTCATGCATTAAAGACTCTAATGGATAAAGTGGGTAGCATGCAAGAACAGATAGACAATGTAAGCAGAGAGACAGAAATTCTAAGAGAAAATAAAAAAGAAAACCTAGAGATGAAAAACACTGAAAAGCCTTTGATGTGTTTACTAGTAGACTGGACACAGCTGAGGTAAAACACTTACAAAACCGAAAAGCAAAGAAAAAAGACTGCAAAAAATAGAACAGAATAGCCAAGAACCACAGACAACGACAAGTTAGGTTAACATACATATAATGGGGATACCAGAAAGAGAAGAGAGAAACAGAAGAAATATTGGAAGCTATAATGACTGAGGGTTTCCCCCAGATAAAGTTCAGACACAAAAACACAGAACCAGGAAACTCAGACCACCTAGCAGGATAAATGCAAAAAAACAAACATACAAACATTAAACAACACCTAGGCATATTATATTAAAGTTGCAGAACCTCAGAAATAAAGAAAAGTATTTAAAAAATCAGAGGAAAAACACTTTACCTATAGAGGAACAAAGATAAGAATTACATCCAACTTCTCAGAAACCATGCAAGTAAAAAGAGAATGGCGTGTGATTTTTAAATGTTGGGGAAAACAAAAACAACCTGGAATTCTATAACTCATGAAATTATCCTTCAAAAATGGAGGAAAAATAAAGACTTTTTCAGACAATCATAAATTGAAGGACTTTGCTGCCACTATATCGTCTTGGCAAGAAATGTTAAAAGAAGTTCTTTAGAGACAAGTAAAATGGTATAGGTCAGAAACTCAGATCTACATAAAGAAAGGAAGAATACTAAAGAACAAGTAAGTAAAGGTAAAGTAAAACCTTTAATTTTTCTTATTCTTAATTGATCTAATAGATAAGTTTGTTTGAAATAATATTAATAATATATTAAATTACATATACAGTTACATATGTTTATGGATAAATGAAATGAATGATAGCAATAATACAATGGATGGAAGAGGGGAATTACAATTATTATGTTATTATAAGGTACTCACACTGCCCATGAAGTGATATAGTATTATTTGAAAGTGAATATGGATTAGTTGTAAATGAATTCTGCAAACTCTAGGGCAAAAAAGAGAAAAACAAGAAGGATAACCGATATACTAAGAAAGGACAGAAAATGGAATCATATACAATGCTCAATTGAAACTATAAAGGACAAAAAGTAGCAACAAAAAAGGCAACATACAGAAAACAGTAACAAACATGGTAAGTATTAATCCAACTATATCAATATCACTTTAAATGCCAATGGTCAACACACATCAAGAAAAGACAGATTGTCACAGTGGATCAAAAAAGAAGACAGAATTATATGTTATCTACAAGAAACCTGCTTTAACTATAAAGACACACATTCATTAAAGGTAAATGGAAGGAGAAAGATGTACAGTGGTAGCACCAATCCAAAGAAAACAGTAATAGTATTAATTTTAGACAGAGCAGACTTCACAGCAAGGAAAATTATCAGGGATAGAGGGCCAGTACATAATGATAAAAGGGTCCATTTTTCAAGATATAACAATCCTAATGTGTATTCACCTAACAACAGAGCATCAAAATACATGAGGCAAACACTTACAGAACCACAAAAAGAAATAGATGAATCTGCTACTATAGTTGAAAATGTCAAGTCTTGTCTAAAAGAAATGGACAGATCCAGTGGTCAGAAAATCAGTAAGGACACAGTTGAACTCAAAAGAACTCATCAATCAACTGGATATAATGGACATCTATAGACTGCTTCATGCAACAGCAATAGAATACATATAATCTCCAAGCTCACATGGAACAGTCAACAAGATTGACTGTAACCTGGGACATAAAACACAACTTTACAAATTTAAAAGACTAGAAATCCTACAGTGTCTGCTCTCAGACCACAGTGGAATTAAACTAGAAATCAATAACATAAAGATAGCTGGAAGGCTTTTAACTTTACACCATTAAGTATGATGTTAGCTGTGGGCTTGTCAGATGTGGCCTTTATTATCTTGAGGAATATTCCTTCTATACCTATTTTGTTAAAAGTTTTTATCATGAAAGGATGTCGAATTTTGTCAAATGCTGAACATACATTTTTACTTTAAATATAACCTGGAAGAATCACTCATCACTTCTGCTCACATCTCATTGGCCAGGAATCAGGGCTGTACTTAACAGCAAAGGTGGCTGAGAAATGTAGTCTTTCTCATGGGTGGCTTTATACTCTGCTAAACTTTGGTGATTTTATCCTTAAAAAATGAAAATAGAATGGATTTAAGGATTCAACCAGCAGTGTCTGCAATAACATATTGATGTGTAAATACATGAAAAGCTGTTAACAGTATTTGCCTTTAGGAACAGGGTACAGGTGGCTGTGGACATAGGTAGAAAAAAAAAGTCCCTTTTAATGCCCTTTTTAATTTTATAATTTATTGTATGTGACTATATTAGCTAATTAAACATTTTTAACCAAGAAATAAAAATAGCACTACCCTATATGCTTAGTAAACATTCATAGCTGGTTCACTGACCAGAAGTGTTTTGTGGCCTTACCCTTGCACCCTCAGTGAGGGTAAGAGATGTGATGTGAAATTCAGGCTACATCAAAATGTAGGAAATCCATACAGTTTGAAGTGTTGGGGAAGTCCCATGAGCCTGCATGGGGAGAGGCCTGGAGAGGAATGCAAATCCAAATAAACACCTGAGAGAACTGCTCCTCCTGAGCCCATAGACCCAATTGGCACTGAGCCTTCCTTATGCCCTTCCAGACTATGCTAGGCTTGCTTAGGGGGAGAAAAGCTCAATTCTGCTGCGAGGGGCTGCTGAGCACAGCTCATACATAGAGGGAGTAGGAGGCTAGCACCCTCTAGACAGGAGGGGCTAGGGAGTTGGGCCTATTGACACAACTGGCTCCTGGGGTGGGTAGTGCAGCTTGCCCTTTGAATAAGGAAGCCTTTGAAACTTCTGCCAGGCAGAGGCCTCAGCTGCCTTTATCTGGTTCTCCTCTTTTCCCCAGTCTTTGTGACTTAAGAGAACCTTGGGGCAACTTCAGGCCTGTGTGGGGTGAAGGCTGGGGGACCCCAATCAGTGAAACCCTCACCCTAGTGCCATGAGGCCAGCCCCTCCCACTGAACCTGGGTGGGCTGTGGGGCAGAGCCCAGGACAGATACCCTTCCACACTCTGGTGCACAGATAGTGCAGGTGCTGCTCCCCTGACTGGCTCCCAGCGCCCCATAGGGATCCCCGCAGCTGTTCTCTGGTGCCCAAGGGGCTCTGTGCACATTTTGTACAACTACACACTTTGTTTCATGTGCAATGTAGGGAAATCGAGACAGTTAACATCTCTCTATTCACATGCTATTTCTACAAAATACATTGAATTTTTACAATTTTAACAAAGTATATTCCCTGAATGTTTAAACATGACATGTAATCAATTACACTCTTTCCAATTTCAGTGATTCAGAGTCTCATAAATGTTCCCACACCTTTAGTATAGACAAATAAGAATACAGTCATCACAAAACTGGATCTGCATACTCTTACTAAAACCAGTTACAAATGCTAATGCATGGATATAAATTTGTTTCTTTATTATCTGTAGTCAGCAGCCCTGGTAACAGGCAGGACAGATGGTATGTGCCCATGTGCCACACCAATGCCCTCTCCTGGGAATCTTGCAGAGCTGGCCATGCTACACTTCTGTTGGAGACCACTCACCACAGCTCTGTTCTACAAACCCTCCATCCTGGGCAGAGTGACTGGGCTAGTTGTGGGACTTTGTGGGCTAGCCAGGCACCCACAAGGCAGGCACAGAAGTTCTGCCCTAGAAGGTATATGGATGGTGACAGCCAACCAAATCAATCAGCAACTCAATCCAGGGGCACCCGAGTTTATCTCTCAGAAAGAGGAAGGGGACAAAAGCCAGATTCAGAGGAGGCCAAGGGCAGAAGCCAGGCAGGAAACCTGAGGGGAAATTGTGGACCAGTTGGCCAGAAGCAGCTGGAGGAGAACATACAAAGTTAGATACCAGTGTCAGAGTATGAATGACACTTTGGGAGCTGGTGACGTGAGGACACCCCAGGCCTTTTCTCCTGAAGAGCCTTGCTGAGGGGCTAGGCTGGATGGTTTTCTACTTCCCTGCATTTCCTTACACAGGCAAAGGGAATGAACATAAATGTTCTAGCCTGAGGTGACAGCATGTGCGGAGGCCAAGTGCACAGGAAGCAGACTCACCCAGAGATTTGTGTGCAGGAAGTAAGGGAAACAGGACAGGGTGTGGGGAGAAACTGAACTGTGAGGCCATTCCAAGGGGGGCCCTGGCTGACCTCACGGGGAGGCTGCTGTCCGGAAATGAGGAAAGATTGAGCCTTGGGTGAGGCAGCACCCTTCTGCCGGGGCATTTCCCTCGGGAGCTATCCAATTCCAACACCTGGTCCTGAAGGCGGCCTGTGCAACCTCCACTACACTAGAGATGGCAGGCTTGGTCACCAAGTGTAAGGGAGAGAGGCGTGGTCAGAGATGTGGTTATAGTGACCACGCCTGTGGTCACAAGACGTTCAGTGAAATGAACTAGTGGTTTGGGGTTGGAGATGATGGGGTCAGGTTTCCATTCTAGACTGCGGATGGAGGTCAGGAAGGAGAACAATCTGGAAATAGATAAGAAATATGGCCAGTGCACTGTAGGTAGATACAGGAGCGGCTAAGACCTCAGAGAGCCTGTGGAGATGGGGAGGCGGATGCCTTAGTGCAGAGTCTGGGAAAGCAGCAAAGTTTGCAGGCAGGGGAGATGAGGGTACTTGAGGGGGATGGGTGTGAAATACGTGATCCTTTCTTAATGGGTAAACAGGAGAGTAAGAGAAAAAGTGGTTCTGGAAGGAAGGAGAGATCTACAGTGTCCTACAAGGGCTGAATGCCCTCCTCTCCTTTGGCAACACACACACACACACACACACACACACACACACACACACACACACACACACACACACACACACACACACACACACACACACACACACACACTCACTCACTCACTCACTCACTCACTCACTCACTCACTCACTCACTCACTCACTCACACTCCAGCAGCAGCTCGATAAGCTCCAAGTTCAGCCAACTGCCCCTAGATGGCAGTATAAGCATGTGGCACAGCTGCCTAGAAAAGCTGCTCAGGTACAAGCCGGGTTCTCCCAAGGGACCAGCTAAAAGCTCTGTAGCTGTGAGACGGACAGGGAGAGGCGCCTGTGATGCCTGCTGCATCCGCCTGTGCCCTGCTCTGCTTCAGGTGCGTGGGGGGCACCTCTCTCTGCTTCCTCTACTTATCCTTCCTGGGGGCAGGAGGGTCCTCTCAGGGTCCCCCCTGGCAGGGCCTGAGCTCTGGTCCCAGGGACTTAGACCTCCAAATCCCTGTGTCGTGACTCTCCAGGGGCACAGTCTTGGGTGGAAGATTGAGACAAAGAGGGGACTCACGTCTGGACATAAAGCTGACAGTTCTGGTTTACCACTTAGGGCTGAGTGATTCCCTCTGGGCCAACTTTTCACATTTGCTTTATAAATGCATAGCTTTGTGAAGGTCACTTCACAGGAGATGATTCCCTAAGAATTCCTTTTTACAATGTCACAATGTCGAGTGACTTTCACATCTGTGCACATCCACAGTTCCCTGAGTGGACATAGCTTTCGGGGGTGGAGCAGGGGCTGAGCCCAGGCAGTCTGATTCATAGGTCTTACTCTTAAACCTCTGACTTACTCCTTCCCTTGATGTCTTCTCTGGCTGCCTCTGGGGCTTCCTTCTTTGGCAAGACCATTTTTCTCCCATTTGGAGTATTTGCACTATGACTAACTCAGAGTTAGGGCTGACAGGGTCTTGCAAGGTCATTACTGAACAACCTTCTCTCTCACCCTCAGTTTATGGATGGGACAACTGAGGTGAGAAAGACAATGGCATTCCTCGTAGCCGCCATCTGTTACCACATAGTCTTTGCCCCAGTGTCTTGTGCTCACACGTGGTCTTCTGTCACAAATCTTCAGAGTTTTGTAGGGGATGCTGTTTGAAGGCAGAGGCCACATAGCTGAGGCTGCAAACACAAATAGGAGAAAGAGGACCTTGAAAGTTTGAAGATTCTATAAAACATTGTTCTGGAACAAACAGGGCAGGGATTGGGTGACTGGCCAAGAAATCTATTTCTTTTCTGTTCACCTCTCCCAAGGGCTCTCTGACCTCTTTGTCAAGAAAGGAAACATCAATTCAAAACTGAGCTTGGAGCAAAAGGTCTACCAAAACATTGGCACCTGGCTCACTGTCATCACCTGTACCTCAAGTGCTGCCATACATTCACAGGGTGACCCATTCTCATACTGATCTCTTGGTCCTAACTTCCTCACCCCAAGGGTCCCTGATGCCTTCACTCCCTCTTGATCACCCACTCCCTCCAACCTTGTACAACCATCCCTGTCTTCTGCAGTCATTGAGGGCCCTCCAGCCCCATCCCATCTTCTCCTTTCTCCCTGTCTACTAGCTAAGAAATGTCTAGCTATCACTTCTTTCCCCTACCAGCTGAGGCTCATGATACAAACATCTCAAGTGCTTTCTTTCCAAGAGTCTTTAATCCTTTACACCATTGTTTTTCTATCATGTCTTCCTGGCAAAACCCCAAAGTCTGATCAATACTACTGTGTATGTCCTGTGCACCTGTACTTCCCTTGCTGCTGAGTACTGATGAGGGCTGTGTAATCTCAGCTGTCACTCTGATGCTGGGTCTCCTTTCTTGGCTGGGCTCACAATCCTTCCCCAAACTCTCCTGTTTGCCCTGCCTCAAAAGCTTCTCTCATGTTGTTTTTCTGAGATCCTTGGATGCCACCAAATTTCCACTTACCTTCAGCAGGTGACCATTCCTCCTAGTTCCAGAAACAACGGAAGCCTTCACCCACAACCCCTCCCCCAAACCCACAAACACTGGCATCCTCACTCACCTTCACCTCCTTCCTTTTATCTCCACAGAGCCCTTTGTTCTGAGCCCTGATCTTTCCCACCTTCCCCAGCAAACATCACTTTTTTCTCCACTCTTCCATTGTCTCTTCCACTCATCATTTAAACATATCAATTCTCTCTCTTGTAAAAAAAATCTCCCTCAATCCCTCACCTTCATTATCTCCTAGCCAACAACCTCTCTCCTTCATTTATTCTTTGGCCCACTGTTAACAGGCCTGTGACCTACTGCTCCACTGAAACAGCTCTTCTAGGCTGACAGCCACAATGGGCACTCTTCAGCTTAGTCTTCTGGACCTTTGCAGCACTTGAGACTCAGAATCACTCCTTCCTTCCTGAACATTCGTTTGCCTTGATTTCATATATGCCGCCCATCGGGTTGTGCTCCTACCTCACTGACTGCCCTTTCTCAGTCCTGAGTGCCTTTCCTCTTCCTTTTCCAGGTCCTCCCAATTTTGTATTCACCAGGATTCTGCCTTAGTCATTTTCCTTTCTCATCTCCCAATCCTAGGATAATTTCCTCTGCTTCCCCAGTTTGAATTATCATCATGTGCTGCTTTCTCAATATCCATTCTTCTTTCTCTCAAACAGGTTCAGGGATCTAATTTTTTAAAGTTACATTTCCCAGCATCCCTTGGAGCTAAGGTTTGCCATGTGACCAGACTTGGACAATGAGGCATCTGCAGCAGTCTGTGGGGATTCCTGGGAAAGTTTTGCTTTCTTGACACAGGTTCTACTCCTGCATTCTTTTTGCTCTTTCCTCTGCCTTTCTGGAATGCATGTGGGAAGCTGGAGCTGGAGCAGCTATTGTAGGACCACAAGCTGGCGCTGAGGATGAAAGCTTCCCAGGAAGAAGAGTGAGAGCAGACCTCCAGAGAGGACCTGGGACCTAAATGACACTGTGGAGCTGCTGGCCAGCCTTGTTCTGCTGGCCTTTATACTTTCCTTATGTCAGTTTTCAACAAGAATAGCAACAAAGCCCATTTGGTTAAAGCAATATAGTTGGGTTGTTGTTACAGGAGCTGAACACAAACTCTAATTAATACAAAGTCCAAATTCATAGCTTCTGCTTAGATGTCTCTCCTGAGCTCTGAACAGCAAATTAGGCCTGTCTTCTCTGTTCAGAGACACTTCAGTGGTCAAAGAGGTCCAAAGTGTCACCCCTCACCAAACATACATGCAACACAAGGTTACCTGGATTCCTTGTCTCAGAGAATATCACCGCTTAGGCAGCCAGAATATATTTGTTTGATCTTTCCATCCAGTTAGCCACCCCTCAACTCTACTTCCTAAATATTTTTGAATCTGTTCATTTCTTTCCATTTGCTCATCACTGACTTCCTGAACCACTGCAACAGTTTCCTTCCTAACTATTCTGTACTGGAATCCTGCTCCCTCCTGCTCCCTCCAATCCATGCTTTTCTGCTTCCAGCTATAGCCTTAGGGATGCTCCTAAAGCTGGAATGTAATAATGTTTCTATTCTGCCTAGTAATAGACTAGGGCAGTGACTAGTGACTGCTCCGGGCCTAAGGAATACAGGGATATAAGACTTGGTCAGGAGTTAAGATGTTGGTTCTACACATACTCACTCTTCTTTGGCATAGGTGCTGCTCCACTGACCGCCTAAGCTAGTCTGAGTGGGGGTTTTCTCACTTCCAGCCAAGGCATCCTGACTAACGTGAAGATCCTCAGTACTCTGGTCCTAAAAAGGCATCATTTCCAAATAACAAATACCCAGTTCCTTACAGTTTACAAATGCTACTTCATTTGATTCTTACTATAAGCTTGTGAGGCAGGTCTTAACTGTTATCTTGACTTTACAGGTAAGAAAACTAGGGCTCAGAGATGTAAAATATTTTGCCCAGGATCAAGAAGCTGAGAATTAGGAGAGCTTGAACATCAAGTTCCTCTTCTATTCAAGTTCCTTGACCCCAGTGCCCACTGCCTGGCCTAGGCACCCACACAGAGGTCCTGCAGAGTGGAGCCCAGGGTGAGCAAGGGCAGCTCTAGGGCTGGACTGGGGCAGGGGGTGAGGATGGTGTCAGAGGAAATAAAGGCCAAGCTTTTCCAGGTTAGATTTTGTTTATAGTCAACTCCAGGTCTAAGAAAGAGGAAACTCAGCTTCTTTGTGTTCCTCCTTCCTCTATTGTTTTTTGTTCTCTAATCCATACCTCGGCTTGCAGTCTGCACTGTAATTCATCTATAGTCTTGGCAATTACAGTTCTTGGGACTAGTTTCGAAACTAAGTCACTGGTTACAATCTAGCCTTCTTATGAGTTAGGACTGCCCATATCTCAATTCTTTTTATTTATTTTTTAAATAAGGAAAATAAAATGGGCCTGCTCTGCTCAGTATTTCTGATGCTTTCTGAAGCCACTCCATATTACTGTAAAAATGGGTCAGATAAAGCTTAGCGGGTCTCATACAGCAGCAGGGAATGGCAGATGAGCATTATAAGAGTGGGGGGCAAGGGGTGGAGGCCATGCTGGCCTTGTGGGTATTTTCCTCTTCCCTCTTCATGCCCTGTAGTGGAGTGGCCAACTGGTCCAGAAAGGAGCTGGTCCCCAGAGGTTACTCGGGCTGGCAGGACTTCCAACATATCTAGTCTGAGGCTCATAAAGTTGGCTTCCCCTCTCTTCTTTCTCCTTGTTCTAAACTCACAATCTCCTCCACATCCAGGATTGAGCAGAACTCATCAGGTATGAATGGTCATCTTTCCAATCTCAACCTTCACTGGAAATATCTTCTCTGCTTCCAACACCCCTTTCATAACAGTGGTTGGGGCATCTGTTAGAGGTGTCCCCTCCACTAGTGACCATAGCCCATCTCCTTTCACCTTTTCTTCAGAAGTATCACTCCTGGATCATTCCTATCACTCTGCAAACTTACTCTAGTAACTTCCATATTTTAACAAAACCCTCTGTATTCTAACAAAAGTTACAATTACCCATGGCTACAAGCACTACAAAATAGGAATAAGCAAGACTGAACTTTCTTTCTCTCACATACAAAAATCAGGAGGTAAGTAGTCCAGAGCAGGTATGTGCTCCCTAAATATTAGGAACCTGGATTTGTTTTAATTCGTTACACGAAAATCCACAACACATGGCTTTCACTGCAAAGTCTAATACGGCTGTCTGAGCTCCATTTCTATATTTACGTATTTGAGTGAACAGGAAAGAGCAATGTTAAGGAAAGCACACCTTTCTCTTTAAAGCTAGTTCTCAGGAGTTGCACATGGATACCTCCACTTACTTTCTGTTGGCTGGAACTGAGTTATTTGACCATACCTAGCTGCAAGGGAGTCTGAGAAACTTGCTTTTACTTGAGAAGCCATTTGGCCAAGTAGAATAGGAAATTCTATGATGAAGGGAGAGGGGAAGAATGGCTGTTATGGTTGTCTAGCCATCTCTGCCAAAGCCTCCTATGATTCCACATCCCTTTCTAGATCCCTCCAGTTCTTTTCCTTGTTAGACAAGTTGTCCAAACATGATAGCTCTACTATGGTCTAGCTCCCATCCCACTACTCCAGGGACACTGCCCTTATCATGTTCACCAATGACTTTCACGTTGCCAGAGTCAATGGATCCTTCCTGTCCTCAGACGATCTCTAGGCAGTAACTAACATAGCTGACCACTCCTTTCCGGAAACACCTTCCTCCCTCAGTCCTGGGATATAGTGCTCTCTCGGTTCTCCTCTAGCCTCCTAGCCTCTTTCAGTCTTCCTTTCTGTTCTGGTTCCCCCATTTCCCTTTGGAACCCTCTCCTCTTCTGCATCTACCTCTTCACCCTAGGTGATTTCCTTAGATTCCATCTTTTAAGACCATGCCTCCCAAAGCCCCACTCTAGCCCAGGCTTCCCTTCTGAGCTCTCAGTAACTGGAACACTGTTGGGCATCTCAAACTCAACATGACTAAAACAGGATCCTGGATGCTCCTTCCTGAGCTGTGGTCTCTTTCCTCCAGGCTACCCCATCCAATAAATGAGGCTGTTTATCTACACTCCAGCCAGAAACTTGAAAGCTATCTTTGGTTTCCTCATTTCCTCCCTGCACATTCATCCTATCAATAT
Organism: Manis javanica; assembly: GCF_040802235.1. Taxonomy (NCBI): domain Eukaryota; kingdom Metazoa; phylum Chordata; class Mammalia; order Pholidota; family Manidae; genus Manis; species Manis javanica. The sequence goes on from NC_133162.1 coordinate 66,903,591, forward strand.
GTCCTGTCAAGTCCATGTCCAAACTGCTCTCCAGCTGGAATGTCTGCTGGCTTTTCCCAGGGCCATCTTCTCATTCTTTTGACTTCAATTTCAACATCACCACTTCAAAGATGCACCATGGAAAGTAGCTCTTATTCTCTATTCCAGTCCCTTGTTTTGTCCCAGCATTTACTTCAACTTGCAATTACTTGTCTTCTCCACTAAAAACAAGCTTATGGAGCAAGTGGCCTCAGCTGTCTTGTTTACTGCTGTATGCCCAACATCAAGAGGGCCTGGCAGGGATCAGGCATTCAAGCACTCACTATCAGCTGAATGGACAGGTTCCCAAGGAAGTCCTTGAGGTGCCTGGTATGTCAGAGGACACATCCTCCTTGGTAAAAATCTGAAAATGGGCTTAACAGTTTCCTTTTCAAGATCTCCTTACACTAGATGTAACCTGATTGCTTGTCCTAGAATGCGGCGCGACTAGTCTGTTGGCCCAGTTTTAAATAGATCCGTGTTTCCAGTTCCAGCGGAGCAAACCACCCAGCCCTCCTCCACCATTGATGAGTTTAAGGATCAGCAGTCTGCCTGCTGTCTCACTTCACAGCTAGTTGGCTGAGACCGCAGAGGTCAGTCTTTTTAATACCAGAGGCCACCAGTGGCGAGTACCCCTACACCACAGGACTTCCCTCCAGTCTCTATGCCCCTCAAGAATCCTCTCAGACTCAGGATGAAGGTGAGGTACAAACCTCAGGAGGTGGTCAGAAGAAAGCTTGGGATTTTTAGCACTAAGGCTAGAAGTAGCAAGCCTTTACTGCCCGGTTTGCAAATAAATAAAAAATGGTTATTCATCACCCTTCTTGAAAACCTTCCCCACCCTCAGCCTGCCAAGCCCGGCAGGAAGGCCTTCTCTTTCCAGTACAGCCATTTTTCTAACCCTGCGCTCACCTCTACCCGATCACCCCCGTATCCCTGGAGATGTAGCCTCCCCTCGGCCCCTACAACTCGCGCTTCTCCCGGGCTCTGGGCGAGCAGGGTCAAAGAAAAGGCGGACGCAGCTTCCGCGCAGGGCACCGCCGCCCAGCGCTCGCTGCAGCCTAGCAGCCGGACAAAGGGGCGGGCGGGGGCGGGGGCCCCCCGCCCCAGCTTCGCGCGGGCTGGAGGAGGGGCGCCATGGGGGCGGGGGCGGGGCCAGCGCGCGGGGCCGCACCCGGCGGCCCGGGAAGTGGCGCTAGTTTCTCTGCCGCCTCCGGCACCGCCCCCCCGCGCCCCGCCCCCGTCCCTCGGACGGCCTGAGTCGCGCCCTCCCGTCCCGCGCCACCGAACTTGCTCTAACTTCGTCGGCCGTGCACGGCCGTGCTGCAGCCGCCGCCACCTCCGCGCCCGGGTGAGTAGAGCGCGGAGCCCGGCTGGAGCGATGGGCCCTGCCCCCCTCATTGTCTAAAGGCAGACGCCTCCGAGCGCCCTCTGGGGACTAGGACTGCTCCCCAAGTCCCGACTGGGCCCCTTAGGCTCCCTAGTCCCTGCCCTGGGGCGGCCCTGCCGGCAGCACTGTCTTTGTCTGCCCAGATCGCCCTCAAGGGACTGAGTTGAGGCCTTCGCCCGAACCCCGCTGAGCCGAGCTCGGTCCCCGGGAGGAGTGAGAGCCGCAGTGGGTGACCTGGCTGGTGCTCGGGGTTCTGTAGCCCTCGATTGTGCCGGTCTCCTGATGGGTGCGCTCCGCGGCCGCGCTAGGCTAGGAGCGCACTGGAAGGAAGGGTTGGACCTCTGCCGCCGCCGTCCCCGAGTTCCCAGCAGCCAGCCCTGGAATGGGCACTCCTTTCGGTTCCGTCGCGGACCCTTGGCGGCCAGGAGCTCGGGCCCGGGGTAGAGGGTGGGTGCGGACCAGGCAGAACTGTCTCCTCCCCCGTCGTCTACCCCGGCTGTGGGTCCCGTACTGCCCTACACGGGCTTGGGAGGCATGCGTTTGAGTAGGCGGTGACCCAGCTTCTCGGTGTTGGTCGCTTGGGGTTGAGCTCGGGAGCAAAGCCTGACTCCTGAACTAACAGGAGCTTCCGTCGAGTTGGGTCTGTGGCCACGGGGTTGGCTGGTCCTGGGCCGGAGGGGTGGTGGTGCGGGTAGGTCGGGAGTGTGTGAGTGTGTGTGTGAGTGTGTGTGTGTGTGTGTGTGTGTGTAGGGACTTCGGTCCCAGGACCGCTGTTGGCCTGTCGTATTTCAAGGACGTGAAGTTGGTTTCCGCAAGAAGTCGTCAGCCCTGGTACTGGCCTGGCGGCTGGCTGCCCAGCAGAGATGAGGGCGGCTGTGTGTACAAGCTTGGTGGCTGTCCTCTGGCGCTGTTGTCTGGGGGTATCAAGTCGTCCTGGGCGGAGTGCAGGGCATTGCATGGAGCCTCTGCAAGTGTGCTCTCTACAGCGGTCAGCTACTGAGGGGTCTTCCTTCTGAGATGGGGGGCTGCCCCTGGGCTGATATAAGTGGGTGGAACTGTCTGTCAGATCTTTAAAAGTAGCCTTCCCTTTAACCCTGACCTCAAAGGAGGGAAGTTAGTGCCTACTGAGGGCCACCCTTCCCTATTTGTGAAGGAAAACCTGGGGCCTAGGCCATCACAGTACCCCAACACCTCTCTGTACCCTCTACATTCAGCTAGCCCTGTGGCTGGCTGAAACACCCTTCCAGGGATCCTCCTGGGCCCTGGCACCGTCAGAAAGAAGCACATACCATTATGTCCTGGACCACTGTGCCCTTCTAGCTCCTCTCTCAGCTACCCCCAAGCTTTATCCCATCCTGAGGATCCCTAATGTCTGGGAGACAAGTCTCGGAAGGCTAGGCCACTAGATGGATTTTCCCCACCCTTCTTACTTTGTCTTCTTTTGTCACACCCCATCTTCAGCTAGAGATTTTCTTGACCTCTCCATCCCCACATCTCTGAACCCCAGTATTTGGACTGCCAGATGTGATCTTCAGCTCTCTTAATAAAGCATAGTTGTGAGTCACGGGTGCCTAGGGTGCCAGGTGCTGTTGCACGCAGTGTTGCAGGCTCACAGCTCCCTGACTGGCTGTAAGGTCTGTGTGGTCTTAGAGCACAGGCTGGACATAGGCAGTAGGTGCTCAGGAGTGTTTATTGGTCTGAGCTTGATCTCAGCTTACCAGCATTATTTAGGCAAAGAGGAGTCTTGAGCCCACTGGTGCTTCTAGAGGTTTGTGGCTGTCTCTAGGAAGAAACGGCATGGAGGGGAGGGGGCCACAGAAGAGTTGGCTGTCCAGGGAAGTTCCCTCCTTCAGCTGGGCAGGAATGCTAATCTTGGAGGACAGGTGGAGGTGCCTCCCTTCCTGTGTTTGGGAATGGGAGGACAAAGCACATATCTGGGTAGGAGGGGAGGGGGGTGCTATACTGCAAGTCATAGTGGCAGTGGAGGCTAGGGGGCAGAGATTTCTGGAAGCTTTGGGTTCTAGAAACATTTCCTGAGGCCTCACTCCAGGCCGCCATGGGTTTAGGGATTTGTCTTGTTACTTGTTTAACTTCGCCTGAAGTAGAATTTAATTGGCAGTGTCTACAAGGTGTCATTGCCCCAGTCCTGGGAAAGCTCTGCTGGTTTTAAACTCTAGAGGAGGTTATGGAAAAGCTTACAGCAATTATGCAGAAGGTTCGAGAGTTCATAATAGTTTATTGAGGCTAGCTGTTGAAGCTCACACCAAACAGTATCCTAGGAGCTTTACTTGCATTAAGTCATTTAACTCTTGAAATAACACAGCATGGTAGATAATGTTAAAATTCCATTTTATGGATGAGAAAACTGTGGCTTAGACAAGTCGGAGAGCAAATTTGCTTAGTCTTAATGTGATCAGGCTTTCTTGTTTCTAATTTAGATAATGCCTTGGTATTAAAGTTGATTAGTATGCTGAACAAGCCTAGGCCACATTGAAATTAGTAAGTCCTCAGATGCCTCTATATCCCCTGCTTCTGAAAGCTGCTCATCTGTCTGGGCACATAGCAGGTGCCCTGCACCCCTGCTGATGGACTGGTGAGGTAGCTTTTGTCCCCCTAAGGCCAGGGAAGGGAAGACCAACACTGCCGAGCTCAGAAGACTGGGGAGTGAGTCACTGCCTGTATCTGCCTGGATAAATCAGGGTTTGCTGTGGAGGCAATCCCCAGATCTCAGCAGCTTAAAGGAATAGAGGTTTATTTTGTGCTTTACCATATCCGTTGCACATCTGCTTTATGTTGCTCTTACTGTGGGATCCATGCTGATTCATTGGAACATTCCTGGTCACTTGTACGGAGGGACAGAGAGCATGATGAATCTCATCCTGGCCCTTAAAGCTTCCACCCAGAAGTGGTATTTCACTGGCTGAAGCAGTCACATGTCCATACTTACCTACAAGGGGGAATAGGGAAAAGAACTGGAAACATTTGGTAAAAGAGCATGAATGCCAACCACCTGCCTGCCACTGTACCTTTCCCTGTGACTTCTTTCCGAGATATGGGCCCAAGTGTCATATGATTCTGTGTTGCCAGAAACATTGATCATAAATTAGTTGAAGAACACTATTTACGTTAAAGATGAATTGAGATGTCACATTCGAAGGGCAGAGGTATTGTTGAACAAGGTGAGGGTCGTAAGAGGTGGTCTGCAGAGGCAGCCTGCTCCTTGGACTCTGGACAAGTTCCCGAAGTTCCTTAGGGCTTTCACACAGTCATTTATTCATTTGTCCATTTGTGGGCCCAAGGACTAGTGGTGAGTCCCAGGCTTACAAAGGGCATGTTCAGCTCCTAACCTGGTGCCCAGGGCTGTGAACGGGGATGATGAACCCTGTTTCCTTGTGCTGGGTCTGGGTGGCCTATGTAAAGAGGGATGTTAACGCCTGTGGGAAGGGAAGCAGGCTCCTGCTCCCCCTTGCTGCTCTGGCACATCAGCCCTTGGACCTCTTGGCCTTCCTCATGCTCTGACTGTATGTGACTAGCAGGGGCGGCCCCCTGGGCTAGAAGCAAGAGCAGGCAGCCACACCCTCCTTTAGGCTTTGCCCTTGCCTTTCCATTCCTGGGACTCTGAGGCTGAGCTGGCCAACTAAGGGGTGTGGAAAGGAATGATGGATGGAGTCACGTGGAGAACAGGCTGCAGTGTGGGGCTGGGGTGGTTCTGTGGCTTGTAGAAGGGGGTAGAACCCCTTTGTTAATTGTGTGTTTCCACTTGGGCCACTGTTGCAGGATATTAAAGAGCTGGTCACACTGTGGACCTTGCTTTTGTGCTTCGTTATCTACTTGAACTCTGATGACTTCCAGTAGGGCCAGGAAGCACTTGTGGAGGTGGTGAGACTGCAAGAGTCTTCTGCATTATGGATAGTTTACTATCCTTACTTATATTTCCTCTCTTTTCAGAGCCTCTGTTTTCCCTTCTAGAATAGAGGAGGAGGCAATGGTGGTCCCACTCTTGGCTAGTCATCAGGGTTCCCAGGGGACTGCATAGACCAGTGCTTTGAGAACCTCTGGTTCAGGTGAGCGGCAGCAGTCCTGGTTTGTCTTACCTTCCATTACAGCCGTGTCCTTGCGGACAGAGTTGGTGTGGGGTAGTTATAATGTCTCCACATCCACTTTCCCCCTAATAGCATATTTGGTTCAGACGAGGGCAAATCGCTGTTAGAACAGTACAGGGCCTGGCTGGTGGGCAGAGTCCAGTGCCTCTGCCAGTTATATGTGAAGATGAATAACATTGTCCAGCTTGTAGAATAGACAGTGGCGAGGCCAGCTTTCAAGTTGTGTCTACTTTCTAGACAAGTCTCTGATTTTTGTTTTTCCTACTGAACTTGGTTTTGTCATCTGCAAAGTGAGAAGAATCTGTCCTTCCTGTCTCTCACGGTGAAGCATAAGCACGCATTTCAGGTTTAGAAACAGAATCTGAAGCCTCTAAGGTAGGCTTGACACTCTGTTCTGGGACTGCTGGTGTCACGCTGACGTCCGTCAGTGAGGTGCTCACCAGCAGCTTGTTCTGGGAACCCCACTTCCTCCACTCTTGGGCTTGGTGGGGCTGGGTGGGGCGGGGCCGGGCTGGGCTAAGCTGTGGTTTTTCTCTTAGAGGCAGTAGGTCTGGTAATCTGAGTTTAAGTGGGCCTGGGCAGGCTGGAGTTAAATCTCTTCACTTCTTGAAGTATGTTCTGCCTCCCTCCCTGAGCAAAGCTTAGAGCCCTGGAGTCTATGAGCTAGATATAGATAGCTGGAGGGACCGGCTCCTGCCTGCTTGGGCTCAGCCTGTGCTGTGCAGCTGAAAGCCAGGCAGCTGCCTCTGAGGTGGCCTCTGGGGTCCTGAGTAAGAGCTGAGCTCCTGTTGCCTCAGACTTGGTGTGTTGCCTGGAATTTGGGAGAGCTGAGACTGGCCTTTCCCGTGTGGGTAAGGTTTGGGAGGGGCTGGCCAGGACAAGGGCTGGGCAGGGGGGAGCCTGAAGGGAGATTTGGTGAAGCCCCTCTCTGGGTTTTCTCTGACTATGTTTACCAGCTGCTGGGGCCTGTGCTAATCTACTCTGTAGGGCTTAGAAAGCATTAAAAAAGAGGCTTTGAGGAATTCCTTAGTCCTTACACCCAGGAGGGGGGCCCTCAGCAGCTGGAATTAAATGAGTATCTCCTGAATTCCTTTCATCTCCTCCCCGAGGTCTGCGTGGTGAACCCAAGGGGGTGGCTATCCCAGAGTGTATAGTCCCAAGAACTGGGTCTTGTGCGTAAAGCATCAGAAGGCCACTGGGGTGCCTCAGAAAACTGGGGCTTACTGGAAGGTGGCAAGGGGAAATAAGGGAAAGGGCCACATCTGCATCAGATTTAGGTCTTCCAGCAGGGGTGACTGGGCTCCACATACCTACTGTAGCAATACAGGCCATAGTGGGACTTTCAGCAACAGGCATGTTGTGATCCCCAGTCTGGGGCACCCGCTCAGCTATGCTCACAGCCCTGCTGCATCTGTGCCTCCCAGCTGCTGCCACCGGCTGCTCCAAGGGGAGGCTCTGGTTGCCCGCAGAGTGACCATTGCCACGGAGAGGCTCTGCTTCCTCTCCAGATGACCTCCCTAATGTCTGGCCACCCTGCAGGTTGGCTGTGTTATTTCAGTCCTTCACCCCTGGGCCCGACATAATTTATCTGTCCTTGGGGCTTGGTGCGGGAGGCCAGCCAACCGAGTGGTTCACACACTTTGAGTTTGGGGTCTAGGAAGACTTGGAGCCCTGCAGTGTTGAAGAAAATTATTCTGACCCTTGTTAAAACAGCAGTGCAGACTTTAATTCAGGACTGGCACAAATGGGGGTTTTGCAGTAGGGGAGAATGATTGGGCTCAACCCCAAATACAACAAAAGTGGGAATTTATAGCCAAGGAGCAGAGTGTGTGTGAGGGGGTGTGGGGTGGTGTTGGTGGGTGGAAAATTTCAAAGAGGGTGAGGTTGTCTTTTGTTAATTGACCTAACAATTGTTCCTGAAGGCAGGTGATGGTCTTCAGATATCACCTAGGGGTAACAGGATGAGGAACAGGATGAGGTCAGATATGGAGGGTGATCAGATGTGGAGAGTGGGGATTCCAGCTAACTGACTTACCAGGATTCTTGCTAAAAGTGGATTCATCTGAAGATGGAAGCCCAAGGTCAGCCCCAGTCAAGCAGAGGGCTCAGAGGAGCCCAACCGAAGTTTGGTCCCAGAGAGACTCTGTCAGCATCCCGAGGCCAGCAGTGGCCTGCATGCTGTCCTGCTCATGGTTCTTACACAGGTCCCAGCTCATCACCACTCACACTTGCCCCTCAGGAGGGGCATCCCTCCTTGTGGGCATCCCTCCCTTGCTTCTCTGAGTCTGAGCCCTTATCAGCATCTCCTGGCTCCTCCTCAGTCTTGGCCAGCTGGACTGCCTCTCAGCACCCAGGAAACTGCGTGGGCCTTGGGCTGTGTTCCCTGCTGCCCACCAACACTGGCTTCTGTTGTCAGATCTGTCGGGAGCCAAACCACAGCCACCTGACCCTGGGCCTCCTGCCCTGCTTAACCCTCTTTCCTTGGCCTCTGTACTCTGTTTCCTGCTCTTCCCATCCTGGACAAACCAGTCTGACCACGTTGTTTCTCCCCCCATCAGCCCAGGGGCTGGGCCGCCTCACTGATCTGAGCTGGGCCAGGGAGGTGTTGAAGGGGAGCTTCATCCCTGCCTGGACTGGCTTCTCCTGGGATCCCCAGCTTCCTTTGCCTGTCTGAAGTCTGCCCGTCACTACATCCAGCCCACCTTGTTCCTCCTCTTTCATGCGTGAAGCTCCTTGTTTTTTCTCTGCCCTTTGGTCAAACCCTGCATGATGACTCTATTTTGTGTGTTTCTTCTTCTCTCTCAACAGCCAGCTTTTTAGGAACCAGGTCACCTGCTGTTGTGAGAAAAAAGGGTGTGTGCAGAAAACCTTTTGGCTGCTGGTGGGGGCCTTCCTCACTTCCTGAAGGCTCCACGCCAGTTGCCACCCCTGCAGGCAAGTGGTGGTGACAGAACTGGCTCTGAACAGCCCTTATGCCTGCCACATCACTGTCTCCTGTTTTTCAAGCTGCATCCTGTGAAATACAAGTGATTGTGTAAGCGCCGATGAGTGTTGAGGTGACATGTCAACAAAGAGTCAGTGGTAGTGGTGGAGTATTTATTCCCTAGGGAGCAAGGAGGAGGGAGCTGCATGTACCCGGTACAGGGTGATCAGGGCCTTCCTGGTTTAGGGTGGCCCTGAAGCTCTTTCTGTGGGAAGACAGATGAGGAGGTAGGGAGGGTAGTGCTTGCAGGATTTGGGGTGTTGAGGATCTGTGCTTACCTGGGTGTGGAGGCCTTGCCTACTTGTGTAGCAAGATGGTTTGAGAGGGTCTTGATCTGATGGAAGATTGGAGGATTCTAGGGAAGAGCTAGCGTGGGCTCTTGCTGGGCCCCCTCACAGGGACAGGAACTTGTTCCCAGCAGCTGAGGTATGAGGGCTCTAAGTGCCAGCTGATTCTACTTGTGAAATCTCATCTGTGCTTAATTTGGGGGCTACTTGTTGAACATTGAGCAGTCATCCAAGAGCATCTTGCAGAACAAGGAGTCAAACAGCCTTCTTTGTGACTGGGCAGTCTGTGAGCTTTAGGGCATTAGGAGATCTTTGTGCTTGCTGGGGTGGCCTGGGGGTGGGGCATGAGGTCTGCTAGGTAGGAAGAGCTCCATTCATGAACCACTCCCTGCCTCCCAAACAGTCTGGCCAGTCCTGGCTCTAATAGGCTTGTGTTATACCCCTCAGAAACCGGAGAGACTGGGATGGTTATTGTTCCTTAGGGGAAATATCGCTTGGAGGAAATACATCAGTGCGTGCTTCTGAGCACAGAGTATTTATTGATGTGCCCGTTAAAGGAGGCTTTTAAACAACATATATGTATCCCTTTAGTAAGGAATAAATATACAAACCCATTGCACAACTCCATTTTGCAGCTTCCATTTCCTGAAAGGTACATGGAATTTAATGGTTAAGGGACTGGGGTTTTGAGCTGGGATCTTGAAGAAACTCTTTTTAGTCTATCCTTGGAGCTGGGCCAGGCCTAGAAATCTGTTCAAATAGCTTTCTTTAGCTGCTAAAATTGGGATGAGTCCGTAACACTAGGATTTTGAGCTTGGATGATGCCTGGGAAGGACCTTGAGGAGGTTCCCTGCTGGGGCCCCATGCCTGTGGTTCAGCCTCCCTGACACCTCTTGCCTCACCTTGGTGGGGGTGTCTCACAGTCTGATGACAGAGTGGACCTGCCTGCACATGGTCCTTGTGGAATGACATCAGGTTTCCTTTCTGCCCTTATTAGAATCTGCTCTTGGTCTTCCCAGGAAACTCTATTCTTGGGACTCGGGGAGGAGTTGTGAGCTGCGAGCTCCCTGAGTTGGTAAGCCTTTATTCCAGAGGCTGGCACTCCCCTCCTCCCCCAACTATTCATTGTTCTAGGGAGGTACCAGAAGCTGTCTGCAGAGAGCCACAAGTGAAATTTTTTGTTCCTCCAGCCACAAACTGTAGTGATTTTAACTGTCAAAATAGGTTTAACTGTTCTATTTTTTTTAAAAAAGGATACATGATGAGAAACACATAAAGCTGTACAGTGAAGATCAGAGTTTCCATTCCTGATACCTTCAGTTCTGCTCCCCTGAGGCCTGTGCCACCAGATGTTGGGCACCTAGTCAAGCGTTTCTGGCCTCTCTTGTTTATTCCCATGCTGGTGTACTAATCACGCTGCTCTGCGCTTACTGATTTTTTACTCTGAAGTTTATCTTGACATTGTTCCATCTCAGCACACAGTTAAGTCCATTCTTTTTAACAGTGGCTTGTTACTCTGTCGTATGCTAAACCATGGTTCACTGTATCAGCTCCCTATTGATGGACAGTGAGGCTGCTTTCAGTGTTTTGTCTCTATAAGCCCGGGTGCAGGACAGGACAGCCTTGCATGCACTCATAGGTCTGTAGTAGATAGGGCCAGATGAGGAGTCCGGGCATTGGGTGCTTAACAAGAAAAGAAATAACACTATTTTGATTCCAAGATGGATAATGAAAGTTTTTGCGCTTTCCTTCTGGAGGGTTGTTGTGTTTCTGCAGCCAGAGTCTAGAGCTGGAGGGCATACAGTGGAGCTGGTGTCCTGGTTCCCCTCACAGTGTGCCTTCGGTTCAGCTAAGGTTAGCCTGTCTCCCTGAGCACCTGTTGTTTGCAGGCCTTGGCTATGCCCTGTGGCCAGGTGTGGCCAAAAGTGTGATACAAGTATGTGAGGAGGCAGCTGGAGCCAGGTGGGGTCAGGGAGTGAGGAGAGGCTTCTCCTATGTGGGTTCTAGCAGGCCTCAGGAGTATACAGGACTCGGGTGGGGCATGAGGGGAAGTCTTGGCTGAGAAACAAAAGTGGGAGCTGGGTTGGCATCAGCGTTTAGAAGAGCGGATGCTCCCTCAGTTCCAGGGCTTGGTGTGAGGGTCAGGCCTCTTGTCCTGGCCTCACAGGACCTACTGTTGCTCTGGGATCCCCCCACTTTCTGCCTGCTCTGCAGATCAGGCTTGGTGCTGCTTCAGGCTGCTTTGGGACTGGCTGTCCTGTGATTTTAAAAGTCTGTGTAGAATGTGCCTGGTGTAAATAGATGGGTTTTCTGTTTTGAGCAGGCAGCTTCCTTTAGAACAGAAGCAGGAGGTGAGGGCAGATGGGGTTTTCTTCCTGGGATGGGCTGGGGGGAGCCTCCTGGAAGTCTTGGGTGCTCTCTGGCTCTTTCCCCATCCTTATGGCCACTTTGTTCCGCTGCAAGGTCTGCAGGCTTCCCCTGTGTGGCTCCGGCTGCCCCATGCCTGGGCAGGGCAGGGCAGGGCCAGCAGTAGATTTTAGGGCTGGTTGGCAGGTAGCCCTCCTAAATGGAAAGGTGGCTGACATGACCCTGACCCTGCTGAGTTTAGGCCTGTGTCCTTGCCCCATACCACCAACTATTGCCATTATGGGCTGCCCTGTGAGAAGCCCAGAGCTTTCCATGCCCATAGCTCTCTTGTATGGGACTTCGGGCTTCAGCCACACAGAGGTTCCTATTGTGGCTGGGTGGCAGCTAGGGCTGACCTGTGGGGCTGAGGAGGTGGGGTCCTGGTACTCACAGTGGAGCTATTCAGGGGCTGTGTCTTGGTTTCCTGCTGGCCTCCCATTGTGGGTTTTTTTGTGGGGGAGGGGAGCAGAGGAGGAGGAGGGTGGCCAGGGCTGCTATTGTTGCCGGCAGCAGGAGCCCATTATGCCTGAAAGAAGTTCTTTGGTGTGGACTGTTCTTAGCACTCCAGAGAGCCCCTCCTGTGTGTTGTGAGGCCACGTGAGCTGCTGTGCCTGGGCTCTGCCCTCTCCTGGCGCCCCCTGCCCCATCCCTGGAGTTCTGGAGGGGCCTTGCCCATTGTGAGTACCTCTGTCTTTCCCCTTCCCACCTCTCTGGTCCCCAAGCTGTGCCTGAAGCCCCTGGGTGTGAGTTCTGAGCAGCTTGGTAAGGAGTAGAAGGGCCTGGTGGTGGGTGCCCATCTCGTCAGTTGCTGCCTGCTGCTGCCTCTGGGAGTGGGTGCTGCGTGAGCTCTCTGCCCAGCTGTGCCCTTGGGTGGGGTGTCTGGGGTGCTGTCAGTCCCCCACTTTCTTTTGTACCTCTGTGTTCAGCCCACTGTCCCTTGTTCTCCCTCGAGTACTCAGCTGCAGAAAAGCCTGCTTGCTGGCAAGCTAGCCTGTAGCCTCACTGCCTGAGCCACAGCCATTTTCCTTTGTTCTGCCATCACCGGGCACTTGAATCTCAGGCAGGTGGCAGGCTGGGCAGGCAGCAGGCAGCGGCTGCAGAGCCCCAGCGGAAGCCCTCATGACATGAATATTCTCACTGAGCCAAAGGCGTGCAGACCCTGGCCATATTCAATTCCCCCAGCTGTACCCCATCTCCCCAGTGGTGCTGAAATTTCTCTGTTTAGAGAGGATCTCCCCTTTACTGGATCAGTGATGGGGACTTGTGCAGTGGGGAGCTAGAGAAGCCTCACCTGTTTGTGGCGGCAGGGGTGTGACAGGCAGGGGAGGGAGGGAGGGAGAGAGCATGCACACTGGCCCTTTTGGGAACACTGACCTCCTGGTCTGGCAGAAAGAGCCACTCTGGGTGGAAAGTGTGATCTTGATCTTCATTTACCTCTTCATAATGTCCGTTCAGGAAGAGCTTTTAGTTTAGTGGTAGGGGTGGCTGAGAAAACAGTTTCTTTTTATTGTGGTCTTTGTATGGCTGTGGGACTTCTCCAACTGAGGGGAACCATCCCCTGGCCCTTCACGTCCAGATGTCACTCTTCCCCCTCAGAAGAATGTTTCGTCTTCTTAGTGGGGGTCCAGTTTCTCCCAAGTATGGGGTTGCAGGCAGAGCTGAGGGCCACTCTGGCATCTTTATCTGGAGGAGTGCCTGCCCCAACATGTAAGTCTCCTGCTTTCCAAACAGCAGCCAGAATCTGAAATAGTTACCTGCCTAGGAAATAGAGTTGTTTTGTATGAGAACTTGTAAGTCTCAGTATTTTTCTTGTGTTTAGCATTTTATTTTACCCTTTCAAAACCCATCCATCTTGAGATCAGTGTGGCTGTCTTATCTGACTCTTGTAGGGGATGAAAAATGATTTTCCCTCTGCCCTTTTAGGTTCTTGGCTGATACCCTCACCCCCTTGTAATATAAGATTAACAAGAGAAAAATGGAAGTTTAATAACATGTATACCTGCCATATACGTGGGAGAGACCCAGGAAAACTGCGTAACCCTCTGAAATGGCCCAAGCCATTACCTTAAGTACCTTCTTCAGCTAAAGACACAAGAAAGATATGGGGGTGGGGGTGGCAATGTGGGGGTATCACTTACCAGGAAAAAGCCTGGTAAGCAAGGGTAAGGCTGTTATGCAGATTTAAGTTGGGTCCCTTCTCCACTGATAAGAATATCTTGTGATTTAGAGTCACCCTTCTCTTTTTGCTGCTGAGAGACATACTTACAAATGGAGATTTCCCTTATAATAGGGTAACTTCTCAGTGTTCAGAGCTCCTCCTGTGACTGCTCTTTTTAAAAAGTAACTAGCTCACAATAATCCTTCTGCCAGAGACATATTTTGGGGTGACATGTTCTGCTCCCTGTCACTCTCATCAGTCAAGACTGACCAATGAGGAATCAAGCTCTAACCCTGGACAGGGCTGCACCTCAGAGTGCCCTCATTTTGGCAAATGTACGGGACTCAACAAAAAGCTAAATTCACTGTCAAATGCATTGAAACACAGATGCTACTTTTAGGGTAGTTGGGCCCAAACAAGGTTAGGAAAGGTCATGACTGAGGCAGGTTGATACTCCAGAGAAAACATGGAGGTAGGAGGCCAGGGGTGTGCTGTGCCACTGGCCCTCCGGATGACCTGGGCAATTCATTTCCTTGGGCACAGGTCTAGAAAATGGAAGGGTGGTTCAGATGAACTTTGGAAACTTTTTAGCTGTAACTCTGAGTTATATGACTCTAACTCCAGAATGGTTGGTCACTACCTTGAGCACCCCTTGCCAGCTCAGGATCTTTTGGGGAAGAAATGTAATCAGATGGGATTAGCAGAGCTATCTCCTCTGGGATGTTTCTTCCTTTGGTTCTTGAGGGGTGGTGGTGGTGATGGTCACCTCCACAGGTGTCCAGTTTTCACATGAAAGCCCCTGTCCCTCCACCCCAGACCTGACAATACTTTAGTTCTCAGGGCCTGGGTGTGGCAAAAGGAGCCCCTTTGTTACAGGTTGCATCTGTTTTCCTCCTTTCTTGTACCTGCTGCAACAAAGAATTGAAAGGCAGAGACACAATAGTGAAACAGTGGAAGTTTTATTTGAATACACTCCGAGAGGAGTGGGCCAGAGTCAAGGTAGATGGACTTTAAGGGAGGGGCTCTTTCTCCTGTCCTAACTGGGAGGCTGTAATTTGATTGACAGCTTTAGGTATATACCCATTCCTCCTGGTGCGCATGTCTTTCCCCAAAATGCACACAGAAAAGCGCATGGTGGGGGGAGCAAAGTGCAGTTTTATTTTAATGAAATTATGATGAGTTCTTAGTTTTGTTTGATTGTGCTCGTGGTGGGAGCTGGACGGGACCTGTATGGCCTGGTCGCGATAAGCAGAAGTTATTTTCCTGCCAAGCCGTTGTTGTCTTCAGGTGGGACCCCCGACCTGGGCAGATTCTGGGCAGTTTTCCCCTTGAACCTTATCTTCCCCTTCCCTGGCTGGTCATGTCTGTCCTTCTACCTAACACATTGATAAAATAGTTGTGCCTCAGACCTGGCGATGGGAGTTTGGTGCTTGTAGTGAGGAACTCTTTCCTTGGCAAAGCTGCATTGCCAGTCTGATAAAACTGACCCTGGGGAGAGAGAGTAAAGCCCTTTTTTTACCTCCTGCCAAAGTAAGACCAGGCTGTTAAGACTAAAAACAAAAACTAGAAGATAGAGACACCCTTGTACCTAAATACCTCCTTTTCTTTTCCTGGAGGCCTAGGTTTAAATTTGTGCCAGTTAAATTTTGTCTCCTATTTTGTTACAGATTCCAGGAGGCAAACCCGACTTTTGGCTGATGCCTCTTTAGTGTGGGTTTCTGGACCTTTATCTATCTGTCTTCCCTCTCCCACCCTCCATCCCCAGGGTCTCCCGTGCCTGCCCACTCAGATGCTTAACTCCCATTGTCAGCTGGGCCAGGAACAGCCTCTGTGTCACCGCTTAGGGCTGTGTGTTTCTGCCATGCGTCAGAGGAGGTCTGTGGTCCTGGAAGATGCCCAAGGGGTTGGGAGTCCGGCTTTATGGATCATTTGGTTAGAGTAGCTTCCACAACCGTGAAATGGGAATAAAAATAACCTGTGAGGAGCCAGTGGGATGCACTAAAATACTGAACAAATTCCAAAATGAAAGCATTCCTCCAGAAAAGCTGATTACATCCCTGTAAATCCACCCACAATGAAGGTAGGTGGGCTTTCCTTCCAAGACCGGCCTATAAATAGTGATTTTCCTTCATCAGTGTTAACTGCTTTTCTGTTAGGTATCTTCCACCCTCACTGGTAAAGTATTGCCCCCAAGGCCTGTCAAGGACAGCACTGCAACACCTGGGAGTTTGTTGAGCTGCAGAGTCCCCAGGTCTCACCCCACACCTGCTCAATCAGATTCTACACTTAATAAGATTCCCAGGTGATTTGCATGTACTTTCAAGTTTGAGGAAGCACTGGCTCTGAGGCCTTTAGTCCCGCCCTTTTGTTGCTTTCGTACTTTCTTCAGGCTGTTCTGTGGTTTTGTGTTCTTCACCCTCTTGCTCTGTTTCAAGTTGGTTGACTTAAAACAGGTCTGACAGCTCTGGCTCCACGGCTCCTGCCCTCTTGGGTGCACATTTTACAGCAGGTATCTGTGGGCGCTGGGGGTGTCCTGGAGGTAGGGCTGGGGACAGAGGAAGCCCTCTCGCCAGCAGCTGTGGGCGCCTCCCCCATGCCTGTCGGCGAGGTCATCTTTGGGGCACAGAGCCGAGGGGGTAATTGGATCCTTCCTTTGTGAGAGGTGCAGCACGGAGCCTCCCTCGGCCATCTGGTGCCACTCTCTGGTGCCACTCACCCCACCCTGGCTGTCCCAGCTGGACGAGAAGATCAGAATCAAGTTGTAAATGTTGTTTGCTTTTCATAGAAACATAAAGCATTCTATATAAAAATATTTTGTGTATGTTGAAGTTCAAAGAAATAGAAAGGAAAGGGGAATATAAATTTATTTTTTGTAGTATTTATGTAGAGGAAAAAAGTTTGAGATGACTCCTGATTTCACTAGGATCGCCTACCCACCCCCAGCATTCTGGTGGAGTGGGTGTGGGGTATGGGATGTGGGGTGGGGTGAACTTGTGTCCCTGGCCTGGGATGAGCCCCTAGTTCTGGTGATTCCGGGGTTCTTGTTCACGAAGCCGAAGAATGAGCTTCACAAACACTCAAGGTAGGAGAGTAAGGTACAGGTTTTTATTTAGAAATAAAGTAGAGAATAGAGCTCCTGGCTCACGCCAGAAGGACAAGGGAGCCTGTACTGGTGCGTTGTCTAGGGGGTTTTATAGAGAGTTGAGGATTTTTCGAGAACATGAAAAAAACTTGGGGGTGTGGACTTGCATCACCTACCCTGTCAAGGTGGGCTGAGGCATAGCCTGATTGCTAGGGCTGACAGCAGAGTCACAGGGTATGCTGATAGATACCCTTGCAGAACTCTTAAACATTCTAGGCCAAGTTGCTCCTGGCCTTTTGACCTTTAAGTGATCTCACTGAAGATGTCTATATTCTTAGTATCTTTCCCTAGAGAATTAGTGTGACCTTGACTTTGCATAATGCTTAACAGAGTTTCAATGGGGATTTCTTTGCCCATTGTTACATTGCTCTGACTGTAAATATTCTGCCCTGTTTTTCCTGGAGGCCCTCACCCTACTCTGACTACACTCATGGTCCCTGTCTCACTGGGGGCTAGAGGAGACCTGGGCTCTGGTGCTGGGGTTGCCCTTGGTCTTTTGGAACTCTGATGGCCTGAGCTACTAATCTCCTGACCGTTTTCACATTCAGCCTTTTTCAAAAGTGTCCCACCACTGATTTGCATTTTAAAAATATCTGCTGCTCCTCACACCCAGTCCTTTATTTCTTTTCTCTCTATATTTTCAGTGCCTTTAGTTTTATATTTCTCCAGCAGGCTTCACTTTCTCTAGCTTGTCTGGGAGATGGGTTTTGTATTTTGCTCTGTGAACTTTTTTCCCCAGGCTGTTCGCATTGCTCAGAGGAGGCCAGGAGCTGGGCTCTGTCCTGGCCTTGGAGTGTTCCTGGCCCTGGGCAGGATTAGGGAGTTGCTCTCAATGCTCTCCTTGAGGTGAAAGGGGTTGTTTGTCTTAAAACACAGTATATTGTAGTCAACTCTGCAGTTTTGAAGACAAAGATTTTTGACATCCTTAGAGCCATAATCTTTATTCTTTTCAGGCATGGAAAAATGGAGGAAAAGGAGTAAATGTGTATAATTCCAAGTTCTTACATAGTTTTGTTGGGGGAGAGGTGTTATGTATTTTCCTTGGCTCTTGTCCCCACCGTGACAAAGAACTGAAGGGCAGAGACATAGTAGTGAAACAGTAAAAGTTTTGTTTAAAGTTACTTAGAGATAAAGTGCAGGAGACCTTAGAGAGAGAGGAGCGCCCTGAAAGGTTGGGAAAAGTTAGTTACTCACTCTTAAGTGCAGGTGACCTCAGAGAGAAGCGCCTTGAAAGGTTGGGGGTTCCCCCTTTTAAGGATTTTTCAGAAATGTGACAGAGGGCTAGGGGTGTGGACTTGTTAAGTGGTCCCAAGTATCTTTGATGAGACATTAAATTTCTTATCAGTCCTCTAGGCAGTTCTGCAAAATTACCTTAACACAAGGAATATACTGCTTTGGTCCCTTTCCGGGATAGCAGCTTCCTGGTTTGGGAGCAGATCAATCAATCAAAACTGTCTGCCCTTCCTCCAAGGTGGGCAGAGTTATTTGTTTGTTGTTTGCTAAAGAGTATGTTAAGAATCTTTCTTCTTAAATGATTTTGGCTTTAAGGTGGGATCTCCCAGTCTTTATCATGCTGTTTATAGGTGGGCTGGGCCTTTTAACAAGCTACAGTAAATCTTACAATGATCTAATTGACACAATGAAGAAATGGGCTGTGCTCAGATACTTCTCTTTATCTGGGGAATATTCAAACATTCAGGGCCAAGTTGCTCTTGACTTTTTGAGCTTTAACCGATTAACTAACTGAGTCTTTTCTGACTTTCTAGTTTTAACTGGTTAACTGAGTCCTTTCTAGGGGGCTTTACTGACCTTGTTCTCTTTCCACCCTGCTTATATCTATTTTCCTGCGTAACAGTTTCTTTATGTGGGGGGAAGTGTGGATAGGGCAAATCCCTACAAAGAGAACATTTCAGGTCTGCCTTAGACAGACAGGTCAAGTCCTTGCCCCATCCAGGAGCATCTCCTTCCTGTAAGGGATGCTGAAGACTCAGTTACTGGAGCAGAATTCATTTCTCCCCAAGAGCAGGGCTTACCTCACTCACTATCTGTGGTGTTCGGCAGAGGCTCCTACCCCACCTGTGTCAGCCCTGCGAGGGCAGCCACACCGGCTGTGTCTTGGTACCACCTACAGGGCCCGGTCCAGAGCTGGAGACTTGCTCCTCTCCAGTCAGAGTTGGATGTGGTGAGAGCTGGCCACCACCATGGCAGACGCAGAGCATCCTCATCTTGTGGCGCAGCCGTTCCTCCCAACCCGGTGAGCATCTAGATGTAGAACACTATCTAGTTCACACTTATAGCATCTGCTGGGTAGAGCTTACCTGACCAAATTTTTTGCCGCCTCTTTCCTGTACTGATCCTGCCCCCTGGCACCTGACTCAGCATTTAGTACAAGGAAGTGTGTCCTGAGTTCCCTGAGTCAGGCACAGGTCTCACTCTGAGTTCTTGGTTTCCACAGCCTCATTCTGGGTGACTTGCACGTAGCAGGTGTCCAGACACGTAGAAACAAGTCCCGAGGTGTTTGTCTTCCACAACAAAAGCCTTTTCACCCTGAGTGACTTGCAGAGCAGGTTTGTGCACTGATGGATAGTGGCACACATTGTCTTCAGTCTCGCAGATGTAGGGAGCCCTAGCCTCAGGCTCCTAATTGGGAACTGATAGTGGACAGAGGGCCCAGCCCAATCCTCCCAGGTCTAGAGGTCACAGCCCATTGGAGATGTTACTGTAAACTGGGCCTGGATTCTCCCCACTGGGTCAACTGGCTTGTGGGTCTGGACATTTCATGCACCCTTAGGTTTTCAGAAACAGGGCTCGTGCCCCATGGCAGCAGGGGCTCCCTCTCCGCTGCGCTCACAGCTTTGTCTTCAGGGGCAGAGGGAAGCCAGCACTGTGCCAGGGGTCCTTTCATCCCATTTGAGAAGCTGAAGGGTCTGCCGCTGTGGATGAGCTGGGTGGGCCTGTCCTGCCTGTACTCCCCTGATGATGCTGGTGCACGTGAATGAGGTGCCTGGTGAATCATTCTCAAGATGTCTGTCTGGGCCCCAGGCTTGAGTTTTTTTCACCCTAGTATTTTACTTCCTCATTTTTTTTTTTTTTTAAGAAAATGGCCACAAACTCTACATTTTGACTTGAGGCCAGTTATTTTGTTGAATCTCCCTTAATTTGGATTTCTTTCCCAAATTCATATATTGCAATCTTACTGCTCGAGTTGATGGGCCATTGGGAGATGCTTAGGTCATGAGGGTGGAGCCCCCATGAATAGGGTTAGTGTTCCCCTGAGAGACCCCACAGAGCTCCCTTGGCTCTTGGCTCCACTGTGAAAACACAGCAAAATGGTGCCAGCTTTGAATTGGGAAGAGGGCCTTCATCTCACCGTGCTGTTGCCTTCATCTGAGACTCCCCAGTCTCCAGAACTGTGAAATAGAATCTCTTCCTTTTAAGTCACCCAGTCTGTCGTATTTTGTTACAGCTGGAATTGAGTAAGACAGAACCCACTAATGATTCCTCACAGAGTGAAGAATCCTATGTCGTGGTGGCTGAATGGTGATGATTTAATTCTATTAATTCCTTTTATATTTATCATTTGGCATTCTGCTGTAAAGAAGAACTTTCCCTTGTCCCCGTTTGTTTACATACTTACTTATGTATCTATTTTTATAAAAGAATGGCCTTGTGAATTCTTATTTTATTCAATAGTTAAAAAACTATTATTTGTTTTTATACTCAGATTGTTCCAGAATTGGCCAGTGGGGGTCCTTTCAAATTGACTGTTGTTAGGAAGCACAGCTCTTAAAAATAAGAATTTCCAGATGTGTCACAGTCCTGCTGAACTAGCTCCATGTATAGTTTGGAAAGAGCTCCCTGAATGATTCTAATGTTCTGTGAGATTTGGGATCAGTTGGATCAGGCCCATCATTTTCAAGTGTGTACCTCATGGAGCCTCCCCCCTTCTCCCCAGCCACCTGAAGAGACAAGTGACTTGCCGTGCCTACCTCCATGCTGGGTTTCTGGGTCAGAGTTTCTTTGAACAAAGGCTCCTGTAGCTTACAAAGTAATAAAAATAGTAAGTTTGAAAATTACTGGATTAGGTGATCTCCATTCCAAGTCCTGCATTTCTCCTTGTGAATCCTCACCTCCCCGCCTCCTCTGACCCACATCCATCCCTCCCCTCTGCTTCTTTCCTAATGACAGCAATGAGGTAGATAAATGTCTCCATGCCAGATCGACCAGAAGTCCCCTCAGCGCTCCTTCAGTCAGCAGGTTGTGGGGTTTTGGTGGTGGAAACTGATCATGCTGTGCTTGCTAAGTTCAGGGTTTCAGACAGGAAGCCAAGCACCACACCCACTGGAGCTCCTGGTGGGGCTTAGAGCTGGTGGACTGGGCTTTCCTGGACGTCCACATGGAGGCCATCCCAGGGCTGGTGGACAAGGGTCTGAGTGTGTCTGAACTCTGGGAACCTCCCTCCATATCTGTGTGCTGGGGACAGTGCTTGTGACCCTGTGCAGCTTTGTAGTATCTTCCTGTGGTGAAGGGTCAAACTTCTAGATACTTGCAAGTGTCTGCTGCCACCAGGTCCAAGTTTGCACTGTTTCTGGCAGACCCTGGGTATGTGGAGTTGGGTTCTAAGGGATATGGGTCAGAGTAGGGCGTACATACTTCTGACTCTTAGGATGACTCAGCTGAATTGGGAGCCCATGGATCTGAGTTCCTCTTACCCCTCTGGCAGTGCCTTGGGGCTGAGGCCACATCTTTCTTCTGCCTGAGATTCCCATGGTCAAGGAGTCTGCCTGCTGTGGCCTGCCTTTGCGACCCTCTCTCCTGCTGGATCTTATTTCCCATTCATAGTCATCTGTCCTGTTAGACATCGCTCCTTGGGCCTGCCTGTTCTTTGGTCAGAATGTTACCCACTATCCAGTGTGCTCTGGGGACTCCTTTTTCAGATGGTAGGGATGTCTGGGGCCTAACATGTATTGCTTGGAGGACAGGAAGGTCCCCCAGCTCCCTTGGGAATATGGCTGCCTGGCTCTGGAATGGGCCTCTGACTAGTTCCAGTGCTGGGAGATTTGAAGGCCATGTGGAATGGTTGAATCTTGGTGAATGGCTGATTGGAGAGAGAGGGGAGAAGAGACAGAAAGGATAACTTGGGGGATCTAGCTCAGGGTGTGGATGGATGGTGTTATCCGGGTACAGCATAAGCATAATTCATCTGGGTTCTCTGCTTAGGGCCTCACATGGCCCCAATCACGATGGTAGCAGGACTCCATTCCTTTCTGGAGGCCCTGTGGAAGAAACTACTGCCAGACTCAGTCAAGTTGTTGGCAGAGTTCCTTGCTGTTTTAAGACTGAGGTCCTGTTTCCTTGCTGTGCAGCCAAGACTCCCTGTAATTCCTGGAGCCTCCCTCTGGTCTTTGCACATGGCTCCTCCAGTTCAGATCCAGCAATAATGCCTTGCATGCTTCTTGTGCTCGGAATCTCCCTGACTGCTTCTGCCCTCAGTGGGTAGGGAGCTCTGCTCTTCAGGGAGCTCTCAGTTATTTTGGACCCACTCAGTTTTCCCATTTTTAAGGTCAGTTGATTAGTTACTTTAATTATATCTGCAAAGTCTCTTTTGCCCTTTCTTTTAGATGGTGATAAATTATACTTCCTGCTTTTTTCCTTTCCTCAATGAAAAAAGATGACAACCAAAAATATTTTGAAGTCTTCCTAGAGATCTGAGTAAAAATGGTAGATTGAGGGGATACAACTAATTTCATTTTATCCTAAAACCCCACAAATGTAAGATAAATGGAATTTTTAAAAAGGAATCTATGAAGACAGGGAGACTGGGAAAGGAAACAATAGCAAGAAAAACTTTGCAAGCCAGGAGGAGATGGATAAGTGAATGACCTTTTTAAAACATAGGTGTTGGTGTCACCACATTATTATTTTTGTGGGGGGTGGGGGCAGGGGGGCGATCATCAGAGGTAGCTAAATGTAAGAACTGTTTGAAAGCTGTTTATGTGGTTAGAAACCTAGATGCCTTTCCTTCCTTCATGATGCTTGGTGATGGCCTCTCCCTTAGCTGCACATTGGAGAGGTATTCTTCAGAGGGAAAAACCAAGGGCCTGGGAGCCCTCTCTGGGTCTTCTTGGAGGTTCCCTATGGAGATCACCTCCATTCCTTGCGTGGCTCTTCGAACACTGACAGACAGCCCCTTACCTTCCAGGCAGGAAATTAAAAGAAACCTCACTGGGGAAATTGACTGGCCTGAACAGGAAGAACTAAAGATGCTATGAGAAAAATAATGAGGCTGTCCCAGCAAATGGCCCAGCCAGATCGCCCTGCTCAGACACTCACCTGCCCAAGGACTCGGTACTTCCAGTTCCTGCTTCGGCATTTACTCCTTGTCATGAGAATTGCTGAGTCAAACAGCTGAAGAAATGCCTGCCATGAAAGGAAGCACACCAAATAGGGAAAAAAGTGGCTTAAAAGGAATTAGCTGTTTAGAGAGAGGAGCATTTTTTTTTTTTTGAGAGGGCATCTCTCATATTTATTGATCAAATGGTTATTAACAACAATAAAATTCTGTATAGGGGACTCAATGCACAATCATTAATCAGCCCCAAGCCTAATTCTCAACAGTCTCCAATCTTCTGAAGCATAACGAACAAGTTCTTACATAGTGAACAAGTTCTTACATAGTGAATAAGTTCTTACATGGTGAACAGTGCAAGGGCAGTCATCACAGAAACTTTCGGTTTTGATCACGCATCATGAACTATAAACAATCAAGTCAGATATGGTTATTTGTTTGATTTTTATACTTGATTTATATGTGAATCCCACATTTCTCCCTTATTATTATTATTTTTTAATAAAATGCTGAAGTGGTAGGTAGATGCAAGATAAAGGTAGAAAACATAATTTAGTGCTGTAAGAGAGTAAATGTAGATGATCAGGTCTGTGCCTATAGACTAAGTATTAATCCAAGCTAGACAAGGGCAACAAAACATCCACGGATGCAGAAGATTTCAGAGGAGCATTTTGGAAAAAAAATAAAAATGTTTTGGCGATAAGAGAAATATTGTATCCGTGAAATAAGGACAGGATACTATTAAAAAGGAACATTTGGAAATAAATTATTAAAAATTTCAATAAAAAATTTCAATAAAAATAGAGCAAAAGTATCAATTATTAGAAGATAAAATGAGTCTTCCAAAAGATAGATAAAAAAGGTGAAGAGAAGGGTAAGAGAGTAGAAGAATCTGCCAAGGTTCACATATCTCTTAATAGGTATTGAGAGAACAGAGAAAAATTCAAGTGGGGGAAAAAAAAAGCCTCATCAAATGAGCCAGGTGATAGAGCATTTGGACTAATACCCTGAAATTTTAGCATGCTGGAGAGAAAAGGATGATCCCACAAGTTCACAGAGAGAAACAGGTCCAATATAAAGATCAGGAATCTGGGTGGTTTGGGGCTTCTCCATACACTGAAATATGAAAGATGCAGAGTGATGCTTTCATCCTCACCAAAATCGATTCCCAACCTAGAATTCTGTACACAGTCAAACTTTTATTGAAGACTGAGGGTAGCATAAATATGTTTTCAGATATACAGGATCTGAAAAACTTGGCTTTTTCACGTGAAGGATTTCTCCATGAAGGTGAGCAAAGACTGGGTCTCTTGGTAAAGGGGATTCAGTGCACCAGTTCAGATTAAAGCAGCTCAGAAGGCTCCAGGAGAGATTTTCTCTGGAGGAAGAAACAGAAATAGACCATGTGATGTGAATGAACCTATTGAGAGGCAATCTGGACAATGGGCATTGAATTTGGAGTTGAATATTGATAAATTCATACGAAATGAAGAAGACAGAAAAATAGAATTATTAGCTCTAGAGAACAAAGGAACAGGAAAAAAGTAATCGTAGTTTATAGGTCTGATGGCTCACATGGTCATAATTATGTGAACTTTTGAAAGTCCCACACTAGCCAGTGCTCTGTGGGAAAGGAGAAGTGTGGGCTGGTTGCTTTAGGGGGAGAGGTGGTTTGTATGGGACTGAAAAAGAATTATATCCTCTTCTTCCAGGTAGGAAGTGGATAGGTACCTGAAACTGAAAAACCATGGCAGAGTAATACAAACATACTATGTACAAAAATTTCTAAGACAGATTTGGGGTGTAAACATCAAGATTGACTAGAAGTTGAAAGTGTTGTCTGGAAAGGGGAAGTCCTGGCCTGGGACCTAGGGTCTGCTGTTTTTCTCATCACAGCTTTTACAGTAGTTGATTCTTAGGTTATGTGCAGGGATAATTTGGGGGGAAAAAAGTAAAACAACAGCAAATCTTTAGTGGATGGCAGGTAATAATAAGTGCAAATATTTCATGAAGCTCATTTTAGTTGTGCATGTGAGTATGTGCACTGGATTCATTTTGTTAAATGTGTTGCTTATTGTGGACCGTGTTAAAACCTTTGAAAACTATTGTTCAGTGGTTTCTCATTCTCAGTTCACTTTTCACACTTTTGGCATACTGTTCTTATATTTTATAGTTGAATTTGCGCTACTTAAAAAAAAAAGGTGGGGAGAGGGAGAAGGAAGGAATTTTGCAGGTTTGTATAATCCTAAAGAAGACAGGCTCTGTGTATAATGACTGTGGAGGTCTTCACAGTGGGCCCAGCATTCTCTGTGGCAGGCACCCCACCAGCCCCTGCCCCCTAGCAGTGGCCTTGATTTACATTTATAATACAGTGGTGGTGATGGTAAGTAACAACGGAAGCCTATTTAGAAAATCGCTTCCAAGTCCACCACCCCATGAACCATTTTCATGCTTTTATAGTCCATTTTTGGCCTTTAACCATATGCCTACAAATTGTTTCATAATTGCAGATCATGATCACATTTCATACTTAATGCGTAGTCTCTTTTTTTTTTCTTGAGGCAAATTCTTAGTCTTGAGTTTATTAGATTAAAGATACAACCTTTTTTATTTTATTTATTTTGGTTTTGAATGTCTAACCATACAGGTTGCTCTGCTGCCAGAAAGTCATGAACACGCCAGCCTCGCTATGGGCTTGCCAGCAACAATGGTGGTTATTTTCTCAAAAAGTGCAAAACCGTTTATCTCTAGATTGATTGTCTTTAAATCTCATTTCCAGTGAAGTTGAATATTTTCCTGTTTGTTAATTATATTGTCTTTCCATTTCAGTATAATGTCCGTATCTTTTGTCTGTTTGCGTAAAACTGGAGTCTTTTGTTTCAGTAAGTCTGAATTTTTTTGTGTTGTTGGTATTTACCCTTTGTCATAACTGCTGCCACTGCAGATAACTTACCATTTGTGTTTCCTTTTCTATGTTAATATTACTTGTAATTGCTGGGAATTTTAAAACTGTTAATGTTTTCCATTGGTATTTTTATACTTTGTATTGTTTTTTTCTGTTAGCTCAAAAGTGAAGGACATTGACATAGTCCTGAAATACCCTGCTCTCCTGTGTGTGCCTGCAACCTTTACTGTTTAGATTGATTTTGGCGTATTACTGAGTTCTCAGATTGCTGACTAGCTATCTCAATGCTATTAAATAATTCTAATGTCCCCCTTGTTTTGAGAACTTGATGATTTGACAAACACATGCCTCTAAGATATTTGCCATGTAATTGTTTTATTCTGTTTTAATAAGTTTTGGAGTTGAGACAGTTTGAGGACTTGGAACGTTTTCTGAGAATTGTCTTTGTAAAAAAAACAGAAAGCGTTTGTCCATTCTTCTCTTGCTGTGGTAATTAATATTTGTGGAAAGCTTATCCATTGTTTAGGAAGCTAAGATTATTAGTCTATTTGTGTATGTTTTAAGGTAGATGGTCTTGGTGTTAACTGAATTCATTAGTTGGTAGAGAGCCAAGTTCTGTCTTCCTCTGATATGATTTGGTTTAGCAAATAAAGTGAGGTGTCAGGGACCACAGCCACTTTGGAGTCACTTTGGCTGATTTTGGGGGGGTCAGATCTGGGGTCCCGTTTCAGCGCCATTGTCCTTATTGCTTTCTTGGGTCCTTTGTAAGTGCGGTAATACCTTGGGTGGTAGCTCAGGAGTTCTCCTCAATCCTTTTTATTTGATTGAGGTTCTGAAGCTGCTGAGCCAGACCTCAGGAGCCTGGCTGTGGCTATGCACCACCGCATCCTCACCCGACCCCACCCCACCCCACCCAAAACTGAAAGCCTTTGGGCCCTGCGTGGGAGGATGTGGCTTCGGCTGGGCTCCAAACAAGTCTTCCCATTACCTCGTTCAGTTTAAATACTGGGACATGTCCCTGTGTGATGTTTGCAGAGTCGAAGAATGAACTTAGTGAACAGTCAAGGTAGGAGAGCCAGGGAGACTTTTATTGAGAGATACAGTGAGAGGACAGACAGAGCTCCTGGCCTGAGCCAGGAGGGGACAAGAGAGCCCGTAGTGGTGCATTGTCTAAGGGTTTTCTAGGCAGTTGAGAATATTTGGGACCGTGAAAAAAAAGCCTAGGGGTGTGGACTTGTTAAGTGGTGCCCAAATGTTTAGGATTAACTACACAAGAAATTTACTGCCTTGATTTCTCTCTGGGATACTGGGGTCTTGGTCTGGGAGCATATCAAAAGGCTTCCTGCCCAGCCCCCAAGGTGGGCTGAGTATTGTCTGTTTGCTAAAGGGTAAGTTAAGAATTTTACTTCTTAAACTTCCTGGGTGTTAAAATGTAATCTTATCTTTAAGGTGGAATCCTTCCTGGCTTTTACTCTGTTGTTTACAGCTGGGTCTGCATGCTAAATTAGTTGCCCAGTTTGCGAAATCACCTCATCAGATCTGAAGAAGGAAAGACAGCACATAGGCCTGGGGCTTTAGTATGGTAAGGTGAATCTTACACATGATTACAAATGAGTAGCATAATAAAAACATGTGCTACTCTTCTTTATCTGGGGAATATTAGCTGATTTCACTGAAGAATGACTCTAGGGCTTAATGTTCAACACAGAGTTTTGGTAGCGGGTTTCCTTGCATGAGGTTACATTGCTCTGACTGCAAATATCCTGCCTTGCTTTTTCCGGAAGCCCTCACTCTATTCTGTCTAAGCTTACAGTCCCTGTCTCATATGGACGTATGGACACTTGGGTCTGTTGGTGACTTGGAAGTTCAGGACCTGCTTCTCCACCCACTGGCAGTGAACTGGCAGTGAAACAGCTGCACAAAGGGAGGGGTGGCCTTTTCTCACTGCTGCTTAGGCTCAGTGGGGGAAGTAGGTGGGGTGGGGTAACTCTCCCCACCTTGCTAGTTAGTTGAGCACCTTCTCTTCCCATTGGGGCGGATACGCAAGTGAGTGAAGAAAGACTAAAATGTTTCCTTTGCAATAGCTTCCTCTTCTGTGGGTTGGAATAGGGAAGTCTGTGCCCCTGGGACATCCCCTTCCCTAGACCTTGTAGGGTTTTCCTGGCCCAGCAGCAAGAGCCTCTGGCCCATGGGGCCTGCTCTGGGTTGTGCCAGGGAACGTGTCTGAGTGTGGTGCACTGCATCCTGAGTGGTGAGGATATTTCTTTCTCATCCTTACCTGGAGTCAAACTGGCTAGTGTAATTCTGAGCGCTTTTGCCAGGGAGTGAGGGCTTGGAGTTCACGTCATGGTTGTTGAGATTCTCTGGTGTGGTTTGGATCCCCACATCTGTGAAAGCAAAATTGTCTCCTGGTTGGCTGTGTGGGGTGAGGCCCTGGGGGCCCATGGAAGAGGGTAAAGCACATGGTGAGGAAAGCCAGGTACCCTGTGAAGAGTCCATACTCCCAGCCACTGGTTTCCCTGCTGCCCTGTGTGCCCATGAAAATCCCTGTGGCCTTTCCACATTCTGCATGCTTACCTTACCTACCTGGCCAGAGCTGAAGGAGACTTGGGATCTCCAGCCTAGAGTCCCCTCCCCTGCGTTATCTCGGGGTCATCATTTCCCAAAGGCCCTGGGCAGAGGGCAGGATGAGGCTGCCAGTGCTGTGGAAAACAGAAGAACCTATGCTAATCAATCAGCTGGTCTCCCTGTGGAGAAAGGAGGGCTTTGTTTCCTGCTTCAGAGCTTTGGGGGAGTTCTTTACCATGGTTGGGTTGAATGTTGTCCAAGGAGTACTGTCTTGATAATGGGTTTCAGCCTGGGCAAGTTTGCTATGGATTCAGTGTGACCAAAGAAATTGACCGCAAAATGCTCTTTGGGGTGAAAGGGTCTTACAAAACTGCTGTCAGGCCCATCTCTCTCTCCTGCTCAAGCAGCAAACACCGGCTTTCTCCCTCACCTCTCAGGTACAGATAAACCCTCTGTTGCCCAGGTAATCACCCATTGATATGGAGATGAACTCCACCCCTGAGGAAAGATGCAAATGCACTAAAGCCATACCTCCTTCCACCTCTGAACGCCTATTGATATGCAGATATACTAAAGCCAGGGGAGATATTCTGGAAATGTTTCAACTTTACCCACAATCCACCCTTCCAGAAATCTCGCCTTACAATTTACTCGATCTCCCTCTTCTGACCAATCTAGTAACATGCAATAGCAACAGCAATAAAATCTTGATAATCCTCAAGCCAGAGGATTCAGCTAGGTTACTTTATAGCACAGTCTCTCACTAAGCACAAAAATACGTTTCTACACGTTTACTCATTCTTAACAGTCATGCTAGATTGCTCACAAAACTTTTACCAAACATTAGAACAAAGTCAAGCCTCTCTTTAAACATTATTTTCTTGACAACAGCAGCACAATCGTAATTCTCAAGCCAGAGGATTCAGCTAGGTTCAAAGTCCCATGCAGATTAAGTCCAAAGCTAGTCCATTCCAGCCATCACGTGGCAGCTGCAGCCAGGGGGGCGCATCCAGGACACAAAGACTGTAGAAGCAAATAACCGTGATTGTTGGGGGCCAATTTGCTGTTATTACAGGAATACACAGAAGGCCAGCTTTCAGGCCTTTTCCCCAAGGTGCCAGAAGAGCCAGCCATTGCTGATCCATGTGTTGAAATGTCCAGGGCCACGTTCCATTTTACTCCTAATTGCTGCACCCATCCTTGCAACACATGTCCAATAAAGTGGGTACCTCAATCGCTCTCAGCAACTGGCGACCGACCATAGGCTGCAGAGAGACGCTCTAGGCCTCTTCTTGGTGGTTTGCTGATCTGCACAATGTGCAGGGCACTCCTTCTGGGCTCGGCTGACTTCTTCAAAGGTGATGAAAGACAAGCGACACTGATGGGCCCACATTGTCTTTTGAGATGTCTGTGCCACGCCACTCCGTGGCCTTTGGGTCCAGTCTCGCACCCACCCTGCGATGGGATAGGAGGTTATTACCTTGGTTGGAGCTGTTCTGCCGATGGGCTCTGTAGCCAGCAAGGCGCGGTACACGGCAGCCAGTTGCTTCAAGGTGACCCGGGACCTCTGCTCCTTTCTATAGTTGTGGCCAGGCTCTGGCCGGCAGCAAGAGCAGCAGCAGTGGCAGAAGCAGTAGCCTTAGGCTCAGGCCACAGGCCGGGGTCTGTGTGGCCAGCAGCGGTGGTGGTGCTTCCACAACCACACGAGTGTGGACACATGTCCCTTGGCACAAGCGCCGCTTCTCCCCATCATTTCTAGGGGTGGCCCTCCCAAAGGTTGCACCCATTATGACAGATTTCGGGTTCACAGGAATCCTGCCAATACTACGCCAGTTATAAATCTGGGGAAAGGAAATCCTGGGGTAAAATACCCCTAAAAACCAAAATCAGTCAAAGGGAGAAATAAAGTTTAAAACCCATTTATTGCTCACGAACTGAAGTCCCAGCCATCTTTTGTCTCTGCTCAAGCAGCAACCACACCAGCCTTCTCCCTCACCTCTCAGGTACAGATAAGCCCTCTGTTGCCCAGGTAATCACCCACTGATATGGAGATGAACTTCTCCACCCCTAAGGAAAGATGCAAGTGCACTAAAGCCATACTTCTTTCCACCTCTAAATGTCTCTTGATATGCAGATATACTAAAGCCAGGTGAGATATTCTGGAAATGTTTCAATTTTACCCACAAGTACCTTGTGGGATTTCTGAACTTTGGGTACTGTGCCTGCTCAGTCCTCCCAGGCCCTGGGCCTAGTTTCACTGAAGGCACGGCCATCCACTTTTAAGGCTTCGCAAGGGACCATAAGGCAGGGTGGGGGTTCAGTGGGCATTCTAAGGACAGGATTGTATTGTCCATAAAAAGGAACAAGGCTTCTACCGCTTAGAATATTTTCTTGTCATAGGGCATTTCCGGCCAAGTCAGTTGTCCTCTGTGATAAACTTGCTTGAGTTTTAGATCAAAAAATTTTTTTCTTAAATGCATGAACCCTGTCATCTGTAACTAGGAAAAGACCCAGTGCTTTGGGGCTTTGTAATCTGCGAGGCATAAATGGGTGAGAGTTGGTTACCTTCGGCTAGTTGCCCACCAGGAGCCGCCTCTGCCACACTGTCAAGTCTGTGCTGCACCACAGCTAATGAGGTCTGTCTGCCTCTGCAGGAGCCCCAGAGGTACGGGAGCCTTTGGCACCAGGCTGATACTTGGTCCACTGGGGATTGGAATCACCTGGGGCATTGGCCAAAAATGCAGATTCTGAGCCCCAACGCAGACCTACTTATTAGAACCTCCAAAGGGTAGGGCCCTGAGGTCGGTTTTTAGGATGAGTCATTCTGGTACTGTCAGCTGGGCACCTCAGTACCAGAGACATGAGGGGTTGGTCACTAAGAGCCCCACTTCAGTTGAGGATGCTGTGGCATGAGAGTGTAGGAACCTGCCCCAGACTCATGTTGTGTAGCTGAAGGAAGGAGTCTCAGCCTGAGAGCCTCAGTACCTCTTCTTGCAGCCACTGTGTGTGGCCCAGACTGTGTCTGGGCCTTCTGCGTGTCCTGTGCCCAGCAGTGTCCTTCGGCACCTGGGGCTGCCATCACATGTCCTTGGAGGGAAGTGTTGTGGCCATGCTATTCTGGTGGTGGGCAGGGATGTGGGGAGGTGGGGACGGGCTGCTGGGGTGCTGCCCCCTCCCTGCCTGTTTTTTGAGGTCAGGCAGGCCAGGCTCTCCCATCCCTCTGAGGAAGGAGGGTAAGCAGATGGTGACACTCAGGCTGTGCCCGTTGGTTCTACAGTTCCCGAAGGATGGTTGAGCAGTCCCAGTTCCCATTTCCTGAGGGATGTGGCTTTTATGTCCCTCCTTGGTGCTGCTTTCTCAAAACATTGCACATCTATGCTGGGGTTATTGAGGCCATCTCACAGGAAGGAATTTCGAAGTAGCCACTCGGCAGCAAGGTGGCCGAAGCCGTTTTTTCTCTGGCATTTGTGGGTGGGTGTCTCCTCACTGCAGGTGGAGTTTGTGCCTGGGCCCCTCTTCTCAGCCCAGAAAGTGGAATCTGACAGGGGACTGGGAGTATTCCCCAGTGAGCCCCAGATCCCGCCCTATGGGTCAGCTTGGGGCACCTCCCTCCTTCCCCACCTTCCAGGCTTTCTCAGGAAATGCCGGGCGAGTGAATATGAAGCCTTAATTCTCTAACTTTTCTTTACCAGCCATGATTAGATCATGTCCAAACCTGGCTGTTCATTCATCACTTCTGCCCAGATGTGGGTCTCTCCTTATTTGGCTCTCTGTACTCCTGGCTGCTCTGCCCCGGCTGGTGGTGGGATCCCCTGTCCTTGGTTCACACCCTGGGACTTGTCTTTTTGCCGTGGCCCGGGACAAGTCACATGACCTTTCTGAACTCCTGACTCCTCAGCCATGAAGTGGACAGGTCAGTCAGTACCCAATGGAGAGGAGGTGAGATAAATGGGGAAGGTTCCAAGCAGAAGTCCTGGTATTAGGACATCCTTTAGAAACTGCCATTTCTCCATTCTTTCAAAAATACCCCTCTTACTCATTTGGCTGTTTCCGGAAAGTTCACTTCACCTGCTGTTTGCCTAAACTATATCTGGCATTGGATAGTAAACCTGTGCCTGGACTAGTACAAGACCCCAGGGAAATTTTGGAGGCCTCTGGAGTGTGTGTTTGAGCCTCAGCTCTGTTTCCTTGGGGAGTAGGTTTTGGGGAGATGTCTTGAAACCAAACCTGCTGTTTCATTTTTGCCATGTCTCTCCACAGATCTGGCTTCTCAGAAGATGCACTATTACAGATACTCTAATGCTGAGGTCAGCTGCTGGTACAAGTACCTCCTTTTCAGCTACAACATTGTCTTCTGGGTGAGTTAGTAAGAGCGGCCACAGCCCTTGCCTCGTCCTTTATTTAGTAAATGGTGACTCTTAAGTTCTTTTGGTTTGCCAGGCCCGCTGTGAGGAGGCTCAGGATACAACTGGGGGCAGGACCGATGAGCCTTGTCCTCACGGAGCCAGCAACAAGTCAGTTATTAAATAGACTGTTAAGTGCTCTGACAGGGAAGGCCAAGGGGATTGAGAACCAGATTAAGGGCTCATACCCCAGCCTTGGGGGCTCAAGAAGCCTTGGGGCTGTGGTCCAGATGTGTGTGTGTGTGTGTCTCCCCCTCCCTCTGCCCCTGCCCCAGGAATGCCTCAATAAGACATCAGCAGCAAAGTATTTTGTGCTCATGACTGTGGGCCAGCCCCTGTTCTAGATTCTGGGAAGCAGAGAATAGAAAAGGGCAATAAAACTCTGTGCTTGTGTTTAATAGACAAAATGGTATTAGCCTACTGAGCAGCAGAGCAGGGAGGGAGAAACTCCACAGCTAGAGTGGTCAGGGAAGGGCATTCCAGGTGGTATGGTAGGGACTGAGGCCCAGTGGAGAGTACTAGTGAAGAGGCAGCCAGTCAGGGGATGGGGTAGAGAGCCAGGCAGGAATAGCGGTATCTGCAAAGGCCCTGAGGCAGGAATGAACTTGGCATGTGTAGGGGAGAAGAACCATGACCATGTGTCAGGCGCTGAGTGGGTACAAGGGAGAGGGGACGCACGTGGGGACAGAGACATGAAGAATCAGGCTGTATTATACCGTACAGTTCTCAGAAAGTAGTTGGAATTATTTTCTACTTCTTTTAGTAACTCTTGGCAGGGTTGTAAGTTGGGCGGTGTGATCTAGTTATGGCATGATTCTGCAGAGTGAAGGAATGGATGGTGGTACGAGGCTCAGGTAGAATTTGGAGGGGCAGAAGGGTTTGAATGGTCTCTTAGCCAGCCACATGGAGACGTCAGTTTCCTGTGTCAGTGACCATCCTGGAGATGAAAGTCCTGGCCACCATCACAGGAAGGGGTGGCCCGGATGAGATCACTGAAGGAGAGTGTTGGTTAAAAAGAGAGGTAGAACATTGAGTCCTGGGTAGCCTGGAATAAATGGAAGCCCAGGAGTTTTGTGTTATGTAAGCCACAAGAGAAAGCCTTTGAAGCAAAGAGGACCAGGGAGGTGAAGTAGGATGAGGACAGAAAATTGGCATTGGCTTTGACCAAGTGGAGGCTGTTGGTGACCTTGGCCAGAGCCACTGTGTGCTCTTAGGGGATGGAACCCCCATCTTGGGGCTGCCCAGGGAGCCAGTGGGACATGAGAAAGTGGAGACTATGATGGGTGACAGTTCTTTCAAGGGCTTTTGCCATAAAGAAGAACAGAAAAATTGGACACTTGGCTGGAGATGGCCAAGGGGTTAAGGGAGGCATGTGTATGCTGACAGTGGCATTGATCCAGGGAGAGGCTGTCATTGATTCTGCAGGAGGGTGAGGGGACATGGTCACACACAGAGGCTTTTGAAACTGTTAAGCAAGCATTGTTTCTCGGTGTGTCGGGGCGGTGGCGGGGAGCAGATGGAGAAGGAAGGACAGAATGAGTGGCCGTGACACCACATTTTGCCTCTTCTGTAGATTTGTGTGTTGTGTTTGGACTGGATCTCTTGGAGAGAAAAAAAAAAAGACAGTCTTACAAAGACCTTTCAGCTTCTACCCTTGATTTTACAGCACCATCTCCTGATGATTCATCTCAAGTTCTAGGGTTTTTCTGTCCTGGAAAAATAGAGTGGGCAGTGGTTTGGCTGTTCACCCCAGGTCTTTGCTGTGCCCAGACAGCCTATTACCAACAACCTCATCATTGCCCCTGAAATGGGGCAATACTGGACATTTGATGTGGTTCCTGTGTGCCCCTCCTAATGGGAACATGGTGGCTGCCCCAGCCTTGCAATGTGTGGCTTCCCAGACCAGCATTCCCCTGCCTGGAGGAGAGCCCTCTGGCCACACCTGGAGCTCCCCGCCCTGTCTATCCAGCCAGGTGCATGGTGGAGAGTCACTTGGCCTGGGCAGGCATTCTGACAGCACGCTTGTATACCCAGCAGTTGTGTCCTGGTTTTACCCCTGCACTTGTGCTTTCTTGACATTGTGCTTTGACCTCTGACTCTCATCCTGATATTTGCAGCTGGAGTGAAACACACCCTCTGAGGCTGTGGCTAAAGGCCCTTGTAATCTCCTTTTCTTCAGAGGCTTTTCAGAACATTGGCTCTGCTCTTGGGAAGCTTTACAACTTGCTCAGTAACACATTCATATCCCCAAATTCAAATGGCAGAGTATGTGAGGCCAGAATTGTAGCAGATCTACTTGGTGACTGAAGGGTGCTGCAGTTCTCAGAGTTCTGCAGAATTGGCACTGTGTGTAGTTGAGAGTTAATCTTTTTTTCACTTTGTGTGCACTGGGGCAGAACAGGAAGGAATGGAAAGGAAGTCAGGAAAATGTGGCATGATAGAGAGCACGGTTAGGAAATGAGAGGAAGGCCCAGTGCCTTGCTCCTGGGGAAGCTGCCTGGCCCTTCCCTGCTGGGTCCTTGGTGGTGATTTGCTGTCTTCATTGCAACAGGAGCTGGGAGTGTGGCCTGGGTCCTGGGAATTGGGGTGCAGAGGCCCCTGGGATGCACACAGCAGGAGACACCTGTACACCAGTCAGGACTCTCAACTGAACTCAGTGACCTTGATAAGCCTTTCTGTTTTCATTGTGAAATATTGCTCTCACCTGCCTGTCACCTGCCTTACAAGGTTGCTGAAAATGTAGGAAGTGATATGCCAAGCCCTTTATCTCCTCAGAGAAATGTTCTTTTTTAAATGGTGAGACTACAAAAATAGAACAATATAGTGAAGCCTCATGTTCCCGCCACCTAGTTTCAATTATTTAAATTCATAGCCAATCTTGTTTAACTTTTATTGTTAGCAAAGCAGAGACAGATCTTTTTATGCAGAGAATTTTTGTGTTTGTTTTGTTTTAATGAAGTAACAGTGAGTAGTGGAGCTGAGGACTGTAGCGACCTGGGCTCAGCAGACAGGTTTGAATGTGCAGAAAGCAACTGGTTGTTACTTTGACCAGTTTTAGATGCAGAACAAGTACCAGGCTTAATTTAGCAGTTTGCCCCACTCAGAATTATTTTCACAGTAACATTCCTTATAGCAGACTCCTGCAGCTCTCTTCACAGTTTTTTAAAGCTCCCTCCCTCCAACTTCGGGGCTGAGGACTTTCCAAGGGACCATTAATACACACTTGGAGTGAGAATTGTTGGATGACGCCGATGTCTGTGTACCAAGTGAGCATGGAGCTGGGCTTCACGGGGTTCCGTCACAGTGGTGTCAGGGAAATAATGCTTTCAGACAAAATAGCATTGTGAGGGCACTAGCACTTTTTATTTCTTAAATCATAATCATTTTCAGTTGTATTAGACTTGTTTCTAGTGCAAAATTTTATTTAGGGAAATGCAAATCAATGCTTTGCAAATCAACTTAGGAAATGGAGTGAGATACCACTTTAAACTATGCATTATAAAACATAACAATAAATGTTGGCAAGAATGTGGAGAAACTGGGACCCTTGTGCTCTGTTGGTGGAAATGTAAAATGGTGCAGCTGCTATGGAAAAGAATATGGTAATTCCTTGAAAAGTCAAAAATATAATTACCATATGATCCAGCAACTCCATTTCTGGGTATGTACCCTGAAAGAATTAAAAGCAAGGTTTCAAAGAGATATTTACACAGCCATGTTCATAGGAGCATTATTCACAGTAGTCAGAAGGATATTGAGGAATGAATGGGAAAACAAGATTTGGTCTATACAAGCATTTTAATATTATTCATCCTTTAAAAGGAATGCGATTCTGACAGATGCTACAACATGGATAAACATTGAGGACATTATGCTTTGGAAGTAAGCCAATTGCAAAAGGACAAACACTGTACAATTCCATTTATATGAGGTACTTAGAATAGCTAAATTCATAGAAAGCAGAATGGTGGGGGATGGGGGAGTGGAGAATGGGAAGTTACTGTTTAGGGTACAGAGTGTCCATTTCGCAAGATGAAAACAGCTCTGTGGGTGGGGGTGATGGTTGTGTACTGCACTGTGAGTGTCCTCCTGCCACCGAGCTGCACACTTAAAAGGTTATGGTGGCAAACTTTTTATTACATTTACCACAATTAAACATTAAAAAAAAACCCCTCTGACTTGCAGAGGAAGGGAAGCTGGAGGAGCAGTACACAGCCCTTTCCTTGTTCATTCTAACCCAACCTGGTTCTACAAAGAACTTGAGCTTTTCTGGTTTGCTGAGTGAGTCCCGTGGAGGGATGATTGAGATGATGTCTGTATCTCCAGGACTGCTTCCAACCATAAGCATTGAGTTTACTCTGCAAAGGTTCAGATAAAGCCTTTGTGAGGTTTAAAGTGAAGAGCTAGGCCCCGTGTAGGCACAGACATAGCCTGTGTTGTACAGAGAGGTGGGCCCCCTGCTCCTGGCCTTCTCCATTGGGCAGCTCTGAGCCACAGTTTCCCTGCTTGTACAATGTGGGTATTAGCTCCTGAGCCTAATGTGCAGCCTGTTTCTGGGCGCAAGGAAAGCCGTGGACATTTGTGCTCTGGCTTACTTGCAGAGCATAATGTCCTCAGTGTGGCTTAAGGCCCCTTCCTTCAAAGTAACAGGTGCTTCCCGTAAGTAGGGTGACTATATGGTCAGTGGTCCAAGTCGGGAAACTTTCAAGAGTGATACAGGTTATTAAGAATTTTGCTGGACATCTTACTACACTGATGGACAGTGACTGCAATGGGGTATGGTTGGGGGACTCAACAATAAGGGTGAATATAGTAACCACATTGTTTTTCTTGTGAAAACTTCATAAGAGTGTATATCAATGACACCTTAATAAAAAAAAACAAGAATTTTGCCAGAACAACAGTTGTACCCCATCACTGTCCAGGAGAGGAAAGCAAGTCCAATGTGGAAGGACCTAACGGTCAGCTTCCTTCCCTACACCTGTTTGCAGCATCTTTGTGGCTGGAGAATCTTAACGTGTTTTGTCTGGCTTTTATTGTGCTCTCCCTTTGATAGGGGCCTCACCACATCTCACAATGGGCTGCTGTCTCTGGATCACTGTGACAGGGAATTGCCCTTACTTCAGCTGACTTCAGTGTAATATCAGACTACAAGACCTGATCTCCAGGCCTGAGTGCAGACAGATGCTCTGCTTGTATCTCCTGGTAATCGATGCAGTCAAAAAGCAAAAGTAATAATGTGTGTAGTGTATTTTCACTGTCATTGCTAGGAAGTGGTGCCTTTTTTTCTCTTCAAGTTTTTTTTAATGAACTTTGTAGTTGCATGGAAATTATAGAAGACTACACAAAGCATGCCAGTGTCACCGCATCTCTCCACGCTCTGTCTCCTGTCTGCCGTCACACAGTTGCATATCTTTGTGAGAGTTTTTTTTTTTTTTGAAGTTGGTAAATTGACAAGCAGGCTTTATTGTGGCAGTTATAGAGAAATGTTAAATAAAGCAAACTTGTTGTATTCTGAATCCAGGGAATTTCAAGTATCCGATAAGCATGTCATATCTGCATTAATAAATGTGGTTTAAGAGGCCTTAACCGTGAAATGAAGACTGAGAGTCATAATACATCAGTTTTTTAAAAAGTCATTAAACCAGAAAATCGTTAAAAAATGATCCATATGTAGTTCAAACATTTGAGTTTGACTTAAACCAGATAGATGCACAGGTATTACCCCATCTTTGGGGCAGGGCCCAGGCCTTCTCTCGGTGTTTGGGTCAGCTGGTTGGAATTCCTTGTCTTTTTTGCCTAAGCCACGCTCGTAAAGCATGGTCCAGGTCTTCTGGTTTCAGCGCCTTGCGACAAGGACTTAGACTGTGGAGTAATCTGAATGCAGAGTCCCTGCAGTTTTACTGTCTTTTTCAACCTTTGATATCTCACTTGACAGTTAAAAAGTTACCTCTATGAAGTCTTTCCAGAGCATTCAACTTGATTCTCTTATAATCAACTAATGATTTTAAGAGTTCATCTTAGATTTTACACTTGTATTTTATTAGCTTGCACCTTATTTAAATTATATGATTACTGTAACAAGTATGATGGACCTAGAAGTTTGGCTACGGTGGAAGGAGGCCTTGGCTGTGGACGTTAGACCCTGTAGACCCAGCCTTAAATATTTACAGTGCTTCATTTCTGCTTCTTACAGAGTGTCAGTGTGTGAGAGTGTTTTTAAGTCTGCTGTGTGAGAGTAACTATTCCCATCTTGTTTGTGACCTTTTTTCCCCCAGAAATGTTTTTTTTTTCTTTAATCACCTCTACTGAGATATAAATTAGATAAAAAAACACTTACCCATTTCAAGGTCTGTGTTTTCATAGCAGAATCACCTAGTATAGAATATTCTAGGTTGCTGCATAGTCTTCCTGATTTTATTTTTATAAATTCCCATATTGGACATTTAGGTTGTTTCCAATTATTTTTTTTACTCTCCTAGATAAGGATGCAGTGATTAGTTTGTGTAATACACACTCTTCCCTTTGGGGAAAGGAGGGAAATTATTTGCTGGGGTAGACTCCTAGGAGTGCAATTAAATGGGTTAAAAGGTTTGAACATTGTTTTGACTGGCCTGACATATTTATAAAATCCAAATTGCTTCTCCACAAGGGGTGCCCCAATTCATAGGAAACAGACCACCTTATCTTGTGGTATATAGGGGTGTGTGATGTGTATTTTTCCACGTTTGGGCTTGCCAAGAGGGAGGGCAAGGATTGCTTAACCAGAGACTCTGCCAGAACTTGGAGTTGCCTGTGGCGTTGATTGCTTCAGGTCTCATGTCTGATGTCACCCGCACTGGCATGTCTGAGGCCGGGACCACCGGTGGGGATATCCGAGGAAGGCTGGTCACTGTGCACTGCGGTTATTGCCCTGCACATGTGATTAGTACATGCTCATGGGGTAGTGTCAAGTATAGTAAGTGGTGTGTTTCACTCACTCTGTGTCCTTTGCCACTAAGTAGTCATTGTGGCCCAGTCTGCTGCTGAAGTGATGAGTCTTCTGGGTGAGAGTATTGTGATCTTTTTCTCTTTTTTTCCCAGTAAAAAAAATCAACTTGGTTGAGATGTAAATTAGATAGAAAACATTTACCCATTTCAAACATACAGTTCCGTGAGTTACCATCTGTATACTCTGCCTAACCACTCTAACTACAGATGAAGATGTTTAATAAATGTCCCCTTCCTCAGATAACCATTGATCTGTCTTCTGTCACTAAATTAGATTTGACTCTTGCATCTGATTTTTAGTTTAGGTAATGTTTTCTCTGTTTTTTATTTTATTGAGTTATTTGAACTTTTTTTAAAAGTTATTTTTAAATTATATTTTTAAAATTGTAAAACATACATAAAGCAATCATTTTTAAGTGCACAGTTCAGTGGCATTAAGTATATTAACATTGTTTTGCAGCCATCACCACCATTCATCTCCAGTGTACTTCACTGATTTTTGCTCTTTAATTATTTCCTGTTCTGCTTTGGGATTATTTTGTTCATTTTCTGGCTTCTTAAAATAGAAGATTAGATAATTGATTTCAGATTTTTCTTTCTTCCTCTAAGTATTTGATACTGTATGTTTTCTGCATCCTACACATTTTGTTATGTTTCATTTCACTTGGTTGAAATATCTTGTATATGCCTACTCTGTATGTGAACTATCTTTTCTTCACCCCTCTGGCTTACTTCAAGAGTTTCTCTTTGTTACTGGATTTCAGCAGTGTTACTATATGTGCTAGTACGGTTTTATTTGTTTTGGGATTCATTGGGCTTCCGATTTGTGGGTTTGTAGCTTTCATCAAATTTGGGACTATTTTGACCCATTATTTCTTCAAATACACACCCTGCCCCCTTTTTTCTTGGCCTCCTTGTCCCACAGATCACTGAGGATCTGTTCAGCCTTCCCCCACCTCCATCTGTCCTTCAGTTTGGATACATTCTATTGTTTTGTCTTCAAGTTCCCTCATCTTTTCTTCTGTAATGGCTGTTAAATCCATCTAGTGAATTCTTCATTTCTAGTGTTGTATTTTCTAATAGTTCCATTTGATCTTTTTTATATTATCTATTTCTCTGATTATGTTTATTGTTTCCTTTAGGTCCCTGAGCATATTTACAATATCTGTTTTAAAGGCTTTGTTAATTCCATCTTCTGTCTTGCCTGCATTTTTTTCTAGTTACTGACGTTTTTTCCCCAGTTGTAGGTTACATATATTTTTTTCCTTCTTGCTGATCTAGTAATTTTTGATTGCATGTGAAATACAGTTTTTCTGCCCAAGTGTTCTTCCTGTTTTCGTCAGCTTGTGGGCTTGTTGACTTAAACAGCAGAAATTTGTTTTTTCACATTTCTGGGAACTGGAAGTCTGAGAGCAGGGTATGGTACCAGCATGGTTAGGTTCTGGTAAAGGCTCTTTTGTGGCATGCAAATGGCTGATCTTTTACTGTGCCCTGCATGGCAAAAAGAGTGGGTTCTGGTGTCACCTCTTCTTATAAGGACCGTAATCATGGAGGTGCCACCCTCATGGCCTTCTCCTCTAACCCTACCTCCCAAAGGCCCCACCTCCAAGTACCAGCACATTGGGAGCACACTTGGAGGTGGGGCTTTGGCATATGGATATTATGGCCCCCAAGCATTCAATCATAATGCTTCCTGAACATTATTACTATTATATCTTTTGAGTCTGACTTCTTTTGTTCAGTATTGTGTGTGAGATTCATTCATGCTGTTGTATGGAATGGCAGATCATTAATTCTCATTGTGTGTAATACTTCATTGTGGGAATGTATCATTTGGGTTATTTACAGTTTCAGGCTATTAAGACCTATTCAAATAATATAAAAACATACCAGGTTGGAGACCTGTTGAATTGCAGGGATGTCTCAGGGTTCATTTGGCTGAGCTGAAGGAAATCCTGTCTTTCGTCTCAAGGTCCAGATGGTTTTAGTGTGATAGTTCAGTGCAGGACTTGGCACGCTAGAGCTCACAGGCCAAATCTGGCTCTCGGCCTGTTTTTGCATATATAACTTTATTGGAACACAGCCTTCACCATTCATTTAAGTGTTCTCTATGGCTGCTTTCCTGCTATCACAGCAGAGTAGAGAATTAAAACAGCGATCACCCAACACAGAAGCAGAAAATACTTGGTATCTGGCCCTTTCCAGAAATGTTGACTGCTGGCTTATTATCTGGGTTTTCCACCCACTGTTAATCACTGACTTGGGCCAGCAGTGGCAGACACTGGGGTGGGGGTTCCTTCTCTTAGTTGCCTGGGGAGCTGCCTGTAACCTCCCTTGGAGGACTCTGCCCCTTCCTTTCTTTCAAAGGCCTTAATACGGTCAGGTTCCTGGGCGGGGCAGGGTGGGGGTTACGAGGGAACTCTGGGACATCCTTTCCCTCCTCACCAGGGCCCCTAGCATGGGTTCCCTGGCTGTGCTGAGAAAGGCCCACGTGCTTCTTATTTTCAGAACTACCCTTCTGGCAGGAGGAAAAGCTGGTGTGTGATAGCTGTGTGACCCTGTGCAAGGCACCCTCTTGCCCTGGGTCCTGTTTCCCTCTATAATGAGGAAGCTAGGCTCCAGCATCCCTTCTGGCTTCCAGAACTTTCAAACTCCCACTGAGAAATGATCTACTATAGACTCTTTAATGTGAAACGTTTTTGAATGGGGCTTTCCTGCTCTGTTCAGAGTGGTCACAGTGTTGAGGGGCAAGGCCTCCTAACTCCAACAAGTACCCTGAGACTCCCCCTCAGCCCACAGGGCTCTCAGGGACAGGTAGGGTCTAGGATCTGTGCTCTGGTGTCCTTCCAGGCTAGTGAATAAGTTGTTGGCATTTCAGGTGACCACGAGCATCCCTGGTGTTTTCTGAACCCACCAGGCCTGGGGTCAGGCCTTCCTGTCCTGGAGAATGCCAGGACCATGGGGCTTCCACCTGGCATGACTTACGGAAGGCAAAGCGCAAGCAGCAGGAGCTGCACGGGCCTTTGCAGATCATTGGTCTCCAGTTGCTCAGTTGGCCAAGAGAGAGATGGATTGCTCAAAACCACAGGG
Source organism: Manis javanica (assembly GCF_040802235.1). Lineage (NCBI taxonomy): Eukaryota > Metazoa > Chordata > Mammalia > Pholidota > Manidae > Manis > Manis javanica. Next base: position 66,946,383 of record NC_133162.1, read on the forward strand.
TTATTGGAAACAGAGCTGAGACTGTTCTGGCTTCTTCCACTCCATGCCTTGTTTTCTTTCATCCTTTCCTACCTTACTTGAAAAGTCTCTATCTGGATCATCCCATTTCCCTAAACTCTGCATTACTGTGTGTCCAGAGGCCAAGTTAAAGATGCTTCTGCAAAGGAGGATCTTGTTTTAGGACAAAGACCAGTGCTAAGAGTTACTGGGAGTTACTGAGAGTTACTGAGGTAGAGAGTCTCCAAAGCAGCAAATGCTGGTGGTATATTGAAGGCCCTTGCATGCCTCCACTGCAGGAGGGCAGGGCTCATGTGGATTGGTCCTGTGCCCCGGGCCATGTCATATATGATAGTTCCTTCAGTTCTTACAACCCTCCTATGACTTGGGAAGGGGCGTCTGCATGTTGCAGAGGAAAACTTAGGTACAGAGGGGTTTCTGGACATGCATGAAGTCTGGTTGCCCTTAGTTGCAGAGTGGAGATTGAAACCACAACCGCCTGGGCTAGTCCTTCAGTGCTGCTCTGGTCAGCCTTGAGTTTGCCTCACTCTTGGGTTAGCTTCTGGTTTTCTCTGAGACTCCCACGAGCAGCCCAGGGGAAGGGGCTCTGTGCATGTCAGACTGTGTCTGCCAGGGAAATATGTAAGAACCAGGGGCCAGCAGGACAGAGCCTGAATGTGCTGTGGTGGCTGCTAGTGAGCCACTCTGAGCTTGCTGAGGACAGGCCTCTAAGGGCCTGCAAGGGTTGTTTAAGTACTTTGACACACAATGAAATGAAATCTTGCAAGGGGCCAAGGTAACTAAATTGTGGGTGATCAGGGGCTGTTTCTGACCTCCTTTTGTTGGAACTCTTCTCTGATGTAGCAGGTCCTGGCCAGGTGCCCACATTTCTGTTGTGACTTGAACCTGCTTGGGTAAAGTGCCACAGGCCTGTTCATGTGGTGAGTGGATTCTTTGTGGCTTCCAGGACAAGGCAGGGCTGGAGCAGCCCAGAGCGCTCCACAAGGGCCTCTCTCCTGCTTTCATTAGGACCTTTGCCCTAAGGTGGAAAGGCCAAGACAGCTTTACAGTGACCCCCAAAGAGGCCCTTCTACCCTGGCCACCTGCCCTGGTGGGGACGTGGAGTGATCTTCACCACCTGGCAAGGTAGGTCATGGACTCTAGAGTTGCACCGTCCAGAAGACCCTTCTGTGGAACTCCCACACCAGCGGCCCCTCTGCCTGCCCCTCCTGGTGAAGGGCCAGGCTGCTGCTGGCTCCCCTTGGCCTGTGTTATGGGCAGTGAGATGATATGTCGGGAGGTTAGAGACTCCCGGGTTTGGTTAACTCTGCTGTCAGCTAGCTGGGTGACTTCAGGCAAACAGTCATGTCACTCTTCATCTGAGCTTTCCTATTTGAAAGATGGGGTAATACTACCAGTGTTGTGGGGTGTGGAAGGTGTGTTGTGTGTTTAACACAGCTCATGGTGCCCAGGAGAGGGCGGCTGTGCTTGCCAAGCTGACCACAGCAGTGTGTGTGCCTGGCAGCCCAAGGCTGGCCTCCCTTTGGGTGTGGTGGGAGTTAGGCCTCATTTTTTGGGAGGTTATTTCATCATCATAGAAGACAGGCAAAGAAGTTACTCGGGCTGGAAGGCACCCACTGAACCATCACTGCCAGGTGCGGCAGCCCAGCTCCGTGGGCCATCTGCCCCAGGAAAGTTCTGGGAAATAGGCTCCCGTGTGAGCTCCCAGACAGCCACTTCCCCTGTCTCGTCCTCCCTTAGTCTCTGCATCTCTGAAACTGCTGTTGGCCCGCAGTTCCTGCCCTGGGCCAGTGTTCATTGAGCCTGTGATCTGACATGTGACCCCCCCTAGTTCCTGTCTTTCTGGAACAAGTGAACTTTAGTGCTTCCTTTAAAACAGGGTGGAAAAAAACAGAAGCCCTTCTTAGAGCCCAGACCTTGTGAAAGGAGAGCTGCGCTGTGGGGCTGTGAGCTGGCTTCTTGAGTTGAGTGTGACTGAGGGAGGGGTTCCCGAGGGACAGACATTTCTTACCCTCCCACACGGTGCCAGGGGTGGGTGGGCTGTCATGGAAAGCATTTAGGCAGGGGCTGGAAAGCTTGCTGGGGACACTGGATGAGGGGGTTGCGGGACGTAGACAGCCTGCTGGCCCCATCCTGCTCTGATGCTAGTACCCCCATGGGCCTGGGCCAGGCTGGGCTCTTGCTTGGCCCTCAGGGGTTTTGGACACCTTCAGGCTGAGTTAGACCTGGAGGAACTGGGAGGGCCATAGGCAAGGAAGGGCTGCCCTGGCCTTGGAGCCCTGGTGACTCATGCGTACCCACTCTACCAGCCGTGGCCGGGTCCTTCGAGTTTTTGGGATACAACCCTGAACAAAACAGAAATCATCTCTGCCCTTAGAGGGCTTACTTAAGTGGAGAGACACAATAGACAGCTCACGTGGTCTAGGATAAGTGCCATGAAGAAAAGCCAGCAGGGAAGGCGGTCAGGCGTGTGGATGGGGAGCCATCCTCCTGGGACAGTGCAGGGTGGTGTCTCTCAGGAGATGAGATTTGAAGAGACCTGAATGAAGTGAGGGAGGACGCCAGGAGGGATATGGAGGAAGAACATTCTAGGCTGAGGGAATATATCAAGGCTGTGAGGCAAGGATGAGTTTCCGGAGTTCAAGAAAGTAACAAAGCCAGGGTGGCCCGGAGCATGGGGTGAGTGGTGTGGCTGGAGATCTGGGCCACAGAACGCTGCAGAGACCCGTGTGGGCCATGGCAACAGTCTGAATTTGGGAAGGGAAGTGATTGGGAGATTTTTGAGGGGGGCAGTTATCTGATCTATGTTTTTAAAGGATTGCTTGGGGTTCTGTGAGGAGGCCCCTGCAGGATCCTGGCCTGTAAGGGTGGAGCATGCACAGATGGGAGCAGAGAGTCCAGACAAAGACCAGTCAGATGTACTACGTCGTTTGAAGGTAGAACCGACCCAGTGTCCTGCTGGGGTGACCGTGGAGTTAGAGGGAAAGAGAAGCAGCAGGTGTGAGGCTAGGTTTTCTATCCTAAACAAATGAGTAGGTGGATGACCTGGTGTTATTTTAATGAGCAGGAGAAGAGTCAGGGAGTAGCTGGTCGGGCTGGGGACACCAGGGGTCTTTTAGGGGCACATTAAGGTTGAGATATTGTTAGGTACTATCTTAGGTGGACAAGTCAAGAGGACATCAGGCTGTTTGGCTCAGGAGTGCTGTGGCTGGAGATTGGGATTTGTGAATTGGCAGTGAAGCTGGTATTTAAAACCATGTGAATTATGAGATCATCTAGAAGGCTGAGGGAGGGGTGAGGGATCTCAGACTGAGCAGTGAGGCTCACCAGTATTTAGAGGAGTCAAAAAAGGGGACGAGCCAGTGGAGACTGAGGGGTGACAGAGGGTAGAAGACAACTGTGAGTGTGACTCGTGTTCCCAGAGCTGAGTGCCTGAGGAGGGAATGACCAGCTGTGCCTGATGAGGTCAGAGACTCTGAGAAGAGACTTGACCTCCAGCCTTGGCAAGAGGGAAGTCAGTCATTGGGGGCCTTGAGGAATGGTGGGGGGAGCCTACTGGAGCCAGTGGGCAGTGACAGGTCACCTTCGGGCTTCCTGCCCATGAAGTCTGAGACGCTCGGGGGAAGAGAGGTAGACGTACCCTGTCAAGGAAAATGAAGACCCTCACCAGCCAGTTGATCTCGTGGGGGAACTGAAAAGGAGGAAACCCAGTGTGGTGTGGTGGGACGACCCTGTGTGGGCCTGGCTTCCTGGGGCAGAGGTTCCCATGGCACAGGGATCGCGGCCTGCGTGCCTCAGTGCTGGCTCTGGGTTGGAGGTGGTTGCCTGGCACTGAGTATGTACTCATCAGGATTTGATAAATGAGTGAGTAAGTGAGTAAATGAAAGAATTAAATACAGGCTTGGGATCTAGGCCCTTTGCCACTGCTGCTGGGGTTTTGGTCTTGGCCTCCTCAGGGCTTTGATCTCGGCTCCTCTGCTTTGTAAATCAGAGGGATCAGGGCCTGGCGGGGTGTCTTCACTTGGGGGCCGCAGACTGCAGTGGGAACCAACGGTGAGGGGACTGCCTGGGGACCCTCTAAAGTCCTGCCCAAAGTTTTGGACTTGGATGCATTTTCTAAAGGAGGCCTGTGATCCAAGAGGTTGAGAATTCCTGGGGTTTTCTTTAAAGGGCCTTTCTTTCCCCCTGCAGCCACCTGGGGCAAGCAGTGAATAAAGTAGGCAGGAATATCTTAACGTGGGAGAAAACACCTTGGAAAAGTTGGGAGTCATAGAGACACCTAGCCCTGTTATTTATTGTGAGGTCCCGATAAATGGCAGCTAAATGCCTGCAGGGTATAGAGTAGTTAAGCAGAAAAGCAGAAGGCCACCGAATTTCCAGAGACCACAAGGTTCTGTAGCTTTTTTATGGAAAAGCCCTCCCTGGTTCAGGAACCTTGTGATATACTTGTGGGGCATCAGAGGCAGGCTAGCCCCAGTGGGCTCCTGTGGGTAGGAGGTCAGGGTTGAGGGGACGCTACTTTTCTCAGGTGAGCAGATTGCTTGGTAAAGGCCTGTTTTTCATTCAGCCCATGTGGAGCGTGTGCCCTGGCAGTGCCCCCTGTGGCAGTGCCTAGTCCCTATGCAGAGCCTCACCTGCACTGGGAGCTGGTGAAGGCCCCAGGGGCAGCCGTCACAAGGGGCAATATCTTCTTATATTCTAGACAGTGTTGAGATGACTTGGGGGGCTTGCAGGAAGGGGAAGAAACAGAGTGTGGCCTGATTGCTGCCTTCAACTCCATAGTCTCTCTAGGACAGACTCAGCTCTGAGATCTTCACCTCTGTTCTTCAGAGCATAGGACCATCCGGGTTGAAGGACTTTGTCCATATGTTTAGGGAAGGAAGGGAAGGTGTGGGTTATCTAAAGAGCCTCACCATCTCTTTGCTCTTTGGTGGAGTCTCTGTCACCTGCAGGGACCGAGGGGCCGCCCCTGCTCCACCCAGCACGGACAGGAGCCAGGAGCATCCTCTGACTAGCAGTGTGGACTTCGTATTAACATGTTCATGGTGCTCATTTCTGACCTAGACCTAACTTTCTCTCTGCCTCTGTCCCTGCCCCCTGCTCAGTTGGCTGGAGTCGTCTTCCTTGGAGTTGGACTCTGGGCATGGAGCGAAAAGGTAGGTGTACCCGTCACTAGGACCCTGAACAGTCAAAAACCAGGTTCCTTTGTTCAGCTTTGTTGGTCCCCCCAAACTCCTCCTTGACAGGCGTTTCTTTTGCAAGGTAATGGTTTGTTGTCAGTCTTCAGAGCTTAGGAGCCAGCTCTGGAAATCATTACTGAACACACAGTGAAACTGGGGGCCAGCCACTGGCTCTGCTTCCCCATGGTGGGGGTCCCTCTGGAGGCCAAGGCTGGGATGATGGGGGTTTTGAACTCCATGAGCATGAGAACCCTCTTTTCTGTTCCCAGAAGCCCCAAGTCGCCCTGGGGCTTGTGCAGCTGTGTCTAGCTCAGGCCTGGGGTCACCTTCCTGATCCTGTCTGTGCCTGTGGGGGCTAGCAGGTCCCTGAACGCAGTTGGTTTGTTCCTGAAGCTCTTTTTGCCACAGGAAGAGCCCCTGAGATCAGGGAGAGGGGCTCTGTGCTGCAGCCCTAGGCACCCCGTGGGGCAGGGGCAGCTCTTTCACCACCTATGAGCCTCCTTACCTAGCCTGTGGTGGGGAGACCAGGCGCTTACTGTCCAGAAGGACAAAGGGCAGTTGGGAGTCTGGGAAGGGGACTTGACTGGATGTGGGCAGGGTGGAGCTGTGGTGCCACCTTCTGCTCTCTGGGTGGGTGGATGCTGGGGAGGTGTTGAAGGCTGGACAGGCCCCTCGCTGGGGGAGGTGGAGCAGGCTGGGCAGGAAACAGTGGGAACTAGTGTTCCTCTTGACCCTTTGGCCCAGGGTCCTGTGTTCCTTCAGAGGGACCTCCCTTTCCTTCCAGGAGTAGGAGGAGGCAGGAGCACTTGGATCTGTGAGCTTTTTCACCATGGTCTTAGGAACCAGATAAAGCCCGCTTTGGGGTTTGGGCCCCTTCCTGCTGGCCTGTGATCCCTGAAGGACAGGAGCTGAAATGCAGTGTCACTGCCCTAGTGACCTCGAATTGGGTCTAAACCACGACTCTGTGGCACCACCGTGTGACCATCTCCAGAACAGCAACAGCTCAGCAGAGCTCTGCGCAGAGGTCCCGCTGCCCTGCTGCCCCCGCTGCCCTGCTGCCCTGTTCCAGCTGGGTGCTTGGTCTGGCTATTCCTTTTCCCTCCTCCTTTGAATTCTGTATAACCTCTCTTTCTCTGTCAATGTCAGTAGCCAGTAGCCACATTTAATTAAAATGAAATACAAATTAGAATTCACTGAACTTACAGTGAAACTGGGGGCCTGCTGCTGGCTCTGCTTCCCCATGGTGGGGTCCCTCTGGAGGCCAAGGCTGTGCTGATGGGGCTTTTGAGCTCTGTGAGCATGAGAACCCTCTCTTCTGATCCTGGAAGCTCCAAGTTGCCCTGGGGCTTTTTGGCCCGTGGCCAGTGGCTCCCATTTGGACTGTGCAGATACAGGGCTCTGCTGTCATCACGAACAGTTTCATGGACAGTGCTGCCCACCTGCCCTTGGTGGGTGTTTTCCACAGGACTGTTCTGTTGAAGCTCATCTCAGGGTAGTGGGGTTCTCCATGAATTGAGTACAGAGTCAGCCCCCAGATGGCCAGAGGCTGGGATGAGGCTATGGCCCCACAGTGCCTTGGCCACAGGGCCCCCCTCCACTCAGGCCTGGCATAGTATCTAGCAGGCTGCAGAAGAACAAGTGTGAGGTCCAACTGGGAGGAACTCCTGCCTAGATGGAGACCAGGAGCTCTGCAGGTGAGGGTTCTGGGTGGGCAAGGATCTGTTTGGCTGAGGAGCCACCAAGGGGGCGGGCAGCAGGGGCCTTGCTGTGGCCTGGCTTTTCTGGACACAGCCCAGCCCTCTAGGGTCCCCCTGATTCCCTTGGAGCTGATGCTACCCTGCTTTCTCTGCCTCTTTCAGGGGGTGCTGTCTGACCTCACCAAAGTGACTCGGCTGCATGGAATCGACCCCGTGGTGCTGGTCCTGATGGTGGGCGTGGTGATGTTCACGCTGGGGTTTGCCGGCTGCGTGGGGGCCCTGCGGGAAAACATCTGCCTGCTCAAGTTTGTGAGTAGCCCTGGAAACGGGGAGTGGGAAGAGAGAGGGAGTAGGCATTGGGCTCTTCTGCTGAGCAAGCTCTTCCCTTACTTGGTTGGGTTGGGTACCAGATGCAGCAGTGCAGGAAGAAGGCAGCCGTTTGTAACTGCTGCCCACCGAACGGGAGGGTTTCAGGGAACAGTGAGATGCTAGTTTCTAGTCCCTGGTGAAGTTGGGTTTTCAGCTGTTAGTCAGAGGAGTCTGCTGCTTGCAGGCCAGCTTCCCATCCCCTGCTTGCCTTTCATCTTTCCTCAGAAGTTTAAAGGAATTGTTTGTTTGCAACTCACCTTTGCCCTTCCTGGCTAAGATCAAAAGATGTTGCCAGTAATGTTAGGGAATCATTTCCCTCCTCTGGGATGTGTGGATATGTTGGATGTGCAATGCAGAATCCTTAATTTCCTGGAGCAATTGCTAGTTACTAAGAGTTTAGTTTTATATTTAGATACAAATTCATTTTGAAATGTATTCAGTTAAAATTAAATAGCACCTGGTGGGGTAAACACGTAATTGTGTTTCCCAGTGTATTGTTGAATTTATTAGATCAAGTGTTCTCTTTCCTGGGCTTAATTTAAAAAGCAGAACATATGGGGTTTTTTTTCTAATTGTTTTCCCTTAAAAATATTATGTTTAACACCTTTTGTGTGCATGGAGATTGCATTTTGGAGTGCCTCGTATGTATGTATGTTTGTGCATGAGTGTGTTTCTCGGATGTTATTCTGAAACACTTGCCTGTTGTGGTGTAGCTGCATAGGGTGTGGGACAGTGGGAGGGGGTGTGGACCCGTGGCTGCAGTGGGCCTTGCAGAGTGCTACCACTGTTATGGCCAGGGGCAGCTGTGCTTCTGGGGAGGTATTTATGTGGTTGGCTGTGAGGTACTCACATACAGAGTAGGCACTGGTAACATTGGTAATTCCAGAACTGTAAAGAGCCCTTCCAGGGTACATGAACTACGTGACTGCAGGCAAGCTCTATATCTAGTGAGCCTTGCTTTCCCTAGCCCTACAATGGGGGTAATAGATTAGATTTCTGGCAACTCAGATGGTTGTATGTGTGAGGAGAGTGGCCTGTGTGCTGGGGTACACCTGTGCCCTGCAGGAGCTGATAGCCTAGTTGGGTAGGCTAGCCATTCAACTCTTTGATGGCCTTTCCTTGTCGGGGAGAGGGGATACTTTTTAGGAAATGGTGGGCATGTTGGCCTAGCTTTCTCATTCTTTCACTCCTTTGACTGTACAGCAATGCAGTGATGTGGGTAGGAATGAATGTCCCCATTTCACAGATGAGGCAGAGTTGCTTGGAGCCACCCAGCTAATAAAGTAGGATTCCCTGGGCTGTAGTGTTGGCCTCTCGGGTGCACAGCCCATCTCAATGTGACAGGCAGTGGTTCTGGGTCCAGTCAGGCTGTGCGTCCGACTGGGAGGCTGCAGTGCAGTGACCCTGCTCCCATCCTTATGCCCCTGCAGTTCTGTGGCGCCATCGTGCTCATCTTCTTCCTGGAGCTGGCTGTGGCTGTGCTGGCCTTCCTGTTCCAGGACTGGGTGAGAGACCGGTTTCGGGAGTTTTTCGAGAGCAACATCAGATCCTACCGGGACGACATTGACCTGCAGAACCTCATCGACTCTCTGCAGAAAGCCGTAAGCACCCCCTGAAGCAGGCTCCCTGATGGACTGCAGGCTTTCCTGGATTCGTTCTTTGTGTGCTGCTTGGCAGCTGGGGCTGGTGGGGAACAGGGGCCTTCTGTCCTTGGCACAGCCAGCAGCAGGGACTGTGGGAGGTGTCACCTCGGCCTCTGGTCAGTTTGGCTCTGCTGGCTTGTGCTGGCCTCGCAATGCAGGTGTGCTGTCAGTGAGCCTCCTGCATTTGCACTGGGCAGGCAGTCCTGCTGCACCTGGGCCACCTTCCCCAGATGCTGGTCCTCTCTTCCCCCTGTAGGACCCAGATCATGCCAGCCTGCCACTGTGGGTACCGTGGGCAGAGCTCCTCTTCCCAGGATGCATGACTCACTGAGGCTATTTCTGTCCCTTTCCTCCCCAGGACCTTTTCCCCTTCCTGTTTGAGAGGCAGAGTTGCCTGGAGGAAGCTTCCTCAGATGGAATGTAACCTCCCTGGAATGTGTCCCCGGGGATTTGTCTAAGCCAGCCCAGGCTGTGGTTGTGAGTGCGTCTGGCCTCTTGTCTCCTCTTGTGTGCAGCTGCACCTGAGGCTTGGACTGCAGCTGTTCCCCACCAGGGAGGAACCCACTCCCCTCACCACGGTTTGAGCAAGGCCCTTGTTTGATCTGCCCGTGCTGCTTCAGAAAACCTAGCTTCCTCAGGAACTTTATATGGAACACTTGGTTCTGAGAAGAAAAGACATCAGAAAGTATTAAAAATAACTCTGCTCTGCTTTTCATTACTAACTTGTTTACCTTATTTCATGTATCATGGGATCCAGCAAAACCCGTTTCTGTGAGCAGAGGTCCTTCCTGTGTGCTGGGCTGTGATCTGTAGTGCCTGCCCGGCTGCTGTGTGGGCTTCCCCTCTGCCTGACCTGGTCAGTGCTGAGGTGCAGGGCAGAGCCATTGTCCCGGGGTCTTGGGATTGCTGGGACAAGCAGCTGCAGTGATTTTTCCCTGTGTTGGCCAAAAAGACATCGTAGTTTTCTCTATTGTCTTCCTTTCCTTTAAAAAGTAATGTTTCCCAGAGGATTTTTTTTGATAAATGATGGAGCTTCCTCACAGTGAAATATTAGGCAGTCGTTAAAGCAGCTTGGAACCATGGATGGGTATGGGTCGGGGAGTTGGGATTTTACCTTAGAGATGAGAAGTAAGGCAGAGACCCTGGGTGCATGTGGAGTGATGATGGCTACACCCATGTCAGGTGCATGAATGAGTTGCTCTTGGATTGGGGTGCTGTTGGCATTGCAATGCTGCTTCAGTGCATTTGGCCTCACAATATTTATAGACAAGTGTGGGGTTCTTTGCAGCAACACCATATGAGGGGGGAGATGGGAAGGGATGGCAGAGACCTGAGGTGCAGGGCAGAGCTTTGACCCATGTTACCATTTGCCCTAGTTGTGGAGTAGCATTCAGCAACTGTTTTGTGAAGAGGCAAAAAAGGTAACATGGTCCACCTCGGGAATTTCTTGGAGGAGGACACATTGCCCAGAGGAGGGGTTCTCCTGGGGGGCAGTAGAGGACCTCACCAGGTGCCGAGTGGCCTCAAGGGAGGTGGAGAAGCCGGCCCTGCATGTTGGACCCAGTTTCCTTCTTAAAGGGCTCCCTGGGTCATGTTACTTAGCATCTCTCTGTGTGTGGGAAGCCCGTGGGTGGGCCTCGATTTCTCTGTGTGGCAAATGGGATGCATTTAACCCCAAGTCCTCAAGGCTGATACTCTGTGGGTGGCCACAGCCCTAAGAGCCATACATGGTTCTTGGCTTCTGTGATTGCAGAACCAGTGCTGTGGGGCATATGGCCCTGAAGACTGGGACCTCAACGTCTACTTCAACTGCAGTGGGGCCAGCTACAGCCGCGAGAAATGCGGCGTACCCTTCTCCTGCTGCGTGCCGGACCCTGCGGTGAGTCGGCCTGCCCTGGCCATGTGGGGATGTCTCTCCTGAGGCAGAGCAGAGCCTGACTCCCTGGAGGTGCCGGTCTACTGCTCTTCTAGACTCAGTGAGCACCCTGTGCTCCCTCCACTTGTCACTCCAGGGCTCCTGCAGCTTAGAAATTCTAAATGTATAAATCGCAGGGCTAGTTACAGTGGCTAGTGGCCCTGGTGTTCATCCCTCTGTCAGTGGGCTCTCACTCAGGAACCTGGATAACATGCTTTGGGTGCAGTGAACCCTACTGTGCTCTCCTCACTCTGCTTTCTCTGGAGAAAACGCCTAGTCCTCAGAAGCCCACAGGGGCTGTTGGGAGTCCCCCACCATCTGGGGTGGTGGAGAATTCTTTTCTGTTCTTTGTTCTTCACTTATTTTAATTCCCAGCCCACAGCCCAGGTTCTTGGGTTCCAGGAACAGGGCTCTTGGGGTGACCCATGAGGAGCACTGGTTTTTGCCAAGCTGAGCCTTAGGGCGCTTGGCACATGGCCCTCTGTGGGCACCACGCTCTGAGCAGGTGGCCACCAACTCCATGACATGGGGGAGGTCCTGGCCCAGGGAGCCCGGGTTTGCCGAGGCGCATGATGACTAGAGACAGCAGGTCTGCCCTGACTGAATGCTGAGCATGAGTGACTGACACCCCCTCATGCAGGGACTGGTGAACTGTGGTCCCTGCGCCAAATCTGGCCTGCTTTCTGTTTTGTATGAGCTGCGAGCAAGAATGGTTCCAGCCATTTTTAAATGACTGAAAATAAATCAAAAGAATTATATTTTATGACACTCCAAAATTAGAAGAAATTTAAATTTCAGTGTCCATAAATAAATAGCCATGCTTATTCATTTACAGATGGTCAATAGCTGCATTTATGCTACCACAGTAGAATTGAATAGTTGCTACATAGATGGGTCTGAAATACTTATTGCCTAGCCTTTCATAGAATGTGCTTTGCTGACCCCATCCTAGCATGAATGGTTGGTTGGAAGCAAAGTTGAAGGGTATGAACTGTAATACAGTTTGTGCAGGTGTTTGCTAGTGTTTGGTTGTGACTTTTCTAGAGTCTTCTTTCTACCACCAGCTTCTCAAGAGAATGAAAATGACTGATTTTTTTCTGTTTTTTTTTTACAGCAAAAAGTTGTGAACACACAGTGTGGATATGATGTCAGGACTCAGGTGAGCGCCCTTGTGCATACAACTTTGAGTTCTTCACATTTATCCCCTCTGGTCCAATGCCCTGATTTAGTACAAGTGCAAATTAGAGTGGAAAAATTAGGGAAGATGACAGTCAAAGGTGCCATCTAAGCTGGGTGTGGGCTGAGAGGAGCACACTGCCATGCACCCCCCTTCCTTAGCTGTGGCAAGACTCAGGGAACTGTGGTGGGTGTATTTTCGAGCCCTGTGAACTACAGTCATGGCTCTAGCAGTTGCTGTGGAAAGAGGTCAGATGAAGATGTGGGGCAACAAAGACTACATTTTTCAGAGACTCCTCAGAGTCCCCAGAGTCTCAGGATTGAGCTGCAGGAGCTTACGGGTGGGTCCAACTGCTGCTCAGGCCTCTGTGCATCCTTCAGGCCACAGGAGTGTGAAGGCACGTGGATGTGAGGAGAAGTGAGTTCCCACCCCAGGCCTTGCTCTGCTAGCCTTTGGTGATACGAATAACTCCTGTTCTGAAGGATAAGGATCTCAGGGAGCCGTCAGACTCCCCCTCCTGTTGGCCAAAGGCACTAGGGGCATAAACCTCCAGCCTGAGAAACCTGAAGTCCTTCTGCGTTGACCTCCGTGGCACAGTAATGGGCCTGTATTAGCACCAGCTTCTCAAATTAGGGGCTTCATTGCCACTTGGTTTGGTTGCTCAGGCTGCCATAATAGACCGTGTGCTTTAAACCACAGAAATTTATTGCCTCAGAATTCTGGAGGCTAGAAGACAAAGATCAAGGTGTCGGCAGGGTGAATCCCCTCTGAGGGCTCTCTCCTCGGCGTGTGGTGGCTGTCTTCTCTTCCCTGCATCCTCCTGTGGGCTTCCTCTGTATGTTTGTGTTCTTCACATTTATCCCCTCTGGTCCAATGCCCTGATTTAGTACAAGTGCAAATTGGAGTGGGAAAATTAGGGAGATAACAGTCAAAGGTGCCATCTAAGCTGGGTGTGGGCTGAGAGGAGCATGCTGCCATGCACCCCCCCCTTCCTTAGTCTCTTCCTTTTACAAGGACACCAGTCATATTGGATTAGGGCCCACCCCAAAGATCTCATTTTATTTACTTATTTAAAGGCCCTTTCTTCAAATATAGTCACATTCTGAGGTCCTGGGGATTAGGACTTTGACATATGAATTTCTGGGGGCAGCGTCCAGCCCATCACACTACTGAGTGGAGTGCTGTCTCATCAGAGGTGCTCAGGGCTGGGGTGGGGCTGACTGCTCGGGTGGCGTGGGGGCTGTGTGTTTACTGAGCCTCCCCCGAGGTCGGGGTTGGCTGTGACTGTTCTGCCGGCTCTGGCTCCTGGAGCGGAGCTTACCTGGGCTGGGGCACAGACTCTGAAAAGCAGCTATCCCTCCTTTATCCTCTGACTCAGAAGATCTGAACCCCTGGAAGATGCTTAACTCCCGTCTTACAGTTTCTCTCCCTTTAAAGGCACATCTTCCTTCTCCAAGCCTTCAGGCCCTCTCCCCTTCTCCCGATGTGGCTTGTGTAGATGTGTTGAGCAAGATGGTTGTTAAAACTTTGGAGGCCCAAACAGGAAAGGGTTAAGACCATAGCCAGGGAGCTACGGTTTGGGTAGGCAGCTTATAAAATGCAGACTGCCTAGGGATGGGGCTGAGACCAGTGCTCTAGGTGTTTCCTTTAGCGCCTGCCTTCCAAATCCCTCCCTCCCACCTGGATCCCCCTCGGGAGCCGGGCTGGTGATGTCCTGCACGTTGTGGGCTCAGGCTGCTCTGGTGTTTTCCTGCAGCTAAAAAGCAAGTGGGATGAGTCCATCTTCACAAAAGGCTGCATCCAGGCACTGGAGGGCTGGCTCCCGCGGAACATCTACATCGTGGCCGGCGTCTTCATCGCCATCTCACTGCTGCAGGTTTGTCCCCACTGCTTTTCGTGACTTCCTGTTGCCTTGCGGGCTGGGCCTGTTCATTTGAGCCAGATGTGCCACGTGGAAAGACACTGGTGACCGAGGGGGCAGTGAAGGCTGGGGTGAGTAGGCGGGCTGATGTTTGGCCAGTGAATCAGAGCAGCCTGGAGCTTTTCCAGTGCGCCCTGGGCATGTGACAAGAAACTGGCAGCCCTGAGAAGCCCATGGGATGGCTGGCCCTGCTGCTCTGTGGAAACACGCCAGTTAGCAAATGTTTGGCTCTGACCTGAGGGTGACATGGATCTGAGGCCACCGGTCATCCACGTACATACTCTTTGCTCTTTCACTTAATGAACATGTGTTGAGTGATCTCAAAAGAAGAGTGAGAACTGGAAATAAAAAATCTGCTTGCAAAGTGGGCAAAGGAATCAGACTTCAGGAGGAGTGGCTCATCAAATATGAGCTACAACAATAATTTAAAGGGGGTAAAAAAAAAAAAAAGCTAAGTTCCTAAGGTTACCAAGTTCACATCAATCTGTTCCTGGGAGAAAAACATCAGATTTCCCACTAAGGTCAGACAGCATCCCCACAGTGAAAATCAGGGACAACCTTGGTTTTTACTATGGAATCCAGGTTTACAGGAAACATTCTCAGGACTTATTATTTTGAATTAGAAACAGTTGGAATCACCCTTCTACACTGGGCTTAACCCTTGGTGTGAAGTGTGCCCTGGCCATGGTGTGTGACTTGCACAGTCAAGTTCTCCAAGGCAGGTCAGGCCATCTGTTTGCTTCTGTGGTGCCTGCTGTGGGTTTCTTTCAGGCTGTAGGGATACAGCACAGTAGATCTGAGGACTTACTCTTTTATCTCTGGGTAGGTCTGTTTTGCCACATGCCTGATTGGTGCTTTTTGCATCATCAGTCTCTGCAGGGTGGGTGTGGGGGTGCTGTGCAATGGGGGATCGTCCCACACCTTGTCCTCTGTGCCTGCCCTCTCCCTTTGGGCCCCAACACTGACAGCGCTGCCTCTGTGGCTTTGCTTTCAGATATTTGGCATCTTTCTCGCAAGGACCCTAATCTCAGACATTGAGGCTGTGAAGGCAGGCCATCACTTCTGAGGAGCCGAGATGAGCGAGCAGAGCTGAGCCATACTGGGGAGGCCAGAGCCCTTCACTGCCGTCAACTTTGCATCCAGAGGGAGAGCAGTGGACGCGTCCAGCCGGCGCCAGCACCTGTCTTCAGCATTGGTGTGACATGACCTATTTCTGCTTGCTGGTGCTGAAGACAGCAGGGTCTCTGCTTAACCTGTGCAAACTTGTGACTAAGACCCTCGGGGTCTTCCCAGAGACAGAGAACGTGTCGTGTCTTTAAGTGGGGGTGGTGACTGAGGGACAGACAGCTTCCCTGGCTGTGAAGAGGGCTTGACTCAGTTCCCTTGGAGCCCAAGTACATCAGTAGGGCACCCTGGCCTCACCATCCATGCCATCGTGCTGGCCTCGGGGGCAGTCACATCTGTGATGGGATTTGGTTGGAGGGCCAGCGGGTATGGACAAGGCTTCTCATAGCAGCATGAGGTGCTGCCTATAATTGGGAGCAGAGGGGCATGGGCTGTGGTGTCTGTAGGGTCCTCGGCCATGTCCAAGTGAAGTGAACCTGAGCCAGTGGTGGACTGGTGCTGGGGGAGTGCTGTCTGCTGCCCGAGTCTGCTCTCCCCTACTTCAAGTGTGTAAATAGTTTATTTATCGGGGTAAGAATGTTCTCATGCCATTTCTTCATTTCCTCTGGCATTCTCCTCTAAGCAGCCTTACATGGTGTCTCGGACGGAAGCCGCCCCTTTCGGTTCCTTCAAGTGTCTCAAAAACCAACCCTGTCAACTTCTCCTTTCATCCCTAACCACCCAGGTGCACATACTTGCTCCCCCTTCTGTGTGCCCCCAATACACATACACCCATTCCTGTCCCAGCCTAGCCTCATTGTCTTCTGGTCTTGGTGCTACTGAAACTGTCGCCCAGAACTTGAATCCTGTCCCTGCCTCCCCACTGCAAGGCTAGGGAGCCCCAGCCAGCAATGGCCAGCCTGAAACCTTTGGTCAGGCTCCTGTCTCTCAAGGCCACATGCTGAGGGCCAGCGGGCTGGCCTGGCATTTGCCTCTCCCTGGAGATGTAGAGCCTGCAGCCAGCTCCCTGTGCTGAGCCGTCGACCCCAGCCTGCAGCTGCATAGAAGTTCGGGGCATTTTGTTGCTCACTTCTGTGATGGCTCTCCCATCACCCCCTGGACATCTGTGGTTCCTGTGTCCATCCCTTCCTGTCATGGCTATTCTGGGACTTGCTCTTGGAAATGAAGTAAGTTCCGTGGACTGAATACCCCCCTCCCCTGCCCCCACTCCCTCCCAAGGATAGTTGGGGTATTTTTGCATCTTTGGCTGGGCTACTCTCTGGATCTTGAACCAGTTCTGTCCTTGTCATTCAGGGACTGAGCATTACCTTCACTTACTTGCCGAAGTGTACATGCTAGTGTGGTGTATACATACTGGTGGGTGTTCATTGATGATGCTAGAATTTTTTTATACAATTTTCTTTGTAGGCCAGGAGAAGAATGCTTGTGTTTTTAGGGAGTGTGATGCTTTTTTTCTTTGACTGCCAAACTCTTTTATGGATTATACCTTTGTATTAATGCTGTTGTTCCTGGTGGTTTTGTTTCAGGCGGCATCACGATGGCATTGCACCACCTCAGGGGTAAGCGGCTGCCCAGGGAGGCAGTGGGGCAGGCTGCAGCTGGCTGTGGCTGGCCATGGCAGGGGGGTGGACAGTGAGGCAGTCCGTGGTTGGCGCAGTCTAAAACAAACTTCACCAAATGATAAATTTTAGATTCTGTGTTGCCACTTTCAGTAGTCCTTCGGCACAAGCTGGGTGATGTAGTTGTGCCTAGCTAGAAGCATGAGGTGGAGAAGAACTTTGACTCTGCGGGCCTGAAGGAAGCATTAGGTTATCTCTTCAGCCCCAGGCAGAGGGTGGGGGAATTTGGGGCTGGCGTCTGGGCACTGCCTGCTGGCCCATGTGAAGGGGCTTTGTGGCAGTGCCCACCTCACCAGGCGCCTTTGAACCAGCCTGCCTTGTGGGGAGTTGGTGGCCCCAGGCCTTCACTGCCGGGGTATGGGCACCAAGAGTTCATGGGTGGCTCCTGCTGTCCTGTCTGTGCAGGCGGACCTGGTGTCTGGACTCGGCAGATGTCTTCACAGGACTTAGCCCAGTTCAGAGTGAAGTCCAGCTGTGCCTTTTCCTGAGTTGGGTCTATTTTTCAATTAGTTTACAAAACTTGTTGGCCATTTTCAGCGCTCTCATTTGACTTTGAGTGGTTGGATGAGGAAGAAAAGAAACCCAGGATAAGGAATCCACACATGACAATCTCCACTGCCTGGGATCCTGCTTGGTGCCATCTGCAGCCCTTCCTGCTCACCTGCCTTGACTTACCACCTGCTTCCTGTCCTCAGGCTGGATGGAGGCCAGCGAGTAATCTCTGCACTGCCCTGCTTGGCCCCCATTCACTCTCACTTTAAAGAGTCAGGGTCTCCCCACGTTTCCCGTGGCCTTCCTGCCCCCCCATCCTTTTCGGACTTTGCCATTTTCCCATCTCCTGACCCTCTCACCCTGTTACATGTATCTGCATCCCAGAAAGCTTGTCTGGGCTCTCTCTACTCTTCCCGCCATAGCGCACCGCTCACCTCACCTGACTGAAAGCTGCTTCCTGTGGTCACCAAATTCAGTGCCTCTTTGAGCCTCTGTAGCACCTGACTGACACTCTGGACGCATCCCCATCAGTATGCGGTCCCAGCCAGCCTGGTCACACCTTGGGCTGTGCCCACCATTGCCCAGCTCACCAATCTCTGGGGCTCCCACTACTCACAGGGCAGGGCTGAGCCAGGCAGCAAAACCATCTGTGCTGGTACACAAGAAGCCTGCAACCAGTGTCCCCATGTGAATGAACCATAAACGTTAATGGACACCGAACTTCCCTGGAACAGAGGAAGTGCTCAGAGCGGCTAACAGTTAATAAACTCATACAGTCACCAGAACAGCTCTCTGGGGAAGCTGTCTTCTTGTCCAAATCATAAGCTTCAGAGAAAGGTGAGTTCACTGTCAAGGATTTGGAAGATCGGGGTTCAAAGTCTGCAAGCCTTGCCCTAGACCCTGTACATGCAGTTAAATTGGGAGGTTTGGTGCCTGCCAGCCCTGAATTCTGAATCTCTGGCTTCTGCTAAGTAAAACTACAGCACAGGTAAGTTTGGGAAGGGGTAATTCCCTGAAGATCCAGTTAACTGGGCTCTGTGGCAGGTCGACAGGCATTGGGGGAAGGCTCACCACTGTCTCTACATCTGGATTTGGATGTCCGGTTTTGTTTTGGGGGCCAGTGAGAGAGCATGACTTTGACCCCAAGAAGCTCAGCCTCACCCTGCACTGGAAGCCTGGCTCTGGACAATAGGCTCGCTGCTCTACAAGCTCCCATCCACCCACAAGCCCATAGAGGGCCTTCTGTGCTGGGCAGTGAGGAAGCAGACATAGCCTCTTTCTCTCCCGGAGATCCTATGCAGGTGTCCTCGGTAGGGGGGTGATAATGGGCATGCTTATGAGTGTAGGCCACTGTAATCTTGGGGACCCTAAGGGAGAGCCTCCCCAGAAGAGGAGGCTGAGTCAGAGGCCAGGAGAGGAGGGAGGGCCTGAGTCTCAGCCTGAGGGGCCCCCTTGAGCAGCAGCCTCAGGGCATGGACTTCAGGGCACAGAGAAAGGGGAAGGCCTATGGCAGGGGTCCCAGCACCCAAGGCATTCTGTTGAGGGAGGGTCCTGCCCAGGTGTCAGGTGTTCAGCCCTGTCACCCAGTGATCCATTGTCCCAAATGGAACCAGGTAAGTGGTATGGCTGTGTGACCTTAAGAGCTGGGCCATTCCAGCTCTAGGGTCGTGTGTGGTGTCTGTTCACAGGGCCACAGGGCTTTTAGCTGGTCTATCCCTGCCCTGTGGTGACATGTCCCAGATGATCTTGGCAGAGACGCTTTCACATGCTTGTGTCTGTGCACCAGGTGATTGCTGCCTGGCCTGCTGGGGAGCCTGGGCATCCTGAGGTACTTTTCTTGTTCATGTGGGCATCCCCCCAAAATCCAGAGAGGCTTACACCTTTAGGGCCTTCTGAGCTCCTTATAACTCAGCCAAATCTGGCTTTTCCCCCTCAAAGACTGCAGTAAAGGTATATTCATTCTCAAAATGCTTTTGCAGTCTGGCATGCCTCAGGAAAGCCTTCAGGGTAGAACAGGGCTGTGCTGTAACTTCAGGAGGAAGAAGACAAAAGTCAAGGCTACTATTTTCAAGTGGATGTTATTCTGGTGAAGTTACCAATTTTAGAGATCCCAGCTTTGGAGGAGGAAATAAGGATTCCCTGCAAAGGTCTGAGACAATGACTTCTTCACTCAGCTTTCTCCCTGAGCGTTCTCATATTTCAGCAGGGGCTTCCAAGGCATGGTTCAGTAACCACCACCATAAACTGTCACCTTGGACTGTCATTTTGTCACCGCAAACAACTTTGAAACTTGTCTGTTTTCATGTGTGTATAAGGAAAAGCAGTCGGCATAGGCAAGTGCACAGTGAAAAGTGTGTATCCTGCTCCGCAAAGGCAGTCACCACTGACATCCCAGAAAATGTGCGTGCATGTTCAGATAGCTTTCACACAAACGAGAATTATATTTTCCATAGTGTTCTACAATTAATTTTAATATATGTCAGAACTGTTTCTCCAGCAGGGCATACCTGTCCATGTGTAGCTCACTGTCACACTGTGTCGTAGGCCTGCCAGGGGTGAATGAACTTTAGCTCTGCACGGGGGAGTATGTTACAGTCGCAGGTAACAGAAAACCTAATTCAGACGGGTCTGAACAATGAGGGGAGGTTTTTGGCTCCTGAAACTGGAAAGTCCAGAGGTGGGGTTAGTTTCAGGGTTGGTTTGGCCTGAACAGCTCTGAGGCCAGGAGGATCTGGTTTCCTTGCCTCTCTGCTCTGCCTGCTGTAGTGTCTGCATCACCCAAGGCGGAAGGAGAGAGGACTGGCCACAGACAATTTCAGGCTGTTGTGACCGGCATGGTGGCTAAGCCATTGAGGGAAGGGGCCCCCCACCACCCCTGTGCTTGTCCATCCCCTTTAAACCTCGTGGCATGGTATTTACGGGCTCCTGTGGAAGGGGATGAACACTGGGCAGGCTGCTGGCAACCCTCATTACACTTCTGTGGAAGGAAGGATGTTCTCTTATAAGGACTTATAAATACTCCATGGTATTTTGTTACTGGGATTACTTCCTGAAAGCTTTCATAAGAAAAACATGTTTTCAGAGTTCTTCAGGGAGGTAGGCTGACATTGTAATAAGTGGGTACCGGGGGCTGGGGTGGGCCTTTGGCTGCCAGGCTGCAACTGGTGTGTAGTGAGGGTGTCCTCATGTCAGTGATTGATGTATGGGCTGGTTCTGTGCCGGGGGTGATTGGGAGGGGACCAGTGGCTCAAGGATTTGCCCCCAGTAGCCAGTGGCCCCCCCACAGCATGGGTTTCACAGCGGGGCGGGGCACGATGTGCAAGGGGGCCCTAGCTCTCCACCTTTGCCTGGGAGATAGCTGGCTGTGTGGGAACGGACTGTCCCGTGGGGCGTCCTTGTGGGTAAGTAAAGACATGCACTCAGAGTTCACTGCTGCCCTCAAGATGGCACAGGAGGGAGCTGCAGAGCCCGGCAAACACAAACCTGGCTCTGCCAGCCTGGCATAGCTCTAGGATGTGGCATTGGGAAGTCAAGGAGCTGCCTCATCTCAGTGAACGCCCTGGTTCCTTGCCATAGGCTTGGAGTCCAGACAGCTCCTTGCCTCACTGTTATTCCGACAGCGGGGTTGGACTTGCCTCTGCAGAAGGCCACAGCTGCTCTGGGCCCTCTTTGCCAGTGTGGCTGCCTCCTGAGAGGCAGTTCACGTGGGAGGCAAAGGTAGGTGGGGAAGGGGCTGGAGGAGGGCTTCCCTCCGTGGAGCAATCCCCATGGAGGATGGGACAGGGCCGTGCTGGCACCTGCCCTGACTCCTGCACCACTGTGCTGCTCCATGGTAGTTACAGGAGAGGAGGTGGAACCCTGGACCCACAGGCCTCTGGGTTAGGACCTGTGCTTTGCTGTGCTGGGAAGAAGACTGAGTTTGGGCTCAAAAAGCCCCAAAGCTTAGTGCCCCAGTTTCTTCATTTGTAAAGTGGAGATAATTATTTTTCGGCTATTCCAGGAATATTACATGAGTTTGTATAGATGAAAGAGCTTGGTAAACTTGAAGGGTTGGTATAGATTCCCCAGTCACCTACTACTACTCACTAATCCTACAGCCTTGGGCAACTTACACAACCTCCTGGAGCCTGTTTTGTGAAATGGGGATAATAGAACCAACCCCACATGGGGTTGTTTCAAGGATTAAATAAGATGAAGCGGGTAAAGCATTTTAACATAGGACTAGATAATTTGGTATGCATTCCCTAAATTATTGCTAATGAAATTATTTCAGATATTGGCTACCAGTCCCCGCTGGGCAAGCTGCCTAGGTTATATGTAACAGCTCCAGCTTCCAGCCAGTTTGGAATGACATGAGCAACTCCCCGTCCTTTTAGGAAGAAAGCTTTGAAGTCTGAGAGGAGCCTCAGGGCATTTGGAGTTCAAGATCTGTTTTGCTTACTGTGTCATAGGGGTGGGAAAGTTACAGAGGGGGTTACTCCTTGCCTGGAGTGTCATTCTTGCTGGAAACCTCAACACAACTGGGAAGTTGCCCCTGGAATCCACGGAGGAGGCAGAGGGACCCTCCCATGCCAAGGGGCCACGGCTGTCTGCAGGGGCTGCAGCCCGCCACAGATTGGTGCAGGAGACTTGATCTGTAGGGAAATGCGGTAGAGGAGCTTGGAATGGGTAAGAGGAAAAGGCCTGGAGTCAGGTGTGGCAGATGAAGCCTCTGAAAACAGCAGGACATCTTGTTTAGGTGTGGCCAGTGGATCCCATCTAGTCCCACTCTGGTAAGGAGAACAGAGGCCCAGGGAAGTGCTGGGAAGTCTCCAGTGAGAGACATGGTTACCATCCACAGTCAGTCCTCCAGATAATTCTGTAAGATAAACTTAACAAAAAGAATTTATCCATCCTGTTCTCCAAGATGGTGGTTTCCCTCAAGCACAGGGAACATATCAGTTAAGACTGCTTGCCCTGCCTTAAGATAGGGTGGGTTATTGTCTGATTATCAAAGAAAATGTTAGGAATCTTACCTCCTAACTCCCCGGTGTTTAAAAATGGAATCAGCCTTAAGATGGAGTCCCTTCTGTCCTTACTATACTGTTTATATCTTGGCCCTTTTCATCACAGGAAGAGTTAATCGCGGTGCTTGTCCCATGTCCCTAACCTATCTCAGTTCATTGGGGGTGGGGTGGGGGGACGCTGTTGTTTTTCTTTTAGTTGTAGATCTGTTTTGTTTTTTAAAAGCACAGCTGTGGTCCTTTATAGAAGGAATTGGAGTGGCTCTAGGAGGGACTGAGCACCCTGTCCTTGGAGGTGTGCAAGCCCAGAATAGACACCCCTGGCTGGAGTTATACAGATGGGGCTGGGAGTGGGGTTTGCGTTGTGGACTACGGCAAGTCTCAGCTCTTGAGAGGCAGTGGTCTTAGTGTGGCCTTTGCTGGAGAGAATTTTCCCTCAAAAAACATCACTCAAATATTACATGTGCATATGTTAAATATTTTACTTAACTCATTAATTAAATGAGGTAGCTGGTAAGAACCATTTCAAAGAAGAAATCACAGTTAGCCATAAATCTATATGAAGTAAAGGAATGTTGAGACTGGCTTTTTTTAATGGGGGAAGGACCAGTAAGAGCCTCATTGGAATATACTGTATGCACGTCCACAGACAAGAAGTATTTTGCATTAACTCTGCAATTTAGAGTTGTAGAACAGCTCAAAGGCAATGAAATAAAAAGTCAGGCAGATACCTGGAAGGGTTTGCTCCAGCCAGTACATGGTTTCACTGGAGACACACAGACTGCTTATTCCCAATTTCCTTCTATTTTTCTGTCTGATAGGGCTCACCTTTAAAATAGAACCCAGGCAGGGAATCCAAAGAAGGCAGATTCTCACTGTAGAAAAAATGGAGCCTGGGGGTAAGGGTACCTCCCGAGGGCTGTAGGTTAGGGTCAGGCCCTGTGGGAGGTATCCTGGGGGCACTGGCTGCCCACGGCAGTGAGTGGGTGGCTCAAGATGCATCTGCTGCCCAGATAGCCAGGTGTTAGCAAAGCTGCTTTAGACCCAGCTACTCATCCATTGCTGCTACATCTAGACCCCACTTTGTGTTCACTTCCCCCAACCCCGGGTCCCTCACACTGAACCTGCTCCTCAGCCTTCTCAGCCGAGGGAACCCCCATCCTCCCCGTGGCCAAGTAAACCCCTCATGAACCAAGAGGTTAATGCTTCACTCCCAGGAATAACTGTACTGACAAATGTCAGCGGCATCCTCCCCTTTTTTCTTTTGAACGGTTCCTGGCATTCCTTGCTGGCCATGCTTGCATTTGAGTCTTCCCTTCAAGCACAACCACATTTCGAAGTGAGCTGACCTCCCCTGTCTGGAGCTCAGCCATTCCTGGAAGCCGTGGGGTGCAGGGCTTTGATTGTGTTCCCATACAGCAGGGCCTGTAGTGGCTGTTGTGAAATGGTTTAGTGCTGGCAGCACAGTTCTCCAAAAGAGCCAGCAACCTGTACTGGTTCTCCCTGGAAATGGGTGGAGGGTCCCGAACCCCTCCTTCCTCTCTATGGCAAGAGTTCCTGTACCTGGTGAGGACATGCATTTAAATTGTACCACTGGGTGCTTTCCCCCCTACGAACCTCCCTCCCCCACCTCCACCCAAAGGCTGTATCAGGGTAGACATCAGCTGCTGGCCTTAGAGGCAGCAATAGCAGATAAGATTACCCTGTGGTCTGACGCGAGGCTGGAACAGAGCTATCCAGGACCAGAATTCTTTCCTTCAATCCCAAGTATCAGACAACCTCATAGAAAACAACACTGCTGGGCTGGTGGGGTATGGGATTGAGGGCAGGGGGAGGGAGGTAAAAGTATTTTTTCCATTTCCTGTGAGAGGAAACACCTTCACCAGTGCTGCACAGCTGGGGAGTGGCAGGGCTGGATTTATAGCCCAGGACTTTCTCTCTGGGGCTTTTCTCCCTCCCTCTGATGACACTAACCACAGGGAGCAAGGAAGCTGGCAGGTGGTGGGGGCATGCCCTGGTGTAGCACAGTGCTGATGACAGAGCCGGACACCAGGTCAGTTCTCTCAGTAAAATAGGGGTGGTACTTGCCACACTGGAGTGTGCACAATAGTGCAGTGGCTCTCAGAGTTCAGTCCTTAGAGGAGCAGCTGCAGTGCACCCAAGAACTGGTTAAATATGCAAAGTCTGTGGTTCCACTCCAGTCCTGTTGAATCAGAAATTCTAGGATGGAGCTCAGCAATCTGTTTTAACCAGTCCTTGGGGGATTCTAATGCATGCTCCAGTTTGAGGGTAGAGTCAGAATAGACTAACCCCTGTAGCAAACACCCTCTAAACTTTGGTGACTTTGAAAAACAAATACTTGTTTCTGGCTCATGTCACAGTCTCTGGTAGGTTGCCAGGGGCCTGTGGTGCAGAATGTTCTGCTCCACACAGTCTTTCAGGGACCCAGGCTCCTTTCATCTCATGGCTCCACCCTCCTATTGGTCCTTGGAGTGGTCTCTAATCAGGTGTTTGGGGGAAGATGAGAAGAGATGGAGGGAGAATCTTAGGATGAGGCCTGGATGGCTGGCACACTACTTGTGCTCACATGCATTTGCTAGAATTCAGAAGCCACATTGAACTGCCAGGGGCTGGCAAAGGTCTGGCTGCACGCCGAGGAGGAGGAGGAGAGGTAAGATACTGGAGGACACCAGTGGTCTGTGCCCCCAGGGTACTGGAACTAGATTTCCTGACTTGCAGAATCTACCTTGGTAGGAACTGAAGGCCCAGTGTGCCAGCCTACAGCTTCTGCTCAACCTTTCACTGCTCCAGAGTGGCCTGGAGGTGACGGGCACCTCAGCATGCTGGGTGAGTGTGTGGATTCCCTGGGGCTCAGAGATGTGGTCTGTGAGATGGGGGACAGATGGCACACTAATGCCCCTCAGGGCCCTCTAAATTTGACTGCTGGGGAAGTGTGAGCAGAGCTGCAGGGCCCTAGAAGGAACGTCTAGCTCAGAACAGGTGCCCAGGGGGTGGAGTGGGATGGGAGGGCAGGAACCTTTAGAGCTCTACAAGCTGGGTTTAAGGCCTGGATCCATTAGCAGCTGTTTGACAGTAAAATTGACCTTGGGATAATAAAATTGCCTGCTTCAAAATCTTGTTTTGAAAACTAAATGAGATAGAAAAAGCTCCTGGCACAGAGCCTGCTTTCACAGAGTAGGCATGTAATAACTATTGGCATTTCTCTGATGGGGATGTGGAGAACCTCTGGTGCCTGAGAATCTGGCCTGGGGAGCCAGGCTCACATATTCTCAGTGTCCAGCAGGGTGAGGGCACTGCTCCTTTGCTGGTCAGGATGGTCTAGGGCCTGGTGGAGCAGGGCCCACGGTGAGGCTGTGACTGTCTGCAGCTGAGAGGGTCCCAGGGGACCCTGGGGGGGCTTTATGGGCGGCTGCCTACAGCATCAGCCTGTTTGCCACTGGGGGCCCCAGAGCTGCCTCCTACCCTTTGAATAAATAAGAGTCTGTCCTGGGCTGAGACATATCAATGTTATACTTGGGCTAAGCAGCTTCATTCCAGGGGAATTCAGATGGAGTAGAGTGTTTTCTGATTGGCAGGACTGGGCTGGGGCCTCCAGGAGAGGTTTAGGGGGCAGGATTGTAGGCAAGTGTAGGTCATCCGTCTGTGCTAGACAGGGGGTAGAGAGGTGGCAGGCAGCTGGTTCAACACTCCCTGCGCCCTGAGGACCCAGAGCTTCCTGCTCCACTAGCTGTGTGCAGGCACAAAGGACTTGGCATCCTATGAGCAGGGGACTCAGCCTCCTCCAGAAACTGCCTCTTTCTTTGCTGTGTCAGTTCTTGGGGCAGCAAGGAGGTGGGGAGGCTGCATTCAGGGAGACCCGGGACCTGGGAGGACTTCCTGTGGGAAATGAGACATCAGGAAGGGCCCTGTGAGAGTGTCTGGCCTGGGTGCCTCACCTTTTTAGTGCCGTGTCCTATCCACCCCTGAGGCATTGTTGGTAGGAAAAATGCAGAGAGCCAAGCCACTGGGCTGGTCAGGACAGGGGTTGCAGTGACCTTAACTCAAGGTTAAGCAAAAGGGTTTACCTGTTCCTGTGGCAGGGAGGGCCAGTGGGACAGATGTTCATAGTGAGGAAGGGGGCCTTGGGGGCTAGGATGGGACTTCATACTACCAGGGTGTTTTCTCTCTAGCAGTGTTCCTGTTTCTCTCTGCATGTTGCCCCTTTCTCTCATGCAGACCTTCCCCACACAGAAACATGAGCACCAGCAGCCCCAAGTGAGACCGTAGTAGAAAATTGGCTAGTTTCTTCCAGTGTTTGTATATTCATTCAGAGCCTGAGTCCCATGCCTGTCTGGGACTCAGGACTTGTTCCTTAAAACCAGAAAGCATCTGGGGAAGCTTGCTGGACAGACAGAATTACCTACCAAAACCCATGACCCCCACTTAATATTTTGATTCACCAAGTTAGTGAGAAACCAGGTCCCAGATTAAGAAGCAGGTAAAATAACTCATGTTGTCTCCTACAATGTGCCTGGCCAAATCTGACATGACTTACCTCATCCATTTACTGCAGACAGAAGCTTTGGGTGGAGCCCAGATTGCTTCTACCTACAGGAGGGGAAAGTCAATGTGGAAATGAGAAGCATCACCTGGAAGGTCAGGCCTGGCTGGCTGCAACCCCGGGCTCTGCTGCCATCATCAGCAATGTGTTTTCTGACTGTTACCTTGTTGCTTCCAAATGTCAGCGTGGGCTTCCTTGCCTTTTAGAGGTACTCGGATCCCACCAATACCACGGTGGGGAAAGTGCCAATCCCTCCCTGTGACTTTTGCTAATTCTGGGGACTCATGCTCCTAGCAGCCCATGTTCCCTTAGTGGTCAGTTTTGTCCCTCTGTCCCGGCTGAACTGGATAAACTTTACTTTTTAAAAAAAAATTGAAGTATAGTTGATATACAATATTGGTTTTGAATATACAACATAGCGATTTGACCGTTGTCTACATTATTAAATGCTCACCCCAAAAAGTGTAATTACTACCTGTCAACATACAAAGATCTTACAGTGTTGTTAATTGTATTCTCTATTCCCGTGACTAATTTGTAATTGAGGTTTTGTAGCTTTTTTCCCCCCTAAATAAGAAATCTCAAGTGTTTTGTGAGTTAAATCATTTTGATGGAGATTTGGGGCAGTGTGGTCCATGTCCTCAAGTTGTGGCCATCTCCCTCTCCCCTTCCCCTACCGCCTGCCACTCAGGAACCCTGATTTCTAGCCTGTTACATAGAGTAACTCAGCTCACCCCAGCAAGGCCTCCCAAATATGCATATCCAAACCCAGTAAGGTTTCTAGAAGACCACGGACCTCAGCTTCTCTCAGCTGATCCTTACAGGGTGGCTGTGCCCGGGCTTTCCCAACACCAGAATGGTGGCATTTTGTGGCCATCACACGATCCTGCTTTGGAGGGAGCCATGCGGTTAGGCATGCAGGGAGAGCCAGGGCAGGCCACCCATGGCTGGGCCATCAGTCCACCTAATTCCCCACAGATTTAGCCTATCTGCCCATGACAGCCAAGTCCAAGTCTCCAGCAACCTTGCTCTAGTATCCTATTCTGGATGCTTCCCCAGCATTTACGCAGGTTCTATATTCCATCCCCAAAGTTAATTCATTCTCTTTTCCAATAGATTTTTATTGGCATGCCAAGCAGTGTTCTAGGTACTGAGGACTAAGTGAAGTACCTGCTTGGTGGTGCTTTTTATCAGGGAGAGAGATACAAAAACACAAGTAAGTAGAATGTAATTTACAAGGTAAGTGATAAGGGAAAAATTGAGCAGAATGGCCAGGTGGGGGTGGGGGTCAGGAGTATAGAGGAGTTAAAAGTTTGAGCAAAGACTTGAAGGAGGTGATTGAGACATATGGTTTCCACAGAGGGAACAGCCAGGGTAAGGCCTTGGGGCGGGAACTAGTCTGGGGTGTTTGCTGAAAGCCCAGTGGGCCAGCAGCCTGGGGCAGGATGGAGGGAGTGGGGAGGGGCTATCTGAGGGGCTGGGCAGTGAGACGGATGGTGGAGGGCCTTGTGGTCTTTGCCTCTGAATAAAACGCGAGCCATTGCAAGGTTTTGAGCACAGAATGACATAACCTAAGTTTTAAAAGGTTTTTAGATGGAAGCAGAAATACTGATAGGAGGCTCTGGGATAAGAAATCTCCCAATTCTGCCCTTCTTGGTCCCCACTGGCAACTCCTGTACAGTCCTTGTCACCCCTCTCCTAGACTTTGGCCAAAGCATGCTGGTTATTCTCCCTGCCTCCTGCTCTTCCAGTCTCCTCTACACATCCACATCCGTGCTGGAGAAATGCTTCCAAGCCCTTCTCCAGCATAGGAACCTCTGGGTCATGAACAGTTTATCCATTCCCCACTTTCTAGCCTTGCAGGCTAGGAAGGTGTGGCTTTGCTTGCCCATCCCTCTCTGGGTGGTGCCTGAGCAGATGAGGCTGTGCCTGCGGGTCCCTGCCCTACTAGCACTGACCTCCAGGGGCCAACATTTTTGGAATCATGTTTAAGGACTTTGGAAATACAATTTGTTTCAGTCACATGAATTATTTCTCTTACCGTATGAAAAAATAGGGAAATGTCTAAAGTGCTCCTCTCCTAAGAAGAAAGCATAAAACCTGTGTGTGTTCTTCCATATTTTTTCCTTTGTCTACACAAAGTAGTAAGAGTTTACAAATTGGATTGTACTGTGCACAATATTCTGCATGTCGCTTTTCATTTTATCTGTCACAGAAATTTTCCCTCACCAAAGCAGCCAGATCTACCCTACTCTTTGTGACAGGTGTAGTGTTTCTCACTGGGCGGTTCCCTACACCACAAAGGGGCATTCAGGTGGTTTCCAGTCACTTGCACATTGCCTGGCGTGTCCCTCCAGCCCCAGAAAGAATTGCGTTGGCAAGCAAAATTAAACAGCACACAGGCCAATGAAAAATGAAAACAAAATAAAACCACTAGAAAGGTGGCAGAAAACCGTGTTTGAATACTCAAGGGCTCCTTCGCTTGGTTTTCAGTGGGTACTTCTCTCGGTCGGAACCGCCGCGGGCTCCCCTGTATGCGTGGCCCTTGCCCCTGGCGTCCCGGGTATTAACCGCCGCCGTGTCCCCGTCGCACCATACGGGAGGCGAGGAAGGGGACCCCTCCACCCAGACACAAGCGTGTACAGGCGCGCACAGCCGCGGTGGCCGACCTCGCGCGGGGTCCCCCTGGTTTCCCAACCACGCAGGCTCTTCCACGCCTCGCGGCTCCTGGACAGGCCGCCAGGGGGCGCTCCACACCGTGCCGAGCGGGAAGGGCTGACCGCAGACGGAGGTGGCGCCGAGCGGCCGAGCAGCTACTGCAGTCCCCGCCACCCCGTGCCGCCTCCAGCGCGCCTTTCCAGAACCGGACCCAGCCCGCGTTCAGGCTGCGCTCCGCGGCTTGGCCTCCTGCCCCACTGACCTGGGATTGCGCGGGAGCGCCGTCATCCCCCGGAGCACCAAACGGGGTACCAGATGGGGTCGTTCTTTTCCTGCCGCCACCCACCGTCTGCCGACAGTGTCCTCACCGCTCTGCTAGGGGACTGGACCTCACGGCCACGTGCAGCCTGCCCATTCCTGCTGCTCCGGATGGTGCTGCTCTGTGCCCTCGTCTTACTGCAGAAGCCTGGGAGACCCAGAAAGAAAGAAGGGCGCTTCTGCCAGCCGAGGCTAGACTCCCGTCGCCCCTTCCCGCCCTTGCACCTTGCACCTGTTTGAACTCTGGACTTCCACCCATCGGTTAGAGCCTGAAAAATCAGAGCTGTGCCTGAGGCAAGAAGAGGCTGCAGAAGGCCTTCCACTAAGAAACAAAGGGGCGGGGACTCCAGGTGGGGTGGCGTCGCTGAAAGGTCTGAGGTGGGGAGGGCAGAGAATCCACAACTCTGAGCGGCGGGAGTCTCTGCGTGGAGGCTCCAAGGTCTGGGGCACACCGGGACAAGCCAGCTAGACTGGGCAGAGGCGGGGTGGCGGGTAACAGCCCGGCCCTCCACACCTCTTTTTGACCCTGAGGACTTCAAGCTCATCTGAGTTTACTTAATACTTCCTCCTGTTGCACATTTTCCTTGCAGGGGGAGGAGGTGCCCGCTCACACCTATGTTCCATTGGACTTCTGTGCCTGACCCACCTGGTCCGCCTGGGGCGGGAAGGGGACATGAGGAGCACCAGCCCAACCAGGCCACAATGTCTAACCCTGTTTGTTTATTTTTCCTCCTGATTGGGTTACATTTTCAAACCATCAAAAGACTCTTAGTTGCCAGTGGATGTCAAATTTGAAAATTGCATTGAGTCCCAGATCAGCAGCTTATCAACTGGACAGCCATAGGCAAGTCACTTACCTTCCCTGGACCCCAATTTCCTTGTCCCAGTACAAGCTGAGCTGCAAGTAGCTCTGTGCACCCATTCGGCTCCTATGCATCTGAAAGCACCAGGTGCTTCAGATTCCGGGCACAGAGAAGACCATCTTGTTCTTTTTGGTGGATCTGCAACAAATAACAAAAAGATGGACAAGAGCAAACAAAATTGACCCCAGGAGGGTTAATCTGTCAGCACATGCATAGCTTTAGAGCCTCATTATAGGGAGAGGGGTGGGCACTGTCTGCCTTCTTCCTGTCCTTGAATTCCATGACAAAGCCTCTTCAGTAATTCTGCTTAATCCATTTTGTCTTCTTGCTTGGCCATAGCACAGACAGAAGGACAGCTCTTTCCTCCCCCCAAGCAGAGTTTAAAAAGCACGACTTTAGGAACCAAGTGTTCTGGAAAAGAACACTGGCCATATGGAGCAAGTGGAGGGAGAGGCTGCGGAGCCTAGAAGCTCCTGGCTGGCTCCTCCGGCCAGTTTGAAATTGGCTCAAAAGGCATGGAATTAGTAGGCAAAACTGCCTCCTCCTCCTCCTCTTACCTGTGGAGGAGAGATCGGTTCCTGGCTGGCCAGGGCAGTGTCATTGATACAGCTGGTGTCATTGTTACCTTCCATTAACAGATCACTTGACACCTGCCTGCCCAGGTGGGGCTGGGCCTGGGCATTGCCCTTCGGAGCTGGAGGCTTTGACCCTCCTCGTCATCCCAGAACCCCAGGGGAGGCACAGACACAGGCACCGCTGAGATGTGGTGCTTGGTGGCCAAACAGCAGGACTAGACTGCTCCTGGGGCTTGCTCTCCTTTTCGGAGGCCCAGCTGCCCCTTTGCTTTCTGCTGCCTGGTCCTCCTGCTGTCCTGGGCATAGGAGGTGAGTCTGTTGCTGGCTGGGAGCTGGTGCGGAGTGATGATGCTGCACAGGGAAGAGGTACCAGGAGCGGCCTTGGAGTGAGGAGCCCAGCGTGGGGAGCAGCCTGAGGTGTGCCCCTGGCCGGGCTTCCCTGACTGGCTGCCCTTCTGGTGTGTACGTCCCAGGTGGCATCATGCTGCAGCAGATCCTGCGTGACATGTACATTGACCCTGAGCTCCTTGCAGAGCTCAGTGATGTGCAGAAGCACATCCTCTTTTACAAGATGCGGGAGGAGCAGCTGAGGCGCTGGAGGGAGCGTGAAGCTTGGGAGGCCCTGGCCCAGGCAGAGGGCTTCAAACCTCCGAAAGTCAAGCAAGGTATGTGGCCAGGAGTCAATGAGAGGCCGACCACTAGCTTCCCAGGAGGTGGAAAAGTTACTGATGTCAGTCTATGTTCTTTAAAATGGGCACTTGTGTAATGGCGGCTGGGGACTTGAAACTTGTTCTGGGAGCATCAGGTACCATTAGCCTGGGCCTCTATCTTCTGACCAGGTCTGTAGGGCTCTAAGGCTGCAGAGGGGGCTACCCAGGGACCATGATGGGGTTGGAGAATGGAGACTAGCTTTGTCTTGTGGGAGGCCCAAGTTCTGAAAACACACCATTGGGATCTCACATTGTGTTCAGACACAGGTTGTGATTGCCTGGTAAGGGAGATGGCATGTTCTTGAACCTCACCAGTGGCTCTGGGTCAGAGGGCCCTGTGCAATGAAGACATGCAGGTCCTCCTTCCTTTGTGTGTGTGGTGGGGTGCTTCTCAGTCAGGGCCAGCGCCAAGCATTGTGCCCTGCATCCCTACCCTCATGTGTGGGTGCCTGGATCTCCACTGGGCATCTGGACAGCAGGTGGCAGGGCATGCCTTGCACAGTGAGTGACCAGCCCCAAATGGCAGTGTTAACTGCAGACAGGAAGCAAGGGCCCAGCCTACGTTTCAGTTGGGTGATGTGCCATCATGTGCCCATCAAGCCCGTGCACTGGTGTACCCGTCAATGCAGGCACACCCAAGCAGTCCGGCTGCCAAGGCTCGGTGCCAGACTCAAGCTGCTGCTGGGAACAGTACTTTATGTGGACACCACACCCTACAGTTTGCAAGCTCTCCTTCACTTTCCACAACAACCCTTCTTTTGGCCTTCATACTGTTCATCAGAGTGAAGTGTAGACTTGATGTGTTTAAAGTTTGTAATCAGCACAAAGTCCTATTTCTGGACTAGGCATGCAGGCTTCTTGGTGGCCTAGCTCCTGCTCTCCACTTCAGGCTCCCTGCTGGATGGTCCCTGGCACACGCCATGGGCTCCACTCACACCCATCTGGACAGGCTTGCTCTAGCATCTGTGCTGCACACCAAGCCCTTCCTGTTGGGAATGTCCCCTGCCTTCACCCGCCTCACAAATGCCTTCAGGACTAGCCCCCACCCCTGAGGTCTTTGGGGGATGCACTTGAAACAGGGAAGTACTTGCTCCTCTGCAGCTGCTTGGCATGTAGGACCCATCCCTACCCTAACTGTTGCCACACTGTCATTGCCATCCATCATCTGCTTGCCTGGCTCTCCCAGGGGACGGCAAGCCACTGGAGTAGGAGACCATTTTCCATTCTGTTTTCCATCCTTGGGTCTAGCACAGAGCTGGCACCTAGTGTTAAATCCCTGTTCTGAATGAGACACAGCAGGACTGCAAGCATAGAGAGCTGTGCCTTGGCTGTGTGTGGCTTTGCCAGGGCTGGCCTTCCATGCTGGCTGCACTGGCAGCTGTGTCACTGGTAAAAATGACAGGCTGCCTTTCCAGCCCCACCCGGTATGAGTCCCGTGGCCTCACATCATCTGTGCAGTGGCTCTTCAGGGAGGAAGACAGATGCCTAAAAATTTGACTGCAAAAATATTTTTACAGTGATTTGTCGGACATTGACATCTACATTTTCATGTATAAATTATACATTAAAGTCGTTCGGGTTTCTGGTTGCAAAAGACTCTTTTCTGGGTAATTAATTTTCTGATTTATAAAGAATGTAACAGTGGAAACACACTGAGGAATGTGTGTATTCCAGGTCAGGATCCCGTTTGGAGCTCCGCTCTTTGCCTCAGACCGCAGGGAAGCCCTGGGGGGCTGGCTGTGCCCCAGAAGGCTGCAGAGCTTCTTGTGTGGGGTCCGGGATGCACAGTCCTGCTTCCTGTCCTTGGATAGTGATGAAGGGTTGCAACCAGCCCCACCTTGTCTGTGAGCTTTGCATTCACCAGATGCCGGTCCTCCCTGAATGTTCCCGTAGCCCTGCCAACCCATTTCAGATGAGGAAGCTACGCCTTACAGAAGGGACACACTCCATTCAAAACCACCTAGATGCTCAGCAGTGGAGTGTGGACACTCATCCTGTTTTTGCTTTGACCTTGGCTTTGGTGACTGATGTTTTTCCATCATTAACTTCTGAACTTGAACTTCAACAGATGAAGTGTGCATACATTCATTTGTTTATTTATTCACTCATTCTTTCCCTTATCCAACATTACAAAGGGCTGACTTGGGTGAACTGCACAGAGTTCTGGCTTTTGAGACCATGGGTAGGTAAATCACAGGGAACACAGCTCCTGGAGTGCCAGGAGCAAGGCTTGGTGCAAAGCCGCTATAAGGTGGCTCAGGGCAAGAGTGCGTGGGGACAGGCTCCACCTTTTCTCTCCCTTTTCATGCATCCCCT
This sequence comes from Manis javanica, assembly GCF_040802235.1. NCBI lineage: Eukaryota > Metazoa > Chordata > Mammalia > Pholidota > Manidae > Manis > Manis javanica. Next base: position 66,980,543 of record NC_133162.1, read on the forward strand.
TCCCAGGTTTTGCATTCCCCCTGTCCCCAATCTGTTCTGAAGGAAGCATCAGTTGTACCTGGCCAGCCGAGGTGTGTGCCGCCCCTGGGGATCCCTAAGCACAACTTACTCAGTCCTGGTCAGCCTGGAATGACTACCTCCTCCTGCCTACCGCCCCAAGTCTTGTCTATCCCTTAAGGCCTCCCTCCCACCCTCTCTTTTCCGAGGACGTTTCCCAGCTCCTAACAGGCCTGACCTCACTGACCTTAGGGCCTGGGATGCCCTCTCCTCAGAACTTCTCTGCTGTCCAGTTGTGCCTGTAGACACTGGTGATATGGATCTCTCTAGTTTACAGATCCCCAGGGGTTTTATTGATCCTGGGAGACACATTTGGGGCCCATACAGAAATAAGCTGGGGTGAATATGATAGTCATGGTTGGGCACATGTTACTCCCCACATCTGAAAGTATTTTTTTTTTTTTTGGTAAAATACACACAACATAAAATTTACCTTTGTAACCATTTTAAAGTGTACAGTTCATTCATTCAAAATGTTTTGCAACTAGAAGACATTCTAGTTCCAAAACATTTTCATCACCCCAAAAGGAAACCCCTTACCCATTAAGCAGTCTCTCCCATCCCCTTTTCCCTGCAGCCTTTGGCAATACTGATCGGCTTTCTGTCTTTATGGATTTGCCCCCGCCTTCTTTTTTCTAATGCATCTGTTTGCTCGTTTATGGTCTGTCCCTCCATTCATCTGAAAACACCCTGAGACCATTAACATTGCTGCATGGTTTCTATCCCATCTTCTGGAACAAGGCCTGGGAATATGGTTGGGGTCATGAGCTTGACTGAAGGGGCAGGTATTAGAAGATTTCTTTTTTGAATGAAAGGTTGTGTCCTATGCAGTGTGACCCCTCTCCTTAACCTCAAAAGTCTTCAGTAGGAATATAAAAAGACCACTATTATAGTCGTGGTCTGGGACATGCTGTAGAAGCCAAAATACAATCTATAATATATAAGTAATGGCAATTCTTTCTCAATATCACCTCTAACTCATAACTCACTCATTTTCATTTCTTATTTTAGGATTTTGACTTGGATTTTAGGTTTGACCAATGCTTCTTTTTTGGTCTTTGCATCTGCTTAGTGTATATTTGCCTCTTAATTCCTCCCTCCACCCCAGCCTTTTGATAACAATTTATCTTAGGAGAATCTATTGGACAATGTTTATTAAATAGCACATGCTACTTTAAAACCAATTTTTTTCTCACTTTGTAAGTTGAAGTATCATTGACATATAATCTTATATTAGTTTCAAATATACAATCCAGTGGTTCAACAGTTCCCCATATTATTAAATCCTCACCCCCAGTAGTGCAGTTACTATCTGTCAACACAGAAAGATGTTACAGAATCACTGGCTATATTCTCCATGCTGAACTGCCATCCCTGTGACCAACGTACATTATGATTGAGAATTTTTGTGCTCCTTTATTCCCCTCGCCCTCCCCACCCACCCCAACCACTCCCCCATGGTAACCACCAGTCACTTCTCTGTGTCTATGTGTCTACTGCTCTTTTGCTCATTTTGTTTTGCTTTGTTTACAACCTATTTAAAAAATGTACTTGAGCCCATTTTCTCTCTCTATCAGGAATACAACATTATCTCCTGGACACGAGAAACATAAGGGCAACTTTATATTCTTCTCCCGATTTTGGTGGTATGATCAGGAATTTTAGATTGCTTTTGTTTACATCACTTATTTAATCTTTCAAGATCTGTATTTTGTGCTTACAGTAGGGGTTTCATAATGAGTTCCTAATAACAGTAACTATGTGGACATTAACCCCACTCTGTACTGGTGTCATTGCTCCCAGGAGTTTTTTCCCTCTGAGGGGGAAAGTGATAAATATTTTATTCCCCCCTCGCCCCCTTGCACCAGTGATCTGGCCAGTCTAGCAGCATGTTCCCCGTTGGTAGGAGCCTCGGTGTGTCACATACAAGTCACTAAAGGTCAACGGAACTCTTGCTTGGAGCTGTCCTCTGCAACATCCTGTTCTTGCTGACATAGTGTGGCAGGACACCACTGATGTGGGCACACTGATTTTCTTCAACCCCCTTCTTGATCGTTTCTGTTAGTTCCAATGGTCTTTCAGTTGATGCACTTGGAAGATGTAGGGGCTATGCCTGCAGAGGTGCACTGCGGGGCTGGAGGAGGGGATACCCCAGTTTCTGGACTTCGGAGCCATTGTTCATGGCCCCTTTTCCAGGGCACAGGGGACAGTGCATCTGGGGCGGTGCCCTGGGGGGAGGGGTTGGGGAGGCCACTGACAGAATCACAGACGGAGTGCCAGATTACCTACCATTAGCGGCCCATTCTTTTTGTTGAGAAAATATTTCCTGTCATGCAAATATTCAAGGTACCATTTTGGGCAGAGGGGGAGTGTTTGATCTTTTTCAGAGAATATATGTGTTGAGGAGAGAAGAGGTATCTGGGGGTGGGGGGGTGGGGTGTCCAGAGCCTGTGGAGGACACTGATCAGTGCCCAGCAGACATGAGATGAAAGGTATCCTGTGCCAAGGTAATTGAGAATTTGGAGCTGAGTGTGGGTCTGAGGGCCCAGTTAAGGTAGCAGATGAGCACCGAGGCTGCTCTAAGCTTCCGAATGGAAGCCCCGAAATCAGGCAGGGACATCATGAGAAGCGTGTCTGTGGTGACACAGGGCTGCCCCACCAGCCCAGGGGAGCACCCATCACCTGCGGCTAGGGCCATGCAGCTCTCAGCAGACCACATTCACTCTCTGGACTCTGCTAGATCTTTTCTTGAGAGAATAGCAGTGTCACAGAACTTCTCCACCCTTTGGTTGGTTGATGCTATTTTCAAAATGCCCCCAGCATGGTGGAATGGAATCTGGTCACCTGGGTTTTTATTTGGGCTCCATTTTGATCTTGGAAAGTCACCTGTGCAATGTGGATACATCCCTTTCCCAACGGTTGTCGGCAGGATTCAAAGAATTTCTTCAGCAAGTGGAAAAACGTCTGCCACTCCGTGAGGCATGTTAGACTAAAGTGGTGTTCCTTTCCTTCCTTTCCCTGGCCCCTTCACCCTGGTTGTGAGTGTGTGGCTGGGTGTGGGGCCCCTTCCTGGGCAAGGCAGTGGCACAAAGGCTAGGGATCTGAGAGTTGTGTGTGCATGTATGCATGTGTGTGTGTGAGTGGCATGCGCTCTGCTTGCTCTTTGGGGCGTGGACAGAGGGCTGGGGCCCAGACCTTTTAGCTCCATCTGCCTGATCTGTGAAACCCAGTGTGGGCCTTCCATGCAGTAGGTTTGTGGACTTGACTTTGATGGGGCCCTACTTCTGGATTCCTAGCCCCATGCTCTGCCTCCAAATTGCAGACTGAAAGGTGGACAGCCATGCTGATGGGTGAGCTCCTCAGTGGTGATGTTGCTCAGCTTCCCTGCAGCTCAGCCCCTAATCTGTAGTGGGGGAGGGTTTCTGGGCGGTTGTGAGGATGAATGAGTCTCTATGCAAAGGTCCCGAGCTATCCCTGTGCGCTCAGCACTGGCTGTGGGCCTCTGCTCCTTGCAGCCCACCACCTCACTCCCTCCCTTCTCCTTCCTGCCTTCCCTAAGTGCAGTGGTGTGGTTCTGAGGCCACTCTGTCTAGTGCGGGGCACCAGGGTCCATGCCAGCGCTTTCAGAAACTGAGGAGCCCAATCTCCCAGGTAGGAAGCGAGAGGAGGCTGCCAGAGGCTGCTGTGAGAGGACGCGAGGACACACACAGTGATGGCTCTTGGTGCCTGGCAGGTGTAGATGTTCTCAGGGATGAGGCAGCAGTTTTCTTGGCTGTAGAGAGAGATCAACTTTATGTGGAACCCTTAATTGTTGGCTCTGAGATTCTGTATCTAGAAGGAGAGAACTGAAGACACGGCCTCGTCCAGCTGAAGTCCTTTAGGTGGGGGAGCCTTCAGGGGATCCCAGAGAGGGGGCCTAGGTTCTGGAAGCTAAGGAGGAAAGGCCAGGCAGAGCAAGGCCTAAGAAAACTCACCCAGCTGGAGGCCTCCTCCACTACTGGCCTGGGTCCTTCAGTGCCTCATTTATCTCACTTAGGGAATAGGGAGCTGGGTCCTTGGCATTTCAAAAAATCCAAGACAGTCATAGCTGGAAGACACTATTATTATTTAAAAAATTTTTATTAAGGTATGGTTGATATACACTCTTATGAAGGTTTCACATGAAAAAACAATATGGTTAGTATATTTACCCATATTATCAAGTTCCCACCCATACCCCAATGCAGTCACTGACCATTAGGGCAGCAAGATGCCACAGATTCACTATGTGCCTTCTCTGTGTTACACTGTTCTCCCTGTGATCCCCCACACCAATGAGACACTATTATTTATAAATAACTAAGAAAGCTTTAGATTAAACCATGATACACCATTGTTTTAAGACACAACCTGATTTCAGAAGTATTAAAATGTGTATCTTCAAATTGGTGAACTAAGTGATTTATCAGTTTACTCCACCTGGGTTGAGCAAACTGAGTCTCAGGAAGGTTAAGCCACCTCCCTGGGAAATGAGTGGAATGTGGGTTTGGAATCTGAGTGCAGGACTGCTAGGGTTCAAGTTCCCATTCTTCCCACTGCAGCACACACAGCATTTCCTCCTCACAGCGGCTCCCATGGGAAAGTGATACGGTGCAGGTGATTAACAATCAACATGAGAAAAGCAGAAACAAATTTATAGAAGTAATAAAATATGAGAGAATACTGGGGAGAGTGAAGGCTTTCTTGTAAGACCCAACAAGAAGGAAAATAAAGATAAGTATGATGAGATTAAAAAATTTTCTTCGTAAAAGATACCAAACGGAGTTGAAAAAGAAAACAGGGTAGAAATGAGAGAAAAATATTTGCAACATATGGTATGGGCAGAGGATTAGTATCCAGAGAATATAAAGTTCCCTGAGTTGGTTAGCAAAAGGCAAACAATAGAATAATGGGGAGAAGATATGGCAAGCAATTCACAGGAGTGAAATTTCAAATTTTGAACCACATGACCACGTGGAAAGTTGTGCAACCTCTCTAGTCAACCCTATCAATGTAAATTAGAACAATAAGTTAAGCAAAGGTTAAAGTAGTTTGGTAGTTCTGTTAGTTCTGTTGTTGATGATCCAGGGAAAGATAGACTCTCTCTCCTACACGGCCTGGGGTGGACATATCACAAGGGGCAGGGTGCTTGTCCTTTTCTGATATTTCTGCCACTCCCTGCTGCTCCAGGTTCCCACCTCCCTGTTGCCCCTCCCAGCAGGGAGGTCAGCAGCGGCAGTTTCTGAGAACAGCCCCCTGCTGGTTATCTCCTCACTGCCTGTAACCCGACCCCATGTCTCAGCTCCAGCTCAGGGTTGCTGGGCTGAAGTAACAGGTTGCAGACAGCTGCCTGCCCACCTGCTGTCTCACCCAGTAGCTAGTGTTACTGCTTTCGAGGTTTTTCTCATATAAAAATTAGCGAAGCTTCTCTGGTTTTCCCGTTTGGACCCAGGTTTTGCATTTGACTTTGGGGTCTAAATTCTTTGGGTGCCTTTTCACAACTATTTCCTCCGGATTCTTACAAAATTACATGACTTTAGGCCTTGGGCATCATTTCTTTTTTTTTTTTTTTTTTTATTGAGTTAACAACAATAAAATTCTGTATAGGGGGGGCTCAATGCAGTTCTTACATAGTGAACGAATTCTTACATATTTATTGAACTATAAACAATCATCATATTCGTTTGATTTTTTTTTTGAGAGGGTAACAATGTTAACATCTCAAGCCTAGTTCTCTTCAGTCTCCAATCTTCTGAAGCATAACGAACAAGTTCTTACATGGTGAACGGAACAATAAAATTCTGTATAGGGGGGTCAATGCTCAATGCACAATCATTAATCCATCTCAAGTCTAATTCTCGTCAGTCTCCAATCTTCTGAAGCATAACGAACAAGTTCTTACATTGTGAATGAATTCTTACATAGTGAATAAATTCTTACATGGTGAACAGTACAAGGGCATTCATCACAGAAACGTTCGGTTTTGATCACGCATTATGACCTATAAACAATCAGGTCAAATATGAATATTCATTTGATTTTTGTACTTGATTTATATGTTGATCCCACATTTCTCCCTTTATTATTATTATTTTTTTTATTTTTAATAAAATGCTGAAGTGGTAGGTAGATGCAAGATAAAGGTAGAAAACATAGTTTAGTGCTGTAAGAGGGCAAATGTAGATGATCAGATGATCAGGTGTGTGCCTATGGACTAAGTATTAATCCAGGCTAGACAAGGGCAGCAAAACATCCACGGATGCAGAAGATTTCTCTCAAAGCAGGGGGGGGTGAGGTTCTGAGCCTCACCTCTGTTGATCCCCAAATTCTCACCTGATGGCCCCCCTGCGACTGTGCCTGTCTTAGGTTGTTCCTCCCTTGAGGAATCTTACCCGTCTCTGGCTAACCAGTCATCTTCCGGGGCCATACAGGGAGACGTAAAGTTGGTAAGTGAGAGAAAAGCCATATTGTTTGAAAAGGTTAGCTTTTTACTTCTTTGCAGATTTATGCCCTGTGGCTTCTATGCCCAGCACTTGTCTCGAGGTATCTTTACCACCTGGAGGAATTATGATATTCGGTAAATTCGATATGAGGCACGAATTCTATTTAAGGGTTGTAATTAGGAAGAAAGAAGAAAAGCTACAGATGTAGCATATGGAAGGAAACATGGGAGGATTGATTATTTCTTTGACATATCTTCTTGTAGAGTACCTTAAGTATGTATAGGTTTTAAACTACTAACTAATTTGCACACACATATTAACATAATAGGAATACGGTGACATAAACAAAGCAAATCTATAATTACCATCCATCTCCAGTGAAGCCAAGAAAACCATTTAGGCACCCTAGGCATTTGTGAAAATTTGTCTATAATATGATGGATATTGTCCAACTGTACTTGAACAGTCTGAGAGAAATCAGACAAATTAAAGCAGCCCATTTCTGGGATCTGTTCACATCCCATATGTTCTTTTAACCATAGATAGTCTATAGTCATAAGATTTTGGAGTGCTACACCTTGCACCCCTCCCAACTCCTGGCTGAGTTCCAACAGTACAGATCCGGTCAAATTCGTTGTCTCACTGTATGCACATGCCAGCCTAGACATCTCCCTCCTCATTCCTATGGCAAGTCCAGGAGACGGTGGGCTGGATGCAGCCACAACCGCAGCATCGTCCGGATCCCTGTGGAGGCTTTTTGATGATCATCCCCCGGCACAAGTCCTCCAGAGAGTGCTGATGCCGGAAGCTCCTCCTCATATCGTATCTTAGTTTATTTTCTGGGTATCCAAGCTAGGCCTTGATCTTCTGCATAGAAACAAACAGACCCTTTGCCCACACTTTGACATGCCCTCTATACCACTGTGCAGAACTCATTGGAGGTCAGCACACAGTAAGTGCTTTTTATTTATTTATTTATTTATTTATTTTTATTAAGAGAAAGGAATATTATCAGAAAAGAGTACCTCCACAGCTGATCATCTGACCCCCTTTAAGTGATCAACATTAAGGATATTTAAAGCATGCGTTGATCTTTGATTTACCAATAGTTTTATCCTATCAAGGAGTAATCCCCCTTTTCTTTCTTTCTTTCTTTCTTTTTTTTTTTTTAATTTTTAATCTACACTTACATGAAGAATACTATGTTTACTATGCTCTCCCCTATATCAGGTCCCCCCTAACAACCACATTATGGTAACTGTCCATCAGCTTAGCAAAATGTTGTAGAGTCACTACTTGTCCTCTCTGTGTTGTGCAGCCCACCCTCCCCTTTCTCCCTCCCCCCCATGCATGCTAATCTTAATACCCCCCTTCTTCTTCCCTCCCCCTTATCCCTCCCTGCCCACCCATCCTCCCCAGTTCCTTTCCCTTTGGTACCTGTTAGTACATTTTTGGGTTCTGTAATTCTGCTGCTGTTTTGTTCCTTCAGTTTTTCCTTTGTTCCTATACTCCTCAGATGAGTGAAATCATTTGGTATTTCTCTTTCTCCGCTTGGCTTATTTCACTGAGCATAATACTCTCCAGCTCCATCCATGTTGCTGCAAATGGTTGGATTTTTCCACTTCTTATGGCTGAGTAGTATTCCATTGTGTATATGTACCACATTTTCTTTATCCATTCATCTACATGGACATTTAGGTTGCTTCCGATTCTTGGCTATTGTAAATAGTGCTGCGATAAACATAGGGGTGCATCTGTCTTTCTCAAACTTGATTGCTGCGTTCTTAGGGTAAATTCCTAGGAGTGGAATTCCTGGGTCAAATGGTAGGTCTGTTTTGAGCATTTTGATGAACCTCCATACTGCTTTCCACAATGGTTGAACTAATTTACATTCCCACCAGCAGTGTAGGAGGGTTCCCCTTTCTCCACAGCCTGGCCAACATTTGTTGTTGTTTGTCTTTTGGATGGCAGCTATCCTTACTGGTGTGAGGTGATACCTCATTGTAGTTTTAATTTGCATTTCTCTGATAATTAGTGATGTGGAGCATCTTTTCATGTGTCTTTTGGCCATCTGTATTTCTTTTTTGGAGAACTGTCTGTTCAGTTCCTCTGCCCATTTTTTAATTGGGTTATTTGTTTTTTGTTTGTTGAGGCGTGTGAGCTCTTTATATATTCTGGACGTCAAGCCTTTTTCGATGTGTCATTTTCAAATATATTCTCCCATACTGTAGGGTTCCTTTTTGTTCTATTGATGGTGTCTTTCGCTGTACAGAAGATTTTCAGCTTAATGTAGTCCCACTTGCTCATTTTTGCTGTTGTTTTCCTTGCCTGGAGAGATATGTTCAAGAAGAGGTCACTCATGTTTATGTCTAAGAGGTTTTTGCCTATGTTTTTTTCCAAGAGTTTAATGGTTTCATGACTTACATTTAGGTCTTTGATCCATTTTGAGTTTACCTTTGTATATGGGGTTAGACAATGGTGCAGTTTCATTCTCCTACATGTAGCTGTCCAGTTTTGCCAGCACCATCTGTTGAAGAGACTGTCATTTTGCCATTGTATGTCCATGGCTCCTTTATCAAATATTAATTGACCATATATGTTTGGGTTAATGTCTGGAGTCTCTAATCTGTTCCACTGGTCTGTGGCTCTGTTCTTGTGCCAGTACCAAATTGTCTTGATTACTATGGCTTTGTAGTAGAGCTTGAAGTTGGGGAGTGAGATCCCCCCTACTTTATTCTTCTTTTTCAGGATTGCTTTGGCTATTCGGGGTCTTTGGTGTTTCCATATGAATTTTTGAATTATTTGTTCCAATTCATTGAAGAATGTTGCTGGTAATTTGAGAGGGATTGCATCAAATCTGTATATTGCTTTGGGCAGGATGGCCATTTTGACGATATTAATTCTTCCTAGCCATGAGCATGGGATGAGTTTCCATTTATTAGTGTCCCCTTTAATTTCTCTTAAGAGTGACTTGTAGTTTTCAGAGTATAAGTCTTTCACTTCTTTGGTTAGGTTTATTCCTAGGTATTTTATTCTTTTTGATGCAATGGTGAATGGAATTGTTTACCTGATTTCTCTTTCTATTGATTCATTGTTAGTGTATAGGAAAGCTACAGATTTCTGTGTGTTAATTTTGTATCCTGCAACTTTGCTGTATTCCGATATCAGTTCTAGTAGTTTTGGAGTGGATTCTTTAGGGTTTTTTATGTACAGTATCATATCATCTGCAAATAGTGACAGTTTAACTTCTTCTTTACCAATCTGGATTCCTTGTATTTCTTTGTTTTGTCTGATTGCCGTGGCTAGGACCTCCAGTACTATGTTAAATAACAGTGGGGAGAGTGGGCATCCCTGTCTGGTTCCCGATCTCAGAGGAAATGCTTTCAGCTTCTCGCTGTTCAGTATAATGCTGGCTGTGGGTTTATCATATATGGCCTTTATTATGTTGAGGTACTTGCCCTCTATTCCCATTTTGCTGAGAGTTTTTATCATGAATGGATGTTGAATTTTGTCAAATGCTTTTTCAGCATCTATGGAGATGATCATGTGGTTTTTGTCTTTCTTCTTGTTGATGTGGTGGATGATGTTGATGGATTTTCGAATGTTGTGCCAAGCTTGCATCCCTGCGATGAATCCCACTTGGTCATGGTGTATGATCCTTTTGATATACTGTTGAATTCTGTTTGCTAATATTTTATTGAGTATTTTTGCATCTACATTCATCAGGGATATTGGTCTGTAATTTTCTTTTTTGGTGGGGTCTTTGCCTGGTTTTGGTATTAGGGTGATGTTGGCTTCATAGAATGAGTTTGGGAGTATTCCCTCTTCTTCTATTTTTTGGAACACTTTAAGGAGAATGGGTATTATGTCTTCTCTGTGTGTCTGATAAAATTCCGAGGTAAATCCGTCCGGCCCCGGGGTTTTGTTCTTGGGTAGTTTTTTGATTACCGTTTCTTTGCTCGTAATTGATTACCAATTTCTTTGCTTGTAATTGGTTTGTTTAACTTTTGTGTTTCTTCCTTGGTCAGTCTTGGGAGGTTGTATTTTTCTAGGAAGTTGTCCATTTCTTCTAGGTTTTCCAGCTTGTTGGCATATAGGTTTTCATAGTAGTCTTTAATAATTCTTTGTATTTCTGTGGAGTCTGTCGTGATTTTTCCATTCTCATTTCTGATTATGTTGATTTGTGTTGATTCTCTTTTTCTCTTAAGAAGTTGGGCTAGAGGCTTATCTATTTTGTTTATTTTCTCAAAGAACCAGCTCTTGGTTTCGTTGATTTTTGCTACTGTTTTATTCTTCTCAATTTTGTTTATTTCTTCACTGATCTTTATTATGTCCCTCCTTCTGCTGACTTTAGGCCTCATTTGTTCTTCTTTTTCCAGTTTTGATAATTGTGATGTTAGACTATTCATTTGGGATTGTTCTTCCTTCTTCAAGTGTGCCTGGATCGCTATATACTTTCCTCTTAAGACTGCTTTCGCTGCGTCCCACAGAAGTTGGGGCTTAGTGTTGTTGTTGTCATTTGTTTCTATATATTCCTTGATCTCTATTTTGATTTGTTCATTAATCCATTGATTATTTAGTAGCATGTTGTTAAGCCTCCATGTGTTTGTGAGCCTTTTTGTTTTCTTTGTAGAATTTATTTCTAGTTTTATACCTTGGTGGTCTGAAAAATTGGTTGGTAGAATTTCAATATTTTGGAATTTACTGAGGCTCTTTTTGTGAGCTAGTATGTGGTCTATTCTGGAGAATGTTCCATGTGCACTTGAGAAGAATGTATATCCTGTTGCTTTTGGATGTAGAGTTCTATAGATGTCTATTAGGTCCATCTGTTCTAGGGTATTGTTCAGTGCCTCTGTGTCCTTACTTATTTTCTGCCTGGTGGATCTATCCTTCGGGGTGAGTGGTGTGTTGAAGTCTCCTAAAATGAATGCATTGCAGTCTATTTCCCTCTTTAGTTCTGTTAGTATTTGCTTCACATATGCTGGTGCTCCTGTATTGGGTGCATATATATTTAGAATGGTTATATCCTCTTGTTGGACTGAGCCCTTTATCATTATGTAGTGTCCTTCTTTATCTCTTGTTACTTTCTTTGTTTTGAAGTCTATTTTGTCTGATATTAGTACTGCAACCCCTGCTTTCTTCTCACTGTTGTTTGCCTGAAATATGTTTTTCCATCCCTTGACTTTTAGTCTATGCTTATCTTTGGGTTTAAGGTGAGTTTCTTGTAAGCAGCATATAGATGGGTCTTGCTTTTTTATCCATTCTATTACTCTATGTCTTTTGATTGGTGCATTAAGTCCATTTACATTTAGGGTGACTATTGAAAGATATGTACTTATTGCCATTGCAGGCTTTAGATTCGTGGTTACCAAAGGTTCAAGGTTAGCTTCTTTAGTATCTTACTGCCTAACTTAGCTCGCTTATTGAGCTGTTATATACACTGTCTGGAGAGTCTTTTCTTCTCTCCCTTCTTATTCCTCCTCCTCCATTCTTCATATGTTGTGTGTTTTGTTCTGTGCTATTTTTAGGGGTGCTCCCATCTAGAGCAGTCCCTGTAGGATGCCCTGTAGAGGTGGTTTGTGGGAAGCAAATTCCCTCAGCTTTTGCTTGTCTGGGAATTGTTTGATCCCACCATCATATTTAAATGATAGTCGTGCTGGATACAGTATCCTTGGTTCAAGGCCCTTCTGTTTCATTGCATTAAGTATATCATGCCATTCTCTTCTGGCCTGTAGGGTTTCTGTTGAGAAGTCTGATGTTAGCCTGATTGGTTTTCCTTTATAGGTGACCTTTTTCTCTCTAGCTGCCTTTAAAACTCTTTCCTTGTCCTTGATCCTTGCCATTTTAATTACTATGTGTCTTGGTGTTGTTCTCCTTGGATCCTTTCTGTTGGGGGTTCTGTGTAATTCCATGGTCTGTTTGATTATTTCCTCCCCCAGTTTTGGGAAGTTTTCAGCAATTATTTCTTCAAAGAGATTTTCTATCCCTTTTCCTCTTTCTTCTTCTTCTGGTACCCCTATAATATGAATATTATTCCTTTTGGCTTGGTCACATAGTTCTCTTAGTGTTGTTTCATTCCTGGAGATCCTTTTATCTCTCTCTATGTCAGCTTCTATACGTTCCTGTTCTCTGGCTTCTATTCCTTCAATGGCCTCTTGCATCTTATCCATTCTGCTTATAAATCCTTCCAGGGATTGTTTCACTTCTGTGATCTCCTTCCTGACATCTGTGATCTCCCTCCGGACTTCATCCCACTGCTCTTGCATTTTTCTCTGCATCTCTGTCAGCATTTTCATGATTTTTATTTTGAATTCTTTTTCAGGAAGACTGGTTAGGTCTGTCTCCTTCTCAGGTGTTGTCTCTGTGATCTTTGTCTGCCTGTAGTTTTGTCTTTTCATGGTAATAGAGATAGTGTGCAGAGCTGGTACAAGTGACCGCTGGAAGAGCTTCCCTTCTTGTTGGTTTGTGGCCTTCCTCACCTGGGAGAATAGCGACCTCTAGTGTCTTGTGCTGGGCAGCTGTGTGCAGACAGGGCTTCTGCTTCCTGCCCGGTTGCTATGGGGTTTATCTCCACTGTTGCTGTGGGCGTGGCCTGGCTGGGGCTGCTCCTCCAAAATGGTGCAGCCCCGTTGGATGGGGAGTGGCTGGGAGGCTATTTATCTCCATAAGGAGCCTCTGTGCTCCCTGCTGCCCAGGGGTTGGAGTGCCCAGAGATCCCCAGATTCCCTGCCTCTGGTCTAAGTGACCTGTCCTGCCCCTTTAAGACTTCCAAAAAGCACTCTCCAAACCAAAACAACCAAAGGAACAATGAGAGAGGGAACAGAAAAAAAAAAAAAAGGAAAAAACACTTGATTTTTTTTTTCTCCTCAGGCGCCGGTCCCAGGCACCCGCTCACTGGTCCTGCTACCCTGCCTCCCTAGCACCAGGGTCCCTGTCCCTTTAAGGCTTCCAAAAAGCACTCGCCAAAAAGAGAAAAAAAAGAAGGGGAAAAACATGCGATTTCCTCTGTCCTCAGGTGCCTGTCTCAGGTACCTGCCCACCGGTCCCGCAGGGGAAAACACGGGATATTCTTTGTCCTCAGGCTACGGTCCCAGGCACCCTCTCACCAGTCCCACCGCCCTGCCTCCCTAGCACCGGGGTTCCTGTCCCTTTAAGGCTTCCAAGAAGCACTCGCCAAAAAGAGGGAAAAAAAGGGGAAAAACGCGCGATTTCCTCCGTCCTCAAGTGCCAGTCTCAGGCACCCGCCCACCGGTCCCGCAGGGAAAAACGCGGGATATTCTTTGTCCTCAGGCACCGGTCTCAGGCACCTGCTCACCAGTCCCGCCGCCCTGCCTCCCTAGCACCGGGGTCCCTGTCCCTTTAAGGCTTCCAAAAAGCACTCGCCAAAAAGAGAAAAAAAAGGGAAAAATGCGCGATTTCCTCCGTCCTCAAGTGCCGGTCCCAGGCACCCGCTCACCGGTCCCGCCACCCTGCCTCCCTAGCAACGGGGTTCCTGTCCCTTTAAGGCTTCCAAAAAGCACTCGCCAAAAAAAAAAAACCACTCCGGTTTCTTTCCACTGGCCGGGAGCCGGGGGGAGGGGCGCTTGGGTCCCGCCGGGCCGGGGCTTGTATCTTACCCCCTTCGCAAGGCGCTGGGTTCTTGCAGGTGTGGATGTGGTCTGGATGTTGTCCTGTGTCCTGTGGTCTCTATTTTAGGAAGATTTTTCTTTGTTATATTTTCATAGCTCTATGTGTTTTTGGAAGGAGATTTCCACTGCTCTACTCACGCCACCATCTTGGCTCCGCCCCCTCTATTATTTTTATTTTTTATAAACTGCTGAAGTGGTATGTAGATGCAAGATAAAGGTAGAAAACATAGTTTAGTGTTGTAAGAGAGCAATTGTAGATGATCAGGTGTGTGCCTGTAGACTATGTGCTAATCCAAGCTAGACAAGGGCAATAAAACATCCATGGATGCAGAAGCTTTCTCTCAAAACGGGGGGGCGGGGTGAGGTTCTAAGCTTCACCACTGTTGTTCCCCAATTTCTCACCTGATGGCCCCCCTGCGACTGTGCCTGTCTTAGGTTGTTCCTCCCTTGAGGAATCTTACCTGTCTCTGGCTAACCAGTCATCTTCCGGGGCCATACAGGGAGATGTAAAGTTGGTAAGTGAGAGAAAAGCCATATTGTGTGAAAAGGTTAGCTTTTTACTTCTTTGCAGATTTATGCCCTGTGGCTTCTATGCCCAGCACTTGTCTCGAGGTATCTTTACCACCTGGAGGAATGATGATGATACTCGGTAAATTCGATATGAGGCACGAATTCTATTTAAGGGTTGTAATTAGGAAGAAAGAAGAAAAGCTACAGATGTAGCATATGGAAGGAAACATGGGAGGATTGATTATTTCTTTGACATATCTTCTTGTAGAGTACCTTAAGTATGTATAGGTTTTAAACTACTAACTAATTTGCACACACATATTAACATAATAGGAATACGGTGACATAAACAAAGCAAATCTATAATTACCATCCATCTCCAGTGAAGCCAAGAAAACCATTTAGGCCCCTAGGCATTTGTGAAAATTAGTCTATGATATGATGGATATTGTCCAACTGTACTTGAACAGTCTGAGAGAAATCACACAAAGCAACCCATTTCTGGGATCTGTTCACATCCCATATGTTCTTTTAACCGTAGATAGTCTATAGTCGTAAGATTTTGGATCGCTACAACTTGCACCCCTCCCAACTCCTGGTTGAGTTCCAACAGTACAGATCCGGTCAAATTCGTTGTCTCACTGTATGCACATGGACATCATTTCTTTTTATGCTGTCATTTCCTCATATGTTTATGTGCTGGCTACTGTGACTGGGTTTTCACAGTTGGACTCTTGGAGATGCTAAAGATTAGGACTTCTGGTCCCTGCCCCCCACTGTGTGCACCCCTTCATTTTACAGATTAAATTGTTTGTGCCTCAGATGTTCTAGAGCAAACTGAGCTGGCAGGGAGCAGGAGTAAGAGCAGGGCCCAGAGACCCTCCCTGGCACTTTGACTGGGCTGTGTCTCAGGACTGGAGGGAGTTGGGTTTAAGGTGGGGCATTGTGGATTTCCCAGTGGTAATTACACCAAGTCCTAATACATACGGAACATTGTGGTCCTGGTGGAAGATACTGGATTTGTCCCTTCTTCTCACAAGAGAGGTGGAGGCTTCTGTCTGAGACGTGGCCTGGAGCGTGGTGAACCGTTTTAGCAGCCATTTGACAGTCACGAGGCTGGAGGGAGTGAGGGGAAGCTGGTTTAGTGTGACCCGACTCCATATTTGTGTTGCACACTCACAGTGAGGACAGTTCTGAGTACAGCATAAGGCAGCCTGGCATTCTTGATGATGTACCTTATGCCCACACCATGCTGGCCTTCATATCCTTTGTGCCAGAAGCAGTGTGTATGATGGTCGGAGAGCCTGGGTTCAAATTTTGGCTCTGACCACTCCTTAAGGTGGCTGATTTCTACTTACTAATTTGAACTTCGCAAATTACTCAAGCCTTCCTGAACCTCAGTGTCCTCTTAGGTACCTGGGGGGTGATGATACTAGAACCTATAACCCAGATCTGTGGGTAAGAGAAATGAGATGGTCTAGTAGAGCCTTGCATGTTCAAGCACCTGATAAACATTAGTATAATCACATCTCTTGTGTGTCTAGTGGAGTTTTTTTCTGTTTTATCCAAGATTAAAATTTGTAACTTAAAACCAAAAGTATCTATGTTAAGGGAACACACTAGCTTTTGGGGCAGCTACCTTCCTGTTGGATTTGTTGGAAAGCACGGTTTTATCAGAAGTGGTCTTGCCCTTAGGAGATACCTATTTATTATCCATCCATCTATCTATCTAGATTTATTTTAAGGAATTGGCTTACATGATTGTGGGGGCTGGCAGATCCAAAATCTGTAGGGTAGGCCAGCAAGCTGGAAACTCAGGCAGGATTTCTGTTTCCATCTTGAGGCAGAATTCTTTCTTCTTGGGAGACCTCAGTTTTTTGCTTTTAAAACTTTTAACTGATTGGATGAGGTCTGCCACTTATGGAGGGCAATCTGCTTCACTTAAAGCCAACCAACTGCACATATTAATCACATCTACAAACTGTCTTCACAGCAATATCTAGGCTCATGTTTGACCAAACAATTGGGCACATAGCCTAGCCACAGTGACACATAAAATTAACCATCACAGCCTGTTAGTGATTCTACCTGTATGTAGTAAACACCTACTGTATGCAGTGTGCCTCCACTGTGAGAGATGTTAGGAGTTTGCTTATTAGTCCCCTCAATCTGGCTGGGGTAGCCAGACACTTTGGTAAGGCCATGCTAGGTAAGGATTCTTCCAGCCTATCCCCCAGAATCCAAGAATAGCAAGTATGGTCTGGAATCAGAAAGCTGTCTGCATCTAGAGTTGTTTTTCTCCTGGTTTCCTGTTGGTGCTTCTCTCAGTGCAACTGCTCCAGGAGGTCCAGGTTGCAGTGCTGTTCACCTGCAAACACAGTCCCCTTGTGCTAGCCCACATCTGAATCCAGGTGGCCTTTCCCCTCCGAGAGCCATTCGCACTCATTCTGTTTCTCAGGTTAGATTCTCTTCAGGGGGCATCTGGTTGGCCCAGCTCTGCTTCCCATCTGTGAGCAAAGAGGCTGGGGTCAAGGAGAAGGCAAGGCTGCTGCCTTTCAGTTAGGAGGAGAGCTAAAAGTGAAGTGGGATATGATGGGTAAACTGAGAATATCTCTATCCTGGGTGAACCATCTTATTTTGATTGACCCAGACTTCCCTGGTTTTAAAACTGGAAATTCTGCATCTCAGGAACTACCAGTCACTCTGTCTCTGATATAGAAACACACTGCCATGAAAACTTCAAAAGAAAAAAGTGGTTTTAAGGAATGGAAGAGTTGGTGCCATGTGAGTGCAGAGGAGGAGTCAATGAGAAGGGAAATCTTCCAGGGCCATTTCTGGAGGCAGTGACCCTACAGTGGGTCTCAGAGGAAACCTAAGTCAGACAATGGAGTGGGCATTTATGGCTTGGGCTTCCCAGCACCTGAACACCCTTTCTATTTAGGGAGATTGGAAAATAAGGGGATGATATTACATTTCCCACTCCTTCACTGCTAAAATGTGAACATATATATGGTGTGCAAAGTAAAGGTCCAGGTTCTATTTGCTGGAAAAAAATCCTTTTTCCATTGCATTACCTTGACACTCTTGTTGAAAGCAATTGACATATATGTGTGGGTCTATGTTTGGGCTCTATTCTGTTTCACCCATGTGTGTATCTACCCTAAGCATGATACTATCTGTAACTCTATAGTAAGTCTTGAAATCTTTTTTCATAAAAAGTTATGTATGTTAGTGTATAACAGATTTGCCATTTTAAAAATAAATATAAAAAATTCTCTGTTTTAATTTTGAATATGGTAAACATTGGTAGATATGATTCACATAAACAAAAGCTCTCTGAGATACTCAATATTTTCAAATAATGTAAAGTGGGCCCGAGAGCAAATTATTTGATAATGGCTTCCCTACAGGATACATTGCATGTAATGAGTTAACTTTTCTGCAGTATATGTAAGCTGGTGCTATCTATAGACCATCCTTGGGTGAACTGAGAAAAATCATCATTCAAATTACGTTTTATAGGGCTTATTTTTCTCACAGGGCCCCAGTGGAGAAAGATTGTTCTAGACATTAATAAGTTAATGCATATAAAACATGTTGAACCGTGTTTAGCAGATAAGCTGTCTGTAGATGTTAGCTGTTACTATTGCTTTTATTAATTGTTGTAATCATATGGTAGTTATGTGTATTCAAATATCTTCTCTTACTTGGTGGCTTGATTTTTAATTGCCTTTATGGTGTGTTTTTTTTTTTTTGCATAGAAATTTTAAGCTTTAATCTGTATTCAAATGTACCAACATTGTCTCATATAGTTTATTCTTCTTATGTTTCCTGTAGAAGGAATTCTTTCCTTTGCCAAAGTTGTAATGAAAGGTATGCTTTTATATTTCACTCTAAAAGTTCCCAAATATATTTTTCACAAACTCATGAAACCACTTTTGTCCATATCACCAGTGACCTCCACGTTGCGGAGGACAGGGCTCAGTGCCCAATCTTCAATCCATCCACCTGTTAGCAGCCTTTGACACAGTTGGTCTTGTCCTAATTCCTGAAATTCTTTCTCCCCTCGACGTCCTGGACATCATTCTCCTTTGGTTATTCTCCAGCCTCACATGAGTCTCTGTCCTTTTCTGCTCTGGGGGTTTTCCTCCTGCCTGAGTGTTGGCGTGTCCTAGGCCTCTGCGCTCGGACCTCTTCTCTTCTCCACTCACTCTCTTCCTGCTCTCAGTCACTTTTGTGGCTTTACATATCCATACACTGATGACTCCAGAAATTTATATGTGAGTTCCAGCTTCTCCTCTGGACTCTTATTTTATTCAGTTCCCTATTGGATATCTAATAAGCATCTCAAACTTAATTTGGCTGAAACAGGCGCACTGATATCCCCACGCTGGTTCTTCTGTGTTATCCATTTCAGGAATATGACCATTTATCCATTGCTTCAGCTGGAGTATCTGAATTTTCTTGTTCTCATTTTTTTTCACAATTCATATCCAAAATTTAAGCACATCCTGCCTTTTCCTTCAGAATATACCCTAAATTTTAACCTCTTTATGCCTCCCCCAGCAGTACCACTTCGTCTAAGAAATGGCTGTCTTTCACCAGGACTATTCCAAATGTTAAATGGCCTACAGGCTTTCTGGTTCCCCATCTGTTTTCCATGCAGCAGGCAGAGAGAACATTTTGAAATATAAGTGTGATTGCATCACTTTCCCCACTCTGCCTTTCTAATGACCTGTCATCTCACCCTGAATAAAACCCAAGTCCTTATCAGGGCTGCCAGCACCTGGCATGCCTGGGCTTGCAGTGTCTCCAGCTTCACTGCTAGCTCCCCCACGCCGCTGCACCCATGGCAGACTTCTTGGTGTTTCTTGAAGTGGCCAAGCATATTGTCAGCATCTGGCTTCAGTAATGATCTTTTTCAGGTTCCTGTCTCACCTTGAGAACTTTTGTTCCCCTTTTCCCTGTAGGAGTCACACATTCCTGGTGACCACTATTTGCTTTGGGACCCACATGGAAGCCCGAGGCTTCTGTCCCTCTCAGTGTTCACTTCTGTCTGGTATAGATTCTGTGGAGGCATTTCTTGTATTCCTATGCATTTTTTCATGTTATTTTCTATCTATTATTGTTAAGTGTTTGGAGAAGAGAGGTGTATCTTCATGAGGGCATCAAAAAGAAAGGCCCTTAAGCCTATAATTTTTTTTTGAGCTCACTGTTACCTATGACCATATATATGTATTATATATATATATATTGCTGCATTTTCTACCCTACATAATATGTAATTTCAATTTTGATTTCCTCTAAGATTCATAGGTAATCAAGGACATATTTTCTTTATGATTCAGTATTTAGTATCTTTAATGGCAATCCCCCCCTACTGATCTCTAATTTTTGTATTATTATTAGAGAACATGGCTTATACAATTTTTTTCATCAAAAGAAAAAAATATATTCTCAATGTTTGAGGACTAAAGTTCTACACGTGTTCAGTGAAATTTGTTGATTATGCTATTCAAATCCTCTGTGTTGTTAATTTTTAAAACCTATTTGAATCCACCAACTTCTGAAATAAATACAAGGAAACTCCCTACCATGAATATATACATTTTCAAATTCTCCTTGCATTGTGAGGAGACTCTGTTTTAAGTAGTTGTCTGCCATGCTCTATGTTGTATCAAGGTTTGTGACTGTTACATCTCTTTCCGGGTTGTGTCTTTTGTTATCACATAATATCCTTGGTCTTATTTAACACACTTGTCCTTGAACTTTCCTTCTCTGACATCGCCACAGTTGCTTTCTTTCTGCTTGCCTTTGCATGTTTGCGGTTGCCTAGCTATTTATTTTTAACCTTTTCCTTTTCTTAAATATGGCTTTTATCTAAATAATGCACAGTTGTATTTTATTTTTTATCATATCTGACAGTCTCACACTTCTAATAGAATTAATTCTGTTCACATATTTGTGTCAACGAACATGCTTAGGGCTTAAGGCTTCTGTGTGTCTTGTGTTTGTTACTTGTACCAATCAGTGATGTGCTTGACTGTAACAGAATACACAATGAAAAATTGCTTAATTAAATATTTCATATTTTAATTGTTATATTTCATTTAATTATCATAGAACTTTATTCCTCAAAAGTCCTTATTTTCTTCAAATCATGAGAAATCTGGAGGTGTACTGCAATGGGTAGTATTGTTTTAGCTGCTCACTTGATCTTTCTGCTTACTTATCCTTAGCATGTAGCCCTCTTCCTCATGGTTGCAAAAGTCTTCCAGCAACTCCTGGCATCACTTCTTTATTCCGGGAAAGAAGAAGGAGATGAGGCAAAAGAGCAAAGGGTGAAGGGGTTTCTCCCATGGAGTCTTCACCTTTTGTTTGGAGAAGGAAAGCACATCACTGGGACTTCTGCCTATATCTACTCTGTCAGAAATCAGGACAGCTGGTCACTCTTGAACTGATCACTTACCAAGGAGAATAATATTACATGGAGCTTTAGACCCATTTTATTTGTCGTTGAAGCTGGGGTAGAAACTTGCCTCTCCTGAAACTAAGAGACCTCTGTTACTCCCTGAGCAAATTGGGGGTTTCTGATAAGGGAGAAAGGTGGGCTGGAATGGATAGTGGGTAGATAACTGACAGTGTCTGCTGTGATAGCTACCCATTTTTTATTGTTTTCTCTCTTCCCTATACATGTTTTTGCAGGATTGGTAAGCCTCTTATCATTTACTTTTTCCCACTATTACTTTGAAAGTTGTATAATTCTAATAGTGGTTGCCTCCCTGCTTCTATCAATCATAATTAAACCTGTGTTTCTGTATTACTATGTTGCTTTTAACATGCAGCAAAATAACAGTACCTTCTATATTAGTCAGGGAAATTAATGCTGACTTCTGGAACAGATAAGCCCTGAAGTTGCAGTGAGTTTATATAGGGAAGGTTTATTTCTTGATTACATCACAGCTTGATTTGGATTGGGTCGCTCTTCTGTGTGACTTGCTTTCAAACCTTGACTTGTTGATCAGTCTGCTTTTTTGTAGCAATTCTACCATCTTGGAGTCACCTATTCCTAGCTGGGTGGCTAAGAGGCAGAATGTGGAAAAAACAAATCAGCTACAAAAGCATCGGTCTGAAAGTGGTACAAATCACTTCCCCTGACATCCATAGACACATTCAGTCATGTGGCCCAATGGGACTGAGGGAAGCTGGGAAAAGTAGTTGTCTGGTGGACTCATGGAGAATAAATGAGGTGCTGGACATATTATGGTTGCTGTCACAAATCATTCTGCCCACTCACACATTTTGCTCTCTTTCTCTGTGATACTGCACTCACCATCTATGTAAGGGAGACACACTCAAGTCTCACCCTGTCACTGCATGCAGCCCAAATCCAGTCTGCAGGGGTTCTGCATGGGTCACTATGAGGTCTGGATGTGCTAAAGAGATGTGCCATCTGAGTACCCCCACCTTAAAAATGCAATACCAGTGGTGGAGCAGGGTTGGAATATCCACTGGGGCAAAGGGGAGAATGTGCACCCCACTGAGACACGAGTTTATGCATTCCTGAGGCCCTAGAGGCCCATCTCTGTGAAGGCCCCTGCCCTGCCTGGGGAGGGCCGTGTGGGGTGGACGCTGACTGTGCCCTCAAGGAGGCTCCTGCAGGCTCACTGTTCCCCTTGGCTTCATCTGGAGTGAGTGTGGAGGTCCACAGCCTCCTCGGACCAGTAGAGCCTTTGAAGCCTGCTGCCTATTCATTGAGGTTAGGTATGCATGGGTTACTGAAGTCTTTTTAAGTCCAGACTCAGAAACCTAGGAGGCTTCTGATGTGTTTGCGTCCAAGTCCTAGTAACAACACTTGAGATTCTTTTCTGGACATATTTCAAAAGCTGACTGTGCTGCTTTGCCTCTTTCCCCATGTCTCTGCCTTTCAGCTCAAGGGCATCTACCTCAGACACTTAGAAAAATAAGTGTGAGAGGTTGCACTCTCCATGTGCTTGTGTTAGCCTGGCTCATCTGAGGAGCAGAGTGGAGGATGGGAACATACCAGGGTTTATTCAGGAACATCTGTGACACCACTGTGCAAGTCTGACCTTGAGGAAGGAGGTGGTGAAGGCAGGCTGGGTGGAGGTGTTCTGGGCAGCTGTGCAGTCTGAGGAGGGTTTCTCTAGGCTTCAGGGAGGTTGCCCATCGGAGGAGTGTGGTATCTCTCAGGAATGAGCTGCCACGCTCAGTCCCAGGCTGGGAGCTACCTCTGGGAAGCACGACCTTGGATGAGCACAGGAGCACAGTTGCAGAGTGCTTGCTCCCTGTGGCTGGGTGCCCATGGGGCCCATGCTGAGGGCCACCCAGTACTCTGTGCCCAGGTCACTTTAGTCACCTGAAAGTTTTACTGAATACTGTCAACGTTAAACTTTAAAAAATCCTATCTCTTGCAGTTTGGGCCTTAGAAGGGAGTGCTTTTTCCAGTCCTAAAAAGCCCCAACTTTCTATGTTCTCTCTATTCCCTTTTATTTTGGCTTGCAAAGCACCTAGTTCCTTCCTGAATGCATTCCTTTCTCTTGACACCTTATCAGACACAGCTGCTAGCAAACAACACAATCAATGTTCTATTTTCCAATCTTTCCCCTTAGAGTGACAAGTTCAGAAGGCATAAGGGTCTGCCTTTTACGTTATAGCATCTGACAATTTTACCTAATGTTTTGCCCTTGCATAACATGGATCTTCAGCCATTCAGCCTGCTGAACATCCCTTGCCACCCAGTGATGCATAGGTTGTGTTTCTGTTTCAGCAGCATCCTGCTCTGGGGATGAACTTCCATTTTCTTCATGGCAATCAATGCCGTCTGTCGCGGCAGGCAAACTGAGAAATCTCAGTAGCTTAGTACAACACAGGTTTATTTCTTACTCATGTTACAGGCTGCCATGGGTCAGGGAGACTCAGGGCCTAGCAGCTTCATCTTGCACCTCCACCTTTCCAGCCAGTGGACAGGAGAGAGAGAGTGCGGAGAAGGATCCCTGGCTCCTAACAGCCTTGGTCTGGGAGTGACACAAGTCCCTTCCTTCAGGAGTGCTGTCCTGTCATGGATGCACTTTCTGTTGATCTCAGAGGCACCTGGCCTTGGGCACTAGCTCCAGCTTTGGGCACCAGCTCCAACACGCGGGCTTAGCTGCTGGGTGGCACCCTAGGGAGACTCGGAGGGAGAGATGCAGGTGGACCTGAATGCAGGCTGCTGAATCTCTGGAGTCTTTCTGTAGATGATAATGATGAACAGAGGGGGTGTGATGGCTGTGCACCATCAGCCAACCTAGACCCTTTCTTACATTTTAGAATTCAGACCTCTTTCTTCTTCCTTCCTTGTTCCTCCTTCGGTTGTGTGGCAGCAAGTGACAAGCATATCCAGTGGCTCCTGGGGGCGGATGGCGAAGTCTGGGTCTGGATCATGGGAGAGGGCCCTGGCGACAGGCCCTATGAAGAGATCTCAGAGGAGCTGATCGCAGAGAGGGCGCGGCTGCAAGCACAGAGGGAGGCTGAGGAGCTCTGGTGAGAGGAGCAGATGGGTGTGGGGGGGGGCCTTAACATGTTGCCTTGGGATGGGCTCCAGCTGAAGGACAGTAGCTTGTTGGTGGGAGGGAGGAGCTGCCAGGCATCTGGCTGGCTGCTAAGGTTAAGTGAGCAGAGCATCAGAGTCCTGTATCAGGTTGACCTTGTGGGTTCAAATCCTGGCTCCCCCAGTTAGTAGCCAGCTGATCTAGGGCCTCAGTTTTCACATCTGTGCTGTGGGCATAGCAACACCCTTTCCATTTGGATGTAGTTTGGATTCACTGAGGACTCACTGAGTAATATATATGACATGCTTTCACTTTTTCCTTCACTGAGTTGTCCCCAGGACAGTGTAACAGTTTGGGTTCACCTTTGTTATCTACTTGTTCCTCTTCGTGTTACCTGCCTTCCCACACAAGATGGACAGCTGAGCCCCCAGTGAGATGTGCAGTCAGACTTTTTTCATAAATAAATATTAACATTTTTTCACCAAACTTGGAAATTTGTATGAAGCTGAGTCCAACAGTTTTCTCCCAATTTTTAATGACAATGTTTTAATTGTAAAATTGTTAACAACCCAACACCGATAACCACAATGAGCATTTAAGCAATACATACATACTTTGTAAATTTTTATTCACACCTTGATAAATAGATTAATATAGATCCACAATGTTATTTAAGATTACTATATCATATTCCATTACACAAGGAACCCAATTTTATTGGTCCTGTTGACAGACATTTAGGCTGTTTGCCATTTGCTATGTCATAAAAATCATCTGCTGAACATCTTCTACCTTTATACACTTGAGTGAGAAATAGGATTTCTGAGTCTCTTTTTCCTGGCTTCCAGAATAATCCTGCTGATTTACACTCCTATACAGGAGACTGACTATTTCTCCCCACCTTTACCAATATTGGGTTTGTTAACTTTAGCTATTTGCCATTCTGATAGATCAAGAAAGATTGCTTGTAGTTTTTATGTGAAGTTCTGCTGCTGCATGGTCCTTCAGTTTCCCACAGGAGCTCATACCTGCTGGTGTTCTCTTGGAAGGAGACAGAAGGAGGCAGAGATCACCAAGAAGTTTCGGGATGCTCTGGCCAATGAGAAAGCCCGCATCCTCGCGGAGAAGTGGAAGGTGGAGATGGAGGACCGCAAGGCAGCCAAAGTCCTGGAGGAGCGCATCCATGAGGAATTCAAGGTGAGCTGTGGGGCATCCGTGTGCAGCTACCTAGCTCCCGGGCTACTGGGGCCTATCTCTGATATGGACCAGTCCTTTGCCATTGGTTGGTACTGAATGCTTTGTGAGAACAGAAATCTGGCATGTCTGAGCAGGAAGGAATTCGCTGCATCATTTGGGCAAATCCACTTCTCGTACAGATGAGGCAGCTGAGGGTCAGACAAGGTGAGAGGCTTGGCTATATGACAAGAGACTTGGCCACAAGGCCATGTGTAGTTGAGGACAGAGCCAGGACCAGAACTCAGGCCTTCTGCCTCCTAAAGTAAAGGTCCTGAAAGGAGGCCTGGAAAGTGCTGAGTTTGTGGTCAGACCAGCCGGGAAATCAGTTCCAACACTACTGCATACTGCTGTGTGACCTTGGGAAGCTTGCTGAACTTCCCTGAGGCTTTACTTTCTTGTTTGTAATAGTAGGGTAATAACAACACCCAACTTGAGGTTTTTAGAGGTTTTAAGGAGATGAAAAATGCACATTTTCTGGCCCTGGGTAGGGAGTTGTTGATAACTTTGCATACCTACTCATTCTATGAGAGTTTGGAGCTGGTAAAAGAGGTTTATAATCCTCTGGTAAGATGATTAGATTGCCTGAAACAAATTTTTTTCCTGGTCCCTATTTGAGATTTTTTTTTTTTTGCTACAGAAATAGTACATTGTTTTGGGGGTAGAAAACTCAGAAAACACATATAAGCAAGATGAGAAAATAATAATTATGCTGAATCCCAACAGTTGTGTTTTGTGAATTGTATATTCATAGAATTTGCCCATTAAAATTTTTTAAAAACCTTTCCCACCCATAATGATTAGATAGTGAGGATAGTGGCCTCTTAAGATTATTTATGTTGCAAATATTTTTCTTAGTGTTGTTGTTTTTCTCTTAATTTTGGTTATAGTATTTTAGATGTACAGAAGATTAAATATTTTACTGGTCAACTATCTCAATCTTTTGAAAAGTTACTTATTTTATGCCTAGAAAGATCTGTGCCACCATAAGCTTATAAAAATATTAATCTGTATTGTTTTATATACCTTCCATGATTTTTTATTTCTTTGCACTTAGTTTCCCTGCACTTTGGAGTATGGTGTGATATAGGGCTCTAACTGTATTCATTTTATTTTTCTTTCAACTTTAATGAAGTTTGAAATTTCTTTTTAAATGCAATGTTTTGAGAGTAAATATTGCTTCACTTACAAAAGTCAAGAGAATCTCCTTAAAATGTATGTAACTGAAGGGAAAGTTAAATAAGGAGATCAATAAATATATAACTATAAATAAATAGGCCTGGGAGCCTTAGTTTGCTGACTCCTGATCAAACCCTAAGTACTTCCGTGTGGTCTCCCATGAATAAGGACATTTTTGTGCAGAGCCACAATCACCATTATCACACCTGTTGAAATGAACAACTCTATAATAGTATCAAAAATCCAATCTGTAATGGAGAAATATTCAGTTTATATTGTTGGAGTTTGCATATGATTATTTAAGTCTGCTGGGGAAGAAAATCAATACTTTTTATAGATCTCTAACAGCGAGAGACACCTGCTCTAATCTCTGGCCATCCTCTTCACCAGAGGTGGCCTGAGTCCCAGAGGCTCATGGCAACATGGCTCGGTGGAGCTGGGTCCCTGGGGCTCAGTTCACAAGGAGATTATAGCAGGATTGGGTGCAGAGGAGACTTTTGGTTGATGATCTTGATGACTGAGTGATGATAAATTGCAGGGCGCTGTGTGTTGGGTTCTTGGAGCCGTTATTTGGGGCCATCTGGCCGGGCCCTCAGGTTCGTTGAGGGGCCCCAGTGCAGGCTTTTGATGTTATTTCCAAAGAAGGTCATGGTAATAATGTCTTTGTTTTTGTTTTAAATATCAGTGTTTAAACTTTAATACACTTTGTAATCCTGATTTGGTATGCCTGCATTTCTGAGCAGCTGGGAGGTTTCCTGTCAGAGCTGTCTGTCAGTGAACTACCCATGTATTGTGAATAGCTATGTGTTGCAGGAAATGGTTAAGTGTGGGCTGCAATGGTACTAAAAAGGTTTCTGTGGTGGATTAGTGATGGCTGGCAGCAAAGTCTTTGCCACTACTTCCTTGGAGAGGTGGAGTCTGAGTCTGCTCTGTCCTGTGCCTCTAGCATTGATCTGAAGAACGCAGTAGAAATGACTCTGCAATTCTGAAGACAGGCTGTAGAGATCGACAGTTTCTGCCCCTTCTTGCAATGCTCACCTCTGGAAGCTGCGTCTTGAGAAGCCCTCCTCTCCGGACTGGCATGCTGTAAAGGAAACCCAAGGACTCCAGGCAGAGAAGGAGCCAGTGTGGAGGAGCATGGAGGCACCGGGCCCTCAGTGAGGCCCTCTTGGTTCTGTCAGTGAAGGGCTCCAGTCAGGTGACTGACCTTGGCTGAAACCATGTGGAGCAGAAGGGCTGTCCAGCCAAGCCATGCCGTACTTATTAACCTACAGAATCACTAGCAAATAAAACGGTTGTTATTTTAAGGCACCAAATTTGCTGGTAGTTTGTCACTTGGCAATAGATAACTAAAACAGCTTTGCTAAAGGGATTAGAGGTTGGTTTAGATAATTTTTATTGTGTTTTTTGACCAACGTTCTAACATAATGTGAGCTTTGCGTGCAGAAATGTACCAAGAACATTTGGTTAATTTAATACTTTTTTTTCCCCCTGAGAACCTAAGTGCAGATTGTCCGGGGGTGGGTGGTGGTGGTAGTAATTAATTCCCTACTCTCAGAGAGCTAACAGGTGCTGAGGGGAGAGAGTGACAACTCTATGAGCAGTCCTCAGCCCCATCCATGCCTGCAGGGTGACCATGGAGGTCAAAGGAGTACCTTTACGAGTTTGGGCGTGAGCAAGGACAGGAAATGGAAAAGAGCTATGTGGAATGGTCAAGGGCCTGCTGTCGACTGGGAGAAAAAAAGCACATGATGGGTGGAGCCAGATGTGGGCAGAGCCTGGAAGGGTAGGCGGTGGAGCCCTCAGATGCTCCATGAGCAGGTGCACTGTTCTCTGTGGGCAAAGCAGACACGTGAGGCTCTCCATGCTGAGGGACGTGGTTGGACCCAGCTTTGGGAGGATAACTGGTGGTTATTCAAGTGATGAAAGTTTCCGGGGAGGGAAAGGACAGTTAGGAGATTTTAGCAAAGGTCACTGTGGGAAAGGATGAGTCTGTGACTATAGAGATACAAGGGGATGGACACAGAGAAACAGTGGTGATGAAACAACAAGGCTCGGCATCAGTTAGGTGTTGGGATGAGAGAAGGTAAAGGGCGAGGGTGTCTGAGCCCCAGGCTGGGGAATGGGTAGATGGCAGCACCTTTGCCATGGAAGGAGGAGCAGACTAGAGGGGAGAGAATGAGCTTGGACTGGCTGGTCTGAGGTTTTTTTTACCACCCAGAAAAGGAAGGTGGGGTGAGGGCTGGTGGCGGCGGGGGAGAACCTGGACCAGGAGCCTGGGTGGTGGCGGTTTGGCTGGGCTCGCTTGGGACTGCTGTGCTGAGGATCATAGGAAAGATGACAGTGAAAAATTCCTTTTAGAAAAGGGGAAAAAAATCCCAGAATCTTGTGTAGGGTTAACGAGGGAACTTAAAAATAGAAGCAGCAGACAGCTAGAAATCTGTTTTTTAAAACCATTCTGTTGTGGCTGGCACCGTTTGATAGCAATTTACGTACATATAAAAATGTTCCTTTAGAAAAAAAGGAGATCATGAGGCCAGATAAAATTTGCATCTTTTTTTCCTGCCTTCTTAACTCATCACGCTGCCTAGATGCTTCTTCCTCTACTGAAGACCGCAGAACATGGACAGCAAGGATCTTCTCTCTCCCTCTGGCGACCTTTCCCTAAGGTGACTTCCCTCTCCACTTCCACATCTCCCTCCTGTGCCCACCTCCTTCCCAGTTTTACTTCCTCCCAGTTCTCCTGGTAAGGAACAGACACAGTTGAAACAGTTAAACTGTCCTTTAAATTTTCTCCATTTTCTATTCAAGGCCAGTCTCTGTTTTTCTCTCCCATTAGGTTGGAGTTCATTTTAGCCGCGTAATGACATCCTCTAGAACTGTAAAAATGATCCCTGTCTTATTCCCAATAGGATGATAAATGGTGGGAAACTTTCCACTCCTTAGCTCTCTCTTGAAAACTGTAGACTCTCTCTGAGTTTCTCCTGGACAAGTCAGGCAGCAACAGGAACATATGATGTGGTGTCCCCTTTCCCTCTCACGATCATCATAACCCTTCATTGGTTCACTGATTCACTCACTCCTGCAGCCACCCTTTATGCAACAGTTGCTGTCTGCTTGGATCCATGCTGGGAGCTGGGAGGGAGGCATGAATGACACAAGCCTGGCTCTGGCCTTTTGGAGGGCTTCCTCTCAAAAAGCACAGTGGTGTTACTGCGGCCAGACTGACAACTCAAACAACTGTGCCTTCCAGTGAAAGCATCTGCCTCGGTGGTATCTTCTGCTGGGGTGAGGTGGATCCGGGTCTCTGTGGGCTCCTGCTGTGTGCTGTTACCCATGGTTATCAGGAGAAGGGGGCTGAATAAGCTGGACAGCTCATGGGGCTTGGGTCTTGCCAGAAAAAGACAGTTGATTGCTCAGGCAGGCAGGGAGTGTTTGCTTATTTGCCTTTTGGCTGCCTTGGCCTTCAGCTGCTTAACTTAAGAAAGATGGACTTTTCTTCAGTGATCACAGATGGGCCAAAGAATTGTGATGGTAGCAAGGACAATGAGAGTTTTCAGGCAATTTTAGCTGTGAGGGCTGTGTCATTTTAGCAAGAGCACTGAAGGAAAGATGCAATGTTCTTTATTCGTAGTTCTCCTTTGCCATTCCCATCCCCATGAAGAGCTTGTCTTTGTTGCAGTAAGTGGCCAGTTGGGGCTTGCCAGAAAAAGGGTTGATTCCTTTGAGATGGATGCTGCTGCAGTTTCTGGCTCCTTGGCTGTGGTTCACTCTTAGAAGAAGAGGACTGAGTGGACGTTGCACTGTCATTTATTTATTCAGGGATAACCACCCCTCAACCTTACTGAAGTATAACAGACAAAATTGTATATATTGGTGTACAATGTTTTGATATACCTATACATTGTGGATGATTAATCAATCAAGCTAATTAACAAATTCACATCCTTATCTAATTAACTTTTTTGTGGTGAGAACACTGAAGATCTACTTTCTTGGCAAATCTCAAGTATACAGTGTATTATTAACTATGCTGTACCTTAGATGTCCAGCATGTTTTCATTCTGCATAACTTAAACTTAGTACTCTTTCACCAAACATAAGTTATATGTCTGTCCATTGATGAATGAACTTTTAAAAATGTGGCATCCGTATACACAATGGAATATCATTCAGTCCTCTCAAAGAAGGAGACCCTGCCATTTGCCACAATGTGGCTGAACAAGGAGGACTCTAAGCTAAGTGTCAGAAATGACCCTTTTCTGGGGTGCAGTGTCTGGTATGGGCTAAATCATGCCCCCCTAAAATTCATCTCAGAACATGAGCATGTTTAGAGTTAAGGTCTTTAAAGAGGCAATTGAATTAAAATGAGGTCTTTTGGGTGGGCCCTTGTTCAGTATAACTGGGATCCTCATAAGTGATAGCTGTGAAGTGGCTGGGTGGAAACTGGCTTCGTTGGTGCTATGTGTGTTGAATGACTGGTAATGAATGCAGTCAGAGATCATGGAGCCCTGGAAGAAGAGTGGGAAACCCACTGCATAAACTGTGGAGTGTGGTGACAGGGTAGAGAGTGGTTTTTGCTCTGCTGAGATGCTAGTGACTGATGAAGGTGAACTACAGCTTTCAGGGAATCCTCAGCTTATTCTGCTCAGACAGGCTTTGAGTTCAGTATGGTATCAGTCATTAACTCTCTGCTCTGGAATTTCCTGTCTTAAAACCAATCAACCTCCCATTTCTATCTTAACCCAACTTCCCCTCCAGCTGTCCCTGTCTCTGCTCTCCTTTTCACAGGGAGTGTCCTGACATGTTCTATCTGCAGTCATTTCCACTGCCTCCCGCACGTCCCTCCACCCCCAGGGCATTCCCCTCATGTCCCATGGCCATGTTGGCAGTCCCTCATGGCTTCCCTCCTTATCTTAGCCGTGTCTCAGCAGCCCACGGCTCAGTTTACCATTCCCCTTTACTTGAAGTGTTCCTTTCTCTTGGCTCCCCCAAGAGACATCACCCCTTCTGGGTTTTTCTCTGACCCCTTAGCTTTCCTTCTCAGTCTTCTTTTCTGGCTCCACCTCTTTCTCCTGAAAGTGTTCCCAGATGCTCTGGTTGTCTTCTTTTCACCTACATTCTTTCTTTCAGGGATGGCATTATGTCGTGGCTGAGAAACATCATCTACGCAGATGACTTCTCTTTCAGTATCTTCAGCCTGAACTCGCCCTTAAGCTGCAGGCCATGCATCCCTTTCCAATGACAGGCCTCTTGGATGTTGGATGGCATCTCAAACTTATCAAAAATACAATTCTGACTTTTTTCCTCCAGCCACAGGGGATAATTGTATACTCAAACATGCTAAGTCCATTTGCAGCATGAGGGCCACTGGGCTGGTGGTTCCCTCTCCCTCTGCCTGGAGTTTTCTTCTCCCTGATACTCACTTATTGGCCCCTTTCTTGCTGTTCAGGCATCAGGTCTCATTACTCCTTTGGAGAGGACTTCTGGTCAATTGTCCAAGGTGGCCTTCTAGATTCTCTCTGTCACTTACCTTGTTTTAATTCTCCATGCCCTGTTTATTATTTTCTGATCTTTCTTGATTTTCATTTGGTTAACGTTTCTCCCCCACCGGAAGGCAGGCTCGGAGAGAATGGGCCTGTACCTGTTTTGCTCACAGCCTTATTCCCCATGCCTGCAAAGGCCTGAGCTCCTAGATACTCAGTAAATATTTGGCAAATGACTAGATGAAGTCACTTAACTTCTTTAGCATTTAATTCCCAGCTCTGAGAGAATGGGTCATTAGGAACTTAGAGTTTGTCTATTCTTTGGAATTAGGAATTGCTCCTTGAATTGGAGAAAAGTCCTCAATCTATGCCATTTGAGAAGAAACAAAAACCTTGTCTTTTTTCAAAATGAGGGATTAAAAACTCAGTTATGTCCTTTTCCCCAGTTGATCCATTAAAATAGTAGTGAAGGACTGAAAAGAGAGAACATGAGAAGAGGGAAGAACACATGAGAAAATGTCCACAAAAGTGTGGAAGCTGGAAGATAGGGAGAGGGGTGAGGAGTTCAGCATGGCACCTGCAGAAAGAGGGGTGATGGCAGTGAGCTGGCTCAGGTTCAGGTTCAGGACTTGGAGGCCCCTGAGACAGTAAAGCATGGAGCTGAGACTCCGGGCTACTATATTCCCTCTCTGACCAGAAGGACAGGGAGTTAAAAAGGAAGGGTTCAGAGCTCAGTGGATCAGGCTGAGTGGAGAGAACAGGTGGTGGGCAGATGGGAACAGGACGATTAAGTAAATATCTGACCTCTGTACAGTGGGGCCTGCCACCAGGGTCCTGCGGGATGCACAGCCCAGCAAATTGTTTTTGTGCATGGTGTCTTTGTCTATAATGGATTAACAGTTTGAGCCACATAAAATCAGCCTGTTAACTCTATTCTGGTGAGGCAATGTCATGCAATTCTAAAATAAAAGCATTGTGTTGGCCAGCAGGGTTCAGAGGAGAGGGTCAGAGAACACCCTGAAGGGGAGAAGCAGGGAGGTGGGGCTCCTGTGGGACCTGGGCTGGCCTTGGACACCTTACCTGGGTGGCACCACTACCCCTGTCAGTCCTGGGGAGTCTTTCTGGCAGTTCTTGGAGGAACTTGAAGGAGAAATTTGCAAAGAAAGCACTTCAAAGCATGGTGTTCCCATGAAACATGGGGCCCTGCTTGCTTGGGCCTGGAGCTAGCCTCCCTCGTGGACTCCTGGGATGCTGGTGGTCAGACAGCACTCTGGTAGGAGAGAGGAGAAGACACAGAATAATAATAAGAAAGGACCTCTAGCTACTTACACCTGAGATTTCCTCATGAACTGGCTAGTTTCTCATCCAGTCATCCTAGAGCAAAGCCTACCTCTCAAGGAAGCCCTGTCTACACACTCTGAGTCTCTCACTCAGACACTTTCTCTACTGAATATGAACAGTCAGGGACCATCAGACATCTGGGGAATGCCTCCAGCACAAATGACAGGCACCAAATAAAACAAACTTTAAAGAAATCAAAAAGAAAGAAAAAAAATAGAGGAAATAGACCTAAATCTAAATGTGGGTGAGAAGATGAGAAGAAGCTCTAAAATGCTCTAAGATAAACTATTCCATTCATGAAACAGGATGGGGTGAGAGATGAACTGTTCTATTCATGAAACAGGATTGGGTGACATGAAGCCAAAGGAACAACCAAAAATGAGAAACAGGGCTTGGCTGTTACAAATGCAATAGCTGAAATAAAACATTGAATAGGAAGTTTGGAAGAGAAAGTCAGCAAGATCAGCCAGGAAGTAGAACAAAAAAGATGAGAGAAGGAAAATAAGAGGGAAATAATAAGACATGTGGAAGTCCAACATTTGACAAATAGGAGTTCTGGAGAGAAGAGAGAGAAATGAGAGACAAAATTATCAAAGAAATCCTAAGCCAAGAGGTATTAGACCGGGAAGACCTGAGACTCCAGGTCAAGAGGACTGAGAGCCTAAACGATCAATGAGAGGAAATCTACAACAACACATTTTTTAAAAGTTCAGAGTACCAGTGGTTGGTAAGAGAAAAATGTGTGCCTTATGCAGAAAAATGAGACTCTGAGTGGCGGTACTGGTTGCCAGAAGACAAGGACAGTCTTCCAAATTCTGCAGGAAAATGACTTTTAATCAAATTCTGTGTTCAACCGCAATAGCAGTTATATGTGAAAGTGACATAAAAATGTTTTCAGACGAGACTCAGAAAGTGTCTCCCTGTGCTTGCTCACCTGAGAAATCCTGTAAATCACGTTGCTGCCCAAGGAGGAGGAAGTGCTCAAACAGTAAAACATGGAACAAAAAAAATAAGGGCTTTACTCTCAGGAAAGGCTAAGAGGTGAGCCCTGGGTGGATGGATGTACAGGAGACCTGGACAGTGGTCGGCTGAGATGGGAGAAGAAGGAAAGATGGCTTCTGGGGACAGGGGCATCCCTTGGGAAAAGGTGTGTGCTATATTACCTGTTACAATAAAAACCCAGTTGGTTAAACACAGAGAAAGGTTTACTACAGATCTCAGGAAGGTTTGGGAAAATTCAATATTCAACTTCAAGATAAAGTGATTATTAACTCAGGAAAAGACAAAAAAAATTATTTGAAATAGAAAGCCATTGTACTACCATATTTTACTGAGTTTAAGGCACCATTAGGTGATTGTAAAGTGTATCCTTACTTTAAGAAGGAAGAAACAACCACTGCCTACAAAGAGGCAAGTTGTAAATTGAGACACACACACATTCCAGAGATTTTGTTAGAAAGTTAAAAAATGCACATCTTGGAATTGGTGAAAACAGCACCTATTAGACTTTGCAGTGAACTGTACTTACACTGATTATTGATTTCCCACATATCGTGATCTAAATTTACTGTGAGGAGAGGAAAATAATGGATGTGTGCCTGTGTGGAAAATATAGGTACTATATACCATGTACTACAAAACTAAGGCAGTAGTTCATGTGTAGAATTGGTAAGTCAAGGATTAGCAGCATTATTCAGACACAGACATAAGTGCATAGGACAGCTAAAATGATTGAGAATGGTGGCTTCTGGGCACTGGGCAGGGGTGGGGCAAGTTGGGGTGAAGTGGTTTGGAGAACTG
Source organism: Manis javanica (assembly GCF_040802235.1). Lineage (NCBI taxonomy): Eukaryota > Metazoa > Chordata > Mammalia > Pholidota > Manidae > Manis > Manis javanica. The sequence goes on from NC_133162.1 coordinate 67,015,786, forward strand.
CTGTTTTTATAACAAGCCTATGGCATATATTGCATGTTTGACATACACATGTTATCCTGATGTAAACAAAGGTAGAGGAAAATACCCATTCCCAAACATACACACAGGTACAGAACCTTTCTGGAGCTTAAACGTGGGATCATAACTGGAGATCTGGAGCCCCCAGACCTGCTCTCTCTTTGAAGTATCTTATCTGGACATAGGTTAAGATGAGGTTATGCTTAACTGGCCTCCAGGATGACCAGGCAGCCCTATGCCCAGAATGGAAGTGTGGCCAAGGAGGGCCCACCATCCTCTTACCTTTGCAGGAAGTTTTAGAGCCTACACATTGTTCCGCATGTGTAAACCCATTTGACCCTTGCAGCAGCCTCGGGCAGGTGTAACTGTTGCCATTCCTGTGGGTAGAGACCAGCCTGGAGCGGCCCACTGCACCCCACCCCATGACGGCTCAGCCCTGCCTTGCTGCAGGACCACAGAGGCCTTCTCCTCCCTCATGAAGTGTTACTGTCACCTAATGTCATGCTATCCCCTGATATTTTAGAGGAAAGAGGAAGAAGAGAGGAAGAGGGGAGAAGAGCAGATTCGCCTCCAGGAAGAGCAGAGGGCGAAGGAACTCTACTGGAGCCTGAAGCAGGCCCAGCTGCAGAGCCAAGCCAGCGAGAAGGAGGAACGCGAGTGGGAAGAGCAGCGTGAGTAAAGCTTGTTTGTCAGGGACGGGCCTCCAGGCAGCCTTCCTCACCTGCGCTCCCCCGACTTGTCTATTTTCTGAGCATCATTCCCAGTCACTTACTCTGCCCAGAAGACTTTACCCAGGACCACCCACGGGCATGGTCCTGCTAAGGAGCCAGAGGGTAAGGGCTTCATCCTCCAGGAGTGTACATGCCTGTAGGGGAGGTTCCTTACGCTAAAATGAAACCCTACATTTACTGAGTTACCAACGATCTCCTGGCTCTGTGATAAATTCTGGAGATCCAAGGGTGAGGGATTATGGAGCTCATCTTGGAGGAACTCATGGGCCACGCAGGAGATAAACACAGGCTAAGGGCTCTGAGGGAGAATGTACCATATACCATTGGAGGACAAAGTAGCTACCCTGGTGAAGTTCTAGACACAGCATTATAAAGTGAAGCTTGATGGTGGTACAGGAGTAAGTGTGGCAGAGGCATAGGTGCTCTAGATGAAGGCCCGGGCATGTATAAAGGCATGGTGACAAAGAAATGTGGTGTGCTTAGGATGCGGGAGATGTACGGGGTAGCTATAAGGCCTGGAGAGTGTTGGGGTGCTGAGAAGTTAGGTACTGATGTTGTATCCTGTAACTCTTTTCATTTATTAGTTCTAACAATTTTTTTTGTGAAGTCTTTAGGGTTTTCTATGTGTAAGATCATGCCACCCGTAAACAGAGATAATTTTATTTCTACCTTTCTGATTTGGATGCCTTTTTTATTCTTGTCTAATTATTCCAGGCAGGACTTCCAGTATTATGTTGAATAAAAATGGAGAGAATGGACATTCTTGTCTTGCTCTGTATTTTGAGCAAAAACTTTAAACCTTTCACCGTTGAGTATGATATTACCTGTGGGCTTATCAAATATGGCTTTTATTATGTTGTAGTACATTCTTGTATATGTAATTTGTTGAGAGTTTTTGATCATAAAATGATTTTGAGTTTTGTCCAGTGCTTTTTCTCCGTCTAGTGAGATGATCATATGATTTTTATTCTTCATTTTGTTAATGCAGTGTATCACATTTATTGATTTGTTGAACCTCTGTTGAGCCATCCTTGCATCCCAGGAATAAATTCCACTTGATCATGGTATACTATACTTTTAATGTACTGTTGACTTTGGTTTACTAATAATTTGTTGAGGTTTTGCATTTATGTTTATCATGGATATTGGCTTATAGTTTCTTGTCTCTGTCTGGCTTTCCTATGAAGATAATGTTGGTCTCCTAAAGCGAGTTTGGAAGCGTTCCTTCCTCCTTAACTTTTTGGAAGAGTTTGAGACGGATTTGTATTAATTCTTTAAATGCTCACTGGAATTCACTAGTGAAGTAGGTCCATTGCTGGTTTAATCTCCTTATTAGTGATTGCTTTGTTCAAATTCTCTGTTTCTTCATGATTCAGTTTTGGTAAGTTGTACGTTTCTAGAAAATTATCCATTTCTTCTAGTTCACCTAATTCGTTGATATATAATTGTTTATAGTAGTTTCTTATGATCCTTAGTTTTTTTTTTGTGGTATCAGTTGCAATGTCTCTTTAATTTCTGAGTTTATTTGTGTTTTCTCTCTTTTAGTCAGGTTGGAGGTTTGTCAGTTTAGTTCATCTTTTCCAGAAACAACCTCTTAGTTTTGTTGATCTTTTCTATTGTTTTTCTAGTCTCTATTTCATTTATTTCTGCTCTGATCTTTGATATTTTCTTCCTTCTGCTAACTTTGGGCTTACTTTTTGTTATTCTATTTCTTTGAAGCGTAAAGTTAGGTTATTTGAGATTTTTTTTTCTTTATGTAGGAATTATTGTTATAAAGTTCCTTCTTAGGACAGCTTTTACTGCATCCATAAGTTTTGGTATAGTGTGCTTCCATTTCATTCATCTCATTTTCATTTCTCTGACCTATTGGTTGTTCAGTAGTGTGCTGTTTAATATCCATATGTTTGTGAATTATAGTTTTCTTCTTCTTATTTCTAGTTTCATACTATTGTGGTCAGAAAAGAGACTTGATAGGATTTCAATCTTCTTGAATTCTTTTTATTTTGCCCATTTTATGGCCTAACCTATGATATATCCTGGAGGATGTTCTGTGTTTAAGGAGGATGTATATTCTGTTGCTGTTGAATGGAATGTCTTGTATGTGTCTGTTAGGTCCACTTGGTCTAATGCATAGTTATATTCCATATTTCCTTACTGCTTTTCTGACTGGATGATCTATCCATTATTCAAAGTGGAGTATTGACATCCCCTTTTATTATTGTATTGCTGGTTATTTCTCCATTCAGATCTGTTAGTATTTGCTTTATATATTTAGTTGCTTTGATTTTACATCCTGCAACTTCACTTTATCCATTTATTATTTCTAAAAATTTTTTGGTGAACTCTTTAGGGTTTTCTGTATGTGAGATCATGCCATCTGCAAGCAGGTGGTATATATATTTATGATTGTTATATTTTCTTCATGAACTGGCCCCTTTATCATTATATAATGACCTTCTTTTGTCTTGTTGCCATTTTTGGCTTAATGTCTATTTTGTCTGATATAACTTTGGCTACTCTTGCTCTCTTTTTTGTTTCTACTTGCATGGAATATCTTTTTCCACCCAAGTAGAGAGAACATTTGAAAAGGCCCTGTGGAGGAAATGGCATTTGGCTTGGGAAAAGGTGGGGAGGCAGAGAAGGCAGGGAAGGGCACCATAACAGGGGAACAGTAGTGAGCAGGAGCAAGGTCATTGTATCCAGCTGACAGGCACATTTTCATGTGGCTGCTGCCTGGGGCTCATGGTGAGCAATGAAGAGAGTGAGGCTAGAAAGGTAAGATGGGAAAAGCTAAAGAATAATTCATTCATTTAAATTCAGAATAGAAGAAGAGAGAGGTTAAAAGAGAAGGCAGGGCAAAGGGTTCTATTTAAAAAATAGTGAACAGTTACAAAGTGAAGTCATATGAGGCTCCTACAATGTGGGGGAAGGAGCATTGGCTGGGATCGTGTCCTGGCTCTGCCACTTATGAGTATGACCAGAAGCAAGTTTTTGCTTAGCTGCTCAGTTTCTTAGTTTGTAAAATGTGGGTGATGATGTTGTGTTGAGGCGTGTTGTGAGGGTGGAATGAGAGGAAAGGAGCAAAGGTGCTTTCTAAATTGTAAAGGGCTGTCACTCAGGAAGTGTTCCTCTTTCTGTAGCTACAGAATGACATGGCAAGTTATGGGCTGGGCTGGTGTTTTGTTAGGGATGGAGAATGGAAATCATTTGGCCCTAGTGCCGCCCGACTGCTAATTAATGTACTGTGTGACAACAGAAAATGGAAACAAACCCTCTGAAAAACAGAGAAAAGATGTGATAATTCAAGCCTCATGATTTTGGCTCCTCATTTTATGCTTTCTTAAAGAATGATGAGCTAAACTCTGGAGCCTGTCATTCAAATGCAGCAAAGCCATTCTGTACTCAGTTAATTTAATATGAAAGATACAGTGGGCCATTAATCTACTGGGAGCAGCAGTTTTTGATAAAACACCTAAATTAAATTCTCCTAGTTAGAAAAAAAAAGGGAATTGTTTCCTTTAGTATTCTTGAACACAGAGTTAGTTATTCAGTTCAAAAAGCAGACCAGGCTCTGGCTTCTGGGAAGCTCTGCATGTATCAGGCAAAAATTCATTTAATTATTTCTCAACTGTGAACTTGTAGGAGTGTGGCATTAGGTAACATCTAGTTGTCCAGAGATTTAGAGAGGAGCCAGCAAGACGTGATAAATGACATTTTGTACAAAACTTGGGACTATATTATTGTTAACCTCTTCCCTCCCTCCTTGAACCGTGTGATTCTGACTGTGGTCCCTAGCCCACAACCTGCACTCCAGTGGTCTTACCCCCTGCCGGGTTGTTGTCAGAGCTGTGAGAAAATGTGAGCTCACACTCAGGACGGGGTTCAGTTGTGTTGATTCCATTCTCTGCCGTCCCAGCACGGAGTGTGCTCTGGAGTCTGGGTTTAGTGTAAGGGGTTCTGAAATGCTGTGTGCTTGAGGCAGGTGGAACCTCAAGAGGCTTGTGGAGATGTGGTATGGTCTGGAGATGGAGTCTGGAGCTGGAAGGAAAGGTCACGGATAACACAGAAGGGCCCTTTCTGTCCACTGACGGGACAGAAAATGTGCGGCCTTTCTTTGGACATAACCAGTTTGAACTGCTCCTCAAACTGCGGCTGCCACATAATTTTGATTTTACAACCCAGGATAATGCCATCCTGACTCCCCACGTCTGATTCATATCCTGCTTAGGGGTTCTCTCTCCTCTTGAGTTGCTCAAGAATCCCTGGGGCTTTATGTTGTCCCAAAGTAGAGTCATGGTGAGGTTCACACTGGCATGGGGAGCTCTCTGTTCTCAAGGAATCACTAGTGTTGCTCCTGGTGGCCACAGGGGGTCACTGTTGGCAGCCTTAAGGAATTGCTGGCAGGACAAGGATGACCTCAGAAGCCTTGGGGTCCTGCTCAAGAAAAAGCCCCTTCCTTTAAGGCCGGCCTAGGTTTAGCTGTGGGCCAACCTCACTTTGAGGCTCATCTCTCAGGGATCACGGTCTGGGCGCCAAACCCACCCACTGTTGCAGTAATGGCTGCTCCTGCAGGCTGAGTCATCATAGGCCTGTGTGCATATCCTTCAGTATCTGGACCACCTGCTCCCCTTGCCCAGGGCTCAGGACACCTCCTCTTTTCACTTTCATTTTCCCATTTCCCTGACAAGTGCACCTGATTCCATCCTGTCCCTACCCCTACACCACTTCCCTGTCTCTCACACCTCTGTGCCTTAACAGGATGGGCCCTTTCTAAAGGTGGTGTTCCATCCTCCTTGTCTCACAGCAAACACAATAAAGGCAAGAACAGCAGATAATATTTAGTGAACCTCTACCATGTGCCAGCAACATCCAAACTCCATCTGTGTACTATCTCGTTTACATCTCAAAGCAACTCCCTGGAGCCCCTGTTCTAGAAATGAGGAAATACAGCATAGATGTATAGTTCAAGTTGCCCAAGGTCACGTCGGGCAGAAAATGGAGCAGAATGTAAACGCATTTGCACACATACATAATTTAAATATTTATTGGTGCCTTTTCCTATATATATTTGATTATTCTGTTATTTTCCAGGAAATTATATCATCTACCCAAGGGGTTAGTACAGATTGATACTGCTTTGAAGCTTTTGGTTTCTCTGTAGGATGTACCTTGATCATCTGAATTCTAGAAAACACTGAGTCCTTTCTGTCTGGGCAGAGTGGAGAGAGGGCCCAGGGAACCATGGGCAAGTTCTTTAGAGACGGTCTCATGAAGCAATCAATGATCTTCCTGAACCTCGTGCCCTCTGGACTCCCACAGGCATGTCTGCCTCAACACGTCCAAAACTCAGTTCCCCCACGTTCCCCAGTCTGCTTCATCACCTGGCTGTCAAAGGCAGAAACTTAATTAACATTCTGGTCTCTCCTTTTTGCTCACTACCAATCCCTAAACTGGCCAAGTTGTAAGGATTCTACCTCCTTAACATTCTTTTAATTTTACACCTCTCCTTTCGGTGGTCCTGGCACTGTCATAACTTTGACTCCCATTGTTCTTTACCTAGATTTCTGTCTTTTAAGTCTTTGTTCTTGTTGCTGTCACATTTGTACCCTACACTGTAGCCAAACCTATCTGTAAAATGCAAACAGCACACCACTCTCCTGCTTAAAATCTTTCAGTGGCTTCCAATCACCCTTTGGTAAAGCATTAGCCCATATTTATTGGCTGCTTCTGTTGCTGCATCGTCACCTCTAGCCCTCTACCTGTGAGAGTGTCCCTGTAGCCATGCTGACCCACTCCCAGAGGGTTGCCCAAGCTTCGTAGCCTCTGGGTCTCTGCCCCTGAACTTCCTCTACCTCGAATACCCTGTCCTTGGCCTCTCCTAGTTGAATCCCATGTGTCCACCAGGCATCAGCTTAGATGTCCTCCCCCAGGAGCTTTCTCTGCCTGGATTAGGTGCCCCTCCCCTGGGGCCCCCTGGCACTGTGTGCACACCCCACCACTGCTCCGTTACCATTTGCTGCCATGTCCTCCCTCCTTGACAGTGAGCTGTCTGAGGGCAGAGGCTGTCTTGCTCATTGCTGTCTCCACAACCCCCAGCATTAGCCTGACTGTCAGCTGACAGGGTGACCTTATAAAAATGAGAAAAAGGCGCCCATTCCTCAAGATGCTGCACTGCCATCTGCAGAAGATTGTTACAAAATCTGCCACATCTGTGATGATCACGTGGAAACCACACCCCCTGGAGCTGTGCAAGGCATGGCTTGGTCCTGCACAGCACAGAGCTGGCACACTAAACACATGTGCTGAATAAATGTGCACACACTGTCCCTATGTGTTATTTAAAGCATTAAAAACCCTGCCTCTCGCAATGACTAGCTAGGTGGTATTTCTGGAGCTGTGTAACTGTTCACAGAGATTCTGCCAAGAGGAAAACCAACTTCTGTCATTTCTTTATAGTGTTAGAGAGCCGAGCTGGAGCCTTGAGCACAGATAAGGACCTGACCCCAGAAAGCCTGGTGGTTTGAGCAGCCCTTGACAAAGGCTGGTACTGCCTCTATTTTCCATGGACTGAGAACTACAACGCAGAGATGAAAATTTGTCCCAGGCTAGACAGAGAGTTAGGAGCAAAGCCAAGCAGATGCCCAGCTTGCTCCCCACTCTCAAGCCTATGGCAACTAGAATTCCCAGGTCTGCTCTGGGTGAGGGTGGACTCCAAAAATGACAGGCTTCCCAGTTTCTTATTGAGCAGGAGGGTTCCGGGCAGGGTGGTCCTGGAGAGTGGTGTCTCAGTTCTGGAGACATGGGCGCATCCCCGGAGAGGAGGGCAGAGCTGGAAGAGGCCTTTCCCCCTGACCTGCAGGTGAGAGAACCGAGGGCCCGAGGGGAACACAGCTGGGTGCATGGCTAGCTAATGGTGCCACCCACCTCTGCTCTGGCTGTTTGATTTTCAGCTCGGTGCTCACCAAGCCAGAATTTCAGAATGTCCTTTAAAAAAAAAAAGCTGTGGTAAAATACACACTTAAAGTTTACCCGTTTGACCGGTTTCAGCGTGCAGTTCAGTGGCACTGAATACACTACATTGTTGAGCAACCATCACCACCGTGATCTCAGGCACTTTTGCATCTTCCCAAACCGTGACTCTGCCCCCCATTAAACACTAACCCTCCATTCTGCCCTGCCTCCTACCCCTGGCAAATACTATTCTCCTTTCTGCTCTATGAATTTAATTACTCTAAGTACAACAGATGGAATATAAATGGAATCATACAAGTCCTTCTGTGCCCAGCTTATTCATTTAGCATGACTTTAAGATTCATCCATGTTGTAGCATGCTCATAATTTCCTTCCTTTTTAAGGCTGAATAATATTCCATTGTGTATATATATATATATATATATATATATATATATATAGCACACCACATTTTGTTTATCTGTTTATAACTGGTGGACATTTGGGTTATTTCCACCTTTTGGCTACTGTGAATAATGCTGCTGTGAAATGCGTGTACAAAGGCTTGTTTGAATGCCTGCTTTCAATCCTTTTTGTGTATATGGACTTGCTGGATCACATGGTAAGTTAATTTTTTTATGTAACTACTATACCGTTTTCCACAGCAGCTACACCATTTTGCATACCCACCAACAATGCACGAGGGTTCCAGTTTCTTCATATCCTTGCCAACATTTATTTATTAAAATTAGAAACATAGTTATCCTAGTGGGTGTGAAGTGGTAGCTCCTTGTGGTAGTCCCATTTTTTTAATAACTAAATTCAGCCGTTCTTCCACAGTCCTCTGTGTACTCATGCTCAGTTTTCTTTTTGGTATTTTTGTGAGATGGAAGCTAATTCTCCCTTTAGCAGATGCAGAAGGAGCTCTGGAACCTGCCTCAAAAGGGGAATGGCCACAGTCCCACCTTGTTCTGTGTGTAGTACAGGCCCTTGCAGTGTGGCAGGCGAGGCCCATGGGGGGTCCCCGTGGGCCAGAACGTGGCCCAGGGGAGAAGCAGCAGGTGACTTGGCCTGGTGCTCACCTCTGGGCACCTGGACAGTCCAGTACTTGCTGGCTCAGGGCAAAAGGTGCTCATGGCTGTTCCGAACGTGGCTACTCCTAATGTTAGTTTTGGTTATTTTCATTGGGTTAGAAGAAAAAACCCTATGAATTCTGACTGAGGGTTTCTGTGGCAGATTCATGGGATACAGTCCAAATGCATCCCTGATTCTGAGACGGAACTAAAGCAACCTTTTAAGATTTCCAAGTGTAATTTAGGGTAAGCGGCTGTTAAACCGACCCAGAGCCCATTCCATGTGATCGAGCAACAAGGGTGCCCCCTCCTGGGCTGGCCAAGAACTGTTCATGGCTTCATTCTGGACCTCGCACTAGAAGGGCTAATGAAAATAAAAATTGTATTTAACACTTAACATGGTGCTTAATATGTACCTGACACGGTTCTAAATGGCTTATACTATTAGCTCTCATAATCCTCATAACAACTTTATGAGGTATGGACTATTATTGTTTCTGATTTACTTAGGAGGAAATGGAGGCCCAGGGTTATGAAAGTGACTTGTGCAGTGTCACCCAGCGGGTAAAAGGAGCTAGGATCTGAACCCAGGCATCCTGGTTCCAGACTCAGGCTTTGGGAGATTGGAAGAAAATATCAAGTTCTGAGGCCTGATTTAATAAGACATGGCTTTTCCAAAGCACTTTGTAGCTTAATGGTGTTTTTCCATGTTTCATTTACTCTTCACAATAACTCAGTGAGACAGACATTCATACTGTTCTCATTTTGCTAGAGGGGGAAGCTGAGGCCAGACTGGTTCAGGGGCTTTCTTAAGAAAGCTGGCATGGAGTATTGGTGAGCATGTGGAGAAAAGGGAACCCCTGTGCACTTTTGGTAGGAATGTCAATTGGTGCAGCCACTATGGAAAACAGTACAGAAGTTACTTAAAAATGAAAAATAGATCTACCATATCATGCAGCAATTCCACTTCTGGGTATATATCCAGAGGAAATGAGAAGAGGCTGCTGACAAGGAATCTGTGCTCCATGTTTATTGCAGCATTATGCTCAGTAGTCAAGATCTGGAAACAAGCTAAGCAGCCATCAGTGAATAAACAGATAAAGAAGATGTAGTATATCTATATCTATGTCTATGTCTATATCTACATGATATCTATAACACAAGGGAATATTATTCAGCCCTGAGGAAAGAGGGAGATCCTGCCCATGTGGATGGACCTTGGGGGCACTCTGCTAAGTGAGATAAGTCAGAGAGAAAAAGACAAGGAAAGTATGATATCACTTACATGTGGAATCTAAAAAACCTCAACTTACAGAACCAGAGAGTAGAATGGTGTTACCAGGGCCTGGGGTGGCAGGTGGCAAAGAAACTGGGGAGATGTCGGTCAAAGGGTAAAAACGTGCAGTTAGAGGATGAGTAAGTCCTGGAGAGCTAATGCACAGCATAGTGGTTAGAGTCAATTATGTATTATGTCCTTGAAAGTTGTTATGAGACTGGATCTTAAATGTTCTCACCACAAAAGAAATGATAATCATGTGACATGATTGGGGCATTTGCTAATGCTGTGGTAGCAATCATTACAATATATAAATGAACCAACACCTTAAACTTATAGAATATTATATGTCAATTTTATCTCAAAAAAAAAAATGCTAGGAGAGGAAAAAAAAACAAGAAAGTTGCCTGGGAGCTGCCCTGACCCTGTCTGACTCCACACTGGGCTGTTTCCATCGCTGGGGCTGGGCAGCAGGGGTGGCTTGGTAGAGGCTGAGGCAGAGACCCTGCTGCCTGCTTGCAGCATCACTGCTTCCTCCCCTCTGAGTGCCCTCGGCACGGTTGCCTGGCATTCTGAGCAGACCTGACTCCGGTTCATTGTGGTTAGTATGGCCTGGTGAACACAAGCACAGGAGAGAGTCTGCAGAACAGTGTGGAGCTCAGTGGAGCGAGAGTGCAGAGTGTGGGCTGGAGCTCAGAGACCCACTGGGCTGGGAAAGAAACAAGGGCAGAAAGGACACTTCTTAAAGGCCAAAGAGTTTGCCCTTTACCCTGTGTGCAGCGGTTGCCACTGAAGGCTTTTGAGGGAGAGAATGGTAAGATTAGACCTGGGCTTTGGGACGTTGAGTTCAGTCTCTGCGTATCATTGGCTCTGGGCCTCAACTACTTAAGTTCCAAAAACCTGTCTTTCTAGTTTGCCATATGGCTTTGTTCTGCAACCTGTCTGTTACTGTCTCTCAAGGGCTATAAGCGCTCGTAGGTCACTGGCCCTTGTAGGGCACAAGCTTCTCTGTTTAGTTTGAAGTCTAGGGTCTGCGAAGCCAATGCCCAAGCATCCTGGCCTTGTTTGAGCCTCTCACCCCGATACAAGGCAGGCATTGTGGTGTTATTAGCATCCAGAACTTACAAATGAGCCAATGAAACCTTGGTTTTCTCCCTGGGGTGGCTTCCTCCCTTTTTTTCCTCTGGAAACCTCCTATTGACCTGCCTGGACCCAGTCAGATGCCCCCACTCCTGCGATGGCTCCTTTCTCATTCACAGAATGTGAGTGCAGTTGTCACCAAACGCTGACAATACTTTCTTGTCCCCATTCCCATTGTGTTAGAGATGTTTCTTATTTTCCCAGCTAGGCTCTGAATGCCTTGAGGGAACAGTTTGGCCTTTGTTATCTCTATATCCAGCTCAGGGCCTGGCACAGAGTTAAATACATAATTGGGTACAACTATCCAAGAATATGTATCTCCTGGTGACAAATATACATGTATTCTAGGCATTGCAATATAGTGATGAATAGACCAAAGAAAATTCCCCACCTGTCCTGGTGGGGCTCATAGCCTATAGGATCCTCAGCATGTGACCTCCACTTCCATAAATACCTTCTGACAGACAGACTTCATGCTGTCTTCCTCAGATCTGGGGATGGCATGTTTTGAAAAAGAGTCTTTGACAACTTGAGAAGTATAAGAGTTTCCTTTTGGGACCAGGGCTCTTCACCTTGTATCTTCCAAATGCTAAGAGACTGCAGTTTTCTAACATTGGCTGCAGGTGCTTGCTACACATTGTATTGGATGGAATAGAAATAGACAGTGTACCCAGATTTTACTCCAGGAGGGGAAGGTGACCTGCTCAGGCCACTGCAATGGCTAGTTGTGCCTAATTAGAAGAACACGGCCAGCTCCAAAAGTTCTCTACCAAAGGATTTTTAGAGGCAGACAGGGGCCTGACAAGATGCAGTCAGACTACAGAATATTGGGTTTTAATTCTAGATCTTGCCTCCAACAGGTTTTATTAACTCTCTCAGAATTTTCCCAGTTTCACTACTCCCTTTTGAGCTCTAGAAGCAGCAACTTGCAGATGTCTTTTCATGGCTCTTGGCTGAGGGCCCTCCCTTGAGGAAGACCGAAATCTGCAAGGCTGGAGAGGGGCAGCTTGGAGTTTTGTAACCTGTGGAGTGACGGAGCCATCAAAGGATCCTTTCCCTTCTCCCTCCAACACGCTCACCCACCAGCTGTCAGGGCCACAGGAAACCAAAGAGAGAGGGTGTCAGAACTGGGGCACCACTGTTTCCAGCAACTCATTCTGTGGTAGCAGAGAGGGTGGCTCCTGGCTGGGTGTGGCCACTGACCCAGGGGCAAGTCACTGTCCTTCCTTGGGCCTCAGTTTCTACCTAAGTAATGTGAGGAGGTTGGACTAGATGGTCTTAAATGCTTGTTGGCTCTTTGTAGGGAAGAGCAGGGGCTCTGGTGTCATATCTGCCTGGTTTTAAAATGAAGGATGCTCGAGAGGTGGGGTTCATGTAGTAGAGAGAATGTGTGAGTTTAGAGGCAGACACACCCGGTTCCAATCCCACCTCCCTCCCTATTAACTATTTATCTTTTGGCAAGTTACTCAGCTTCACGGAGGCTGGGTTTCCATGCCCTTCTCCTGTGGCTGGGGGAAGTGTCTATAATGAGATACTGCTGGAAAAGCAGGGAGCCCAGAGAAAGCCTGCAATCAGTGTGGGTGACAGTGTTATTGGAAATGCTGACCACTTTGACAGGTGCCCTTGAGGCTGGGCAAGTGGGCACAGGATTTGAGGAGCTGCTCTGAGCAGGGCACTCCCAGGAAGAAATACATATGGAGAAGTAAATTTCCAGTCAAAGGTTGCTTGCTCTTTCCGGAACAGGGCCACAGGAACAGCCAGACGACCCTAAACTGCCCTGGGTGTCTTTACCCCGACAGGGACAGGCTAACCGAGGGCTGCTGTCTAGGGCTGGGCCTGCTCTGTCATTCTGGGGAGCAGATCCGGGTGAATCCTGGGGCTCTGGGTGGGTCCCGCGCCCCTGGCCCAGCCCCGTGCCGCCTGGGCTGCGGGTCCGCTGAGCGCGCTCTCTACCCTTTCCAGTGCGCAGGTCCAAGGAGGCTGACGAGGAGAGGAGCCGCCGAGCCCAGCGCGCCCGCGACGAGTACCGGCGCCACTCGCTCCGCGCCATCCAGAAGGGCACGGTCGCCGGCCTCAGCTCCAGGTTCCGAGAGCTTGGCCAGAGCCATGAGCAGGAGGCCAGACTCTACCACCACCTGCCAGGCCAGGGGCCGCTGCCACCCCTCGCCGTGCCTGTCGGGTGGGTGCGGGGGACTCTGCATCTGCAGCCTGGCTGGGGGAGGGCCTCTGGCTGGGAGCGGGACACTGGGATCCAGTCCCTGCTCTGCCTCCGACTTGCAGTGCCGTGAAATTTGGGGCTAATCCTTTCTGCTGTGCGGGCCTTGAGGTCCCAGTCCGTGTAATGGGGCAGGAGGGAGAAGAGAGGACTTGGCTTTGGAGATTCCTAATAACTCTGGAGTTCTGGCAGTCTTAACGTACTGGGGACTAGGATTCCTTTGAGAATCTAAACAAAGCTGCATACCCTCTTCCCTACAAAATGTGCATATATAAATAACCAAAAATGTGTGCATGTAATTTCAAGATCTTAAAGGTCTCCAATACCCTAGGTTAAGAGCTTGTGATACAAGACCTACAGTAGTTAAATATGGCCCAGCAGCCTGGAGACCAGGGCTGGCTGCCTCTTGTCACCTGGTGCATGTGGGGTTCTGGTAACAGGTTTGCAAATGAACAGGGGTGCATACAGGAGGGAGTTCAGGCCCCCAGGTTGGAGCTGTAGGGATCATGGTACAGCCTGGCTTCAGGCTGGCCTTGTGTAGTTGTCAGGAGGGGAGCAGCGATGCCACAGGGAACTGCTGAGGAGGACCAGGGGCCACACAGATGGAGTGGCAGAGCCAGCCACTGGAAGAGGCCACGTGTCAGCTCCCCTCCTGGGCTGTGTCCTGGGACAGGCACTGTGGCCTCACCGCTCTCAGCACTGCAGTTTCGGCACTGGCCAGCACACCCTCGTCTGGCTGTACTGAGGTGTGGACTCACACTTGTTGATAGGAGAGAGTTCCAGGTGGAGAAGTGAGGACTCCTGGCCAGGTGGCCTCATGGAGCACCCATCTTAGCATTTATATTCTGGTGAATCAGATTCTCTGCTTAGAGACAGAGGGACAAGACTGAATGACTTTTCCTTGCTGTTATTTATAACCTCTTGCCTTCTTAGGAGAATGAGTCCTAGAAACCAGAGGATTTTCTCCTTGGAGCAGTTATCTACTGAGAAATGCAGGTGTAAAGAAGGAGGCTGGGACAGGGATGCAGCATTGTCTTTAACAAAGAAGAAAGGCATCTGGGGTTATCCAGGAGGGGAAATCCCACAGGGTGGGCAGGGTGGGGCAGAGCCTGGGCAGGTGGCCATGGGAAAGCCAGGCTTTGGAGAATGAACTCGGCTGATGGAGGCTTTAAGCCGGGCAGGGGACCTCACCCTCTGCCTTTCTCATGACGTCTTTCTCAAAGCCACAGGTTCATGTATGTGTATGTGTGAGTGGATTCATTTTCGGGCAAGTAAAAATATGAACTTGTTCTGGGGTTTGCATGGAAGTGCTGAATTCTCTGTCACAGCACTGGTGCCAGGCAAATACAGAGACTATAGGAAGGGACAGCTGAAGTTTATTTCATAAAATGTGACGACAGCAGTGTTGAGTTCTAAGTGCTGTACTATAAAGGGGGCTAGGGATGACACAGTAAGAATTTGCCGGTTTCTCTCACTCAGTTGGAAAGTGAAAAAGCTGTGGTTGTTCATACTGTGCAGAGGCCTGTTCTTCAGATGCTGTATCCTCATACTGTAAATCAATGCAACATGATCTTGCTGCATAGTGATTCAACAGGTAGTGATGTAGGCCTGTCATGCGTCCTGTGCTGGCAAACTCTTACCTGTGATTCGTGTTAGTGGAGCGCCGACAGACAGGGGTCTTACAGGTACTGTCTTTGCATGCTTTCAAGAACCACGGTTTAGACACAAAACAATTAAAATCTTGGCTTGCTTGTGAGAAAATACTTAAACATATCCAATTCATTACTCATGAATCTCTTTAAGTGCCCCATTCAGCTTATTCTTAGTAGTTTCAAACCTCATCAGATTCTCTGTCCAGAGCCCCCAAGGGCAGTGTTTCGTTCCCTGCCCTCTCCTTTTAATTTCTTGGTGGTGAATCTCAGCCATCTCCAGAGCAAACTGAAGTTGTCTGACTTCTCTCTGATCACTGTCCTGATTCTGCCTCACAAAAAAGCCTGGAAGTTAGCTGGCAAAGGCAGGTGTCCCCTTAGAAAGCAGGGGATGGGGGAGATACAAAGGGGCAAAAACAGAATTCTCTTTAGCAGGGGGCTTGGGGTTGGGGGCAGAGGACAGTCATGTGTTAATAAATTGGCTCCTGTTTCATTAGGATCCTTCATGGATGCTTATGTTCATGCCATGACTATTCTGTGGGGGAAAATGTGCCTTTTCTTCCC
This sequence comes from Manis javanica, assembly GCF_040802235.1. Taxonomy (NCBI): domain Eukaryota; kingdom Metazoa; phylum Chordata; class Mammalia; order Pholidota; family Manidae; genus Manis; species Manis javanica. The sequence goes on from NC_133162.1 coordinate 67,031,403, forward strand.
CCCCTATCTTCTTTTCTACTCCCACCTGTGTGGCTTTTTTCCAAGCAAGTGATAACATTTTTCTTCTGGGAAAAATAATAACAGCTGGTACATTATAATCTGCAAAGTACTACAAGTACCTGGGCTCATTTAATGCTCTCCACAGGCGTGAGTGTGGGCATCACACTTATTCATTCTCATGGTGGCCTCCCTCCTCCCCTCCCTCCCTCCCTTCTACTTCCTCTCCCCTCCCTCCCCTCCTCTCTCAGGCTCTCCCACACTCTGTCTCTCTTCTCAGCAGGACTTGGGAGCGCCCACTGCGTCCTGTCTCCAGAGAAGTCACAGTCCGCTGGTTTAAGGAGGAGCAGCTGCCTCGCCGAGCTGGCTTTGAGAGGAACACCAAATCCATTGCCCCCTGGTTCCATGGTAGGCTGGCTTTCCGGGCCCCTGGGCAGATAATTTCCACATCTCTGCCTTTGTCTGAGTTTGCCAGGAGGTCCTGAAGGACTGCTGTAATCACGGGAGCAGAGGCTTTAGCTTCTGCTAATTCCGCTCTGCCCCACAAAGATCGGCCAGTCTCCCAGGGTAAAGGATCAGTGTTCCTCGCTCATCTGAGTGAGAGTGGAGTGGGGAGGGGTCCCATGTGTGTCCTTTATTTGCTCCTTGAATGTGCTGAGTTCAAGGCACAAGTTCTCATTTCTCCAGGGCATGTGCTCAAATACTGAGTGACGTTAATGGTGGCCCTTAGAGACCAAGGCACAGTGTCTCAGAGCTGGAGTCCAGGAGGCAAGAGGCCCCAGGGATTCTGACCATACATGCTCCTCTCTCTGCTGAGAAGCCGAGAAGTTGAACACAACTTGCCCACTGATCTCATTCACAGTCCCCTTGGCCATCAAGAACTCCTCAGAGGCATCTTATTCTATACTCACAAGACAGTGGCTCTCGGTGGACCGTGAGCTCCTGGGGGCAGGGCCCATATCTTGTATGATCTTGCATCCCCAGATCCCAACCATAGCCTGCACACAGCAGGCTCTGAGTACATACTTGTTGGTTAGATGACACAGTGGCTGAAAGAAGAGGTTAGAGTCATCCAAACAGCACATTAGAGGAAGAGGTTCCCTGAACATATCTAATCTCTTCATTCTGCAGGTAAAAAATAGGCCCAAATTGGGGAGGAAGTTTTCATAAGGTCACCAGGAAACTTATCAAGTCAAGGTCAAGAATATATCTCAATGCTAACAACCCCATCCAGTGATCTGAACGTATGGAGCCCTCAAATAGGAAAACACGATTGTGATTTCAGCACAGACTTGCTACAATTAAATAGGAGTGGCTATTGGCCATGAAACCCCTTTGTAGCAGTTAGCTAATACTACGTAACAAATCACCCCAAAACTCAGTAGCTTGAAACAAACAAGCAATTATTATTTATTTATGAGTTTCTGAATCAGCTAGGCAGTTCTTCTGGAGTGGGCCAGTCTCAGATAATCTTGCTTTTGTGTCCCCAGACAGCTGGCAGGTCAGCTGGGGCTGGCTTATCTAGGGTAGACTTGGCTGAGATCCCTCTGCTCCATATGGCCTCTCCATCTCCAGCAGCCTGACCAAAAAGTCAGGTTTTTCTGGATAAGCTGCAGCTTAGCCTGCCCTCTGTTATCAGCATTGAGCTCATGTTTGCCTGAGAAATCCCCTGGTTGGAATTGATCTCTCCTGCCACAATTAGCACTCATCTGACCTTTACCTCCTCTGTTTCCCTTCTGCTAGCCTCCTGGGAGCTTGACTGGCCTCCTCTTTGGCCTGTATTTCCCCTGAATTTGCTCTGGTGATGTGAACGGCCCACCTGATTCTGGCCAGTTTCCATGTTCTCAATTCCATCCAGAGGGAGAGATGAACCCAATGTCATGATGGGCACTAGAGATCCTGGGATCCTGGGGGCTGATAGGGAGGCCCCATAGGCAAGCACTGGGCCTGGCTCTAGCTCTAGGAAAGGCAGCTGGACTGGTTAGAAGAAATCATGTAGAGGTGAGCAAGGCCCTGTGCTCCTTCATCCCCACCTCAGGGAGCCCAGAGAGTGTGTGAACAATGAAGTTCAGGCAGTAGCCTGACTACAGATGGGATGATTGAGCGGCAGCACTGCTTAGGGACTGCCCAAGGTCACAGAGGCACCACCCGTCCATGCAGGACTGTCCTCCCTGCCTGTCTCCTTCATCTGGTCCCTCTGCAATTCATCCTCTGCACACCATCCTGAAAATCTTTAATTATAAACCAGATCTCATTGCTTCCCTGCTCAGTGCCATCTGCTTCCCTTGATACTTGCAATGAACTTCAGACTTCATGTTGTGCTGCAAGGCCCAGATGTGGGTCCTGCTTCCCACCGAAGCCTCATGCCCTAATTCTCCCCTTGTCTACCTTGCTCCCCACTCTGGCTTTTTCCCTCTTCCTCAAACAAGCCATTTCCTTTTCTGCCTCAGGCCCTTTGTTCTTGTTCTGGCTCTGCTTGCTCCTGCTCCTTCCCTTGTTTTTTGCAGAGCTAATACCTTCTCCGTTCTCATCTTAAATATCCCCTCTCAGAGAAGCCTTTCCTGAACCCCTTGCTTAAAGCAGCCTTCTCCAATTTCTCTCAGTTCACCCTGTTTATTTCTCACCCAGTTGGTATTTTTCTCATTTGCTTTTGGTCTGCTCTCCTACCTGAATATAAGCCTGTGAAACTAAGGGCTTTGTCCATTTCCCCCAAACACCTACCTTAGTAAGTATCCACAGGAAAAATGGACAAAGGGTCAGAGTTGGAATTAGAATTCAGTCTCTCCGATTCTGGTGAACAACCCTTGCTTCTCTGCACTGAGTTCTGGTTGACACGTGAGTCCCCTCTGGGCCTGATGAGTGAGACTGAGGTGTGAGCCATCCTCTCTTACACCCCTTCCTTCTCCCAGGCCTCACACATCCCACAGGAGGATGGAGGCCCTTTAAGGCTCAGAAAGCAGGCAGTCAGCATACATGGATGACTGAGCCCTGTGGCCCTGGAGCTGGATCTGAGGATTGCCTGCCTCTCACTTCTGTCTCAGTTACGTGTTCCTCTGGCCCCTGAGAGAGCTCCCCATTGGGACACTGCTCTCCTTTTCATTCATACGTTGTTATAATCATGGAAGCATAACACGAGCATCTTTGGTGCCTGCATAACTCAACTCAAAGCTCTGTGGAGGTGGGGATTTGGCGGGGGCACTGGGTGCTTGGCTGTGCTTGTGGCAGCCAGTGGAGAAGGCATAGAGGAGGTGTTCAGATTTATCTTTAGCCTTATTTTCTATACTGATAAAAAAAAAAAAGGAACTTTTATATTGTCACAGAACTAACAGGGCTGTGATTTAAGTCTTGCGGTTTATGTAACTGATTTCACAATCTTTTGACATTTCTACCATTAAGCATGCAAGGAAGTTGCTAGTACATGGACTGGAGCTATTTAGTGACAAAATTTTCATTGGTCTGTGACAGAATGAAAAGAAAAGGCTCACATATGGAGGGTGGCCAACAATCTTTGCTTGGAAAGGACTGTATTGTATTCTAAGATAACATCCTTTCCTGAGTTTTAGTGTTAAAATATCCTATCTTTTATGAGTTGATGGTGATAGTGGGCCATAGTTATTTTTATATATTGCCTTTGATCAGAAAAGCACAAAGGTAGCAGCAGCCCTGTGTTGATTTCCAAATTCTTTAGAGTAACTTTACTCACACTTAAACTCCCAGTCTGGAACTACCGGTATGGTGCAACTTCTTTCCCAGAGTAGGAATTCTCTGACAGCATCCCTGGTAGGGCTCCCCTTCACCAATCCTTACAGAGGAGGTGCCTACTGCCCCATGGGCAGGCTGCTCCAGTTGAACTGTGAGGGAGTCTTTGCTGCAGATTAGCTGGGTTTTTCTCTGCTCCGAACTGGTCTTGGCTAGGCATCTTGGCTGGTGTGACTCTGCTCTACGTATCTCTCATGCGCCTCCTGGGACCCAGGCATGCTCTTCCCAGGGACCAGAGAGCAAGTGGCAGCATGCTGGGCTCTTGAAGTCTAGTCTTTGAACCAGCATACTGTTGCTTTCACCCCAAGCCATTGGCCACCATATGTCAGAGTTGGGTGGGAAAATGTATTCTGCACCTTTTGTGTGAGAAACTGTAAAGCTGTATGTCAAAGGATGTGAGAACAAGGAGGGGAGGGGAATTTGAGCCAATAATACAATCTATCAATCCCCATATAAATCTTTTCTTTCTCAGGTAAAACATTCTTAGCTAATTTAGCTGAATTCCAGATGCAAGTTAAAAATGACTATTGTGATTTCTATTTCCTTCCCTTCCCTCAAACACATTTGGATGTGTTGTGGGGTCAAGAGCAATGTAGACAAGGAGTCTGAAAATACAGGGCCCACTCTAGAACCTAGCAGCTCTGTGACCTTGGTTGTATTCTTTAAACCCCCACCTGTGAATTGGGGTTATAATGTTGACATCTCAGGATACTTAGGGAGGTTGAGCCAATAAATGTGCTTTGTCCACCCCTATGAACCATGTTGGTGGAGGGCCGGTGGCTCCTGGAGGTGGCCCATTGGTGACCCCATCTCCTCTGGGAAACAGAGTTTGGGGAAGTGGGCTCAGAGTACAGTAGGAAGGGAAAGGGGAACTGGCACACCGCTGGGACCACAAGGTTCTCTATAAAGGGTCTTCTGTTAAAAAGAGAGATCAAATGGCAAAGTCATTCATCATTCCTCCCTTGTTCATGGTTATAGTCCAGGGGTTATAAGAGAGACTTGTAGTTATACAAAAAACTCCTGAGAAAAGCTAGTGCATATAAAGTTGGCTGTGGTGCAAAATCTATTTTTGGACTTCAACATAAGTCTAAAATTATTAAGAAGAGCCTCTGTCTGAACATTGGCTTGGTCGGAACACATTTCTCTCCTGAGCTTTTCTTTCAGAAAACAGTTGCAACATGGCCCATGGTTTATTGTCTTGGCTGCAACCCGCTGGCTGTCTTGCAGCTTGGAGGGCTTGGTGAGCATGGGGTCACATGTGCATGATGTAGTTATTGCTAGTAAGCTCTCCCCTTCGGACCCTGTCAGGTACTGGGAACCTCAAGCATGCCCTTTCCTGCACTGCGTGGGATATTATTATCATGCTTTTTCTGACAGGCACAAAGTGGGGCTTCACTGGAGCAAGCACTCCCTGTCCACATGGACTGTACAGTCAGTAGGAGCCCAGCACCTGAGGGTGGCCTTCCATGAAGAAACAGAGCTCCGAGTGGAATGGGCATTGTTTTCTACCTTCCCACACTGCAACTTCAGATATATTTAGAGGACAGGAATGTTGGAGGTCGCAGAGCCGTGAGGTTCTAGAAAGGGTCCATACCTTCTGACTTCTTGTCCACCTGGCTCTTCACCACAGCACATCCAAGTGTGTATGAAGGAAGGGAAGGGAATAGAAGTCACAGTAGTCATTTTTAGTGATAACTTGGGGGAAATGTTTGCCTTGGGAAATCTTGGGATACGACAGATAAGGGGACAAAGCCCCCACTGTTCAATCTCTGGAGTCCTGTCTTGAGAAAGGGAGATTGTTAAAGAGGACAGAACTGGGGTTCAGGGCTGGGAGTTCAGAAGAGACATTTCACTTCAATGGAAGAAATTGCTTTTTGATGGCTGCAGCTTACCGTTAGGCAGTCTGGATGGCTAGTGGGCTCCCCAGGTGGGAGAGTGGGGGCCTTCAGCTTTCTCCCCTGGCGTCTGTGATGCAGAATGATTCTGGGGTTCCAGGAGCACCAGCCTAGCCCCTGATGAGCCTCCCATGTTCTCACAGGTGGTTAGGGACATTGAAAAGGTTGGCCAGGGCACAGGGCTGGCCACAGAGTGGGTGCCTGGGAGTCTATGGGCTGAGGATTGAGGGTCTTCTCCCAATGGCTGTTGATTTTCTTTGTCCCTCTATTGCTGGTGCTGCAGGAGCTGAGGCACACACAAGGGTATCCTCCCTGAATGGCCCGCCCTTCCAGGAGTCCTGCAGGCAAGGGGCAGACACACCAGGCTGGCCTGCAGGAAGGTGGGGAGGATTGTTCCTGGGAGGCAGAGGCCAAGCGGGAATGGAGGCTCGGATCAACCCCTCTAGCTACGTGCACGGAACAGGAAAGGCTGGGCTGGCTGACCAGTGCTCACCCTTGGCGATCCTGCCCACACGATGCTGCTGCGCAGTCTTGTGTGTTTGCCTGGCTGTGTCTATGTACAGACTGGTTTGATGTGCACAATCTTATGGGCACCCTCAACTGCTCCTTGAGCCAGTCATAGTTAGCCCTTGACAGGTGACCATATGGAGGCCCAGAGAACATAAGCAACCAACCCCTGTTTACCCAGCAGGAAGCATGAGACCTAGGACAAGATGTGGGGCTTCTGGCTCCTCATTCTGTGATCTTGCAGAGCAGAGCTACCACTCATTTCCTGGCCCAGTTTGAGGGAAACTCTGAGAATGCTCTGTTTGATCTTGGGATTATTCTTAGGAGCTAGAGTTTCTGGGGCTGAGGTGGAAAGAGTGAGCTAGTTCAGGCCCTTGTCCTTGGCTTCCAAGATCGATGGGAGGATAGGAAGCTATGGTGAGGCTTCTGCACCTGTTGAGAAGTGGCAGTCAGAATGGGTGACCTTGGCCGTGTGAATCCAGGCAGTAAATCCATGTTAAGCAAGGAATAGCTCAAGGAACCAGGGGTGGAGAAAGGAGTAATACCCACCTTTAGTGGTAATATGAGGATAAAATGTATAATATTTACAAAGTGTTTAGAATGTACCTGGCATGCAATAAATGCTTCAGTATGTCAGATGGGATAAATAAACACGGAAGTCTATGGAGATGCTTAGCAGGCTTTGAAGCATGTAAATGGTGGCTCCATACCCTTTACTTACTTCATAAGTAAGGGTGTGCATTCCTCTTACTTAGAAATAAAGAAAAAGACAACATCAAATGACTGCACAACAGGAAGATGATACTGATTTAGGCTTCCAAAAAAGAAAGTACATGCCTGAATTTTCTTTTATTATGGAAATCATACCCATCTTGAAATGATTTTTTAAAAGCAGTGAGGGGTAACACGTGGGTCATTTGGAAGGATCATTAGCATGTCACTATCCATCATGTCCAATCAGATTGCTAATTTTCCTCTCCTGAGCAGGGTTCTGAATGGAAATTTCCCACCAACTCTGACCCAAATGCAAATATTTTTAAAGAAGAATTAAAGTAGGTCAGTTGACCTACTTTCCTCTTAAGGTCTTGCTTAAGCTTTTCCAACTAAGAAATAAAGGGATCTTTTCCTTCTTTTTTAAAAAATTGCACACTGGCTATATAGGCTATATATGTCTCAAAAAAGGAAAAAAGGCAAAATTATTTTTTGCTTTAGGAAAGCATAGGTTGGAATGGGTCCCGTGATGGTAACTTCCTTTTTAGCTGTTTACAGTTCTGTTTTTAATTTCCTACCCTTTGTGCCTTGTCTTCCTAACACTTTCAGTTTGGATTTTACGGCTAAGAGCTTTGTTTTCTGATCCACAGGTGTGGGTCACTAAAATGTGTGGGAAGGAGCCGGGGTTGGAGGACCTCCATGATTTGATGCTGACTTGTAAATTTTCTATCTCGATTTAAAAAAGCACAGAGTAACAGTAGCTGTGATTTCTGTTGATGTAATTCATTTAACATTCTGCCAGTCCCATCATATGTATGGTGGTTACAAAAGATTGCTCCTACCTCCCTAAGTCTGGGAAGATCCTTTCATAGGTCAGACCCAACTTCACCTCCAGGAAGGCCTTCGGCTCTTCGCTCCGGGCTCTGTGGTCTAGTTCCTCATCTGTCTCCAGCCCCAAGCCCATCCCAGCCCTGGCAGCCAAGGCCCCAGCTCATGCCCCCGCCCTTGGCTTCATGTTTTCATGAGGGCAGACACGGGGCTGAGAAGGAAGACGTGGCGCGGGGGCTACGGCTGCTGTCTACACACCGGTGCCTTCCCCTGACCTGTAAGACCTGTAAGGGGCCCCAGTGTCAGGGCAGGGAACACTTGGTGAGCATCAAGAGGCGCTGACTGTGGTTCAGTCGATGAACTTTTCAGTAGTCAGCTGTCCTGAGATGGAATAAGCTACCTCCAGGAGTTGTGAGCACCCACTGCTGCAGCTGGCCCTGCAGTCAAGACAGTGAAGGCATGGATTGTCCAGCCTGATGGGGATTAGGTCAAGAGTACATGACTTCTCTCACCCCCCTGCCATGAGCTGTTCTTTCTCTGCTTATCTGAGAGACAGTTACGGTGGCTTTGACCTTTGCTAGAGAAGACCAGTCACTATAGCAGTTGACAAGCCATTCTTGAAATGAAGACTCATTAATATTTATGATGAATTATTAAAGGTTTACCAGACTCAAATTACCTCCTGTTTAGCAATGAAGTTCTTTATAGAGCCACACACCAGAGTCATTTGCTTGCAGGTTTTATTTAAAATAATGTTGCTACTTTTGGGTGTTATGATTCACACTCTGTCACAGCAGCTCTCAGGTGTGCAGAAGGCAGGAGGTGTCCTCTAGCCAGGGATGCGACAGCCTCAAAATGCTTCCAGGAAGGGGTGAACATGGCTTGCAAATGCAGTTAATGTATGGTTTCTTGTGTAATCACACAGATACACTGTGTGGCCCCTGCAGTCAGTAGGGTGTCACCAGCATCTGTGCAGTCCTGTTTCAAGTTTCAGGGCACGAGAAATGCAGCTCCTTTGCTGTTCTCCAGTTTCTTCCTTCTCATGAAGTTATCATAACCCCCTTCTTCCCTTCCTGGTAGTGGGAAAAAACAAACACTAGTCCATTTTGTTTAACTTCGTCCTGTTCAGTGGTGTGTAATCTTTTTAGTGAACTCAGTCCCTTAGGTCTTGAGGATTTCTACCCCTCTCTTCCTCCCTCCCTTCTTCTCTCTAAGAGGGCATCTAGTGTTTGAGGCTTCCCTCCTCTTGGGAGGTGAGTGGGGGCAGGGCTGCCATGCTGATGTCCAGACGTCCTGCATGAGGGTATGTGGCGGAGGGGACAAAGGAGGCGGAGATCTGGGTCCCTGTTTTGCTTCCAAGCCATGTACCCTTCATGGGCTTGTGTCCACCTGGAGGTGCACAGAGGCACTGCTTGGATGGGGGGCATTGCTGAAAAGGAAGGCTCATCAGGGGTGGTGGGTTAGCCTCACCTGTGGGATCATGCTAACTTTTCTGTTTTAACTGGTAATTTATTGCATATGTACTTTGTGCTAGCTTTGTGTCAAGTAAACATTGAGCATCCAGTATTTACTCCTCACAGAGCTCTCTGGAAGAGGTCATTGTATTAGCAGTGAGATACCGGGTTGCTCATTGTATGTGGGGAACTCTTCTGGGTACTTCACTTACACTGACCTACTGAGTCCTTACAGCATCACTGTATGCTTGCTGCTAACATTCACCTCATTTCACAGACTCAGGAGCTGAGACACAGAGAAGTGAGGCCGCCTGCTGTCAGCTCACGTTAGTAAGTGGGGGCGATGGGATTCACACCCTGGTGGTCTGGCCCCAGAGTCCGTGCTCTTATCTGTGATGCAGTGCAGCCTTGCTGCCAACTCACAGGTGAGGAACCAGGGGTTCCAGAGATGCGGTAACCGCCCTGGGGCAGGTAGTGCTCAGTGGAGTCAGTGTCCTCCAGATCAGAAGGTCTCCTTGATGATGAAGAGACAGCTGCTCCTTTAGGAGACACGCGGCCATTCTGTGGGTTTTGGGGCCAGCTGATTCAGCTGCCATGCCTTATTCCTGGCTGGAGCAAGTGTCTGCTTTTCGTGAGTCCCGTACCATGCTCCCAGAGAGTTCCTGCCATCCAAGTCTCTGTACAATCTGAGCCAATCCCTCTGGCTAGAGGGTACTCTCTCTGATTGGCTAGATCGGAGTCACATGACCATCCTTGAAGTGGGATGGAGCCCATCTCATTGCAACTGCAGAGACTGGGTGAGAGGGTGGGGCTCCCCAAAAGAGGGCTACTTTCCCTTGCCAGAGGAAGGGCAAATGGTCCTGAGTGGGCTAGACCAATTGTCCTCTACCATAGAGCGGAAAATAACCTGTCCTGTGTCCTAGTTCAGTCAGTGAGACTGGCATGAATCAAATAATAAACTTACACTTTCAGCTAAGGTTAGTGTTACAGGGGCCTTGGGTAGCCAGTTTCAAAGGTAATTTCACTGGGTGGTCAAGACCCTCTATTGTGAATAGCGGTGTTAGTGATGTGAACCTGGCATGTCAGCTTGGAGCAGTCATGGGCATGGAATATTGCCTCTTGTGCATAACTATATATGGAACCAAAAAACTTGTCTGGTGAAACCCTTGTCTCAGCAGTTAGCTGTGGTTACATTTCATTTGGGGTTATAAAAAATGAAGGCATTTGAACTCATTCATCACAATCTCTGGCTCTAGGATGCTTTGAGAATTTGTTGAGAATGAAGAGCTTAATAATTCCAGCCTCTTTAATGACATCATCTGGAAAGTACTGTAATAAGAAAGGAAAGTCACAAAAATGAATGAGAAATAGCTAACCCCTAATGGAGGAGTTGTCGGCCGTGAGGTGTAGCTGCAGTGAAAGCTTTAAGAAATATGCGCGTCAGATAAATTGAGACCCATAAAAAGTAACACGTCGTGTCTGGACTGCCTGCATTTCATTCTTTTCAGGGAGAAGCCCTAACAGAGAAATAAAAGCTCATTTGGCTGCTCAGGTTCAGTTCTGAGCTAATGGTTTCAGGGACTGGTATGGAGGTGGCGGAGGGGCTGGGAACTGAATCCCAGGTCTGCTTTAGGGTTTGCTCACGTGTGGATTTATGGGTCCATTAGAGCAGAGTGTCTTTTGAAAGTGTGCTTAAAGTGCCTTCCCTTTCCTGAGGCTGCTGCCGATGAGCACTGATGGCGTAAATATTTTGATAGCAAACAGGAAGTTGTTGGCGGCGTTGCAGGGAGAGGATTAGGCGGGGTGTCAGGAAGAAGCATGGGGATCTGTGCTCTCAGTGCAGTCACAGGAGTCGGGAGCTGCTGGCCCCACTCACAGGGTGCTTCGGGTAGTACTACTGGGCGGCTGTTGGCAGAGTGCGGGTGAACCCGGACTCCTTGGTTACGCTGCTGCATGTCTCGCCTTCTGCATGTCTCGCCTTTTGCAGCGCCCCCTTCTCACACACTCCCCTGGTTCAGCAGTGAGGCGGGCCTCTGTCCGGACCTTGGCCCCGTCTTTTCTGCAGAGGCCTGACAGAGGGCGCTGCTGTTGATCGATTTCTCCTGCTGCCCTGCCCCGAGGTGCCCTGGGCTCATGGGAGCTGAATCAGGGGCAAAGCCCTCCCCACCAGGCTTTCTCACAGGTTCTGATCTGTATGCGGGCCTTCGGCCTCAGTTTCCAGATGACAGTGCTGTTCGCTTCTGTCACTGATCTACAAGGCTGCGGCAAAGGCCGGGCTGGGTTTGTGCCTAGCCTGGCAGGAGCAGCCCCCATAGTTGCAGCCGCCTTGTTTTCCAGCCATTGTTTGACTTACTGTGGTCAATGACTTTGGGTGACCCTAATGTGAGTCCATTTTACTACTGAAGAAAGATTTCTCAAGGTCAGGCCCTAAGTGGCAAGAGACCTTATTGGAAGCTCAGATTTGTTGGTTTAGAGCCACTTCCAACAGGATATCATATTGAATCTTGCAGACCCTGGAGATGAGCCCATCCACTTTGGAAAAGCCTTTTCCCTCAAGACTGAGCACAGTTTCTGTCTGGACGTTTGCAACTACTCCCCACCTCTGGCCTCTTTGGGTACAGCCCCTGGGCCAAACAGACCTTCTGGGTATTGTCTCTTGGACAGTGGTCAGCCTTACCACTGGTCAGTGCCCAAAGCTCTGACCTCGGCCCCTCAGAACAACAGGGTCCTGAGGCCTAATCCACACCTTGCACACACTTTCCTCCAAGGCCTTCTGCATGTAAGGCTCTGGATTGGAGAACAGGCTGCTGACAGTCTAATAGGAATACAAGCCTTGTGCATACATGACTGTCATTGAAAAGAATGCTGACCTACCTCTCTCCGCTCTCTGCCACTTAACTAACTGTGAGACCTTGGGGAACAACTCATTCTCTATTAGTCTAATTTTCCACTCTGTAAAATGGGGAGAGTAAAAGTACATACATTGAAGGGTTATTACGAAGACTGAATTAACTAGTGTGTATGATGCTCTTAGCACAGTGGTTGGCACAGTGGCAGATGGGAATATAATTTTAATTAATTAATAATTTATTCAACAATAATGAGGGCCTAATAAGTTCCAGACATAGGGATATAGGAGGGACAAAACAGAAAAAACCTTGCACTCACAGATCTTACAAAATAATAATTTTTACATAAGCCTCTGTGTAAGCTGCCTTTCCTGAATAAATTATATCATACAGCACTATTTTCTATAATGTTTTCCCCCCATTATCAGTTACACTTCTTTCAGGTCTATTTCCATGTTGGTGGTTCTCAACTCAACAGGGGTGATTATGCCCCAGGGGACAGTTGACAATGCCTGGAGGCGTGTTTCTTTGTCACAATTTAGAGGTGCTGTTGACCTCTACTGGATAGAGGTCAGGGATCTGCTAAACATGGTACAGTGCCAAGGGCAAGTCCCCATAACATATTTTTATCGTGCTCAAAATGTCACTAGTGTCAGGCTGGTAAACCCTGGTCTATGTTATCACCAATCCTTGGAAGCCCCCTCTTCCTTCCATCAGATAGGTTCCCTGTCCTGAATATTTCCCCCATTATTTCTTTGCTTTACTTATTGTTTATATACCAATCTCTAAACACTGTAGTGTTTAGATTTGTGAACTTTTCAGCTTAATATAAATGGAATGATACTGTACTTATTTTTCAATTATTAGCTTGTTTCATCGAAAACTTTTTTCTAATTGCATTTTTCTACCTCTGTTGTTTGGAGGTTATACCAGGCACAGTGCCTTATCATTTAGTGGGGGTTAATGTAGAATAATTTGACCTGCATACTTAACATATTCTCAAGTTAATATGTCTGTTTTTACCCTCTTCCTAAAGAGGATTTTTGAACTCCAGTCATTCCTACTGAACTAATCAGATTTGTCTAGTATTATGGTTCTTTTTTAACCCTCAAATTATCCATTATTATTTTGTAAGTCCGTATGTATTTTTAAATTAACTTACAGTGTCTATGCTCATCATCCCTCTAGCATCTCAGCTTCTCTATCCAGGATCATACTTCTTCTACCTGTAGTACATCCTTTAGAATATCCTTAATAGTCAACTCTCCAATTTTTTCTGAAGATGGCTTTATTTTGCCCTTGTTCTTGAAAGGTAGTTTCATTAAACACCTTTATTTTTTTCTGAGTACCAGGAAAATATTATCTCATTGTCCTCTGGCTTTGATTGTTGCAACTGAGAAGTCAACAGTCAGATTGTTTATTTTTTGTGGGTAATCTGCCTGTTTTCTCTGGTTGACAAAGTGAGACATTGAGCAGCACTGTGTAGTTTTACTATTATGCTTCTTTGATTAATTCCCAACCATTTACTGTTTAAGTATTGTCTCCTGTCTGTTCATCTGTCCATTCTTTGGGTTTCAGATTACACATGCTTTAGACCTTTCATTCTATTCCCCTGTCTGTTAATTTCCTGCAATTTAGATTAAGTTTCTCTTATGTTACAGTCACATCAATTTATATAAATGGATGCATCATTCCAAGTTTTCACTGTGACCTCACTCATCTTATCCTTTCTCTGGACTTTTCTCCTTCATACACTCGTTGCTGCTAATGTGGAATCTACTCAGCCTTCAAGACTTTGTTGCCTCTGTAAGGCCTGCCCTGACATCCAGGCCTCATTAATCTCCTCCTTCTTGTGTCTTTTCTAGCACTTACTGTCCTCTGCATGAGGTAACATGGGGTAGACCATAGAGCACTGGACTTGAAATCCGAGGTTCTGAGTCACATTCTAGCTCTACCACTTAGAGCCGTGGCCGTCTCCTGCTTTGGCTTGCCCTTCAGCCTCCAAGAACCCTGCACTCGCTCCTTCTGCAGGCTGCCCTACTTGCCTTGCTCCTCTGTTTTCACCTTTCTGTCCCAGTCTAACTGTCGTGGCTGTGCGTGGGCCCCAGAGCCGGGTGGGGTGTCTCCCTAGTGCGATACCACAGCACATGGGCCCATACCTCACATGGCCCTTATCGCTGTTGGTTGCGGTGGCCTTACAAAACTTTCTGACGAACTTTATTTCTGTTCAGTCAAAGCTTCAAGAAGGCAGGAAACTTTCATGCGATGCTGATTCTCAGGTGTCCAATGTGGGGCCTGGCCCCTAGAGAGTGCTGAATAACTGTTTATGAAAGGGATGAAGGAAAAAAGGAAGAAAGGAAGGAAGGAGAGAAACTTCAGGTGCCGTGTGGTGGTGGTGGTGGTGGTGGGGGCTCTCCATTTCCTTCCCTCCCAATCCAGCTCTAGTTGTCTACCTAGATAGTCTGGGTGGGAAGGCGGTGGCTGGCTTGACTGCTTCTCGATGAGTCCTGGTCAGGGAGGAAAGCGGTAGCCCCCACTGGTGTTGGCTGTCTCTAAAATGGGGACATGGGACAGTGTGTTTGCCTCTGTGTCCTCTGCTTTGGGCACAGGGAACTTCCGGCCATGCCTCCTATTAAGTAGGAGAGGAAGGGGAGGGTGTCTGCCTGCCTGGTGAGCTCGGGACAGGCATGCCGTGCGATGGACAGAAATCACCAGTGTAGTGCCTTTGGGGTCATGGGAATGAGCAGTCAGCTACCTCCTCCCCTTCTCCTGTGTCACAGGCTGTAAGTAATCCCACCAACTAAAGGTAGAGGTTAAAGGGACAGTGTGCTGCCGTGCACCTGTCTTATCTGTTTCTGAAATGCTAAGTCATTTGACCTGAGAGTTGTAATGTACCCTTGAAGTGGATGGATTAAGATGATCACTTAAATATGAAAGGACATGGAAGAAATTGTGGGCTTGGCTGAAGCTCTGTTAGCCAGGTGAGGGCCGAGCTGGACAGGTAATCTAGGTTTTCTGGCTCCCTTCTGCTTCCTGCCCTCCAGAGCCTGACCCATGAAGCTCATTGCCTCCTGAGCCCTGCCTAGATGGGAATGCTCCCTAAAAGCCTTTCAGGGGACTTCCACTGTCCTATAAACAACCCCAGGGCCAGACCTGACTTTCATGCTGTGGAGACACCACATTGTGCACAACGCCAGAACCTCACAAGACTTTGTTCTTTGAGCTGAAGTGAAGCTTAATTCTGTGGACCTATTAAGAAACGGTCTCCCTAGTGTCCGCAGGTCCATGGAGGAAGTCTTTTCACTTCTTAAGAGGAAATACTGTTTTTACTGCTCATTCCTGGGTACTGGAAAGAGAACTGGGGCAGTAATTGTAAGTCATTCTGGTCTTATCATTAAAGTAGGACTCTGAGGGTTCTCCTCAGGGCAATGCTTGTTGACTTGTATTTGTAATCAATAGATGCTATAATTCCAGCCATTAGTAATGCTTTGCTTACCCAGTTAATCCAAATTAGTGTGGCTTAATTTGGAGGAAAGCCTGCTAAACTCGAGTCCTAGTAGAAACTGTGTTCCCAAGCTCACGAGTGGCCGCTCTGGGCCAAGATGCATCCTGTGTGGGACGAGGCAAGGCCTGGACAGCCCTTGAGACCCCTCTCTTCCAGACACCCTTGTTGGGAGATGAGGGGCAGGGGTAATAAATAGTGGGGGATGTCCAGGGAAGGGATTACAGCCTGTACTGACATTTTTTTTCTTTTTTAAACCAGGAATTATTAGCCGAGAAGATGCAGAAGGTCTCCTTGAGAACATGACTGAGGGAGCATTTCTGGTCCGGGTCAGTGAGAAAATCTGGGGTTACACCCTCTCCTACCGCCTGCAGAAAGGGTTCAAGCACTTTCTTGTGGATGCCTCTGGGGATTTTTACAGCTTCCTGGGCGTGGACCCCAACCGCCATGCAACACTCACTGATCTCATTGACTTCCACAAGGTATCTCTCATAGGAGTGCTTGCTGGGAGATGAAACTGGTAGAAACATGAACAGAAGAGAGAGCCAGGCTGCAGGCATCATAAAGAACTGGGGATGGAGAGGGAACAGGCAGCCCCAGAAGTTCCTAGGGTCACAGGGCTATGGAACTGGGGTGGAAGAGACCAGAGGTTGTCTAGGCAAGACTGGGGCACTGTTCTCTCTGGCTTACCCTCTCACTCATACAGTCCCCTCCAACCCTGGGCCCCAGGCCTCTTCTCAACTTGAGTACCTGACTGCTCCCTACTGTTGACACTTAGGGGCTGGTCTACCTGCCTTCTGTCCAAGTCCTTGTCTCACCCGCAACTCATTGTCAGGATATCCCTCTTGAGGACATTTCAGGCAGGTCTCTGGTAGCTTTGTGGAGTGAGCTGAAGCCTAGTGGTCAGCCCTGGGGTTAGAGAAGCTTTCCTAGTAGACCTCCCATGAAACTTGCCCCAACTACAGTTTACCACTTGGTATGGGTGTGACCTTGGGCAGGCTTCTTAGTTTCACTGAGTTTTTCCTAACCAGCAAATGGATGTAAAGAATACTTAGCTTAACGCTGTGATCAAATGAGGGAAGGTACATAATAGTACTCTGAAACTGTAAAGTGATATGGAAGTTCTTGTTGCCCAGAGTAATTTTGTTATTTGTTCCCCTGCCATGGACCTCATGTTGAAAAAGATGTTGACTTCCAAACAGTATATGTAGACAGAAACAACTTTTGGGTTAATGTAGCTGTTGGTATCAGCAGTAACTGGGAGACAGCCAACAGTGGACCTCAGTGACCCAGAAGGGTGGGACCCAGGGATTCTGAAAGACAGAGTTGTGGTAGCTCAGGAGTCCACCATCTACCTGAGCTTTGCAGGTGTAGAAGGTCTCCCAGAATTACTTGACTGTCTCACTAGGGTTTTACTATAGTAGGGACTCTTGCATTTGTATAGCTTTTTCTCCATGGATGTCCCTAGGGCTTTAGGGACAGCCCTTGACCTGATCTTATACATAAGCACATAGAATCCCCTATTTGCAAATACCTGTACACTGGGTAGAGAGCGCTGCTGGAAAATTGGACAACAGGGTAGATTTCTACTTGTGTTGGGAAGAGCTTTCTAACACCATAGGAAAGAGAGAGGGAAGTGATGTGTGGATATTGGCACCTTCTTTGTGTCAAGCATCATGCCTATTGCTCTCCATCCATGCTCTCAGTTAATTTTCATGATAGCTCTGCAAGGGAGGCATTTTAGTCCTATTTCACAGATCAGGAAACCAAGGCCAGGGAGCTTGAGTAATGTAAGTTTTTGTGGCTGCTACCAGCCAGATGCAGGAGTTACGCCTCAGGCTATTTGCCTCTAAAGCTTGTGCTTTTTCCTGTGTAAGCTTCTTTGAGCAGTGATGAGTTCCTTGACCTTGGAAGTGTCCAAGCAGAGGGAAAATGTCCATCTCTTAGAGATGCTATGGACATATTCCTGCATAGGAAGGCTAGATCAGACATCTTTGAAGGTCTTTATTCTCTCCCAAATCCAAAGTTTGAGACTGCCACTTTAGTTTTATACCACTGAACAGAGAGCTCGTCCATGCCCATGTGGTGATCTGGTGGCCAGCATTTATAAATTAAAATTTTAATTACTTGTTAATTTATGATTACATTGTAAGATAAATCAAATACAATACAAAGTGAAAGACTTCTTCATTGCAACCCCTGTTTTCACCCTCCACCTTGAATCACCGGTCTCACACGTACCTATCCAAGTATTTCCTGGGCATTGATATAGGCATTCATGTATATAAGGAAATATACAGTATGTTACATTTTTTCACATAAATTGGATAATTCTTTGCCAGTAGCTCAGCATTTTAATTTTTTAACATGCTTAATATACCATAGAATGTATTTTTAAAAGTCTGGTGCCTAGAATAGGCTGTCGAGCTTTAAATTCCACCCTCATTACTGGTGTGACTTTGGGCAACAACTCAAACTTTTGTGCCTTAGTTTCTTCCTCAGTGAGATGGGTTTAATAGTAGCACTCACCTCTTCAGGGTCACTGTGAGGTGTCAAAGAGATAGCACTGTGTAAAATGTACAATACACCTGGCATTTGCAAGTTATCAGGACATTGGCTCCTATTGAAATGTGTCTATGAGATCTTTCCATGTCAGTGAGTATACTGCACCCTTGTAAATGCCCTATGGTATGGGTGTATATACAATTTAATTATCCATTCTCCTTTTGATGGCCACTTATATAGCTCCCAGGTTTTCATGATCACAAATAGTGCTGGAAAGACTTTCTTGTGTATGTTGCTTTGGGCACATGTGCAAGTATTTCTCTAGGATGGATCCCTAGAATGTGGAATTGCTGGATGGAAGATAATGCACATTTTAATTTGAAAAGATCTGCCAGATTGCCCTCCAAAAATGTAGCACCAGTTCATGCTCCTGCCAGAATCATGCGAGGCTGCTTCCCCACACTGCTGCCAATGTTGGGGATTAGCTATCATTTAAATTTTTTCCCATTAGATGGATAGACACTATATCTCATCATTGTCTGGCTTGCATTTCTCTGATTAGCACTGATGCTGAGGATCTTTTCATATGTTTAACAGCTACTTGGATTTCTTCTGTGAATTACCTGTTCATATCCTTTGTCCATTTTCTACTTAGCTGTCTCTTTCTTATTGATGTGTCAATTTCTCTGGCAACTAAATTGCTCCTTATCTATGCCCATCCTGCTCTTTAGGTCTTATGTGGGCATTTTCCTTTTAATTTAAAGGAGCATCCTTTTCATTTCCAGTTTCTTTATAATGCCTATTCTGGTATCGTGGATGATTTTTCTTCTTATTCCACTGAGGAGATTATGCATCTCTTGCAGGCTCTTTGTTTGTTTTGTAAACGTGGTATTTTCTTAGGAGCCAGTTCTATAATTGAGTTTGGCATCTTTCTTTTATGGTTATGATTTTCCTTAAATATTTATCAATTTTGAGCTCTGAGATAATTTTAGAACTTTGAATTTCCTGTTTATCCATCAGTAGATATAGTCCCTGTTTCCCAAGTCCCGTCTCTCTATGCTTTTAAGGGTTGGAGTTGACAGTGAATGGCTCATCTTTTGGACATGGGAATGTCTGAACTCTTTAGGTGTCTTCTGCATCCCGAGGAAGGAGGGTGCCCCCCACCAACTCCCTGATCTGCCTGAGGCAAAGGCCTCTTCTGTCTGGGGTTCCCCAGCCCGTCCCACCAGTATTTGCTCTAGCCCTGCCCCATAGTAACTTCTTCTGGTTTTCAAGGATTCTTAAACATTGTTGCTTTGTTGATGGCCATCCTTCTTATTTCCTTGTATTTTATGGATTTTTAAAAGCTTATTTTTTTTCCTTTAATTTCTATAAATTTGAGTGAGGAGGAGGCAGACACATATTCTTAGTCTTTCTATGTTGACCCAGTCTCTCTCCTGTAGCTGTTTATTTCTCTTTCTTGATTAGAAGTGAATTTCCTTTGTTTTTCCTTTCAGGAGGAAATTATCACTGTTTCAGGGGGAGAGTTGCTGCAGGAACCCTGTGGACAGAGGGACAGCCCGCCAGACTACCATCTGTTGTTTGAATGATTTTTTTCCCTTACCAGTTGGACTCCTTTGGGCATCCTTTTTTTTTGAACTCAAGAATGTCCCAGCTCAAATCCTTGTGGCCTTCTGGAAGACCCATTGCCATTGCTAGGGTTAAGTAGATTAGAATGTCTAAAGGGATGTGAAATATATAGCACGTGTGCTACTGGTCCCCATCCCCGAGCCCGGGACAGAAATTGCTAATAGTTCATGCAACTCTCTCATGAGGAGTTCAGATTTGACCTCAGAAGATGAAGCCTGTTAGTCACGGCTGCCCTAAGCTGAGCCCCTGGAGCCCACGGATCATGTTTTAATAATCCAAAAAATTCTTGTGCCGAACTCTGAATTTAACACATGGTAGACATTCAATAAATGTTTGTTGAATGAATACACTTCTTTTGAAAAGTCTTCCAATACTGATCAGCAATGATTTCTAGTTAAGTTATGTCCTACTTGTCACTATTTATAAAGTTATGGTTTAGAGAAATATTATAAAGGGTTCATATGGAAAATACAGATACAATATCTTTAAGGATGTCTGTATTCAAACCACAATGATATGATCATCAGAATTATCCAAACATTCTGAGACCATCTTCCATAACAGATGACTGATACTGCTCTGCCTTCCTTATTTGCCTCTTCTGCCACCTCTCTTCTGTCTTGGAAACATATCTTGGCCCTGGTTTTGCCATACTGAGGCAGTGTTTTCATGTATTCCTATAAATGTGCTGCAAATTTGGGGTTAATTATAAATCCAAGAATGGTTTATAGACATTGGATAAGGCTTCTGCTCCCTAGGTCTTGGCCTTCTTTATGCAGATTGCTCAAATAATTACTTCTGCCTTCACAGTCGTTTTGATTTTGATTCTACTGTCAACTTAATTTGAGTATGTTCTTCATATTAAGAAGACCCTTCTAATACCTCCTCAATAACTGTCAGGGGTGGTGGCTATTTGTTCACTTTTCACATTTATGGACATGTGCACAGAGACAGCATGTTATGATGAGAGTAGTCCAGGCTCTAGAATCAAGCAGACTTGTGTTCAGCAACCCACCATGTAACTCACTAGTATTTTAATACAAACAGCATTGCATTTGATGAGAGTAAAGGACTCTGGATGTCAGCGAACTGGTTTACCTAACCTGCTGGTTGTACCAAACATCTCTATGTTCTACTTCCCCTCATGCCTCACTGGTTCCTTAGATCCTTCACCTCATCTTTCACCTGGGTCGCCAAGTCTGCAACTACTTTTGCATGTGCTCTGTGCTTCCCACTGTGTTGATCAGCTTCGTGTGAGCATAAGCCAATCATGCCTTGCCATGTATGTGTCATGGGTTTCTCATCTGTGGCCACAGAGGCATAAGACACCATGCATACCAGAAGAGCTGGAAGCTACGTCTCCATGCAGTGAATCTTGGAACAATGGGTGATAGCGGCTATAGAGGGACTCTTCTGAGAAGCAGTTCTCCATGTGGCCTCTTGGAAGACACTCCTGCAGGACTAGTCCTGAGCTACTGGCTGGTCATGATGAAACCAAGCAGAGGCCGATCAGTACCATACCCTCCCGACTGCTCCCCTCCTCTGCCTCCCTCCTCTTGCTCTTTCTCCTGCCCCCCTGGGATTGCACTCTTGATAAAGTAGCAACACACAAGCATTTGCCACAGGCTCTGCCTTTTAGGGACGCTAGGGTGAGGGCTCATTGGGCAAATGTGCTCAGTAATATCAGTTTTGCAGCCTGGCTCCATAATTCCCATCCTGTCTGCCTGTCTTGCAGGCCCCCTGAGTGAATAAAATGCAGTGAAGGAGGGAACTTGCTTTCTGAATCTCAAGTGCTTTAAAACAATAACTGATTATTGCTAAAATTACCTTCTTTCTGTTAGACTCCAAGGAACCAAATTTTAACTTGGGCTGTGCTACTTATCAACTATGTGACTCTGTTCAAGGCATTTAACCTCACTAACGCTGAGAAGGGAATTTTCTGTATGGCCATCACTAGGTTTCCTGGCAGGTCAGTGAAATGATAAATATGAAAGCTTCATCCAAATGAAAGATATTGCTAATAACAACCGCAGTAACAACAACAACTATTTTGTGCTTAGCAGTGATGTGTCAGGGGAATACAGTGTGATATTTTCAAGGTGTTAGAAGAAACTTCTCATTCCAAGAGCTAGTAGCGGCTTTGAAAGCAGACCGAGCTGGGTCACGAAGCTGAATCCCCAAGCTGTTGTTCTTGTCACCCCTAATTAACATGTGAGAGACAACAGCTGAGTTCTCTATACCTAACACATTTATTTCATTTTATTTGGGGCTGCACTTCTGCATGTCTCATATATTTTAGGTTTTACCTGGCCTTAAAATAAATTCCTTCTAAGTTGTCCTGCAAATGAAATTACTGTCTGGAAAACTGCAATTTCATCTTGAGAGTTTTATTATGCTAATAAATGTCAGGATTCTCAAATAAAGGAATTGCCTTTTTTTTTTTCCCTGAGCCCTACAAATATAATGAAAAATAGTCAGTCAGCTACAAGGCTCAGCGGAGGGAACATTTATAATCTATAACTAGAAAGAGAAGTTGTAAAAAACACTATGCAACTTAAATGGAAGATAAATTTCAAGGAATGAAGGTTAACTTGGGGTATAGATGCAGGGAGACCCCTGTGTGGTAGAGTTGGGGAGCTGCTCATGTGGGGCATGGGGAGATACCTAAGGGGCACAGGCTATGACACGCTGCTGGGAGTGGCCTGGTGGAAGGCAGATGTGGCATGAAGACCTCGGGGCCTGGAAAGTGTGTTCCGTCCGGAGCCTTGAACATTCCATTGTCCTCAAGACTCAATTTGGAGGCAGAAAGACTTTGTTTGGTGACCCTCTACAAGTGTCTTCAGTTTTCTGGACCACACTTCTGTGAAAAGGGGTGACCAATGCTAATGACAAATATCATTTAAGCTCCGTGTATATGTGTAAATCTCACACATGTCTGCCATGTGTGTGTGTGTATGTAAATCTCACACATATCTGCTGAAAGAGACAATGGCCACTTCCCTGGGAAGTTGTATTATAGCACTGGAATTTATAAGTCTGGCTTCGGAGCTGTATAAACCTAAAACCAGTGCTTCTCAAACTGGGACGTGCAAATCAAACATGAGGTAAGGGTCTCAAATGCATACTCTCCTTCCCTGGAGCTGGGTGGGACTTGAGGTTCTGTATTTCTAACAAGCTCTGAATGTTGGTGATGCTGCTGGGATGGAGGCCACACTTTGAGAAGCAAGCCTGGAGAGCAGGGGTTGGCAAATTATAGCTGTAGGCCAAATGGGGCCTGCTGCCTGTGTTTGTACAGCCTGAGAGCCAAGAGTGGTTTTTCCATTTTCAAATGGATGGGAAAAATTAAAAAGAATAATATTTTATGACCTGTGAAAATTGCATTACAAATTTCAGTAATCATAAGTAAAGTTTTATTGGCATACAGCCATACTCCTTTGTCTATATAGTGAGTGTCTTTGGCTGTGAATGGCCTGAAGAGCAGAAAATATTTACTATCTGGCCCTTTTGAGAAAGAGTTTGCTGACCCCAGCTTTAAATTATGGTGTTTATGTTAGGAATTATTTTGCTCTCTTTCTCTGCTTTATCTAAATCTACTCTTAGGAAAGGTTCTAATGTCCTTGTGTATACTTCAGAGAAACCTAATTACATATGTTACATTTTCTAGCAGTGTTCCCATTTCAAACTTGAAACATATCTCTAGTAACCAAAAAGGTGTCTTGTTTCTTTGTCAAAGTATTTTAACCACATGCAGGGAAATAGCATCACAGTTATATTCTTATCTGGGCACAGAATCATTTGCTTTGTAGAATTTATCATACTTCCCTACACTTACTGGTGTTTTTATATATATATGTCTGTTTTGCTCTCCAGTCTGTGAGGTCCTGGAGGTCAGACAATGCCATATTTACTTGTGTGTTTTATGGTGCCTGGAATAGTCAGCCTGGAATTGCATTTGTTACAGATTAGGGACAAATGGACTGGGCAAATTTCAAAGCTCTGCTTTAGCCTTCTGAGGAGGCCTACAGTCGAAGAGCATAGGCTGTGTATTATGGCTACTTTGGGTTGGAATCCCAAATCCACTACTTTCAATTAAGAGGAATAAACAAACAAACAAGTAAAATTGAAAAAGTGAAAGACAACTCTCTAACAGCTAGTCTGAGATGGGGCAACTGAGAATTGAAACAGAAATCACATCTTGGCAAAACTGTTCTGTGACTTGTAAAACAGATCAACTGAACTAAGCTAGAGCCTGCAATGGAAATTGTATGAACTCAAACTTTTATTTCATTTTTTACTAGCTTATGTAAACTCATATGTTTTTTTTTTTTTGAGAGGGCATCTCTCATATTTATTGATCAAATGGTTGTTAACAACAATAAAATTCAGTATAGGGGGGTCAACGCTCAATGTGCAATCATTAATCCATCTCAAGCCTAATTCTCGTCAGTCTCCAATCTTCTGAAGCATAACGAACAAGTTCTTACATGGTGAACGAATTCTTACATAGTGAATAAATTCTTACATGGTGAACAGTATACAAGGGCATTCATCACAGAAACTTTCGGTTTTGATCATGCATTATGACCTATAAACAATCAGGTCAAATACGAATATTCGTTTGATTTTTGTACTTGATTTATATGTTGATCCCACATTTCTCCCTTTATTGTTATTATTTTTATTTTTAATAAAATGCTGAAGTGGTAGGTAGATGCAAGATAAAGGTAGAAAACATAGTTTAGTGCTGTAAGAAGGCAAATGTAGATGATCAGATGATCAGGTGTGTGCCTATGGACCAAGTATTAATCCAGGCTAGACAAGGGCAGCAAGACATCTACGGATGCAGAAGATTTCTCTCAAAGCAGGGGGGGTGAGGTTCTGAGCCTCACCTCTGTTGATCCCCAAATTCTCACCTGATGGCCCCCCTGCGACTGTGCCTGTCTTAGGTTGTTCCTCCCTTGAGGAATCTTACCTGTCTCTGGCTAACCAGTCATCTTCCGGGGCCATACAGGGAAATGTAAAGTTGGTAAGTGAGAGAGAAGCCATATTGGTAAACCCATATGTTTTAATAGGACATCAGACAAACTGATCTAACAATAACTCTGCCTCTTTTTTTTTTTATTGTGGTAAAATATATATAACATAAACATTACCATTTGAACTATTTTTAAGTATACAGTTCAGTGGTATTAATTGCAGTCATGTTGAGCAACCATTACCACCATCATCTAGGCACTGAACTCTTCATCTTGTGAAACTGAATCTTTGTACCTTTTAAAGAATAACTCCCCATTCTTCCTCCCTGACCCAGCCCTTGTAACCCAGCATTTGACTTTCTGTCCATACTAATTGGGTGACTCTAAGTACCTCATCTAATACAGTATTTGTCTGGCTTATTTCACTTAGCCTAATTTCTTCAAGGTTCATCCATGTTGTAGCATGTGTAAGAATTTTTTTCCCTCTTAAGGCTGAATAATAATATTATATGTATAGACCGCATTTTACTTTTCCATTCATCCATCATTAGACATTTGTGTGGCTTCTACCTGTGGCTGTTGTGAATAATGCTGCTGTGAACATGGGGATATACCTGTATGACCCATGTACTAAAGAGCTCCTGGTGCTCCTGTAGTTTCCTAGTTCACACATCCTGACCAGTGCTTGTGTAGGCCATTCTGTGATCAACTCCACGTCCCCAGACTCAATAAATGACGTTTCTTAACTCTTACCCTTTGACGGTATTCCATGATTCCTCTGGTGTGTGCTTTCTCTTTTACAACAAACTGATAAACCTAACTTTGGTTACATGTATATTTCAGGTAGGCTTTAGCTGGTAGGCTTTAAAATGATGGTGTCTGTAAAGCATGGCGTCCATGACAACCACTTAAGAGCTGAATGTCTTCTCTCCATTGACCATGCTCAGACATCTGTGTAAGTCTCTATTGGGAGTGGGTTTCAGTATCCACTTACATCCTTATCTCTATAGCCTCATCTCAGGGGAGGAGCTCATCCCCCAGGAGGCTGTGTCCAGTGAAGGATGGCAAGGTTGCAGATCCAGAGGCAGACTCCAAAATGCTTGTGCCATGTGCTCTTCTGAAGGGAAATTTCTTACTCTGGGGGCACCGATGTCAGAGGCTCAGCTATCAAAGAGGGAATCTGAAGCAATCCTAGAGGGAAGCTGAAGGAGAGGCAGCCTTGGGAGCATCCATACTCTGTAGAATGAGGAAGGACGCTAGCAGAGCTTGTCTATGGTGGAGCCTTAGTCCATTCAGCGAGAGGCTTCTGCGCTCCATGGACACCCTCCTGCTTCTCCCCGAGGCAGGAGGAGGCAGTTAGGGGAAAGAGTAATTCTTTGGTGGAGGAAGGGGTCTGTCATCAATACAAATCTGAATTTAAATGGCAGAAGAAGAATAGAAGAGGCTTCCAGGAAGAGGAAACAAAAGGCATAAGAAAGGTATAGTGGCCAGAAGGTGCAGTAATGTCTGTGTGTGTATGTTCAAGGGCAAAAAGCCTTAAATATGAACCACAACAGTCAAACAGTCATTCAAACCCAAACACGGGCTGTGTGTGTGTGTGTGTGTGTGTGTGTGTGAATGAAGGTCTGATATGGGTTCTTCAGCATACTATACTCTACCCTTCCCTTATCACACAAACTAAACGATTGCACAACTGGATTCATCACAAGGGATGCATTCTGTCTAGATTCTCAGCTATCAGCCAAGCGGCCTTGGACACTTCTGCCAGCCTGTGGGGCAGCAGCAATTTGTGCCAATTACTCGGGTGTTGACCAAAAATTCAGCCTAGACATTCCGTAAGTCTTTTCCTGACTCCTTTAACCATTATTGTTTATTGCTGACTATCGTGGATTTTCTATTTGGCTTGCTCTGATTGGCTGTGATTATTGCCTTTTACTTTGTCATTTTCTAACAACTGTGTTTTCCTCGGGCAAATGCTGGGCAATTGGATAAGAGGGGGCACCCACTCCCTGACGTGTGACATGTGTATTCTTTTCTGCCTCCTATTTCTACTGGCAGTTGGTTGTTGAACAGAACTACAGAAAGTTCTTTGGGATAATTAAGCCTCTCCCCTCACTTCTAATTTCTAAGGATTTATGAAAAGTAAAAAGCACTTGTGTGTTATAAGCAAATAAAACAAGCAGAACAACTAAAATACTACACTGAAATGCAAAAATTAGTCTTCTAGTAAACCTCTAAATCCATAAAAACATCTGTGAGCTAGTAGCCCTGAGTCTGACTCTAGCATGCTGTTTCAGTAACAAATCAGACACCTCCCCAAGTCTGCCTAACAAAATATTGTTCTCCGTTAGCAATTTAGCAATTTGTTCAAGAGGCATGGAATCCCTGAACAAATGGGCCATCAGGAAAGTAATTAATGACACTCGGCATTAGAAGCATTCCTAACCTTAAAACGCAGACACTAACTCATAGCCAAAACAGAAATGCAAAATCATTTTAGGAACAACTTAACTTTTATTACTCAGTACATACCAAGGGAGGAATACTTTGTGTTGAAAGCACTTACGTGACACATCTATAAAACAATAGAGCCCCGGCTGGTAGGTGCAGCCCACATAGCTGTTTAAGAGAAACCGTCAGCATTCACAATAGAGATTTATGTTCTCAATTAAGCAATTCAATTATTGGTTTAAGGGAGCTACCATTTCTCTCAGCAATTTTAAAAGCCCTAAACGCTAATTTTTACCCAATTGCACTTAGAAATACAATGGCAACTCTAAAAGGAAAAAGAGTCTGAGACACATTTCATATAATCTTGTAAGCTTTTTCTCCTGTCTCTGTTTCTTACTTCTTCAGATGGAATAATTTTTCATTGAATACATAATCTGTCTTTTTCCACAGACACCTGGCACTGGGCAGGAAAAGAAGATCCGGGGCTGTTGGTGTCTGTATTAGTCAGGGCCCTACTAGGAGAGCAGAGGGAGTCTCTGCAAGGGGCATTTGATGAGGTTTCATGCACAAAGGTGGGGACCACAGGGAAAGTGCAGGGACTTGTGGCCTAGGAGCTTCCCAGCTGCTCCGTGGGCCATAATGACAGGGGAGGGAGCAGTTACAGCATGAGGGAGGCACACACACAGCTGGCCATTCTGAGAGGGTCAGGACTGTTTCCAGGGACAGAGCCGGTGTGAGGTGACCCTGCAGGCAGGCAGCCAAGGTGGTAAATACACACCCCGACCTCACCCACCTCCCTCCAATCTCTGCTGCACACCCCCACCAGTGGCTGGACCAGGCTAAGGCCAGAGGGTCTGACATTCTTCGTGTAATCTACAGAGGTGAGCCTCCCAAGGGGACGGGCCACAAGGGCATCTAGGGGGCAAAATTAGTCTGATGGTGTCCCAGCCTTTCTTGCCAAACCTGATTCCCTCACATATTCAGTGTCTCTGCCTGCTCCCCTGTTCTATCCAACACTGTCACCTTTCCAGGGCCTCTTGCTTTGTCTGCTAATGGGCCTCTTTATCTTGTTTTGAAGACAGAGGCTAGATCTCATTTCCCAACCTTGTCTTTTAAACTTGGCTGCAGTGTTTGGGTGCCCCCACCATGAGGTCACCCTCACCTTTCCCTCTGTACCTGAGGAGACAGACAGCATGGCAGTGGTCACTGGACCCCAGGATGGCCTCATCCTTCACGCTGACATTCTTTTGGTATTGCCACTTTTGATGTAATTTCCAGGATTCCAGTTAGTTTCATTTGTAACCATGAACCCGTTCTTGGTACATTTTTCTGTCCTGGCTGTGACCGTTTGAACCCTCTCCAAATAAAGGTTTATTCCACTTATGCTAACTTTCTCCACTTTTCCCATGGGGTAAATTCTCTCCTTTT
This sequence comes from Manis javanica, assembly GCF_040802235.1. Classification (NCBI taxonomy): domain Eukaryota; kingdom Metazoa; phylum Chordata; class Mammalia; order Pholidota; family Manidae; genus Manis; species Manis javanica. Next base: position 67,059,894 of record NC_133162.1, read on the forward strand.
TTGGGTCCTCAAAGACAGATTAATGACAGGAGACTTGTGAGGTCCACCAGAGAAGCACACGATTGGAGACAGCACAGTCGGAGTGTCCCTGGAACTTCTCACCTGAACCTGTGGATCAGGGTTCCCGCTCTGCTCCTCCTCCTGGGCTGGAAGTCAGGGCTCTGCTGCTGGGACAGCATGGAGACGTCGGGTGCTGCCCACCGGGCAGCTCTGTCCAGTTTCTCCATGGAATTGTTTTATGGTTTTGGCAGAAGGAGAGGATGGCCATTTGAAATGGCTGTTGTTGTCTCCTCTCTGGTTAATCTGAGCACATGGGATGAAATTACTAGGTGTAATTTCTGGCTAATTAGAAGGAAAAAGTGAAGTTTTAACTAGAGGTTGGGCTTCAGGTTGAGTCTGATAGGGCTGTATTTGAAACTTTGCCACAACATGGAAGGCAGAAAATGAACTAATAAAGAGGGGAGAGGTCCTCAATTGTCTGCTTATGTCTGTCCCACCAGTAAATTGCTGAGACACAGGATCTCATGCCAGGTAGGAACAGGAAGCTCTAACATAGGTTCCAATTTTGCTCACATGAGAATAATCCAGGCATCTTAAAAACAAACAACTGAACCATAATGTTCTACTCTGAAGATGCTGGTACCACCGGTCTGGGCTGGGGCCTCTGCATCAGCATATTTTAAGGAAATGGGGACTCTATGTTTCTGAGGTTAGTGGTCCCCTCAGTGGAGTGCAGGGTGGTGTGGACATGCTGGCTTTGTGGGGCTGGTAACAATTACAATCTTTATAATTCAGGTAACTGTGTAAGAAATGGGACTTTAATTTTCTGTAATCAAACCTCATTTACATCGTTCCCATTCTGCTGAGTAAAACTTGGTTATTTCAGGTTAAAGTCAGTCAATCCACAATCCCCTCTTCTTCCCAGGGTGGATTTGCAGCACTGGGCGATTTGTGACTTATCCTGGGGTGTGATGTGGCTGCCTAGGGGACTGCCTTGCAGATGTCCCATTCGAATGAGCATCCATTGTTACATGGAGACCTACCTGATCTTTGGGGTCTGTCCTGCTGTCCTGCTGGACCCCAGCAGAAGTTCCCCTCTAGTTCCCAGCTGTGAGACTCACACCATAGTTGCTGATAGTCAGGCCCTGGCTTCCAAGCCCTTTCAGGAAAGGGTCTGTCTACTTTCTGAGCTCTCTCTATCCAGACATGTGGGGACTCTGACACCACCTGGGTGCTTCCTTCTGGGCACCTCCATGTAGCTCACATATATCAGCACAGTGGGCCATCAGGGTGGAGACCCAGGAAGGAATCAATGTTCCAGTTCAAGTCCGTCCAAAGACTGCCTGCTGCAGAATTCCCTCTTGCCCAGGAATGGTCAGCCTTTTGTTCTATCCAGGCCTTCAGCTAATTGGATGAGGCCCACCCACATTATGGAAAGCAACCTGCTTTATTCAAAATTCACCAACTTAAAAGTTAATGCATTCAACAACACCCTCCCAGATATGTCTGACCACATATCTGGGTACTATGGCCCAGCCAAGTTGACATATAAAATGAACCACCTCAGTGGCCCTTATTCCACAGCCAAGGAAGGTGTTAAGTGCTGACCTGCTGATGACATAACCTTGGCCACGGTGACCCTAAGGACCTTGCTCAGTGGTCCCTTCTCTGGTGCTCAGTCTCATTCCTGGGGGCAGCCATACATGCCTCAGACTGGAAGGGCCCATCCCAAACAAGCCTTTGCCAAATCACTCCACGCTGCTTCTTTATCTTAAATGGGAGAGGGAGATTGTCCATGGACTCTGCTCTTTCTCTCAGGCTTGCAAATGCAAAGGCATCAGATTAAAAATAACCCTCTCCAGAGTCAGCCTGGCTGAATCCTTCCGGGGCCTCTCCCATGGAGGCCTATCTATCAGGGGAACACAAGCCTGTCTGGTCCTGCCTTCCACTTGCTAGTAGGTGAAAAGAAGTGAGCTGCCGCAGCCATTTGCCCGTGACTTTTGGGTATTTTATGTGACTTCTGGAAGCCACCTGCATTAGCTCCAGCTTCTGTCCTTTTTGCCAGGGGATGGGTAGTTGTAGGCTGGCTGTGTCTGAGAACTCCAAACACTTGTTCTCCTTCTGGAGACAAGTATTCACTGCACACTGGATCCTTTCTAATGACAGGGGCACTCTGACTGTGGAAACTCCACACATTCTTTCCTTTGACAGATACAGTGTGACCAGGACTTGCAAAGTAATGAAGGGAATGTCAGTCCAAGTTGGAATCCCTGGCCTGCACCTGCTTCCTCTTGTCTTGGTCTGCACTCATCTCTGTTGCTTCCTTTTGCACCCCAGAAGCAATATGCCTCCCCTAGCCAGCATTTGTTCACGTGTTGGACACAGCCTAGATGCTGGCTGAGCGCCTGACGTGGCCTGGGTGCTGGGAACACAGGGACAGATCAGCCACAGACAGTGCTTTCTAGGGAACTCCCTGTCCAGTGGGGTTACTGGAGCAGCAATGTCAGAGCTCTGGCCCATCCCCTCAGATCCTGTCTTGCCATCACTGCTGTCACCGTCTTGCTTTCAATAGCTTGTCCCTGCCACTCTTCTCAGAGGACTGTGTCAGACAAGTGGAGACAGGATGTGCCTTGGAGTTCATATTTCCACTTCCTTCTCTAGCCCTGGCTTCCACTACCAACGAGTCTGGGTGTGGAGTGTGGGACCCCAGTCCCTTGATTGGGTGGAACAGTTCTGAGCACAGTTTACCCTCCTGAGTTTCCCCATCAAGTCACCTTGAAGCCACTCTCTGCTTTGCTTTTGTCCATGAGCTCTTCCTTGCTTGGCTTCCTCCTCTGCCTGTCCTGTTTCCCCTGCTCCCCTGCTGATATTCCCTGGAGAATTTCCATTATAAATCACTAGTATGTGATTCCTCCTATTAAGGTCTGCTTTTGGGCAATCTGTCTTAGGGCAGTCACAGAAACCTGGTCAGAAAAATAACAAACCATATGATTAAATTTAAGGGATGCTTGGCACACAGTTCAGGCACTGTGTGGATGTGTGTGTGTGACACACACAGAGAAAAGTGTGTTGAGGAAGTTTTGGCACCATCACGATGCTTGTGTATGGCTGTAGTGGCTTCCATTGTCTTTCTGGCTGCCTGGTATCTGAGCTGTTACCTGAGTAGGTCTGGTTGAATGCAGGCTTCATGTCATATCACAGAAGCTGAAAAGCCCAGGTTCCCCATTTTCTGCCTCCCTTGTACGAAGGATAAAGCCCTTCAGACTTGCCCAGCTGGACGGATCTGTCTGGGACTTGGCATTGCAGCTCAGAGTCTCAGTTCCTGGACTGGTGATGGCAGCAGTGCAGGGGACAGTCAGCCTCCAGGAGAGATGGCGCTGGTGGTGCACACCCCTGCAGCATCTGGTGCTTGGCGGAGGCACAGAGGGGTCATCCCTGGATGTTGGCTGTGGTTCTCACTGTGCTGTCCTTCATTCCCAACCACCTGGCTGACTGCTTCTCTGGCCTTCTTGGTGACGCTGTGAGCTCCCTTATATCCCCCCTTTTATGCTATTTTACTGCTTAAGTCATCCAGAGACAGATTTTGTTGCCACTAAGGGCCCCGACTAGTCCATGGTACAGAAATTTGGGGAGAATTGAGGGAAAGGACAAGGGAGGGGGCTTGCAGGTGTAAAAGGGCACCAGGATGGGGGGGCTGCTGGAGTTTGGTGTCACTGGGGATGGACTCAGGGATGAGCTGGGGAGGCCAGTGCACAAGGATCTCACCGGATCATACAGGGACTCATGTTGTTCTGTTTCTCTGTACTTCAAAATGTAACCAAGATGGAGAAATAGGCTTTCAATACTTAATGACCTATGCTCTTTAACTGAAAAATAAATTGCATTTATTTTATTTGCAAATGAACATTTCTGTAATACTGCTGCCTCTTGACTTCTTAGGCCCTTCAGTCCAGAACAAACTGTGGAGAAAGGGTCCTGATTTATCTAAAATTGCAAGCCCTCTCAGGGGAGCTAAGGCAAGGGGCATGGTCATTTTCAAAGCAGTTCACTTTCCATGTCTAATTTGGAGGCATTCTTTGCATTTTACAGATGAGAAAACTGGGAATCAGGTAACTTAAAAGGTGTTTTGAGGTGACTCAGTGACAGAACCTGACGGTGTGAACCCAGACCTTGTAGTTCTATGGCATGAAGTCTTTGCCTATGTGCTCTCTGAAGATTTTATTTGCAGGTCACGTTCCAGTGTCTGCTAGAGCACATGTGAAATACGGCTCACCTTCAGTGTGGCGAGGAGATATCAATCTTGTTTCTTCTGTGTCTTTCCAGTTTGGATGTGAGAGAAGATGTACATTCATCAGGGATGCCTGAGACCACTGCTAAAGATTCAGCTCTAACTGATGGAGAGCTTCAGGGTTTGCAGTTATGGGTGGGTCTAACACTGGCAGTGAGGGGCCAATAAATGAAACTATGGCATCCATAAGTTTGAGATGCTATGACCTACATGTTTGTGTAAATCAAAGCCTTTTACTAGTATCTGTGAGCAGTGAGATGCTGAGGACCTGGATCTTTGGGGAGAAAATTCATATAATGGTAATAATGACCATTTATTGAACATCCATTGCATGCTGGATACCATCCTAGGCACTTGTATATGGAATCTATACAGTGCATGCAAAGTGCAGTGAGGTAGATGTGGGCTATGCCAATTTTGCAGACATGGAATTCAGGGTTCAAGATGGTTAAGTCCTTCATCTGATATCATATAGCTGGTAGGTGGAAAAACTAGGGTTCAAATTCTTTCAACTCGAAAGTCCATATACTTTCGTTTTACAATATTGCTACTCAAAGTGTGGTCCTTGAGCCAGCAGCAACGTTGTTAGTAATGCGGGGGTCCAGGCTCCATCCTAGCCCCAGCTAATCAGAGTTTGCATTTGAACATCATCCCCAGGTGATGGCTGTTTATGTAAATATCAAGACATTGCTCTGGTCTACACGGCATGGACTTCATCCCTTCAGGGTCTTCTGGATGGAATTCTCAGTTGAGCAAGAACAGACCAAAATCTCATGGAACATTTCTTTCCCCTGTATGTGGAGAACTGTTCCACTGTAGCCCCGCATGATCCGTGCAGGTTTCAAACTGCTGGTGACAGGCCAGAATTTTTGAAAGGCCGGCAGTTTGTGATATTCAGTTTGGCCAGCAGGGGGCACTCGCAGCCTCGCCCTGGGCAGCCTCTTCAACAGCTGGAAAAACAGGAGGGAGGCTCAGACCCTGGCAGTGCGGAGGGTGTAAATCACGCTATAGTGACAACGCTCTCTGCTCACTGGGCCTGGGAGACCTGGCTTTGCAGTACTGTGACGGAGGTGGGGGTGGGAGAGACTTTTGTCAGTGTGTGTGTTTCTGAGTAAGTGATGGCACTAACGTCCTGGAAAAGACCACAGCTTTCTCCACAGCCTGTGGCCCAGTGTGTGCATGGGGACAGGGTCCGCAATTCTAATGCTGCCTGTGCCACAAACTCATTGTCATTTTGGGAGTTGGTTCTTTATCTCTGCCTTAGTTCCCTCAGCTCTCTGAGGAATAAGGTGCATAAGATCACCTCTGAGGTCTTTTCAAGCTGCAACATTCTATCAAGTCATAATTAAAATGCCCCTGCAGAATACTCTCTAGTAAAAAAAACTTTTTTTGTTAAGTCAAACTGCACAAAGCTAATTATCACTCCTCAACTCAACTATTTTATAACTTTCACTTTTTTTTGCCTAAGTGTTATTTTTAGCCACAAAAGTGGGTATTTAAAATATGAAAAGAAGTCACAACAAAACACAAATCTAAGTTGCCAAAACCACAGACATCCTCACACTCAGAAAGATGGCATGTTTACTGAACTACTGCCTACCACGCCTCTACTTTACTTTCATCTTGATTCTTTTGGCTTCAGACTCTGATCATCTCTCCATATAATTGTTACTTTATAACATTTTCCATGCAGAGTTAAAAAGACAAACTATTGTTTCCTCTGACATAGTTGATCAAAATGGATGTTTTATTCTTGGTGTTTGGGATGTGTAAGCCATGCGTCTTCCAACACAGACGGATTTGTTGCTGTAATATTGCTGCAGGATTGTGCTTTGCAAAGGAAATCTAAAAAAATTCCTATCTCACCCAACTCCCCTCAATACAGAAAAATACATGTAACTTTTTACAGTACATTCTGGAGTCTTTTCTTGAGAGGACAGAGCTTTCATTTTGATTAAATGTCCTGAATTCTGGTTTTCACCACCCATTGACTACATTTGATGATTTGAAGGCTTTTTCACAGATTGACCTCTGGCTCAGTACATTCTAAAGCTTTTTTCTCCAACACTCTCCATTCATTTCTGTTGCCAAGTGCAGTAGGACATGTTCGTAGGGTGATGGAACTGGTGGCCCCCTACCCTTGAGAGGATGCCGAAGGAGCTGGCGTGTACAGTGTTCCTGGGAGCCATTTCCTACACTGTGACTTTCTCCAAAGCTCTGGGTGAATTCCGTCATTGCTCCTGAGGGATTTTTATCTGAGGGGGCAATGTGGCCATTGGCAGAGCCCCTGGAGGATAATGGGTGATATGGCTTCATTTTCACTATGTCCTATCCCTGATTGCGGCCCTTCACAGATGCTCCCCCGAATGACAAGGCAGGACTCCACAGAGATGTTGGTCGGCTCTTCTGCCACGGTTCCGAACCAGGGCCACATGACAGAATCATTTGGGGTGTGGAGGGGGTGCTTAAAAGCAATCCTCATGCATAGCTCTCCTCACCCTTTGAGGCTAATTAAAACAAAATCTCTGGGGGTGAGACCCAGGCATCTTATTTAAAAAAAAATCTATCCATCTGATTCCAATTGCAGCCAAGGTTGAGAAGCACTGGGCTGTGGAAATTTTTGCCCACTACAGAGCTGGGATTTAATTTACAAAGCTGGGAGTCATTTACAAAGCTGCCAGCTGTTCCTTGTTGGCTGTGCCAACAGAGAGAACATGCTTATAGTTTTTTATTTCTGTAAAATACCATCAATAGTCCCAACAGTAAACAGGAGAAGGTTCTTAAAGCCATGTACTTCAGGAGAAAAATTGGGGTCTGGACTCAGCTGCCAAGAGAAGAAATTCAGAAGGATGGGACAGAAGCCCATGCAAGAGAAAACGAGGGTAGGCATCATTGCAGATGCTTTAAAATTCCTTGTCTTGGAAAGGGGGCTGGAGCACAGAGGGGGAAGGACACTGGGCAAGAGGGAAGGAGGAAGTACATCTGCTCTTGGACTCACAGCCAAAGGAAGAACTCTGACTGTCAGAAGAGGATTTGTCTGCCGGGGACCTTGCCCCATCTACCACTTTCTCCACCTTCGAGGGTCAGTGTCCCTCTCCCTGGGGACCCTGATGAAGGCCTGTGTACCATTTCCAGCCCTTTCCAAGAGGACAGGACCTGTGGGGCATGGCCAGGAACTGAGCAGGGCAAGTGTGGGAGGGGACGGGAGCTGGTAAGAGGGGAGATGTCCTAGATAGCTGGGTGACCCCGCTCTGTGCTCTCACAGCAGGGGTCTCTCCTCCCTAGCCCATGCTACCCACTATGACTACTGAGTGGGGAAAAGGTATGAATTACTTACATGATACTTGAGGTACAAAAAGGGACACATTTCCTAAGTTTTCCAAATAATACACAATCCAGCTCTGAGACTCAGTGCACGAAGAAGCCAGGCTCACTGATTTCTGGGCTGTCCTGAGACCAGTGCCCTGAGGCTCCCAGGTCCCCAGCAGCTGCTCATTTCCTTCTCTTTGCTAACGATGTCACTGCTTCCCTGGGAAGCCTTCTGGGATGATGTTCTGGTTCCCGGCAGGAGCAGAAATCCAAGTCCTTCCCCTTCTGCAGCTGATCTTGAGCAGCTGGAACAACACTCCCTTCAATCCCTAAGGTTCAAAGCTGCAAACTCCTCACCCCAGACTAGCCATTCTCATTGGATTCACCTGGGGGAATTACAAACTGATGACTGGCTCTCACCTCCAGATTTTCTGATTTAATTGGCCTGGATATAATCTGGGCATAGTGACTTTTAAAAATTCCAGATGATCCTAACCTGCAGCCAAGACTGAGAGCTACTGCCAGCCCAGTGCTCTTCATTGGGCATAGAGAAGGTTCACAAACCCAGCAGCCTGTAGAGGGTGAGAAGTTATCATCAACAGATTGGCACTCAGCCATTGTTGCAAGAACAGATAAATGCCTAAATGGGTGGGTGGGTACATGATGAGTATGTGGATGGATGAACAGAATCACTGCCTCCTGAGAAGCTGTGGAAAACCAGCCTCTCAGGGTTTATGGTTCTTTTCAAGAGCCAGAATTGGCAGGGCCATTTGAAAGCAGAGCAACCTATAAATTCGGTTTTTAAAAGGGCCAGAACCTCAGTTGCCTGGGAAGTTTTATTTTAGCTATTTATGTTCTTGCGATTTAAGTTTTTATAAGAGTAGCCACCATACCAGCCTCTCTCTTTGGATGCGCAGACCCCACCACTGAGGAGTGGAAAGAAAGCACATTCCTAAGAAAGCCATCAAGCTCAAAGCGTGACCTTTCAGATATGATTTATAAGAGATGGAAAAAAAAATGCTGCAATGAAAAGAGTACGATTTCTTTCTTTCATTCTTTCCCAGCTACCTTTATTCCTGGAGGACATATCTTTGAGCTGCCTTTTATTCTGTCATTGTGCAGGCCTCTCTGCAACCTGTACAGCAGAGAATCCCCCAAGGCAAGAGACACTTTTTGAGCCCGGGGTGGAGGTGGGGGGCGATGGGAAGATGCGAGGGGGCTGTTGTCAACTCCTGTCCTGACCTGATTTCACCCCCGCTGCGCCTAGGCAGCACGCAGACCCGCAGACCTCTCACCTCTTCCTCGGCAGGGAATGGAAAGCAGCCCATGTCCCTGGGGCACACATTAAAATCAGCCAAGGGAAGAAGCTCCTAGCAGATTCCCCAAGTACCAACCCTGGAGCTCACATTGTCTTCTCCCTGTGGAGTCGGGACAGCATTACAGGCACAGCTCATTTTATTGAGCTTCCCTTTATTGTGCTTTGCAGATACTGTGTTTTTGTGCAAATTGAAGGTTTGTGGCAACCCTGCATCCAGCAAGTCCATTGGTGCCATTTTTCCAATAGCATTTGCTCACTTTGTGTCGCTATGGCTGGCACAGTTCATTAATTCTCTCAATACTCCAGTCTTTTTCATTTATGTTTGTTATGGTGATCCATAATCAGTGATTATGAACTGCTCAAAGTTTAGATGATCACTAGCAATTTTTGGCACTAAAGTGTTTTAAAACTAAGGTTTGTACATTTTTTTAAAAGACATAATGCTATTGTATACTTAATAGACCACAGAATAGTGTCAACATAACTTCTGTACGCACTGGGAAACAAAAAATTCATTTGGCTTGCTTTATTGCGATCCTTGCTTTATTGCAGTGGTCTGACCCTGAACGTGCAATATCGCCATGGTGTGCCTGGACCCTCCTGGCATCACCGTATGACAGTATGCATGCACAGAGTCTTGCCAGCCAGGGAAGCTCATCCAAGTCTTAGTGTTTAGAATTTTTACTGGGGCTCCATCTTGTAGGCATGACTGCCTGTTCATGTGGCTCATGTTAATGTCCAGTCTCTCTAGCTGTGTGGATACTACATAACTCAAATCTCCCACCTTAAACCACATCGTTAGACTGTGTGATCCAAGGCCCTCAGGCAGATAAAAGGCACTACTACCAGCCATGACATTCCAAGAACTTAGAGATAACCTCCCAGGAGCCAGGGCAAAGATCAGACGTCTTTTAGAGCAGGGTTAAAATCTTCACTGCACAATGTCCAAATGGAAATTCGAAGTAAACTATTGGATATGTGAGTCTGGAGCTCAGAGGAAATATCAGAGCTAGAGTTAAAATGGTTGGCGGGTCTTAGACATAGGGATGTTATTAAAATCCAGGGTGAATAGCGGAGATTTGAGGGCTCAGTACAAAGTCCAGCCACCCCACCCTTTGAAGACATACAAAGAGACTGAATTAACAAAGGACATGGAGTGGTATCAGCCAGTGGGGTAGGAAGAAACTAGACACTTCCAGAGAGCCTCTGAGATACATGTACAAGCCAGAATGGCTAGGGGTGTCAGAATCATAAATACAAGCGAGTTTGAAGGAAGAATAATTACTAGTTTTAATGGAATGCTTAATGCCCTTTAAGACTTATGCTTGCATTATGCACAAAACTCTATGAGCTATCTTCTGTAAATTCCCCATTTTACAAAAATCACTAACATTTAGTAAGTGCTTAATATAAATTAATACTGGTGTTCACATTATGCACAAGTCTCTATGAGGTATCTTCTCTATTAGATTCCCCCATATTACAGAAGAAGCATTAAGCCTTAATGAGTGAAATAACTGGACCAGGGCCAAACTAGGTTCACTCCACATCCTTCTGACTTCAGAGCAGTTGATATTAAGTAATGGGCAACACAGTTTCAGTCTGGGGTAGGAATGAGGGGTCCTTAATAGAGGCAAGAGGTGCTTTCTGCAGGCTGCATTTGGAAGCAGATGTAGAACTGCTCTATGCAGAAGCAGAGGTGGACATGGGCCTATCCTGCTCTGCCAAGGACACAGGGCAGACGTCCCAGCAGCTGAGGCCCTCTGAGGCAGGCACAGGTGGTGCAGGACGTGTTCTGGCGGGCGGGCCGTGGTCAGGGAGGGTGAATGTGCATCCCCCTTCCAGTCAACCCTGCTGCTCCTCCTATAAGACAGGCTACTCCTGGGGACTCTGCCTGCTTTGTTTCCTTCTATGCTTTCTGGACCATTAAGTGTAATCAATGACCACAATTCCCCACTCCCCTCAAGTTATTCTGTCTGTGTCTTCAGTTTTCTTAAATGGAAATTAGTCAATCAATAAGCTGCAGTTGGGTGCATATACATAGTTGTTGCCATATAGATCTATACTAAGCAATAATTATATGCCTATGTTAGGGGGCTATGTTAGGTGCATGTTAACATTCCAGTGAGGTAGGTATTATTATTCCCACTTAAAGGTGGGGAAACTTCAGAAAGGTAAAGTTGCACAGCTAGGATTCAAACCCCAGCTGGCCTGGCCCCAAAGCTTGTCCACTTAATCCCTGTGTGTAACTCTGACCAGGTCCTGAGGTTACATTCCATGAGGTTGTCCAGGCTCATGTGCAAGCTGTCTTTCAGCCTCATTGGTTAATTATGAGATTGCTGGTTTCTCCCTTTAAGCCATAAACAGCTAGATAATGATGTTTTGGTGAAGGCCAACAGCAGGAAAGTTAGCTGTCTAGGAGGAATAATAGCTGAGGGATAAAAGCTGAGGAAGAACGTGGGCCTTCCTTGAACATCAGCTGTGGGCAATGGGGACAGATACCCCACCTACCAGCGGGATTTGTGCCTACCCTGACACTCAGCCAGGTCTTGGGCCAGGAGGTGGAGGTGCAGTGCAGGTGTGTGAGCACTCCATGCCAAATAGCTGAGTCTTCGGCTTTGTGCTGCTTTTGGCTGATGATTTGTGACCGAAGGTGAGCAAAATTAGGTAATACTCCGTAATACCATGTGATTCTCCTATCAGGCCGAGAGGCACACTAGGCTATACTATTGTTCCTGGCTTGTAAGTGAGGAAATTACTCACAGAGGTTGACCAGAACGCCCAAAGTGGCATTCCTGGCAGGATGGGGACTCCCACATGCTTCCTGCTCCACCGGGATGCCTTCTCAGAGGACTGAATTTACTGTTCAGCCTTGTCCCTAGTCCCAGAGAGGGTTCCACCCTCCTTCCAGAGTCAGAGACATGAGTGTGGGAGGAGAAAACATGTAGATAGCAGCTATTGTGTTTCTCCTATTGGGTAGGAGAAACATCCTACAAAATTTGATTATCCCCAGATCCAAGCCAAGCATGGTTGCTGGGCTAGTACCTAACTCTTAGGTTTGCCCAGGCATGGAGGAAAATGGGATATAAAATGCTTATAAGGTGTTACTGTTGTGTGAATGCAGGGGCTTGGAGTGATTACAATGTGAAATCTACCTGGCAGCTCAGCAGTAAAACTGCAGCTAATTAATTTTGGATAACTTGATAGAACTGTCCTCATTCTTAATCCTCTCTCTGCTCTTTGCCAAAAGATGAATGAGGGGGATGTGGATGAAAATGTAATCTGTAACTTGCAAAGTAACATCTGTGTGTGACCACCTGGCATTTCCACTGTAGCCCACACTGGGTTTTCAAACACAGGCCTTCTCTTCCCATAGGGTCTGTCTGGGAAAGAAAGGTGGAGGCTCTTAGGGGATTTCATTAATTTGTGGCCATACTGCAGAAGAATTGAAAATAAGGAGTCTGGATGAGAAAGGAGAAGAGGATTTAAGAGTCCAACAGATGCAGAGTTGATGGAGAAATTCAGAGAAAGTTAGAGCTGGAAAGTTTCTGACAAGTCATCTGTTCTAGTCCTCCCTTATAAAATTGTGGCAATCTTTGAGTTATTGGCAATAATTTCACTTTTAAAGAGGAGTATTGGCAATGTCTGGACTTAGCCCTGGGAACTTAACCTGCAAGGGGTGAAGACCTGTGCATGGAGCTCTCGCACATCTCTTGATAAAGCTCCAGGGTGGAAGGCGACATCTGAAAATGATCTGGGGAGCAGCATCTATTCCAGGCAGGCCTGTTAGATCTGACCGAACCACGGCTGACCGTATCTAGGTGCCTTGGCTGGTGGAGGGCTCCCACTAGGTCAGTGTTAGGGTTCCAGCCAGGGCGGCTGCACCTCTCTAAGTCTCAAGCTCGGGGAACAGGGCAGCAGGGGTCCCTCCAGCTCTGACTACATATCCCTAAGGCATGACACAGCTCCCTGTGGGAAACCCTGAAAATTGTTCTGCTGATCAAAACCAGGCCCCTTCTCAAGCCTATGACATTTCTCAGAATTCTCTTTTCTTCCTTTGCTGGACAGTTTTTTAGTGTTCTCACCAGCACTTCTGTTTGTAGCCTGAGTGACAAGAAGCAGGCTTCCCATCTCGCCAGTCTTCTCTGGTCTCTGGGTCCCTCAGAATGCCAGTTCACAAAGGGCTGTGTTTCCCAGGGTAAGGCCCTTGGATTAAGAAGTGTTGGCAGACCGCAGAAGGGTTTTGTCCTCTATTAGATTCTTTTTAATTTAAAACCTTTTTATTTTACAGTAGTTCTTAAGTTTTCAGAAAAACTGCCAATATAAAACAGAGAATTCCTGTGTGCCCCACACCCAGCTTCCTGTATTATTAACACTGACAGTATACAGTGCATTTGCCATAGTGAATGAACCAATAGCGACATATTATCATTAACTAAAATCCATACCTTATTCAGACTTCCTGAGTTTTTTTTAACTCTGGCAATATCTCAGACCCACCAAAGGGTTTTAAGTAGGGGTGCTATGTGGTCAGCTTTGAGTTTTGGAGAACTCTGGGACTAGAGTGCTGAAAAGTGGCTGTCCTCTCAGAGATGTGTCTCAGGGTTTAAGGATGTGGGTAGACTTGCATCTGGGCTCAGACCCTGAGTCTATAGGAGGCAGGCTATGCTGCTCACTGGGTCAAAGCCATGCTCTGCCCCTGCAGGAAGCATTGTCAAGAAATTGATACCTTTTGTCTAGGGTTTTAGATTTACTACTATATAGTTGATTTAATTATTATCATTTCATTTATATTGTGCCTGTAGGTATTTCATGTTTCATTCTGTTGTTTATTTTAATTTTCTCCCTTTTGTCTTGATCAGTCTTGCCAAAGTTCTATGTTATTACTTTCTTCAAAGAAATAGCTTTTGATTTTGTGAAATGTCTATTTTTTATTATCAATAGCATGCATTTTTGCCTTTATCCAGATTATTTTCTGGTTTCTTATTTCTTTCTTTCTTTATATATTTATTTATTTTAAAATTAATTAATTTATTAATTTTGTTGTCATTAATCTACAATTACATGGAGTATTATGTTTACTAGGGTCTCCCCTTCACCAAATCCCCCCCACAAACCCCATTACAGTCCCTGTCCATCAGCATAGTAAGATGCTGTAGAATCACTACTTGTCTTCTCTGTGTTGCACAGCCCTCCCTGTGCCCCCCCACAACACATTATACATGCTAATCGTGATGTCCCCTTTCTTTTTCCCTACTCTTATCCCTTCCTTCCCTCCCTTTCTCCCCAGTCCCTTTCCCTTTGGTAACTATTAGTCCATTCTTAGGTTCTATGATTCTGCTGTTGTTTTGTTACTTCAGTCTTTCTTTGTTCCTATAGTCTTTGGGTTTGAGGTGAGTCTCTTGTAAGCAGCATAGAGATGGGTCTTGCTTTTTTATCCATTCTATTATACTGTGTCTTTTGATTGGTGCATTCAGTCCATTTACATTTAGGGTGATTATTGAAAGATATGTACTTATTGCCATTGCAGGCTTTAGATTCGTGGTTGCCAAAGGTTCAAGGTTAGCTTCTTTAGTATCTTACTGTCTAACTTAACTCACTTACTGAGCTATTTTAAACACTGTTTGGTCATTCTTTATTTTTCTCCCTTCTTATTCCTCCTCCTCCATTCTTTGTATGTTGGTTGTTTTATTCTGTGCTCTTTTGTGCTTCCTTTAACTGCTTTTGTGGGTAGTTGATTTTATTTTTTGCCTTTAGTTAGTATTTGGTTGGTCTGCTTTCTTTGCTATGATTTTATTTTCTCTGGTGACATCTATTTAGTCTTAGGAGTGCTTCCATCTAGAGCAGTCCCTCTAAAATACCCTGTAGAGGTGGTTTGTGGGAGGCAAATTCCCTCAATTTTTGCTTGTCTGGGAATTGTTTAATCCCTCCTTCATATTTAAATGATAGTCGTGCTGGATACAGTATTCTTGGTTCAAGGCCCTTCTCTTTCATTGCATTAAATATATCATGCCATTCTCTTCTGGCATGTAATTTCTGTTGAGAAGTCTGATGATAGCCTGATGGGTTTTCCTTTGTCGGTGACCTTTTCCCTCTCTCTAGCTGCCTTTAAAACTCTGTCTTTGTTCTTGATCTTTGCCATTTTAATTATTATGTGTCTTGGTGTTGTCCTCCTTGGGTCCTTTCTGTTGGGAGTTCTGTACACTTCCATGGTCTGATCGATTATTTCCTCCCCCAGTTTGGGGAAGTTTTCAGCAATTATTTCTTCAAATACTCTTTCTATCCCTTTCTCTCTCTCTTCTTCTTCTGGTACCCCTATAATGTGGATATTGTTCCTTTTGGATTGGTCACACAGTTCTCTGAATATTGTTTCATTCCTGGAGATCCTTTTATCTCTCTCTGTGTCAGCTTCTATGCATTCCTGTTCTCTGATTTCTATTCCATCAATGGCCTCTTGCATCTTATCCATTCTGTTTATAAATTCTTCCAGAGATTGTTTCATTTCTGTAATCTCCCTCCGGACTTCATCCCTTAGCTCTTGCATATTTCTCTGCAGCTCCATCATCATGGTTATGAGCTTTATTTTTAATTCTTTTTCAGGAAGACTGGTTAGGTTTATCTCCTTCTCAGGGTTTGCCTCTGTGATCTTTGTCTGTATCAATTTCTTCTGCCTTTTCATGGCGATAGATATATTTGTGGGGAGCTGGTGCATGTGTTAGGTAAGAGAAAGTCTCCTCTTGCCAGTTTATGGCCTTCCTCTCCTGGGAGAACAGCGGCCTCTAGTGGCTTGTGCTGGGCAGCTGCGTGCAGACGGGGCTTCTGATCTTGCCCAGCCGCTATGGAGTTTAGCTCAGTGGCTGCTGTGGGTGTGGCCTGCCTCAGGCTGCTTCTCCAATATGGCGCAGCCGTGTTGGAGGGGAAACTGCCGGGAGGCTGTTTATCATGGTGAGGGGCCTCCGAGCTGTGCTGTGGGAGTTCAGGCACCCAGAACTCCCCCGGGTTTGCAGCTGCTGGGCTTAGTGTCCCAGGATGCTTCCATCCAGCTTTGGGGTCCCTGTCCCTTTAAGACTTCCAAAAAGCACTCACTTTTCTTTGTCCCTGGGTGCCAACCTCAGGGACCCGCTCATAGGTCTTACTGTCCCGTTTCCCTAGTTTTCAGCACCCCACGCATGCACTGTGTCTGCGGTCTGGTACAGATGGCTAGGGCTGGGTGATTAGCAGTCCTGGGCTCCCTCTCCCTCCCTTCTCTGACTCCTCTCCTCCCACTGGGAGCTGGGGTGAGGGGTGCTCGGGTCCTGCTGGGCCGGGGCTTGTATCTTACCCCCTTCACGAGGCGCTGGGTTCTCGCAGGTGTGGATGTGGTCTGGATGTTGTCCTGTGTCTTCTGGTCTCTCTTTTAGGATTAGTTGTATCTGTTGTATTTTCAAAAATATATAAGGTTTTGGGAGGAGATTTCCGCTGTTCTACTCACGCCGCCATCTTGGTTCTCTTGGTTTCTTATTTCTTTTATTTGCTTTGTAATGTTTTTTGCAACTCAATGTTTTCAATTTCAATTTTTTATTTTTCTTGATGAATTTATAAATATCTGAAAGATTCTGCTTCAGCTAGTCCCTCAAATTTTGAATGAGTGGCTTAATTGTTACTAAGTTTTGAAGTATTAATTTCAATTATGATTTTTTAGACTAAGAGTTATTAGTAATATATAATTTTGTTTCTTGATAATAGGACTTTGAATTAGACATTTTGTTGGTAATTTCCAATGTTATTGTGTTATGAGTAGAGAACATACCTCTGTGATAGTGAGTCCTTAGAATTTATTGACAGTTCTGTGGCCTAGTACCTAGTCATTTCTCGGTGTATTTAAATATTTAATTAAAAAGAATGCATACTCTATTTTTGTTTGGGTGTGAAGTCCTCTATATTCAATAATTGCATTATTCAGATATTCTATATTTTTGTTCAATTTTTATTGCTTTTTCATCAGTTTCTGAGAGGGCATATTAAATTCTCAACTGTAATTGATTTATATATTTCTTCCCACAGTTCTGTAATTATTGCTTTATATATTTTGAAATGATATTGTAAGATTCATATTCTTAATTATATTTTCTTAGTGCGCTATTTCTTTTGATAAATAAATAACATTACTCTTTGCCTTTTGGATTCCATTTTGTCAGATACTAAGATTGCTCTCCCAGCTTTCTTTGCCTTCATATTTGCCTGTTGTATCTTTCCCCATTTAAAAAATGTTGAGATTTTCTCTTTTTGTTTTGACGTGTGTCTAAGAGAGCATATTGGGGTATACTGTTTTCTTTCATCCGATGTGGGAGTCTCATTTTAGTTTGTTAAGTTTAACCCGTTTGGATTTTTTATTATCATTTGATTAGAACTTATCTCTGCTGTTTTATGTCATATTTTCCATTTGTTGTGTGTGTTTTTCTTTTTATCTCTTTTTTCATTGTGTAAGTTCGGTTGTTCTCTGGTCAGATAAAACTATAAATTCTCTTTTTCTCTTACTGTGATTTCCTTCTCTTGTCTGACTGCATTGGCTATCATCTCCAGTAGTGTTAGGTAAGAGTAGAGAAAATGGGCATCCTTGTCTTGTATCTAACAGTGGAGTGAATGCCTTAAGTGATGCCCATTAAATATGTTGTATGCTATGAATAACCACATTTTATCTATTACCAAAGTCAAGGATAAAACTCATTTCCCTCCTCCTCCTCACTTGACCCCAGTGCATGAGGAATTTAACAATCATCCACTTTCATGCTTCCTCACTTTCCAGGCTTGTATAATATAGCTTGAAGTCCTTCTGAATAAGCACATATTAATATATAAATGTATACATTTTCATTTACAGGAATAGTAGTGTATTAATATAATAATTTTGAAGTAATATTTGTAATATGCTTAATATTAAGTATTTGTAGCAAAACAGTTCTTTTCCCTAATATCCATTTCCATTTCACAGAACCTTTGCTTTTTACCAGGCCACATGGCTGCTTTTAAAAAAAGACTACATTTCCCATCTTCCTTTGAATTCAGGTGAGACCATGTGATAACTTCCAGGCAATAGGATTAAGTGTTCGAGCTTTTGCATTGCTTTGCCTCTTCTACCTCTCCTTCCTTTCTTGCTTCTTGGAATGTGAATGTGAAGGCTGGGGCTTCAAGCTGACACATGAGCAGGAGGGCTATTGCCTAGGAATGGTGGTGACTGATAATTCTGCAGACACTAGCCCAGCCCCAGCCTGTTTACCTTCAGACCTTGAAACAAGAGAAACATTAACATTTACTTGGTTTAAGCCACTGTCATTTTGTATCACTGTTAATTGCTGCTGTACTTAATCCTAACTGCTATAGTTAGGATTTTTGGATGTTCATTTCTTATTGCCCTTTTATATTATGGCTTTTGTGTTATTTTGATTTAACATTTGGTCTGGGAAGTGGGTCTTTGAATTAGTCAAATTAGAGTATTCTACTTTTGTCATTTATTAGCATAAAACTAGGACTATTTTCTATTTTTAAGCCAATTTTTATTTGCAAATGGTTAATAACATGTATCTTTCAAGACTGTTGAGTGATTAAATATCATATAATAGTCACTTATGCAGTGTTTTGGTGTTACTCTTCCTCTTTATTTCCCATGTTGAAGAATGCTGTCCTGCTCCATGGAATAATATTCCAAAATCAAAGTTATTATAGCACTGTGCAGGCTTATCCCATGTTTCTGCCCCACTCAATAGCTTTTCCCTTAGTCTCAGGGTACCTTGTACCACTTGCAAATACCTAGGATAGAGTGAGTTAATTTATGTTAGCCTAAAGTATGTTATGGTCCATTACCTTTAAATGTCATTTTCAAGAAAGAAACATACATATCAAACTCTTTAAATAAAGTGGTGAACATCAAGTTTTTTTTCAGTGAATCAGTTTGGTTGAATTTAGTTCAGTTTATTCAGTGGGTCAGGCCCTCCAAATATGTGATAAACATAGCAAGGTCTCTGCTCTTGAATGGTTCAGTGAGAGGTCAGACTGCAGTACATAAAGCACACAGAGGAAGGACTAAGTCTGCTGAGGGGAGATCATGGGTGCTGGTAAGTGCTCACACATCAGACTGTACCCAGGGTTTGAAGACGAGTAGAGTAGGGGTTTATTTGGTCAATGATGGGAGAGGACTTGGGTAGCCCTGGGAAGGGCATTGAGATGGCCAGGGCAGAATACACTGAGGAAGGAGCATCAGTGTGAAGCAGCGTGGCCTGTCTGTGCACTTGGAAGTGGCTCTGCATTGACCTGGAGCAGGAGGAAAATGCTTATAGCTGTGCAGTTCTGGGGTAGGAGTTACTGTAGCTACAGGCTGGCAAATACAGCAAATACACTAGCAGACAGAATGTTTTCAGAGGTTAGAGGCTGCATTTCCTGAAGACCCCTGAGGCATCAGAGGATTGGATTATTCAGGGGAAGAGCACAGACAGACCAGTGAGGAAGCTATTGCAATCATCCATGTGGGAGATAATAAGGACTGGAATCAGGGGATGTCAGTCTAAGGAGACAAAATTGACAGCACTTGGCTACTGATTGGATATAGGAGATCAAGGCAGATTCCCACTTTCTGGAGTTAGTGACTGAATCAATGATGAGTCCATTACCCAGGACAGAGCATCTGCCAGAAGAAGATGCTGGGGCAAGACAATGAGCTCAGTTTGGTTGCTAAGAGGATGCTGCCTTTTCAGACACCTTTTTCTCACCACTCAAGTCTTGTCCTGATTTTTATAGGGTGCTTCTTGAAACCAACTATCACTTAGCTGCCTCTGTTGTTGGCACATAATAGCAGCTCAGTTTCAAACATGAGGTGATGTAGGGGAAGTGTTTCATGTGTTAGAAGAAAGCCCAGAGTTGGAGCAGCATCAGAGAAATGGCAGAGGAGTTTCAGAAGACAGACTGAGCTCTTGCTGCTCAAATCTTCAGGACTTCACTTAAAGGAAAACAAGGGAATTTGTAGTGAATGAAACATGGAGAAGCTCTGAATCATGGAAGCACGTAGCAACAGAGGGAAGGAGGAAAGCGTGTCCAAAACCCACACAAGAAGGGCCGCCGAGGTGGGCGGAGCCCTCTGGCCTGTGCTTGGGAGGCTGACCCCATAAGGAGGGGTGACTTCTCAGTAAGAACAGCCAGGTGGGCTGGTGTCCTCAACACCCTCTCCCTGCCCCGCTTGGCCCACAGGACAATGACGGGGTGCTTAGCCCTAGGTGGGAAGAATGAGAGGTGGAAACATGAAGAGAAGGGCAAGACAGTGCCTGCTGGATCCACCCAGGAGGGCTTCCTGTGGTCTTCAAATGAGGTCCAGGCTCATCTCCACAGCCAGATACTTTGCATCTCGCATCCATCTCAATAGCCTCACCTGCCACTCTCCCCACTGGTACTGTTACCATGATATCTCCTTCCTTTACCCACTCAAAAAGTGGGGGGCATAGCCCAGTGCCCAGCAAGGCCCAGTCACTGCTCATTAGGTACTAAGCCCAATGCCAAGGGCAGAGAACATCAATGTTGCTGCCATCCTTGATTGCAAATCTTTCCATGCCTTGTCTTTTCTGTGTCCTGTTGGAACATACTCAATACATTTATATCCATCCAATGTATAGTACTGTAGGTCTTCTCTGTACCAGGGCTACTGCTGGGCTGTAGAAGACCATTAAGACATAGACCATTCAAATTCACTTACTTTAAGGCTCAGACATCTGTCAAAAGGGTCTGGAGTGAAGGACAGTCTCCCCAAGAACTATACCTTAGCCTTCCCACAGCAGCCCTGGGCCTGTGCCATAGGCGCCATGATGCTGTCTTCTCCCCAGAGGAGCTCATGTCAAAAGGGATCCCATTACCTTCCTCTGAGTAAACTCCAGGGACAAATCCCGCCTCCATACCGTACTCCAGACCATGCTAACTCTTAGAGTGGACATAGCTCAAACCCGCACTAACAAATACCTGTTGGATATTAAATGAATGTCTTCCCCACACTAATCCAATACAAACACATGCCCTCTGCTCTCCTTCTTCACCCCCATACACATCCTACATCACAATAACAAGAGGGCTTCATCGCTATTAGAAGACTTTTGATAATATGAGTGGAGGAGCTCAATGCACCTGTGGCAGGTGAGGCTCAGAGAAGTGAAGAGCTTCTCAGAGCAGGAAGGACTGGACATGGCCTTTGAATCCAGGTTCTTTCCTCCTAGTTTCTGTTCTTTCCAACCCAGCTTCTCTAGGAGGGAGGAAGTCACCTTGATCCAGCACCTACTGTATTCCAGGTGTCTTACATGCTTTATTTCATCTAATCCTTGCAGTGACTCCATGAGGCAGATCACCCCAATTTATACTGAGATACAGGAAGGTTGAGTAACTTGCCAAGGTCACCCAGCAAATAAGTGATGGGGTAGGATTCTAATTCAGGTCACCTGGATCTAAAACCCATGCCTTGGCCTCTTAGCATATTGCCCTGCCATGTAGAAAGCTGCATACCTCATGACTGTCTCATTAGAAAACCAGCCTTTGTACTACTGCAGCTAAACTAATCTTCACAAATAAATGACCTCCCTAATCAATTAAGTAAGGACTGGCAGAGGGTGCATTAAATTCTCAGACTTCTCACCAGCCAAGAAGAGTACTGTGCATAGCCTAACTGGGTTGTCCCAATGCAATGACACCCAAATCCCCATTTGAAAAACTATAAAATTTAACAAGTTAAATAAATACATTAGCTCAAACAAGGGCATCTTGTTGCACAACTGAATGCCCCTCCACATTATAAAAACACCCCAAGTCATCAAAATTCTAGGAATTTGGCTGGAAATGGGAAGGGTCAGTGTGAAATCGTATCTGTAGAACCTCTATTAAAACACAAATTATACCCACTACCGTTAGGACTTTAGATTATTTTTCTGATAATCAATGATACAGAGCTTAGAGCTTCCTTCCTGCAGTCTCACTTTCCCCACTAAGGCAGTGGTATTCCCTGCACTGGTACCTTCCTGGTACCAAGCAGACCCACAGTATTTTTTTAATGAATCTAAACACATTGAGCATATCTCTGTGGGACACAGAAAGGGTTTGCAATTGGGGATGGCAGCAACATTGGCATTCTGTGCCCTTGGCATTGAGCCTAGTACCTAATGAGTGGTGACTGGGCCTTGTTGGGCACTGGGCCATGGCCCCTGCTTTTTGAGTGTGTAAAGGAGAGAGATATCACCATAATAGCTACCTGGAGGATGAGAGGTAAATTGCAGATCTGATGAGCTAATTCAAAACTATTTCAACAAAACAAATACAACACAGGCTGCTCTGTCCAGGAAAATGTTGGCCAGAAACAAAGACAAATGAAGTGGAGTCTCCATTCCTTACAGAGTTTATAGTCTAGTGGTGAAGTAGACGCATACATCCCTGATGCAGCAGGAGGGAAGTAATTCGGGTTGGAGGAGAGGCCAAGGATGGGAGTGATACATACTCAAAGGAGGTGAGACGTCATCTGGCTCAGGACATCAGTGTAGAGGTGGCCTTTGATCTGCATATGTTTGGACCAGGGAGATGAGGCAGAGGTCTGAATGACCTCAGTCCTGCATACCTGGAAGGAGGACCCGGTTGTCCCCACCTGTGTCAGGGGTGCATGCTCTTCCTCTCAAATGTGGCGAAGAAATGGGATCCTAAGAAGAAGCCATGGCTGCCAGGGCCTTAGAGATCTTAGAGGTACTGTCCCAGGTGCCCTTCGCCAGAGCTCTTTACCACGCGATGCTCACAGTCTGGCTTCCACAGAGCCACCTAACTAATCCTAAAGAAAAGCAAGTTTGTCAGTTTTCTTCTTAAAGTGAACACAACCCTCCACATGGGGTCTAGTTAGGAAAGGCCGCCATCTCCCTTACAGAAGTTTGTTGAGCTGAATGTATACCTGTGTATTAGATATGTATGTATGTGACATATGCGGCACTATTAGCTAGTGTGTGGACCCTCTGAGTCTACCTTTGTTGAGTGGTTACTCTGTAGCTGGTGTATCACAGTGTTGACTCACTGACCCTCCCAGTCAACCAACCCCCTGACCCTTTCACGAGCCCAGCTACAAACCAGACCTACCAGCTAACACCCTCCATTTCTACAGGCATCCCCAGGTCTTTAGCAGAACATTGGAATGTTGAGTTTGCCAGAATAAAATCTGGAACTAGCTAGCATAGCACCAGATAGGAAGTCTGGCTCCTGGGTCTGGTCCCCACTCTGCCGTTGACTTACACTGTGGCCCTGGACCCCGCTTTCCACTCACTGGGCCTCCATATTTTCTCTAACAGAGGAGGTCAGGATTATACTGTTGGCACTGGCAAGATTCTGTGGCAAAGGCAGAGGTATGCTTGGAGAAATGTATCCCCTTGAAGGTCGAATGTTGCCCAGCACTGCTGGGGGTTGATTTGCTATCCTGGGATCTGAGTAAACGTGGACCCTGAGTAAACAGGGTCAGAGTCAGGCAGGATCAGCCTGGCAGACAAAATGTGTGGCCAGCATGTAAACCACACCCTGCGTGGGGCCGCAAGAACAATCAGTCTTGTGATCCAGGGTGAGCTGATGGGACCAGAGGTGAGGACAAAGCTGGAGGTCAGAAATGCAGGATGCTGGGAAGAGTCTGCCTGCTCACTGTCGGGCAGGGCCCTGACCTGTTTTTGTGCCAGAGGAGAACTGCTCTACAGCATGGGCGCAGCCAGTTGTTTTAAGGCTTCAGTATCTGGCTGGCTAAGTAGGGCTACATGTGGGGTCATTATGGCCAAAGGCAGGGGCCCCTAGGTTCTGCTAGCTTCAGAAATCCTTTAGTAATTGAGGTCATAGGCAACTAACACCTGTGGAGGATGTCAGTATGTCCATTATATAACGTCAGGCAGGGGTGTGGGGAAGGAGCTTTGGGAATGCAGGGAGATTTCTTGGTAAGCCACTGGGCACCCCCACCCCTCTATCCTTCCCAGCTCCTGCCCCGTGCCCCCTGCCCAGGCCCAGGGGAACAGGGGATGACCCAGAAGGACCAAGCCACTCTGCACTGTCATCGTGGCGGAGGCACAGATGGAGGGGTAGTGAAGCAGCACCATTTGTTTTTTGGAAGCAACAAAACAGAAACCTTGTGTCATTCTAACAAAGAAGAAATGAAACAGCAGGCAATTAGGCAGCAGTGTATCAGTCAGGGAGCCAGAAAAATGCTTTAAATATTTTGATGATTCAACATTTTCAAACAAAAACAAAATTAAAAAACAATCCCAAAACAAGACCAGAAAACCCACAGAATTTATTAAACAATGACTTCATTTAAATGCATTTAACATACTTGGGAACAGGAAAAACAGCAATCCTTTGGAGGGACCCAAGAGTTCATGTGATCGATTCCCCTGTTTGTAAGAAATACAGTTGCCCTGAATCCCTCCTGGTGTCCCCCTCTCAGTATGGTCCCAGCAAATCCTGTGACCTTCCGTCCACTCCCCAGCCTGGAAGATGTGGCTGAGTCCTCACCTGGAGGGAGGCAGGAGAAGGCACCTGACACATTCCCCCAGGGGTCTCACCCTGCTCGTCCCTCCTCAGCCAGGTCCAGAATTAAAGTAAGTCTTGGGCCAGTCAGTAGGTAAGGAGGAAGGTTGCCTTTTGCAATGGTCTGGCTTTTGGTGGAACCCCAGTTTTGACACTAGCTGTGTGACCTGTGGGAAGAGAAATTAGCTCTGAGAGGTTTGGGGTCCTCATTTGCAATTCAGGGTAATGGTTCCTGATTCAGTGTAAAGACCTTCTTCACAAGGTCACTGTTAGGATGAAATGAGAAAATACAGAAAAACATTAGTGACGGATAGTATGTGCTAAACTCATGCTATTTCTCTGCCTTCCTCAGAGCTTCAGTTTTGAAGATAACCAGTTTCTCTAGGAGCGTCAACACATGCCAGCATTCCCACCCCGACTCTTATATGAGTAAAAGAAAAGGCCATTTGGCCACATGGCTCCATGCAGCCTTGCCCCAGGGAACAGGCCCTGGAAAATTTCCTGTAAGAGATGCAGAAAGCAACTCTCTGTAGGACCTCTTCCCTCATGTCCTCGCTTTAGCTTTGTCTCTGGAGGAAGCCCATACAAGGAAGTGATGTCTTTTCCATCATGATTTCCTTGCTCATAGTGGAGTGTTGGTTTCCACCTGCTTTGCATCTTTTCTTTACCTGAATTCCCTCAATTCTGGAGTTCATTCAATATATAAGGACCTAACTGGTCTATGATTCCATTCACATGTTCATTCATTCACCATGGATATGCACATCCTGTTCTCAAGACAGAGTCCTGATACGGACTGTGTGTGGGGCTGGGCTGTGGGGTACAGGGTGGAGGAGTCAAAGTGGGTGCTGAGAGTGCAGAGAGGGGGCTGCAGAGCTGAGGTGCCCCCGCTGGCCCTGGGGAGCAGTCTCGGCAATAAAGGGAACAGCTGCCAGGGAGAGTTCATGAGGCCAGGGGCAACCCTGAGGCCAGCGCAGAGGCGCATCCCTGTGGCCACACCCTCAGCCTGCAAGCAGGTCTCCCCTGGCTGAGTCAGGGAAGGCCACTCTGAGCTGCGTGCTGGGGCTGGTCTGGCCCGGTTCTGTGTGTCACTCGGGTTATTATGATCCTGCGAATGTGTTTATTCTCATGCCCAGTACCCACAGTGCATCCATCCACAACAGCCCACATACCCAGAACTCTGCACTGCAGAGCTGGACAGCTGCTAGAGATCATTTAACAGTGCTATCGTGATACAAATGGGGAAACAGACGTAGAGGGGTGTTCATTCAGAGAGCAGCAGGCCCTGCTCCCCGCGTCTCCCATGTGCCCAGTGCCACTCCCTAGACACAATCTCTCTGTTCTTTAGCTTTTATTTGTTAGTATTTATCTGAATTACAAGGTAGTCTACTGTTTCTCAACTTACAGTTTTAGGTAATTATCTCTTGACTGCCTGTCAGTAGCCATGGAGTCAGCTCCTGTTTTCTGCCCCCCAACCCTCCTGTTAGTCTCCTGGTCCACCAAGTCCTCTCAATTTAGTGAAAAATACTGTTTGCCGCAGGTCAAGTTAGTCCTATGATTACATTTTCTTTTTGTGCAACTTTTCAATTTCTTGGAATTAAAAATTGCACATTACATTTTCATTTGCAGAGTTTGTGATGTATCTGTCATTGTTTTTCTTCCCCTGCCAGAGATGTCATAACTTTAAAGTGGGTTTTCCTAAGTGGGAGCTGCATTTTCAGCTGTGTCTTGTATCAGCCCAGTTCTTGAATGCCCCACTTCTCACCTGTCTGGTTGGGGGCACAAATAAGGCTCTATCACAGTAACATTTCAGGGGCACTGCCCTACCTGCGCACCCAGGGCCTGGGCCCTCCCTCCTCAATTCGGGCCCTCCTGGAGTTCCGCAGTGCTCACGGAAGGCTCTCCTGGCGTTTTCTGCTGTGTGACTACTTCTGCCAGACACTCCTGCTTCTCAGCTCCCTCCAGTCCTCCCAGTGAACTGGCATCTCCTGCTGGGAGCTGCAGACTTTTGCCAGTCGCACACTTAATGTTTCAGAGGCCTCATCATGCCAGCCAGCCTGGCAGTCCCTGTGGCAAGATGGAATGAATGCTCCCCTCTGCCTTTGGCTCCCAGGGGTTACATGGTATTGTGACCCCGGGGCTGGGCCCACCATTGCCCTGGACTGTAGGCACAGTCCATGGTGGTTAGGGACGAGGTTATATCCTATGCTCCCATCCCCACCAATGGTGCCCAAGTGCCCACCCTCTGCTCACAAGGGTTACAGGGCTCCTAGGGGACAGACTGGTGAGGCAGTCACCCTGGAGGACGCTCTCGCTGGCTGGACTCTCTTCTACCCACTGCAAGGGCTTTGCTTCCTCCTCACTCTTCTCTACTGCCCCTGTCACCATCAGCCTTCCCCTTTCTTCCTTCCAGCCGCCTCTTAAATTTTGGGAGCAAAATGAAAGATCCTGCTTTGGTAAAAACTCCTTGGAGAGTTGCTGTCCTTTGGCCTGCTCAGCATGTTGGTCGGCTTGAGGTGCCCCGGGGTATCTGGGGGAGGGGAGGGTGTGCCCAGAAAACAAACCCACTAGTGCTGTGGGCGTGCCTCAGGAACAAGGAGCTGCTGCCTACAGCTGGGCCGTCTGATTTGATGTTTGTTCCCTTTAGGAGCCAGCAAGGTCCTGGAACTGGCCTGGGGGCAGCTTTTGAAGGCTGTGGGTTGTTCCTCCCAGTTCCCTGGGCCACGGTCTCTGTTCCTGGGTCAAGCCTGTCCTGCTGTTCCCTCCTTGCTGACCAGGAGGCCTCAGGCCCTTTGTTCGTGTCTCTTTTGAACATGTTTGGATCCAGTTTAGCATCAAACTGAGACCTGGCACTCTTAATTGAAACAATACAAATATTTAAATAATTTTGGTGTATTTTAATGAAATTATGCTCTTCTTAGTATAAAACTTCTTGAATATGTAATGAATTATGATTGATTTTATAAATCTTTGTAAAGTTTTTCAAACAGACTCACAATTCAGAGCCAATTTTTAATTTTTATGTTTTTACTCTATTTTGGTTCAAAATTACAGCTGCTTTGCCTGTAGCAGGACATCCACAGACCCACCCCAGCTGAGGTTTGATTTGTCACCTCCTCCCAGCTTGGCCCCTTTCCAGCTGCCCCAGCCCCTGCTCTGTCTGCCTCTGGGGAAGTTGCCATCAAGCAGATGGATGGGCACTTTCCAGCTTTAAAGGAAATTCCCTTTGGCAACCTGAGAGCAGTTTGAGAAACAAATGTCTCTGCTGTAACCATCTCACACAGCCATAACCTTCTGCCTGTCCTTAGAGCCCCATGGGGGTGACCCTGGGCTTTTATGACCCCTGCAGCTGAGCACTGTGGCTTATGAGGCGTTTCCTCTGCAGGGGTCTTGGTGACTCTCTAGTAAGGATTGAGGGAAGCAGAAATTCAGGCAGGCATCCTCCAGGGCCCTCAGGGGTGGGGGTCCTGCCAGGCTGCCAAGCGTGTCTGCTCAGTCTAGTGTGCGGCACTGGGCCTGGAACTGTGGTGCGAACCAGATGTGTGGGTCCCTGCCAGGCCGTGGCATGCCTACCGTCTGTCTGACTTCCATGTGGACCAAAGTCCTGTGTCACTGAGCGGGAGCTATCTTTTCTGTCCTAAGATGGCATGAGTCTGCTGGGACTGCCAGAACAAAACCCAACCCCTGGGGGGCTTACCCTACAGGAATGCATTTCTCCCTTCTCTGGAGGCTGAGTCCAAGAGCGAGGTGCTGGCGCGTTGGAACTCTCCTGAGGCCTCATCTCCTTGCAGGTGGCCACCTTCTCTCTGTGTCCACATGGTCTTCCTCTCTGCCTCTACTCCTGGTGTCTCTGTGTGGCCAAACTTTCTTCTTTTGTCCTTTTTGTTTATTATGGAAATAGTTACAATATCCACCCATTTTAAAATCTGACTTCAATGAATTTTGCTAAGTATATGCAACCATGTTACCACCATCCTGACCACTATTAAGAACTACTCCTTTACCCAAAAAAGATTCCTTGTGCCCCTTTGCTCTTGATCCCATTCCTCTACTCCTGGTCCCAGGCAGACATGGTCAGCTTTCTGTCACTGTGGTGATACCTTTTCTAGAATTTCATATAAATGGAATCATTCAGTCATAGCTTTTTCTGTTTGACTTCTTAGCATAATGTTTTTGATATTTATTCAGTTTTATTTATTCAGTATTATTATTTTGTTCCTTTTTATTGCTCTGTATATTCCATGGTAGGTGCATATTATTAGTGTTGTTTCCAGGTTTTGGCCATTATGAATAATGTTATTACAAATATTTGCACACATATTTATGGGGACATATGTTTTCATTTCTTTAGGGTGGATACCTAGGAATAGAATTGCTTGATGGTATGGCAAATAATTTAAGGTGTTGTCATCTTCTTTTGCAAAGTGGCTGTAACATTTTACATTCCCACCAGCAATGTAGGAGAGAGTGCCAGTTGCTCCACATCCTCACCAAGCTCACCAACACTTGGTATTGATAGTCTTTTAACTTCAGTTTTTCTAGTGGGTGTGTAGTGGTATTGTGCTCTGCTTTTAATTGGCATTTCTCTGCAGACTGGTGAGGTTGAACAACTTTTCATGTGCTTTTTGGTCACTTTTATATCTTTTGGGAAATGTCTGTTTCAATCTTTTGACCATTTATTTCTAGATTTTCTTCTGTCTTCTTTTTATTGAATTGTAAGAACTCTTTACATATTCTGAATACAAGCTCTTTGTTTTGAAAACTTTTGTTTCCAATCTGTGGCTTATATTTGTGTTTCCAATTTTTTTCTTATAAGGGCACCAGTCAGATTGGGTTAGGTTCCATCCTAATGGTCTCATCTTAATCACTTCTGTAAAGGCCCTGTCTCCAAATACTGTCACATTCTGAGATGCTGGGGGGTTAGGTTTTTAACACTTGAATTTGGGAGGAAGGGAAGACATATAACATTAAAAGGGAAGATGGGCCATAACAGATGGGAAAGAACAGGCTCTATAGAGAACAAGGAGCAAAAGGGAAGAGGAAGAAAAGTAATATTTTTATGTATCTTTAGCATTTTATAAATGAAACCCCTCTGTACTTCTGTGTACATTTCCCAGAGGAAGTGAGTATTGTCCAGTAATATTTGAGAACCTGAGCACACCTACAGACATACCCCCGTTGTCACAGACCTGCCATGGCACATGTCTGGCCCTTGGCTTCATTTATGCAGGTGTGTTACAATCACCGGTGGGCTTGCTCTCCTCCCTGAGTTCCAGGAACAGGCACATTGTCCTATTCACAACAGCCCTCCACCTGAGTAGATGAGGAAACTGAGGCTCAAGGAGACTTAGGGTCCCCCACTCGCAGAGTGAAGGTGAGGATGGTCTGGGAATAGAGCAGGGGACAGAAGCAGGAGGAAGAAAAGCAGTGCAGATAAATAAATGAACGATCCTGCTGGTTGATCCCATGGAGGATCGAGATGCCGATACCTGTGCCCACGGCAGGAGCTGTCCACTGCCGGCTTCTCTCTGGCCAGGGTCAGGGCTGGAGGAGATCAGCAGGGACCCGTCCACTGGCCGCGGGAGCAGGGTCGCTGGTGCTCTGGCCGAGAGAAGGTTTCCCGTTTCTCCAGCAGGTGGCGCCATCCGGCTGATTATTGGAGGAAAGCCGGCTCTGGCTGGAACCGTCTGAGATCTTGCTAAACTGCGGGTCCCCAGCAGTTGCCAGAGCATCTCGAGGTACCGGCCTGGCGCCTTCTCTCTTGCGGAGTGATGAAGAGGGTACCAGAGCTCTCAGCTTGTCCCCGGAGCCCGGAGCTATCTCTGGGACAGGGTGGAAGGCTCCCCAGTAAGCAAGAAAGGGACATTCTCCCTCAAAATCTTGACCCCTCCTCCAGCAACTGGCCAGTTTCATTTGCTCTGAAGCTGCCCTTGAGTTGGGGGAGTTCTTGGGGTAAACCAATCGATTATCGGCATTTTCCTAAATATAGCCATTTGGACTTGAATCCATATGTTTGAAGGGCTGGGGAGAACATAGGTCGTTCCGTCCTGGTGCTCACCCCTCTGTGCTCACAGAGCATCCATCATAGCATGGCAGGTGCAGATGTAGATGCTGGATTGGAAGCCAGACACTTCCATCACTTGCTGTGTGACCTGGGAAAGGTTCTTAACCTCCCTGTGCCTCAGAGTCCTCTTGTGTAAATGGATGGTAAATACTGCATATCTCATGAGTTTACCTGAGGATTAATAAATGTAAAGTACTTAGGGACAGTGTCTGATGCACAGTTACTATGTCTAAACAGTTGTTACCGTCAGTGGGGCACAGGACAATTTTCTCAAGTAGGTCATGTAACACTAACTCGTGGCATGCAGTAGGCTCCCAATAAAGCTGAATTGGATTTAAATGAATGGGGGGAGAGCTTCTAGGAGGGAATGAGTAGCGGCATAGCCCATACTGGTGGTTGAAGGGCCATAGGAGTGCCCATCCCCTTCCCAGGAGGGATCTGCTATTCAAGCCACCAAATTTCAAGACTTGGAGCAACCTTGAAGAGCGGATGGAGTGGGAGACAGAAGGGAAAGGTGTGAGTGCTGCAGCTTTCAGGGGTGCCAGTGACACACTAGGTCCATGCAGGAGAGATAGGAATAGAGACCAGTCCCAGGATCCATGCCTTCCAGGGGCATGGCCAACCAGCCTGGGCTGGAAAAACCAGGAACCAGAGACCAAAGCTGGCAGGACTCAGGCCACAATGGCCAGGTAAGGGAAGAGGTTCATTTGGCCCCTGGGGAAGCCACTGAGAGCTCCAGTGTCCTTTGTGTCCTTTGTGCCCACCCCCCAACCAACCTCCCCTCTTGGCTATGACTTGGGAAAAGCACCTGGCCAAAGCAGGGTGGATAGAATAAACTGTAGCAACTTCTCTGGGCTCTGCCAGCCAGATCACCAGATGCCTTCTGGAGGCCCCCACACCAAGCCAGGATTACTGGATCCTGGGTGGGGGTGAAAGGCCCACTTCTCAGGGAAGGGGACAAATAGCGACTTTTTGTTAGTTTGGAAGTATTTAAAAAATGTAATAAACCAGCACATCTGTGCTTGTGTGACCCAGCTGGATCCCAGCCCTGGCCCTCCTCTTCCTCATCTCTGTAGCCAGCTGACTCTCACTCGTCTACCAAGGGTGCTGGGGCATGGACTGCTGGGTAAGGCTAGGAAGGCAGGCACTGCCTGACCTCTGCTTTATTCTCTTCTTTGCACAGCATCTGGAGTACATCTGGGACAGAATAGGGGCCTGGTGAGAAATACTGGTAATGCCTGAGTCTGAGTTATGATTCTACCAGTTCTGAGCTGTGTGTGTGAGACTTTGAGCAAGTCACTTCACTTCTCTGTGTCTCAACTTTCATCTTTCTAAAATGAGAGCAGTAATAGTGCCTCCCTCACAAGATGCTGTGAGGATTGACTGAGCAATGCATGCAACGCAAGTGGCGCAGTTATAACTGTTTGTAATACTTAGAATTCACATTAACTTTTACCACTATGTACACACTAAATTTGCATCATTTCTGAAACTACACAGCAGGTGGCCTTAAGGGCACATGTGTTTTGGGAAGGATTTACGAATTCTATGTCAGTCTTCGTCGTCCTGTGTGGGATATGAGCTGGGGATCCTGGGATCAGAGTGGGAAAGTGTTGACCCAAGTCGTGAAAATGGTTAGTGGCAGAACAGCGGGGAAGAGCCAGGCCTCTTGACTCCTGTTAGAGTCTTCTGTGGGTAAGTAACCTGTCGATGTAGCAACCCAGTTTCTTTTCTCCCCTACTTCCATCCAAGCATCCTAAGGTCTTAGCCTCAAAAAGAAGGGGAGACTGGGAACAGAGAAGGAGGGCATCGTGGACAAAATATGCAAGGAGGAGGCTTGACCCCGAGGCTAGAGGGATCTGAGGAGAGAAGTTAAAGGGCTGGCTAGAACTCAGTTGTGGGCCAGCACCAGGCTGCCATTGGGACCCCACTGCTGTGCTTTTTCATGAATTACATTTCTGCAGGCCTGGCTACTTCTATGACTATTTTCTGCTGCCAAGGTCTGAGCCACTGCAGGCGCCTTTCCATCAGAACCCACTCAGCTACGAATGGCCACGACAGCTGCCTGTAACAAACACCTTCTCCCTGCACTGCTGGTGTGTGAAGGGTTTTACAGACTGCCCTGCTTCAGGTGGAAATGGAACAGCTCTGAACTTGCTCCCTATTACTGAGAAGTCATTCCCATAATGTTATTCCCTTTGTTGCACCATCAGCCATGCACTCCAGCAGCCGAAGGTGTTGCTGTTTAACCGTCTCATGCTCACATGCAAGTGGGTTTTGACTGGGCCTTTGTGAGATCCCTGGCTTATACCCGGGGGGTGCTGGAATCTATGTACACAGCTCTCATTACTGGATTGTGATCAGACAGCAAGCTGCATGAGGGGCTGGGGTCCCAGCTCAGTCACCTAAGTCCCCAGCACCAACCTGAACTGAGCTAAAAGATTTCTTCTCCGGAGCCTGCAGGTGACTGTCACTTGTAACTCAGCATGCATATCTTCATCTGGTTCCTTCTGGGGTTCTTAACAGGAAAAGAAAACAATAGCACCGGACTGAGTGGGATAGAGTGGGAGTGGGGTCCTGAGGGTCCTGGAGGGGAAGGTGGCAGGGTCACCAGAGTGTAATCTTTCTGATTTCATGGCTGGGGAAGCTCCCAGGACCTCAGGGGGAAGCAGTGAAGTCCAGGCTATAAAACTTCCTCCTTGAAAACGTTGCTGGCCACTTTCCTTTCTTCTCCCTGTGTTTTCAGCAGTGTGTGAGAGTCATCATTTCCTTGCTCGGCCTGCCTTCATGTGTGGTTTCAGGACCAAGGTGGGCTGCAGCTGGTCTGTCAGTTAATGGGCCTCTCAGGCAGAGCTGATGGCCTGGCTCCGGCTCCCGGGTCCTCTGTCCTCCACAGCCTGGGACAGAAGCCTCAGGACAGGTCGCAGTGCTAAGACTGTCCTGTTGGCCCTGGTCCTGGCCACACAGTGAGGAGGAGGGAGGTGCGGAGAGGAAGGAACGACAGTGACTGTTAGGCGGCTGTTGGTCACTGTAGCAACATTCAGAAATGACTTGAGATCAATAGTAGAGACCCAGATTTTATTTGCTTTTATTTTCTTTTTGGGAACAGCACCAGGCCTACAAATATGAATAGCAGAAGCCGACCTCTGGGCTGGTTACTGCAGCTGCGGGGGTCCTGGGGCTGGAAGTTCCACAGCAGAGGAGAGAGAAGCAGGGGTCTTGTGCGTTGTGGTGGTGGGGGGAGGAGGGGCAGGGACCAGGGAGGAGCCATGTGGGGTGCCCCTGCCAGGCCATTTAGCCTGCTTTGTGGCCATACAATTTGGCAGCCTGGTCCCTCTGAGGAAGAAAAGATCAATAGTGCTATCCTCACATTTATGTCTCTCTCAGCTTCTGACCACTTTCACTTTCATAAAGAGGCCAAGGAGTATAAATAGACCTTAGAGGCGGGGAGCTGGGTTTCTGCTGTCATGGCGCTCTTGTGGGACCAGTGGGACAGTGGAGCCAGGCCACTGAGGGGGCTTGAAAAAAATGACGCAGGCCAATGTCTACCCATCTAGGTTCCAGTCTGGATGAAGTTATTTCTGGCACACTGTAAGACTGTGTACTAAGATTCCCCAGTTCACCCTAGTGCTGCTGCATGAGAAACCTGAATCAGTGTGCTTTACAAATTACAAAGTGCATGATAATCATTTTCCCTGATGATTCTCACAACACTCTGTAAGTGGCTGGTGGCAATTTGCTGTTTATAGCAGGGCTTGGGGAGTGCCTCTCTGAGTCAGTGGCATTTAAGCAGAATCCTGAAGGAGGTGAAAGAGTGAGCTAGCTAGCAGGTATCTGGAGGAAAGCATGCAGGCAGCAGATTCAAGTCCAAGTGCCCCCAGGCATGAGCCCGCTGTTGTTGGAGGTACAGCAAGGAGGCCAGCATGGCTGGAGGAGAGGGAACAAAGGGCAGAGAAGGGGGAGGTATGGTCAGAGAGCAGCAGGGACCTGGCGGCATACAGCCTGGGAAGCCCTGCTGGGGATGTATGGAGCATCAGTGAGGTTCACGCAGACCAGTGATGTGGTTGACTTATGTTTAAAAAGGATCATCTACTATTTTACCACAATTGAAAAAAAAAAATTCTCCTGCTGAGAATAGACCCCTATTGGGCAGTGGGAGGGAGCAGGGAAGGAGGAGGCCGTGGATGGAGGCTCGGACCGACTGGCCAGGACGGTCACAGTGAGGGGTGGAGAGAGGTGGAGGGATTCTTCCTATATGCTGAAGTCATTGCTGGCAGGGCTTCCTGAGAGATTAGGTATGGTTTGTGATGAATTTTATATGTTATGTTAGGGTTTATATAATTAGTATAATTGTTAACATGAGAATTATATAATATGAACATCTAATTTATTCAAATATTATCCAATCTCTTTCATCTGATCACGCTCCGCATTTGATAAATGTTTTCACAAATCAGCTCACTGAGTCTTCACACCCTCCTGAAGAAGATGGTAGTTTCAGTTTTCAAGGTGGGAAAATGGAAACTCTGAAAGAAGTAATAGTTTTCCCAAGGGAACTTGCCTATGTTTATTTCATTTTTTATTTTCAGGGGTCCTTCCCATGGTGTTGAGTCAAGGTTCTGACATGAGACCTTGAAACCAGTTTGCCTGGCATCACTGTTTTCTTGCCAGGCTCCCCACCAGGGCCTGAGTGTTCTGAGCTCATTGCCTCTTCCTCATCGTCTTTGCACACAAGGCTTGAATCCTGGGCTGCTCACCCGAGTAGGCTGCTTGGGGGCCCCTGACACCTCTGCAGGCACATGGAGTGAGCACGAGACCAGAGGGAGGTGCCAGGCACGGGGGAGGGGGGGCAGGCCAAGCACGGTCAGGATCTGCTCCACCAGCTAGCAACAGCAGGTCTGAGAACCAGAATTCAAGGGCCTCTTTGGAATCGGGGAACAACCAAGAGTGACCTAGACAGTGGATAACAGGAAGCCCACATGGGTGGCCCAGGAAGAGTTGCGTGTGCAATTCCTAACTATCCACTTTGAACCTCTTTTGAAAGATTGTGGTGCTGACCCCAGGGTCATGCTTCTGCTAGTCTGGCTTCCATGGCCTTTTGCAAATAGTCCGTCCTTAATATTTGTTGCTGAAATGTTTATGTACAGGGCAAGCAAGCCAGCGCAGCATCTTGTCCTTGATGTTCCTCTCAGGGCCTCCAGGATCTTCCTATGGGGAACCCCTCAGGCTGTGGGGGAGGGTTTTTGCCTGTGCCTTGTTGGGAAACTGAGGGTCAGTGTGGGACATGCACCTCAGACTCCTTTAAGGAGCAGGGGCGAGAGCAGGTGAACTCCTCAGTCACCTGCTGATGTGGGAAAGGCAAAGTAGACGGCTGAGAGAATTGGAAATACTCCTTGCCCTGAAGTGGTAAGAACTGGGATTGTGGGTGTGAAGCCACGAGGTCTATTTCAGCAGCAAGGTGGAAATACATGCCTTATGGCATTTGCAAGTGACAGTCTCGGAATAGGAGCTCTAGCCCAGAGACCATGCCTACCAAGCTTTCTAGAATATGGATCTTTGTAATTTCTCTGTGAAGGTCTGAGACGTTAATCTTTTCTTACCTACCTCAGTGTTGATGATAGGATTCTTCCTGTCTCAGTTTCGGTTGAGGAACCACATTTTGGCAGGAACAGCAAAACCTGTAAATCAAGGCTTCCACCCTGGACAGGCTCCCAAGTCAGTAGCCAAGGGCCGTTCAGGCCAGTCCAGGAGCCGTTTGCTCCCAGCCTACGGTAGTAAAAGGAAGCTGAACCAGAAGGCATATCAGCGTTTAGTCCAGCTGACACTTTACTTTTTTTTAGACCCAAGAACTTTCTTAATGAAGCACTCAAAGCAAAGCAAAGACAAACCCAACACCCTGTTTATGTAGTGAGTCAGCCAAACCCTTGCTAGATTGGGGGCGAAGCAGTGCGTGGACGTCCAATCCAGCACCAGCTCCTTAACTAGCTTGCCAGCCCCACGCTTTGAGGAGCTCTGATTTAGGGCCCTTAAGCTTTCATTCACATGGAGGGTATAAAAAGGTGGGGAGGAAGCAATAATCTTTTTTGGAAAGATACTGTGTTGGGATGCCTGTCTCTCTAAACGAGTAAGAGGTGCTTCTCTGGAACTGCTAAGCGAGCTTATTAAGGGTCTTGCAGAGAAAACTATTGGGTGAGAGACAGGGTCTCTGCAGGTGTTCCAGCTGAAGGTGGGCTGGAGGTGATGAGGTTGATTAGGTGGCTGTGTCCCCAGAATATATTAGCATAAGGGCTGCTGGAGTGTTTTCCGCTGAGCCGATGAAGGCTTTGTGCATGGGGGAACTGGCCTGAGTCACCTTCCTTCCTGTGCAGTAGGGCTGCCTGTGGGGCTAATGGGACCTCGGCAGGAAAAAACCTGGAGAGAGACCCCCACATTCCTAGTGCTGCTGGAAGGTTAGGTCACTCAGCAAAACGGAGCTGTGTCTTTCACATTAAGGGACCAGAAGGGGAGAGATACCTGCAGTAGGACTTTACCAGAGAACCCACCAAAGCTCCCCATTAAACAAAAGGTCTGCTTTAAACATTTCCAGAGAGCAGAAAAGAGCTTGTAACTGTGACCCAGGTAAGAACTTTTCCTGCTTCCTTAGCTACTCCAGGGTCCAGCCCTGGAAGGATCCTGCAGCCAGATGATGGAGGATGGGGAGAAAGTTGAAACAATGCCATGAGCTGGTGAGGTGATGATCCTTGAGGGTGAGTAGCGGATTTATTGTACTATTCTTTTACATTTGTGCAAGCTTGGAAGTTTCTGTATTCAAAATATTAAGTAATGAAAAGAAACAGCAGGTAGCAAGTGGGAATGAGGAGAACAAGAGAAGAGAAGCTTTGTAACTGCAGGCAGCCCTAGCGGACGAAGAGGGTGAGTCTTATTTTTAAATTAAGATTGAAGTGTTAATTATTGTATAGAGCCAGACTTTCAAATTTCACAATTGAGATTGAACTTTATGACTTCAAATGACTTCAGGACTTCATAATAACCAGAAATGACCAGGAAAGTCCTGGCAGTTAATCCTATGGGCAGATGAAAAAACTGATACTGCTAAGCAAATTTAAAGAGCATCAGACAATTTTAGCTAGAGGAAAGCAATCCCTGTTTTATATAGATTTTGATCTGGATTCAGATGAGAGTGGATTCAGAACCCTGCTAACTTGGTTCTGTCATCTGTGCAAGGTCTATGGTGATGACTGTAGAAGGTCATTCTGCTGGAGATGACGCAGAGGAAGTGCTTTGTATAATAAATTACAGATGTGATTGTTAATCTAATTAGTTTGTTATCATGTTAATGTAACAATTACACAGCAATGGAATCAGTGTTAACAAGTATTTATTGAGTACCTGCTACACACCAAGCCCTAGGAGATGCTCAGGGGATACAGAGGGTAGTCTACAGGGGAGGAGAGGGTGAGGGGTTGGGAGTGTGTCTGAATCTCCTTAGTTGTGCCTGCTCAACAAACATGTTACTCTCAGGGATCCTACAGTAAAACCTGAATGTGTTAAGGGCCTGGGGTCGTGCCTTTGGGACAATGTCCCCTGCAGCCACCCAAGCCCTTAATAAAGCTGTGCTGGATGGCTGTCCTCAGCCCCTGGGAGGGTGAGGAAGGCTGAGTGCCCAGGGCTGCAAGGAGGAACATCCTGCCTGGAGCTAAGAAGAGAAGGCTCCTCAGTTACCATCCCCACTGGGTAACTACAGCACTGCTCTATCCAGCTATGTGATACAGTCCAGGGGCATTGTATCTACCTTGACCCTCAATTTCCTCATCTGTAAAGTGGGAGATGGGAAGGGGAAGCAAATGGAAGGATCTCAGAGGTGGCCTTCACAGGACATCACAGAGCAACAAAATTGAATTTGATTTCCACAGCCTATCTCCTGGGAGGGTCTGCAGAACCCATGGGGGACAAATTCCTACTCAGCCATTATCACTGCTAAGAAAGCACTGATTATGGACTCCAGTGGAGAATTCACATCGGGGCTAGATAGCATGTCACATGGGCCACCTTTTGGCAAAGGGTTTGCCTTGAGGGTGGGGAAAATAGCGTGGCAATTATAAGTCTTACTCTGCAAACTCAGGCGTGCAAGAAAGTATTACTTTATTTTCCAAAATAATTTTCTCTTTGAGCCTTCATTCTGTTGGACAACTGGGAATCTTTGATAACATTCTCACCTGGGGTTTCCTGACACCCAAGATCATGTCAAAACCCCAGGGTTTCCACTGAACCAGTGTCTGGTAGTGGGTGTCCACCTGGTCCTTGCCTGTCCTTAGAGGCAGGTGCTGATGGACAATGACCTTTGCATCTGGCATGGCCTCCTGGGCCCTGCACTCTGCTCTGTACTTCTGTGGCTCTTTGGGCCTGTCCTCAAAAAACCTGGCCTCTCTGCCTTGGTGTGCCCCACAGCCAGTACTCTCCAGTTTCTGAGCCTGCCTCCTGGATGCGTACTGTCTTGGGAGCCACAGATCATTCACTTTCTTTCACTGTCTATCTTCTGCAGACTGTGTCTGGGAGGTTTGGGGAAATGTCTATACCAGTATCTCTCTTCCTTTGAGATTAAGTTTTTGGAAATAAAAGCCCAGAAGTCTCACAGGCTATTTTTGCTTCCTATTCTGCTACATCTCCCTGAGACAAAGAAGACTGTAGCTCTCTTTGTGGATTATGGTAGGTCCCAGTTGACAACCTTCTCAGAAGCTGGGCCTTTTTCTCTTTTTGGAATAGCTGGAAATTAAAGCATTCTAAAGTGACTTGCACCCTCTCTGCACCCCAACATACCTCCACCAGCAGAAAAGAGGATGAGTATCTGATCATGCTGACCTAAGGATGATTATATTTCTTACTCAGTGGAAGTCTTTTCCCTTTAAATTTCATTAATAATGTGATTAGCAATAAAATAGCTCTATTAGACATTTTTATATAGTTTTTTTATTACAAAGGTAATAGAAACACATTGTAGAGAATTTCAAAATGAGAAAGGTGAGGAATGAGAGAAGAAGGTAAGCGGAGGGAGGAATAACGACAGCAAATCTTGAAGAACGCTGATTGTGTGCTCAACTCATAGGTGTTTTAAGCGCATTCTTATTTAATCTTTGCCACATCTCAGTGGGGGCGTGCCACTATTATCACTGTTTTGCATTGGGGAGAACACTGAAGCACAGAGAGGTTAACTTTCTCAGAATCACACAGCTTAGGGGAGCATGACTCACTGTCAAATTGTCTCTGAGATGTTACACTCCCACGTCAGTTGGATTGAGTTTTGTTCTTTGCATCATTTTCTAAGTAGTTTGCAATTTTGATTTTGATTTTAATCTAGCCCAGACGATTTTCTATGTTTTCAGAATTCTATTTTTATGATGATATTTTAATTGTTTTCTCATGCAACTGAATCATGGGCAGACCATCGCTTGTAAATTTTTGAATTTCACAAAGTTTTTTCTTTGGCTAAAGATGTATCAGTAGTGTAAAAGTTCCTTGGAATAAGAAAGGAGTCAGTTAATCAATTAACCAATAAATGCTGACATCTTTCATCATATCTTCATCTTTTGTTATTTTTTGCCAACTTGATCTGTGAAATTTTAAAGGCATATTGTATTTTAGATGAAAAATGTATGAGACTCAAGCTTTATTATATATACAGGTGTTTTTGATTTGGTTACTATGTTATTTGGTGCAAAGTATATATGATTATCATAATGACATTATGGATTATATCTCTTACCATCACACCATCTACCCTGTTAAATACTTTTGCCTTTAAATTGAAATTATTGCCATTGTTTTTTGTTTGTCTGCTTGCTTATTTTCATTTACTGGTATTCTTTGTGTCTCCCTCATTTTCAACACTTGCCACTTTAGGGGTTTCTCGTGAGTATACAGAATATGGTATTGTTTTTAACACAGTTTAATAGTCTGTTTATTGATCTGGAAATTCTGGATAGTATGTGATTGCTTTATTTTATTTAAAGTTTACCATTTATTTTATTTTACCCTTTCCTCTTTTTCCCCAGTCTTTATTTCTACTGACTTGATAGAATATGTTTATATTCTTCTGTAAAGGAGTGCAGAGAGCATTAAGAGTCAGGAAAAAGAACTAATAAAACTTAGCTAAACCTTAACAGCAGACCATTCCGGAATAGTAAGAGATTCAATGTCTAAACTTAGAGAGAGACCAGATCAAAGGAAGAGAGAGCGAGAGGCCAGCCAAGGGCTATTTGAATCCTAGTTTACTAAATCCCCATGGTTTACAACCCTGATATCCACCCTGGCAGGGCCCTTGCTTATTTTTATACTGCTTCTCACTTTAGGTCCCTGTATCTTAAACCGGCTAATAGCCTTTGTTAGGGAAAGAGTGAGTGCTGTTCAGGTGCTAATGCTGAGACCGCAGTATCATTCACTCACACAGCAGGAAGAAACAAACATTCCATGATTGGAATGGTCAAAGGAAAGTGGGGAAATGTAGAATCTAAGCATTAGTAAGATTAGTAAATTAACATAAGCATAGCCATCTTAGAAACCTAGAAACCATTTTCTGAGAGTGTGACTCAGAGGAAAAAAAAAAAAAAAAAAACAAACCCTGGGCCTGGGTAAGGCCTTGAAAAACAAGTTAATCATGAGCACCGGGTGGTGGGCAGCTGTGACCCTTGGTCAGCTAACCTTGGTTAGTTAATCTTACATACCAAGCTTATCGTGCAGAACCTCCCTAACCATTGAGGAGTAGTCTTACCCTGCCCTTGCTTAACCCCAGGATATATGTCTTGCAAGAATAATGTATAGTTATAGAAAATTGCTATGAGTTAAGTGCTTTGAAATTGCTATATAAACCCTTGGCTCTGAGTGCTCGGGGTCCTTGTTGAGACCCACTGCATCGGGCTGACTTGGACCTCAG
Organism: Manis javanica; assembly: GCF_040802235.1. NCBI lineage: Eukaryota > Metazoa > Chordata > Mammalia > Pholidota > Manidae > Manis > Manis javanica. The sequence goes on from NC_133162.1 coordinate 67,101,334, forward strand.
CTAGCTGGCTGAATAAAGACTTTGCTTGAATTTACATCTCTATGCCTGTGTAGTTTGTTCTCTGGGGAAGCCTCGGAAGCCTGGACCCTAACACTTCTATTTCCTTGTTTTAATTGGGAAGGTCTGATACACCTTTATAGTCTCTACTGCTTTCTCCCTTTCATATTCTAAAGGAAATATTCCTTCTCCCTTTCCTCAGATGCTTTATTATCCAACTCCTCTCCTTCACCTCCTTCAAGTGGGTTCATTTTAGCCATGTCAATAATGAAAAATTCTAGAATTATATAAAATATTCCCATACTGTATGTCTCTGTGAGAGGGACCCGTCCTACCTGGCTGTCCTGAGACTCTCAGGAGTAGAGGAACAGAGCCTGTCCTTAAACTATTATCTTTAAATTAAAAGTGTTAAAATTAATTTTCCTTGAGTATTACAGAAGAAGCAGAAGGAAGAGCTGAATTTCAGATGTTTCTTTATCACATGCCATTGTTCCTTTTCCCAAAGATCTTTCCAAAGTTAAGAAACAGCTTATCAAATATTAGTAAGTGGGAGCTATAAGAGATTTAAAAAAGTGAGCACTTTTCACTGTTTTTTCATCTCCATTTCCTTCATGTCTTTATTAAGATTTATAACAGTTGCATTCTGGTCTTTGAATTCCATAATAGTTTAGTGTTAGTTCTATATTCAGGTAGATTAAATAATCACCACTAATCTTTTACCATAGTTTTTCATATCTGATTTTTAATTTTGATCATTTCTGGGGAATTAAATCCATTATCAAGTAGTTTTTATGGGAAGGGCTCAGAGTAATGTAAATTCAACACTGAGCATAATTCTAGGCAGTAATCATTGTTAAATGTTATTTAATAATAATAAATAGAATAATAGAATAATGATAATAGTACCATTTATTCTATTGAGAATATTTTACTTTTATTCATCTGCTATTTAACTGTTTTCTTTTTAAATTGATATTCTTCTGTGCTTCCCAGAACAAAATTACTGCCTTTGTTTTTTCCAAAGGTGTATTTACAGAAGCATTTCTTTTCTCATTTAGTTCCTCTCACCATGCAGAAACTTTAATTGTATGTAATTAAATCTGATGATCTATTCTTTGTGATTTCTTTCATTACTTCTACATTTACCTACTTGAGATTCAATTTTATACTCTAATTTTTCTATAATTGGAATTTAATATTTTAATTTGAGCTCTGTAATTCATTTAGAAGTTTATTTAGTATATGGTTTAAGGAGAAACTCAAAGTTAATTTTTTCCCCCAAATTCATAACCAACGTAAACCTTTGATAAGTTCCTCTCTTCCTATATTTGTTGACTGTTAAATTCTAACACACATTACACCCGCCCACTTTCTTTCTCCTGGATGTCTCTGGTTTCTTTTCAGCTGCCTATTTGCATACCTCAAGCTCTTCCTTTTGTGATATGGCAGAACTTACCCTGCCTGCAATTTGCTTTGATTGTCTCATTTAGATAATTCTCCAAAGTCACTTTTTCCCCAATTATGTTTCCTGTATTCTAATGAAGTCTTTGCACATACAGTGCAAAAATCCTGTCACATCTCTATTTTTCCAACTTAAACTTAAGAGCAAATCAAACTACTACTTTCCAAGTCTGACCAAGAACCCTGGAAGTAGTTCTGTCTAAAAGGTCTGTGTGTGGCATTCATTTTACCTTCCCAACAAAGTTGGGAGACCAGTTGACAGTTCAGTTACGCCAATGAATTCGCTCTCCTCCGTGAACAAACTTCTCAAGCCAGTGGTCTTAAGCATCTACAGACTGGATAGGGTCACAAAAGGGTTTCTTACAGCACTGTATGGGGACAGTGAGTATAAACTCTCCACATGCTTGTCAAACAAGTGAGCCCCTAGGGGGAGGATCTATAGGACAAACACACTGTTCTTACTGCTGTTATAATGTTTAATAGTTTGTTTTGTTAACTTATATTTTTATAAGTCTATCTTCCCCAACATAGCATTGAGTTGCTGGATAGCAAGAAACACCTATCTTTTATTCTGTGTCTCCAGGGCAGAGTCTATCACGCAGTTGAGGCTTAATTACTATTCATTGGTGGTGATTAACTTTCCTAAACCCCATCTTCTCTCTCAAAGCAGCCTAGACCAACTAACCAATTGACCAACCATCACACAATCAAATAGATAGGGACACTATTGTCAAAGCAGTTCCCCAAATTTACTTTGTGTGCAGTCAGGCTGTTTCAGTGATTGGATCTAGAGTCTGTGGCAAATCCAGGGATGAATCAGACAGGACTCCTTTACTTAAGGAACTTGGAATTTCTGAGGATTGATGACACATTAGCGTCAGTATAATTCAGGGGGAGACTGATTGGTACCACACAAGCTGTGCATCAGGAGAGAGAAGAAAGGAGGCAAAGAGTCATTTTTTCCCCCATTAACCTTTGCGGATAAGAAACACCATAATTTTGGTCTTATTAAAGGCTGCTCCCATGATTAATATTTCCATCCAAGAAGCAATTAAGGAATTATTATCCAGGGAGATTGTGACAAAAGGAATTAAACCATGGCAGCTCTGTTCCAGCAGAATAAGGCTCAGCTTTGACTATTGAAAATTAAGTCTATTTAGACTAAAGGCTTGCATTTTGTCCTTAACTTTCACTCAGGTGCTATATAAGAACTGCTGAGTGGATAAGTAATAACTTATCTAGAAGTACTTAGCAAAGACAATCTACAGTGCTAATGTGGAATGCGTTATAATCATGATGTGATAATCAGAATAATAACAATTTAACACGTGTAGTAGACTCCAAGGGGCAACAATCTGGTTTAGTCCATGAAAGCACCTGCATTTTGAGATATAAAACTGCACTTTTCAGTGTTATAGGAAGTACTTAATTGTTTCCACCAGTTATTGAAGTAGTGGAGAAATCATCTTGCCTCAGTGCTGTAATCATATTGTGTTCACAAGTGCATCTAATTATAAACATCTTTCAGAATTTTTTGCAAATGCTGATTTTTTTAAGGTACTAAATGGGAAAGCTTCTTACAATGTCTATAAAACAACTTAAAAATACACAAGCTATCAGCTCAAAAGTAGGTACATCTTTCATATCTGTTGATTCATAGAAGCACAGAAGTGTAAGGAACCCTCCTTTTGCATGGGATTGAATAGTAACCCAGTTAGGCCAATTGTCTTGCCACGTGGGAACAGGGCTGGGAGGAAAACCTATGCTTTCTTGCCTGCTGTCCAGTGCTTGGAACCCTATACAGTGTTGTCTTGAGAAAATTTTTGATGGAAGGAGTGAGATTTTTCTGTTCTCATTTGAGAGATGGAGACACTGAGGCACCGTGAAACAATTTCGCTGAGCCATGTAGGTAGCAAGTGGTAGGTCTGTGATCCGAATGAGTTGGGTCCCTCTTGCTCCCTCCATGGCATCTGCCTCAAAACCGGGCTCCTCCAGGGACTCCTTTGCTATTAGGTCAGAGTTTTCCTACCTTTTATCTCTCCTCCCTGTCAAAGAGGCTGCTGGGGAGTACTGGGGTTATGGGGAGAAGGCCTGGGTGTTCCTGTGGAGATGCTCAGGGTGTGTTCATTACCAGAATCTACTTCAATTTAGCACATTTATCAAGCACTTACTGCTACTAGAAGCTGGAGCACATGTATATCAAGCACTTACTGCATGCTAGGCACTGCTCTAGAAGCTGGAAACAGTGAATAAAACAAGAACCTTCTCTCAAAGAATTCAGTCTAGAATAGAGACCGGCCAGAGGAAGTGAACAGGAGAGAGTTATGGTAACTCCTTGGCCCTGGGAGGTGTCCTCAGAAATGACAGGAGTCTTATTCCACATTTTAGATGAAAAATACTGCATTGCTGAATTTTCAGATCCCAGTGTAGTGACATTCCACTTATTCCTTTAGTTCTCTAGCCAAAATACTTGCTTGTTCACACTAGCCATTTCTCACCACCCTTTTCAGAAATTCTCCACATGATTAATGTTACATTTAAAAAGCTCCACTTTGGATAGGTTTGTGGTAGATGCCACACAGCTGTAGCTGTCAGTGGGTCATGCTGTGTGATAAATTAACCAAAACAGAGCCCTGGAAATGCTGTCACTTTCCTGCATTAATGCAATAGTTGTGGATGAGTCCCTGCATTGTCCCTGCTCCAAATCACACCTGAGATCAACAATAGAGCTCTGTGTACAGAGTTCTCCTGATGTGAGTCCCAGACACCTGAGGGGTGGCAGGTACCAATGGAGCTCCTTACAGAAGACTGATTCTGCTCCACAGCAGGCAGGGAACAGTGGGGCCCTAAATCACCTCTTGGTTACAGGCTTCTTTTTTCTTTCTGCCACTGTTCATGCTACATGTTTCTGTCTTTCTAGGTGGTACATTTGAACACTGGGTGGCAAAACTGTCTTCGTCATTTTCTTAGGATGTCTGGAATTATCCCAAGGTGACAGATTGTGTCTGGCTAAGTGAGCCAGAGGTCCCCATCTCCATGTTGACACAGATATGACTCAGTGTCAGGAAGGTTGAGATTGTGAATCAGGACAGCCTCTCACTGGGGCTTGCCTGGGCATTCTCTGTTTCTGCCCTTTTAACATTATCAGCACTCTGACTTTTCATTCCCTGCTGTTTATAGCCTTTCTCCAAAGAGGGAATAAGGCAAATGATTAGGTCTCTGCTCACTGAACTGCAACCACAGCCTCTTCCCCCTGAGGTGGTGCCCAGGGCACCTTGCGTGGTGTTTGGTGGTTCAGGTAGTTTCTGGCCCAAATCTGTTGGTTTGGTCCCATGGATGGCCTATCACAGTGTTTGTTGTAACTCCAGGGGAAAATATGTTCCCACTCCAAGGCAAATTAGCTTTGAAGCCAAAATCAGTCCAAGAGAGAAATAAAGTGGGAGAAGTCCATTTATTGCTACAAGCAGTCATCCACTTCTGCTCGCCAGTGTCTCTCACGACCTGGCTGCAGAAAGGGGCTCCACCCAACCTCTCCAGACCAGATACGCCCTCGCTCCCCCCTGTAATTATGTATTGATATGGAGACGGACTACTTATTGTAAGATAAATTCTAGCCAGAATAAGCAGATAAAGAGAGGCAACAAAGGGCCAGGTAATTTATTTAAATACCCCCAGGTGAGGTTCTGTGGCCTTCTTGCCAGAGGCCAGAGAAGTCACACTTGGTTAGGGAGGTGGGGCACTTATAAGGGATTAGGAGGGGGAGGAGTGGGCAAGCTATCCTAAGGGGTGTTGAGAGGTATGATTGGCTAAAGGTGACATAATAGTCAACTAGAAACTTTTTTCTTTCCAAGAGGGAGGAGGCTGACATCCAGGTCTTAGTTGGCACATCAGGATGGAATTCAGGGAGAGCTATCTCCTTTCCATATATGGCACGGACTTGGGGTCTGGTCTGTTTTCCCCCTATGGCATCTCTCTGTTCTGTTTGCATGTCCTTGTTTTTCTTTTCTCCAGCCTAACACTTCTCTTCACCCTTTGGAAGCACCTATTGATATGGAGATGCACTAAGGCCAGGCAAGAGATTCTGGAAATATTGCAATTTTACCCACACTGTGATGGCTGGTTTTCCAAAGGGGAATCGTTCCTGTGTCTCCTGGTTCTAGGGCTCTCCATGCCCTGAGAGGAAAGCTGCTGCCATCCTTTCCAGGTATGTGTGCAGTCAGTGAGGAACTTGGAGCTGGCCTTTAATTCATGCTCACCCAGTCAGGAAAAACCTGCAGACAAGAGTGGCCCACTGAGCAGTGTCCCTTCACTTATGGGTTTGGTGGGACTTCATTTAAGTCAGGTCCTTCCTGTTCACATGCTCTGGGAGCCCTCAGAGCTGCTACCTTGCTCCTTGGCCTGGTGCAGAACATACCCGCTTTCCATCCACCAACCATCATAGCCCCTGCTACCTAGATTCTGGGGGTGCTACTGCCTCTGCCCCCAAGGATGATGGGGAGACTCTCTCCTCTCCAGGTAGACAGGAAGGCCAACCTCCTGACTGAGATGGAGGTGAAAGCAGAACTTTTCTGAGCATAAACCAGGCTGCCATGATGGTCAGAGCATTATTACTCTATGAAAATATCAGTGAACAACCATGTCTGCTCCCTGGAGCAAGCAGTCAGTGTTATGGGGGCAATTATTATTACAGGGCCATTCTTGACTGGATTGCATTCATTATCAAAGCTCTTAGAAAATCTGATCTCTGTATGTTTGGGAGTTTTTAGTCATCTCTTGCAGGCCAGGGCTTCAGTTTCCTCATCTCTATTAAGGACAATTTGAAATGGACTGGACAAACTCTCAGGAGCTTTCCAGCTCTGAATTTTGATGATTTTAGTGTGTGATCCTCTGTCTCTTGGGACCCCCATCTTCTTAGAATGAAAATATTCCACGCAGATATTTATGGCATTCCTATAGAAGCTGTGTGTTTATGAGATGGCTGAATTGACTAATCTTGCTTTGATTTAGTTATATATCTGATTTTTTTATATAGTCTGATTTAGAAATGTATAAACATGTTTTAAAAGTAAAAGACTTGTGTGTGGGGTGTGTCACACTGCATTAAAGAATCGTGAGTTGGCACAGCAGGGCTCCATGTAGTCACACAGGGAGCAGGGGCCACCTTCCCCTGGTTTCCTCTCACAGGCCCCGACATGTGGGGGCAGGAAGTTAATTATCACCTCCTAGGATGCTTGGAGCCTCCTGTCGTCTTGGAAGGATTGTCCTTGTGCTGCTCGTCAGAAGCAAAGAGACCCACATGGACAATTACTTCCTTAGCTCTGTGCCACTCTCTGTGAATAGGCGCCTGACAACACCTGAACTTGGATCATGACACTCACGCGGACCTCAGCGTGGAGAGCAGTGTTGGCTGCCGAGGTCCCAAAGTCCCCCTGCTTGGTGACTTGAATGAATGTGGGTGTCCACCGTTTGCTGAGTCACATGGGAGCCAGGCAGGCTTCGGCAAGGCCACCACATGGAGCCCCCTCCCTGCAGCATCCAGATCAGACTGTCTAGAAGGAAGAGGGCTGTTGTGTGTGGAACCTCCCCTCTGCACGGCTCACCTCCCTGCCAGGCAACCAGCTGTAATGTGGCCGACAGGAAGCAGGTTTGGAGGGTCTGCCCTGTGCAGGCTGAGGCCTGGGAGGATGTCTGCCAAGATGGAAGGTGGAGCACTTGTCAGGACAAACTGAAGTCCCTCTGTCACCTCTAGTGGAAACTCACACATGTAGGGGCTCGCCTCCCACTCAGTATTCCCACTGTGCCCAGGGCTCCACATTCTCCATCTCATTTAGAGTTGACAGCATCATGTGAGGCAAGATTTTATTGTTAGGTCACTGTTTTATAGAGAGAGCTCTTTAAAAAGGTAACTGTTCTGACCAATGTCACACAGTCAGTGCCTAGAATGTTCTGGTATTCTTTGCTGTGTAACAAACCATCCCAAGACCCAGTGGTGTAAAGTGACAACCATTTATTACACTCACCAAGTCTGCAGCTCAGGACTTCGGGCAGGGCACAGTGGGAGGTCTCTGCTCCACCAAGACTCCAGTGACTGCAGGGGTTCCTCACTAGGGGAAATCTCTGGAAGACAATGTTCTGCTGGAACTGTTGCCAAAGGCAACTACATGTGGCCTCTACATGTAGCTTGGACTTATCCAACAGGTCACCTGGTTCCTGGAGTAAGTGTCCCAAGAGGAGCCACTGGAGACCAAGCATTCCTACAGACCAACATGGGAGCTGCAAGGCTTCTCCCAACTTAGCAAGTCACCTGGCACCATCTGCTCCCTATTCTGTTGGCCAAAGCAGCTGCAAGTCAGTCCCATTTTGTAGAGACCCCAGCTCTCCATGGAATGGGTATCTAAGAGTTAATGACTTTTTTAAAGTGGTGACAGGATATGAATGCAGGTCCTCTGGCTCAACAGCTCTTGCCCTTCCCATTAGATATGTTGTCTGGGTGTGAGAGGCAGTGTGTCCTGAATGAGGTTTCCATAGGGACATGGAGACTAGGTCTTACCTTGCTACTTGGAGCCCTTTGAAAGAAAATGCAGCAGGTGGCAGCATGGCCTGGAGGGGCCAGCCAGCCCCACCTGAGCAGCTTTGATACCCTGCTGCGACTCTCTGGCCTCACCTCTTCCTCTGTGAGGAGGGGATAAGACAGCATCTCTTGGTCTACCTGCGAGATGCAGTGCCCAGGGGATAGGAAAGTCTCAAGGACTCTCCAACCTGCTCTTCAGACAGGAGGAAGGTCTCTGTGTCTGGGAGGAGGCCCTGCTGCTCAGCCCTCCAGCCCTCCAGCCCACCACTCTCAGGCACACTCAGGGGGCAGCCTTCTAACTGCAGCCCGAATTCCAGAATCCTAACCAGACTCCCTCAGACTGCATGGTCTTTTCCTTCCTTGATAGATTGATTCTATTATACGTGGTTCATTTACCAATTCATCACATCCTGGAAAGCGTGATACACACATGGACTCACACTTTCCTGTTGAAGCCTGGGCCCCCCGAACACTAGGGCAGTAACCATGGGCATATCACACAGCCTCTCATGACCTCAGTTTTCTGCAAAACAGCAATCAGTCAATCTGTTTCTCAGGATCATTATAGGAATTAAAGGACCTAATATGAGAAAGCGTTTTCTAATCTGCTAAGCATAATATATGCTAGATGTTCTCATTATTATAATTTCCTGTAGCATTTAACGAGCGGAGGGCTTCACCCACAGCAAGTGCTTAGTATATGCATTTTAGTCTTTAGTCTTAATTTACTCCAGACCCCATATAAAATTCATGTCAGAGGACTGAAACTTTCATCTTCTGTCCTACTTGGGAACATAGGACACAGAATCCCTTTATATGAATTGGTCACACTGTTTTTTCTTACCCTGCTAGGCTGGAAGAGGGATTGCAGGCTTTTGTAACTGACATAATCATACTGCTGATTAAGAAAAAAATACCTGATTCTGTCAATATAACTACATAGTAGAGAATCTACATCCCTCACGCTCTCTGTTTCAGGGCAAAGTTGGTGTGGAAGTCAAATCTGGGCCTGTGATCAGGGGCTCATCTTCTAGGAGATTTTGAGAGCTGAATAAATTTTTGCAACAACTCATTTCACCCATCAGAGACTCAGTTACTTTAATCTCGGAAATGCATGGAAGCAGTTGTCCCCATGTCAGGCTTCTGTAAAAAGAGTGACCAGAACAAACTTGGAAGAGACAAATCCTGGTGCAGAGCGCATTTCTGGACATTTCCAATCTGCTCTATTTTTACTGAAATCCATGGATCTGTGGTTTAGAGAGGAGACGTCTATTAGGTTCCCGCTGTGTGCTCAGTGCTGTTTTGGAAGCTATGGAGACTGTAGATCAGGGGAAGCCATCTCTGCATTTATGACAGTTTTTGTGGTGTGTGTTCTGAGGAAACCTTCTAGAGCTCAATCCTGAGGCTGGAGAGAAGCCTGAGGGGCAACATGCTTCTGAAGGAGAGACAGCACAGCAGAGAGCATTTGAGTTGTGTTTAGTTCTGTTTTCCTTCTAACCAGCTATGCAATACTGGGCAAGTTACTTACCCAATTTGTCTTAGTTTCTTACCTGTTAAATGGGCCTCATACAGAAGGAGAGAATCCAATGAGCTCCACAGAGTAAAGCTTTGGACTCACTCAACCCAGTAAACAGTTATTAGATTCATTTGGAAGGAAGATCGGGAGTCACTGTCTTGGAGGATGCTTTGATGGTCTGTTTCTGCCTAAAAAATAATCCACCCCCAAATTTAGTTGCTTAAACAACAGCCACCTGATGCTATCTCACAATTCTGTGGGTTGCCTGGGGCTCAGCTGGCTGGCTCCTGTACTGTCTTTGGGGGTTTCTCATCCACTTGCAATCAGATGGGGCTGGACCCTCAATGCTACTGCGTGTGGCCTCTATCTCCATGTGGCATCTCATGCTCTGGGTCCTCTCTGCATGGCCTGCCCCCCTATCCTGGACTTTTTACATGGCCAGCCTTGGGGCTCCAAGTGGAGGAGTGGAAGTGGTCAGACCTTCTCAGAGCCAGGCTCGCAGGTCTCAGGATGTTGCTTCCACCGCATTCTAGTGGTCAAAGCAGCCACAGGCCTGGCCCAGGTTCAAGGGGAGGGGCACGGGTTCCTTCTCTGAAAGGAAAGGCACAGATGTTTGGGGTAATCTTACATGTCCTAAGCCCCCAGCTCCAGGGCTCTTCCCCAGCAGCCTCTTGGTGATGGGGAAGTGTTCAAGTCATGGTTTCAGAAGACCCACGGCTGCCGAGGAGGCAGGTGGATCAGCCACCCAACAGAGTCGCTTCTCAGTGCAGTCCTTTGGTGAGAAAGCCTAGGTATGTGACTTTGTCAAGGCAGCTAACATTTTTCTGGGTTCTCAGTGGTTTAGTCACACAAACAAGCTTCACAGGAGACTGATGTGAACTTAGATTATTGATGTATTTATTTACAAAGACACATTTACTTTTCCATCAACATAGCACCTGGGAGGCTGAACTCTTTGTCAGAGAATTTCAGTCCTGGGCTCAGGTGAGAGGCACAAGGATTCTTGAGAGATTTCGTATGCAGGGTGGAGAAACGGTAGAGAATCATCTCAGCCTAGTACTCCTGGCCACTTCTGTGACTTACGGCTTTTGCCCTCTTTTCTCCAAGAACCACATAGATCCTTCTTCTGATCATACAGGTTTTCCCCAGCTATGTTACCACTATTAATAAAGGTATAGATTATCATATTGAGGCAGGTCTTGATTGGACTTGTACATCCTATAGTCCTGCTTTGACCTGTGAGGATTCAGAAGTTTGATGGATGGTGACCTGCTGGTCACTTATCTCCTCCATCCAGTGTCCACTTCATTAGAATAACTCATTGCCAAGTGCAGCTATGAGGACGTCTGTACACTGACTGTGGGGAGAGAGGATGCCAACAAAGCACCATGGCACGTTTGTTTTGGGGGTTCAGACCTGGGAGGACTTTAATAAGGACTTTATGGAGGAGCTAGCTGGACAAAATGAAGAAGACTGGGTTTTTGTGGGTTATGGAAAGATGCAAAGAAAGCAGGAAGTGGAATGACACATGACATTTAGGGAATATGGTAGATGTGCATGAGCTATAAAGGGACACAGATGTGCAGGTTGTGATGATTGGTGTGATTGTTGGTTGTGTCTTGTTTGGAACTGCCCAGTGAAGGTGGATGTTCTTTGAAGGTCTTGTTTGGAAGACACCACCAACCAGTGAAGGTGAATGTTCTTTTGAAGGTCAAGACTATGTCTTATACTGAAGTTTTTGGCACTAACTTTTGAAATAACATTAGATAGCAAGGTGATGAACAATCAAGGGGAGTAGGCGGACTCATGGCCCCCAAGAGCTTAATTCCTGGGCTTGCGAATGTGATAAGATACCACCCCTACAAATACAACTTTACAGGCAAAAGGGGGCTTTGTAGATGGAATTAGTGTTACTAATTAGTGACTTTAAGTTAGGATGATTATCATGGATCATCTGGCTGGGAGCAGTGTAATTAGATGCATCCTTAAAAGCAGAGGAAGAAGAGGAAATCAGACATTTAGGGCACAAAAAGCACTCAACATGCCATGCTGGCCTCAGGTATCAAGGAAACAGGGATCCCAGTCCTACAACCACAAGGTTACCAACAACCTGAATGAGCCTGAAAGTGTGTTCTCCCCGCGACCTCCAGAAAAGAGCCCGGGCTGATAGCTGGATTTTGGTCTTAGGAGACCCTAGGCAGGGACCCAGTTATACTGTACTGAATATCTGATTTGCAGAAGCCATGAAGTAATAAATTTATGTTATTTTAAGCCATTACATTAGTATAAATTGTTACAATGCCCTTAGGAAATTAATAGGGGTGACACATTTTCTTCTCCCCCTTTCCTCCTCCTCATCTTGTCCAGCCAAAGGTTCTCTGCAGCCTTCTGGGGCAGGCAGATACCTGAGAGTGTCACTCTTGATCTAGAAGGCAGTGGAGGCTGGATCCTTTGACAAGCTGGGCTGAATGCTGAGCTCCAGGCTGCTGGATCGCTGGTGGGAGACATTCAAGGAAGGCTCCCCCAGGAAGATTCCTGGGCTCCTTTCCTGCCCCCCTTATCACCTTGGGGGGTCTGAACAGAAATCAGCACTCTGTGAGCTCCTCTTGGGCTCTGTTCTCATCCTTGGTCCTCTCCCCTGCCTCTCAGTCACTGTGCCAAAGTTCCTCCTCTCTAAGTGCTTTGGAGATGAGGTGGGGTTTGTCACTCACACCTCCTTTGAAACTCCCTTCCCTGGAGTGAACTTGGTTCTGGCCAGATTTTGGAAACTGGGACTAACATCTGAATGCCATTTATGCTGTCCTGACAGAGGATTTGCAGACCCTAAGAAGAGTTAGACTCCACATATTTTGTTTGTTACACAGGCCTAGTATTTTATTTATTCCTTCCTTCCTTTTGCTAACATGGAAGTTTCTGTTCTTTGCCTTTTACAAAATAATCACTCCTCCATTTGGTCAATGCATTTCCTAAGATGCAAAGCTGGCTGCTCTGTGGTCTTTCTTGTTCTCTGCAGCGTGATCCTCATTCCCTCCTGTTTTTGCACAGCCCACAGATATAATCCTTAGCAGCTGTACTGAGTTTCCTGTTGATGTGTCCCCTTTTGGACTGTAGCTCCTCATGTGTCTTGTCTCCTCAGCACCCAGGATGGTTGTGGGTGCCCAAGGGTTGCTCACTAAAAGGATAGGAAAGGAACAGGGAATGCAGGAGCAGCCTGCTGAAACACAGACAGATGGGAGCTGCCAGATTGCAAAAAGCAGCTGGGTGTGAGGCATAAAAACCAAGGCAGTTAATTAAATATATTTTTATTTGTCCTGATTAAAAAGAAGTTAAAGCTATGAGATGTTTCTCCTGAGGAATTGAGGGTTGTGAGTCAGATGGAGGAGTAACATGCACTTTGCAAGGAGAAGAGGTCCAGGAGCCAGGAGTTCTTGGCAGGAGTCTTTGCATGGCCACTAGTTCATGGGGACCTTGGGCTTTGGGTTTTCCACCCAGGGAAAGAAGGATTTGCATTCCTAGGATTCTTCGAACTCTTCCAGCAGGTACTGACTGTGCTGGCTGAGCACGCCATGATGAGTAGTTGCAGTGAATTCTGTGCTTGTGCTGGATGGAGTTTAATCCAGGATCAAGGCAGGGGAAACCAAAAGTTAAGGCCCCTCTAATACTTCCTAGTTACATAGTCAGTTACTGTCTTTAATTGGATGCATTCCCGTTATGGTCTCCAGACTCCTGTACAGAGAACAAATGCACACTCCAGCATTTAGCTTTTCTCCTTGGGAACCCTGTCCCGTGTTTGCTGATATGCCCAGGAGCTTTGGGGAGAGGATGTAAATCTCACTTGGGTTTGCTGTAGTCCCAAGGAACTAGGAAGACCCTCTGAGCTGGAGCTCTTTGGCAGAGGGCTGCCATGAAAGCAGCCCAGGTTTGTTTGTGCCTTCTTCCTGCTATGACCCCTTCCAAGCCTCCAGGCACAGAATTCTCTCTAGGGAAGGACCTCACCTACCAGAGAATAAGTAGGATGTGCTCTTGATTTTTCAGATGGGGGAATTGAGGTCCTGTGAGGGAAACTGGCCACTCCCAGCCCAGAGGTGCCAAGGTGTATTGCATGTGTCCTGCTCTATTGAAGGGAAAGCTTTCTAACATGTAATCTTCATGAGCAAAGAAGAAGCTGAGTTTCCTGGACTCAGCTTGGTGCAATGGGCCCTTGCTTGACAAAGGATGGGGGAAGGTTTTTGCTTTGATGACAGGAAGAGAAGCAGTGAGACCATATAGGTACATAGTACCTGGTGCTGGAAGGCCCAAGCAGGTGGAGAAATATAAGTGACATTAAGGACAACACCACAACCAGGGCTGGGAGGTCTTTGTGAATTAAAGTGGCGTATTCCTAAGCAGGTTGAACATTTAGTAGGTAACTGACAGAACATGAGTTCTTGTACCTGGGAGCTCGGAACTGCCTCTCTCCTGGACAGACAGCATGAATCAATATGCCCTGAGCACTTTCCTCCAAGACAAAGAGATGTTTCTTGGTAGAGTGGGACAAGGGCAAGTGCTTTTCAGCCTCAGCCACTTAATAGCTATGGAATCTTGGCCAAAATTTCTCTAAATTGAAGTTTTCTTATTTGGCAATTTGTAAAATTACCTTTTGCCTCATAGGTTTGTTGTGAAAATTAAATCACTTAACATAGAGGGCTTCTACTTTAAATGGCTTCAGGTAATGAATTCTTGAAATATTTTATCCCAGTTATTGTAAGAACATTAGTGAAATTATAGAAAAACTATTCTGGAAATAGGATCAGTCGATCATTACAACATTTTGGGAGAAATTCCCCTAACTATAATCTGATGAAAGATTGACCAGGTGGCCTCTTTTTCTTACCAAGGCAAAAGACTTTAACACTGGGGGAGAATTTACCACCATCCAACATTTTGCATGCCAGAATGGCCCCAGAATGCTCAGTGTCTTTGGGGGCACAGGGTCTGCCCACTGTCCTCTCTGAAAGGGTAGTGCCAATTGTGGGGAATAAGTTGGAGAAATAACCACCTCTCTTCCCACTGTCTGCCCATGGGTCAGAGACAGATTCTGCTTCACCCAAGAAATGGGCGCTTTCTGAGGGACCAGGTTCTTGTGCACCATATCCCACTTCCAAAGCATCTATTCTGTTCAGAGTCTACAATTTCCTAGGTGTAACCTAGGGAGGGCCTTGGGCATTATGAATTGAATTCTGGGGCAGTTACAGAAAAGGATGGAGGAAAGGTAAGCCCTGGGGGTAGGGAATGCTGGGAGTGGGCAGCAGCTTACAGATTTTTATGAACTGCTTTGGTCAAAGGAGAGCCCCTAACTTACTCTCACTTTTACTGGGAATTACGTTGTTTGCCTTAAAGGCAGGCCTAAAATCAGAGCACTGGGAAATGTATTAGATGCTGGAATTTGGAGTCAGGGAGGTGAATGTCAGTTTTTCTTCTGGTTTTAGCTCTGAGAAGGAATTCTTCTTGGCTCAGGCACTTACTAGCTGTGTTATTTTGGGTGAAGTATGACACATTTTGGAGTTCTCATTTCTAAAATAGAGAGAGTGTTATTTCTGTCATAGGGCTGTGTAATTCTGGAGGAAAATCCCAGGGCAAAATAGCTTTGAAATTGAAATCAGTCAAAGGGAGAAAAAAGTTGGGAGAAAGCCATTTATTGCTTACAAGCAATTGTCCACTTCTGCTCAGCTGTGTCTCTCTTGACCTGGCTGCAGAAAAAGGGACCCCACCCAGCCTCTCCAGTCCAGATATGCTCTCGCTCCCTCTTATAATTACTTATTGATATGGAGATGGACTACTTCTCTCCACCCCTTGAAAGCACCTAGTGATATGGAGACGCACTAAGGTCAGGCAAGAGATTCTGGAAATATTGCAATTGTACCCACAGGCTGTAAGTTAATTCTCCATAACTACTGCATATATATGTATATATGAGTCTGCAGTGGAGAAGAAGCAGGCAAGCAAGCCATCCACTATTACCGAATACAAGGCCTAGCTAGAAAAGTCCATGTTTAAGGATGAAATATCAGAAAACAAAACAAAGAACAAATAGAAAGAGGCCTTTCAAAGAATCTTGAAACAAAAGTTATTTATAATCAGGATACAGAAGAACATTTACCTAACATGTACATTGGAGAAAACATTGCCTTCATGAAAGAAAAGTCAAGAAAAAGGAGATGCAAAGCCAACAGATGAGCTTTGTAAGAAAGCTAATTGAACTTAAAAAAAGATTTTCAGAAAAATGAAACAAACTAACCTAACTGTGAATCCCATTGTTGGTACAACCACCCAGAAAGGCACTCTTCCAAGTGACACTAAAGCCCAGTACTTTTACATCTCTAGAGAAATAGTCTCTAAGAATAAGAGAACTGCAAAATATCTCAAGTTGTATTCAGTGATCATGTTGGTGGTAATAGTGCTGCTATTGTTATTCCAGGGCCATGTGCGCATCGTGGAATAAATCAAATGAGTGATTATGTTATTGACATTGAAAGCTGAGAATCTTGGCATGGTTGAAAGGAGAGAAAACTGTAAGATGGATGAAGTGAAGTAAAAATGCTCTAAACTCTGAATTCGAATCGTCAATGTGAATTGTATTTTATCTTAACACATTTTCCTATCTGTTGACTGAAAAAGCTGTAAGTAAGGACCAGTCCAGTAAGTAATGAACATCTCTAGTGTCCAGACTGTGATTTCTTGTACTATTTGTCACTGAGGGCACCAGAGCTTCTTAGAGAACTGGCTGAATCCAGCTCTGGTAAAGGTTCATGGTGAGCCTGAAACAGCTTGTCATACTAGATAGCAAAGACACTATTCCTTATTATTAGAGATGTGTCAGAGGACTTAGAGGGCCACTTGAAGAAGCTCCTACTGGCTAAAGAGGGGACAAACTGGTCATCCCTAAGGATAATAATGCTATTGGATTAAAACACATCAAAGAGGTTTCAATGCATGTATTCATAATGATAACAGTAAAAGAAAACTCATCAATAACTTCTGGAGGGAATCAATAAGGAAATCAACTATTGTTTTAAAATCTAGGAAATAAAGGAAAGATATTAAACATTTACCTTCATGTATTTCAGGATTTCTTTCTTTGGATAATGGGTTGAGGAGTAGAAGCCTCTCTGTATAGAAGAATTTCAGCTTATATGCAGAGAATGATAGAGTTAGACCTTTTGCAATCTGTAACCATTAGTGAACCCAAGCAGTAGAGCCAGACAATGCTTATAAATGGCTGCAACATCACAACAAGAGATGTATGTCCTGATGGAAATAAAAACCACCACTTTTGAAATGGTCTTGTGTGAGTGTGGTGTGTATGCACACAGAGGAGGAATGTGGAAGAATGAATATAGAATTCATGATGTTACTAATGTCACAATTTTCCAGTATAAGCTTTGAAGATCATGTTGCTTGCAGGTCAACTAGAAAGTGACTTATTTTTCTAGAATGTCATTCTAACTCTGATTGTGATGAGGCCTCTAGATCTAAATACCAATTTCCAGGAGGCACAGGGGACAAAGGTGCACATTGATGACACCATGGGATGCATGCGGCAAAATCCAAAGAGTAGAAAATGCTCCAGGACAAATGACCTGGCTTCTACAGAAAAACAAAGCAAAACAATACACAAAAAAACAAAGCACATAAAAATTCAAGAATATAAGAGAAATGGAGAAAATCCACAAATTTAAGATATTTAAGACTAATATCAAGCAAATTAATTTGCTTCAAACAAAAAGACTGTTTCTTTTTTCTAAACTACTGATAAGACATTTGGGAAAACCCGAACACTAATTACATATTTGTTTATGCTAAGAAGTTGTCATGAATTATTTCAGTTATGATTGTGGAATTGTTGATATTTCTTCAAAAGAGGATTCGTGTTTTAGAGATACATAATGAAACATTAATACTTATGGATGAAATGGTATCTCTACTTTTCTATATATTTAAAACATTTCATTAAAAAGGTAGTGAGAAAAAAAATGACTTTCCAGAAACTAAAAATGTAAAGTCAAATTAAAACTTGGTTCTAGACTATGGAGAATAGAAACAACACTAGAAAAAATAATGACCGCTGATGTCATAGACATTCACTGATAATTCTCCCACAGTGCAGAAGTAAAGTGCTTATCATGGCTCCTTGAAGATAGTAGGAGCTTGTAACTCTGGGGGGGAAAATATTTTCCCAGCTCAGGGCAAATTACCTTTGAAACTGAAATCTTGTCCTTCCCCTTGCCTAATTTCAGTTCCACTGGATTCATAGGGGATTTGCTTTGGAAGAGGGATGCCCCGCTCTCCCCCAGAACTACAATATTACTTATGTATTTATGTATTCCCTTTCAAACATAAAAACAATGTAAAAAGTGTTCAGCACACTTTATTACATACTGTTTTTCAATTCTGCCTCTCATCACTATTATTTAATGCTTTGGTAACATATTTTTAATACAAAAATCTTAGTTTTTTATTATGTTCACAGACAAGTTTCCATCACTTTTTGTACTCACTGTTGCTTTTTGTAGCACAAACTTCCCTCTGTGTTCATTTCTTTTCTTGTTGAAATATACTATTTAGCAATCCTTTGGTGATGGTCTGTGCGTGGTAAACTTACTGTTGTGTAAGTCTGAAATGTATTTATTTTGCCATAACTCACAAATATATAAAGGTCTGTAAACATAATTCCAGGTGGCAATTATGATCCTTCAGCACTGGGAGATACCATCCTATTGTTTTCTGGCATTTGTTGTTGCTTATGAGAATTTGAGGGCACTTTAGTTATATTTCCCGATAGCTTCTACAATTTCTTTATATTCTTGATTTTTATATTACCACAGCTTTTTAGTTGTAGATTTACTTTTACTCCTGTTTTTAGCCTTTGATATAAAAGACTCCTGTTGTTTCAGTGCTAGAAAGTTCTTGGCCATTGTTTCTTTATTCCCTCTACTTTTTATGTGGGGAACTCTTCTTAGACTTAGATTGGAGCCTTTCAATCTAGTTTCTATATCCCATACTTACTTAATACTTTATCATCTTCAGTCTCTTACTCAGAATCCTCAGAGAGCTTCCAGTTCACCCATGTCCAGTATAACTCAGTCAAACTGTACTCTGTAAGTCTGGAATTTGTTGAACCTGTCTCAATCCATTAAACTTTTTTTTTCAAGGGTCATGTTTTTATTTCCCAAGACTTGTCATTGTTTATTTATTTAATTTATTAAGGTATCATTGATATACACTCTTATGAAAAACATTGTAGTTACTACATTCACCCATAATATCATCTACCCCCCACCATACCCCATTGCAGTCACTGTCCATCAGTGCAGTAAGATTCCACAGAGTCACTGCTTGTTTTCTCTGTGCTACCCTGACTACATGTGAATTCCCCACACCATGTGTACCAATCACAATATCCCTCAATGCCTTTCTCCCTCCCTCCACCCCTATCCTGCCCCACCCCTCTCCCCCCACCATTCTCTTTGGTAACCGCTAGTCACTTGGAGTCTGTGAGTCTGCTGCTGTTTTGTTCCTTCAGAAAGGGTTAGCCTTTCTCCACATCCTCGCCAACATTTGTTGTTGTTTGTCTTTTGGATGTTGGCCATCCTAACTGGTGTGAGGTGATATCCCATTGTGGTTTTAATTTGCATTTATCTGATGATTAGCGATGTGGAGCATCTTTTCATGTGCCTGTTGGCTATCTGAATTTCTTCTTTGGAGAAGTGTCTGTTCAGCTCCTCTGCCCATTTTTAAATTGGTTTATTTGCTTTTTGTTGGTTGAGGTGCGTGAGCTCTTTATATAATTTGGATGTCAACCCCTTATCAGATATGTCATTTATGAATACATTCTCCCATACTGTAGGATGTCTTTTTGTTCTACTGATAGTATCCTTTGCTGTTCAGAAGCATACTTCCACTTGTTCATTTTTGCTTTTGTTTCCTTTGGCTGGGGAGATATGTTCATGAAGAAGTTGCTCATGTTAATGTCCAAGAGATTTTTCCTATATCTTTTTCTAAGAGTTTTATGGTTTCATGACTTACATTCAGGTCTTTGATCCATTTTGAGTTAACTTTTGGGTACGGGGTTCCAGTCTTTTTGATGTTGGTCATCCTACCTGGTATGAGGTGATATCTCATTGTGGTTTTAATTTGCACTTCCCTGATAATTAGCAATGAGGAGCATCTTTTCATGTTCCTGTTGGCCATCTGAATTTCTTTGGAGGATTGTCTGTTCATATCCTCCACCCATTTTTAATAGGGTTATTTGCTTTTTTGGGTGTTGAGGCATGTGAGCTCTTTATATATTTTGGATGTAAACCTCTTGTCGGATATGTCATTTACAAATATATTCTCCCATACTGTAGGATGCCTTTTTGTTCTGCTGATGGTGTCCTTTGCTATAAAGAAGCTTTTTAGTTTGATGTAGTTCTATTTGTTCATTTCATTTGTTTTCCTTGCCCGAGGAGATGTGTTCAGAAAAAAGCTGCTCATGTTTATATTCAAGAGATTTTTGCCTATGTTTTCTTCTAATAGTTTTACGGTTTCATGACTTACATTCAGGTCTTTGATCCATTTTGAGTTTACTTTTGTGTATGGAGTTAAACAATAAACAGTTTCATTCTCTTACATGTACCTGTCCAGTTTTGTCAACACCAGTTGTTGAAGAGGCTGTCATTTCCCCGTTGTATATCCATGGCTCCTTTATCGTATATTAATTGACCATATATGCTTGGGTTTTTATCTGGGCTCTCTATTCTGTTCTATTGATCCATGGTTCTGTTCTTGAGCCAGTACAAAATTGTCTTGATTACTGTGGCTTTGTAGTAGAGCTTGAAGTCAGGGAGTGTAATCCCCCCAGCTTTATTCTTCCTTCTCAGGATGGCTTTGGCTATTTGGGGTCTTATGTGGTTCCATATGAATTTTAGAACTATTTGTTCTAGTTTATTGAAGAATGCTTTTGGTATTTTGATAAGGATTGCATTGAATCTGTCAATTGTTTCAGGCATGATGGCCATTTTGATAATATTAATTTTTCCTATCCATGAGCACAGTATTTCCATTTATTGGTATCTTCTTTAATTTCTCTCAAGAGTGTCTTGTAGTTTTCAGGGTATAACTCTTTAACTTCCTTGGTTAGGTTTATTCCTAGCTATTTTATTCTTTATGATGCAATTGTGAATGGAACTGTTTTCCTGATTTCTCTTTCTGCTAGTTCATCGTTAGTATATAGGAATGCAACAGACTTCTGTGTTTTGATTTGTATCCTGCAACTTTGCTGAATTCAGTTATTAGTTCTAATAGTTTTGGGGTGGATTTTTTAGGGTTTTTTATGTACAATATCATGTGATCTGCAAACAGTGACAGTTTGGCTTCTTCTTTACCAGTCTGGATGGCTTTTATTTATTTGTGTTGTCTGGTTGCCATGGCTAGGACCTCCAGATCTATGTTGAATAAAAGTGGGGAGAGTAGGCATCCTTGCCTTGTTCCCGATCTTAAAGGAAACGTTTTCAGTTTCTTGTTGTTAAGTATGATGTTGGCTGTTGGTTTGTCATATATGGCCTTTAGTATGTTGAGGTACTTGCCCTCTCTACCCATTTTGTTAAGTGTTTTTGTTATAATTGGGTGTTGAATTTTGTCAAATGCTTTTTCAGTATCTATGGAGATGATCATGTGGTTTTTGTTCTTTTTGTTTATGTGGTGGATGATGTTGATGGATTTTTGAATATTGTACCATCCTTGCATCCCTGGAATAAATACTACTTGATCATGATAAATGATCTTTTTGATGTATTTTTGAATTCAGTTTACTAATATTTTGTTGAGTTTTGTTGCATCTATGTTCATCAGAGTATTGGTCTGTAATTTCCTTTTTTGTGGTGTCTTTGCCTGGTTTTTGTATTAGAGTGATTCTGGCCTCGTTGAATGAGTTTGGGGGTATTCCCTCCTCTTCTAGTTTTTGGAAAACTTTAAGGAGGATGGGTATTAGGTCTTCAGTAAATGTTTGATAAAATTCACCAGTGAAACTGTCTGGGGCAGGGGTTTTGTTCTTAGGTTGTTTTTTGATTACCAGTTCAATTTCCTTGCTGGTAATTGGTCTATTCAGATTTTCTGTTTCCTCCTGGATAAGCCTTGGAAAGTTATATTTTTCTAGAAAGTTGTCCATTTCTTCTAGGTTATCCAGTTTGTTACCAAATAATTTTTCATAGTATTCTTTCATAATTCTTTGTATTTCTGTGGTGTCTGTAGTGATTTTTCCTTTCTCATTTCTGATTCCTTTTATGTGTGTAGACTCTGTTTTTTTCTTGATAAGTCTCACTAAGGGGCTTTCTATTTTGTTTATTTTCTTGAAGAACCAGCTCCTATTTCACTGATTCTTTCTATTGTTTTATTCTTCTCGATTTTATTTATTTCTGCTCTAATCTTTATTATATATCTCCTACTGACTTTGGGCCTCATTTGTCCTTCTTTTTCTAGTTTTGTTAATTGTGAGTTTAGACTGTGCATATGGGATTGTTCTTCTTTCCTGAGGTAAGTCTGTATTGCAATATACTTCCCTCTTAGCATGGCCTTCATTGCATCCCACAGGTTTTCCGGTGTTAAGTTATTGTTGTCATTTGTCTCCATATATTGCATGATCTCTGTTTTTACTTGGTCATTGATCCATTGATTTTTTAGTAGCATGTTGTTAAGCGTCCATGTGTTGGTGGGCTTTTTCCTTTACTTTGTGTAATTTATTTCTAGTTTCATACCTTTGTGGTCTGAGAATCTGGTTGGTACAACTTCAATCTTTTTGAATTTACTGAGGCTCTTTTTATGACCTAATATATCATCTATTCTTGAAAAATTTCCATGTGCACTTGAGAAGAATGTGTGTCTTGCTGCTTTGGGGTGTAGAGTTCTATAGATGTCTGTTAGGTCCATCTGTTCTAATGTGTTTTTCAGTGCCTCTGTCTCCTTACTTATTTTCTATCCAGTTGATCTGTCCTTTGGAGTGAATGGTGTATTGACATCTTCTAAAATGAATGCATTGCATTCTATTTCTCCCTTTAATTCTGTTAGTATTTGTTTCATATATGTAGGTACTCCTATGTTGAGTGTGTAGGTATTTATAATGGTTATATCCTCTTGTTGGAGTGATCCCTTTATGATTATGTAATGACCTTCTTTGTCTCTTGTTACTTTGTTTTGAAGTCTATCTTGTCTCATACAAGAACTGTATTTCCTGCTCTTTTGTTCCTATTAGTTGCATGAAATATCTTATTCCATCCCTTCACTTTCAGTCTGTGTATGTCTTTGTGTTTGAAGTGAGTCTTTTGTAGGCAGCATGTAGACAGGTCTTGTTTTCCTATCCATTCAGTGATTGTCTGTCTTTTGATTGGTGTATTCAGACCATTTCCATTTAGCATAATTATCAATAAGTGTGTACTTATTAACATTGCTGTCTTGAGATTCATGGTTACCAATGGTCATTTCCTTACTATCTAATAGTCTAACTTGACTCACTTAGTATCCTGTTACAAACACAATCTAAAAGTTCTTTTTCCCCCTCCTTTTTCTTCCTCCTCCATTCTTTATATTTCAGGTATCATATTCTCTACTCTTTGTCTATCCCTTGACTGACTTTGGGAGTTGATTTGATTTTGCAGTCTACTTAGTAATTAATTGGTCTACTTTTTTAACTGTGGTTTTATTTCTTCTGGTGACTGGTATTTTAACTTTAGGAATACTTCCATCTAGAGCAGTCCCTCCAAACTACATTGTAGAGATGGTTTTTGGGAGGTAATTTCTCTCAGCTTTTTCTTATCTGGGAATTGTTTAATCCCTTCTTTAAATTTAAATGGTAACCTTACCAGGTAGAGCATTCTTGGTTCATGGCCCTTCTACTTCATTGCATTACATACATCATGCCACTCCCTTCTGGCCTGTGAGGTTTCTGCTGAGAAGTCTGATGATAGCCTGATGGGTTTTCCTTTGTCTGTGATCTTTTTTTCTCTCCCTGGCTGGTTTTAGTAGTATGTACTTATCCTTGATCTTTGCCATTTTTGTTATTATATGTCTTGGTTTTGTCTTCTTTGGGTCCCTTGTTTTGGGAGATCTGTGCACCTCCATGGCCTGAGAGACTATCTCCTTCCCCAGACTGGGTAAGTTTTTAGCAATTACCTCCTCAAAGAAACTTTCTATCAGTTTTTTTCTCTCTTCTTCTTCTGGTACTCCTATAATGTGAATATTATTCCATTTGAATTGGTCACACAATTCTCTTAATATTTTTTCTTTCCTGGAGATCCTTTTTTCTCTCTGTGCCTCAGCTTCTTTGTATTCCTGTACTCTAATTTCTATTTCATTTACCGTCTCTTCTGCTTCATCTAATCTGCTTTTAAATCCTTCCCATTGTATGTTTCATTTTATATACTTAATTCTTCAACTTTGTATCTCATTTCTGAATTCCTCCCTGAGTTCTTGAATGTTTTTCTGTAGCTCTGTGAGCATGTTTATGATTTTTATTTTGAAATCTCTTTCAGGAAGATTGATGAGTTCAGTTTTACTTGGCCCTCTTTCTGGTGTTTGTGGGATTTTTGTTTGATCCAGTTTCCTTTGACATTTCATATTTGCATGTGGTGCCCTCTAGTGCCCAGAAACTCTACTCTCTGGAGCTGCTCAGACCCTGGAGTGATGTCGGGGGTTGCTGGTGGGCATTGCTGGTTCCTGTAGGGAGGAAAGAGTGGTTTCCTGCTTCCCTGGCTGCAGTGCCTGCCTCCACTGCCAGCACCAGTGGGCTGAGAGTCCAGGGAGACTCCTCTATGCTTTGTACTTGTAGTTGCTGTAGGCAGGGCCTCCCTCTAGCTGGACTGGTACAATGGCAGTGGTGGCTGGTTTGCATCTGGTGCCAGCTGGAAGGAAGGCACAGCAGGCTGTGTATTGTGGTGGGGTCCTCATGGCTGCATAGCCAGCCAGGGGTTGGAGTGCCTGAATCTTCTCTAAGTTCCCAACCTCTTGGGCAGAGTGTGCCTGGACAATTTTGTCCACCTGTGCTTTCTCCTGAGCACCAAGCTCTGTGCAGTCCTTGCCTCTTTAGAAGCCCTCTTTCAGTTAGGAAATCTCTCAGACTGCCCACATTTCTTTTGTCCCAGAATGGCCAGTTGTGGATATGTGTTTTCTGCAAGCAGCTGTAATCTCAGTCTCTCCAAGTATTCTTCCTGTCTTAGCTTCCCATCCCCACTAATCTCCAGAGCACCATGTAATGTAGGTTTGTGCTCCTAGAGCAGATCTCCAGGGCTGAGTGTTCAGCAGTCCTAGGCCTTT
Source organism: Manis javanica (assembly GCF_040802235.1). Taxonomy (NCBI): domain Eukaryota; kingdom Metazoa; phylum Chordata; class Mammalia; order Pholidota; family Manidae; genus Manis; species Manis javanica. Next base: position 67,126,203 of record NC_133162.1, read on the forward strand.
ACCCCCTCCCCCCTCCATTTCTCTTCCTCTCTCTGGAGAGCTGGCATAGGGGAAGGGCTTGGGTTCCTCTGGATCATGGCCTTGGTACTTCACCCTTTTTCTTGAGGTCTGCTATTTCCCCAGGTGTAGGCAGTCTGCCAGAGCCTACTTTCCTGTTGCTCTTTCAGGATTAGATGTATTTGCTATATTTTCAAATTATATTGGTTTTGGGAGGACGTTTCTGTCTTACCTCTCACACCACCATCTTAAGCCTCTTTCCTTGTAGTTGTTTATTTTTAATATTAATTTTTCTGCCTGTTTATTTTTTTAATAGAAAAGGTTTACTGTTTATTTGGATTACTGAAAGCCTCTAGCGAGATCCTTGACCAATCACCTTCATTACAGTTCCTTGTGTCCTCTGTACAGCCTGACTCAGCAATATCCACTTTGTGTTGTCACTCTTCTTCTGTCACCCACAGGCAAGATATGGGCACCCGAGTAGAAGGGTATGTTAATCATGCCAATACTGGGGCAAAAAGAATAGATATTTTCTATGGCCACCAAAGCAACTCACACATTTTGATAACATGTTTATCTTTTACTCTATTTTGGAATGTATGCTTGGACCCAGGTTGAAACTGCAAATTCCAATCCATGAATCTACTTATTCTAAGTTATTAAGTGTACATTAATTTTTTTATTGGTATTACTTTTACTGGAAGATAAATTATTTTGTTTAAATTCCTAATTTATCTGACAACTAACTGAAAAATCATAAATAATTTGCTAAGGAAGTGAAAGACATCTGCAAAAGTTGTCAGATTTCTTAATTATGAGAATGCTTTTGGAAACATCTACAAAGTTAATGAAGGATTATACGTCTTTATATTTCTAAAAGGATGTATGGCCTACAAAATTAATCTTGCATTATTTTCAACTAATTCAGAAATAAGTGAGATTTCTTGTGATAATCATAGTTTGGGTGATAATTTGAACCAAATTTAAGTTCTGTATTTCATGCAGACCTAATCAATTTGTTCCTGCCTGAAGTCCCCCTACTGATTTACATTCAGGGCTTTATAACAATGGCATGGTCCTCACTCACTGCACATGCAAATAAAGCCTATATATTCAACATTGTGTTTTCCTTCTGTTCTTGATCCAGTTCACCTTCTGGAAGTGTAACATCATCACAGACCTTCCCAGTTGCTAACCACAGGAAAAGGTAACTCTAGCAGACAGGATTTAAGCATTCCCTAGATTCCTTGAGATGCATTTTACTTTCCATGGATTCTTATTTCCCATCCTGCTCTCTCAACTCTTGTGAGGTCCCCTTGGAGTATATCCCGTACAAATCACTTGTTCATGATCCCCATCTCAGGGTGGGCTTCAGAGGTTCAGATCTCTATCAGTAACCTTCCTGAATGCAAGTCAGGTGATACTCATTTCTCTTCATATTTGGAATACCCATGTTGTAAGGAGAAAGGTGAATGTTTTTACATTTTATTGCCCATGACAAATAATTCAATCAGGTCACACTCAGCATGACTCTGCTGGCCATAATTTTGCAAGTTAGTCCTTTGACTGCCATGTGGCTGTTTTGTGAGGAGCTGAGACCTGCACAGGGTTGGAGCTGTGGTGTCCCAGCCCCGAGTGACCCAAGTCCTGTTTTATGTGGCAGGATAGCTCTTTCCTTCTGTCATTGTCAGTGATTTTGGTCTCAGTTATTCACCGTAGCTGAACTCCCAGCCACTTGTAGTTCTGATATGGTTGAGTTTGTTTTCCTTGGTTCTTGTCCCCATTGAAACAAAGAATTGGAAGGCAGAGACACAATAAGGAAGCAGAGTGGAAGTTTTATTTGAATATACTTGAAGGGAGGAGTGGGCCAGAATCAAGGTAGACCAAGGCCCTGAACTTTTAGGGGAGGGTCTGTTTATCATGTCCTAGCTGGGAGGTGCTTCTTTGATGTGGGGGTAGGAAGGGGAGATTGGGGGTTAGCAAAAACCTCAGTTGTATTTTAAAGAGATTATGATTAAGGGTTGTTTGGGCAGTTCTTAGTTTTGTTTGATTGTACTTGCATTGTGATCTGGTTGGGGCCTGTTTGACCTGCTCCTGATAGGCAAGGAAGTTATCTCCCTGAAAAGTCTTTGTTCTCTTTAAGTTGGACTCCCCCCTGACCCCCCACCTGGGTGTTTTTTTTTTCTTGCTTCCGCTTCCCTGGATGCTCATGACTATCTTTCTACCTAACAGTTTTGATGTGGAATCAACAAGGTCACAGCCTCAGATCTTCTTAGCATTTAGTTTGCCTTTCTGTATTTTCCTTCAAATAAAATTCAAGAGAAATGTCTTCTCTTTGAAAGTGGCTTTTTCTTAATTAAAAAAAGCAACAGTGAAACAATTTTAAGTATAATTGCTCTATATAGAGTGAGGGGTAGTTTAAAGCATGGATCCTTGACTGGAAGTCTGGCTTTGTGTTTCTTGAGGAGAGGATCTGGGTTCTGTCTCCATCTATAAATGTACATACCGGTTTATTATCACACCTTATAATAGCTCACAATCAAGTATTTACTGAATAAATAATTTGACTGGTTGAGTTGTTTTCAAACTTAATCTTCAGCACTGGAATATTTATTCCCAAAGTTCTTAATATATAAACATTTAAGAGTAACGTTTTTTAGTATATAGTTATTTTATTAAGGTCACCTTTATGACACTTACTAAAAGTCAATTATTGACTTGAGGGAAACTTTGGAGAAAGGACCATTTTAAACATTCCTATGGATGAGGAAACCTGTAATTTTAGCTCAGTTTCCAATTCTTTTTGTTTTCGTTTTTTCATTCCCATGTTTCCTTTTAAAATTTTTTCTTCTTTCCCTCCCTCCATCTTTCTTTCTCTCTTTTTCTTCCTTCCTTTTTTCCTTTCTCCCTGCTGCCTGCGCTCCACACCCCCACACCCCACCACCACTGGCTTCCTTTCTCTCTTTCCTTCCAGTTAGTTCTATTTATTTTTCCATTATCTCCAAAGCACCTCCACCAGTGGTGGGGTTTATCAGTTCATCTATTTTCACTGTTTGAAATCACTGGGGCAGAGCCGTACCCTGTGAGGGCCACTGGTGCCTTTCTTCCAGACCTCACTGTGAGTCAGCGTCCGAGGTGGAGCCAGACTTGGTTTTCCGGTCTCAGTCCCACATGGAGTTATTTCTCTTAGCATAGTGTCATTCCAGAGAGAGACGAAGCAGGTGTGGAGGGTTTCACAGCTCCCCTCTCCTACAGGACCAGCCATGCATTGGCAAGTAAAGCTTCAGGCCTGACTTTTCCATGCCCTTACTTTTCTCACTCTTCTCCAAGACCCTTCTACTCAGTGTAAACAACAGACAAGAGCTGGAACAAGAACTCACAGTGGCTGTCCTCAGATGGTGGCCCGGCTGTGAATGTTCCTGGAGGTCCACTCCTGAGCACCCTTTCATATGTAAAACAGAACTGAAGCAGACTTTGTGGTTAATGGTCAATGACAGGATCCTAATGACCACATGTTCTTCATGTTCTCGGCTGCTTTCTGAACAGAATCTGGATGCAAATGTCTAGGGGAGGGAGAGGTAAAGCTCTCATTTCCAAAGGATTTTAGCTTGAGATAGACAACCAAAGGCCCAGTGGTAAATCTTTAATTGGCTCTCTGAAAAACAAAAGCCCTGCTTTGTAGTATTTATTAATTTCTGTGGTGTAACTACTCACCATGGCTTTTCAAGCTACCAGCAATTCAACATACAGTTTGAAAAATTCTTGAATCTTTAACAGTCAGTTTTCTCAAGCTGGTATAAGCTAGCTCTAGCACACTCCTGGCCCAGAGACATGTGCACAAAACCTGGCAGATCTTCTTAGCATTTAGTTTGTCTTTCTGTATTTTCTAGCTCTAGCACACTCCTGGCCCAGAGACGTGTGCCAGGTTCTCAGGGCCCTCGTTTCATGTGGGGCCTCAGACCAGTGTGTGAACCTCCAGCCCTTTTGTCACACTCTGTTCTTAGATGTCCAGTTGGTCCCCATACCCACAACCTTTGTCCCCTGCTGCTCTTCCAGCTTTTAGACCAGATGCTGTGGTCATTGGGTCAGCTGTGTTGACTCAAAGGTTCTCGATGTCAGATGTCTAGATAAACAGTCAATACCATTGAAGCTTGAATCTGGTTTTGTTTGCAATTTCAAAACAGAGAAATGACTAATTATGAAGGGAAGGCTTTTGTTCGTTAAACAATTATTTAGGAAATGGTGAGAGTAAATTAAAGTAAACTTGTCACTCTGGAAAGATACTGTCCAAGATCTTGTAATTGTAATAGAAAAGATTTTGAATAAATAGGTGGATAACTTTGCCTTGAGAAAATGTTGCCCTTCAGCTGTTTCATTTTATTGATATCTCTACCAGTGTGTTTATAGAGAAAAACAGCTGCAGAAACTTAGCTTTTGGGTCATTGCATGATGGAGGCTCAAAGTAGAGGCAGTGACAGAAAGGGGACAATTGAGGAAGTAAAGCAAATGAGGGCTAGGGCATAATTAAAATTAATTTACCTTTTGCCAGCTCAGATTGGTTCAAGAAAAGCTCTTTTATGTGTGAACAGTATATTTGATCGTTGGCAATAATGATCAAAGAAAACCCTAATAACACCTGGATTCCTAAATTATTGTGCTGACATTGAAACAGACACACAAGCATATGTTTATTAAGTTTTTGAAAGGACACAGGAGAAAAGGCTGCCTACATAAGCATAGGCAAATTAGGTTATAACATTTCTTACATGTCCTCCACTTTGGAAATTAGGAAATAATTTGATGATTATTTTTACTATCTTTTTTCATTTCATTGCTCTCATTCACTGGTTATAGATACTCTCACTAAAATCATAGAATACTAAAATGTCAGCATTGTAGAGGAAGAGGGAGTGGGATTGTAGAGAAAGTGGAAGTTCCATGGCCACGATTCTCATGTGACACTGGTCTGCTTGCCCTGGCATACGTGTCACGCTCTTAGGTGCAGGCTTGCCTATGTGTGGGCCTTATGTACTTATTGACTCTATCTAAGGAGATCTGCCCAGTGCTCTGGGGCTGCAGGGCTGTGAGGTGGTGATGAGGCCAGGAGGCAGAGACCAGCTTGCTGCATGCAGACTTGCCCTGAGACCGACAGGATTCTAATGCTTGACCTGCTATTGTGGGAATAAACCTGGGTGTAAACCCTTTTACCCCAAGAACTTTCCATTGTCATTTTCAGTCTAGCCAACGAGTGAACTTGCCCAGGGCAGAAACTCTCAGGTGAGACAGTGAGGGGAATGAAAAGGGAAATAAATAACTATTTGCTGAGTAAATCCTATGTCACAGGAACTGTAGGAGGCCCTTTTACTAATTAATGCTCATGTGAAGGAGGTGTGGAACCTGTACTACTATTCAGAATATTTATTGCCTCCTCTCCTCCCCCAGGTCCAACTCAGCAGCGGCCCTCCAGTTCCTTTTTCATGGGAGGACCTTGCTCTTTTTTTTAAAATTAAGGTATCCCTGATATACACTCTTATGAAGGTTTCACAAGAAAGACAATGTTGTTATTACATTCACCCTTATTATCAAGTCCGCCCCATACCCCATTGCAGTCACTGTCTATCAGTGTAGTAAGATGACCTTACGGTCTCTTATTGAAGTTAAGCTTGGTTGCACAACTTGCTTTCCAGTGCAGCATAAACATAAATGTTGACCAAAAGCAAAAACTTTAAAGAGTTATTTCTGTTGCTGCTATCAGTCCTTTCCATATGCCATGAACACTGCCAGTCTCAGCTAGTGGATTCCTGGATGAAGAAGACATGGGGGAGAGCCACAGCTGATCTGCAGCCAACATGCATGGCAAGGAGAAATAAACCCCTGTTGCTTAAGTCACTGGGATCTGGGTTTTTTATGCCAGCAAAACTTAGCAAAAAGTTGACCAACATAGGACTTGGTACCAGAGCAAGGGTGCTACATAACAACAATGAAATCAACAACAAAATCTAAAATATGTGGCAATGGCAATGTCAAACATTTGGTAGAATTGCTGTCTACAAGCTTGTGTTGGATGAGGTCATCAAAAGGCCGTGACTGCTGGAATAGAGATGGACCCAGACAATTGGAGGCTCCTCATTCGCTCCCCTGTTCTGAGGTTGTACATTCTTACCACTGCTCCCATAGCTGGAGCAATTTCAAGGATGCATCCTTGGAAGAGGAAGGTGTTGTTGAGATCATCTGGATGGTGTATGTGACTGAATCCAGGTAAGGCTCTGTAGAAACTGTGAAGTGATGGAGGTCAAGTCTTGTGGGTGCCCAAGACAAGTCTCCTGAGTAAGTTCCCTGCTTATTAAACCTGCCACCTACCAGTCTGGAGTGGTTTGCCTTTTTGTTCAGTTTCTGCCTTCTGTGTGCCAGGACTGGATTGCGGCCAACAGCCTGGAAAGCAGGTAATGAATCTAATGGATTTGTGGCTCTATGAGAAAGTGGAAAAATAGAACATTTCAGTGTGAATTGGTTGCGATTGGAAATGTACTAGAAGGATGAAATTAGCTCAGAAAATTGACCAATATATGCAAGCAGAACTGAAAGGGAATATAGAGTCCAGAACTTCTGGGATGTTCATGATTGAAAGATGTGCTTGTTTTCATTTATAACCCATACAATATGCAATTGAGACATGCTTTTGGCATGTCTTAAAAAGGAATTGTGGTGCCACTGACATGTATTGCTGATTAGAAGCAGAGAGAGAGAAAAAAACTATGTTTTTGAGAGTCTGATTGCCAAGAGAGACAAGTGTGGGTTATGGAGACTGAGGCTTTTGAAGACGTGGAAAATGACTTAGGGCAACTAATCTATGAGAAGGAATAGCTCCCTAGCCCATAAAAGGGACATATTTGCCAATGCCATCTCTTCAGAGGTGGACGAGAAGAGCAGTCGAAAAGGGAGGATTTTCAATAGGGTGCAGCCATGAAGAACAGTGGATTCTCAACCTCAGATTGAAGGGCTTTCAAAATATCTGTCCTATAGGATTTTAGAATTTTTATGAACCAGTAACTGAGTGTGCTTCCTATCCTTTCCCTTTTCATATGGCAGTATTTGTTTTAGGTATCTTGTCTTTCTTGACCCATTGTATGTTGGCTGGCTGACTGTGTGTGTGTGTGTGTGTGTGTGTGTGGTGGTGCGGAGGTGGTGGTGCAGATTACCTGTCTTTTTAGTTCCTAAGTCTCCATGTTGAGAGAAGCCACATATATACCAAATGCAGAAACTTCTCAAAAGTTATCTTGGATTTTAGGTCTGAAGCCATTATTAGATAAGCCTTCAGGAGATATTTTTCCTTGAGGTGTGGAGTATATTTTTCATGTAAAAGGAAGGAAAGCAAATATTTGTGATCAAGAAGCATATCATGAAAGACTGTACAATTTGTTCATAGTATGTGCTGTTTTCTGTTCAGTCTGCTCTTCAGGGCCCTTCCTTGTGCTCTTTCATCCCATTCATATCAGGCTTTGCCATATGACTTGCATTGGCCAAAGGAACGTGAGTGGAAGTGGTGTGCTACTTGCTAGCAGAAGCTTTGAGAACCATTGTTGTTTCCAGTGGTGGACTGTTCTTGATGTCACATAGCATGTCCCTCTTGGGGGTCTGGAACCCAGAATGCAGAAGACACATGGAGCAAACCACAACCAGCCCACAGCTAGAATGTACCACGAGTGGTAAACAAACCTTTAGTAAAGCACAGAGGTTTAGGGGCTGTATGTTACCACATGAAATCTGGTGGACAAAGAAAACGAGACTCATATACATGACAATTTTAACTGCCAAGACCAATGTAAGAACACTCTTTTAACTGTACTCTTGCCAACCTAGGTATTCATTCCATTTGTTTTGTATTTAAAACCTTGATAGCCCACACAGTTCTCAAAAGAAGATGGCGAGTTTTTAACTGTAGTTAGAATACCTTTCAATTCCATAGTGATATAGAAAACCGAGAGACTTTATTCTCAAGACTCAATTCCCCCTCTTTGCTGAAGAGGTGGGTACAGGTCAGTGGGCCCAAGTGTCTGTGTGTGGATTGACTGGTTGGAGCTTTACCTCTGGTCCTTGTCTTCTCCCTTCAGCAGTGCTTACTGGCTATGCCTTCTCCTGTTTTTTTTTTTTTTTCTCTTTCACTTTTCCTCTCCTTGCATTTGTGCTGTCACTTGGACTACATCTTTTCTTAGGTTCCTTAGGGTTTTTGAGCATTATGATTCAATGAAGAGGTCAGCATTCTGAAAAATGTCCTTTCTCCAGAAGCAATGGTATTTCTTTATTCTGAAAGTCATTTCTAATTACTGGAACTACTCTTTTTGTCCTACTGTTCATTGCTTACAGGACTGATGTGCTTGCTGCTATGAAAGTGTCCATTAACTAAGGTTGTCTCTGTGCCTCATGGACTTTAGTCACCTCATGCATCACAAGAGTACAGCAAGTGTCAGGTATAATAGATACTTTATTCTCCCAGGATCACATGCTAGTATGCATCATTGATACTAGGTTTTCTCTGAATCACCATAGCAGAGTTAAATGTAAATAGGATTTGCCAACTCTGAGAAAGGAAGGGAAATCTGTTTCAGGATAGGTTCAGAGTCACTTTTACTAGGCTCTAAGCACACCTGTTCAGTCTCTTGATGGGTGGAAAGGCTCTCTACCCCAGAATCTGGCCCTGAAGAATTCCTCTGACTACAGATCTCCTGTCTAATCATCACTGCTCCATCCTTAAGAGCAGGGTAGTATCAGTGCCTGGTATATAGGAAGAGCTTAGTAAATATTTACTGAATGACTAGATGGAAGGTATTCTGATCCAATCTTACATTATGCCAGGTACTCTGTGGTGCACATTTCACTTAATTCGCACTTTAATCCCATAAATTCTTAATTCATTGACTGATATTAATACTTGTCATTGGGATAACATGGCCACATCTTTATATTATTTGAATCTCAAAATATCCTGTGATAGACACAATTAGTTCTATCCCCATTTTACAGATACAGTATATATAGGCCCAGAAAATGTTTAATGCTTTAAACAACTGTTTTTCCAACTTTAATGCAGCATGAATCAGCTGAGATTCCTACTAAAAGTGAGAGTCTGATTCAGCAGCAGATGTCGATGGGCCTGAGGGCAATAGTTCTAACAAGCTCCCCGGTGAGGCTTATGCTGCTGTTCTACAAATTATATCTTGAGTAGCAAGGTTTTAAATGGAAACTTTTATTTAACTAGAAGGTTTGTGAAGGTAAGGTTAAAAAACTAAATAAGATGAACATTAACTACCCCTCCCTGAAAAAACCTAGACTGAGAAGTTTAAAAGCAAAGTATATTCGTAGGCACCATTCGAATGAAATCCTGATGATGAGGCTGCTAAGCTGACCATTCTCTGAGTCTGCAGTGTGCTACAGCACATGCTGTCTACTGCAGGCTAACAAAGCTGGGGGACTCATGCTGATGATTTCAAAACTTACTGCAAAGTTACATTTTAACTCTAAATCTACAAATAGAAAGAGTGAGAAGACCCCTGTGACTATCTGTAGGAAAGCTTATTTTTGACTAATGTGTTGTAGGTTAACTCCTATAAAATGCCTAGCTATTTCCTTATAGAGAAAAGATTTGAAAGGTGTAGTTAAGAATAAAATTATTTGCATATTATATGTGGAAACTGAAAACTAACATCACTCTCGGGAAATCTTGATCATCTCCATGGACTGCCTAAAAAGTAAGGTTGTACCAGAGCATGAAGATAAAAGCTTGCTATTTATGACTGTGCACTTGATCAGTTATTGGGGTTTTCTACATGAGACTCAGCAGACATTCATCACTACTGTTACCTCTCACAATCAGGGTTCCTCATCTGCCCAGACCAGATAATTTCATATTGCTGTGTACTAAAGAGCTTACCATTTCAATGGCCTTTGTTTCTTGGAACATGTAGATTCTTTGGAAAGTTAAGAGCAGAAGGCAATAAGGAGATGCTGGCAGCAGATATCCTAGCCCTAAGGCTGTTGGGTTGTAGCAGAAGGCAGAACAGTAAGGAATGGCCGTTGGATTATTGAGCTTTGCCTACTATGCAAAGATTTTAAAAGCTGGAGGTCATTGGTGTCCTTTTTTCCCTCATATTTGCTGGAGATGTTTTGCAGCTAAATGTTTTTCTAGGCACCAATGTTCCAGATCATGAGGATGCCTCTGAGTTAAGAAAAGTGGGAGAACCCTTAAAGGTAACTGGGATTTAAAGATTTTAAAGAATTATTGGCTTGGAGAATTCAGAATGAATCCTTATAAATCAGTCTTGAATTTCTAGTTCCCTATAGCATATGAATCTCATGAGAAAATTCTCCCTGAATCTTGAATTCCATTGAATGACTGATAGAATATGGGAAACCATCAAAAGGTGCCATCCATTGGCCAGAATGTTGGTGAATTTTTGCATAATAAAGTGTAGCCAAGACCAACTGACTAACTTGTGAGGTGTTGCATCAAAATAAAGTCTGCTTGACACAAAATCTCAATTATAACATAAATTCATCATGGAAATGAAAGTACAGCATAGAGAATATAGTCAATAATACTACAATATGTTTATGTTGGCAGATAGTAACTACACTAGTTAGGGTGAGGATTTAATAGTATAGATAACGGTCGAATCAAGTTTGACATATGAATATGTTGTATACTTGAAACCAATATAATATTGTTTATGAATTGTACTTCAATAAAAAGTGCCTGTGAATTAATGGATGGGACTTCTGATGGAAACTTCCTCCTTCTAGAGGAAGACCAAAATAGAAATTCTAGAGGTAGCACAGCACGTGGTGCACTGGGAGGCAATTTTCAATTCTACTTGAAATTTCTAAGGTGAACTTGCCCTGGGGAAGGTACAGGAGATGGCTGGATTTTTTGCTTTGAACACTGGTGCAGCTGGGGTTCTCTGTGAACTGAAGGCCGTATGAATGGCTAAAATTTCAGGGGGTCATTGTCCAACTTAGAGAAGGACCACACTGATCTTTGGATTGCAATAATAAACCAAGAGAAGTAACCCTTCTGCACAAAGGTGAAGCAAGATGTCACTCAGCTGCCTGTTTTGGATGTTAGCTCCCTTTTTCTCACAGAAAACCAGACTTGTCATTGACAAAGTAAAATGACAACATTTGAGTATCCTGGTGGAGCTGTCAGATGAGCAGTTGGCCACATGAACCTGGACCTCAGGGAGATCTGGGCTGCAATCAGCAGTACGTGGGTGGTAACTGAAACCACATACCTGTGGATGAAGTCACTTGGGAGGAGAGTAGACTCTCTCTCTAAGAGAGAGCCCAGAACTGAGCCCAGAGGAACTCCATCATTAGAAGGATCACTGTGAGGTTGGACTGTGAAGAGAGAACTGCTGACACTGTGAGCAGAAGCTCCAGAGTGAGGAGGAAAATCAGGACTGTGGACTATTTTGGATGCCCACATGGGAGTGTTTCAAGAAAGGAGTGGTCAGGTGTGTTAGATGCCACTGGGAAGTCAGAAGAAACTGGAAGATATTCTTTGTGTTTCACAGCATTTATGTCTATGTGAATAGAGGATCAGATAATCTGATGAGACAGTGTTGTGGAAGATGGTAGCAGGGAATGGGGAGGATGAGTTCTCCAGGGAAACCAATAGTGTGCATATATGTGCATAGATATGTATATTTACATATAACTAGAGAGAGAGAGACAGAGAGAGAGAGAGAGAGACAGAGAAATCCAAAATCAGCAGCATGATCAGCTGTCAGACTAGAGACATTGGGAAAAGCTGATGTTGCAGCTCAAGGCTGAATGCAGTGAAATGGCAGAATTCCCTGTTCCCCTGGAGACCTTAGTCTTTTCTCTTAAGGCTTTCAACTGATTGGATGAGGCCCACCAACATTATGGAGAGTAATCTGCTATACTCAAAGTCTACTGGTTTCAATGTTGATATCATTTAAGAAAACTTCCACAGCAACATCCAGACATGTGTGATCAAATATCTGGTGCCATGGCCTAGCCCAATTTATACATAAAATTACCCATAACAGAAGTGCAGATTGTATGAGGTTGGAGAAGTTCTGAAGTTCTGATGTGCAGTCAGAGATTCTAGAGGGCCACGGGCCCATCTGAAGAGGCAGTTATGAACTTATGGCAATTCCTATTTGTCCATTGTCTGAGTTCTCTGGCAGCAGTTAGCAGACTGGCTGCAGGGTCAGAGAGAACTGTTGGCACTGAAATGAAAATTTTATGCTTCATTTCTGGGGAGGAATTTACATTTTATCGAATATGTAGGTTTGCGTATGTGTGTGTTTGCTCATCTGAAAGTCTGTCTTTACACGTTGATTATAATAGCTCTCGCATCTTGTTTCCACCCATTGTTATGCTTGCTGCTTTCTCCCCTTTTCTTAACTTTTACTTTATCGGCTTATCTAACTATTACCTGAATGTCTTAAAGTACATCAAATAGATATTGCTGCAAAGTCATAAATGTCTAAATAAATCCCATATTTACCCGGTCCCAGGTCTCCCTGGGAAATCTCTGCTCCTTTTCTCATGTTTACTTGTCACACGTTTGGGGGACAAGAAGGACAAAGTTAAGATAGTTCCCAAGGTTATCTTGTTGATAACTGACCTAGAATTCAAATCTAGGGAGCCTGGTCCTAACTCTTTCTATACCACATGGATTTTTAAAGTTTTATTTAAAATAAAACATTAAAGACTATAGATTCATTGATATTGGGATTTAAAGGTACAGGAATTAAGAAGAAAGAAAGTCGATGAGTTCTCCATTCTCTGATGGAATTTCTGGAGCAGTTAGCTTCCCAGGTCCCCTCTTAGATCCTTCGGAGGTAACAGAGTGTAGGGACTGTTGTGGGGTTCTCTTGGCTGCATGGTTCGGCACAGTTATAAATTCCAGGGTCTGTGACCACTGAGTTACAAGTTAACTTGTATGAAGGAAAGTTTTACAGTGTTCTTATTTCAGATGGAAAAAGTAAAGGTTTTTGAAGACAGATAAAGTTTGATGGAGCCAGTTTTCTTTCTTTTTCTGTTGTGTTTTATGATATTTTGATAGAAGTAGGAGGAAAAAAAAAGACTGAAGAAAGGCTGCTGGCATTTCCTTCTCTGTATCTGTAAAATTTACTACTGAAGTCTGATTACTACTATGCCATGGTGACTCATCCCACAATGCTAGAGCATTCATTGAAAGAATCACAATACATTATGTCCAGTTCATCTTGAAACAGAGCTTCCTATGCAGAGGAGAGAACATGCCATGATTGACATATGAACATTAAGTCAAGGTTGGATATTTTTCATTTAGCACATATTCTAAGCTTCAGATGAAATACAAATGATAGCATACATATACAGTTTCTTTATTCCTTAAGTACACCTTAATCTATTATGTGCCTACAATGTTTAAAAAATTTTTATTTTTAATTGAAGTAGAGTTGACATGCAATATTATATTAGTTTCAGGTGTGCAACGACTTGACAATTATATACATTATAAAATGTTCACCATGCTCACCAGTTACCATCTGTCACCATACAAAGTTATTATAATAGTATTAACTATATCTCCTAGGCTTCAGTAATAAACTGTTCATCTTATGACTTATTTATTATATAAGTAGAAGTTTGTACCCTTTAATCCCCTCACCTATTTCACCCATCCCCTGACCTACGTCCCCTTTGGCAAACCACAGATTGCATTTGAGTCTGTGTCTGTTTTTTTGTTTGTTCATTCATCTGTTTTGTTTTTTTATAGTGAGTCTACATATAAATGAAAGGATATGGTATTTGTCTTTCTCTGACATTTCATTTAGCAGAATACCCTCTAGCTCCATCCACGCTCTTGTTAATGGCAAAAGTTTGTTCTTTTTTTAAGTTTGAGTAATATTCCATTATACATATATACCACATCTTCTATATCCATTCATCTCTCAACGGACACTTAAGGTGCTTCCATATCTTGGATTTGGTAAATAATGCTTCAATAAATAAAGTTTAATTAGTTAGTGCTTTTGTTTTTATCTGGGAAGTGCCCAGAAGCAGAATTGCTGGATTGTGTGGTATTTCTATTTTTAATTTTTTGAGAAGTCTCCAGCTGTCTTCATAGTGGCTGCACCAATATACATTCCCACCAACAGTACACGAGGGTCCCCTTTTCTCCACATCTTCATCAACCCTTGCTTTTTCTCATATTTCTGATCCTGAATTATTTGTAATTGACTAATTTATTATGCTTTTGACAGTATAAATCTAAGTTGTGGCCTAGTAGACTATAGATCAAAACATGGGAGCACCTGCTTTTCTGTCTTGGTCTAAGTTTGCCCACTTGTAGGATGGAGATGCCACATGTCATGTCTTCAAGGGATGGGTCACACAGTAAAGCTATAAAATGCATGTGAATTGCAATCATGGATGGCATCAGGCTCATATACTCATGCTATTGTCTGAATGTTTGTCTCCTTCTAAAATCCATATGCTGAAACCTAACCCCAAAGGGATGGTATCAGGAGGTGGGGCCTTTGCGAGATGATTAGGTCTTCAGGGTGGAGCCCTGGAGAATGGAGTTAGTGAGCTTACAAAAGCATGGAGAAAGCTCCCTTGCCTCTTCCACCATGCGAGGACACAGTGAGAAGACAGCTGTCTAGGAAGCAGGCCTTCACCAGATGCCCAGTTAGCCAATGGACTTCCAGCCTCCAGAACTATGAGAAATAAATTTCTGTTTGTAAGCTGCTTAGGCTGTGGCATTTTGTTACAGCAGCCTGGACAGACTCAGACAACTTGTGAGTGATAGCAGTTGGTGGTGGGGAGCTTTCATTGTCTGGCAAGTCTAAGAACCACAGTTGTGTCAAAAGAAGGATGGTGGCTCTGGTGGTTTGACAGAGACCCTTGGTATTTCTCACAGTGAGGGTCTGGGGCAGTGCAGGATGGAAAACAAGTGTGACTCTGTCTCAGTCACGGACCCTATTGTCTGTCCTGGGCGACCCTCTGGCAAGGAGTGAAGACCTCCTCTGCTCTTTCCGCTGGGTGGCAGGAGATGTGGAGTGGCCTGGGGGAAAGGATGGCAGCATGGCCTGTCCTCCTGACTCTTGTCCCTTACCCTGCACTGCAAAAGCAGGAAGCTTATTTTCAGAATATGTCAACTTCTTTTCTTGTCTTTGGCTGCAGTGCCTCTTTGTTTGCATTTAGAGTGCTGTGCGCTGCTGTTTGTTGTGTTCATTCATTTACAAAAATAAATTATGCCTTTCATAATATTTACCTAAGTAACATGCATCGAGTTTAGCATTAAAATGTGGGTGGCACAATCAAAAGGAACAAGAAGCCCTTGGAATAATTTCCAGGCTGGGTGCTGAGTCCTTTGTTGATGAGATGACCTTGGAAGCAGTGAGTCTGTCATTGCTGGTGGTCTCTGAGGCATGAAGACACATCCGGAGAGAGGCACATATGCACAGTCCCCACCCCTCCTTCTCTGCTTCCCGCCTCGCTTCTTGGCACACTGCGCTGGAGAAATTGATTGATTTGGCCCACGGTGCACCTGAGTTTCTGCATGATGACCTCTATAAACATGCCATCTTTTGCAAGTTCGGTTAAAATGCTCCAATCTTTAACATATACAGCAGAAATTCTTCAACTGTATGACACGTGGGCAGAACTTTGCCCTAATTTTGAATCCAGGTTCAGGTTCTCCACTTCTTCAGTGGATTTGGTCCTAGCATTCATCTTGAGGGGTGGAGGGAGCTAGAACAGCACCCTATCTTCAAACCTCATGAGCCTATCTTGGCTTCATCTCTCATTGCGGCTTTGTGATTATTTCCTTATTTAGATGTCTCCCCCAGTGGACTGTGAGACCCCAAAGGCAGGAACCCCGCCGCATGCCTATCCAACTCTTCAGTATAAGTCTGTCAAAACACATACAGAATTTGTTTGCTAAAAACTTTGAAATCTGCTTTTTTGTTTCATTCATTTTCTTTTTTTCTCTTTTCAATTTCCTTGATTTCTGCTTTATTATTTTCTTCCTCCTGTTTGTTTTGGGCTTATTTTTAGTTTTCTTTTTCCAGGTTCTTGAGGTGGGAGTTTAGATGAATGATTTGAGACTTTTCTTCTTCCTCTTCTTTTTTAACAAATGTATGCATTTACTGCTATAATTTTCCTTCTTAGCACTGCTATAGTTATGTTGTACACATTTTCATATGCTGTGTGATTTCATTGAGTTCAATGTTTCTTTTAATTTCCCTTCAACAGATAGAAGTATGTTGTTTAGTTTCCAAGTATTTGGAGATCTTCCTGTTTTCATTCAGTTACTGACTTCTAGTTTGATTCCAGTGTGGTTGGCGAACACACTGTGTATGATTCAATTTCTTTTAAATTTGCTTTTGGTTTGTTTTGTGGCCCAGGATATGGTCTATGTTGGTATATAGACACTTGAAATAATAGTGGGCACTTGAAAATAATGTGTATTCTGCTGTTTTGTGGTGATGTGTTCTGTAAATGTCAATTAGATCTTGTTGGTTAATAGTGTTGAGATCTATATCCTCACTGATTTCCTGTTTAGTTGCTTTGTCACTTGTCAAAGGAGTACTGACCTCTCCAGTCATAATTCTGGGTTTGTCTATTCCCTTTCTTGGTTCTGTCAGTTTTCACTTCATGTACTGCTTTGCTGTTTTGTGCATACACATTAAGGATTGCTGTGTCTTGATGGATGGATCCTTTTATCATTATGTGAGGTTCCTCTTTTTCTCTGTTCATTTTCTTTGTCCTGAAATTTATCTTATCTGTTATTAATATAGCCATACTTGCTTTCTTTTGACTGTTTGTGCTATATATTTTTCCTATCCTTCTAGTTCAACATGCCTATATCATTGTATTTGAAGTGAGTTTCTTGTGGATAGCCTACAGTTGGTTCATATTTTTTCCTGGGATGTGGAAGAATAAATAATGACATGAAAATGTTCAAAATATACTTTTAAAATTTAAAAAGCAAGTGAAAAACTACGTTTAGAATGGTTCCTTTAAAAATATTTGAAATGGTGCACATTGTAATCAGCTACTTTTATATCTAACTGCATAACCTTCAGCCAATTTCTTAAGGTATTTATACCTCATTTTGTTTATCTGTAAGATGGGCATAATGAATGAACTTCCTTAATACAATTTTCTTGTGAGAAATTAAAGATGCAGATTTTAGAAGAGTGCCTGGTGCATAAAGGTCAATTATTATAACTATTACTATTATTATTGAAAGGTACTAGAAGTTGTACATCAGGATATTGACAATAGTTAGAATTATCTTCATGTAAGATTTCAAGGTGTGTATTTCTTGTATTTTTATTTCTAAAATTTTTATAAATAATATTAATAAAATTTAAAAATAAAATAAACATGCTTATATATACCAAAATGTGAAATACTGATACATGTTATAAAATTGTGCATATATGTATGTGTATATGTATGTTAGAAAAAGAAGAGAAAATCTAAGTCATAAATCCCCAAGGTTGCCTTAGCAACCCTTAGCATGCCTCTCTAGCTTCTCTTATATTTTTAGATGAATGTTTTTGCAAAGTTATATGAATATGCAAAATGTATGCAGATTAATCCTGCTTTTCCACAACATATCATACATATATTTTAATGTTGTTAGAGAGTATACATATGATATTTTACATTATATAAATAGTAGTTTATGAAGTGGATATAATATATGTAGCACAAATCACATACTATTATTGTAATCTTTGGAAACTTTCAATTTGAGTTACTAAAATTATCTTACACCTTTTAGCTCTTTTTGTATTTTGAATAATTACAGAAGTGAAATTAAGACTTAAAGAAAAAAAGCTGTGAAATTTTGCCAAATGTCTTTCCAGAAGTCTATCAATTTATACTGCTTCCAGAAAAAGTAGAATACTGGTTTTGCCACATCCTCTGAGAGCATTGAACATCTTTTTTCATCTTTTGCTAATTATTAGGTTAAAGATGGTAACTTATTTTTTATATTTCTTTATTTCTTATGAGGTTGAACTTCCCCCCCAACATGTTAGTTTACAGTTGTATTTTCTGTTTTGTAAAGTGCCTGCTGATGGCTCTTGTTTTTATTTATCTTAATGTTTTTCTTATTGATTGGCATGCACTCTGTTTAATAAGAGCATTTACCTTTGTCATACTTCCTGCAAGCATTTTTTCACTGTGCTGTTTGTCTTTATATGTTAGTTACTTTTTAGGTACAGAAGTTTTTATTATTTTTTTTGTAGTCAAATCCTTCAATATATTCCTTTGTCCTTGTATTATTGCTACATTAAAAAAATGATCTTCTTAAAAGAGTTTTGAAAAATATGTCATTTTGTTTTCTTCTAGTGTTTTCATTGATTTTTTAAAAGGAAAATATCTAACTCTTTAATCTCTTTGAAATCTATCTTGATAAATTGAAAGGGGTGGTGGGCAAGTCTTTTAAATGAATAAAGAAGAATAAAAACCAATGAGAGCATGATGTTAAATGAATGAAAAGTGTCTGCCTGCCCAGATCTTCCTTGGAGCACTATTTTTATTTCATTCTAGATATACTGGCCCAAGTTGAGAGAAAAATGCTTAGGATGACAAAGGATTACAGTCCATATATTATGAGAATTGATTTGAAGACCACAATACTGAATGATGGCTATTTAAAAATATTTGGATGCTTGTCAACATGTGTACTAGTCAAGGACTCAAGCGCCAAGGACACAGGGACCTACATTTCCATCCCAGCTTTGCAATTGGTGGGATACAGACTTTAGGAAGAGTTGCAGATCCAGGGTAAGCCTCATTTCTCCATGTGTTAAATGGGAATAATAACAATACTCATGGTTACGGCATTATGAAGACTGAGAGGATGCAGGTGGGTATTTAGTAAGATGCTTGGCTCAGGGAAGGCACTTGCCAGATACTGGCTACCAGTATCATTAATTTTGTTTTTCATTCTGTTTTGTACAAACTCAAAGAAGAGAGTAAGGATGTCTAATGACAAATTTTAGCCTGTGTGAGGCAGAATTTCCTGAGATTCTGGGATATTTCAGGAGGTAATGGCTGTTTCATCATGGAACTTTCTTAGGCAATGGCTGGGATAGATAGGGCTGAGGCTGATCAGGAATGGCTGGATTGTGTGATCTTCCCAGCCCTTCCAAGCTATCATGCTGTGAGGCTGTCTTTAACTGGGGCCCTCTGTGGAGCAGTGGGTGGAAGACTTGCCTCTTCCTGCCCTTGTACTCCCTTGGCATGCTAGCTCAAGGGTATAAATGCAATTGAGACTTAGACCAGCCAGTGCAGAGCACTGAATGCTAATGAGCTTGTCAACACTGCAGGTAAGATTTTGAAGAGAGGAAGATAAGATGCAACCTATACCTTGGGAGGAAGATGCAGAGTGGATTGCCTGGGAGACAGATTTAAGGCAGAGAGATGTAAAGGAGGTTATTCCACTGGTACAGGTGCGAACTCTTAAAGACTGAGGCGGGAGGGCAGAGCTGGGCACTTAGTTCAAGTATAAGTTGTAACGCAAAGGGAGCTGCCCTGGACCACATTTGCCTGGGGCGTGTGTGTGTTGTCCAAGATAGACAAGGACATTAAAGTGATGAAAACAGATTTTATTCAGTAAGTGCGCACAGCAGGGGAAAGAGCTGAGCCCCATCCTGATTTTCACAGAGATGACTGGGTATTTTAAAGGGAGAGTGAGGGGCATGAACAGGACTCAAGTAGAGCCGAGGAAGAAACAATTACAAAAGGCTGATAAGAAGGGCGGTCAGTGTCAGTGTGCTTAGACCAGCTGTCTGCCTGTAGGCCCTGATCTAAGTTAGGGTGCTCTCCTCCCACAGACACAGGGAGACAGAGGCCTCCATTTCCTGAGGATTACATTTCAAAAGAATGGCATTTCCGTCCTTGAGAAGGACACTCTTGGGATGTAGGATTTTTTTTTTTTTTTTTTTTTTTTAGTAAATGCTCTAAGAAAGGAGGGTCAGGACCCTACGGTCAGGTGGTTGCTAGGACCAAATGTAAATTCTTTTGATAACCTTGACCTTTTTCAGACAGTTTCAAAGAGGCTCTCAGTCATCCAGGAATGTGGCCTCAGGTTGGAGGAAGCCATGTAGAGTTGGCCACGCCCAGTGCAGTGGTTTGGACACAGTCCCTATGCAGTGGGAGTTCTCCTGCCATTCTCAGTGAGTTTGGGAGCCCTCTGCCTCTGCACAGGGTGTAGGATGGTAGAGAAGGGTGAAGTGCTGGAATGCTGGGTGCTACTCCTGGTTCTACAATGCACGAGTGAGAAAAACCTCACTTACCACATGTTGTGTTGATCACAGGGATAATATATGTGAAAGGACTTGGAAAATTGAAATAGTGATTTTTAATACCGGAAATCATACTTGGGAGGACTCAGGATCCTTTGGCACATTGTGAACTTATGCAGTAGTATAAATGGCCTACTTCTGCAAGGGAATGACTCTGAAGGCAAGACTGCCAGCTCTCCTTTATAACCAACCCCCTTTGTAAAGGGGTTACCTACAACTGATTGCATCACGCTTGTTTCCTTTTCTTTAAGACTTGCTTTCTTAGTGTAAGACACTGGAGCTTAAAATCCATTGCTGGTGGAGGACATGCTTCAAAAGGAAAGCTAAGTATGCTGAAATGGTGATCGGTTATTATTTAATTTTAAAAGAAGCTTTTTGAAAACCTAGAAGAAATGGACAACTTCCTAGAAAAACACAACTTTCCAAGACTGACCAAGGAAGAAACAGAAAATATAAACAGACCAATTACAGCAATGAAATTGAATCAGTAATCGAAAAACTACCCAAGAACAAAACCCCCGGGCCTGACGGATTTACCTCGGAATTTTATCAGATGCACAGAGAAGACATAATACCCATTCTCCTTAACGTTTTCCAGAAAATAGAAGAGGAGCAAATACTTCCAAACTCATTCTATAAAGCCAGCATCACACTAATACCAAAACTATGCAAAGACTGCACCAAAAAAGAAAATTACAGACCACTATTCCTGATGAATGTAGATGCAAAAATACTCAACAAAATATTAGCAAACCGAATTAAAAAATACATCAAGAGGATCATACACCATGATCAAGTGGGATTTATTCCAGGGATGCAAGGATGGTACAACATTCGAAAATCCATCAACATCATCCACCACATCAACAAAAAGAAGGACAAAAACCACATGATCATCTCCATAGATGCTGAAAAAGCATTTCACAAAATTCAATATCCATTCATGATAAAAATTCTCAACAAAATGGGTATAGAGGACAACTACCTCAACATAATAAAAGCCATTTATGACAAACCCACAGCTAACATCATACTTAACAGCAAGAAGCTGAAAGCTTTTCACCTAAGATTGGGAGCAAGACAGGGATGCCCACTCTCCCCACTGTTATTCAACATAGTACTGGAGGTCCTAGCCATGGCATTTAGACAAAACAAAGAAATACAAGGCATCCAGATTAGTAAAGAAGAAGTCAAATTGTCACTATTTTCAGATGACATGATATTGTACATAAAAAATCCTAAAGACTCCACTCCAAAACTACTAGAACTAATACCTGAATTCAGCAAAGTTGCAGGATACAAAATTAATACACAGAAATCTGTTGCTTTCCTATACACTAATGATGAACTAGCAGAAAGAGAAATCAGGAAAACAATTCCATTCGCAATAACATCAAAGAGAATAAAATACCTAGGAATAAACCTAACCAAGGAGGTGAAAGATCTATACTCTGAAAACTACAAGACACTCTTAAGATAAATTAAAGAGGACACTAATAAATGGAAACTCATTCCATGTTCTTGGCTAAGAAGAATTAATACTGTCAAAATGGCCATCGTGCCTAAAGCAATCTACAGATTCAATACAATTCCTATCAAAATACTAACAGCATTCTTCAACAAACTGGAACAAATAGTTCTTAAATTCATATGGAACCACAAAAGACCCCAAATAGCCAAAGCAATCCTGAGAAGGAAGAGTAAAGCAGGGGAGATCACACTTCCCAACTTTAAGCTCTACTACAAAGCCATAGTAATCAAGACAATTTGGTAGTGGCACAAGAACAGACCCACAGACCAGTAGAACAGAATAGAGAGTCCAGATATTAACCCAAACATATACGGTCAATTTATATATCATAAAGGAGCCATGGATATACAATGGGGAAATGACAGCTTCTTCAACAACTGGTGCTGGCAAAACCTGACAGCTACCTGTAAGAGAATGAAACTGGATCATTGTCTAAACCCAAATTACACAAAAGTAAATTCAAAATGGATCAAAGACCTGAATGTAAGTTATGAAACCATAAAACTCTTGGAAAAAAATACAGGCAAAAACTCTTGGACATAAACATGAGCAACTTCTTCATGAACATACCTCCCTGGGCAAGGGAAACAAAATAAAAAATGAACAAGTGGGACTATATCAAGCCATAAATCTTCTGTACAGCAAAGGACACCATCAATAGAACAAAATGGCAACTTACAGTATGGGAGAATATATTCATAAATGACAGATCCGATAAAGGATTGACATCCAAAATATCTAAGGAGCTCATGCACCTCAACAAACAAAAAACAAATAATCTAATTCAAATATGGGCAGAGGAGCTGAACAGACACTTCTCCAAAGAAGGAATTCAGATGGTGAATAGACACACAAAAAGATGCTCCACATTGCTAGTCATCAGAGAAATGCAAATTAAAACCACAATGAGATATCACCTCACACCAGTAAGGATGGCCAGCATCCAAAAGACAAACAACAACAAATGTTGGCAAGGTTGTGGAGAAAAGGGAACCCTCCTACACTGCTGGTGGGAATGTAAACTAGTTCAACCATTGAAGAAAGCAGTATGGAGGTTCCTCAAAAAACTAAAAATAGAAATACCATTTGACCCAGGAATTCCACTCCTAGGAATTTACCCAAAGATTGCAGCAGCCCAGTTTGAAAAAGACATATGCACCCTATGTTTATCGCAGCACTATTTATAATAAGCAAGAAATGGAAGCAACCTAAATGTCTGTCAGTAGGTGAATTGGGAAAGAAGATGTGATACATGTACACAATGGAATATTATTCAGCCATAAGAAGAAAACAAATCCTACCATTTGCAACAACATGGATGGAGCTAGAGGGTATTATGTTCAGTGAAATAAGCCAGGCAGAGAAAGACAAGTATCGAACGGTTTCACTCATATGTGGACTATAAAAACTAAGAAAAAACTGAAGGAACAAACAGCAGCAGACTCGCAGAACCCAAGAATGGACTAAGAGTTACCAAAGGGAAAGGGACTGGGGAGGATGGGTGGGAAGGGAGGGAAAAGAAGAAAAAGGGGCATTACTATTAACAGACATAATGTAGAGTGGGGGGGGACAGGGAAGGCAGTACAGCACAGAGAAGACAAGTAA
Source organism: Manis javanica (assembly GCF_040802235.1). Classification (NCBI taxonomy): domain Eukaryota; kingdom Metazoa; phylum Chordata; class Mammalia; order Pholidota; family Manidae; genus Manis; species Manis javanica. The sequence goes on from NC_133162.1 coordinate 67,149,681, forward strand.
TGATTCTATAGCATCTTACTATGCTAATGGACAGTGACTGTAATGGGGTATGTGGGAGGGACTTGATGATGGGGGGAGTCTAGTAAACATAATGTTGCTCATGTAATTGTAGATTAATGATACCAAAATAAAAAAAGGAAAAAGAAAAAGAAAGCTTTTTTGGTATTAATGTACTAAAAAAGGAAAAAGCTTGGTATTTCTTAATGCTTTTCTGTCCTGTATCCATGAGATATGTCACTTGAAAAACATTCAGTCCACTAACAAAGGCTGTAGCTTAATTCCTCACTTTATAGGACAGAAGGAAATAGTTGAATAATGTGCTAGTTTATGAACTTCAAAGCTTAATTAATGTAAAATACCTTTTGAATTTGGATGAAAACGCTATTTGGAGTTTTGTTTTTACTTTGTACTTAATCTGCTCTCCCTAGGTGGCCAGTTTCTAAAAACTTCTTGAGAGGAAAGCTAAGGAATAATCTGTTTTAATAATGCCTTCATCTTCTCAAAGTGCTTTCCATGGTCTCATTTGATTTTTGCAATAAGCTGGGGAACTGTTGGAGCAAGGGCGAGCATGTCAGATGCACAGATGAGGACACAGAGGCCCAGGAATGTTGTGTGTCAGTGATCTCGGGTGCCACAAAGTATGGCATCCCTGTCAAAAGGAGGCAGTACTTGTACAGACCACGGCAGGAATGGGATGCTGTAAATCTACTAATTAAATTGCACACACACATTAACATAATAGGAATACAACTACATAACCAAAACAGACCTACAATTACCAGCCATCTCCAGTGAAACCAAGAAAACCATAATCAAGGTTTATAGGCCCTATCAAATGTTTTGGGGATCCTTTTTTTTTTTGAGAGGGCATCTCTCATATTTATTGATCATATGATTGTTAACAACAATAAAATTCTGTATAGGGGACTCAATGCACAATCATTAATCAACCCCAAGCCTAGTTCTCAAGAGTCTCCTATCTTCTGAAGCATAACAAACAAGTTCTTACATGGTGAACAAATTCTTACATAGTGAATAAGTTCTTACATGGTGAACAGTGCAAGGGCAGTCATCACAGAAACTTTCGGTTTTGATCACACATTATGAACTATAAACAATCAGGTCAAATATGAATATTCATTTGATTTTTTTTTTTTTTTTTTTTTTTTTTTTTTTTTTTTTTTGAGAGGGCATCTCTCATATTTATTGATCAAATGGTTGTTAACAACAATAAAATTCAGTATAGGGGGGTCAATGCTCAATGTACAATCATTAATCCATCTCAAGCCTAATTCTCGTCAGTCTCCAATCTTCTGAAGCATAACGAACAAGTTCTTACATGGTGAACGAATTCTTACAGAGTGAATAAATTCTTACATGGTGAACAGTACAAGGGCATTCATCACAGAAACTTTCGGTTTTGATCATGCAATATGACCTATAAACCATCAGGTCAAATATGAATATTCATTTGATTTTTGTACTTGATTTATATGTTGATCCCACATTTCTCCTATTATTATTATTATTTTTATTTTTAATAAAATGCTGAAGTGGTAGGTAGATGCAAGATAAAGGTAGAAAACATAGTTTAGTGCTGTAAGAAGGCAAATGTAGATGATCAGATGATCAGGTGTGTGCCCATGGACTAAGTATTAATCCAGGCTAGACAAGGGCAGCAAGACATCCACGGATGCAGAAGATTTCTCTCAAAGCAGGGGGGGTGAGGTTCTGAGCCTCACCTCTGTTGATCCCCAAATTCTCACCTGATGGCCCCCCTGCGACTGTGCCTGTCTTAGGTTGTTCCTCCCTTGAGGAATCTTACCCGTCTCTGGCTAACCAGTCATCTTCCGGGGCCATACAGGGAAATGTAAAGTTGGTAAGTGAGAGAGAAGCCATATTGTTTGCAAAGGTTAGCTTTTTACTTCTTTGCAGATTTATGCCCTGTGGCTTCTATGCCCAGCACTTGTCTCGAGGTATCTTTACCACCTGGAGGAATTATGATACTCGGTAAATTCGATATGAGGCACGAATTCTATTTAAGGTTTGTAATTAGGAAGGAAGAAGAAAAGCTATAGATGTAGCATATGAAGGAAACTTGGGAGGATTGATTATTTCTTTGACATATCTTCTTGTATAGTACCTTAAGTATGTATAGGTTTTAAACTACTAACTAATTTGCACACACATATTAACATAATAGGAATACGGTGACATAAACAAAGCAAATCTATAATTACCAGCCATCTCCAGTGAAGCCAAGAAAACCATTTAGGCACCCTAGGCATTTGTGAAAATTTATCTATAATATGATGGATATTTTCCAACTGTACTTGAACCATCAGACAAATTAAAGCAGCCCATTTCTGGGATCTGTTCACATCCCGTATGTTCTTTTAACCATAGATAGTCTATAGTCATGAGATTTTGGGGTGCTACAACTTGCACCCCTCCCAACTCCTGGTTGAGTTCCAACAGTACAGATCCAGTCAAATTCGTTGTCTCACTGTATGCACATGCCAGCCTAGACATCTCCCTCCTCCTTCTTATGGCAAGTCCAGGAGAGGGTGGGCTGGATGCAGCCACAACCGCAGCATCGTCCGGATCCCTGGGGAGGCTTTTTGATGATCATCCCCCGGCACGAGTCCTCCAGAGAGTGCTGATGCCGGAAGCTCCTCCTCATATCGTATCTTATTTCATTTTCTGGGTATCCAAGCTAGGCCTTGATCTTCTGCGTAGAAACAAACAGACCCTTTGCCCACACTTTGACATGCCCTCTATACCACTGTGCAGAACTCATTGGAGGTCAGCACACAGTAACTGCTTTTTTTTTTTTTTTTTTTTAATTAAGAGAAAGGAATATTATCAGAAAAGAGTACCTCCATAGCTGATCATCTGACACCCTTTAAGTGATCAACATTAAGGATATTTAAAGCATGCGTTGATCTTTGATTTACCAATAGTTTTATCCTGTTAACGAGTAATCCCCTTTTCTTTCTTTCTTTCTTTCTTTTTTTTTTTTTTTTTAAATTTTTAATCTACCCTTACATGAAGAATACTATGTTTACTATGCTCTCCCCTATATCAGGTCCCCCCTAACAACCCCATTACGGTTACTGTCCATCAGCTTAGCAAAATGTGGTAGAGTCACTACTTGTCCTCTCTGTGTTGTGCAGCCCACCCTCCCCTTTCTCCCTCCCCCCCATGCATGCTAATCTTAATACCCCCCTTCTTCTTCCCCACCCTTATCCCTCCCTGCCCACCCATCCTCCCCAGTTCCTTTCCCTTTGGTACCTGTTAGTCCATTTTTGGGTTCTGTAATTCTGCTGCTGTTTTGTTCCTTCAGTTTTTCCTTTGTTCCTATACTCCTCAGATGAGTGAAATCATTTGGTATTTCTCTTTCTCCGCTTGGCTTATTTCACTGAGCATAATACTCTCCAGCTCCATCCATGTTGCTGCAAATGGTTGGATTTTTCCACTTCTTATGGCTGAGTAGTATTCCATTGTGTATATGTACCACATCTTCTTTATCCATTCATCTACAGATGGACATTTAGGTTGCTTCCAATTCTTGGCTATTGTAAATAGTGCTGCGATAAACATAGGAGTGCATCTGTCTTTCTCAAACTTGATTGCTGCGTTCTTAGGGTAAATTCCTAGGAGTGGAATTCCTGGGTCAAATGGTAGGTCTGTTTTGAGCATTTTGATGCACCTCCATACTGCTTTCCACAATGGTTGAACTAATTTACATTCCCACCAGCAGTGTAGGAGGGTTCCCCTTTCTCCACAGCCTCGCCAACATTTGTTGTTGTTTGTCTTTTGGATGGCAGCTATCCTTACTGGTGTGAGGTGATACCTCATTGTAGTTTTAATTTGCATTTCTCTGATAATTAGCGATGTGGAGCATCTTTTCATGTGTCTCTTGGCCATCTGTATTTCTTTTTTGGAGAACTGTCTGTTCAGTTCCTCTGCCCATTTTTTAATTGGGTTATTTGTTTTTTGTTTGTTGAGGCGTGTGAGCTCGTTATATATTCTGGACGTCAAGCCTTTATCAGATCTGTCATTTTCAAATATATTCTCCCATACTGTAGGGTTCCTTTTTGTTCTATTGATGGTGTCTTTCGCTGTACAGAAGCTTTTCAGCTTAATGTAGTCCCACTTGCTCATTTTTGCTGTTGTTTTCCTTGCCCGGGGAGATATGTTCAAGAAGAGATCACTCATGTTTATGTCTAAGAGGTTTTTGCCTATGTTTTTTTCCAAGAGTTTAATGGTTTCGTGACTTACATTCAGGTCTTTGATCCATTTTGAGTTTACCTTTGTATATGGGGTTAGACAATGGTCCAGTTTCATTCTCCTACATGTAGCTGTCCAGTTTTGCCAGCACCATCTGTTGAAGAGACTGTCATTTTGCCATTGTATGTCCATGGCTCCTTTATCAAATATTAATTGACCATATATGTTTGGGTTAATTTCTGGGGTCTCTAATCTGTTCCACTGGTCTGTGGCTCTGTTCTTGTGCCAGTACCAAATTGTCTTGATTACTATGGCTTTGTAGTAGAGCTTGAAGTTGGGGAGTGAGATCCCCCCTACTTTATTCTTCTTTTTCAGGATTGCTTTGGCTATTCGGGGTCTTTGGTGTTTCCATATGAATTTTTGAATTATTTGTTCCAATTCATTGAAGAATGTTGCTGGTAATTTGAGAGGGATTGCATCAAATTTGTATATTGCTTTCGGCAGGATGGCCATTTTGACGATATTAATTCTTCCTAGCCATGAGCATGGGATGAGTTTCCATTTATTAGTGTCCCCTTTAATTTCTCTTAAGAGTGACTTGTAGTTTTCAGAGTATAAGTCTTTCACTTCCTTGGTTAGGTTTATTCCTAGGTATTTTATTCTTTTTGATGCAATGGTGAATGGAATTGTTTTCCTGATTTCTCTTTCTATTGATTCGTTGTTAGTGTATAGGAAAGCTACAGATTTCTGTGTGTTGATTTTGTATCCTGCAACTTTGCTGTATTCCGATATCAGTTCTAGTAGTTTTGGAGTGGAGTCTTTAGGGTTTTTTATGTACAGTATCATATCATCTGCAAATAGTGACAGTTTAACTTCTTCTTTACCAATCTGGATTCCTTGTATTTCTTTGTTTTGTCTGATTGCCGTGGCTAGGACCTCCAGTACTATGTTAAATAACAGTGGGGAGAGTGGGCATCCCTGTCTGGTTCCCGATCTCAGTGGAAATGCTTTCAGCTTCTCGCTGTTCAGTATAATGCTGGCTGTGGGTTTATCATAGATGGCCTTTATTATGTTGAGGTACTTGCCCTCTATTCCCATTTTGCTGAGAGTTTTTATCATGAATGGATGTTGAATTTTGTCAAATGCTTTTTCAGCATCTATGGAGATGATCATGTGGTTTTTGTCTTTCTTTTTGTTGATGTGGTGGATGATGTTGATGGATTTTCGAATGTTGTACCATCCTTGCATCCCTGGGATGAACCCCACTTGGTCATGGTGTATGATCCTTTTGATATACTGTTGAATTCTGTTTGCTAATATTTTATTGAGTATTTTTGCATCTACATTCATCAGGGATATTGGTCTGTAATTTTCTTTTTTGGTGGGGTCTTTTCCTGGTTTTGGTATTAGGGTGATGTTGGCTTCATAGAATGAGTTTGGGAGTATTCCCTCTTCTTCTATTTTGTGGAACACTTTAAGGAGAATGGGTATTATGTCTTCTCTGTGTGTCTGATAAAATTCCGAGGTAAATCCGTCCGGCCCCGGGGTTTTGTTCTTGGGTAGTTTTTTGATTACTGTTTCAATTTCTTTGCTTGTAATTGGTTTGTTTAACTTTTGTGTTTCTTCCTTGGTCAGTCTTGGGAGGTTGTATTTTTCTAGGAAGTTGTCCATTTCTTCTAGGTTTTCCAGCTTGTTGGCATATAGGTTTTCATAGTAGTCTTTAATAATTCTTTGTATTTCTGTGGAGTCTGTCGTGATTTTTCCATTCTCATTTCTGATTATGTTGATTTGTGTTGACTCTCTTTTTCTCTTAATAAGTTGGGCTAGAGGCTTATCTATTTTGTTTATTTTCTCAAAGAACCAGCTCTTGGTTTCGTTGATTTTTGCTATTGTTTTATTCTTCTCAATTTTGTTTATTTCTTCTCTGATCTTTATTATGTCCCTCCTTCTGCTGACTTTAGGCCTCATTTGTTCTTCTTTTTCCAGTTTTAATAATTGTGATGTTAGACTATTCATTTGGGATTGTTCTTCCTTCTTCAAGTGTGCCTGGATTGCTATATACTTTCCTCTTAAGACTGCTTTCGCTGCATCCCACAGAAGTTGGGGCTTAGTGTTGTTGTTGTCATTTGTTTCTATATATTCCTTGATCTCTATTTTGATTTGTTCATTGATCCATTGATTATTTAGTAGCATGTTGTTAAGCCTCCATGTGTTTGTGAGCCTTTTTGTTTTCTTTGTAGAATTTATTTCTACTTTCATACCTTTGTGGTCTGAAAAATTGGTTGGTAGAATTTCAATATTGTGGAATTTACTGAGGCTCTTTTTGTGAGCTAGTATGTGGTCTATTCTGGAGAATGTTCCATGTGCACTTGAGAAGAATGTATATCCTGTTGCTTTTGGATGTAAAGTTCTATAGATGTCTATTAGGTCCATCTGTTCTAGTGTGTTGTTCAGTGCCTGTGTGTCTTTACTTATTTTCTGCCCGGTGGATCTATCCTTTGGGGTGAGTGGTGTGTTGAAGTCTCCTACAATGAATGCATTGCAGTCTATTTCCCTCTTTAGTTCTGTTAGTATTTGCTTCACATATGCTGGTGCTCCTGTATTGGGTGCATATATATTTAGAATGGTTATATCCTCTTGTTGGACTAAGCCCTTTATCATTATGTAGTGGCCTTCTTTATCTCTTGTTACTTTCTTTGTTTTGAAGTCTATTTTGTCTGATATTAGTACTGCAACCCCTGCTTTCTTCTCACTGTTGTTTGCCTGAAATATGTTTTTCCATCCCTTGACTTTTAGTCTATGCTTATCTTTGGGTTTAAGGTGAGTTTCTTGTAAGCAGCATATAGATGGGTCTTGCTTTTTTATCCATTCTATTACTCTATGTCTTTTGATTGGTGCATTAAGTCCATTTACATTTAGGGTGACTATTGAAAGATATGTACTTATTGCCATTGCAGGCTTTAGATTCGTGGTTACCAAAGGTTCAAGGTTAGCTTCTTTAGTATCTTACTGCCTAACTTAGCTCGCTTATTGAGCTGTTATATACACTGTCTGGAGAGTCTTTTCTTCTCTCCCTTCTTATTCCTCCTCCTCCCTTCTTCATATGTTGTGTGTTTTGTTCTGTGCTCTTTTTAGGGGTGCTCCCATCTAGAGCAGTCCCTGTAGGATGCCCTGTAGAGGTGGTTTGTGGGAAGCAAATTCCCTCAGCTTTTGCTTGTCTGGGAATTGTTTGATCCCACCATCATATTTAAATGATAGTCGTGCTGGATACAGTATCCTTGGTTCAAGGCCCTTCTGTTTCATTGCATTAAGTATATCATGCCATTCTCTTCTGGCCTGTAGGGTTTCTGTTGAGAAGTCTGATGTTAGCCTGATTGGTTTTCCTTTATAGGTGACCTTTTTCTCTCTAGCTGCCTTTAAAACTCTTTCCTTGTCCTTGATCCTTGCCATTTTAATTATTATGTGTCTTGGTGTTGTCCTCCTTGGATCCTTTCTGTTGGGGGTTCTGTATAATTCCATGGTCTGTTCGATTATTTCCTCCCCCAGTTTGGGGAAGTTTTCAGCAATTATTTCTTCAAAGACACTTTCTATCCCTTTTCCTCTTTCTTCCTCTTCTGGTATCCCTATAATACGAATGTTTTTCCTTTTGTATTGGTCACATATTTCTCTTAGTGTTGTTTCATTCCTGGAGATCCTTTTATCTCTCTCTCTGTCAGCTTCTATACGTTCCTGTTCTCTGGCTTCTATTCCTTCAATGGCCTCTTGCATCTTATCCATTCTGCTTATAAATCCTTCCAGGGATTGTTTCACTTCTGTGATCTCTTTCCTGACATCTGTGATCTCCTTCCGGACTTCATCCCACTGCTCTTGCATTTTTCTCTGCATCTCATCCCACTGCTCTTGCATTTTTCTCTGCATCTCATCCCATTGCTCTTGCATTTTTTTCTGCATCTCTGTCAGCATGTTCATGATTTTTATTTTGAATTCTTTTTCAGGAGGACTAGTTAGGTCTGTCTCCTTCTCAGGTGTTGTCTCTGTGATCTTTGTCTGCCTGTAGTTTTGCCTTTTCATGGTGATAGAGATAGTTTGCAGAGCTGGTACAAGTGACCGCTGGAAGAGCTTCCCTTCTTGTTGGTTTGTAGCCTTTTCCTGGGAGAATAGCGACCTCTAGTGACTTGTGCTGGGCAGCTGTGCGCAGACAGGGCTTCTGCTTCCTGCCCAGTTGCTTTGGGGTTTATCTCCGCTGTTGCTGTGGGCTTGGCCTGGCTGGGGCTGTTCCTCCAAAATGGTGGAGCCCCGTTGGAGGGGGAGCAGCCAGGAGACTATTTATCTCCGTAAGGGGCCTCTGTGCTCCCTGCTGCCCAGGGGGTTAGAGTGCCCAGAGATCCCCAGATTCCCTGCTTCTGGTCTAAGTGACCTGTCCTGCCCCTTTAAGATTTCCAAAAAGCACTCTCCAAACCAAAACAACAACAGCAACAATGAGAGAGGGAACAGAAAGAAAGAGAAAAAAAAAAAAGGGAAAAAAAGGAAAAAACAAGCGATTTTTTTTTTTTTTTTTTTTTTTTTGTCCTCAGGTGCCGGTCCCAGGCACCCGCTCACTGGTCCTGCTGCCCTGTCTCCCTAGCACCAGGGTCCCTGTCCTTTCAAGGCTTCCAAAAAGCACCCACCCACCGGTCCCGCAGGGAAGGAACGCTCAATATTCTTTGTCCTCAGGCACTGGTCCCACGCACCCGCTCACCAGTCCCGCCGCCCTGCCTCCCTAGCACCGGGGTCCCTGTCCCTTCAAGGCTTCCAAAAAGCACTCGGCAAAAAGAGAGAAAAAAAAGGGGAAAAACGCGCGATTTCTTCCCTCCTCAGGTGCTGGTCTCAGGCACCCACCCACCGGTCCCACAGGGAAAAATGCGGGATATTCTTTGTCCTCAGGTGCCGGTCCCAGGCACCCGCTCACCAATCCCGCCGCCCTGCCTCCCTAGCACCGGGGTCCCTGTCCCTTTTAGGCTTCCAAAAAGCACTCGCAGAAAAGAGAAAAAAAAAAGGGGAAAAACGCGCGATTTCCTCTGTCCTCAAGTGCCGGTCTCAGGCACCCGCCCACCGGTCCCGCAGGGAAAAATGGGGGATATTCTTTGTCCTCAGGCGCCGGTCCCAGCCACCCGCTCACCAGTCCCGCCACCGTGCCTCCCTAGCACTGGGGTCCCCGTCCCTTCAAGGCTTCCAAAAAGCGCTCGCCCAAAAGAGAAAAAAAAAAAAGGGGAAAAACGCGCGACCTCCTCCGTCCTCAGGCACCGGTCTCAGGCACCCGCCCCCAGGTCTCGCAGGGAGAAACGCGGGATATTCTTTGTCCTCCGGAGCCGTTCCCAGGCACCTCCTCACCGGTCCCGCCACCCTGCCTCCCCAGCAACGGGGGCCCGTCCCTCTAAGGCTTCCAAAAAGCGCTCGCCAAAAAAAAAACCGCTCCGGTTTCTCTCCACCCGCCAGGAGCCGGGGGGAGGGGCGCTCGGGTCCCGCCGGGCTGGGGCTTGTATCTTACCCCCTTCACAAGGCGCTGGGTTCTTGCAGGTGTGGATGTGGTCTGGATGTTGTCCTGTGTCCTGTGGTCTCTATTTTAGGAAGATTTTTCTTTGTTATATTTTCATAGCTCTATGTGTTTTTGGGAGGAGATTTCCACTGCTCTACTCACGCCGCCATCTTGGCTCCGCCCCCCTCATTTGATTTTTATACTTGATTTATATGTGAATCTCACATTTCTCCCTTATTATTATTGTTGTTATTATTATTATTATTTTTAATAAAATGCTAAAGTGGTAGGTAGATGCAAGATAAAGGTAGAAAACATAGTTTAGTGCTGTAAGAGGGCAAATGTAGATGATCAGGTGTGTGCCTATAGACTAAGTATTAATCCAAGCTAGACAAGGGCAACAAAACATCCACAGATGCAGAAGATTTCTCTCAAAACAGGGGGGGTAGGGTTCTAAGCCTCACCTCTGTTGATCCCCAATTTCTCACCTGATGGCCCCCCTGCGACTGTGCCTGTCTTAGGTTGTTCCTCCCTTGAGCCATCTTCTGGGGCCATACAGGGAAATGTAAAGTTGGTAAGTGAGAGAGAAGCAATAGTGTTTGAAAAGGTTAGCTTTTTACTTCTTTGCAGATTTATGCCCTGTGGCTTCTATGCCCAGCATTTGTCTTGAGGTATCTTTACCACATGGAAGAATTATGATACTTGGTAATTTCATTATGAGGCACGAATTCTACTTACGGGTTGTAATTAGGAAGGAAGAAGTAAAGCTATAGAAGTAGAAGACGGAACAAAACATGGGCAGATTGATTATTTCTTTGACATATCTTCTTGTAGAGTAACATAAGCATGTATAGGTTTTAAACTACTAATTAAATTGCACACACACATTAACATAATAGGAATACAACTACATAACCAAAACAGACCTACAATTACCAGCCATCTCCAGTGAAACTAAGAAAACCAGTTGGGAACCTTGGCATTTGTGAAAACTTATCATTGATATGATGGATATTGTCTAACTGAATTTGAATAGTTTCAGAAAAATCAGACAAATTAAAACAACACATTCATGGGAACTGTTCACATCCCATGTTTTTTTAACAGTAGATAGTCTGTAGTTGCAAGATTTTGGAGCACTGCAACTTGCACTTCTCCCAATTCCTGGTTGAGTTCCGACAGTATAGATCCAGTCAAATTTGTTGTTTTACTGTATGCACAGGCCAGCTTAGATATCTCCTTCTTCATTCCAATGGCAAGTCCAGGAACCGGTGGGATGAATGCAGCTACAACTGCAACAGCTCCAGGATCTTTGTTGAAGTTTTTTGATGTTCATCTTCTGGAATGACTCTTCCAGAGAATGTTGATGTTGGAAGTTCTTCATATTGCATCTTAATTCGTTTTCTGGGTGGCCAAATTAGGCTTTGATCCTGTGTATAAACACAAACAGACCCTTTGCCCACACTTTGATATACCCTTTATGTCATTGTGAAGAACTTATTGGAGATCACCACACAGGAACAGTTTTTTTTTTAAGAGAAAGGAATATTATCAGAAAAATGTACTTCCATAGCTGATCATCAGACACCTTTTAAATGATCAAAATTAAGGATACTTAAAGCATGCATTAATTGTTGATTTACAGTTAGTTTTATCCTATCAGGGAGTAATCCCCCTTTTCTTTCCTTTTTTTGGGTTATCATTAATCTACAATTACATGAAGAATATTATGTTTACTAGGCTCTCCCCTATACCAGGTCCCCCCCACAAACACTTTTACAGTCACTGTCCATCAGCATAACAAAATGTTGTAGAATCACTACTTGTCATCTCTGTGTTGTACAGCCCTCCCCTTTCTCCCCCCATTATGCATGCTAATCATAATACCCCCTTTCTTCTCCCCTGCCTTATCCCTTCCTACCCAACCATCCTCCCCAGTCCCTTTCCCTTTGGTATCTGTTAGTCCATTCTTCGGTTCTGTGATTCTGCTGCTGTTTTGTTCCTTCAGTTTTTCCTTTGTTCTTATACTCCACAGATGAGTGAAATCATTTGGTATTTCTCTTTCTCTGCTTGGCTTATTTCACTGAGCATAATACCCTCTAGCTCCATCCATGTTGTTGCAAATGGTAGGATTTGTTTTCTTCTTATGGCTGAGTAATATTCCATTGTGTATATATACCACATCTTCTTCATCCATTCATCTACTGATGGACACTTAGGTTGTTTCCAATTCTTGGCTATTGTAAATAGTGCTGCAATAAACATAGGGCTGCATCTGTCTTTTTCAAACTTGAGTGCTGCGTTCTTAGGGAAAATTCCTAGGAGTGGTATTCCTGGGTCAAATGGTAAGTCTATTTTGAGCATTTTGAGGAACCTCCATACTGCTTTCCACAATGGTTGAACTAATTTACATTCCCACCAGCAGTGTAAGAGGGTTCCCCTTTCTCCACAACCTCGCCAACATTTGTTGTTGTTTCTCTTTTGGATGGCAGCCATCCTTATTGGTGTGAGTTGATACCTCATTGTAGTTTTAATTTGCATTTCTCTGATAATTAGTGATGTGGAGCATCTTTTCATGTATGTGTTGACCATCTGAATTTCTTTTTTGGAGAACTGTTCAGTTCCTCTGCCCATTTTTTAATTGGATTATTTGTTTTTTGTTTGTTGAGCTGTGTGAGCTCTTTATATATTTTGGACATCAAGCCTTTATCAGATCTGTCATTTACAAATATATTCTCCCATACTGTAGGGTACTTTTTTGTTCTATTGATGGTGTCTTTTGCTGTACAGAAGCTTTTCAGCTTAATATAGTCCCACTTGTTCATTTTTGCTGTTGTTTTCCTTGCCCAGGGAGATATGTTCAAGAAGAGGTCACTCATATTTATGTATAAGAGATTTTTGCCTATGTTTTTTTCCAAGAGTTTTATGGTTTCATGACTTACATTCAGGTCTTTGATCCATTTTGAGTTTACTTTTGTGTATGGGGTTAGACAATGGTCCAGTTTCATTCTCCTACATGTAGCTGTTCAGTTTTGCTAGCACCATCTGTTGAATAGACTGTCATTTTGCCATTGTATATCCATGGCTCCTTTATCAAATATTAATTGACCATATATGTTTGGGTTAATGTCTGGAGTCTCTAATCTGTTCCACTGGTCTGTGGCTCTGTTCTTGGGCCAGTACCAAATTGTCTTGATTACTATGGCTTTGTAGTAGAGCTTGAAGTTGGGGAGTGAGATCCCCCCTACTTTATTCTTCTTTCTCAGGATTGCTTTGGCTATTCAGGGTCTTTGGTGTTTCCATATGATTTTTTGAATTATTTGTTCCAGTTTGTTCAGGAATGTTGCTGTCAATTTGATATGGATTGCATCAAATCTGTATATTGTTTTGGGCAGGATGGCCATTTTGATGATATTAATTCTTCCTAGCCACAAGCATGGGATGAGTTTCCATTTATTAGTGTCCCCTTTCATTTCTCTTAAGAGTGACTTGTAGTTTTCAGGGTATAGGTCTTTCATTTCTTTGGTTAGGTTTATTCCTAGGTATTTTATTCTTTTTGATGCAATTGTGAATGGAATTGTTTTCCTGATTTCTCTTTCTATTGGTTCATTGTTAGTATATAGGAAAGCCAGAGATTTCTGTGTGTTAATTTTGTATCCTGCAACTTTGCTGTATTCCAATATCAGTTCTAGTAGTTTTGGAGTGGAGTCTTTAGGGTTTTTTATGTACAATATGTCGTCTGCAAATAGTGACAGTTTAACTTCTTCTTTACCAATCTAGATTCCTTGTATTTCTTTGTTTTGTCTAATTGCCATGGCTAGGACCTCCGGTATTATGTTAAATAACAGTGGGGAGAGTGGGCATCCCTGTCTTGTTCCTGATCTCAGAGGAAAAGCTTTCAGCTTCTTGCTGTCAAGTATGATGTTAGCTGTGGGTTTATCATATATGGCCTTTATTATGTTGAGGTACTTGCCCTCTATGCCCATTTTGTCAAGAGTTTTTATCATGAATGGATGTTGAATTTTGTCAAATGCTTTTTCAGCATCTATGGAGATGATCATGTGGTTTTTGTCTTTCTTTTTGTTAATATGGTGGATGATGTTGATGGATTTTCGAATGTTGTACCATCCTTGCATCCCTGGGATGAATCCCACTTGGTCATGGTTTATGACCCTTTTGATATATTTTTGAATTCGGTTTGCTAATATTTTGTTGAGTATTTCTGCATCTACATTCATCAGGGATATTGGTCTGTAATTTTCTTTTTTGGTGGGGTCTTTGCCTGGTTTTGGTATTAGGGTGATGTTGGCTTCATAGAATGAGTTTGGGAGTATTCCCTCCTCTTCTATTTTCTGGAAAACTTTAAGGAGAATGGGTATTATGTCTTCTCTGTGTGTCTGATAAAATTTCGAGGTAAATCCATCCGGCTCAGGGGTTTTGTTCTTGTGTAGATTTTTGATAACCGTTTCAATTTCTTTGCTCATAATTGGTTTGTTTAACTTTTCTGTTTCTTCCTTGGTCAGTCTTGGAAGGTTGTATTTTTCTAGGAAGTTGTCCATTTCTTCTAGGTTTTCCAGCTTGTTGGCATGTAGGTTTTCATAGTAGTCTTAATAATTCTTTGTATTTCTGTGGAGTCTGTCATGATTTTCCTTTCTCATTTCTGATTCTGTTGATGTTTGTTGATTCTCTTTTTCTCTTAACAAGTTTGGCTAGAGGCTTATCTATTTTGTTTATTTTCTCAAAGAACCATCTCTTGGTTTCATTGATTTTTGCTATTGTTTTATTCTTCTCAATTTTGTTTATTTCTTCTCTGATCTTTATTATGTCCCTCCTTCTGTTGACTTTAGGCCTAATTTGTTCTTCTTTTTCCAGTTTCGATAATTGTGATGTTAGACTATTCATTTGGGATTGTTCTTCCTTCTCAAGTGTGACTGGATCACTATATACTTTCCTTTTAGGACTGCTCTCGCTGCGTCCCACGGAAGTTGGGGCTTTGTGCTGTTGTTGCCATTTGTTTCCATATATTCCTTGATCTCTATTATAATTTGCTCATTGATCCATTGATTATTTAGGAGCATGTTGTTAAGCCTCCATGTGTTTGTGAGCCTTTCTGTTTTCTTTGTAGAATTTATTTCTACTTTTATACCTTTGTGGTCTGAAAAGTTGGTTGGTAGAATTTCAATATTTTGGAATTTACTGAGGCTCTTTTTGTGGGCTAGTATGTGGTCCATTCTGGAGAATCTTCCATGTGCACTTGAGAAGAATGTGTATCCTATTGCTTTTGGATGTAGAGTTCTATAGATGTCTATTAGGTCCATCTGTTCCACTGTGTTGTTCAGTGCCTCTGTGTCCTTACTTATTTTCTGCCCGGTGGATCTATCCTTTGGGGTGAGTGGTGTGTTAAAGTCTCCTAAAATGAATGCATTGCAGTCTATTTCCCCCTTTAGTTCTGTTAGTATTTGTTTCACATATGCTGGTGCACCTGTGTTGGGTGCATATATATTTAGAATGGTTATATCCTCTTGTTGGACTGAGCCCTTTATCATTATGTAGTGTCCTTCTTTATCTCTTGTTACTTTCTTTGTTTTGAAGTCTATTTTTTCTGATATTAGTACTGCAACCCCTGCTTTCTTCTTGCTGTTGTTTGCCTGAAATATGTTTTTCCATCCCTTGACTTTTAGTCTGTGCATATCTTTGGGTTTGAGGTGAGTTTCTTGTAAGCAGCATATAGATGGGTCTTGCTTTTTTATCCATTCTATTACTCTGTGTCTTTGATTGGTGCATTCAGTCCATTTACATTTAGGGTGGCTATTGAAAGATATGTATTTATTGCCATTGCAGGCTTTAAATTTGTGGTTACCAAAGGTTCAAGGTTAGCCTCTTTAGTATCTTACTGCCTAACTTAGCTTGCTTGTTGAGCAGTTATATACACTGTCTGGAGATTCTTTTCTTCTCTCCTTTCTTATTCCTCCTACTCCATTCTTCATATGTTGGGTGTTTTGTTCTGTGCTCTTTTTAGGTGCGCTCCTATCTAGAGCAGTCCCTGTAAGATGCCCTGTAGAGGTGGTTTGTGGGAGGCAAATTCCCTCAGCTTTTGCTTGTCTGGGAGTTGTTTAATCCCTCCATCATATTTAAATGATAATCGTGCTGGATACAGTAACCTTGGTTCAAGGCCCTTCTGTTTCATTGCATTAAACATATCATGCCATTCTCTTCTGGCCTGTAGGGTTTCTGTCGAGAAGTCTGATGATAGCCTGATATGTTTTCCTTCATGTGTGACCTTTTTCTCTCTAGCTGCCTTTTAAACTCTTTCCTTGTCCTTGATCCTTGCCATTTTAATTATTATGTGTCTTGGTGTTGTCCTCCTTGGGTCCTTTCTTTTGGGTGTTCTGTGTATTTCTGTGTCTGTTCAATTATTTCCTCCCCCAGTTTGGGGAAATATTCAGCAATTACTTCTTCAAAGACACTTTCTATCCCTTTTTCTCTCTCTTCTTCTTCTGGTACCCCTATAATGTGGATATTGTTCCTTTTGGATTTGTCACACAGTTCTCTTAATATTGTTTCATTCCTGGAGATCCTTTTATCTCTCTCTATGTCAGCTTCTATGCGTTCCTGTTCTCTGGTTTCTATTCCATCAATGGCCTTTTGCATCTTATCCATTCTGCTTATGAATCCTTCCAGAGTTTGTTTCACTTCTGTAACCTCCTTCCTGGCATCTGTGATTTCTCTCCAGACTTCATCCCATTGCTCTTGCATATTTCTCTGCATCTCTGTCAGCATGTTTATGATTTTTATTTTGAATTCTTTTTCAGGAAGACTGGTTAGGTCTGTCTCCTTCTCTGATGTTGTCTCTGTGATCTTGGTTTGCCTGTAATTTTGCCTTTTCATGGTGATAGAGATAGTTTGCAGAGCTGGGATGAGTGATGGCTGGAAGAATTTCCCTTCTTGTTGGTTTGTGGCCTTCCTCACCTGGGAGAACAGCGACCTCTAGTGGCTTGTGCTTGGCAGCTGCGCACAGACAGGGCTTCTGATTCCTGCCCGGCTGCCCTGGAGTTTATCTCTGCTGTTGCTGTGGGCGTGCCCTGGCTCGGGCTGCTGCTCCAAAATGGTAGAGCCGTGTTGGAGGGGGAGCGGCGGGGAGGCTGTTTATCTTCGTGAGGGCTCTCCATGCTCCCTGCTGCCCAGGGGGTTAGAGTGCCCAGAGATCCCCAGATTCCCTGCCTCTGGACTAAGTTTCCCGCCCTGTCCCTTTAAGACTTCCAAAAAGTACTCGCCAAAATAAAACAACAACAACAACAAATTAAATAAATAATTAAAAAAAAGAAAAAAAAGCCACTTGCTTTTCTTTGTCCTCAGGCACTGGCCTCAGGGACCCACTCACTGGTCCTCCTGCCCTGTTTCCCTAGTTTTGGTGTCCATGTCCCTGTAAGACTTCCAAAAATCACTCGCCAAAAAAAAAAAAAAAAGCCACTTGCTTTTCTTTGTTCTCTGGCACCGGCCTCAGGGACCTGCTCACCGGTCTTGCTGCCCTGTTTCCCTAGTATCCAGAACCCCACGCATGCACTGTGTCTGCGCTCTGTTCTGGATGGCTGGGACTGGGTGTTCGGCAGTCCTGGGGTCCCTCTCCCACCCTGCTCTGACTCCTCTCCTCCCGCTGGGAGCTGGGGGGAGGGGCGCTCGGGTCCCGCTGGGCCGGGGCTTGTATCTTACCCCCTTCACGAGGCGCTGGGTTCTCGCAGGTGTGGATGTGGTCTGGATGTTGTCCTGTGTCCTCTGGTCTCTATTCCAGGAAGAGTTGTCTTTGTTATATTTTCATAAATATATGTGGTTTTGGGATGAGATTTCCGTTGCTCTACTCATGCTACCATTTTGGCTCCGCCTCTTTGGGGATCCTTTTTTGAGGACTGAAGTGAGATTACAACTCAAAAAGTAGTTTGATATCACAGGAAGAAAAACATTTTGGTAGGTGGGGGAAGGATTTAGATCTAGGTATGGTCTTTTCTGATATTGGGATATATTCCCTTTTTTGGGAATAGCTTTACTGAGATAAAATTTATAGTCCATATAATTTGGGCATTTAAAGTGTACCATGGTTTTTAGTATATTCACAGATACATGACACTCTACACAGTACATTCCTATTCATGGCTGGAGTATTCCTTCATATAGGCACATCACCCTGTATTTCTCCATTCATCGAGTGGCAGATACTTGCAATTTTCTGCCTTTTGACTATTATGAATAATGCTGCTATACATTTTTGTGTACAAATTTTTGTATGTTCTCTGGCTAACTACCTAGGAGCAGAATTGCTGAGCCATTATGATAACTTCCTGTTAGAGGAAGTGCTAGACTGTTCTCCAAAGTGGCTTCATCATTTTACATTCTCACTAACAGCGTATGAGGGTTTTCATTTCTTTACATCCTCACAAGCACTCATTATATGATATTGTGATTCTAGCCATCCTTGTGGATATAAAGTGGTATTTCACTGTGGTTTTGTTTGTATTTCCTTGGTAACTGATGATTTGAGCAACTTTATTATGTGCTTATTGACCATTTGTATATCTTTCCTGGATAAACATCCATTCAGATCCTTTGCCAATTACTTACTTGGGTTATTTGCCTTTATTATTGAATTGTAAGAGATCTTTATGTATTTGGATTTTAAGTGCCTTATCAGATATGTGATTGGGAAATATTTTCTGCCAGTTTGGAAGCACAAGACCAATTGTGATGATGTATAGTTTATTTTCTTTTGCTGTTTGTGCTTTAGATGGTATATCTAAGAATCTAATGCTAAACCCAAGGTCGTAAGATTTACCACTGTGTTTTCTTCTGAGAGTTTTGTAGTTTTAGACTTTTTAAAAAATTGAAATATCATTGATATACAATCTTATATTGGTTTCAAATGTGCAACACAGTGGTTCAACAGTTACCCAAATTACTAAATCCTCACTCCCTCTAGTGCAGTTACTACAACATAGAAAGACATTACAGAATCACTGACTATATTTGCCATGCTGTATTTAGTTACTATCCCTGTGACCAACTTACATTATGATTAAGAATTTTTGTGCCCCTTTATCCCCTTCACTCTCCCCACCTATCCACACCTCCCTCTTCCCCATGGTAACCACTAGTCACTTCTTAGTGTCTATGAGTCTACTGCTGTTTTGTTCCTTCTGTTTTGCTTTATTTTTTTCCACAAATAAGAGAAATCACATGGTATTTGTCTTTCTCCACCTCGCTTATTTCACTCATCATAATACGTTCTAGATACATCCATGTTGTTGCAAATGGCAGGATTTCTTTTTTATGGCTGAATAATATTCCATTGTGTATATGTACCACATCTTCTTTATCCATTCATCTTTTGGTAGACAACAGGTTGTTTCCATATTTTGGCTATTGTAAATAATGCAGCAATAAACATAGTGGTTACATATATCTTTTTGAATCAGGGATTTTGTTTTCTTTGGGTAAACTTTAGAAGTGGAATTACCTGGTCAAATGGCATTTCTATTTTTAGCTTTTTGAGGAATTTCTTTAGTACTTTCCATGGCTGTTGTACCAACTTACATTCCCACTAACAGTGTAGGAGGGTTCCCATTTCTCCACATCCTTGCCATCACTTGTTATTTCTTGTCTTTTGGATAGTGGCCATTCTAACTAGTGTGAGGTGATACCTCATTGTGGTTTTGATTTGCATTTCCCTGATGACTAGTGATGTGGAACCTCCTTTCATGTGCCTGGTGGCCATCAGTATTTCTTTTTTGGAGAAATGTCTGTTCAGGTCCCCTGCCCATCATTTAATTGGGTTATTTGTTTCTTGGGTGTTGAGTCATATTAATTCTTAATACATTTTGGATGTTAACCCTTTATCAGATGAATCATTTACAGATATATTCTCCAATGCTGTTCTTTGCCTTATTGTTCACTGATGGCATCCTTTGCTGTACAGAAGATTTTTAGTTTGATGTAATCACACTTGTTCATTTTTTATTTTGTGTCCCTTGCCTGAGAAGATGTGTCCAGAAAAAATTGTTCTTACTTATGTGCAAGAGATTTTTGCCTGTTTTCTTCTAAGTGTTTTATGGTTTCATTTTTTACATTCAGGTCTTTGATCCATTTTGAATTTACTTCTGTGTACGGAGTTAGACAGTAATCCAGTTTCATTCTCTTGCATGTAGCTGTCCAGTTTTCCTAAAACCAGTTATTGAAGAGGCTGTTTAGTTTTAGCTTTTACATATGGGTATTTCATTCATTTTACATTAATTTTTGTATATAGTGTGAATTAAGAGCTCAATCTCATTTTTCTTTTTGCTTGTGGATATCTAGTTGTCCTAATACTGTTTGTTGAAAAGACTACTCCATGCTCTCAGTATTCTTGTTGAAAATTAGTTGATTACAGATGTACTATAGATTGTTTGGCTATTCTGAGTCCTTTCATTTCCATACAAATTTTGGAATCAGCTTGTCAATTTCTACAAAGAAATCAGTTAGGGATTCTTATAGGGATTACATGGAATCTGTAGATCATTTTGGGGAGTATTGCTATCTGAACAGTTAAAGTGTTCTGACATATGAATATGTGATGTTTTCCCATTCACTTAGATCTTCTTGAATATCAACAATATTTGATAGTCTTCAGATTATTAACTTTTGAACTTCTTTTGTTAAGCTTATTCCTGTGTTTTATTCTTTGTGATGCAATTTAAGTGGAATTGCTTTGTTAATTTCATTTTCAGATTGTTAATATGCAAATATAGAAAAACACAATAGATTTTTAATTTTGATCTTGTGTCCTGCTACCTTGCTAAACTTGTTTATTAGTTCTAATAGTATTTTAGTGGGTTCCTTAGGATTTTCTATTTATCCCCTCAGATTATGTCATCTGTGAATAGAGAGTTTTAATTCTTTACTTCCAATCTGGATGCACTTTATTTCTTTTTCTTGCTTAATTTATCTGTTAGAACCTCTAGTACAATGCTGAATAGAAGTGGTAAAAGCAGACATTCTTGTCTTATTCTGGATCTTGTGGAAAACATCTAGTCTTTTGCCATCAAGTCTGATGTTAACTATGTTTTATTTGCAGATGCCTTTTATCAGGTTGAGGAAGGTGTCTTCTATTTCTAGTTTGTTGAGTATTTTTTATTATGAAAGATTATCAGATAATGTCAAATGCTTTCTCTGCATCTATTGAAATTATCATGTAATTTAAATTTTTATCCTATTGATATAATGTATTAAATTAATTGATTTTCAGATGTTGAACTAACCTTGCATTCCTAAGATAAATCCCACATGCATAATCCTTTCAATAGGCTACTGGATCTGATTTATTAGTACTCTGTTGAGGCTTCTTTGCATTTGCATTAAAAAGAGATATTGGTCTATAATTATCTTTTGATGCCTTTGTCTGGTTTTGGGATCAGGTTAATAATGGCCTCATAAAATGGGTTGGGAAACATTTTATCCTCTTCCATTTTTTGGAAGAGTTTTCAGAATTGGAATTAATTCTTTAAACATTTGGTAGAATTTGCTACTGATGCCATCTGGACTTGGGATTTGCTTTGTGGAAAATTTTTTGATTACTGATTCATTCTCTTTACTTGCCAAATGTCTATTCATATTTACTATTTCTTCTTGAGTCAGCTTCAGTAGTTTGTGTCTTTGCGTATTTTTCCATTTTATCTAGGTTGTCTAATTTGTTGGTTATAATCATTCATAGCTCAATTGTTCCTTTATAATCTTCTTTATATCTGTAAGGACATTAGTAATGCCCCTTCTTTTATTTATGTTTCTAGTAACTTGAGTCTTTTCTTTATACTTGGCCAATCTAACTTAAGGTTTGCCAGTTTTATTGATATTTTTCAAAAAACCAGATTTTTGTTTTATTGATTTTCTTTATTGCTTTTCTGTTCTCTATTTCATTCATTTCAGTTCTCATGTTTATTATTTTCTTCCATCTGCTTGCTTTAGGCTTAGTTTGCTTTTCTTTTCCCAGTGTCTTTAGCTGGAAAGTTATTGATTTGAGATCTTTCTTCTTCCTTAATATAGAAATTTATAATTGACATGTTTAGTCTTATTCATGATTGATACTTATTTAATGGAAATTTTATCAAAACAAATATAAATTTACATGAAGTTTTAGGAAATAATACAGAGAGGTCTTTGTGCAGTTGTTTCATTTTCTTTTACTGGTCATTTTATAAACAATAGTGTAATATTACAACCAGGAGATGGATGTTGACATAACTCATCCATCTTATTCAGATTTAGTGAGTTTTACTTGTACTCATTTGTGTGTGTATTTTTGTATTAACTTCTATACAATTTTATTACCTGCATAGGTTTGTGTATCTATCTCAAGCCACAGTATGTAGCAATTCATCACCACAAGGATCTTATGTTTCCCTGTGATAGCACAGGTATGTTCTTCCTGTCCTACCCCCTTCTGGGGCACACTAACCTGTTTGCCATTGCTAAAATTTTGCCACTTCAAAATGTTATGTAAATGGAATCATGCAGTATGTCATCTCTTGGGATTGGCTTTTTTTTCACTTAGCAGAGTTCCTTGGGGAGTCATCTAAGTCATTGGTTTGTATCAGCATCTTATTGTTTTCTATTTTTGAATAACATTCTAGGGTATGAATATACCACAGTTGGTTTAATTATTTGCTTGTTGAAAGTTATTTGAGCTGATTTCAGTTTTTGACTTTATAAACAAAGCTACTATGAATATTCAGGTAGGTTTTTGTATTAATAATAGTTTTCATTTCTCTGAGATAAAAGTGCAATTGCTGGGCCATGCAGTAGTTTTATGTTTAGTTTTATAAGAAGCAACAAAACTGTTTTCAAGATGGCTGTACCATTTGACATTCCCATCAGTAGTGTATGAGAAATCCAGTTTTTCAGTGTCTTCGCCGGCATTTGATGTTGTCATTTTTTTTATTCTAGCTATTCTGATAGGTATGTAGTGATACCTCACTTTGGTCTTTGCATTTCCCTGAAAACTACTGATATTCAACATCTTTTAAACTCCTTATTTGCCATCTGTATGCCTTCTTGGGTGAAATGTCTCTTTATGTGTTATGCATTTCCTAATTGAATTGTTGCTTTACTGCCTAATTTTTAGAGTTCTTCATATTTTCTAGACACTAGCCCTTTGTCAAATATGTGGTTTACAAATATTTTCTACCAGTCGTTGGCTTGTCTTTCTAAACTCTCCCAATGAAATTTCACAGAGAAAGTTTTAACTTTGATGGGATCCAGTTTATCAATTTTCCCTTTTATGGATTGTGCTTTTGGTGTCAAATCTAAGAACTCCATACCTATTCCTAGATCCTGAAGGTTTTTCCATTTTTTACCCTCTAAGGCCTTCAGTTTTATAGTTACATTTGTTATGATCTCTTTGGGTTGATGTTCATATAAGCTTAGGTTGAGTTCCATTGTTTTGCTCATTGATGTCAAGTTGATACAGCACCATTTGTTGAAAATCCCTTCTTTTTACATTCAATTGCTTTTGTAACTTTGTCAAAAATCGGTTGAGCATTATTTGTGGATCTGTTACTAGGCTCTGTTTTGTTCCATTGATCTATGTGTCTATCCATCTGCCAGTGCCACCTTGTTGTGATTATTGTGGCTACATAGTAGGCCTTAATATCAGGGAGAATGATTCCTCCCACTTTTTTTTCTTTGTTTAGCTATTCTTAGGCCTTTGTCTTTAATTAAAATTTACATGTTATTATAATATATGAAACGATGAATTTTAGAATAAATTTAAAAAATCTTACAGAAAACATTGCTGGGATTTTGATAGGAATTACATTAAACCCATTTATTTAGGTCTTTGATTTCCTTCACCAGTATTTTGTAATTTTCAGCATGTAGCTCATACACATGCTTTGTTAGGTATATAATATTTTATTTTCTTTGGAGTGATTATAAATAATCTTGTATTTTTAAATTCTTATTTCTGCATTTATTGTTAGAATATAGAAATACAGCTAATTTTTTTGTGTTGATCTTTTATCCTGTGACCTTGATGAATTTACTTACTGGTTCTAGGGGTTTTTGAAGATTCTTTGAGATTTTCTCTGTAGAATTATGCCATTTGTGAATAAAGAAAGTTTTATTTCTTGTTGTCCAATCTGTATGCCTTTTATTTTTTTCCCTTTGTCTCATTGAAGTCTAGAACTTCTAGTAATATGATGAATATGAGTAGTGAAAGCAGGCAACCTGCATTATTCCCCTCAGTGGTAAAGCATTCAATTATTCTTTCTTACTGTTTATTACTATACTCTTTGTCCATCTTTTGCTCAATACAGCTTTTGCCATTTTTTGTTATTGTTGGTAATTTGGAAATTATGTGTACATTTCAAACTTTTTAAAGGTTGCCATCTGTATGCCCTCTTAAAATTTTTTAAGTTACGTAACCTACAATATTCATTGACATCTTGGGGTAATCAGTAGCCATACCTTACTTTTAAAAGAAACAAGAACTTAAACTACCTTTATTCCACTTGTTCCCTTACAAAATCTATCATAAGATTATCCAGTATAATCTTAAAGTAAAATTAAGAATATAGTTACGTTCACCATAGCATAAAAATGAATAAACTACTTAGTAATGAATTTAACAAAAGAAGTATAGGACTTGTACACTGAAAAATGATAAAATCTTGCTGATAAAAATTAAGATCTAAATAAATGGAGAAATATATGGATTAGAAGACTCAAAATTGGTATGATGATTATTCTCTCCATATTGCTCTGTACTACATTTCCTATAAAAATTAAAGAAGACTTCTTTTTGCAGATATTGACAAGCAGAACCCAGAGTTAATAGGAATTTAAAAATCTGGAATAGCCAAAACAATTTTTAAAAAGAACAGAGTTGGAGGGCTTTCATTTCCCGATGTCAAAACTTAGTATGAAGCTCGTTATTAAAACAATGTGGTACTGGTGTAAAGTATAGCCATACAGATCAATATAACAGAATTAGGGACCAGAGAAAAACCACTGGTTTTTATGATTTTTGACCAAGACACCAGGGCAATTAATTGCAGAAATAATATTATTTTCAACAAATGGTGTTGGAACAATTGGATATCCACATGCAAAAAGATAAACTTTTACCTCATACCATATACAAGAAGTAGCTTATAGATTGGTGGAAGTGGGTGGGAGAATGTGAGGAAAATTTGATAAAGCGCTCCTTTGCCTCAGGGGCATCTGCCTCACTTGTGAAAAGTTGTTAGAGAAAAGCCCTGTGAACTAAATTTTTTTCATTTGGTCAGGTTATTCCCATTTCCTCACAGCACATTTGGGATGTAGCTTCAGGAAATACTATGTTCCAAGCTCTCCCCCAATCTAATTTTATCTATATACTCTGTCCCTCTGCGCACAGCAGGTCTTTCTTCCCAGCTGACTGAGTTAATCAACTATATGGGTTTAAGCTGGAGAAAATCTATATAGTAGGGTCAACTGCTCCATCTCATAGCTCCCTGCTAATGGAATTCCAATAATCTGTGGTGGGGAAACAGGTTCCAAATAGAGTAGTCCCATATCTTCTCTTACCTACCCATATATTCCTTTTCCTCTGTCTCAAAATTGTAGTAATTAGATGTTTTATAGAATTATTTCATGTGTTTTCCATAGTGCTGTTACCTGAGGAGTGAATTATGTCTTGTGAATTTTCTTCTTTCAATTTAAGCCAACATTCATGATATCTAGTTGAAGTTTTGTAAAGGTTGTAGTATGTGATGGACACTGTTTTGTTTTCATTGTTCATAAGTGTTACTCTTATAATTGAAGTTATTGAGCCCATTTTAATCAGTTCCTGGGAGGGGATATGAAGACTTTCTTTGAAATGATCACCTTTATGACTCCCAAGCTATGTTCTATAATTGGTGCGTGTGTGGTGTGTGTGTGTGTGTGTGTGTGTGTGTGTGTGAGAGAGAGAGAGAGAGAGAGAGAGAGAGAGAGAGAGAGAGAGAGAGAGAGAGAGAGAGAGACGGAGAGGGAATCTGGCTTTACATGTTCTTCCACACATCATCATCTTATGTAGTTTGGATTGTTCTTTGCTCTCTATCCCCCTTTCCTCACTTCATTTGCAGCACTTTCAAATAGATACTCTGTTAAAAGGGACAGTGTTTCATCTTAGTTTCTCAAGAAGGCTGTGAGCTTGTTATGCTTGACGCTTAAGGAAGCTGAGTCTTACAGGCACTGTATGCTTCAGATTATTAAACAGAACAGTTGCATCATAATGACTTCTAATAATTGGTTCTAATACACATCTTTAACTTGTAGTTGAGTGAATTCAAAGGTGCTATTTATCTTTTCAACCTCCTTAAATACATAAGGAGAGCAAACATGTAATTTGCTTGTAGGACAAGAGAAGACGGAAAAAGACTTTTCTGCATAAAATCTTGAAATAAATTTTAAGCCATATAGTTAAATGATAGATAGCTACTTTAAGAATTACTGTAATTTACAAGTCATCTTTTGGAATTTGTTAGATACTGTATTTAGTTGAACCTTTGTGTCTGCTCTCTGTCTTCACTCTTTTATATAGTCTGACATCTTAAGGATCCAAAGAAGTAATCCATATTCACTCTGAAGATGGTACTGGAAACTGACCTAGGATCTCTGTTTCTGACTGCCTCTCATTCTTACCACTTTATGTCTGGTTTCTGAATCTTGCCACAAAATCCCATTTGTGGCTATGAGGCTGCCTTTTGGACCTGGCATTTGTTTATGATCTCACCAGATTTTGATTCTGGGCTTCCTTTCATGGTCTTTAGCTCAGACATATATATTTTTTGGTTTTGGATTTTGATATGTTTTCATTCCTCCAATAAATGCCCCAGTTTGATTTACCTCTTTCTTATATGGGAGCAAAGAGAGGGCTGAATTCAGGGCACAGCTATCCAGCCAAACTCGGTAGGTAGTCTAAAGGATACTGTAGAAAGAAATAAAGGGTCTTGGAATGGAAACAATAGGTGGATAACAGAGGAACTAGGGGTAACAGGCAAATAAAATGAAATAAAACACTTGGAACTTGGGCAAAGGAAGAGAAGTTTCTTGTGATTAGGCAAGCCTTCAAAAGGTGAAAAGTCAAAAAAGTTGTACAATGTCAAGAAAACATTTTCCCATAAGGCATGTTTAACTGTCACCAATATATGATTAGTTCTTAAGAAAATTATGCTTTTTTAAAAAAATATGAGGATGTCCTATAATTTGTGTGCCTACAATGAGAGGATATAATGAGGTCTGGTATCTTTCTTCATTATCTTTTGCCTAAGAGGCAGGTAACAATCCGTGGTCCACCCATGTGAACAAGGGAACAGTCACAAAAATGATTACATCATCAAGAGAAAGGCAAAGTCAAATGATTATCTTATTTGGAGACCAAAATGCTGTTTGAGTAAGTTCTATATTCATTTCTAATAAAAAGAACTTAAAAACTGGGCACAAAAATATGTTTTAACTGGTATTTTATTTATCTTAAAGGTATGGCAAATTGGCGATATGTTTCAAAGCCTTAAGAATGTGTCTATCTTTTGCCTCAATAATTCCATTTCTAAGAACTGATCTAAGGGATAATTCAGAAGTATACACAGTATTTCCTTTTCAAAGTCATAATACTAAATAAAATCTGTAATATTAAAAATTGAGCATGACTTCCATATTCAACATTTATATTTTAGATCTTGATGGTACAGGTACAAAAAATAGTGTTCATACTATAGAGCAGGGATGGTCAAATTTTCTATAAAGAGCCAGGTTGTAAATATTTTAGGCTTTGGGAGCCATATGGCCTCTATTGAAACAATTTAATTTTGCTTTTATAGGGCAAAGCAGCCATAGATAATACATAAATGAATGAGTGTGGCTACATTCCCACAGAGCTTTAGTTATGGACCCTGAAGTTTGAATTCCATAAAATTTCTTGTGTTATGAAATAACAGTCTTCTTTTGATTTTTTTCCCCCAACCATTAAAAAATGTGAAAACCATTCTTACCTTACAGCTATGCAAAACATGCAGCAGGAAGGATTGGATCCCTGCTATAGAGGAACGTTGTGTAATGGCAAATAAATTTACCATGTACTGATAAATGATAAAAGTAAGTTATGAAAAAATATGTGAACCATCATTCTCATTTTCTAAATAAAAATTAAGTGCTGTTCTAAGGCCAGGGCTGGAGTCAGACTCACCTCTGGAGAGCAGTGAATATAAGTGAAAAATCAGACAGTGGCAAACTTGGCACAAACCAAGGACTGAAAAAATTATGGGCACTTTTCCTCTTTTTTGGATCCTGTCACTGTTGTGAGAAGACACCCAGGCTACAGTGATGGGAGATGCATAGGGGGGTTAAGATATCCCAGTTAAGACTGTTCCAGACCAGTCAGTCTCCAGCAACCACCATCAGAGTCCCAGTGCACCAGGGACCCCATCATCTTAGCCCAGCCCAGATCAGCAGAGCTGCTCCCTCATTCATAGACGTCAGATGTAATAAATGGTTGCTGTTTTCAGTGTTCAGTTTTGGGGCACATGTTGTGCATCATTTTTAATGGAATCAAATAGTTTTGAGTGGGGTCCTGAAGTCTAAATCTGGAGGTGATGCAGTAGGACAAAGAGAGGCAGAAGGACTGAGGTGAGACGTTGTAGTGTGGGAGGTCAGAGCTGAGGATAGGTAGGACTCCATGCTGGGGGTGGGGTGGCCTTCATCCATAGGCCACTTTTTAACTTGTCTCCATGGCTACAGGCCACCTTGTTATTACTCTTTCAATGACCAGAAAATGACCTTTTTAGCTAAAACAGGGTTTTCTGGAGATAAACCATGCTTATTTACAATTCCTCTTGCTGAGAAACTTAGAACCGTGGGAGCCCCCCAGGCACCGTGGTTATGGTCATCTTCAGCTTTGGTTTCTTTGGGCTAATTTGAAATTCGGGCTCCAAATCCACAAGTGTTCTTTTCACAGTTTCTTCTAGAGGAATTAGGAGCTCTTGTGTAAATGAGTATCCTTGGGTGTCTTACAGATAGCAAAATGGATCTGCAAGGTGGGGCTGGCTCTGACTCTAGGCTATTTTGACTTGGTCAGAAATAGTACACTTTCTGTTTCCAGGCATCCTTGTTACAGAGCAAATGGGAAGATTTGCTCCTTGTTAGGCAGTTGTTCCAAACATCTGCAAAACTCATCTGTGTACTGTGGGACTGTGATTTAGATGTATCAACCTAGAATAACACTCTAGAAGTCCTTGGTAGAATGTGTGTTGACTAAAGTTTGAAACTCTACTCGATCCTTCTTACATTTAGTTCCTTCTATGTCCCATCATACTTTTCTTATTATTTTTTTTGCATTTAGTATACTTAAAAAATGTTGGTATCATTAATCTGCAATTACATTAGGAACATTATGGTTACTAGAACCCCCATTATCAAGTCACCACCACATATTCCATTACAGTCACTATCCATCAGTGTAGTAAGATGCTATAGAATCATTACCTGTCTTCTCTGTGTATATTGCCTTTCCCGTGTTCCCCCCTGCCACTATATTATCTCTGATAATCATAATGCCCCTTTTTCTCCCTTATTCCTCCCTTCCCACCCACCCTCCCCAGTCCCTTTCCCTCTGGTAACTGTTAGTCCATTCTTGGGTTCTGTGAGTCTGCTGCTGTTTTGTTCCTTCAGTTTTATCTTTGTTTTTATACTCCACATATGAGTGAAATCATTTGATACATGTCTTTCTCTGCCTGGCTTATTTCACTGAGCATGATATCCTCTAGCTCCATCCATGTTGTTGCAAATGGTAGGATTTGTTTTTTTCTTATGGCTGAATAATATTCCATTGTGTTTATGTACCACATCTTATTTATCCATTCATCTACTGATGGAAATTTAGGTTGCTTCTATTTCTTGTAAACAGTGCTATTGTAAACAGTGCTGCACTAAGCAAATGGGTGCATATGTCTTTTTCAAACTGGGCTGCTGCATTCTTAAGGTAAATTCCTAGGAGTGAAATTCCTGGGACAAATGGTATTTCTATTTTTAGTTTTTTTGAGGAACCTCCATACTGCTTTCTACAATGGTTGAACTAATTTACATTCCCACCAGCAGTGTAGGAGGGTTCCCCTTTCTCCAAATCCTCACCAACATTTGTTGTGGCTTGTCTTTTGAATGGCGGCCATCCTAACTGGTGTGCAGTGATATCTCATTCTGGTTTTAATTTACATTTCTCTGATGATTAGCGATGTGGAACATCTTTTCATGTGCCTGTTGGCCATCTGAATTTCTTCTTTGGAGAATTGTCTGTTCAGATCCTCTGCCCATTTTTTCATTGGATTATTTGCTTTTTGTTTGTTGAGATGCACGAGCTTTTATATAATTTGGATGTCAACTCCTTATTGGATGTCATTTATGAATATATTCCCCCATACTGTAGGATGTCTTTTTGTTCTATTGATGGTGTCCTTTGCTGTTCAGAAGTTTATCAGCTTAATCTAGTCCCACTTGTTCATTTTTGCTTTTGTTTCCCTTGCCCAGGGAGATATGTTCAAGAAGAAGTTGCTCATATTTATGTCCCAGAGATTTTTGCCTAAGTTTTTTTCTAAGAGTTTTATGGTTTCATGACTTACATTCAGATCTTTGATCCATTTCAAATTTACTTTTGTGTATGGGGTTAGACAATGTTCCAGTTTCATTCTCTTACATGTAGCTGTCCAGTTTTGCCAACACCAGCTGTTGAAGAGGCTGTCATTTCCCCATTGTATATCCATGGCTCCTTTATCGTATATTAATTAACCATATATGTTTGGGTTAACATCTGAACTCTGTTCTGTTCCACTGGTCTGTGGCTCTGTTCTTGTGCCTGTACCAAATTGTCTTGATTACTGTGGCTTTGTAGTAGAGCTTAAAGTTGGGAAGCGCAATCTCTCCTGCTTTACTCTTCCTTCTTAGGATTGCTTTGGCTATTTGGGGTCATTCATGGTTCCATATGAATTTAAGAACTATTTGTTCCAGTTTGTTGAAGAATGCTGTTGGTATTTTGATAGGGATTGCATTGAATCTGTAGATTGCTTTAGGCAGGATGGCCATTTTGACAGTATTAATTCTTAGCCAAGAACATGGGATGAGTTTCCATTTGTTAGTGTCCTCTTTAATTTATCTTGAGTGTCTTGTAGTTTTCAGGGTATAGGTCTTTCACTTCCTTGGTTAGGTTTATTCCTAGGTATTTTATTCTCTTTGATGTTATTGCGAATGGAATTGTTTTCCTGATTTCTCTTTCTGCTAGTTCATCATTAGTGTATACGAAAGCAACAGATTTCTGTGTATTTAATTTTGTATCCTGCAACTTTGCTGAATTCAGGTATTATTTCTAGTAGTTTTGGAGTGGAGTCTTTAGGATTTTTTATGTACAATATCTTGTCATCTGCAAATAGTGACAGTTTGACTTCTTCTTTACCAATTTGGATGCCTTGTATTTCTTTGTTTAGTCTGATTGCTGTGGTTAGGACTTACAGTACTATGTTGAATAACATCATTTTCTTTGGTGAAAAGCTTTCAGCTTCTCACTATTAAGTATGATGTTAGCTGTGGGTTTGTCATATGTGGCCTGTATTATGTTGAGGTACTTGCCCTCTATACCCATTTTGTTGAGAGTTTTTATCATGAATGGATGCTGAATTTTTCAAATACTTTTTCAGCATCTATGGAAATGGTCATGTGGTTTTTTTCCTTCTTTTTGTTGATGTGGTGGATGATGTTGACGGATTTTCGAATGTTGTACCATCCTTGCATTCCTGAGATGAATCCCATTTGATCATGGTGTATGGTCCTCTTGATGTATTTTTGAATTCGGTTTGCTAATATTTTGTTGAGTATTTTTGCATCTATGTTCATCAGGGATATTGGTCTGTAATTTTCTTTTTTGGAGGGGTCTTTGCCTGGTTTTGGTATTAGATTGATGCTGGCTTCATTGAATGAGTTTGGAAGTATTCCCTCCTCTTCTATTTTTTGGAAACCTTTAAGGAGAATGGGTATTATGTCTTCTCTAAATGTCTGATAAAATTCAGCAGTGTATCCATCTGACCTGGGGGTTTTGTTCTTGGGTAGGTTTTTGATTACTGATTCAATTTCGTTGCTGGTAATTGGTCTGTTTATATTTTCTGTTTCTTCCTTGGTCAGTCTTAGAAGATTGTATTTTTCTAGGAAGTTGTCCATTTCTTCTAGATTTTCCAGCTTGTTAGCATATAGATTCTCATAGTATTCTCTAATAATTCTTTGTATTTCTGTGGAGTCCATCATGATTTTTCCTTTCTCATTTTTGATTCTGTTTATGTGTATAGATTCTCTTTTTCTCTTAGTAAGTCTGGCTAGGGGTTTATCTATTTTGTTTATTTTCTCAAAGAGCCACTCTTGGTATCATTGATTTTTTTCTATTGTTTCATTCTTCTCAATTTCATTGATTTCTTCTCTGATCTTTATTATGTTCTTACTTCTGCTGACTTTGGGCCTTATTTATTATTCTTTTTCCAATCTCAGTAATTGTGACTTCAGACTATTCATTTGGGATTGTTCTTCCTTCCACTTTAAATAGGCCTGGATTGCTATATACTTTACTCTTAGAACTGCCTTCACTGCATCCCACAGAAGTTGGGGCTTTGTGCTGTTTTAATTTGGTCATTGATCCTTTAATTATTTAGGAGCATGTTGTTAAGCCTTCATGTGTTTGTGAGCCTTATTGTTTTCTTTGTACAATTTATTTCTAGTTTTATACCTTTGTGGTCTGAAAAGTTGGTTGGTAGAATTTCACTCTTTTTGAATTTTCTGAGGTTCTTTTTGTGGCCTAGAATGTGGTCTGTTCTGGAAAATGTTCCTTGTGCACTTGAGAAGAATGTGTATCCTGCTGCTTTGGGCTGTAGAGTGCTATAGACATCTGTTAGGTCCTTCTGTTCTAGTGTGTTGTTCAGTGCCTCTGTGTCCTTATTTTCTGTCTGATTGATCTGTCCTTTGGAGTAAGTAGTGTGTTAATGTCTCCTAAAACGAATGCATTGCATCCTATTTCGTCCTTTAATTTTGTTAGTGTTTGTTTCACATATGTCAGTGCTCCTGTATTGTGTGCATAGATATTTATAATGGTTATATCCTCTTGTTGGACTGAGCCCTTTATCATTATGTAATGTCCTTCTTTATCTCTTGTTACTTTCTTTGTTTTGAAGTCTATTTTATCTGATACAAGTACTGCAACACCTGCTTTTTTCTCCCTATTGTTTGCATGAAATATCTTTTTCCATCCCTTCACTTTTAGTCTGTGTACATCTTTGGGTTTGAGGTGAGTCTCTTGTAAGCAGCATTTAGATGGGTCTTGTTTTTTAATCCATTAGATTACTCTCTGTGTTTTTATTGGTGCATTCAGTCCATTTACATTTAAGGTGATTATTGAAAGATATGTACTTATTGCCATTGCAGGCTTTGGATTTGTGGTTACCAAAGGTTCAAGGGTAGCTTCTTTACTGTATAACCATATAAATTAACTCTCTTATTATGCTATTTAAACACAGTCTGATGATTCTTTATTTCTCTCCCTTCTTATTCTTCCTCTGCCATTCTTTGTATGTTAGGGGCTTTATTCTCTATTCTTTTGTGTTTCCTCCGAGTGCTTTTGTGGATAGATGATTTTATTTTTTGCCTTTAGTTAGTATTTGATTGGTCTGCTTTCTTTGCTGTGATTTTATTTTCTCTGGTGACATCTATTTAGCCTTAGGAGTGCTTCCATCTAGAGCAGTCCCTTTCAAATATCCTGTAGAGGTGGTTTGTGGGAGGCAAATTCCCTCAACTTTGGCTTGTCTGGAAATTGTTTAATCCCTCCTTCTTATTTAAGTGATAATCATGCTGGATACAGTATTTTTTGTTCAAGGCCCTTCTGTTTCATTGCATTAAATATATCATGCCATTCTTATCTGGCCTGTAAGGTTTCTGTTGAGAAGTCTGATGATAATCTGATGGGTTTTCCTTTGTAGGTTATATATTTTCTCTCTCTGGCTGCCTTTAATACTCTGTCCTTGTCTTTGATGTTTGACATTTTAGTTATTATATGTCTTGGTGTTGTCCTCTTTGGGTACCTTGTCTTTGGGTATTTGTGGGCTTCCATGGTCTGAGAGACTATTTCCTTCCCCAGCTTGGGGAAATTTCCAGCAATTATTTCTTTAAAGACACTTTCCCTTTTTCTCTCTCTTCTTCTTCTGGTACCCCTATAATGCAAATATTGTTCCGTTTGGATTGGTCACACAGTTCTCTTAATATTCTTTAATTCCTAGAGATCCTTTTATCTCTCTGTCTCAGCTTCTCCATATTCCTGTTCTCTGATTTCTATTCCATTAACAGTCTCTTGCACCTCGTCCAGTGTGCTCTTAATACCTTCTATTGATTGTTTCATTTCTGTTATCTCCCTCCAGACTTCATCCCTTAGCTCTTGCATATTTCTCTACAGGTCCATCAGCATGGTTATGACCTTTATTTTGAATTCTTTTTCAGGAAGATTGGTTATATCTATCTCACCACACCCTCTCTCTGGGGTTGTCTTAATGATTTTTGACTGGACCAGATTCTTCTGCCTTTTCCTGACAATAGAAGTGGTTGCATGCAGGTGGTGCTTGTGTCAGCTGGGAGAACCAAGTTCCTTCCTGCTTGTTGTTAGCCTTGCCCTTTTCCACTGCCTGTGCTGTTTACCCACACACTGGGAGCAGTTTCTGGGATAATCTCCTGAGCTGCCGTGGGTGGGGTGCACCTCAGGATAGCCTGGCACACTGTGGGGGGTCACAGTCACACCGGGTGTGTTCTCCTGTGAGATCGGCATCTCTTTGTTCCTTTCAGACCTTGCTCTGGCTTCCACTGCTTGTGCTGGTTACCTGCACACTGGGAGCAGTCCCTGGGATAATCTCCTGAGCTGCTGTGGGTGGGGCAGCCCTCGGGTTAGCCTAGCACACTGTGGTGTGTAGCAGACATGCTGGGTGTGTTCTCCTGTGAGAATGGCACCCCTTCCTGCCTTCTGGACCTTGCTCTGGCTTCCTCTGTCTGTCCCAGTTAGCTGCGGAGAAGACTCTGTGTGGTTGCTGTGAGTGGGGCTGTTCTCCGGCTACTCCACAGCTGTGGCACATCAGCCGGTTTACTTGCAGTGCCTGCCGGGTAGAATTAATGGCAGGCTCCTTATCACCATGAGGGGCTTTGGGGTTGTGTTACCCTCCAGGGGATTAGGGAGCCTGAAGTTCCTCAAGATTCCCAGCCTGCTTGGTTGAGTGTGCTGGGACAATTTTGTCCACCTGTTAAACCCTTGTCCCTTTAAGACTTTTAAAGTGCTGGCTTTTCTTTTGTCCCAAGAGAACCAGCTGTGGGGACCTGCTTGCAGTCTCCATCTTGGATTTTACTTTTCCATTTCCTTAATATCCAGTACACCATGCAATGTGTGTCTGTGCTCCCGGTGCAGATTACTAGAGCTGGTTATTTAGTAGTTCTGTGCTTCCACTCCCTCCCCACTCTGATTCTTTTCCTCCCACTGTTGAGCTGGAGTGGGGGCAGTGCTCAGGTACCACTGGGTCATAGCTTTGTGTCTTACCCTTTTTGTGAGATGCTGAGTTCTCACAGATGTAGATGTAGCCTGGCTGGTGTACTGTATCTTCTGGTCTCTCCTTTAGGAATAGTTGTATTTGTTGTATTTTCAAAATATATATGGTTTTGGGAGATTTCCAACACCCTACTCATGCCGCCATCTTGAGCCCCGAGCCCATCATTCTTTTAATGATATCATCATTCTTCTAGTCCCTTAGGATGTTTTGCCACCTTTTACTTTTCCTCTCATCCCCCTCTGCAAATGGTATCTGACAAATGGAGGCATCTAACCATATGCCAAGCCATCATGGATTTCTCTTCCCTTCCCTCCTTTCCCAAGGCTGGGGCCTTGTCAAGCATCTTGCTATCTTCCACATGACCACCCAGTGAGCAGTCATGGGAATTCTGTTTCTTTCTCTCTCTCTCCCTTCTCATCCTTATTGTGATTGCTCCCAGATTAACCTTTGGAAGCAGGATTATTCTTTCCTCTGTTTATAGAAATCTGTGAATCATCACAATTTACAAATAAAATACTAACAATAAGTAGGCTCTCTAGGAATTTTTTCCCTTTAAATACACTTTACTTTTTATAGCAGTTTTAAGTCATAGTCAAATTGAACAGAAAGTGCAGAGCATTCCCATATATCCCTGCCTGCTCACAAGTACAGCCATCCTACTATAAATACTGCAAACCAGAGCAATCATTTGCTGCCATTGATAAACCTTCATTGACCCATCATTATCACCTGAAGTCTATAGTTGACATTAGGGTTCACCTTTGATGTGTCTGTTAGGGTGTTTCTGGAAGAGATTAGCATTTGAGTCAGTAGACTGAGTAAAGAAGATCCACCCTCACCCATGTGGACAGGCATCATCCAATCCTTCGAGGTCCAAATAGAACAAAAAGCAAAAGAAGGGCTAATTCTCTTTTTCTCTTTTAGGGTGGGACATCCATCTTTTCCTAGACTTGGACATCAGAGCTCCGGGTTCTCAGGCCTTCAGACTCAGATTCAGACTAAATTATACCACTGTTTCTTGTAGATAGCATATCATGGGACTTCTCAGCCTCCATAATCTTTTGTTTTTTTCATTAAAATATCATTGATACATAATCTTATGTTGGTTTCAAATATACAACACAGTGGTTCTACAGTTACCCATATTATTAAATCCTTACTCCCTCTAGTGTAGTTACAATCTGTCAACATAGAAAGATGTTACACCATCATTGACTGTACTCTCCATGCTCTAACTGTCCCTGTGACCAATTTACACTGTGATTGTGAATTATTGTGCCCTTTAATCCTCTTTCCCCTACTCCCACCCTCCCCACCCCCTCTACCTTGATAACCATTCATCCCTTCTCAGTGTCTATGAGTCTCCAGCTATTTTGTTCCTTCTGTTTTTCTTTGTTTTTATACTCCATGAATAAGTGAAATCACTTGATATTTGTCTTTCTCTGCCTGGCTTATTTCACTGAGCATAATACCCTCTAGTTCCATCAAAGTTGCTGCAAATGGGAGGATTTCTTCTCTTCTTATGGTGGAATAATATACCATTGTGTGTATTTACCATATCTTTATCCATTCATCTCTTGATGGACAATTAGGTTGTTTCTGTATCTTGGCTGTTGCAAATAGCGCAGAAACAAACATAGGGGTGCATGTGTCTTTTCCAATCAGGGATTTTGTTTCCTTTGGGGAAATCCCTAGGAGTGGAACTACTGGGTCAAATGGTATTTCTATTTTTAGTTTTTTGAGGAACCTCCATATTGCTTTCTGTAGCAATTGCACCAATTAACATTCCCACCAACAGTGTAGGAGGGTTCCCATTTCTCCACATCATCACCAACATTTGCTATTTTTTGTTTTTTGGATAGTGGCCATCCAGTCTCCATAATTTTTTGAGCCAATTCCCTTAATAAATCTCTTTTTTTGTATATCTATATCTCCTCTTGGCTTCCTTTCTCTGGAGAACCCTGACTAATGCAGTGTTGTATACCCTCTGGGTTTGAACAAATGTATAATGACATGTATCTACCATTATAATATTATACAGAATAGTTCCACTATCCTAAAAAGCCTCTATGTTCAGCCTGTTCATCTCTCACTTCTCCAAACCCCTGGGAATCACTAATCTTTTTACTGTGTCCATAGTTTTGCTTTTTCCAGAATGTCATATACCTGGAATCATATAGTATATAGCTTTTAGATTAGCTTTCTTCACTTAATAATATGCATTTAAAGTTACTCCATGTCTTTCAGTGGCTGAAATCTTATTTCTTATTAGTGCTGAAAAAAATTTCATCTTCTGGATGTAACACCATTTATGTATCTGCTCATCTACTGAGGGAAATTTTGGTTACTTCCAAGCTTTGGAAATTATGAACAAAACTGCTATAAACACCCATGTGCACATTTTTGTGTGTACAGAAGTTTTCAACTTCTTTGGGTAGTGAGCACCAAGAAGTATGGCTGCTGGATTATTTGGTAAGGGTATGTTTAATTTTGTAAGGAAGTGCCAAAGTGGCTGTACCATTTTGCATTCTGAGCAGCAATGAATGAGCATTCCTATTGCTTCACATCCTCACTAGCATCTGGTGTTGTCTGTCTTCCAGATATTGACTTTATTAATAGATATCTCATTGTTTTAATTTTCATTTCCCTGATGACATATGATGTGGAGCACTTTTTCAGATGCCTATTTTCCATCTCTGTATTTTTTTTGGTGAGCTGTCTTTTAAGGTCTTTGGCTCATTTTTTAATATGGTTGCTTGTTTTTTTATTATTGAGTTTTAAGAGTTCTTTGTATATGTTGCATAATAATCCTTTCAGTTGTGTTTTTTGAAGACACTTTCAGTCTTGTGGTTTGTCTTCTTATTCTCTTGACTGTCTTTCACAGAATGGAATTTTTTAATTTTAATTAAGTCTGTTTATTATTCTTTCAAAGATCATACCTTTGGTATTGTATCAAAAAGTTATCACCATAGCCAAGGTCATCGTCATGTAGGTTTTCAACGTTATCTTTGAGGAATTTTATAGTTTTGCATATCACATTTAAGTCTATAACCTATTTTGTGTTAAATTGTGTGAAGGTTATAAAGTCTGTGTGTGGATTCTTTTTCTGCATGTGAATTTCCTTTTGTTCCAGCACCATTTTTTGAAAGGCTATCTGTGCTCTATTGTCTTTGTTCCTTTGTCAAAGATCAACTTGACTGTATTTATGTGAATCTATTTCTGGACCCTCTATTCTTTGCTACTGATCTGTTTGTCTATTGTTTCACTAATACCACATTGTCTAGATTACTGTAGGTTTATAATAAGCCTTGATGTTAGATAGTGTCAAAACACTTTGTTTTTCTTTTTCAATATTGTGTTGGCTATTTTGGGTATTTTTTTTCCTCTTAATTATACACTTTAGAATCAGTTTGTTGATATCCATAAAAATAACTTGATGTAATTTTGACTAGGATTGCCTTAGGTCTGTAGATCAAGTTGGGAAGACTGACATCTTGACCATATTGAGTCTTCCTATTCATGAACTTAGAATATGTCCTTGTTTATATTCTTTAATTTCTTTCATCAGAGTATTGTAGTTTTCCTTATACAGATCTCATACATATTTTGTTAGATTTATACCTAAGTGTTCCATTTTGGTGTTGCTAGGGTCTTAGTCATAAGTGGATTTATAGAAAACAAAGAAAATATTTATTTCAGATGAGAGTCTTTGACTAAAAAATAATTACTACATCATCACAATTATCTCCAACATTTTTACTTTTGTTGTTGTTATTCATTTTCTTTGGAATGCAATCTTTTCCCATGTCCATAATCCCAAATGTTACCCATATTTCCAGGCCCAACTCCATTGCCCTCTCCATGAAGCATTGCCTGATCACTCACTTGGAACTGCATCTCTCCATTGAACTAAAATGTATAACTCTTAATTTTCATGCGTTGTTTCCACTAGAGTTGGGAAGCTCCTTTGTGTGGAATTTACATCTGACTCAGCATTTATTGCTGGTGCCTATTAATAAGCCCTAAAGTTTATTATTTACACAAAATAGAGGACATAATGGGAGCAAGCAGGAAACCTTGGAAGTATCTCCCTCTCTTCTTTGTTGCTGGGAGTTGGACATTATCTTAAGATGCCAGAGATTGAATCTCAGACATAAACATTCCTTTGGCTCATTCCTTTTGTGAAATTGTTTTAGGCATCTCTGCTGGTCCCTTATATCATTCATGGATATAGTAACTGCTATTATATCTTGATATTTAAATATTGAGAAATTCTGAATCTTTAAAAGGAAGATGGAAGCCTTCATTTTGGATATTCTGCATAGTTTATAACATGTGGAGAATGTATTTGTACCACAATCAGTGTAGAATAGGGGAAGGAGATTATAAAATTTATATAAACCTGAGGCACAAATGTTTCTTGATATGAGGTTGGGGTGTCCCTTTATGCTTTCCCAGCCAGTTAACTTGATGAGTTAACTTAGTATTAGCCAGTATCAACTCTGTCCTATCTAGGTAACCTCAGGACCCAGAGGATGCCCCACTAGGGCCTGTATAGGGCCTTGCAAAGCAGAGTGTGTGGTACCTCCATGCTCAAAGAATAGGAAGCTGCCTCAGTTCTGAGTAATGCACAGGATTCTTCATTTTTCAAATACTTTTATTCTTTAGGAATTTAGCTATTAAGTCCCTACTGGTTTAAATAGCTGTGAAACACTGAACATTTGTTTGCTTTTGAGCCCTTAGTGAATAGCCAAGAGGATCTATTCCTTTATAAAATATATATTTATTCTGCCCATTGCATCTAAATGAATCTACTGCAAAGCTGTGTTTACCCACATCCATATGCAAATATTGACTTATGCACCACAACGATGTAAGCTTGGTAGGTTTTGGAAGAAAAACAACACAGATAAACATTTATAGGCAATTCAAATATTAAAAAGCTTAAACATTTCGAAAGGCATTCACATATGAGTTTTTCTGGGATGTCGTTATGGTGCTGCAGTCATTTGCAAAATATAGTTACTGAACTACATAGCTTTTATGTATGAAAGTATGTATTTCTGACAGCAATAAAATCAATATGTTAGGTATTCATCCCATCCTTTATAATGGTTCCTGGGGAGATATACTCAGCTCTATATTTTCTTTTTAGGTGATATAATAGTGAAATAGGACAGTAAATTTCATAAACCCTCATAAATATTGCTAACTATTATTGGTAATCTTGGATAAGGATTGTTTTAAATGTTTATTCTGATGTTAAGAGGTGCATAACTTTGCAGCAGAATGTCACTTTAGTTTTCTTGCATCTATTATTGTTCTCTAATAAGACTTATTAAAATGTCAATGAACTTGGTTAATGTACTTGCCATTCCTAGGAATCCTGATGGCTGTTCCTATTTTTCCCTTTTTATAGGCAATTATATTAAAATGCATTTTTAAACATGCTCTGAGTTCTGAGCAATGCCAGAAACTGGTAATTCATACCTCAAGACAAACTTCAGAAATGTCAGAAAAGTTCCTAAAGACGCTACCCCTTCCCCACCCCCGTCACTGTTGCGGCCAGTTCTTCATAGTGATGCTTCATAGTAAAACACAGAACACTGTTATGCATTACTAACTACATAAGTCAAGAGTGAGGACTTAGTCTTCTCTTGTGTGACTTTTACTGAGTAAGGAATCTACTGTTATGGGAAAGAGATAAAGTTTACATTCAAAGAAGATTCTTTTAGCTTTCAATAGTAAAAACAAGGAGACACTAAGATAATAAGTGACCATGGAATATGCTAGTTAACAAAAAGTTTAGAATTTATTTATTTATTAAACAATGTCTTCTGTGTAGTTATTTTTTAAAGGTCACTGGCTAAATCCTGTTTAGGATATGTTGCTTTATGAGACTTTATTGGTAGCTCTCAAGGAAATCCTGGTCTTCAAGTTGAGTCTTGACATAGCAACAGAGCACAGCAATACAATGTTGCTGCCACAGGGAAATAAAAATAAGAGCTGAAAGAGTGCCGAGAAGGGAGGAATCATTTTTGACAAGGCAATTCAGATGGACATGATGGAAGCAGTAGCCTATAAGATGACTTTCAAAGAATGACAGCAATTCAGTAGATGTGGGTAATGGTGGCTTAGGGAGAGGAAATGGCATGAACAGAGGAGTGGAGGTGGGAATTGGGAAAGCATGCTTGGATGCTCTTTTGTGTTCCATGTGGCCAAGGGTTTGTAATGGCAAATACTGGAAAATGAAACTGGAAATAGGAGGCTAAACCCCAGATGTGGAGGGTCTCTAATTCTTCTATGAGGGGTTTTATTAATTAACTTTATTCAATAAATATTGTATAAAATTCCTAGTCTGTGCTTGACGCCATGCCAGGATAGGTGGCGTAGTTCACTCATGGCATTTAAAGCAGAGTAAGCGAATCACACAATTAACTGAGCGATTGCAACTGATGAGGCTGTTGTGCTGGATGTCAGCCATTTCTCCCACCCAACCCCTTCTCCCACCTCTTTCCATTTTGCTCTATGCTCTGACTTGTGGAATGTGTGAAAAGACTCCCTCGACCCCAGCTTCTGGGTTCAACCAAAAGGAGGGAGATCAGAGGTGGGGAGAAGGCGAGGCTGGGATATTTATTTTCCTGGCTTTCTCCCTACTGTGTCACTTTGCCTTGGCTGAGTCCTGCTACTAAAGCCATGGCTCCTGCTGGGGAGCCCTCTCCATTCAACTGTTCTTTGAGTTCTGCTAACCGCTTCTTGCTCTTCTCTCAGAAGCGGTAAGGGATTATCATAAGCCCTGGGTTACTGTACCCTCCCTGTATTCTTATGCCTCTCATTATCCAGTTTGCTTGTGGCATCTGTTGTCTGATAGGCCCCTGACTGATAGAGCTATGATAGTGTATTAGCTTCCTGAGGTTGCTGCAGCAAATTACCACAGATCTGGTGGCTGAAAACAACAGATATTTATTCTCTTACAGTCCTGGAGGCCAGAAATCTGAAATCAGTATCACTGAGCTGAAATCAACGCTGTATTCCGTCTAGAAATTCTAGGGGAGAATCTTCTTTGCCTCTTCCAGCTTCCATTTTCACACTGCTTTTCCTTCTGTGTGTCTTCCTCTTCTTTCTGTATGAAATTTCCTTCTCCCTTCCTCTTATAAGGCCACTTGTGATTGCATTTAGAGCCCACCTAGATAATCCAGGGTAATTTCCCTATCTCAAGATCCTTAATTTAATCACATCTGCAAATACCCTTTTTGCTTATAAAGTGAGATTTAAAAGTTCTAGAGATTAGGCTCTGATATCTTTGAGGGTCATCATTCAACCAACTCCAGGTAGAGAAGTACCAGGTGCTAGAGAAGCACAAAGCAGAGAAACCCCAATAAGTCTAGTGGATCCAGGGAAGCCTTCCCAAGGAGTAAGGTATATTAAAGCTGACATTTGCAGCATTAACAGTAATTATTTAGGCAAAGGGGATCATGGTATGGAGTTGGGTAGGGGACTGTTCAGAGCAATGAATAGCTGGAACAAAGGCTTGGAAAAGCCATAGAGCATGCCTTACCCACTTGAATTATTTGAAGGCTTGACTGGTTTTGAGTATGGCTGGTGTACAGAGTTGAGAGGATAGGAGAGTTGGTGGGGCGTGGACTGGCAGAAGATGTGGACAGAAAATGAAAGGTTTTATCAGTGGTGTTAAGGAGTTTGGACATAGTCCAGTTGGCAAAGAGTATACATTGCATATTTTTTAACAAGGGAGTGTGATAGGATAAAAGTAGAGCTCAGAAAGATTAATTGAGTGTTAGAACTCAGGGCAAAGTGCAGCAAGGAGAGCCCAGAGGCACAGCACCCAGTCGAGCAATGAGATGAAAATTTCACTGATGTTGGCTCCTTAGTAAATATCTGAGGGTGTTAGACTCTGAGTAGACTGTGCTCAGT
The DNA here is from genome assembly GCF_040802235.1 of Manis javanica. Classification (NCBI taxonomy): domain Eukaryota; kingdom Metazoa; phylum Chordata; class Mammalia; order Pholidota; family Manidae; genus Manis; species Manis javanica. Next base: position 67,192,998 of record NC_133162.1, read on the forward strand.
GTCATCAATCATCGATGAATATTTATTAACTCTGAACAGCGTGAGATTGTGAATAGTGGAGGAAGATGGAAAAAGGCCTAGTACATGGTCTAGGAGCATGTACACATTTGCAATTTAATTGCACTGGGCTCTCTTTTCCTCAAAATATTAATTCCTGTTTACTATTTAGGAAATTTGATCTATTGTTATCATGAGTTTATTGCCAGATACCACATGACTGATTCTATAAAGAAAGGTGAATTTCTGAAATTTAATCATGGAGGTTGAAGGGCAGGAATAGAACATCTGTTGGGCTCAAGGAAAGTATTTCCAATGAAATCTTCAATGACATTAACTAGAAAAATGTTAACCAGAAGCATGTGATTTTGAGTCATGCTGAAAAATACTGGAAGAAAACAAATGCATTACAAGTGTTCTGTGTAATTTTAGAAATGTAATTTGGAATATCTGACATTTCCTTATATACTGTAATAATGGATAAACACAAAAGAATGTTCAAAATAGGTTGATCTGGTGAATGTGAACAATTCATTTGTTACTAAGCTACATTTTACTGATTGAAATATACTCTTCTGGAATAAAACAAACAGACCAGCAAAATCTTGTTGATTATTTTAAGTTTGAAAAATCATGAAGGAAAATTAAATATTAAACTGTCCCAATTCTCCCTCCTATCACCAAGCCATACTGTACAAAGAGTTTTTATTTTAAGGGGGAAATTTTCTTTATTCAACAGTCTCTTATTCAGTTTTAACAGTGTTTTAATTAGCACAAGATGGGTATCTACCAGAGTGTAGTTACTTTGCAGTTTTCCTGAAGAGATAGTTGGTAAGTTTGTTATACGTGTATGATGCAAAACTATATTCAATTTACTGAAAATTAGAAAATTATGAAGTAATAATGGAAAGGTAGCAATAAGGAATCTCAGAAATGTGGCTGTAGCCAGAATTTAGAAACAGAGTTAAGCTGAGGTATGACTGTGCTCAGCCAAGATGTAAGGAAAGAGGAATGTGCATTACAGAGGACCTATCTACACGTGAAAGGCTAAACCCATCAAGACTGGGTTACCCCATAACCTGCCTCTAACACAAGGCTGCAAAGATGGTGTACTGATGGAAAGTATCTCATTAAATAAATAAATGTTAAAAAGAATTGGAATATATTCAGTACTCATAGATAGCTAAGAAAGTCCATTATATTTTGGCCAAAGCATATAATGATGAGATGGAGATTAGGAGTGAAAGGATATAATTCTTAGGCAGTACTGGGAAATTGTGGAGTTCTGAGCTGTATCAATTTGGTTAAGGTGAAACTACATGTCCTAGAATTCCCTTCCCTCTGTGGTTGCAGGTTAGGGTTGACCACAAGAGCAATTTGTGTGAAATTTTTAAATGGGAGGTGAAGGAGTCCTTATGCTCTATAGGTAGGGCACTGGTACCACCGAAGCTTGCACAAGTCACTGGCTTGCTCGTAATGTTAGCCTGGGGCAATGGCCTGGCCTGTAGCTCCTCTCGGTCTAACCAGAGCTTTTTTTAAGCTTCTCTGAATTCTGAATGAGACTCCTATGCAGCTGTGTGGCCAAGAGGGTCCCCTTCCTCTGCAGGTCCTTTACACTATTGAGATTAAAGGCAAAAAAGACAGGTGCATGTTCCAGTCTGTCTTCACAGTTTCCAGGTTGTCCTTAGGAGTTTCATTGTCTTTTTTATTTGCTGTTTTGTTTCTAGTTTTCTTCCCAAGTGCTGATCCTGCTGACCAATAGGGACTTTGTGCCTATCACCAGACCCAGAGGCAACAGTCTTCCATAGACTTCTCCACAAACTGTTGTTCAGGGTCCTTGTTAATGTCCTCTATCTGAGCTGAAGCCATCCCCTCCTGGACCTAGTCTGATTCCTGTACTAAATCCCTTATTTGCTATCACACATAGTGGTTCTGCTTCCCTAATCAAACCCTGGTGGACACAGAAACTTTAAACCCTCTCTTTTGTCACATTTACCTTCCATTAGAAGGCAAATATATTGCTTAATTAAACAGATTATATCGTATTACAGGATTTCAAAAGAGAACACACAATATACATGCATTCACATGACAATGCTCTTCATTAAGTGGTGAAGCCCTATGCACCTATGTAACTTCCTACCCTGGTAAACTTGGCTTGACCCCTTTGCCTCCCCCTTTGTGCTGCTGTGGGTCTCTCTTAATGAGGTTCCTCCTTCCTAACAAGATGAGACCCAAAAGCTTGCAAGAAAATTCAAGAGCAGAATATCTTTTTTCTTGGCCCATATCACAAGCTCCCCCCCTGGTGGAGCAGGGAGAGCAGGGAAGATAGATAAAGAGTGAATTCTTGGTGATGCTAGACTGTGCAGGTAGATTTTGTAGATATTCTTGTTCACTGAGTAGACTCAACAGTGGGAGCTGGAGATATAATTCCTTTCAAGATACAAATTGGAAGAATGTCAGAAATTTCCACCACTGTGAACTTTCATTATAATACTTTTCAAACCTTGTGTCTTTTTCTACAACTACCTGAAACCAATGTGGCGATGGAGGCTTTCAAGGCCTTTTCTTGGAATTTGCTATCAAAAGCTTCTGAAATATACAGAAAACAATGGTTAAATAAATTTTGCTTCAATGCCACTTTGTATAGAAGCCAAGAAATCATTCCCTATTCTATTTCCCAAATTTAAAGGACTCTCAGTATGTTGTCCAAATAAATTCAGCTGACAGATTTATATTATGACCCAGATGACAGCATAACCCAAGGACCACCTTGCTAGAGACATAAAATGCTCCACATTTGACTCCACTTTATAAAATTAAATATTACAAATACCCCTTTCCCATGGTGGTTTCTTGTTTCCTCAGAAAGACCAGTTGAGTTCCCAAATGTTTACTAAAATATCTCACCCTTGACTTCTTTTTCTCCTTAGTCTCAGTCAGATTTCAGTGGTGACTTGGTAAGTGGATGGGTCTCTTCAGGAACTGTATTCTGGGGCATCTTTCCCTCCACATTCCCTTAGCATCTCCAAAGCTGGGTTGCTTAAATCCTAAATCTTGTAAGATTTTCCTTCTAAACTTCGTAAGAGGCATAAGTAATAAAAGGATATGGTGTGACCAGTCAATTGCATGGTATTTAGTGTTGAAAATGTATCATTTTATGGAAGTGACTGTGAAATAATGAAACAAACAAATGACACATTCTCAGACAGACTTGAGTATGTAGCATGCAACAGTTTGACCACTGCTGTCACATAACCAAGGAAAAGTACTGGCTCCAGAGTCAGTGTATCTTGATACTCAGATTCACATTTTGTTTGCAAACACTGGCAGAGATTTAATGTCATGAGAGAAGACAGAGGGCAGAGAAACTGCAGTAGAGAACAAGACTGGAGATTTTCAGTTTGTCAATGTTGGTAAATTTGTGACAGTTTTCCACACTCCACCATCTGTGAACTTAAAACTCAACCACAAGTTTCCCGTTGAGATGTCAGTGTTAAACTAAAATTCCCATATCAAGGAAGAAAATCCTCAATCTAACTGGATGCCTTCTCTTGAAGAGTTTATGTGTCAGCACAATTTAAACATTCATAATGAGTTCACCCTGAATCTCTAGGACTTTCTTAAGAAATCCATTTTGTTCCATTTTTGTCTATTTCTTTCTTTCTTTCTACTTTTCCCTTTGTATGCCTTTCTATTCTTAATCATACCTCTTTGCTTTGAAATCCAAGTCCTATCTAGTTTGGCATTTTTTCCACAGCTACAGTCTCAGCTGTCATGAGAGCAGAAAATTCCTGATTAATAACATAACCGATAACAAATTTATGGCCTGCATTCCTCAAGATGCCAGTCAATCTGTCCATGGCTGAGAAAGAGGTTAATGAGGGGAAATTTGGGGCAGCAAAAATGTTTCTATCCACCAGTTTGTAGCACCAACAAAAGGTCTTCCTTTTTTTCCCAAGTACCTTTGCTGAACTTCCTGGGTGCTGAGGACCACATGAGATGCTTTTCATGGGTGCTGATGACCATAGATGGTGCTGTTCTTGCTATTTAGACATTCTTGCCTTGGAAATGAATGCATGTGATTACCTAAGTTAATTTCTCATAAATTAATCTCATTAACTCACCTCACTTTGCCAAATTATCTCAGAAACCAGCAGTAATGCTACGGTGAAATACTCATAACTGCAGCTCACACCTCTCAGTGCCGCCTGCTTTGCGTGCACAAGTTCTCAAGTGCCACCTGCCCTTGTTCAAATTCTGGAGAGAGCCGTGCAGAGGACACTCAAGACAGAAACACACAGTATTGTTCACTAAGGTATTGCTGCTCTCCAGCCTCCCAAACTCTGCTGGTTGTCTGGCTGAAGGCCTAGCTAGACAGCCTGGATTCCTCAGTCCTCACTGTCCATTTGTTCTTTCAGTGGAGAATAGGGCAACTTCTCCCTGGTCAGAAGAAGGTCTAGCTAACTGCATCAGCCCATACATCTCATGGGAAGTTGAGAAGGAAATGTCACCCCTGCTCCCAAATTAGGAACTCTACCTCCAAGACATTTAAAGCTCATTTTTCTGCAAAGTACAGCTCCTGGAAATGGCACCATGACCAATAGTTCTTTCTTAAATCTTTCATTCATTTATTTATTCAACAAATACTTACTGAACATTTCAAGTGTCCGAAACAGAACAGATACAGCAATAAACAAAATACCTGTATTCCCTATTCTCTTGCAGTTTATAATCTGAATAGGACAGCCATTGAACCAATGCACAAGCAAATCCATAATTACAAATTGTGCCGGATCTCTGAAGGAAAAGAAAAAGTTCCGAATTCTTGGTGCATATATTTTTTTCCCTCTTTCCATTCTCCACTTCCCTGAAGCTACAGTGATAAAAACAAACAAACAAACATATCTGACCATGTTGTAACACTACTTAAAACCCACTTTCCAGAACCATTCAACTTCTCAGTTACTTTATTTTAACGAAACTGGGTGGTTTTCAGATCTGGAAGTAGCCATGCGCTCTGCCAGCTCTGATCATCACACTGTGGCATATGGCTTATCTCTGCCATAGGATACTATAGGTAAGTGTGTAATAGGGGAGCCTGATTTCATCCTGTGGGCTGTGAAGAGCTTCCTTCAGAGAAGGATGCTTGAGATGAGGTATGAAGGATTATTGGCATTAACTAATTGAAGAAGGGTTGGGAGCTTTAGGGGCACACAGAGAATATCCAGAGGCGGAAGTGCATATGACACGTGATGCTTCCCTAAGAGGTGTCTGGAGGTGTCAGCAGTGGGAGAGGTCTCATTAAGGATTTTAGTCTTTCATGTTACGGGCGTTTGTAAGCCACTGAAGATGTTCATTGGGATTGCTCCGTTGCCTAGTATTTGTAGCTAATGCCTGAACCCAGGCACAAAGGTTGCCCTTTACACAAATTCCAAATTCAGCAATCCACCAGCTGAAGGATTCAGCCACCTCACCATAAGGTCTTTTGAAAGGCTTCAGTGTTAAAATAAGCCCTCCTGGGAACCCCAGCACATATGCTAATAGTAAAGAAATGGGAATTTCTTGGCCTCTTGGGTCATGGCATTGCTCATGGAGAGAAGGGAGGAGGACTTTACGTAATCATTTCTAAATATGAGGGGGGTGGGTAGGGAGATGGAGGGCTGGCTAGAGAAGAAGGAGACTGATTTTTTCCCATTAACTTTGCATTTGGAAAAACATCAACCCCTGAAAAGTGGCAAGAATTGTACAATGAACATCTGTATAACTTTCATTTGGATTTACCAGTTGTCAACATTTTGCAACTTTTGCTTTATTTCTTTCTCTTTCTATAAATATGTATGTGTGTGAATGTTTATTCGTGAATGATTAGAGAGTTATTTGAGAGTTAGTAATGACACTTCACTGCTAAATTCTTCAGTATGTATCTCCTAGGACTAAGGGCATTTGCCTTGATTACCATAATACAAATATCACCCTCAGGAAATTTAATGTCAGTATAATACTTTTCTTTCAGCATACAAAAAGACCCAGAAGGCTGACACTTGGATTACCAGTAAAAAAACTTTGAATTGCTTATAGGTGACCTTTGATTTTGCCTTGGGCTTTGTTATCCAAAATTTCTCAATGTTTGTTTTACTTATTTAAGCTAAATACAGGTCCCATGAATATGTAAAAATATAACACCAGTGTTAAGAGTGTAGTGGAACAGTCATCTTTTCTGTTGGTGTGAAAGGTCTAAAACTCTCAAAAAGGCAAGCAATCAAAGGACTTAAGTGTTTAGCCCAGAGAGTCCAGTTCTAGGAACTCAAACAAATGCACACCAAAACTTAGCACAGAGATTTTCATTGTATATGACTGTGTTATATTTAGGCAAAATATTGGGAACAACCAAAAAATTAAACAATGAAAGTTTGGTCAAATAAATTATGATACATTCACACTGTATAATACTATGTAATTCATTAAAAATAAGTGTTTTGTGAGAATACTTAATGATATGGTAATAAACCCTGTTATTCAGAGAAAAAAGGCTAAAAACCTGATTTTCAGTGTAAGCATAGCTTTGTATATACACACATACTCACAAACAGAAAAAAAAACTGGAAAGAATGAACCAAAATGTCCAAAGTGGGTTTTTCTGGTTGGTGGAATCAGAGCCATTTTAATTTTTCCACTTATGCTCTCCTGAATTTTTCAAATATTCTCCAATGAATAAATGTTACTGCTGTTTCTGAATGAATTTCTATTATAAAGTAAATACATGTACATATAGAAAATGTAAAGAAAGGAGAAAATTAAAATCTGTAATCTTGAACACAAAATTTCAATATTTTCTCCATTCCCCATCATTATATGTGTGTGTATATATATCATATGTGTGTATAGAAATATATGTACCTCTGTGCATATGTGCAAATATGTGTGTATGTCATAGTCTTCAGGGCAGGGTTATATTCATATTCCCAGGTCACATGTAGGTCATATTCATCATGATAGGGTCAAAGGTGCATCACTGATGATTCAGAATCATCTTTTCTTAATGGTCAGATATGAACCATTCACTGGAAATAACAGTACATTCAAAAGAAAATGATAGGTAAATTGATTTGTGGCTATTCGACATGTGTACACTCACAAAAAAACAAATACAACTTATTACAATTAAGATAATATTCTGCAGATTTATTTTTCACTAGTGATACACTGTAGCTTTCCATGTCATTTCATATTTATTCCTGATGCCTGCTAACTACCATTCTATGCTTATACCATTAAAGCAGTATCTCTTTTCTTTATACAATTTTTTTATTAAGGTATTATTGATATATACTCTTATGTAGGTTTCACATGAAAAACAATGTGGTTACTACATTTACCCATATTATCAAGTCCTGCCCCATACCCCATTGCGGTCACTGTCCATCAGGGCAGTAAGATGCCATAGAGTCACTACTTATCTTCTCTGTGCTACACTGTTTCTTCTCCATGATCCCCCCCACAAGATGTGTACTAATCATAATAACCCTCAATTCCTATCTCCCTCCCTCCCAACCCACCCTCCCCCACCCCTCCCCTTTGGTAACTGATAGTCCCTTCTTGGAGTTTGTGAGTCTGCTGCTATTTTGTTCCTTCAGTTGTGCTTTGCTGTTATACTCCGCAAATGAGGGAAATCATTTCATTCTTGTCTTTTTCTGCCTGGCTTATTTCATTTAGCATAATACCCTCTGTCTCCATCCATGTTGTTGCAAATGGTAGGATTTGTTTCTTTCCTATGCCTGAATAGTATTCCATTGTGTGTATGTACCACATCTTCTTTATCCATTCATCTACTGATGGACACTTAGGTTGCTTCCATATCTTGGCTATTATAAATAGTGCTACAATAAACATAGGGGTGCATATGTCTTTTTGAATCTGAGAAGTTGTTTTCTTTGGGTAAATTCCTACGAGGGCAATTCCTGGGTCAAATGGTCTTTCAATTTTTAGTTTTTTGAGGAACCTCCATATTGCTTTCCACAATGGCTGAACTAGCTTACATGCCCACCAGCAGTGTAGGAGGGTTCCCCTTTCTCCATGTCCTCACCAGCATTTGTTGTTCTTAGTCTTTTTGATGGTGGCCATCCTAACTGGTGTGAATTGATATCTCATTGTGGTTTTAATTTGCATTTTCCCAATAGTTAGCCATTTGGAGCATCTTTTCATGTGCCTGTTGGCCATCTGAATTTCTTCTTTGGAGAAGTGTCTGTTCATATTAGGGTGATTGGATTTTTTGGGTGTTGAGGCATATGAGTTCTTTATATATTTTGGATGTTAACCACTTATCAGATATGTCATCTACAAATATATTCTCCAATACTGTAGGATGTCTTTTTGTTCTACTGATGGTGTCCTTTGCTGTACAGAAGCTGTTTAGCTTGGTATAGTCCCATTTGTTCATTTTTTATTTTGTTTCCCTTGTGCGAGGTGAAGCGTTCAGGAAAAACTTGCTCATGTTTATATTCAAGGGACTTTTGCCTATGTTTTCTTCTAAGAGTTTTATGGTTTCATGAGTTATTGTCAGGTCTTTGATCCATTTCAAGTTTACTTTTGTGTATGGGGTTAGAAAATAATCGTTTCATTCTCTTTCATGTAGCCAGTTTTGCCAACACCAGTTGATGAAGAGGCTGTCATTTCCCCATTGTATATCCATGGCTCCTCTATCATATATTAATTGACCATATATGCTTGGTTTTATATCTGGGCTCTCTATTCTGTTCCATTGGTCTATGGCTCTGTTCTTGTGCCAGTACCAAACTGTCTTGATTACTGTGACTTTTTAGTAGAGCTTGAGTTGGGGAGCAAGATCCCCCTAGCTTTATTCTTCCTTCTCAGGATTGATTTGAAAGCAGTATCTCTTATACACACTGATCTGAGTTCATCAAAGTTTATTACTTGTTAATGAGGAAACTGTCAAGCACCCTCGGCCCTCAGTGGTGGTTGGATATATGAGTCACCTGGGTAGTTTTCAAAATTATGGAAGCATTGAGCTCACCTCCAGTGATTCTATACTAGTTATTCTGGGATGGCTCCAGGAATGAGTATATTTGAAAAATACCCCAAGTTTTTTCTGATGTGCAATCATGATGATGAACCCCTGAGGAAAATGTGCCAGTTTGATATAATATAAGATAAAAGGGGCTCACAGAGAAGGCTTCCAACATGGCAAAAGCTGATGTTTTGTGGTTTTATCCTGTGGCCATAAAATAATAGTCATCAGTGACAGTAATAAATTTGTAACATGGATGATTCCGAGCCATCTTCTCACAGTGAGCAGACATGAACCATTAACTGGAAATAGCAAGTCATCTATGGAGACACAAATGATAAGTAAATTGATCTGTGGCTATTAATGACACATACGAAGCAACATAGAGTAACTCTCTGACAGGAGCCAGTTAGTAAACGGGTGGCAAAATGCGCCAAGTGAAGGTCAGCTAACAGGAGTAAAGTTTTGCTTTTCCTCCAGCAGCTGTCATGGAATTTCTCTATCAAGTCTTCTAAGATGCTGAACATTCAGTTTGCTTAATTCTCAATTTTGGGAAAAAAGTTTCTTCCTCAGTATGGTAGTATATTCAACCAACATGCTGTATTTCATCAACTCTCAGATGGACATTTTAATATTTTGACATCTCTGAAATTTGGGTGCATCTTAAATTTGAAATGGTAAAAAAGTAAAAAATCACATGACTGCTTAATTGGTAGCATTATTTTCTTTCTTAGTGATACACAGGAAAAGTGGGGCTCCTTACAACCAATGGTACAGTTAGAGATGATATATTTAAAGTATTCAGAATCTGACCATTTCTTACTACCTTTATTGCTGTCTTCCTCGGATTAGCCTTCCACCATGTTTTGCCTACATTTTTGCAATAGTCCTCTAACTTACCTTTCTACTCCCAAATTTTATCCCCCTTCAATCCACTCTCAGTGCAATGACCGAAGTGCTCCTGTTAAAACTGAAGCCTAGCCTTCACACCAGCATGCTGCTTCCCCTGCAGCCCTCCCAAGGGTGGCTTTTTCCTCTGCCACGCTCCTCGCACCTCTACAGGTGGGGAAGAGTGTACTTCCTGCTGCTCACAGTGCTTCCTGCCATTCTTCCTGCTTCCTGCATGAAAGCCCAAGCTTTGCATCTCATGCCATTAGACCAGGAGCTCCAGGCAGTGCTCACCCTCGTCGCAGCCATGTGTGGCTGAGCAGGGATCTCCAGAGAAGCACCTCGCTTCTGGTTCACGGTCCTCTTCAACATCCTCCTTTTGTAATTCTTTGTGATTTAAATATACATTTGAATGATTTCACCAGTTCTCTGGCCTCATGATTCCTTAACTTCTCTGTTAGTGATCTTGTCCTTTTCCCTACCTCAGCCCTCACTTTCATAGCTACCCTTGATCTTGTCCTGGAATTCTATCTCCTCTAAAATGTCAATTCTAAGGATGCTACAACTCTGCCATCTTTCTTGTTTATCCCATTTAGTACCTGACATCAATCATTTTAGTCTCCCCTTGGACCTTCAATCTATAGATGCTGCCATCTTTACATTCTCCATCACTTCCTGTCTTCCTCTCCCCTGTGACCTAAGCTTAAATTTTCTGGTCAGTCCTTTTAATCATCTCCTTGCATATGCCCTCAACTCTCTTGACCCCTTTTAGTTTGTCATATTGCTTGGTAAGACCACTGATGGAACTGCTCTCAGGGTGGATCCACAGGTGAAGATGGTTGTAGTGGATCATACAACTATCCCGACTACTCTCCCTTTTACACTGATGATTGATAACCTCCAGTGAACCTTTAAAGCTAGGGGATGACAGCATATTTTACAGGTTAATTTTCTTTGGTACTACCTTAGATGGATATCTTACTTTCCTACCCTCCTCTCTTTTCTTCTTCCCATCCTCACTTAGCTGATGATACCAAAAAAAGTGAATTAGAAAGAGCTTCCACAAATTCCTACCATCATTGCATTGGTGTCTATGTAGTCTAACATTTTTGGGGTCATTCTGAATGAACTGTCAGTAGTCTTGGCTAAAGCCAGGGCTCTTTTTGTGCAACACGTCCCATCCTGGTCCTCTTTAACATGCCTGCAGTTGGTTTCCCATCTCTCTCCTGCATCAGCTGCTTTCCCTCTCTTCTGGGTCATTCCCATAAGTGCAGCAAACATGCTGTTATTTCTCTCAACTTAAAAAACCAAGCAACCAACCAAGTAACCAACAAAGAAACTTCCTTGATCTCATCACCCAATTGCCTTCTCTTCCTATTTGCAGCAAAACTCCAGAAAGAGCTGTCTATTCCTGTTCTAATATCTCTTCATTTCTTTCTTGAACCTACTCCAAACAGGAGATCCTTCCCACCCTTCTAAACCCTCTTATCAAGATCGCTAATGACTGCCAACATCATTTGCACAATCCAGTGTCACTTCTCCATTTCTACCTTATTAGTCAAAACAGATAAATGTCCTTTTAGACACTTCCTTGTCTTCGCTGTCAGGATCCTACTCTTCCTGTTTTCTTCCCACCTCACCAGCTGTTCCTTCTCAGTGTATTTTGTGGATTGCTTTTCATCTAAACTTTTTACCTGACCTCTAATTGTTGTGCCCTGGGCCTCAGCCTAAAGACGCTTTTTTTCTCTATACGCACTCAATCCCTAGATGATCTTATCCAGGTACATGCCTTTAAGTACACTAATTGCTGATGACTTCCAAAATTATCTCTCTAGTTCAGACCTCTTCCCTGAACTGCAGACTGGTATATCCATCTTGCTACTTAACATCTCCACTGGGTTGTTCAATAGGCATCTCAAAGTTAATGGGTCTCAAATGGAATTCTTGATATTTCTCCCCCAGCTGCTCCCTCTGGAAAAAATATGTACTTAAAAGAGCCCTACATCTTATCTAGCAGAACAGGGAAGAAAAGCAATGACTATTCAGGTAAAACACCATGCTACTCACATCAGAGAGAGAAAATTTTATAAACTTTAATTCATGCTGTGGGTGGGTTTATGTATTTGGAATAGCAGTTTCATTAAACAAGGAATTATATTTTTACCTCCTCTAAACATCTGTGGGTTTAAAAATTCCATTTAACGGGGGACTTAGAAAAAATGGGATTTTTCTTGCTTTATCGGCTTCTGTGTATTACATTTTTATTTACAGGAAGATTTATGCTGTTTAATTAGTTTTTAAATTTAGGCTATTGGGCCATCTTTTGATCATTCATACAATCCCAAATAGTACAAACTTTCCCAATTCAAAATGAAAAACAATGTGGGGTGGAATAGGGTTAAGGCCTGGGAAAGGTTCAATTATTATTTACACAAAATTAAAACCATGAATAAAAATCATTGTTAATATATGGAGTTGCCTAGAAAATGCTCAGGAATAATTCATGGAATTCAAATAGTTTAGGTCATTAATGGATAGAAATTGCTCTGTGATTAAGTCAAAGCAAAAACACCTCTGAGTGCCACTTATCAAGGCTGGCACTGGATCCCTTTCCCCTTGCTTAGTCAAGGATAATTTTCAATAATTTTCTATCTCTTCTATGAATTCCTTTATTTTCTTTATTAGATTTTTCTTATTATAACATATTGTAATACTTTCTAACTTAAAATGAAAAACAAAACTCCTTTTACTCCTTTGCCTCTATAGTCAATATTTCATCTCTCTGGTCTTACGTATAGGAAAATTCCTTGAAGGTGTTGTCCATACACCCCCTATTCCTACTTAGACCCACTTGTGTCCATTAGTATTAGGTTTAGCTGCATATAATAGAAAATACAGCATAAAAGTAAATTTAAAAGAAGGCAATGTATTTTACACGTAAAATAAGGTCAGATTTAGCCTTGTTAGGGTAGGTATGGTGACTCCATGGACAGATGAGACACATCTTCCTAAACTACCACCTTAGCTTGGTAATTCCAAAGTCATATAACCCACAAAGGCTGCTGGTGCTCCAGACATCACTTTTAGTACACAGAAAGTAGGAACAAAGGAGGGTGTGGTAGATGTTACTATTGTACACAATCAATATTACCTCTACTCTCCTGTCATGATTCATAGTTGGTGGGGAATAATAACTTTCTTCATTGACTTTGGGCCCAATCATGTAAAGTCTTTGTCTGAGGAGTGGAAGGGACTTTGCAAGTTCTGAACTGAAGCATTAAGAGGCATGGCAAATTTCTACAGGCCTTCTTGGAGCTGTCACCCCTGCCATGCGAACAGCGTGTTTTTCTTTCAGCATGAGCCTGAAGCAGCCCTGAACCTGATGTGAAGCCCGTAGGGCTGTCTTGCTTAGCCAAGTTCAGTGAGCTCAGCTCAGATCAGCTACATCATGAAGCATGAAATAGAATGTTTGTTGCAAGCCACTGAGATATTTTTTGGTTTGTTTCAGAGAACTACCATAGTAAAAATTTGACTTAATCCAGAAGGGCAAAAGGTCCCCCCTGGCTGAATCAGCTCCCTTTCAGTTGGCTTCCCAGAAATCCCACATATATTCTACTGATCATATTTGGTCAAACCTTGATTAAAGGGATGTTAGAAAAGACAGGTGGGTACATTTTATTTCAAATTAAACCAGAGTTCTTGTTACTAAAGAACAGTGCATGGCTACTGGTGAAAGCCAGTGGTTGCTTCCACATGAATCCAAGCAGGCTTTTTCTCCAGCTCTCCCATGAAACAGGACTATCTTTAGTTTCAGTCATTACAGCCTATTAGCAGCCACACTTCAGCCCTTGAGATACTTTCTTACTTTACTTTCTTGGCAGACTTTTGTTCTTTTTCCTAACTTATCAACCACGCCTTCCTGTCTCCTTTAAGTGTTCATCCTGGATAGCCACCTTCATTCTCTCATAGATCTTATCCAGTCCCAAGGTCTTAGATAACATTTACAGACCCTGAAAACAGCCAAATTAATATCTTCAGCTCAGACTTGTCTCATAACTTCAAGTTTACATATCTAATGGCCTCCTTCGTCTCTCCACTGGATGTCTAACAGGCATCTCATAATGTGGCATGCCCCAAAGAGAACTATTTCACATCTCCACTCACATAAAATTGCTTCTTCTATAGCCTTTCCCATGGTAATTCCAAGTCTTCTAGAAACTCAAGCTAGAAATGATTCTTATCTTTCTCTAAGACTCCATTTTCAAACCATCAGCAAATATTATCCTCTATCTTTATAAATAAATCATGCTATATTCAGTGAAAAGGAATCCCACTGTGTATGTGAATAACATGGATTAATCTTACAGACATAATATTAAGTGAAATATGCCAGGCATAAAAGGATGTATTTTATATTATTCCATTTATATGAAGTGCATGAATAGGCAAATCATTAGCTATAGAGGTCAGAAGAATGGTTATCTCTGGGGAGAATATTAACAGAGAGGGGGCCAGGAGGGATTCTGGGTGCCTCCATCAGTATAAACATATGTGGAAATTAGTCACATGGATTACTTAAGACTTGTTCATTTTACATTATACCTCAATAAAAAAGAAATATGTATGTCTTTGCGTTTAAAGTGAGTCTCTTGTATGCAGCATATAGATGGGTCTTGTTTTTTTATCCATTCAGTGACTCTGTGTCTTTTGATTGCTGCATTCAGACCATTCACATTTAGGGTGATTATTGATAAGTATGTACTTATTGCCATTGCAGGATTTAGATTCCCAAAGGTTCAAGGTTAACTTCCTTACTATCCAAGAATTTAACTTAACTCACTTAGTATGCTATTAAAAACACAATCTAAAGGTTCTTTTTTTCTCCTCCTATTTCTTCCTCCTCTATTCATATTCTGTACTCTTTGTCTTTCCCTTGACTGACTTTGGGGGTAGTTGATATAATTTTGCATTTGCTTAGTAATTAACTGTTCTACTTTCTCTAGTGTGGTTTTATTACCTCTGGTGACAACTATTAAACCTTAGGAACACTTCTATCTGTAGCAGTCCCTCCAAAATAGACTGTAGAGATGGTTTGTGGGAGATAAATTCTCTCAGCTTTTGCTTGTCTGGAAATTGTTTAATCCCTCTTTCAAATTTAAAAGATAATTTTGCTGGATAAAATATTCTTGGTTCTAGACCCTTCTGCTTCACTGCATTAAATATATCATGCCACTCCACTCCCTTTTGACCTGTAAGGTTTCTGCTGAGAAGTCTGATGATAGCCTGATGGGCTTTCCTTTGTATGGGATCCTATCTCTCTCTCTGGCTGCTTTTAATAGTCTCTGCTTATCCTTGATCTTTGCCATTTTAATTATTATATGTCTTGTTGTTTTCCCTGGGTCCCTTGTGTTGGGAGATCTGTGCACCTCCATGGCCTGAGAGACTATCTCCTTCCCCAGATTGGAGAGTTTCTCAGCAATTGCCTCCTCAAAGACACTTTCTATCCTTTTTCTCTCTCTTATTCTTCTGATACTCCTATGATAAGAATAATTGTTCTGTTTGGATTGGTCACACAGTTCTCTCAATATGCTTTTATTTTTAGAGATCCTTTTTTCTCTCTGTGCCTCAGCTTCTTCGTATTCCTCTTCTCTAATTTCTATTTCACTTATTGTCTCCTCCACCATATCTAATCTTCTTTTAAAACCTTCCATTGTATGTTTTGTTTCTGATACTGTGTTCCATAATGATTGGATCTCAGACTGGAATTCATTCCTAAATTCTTGAATATTTTTCTGTACCTCCATGAGCATGTTTATGATTTTTATTTTGAAATCTCTTTCAGGAAGATTCATGAGATTGATTTCATTTGATGCTTTGTCTGGTGTATGCATGATTTTGCTTTGAACCAGATTTCTTTGACGTTTCATATTTGTATGTGGCACCCTCTGGTGCCCAGAAGCTCTACTCTCCAGAGCTGCTCAGCCCCTGGAGCAATGTTGGGGGTCTCAGGGGAGCAGTATTGCTGCCTGGGGGTAGGAAAGAGCTGTTTCCTGCTTCCTGGTTGCTATGCATGTTTCCACTGCCAGAACCAGTGGGCTGAGCACATAGGTGTAAGCCTCTATACTTTGCATTTGTAGCTGCTGTAGGTGGGCTTCCCTCTGGCTGGCCTGACACCAGGGCAGGGTTTGCCAGTTTGCGAGCCAGGTGTGGGCTGACTGGTAGGGAGGCACAGCAGGCTACGTATCATGGCAGTGGGCCTTGGAGCTGTGTAGCCAGCCAGGGGGATGGAGCGCCTGAAGATCATGAAAGTTCCCAACTGCTGGGCAGTGGGCACCTGGACAATTTTGTCTACCTGTCCTTTCTCCTGAGCAGTAATCTCTGTGCAATCCTTGCCCCTTTAGCAGCTCTTTCACTTTCAGGAAGTTTCTCAGGCTGCCCACCCAGATCAGCTGGATAAGAATCTCTGTTTTCCACAAGCGGCTGGAATCTCAATCTCTCCAGGTATTCTGCCTGTCTAAGCTTTTCAGCCCGCCAATCACCAGAGCACCACGCAATGTAGGTTTGTGCTCCAAGAGCAGATCTCCAGACTTAGGTGTTCAGCAGTCCCAGGCCTCCACTTCCTCCCTGCTCTGTTTCTCTTCCTTCCACCAGTGAGCTGGGATGGGGAAAGGGCTTGGGTCCCACCTGGTCACAGCTTTGGTACATTACCATGTTCCATGAAGTCTCTTCTTTTCTCCAGGTGTATACAGTCTGGCACCACCTTCTTTCCTATTGCTCTTTCAGGATTAGTTGTATTAATTATATTTTCATATTAATATGTGGTTTTAGGAGGAGGCCTCTGTCTCACCTCTCACGTGGCTATCTTTAATCTGTTTTCCTCTCAATAAAAAAGAAATATGACTGTTGGTTTCTTACCAATAATTCACAGCTATAAATTTGTTATGCAGAATGTGAAAAAATTTAATTCATTAAAAACATTTTTTGATATTGTGATTTATAATAAGAAATATATATTTGGTCTTTGTTCCTGTTTTTGGCACAGAATTCCTCAAAGTCTTAGAATTTCCTAAGTGATGAGAGCAACAAAGGTGTTATTTACTATGATAATAAGGTAACTTTTGGACCCCACCTAAGGATGAGGCTGGCTGCCTGGAGAAACAGCCGGGGGATTGGAGGGCTGGAACTTTCAGTCCAACCCCCTGACCTCTGGGGAGGGGAGCAAGGTTGGAGTTGGCTCAATCACTAATGGCCAATGATTTAATCAATCATGTCTATGCAATGAAAAGCCAGAAAACCAGAAGGACAGGGTACAGAGAGCTTGGACATTGGTGAACCAGAGTGCTGCCCTCTGCCACCGTGCTGGGGCCCAAGCTCTACAAGGAGGGAAACTCCTTGGTTTGGGACCTTGCCCTATCTATCTCTTCATCTGGCTGTTGATTCATATCCTGTAATATCATTGATAAAAATTGGTTATCCAGGGAATAAGTGGGTTTCCTGGGTTCTGTGAGCCATTCTGTCAAGTTAATCAGACCCAAGGAATCAGCACAGGTAACAGCCATTGGCATCTGGAATGGAGAGCAGTATTGGTGGACTGAGCCCTTTGCCTGTGGAATGTGATGCTACACCAGGGTTAATAGTATTAAAATTACCCGTTGGTGAGGGGAAGCCTCCCCCCTTCTCATTCCCACTTTCTTTCTTTCTCTATCTAACACTCACACACACACACATTGGAATTGGGTCCAGGAATACAAAAGATATTTTCAGGTTTGTCTATATCCATAGAGTGTCTTTACAGAATTGGTCACCTAATATACTGACTATTGTATCATCCTGGTCTAAGCCACCATTACTTCTTGATTAGATTATCAAAATAGCCTCTTAGTTGCTACCCTACTTGTCCCTTCCAGTTGCTATCCCCATACCAGTAAGAGAATCTCTTTAAAATTCAAGTCAGACCATATTAGCCCTCCAAAGATTTCCTGTTGTACTTAGTAAGAGCCAAAACCCACATGGCTGTCCCCTCACGGCCTAATGACCTTGCTCAAAAGTCATCTAAACAATGATGCTTGCATGACCACCTATATAAATAGTATTTCTCCCACCTTCCTGACACTTACTAACCCCTCCAACTGTTTTCTTTATAAACGCAAGTCACTTTCTTATAAAGTGTCTATTTTGTGGTTTATTTTTGTCTCCCTATCCTCCCTGAAATGTGAGGTGGGGTGTATGTTCCCTTCCCTTGCATCTGGATGGGCTTTCTGACTGTTTGACCAGTAGAATATGGTGGATAGGAAGTGCCAGTTCCTGGGCCCAGGCCTTGAGATACTAGTGGTTTTCTCTTCCTGCTGCTTGGAACGCAGTCTCTGGGATCCCTGAGTAACATGGAAATCCAACCACTCTGAGACCTCCTTGTTGGAAAGGCTCTGTGTAGGTGCTCCAGAGGACAATCCCAGTGGAGCCCAGCCTCCCAGATATGCCAGACATAAGCGAAGCCATCTTGAGCCCTGTAGACCAGTCATCCTTCTGCCCATCACCTCATGAACTCAGCCTATGTCCTGTGGAGCAGAAAAATTGTCCAGCTGAGTCCCGCCTGAATTACTGAGCCAATAATCACGAGATACAATCAGATGGCTGATATTTTAAGTCTCAACATTTTGGAATACATTGTTAAGCAGTAATGGCTAATTAGAATTTCTCTCTGTGTGCGAGGTGGGGATGCCAACTATTTTTATTTCAGGGAGCATGTAGGCAGGCTTCGTCCTCCCCTCAGTGAGAGAACCAACAGGGTTTTATTCATGGCACCAATACCCACATCCACAACATTGCCTCTCTTCAAGAAGATTGTGTAATTTCGTTAGAGAAGAGATTTTAGACTTCCTTGCAGGGACCGCTTTAACTGCTACTAGTTTCTCTCTGTGTGGGGTGCAGGGGATATGTCCCAGGTGTGCCATTCACACTCCTCCACTTATCTTGATCACTGATTAGAGAGGCAGAAGCATTTCTAGCAGAATAGCCTACGAGTCCCTGTAGCTTTGTCCATGTGTTCTGGGCTGCAGCTCCCTGCAGTCTGTTGATACATGCCTCTCCTGTTTCTTGCCTGTAGAAATTCATCAAAATGTCTTGAGTCAACTCAATGGTTTCCAGTTTTTTTTTTCATCAGAGCAATAACAAGTTTATACCCTTCTGTACCTTTTTGCTCATTGCAGTGGGAGTGGTGAGAGGGCAACACATGGGCTTAGTTTTCTCTCCTAAACCCCAAACATATATTTCTACATTAAAAACACATGGCAGGAGTTCTTCTTCAAAGAAGATCTTCAAAGAGAGTGTGTTTGAGCAAACACTGAGTCCTGGTCACTCCAGTCACCTCCTTTGCCACCTGTGCAGATTGCCCTCAGAACTGGCTGGTCCAGCTAATCAGGAAATGCAAACCTATTTCCTCTGCCTCTTGGGAAGCAGCTTAATTCAAAGCTGCTTGGTGTCTAAGAGGGAGAAAGAGAGGAAGAGAAAGGGCTATCTCTGAATGATGTTTCCTAACAAACCTTTCTGCCTTTGATTAGGGCTGTGAACCTGCCCCACAGAGTTGAATTTCATGGAATATCAAGTCTAGGTGAAGCATAATGTATATTTCATTTATTCTCAGATCTTATTCTTTAATTAACTGAATTGCACACATTATTACTATATAATTTAGAGTAGCAGATATGCTTTTATTGTACTACCAACTAAAATGTTCATCAAGCACTTTTAATGATGTGAGAAAACTCTTATGATAAAATCTTGAGAATGAATTAAAAAAACAAAAGTGTGATTCAGGATGTTAGCTAGCCTATGACTTCAAGGATGTGAAAAAGACATAGGATTAGTAAGGTATATTTTATTTGCTTAAAAGATTTGTGGTTCATTATTCAAAGTATTTTATTTGTAATCTAAGTAATATTAATTTCAAAAAAAGAAAGGATATGTCTGACAGGCTATAGGGCTTTTCTAAATCTGGCATAAAATGGATACATAAGTTTCTTTGTCTAGGGCTATGTCTTGCTGGTAATTCAGACTGACCATGCACTGTAACAATTAGAAATGCTGAAAAAGCATCTTAAAAGCAGCTTAGAGTGACAAGATAGTAAGGGATTGACAAGTCTGAGTCTCATTGATGGTGGCAACCCTGGATGGTCTCTTGCTGTTGCTCTTCCACTTTTGTTAAACTTGGCAAACTTGAGTGGCAGTGAAACTTACGTGGGTGAGAGAGCAGCCCAGTGGCCACCCATGTTGGAGAATCTGAGAGGAGACCATCCCCCAGAAAGCTGGGACCCTAGAATGCCACGCTCTCAAGATAAGGGTGAGCAGAAGTAAGTCAGCCCCACTCCCTGGGGACTTTGGGACCTGGTGTTGTGGCTTCCAGCTGGGATGACGTTAAAAAAAAAACTCAAAGAAATTACAACCACATGTGGGACGAGGTTAAAAAAAAAAAAACTCAAAGAAATTATAACCACATGCCTGCCTTTCCTGGTATTCACGACTCCAACTTTGACTTCACCTGGGTGAAGGGTGATCTAGGTGTGTGGGGACTGAAGCTTTGACAAATTAGGGTGGCTAGTCCATTAGAAGAAAAAAATACAGTTAAAATACATAATGAGGTATGGACACCTATGTTCATTTGGAAGAAAAAAGGAGTAGCAACAAATTTCAAATTTAAAAGTTGACAGTTACCAAAAAAATCACAAAACCTAGGAAAATAAGATATTTTTACTTATTTAAGCCCTGATTGGCATTAATGGAACAATTCCCTGCCCCCCCACCCCTGCCCTTTTTTGGGCTGGTTTGATAACTTCTTCATATGACAATGATTTTGGAACATAGCTTTCAAATAGAGAATATAAAGATAATTTAGTCCTAGCATGGGTGGCAGAAATTTAATTGATTATTGATGGCTTGGAAAAATTTCTTGAGGTTTCATTCCTCGTTACTAGTAATGTCATGTTCATTTTTAGGATTATTATCAAATTGGGGAAATGATCTCCCAAGATTTTTTCATACATAAATTAAAAACTTTTAGAGTACTTCAAGTTTTCTTGGGCAATGAGTAATCTTAAATACACTGTCAATTAATGACCCATTCACTAGTCGTTGAAGTCTAGGTTGCAGTGGCATATCATCATGTTTTGATATCATAGCTGATATCAGTATTTTGTGTCAAATTGTTAAGAAGTATAAATCTTTTTAAATGTGCTCAGATATTTCACTTCCTTATTAAGTTCATTTCCAAGCTATCCAAGAATCCATTTCTTAATTTTATCTGAAATTTATCTTTTTCTGAATCATTTACTTCTCTTGGTATAATCTAAAAGTAAATTTTTGCTAGTCTTTGCTTCTTGATGTTAGAATAATGTTTTTTGATTTCTCGTTCATTTTTATCACTGTTGAATATTCCATTAGTGTTTTTATCAAAATTTCTTTTCAGTTCTCTTTAAAATCTAAGGATTACAAGAGGTACCACTATTTGAGTCTAACTCAGGGTTCTTCAATTTACCACTTGCTTTATCAAACCATTCCAAAATGTTTTTCCAAATTGTGGCTAAAATAGCATATTTGGGCTTTATCAACTTTTTGAACAAACTCTTTGACATCCCATTTGCTTTTGAGTTTCTCTGCTGAAATTTTGAAAATAAAGATTTGAATCCTTAACATGACACCCTACTCCTTTTGCAAGGTTGTAGAATTTTATAATGGGCAAGACATCTCATTACATTTCTTAGATCATTTAAGGAAAACTCCATCTTACCATGTATATTTAAAATATTCCACATAAAGGACAACCTGAATGGAAAGAGAATAACTGCCACAAAATACCAAAGTAGGCGGCCATATCAGGGAATGTGGAGGCTGCTTTTTGTCATACAGGACCAAGGGATTGAGCCACTGATGGACACAGGAAGGGCGCTTCGCCCTGCAGCCTGTGTTGTCATGTATTTGTCTGTGATTATTATTCCACAGCAGGTTATACTTGTATAAAAATTGTTTCAAATTGTATAAACTGACAGTGGAAGCTTTTCAATTGATGGAAAAATTAGAAAACAAACCCTAGAATCGCTGCTAAGATCTAATTCCAGTCGTTCATCTGCAGTTTGGATTTTCTACATATAATACCATATCACTGAGGATAATTACAGATTTGTTTATTCCTTTTCAGTCTTCATGCTTTAATTTTTTTCTTGCCCTGCATGATTCCAGCATGATGTTGAATAGAATTGGTGGTAATGGGCAACTTGATCTTCTTCCTGGCCTCAGGAGGAATGTGTTCGGTATTTCCCCACTAGTTATGATGAACACTGCTGAATTTTTACCATATATTTGTTTACCATATTGATAATCTGAGCTGAAGGGTCTGCAGAATCCCAGGACTAGATGGGAAGGCTGCGGGAAGGGCTACTATACAGATTGAATGGTGATGGGGACTTCATGGGGTCAGGAAGGATGAAAAAGCCTGGCTTTGTAGTGTGAGGGTCAGTGGGAGTGTTGGAAGGTGGCAGAAGGGAAATATGGGAGAGGCAGAGGCAGAGATGGTCGGGGGCAATCTCACGAAAGCCAGGACTGGCTTTAGCAGAAACCCAGTGCATAGGCGGGAGGTCCCCATCCGGGCACAGGACCAAGGTCAGTGAGATGAGAATAAGGGTGCCACTCCTGACTTCTGCCCAAGTCAATTCTGAATCTATCCTGTTCATATTTATTATAATTTACATATTTTTCATCAGATGTGAAGTGAAAAAGTCACTGGACTTTCTTTAGAGCTGCCAGTCTGACTTTCCTGGCAGAGAGTGGGAGGTAGCTGACCCCATGCCCCAAATGGCAGACAGCTGAGCAAACTTCTCTGTGGGTATCAGGGCTGCAGAAATCAAATAACCATCCTAACCATGCACAGAGAGGAAAGGAGACTAGTACATGCATTTCATTTTTAAAAACTTTTTTTAGAGTTAAAAGCGTTTTTTTTTTAATTTTCTTGGTAAAACATAAGACATTTCAGATCATGCTAATATTCCATTCATCTCTGTCCCCTCTACCTGTGGCCCCTACTTGAGCCATTCTTTAGAGGGAATAGTCATCAGTTTATTGTTATCTCCTTCCAGTTATGTTTCAATGAATTTGTCGTCATAAATATGGCTGTAAAATTTTACAGTATAAGATATATACAGGAATATACTTACCTGGTAGGGATGATACCATGATCACGAAGGTGGTTTTCCTGGGGCGAGGCTTATCCATTGCACTCTGGATGTGCTGACCCCTGCAATTTCCCCAAACGTGGGAAACTTGACTGCATTATTTATGATAGTGGGGGACTGTGCTTGTGCTTTCCCCTATATATTTTCCCTCCCCACCTTTTGGAGTATTGGATTCTTCAAATGGTATCTTCAGAGAAAATGCTGCAAAAACCACAGTAGTACATCTCTGGAAGTATTTGTTGGGGGTGATAATGAACATGGAGACAGAAGATGCTAATGCCATAGAAACTGAGGACTAAGAAAACTGAAAATGGCGTAATTACTGTGGGAACTCTGTGGCAGATAAAAGCAAAGCAGCAGCTCCAAATTTCTGTCCTTCTCATCTACTGCCCATAGGGCACCCACACACCTGAGCAGTAAGGAGCTCAAGCGAGGGCTCTGGCTGACACCAAAAGGGCTGTTAATCAATTCCTCTCCTTAAGATCCAATCTGAATGAAGCTGCTAAATGAGTTGCCTTTAAGCATAGAAGCTCTTGTTCAGTTGCGATAGGACCAGTGCAGATGAAGGATGAATACGAGGTGTGTGTTTTAAGGACTCTGCTTCCAATTATTCTCAACCCTTTATTGTATGGAAGCAGTGCCTGTATTAAAAGGATCAGGGACTGAATACTCTTCAGAAATTCATTATATGTAGCAGCCACTTTTTAACCTTTGCCTGTGAGTGATTTTTGAAATGCACTTGTGGTGGATGAGTTTTAAATTCTAAAGGTGAATGAAATGGCATTGTCAAGCAGTAATGTCTATGGTGATGAGAATACTAGTGTCTGAAAATTAAGTTCTCCAAGGGAGGGATATTATGGGAAGAGTTAGAAAGAACTGTGCCTTGATTTCCAATATATTAATTTATTCAAATAGCTTCATCTTATATATAGGAATCATAAGATGTTAGAGTCAAAAGACATTAGAGATAATCCTAATGTCTTTAGAGATAATTCATTAGAAATAAATTAGATGTAATGAGAGAAGCAGACAAATGAACACATGAACATTCCAAGGTCACACACCTGGTTAGTAGAAGGAACAAGAAAAACCTAGGCTTCCTGAACTGGGGTGACTGCTATGGGCTTTCTCTGCAGTTGTGCTGCTTTAAGTTGGTTATGCAATGATCCATGTATTGACTGAAGAATTGCAATAGAATGAAGCTTTGGAGAGATGGTATGGAGTAGAGGAAGGGACATTAATTATGGAGTTAGATACTGGAATTTGAATTCTGAATCTGCCTCTTATGTGATTTTAGGGGCAGAATTCCTTTACTGGCCTAACATTAGTTTAGCCATCTGAAATGCCTCTGCTGCAAGATTTTTAGGAGAGCTATACAAAATAATTCCACAGGGTCCAGCACGTTGAAAAGGCTCTTGAAAAGTCATAGTTCCCTCATTCTCTGTTAATAAACAGATGTGAAAAAGCAGGAAATAAAGAGACAGAATAAAACCAAACAAAACCCAGAAATAGTTCCTACTGGAAATAACTTTCATCATGGTTTTTTTTATTTTTCTCTTTTTTTCCTTCCTTGCCTAATATACTAAATTAGGTAACCAATCATAACTCCAGTTTTGCCTAATCTTCAAAGTGATCTTGGGAACTTTGGCTTACTAGGAAAGGCTACTAGGGGTCTTATTTTACATGATAATGCCGGAAATGGTGAAGAAGGCTCTGGAAGACCCTAGTTGGGTCCTAGATCACCTAGATTCAGGCACTCAATGGGAAGAAGGCAAAGGTTGCTTCTGTTTTTTTAGGAGCTGCCCTCAGTGCACAGGAAACTAACTGTGAGAAGATAGAGGAAAATTCTTGTGTTTTGCCTATGGGTGATTATTGGCCACAGGCAGGGAGGAACGGCTTTGGTGTGGTAACAGGGGGAGCATCAAAATGCACTCTGATGAGTCCCAGCTTATGCAGGTTGGAGAAGCATTTTTAAAGCCTGCCTTTTACTAGTTGATGAAGCTTCAAGGATGAACCAGCCTTGATGTCCCACTTCTGGAGAAATGAGCTCAAGTTCCTTGAAAGCAGGGCTGTGAGAAACCAAGTTAGAAAATCAGTGTGAAACAAAGTAGCAGAAATAAGACATATGCCTCCATCCCTACTCCCGTGAACAGGATGGAACTGACCAAGGAGATGAAATTATGTTTGTGTTAGAGAAGAAGGCCATTCAGCTGCCAGAACTAACTGCACAGTACATAGAGTCAGGTGATAAAAAAACCCGAAAGCATTAACTTTGAACTCTTTTCTGAAAAGAGGGTACGATCTCAAGGGAATTAGGTAGAGGGGCACTCAGACATGGGAGACAGGAGAGAGTGCTGGAGATAAAGTCAGGCCAGTGAGATACAGGGGAATTTGTTGCTCAGCTTGGAGGCTGGAAGCAATGTGTCAGGTGAAGGCAGCCCCTGCAGACGCCTTTTTATAGTTTTAAAGGCCTCCATTCTGAGTAAGGGTGGCAGGACCTGGAAGGAAGCAGAAGGCTGGGGAGAGTAGGAGTCACTGCCCTGATTCCCTGGCAGATGAACAGGAGGTGGCAGCAGCAAGGAGAGATTTTTGCAGATTCCAGGGCCCTCCCTTGGCACTGAACAGAGGCATGGTCATGAATGGAGTTTACAGAAAGCCCAGTATGTCCTACTGGCCCCAGCACCTTCCCGTGTCACTGAACACTAAGAAGAGGCACAAAAATTGCTGGGGTGAGGGTGACAACCAGCAGGAGTGCCCTTGCTCACTTCCCACCTCTGTACACCCCAGTTCCCTAAGGCCCTCTCCCTCCCTGAGGGTGCAATTGACGGCTGGCAGCAACCTTCTGGTTTCAAGTATATTTTCAAACACATTTCTAGCTTTCTAGTAGTAACTGTGAGGCTTTCGAATTGCATCTTTAAACACTTGAGTCATACAGTTCATACACTTGCTTGAGGTCCAGATAGTGTCCTGATGATTTGAATCTGGCTGATAGAGATGAAGCTGCCATGGAGAGGACGTGAGGGCACTGTGGAGAATGAGAAGGCATCAGTGCTGATGTTGATGACAATGAATAGAGAAGGAAACCAGGTCAGAATCTGGGAGAGCCTGAGCAAAGAGCCCTAGCACCTGCTTTGACATGGGGGTTAAGAGGCTTTGAAAATTTGGGAGAGGTTTGATTCATCTGAAATAGTCAGATTCAGATGAATCTGGTTTGAAGGTCAAACCAGTAACAAACTGATTACAACCCATGTGGGGAGTCTTTCTGGCACTGTAGGGAGGAGAAGCTATGGTTGTATAGGGTAGGGAGGCAGAATGTGTCATATTGGAGGTTTTGGTGTCCCTGCCCTCAGAGTCAGAAGGACATTCATAGACCAGGTAGGACAGGTGGAAAGCCCCAGGCACCTTCAGCAGAAAGCTTGGGTACCCCAAGTCTGGGATGGCACTCACCTTCTCTAACTGGAGCTTTTTTTGTTGACAGCCAGTGGGTGCAGTCAGTTTCCTCGGCTCTACCTGTTGCCCTCACTGAAGGTGAGCTGGCGTGAGCGCCACTCCAGTACTTCCAGAGGATGGACATGGAAGCTTGGCATTAGTCCCGAAACCACCTTGGGGTCAAGGTCAAACCTGTGCCCTTTCCCTTCCTGTCCTCCCTCCGCAACCCTCACAGCTTTCCCTTATGGCTCTGCTTCCTTTGAGCAAGTGAGTGTAAGTGTATTACTTTTCTGGAGTCCCCTTCATTTCCCCCAGGCACTCACAGTAGACTAGCTAACCCTTCCCTCCATCTGATCCTGCCTGCTCTCTATCTAGTAGAATTAGCTGACGTTTCCAGCTCAGGGTTTAAGGATGTAGGAGGATATGTTTATCTTTAAACATCTAGATGAGTTTTGCTCTTATAGATAGAGAAAAATTGTCAGATACATAGGCACAAGATAGCAGAGAAAGCCCAGTGCACACGTGTATTTCAAAAGCACCAATTATAAAAAACAAATCAACTGCCTTTGCAGAGACCAATGTATTGGGAAAGACAATGGTGATATTCTTCTAATTCTAGCTTTTCCCTATTGTCCCTGTCGCTCTGTACTTCTCTTATTTTGTGGTTTTGCTATTTTTTCTCATTTGCTTTTTGACTTTCCACCACATTAGTTGTCATTTTGATTCTTTCTGTTCCTTGTTCCATTTGAACTATTATTCTTTTTATGTATAATTACAGCATAAACCAGCAGTACAGATAATATTAAGCTAGAAAGGCCCTGTTAATATGCATTTGTACCACAAAAAGGAAATGAGCACATTTGTGTGATAAATGAAAATGTGTTATCTTACAGGAATAGTGAACACTGAGGTTAGGCAATGTGAAGATTCAATGTCATTTTTCCAAGTTCAAGGATTGCATTTAGGAACTGTATTTCCCCTGGGTTAGAGGCTGGTATTAAGTCGGCAGAGAATTGGAAGCTGATAAAGGAATTACTAATACTGCCATTTGTTTTACAGATTTCAATTAAAGGATTTAATATGATGGTTAAACTATAAATTACATTTGCTAAAGCTATGAGACTGGCATTTTCTTTAATTTAATATTCCTGCTTAATGCCAGGAGGCATTGGGTGGTCTCGAGTTCAAACTAAATCCCTGGTATTTATGATTCCTGGTTAACAAGAAATACTGTGCATTAGACTGAAGAGTGGAATCAAGAATTATATTGTTTCAGAATTCAGAATTTCATATGATCTCATTGCACTTGAAAGATTTAACAGATCTCAGAATGAATCAAATGTTTGGATAAACTGCTTCAATTTCTCTTTCATTAGCTTGACAGTTGTAAATGAAGTAGATTTCATTTTTTAAGTTTCCAAACCAATAAAAATAAACATTGAAAGAAAATGAGCATCAAGACATGAGTGCATCATGACACATACCTAGTGCTACCCAATTATATAAGCTTAAAAAAAAGTTTTGCCAAATTCATAGGGAAAATTCAATATTTCCAATCAGATGAAGAGAGCTTGTCTGGTTCCACCATGAAGGTTTAACATAACTTCTCTAGTTCTTTATATTTTTCATTCATACTCTGTTAAAGGAAGGGCTGACTCCAAAGTTGATGTGTATGTGTATAAACTTTTTTCCAAGTGTATTTGATTTGTTTTTTTATTTGAGTTGTCTTCAGTGAGGTCAGCCACACGGGAAGAACAAAGTCTTTGAGCTGAGTGTCCCATGCCTTCTCTTACTTGAGGTCCAGGTAGTGCCCTGGTGATTCTAATCTGGATGATGTGAATGAGAAGAGCACAGAGTGGAAATGAAAGCAGGGTGGACAGAATGGCCAGATACAGATGATGATGATGGTGACAATGAAATAGAAAAGAACATCAGATCAGAATATGGGAGCTGTCAAAGAGACACTTAGGTATCCTTATTATATGTGGAAGTTATGAAGCAGTTTGATTCTGCAGAAATAGTAACTGACACCAGACTGATAACAATGCTTCGCTACCTAAAATTCTTCCACAGATGCCACTACTCTAGGATCAAGTCCTTTATAGCCATTTTGTGGCTATGGAAGTTGGCTAATTACTATGCCCTAACCCCTTGATCACTCTGCTCCAGCCACACTGAGCTTCTTTTAATTCTTCCCAAGTATCTGTCTCCTTTCTTCTTTTAGGACCTCTGCATACTATGTTGCCTGTACCTGGATTTGTTGCCTAACCCAGCCAACTCCTTTGCCAAGCATGGTCCTACTCATTTTTGGGTTCTCTTCTCTAGGAAGCCTCCCCTTCCCCAAAGACTAGGTTAGGGCTTTGCTCTACTAGGACTCTGTGACACTAATTACCATTGTAGTTGGTTACTAATTTATTTAGATACCTCTTTAATGTCTGTTTCCCTCCTTGGACTGGTGTTTCTATGAGGTAGGGACCATTATCTGTTTTGTTTACAAGCATGTTGCATGGACTATGACAAGGAACAAAAAGTTACTTGCATGGGAGGTGCACAGATCTCCCAACACAAGGGACCCAAGGAAGGTAACACCAAGACATATAATAATTAAAATGGCAAAGATCAAGAATAAGGATAGACTTTTAAAAGCACCTAGAGAGTGAAAAAAAATCACATACAAAGGAAAACCCATCAGGTTATCATCAGACTTCTCAAAAGAAACATTACAGGCCAGAAGGGAGTGGCATGATATGTTTAATGCAATGAAACAAAAGGGCCTCGAACCAAGAATACTCGACCTGGCAAGGTTATCATTTAAATTTGAAGAAGGGATTAAACAATTTCCAGATAAGCAAAAGCTGAGAGAATGTACCTTGCACAAACCACCTCTATAGTGCACTTTGGAGGTACTGCTATAGATGGTAGTATTCCTAAGGCTAAATAGCTGTCACCAGGGGAAATAAAACCACAGCAAAGTAAAACAATTAATTATTAAGCAGATGCAAAATCAACTCCACTACCCCCAAAGTCAGTCCAGGGATAGACAAAGAGTACAGAATATAATACCTAATATATAAAGAATGGAGGAGGAAGACAAAGGAGGAAAAAAAAAGAACCTTTAAGTTGTGTTTGAATAGCATACTGAGTTAAATTAGACTGTTAGATAGTAAGACAATTACCCTTGAACCTTTGGTAAGCACAAATCTAAGGCCTGCAAAGACAATAAGTACATACCTATCGATAATCACCCTAAATGTAAATGGTCTGAATGCACCAATCAAAAGACATACAGAGTCACCGAATGGATAAAAAAATAATACCCATCTATATGCTACCTATAAGAGACTCACTTCAAATGCAAAGACATACACAGACGGACAGTAAAGGGATGGAAAAGATATATCATGCAACTAATAGAGAGAAAAAAGAGGGAGTTGCAGTACTAGTATCAGACAAAATAGACTTCAAAACAAAGAACGTAACAAGAGACAAAGAAGGACATTATATAATGATAAAGGGGTCAGTCCAACAAAAGGGTATAATTATTATAAATATCTGTGCACCCAACACAGGATCACTTACATATATGAAACAAATACTAATGGAATTTAAAGGGGATATAGAATGCAATACATTAATTTTAGGAGACTTCAACACACCAATCAGTTGAAGGACAGGTCAACCAGACAGGAAATAAGTAAGGAGACAGAGGCACTGAACAACCTATTAGGACAGATGGACCTAAAGGATATCTACAGAATACTTCATCCAAAAGCAACAGGATACACATTCATCTCAAGTGCACATTGAAAATTTTCAACAATAGATCATATACTAGGCCACAAAAGGAGCCTCAGTAAATTCAAAAAGATTGAAATTGTACCAACTAGCTTCCCAGATCACAAAGGTTTGAAACTAGAAATAAATTATGCAAAGAAACTGAAAAAGCTCACAAACACATGGAGGCTTAATAACATACTCCTAAATAATCAATAGATCAATGACCAAATAAAAACAGAGATGAATCAATATATGGAGACAAATGATGACAATAATTCAACACTGCAAAATCTGTGGGATGCAGCAAAGGCCATGCTAAGAGGGAAGTACGTTGCCATACAGGTCTACCTCAGGAAAGAAGAACAATCCTAAATGAACAGTCTAAACTCACAATTAATGAAACTAGACAAAGAAGAACAAATGAGGCCCAAAGTCAGTAGAAGGAGGGATGTAATAAAGATAAGAGCATAAATGAATAAAATCAAGAAAAATAGAACAATAGAATGAATCAATGAAAACAGGGGCTTGTTCTTTGAGAAAATAAACAAAATAGATAAACCACTAACCAGACTTACCAAGAAAAAAGGAGAGTCTACCGACATAAACAGAATCAGAAATGAGAAAGGAAAAATCACTACAGACACTACAGAAATACAAAGAATTATGAGAGAATACTATGAAAAATTATATGCTAAAAAACTGGATAACCTAGAAGAAATGGACAAGTTTCTAGAAAAATATAACCTTCCAAGGCCAACCCAGGAGGAAACAGAAAATCTGAATAGACCAATTACCAGCAAGGAAATTGAACTGGTAATCAAAATATTATCTAAGAACAAAAACCCTTGACCAGATGGTTTAACTGCTGAATTTTATCAAACATTTAGTGAAGACCTAATACCCATCCTCCTTAAAGTTTTCCAAAAAGTAGAAGAAGAGGGAATACTCCCAAAGTCATTCTACAAGGTCAGCATCACTCTAATACCAAAACCAGGCAAAGACACCACAAAAAAAGAAAATTACAGACCAATATGCCTCATGAACATAGATGAAAAAATACTCAACAAAATATGAATAAACCAAATTCAAAAATACATCAAAAAGATCATCCATAATGATCAAGTGGGATTTATTCCAGGGATGCAAGGATGGTACAACATTTGAAAACCCATCAACATCATCCACCACTTCAACAAAAAGAAGGACTAAAACCACATGATCATCTCCATAGATGCTGAAAAAGCATTCGGGAAAATTCAACATCCATTCATGATAAAAGCTCTCAACAAAATGGGTATAGAGGGCAAGTACCTCAACATAATAAAGGCCATATATGACAGACCCATAGCCAACATTATACTTAACAACGAGAAGCTGAGAGCTTTTCCTTTAAGATCAGGAACAAGACAAAGATGCCCACCCTCCCCACTTTTGTTCAACGTAATTCTGGAGGTCCTAGACATGACAATCAGACAACACAAGGAATTAAAAGGCATCCAGATTGGCAAGGAAGAAGTTAAACTGTCCCTGTTTGCAGATGTCATGATATTGTACATAAAAAACCCTAAAGATCCACTCCAAAACTACTAGAACTAATATCTGAATACAGCAAAGTTGTGGGATACAAAATTAATACACAGAAATCTGTGAATTCCTATACACTAATGATGAACTAGCAGAAAGAGAAATCAGGAAAACAATTCCATTCACAATTGCATCAAGAAGAATAAAATACCTAGGAATAAACCTAACCAAGGAAGTGAAAGACCTATACCTTGAAAATTACAAGACACTCATGAGAGAAATTAAAGAAGATACCAATAAATGAAAATTTATCCTGTGCTCCTGGATAGGAAGAATTAATATTGTCAAAATGGCCATCCTGCCTAAAGGAATCTACAAATTCAATGCAATCCCTATCAAAATACCAACAGCATTCTTCAATGAACTAGAGCAAATAGTTCTAAAATTCATATGGAAGAACAAAAGTCCCCGAATAGCCAAAGCAATCCTGAGAAGGAAGAATAAAACTGGGGGAATTACACTCCCCAACTTCAAGCTCTACTACAAAGCCACAGTAATCAAGACAATTTGGTACTGGCACAGGAACAGACCCATAAACCAATGGAACAGACTAGAGAGCCCAGATAAAAACCCAAGCATAAATGGTCAATTAATATATGATAAAGAAGACATAGATATACAATGGGGAAATGACAGCCTCTTCATCAACTGGTGTTGGCAAAACTGAACAGCTACATGCAAGAGAATGAAACTGGAGTATGTCTAACCCTATACACAAAAGTAAACTCAAAATGGATCAAAGATCAGAATGTAAGTCATGAAAACATAAAACTCTTGGAAGAAAACATAGGCAAAAATCTCTCGAATATAAACATGAGCAACTTTTTCCTGAATGCCTCTCCTTGGGCAAGGGAAACAAAATAAAAAATGAACAAATGGGACCACATCAAACTAACAAGCCAGCAAAGGACACCATCAGTAGAACAAAAAGACATCCTACAGTATGGGAGAATATATTTGTAAATGACATATCCAACAAGGGGTTAACATCCAAAATATATAAAGAACTCACATGCCTCAACACCCCAAAATCAAATAACCCTATTAAAAAATGGGCAGAGGATATGAACAGACACTTCTCCAAAGAAGAAATTCAGATGGCCAAAAGGCACATGAAAAGATGCTCCACATCACTAATTATCAGAAATCCGAATTAAAACCACAATGAGATATCACTTCACACCAGTTAGGATGGCCAACATAGCAACGGCTGGGAACAAGAAATGCTGGTGAGGATGAGGAGTAAGGGAACCCTCCTACCCTGCTGGAGGGAATGTAAAATAGTTCAACCATTGTGGAAAGCAGCATGGAGGTTTCTCTAAATACTAAAAATGGAACTTCCATTTGACCCAGGAATTCCACTCTTAGGAATTTACCCTAAGAATGCAGGATCCTAGTTTCAAAAATCATATGCACCCCTATGTTTATTGCAGCACTATTTACAATAGCCAAGAAATGGAAGCAATCTAAGTGTCCATCAGAAGATGAATGGATAAAGAAGAGGTAGTACATATACACAATGGAATATTATTCATCTAGAAGAAGAAAACAAATCCTACCATTTGCAACAACGTGGATGGAGCTAGAGGGTATTATGCTCAGTGAAATAAGCCAGGTGGAGAAAGACAAGTTCCAAATGATTTCACTCATCTGTGGAGCATGAGAACAAAGCAAAAACTGAAGGAACAAAACAGCATCAGATTCACAGAACCCAAGAATGGACTAACAGTTGCCAAAGGAAAAGGGACCAGGGAGGGTGGGTGGGAAGGGAGGGAGAAGGGAAAAAAGGGGCATTAGGATTAGCACACATCACATGGAGTGGGGGCAAAGGGAAGGCAGTATAGCACAGAGAAGACAAGTAGTGACTCTATAGCATCTTACTATGCTGATGGACAGGGACTGTAATAGGGTATGTGGTGGGGACTTGATAATGGTGGGAATCTAGTAACCACAATGTTGCTCATGTAATTGTATATTAATGATACCAAAATAAAATAAAAAAATGTTACTTGCATGAATAAATGAATGAGGCAGAAACCTGGTGTTAGGGGTTGAATTGTGACCCCCTCAAAAGATATGTTAGTGCCCTAATCCCCAGAACCTGCAAGTGTAACCTTATTTGGAAGTAGGTTCTTTGCAGATGCAACCACGTTAAAATGAGGTGATTAGGGTGGGTCCTAATTGAATATAACTGGTTTTCTTATAAGAAGAGAAAAATGCCATGTGAAGAGAGACGCTGAAGTGCAAGGACATGTGACCACAGAGGCAGAGAATGGAGTGATGCATCTATTAACCAAGGAACATCATGGATCAACACCAGAAGCTAAGAAAAGACAATGAAGGATTTTAGAGGGAGCATGCTCTGTAGACGCCTTCATTTCAAACTTCAAGCCCACAGAATTGTGGAAGAATAAATTTCTGTTGTTTTAAGCCCCCATTTTATGGTACCTTGTGTGATTGCTCTAGGAAGCTCATACATCCAGCCACTGGAACTGGTACCAAAGGTTACAACTAAACAAGCTGCAAGTGGCACTGACATCTATGTTGATGGATAGGGGTGTCTAAGTTTTCTCTTAGAATTTGGGATTAGATTGGTCTGGCAGGTTAAGCACAAAGTAATTAAACTGAAAAGAGAGGAAAATTTCAGGGACCTGGTACCCATGAGAATTAACTAATAGTAATAGTTAACAGTGAGTGGTTAATTGTATATACCAACATCATCAAAACCCTTCACTCACGATTTTCTTTATTCTTGTAAGTAATTTATGAGGTAGATTCTATTACCCTTATTTGTGGAACAAAAGACTAGAGAACAGTGAGACAGAGAAATGGCAGGGCCTTGATTTCAACCAGGAAGTAGGAAGACAGGAATCAGGGAAAGACATCCCACAGAATGCCATGGGTGTACATCACCTTTGTTCCCAAAGGTATTATTATTACTAAGGATTCATATGGGTCCAACTGTTTCACAGACTGTTGTTATACACTGAGATTGAGCCTATTTCAAAGCTGTTATTGACATTTAGTTATACACTTTCTACTTTATAGTTTTTTTGACAATAGTTTCAATCTGTCTACATGTTTCATAACCCCCTTGGAAATGTGGGGTAATGATGATATCACTGGATTCAAAATTTTGGTTTATATCTGCCTCATTAAAACCCAGGAGTACCTATAACATTCTAGGGCTGACTCCTTCCTAATGTGTTCTTCTTCTGTTTCCAAAGTAAGTCAGCCCCCAGCCTAGGTTCAGAGCAGGAGATTGGAGAGGAGTTTAAGGCTGGAAGGAATCTTTTTTTTCTTTAAAATAAATTTTATTGAGGCACATATGAGAAAATGCACAAATCTTAGTGTATAGCTCAGTGAATTTTGATAGGTGCATACACTCATGTAACCATCACCCAGATCAAAATATCAAACATTCTCGGTAATTTTCTCCCTTCACCTATGTCATCCATTCCCCACCCCTACAGGTGTTCCCCTCTTAGCCTGTTTTTCAGAACTCTGTTTATTTCCTTCATAATGCTTAATTCAATTGATGAGGTGAGAGGGACAATATTTTTTTTTTGAGAGGGCATCTCTCATATTTATTGATCCAATGGTTGTTAACAACAATAAAATTCTGTATAGGGGAGTCAATGCTCAATGCACAATCATTAATCCACCCCAAGCCTAATTCTCGTCAGTCTCCAATCTTCTGAAGCATAATGAACAAGTTCTTACATGGTGAACAAATTCTTGCATAGTGAATAAGTTCTTACATGGTGAAGAGTACAAGGGCAGTCATGACAGAAACTTTCGGTTTTGATCATGCATTATAAACTATAAACAATCAAGTCAAATTTGAATATTCATTTGATTTTTATACTTGATTTATATGTGGATACCACATTTCTCCCTTTATTATTATTTTTATTTTTATTTTTAATAAAATGCTGAAGTGGTAGATAGATGCAAGATAAAGGTAGAAAACATAGTTTAGTGTTGTAAGAGAGCAAATGTAGATGACCAGGTGTGTGCCTGTAGACTATGTGTTAATCCAAGCTAGACAAGGGCATTAAAACATCCACAGATGCAGAAGATTTCTCTCAAAACAGCGGGGGTGAGGTTCTAAGCCTCACCACTGTTGATCCCCAATTTCTCACCTGATGGCCCCCCTGCAACTGTGCCTGTCTTATGTTGTTCCTCCCTTGAGGAATCTTACCCGTCTCTGGCTAACCAGTCATCTTCCGGGGCCATACAGGGAGATGTAAAGTTGGTAAGTGAGAGAGAAGCCATATTGTTTGAAAAGGTTAGCTTTTTACTTCTTTGCAGATTTATGCCCTGTGGCTTCTATGCCCAGCATTTGTCTTGAGGTATCTTTACCACTTGGAGGAATTATGATACTCAGTAAATTCGATATGAGGCACAAATTCTATTTAAGGGTTGTAATTGGAAAAGAGGAAGAAAAGCTATAGAGGTAGCATATGGAAGAAAACATGGGAGGATTGATTATTTCTTTGACATATCTTCTTGTAGAGTAACTTAAGCATGTATAGGTTTTAAACTACTAATTAAATTACACACAGACATTAACATAATAGGAATACAGTTACACAACCAAAGCAGATCTATAATTACCAGCCATCTCCAGTGAAGCCAAGAAAACCAGTTAGGCACCCTAGGCATTTGTGAAAATTTGTCTATGATATGGTGGATATTGTCCAACTGTACTTGAACAGTCTGAGAGAAATCAGACAAATTAAAACAACCCATTCCTGGGAACTGTTCACATCCCATATGTTCTTTTAACACTAGATAGTCTGTAGTTGTAAGATTTTGGAGAGCTACAACTTGTACTTCTCCTAATTCTTGGTTGAGTTCCAACAGTATAGATCCAGTCAAATCTGCTGTTTTACTGAAAGCACAGGCCAGCTTAGATATCTCCTTCTTCATTCCAATGGCAAGTCCAGGAACCGGGGGGATGGATGCAGCTACAACTGCAGCATCGCCTGGATCTTTATTGAGGATTTTTGATGATCATCTTCTGGTATGACTCTTCCAGAGAGTGCTGATGTTGGAAGTTCTTCTTCATATCATATCTTAGTTCATTTTCAGGGTAGCCAAATTAGGCTTTGATCTTCTGTATAAACACAAACAGACCCTTTGCCCACACTTTGATATGCCCTTTATACCATTGCGTAGAACTCATCGGAGGTCACCACACAGGAACTGCATTTTTTTTTTTAAGAGAAAGGAATATTATCAGAAAAGTGTACCTCCATAGCTGATCATCTGACACCTTTAAGTGATTAAAATTAAGGATATTTAAAGCATGCATTAATCATTGATTTACAGTTAGTTTTATCCTATGAAGAAGTAATCCCCCTTTTCGTTCTTTCTTTTTTTTTTTATCTTTAATCTACACTTACATGAAGAATATTATGTTTACTTGGCTCTCCCCTATACCAGGTCTCCCCTATAAACCACTTTACAGTCACTGTCCATCAGCATAGCAAAATGTTGTAGAATCACTACTTGTCTTCTCTGTGTTGTACAGCTCTCCCCTTTCTCCCAACCCCCCATTATGCATGCTAATCATAACACCCCCTTTCTTCTTACCCCCCTTATCCCTCCCTACCCAACCATCCTCCCCAGTCCCTTTCCCTTTGGTACCTGTTAGTCCATTTTTGGGTTCTGTAATTCCGCTGCTGTTTTGTTCCTTTAGTTTTTCCTTTGTTCTTATACTCCACAGATGAGTGAAATCACTTGGTATTTCTCTTTCTCCACTAGGCTTATTTCACTGAGCATAATACCCTCCAGCTCCATCCATGTTGCTGCAAATGGTACAATTTGCCCTCTTCTTATGGCTGAGTAGTATTCCATTGTGTATATGTACCACATCTTCTTTATCCATTCATCTACCGATTGCCATTTAGGTTGCTTCCAATTCTTGGCTATTGTAAATAGGCTGCGATAAACATAGGGGTGCATCTGTCTTTCTCAAACTTGATTGCTGCGTTCTTAGGGTAAATTCCGAGGAGTGGAATTCCTGGGTCAAATGGTAGGTCTGTTTTGAGCATTTTGATGAGCCTCCATACTGGTTTCCACAATGGTTGAACTAATTTACATTCCCACCAGCAGTGTAGGAGGGTTCCCCTTTCTCCACAGCCTCGCCAACATTTGTTGTTGTTTGTCTTATGGATGGCAGCCATCCTTACTGGTGTGAGGTGATATCTCATTGTACTTTTAATTTGCATTTCTCTGATAATTAGCGATGTGGAGCACCTTTTCATGTGTCTGTTGGCCATCTGTATTTCTTTTTTGGAGAACTGTATGTTCAGTTCCTCTGCCCATTTTTTAATTGGGTTATTTGTTTTTTGTTTGTTGAGGCATGTGAGCTCTTTATATATTTTGGACGTCAAGACTTTATCGGATCTGTCATTTACAAATATATTCTCCCATACTGTAGGGTACCTTTTTGTTCTATTGATGGTGTCTTTTGCTGTACAGAAGCTTTTCAGCTTAATATAGTCCCACTTGTTCATTTTTGCTGTTGTTTTCCTTGCCCGGGGAGATATGTTCAAGAAGAGGTCACTCATGTTTATGTATAAGAGATTTTTGCCTATGTTTTTTTCCAAGAGTTTTATGGTTTCATGACTTACATTCAGGTCTTTGATCCATTTTGAATTTACTTTTGTGTATGGGGTTAGACAATGGTCCAGTTTCATTCTCCTACATGTAGCTGTCCAGTTTTGCCAGCACCATATGTTGAAGAGACTGTCATTTCACCATTGTATGTCCATGGCTCCTTTATCAAATATTAATTGACCATATATGTTTGGGTTAATGTCTGGAGTCTCTAATCTGTTCCACTGGTCTGTGGCTCTGTTCTTGTGCCGGCACCAAATTGTCTTGATTTGTATGGCTTTGTAGTAGAGCTTTAAGTTGTGGAGTGAGATCCCCCCTACTTTATTCTTCTTTCTCAGGATTGTTTCGGCTATTTGGGGTCTTTATTGTTTCCATATGAATTTTTGAATTATTTGTTCCGGTTCATTGAAGAATGTTGCTGGTAATTTGATAGGGATTGCATCAAATCTGTATATTGCTTTGGGCAGAGTGGCCATTTTGATGATATTAATTCTTCCTAGCCATGAGCATGGGATGAGTTTCCATTTGTTAGTGTCCCCTTTAATTTCTCTTAAGAGTGACTTGTAGTTTTCAGGGAATAGGTCTTTCACTTCTTTGGTTAGGTTTATTCCTAGGTATTTTATTCTTTTGATGCAATGGTGAATGGAATTGTTTTCCTGATTTCTCTTTCTATTGGTTCATTGTTAGTGTATAGGAAAGCGACAGATTTCTGTGTGTTAATTTTGTATCCTGCAACTTTGCTGTATTCTGATATCAGTTCTAGTAGTTTTGGAGTGGAGTCTTTAGGGTGTTTTATGTACAATATCATGTCATCTGCAAATAGTGACAGTTTAACTTCTTCTTTTCCAATATGGATTCCTTGTATTTCTTTGTTTTGTCTGATTGCCATGGCTAGGACCTCCAGTACTATGTTAAATAACAGTGGGGAGAGTGGGAATCCCTGTCTAGTTCCCTATCTCAGAGGAAAAGCTTTCAGCTTCTTGCTGTTCAGTATAATGTTGGCTGTGGGTTTATCATATATGGCCTTTATTATTTTGAGGTACTTTCCCTCTATTCCCATTTTGCTGAGAGTTTTTATCATGAATGGATGTTGAACTTTGTCAAATGCTTTTTCAGCATCTATGGAGATGATCATGTGGTTTTTGTCTTTCTTTTTGTTGATGTGGTGGATGATGTTGATGGATTTTCAAATGTTGTACCATCCTTGCATCCCTGGGATGAATCCCACTTGGTCATGGTGTATGACCCTTTTGATATATTTTTGAATTCGGTTTGCTAATATTTTGTTGAGTATTTTTGCATCTACATTCATCAGGGATATTGGTCTGTAATTTTCTTTTTTGGTGGGGTCTTTGCCTGGTTTTGGTATTAGGGTGATGTTGGCTTCATAGAATGAGTTTGGGAGTATTCCCTCCTCTTCTATTTTCTGGAAAACTTTGAGGAGAATGGGTATTATGTGTTCTCTGTATGCCTGGTAAAATTCCGAGGTAAATCCATCAGCCCCGGCATTTTGTTCTTGGGTAGGTTTTTGATTACCGTTTCAATTTCTTTGCTCGTAATTGGTTTGTTTAACTTTTGTGTTTCTTCCTTGGTCAGTTTTGGGAGGTTGTATTTTTCTAGGAAGTTGTCCATTTCTTCTAGGTTTTCCAGCTTGTTGGCATATAGGTTTTCATAGTAGTCGTTAATAATTCTTTGTATTTCTGTGGAGTTTGTCGTGATTTTTCCATTCTCATTTCTGATTCTGTTGATTGGTCTTGATTCTCTTTTTCTCTTCATAAGTTTGGCTAGAGGCTTATCTATTTTGTTTATTTTCTCAAAGAACCATCTCTTGGTTTCATTGATTTTTGCTATTGTTTTATTCTTCTCAATTTTGTTTATTTCTTCTCTGATCTTTATTATGTCTCTCCTTCTGCTGACTTTAGGCCTCATTTGTTCTCCTTTTTTCAGTTTCAATAATTGTGATGTTAGACTATTCATTTGTGATTGTTCTTCCTTCTTCAAGTGTGCTTGGATCACTATATACTTTCCTCTTAAGACTGCTTTTGCTGCATCCCACAGAAGTTGGGGCTTTGTGTTGTTGTCGTCATTTGTTTCTATATATTCCTTGATCTCTATTTTGATTTGTTCATTGATCCATTGATTATTTAGAAGCATGTTGTTAAGCCTCCATGTGTTTGTGAGCCTTTTTGTTTTCTTTGTAGAGTTCATTTCTAGTTTTATGCCTTTGTTGTCTGAAAAATTGGTTGGTAGAATTTCAATCTTTTGGAATTTACTGAGGCTCTTTTTGTGGGCTAGTATGTGGTCTATTCCGGAGAATGTTCCATGTGCACTTGAGAAGAATGTATATTTTGTTGCTTTTGGATGTATAGTTCTATAGATGTCTATTAGGTCCATCTGTTCTAGTGTGTTGTTCAGTGCCTGTGTGTCCTTACTTATTTTCTGCCCGGTGTATCTATCCTTTGGGGTGAGTGGTGTGTTGAAGTCTCCTAAAATGAATGCATTGCAGTCTATTTCCCCCTTTAGTTCTGTTAGTATTTGTTTCACATATGGTGGTGCTTCTGTGTTGGGTGCCTATATATTTAGAATGGTTATATCCTCTTGTTGGACTTAGCCCTTTATCATTATGTAGTGTCCTTCTTTATCTCTTGTTACTTTCTTTGTTTTGAAGTCTTTTGTCTGATATTAGTGCTGCAACCCCTGCTTTCTTTTCACTGTTGTTTGCCTGAAATATGTTTTTTCATCCCTTGACTTTTAGTCTGTGCATATCTTTGGGTTTGAGGTGAGTTTCTTGTAAGCAGCATATAGATGGGTCTTGCTTTTTTATTCATTCTATTACTCTGTGTCTTTTGATTGGTGCATTAAGTCCATATACATTTAGGGTGACTATTGAGAGATGTATACTTATTGCCATTGCAGGCTTTAAATTTGTGGTTACCAAAGGTGTAAGGTTAGCCTCTTTAGTATCTTACTGCCTAATTTAGGTCACTTATTGAGCTGTTATATACACTGTCTGGAGATTCTTTTCTTCTCTCCCTTCTTGTTTCTCCTCCTCCATTCTTCATATGCTGTGTGTTTTGTTCTGTGCTCTTTTTAGGAGTGCTCCCGTGTAGAGCAGTCCCTGTAAGATGCCCTGTAGAGGTGGTTTGTGGGAGGCAAATTCCCTCAGCTTTTGCTTGTCTGGGAATTGTTTAATATCGCCATCATATTTAAATGAAAGTCATGCTGGATACAGTATCCTTGGTTCAAGGCCCTTCTGTTTCATTGCATTAAATATATCATGCTGTTCTCTTCTGGCCTGTAGGGTTTCTGTCGAGAAGTCTGATGATAGCCTAATGGGTTTTCCTTTATAGGTGACCTTTTTCTCTCTAGCTGCCTTTAAACCTCTTTCCTTGTCCTTGATCCTTGCCATTTTAATTATTATATGTCTTGGTGTTTTCCTCCTTGTATCCTTTCTGTTTGGGTTTATGTGTATTTCTGTGGTCTCTTCAATTATTTCCTCCCCCAGTTTGGGGAAGTTTTCAGCAATTATTTCTTCAAAGAGACTTTCTATCCCTTTTTCTCTCTCTTCTTCTTCTGGTACCCCTATAATACAGATATTGTTCCTTTTGGATTGGTCACATAGTTCTCTTAGTATTGTTTCATTCCTGGAGATCCTTTTATCTCTCTCTATGTCAATTTCTATACGTTCCTGTTCTCTGGTTTCTATTCCACCTTTGGCCTCTTGCATCTTATCCATTCTGCTCATAAATCCTTCTGTAGTTTGTTTCACTTCTGTGATCTCCTTTCTGACATCCTTGATCTCTCTCCGGACTTCATCCCATTGCTCTTGAATATTTCTCTGCATCTCCGTCAGCATGTTCATGATTTTTATTTTGAATTCTTTTTCAGGAGGACCTGTTAGGTCTGTCTCCTTCTCAGGTGTTGACTCTGTGATCTTTGTCTGCCTGTAGTTTTGCCTTTTCATGGTGGTAGAGATAGTCTGCAGAGCTGGTACGAGTGACGGCTGGAAGAGCTTTCCTTCTTGTTGGTTTGTGGCCTTCCTCTCCTGGGAGAATAGCGACCTCTAGTGGCTTGTGCTGGGCAGCTGTGCGTAGACAGGGCTTCTGCTTCCTGCCTGACTGCTATGGAGTTTATCTCCATTTTGCTGTGGGCGTGGCCTGGCTCAGGCTGCTGCTCCAAAATGGTGGATCCCCGTTGGATGGGGAGTGGCCACGAGGCTCTTTATCTCCGTAAGGGGCCTCCGTGCTCCCTGCTGCCCAGGGGGTTAGAGTGCCCAGAGATCCCCAGATTCCCTGTCTCTGGACTAAGTGTCCTGCCCTGCCCCTTTAAGACTTCCAAAAAGCACTCTCCAAACCAAAACAACAACAGCAACAACAACAAAAAATTAAATAAATAATTTAAAAAAAAAAGAAAGAAAAATGCACGATTTTCTTTGTCCTCAGGCGCCAGTCTCAGGCACCCACTCACTGGTCTTGCTGCCCTGTTTCCCTAGTATTGGGGTCCCTGTCCGTTTAAAACTTCCAAAAAGCACTTGCTGAAAAAAACAAAAAAATGGCCACTCCTGTTTCTTTGTTCTCCAGCGTCAGCCTCAGGCACCTGCTCACCAGTCCTGCTGCCCTGTTTCCCTAGTATCCAGGACCCCGTGCATGCGGTGTGTCTGTGCTCTGGTCCGGAT
Source organism: Manis javanica (assembly GCF_040802235.1). Taxonomy (NCBI): domain Eukaryota; kingdom Metazoa; phylum Chordata; class Mammalia; order Pholidota; family Manidae; genus Manis; species Manis javanica. The sequence continues at coordinate 67,236,223 of NC_133162.1, forward strand.
GGCTGGGGCTGGGTGTTCAGCAGTGCTGGGCTCCCTCTCCCTCCCGCTCAGATCTCTCTCTTCACGCTGGGAGCTGGGGGGAGGGGCACTCGGGTCCCGCCAGGCTGGGGTTTGTATTTTACCCCGTTCATGAGGTACTGGGTTCTCACAGGTGTGGATGTGGTCTGGATGTTGTCCTGTGTCCTCTGGTCTCTATTTTAGAAAGAGTTGTCTTTGTTATATTTTCATAGATATATGTGCTTTTGGGTGGGGATTTCTGCTGCTCTACTCATGCCGCCATCTTGGCTCCACCCCACTGGAAGGAATCTTAATGGAGAAAGATCATTAATTCTACCTCTGAACTGCATCTCTCAAAGGTGAAATCTGTTCTTGGAATTCCCACAAGAAGGAGATTCCATTGAGTGTCTGAGTGGAGAGACTGTGAGGTGGTGGGAAAAGAGCAGGGTAGCCAGGAAGTCCCAGGTTCAAAGCTTGGTCTTCCGCTCCATCAGCCCAGTGAGCTGAGGCTCCATGTCCTCATCTGTGAAACGGAGATAACTGTAGCTTACCTGCTGTCAGAGTTATTTGAGGGACAAAACTGAGAACATGCAGAAGAAGGTGTTCCTTCATTCCGGGCACCTCTGCTAAAAAAGTTCCATCAGGAAGGAACATTTTTTTCTTTCCTTTTAGGTACGTGACCTAAGAGTATTGTGCCTATAAGTGTGGACCTAAAAGATCTTTGCTTTGTGCTTTCCCATCCTTTTTTTGTTTAACAGCAATCATCTCTACTGATTTCTTGAATCTTTCACTTGTGTTCCAGGCAGAGGCCATGGGTGTACATTGCCTTTGTTACTAAAGGTATTATTATTAAGGATTCATATGGGTCAAACTGTTCACAGGCTGTTGCTATACACTGAGATTGAGCCTATTTCAAAGCTGTTATTGACATTTAGGTATACGCTTTCTACTTTTATAGTTTTTTTTTGACCTATAAACTGCACAGAGCATCCACGCTCTTGCACACACCCGGTAAGTCATCCAGGCACACGCTGAGGGAAGGGCTGCAGAGAGCAGCATTGTGAGCTTTCTCTTCTAGGCTGGCTCACTCAGTCCACAGGGTAACATTGGTGGTTTGGGCATGACTGCAATTTTCACAGATCATTTTTCCTTCCTCAAAGTTTCCTTTTCCTTTAACTCGATTTTGGTAATTTTTCTTGTTAAGATCATCTCAAGTACAGATGATATTATTCCAAAATATTGATAGTCCTCTAAAAATATTGGGATCTTTGCCCTTCAAAAAGGTGTCCATCAATATAAAACAATGCAGAACAGAAGGAACAAAACAGCAGTAGACTTACAGACACTGAAAAGTGACTAGTAGTTACCAAGGGGGAGGGGTTGGGATGGGTTGTGGGGAAGGGAGAGGGGCTAAAGGGGCACAGTAATTCACAATCACAATATAAGCTGGTCACAGGGATGGTAGTGCAGCATGGATAATATAGTCAATGATTCTGTAACATCTTTCTACATTGATATATAATAATCACTCTAGAGGGGGTAAGGATTTAATATGGGTAACTGTTGAACCATTGTGGTGTACATTTGGAACCCAATGATACTTCAGTTAAAAAAAAAGGCATCCATCATTCAGACCGCAAGTCCAAGTAGTGTAATCAGTGGTCTCAAGCATGTTTTAAGAATGTCGACACATGGGTACTAATGACTGATGGTAGTAACAATAACAGTAAAATTAGACAATTCACTGAGGTCACATCATGTGCCAGGCACTGGATTAAGTTCTTTTTACACTTATCATAGGTATTCTCAAAAATAGCCCTGCCAAGTGGGCATGACTATCCTTATTCTGCAGAGATGAAAGCTGAATCAATAAATTAATTTACAGAAAAATACTTCAAGCAATTAGACTCAGGGATGCAACAGCCCATGGTTTCTCCTGTGCTCTCAACTGTGTCCTAGGAATGCTGTGGCAATTAAGGACTAAGCAGACCTGGTTTCAGAAGCTGTGTAGGATCAGGGCATCAGGACAATGTAGAACCTTTTTCTTATATCTGTAAAGATCTGCTTTCTTGCCCTTTATAGTAGCTGTTACATCCATCTGCTCACAAGAAATTTCTTAATCACCTCGGTGATGTGATTCTGACTCAAGTATTTTATCCCTGCCACCCACGGGGAATGCTTATAGTTACAGCATCTGCTCACACCCTTCCTTCTGGTAAGCTCAGAGGAGGAGAATCACTGGAGGGGTTTCAGCAACATCTACCTCTTCTGGCTGTGAAGCAAAGTGTGCCATCTTTCAGTGCTCATGGAATATCTCTCACTGACCTCTTGCATTTAATATTCTGGACTAAATGCTCACCCTTGCTCCCCTATTTGCTATGGTGATTTTGGGCCTCTCCTTACATAGGTGGTTAAGAAATTAGGATCCTTCAGGAAGGATGAAGGCTATACTTTTCCAGAAGGCAAAGAATGTATTCCAGTGTAATATGACTGGTTTTCTAAGGGACAGTTTTATTGTTTGTGCTTATTGTAATAGTGAGTTTCTTTGAATTTACTTATCATAACAGGATATGGCTGAGTTAGAGTCTGTACAAAATGCAGGTAAGAAATCCCTTTCTAGTCATTCTCTCCACCTTCCTGGAAGCTCAGCATTTTTGGATGAATAAATTAGAAAGATGCAATTGTATCTTGAGCTATGGGGTTGGGTTTTTATGATGGTTGATTTTCAGTTTGAAGAATAGAACTTAGATGAATGTGCCTTATTATCTGCTCTTCAAATGCATGTTTTATTTTCTTAGAAAAGCCACTAAGATGATTCCTGCTCAGTTTCCTGTACATTCCTCTGCTATGCATGGATTTGGTTAATAGAACTTCTCCTCTCCTTTTAGACATATAAAAATACAGTCTGAAGATGTTCAATATACAAAATCTTTGTAGATTTTTCTGATATACCCTAATAGACTAGTTTCATGAACAATAAAAATCACTGCAGTTAACACATGTGCAAAATGTGTCTCTTGATGCCTCTCTGCCTTTAATATTGCCATCTGATATTCAGTCTATGATGTTTCCCTTTTTCAGTAAGCTAGGGCAGTCAGTCTTACCCAATTCTCTCTCCTTTCTCTAGTTGCTCTTCTCTTCATTTTCAATCCTATGAATTCTCTCCTCCATATTATTGTAAGACTTAAGTGTTTGGATGGACAGTGAGTTCCTTCCTCACACCTGGCTTCCTGAGCAAACAATGAGTTTTTGTTTGTTCCCTGGGCATGAGCCATCTCTCGTGGCCTGCTTTTTGTAACACACAACACTTTTTCCCTCTCTGGTGTTAATGGTCTCATTAAGGGTCTCAGAAAGGGTGGCTCTCTAATGTCATTTACCCAAGTGCCCTCAAGGTTTCAGTGGAAAAGGGACTGAGAGAAATAGAAAAACACAATCTCATATTTCTATTCATCTTCAGCCAGCCTTACCATGCTGCCCTTTCCAGGATGGCTTCATAATTAATATAGGCAACAAAGAAGCTAGCAATACCACGGGCTGCCCAGTCAAGTCACTTATAAATGCTTTTATTCTGCTAATAAGACATAAAGATGGCTAATAGTAGCCCTTTCATATTGTATTAGTGAAACACAATTTCTGAATGTGATATGAATTTTGTCTAATTAGTAGCTTTGAAGATGCCCTCAGACCGGTTTTCAAAGGGAATTTGATGCACTGAAAAGGGATTCAGGAGCCAGAGACCCCAGATGGCTCAGTATTCGGTAAACAGTGTGAGTTCAGTTTCCCAGGAGGTTGAGAACACCCCTATTCTAGGAAACATGATTGAGTATAAACGTTCTCAAGTGTTTTTCTATCAATGGAACAATACCTAGTACTCCTTATATTATTTCCTTACATCAATGAGTTGGAAAACCCACAAAGTTAAAGGAGACTGTTTCTTTAGCTTCAGGGACTTATAATTCCTGACACTTTCTCATTGTACAGCAGATCACAGAACCTGAAAAGAGCCAGCATACAGTGACCACTGTGGGAGAGGTTGGTTAGATCCCAGAGGGAGAGGTTAGCTAGATCCCAGAGCTGCTAACACCTCCCAGGGACCCCCGAGGCTCTTTGCTGAAAGTAGTTACACATCTTTTAGCTAAGTTGCCTTTCCTCCTTTTTTGCCCTCTTTCTCTTCTCCCTCCGTTTGTCTCTTGGTTAGTTAGTTTGTTTCTTCCGTCCTTTATACTTGTTTTTTTTTTTTGTGGACCTCAGGCATTGAGAATTGAGTTATGTGTTTCTCAGTTCATGATTCATTAGTAGGTAACTTACTTGTTTTATCTTTTTCTTCTTCATTGGTCCTCTTTATGTTTATTTCTCTACTTTTCATAGTCACCCACTCTAGAGCATTTAATATGTAAACTGAGATAGGTATCAGTGAAAACTATAAAGTTTTATTTAGCAAATGTGTCTTTTAAATTTATGTAAATGGTGTTATGTTACAGAACTCATTTTGTTTCATTTATTTATTCAATCCTACTGTTAAAAAGATTCAATAGCATTACTGTTTGTAAATTTCTAGCTTCTTCTGTCTGCTACATAATTACTTTAACAGTGGCATCTAGATTACTTTTAACTTCAGTACCATAAGCAATATTTTAATGAACATCTTGGTACATGCCTCCTTATCTTCCTTTGTGAGAATTTCCCCACTGAGGAATAAGATGGCTTAGGTTGTAGGTGTGAGCGTCTGTAGTTTCACCAAGTTCAAAAATTTTCCCCTCAAAAATGTCTTCTTTACTAGCAATGTATTAATGTTCTTAGTCATTTACATTCTGTCATTGCTTGGTATTATGTGAGCATCAGCTCAAAGTTCAGAATCTCATCACCTAAGTGAGGTCCAGGTGAATAGGAGCCTCCTTGGATGTAGTCCTTTAAGTATGATTCTTTGATTGGAGTTTCTCTTGATCTGTGAAAGTAAAAAGACAAGCTATTTGTCTCCCAAATACCCAATATTCAGACATCAGGTAACCTCCATAGACATTCCTACTCAAAAAGGTGGAAAGTGGGAGGCAAGAAGAGTCACTGGATCACAGTAATTATAAAATATAGCTGGGAAAATGTAGTATGCTCCTTTATTAGAACTCAATTCTATTTCTGCTCAGGAGTTATTCTTCAGGGCTCTTGGCTGTCCTCTCTGGGCTTTTGATTGTACTCTCTGAATCATCCTTTTATTTTTATGAAAGTGGCCCATGTTTGCAATTGAGTAGGTTTCTCAGTCTGCCTCTTATTTGTAGATGCTGGGGTCTAAGGCCTCTTTTCATTTTGTACTATCTCTATCCCTGTCAGTCCAAGCAGTTGATGTTTCTGCATAAATCATTCTCTTAAAAACTTTGTGCATCTCCTGTGTATCTTTTTAGAATTCCTGCCATTAGACAAAAACATACTAACAAATCTCTTGAAGATAAATTCTTTTATACCTTAGGCTTCCATCGAGGAACAATAATCTTAATCTTCTTAGAAGCTCTATTGTTTGTTTTAAAAGACCTCTGAGTCATACTCTTAAAATCTTGAGAGCTTTTTGTTCCACTGAGTGACATTTTGAGTGTCTCTTGATATTTCTGAGATCTTAAAGGATTTTATGCTCAATCCCTCAGCTTCATATTTAAAGCTTATTTTCTTGAAAGTCTCCTAAATTTGATATTTTCTTAGAGCTATTTCTTAAATTTAGTATTGTTTTTCATCTGGTGAGGGTGGGTATTTTTTAAACCAACAAGCTCTGGTTTTTTTAATATAATGATGGTCTTTTCTTTAGCTTATCACTATTTTCTCAGATTTTACTGTCAATAGCATTTATGTTGCATTTTCACCACTCTGGCTGGAAACTTCCTTAGCTGTGTCATGCAATTTACTAGGTACTTGTAATTTAATTTACTTTAATTTTCACATTACTTCTGGTTATTGTTGCTAAACTTCCTGCCACTACAAGATAAGGATCATCTTTGCTCCAGTTTCCAGTTAGATTTTCCTCATTTTTTTTAAGCATTCATTTACAGCTTCCTTAAAGTAAAAATTCTATTAACATTCTAATTAAGGTAATTTAGACTTTCACTAATGCTCTGTTTAAAGCCCTTTATCAATCTAGTTTCTGCACACTGCCTCTCCCACTTACAAGATTTTGTTGTGATATATCCCACTTTTGGTACCAAAATCTGTATTAGTTATTTATAGCAACATAACAAGTCACCTTAAAACTTAATGGGTTAAAACAACTAACATTATCTTATATCCTGAGAGTTGGAAATAAGGAAGTAGCTTAGATGGGTGATTCTGCTTCAGGATCATTTGCAGGTTTGTTGGTAAACTGTTAGCCAAGGTTGCAATAATCTCACAGTCTGGGAAATCTGATTCTAAACACATTCACACAACTGTTGATCAGCCTCAATCTTCACTGACTATTGGCTGGGGATTTATCAAAACCTTATCATTCAAACCTCTCTGGAGGGCCGTTTACAACATGGCTGCCTGATTTCCCCAGAGCAAGAAATGAAAGAGAGGGAGAAAAAAAGAGGGGGAGATCTAAGATGGAAGTCACAGTCCTTTATAACCTGGTCTTAAACATGATATTTTGTCACTTATGCCATCTGCTGCCTCTCACAGGAACCAACCCTGATTCAATATGGAAGAGTACTATGTACATGGGTGGGAATGCCTGGAGACAGCTGTCATGGGGAACCACTCTGGCTACAGAAATGACTCTATTTTCTCAGTGCTGTTATTAAACAATCCATTGTTCATCCATGGATTTGTAGTTATTATTCCTAACATATATTCAATTATTACATAGATATGGGTTAATTTCTAGCTTCTTGATTTTTTAAAATCTTTTATTACTTGTGACTTTTCAGTATGTTACAATTTGTGACCTTTCAATAATTTGTCTTACCTGGAAGGACATAAAGGAAATAAATGGTTAAAAAGCAGGCCTATAATTTTTGTCTCCCCAGGGGATTCTTTTAGAAAAGAAAGAAGGCATGGACTCAATCATATCTTATAAAATATGCTAATGGAAGATCTGATAAACAACTAATGGTTTTTGCTAGTGGGAGAGTTTAGCAGGATGTCTGACTGTTTAGGATTGTTCATGGTAAGCAAGCTTGAGATCTATGGATTTATGGGGCATAGCTCCCTAGAAAATGTCACACAAACTGTATAACCCTCTGACTCTACCAAATGAGCAGATATTTCCTGTTTACTTGGAAAGTAGATGATCAAATTTTGAGATTTCTTCTGATTCAGGTTAGTTGTTATTTTCTTTGAGAAAACTTGGTAGGTGGTGTTGTGATTGTCCAAAGAAGACACATAGTATCTGTTTATTTCTTTTTGTTAGCAGTCATTGATAATCAGTGAATCAATGACCAGAGCAATTAATTCATTGCGGGTTGCAAAATGATGCAATTCTAATTCCATCATTCCTTCTTCATTTATTAGCTGATACACATCTTTAAAGAGAAACTTCTCTTCACCTACTACTTGGTAATCCATTAGTATAGTTCTTATAGGAAAGTCAGGATAAATTCTTTAGTCTTTTCCTTTATTGATTAGTTTTTTAAATGATTTGGTTTGCTATCATCTTTCAAAGTTGATCTATAATTATTATTTTGTAGTGTTATTATGAAGCCATGGTTTTAAGCATATTTTATGTATTTCAATTCATTGTGGTTATTATCCTTATTGATGCTGAGGTTGTACCATATTTGATGAGCAGGAACCTCATCAACTTGGCTCTTGAGCCTTTTAGACATGGTTCTAATATTCTTTGACAGCTTCCTTTTCATTAGGTGCAATAAAATGCTCTAAGCTCATCTTGTATATTTCTGCTCTGCAGTGGGAGCCAACTTTTTCTTGAGGATTCCTGATTTTCTTTAGAGGGAAATAGTACTTAGAAGCCATAATCTGAATGCTAAGATTTTTATTGCTACTGGGTTTCTCCACAGTCTTGCCAACAAAGTACACTGTCAAACTTTTGAGAAAAGATTTTTTTTTCTTTTGATAAATTGCATCTTGGCATAATTCCAGTTTGTGTTTCTCTTAATATGAGCAAGCTTAAACATCATTTCTTAAGCCTAAGGACCATTTCTTTTTTCTGGGAGTAGTTTGTTCATTTCACGAACCCATTTTAAAATAACACTGTTGGACTTTTTCTTCTCTATTTTTAGAATTGTTTTATACAGCAGTTCTCAAAGTATAATCTTGGGATCCTGGGAGTTCCCTAAGACTATTTCAGGCAGTGTATGAAGTCAAACATATTTTCATAATATTAAGATATCATTTCTTCTTCACTGTCATCATTTCATGAGTACACAGTGAAATTTTCAAGACATGTGTATTATAACAGCAGGAATGAAAAAACAGTTGTCTTTTATTAAATTAGGCATTTTGAAAAGTTGCAAAAATGTCAAACAATGACATTCTTCCCACTAATATTTTTATTTGTTTTTATGTAATCAAGTTTATCGATTGTTTTGAGTCATTTGACACCATACTTCTTGCAAGTGACGCTAGATACAAGAGGATAGTGAAGATATAATTTTAACTGCTGAAGAAAAGGATTTTGAATTGGTGTTGTACATCCTATTAAACAATTAGAGTGAATGAAAACAGATATTTTAGATACTCAAAGCCTCAGGAAGTTTAGCATGCAAAGATCCTCCTGAAAGCTACTTGGATGGAGGTGGCAGGAGAACTATGACATAATGTCTTTGTGAAATTGAAGTGAGCAGAACAATACATAGGTTATAGGTGAGGGGAGGTGGTCTAGGTGCATGAACACTTCCCTCTTCATGAGCAGTAGGCACTGCCAAGTCTTCATGGCATGATTTTTGGTAGTCACATCATGCTGTTGATCTACACTTATGTTAAATTAATTTTCCTTTCTACAATACCCTATAAATGATCCATTTTTTTACTGTTTACTTAAGCAGATTCGAGTCTGAGTACTAAGTACGGGGTCTATTTTTGGGCTTTGCATATTGACCTTTTGGATAACTGAGGAAACCCATTTTGGCCACTCCTGGGACTCAGACATGTCTAGAAGAGCAGTGTTCTCCCCTGTCCCCCATCATGAGTATCTGTACATACAGCAATAAGTGGAGATCTTGACTGCTTTTGTGTCCTAGTGATGGAGTGTAGCTCATACTCCAATTCCATACTCCTCCAGAACTGCATCCTTAAACTATAAAAAGAACTGTGTAGAGAGACTACTGTCATGAAAATATTAGATTGCTTCTGAAACCTGTTTTTCAAGACCTGATCCCTGTGAGGTTAGCTTCATTCTTATGGAAAAGAACAGTCACACATTAAAGATTTTCAGCAGTCCCAAACTGGGGATGCATGCTGAAGCAGCACTGCGGAAACACAAATAAAAAGTCATCAGTTACTGTAGTAATCAAGTATTGCTCTGCGAAAGCTTGGGAAGACCTTGGGAGCCCAAATGTATGGGCTTCAGGCTGCATTCCACAGTTGTGCCCTCAATTCTCATCATTTTTTTCCCCCTGGCTTAGGAGAGAAGAAACTAATCTGCACACCAGTCTGTCATCTTCATTACCTAGGAGATAAACCAATTCTCGAAGGATTTCTTCCCCTCCAGCCACCAGGCCTCCTCTGCAGTTTAATTTGCATTTGTATTACTCATTTGGTTGTTATTTATAAAGTGGCAGGGATTAGGTTTCAGAGTAAAGCTGGATTGGTGTTGAAGTTCATAACTACTTTTCAAAACTGAAATTTCTTAAATAAGCCCAAATAAGGGGGAATTGTTCTTAGGAAGATGCTGACTTGGTTTTTGGATGGAGTATTATTCTTTCTGAACAATTCCTGACTGTGGTCATCACTTGCCATTCCTTGGGTATTAGTATTCCATGAAGCCAGAAGCATCATTTTGGAGGCACGATTATGAAATAATTAGAAGTGGACAAGTATATCTAGAGTTACCTGTTTTTATTAAAGTAGAAGACAGAGTTTTCAAATCTGGCTGGCTGGCTGGCTGCTTTAGAGAAGGACCCTAGCCTAGTCAACCAGCCAGTCAAAGATGTCATCCTTTGGTTTGTGCCACTCATTGTTGCCCAAACTAAGAGACAGATTTGTAAATACCAGATCTCGATGTATAGTTTGTAGTGGGAGATTCTCTTTTATGGATTCTAGAACATTTAAGTCCGTTATCCTGAGCATTGTTTTCTGAAATGCTGCATTACGGAGGTGAACTGAATTCCAGGTATGGGGACTGGGCTACTCTTGCAGGACATAAGCTGAAGAGTTCTCTTCCCCTGACAGGGATCTTATGTTCTTTACAGCAAAGTTGAAGCAGCACTCACCTACACATGCATTTTGTCTCTCTTTCATTTTACTTTCACTTTTGCATAGATTCTACAATTATTTTGCAAACTCCGAGAATGGTTTCCAGCTTTTCATCAGCAACACCACATTCATATCCTTTAAAGTTTGTATCTGTACAGGTAGAAACTCCAGTGTTGAGTGCTCAAAAGAGGAGACCTGGATGACCTAACTGTTGCATATGCTACCTACAGGCTTTGGGTCCATTATTATAAACTTTCTTTTTTTTTTAATTAAAAAGTTCTTTTTATTAATTATTATTGATATACACTCTTATGAAGGTTTCACAAGAAAAATAATGTTTCACAAGAAAACAATTACATTCACCCTTACTGTCGAGTCCCTCCCCATTATTCCATTGCAGTCACTGTCCATCAGTGTAGCAAGATGCCACAGAGTCCCTATTTGTGTTCTCTGAGCTACACTTTCTTCCCTGTGACTCCACAGAGACCATGTGCACCAATCATGATATGCCACAATCCCCTTCTCCCTCCCTCCCCACCCACTCTCTCCCAACCCTCCCCTTTGGTAAGCACTAGTCCCTTCTTGGAGTCTGTGAGTCTGCTGCTATTTTGTTCCTTCAGTTTTGCTTCATTGTTATACTCCACCAATGAGGGAAATCATTTGGTATTTGTCTTTCTCTGCCTGACTTATTTCAGTGAGCATAATACCCTCTAGCTCCATCTATGTTGCAAATGGTAGGATTTGTTTTTTTCTTATGGCTGAAAAGTATTCCATTGTGTATATGCACCACATCTTCTTTTTCCATTTATTTGCTGATGGACAGTTAGGTTGCTTCCATATCTTGGCTATTGTAAAAAGTGCTGTGATAAACATAAGACTGCATATGACTTTTTGAATTTGAGAAGTTGTTTTCTTTGGGTAAATTCCTACGAGTGGAATTCCTGGGTCAAATGGTATTTCTATTGTAGTTTTTTGAGGAGCCTCCATATTGCTTTCGACAATGGTTGAACTAGTTTACATTTCCATCAGCAGTGTAGGAGGGTTTCCCTTTCTCAGCATCCTCACCAGCATTTGTTGTTCTTAGTCTTTTCTGTGTTGGCCATCCTAACTGGTGTGAGGTGATATCGCATTGTGGTTTTTTAATTTGCATTTCCCAGATAATTAGTGATGTGGAGCATCTTTTCATGTGCCTGTTGGCCATCTGAATTTCTTCTTTGGAGAAGTGTCTGTTCATATCCTCTGCCCATTTTTTAATAGGGTTTTTGCTTTTTGGGTGTTGAGGTGTGTGAGTTCTTTATATATTTTGGATGTTAACTCCTTGTTGGATATGTCATTTACAAATATATTCTCCCATACTGTAGGATGCCTTTTTGTTCTGCTGATGATGTTCTTTGCTGTACAGAAGCTTTTTAGCTTGATGTGGTCCCATTTGTTCATTTTTTATTTTGTTTCCCTTGACTAGGGAGGTGCATTCAGGAAAAAGTTGCTCATGTTTATATTCAAAAGATTTTGCCTTTGTTTTCTTCTAAGAGTTTTATGGTTACCTGCTTACATTCTGATCTTTGATTCATTTTGAGTTTACTTTTCTCTATGGGATTAGACAATACTCCAGTTTCATTCTCTTGCATGTAGCTGTCCAGTTTTGCCAACACCAGATGTTAAAGAGGCTATCATTTCCCCATTGTATATCCATGGATCCTTTATCATGTTTTAATTGACCATATATGCTTGGGATTTTATCTAGGCTCTCTAGTATGTTCCATTAGTTTATGGGTCTGTTCTTGTGCCAGTACCAAATTGTTTTGATTACCGTGGCTTTGTAGTAGAGCTTGAAGTTGCGGAGTGTAATTCCCCCAGCTTTATTCTTCTTTCTCAGGATTGCCTTTGCTATTTGGGGTCTTTTGTTGTTCTTTATGAATATTAGAACTATTTGCTCTAGTTCGTTGAAGAATGCTGTTGGTATTTTGATAGGGATTGCATTGAATCTGTAGATCGCTTAAGGCAGGATGGCCATTTTGACAATATTAATTCTTCCTAACCGTAAGCATGGGATGTATTTCCATTTATTGGTATCTTCTTTAATTTCTCTCATGAGTGTCTTGTAGTTTTCAGATATAGGTATTTCACTTCCTTGGTTAGGTTTATTCCTAGGTATTTTATTCTTTTTGATGCAATTGTGAATAGAATTATTTTCCTGATTTCTCTTTCTGCTAGTTCATCATTACTGTATAGGAATGCAACAGATTTCTGTGTATTAATTTTGTATCCCACAACTTTGCTGAATTCAGACATTAGATCTAGTAGTTTTGGAGTGGATTTTTTAGGGTTTTTTATGTCCAATATCATGACATCTGCAAACAGGGACAGTTTAACTTCTTCCTTGCTAATCTGGATGCCTTTCATTTCTTTGTGTTGTCTGATTGCCGTGGCTAGGACCTCCAGAACTATGTTGAATAAAAGTGGGGAGAGTGGGCATCCTTGTCTTGTTCCTGATCTTAAAGGAAAAGTTTTCAGCTTCTTGCTGTTCAGTATGATGTTGGCTGTGTTTTGTCATATATGGCCTTTATTATGTTGAGGTACTTGCCTGATATATCCATTTTGTTGAGAGTTTTTATCATGAATGGATGTAGAATTTTGTTGAATGCTTTTTCAGCATCTTTGGAGATGATCATGTGGTTTTTGTTTATGTGGTGGATGATGTTGATGGATTTTCAAATGTACCATCTTTGCATCCCTGGAATGAATCCTACTTGATCATGATGGATGATCTTTTTGATGTATTTTTGAATTCAGTTTGCTAATATTTTTTTGAGTATTTTTTCATCTATGTTCATCAAGGATATTGGTCTGTAATTTTCTTTTTTTTGTGATGTCTTTGCCTTGTTTTGATATTAGAGTGATGCTGGCCTCATAGAATGAGTTTGGGACTATTCCCTCTTCTACTTTTTGGAAAACTTTCAGGAGGATAGGTATTAATTCTTCACTATATCATAAACTTTTTAAATTATAGTTTTCCTATTTATAAATAGATCACATTAGTAACTATCCTATCTCATGGGGCTGTACTGGGATCAAAAGTAATAGTTCCTGGGAAGTGCCAAGTATAGGTGGCTTGTAGCCTTTCTGGTAGCCCCAAAGATGCTCACTTCCAGGTATTCACATCCTTACATAATCACCTCTTGCCATCAGGAGGACTGATGTGTGTGAACTCTAGGGTTGTGTGGGCAAGATGCGGTGTGATATCTGAGGCAAATCAAAAAAGACATTGTGTCTTCCATTTTGCTTTCTTGCATCTCTTGCTCAGGAGGAGGGCAGAGGGTACTAACTCTTATGGAGAGGTCCAAGTATGGGAACCACAGCTCTTGCCAGCAGCCATGTCATTGAGGCACTCTGGAACTGGAGCCTCCAGCCCCTGTCAAGCCTTCAGATGACTACAACCTCATGAGACACCCTGAGCAGAACCACCCAAACAAGCCACTGTTGAATTTCTGACCCACAGAAACTATGAGATAATAACTTGTTTTAGACTGCAAAGCTTTGGAGTAATTTGTTCTACGGCAATAGATAACCAATACAGTATAAAGGTATACAGTATATCATAGAAATTATTATTATTCTAGTCTGATCGATTAGATTATATTTTGGTTTTTTTCTGGTGGTGTTTTGATGTGGAGGAGATGCCAAGATAATCAGAGATACCAGTTAAGCCATTTTAGTGTGGTCATGTTTCTAAAGTGCCTAATTTGTCTTTCAGAATGCTGTAGTGATTTTCATTAACTTCACTTATCTTGTGATACCTTAATATAGTTATTGGAATACTGGCTACACCATTTAATTATGCTAGACAAATTGGACTGGCAAACAATTTCAGGATCAAACATGTTTTAAGATGAATACAAAAGAAAGCAGAAGTAGAAAGCTTAATGCAAATCCCTTTGTCTCTAGTTGTATGTTCTGAGGTCAGCTTCCCTAAGAGGGTCATGATTATGTGGCTGGTATACATGATTATGAGACTGAAATAAATTAAGATAAAGAAGAGCCTGGTTGATTTATATTCTAATTCATAGTTAGACATTAATGATCATTAGGAAAATTGGTTTTTCTCTGAAATATAAATAGGTTGCAGTATTGAGTGAACAGGCAAAGAATTTTGCCTACAAGTAAATAAAAGGGAAGTGTCATCTACCTTGGGAGACTTGATTATAGAGTAAACTTGCACTTGGGATGTCTTCCAGCTATGGCTTTATGTTCCCCTAGCCTATTCCATGGGGACATTCTTACAACAGATAGTGCATAATCATGGTCTTGAGGCAGGAAAATCAGTTTCAGATTCTAATTCAATTTCTTCCCATGTGTGTGGCCTTGTGGAAACTAACCTCTGTGCATGGCCTGCCATGGAAACATGGTAAAACTGAATCCAAACCTGAATGAACAGAGAAGTTTGAAATTTCCAGATGAACTTGTGCATATGCTTCTCTATTGACTGAAAGATTTTTTGTTGGGTTCCTTTCATGGAATGTTCAGTTCACATGAAGAAAGTTCCCAAGCTTCCTTCTGCCCTTATTGGTTCCATGGAGTTTGGCTTTCTCTGTTTATATGAGCATTTATCCTGCTTTGCAACAATATCTTTATGGGCCTCTGTCTCCACTAGGTTCTAAAGCTTTTTTGGGAATGGACTATGTCTTATTCATTTTTTGTTATTTATTTTAATTCTCAAGACCTAGAACATAGAAGTTTCTTAATAAGTATTTGATGAGGGTAAATGTCACAGGTTTTTAAACTTTGCTCTTTATCTTGGAACTATGGACATTGCTATGAAGTTTTTTAATCCAGCAATTGTTAATTTAAAAAAGAAAACAAGAAATGAAATATAAGTTAAAAAATGTGAATGTTTCTGTAGAAATAAATCACTATACTTAGTGACCTTGAACTGAGTCTGATTATGTGGGATTTAATCAATGCAGTGAATAAGCCCTTTATAAAAAGCCTCAAAAACCTTGCGCTTACATGAACTGCCCTGGGATTTTTAAAATAGATGTGCAGATTTCCCAGGCAAAGGGACTTCCCCCAGGAATTAACCTATGCCCTGGATTTTGTTGACACAAACATTTTGCAGCAGTTCTTGTCTATGAAATTTTTGGGCTGAACAGGAATATGCAGGGAGCAGAAGAGAAGGCCCTGGCTCACAGTAATGTATATTAATAACAGAAAAGGAGACTCAGATGGAGGGAATTAAGTCCCTTTGCAACCAACCCACATAACTTAGCAATGAAATGTGGACTATCTTAACTGTTTAAATAGAATGTTATAGATTGCCGGATAACTATCTCATTCATTTAAAAATATAAATTACACCACCAACAAAACTTTCCCTTGTATAAGTAACTGAAAAGGCCCAAGCTTAAAATATTAATTAAAATATGCATTAAATCCTCCATAAATAATGAAGTGGCATTGCTTTCAGCATTATTTCTTGAGGAAGTGGGCCTGGTAACAGCAGTTCTCAAAGAGAAGGGAACTGGGCAAAGAATTCTCCTGTTTTAGTTCCTTTTCCCAGATGTATTCTTTTTAAAAAGAACACTACATCTTCAAAATGCTCTCCAAAACTATTTGCTAGGTTCAGAGAAGTTTGGAGAATTTTTAATACTAAAATTGTCCTTTCAGAGGCACACAATGGATCTTTCCCTAATGTGAGTTGGATTTAAAAAGAAAAAAATTATAAAAGCAATACAGGTTCATTCTAGGGAGAAAAAAGCAATAAAAATCAACCAACAAATTCAGAAAGTAGAGACTTCTGAAGACATCTTTAGAAAACTTTAATTTCTTCCTAAAGGCCAAATTTTACTCAAGGATAGATTTAGCTGGAAAGAGCCAGGCCAGTTTCTTTATATCCCACATATAGACCCAAATAGTTCACCTAATGATAGTACAGGCTTTGGAGGCGGTCAGCCTGGAGCAAGCCCTGGTTCCCCTACTTGCTATGTGATGTTAGATAAGTTAAAGATGTTTAATATCCTGTAACTCAATTTCCTTATTAGTAAAATCGGGAAATTAACAATACCAATTTTATAGAGTGTTGTAAGGCTTAAAATTAAAATGATATAAAGAGTTTTAAAACTTTACATATAATGGACTTGTTTTTGTGATAGTGCCTATAGATTTATCTTATTGTTTTTAATATTGTGTAGAATTTAATTTTATGACACGTAATAGTTCAGCAATTTTAAAAACATGCTTTAGAGTGGAGTAGGTATTTTTAAGCATGGCATGACATTCAGAAGCATAAAATGAATGATTGGTAAATTTAACTACACACAAATTAACATTTATGAACAAGAACAAAAAGCTCATGAACAACGTTAGAAGATAATGGAAAAATAGGAAGAAAATGATAATTCATAGAAAAAGATTTAACTTCTTTCAAATATAAAGAGCTTTTCCAAATAAAGAAGAGATTAATCCAATAGAAAAACAAGCAAAGACACAGTACATCTGAAATACACATGCACATTGCCAATTTGCAAATGAGAACTATGAGACACTATCCTTTCCTATAAAATTAGCAAATTTAGAGGGATGTTAATACACAGGGTTACTGAGTGTTTATAAGAAAATGAGAATATAAATGCACTCTTTATGAATGTAAGTTGGTCTAGCCATTGCTGTGGGTTGTGGATGTAAGTTGTATAGTTGAGTGCAAAATGTGAATTTGAATTACAATTTTAAAAATGAGAAGGCCATTCACCCCCAGAATTGCACTTTTGAGGCTGCTTACAGATGGACTAATATGCTTCTGCATGTGCACAAAGATTGATGTATGCGCATGTTGCAGCGTTTTTGTATTCCTGGGAGCTGGGCATAGAACATGGACAGCTCTGAAAAGTTTGTCACTCATGGGTTGTTTTCTGCTGTCTCCTCAGAAAGACAGGGCAGGGTGCCAGCTCTTGGGGATGCGCAGGGGGCCTGGAATCCTGTTCTCCTGTTGAGCAAAATGCTGAAGGTGCTGGTAGAGGAGAGGAAGCTGGCTTCTATCCAGGCCCCGGGCTATGACCCACCATGCCTGAAGGAGCCAGCAGAAGCCAAAGTTGGCTGCTCCTGGGGGACGGATTGGACATTTTCCTGCCAGTGAGGAGAGAGGGAGAGGGGAAAGCAGAGGAAGCCCCTGAGGCCCTGGTGCACTGAGATTGAGGCTGCACTACAGGGTGCCTGGTCCCCACTGGGCGCCCAGCATCTCTGACACTACACCATTTGGCTGCTGCAGTGCAGAGGCAGAGACAGGACAGAGCTGCCTATGATAGAGGCAGGCAGGCCAGGACTGCAGAGGCCTGAGGAAGGGGCAGGGACGCAGAGAAAACCCTGGACCCCTCTAACAGCCACATCAAGCACAGGCAGCAGCAGTCAGAGGAATTCTGATCTGTGGAGCAGTGAAGGTCACCTCCCAACAAACTCTCAAACTCAGCTCAGCTCCTCACCAGCCTGAGTCAGTCCCTACCCCCCAACCCCTGAGACAGGGGAGGAAAGGAACCGTGAGCTATGAAGGCAGACCAATAGAAGGTATCCAAGTAACGGAAGTACACCAGAGTAAAGGAAAAAAAAAAACAAGGGTTCTGCCTGAATGCTGCCTTGGGATCTAAAGATTTAAGATGATTTTAGTAAATTATATTCTTGATAGATACTTCTACCTTGGCAATATTCCCTGATTTTTTTTGGAGCTGTTGTTACACTGAATGATGGATTCAGATGGAGACACAATGGATGTGTACCTAACACCTTGTAAATTCCCAATATGACAAAGGCATTCGAAATTTTTTAAAAACAAGACAGAGCCCAACATAATGAACTGCACAAAGTTTGGTATCTTTCACCTCTAATCTTTGCTGTTACTGAAGCCCACAGAGAGGAAAGGATGGCTTTCCCCCAAATCTGACTTTATTTTTCTGCTTTGGAACTTTATTGTTCAAACAAATCTATCCAGAGACTATGCTTACAGTTTTTTGTATAGTCATTTTCTTTTATTAGATTGTTTGACTAGAATATACAATCATTTTTGCATTTGTGTCTCCTAAATACTTGGCAGAAAGCATATCACTCCTATTAAGGGCAATGAAGCTAAGGTTGAAAGAGGTTGTGAATATTTTATGTTAAAGATGGATGGTGGGGGAATCCCTTAATTTGTTGTCTTTGACTAAATTAGGAGGCTGCTCAATTTTTTGTCTTAGCAACTTACCACTTTTCCTTTGCACAATGACTATTTGCAGAAAAAAAT
This sequence comes from Manis javanica, assembly GCF_040802235.1. Classification (NCBI taxonomy): domain Eukaryota; kingdom Metazoa; phylum Chordata; class Mammalia; order Pholidota; family Manidae; genus Manis; species Manis javanica. The sequence goes on from NC_133162.1 coordinate 67,254,815, forward strand.
AAGTCTATATTCACTCAAAGAAAAGACCTCAGCTGAATACCAGACTGATTGATACATGTAGAGATATTGGTCTCCTGTTCATAGTTATTTTTCCACATTAACGTGGAAGAGCTGCCAATTCAAAATTGAAGCCCTCAAGTGAAGCCCCATGGCATTACAAAAAAGCATATGCTCCTGGCACTTTCCAGCTGTCAGAATCCACACTCACCTTTCTTCTAGTATCTTATTATAGATATTTTGACCAGGATTCAAAATGCAGAAGCAGGAGGATGATTCGCTTGTTCCATGTCACAAAACACCACATTGATTGAGAAGACAGGGGGCAATTGAAGTGGAAGTTTGGTCTCTGGAGAATGATTTTGCCTGGAAAGGATTCAAGCCCGTCATGTCTGTAGGCAGTGTGTGCACTGCCTTAGAGATCTATACATGCCTGGGTTTGACTCCTGGGTCCATTGTTCACTAGCAAAAAGATCTTGAGCAAGTTATTTGATCTCAGTAAGCCTCACTTTCTCACAATGAAACCTGGGTAAGATATGCATCTCTCTGAGCTGTGATGGGGATATAATGTTGGTTGTGTATTTTTTGGCACAATCCCTGGGTCAAGTATTTATGTGGTACTAAAGTAAGGAACTGAGATGATGCTGTGGCCTAAAGAGGAGGCATGTCCACTGTGTTATAAAAGGTGTTTTGCAGTGGGTTGGGGTGGGAAGGATAGACCCAAGGGTAGTGGGGAGGATGAGAGCCAGCATGGCTGGGGCGTCTGGTGGCAGGAAGTATATGATGTTATCCATGGGCCAGAGAAGTCTGGCAGAAGGCAGGGCTCAAACAGGCAACAGTGTTCAAGAACATCAGAGTAATGTCTAGAAATCATGGAAAGAATAAGGCAGTGTACTCCAGTTTCAGTGGGAAAGAATACAGTGGAAGCTACCCAAGTAGGGACCAGGTAGGCCCGTCACAGGGGGCCTTATGTCATTGGAGTATAAGAACAAGAGACTAATCAGTTTCTACCACTAGGATTGGACATAAAATATAGGCTAACTTGCCTTCTTTAAGCCCTCATAGGTGAGGATTATGGAGCCTGGAGTAGGGTCAGACTGCTCAAGGGATTTAGTGGCTCCCAAAGGGTTGGGGGGATAAGATAAAGCTGTGCAGAGAACCAAGCAGGTATTGCCAGCTATGGCCTGGCACATCCAATTTGAATAATATTTATATTTTTCTACCAGAAGCTAGCAGCTTTCACACTTCATATTGCTAAAATTATATTCTCTTTTAGAAATGGATACATATCAATAATGGCCACTTGGTGGGTTATATTTGGGTGGGTTCAGAATAATTTTCTAACAAAACCCTCTATTTAAATGTGGTTAGTTTTTTCAGTTCTGTTATTTTGTCTCTTGGAAATCTCCCTCTATAGGCAGGGCTTTCGCCAGTTCTGCACATGGGAGTGAACTTGCAGATAACACTCAATCTTTATGTTGAGAAGCAAGGTTTTGCCAGTTTCTTCTCAGGTACTGTTTGCTTAGGAAGCTGGCTGTGATGTGCACAGCTGGAGAGTGGCCACTATGCTTTCTTGGAAGCCTCTTGACAGTATGAAATGTGCCCTCCAAACTCACTTCTTTTCAGAGTCCTACAGCAGGAGGATTGCTCCACTGGACTGCTTGCCAGAATTTATTCTTGTTTTTGACTCCAGATTCTTTGATCTATTTTCTGCATCACAGGTTTTAAATATGGCTGTTCTCCAGACATAAATGATTAAAATTCAAAACACATGCAAATGCCATGTTAGTTAAGAGAATGAAGTTTTTTCTTTGAAAGATAAAAAGCAAATAAATCATGTACGTACCTTATGTTTGCAATAATAGCTATACTAATGTTTATGTCAAATTTCAAAGGAGAACAAAAGCTTAGCTAATGGTGTGTAACAAAGAATCTCCCAGTGTGAAGTACAATAGTACTTGTTTGTTCATAATATAGGGTACCTGGGGAAAAATGGATTTATCTGGGATGAGCTGATCTTCTCTATAGTAAATAGTAGGAGAATAACAGTTGCTTTGAATTTAACATGCTTTAAAACCTACAAAGTTTTACTTTGTGGGTGTAAAGTCTCATTGTGAGAAGAGATTTTGATTTATTTATGGCCTTCACTTGTAACACCAGTTGTGTGTGTGTATTTTATTATTATGGATGTATGTGTGTGCCGTGTGTGTGTGTGGTGTGTGTGTGTACTGTATGCCAGTGTATTATGTGTTTGTGCTGGAGAAAGGGATTACTCTTCACTTGATTGAATAAATGAATTGAATCATGAAACTTCCAGACTCTAGGTATTTCAAAGTCATCATTTGAAATTTGAACATATAAACTTTACAGATTATATAAACTTGTTTTATAGATTCATTTGATCTGGAATAATGGCAAATGAGTGATTTATTTTCTTTGAGTCACATATTTAAAAAGGCCAAAATTATGAAACATTAAGAGAAAAATATTGCCCTCACTTCCTTGCAAGGCAGGATCTTTGTGGTATAAGATGGACTCACAAAAGGATGTCTGCCGTACTACTGTTGATACATTCAGGGAAGGGTGATGTGCAGCATCCCTTTTATCATTTTTCTTTGTATTCAGTGATCATCATATAGCTGATCCTCACTTGAAATGATACTTCATGTGCATATTCTTTAAATGTATTTATGATAACTGAACTTAGTTTATTGATGGAATCCAAAGTTCTGCTACTGGATAAACTTTGACAAGATAATGCAATGGGTTTTTATCTTCTCAGAGTTTCCCAGACTGAGTTTAGGTCCTAAGAGCCTGGTTGAATATATAATATAAAAGGATTTTGGATTAGAAAGCGAGCTGAGGGTCACTGAAAAGCCCAGTAATGTCCTTAATGCCTCTGCCCAGATATAACCCAACAGCTCCTTGTCAAGAGGTAACTGGGGCTGTACCTTCCTAGGAAAGAGTTCTAGCACTATACCTGTAATTTTTAGTCAAGTTGGTGAAAAGCTTGGTATTTTGGAAGGTAATCTTTGGCATATTCCTATAATATCCTCTGTATTTCAAAAGCTTAAGATAATTTTACTAAGGCATGTCCTGGAATCATCTGCCTATATCACTTTTTTCCAGTTACTACATTCTCTTTCAAAATTGAGATTAAAATGTTCTTTTATTTCAGAAAAGTTATTTTTGAACTATAAATTTAAATATCAGGTCTGTTTTTTTACTTTCCTTTTTCTTTTGAGTTTTGGCTACAGGAAGGGAGCTGGGGCCCTGGTAATACCCTGAGGCATCTTATTCAATTGATTAAACATATATCTCCCCATCCTCCTCACTCATCCATTCTTAAATTTAATTCTGAATACTACTGATTCCCTTCATAAACTACCAGAGCAGCCTACGTTCCGGAGACAGTGTATTGATCTACTTTGGTATAATTACTCTGCCTATGATGATCTATACCAATTCTAATTTTGCTTTATATTTGCTGTGCCTCCATGACAGGAGATACATAGGGCCTCTGAGATTCAGATATAAAGCTATTGATTAAAAATTATTTAATAGGTCTCTAAAATCATTAATCTATAATGGAATGATTCTTATAGGGGAGCACTTCTAAAAGGTCTGGGGTCCTGCAAAACTGGGTGTTGCTGTTTTGTTTCTCTGTAGCTCCCGTCATATGCACGGGTACACAGAACCTCACTACTTGCCAGTGGTGTTCTGGTAAGTGGTTAACAACTGGCTCTCTGAGAGGAAAAGCCAAGTCAAACCAAACAAACAAAACCTCCAAATGTATAGTTTGCCATTTTCTGTGATACAGGTGCTCTCACCATGGCTGATTTCAAGTTACTAATGTGATGTCACCAAACATGGAATTTGGAAGAGATGCCCACAGTTGCTCTTGTGAGCAGGTGCAAGAGCTGTTGTGAGCTGGCTTTAGCACACCACTGTACCTAGCTTAACCTTTGCTTTCCTCCTTCAAGTGCTGAGAAACTATTGAGGTTGAGCTGATTCAAACTCAGTTTGCCTAGATTCAACTCTGGGAGACTTGTCAGCTGGAGTGGAGGAGCTAGTCTTCTGCTGTCTCTATGTGGTGGCTTATATGCATGAAATATTATACGGCAGAAAGTTAGTTAAATACACTTTCCAATTACTTTCAGCAACATGCGATTGGACTTGGTTATAATTATTGTTGCCAGTCAAATCTAGTGGTTCTCAGCCAAAGGTGGTTTTGCTTCCCAGAAAACTTCTGGAGATGTCTGGAGACATTTTGGTTGTCATACCTGGAGAGAAGGTGCTAAGACATCTAATGAGTAGAGACTAGAGATTCTGCTAATATCCTGTAATGTACAAGATATCCCCCACAACAAAAAATTAGATGGCCCCAAATGTCAATTATGCCCAGGTCAGAAATGCTGGACTGGTCAGTCCTAAGACTGCCACAGAGTTAGTGTGTGCTATGATCTTGACTCTACTTCTTTTTGGAATTTGTTACCTTGCACCCACGTAAGAGACAGTCAATCCAGAGATGCTCATATCTATTACATCTTGCCATGGAATGTGGGAAAGATTTTATTCATGGAAGTGTTTTGGTATCAAGATTCAGCACAGCCTGGCTTGATTTTCTTACTATTATTATTGAAGCTCTGCCTATGGTTGAACTCCTCCAGTTCTAGTGGTCGTACCCAGAGTTGTTGCCAGATGGGCATTAACCTAATTGTGTGGGAGATCCATGCTGGCTTGGGGCTGTGTGACTAGCAATTTTGCCATTTGGCCTCAGTGTACCTGCATCTTCTCTAACCCCAGGATGAGTCTCTGGGTTTGTGTAGCTTGCCATTATATGCTTGCTACGTCCATATCTGAAGGAAATTTGGAGCAAGGCTTGCTAAAGTGTCCTTGCTATCTTTAGAGCATCAGCCAACTTTTCAACAGCATGTATCACAGCCCAAGCTATAGTCTTAATCCCTTTTTCCCCTATCTTTTAAATTGTTGTAACTTTCTCTGTATACTTCCACTTGGGTATTCTGCATTAGAAAATTCCTGAGAGCCCTTAGTGCATTCAGGAAACCCACGGTTGTAAAGGCCGCTGTTTTCACTAAGTTTTCCTGATGTCAGTGTTTAAATATCTGGTCATTCTTTTCTGTTCTGAGGAGTTACTAGATTCTGGAAGGCAAACTCCACACTCTCCTGTGGTCTTTACCTCATCCAATACTCACAGCAATTCTATACCATTTAAAAGATATGGCCCACAACTAACATCATACTCAACGACAAAAGGTTGAAAGCTTCTCCTCTAAAATCAGGAACAAGACAAGGATGCTGACTTTTACCACTCCTCTTCTTCTTGTACTGGAAGCCCTAGCGAAAGGAATCAGGAAAAAAGGAAATAAAAGGAATCCAAATTTGAAAGGAAGAAGTGAAATTGTCTCTGTTTGCTGATGAAATGATATTATATATAGAAAATTCTGAAGACTACACCAAAAAACTGTTGGAACTAATAAATGAATTTAGTAAAGTTTCAGGAAACAAAACCAATATGAAAAAATCAGTTACATTTTTATAGACTAACAACAAATTTTATGAAAAAGAAATAAAATAATCTCATTTACTGTAACAGTAAAAATAAAACAATAAAATATTTAGGAATAAGTTTAACCATGGAGGTGAAGGATCTGTGCAAGACTTGAAAACTACAAGACATTGATGAAAGAAATGGAAAAAGAAAAAAATAAATGGAAAGATATAACCTGCATTAATGGATCAGAAGAATTAATATTGTTTAAAAGTCCATACTATTCAAAGAGTATGTAGATTCAATGCAATAGAAATAAGTCCTTCTGCAACTCACATAACTTAGTAATAAAATGTGGACTATCTTAAAAATGGAAAACTGATTATAAAATTCTTATGGAACTGCAAAAGACCCCTACTAGTCAAAGCAATCTTGAGAAAGAAGAATAAAGCTGGAGGCATCACATTTCCTGATTTCAAACTATATTATAAAGCTATAGTAAGAAAAACAGTATGACACTAGAGTGAAAACAGAACAGTGGAATGGAACAGAGTCCACAAATAAACCAGACATATACAGTCAAATAATATTTGATAAGGGAGCCAAGAATACTCAATGGAGAAAAGACAGTCTGTTCAATCATCAGTTCTGGGAAAATTGGATATCTGCATGCAAAAGAATGAAACTTGACACTTAGCTTACCCTCAAACAACAACTTGAAATGGATTGAAGACTTAAATGTAAAACCTGAAACTATAAAATTCCTAGAAGTAAACAGGGAAAAAGCTTCTTGACATGGGTCTTGGTAATGATTTTTTAGATATGACCCCCTCAAAGCACAAGTAACAAACAAAAATAAACAAGTGGGACTACATCAAACTAAAAGTCTTCTGCACAGCAGAGAAATAATTAGTAAAATGAAAAGGAAACTTATAAAATTTGATATTCTGTTGAACAAAGAGACTCTGAGCACCTGTGCAAGATCTGGCTTCGATCTTTGGCACTACTGGTCTGTGTTTAGACACTGCAATCCCAGAAGCAGATGGACATCAACATAGACAAAATATGCTTTCATTTAAAAACACCCATTTAATGTGAATTCACATATGAAACTTTCAAAGTATATTAAGAAAGGTAATCAATACAGTTAACATATGTAGAAGGTCTGAAAATCGCCTTCTAAGGAAATGAAAATAAAAGAACATTAAAAAAATATTCCTTAAGACAGTGTAAGATATTCAAATATGTAGTACAATATATGCCACCCAAAGAATGGATAGGTTATGTAACAAAAATGGGCTGCTTTGAATTAAATAAAAATAAATGTGAGAAAATTTCAGAGTGTAGAATCATATGTAATAATCAGAAGAAACCATATAAAATTGCTTCTATTTTTAATTCTTTAAGTGGTTATCCCAAAGCACTGAGAAATATTCTTACACTTTTATTTCTTTATCAGATCATTCTCAAAGATGTGCTATTTATCATGTATAAGTAACATTCCTTTCTTCTTTTACCATCTTAAATTTTTGTTAAACTATCTTTTTTATTATTTTAGGGGTAACCTGGGGTTAAATTAAATTTGTAGAGAACATATTTCTTGATTAGCTATTGTAGACAAGAGAAGCATCAGCCAGTCTCACAGGGCGCACCTCCCTTCAAAGAGCTGGCATTCAGTTAAGGGAACTGGGCTCCTTCACCATACCTTGAACAGTCACCAGGTACAGGCTGACCAGGGAGTGAGTGCCACCTTGGGCAAGTAGATTCCTGTGTAAGTGTTTGGGTTCACTTGACTGGCTTGTTCCTTTAATACTGATTCATGAATCTCACATTATCAAAATAGAGTGACTTTGCCTGGTTTATGTATAGACATTGGTCCTCCAGAAAGCAGACCCTAAGAGACAGATCAGTGTGTTAATGCTCTCTGGGGAACTGACAGCTCAGGGGAATGGGACTGTAGGAAAAGAGGGACATGAGGCCAGGTAAAGTGTGAGGCAACATTCTATGCGGGCTGGATTACTGCTCTGGAGACTGCCTGGAAACATGCCACAAAACACATAGCTGGTTGGTTGCTCTGAGGGGTGCTCCCCAGTGTGGGACTTCTTTGGACAATTTCCTTAGAACAACCACATTTTGCAGCAGTTCACTAAGGAATAAAAGAAAAGGAAATGTAGCTATCTTGTTCTCTCCATCTTCTGTTTCTCTTTGTTGTGATTCACCCCATAGGAAAGCTAACTAGCCCTCAGATAAATCCTTTTAGAACTCCTATTGTGTGTGTTAGACCAGAGTCGCACCATCTGGCATTTCAGTGGCAACTCAGTAGGAGTCCACATTTTGTTTTGTGTTATTTCATCTAAAACTGGAATTGTTGGGCAACTGAGCTCAAGTGAGATATTAACCAAGAGAAAAAAGAGTGAGGCAGTCAAGAAAATCTTAGCAGGCGCAGAAAATTTGTGTTTTACCCAGCTTATTTTATTCCTCAGTGGAGAAAGCTTTTTCTCTATTCCTGGATCTGAAAGTTCAGGGGGCTTTTACAGTTTGGGATTCAGTGTGGGTTTACTAGAGGATTTTGGTGTATATTCTTTATTGGTTTATGGAAGTTTTCTTCTACACTGAGTCTGCTAAATTTTTCATTTTGTCTTAAATGAAATGGGTGCTGATTTTTTTGAATAGTCTTTCTTCATACATGAAACTAGTATCATTTTCCATTTATTTCTTTATGTTGATTTTCTAATGCTAAAATTGCATTTCTAGGATAAAGATTGTTTATGGATGGCCAGTTATTTTTAAAACACATTGCTGGGGTAAAGTTCCTAATATTTTTATTTATGGTGTTTATATTTCTAAGTTAAGCTTGGTCTGTGATTTTCTTTTATTACTTTCTTCCATCAGTTGTTTGTATTGAGGTTATGTGAACCTTATAAAAAGGTTTGGGAAACTTTCTAATTTTAGATTCTGGAATTACTGGTATAAAACAGGGATTTTTATTGTTTCTTGAAAGGTTAGTGAAATTTTTTGAGCCCCATGATTTTTCAGGGATAGGTGTTATTGTTATAACCAATTCCATTTTTTAAAAAAATTATGGACTAATGAAGTTTTTATGTTCCTTCCTGAAATACAAAATTTTATTTTTATAAAAATTTCCTATTTTTTCTAAGTTTCCAAACATATTATTACTGAGTTGCTCATAATATTGTTTTTACCTGTCATGTTTTTATCTAGTTATTTTTTCATTCCCAATATAGTGTACTTTTTACTATTAGTTTAAGATCCTTTTTAAAAATTCATCAGACTTGCCAAATATCTATTTTATTAACCATTCCAAGGAATATTTTGGCATAATTGGGGAGATTTTAATATGGACCATATATTAGATGATTTAAAGAATTATTCTTAATTAGTTTAACCATAAAGATGGTATTTTAGTTACATAAAAGATTATACTCAAGAGATGTAGGCTGAGGGATGAAATATCACATATTGGGGAGGGAGGGAAGGAGTGAGGGAAGAGAGATAAAAAGGGAGAAGTGGAAAGAGAGAGAGAGAGAGAGATTGAGAGAGAGAGAGAGAGAACTCACTAATAAATGGGGAAATGCTTACAAGGTTCAATGAAGGATCCAAATTAGTATGTATTGTATTTGCAAACATTGAATAAACCCCTTATTGAAAATGTCAGTAGTGCAATATTATACTTAACAGTCATCATAAAAGAACAAACTTTTAATCTCTGTTCATAATTCTTTATTATTTGGGTCATTTTTAGCTGTTAGCAACAACCCCAAATAACAGTGATTTAAATAAGATAGGGGCTCATTTTTCTCTCATGTGGAAGATATCCAGGGGGTTGTATTTTAGGGCCATTCTGGTTGCTTCACTATCACTTCTATCTTCTTCATCATTCTAAACATAGCCATATATTGGACAATTGCCACATGGGCTTCAGATTTATTACAATCCTAGAGAGCAGGAAGGAGAAAGAGGCAACTTTGGATATGTCCTACTCTTAGGATTACTTCTTCAAAAATAATTCTGCTTAGATCCCAATGTCCAGCATTTAGTCATGTGGTCAAAATACTTACTTATGAGGAAGGCTGGCAAGTATCTTATTCTCAACTAAAATGTGCCCAGTCAATAATCAGGTTCTGTTACTAAGGAAGACAATGAGAAATAACACTGGGACAAAAACTAGCTGTTTTCTTCCCAGATTGTTATGATTGTTGCGGGGGCATGAGTGACACACTTACCTTCCCCATTATCAACGGGAGATACATTCCAAGACACCCAGTGGATGCCTGAAACCATGGATAGTACCAAACTTCATATATACTATATTTTTTCCTATATGTACATACCTATGGTAAAGTCTAAGTTATAAATTAGTCACAGTAAGAGATTAACAAAGATAACGAACAATCATAACAATATTCTGTAATAAAAGTTAGGGAACATGGTCTTTCTCTCCCTCTCAAAACATCTCATTGTAGTGTGCTCACCCTTCTTCTTGTGATGATGTGAAATGACAAAATGCCTACATGATAAGATGAAGTGAGGTGGGTGACGTAGGCACTGTGATGTAGTATTAGGCTACTACTGACCTTCCGACAATAGATCAGAAGAAGGGTCATCTACTTCCAGACCACAGTTGACCAGGTAAGTGATACCTGTGAAAGTGGCTAAGGGGGTATTACTATATCTTTTACCACTTGTATGCTGTCATGTTTCCGGCAGCATTATTTGGCAGTAATAATCGATCCGATTTTAAGAAATGAAGAGGTGGGAAGTTCTCCAATTCTGACTACCTGATTTTCCTGGAAGGTCTTTTTGGTGTTTCATTGTGATCTCTTTTAGATCCTTCATGTTATAAGTCTAGAGGCCACATAAGATCCTTTCAGTCCTGGAAATTCTCAAGACCCTTCTTATTTTTCCTCCTCCGTTCTTTATATGTTGGTTGGTTAATTCTGTGCTCTTTTGTGCTTCCTTTAACTGCTTTTGTGGGTAGTTGATTTTATTTTTTGCCTTTAGTTAGTATTTGGTTGGTCTGCTTTCTTTGTTGTGATTTTATTTTCTCTGGTGACATCTATTTAGTCTTAGGAGTGCTTCCATCTAGAGCAGTCCCTCTAAAATACCCTGTAGAGGTGGTTTATGGGAGGTAAACTCCCTCAACTTTTGCTTGTCTGGGAATTGTTTAATCCCTCCTTCATATTTAAATGATAGTTGTGCTGTATACAGTATTCTTGGTTCAAGGCCCTTCTCTTTCATTGCATAGGAATTTTGATTTAGTAAGAGAGAATTTAGTTTCATTTTAATAATTTCCTCTTTGTTTAATTTTTAAAAAATTAATTAATTAATTAATTTTGTTATCATCAATCTACAATTACATGAAGAATATTATGTTTACTAGGGTCCCTCCTTCACCAAATCCCCCCTACAAACCCCATTACTGTACTGTCCATCAGCATAATAAGATGCTGTAGAATCACTACTTGTCTTCTCTGTGTTGCACAGCCCTCCCCATGCACCCCCCCCACTATACATGCTAATCATAATGCCCCCTTTCTTTTTCCCCCTCTTTATCCCTCCCTTCTCTCCCTTTCTCCCCAGTCCCTTTCCCTTTGGTAACTGTTAGTCCATTCTTAGGTTCTATGATTCTGCTGCTGTTTTGTTACTTCAGTCTTTCTTTGTTCCTATAGTCTTTGGGTTTGAGGTGAGTCTCTTGTAAGCAGCATAGAGATGGGTCTTACTTTTTTATCCATTCTATTATTCTGTGTCTTTTGATTGGTGCATTCAGTCCATTTACATTTAGGGTGATTATTGAAAGATATGTACTTATTGCCATTGCAGGCTTTAGATTCGTGGTTGCCAAAGGTTCAAGGTTAGCTTCTTTAGTATCTTTCTGTCTAACTTAACTCACTTATTGAGCTATTTTAAACAGTGTCTGGTCATTCTTTATTTTTCTCCCTTCTTATTCCTCCTCCTCCATTCTTTATATGTTGGTTGTTTTATTCTGTGCTCTTTTGTGCTTCCTTTAACTGCTTTTGTGGGTAGTTGATTTTATTTTTTGCCTTTAGTTAGTATTTGGTTGGTCTGCTTTCTTTGCTATGATTTTATTTTCTCTGGTGACATCTATTTAGTCTTAGGAGTGCTTCCATCTAGAGCAGTCCCTCTAAAATACCCTGTAGAGGTGGTTTGTGGGAGGCAAACTCCCTCAACTTTTGCTTGTCTGGGAATTGTTTAATCCCTCCTTCATATTTAAATGATAGTCGTGCTGTATACAGTATTCTTGGTTCAAGGCCCTTCTCTTTCATTGCATTAAATATATCATGCCATTCTCTTCTGGCCTTATTGTTTCTGTTGAGAAGTCTGATGATAGCCTGATGGTTTTCCTTTGTAGGTGACCTTTTTCCTCTCTCTAGCTGCCTTTAAAACTCTGTCCTTGTCCTTGATCTTTGCCATTTTAATTATTATGTGTCTTGGTGTTGTTCTCCTTGAGTCTTTTCTGTTGGGAGTTCTGTATACTTCCATGTTCTGATCGATTATTTCCTCCCCCAGTTTGGGTAAGTTTTCAGCAATTATTTCTTCAAATACTCTTTCTATCCCTTTCTCTCTCTGTTCTTCTTCTGGTACCCCTATAATGTGGATATTGTTCCTTTTTGATTAGTCACACAGTTCTCTGAATATTGCTTCATTACTGGAGATCCTTTTATCTCTCTCTGTGTCAGCTTCCATGCGTTCCTGTTCCCTGGTTTCTATATTCCATCAATGGCCTCTTGCATCTTATCCATTCTGCTTATAAATCCTTCCAGAGATTGTTTCATTTCTGTAATCTCCTTCCAGACATCATCCCTTAGCTCTTGCATATTTCTCTGCAGCTCCATCATCATGGTATGAGCTTTATTTTTAATTCTTTTTCAGGAAGACTGGTTAGGTCTATCTCCTTCTCAGGGTTTGCCTCTGTGATCTTGGTCTGTATCAGTTTCTTCTGCCTTTTCATGGCGATAGATACATTTGTGGGGAGCTGGCACGTGTGTTGGGTAAGAGAAAGTCCCTTCTTGCCAGTTTGTGGCCTTCCTCTCCTGGGAGAACAGTGACCTCTAGCAGCTTGTGCTGGGCAGCTGCGTGCAGATGGGGCTTCTGATCTTACCCGGCCACTATGGAGTTTAGTGTTGCAGTTGCTGTGGGTGTAGCCTGCCTCAGGCTGCTTCTCCAATATGGCAGAGCTGTGTTGGAGGGGGAACAGGTGGGAGGCTATTTATCATGGTGAGGGGCCTCCGTACTGTGCTGTGGGGGTTCGGGTGCCCAGATTTCTCCGTGATTCCCAGCTGCTGGGCTAAGTGTCCTCGGTCACTTCCGTCCAGCTTTGGGGTCCCTGTCCCTTTAAGACTTTCAAAAGGCACTTGCTTTTCTTTGTCCTGGGTGCGCTGGCTGCGGGGACCTGCTCACAGGTCTTACTGTCCTGTTTCCCTAGTTTCCAGCACCCCACACATGCCCTGTGTCTGCGCTCCGGTGCGGATGGCTAGGGCTGGGTGATTAGCAGTCCTGGGCTCCCTCTCCCTCCCCGCTCCAACTCCTCTCCTCCTGCCGGGAGCTGGGGTGAGGGACGCTCAGGTCCCACTGGGCCGTGGCTTGTATCTTATCACCTTCTTGAGGTGCTGGGTTCTTGCAGGTGTGGATGTGGTCTGGTTGTTGTCCTGTATCTTCTGGTCTCTCTTTTAGGATTAGTTGTATTTGTTGTATTTTCAAAAATGTATGTGGTTTTGGGAGGAGATTTCCTCTGCTCTACTCACACCGCCATCTTGGTTCTCCTCCTCTTTGTCTAATTTTATTTTTAGTTTTATTTCAATTTCTATTTAGTTTTTGTTTCAATTTTTATTTGTTCAATTTCTTTGGTTTTCCTCCCTAGAGAGTTCCTTCCTGTCTCCTCCCTTACATTTTCCTCATTTGCTCCTATAAAGCCTTCCCACACTGGGGTTTATGCCACTGTCACAGCACATCATAACATGGAATCCATTTGTGCAGTGCTCTATCCTGATTTTTTAGATGACGTCAATGTCAGTACCCTGTTTTTCCCTTCCTAATAAAGAAATAAATGCTTTATGTCTGCTTTTGGTCATTAGTTTTTTTGCTCCTCCTAGGATAAAAGTGAATGATTTATGTGAGGAAAAATATTGACTGTTATCTAAATAGCCACTGTACTGTTCTCTTCAGATAAAATACATACTAGGTCAGACTCATAGCTGCAGATTGAAAAATTTCCCCAAAGATTAATATGGACTTAGCAGTCCAAAACTGCAGTACACTATGGCTGTTTGTCATGGTGTTTCTTTCAGCTTAGGCCCTGTTGGGATGCGGTTTCTATCACCATCCATGGCGCTGTGCCCTTTCTCTTGTTCTCACTGATGAATGGCTGTCATAGGAAATTGGAGCACTACCAATTGATTAGCTAGGAAAAGGCATTAGAGGCCCTGATAACTCTTTAAGGACACTTCTTGGTGTTTTATTGGTAACTCCTGGACATTATAGTGTCTGTATTAAAAAAAAAAGATTCCTCTGAGCCAACTCACTCTGAAGTAGAAAATTAATTTAAATATTTTAGTTAACAGTTAAAACCACCATTTGTGTAGCACTATATATTTTTCAAAGTCTCTTCATGCCTATTCCCTTATTTCGTATTTTCATAAACTTAAGTGCTGTCATCTCCATTTGATAGGGAGAATAATGGCCAAAGAGGTAATTTATCCATGGATGACTTCATGTCTTAATTTATGCCTGTTTTCTCAGTGTTAGTGCCCCCACTTACATGTGCCCACATTTGGACAATAAATAAGTCACCCTACTTCTCCAGGACTGGCTCCCAAGCCTCCTAACTTTCAGTTTATCTAGGGAGTAAAATACAGGTACCTGTTCATAGTTACCTCTTAGCCTGAGAGTCATGATGTGTAATACTCACTGGGATAGGAGAATTCCTATGCACATAACTTTTTGTTTTCTATGGTAACTGTTTTCATCCAGCTGCCCTTCTAATAACACATCTTGAGGACATGTGTTTTGTAAATGTACTAAAAACAAAGTGGTGATTAAGAGACTTGATATACGTGATTCAACACTGAGTTCCTTAAGCTCAAAATAGTGAAAACATTCACTTGCAATTAAAGCATGTAATTTAATCCTATATATTTACAACTTTTGTTTTCATTTATGCGATTACAGATTCAATTTGAGGCATTGAGATGAGGAGTAAGGGAACATATAACTTGTTTTAAAGACTGAGAACCAAGCTTATATTTTGTTCATTGCTTTGTCTCCAGCAACTAGCTCAGTGCCTGATCTGGCATATTGTAGGGAATTGATAAATATTTGTTGAGTAATTGAATGAGTAAATGAATGCCTAAAAAAAGATTTTCTAGACAGTTAATAACACAAACTTATTTTGGATATAGATTCTTCACAATGAGATGTAAAAGAATTACTATGTAAATTAGATGACAACAAATGATGAAACAAATGATGACAACTTCAGTGAAATATTAGGTCTAGCAAATTTTTTTGGGGGGTGTCTGATATTAGAACACCCTGGCTGGTAGAAACACATAATTTTTTCCATTATACTAATTTCCAATGCTTTGAAAAATTGAAATGTGGAATAATTATTTTATATTGATGTAATTTGGACATTTGAATAAATAAGATAGCAATTCAAATTGCCTATGAGTGTTTATAATGCTTATGAAACATGATACTTATTTAAAATTTTATATAGACAGTATATTAAAAAAAAAGGCAGCACAGATAGCATGGGGAATCTTTTAATAACAGTGTTTCTCATGATACCACAGCCAAAGGCATATGGAAAGACTGAAATTGAATAATCATAAGACACCAATAAAATTATTTTGTTATTTTAGGAAGAGCACTGGAGATTATACTTTTTACTTTTAGAGTCAAGTTTTTAAAGGAGAGTAATACATTTGGTCTGAAACTGGTGCATGTTTTATCAACCTAGGGAGAAGTTCACTGTATGTGTGAGCTTGTCTAAGTGTTTCTGTTTACATAACAAAGGGAATAAAGACATGGATGTTGTAATGACCTTCTTATATATTTTATTACTTTTTCTTTCCTAATTATCTCCACCTGGTTAGAACCCAGCCATCATTTCATGTGCATGTGCTGTCTCAAATGAATGCAATGATGAGAGGTGCCCTTGAGTATAGGTTTCAGTGAGGGTACACATGCTAAAAATGTGCAGTTTTAGCAAATGAGACTATGCAAATGAACCTTTGCTAAAGCTTTCCAAGTAGTTCCACTGGTGATGCATGTCCAACTGGATGCTTTCCTTTCCCTTATTAGAAATATTTGCAAAATATCTTGGCTGCTCTCTCCTTACCAAAGCATATGGATGTGTGGATTCAGTAAAGTGGGACCACATATTTTAATCTGGGTGGATTTAATGGCGGAGTATGTTTTCTGTAGGAATCTGCACTGACAGTTGCCTTAGTCCAACTCCAATGTGCTCTTGGGCTGAGTTCATTGATTGCAACAAGTGGCAGGACTGAATCTATAAGCGATGGTCGTGGACACGTGGTATGGTAGGCTGAATAAATTGCCCTAAATATGTCCACATCCTAAATCTCTGGAAGCTGTGACTGTTACCTTACATGACAAAATGGACTTTGCAGATGTGATTAAGTTAAAGATCTTGAGATGGGGGATTATCCTGGATATTCACATGGGCCCCGGGTAACCATAATAGGCCTTGTCAGAATGATGCAGGAGGAGTCGGGGTCAAAGAGGAACGTGTGTGATGATGGAAGCAGAGACAGACTCAATGCACTTTGGGAATGGAGCGAGGGGCCACAAGCTGAGGAATACAGATGACCACTAGAGGCTGAAAACACGCAAGAGAAAGCATTCTCCTCAGAGCCTTCAGAAGCAACCGCGGCCACCGCTACCTTGACTTTAGTCTGGGAGACCATGTTGAACTCTTGCCCTCCAGAAATGTCAGTAAAGACATTTGTGTTGTTTTAAACCATTAAGTAAAGTTAATTTGTTGCAGAGGCAACAGGAAACTAATACATTAGGACAGAGATAGTGGATGCAGCAAAGGTGGTGTCCTAGACTAGCAGAATGTTGAGAGAAAGCTCTTTTCCTTTTAACGGCAAAGCTCTGACCGTTCAGGGGTGGTTTTCTCTTTGCTCTGACTTAGAACTGAAGGCCACTGGTAACTTTGAGAAGACAGTCATCACAGCTGTCCTCACAGTAGCAGCTTCTTCCAGAATTCCTGAAGGGCAGCTGCAGGCTGGCTCATTCACATACTTTTCCACATCATCCTCATAAACTGGACATTATTGCCCCTGTTTTAAAGTGAGGAACTAAGGAAGTAAAGTAACTTGGCAAAGGCTTTATACCTAGTAAGGGGCATTCTTACCCATTCTTAACCTTTGAACGTCTTCACAAAAGAGCTGGTTTTAAAACTCTGTTTAAGATAATTTGTTTTCTCTATTTTCTTCGATATAGATAGAGGTGAGAGCCTGCTGTGCTCATTTGCGCCATGCATTTGTGTCCCCACAGTGCCTGGGGCCAGTGGCCCTGCGTGGCATGTTCTGTGGTGAAGGCATAGAAAATTCTGGAAGGTGGAGCTTTGCTGTGCAGTCCTTTTGATACTCTAGTCTGGGACTTTCTCTCTGAGAATTCTGGGCGGTAATATGGCAAGACAGGCTGGCACTCCACTCTGGCCTGGGGAGAGAAAAGAGTCTTCCTGCCCTAATGAGTATTTGAGGGGCTAGCAAATTAGGCCAGCTCTGCAGGAACTTTTAGGTGGTATTGTTTAGAGCCCTAGATTCTGATTCTAAATGGAGTAGGGACAGGGAGAAGGGCACTGTTAGTGTGAGGAGAGTCATTTCAGATAGTTAAATGCAGAAGCTGAGCTGAGTTATTAAACAGCAGATGTTTAGAGCAGCAAGGGACCTGGAGGGGCCCATACAGGCACTGACTGAGCCTGGGCGAGCTGCAGAGTCTCCTGAACTCCTGTGATAGGTTCAGGCAGCGGGGTGTCCTCAGACCCTTGATCCCAGACCACTGCTGTTCCCAAAGCCCCATGACTTGAGCTGTGAGGTTTTGTTTCAGAGAAGAAAAGTCTTTCCAGTTGGGTAAGGGCAGCAGGAAGAAAGGAACGTGGTCCAAGATGTCCCTCATGCTTCTGAAGGATGTGCAAAATAGATCTATTGGGAAGTCATGGGACCTGAGGTTGGACAGACAGGACAGGGCCCCTCTTACTGGAAGCAGCACGCATTTATCATTGTCTGGATGCTTAAATGTCCCTAGGGAGGGTACCTTCTTTATTCTATGCCTTATTAGGACAGTTAGCATCATCCTATACCTATGTTGTGCTATAAAATGGAAATAGTTTTAAATATATGAAACTAATAATAATTAATATATAAGGACCTGGCTATATATAGAAAATACAATACTCTGTGCTGTCCATATATTATCTAATGAAACCTTCAAACAACTCTGAATTACATAATTTAGCTTCTTTTTGTAGAGGAAGAAATTGAAATCCATTTAACATTCCATACAAACCCCGTTTTTCAAAGCATATAAAATCATTTGCTTAGACTGATGGAACAAAGACCTGGCAAAGGTCAGATATGGTTAGGGGTGTCCAGTTTCTAAAAAATGCCCTTCTTCCATTGCTACATAAACTCTAATGTGTTCCAAGGACAAAAGTGGAAGGGCAAGCATGGGCTCTGGTTTTGGAGGACTCAGACCTGGATGTCGGATGCACCATTCCCTGGCTGCAGGTCTGGGCAAGCTAATTCACTTACCTGAGTACCAATGTGCTGAAAAGTTAAAATATGAATAAATATACCACCTCCTCAAATGTTTCCTAGAAGGGTTAAGCCCTAAAGTGCCTGGCACAGACTCAGGGCTTTATAAACGTGAGCTCTACCTCCCTATCATCTTATTTTTATTTTTATTTATATCTAAAGACAACTTTGAGTCTAATTCAAGATAAAATTAAGCTGCTTAGGAAAACAGCCTGGAAAAAGTTATTTTATATTTTCCAGTCCCTTGGAATATGTTCAGTTTTAATTGTCTCTTTCAACAGCAATAGGTCTGCTTATATGTTCTTTTAAAAATTGAATTACATCACACCTAGATGTAAGGTAAATGTTTATACCTCTCTTATCTTGTCCAATTCATTTCTGAAATGCAATTTTCAGATTGAAAATTTGGGGAAGATCTTCTTAGATATGAATTATAAATAATGAAAGCCCAAGATGAAAGAATACTTATGTTGGTTAAATTCATATTTGCCAAGCAGGTTGTGAAGTAAAAATGCAGGAGCAATATTTTAAGCATAAAGATTCAACTGCTTTTGAAGTGTATTGAGATACATAGTTGCTGGGGAATTTTCAAGAAGACTGGTTAAGATTTCAAAAGTGAATGTTTCTTCTTTTCTAATAAAATATATTATCATAAAACAACTGGAAAAATAGAAAGGAAAATGTATGTATGTGCACTGTATGTGTGTGTGTGTGCATGTATTAGCATAACAAATTAAATCTCATTAACTGGCTGTACAAAGCAATTTAAAATTTACTCCTTTATAACTGTCCTCATTTTCTGCATCAGCTCCCTCCCATCCTTCACTGGGTGGGAGGAAGGGGTAAAGAGAGGGAATAACTGTATTTAGTTCAAATTTATAATGTATGTTCTTTCCAATAGTTTAACTGTGTTCTTTCCAAAAATTTAACTAATTTTACAGAAAATTAGTCCCTGCTTGGAGGACTCAGGAAAATGATTTTTCTCATTCTTGCCTTTTCAAAGCTCACTCCTGTAGTATTGGCAGGGGGCAGTATGATTTAGATGATGTGGCTTTGGGAAGACAGGAGTGGGTTCCTTGAATCTATGCAATGTTACTTATACCATTTTGTGTTATTGTCATGGAATGGCCAACCAGGATTCATCCCTTCCCAGTGACTTTTGTGACATAACTGGTACCAGCTGACATTTTAGGAGATGTTACGAAACTACCCACTGTAGTCAGCGGTCATCAATATTTGCCTCCAGTTTCAAATTCCCCACATCTTGAGGGATCTTTATCTGAAGCCAGGCTTCTTCTGGCCTACCAACCCTTTAGTACTCCCGTGTCCCCTCACAGATTGGGAGACACAGTTGGCTGTCTTGCATGAGTCTGCAGGCTGGAGGGAACCAGGTGCACTGCCTCAGTCCCATCCTCTTCTATCCTGTGGGCTTATACTGTGTTCGTATTGGCTGCATAAAGGTCTTTCCCTGGGGGAATGTAGGGCCTCTCACAACATAAACTGGGCTGCTGCATACTCTACCATACTTAGCTAGATGTTTATAAATGACTGCCTTCCTCCAGCCCCCAACATCTTGTTTTTATAGTAGTAGTAGAGACAATGAGAAATGGCTTCTCACAATTTTTTTCTTCTCCTGTCTTCTTCATCTTTGTAGAATCTAACTGGGATCAAAAGAATGGTATTCTTTTTGCTCTTAGTTTTTCTTCTTACCTAGTTTTGTCTTCCCTAAGTCACTTCCTCCTTCTTCTTAAATCTAGCCTCAAGACTAAATTAATGATAGATAGGGTACAGGGAGCAAGAAAACCATACATTGATAAAGGGGCAGGAAACATTTAAAAATACCTTACTTGATCTCTCTCTTTCTCTCATTTCTACCCCAGGAACAAATCTAACAAGAAATGATGTGTCCCTATATTATGCAAAGCAGGACACTCATTTGCTTCATAAATAAATGTACAGAGATTTCATGTTTTTGAATACTGAAAGTGCTGATATTTTGGATAGAGTTGTATTTCACACCATCCAAAAAAAAGAATTCCTTATTGGCCAATGAAAGAATTCCATGTAAAACACAGACATAATATGTTTATTTATGTTATTTCTTGGTGATAGTAGAATTTCTAAACCTAAAATTATAGGAAGAAAATATATGTCATACAGGATTTATTAATACATTTGATCACATAAAAATCCGTATATCCTAAAATGCTATTAAAATTTGAGACAACATACTGGCAGAATACTGTTGTTGTAAAATTTTTGACAAAGGGTTATTTTTAAAAGTCTTATATAGAGTCTTTACCAATCAACAAAAGACTAAAGCCCAAAGGAAAATAAATAACAATCACATTCGAGAATTAACAAAATATGAGACACAAATACTCAATGATTTTATGAAATCTTTCTTGTTCAATATCACTACGGTTCAAGTGAAATTCAATTTATTCCAAGATATCTCGATTTCAGTATGTCAAACAGGTAATTTCCTTTAATCCAATGTTTTCCTTCTCTGCTGCTGGGTGTGAATTTATCAAGATAGCATCATGGCAATATATTAACGATTGTTAAACACGCTTATAATGTTTTCACCAGTAATTCCACTTCTACAAATTTTATCTAAGAAAATTATTTGAGACATGTACAAACATATTTTCCCATTTTCATTCCTCACAGCATTTAAAAATAACCCCAAACTGGAAATACTCAAATTATCAAATACTGAAATTGATTAAATAAACAGATATATCCATAAATGGAATATGGTATAGACATTAAAAATAATCTTGTATTTTATTGTATTAAATATGCTATTGTACAAATGTCAACAGTCTAACAATACATCCTTTTGATGGAAAAATAGGTTATAAATAATGGTAGGATGTATTTGAAATATATGGGTGTGTGCACACATGTGCACTTGTGTATCTCTTATATGATAAAATAATATCCTATTACTTCCCTCTTGGCTTGTGTCTGGAGGGTGGTCCTGTACTCCTGTGTGTATGCTGAAAGTCATATGCAAGTGTGGTCAGTCTTTTTAATTTGGTTTCACTGTATCACTAACTCTAGACACCCTTGGGCCCCGGTTTGCAGCTGTGCCCCCAGCAAAGCCATTGGAAGGAATTCATGTGAAGCATGTGGGGCCTTGGTTCACTGGGCCCCTCCACCCCTGTGGTAATGACGCAGTGGCTGTGCCCAGCCTTGATATGCTCAGAGCTCACTACCACCCTTGTTCAATTTACCTCAGAGTCAGAGATGGGCAGCCTGCCTCAGACATGACAGAGAAGAGAGAAACTCTTGCATGGGGTAACCAAATGCTTCAGAGACAGTGGCTCATGTTGTCCTTTCATTCCCAGCAAAAAGAAGGGCCAGAAAGCATTTTCTTGAAGCTGAGCAGCTGTGTCACTGTTCAAGTTCATTTAATGAACAATCTTCGAAACTGTAGTGAATTTGAGGATCTTTATATTTAGTGAGAAATAAAAGACAGCATTTTGACCACGATACTTTAAAATTTAAAATGAGAGATTTAAACATGTAAGCCTATTGCATGAAAATACCAATAAAGAAATTATTCTGCATTTACTATTAAGAATGTACTTAAAAATCCTGATTTATAGTTATCATTATCTCCCCTTGCAGCCACTACTTACCTGACACAATGTTATAAAAGTTTGTGAACAGAGCAAATCCTAAAAATTATAAAATCCTTAAGAGGTCTTTTTTTTGTCTGACTTCATTAGCATGTTTAAATCACAACTTAGCTGGTAATTTTAAGAAGTGCTGTGGAATATAAAAGTTTACTCATGACATCACCAGTTGTCCTTTAATTGGTATCTTACTTCAGTTTTTCAGGTGTTAGGGTCATTTCAGATTAAGAACATATTTGTTACAAGGACATACTTGTGTATTTAATTATATACATTTTGAGGTAAATTTGTGAGTTTCTCCTGCTGTTATCAAAGTTTGCCAGCAGTAGTGGTCAGTTTGCATTGATGCTCCATTTCCTTTCTGTCAATGCTACCCAGAGATAGAGTAATGAATATTTCCTTACTTGCTAAATGCCAGATTGGAAGAATAATTAATGAGAAATTTTATCTGAAGTGTTCTGTAATGTCTGCATTAAATTAGATGTCACTTAGATTTGGAATGTGCTTTCCAGTTATTGTTTTTATCATTATTGACTGTGAAAATGATGAAACACAGCATTCTTGAGTTATAGATGTGAATAGTTCAGTACAGCTTTTTAATAAAAATGCTTGAGCATGGGCTAAGCATGCAACATTCTTTATATGCTTCAGGTAGAGCATGCAATACAGAGAGTGGCAAATCAGGTATGATTTCTATTCTAGAGAGAGACTTATGATCTAGGAGATAACATCTTAGAGATTTTTCTATTCCATAACATAGATGAGGAAATGACTCGATTCCTTTACTAAAATAGAACTCAACAAGACTGAGTGTCCTCTCTCGTCTGTCTTTGAGAGATGGGATGTTACTGGAGTGTTACTTGTCTGCCTATGAGAGAAGGAGTTGCAGAAGGGGAGTGACTACATCATGAACCTGACCACAGAATGAATGACCATTTAGGCTAGAGAGCACCTTGATGGCCATTCATTTTCATCTAATATTTCTGAATAATTTTGGCAAGAAAGGATGGAATAGTAAAGTCAGAGTGGATGAAGGAATCACAAAGACAGAATTTTAAATCCTTGTTCTGTACCGAATAAGCATTTATGTTTGGGTGCAAATGTCTAATGCCTCTGAGTCTCT
The DNA here is from genome assembly GCF_040802235.1 of Manis javanica. Taxonomy (NCBI): domain Eukaryota; kingdom Metazoa; phylum Chordata; class Mammalia; order Pholidota; family Manidae; genus Manis; species Manis javanica. The sequence continues at coordinate 67,277,921 of NC_133162.1, forward strand.
TGTTTTCTCTTCTGTAAAACAGATGATATAAGAAGATTGAAATGAAATAGTAAGCAAGAAGCAACCTTTCAGTGCCTTAATCCTAGTAGGCATTCAAGGAGAGTAGCTTTTATTTATCAGGGTGGGGGCTAGGAAAGGGCTATGTATGCATCAGGAGCGCTCAAGTAGGCAAGCGTCCCAAGTGAAAGAAGAGAACAAATGGTCCTCAGGTCACCCGTATGTAGGATCATAAGAGGCCAAGATGTAGATCGGAAATGAGAACCCCAAAGGCGGCAGGATTTCCAGAAGCATTGTCATTTCCTTTCATTGGTTTTCACTCCTTCCTCTTCTTACTCTTCTCCATTTCTTTTCTCAGAACAGCAATGGATGTGTTGAATGATTAAGTTCCGTGCATTTATATTTCAGAACAAGGAAGGAGAGTGGTTGGCAGAGAGGGAAGACTAATGGTGGCGGGTAGTCTGAGACTTAGAATGAGGGCAAAGGGAACTGCTGAGAGAGAGGAATGTGGCTGGAGACCTGAGGTGCAGAGAGCTGGCGGCCAGTGGGACACGGTGTGACCTTGGTGGGTCTGATCAGGAAGCCCTGGTTTTCAGGCTGGGCAGCTGGAGATGGCAGGTTTAGAGGGAAAAGCTGGAAACTTCTCTTAGAGGCTTGAGCCCACTAGAGAGGCTTCCCTGCTCCTACATTCCTGAGGAGGCTGAAGGGGATTTGGTTCCCATTCCAGAGGTGGAGTTTTCACAATCTCATAAAACCACACATGGCAGCCAGAGGAGAAGAAAGGGTAGAAGTGAAGGGAGTCACTCAGTTGGGAGCTGCCAGAAGTGCCCACATTAGTATAAGTACAAGAATTCTTTAAATTAATAAACCACCTATTTTTATCTTTTATGTAATATGTATGTAACATTTACCATTTCTATGAATTGTCTTGATGTTCAGAGCTGCATGCATGTGTCCAACAGCAGCCCTCGGTATGCTGAATGGGTTGTGATGACCACCGTAGTTGGATTAACTGATTCTAATCAAAGGAGTAGAGAAACAAATAAGAAATTATTAATTGGTCCATCAGTGACTTGAGAGAAAAAACACCCTTGTACTTTGAACTGTTGTCTATTTGATTGTAGGGGGAAATTTAATTTCTCTCAAATGGAAAGGACTACCATTCAAAGTAGTCTACGTTAAGTGAAAAAATTAAGAACTGTTTCCCAGGCATTTTGTTTTCTCTTTAGAGGTAGACATGTTTCTTGCCTTGCGTTTCTGATCAGGTAGCTATAGACAGAGCAACTGTTACCTTGGTTCATATAGCCATCCATCCTTACATCCAGCATGCTGCTTTTCCTTTCCTTCTGATGTTTCCGGTTTAGCCAGAAGAAACAAAGCTGTTCCATAGCAGTAGAAGGAAGGGAAGGAATGCCATGCGGTGGTTAAGGTTCTGGTCCTGGAGATTCAAAGACTGGGCTGCCGTTCTGGACCTATTGCTCATTTGTACATGATCTTATATAGGTCACTGAATCTCCCTAAGCCACTTATACATGTGTAAAATTAGATAAAATAATAGGTCATTATAAGGATTACATGAGATGTTTGTGAAATAGTTTGAGGATTATCTGGTCCTTGGTAAGCTCTCATAAATATTTCATCTTTTTATTAGTAATTCTTATGATGATAATTGTAGCAATAGTAAAAGGTTATTGACATAATCCAGCAGTAAGAATGAAAACAACCAGATTTAAAAAATGGGCAAAGGATCTGAAAAGACACCTCAGCAAAGAAGATATACAGATGGCAAATAAGCATTATGAAAAGATGCTCAATATCATATTTATCATGGAAACACAAAATAACAGTGAGGTACAACTATGCATCTATTAGAATGGCCAGGTCTAGAATACTGACACCACCAGGTGCTGGTGAGGATGTGGAACAACAGGGACTCTCACTCATTGCTTTCGGGAATGCAAAATGGTATAGACACTTTGGTGGTTACTTACAAAATTAAATAATATTCTTACCGAACAATCCAGCAATTGTGCTTCTAGGTATTTACCCAAAGGAGTTGAAAACTTATGTCCACACAAAAACATGAATATAGATGTTATAGCAGCTTTATTCATAATTGCCAAAGCTTGGAAGTGACCAAGATGTCTTCAATAGAGGATAGATAAGCAAACTGTGGAATATCTGTAAAATGGAATATTACTCAGTGCTAAAAGAAATAAGCTATCAAGCTGTGAAAATACATGGCAGAATGTTAAATGCATATTGCTAAGTGAAAGAAGCCAATCTGAATGCTGTGTACTGTATAATTCTAAGTGTATGACATTTTGGAAATGTCTTCACAGGCTAACCTGTAAAGACAATAAGAAGATCAATGGTTCCAGGAGCCTGTAGGGAGAGAAGGAAGGATGAATGGGTGGCACACAGAGATTTTTTGGGTGATGAAATTACTCTGTGTGGTTACATAATGGGGATACATATCATTATACATATGTGAAAACAAAAAAGTGACCCCTAATGTAAACTGTGGGCTTTAGTTAATTATACTCATAAAGTACCAGTGTTGTCTCATCTGTTCTAACAAGTGTATCCCACTAATGCAAGATATTAATAAGAGGAGAAACTGTGTGTGGGGGGTGGGTGGGGGATGAGGGAGTGTAGGAGAATTTTACACTTTCTGCTTAATTCAATTTTTCTGTAGACCTAAAAATGCTCTAACATATAAAGTTACTTAAAAAGCTCTGCAGAGTAAAAAGGAACTTTGAAAGATTATAAAACAGTGTTATCTAATATACGAAGGATCAGATTGCCATCAGACTTCTCAAAAATAATGGCATAATGCTTTCAAAATAAAGGGAATATGATTTCAAATGTAGAAATGTGTACCTGGACAAACTGTCACCAAAGTATGGGTAGGCCGAAATTGTTTTTAAACATGAGAAAAAAGATTATTGGTGCTAAGGCCAAAGTCTGTAAAGTATAAAGTGAGGCAGAGAGAGGCATGCTTTGCTACTTTGGGAGAAATTTAAGAAATGCTTGAAGAATAGTCTTGAATCTTAGAAGTGAGCAGGTGACTGACAAATAGGTAAGTACAGGAAATATTTACTGGGCAGAAGGAGTGGAAGGAATAATGGCATCAAGAATAAAGCATGCTGGTACATTCTGGAAACTACGAGTAGTTTTCTGTGGCTCTGATTGAGAGTAGTAATGGGGGATATAGTATAGGATAAAACTAAGCTGTAGAGTGGTCACCATATGAAGGGCTTGCATGTCATGCCTGTGAACTTCACTGTTTAGACGAGGTGTTGACAAACTTTCTCTGTAAATGGCTGAAGAGTAAATATTTTATTGCCTTTGTGAGCCACATGGTCTTATTTACAGCTACTCAACTACTGTGGTAGTATGGAAGCAGCCACAGACACCATGTAAGTGGATGGAATGGCTGTGTTCTACTAAAACTGTATTTACAAACCAGGCAAAGGACTGGGTTTGATGAGCAGGGTCATAGCTTGCCAACCTCTGTTCTATACAACGGAGAGTTATAAAAGAGTTTTAATCAAGCAAATGGACTTTATCACATTTCAGTTATAGAAAATTTATCTTGATTATTGTGCAAAAGATGTACCAGGCCATAGCAGGTCTAGAAAGAGGAGGATTAGTTAAGAGACTTTGACAATAATCTAGGTGAGACAGAGGGAAGCCACCATCTCTACAGCTTTGGTGATGGAAGTAGTGTGATGAAGAAATGAAGTAACAGCTGTAGAGATAGTACAGTTCATAAAATGGTCATGGATTATAGACAAGAGGCTGGGGAGGGAGTGTTTAGCTTCCATGACACAATATTTCTATCACTGAGATGGAGTTAAGAGAAAAAAAAACTACATGTAGTAGAAAGGCATGGGGCTTAATTTGGGGATTCCTGGAGCTCATCCAGAAATCCGAGTTATGGTTATTTAGATGAGCCAAAGATGGTCTCTGTGTATTGGCCCCTAGGTTGTTTGTTTATTCACAGCATGTTGAGACCCATTAGGGCAAAAACCTGCCAGCACCCAACTCATATTTTCACACATCAAGTTGTTTTAAATATAAACTCGACAAGCAGATTTCTAGTGATTTAAAGCCTGCCTGCTTTGCCTACCCCACGGAACTGTACCCAACATCTGCTAGCTATAGATCAATAAGACCCCTCATACTGTAAAACCCCAGGCTGCTGCTGCCCTTTGCAACTCTGACCCAGAGATTCGCTTCTGTGCTGCTGAGAGACATCATCTAGACATAGAAGCCTGCTCTCGGATTCTCTTTTCCCTGAGCTCCCCTGCCTCCTCCTGAGTTGCCTCATGCTATGGCAGACTTCTCCACATCCAACTGACCAAAATACCACCCCAGTAAAGCTTGTGGGTGCTATGACCACCTCATGGTAATATCTTTTTCCTTGATTGGCTCCCAAACACTTTCAACCTCTGATAGTTAGTGATGGATAGAAGCTTTATTGGCATAGGTAAGATGTTTGATATCAAATGAGTGGGTGATTTTTCCCAGAGAGACCATCTGGCGTAAGGAAGAGGCTAAGGACAAAACCTAGGGATTCCTCTGGAAACATCATCACACAATGGCCAGGAAGAAGATGAGAAGCTTGAAAAAATTACTAAGAAGGAAATAATATAATCATTTGTTAATGGCATAAAGGAAAGAGGCAATTTCAAGAAAAAGGGAATGGTCTGGCATCAAATTCCACAGAGAAGTCAAATAAGGACAGAACCGAACACAGTTCATTGGATTTAGATATTAGGAGCTCTTTATATGGGTGCTTCAGTGGTACCATTGAGATAGAAACCTAATGATAATAAGTTAGAAAGTGCAGTAAGCTTTGAAATATTAGGCAATGGGGACTGAGAAGAGCATAAACACTGCAGTGATGCAGAGGTTCCTGATGAGGGTGGAGAGTAAGCAGCAATTCACAGAGGGTGTGGTTTCCTCTGGTGGTTTGAAGATACCCCAAAGAGTAACCATCAAAGAAAAGATTCTATTATCCAAGGAAGAAAATTAGAAGGGCAGAAATCTTAGACAAACAAAGGATAAAACCATTGTAGATGTTGGTGAGAGTGTTTGTATGTTGAATCATGATATTTACTCTGGATAATGCAAAATGTAAGACCTTGACTAGATCATGACCCCAAAATAGAGGTAACTGAAAGACATGTACTTCCAAAAAGTATCAGGAGCTGCAGTGTTGAGAATGAGGGATAATAAAGCTGCATGGGCTTAGAGCTGGTGCTGTGAAAGAGGACTGGGCTTGACGTCAAATTAAGATCTGACTTGTGATTCTCTCGTGTTCTAGCTGGCTGACCTTGGGTGAAGCACTTGTTGCCTCTGAACTTGGCTGAATGGTACAATGGAAAATGTACTTATCTGTGGGATTCATTTGGTACCAGAATCAAGTAAAATAACAAATGTGGGGATGTTATTGCATATGTTAGACTGATGTACTATAAGTGTGTGGGATGTTATTTTGCTGTCACTCTTAATTCTCTTTCTACAAGAAACATTCAAGTCAATGGTTCTCAATCCTGACTGCTTATCATTTTTAACAAGCTTTTAAAAATATACGTATGCTTGGTTTTTGGTTTTCATTCCAGCTTCAGAAGAGGATTTGTGCTTTTTGTTTTAAAAAAAGGAAAGCAATCTTCCACAGGTGATTCTTGTGTGTGACTCTGTCAATAAGAATCTAACTCTTGAAACTGAACTGGGGAAAGCAAATTCCTGAATACCTGAGTAGTGGTTTTCTGAAATAGCAGAAAACCTTTGCTTTGTCTTTGGAGCAAATATTGTGAAATACTAGATATATTTTCCTTTTAAGTAATAATTGATATGTATTATCTTATCCTGTTTTACAATGTTGTAAGATACTTTGCCTGATCCTCACAAACACATTCCCATTTAAAATATTTTTTATGGTAAATAAGAGGCAAGAGTATTACAATCTTCAGAATAACTAACAGAAAAGTCATCAAGAAGCTCAACTACTGGAGAAATTTTGTACAGAATTGATTAGTAGAGGGAATGGGAGGTTGAATATAGCTTTTTGAAAGTTTGTATTTTAATATAATTGGTATTTTTATCATATATTAAAAACACTTATCATATGTTTATATTATAAAATATTTGTTACATACATTTTTTCAAATACATGTACAACAATTCTGTACATATAGTACTTACAAATACTGAAACCAAGATTCATGGAGTGACTTACTGATGGTCACACTCCTAGGAGGTGGCCAAGTTTAAATTCAAAGCCAGACAATCTTCCTTAAAATGTCACATGGTTGAAAAATCTTCCAAAACTGGTCAACAAAGGCAAAAATGAGCCAGGTCCAGCATGGCTGAGTTAAAATTATGAGTTTGGTAACATCAGGGAATATGTCGGAGTAGGTGGTTCTAATGGTCTGTTTTCCATAAAAACACTGAAAAATTGAGCAACAATTCATAATTAATTTTGTTAGAACTCTGGAAAACAGTCGAAGGTTTACAGAAAACAAGCAAAATACTGAATAAAAAAAAAGGCAATATAAAAATGGTAAGCAAACTTTCTGGCAGTTTTATCTGCCCTTGCCCCTCCCCCATCCCTGGCTAGCAGTGGTCTTAAAAGACAGAAGTTCCCAGCGTGAGGGCTTGGTCCCTGGTTAATGGGAGAAAAACAGGCCATCTTCTCAAAAATTTTTTGTTTTGACCTATTTGGGGGCTACATGAAGGACTAATGCAAGGCATTTGTTTTTGTTTGACATAATTTGGAACTTCTCCAAAACAGAAAAGTAGCTAGGCAGAGGACATTTCTTGGAAACATTGTAAAGCAGATGAACAACTGTCTCCACATGCAGCTGAAGATTACAGTTGACACAGAAAGTAGACATGCTGAAAGGCTGGGAGAAAAGCTGGGGAAAGAGTTTCACTGTGAAATTGAGGAAATGAAACTCACCCATCTATGCCAGAAAATGTAGGACGTGGTATGCAGGTCCAGAACAGTTCGTGAACTCAGAAAAGACCGGAGAAGACCCTGAGCTTTCATCTCTGGCTGATCTCACAGCTCAGCACAAGCAGAAAGTGATGGCCAAGGCAGAATTCAGAATAGCCTGGCTAAGCATTGGAGGAGTGCATCAGCAAAGAGCCCAATCTGCAAAGACTAAGAGAAGCATTTTTTCTTTTCTTTCTTCCTTCTTTCCAGAAGGTCAAGGAAAAACCCTAGCTGACCTCAAATTAAAGGAACAGAGACTTCAGATACCACAAATGACAGAGAATACAGACTTTACAAAATAATTTGGAAAAGCTACCAAACACTACTCCCAAAGCAAAAGCAAAAACAAAAACCACGAGGAGGAGGGGGAAGAAAAAAACTTTCAAAGAAACAAATTGCAATATTCATGACGCTCAGCTTTCAACAAAAAATCATAAGCAGGCAAAGAAACAAGAGAGTTTGGCTCATGAAGAGGAGAAACTAACAGAAACTGTTCCTTAAATGATCACAGGTATGGTGTGACTTACTAGATAAATATTTTAAATCAGCTGTCTTAAATATGTTCAGTGAGCTAAAGGAAACCCTGAGAATAATGTCACACCAAATAGAGACTTATCAATAAAGAGATAGGATTTATAAAAAGGAGCCACACAGAAATTCTGGAGCTGATGAGTATATCAGAAATGAAAATTTCACTAGAGGATTTCAATATCAAATATGAGTAGTCAGAAGAAAGAATCACCAAACTTAAAGATAGGTTAATTGAAATGATCTAGTATGAGGAGCAGAAAGAAAAGAGAATGAAGAAAATAAATAAGAGTCTAAGAGACCTGTGATAGTATGCAAAATACTAATTTATCCAAAATGTGAGTCTTAGAAGAAGTAAAAGAATGGGAAGAAAGAGTGTTTGAAGAAATAATGGCTGAAAACACCCCAAATTTGATAAAAGACACACATGCACAAGTCAAAAATACCCAGTGATCTCCAGGAAAGATAAATACAAAAGAGATCCACCCTAAGAGACATTATAATCAAACTGTTAAAAGTCAAAGACAGAACTCTGAAAGCAGCAATAGAGAAGTAGATGCAGCCAATCTTACCAATACCTTGATCTTGGTCTTCAAACCTCCAGAACTGTGTTCTTGACACAAAGGGAAAGAATAGTTTCTTCAACAAATGGTATGTGATGACTGGATAGCCATAGACAAAATATAAAGTTGACCTTACCTCACACCATGTATAGTAATTAAGTCAAAATGGATCAATGACCTTAATGTAAGAGCTAAAATTGTAAAACTTTTAAGAGAATACATAAGGGTGTATCTTCATTGCCCTGCATTTGGCAATAGATTCTTAGATATAATGCTGCAATGAGGTATCACCTCACACCAGTAAGGATAGCTGCCATCCAAAAGACAAACAACAACAAATGTTGGCGAGGCTGTGGAGAAAGGGGAACCCTCCTACACTGCTGGTGGGAATGTAAATTAGTTCAACCATTGTGGAAAGCAGTATGGAGGTGCATCAAAATGCTCAAAACAGACCTACCATTTGACCCAGGAATTCCACTCCTAGGAATTTACCCTAACAACGCAGCAATCAAGTTTGAGAAAGACAGATGCACTCCTATGTTTATCACAGCACTATTTACAATAGCCAAGAATTGGAAGCAACCTAAATGTCCATCTGTAGATGAATGGATAAAGAAGATGTGGTACATATACACAATGGAATACTACTCAGCCATAAGAAGTGGAAAAATCCAACCATTTGCAGCAACATGGATGGAGCTGGAGAGTATTATGCTCAGTGAAATAAGCCAAGCGGAGAAAGAGAAATACCAAATGATTTCACTCATCTGAGGAGTATAGGAACAAAGGAAAAACTGAAGGAACAAAACAGCAGCAGAATTACAGAACCCAAAAATGGACTAACAGGTACCAAAGGGAAAGGAACTGGGGAGGATGGGTGGGCAGGGAGGGATAAGGAGGGGGAAGAAGAAGGGGGGTATTAAGATTAGCATGCAGGGGGGAGAGGGAGAAGGGGGAGGGTGGGCTGCACAACACAGAGAGGACAAGTAGTGACTCTACCACATTTTGCTAAGCTGATGGACAGTAACCGTAATGTGGTTGTTAGGGGGGACCTGATATAGGGGAGAGCATAGTAAACATGGTATTCTTCAGGTAAGTGTAGATTAAAAATTAAAAAAAAAAAAGAAAGACAGAAAGAAAAGGGGGATTACTCCTTAACAGGATAAAACTATTGGTAAATCAAAGATCAACACATGCTTTAAATATCCTTAATGTTGATCACTTAAAGGGTGTCAGATGATCAGCTATGGAGGTACTCTTTTCTGATAATATTCCTAAAGTATAAGCAATAAAAGGAAAAATAAATAACCAAAATAAAAATCTTTGTATATTGAAAGATATTATTAAGAAAGTGAAAAGATAGTCTATAGAGTGAGAGAGCATATTTGCAAATCATGTATCTTATGAGGGTCATGTACCCAGAATATATAAAGGACTCTTAAAACTTAACAGAAAGATAAATAAACCAATTTAAAAACTGGTAAAGGATTTGAATAGACATTTCTCCAAAAATAGACAAATGGCCAGGAAGTATATAAAAGGATGCTCAATATCATTAGTCATTAGGGAAATACAAGTCAAAACCACAGTGAGATACCACTTCACACCTGTGATTGGGTGGCTAAAATTAAAAAAAAAAAGGAAAATAATGAGTGTTAGTGAAGATATGGAGACATTTGATCTTTCATACATATGTGGTGGGAGTGTAAATAACAAGTGTTAGTGAGAATATAGAGACATTTGAACTTTCATACATATCTGGTGGGAGTGTAAAATGGTGCAGCTGCTTTGGAAAACAGTTTAGAGTTTCTCAAAAAATTAAACAGAGTTACCATTTGACAAACAATTCTACTTCCAGGTATATACCCAAAAGAATAGAAAATAAACAAATGCTTGTATGTGATTATTCATAGCAACATGATTCACAATAGTTAAAAGGTGGAAGCAATTCAAATGTCCATCAAAGGATACAAAGATAAACAAAGTGTGGTATCTTTGTACAATGGGATATATTATTCAGCCATAAAAAGTTGTGAAGTATGGATGCAATCTACAATGTCGATGAATCTCAAAAACATTTTGCTAAGTGAAAGAAAGCAGACAAAAAGTTCACATATTGTATGATTCTATTTATATGAAAGATCCAGAATAGTTAAATCCACTGAGTGAGAACACAGATTAGTGGTTGTCATGAGCTGGGGTGAGGGGAAATGGGGAGTGACTGCTAACTGGTTTCCTTTTGAGGCGAGCAAATGTTTTGGAACTTGTCATAATATTGGTTGTACACCCTTATGAATGTACTAAATACCAGGACATTGTACACACTAAGATGATTAATTTTATGTTATATGAATTTTATCTCAAAAAATTTTTTTAAATGTCACTCTATTTTCCTAACATCATGTATCCCTGAATTTTTCTGATCTTTGACAGAATTATCCTAAACTAGTCCCAAGGAGGATGACTTCCCTTCCCTGACTCTGGTGAAGGAAGAGTAGAGGGAAGCAAGTGGATGCAATTATTGGCTTTATGTCTCAATGCAAAGACATCAGAGAAGAATCATTGTCACTTGAAATGGCCATCACGTAATGAAAATATTTGTAATATCATTCTGAAGTCCAACACTCTGTGTCCTCTTTACTGAATCATGCAATTTTTGAGGAAGAAAGAACTTCACCTAGTTCAAGCTTCATTATTCACTTATGTGTAGAAAGCTTAGTGAAGGAAGATTGCTCTAAAATAGGGATTATCAGCGAACAACCTACCATTGATACCACTTGATATATACACAAGGTCACATACTGGGTAACAGCTAAAGTTCTGGTGTGTAGACACAAGTAGGTCATATTTCCAACCTTAGTTAATGCTATTCAGGGGGGCACTTATATTCCATCAATGAATTTATGAGTCATCTTTTGGATAGTAATTTAAAAATATCTCTAGCTAGGTTGGATAAGAAGAGGAAAACCGGAGGTCTTTCCCTTCAAAGTCATTTCAACACTGTAAAAGTAAGGCAGGAAGACATAACGTGAATTATATTTGAATAAGAATTATTGAAAAAGAATTCTGAATAAGAATATTCATATTTGAATAAGAATTTCAGTGTAAAGCTTATCCTTAGAATTTGAAGAAATATCATCCAAAAAATATATAGCATCTATGAATAGAAAGCCCTCCCCTCTTCACCTCCTTTTTCCCTGGGCAAACAAAAACATAGTTTAGGTCCTGCTGCATCTCCAAAGCCTACCATGAGCAGCTCATCTCGGAGATTTCACTTTCCTTAGATATCCTGATCTTCTTCCTATGTAAATAACTCATTACTTATTATAAAACTCCTTATATTAGAAGGTAACTATATATTTCTTATCCTCACAAACAGGCATATGAACCTTTAGAGGGAATACCGTCACTATTGACTATTTACTATGGTCAGATTTGCATAATTTATCACTTAATATAGCCAGCCTTGCATGTAAGTAGGCTCCAACTAAACTGTTGTTGAATTTTAATACAGTTGATTCATGATAAACTTCTAGTAATAGCTCTGACTTCCACTACCTGGTTAATGTGGTAGTGGAAAAGCAAAACCTTCTGGACTTTTAAGGAGAAAACCCATGGTGGCAGGTTAAAAACTTCCGGTTTAGTCTGTGGGGGAATGTGGCTCTTCGTGGCCCCTACTCCACTAGCCCACATGGGGGGATATTCTGAGGTCCCAAGCTTCCTTGCGCTTTCCATGGCAGCACTGCAAGAGACCCTTGCACTAGTGTATAACCATGTCACGTTCAACTTCTTTTATTCTTTTCCAAACTTCAAACTATATTTCAAATTGCTGAATCAAGTTCCTTGGGTTAAAAAGATACTGAATAGTTATAGCATGGATTATCAATAAGTTTTCTATCCTCTGCTTTGACTTTCACTGATATCTGTACACTGCTTTAGACAAGTATTTTTACCCTCATTGTCTTAGTTTATTTTCACAAAGTTTCTATGAGGTAGATAAAAATAATTCTGATGAAATTACTGAAGCTCATTGAACAAAGATCATTTCCTCCCAGGCACAGAGTTGGTAAGTAGGCTGGCATGCAACCACTGATCCTTTGTGGCACCTGGAAGGCCTCTTTAACTGGATTTCAGTTACATGCTCCTCTTCCATGTGCTTCTTGCTTTGGCTGGAAATAGTTTTTATATAATAAAATGATACGACACATGAATGTGATTTAAAAAAATGGAGTAAGAAGGGCATGAAATGAACTTTGCTTCCTCTCTCTCAGCTCATTCCCCAAGGGAGAGCTTTCTTAATCACTTCTGTGTTCAATTTCTCTGTAGTTATCTTCATAAACTGAAGGGATATATCAATATTTCTTGACTTGTCCAACTTGTCCACCAAATATCCCCTGACTCCTTTCTTTGAAGGATGAAGAATTAACTCCTTACTACCCTTACTTCTTTTTCTCTTCTATTCTAAATTTTGTTAACTGTTTTTTCTTTTAAAGATAGATTCTAATGAATTTTTTGTTCCATTAGGCCCCACCCTCATGACCAAATCACCTCCCAGAGGACCCCACCTCCTAATACATCACTTTAGGGATTAGGCTTCAGCATATGAATTTTGGGCAGAAACATTCAGTCCATAGCAATTACCAAACCAAATAGGATGAAAGATTCAGGAAGACCAAAATATAAATCTTTATGAGCATCTCTACCCTGCTCAAAGGAAAATGTTCTAAGTGTTCTAAGTGCTTCAAATTAATTTTGTATTTATTGAAATCTCTAAATTGCTTAAGTCATATAAAAAACCAGGCCATATTTTAGTGTCCCTCAGATTTGGGCTATGACATTTTTGTACAGTTTCTGCTTTTCCCTGGAGTTTCTACTTGCCTTTCTTGTTACTTTTAACAAAAAGAAATGTGCACTTTGCCAGATCCCTGAACTGAACAAGTTTCCTAAATAAACAATCTGTTTCAATCTGCTTTCTTCTTGAAAAGATCTTTCCCATAATCACCTGACTGCCTTTACAGCACGTGCTGGTTCTTCTCCAGCTCTGTGGCAGAGATATCTTCCTCTCTTCCTGAGACTGCCATTTATTTCTTTCTTGAATTTTGTATCCCCCTGTTTGTTCACCCTGCTTTTCAGCTTCATTTTCTAAAGTACCTCTTCAAATAATTCCACAAATGTATGTAAGCAAGGTAAACTTTCTGGAGTTTCTAAGTTAAAAATGTCTCTTTTTTTATCATCATATTTGATATTTTGTTTGAATATAGAATTCTCATTTCAATGTCTTTTTCACTTAGGACCTTGCAGGGAATTTTACACTGTCATCTTGCATCCTACTCTGTGTCACCTGATATTGACTCCTAGACTCTTAGTGGCCTGACTCTTGTGCATGGATGTGTCTAGGTCTGTTTTTCTTTAATATCTGTAACTTTTCTTTTGAATATTCATGTATTTCTGCAGCTTTGGGCAATTGTTTATGGTTATCCCTTATAATAATTTCTCTTTCCATATGATTTTTCCTTTACTTTCTAGAATTCCAATTAATCAGCTTAGGGGCATCTTTTGGATTTCTCCCTAAATTCCCTCATCTTTTTCTCATGTTTTCTAGTCCTGCCTTTTATTCCATGTAACTGAATGTTTCCCCAAATTTGTCTTCAACACTTCTATTGATTTTTAAAAGCCAGATTCCAGAAGCATTTAATTTCCCCAAACTCTCATTTTTCAATTTCTCCTTTATTTATAGCATTTGTTCTTATTAATGATACTATATCTTCTTGAATTGTCTGGGGACACTAAAAAGTAAGCTCTTGTCTTTTGGTTTTAGGTTCATTATTCTTCCCTGAAAATTGATTTCTTTCTGGATTCGTTTTTCTCTTTTTCTTTATTTACTTGCTTTCTCTGATGCAGTTTTCCTCTTTTAGTTGATGATTGTTGGTTAGGTCTTACTTGAGTGGGAGTGAGCCAGGAGGCACTGGCGGCCTCCTCAAATACCAAAATAAGGGGGGTTTATTTTCACAATAGCCAGCTGAGTTCTCCATGAACATTTTGTTAAATTTCTTAGAAAAAGGCCTTCTTTTTTCTTTTAACTTAATTTGTTTGAGGTATATGTGCTCTACTGCTTATCATTCTGTTTGAGGCAGACAAGTTTCAGGGGCTGGCACTAGCATATCAATGCAGACCTTGCATTAACCTCTTTGTTCTCTAGTTTCTATGTTTGTGGCTTCCTCTGTTTGGTTTCAAATATAAATATATTTTCATCCATTTTTTTTGGCTTCCAGAAATTTATCTGAACTTCCTTAGGCTACTGAAGCTCTCCCACCCCTTTCCCTTTATGGGTTACTTCCATTATGGATTCTTTGACTATTATTTTATTGGGGTCTCATTATGGAGGAAGGAACATGTTTGTACACAGTCCATTAATTTACACCAGAATTCTTGTGAAATTAAAGTCTTCCTTCAGCATCTTTAAAGCTATATTGCTTGGCTATAGTTTTAACTACAGACTATAGTTAAATGCCATACACTATAACTAGAGTATCTTTATTGTGGATAAACTTTTGATGTGTTCCACCTCCTTTTGGTCTCATTTTTTGAGATTCTGAAATTGGATTTTTGAGATTCTCAAATTCTTCTGAGCAGATGAGAGGGGAGATGAAGGTGGAAGTGACCTGAATGTACTAAATCTGTGTATTTCCTAATGGAAAGTCAATATATCTTGTATAAGCATATAAGTCAAGAAATAAATGTGCAAACATTATTATTCAGTATAATGGAAGTGTTGCTGAAAAGCAAGTTACAAGTGTTTGCCTCTGGAGAATGGAAATATGTGGATGGTGTGGTGAGCTGAGAATATATTGCTGTTGACTATAAGTTCTTCAGTTTTTAACCCTGTGTCTATTCTATTTTTAGTTTTTCTGATGGTCATATCATTAACTGCAAATAATATGCTTATGATTCTACTTCCCATTTTCTCTGAACTTGATGGTATTCACTAACTCCTTACTAGAAGGACGGAGAGCTGGCTTACCCTGATCTTCTGGTCTCCTTTCCCGATAGCAAGGTACATGTCCATGGTTTAGGTGTTACTGTTACTTTCCTTCCTCCTCCTCTGTCTCCATTTCCAAGTGTTCCTCTTCCTTTTCTTTTCTCCTTCATGTTCTGTTCTCTTCCTTCTCCTCCTCCTGTTCCTCCCCCTCCTCCTCCCAGATTCATGCTGTAACAGAACCACATACAAGAAAGTCATGATACAAATATGAGGCAACAACATGTGGCATGAGCAAAAGCCATGTGGTGGATGCTGGGATTTGCTGCCTAGATCCTCCCTTCAGGATGGAAGCCCCCTTACCCCCACCCCCAGGTCTGGGAGAGCTGACACCTGGGAGACAGCTGTGCTGCTCTTGGCCTGAGAACTGCCCTGCCCAGGGTTCCAAGCCCTCCCTGGGGCAGCCCACACCTACAGAAGGCCCACCTCCCTGGTCTTGGTTTGAGGCCACTCCCAAGGACTGACCCAGCTCCAGAGCTTCCTGAGGATCAGCTAAGGTCTCTGGTGCAGCTGAACCATATTTTAACTTCCTATCCTGCTCAGTCCTACTTCTTTCAAGGCTTTTTAGGAGGGGATCCCAAGAGCACTTCCCAGTGAACTTCCTGTGTGCAAATCCCCACGTCAGAGTCTATTTCCTGGGGAAATCAACATGTGATATTAGCAGTCATAAAGTGAGCACTGGAAGAACTAAACACAGAAGCAATCAAAGTAATTCCTCTTGTGTTAGGAGTAAGGACGGTTTAAATGCTTTGCATTACAAGCCATTTTATAATATTTGCTTTTTCCCATGTTAAACAGCAAATAAAATTTAGGGTTTTTGAAGTTTAAGAGTAAACTAACTGTAGAGAGTACTTAGGGTTCAATATGGCAATTTCAGGACTATATTCCTCATCCAACTTGTATCAATTCCCATTGAAATTATATAAAATGTCAGCACTTGAAACCATGCCAGGAATTTTACAGATTTCTTTCCAGCAGATATATCAGAAAAACATGCTGAGGTAAGAACTAATGGATGAAGATGAATTTTTTTTGTGGAGAAAAAGATCACTTTGGAAATATTTATTCATTTAACAAATACTGAGTACCTACTATGTGTCAAAAAAATTCTAATGTGTGTATGTGGGTGGATGGGGGCCAGGCAATTAAAAAAATGAACTTGTAAATATATAAATGTCAGATAGCAATAGGTGCCAGAGAGAAAGAGGACACATGGGCCACAACAGAAGCAGTCTCAGAGAGGAAGGTGAGCTGTGGGATAGATTTTTGGAGAAAACAATTCTATGCTTTTGACAAGTGCACAGAGACTTGTCATCCTCTGTAAGAGGGGTGACAGCTCCCCCTGACCAGAGTGCCAGACAGAGGAAGGGGACCCTGCTCCAACTAACTTCATGCTTTCATAGTAAACTCAGAAAAACAGTGGTTAGCAAACTATCAAAATATCCAAAATTTTCTCCCTCTGCCACACAGTGACTTAGAATTCCAGTAAGGAAAAATAAAAAAATCGAAATTGACTTTTATCTTTTAATAAGGTTTAAAAATTGTGGAAGGTTCAATTTCTGAAGTTTCAAATCTCTGAAAGATCCAGCATCTTACTGATCATCTCAGGCAATTACAGACTCTTTCCACATTCCCGCTGTAAAGATGGGTGGGCAGAGGGGAAAATTACCAGAGAGAAAAACGTTTCAGTGTTTGAAAAGACTGGCTAAATTCAAGGAAGCAGGGGGACCAACACATTTGAAGTGGATACTCCAAGTAGAAGAAGAAAATGTGAGAAAGTCCAATTTGAATGGGTTAGAGACAGTGAGGGAAAAGAGGGCAGTGAACGAAGTATGAATTCATCTGATATCTGGAAAGTTTGCCTCAAAATAAAAAACATGGTTTCCAAAAATTTTAAGTTAATTAAAAGGGACAGAGAAAAGCAGATTTGATTCTATAGAAAAACAGATAATAAAATGTGAGCATAAAGTAAGAAATTCTGTAAGATTCAGAGAGAATAATGGGGTAAATAAATGGGAGAAAAAATTTAAAATGACATGGGGTCATATCTGGATTTTTTTCCCCCTTAGTTGTCATTGTAAACATAGAATAAGGTAGAAGGGAGAATGAAGGAGAACAATAAAAACAGGCATTTATTGAGTGGTTTCTACTTGTCAGATCCTATTCGCAGTTCTCCACGTGTATTTACCTGCTTAATTCTGATAATCTTACATTGTAAATGCTAATATTATCCCCACTTCACAAGAGAAGAAAGGCACAAAGTATACCTTGGGTATATTATATAGCTTGCCCAAGGACACACAGCTCAGAAGAATGGAACAGGGTTCTAAATCCAGGATCCTAACCAGGATGCTGTATTGTCTTTGAAAATTAAATGAAACATAAAACAAAAATGACTCCGTTTTATCTTCACCATCAGACTGAAAGAGATTTGTAAGTAATTTGGTTGCTTCTTACTTGGTTTGAAAGAATGGATGTACCATGAGATTATTTAAATGTCATGTTTGTTTACATCTGGTGTTTTGTGGTCTTGTATTTGGTTGTGTTACTTTAATCCATCTGGACTAAATGTTAGTACACGGTGTAAGGTGAAGGTGGAATAGCAATTTTTCCAAGTAATTAAATTATTATCCCAGCCCATTTATTGAATTTCAGAATTTCCCCAGTGATTTGACATGCCGTCTTTATGCACTAGATGTGATAAATACACATGTTCTGCTTAATCCTGAGTGGAATTTAGGATTTAAAAAATTCTTTGTAATTATTTTCTTAAATGAGATGTAAAAGTTTATTAACATAGGGTTGTATACAGCGTTCTTATTAACATAGAGCTATTTTTTTTAGCATCTGCAGTTATATACACTTTAAAAATTTTCCAGCTTGGGTTGTTTAGAACTAAATTAAAGATTTTGGCAGAAGGATCATGAGGGATTGTAGCCTACTTCCCTGAAGGTGAAGTAAATTGAGTGCTGGAAGGCATTCCCCAACACTTCTTTTTCAAACTTCCTGAGATCCTAAATGGTTCCCTGTGTTGTGCTCCCCGCACCGCCCCCTGAGAGTGTGGGCCATCCGCAGCCTGAAGCTGGGGTGTGAGTGTGCCCAATGGGCCATGGGCTTCTGGCTGGCATGCTTCACCGGTTCAGGTGTAAGTACTGTAACCATGGCATCCTGACCAAGCTCCAACTTGATTCTGCATGGTCAGAGAGCTAGAAAAAAATGTTTTTCTCTGTATTTATGCCATAGTCAGGAAAGGCTACAGTCATATTCAGGATGTGCTCTCCCGGGAGAACTGGAGCTTGTAAGACACAGATGGTGTGTGTGGTGCTCAGCAGCATGCGGCTTCCTTAGTTTTCCTATAGCCTCTCACAGCCTTCCGGTTACTTGCAGGCATGGAAAGTCCCCAGGAGCTGGATGCCTGTGAATATTTAATATGTGTCATGCTTCTCGTTGGACAAGACCAGCAACTGTTCCTCTGCAAAGTTCCTAGGTAAGACCCTGTGCCCAAGCTTTATACAAGGTGTTCATCATTTAATTGTTTATTATAAATGAAAAAACAAAGAGCCCAAATGGATAATGTAGGAAATCAGCAAAACAAATTATTCTAGGTACATTGTACATTGTAGGCAGAATTTCAGTCCTTACAATCTCTTCTCCCCTGGTTGTGCTCCTATGGTTATGTGATGTCACATAGCAAAAGGGACTTTGCAGGTGTGTCTAAGAATACTATTCAACTTACCTTAAAATAAGATTATTCTGGGTAGGTGGGTACCACTGATATAACCACATGAGCCCCTAAAAGCAGAAGAGGAAGCAGAGAGGTGATAGAATGGGAAGTCAGAGATATTTGGGGCACAGGAAGTATTTAGTGCACTGTTGGCTTGAATATGGAGACGCTGTGTCAAGGAAACAGGGCATGGATCCTACAGCTGTGGGAAACTGAATCCAGCCAGCCAGCACTGAGCTTTGAAGAGGAGATCAAGCCCCCGTTGAAAACTGCAGTGCCTGCTGATACCTTGATTTCAGCCTTGTAGGAACCGTAGGAACTGCGAAGTAGTGCATGGATGTCCTTTCCACTGCCAGATTTGTGGCAATTTATATGGCAGTAATAGAAAACTAACACATCCTGTGAAATGCCACTTGTCTCTTAAAATTATGATAGAAAGAATCAGCTATGGGATGGCAAAACTCAACTGAAACTATGACTCTGAAGTGTGGAGAAAATGTACTTTTCTTAATTTTTGTCTCTAACTTGGACAGCCTTCTCTCTCATATACTCACCCACAGGTTCCAGGAAGAATGCCCTGTATTTAGTCTAGTTTACACCTAATCCAGTCTGGTAATGTCAGCGGTCAGGTCGGGTAATATTCTGTCGCTCTTTCATTAAAACACTAAGTTCCTTTATTTCTTCCCCTCCTCCTGTTTCCCTAAGTCACTGTATGTTTGAAAGGACGTGAGAATGGGTGATTCAGGGGGACGTGTGGCCCTGGAGCTGGGAGAGCCCCTCTGATCCCCATGGTGACTGTTGATTCAGGTTCATCTGCTGGTCTTTGGGACAGTGTTCCTTCTGCCTGGATGCCATTTTGGCTGCTCTGAGTCACATCATCTTTCTCAGCCATGTTGGGCCCGGTAGTTCACTCTGGCTGACTTTGGAATCTGTGTCCCCTGCCCCCCAACCTTGTCTCTCCCTGGCAGAGGAAGACTCTTCAGGGTCCTGCCATGCCTGCTTTAGTTTAGCTCAGAGAAAATGCTTTGCGGTCACTGCTAGAGACCCCTCCTAGCTCCCTTTCTTCTTTCAATAGGCTCCATAGAAGGTCTCGCAACATTTTAAGATCGTGTACCTGCCACACAGAAGCTAAGGATGGCCCAGGAAAAGTCCAGGTCTCTGGTGTCAGGCCATGGCCAATCCTGGGATACAATCAGAGCATACATCTGCTTGTCTCAATCTCCTCTTTTTGTCTTGCCTTTCTCCTTTCCTATGACAGACATCTCCTATGTCATATCCTCCCATCAGCAAGAAGAAAGCATTCTGAATTTATTACCATATGTAGAAGGCATATCTCTGCTAAACTCTGGGAGGGCTCCATAAGTATGCTTCCTTCAGGCATGATTCTTGAAGTTTTAAATGGGGGGAGACAGAAGAAGTTTGAAAATCCTATCTCAGCAGTACTTGCCTCTCAAACTAATGTTCTTATCAGAAGCTGATTATTGCTTTGTTCTTTCTTTTTCATTTCTTCTGAAACATATGTTCCACTCCCTGCAGGAAGATGGATAAGGTAAGAGAGAAAGTGTATTAGCAATGTTTAAAACAGCAACACTGTAAAATCACTTACTTATGATCAGAGTAAAATGATCATATCTTATTACATAAAACAAAGTCACAAAACAGTAAGTAAACAAAACGCTATAACAAACTGAAAACCTGAACACTAAAAAGTTATTTCAATCGGACAGAGAGAAATTTATAGAACAGTTAACTAAATACAGAGGTGTTTACTAGGGAACAGAAGGGGTAAAATGACAGCTTTAAAGTATCAGGGTAGTAGTAATTATAGGAAACACCTCTCACTCCTGAAGCTGGTGAGCAAAGGCAGGACGTTTGAGTTAGTAAAACTTAGTAACTCAGAAGAGGAACTCTGCAGAGCCAAGATTCAGACGCCTGAAGAGGGTGCACTAGCTGGCTGGTGCTGCTGTCTCTCGTTGGTGGAGCGATGAGGCTGGTTTTGTTAAGTGATGGGAGAATTTCAAACTCACTTGAGCTGCTTGAGCAAACTCATGGCTGCTACCAGGGTGAAGAAGCAAGGCTGGGTGTCCCTCATTCTAACAGTAGGCAGTCTGGAAAAAGCAACTCTCCTCCCCATCCTCCTGCAGAGCAGTCTCCCTTTACTGCCCTCTACTGGCAGAGCCTGAAGCTGGCAAAGTACGAATGTAGTTTGTAGTTTTGCCTCCAGCTTTATTGAGCAAAGAGAAGAGTTGGTATGGAGTTGAAAGTTACGTAATAACTGTTATAATTATGAAATAATGGAAATACTTATGTTTAAGTAGAATAATAGAACCATTTTAAATTGTAAATATCTGTTGTAGGAAAAAGGTGTCATGGGCAAACAGATAACCAGGTGTTATTTTAAACAGAAGCCAATTCTTGAATAAATGAGCAAATGAATGAATGAATGAGTAGATGAAAGAAGGCGTAGATGAAAGGTAACCGAAGTCCTCCTCCAGATGTTTCTACTCAGTCTATTACAGGAGCTCCTTTTCATAGACTTTGTGTCTTGATAGGATTAACATTAGTCTGGATTTGCAAGTGCTTTCATCACTCTAAGTCATTTCTATAGTCATTAATTAGGGGTTGCAGTCATGGAAAATAAGAGATATTTTGTGAAAAGCATTTTGATGTTTCTCACAGAATCACAGGAAGGTACTTTGGGCCCTATTTTAACCCACACCAGACAGATTTTGTTACTTCATAGGAATAAAATGAATGAATGAGAAAAATATACAAATAATGTCTGTTTTAGAACTAAAAAGATTTGTTATTGACCCACATGGCTTATTTTGCAGTGAGGCTTCAGGTTACCGGCTATGGTTAAAAATGAATTCTATGGCAGAGGACATAGTACAAAATAATGGGCTCATTGGAAACCCAAATCCTAATTCTCTGAGCTCTAGATAAATTGGCTTTCTACTTTATTCCAGAAAATATATACAAAGCCTTAGGACAAACAGATAGAGGACTTCCTTTGGCATTTATCCATTAAATGATAAGGCTTGAGCTCCATCATGATTTTGAGCCTATAAAAAAAAATCAAGTAAGAAGATTAAAGCACATGAAATATTACATAGAAGTTTCTAACACAATGAAAAACCACCCAAATTTGGTGTTATTTCTTCCTTTTGTCTTTACAACTCAAATTGTCCAAGCAATCCTTTATTCTGTAAGAAGAAATACATGTGTATTCTGGAATTACTGCTAGACTTTAAAGAAATTTAATTTGAAATTAAAAGGGAAATAAAAACAAACCAAAAAAACCTTTACCCCACACCAAACCAAACAACTTTTGAGATGTAATCAAAACAGGTAAAGATGAGTACAGTTCAATTGTTGCCTTTACTCCTAAATCAGTGGTAATGAAATCTTTTCTTGTAAAAGCTCAGAGAACAAAGTGTAGAATTTCTCAGTGAAATAATCCCTTTTTTCAAAGTAAACAAAAAAAAATAATGAAAACTTACAGTATTCCTTAGCAACTCAGCGTATTTATACAGGGTAAGTTGTTTATCTAAGTTTTAAACACAGAAGTGAGGATTTGCATTTTGTTACATTAGTATTGATATATTAAACAAATCATCTTTCAAAGAAGTAAATGCTGTTATCTTTGTAAACATATTACATACAGTTCAGAAACAATTATGTTAATATAATTCCAGGCCTTCAAGTCATAATAGGTGGTTTTTCATGCTTTCATACAGATCTCTATGCTCTAATGAAAATAATAATGAGTAGCTGTCACTGATGGTTTTAGTAAGAACCAGGACCTCTTCTAAGCGTTTTGCATCTTTCATCTCATTTAATTTTTGCATTAATGACATTAGTGTCATTAATATAATTAATAAATGTTTATAGAATGTTTACAATATGGCTTATACTTTGACAGGTCCTGGTGAACTACTACTGAAGGAAAAAAGAAAACAAACAAACCCAGTCCTAACCTTGTGAGGCAGTGTGAGATAATAGAAAATACATACACACACACACACACACACATACACACACACACACACACACACACACATGTAGGTCTCTGTCCCCAGTTCCTGGCATGGGGAGCCTGAAATCCTTGTAAATGCCTAAGTGATAAGAGCACCAGGAATGTGTTTTGTTCTAATATTTGGTTTTGACCCCAGTTCCAGACAGGGTTCCTAAGTTTCCTGTGTAAACTTCACAGGTGGTGAGTGTCTCTTGTTCTAATGAGGGACTGTGGGTGGGCTCCTGCTGGCTCCTGGACAGGGGCTGGTCACCAGAAAGACCAGGCCATGATGAGAAACTTAGAATTTTCAGCCCCATCCCTGTTCTCTAGAGAGTGGAGAGGGACTGGAAATGTGGTTAATAATCCATCACATACAAAATCAATACACAGAAATCTGTTACATTCTTATATACTAATGATGAACCAACAGAAAGAGAAATCAGGAAAATAACTCCATTTAAAACTGCATCAAAAAGAATAAAATATCTAGGAATAAACCTAACCAAGGAGATGAAATACCTGCATACTGAAAACTACAAGACACTCATGAAAGAAATTAAAGAAACCAATGAATGAAAATCTATCCTGTGCTCATGTAAAAGAAGAATTAATATCGTCAAAATGGCCATCCTGTTGAAAGCACTTTACAGATTCAGGGCAATCCCTACCAAAATACCAACAATATTTTTCAATTAACTAGAACAAATAGTTCTAAAATTCATATGGAACCACTAAAGACCCCTAATAGCCAAAGCAATCCTGAGAAGGAAGAACAAAGCTGGTGGGATTTGAAACTCAACACTCCCTGACTTTAAGCTCTACTACAAAGTCACAGTAATCAAACAATTTGGTACTGGCACAAGAACAGACCCATAGATCAATGTAACAGAATAGAGATCCCAGATATAAACCCAAGCATATATGGTCAATTAATATACAATAAGGGAGCCATGGACATACAATGGGGAAAAGACAGCTTTTCAACAGCTGGTGTTGGGAAAACTGGACAACTACATGTAAGAGAATGAAACTGGATTATTGTCTAACTCCATTCACAAAAGTAAACTCAAAATGGATCAAAGACCTGAATGTAAGTCATGAAACAATAAAATTCTTAGAAGAAAACATGCAAAAATCTACTGAATATAAACATGAGCAATTTTTTCTTAGTACATCTCCTTAGGCAAGGGAAACAAAATAAAAAATGAACAAGTGGGACTACGTCAAACTAAATTCTACAGCAAAGGACACCATCCACAAAACAAAAAGGCATCCTATAGTATGGGAGAATATGTTTGTCTACACCTCAACTGATAAGGGGTTAACATCCAAAATATATAAAGAACTCATACATCTCAACACCCAAAAAACAAATAACCTGATTAAAAAATGAATGGAGGATCTGAACAGACATTTCTCTAAGAAGAAATATAGATGGCCAATAGGCACATGGAAATATGCTCCACATTATTAATCATCAGGGAAATGCAAATTAAAATCACAATGAGTTATCACCTCACACCAGTCAGAAAGGCCACTATCCAAAAGACAAAAAAACAACAAATGCTGGCAAGGATGTGGAGAAATAGGAACTCTTCTATACTGTTGGTGAGAATGCAAATTAGTGTAACCACTGTAGAAAGTAATATGGAGGTTCCTTATCAAATTAAAATTGAAATACCATTTGACTTAGTAATTCCACTCCTAGGAATTTACTCAAAGAAAACAAGATCCCAGATTCAGAAAGACATGCATCTTTTATGTTTATTCCTGCTCTATTTACAATTGCCAATATATGGAAGCAACCTAAGTGTCCATCAATAGATGAATGGATAAAGAAGATGTAGTACATATACACAATGAGATATTATTCATCCATAAAAAGAAAAGAAATTCTACCATTTGCAATAATATGGGTGGATGTAGAGGGTGTTACGCTCAGTGACATAAGCCAGATGGAGAAAGACAAATGCTATATAATTTCATTTACCTATGGAATACAAAAACAAAGCAAAACAGAAGAAACAATATAGCAGTAGACTCATAGACACTGGTAAGTGACTAGTGGATACCAAGGCAGAGAGGTTGGGGTGGGTGCAGAGGGGAAAGTGGGGGGAATAAAAAAGGGCACAATGATCCACAATCACAATACAGTTTGATCATAAGGACTGTCGAACCACTGTGATGTACATTTGAAACCACCATAAGATTGTATATTAATGATACTTATAAAAGAAATTAATTAAAAAAAATAAGGCAAAGAAAATTGATCATGCCTACATGAGGAAGCCTCAATAAAAATCTCTATAATATGGGGTTCAGGGAGCTCCCAGATTGGTGAACACATCCACATCTCACGAGGCTGGCACACCCCAGTTCCACGGGAATAGAAGCTTCTGTGCTCGGGACCTTCCTAGACTCACCTTATGTATTTCTTCATCTAACTGTTCTTTTGTATCCTTTAATAAACTGGTGAGTGTAAGTGCTTCCTGAGTTTTGGGAGCTGCTCTAGCAAATGAAGGAGAGAAGATCATGGGAACCTCTGATTTTAACCAAGTTATCCAGAAGTGGGTAACTGGGGACCAGTTACTTGAGACTGGCATCTGAAATGGAGAGAGTCTTGTGGGACTGAGCCCTTAATGTGTGGCCAAGATGCTATCTCCAGGTAGATGGTGTCAGAATTGAGTTAAAGTTAAACTGACACTCAGCTGGTGTCACAGAATTGTTTGAAGTGTGACCACCCCTTCCCACATCTGGTGTCAGAGTGAGTTTTTTTTTTTATTACAGGAGGTGCTGTTATAATCCCATATTTACAGAAGAGAAAACAAAGTCCTTCCTGGAAAGACTGTGTGCCTTGCCCAAGGTAACCCCATGAAAGGTGTTAGAGCCAAGGCTTAACTTTGAACTTTCTGTGAGGCCACTGTGTTGGTGGACTGCCTCAATTTATACCATTCCCCACCCAGCTCCACCCAAGTCCCACCCCCATTGTCCCCTGGCCCCTGCACTTGCTCAGCAATTCATGTGATGCATGCTTTGAACTGATGCTGTCTCTTGATTTATGCTGAGTTCACCTGTCTCCCTAGTGGATTCTCAGCTTCCCAAAGGCAGGTGTCATTTTAATATGTCATCTTCTCCTCTCAACCCACTACTGATTTGGTGCTTATTAACATTGTCCAGTGAGGAGGAGTTATTTTTTCCTTAAAACAACAAAAAAATTATTCTCTCACAGTTCTGGAAGCTAGATGTTTGGAATCAGCATCACTGAGCTGAAATCATGGTGTTGGAAGGGCCAGCACTTCCTGTGGAAGCTCCAGGGGAGAAATTCACCCTTGCCTCTTCCAGCGTCTGGTGGCTGCTGACATTCCTTGACTTGTGGCTACATCACTCCAATACACCTTCTATCTTTTTTTTTGTCTTTCTTTTTTTCAAATCAACTTTAAAGACTTTATTTATTAAGCACTTTCTGGTTCACAGAAAAAATTAAGATGAAATTTCCCATAGTCTCCTTTCTACATCTGCACAGCCTCTCCCATTATCAGCATCTCCTGCCAGACTGGTACATTTGTTACAGCTGATGAACCTACACTGAGACATCATAATCATCCAGAGTCCATAGTTAACATTAGGGTTGACATTAGTGTACATTCTATGGATTTGGACAAATGTATAATGAATGAAATAAATCCATTATTATAGTTTCATAGAGTATTTTCACTGTCCAAAAAAATCTGTGCTCTGCTAATTCATGACCCTTAATCCCTGGCAACCACTCTCTTTTACTGTCTCCATAGTTTTGCTTTTCCCAGAATGTCATATAGGTAGAATCATATGGTATGTACCTTTTCATATTAGCGTCTTTCACTTAGTAATATGTATTTGTTTCCATGTCTTTTCATGGCTTGATAGCTCTTTTCTTTTTAGCCCTGAAAATAATTTCAGTCTTTGGATGCACTGCAGTTTATTTATCCATTCACCCACTGAAGGATGTCTTGGTTGCTTCCAAGCTTCGGCAATTGTGAATAAACCTGCTATAAACTCTATGTTCAGGTTTTGGTGTGGACATGATTCCAACTCCTTTGGGTAAATAACAAGGAGCACAACTGCTGGATCATTTGGGAAGAGTATGTTTAGTTTTGTAAGAAACCACCAAGCTGTCTTCCAAAGAGGCTGTACCATTGTGCATTTCCAGCAGCAATGAGTGAGAGTTCCTGGTGCTCCACAACCTCACTAGCATTTGTGTTGTCAGTCTTCTGTATTTTGGCCATTCTAATAGGTGTGTAGTGGTACCTCATTGTTTTAATTTTCATTTTTCTAATGACATCTGATGGGATCTTTTTATAGGAATTTTCTCCCATGTTATCTTATAGGAGTTTTACAGTTCTGCATTTTACATTTTGGTCTATGACTCATTTTGAGTTAATTTTTGTTAGGGGTGCAAGATGTGTCTCCGATTCATGTTTTTTTTTTTTTTTTCATACAAATGTCCAATTGTTCCAGCACCATTTGTTGGAAAGACTGGCTTTGTTCCATGGTATTGCCTCTGCTTCTTCATAGGAGTCGGGCGTTTTTCAGTGTGAAATATTGGGAAGAATACCAGGTGTGAATCAGGAGTGAGCACAAGCCATGGTATTGGATAGACTGGTCTTGAAATCATACTTAGTCCTTTCTATCTGTAAGGGAAGACACTTAGAGTTGATTATTAATATTGAAGCTGATGATTGTAATGTGTTGGTATGAAATAAACTAGTTTATATATTAAATGTGCTTTTTCAACTGTGGCTCATGAAACACACACCCTAGCCAACACACACAGATCCAGCAAAGATCCCTGTGCTGTGGTGGTTCTCAGTGCAGTATATGAACTAACGGCATTGGCATCATCAGAAACTTCATGGAGGTGCAAAAATCTCTGGACCCGAGTTAGCTATACAGAAATTCTGAGGATGGGGCAAAGCAATCAGTGGTTTAATCAGTCTCCTGGTCATTCTGATGCACTCCAAAGTGTGAGGCCCACTGCTGTGCGGGAAATCTGTGTGACTTTGGGCACACAACCTCCGTTCTCTGGGAATCAGTTTACTTGCCCATAAAATGTAGCAGCAGATCATATGTTTATTAAGATTTCACTCATCTTGGACAGTCTTTAATTATACTCTTAAGAGCTGCTAGTAAATTAACGAATAACTCTTATGTGCCAGGCACGTTGTCAGCTGCATGACATATAATATTTCAAATATTCATAGAAGATCCGTAAAATATAAAACTGAGGCTTAGTCCACTTTTGCAACTTGTTCAGGGAAACTAAAATAGTTCATTATTAAGTTAGAGCAACAAAGATGCCAGTCTCCAAAGCTGTGGCCTTAAACACTTTGCCACATGGCAGTGAGTGTCGGCATTGCTGATCCGGCTTTTTCAGATCTCATTGTCAGTAACAATGTACCCGGAACTTTGCTTGATAGATTGAACCAAGGCTACTAGTAGAAGTTTCCAGTGGAGAGAAGGTGTAAACCAACACCAAAATATCCCTGTGTTATAGTGGTAAAGCCCTTCATTCTGTATAGCACTTTTTTTTGATTCATGGAACTAAATCTTATTGATATCTTTCTAGTTTTTTTTATTAAAGTATCATTGATATACAATCTTATAAAAGTTTCACATGAACAACATTGTGGTTTCAACATTAACCAGCATTATCAAGTGCTAATTATAATGCCCCTTAATCCCCTTCTCCTTCCCTCCTCACCCACCCTCCCCAACCTCTTCCCTTTGGTAACTGCTAGTCCCTTCTTGGAGTCTGTGAGTCTGCTGCTGTTTTGTTCCTTCAGTTTTGCTTTGTTGTTATACTCCACAAATGAGTGAAATCATGTGGTACTTGTCTTTCTCTGTCTGGCTTATTTCACTGAGCATAATAACCTCTAGCTCTGTCCATGTTGTTGCAAATGGGAGGATTTGTTTCTTTCATATAGCTGAGTCGTATTCCATTGTGTGTATGTACCACATTTGCTTTATCCATTCATCTACTGATGGACACTTAGGTTGCTTCCATTTCTTGGTTACTGTAAATAGTGCTGCAGTAAACATAGGGGTGCATATGTCTTTTCCAAACTGGGCTCCTGCATTCTTAGGGTAAATTCCTTGGAGTGGAATTCCTGGGTCAAATGGTATTTCTATTTTTAGTTTTTTGAGGAACCTCCATACTGCTTTCCACAATAGTTTAACCAATTTACATTCCAACCAACAGCATTTTAAAAAAAATTAATATCTCTTCATCTGATGGGATAATGCAAAAATTCAGATATGACCATTTAAATTCTTATTTTAACTTGTAATCATTGGAAAACAAAGAAGTCAATTTTAATCACAATTTTTAATACAATAAGGCAAATTCAATATTATATCAAATGTCTGTAGGTAAGGCATCAAGAGGTGTTTGCTTGGAAAATTCAGTGATGGTTAATATGCATAGGTTTTTCTTAAAATGAGACAAGAAGCGGTCATTTCTCTCCATCATCATCTACATAGGGTTGACTAGAGTTAGCCAGCTCTTTGACATTTTAAAAATTCATTTCATAGTATATTGTAGATAAGTTTGAATGAAAATCAAGAAAACCTGGATTTGAGATTCATTTCCCCTAAGTCTTCATTCCTTATCTGAAAAATGATATTTTCAAAATCCTTGTTTATTTCCCAAGAGTTTAGGGAAAAACAGGTTTGGTAATACTGGGAATAATTGTTATTTATAAGGTATGTAGTCTTTTTCAATCTTTAGTAGTTTATTTGTAAAGAATCTACAAGGTGGTTATAATGAAACAAATAATTTTACAGGTATACACAGCACAGTCTTTATTTAGCATAGAGAAAGAGCTAAACACATATTTCATCTAAATGTTAAAATAGAATAAATGGACTTTATGTGCAGCTCTTTCCAGCCTTTGAAAACATTTTACCTTTAATGGAACCTTACCTTCATGCATGTTCATGTTTAAGTTTTCTCATTTAAAAGTTTTAGTAATTTAAAAATGTTTATGTAATGCTTCATCTACAGCAGACTCTAGATGCTTAGAAAATGAAGAGCTTACTGGTACGGGGTGAATCAGACTCATTTATAAAAGTTCAATTATAACAAAGTATGGTAAGTCCCATGATAGAGGGTGATGAGTGGATGGATTTAACTGTTACATATGTGACATAATTAATAGGATTCGTTAAGTATTTAATTGTGGGAGGTGAGGGAGAAGGAGAAACCAAGGATGACCTTCTTGGTTTGGGAAGCTTGAGCTAGTGGTCTCATTCAGCGGGATAGAGTTTGGAGAACAGGAGGTTTGCATGGAAAGGTGATGTGTTCAGTGTAGAATGTAATTAGTTTGAGATGTCTTTAAGGCACCCAAATAGAAGTGGCAATTGGTAAATTGATTTATATGACTTGAGCTCCAGAGATAGAGGTTTTAACTTGGGGATTAGGATTTAGGAGTCATTAGCATATAGATAATACCTTTTCCATCTTCATTGTTAGACAGTTATAGAATCCTCTTCAAGGAGAAAATACAGTTGAAATATATAAACCCATGAGCATTTTTAGTCGATATTCAGGGATTCCTCTTTAAATGGACTAGGTAAGCACACTGTTCCAATAATGGATCCTAAATAAGGTTGATCCATCGTTTTTCATCATTCAGATGTGGATTTATATAGGCGCCAGGACACATTCATTCAAAAGAGATGAATTGGAGTCACACATGCCAAAAGAGAAATCCTCACCTCCTTTGGAAAGCGTTCCTTTTATCAACAACTCAGCAATCTGAGGGAAAATAGGGCTTAATAAGCAAGTCATTGTTCAGATGCTGAGGGAGCAAAGTTGGGTCGATATTTTAATTTGAGTCCTACAGTTATGGATGCAGATAGCTTTTCTTGGCACTGTGCTGATTTTTAATAGCCAATGCTCAGCACACATTTCATTTTATATCACTTGCTCTTGAAGACCCATTTAAAATCCAAAATCACACTCCTAAAAATATGAATTTGCAGGTGTTGCTAGAGACTTTGATCTCTACACCTATCTCTCATCCTTCACCTCCATCCTGTTCACTCATCTATTTATCCTTTAAAAGTTTTTAATGATATTAAGACATTTGAAATTTATTAGATCCTAAAGATGTAAACATGTCTTTTTATTAACTATATTTTTTGGAGACTTTATTTACCATTAAATAACAAAAATAGTAAAATAAAACTAAAAATGTAATAAAATTAATATTTCCATGTTCAGATTTTGCCAAGATGTATCTAGTTGTAACTATTATTAAATTAACCATTTTTAAAAAATGTAACTCCCTCTCTCCCACTCACTCAAGATATAACTGCAGTGAGTATCTTCAGGCATAATTATCTTCTTGTTAATTGTTTTGTGTGGCAAATTTGGAGTGTAATTGCTGGATCAAAGAAACTGTCACTGGAATTTTACAAATGCTACTTTCCAAATGTTTGAACCATTCTGCCACTTGCTGATTTTAGGAACTATCATTTTGTAGCTTTCAAGTCCATGTCCTCCCAAAACCCATTTCTCTGTCCTGCTGAGCACTGGGTTTCTAGGCAAAGTTGCAAATGTTCATTTTAGGTAATTTTACTACACTACTATTACAGTGTACTTATGGGGGATGGAAAGAAAGAATTAGGAATTTTCTTTCATCTGAGATATTATAAATAAAGATAGTATTCAAAATAATTAATTCCTTGTTTGGCATAGACATTGCCCAATCAGGAGTAATGTCTGATCAATCAGAATGCAAGGTGGTAAGAATAACCTACATCACTGGACTAGTACATCTGGCTGAATGTCAGCCCTTGCTAGGAGTTATCTGTAGCTAGGGAAACAGAGAATGATTTATATAATTGAGAAACTGTAACTTGGGTTCATTAACTTGCTCTGAGAAACTTTCAACTTAGGTAGCTAGTCTTTTCACCGTCAACTGCCAACTACCAGAAGCATTAGACACTAAAAAGAAGGGAAATTTGAACAGATACCAAAAATTGAAGAGATGCTCAGTCTTCCTCACAATCAGAGAAATGCAATTCAAAAGAAGTAGATCTCATTTTATACCCATGATTGGCAAAGACTATACTGTTGAATAACTCCTGGTGATACGATAGCCAAGATATGGAGAAAAGAAAATGTTACTGCTATTGAAAGTGTAAAACGTTGCCTTGTTTCTGAAGGGCAATTAGGCAACACTTAAAGAAATTAAGTTTGAGTATTAGAGGTTGGTAGGCAGACCATGGCAAGAATGTTTATCATGACATAGTTTGACATGGATACCCATATCCATGGAAATGGGTAATTGAATATAGTGCATGGATGGAAAGCCATATGGACAGATTTAAAAACACAGTGTTGTGTGAAACTATTAATAAACAGAAAGATATCTATAGCACAATGTTACTTATATAAAATGAAATATTTAAAATTCAGCTTGATATATGTGTGTATGTATATTTAAAGAGTGATTACAAGTAGATTGCTAAATAAATAGAAATGGCCAAATTGCCCTCCATATGAAACTTTAGCAAGAACATTTGTCAGCAGGATCTTACAAGGAAGGGAAGAGTAGTAGTGACAGGGATGAGGGAGAATACAGTAAATTTCAGTAATCAGGGACCTAATATGGAAACTTGCTAATAGTGTGCTTTAATCTACGGAGTGTGATTAACTCAACTATCTGTATCAGAGATCAAAATAGAAAGACAATAAACAAAGGAAGGAAGAAGGCAGCAAGCAAAGAGAGAAAAAGACACAAAGAGAGGTAAATATGAAGACTGGTAGACATAAAGACAGATGCAAAGAAAGGAAGTAAGAAAAAAAAATGGAATTCTTTTCCAGGCTGTGGAGTCCACATTAAAATTAAATTTAAAATGCAGCTACAAAGATTTTGTATACAAATAAAAAGCAAAGCTGTGAAAAATATTTGCAAAATATATTGCAAAAGATTATCATCTTTGGCATATTAGGAAATCTTACAGATTGTCAATCCAAATGCAAAGAACATTTATAGTACAGATGGTTCATAGGAAAAGAATCCTAAATACCTAATAATTGCATGAATATTTGCCCAAGTTTATTTATGATTAAAGCAATCTGAACAAAACCATTAATTAACCTTTTCAATTGGCACAAATTAATTAAGTTTCACAATGCCTACCACTGGTGAGTGGAAGGATTCTGGAAACTTCATATACTATTGAAGGGAATATATAACTTATATAGCTTCATTTAAAGGGCAATTTGGCCATATCAATCAAACTTAAAATGTATATTCTCTCTGACTCAGGCATCTTGGGAATTATTCTATATATTATTAACACATGTGGAAATATATATGTATTTATAATCTATGTAACTTGGACAATTAATTTAACTTTTTATGGGCTCCATTTTCCTCATTTGTAATAGTAAGATCATAATAGTAATTACTTCATGAAGTTGGTATGTGGATTAATGAGTTATTCTATGTAAACTATTTAGAACAATTCCAGTTATATAGTAATAATAATGATGTGATAATGTTAACAATACTACTACTGCTACCACTAGTTGTGTTTTTTGCAACCTTCATTGTAACACCAGAAAACAACCATTGAATCATTAAATTTTGTCAGTAGAATGTCAGTCAAATTAATGATGATCTGTCCATCCAATGCCATATTCTATGTGTTAGTGAGATGAAAGATTTCAATGATTAGTGAACAAAGGGAAATGCAGAGTGCATATTCTAAGTCTGCATATATATGAAAAAGAAAGGATATATGTTATGTATGAGAATATGTAATTGTTGATGAAGTAATTGATGGAGATGGGATGCAAGAGAGATTCTTTAAACTGCTTGAATTCTTAAATCCTTTGTTATATTTATAATGATAAAAGAACTGTCATAGTAAATAGAAACAGGAAATATTTATTGATATGGAAAACCACTTTCAATATATTCCCAAATGAAAATGGCAGGCTACAAGAGTAAATATTATTCACCCTGCTGTTTGTGTATACATACACACACACACACACACACACACACACACATAGACATATATATATATATACAGCTCTGGAAAGCTATGTGCCAACATGTAAACACTGACTATTTCTGGGTAGTGACATTCTTGAGGTTTTATTTTTACAGATTTCAAAAAATAAAATAAATATTATTTTGACATGAGGCAAACACTTACAGATATTTGCTTTGAAAGTTCCTGGCCAGGTGAAATTAGTCTATTTAAATAATTTTTTCCAAGCCTTTGTTTGCTTACCTGCAAAACCTAAGGAATCAAATTCAAAACAAATATGCTCATCTTTTGGCAATTTCATCAACTCTTTACAAGTGTTAGTTGCTGATTTTTATTTAAAGCTTTATTGTAAACTTGTAGGAGAGTGTCATGCTCAGTGATGATTGAAAATGTTTCATAAATTACAAACTAAAACAAAGATCCTGCTGAAATTAATTATTCACTGCATAGCTAGTCCTATTCAGAAGGCATGCCTGTTCCACCAATTCCCTCCGTCATCCTTCTGGCAAAACGTAAATGACCTTAACAACCTCATCAGACTGTGATGGTTCTCTTCTGTTTGCACTCAGCAGTGTCTGAAACAATTCGTTTAACCTAAGAGAGGATCAATTAATTTTATCTGAATTAAGTGGATAAGCTTGACTAATCATTGCTTTTATCTAAAATAAATATTTTCATGGCTGTCGTCAACTTCTCCTGTCTTTGGGAAACCTTCAGTTTGGTTCTTTATCATGAGGAGAATGCGAAGTGGATTTGCAAGTGCCCTGGAAGGAGCTCCTGCACAAACTCACCCAAGTTTGGTATTTCTTTTCTTTCTATTCTTCTCTTTTTTTTTTATTAAGGTATTATTGATATACACTCATAGGACTGTTTCAAATGAAAAACACTGTGGTTACTACATTCACCCATATTATCAAATTCCCACCCATACCCCATTGCAGTCACTGACCGTCAGTGTAATAAGATGCCACAGATTCACTATTTGTCTTCTCTGTGCTTCTCTATGTCTTCGCCATTACCCCCCACACCATGTGTATTAACTTAATACCCCTCAATCCCCTTCTCCCTCCCTCCCCACTAACCCTCCCCCACTCCTCCCCTTTGGTAACCGCTAGACCCTTCTTGGAGTCTGTGAGTCTGCTGTTCCTTCAGTTTTGCTTTGTTGTAATACTCCACAATGAGGGAAATCACTTAGCATTTGTCTTTCTCTGCCTGGCTTCTTTCACTGGGCATAATATCCTCCAGCTCCATCCATGTTGTTGCAAATGGTAGGATTTGTTTCTTTCTTATAGCTGAGTAGTATTCTATTGTGTATATGTACCACATCTTCTTTATCCATTCATCTACTGATGGACACTTAGGGTTGCTTCCATATTTTGGCTATTGCAAATAATGCTGCAGTAAACATAGGGGTGCATATGTCTTTTTGAGTCTGAGAACTTGTATTCTTTGGGTAAATTCCTAGGAGTGGGATTCCCGGGTCAAATGGTATTTCTATTCTGAGTTCTTTGAGGAACCTCCACATTGCTTTCCACAATGGTTAAACTAGTTTATATTTCCACCAGCAGTGTAGGAGGGTTCCCCTTTCTCTGCATCCTTGCTAGCATTCGTTGTTCTTAGTCTTTTTGATGCTGGCCATCCTAACTGGTGTGAGGTCATATCTCATTGTGGTTTTAATTTGCATTTCCCTGATGATTAGTGATGTGGAGCATCTTTTCATGTGTCTGTTGGCCATCTGAATTTCTTCTTTGGAGAATTGTCTGTTCATATCCTCTGGCCATTTATTAATTGGGTTATTTGCTTTTTTGGGTGTTAAGGTGTGTGAGTTCTTTATATATTTTGGATGTTAACCCCTTGTCAGATATGTCATCTACAAATATATTCTCCCATACTGTAGGATGCCTTTTTGTTCTGCTGATGATGTTCTTTGCTGTACAGAGCTTTTTAGCTTTATGTGGTCCCATGTGTTCATTTTTTTCTTTTGTTTCCCTTTCCCGAGGAGAGGCGTTCAGGAAGAAGTAGCTCATGTTTATAGTCAGGAGATTTTTGCCTATGTTGTCTTCTAAGAGTTTTATGGTTTCGTGACTTACATTCAGGTCTTTGATCCATTTCGAGTTTACTTTTGTGCATGGGGTTAAACAATAATCCAGTTTCATTCTCTTGCATGTAGCTGTCCAGTTTTGCCAACACCAGCTGTTGTAGAGGCTGTCATTTCCCAATTGTATATCCATGGCTCCTTTATCATATATTAATTAACCATATATGGTTGGGTTTATATCTGGGCTCTCTAGTCTGTTCCATTAGTCTATGGATCTGTTCTTGTGCCAGTACCAAATTGTATTGATTACTGTGGCTTTGTAGTAGAGCTTAAATTGGGGAGCGTAATACCTCTAGCTTTATTCTTCCTTCTCAGGTTTGCTTTGGCTATTCTGGGTCTTTTGTGCATCCATATGAATTTTAGAACTATTTGTTCTCTTTCATTGAAGAATGCTGTTGGTATTTTGATAGGAATTGCATAGAATCTGTAGATTGCTTTAGGCAGGATGGCCATTTTGACAATATTAATTCTTTCTATCCATGAGCACGGTATGTGTTTCCATTTATTGGTAACTTCTTTAATTTCTCTCATGAATGTCTTGTAGTTTTTAGAGTATAGGTCTCTTATTTCCTTGGTTAGTTTTATTCCTAAGTATTTATTCTTTTTGATGCAATTGTGAATGGAATTGTCTTACTGATTTCTCTTTCTGCTAATTCATCATTAGTGTATAGGAATGCAACAGATTTCTGTGTATTGATTTTGTATCCTGAAACTTTGCTGAATTCTGATATTCTTGCAGTTTTGGAGTGGATTCTTTAGGATTTTTTATGTACAAAATCATGTCATCTGCAAACAGTGACAATTTAACTTCTTCCTTACCAATCTGGGTGCCCTTTATTTCTTTGTGTTATCTAATTGCTGTGGCAAGGACCTCCAGAATTATTATTGAATAAAAGTGGAGAGAGTGGGCATCCTTGTCTTATTCCTGATCTTAAAGGAAAGGCTTTCAGCTTCTTACTTTTAAATATGATGTTGGCTGTGGGTTTGTCGTGTATGGCCTTTACTATATTGAGGTACTTGACCTCTGTATCCATTTTGTTGAGAGTTTTTATCATGAATGGATGTTGAATTTTGTTGAATGCTTTTTTGGCCCCAATGGAGATGATCATATGGTTTTTGTCCTTCTTTTTGTTAATGTGGTGGAACATGTTGATGGATTTTCAAATGTTGTACCATCCTTGCATCCCTGGAATAAATCCTACTTGATCATAATGAATGATCTTTTCGATGTATTTTTGAATTCAGTTTGCTGATATTTTGTTGAGTATTTTTGCATCTATGTTCATCAGGGATATTGGTCTGTAATTTTCTTTTTTGTGGTGTATTTGCCTGGTTTTGATATTAGAGTGATGCTGGCCTCATAGAATGAGTTTGGGAGTATTCCCTCTTCTTTTACTTTTTGGAAAACTCTAAGGAGGATGGGTATTAGGTCTTCACTAAATGTTTGATAAAATTCAGCAGGGAAACCATCTGGTCTAGGGATTTTGTTCTTAGGTAGTTTTTTTTATTACTAATTCAATTTTCTTACTGGTAAATGTTCTATTCAGATTTTATGTTTCTTTCTGTGTCAGCCTTGGAAGGTTGTATTTTTCTAGAAAGTTGTCCATTTTTTCTAGGTTATCCAGTTAGTTAGCTGGATTTTCATAGTATTCTAGGAAACTAATTTTTCATAGTATTCTCTAATAATTCTTTGGATTTCTGTGGTGTCTATAGTCATATTTCCTCATTTCTGGTTCTGTTTATGTGTGTAGACTCTTTTTTTTTCTTAATAAATCTGGCTATGGGTTCATCTATTTTGTTTATTTTCTCCAAGAACCAGCTCTTGCTTTCATTGGTTCTTTCTTGTGTTTTATTCTTCTCGATTTTATTTATTTCTGCTCTAATCTTTATTATGTCCCTCCTTCTACTGACTTTGAGCCTCATTTGTTCTTCTTTTACTTGTTTTGTTAATTGTGAGTTTAGACTGTTCATATGGGATTGTTCTTCTTTCCTGAGGTAGTCCTGCATTGCAATATACTTCCCTCTTATCACAGCCTTTGCTGTGTCCCACAGATTTTGTGCTGTTGAATTATTGTTGTCATTTGTCTCCATATATTGCTTGATCTCTATTTTTATTTGGTCATTGATCCATTGGTTATTTAGGAGCATGTTAGTAAGCCTCCATGTGTTTGTGGGCTTTTTTGTTTTCTTTGCATAATTTATTTCTGGTTTCATACCTTTGTGATTTGAGAAGCTGGTTGGTACAATTTCAATCTTTTTGAATTTACTGAGGCTCTTTTTGTGGCTTAGTATATGATCTATTCTTGAAAATGTTCCATGTGTGCTTGAGATGAATGTGTATCCTGTTGCTTTTGGATGGAGTGTTCTGTAGATGTTGGTTAGGTCCATCTGTTCTAATACATTGTTCAGTGCCTCTGTCTTTTTACTCATTTTCTCTCTGGTTGATCTGTCCTTTGGAGTGAGTGGTGTTTTGAAGCATCCTAAAATGAATGCATCACATTGTATGTCCCCCTTTAATTCTGTTATTCTGTTAGTATTTGTTTCACATATGTAGGTGATCCTGTGTTGGGTGCATAGATATTTATAATAGTTATATCCTCTTGTGGGGCTGAACCCTTTATCATTATGTAATGTCCTTCTTTGTCTCTTGTGACTTTCTTCATTTTAAAATGTATTTTGTCTGATGCAAGTACTGCAACTCCTGCTTTTTTCTCCCTCAGTTGCATGAAATATCTTTTTCCATCCCTTTACTTTCAGTCTGTGTATGTCTTTGGGTTTGAAGTGAGACTCTTGTAGGCAGTATATAGATGGGTCTTCTTTTTTTATCCATTCAGTGACTCTATGTTTTTTGATTGGTACTTTCAGACCATTTACATTTAGGGTGATTATCAATATGTATGTAGTTATTGCCATTGCAGGCTTTAGATTTGTGGTTATGGTTCTTCTTTTATTTTGTTTCCCTTTTGACAGTGCTTCTGTGAAACTGAATTCTCTTTTATCTCGAAACAATTTACTGGATCCTTTTATGATTTAGGCATAGTTAGACATTAGAGTGGAAATTTCAGAATTTATATCTTCGTGGTGTCTGCCTTCTTTTAGAGGACAGTTAAGGTTCTGAAAAGCATCCCTGGGTTGAAAAATCCCTGAGTGCCTTCATACAGATGGTGACTTTCAAGTGCTAATTGACACACTCTGTATATCACAGGATGCCAAGATCACCAATGAGACACCCAAAGGGAAACATCAAAAGCTCCCTCCTTCAAAGGAGCTCCCATACACTGTTTTTTTGGGAGTGCAAATTAGTGCAAATTTTCTGGAGAACAATCTGCCAGTTATCAAAATTTTAAATGCATCTACACTTTTAATAAGCAACTCCATTGCTTAAAATATATTGTGTAGACATACAGGCATAAGTTAGCCAAAACATACTTGGATATTCTTTAAAGTATTATTTGTATTAGTAAAGCAACAGGCAAAACAAAAACTGTTCAATGCAGTGTGATTATGATGGAGAAATATCCTTTCCTTAGGAAATGCATGCTGAAGAGGTTAGGAAGAACAGAAACAGGACAAAATGTGGATATTGTTAAATTAGGTGATAAATATATGGGTGCTAAAAAATATTCAATGACACTTGTTAAAGACGTTAAGGCAGAATTTATTCAGGGACATTGGACATATGTAGGGACCACTGCAAAGTGATTTTATAGCTGGGGAGAGAGAGAGATTGGGCTCAACTCCAACTCCGAATTCAGCATGGGCAAGTCAGAATTGATATCCCAGGAGAAGGGTTAAGGTCCATGGATGGAAAAGTACTAAGAAGCAGCATCAAGGGTCAAGGGGTTTCTGGTTAAACTGACTTAACAGGATTCTTGCTGTAGACAGGCCAGGGTGATCAGACATCCCCTGGGTGTTCGTGGAGGTTAAGGAAACAGATTAGGTATCACGGATGATCAGATGTAGAAGACACTGAGTTTGAGGGTGTTCTTGCTAAAACTAAATTTTACAAGAAGTGCACAGATGGGCCTAGGAGAAGGAATAAAGTTTGACCAAGCAAATAATTTTGTCAGTGTCGATTGTAGTATTTATATTTTCTTCCATGTTAAAAACTTTCATTGTAAATAGAAAAGAGGTACACTGATAAGACATTGAGTACATAAATCATTCTTTATCTATACAATGATATGGTATGTAGTTGTCAAACCAAAAAAAAGGTAGATCTGTTTTGATTGTGTGAAAGTAAATATTAGATATATTTTCAAGTTAAAATGGTAAATGGTGGAAAAGTATTCATACTATGATCCATGTAGAGGATTAAAAAATTTCCTTTAAAGTAAGATCTGGAGCTGTGATGGAATAGCTTGCAGAAAGCAAACACTCTCACTGAGAATGATTAGAAAACTAGATAAGTTATTGTGAAATGGTGAAAAGGGGTGTACTGCTTTCCTAGATTGCTCTAAGAAATTACTACAAACTTGATGACTTAGAATATCTGAAATGTATTCTCTCCCAGTTATTGTGATCAGAAGTCCAAAATTGAGGCACCTGTAGGGCCATCCTCCCTCCAAAGGCTGTAGAGAGGAATCCTTCCAGTCTCTTCCAGCTCTGGTGGTTCCACGTATTTCTTGGTTTGTGGCCACATCACTCTAATCTCTGCATCCACCTTCATGTGGTCTTTTCTTTCTGTGTCTTTCCCTCTTCTGGCTCTTATAAAGACACTTCCCCACCCACATAAACCAGAATGCTCTCCTCTAGATCCTTAACTTAATTACATCTGCAAAGATTTTTTTCCAAGGGTCACATTTGCAGGTTTTGAGCTTTAGGATGTAGACATATCTGTTTGGGGGCCATCATTCAATTGATTATAGGAAAGTTATAAAAACTCTCGTGATCTTTCATAGCTATAAATCCTGTGTCATGTTTTTCTGTCTTTGAGGTGTAGGTCTTCTGAGGCATGTGTTTATAATAGATGCTTGTTTTATAAAAATAATAATAATAATTCAATGTATAGCCTTCTTTGTCGATTAACTTCTGTACTGCTGCTAAAAATTCTTCTGTGGCTTTCTCATTTGCACTTTGACTTTGCCTGAGAGATGAAGGCTTTGGGAGTTGCAGCGTGTTTGAAACCACCGCAGCAGGCAGTACTCCCAGGAAAAGGAGTGGCTCCAGCAGGCTTTAACAGTTTCTGTTTAAGGTCTTTGTGTGCACATGGTGCTTTCTTTTTCATCATGAGAAAGGTTGGTTCATGATTTTTTTACTGTTTGGATTTTAATCCATATGCTAAACAATCTTTTCATTTCTTTTATTTCTTTAGGCTTTGTTCTTATTGACTTCACTGTATTTGAAGTTGTACTAGTCTTCCTAAACAGTAAAAGACTTTAATTTTCACGATGTTGGCTCTAGTGGTCCAAATGTGGGTCCCTATATGACTATTGCTCATAATGCCTTGTTATATCTAGCTTCTCCTCAATGTTAAAACTTTTTTGTAGACCCTACTTGGCACTTGTGAACATGTTTGAGGTGTTGAATATGTATGTGTGTTTAATATAGCAAGTTCAGAAATGAAAAAGAACAGCAAAATACAGCTTTGTAGAATAATACATGAGGTGAACCAAGAAAGCTGGTAGGTTTGTGAGGGATGGGCAGGTGTATGCTTTATGTATTTCTTTCCTGGACTGCTGTTAAGAAATTACCACAAACTCGGTGGCTTAAGATATCTGAAATTTATCCTCTCACAGTTATGGCTCTGTTTAGCTGCATGCAATTTTGTATTTTCTCATGGGCAAAGTTGCACATAGGCAAGCATAAAATTTGCATTATGCATTATAAACAAAACCTTTCCAGTTGCTCTCTAATACATCAATCATGTTGGAATACATTTTTGTTTTTAAAACAAGCATTCTAGAAGAACCCTTCTGTACCAGTATGGTCACAGCAACATTATCTGTAAGAGCCCTGTGCTTGAAACTACCCAAATGTCCATCAACAGTAGAATGGATATATTTTTGTAGGCACACAATAGAATATTGTATAGCAATGCAGATGAGCGATCCACACTATACAGAGAAATATGGCTGCATTTCACAAAGATAAAATTGAGCAAAAGACAACATACATAAGAATGTATATACTGAGTGATTCCATTCATATATAATACAAAAACAGGCAAATAAAATTTAATTTTGTAGTGTTATGAGATGAGTCAGGCTAGTGGCTACCCTTGGGGTTAAGGAGGGGTGAGGGGACTTCTATGGTGCTGGTTAAATGCGTGTTCATTGTGAAAATTTATTTAGCTGCACACTTCAGGTATGTGTACTTTTTGTGTGCATATTATACCTCAGTAAAAAAATCTTTTTAAAAGTCTATGAAAATAAGAAGAAAATGGCAACTGGCTCTGAACTCAAACTAATAGGATTTGAACAGTAGTTCTAGCATTTACTAACAGTATGACACTGGGCAAGTAACTTAATTCCCTTATGTCTCACTTTCCCCACTTGTGCCATTAGGGAAGAAGAATACTTTACGGGGATGTTGCAAAGATTAAGTGAGTTAAAAATGTAAAGCACTTAGAGCAGTACCTAGTACATCCTGTGTGCTGATGGAACATTTGGCATTATTCACTCTGTTTGGGAAACTACATATTTTTTAAAATTACACACTGGCAATATCTTTCCATGTCTGACTATTTCTTGAAGTCTTAAGTATGTAAGAGAGCCCTCTGATTTCCAGAAATGTGCCCATTCCTATTGTTGGAACATTTAAAATTGGATGGTGAAGGAGATCATATCTTGGGACTATGACCCTATGCTTATCTAGGTGCTATTTCTTTGGTTTTGTTTCCATGCATTCTATATGTGTTCTCTCTCCCTGCTTTGTATTGTGGCCCATTTATGTTCATGGGTTGCTATTTTTCATTCTACTTTCTCCAAATTCATCTAATTTTCAGTGATTAGGTGACTTTGGTGTCAGTTTGTTATTGTTAAATTTATATTCTGTTTGTAGCATTCCATTTTTGTTCCTTCTAGTCACAAAGTATTTTGGCAAAGACATTCTTTCCCTACCTATAGTTAGAGCTACTTTTACCCTTAAATTTATGTTTCCCGGTTTTCCATGTGTACTCTCATTCTTTTATGTCAAGAACTCTCACCTACTTGTACTTTTATCTTGATTTATCTCTATGTTAGTATAACTTTTAAAAGGGAGGAATACTAGTAGAATATTTATGTCCCCTTGTGTATATAAAAATACATTATTGTCTTAAAAGTACCCAAAGTATAATAGTATAATGTAGTTGGTTATCAAATTCTTGGGTCATAGGTTTTCTTCAAACTTCTGTAATTACTTTTGGTCCATTTTTCTTCTGACATTTGATTTTTCTTTGTTGTC
This sequence comes from Manis javanica, assembly GCF_040802235.1. Taxonomy (NCBI): domain Eukaryota; kingdom Metazoa; phylum Chordata; class Mammalia; order Pholidota; family Manidae; genus Manis; species Manis javanica. The sequence goes on from NC_133162.1 coordinate 67,321,332, forward strand.
CTCAATTGTCTAGGAAGCCCCTATCAAATTAATGCTGAAGAGACAGGAGGTGTATCTGGAGCTATATGCTGCAGTCTCTCAAAAACATCTTGATTCCTGGGTGACAGAACTCAGCCTGCACAACTTGAGTGTGCAATAATATATATATGCATTTCCTGCATCCATTGACCTGTCATCTTTTGAATTCTTGCCTCAAGGTCACTCATAGCTAAGTCCGATCCTTAGCCTCCCCCTGCCCTCACATTAGGTCCTCTTGAGCAAAGGAACAGAAATTCTTATTTCCTCTCACATATTCTCCTAGAAGAATAAACTGCTCAAGTTTGCAGAATAAAGGAAAATTTCTCAGTAAAAGAAAAACCCTCTACCTGGCAGAAAGTACTGCAATCACCCCATTTGTCATGTGGAAAAGTAATATTTAGAAAGGTTAATTCCTTGCCCAAGGATAGGGTGTGGCAGAACCAGTACGTGGGCATGGGAGAGACAGAGAACTTCTCAGAGATGGGAGAGCAGGAGGAAGCCACAGCAGAAGCCAGGGGAGAATTCTACAGGTTCAGAGGCCAGCGAAGGCACAGCCTGACCTGAGCATTCAGGCCCCGTGTTGCAGAGGCTCAGACTTGGCTGGGCACACAGGGCAGCAAGGATAAGAGCAAAGATGGGGCATCCTGTCCAGGGCATTGTGAAGCTTGAACGGCAAGGGAGAGTGTGCTGTGGGGCCAGGGCCTGCATCTGCTGGGGCTGCCAGCCACCATCACCATGGCCATACTAAGGGATGTCTCTGGACTGAAGCTCATCTGGACTTGGAGCTGCAGGTCTCCCTGGAAGATCTCAGGCCACACACTGGGCTTTCCATGAGATGTGAGAGGAAGGTTTCTGGGTCCAGGGTTGACTGTTACCCGTAGCAGGGCTTGAGCTCCTCTCTCCAGGCTGTGAAGTCACTACAACCAGAGGGAGGGTGAGGAGCCCCTGTAGAAGAGCTCTAGAACTGGAGGAGGGTTGGTCACAGTTCTTCTGGAAAGTGATGCACGCCTGTAACAGAGAGTAACAGAACCAAGAGATGCACAGGAATGCTGCTCAAGGAGGGCAAAGTGGCTCTTGAGCCCCCACCCCCTGCCCACTCATCTAGCCATCTTCTTGGCCCTGTGCTGGGGAAGGAAAAAGAGGAAGCAAGAGGCTCTGAGTGTCCATAGTATGTCTGGCTCCCTGGTCTTCATGTCCAGATCTGTCTCAGTTCAAATTTGGCTCCACACGTGTTCTCAGACGCACCTCTGCCCACCCCAGAGGCACCAGGAAAGTTGCTGGATGACCTCTGTGGCTCTGAATTCCTGACCAGGTCTCCCAAGTTAGGATCAGGTCCCCAGCTCCTTCACCCCTCTCAGCCAGGGTCCTCCTTATAACCCCCAGTGGAGTGCCTTCAGAGACACTCAGAGATAAGGACACTTAGAGAGGAGGCAGAACCTGCAATGAGATACCTCACAGAGCACTGTCCTCACCCAGACGCATGAAAACCAAAGCAGACACCCCAAGTGCATATGCTGACACCCAAAGTCATCAGTTTCATCCTCCTGTTTTCTAGGTGTTTCACAGCAAGGATCCAAGGGCAATGAGGGAAATAAAATTTTTGACAGCAAAGCATACTTTGGAGGCTCTTTGTAGTGCATTGTGTGCAAACGTGGTGCCGTCAACACCCCATGGAGCACAGGGGAGTACAGTGGTCTGGAGCTCTCAGAAGAGCACACCGCTTCTGCCTGCCTTGATCTGCAGGCTCTGGCTCTGGCTCCAGGTGGGGATCCTGGCTCAGATTGAGGGCTCTGAGCTATAGGTCATGGGCACTATTTGTGATGGGGGCTTCTGGGCCTGGGTCTGGGCTTAGTTCACTTTCCTGAACTCTGGCTTCCAGGGATCTGAGCTGAGTTTTCTGAGCTTTGTCCCTGGGGCTCTTCTGTGTTGCAGGGCTTAGATTTTATCTGGTCTTCTCACTCTTGCCTCGTTTTTCTATGATGCGCTTCCTTGGTTATATTCTGAGATGCTACAATAGAACTTAGGGTTTTTGTGTTTTGGGCTGTTCCCTACCTCATGGACTGGGGATCTGTTTCTGTCCTCTCTCCTGGAGTCCTGGGCTCAGGGCTCATGCTTTGAGGCCTCTTGTTTTGGCTCTGGGGTCAGGGCCTGGCCTTGGGCTCAAGGATGTGTCCCGTCTTTACGGAACTCAGTTATCTGGTGTGGAAAGAAGGTGATGAGCCATGGCATAAAGCAAGGACTGTGGCAACAGGTGGATCAGCACCTGTTAGGCAGGTAGGAGCCAAAAGTATTGTTCATCTCCTTGGCCTTGACTGTAAGTGCTGGCTTCCCCCTGGGGCATTTGTGTTATCCTGAGACCAATCCCTCATCAATTGTATTACCTCATTCTAAAATCTTACAGACATGCAGGTTAAGGAGTCCATCTGGTCCATACAAGGGGCATCCTCAGGGGCTGCCCCAAACCTGCAGGCCTAGCTAGATAGGAGTTGGGGACAGGAGATGAAGAGGTATTGGGGACAGAGTTGTGGCTCACAGGGATTCCCTACATCTTGCATCTAATTGTACATAGGGGGCTGTCATTAACATTCTTGAATAAGTCAGTAAACAAATGAACAGAGAAATGCTTAGAAAGATTTGGAAAGAAAAAAGAGGACAGAGACAAAAACGTAAGAATAGAGAATAAACTAGGAGCAGGCAGCTGCCCCCAGGTGTGAAGCCAGTGTGTGGGGGTTCACCCCAGTATCCTGGAGGAAGGGGAAGAAATGGACATCTTTGCCACGAACTTTCCATTTGGATTCACTGGATATCCCGGATTTGCGAGTGGAGGGGAGGAAGGAGAAAGCCTGACAGCCAAAGAGGGTGTGAGTGTAGGGGAGTGACCTATGTTCCAGGACTGGGGAACAAATGCTCCCTGAAAAATGCTCAGTCTAGATCATCACATGCAAAAAGCTCTGGTTTAATTACATTTCTGTTATTTTTTGTCTCAGATCTGCACATTCTGTCTGGAGATGATGGAGTTTCCTTTGGCCTCCTTCACTGTAAACCAAGGTCATATGTTTCAAAGAAGGAACGGAATTTGGCTCTGAGATGAAGAAAAGAGATAAATTTATCTTCTTTTTCCAATCTGCATGCTTTTAATTTCATTTTCTTGACTAACTGCCCTAGTTAGAACTTTCAGTACAATTCTGAATAAAAGTGGTGGAATAGTACATCCTTTAATTTGTCTGATCTTTAGGGGAAAGCATTCAAATTTTTACTATTAGGTATGATACTAACTGTGGAGTTTTCATAGATGCCCTTTGCAAAGTGAGAAAGTTCTTTTCTATCCTAGTTTGCTGAGTGTTTTTTAATATTAAAAGGTGTTGCAATTTGTCAAATGTTTTTTTTCTCTGTGTTTGAGGTGATTGTTTTTTGTCCTTAATTCTATGGATGGGATATATTATATTAGTTGATCTTTGAATGTTAAACTGACTTTGCATTCCTGGAATAAATCCCATTTGGTTACGGTATAATTTTTCTTTAATGTTACTGAATTTGATATAGTAGTATCTTATTGAGGATTTTGTGTCAGTATTTATATAATAAATATAGGTTTGTACATTTCTTTTCTTGGGATGTCTGTGTGTGATTTTGGTATCAGGGTAATACTAGCCTAATGAAACTCCTCTTTGGAAGACTTTGTGAGAAAATGGTATTAATTCTTTTTTATATATTTGGTAGAATTTACCAGTGAAGTCATCTGGTCCTGGCATTTTCTTTGCAGTTTGTGTTTTAATTGCTAATTCAATCTCTTTACTTGTAATAGGTCTATTCAAATTTTATATTTTTTCTTGAGTCAGTTTCTATAGTTTGTATGATATTAGGAATTTGCATATTTTGTCTAAATTTTGTAATCCATTGGCACACAATTTTGCATAGTATTTCATTATAACCCTCTTTATTTTCTGACAGTTCAGTAGCAATGTCATCTCTTTCACCTCTAATTTTATAAATTTTAGTGTCCTTTCTTTTTATATTGGCCAGTCTAAAGTTTATCATTTTAGATCTTAACAAATAACAAACTTTTGTTTTAAAGTGTTTCTCTTTATTTCTTTCCTTCTGATTGCTTTAGATTTAGTATACTCTTCTTTTTCCAGTGTCTTAAGTTAGAATGTTGAGATTATCTTTCTTTGAGATGATCTGAAATAATCTTTTTTAAATATAGGAATTCACAGTTATATAGAGTTCCTTCTAATTTATGCTCTAATTGCATCAATTAAATTTTGGTGTGCTGTCTTCGTTTTCATTCATATCAAGGTAACCTCTAATTTTCCTTATGAATTCTTCCTTGACCAACTAATTGTTTGAGAATGTGTTTTTTATGTTAATATATATGAAATTCTCAAAGTTCTCTCTGTTACTGCCTCCCAATATTGCAAAAAACATACTTGTATGTTTTTGATAATTTCAAATTTATTAATGTTTGCTTTATGGTCTAGCATATAGGCTATCCTGGAGAACAGTCCATGTGTACTTGAGAAGAATTTATATTCTGCTGTTATTGGGTGGAGTATGTTGTAAATATCTATTAGGTTTGTATAGTTTTTTTCAGGTTCTATTTCCTTGGTGATCTTTTGTCTACTTGTTCTACACATTATTGAAGGTGGAATAGTGAAATCTTCAACTATTATTGTTAAATTGTCTATTTCCCCTATGTCTCATAGTTGATCTGTACATGTTCCTGAAAACATCATAGAGACAGCTCTCAACCCGAGGTAAATAAGGCAAGCTCAGCTCTCTGGTTAGGGTTACCACATTTAACAAATAAAAATACGAGATGCTAGTTAAATTTGAATCATTCTAATGGCTTATGCATATGCACATTGAGATAAAATTAAAATGTCACATGGGAATATTTAAATTAAAAACTATTCATTGTTCATCTAAATTATAAATATCTAAATTACATAACACTTTTATTATATTTCCTTGATGTTCCAACTCTCTTTAATAGTTCTCTGGCAGAATTTGATTATGAATTCCTTTGAACCATAGTCTATTCCATTTACATTGTAACATAGCTTCTATGTTACATGCAAAATAGCCATATGTGATTACCTCATATACAATTTATTTCATTTTTTTGTCCATTTAAAATTCATTTGTGAGAAAACACACTCAGCATTAGCATTACAAGCCAGCCACTGAACACTGATAGTCATAACGTTTACCACTATAAGAAAGCTCTTCAATTTAGATGTGGTAAAGTATATAATGCTATCTTTCATGGCATACACTTGCTTTTCTATTCTCTAGGATTGTGTTGTATCTTTTGATCAGTGGCTTTTAAAAATATTTTCACAACAAAAAGAGAATTATTGTCAATTTTTATTCCTTTCCTCTTCAGTATTATGCATCATTAGTCCCTTGTTCTCATGTTGAAAGAGTATTAGTAACATCCATGTAAAAGAATTGAATTCTTCAAGAGATAAAATCCATTTGAAAATATGGTCATGGCAAATGCTGTAATAATTATCCTCTTCAAATCAGAATCTCTTCTTCTGTTCATAAGTAATGTCACATCTAGTAAGAGCAACCCTAGCACTAAAAGGGATAAATTTTTCATCAGTTCTAACATGTTCCTTTACGCAATGGAGTAAAACAACACTGTGTGCTCTTCTTTCAAATTGTGTAATCCTTTTCCTAAAGAGATATTGTAAACTATGAACAAGAAATAAGGAGGTCTCACTCAATGAATTATTTAAAAAGTCAACAGGAACCTTAGGGTTGCCAGAATTAAAGTATCAGTGCTTCGAAGTAAACTGAGAATTCTCCCAGATGCATTTGTTAAAGACAGCCAACAGGTTTTGTGAATTTGAGCAAATCGAAGAATACTGAATGCAAATGGAATGACAAAAAGTCCTTTAACTGTTCAGTCTGAACAGTGCTGAAGTAGGAGAATTTCATGACTACTACTGCTATACTACATTATACAGATGTGGTTTGAGTAACATTTTGCAGAATATGAGCAGGATAGCCAACACCTTCCATAGAATCAGTCATGCCTACCTTCGATTTTGAACAATTTTTACATCTTTACACCAATATTTTTATTTGTTTCCAGCAAAAACAGTGTGATATTAAGAATTAACTTCTAATTAAATAAGAGAGTTTCCTACAAATATCTGCTTTTCTTTCTGAAGTCTCACCTAAGGGATTTTACTTACACTAGGCATAATATTTTTCATGAGAAAAATATTGTAAAAGCAAAGGAACTCTTTTTTTTCCTGCATTGTGATTACTTGCAATCATGGCTAAGCCACTTAAAAAAGGGGAGACATTTAGATCTTTCATAATCTCTGTAGTAGTAAATGGAGCTATTACATTTTTTATTATTGCAGTAGATTTCATTTCTGCACTTGAAAATTTGCTTGTAATTTTAGAATCTGAAAATTCTTATGGTAACAGTATGTTGAAAGAGTCGTTTGAACTGAAAGACTACTAATGATATACAGTATGGAAAGCCATTACAATTTCTGCTCTGATTATTTTATCTTTTACATGTGAATTTCTCTTAATCAAAACATTTGTTATTTTATCACTTCTTTTGGAAGTAGTTGAGAAAATCATGTATCTCTTATGCTTTGCTGTTAGCATATGCTGGCTTATATCTGACTTTCAATTTTCCATACTAAATGACAATTGCAGATTATTCAAAGAGTGAGGACATTTTCCTCATTTAATAAATGTCCATTGTTTGGAAAGTTTATCATAATTTTACACTTGTGTTTCTGTATTTGGGGGTTCAAGTATACACAAAGAATAGGTGATAGCATGCACCTAAGAATTGAAAAGATTGCTAATCTCACCTCTTCTTCAGTATGTCTGTCACTCATAAATCCAAATTCACATATAACAGTAAACAGGGTGGATGTTGAAAGGATAGAGAATTTGCAAACAAACAATAAATTAGGTATCTGATGCAAAATAAGGTGAATTTTCCCCATCATCTGAGAGAGCTGTACTTGTCAGGCATAATCTTCAAGCAAAGCCAGAGCTGATATTCTATACAATTTTGGGAAGCCTGGTGTTCAGGGCTTGGTGGATTTTCAGAAGCAGGGGTATTTTGGGATTGACAAATTTCCACCTGTATTAATGTGGTCACTGGATTAAGACCATAGTTGAGAGGCTAACTTGCAGGAGTATGGCCCCTGGAGGGAAGCGTTTGGTGATTGGTGGGGGTTTTGAAGTGGGGGACTTTCACAAACTTGTTACTGGAGTCTGACTGCTGCTCATGGGTTGATTTCAGAGCATATGTACTACTCTGTTAGTATCTGTGAAAGAGTTTACGTGTTTATAATTTGGCTTCAGTCTTTTCCTTTCTTGCATATGAACTAGAAATACTTTTAATTCTTAGCCTCTCTATTCTCTCCACCCCACGATGCCCTTCTTGGTCATCTCTCAACCAAACCTTCAGTAGAGACATTAGGGGATTATTCAAATGTTTATTTGCAGAAAACATGCTTTTCAGGCAGGGCTGCTATTTAATTGAGGTAGGGGACAAAATCTGTGGCAGCAAAGTATCTCTAACTGCTGAATTCTTGAAATTTAATGAAAAAAATATGATTATAGGATATTTAGGGTACCTTGAAAAGTCACTATGGGCCTCAGGAAAAAATCACATACAGGTATGTCCTGTATCCGCAGAATGTTTGTGGACCTTCTCTCTGATGGTAAGGCCAGAAATATGCTTTCCTGAGAGCACATTCCACCCCAGACTTGATCTCCAAGGTCAGCCCACACTGAGCTTGCCCTCCTGGTCCACTCCAGCCAGGGCAGGCTGGCTTGTCCCACAGGCTTGGGATTAAAGTCCCCTCTATCTTAAAGGTAACTGTGACCTAAGGTCTTCCACCAGGCAAAGGTTTAAATTTTAAACCTAATTATGGAGGATTTTCTCAAAAATATGCTCTAGCCCCGTGTACTGATATATTTGACCTTGCTGATCATAGTTTTAATGAAGTGTTAGTTATGTTACTTCATTTTAAATTCCTCCACACTTTTAAAAACTACATTTAGTTTTCTTCTTTCTACTTGTCTCTCAGTTCCCTTTCCTTGAATCTACTGATTTACTAGCTAATCTTTATTTTGCTGTTCATTTTTGCTTTTTTTTCTGTGAACACAAAAATATATATGAATAGTACAGATTTCTAGTTTGTCTCTTTAGAAATCTGTTTTTCTTTCACATTTTATTTTCCTGTGATGTTTATTCCTATTTTGAATACTCTCTCTTTCCATAAACTTTTATTGACATTTCTCTTCTTCTGTAATCAAAGTGAGATGTATGCTGTTCTCTTTTTGTTTTTTAATTCTGCTTTTTTTCCTTCATAATCAATGAGGTATGTTCTTAATTTCCTTCTTGCGGTTCTGATTCAGCATTATCAATGGAGTAAAGAATGCATGCAGGTCCCCTAGGGGGATCATTACCTTGATACAATTTATTCCCTGTGTTTATTGAAGTTAATGTCCAATATTCCATATCCATATTTTATTTTGTCCTGCTTCCATTCCACACATATGGCATGTTCCTGGTCTTAGTTTTCTTTTTTGTCATGTAGAATCATTTCCCTCCTCTCTTCTTCATTTCAAGGAACAAGTTCAACTGCACCTTTGCAACTGTGGTACAGGTGCCAGACTTATTGGAGTATGACCATAACCATCAACTCTCCTCTTTCATGTTCTTGCTTTTCAATAATGTAAGGGTATGCCATGGAGGTGAACCTAGTTTTCTGTGATCTCCCACATCATAAAATGCGATCGTTCCAAGTTGGATGGTGTCTGCTTATTCAGTGACATAGCTCCACATTTTCTTTCCCCCAAAAGGACTTGATGCTTTAGTTTTTGCTGCAGCTATAATTCCAACTTGTATTTTATCTAGGAAAACTATCTCAAAAAATTTCTTACAAGTAAATGGGATCTTTCCCTCAGATTACAGCTGTTGGACCATTTCTCTCATATTTTTTTTTGTATTCATCTGAGTATTTTAGCAGAGATCAGAGACAGTTCAGATTCTGTGTTTCCAGGGCTATTTAATCCAGAAGGCTCTATTGGCATTTACTATTACTAAAAATATAAATACATGCTTTTAGAAGATATAGGTTGTCTTAAACTTTGTAACTTTGTGTTATTTTTGCTATTTCCTGTATATTTTCTCCCAGTATTGACCTTAAAAATATTTTAAAAGAAAATGCCTTGTTTTCCAAAAATGAATGTAATTGCATCCCACTCTATAGTCAGGTTTAGAGGAAGATGATGCCCTCACTTCCTGCCCAAATACTAGGGTAATATGAAAGTTAGCCTGAAGCAAAAAGAAAAGCTGGAGCATAGGCAGCAGGCGAGGGAAAAGAGGCTCTCCTAAGTCTGAGATGAGATATCAGGTTTAATTGTAGACACATCTGTGATAGTGATTTAGACTCAGGATAGACAGATGTTTTCCATGGAGGGTCGGATAATTTATTAGACTTTGCAGGCCATATGGTCTCTGTCACAGCTATTCAATTCTGCCATTGTTTCGTGAAAGCAGCCATAGATGATATGTACACAACTGGGTATGTCTGTGCACCACTGGAATTTCATTACATACAGAGGTGGGGAAGCTGATTTGGCTCATGGACTATAGGTTGCTCCCCCCTGATTTAAATAATAATTTTTGAATTATTACTATTTAATAATAAAAAATGTTTGCATATCAACAAGCTTTCAAAAGCAAATATTAATATTAGATGGGTTAGGTTGGTACAATGAAAACAGGGATTACATATACATGCAGTATGTATATATATTAGGTATTTTTTTCTATATATCTAACTCCAAGCACTGTGCCTGGCATATACGAGGAATCAATAAGTACTGAATTTACAAATGACTAAGTAGATGACATAACTAGTCCAGTCTTCTCTGTGGCTCACATTACTTGGAATTATTATTGACCTCTTTTGCTTTTCTCTTACCCACATTTAATTTGTGGGTGCCTTTGACACTCAAAAACTTCATTCGAAGATGAACATACATACATGAGAACCTTGTTTCTATCCTATCCTGTATGTCTGCTGGTTTCCTCAGCCTTTCCTTGGACCCCATCTGTCTCCCCACCACCATTCCTTCCCTAAACCTTGATGTACACTTTGCTGCAATATTCTCTCCCAATTATTGCCATACAAGTGGAGAACAAAATTTCTTCTGCTTTTCAAAATTCTTGGATTGCTTTTTAGGTCTTCTGTACTCTTCAACCAAGTATGTTTTGGGCATTGTTTCCAATGCATGGAATACCATCCATTCTGGACCCATGTGTGAAACATTAGTATTATGTTTTCAAGGTCCAGAAAGTGCCTTCTATAGGTAGCCATGGAATCCTCAGACATTTCTCACTTTTATTGTCCCCTTTATTGTCTATCCTCCTGTCTTTTATGATATCAGATCTCCCTCCATGGGAGATTAGTCCAGAGAGATTATTTAATCCCATAGGCTTTCTTTCTGTTTACTTTCACAACAAAATGAACTCTACATGACTCCTTCCTGACTTGGCTTGGCCTTTGGGGAGGAGTATTTACTGTATTATCTTATTTCCTTAGTGGCATGCAATCTGACCCTTCCCCTAGTAGGGAAACCTTCAGCAATAGCTTTCAGGTTGTACCCTAGCAACAAGCTCTTGGCCAGTCACTCCACAAAGCGAATGTTCTCTCTGAGTTACCCGAAATGTCATGAAACCTGGTGTGTCCAGGGTAGACTTCAATGTTCCCAGTGAGATCTGGGGTCACTCAGACAGTGCAGAAGACATCACCATCGACATTCATGTAGGGTGTGCATAGATGAAGTTCTTGGCTCAGAAGAGTAAAATCAATATAGGGTACTATCTCTAGCAAATCCAAGGGGTCTCTGGTTTAAAATCGACCAGAAGGACCACAGTATGATCACTCTTGAACACCCTTAGAGTTTCTGAATCAAATCATGGATCAAGCTTTAGGGAAACCACTTCACACTCAGAGCAGTATATTTGACTCACTGGAGATCTCAACTGGTATACGTTTGGGAACCAAGACTGATCCTTAAAGGTGTGTGCATTCTCCACCAAAAACACAGGGTGACTCTGTAGAGACAACATCCTGTTCACTCAGGGGCACTCTGACTGCACAGGAACCCATGCCCAGCCTCTGTGAAGCTCTTGCCTCCTTACACAGACATCCGTGCTAAGGTCTGGATCTACCTGGCGCTCTCAGCAATGTCCCCGTTTGCAGTCTAGGTAGGACCTCAGCAGTAGTATTTTAGGGTATTTCTTGAACTTCTTTGGAAGACATACTGTTTTCTTCTAGGTTATAGATGTTCTGGCCTGACTAAAATATGAGCAGTCATGGTTTAACATAGAGTATGTAAAGTTTATCTGTAATGCCTGCAGGGTCAAACAGGCAATTTGGTCCAGGTCTGGCACAGAATTAGCATGCTGTTTTATACCTAGATTGCTAGGTAAATGGCAGGAGGATGGAGGAAAGGGAGAGGAACTAAGATATGGACTAGGACTCCTTTATAGGAGTTGGATGAGCAAAAGAGGAATAGACCCAGTGTATGTGCCTGGAGGAGGTCTTGTTGGTGGGCAAAGCCTACCATCTGAAAACAACTCAAGTCATGTGTTAGGAAGTCTAATTTCAGGAGAATGGAGTGTCCTGAGGAAAAGACCAAATACAGAGATATGACCTAATTTAGAGTAAGGGCTGGGGAATTGGCATCCATAACGTTCCAATGTGGGCTGCTGGGGTGTGACTGGAGGTTGAAGTGGTTCATGTGGGTATGGCCGGGCATGACATAGTCACCATGGGCCAGGGTAGGCCAGGGGGATGATTAAGGCAGGAGGCTGAGTGCTGGCTGTGGGTGAGGTTTGATTCTGTAGACTGGGCAGGACTGAAAGGGGCTGGCACAAATCTGAGAATGAGATAAAGCACTTGCTCAAGTCATGCCCTTTGGTTTTGTAATTGAATCTGTTTTTCTATTACACATTGAGACTGAACTTTCCCTAGCTCCCTCCCCTGTTTTAACTGTTCCATCTGCTTGTTTATAACTTGGTCTGCCCCGAGAGTATGCTGAAGAGCCCCTGGAATCTATTCTTCGTGTCTTGTTAATCATCTTAAAGTTCATAGCTGCTGAGAACAAAATCTTCATTGATGTACAGCCTCGTTTAATTTCCCTTTCAGCCTCTGTCATGTTGTAGTTCCACTAGCTTACTGTAAATCTCATGAAGATTGCTTGCAATCTTTTACCAGCTGTGGCTCTCCATTCATTCAATACTGACTTGTGGAGTTCACTTTTTGCTCACTGTTTTTAGGTGGCAGCCATTAAATAGAATCAATTTAGAGTTCACCTTTTCCCTTCTTTGCTTTCCTAATGAATAGTAAAGTCATATTTTATATGGATAGGGGAGTCTTGGGACTTGAAATTCTGATCTCCTGAGCTGAGAGTTAAAACATTGAATCCACGTGTAAATTTTCTGATCATGTTGTGGAATTTTTTAAGGATAGTTTCTTTCCTAAGAGGCTTAAAGGTTATCGTTTGAGAAGCCAACTGAAGGAAATCATGCTTGGAGAGCAGTAAACCTTTTCATTTCTCCCATTGGAGCTCAGCAACCTATAAATGCAATCTTTCATCAGGAAATCAAACCTGTTGTTCAACATGGGCTGGTTCATAATCTGTGTAGGTGGGAAGAGAAGTCGGGTCTATGATTAAATGCCTGTAGTTATATGCTACATTATTTTATTCAGTTCAGTAGTTTTCCTGAATATCTGCTCTGTGCCAGGATTTGGTTAGGTATATGAAGTTCAAATATTAATAAAAGAAAATGTGTTCTGGGGTGTGGAGTATTAATTGTGGACCTCTAAACACCAGCTATTATGCTATTTGTCAATTGCAAACATGTTATTCATTTTTATGGAAAACTCATGAAGTGCTGCTCTTCTATGGGAAAATTTTTCATGAAGATTAAAAAATGTATATGTCACCATGAAATTTTAATGGCAAATAACCTACAACCTAGATTTTCATAGAGAAACTGTACTTCTACCCTACTCTATATTTATGTCTATCTTCATCTATCTATAAATATATCTATATCAGTATTCTTTGTAACAATAAAGGCACAATGCAACACAAATATGTTCATCAGTGATAAAAAGTCTATGTATATATATCAATTATATTCTTATTCATTATCACTTTTGCAACACTGAAAGTGAATGAACATTTACCAATATGGATGAATCTCAAATGTAACATTGAGTGAAAAAAATACCTTTTATTAGGTGAGATACATGAATGGCTTCACGTATATAAAGATTTAAAATAAGGAAAAGGAAATAATGTATTATTCAGGGATACTTTAAAATATGATAGAACTGTATAAAAATGAAATGGATTAATTATAATAAGTTTAGGGATATAATTGCTTCAGTACGAAAGGGTATAGGATGCAGGTGGGGTGGGATAAACAGTGGGCTTCAAGGGGATTGACACTTTATTTCTTAAGTTCAGTAAAGGGTGAACATAATACTATCTTACTATTATTATTTAAGAATAGGAACTTTTATTGGAGTGGTATTTTCATAACACATAAGATTAAAAACAGGCAGAACTGTAACTTTTGTTTGTGTTCATTTGACTCAAAGCTGGTGGGCTGTAATGTACAAGGGATGGGGAGGCCAGCCAGAGCTATCAGGGACATTTAGGGCCAGGAGGTGACAGTTTCCTCTTTGAGACTTTGCTAACTATTTCCAGCTCTTTATCTTTGGGCTTTGGTCCTTTTACTATGAATTGATTCTCCGTTTCTCCTCTCCACAGAGAAACTGAGCCATGGCAATAACAGTTAATACCTCTGCAATGTGATGATCACATACATGGCAACTTCTAAACGCATGTCTTAAAAATATGTATATTTTTTCAGGAATATGCCCACTAATCTTTGTTGTTTTTTTAAAAAAAATTATTCTAGTTGAGACCATCAGTAGTTTTTGAAACACAATTTAGAGATTTCTGGTGTCAATAGCATCTGGTTTGAAGTCCAGGCCAGCTGTCTGCTGTGATTCTCCTCCTTCTCTGTTTGATGACCAGCCTTGGATCAATTCTCTTCATTGGCTGAGGACCTTATTGTCTTGCTCACAGTATTTCTCTATCCTTACTCCTGCCTTTATTGTCAGTGGCTGTGCCATCCAAAAAGATGACATATCTAATTATCTAGTTTAAGTTTCTTTGAACCTTCATCTCAGCTCCATTAGAATTTCTCATTGCATTTCAGCCCCTTTTCAATGGCTTCTTCTCAGGGCTCATATTCCTATTCTCCCATCTTGTCGGCTGAGATACCCTTTATTTCAGCCTCACTGAGAGCTCCAATCAATAACTCCACCAGTTTCTTAGAATCTGCTACAATCTTCTGGCTTTTTAATGCAGCTACTCACCTGGATTCCATGGCCCATTGTGGAAATACCTTCCACTCATTGCCTCCTTCCATGGTAAATATTCCATATGTCTGGAAAAACCTACACTACACCTTCTTGTATGTGGGAGTGGTCTAGACAGAGAGAATAGTATATGCAATATCCCTCAGTAGGAAGTTCGAACCACATAAGCCCTGACTACCCATATTAAGCTTCATCCCAGCCCCAAACCCTAACCACTATAAAAAACCACCAGCTTCCTTTCCTTCCTCTCTCAAGCCATTTTTGAAACAGATTGAGAGGCCTGCTCTGCTTTCCCCAAAGTCTTTATTTTATCAATGGTAGATCTCTTCATGCATATCATCTCTTGATTGAGGTAATATCATTAATCTCAATGTCTGAACCCTGTTTTGGTTAGAAGCTCCTCTGTGTCTGTAAAGTGGCCACAAAAATGTAATCCAGCAAAGAGGCTCAAATGGGCATCTTAGGCAAGGGATACATTGTGTGGTATTGTGTGGGTTGTGCTGAAGGTATTGGATTTTTTTTCATGCTAGGATTTGAATGTGTTTACTTTGATTGCTTTAAGGAAAGTTGACTGTGGGGATGTAAGAGTAAAAACAGAACAGTTATGAAGCAATCACCAATTCAATTGAGTGACATTGGTGGCTTCGCTTGAAATGGCAACAGTGTAGAGCAGGGTCTATTTTGGAAGTTTGAGCCAAGAGGATTAGCTGAACATTGCAATAGTGGGGGAATGGAGCAGTTTTAAGGTTAGGATGAGAGTAATCAAGAGTTTCATTTTTGGCAAGTTGAATTTGAAATGCCTACTAGATGTCCAATTACCCATGTGGATTATGTAATTGGATACAGAAATCTGGAGCTCAGAGGTGGGACATAATTCTGGGCATAAGCTAAAATTGGCTGAAAATTACTTATACAGGCAGTGACATCTACCTACAGGCAATTTTCATATGAAATTACAGTCTGACATATGTTAATAACATATATTAAAGTCTAACTTGACTAAATTCTTGTGGAACTCTGACAATGTCATAAAAATATGTGCTCACAAAAATTTGAGGTTGAGTCTAAAAAGTCTCTCACTTTTCTTGATCCTCATCTGGCTAATAATATATTCATCAACTCTCAATTATCTCTCATAAATTAGGCTTTTGAAAATACCTATATTTAAAGTAGGCCCCAACTCTAAATATGTATTAAAAGATCAATAGTGCCCATGAAAATATAGACTTTTATAAGAATTTTATGGAAAAGAAAAACTCAAAGACTTCCGTTGGTCAGTGTTTTGCCTTCCATTGCTATTGTCAATTAGTTGTAGAAAATTCTGTCTAAATAATTAGGTGTTCTGTGTTTATAGTCTCTAATATGTGTCCCCTTGGGGAGATTAAAATGTTTTCTTCCTTTTTAAGATCGGTAATATTGCATTCTTGTGCTAATAGGAAATATCGTCTCTTCCTATGTAATGACAACTTATTTAAATGGAATTTGGACTAAATGTAAGGAAAAATTAATGCCAGTTTCTCAGAAGAAAGTGCATTGGCTGATTCTGCAGCTCAGAGAGTGGTCTTTTGCTCTTTATTTTCTCGTTTGTAGTGAAATTTGTTTAGAAATTTATTTTTAGAAAGGGGGAGCCTTTACCTACACTCTGCCTTGCTGATGTGCCAAGTGTATGAAATCAAAATCTAAGACGGGAACAAAAATTATGGGGATTTTGTATGTCCAGGCAATCTTTGATGAGGGCCAGTTAGGATGATAGACCTCCTTTCTGTTTTTATTCATGTGTTCTTTTTCTTAGGTGAATGAATGCAAGATGATCATTCTGAATGGCATACATTGGTTTGCTTCAAATTTTATGTAAAATTATCAAGACTACTGACTAAGTAGCCCTGTGTTTTATTTGTGACAGTCATAAGGAAACCTATTAGGACAGCTACTAAAATGTAACCAGCCTCTGCTCCTCTAAATGTACCAAAGGATTTCATTCAATATTCCAATGTATGTAGAGATGAATATGGTATAGTGATTGTATGCATATTTATTGGAATTCTGGAAGTGCTGATTATATCATATTGACAAAGAAACTGCTAAGTGATTTCACTCCTATTGGAAATTGTATGCACTACAAGAAAAAAACTATCTCATAGGTCAGGTAGTAAAACAAACCAGTAAATTTTAATGGAAATTAATTATGGAATTATCCTTATTTATCCCAAAAGTGCCAGCAGTTAAGAAAAGAAATTGGACTTTAAGAAATAGAAAGGTTAGTATCTGTGACTAAACAGATTTCAATTGTCCTGAAGGCTTATCTTTGGCCATAAAAGAAAACTTTCATTCTTATAGGGTTTAGCCTAGAGTTATGATTATGTTTGACCAAAACCCTGAGTATCAAATTCTATCACACAAGTAAATGAAACTAGATCACAAATTCCATGAAATCACCACCTTTGTGGGCATGGGGACTCAAGTATTTCATTAGAGGCAGAAAAACCATAGATTTTGTTGACCATATTCATGACACTGACAATATAATCTCTTAAAAGTTAGTCAAATTCTGGTCTATTTACTTCTTGTGAAATCCACATGTAAATAATCAGAGCAGAACATCTGATCTAGACATGATTCTTAAGACTGAAGTCTCATTTAAAGTAAAATTATTGTCCTTCCCAGATTACCTATCCTCTTTTTTCAATTTCATGATGAAGATATATGAATTACTGGACTACCTCCCATTTCTGAAAGAAGAATATCAATGAGAAATGTTAGGAAAGGGATTGATGCTAAAATTTTACCCCTTTTTCAGGTTGTCTCTTCAGAGGTAATGACCATATATATCTATGTGTACTAGATATTGCCTGTTTAGGCCCACCGTCCCAATTAATTATTAATAATATTTCCTTTCACTAACAAATATAACCTCAACTACTCAAAGCCACTTGAGGATAAACAAAAGCAGGAAGTTTTTAAAGAGGAATTGATACTTGTAAAGAAGGAACCTCACAGGGTAATTTCCCTATTTTTACTGCCTTTACCGGGAAAGCTGGCCATGGTTGGTGTAGCATGGAGTAGGTCAGACTTCAGTGGTCTTTCTGGAGGACAGGAATTGCAGTGAAAACACAGCTGGAGAGTGAGGACGGGAAAGGAGAGAGAGAGAGAGAAACTCCACGTTCACTCTGCCCCGCTCTCCTGGCCTTGGTTGCAGGTACAGACTGCAAGCTGTCCAATCAAGGATAAGCAACTGAAATGAGATTTGAGCAGCTCCAGAAGAAATGACTGCAGTTTGAGTTCATGTGAATCAATTGCCTGCTAAAGTGAACAAAGAAAAATGACGTTTTTTTGAGGAATTTGCCAGAATATAGATTCTCCACAATATGACATTCCCAATATCTAGGATATGACCCATAATTCTAAAGAGGCAGAAAAATGCAAACCACTCTCAAGAGAGAGAGAAAAAACTATACATAATAGAATCCAACTGTGAGATGACCCAGATGTAATCAGCACAAAAAGATTTTAAAGTAGCTGTTAAGCTATGCTCAGTGATGAAAAGGAAACATACTCACATTGAGTCAAGAAATGTACTAAAAGAACCAAATGTAATTTCTAGAGCTGAAAATGTAGTATCTGAATTAGAAATTCACTGATGGTCTTAATAGCAGAACAGAGGTGATGGAAGAATGAATCCATGAATATGAAGATAGTCATTAAAAATCATTTCATTTGAAGGACTGAGAACAAAAATGGCAGAGACTCAGGTACCTTTGAGTCAGTATCAGATGTTCTAACATACATATAAATTTGGTTCAGGAAAAAGAGGAGAAGAAGGAAAGAAAGAGGCAGCAAACACTATTTGAAGAAACAATGACCAACTGAGAGCAGAAAGTAACTCCCTCACTAATGGAAACTTTAAGTGTCCAGAATTGGACAGTAGGGGAGGCAATGCTCACACTGCAGACAGCACAGGCACAGAACACCTTCCCAAAGCTGTGTTACCAACAGGACTCTTTTTGTCTATCAGGCTGCCTGGTATTGAACATACCACAAGGAAGCAAAGTTTTCTGTGAAAACTAATTCCTTATGGACTCATACTCGGGCTGTACTTAATGAAAGTGCATAAGCAAAGGCTTAGCAAGTCCTAACCTAACCTGGAGTGACTTGTCATCACTGACAGAGATTGGGCAGTGGCCCTCAAAAAGAGTGACTTTGCCTTCCATTCCGAGGAATGAA
The DNA here is from genome assembly GCF_040802235.1 of Manis javanica. Taxonomy (NCBI): domain Eukaryota; kingdom Metazoa; phylum Chordata; class Mammalia; order Pholidota; family Manidae; genus Manis; species Manis javanica. The sequence goes on from NC_133162.1 coordinate 67,340,042, forward strand.
GAAGCATCGGACTCCCAAAGAGCTTGTGAAGCCCAGACTTAGAGGGAAAAGGAGTTCCCAGGAGCCTTTCTCCTGAAAACATTCCACCTCCCTATTGTTCTTCTTTAGTAACACCATCACTGTAACACCAATTTTAAAACATTATCAACATCACAGGAAGTCATCTAGAGATAAAGAGAGGTGGAACTCATTTTATAGACGTCATTATCACTAATTAAGATATATGGATGCCGTTTATTTTCTTTCGATTTACTGAGCTATTCTTTTTTTCTTTTTGTGAATGTAGTAAATTTATAAATGTAAATATTTTTGTATGTAGTTTCCATCTTTCTCTCTGCACCCTATCTTAACTTCTCAAGCTTCCCTATCATTTGTGAAAATGTCAGATTTTAGGCACTTCACCCCAGTGATTGGGGAGTGATTGTGATATCCTTGTGCCTCACTTGGAAAAATAATGCCTCTTTATAATAAAACCATGGAGAATAGAGGGGGAGAATAGACCTTAATATGTTGATTTGCTTGACCAAGTCACCAAGGCTTGTTGCATTTTCCTGCTCAAAATATAGTTACAGACCAGCAGCAACATCACCAACATAACATAGGACCTTACTAAAGCTGCAAACCTGACCCCAACCCAGACTTACTACATCTGAATATGCATTTTAATGAGTTCTTCAGGTAATTCTTGTGGGAATTAAATTTGCGAATCACTATCCTAACACAGCTTTACCTTTCTCCTTCTAAAAAAAGTATAGTCTTTAGATTAACTTAATTTCCACATGCTCATCTCTCAAGTGTTAATTGACCATCTCTTATGTATAAGTAATTTCATTATGTGGTCCATAGCATGTTGATCACTAACAGTACAGAGAGAGTCAGCATGCAGAGTATAAACAATATGAGTTAAGAAATCTAAGAGGCATTGGCAATGTGCTCTAACCTGTTCAGTGAATTGATATCTCAAAGGTTTGAGCTCTCCTCAATGGCTGATAGATGTTCCAAGCATTGACTAGACAGGTTCTATGAATTGATGCAAAAGATAAGGTCTAGTGAGAGAAAAGGTAGGTGTGATTATGTAGATGAGACAGCAGGAAGGACCCTTGACAAACATTTCTGTTCCTAGAAAGACTTGTAAATTATTGTCTTTAGTGTCTTAAAAAACTGAGTGAATCGAATCAAAATAAGGCATATGATGGCAAAGAATTTGATGTTTCCTTGATTTTAGGATTATTGGTGCTTTCCACTAATAAAGTCTTCTCATGTTCCCTCATGTAAAATTCTTTTCGAAGGAGAAATCAAGCCAACTCCAGTATACACATGCGTGCTTGTGTGTAGGGGCCACGTGCGCATTCACACAGAGCACTGATTAAAATGGATCTAGTCACTGACTTCAGATACAGAAGTACTGCTAATGCATAAGCAGGTCAGGAATCATAACCCAGGCTTCCAAAATGTGAGGCTGAACTTGTATTTGAGTGCTTCAGACAGTCAATGCCTTGCCTTGATTCTTGCACTTCCTGTCATTAATTCTGGGCCAATGTATGGCCCTCTCTAATTAGCCCATCTTTAATGCAGGCAGTAACTGAATGTCAACGCCAGGGTAGGTGACTAAATGCCACTTCTGCTGCTAAAAACCAAGGAAACGGGAGAGAGCACACCACAGACAACAGGAAACAGGGAACACTAAGAACTTGGGGGAGGTGGAGTTGCTGCTAATGAATGATAGTGAAATGAAAGAGGCCAAAGTCTTTCACAAACTCTGAAGTTAATAATAATCTCACTTTCAGTTTAATGAAAGTAGGGAGAGGTGTCAGAGGAAAGGTAAGACGGTGATGTTAGAAACAAAATGATACAGGCTAGAAAGACTAAATGAGGGCTCCTTGAAACAGTGTAAATTAAGAGCAACTACAATAGAAGGCAAAAAATTATGTTCAGGATTTTTTTAGCCTGGTAGTTTAATCTTTTAAGATCATAGAATATTTGGAAAAGCATATCAATTATGATTGAGTGAATGTTTGCTCTAGGTTCTTTGAATACTTTGAGTGGTATTTTGGGGGGTATGATTTGTTTTCATGAGTTTGATTAATTTTTCTTTTACAAGGTTCCTTTTCATACCTGTTGCCATATTTACACTTTATAAACAAAAAAGCTGAGGTACAAATGTTAGGGAGGAAATATTAATAAAGTGAAGTATTCCTTGTGGAAAATATCCTGCATATGTCATGGTACCTAATTATTCACTAAAGTTTTACAGTTATATGCATTCTATTACTCTCAATAGGATACAGAATCCTTCAGTTGGGAAAAATGCCCAGCTTTCCCCACAGCATATAACCAACAGGCTCTACTTAGCAGGTTCTCTAAATGTGTTTGAAATGTGTATACTTTTCAATGTTCATTTTAATTATGAAAATATTATTTCAGTGTTTGTCACAATAAGAATTTTCTCATTAGTACTACATTTTTGAAGTCCAAAATTAGCACTAGAGTATAAAGGACTTCTTATAAAGTATATTTATAGACTGATATTATTTGACCATAATCATTTGGAGTTTTTCTATACAAATTAATTGATTTGGGATATGAGATGGCAAACAAAATATCATAAATAGCAAACCTTTTCACTAATATGTTCTCATGGATTTTTAAGACTTATGCTTAGTACAGTGAGATATAGCTTCTTTGAATGTCCTTAGAATTTAAACAGCCATGCTGTGAGTTTGACAATATTGAAGATTATTTTTTCCTGCCCTTAAACAGATATACAAATCCTAAATTTGAAAATGTGTTTTTGACCATTTTCATAAGTACCACAATAATTCTGCATGTATTTAGAAGAGTCATCTTTAAAAAGATTTGCCTTGCACATAGTAATAGTTCAGTAAAAGTTAGTTAAATGAATAGATCTACAAATATTTCCTTCAATTTGCCTTGCAAATTGGATTAAGTGTTGTAGTCTTTTCCATGCATTCAACAAGTTAAACATTAAATAAATGCACAAGCAAGAAATTCAGTGCTGGGGTCCCATAATTTGGTCCTTCTAAAATGCTCTCAATCTAACATGCAAATAATACAAGAAAATCAAGAATTAGGGAAGCAGCATGATATAGGTTGTGGTAGATTAATTGTATTGATGGTCTGAATGAATGTTCTCTGTGCCCATTTTGTTTATTTCTTCTAATAACCTAATTTCTTCCCAATCTGCCTCAGGATGGGCCTTGGGACTTTCTTTAGCTATAGAATGTGGTGAACATGATACAGTGCTGGCCTGTGTATGTCTCAAGAATTTTGCATCCTTCTGCTGGGCTCCTCCTTTTTTTTCTTGTTCTAGTCTTCTGTTCACACCATTCAAATGGAGTTTCCCTATTTTCTTTATTTGAGAATCTGGAGGAATTTGGATTACTTTCTTTAGGCCCAGGGAAAGATTTAATTTCATTTTTGACATTTGGGATGCATTCTGTGGCTGAAAGCTAAATTCCTGGACTTCTGTAGGATGAGACACATGAAGAGAAAAGCCAAGGTGACCCAATGGACAGCAAGTCAGTTTCAAAAGCAGATACAGTCCTGTCCAGACACGCTGAAGTTTATAGATGTATAGAAAACACTAGAAACTAGAAAACTTCCCTGCTTGATCTAGTCAAAATTTCCAAGCAACAGAATTGTAAGCTAAAAGAATGGTTGTTTAAGCTTCTAAATGTTCTTGTGAGTGTTTTACAGCAATATACTAATTGATGGATGAGGTTAAGATCTATGGCCTTTGGATATGTTTTTCTAACCTTTCTAGAACTTATTTCCTTATATAGAAAACACACTATCTTTATCAAATTGTTGTGATGCTTAAATTTGTGGTTGATACATTGCCTTAGATGCATTTAATAAATAACAATTACTACTACTACTAATGCTATTCCTACTATTGCTACTGTTACATTACTGCTACTATTACTAATACCACTCCTCCTGCTATTACTCCTGTTATATTACTACTACTATTACTAATGCTACTACTATTACAAGGAACCAACAGTTGTACTCGTGACATTTTAATGCACTATGGAAACATGTAGAAGGTGACAACTTAATTGTATCTGTATATGCTAGGGAAGGCTAAGCAGAGATGATTGTTATGCTAGGGAAAGCTAAGCAGAGGTGATTGTATTTGAGCTGAGTCTAAAAAGTTCCTTCAGGTGTGAAGAGGTGTTGAAAAATAGCAGAAGGATGGCCTATATTGATAAGGCAGAAAAAAATAACTGGGTTTGTATAACGTTTCACTTGACAAAGCATTTTCAGAAATAATAGTTTATTTCCTCTGCCTTTCACAGCAGAACATTTTTTTAAAAAATTAAAACTAAGTTTCAATGAAAACCAAAGATTTTAATTTTGGGTCTGTGATGATCACAGTCCTTCTGTCTTGCTGTTCCACTATCTTTACCATGTTGCTCCATGGGCTAAGGTGGTGCTTAGGGCTCCAGCCATCATACCAGCATTTAAGGAGCAAGAGAGACCAAGGGCTGACAATAGGCCTGTTCTATTCTTTTTTTTTTTGAGAGGGCATCTCTCATATTTATTGATCAAATGGTTGTTAACAACAATAAAATTCTGTATAGGGGACTCAATACACAGTCATTAATCAACCCCAATCCTATTTCTCAACAGTCTCCAATCTTCTGAAGCATAACGAACAAGTTCTTACATGGTGAACAAGTTCTTACATAGTGAATAAGTTCTTACATGGTGAACAATGCAAGGGCAGTCATATCACAAAAACTTTCGTTTTTGATCACGCATCATGAACTATAAACAATCAGGTCAGATATGATTATTTGTTTGATTTTTATACTTGATTTATGTGTGAATCCCACATTTCTCCCTTATTATTATTATTATTTTTAATAAAATGCTGAAGTGGTAGGTAGATGCAAGATAAAGGTAGAAAACATAATTTAGTGCTGTAAGAGGGCAAATGTAGATGATCAGGTCTGTGCCTGTAGACTAAGTATTAATCCAAGCTAGACAAGGGCAACAAAACATCCACGGAACACAGCAGAACATTTTATCTTTATTATATGATCTAGAAACAGTGAGTCTAACTTTACAAGAGTTATTTAGGCCATTTGGTTTGAAAATAATGGAGCTGGACTTAAGTCCAGGACTTTTGACTCCATCCACAGTCTATTTCCCATCTATCACAATGCTGCTTCTTACACTGAATTATTTCCCTAAATCAATTAGATGTTGAATGTTTATAAAGGAAATATCTAAATAAGATTGTCAGCATGCTCATGAATATATATCTTTTAATTCAGAATATACTAATTCCCTCCTTAGCTTTTCCCAACTATTTGATAGTTAAGCAAAGTAGATGTCACCATAGTTAGGTTAATGTTGAGAATTTATGTATTTCACATTCATTTGTTTACAGTATGCATATGTGTGTATGTGTGTATGTGCGTGAGAGAGTATATCCCATAATAACAGTAGTCTTTTTTCCAATCATATTAAAAAATCCATTTCTAAAAAACAAACTGCTTAGAGTAATTTAAGTTTAAAATGATAGGAGTTGCCCTATTTTCTTTATTTGAGAATATGGAGGAATTTGGATTACTTTCTTAAGACCCAGGGAAAGATTTAATTTCATTTTTTGACATCTGGGAAGACCTTTCTGATATGTAGCAAAAGCCTATCTTGTAATGATTTGGGATGCATTCTGTGGCTGAAAGCTAAATAAAAGGATATACTTGCAGCCCATTAACATGTTTTTAAAAGTTTAAGCCACATGGAACCATAAAGTCCAGTTTCTGATGTCAGCAATTTCATTGTAAATCACATTTAATGTGGTTTTCTAGTTTAAAAAATGCCATTTTACAAGTCATTACTTGGTTATCTGCCTCCAGGCCAAGGGTGGCCCTGATGGAGTAATAAATTTTGATGGAACTTTGGCTTATTAACGGTCTCCAAATTATGTTGATAATTGTCTTAGGTTAATGGAGATTACTATGTCATTATGTTTAAATGAGTCTCCAGCATAACCCACTGAGAGCTGGGCCAGAGAGCTGCTGTTAATACTGCCCATGATATGTAGCTGGGTTGACAAAGCACCATGTTTGCTTGGGTTTGTAAAAAATAAAAAATAAAAAATAAACTACCAAGTTTGAATTCTGCATCCTGGTATTTCTGCAGTCCAGATCTTGTTTCTGAGTTTCATTCTCATATATCCAATGGTATGCCCCTCAAAAGGCCATATTCAACACATTTTTTTTCATGAGCTAACTAATCCCCCTCCTTTTGGTAACAGAAACACTACTTAAAAAGAGAAATAAGCAAAGAATTCGATTAGCCATTTCACAAATTATGCTATTCAAATGGCCACTAATCATTTGAAAAAAGTGGTCATCCTCACTTCTTAATCAGGGAAATAAAAATTAAAACCATAATGAGATACTACTACATGCCTACCAACCTGGCTAGATCAAAAAAGAATAATACCAAGTGCTGGTAAGGATATGGAGCTATGGAAACTCCCATGTTTCTGGTAGGAGGGCAAATTTTTGCAACTGTTTAAAAAAAGTCTTCAAAATTTACTGCTTTAGTTTAAGATACACATACTCTTTAATTCAACAATCCCAATTCCATTGTTTCACATATGAACACAAAATATCCGAGTGGTCACATATAGTGACATAAAGTTACTGAAATTTTGTTTCATCATTTTTATCATGTTTTATCATTCATCATCATATTATCATTATTTCTTTCAAATGAATTGCTTAAACAGAGATATATACTGTTACATGCTGGAGACACAGATTGCACCCAAAGCAAGTTGGTGAGATTGGGAACCGTGATCTCATTAGGTTGCTAGAGCTGGCATAACAAAATACCAGACTTGGTAGTTTACACAGAAATGCATTTTCTCACAGCCTGGAAGCTGGAAGTCCAAGATCATTTTGCTAGGTTGTCTAGGAAAAATGAATATTATAAAGGGCAACTAGTATTCTGTGTCAAAGACTTTTGGGGAGTGATGTGTAATGTGGGGTGGTTTGTTCAAGAGTGTGGGTACAGAGAGAGTTGGAATAGGTGAGGTGAAGTTGCTGCTTGCAGGGCAGACAAAGATGAGTAAGCAGTCTCAGTACAGTGCAGTAAGTGCTACACGGAAGAGCAGATCTTACAGAATTCATGAAAACAGAAGAAGTTGCCTGAAACCTGGGAATTCCCCAGAATACTGGGGAATGGGGAAAGATCTCAGAGAGGTGGGCATTTTTGAGCTGAGCCTTGATGGATTCATCTTAATCCAAGCAGAAAGCTAACACGTTATACAGTGTTTGCTCTGTGATGGACTCTTTTTACATAATCTTCCCAAGGAATCTGTGGAGTAAGCACTGTTATGTTTGCACTTTTAGAAATAAGAAAATCAGGGCACACATAGGTCAGTAACTTGTTGAAGGTCATGTGGTAAGTTCAGAGTCAGGACTCAAACTCAGTCTGTCTGAAATCAGATGATGAACTGTTTGCAAGCAGAAAAACTGTGATCAGGGCCATGTCACAGGTGATGGGGACTTGATTCAGAGCCAGATATGATGGGCTCTCACCTCCCTTTCCAGGGCTGTATGGGTCCAATAACCCCCAAAAACTCTAGGCAAAATGCCATGTGTATGTGTTACTTGTTTGTGTTGAAACAAAGGTCTGATATATTCAGATTTTCAAAATGTTCCATGACCAAAAGAGAACAAAGAAGTGGCATGAATGGAAATTCAGGGCAATCCAGGAAAAAAAGTATGAATGTGGAGATGGGAACACCCTCCTGCTGCCAGACGTGAGAATTCATAATCTCAAAGGGCAGTGCTGGGAAGGATAGGCAGACCTGAGAGCTGCCAGTCAAATGCTGGCCTGGCACTCACAGCTAAGTCTGGTGTCTCCAGCTTAATATATGCACACCCTACACTAGCCTAGGGGTCAATATGTAACTTTGATGGAGTGAGATAGAAAAAGGACTACTTTGGAAGTACACTGGGCACAGACAAGAAAGGTCACTATGCAAACATTAAGAATGACCAACATGGCCCTCTCTCCTGGAGGTGTGATCATCTACTGCTGCTCCATCCTGCTCTATTTCTCCCCAGTCCTGGATGAAAGTTTTTAGAATATCAGTCATTAAATTACTCCTACTTCCTGACAGCACCCAACTCAGCCAGGCTCCAAATTTCTTGAACAATCCCCCACAACACCAAACCCATCCCAAATCCCATAAAATCTCCTCCTGACAACTGGAGAGGCCTCATGGTTCCCCATGGGGGGCAGTCTCCCTTGCTGCACAAAGTGCCCAGAATAACAACTTTGACTACAAATGGTGGTATTTGGCTACTGGCTGCTGACACTCTTATTTGCTGTCTTTGTCCTATCTCATGACACCTCTATAGGAAGGAAAAATAGAAATAGGAAACTTATTTTATATCTCTAAATACCTGAAATGGACCAGAATAAGTGGTTTGTCCAAGTTTGGATAGATCCTAAATAGTGATGGTATTGGATATTTTCTACAATATTGGAGGTTGCATTAGACCAGCTTGATGTGAGTGTCACAGGACAGCTAAACCTCAGAAGCCATACAGAACATAAATTGCCAAATTTGGTTTAATAATATGAAATTCTCATATATAAGGGGAAAACTACAGAAAATGTTAAAGATAAGTGACAGAGCAGAAATATTTACAGTGCTAAATTGAATGAACTACATAGATCAACAAAAAGGCAACAAAAACATCCAAGTAGAAGGTGGAGAAAATATATGGACAAATTTTTCATAAATAAAAATTTGAAACATGATATTGTATATCAGCAGAGGGAGAAGTAAAAAAATTCTTATAATCAAGGTATGGCAGAGATGTAAGGAAATGGGCGTCTCCAAATATAGTGTGGCTTGGTAAAAACTTTCTGGAAGGGTATTTAGTTCTTTATTCTTGAAATTTAAATGTCATGTTTGCCTGGTTTGACCGTGGGGTCAAACCATCAAGATAGGATGAGATCTCTTTGCCCTGGCCTGAGAATGGGCAGGAGGGCAAGGTTGGTGTGTGCTGAATGGATCAACTTAGATGGGGGGCTCTCAGGAAAGGCCACATCTGTTATTGACCACCTAAGGTCTCCTTTTGTTGCCAAGGGAGGGGGGACTATCTCTGGGGTGTTTTTAGGAGCCCCCATAGAATTGCCCTTGGACTAGAAGGATAATTCTGCAACTCCTGAGCCAATTATGGCAACCTAGGAGGACAATTCAGATCCCCAAGTTATAGAGGAGGAAACTGAAGTTCAGGCACATGAGATCACTTCATAGGATCACCACTCACTAAAGGGTACATTCTGTCCTGGGAAGGATGGGAACCATGGGTGTGGCCCACACCATTCCCCTCTGCTTTGCTGGAGGAAACAGCTGGATTGTGTCCCACTCAGCACTGGGCCTCATTCTGTTGCTCAGGAGTGACCGTGAGGATCCTGGGCTCCTGTTTGTCCTTTATATTGAGCTGTGTGTATTCTCTAGCAGCAGGGCAAGCTCTGGGCCCCCAGCTCTGTTCAGGTTTCTTAGAGGTCCCTCTGGGAAGAGTAGGGGGCCCCAGCTTCTCCCTGAGTTCTCTGCCCCATCCCCTACCTTCAGGATTCTTGGTCACAACCATAATGCCCACTTTCCTCCTGACAGGAGGTGGGGAATGGAGGCCTCTTGAAATTTCTGAGTGACCTAAAGCTGGAAGGGCTGTTCTGCTGTCATCCTTCGGTGAAGGGTTCACCTAAGACAGGCTCAGGGGGTGGAGTTGGGCAGGCTGGCCATTCCTTCCCCTTCACCTCTTCCAAGGATATTCCTAACAAGGCAGTGTAGGGTCAGAGGAGGACTGCTAAAACAGAAGATTTAAATAAGGTACAAAGTTTCATACCATAATACCAAAAATGCCCAAGATTCAATCTAAAATCACTCATTATACGAAGAGAAAAATCTCATTTTGAATGAGAAAATATAATAAACAGATGCCAACAGAGAGATGATACAGATGTTAGAAATATCTGACAAGAATTTTAAAGCAGCCATCCTAAAAATACTTCAACAAGCAGTTTTAAATACACTTGAAACAAACTAAAACCTAGTAGCTCTCAGGAAAGAAATGTAGAAATTATCTTATCTTAATGACAGAATTAAATAGAGTATAAAATTTTTAAATTTTTGTTTGTTTATTAAGGTATTATTGATATGCACTCTTATGAAGGTTTCACATGATAAAACAAAGTGGTTACTACATTCACCCATGTTATTGTGTCCCCCCATACGCCATTGCAGTCACTGCCCACAGCATAGTAAAATGCCACAGAGTCACTATTTGCCTTCTCTGTGCTACACTGTCTTCCCCATGATCCCCCCACACGATGTGTGCCAATCACAATACCTCTCAGTCCCGTTCTCCCTCCCTCCCCACTGTCCTCCCCATCCACTCCCCTTTGGTAACTGCTAGTCCCTTCTTGAAGTCTCTGAGTCTGCTGCTGTTTTGTTCCTTCAGTTTTGCTGCATTGTTATACTCCACAAATGAGGGAAATCATTTGGTACTTCTCTTTCTCCATCTGCCTTATTTCACTGAGCATATCTTCTAGCTCCATCCATATTGTTGCAAATGGTAGGATTTGTTTCTGTCCTATGGCTGAATAGTATTCCATTGTGTATATGTACCACCTCTTCTTTATCCATTCATCTACTGATGGACACTTAGGTTGCTTCTATATCTTGGCTATTGTAAATAGTGCTGCAATAAACATAGGGGTGCATATGTCTTTTTGAGTCTGAGAACTTGTATTCTTTGTGTAAATTCCTAGGAGTGGGATTCCTGGGTCAAATGGTATTTCTGTTTTTAGTTTTTTGAGGAGCCTCCATATTGTTTTCCACAATGGTTGAACTAGCTTACATTCCCACCAGCTGTGTAGGAGGGTTCCGCTTTTTCTGCATTCTTGCCAGCATTTGTTGTACTTAGTTTTTGTGATGCTGGCCATGCTAACTGGTGTGAGGTGATATCTCATTGTGGTTTTAATTTGCATTTCCCTGATGATTAGTGATGTGGAACATCTTTTCATGTACCTGTTGGCCATCTGAATTTCTTCTTTGGAGAATTGTCTGTTCATATCCTCTGCCTATTTTTTAATAGGGTTACTTGCTTTTAGGGTGTTGAGGCATGTAAGTTCTTTATATATTTTGGATGTTAACCCCTTATCAGATATGTCATTTACAAATATATTCTCCCATACTCTAGGATGCCTTTTTGTTCTGTTGAGGGTGTCCTTTGCCATACAGAAACTTTTTAGCTTGATGTAGTCCCATTTGTTCATTTTTGATTTTGTTTCCCTTGCTTTAGGAGATGCATTCAGGAAGAAGTTACTCATGTTTATAGTCAGAAGATTTTTGCCTATGTTTTCTTCCAAGAGTTTTATGGTTTCATGACTTAGATTCAGGTCTTTGATCCATTTTGAATTTACTTTTGTGTATGGGTTAGACAATACTCCAATTTCATTCTCTTGCATGTAGCTGTAGTTTTGCCAATACCAGTTGTTGAAGAGGTTGTTATTTCCCCATTGTATATCCATGGCTCCTTTATCATACATTTATTCACCATATATGCTTGGGTTTATATCTGGGCTCTCTAGTCTGTTCCTTTGGTCTATGGGTCTGTTCTTATGCCAGTACCAGATTGTCTTGATTACTGTGGCTTTATAGTAGAGCTTGAAGTCAGGGAGCATAATCTCCCCCACTTTATTCTTCCTTCTCAGGATTGCTTTGGCTATTTGGGGCCGTTTGTGGTTCCATATGAATTTTAGAACTATTTGTTCCAGTTTCTGTTGGTATTTTGATAGGGATTGCATTGAATCCATAGATTGTTTTAGGCAGGATGGCCTAGACTGAAAAATTTAATAGAGCCTCAGAAATCAGTGAAGCCATAGCAAAAGATCTAATGTTCTTCTTACTGAGTCCTAGAAGAAGAGAAAAAGAGTGAAGATGAAAATGTATTTAAAGAAATAACAGCTGAAATTTGTTCCAGTTTGGCATAAGGCATAAACCTATAGATTCAGAAAGCTGAATAAATCCCAAATGAGATAAACTCCAGAGAAATCCATACCAAAACAAATTATAGTCCAACTTTTGAAAACTTAAGAGAGAGGAAAAAAATCTTTGAAGTACCCAGGGAGAAATGGCCCCTTACCTATAAGGGAAAAACAATTTGATGGAGAGTGAATTTCTCCTGAGAACCCATAAAGCCAGAGGATGGGCTACATTTTTCAAATGCTGATAGAAAATGACTCAGTACTCTATAGTCAATTCAGAATTCTATAAGTAGTGAAAAAAGACTTCAGGAATGAAGAATAAATCAAGGCATTCATAGTGGAGAAAGACTAAGGATTTGTTGCTAGCCAATCTATCCTAAAAGAATGGGTAAAGGAAGTTCTCTAAACATAAAAGAAGTGATAAAATAAGGAATCTTGGAACATCAGGAAGAAAGAATGAATAGTGGAAAGATAAAAAATATGGGTAAAGGCAGTAGACTTTCCTTCACCTCTTGGGTTTTCTGAATTAGGTTTGACAGTTCAACCAAAAAATTATAACACTTTCTGATGCAGTTCATATGGGAAATATTTAAGACAATTATAAATAGCAGAGGATAATAATTTTGAATTAAGTTAAGTTGTCTATACTTCATGTGAACTGTTAAAAGATTAATACCAGTAGACTGTGATAAATAATGTATATGAACATGTAATGTCATACATAGGGCAACCACTAAAAAAGTTACCAAGAGAGATATACTCAAAATATTGTACAAAAATCAAAATGAAATTCTAAAAAATGTTCAAATAACACACAGGAAGTCATGAAAATAAAACATAAGTAAAAACTGGAGAGAACAAACAGAAACAAAAACTAAAATGGCAAATTCCAAAAAATCAAAACAAAACAAAAAAGGAACAGAAGAACCAATGGAAGTAGTTCCCAGTGCTCAAAGATGAAAGAATTTGAGTAGGAAAAGTAAATAAAGAAATATTGGAATATAACCCAAAGTATAAAGTAAATATCCATAGTTTCATATTGATAATAATAATGAACATGAGTGGGGAAGAAGAGACAAATCTCCCATGCAGAAGAATTTGGAATAATTTATGTAGATATATTGCATCTTGAAGGATGTGGAACACAACTCCTCATAACTTTGATATGGGCCCTACACACTTCCTTACAAACAATACAGTATAGAAAGTTGGGAAAGAGCAACTTTATCATGGAGAAACCTACCAAACACTATCAAACCTGTGAAACACTATCTCAGCTAGGTGATCAAGGTTCACATTAACAGTGATGTCATGTTGACAATACATACTTTTGTTATGTTGAGAATGATGCTTCTTTATCCTCCTTTCCCAAACCCTTAACTCTAGTCTAATCATAAGAAAAACATCAGACAAAACCAAGTTAAGGGACATTTTACAAAATACCTTAGTAGTATTATTCCTAAAATTGTCAAAGCCATCACACAGAGTCTGAGAAACTGTCATAGTCAAGTGGGCCCTAAAGAGACTTAACAACTACATGTAACATGGTATTTTGGATGTCTTCCTGAAACAAAAAAAGGATATTAGGTAAAAATTAAGGAAATCTGAATAAAATATGGGCTTTACTTAATAATGGTGTATCAATAGTGATTCATTAATTGTAATCAAATGTATGAAAGGATACTAATGTTAGATGTTAGTAGAAATTGGATGTGGACTATATACAATATCTTCACAGTTTTTCTGTAAATATAATTGTTCTGAGATAAAAGGGTTTATTAGGAAATAAAATGACAGACACCCATAACATACATAGACATCCATAACATAACATCAACTATTACATTAAATGTAAATGGTCTAAACCAAGCAATTATAAGGCAAAGATCAATGGAATGCATTAAAAAAATGACCCAAATGTGTGTTGTCTAAAAGAATTTCACTCCAAATATCAGAATATAGGTAGGTTGAAGTAAGTGGATAGAAGAAGATATAACATGAAACAATCAAAAGAAAGCAGGACTGACAACATTAATATCAGATGAGGTAGACTTCAGAGAAAATAAAATTTTCTGAGACAGAAAGACATATAATAATAAAAGGGTCAAACTACAAGAAGACTGAATAGCCCTTAATGTGTATCCACCTAATGTCAGACCTATAAGCTATGTGAAGTAAAAAGTAATACAACTTAAAGGAGAAATAGACAAATCCATAATTATAGTTGGAGACTTCATACATCTCTCAACAAGTGATAAAGAACTGGACAGAAAATCAACAAGGGTATAGAAAAACTCAACACCAGTCTCATCCAACAGGTCAAATTAACATTTATAGAATACTCTACCCAACAACATCAGAATAAACAGTTTTTTTCAAATTCCTACAGAAAGTATACCAATATAGAGCACACACTGGGCCATAAAACACATATCAACAAATCTGAAAGAACTGAAACTATAGAGTGTGTTCTTTGATCACAATGGAATCAAACTTTTTTTGATTCAAGACAATTACAAGACAATCAATTACAAGACAATAGGAAAATATACAAACACTTTCAAACTAAAAACGAACTGTATAATAATCCATGAGTCAAACAGGAAGCCTTAAGAGGGGCAAAAAGGTACATTGGAGTGAATGAAAATAAAATTACTAGCAAAGACTGAAAAGAAAAAAAAAGATGACACAAAATACCAGTATCAAGAGTGAAATAGAGACTATTATTACAGACTTTGAAGACATGGGAAGGGTAGTAAGGAAATACTATGAGCATCTATGAATATCTCTGTATGCATCAACTTAATAACTGATAAAATGGACCAATTCCTTAAAAAATGCTAGCTACTGTAACTTATTCTACATGAAATAGATAATTTGAATAGTCCTATAACTATTATGGAAATTATAATCATAATTAGAGAACTTCCAAAAAATAAATCTGCAGGCTCAGTTTCACTAGAGAATTTTACCAAATATATATATATCATAGATTGTAAATATCATAGATTGTAAATATATATATATATATATATATATATATATATTTGGTAAAATTCTCTCTCTATATATATACATATATATATATATATAATAATGCCAATTCTACGCAAAATTTTCCAGAAAGAGAATGAACACCCCTAATTCATTTTATGATAAGAATAGTATGATATCAAACTAGATAAGACCTTATAAAAAAAGAAACTGCAGACCAATATCTCCCATGAAAAATGATGAAAAATCCTTTAAAAATTTGGAATATAATTTAGCAATTTATCAAAAGAATTATACACCATGACCAAGTGTGCTTTATTCTATAGATTCAAAGTTGTTTATCAATCAGTGATATCCACCAAATTAATAGGCCACAAAAGAAAAATAACATGATCTAATCAATTGATGCCCAATGAACATTTTACAAAATTCAACAGTTATTCATGTAAAAACTCTTAGAAAGGTGGAATAAAAATTAAACTCCTGGACTTGATAACATAGCTATAAAAACACCTTATTGCTCACATACTTTGTTGTGAAAGAATGGTTTCTTCCTAAGGCAGGGATATCTGCTCTTTTCACTGCTCTTCTGCTTAGTACTGGAAATTCTAGCCAGCACAGTAACGCGAGGAAAGAAATAGCATACAAATTGGAAAGTAAAAAATAAAACTTCCTCTATTTGCAGATGACATGAATGTAGATAATGCATCAACAAAACTCTTCTATAATAGATTAGTTCAGCAAGGTTTCAGGATACAAGATCAACATGCAAAAATCAACTCTATTTCTATATTCTATCAATGAACATATTGAGACCAAAATTAGGATACATACCTCCTCATAACTAAAAAACCCTCCAAGAAGCAAAAACACCACAACTTGGGTGAAAGTCGAACAAAATCTTTATGTGATAAGCTATAAAATGCTGAGTAAAGAAATGAAAAAGGAAAAGATCTAAATAAATGGAGACATATACCATGTTCAGGGATTGGAACACTCAACATTATAAAGATGTCAATTCCCTGCAAAATGATATAGAGTTTTATTAAAGCATTTTCTTCTTCCTATATAATTTTATTTCATATAGGTTAAAGAATCTGAGATCAATTTCCTGCCTTACTCTCACAAACCCAAATTTTAGTTTGTATTGGTACAAATGCTTGTGAAGAAAAGAAGTAATTACTCTGTATCCCAACCTGTAAATATTTCCAAAAGCAAAAGAAGTGGGAGGCAATGAATTTCTTCTCAATAGAGTTAGTCAAGCTGAGACACAGAAAACCACTTAGCATGGTGGCTGTGGCTATGTTTAGACTGGTCCTGCCAAGTTTTTTCAGATCCCTGAGAGTCAATGATTCTCTGAAATATCATCGTCATCATCATCATCATAGCTGCTTCTAGCTGTGGGCTCACATTTGCTGATCACTAAGCCCATGTGGCTAAGAGAGCTTTCTTAAATTTTTGAATTGTTAGATTCACATAGATTGTAAATATCATCAATAGAACTCAAGCTCAGGTTTCCATGAATGCAAGTCCAATGACCAGTGAAAATTATTAGAAATATCTTGACATTTATTTTTATCTAATATATTTTTCCTTTCCATTTCTATTATATATAATTTATATGACATTAGTATAATAGTATAGACATATGATAAATTAATAATTATGCATGGGAAGTGAGATTTTTTAAAAGTTTTTCTTCATAGACATACAAAGTTTGGGAAACAACTCTAAATTACACTGTCCTGCCTTCACACCAGGTTCTATATCCTTGTATAACTCAGCTGTGTATGTGATCCATCAGTACCCCAATGATAAGTAATAATTCTAATGGGCAAGGGTAAATGAGAGAGCTGGACATTTTTATTAAAAGGCTCTACTTTTCCTTTCTTAAAATGTGTCTGTGAACATATAATGGAGCAATTTTCTGCACCCACCTTAGAGGTCCCTCTGTATTGTCTTTTCCTATCTGAGTTGTTTTCTTCAATATTTGTTATGATTGACAGTGATGCTGGGGCCCACACTCAAAACAGCATACTGCTTTTCCATCTCTCCTATGAATTCTTGAAGCACTGAAAGTCAGAAAAATATTGTCAGGGTTGGGTCATAATAAAAGGCCCTATTGAATGCTGTTCTCCTGAGCCTGTAAATTCAGTGAAGTTTGTTGTTCCGATCTTGAGTCTACAGATTATGCACTGTGATTTAAGACACTAAAGAAGCAGTCAGTTTGAGCAGCAGTAAAATTTCTGCAGAATAAACAAACTCATAAACTGGCACTCTACAACCTCCTTATACTGCACTATTTCCCCTTGGTTGTTTCACTCCAGGAATATAGTGGTAAAATGATGCAAAATGCAGACTAATTCTAGGACTTAAAAGGATAGGATTCTTGTTTAGACAACATGTAATGATTTAAAATTTTCATTTTTTAAAATTTAACACTTTCCATAGTAATTAACATAATTGTCCTATATTGTGATATGTTCTGTGGTTTGGGCAGGTGTAAAGTCTCTGAGAAAGTGTATTAAATGCATGGTGTGACTAGTCTGAACTTTTCCTGGCTGTTGTTGCAGTTAATTGAAAATTACCCCAAACTCACTGGTAAAGTAAGAAATTCTGGTGGGGATGTGGTGCAATACTTTGTAAATGATGTGTGTCAGTCATCCCTTTATCTTCCTAGCACCCTCTTCCTTTTAAGTAGCTAGCAGAGCCCTTTTTATAATTCAGGGTCTCTGTAAATCTAATGATTTTCTAGCCTTTTGTAAAAGCCAAAACTATTTGGAGGGAGGTTGTAGGTGTCCCAGAAGGGCTGTGGTGAAAGAGAGTGACTTGACAGAATGAGAAAGAGATGAGTTTTCTTCCCCAGCATCGGAAGAATATTAGCAGAGAACTGTGCCCAGCATCTTGGCTTTTGTACCAGGGAAGTGAAAACTGACTGATGGGTGACTGTGAAGAAGACCAAGCTTACTAGGCTCAGAGCCCAAGTATTCACAGCTCAACCTGAGTATAGCCCCCAGGTGTTATCAAAGAAGCACCAGGGTCACTGGATCTAAAGAGAGTTTATGAGTGTGGGATGATGGGTATATGGTGATGTCCAGTGTGGACAGATGGCTGATGCCTGGGGGGACATCTACGCTGCTTTCAACTGTGTAAGATGATGTGTCTTGTGCACATTACGGTTGGGAGCTGGAAAGTAATTGGAACTGATTTCTTCAGATCATGATGGACAGTTGAATGCCAGCATTTTCAGTTATTCACATCAGCTACAAGATGTTCAATTCTTACATGTTTAAGATTTGAAGCAATAGCTATCTACCTGGAGGCTTCATGATATTAACTTACAAGTCTTTTGGAAAACATGTCTTTTCTGGCACCTTGGATTACCACTAATGGCATGGGTTATAGCCCATTTCAAAAAACTTTGTGGTGTTCTTTTTGATATTTTGATATTTGATATTTGATCTTTTTGATATTGCTTACATTATACAAATGCATGTATTGCCTCATTTTAATATGATGTATCTCTGTCTCTTACTGGGGAGTCTTGTAGCTTACTCTTCTGCTTCTTTTACTACCTAATACTCAAAAAAAGGGACATAGGGAGCAGCATGAGGAGGCTTACATGAATATATATTCACCAAAACCAAAAAGAGCAGAAAAAAGCCAAAAAGTGAAGACCAACTCCAGGATGTCTTTTCTTCTATTACTTACAGAATGTATGTTATAGTGGGTGTATCATATTTAATTGAATCTAAGACACTGTTGATTGTACAATCATTATTGTATGCACTAATAGGAAAGAAAATATGCTACCAACTAAAAGACACCATGCTTCATTATATTTAGCATTTTTATTTTATACTTATTGAAAGAACTCTCACATTTATTTGAGTACAGACTTATATATCACCCTTAGACATACATGCAAAAGAAAGTAAAAGTAAAAGTAAATGGATAGAGTTTTCTTGAAGCTTCTTCACCTCCAGAGTCTGATTTTCCTGAATTACCTTTCAACTCAGGTTCATCAAACCTGTGTATTATTCATACATGGACTGAGTAGTCATTAAGTCATCATTTGATGAGAAAACATTTTATTAGAGATTATTCCACTTTTGTCTCTAGAGTTCTCTCCCAAGATGCTGATATACATTCTTCAAGTTTTGACGTTGCCATTTTTCGTGTTTTCTAAGTCAAAGAAAGGGCAACTACATCATAATAGCCACCTACCAACAGTCTTCAGATGCCATCCGTTGTAATGGGCACACCATCTTCAATATATTAAATATTTAAAAGAATATGTACCTTAGGATCAGTGAAACATGGAGTTAAGAATCTGTATTTTGTTATAAGATGGATTCATAACACAGGAAAATTATTTTACTGGATTAAAAGGAAGACCTTTAACCTAGTTTTCTTTCAACATTGTTATTTTAAAGGCAAGTACAAAAACTTTAAAGCTTTCAAAAAGGTTGGAGCCCACCATATATATGGTGGAATTATTTGACAATGTGATACTTTAACCATTAAGACTCCAGTTTAAAATACAAGATTATTATTTAACATTCTTTTAACAATTAGAAAATAGAGGACACTAAAAAAAATTAGTCAGGGAATGCAGAATATTTTTCTTAAGTAATATCACTTTTTTTTCAAAATATAGAATGGCAAGATTTTGCTATTCTATAGCTATGTGAACACATTGTCATCTGTGCAAAATTGCTTCTTGACAATAATTTTTTTTCTAGAAGTGTTGGAATGAAATTTGAACATTTAGATCATGACACCACATCAGTAAAATGTTTTTGAGCATATAATGCTTAATGCTCAATGTATGTATATATATTCCTACTTACATAAATGTCGTACATTAATAGAGACATTTAAACTATATATATAAATATGGCTATAAGGGATGTGATAAAAGAAATAAATACTACAGTATATCTTATTTATTTATTTTTATTAAGGTAGCATTGATATAAACTCTTATGAAGGTTTCGTATGAAAAGAATTGTGGTAACTAAATTCACCCATATTATCAAGTCCCCAGCCCATTGCAGTCACTGTCCATCAGTGTAGTAATATGCCACAGAGTCAATATACTTGTCTTCTCTGTGCTACACTGTCTTCCCCATGACCACCCTATATCATGTGTGCCAATCATAATGCCCCTCAATGCCGTTCTCCGTCCTTCCCCACCCACATTCTCCCACCCCTTCCCTTTGGAAACTGCAAGTCCCTTCTTGGAGTCTGTGAGTTTGCTGCTGTTTTGTTCCTTCAGTTTTGCTTCATTGTTATACTCCACAAAAGAGAGAAATCACTTGGTACTTGTCTTTCTCTGCCTTGCTTATTTCATTGGGCATAATATCATCTAACTCCATCCACATTGTTGGAAATGGTAGGATTTGTTTTCTTCTTATGGTTGAATAATATTCCATAGTGTATATGTACCACCTCTTCTTTATCCATTCATCTACTGATAGACCCTTAGGTTGCCACCATATCTTGGTTATTGTAAAATATGCTGCGATAAACAAAGGAGTGCTTATGTCTTTTTGAATCAGGTATCATGTTTTCTTTGAGAAAATTCCTAGGAGTGGAATTCCTGGGTCAAATGGTATTTCTATTTTTAGTTTTTCAAGAAACCTCCATATTGCTTTCCACAATGGTTGAACTAATTTATATTCCCACCAGCAGTGTAGAAGGGCTTCCCTTTCTCCACATTCTCAACAGCATTTGTTGTTGCTTGTCTTTTTGATGTTGGCCATCCTAACTGGTGTGAGGCGGTATCTCATTGTGGTTTTAATTTGCATTTCCCTTTTAATTAGAGATGTGGAGCATCTTTTCATGTGCCTGTTGGCCACCTGAATTTCTTCTTTTGAGAAGCGTCTGTTCATATCCTCCACACATTTTTAAATGGGATTATTTGCTTTTTGAGTGTTGAGGCATGTGAGTTCTTTATATATTTTAGATATTAACCCCTTGTCAGATATGTCATTTACAAATATATTCTCCCATACTGTAGGATGCCATTTTGTACTGCTGATGGTGTCTTTTGCTGTACAGAAGCCTTTTAGTTTTGATGTAGTCCCATATGTTCATTTTTGCTTTTGTTTCCCTTGCCTGAGGAGATGTGTTCAGGAAAAAGTTGCTCATGTTTATATTTAAGAGATTTTTGCCTATGTTGTCTTATATTCAGGTCTTTGATCCATTTCAAATATACATTTGTGTATGGAGTTAAAGAGTAATTCAGTTTCATTCTTTTACATGTGGCTGTTTAGTTTTGCCAACACCAGTTGTTGAAGAACTTATCATTTCCCCATTGTATATCCATGGCTCCTTTATCATATATCAGTTGATCATATATACTTGGGTTTATATATGGAGTCTCATTTCTGTTACATTGATCTATGGGTCTGTTCTTGTGCCAGTAAAAAATTGTATTAAATACTGTGGCTTTGTAGTAGATCTTGAAGTTGGGAAGCGAAATCCCCCGAGCTTTATTCTTTAGGGGATTGCTTTGGTTATTCGGGGTCTTTTGTGGTTCCCTATTAATTTTAGAACTATTGCTCTAGTTTATTGAAGAATGCTGTTGGCATTTTGTTAGGAATTGCATTGAATCTGTAGATTGCTTTAGCAGGATGACCGTTTTGACAATATTAATTCTTCCTATCCATGAGCATGGGATGTATTTCCATTTATTGGTGTCTTCTTTAATTTCTCACATGAGTGTCTTGTAGTTTTCAGAGTATAGGTCTTTCACCTCCTTAGTTAGGTTTATTCCTAGGTATTTTATTCTTTTTATTGAAATTGTGAATGGAATTGTTTTCCTGATTTCTCTTTCTGCTAGTTCATTATTAGTATATAGGAATGCAACAGAATTCTGTGTGTTAATTTTGTATCCTGCAAATTTGCTGAATTCAGTTATTAGTTCTAGTAAAGAAGAATCTGTATCTTCCTGCTTTTGGATGGAGTGTTCTGTAATGTCTGTTAGGTTCATGTGTTCTAATGTGTTGTTCAGTGCCTCTGTGTCCTTACTTATTTTCTGTCTGGTTGATCTGTCCTTTGGAGTGAGTGGTGTGTTGAAGTCTCCTAAAATGAATGCATTGCATGGTATTTCCCCCTTTAATTCTGTTAGTTTTTGTTTCACATATGTAGGTGCTCCTATGTTGAGTGCATAGATATTTATAATGGCTATATCCTCTTGTTGGACTGACCCCTTTATCATTATGTAGTGTCCTTTTTTGTCTCCTGTTGTTTTCTTTATTTTGAAGTCTATTTTGTCTGATACAAGTACTGCAACTCCTGCTTTTTTCTCTCTATTGCTTGCATGAAATATCTTCTTCCATCCCTTCACTTTTAGTCTGTGTATGTCTTTGAGTTTGAAGTGATTATCAAAGGATATGTACTTATTGCCCTTGCATGCTTTAGGTTTGTGGGTACCACAGGTTCAAGGATAGCTTCTTTACTATCTAACAGTCTAACTTAACTCACTTACTACACTATTACAAACACAATCTAAAGGTTCTTTGTTTATTCCTCCATTCCTTTTCTTCCTCCTCCATTCTTTATATGTTATGCATCATATTCTGTACTCTTTCTGTATTCCTTGACTGACTTTGGGGGTAGTCGATTTAATTTTGCATTTGCTGTGTAATAATTGGTCTACTTCCTTTAACGTTGTTTTATTTTCTCTGGTGACATCTATTTAGCCTTAGGAACACTTCCATCTATAGCAGTCCCTCTGAAATACAATGTAGAGACAGTTTTGCAGAGGTAAATTCTCTCAACTTTTAATTATCTGAAAATTGTTTAATCCCTCCTTCAAATTTGCCAGGTAGAGTATTCTTGGTTCAAGGCCCTTCTGTTTCATTGCATTAAATATATCATGCCACTCCCGTTTGGCCTGTAAGGTTTCTGTTGAGAAGTCTGTTGATAGCCTGATGGGTTTTCCTTTGTATGTGATCTTTTTATCTCTCTGAGGCTGCTTTTAATAGTATGTCTTTATCCTTGATCTTTGCTATTTCTATCATTATATGTCTTGGTGTTGTCCTTCTTGGATCCCTTGTATTGGGAGATCTGTGCACCTACATGGCCTGAGAGATTGTCTCCTTCCCTATATTGGAGAAGTTTTCAGCAATTACCTTCTCAAAGATACTTTCTGCCCCTTTTTCTCTCACTTCTTCTTCTAGTACCCCTATAATGTGAATATTGTTCCATTTGAATTGGTCACACAGTTCTCTCACTATTGTTTCTTTCCTAGAGATCCTTTTTTCTCTCTGTGCCTCAGCTTCTTTGTATTCCTGTTCTCTAATTTCTCTGTTTCTCTGTCATTTTCCATCTCCTCTACTTCATCTAATCTGCCTTTAAGTCCCTCCATTGCATGTTCCATTTTGGATACTACATTTTTCAAAGTTTTTATCTCTTTCTTGAATTCCTCCCTGAGGTCTTGAATATTTTTCTGTAGCTGTGTGAGCATATTTATGGCTTTTATTTTGAAATATTTTTCAGGAAGATTGGTGAGTTCAGTTTCACTTGGCCCTCCTTCTGGTGTTTGTGGGCTTTTTGGTTTGAACCAGGTTCCTTTGATGTTTCATATTTGTAGGTGACACCCTCTAGTGCCTAGAAGCTCTAGTGTCTGGAGCTGCTCAGGCCCTGGATCAATGGTGGGCATCACAGGAGAGCAGCGCTGGTGCCTGCCAGGAGGAAAGAGCTATTTCCCTCTTCCTAGCTGCAGTGCCTGCCTCCACTACCAGGCCAGTGGGCTGAGTGCTCAGTATAGAGCCTCTATGCTATGTTCTTGTAGCTACCATAGACAGGGGTGCCCTCTGCCTGGTCTGGTGCAATAGTTGGGGAAACAGTTTTGCAAGGTTGTGCCGGCTGGGAGGAAGGAGTGTCAGTCTGTGTATTGCAGTGCGGGGCCTTGCAGCTGCATTGTTAGCCAAGGGGATGGAGCACCTGAAGATTCCAAATGTTCCCAACCTGCTGGGCTGAGTGCACACATAAAATTTTGTCCACTTGTCCTTTCTCCTGAGCAGCAAGCTTTGTGCAATCCTTGCCCCTTTAACAGCCCTCTCACTGTTAGGATGTCTCTCAGACTGCCTGCCTTTCTTTTGTCCCAGAGTGGCCAGTTGTGGGTGACTGTTCTCCACAAGCAGCTGGAATCTCAGTCTCTCCAAATATTTCTCCTGTCTTAGCTTTCCAACCCTACTAATCTCCAGAGCACCATGTAATGTAGGTTCGTGCTCTCAGAGCATATCTCCAGAATATGCTGGAGATATGGTTCAGCATTCCTAGGCTTCCACTCCTTACCATTCCATTTCTCTTCCTCCCACTGGTGATCTGAGGTGGGGGAAGCACTTGGGTCCTGTAGGATCATGACTTTGGTACTTTACCCTTTTCTTTTAGGTCTACTCTTTTCCCCAGATGTAGGCAGTCTGTCGCAGCATTCTTTCCTGTTGCCCTTTCAGGGCTAGTTGTATTTGCTGTATTTTCATAATATATGTGGTTTTGGAAGGAGGTTTCTGTCTCACCTCTCACACTGCCATCTTTAAGCCAATCCTGCAATACATTTTGTTCCTAATATATTCTTATTGTGTTCCCAAAGTGTAATTTTGCACACTGATTTTGAGCACCATCTTCCTAAACTGTCAAAATTATGCTCAATCTGAAAGGGTCCTTGCTTTATTTCAAGGAAAATATAATTCATCTTTCTCTCTCTCATTTTTTTCCCCTCACTAATTTCTTAATGGTAGAGGGTTAATTTGTTTCTGCAAGTGAGCCTTTGATTACCAGGGTGTAACTTCCTCATGTGGCAATTGTTAGTCTTAGGAAAAGTTCCCTGTGAAGTTAATTTTTATAAATTGAGTCTGGCTTCCCGCTGACTTCATAAAATGGAAAATTTGTTTCTCTTGGGGCAGACGGGGAAACATAGCCCTTAGATGTAATAAAATCACACTAAAGTGTAGAGAAAATCTTTGAAAAGCCTATGTTTAAAAGAAAATCATTACTTTTATGCTCAAATAATGTTACTCAAAATGAGACCAAGTCTTAATTGCAAAACAGCAAAGCTCTCACCCTCTCTCAATTTTCTGTACTAAAAGATTGAAAAGAGAAAAGAGAACAAAGAAATCACTTTCACTAACTAAATTAAAATTTTCCTTTTTATTTTCTTTTTTCCATTTTACTTTCAAAGCCAAATCCAAACTCTATTTAATATTCTCATATAAAATTACAGTAAAAAGGATCAATATTTCAAATAATTTAGTCAGCCTATGTGTATAATGTTGAATATATTTATCAAGTTGACCATTATGTAAATAAAACTCTACTTCTGCTTTATGAAGTCATATTCTTTAAAGTGAGGATATTTCAGAATATAGCCTATATAGTGAATATAAGAGTATCAGTATCCAGTTAAATCTTTAGGAGAGAATATTATAAATTGAATTATTGTATCAAAAAGATACATTTTTAATTTGAAACTTATGCTGACAGTGTATAAGTATCTATCTCAGAAAATAACCATCAGTATTAATAATTATCAATTGATATAATTTTTGTCAACATGAATTGAAAAAGTCTCATTAATTTGCATTTTGTAATACTGCTTAACTATATATTTAAAAAAAATTAGCCATATTTTTGTGCATAAATTTTCATATAGATAGCCATTTTTTCTTAAGCATTAATATGTTTTTCACTTCATGTAAAGTATCTACATATTATTGCTTAGTGCCTTATATTTTGTAAACAAAATGATATTCCTTGATAAAGTTTTTAATTTTTGTACAATCGCTCTTTTTTTCCTGGCAACATGCTAGAAAAGCAAACCTAGAACCCTTCCAATTATAAACTGAACAAGTGGCAAATTTAAATATAAGGCATAGCTCACTTATAAGAAAAAAATGAAGTCCCATTTGCCAGAAACAAAGGAGGAACTGAAAATCAGAGCATTAAGCCAAGAAGTGGATTCGATACTGTCCTTATAGATGATTATCCAATCCCAAATTAGGCCTTAAATCCTAGAGAATCAGCCTTTAATTTTCATACAGGAGCAGAAATTAAGATTTGGGCCTTTAAATTTTGGGGAGTTGTAACTAAGATTCCCATACAATGGAAGAACACCCGGAGTGTGTGCTTTCAGAGAAAGAAGAAAAGGGAAACCTTTGCAAAATAGTCCCTTGAGAGACAAAGAAATCCCTTTTGTACTAGAAAGTAAAAAAAAAATTCTGTAAGAAATCAAAGCCCTGAGCTTATGCTGAATTTATGCAACCTTACCTGGTGCTATAGGAATTCCTACATGAGGAACTTAAACTGGACTCAGACTGATAATTACCCTAAAGCCTGAGAGAAGCTAATGTACTAGAAGTCAGGGCAACAAGCTAGAAAAGTTGACTTTTTGGTCAGCTTGCTTATGATTTGGTTATAAAACAATAGAGAAGCAAAGTATAATTGGAAATAATTATCCAATTTCCATATAAGGAAAGGAAGAAAAGAATTTAAAAAGAAAGCAGCAAAGAAAATATACAGTATGTAGAAAGCACAAAATGAAATAGTAAAATAAATCATATTTGTAAGTAATCAACATAAATATCAACATATACTCATTAATAGAAAGACAGTGATTCTAAGACTAGACTATAATAACAATACAATCCAGTGACAATCTACTTCACAATCAAAATATAGTGATATAAATTTTGAGGAAAGAAGATGGAAGAAATATAAATCTGAATCTAGCAGGATGGTAAAATAACATCACTTGCACTCTAAATGGATCCTGGGTAAAGTTACAATTATTTGTTATCTCTCACAGGAAAGAAAGGCATATGCATGAATGCCAGAAACTAAGAAAAAAAAAACCCTTAAAACTATAGGGAAAAAACAAATGCTCAAAATTTGTCTGTTTTGGTGGTAGTTTGGAGGGAGTTAATGGTGTGGGCAAGGTAATTTAGAAGATCCAAGTATAATGCCCTGTAGGATAAGAAGATGAAATCTGAATCTTAAAATGTGGGAGACATATCTGAGATAATTGGTGGTAAGTAAGAAATTTCAAGGGTATAACCTAAACAAAAATGTCCCAAATCCATGCATTGGCACAGGGACAAGAAAATGAAACTTCTGTGTAATGACCACGACTAGGGAAAGTGAAACTGTGACCCTATAAAGATTGGGATGAAATTTTACATATTTACAAAGGCCCAGAATTTTCACACTGATTCACTGAAAAATTAATAACAGTGTTAATGTAATGTAATGAAAATGTAGGAAAGACATTCCTATGAGATTCCTAAATTAAAAACAATCCACTAAAGATTATCTGACATTTAAAACAAAGAGTGGAAACCCAAGGAAACAATCCATAAAGAACAAAACCAGTAAGCAAAACAAAGAGCAGAACAGACCACCATTAATTTCTGATAATAAAATCTGAGAGAGGGATTAGAAAAATAAATCTTTAAAAATTCTTGAAAACATAAAGGATCTGATAATATAAGAAAAGGACAGCACATATTGAAAAAGTAACAGTTTTGAAAAAGAACAAATTAGAGCTTCTAAAATTAGTTTAAAAATATAGTTGGAATTAAAAAGTAAAGTAGTGAGTCAAATATCAGATTAGAAATGGCTTTCTAATTAGATTAAATCATATTAGAAAAGAATTATAAATTAAATGGAAGGCAGGCCAGAGAAAATTATCCAGAATGCATTAATTACTAAGGGATAAAGAGATGGAAAAAATTAATGTAAATCCTGGAGGTATAGCAGTGAACAAATAGGCAAATTCCTTGCCCTTATGAAGCTTACATTCTAGTGGTGGAGTGGAGGAATATATACACAATAACTGACCAAATATTTTGTGTTTTGAAGGGTTGTATTAGGATTCTCCAGAGAAACAGAAATAATAGGATGTATATATACAGAGAAAATTTATTATAAGGCATTGATTCACCTGATTATAGAGTTGGCAAATCCAAAATCTGCAGGGTAAGTAAGCACACTGGAAACACAAGGAAGAGCTGATGTTACAGTTCAAGTTCAATGGCTGTCTGCTGGCAGAATTCCCTCTGGTTCAGGAGAGGTCAGTCTTTTTTTTTTCTATGCAGGTCTTCAACTGATTGGGTGAGGCCCATGCACATTATGGTGGGCAATCTGTGTCAAAGTACAAAAACACTTCTACAGAAGCATCCAGAATAATATTTGACCAAGTATCTGGGCACTATGTCCAAGCAAAGTTGACATATAAATTGTGGTGATAAGTGCTATGAGGACATAGCACTAGAAGGAAGGAACTGGTAAGGGACAAGTCTCTGTGCAAGTCTGGTATTACTGCTTTTTATAAGGAAATGAAGAAAAGCTTCTTGAAAATTGTAACATTTAAGTAGAGAACTAAGGAAGTGAGAAGATAAGCCAATTGTCTGTCTGGGCCCTAGATTCTAGGGAAGAGAGTTGCAGGCAACAGAATGTGCAAGGCCCTGAAGGACAAGTGTGCATGACATGGTCAAGGCTCAGTGAGGTCAGTACAGCTCAAACAGAGTGTCCAATGGGAAGAGTAGTAGGAAAGAAGTCAGAGGGGAATAGAGAGGATGGTAATACATGGGGGTGGTGGCCAAAATTGATAGACTTTGGTTTTACTTTGCATAGTGAGGTGGGAATAAATTAATGAGTTTTGTGAAGGAATGTGACGATACGGCTTTTCTTTATATTGAGAATAGACTGTGAGGGCAATGAGAGAAGCAGGATACTAGCTATGGAACTATTAATTATTTAGGCAGGAGATGAAGGTGTTTTGATTGTGTTGGAGGTGGTCAAGATTAATATGATCCTAGTTACATTTGAAATTATGGCTGACCAGTTTTGCTTATAACCTGGTTATAAAAAATAGAGGAGCAAAGAATAATTCTAAGGGTTTTGAGATGATAGGTTTATTTTTTGTTGAGATAGAAAACACTGAGGAAAAAACAGGGTGCAGGAGGAAGTCAGATGTTTGGTGTCAGATATTTTAAAGTTAAGATACTCATTAAACATTTCATTGGATAATTTAAGTTGTCACTTGAATATTCAAATGTAGTGTAGGGGAGGGTTTGGGATGAACATATAATAGTACCAAGAATCATCAGCAGTTTAGAAACTGAAAAGATGGAAAATATATCTAATACGAGTTCTAGAAGGAGAAAAATGGACAGCAGTATTTAAGGAGAAAATGGCCGAGAGCTTTCCAAAACCTATAAAAGATACGAAACTTGAGGTTTAGTAAGTTAGGGGATTCTTAACAAATCTATTCTTTAGCAGTAAAGTGGACAAATGCTGAAGTCAAAGAGGGTGTTTTAAGAGCAACTAGAGATAAGATACCAATAATAAAACTTCACATCAAGAATAGAGGCCAAAGAATGATTTGGGTTCCACAGGTGGTGTGCATTTCAGGCAATTTTTATTCCTCTTTATGTACACTGTCTTTCCTTAATTCAGATGTTTTTTCTGCGAAGTTAATGGGGTTTAAGTTTGTAATTGACTTATTTAGCAAATTACTTCACTTGTTGATTTCATGGGTACTGTAGATATGTTTTTGCAGTTTGCTATTTACCTTTTAATTCTATTTATGGTAATTTTCCAATTTTTATTATTTTCACATATTTAAATTTCTCAAAAAATCCAATTTTTAAATTTTGGTTTCAGTGGTTCTTAGAAATCCATAACCATTCCAAGAGTATAAGTAGATTCAAATATGTTTAGTGCTAAACTTTTCTTATTTGAGCTTTTAGGTCTGAAATTTAGATCAATATACATATTTTGTTGTTTAAGTTGTGGTAGGGGTCCAAGTTAATTTTCTTCCTTATTGTGTTTCCATGTAGATTGCATAATGGCAATACATGGAAGTGTGACAATAAATTTTTTCTGTCACAGATTCATTCATTTGTATTTTTAGTTGTCTAGATATTTGGTGAATGTTTCTAAACTTACATACTTTACCTTTTCTTTCCATCTTTTAAATTTGAAAAAGTTATACAAATAAAATTGTACTTTCATTCTTATGCATTGTTTTGGTTCTTAATCAACATTTTCATCTAAGTATTGCCACCAGTTACTGCTTTGAACTTCAATAAAAGTAGCAAATGGAGCTCATGAATATAGATATCAATCTGAGATATGTTTAACTTCCCCATTTTCAAATGCTGATCAGTAATACTCAAGTAAACACTAAAGGGAGACCTTCTGTAGACCTCTGGGGTGTTCTCCCCATGAGGCTATTACTCTTCAGTACTCTATCCTTCAAAGGCTAGTTGTCTTGACCTTTTCAGGCTCCCAACTCCCATCTCCTCAGCCCAGAGAGTACAGAGAGCCCTTCCTGGGTACCACCACATTGTGATTACAACTTGGAAACTTTCTCCAGGCAGTCATATGAAGCAATCAAAGGGCTCACTTCATTTGTTTCCTATCCCCCAGGGATTACTGTTGATCTGTACTGCCTGATGTCCAACATACTGAGTGTCATTGTTACATGTATTTGTTTTGATTATGCAGGAGGGTAAAACTGGACTCATGTTGACTGGAATTGGAAGTCTGCCTAATGGTTAAAATACTAGGAAACATTTTTTTTATAGCATTTGACAAGGTGATCATAAAATCCACTTAGAAATTCTAAAAACCTAGAATAGCCTAAACAATTTCAAAATTGGAGGACTTATAGTGCCTGATCTGAAAACATATTTTAAAGCCAAACTAATCAAAATTATGTGGTGTTGGCATAGGGATGGACATAGAAACCAATTAAACAAAAATAAAGGTCCAGAAGTAAATCCATATTTTTGGCCTTTTATTTTCAACAAAAGTGGCAAGACAAGTAGGGAGAGGATAGTCATTTTTAACAAACAATTCTGGGACAAGTGGATTTCCACATGCAAAGCAAATACATTTAGGCCTTTACAGCATACCACACAAACAAATTAACTTAAAATGAAACATAGATTGAAATATAAGAGAGAAAAACAATGAAAAAAAAATCTAAATGATCTTGGTTGGCCTGGTTAAGAGTGCTTAGTAGGACACAAAAACATAACCTATAAAATAACAAATTGGTAAGTGGTACTTTATCAAAATATATCAATATTTTATCAAGATTAAAAATGTTTATGCTTCAAAAGATACTCAAGATTGAAAGTGACAATTGAAAAGACAAAACACCAACTGAGAGAAGATATCTGCAAATCACGGATCTGATTAATGACTTGTATCCAGAATGCTCTCTGTAACCACCGATGGCACTGAAGGGACCAGAAGATGTCTGAGGGTTACTATGTATTAGTGTACATTCGGCTCCTTTATCAACCAGAGTCATCACCTTCTGTTTATTTCCGGGAGAACCAATGAATAGTGAGCTCAACATGGGGCCTCCAATTGCCCCCAATGGCCCTCACCTGGAGGCAATCTTGGTGTACATGCTATACTTGGGGTGTGAGAGGCCCTGCATGCTTGAGGCCTCTGCTGGAGCAGGTGGGACACTAGGATGGTAGGGGCAAGTCTGAACTGTTGTTCAGGTTTTAAGGCTTTCCCCAGGCCATCCAACACAGCTTTGGGCTGTTGGTTTAGCTTTTCAGGTAGGGTCCCAGCAGCAATGAGGTCAAACGACGTTTACTTCCAGGTTACTTTTATAGGACATTTTACAGCTGATTGGGATAGCTTTTGGTTTCTCAAGCCCCTTGTCTCAGTCTTTCCCTTACTTGTTCCCAGGATTTGTTGTTTTCTCCCAGATCTGCAATCAACTGCCCAACACCAAAAATATGTTGTTCCATGGCTGGGCTTGGTGTGGGTATCAGCATCTCGTACCAGACACTGGGGGCAGTCAGGAGTATCTTGGCTTTCATTTGTGCAATGGATGTGGCCTGATCAGGGTCTTCAGGGGTATAGTTGGCCTGTTTCATTCCCAGGTCCCTAAGAATTTGCTGCATCTCCTCTATAGATTTCCAGAGACTTACAGGCCTAGGGAGATTCCCCTCATTGGCTAAGCCTCCTTGCAGGCTAGAATAGTCTGATTTATAAGGGAGTGAGTACTTTGAACCCCCAGAGAGCCATGCACAGCCTGCCTGAGAGCAGAATGTGGTGATATTGCTCATTTTCTCTGCCTCCTGCCTGGTCAGAGAAATGTGCCCCCTTACCACTACCCCAGTTCCATAGCCACACTAACCATGCCTGGATACTTTTCCTTTGGCTGGAGCTTGGCAGCTATATCAATAAACTCAGCAGGCATATGTTTTCTCATCATGAACATTTTCTGAACTGGGGGTAGGGGAAATGGCTGCCTCAATAGCTGGGGATTGTGCTGTTTTTATTTCCTTTGTATTAGAGGTTGGACGGCATGGGGCGCTTTGTTCATTTCACTGCCGATCACCACAATAACCTCCTGTTTGCTCTTCTCATTTTCTCAGGGATTCTACTTCTGGGCATCCCAATCAGACTTTTTCACAAGCACTCTGGACCTAAACTGTGGCAGCTTGTACCCTCCTACCTTTGCAAAACAGCATGCTAAACTCTCTAGTTTATGGTCCTGCTCTCCCAGAGCTGAAGCTAGCAGAGCAGTGGAAATAGTATGTCCTTCTCTAACCTTGGCTCTTCTTCCAGCTTTCTGGCTTGAGCTTCATCCCTAGTTGGGCACTGGTGACCAGCTGAATTGCCCACAGTAGAGGCCAGCCTAGTGTAGTAACTATTCATTTCCTTCCTTTGCCACAGTGTGCTATGCTCAGTTCCTCAATCACATTAATTCCACCAGCATTTCCAGGGAGTTCACACTCATGTGCAGTTCACAAGTATCTAATTTATGGCCACTCTTCTCCACACAGAGATTGGTGACTAACCTGGGATTTCCCCCATGGATGCCTCTTTCTCAAAACCCATTTCTCCCATCTCCTGGCTGGCTTGCTGATTCTTGGTTTGATACCTCCGGAGCTTCCTGGGTAAAATTCAAAACTGGCCCCCATATGTGGAGGGCAAGGACAGACCAAAGA
Organism: Manis javanica; assembly: GCF_040802235.1. Taxonomy (NCBI): domain Eukaryota; kingdom Metazoa; phylum Chordata; class Mammalia; order Pholidota; family Manidae; genus Manis; species Manis javanica. The sequence continues at coordinate 67,373,095 of NC_133162.1, forward strand.
AAGAGGCAAACCATTATAGATTGGCAAATTGGTGGTTCTAAGCAAGGGAACTTACTTATGAGGCTTGCGTTGGGCAACCGTAAAATTAGATTTTTGCATTCACCTGCCAGAATCAAGAGTTTATATAGAGGACCTAATGAGATTCAGTCATGTATACAGTTGGTCTCAACACCTTACTCTTTCAAGGCTGTGCCCTTAAGTGCCTCCTAGTACAGGAACACTGGGTAGACTGTATATTCCAAGGATGTGAGAGGGTATGAGTAGCCTTTCATTACCTGGATTCAGCTCATGGAAAAACCGAACAACCAGGTGGTCATATCCTTTCAATAACTTTATCCTTTCAATCCTTTCAATAACTAATCCTTTCAATAACTCTAACACATCAATTCATCCTTACCTTTACATAATAATTTCTTTCTTCATAATGTGTCTAAAATTTTAGGTGAATTTTGGAATACCAGCTTCAAAATAGATTTATAATTTTAGTAATATAATATTCAGAGTTCAAGTAAATATAAGTAGATATGATCTTACCTATGGCAATATATTATGGTGAAAAAAGGGATATATAATAGCTGAGAAAAATTCTCATTAATAAGATATTTAAATAACTCTAAAAAATAGTCTCCCATACAAGTGTATATTTAGTAAAATAAATTTCTCATTGGTCTCTATGTAAGATTATTTGAACATTAAAAACAGAAAAGAGAAAAATAAAGTAGTAAGTAAACTAAGTGGTCAAAAAGTGACTGTGATTTAAATATTTTTAGGAAACGTTATCATTCATCTGAATCGAGGCCATGGTTTGTATGTCTGTCCTCTGACTCTCAGTTACAGATTCTTTAAATAAGAAAATTATAATACCTGGTTGAAAACATGGTACAGAAGTATGAATGAACAGTTCAATAAAGAATAACTACAAATGACCAATAAGCACAATAAAATATTCAACTGAAAGTGTAATCTGGGGAATGTCAGGCTAGTAGCTACTAAGAGGTACATGGAATGTATTACTCCAAAAGAGAAGGTATGCTAAGTTTGAAAGTTAAAAAAATGATAATGTAATCCACAATTATAAACAAGATAAAAGTTAAACAATAGAATATTAATAAGAAAACTGTGGTGAAATCATAAAATGGAATGACAATAATGTGCATTCTAAAAGTTTGTTGTTGAATATAATTGAATCTTCTTATTTATTCTAACATTTAAAAAATAAAAAATGTAAGGTAAATATCAAATGAGTTTTTTAATTGGTATAATTTTAATATTTATTTTTAATCTATTATCTTGAGAAATAATATTAATATATATTCAATATTGGGCCATCCTTGCTCATCTACAATTTAGCCTACTTGTCCATATGTATTTCTTAGTTTTCTCTAGGATATATTTGCTAGTGCTTATTAAGACATTTTAGCTCTGTAATTATTCATTTTGTTAGGAGTTTTATTTGTACATTTTTATAAGGTTTCTTTTACACATGTTTATTATTTTTTGCCTCCTTAAAATAGCAATAGATAAGGGAACTATATTATGTTTCTCAATTCAAATGTTTTCTGTCAGTTTGTTTCTCATATTTATAATTTTTAAAAGTCTATTTGACCTAAGTCAGTGTGCCCAAAGATTCACAACAGTTATAGCTTCACTGTACAGTTTTATTGCACCTAGCATACTGTTGCTTTTTATCAAAATTAAAATTTCATAAAACCTTTAAGCCTTTTCTCTCACCTGCTGCAACATATGCACATACTTTTAAATTTATTCCTGCATATTTTGTGGAACCAAGTGTAAGATGACACATGCTTTTCTGTTAAATTCTTTTTGTACTGGAACTTTCAGGGTAAGAACAAGTTTTTTATTCCTCTACTTGGTAAATTTTATTCCTCCTCCTCTGCCTAGGAGGAAAAGGTAAGGACTTTGTATAGTGCATATGAAATTAATCACTTAAGTACTCAAGATCTACTTTTTGTTCATAATAATATGCAATATAAACAAAATAATTAATTGTGAATATTCACAAAGGACATTACAAGTTACACAGATCTTAACATGAACATTTTTAGAAACAAACCTATAAGAACAATTTCAGTTTTAATCTGCAAATTCTTCTTTGGGAAGATATTGCTGCTGCAAGGTATATTTATGCAATTAAGATGGAGGAAAATAGTTTATATTAAAAAGTGCAGCTTTATTTTAAGCCACATTGTTATATTATGCATCTCTTAGCTGGGCTAGTCAAGCATGCACTGTTGACTAAGTATTTGAAAGAACTCTTTATCTAAGAACATAAAACATGTCAGTGTTGTAGATGGGGAGTATGTTGTCCTAGAAATCTCCATTGATGTGTCTAAAATTCTCGATATAAACTTGTGAGTTGTATGGTTAACTTCCTTAACAGCCAACTAAGGAAGGTCCCCATCATTTAAAACAGTAGCACTAGGGGGACCACAGATAGATACAACCTCTCCATGCTTTCTAGCTCTTTTTCTCAGGAAAAAGAAAATAAGAGGACATTAGCAACATGTGGACTTAAATCCATGATATGTTAATAACCTATGTATCTGTCAATGGATAAATGCTCAAACTCTGTGTTTGGCAAAAAAATAGCAAATGATTACTGTATAGAATATTATAGTCTGATGCAATGTCAAGGTTCATATAGTCCAATTTCATGCCATATGAATGGATGTTTTTCTAATTGCTCATCTTCTAAGGCTCAGGGATCCTTTGAGAATAATGCAATTTATGAACCCTTTCCAAGAAAAGTACACATAACCTTACTGGCTGTTTTGCATATGAATCTGGTTGGGGGAGTCACAGAACTTCCAAAAGCATATACTGGGCATCAGGGATTTTCCAAGCATCCATGCAAGTAAAGCAAGAACCCCTGAATGTAACATCCTTAATAAGTGATCATTTGTGTTTGACTTAAATGCCTCCTGTAACAGGGATCTCAGTAATTAGTTGATATACTCTAACTGTAAATACTTTCTTCTATTAGTCTAAAATATGTTCCTTTGTATCTTTCCCTGACTGGAAAACTTTCAGCTTTCTGTATCTTAATTTGATAATTTTAATGTCAATTCCACATCTCTTCAGTTAATCAAAGGCAATAATTGAGCTCTCCATGAATGACATTACCCGAGTTAGCCAGTTAATGACAGAACTTCCTCCAGAAAGACAGCTACTAAAAGCTGGTTCTAAAAATGTACTGGACAACAAGAATATCACAACTCTATCCTTCACTGCTAAGGCTCTGATAAGTTCTGTTCAATAGTTTAAACAGTAAAGTAGTTCTTAATGGGAACACCTGAGATTTGATGGGGAAAACATTTTCAGGGATAAAGCTTCCTATGCTTGAAATACTTCACAGAATAGGGATAATTGACCAGCCCAGGGAAGGTATCTGCCAAGTAACATATTCTAAATCTTGGGAAGATCTTTCAGTTGGAAAGAGCCAACTGAACACTACATAGGACATTAACTGCTTAATCAACTAACTACCTGAGAGTTCCCTAGAGGTCTAAATACTCACACAGCATTTCTGGTGCCTTTGCTGATAACAGTCCCTAGAGAGTCCCTTCAAGTTTTCTAGCCAAACAGTGAGGGATGTTGCCTTCATATAGACCTTGAATCCATTACTTACTTTGTCTTCTAGTTTGGATAATCTAGAAAACATAATTAACTATTCAGATTATACTAACTGATTTAAAATCAGTATAGTGTCTCCTACATTTACTATGTACTTGGTACATACCAGTCCCTTTTGACTTCCGTTTTTTTTTGTATTGGTTAACAAATGCTGTATAAAAAACACAAATTCAGGGTTTTAAAACAATAATCAGTTATTTATATAGCTCATGGTTCTGTGGGCTGCCTGGGAATTCACTGGTCTAAATTGTCTTGGCCGCTCTGCCAAGTTCCTCTCCTCCTCCTGCCAGAACCAGTGAAGGAACCCAGGCATGTCCTTTCATGGTGACATCAGAAGCACAGTCTAGTCAAACCTCTTTTTATATCTTTTTATGGCAAAAGCAAGTCACATGGCTAAGCCCATTCAGAAGTCTCACAGTCCTCCTTCATATGAGGGCACTGATGATTATACGCCAAAGGATGTGGAGACAGAGAAATGTGAAAGCATTGGTGGGGGACATTAATGCAATTTCTTGCACTTTCCATTGGCCAAGAGAACTTGAAATTAATTTCAGTAATGTATTATGCAAATGTTGAATTATAAAGCCATTTCCTATACAGTAAAAATAATACAGTAAATGAATCAATGACATTAAGAGAATTGAAAAAATTATAGTATTGACTTGGAAATGCTAACCTCTGTAAAACATATATTATAGCAGCAGTTTTTAAAGTGTGGTCTGGGAACACTTGGGATCCCTGAGGCTCTTTCAAAGGGCCCATGAAGTAAGAATTATTTTCATAATAATACTGAGATGTTATTTGCACTTTGAACTTTCATTCTCCCACAAGTATTCAGTGGCACTTTTCAGATGGTACATGACATGATTTTGCAACAGATTGAATGTGGTAGCAGATATGAGATACACCTCTCTTCTATTAGGTCAGATATTAAAGAGATTTGCAAAAATGTAAAGCAATGTCACCCTTCTCACTGCATTTTTGTCTTGTATAGTTATTATTTATAGAAATGTATTATTTGTGTTAGCATGTAATGGGTTTATGTTATTTTAATATACTATAAAATATTTTTATATTTCTCAGTTTTAATTTCTAATATGGTAAACATTGACAGAGTTGTAAAATAAAATATATTTGGGATTCTCTATAATTTTTATTATAAGAGTACAAAGGATTCCTAAGGCCAAAATATTTTAGAACATGGAAAGAATTAAAAAACAAAGTTCAAAAACTGGTATATGCAAAGGAATACAAAAAGAAATCGTCTTTATAAAACAAAAGTAGAAAGCCACATGGAGAAAATACAATGAAATTAAAAGAAGGCAGTTTATGATAAAAGGATGCTATATGGATAAGAAATTATTTCAAGGAAGGTGAAACATAGTCACAGAATTAAAATCCCATCTAGCAACCAGAATCAGTCAACACTTTGAAATAATAAAGCAGTGACAGTGAGGGAAACATTGGGAAGTTCTCCAAGAAGTTCTCCAAGAAGGTAATGCCAAAAGAAATGAATGAAAAATAAGAGAAAGAAAATGATAGTTATGAGGATAAAATATCATATGTATATATACTATTTGTCTGAGGAAAAGTCAGAGACACTAGAACAAAAATGACAATGGTACACAGAATAGAACTTTCCTGAAAAGTAAGTAAGTCAGTATGTTTTTTAAAGATCTGAATATGAAGTCTGAAAAGTTTTATACCACAGCAGGTAAAAATCAATGAAAAGAGAGTCACAATTTTTCAGGGCCTCTGGGTTAACAGTCTTCAATATACAATTTATTTCCACTTGGTAAAGGAGGGCTTCTTGTTCTCCTAACTTTGTGTTTGCTTCAACTTCCAGCTTGTGAGAGCCGTTTAAATTGCATGATCATTTGGTTTCAGGATCATGTGCTTAATCTCAACCAAGACTCAATTGAATACTAAAAGCTATTTAACAAAGGGGAGCAGTTAATTGTGAAAGAGAGCAGAACTTTGTCCAAGATATTAGAGGGTTTGATTATGAGTTCCCTGTTGTTGTTGAGATTTTTTTGTAAGATCCACGCAGCATCCTGATTTGACACAGGTACTCTGTGTATCATTAGATAGACTAGAACTTCAGGGTTAAGAGACAGAACACTTTGCCTGTGAAGGCTATAGTCACTAAGGGTTTTATTTTGTCTGAGCTCCAAATTGGTAGCTACTAAAGTGGTTTCTAATAATCTCTGATACCTAGTATTCATTCACTGCCTTATATAATTCCAACCCCTTGATTATGGGCTGAACCTGGGTATTTACTTCTACCAAAAAAGGCAACAAAATTGATGGGATGTCTCTTCAAAGATCAGGACACAAAAATACCTCAATATCCTCTCTCATTCTCTTTCTCTTGAAGCCCTCATTTTGGTGGAAGCAAGCTTCCATCTTGCAAGTAGCTCTGCGGAGAGGCAGACATGTCCAGGAACAGATGTTTCCAGTCAATAGCCAGTGAGCTTGGAAGGGAATCTTCTGAGGCTTGCCAAGAGGCTCATGACAACCTTTTAAGCTAATCTTCCCCAAGTTGAATTTTGCCACCCCAGCAAACACCTTGATTGCCCCCTTGTAAGAGACCCTAAGCACCCAGATAAGCTGCTCCCAGATTCCTGACCCACAAAACAATAAGATAATGAATTTTTATTGTTTTAAGCTGATAAACTGGGGCTAATTTGTTATGTAGCAGTGGATAACTAATACAGCAAATTAAAGATGGGATTCTTTGAAGTTTGCCAGACCGTTTGGAGGAGGAATCCAGATTTGTCATATGCTGCTTCTAAAACCCAGAGAGATCAAGTATTTCTTTTTTCTTTCTCAGTAGAGGGAAGTACAAGGAGAAACAGTTTTTCCTTCATTATGCTGGAATGTCCTAACATACCCAGACCGCTGGACCCACTTGAAATTTCATTGAGGTGACAAATACTTTTCATTTGAAAAGATTATTTCTTATGTTCTGGCAATAGGTATGTTACCAAGACATCTGCAATATCTTCTACTTACCACTGTGCAGGTCCTATCTCTGTGCTGTCATTAATATGGTTGATAAATATGATATTGGACATGTTTGAGATGTGGTTGAAATTTGAAATGCTTGCAACTTAAACAGTGGTATTTTGTTAGCAGCCGCGCTCAGAAAATAGCGCCCAATGCAGGGCAGCCGGAAGGCCCCGAACTTCCTAATGACAAATCATCCCACACCACTAAACTACATGCTAATTGCGCCTTGGCATAAGGACCAATGAGACCCACCAAATGGTTATGCTAATAAGGCATATGGAGCCACACCAACCAGGTCAGAGCATGAGAACTATATAAGCAAGCCTCTCCTTCCCCTCTGGGTCCTGCCCAACTCATTTGTTTCACAAAGAGCTGAAGAATAAAGCTTTCTGCAGAAGAATCCTGCTGTTGTTGCGTGCTGTTCTTGCCGGCGAGGACAGGGCACGTGACAGTATTTAGCCACATCATCTCATGACAAGATGATGAAATCCTGCTGACTGTCAGGTGAATTCAAATGTATTGTTTTTTTAATTCATGTTTTTTTGGGTCAGGGAGAGAAAAATCATTGGCTAGACCAGTTGCTGCATTCCAGGTCCTGGGAGTCATTCTGGTTTATTCCAATAAATATACTGCCCCTGGAACAGTGATTGTGTTTGTTTTCTCAAGTGATTGAAAGTGATTTAGATTATGAGAAACTGTTGCTGTTGTCCAAGAGCCATCACTACTTCTGATCTAAAATTATGTATGTGTATGCATTTACATATAGCTTATATATATATGCTTTTTACCTAATACTCATCACTGAGGAATAATTTTCAAGAGAAATTAGATTTATTAAAAATAAGGGTACAAATTGATGTGTTTGAGAAATGAATAAACTTATAATAACTACTTCTTCTATCAAAATACTGAATATTTTAATCACTCTAGAAATTCTTTTGTGTATCTCTTCAGTTAGCCCATGTCCACCAGAGATAATCAATATTCTGATCTCTATCACCATACATTAGCTCTGCCTGTTTTTGAGTTTCAGATGAATAATATCATATTGTCTGTTGTCTTTTGCTCAGCATAATGCATGTGAGATTCACCCATGCTGTTGTTTTTAACAGTAGTTTGTTAGTTTTATTGCTGAGGAGTCTTTAATTGTATGAATGTATTACAAATGGTTTATTCACTCACTTGTTAGTGTTTGGGATATTCCCAGATTTTGTTTCTTATCAATAGAGCATTCATGAGCATTTATGTACAAGTGTTGTAGGGGCATATTGTTATATTTCTCTAGAGTGAAAATACAGGATTGAAACTGCTGGGTTATTAGGTTGGTACATCGTGCCTATTGGCTCCAAATCCACCCTTCTTGGGCCTACTTTGTGACTAGAGCTGGACCCTCTGGTCCCTTCTGTTTTGTTAACTGGCACAGTCTTAGTCTTTTGTCAGTGGAGATTACTGGAGGGATAGATAATTCAAGGCCAGGGCAGGAGAAAGAGACTTCCCTTTCTTCTGATGCACTCAAGAGCTCAGGGCACCTGTTAGTGTCTGTCCTTGGCATGAATCATCTGTCAAGGTTCCCACCACTGGAGGCAGCTTCACTGTTCAGCCGTGGTCTGCATGCTCTGACATCGTTCTTTGCCGCTCTGCAATCAGCTCACAGTTTAGCTACATCTACATTCTCTGGCAAGTTTCTTCAGTACTGTGTGTACTGTGTTCCTGTGTCTGCCACATGCTGCGCCTCACAAGTGTGTGTTTAGGGACACAGTGGTGTTTGTTCTCCTCTGAAATTCCAAATTCCCTCATTGTTCAATTTCCCTCCATCTGGTGTGAGAGCTGTTTTCCGCGCTTGATGCGTATGGACCCCTTAGAAACTTCTTGTAGCCCTTTCAATAGTCAAATACCTTTTACTAGTTAACAATTCTTTATATACATTTTCCATATCCAAATTACTGGCATAGTTTCTAACTCTGCCTGGACCCTGGCTGAGACTTAAGTATCTAAATCTGATAAGTCAAAAAACAGTGGACAATGTGTTTTCCCCACTTCACACTCCAGCCAGCAGTGTCAACAATTCCAGTTGCTCCGTGTGTTAGTATTTGGTATTGTCAGTTTTTGTTTTTAAAGAATTTTAGCCATTAAAGTACAAAGTATTGTGGTTTTCTTCCCTGCCTTCTTGTGGTTTAATCAAATACTTTTGGTATTCCATTTTATCTTAATTTTTTAGTTCTATTATTTAATATATTGTTCTTGTGATAGTTCTAGAGATTATATCTACATTGACTGTTAATTCAACAGTCTACCTTGAATTAACATTATTCAATTATGACACTTCACATTCAATGAAAGAATGAACAGTATAATTCTATTTATCCAAGTCTTGTTTTATCTTCATGTGCATTAGTTCTCTGTATGTTGAAAAAGCTCATATATAGCATTACTATTTTTGCTATGAACATTTGGGTGATTTTTAAATAATTCAATAAAAGAAGATACAGAATTTGTATTGCCCAAAATATTTATCATTTGACAAGCTCTTTACTCCTCTCTGTAGATCCAAATATGTATATGGTGTCATTAGTTCTTCAGCCTGAAGAACTCTCTTTGGTATTTGTTATAGTGTGTTACACTGTGATCAATTTTTCACTTTTATTATCTGGAAATATTTCATCTGTATTTCTGGAGGAATTACTGGCTGGATATAGAAGCTCAGACAGACAAGTTTTCTGTTATGGTTGTGTTGCTCTTTCTTGCAGCACTTTAAAGAGAGATCTCCATTGTTTTGGCCTTCGTTGCTTCTAATGAGGTGTCAGTCATAATTCTTGTTATTGCCTGTACTTAATGTGGTTTTACTTTACTTGGACTTCCCTGAAGATTTTCATTTTGTGTTTAATTTTCAGGTGTGGTTTCCTTTGTATTTATCTTCCCTTGTTTCACTGAGATTTTTACATATGTGGATTGATGTTTTTCCACAAATTTCTTATATTTTCAGCGGTTCTTCCCTCAGATATTTTTATGCCTCATTCTCTCACACATATTGTTTGCAGGCTCAGATTTATACATTAGCCTGATTCTCTGTCCACTAGATAACTGTGACTCTGTTCAGTTTTAAAATCTTTTATTACAGTGTGCATAAATTTGTTTCAAGTTGGATGATTTGTATTGACACAAAGTTTACAGAAATTTCTTGTGTGTGTCCAAAATTCGATTAAGCTTATTCAATTAATTTTTGATTACATATTCTAATTTTCAGTTCTGTCTTTTTATTTTTGTTTCTTTTAAAAATTGCCATGCCTTTCTTGTCATTCTCCATCTCTGTACCTATTTTACCTACTTTTTCCTGTATATTTTTCCTGTATATTTAAAAATAGTTATGAAAGTTATTTTAAATTGCATCTGCATATTCCAACATCTGGGTCATATTATGACTGTGCTTTGTTGGCTATTTTTCTCTTGATTATTGTTCATATTCCCCTGCTTCTCCTCATGACTAGTAATTTTTTATTGCATCCCAAAGCATTACAAATTATACATTTTAGAGGTTGCATTGTATTTTTTCTCTGCTTTTCTACTTTTTTAAACCGCTCATGAAAACTGAATTTTATTTTAGCAGGCTGTAAATTACTAGTAAATCTATATACAGGTATATCTCCACTCTGCTTCTCTGAAGGCTTGGTTTTGGGCTTTATTATAGTAGTTTCTTAGTCCTGAGACTTGGCCCGTCAGAGTTTTCAATGCAAAGTCCAAGTTATTTAAAAAGCCTCTCTGATTGCCAGTATTTTCTCTTTCCTAAATATTGAGCAGATGCTGAAATCTCTGCTCAGTTCTATTATTCACCCAGCTTTGTCTTTGCACTGGGTTTTTTTTTTTTGAGTGTTGCCTTATCTATGTGGGATACAGTTGTCCACAAAGGATACAAGGGAAATTCGTATACAGACTTCATCAACCCCTTCTCTAGAGTTTTCCTTCTCCATGGTTCCCTACTCAATTTTCACACTAAGGCAGGCTGACACTCTAACTTGTAACTCATCAGCCTAGCAAAACTCCTAAATTCACCCTATCTCTATGTTCAGTGCATCATCCAAATTGGGTTCCCTTGGAGGAAAAGTGGTTAAATGTCAATCTCTTATCTAATTTGTGTCAGTGACCATTTTCTCTCTAGTTCATGGATGCTTTCAGTTGATTTGCAATGTCTTCCAATAGTTGGAAGTTGTTATTTTAAAATGTTTTAATAGGTTTCACAATTGCTATTGACCAGATGGATTTGCTCAATCCTTGTTTCTTAAATCAAACTGTGAAGCCAAATGGAGTTTTAATAGCAATTATCAGCCTGTATCTTTTAAGTCATTAAAGTTGGACCAATCTCTGAATTTTCCCTAAAGTTACAGTATTGTTTTAATTTATTATTTGCAAGGGTAAGGAACTCTAGAGAGTTTTATTTGGCCTCTTTGCCCATATCTCCTACATATTCCAGTAGACCTACCATAAGATGCGCTTAGGTAAAAGTTTCGTGTATTATCTAATCTCACTCTTCCTGGGCCAGTGTCATGAAATTCTCAATCTGCAAGTATTAGTGTTAGCTCAGAGTTAGTTTTGAATAATTCCTAAACTATCAGAGTATTTTTCATTTATCTTTTTCTTCTCTCCTCTTCCTCTTTTTCTTCTTTCCCTCTGCTCCTCCCCTTTTCCTCCAATGCATAGCCACAGGTAACTTTGGAGATATATAGACAAAAGATTCACAGTTATGTTTGAAATGCTGTGCAAAGTCTTTCTACAAGAATATTTGGTGTCTGCAGTGTTTGGTTCTGGGTTTCTAAAATGGCTTAAGTTTAGAAATTGGTTGAGGACCTTCAATCCGTCATGATGTATTATGTTGGCTAAGCCAGATTTTGAACACTGCTTCTGGAGTGTTTTACATTTATTCAAATCAACTAGGACCTTAGTACTCATTGATGAATGAGCCTCACCAAAGACTTCTGTTGGTCCATTCTCATTGCCAGTCTGGCACTGCTGCCTATATTATGGTATCTTTCTCACCTTGGATCCGAGTTACATTTCAGTATTTCATTTGAGATCCATAACTCTCCAATCTCCAGTGAGATAAAGGAGCCCATTTCAAAAGTAGCATCTCCCACCAACTTACTTTGCATGCAGAGAACAACATTAAGATGTTCATGATGTTTTCTCCAGTGCTTGGTAAGGAAAGTGCCTTCTGCATACTCTTGAACTACATTTAGAGAGTGAGTGAATAGTTTTCAAATGCTAAATCTACTCTAACATTCTTATCCTTTTAAATTTTAGATTTCTTCTTTAGTAAATCAAAATTTATTTAAAGCATATTAAACTTTAAAAAATTGTGGGCTGAAAGTAAGTCTAAATTCAGTCAAACAAAAGGAAAAAATATTATTACCAACCTAGGTGGAAGAATAGCTGGTCAGTGCACACATATTAGTAAGACCAGCCTGATGTGATGGAAATAGGGAGTTAATAGAGTATTTCCACTTTTAGAAAATATATCTTCTGAAAATAGTTGCAAATTATAGATATGTTATTTATATATAAAAATCTTCAGTGTATCCTTATTCAAGGAGTGAAATAATGGAAATAATCTGCAACCCAACAATTGGGAATTGGTTGCAATAATTATGCAATAACCATATGATAAAAACCATGCCACCATTAAAGATGATACTTTTCAGGATGATGTCATTATAAGCCAAAAATGATATATTTCACTCAAAAATTTTCATTTTCAACCCAAAGCATCATTTATAAATCAAATAGTAGTAAATATATTTTCAGTTACATTTTGTGAATTTTAAAATAAATACATAAAACGCTTTTGTATATATTCTGTAAGAATTATATGACCTTTTTAGTAAAAAATAGCATTTAATATTATTAGATAAAAACTTGAATTGGTACGGAAGGCAGCATCTTCGATGATTTCCTGATGGACTCTGAGCAGCCTAGTGTGGCCAGAATTAAGGATTGCGTTTAAAATAGCAAGAGATGTGGATGGGTGGGTGGTGGTGGAGCCACATGCTTAACAAGAGCAAAGCCTGTCACCATCACAGTGTCTGCCAGTCCTTAACAGCACCGTACAGCTCCTTTCCATCCCTTCTTTACTTAGTTCTAAAATTATTGACTCAGCCACTGTGGCTCTGTTTTTTTTTAATATAGCTAATTTACTTTATTTACATATAAGATAGGAACATGTCCACATGTTTGGCTAAATAACCAAAGACTGAGACTATCTAAGTTCCCTAAAATAGTTCTGAAAAGGGCTTCTCTATGTGAAGTCTCTCTCCTCCATTGTCAGTAGAAAAAGATACAAGAGGTCTGTCTGGGTTTGCATTCCTATTCTGCTTGTAGCTAACTGCATAAAATGGCAAATTTCTTAACATCTTACAACTTCAGGTTTTTGTTAAAAATTATGGGCCGGTTCATCTGTTAACATTTTTAAAAGCATCAGATGGGATTATACATGGGAAGTGTTTTGTGAGGTTGTCATATATATGTTAAGTTACATACTATGAAATAAAAAATAATTAAATGACAGAAAATGAAATGCTTTCTTAAAATGCAGTTTATTAATTACATTTGGGTTTCTAGAGCCACCAACTGCCTACCTGGTACTGAAACCCATTCCTTTTTTAATTTTTAATTTTTTACTAAGGTATTATTGATATACACTCTTATGGAGGTTTCACATGAGAAACAATGTGGTTACTACATTCACCATATTATCAAGTTCCCCCCATACTCCATTGCAGTCACTGTCCATCAGTGTAGTAAGATGCCACAGAGTCCCTATTTGTCTTCTATGAGCTACACTGTCTTCCCCGTGACCCCCCCCACACCATGTGCACCAATCATGATACCCCACAATCCCCTTCTCCCTCCCTCCCTCCCCTCCCTCCCCTACTCCTCTCCTTTGGAAACTGCTAGTCCTTTCTTGGAGTCTGTGAGTCTGCGGCTGTTTTGTTCCTTCAGTTTCTCTTCGTTGTTATACTCCACAAATGAGGGAAGTCATTTGGTACTTGTCTTTCTCTGCCTGACTTATTTCACTGAGCATAATACCCTCCATCCGTTGAAACCCATTCTTAATTATATTTTTTCATCAATATGTTCATTCATCATCAAGCCATTAATCAATTAATCATTCAGTTTCATTTATACATTAAAATAATTTATGTGGTGCCTACAGAGGATAATAGACAATAGTTCCATTTGAAATGTATTACAATAGATTTCTGGAAGAAGATCAAGCGGGAGAGGGGAGACCTTATCCCAGATCAGTTTGGCTATTAAGCTGTTTTATGATCTTAGAAGTTCCTTAATTGTTTTCAAAGCTGTATCCTTTGCTTGAAGTGGGGACCGTGTTAACCTAGATAATCTCTAAAATGCTTCTCATCCCTGATATTCTCTGAGCCTGCAGTGAAGTAGTCAACTGTTTTAGAAGTGGCTTTTCATGAAACACTGGGTTGTGGCTGCCACTCTGCCCCTGTCCATACCCGGAGTCTGGATCTTCTCTGGCAAGCTGGTGGGGGGAGACAATAGAGGGAGGCACTGCTAAGCTCTGCCAAGATTCAGAGCATATTTCTTTGGAAAACATGTTGATGGAAAGGTCAAAGAACAGGAGGAGAGTAAAACAGAAGTGAGAAATGGAAACGCAGACAGCTGAGAGTCTTGCTTCCTTAACCTTGAAGGGGAACATAAGGTCCCCGTTAAAACAATCCCTGTTCTGTAATCACCCACACCCTGTTGAATCCAGTTCCCGGTGCATGCCTGCGCCCACCATGCAGCCAGCCTTCTGTGCTTCACGCAGAATGTCTGACTTCCCACTCACAGCTGTTCTCCTGTCGTACCTCTCATTCTTCAACACGAGTCTGTTTGCCCAAGGCAAGTTGCCTTAGATCAATGATTCTCAGAATGCAGTGTGCAGCAGAATCATCTGTCATGCTTGTTAAACATCCTGAATCACGCGCCCCATCCCCAGATATTCTGAGGTGGTGGGTTTGGGTTGGTGTCCCGCAAACACACAGAAAGACTCTGATGTAGCTGGCCCTTGGGCTATCGCTTGAGAAATGCAACCTCAGATCAATTGCCTGGGAGTTCTTTGACTACACAGGAAAAACCAAAGCTTGTCACAATGTGTCTGTGAAATCACTGGGCATGAGCCCTTTCCCTCAGTGGAAACATATGGTTTCTATTTTTAAAATCTTCCACTTTTTATGGCATAATCTGTTATGTCTCAAGACTTTTACAAGCTGTTATATAAATATAGTATTATATGGATGTCTCTATATAACAATTCATACATAGAAATAATATACACCCTTCTAGAACATTGTGTTTATTGATTAGAAACGTACATGTATCCAGTTATTTATGCAAGAGTGTCTGCCTGTGTTCACGTGTGATATAGATGAGAAATTTAAACTTAATAATGTACTTCTGTTGAAAATGTACTAAGTAGATACACAGAATCCCTTATCTGTTTGCATTGTGCATGTTTTTATAAATTTAATAGTTATTGCTTGTTCAATGTGTAACATCCATAACTTTCTAATTTATTGATGGTATTAATTTAATAATCCATTGTGCTTATTATGAATACAGGAAAGAAGAAGTGGAAAGATGAAAGGAAATAAGAGCTAGAGAATTTTACAGATTGTAGCTCATTGCAAATAAACCATAGTACTTGTCCTAACAAAGCTCCTCTCTCAGTGGTAGAAAATAAGTATAATAATGCAAGCTTGCTGATATACTAGGATGCACACAATATCACAGGATATCAGATAAAGATGACAGGCACTTTGCCTGGGAGCTTGTTAATTGCTTTACAGACGTGGTGCCTTTTGTCTGGTCTTTAAGGATATAAGTGCTTGCATGCTAGGCACTGTTCCAGGAGCTAGAAGTTCAGTGATGAAAGTACAAAAATCTATGCTCTCCTGGAGCTAACATTCCAGTGGAGAAAATAAGATAGGTGGAAAAGATAGCCCAAGAAGAAAGAAATGCTCCGATTTGTTTCAGGTAGAGAAGAAAGCATGTACAAGGGCCCAAAGGACAAAAAAAGATACTGCTTTTGAGGGTTTAGAAGTTGTTCAATCTGCATGGAATATAAAGTGGGAGTGAGAGTGGAGTGAAACGGAGCTGAAGAACTAGTCAAAAGATAGATGATCATTAGTCTTAAAGTCAGGATAAAGTTTAAAAAACATTTACCCATACAGTAATAATAAGTCATGGAAAGGCTCCCCATAAAAGAGGCACGCTACCAGAACAGAGGCACATGTATGAGGCCACGTTGGCTGCTGTGGGGCGACTGAGCAGGAGAGAAGAAAACTGTAGACACGAAGACTTTGAGGAGATCAATGCTACCACGGAGAGGCAGGGTAGTGGGGGAGGGGGCAAGGTGGATGAAGCTCTTCAGAAGGTCAGGTAGGCATGACGAGGTGAGTGACAGAATGTGCCGGAAGGATGAGAAATCAAAGAGAGAAACAAGTTAAGGAAATTGCCATGATTCTGTTTTTGGAAGCTACATGTATTTGCTGAGAAAGGGAACACCAGAGTAAGGACAGTGTACTAAGTTTCCAACTTTTAAAATAGTCGAAATGCTTGTGAGACATCCAATAAAAATATTTCCAAGTTGTATGTATGACATGATATAGGGCTTGTAGCTAATATCTAAAAATACCTCTTAAAACACATGAATAAGAAAACAACTCAGTTAAAAATATGGTCAAAAGATTGGAATGACACATCACCAAAGAGAATATACAATGGCAAATAAACATATAAAAAAGCTCCCAATTGTTATTTATTGGAGAAATTCAAACTAAAAACATGATATACCACTACCCATAAATTATAATAGCTAACTTCGGAAAAAACTGACTACGCTGAGTGTTGGTGAGAGTGTACAAGAATTAAAATTCTCATACACTGATGGTGGGAGTGTAAAATGGTACAACCTCTTTGGAAAACAATTTTGCAGTTTAAGTTAAATGTACATTATAGCCCTGTCAAAAATATACCCTAAAGAAATGACACATAGCACCATACAAATACTTGTACAGAAATATTCATAGCAACTTTATCTGTAATAGTCAAAAATCGAAAATAACCCAAATGCCTATCAACAGGTGAATGGATAAACAAACAGCAGTATTTGGAGTATATCCAACCAAAGGAACACTACTCAACAATAACATGCATCAACATGGACAAACCTCAAAATAATTACAATGAGGGAAAGATCCATACACAGAAGGAGTCATAGTGTGTGATTCCATTCATCTAAAATTCTGGAAAACAAAAACGAATGCACAACGACTGAAAGCATTTTACTGGTTGCCTGCAGCCAATGGGGAGAGTGCAGGGAGCATAGGAGAGGAGACTTTACAGAGTGGTGGGTGTGCTGATGACGTTGACGGTGCTAATGATTTCTCAGGTGTATAAAAGTGCTCTCTTAGCACACTTACTAAATTGTACACTTTAAATGGGTGCAGTTTATTGTGTGTCAATTATACTCAATAAAGCTATTAAGTCCTTGCGGAGCCAAGAGGAGAAGGATCTAAAGCAAGTATGGAGGAGCCGGGCTTAGAGAAGAGGAGGAAGCAAGATCTCTCACTGTCATAGCAAACATAGCAAAACATGTATAAACATTTCTAGGTTTGATCCTGGGAAACTGAAGGGTTTCCTTTAATGGAGTATACATTCTGTATGAAGTTAGAGAATTGGTTAATTGTCCATTTTGGTTCATTTTTAGTGTGTGTAAGGAGGGAAAGATGATGTAATTTGATCTAGAAAAATATGTTGGTTACAGACTTATAAAATTCTCTTTTATGTTATTCTAGGGATCTGTGGCATCATTGAACATTATTAGAGCATGATTTACTCACATCAGAGTTAATGTTTTGCACCCAAATCCAACAATTATAAATTTGAAAGAATTTGTGCTCATTGTAAGTTAATGTTCTTAGTTTAAATATTTAGAGGTAGTATGGTATAGTGAGTAAGGCATTTGGTTTATTCATGCATTTTGTTACTCATTTACACATTCCACTAATATGGATAAACACCAGCAATCTGCCAGGTAGTCTATGAGGCACCGCAAAGTGAATAAATAAACAGGATCATTTAACCTGGTAAAAAGAACTATAAAGTACTTCTAGGTGGAAGTTTTAAGAGCCACTTCACAGTTTACCATGCCCCTTTATTCTGCATTGGTGATCGTATGTTGAGACTGGAGCCTCCATCAGCCTAAATTCCAGAGTGGCTCAGATGTGCTGAGCACCTTCCAGGTACTCCCTCCTCACCTGTTAAGCCACTGAAGTTTTTGCTGTTGCTAACACAGTGTGATTTAGACTACCTGGTTGACATCCCTTGTTCAGGGAATTTCCATTTATTTAAGTCCTGACTCTTCAAACTAGAAGACATAACCCTCTTTCCCAGCTTCTTTGCTTAAGAGCACAAGTGTGTTTTAGGCATTTCTAATCTGCATCTGCATGACATTTAGATCTGAAAGAGAACCATCTGGAGAAGGAGATGCTGTTCAATATCCACTAATGATAAGAGGCAGCACCGGCCTTGATCCCTGTGGCAATGTCCATGGCTACTGGTGGACCCTCAAGTGCTGCTGCCCAGGAACAGGGATGGCAGAACCACTCCAAATGTTAACATGTTGCTTATTCCTGGCTTGGTACCTTTCATACCTGATTCTCTAGCCCTTAAAGAGATTCTGTGAGCTATCGTATACCCTTAATACATTCTTGCCAAAGTAGCTGCAGAAATGTCTGTTTACAACCAAGAACCCTCAGTGATAAAAGTGCTCATTAAAAATATTGATGGAGATGCCAAGTGGAAAGTTATATAGAGCAGTGTAGATTTTGGAGCATGAGATATAAATTTAGTATTTGGATCATAAGCACAATATTTGAGGTCTTGGAACTGGGTGAGATTATCTAGGAAGAAAGCAAGATAGAGATAAAAAGAAGGTTCAGACCAAAACTTAAATATTACCATAGGGAAAGCAGAGTTGGATGGCTCAACAAAGATGTTCACAATGGTGTGCTCAGTGTAAGTCAGAGAAACAAATAAACAAAACCATCAGGACAATGGATGACACAGAGGCAAGAGAAGAAAGCCATGTTTGTAGAAGCAATGAACAGTAAGGTCTGTTTAATAATGCGTAATATGAGTGGTGTTTTTTGGTCTTGCCAAAATAGAGGCTGGTAAAGGTGATATCATCATATGTTTCAATAGAGTCATAACGGGAACCCTACTGGTTGAGTAGAGAATTAGAGGACTTGAAGTGGAGACAGATTCTCCCACCACGTTTCTTAGAAGAGTTACCATTATATATATTTAACATTGTCTTAGCTTCTACTGTTTAACAAACCACCACAAAATCTCAGCAACAGAAAACAATAAATGTTTATTTCTATTTATTTCTTGTGCATTTGTGGGTCAGCTGGGGCAGTGTTACTTCAGAATGTGGGTCAACATGTTGCCTGGGGCGGGGCTCTGCACCACATATCTCCTCCTAGAGAAGACGTTGGTATGTAAGTGGCCACCTAAGCATGTTCTGTTGAAGAGGCCAGGAGCTCCAGGTGTAGAAATAAACTTTTTGAGATCAGAGGTGAAACAGGCCTGCTGACGCTTCTGCCCACCACCCACTAACCAATAGCAAGTCATCCCCTACAAAGCCAATTCTCTAGGAAAGTTACTTAGGGGATGGTACAAATAATTGCTGAACAACAATCTACACCTAATTTAATAAATTAATGTAGTTTGCCACAAATATAGGCAAATGATCAGTAATTTTTTGTTTGCATATTATATAACTACTGAAAGTAAATGAGGTATTTAATTTATATAACTGCCTCATTTTTTTTTATGTAACTATCATCACATTTATTTCACTTAAACAAATATATGTATCATTATTCAGCTACCCACACTAAACTGAGGACTGGTGTAACCTGGAAATTTTTTACTGATGATTGTCTATGTCTGGAAGAACTGCAGTAGAAATATATTTCTTTTATTTCCTCATGAAACCTCATGTCAGGGCAACGTTTCCTATGGTGTATGTTTGGGAACATCAATTCTACAGGGATGATAACTGGTGTTAGATGATAGAAAGTTTCCATGCTACAATGAAATTCAGAGACACCTGGGTTTAAAAATTTAAGCTGTTAAAAAAATACACTATTTTTAAAATCTCTTCATATGTAAATGAATATTTTGAGTCTCTAGAACACTGAGAGCTAGAATTCCTCAGAACAGAGTTTGGAAAATTGAACTATAAATTACTTTTTCTTAAAATTTTATGCTTTAAACTTATAGGTTCTGAGAATAAAGACATTTAGTTGTCAAAAATTTGCTGATTGGTAAATTTTACCACGAACCTCTGCTGGTGCATAGAAACGTGTTACAAAATACTCTATTACACAGCATTTTTTCCCTCAGAGATGTATTTCCAGTCAGCACCATGAAATGTGTAACTTTTATTGTCTGTGCCAGACCATCTATCAGGAACAAGGCTGAATGAAATACAAATTCTCATCAAAGAAGTTCTTGTTCAGTTTGCCACAAAGGTAGGCAAATGCTAAGTTTGCCTGGGGGTCACCTTTAGTTTAGGAGGCAGGATTTC
Source organism: Manis javanica (assembly GCF_040802235.1). NCBI lineage: Eukaryota > Metazoa > Chordata > Mammalia > Pholidota > Manidae > Manis > Manis javanica. The sequence continues at coordinate 67,393,415 of NC_133162.1, forward strand.
TGGCCATCCTCCACTGGCTTGGCCAGCCCTGTAGAACTTGTGAAGTTCTTTGGGAGCCTGCTTTGAAGTGGCTTGGCTGCCTGCCCTGGTGGAAATTCTCATTTCTCTATCAGCCTATACAATAAACAAATATGCTTTATGCGCTGCTTTTGGGCTTATAGTATCTGCGTGAAATACGGCCTTGGGCTGCTTGAAAGTGTAACCATAAAATTTTATAGGGGATAATGGTTCCCAGAATGCCATCCCCCATCTTCTGCACTCAAATAACTTCTATGCAGTGTATACTGCTTCAGCAATAATTGACATTTCTTTGCAGAAATTGATCCAATCCCCCTGACTATTAATTATTTTTAAATACAGAATAGACTATTTAAATATATATATATATTCATGCCAGTGGTAGCTTTGTAAAGAAGAGTCGCAGTCAGGGGCTGGGGGATAGAATCTGCCCAGGGAAGGGTGTCTCCCACCAGGGGCCTTCACCTGCACCCATCAACCCTGTCTATGAGTTCACTACCAGCCTTCCAGGCCAGGACCCCAAGTTTTCAATGCCCCTCAAATTTTGTGTTTTGGCCTCCTGAATTCTGGCTTATGCTTAAAAACGTTTATAAAATACACCTTGTGTTTTCTGTCTATCTTCCTTTCCTCCCTCCCCTCTTCCGCCATCCCCATCTTTCCTTCCTTTCCTATGCATTCAAATGGATATTTAAGCACAGGTCTCCTGTCCTGACATTTGCAACACTGTGATCATTGGTCCGCCAGAGGTCTCTCTTGGTTTTATTTTTGTTTTCAACTTTTTTGTTTTCTTCATTTCACATTGTCTTTTCTCTCTCTGACTTTTGGAAATTTTCTAACTTGATTGATGTGTTTTTTTCTTCCTTTGTGGGGGAAGTTGGAGATTTTTAAAATTTGAATTGATATGTTATTTTGTGCATTTTTGTTTATGAAAGTGGTGTTTTTATATACAATTCACTCACTTTCTTATTTATTTTATACAATATCACGTTATTAGTATAAAATCACGCTTGGATCTGTAATCTGTTGGTTCTAATGGTTTCATAGAACTTTTGTGTATATCCAACATACTTAACTTGGCAAATGATAGCCCCTTATACTAGATTTAACTCTCTACTATCAGGTACTGTAATGAAAATTCTCATACATGTACTTTGTCTATCTGTGTGAGGCTTCTGTGGGACATGTAACATATAGAAGAATTGCTGGGTTAAATGCATTGCATGCATTCTCCAGAGTAATATTCCTGGAATAGCACAGGAAATGACCAATAAAAATGGACACTGCCTGTGGTTCTGGAGCAACTCCCTGGACAACCCCAATTTTGCCAGGTATCATTGCGAGAGATAATGGACCATGGAATGATCTAGAGGTTTCTAGAGAGGCCAGGGCCATTTGTGGTAGCAGGAGGCAATTTAGGGGATTGAGAGGAAGCAGCTAATAACCAATCAGAACAGAAACATTTCAGAATCTTAACAATAGATACATGGTTGCTTTGTATCCACCTGAACGTCAGCCATGTGCTCACTGGTTGACACCTTAGTGCCAGGTGGCCCTCCAGAATGGCTGCACCAGCCCACACTCCCACCAGCAGGGCAAAGGGTTCCTACAAGACTTCACCTCACCAACAGACACTATCCTACACTCAATTTTTTTCTGACCTAAGTAGTATAAAGAGGTACCTCATTTTTCTTTTATTTTTTGTTCCTCTAATTACTAATGTGTTTTACATTTCTTCTTATTTAACTGTGTGTTCATGTAATTTTACTACTTTTCCATTGGGGTTCCCATTTTTTTCCTGTTGATTTTTAAGAATCCCTTGTTTGTTTGTTTTTCTTAGGTGAAGATGCTTGCTTCTTTTTAAGATATGGAAAGTATACTTTCCTACAATAGAATTATCTGTAATTTTATCCAAGGTGCCCATTATTGAGACAGAATCATTAATTTTTATGAAATCAAATTAACTTTCTGCGTTACAATTTAAAGAATTTGATCTTGATTTAATAAGTCAGTCTCCTCCACGAGTTCAAAAGGAGAACATCCTATATAAGATCCTATTTTCTTCATGTTTTCCCTCTGTAGGTGTCTAATTCACCCAGAATCTATTGTTTTATATTGTAAAAGGTAAAGATCCATTAATATATTTCTCCATTTAGTGAGGCAATTTTCACAATACCCTTTATGATCCAGGTCTTTCTTTCCTCTTTAATTTATGGGGCTGTTTTTCTCATATAAGTTTTCATGTAGACAGGGGCCTAACTTTACAACCTCTGTTTTCCTTTGTTGGTCTAGTTGCCTATTCTTGTGTCAGTAACTCATTATTTCTACTACTGTGTACTGTATGTGCCCATGATGCTCTAGAATGTCTTCATCTTGTAGGGCAAGCCCTTCATGTCACCACGCTTTTCATCTTCCTAGTTAACTTACCTACCATTGACCAAAATTGTTACAGTCCAAGTCTTTTCCTGGAAGTTGTAAGCCTTTAATAGACTTCAGGTTTCCTAAGTAGTCACATTGGGCAGATTCTGCCAGTGCAATTGTTATCTAGACGGGGAGAGAATTCCTGGTGCTTCCTGTTCCCTCATCTTCCCTCCAGCTCCAGTGTTTTATTTCTATAAGTTGATTTTATACCCTGCAATTCTGCTGATCTCTCCTCTGCTGTCTGCAAGAATAGAAATTTCATTTCTTTCTTTCCTGTCTTTTTAACTCTTATCTGCAGTCCTATTATTATTATTATTGTTATGTTGCTTCTAACATCCAGTTTTATGTTCTGTAGTTGCTGTGTTAGTGGCATCCTTGCCTTGTTCTCAGCCTCTAGAAAATATATCAAGATTTCTTCATTAGGTATAATGTTTTTTGTAGGTTTTTTTTTGACCAGATAAAGAAAGTTCCTTTCATTTTCTAGTTTTTCTAGTTTTATAAATTGTCATTGAGTTTGATACAATTATTTTTATGCCCTCTAGTGATAGTCATATGATTTTCTTATTTTAGTCTATTAGTCTGGTGATTATATTTATAGATTTTATTTTATGGAATTATGGTGTGGTACTAACTCAAATCATCTTAATAATGATATTTCTTAAAATATGCTGAGTTATTAGATATTTGTCATCTAATATTTTAGAGATGATTTACAAATGGATCTATGATTTTTTTTGCTTGAATTTCTTATCTTGTTCTTGAAATAAATTTCATTAGTCTCAAAATTTATTTCTTAATTTTTTTTCTCTTTTTTCTGTTTTCTAGAACATGTGTGAGACTTGTAGTAAATCTTGAAAAGTTGGTAGAAGTGCCTGTAAAGGTATTGAGTGTGGGACTGCTTTGAAGAGATGGGCTGTCATCGTGCTATCAGTCTGTTTTCACTGGTGTCAGTTTTTTGTTTTTTTGAGAGGGCATCTCTCATATTTATTGATCATATGGTTGTTAACAACAATAAAATTCTGTATAGGGGACTCAATGCACAATCATTAATCAACCCCAAGCCTAATTCTCAATAGTCTCCAATCTTCTGAAGCATAACGAACAAGTTCTTACATGGTGAACAAGTTCTTACATAGTGAATAAGTTCTTACATGGTGAACCTTGCAAGGGCAGTCATCACAGAAACTTTCGGTTTTGATCACGCATCATGAACTATAAACAATCAGGTCAAATATGATTATTGATTTGATTTTTATACTTGATTTATATGTGAATCCCATATTTCTCCCTCATTATTATTATTAATAAAATGCTGAAGTGGTAGGTAGATGAAAGATAAAGATAGAAAACATAGTTTAGTGCTGTAAGAGGGCTAATGTAGATGATCAGGTCTGTGCCTATAGACTAAGTATTAATCCAAGCATCCACGGATGCAGAAGATTTCTCTCAAAACATGGGGGGTGAGATTCTAAGCCTCACCTCTGTTGATCCCTGATTTCTCACCTGATGGCCCCCCTGCGACTGTGCCTGTCTTATGTTGTTCCTCCCTTGAGGAATCTTACCCGTCTCTGGCTAACCAGTCATCTTCCGGGGCCATACAGGGAGGTGTAAAGTTGGTAAGTGAGAGAGAAGCAATATTGTTTGAAAAGGTTAGCTTTTTACTTCTTTGCAGATTTATGCCCTGTGGCTTCTATGCCCAGCATTTGTCTTGAGGTATCTTTACCACTTGGAAGAACTATGATACTCAGTAATTCCGATATGAGGCACTAATTCTACTAAAGGGTTGTAATTAGGAAGGAAGAAGAAAAGCTATAGAAGTAGCAGATGTAAGAAAACATGGGAAGATTGATTATTTCTTTGACATATCTTCTTGTAGTGTAACATAGTCATGTATAGGTTTTAAACTACTAATTAAATTGCATGCACACATTAACATAATAGGAATACAACTACATAACCAAAGCAGACCTACAATTACCAGCCATATCCAGTGAAACCAAGAAAACCAGTTAGGCACACTAGGAATTTGTGAAAACTTATCAATGATATGATGGATATTGTCTAACTGAATTTGAATAGTTTCAGAAAAATCAGACATATTAAAACAACACATTCCTGGGAACTGTTCACATCCCATATGTTTTTTTAACAGTAGATAGTCTGTAGTTACAAGATTTTGGAGTGCTGCAACTTGCACTTCTCCCAATTCTTGGTTGAGTTCCAACAGTATAGATCCAGTCAAATTTGTTGTTTTACTGTAAGCACAGGCCAGCTTAGATATCTCCTTCTCCATTCCAATGGCAAGTCCAGGAACCGGTGGGATGAATGCAGCTACAACTGCAACAGCGCCAGGATCTTTGTTGAAGTTTTTTGATGTTCATCTTCTGGAATGACTCTTCCAGAGAATGTTGATGTTGGAAGTTCTTCATATTGCATCTTAATTCGTTTTCTGGGTAGCCAAATTAGGCTTTGATCCTGTGTATAAACACAAACAAACCCTTTGCCCACCCTTTGATATGCCCTTTATACCATTGTAAAGAATTTATTGGAGATCACCACACAGGAACTGCTTTTTTTTTTTATTAAGGGAAAGGAATATTATCAGAAAAATGTACTTCCATAGCTGATCATCTGACACCCTTTAAATGATCAAAATTAAGCATATTTAAAGCATGCATTAATTGCTGATTTGCAGTTAGTTTTATCCTATCGGAGTAATCTCCCTTTTCTTTCTTTCTTTCTTTTTTTGTTATCATTAATCTACAATTACATGAAGAATATTATGTTTACTAGGCTCTCCCCTATACCAGGTCCCCTCCCACAAACCCCTTTAGAGTCACTGTCCATCAGCATAGCAAAATGTTGTAGAATCACTACTTGTCTTCTCTGTGTTGTACAGCCCTCCCCTTTCTCCCAACCCCCCATTATGCATGCTAATCATAACACCCCCTTTCTTCTTCCCCCCCCTTATGCCTCCCTACCCACCCATCCTCCCCAGTCCCTTTCCCTTTGGTACCTGTTAGTCCATTCTTGGGTTCTGTGATTCTGCTGCTGTTTTGTTCCTTCAGTTTTTCCTTTGTTCTTATACTCCACAGATGAGTGAAATCATTTGGTATTTCTCTTTCTCTGCTTGGCTTATTTCACTGAGCATAATACCCTCTAGCTCCATCCATGTTGTTGCAAATGGTAGGGTTTGTTTCTTTCTAATGGCTGAAAAGTATTCCATTGTGTATATGTACCACATCTTCTTTATCCATTCATCTACTGATGGACACTTACGTTGCTTCCAATTCTTGGCTATTGTAAATAGTGCTGTGATAAACATAGGGGTGCATCTGTCTTTTCCAAACTTGAGTGCTGCATTCTTAGGGTAAATTCCTAGAAGTGGAATTCCTGGGTCAAATGGTATTTCTATTTTGAGCATTTTGAGGAACCTCCATACTGCTTTCCACAATGGTTGAACTAATTTACATTCCCACCAGCAGTGTAGGAGGGTTCCCCTTTCTCCACAACCTCGCCAACACTTGTTGTTATTTGTCTTTTGGATGATAGCCATCCTTACTGGTGTGAAGTGATATCTCATTGTGGCTTTAATTGACAAATCTGATAATTAGTGATGTGGAGCATCTTTTCATGTGTCTGTTGGCCATCTGTATTTCTTTTTTGGAGAACTGTCTGTTCAGTTCCTCTGCCCATTTTTTAATTGGATTATTTGCTTTTTGTTTGTTGAGGTGTGTGAGCTCTTTATATATTTTGGATGTCAAGCCTGTATCGGATGTGTCATTTTCAAATATATTCTCCCATATTGTAGGTTACCTTTTTGTTCTATTGATGGTGTCTTTCGCTGTACAAAAGCTTTTTAGCTTGATGAGTCCCATTTGTTCAATTTTGCTTTTGTTTCCCTTGCCCAAGGAGATGTGTTCAGGAAAAAGTTGCTCATGTTTATATTCAAGAGATTTTTGCCTATGTTTTCTTCTAAGAGTTTTGTGGTTTCATGACTTACATTCAGGTCTTTGATCCATTTTGAGTTTACTTTTGTGTATGGGGTTAGACAATAATCCAATTTCATTCTCTTGCATGTAGTTGTCCAGTTTTGCCAACATCAGTTGTTGAAGAGGCTGTCATTTCCCCATTGTATATCAATGGCTCCTTTATCATATATTAATTGACAAATATGGTTGGGTTTATATCTGGGCTCACTGATCTGTTCCATTGGTCTATAGTTCTATTCTTGTGCCAGTACCAAATTGTCTTGCTGGTGGGAATGTAAACTAGTTCAACCATTGTGGAAAGCAATATGGAGGTTCCTCAAAAAACTAAAAATAGAAATACCATTTGACCTGGGAATTGCACTCCTAGGAATTTACCCAAAGAAAACAACTTCTCAGATTCAAAAAGACAGATGCACCCCTGTTTATCGCAGCACTATTTATAATAGCCAAGATATGGAAGCAACCTAAGTGTCCATCAGTAGATGAATGGATAAAGAAGATGTGGTCCATATACAAAATGGAATACTTTTCAGCCACTAGAAAGAAACAAATCCTACCATTTGCAACAACATGGATGCAGCTAGAGGGTGTTATACTCAGTGAAATGAGTCAGGCAGAGAAAGACAAATACCAAGTGATTTCCCTCATTTGTGGAGTATAACAATGAAGCAAAACTGAAGGAATAAAATAGCAGCAGACTCACAGATTCCAAGAAGGGACTAGCAGTTACCAAAAGGGATGGGTGGGGAAGAGCAGGTGGGGAAGGAGGGAGAAGGGGATTGCGGGATATCATGATTGGTACACATGGTGTGTGTGGGGTCACGGGGAATAAAGTGTAGCTCAGAGAAGACAAATAGGGACTCTGTGGCATCTTCCTACACTGATGGACAGTGACTGCAATGGAGTATGGCAGGGGAGACTCGATAATAAGGGTAAATGTAATAACCACATTGTTTTTCTTGTGAAACCTTCGTAAGAGTGTATATCAATGATACCTTCATTTAAATAAATAAATAAATAAATAAATAAATAAATAAATAAATAAATAAATAAAGGAGAGAAAGCACTAAAAAAAAAAGGCAAAGCAAATTTAAGTACCACATACAAATCTGTCAGTGCAGGCCAGGCATTGGTAAAGAAAGAACACTCCAGTAATATGGGTGGCTTGAAGCGCCAGGTGGAGGGTGCCTGGATCTTGCAATGGTGGTGCTTCCACACATGGCAGAGAGAATGGCTGATGGCTACCATGGTTTAATTTAGGCTATGGAAACAGGATTTCTTCTTGGTAGAGAAGGGGAGAGTATGAAAAGTAGGCCTAAGGACAAGTCATGAGTCCATGCGTGTCCTGCAATTAGCTCACAGACTTGAGGGCAACCACTTACAGTCCATGCCGTCTATTCAGTGTTATAGTTGGTGAGAAGGCTCCCTCTTCTGGCCAAACACCCAGAAGTCCTCAGAATCCTGCAGATTGTGCCTGCAGTCTAGAAAAGTGGCCACGATGCTAAAAGTCTGGAACCCATAATTTGGAGGATGTGATGAGAGATGACGCCTGCTAGATCTGAGTCAGTTTCTGGAACTGTGTTTGGGATATAAGTAGCAAGAGGAAGAGAGCCTAGTTCTGTGGTGTCCGGAGAGAGGCCCTCAGCAGAAAGAGTGAGAAAGACTACTTCATCAGGAAGCACACCTCTGCCTCAACCCTCAGAGGCACAGGCACACAGCAGGTCCCATATCCTGACCCTCTGAACCCTGCCAGGACAAGGAACAAAGCGAGGCACACGTGCGGAGGACCATATGGAACTGCAGGCATCTGGCTTTTGTAAGTTATTCCTGGTTATTATTCTTATCTTTTCACCTCTGACTGTCACTTCAGAATTCTTATTTTTGTCCTTGAGTCCAGTTTAGCAAAGTTCCCTGTCTGAACCTTCTATAATGTGACATGTAGCAAAGTGAGCATAAATCTATAAAGTCAGGTGGAAACAGTTACAGATGTCATGTCACTGAGAAGGCCATGGTGGTATATACAACTTGTGAAAGCATGAATGAAGAGACCCTCCTCTACCATAAAGCAAGACTCTTACCAATGGTGGAGTCTTGATACCTGTTTAGACAAATGATCCAAAACCTGAAAATAAGGCAAAAATGACTACCTATACTAGAACATTGTCTGTAGTGCTGCCTAGGAACTGTTTAATTCTCTAAGAAATGTATCTTCTTGGCTTTTCACTTATTGTTGATTAGTGTCTAGACACTAACTGATTAGTGAAGTTTATATGTGAAGTTACATATAAAAGTGTAGAGATTGATAAGTTGTAAATGACTTTTTGATCAGCAGAAATGGAAATGATTTCTTTTGGATGATAGGATTATAACCCCAAAGATCCAGTTCTATTGCCCTGTAGAGTATTAACTAGTTGTGTATCTAACTTATCAAAACTAGTTCACTCTCCCAGTTTGGCCTGGCTGTACAAATCTCTGTTCCTTAAATGTTCTTATAATAAGCCTATTTGCAAACCTACTTGTTGTCACATTAATAAGTTAAATTGTCTTTGATATGTTTGCATGGGAATCATGTTTTAGCTTATTTTAGAAATACACATTGAGAGGCCAATAGAGAAGTCTGGGACTGTGAAAGGAGCCTCAGTCCAATAATTTTAATTCCTCCCCACAAATAAACCAAAGAGCCTTGTCTGTGTTGAATGACTGATCCATCTCCATGATCTTATCCAATCATGGTGCATGCCCTCAAATCTGAAGGGCTTTAATTTATTATTTATACCCACATAATTTATAGAAAGGATATGAGGGTCAAATCATTGAGAGTAAACAACATTATTATTTTGGGATCAACACTGTAATTTTATACCTCTTGCCTCTTGTCACTTTGAGGTTTTCTGTTTGATAAAAACACCTCTGTTTCTTTTTAGTGCTACCAACTCAATGTATATACTCAAAATGTGTTTATTTCTTCCCTGTTTATATAGGAGAAATTGTGTGCCTACTCATATGAAAAAAAATCTTAAAAAATATAAGTTGCTTTGAATAAATGCTGTATTTTGCTTTTTCTTCCTCTTTTTCTATGATTAACTTTTTGAGGGTAAATTGAGAGATTCAAAAGTAAGCTCTGGAAAAAAATGGAAATATGTGCCATATTTTGCAAACAATTTCCAGATTTGGAAGATCCCACGGAGCCATGGAAAGCACAAATGAAGAGACACTCCTCTACCATTAAGTAACATCCTTATATTGTTTTTTAATTTTATTTCTGTTTCTAAACCCACACCCCTGATTAGTACCCCATTTGAATTTTAGGACCACATCCTGGGATCTCTTTATAATAAAACTATTTCAGCATTTCATTTTGTGCTGCTACTATGGCTCAATTTTTCTTCACTTTAACATCCATCTAGTTTTTACCATAATAATGGATATATATTTTCTGGACATGAGCTGTGTCTTTCACAAGAAACACGGCCTCATCTGAGTTTCCTTTATATGTGCTTTTCTTGATGCAACTTGAGCTCTTAAGCAATTTATCTTTTTTGCTTTATGATTTTCCACATACTATTAAAATTTAACTATGTGAAATTGAAATAGAAAAAAGTCAAATGCTGGTTGAAATTGTAATATTCACTCTTCAGAGCCAAGTGAACAAACCTTAGTTCAAAGTTATTGTAGTCCTCATGATATTCTTTGTAAAGGGTCTGCATTTTCCACCAAAATGTCAGTTCTTGAAAGCATACAAATATTATCACCTTTGAGTTGTTCCAGTACCAAACAGATCATTTGGCACAGAGCAGCAGCTCATAAAACATTTGAATGGCTAATGAATGATGCAATTCTGAAAGATTCTTTTTCTTCAAGCAGATACTGTATTTTTCAGTTTCATACTTCAATTATTGTTAGATTAGTTAGTAAACAAACCTCACTTTCCTTCCAAGTTATGTATTATTATTGACATTGTGATGAATAATTCCAGTTTATTAACATGGAAGTAACTGAAAATGTAACTTTTTGTTTAAAATATATAATAAGTAGAAGAAAGAAAAGCAGTATTTTACAAATAGGAAGGGCTCAATTGAAAATATCATTTTAAACTTGGAAATGGATATATTTCTTTGATTTCCACTTATGACCAGACTTCTGGAAGCTAAAGTCAAAACAGTTTGCATAGAGAGATATTTATTGGTTCTTTCACTTTAAAATGTCCTTTCTGAAATATGGAACAGAGGAAACAACATGGGCGTTGGAGTCAAAAGGACTGGCTTGGATGTAGGATTCACCTCCTCCTAGCTTTGGGATCAATACAATTTAATTTACTTTTATATGTTTTACTTCCTTCATCAAAATTTGAAGTTATAGAATGCATAGGATTGCTCACTTAATCTATAAGGAAAAAATATCAGTACTTCAGACTAGTGCCTGAACTCTAAGATGTATTAATAAATCAAATTGGTTAGTATTTTGTTTTTTCACAGCCAAATTGTACTCAACAGCAATAGTCTCTTGCTTTTAATTTACACAGTGCCTCATGCAGAGAATGTGAAATTCCCCCCCCCCATATATATATATGTTTGCTCATTGTAGAAAAAACAGTAAAATAGCTACAATATAAATAAGGGGAGAAAATACAGTTGAAGAAGAGAAAAATATGTAAAACCAAGTATATTTCAATTATTGAGCTTCCTGTCCCAATTTTGAGCTTCCTGACAGTGGTGAAGACTTTGTAAATTAAATGATAGAATTGAGAAACAGTTTGGATGTGTTCCTGCTTTATGCATTTTTGCAAACAGCTACATATGACCAATTTCCTTCTATTGATACATCCTTCTTTAAATACCAACCACCATATTTTTGTAAAATATGGATGGTTGGGGCCCAATGTATTTTCCCCAGTTGAATGACCCACTTTTTCATCTATTTTGTGATTACCTTGGACATATTGCAGTTTAGGTTCTAGACCTCTGCAATAAAGTGCATATTGCAATAAAGCAAGTCAAATAAATTTTGTGGTTTCCCAGTGCAAAGAAAAGTTATGTTTACACTTTATTGTAGTCTATTAAGTGCACAATTATAATCTGTCTAAAAGAAGTACATACCTTAATTAAAAAATATTGGTGAAAATTGCTAACGTTCATCTGACCTTTCAGTGAGTTGTAATCACTGATCAGAGATCACCATAACCAAAATAATAATAAAGAAAAAGTTTGAAACATTGTAAGAATGATTAAAATGTGACAAAGATACATAAAGTGAGCAAATGCTGTTGGAAAAAAGGCGCTAATACTACTTTGGTTCTTTTTTATGGACTTTGGAAGGAGTAGAACCAAGGAAATGTGCAAAATATACCATTTTGGAGAGGCAGTCTCTTCCTCCTCTTGACTAAGAGGCATGTTTAGAAGATAATATTATGTAAGAAAGAGTTAAAAGGTTCCTATATGAATAGATGTAAAATAGAGCCCAAACTCTGTGTTCTAGTCCAGCACTGCTACCTAATAGAAGTATTGGTCTGAAGCACATAATTGAAACTCTGGCCTTTCCAGTTAAGGGAACTCATTCTGGCCTCCATAGTCTCCTCTACTAACTCCAGATGAGAACTTCATACACCGACAGCCATGTTCTGTTTAGATGACTGTTGCATCTAAAGGCTGTAAGACCCTCAAGGGTTGGTCTCTCCTTACTTCAATTTTGTTTGGTTCCTATATCTAGTATAGAGTTTTTATGTGGACTGTATGATGTAAAATATCTTTGTTAATTCTTATGCAATATTCAATACAGTTTGTCTGTCATTTAAAGCAAAACAAACCATATTCAGAAAAACAAACAAAATATTTCCTGTATTATACTAAAAAGGAAATCTACCAAAAGACCTTGAGAGTTGGAACTGGAATATATCCCAGTTTACTTTTCTCCAAATATATAAATTTTTGACTATCACTACTGAACTTTCTATTGTATTTGCCCTAGAAATAGTGATGAAAAGGATTAAAAGTAATCTTTAAATTATATCTTGTTAAAGTCAAAATTGTCAGTGACATGAAGATTCTTGCGTTGGGCTCATTGCAACATCTTATTTCTAAATGGGGATAGGGTCTTTGAAGAGGTAATCAAGTTAAAATGAGGTCATTATGGTTGACCATAATCCACTATGACTGGTGTCTTTAGAAGAAGAGGAAATGTGGACACAGATACATATAGAGGGAAGATGATAAAAGAACCAACAAGATGGCTGACTATAAGCTAAGGAGGGGTGCCTGGAACACAGTCTTCACGACCTTGGAAGAAACTGACCCTACTGACACTGGTCTTGGACTTGTAGACTCAGAACCATGAGAAAATAAATTGATATTGTTGAAGCCACCCAGTTTGCAGTACTTTGTTAGGGCAGCCCTAGCAAACCCCATACAGCATTCATACATAATTAATTAAGCTAAATCATGGATGGCTTTGCCAGTCTTAAGAAAATTGCAAACTATCTTGGCTCTGACAAGATATATATACATGCAAATATTACAATTAAAGAATATTAATCTAGTCTCTTGCAGTCCAGAATATTGGTGATGTGGGCAGAATTATGAAGATGTCAGGCATTAAAGTCTGATTAAATTATAGTGGTTACCTCTTTTCTAGGCATAAGGGTGCTGACACCTAGAGCTTGCTTATAAAGATTTTATGCTTACCAAACACAGCATGAGGTAATAACGCAAAGCTACTTTCCTAATTATCCTCCAATTTTTGTAATTTCATTTCTTGATCATTTTATTATCTATGTTTTTCATATGTTAATTTATGATCAGGACACCAGTAACTTTCCTTATTGCCACTAAGTGCATTGGAAGCAGCAGCAATGTATAAGAGTTGAGTATCAATAGTCTATTTAAAAATAATGACTGTAAACTGGCATATGTAAGTCTAAGAATTTCTTTAAGTTTCCTACAATAGGGAAGGGTAGAAAAGAAAAAAAAATTTCAACTTCTAGTTTCTCAACTGGGGCTCTGCAACAATAAAGATTAACAAAAGAAAAAGAAGCACTAGTTTATTAACATGTATACTTCATATATACATGGGAAAAACTCAGGGATGAGTTATTCAGAGGGTTGGCTAGAACATGGGCATATATAGCATCTTAATACAGGAACAATAAACTGAGATAAATGACAAGACAAAGGAGTCTCTATAGGTGGCAAATTGTGGCAAGGCAAATATAAAGTTTTGTTCTCTAGATTCCTCTGGTGCCATATCCAGGCTCACAAAGGTCTACAGTCTCTGGTGATTAACTTTTGTTCTTTCTGGTAGAGAAGGGAGGAGGGCCACCTTTATAAATTTTATCCTTCTTTTAGGCAAATGGGGGGAAGGCAGAGAGCTTTATTGTACTTTCTTCTCCTCAATTGCCTTTAGCTCCATATAATCATCATGTCAAAGTAGCATATTTGGGGGTGGCAAATTCTGCTGTTCTTCAAAAACTCCTCTAGAGATGAAATGACAAGAAAGTCCATAGGAAAGTCATAGGTTTGAGAGCTTCAAGGAGTGTTACTTTGTCCCGTCCAATAACTTTGAACCAGAGGTACATATCATAATCACCTATGAATTGTTTTAAGTCAAATACACGTGGGCCTGGGATGAGCCTTGAGCATCTAGAGTCACAGAAGTTGCCTCGGGTTGTTCTGATGCTCCCTGCTGAGGAAGGACCAGGACAGCCTGCTGTTTGCAGTCCTCTGCAAGGACCCACGGTCCCTGGGGTGGAATAGACATGGAGGCCGCTCTCAGATCCAGCCAGACTCCTTCCTGCGGCATCATAAAGTGTCTTATGTTCATCTTATGTAATTCCTGTCTCTACTCTCCTTATCACCACAACTTAGATTTACATTTGATTTTGGAAAAAAAGAAAAGATGAAGACATCACAAAATCTTATTAGATAAATGTTCAGCAATCAGAAAAAATAATTAGCCTCATCATGGTCTTTGTTACTCCCTGGTGGGTGTGAGTTCTGTTTCAGCATCAGCCTGACTGGGCAGCCCCCCAGTTAAATAGTTAGCTTCATCAGCTGCAGGCTTGGAGAGAACAATGAGAGCAATAAACGATAGACTGTGACTTCTGAAAAATACTAGTAGCTAATGAATCATGATCATATACAGAATTTCAAGTGCATATCACTGGGAATACATTTTGCTATAGTATTATTATTGAAGTTGCTTAAAGTACTAACCAGAACACTGGACCTTACATTTTCCATAATCTAGCCTTGGAGGCTTGACTAAATTACTCAAACTTCATGTGCTCTTAGCCTTCCCTTGTGTTAAATACTAGTCATAATGAATACATACATGGCACCATGTATCTGTAGGTTGTTTTGAAACCCATCTTATGTATGTAAATTGAAATGTTTATCTAGATTTCCTGAAGAAAGGCTATGTTTATGTCTTCAATTTATTTTCATTGCTTAGCAGTTCTTAGTAAAGGACTTTCCAATTACCTCAGAGATTGGATGGTCCAATCTAGTGGAAAGAACATTTCTGTGAGAATCTGAGGACTTGGATTTGAGTTTCAGCCTGCATGCAAGGGTAAAGAAGCATGGTTACATGAACCTACCTGTTGCTAAAATGCAATAAAGTGCTTTGACTCATAAGAATAAAATAAAACATGCCCAAGTGTTGCAGATTATATATACCACCTTTCTGTTCAGTTTCATGGACCCACTGGTATGCTCATTAAAAATGACACAATTAGTTTTCAAAGACAATTTTCAGATTTCAATTAGTCTTTTAAAAATATATTATATATTAAGGTGTGAAACTGAATAAATGAAATTCCACTTAAAATGGAGTGGGGAGGCCAGAAGGGCCCCACCAGTCATAGTCAATTGCAGCCTCCAACAGGAAGAAGACTGCTTTACTACTCCAGCAGAAGTCAGAAAGAATTCCTCCTTGCCCAGCAACAAGCTCAGCCATTAAAAAAATGCCACAATTCACCCAATGAGAAACCATCACCTGAATTCCTGCTTTCCTCCAATGGACTTACATTTAAAGCAGCCCCTCCCAGTTATCTCTTTTTCTCTGTAAAGTGATATTCCTCTGCTTTGATCTCCAGGCTTGTCTGTGGTTTGCCATAGCTTAGATCCTGAATTGCAATTCCTCTAGTATTCCCCAGTAAACCCATTTTGCCACTAAAATAACTGGCTCTTTTACTTTCAAGGTTGACCAAGGTACTTTTCTAGGTTTGGTATTACTGTCTCTTCTGTAGAATATAATGGAAACTGCAAAGTTGAATATTTAATGTAAATGTAATTAGATTTAATTTTTTGCTAGTATTTTTGGTTCTATTCTTTTGTACGACTGAGGCAATTGTCTCTCTATTATCTATTCAATCTTTCATGTTTATGAAACAAATAACACTTCTCTAGTCGCATTTAAAAAATGTTATGGTATCTTTACTTCATTCATATTGTGTAGGTCCCAACCTATTGACAGTGACATTCTTGCTAGAAATGCCTGATGCCCTCGCTCTGCCACATTACCCGGAGAAGCCCCACAAATCTTTCCTGCATCCCCAGCCAGTGTTGTAGCTGGACTGACCCTTGTGATTCTTATGATCACAGGATGCATTCCAGCAAAAAATCATTGGGGCACTTTGAGGAACAAGATTTACTACTCACAAGTTCTGGAGGGCACACAGCCATGCTCAAGGGCCCCACAGCGAGGTCATGGTACAGGGGAGAGACAGAATCTGGGCTTTGGCTTTATTAGGGTCTGATGCTTGGGTGTCTCAGGGTTTCACAGGATCACTCATTATTGGCTAATTTGAAGCTTAAGAGTGGGTGTCAGGGCACAGGAGACTGGAGGTCTAGGGTCACAAGTAGTCAGTTATCTAAGTCATTTGGGGTTTCTGAAAAGGGAACTTCTTGGATGCTGGCAGCCTAGTTCCGTTTCTGGTTGTTTAGCTAGTAGCTGTGTTATACAGTTGACACTATGCTTACTCAATGGTGTATGTCTTTTGATATGGAAGCATTGGCAACCAAAAGCTTAATGTGAAGCCCTGCAGTTCATATAAACAAGGAGGCAGTTCATACAAATTCAGGTGTGGAGCCTTAGGCAAACCTTAAGGTTTACCCACCACCAATGGAACCATCTTTATCCATGCTTTTCCCCAATTTTCTTATTTATCGGACCTCCAGAGCAGGAGGGATCATTTTTCATGGATTGAAGCATTATCTGTTTCTGGAGAGATGTTTTGGAATTGACCACAAATGGAGGAGTGATCAAATAAACATTGTCTTTTTATGTTATTTTATTTGCCTGGAATATGATTGTAGGGTCTTGGAGACACAGATCAAATATATTATTCATTTATTCATTAACTTTTAAAGGGGAAATTTTTTTCCTGATTATGAACTCTATAAACAGTGTAAAAACCCTAGACAATAAATTTGTAAATATGTTAGTGAAAATCATCCATAATTCTGCTCTCAACAGCTAATACCATTTGATGTCTTTTCAGCATTATTTCAGCTGTATTTCCTTCCTATGTGTTTCCCTAGGAAAATGTGTGTGTGTGTGTGATTTACAAAGTGTGGGACAATATTTGATATGCTGTTTTGCAAGGCGTTATTTTCTTTTGATGCTATACATAAGACATGCTTCCAAGTAAATATGATCATACATCAACATTATTCATGATTTTTGTTTACTTCTTTTAATGAACTGATCATAACTTAATTTTCTAAACACTTTCATTGAGCACTTGAGTCATTTCCAATTTTTTCATTGTTACAAACAATGCTTTGCTTTGAGCTATCTAATATACAAAAAAAATGTTATTTATAAAGCAGGGATAAGAAATCCTACTGCACAAGCTTTATGTGGGCAGTATGTAAGATGATGTTTAAGTAAACCATGATGGCATATATTCCAACAAGATTTTTCATGTTATCTAGATTTTTAAGTATGTTATCGCATAGGTGGGGACGTATAAACACGTCATTTCTCTTTCTTAATGCTTGTGCTCTCTCCTGATTGCATTTGACTGAGGTTACTAGGTCATTCATCTAACAACATGCATGGAAGAGTTCTGCTGTCAGGTACAATATTCAATGCTAGGGATACAATGGCTAATAAGGCATAGGTTTTCTCTCTAATGGAGTGTACATTCTGATGGTAGACACGAAGTTGAAAAAGAGTAGAAAATAAGCAAAGGACAATGAATGTTGATATATGTTATGGAGGAAATGAATAAGGTTTTGATACTGAAAATAATAGTATAGCATCAGTTGAAGTGTTTAAGGAATTACTTTCTGAAGAGGTGACATTCAAACCGAGACATAAAATTTGGGGATACTAAGTCATAAAAAATTGAAAAAAAAAAGGAAAAAGAAAAGAAACTGTAGTAAGTTGGAAGGTTGGGAGACTGGGGAGACTATGCTGGAGCCATAGGATGGGTTACACAGTACAGGGTCATAGGCCACAGCAAGGAGCTTTGGTTTTTATCAAGGTACAGTTGGAAGGCACAGATGTTACTGATGCCTCTCCTATTGCTCTTCCTTACGCTTTAAGTTGAAAGTTTCGCTTACATTGCTTTTCCCTTTATAAGGAGACAAAACAGTCATAAAACATATTCTTTCTTGATATTTTTCCCATGTGATACTTATTGTTTTTGAAACTGACTAATGAAGAAGAATGTCTTATTTTGTAAATAAGAAAATTAGCCCTTTAATTTTTTATCTGTTACTATGAAAGATGAGTTCAAATCCCCAATCATGCTTGTGGATTTTTCTGTTTCTCTCGATTCTGTCAACTTTTGCTTAATATATTTTGGTAGTCTATTACTAGTTGCAAACAAATTTAAGATTGTGTATCTTTCTGTTGAATTGATTGCTTTGTCATAGGGACATGTCTCTTTATACTTGAATAATACTATTACCTTAAAATCTTCTTTGCCTGCTATTGATATAGCCAGAAGAGTCTTTTTTTTTCTTAGTGTTTCTATGGTTTGTCTTTTACTTATTTATCTGTTGTATGTTTTGAAAACATCATCTCCCCCTCCCCAACACAGAGACACAATCTGCCATTTTGCTTTTCTTAATTCCTATATTCAAATTTATTGTGTTTCATCTCATCAATACTTTTCTTTATTATCTCTGGGTTTTGTATCCTGCTCAGAAAGACTGACGCTATTTACAGTAAAATTGTAAATTTATTAGCCCATTTGTTGAAGTATTTTTATAGTTGCGTGCTTTGTATTCAAGTTTTGTTCTGTTTGAAATATTTTTCTGTGTGAAGATTGAGACAATAATGTTTTGGGTGGTTGAGGCTATTGACCAGTTGGTTCTGATGTTTAGTTAAGAGTTTAGAACAATGTTAACTGAATCTAAACTTTTATGCTATCATTCAGATAAACTCATATACTTCTTTTTTTCTTACTCTATCAATAATATATGAGTTGTATTTCAAAAATTTCATAATTATATTAGTGTAATTAAAATATCTCCTTAATATTTTAATGATTATGAGTTTATATTTATATCAGTGTAATGTTATTTGGCTAATATCTTCAATCCTGTTTTATTTTCAAGTTGACGTTTACTGTGGTACTGTGGATTATCTCATTATTTATTGCTATTTCACTAAGTGAAATTGCTAATTAATTATTAATTCACTTAATTTACTCTGATTTAAAAATAGCTTCTATTGCTTTTTTCTTTTTAAGATTTGCATTTATCTAACATATCTCTGCCCATTCTTTAATTCCTTAATCTAGCTTTTTAAAAAGTGATCTTATAAAGAATTCCCTAATTCTGAGTCTTATTTTTTATTAGGAAACTTTGTACGTGCTAGGGGACATAGTTTATGCATTGATTTATTATAAATACACAATAACTCTATAAAGCTATTCTTTTATCAATTTCTCTGAGGAGAAAGCTGAATATTAGGGAAGCGAAATAAATTTTCCAGAATTGTACACCTAAAAAGTTATTGTAAAACTTCTTTAAAACATGTTGTATCTATTTTCATTTTTGGTTCCTATTTCTTATGCAACTTTTCTTACTGTATTTTGCTATATGTAATATATTTTCTTTTGTTTTTTCTCTTTAATTTTAGATGATCCATATGTTCTTGCATTCTGGTCAAAAACCCATAACATAAAATTTACCAGTTCAACCAAATTTAAGTGTGTGGTACTATACTGTTAACTATATGAACATTGCTGTGCAACAGATCTCAATAATTTTTTCAAGTTACAAAACTGAAACTCCATACCCACTGAACAACAACTCCTGTATTCCCCCCACTCTCCCAGAAGACATACATCCTTAAGTGCTTTAAGAGCATACTGCAACTATTTTTAAAATAAGATTATCTTTTGGGGTATGTGGTGGGGACTTGATAATAGGGGGAATCTAGTAACCGCAATGTTGCTCATGTGATTGCATATTAATGATACCAAAAAAAAAAGAGTATCTTTGAAGTCTCCCAGTTGAAGTTTGAAATCCAGGACAACACATTTTTCTCCCTTTTCTGAACTTCAGGTGTTCTTTAATATTATCTAGGTTTTATTTCCATACAATTAGTACATAATTGCTTTTGATCTTCGTATCTTTGAAGAAGAATGTTTAGACCTTTTTTCCAGCTTTATAACTACATTTTTAAGATTATCTCTACTTTTAAGTGGTTTGAGTTAACTTCAATATCATTTCTGTGCCTTTCCTGTGACTTATCTCATTATGTTAATTTTTTTGATGATAAGAATGTATATTCAAGAATTTCTTTCTTTTAACCTGCTATGCTTTTTTGAATCCTTGAATATGTGAAACTATTTCTTATTGTTCTAGTAATTATCAATAACACATTAAGAGTTGGATTTTTAGCAAATTAAGATTGTGGAATATTTTTTTCACTATTGAATGCATAATGATAGCCTAAAAGTTTAGATCACTTATACTAGTTTTTAACTTCAAAAAGTTTTACTTCTATATCACATTAAATTTTAACATTTAGGTCTTCTTGACTCAGTCATCATGTACAGATATAAAACCATATATTTACATAAATTCATATGTAGTTATAACTATATGTGTAGCTATTGGCTACTTTGTTCCCAGTTGTTTTATACAGCTATTATGTGCATAAAGACATATGGGTGCAGTACAACCAATGTAGTGCAAACATTTTGATTGTATGTTTATCAGTCAAACTCTGAGCACATACCTCAGAAAATCATATATTTATTTAACAATTTTATGTATACAGTTCTATTAATCCACATATTAAATATTGATAAAGTTCAATTATTTCCAAACATTTTTAGAGAAATAATTATAAGCACAAGAGATTTTCTCTCTGGCTCCGAAGTTGGTATCTGCTCTCTTTGGTTCTTGACTTGCTCATCTGTTAGGCTATAGGCAGGGATCACACCTGACTTGTTCATCACTGTAACCCCACTGCCTTCCTCATGGCCTGGAACCTCTTAGTTGCTCAGTAAACATAGAATGATGATTTGGACTAAGAATGACTCATACACATGCTAAGAGAGAGAAATTCATTTGCTAGAGGCAGACAGTCTTCATTCCAGATTGGTAACACTGCCATGCAGTTTTTCTTCTTGCACCCCAGAGCTGTTCAAATGGTGCTGCAGAGTTTAACATTACAGGCTCCCTGTGGGAGCTGTCACAGGAATTGAGTGGGTAAGGAGGACAAAGGGGGATACATAGCAATTCAATGTCCCCGAACAAATTTAACACCGCTTACATTTTGTTCTTTGTTTATACAAATAAAAACAAATGATAAACACAGGAAAACAAACCAAGATACAGTTTAAAAATCATATTCCTGCACAATGCTGTCTTCTAGATAAGGTACCTATTATTACCTCTAAGTGGATTTATACATGCATGGGACAATCACACTTCCTTTTGTCTTCTAACAGCAAATAGGCTGGTATATGTAAGCATAATTAATGGACACATACATACTATAGAAGGACACATTTGTAATTGTCATTAGGATAATGAGTAAATCATATTGAATACTTTTATAGGTATTAAATGTATATGATTAGTTTTTATGTTATAAATGATATTTTTAGCTTTTATCTTAAAAATATCACGGGGATTATAAAATCCCATAGCCTGGAATGAAGAGTTGAGACAGCACAGCCTATTTCTAGAGAAACATATAAGCTGCCTTATCTAGCTTGGAGCACATGGCTATGATAAATGCAGTTAGTTTGGCCACTGTAAAGTTACTGAAGTCTCCACAAGATGGCAGATTCAGAGTCTGGGATTATTTATACCCTAGCAAATGGTAAATATGCCTACTAAGTCTTATTTTACAACACTAATTGGCCAAGTTGATTGCAACAATTAAAATTAACATGCTTTTTTAAAAAACCAACTTTCTACTTTCTGTATTAGAATACATGTCATAATGAATCCCTCGAGACACAGTCTTATGCCATACTATATAGGTTATTAAAAGAGTAACCAAAACATAGCTAATACTATTTAACTTTTCCCAATTATTTCAAAATGAATCACCTCACCTTTATATGCATAATTCGTTAATACAGCTATGGTGTAAAAAGATTGCTTCTCACAAAATACCTATAAAAGCCACTCTTTTAAGAGTTGTCTTATCTATTGTTTTGGGAGAGAAATAGCACCTTTTCTCACAGATTGCTGCACAGTTCATGAATTAATAGATGGCTAAGTCCTCTAGAAAAGGTAATAGTTTGATGAATACCTAGATGAGCGTTCATCTAGATTTCTCACTAATTAACATTCTATCATGTTCTCTCTCCCTCTTTCTGTATACATACACATATTACTTATATTTATATTACACATTATCACATCACATATTATTTTTATTTATATAAACAAGATGTATCTAGCACACACAACAGTCGCTCTTTGCTGAACGATTTCAGCATGATGCAGGCATCATGACACTTCATCTCTAAATACTCCAGCACAATGTCCTAAAAATAAGAGCATGCTCCCACCTAAGTAAGCTGTAATTATCACTCCTAGGAAACATAACTTTCATTCATTAATATCTAATATACATTTTATGTTCAAGTTTCCCTAATTGTCCTAAGAACATTTTATATACAGTATCTATAAAAAATTATGTACTGGACTTATGTTATTTTTAAAAATCTATTTAATCTAGAATGGTCCTCCTTCCACCTTCTCAGTTTTTCATGACCTTGAATTTTTGTAGGTTTCCAGAGCGTTGTAGCATGTTGTACATTCTACACATGTCTGTTTTCTTGTGACTATGTTTGTCTAATTTTTTTATATTATATAGGTGATAGTATATATGTATTTTTTCAACAAATGAGGAGATAAATAATCTCAGATTTTTCTATTAATCACTGATGCTGAGTCTACTTGCTTCATGGAACTGGTCCCCTATAGAGTTCTTCATTGTAAGAGTGTACTTTCTTTTTTGTAATTAATATTCTGTGTCTCAGACTTTAGAAATATCTGATTTATAAAAACTTTTATTCACTGTTTTTGGTATCCATTGATTCTTTTTTGAAAGCATTTTCATAAAGTAAAAAATAAAAATATTCATCCACGCATTCATTCCACAGATATTCACAAATGTCTTCCATGTGTGAGATTTTGTGGTCACTGGGGATGTAGTGAAGAACAGGACTGTCATATAACCCTTCACTCAAGAAACGTAAAGTGTAGTGGACAAACAACACAGAATTAAATAATTTTCTGTAGATTTTAGTAAGACTCAGAAAGCAAATAAACATGATGCTGTGTTAAGAAAATAATATTGTTTGGGTATAATTTAGATAGAATGGCCAGAGAAATTTTCTTCCAGCATGACATTTAAACAAACCCTTAAAATAAATGGAGCAAGCAGTATGGGGCATGGAGAGTTGAGTGCCTGGGGAAAAGGTTAAGATAGAGGTTGGAACAATACAAATAGCCTTTTAAGGATCATTCTGCATGCAATGTTGAGAATCAATTTTAAGAGTGTAATATTAAATTCAAAGATTGGTTAGAAAGCTACTCAACTAATCTAGGTGAGGGATGATGTAGGGGCTAGTGAAGGCGAAGAAAAGGCAAAGGAGACATAACTGACCCCACAGTTAGCTAAACATGACATCATATTATTTTTAGATGAGAATGTTTATATCAGTGACATGGTTTAAAATGGTACGTATTTCAAGTGTGTGTTTCTAAGAAATGAGGAAACTCCTATTTAGTTCCAATAGATTTGGTAGCAACATTGGTTTTTATTTTGGTCTGGGGGAAAGAAGGCAGCCTATGTGTGTCTGTGTCTGAGTGTATGTGTTTGTGTGCGGCCGGGAGATTGGGGAGAAAGAAGATACTGGGGAAATGGCTGTGTATCCAAGTATAGCCACTACTTTTTTTTTAAATCACAGTTGTATTGAAATATTATTGATGTATAACATATACAAGTTTAAAGTGTTGATGGTTAGATACATGGATATATTGCAAAACGATTACCACAATAAGGTTATTGAACACCTCTATCTCCTCATTACAATTGTGTGTGCGTATGTGTGTGGGGATAACAATTAAGATCTACTCTTTTAATAACTCTTAAGTATATAATATAGAATTGTTAATCAGTCCTCATACTGTGCATTAGATCCCCAGATCTTATTTATCTTATAGTTGGGAGATTGTATCCTTTGACCCTGCTATGGCTACCTCCCAGGACTCTGATAACCACCATCCTGCTCTTTATTTCTATGAGTTTCAGCTTGTTTAAAATAAGTGAGAATGTACATTATTTGTCTTTCTCTGCCTTACTTATTTTACTTAGCATAATACCCTCAAGGTCCATCCATGTTGCTGCAAAAGGTGTGATTTCCTTATTTCATATCTTACACTTTCTTTATCCATTCATCTGTTGATTGACACGTTGTTTCCATGTCTTGGATATTGTGAATAATGCTGCTTATGAACATATGGGAGCAGATTTCCTTTGGATATATACCTAGTGGAACTGATGGATCAGATATAGTTCTATGAATTTTTTGAGGAGCCATCATAATGTTTTCCATAGTTGCTACACCGATTTACATTCTCACCAACAGTGCAAAAGGGTTCTTTTTACTCCACATCCTCGCCAACACTTGCTGTCTCTGTCGTTGTGATAATGGCTATTGTAATCTCATTGTGATTTTGATTTGCACTTCCTTGATGATTAGTGATGTTGAGCATCTTTTCATGGACACATTGACCATTCCATTTGTATGTCTTCTTTGGAAAATATCTATTCAAGTCCATTTTTAAATCAGATTGGTTTTTTGTTTGTGTATTTGCTTTTGTTTTTGCTATTGTGTTGTGTGACTACCTTACACATTTTGGATGTTAACCCCCTTCATGGATATATTGTTTGCAAACATTTCCTCCCATTCTGTTTTGTTGATTGTTTCTTTTGTGCAGGAGCTTTTAAGTTCTATGTAGTCTCGCT
The DNA here is from genome assembly GCF_040802235.1 of Manis javanica. NCBI lineage: Eukaryota > Metazoa > Chordata > Mammalia > Pholidota > Manidae > Manis > Manis javanica. The sequence goes on from NC_133162.1 coordinate 67,418,302, forward strand.
TGTTTATTTTTGCTTTTGTTGCTTAGGCTTTTGGGGTCAAGTAGAGGCTGAGATATTCCTACATGGAATATTTACAAATGTCTTAACATACATACATTGTCTACATCTTCTTATTTTTTATTCTCCTTTTCACAATAGACACTTGGGAGAATAATTTATGCCCTGGCTTCATGTGTTCTTCCATACAAAAAAAAAGAACAGAAAAGAAAAGGAAAGGCAAGCTGTAAGTGTGTTACAAGAATCAACTACCTCTCTGGTCCACCTTCAATTCATTCCTGACTTTTCTTGTTTTCTGTTCCAAATTTGCCTTAATTCTGACCTTTAGAATTGTCCCCTGAATTTATCCCTACTTTCTTATTAATTGGTTACTAGATAAAATTTTATCATTTGATTTGTCTGCAACACAGACAATCTTCCGGATTATAGGGAGCATGGAAGGACACCTTACCCTTGTCCTCATCCCTGGTACTTTAAGTCACAATCTCTGGTTCTGAGCCACCTCAGTAGGTCTCTTTAGCCTGGAATTTAAACACTTTAATGCCCATTTGGTTGTTAAGACTTCAGAAGATAAGCCTAATATGTCTAGGCTTGTCATAACAGATATAGACATAACTCAATTAGTGTCTTATCTCACTTGACAAGGTAGTCATTTTCAAATTACCACGGAACATTTTTTTAGGTACTGCCTTCAAAGTCTCAATCCCATTTTTAAAAAATGTCCTTAAACATTGGTATATCTCCACCTTGCACAGCAGATTTCATATTTACCCTCAATGATGAATTATTCAGCATCAAATTTGAGGAAATAATCAGTGATCAAGTTAGAAATTGCTGTTTAAGTTTAAAAAAACGTAGTTACAAATGTATAAGATTTTTTTCCCCCTGGGACCAGTCAGCTTATACTGAGGGCCATTTATAAAAAAAATCTATTCCAAGATACAAATATGAAATTGATTTCTCTGGGCAGGAAACATTGTTTCACTCTATCTAACTTCACGAGCCAAGCACACCCCATTGTTCCCCAGCCAGGTCCACTGTCCTCTCGGGAGGGCAAGTTAAGAATGGATGATGCTGCAGCTAAAGCCTTCTTTCTGCTCCTTAAATATTCAAAGCTCAAATAGAATGTGGTGTACTTTCAGGAAAAATTTAGTAATACACGAAGAAGACTATTTCCTGACAGAGAAAATGTGTGACAATATACCTGCTTTTCCTACATCAAAAATCAAGCGTTCGGTATACAAATGTGGAAATAAGGTTTAAACTTTCAGATATTTGCACTCAGGAGATGTGATTCAAGCTTTGATTTTTCTGGATTGGAAAATACTACTTCTTTCAGCTTTAGAAATCTTCATATTTTTATTTATCAAGGTTTTCTTTTTCTTAGTGTATTCTGAGCTCAAAAGCAACCTCAGAACAAGAGAAATAAAGAAGAGTGGAGTCAGAATGAAGATTTGATTCTTGAAAAGAATAGCATTTGTAAGTATGTTCTAATCTTCTATTTGACATTCACTTTGCACCACTGAAGATTAAGGACTCAATGATTTTGTTCTTGGAGTTCCAAGTCACTTGCATCCCAGAAGCTCTGCCAATATGCTTTGTGATGTTTGAAGTTTTCTTAGATTTTTTTCTTCTATAAGTAGAGAAAAATTATCATTCCTGAAATATCCTCTAAGTTTTGGTTATGTCAGTGTGTCAGAGAAACATGGGGGGTTCAGAAATTGCTCACAACATTATCAAGTCAGTGAATGTGTCTTCTGAAATATAAACTTCCTCACATAGACGTTTGGAATTGATGGTTGGTGCTTGGCTGAGGGCACTTCACTGTCCTTGGACATGTGTTCTTTATCCCTCTCTAGATGAAGAAACATAGTCTCTCCTGCAAGTTAGTGTCCTCAACCTTGTTGAAGCCATCATGAGGGAGGGATTTTTGATGTACCAAGGGAGCAGCAGGGTTGGGGAGTGAGGGGCCAAACAGTCGGTTTACTGAATATGTAAACACCTAGCATGGACCTCTCACGTAGTAACACTTCAATGAATATCAATTGCTATGCTTTTTATAGTTTATCATCTTTTCTAAGGGAGTTGAAGACTTAAATGAAGGACTTCAGGACCAAATTGGAATTTTAAGAATAAGAAAGGGAAAAAAAAATCCTTATTCGCTGAGCTTCTACCATATGCCAGGGTCTCAATCACATGTTCTAGAGAATTTATATGAATGGGTAAATTAATTCTCCACAGCCCTGTGAGAGACACATAATTTCATATAATTAATATCGTTTCACAAATATGTGAACCGGCAGAAATTAATATATAATCACGTCCTCTGGGGCCATTGAAGAAGAGTCCAGCTTATAAATCAGCTCTTCTTGACTCTAGATTTTATTTCCCATGCCTTCCTGACAGACTCTAAATCATACCCAAATCAATAGAATGCACTGCTGTCTACTGAGGAGTGATCGGTGTCCCGGTCATCTTCTGGAGTGTTTCAGATCGTGGCGATCAGATGCACATCTGAGTGATGATTTTGAGTCAACAGGAATTGCTGAGAACTTTGAAAGGCTGGCTGAACGGCAAACTCATCAGCTTTTATGATGTCTGACTGGATCAGAATAAACCTGTTTTAATTCCCTGAGATGCACTGATAATTCCCCTTCTTCACCCCTAATTAAGACCTTGATTCCTGGTATACAGCATGGAGTCCTACTCCACAGGCTTCTTTTACACTGGTAGCTCCACTTACATTTCTGAATAAAATTTTCTAATGCCATCATCTTCATTATATTAGATTCTTATCCTCTAGAATATGTATACCAAATTTGTCTGTCATGTACCCATTAAAAAAAACTATTGTATGTATATTTTCTTTTTTATGACTTACTATATGTGTATATACATATTATATACATATTTATTTATTAAAGTATAATTAATATACAATATTATATTGGTTTCAAGTATACAACACAGTGGTTCAGCAGTTATACACATTATTAAATTCTTGCCCCAATTAGTGCAATTACTTTCTGTTAACATAGAAAGATGTTACAGAATCATTGGCTGTATTCTCCATGCTGACACATCCCCTTGACTAACACATTATGAATGAGATTCTTCTGCCCCTTTATACCCCTCACTTTCCCCACCCACCCATCTACCCCAACACCTCATCTCTGGTAACCACCAGTCACTTCTCAGTGTCTATGAGCCTACTGCTATTTTGTTCATTTTGTTTTGTTTGGGTTTTAGATTCCATAAGCAAGTGGAATCATATGGTATTTTTCTTTCTCCAACTGGCTTATTTCATTGAGCATAATACCCTCTAGGTCCATCTAGGTTGTTGCAAATGGCAGGATTTCTTTCTCTTTATGGCTGAATAATATTCCATTGTTTATATGTACCATATCTTCTTTGTCCATTCATTTACTGATGGACATTTTGGTAGCTTCCATATTTTGGCTATTGAAAATAATGTGACAATAAACATAGGGGATCATGCATATTTTGAAATCAGAGATTTTTTTTCCTTTGAGTAAATTCCTAGAAGTACAGTTATTGGGTTATGTGGTATTTCTATTTTAAGTTTTTTGAGTAACTTCCATACTGCTTTCCACAGTGGCTGCACCAATTTACACTCCCACCAATAGCATAGGAGTGTTTCCTTTTCTCCACATCCTTGTCAGCACTTGCTATTTCTTGTTCTTTGGATGGAGGCCATTCGAACTGGCGTGAGGTAATATCTCATTGTGGTTTTCATTTGCATGTCCCTCATGATTAGTGATGTGGAGCATCTTTTCATGTGCCTACTGGCCATCTGTATGTCCTCTTTGGAAAAATGTCTGTTTGAGTCCTCTGCCCATTTTTTAATTGGGTTATTTGGTTTTTTGATGTTGAGGCTTATGAATTCTTTATATATTTTGGAACCTTCTTCAGTACAACTGTGTACTTCCAATATATGCTGGTCTTTAGAGATATTTTTTGCATTCTAGAAAGAGGTGCCTCTCCTTGACTTCTGTGTCAGAAATCTGTGGTCAGAAAAGGTGGTTGTGAAAGCATCAGGTTCAGACTGTACAAAGTTCCTCCAGGCTGCTGCCCCTCCAAGGGAAGCCTCATTTGAAGGACACCTAGACTAGAGGAGGTCATCAAGAGCATCCCAACAGGGGTGAATTGTAAAGAGCTTCAAATGAGCAGCTCTTTGTTTCCCGAAGTTCTGTGCACACTTGGCTGTGAATAGTCAACAATTATTGAACATTTATGTGCTATGATAATTTCAGTAAATATAAAAAACATTTCAGATTTCTTTCCTTCATGGAGCTGAGATTTTACAGAAATGATAAATAATAATAAAAAGGATAAATGAGGACATACATATTAATTTATGGTAAATGATGAGGAGAAAAAGTAAAGCAATAATGTTACATATAAAACATCAGTTTTTCAAATTTACATGTATTATGTAATAATATAGTATGTGCATTATGAAATATACACAAAAATAAAAATAAAAAGTAAATTTGAATAGCAGTTCCAATACAATCCCCAGTGGATGATCTTGCATCTCTGTGGCCCGTGGTTGAAGAGCAGCACTGTTCAAACGAACTTTCTGTGATGTTGGAAATGTTCCTTCCGTGCTGTTCATAGATTGAGTCTTTAAAATGTGTCTCCAGTGAGACTGACGAAGCACACTATAAATTTCCTTTAACATTTAAATAGCCTGAATGGCTAGTGACTGTTAGATAGCATAACTCTAGAGGAAGCAAAGTTCTATTAAGGATATTGAGTCTGAGTCAAGTAAAATTTTGCCATTGCCCTTGACCTTTGACATCTATTTTACCTCCAAACTCTAAACTGAGCCCCATTTGACCTGAATTAATGATAACCTTTCTCCTTTCTGTCTGTAACTGTTTTCCTCCTGAATCCAAGGATACTTAATGAATTCTCCTGACTGTACCCCTGCTGGGATGGAATCTTCTAAGTTTCCGTCTATGTTGTCCTTTGATTCAACCATGTGGTCTCATACATTCACTGTCTCCAGATATTGTCACCCTAGCTACCTCTCTATCCATTTCCTGAGATTGTCCCCTGATACCCTCTGTTATTACATGGCTGCCCCCAGATCCTCCAAGTCTTCAGAAATTAATTCTGTGACAGTTCAGTTATTAGCCTTGGCATGCTGGTTGTATTATAAATTTGTCCTGCTTTTCCAAACACTCCTGGTGCTTAATCAAAGAAGCAGTCCTATCCAACAGTCCCATCTTAAATTATTGTTTGAGGCCAATGTGTTCTATTAAGCAGCTGTGTAAACCTCTCGTAAGAGAGTGCTTTTCTGTTTAATACTGGATTAAGTAATCCTTCTGGGTCTCCACTTGCATCTCCAGAGCAGAGTGGTACTACATCAGCAAAAAAATCATTCAAGAGTTTCTTGGAGAAAAGGTGGTTGTGAAAGCATCAGGTTCAGACTGTACAAAGTTTCTCCAGGCTGCTGCCCCTCCAAGGGAAGCCTCATTTGAAGGACACCCAGACTAGAGGAGGTCATCAAGAGCATCCCAACAGGGGTGAATTGTAAGAGCTTCAAATGAGCAGCTCTTTGTTTCCCAAAGTTCTGTGCACACTTGGACAAACAACTCCTCATCAGAAAGTGTTTTATTCAAAATACATGCCCACACATATATGCATCCCCATCAGGTCATCCAGGAGCCCCAAATATAGAAGGCAAGATCAAAACTCCTGAATTCAGCATGGGGCTGGCCCATCTAAAGAGCAGGTGAGGCATCAAAGGTAAAGCTCAAAACTTTTTCTCCCAAATATTCACATAAGCCTAGCAAGCCTGATGTGAAATAAAAAAGTAAGTCTAAGCAAAATATTAAAAATAGTCTTGAACAAAAGAGTTATAGTGAGGAAGAGTCATGTATAGTGGTTGTTTTATTTTTAGGTAAGACAATGAAAAAAAATCATGGTATTATACAGCAGAGTAAGATAATACAGAGGAAACAAAAGATGTGAATTTCACAAGAAAAACAAATTAATTTAAAAACAGCACAAAGAATAGAACTGATGAATGCATAAAAGAATTGGTTGTTTAAATAAACCAATAAAATAGAGAAATGCTTAATTAAAAGAAATTGCAAATGAGAAAGTGGTTTCAATTCACAAGAGGGTATTATATAAGATTTTATAATGATTATGTTTCAATATCTTGGTGAAAGAACACTGACTTAAAAAGGAGAAGTGAACCTAATAAATTCCATACGATATAATAAATTTTTAAAAAGTTGATCAGAAACATCTATAAAATTTTGGCCCAAGGTGGTTTTAAAGAAAGTTCCTATAACCTTTAACAAATAAGTCCCATGATCTTTAACAACTCCTGGATTTAAAAGTATTTTTAGCCACACCAATTATAGGCTTTCTGAGACTAGAAAATGGTGAAAGGTCATGAGCATGAGCTACGTCAGGAGCAACTGCACCGTCAGGACCACCTGTGCCTCCAGGTCCATCAAGGCTACCACATCAAAATAAAGAGAGAGAGAAGCTACTGTCAGGGTTCAGGAACCACAGATCATATTTGTAGGGTAGGCAGAGAAAGAAAACAACTTGAAAATAAGAGAAATGTGTATTCCTAGGGTTATAAAATTATGAATAAGATGAAACTAAACAGAACATATTTCAAAGGGCTCTGGACAAAGGTGCAGTACATCCCCCAAAATGATGGATATCAGTTAACAAATGATATGGCTTCATTGAAATACATTAGTACAAAATCTGAGCTACCTACTGAACCCAAAACAAAGAATTTATAACAATTTTAAAAAGATAGGCAGCTATATAATACTCTCAAAAGATATGCCTAAAGTGATAAGACAATGTCATAGTATAAATGTTTCATTAAGCACACATAAGCAATAATAATGTAAGGTTTCTAAGATCAGCTTCTATTCCCTTTTAAACACGGTGATATAAAAGCAATAACCATTTTTGTATTTTTTCTGATTCCAAGGTCAGTAATCTTCAAGTACAGTAGGGATGGATGGCTTGCCTATGCTCCATGATGTCTGAGACCTCAGCTGGAAAGACCTGAATGATTGGGTGACATTCACATGCTGAGGCAGACAGCACCTGGTGGCTCCTTCTTACACCCGCAGAGCCTGGGCTGGGATAACTGAAAGACTAGACTCAGCTGGGACTGAAGTTGGTGCACCTGGAGGTGGTCTTTCCACATGGCTCAGGCTTCTCCAGTAGGATGGTTGAGTTATGAGAAGGAGAGTCCCAAAATCAAACATTTCAAGAGAACCAGGCAGAAGCTACATGGCTTTTCATGATGTAGCTAAGGAGCCACATAGTATCATTGTTACCAAACTATTGGTTGAAGCACTGGTGAGTCAGTCCATAAGGATTCAAGTGAGGGATGTATACTCCATCTTCCACTGAGACCTTTTTTAAACCTTCATAAAAACAGGGGATGTAGAATCCAAAGCTAAAACCATTAAACAAGACAAAGTCAATCATTTCATTTACTACTGAGTACAACTGACTTCATGAAGCTGTGAATGTCGAGAATCTATGTTAAAAAATTATATCAAAATATATAATGCAGAATACTCTAATTTTTCAAATCAAGTTTCAAAGATATAAAAGATGAAATTTCTATGCAAATTAAAGTTAACCTGGAATATTTACTCAAACATTTTACATAGTAGAAAAAAATGTATATTTTTCCTGTGTCAATTGATAATTTCAAAATTAACATGTGTTAGGCCACAAAGGAAATGTCAATAAAATCTTTAAAAGCATAAATTGTATAAGCCAATTTCCCCACCTCAATACTTTTGGTAATAAAAATAAATAGAAAAAAATGTTTAACGAACATTGAAAAGCAATAACACAGCAATTTAAAATATCTTCTAAATATCATGTGTCAAAGAGGAAATGAAAACTGCAATTACAAGCTCTTTACTAATTAGAGAAAATGACAACAACACATAGCAAAATATATGGGATACAGCTAGCTCTGAACTCAAATGAAAATAAGTATATGCTTATTTTATACACTTAATTCCTATCCATAAGTGTTCTGGAAGGAAAATCCTAGTATAACTATAATTATATCTATGTATCATCAATCTGTCTAATGCAACATCACTCTTTACTTATTTTATCTGTGTGTATTACAGTTGGCCTGGTGGGAATTAATCTAAAAAGCTTATCAAAAGGACATCAGTTCAGTTAATAGGATATTGCTTCAATAGATTTTGGAAGCTACATGTAATTATATGCAGCCATCACATAAACTTGGAGAAATGCTTATGCTAAAGAAGGATACAGAGCAAAATTTTACTTGTATGTAGGACACTGAAAAGGATATAGCAGAAGGAACACTGGTATCTTGTCCATTCCTTCCTCTCTTTTTCCAGAGCCCTAATTTTTTGGGGGATAATTCACCATCCATCACACAGCCATGTACTCTGCTAATTTAACCACTATAATCTCACTTCCCATCCTAGTGAATTTCTTTAGGGGTTGACATGTGACTCAGTTCTGACAAGTGACATGAGGGAGCATTTGCTGAAGGGTTCTGGAAAATATTCTCTTGTTCTTAAAAGAATGAAAGACTTCTTTTTCAATGTAGTTCTTTTGTGTTTGCATAGTGTTAGAAATTGCTGTAGCCACTTTGAAACTCTGAGGAGAGTTAAGCCAACATGTTGAAGATTTCCAGTAGAAGAGGAAAACTATGTATTTTGAATCAGTAAATAAACCAGCCTGGGAGAAGCTGCCTTCTCTTGGAACTTATTATGTAAGATAGGAACTCTTCTGTTTCAGCTCTTTGAACTGCAATAGCCTCTTATTTGAATCTGTGATCACCTTTTTAAAAAAAATTTTTTATTAAGGTATGATTGATACACACTCTTATGAAGGCTTTAAATGAAAAAACAATGTGGTTACTACAGTTACCCATATTATCAACTCCCCACACATACCCCAATGCAGTCACTGTCCATCAGTGCAGCAAGTTGCCAGAGATCCACTATGTGCCTTTTCTGTGCTACACTGTACTCCCTGTGATCCCCAACACCATGTGTACTAAACATAATACCCCTCAGTCCCCTTCTCCCTCCCTCCCACCTGCCCTCCCACACCCCTCCCCTTTGGTAACCACTAGTTCATTCTTGGAGTCTCTGAGTCTGCTGCCATTGTGTTCCTTCAGTTTTGTGAAGCTGTGATCATTTTATAAGATACATAGGATACTGATTGAAAATGTTACTAGGGGTGTGATGGTGTGCATTTTTTATTTTTCTTTCATTGTTTTTCTCTTAATTTTTTCTTTGGTATAATATTTACATTATTGAGTCTGTTAATGTTTCTGCTTGATAGGGATTTTTCTATTTTTCCTGAGGCTTCTGCAGCTCTTCCTATCATGGATCAATTTCTCAATCCATTTGTTAGAGGCATAATGGAAGAACTTCTACATGAGGTCAAATGTGGATGAGGATAACTTTAAGTCCTAGGTACCTTGGCATAATTATATCCTATTTCACAATAGATCCTAGCCATTGGGTCCTCAGAATTATGAAGGGTACAATATTGAAGGCAAATAGACTTTTAACCACATGTTCTACAATGGAAAGAAAGAGGTGGAGTTTGGCAAATGCCTGAAGTTAAATAAGACGATAGAAAAAAAATGTAGATTTTTAAATGAAGGAGGCCCAGATAACAAGAGTGTAACCTAATTCTTTGAGATATTTCTCCAGGTCTTTCTGGAGATGTAGGAAACACAAATTAAAAGTGTTTATCCCTTATTCAGGAAAGAAAACAGATGGTATCAAGGGGCATTAAGTAGTGAGGAAAGCTTACGTAAGTATCAAGCACTTTGAAATGTTAGGTCTTGTGATTACTCCAAGCAATTGTTGAATATTTTTGAAACTTGAAAAAGAAAATCAAAAACATAATATCTGAAAGAAGCATAAAATGTTTTATTAGCATCAGTGTAATAAAAGAGAAAGGATAATACATGTAGAATTAAAAATAAACAAAACAAATTAAGCACCTTGGTTCAGCTGTCAACTCCTTCATTAAGTACCTGGGAGATGTTTGGGATGCCAATCAGATGTTTGTAAGAGCTTCTTATTCTGTCTGACTTAACCCCTCTATGCTTCAGTTCCCGGGTATATGAAGTTGTTTTCATAAGAAGTAGAGGAGTTTTCTGTAGGTTACAGAAACAGAGAAACCCAGAAAAGAAGTGGAGCCCCGGAAAGGAGAGAGCTGAGATAGGGGTATTAGAATCCAGGTGTTCTGTAGCCAGGAGCCCAACAGGAAGCACCCCAGGTCAGACAGGAATACCCAAGACTTGGAAACAAGGATGGCAGGAATATGATGTGAAAAGGCAAGGCTCCAGAGCTTTGGTGCTCCTAGAACATTAAAAGCAGGCAGAACAGGAATTTCTGGAGCAGCGAAGGACAGTCATTGAATCTTAAAGGTCGCATGTGTTTTGGGGTCTGGGGAGCTCCTCAAGAAGATGTGACCTCCACCGACCTGAATGCTGGACCCAGGCCTTAGGAGGCTCCTCACCTTCTCCCCTGTCCTTGGAATGTATGTTCTTCTTGCCTTACCTGCTCCCAGAAGCCACTCCAAGGATACAGCCGTGAGATAGAAATGTGGTGTTGAGAGCATCTGGACAGGGTATATGACTGAACCCAAGTTAGGTCCCTATACAAACTGCAAAAATTCTGATGGGTGGGTGAAAAAATCTATGTGTTTTGCAAGCACCCAAGACAAGCCTCATAAGTTCTCCTGCTTATTAAACCTGCCACCTACCAATCTGGAATGGTTTGCCTCTTTCTTTGGTCTCTCCCTGCCCTCTACATACTGAGAGTCAGTTTCAGATTATACCCAGGAAGCTCCTGAGGAGGTCGTGAACCAACAGGGCACCCCCATGGCAGTCATTAGTGAGAACACTGTTTCTGGTTCTTTCTGTAGGTTAAGGCATGGGAAACATTCTAGTTCTTTCTAGTTCTGGATAATGATTTGTATGGAAATATTAGAGTGCCACTTCTGTGTAAGAGCATGTATATACCAAGGAGAGACTCTCAAAAGCTTTCCTGGTCTACAATGGCCAGCAATATTCCAAAAGAGACAGGTCTATTAGTCTGGGTCCCTCAGTGAGGCTAAAGCAGAATAGATGCTCCAGCAAATCTACAACAGACCTTGTAGTATGAGGTAGAAGTAAACCTCTTTTATTAAACCTCTGAGAATTCTGGGTTGTCACTGCAGTATGTTTTATGATGAAGCTGTATTGACCAGTACACCTCTTTATATTGTTATAAGCAGAGGCAAATTCATTGTAGAGAGTAATTTCCCCATGGATAGCCTTAGTTAGTAGCCATAGGACATAAGGATGACTGCATAAGCAACACCAATGTGTGAGAAGACAAACTACCAAGGGATGTAAGCAACAGAAACAAATAATTGCAGAGCTAAATTCCCAAGTACTGCAGACTTTGGAATTTTCATGGTAACAATATGAAATACCTACATATGGAATGCTTAAGGAAATAAGCAAAATTACAAAGAAGAAAATCATTAGAAAGATAGATTTTAGCAAATAAAATGAAATGTCTAAATGTGAACAATATGATCAGTTAAAAAAAATCCTGACCCAAGAGATGAGCTAAACAGCCAACCAAGTATAATTGAAGAAAGAGGAGTGATATGAACTAAAGATTTTATATTAAGTACTTTTAACTAATTAAGAATATATTTATTGTATATATATATATTTATTATGTTTATTATATATAATATGTATATCATATCTATACATAATAGATGTATAGAAATATAGGTACATGAATATACATATATGTATTATATTTTACATATACAAAATGTATTCAGAATGCAGGAAGAGATAAAGGATATGACAAATATGAAAGAATAGCATAATGACATGGTGGATAGAATAAGATTGTCAGCAAATAAAGTAATATTCATTGAAAAGGAGCTTTATTTAGAGAATTAGTACCTTCAAATGTTTCCAAATTGGTGAGACATTACCCCAAGCTGGATAACCAAAGCAACTTATGACTGAACATATGACAGTGAAACTGCAGATGGAGAGAGAGAGAGAAGATCCTGAAAGGGGCCAGACAGAAAGGAGAAATCACCTCCAAAGGAATGAAGTCAGAATGACAGAATACTCCTAAGTATAAATAGGGAAATGTTTAACCATTTATCAATTCAACACCTCTGAATTTAGTGTTTCTTTGTTCTAGGCACTGTTATAACCTCCAAGGATACGGCAATGAGCAAAACTGAAAATGTCTCTGGTCTCATGGAACTCATACAGGGGCAAATAGAGTTAAATAAGTGAATGACATTATTAAAAAAAAAACAATTTCGTATAGAAATAAGTAAGGTGCTGGATAGTGGTTGCCTTGGTTATTTTAGATAGGGTCATCAAAGTGAACATAATGGTGAAGTGACAGTAGAGCTGAACTCTCCATATGGAGGGACCATACAAATAATTGAAAGTGATCCTGTAGGCCCTGTGGTAAGAATGAATGGGCACAGAGAAAGGCCCCAGAGAGGAGGTGATAATGGGATGATAAGATAGCAGACACCAGCAAGACTCGGAAGGAGACTGGACCGTGTTTTAATGACAATGAGAAGAATTTGAAAGTTTTAATAGGGGAAATAACATGAATTGAAGTCTATTTTCAAAAAAGTCACTCTGTCTACAATGTGGAAAAGTGAATATAGTCAATTGTAGAAGAACACCATGTTGGATTTCCCCCTGTATTTTTTCTTTTTTCTGTAAAGCTAAGGTCAGAGCTTGTGTTTTAGCACTCTTATGGTTTAAATAAGAGGTAATTTAAACTGGCTTAATTTTAGAGGATACCTACTTTGGCCCCAAACCAAATTTCCAACATTTGCTAGTTTCAGACTTGGTTTGGTACAGGGAGTTAAATACTGTTATTAAAATTCTGCATCGCCCTATCTCAGACAAGCATTCTCTATGTGATATGGGTGATGGCTCCTAGCAGCCTCAGACTTTAGTCCTAATTGGTTTCAACATCATACAAGGATATCTTCTTTCCTGGTACCAATGGACTCTCCTGGAAGGGAGAACTCTTCTTTGCCTCTTTTGCTATTTCTACTCCCTTAACCATTCTGTGGCCTGAGATTTTGGCCCTCTGATTAGTGAGATGAGGGTCACATTCCTAAGGCTGTGCAGTTGGGAGGGAGTAAGGCTTGTCCCTCCTAAACCACACAGCACAGTCTCACCATAGGAGAGAGAATACTCTTCCTAGAGGAAGGGGGAGGAGCATTTGCCAGGAAATAAACATAGCTACTACAGAAAGATAAAAAGAAGTGTGCCCATTTCTTTAATAAAATTTGTTCTCCTAACCCCATGTTGTTTTGTCCTTTTTGGTAGGACCAACATCATGGTCAAGGGAAATTCTCATAGTGAAAATTAGTGTGATTTTTTTTCATATGATTTCATTAGAAATCACCAGTTAGCCTCATAAGGAAGATGATGGGGTCAGTGGAGAACTCAGTATTTCTTCCAGGTGGGGTCCAATACATCCCTTTATAGCACCAGCTATAACTAAAAAAAGGAGAACACAAGAGAACATCTCTAGGTGCCAAAATCCAAGGAAAGGCTTCCAAACAGATTATAATAGTCCATGAGGCATAGGGAGAAATTAACTTTTCTTTCTGTCCCCCATTAGATCAGCTCTTTTTCACAAAATAGCCCATGTGTTTTTCTTTGGCCATTATCTACACCCTGACTCCTCCTGAGGGGTAAAGGGAGGGAATTTCATTGACTCTACCATGTGACACTGACAGTGGTATAGAAATATCATAACTACAAGAACATTTGACTTCTGGTATTATATTGCTGGCATTACAAAGAGCCATAAAATAGAGAGGGAAGAGTGATTAAATAGAGAAAAAATATTTTTAGATCATTCATATTAAGATCTCTCTAGCATACTGTGTGGGAATCAATAGTTAGGAAATAAAAAAGAAAATTAATACATGAACTTTAATTTCTGTTCAGCATCATTTCATAAAATGTTTGAGCTTTTAAAAACTGGTTGAGGCTGCATCATTTGTAATTGGTCTGGAATAAAGAAATGTCAAAAGAAAGGCAAAATGATTTTTTAAGAGGCTGATATTGGCAATGTCAAAAAGGCATAAATTTTAAAGCTTTATAGCAAATTGTTCAGGTTTTAGGTATAACTGAATTAGATTACAGTTGAATTCAGAGCTAATCATTTTTTTCTAGAAAAGGAGACTATTTTAGAGTAATAAAATAAATCTATCCAGTACCGTTTCTTAGAGAATTTTAAATGCATTCATTATTGTTTTATTATTGAAGAAATTTGGCATTAAAATTTTACAGGTATTTATTGAAAAGTAGCTTTCTGAGCCCATGCAGTATTCCCCTGCTTCCCAACTTCCCACTGGAAAATAATCAACATGACAGAAGTAAATTGTACAAGGTTTGTATCAAGACCAGAAATTAGGAAGGAGTTCTATCAGTAAGATCATGACAGCAGTTTTGCTACTTAGAGCAGGGGATTGTGCCCCACCTAGGAATGAACTGCAATAACCACTATGGAAAATAAAACACTTTCTGCCTGGGAATCTCTGCCATACAGCTGTCTTCACCAAGATTCCTATCTCATTTTTGACAGGATTAAAAACCACATCATACACTTCCAACTGTCTCTACCTTTAAAATTACAGAAAATATTCTTGTTTTCCCTTTGCATCCAAATCAAAGTTTTAATGGTGATTCATCTAATACAAAAAAGAAACTCTTATAAGTCTGGGCATGCACAAGTTTCTTTACAAGTGCAAGGAAACATACACAATACATTAAAAGATGCAGTGATCAAAGTAAGGAGATATCAGGTAGTTAATTAACAAGATGCCCTCCTACCACTGAAATAAACTCGCTGCATGACAGAGTAAAAAACAAGAAGCAGGCGGAGCCAGGATGGTGGTGTGAGTAGAGCAGCGGAAATCTCCTCCCAAAACCACATATATCTATGAAAATATAACAAAGACAACTCTTCCTAAAATAGAGACCAGAGGACACAGGACAACATCCAGACCACATCCACACCTGCGAGAACCCAGCGCCTCATGAAGGGGGAGAAGAAGGCCACAAACCAACAAGAAGGAAAGCTCTTCCAGCTGTCACTCATACCAGCTCTGCAAACTATCTCTATCACCATGAAAAGGCAAAACTATAGGCAAACCAAGATCACAGAGACAACACCTGAGAAGGAGACAGACCTAACCAGTCCTCCTGAAAACGAATTCAAAATAAAAATCATGAACATGCAGACAGAGATGCAGAGAAAAATGCAAGAACAATGGGATGAGATGCAGAGAAAAATGCAAGAGCAATGGGATGAAGTCGGGAGGGAGATCACAGATGTCAGGAAGGAGATCACAGAAGGGAAACAAACTACAGAAGGATTTATGAGCAGAATGGATATGATGCAAGAGGCCATTGAAGGAATAGAAACCAGGGAACAGGAACGTATAGAAGCTGACATAGAGAGAGATAAAAGGATCTCCAGGAATGAAACAACACTAAGAGAACAATGTGACCAATCCAAAAGGAATAATATTTGTATTATAGGGGTACCAGAAGAAGAAGAAAGAGGAAAAGGGATAGAAAGTCTCTTTGAAGAAATAATTGCTGAAAACTTCCCCAAACAGGGGGAGGAAATAATTGAACAGACCACAGAAATACACAGAACCCCCAACAGAAAGGATCCAAGGAGAACAACACCAAGACACATAATAATTGAAATGGCAAGGATCAAAGACAAGGAAAGAGTTTTAAAGGCAGCTAGAGAGAAAAAGGTCACCTATAAAGGAAAACCAGTCAGGCTAACATCAGACTTCTCGACAGAAACCCTACAGGCCAGAAGAGAATGGCATGATATATTTAATGCAATGAAACAGAAGGGCCTTGAACCAAGGATACTGTATCCAGCATGACTATCATTTAAATATGACGGCAGGATTAAACAATTCCCAGACAAGCAAAAGCTGAGGGAATTTGCTTCCCACAAACCACCTCTACAGGGCATCCTACAGGGACTGCTCTACACGGGAGCACTCCTAAAAAGAGCACAGAACAAAACACACAGCATATGAAGAATGGAGGAGGAGGAATAAGAAGGGAGAGAAGAAAAGAATCTCCAGACAGTGTATATAACAGCTCAATAAGCGAGCTATGTTAGGCAGTAAGATACTAAAGAAGCTAACCTTGAACCTTTGGTAACCACGAATCTAAAGCCTGCAATGGCAATAAGTACATATCTCTCAATAGTCACCCTAAATGTATATGGACTTAATGCACCAATCAAAAGACACAGAGTAATAGAATGAATAAAAAAGCAAGACCCATCTATATGCTGCTTACAAGAAACTCACCTCAAACCCAAAGACATGCACAGACTAAAAGTCAAGGGATGGAAAAACATATTTCAGGCAAACAACAGAGAGAAGAAAGCAGGGGATACAGTACTAGTATCAGACAAAGTAGACTTCAAAACAAACAAAGTAACAAGAGATAAAGAAGGACACTACATAATGATAAAGGGCTCAGTACAACAAGAGGATATAACCATTCTAAATATATATGCACCCAATACAGGAGCACCAGCATATGTGAAACAAATACTAACAGAACTAAAGAGGGAAATAGACTGCAATGCATTCATTTTAGGAGACTTCAACACACCACTCACCCCAAAGGATAGATCCACCGGGCAGAAAATAAGTAAGGACACACAGGCACTGAACAACACACTAGAACAGATGGACCTAATAGACATCTATAGAACTCTACATGCAAAAGCAACAGGATATACATTCTTCTCAAGTGCACATGGAACATTCTCCAGAATAGACCACATACTAGCTCACAAAAAGAGCCTCAGTAAATTCCAAAAGATTGAAATTCTTCCAACCAACTTTTCAGACCACAAAGGTATAAAAGTAGAAATAAATTCTACAAAGAAAACAACAAGGTTCACAAACACATGGAGGCTTAACAACATGCTCCTAAATAATCAATGGATCAATGAACAAATTATAATAGAGATCAAGGAATATATGGAAACAAATGGCAACAACAGCACAAAGCCCCAACTTCTGTGGGACGCAGCGAAAGTAGTCCTAAGAGGAAAGTATATAGCTATCCAGGCACACTTGAAGAAGGAAGAACAATCCCAAATGAATAGTCTAACATCACAATTATCGAAACTGGAAAAAGAAGAACAAATTAGGCCTAAAGTCAGCAGAAGGAGGGACATAATAAAGATCAGAGAAGAAATAAACAAAATTGAGAAGAATAAAACAATAGAAAAAACCAACGAAACCAAGAGCTGGTTCTTTGAGAAAATAAACAAAATAGATAAGCTACTAGCCAAACTTATTAAGAGAAAAAGAGAATCAAAACAAATCAACAGAATCAGAAATGAGAATGGAAATATCATGACAGACCCCACAGAAATACAAAGAATTATCAAAGACTACTATGAAAACCTATATGCCAACAAGCTGGAAAACCTAGAAGAAATGGACAACTACCAAGAAAATACAACCTCCCAAGACTGACCAAGGAAGAAACACAAAAGTTAAACAAAACAATTACGAGCAAAGAAATTGAAATGGTAATCAAAAAACTACCGAAGGACAAAACCCCGGGGCTGGACGGATTTACCTCGGAATTTTATCAGACATACAGAGAAGACATAATACCCATTCTCCTTAAAATGTTCCAAAAAATAGAAGAGGAGGGAATACTCCCAAACTCATTCTGTGAAGCCAACATCACCCTAATACCAAAACCAGGCAAAGACCCCACCAAAAAAGAAAATTAAAGACCAATATCCCTGATGAATGTAAATGCAAAAATACTCAATAAAATATTAGCAAACAGAATTCAAGAGCATATGAAAAGGATCATACACCGACCAAGTGGGATTCATCGCAGGGATGCAAGGATGGTACAACATTCGAAAATCCATCAACGTCATCCACCACATCAACAAAGAGAAAGACAAAAACCACAGGATCATCTCCATAGATGCTGAAAAAGCATTTGACAAAATTCAACATCCATTCATGATAAAAACTCTCAGCAAAATGGGAATAGAGGGCAAGTACCTCAACGTATTAAAGGCCATATGATGAACCCACAGCCAACATTATACTGAACAGCGAGAAGCTGAAAGCATTTCCTCTGAGATTGGGAACCAGACAGGGATGCCCACTCTCCCCACTGTTATTTAACATAGTACTGGAGGTCCTAGCCACGGCAATCAGACAAAACAAAGAAATACAAGGAATCCAGATTGGTAAAGAAGAAGTTAAACTGTCACTATTTGCAGATGATATGATACTGTACATAAAAAACCCTAAAGACTCCACTCCAAAACTACTGGAACTGATATCGGAATACAGCAAAGTTGCAGGATACAAAATTAACACACAGAAATCTGTAGCTTTCCTATACACTAACAATGAACCAATAGAAAGAGAAATCAGGAAAACAACTCCATTCACAATTGCATCAAAAAGAATAAAATACCTAGGAATAAACCTAACCAAAGAAATGAAAGACTTATACTCTGAAAACTACAAGTCACTCTTAAGAGAAATTAAAGGGGACACTAATAAATGGAAACTCATCCCATGCTCATGGCTAGGAAGAATTAATATCGTCAAAATGGCCATCCTGCCCAAAGCAATATACAGATTTGATGCAATCCCTATCAAATTACCAACAACATTCTTCAATGAATTGGAACAACTAATTCAAAAATTCATATGGAAACACCAAAGACTCCGAATAGCCAAAGCAATCCTGAAAAAGAAGCATAAAGTAGGGGGGATCTCACTCCCCAACTTCAAGCTCTACTACAAAGCCATAGTAATCAAGACAATTTGGTACTGGCACAAGAACAGAGCCACAGACCAGTGAAACAGATTAGAGACTCCAGAAATTAACCCAAACTTATATGGTCAATTAATATTTGATAAAGGAGCCATGGACATACAATGGCAAAATGACAGTCTCTTCAACAGATGGTGCTGGCCAAACTGGACAGCTACATGTAGGAGAATGAAACTGGACCATTGTCTAACCCCATATACAAAGCCAAAATGGATCAAAGACCTGAATGTAAGTCATGAAACCATTAAACTCTTGGAAAAAAACATAGGCAAAAACCTCTTAGACATAAATATGAGTGACCTCTTCTTGAACATATCTCCCCGGGCAAGGAAAACAACAGCAAAAATGAGCAAGTGGGACTACATTAAGCTGAAAAGCTTCTGTACAGTGAAAGACACCATCAATAGAACAAAAAGGAACCCTACAGTATGGGAGAATATATTTGAAAATGACACATCGATAATGGCTTGATGTCCAGAATATATAAAGAGCTCACATGCCTCAACAAACAAAAAACAAATAACCCAATTAAAAAATGGGCAGAGGAACTGAACAGACAGTTCTCTAAAAAGAAATACAGATGGCCAACAGACACATGAAAAGATGCTCCACATTGCTAATTATCAGAGAAATGCAAATTAAAACTACAATGAGGTATCACCTCACACCAGTAAGGATAGCTGCCATCCAAAAGACAAACAACAACAAATGTTGGTGAGGCTGTGGAGAAAGGGGAACCCTCCTACACTGCTGGTGGGAATGTAAATTAGTTCAACCATTGTGGAAAGCAGTACGGAGGTTCATCAAAATGCTCAAAACAGACTTACCATTTGACCCAGGAATTCCACTCCTAGGAATTTACCCTAAGAATGCAGCAGTCAAGTTTGAGAAAGACAGATGCACCCCTATGTTTATTGCAGCGCTATTTACAATAGCCAAGAATTGGAAGCAACCTAAATGTCCATCAGTAGATGGATGGATAAAGAAGATGTGGTACATATATACAATGGAATACTACTCAGCCATAAGAAGAGGGAAAATCCTCCATGTATGGAGCTGGAGCGTATTATGCTCAGTGAAATAAGCCAAGTGGAGAAAGATTAATACCAAATGATTTCACTCATCTGAGGAGTATAAGAACAAAGGAAAAACTGAAGGAACAGAACAGCAGCAGAATTACAGAACCCAGAAATGGACTAACAGAAGATCAAGGCCTAGCTTGGCTACCCAGAAAATGAACTAAGATACGATATGAGGAGAAGCTTCCAGGATCAGCACTCTCTGGAGGACTCATGCTGGGGGATGATCATCAAAAAGCCTCCACAGGGATCTGGGCGATGCTGCGGTTGTGGCTGTGTCCAGCCCACCGTTTCCTGGACTTGCCATTGGAATGAGGAGAGAGATGTCTAGGCTGGCATGTGCATACAGTGAGACAACGAATTTGACCGGATCTGTACTGTTGGAACTCAACCAGAAGTTGAGAGGGGTGCAAGTTGTAGCACTCCAAAATCTTACGACTATAGACTATCTATGGTTAAAAGAACATATGGGATGTGAACAGATCCCAGAAATGGGTTGCTTTAATTTGTCTGATTTCTCTGACTGTTCAAGTACAGTTGGACAATATCCATCATATCATAGACAAATTTTCACAAATGCCTAGGGTGCCTAAATGGTTTTCTTGGCTTCACTGGAGATGGCTGGTAATTATAGATTTGCTTTGTTCATGTCACCATATTCCTATTATGTTAATATGTGTGCACAAGTTAGTTAGTAGTTTAAAACCTATACATGCTTAAGGTACTCTACAAGAAGACATGTCAAAGAAATAATCAATCCTCCCATGTTTTCTTCCATATGCTACCTCTATAGCTTTTCTTTTTCCTTCCTAATTACAACCCTTAAATAGAATTCGTGCCTCATATCGAATTTACCGAGTATCATCATCATTCCTCCAGGTGGTAAAGATACCTCGAGACAAGTGCTGGGCATAGAAGCCACAGGGCATAAATCTGCAAAGAAGTAAAAAGCTAACCTTTTCAAACAATAAGGCTTGTCTCTCACTTACCAACTTTACATTTCCCTGTATGGCCCCGGAAGATGACTGGTTAGCCAGAGACGGGTAAGATTCCTCAAGGGAGGAACAACCTAAGACAGGCACAGTTGCAGGGGGCCATCAGGTGAGAAATTGGGGAACAACAGTGGTGAAGCTTAGAATCTCACCCCCCCCTGTCTTGAGAGAAAGCTTCTGCATCCGTGGATGTTTTATTGCCCTTGTCTAGCTCGGATTAGCACATAGTCTACAGGCACACACCTGATCATCTACAATTGCTCTCTTACAACACTAAACTATGTTTTCTACCTTTATCTTGCATCTACCTACCACTTCAGCATTTTATTAAAAATAAAAAAAATAATAATAATAAAGGGAGAAATGTGGGATCCACATATAAATCAAGTATAAAAATCAAACGGATATTCATATTTGACCTGATTGTTTATAGTTTATAATGCGTGATCAAAACCGAAAGTTTCTGTGGTGAATGCCCTTGTACTGTTCACCATGTAAGAATTTATTCACTGTATAAGAATTTGCTCACCATGTAAGAACTTGTTCGATATGCTTCAGAAGATTGGAGACTGACGAGAATTGGGCTTGAGCTGGATTAATGATTGTACATTGAGCATTGACCCCCCTATACAGAATTTTATTGTTGTTAACAACCATTTGATCAATAAATATGAGAGATATCCTCTCAAAAAAAAAAAATCAAGCAAGCAAACAAACAAGGAAATAACATACTTTGCATTTGCAGGAAGGCATATACAGCATTTAAAAAGTGAAAGCAATAAATTTAGTGGATAGCATATTGATGTGAGAAAACCAGGCCAGTGAAGTAGAAAATTGGTGAATTCTCCACGATTTTCAGGGGAAAAGATTAAAAGAAAAATATGATTAATTAGAAATAAGAAATGTTGAGGAAAGACCTAGTTAACTCAATATGTATGCAAAATACTCCATAAGGAAAGAAGAGCCTTACTAGTAATGAAAGTATCAAAAACAACCAGATAATATTTCCTACCCATGTCATGGGGAAAAATTAAAAAGAAATCTGATAATATAAAGTGCTGAAAGACAGCATTCATTCAGTGCAGTTAAGAATCCCAATTAATTAGTGATCACTTTGGAAATCACCTTGACAGTGCATACATACATACACACCACTTGACTTTACATGGAACCAAAATATTCATAGCCCGCAACCTAGCAATTCCACTTCTAGGTATATTGTTCCCTAGGTTTGGATCCTTTCAAGAGACCTGAAGACTAAGATTTCAGAGGAAACGTTTACTTGTGAGGTAGTTCCAGGCATGGAGATGAGACAGGGATGGAAGCATGGAAGGGTAAATTATCAAGTTATGCTTGTGGATGCCTAGAGTGTCATGTGACTGAGGAACTATAGGAAACAGTGTAGAGCTCATCGTCAGAGTTTTTCTAGTCAAGGGTAAGTAGGCTGGGGTATTTATCTGCCAACTTCCTGTCCATCGCTGGTTGAGGATTGACTTAATGCATTTCCAGCATGCCCTGTGCATTGGGTGAGACTGCTCGCATCCAGGAAACTGTGTTAAGGCTGTGTGCAAGGGTGTTCACAGTAAGCAGCCTTCGGCATATGGAAGGGAGGGCTGAAAGAATAAGGGTGGGGCACCTATGTGTCTGCTACAGTTCCTTAATGGAAGCAGATCATGTGTACAAGGAAATATATTAAAGTATCTTTAACATTTAATCACTTACAATAGAAAAAATAGAAGCAACTGAATGCTTATCTGTTGATGAATAAATAAAATATGATATAGATTCAAGGAATAATCTAGATCTCTATACATCAGCTTTAATATATCTTAAAATCAATGGAAACTAAACTGCAGAATGATATATATATGTATGTATTATAGCCTTCATCTAAGTTTAATAAGAAATTATGTAAATAATGACACAAATAAAAATAACATTTCAATTTAAAAAATCCACCACACAATATAAACATATTTATGGATGTAAAAAAAGTTTTTTAAAATATGCAACATTTCAAGAATTTGTGTGTCATCCTTGTGCAGGGGCCATGCTAATCTCCTCTGTTTCATTCCAATTTTAATATATGTGCTGCTGAGGGGAGCACAGATGTAAAAATTTTAAGAAAAGCCTAGAAAGATGCACATAACATTTATTATTTTTTTTCCTCTTGAAAAGAAATGGGGTACAGATTTCTTTCTTTTATGAAAAAGTTTGAAGTGAACAGCTATATGTCAGAATGCCAATTTTGGATGGACAGTTAGGTATTGTTTTCTGTAAATTTGATATTCTCAAAATAAAAAGAAAAGACAGAGAATGGCAGATGGAGAAAGAACAAGAAAATAAACATTTTTTGGGCTGAAAAATGCATTAAATGTTTAGGTATAAAATGTAAGTAAAACAATGGTGAAATATTTGCATTTCATGAATAAGGGGAAAAAAGGCTTGTATTCCTGGTTTTAATTTGGATGGTTCTATTTGCCTTCATGCCCTCTTATTAAAGTATCTTCTCTGCTTCACAGCCTTTCCCCGTAAGCCTTGCACAATGGGCCCCCAGCCACTGACTGGATTTATCGGCAACAGTACATATTCTGGGATTTGAACTCACAAACTGCTTAGACATTGTCTCTGCTCTGAAGGCCATTTTGAGCAGAGTCACAATCTTGAGGGAGAGAGAGAAAGAGTGGGAGAACCTGGTTACTGAACATAGTCAGTTTTTGGTTTCAGTTTTGTGTGAGGTGAGACTTCACTTCCTGTCATTTGACTCCATTGTATATTACTGAATATTTATATGTATATTTATATTTGTTAAATTCTTTCTATCAGAGGGAAGTTCTCATTTTCTTTTCTTAGAATGAATTTACTCTTGTTGATGTACGATTGACATCTGAAAACATATGAGTTTGGAAATAAATGTGCAGCCATGAAGCCACTGGTCTGAGCAGCCATTAATGTAGCCTCTAGAAGTTTTCTCCCTCTGTGTGTGTGTGTGTGTGTGTGTGTGTGTGTGTGTGTGATAAGAACTATATACGTACTATGCTATAGAGTAGATCTCTATAACTTACTCATCTTCCTTAACAAACTATGTACTCTTTCACCAACACCTCCCCAATTCTCCCTAATGTCTCACTCTAACTTAAAAAAAATAAAATAAAAGCAAAACTGTCAGCTCTCATACTTCTTTCCAGAAATCTTCACCCTTTCTTTTTGGTGGTTATGCCCCTAAGCGTAGAAGTTTCATTCTGCTATGGTAATCAATCCTGTGCATTTCCAAAGTAAAGGAAACAAAGTTTGCTGAGTATTTTACTATATGCACTTTTACTTCGTACTAGCTACTATATTAATGACAAACTCTAGAGACCAAAAGATCTCTGAATTAGAAGGGTTTACAGATGCAGCCAGAAGAAGGACTGAGTCTTAGGACAGGAAGTTCCTGCTTGACCAGCAGCAAGGCCAGTTAACAGAGACAACTTGACTGCCAGACCCAAGAAAGAGAGGACATTTATAAGAGGTCTTGAGGAAAGAAAGTTCTTTAAGTTTACCTTGGCTGCAGATGAAGAAGGTGTGCTAATGTGAAGTGCAGGCCGTCTGGGGATAGTCAGTCTACAGAAAAGGCTTGCAGATTGGTTGTTGACGGTGTTCAAACACTGGTCACATGCAAGGGGGATGTGGTGGTTCTGGGGACTTTCTAGATGATGAGCTGTGGTTACTGACTGTTGACCTTCCCTTGTTTCTCTCCCTCTTTCTCTGGTCCTTACATCACTTAATTTAGGACATTTGAGAATTTTTCCTCATCACAATTTCTTTATATATTATATTGCTTAATTTTTAGACAAACTCCTAAAGATACAAGTTCTCTACTTGCCCTCCCCTTTACCGTTGTTCCTCCACTCACTCCTGCTCCTCCTCCTCCTCCTTTACTAGGCATTTGATAGATCTTCATCCAGGGGAGGAGCAGCGATGCACAGGCCTCTTTCCAGGGGAAGCTGCTTCAGAAACCTGACTCCTGAGCACCCAGAATGGTTACTCTTAGACTGGTAGAATCAGACTGACAATTAATTCCTTTGTCATGTTATCTGACACTGTCATGGGGCCCGAGCTCTCCTGCCCTTTGGTTAACACTACATCCTCTTTTCTTACATTTGGGAAGATGGATGCTCTCAAAAGTTAAGCAACTTGTTTGAACTCAGAATTTATTAAAGATGAAATTAAGGTTCTAATGTAGGACAGGCTGACTCCATTCCTGTCATTTTAGCAAGCAATTTTAGAATTTTTAAATCCCAGAACATTTTAGTTGTTTTTCTTTTATGAATGTTCTTTGTTAGGATTTACTACAGCTCTTTTCCTTCTCATAGCAAGTAACTGCCCAACTTAAAACATCTTATCTAATAAACTATCACAGATTATCTGAAACAATTTCTATCAACTCACAGTAAGCATTGTTAATTATACCAAGAATATATTATCTAGTTCCTCAAATGAAAAAATTTGTGCTATAAATTTGAAAAAATAGCTCTTTAGTAGTCACTGCTGCTAAATTTATCTTACCTATTTCTACTTTCTGTATTTCTAGGTATTACTCATGGATCCTTTGTTTTGTTTCCTCTGAGATTTATTCCCCTCTAGAGAACACAGTACAGAGCTGATGCAGTTAACATGTTTCTCAGTGGATATACACTTACTACTGCTTCTATATCCCTACGGGTGCAAATAAAAGTAGTCAGTTTTATTGCTTTTCAGATTAGAGAGAGATTTAACATTTTAAGTATTGCACTATATGATTCTATCCCATAAATATCACAGGCAATTTTTTGCCCTATGTTGCTCAGCAGACAAATTACATTTCATTATTCCTTCTCTATGTGCTAAATTACTGATTTCTATTAATGAAGGAATGCTTCTCCAAAGCAAATTTATTTCAGAATACCATTTTTAAAAGAATAAAGGATGATGCTTACCCTACAGCCTTATTTTTAGAGGAGTAACCTGTGATCAAGTGCTTAAGGTGACTATTCTAACACATATGTGACCTATACTCTTCTGTGTATTTAAAACTAAAAGCTGAATAGCATTCCTTTTCACATTTAATTTTTAATACACTTGGAAATTGTGTGTGTGTTGGGGCTGTGTGTAAGAAGAGCTGTAGTTTCTTTCATCTTTTAAACATGGATTCCCAAACGTCCATTACCATTTATTGAAAAGACTCTTCTTCCCTCCCCGGCTTCCCACCCCAAAGTGACCTGCTGATCTGCTATGTGACATCTTATTGTTATGTATGGATATTTTGGGGGGCTTTCCATTATTTTCCATCAGTGTGGTTGATATCTATCTTTGTATTCATAGTAGAGTATAATGCTTTAATTGCTACAGTTTAAAAGCAACATGCACTTTTTCAAGAGTTTATTTGGCAATTTACACTTGCAAATGAAATTTAAATCAGCTTGTCAAGTCCCACAACAAAAGTTTGGAACTTTTAGAGGGATTGCGTGTATATATATATTAATTAAGTGCATCTAGATATAGATGGATAGAGATATACATTTGGAAGAAACTGACATATATACATATATAATTAAAATATGGGAGAAATTGTATTTAAGCTGTGATGGGGTAAATGATATTATAGTATATTAAAATCATCTGGGAAAAAGTAAAGTACTCATTAGTAATAGACTTTGATATGTTAAAATTGTATTTTGCGACCTTTTGTCAACAGATTACTCTGCAGATATTAACATTTCTGTGCTTTCAAGTTTGCCTATGCATCAAAGTGGCTTTGTGGGCTGCTAAAGATGGCAAAGAAAAAGCTTTGCAGCAGAAATTAAGAGGTACAGCCT
This sequence comes from Manis javanica, assembly GCF_040802235.1. Lineage (NCBI taxonomy): Eukaryota > Metazoa > Chordata > Mammalia > Pholidota > Manidae > Manis > Manis javanica. The sequence continues at coordinate 67,445,198 of NC_133162.1, forward strand.
GTAGTGAAACAAAGTACTGCCAGACTACATTTGCCATAAAAACAACTAGAGAAAAATGATGGGTAAAAGAGAGTAGAGATGGGGCAACAAAATGTATAATCGAAGAGTCTGATAATATAGTCTCATAATTTTAGAGCTAACTTAAAGTGCATAAAGTAATATTGATAAATCCAAAAATCAGAGTGAGAGATTTAATGCAACTACACCAGTTTAGGTAGTCCATGCAGGCAAAAAACAATTAGTAAGCATCTAGGAGGTTTGATAATCCAGTGAATAAATTTGTGACCTATATAAAACATCACACCTCAAAACTGCAGGAAAAAAAAATTCTTAGGTTACATGTGAGCTGTATACCAAAATGTTAGAAAAGAGTATAAAACCTAAATGTGATTTATTTCCACTAGGATGTTTAAACATTTTAACAGTAAGGTATTAACAAAGGGCCACATGGTAGAAGCTGCTGGGCTGAGAGAGGGGGCGGGAGAATTGATAAGGGCCTGGCGATACCTGTTTGAGTTTTTTAAACCTACCAATAAGATTAAGACAAATGTAAAGGAAAGATGTAACTAGCTTAGGTAACATCCGGGGAAGTATGTGAACCCTGTAGTACTCAGCCAATGAAGAACCAGGGGAGGGCCTCGCGCACTAGGAAATAAATTACTGGTGCCAAACTTCCCAAGTGTGCCTGCTCACTAGACACCCGGTCTTGGAAGACCATCATTAAAGCCTCGCTCCACTGTTCTCTTTGTCTCTATGTCCGCTTATTGAATTTGGACCAGTGAGTGTGTTTCTCACACAAACCAAATGACCATATGCCTGGTGATAAAGCCATTTCAAGATTTAAAAGGAATAAAATAATGCAAATTGATGTTCTTTGACTACAGTCAGATATTTGCAATAATATAAAGACACAAAGAAATAGAGAAGGAATTTAGATTCTCTAAATTCAAATGTTACAAATTCTAGATAAGCGGAGAAGATTAGGGGAAGAAGCAATCCTATTATTTTAGTTTTTGTATTTCTATTATGTAATGAGCAACATTAATTGATAATTTTAGCATTTTGACATATTTGTATTTAAATCGTCTGCACGTATTGAATACTCTACCTTATTTTTATCAATATTTGAAGTTCTTATGTTTTTTCTGATCTCTGTCTTTTGGTTGGAACTTCCAGAGTGATCTTAGTAATGATGGTGGCTTCAGCTATAGTTTCCTTAAACACAAACATTGGCTGTTGGCTATACATAGCTCTTCTTAAGGAAGAATTCCCCTATGTACAGTTTCCACACAGAGAAATTTGTTTATGAAGTGTATTATTCTTGTCATCTCAGCAGTGGGGTAGAAACTTGCCAGTTCACTGCTGGCTAAGCAGAACTGGTACAGCTATGCCTGCCACTGCTCATCCAGTTGCTACAGGTTCAGATCTGTCAGTTTTACCAGTATGGAAGATAAGGGAACACATAGATAATTTCCTCTGGAGTATCTAAAAGGTGGGAGTAGTACCACTCTGACTTGTGGTCTGCTAAAGGAGATAGCCTGAAAAAACACTGCCTCTCTCAGAAGGCTGTAGGTCTAACTACTATTTTTTCAAATGTTTTCCTCTCAGCAGAGTCTATCTAGATCTCTGTATTTAAAACTGCAAGCCCAAATCCTGCTTACCTTGCATTGATCCCTTTCTAATTTACTATTAATCCATTTATTTATTATGTATAATTCTAAATATACTTCTTTCACTAGCCTGTAAGTACCACAATTTTTGCTCACAGCTTATTCTCAGCACCTGGAATAGTGTCTGGCACATAGTAGATTTTTTATATATATTATTTTAAAGAATAAAAGAACAGAACTATGTGATACTTAAAAATTGTAAGTATTATATACACATGTATGTACATGTACATATATATATATTCACACTGAACATCTATTATATTGACATCTTTCAAGTTTATTTATGCCAAGTTATATTTATACTAAGCATCTGATGTATGCACACACCTGGTAAGCTATTTTTATTATTTGTGACACAATTTAACCCAAAATGTATTTAGTTAACCAGAGTCAGCTGTACTTTATAAGTATACTCAAGTGTACATTACTCTAACTTAACCATATTCAGCTGCACATTATACCCTTTTCCCAGAATTCCCAGAATTCTGTAGGACAAAATAACCTTAACATTGGTTTATGCATGATTTTCCTTTTCTTTCTTGCCATGATACATTAGTGGCAAATAAAACTTTAAGAAATCTATTTTCCAGGGATGTAGAAAAATCAGATTGTATGAAGAAAGAAAAAGACTTGCCTTTTTGTAAAACTTAATAAAGTTATGTTTACCACAAGGAGGAATGCTTGCCAATGGAATGATTTTGAAGACTCAAGAACTGGGTTACTTCATAAAGGGATGGATGCTCCAGAGAAGATAGAAGGGGATGGAATTCATACAACAGATAGCCAAGCTAGCTCTGGTAAGAGGATTCATTTCATTGTCACTGGCAAGAGGGGCATTTATAGCATGGTCAATAAGCACATCTATGAAAATAGCATTATCTAGTTGAGTAAATGTAGAAGAGCAGTGGCTGATGTTTTTGTATCATACTATGCATTTGAAAAATCTTTCTTCCATTCGCCTTACCATCTTTGTTTTCCCAATGGAGAAAAGTTTTGGTTTAATTACTTTCCTCAAAATTAAAAGTGAACAGAGTGAAGTCTAGAATAAACTTGGTGAAGATTGCGTTAGTCATTTGCCCTTGCTTAAATATAGAACAAAATGGAATAAAGGTAAGTGCTTACCAACCTATCAGGTATTTACATTTAGCTTAATGTGCTTGAACAGGTATCCTACATGTATCTGAGTGGGTCTCTAAAACGAAGGTACTTCTGCTTACATGTCTTATTTGAAACCATTCATCTTTTTGTAAGCTGAGTCAGCAAACTCATAGGCTCAGTAATTGCCTTCTTAAATCCTCTTTCATCACTTTAAAAATCTGCTCTTCTATGCATCATTTTAATAAGGCTGGTTTGATTAGTGACAGAGGCCCAAACAAACAGGAAAATACTAGCTGAGTTTCACTGAGGGGGAAAAAAATGGTCTTGCTGTGAATACTACTAACAGCTTCCCTCCATCTGCAACTTTGTTTCCCCATTTATGGCCCTTTCAATTTTGGCACTGTAAATACATACAAGGATTAATATATTCCAACCTGTTAAAAAAACAAAATGTTGAAATTGATTTCCAATACATTGTTTTTGCAATTGTTTATATTTGTTAATTGAATCATTATTGTTCACAGCAGGGCGTAGTGGAAGAGGTGCTATGAGGGAGGCTTCACACAAAGCCATCACGTTTAGAGAAATATGTTTAGAGATAATCAGCAAAATCATTTTTGTCCCAACTTTTAAAAGTAAAGAGAGCAATGCTTGAATCATTTTTCAAGCACGTGACCAGCTGACAGGCCCATGCTGTGGGTCAGGAGACAGTGCCACACACTGAGTAGCAGAGTAATACTTGGCCACATCTGCTGGAAGCCCAAATGGGAGCTGGACGTCTGAACCAGATCTGAAAGGAAGATTTATCTGTCACGCCAATGAACAGAGAGTGAGGGAATAGGTCCACATTTTGCCTGTTGACAAACAAATAAGCAACTTTTTTTTTTTGGTACTCAGGAAAAACATTTTGGAAGAAAATAAAAATGGAAGGATTGATTTAAATATAGTCATAATGTCAGGAGCAGGGTTGGACAGACTAGACACGAGAACATTAAGTTAGAAATGAAGACTGAATAATATCGGAAGATTAATTTAACAGATGTATATTGAGTTTTATAGTCTACTAATATAAAATGTTATGTATTTAAGAAATTATGGGGCACTTTTAGAGATCTCTAAAAATTTGGCCATTCAGGAAAACACAGGAATAATTATAATTTATAGGCCATATTATCTAAATACAGTGCTAAAAAGAGATTAGGGAAAAAGATAATAAATTATATCAGTTACCACAGAACTGGCAAATAAGAAACTATAACAAATTTATTAAAGAATATTTGAATTATTATGAGAATGGACTCTGTTGATCATTAAATGAGGCTCAAGTATACTCAGAGGCAAATTAATAGCATTAATTCCTTTCATTAACAATCTAAAATATAATGATAAATATAAATTATATAAAGTTTAAAGTCAAGAATTAGAAAATGTAATTGACTTTTTAAAATACTAAAGAAAACAAGAGGAAGAAATTACTAATAAATTTAGATGTGATTGAATTGGAACTTAGAAATAAAGTAATAGAATAGATAAAATATTAGCTGATTCATTGAAAAAATGGATCTTAAACTCTAATGTTGTCTTTTCAATGTTAAGATTACTATTGGCAAAGATTTATCTGTTTATACTTCGTTTAGTATTATGAGAGTCTCTTTTTCTTCCTGTAAAGTTTTGAAGAGTTATACTCAGGATGTTGCTGTTTCTAATTCCAAGATAAAGCAGGTCAGAGTGGAGAAAACCACCTCAGAAGGTGTCCCAGGAGAGACAGGGGAGACTCAAAATTCTAGGAGCTAGAGTCTTGTATATGAGTGAAAGACAGACATTCAGAGACAAAGTGCTGTCATACCTTTTATGAGAGTTGCTTGTTTTCTAAAGAAAAACCTAGTCACGTGTACCATGCGGGTCATCTACACAAACATTAGTTAATCTGATTCAGTTTGTGTGGAGATTCCACAATTACTTACATATTGGTTAATTTTTTGGCCTCTGTATTCACTAATACTCTGTGTTTTAAGATTCTTCCATGATATCATTAGTGGAAAGTTTGAAGAAGCTTCATTAAGAGTCAGTAGCAGTATATGGACATACGTTTATATAGTCTTTTGTAATCAATAATCAAAATCATATCTTTTAGATAAGATTTCAAGCTATTTAAGGTTCAATTTCTTTTGAGTACTTAATTCAATTCTACATGATGAATTCAAGTTCTCATGGTGGCAATCAAGGTTTTGAAAGTTATTTTGCTGAGTTTTCTTTCAGGCATATTGTGATTTCATCCTGAAATAACTTGTTTGGTCATAGATAGAGATAGCATCATGATTTATGGCTACCCAAAGATTCCTAGCTACAGAAAAAAGCTAACGCAGTATACCTGACTCATTCAGTATGAGAATAATGTCTGAGAATTTTGGATTTCTTTGAGAAGTGAATCCCTCAGTGGTTATTCTGCAGTGTCATCACCATAACTGCAGTGACAGAGGCACGAGCTCTCACTGATGTCTAGACAGACCAGGGCAAAAAGTTGCAAGGACAATCAGTTGTCCAGTGGGGTGTCAGAGAGAGTGCCTCTGCTTTATAGGATAGCTAGGATCAATTCTGATCTGTGAAAAGCTAGACATTTTACACAAAGAACTTACTGCTTCATTTTGCTGATGGTCTCCTTTGTTGTGCGGAAACTTTTTAGTTTGATGCAGTCTCACATGTGTATTTTTGTTTTTGCTTCCCTTGCTTCTGGAGTCAGATTCCAAAAAACAGTGTTAAGACTGATGTCAGGAACTTACTGCTTGTGTTTTCTTCTAGAAGTTTTGTAGTTTCAGGTCTTAATTCAAGTCTTTAATTCATCTTGAGCTGATTTTTATATATGGGGTAAGATAGAGGTCTAATTTCATTCATTCGCATATGGCTGCCACTTTTCCCAACATCATATACTGCAGAGGCAGTTCTGTCTCCTTTGGATCATCTTGCCTTTGTTGTGGTAAGTTAATGATCATATATGTGTGGGTTTATTTCTGAGCCTTCTATTCTATTCCATTGCAAGATATGGCAAGGTGGTCATGTTAATTATTCCTTAAACATTTGATAGACTTTACCAGTGAAGCCATCTAGTTCTGGATTTTTCTGTGTGAAGAGTTTCAAAAATTATTATTTCAGTATCTTTATATGTTATAGATGCATTCAACTTTTCTGTTTCTCTTTGGGTTCATTTTGATGGTTTTTATTTTTTTTTAACAGGCTGTGGGCAAAGATTTCCGAAAATGATAAAAACCCATTAATGAAGAGTTCCCTGACTTAGATATTGTGACAATTCATCCTGAGTTGGGTTTAAATCTGTCCTAGCTATGGAATAGGGTTTATTAAGCAAATAATATTGTAGACCAAATCATAGCAAACTGATAGTTTGTATTTTTATAGGAATTTATCCTTTTCACTTAGGTTATTTAATTTGTTGGCATATAATTTTTCACAGTAATTCTTTGTAATCATTTAATTTCTATATGGTCATTGTGGTTTTATTCCTGATTTTAGTAATTTGAGTCTTCTATCTTTTTCTTAGTCAGTCTAGCTAAAGTTTTGTAAATTTTGTTGCTTTTTCTGGTGAACCAACTTTGCCTTTGGAATTTTTTTCTATTTTTTACTTCATTTGTTTCAGCCCTAACGTTTACTCTTCTTTCTGTTTGCTTGGGTTTTATTTGCTTTTCTTAGTGTTTTGTTTAATGTATCCATATGTGTCAAATTTTACAAGTGGTACTGTTTTGTAAGTACTCTTTTATTTACTTGGTAAATGCAACTTGTCTTTTAAAAGACCTATGCAAATCAACTCTGGATGTTGTATAGTTTAATAGGGAATGAATGTGCCACATTTTAAGTAACTCTATGCTACAATTCATCTCCATGTATATTTCCCTTTATGGATCCTTGAGAGAGTTTCACAGGGAGTTTCTCTAAGAAGATTCTGAGAGTGGGACTGGCATAGCTAAGTGGCTAATAAGTATCAATTACTCTCTTCTGCACCAGTTTACACTCCTACTAGAAGTTCAATTGGTTAGCAATTAAACTTACATTATTTTATTTTAAATCATGTTATTTTTATTTTTAAATATCATTATCAAGGTTATAGAGTCTCATTCTTTTTTAAATTTGTATATCTCAGAATTAATAAAGATGAACATTTATTCATATGAGTATTAGTCTTTAGATTTCCTCTTTTTGAGTGTTCATTTTTTTCTTTTCTTATTTTCATGTAACTTATTGTCTTTTCCTGCTTTAGGAAGAATCAATCACTATTAAAAAATTTTTTTTTCATGTTCATTTTAATCATTGGGGTATCTCATTACATACTTAACTTTCTACAGTGTTCATTCTTGAATTAAACACTTCAAATTTTATGTAATCAAATTCATCATTCCCTCATTTAAATAATAATCCCTTTTCCTTTTTCATAAAGGTGTTTTTCTGGTGTTTCTTCTATTATCTTTGTAGTTTTACATCTTTGCTGTATGTGGTATGAGGAATCCAATTTTATCATATATTGCTATCTAATTTTAAACAACAACTAAAAACATCTAGCATTGCCTCAGTGATGGATGATGCCACTTCTATCGTATATCTAGTATAGATCTATCTAGTGTATATTTTAATGTAGATCAATCTATTTCTGGGCTACCTATTATGTTCTCTTGATTTATTTTATGAGCCTTTGAGTGACAGTGTCACAATTTTTTGAGGCAAAGTGAAGTTGTAGTTCTCTAACATGTGGTGTCATCTGATGGGACAAACCCTCTCTCTTTACTCTTCTTTTTCCACTCCACAGGTGATCTAATATGAAATATCTACCAGACTTGCAAATAACTGACTTGTATTTTCAGCCAAGATAAGCTCTATTTTCATACAAGTTCAAGACTAATGGCTGAGAATTACAACATACCAAATATAAAAGACTTTAAAAACATGTTTTTTGTACTGGGAATTGTGAATGCTTTTACAGAAATTTTTAAAAGATCACTTGAAGTAACTTAATAGCATCTCACTTTAACTTATTGCTATGTCATGAAATAATTTCTACTTCTCTACTTAGGTATATTGCATTCTTTAGACAGAGGACAGCTTTTAAAAAATTGAGACTTTAAATCCATGAGTATTCAAGGAAAGTGAAAAGATACTTAGATTTATATCTTTTTAAAAAATTTAGAGTGGTTATGTGCTGCAGTGTTAATAATTCAGTGAATAGTCACTGATAAAATTTAACTTTACAATTCATGAAAAGGTGATAATTTAACAATTTTTCTTTTGGTTCTGAAAATACACATCCTTCACTGCCTGTCCCCTACAACTTAATTTTACATCTTATACCTATATGTACTCCTAGACCCCACTTAAAACTACATTCATACTTGTGAAGAATAATGCCTCAGAAAAAGATTCTTAGAGAATCTGGAAAGGGGAAAAAGGAAGGTCCAGGGAAAATACAGGAAGGGTCCTAGGCCATGATCTCAGAGATTGATTCTATTCATGACTTTTGAAAGAAGCTTCTTGTGTGTCACTGAGGAAGCAAAAGTTACATAGAGCCACTTCCTTGGATAAAACATGATCCTAAGAATTTGAAAATGGAATAAAAATTGTAGAGAATATAAATTACCACTTCATACTGTTTAATGTATTTCAAACAGAATATACTTATTTTTTAGGCTATTAATACTTTTATAAAGCTACCCGAATGGGTCATTTACTTATGTAAAAAGAAGGCAGAATTTTTCATCTTTAGTGAAAGTGTTTGATAAAGAGTAATACATGTTTTAGACAGTCTTGAATGTCTTGTCACTATCTTCTACTTAGAAAAACATTTCTTCTGTAAACACCATTTAATCTGTGCCTGACCCGCATCTACTTTTTATCTACATGTTCTGGTCAGAAGGTGACTCACAAGGAATCCAGCCTTGAGACACCTGGAGTTTGCAGGAAGGAGGAGCAGGAATGACTTTCATATCCTACTGGAAGATCAATCTTGAAAAGGAATGAACTGGATTTAGAGAGATCTTCCTGTACTATGATGCTGATGCATCACATATGTTATCGGAGATGGAATGACTTGGACTTTGACAAACATACTAATGTTTGACTTTTTTTTTTGGTCAATTTGAATTTTAACATTTCTTTAAAGTTTGGATATTACTAGATATTATGCAAAGCACCTTATGCAGATGAACTGAATTATGACAACAGGTACAGGATTGTTTTTAGTATCCTCCTTTTAAATATGAGAACATTTAAGTAATTTTCTGTAGTTCTCATAGCTGGAGAGTGATGGAAACAGGATTCAAAACTAGGCAGTGTGATTCTAAAACCTATGTGCACATATGCTATGCAGATTGTATTTTTCTGATTTGATTAGATTTTGGGGACCACAGAGCAAGTCTACTCTTCATGGATAGTGGTAACTCTGTCAAAAGGAGTATGTCTGTCATTGATCAATTAGAAAGAGACAGATCTGGTTATAAGAAGCAAAGCCTGTGAAATTAGATGAAAATAGTTCAAGAAATAAACCATTTTTAATGTAGAAATTTATAATATAAAATATAATATATAATATAATATATAATGTAATATGATATAATATGCCCACATGTACTATCCCCATATTCAAATATCAAGAGTCACCAATCTTGTCTCACCTAGGCCCTCATTTCCCCCAACCTCACCATTGGGTTTTTTTTAATGCAGTTCCCTGTTGTCACATAATTTCATCAATAAATACGTGAGCATATATCTCTATAAGATATATATTCTTTTTAAACATGACAATAATACCTTCCTTACACCACAAATAATTCACAATTATCACTTCTTAATGACACCAAATATACAGTTTTAGTTGTCTAATTATTTCATTTTTAAAGTATTTGGTTTTTTCACATGGGATTGAAAACAAAACACAGGCTCTGTTTCACCTAGCCAGTCCTGGACAAATTGTTCTAATTCTATTGAATTAACCATTGTTCTACATCTAACCTTTTGATTTTACTACTATTTTTCCATCCTAAATGGACCCAGATGTGAAACAATGTTCCTTTTCTTTGATTTCCTCCTAAGGACTATATCAGACAGTATTGTAGGCCACACACACACACACACACACACACATAAACATTCACACAAACAGATATGTGTACATATATTTATTTAAATATATCCATCCTCAGCTTAGTTAGAATCTTTGCTTCATTAGCAAAAAAGAAAAAAGCTTTTTTGCCTCTGTCTTGGATTTAGACTCCAAGAAGTTTAGAGATCTATAAAGACAAACATAAGCTGTAGAAATGAGATGCTGTCTACTCAATCAAGAAAACTTCTAAACTGGACAAGGGAAGATTTACAGGAATTTCAGGAAACTCTTGACATCAGAAGGAGTCCTGTCTAATTTTTAGTTAATTAATAGCTAATTGTTAGTTAATTACTATGAGCAATCTTATTGTCATCCCTGAATATTAATTAACACTAGAAAAATTTGCAGCCTAGTTTCTATAAAGTATTTGAGCATGGGAGATATGGGAGATATTGGGAGGTACAGATTTCTAAGGGACAGATATTGAAAGGGGTGGTGTATACTAAGATATATTAGGGTTGTATGTGTGTGTGTGGGTAGAGTCTGTGCCAACTATAGCACTGATTTAGAGCTCTTTATTTAAAAAAGTAGGGGGAGTAATAACTGCTACTGGAAATGTGTGCATATGTGTACAGATGAGACATTTCCATCTCTATGGCTTGCTCTACATTTCTCTACATTTATGTGTAATGCAATACAGCATACTTACATCTACTCAAAACTGTTCTTTAAAGTAAGAATTCCTATTAAAATAAAAATATAAACATCAGTATTATACCTCTAAGTAGTTTCCAACATCTGGTTCTAAGGCATACATGGTTACCCAAGTTCTTGGAGGTTCATCTCAATGATGTTTTCTTAAAGAGTTGTGGAATTGTATGGAGGATCGCTTGTGTAACTTTAGTAGGCAGGTGATAAAATCAGTCAAGAAAGGGAAAAAACAAGGGGTTTACCTAAGGCCACACACCTGGACAGTAAGTGATAGGCTTTGAATATATGTGTGATGGGAATTTAGGTTATTTTTAACAAACTACACTGCCCAACATTTCCCACAATGCTTAGGGTCATTTTCCAAGGTGTGTGAAATCACTAATTAAATATGATATATATCATATAGGAAATGTATATATATGTTAAGGTACTTTTCAGATGCATAACTACCAACAAAGTTTGACAAAAAGGTGAAGCCTAGAGTAACAGTTTATATTTTTGCTACGTTGCCCTTAGTATTCTAAGAGCTTTTCTGAGGTGCAGCAAATTGTCCATCCATCTTTTCTAGTACACAATGACTAAATATTATAAGAATAACAATCAAAGAAAAATGTGTGCTTTTTTCCCAATAGAGGCACATTTATAAAAATTTGAAATTTTATTTTATTCACATAGGTTGCATAGAAATCAGTGAGCTATTATTTACAACTGTTAAAAATTATGAGCTTACCTAATGCCCAGCTAAAGCAGTTGTTAAATAAACTATGAGGCATCAACCTGATGGAATATTATCAATAAATAGCGACTATTTTGACGTTTTTGTAGAGAAACTGAAATGAGGATATTAAGAGTTGTTTGAGAGTTAATGGATTTTTTTCCATTTTATTATTAATGTGCTATATTGTTTCTGCAGCTGATCTAGCCTGGAGAATAATCCATGTGCACTTGAGAAGAATGTGTAGTCTGCTTTTGTTGAATCTAGTAAATCTAGTCTAGTAAATCTAGTTGTTTGATAGTGTTATTTAAGTCTATTTACCGGCTAATCTTCTGGTTAGTTAGTGCTCTAGGATCACAGTCTTTTAAAGTCATACTGAAAATTAAGAGTAAACAAAAAGGGATTATACAAAATCTACACAACTCTCGTACAAAAAGTTAGACTTCAAGAATAGAGAAGGAGCCAGAAATTCAAAGTAAGTATGAAATTACTGGAAAGAATACATAAAAGAAGGAAATTCCACATAAGAAATTTACCATACCGATTTTATTTCTAGAGAATGTCAAAGTTATAAAAGCATACTGATCTACAGCAACTTACAATTAAGATAAATGTCAGATTACCTACATGTTTTGCTTTCTGACCTTCTCATAACACTTGTCTGAGATTGGTATCAATAGTGAATTTGTCTTCCTTTTCCCTTATAGTTAGGTACAGTAGTCTGTATAGTATAGTAGTCTGTAAGGTAAAAATAGCTCCAAATATAAATTTAGAAAACCTCAAGTAGGTACCCTGTTTATTAAACATGATTGTTCTGATGGCACTCTTGAACTGCCTCAGCATGGTTTTCTTTCAACTAAGCCATTATTTCAACAAAATCTAAACATGGTTTTCTTTCAACTAAGCCACTATTGTACTTATGGGTCCTAGCAACTTTGAGGTTGATTTCACAATCAATATTATCTAGTTAATAGTAAGTAATTAACAAAGCAAATTTATGTATTAATTTATATTTATTACAATGTATATACTCATATATAAATTAACAAATTTATATATAGATTTACATATAATTTATATATAATTAACTAAATATATATATACATATATTTGAGGTTAAAAAAGGCCAAATAATATGCTAATACTGGCAGAAATTGACGTCTTTTGGTGCACACAATCTTTTGGGGCCGTTAAGTGGTTGTCTGGCATTTGACAAAAAGCTGAATCCTGATTTAATTTTGGCAGGAACATTTTCTCAGGTTGATGGGTGGTGACAAGAGAAATGTCATCAAAAGGACTTTTTCCTCTATAAATGTCTCAGGTTTAGGTGACAGATAAACCATTCAAATATTCTCTGCTTAAATGGATAATTTTATCAGATCTTCCACATGTATATAATCTTTATAATTATGAAATATTAAACCACACCATTTCCAATAAGAATTTAACCCTTGCTTAATCCAAAACATACTTAGGAATAGCAGATTGTAGCCATATAGTCATCTAAATTAGCTGTCAGAAAAATTAGACAATTGTAGCAGTATTTATTTAGTTAGTTAATTAAGCATTATTTATTAGCACACATGTGGACAACAGGGAGAGATGAGTGAGAGATGATAATTGACAGGCTGTCATGAAAAAGATCCAAAAGATTCTGTCTTGCTCTGCCAAACACTTTATGTGAACTCTGTCTGATGGGAAATACATGTCTGATGAAGGGATCTGATTGAAAAGATGTTATTTTAAAAGTTTATTAAACCTAAAATATGGATTAATGAACAGATTGGTGGAGTAAAACTAAAGAAAGAAAGATTGATTAGGGGAATGAAGCAGTAATAAAAAATTACTTAAAAAGATCATTCCATTCACTAAAATTCCAGCAATCAATGAGGTAGATGGGATGGTAGTTGTGTGGCTGATTTCTATGTGGGGAGGTCAGAATGAACAGTATTATGATATATTTTACATTTCATTATCTGAAAACATTCTTTCCTATCCCACTTCTTTCTCCATGAAAGCTGACTTTTTTTTTCTATTTCTTCCATTGCTATAATTCCATATATATAATTCTTATTTCATATATGATGGATAAAAGCAACAAAATTTGGGAATGAAGGACTCATAATCCAGTGTTATCTGGGATTATCATTTACTCCTGAGGTTACTTTCTAGTTCAATCTTAAAACAAATATTTATCTTTCTTCATGATTAGATTGTCCAAGTTATAATCTAGCTATTCCTTGGTTCCCTTTTATTAATAAAATATAGTGGCAAAATTTCACTCCAGTTCTGAACATAGGACACAATGGACAGGTAAACAGCTGTGGGGTGTGCATGTCTGTGTGTGTGTGCGTGTGACTCTTCAAGGACTATCGTTGGCAGTATAGAGTTACACAGAATTTAAAAGCCTCCTGTTTAAATACCAACTCTGTATCATACTAACTCACTGGTTTGGGGCAAGTTTTAAAGTCTTTCCATCAGTTTTCTTTTCTCAAGATGAAGCAGTTATAGTACTTCTTCTATTAGTTTATTCTGAGAATTACATTTGTTAATTAAATTAACAGACAAAATTATTTAATAATTATGAAATGTTTGGAAAGTTCCTGGAACATAGTAATTTATACTTACATGATTTTAAAGTAATAGTTGAAAGTGTTCCTGGATTAGTTTTTCTAGCAGTGTGGTGGATCAGATAAGCATGTGCCAAAAGACCCAAAAGCTGAGGAAAGGAAAAATAATGAATATTTAAGATTATTTTTAAGTTTTTGGCAAGAAACTAATGAGCTTTATGAGTTAAAATTAAGTGAAAGCAAAACTGAGAGCTAAACCAAACCTTCATGGTGGTTTTCACCAAGCCCTGATGATGCTTTATTAATGAACTTTAGGGCCTAAAGAACTGAAGATAGACCCTAGAGGAACATTCAAGATAGAAAGTTTAAAAGAAGACCACTACCAACATAGATGGTAATGAGCTAAATACTCCCACTTTAAACAATAACAATACAACATGAGAGAGGAGGAAAATCCATCAGTCCATTACATGTTGTCTATGAGAAACATTTAAAATATAGAAACAAGGAAGATTTAAGTAAAATAATATAAAAGATACAGCAAGCAAAAGGTAATAAAAACATTCTTATAAATTAAAGAGCTTATTATAAGTTACTAGAAAGGTCAGTGGGTTCAGAAATAAGCATTTGCAGAATTATATGCATATAATGACATGCAATGAAATATATAGAGTAGATATTATTGAAACCAGAAGGAGGAACTGGCAAATTCACAGTCAGAATGGGTATATTTATTATTTTATGTACTTATTTGTTTATTTATTTTCATATCTGAATATCTGAATATCCCCACTGGAATGTGAATTACATAAGGCAGTGATTGCTCATTTTATAGCTGATATATATATCAAGTATTCAGAATACTGTCAAAATATGCTTGTTGTATTGATCAATTAAAAAACAATAGTATGTTAAAATCTGCTGAGAAAGCAACAGTCCCAGATAATTAATTAATAAACTTTAAGAACTTTCAAGAAGGAACAAATTTAAGCTTGATTTAAAAAAATCTATTTGAGAAAATAGAAAAAACATATCTAAGGATTCTACATATCACTGAAAAGAATGGTTCCTAACTTTTGTAACTTCCATATTTAAAATCTATATATATACACAGTATGTATAATCCAGCACTGAAACTGAATAACTACAGCTACTTGTATTTAGATAGTGTAATATTTCTTTCCTTTATGAACGTGACTTTTTTTTAGTATTATATCCTTGTCTCAGTTGGTCACTTAGGAAATAGTTCTCAATTTTAAAAATTATGGAAATTTTTTAAATATGGAAGAGGAGCAAAAAAAGCCACGAACAATATTAGACAAATTATATAATACCACATATAAAATTTAAAAGAAATATTCTAACTAAACAAAATAGTAATGATTATTGATGAGTGCTTAGGTGGTAAAATTATGAGGACAATCAGAGAAATCATTATACTAAAAGACAAAATGCTGGTAACTTTTGAAGGGAAGGTGTAGTGACAGAAGAGAGTCACAAGAGGGACTTTCCTTTGTAATGTTTTATTATCTTGACATAGGTTGGGTTGCCCTAGCAGTTGTTTATGTATTACACTGTTACGTATTTTCACAAATGCATGCTTTGCTATGTGTTACGGTTTAAAAGTTGAAAAATAGACTATAGAATATATTTTTTAAAATAAAATATTGGTAAAACTTTTATATAGTGTTAGAGTTCATGTTGGCACAATTATATTGGAAAACCATTTGTCATTAGCTTATAAAGATGAAGATGCCAATAACCTATAACCCAGTGTTTTCCTTTTTCTCCTTTTATTTTTGCTGAAGTATAGTTGATATATAATATTATATTGATTTTAAGTACACAACATAATAATTCATGACCCATGATTTTCTCTTTAAAGTATACACATCAAAGAAACTTGCTTATTTTAAATAAATGCATATACAATTATAAAAATAGAACTCTGTAATAGCACATACTTAGAAACAAGAAAATACTGAATGAAAAGAGGATGAATATGTTATGTTATATTCATAACAATAGAGAGTAAAGAAAATAAACTATTGGTTCACAGACAAATCTCAAGAACATACTATTTGAGCAAAAAGCATGAATCCATTTTAATAAAGTTCAGAGGCAAAGTTAATAATGTATTTATTAATTTTTTTATTAAGGTATCATTGATATATACTCTTATGAAAGTTTCACATGAAAAACATTGTGGTTACTACATTCACCTGTATTATCAAGTCCCCTCCATACCCCATTGAAGTCATGGTCCATCAGTGTAATAAGATGCCACAGAGTCACTACTTATCTTTGTGCTACACTGTTTTCCCCATGATCCCCCCAACACCATGTGCACTAATCTTAATATCCCTCAATCCCCTTCTCCCTCCATCCCTACTCACCTTCTCCCACCCCTCCCCTTTATTAACTCCTGATCCCTTCTTGGAGTCAGTGAGTCTGCTGCTGTTTTGTTGCTTCAGTTTTGCTTCATTGTTACACTCCACAAATGAAGGAAATCATTTTGTACTTGTCTTCCTCTGTCTGACTTATTTCACTGAGCATGATACCCTCTAGCTCCATCCATGTTGTTGCAATGGTAGGATTGGTTTTCTTCTTACGGCAGAATGGTATTCCATTGTGTATATGTACCACATCTTCTTTCATCTACTTATCCATTCATCTACTGATGGACAATTAGGTTGCTTCCATATCTTGGCTATTGCAAATAGTGCTGCGATAAACATAGGGGTGCATATGTCTTTTTGAATCTGAGATCTTACTCTCTTTGGGTAAATTCCTAGGAGTGGAATTCTTGGATCAAATGGTCTCTCTATTTTTAGTTTTTTGAGGAACCTCCATATTGCTTTCTACAATAGTTGAACTGGTTTACATTCCCACCAGCAGTGTAGGAAGGTTCTCCTTTCTCCACATCCTCGCCAGCATTTGTTGTTGTTTGTCTTTTCGATGTTGGCCATCCTAACTGGTGTGAGGTGATACCTCATTGTGGTTTTAATTTGCATTTCCCTGATAATTAGCAATGCAGAAGCCTTTTCTTTTCTAATGATGGTGTCTTTTGCTGTACAGAAGCTTTTTAGCTTAATGTAGTCCCATTTGTTCATTTTGCTTTTGTTTCCCTTGCTTATAATATCCTCCTACAATAGAAATGCCCGAGGAGATGCATTCAGCAAAGTTAACAATATATTGTTTAGCTCTATAAATGTACATAGTGAACTAAGAAAAGAAGCTTTATCTCTAGGAGCAGGGAAGGAATCAAAGCAAAAGGATATGCAAGTGTCTTTAATAAAGTGCTTTCTTAAAATGAATAATGAATACATGAATTTAAATAATATTTTCATTATTTAAAATCAATATACAGCATATAATCTTTGTAGCAACTCAATATTTAATAACATCTTTAAAAACATAGTATCTTAGTTCTTCTAGCCATTTGTCACTCAACTGCTGCTCACCTGTTACAACTTACCTCTGAGAAATTTGGAAAACAGCTTTATTCAAGATTTACCCTTGCATATGACTTAGTAATAAAAGGTGATTAAATTTTGGCCAACTCAGTATTTTCTCAAGTTGCCTTTTGTGAGTTGTTGTCTATCTTCAGTTATAATAACAAACTCTTTAAAGTGAAGTTTTTATACACTGAGAAATAATTTTTCATATTTTACTATTTATCAGGTATGCCAGAATTATGTATGACCCTTTAAGGAATTTAAAGGAAACAAGTAATAAATTATTCAGGGCACCTTTTAGCTCCCTGTTTGCATTTTTGGCACCTGCACATCATTGATTAGAATCAGTGGGATACATATGGTTCATGGAATCAGAATAAAGATCCGTATTTTATAAAAGGAAGAGGATATTGAACACTACGTCTATAGAGAAACTTCTGTAATCCCCCTATATAACCCAGCAAATCTGCCTGCATCCTGACCTCTGTTTCTATTGGGTGACCCATCCCCTTTCTTCTTGAAGGGAGAGCAAATAAATACATTTACGATGCATTTTTCCAAAATGTGTCTGCAAGGATTTGGGGTTGAAAATAGGGGTCAGGAAGAGAGGTTTCAATTGTAGGAGGATATTATAAGAGAGAGGATATAAGAACTGTTTATGATTCAGTATAACAAGTTAGTAGGGTATGTTCTTTCTGAAACAGTCCCAATATTTACAGTTTGTCAACCTGATATGGATATCTTATTTTCTACAGCACCCTATTTTAATTCAACGGCTGTAGAGGAGACTTAAATCTCTTTTCAGCACATATTCCCTAAATTTATTTCTCAGTGACCACAAAGCAAAGCCTCTTATGTGCTTGAAAAAAAGTTTGCATTGCTATGAAGCCCTGCTGTTGGCCTTGTTTCTCCATGATTACTCAAATGAGAATTTTATTACCTAAATTAATGAAAAAATTAACCCCATATCACTTTGAAGTAACACCATTAATATAAAGATTAGTTGTTTCTGTGGTTGTTGAATTTCCTTTTGATTCTTTATTCTGAGCTTCTACCTGTCAAGATTTTTTTTTTAAATCAGGTCACATATTTTACACTTTCTGCCAGGCCACTATGCTACATTAACATTGTCTGAAATATGTAGTGGACTGTTCTGGTTTTTTATTATCAAGGTACTGGCATTTGTGAGTTTTTTTATGATCTTATTTTTAAAACAATGGCACTGAGAATAGGAACTTGTCAACATGGTTTCATAAGCTCATGTTATGAAGTAAATTTTTAACTACAGTAAATAGAAAATACAGGTAAATGATAAACTCTATGTATGTGAGGTGTGCATGTAGCCTCGATACTCAAAATAAACATATCAATAGGCAATGAAAAGAAAAGAAAAGAAAAGAAAATATCATTCTTGGAAATAGTGCAGAATCTGGGAGCCTTCCTGGGTTCAGCTTCTAAGGAAGAGGTAAAAGCAGCTAATGGATAATTACACTAAAAAGTTTCCATGTGAGCTAGCCTCATTGTTTGAAGCAGGAGGTGGTATTAAGCTTGTCATTCAAGAGATGAAACTTGAATTATTGGTTTTATGGGGTTTCAGCGGACATGACATCACATGTCTTGAACTAAAATTAAACAGGAAAGCTTTATTAAAGCTGACTTGTGCCCTGAAAGAATTTTCCATATCTGACTAATCTTCAACTTTACTTTCCATACCTTGGCAGGGCACAAGGAACGGGGGAAAGACATCAGGACCCGACCCAGTTGCCATATCTAACAGGCAGTAGTCTTCACAAAGATAGGGTCATAGAAAGTTGAACTGGCTGTAAATTTACCTCCCAGAAAATGTTAAAATTGATTGGCTGGAAACTTAATTCGACCTGGAAAGAGACTCCTATAAATCTATCATTAGAATTTGTAACCATAAATGGTTCTTATATGGGTTTGCACTCCAGTTAATACTGCTTGAGTAGTTCAAAATACATCAGGGCAAAGATTGTGTTTGAAGAAAATCCTTTTTGGTCATGTCCTCAAATATCTGGACTATTTTTATAAAATAAAATAAAATAAAATAAAAATATTTCTTGGACTTATCTTCAATACAAGTTAAAAAAAAATTACCACAAATAAAATTCCAAGGAATTTTAGCTCAAAGCCAAAACTTACAAATCACATGAGGAAATGAGATGTCAGTGAATAAATCCTGGCAGACAACAGGCAATTGTATCAGATAGCAAATGCTATGCATACCAGAGACTGTTTATAAAAAACTAATTTATATATCCATAATTACATATATAAATTATATTTTATATGTAATATATAAGCACATATTATATATATCCTAAAAGTATATATTAGAATTAGAATATATAAATAAAGAACAATACATTAATTAAAACAAATGCTTGAAGAAAAAAACAATAAAACCTTTAGAAAAATAGAGTAATTGATATTTAAAATTTACTGGATGTATTAAGAGCAGAATGCCCATAAAGGAAGAGAAAATTCATGAACCAGAAGATAGAATTTAAGAATTTATTTAGAACAAGCACAAAAAAGCTAAACGCAATAGAGGGAAGTCTGGTAAGTTCTAACATACATTCAACTTGTAATTTTAGAATAGAGGAAACACAGGGGAGATGCAATATATGAAGAAATGTTGGCAGTGAGTTTCCATGAACAATTAAAGATATCAATTCTCAGAACCAGAAAGGCCAATAAATCCCAATCAGGCTAAAAAATATCCCAACCTAAATATTTCATAATTTAAGTGCATAATATAAAAGAAAAAAATATTCAAAGGAACTAGCAAAGATAAGACAGATTACCTACTTGTACAAATGAGAAAATGAGAGTGGTGATTTTTACCCATCAACAATGAAAGCTATTAAAAAATATCCAAAACATGCAGAGAGGAAATAATTGCTTGTGTATCACAATATGTTTATGTACTAGACAAGTATATCTTTCAAGAATGAAAGTGAAATAAATAATTTTTGAGAAACAAAGCAGAATTTGGCACAAATAAATCCTTATCAAAAGAAATTTCGAAAGATAGGTATTTTTGTGTGTAAGAAAAGTGATCCCAAATGTAACAAGGAAACAATCCCAGTGGATTATCATTAACAAGAGACAGCAGTATGTCCATGAAAAAAAGAGGTTTGTGTTCAAATAAATTTGAGGCAAGCCATACTCCTTCAAGATGTGCAAGAAAAGCAATATATGAAAGGATCTGACAAGTAAATGGAAAGGAAATATGTTAAATTTAAATCAGCATTTCCCAAGTCCAACAACATAAAGCATTTGTTTGTTAATGAGTCATCGTTACTATCTCAGAGAATATACTTTTGGGATTGTGGAACGATGCTTTCCAAGCAAAAGCTTGCAAAATATTTTTAAACAAGAAAACAAATAAAGCATGCAAGGGAGAGTAATAGACCTGAGAAGCATTTATCAAAACAAAAAAACAGTAGAACAATATTGTACTCCTAGATGTCAAGCATCATAATGACATAAATCCCATGCTCCCATCCATGTAAATATTTAATATTAATCCAATATAATTCCAACTTGGTTTGCATTGATCTTGATATAACTGTCAAATTCATCCGGAGGTGTATTTAGAGGAAATATATAAAACTTTTCTCTTAAGAAAAATAACAAAAGGCATTTGCTTTTCCTTATGTAGCAGCATTTTAGAG
Source organism: Manis javanica (assembly GCF_040802235.1). NCBI lineage: Eukaryota > Metazoa > Chordata > Mammalia > Pholidota > Manidae > Manis > Manis javanica. Next base: position 67,466,220 of record NC_133162.1, read on the forward strand.
CTGAAATAATTCATACAGTGTGATAGCTCTGATGTAGAACATATAAGCAGAAAGATTATGGGAACAAAATAAAAATCTAGGAAAAATTGCTCTATACTGTTTCTACATAGAGCAATTTTATTAATAGAGCAAAAGCATTCAAATTAGTGGGCAAATTAATAAATGATGCTGGAAGTGTTGTTAGTCATTATAGAAAAAGGAACAGTGACTCCTGCCACACAACCAATAACTACATAGATTCCAAAGATATTTTTAAATTAAAAATGATATAAAATAGAAATACTATTTATTAAAATAGGGAATTCAAAGTAGGAAAAAAGGTAAAGAATTAATTGATACATTCAACATTAATAAATCCATGTATTCTAAATGATTGTATACAAATGTAGAAAAGACATAGAAACTGAGAGAATTTCTATTACACAGGAGATTAAAATCTTTACTATATAAATCCTTCTAAAAATCAGAAAAAGAAAATAATACAATTTACTAAAAAGAAAAAATAGATTTAGACAGATCTATTCAGTCCCTTTTCTAGTTAGAAGTTAAATAAGCAGAAAGTATTATTCTAGGTTAACTTGTGCTTGTAGGAGCCAATAAAAATAAAAACATTCAAATTTTGTCTGTAAGTTCACCATTTAGTAGCTGCATAACCTAATCTTTATCACATATAAAGAAATCGCAGAAAACTTATCAGAAAGGATTATTGTATTAGGAAATTATGCAGAAATTTTTCTCAAATAGATAGGTAAACAGTGAAAATGTAATTTTTCAAAAGCAAATCTAAATTATAAAATTAAAAAATGTAATATTAACTATAATGGACAGTGTTTCTAAGTGTATAGTTAAATGTATAATCTCATATATCCTAGCAGGGAAGTAAATGTATATAAATTTTCCATAGAGATATTTGACATCATGAATCGGGTGATTTATAATATACATTCAATTGACCCCATGATTCCATATTTATGAATTTATTAAGAGATTTCCATGCATTTGAAGATGGACATCTTCAATAATGTGTATTGCTTTAGTTTTTTTGCAAGTGATGCAACTCCAAATCCATATAGAAATATATTTATAGATATGTATCTACTAGTTAGTATAGGCCTACTATATTGTTAAGACCTAAAATTTCAAGTGCTACCTTGACATGTTTGAGTCTCACAGGGTTCCTAAATCTTATTACGAGCTCCCCTGTTCTTGGTGGATATGCCACCTATCCAATCTCTCCATATCAGCCAGAACAAATGTATTCTATCTGTTCCTCAATCCAACAGATTTTAGTTTATATTCTTGTCAGCCTCTGGAGTTACTCAAAGCCCACCCTCCCAAGGGAACCAAGGAACACCCAATCTTCCTGTTACTACAAAGTCTGTGGCCCACTGCCCCTGCTTGTTCACTCTGCTCCTGAGAAAACCCCCCCATGTGACCCCAAATAGTGTGTGGTGTCCTTCTCTCCAGGCTTCAAGTATATATGCTGAATAAATTGCTGTCAATCTCATTTGTTCAGTGTATTCAATATCTCATACTATTTATGGAGGACAGGGGACATCTTTCTCACCAATGAAGTGAATAGGAGGTAATTCAAGCCACGTGTATTTCCTTGCTTTACCAACTGAAAGGGCCTAGAAACAATGACTTCTTGGTAGCAAAGAGAAAACTCAGCATACAGATCTTGGTTTCTCCATTCTCCAATAAAAAGAATCAGGGTTCCTTGGAGAAATGGCTGATTCTACGGTTGGAGCAGGAAATATACAAGATGAACCTGGAGCATCTTGTGCAAGTAAGTAAGGAAGTGCTCCGACATCTGCACAATGATGGGCTTTGTCAAAGGACACAGCAGCCAAACATAAGATAATGATCAAAGCTGAAACAATTTGAGCAACAAAAGGTTTGTAGTAGAATTGGATTATAGCACAAAGTATAAACATCCATGAATATATTAATATAAAAATAACTGATTGAATGAATGAATAGGTGAATGCATGTATGAGTAAATAAACAAATAAAAAAACTAATAAATAAATGAGGGAATAGACAAATCTGTCTCCTGTGCAGAGAAATTCAAAATAATTTATGTACATAGTCTCAAGTAGGTGGACCATAATTCCCTAGTAAGTGGGCTGTGCATAGTAATTTCCTGCAAAGAATGCATTATGAAAAAGTGGAAAAAAGAGTAAGAGTAATTTTACAGTGAAGAATCCTGGCAAACATTAGCTAGACCAGTTGATCAAGGTCAACATCAACAGTGATATGTCTTGTCTGTAACATGTACCCTAATATAATGTGCTGAGAATTCACTTGACTTCTTCCTTCTAAAGATCCATAAACCCAGTACAGTCATGACACAGCTATAATATGTGACCAAATTGAGGGAGTTTCTACAAAATACCCTACCAGTACTCCTCAGACTGCTAAGTCATCAGAAACAAGGAAAGCCTGAGAAGCTGTCACAGCCTAGGGAAGCCTCAGTAGATGTGATGACTAAGGTAATGTGTTAGCCAGGGTGAAATCGTGGAACAGAAAAATGGTATTCGGTAAAAACTAAGGAAATATGAATAAAATATAAAATTTAAAAAATAATAGTGTGTCAATATTGGTTCATTATTTGTGACAAATGTACTATCCTAAGGTAAGATGTTTAAAATAGAGTAGGCTGGATGTGGAAACTGTATTATCTTTGCAACTTTTTTGTATGTCTAAAGCAGGTCTAAAATAAAAAGTGCATTTAAAAATTGACTAAAATTCGCAGACTAGTTAAAAGGATTGTGCCAATGTCAGTTTCTAGTTTTGATATTGTATTGCAGTGACATAACTGGGCAACAAGTTCATGAAGTTCTGTATTCTTTTGGCAGTACTTCCTGTGAGTCTATCCTTACTCCAGAATAAAAACGTTAAAAATGCTGTCTCTAAAAACATGCAAATTAATTTTTCTGTAACAGAGCTTAACTATATAATAGTTTGTAGATAAATTGCCAATATTTGATTGTTATTAACCTATAGAAATGGCAATTTCATATCCATCACATAATGTAATGAGTCCCTGTTTGAACAGAGGAAGGAATCTGAGAGAGGTTAATTTGGAGCCACTCTTCCTTTGCTTATCACTGCATTTAAATTGTAGGACCTGACACAGCAAAGTCAACAAGGAAAGGAGGCTTCCTTTTGCCCCCTTTCTTTCCATGCGGGCCTTCCTGACAGCAATTTCCCTGGATATATTTGGGCTTGCAGTCTACCACTTGGAACATAACTAAGTCACTCTTGAACTTGACTGAAAAGTTATTTGTTCTGAGTTCCTCTCTGCTGCCTCCAATATACTGCTCAAGGAACCCTGTAACACCTATAGTGACCTCAGGGTAAACTGTGGGCTCTTTGATGACCCTGCATGGGGTTGAGGTACACAGAGAGAGTTCTGCTTTTCCTGTACCAGAGTATGGAGCGGAATATTTTATAGTTTGTCTCAATCTCTTTAAGACAAACAACAAAATGAGATCACCTCCCAGAACCTCTATGGGAAATGGGGCAGGAAATGTGAGATTTCTGCAAAAACACAGAGGAGGGAGGACTTATGTCTACTCACTCTGGATACTCCTTTACCTTTCCTCATCCTCACATTATTCTGAGGATATTTTATCCAAACGTAAGTGGGAATCCTACCTCCGATTCATTAGGTTTCCTTTATTGTGAGTCCTCTCAGTGTCTCACCTTTAGAAAATCACAATCTATTTCTTTGATTCCTTTCTCTACACAAGGGCCACCTCATGGTATATTTGCTATAATGCATTGGATGGGGCCAGGCATGTAGAAGTAAGTAGAAAAAGCAGGAGACCCCATCATTCAGTGTTTCAAAAGTGACATGTGCTATATTTGTTCCTCTTGTAAATATTCATACAGCAACTAGGAAAATTTACTGTTCCTCCAGATCTCTCCCTCTTTTTGGGCCCCCAGACTCTTATCCTTAAACCATGCAATTCTATTTTTATCTGTACTCCCAAGACTCAGTAAATTTATTCCTATCAGAAAACACTAAAAAGACCTTACTCAGCCTTTTTTCCTAAAATAGGACAACTTTCCTTGGCAGGAAGGGTACAGGAACATCAATAAATATTTTAAAAGCATTCTTTTTGGTGAGTATTCTTAACTACAGGGGGAAATCCCTTTCTGCCTCTTGTAACATTAACAAAAATGGGTGAGTTTTAATCTCTGCTCTGTTTTCTGGCCTTGATGAATTACTTTTCTTGAAGATCCAGTAAAAACAGAATATTGATTCAGGTCATAAAGAAGTTGCTTCCAAGGCTTTCAAACCTATAAATTTTATCACATTTATCAGTCTGAATGTTTCATAAATTTTATCTAAATTGACTAAAGGCATTAATATTTCATCTAAACCGTTTGTTCAAAATACTAAATACATTATTTAAAATTTAATCAACATATTTTAATATTATAAAAATCACCAGTGAAAATCCACAGTATTGCTATAATATAAATACATATAATATGGATAAAAATCACTGTGCCTTAATTTTTAATGGGAAAACACCTATGACACTCATGACAAACTACTGAAAAGACCTTATTTTTCTCAGGCTCTTCTTTGTTAGCTAATGTTTATTCCCAAGTAGTTGCTTTGAGTTGCACTCACTGTAAAGATAGTCACTGAATTCTTGCATGTTCGCAAAATGTGTACCCTTCTTGGAAAATGGTTTGGCTGCCTGTAAAATACTTTGATCAACTTCATTTCCATGAGTGGTTCACCACTGTCTCTTAGCATTCAATGAAAAACAAGATTTTGAGTTGTCCTGATTTTTTTCTCCTAGGTGCCCAAATTACTTAATTTCTGAATGTCTGGATACTTATTAGGATATGTTAAGGACAGATGGTTCTGAATCAGTTTTGCCTAGCACATGGTGAATTATTTAAGTTCACAGACCTAAGCCTTCTTTGAATAAATCTGTAAGTGCTCGTTCTCTCCTACTGCTTTGATTTTCTTCTGAGGGCAGCAGATTCTCGTGTATCCCAGTCATCCTTACCTATCCTCTGAATCTATCATTTGTTCCCTAATACTTTTCCAACTCGTTCCTATATCATTTTGCATAGTTTTTCATGTCGATCCCAAAGGATTCATCCTGTGTTTTCCACAGTGTATATTTTCCTCCTTGAATTTCCTGTGATTTGTGTCCTCACCTGGGATAGCTTTATTTCCATTTATTTCCTAAATTTTGCTAGTTGGTGCTTTTTCTCCTCTCGTTGTCTGAGCCCTGAAATCATGTTTTTTCAACTTCCCTTCTTTAAAGGCATTTGCACTGTGAAACCTTTGGGTATCCTAGGTGAAGTATTTGGAGAGAATTATATCTTCCCTATGACATATTTTTCTAATGAAAAGTCTATTGATATTACCATTTAAAAAAATATTTTTCTCATTTTCCCCCATATTGACTTTGCACTAAGGCTGTGTCAATTCCTATTTATCACTGATCATGGAAGAACTTGAATTTCCTGGATTTGTCTTAAATATAAATAGTGGTGTGGGGAGGGAAGCATAATGGCCAGGAGGATCTTCCAGAAACATGGACATTCAAACCCAAGCACCAAGCCCTCTTTTTCCTCTTTCCTCTCTACTTCCGACAATCAAAGTAGGTACAGGACTTCTGGCCGCAACCTGCTCACCACATATCCCATACCAGCATTCCCCAAAAGAAATACCCTTGCATTCCCCCGCTGTAAAAATACATAAATGCTGGGCCTTTGATCAGACTTGACTTTTATTCTCCTGCCACTCTTTTCTTTAATTACTGCCAAGAGGATTCCACCTAGTTACTTTTGGAGGGTCTTACATGTATTTTGAAATATCCCAGTTTCATTAAAAGTGGTATTTCCAGGGTTTTTATTTTACTTTTTGCTTTTCGATGATTTCTAGGCAGAGAATAAATAATACTGATTCACTCAGTTATGTTCTTAACAGAAGTTCCAAGAGTGTCACTTTCAAATGGGGAAAATTTGGATGCATGCAAATATATACATATATATACACACACACACACATAGTATATTGTGTGAGTGTGTCTGTGTGTACATGTGTACATATTGTTGACCAAAAAATGGTGAAACTGTAAAATAATTAGTTGTGTTTATTTGGAGTCTTAGGGATTGCATTGCAGGATCATAAATTCAGAAGGAAACCAAAAATGCTCCAAAAATGGGAAAGGGCTTAAGATTTTAAAGGCAAGGAGGGGATCTCCAAGGGGTCACTGTGAAAGAATTATGATTGGCCAAAGTTCTTATAACCTACATTTGCATATTAACCCTAATTGGTTGCTAAGGGTATTCACTAGGCAAAAGTATACTTTGTCGCAGGCAGCAGATGCTTATCCAGGATGTTTATGGTTTGACAGATACAAAGTTTAATGCTCTTCCTAGAATAGCCAGTTTCAGAGAAAACATGCATAGACCCTATTTCCTTAATGCTCCCCCAGCTCTGTTATAGTTTATTCCCATTGTTAGTGTTACCTCCATTTTGTCTACATTTACAGTATATATGTATGTTTGTGTATATGCACACATATATAAGATTTATAGTCTTTAAAACTCATGTAGAAATAAGCAGACATAAAATTAAAAGCATATGTTTTAGAGAAAAATGGTTTCAAAATCTTTTCATATGCAATTATTCAAATGTATAGAAAAATGAGAAATATATAGAAGGCAATAAATATTTAATGGATCATTTTTCTCTCATCTTTTCTGAATTATATACTTTTGACAATAAAATGTATTGCATTGTTTGAGAAAAACAAGTTATTTATAACAATATTTAAGAAAGCCATGTCACTCCAAATTCAGATAAAACCTAATTTTCATATTCTAATTTTGATAGTTTCTGTTTTAATTCTTAAATTTGACTCTTTAGGGATATTTTTGATATTTAAATATCCCAGCATCATTTGTTAGATTATCTTTATTTTCCCCACTCATTTGAAATGCCATTTTATTACATATTATCAGTGGTTCTTAATTTTTTTTTTGATGCAGCTATTATACCCTCAGAGATGATATCTCCCCATGGCCTGCTGCATCTGTAAGGAAGTTCCTGTGTTTGTAGTAACTGCGACGGTGCTCATTGTAACCCCATCCCTTTCCCCTCAATGATCAGTTATGTACCATAGCTGAGAATCTAGGAACCAGGTATTTATATATTTTATTTAATGTTTGATCATTTTGTTCTGTTCCTAAGTATTAAATCAAATATGTTTATGAAATCCAATAGTTATGATAGTTTTATTAAGTCTTGATAGCTGAAAGGGTAAGACATCTCCATTATTTTTCTTCAAATCTTCCTTTGGTGAATTTATTGTTCAAGATCAAATTTGTAATTGTTTGGGTAAGTTTTTATGTTCAAGAGATACCTGTAAATAAATTTCTTTAATTATTTGATTGAATGTGTATTATGTTACATGTTAATAGAAGACTGACATCCTCATAGTACCTCCTCTTATTCAGAAACTTGGTGCCTTTCCATTTTCAAGTATTTTTTCAAGACAATAAAATGTGTGGCTTACATTATTTTCTAAAAACATATTTTTGGATATGAAATAATTATAATAGGTTTTCAGATTTTCTTTAAAGAGAGATTTTCCTGAAAACATATGTAGATTGGATTTTCAGAAGTATATAACTAGAGAGAGGGCAGAGAAAAATTATTATAAGGCCTATTGCAAAAATTCTGGCTAGAGATGGTGATGGCCCAAAATTCAGTAAAGAATAATAGTGGTGACAAAATGAGCAGTGTTCAGTTAATAGGATCAATCGGACATGGTGATAGTTGAGTGTGGGATATAAGATAGAAAGTCAACATTCATTACTAACTTCTAGCAATGTTCAGACCTAGGTTTTAGGAACTAGATAAATAATTTCTTTGGAGTGGGTTGAGCTTATATATAGTGTGTGGTAGAACATTTAGGTGAAGATTTCAGCAGGCAACTAATACATTATTGGTTTAGTTCTCCATTTCTTCATCTGAAAAATGAGGATTATCATAATTTTTTCATGGAGTTTAAGGTGAGGCACCGCGGTAGGAGCACTTAGGTCCACTCTCCTTTTCCTCTCCTCTCCCATAGACAGATAATTGCTCTGCTACATTCCCCAGCTGCAAGGGCAAGAAACATAGGAACATGAGACTTAGTTGAATTGCCAGTTTGCATATCTGTGTCTTCAAAAACTGTTGCATCTTGCAAAGACCACTGTGTTTATATTTATCAATTCAGTACATGTAACACAAATAGGGACTTGAAGTATTTGGACATTTTTACTGAAATCATTTTACTAAACTCATCTATTCACTTTACTGGAATCATTCAGTAATTATCAGTTCTTCTGCAGATGATATTTGTGATAATGAAGTCATTACAAATGATTTGCTTATGAAAAGTAAAATAGTTCCCAGCTGTGTGTATATTTAAATCTGAGCTACAATATACTTTTGATAAGCATCACCTCCTCTCATATTTTTAATCACTTTTGTAAAGCAGTTTAATTTTTTACATAATTTTTATATGTCCAACTACTCCATTCCACCTAATTTCATGAAAAATAGTTTGTAAAAACATCATGATTGTCTGATTTAATTTGTATGTGTGTGAACATGGACAGTTTTTCTATCTTAGCTTGGAAGATTCTATATGACTTGAGAATTATTTTGAGTTGTTGGCCCAGTGACAATATAGGCAAAAATCTTACTCTGAATCAAAATCTAAAAGCCTGCAAGGAGAATGAAAATTAAATGTTTACTCTCTAAAACTTGGCATGATACAAAAATTTAGTGGATCTTTGATACCTAATATAGAAAACCTCTAAATAACACAACTGACCCTGATTAAAGTAGTCAAGAGAAACTTCTATCTGCTCTCAGAAGTGGGAATTGAACTGTGATTTTTAAATACTTTTCTAAAATGGCCAATGTGAAATTCTAGGCAGCAAAACATGACAGTGGGTAGTAGGAGGCATATGAATAGAAATAAAAGTAGAGTGATTCTTGTGTTTTATAGGACTTTATAAATTATTATCTGTCTTATACCAGTTTAGAAAATATGCTTGAAATTTTGCATTAAGATGTACTGGCTACCATAAAAAGCAGTGAAATGTATAACCTCAGAAGCAATAAAAAAAACAAGTGTGCTGAACCCAGCTGAGGCAGATATGAGGGAAAATAGCATACAAAAACACAGCAATTAGAAACAGAAAATCGGAGAGAAATTCCAAATATATTAGGATTCACAGCAAATAAAAACAGGTTAAATCATCTAGGAAAGTACAAATGCTGTCAGATTATATTTAAATAAACATTATACAAATAATTAAAAAGTACTTTGGATGATCTAAAAATATAGAGAGAATTGGAAAAGAAAAAAATTTATTGCAGGAAAAATTCTAATATTTTATTGCCAACATACACAAAAAATTGGTGTGTACTAGACCATATAGATTTCAACCCCAAAAGATTAAAAGTGAAGGAGAAGACTATTTCATTCAGTAAAATGCATTCCTTTCCCAATAGGTTACAAAACTCATGAACTTGTAGCCACTTAATAACCTAGCACTGAAATACACATAGCAAAACTTGGCAGGAGTTCAAGATAAAGTAGAGAAATATATTTTATGGGGGGGAATGGAAATATAAAGTTGTAGAAGATATGAGTTACAAAAGTAATAGCTCTGTCCTATATATGTGTGCATATTTATATTCACATGCTTCTAACACACATAATATATACAAGTTTCACTAAAATCTGGGCAACAGAATCTCAAAATATTGCAAAGAAATGACACAATTCAATTAATGATAACTGATCATGAATAAAGTAAGGAAAAAATAAAATTAAAGTCATTTGGAAACTATTGATTAATATAATACAAAAATGATACTTGAAATTACAAGTGTATACACTTACCTAAACACAAATGAAAAAAATATGGTTTTATGTATATAATTATTCATGTGTGTTTATGTACTTTAGGCCTTTGGACATTCTACTTTAATCTAGACATTTACCCAAAAGAATGTTGAGGTTTACAAAACAGAAAGATTTACCCTAACTGGCTCTCTCTACTTGAACCAAGGAACTAAAGGAATGTCCAGTGAATAATACCTATTAATGGATGAGTCAAGAAACATAGACTAACCAATTTCTCACACCAGCAAGTTAACACAATCCTTCACTGTGGATTAGAGTGAATAAATGGTAACCTAGAACTTTTCCCTAATGGGATTCCCTCCATACAAGAACCTAAAGTCAAAAGAAAACATATTCTTTCACAAGAATTCAGTTTTCTCTCTTCTTTATTAGCTCTGATCTCACTATCACTGCTAATTTGGTTAGAGATTGTCCTTAAATATTTATTTCAGTTAAAGAATATGCTGGTTTACTCTGAATCCTGGAATGGCCCAAGATGACCTTTGTCCAAAAAGTTGAATAATACCTTGACAATATAGAATATTTTTGAATTGCATAACTTTTCTTTCTGTGGGTTTAAATGAATATATTTATGATATTATAGTATGTACATAAAGCATGTGGAAAATTAATTATAGCACTATGTAAGTGGTGACTCCTAAGCTTTTACATGAGAGATTAATCCTATATTGAACCAACTTTCTTTGTAATTAACTTAGTTAATATCATACTTAAGTAAGTCCTGATTTCTAGGGACAGCTATATTTCCCATGTCTCATCTGATTACTATCCCTTTTTATGTTCAAAGCATTCTGACTGGGACAATAAATTGAATGGTCTTTCTATTTACATCTCCATTTCAGGGCAGTTTTCTTTACTACTTCTTCAAATATTAATTTATGTGCAACAATTCTTGCCTTTTACTTCTTAATTTGTCTACACATGACCTCCAAATATCTTTATAAAATATTTTTCCTCATGATAGCCATCATTTGTGTTCTCTAATCTTTACCTCTCTGTTATTGGCACAGCAAGTTTCAACAGTAACCACACTTCTTTTCAAATCACTTATAGAATAAATACGTTGTAATGGATTTTAATTCCCTAATATTCTGTTTGTACCTTAGGCATATTTCCTTTACAGTTCTCATTATTTTTTAAATGAATTTTTACCATAAAAATAGAACAGCATAAAAAATAAGCTTCTGATTTCTGGTTCTGCATGTAAGGAACTTGAATGTCTCCATCCAATCCTAACAAGAGATGAAAAGCTGAACAGACTGAGAGATCAAACTCTCCTTGGATCCATAAGAGAGGGGAGGATACATGGCAAAACACTGCCCCCAAAAACAGAAGAATCAAAGAAAATGCAGGGAGTCATGACTTGTAGGAGAGCAGGGACTCATGAGTGGAAACCTCCACAGGAGCCAGCACTCTCAGAGGAAAACCAGAACTGTAATTGATGGCTCAGAATGGCCAAGTCTGAGAGTTAAATTGCAGGTGGTCCTATCTGTAAGGGGTTTCTCACAATATTATGAGAATTACTTCAGAGCTCAACTAGGTTCCCATAGTAAACATTGGAGGTGAATTCCCTCTTCCTTCCTGCAAGGAGAAGAGAAAAAGAACCACGTGAGATACATCACAGCACTCTGTTCTTAACAAGGTCTGCCCTCAGGGGAAACAAGGTAACCAGAACCTAACCTGTTGGGATATTATCAGCACCTAACTGACCTCAGGAACAAGAAAACCCAACTCCATCGGAGTCCACTAGAGTCCCCTCTAGCCATCCTGTCCCATATGGATGTAGAAAAAAACTGAGAAACACTGCAATCCATAGTCCAGAGGCATAAGTCCACTAAAAGTCTGACACCTAATCACAGGTCTATGGACCACTTTCCCTCTACCTGCACATCACTCCATTACTAAGGGCCTATTTACAGTGGTTCCTTTTACCCAGTACAACATACCCAGCTATTAAAAATTTACAGGGCAGACCAAAATTCAAAAACAATTTGAAGAGACAGAGCAATCATCAGAACTATATAGCTGGAATTATCACACCAAGAATCCAAAACAACTATAATGAATATGTTAAGGGCTAAAATGGATAAAATAGATTACATAGAACAACAAGTGGGCAATGTAAACAGAAATGTGTAAACAGAAAGAACCATAAAGAAACACTAGAAATAGAAAACACTAACAGAAATGAAGAATTCCTCTGATGGACTTACTGGTAGACTGGAAATGGCTGAGGAAAGGATCTCTGAGCTACATGATATATAAATAGCATCCTTAAGAACTGAAAAGCAAAAAGAACAAAGACTAAAAAGAAAAACCAGGAGTGAATATCTGAGGACTGTGGAAAAACTAAAAAGATATAACGTACATGAAATGGAATACCAGAAAGGGAAGGAAGATAAAGGAACAGAAGAAATATTTGAAACAATAATGAGTGAGAATTTTTCCAAATTAATGTTAGATACCTAACCACAGATCCTAGAATACCAAGCAGGATAAACTACATCTAAGCATATCATTATCAAACTACAGAAAATTAAAGATAAGGAAAATATTCTGAAGAACCTGGTAAAATATTTACACCTTGCCTGTGAAGGAACGAAGATAATTACATCCAAGTTCTCATCAGAAACCATGCAAGTAAGAAGAGATTGAAGTAAAATATTTAAAGTGTTTAGAGATTAAAAATAAAACCACCACCAAACTAGAATTCTGTACCCTGTGAAATAATCCTTGTAATGTGAAGGGGAAATAAAGATTTTTATCAGACAAACACAAATTGAGGGAATTGTTGCCAGAAACATGTGAGAAATGTTCTTTAGAGAGAAAAAAATAATATAGGTCAGAAACTTTGATCTACATAAAGAAAAGAGGTCATGAAAGAAGGAAGAAGTGAAGTAAAATAAAAAAAACTTTATCTGTCTTATTCTTAATTGATCTAACATATAACAATTTGTTCAAAAATAATGTCAACAAAGTATTTGATTATATATGCTATGTAAATATCTTCTGTTTATATATGTGCTTATATATGCTTTTATATAAGTAAAATGAATTATAGCAATAATACAAGGGATGAGAGGAAGGAATATTTTGTTATTATAATGTACTCACACTACCTGTGAAATGCAACCACTAAAAAAGAAGCATAACTGATATATTAAAAAGAAGAGAAATGGAATCATATAAAATGCTCAAGTACAACCACAAAAGACAGAAAAAGAATGTAAGACAAAGATAAGAACAAATAAATGGCAATAAATGGAAAACAGTAACAAATATAGTAGATTTTAATCCAACTATATCAATGATCACTTTGATGTAATGGTCTAAATTCACCAATAAAAAGGTAATGATAGAGTGGATCAAAAAATAAGACCTAATTATATGTTGTCTATAAGAAACCCACTTTAAGTATGAATACACATATAGATTAAAAGTAAATTGAAGGATAAAAATTACCATCATATCACTAATCAAAAGAATGGAGAAGTAGCTATATTAATTTCAGACAGAACATACTTCAAATTAAAGAAAATTACCAGTGATAAAGAAAGACATTATAGAATGATAAAGGGGTCAATTCTCCAAGAAGACATAACATTTCTTAACATGTATGTACCTAAGAAGAGACTATCAAAATACATTAGGTAAAAATAAATCCGGCAGACAGAAAATCAATAAAGATAAAGATAAGAGTGGTAGTACTATCAATCAATAGGATGTAATTGACATCTATAGAATACTTCATCCAGCAAAAGCAGATTGCACATATTTCTTAAGCTCACCTAGAACATTTGCTAAGATAGACCACATTCTGGGCCATAAAAATGTACCTTAACAATTAAAAAACAACAGAAATAATACAATGTCTACTTTAGGATCATAAAGGAATTAAATTAGAAATCAATAACAGAAAGAAAATGGAAACTCCAAAAATAAGTGGAGAAAAACAATACACTCTAAAAAAACATGTGGGTCAAAGAAAGACATATCAAGGAATAAATTTTAATATTTCAAACTAAATAAAAATAAAAATACAGCATACAAGAATTTGCAGGATGTTGCAAAAGCAGGGCTTTGAGACAAAATTGTAGCATTGAATGTGTATAGTAGAAAAGAAAAAAGATCTAAAATCAATAGTCTAAGTTTCCACCTTAGAAACTAGACAAGGAAGAAAACATTAAATTCAAAGTATGCAGAAGAAAAGAAATAATGAGAATAGAAAATTAATCAATGAAATTGAAAACAGGAAATCAACAGAGGAAAACAACAAAACCGAATACTGGTACTTTGAAAAGATCAATAAAATCAATTAGTCTTTAGCCAGGCTAACTATAACAAATTGAAGAGAAAAAAATATTAATATAAGAAATGAAAGATGGGACATAACTACATGTCCCTTGGAAAATAAAAGGAAAAAGAATACTTTGAAAAACTCTGCCTGCAAATTAGATAACCCAGATGAAATAAATCAATTCCTTAAAAGACACAGTCTGCCAAATCTCATACAAAACTCATATCTGAATAAGCCCATATCTATTAAAGAAATTTAATCAATAATTAATAACCTCCCCCCAAACAGAAAGCACCAGGCCCACATGGGTTCATCAGTGACTTCTACCAAACACTTAAGGAAGAAATTACAGCAATTCTTTGCAATCTTTTTCAGAAGATAGAAACAGAGGGAATACTTCCTATCTCATTCCATGAGGCCAGCATTATTATTCTAACACCAAAATCAGGCAGATATCATAAGGTAGGAACTACAAACTAACATCTCACATGACCACAGATACAAAAATCCTCAACAGAATATTAGCAAATAAAAAATTTAAAAATTCTGAAAAGAATTATATATCATTATTCCTATAGTGGAATTTATCTCAGGTATACAAGCATGCTTCAACATTTAAAGATCAAGTAAGATAATCAATCACATGCCCAAGATAAGAAAAATATCACATGATTACTTAAATAGATGCAGGAAAAACATTTGACAAAATTCAACACCTATTAAATAAAAACTCTCAGCAAATTAGAAATAAAAAGGAACTTCCTTAACATGACAAAGAATATCTACAAAAACCCTACAGTTAATATCATATTCAATAGTGAAAATTGAAGCCTGCATGATCAAGTACCAGGCTAGGATGTTTCATCACAGTATTCTTTTATAAGATTGTGTTAGAGGTTCTGGCTAATGTATTAAAACAAGAAAAGGAAATTAAATGCACAAACACTGGGAAAGAAGAAATAAAACTGTCTTTGTTTGCAGAAGACCTGATCATCTATGTGGAAAATCTAAAAGAATCAACTGGAAAAAACTCCTGGCACTAACAAGCAATGATAGCAAGGTTGTGGGATACAAGGTTAATATACAAAACCTGATTGATTTCCTCTAAACCAGCAATAGCAAGTGGAATTTGAAATTAAAAACACAATATCATTTACATTAGGATCCAAAGAATGAAATACTTAGTTTTAAGTCAACAAAATATGTACGAGATCTACATGAGGGAACTACAAAATTCTGATGAACAAAATCAAATAAGAAGTAAATAAATGGAAAAAATCCCATGTTCATGGATAGGGAGATTCAGTATTAAGATATCACTTCTTCCCATCTTGATCCCATCAGCAAGCTATTTTGGATATTGATAAGATCATTTTAAAGCTTACATGGAGTGACAAAAATCCCAGAATAGCCAACACAAAGTTGAAAGAGAAAGACAAAGTTGACACCAACCAATTTCAAAACTTACCATAAAGGTACCATAATCAAGACAGTGTGGTATTGGCTAAAGAATAGTAAAATAAGCCAGTGGAACAGACGGAGAGCCCATAAATCTTTATATATAAAGCCAACTGATCTTTGACAATGAAACAATGGCAACACAACAGAGCAAAGCTAGTCTTTTCAACAAATGGTGCTAAAACAATGGACATGCACATGCAAAAAAAAAATTAAAAGAATCTAGACACAGGTTTGGTGATGACTTCTTATATACACCACCAAAAGCATGCTGTATGAAAAAATAATGAACAAGCTGGGCTTCATTAAAACTAAAAACTTTGTTCTGAGAAAGACAATGCCAAAAGAAAGAGAAAACAACCAGAAACTGGAAGAAAAATGTTTCAAAAGAAACATCTGCTAAAGGACTATTATCCTAAATATACAAAGACTTTGCAGTAATAAAAAACAAGAAAACAAACAACCCTATTAAAAATGGACAACAACCTTAAAAAACCTTACTGCAGATGATATACAGATGAAAAATGACCATGTGGGAAGCTGCTTCATATTATGTGAAATCAGGGAAATTGAGATTAAAACAACAATGCTGTTCCACTACAACATCAACTAGAATGGCCAAAATCCAGAACACAGAGAATGCTGTGTGTCAGCAAGGATGTGGTATAACAGGAACTCTCATTCATTGCTGGTGGGAATACAAAATGGTATAGCTAGTTTGTAAGACAGTTTGGCAGTTTCTTATAAAACTAAATATACAGTTAGTATATAATCCAGCAATCACTCTCTTTTGTCTTTACCCAAATGAATTGAAAGCTTATGTCCACACAAAAACTTGCATGCAGATAGCTTATAGCAGCTTTATTTATAGTGACCAAAACTTGAAAGCAACCAAGAAGTCCTTCAGCAGGTGAATGGATAAATAAGCTGTGGTACATCCAGACAATGCAAAATTATTTAGTGCAAAATGGAAATGAACTCTCAAGCCATGAAAGACATAGAGGAACCTACATGCATATTACTAAGTGAAAGAAGCATTCTGAAATGGCTACATATTATATGATTCTAACTATATGACATTTTAGAAATGGCAAAACTGCAGAGACAATAAAGATATTAGTGGTTGTGATGGGTTTACTGATGTGCGGAGAGCATGAATAGGCCATGCACAGAGGATTTTTAGGGCAGTGAAACTATTCTGTATGATTCTACAATGATATATACATCTTTATACATTTGTTAAATCCATAGTACATACAAGAATACACTGAAAAGTAAATTACAGACTGGGTGATTATAATGAATCAATCTAGGCTCATCAATTCTAACAAATATGCCTTTCTGTCAGGGTATTTGAAAAATGGGAAGACTAGACATGTAAGGGGCATGACTATATGGGAAGTCTGAGTATCTTCTTCTCAATTTTGCTGAAAAGCTGAAGTACTCTAAAAGATAAAGTACTGATAAAAAGTAAAATATTACTTAAAGGCCAGTATTTTAAAACAATAAGACACGATTCCACCTATCATGACACTCTAGGTTTAACCCCTGAGGCAATGATTTCACCTCTGAGTGTTTCTCCTTTTGCCTCTGTATTTTGTAGATGTGTTGCACTGTTTTACACTGCTAGATAAGTTGTGTGTGTGTGTGTGCACTGTATACCGACGTGGGGTGTAAGAGTAAGGGCACGGCACTTGAAGCCAGCCTATTTCAGTTTAAAGTCCCATCGCTTACTTAATATTTAATCCTAAACAAGTCAATTTACCTGCAATTTCCATATCTGTAAGTGGGAATGATAATATCATCAAGTTCACACAGTGCATGTAAGGATTGCTTTTTATTTTCAGCAATATCTATTTCTTATGTATTCTGTCCATCCACTTTCCAATTTTGACCTCTATTCTTCACCTCACTTTCTCTTGTAATAGATACCAAAATGTTGGGACTGTCTATGGTTCTGCAGGGGTATTTAACTTCATTATTGGCAGAATCTCCCAGGAAACCATTTAGTTTAGGCATCACCTACCTGCTTTTCATAAAAAAAATGCATCAAGCAATTTTGCCTTCTCTTGTTTTCTTGCTTCCTTTTGGTTAACATCCCTCTTCCACATTCTCAGTGGTACTTAAAGGAGGAGAGAAGATAAACACATGCTCTTACTTTTCCATATTCCTAATGCATATCCTTAAAGTAATTATAATATTATTTTTGCTATTTAGATAAATTTGTGAAATCATTACACATGCTGCAATACCCATAACTATAACATTTTTCTCAAGTTAAACAACACTGAATCATTTTTTTCCGATCTCTCCTCCAAGAAAGGTAGTAGGATGTTTCTGTACACTTGATTGAATTATATACATGCAGTATGCAACCTTTTCTCTGGACAAGGTATTCTCTTTTTGCATCACTGATCTAGACAGTTTTTGTTACAGAAGAGAGCTGATGTAATACAGTAGGCTGGAAGCTGAGAGAGCAAAGGGCTTTGTAGAAAGGAAGTTAGATCAAGGGTGCTGAAGTTGCATAAAATTGATATAGCTCTATTACCTGTAACATAACACCACCAGGACTAAGGTAGAAGTATAAGTGAACTCTCTAAGTGTGATTAAAATTAGAAACAAGCAAATAATTGATTAAAAAGCAAAACATAATGGTGCAAATTAAACTCATAAATTGAAAGTATAGGAAGCTTGGAAAATACATTTGGTTTTAGTCTGATGGGAATTTGGGGATGTGTTTTACTTGGAAGTTACAAGAGGGAGCAAATGAAGATATAATTTTAGCATTTTTCAGGAGTCATTTTGGAACATGTACTGTTCCATCCCTGTATTAGGTAAGAATTAAGTTAATTGAGTTTCCAAATAAAATGGTTAGTATTTGAATGTAGGCGAGAATAAGAGCTTGTGAGGCAGGTGGGCTCAAGAGGATCACAGAAAAGTAAATGCTTGCTTAGCTTTTCATTTGCAGTGATATTAATCTTAGAGAAATAAAAAGCAAAGCCACTTTCTGCATTGTAATGTCAGCATGGAGCTTAAGGAGGATGGGAACCATTTGCAACAGTTATTGCTGACACAGGATGAGCTACATACTGTTGAGTTCTGGTCAGTCAGTACTAGCTTATGTACTAGGTTATGAATGCTTATTTAAGTGAGTTTCTTGGCCTATGCACTATAATAATAATAATAATAATAATAATAAGGGAGAAATGTGGGATTCACATATACATCAAGTATAAAAATCAAACGAATATTCATATTTGACCTGATTGTTTATAGTTCATAATGCGTGATCAGAATCAAAAGTTTCTGTGATGACTGCCCTTGTACTGTTCACCATGTAAGAACTTATTCAGTATGTAAGAATTTGTTCACCATGTAAGAACTTGTTTGTTATGCTTCAGAAGATCGGAGACTGATGAGAATTAGGCTTGGGGTGGATTAATGATTGTGCATTGAGTCCCCTATACAGAATTTTATTGTTGTTAACAACCATTTGATCAATAAATATGAGAGATGCCCTCTCAAAAAAAAAAAACATCTCCACAAGGCAACCGGAAAACCAAATTTGACACAGCAATTTATAAAACTATGCTTGTAAAAAGCAGAAAGTAGATTAGAAAATCAAATCCACATGTGGAAACTACCACTTTCTAGATTTTAAGACTCCAAGCAATTGTACAGAAATTTAAAAGAAGCCCATTGCATGGCATATGCAATTACAATTATTATTAAATTAGTATTAGAGTTCACGCACATTTTTTCCTTTTTGCCTCATAAAACCTCAGAGTAAAATGTAGTAGACATGCCATACATACTTCTATTTGAAGTGCAATATATCATTTAAGTTTTTAAAAAGAAATTCTATCTAATCTATGGGATAGTCCCTAGAAACAAAAAAGAAAAACAGGTTTTAGGAAGAACAGAAACAAGCAATCTAAAAGATTCAGTGGAAACATTATTGAAAGACTGAAATAAATAAAGAATATGATAAAATTTATATTTGTGAAAGGTCAGTCTGAAAAAAAGTGAAAAAAATAATCAGAATGTAGATGAAACTAAGGCATAAAATAGTCACATTCTGAAACCCAATGGAAAAATTTATTGAACAATCAGTGTATATCTAGAAATTCAGGATTAATTATTAACTATTGGAAAAGTCATTCACTATTCAAATTTTCTCCCAGGATATTGATCTGTTCTTCTCATGACATGCTTATTAGATTGGATGTTAATTAGCCCTTGATTTACCAGGAGTACTCTATCAATAGTAGATATAGTATCAAAATATATTATCAATATATAGTATATTATACTTAACATACAGTATAATATAGTATCAAAAATACTATATTACCATAATAGTAATATGGTACTCCACTGAACTGCTACTGTTATCATTGCTACTCTTTACTCCCAATTATCAATGCTGATCTTCCTTTTCCTGTGCTGTACATTTGACATACATTACCTTTAATCTTAACAATAACTACTAAGCCGACCTAAACTTGCAATACAGAAGAAAAAAACTAAGGCACAGAGATTTCTGTGAATTGGCTTAATGACATACACATAAGAAAATAGATTATTTAGCAATGTTACATTAAATCTAAGATAAGTAAGCCTCAGAGAAATTTGGCTAGTCCGTTATCATCAACTATTAAGCATATTGTCCTGATGTAAATAGTTTAATCAGGCTCCAAACTTGTGGATCACACAGACCTCCACTTTCTTCTTAGCTTTAACACTTCAGAGCTGTTAGAATGGTCGAGTAACTAAGCTCTCTTAGACCTTATTTCCATTCTGTGAGGTAAAGGCAGCAATGATAATATGATAATGTTACATAGTTATTGTAAAGAATAAATGAACAATAATCTTTAAAACACCGGATAAGACACCAATCACACGATGCTTTAAATAAATTCTGCCTCCTTCATCCCTTTCCTTCCCTGTCACCTTGCCATGCAATTCAAGAAAATAAGAAATAAAAAAGTGTCATTGTTCAAAATATATGCAATTTTACCACAAAGGCCTGTTTGAAAAAACGCATGAATAAAAAGCTTTTCCTTGAGGTAGATATTCCCAAATTTATTTTTTAACTTGTTGGAAAAAAATGCACCTCTATTTAAATGCAAACTGTAGATTATAACCTTTAAATAGCGCTATTTATACAAATAATATCAGGCCTTCCAGAGGAACAAATAACATGATACTGATATGCATGATTACCATTAACCTTAATCAGACATGGCAAGCTCGGAATTCTGTCTTCAGAAAACAGTTTCCTGATTAGCTGTGCTCAGCAGTAGGGCTCTCCCAAGCTGCACATTAATTGCCTCAGCCCCCACCAAAGGCAAAGGGAAAATTGAAATGTTGTGTGTGTGTGTGTGTGTGTGTGTGTGTGTGTGGGAAATGGATGATTATGAATGGGCTAACCACAGTGTCTTCATTAAACAAATATGGCATGTTGACTGGGTGGCTGTCGGGAGTTTTGATAGATTACTTTTTCCTAATTTTCCTTTGAGAAAGATGTATTGGTTCAGCTCACTGCAAAGCATTCGACTGTACATGCAGATCCCTCCTCTCTCATTGAAACAAACAGCCTTACATATTACGGTCCATAGAGCAACAACCACAGATTTTCCCAATAATTCATCCCTGAACAGTGTATGGTTAGCCGGTCCCTTTCTGAAAAAGATATAATCTCATTCAAGGAGATAAACATTTAAACATTAATTTCAGTCCTTGAAAACTGGTCTGAATAATCTGTCTACTTTGTGACTGGAGTTGTAATGAAAATACTGACATATTTCCAAAATATTTATTTACTTTTTACTGGAATAGAATGTCTTTATAAGGAAGTATAGATGAGAAGACACAGCGTGGCATTATGAAAAAAAGGAAACGAACAAATTGGTCTTGGAAGTTAGAAGACGAGCTGTATTTCAGGCTTTGTAAATAATCTACCAAAGAGAAAGAAACATCCTTTTCCTAGGGCACTCTAACTTATTTGTAAAAATCATGGTTAAATTAGATAATTTTCATTGCTAGTTGCCTTTTAAATGTGGGTTCCTATAAATTTCATATTTAAAAATTTGATCCCTCAGGGAATGTGTATTCTTAAGTAATACTTAAGTCATTTTTAGGTTTTTACTAGGTCCTTTGAAATGATGAAAATTTTGCCGTGATTCTCATTTTCCTATAAGAGGTGTTTTTTAGGAACAGAGCTCATTGACACCAAATTAATAAGAGTATAAATTGAAGAGAAAAAGGAGAGGGAAAGAAAGCAAAAAGTGAAAAAATAAATTAAGGACAGGGGTTTCCAAAACACCTTTTTAATCTGCCAACTTTATTGTATTTGCTTAGTTTTTAGAAGGAGCTTGGATTCATCTTAGGTTTTGTTGTGAATTATTTTATGGAGGTATGATTGATTGAATTGCAGAAAGAAGTTCATAGTTACTGCAAACAGCGTTGTGAGTCTGGGGGTAATATACACCTGTGAAACCATCTCCGCCATCAAGGCCGTAAACACCCATCACCTTCCAACGTTTTCTGTTACCCCGTTTGTCATCGTTATCATTGTATGCGTGTGTGTTAAGGACACGTAACATGAAATCTGTCCTCCTAACTTTTCTGTGTTTTGTTCTTTCTTTTAAAAAGTGAAGGTGTATGTTTTATGTGCATTTTCCACATCTTGCTTCTGTCATTCATCCCAGAAGATGAAAATTCCTCCAGCTGAACCAATATGGGTGTGGTAATTATCGAGCAATTTGAAATGCAAAATTATTCCTCATGTAAGAGGCATATGAAAATTCCTCCAGCTGAACCAATATGGGTGTGGTAATTATTGAGCAATTTGAAATGCAAAATTATTCCTCATGTAAGAGGCACTTACCATATACCTGGGTTCACTTCCGTGTTTACTCTTTTTGTTTTGCAAGTGGCCATCTGCAATTTTTACTCTCCCTGCCATTAAATGACTGCTTTTTTTGTGTGAAAGTTGTAAAAATAACAGAACAAGAAGTCAGTTAGTAAATGACGTTGCCGCCAGCTTCACATGCTCTGTAAGGTATGCTTACTCTTATAATACTCTATCAATCACTTTATCTTAAAGAAAGTACTAGCTGGGGAAAAATATATAACCATGGAATTATAGCAATCAGGGCTAGTTTGTGATGTTTATGGAAGCTGTCTGGTGGAAACATTAATCAGAAGCTATAATAAATTTACAAAATATTGGGAATCATTCTTAAGAGTAAACCTCATAATTTTAATTGTTGGATAGCATCAAACACACTTTTTGAAAAATTTAACCTACAAATTTAACCTAAAATAACCAATAGGTTTTTATTATAGAGTGCTTATGTGTTGACAGGTTGGGGAAAAAACTAATTATATCCAAAGAAACATTTGTGCCTTGAGAAAAAAATGTGTAGCTTTTTAAGTTATTTTTTATTAAGTTATAATTGACATGCATTATACTATTTTCAGATGCACAATATAATGATTTGATGTATGTAATGTATTGTAAAATGATCACCACAATGTCTAGTTAACATCTTCATCATACATAGCCATGGAATTTCTTTTCTTCTGATGAGAACTTTTAAGATTCACTCTCTTAGCCACTTTCAAATATGCAATACAGCATTATTAACTCTATTTGCCATGTTGTACATTATATCCTATGAGTTATATATTTTATAACTGGAAATTTGTACCTTTTGACTCTCTTAACCCATTTCTTCCACCCCTGAACCCTGCCTCTGGCAACCACTGATCTGTTCCCTGTATCTATGAGCTTGTTTTTTTTTTTTTTTTAGAAAATGACTCAGTTAAGGAATCAAGGGAGGGTTTTGTTTTGTTTTGTTTGTTTTGTTTTTTTTGAGAGGGCATCTCTCATATTTATTGATCAAATGGTTGTTAACAACAATAAAATTCAGTATAGGGGGTTCAATACTCTATGTACAATCATTAATCCATCTCAAGCCTAACTCTCGTCAGTCTCCAATCTTCTGAAGCATAACGAACAAGTTCTTACACGGTGAACGAATTCTTACCTAGTGAATAAATTCTTACATGGTGAACAGTACAAGGGCATTCATCACAGAAACTTTCGGTTTTGATCACGCATTATGAACTATAAACAATCAGGTCAAATATGAATATTCATTTGATTTTTATACTTGATTTATATGTGGATCCCACATTTCTCCCTTTATTATTATTATTATTATTATTATTTTTATTTTTAATAAAATGCTGAAGTGGTAGGTAGATGCAAGATAAAGGTAGAAAACATAGTTTAGTGTTGTAGGAGAGCAATTGTAGATGATCAGGTGTGTGCCTGTAGACTACGTGTTAATCCAAGCTAGACAAGGGCAATAAACCATCCACGGATGCAGAAGATTTCTCTCAAAGCAGGGGAGATGAGGTTCTGAGCCTCACCTCTGTTGATCCCCAATTTCTCACCTGATGGCCTCCCTGCGACTGTGCCTGTCTTAGGTTGTTCCTCCCTTGAGGAATCTTACCCGTCTCTGGCTAACCAGTCATCTTCCGGGGCCATACAGGGAAATGTAAAGTTGGTAAGTGAGAGAGAAGCCATATTGTTTGAAAAGGTTAGCCTTTTACTTCTTTGCAGATTTATGCCCTGTGGCTTCTATGCCCAGCACTTGTCTCGAGGTATCTTTACCACCTGGAGGAATTATGATACTCGGTAACTTTGATATGAGGCATGAATTCTATTTAAGGGTTGTAATTAGGAAGGAAGAAGAAAAGCTATAGAGGTAGCATATGGAAGAAAACATGGGAGGATTGATTATTTCTTTGACATATCTTCTTGTAGAGTACCTTAAGTATGTATAGATTTTAAACTACTAACTAATTTGTACACACATATTAACATAATAGGAATACGGTGACATAAACAAAGCAAATCTATAATTACCATCCATCTCCAGTGAAGCCAAGAAAACCATTTAGGCACCCGAGGCATTTGTGAAAATTTGTCTATGATATGATGGATATTGTCCAACTGTACTTGAACAGTCTGAGAGAAATCAGACAAATTAAAGCAGCCCATTTCTGGGATCTGTTCACCTCCCATATGTCCTTTTAACCGTAGATAGTCTATAGTCATAAGATTTTGGAGTGCTACACCTTGCACCCCTCCCAACTCCTGGTTGAGTTCTAACAGTACAGATCCGGTCAAATTCGTTGTCTCAGTGTATGCACATGCCAGCCTAGACATCTCCCTCCTCATTCCAATGGCAAGTCCAGGAAACGGTGGGGTGGACGCAGCCACGACCACAGCATCGCCTGGATCCCTGTGGAGGCTTTTTGATGATCATCCCCCGGCACGAGTCCTCCAGAGAGTGCTGATGCCGGAAGCTCCTCCTCATATCGTATCTTAGTTCATTTTCTGGGTATCCAAGCTAGGCCTTGATCTTCTGCATAGAAACAAACAGACCCTTTGCCCACACTTTGACATGCCCTCTATACCACTGTGCAGAACTCATTGGAGGTCAGCACACAGGGACTGCCTTTTTTTTTTTTTTTTTATTAAGAGAAAGGAATATTATCAGAAAAGAGTACCTCCATAGCTGATCATCTGACACCCTTTAAGTGATCAACATTAAGGATATTTAAAGCATGCGTTGATCTTTGATTTACCAATAGTTTTATCCTATCAAGGAGTAATCCCCCTTTTCTTTCTTTCTTTCTTTCTTTTCTTTTTTTTAATCTTTAATCTACACTTACATGAAGAGTACTATGTTTACTATGCTCTCCCCTATATCAGGTCCCCTCTAACAACCACATTATGGTTACTGTCCATCAGCTTAGCAAAATGTTGTAGAATCCCTACTTGTCCTCTCTGTGTTGTGCAGCCCACCCTCCCCTTTCTCCCTCCCCCCCATGCATGCTAATCTTAATACCCCCCTTCTCCTCCCTCTCCTTTATCCCTCCCTGCCCACCCATCCTCCCCAGTTCCTTTCCCTTTGGTATCTGTTAGTCCATTTTTGGATTCTGTAATTCCGCTGCTGTTTTGTTCCTTCAGTTTTTCCTTTGTTCTTATACTCCTCAGATGAGTGAAATCATTTGGTATTTCTCTTTCTCCAATTGGCTTATTTCACTGAGCATAATAATCTCCAGCTCCATCCATGTTGCTGCAAATGGTTGGATTTTTCCACTTCTTATGTCTGAGTAGTATTCCATTGTGTATATGTACCACATCTTCTTTATTCATTCATCTACCGATGGACATTTAGGTTGCTTCCAATTCTTGGCTATTGTAAATAGTGCTGCGATAAACATAGGGGTGCATCTATCTTTCTCAAACTTGATTGCTGCATTCTTAGGGTAAATTCCTAGGAGTGGAATTCCTGGGTCAAATGGTAAGTCTGTTTTGAGCATTTTGAGGAACCTCCATACTGCTTTCCACAATGGTTGAACTAATTTACATTCCCACCAGCAGTGTAGGAGGGTTCCCCTTTCTCCACAGCCTCGCCAACATTTGTTGTTGTTTGTCTTTTGGATGGCAGCTATCCTTATTGGTGTCAGGTGATATCTCATTGTAGTTTTAATTTGCATTTCTCTGATAATTAGCGATGTGGAGCATCTTTTCATGTGTCTGTTGGCCATCTGTATTTCTCTTTTAGAGAACTGTCTGTTCAGTTCCTCTGCCCATTTTTTAATTGGGTTATTTGTTTTTTGTTTGTTGAGGCATGTGAGCTCTTTATATATTCTGGACGTCAAGCCTTTATCAGATGTGTCATTTTCAGATATATTCTCCCATACTGTAGGGTTCCTTTTTGTTCTATTGATGGTGTCTTTCACTGTACAGAAGCTTTTCAGCTTAATGTAGTCCCACTTGCTCATTTTTGCTGTTGTTTTCCTTGCCTGGGGAGATATGTTCAAGAAGAGGTCACTCATGTTTATGTCTAAGAGGTTTTTGCCTATGTTTTTTTCCAAGAGTTTAATGGTTTCATGACTTACATTCAGGTCTTTGATCCATTTTGAATTTACTTTTGTGTATGGGGTTAGACAATGGTCCAGTTTCATTCTCCTACATGTAGCTGTCCAGTTTTGCCAACACCATCTGTTGAAGAGACTGTCATTTTGCCATTGTATGTCCTTGGCTCCTTTATCAAATATTAATTGACCATATTTGTTTGGGTTAATGTCTGGAGTCTCTAATCTGTTCCACTGGTCTGTGGCTCTGTTCTTGTGCCAGTACCAAATTGTCTTGATTACTATGGCTTTGTAGTAGAGCTTGAAGTTGGGGAGTGAGATCCCCCCTACTTTATGCTTCTTTTTCAGGATTGCCTTGGCTATTCGGGGTCTTTGGTGTTTCCATATGAATTTTTGAATTATTTGTTCCAATTCATTGAATAATGTTGCTGGTAATTTGATAGGGATTGCATCAAATCTGTATATTGCTTTGGGCAGGATGGCCATTTTGACGATATTAATTCTTCCTAGCCATGAGCATGGGATGAGTTTCCATTTATTAGTGTCCCCTTTAATTTCTCTTAAGAGTGACTTGTAGTTTTCAGAGTATAAGTCTTTCACTTCTTTGGTTAGGTTTATTCCTAGGTATTTTATTCTTTTTGATGCAATGGTGAATGGAATTGTTTTCCTGATTTCTCTCTGTTGATGCATTGTTAGTGTATAGGAAAGCTACAGATTTCTGTGTGTTAATTTTGTATCCTGCAACTTTGCTGTATTCCGATATCAGTTCTAGTTGTTTTGGAGTGGAGGCTTTAGGGTTTTTTATGTACAGTATCATATCATCTGCAAATAGTGACAGTTTAACTTCTTCTTTACCAATCTGGATCCTTGTATTTCTTTGTTTTTTCTGATTGCCATGGCTAGGACCTCCAGTACTATGTTAAATAACAGTGGGGAGAGTGGGCATCCCTGTTTGGTTCCCGATCTCAGAGGAAATGCTTTCAGCTTCTCGCTGTTCAGTGTAATGCTGGCTGTGGGTTTATCATATATGGCCTTTATTATGTTGAGGTACTTGCCCTCTATTCCCATTTTGCTGAAAGTTTTTATCATGAATGGATGTTGAATTTTGTCACATGCTTTTTCAGCATCTATGGAGATGATCATGTGGTTTTTGTCTTTCTCTTTGTTGATGTGGTGGATGATGTTGATGGATTTTCGAATGTTGTACCATCCTTGCATCCCTGCGATGAATCCTACTTGGTCATGGTGTATGATCCTTTTGATATACTGTTGAATTCTGTTTGCTAATATTTTATTGAGTATTTTTGCATCTACATTCATCAGGGATATTGGTCTGTAATTTTTTTTTTGGTGGGGTTTTTGCCTGGTTTTGTTATTAGGGTGATGTTGGCTTCATAGAATGAGTTTGGAAGTATTCCCTCCTCTTCTATTTTTTGGAACACTTTAAGGAGAATGGGTATTATGTCTTCTCTGTGTGTCTGATAAAATTCCGAGGTAAATCCGTCTGGCTCCAGGGTTTTGTTCTTGGGTAGTTTTTTGATTACCGTTTCAATTTCTTTGCTCCGTAATTTGTTTAACTTTTGTGTTTCTTCCTTGGT
This sequence comes from Manis javanica, assembly GCF_040802235.1. Classification (NCBI taxonomy): domain Eukaryota; kingdom Metazoa; phylum Chordata; class Mammalia; order Pholidota; family Manidae; genus Manis; species Manis javanica. Next base: position 67,494,518 of record NC_133162.1, read on the forward strand.
CAGTCTTGGGAGGTTGTATTTTTCTAGGAAGTTGTCCATTTCTTCTAGGTTTTTCAGCTTGTTGGCATATAGGTTTTCATAGTAGTTTTTAATAATTCTTTGTATTTCTGTGGAGTCTGTCGTGATCTTTCCATTCTCATTTCTGATTATGTTGATTTGTGTTGATTCTCTTTTTCTCTTAATAAGTTTGGCTAGAGGCTTATCTATTTTGTTTATTCTCTCAAAGAACCAGCTATGAGCTTGTTTTTTTAAGTAAAAAGTATAGGCTCTTCTTCTGGGTCTATATCCAAAAAAATTGAAAGCAAGATCTTGAAGAGATATTTGCACACCCATGTACAAAGTATAAGTATTCACAATAGCTAAGAGGTAGAGCCACCCAAGTGTTTGAATGAATGGTTAACAAAATGTAGTATATGCATACAATGGAAAGTTATTCGCCCTTTAAAAAGGAGGGAAATTCTGACACACGCCACAATATGACTGAACCTCGAGGACATAATTCTAACCTATATAAGTTAGTCATAAAAAGACAAATACTATATGATTCTACTTAAATGAAGTATCTAGGGTTGCCAAATTCATAGATACAGAAGACAGAATGGTGGTTGTCTGGGGCTGGGGGTGGGGAACTAGAGAATTGTTTAATGGTACACAGTTTCAGTTTTGCAAGATGAAAACGTTTGGGATGTTGGTTGCACAATAATATGAATATACTTACTGCTCCTGAATTGCATACTTTGAAATAATTGAGAAATACATTTTATGTTATGCATTTTTTTGCCATAGTGAAAAATAAATGTTAAAAAACCTGATAGCAACATATAGCAGAGCAAGGAACTTCCAAATGGCTGGAGTGAGAGAGGATTTGAGGGAGGGAAATGATTATCTTGATTGTTATGATGATTACTCTACTTCACATGTTTGAAAAAACTTACAGAGCTGTACACTAAAAACCGAATTTAATTGTATTTAAATTATACCTTAATAAAAAAAGTTAGGCTCTGGAAAATAAGAAATGTATTGTTTTAGTGATGAATAAAATGTTGTGAAATATGAGAATGGAAAAATAATATTTTAAAGTCAATATTATGTTTTAACAAAATATAAAATATACATTTGAGTATCTCTTTAAAGTTAAAGATTATTTTCATCAGGAATGAAGTCTATTTCCTTATATATGGGCATATAGGTGAAAGTAATATACTAAAATTTATTCAGCAACCAAGTACTGATTATTATTCAACTTGACACAATTATGCTGTCATTACACAAAAAACTGCAATTACTTTAAATGTATCCTTACATACTAGTGCTTTTAATCGCATGGTATACAGGTCTGGGAGTGAAGCAGTATATGTAGCCCTAATTTTGATGGCTATTTCCATACTGCTTTCCAAATGGCAAATATTTACATTTCCATTAAGTAATATATGACATAATACTTTAATTTGTACAACTCTACCACTAATAATATGTATTATAGATATTTATGATTATTCCCTATTTGATAGTATAATTAGCTGGTATTTAAATTTTATTTTAATTAATGGACTTTTTTATATCAGTTTTAGATTTATGGGATAATGAGGAAAAGTACACAGAATTCCCATAGTATTCCATCCTCTCACACCCACAAGCTCCCTATCAGCATCCAGCATTACAGTAGTGTATTTCTAACAACTGATGAACCTACTTTGATATGTCATTATCATGCAAAGTTCATAATTTACATTAGGGTTCCCTCTTAGTGTTGTACATTTTATGTATTTTGGTAAATATAGAGTGACATGGATCCACCATTGCAGTATTATACAAAATAGTTTCCCCTGCTCTAAAAATCCTCTTTGCCTATTTACCCTTCCTTCCCTCCAACCCATGGTAATCCCTGACATTTTCACTGTCACCATACTTTTGTGTTTTCCAAAATGTCATATAGTTAAAATCATAGAGTATGTAACATTTTGACCTAGTGATATGCATTTAAATTTCTTTCATGTCTTTTTATGGCTTGATGTCTCATTTTCATTTTGTACTGAAAAACTTTGCATTGTCTGAATTTACAACAATTTATCCATTCACCTACTGAAGGACATGTTGGTTGCTTACAACTTTTGGACATTATGAGTGAAGCTGCTATAAACATCTGTGTGCAAGTGTTTGGGTGGACATGTTTTCAATTCATTTTTGTAACTACTAAGGAGAGAAGGACATGTTGGTTGCTTACAACTTTTGGACATTGTGAGTGAAGCTGCTATAAACATCTGTGTGCAAGTGTTTGGGTGGACATGTTTTCAATTCATTTTTGTAACTACTAAGGAGAGTGATTGCTTGATTGTTTATTAAGTGTATGTTTAGATTTGTAAGAAACTGTCAAACTGTTTTTCAAGGAGACTGTAACCACTTTGAATTCCAAACAACAATGAATGAAGAGTTCCTATTACTCCACATCCTCAGAAGCATTTAGTGTTGTCAGTGTTCCAAATTTGAGATGGTTTCAGCCATTGTTTCTTTAAATAATCCTTCTATCTCCCCTTTTCTTTCTCTGCTTCTTCTTGGACTCCCATAGTGTTCATATTGGTTTCCATATTCATGGATGGGAAGCATCAATATTGTTAAAATATCCATATTAGCTAAAGTGATGTACTCAATCAGTGCAATCCCTATTGAAATCCCAATGGCATTTTTTTATAAAAATGGAAAAATAATACTTAAATTCATATGGAGCTACAGAATACAGAATACCTCAAATAATCAAAGCAATCTTGACAAGAGAACAAAACTAGTTCTTTTTCCTGGTTTCACAATATATTACAAAACTATATTAATCAAAACAATTTGGTGCTGTCATAAAACAGACATGTAAATTAATGGAAGAGAATAGAGAGCCTAGAAGTAAATCCTGCAGGGTAGGAGAAATGGGTAGATGTTGGTTAAATGATAAAAAGTTCCCATTGTGCAAGATAAATAAGTCCTAGAGATCTACTGTGCAACGTCATGCCTATAGCTCACAATACCCTATTCCTAAACATTTGCTAGGATGTTAGATATTATCTTGTGTCCTTTTGTCACACAGAAAAAAAAATCCAAATAGGATGAGAGTAAACTTTAGGACGTCATGGATATGTTTATGACATTGATTGTGGCAATGGTTTTATGGGTATACACTTCTCTCTAAACTCATCCAGTTATATACATTTAATATGTACAACTTTTGTATGTCAATCACAGATTTGCTTATGCTAAATTTCTTGTTTCTTATATCTATCAACTTAAGTATAAAATTTTATTTTTACAGTGTTCTTAATTATAGTCCAGTTTCTCCCATATTGTGTACAATAATATTCCAGACTTCATTTTCTTATTTTATTGATGTTTCATTGTAGAGAAGTCAATATTCCTTTAAACTTATTGCTGTGTTTTCCTCTACCTTCCATCTTTTCCCATCTTAATAAATTCTGACTTTGTACAGGGTTTCTGTTTATCTTTCTAGTTGGTACAGGATCAGGAACTCTAAGCTAAGAGATAAGATATTATCATTTCATGATTCCTTAAATGATGTTTGGCTTGTGAGATGCCTTTTAAGTGGCTTTTACTCAATCCAGTTAATTTGGCTGAAAATTAGAGATACTTCCCAGTTTCTTATATTAGATTTTCTCTCAGTTTTGATGTCCATTTTCTGTTTTAGTATTTTCCCCTCATTTTGTATTTTATATTTATTTTAGTCGAATATTTGGATAGGATAAATGGAGAACATCAAGTCAGACCCCATTTTATCATAAGGAAAAACAGAAATTAAATCTGTCCATCTATCTGTCTTATCTTCTTCAAGACCATAATCATCCAATTACAATGGGTATTTAATCATAACTGCACATATATATATGGAAGAAATTAACTTTTATCAGTGGCTCTGTATGTTCTAACTCTAATAATAAAAATACTATGTTTAGAATAAAAACTAGAAAAATAATTCTGTAGAATATTAATTTCCTCTTCATAATATATTTTTAATCATTCTAAGATAAGGTGATATGATTAAAATACCTATCAGAGTGTCTAGCAGATGGTATATAATTGTTGTGTGCTATTTTCCTTTGTATTCCATTTCTCCAGAGCCCCACTCTTGCAATAAGGTGCTAGTATAGAATTATTTAGTATCCTTTGCATTTGTAAACTTATGTATTTTGTAAATATCAGGGTTTCTGATAGAAAAATTTTAGCACTCACTCTTTGGAGAATGTCCTCAAATAAGATTGTAATCTTTATTCTATCAGTTTTCTCTTATGGCATTCTTCTATATTCTCAATTTCCAGCACTCTTAGAACTTCTGTCTTTTCCTTATTAATGCACTCTCACAATATAATTGCCACATTCACTATAATAATAGTTATTGTACTTAACAATTAATCATGCATATATTTTAATTAGTATTAACTTCATAGAATTCAAACAGCATAGCAATAGATTCTCATGTTCTCGCTTTGATGTAAAGGCATGTTAGTTACATCAGCCAGAATGTTGCGTATGATTAAGACTGGACAAACCAATCAGAGTTCCAGCATTTCTCTGCTTGCAGTAGAACATTTTTCATAGACTTTGACTGGTCTATGGCCCTTGAATGAATAGGTATACATTTCCTTAAACTGAGAGCATTACTTTTACCTGGTTCAATGCCTAATTCATTTCAGAGCATTCTTTATTCTTTGTTAAAATATTCATCTGTGACTGCGGAATGGTCTCCTTCCATTTAAAGGTGTTTAATGACATTCCACCCATTTAGCAAACAAAGCACTTCTTTGCTATTGCTGAAGGATTTTAAATATGATCATCTAGTCTCATCTAGTCTCTCTGCATAAAATTGAAATCTGTCCTGTGCTAACACACCAAACTGGTAGCCTGGTAAGAGGGAACATCATTTTAATGACTCAAAATAGCTTGTGCAATTAAAAATTTTCTGGCTTACTTTGTTTACTTTTTTTCCCCACCACTGGATTGCTGCTCACTCATAAGTTGTAGCATTCATCTATTTCTCCCCATAGGAATGAATTCTTCACATCCTTGATTGTTCCCTAGAAAAGTAAACCCCACTAAGCTAGTGATTGCTTTCCCTGATGGTTCCAAAGTTTAATAGAGTGAAAAATAAGAAGAGGGAGGAGAAAAGTGATCTAATTTCCTTAATCCCAACCCTGTTAAAATAAAATTATGCAGTCTTAACACCAGAGCCTTTAATGTAAACATCTATTTATTTTAGATGCCATGAGCAAAGAAGGTGTGGTGGCACCTTCTCCATAGTCTTTTGCCCTTAATTCCAAGGTAACGACTTACTCAGTCAAGGTTTTTAGTCTTGGGATGTTAAAACTCAAGGTGGATGCAGTGAAAACAAACCTTGCATGACCACAGCCTAATCACTTATGGACCACACTTGAGGTATTTGTTCAGAATAAACAGACTGTAAATGTCTGTAAGTGTCATGTGAACAAGGAAGGTATGTCCTATATAAACTCCAGCATATGAATGGTGTCCGCTCTCTATTACTGTTTCTGTGACTTTCCCAAGTCAGAATTAGAGCACTTCCATCAGTTCAAGTCAAGATGAATTTAAAAACCAGCCAATGAGATAGGTCTTGTTTTGCTTTAAGAAACTAAACACAATAAACAGAAGGTTAAAAGAAATAATATGGAGAAATATGCCATGCAAATATTTAGCAAAACAAACTAGCTGGGAAATATCAAAATCAGAAAAATAAACTACAGGCAAAACTACTCCTATATGTAAAGCAGGCCATTTCATAATTTTGAAATGTAGATTCACAAGGAAGATATAATACTAGCAAAATTCATTAAACATAAATTCTTTTTAATAAGTTTAACAAAAGTAGAATAACATTTATTCACAGAAAATTATAAATTGTTATGGAGGGAAATTATATAAGTTAATAACTAAGAAAATATAGCATCTGTGGTTTAGAAGACTCAATATGACAAAAATATTTAACACAATGTCAATAGCAATCTCAATAGTTGTGTGTGTGTAACTTTTCAAGCTGCTGCTAAAATTTATAGAAATAGAAATGATTCTGATTGGCTGGCTCTCTTGAAAATGACTTCTTTTGCTGGCTACAAACTTCTTAACAAAGCCACTATCAAATTGTGTAGTTTTGGCCTAAGAGGAGACAAACAGATCTATGAAGTAAAATCATGTCCATAAGTAGATCCATTCATATTTGGCCATGCTATGTAGCACAACTGTAAACTATAGAGCAGTCTTTTTTCAAATGATGTTAGTGGGACAATTGAATATCCATTTAAAAAATAAAAATTACTCCACTTCACATCCAAAATCATTTCCAGACTGATTTTAAATCTAAGTGAGAAAGGTGAGAAATAATGTCTCAGAAGAGACTCCAGCATGATATTCACTATTGAAGAGATACCCAACATACGAGAAATGTTTACTTCATTAGCAATCAAGGAAGTCAAAATTCATAATTCACTGATACACCACGGCTCACTCACTTGAAGAGCTAAAATTGAAATGGCTGCCAGCACCAACTGCTGATGATCAGCTGATGTGGCTCACCGGCACCTCACATTCACTGCTGTGAGAATGTAAAATGGTGAAACATTCCATCTTAGTTTTGTTTGAATCCAAAGTCCTAACCCTGCTTGGTTTAAAGGCAATACACAAAATCATGGAGTTCATGGGCGTTTTTTTGTTTGACCAATGTAAATAGGCTGGTTAAGAGAACACGGCAAAGTATAAGGCTATCAGCCATTGTCACATAATCTAGAGCATATATTCACCTCATGTCCATGGCTATCCACTGCCGCTGTTACCCTACAACATTAATTTTCTTTTAGAATTGGGTAATGTTATGGCCCTAAAAACTGAATGATAGATTTGTGCACAAACTATTGAAATGGAAAAAATGCAATATAAAAGGTATTTTAAGTGATTCCAGAAACCCAAATCCTACAGAGAGACCTTTTGAAGTGATTTTGCTTTTTTATCTATTTCACAGAATTTATGAATTCTATGTGGTACTTTAGTGTCTGCTAACTTGTATATCTAAAGGTTATGTAGGAGTACCATTTAGCTGATGTTTGCTTGGATTGGTACAGTGACTTACTGCACCTACAGTGACAATTGGTGTCTGGACTTTGCTTGGAGTCCATGTAATAATCCCCATCACATATCCATGCCCCTTGCACAGTCAACACCTAAAATCAAAGTTCCCCAGAGTCAGAGCATCTTCTCATTGAGATACAGGAAAGGATATTTGTGAGATGTCATAAGGCAATGATGCAACAGAGAAATATTCATGGCTATCTCTGACAGATGTCTGGTTCTAAATTAACTTGAGCAATATCAGATCTGAAATACTCACCCCACTCAATTTCCACTGTACCAGTGAGTGAGGGGAATGAAGCAGCAATATAAGGATCAAATTATTCATAGAAATGTGGTTAGGTAACAAGAACACAGAACTGACATGCCTGCATTTTAAACATGTTGTGATCTCCAGAGATATAACTCTGGGTGATTAACTTTTTTCTCCCTTAATTTCCAGGTTTACAAATTGGTTTTAGAACAGTGTCTGTGTTTTAGTTATCTCAAGGAGCTGGCTGCTTTAACCTGGGGGTCCCTGTTACATAGGTAAAAAAGTACAAATTCTGATCACAAAAAAAATTGAGGTTAAATCCAGTTTCAACTGTTTATTTTTTGGATAGGTTTAACAAATCATTTAATTTGACCTCAAGTCCTCATCAGTAAAATGTTGATAATAGGTCCAAATTTGGATAATAGATCCAAAGTGTTGAGGAAAGAACTGTGTAGGTTATCTTTTGAAAATAGTGCCTGGAACAGAGTGTATGTTATCAGTGTAGGATATGTTTGACTCCAATAACTTAATTGACATTGTATGGACAGGGATATTTATTTATTTATACCGTAAGAAACTTCTAGGAAGGGCGATTCGTAGTTAATGTAGCAGCTGAACTACATCATCAGAAACATGGGATGTATTCTCTTTTTATGCTGCCATCCTCTGTGTGTCAGCCTTGGTTTTGCTAGACTGGCTTAACTTATTGGTAGCAGGAGAGCTGCTACAGATCCGGACATCACATACAAAGCAGAAACCTCTAAGAGCAGAAGTGGACCCTTCCACATCTGTTTCTGCTGACGAAGTCTTTCCAGCAAGATTTATAGCAAAATTACTGTTTTGTCCCTTTGGCCTGATTTATATGACAAGACCTAAATCTGTCATTGGTAATAGAAAGAAGATTTTCATGTTTGACTTACACCCATTAGAATTTACTCTTGAAATGGGTATTGTGAGAACTTCTCCGAGGGATGGATAGATGGATCTGTGCATGTATTGTGCGTATGTAGCAGAGAAAACAAAGTTGTGAGAAATAAAGGGCGAAGCAGTTAGTGTTACAGAATGAGTATATCTAAATATATATTTGGAAAAATAAAGGAAGTCAGATCTTAGAACTCTCCTCTAAATTATCAGTGTTCAAATAGTTTTTCTCTAAATAGAAATAATGTTCACAAATACACACTTCAGTCAAAAATACTTTTCTTGAAGTCATTTCTTGACTACTAACTGTGTGTATATATCACTTGACTTCATGTATTAGAAATGTTCATAGAAAAAGTAATAAACATAATTTTACACATTGAATAACGTTTTATATTGTTGTTGTTTTGCCGTTTGTTTTTATTAAGGTATCACTGATATACAACTGTATGCTCAGGTTTCGCATGAGCAATACTGTGGTTACTACATTCCCCCTATTATCAAGTCCCCACCACCTACCCCATTGCAGTCTTCTCTGTGCTATACTGCCTTTCCTGTGCCCACTGTATATTATGTGTGCTAATCATAATGCCCCTTAATCCCCTTATCCCTCCTTTCTCACCCAACTGCCCCAGTCCCTTTCCCTTTGGTAACTCTTAGTCCATTCTTGGGTTCTGTGAATCTGCTGCTGTTCTGTCCCTTCAGTTTTTGCTTTGTTCTTATACTCCACAGATGAGTGAAATCATTTGGTACTTGTCTTCCTCTCCCTGGCTTATTTCACTGAGAATAATACCCTCTAGCTCCATCCATATTGTTGCAAATGGTAGGATTTGTTTTCTTCTTATGGCTGAAAAACATTCCATTGTGTATATGTATCACCTCTTGTTTATCCATTTATCTATTGAGGGACACTTAGATTGCTACCATTTCTTGGCTATTGTAAATAGTGCTGCAATAAACATTGGGGTGCATATGTCTTTTTGAATCTGTGGCCCTGTTTTCTTAGGGTAAATTCCTAGGAGTGGGTCAAATGGTATTTCTATTTTTAGTTTTTTTGAGGAACCTCCTTATTGCTTTCCACAGTGGTTGAACTAACATCCCCACCAGCAGTGTAGGAGGTTTCCCTTTCTCCACATCCTCACCAGCATTTGTTGTTGTCTTTTGGATGTTGGCCATCCTAATTGCCTAATTGGTGTGAGGTGATAGCTCATTGTGGTTTTAATTTGTTTTTCTCTGATGATTAGTGATGTGGAGCATCTTTTCATGTTGAATATTTGAATTACTTCTTTGGAGAAATGTTTGTTCAGATCCTCTGCTCATTATTTAACAGGGCTATTTGCTTTTTGGTTGTTGAGGCATGGGCGGTCTTTATATATTTTGGATGTCAAACCCTTATCTGATATGTCATTTATGAATATATTCTCCCATACAGTAGGATGCCTTTTTGTTCTACTGATGGTGTCCTTTGCTATACAGAAGCTTTTTAGTTTGATATAGTCCCACTTGTTCATTTTTGCTTTTGTTTCCCTTGCCAAAGAAGATATGGTCATGAAAATGTTGCTCATGTTTATGTTCAAGAGAGCTTTGCCTATGTTTTCTTCTAAGAATTTCATGGTTTCATGACTTACATTCAGGTCTTTGATCCATTTCGAGTTTATTTTTGTATATGGAGTTACACACTAATCCAGTTTTATTCTGTTATATGTAGCTGTCCAGTTTTGCCAACACCAGCTGTTGAAGAGGCTGTCATTTCCCCATTGTATGTCCATGGCTCCTTTATCATATATTAATTGGCCAAATATGTGTGGGTTTGTATCTGGGCTCTCTTTTCTGTTCCATTGATCTATGGGTCTGTTCTTTTGCTAATATCAAATTGTTTTGATTACTATGGCTTTGTAGTAGAGCTTGAAGTTGGGAAGTGTAATCTCATCAACTTTATTCTTTCTTCTCTGGATTGCTTTGGCTATTTGGGGTCTTTTGCCATTCCATATGAATTTTAGAACTATTTGTTCCAGTTTGTTGAAGAATGCTGTCAGTATTTTGATAGGGATTGTATTGAATCTGTAGAATGCTTTAGGCAGAATGGCCATTTTGACAATACTAATTCTTCCTTCCCAAGAGCATGGGGTGAATTTCCATTTACTAGTGTCCTCTTTAATTTCTCTCATGAGTGTCTTACAGTTTTCAGGGTATAGGTTTTTCACATCCTTGGTTAGGTTTATTTATAGGTCTTTTATTCTTTTTGATGCAATTGTGAATGGAATTATTTTCCTGATTTCTCTTTCTTCTAGTTCATCCTTAGTGTATAGGAATGCAACAGATTTCTGTGTATTAATCTTGTATTTTGCAACTTTGCTGAATTCAGATATTAATTCTAATAGTTTTGGAGTAGATTCTTTAGGGTTTTCTATGTACAATATCATGTCATCTGCAAACAGGGACAGTTTAACTTCTTCCTTACCAATCTGGATACCTTTCATTTCTTTGTGTTGTCTGATTGCTGTGGCTAGGACCTCCAGTACTATGTGAAATAAAAGTAGGGAGAGAGACTTCCTTGTCTTGTTTGCAATCTTAGAGGATAAGCTTTCAGCTATTCACTGTTAAGTATGATGTTGGCTGTGGGTTTGTCATATATGGCCTTTATTGTGTTGAGGTACTTGTCCTCAATACCCACTTTGTTGAGAGTTTTTATCATGAATGGACATAGAATTTTGTTGAATGCATTTTTAGCATCTATGGAGTTGATCATGTGGTTTTTGTCCTTTTTGTTGTTATAGTGGATGATGTTGATAGATTTTCAAATGTTGTACCATCCTTGCATCCCTGGAATGAATCCCACTTAATCATGATGTATGATCCTCTTGATGTGTTTTTGAATTCAGTTTGCTAATATTTTGTTGTGTATTTTTGCATCTATGTTCATCAGGTATATTGGTCTGTAGTTATCTTTTTTTGTGGTGTCTTTGCCTGGTTTTGGTATTAGAGTGATTCTGGCTTCATAGAATGTGTTTGGAACTATTCCTTCCTCTTCTACTTTTTGGAAAAATTTAAGGAGAAAGGGTATTATGTCTTCTCTAAATGTCTGATAAAATTCAGAGGTGAATCCATCTGGTCTGGGAGTTTCATTCTTCAGTAGTGTTTTAATTACAATTCAATTTCATTGCTGGTAATTGGTATGTTCAGATTTTCTGTTTCTTCCTTGGTCAGTCTTGGAAGGTTGTATTTTTCTAGAAAACTGTCCATTTCTTCTAGGTTATCCTGTTTGTTAACATTCAATTTTTCATAGTATTCTCTCATAATTCTTTGTATTTCTGTGGTGTCCACAGTGAGTTTTCCTTTCTCATTTCTAATTCTGTTAATGTGTGTAGACTATCCTTTTTCTTCATAAGTCTGGCTAGGGGGTTATCTATTTTGTTTATTTTCTCAAAGAACCAGTTCCTGCTTTCATTGGTTCTTTCAATTGTTTTATTTTTCTTGATTTTTTAAAAATTTCTGCTCTAATCTTTATTATTTCCCTCCTTCTACTGACTTTGGGTCTCATTTGTTCTTCTTTTTCTAGTTTTGTTAATTGTGAGTTTAGACTGTTTATTTGGGATTGTTCTTCTTTCCTGACATAGACCTGTATTGCAATATACTTCCCTCTTAACATGGCCTTTGCTGTATCCCACAGATTTTGCAGTGTTGAATTATTGTTGTCATTTGTCTCCATATATTGCTTGATCTCTGTTTTTATTTGGTCAATGATCCATTGATTATTTAGGAACATGTTGTGAAGCCTCCATGTGTTTGTGGGCTCTTTCATTTTCTTTGTGGAATTTATTTCTAGTTTCAAACCTTTGTGATCTGAGAAGCTGGTTGGTACAATTTCAATCTTTTTTAATTTACTGAGGCTCTTTTTGTAGCCTAATATATGACCTATTCTTGAAAATGTTCCATGTGCACTTGAGGATAATGTGTATCCTGCTGCTTTTGGGTGGAGATGTCTGATTGGTCCATCTGTTCTAATGTGTTGTTCAGTGCCTCTGTGACCTCACTTATTTTCTGTCTGTTTGATCTGTCCTTTGGAGTGAGTAGTGTGTTGAAGTCTCCTAAAATGAATGCATTGCATTCTATTTTCTCTTTTAATTCTGTTAGTATTTGTTTCACATATGTTGGTGCTCCTGTATTGGGTGCATATATATTTATAATGGTTATATCCTCTTGTTGGACTGAGCCCTTTATCATTATGTAATGTCCTTCTTTGTCTCTTGTTACTTTCTTTGTTTTGAAGTCTGTTTGGTCTGATACAAGTACTGCAACATCTGCTTTTTTCTCCCTATAGTTTGCATGAAATATCTTTGTCCATCCCTTCACTTTAGTCTGTCTATGTCTTTGGGTTTGAAGTGAGTCTCTTGTAGGCAGCATATAGATGGGTCTTTCTTTTTTATCCATTCTATAACTCTGTGTCTTTTGATTGGTGCACTCAGTCCATTTACATTTAGGGAGATCATTGATATATATGTCCTTACTGCCATTGCAGGCTTTGGATTCATGGTCACCAAAGGTTCAAGGGCAGCTTCTTTACTATCTAGCTTACTACATTAACTCACTTATTAGGCTATTATAAGGACAGTTTTTCTCTCCCTTCTTTTTCTTCGTCCTGCACTCTTTATATGTTAGGTGTTATATTCTCTACTCTTTGTGTATCCCTTGACTGACCTTGTGGGTAGCTGATTAAAATTTGCATTTTGTTAGTATTTAGTTGGTCTACTTCCTTTGCTGTAGTTTTATTTTCTGCGGTGGTAGACATTTTGTGTTAGGCACACTTCCATCTAGAGCAGTCCCTTTAAAATACTCTGTAGAGAAGTTTTGTGGGAAGTAAATTCCCTCAATTTTTGCTTATCTGGGAATTGTTTAATCCCTCCTTAAAACTGAAATGATAATCTTGCTGGATAGAGTATTCTTGGTTCAAGGCCCTTCTGTTTCATTGCATTGAATATATCATGGCACTCCCTTCTGGCCTGTAAGGTTTCTGCTGAGAAGACTTATTGAGAGTCTGATGGGTTTTCTTTTGTAGGTGATCTTTTTCCTCTCTCTGGCTGCTTTTAATACTCTGTCCTTGTCCTTGATTTTTGCCATTTTAATTGTTATATATCTTGGTGGTGTCTTCCATGGGTCCCTTGTGTTGGAAGATCTGTGGACTTCCATGACCTGAGAGACTATTTTCTTCCCCAGACTGGGGAGTTTTTCAGAAATTATCTCTTCAAAGACATTTTCTATCCCTTTTTTTCTCTCTTCTTCTTCTGGTACCCCTATAATGCAAATATTATACCATTTGGTTCTGTCACACAGTTGTCATATTCTTTCATTCCTAGAGATGCTTTTTTCTCTCTCTGCCTCAGTTTATCTGTATTCCCGTTCTTTAATTTCTGTTCCATTTACTGTCTCCTCTACCTCATCTAATCTGCTTTTAAATCACTCCATTGTTACTTTCTTTTATTTCAGTTATCTCCCTCCTGAATTCATCTCTTAGCTCTTAAATATTTTTCTATAGCTCCAGTAGCATGCTTATGACAATTCTTTTACAGGATTATTGGTGATTTCAGTATCATAGAGCCCTCTTTCTGGAGTTTGAGGGATTGTGGGTTGAACAAGTTCTTCTGCCTTTTCATAGTCCTGGAGTGATGGGAGTGGTTGCAGGCTAGTGGCATGGGTGTCAGCTGGGAGGACAAAGTCCCTTCCTGCTTGCTGGTCACAGTGCCTGTCTCTGCTGTTTGTGCCAGTTAAGTGTGCCCAGGGAGTGTCCTCTGGGTTAATCCCCTAAACTTCCATGGGCAGGTTGGCCCTCGGGATGGCCTAGGGCAATGGTGGGGGTTACAGGTGAGTGGCGTGGTTTCTATGGTGAGGAAAAAGCCCTTTTGTGTTTCCTGGTTGCAGTGCCTGTTCTCTGCTGTCTGTGCCTGTCAACTGTGTGCAGGATGCGGCCTCTGGGTAAATCCCCTAAACTTCCATGGCAGGGCTGCCTTACTGCTGGCCTAGGTGATGGTAGGGATCACAATTGAGCAGCATGGGTATTTTCAGGGAGTGCAAAGCCCTTTCATGCTTCCCAGTCTCAGTGTCTGTCTCCACTGTGTGGGCCTGTTAGCCACATGCAGGGAGAAACCTCTGTGTTAAGCTGTGTAGTTGCTGTAGGTATGGCTGCCCTCTGGCTGGTCTATAGCAATTGGTGGAGACAGTGGGTTTGCATGCAGGTGCCAGTGGAGAGGAAGGAGCAGCAGGCTGCTTATCACAGTGAGGGGTCTTGTTGCTGCATTGCCAACCAGGGGATTAGGGTGCCTGAAGTTCCTGAAAGTTCTCAACCTTCTGGGCTGAGTGTGCCAGGATGATTTTATCCACCTATTCCTTCTCCTAAACCCTTGCCCCTTTAGCAGCCTTCTGAGTGTTGAGAAGTCTTTTAAAGCAACTGCTTTTTTTTCCTCCCAGGGCATCTGGTTGTGGGAACCTGTTCACAGTCTTAGTCTCTGACTTTGGTTTTCAGTTCCTCTAATCTCCAGAGCACCATGCAATGTGGGTCTGTGCCTCCAGGGTAGATTTCTAGGTATTTAGCAGTCCTGTGCTTCCACTCCTTCCCCGCTCTGATTCTTTTCCTCCTGCCAGTGAGCTGGGGTAGGGGGAGTGCTTGAGTCCTGCTGGGTCACAGCTTTTTATCTTACCCTTTTCTGTGAGATATTGACTTCTCCCAGGTGTAGACTGGCTGGTGCACTCTAACTTCTGGTCGCTCTTTTAGGAATAGTTGTATTTGCTGTATTTTCAAAATATATGTGGTTTTAGGAGGAGATTTCCACCACATTTCTCACGCTGTCATCTTTTATCCTCCTGAATAATGTTTTAAATATAACTTCATTTTGAAGTCCTGCTTGTGTAAATAAACCATGTATTCAATACAGAAAGTTAACATTCAAACTCAATTACCTATTTGCATAAAAATCAGACATACGTACACTCAAATTGTTTGATTGTGAATCTGAGTCTTTTTTGATGTGAGGATTGTTTATTAATATATATTATAAAAATTTATTCCTTAAAAATAAATTTTCAGGCATATTAAATGAGTCTGTAAAAGGTAGGTGATCAAAAGTAATTGCATGCTTCTGCTCTGAACAGAAGGAAATTTGCTAATAAGGGGCACTTAGCTCTTGTTCTGATTTTTCTGAATTACTGAAAGTTAATTTTGCCATTATGACCCTTTAAAAATCAACACATTAGAAAATACAGTTGAGAATTGTATGCCAGTAGACTAAGATGTATAGGAACCATTTGGGGCTGGGTTGTTTTCTGGCCATTCTGTTGGTAGTTAGGTTTTCCAAGAGCACAAAATGAAGAGGAGGTAAGCACATTCACTTGTGTTGATTCCACTTAACTTTTCCTCTAACAGTTTGCACTCTGCTTTAGCAACCTCTCCCTGAGTTTACATTTCTGTTTTGGGGTAGGGAAGTTTTTTTTTGACAATGAATTTCATAAAAGTTTCTAAAGTTATAGATTAAAACAATATTTTAAGAGCTTCCAGAAATAATACATGCAGTCAATTCTAATTAATCATGGACTCCCTATTTTCTTCTCCTATTCAGTATAATTATTTATAACCCCAAACTAATACTCATGGTGTTTTTATGGACATTCACAAGCATGCACAGAGCAAAGACTTGAGTCAGGTATGTGCATGCTCCAGCTCAAGCTGACCAAAGTAATGCTCTGCCTTCTTGTTGGACTTTCATACTGCAAACAATTGTCCTTTCCACAGTACCTTTACTGCCATGCTTTTTGCATTGTTGTGCTTTTAGTTGGTAATTTCTTGTTTAAAATGACCCCTAACGTAGTGCCAAAGTGTTGTCTAGTGTAGTATAGGAGGACTGTGATACGTCTTATGGAGAAAAATGTGTGGTAGGTGGGCCTCATACAGGCATGTCATACTGTTTTTGGCCATGAGTCCAATGTTAATGAATCAGCAACATATACTAAGTAAAGTGTTTATAAATAAAAACACACATTTTTTGAAAGGTTGTTTTGATGATTAATGAACATTTTATGACCAGAGGCTCATAGATACCTAACCCTGTACTTCCTCTAGTTACAACTTTTCCATATTTGTTTATTCAGTGCTCACAGTGACTTCATAGAACATAACTACTATGAAAAATAAGAATAGACTGTATGCCATTTATAAAGGACAGTCATCAGACCTTATTTCTGTAAGGCTGGGCACTGTCATCCTATGAATCAGCATTTAAAACACATAGAGAAAATTATTTTGAACCCAATTTTACATTTAGCAAAATTATTAATCAAGAATAAAGGTCTTCTTATTTTCCATCCAATTAATGGATGATATATACCAATTAAATAAAGGAGAGACACAAGATATGGAAAAATAAATATCCAAGGAACAAGAATGCAGTAAAACAATGGATGCTGGCTGTAAAATAGGCTTAGACACTAACTACTCAAATTGTAAAAAAGAAAGACCTGGACTCTGAAAAGTGAAAAAGAAAAGGTAACCAACTTTTGCCTTATATTGTCCTTGCCCCTTCATGTCCACATCCCATCCTTCTCCAACCTACTTTTAGCCTGAAAAAGGTGACCTGTAGAGTTTCCATAAAAGAGCTAATTTGCTCCCCAGCTTTGGGTTGGATTCAGCCAATTGGGTGAAGAGATTGGATGGCTGCTAGATGGTCAGGTAAAAACATTTATTCTGTTGGCTCTTTCCTTGCAAAGTTGTCTCAGCCTAGCTGTGGCCCTCAATCAAAGGTCACTGCTTCTCTTAATCTGGCCTCTTCACGTACCTCTCTCTTGCTGGAGTTCCAATGGCCATCTCTGTCATTGTGCCCTTAGGCCTAAGGGGTTCTGTGGTTATTGTGCCATGTTAGTGCTACTCTGCCCTGCACTTCCTTTTATACCCACTTGCACCATTGTATAAATGCCCCTCCGTAAATAAATGCATCCCCAATTTTCCTAATTGTGTCATCTGTTTTCTGTGACTGATACAGCATGTACTATACAGTAAAACTGAGTGGAGACAATGACAAATTCCCTTTGCTCTTTTTCCAATAAATACATAAAGACAATTAAAACACCATGGAAAAAAGAAAGCCATATTATGGCATTTTCATCATATGACCAGTTTCCAAATATGAAGAAGATTAAAATGCTTCCAGCAAGACAGGTTTTATTTAACTTTGATGCCAGGATATTTTCCTTCTACCATTTAGGGCTCATGGAATTGAAGCCATAAAGAAATGTAAAAATAAAAACCCTGGTCCACTAAAGAGTTCATAAATTCAGTATTTGCTTTATGTTTAATATGCTCTTGTATTTCCACTGGCTGTAAGAATAGTTAGCTTATTTCAAGTTTTTCCTTTCTTCTTAATCTAGGCATTTGTAGCTACAAATTTTCCTCTAAGCATATACATTTGGTGAGGTTATAATATAGTGTGTGTGTGTGTGTGTGTATGTGCTGTCTTGACCCAGTTTTAAGCCCTGGCTGCTGCCAATCAGTTCTTCTTGAGAAGACCATTCTATCCATAACCCCCACCATTTCCCTTAACGGACACTCACTCTGGGCCACTATACACCTGCCTAATTGCCCCAGGTCAGGTAACAGACAACCAAGAACAGCCCCTTAGCCCCAGAGTTCACTGATTTGTTTGCCCTGAGCTTACTTATCCTGCCTCACCTGTCCTTCCCTTTAAAGTCGCAATAAAGGTGCTTGCCCACAGCTCCCTCTCTGTCTTGGCACCCACTCCAGTGCTTCCTGGAATGGCTCTGGAGCATATTGTGTTCTCCCCAGAGAACTGTGAGTGTTCAAACTAAAAGCTCTTTCTGCTTTCTTTCTCTGCTCTGCTTCTGCCTCATCATACCTCACCCAAAAGTGATGCAATTAAAACAACGGTGCAGAGCATAGGGTGCCTTGGCCCCAGATGACAGAGATGCCATTAGCCTGCTCCTGGCTTACTCACTGGTAACCCACAAGGCAGAGGCAGCCTGCTGCTGGCGAGCTTGCAATTTGACCACCACTACTGTGTCCTGTTTGCTTCAGATTTTTGCCATCACTTCCCATCTCGAATTGTGGAACTCATCATCTTAATCCTTCCAGAGTTCCCGCCACCTAGCCATGCCCATAGTCTCACCTAGACAAGAACCCAGGGAGTGAGGGTTTCATATTGGCACCTTCAAAAGTTAAAGAGTGGGGATGTCTCCATGAAGGCCATCGCGTGGGCCTGATCAGCCCACGGGGCAGCACCAGCACGTGGTCCGGAGCAGCCGTGTAAAATTCTAATTTCTCATTGCTTGAGTTAGTATAGCAGCAGGGGACCAGCCACAGATTACCTGGAATCCCTGCAGTACGTGCAGAACAGGCAGCCTAAACACACACACACACACACACACACACACACACACACGCACGCACGGACGCACGCACGTGCACGCGTACATGCTAAGATGTTGTTCTCTCATTTCTGGTTTTATAGTGGGAATGAAAACCTTTTGTTTTGCTATTCCGCATTTTTAAATTCAGAACTCTGTGTTTATTTGTGTGCCTTGCTGGATCCATGTGTAGTGAAATGTGTGTGTGTGTTCCTGTGTAGGTATTCATTCAAGTCGGCATTTTGCTTCCTCCTTTTCAGTCTAATAACACATCAAAACATGTTTAAAATTATTTTTCTTTGCAATTTATGCACTAGCTAATAGAACTCACTGATATACGCAGCGGCATTTGCTTTCATAAATAATTGTGAGCTTTCTGTATGCTAGACGTATTCGTGGTCATACTTTTAATTTTTAATGTAGCTACTATAGGTTTCTTTTTAGGAGAAATAAGACCATGTACTTTCCGTTATGTGGATTTCAGTATACTTCATATCATTTACATTAATAAAATAGTATATTTTTCTTAGGGAACTTTTAAATTTATTCTTAAGTCATTCATGATAAAAGAGTTTTGAATTGATTTCTTTTAAATGTCATAAAAATGAGGTGCATTTTATACATCTCCGGAACTTTTATGACAGCAAATTTGGTTCAAATCAATTATTTTTATCACTCTGCAAACGTGACTTGCAGACATTCAGCTAGCAAACTGGGCCAGCATAAGTTTCTCTTTGTATATTTAGGTGGAAGAAAAGTGTTCTATGCTGCTAGAATTTGGAGAACTTGTGCTTAAAATGAAGAAGCACTATTTTTTCTCTTGTCTGCAGAAAGACATTACCACATGCATTTCAAAATGTTAAGTTTTGACCCTAAAACTTCTGGTGTTAGCAAGCCAGTCATAACTGCAGGTGTTTTCCTCAAAATAGTATGCTCATTTATTTTATAAATCCTTTATTTAGCAACCATATTAACTTTCATGGCCACATTTATCAGCAATAATTTATGATGTTTCCCATGTGTTCATAATTGATTTTCTCATTTTGCTGGAATACATACCCCAATGTTATTTTTACTTTTATTTTTTGATTATGTGTGTGTTCTTATCTCCTCCTCCTCCTTCATCATGGTCATAAATTAGTGTTGCCCTTTTAAAAGTTGTAATTAGTCAGCTTTTCTAAAGCATTTGAGTGAATCATGTATTTTCACAACTTGTATACCTAACATTATTTATTCTCATTTCACTCTCTTAAGTTAATGATCTTGTCTCTATATAAAATTGCAGTTTCAAAATAGTTATCTATTTATCATCTATCTGTCTACCTGTCATCTATTTATCACCCATCTATATTTATATTTCTTTATTATTCAACCATTCAGGCATGTAAAATATAAGCAAATCAGCATTTCAACAACTGAAAGGTAATCTCTTCATATTTTTAAAATTTCATTTTTCACTTTTCCATTTCTAATGTTTTTTACATTTAATGTAAAAATACATAATATAAAATTTACCATCTTAATCAGTTTTAAGTGTACAGTTCAGTACTGATAAGTAAATTCGTATTTGTTGTGAAATATATCTCCAGAACTTTTTCATCTTGCAAAACCAAAACTCTATAACCTTTAAGCAATAAAGGCCCATTCCTCTCTCCTACCTCCTGGTAACCTCCATTCTACTTTCTGTCTATGAATTTGACTAATTCATGTAACTCATATAAGTGGAATCTACGGTATGTGACCTTTTAGGACTGGCTTATTTCACTTGGCAGAATGTCCTCAAGGTTCACTTCTGTAGTAGCATGTGATAAGTTTCCTTTCTCTTTAAAAAAATTAACATATTTCATTGTGATAAGAACACAACATAAATTTTTAAGTGTACAATACAGTATTGTTGTTTACAGGCACAATGTTGAATGGCAAATACTAGATTTCACTCATCTTGCATAACTGAAACGTATTACCCCTTGTACAGCGAATACTCATTTCCTGGCCCCGTAGCCCCTGGCAACTGCCTTCTCTGAGATTCTGACTATTCTAAGCATCTCATACAAGTGGAGTCATGCAGTATTTGTCCTTCTGTGACTAGCTTATTTCACTTAGCATAATGTCCTCCAGGTATATCCATGGTGTCACATGTGACAGGAGTTCCTGCCTTTTATAAGGCTGGGTAATATTCCATTGTATCTATGTAGTACATCTTGTTTATCCATTTCCCCATTGATGGGCATTTGGATTTCTTCTCCCTCCTGGCTCTTATGAATTATACTGCCATGAACATGGGTGCACAAGTATCCCTTTTAGTTCCTACTTTCAATTCTTTTGTATATATATCCAGATGTAGGATTGCTGGATCATACGGTAGTTTTATTTTTAGATTTTTTAAAGGGACCTCTATTTTCCATAGGAGTTCTATTATGTTCCATAGGATTTCACCATTTTATAATCCCACCAACATTGCACAAGAGCTCAAATTTTTCTTCATCCTTACCAACACTTGTTATTTTGGTTTTTTTTTTTATGGTTCCATCCTAATATGTGTGTGGTGATATCTCATGGTTTTGATTTGCTTGGCTCTGTGGATTAGGGATGTTGATATCTTTTTATGTGCTGGTTAGTCATTTATATATTATCTTTTGAGAATGTCTATTCAAACCCTTTGTTCATTTGCTAATCAAGTTATTTGATGTTTTTGTTGTGCTGTAGGAATTCCTTATATATTTCTGAATATTAACCACTTATTAGATATATGATTTGCAAATAGGTTCTCCCACCCTAGATTGCCTTTTCACTCTGATGATTATATCCTTTCATGTGCAAAAGTTTCTAAGTTTGATGTAGTCCTATTTATTTTTGTTTTTGTTACCTGTATTACTAAATTATAAGTTGTATTATCATATTATATTTATGCATCATGTTATAGATACATATACATGTGGATTATAAAGTATGAAAATTAAAGAATGCAGAATCTGTCACACTTTTAAAGTACAGTATTACCAATTTCATTACCTTTACATGGGTGCTTCATTTTTATCCCTTCTCCTTGCCTATCATCCTAGAGGTAACATATACTATTCATTATAATTTTATTACATCCTTCCATTTTTATTTATATATATGTGTATATGTAATATCATATTATACCTAGCAAATAATATATAAGAAATACCTATGTATCTTATATTTTACTTTAAATTCTTTTTTGAATTTATAGAAATGGTGTCATTCTATGTTTAAGTAGACTTTTGTAAACTTAATAAGTTAATTCAGTTTTATCTGATTTTGTTACTTTGGATATTCATTGATGCCCAAAATTATTTTCATAAGTGAAGCTGTGATGTGAACCCAGAGAATCTGGGTCCTGAATCTGTGCCTTTAATAATGTCATTGATGACTCAGAGATACCAGTTTTGTTATGTAGGTTTCTTTTATGCAGTCTTCTTTCTGTGTGTGTGTGTGTGTGTGTGTGTGTCTAAATTTTAAATCAAATGAGATGAAAATTTTCTCAATTCTTTAGTAATTTATTGTATCTTATTTTTACCTAGTCACCTCTTCTTGTTTTGCAGATGTAATTATATTTGTTTCATTCTGCATCAAAATAATTATAAATGTATGAGAAATGAAATGACAGGAATAATTTGAAAACTTAAATTAGCAAATGAAATCCATTGAGTGCATTAGTTGAATGGATATTTACATGGTCGTTGATGCTCTACTTTTCAAAAAGGCATATCCAACAATTCAAAAAACCTATGATCTAAGTTTCCAAAGCTATATTGAAAAGTGTGCAGATTTTGAAGTCACCATTTTTTCCCCGTAATGCTTGATTCATGCATAATATTAGTAGTATATTTTCCTACTTCTTCATAAGTAAAATAGAGAATGTATGTCCTTGCATTCTTCTTAAAGGAGTTTAAGAAAATTTTAGTGCCTCAGACACTATAAATAAGACAGATTTTTTTGCATCTTTAACTTATTCCTCCAAATATTTTCTTTCCGTTGTTGGCCTGAAACACTTAGAAGCACTTAGGCTAACCAAACCAGCATGAGATAAGGACTGAGAATTTGTTGCATTCATATCATGACTTTTTTAAGTTAACCTCAGTATTGAGAACCTCAGCTCCACTTGTTCCTTAAATTTTTTCTGTTTGTTCCTTATAATTTGTAAATTGGTTGGTAATAACTGATTTATGTGGTTATTGCAAGACTGTAAGGAGATATTTAAGATAAGAGCTTGACAAATAACTGGTTCTTCTTGGTTTATTGCTGTCTGCATCTCAATTTATCCTTTCTATGCCTCAAATGATCTGTTATAGCCATTTCTTTGTAAGATCTTCTCAATTCACAGTTCATGTATTTTCTTGAAAAGCAAATAAGTGATTTTATTCCATTTAGAAATGGTGATCTGCTTGGGTAACTAGTATAATTTATTTACCATATCTTTGCAAACTTGATTTATACAGAAAATGCCAAATTTAATGATGGTAATGCAATTAAACAACCCTACTCAGTGACATGCAGGCAAACAACTTCTGAATTCATTAGAGATAAAAGAGGGGAAAAACACTCCTAAACAACTATAGGAACATGAAAAGGAAGTGCAAACTCCGGAAACATCACAAGTTATAATAAAATACATTTTTTAAAACCAACAAATTTTTTTGTTTTATGAAATCATCTGCCATGGCCTCAGCTGAGTGCACAGGTGAAGTCAAAAAGTCATGAAAATGTTGACTTGCTGAAGTCAATACAAATATAAAGTGAATGAAAATATTGTCTGTGGGGAACTGAAGTATTAAATACTACCTACAGAAAAATAAATCAGTACAGCAACTAATGGCAATCATGGGTATTTTCTGGGAATAGACTCATGAAAATCATTCAGTTTCTATAATTTTTATATTCTATATATTTTCTATACATTCTCTACATTTTGATTTAATGCAAATCACTAGAAGTGGCTCTTCAGACTATTCCTATTTTGACTTCTTGAGAGAATTGTTTCCTTTTGTAAGTCAGAATGAGTGAGGGAACTTATTTGGGAAGGGAAAAAGGAGAGTGGACTCACAGGGGTAGCGGTGGTTATTTATAGGATTTGATTTAAATTTTATGAGTTCTGAGAAATATTTTCCTCCATAAAAATGTGCGTCTGTGTGTGTGTGTGTGTGTGTGTGTGTGTGTGTGTGTGTGTGTGTGCATGTCTACCTCTATGGATCCATAAAAGAGCAGACATTAGCTTTCTAGCTGCCTCCAATTACTAGCTTCATATTTACTAGCATTGTGACCTTGGGCACATTAATTAATTAATTAATTTCCTCAGTTATTCACCTGTAAAATGAGAATGCATTGGCACCCACCTCATAAGACTAAATTATTAGACATGTGAAGTATTTAGAAAAATGAATTTTCCACAGTGATTCTTAGTATGTTAGTATATTGGTTTTTATGAATGTTTTTTCTTAAGCTTCTTTTTCTTTCTTGCCCACTATTTATTCAGATTTCTATTTAGCATTGCTACTACCAATGTGAACATTTGAACCATTCCATTTGATTCAGAAATCTTGTTTACAGCTATTGTCCTATGCAGATAAAATCACCAGTTTTGACAATACTTCTATAAGGTGATTTATCAAATAATCCAATATTTATCAATTGGAAAGTGAATAGACATTTAAAAAATTTATATTGTGCAATTTTAAAAATAAAAGACTTTACATTTATTTACTGATTCAGGATAGTCTGGTTATACTTCAGAAACAATCCCCAGATCTCATTGTCTTAAATTAACAACAGTACTGCCATATATTGTGTGTACATCTATGTCAACAGAAGTACTTGGGGTATCACTTACCATGTCAAATGTGTAGTTTTTCTGTGCAAAGAGAAAGAGACTTGCTGAAATAGCCACTGTCCCTTAAAACATCTTTGGAGAGGTAACATGTAACTTTGCTCTGCTCAGATTTTATTGGTAACAGCAAGTCTTAAGATCATGTTTATCTTTCAGTAGGTGAAGAAGTTGAATAATATGATAAGCTAGAGTAATAATATGAGAGCTAGAATATTTGTGGAAAACCTGAGTGACTAACACCATTTATATCGACTGACCTGGAGGTCAATTAGTTGACTAGTTTAAGTCCCCCATTCTGTGGTATTTTGTTATGGCAGCCTTCTAAGGTAATATAGATGGGTGTGGATAAAGATTGTTAGCCAAAACAAACAGCAAATAAATAACAAAAAGCAGTGCTTTCTTATCATGTAATTAATTAAATTTGATAAGCAGCAGGACACAGGTTTTATTTAAGGATTATGAACCTGTTCTGCATTACAAATTCCCCATTCTCCACATTTGAAGGCAGTTGGAAGGAATGGATTAGATAGGAGCAAAAAGAACTAAAACGAGGTCATCAAAATCAGCAACACATCAACCAAAAATCCTTAGAAAAAAGCCACTTTTTTCAAAAGAAGTGGTTGTGCAGAGAGAAATTTCATTTATACTAGAACATTTGACTGCATCTAAGGTAAAAACATAGATTTTAAAAAAAAGACATATTGAGAAACAGTTACTTTTGGAAAGAAAATGGCTGAAATGGGATATTCAACAAAAGCTCATTTGGGGAATACTGAGACATTGCTAAAATATTCCACTTATTTTTCTATTGTTCAGTGAAGTGTTTCAAACTTTCCTACTGAGCACATCATGTTCAATCCCTAATGCAAATAGATTCAGTTCCAATTCATTTCATCCCTATGTTTTACTTATTTGTATCCTACTGAGCCATTTTTGATGCCAGATATTCTCTTCTGCTTGTAGGTTTTATTTTTTATCTATTCAATTCCCCACTGTGGAGTTTGCTAGATGTCCTGTCTAACAATAAGTTATATTTAAATAAGTGTTACATATTTGGAATTCTAATGGTCAGCAACCATTAAACTGGAAAGAAAAAATATCTTTATGATTTGCATAAGAGAATTATGGAGACTGATTAATTCTAAACTTTTAATAGGATTTGTTATACCAATTTTTCAAAATCCTTTCAAATCTCTGAATGTTGATTACTGCTCATAAGAGAAAGTTGTGTTCTTTATGAATACTACCAGATATCTACTAGTAATTAATACTGGATATGGATTAAATGATACACAAAGGAATGGAGTTGCACTGAAATCTAATCAACTGAAGTTTTGTTTCATGTAGGAATTAAACAGAAAATTCTCTTATTTAATTACATTAAACGTGGTAGATATTTGAATGCTAACCTAGTAATTTTGCATTTCTCTCTGCTTTCTCTTATACTATGTTCTAAGGAAAGCTTTCAGCCACACACTATTAAGATTAGAAATCCTTAGATGATGGGAGAAAAGAAAACCAATATAATTTTAAAAGAAAAAAGATAAATCAGATGGTGAACTTTTGAGGAAGTATTAGTAGAGAGAGTAAGCTTGTTATTTAGGAAGCAGTGTCCTTTTTTACTGGGTTTATACCCACAATAAAGATCCAAATTGTTTTCTATTATTACTGTATACATGTTTCTGAGGCAACATTGAACTGGGGACTAAAAATAGGATCATAGCAACATCCTTAAATAATGGCTCCATAGTTCAACTTCCCTTCACTTTGTAGGAATTTTACTATTCCTTTAAATGATACCTTCAATATTTCTTTCTCATCAAGTATTTTTCAAAATGTAATGTCACATTTTAGCTTACTTTATATTTAGGAAAGAAGGTTCTTGTTAAGGAGTCAGAAGAGTGCATTTTTTAAAACATATGTTTAATATCATGACCAATGAGGTGAATTATTCAAAAGAGTGAGAAAATTGATTTTGTAGGAGGGGTTCTCAAAAATGATTAAAAATTCTTGGAAAGGAAATAAGTAGTAGAATTAGGGGACAAGTATTTCACTAGACATGAGAAACAAGAAGCAATTATAAATATGTCAGTACAAATGCTGATAGATAGATTGGTCTTAGGTGCCTATGTAAATTATTTTATGATTGTTCACACTTTCCTAACAGAAGAAATATCCTTTAGCTACGAGTGACTCTGCCAGAAAAAGAAGTATGGACATTGAGTAGGAATTAAAAAATACAAAATAGTCAAGTGTTGTGACTGAATCAACTACGAGGTTGTGGTCTAATTCCCCAACAACATTAAAGACCCACATCATTTAGAGCTCACTCAACATGGCTATATATTTTACTGGAGCCCCAGTCAGTTGCCAGAGCATAGGCATGGTGCAGGTCGAGATGTAGAGTTTTCCAAGTGGGTACCACAAAGAAATCAGAAGACTTGAGGATAGGAAAAGACCAAAACAGTGACATAGGGGAACACAAACTCCTCATTCCCCCACAACGATCAATAGCTAGCTAGCTATGAGTGAAAACAGCTCTAGGAGACCTGTAGAGTCCACTTACAAAGTGTTAGCAAAAGAGTGGAACAAAAAGCTTGCACAATTTACCAAGATTAAGTCATGAAGAAATAGAAAATTTGCACAGACCAATCATGAGTAAGGAGATTGAATCCGTAATCAAAACCCTCCCAACAAGGAAAAACCCAGGATCTGATAGTTTCACTCGTGATTTCTAACAATCATTTAAAAAAGTAATGCCAATTCTTCCCAAACTCCAAAAAATTGAAAGGAGGGAAAAATCCCAAACTCATTTTATGAAGCCAGCATTAACTCAATACCAAAGCCAGGTAAGGGCACTATAAGAAAACAAAACTATACATCAATATTCCTGATAAACATAGATGCAAAAATTACCAGTAATATATTAACAAACTAAATTTAACAGCACATTAAAAGGATCATATACCATGATCAAATAAGTTTTATTCCTGAGAAGCAAGGATGTTTCAACATATTCAAATCAGTAAATGCGATATACTATGTTAATGAAGTGAAAGATAAAAATCACATGGTCACCTTGATGGATTCAGAAAAAACATTTGACAAAATCCAGTATGTTTTCATAGTATAGTACAATAAAGGCCATGTATGACAAACCATATGAAATACTCAACAGTGAAACGTTGAAAATTTTCTCTAAAATCTGATATAAGACAAGGGTTCCAACTCTTACCAATCTTACTCAAAAGAGTACTGTAAGTTCTAGCCAGAGGAAACAGACAAGAAAAATATGTAAATAGGCAAAAAAGGTATAAATTTTTTTTTTTTGGCAGATGACAAAATAGAAAATGCTTAAGACAACCAAAAAGTTGCTAGAACTAATCAACAAATTTAATGAAGTTACAGGATTGAAAATTGCAGGCAGAAATCAGCTATAGTTCAATATACAAACAAAAAAAATCTGAAAAAAATGAAGAAAATGATCCCATTTACAATAACAACAAAAACAAAAAAACACCTAGGAATAAGTTTAACCGGGGTAAAAGAGATGTGTACTGAAAACTACAAGACTTTGTTGAAAGAAATTGAAGAAGACAGTAACAAAAGGAAAGATAGCCAGTGTTGTTTGATGGGAAGGATTAATATTATGAAAATATCAATACAATTCAAAGCCATCTATAGATTCAATGCAAACTCTATCAAAAGTCCAATAGTACTTTTCAAAGAAATAGAAAAAACTAAAATTCATGTGGAGCCACAAAATACCCTGAATAATCAAAGCAATCCTGAGAAAAAAAACAAAGCTGGAGATATCAAAATTCCTGATTTCAAATGAAAATACAAACCTATAATAATCAAAACAATATGGTACTGGCATAAACACAAATCCATGGAGTAGAATTTAGTGCTCAGAAATAAACCTTCACAAAGAGTCAACTAATATTTGATAAGGTAGTCAAGAATACTCAGTGGGAAAGGGTAGTTGTTATTTCCTTTAGGTATCTATCCAGAAGTAGGATTGCTGCATCATATGGTAATTTTTTTATTTTTCTACTTTTAATTTTTGAGGAATGTAAAAAAATCTTCTTTTCTATCATGGCTATATCAATTAATTTTACCACCATTGTGCATAAGTGTTCCCTATTCGCCATATCTTTGCCAACACTTATGTCTTGTCTTTTTGATGAAAGCCATTCTAACAGGTGTAAAATGATATCTTGTTCTGGTTTTGATTTGCATATCCTTGATGATTAGTGATGTTATACACCTTTTCATGTACCTAATGCCCATTTGTATGTTTCCATGGAAAAATGCCTCTTAAGTTCTTCTGCCCACTTTTAACTGGGTTGTTACGGACTTGAATGAGCTCTTCATTTATGTTGGACATTGCTACTTATCAGATGTATGATTTGAAAGTATTTTCACCCTTCTGTAGGTTGCCTTTTCATTTCATTACTTTGCAGAAGCTTTTTAGTTTGATAAAGACCAACTTGCTTATTTTTGCTTTTTGTTGTCTGTGCTTTTAGAGTCATGTTCAAAAAATCATTGCCAAGATGGATATCAAGTAACTTTTCTCTGTGTTTTCTTCTAGTTATTTTATGGCTCAGGTCTTTTGAGTGTTTAATCTGTGTCAAGTTAATTTTTGTGACTATTATAAGACAGGGGTCCAATTTTAATCTTCTGCATGTGGTTATCCAATTTTCCAAAACTATTTATTAAAGAAAATGATATTTAATAGCAATATTGCAGAATGTCCCCATACCTTGTACCTTACTACCACACTAAGAGGACTCCCATATAATAATGATGGATTACAGTTGAAAGAGTTGCAATATACTGCTACTTTTTGGTGGTGAGTATTTAGGGGAGATCAAGGGCAAGAGGAGGCCAAAAAAGAAAGAAACTAGAATCTGAATCTTCTATAGCTACAACACATACTAAACACAGCCTAGTCAGATGAACACAAATCTTCACACTACAAGGCAGAGCCAAGATGGCGGTGGGAGTAGAGCAGTGGACATCTCCTCCCAAAACGTCATATATTTTTGAAAATACAACAAAGAAAACTCTTCCTAAAAGAGAGACCAGAAGATACAGGACAACAGCCAGACCACATCCAAACCGGCGAGAACCCAGCGCCTCATGAAGGGGGTAAGATACAAGCCTCGGCCGGGTGGGACCCGAGAACCCCACACCCCAGCTCCCAGCAGGAGGAGAGGAGTCAGAGTCGGGAGGGAGAGGGAGCCCAGGACTGCTAAATACCCAGCCCCAGCCATCTGCATCAGAGCACAGACACAGTGCATGCATGAGGTGCTGAAAACTAGGGAAACAAGATAGTAAGATCTGTGAGCAGGTCCCTGCAGACGTTGCACCTGGGACAAAGAAAAGTGAGTGCTTTTTGGAAGTCTTAAAGGGACAGGGACCTCATAGCCCGATGGAAGCGTTGTGGGACACTTAGTCCAGGAGCAGGGAATCTGGGGATCTCTGGGCACTCTAACCCCCTGGGCAGCAGGGAGCATGGAGGCACCTCACTGAGATAAAAAGCCTCTCAGCCGTTCCCCCTCCAACGCAGCTCCACGATATTGGAGCAGCTGCCCGAGGCAGGCTACGCCCACAGCAACAGTGGAGAAAAACTCCATAGCAGCTGGGCAAGAATCAGAAGCCCTTTCTGTGTGCAGCTGCCCAGCACAAGCCACTAGAGGTCGCTGTTCTCCCAGGAGAGGAAGGCCACAAACCAACAAGAAGGAAAGTTTTTCCAGCCATCACTCATCCAAGCTCTGCAAACTATCTCTATCACCATGAAAAGGCAAAATTACAGGCAGACCAAGATCACAGAGACAACACCAGAGGAGACAGACCTAACCAGTCTTCCTGAAAAAGAATTCAAAATAAAAATCATAAACATGCTGACGGAGATGCAAAGAAATATGCAAGAGCTAAGGGATGAAGTCTGGAGGCAGATGACACATGCTAGGAAGGAGATTACAGAAGTGAAACAAACTCTGGAAGAATATATAAGCAGAATGGATAAGATGCAGAGGCCATTGATGGAATAAAAACCAGAGAACAGGAACACATAGAAACTGACACAGAGAGAGATAAAAGGATCTCCAGGAATGAAACAATATTAAGAGAACTGTGTGACCAATCCAAAAAGAACAATATCCATATTATAGGGGTACCAGAAGAAGAAGAGAGAGAAAAAGGGATAGAAACTGTCTTTGAAGAAATAGTTACTGAAAACTTCCACAAACTGGGGGAGGAAATAATCTAACAGAACACGGAAATACACAGAACTCCCAATAGAAAGGACCCAAAGAGGACAACACCAAGACACATAATAATTAAAATGGCAAAGATCAAGGACAAGGAAAGAGTTTTAAAGGCAGTTACAGAGAAAAAGGTCACCTATAAAGGAAAACCCATCAGGCTATCATCAGACTTCTCAACAGAAACCATACAGGGCAGAAGAGAATGGCATGATATATTTAATGCAATGAAACATAAGGGCTTTGACCCAAGGATACAGTATCCAGCACGATTAACATTTAAATATGAAGGATGGATTAAACAATTCCCAGACAAGCAAAAGTTGAGGGAATTTGGTTCCCACAAACCACCTCTACAGGGTATGTTAGAGGGACTGTTCTAGACGGGAGCACTCCTAAGACTAAACAGATGTCACCAGAGAAAATAAAATCACAGCAAAGAAAGCAGACCAGCCAAATACTAACTAAAGGCAAAAAATAAAATCAACTACCCACTAAAAGCAGTTAAAGGAAACACAAAAGAGCACAGAATAAAACAACCAACATACAAAGAATGCAGGAGGAGGAATAAGAAGGGAGAGAAGAAAAGAATCTCCAGACAGTGTATATAACAGCTCAATAAGCGAGCTATGTTAGGCAGTAAGATACTAAAGAAGCTAACCTTGAACCTTTGGTAACCACGAATCTAAAGCCTGCAATGGCAAAAAGTACATATCTTTCAATAGTCACACTAAATGTATAAGGACTGAATGCACCAATCAAAAGACACAGAGTAACAGAATGGATAGAAAAGCAAGACCCATTTATATGCTGCTTACAAGAAACTCACCTCAAACCCAAAGACATGCACAGACTAATAGTCAAGGGATGGAAAAACATATTTCAGGCAAACAACAGAGAGAAGAAAGCAGGGGATGCAGTACTAGTATCAGACAAAGTAGATTTCAAAACAAAGAAAGTAACAAGAGATAAAGAAGGACACTACATAATGAAAAAGGGCTCAGTCCAAGAAGAGGATATAACCAACACAGGAGCACCAGCATATGTGAAACAAGTACTAACAGAACTAAAGGGGGAAATAGAATGCAATGCATTCATTTTAGGAGACTTCAACATGCCACTCACCCCAAAGGATAGATCCACTGGGCAGAAAATAAGTAAGGACACAGAGGCGCTGAACAACACACTAGAGCAGATGGACCTAATAGACATCTATAGAACTCTACATCCAAAAGAAAAAGGATACACATTCTTCTCAAGTGCACATGGAACATTCTCAAGAATAGACCACATACTAGCTCACAAAAAGACCCTCAGTAAATTCCAAAAGATTGAAATTCTACCAACCAACATTTCAGAACACAAACATATAAAACTAGAAATAAATTCTACAAAGAAAACAAAAAGGCTCACAAACACATGGAGGCTTAACAACATGCTCCCAAATAATCAATGGATCAACGAACAAATTAAAATAGAGATAAAGGAATATATGGAAACAAATAACAGCAACAACACAAAGTCCCAACTTCTCTGGGACGCAGCGAAAGCAGTCTTAAGAGGAAAGTATATAGCGATCCAGGCACACTTGAAGAAGGAAGAACAATCCCAAATGAATAGTCTAACATCACAACTACCGAAACTGGAAGAAGAAGAACAAATGAGGCCTAAAGTCAGCAGAAGGAGGGACATAATAAAGATCAGAGAAGAAATAAACAAAATTAAGAAGAATAAAACAACAGAAAAAATCAATGAAACCAAGAGCTGGTTCTTTGAGAAAATAAACAAAATAGCTAAGCCTCTAGCCGAACATATTAAGAGAAAAAGAGAGTCGACACAAATCAACAGAATCAGAAATGAGAATGAAAAAATCATGACAGACTCCACAGAAATACAAAGAATTATTAAAAACTACTATGAAAATCTATATGCCAACAAGCTGGAAAACCTAGAAGAAATGGATAACTTTATAGAAATATAAAACCTTCCAAGACTGACCAAGGAAGAAACACAAAAGTTAAACAAACCGATTTTGAGCAAAGAAATTGAAATGGTAATAAAAAAACTACCCAAGAACAAAACCCCTAGGCCGGATGGATTTACCTCAGAATTTTATCAGACACACAGAGAAGATATAATACCCATTCTCCTTAAAATTTTCCAGAAAATAGAAGAGGAGAAAATACTCCCAAACTCATTCTATGAAGCCAACATCACCCTAATACCAAAACTGGGCAAAGACCCCACCAAAAAAGAAAATTACAGACCAATATCCCTGATGAATGTAGATGCAAAAATACTCAATAAAATATTAGCAAACAGAATTCAACAGTATATCAAAAGGATCATACACCATGACCAAGTGGGATTCATCCCAGGGATGCAAGGATGGTACAACATTCAAAAATCCGTCAACATCATCCACCACATCAAGAAAAAGAAGGACAAAAACCACATGATCATCTCCATAGATGCAGAAAAAGCATATGACAAAATTCAACATCCATTCATGATAAAAACTCTCAGGAAAATGGGTATAGATGGCAAGTACCTCAACATAATAAAGGCCATATATGATAAACCCATAGCCAGCATTATACTAAACAGCGAGAAGCTGAAAGCTTTTCCTCTGAGATTGGCAACTTGACAGGGATGCCCCCTCTCCCCACTGTTATTTAACATAGTACTGGAGGTCCTAGCCATGGCAATCAGAAAAAACAAAGAAATACAAGGAATCCAGATTGGTAAAGAAGAAGTTAAACTCTCACTATGTGCAGTTGACATGATATTGTACATAAAAAACCCTAAAGACTCGACTCCAAAACTATTGGAACTGATATCGGAATACAGCAAAGTTGCAGGATACAAAATTAACACACAGAAATCTGTAGCTTTCCTATATACTAACAATGAACCAATAGAAAGAGAAATCAGGAAAACAATTCCATTCGCAATTGCATCAAAAAGAATAAAATACCTAGGAATAAACCTAAACAAAGAAGTGAAAGACCTATACCCTGAAAACTACAGGTCACTCTTAAGAGAAATTAAAGGGGACACTAACAAATGGAAACTCATCCCATGCTCATGGCAAGGAAGAATTAATATCGTTAAAACGGCCATCCTGCCCAAAGCAATATACAGATTTGATGCAATCCCTATCAAATTACCAGCAACATTCTTCAGTGAACTGGAACAAATAATTCAAAAATCCATACGGAAAGACCAAAGACCCTGAATAGCCAAAGCATTCCTGAGAAAGAAGCATAAAGTAGGGGGGATCTCACTCCCCAACTTCAAGCTCTACTACAAAGCCATAGTAATCAAGACAATTTGGTACTGGCACAAAAACAGAGCTACTGACCAGTGGAACAGATTAGAGACTCCAGACTTTAACCCAAACATATATGGTCAATTAATATTTGATAATGGAGCCATGGACATACACTGACGAAATGACAGTGTCTTCAACAGATGGTGCTGGCAAAACTGAACAGATACATGTAGGAGAATGAAACTGGACCATTGTCTAACCCCATACACAAAAGTAAATTCAAAATGGATCAAAGACCTGAATGTAACTCATGAAACCAAAAAACTATTAGAAAAAAACAGAGGCAAAAACCTCTTAGAAATAAACATGAGTGACCTCTTCTTGAACATATCTCCCTGGACAAGGAAAACAACAGCAAAAATGAGCAAGTGGGACTACATTAAGCTGAAAAGCTTCTGTACAGTGAAAGACACCATCAATAGAACAAAAAGGAACCCTACAGTATGGGAGAATATATTTGAAAATGACACATCCGATAAAGGCTTGACGTCCAGAATATATAGAGCTCACACGCCTCAACAAACAAAAAACAAATAACCCAATTAAAAAATGGGCAGAGGAACTGAACAGACAGTTCTTCAAAAAAGAAATACAGATGGCCAACAGACACATGAAAAGATGCTCCACATCGCTAATTATCAGAGAAATGCAAATTAAAACCACAATGAGGTATCACCTCACAACAGTAAGGATGGCTGCCATCCAAAAGACAAACAACAATAAATGTTGGCAAGGTTGTGGAGAAAGGGGAACCCTCCTACACTGCTGGTGGGAATGTAAATTAGTTCAACCATTGTGGAAAGCAGTATGGATGTTCCTCAAAATGCTCAAAATAGACTTACCATTTGACCCAGGAATACCACTCCTAGGAATTTACCCTAAGAACGCTGCAGGACTCAAGTTTGAAAAAGACAGATGCACCCCTATGTTTATTGCAGCACTATTTACAATAGCCAAGAATTGGAAGCAACCTAAGTGTCCTTCAGTAGATGAATGGATAAAGAAGAGGTGATACATATACACAATGGAATATTACTCAGCCATAAGAAGAAAACAAATCCTACCATTTGCAACAACATGGATGGAGCTAGAGGGTATTATGCCCACTGAAATAAGCCAAGCGGAGAAAGAAATACCAAACAATTTCACTCAACTGTGGAGTATAAGAACAAAGGAAAAACTGAAGGAACAAAACAGCAGCAGAATCACAGAACCCAAGAATGGACTAACAGGTACCAAAGGGAAAGAGACTGGGGAGGATGGGTGGGTAGGGAAGGATAAGGGAGGGGGAAGAATAAAGGGGATATGATTAGCATGCATTATGTGGGGGGTGGGAGAAAGGGGAGGGCTGTGCAACACAGAGAAGACAAGTAGTGATTCTGCAACATTTTGCTAGGCTGATGGACAGCGACTGTAATGGGGTTTGTGTGGGAGACTTGGTATAGGGGAGAGCCTAATAAGCATAATATTCTTCATGTAATTGTAAATTAATGATAACAAAAAGAAAAAAAAAGAGAAAGAAAAGGGGGATTACTCTCTGATAGAATAAAACTAACTGCATATCAATGATTAATGCATGCTTTACATATCTTTAATTTTGATCTTTTAAAGGGTGTCAGATGATCAGCTATGGAAGTACATTTTTCTGATAATATTCCTTTCTCTTAAAAAAAAAAGCAGTTCCTGTGTGGTGATCTCCAATAGGTTCTTCACAATGGTATAAATGTCATATCAAAGTGTGGGCAAAGGGTTTGCTTGTGTTTATACAGAGGATAAAAGCCTAATTTGGCTACACAGAAAATGAATTAAGATACGATATGAAGAACTTCCAACATCAACATCCTCTGGAAGAGTCATTCCAGAAGATGAACCTCAAAAAACTTCAACAAAGATCCTGACGCTGCTGCAGTTGTAGCTGCATTCATCCCACCGGTTCCTGGACTTGCCATTGGAATGAAGAAGGAGATATCTAAGCTGGCCTATGCATACAGTAAAACAACAAATTTGACTGGATCTATACTGTCGGAACTCAACCAAGAATTAGGAGAAGTACAAGTTGCAAGGCTCCAAAATTGCACGACTATAGACTATCTACTGATAAAAGAACACATGGGATGTGAACAGTTCCCAGGAATGTGTTGTTTTAATTTGTCTGATTTTTCTCAAACTATTCAAATTCAGTTAGACAATATCCATCATATCATTGATAAGTTTTCACAAATACCTAGGGTACCTAACTGGTTTTCTTGGTTTCACTGGATATGGCTGGTAATTCTAGGTCTGCTTTTGCTACGTAGCTGTATTACTATTATGTTAATGTATGTGCACAATTTAATTAGTAGTTTAAAACCTATACATGCTTATGTTACTCTACAAGAAGATATGTCAAAGAAATAATCAATCTTCCCATGTTTTCTTCCATCTGCTACTTTTATAGCTTTTCTTCTTCCTTCCTAATTACAACCCTTTAGTAGAATTCATGCCCCATATAGAAAATTACTGAGTATCACAATACTTCCAAGTGGTAAAGATACCTCAAGACAAATGCTGGGCATAGAAGCCACAGGGCATAAATCTGCAAAGAAGTAAAAAGCTAACCTTTTCAGAGAATATTGCCTCTCTCTCACTTACCAACTTTACTTTTCCCTGTATGGCCCCGGAAGATGACTGGTTAGCCAGAGACGGGTAAGATTCCTCAAGGGAGGAACAACCTAAGACAGGCACAGTCACAGGGGGGCCATCGGGAGAGAAATTGGGGACCAACAGAGGGGAGGCTTAGAACCTCACCCCCGCCTCCCCCTGTTTTGAGAGAAATCTTCTGCATCCGTGGATGTTTTATTGCCCTTGTCTAGCTTGGATTAATACTTAGTCTATAGGTACAGACCTGATCATCTACATTTTCCCTCTTACAGCACTAAATTATGTTTTCTACCTTTATCTTTTATCTGCCTACCACTTCAGCATTTTATTAAATAATAATAATAATAATAATAAGGGAGAAATATGTGACTCACATATAAATCAAATATAAAAATCAAACGAATAATCATATCTGACTTGATTGTTTATAGTTCATTATGTGTGATCAAAACCGATGATTTCTGTGATATGACTGCCCTTGCAATGTTCACCATGTAAGAACTTATTCACTATGTAAGACCTTGTTCACCATGTAAGAACTTGTTTGTTATGCTTCAGAAGATTTGGAGACTGTTGAGATATAGGCTTGGGGATGATTAATGACTGTGCATTGAGGCCTGTATACAGAATTTTATTGTTGTTAGCAACCATTTGATCAATAAATATGAGAGATGCCCTCTCAAAAAAAAATATTCCCACTACATGGACAGTGTATCTTAATACCTCATACATGATGTTTGAATTTCAGAAAGAAAACCCAAAACATCTGCAGAGGCAAGAAAAATTACAATCTGGGCAAGCAAAGCGATCATCAAAATCAGATTCAGACATGACACAGATATTAGAATTAATAGACAGGTCATTTAAAATAACTAATTTATAAGGGATACTAATGGAAAAAGTAGATAGTATTTAGAGTAAATGGGTAATGTAAGCATGGATGTGGGAATTTGGAGAAAAACTTCAAAAGAAATCTTAGAAATTAGAAAGTATAATAGGAATAAAGAATGCTTTTGATGGGCTCTTCAGTAAACTTGACCTGGTTGAGGGAAGAATCAGTGAGCTTGATTAACTATAAATACTTCTCAAACTGAAATGCAAAAAAAAAAGAATGACTTCCCAAGCCAAACATCCTAGGACTGTGAAATAATATCAAAAGGTGTAACATTTGCACATCAGAAGGAGAACAGAGGGAGAACAGATAGGAGAAACATTTGAAGTAGGAATGGCCAAAAACTTTTCCAAAATTAATGACAGACACTGAATTGAAATGTAAAACATAAAACTGTTAGAAGTGAACAGTTAGGACAGTTAGTATTTAGGGCTAGGCAATGTGTCTATATACATGAAACCAAAAGTACAATCTGTAAAAAGTAATCGGCAAATGGGCTTCATGAAGGAATTAAAATTATATCTCCGTGATGGACTGTTACAAAGAAGAGAAAGCAAGGTGTAGAGAGGGGAAAAGTACTTGCAAACCACATATCCAATAAAGGACAAGTATCTAGAATAATATGTTTTAAAAACTTTCAAAACTCAACAGTAATAAAACAACCATGCCACTTAAAAATTGGTCAAAAGACACGGACAAACATTTCACCCAAGGGACTATTAGAATTGCAAATAAGCAAAGATTCAACATTATTAATTATTAGAAAAGGCATATTAACATAAATCATTCAATATAAACTTTATTCATTTGTAATTGTTTCTATCCGTTTTCCTTATACCAGCTAATCTTTCTCTTTTGGTGGTTTTCATAAATTTGTCATTGGAAATCACTGGGATGTATTTTTCAGTGAGAATAGCACAATTACACTCAGTAGAACTGTGGGCTACTGTCTTTTCTCCTCTAATTGAGATTGCCTTGTTCTTTGAAAGTATGCTTCAGGATGAAGAACTAGAGGACATAGGTTTTGATTTAGGAAAAGTAAAGCATGGATGATTTCTTGGGTAATGGCTTTGAACTGAGACTTCAGGCCCAAGAGATGAGTTAGACTTGATCTAGCCCAAATGAATAGAAAGAGCAAAACAGTTAAGTTTGAGGCATAAGCTTAGCTATGAATAAAGTATGTACATGCAGCTGGCATTTATTATGTCTCATATTTAACATGGACACTTTTACTTCTTGGGCTTGAGGTCTTAATTCAAAGCCATTATGCAAGGGGTCTCCCATGCTTTCATGTCCCTGAACCCAGGCAATATCAGGAAACTCAGCATCTGGAAGTTATCAATGACATCACTTTTTGTAAATCACTGCCTCTGTATTTCTTCCTCCTTTCCACCATTCATGACTGCTCTTTGCTTTCCCCCTCAAACTTAAGAGACATACCATTTATACTTTTACCTCTGGTCTTTCCCATAAAAGCCTCTACCCAGGAAAGTTTCCCATAATGTGAAAAGAAAATATTATAGAAACATAAGAAATATAAATATGGCATTTTGGCATTTAGGGTCAAAAGATGATACTAACAGTGAGACATCTATGATTTTCAAGGGGGAGGGACTTCTTCCTAGAGAGGCTTTTAGAGAGTTCTTTGAACCCTACCCAGGGGTACCTTCAACTGTGCATATTCATCCCTTCTTTGTTTATTTCATTCAATATATATTTATTGAACACACATATCACAGCACATATGGGAATACAACCTTAAATAAGAAAACAAAGTCACCACCATTATGGAATATATACTCTAGTAGAAGAGACAGGTAATAAATAGAGATAGAAAACTGAACAAACAAATGAACAAATAAATAGATACAGATGTAGTGATAATTGTTACATGAAAAATGAAACAGTAGATTAGAGTGCTGTTTTAAATTGTGTGGCTAGAGTCTAAAGAAACGACTTTTGATCAGGATGATAAATGAATTGAAGGGTCAGTAAGAAAATCTGGGAGAAGGGGGCGTCAGGCAGAAGGAAGGACCACCTTGAATGTACTAAGGAGGTAATGTGCTTAAAGGACAGCAAGGAGGCACCAATGGCTGGATTGAATTTTGTGTGTTGCAGGGGAGGGATAATTAGGAAAAGATGCTGGAAAGACAGCTTAAAATAATCGGGACTTTAAATTTTATTCTAAAGGAAATCTTCACAGGGTTTCGAACAGATGATTTTTAAAAATAAAACAAATTCTCTGAATGCTGTGGAGATATGGCATGTTCTTATGCACAAAGCCAGAACATTCGAGAGGCAGCCCCCATGACAGGTGAGCACACTACCTATTGAAAATGGAAGTTCTCTACAGTCCCCTAGAAAGAGGCCAGGAGCAGGAGGACCTGAGTAGTGTGCAGGTTAATTGACCTCTTTAAACTCTAACTCAGAAATTCCAGTTGCTGTGTGGTGATCAATATCTTTTGCCACTTTATTATTTCACTGTATTTCAAAATTTTTATTCTAGTAAAGTGAATAGAAATAATTTGCAGGAGAGCCTGGTGCATTTGATGAAAGAACTGGACTGCCTGTACTTTTCCTAATTGCATTCCTGGTCTACCTTTGCCATTTCAAAATAAATTCTCTTGGTCAAATTAGATAATTTCCTATCATATTAGAATAACTGTATCTGAACTTAATGATTTTTAATGCTCATTTTAAGAAATATTCACTTTGCTACATTTTATTAATAGATATTTTACAAATTCTCCATTACTACCTAATTGTGCAAAATATGCTCACCTACCTTTCTTATTAAAGCGAAGTTTTAAAATGAATTCAATATGTTAGCATTTAAAAATAATTACTAATTTTATGCCTACTTGCTTTCTACATGTTTTATTCCTGAGATATATAGCTCCTTACTATTCTTTTAATCCTTTGGATAGTATTAAGTTTTCTTTTTCATTGGAAATATTTATTTGCATATCTCAAAAACTGTCACTCTTCCACCTGACTCACAGTAATCCCCATTGCCACCATTCAGTTTTTAAAGATTATTTATTGGAAAACAAAAAAAGATAGCTTGCTTTTTAAATCTTACATTTGAGGAACATGCATGTCATGCCATGGTTAATGTGAACCTGGTGTTTTCTCTGCCTTCATCCACAGAAATGTTGGCTAACATCTCTAGCAAGTACATAATCATCTCGCATTTTTCTAATTTCTTCAGCAAGTTTCCTAGTATTTCCATTCATTTAGCTAAAGAAGGTTACTTAAAAATTATTAACATAAAATCATTTATTCCATCAGTAGGTACTTATTTCTGATTCATTATTTTTATTTATTTTTATATTTTTATATTTTTTTATTTTTTATTTATTTTTTATTTTGGTATCATTAATCTACAATTACATGAAGAACATTGTTTACTAGGCTCCCCCCCTCACCAAGTCCCACCCCCACATACTCCTTCACAGTCACTGTCCATCAGCGTAGTAAGATGCTGTAAAATCACTACATATTTTCTCTGTGTTGTACAGCCCTCCCCGTGCCCCCCACACACTATACATGCTAATCGTAATGTCACCTTTCTTTTTCCCCACCCTTGTCCCTCCCTTCCCACCCATCCTCCCCAGTCCCTTTCCCACTGGTAACTATTAGTCCATTCTTGGGTTCTGTGATTCTGCTGCTGTTATGTTCCTTCAGTTTTCCTTTTGTTCTTATACTCCACATACGAGTGAAATCATTTGGTACTTGTCTTTCTCCGCTTGGCTTATTTCACTGAGCATAATACCCTCTAGCTCCATCCATGTTGTTGCAAATCGTAGGATCTGTTTTTTTCTTATGGCTGAGTAATATTCCATTGGTATATGTACCACATCTTCTTTATCCATTCATCTACTGATGGACATTTAGGTTGCTTCCATATCTTGGCTATTGTAAATAGTACAGTGATGAACATAGGGGTACATCTGTCTTTTTCAAACTGGAGTGCTGCATTCTTAGGGTCAATTCCTAAAAGTGGAATTCCTGGGTCAAATGGTATTTCTATTTTGAGCA
The DNA here is from genome assembly GCF_040802235.1 of Manis javanica. NCBI lineage: Eukaryota > Metazoa > Chordata > Mammalia > Pholidota > Manidae > Manis > Manis javanica. The sequence continues at coordinate 67,536,251 of NC_133162.1, forward strand.
TTTTGAGGATCCTCCATACTGCTTTCCACAATGGTTGAACTAATTTACATTCCCACCAGCAGTGTAGGAGGGTTCCCCTTTCTCCACAACCTCGCCAACATTAATTGTTGTTTGTCTTTTGGATGGTGGCCATCCTTACTGGTGTGAGATGATATCTCATTGTGGTTTTAATTTGCATTTCTCTGATGACAAGTGATGTGGAGCAACTTTTCATGTGTCTGTTGGCCATCTGAATTTCTTCTTTAGAGAACTGTTCAGTTCCTCTGCCCATTTTTTAATTGGCTTATTTGCTTTTTGTTTGTTGAGGTGTGTGAGCTCTTTATATACATTGGATGTCAGTGCTTTATCAGATCTGTCATTTATGAATATATTCTCCCATTCTGTAGGATACCTTTTTGTTCTATTGATGGTGTCCTTTGCTATACAGAAGCTTTTTAGCTTGATACATTCCCACTTGTTCATTTTTGCCTTTGTTTTCCTTGCCTGGGGAGATATGTTCATGAAGAAGTCACTCATGTTTATGTTCATGAGATTTTTGCCTATGTTTTTTTCTAAGAGTTTTATGGTTTCATGACTTACATTCACGTCTTTGATCCATTTGGAGTTTACTTTTGTGTATGGGGTTAGACAGTGATCCAGTTTCATTCACTTACATGTTGCTGTCCAGTTTTGCCAGCACAATCTGTTGAAGAGACTGTCATTTCCCCATTGTATGTCCATGGCTCCTTTATCATATATTAATAGGCCATATATGTTTGGGTTAATGTTTGGAGTCTCTATTCTGTTCCACTGGTCTGTGGCTCTGTTCTTATGCCATTACCAGATTGTCTTGATTACTGTGGCTTTGTAATAGAGCTTGAAGTTGGGGAGAGAGATGCCCCCACTTTATTCTTCCTTCTCAGGATTGCTTTGACTATTCGGGGTCTTTGGTGGTTCGATATGAATTTTTTAACTATTTGTTCCAGTTCATTGATGAATGCTGTTGGTAATTTGATAGGAATTGCATCGAATCTGTATATTGCTTTGGGCAGAGTGGCCATTTTGATGATATTAATTCTTCCTAGCCAGGAGCATGGGATGAGTTTCCATTTGTTAGTGTCCTCTTTAATTTCCCTTAAGAGTAACTTGTAGTTTTCAGGGTACAGGTCTTTCACTTATTTGGTTAGGTTTATTCCTAGGTATTTTATTCTTTTTGATGCTATTGTGAATGGAATTGTTTTCCTGATTTCTCTTTCTATTAGTTCATTGTTGGTATATAGGAAAGCCACAGATTTCTGTGTGTTAATTTTGTATCCTGCAACTTTGCTGAATTTGGATATTAGTTCTAGTAGTTTTGGAGTGGAGTCTTTAGGGTTTTTTACGTACAATATCATGTCATCTGCAAATAGTGACAGTTTGACTTCTTCTTTACCAATGTGGGTTCCTTGTATTTCTTTGTTTTGTCTAATTGCCATGGCTAGGACCTCCAGTACTATGTTGAATAACAGTGGAGAGAGTGGGGATCCCTGTCTTGTTCCTGATCTCTGAGGAAAAGCTTTCAGCCCCTCGCTGTTCAGTATGATGTTAGCTGTGGGTTTATCATATGTGGCCTCTATTATGTTGAGGTACTTGCCCTCTATACCCATTTTGTTGTTTTTATGATGAATTGATGTTGAAATTTGTCGAATACTTTTTCAGCATCTATGGAGATGATCATGTGGTTTTTGTCCTTTTTGTTGATGTGGTGGATGATATTGATGGATTTTCAAATGTTGTGCCATCCTTGCATCCCTGGGATGAATCCCACTTGGTCATGGTGTATGATCTTTTTGATGTATTTTTGAATTCGGTTTGATAATATTTTGTTAAGTATTTTTGCATCTATGTTCATCAGGGATATTGGTCTGTAGTTTTCTTTTCTGGTGGGGTCTTTGCCTGGTTTTGGTATTAGGGTGATGGCTTCATAGAATGAGTTTGGGAGTATTCCCTCCTCTTCTATTTTCTGGAAAACTTTAAGGAGAATGGGTATTATGTCTTCTCTGTATGTCTGATAAAATTCCGAAGTAAATCCATCTGGCCCGGGGGTTTTGTTCTTGGGTAGTTTTTTGATTGCCTCTTCAATTTCGTTGCTGGTAATTGGACTACTTAGATTTTCTGTTTCTTTCTGGGTCAGTCTTGGAAGGTTGTATTTTTCTAGGAAGTTGTCCATTTTTCCTAGGTTTTCCAGCTTGTTAGCATATAGGTTTTTATATAGTACTCTCTAATAATTCTTTGTATTTCTGTGAGGTCTGTTGTGATTTTTCCTATCTCGTTTCTGATTCTGTTGATGTGTGTTGACTCTCTTTTTCTATTAATAAGTCTGCCTGGAGGCTTATCTATTTTGTTTATTTTCTCGAAGAACCAGCTCTTGGTTTCATTGTTTTTTGCTATTGTTTTATTCTTCCAAATTTTATTTATTTCTTCTCTGATCTTTATTATGTCCCTCCATTTGCTGACCTTAAGCCTCATTTGTTCTTCTTTTTCCAATTTCAATAATTGTGACAGACTATTCATTTGGGATTGTTCTTCCTTCTTTATATATGCCTGGATTGCTATATACTTTCCTCTTAATACTGCTTTTGCTGTGTCCCACAGAAGTTGGGGTTCTGTGTTGTTGTTGTCATTTGTTTCCATATATTGCTGGATCTCCATTTTAATTTGGTCATTGATCCATTGATTATTTAGGAGCATGTTGTTAAGCCTCCATGTGTTTGTGAGCCTTTTTGCTTTCTTGGTACAATTTATTTCTAGTTTTATACGTTTGTGGTCTGAAAAGTTTGTTGGTAGGATTTCAATCTTTTGGAATTTACTGAGGCTCTTTATGTGGCCTAGTATGTGACCTGTTTTGGAGAATGTTCCATGTGCACTTGAGAAGAAAGTGTATCCTGTTGCTTTTGGATGTGGAGTTCTATAGATGTCTATTAGGTCCATCTGTTCTAGAGTGTTGTTCAGTGCCTCTGTGTCCTTACTTATTTTCTGTCTGGTGGATCTGTCCTTTGGAGTGAGTGGTGTGTTAAAGTCTCCCAAAATGAATGCATTGCATTCCATTTCCTCCTTTAATTCTGTTAGTATTTGTTTCACATATATTGGTGCTCCTGCATTGGGTGCATATATGTTTATAATGGTTATATCCTCTTGTTGGACTGAGCCCTTTATCATTATGTAGTGTCCTTCTTTATCTCTTGTTACTTTTTTGTTTTGAAGTCTATTTTGTCTGATACTAGCATTGCAACACCTGCTTTTTCTCCCTATTGTTTTCATGAAATACCTTTTTCCATCCCTTGACTTTTAATCTGTGCATGTCTTTGGGTTTGAGGTGAGTTTCTTGTAAGCAGCATGTAGATGGGTCTTGGTTTTTTATCCATTCTATTAGTCTGTGTCTTTTGATTGGTGCATTCAGTCCATTTACATTTAGGGTGATTATTGAAAGATATGTACTTATTGCCATTGCAGGCTTTAGATTCGTGGTTACCAAAGGTTCAAGGTTGGCTTGTTTACTACCTTACTGTCTAACTTAAATCACTTATTGAGCTATTATAAACACAGTCTGATGATTATTTCTCTCCCTTCTTATTCCTCCTCCTCCATTCTTCATATGTTGGGTGTTTTGTTCTGTGCTCTTTTTAGGAGTGCTCCCATCTAGAACAGTCCCTCTAAGTCACCCTGTAGAGGTGGTTTGTGGGAGGCAAATTCCCTCAAGTTTTGCTTGTCTGGAAATTGTTTAATCCCTCCTTCATATTTAAATGATAATAGTGCTGGATATAATATCCTTGGTTCAAGGCCCTTCTGTTTCATTGCATTAAATATATCATGCCATTCTCTTCTGGCCTGTAAGATTTCTGTTGAGAAGTCTGATGATAGCCTGATGGGTTTTCCTTTGTAGGTGACCTTTTTTCTCTCTCTTGCTGCCTTTAATACTCTGTCCTTGTCCTTGATCTTTGCCATTTTAATTATTATGTGTCTTGGTGTTGTCCTCTTTGGGCCTTTTCTGTTGGGAGTTCTGTGTACTTACGTAGTCTGAGCAACTATTTCCTCCCGCAGTTTGAGGAAGTGCTCAGGAATTATTTCTTCAAAGACACTTTCTATCCCTTTTTCTCTCTCTTCTTCTTCTGGTACCCTTATAATGTGGATATTTTTCCTTTTGGATTGGTCACACAGTTCTCTTAATATTGTTTCATTCCTGGAGATCCTTTTATCTTTCTCTGCATCAGCTTCTATGCATTCCTGTTCTCTAGTTTCTATTCCATCAATGGCCTCTTGCATCTTATCCATTCTGTTTTTAAATGCTTCCAGAGATTGTTTCACTTCTGTAATCTCCCTCCACACATCATCCCTTAGCTCTTGTATATTTCTCTGCATCTTCGTCAGCATGTTTATGATTTTTAGTTTGAATTCTTTTTCAGGAAGACTGGTTAGGTCTATCTCCTTCTCAGGTGTTGTCTCTGTGATTTTTGTCTGTCTTGGATTCTGCCTTTTCATGGCGATACGGATAGTTTGCGGAGCTGGGTCAAGTGACAGCTGGGAGAACATCCCTTCTTGTTGGTTTGTGGCCTTCCTCTCCTGGTAGAATAGCGACCTCTAGTGGCTTGTGCTGGGGAGCTGCACACAAATGGGGCCTCTGATTCCTGCCCGGCTGCTATGGAGTTTATCTCCGCTGTTGCTGTGGGTGTGACCTGCCTCGGGCTGCTGCTCCAATATGGTGGAGCCGTGTTGGAGGGGAAACGACCGGGAGGCTGTTTATTTCCATGAGGGGCTTCTGAGCTGCCCTGCTGCACAAGGGGTTAGGGTGCCCAGTTTCCAGCACCCCCCACACACACTGTGTCTGCTCTCTGGTGCAGATGGCTAGGTCTGGGTGTTCAGCAGTCCTGGGCTCCCTCTCCCTCCCCGCTCTGACTCCTCTCCTCCCGCTGGGAGCTGGGGTGAGAGGCGCTCAGCTTCCACTGGGTGGCAGCTTGTATCTTACCCCCTTCATGAGGCACTGTGTTCTCGCAGGTGTGGATGTCATCTGGCTGTTGTCCTGTGTCTTCTGCTCTCTCTTTTAGGGAGAGTTGTATTTGTTGTATTTTCAAAAATATATGTGGTTTTGGGAGGAGATTTCCACTGCTCTACTCATGCTGCCATCTTGGCTCCTACTCTGATTCATTTTTTCAACTATACTTTAACCATTCTTTTTTTTCTCACCCAGTATTGGATTATTTAAGATATATATAAATATTTAATATAATTAGATATGATATAAATATATAATATTATAATATGTTGTACAGGATTAGAAAATACTTTAAAGGTCCTACAATTCAGTCTCCGTACAATGCAGCTCCTCTTTGCCAAGCAAGCCCTGGAGCCTTATTATTCATTTATCAGTTCATCTCTCATGAATAATACTGTAATAATAGTCTTTTAATTTTTCTCCATTTTTCCTTATCACTGCCAGTAAATCTCTCAAATGTAAAGACCACTGAATAGCATTCCTTGAACTTCGTTTACTGATTTTGCTGTTATGCCTCATATGTTTCTACACTTTCATTCTTAATTTTTGTGATTCCAGCTCTGCAGATTTACATTGTTTTCTATTATTGCCTCTCCCAAAAGATAGAATATTTTCTTAAAAGAACTGTTTGATGTTATTATCAGATAAAAACTCTGAGCTGTTTTAATCAGTGGTAGAACACAGGTGAATGTGTCTCTTGTTTGAATTTTGAATAATGTGTTTTTGTCATTTCAAATCCAAGCCAGATATTTAAAAGGAAGTCTGAAAATGTGGCAGGGATCTCTAAAATGGCTATGTCCTTGACTGACTGACAGCACTCCAACCTATGGATGGCGGTGCAGTGGTGGGGCAGAAGAAAATAAAGAAAAAATGAATGCACAGATGCCCCATTTTAAATATATTCTTTCATTGAACTATTTAGTTCAAGTCTTCTGAATGTTACTCTTTTTTTACTGTGGTAAATGCACAATTCACAAAATTTATCAGTTTAACATTTCATCGGTTTTCTTCTAATGGCTTTATGTTTTTACTTCTCAGTTTTAGGTATTTGATCAATTTAAAATAATTATTTTATATGGTATGAGGCAGGAAGGAGAGAGGTAGGGGTCTGTATTAGTCTGAGTTCTCAGAAAGAGAGAGAAAAAGAGAGGTTAAATTTTAAGTAATTGGCTCAAGTGAATGTAGGGGGGCTGGCAAGCCCCAGGTCTTCAGGGCAGGCCAGGTGGAGGAGGAATTAAAATGTGGAATCCTAAGTCTGAAAGCAGTCTGAGGCATGATTTCTTCTTACTCCAGGAAACATCAACCTTTTCTCTTAAGGCCATCACCTGACTGGGTAAGTCCAACCCACATTATGGAGCATAACCTTCTTTATTTGAAGTCTACTGATTTATATGTTAGTTGTATCTTAAAAAATACCTTCAAAGCTGTATCTAGATTGGTGTTTGACCAAAAACTGGGTACCATGCCCTAGCTAAGTTGACACACTAAAATTAATCACAATGGTGTCAAACTTCTTTCTTTCGCATATGAATATCTAGTTGTCCCAAAGATATTTGTTGAAAGGCTATTCTTTCCCAATGGAATGATCTTGACACCCTTGTCAGAAACCAATTGACCTGAGATACGGGTTTATTTCTGGATTCACAATTCTATTCCACTGATCTATACATTTTTTCTTGTGCCAATGCAATACTGTTTTGACTACTGTGCTTTGGAGTAGGTTTTGAAATTAGGAAATAAAGTCCTCTAAATTTGTTCTTTTTCAAAAAAAAATTTGAGGGGTTCTATTTTGGGTTCCTTGTATTCCATATGCATTTTAAGAATATATTTTCTATTTCTGGAAAATAAAATGAGATTTGGATAGGAGTCCAATAAATCTGTGGGTCACTTTCGAGAGTATTGCTATGTTAACAACAGTAAATCTTCCATTTCATAAATATGGATACTGTTAGATTTATATAGGTCTTCTTTACAATTCTTAATGTTTTCAGTGGTCAGATCTTTTACTCCCATGGTTAAATTTATTACTAAGAATCTCATTTCTTTTTTTCTATTGTAAATAGGATTGATTTCTTCATTTCCTTTTTAAATTTTCTCTACTAGTGTATAGGAATACAACTGATTTTTCAGTGCTGTGCTTCTCTCTGTTACTTTGCTGAATTAGATTAATAGACCTAATTGTTTTTTTTGTTGTTGTTAATTCTGTAGGATTTTCTCTATCAGTATCATCTGCAAAGAGATCTAATAGTTTTACTTCTTCATTTCCAATTTGGTTGTTTTCCTTCTCCCTCCCTCCTTCCCTCCCTCCCTCCCTCCCTCCTTCCTTCCCTCCCTCCCTCCCTCCTTCCCTCCCTCCCTCCCTCCTTTCTTTCTTTCTCTTTCTTTCTTTTTTTTTCTTTTTTTTTTTCTTTTTTTTTTTCTTTCTTTCTTTCTTTCTTTTTTTTTTTTTTTTTTTCTTTCTTTTTTTCTTTCTTTCTTTCTTTTTTTCTTGCTTCCTTCCTTCCTTCCTTCCTTCCTTCCTTCCTTCCTTCCTTCCTTCCTTCCTTCCCTCCTTCCTTCCTTTCCTTCCTTCCTTCCTTCCTTCCTTCCTTCCTTCCTTCCTTCCTTCCTTCCTTCCTTCTTCCTTCTTTCCTTCTTTCTTTCTTTCTTTCTTTCTTTCTTTCTTTCTTTCTTTCTTTCTTTCTTTCTTTCTTTCTTTCTTTCTTTCTCTGTCTCCTCTCTTTCTTTCTCTCTCTCTCCCTCCCTCCCTCCTTCCTTCCTCCCTCCCTCCCTTCCTTCCTTCCTTCCTTCCCTCCCCCCCTCCCTCCTTCCTTCCTTCCTTCCTTCCTTCCTTCCTTCCTTCCTTCCTTCCTTCCTTCCTTCCTTCCTTCCTTCCTTCCTTCCTTCCTTCTTCCCTTCCTTCCCTTTCTTCCTTTCTCTTTTTTTCTTTCTTTCTTTCATTACATAACTGCTCTAAGACTTCTAGTGCAATGCTGAATGGAAGTGAAAATGAAGGGCATCTTTCTTGCTTCCTATCTTAGGGTAAAAGCTTTAAGTTTTTCAATATTGAGTATGATGTTAGCTGTGGTTTTGTTGTTTATTTTTTAAAATAAACGCCCTTAATTATGTAGAGGATGTTTCCTTCCCAATTTATTCAGTGTTTTGTTTAGTTTTCATGAAACAGTGTGTCTTGTCAAATGCTTTTTATGTATCAAGATAATCATCTTGTTTTTTTCCTTCATTTGATAAATGTGGTATATTACATTGATTAATTTTGTTATATTGAGCCACCATTTATTCCTGGGAGGAGTCACCTCAGGTCAACACATAGCCTTTTATTATGTTTCTGGGCTTGGTTTACTAGTTTTATTAAGAAGTTTTTGCATCTATATTTAGGGATGGTGGTCTGTAATTTTATTTTCTTGTGGTGTCTCAGTCTGACTTGGTATCAGGGTAATGCAGGCCTCATTAAATGAGTTGGGAAGGGTTCTCTGTTCTTCATTTTTGGAAAAGTTTGAAAAGCTTTGGTGTTAATTTGTCTTCATATGTTCAGTAGAATTCACCAGTGAAGCCATCATGCCCTGTTTTTGTTGTTGTTTGGAGATTTTGATTAAGCGATTGAATCTTTTACTTATAAATCTACTCATGTTTTCTATTTATTCTTTAGTCAATTTTGATTTTTGCATCTTGGAATTTGTCCATTACCTCTGGATATTTAATTTTTTGGACTATAAATATTCATAGCATTGCTTATAACTCTTTTGATTTCTACAAAGTCAGTAGCAATAGCTCCACTTTTATTTCTGATTTTAGTAATTTGAGTCATTTCTTTTTTGTCTTAGTATAGCTAAAAGTTTTTCAACTTTTTTGGTCTTTTCAAAGAGCTAACTTTTGAATTTATTGATTCTCTCTATTGTTTATCTCTGCTTTATTTTTTATTATTTCCTTCTTTCCACTGGCTTTGCATTTAACTTCTTCTTTTTCTAGTTTCTTGAGTTGTGAGGTTGATTACTAATTCGCTGTATTCCTTCATTTTTTTTTTTTAGAGGGCATCTCTCATATTTATTGATCAAATGGTTGTGAACAACAATAAAATTCTGTATAGGGGACTCAATGCACAATCATTAATCAACCCCAAGCCTAATTCTCAACAGTCTCCAATCTTCTGAAGCATAACGAACAAGTACTTACATGGTGAACAAGTTTTTACATGTGAATAAGTTCTTAATGGTGAACAGTGCAAGGGCAGTCATATCACAGAAACTTTCGGTTTTGTTCACGCATCATGAACTATAAACAATCCTTCATTTTAAATGTATGCCTTTGCTACTATCCATTTCCTTTTAAGCACTGCTTTCACTGTACTGGGAATTTTTTATATTGTTTCATTTTCATTGTCTTAAGATATTCTCCAGTTTATATTGTGATTTCTTCCTTACCCATTGCTTTTTCAAAAGTGCACTTTTAAAATTCCCAAGTATTTTAATTTTGTTTTTGATTTCTAGTTTCATTCCATTATTTGTGGAGAAGATGCTTTGTATGATTTAAAATTTATCAAAACTTTTTAAAATTAAAGTATTATTGATATACACTCATAGGAAGGTTTCACATAGGAAAACAATGTGGTTACTACATTCACCTATATTATCATGTCTGCCTCATACCCCATTGCAGTCACTGTCCATCAATGTAGTAAGATGCCACAGAGTCCCTATTTGCCTTCTCTGTGCTACACTGTCTTCCCCATGATCCCCACCACACACCATGTGTGCCAATAGTCCCTTCTTGGAGTCTGTGAGTCTGTTGCTGTTTCATTCCTTCAGGTTTTTTTCATTGTTATACTCCACAAATGAGGGAAATCATGTGGTACTTGCCTTTTTACACCTGGCTTATTTCATTGAGCATAATATCCTCCAGCTCCATCCATGTTGTTGCAAATGGTAGGATTTGTTTGTTTCTTATGGCTGAATAGTATTCCATTGTGTATATATACCACCTCTTGTTTATCCATTCATCAACTGATGGACATGTAGGTTGCTTCCATATCTTGCTATGGTAAATAGTGCTGCAATAAACATAGGGGTGCAAATGTCTTTTTGAATCTGAGAAATTATTTTCTTTGGGTTAATTCCTAGGAGTGGAATTCCTGGGTCAAATGGTATTTCTATTTTTAGTTTTTTGAGGAACCTCCAATTGCTTTCCACAATAGCTGAACTAGCTTACATTCCCACCAGCAGTGTAGGAGGGATCCCCTTTCTCCACATGCTAGCCAGCATTAGTTGTTCTTAGTCTTTTCAATAATGACCATCTTAACTGGTGTGAGGTAATATCTCATTGTGGTTTTTATTTGCATTTCCTTGATAATTAGTAATGTGGAGCATCTTTTCATGTGTCTTTTGGCCATCTGAATTTCTTCATTGGAGAATTGTCTGTTCATATCCTCTACCCATTTTTTAATTGAGTTATTTGATTTTTGCGTGTTGAGCCATGTGAGTTCTTTATATATTTTGGATGTTAATCCCTTGTCCGATATTCATTTACAAATATATTCTCCCATACTCAAGGATGCCTTTTCGTTCTGTTGATGTTGTCCTTTGATGTGCAGAAGTTTTTAGTTTGGTGTAATCCCATGTGTTCATTTTTGCTTTTGTTTACCTTTCTTGAGGAGATGCACTCAGAAAAAAGTTGCTCATATTTACATTCAGGAGATTTTGCCTATGTTTTCTTCTAAGAGTTTTATGTTTTCATGACTTACATTCTGGTCTTTGATCCATTTTGAGTTTACTTTTTGTATGGGGTTAGACAATAATCCAGTTTCATTCTCTTACATTTAGCTGTCCAGTCTTGCCAACACCAGTTCTTGAAGAGGCTGTCATATCCCCATTGTATATGCATGGCTCTGTTATCATATATTAATTGACCTATATACTTGGGTTTTTATCTGGGCTCTCTAGTCTGTTCCATTGGTCTATGTGTCTGTTCTTGTGCCAGTACTAAATTGTCTTGATTACTGTGGCTTTGTAGTAGAGCTTGAATTCGAGGAGTATAATCCCCTCTGCTTTATTCTTCCTTCTCAGGATTGCTTTGTATATTCAGGGACTTTTGTGGTTCCATATGAATTTTAGAACTATTTGCTCTTGTTCATTGAAGAATGCTGTTGGTATTTTGAAAGGGATTACATTGAATCTGTAAATTGCTTTAGGTGGGATGGCCATTTTGACAATATTAATTCTTCCTATCCATGAGCATGGGATGTTTCCATTTATTGGTTTCTTCTTTAATTTCTCTCATGAATGTCTTGTAGTTTTCATAGTATAGGTCTTTCACCTCCTTGGTTAGGTTTATTCCTAGGTATCTTATTCTTTTTTATTTAATTGTGATTGGACTTGATTTTCTGGTTTCTCTTTCTGCTAGTTCATCATTAGTGTATAGGAATACAATAGATTTCTGTATTTTAATTTTGTATCCTGCAACTTTGCTGAATTCAGCTATTGTATCTAATAGTTTGGGAGTGGATTCTTTAGGTTTTTTTTATGTACAATATCATGTCATCTGCAAACAGGGACAGTTTAACTTCTTCCTTGCCAATCTGGATACCTTTTATTTCTTTGTGTTTTCTGATTGCCATGGTGAGGACCTCCAGAACTATGTTGAATAAAAGTGGGGATAGTGGGCATCCTTGTCTTGTTCCCGATCTTAAAGGAGAAGCTTTCAGTTTCTCACTGTTAAGTATGATGTTCACTGTAGGTTTGTCATATATGGCCTTTATTATGTTGAGGTATTTGCCCTCTATATCCATTTTGTTGAGAGTTTTTATCATGAATGGCTGCTGAATTTGTCGTATGCTTTTTCAGTATCTATGCAGATGATCATGTGGTTTTTGTCCTTCTTTTTGTTGATGGGTTGGATGATGATGGATTTTCGAATGTTGTACCATCCTTGCATCCCTGGGATGAATTTGACTTGTTCATGGTGTATGATCCTCTTGATTTATTTTAGAATTTGGTTTGCTAATATTTTGTTGAGTGTTTTTGAATTTATGTTCGCCAGGGATATTGGTCTGTAGTTTTCTTTTTTGGTGATATCTTTGCCTGGTTTTGGTATTAGGGTGATGCTGTCCTCATAGAATGAGTTTGGAAGTATTCCCTTCTCTTCTAATTTTTGGAAAACTTTAAGTAGAATGGGTATTAGGTCTTCACTAAATGTTTGATAATATTTAACATTGAAGTCATCTGGATCAGGAATTTTGTTCTTAGGTAGTTTTTTGATTATCAATTCAATTTTGTTGCTAGCAATTGGTCTGTTCAGATTTTCTGTTTCTTCTGGGTAAGCCTTGGAAGGTTGTATTTTTATAGAACGTTGTCCATTTCTTCTAGGTTATCCAGTTTATTAGCATATAATTTTGCATAGTGTTCTCTAATAGTTCGTTGTATTTCTGTCATGTCCATAGTGATTTTTCCTTTCTTATTTTTGATTCTGTTTATGTGGGTAGACTCTTTATTTCTTGATAAGTCTGGCTAGGGGTTTATCTATTTTGTTTATTTTCTCAGAGAACCAATTGCTGCTTTCCTTGATTCTTTCAATTGTTTTATTCTTCTTGATTTTATTTATTTCAGCTGTAATCTTTATTATGTCCCTCCTACTGACTTTTGGCCTCATTTGTTCTTCTTTTTCTAGTTCTGTTAATTGTGAGTTTAAACTGTTTATATAAGATTGTTCTTCCTTCCTGAGGTAGGCCTGTATTGCAATATACTTCCCTCTTAGAACAGCCTTCACTGCATCCCACAGATTTTGTGGTATTGAATTATTGTTGTTGTTTGTCTCCATATATTGCTTGATCTCTGTTTTAATTTGGTCATTTATCCATTAATTATTTAGGAGCATGTTGTTAAGCTTCCATGTGTTTGTGGTCTTTTTCTTTTTCTTTGCATAATTTATTTCTAGTTTCATATCTTTGTGGTCTGAGAAGCTGGTTGGTACAATTTCAATCTTTTTGGATTTACTGAACCTCTTTTTGTGGCCTAATATATGATCTATTCTTGAAAATGTTCCATATGCACTTGAGAATAATGTGTATCCTGCTGCTTATGGGTGGAGAGTTCTGTAGATGTGTGTTAGGTCCATCTGTTCTAATGTGTTGTTCATTGCCTCTCTCTCCTTGCTTATTTTCTGTCTGGTTGATCTGTCCTTTGAAGTGAGTGAAGTGTTGAGGTCTCCTAGAATGAATGATTTACATTCTATTTCCCTTTTTAAATCTGTTATATGTAGGTGCTCCTGTGTTGCCTGCATATATATTTATAATGGTTATATCCTCTTTTTGGATTGACCCCTTTATTATTATGTAATGTCCTTCTTTGTCTCTTGTGACTTTCTTTGTTTTAAAGTCTATTTTGTCTGATTTAAGTACTGCAACACCTGCTTTCTTCTTCCTATTAGTTGCATGAAATATCTTTCCATCCCTTCACTTTTAGTCTGTGCATGTCTTTGGGTTTGAAGTGAGTCTCTCATAGGCAGCATATAGTTGGGTCTTGTTTTTTAATCCATTCAGTGGCTCTGTCTTTTGATTGGTGCATTCAGACCATTTACATTTAGAGTGATTATTGGTAGGTATGTACTTATTGCCATTGCAGGCTTTAGATTAGTGGTTACCAAAGGTTCAAGAGTAACTTCCTTACTATCTGAGAGTCTAACTTATCTCACTTAGTATGCAGTTACAAACACAATATAAAGGTTCTTTTTTTCCCCTCCTTTTTTCCTCCTCCATTCTTTCTATATTAGGTGTCATACTCTCTACTCTTTGTCTATCCCTTTTTATTACCTCTAATGACAGCTATTTAACCTTAGGAACACTTCCATCTATAGCAGGCCCTCCAAAATAGACTGTAGAGATGGTTTGTGGGAGGTAAATTCTCTCAGCTATTGCTTATCTGAAAATTGTTTAATCACTCCTTTAAATTTAAATAATAATCTTGCCAGATAGAGTATTCTTGGTTCAAGACCCTTCTGCTTCATTGCATTAAATATATCATGCCACTCCCTTCTGGCCTTCAGAGTTTCTGCTGAGAAGTCTAATGATAATGTAATGGGTTTGCCTTTGTATGTGATCTTATTTCTCTCTCTGGCTGCTCTTAATAATCTGTCCTTATCTTTGATCTTTGTGATTTTATTTATTATATGTCTTGATGTTGTCCTCCTTGGGTCCCTTGTGTTGGGAGATCTTTGTCCCTCCATGGCCTGAGAGACTATCTCCTTCCCCAGATTGTGTAAGTTTTCAGCAGTTACTTCCTCAAAGACACTTTCTATCCCTTTTTCACTCTCTCCTTCTGATACCCCTATAATACAAATATTGTTCCATTTGGATTGGTCACACACTTCTCTCAGTATTCTTTCATTCCTAGTGGACCATTTTTCTCTCTGTGCCTTGGCTTCTTTGTATTCCTCTTCTCTAATTTCTATTTAATTTATCATCTCCTCTGTTGTATCTAATGTGCTTTTAATATCCTTCATTGTGTTCCTCAATGATTGAATCTCCATCCTAAATTTGTTCCTGAGTTCTTGAATATTTTTCTGCACCTCTATGAGCATGTTTATGATTTCTGTTTTGAAATCTCTTTCAGGAAGATTAGTTCAGTCTCACTCTATCCTTTTTTCTGGTGTTGTTGAGATTATGCTTTGAACCAGGTTCCTTTGATGTTTCATATTTGTATGTGGTGCCCTCTAATGCCCAGAAGCTCTACTCTCTGGAGCTCCTCAGTGCCTGGAATGATGTCAGGAGTTGCAGGGGAGTGGTGTTGGTGCCTGGGGTGAAGAAAGACCTGGTTCCTGCTTCCTGGCTGCTATGCATGTCTCCACTGCCAGAGCATGGGCTGAACACACAGGTGTAAGCCTCTATGCTTTGCGTTTGTAGCTGCTGTAGGTGGGGCTTCCCTTAGGGTGGCCTAACGCCAGGGTAGGGGGTTTGCCTGTTTGTGAGCCAGTTGCGGGCTGCCCAGGAGGAAGGCAAAGCAGGCTGCATATCATGGTGGGGGGCCTTGGAGCTGCATAGCCAAACAGGGGGATGGAATGTCTGAAGATCATGTAAGTTCCCAACCTGCTGGGCAGAGTGCACCTGGACAATTTTGTCTACCTGTCCTTTGTCCTGAGTAGTCAGCTCTGTGCAATCCTTGCCCCTTTAACAGGCCTCTAGCTTTCAGGAAGTCTCTCAGGCTTCCCACCCACATCAGCCAGATATGAATCCCTGTTTTCCACATGCAGCTGGAATCTCAGTCTCTCCAGGTATTCCACCTGTCTTAGCTTTCCAACCCCACTAATCACCAGAGCACCATGCAATATGTAGGTTCGTGCTCCCAGAACAAATCTCCAGGGCTAGGTGTTCAGCAGCCTGGCACTGGTTTGGATTGGTCACACAGTTCTCTCAGTATTCTTTCACTCCTAGTGTTCTTTATTTCCCAGGGCTCCACTCCCTCCCACTCTGTTTCTCTTTCTTCTGCTGGTGAGCTGTGGTATGAGAAGGGCTTGGGTCCTGCCAGGTCATGGCTTTGGTAAGTTACCCTGTTCCCTGAGGTCTGTTCTTCCCTTCATGTGTATGCAGTCTGGCGCAGCCTTCTTTCCTGTTGTTCTTTCAGGATTAGTTGTATTAATTATATGTTCATATTATATGTGGTTTTAGGAGGAAGCCTCTGTCTCACCTCTCATGCTGCCATCTTTAATCTTCTCCTATGTAAAAACTTCTTGAGAGCTCTTTTTTGGCCTAACACATAGCCTGTCCTGGAGAATGTTCCATGGATATTTGACAATGTATACTGCTATTTGGTCATGTTTGTATAGGTCTGTTAATTCTAGTTGGTTTGTTGTGTTGTCCAAGTTATCAGTTCTTATTCATCTTTTTTTTTGGTTCTTTTATCCATTATTGAAGGTCTGTATTGACATATGCAAATATTAGAGAACTGTCTATGTCTCTTTCAACCCTGGGGCTGTTTCAAGGTGCATTTGTAATAATAATTGTTACATTTTCTTGAAGGAATGACACTGGTATCAATATAAAAAATCCTTCATTGTCTTCTGTAGCAATTTTTGCTTAAAGTGTATTTTACTTGGTATTAATATAGTCACCTCAGTTCTATTTTCATCCCTATTTGAATATCTTTTCCATCCTTTCACTTACAATTTATTTGTATTTTTGGATTTAAAATGAGTCTTATAGACACCATATGATTGTATCATAAAAAATAAAATAAAATCTGCCAGTCTGTGTCTGCCTAGAGTTTAATCTGTTTATATTTTAAGTAATGAATCATAAAGGAGTACTTTTATTTTGCTATTTATTTCTTTATGTCATATCTTTTTTTTGTTCCTCAAGTCCCTCATTTGTATTGTCTTTTGCACATTATGTACTTTTAATTAATATACTTTGTTTTTCAGAGCAATTTTAGAATTACAAGAAAAAAATGAGCAGGTATTGCAAACAGTTCTTATATACCTAACTTGTCCACTTAGTTACACCCTTTTTAACATTTTACATAAGTATAGTACATTGGTGATGATTAATGAACCAATACCAATACAGTATTATTTACTAAAATCCATAGCTTATATTGGGATTCACTCTGTGATGTATACTTCTATGGGTTTGACAGTGCTTCATATCATATATTCAACATCACAGTCTCATTATATGTAGGTCACCATCCTAAATATCCTCTGTGCTTCAGTTATTTGCCCTTGTCTCCCTCCTCCTGACTTCCATACTGAACCTCTGACAACCACTGGTCTTTTTACTACCTCTATAGTTTTGTGTTTTCCTGAATGTCATATCATTGGAATCACGCAGTAGATAGCCTTTTCAAAACAGCTTATTTTACTTAATAATATGCATTTAATATTCCTCCATGTGTTTTTGTGTCTTGAAAGCTCATTTCTTTTTATTACCAAAGAATATTACATTGTGTAACTGTACCACAGATTACTTATCTGTGTTTATTTGTCCCTATTGAGGGAGATCTTGACTACCTCCAGTTTTTGGCACTTGTGAATAAAGCTGCCTGAAACGTTCACATTCAGGGATTTGTGTGCATATACATTTTCAACTTATTTAGGGAAATACCCAGGTATGCGTATAGTAAAGTGATGATTATCTCTGTAAGAAACTGCCAGAGTGTTTTCCAAAGTGGTTTCACCATTTTGCATTCTATCAGCAATGAATGAGAGTTCCTATGGCTACACATCCTCATTAGCATTTGGTATTGTCAGTTTTTGGTGTGCAACAGTATCTAATCATTGTTTTAAATTGCAGTTCCCTAATGCCATATAATGTTGAGTATCTTTACTTATGGTTACTTTTATCTATATATCTTCCTTGATGAGGTGTCTGTTTAGATCTTTTATCTATTTCTCATTTTGGCTCTTCATTTTTTTGGTGTTAAGTTTTAAGACTTTCTTGTATATTTTAGGTCCAAGTCCTTTATTAGATATGTGCTTCACAATGATTTTCTCCAAGTGTGTGACTTGTCTTTTCATTCTCTTAACAGTGTCTCTTGCAGAACAGATACATTTAAATTTAGTGCAGTCCAACTTATTACCTTTTACAGGGATTTTCTTTTAATGTTATATCTAAAAACACCTGGCAAAATCCAAGGTCACATAGATATTTTTCCTATATCACTTCCTGGAAGTTTTATTGTTCCATGTTTTACATTTATGTTTATGACCCATTTTGAGTTATTTTTATAAAAGGTATAATGTTTATAACTAGATTCACTTTTTACATGTGTTTGTACAGTTGTTCCTGCACTGTTAGTTGTGAATACTGTCTTTGCTGCATTGATTGTCTTTACACCTTTGTCAAAGAGCAGTTGACACTATTTGTGTGGGTTAATTTCTGGGTTCTTTATTATATTTCATTGATGTATTTGTCTATTTTTTTCCATTGTGAAGGGTCTTAACTCATTAAGCATCCCTCTGGTTATTGTAATGTTTTTGTTTAGATTCCACAGCTCCATAGAAGGTGATTCTGACAGCTTTTGGCAACTTTCTTATTACTTTAGTGTAGGGATGAAGTTTTTGAGATTCTACTCCATCATTTTTGGTGATGGTAATATGAGTTCATTTGACAGGCAAGCAGACATTTTTTTGGGGGGGGAATGAAGCCTTAAGGCAAGAGGACTATGTTGGACATATATTACCTATCTTATTAGAGATGTATTTATAGTTAAAGTTTTAAAGAAATCAATGCCTAAAAGACTTGTTCTGACCTTAAAGTCTTTTATTTTGGATTGTAACCCATCCAATGTCCATTTTAGTCTACTGACCAAAATATTCATATGTACAAAAAATATTTATTATGTATCTGGTGAAATTTGCATTGCATTTCCTGAAAAACTGACAGCACAAATTAAACTAAATTCTGTTTGAGGAGATAGTACCATAAACCTAGGCTGATATCAGCTATACCTCAAAGGTAATGGAAAAATGATCTATTTTTATTTCTCGGTATAGGATCTTAGTGCTTAAGAAATAGTCAAGCTGTATACAGACCAGTAAATTTGCATTAAGAACCACTTTACTGCTACGCTAATGGCACTAAAAATTTCAGTGGTAGATTATATCATTGTTCCTTAAGAAATCAATATTTCAAGGTTTTGGTGATTATTTAAAAATCCATAGAAATACAAAACTTTACAGAATTAAATAAAGACACTAGCCTGTGGTGTTAGTAAGGTTTACATTTCTAGTTTAACCAACATAATTCTAACACTCACATTTGATTCCTCAAGAACAATGCCACTCTCTGAGCAGCAGAGGTACAGAATTATTTCTGAACTACTGCCAGCAATGACATTTAATCATCACCATTTAAATTGCTTTTCTCAGAAATTGTCCACATCTGCAGTCTCATATGTCATTTGTTTTGATTTATCACCAATTACAACCAAATATGTTAACAAACAATATGTTTCTGTCTAGTTTTATTTTAAAATCTTTTTAAATATAAAGCAACTATCAAGGTAGAAAAAAGTCATATTTGAGAAGAGTCTTGACTTTTCATTTTTCTAACAACATGACAAGAATTTATAATTAATAGATTTCACAAAATCTCTTGCCATTCTGAACGGAATCCTTAAATTACTATCATTACATTTTATTACAATTTCACATGTATAATTAAAATGCTTTCTTATAAAAGCTTAGTAAAAAAAGAAAAACAGCTTCTATCTGAGATGACCAGGTTTCATTCAAGTATTTCTTGGCCAAGTTCATATTATTATCATCTTGACTGTCATGTCTCAAAGAAGATAATGGGCTTTTTGGGGGTACAGCAGTCCTGTACTTGTCAGTTTAGCACCATTATAACAGTTTTTAAGAGATAAATAGTGAAAATTTTAGTAGTACCATATAAGTTTCAGAGACATTTCTTCATTTCCAAGATATTTCTTAATTCTTTTTAATGTAATCATTACCTAGGTTAAAAACTAAAGAAAGGATTTGGAAAACAAGTATCCACATAGTGACTGTCATTAAATTTAAAAAAGTAGTTGGAACCTTAAGTGTGTTTTATATTATCCAGTTTTCCTTACCTTTTTAACCCAAATACAGTATTTTGAAAAGAGCAAAGATTAAATTTTGTATATTAATTTTAATATGAAAAAGTACCTCTACTTCTGTAATCTTCATAGTATCCTTCATGAAACCAGGACCTATTAATGTAAAAGAAGATATGTAAGCATAGTAAAAGTTAGTCACCCATATAATTCTTAATAATTTCATTTGTCAAAACTTATGTTGTAAATTCTGCATTCAGATTAGAAAACACCACAGTCTTGACAACTTGATTTATTATTCTAAGCTTTTCCTAACATTTAGGTTATTCATTAAAGGAAATTAAGAAAAAAAAACTGCTCCAAAATACAAAACCAAATTAACCCAAAAATTTCCAATGTAATTTGATGCCAACAAATTTAAATAAATAAATCCTAAATCCCTTCTTCTCAAGACTGGGATACCCCACAGCACAAACTTTTTTGGTTTACTTCTGCAAATAGGCTGCAAGTCCTGGTTGCTTGTTTTGCACTGAATTCTGACTAGCATAACATTAATCCCCATGCTTGATAGAAGCTCCTTCATTATAGGAGCAGACTGTAGGAAAGCTAAATGTATCTTCTATTTGAAGTCAGAAGACTTGATCTCAGATGCTGATTTCTATTATTTGCCTGGTTGCATAAACATAGGCTGACCATCTATCTGAGCATTGGTTTCTTCATTCACAAAGAGGATATAATGACAATAGTGCTTATTCTGCAAAAATTTGAAAAGTAAACATGAGGTAATGGGTGTTGAAAGTATTTTTATTGTTATACAATGTATTGTGACTGTAATGAATCATAGTTCTTTTTTTAGCATTTTTTTATTGAAGTACAGTTGATCTCAGTTACATTGGTTGCAAGTATACAACATAATGATTCAATAGTTATATATAGAACCATAATTCTTTTTGACACTTATTTGTAACAAGATGAATATTGACAACCTAATAGAAGTTACAGAGTAAGTTTGTTT
Organism: Manis javanica; assembly: GCF_040802235.1. Classification (NCBI taxonomy): domain Eukaryota; kingdom Metazoa; phylum Chordata; class Mammalia; order Pholidota; family Manidae; genus Manis; species Manis javanica. The sequence continues at coordinate 67,556,790 of NC_133162.1, forward strand.
AGGTCAGATCACATTTAAAAATCTTAGTCTTTATTTGAAGGCCCTTTCTCTTTCTTTCCTTCATAATTTTCTCTTTTCAGCAGTGAGTTTTCCTTTTGTTTATATGAAAGTATCATTTCCTTTTGATTTTTTCATGTTCATCAATTCAGAGTACTGAACTCATAGTATGGAACCACTGACAGTGGAGCCAGTGAAACAACATGGAAAACCTTTGGGTCAAGAAACACAGAGGCTCTGTTTCAAGTCCTGTCTCTGCCACTTACTAGTCAGGTGAACATGGGAATGTTAACTTATGAAGAGAGTAAGAATATATATTTTAGCAACTAATTGAGATGATTATATTGAAATGTAATGGAAATATCCACTGCTCTCTAACACAGTTCTAGATATTGTGAGTGTGTCCCAGTCAAATACCAATTTATATTTCAAACACCCCAAATATTTGATGCTAAAAGCAAAATGTCCACCCACCATTTACTATGTTGTGCAGATTCTCTGCAGGTGGGTACATCCTGCAGCGAGGAGTCTGGTGACACCTGCGCTCATGTAGAGTTAGAATATGCTGTCTACCATGGCCGCTGTGATGTGAGAGGGCTGGGTAGATGCTCATCTTCCTGAATAGTGTGCCAAAGATTTGACAAAATTTGGCTAAAGATGTTGATTCACTTTGTTTGCCTTGGATGTTGGGGGAACTGGGATGTTGACCTGCAAAAAAAGAGAAGGAAAAAGGGCTGATTTGTACCCCATCTTGATGGTGCAGCCTCATAAATCAGAGGCAGAACCAGGGATGTCTTCTCAACCACCCTGTCTGACTCTTTTAAGTTAAGATTTTCTTTTTCTTTTCCCTATGTTTAATATTAAAAATACTGAGAATAGTTTTTTGAGTGAAATTGAGATTTTATAAAAATATTCAGCATTATCAATATCCCCTGTACACTATCTACTGGTTTTGTTGCTCAGTATCTACCTGTTTTGTGCTCAGGGTTGATAAAGGGGAAAGAAACCTGCCCCTTCACCCTCTGTGATGATTTCAGAAAGCACTTTGGCTACAGTGAAACTTGTTTTAAAACCAAACGAGGTAACAAAAACTGCTGGAAATTGAGCATTTGGGCCAATTCCTGAACAGGGCAATTTCACTGTGAGAAGAAAGATAAGATTGTTTGTAAAATTGCTGCATCATGCTTCAGGGCTGGTAAAAATTTTCGAACTTTCTGTGGTGTTGAATCAAGGTCTTGGGCAGACTGTTAGAGGAGATAATCGGCCATCGTTTAGATTTTGTTAATTGACAGCAGCTACCAGGGCACTTTCTGAAGTTCAATAGATAAGCCAAATGCACATACCTTATTGGACCACCTTATCTGTGTGTATTTCTCTCTCAATGTCATTAAAATGTTGCCCATTTTTAAAGGAAAACTGCATCTGTAATGAAATGCACTTCTTAATAGAAATCAGAAAACCGGTAGCATTACTTAAAGGTGTAGGAGAAAAACTAACAGTTTTAGCGTGCAGCGTGTGAGAGAATGTGTACCTCAGCAACTAACAGTTCTGAATATTCATGAATACTAATGCTGGACTATTTTCTGAATACCTGGTAAATAAAATGCATCACTCTGCCTTTATATATAAAATATCACTCATTCCACTAAACTATTTGTTAAATTGTGTGTGTGTGTGTGTGTGTGTGTGTGTGTGTGTGTGTGTATAATATGAATGCAGATCCAACCCAATATGCTACTAGATAAGCATCTAGAACATGGACATAAAATATAAGTACCACAGAAAGACTGAGATTTAAAATCAACATTTCTGTTGTAAAGCATGGTTAAAACCTTTATTACCACTATTATTTGGAGAAGCCAATAAGATGTGAAATAATTTTGTATGAAATTATACAAATACTAACTAATCTATTTATTTTAATGTGATAGGATACACTACAAAGAGACTGGCTGAACATATAGCTGGATTTAAATTTGAATCTTGCACTTAACTACCCACATGTATTTTTAAGATTATCTAATCTTTTTGATCCTCAATTTATTCTTCAGTAATAGTATTTAAAAATTTTTAAAAAGTGGCTATGGCAATTTAAAAGGAAAAAGTATGTAAAACAGCCTAATCCTCCTACATACACCAGGAGACTAGTAGTTCATTTCTCCTTATACTACAGTCTTCTCCTATTAATTCTAATATTTTCAATATTGATGTATGCTTAATGAATAAGACAATAATGATAAGCAGAACTTGGAATGAAATATAACCAATGTGAAAGAAAGGGACTACATTTTGGAACCATATAGATATTTCAAATAACTATAAAAAAAGTAAGTTTTATAAAGCAACCCCTAAAGCCCAAATTAAGGGTGAAACAAACATAACAGTGACCTAGTTGAGACTTAAGTACTTTAAGTGACTTTATGACTCTGAAATTTGCTGTCTAGTCTCAGTGAAGCATATTCTAAAATAATCAAAATGAAAAACCTACAAAAAATTCAAAACTGTTTACAATACCTATATTGTTTATGGTGTTATTTATAAGTGCTGTCACTCTACTACTGCTGTGGGTGTATTACGGCACAAGGGAAATGACTGATTATGTTGGTGCAACTGAGAACCAGAATTTACAGCATCAGAAAAAGGAGGAAAAAAGTAATATTTCTGGGCTGCACAAAAACCCAGTAATTACTGAATTCAATTTGGAGGCATTATTAGTAACACATTAAATTTAATCTTTAAAGAGTCTGTTTCCTAGTTCTGTCCCCTAAAATCTGCTAAACACAGTGACTATTTTAGAATCAAGGAACATCCCTAGTGCCCATATTTTAATTCTAAATGCATTCTTCTCTAAAGGAAATCAAAGCTTGCACATAAATCCTGTCTAGGTCTGGGGCAAAAAAATATATAAGATAAGCCTGGAACATTTTGTGATACCACAGAGTAGGAATGTTCTCAATGACCTCAAAAACCACAACTAAAGGATTTTGGATTTAATGCAAGGAGGCTGCCCCAGCCAATATGGAACACATTTCAACTTCAGTTAGAAAATGCTGTTATAGTTGAAACACTTGTATTAACATCTATAAGGCTGCTGCTGCCATAAAATACAAAAATTATAAGCCTATTGATCATCTTTGAATGACATTAGGTATTCAGCTTATCAGTTAGAAAACTGGTAAAATAAAGGGAAAATATCAAGTGTTTAGCTTGTATCTCTTTGTTGTTCCTGGTTGTACTTAAAGGTAGCTAACCAGGTGCTGAGAAAAATTTCTCTGTAAAAAAGTATTCAGCAAATAAATGAAAAAATGATAAAAAAAAGAATATCACCATTTGCAATATCTAATGAAAGAAAGGATCAAGGCCATATACTTAATGGACTCTAACATCATTAAAAGAGGGACAACTGGATTATCTATCCCTGTGGGAAGATTACAGCTTCCCGTATAAAGTATTTTGCCAAAAAACATCAAACCAGAATTATATAACTCTTTATACATCTATATATTGAAAGCAACAGAAGGAAGAAAATGATGAGTGACACTATGGGGATGCATCAGAAAAATACAGGCTCTGAGAAGGTACATGGATTGGAAACCTGTAGATTAAGAGATTTAAGAGACATCAGTCAATTGCAATGTATAGACCTTATTGAGTTAAATAAATGATTTAAATAAACTGTGCATCCATATCTTTACTATTGTAAATAATGTGGCAATAAATATAGGGATGCATATATCTTTTTGAATCAGAGATTTTGTTTTCTTCACCTAAGTCCTAGGAGTAGAATTACTGGATCACCTGGCATTTCTATTTTTAGTTTTCTGAGGAACCTCTATACTGCTTTCCACAGAAGTTGTACCAATTTACATTCCCACCAAGGTGTAGGAGGGTTCCCATTTCTCCATATCCTCACCAACACTTGTTATTTCTTGTTTTTTTGCATAGTGTCTTCTGTAGAGATATCACTGGTAGGAGGTGATATCTCATTGTGGTTTTGATTTCCATTTCCCTGATGATTAGTGATATGGAGCATCTTTTCATATGCCTATTGGTCATCTGTATTTCTTCTTTGGAAAAATATCTTGTCAGGTCCTCTGCCCATTTTTTAATCAGGTTATTTGCTTTTTTGGTGTTGGGGTGTTAGTTCTTTATATATTTTGGATGTTAACCCCTTATCAGATGTGTCATTTATGAATGTATTCTCCCATACTGTAAGATGCCTTTTGGTTCTGCTGATGGTGTCCTTTGCTATACAGAAGCTTTTCAGTTTAATGTAGTTTCACTTGTTTATTTTTTCTTTTGTTTCCCTTGCCTGGGGAGATGTGTCTGGAAAAAAAAAAATTCCTTATGCTTATGTTCAGTAGATTTTTGCCTATGATTTTTTGTAAGAGTTTTATGGTTTCATGTTTCATATTTAGGTCTTTAATCCATTTTTCATTTACTTTTGTGTATGGTGTTAGACAGTAATTCAGTTTCATTCTCTTGTGTGTCACTGTCCTGTTTTCCCAACACCACTTATTGAAGATAATGTATTTTCCCTATTGTGTACTCATGGCTCTTGTGTTATACATTAATTGGCCATATAAGCATGGGTTTATTTTCTGGGCTCTCTGTTCTGTTCCTTTGATCTATGGGTCTGTTCTTGTGGCAGTACCATACTGTTTTGAGTAGCTTTGTAGTAGACTTTGAAGTCAGGAAGCATGATACCCCCAGCTTTGCCTTTCTCAAGATTGCTTTGGTTGTTCAGGATCTTTTGTGGTTCCATATAAATTTCAGGATTATTTGCTCTATCTAGTACATTGAAAAAAAATGCCATTGGTATTTTGATAGGGATTGCACTGAATCTGTAAATTGCTTTGATCAGCATGGCCATTTTGACAATATTAAGATAAGGAAGCAACCAAAGTCTCTGTCAAAAGATGAATGGATAAAGAATAGGTGGTACATATACACATTGAATATTATTCAGACAAGGAAAAGAAAGCAATCCTGCCATTTTCAACTACATAGATGGACTAAGATGGTATTATGCTAAGTGAAATAAACCAGGCAGAGAAAGACAAATACCATGTGATCTCATTTACATGTGAAATCTAAAAACAAAACAGAACTAAATGAACAAAACAACAATAGACTTATAGACAATGAGAAGTGATTGATGGTTACCATGGGGGAGGGATTTGAGTGGGCAGGAGAAATAGGTGAAGTAGATTAAAAGGTACAAAGTCTCAATCAATATAAAAATTAGTTATGGGGATTAAAATAAAGCATAGAAAAAAAGTCAATAGTTCTGTAACATCTTTCTCTTAATAGATGTTAGCTATACTAGTTGTGGTGAGGATTTAATAACATAGATAACTATTGAATCACTGTGTTATATATTTAAAACCAATAAAATATTGTATATCAAGAGTACTTCAATAAAAATATATCAATAAATACACTGTTCAAAAAAATATTGTGTTTGTTGATATAGAAGCAATAATCCTGTCAAAAACAACTAAAAAAGCTGATAAAAAAATGAAACAACTGTTTGAAGGCATTAGTGAAGAACCAGCACAGTCATAATTTAAAGACCTACTGCCCTTAAAAGTACCAACAATATGTAGTATTGGCATGAGTATCAGTTAATGAATCACTTGTACATTGATGTCAAAGTAGAAATTAATATAACCACTTTGGAAACCTTTTGAGATTATCTTCTACATCTAAACAGATATATATATTGTTACTGCTATGTGAAACACTCTCAATGTTAACATTAGAATAGACTAAATAAATAGCTTTATAGTTAGGCAATGGAAATCAATAGAGTTATGATAAAGAATGAATTACTGCTGCATGCAATGTCACGGATAAGACTAAAAGACAAAATGTCAAGCAAAGGAAATCACACACAGAAGAGTAAAAACTGCATCATTCCAGCCATCTGATAATCAAAACAGGCTAAGTTAATGTAGTGGTGATGGAGGTCAGAATAGTAGTTATATATGAATATATGATTTATTGGTGGTATATGAGGCAATATTTAAGTAAGGAAATGTTTTATACCTTGGTGGTTACATAAATATATGCATTTTAAAAAGGAAATAGAGTAAAAGTAAATGTAGGATGAAAATAAAAATGAATTATGAGATAATTTGGGAAATTTGACCTCTGACTAAACAATTGTCAGTTTCAACCATTGAGATATTGTTGTTATGTTAAACAGTTCTTAGTGTGTAGGTATATGTATTGACATATTTACAGCTGAAGTTATATAATACCTGGGATTTGCTTCATGAGAATCTGGAAAAGAGAGCCCCCAGATACATGAAGCCAACAGTGACAGGATTGAAGTGAGAATTCAATTGTTCCAAAATAAGAATTGGAGGTTTGACTACTCAAAATTCAATAATATTTAGATCAACTAGCCAGACTATCAAAAGGAAACAGATGACTTGGACAATATCATAAGCCAACTAGACCTATAGAGCACACCATCCAACGAGAGCACAACAGGGACCATATAATAGGCTACAAACAAGCCTCAGTAAATTTAAAAGTCTTGAGAGCAATCAAAGTATGTTTTCCAGCAACAATAGAATGGTCTTAGAAATCAATAGCAGAAGAATATTTGGGAAATGCACAAATATGTACAAATTAACACTCTTAAATAACCAATGAGTCAGAGAAGATGTCATAAGGCAAATTAAATGAGATGAATCAAAGGGAAAAAAAAAACTTATGGTGCTGAGCTAAAGCAGTGCTTAGTGAGCAATTGATAGCTGGAACTTTCTTATTTTTTTTTAAGAAGAAAACTCTCAAATCAATAACTTATACTTCAACCTTAAGGAAGTAGTAAAGGAAAGACAAACCAAACCCAAAGATAACTAATAGAAATCGAACCTATTAGAGTAGCAGGAAATGCATGAGAAAGTAGAAAAATAGAGAAAATCAACAACAAAAATTTTGAATCTCTGGAAAAAAACCAAATTGCCAAACTTTTAGCTAAACTGATCAAGAAGAAAGAGAATATTCAAATTACTAAAGTCAAGAATGAAAGACATTACTACCAACCTTACAGAAATTAGAAGGATTATGGGGGGAATACTATGAAAATATTTATGCTAACAATTAAAATTAGGAGATGATATGGGCAAATTCTAAAAAACACAAACAATAAAAACACACTTTAAAGAAACAAAAACTGAGTAGACCTGTAACAAGTAAAGAAATTGAATAAGTAGTTTTTAACTATCACAGAAAGAAAATCCCAGGACCATTTTGAAAAATAACACTAATCTTTTACAAACTCTTCCAAAAACATAGAAGAGACACTTTCCAATTCATTCTATGAGGCTAGCATTATCTTGATTCCAAAATCAGACAAAGATATTATGAGAAAAGAAAGCTACAGACCAATATCTCTTATGAATAAAGACACAGATCTCCTTAACAAAATACTAGCCAACTGAATCCAGCAAGACATAATAAGGATTACAGCATGATAAAATGAGATATCCCAGAAGTTCAAGGCTGGTCCTATACAGTGCAGTATAACAAATTAATAGAATAAAGTATAAAACTACACAGGCATATAGCTCAAAGGAACAGAATTGATAGTCCAAATATAAACCCATACATCTAGGGCCAGTTGATTTTGAGTGGGTGCCAAGCCAATTCAATGGCAGAAAAATAGTTCCTTAGAAATGTAAACATAGAGATATCATATGATCCAGCAAATTCACTTCTAGGTATACATTCAAGAGAATTGAAAACATATATTCTTCCAAAATCCTGTAAACAAATATTCATAACAGCATTATTCATATAGCCAATAAGTGGAAACAATCCAAATATTTACAATTGATGAATGTATAAACAAAATGTGAATATGTAGGCAATGGAATATTATGCAGCCATAAGAAGGAATGGTGAACTGATGCATCAGGTAATGTAGATGAACTCTGAAAACATACTAAGTGATAGAATCAAACACAGAAACCACATGCCATATGATTCTATTTATATGATGTGCAGAATAGGCAAATTCATAGCAACAAAAATAGATTCATGATTTCTAGGGGCTAGAGGAAGAATTAGGAGTCATAGCTAATGAATATAGGGTTTCTTTTCTGGGGTAAGAGTCATATTAACCTGGTGAAGATAATATAAATAATTTTTTGTGTACTTTAAAAGGGTGAAATTTGTGAAATATGAATTATGTATCCCTTACCAAAACAATAAGATAATATGAGCAGGTGTTTGGATTCTGGGGGGTCATAAATTAAGCATCATTAATTATGAACTGATCACATGAGGCATGGTGATGAGTATATGTGTTTTCATTGTATAATACTTATTTCTGTATATTTGGAATTTTCCATGATAAAAGTTCTTTCAAAAATAAGAAGCAAATGATTCTTTGCAGCTAGTACACAGGATTATATAAATATTTAATTTCTATAGTGTTCCCTAATTTTGTAATGTTTACACTACAGTAAATATCCACATGGAATTGAAATGGTAATTCATTTAAAAAAGGAAATATTTTCAAATGAACTAGTGGATATTTAAACATCTTAATTCCATAATCTGGAAGTTTATGGCCCATTAATCTCTATAGTTTCAATGCATGGTCATGCCCATTCCATTATCTATTTCATCATTGTATGTAGTTTCTTTATTTTTTTGGAAAATGTTTCTTTATTCACAAATTTTAAATGTTCAGATTTAAGAAACAGATTCATATATTTTTTTGTCTGTTTACCATATAACTTTGAGTGGTTATGAACTACTCCAGAGATTTCAGAAAGTAATTCTGCAGAGCTAGTGTAGCCATTACCAGGATAGTCACACTGAATTTTAGGAAAGTAGTTGAAATGGCTTCCATTCCACGTAGATTTAAATCTATGGTATGCTGGCCATTCCACATAAGACATTTCTGTACAAGGCCTTCCTTCTGTGAGTTTAAAAAATATTTGAGAGAAATGTATGTGACACATTTTTAAGAAACACTTGTTTTGATTTTCTGTGAGAAATTAAGGAAGGCTTTTGGGTTTTCTCTAGAAATCAAAATCTAATAGAACAAAGAAGTCATACATATTCTGATAACATAGACGCAGACAAGAAACAAAGATAATTTGTTAATTATAATTGCAATATAACATAGTAATAAAGTGACTTGTGACTGTTGATCTTTATCCATATGGTTTAAATGTATAAATAAATGAAATGTTTATATTTTTGGGGAATTCGTTCTAAGGTAACACCAGGTAGCATACACTTTTCAAGAAAAATGAAAAATTTATTTGAGTATCTGCCTACTTCTAAGTAGCCAGATGTTTTTTATTAGAAGGCAAAGTTCCCTATAAATTTAAGTTTAATATCTTCATCAGCCATGGGAAGACTTTGTGTCTTTCCTGCTGAATAACCAAAACCAGGCAAGATGCATAGCAACTAGATTAAATGACTAGACCACCAAAATATTACCATGAGTTTTTGGTAGAGGTGTCACTGTATTACCTCTGTGTGGGTACATCAAAACAATGTCTGGGGAGTTTCTGAAGAATATTCTTACTTAGACTATTTGTCTCCTGCAGAATTAAACTGAAATTGCATTCTTGAGTATATTATATATCTTCAAAGCAAAATATAAGGGCTTTTTTTTTGAGAGGGCATCTCTCATATTTATTGATCAACTGGTTGTTAACAACAATAAAATTCTGTATAGGGGACTCAATGCTCAGTGTACAATCATTAATCCACCCCAAGCCTAATTCATCAGTCTCCAATCTTCTGAAGCATAATGAACAAGTTCTAACATGGTGAACAAGTTCTTACATAGTAAATTCTTACATGGTGAACAGTACAAGGGCAGTCATCACAGAAACTTTCAGTTTTGATCACATATTATGAACTATAAACAATCAGGTCAAATATGAATATTCATTTGATTTTTATACTTGATTTATATGTGAATCCCACATTTCTCCCTTATTACTATTATTATTATTATTTCTAATAAAATGTTTAAGTGGTAGGTAGATGCAAGATAAAGGTAGGAAACATAGTTTAGTGCTGTAAGAGAGCAAATTTAGATGATTAGGTGTGTGCCTGTAGACTAAGTGTTAATCCAAGCTAGACAAGGGCAATAAAACATCCACGGATGCAGAAGATTTCTCTCAAAACAGGGGGGTGAGGTTCTAAGCCTCACCTCTGTTGATCCCCAATTTCTCACCTGATGGCCCCCCTGCGACTGTGCCTGTCTTAGGTTGTTCCTCCCTTGAGGAATCTTACCCGTCTCTGGCTAACCAGTCATCTTCCAGGGAGGAAAATGTAAAGTTGATAAGTGAGAGAGAGGCAATATTGTCTGAAAATGTTAGTTTTTTACTTCTTTGCAGATTTATGCCCTGTGGCTTTTATGCCCAGTATTTGTCTTCAGGTATCTTTACCACTTGGAAGAATTATGAAACTCGGTAAATTTGGTATGAGGCATGAATTCTATTTAAGGGTTGTAATTAGGAAGGAAGAAGAAAAGCTATATGAGTAGCAGACCAAAGATAACATGGGAAGATTGATTATTTCTTTGACATAACTGCTTGTAGAGTAACTTAAGCATGTACAGGTTTTAAACTACTAATTAAATTGTGTACACACATTAACATAATAGGAATACAGTTACATAACCAAAGCAGACCTATAATTACCAGCCATCTCCAGTGAAACCAAGAAAACCATTTAGGCACCCTAGGCATTTGTGAAAACTTATCTATGATATGGTGGATATTGTCCAACTGAACTTGAACAGTCTGAGAGAAATCAGACAAATTAAAACAACCCATTCCTGGGAACTGTTCACATCCCATATGTTATTTTAACAGTAGATAGTCTGTAGTTGTAAGATTTTGGAGCGCTACAACTTGCACTTCTCCTAATTCTTGGTTGAGTTCCGACAGTATAGATCCAGTCAAATTTGTTGTTTTACTGTATGCACAGGTCCGCTTAGATATCTCCTTCTTCATTCCAATGACAAGTCCAGGAACTGGTGGGATGAATGCAGCTACAACTGTAGCAGAGCCTGGATCTTTTTGAGGTTTTTTGATGATCATCTTCTGGTATGAGTCTTCCAGAGAGTGCTGATGTTGGAAGTTCTTCTTCATATCGTACCTTAGTTCATTTTCTGAGTAGCCAAATTAGGCTTTGATCCTCTGTATAAACACAAACAGACCCTTTGCCCACCCTTTGATATGCCCTTTATACCATTGTGTAGAACTCATTGGAGATCACCACACAGAAACTGCTCTTTTTTTTTTTTAAGAGAAAGGAATATTATCAGATAAATGTACCTCCATAGCCGATCATCTGACACCCTTTAACTGATCAAAATTAAGGATATTTAAAGCATACATTAATCATTGATTTACAGTTAGTTTTATCCTATCAGGGAGTAATCCCCCTTATCTTTCTTTTTTTTTGTTATCATTAATCTACACTTACATGAAGAATATTATGTTGACTAGGCTTCCCCTATACCAGGTCCCCCCTATAAACCACTTTACAGTCACTGTCCATCAGCATAGCAAAATGTTGCAGAATCACTACTTATCTTCTCTGTGTTGTACAGCCCTCCCCTTTCTCCCTGCCCCCCATGCATACTAATCTTAATACACCCCTTCTTCTTCCCCACCTTATCCATCCCTACCCACCCATCCTCCCCAGTCCCTTTCCCTTTGGTACCTGTTAGTCCATTCTTGGGTTCTGTGATTCTGCTGCTATTGTGTTTCTTCAGTTTATCCTTTGTTCTTATACTCCACAGATGAGTGAAATTATTTGGTATTTCTCTTTCTCCGCTTGGCTTATTTCACTGAGCATAATACCCTCCAGCTCCATCCATGTTGCTGCAAATGGTAGGATTTCCTCTCTTCTTATGGCTGAGTAGTATTCCATTGTGTACATATACCACATCTTCTTTATCCATTCATCTACTGATGGACATTTAGGTTGTTTCCAATTCTTGGCTATTGTAAATAGTGCTGCCATAAACATAGGAGTGCATCTGTCTTTCTCAAACTTGATTACTGCGTTCTCAGGGTAAATTCCTAGGAGTGGTATTCCTGGGACCAATGGTAAGTCTGTTTTGAGCATTTTGATGAAACTCCATACAGCTTTCCACAATGGTTGAACTAATTTACATTCCCACCAGCAGTGTAGGAGGGTTCCCCTTTCTCCACAGCCTCGCCAACATTTGTTGTTGTTTGTCTTTTGGATAGCAGCCATCTTCACTGATGTGAGGTGATATCTCATTGTAGTTTAAATTTGCACTTCTCTGATAAATAGCAATGGATGTGGAGCAACTTTTCATGTGTCTGTTGGCCATCTGTATTTCTTTTTTGGAGAACTGTCTGTTCAGTTCCTCTGCCCATTTTTAATTGGCTTAGTTGCTTTTTGTTTGTTGAGGTGTGTGAGGTCTTCATATATTTTGGATGTCAGCGCTTTATCAGATCTGTCATTTATGAATATATTCTCCCATACTGTAGGGAACCTTTTTGTTCTATTGATGGTGTCCTTTGCTGTACAGAAGCTTTTTAGCTTGATACATTCCCAGTTGTTCATTTTTGCCTTTGTTTCCCTTGCCTGGGGAGATATGTTCATGAAGAAGTCACTCATGTTTATGTCCATGAGATTTCTGCCTATGTTTTTTTCTAAGAGTTTTATGGTTTCATGACGTACATTCAGGTCTTTGATCCATTTTGAATTTACTTTTGTGTATGGGGTTAGACAAGGGTCCAGTTACATTCTCCTACATGTAGCTGTCCAGTTTTGCCAGCACCATCTGTTGAAGAGACTGTCATTTTGCCATTGTATGTCCATGGCTCCTTTATCAAATATTAATTCACCATATATGTTTGGGTTAATGTCTGGAGTCTCTAATCTGTTTCACTGGTCTATGGCTCTGTTCTTGTGCCAGTACCAAATTGTCTTGATTACTATGGCTTTGTAGTAGAGCTTGAAGTTGGGGAGTGAAATCCCTCCTACTTTATTCTTCTTTCTCAGGATTGCTTTGGCTATTTGGGGTCTTTGGTGTTTCCATATGAATTTTTGAATTATTTGTTCCAGTTCATTGAAGAATGTTGCTGGTAATTTGATAGGGATTGTATCAAATCTGTATATTGCTTTGGGAAGGATGGCCATTTTGACGATATTAATTCTTCTGAGCCATGAGCATGGGATGAGTTTCCATTTGTTAGTGTCCCCTTTAATTTCTCTTAAGAGTGACTTGTAGTTTTCAGGGTATAGGTCTTTCACTTGTTTGTTTAAGTTTATTCCTAGTTATTTTATTCTTTTTCATGCAATTGTGAATGGAATTGTTTTCCTGATTGCTCTTTCTATTGGTTCACTGTTAGTGTATAGGAAAGCTACAGATTTCTGTGTGTTACTTTTGTATCCTGCAACTTTGCTGTATTCCGATATCAGTTCCAGTAGTTTTGGAGTGGACTCTTTTGGGTTTTTTATGTACAGTATCATATCATCTGCAAATAGTGACAGTTTAACTTCTTTTTTACCAATCTGCATTCCTTGTATTTCTTTGTTTTGTCTGATTGCCATGGCTAGGACCCCCAGTACTATGTTAAATAACAGTGGGGAGAGTGGGCATCCCTGTCTAGTTCCCAAACTCAGAGGAAAAGCTTTCAGCTTCTCGCTGTTCAGTATAATGTTAGCTGTGAGTTTATCATCTATAGCCTTCATTATGCTGAGGTACTTGCCCTCTATTCCCATTTTGCTGAGAGTTTTTATCATGAATGGATGTTGAAGTTTGTCAAATGCTTTTTCAGCATCTATGGAGATGATCATGTGGTTTTTCTCTTTCTTTTTGTTGATGTGGTGGATGATGTTGATGGATTTTCGAATGTTGTACCATCCTTGCATCCCTGGGATGAATCCCACTTGGTCATGGTGTATGATCCTTTTGATATACTGTTGAATTCTGTTTGCTAATATTTTATTGAGTATTTTTGCATCTACATTCATCAGGGATATTGGTCTGTAATTTTCTTTTTTGGTGTGGTCTTTGCCTGATTTTGCTATTAGGGTGATGTTGGCTTCATAGAATGAGTTTGGGAGTATTTCCTTCTCTTCTATTTTTCGGAAAACTTTAAGGAGAATGAGTATTATGTCTTCTCTGTGTGTCTGATAAAATTCCTAGATAAATCTGTCTAGCTCAGGGGTTTTGTTCTTGGGTAGTGTTTTGATTACCGTTTCAATTTCTTTGCTTATAATTCGTTTGCTTAACTTTTGTGTTTCTTCCTTGGTCAGTCTTGGAAAGTTGTATTTTTCTAGGAAGTTCTCCATTTGTTCTAGGGTTTCCAGCTTGTTGACATATAGGTTTTCATAGTAGTCTTTAATAATTCTTTGTATTTCCGTGGAGTCTGTCATGATTTTTCCATTCTCATTTCTGATTCTGTTGATTTGTGTTGATTCTCTTTTTCTCTTAAAAAGTTTGGTTAGAGGCTTATCTATTTTGTTTATTTTCTCAAAGAAACAGCTCTTGGTTTCGTTGATTTTTGCTATTGTTTTATTCTTCTCAATTTTGTTTATTTCTTCTCTGATCTTTATTATTCCCTCCTTCTGCTGACTTTAGGCCTCACTTGTTCTTCTTTTTCCAGTTTTGATAATTGTGATGTTAGACTATTCATTTGGGATTGTTCTTCCTTCTTCAGGTGTGCCTGGATTGCTATATACTTTCCTCTTAAGACTGCTTTCGCTGCGTCCCACAGAAGTTGGGGCTTTGTGTTGTTGTCGTCATTTGTCGCCATATATTCCTTCATCTCTATTTTCATTTGTTTGTTTATCCATTGATTACTTAGAAGCATGTTGTTAAGCCTCCATGTGTTTGTGAGCCTTTTTGTTTTCTTTGTAGAATTTATTTCTAGTTTTATACCTTTGTGGTCTGAAAAGTTGGTTGGTAGAATTTCAATATTTTGGAATTTACTGAGGCTCTTTTTGTGGGCTAGTATGTGGTCTATTCTGGAGAATGTTCTATGTGCACTTAAGAAGAATGTATATCGTATTGCTTTTGGATGTAGAGTTCTATAGATGTCTATTAGGTCCATCTGTTCTAGTGTGTTGTTCAGTGCCTCTGTGTCTTATTTATTTTCTGCCCAGTGGATCTGTCCTTTGGGGTGAGTGGTGTGTTGAAGTCTCTTAAAATGAATGCATTGCAGTCTATTTCCCCCTTTAGTTCTGTTAGTATTTGTTTCACATATGCTGGTGCTCCTGTGTTGGGTGCATATATATTTAGAATGGTTATATCCTCTTATTGGACTGAGCCCTTTATCATTATGTAGTGTCCTTCTTTATCTCTTGTTACTTTCTTTGTTTTGAAGTCTATTTTGTCTGATATTAGTACTGCAACCCCTGCTTTCTTCTCGCTGTTGTTTGCCTGAAATATGTTTTTCCATCCCTTGACTTTTACTCTGTGCTTGTGTTTGGGTTTGAGGTGAGTTTCTTGTAAGCAGCAAGTACATGGGTCTTGCTTTTTTATCCATTCTATTACTCTGTGTCTTTTGATTGGTGCATTCAGTACATTTACATTTAGGGTGACTATTGAGAGACATGTACTTACTGCCATTGCAGGCTTTAAATTCGTGGTTACCAAAGGTTCAAGGTTAGCCTCTTTAATATCTTACTGCCTAACTTAGCTCACTTTTTGAGCTGTTATATACACTGTCTGGAGATTCTTTTCTTCTCTCCCTTCTTATTCCTCCTCCTCTTTTATTCATATGTTGGGTGTTTTGTTCTGGGTTCTTTTTTTTGGAGTGTTCCCATTGAGAGCATCCTTATAAGATGCCCTGTAGAGGTGGTTTGTGGGAAGCAAATTCACTCAGCTTTTGCTTGTCTGGGAATTGTTTAATTCCACCATCATATTTAAATGATAGTCGTGCTGGATACAGTATCCTTGTTTCAAGGCCCATCTATTTCATTTTATTAAATATATCATGCCATTCTCTTCTGGCCTGTAGGGTTTCTGTTGAGAAGTCTGATGGTAGCCTGATGGGTTTTCCTTTATAGGTGACCTTTATCTCTCTAGCTGCCTTTAAAACTCTTTCCTTGTCCTTGATCCTTGCCATTTTAATGATTATGTGTCTTGGTATATCCTCCTTGGATCCTTTCTGTTTGAGGTTCTGTGTATTTCCGTGGTCTGTTCAATTATTTCCTCCCCCAGTTTGGGGAAGTTTTCAGCAATTATTTCTTCAAAGACACTATCTATCCCTTTTCCTCTTTCTTCTTCTTCTGGTACCCCTATAATACGGATATTGTTCCTTTTGGATTGGTCACACAGTTCTCTTAGCCTTGTTTTGTTCCTGGAGATCCTTTTATCTCTCTCTATGTCAGCTTCTATACGTTCTGTTCTCTGGTTTCTATTCCTTCAATGGCCTCTTACATCTTATCCATTCTGCTTATAAATACTTCCAGGGTTTGTTTCAGTTCTGTAATCTCCTTCCTGGCATCTGTGATCTTACTCCGGACTTCATCCCATTGCTCTTGCATTTTTCTCTGCATCTCCGTCAGCATGCTCATGATTTTTATTTTGAATTCTTTCTCAGGAAGACTGGTTAGGTCTGTCTCCTTCTCAGGTGTTGACTCTGTCTGCCTGTAGTTTTGCCTTTTCATGGTGATAAAGATAGTTTGCAGAGCTGGTACGAGTCACGGCTGGAAGAGCTTTCCTTCTTGCTGGTTTGTGGCCTTCCTGTCCTGGGAGAACAGCAACCTCTAGTGGCTTGTGCTGGGCAGCTGTGCACAGACAGGTGCACGCAGACAGGGCTTCTGCTTCCTGCCCGGCTGCTATGGAGTTTATCTCCGCTGTTGCTTTGGGCGTTGCCTGGCTTGGGCTGCTGCTCCAAAATGGTGGAGCCCCGTTGGAGGGGGAGTGTCCAGGAGGCTATTTATCTCAGTAAGGGGCCTCTGTGCTCTCTGCTGCCCAGGGGGTTAGAGTGCCCAGAGATCCCCAGATTCCCTTCCTCTGGACTAAGTGTCCCGCCTTCCCCTTTAAGACTTCCAAAAAGCACTCACCAAACCAAAACAGCAACAACAACAACAAAAAATTAATTAATTAATTAAATATATAATTTTAAAAAAAAGAAAAGCCCACGATTTTCTTTGTCCTCAGGTGCTGGCCTCAGGTATCCGCTCACTGGTCTTGCTGCCCTGTTTCCCTAGTATTGGGGTCCCTGTCTCTTTAATACTTCCAAAAAGCACTCGCCAAAAAAAATGGAGGAAAAAAAATGACCTCTCCCATTTCTTTGTTCTCTGGCGTCAGCCTCAGGCACCTGCTCACCAGTACTGCTGTCCTGTTTCCCTAGTATCCAGAACCCCACGCATGCACTGTGTCTGCGCTCTGGTGCGGATGGCTAGGGCTGGGTGTTTAGCAGTCCTGGGCTCCCTCTCCCTCCCTGCTCCGACTCCTCTCCTCCCACCGGGAGCTGGGGGAGGGGAGCTTGGGTCCCTCTGGGCTGAGGCTTGTATCTTACCCCCTTCATGAGGTGCTGGGTTCTCGCAGGTATGGATGTGGTCTGGATATTGTCCTGTATCCTCTGGTCTCTATTTTAGGAAGAGTTGTCTTTGTTATATTTTCATAGATATATGTGCTTTTGGGAGGAGATTTCTGCTGCTCTACTCACGCCACCATCTTCAAGGTATATCCCTATAAGGGCTTTTATTATGATAAATTTTATAGGTATAGTTATTAAGATAGTATTCACTCACAAACAGATAATATGGAGTGGAATTTCCAAAAAACAAATTCATGAATATATAAAATATTAGTGAATTCATAAATAAGTAGGAATAATAACCTAACTTCAACATGGAATAGAAAGTCATTTCTTTCTGCTCATTATGTCTATATTTATGCCATGACAGAATGGTGACATCCATAAACATACAAAGTTAAAAGAAAAAATGATTCACTCTTGGCAAGGAATATAAAAAACTATTTTTATGTACTGGTGTCATCACATCTTTTAGGAGTCAGAAGAAGTTGTAAGTCGATGATTTGAACACTTGATGACTCAAAAATAAAAACTTCTTCCCATCCTATAGGTAAAGCATTTTTAGGAGAAAAGTGGTACATTTTGCCACCCATTTCCCGTGACAGTTTAATGCATGTTTGTTTTATATTTGCACATTACTTTGTAAGATAGCTAGAGGCATTAATTAACATATATAAAATATTTTTGATAGAACAAAAAAAGTTATAGGATAGATCATGCAGTTTCCTTTTAATATAGAAATATTAGGGGAATTTCAAGAAATATGGAAAGTTGCATCTAGATTCCCTTCATATATATTAGCCTGAGAATACCTTATATAGCATAAAAATAAAACCCAAAATCTATAATATTGCCAGGGATAAGTGAAGGAGGATCTCTAAGTCCCATAAATTTCAGCCACTTTATTTTAAAATAAAGTTATTGTCAGGTTAGATGAAAAATCACACATCTAGCCATTTACCTTATGAAAAGGTCTAACCACATTTAAAGTGGAAGAGAACCTCACAAAGACATATAAACTTTAGCAGTGACTAGAAACTCAGCTGTGGGGCAGTTGGGTAAGTGTT
This sequence comes from Manis javanica, assembly GCF_040802235.1. Classification (NCBI taxonomy): domain Eukaryota; kingdom Metazoa; phylum Chordata; class Mammalia; order Pholidota; family Manidae; genus Manis; species Manis javanica. The sequence continues at coordinate 67,575,388 of NC_133162.1, forward strand.
GAGATCACACCAGTATTTTTGAAAAGAACCTTAGGTAACAAAACTTATTCTTCCAGCTTATATTTGGCACAAACAGACATGACATATATATATATATATATATATATATATATATATATATATATATATATATATATATATATATATATATATATATATATATATATTTAAAAATTTTATTAAGGTATGATTGATATACACTCTTATGAAGGTTTCACATGAAAAAACAATGTAGTTACTACATTTACCCGTATTATCAAGTCCCCACCCATACCCCAATGCAGTCACTGTCCATCAGTGCAGCAAGATGCCAGAGATCCATTATGTCCCTTCTCTGTGATACACTGTTCTTCTGTGATTCCCCACACCATGTGTACTAAACATAATATCCCTCAGTCCCCTTCTCCCACCCTCCTCACATGCCCTCCCACACCCCTCCCCTTTGGTAACCACTAGTTCATTCCTGGAGTCTCTGAGTCTGGTGCCATTTTGTTCCTTCAGTTTTGCTTCATTGTTATTTATATAGTGTTTCTAAATGCTATCACAATTAATCTTCACACAATACTTTTTAAAAGAGATTCACTTTCACCTTTACTAAAGGAGTAGGTTTTGATACCTACTTCACAAATGGGGGAAATCATTTGGCATTTGTCTTTCTCCACCTGGCTTATTTCACTGAGCATAATGTCCTCAAGCTCTATCCATGTTGTTGCAAATGGTAGGATTTGTTTCTTTCTTATGGATGAATAGTATTTCATTGTATGTATATACCACATCTTCTTTATCCATTCATCTACTGATGGACACTTAGGTTGCTTCCATATCTTGGCTATTGTAAAAAGTGCTGAGATAAACATAGGGGTGTATATGTCTTTTTGAATCTGAGAAGTTATATTCTTTGGGTATATTCCAAGGATTGGAATTCCAGGGTCAAATGGTATTTCTATTTTTAGTTTTTGAGGAATCTCCATATTGCTTTCCACAATGGTTAAACTAGCTTACATTCCCCCCAGCAATGTAGGAGGGTTCCCCTTTCTCTGCATCCTTGCCAGCATTTGTTGTTCTTAGTCTCCATCTTTACTGGTGTGAGGTGATATCTCATTGTGGTTTTAATTTGCATTTCCCTGACATGACATATTTTATTTATTTATTTTTTAAAATAGCAAGTCTACTTGCTGTCTGCCCTAACAAACAAGAGAGGTACATTCTTTAGCATATAGGGAAATCTTCAAAATTATGAAAAGAAAAGGAAACAATTCAAAATGTGACGGAGCCCATTTCAACTTCCAAAAGAGATAAGCACAGATTTTCTCTCTTGGAAAATAAATAACAAAATTATCTTTCATAGGGAAATCCACAGCAGATTAAATCACAGAACAAATATGTCTACATATGTTCAACAATAAAAAAAGATCAATTTGAATATTTGGGCATGAGGCTTCCCCAACAGAACTTGTCTTAGCTTTCCAACCCCTAATCTCCAGAGCACCATGCAACGTAGGTTTGTGCTACCAGAGCAGATCTCCAGGGCTGGGTGTTCAGCAGTCCTAGGCCTTCCCCCCTTGCCCCCTCCATTTTTCTTCCTCTCTCCAGTGAGCTGGGGTTGGAAAAGGGCTTGGGTGCCTCTGGATCATGGCTTTGGTACTTTTTCTTAATGTTCTTAAGAAGTTAGTTCTCCAAATTAACATAAATGTAATACAATAATATGCTATACTATACAACACCATAATTCATACAACATCAATCAAAATCTTACCTCAGTTTTTCACTTAACCCAACAAACGAATTGTAGTAAAACTAGAGAGAAGTAAATATGACAGTTAGGTATCAAAACCTACTCCTTTAGTAAAGGTGAAAGTGAATCTCTTTTAAAAAGTATTGTGTGAAGATTAATTGTGATAGCATTTAGAAACACTATATAAATTCTTTTAAATTGCTAATTGATACTGTTTTTAGGCTAATTGTGGTCAGGGCCATATTTATTACTATTAGACGTTAGACCACACAAATAGGAAAAGTATTTGGACTTGGAAAATACAAGTGTTTCTGAAAAATATTTATCAACCATGTCCCCTCATAGTTATCTTCTACAGGCTTTAAGATGTCAATTTGAATGAGGCATAGAGTTAAGACAATGTTTCCTTCATGGGTAAATATTTGAAGCACAACAGCAAAAAATAAAATTATTAATTTATTTTCAAGTTTAATAGTCCATAGAAAACTCATGCTTTTACAAAACTGATCTAGCTAAGGCAGAAATAAACAAATAAATAAAATTTCTTTAGCTATTGATGAGGATTCCAGAACACATGATTTACAAGATCAATTATAATAATGGAATAATCTTTCTTAAGCAATATATTCTCAATAATTATAAGTGAGTGCTGTCCTTAAGAAAAAAAAATGACAACATGTAATGAATAGAAAAGAAACGATTGGTTTTGTGAGCTTATCTTCACTTAAGTGTGGTTCTAATCTATTCTATATTTGCTAATGAAAATCTTGTTTCTGATTCTAACAAAAAATCACGTTTTTATTAAACATAAATAACTTAACTTTCCCTGCCAATGATTTTTAAAAAATTCTTTCTACATTCTTTCTCATTTTAAAAATTACCCTTAAACTCTAGTGTCTTACAACTTATTAATTATCATTCTACATATTCACACATTAGAAATCACCATTGAAGTCCTTCATGGCTTTCCAGACTTCATCAATGTCACTCTCTAATTCTCAACATCCTAGGATGTGTCGCCTATAGAGTGATTTGTTTAGCCTTACAGGTATAAAGTATTTATTTCTATCACTTTTACTTTCATCACAGTACAGCTGTAATGTTGTAAATTCATACTGCAATTCTGATTATAGCATCATTTTAAAAGAAAACAACTCTTGTCAAGCACCCATCTTAAAAGCAGGTCAACAGCATGGCTATTTTGATGCCATTGTTAATTTCATATGCTCTTTACTTATTAATGGGCTTGAGACTTCATATTCTGAATTACGTTTATGTTTGAAATATTCGAAAATACTTTTTTTATTCCCCTGTGTCATCTGTTAGCATTTTGTTTCTTTTGACCCAATTCACTACAGTTTTCACTAATAGCCTAAATTTCATCTTTAGAAATTCACTCACTTATTCAAATTCAGATGCAGTGTTTTATTTTTCAGTTTTACAAGCTTTTAAAATCCTACCCAGTCACAAAATCAAACAACATGTAATTGATCAGAGGAAGGAATAAATGCAGTGTCAAAATTTTTCTAAGATTTTATAACACAATTGGATTACATTTACTGAAGAAATATGGAATATCTAGATTTTCACCAGATAAATGAATTATTCCTAATTCAGTGTATTTTCTTTTGGATTTCAATCAATACCCTTATATAGATAAGTTAGTGGTGCATATATATCTCTCAAAATAATTAGACTAAAATTTATATGCTTCTGGAAGTTTGTCCTCTGTTTATCTTACTTACTAATATGTGATGAATATTTTCCAGTTTAAATCAAGTAAGTATGTTTATTTGTATTAGACTAGGTGGTTTTAATGTTTGTTTCAGCCATTAAGTTTTCTCTTATGCTATTAACTAAGTTTTATGCTTTCTCTATTCCAGTGATATGTGCAAAATTCTTACTCTTCAAAGCTCTGATTGAAACCACTTCAACCAAAAATTATTCTACTGTAATCCAACCAGAAAATATGTCCACTCATTTGTTCTCATGACACTTACTTCATCAATTTTTATCCATTACACTCTCTTTTGTATTAAAATATTTTTTGTATAGTTGGTTAATATTCTGCTTTCATATACTTTATTATACCATGATTTGCCAATAGTTGTAGTTCTCAGAGGTACAAACAGGGCCCAGAATATAATGGATAATGAACAAATTCCAAATCATGTTGAGTTTTGCAAAGGGTATCAAACAAAGATTTGGAACTCATCCACACTAAAGTCTACTACTTTAGTGTTGTCCAAGGACATTGATGGCTCTGTTCTATAAAATATTTAAGGTATTAGGATTCATATATTTGTGGAAGCATTCTTTCTTTACTGCATATTTCTTGATAGGGAAAGATGCATAATTAGTCTTTCCAAAGCACACAGTGACAGACAATTTTATTGAAGTGGTTAGTGTCTTCTTAGGGAAAAAGAAAAGAAATGACAGCATTCTGGAAAAGTTAGACTGTAGTACTTGAGTTCTCTAAGGTGGCCTTATTTTGTGTCAAATTAGAACATTCATCTGTTAGACATTCAACCAGATATGTGACATCACAACCATATGAAATTTAATCATGCTGTCAGTGAAAGATCTCATTAATAGGGAGAGAATTATTGGATGTATGTATAATGAAATGTGACATTGACAGCTGAACTGCTCTTTCAAACAGCTGATTCATTCCCACTTCTTAAATTTGCTGTAAGGAGGAAAACTCCAACCTCAGTGACAAAAAATTATTCTTCCAATTCCCTGAATTTTCACCTTTTTTTTTTTTTTGGTCATTATCATTGCACATTTGCTGTTATAATAATGTACTTTTACCTCTGTTTCATTACAGAAATTTAACAACACAATTACATCATTTTCAGTTGCTCTATTTTCACTTTCAGAAAGGAGGCCAGGAGGGAAGAGGAAGGAAAAAAGAGAGAGAAGGGAATGTAAGAGGAATTAGAGATCAGTCGCAATTCTGTTAACTTAGAGCTTCTATAAAGGAGAATATTGGTATTCGTTAATGACTGTGTATAGCAAGCGCTTTAAACATTATCCAATATTCCAAAAAATTCTACAATGTAAGTGTTTTCACCATTTCATAGATAAAAAAGAGGATCTGAGATGTTTAACAGACTTTTCAATATTCCGTATGTAGAAATGGTGAGGAGGAAATCCAGCTGAGCTCTTTATAGAGATTTTGCTACATCCACTCTACTACCCTGTTTCTGAACTGTCAAGAATCATGTTCCACACTCAGGCAAACTCCTTATTTCTTAAAAATACATCATAGGAAGGGAGAAGTTCCAGCCAAGCAGTCTGGAGGAAGACGATGGGAAACCTTTGAAAGGTTTTAAGTTACTGGCAGGAAGACCAAATTGACAATTTAGGAAAAGAACCTGACTCAGTTTTACCTGTTCTCCCAGGTCTAACACACAGATATGTTCTGAGTCCACACTGAGTATATATTCCACATTGCAAATTCAAAATAAGAAGAAGAAAAATTAACTACGTTCTAATTATTACTTTACTGAAGGTGGTGGCATGGATAAGGTATTTTGGTATAAATTTTGATGAGATACCACTTTAAGGTACATTAAAATGTAACGAACATGGTACCTGTATAAAGGCATCCATTTCAACTTACATGTCTAATTCCCTTCATTCAAAATTTCCTTTTGAAATAACAAATACATTTTGAAAATGGAAATGAACCTGTCCTCTCTCTGAAAAATGGAAGATAAGAATGGATAACATCAATAGACAGATTGAAATTCAGATAGGACAGGTTTTGAAAGAAGTGCTAAGAAGCTGAAATACGAAATGGCGAAAGACATCCTGTCTGGAGAGTGTGTGGACAAAGTATCTCAGAGGAGACAAAACTAAATAAAAACAAACAAACAAACAAACATGAATTGTAGTAACACTGCAGAGAAGTGAATATAGAAGAACTAGAAAGCAGTAAATACTGTAGCAAATACCCAAGAATTTAATCATGATATATTTTTACTTTGTTTTATATTATTGTACTGATTTTGCCAGGCCCAATACTAAACTATTTATATGGTTTAGCCTATTAAATTAAATAAACAACCTTTCTTGCTTGATGCTTTTTATACCCATTATAAATATGATATTATAAAGGCTAAAGAAGGTAAAATAGTTTTATGAAGCTCTGCATATCATATGGAAAGAGGCTGGATTCAAATCTGAGCCAGACTAAATCTCGAGCCTGAGCTGCTAACCTCTATACAATAATACTTCTCCAGGCCCATGAAAAAATGTATCTTAGAAGATAATAAATTAAGTAATATATAAAAATATCTTTAATAAGGTAATATCTAAATCAATTTGTAATAATAATGTAAAAGATTTGTAACTCCCCAAAACCTGTTATTAAAAACTAAAAATTGTTATTTTTTTTAAAACTCCATAAATATGGTTAAAAGACACAATTCAATTGATAAAATTAATTTCTCTATAAGAATAAACCAAATTAAATATGATTAAAATATACTCATACTTACTTTAAAATAATTATACAATTTTCATATATATGATTTTTCAAATATATGTGTACATAAATGAATATATTATATATGAGTTCTCTTCCTTAAATAATCAAAGATCTGTATACACAAATGTAAAACATTTTTTAGAGTAAATTACTGATTGTTGGTGAATGATATAGGATAATAGACCTACTCATACATTGTTTGAAATTGCTCCTATTGTTCTGAAGGGATATTTGGCAATGAGCAAAGAAATGCCCCAAAATAGATCCAAATATACATAGATCCAAATAAAGTGGCCCCCAAATTGTTTTCTATAGATGTGGAAATTCAGTAAGAGATGAAAATGGTATTTCAAATAAGTGGAGAAAAGAGATATCATTCAATAGCCAGTGATATGGAATAAATTAATAAATCAGGATCCCATTCTCTCTGCTTAGAAAGACCTTCATTTTTCAATGATTATAAGTAATTCACAGATTTTATTTATCATCTTCTCTACTATATTTTTTAGAACTCTTACAATTCTGTTTTTAAAATTAAAATTGATCCATCTGAAAGAGGACACATACTATTTAAGGTGTTAATAAGCTGTTATACAAGTAATAAAAAAAAGCACAGCAAGGCAAAGAAAGTGTGCTCTTGGGGGACTTCAGTACATACACTGGGAAGGACTGCTGCGTACAAAGACTGAAGGCAGGAGGGACTGGTTATCTGAGACAGAGCTCTCCAGGCAGAGGAAACACCAGTGCAAAGACCCTGCAGGGGAGGCCCAGTGACTAGTGTGACACAGCAGGAGGCCAGCCTGTGGAAGAGGAGTGGGACACAAAATCAGAAGGACAGCCAAGGACCAGGTGACTCACTGCCTTTACAACATCTAAGGGTTTTAAGTTTCACTTAGAATGAGACTTCACACAGGGTAATGACATGATCTGGCTTGTGTTTTAAAGTCTCACAGTAGTTACACTGTCAAGAGTAAGTGAGTTAGAAGGTTCTACAATCATTCAGATGAGACATGATGACTGACTGTGGGTCATGATAGATGGTTTGATTCTGAACATGTCTTGAAATTAGGGCTAGTAGAATTGGTTGAGTGAGTGCGTGGGGTGTATAAAAAGGAGGAATTAAGTTTGACTCTAAAGGTTAATGAGAAAGATTCAATATTACCAATCTACACAAAGAAGCATACCACACATACACACACACACTCTGCAATACAAAAAGTGATGAACATTAAGCAACTAATTATAAATGTCCAATATGCATATGAGATGATGCCCAGTACTTATGTGTCTAGAAAGATAAAAACCCCATGAATTCGGTAAATATCAAATTGTTGATGCTCCAAGGTTGGCACATCCATGCAGAAGCAAGCATTCTCACACATTTTGAGCAACAGTTTGTTGTAAGATATTTTACAGGAATATTAGATAATTTCTCTCATATTTTAACATACATGCCCTCTTTGACCTGAAAATCTCAGGGCTAGGAATTTTTCCCTGAGGATTAGCTTGTGTACATTAGCCAAGGAAAGTGTACACAGATGTTCTTTACAGTACTGATTTAACAGCAAATCATGGATTCAACCAAAACATTTACTATATGGCAATCATTTAAATTACAGTTAATTAAAAATAAAGCATTCAAGAAGAATGAGGTAGAACCATATGGTTGGGCAAATGTAAAAGGAATGTTGTGAAAAAAATGAATAAGTCTTTCAAAAGATAACTGAGTATATAGAGAAATATGTACTTAGTCATGGCTTTATTTTTCAGGAAATATTATATACAATTCTTAAAAATGGTTATTTGGGGAATGATGAACTCAGAAATTGGTGCAGAGGAACATTTTCATGTCTTTATGTTGTGACTTTGCTATTTCAATTTTATAACCACATCCATGCTTTCCTTTTATTTGGTAATGTCTACTGGATTTATGTGAGTGGTGTATTTATCATCATTTTTGACTTTATTTATTTTATTGTCATTTAAAAGAATAAAAAAGAATAACTGCTTCGTAAGGTAAAAGTAAGAATATGATATGAAAATACACAGTCTAGACCCAGGAGTGGAGATTCAAGACCCCTTAAGCACAGTTGGGAATAATATAAAGTTACTAATAATTTCTGGGGATGTAATTGATAAGATCCTATAAAACAGTATTCACTTTCATTTCTTTCTTGACATGGACAGGACTCAGTAGAGCTCTACACTCTGGACTCATTCAGACATGAATGTGTGTCCTGATTGTAACCTTTCAAGGCCTTTGACCTCAACAAAATACCTACATTTTCTCAACATGTTTTCCTTTATAAGCCTTATAGGATTATTTAAGGATTGAACAGTCATAAATATAAAGTAACCCTAGCACAGTGCATGGCACTGAGTAATTTTGTTCAATAAATGGTAGTTATTAATGCAATACTTAGAATTGGGGTGTCCTGAACCATGTGCAGTTTCCAGTATTTGCTAATTTCTTCCTCTGAGAATCTTCTCTGCTCTGAATACTTGAAATTTCTGAGAGTCAATGTGAATTTTTTCACATCCAAGGGAATGCCCACTTTAGAAAGAGTAAAAAATGGAGTATAAACATGACATTTTGTTTCTTCCTTGCTGTAGAGAGTAATCCATTTGCCCATGTCTGTAGAATTCCTATTTATATTTATTCAGAAATGACTTGTTCTTAATGCATAATTCATTTTATTACACCAACATTATTCATCCTAATATTAGTTCTATACTGTTTATGCCTCAAATATTCATGTAGTGGGTTTAGCACAAAAATGTAAGCTAACACATGTTCTTGAAAATAAGAAGGAAATTATAGCAGACATGTCTATCTTAGAAGCCGTATTTTTTCCTGGTACATAAATTGCACTTCACATAAAATAAGAGGCTATATTTTTACTCCTTTCTTCAGTGCTCTTCTCTGAATTTATGCTCAAAATCAAATCTCAGTTTAAATTAATCTCTCTAAACACACACATACACACATACAACTAGGTAACAAAGTTGTAAAACATGAATATAATTATAAAATTATGTCTTTCTATTTTCAAAGGAATTCCTGCCCCATATCAATAGCAGGCAGATAAAGGCAATTACATCCTTATAATTCAGCATTTAATTCAGTGTGAGCATTATGAATGAGATGCTAGGGGAATGTAGAAAAGAATGGTAATTTGGGCTGGGGAACAATCACTGAAATCTCAGTAAAGGAACTAGAGCCTAGAAACAATTATACAGACAGAAGCATGGTGACAAGTATGAAATATTAAGAAGCACAGGGGTTATTTAAGGTGGGGCGGGGAAGATGACATGATATGAATTGTTTTAAACAATTTGCAGCACGTATGCCACACACATATATATGTGTAGGGATCAAATAAGTGGTGGTATTTAAATGAAAATATACGTGCATACGTTAAATGTTATTCTGAACATATTGGAAAAAGTATTTTTTGTAGTAAGCCGTTCGGCTGTTCTTGAAGGTGCCATAGAATTGATGAGCAATACCAGTCTGTCTTGAGCAAATTGTCGAAGCTCAAATGGAGAAAGTGTTTGAAATGGTCAGTCAGAACCATCTGCTTATTAAAGTGTTTGCTAAGAAGTCAGGTCTCAAGTGCTCATGTATGTACTGACGACGTGCAAGTTGGTGAGACACTGAATTCTCCTTTATCAGAGGGTCACCGCTGTCGTTCTTCCTCCACCACTCCTTTCTTGCAACAGTGGAGAGAACAACTCAGAAAAGCCTGAGATCAGCTTTGATCTATGAAAAAGCTAATTAAGGCAAAACAAAAGGTAAGTAGTATAGAGCATGAAGAAATAAATTAAGCCTTTTCCCCCAAGGAAGATTTGCTATTTATTCATAAAGGTGTCAAGGAGTTGATTTTATAGGCCCCGATGGAGTTTCTTTCCCTAACAAAATATCTATTATATCAAACATTAATTACTACAAAATAAGAATTATTTCAGCTAAAATTTCATTATTTTAAGAAACATCCTAATTATTAGACTGCATTAAATAATTGGGATAATTGGAGGCTTGAAAGAGAGGAAGGGAGACAACCACTGAGTGTGTAGGTAATGATTAAAATGGATTCAACCATTAAAGGAAAAATTGTCAATTGAATAAAATAAAACGTGTCCTACCTTCCAGCTGTAGTGAATGCTGATTACTTTCATAACTCCCTTTATACTCATTTTGTGCATCACATTTGGTCACCCGGTCATACATAATTTGTTTTTGAGTGTAATTAGTAATCCCAAATGTCCTTGTCTTGTCCCTGGACTCAAATGGATGGTTCACATCTGCAACTATTTCCCAGGACACAGTATGAAAAGTGCTATGATACAGGTACAAACCAGGTTTGGTAAAGGAAATATTTCCGAGAGGCACAGAAGTGTGAAGCAGTGAGGTACAGATGAACCATGTAAAGCGGCCAGAGATATGGCAAGAAAGGACGCTGAAAAAGTCAATGGAAACAAGTAACTTTGAAGGGCATGTTTGACATCTGAAAGAAAGGAAAATGTATATTATGATGATATATATTAACCTTGGGATTTCAAATGCTATATTCATGATTGGTCTTGGGTTTAAGAGAGACCACAGTGGCTGGTATATAATATTTGGATTGGGGTAGTAAGTGATATTGAAAATAAATTAGAGGTAGTAATCCAGGAAGAGAGAATCCAAAATAGAAAATTTATAATTGTCCCTAAAAGATATACTCTCCAGAAAACATACACATATAATGTAATGTTGCAGTAAATCATTAGTTTAAGGAAAACATAAAATTCTATAAATCAGTTTATTTGAAGAGGGAATTATTTGGTGGAAAAACTGGACATATCTATTATATTTAATCTTTTAAAAAGGCAAATATTCAGAAATAGAACTGCCATTAAATTGTGATAGGGAAGAAAAATGTCAAAAAGTTAGCTAATAAGATCTGGGTGTTTGGAAAAGCTGTGTAAGTGTGAAACATAAATATGAAAGTTGTAAAAGAGCATTACAAATATAAATATGTTGTAAGGAAATTTTATTTTGTTTTGTTTTATTTTATTTTATAAAGTTTTTGTGACATGGATTTCCCAGAAAATCTGTATTAAAAATATCCAGGATAATCAGAAGACATAAACTGTTGTAAAGAATATTTTTTGGTAACCAAATTTGCAAATAAGGCTGAAGAGAGCTTAGTCAATCGTAATTTTCATTTTTATCTAATGTACTCAAGTGTTTAAACTCTAAATGTGTATATTTAATAAATAATTAACACTTTAAATCATCTTGTAGATGATCCCTGAATGGTTGATTTACTTTCTAAAATATGAATAATATTTATTTGGTTAGGTGGGAAGTACTTTATCAAATAATATATTAATAAAGCATAAGTTATTAAATCATGGTATTTGTTAAGGACTGTTATCATCATTAATTATCAAAGTCATTAATAATAAATAAACAAGACTCTGGAGTCATCCTTGACTTCTCTTCTTCTCTCAAACATGTTTTAAATGTGTTTAAAAAACTTTTTGCCCCTACCCTCAAAATATACCCAGATTCCATTGACTACTCTACCACCGGTCCCCTGCTGGGAGCCCTGTGGTTGAATTAATGCAATACTGCTTCTAATTTGTTCTACCTGCCTCAAGTCTGTTGTCTATATAGCAGCCAGAGTGATCCTTTAAAATAGTATATCATTTTATGCCATTCCTCTAATTAGATGTTAGCAATTGCTTATCATTTCAAACTATCTACAAAGCCTTGATTCCTCTGTAAACTGATTTACATTATTCTTTGTTCACTTTGTTACAGCCCTCTGACATATTTAGAGTTCTTCTAACTTTCCAGGAACAATCCTCTCTTAGAATTTTTGTATTAGATGTTTCCTCTAATCAGAATTTTGTCCCCCTCCCCACTCTCTGTGTGGCAAACCACCCCATCTCCTTGAAGGTTACTCTGATGCAACCTTCTCAGGGTTGTTCCTTCTCCTTAAAATCGTACACTCAGCACTCTCAATCTTTTTTTCTTCTATTCCTTTGTCCCCATAGGTTTTATGATCTCCCAACATATTAAATTATTTACTGTTTAATGTGTCTAGTACATATTATTCATTTCCCACCCACAGCGGGCATGTAATTTCCACAAGGCAGTAATCTAGGACTGTTTTATTCATTGATAAAAATCAACTATTTAAAAGCAAGCCTGATGCATAATAGGTGTTTAGTACATATTTGTTGAGTGAATACATGAGTGAATTAATAAACAAAGGGATATTCTATGGTGTCCTGGAGCTGCTGAAATAACCACCTCTGAACATCTTAAGAAATAATAATTTCCTAATTGTTTGAAATGTGGTCACTGTTTTCTGTTACCTGTAGCTGAAATTCTCTGATCCCAAAAGCCAGAAGAAGTATTCTATCTGGGATATGTTATTCTGATATTGGACTGATACATGGTATAATTATTGAAATAATTAGTTTCAGAATTTTAGACTTTTATAATAAGGCACAGGAGTTGGAGATGAAATAAAAAATTCATATTTTTTAGATGATGCATTTTAGATTTAGCTACATATTTAGATTAAACTATGTTAAAGTCCCCAACATCACAACTCACCAATACTAAATACATGAAAAAGAATGTTGTTATTTTTTATGTAATTATACCAGACCAGTGATCTTACAACCAGCTGTCACATCTTGTTAACAACAGATGTCACAGATGATACAATGAATTCTTGTAACTGTTTCCAACAAATAGTTAAAACAATCTTCAATCTGATAGCATACAGCTGTTTTTTGTAACGCACAAAAGCTAATTTGCTTTACTTCACATGATAATAATAACTGTCTTTCAGACTGTCTTAAAACACCTGGTAAGACAAACTCATTGAACTCATTGGCTGTACTGATTATCAAACACCAATCTTTTGGAAAGTCTTAGAACCATACTCTGCTATCCATGCACCTATAATTATACACAGCCTACATTCTTAAAATCACAGATCTCCATATATTATTTTATACTTCTTTGCAGAATGTATAACATGGAATCTTTTTCAATGACATGTGCTTCTATCCTATTGTTTTGTACTGCTATTTGGCAGTTAAGTCATGTGGTGACTTGCCCCACTATCATATTGAATAATTGTCCAATCAATATAGATAAAGAGTGAAATAATCTAGCAAGCAATATTTAATTTCATCAACCGATGATGGTATAATCCATCTTTTCAAAGAATGGAAGACTCAACCAACCAGTACTTAATTCCAGAGCTCAGCATTGTGCTGGCTACCATGAAAGATTACAAAATATTTATATGTTAGGTTATGTGGAAGTTTTAGGGCTAAAAGATGAAGATGATGCTTCCTTAAAATTAAGGAGGTCAGTGTAAACTTTTATGGCTAAATTTGTAAAATAAATATGGATAGTAAATTGCAGAGATGAGAACTATCAAGGTAAACTCTTTGAGGTATGTGGTGGTCTTATCTGGATTTGGGGAACCTGTTGAAGTTTTCCAAGATGGTGGGAAAGCATGCCAGGCAAGAGTATTTTTAAAGCACAGAAATAAAACATATATACAGAGGACTATTCAAATTTCTGTGATGCCGGAGAGAATATGAAATGTATTATGCTTGTGCATACCTGCGTGTATGTTGTGGGGAGATTATGGAGTTACTGGGGTGTAGGAAAACAAATGTATTATTAACTTAAAAATTAAATCTAGATGTTATGATTTTGAACAAGCTTTAAAAAATCTGGTACTTAATAAGTGATAATTATTAGAAAAAATAAGGGGAAAAGTGGATTAAAAAAAATGGACATGTAGTAATGATACCAGAATAAAATGACAAAGGTTTTGATCTAGATTATGAAAATGAATTTAAGTAAATGAATTCCTATACCAACACAATGAAAACAAAATCACTGAATATCTAAAGAAAGTTGTGACCTTAATAAACCAATGAACTTCCATTCCAATCACTACCACATATGCTTTTAAATGATTAAATACAGTAATCCTAAAAAAAAAATCTGGGGAATTAGATTATGAACACTGAATATTAACTACCTAATTTTAATAATTATTAGTTCTTTCCCATATTTTTTCATGATTTAAAATATAAGGCATTACATTTCAGTTTTTCATAGCCAGTTGTAAGTGAAACTGCAAAAACTCACTGAGATAACAGAAAATTAAGTCTTTTAAAAGACAAATCCAAAACAAAAAAAGATAAAATTTTGGAAAGTGGATCAATAATTGGATTGGTATCTAACTCATTAAATCTGATATAAGGAATGGCTAAGTGTTTCAGATATCAATAATCAAGCTCAGTGTAGCTTCTAAAAACTGCAAATATTCAAGACCTAAAGAAACCATATACCTCAGAAGAAAATTTATTACATAAATTTACTGAGCAAGAACACACACAAAAAAGAAGCAAATATGGCCCATACAAAGAGAAAGAAAACTGTCAATAGAAAACTGTCCTTGAGCAAGCCCAGATGTTGGACTTACTAGATAACACTTCATATCACTATTTTAAATATATATTTAAGGAACTAAAGGAAATATTGTTAAAAGAACCAAAGAAGAGTACAATAACACTCTCACCAAATATAAAACATCAAAGAGATAGAAACTGTAAAAAGAAACAGAAAACTGGACATGTTACATATTATTTGGCAATTCTAGAAATCAGTTTCTCCCTCCACAGAGTTTGGTGTCACAGGTGATATTTGTTTGTTTAGTGATTTACCTAGACTAATTCAGTAAAGCCTGTGTTCTTTGCCATTGGTGGCTACTGAAGTCTCTGTTCCTTTAACTTAGTGGTCTGCTAAGGCTTTAATGGAGATTTTTTAACAATGCCTGGTATCAGTAAGTCCCCTCTCTTTTGCTGAGTAACTCTGGATGTACATTGGGGCACAGGGAGTGAAGAAACAATGGAGTTCTATAGAAGCCACGTTTTTGTACACTGTTAAGCTGTTAAGATGTTAAGTGTAATTCTCAGGTCAGCAACTAAGAAAATAACTTTAAAAAGAGTGTATATAAAAATGCAATTGGTTTTTGTATATTGTTGTTATATCTTATAACCTTGCTGAATTCACTTACAGTTTTACAAGTGTTGTTGTTTAATCATTGGGATTATATAAAATGTCATTGGCAATGAGACAAGTTTTGTTTCTTCCTTTCCAATGTGTGTGCTTTTTGTATAATTTCCAAAAATATTGTGGCTTATGAAACACTCTATTTTTTTAATTCACTCATGACAGCTTTACATTTTCTTGGAATTTTAACAGTTCATTCAGCCTTTTAATTTTGTTGGTTTATATAGTAATTTAAGCCAAATAAATGTCCATCCTTATGTTGCAGAATACTGGAGAGAGATCAATTCCTATTCTTTGCAAAACAATTTTAGAATGAATCATTCTTTTTTTGTTGTTGTTTCTTTCTTTAACAAACTATATTGAGCGAATAAGAAGTAAGCCACTTGTTGGAAGAAATACCTGCTCCTGGAAGATAAGGTGTGACCCAATTAACCATTTGACTTCCCAAGAGTAGCAGCTCTTCCCTCAAGACTTGCTTGCTTTCAAGCCCCTCACCTTGTGCCCACTAGTCTAAAGCCATTATGTCAGTAATACTATCAATTCCAAGTCATTCCTGTGCTGTCTCACTTTAAATGTCTCCTCTGATTTCTTATTTTGAGATACAATTAAGACTTTATCCAGGTGATGCTTTCCCTTATTACAGTAAGTCTATTAAATCTAGCTTTGCTTGATCAACAGGCATTTCTGGTGGCCGTTTGGAGTGCCCACACTCCAATATCTATTGATATAGATAGTCATGACACTTAGAGTATTTTTAATTCTCTTCTATGTCTATACTTATTTCCATTTTTCATCATCTTTTTCCTTGATTACTCTTGCTGTGTTTTGTTAATCATCTCAAATTGTATCTGTTTTATTGAATTATAGCTTTATATTTATTGTTTCCTTCCTACCTTTGTTTGCCCCCATTGCTTTATTTTATAATTCTTTTCTGGGAAAATGATCATTTCATAAGATTTATTGTATTATTGTATTAAAACATATGATTCAGTGGTTTTTAGTAAATACAAAATTGTGCAACCATTTCCAATAATTCCAGAATATTTTCATAATCTCAAAAAGAAATCCTGTACCCTTTAGTAGTCATTTTCCTTCTCCCTCTCCACCCAGACCCTGGTAACAACTAATCAACTTTATGTCTTACACATTTGCCTATTCCAGGTATTTCATATAAATGGACTCACATAATATGCTACCTTTTGTTCTGACTTCTTTTATTTAGCATAAGATTTTCAAGACTTTTGCATGTTGGTATACTTCATTCCTTTCATGACCAGATAATACTGTGTAATACCACATTTTGTTTATTCATTCATTGGTTCATGGATATTTGAATTGTTGCCATTGTTGGGCTGTTATGAATAATCCTGCTATGAATGTTCATTGAAAGTCTATTCTGTCTGATAATATAGCCACTCCAGCTCTTTTTGGGTAACTACTATATATCTTTTCCATCATTTTACTTCTTATTTGTGTCTTTGAATCTAAAATGTGTAGATAGCATAAAGCAGCATAAATTTGGTTCATGTATTTTTCTCTGCCTTTGTTTGGATTACTTGATCAACTGATTTAATGTTATTATTGATGAAGTCAGATTTATATCTGCTTTTTTACTTCTTATTTTCTACTGTGAAAATTGATAAAGGGAAGACTCACTGAAATGGAGTTGGGAAGCCTTCATTGCGAGCTCTCATGCCCACTATTGCTGGTCAATTGCAGACTCCACCAGAAGGAAGGGACAGACACTTTACAACTCGTACTGTTTTGGCTACTTTACCACCAAGTAGTAGGAGGGAAGAGTTTCTGCCTCCCCCAACAACAGCCCAGCCAATGAGAGACTATTTACAGCTGAGCCAATAAACTGCAGTGATAGCTGGGATTTCCTCCAATGGACTTTTTGCTTAGAACAGTCCCTCTACTCTCCCCCTTTCCTCTATAAAGCAGCATTCCCCTCCTTTGTTCTCCAGATGTGCTTGTGGTTTTGCCCTAGCTTGCTTGTCCCAAATTGTAATTCTCTACTATTTCTGAATAAACCCATTTTTTTTTCTGGTAAAATAACTGACAGTTCTATTTTTAAGGTTAGGACTATATCCTCTGCCTTTTTTGACTCTGTTTCTCTTTTTCTTGCTTTTACATTAAATAAATTTTAGTGTAACATTTTAATTCCTTCAATTAAATATTTCAGTATATTTTTGAGTCATCTGCTCTAGAGCTTGCCAAATACATCTTAATTTGGGAGAATCAATTTCAGATCTGGATCTGTGTTAACAACCCATAGATATAAAAATGTTACATAGCTGTATTCCTCCTCTTTCTGTGTTATTATTGTTACACATATTACATTTATATATGCTACAAACTCAACAATACACTATTATAATTGTTAGAATTATTACTTTATATTATGTTAATGAAAGTTCAGAGGAAAGGAGAGTGAGCATATATTTATAGAGCTTGTTACATTTATCTTCTTATTTACCATTGTGGTTCTTTTCATTTGTCCCTGTGGGTTTGAGTCACCATCTGGTTTTACTTCCTTAGTCCACTACAACTTTGCTCCTTCCCACTCTTTTGAATTACTAGCAAATATATTCCATTTCTGTATGTTAGAGTCTCAACAATATTACATATATATTGTTTTGTACAATTGCTTTTAAAATCAGGCAAGAGAAGAAAGAAGAAAAATACACACTTTTATTGTCTTTTATAATTACATAAATATCTTTACCAGTGCTGTTTTTTTGACTTGCCAGCTGCTGTTCTAGACCATTCTGTCAAAGAACTTTGCTGCAAAGTTGAACAAAGATGTGGTGCAATAACCAATGGCAAATTGTGTTCTGCTGTTTCTTTTGTCTGGGCTCCAGAATAAACCTGAAGGGGAGCAGAATATGTTACCCCAAAATACACTTCTTTGGCATAAAGATTATTTTAGTCTGATTATTTTAAGAAATAGCAGACATAGGAGAAACTCTGAAAACCAAACAGGAGTCACGCTTTTGTAAGAGACATTTATGTTCACACAGGGAAACCCCATTTGTAAGAGGAAGGGGATGATTTCTACATCTCTAGAAACTCTTATTAATGGAGAAGCCAGGGATTTAAATCTGTATAACAACCACATCCTTGTTTACTGTGCTTTGCCTGGTAACCTCCCGTAACTGAACTCCCCTATCCCCATCATTTTATTTTGTCTTTAGCTAGAGGTGGTATTTAAGGTGGTGAGTTGGGACATTTTGGAAAGTTACACAGTTTTTTTCTGGGTATCTCCCAGGTATATAGGAGATATACATGTTATTAAGTTTTTCTGTTTGTTCTCCTGTCAATCTCTTTTATTGCAAGGGGTACGGACTCAGTCAAGAGTCTAGAAAGGTAGAGGGAAACTATTGGTCCCACCGTGACAATGCAAAGGGAGTAGACCTTCCCTAGCTGACTCACAGACGTGCAACCTGAACTGGAGTCACCTCAGCTAAAGTGCAGATCTGTGAGCCTGAGAACAAATACTTGTTCTTATATTTGACTGAATTTTGTGGTGGTTTATTTTTTACACTAAAATTGACCATTAAATATGGGGACAGTCTAACATCTAGCAACAAATATTAGAAAATGTAGCAAAAAATGTAACATGTAGCTTTATACAGATACATACTGTCAGTAAAATTGCAATATTTCCAGAATCTCTTGCCTGGCCTTAGTGCATCTCTATATCGATAAGTGTTTCCAAGGGGTGGAGAGAGGTTGTCCATCTCCGTATCAATAGGTGATTAGAAGGGTTGTGGGAGTGAGGGCATATTTAGACCGTGGAGGTTGGGTGGAGTCCCTTTCTGCAGCCAGGTCATGAGAGAAATGGGTGAGCAGAAGTGGACGACTGCTTATAAGCAATAAACAGGTTTCTCCCACTTTATTTCTCCTTTTGACTGATTTTGGTATCAAAGGTTATTTGCCCCATGCTGGGAACATATTTTCCCCCCCGGAATTACAATATCTATATACTGTGGAGCTCAAATGACCTTTGTCATCTGAGAAACTACATGGAGGCATATTTAAATGGATAAAAGGTTAGAGAGGCTGATAGATAAATCAATGAACAGAAAAATAACTCCCTAACACCAAGGGATGCATTAAAAAGTATGTGAACAATTTATGAAGAAAATTAAAAATCTTTAATGCCTGACCTCAGAACCTCAGTACCTTGTCAAATCTACATTATCAAAATGATTCACCCCACTCTGTCGTCTCCCTGATATGATTTATTTCCATATCAAAGAGTAATATGTATACATTTAACTGTCAGATCATGCAAGAAAAGGGAAAATCATCAGGCCAAGGAAATCTTGAAATTGTTGATTTTGACCTCCCAGCCTTTGCATACTAGAAAGGATTTGAAATGCAGGGTGAGCAAGATAATTCTCAGTATCCACACATACACACAAATTATTATGAAGTAAATATTAGGAGAAAAAACCCAACTGACCAGTAAGTATGTGAAAAGATATTCAATCTTCCTACTAGTCAAGGAAGCAAAATTCATACCACAATACTGTTCAGATTCAGTAAGTATTTTAAAATCTCTGTCAATAGCAATGATAAGGATTATCATTTTACTCTGCTCTTGGGAGTATAAATTTCTATCTATATTTTGAGAGGAATTTGGCGATATATTTAAAGATGAAGATGCACATAGCCTATGGCTCACCAACTCTACTGTATGGATAAATTTTATAGTGACTATTTTTACACATGTAAGATAGGACCTGTATATGAATGTACATAGAAGCAATGCTTTTAATCACAATACTATTGATACTAAAAAAAACAAAAATATAACATTTTTTCAATATACCCTTACAGTGAAATACCATAAAGCAGGGAAACTGTACTAAAGTATGACACTATGGATGAATATCTAAACAATACAAATGGTCTCATCTTATTATCATCTGACTTAATGATTTTTTGACTTAACTGTGAAAACTGATACACATTCAGTAGAAACTCTTACTTTGACTTTAAAATTTGGATCTTTTTTTGGGCTAGTGATATATAGTATCACTGGGTGCAAGCTTCCTCGTGATGCGGACAGCAGCAGGAAGCTGAGACTCGCAACCAGCCACAAAGTCACAAGGGTAAACAACCACCACACTAACCATTCTGTTTTTTGCATTAAGTACAGTATTCAATAAATTACATGAAATATTCAACACTTCACTTTAAGATAGATTTTTGTTAGATGATTTTGCCAAACTGTAGACTAATATAAATATTCTGAGCACATTTAATGTAGGCTAGGCTAAGCTGTGATTTTCATTAGGTTAGGTGTATGAAATGCATTGTCAATTTACAATATTTTCAACTTAAAATGGCTTTATCAGGATGTAAACCCATCATTAGCTGAGGAAGATCTGTGTTAAGAAAATAAAAAGCATGTTCTATGTGAGGTAGGGCCAGGGACATGGGACATAAGCATCATGGTTAACATTTCCTGCCTATGATATAAAAATGGCAAGATATAAACAGTACAGTAAGAACAGGAGGAACTTCATCTTAAGGCTAAGATTTTATTTTAAAAACCAGGGAGTTAGGAGGTAGGATTTCTAACATATTCTTTGGTAATAAGCCAACAATCTGTCTTAAGCCTGGGCAAGCCATCCTAACTGATATGTTCCCGGTACTTGAGGGTAATCATTATCTTGGTGAAGAACAGGACCAATAACTTCTTTTTGTTCAAGACTGACTGTGGATGGTGACGTAATATCTGTCACTGGAGATGGACACCATGAGACCACATGTCAAGCCTGTGCCCCACCTCCCTCCAGCCTTTGCCCCATTCTTGAAGGCCTTAAAAGACAGAGTTCTAAGCCTTTGAGTGTACCTTCTCTCTGAGGCTTCCCACATTCGCGTTTCTTCAAGTTTGTACTTTTTGCCTTAAATAAAGACTTCTTACTGCTCAGCTTAGTACATTTTGACTCTGTACTCTTCCAGTACTAAGTGCCTTTGTTACTTCACTATTTCATTCAATTTTCTAGACTTAAGCACAAATTCTCACTCTGTTATACTCCAGAAAAATAGGAAGAGACCACTGAGATCTCTGATTTGGGCTTGCAAGCTCCCATCATCTCAGGGACCCAGATGAGACTGCAGCTGTATGATAAGGATCTTTAGTAGCCTGCTCCCAAATCTCCTTTTTTTTTTTTTTTTGCCTTTGGGAATTTCTCAGAACATAATCTCACTCCATCCAGTACTCTGTGGCTCCCTCAAATCCTGGGGTGGTGGGGGCTTAGTTCCCATACCACACAGATTCAAGCAGACAGTGGATGCTAGGTTACTCTGGATTTAGGAGTTGGCAAGGGATCTACCCCATGCTGAGCAGGAGTTCAATGATCTTCCCTCTCCTCTCTCGGTTCTTCCTTGCTCTTTACTGCCTGCATAACTGCTGCCATCCACTATTACTCTTGCTTTAGTGAATTTCTTCCTTACAAACACTCATCTGACCTGCTCAAGAATTCTTTCTGTTTCTGAGCCAAGAACACTCCTCCACCCAGGTTGAGGTTTCACCTAGTGCACCAGGACAGATCTTTCCAGAAGCAGATGCCCAACAACAGATGTGCAATAATATTCTACTTATTAACATTTAAAACATTCAAAATGGTAACATATTAAATAAGATATATAAATATTAAAATATTAATGTGTGGATATGATGGTCTTCTTCCAAAATAGGTGTTTTACTCTATGAGGAAAGAATGTTGTTATAATCAGACAGGGTTACACAGAGATATAAGTATATTATTAAAATTATATGATACAAATACACTCATATTATTTTTTCCTTATTGTTACTCTAAAATATTTGTAAAATATTCATAGACTAAAAGGAAATATGAAGAAAGTATAGTACATTTTACCTGTTAATCATTTATTAGCTTTTATACTGAACTCTGTTCTAATAGCTTGCCAGAACTTTTGGATAGTTTTTACATGGATAATCTTCTGTAAGTTATGGCACATTTTTCTCTTTATCTTTCAATATTTTAAACCTCTCATTTCATTTTCTGCCTTATTACATAGGAAGTGATATGAAGCAGCCCTATCTTGTTACTGACTTTAGCAAGAATGTTGCTGTTGTCCCTTGCTATAATCCATAAGACTTGTTTACAACTTCATACAGGAAATATTTATCATAGAGTTGCTGAATATTATACAATAATTGTGTTATGCAATTATATGTACTTATTATATAACATAACATACTTTATGTGTTAGTTATATTCAACACAAGTAGACAAGTAAGATAGATGAGAGATGATGGGTAGATATATAGATAGATAATGATACACAGATAGGTATATAGATGATAGACAGTTATTGAAGCTATGATAAGATTATCACCCTTTATCTATCAATGTGGTGTTTGGAACTCAGATTTTCTGATGCTGATAGGTCTTCTTTTCCCTGCAGGTGCATTTTTTCACATCACTGTATTTCCTTTACTACATATATTTCATAGGTCAGATGAATTTACTTTTTCTGCATTGTACCTTTCCAAATAATGTCAACTGTTTGCATTAACCTAAAAAATGTTTTAATTAAAATCTTGTTTCATTATTCTGAGTTTGCATAACACAGGGTTTATTTCGTCTTTCAAGATTTGTTCAAACTAGTGTATAAAGCCATCTAGTGGCCTTTTGGAAGGCATAATTCTGATTACAAATTTAAGTCAACATTTTTATTCATTCAGAATTTTTTGTCTCTTCTTGAGTTCATTTAATAATAAATCTCTTCAAAATGTGCTTCCTTCATTTTTTAAAATTATTTTATTTCAATATCATTAATGTACAATTACTTGAACAACATTATGGTTATTAGATTCCTCCCATTATCAAGTCTCCCTCACATACCCCATTACAGTCACTGTCCATCAGCGAAGAAAGATGCTACAGAATCATTACTTGTCTTCTCTATATATACTACCTTTCCCATGTCCCCCCTCTATATTATGTATGCTAATCATAATGCCCCCTTTTCCCCCTTATCCCTCCTTTCCCACCCACCCTCCCCAGTCCCTTTCCCCTTGGTAACTGTTAGTCCATTCCTGGGTTCTGTGAGTCTGCTTCTGTTTTATTCCTTCAGTTTTTTCTTTGTTCTTATACTCCACAGATAAGTGAAATCATTTGATACTTGTCTTTCTCTGCCTGGCTTATTTCAATGAGTATAATACCCTCTAGCTCCATCCATGTTGTTGTAAATGGTAGGATTTGTTTCCTTCTTATGGATGAGTAATATTCCACTGTGTATATGTACCATCTCTTGTTTATCCATTCATCTACTGATGGATACTTAGGTTGCTTCCATTTCTTGGCTATAGTAAATAGTGCTGTGATAAACATAGGAGTGCATATGTCTTTTTCAAACTAGGCTACTGCATTGTTAGGGTAAATTCCTAGAAGTGGAATTCCTGGATCAAATGGTATTTCTATTTTGAGTTTTTTGAGGAACCTCCATACTGCTTTACACAATGTTTGAACTAATTTACATTCCCACCAGCAGTGTAGGAGGGTTCCCCTTTCTCCACAACCTCGACAACATTTATTGTTGTTTGTCTTTTGGATGGTAGCGATCCTTACTGGTGTGAGGTAATATCTCATTGTGGTTTTAATTTGCATTTCTCTGATAATTAGCCATGTGGAGCATCTTTTCATGTACCTGTTGGCCATCTGAAGTTCTTCTTTGGAGAAGTGTCTGTTCAGCTCCTCTGCCCATTTTTTTAATTGGCTTATTTGCTTTTTGTTTGTTGAGGTGTGTGAGCTCTTTATGTAATTTGGATGTCAACCCCTTATCAGATATGTCATTTATGAATGTATTCTCCCATACTGTAGGATGTCTTTTTGTTCTATTGATGATGTCCTTTGCTGTACAGAAGCTTTTTAGTTTGGTATAGTCCTACTTGTTCATTTTTGCTTTTGTTTCCCTTGCCCAGGGAGATATGTTCATAAAGAAGTTGCTCATGTTTATGTCCAAGAAATTTTTGCCTAAATTTTTTTCTAAGAGTTTTATGGTTTCATGACTTACATTCAGGTCTTCGATCCATTTTGAGTTTACTTTTATGTATGGGGTTAGACAATAATCCAGTTTCATTCTCTTACATGTAGCTGTCCTGTTTTGCCAACACCAGCTGTTGAAGAGGCTGTCATATCCCCATTGTATATCCATGGCTCCTTTATCAAATATTAATTGACCCATTATGCTTGAGTTTATATCTGGACTCTCTGTTTTGTTCCACTGGTCTATGGGTCTGTGCTTGTGCCAGTACCAAATTGTCTTGATTACTGTGGCTTTGTAGTAGAGCTTGAAATCAGGGAGCATACTTCCCCCTGCTTTATTCTTCCTTCTCAGGATTGCTTTGGCTATTCAGGGTCTTTTGTCATTCCATATGAATTTTAGAACTATTTGCTCTAGTTCATTGAAGAATGATGTAGGTATTTTGATAGGGATTGCATTGAATCTGTAGATTGCTTTAGGCCGGATGGCCATTTTGACAATATTAATTCTTCCTACCAAAGAGCATGGGATGAATTTCCATTTATTAGTGTCCTCTTTAATTTCTCTTAAGAGTGTCCCGTAGGTTTCAGGATATAGGTCTTTCACTTCCTTGGTTAGGTTTATTCCTAAGTATTTTATTCTTTTTGATGCAATTGTGAATGGAATTTTTTTCCTGATTTCTCTTTCTGCTAATTCATCATTAGTGTACAGGAATGCAACAGATTTCTGTGTATTAATTTTGCATCCTACATCTTTGCTGAATTCAGATATTAGATCTAGTAGTTTTGGAGTGAAGTGTTCAGGGTTTTTTATATACAATATCATGCCATCTGCAAACAAGGACGGTTTGACTTCTTCCTTGCATATCTATATGCCTTTTATTTCTTTGTGTTGTCTGATTGCTGTGGCTAGGACCTCCAGAACTATGTTGAATAAATCTAGGGAGAGTGTGCATCCTTGTCTTGTTCCCGGTCTTGAAGGAATAGCTTTCAGCTTCTTGCTGTTAAGTATAATGTTGGCTGTGGGTTTGTTGTATATGGCCTTTATTATGTTGAGGTACTTGCCCTCTATACCCACTTTGTTGAGAGTTTTTATCATGAATGGATGTTAAATTTTGTCAAATGCTTTTTCAGCGTCTATGGAGATGATCATGTGGTTTTTGTCCTGCTTTCTTCATTTTTATTTTTGTCTTATCATTTTTAAAATCTTTGCTTTTGTCTATAGTTATGTCCCTTAAATTGTTTCAAACTATTTATCTGTGACTTTCTCTTTTAATGTATCAGTTCTGTAGAATGTTAATTTTGGGGGGCAAGGGGGCAAGGGAGATAGGAATGGCCTGAGACTGTGCTCTTTTGCCTTTTTCCCCCTTCTATTCTTTTTTCTTTTTCTATTTCATTAATTTTACACTTATTTTTATAACTCAATTCCATATTTCTTAGGTTATATCATTCCTTTAAAATAACTTTTTATTGACATGCATATGAAACTATTAACTTTCTTCTAAGTACTACTTTTGCTGAAATCCCTAAGATTTCATGAGTGATAATTTGCTATCATTTAAGTGTATATAATTTGTAGATTTCATTATGCAATACTTTTATAATTATGAGTAAATTATGAATAACATGTTTTTATCATATGCCTTTATTACACAGTTTTTATTATACATGTAAAATGTATTATAATATTGGATGAATTTTGTGCTATTGCATTCATCCAGTGCATATAGCTTTATAATGTCAATTCTTGGAAATTTGTTCCATTGTTCCATTGTAGTTAACAATTTTACTTTATAAATATATATTCGATTATGAAATGAATGAAAAATAATATTTATTATCTGGTTTGGATTTGCATATGTATACAGACATATATACATTGCATATATATATACGTATACCTGTATACGTATATATATATGTAGCATATATTATACACATGTGAGTATATATGCATATATGTAATCAGGCTTGGTTGAAAACACGATTGTTAATTATTCTTTAAGCCATTCTTAACTGTACTAGTTTTTTGTCTACATGTCCTATGTTTGTTGACATTATAGCTCATTCAAATTCTACCATTATGGATTTGTTACATTTGATAATAATTCTAAATATTTGCTTTATGTTATATCATTGTTTTACTAGCTGTATATATGATTTTTCTATCATTTTAATTTATTAATTCCTTCAGTATTATGTGGTATCCTTTTTAATTTCTATATTTTATGTCTTAATTTTTTTTGTCTAATATTTAATGTAGCTTACTCCACTTCAGTACATTTTGGTTAGTGTTTGCCTCACACATGACTTTCTGTTTGTATATTCCATACCTTTCTGTGAAGTTTTGTTGTACATATATCACTTCTGAGTACCATGTGGCTATCTGGCTTTGTTTCCACACTACTGTGATAACCTCCATTTTTTCACACAGAATAAATGCTTAACACTTATTTTGGTTACTGACTTACCTAGATTGTATTTTTTACCTGTTTTGTAACTTTACCTTCTTTAATGCAAAATAATTTATTACTTTTTATTATCAGTACAAAATGAATTACATGATTTTCAATTTCCTTATTTCCTACCCTTTGCCTACATTTTTTATGATATACAATTCCTGTATTGAGGGTCTGTCTATGAAAAAAATTCTTCTCTTTATATGTCTACAAATGTTTTATTTTGCTTTCTTTCTTTACTGATAGTGTACCTGTGCATATAATTTTAGGTTCACAGTGACTTTCCCTCTGTACTTGATAGTAATGGACTATGTTATTCCTTACATTATTGTTGATGAGAAGCCAATCAGCTTATTAGAATCACCTAGTTATTAATTTGCCTGCTTTTCTGGTAGATTTTAAAGATTTGTTTTTCTTCTTGATACTTAGTAGTGTTCCTAAAATATAGATGGATGGGAATTTACTAATTTTTTAAAAAATTTCCTTGATTTTCAGACTCCTTGCAATCAAAAGGCATGACTTTTTATTCAATTCTTAAAATTTTAACTATTACTTTTTGATTATTTTCTCCATTATACTCTTCTATAATTATTCTTAAATGTTTGGTGGAACTTTTCAATCTGTCTTTTGTATCTCTTAATGAGACTTTTACATTTTATTTCCCTGTTTTTGTGCTGCATTCTGGGCAGTATTTTGGAAGTTAAAAAAAGAACTGCCTAAGTGTGAAGTAAGGACAAAAACAAAAACAAACTCCATGTTCCATGGAAATGGCTCTTTCAGATTTCAGTCAGATGACTCCATTTTCTCTTTTCCATAAATTTTATGGCTAGTGGAGAAAAATTAAGTAATAATAACAATAAATACCTACTATGCAGACAGACAGGCATGGGTTCAAATTTGGCTCAATCAGCTGGTGATGTCATGAACTAGAAAGAAATGTTCACGTTTACAAGGGCCAGGGAAGGTCGGGGGTGTCATGAGTCCCTTGGATGTATGATGTATTTCTGACAGCAGCAAGAGGCAGGACTGTAAACCACTGTCAACCATAGGTGTCTTTTGAGGAAGCACACAGTGCATTACAGCTTAAAAATTTTAAGTGTCTAATAAATATGTGTGTTGAGACATATGTTGACATGCACTTATCCATTTAATCATCACAGCCTTTACAGATGTGCATAATGTTCTTCATTTAATATATAGAATGACCAATATTCAATAAGGTAAAAAAAATACTAAAAGAGAGTAAAATTAGGTTTTGAATTCAAGTCTTTTTAACTGCAAAATGAGCTAGAAAAATTCTTGAAATGATATCTGAAGTTCTCAACAGTATTAGCTAACAGTATTAATGACAATGAACTTACAATAAAGTCTCATATGAAAAATAGCTATAATGGGAAGGAGTTCGATTTGGTGTTACGGGAAAGCTGGACAGTGTGAAATCAGAGTCAAGAAAGCATGCAACTTTACTGTATTCTGTAACAGAGCGGCCGACCTAATATCCGAAAGGCCCTGACCGCCTACTCTGAGGCTTCGTTTATGGCATTTTTGGCAAGGCAGGGATGTCCTTGATTGACAGTTCTTGGTCCTTAAGGCCTGATGTAATTGGTGAAATGTGGACATGGGCTAGGCTGTGCCCGCATTCTGATGTTGGATGTACCTCTACCTGCACTCTGATATTTCTTATCAGGGGGGCTCCTGGACATTCCCCAAGTCGTTCCTGGCCATTGTGGCTTCATCTGATTAACTCTCTGAGTCATTTCTGGCTCTCTGGCTTTCTCTGATCAACTCCCTGAGTTACTCTTGGTGAGCGCTACTCTCCATTCTGCTTATGTCTATCTGCCTAACAGCTATCCCCCAATTAAAATCAACCCTGAGAATGCCAAACACATCTAGGCTCGGCCTAAGAACCTAAAGAAGCTTTCTAAGTTTAACTTAAATTCAGAACGCATGGGACTCTAGAGCATTCTCTAAGTCTATCTATTACGTGGACAGATATGGCATAGCTGGCTGTAACACAGAGGCTGCTCCAAACACGTGAATGCCGGAAGATGGAAGGAGGGAGAGGGAGAGGAGGCATAGAGCCTGCTCCTTCCTTATCACACAGTCAACACAAATAAACAAAATTCTTAATTAACTTTGGCCCAGAAAATATCTGACATATAACCAAATAGATGTTCCTCAAAAACAGAAGGGATATTAATTAACGTAATCTATAGGTATCTATTCCCCCAGCTGTGAGTTGAAACAAATAAGTTGGAAGAGGAGAGGAAAGGATCCCTGTTCTACAAGTATGATTTAATAGATATTGAGCATACATACACATCTTATCAGGCACTTCCAGCACATATTATTTAAAAACTGTCACAAAAATACCCTTAAGGCAGATTGTAGAATTATAAACATGATAACGTGAAGACTGAGAGAATTTTAAAAATCTAAAACTTTCCAAAAATCATAGCCATTAAGTTGAAAAAATAAGTTTAGAAACACAGTTCATCTGGTTTCAAAGTAAGAAAAATTCCTCCATATTGTTCGTCCTCTAAAAAGGAAGAATCCTTGAACTGAGTCTGAAAACAGGAATGGGTTAAGGTAGGAGAAAGGCTTGTATATTTAGTTCATTATAGGCCTGTGCTAACATCATGAGTGTAGTCTATTCTGAGCAAACCAGCCTGAGTGGTGAAGTTAATAGCAACAGATTTTGAGGTAAAAAGGAGAATTAGGTTGAGAAAAGATATATGTCATTTTTTTTTCCTTCTTTGCTTCTGTTGTAAAGGAAAATTGTCTTTGATTTCAGAGAAATACTTTTGAAAATATACAATGTAGAAAAGCTGTATTTGGGCTGAGGTTACACCTGTGAAAGACATATAATAACCACTCTTCATAGGGATTTCATTTTCGTAAGAGAGTTAAACATTGAACAAGTAATCATAAGGTGATAAGTTATACAAAGAAAAATGGAAGATGCCATGAAAATGTATGACAAGGGAAATTAACCTAGTTGGATATCAGTAAGATCTTTCTAAAGCAAGTGATGACTGAACTCTCAAATTAGAAAGTAAATATGTATTAGCTAAAAGCAAAGTTTGGAAACTGTGTTTGTAGATAAAGGGGGAGGAAATTAATTTAGGGATACATATATTAGGTTTCTGGAAGATGTGGAGGGCCCAGATGGGGGCGTTAACCATAGAGTTTTGCTAATACTTATCTCCCATTTCTGATGTCTCCATCAGTTCTTAAATGCTCAATTGTGGTTGGGGAGAAGGTGGTTGTGATATTCCTCTAGTATTGCAATGCATGTTCCAGGAAAAGACAATGAACCAAAAAAGAGTTTAAACATTTGTAAGGAAATGGTTGAAGTAAGTGACCAATGAATCTAATCTGTAGAGGGAAAGAATTGAAGACAACATAGTTATTAGTGAGAATGTAATGGAGTCAATGAGCAGATGATATCAATGAGGTGGAAGAAGATATGGGATCGATGTAATTAAAACTTTGGAAACTTAGAAAGTGGTAAAGAGTTGTTTAAATGCAGAATTTTAGAGGTAGAAATGTTTCAGTAGATGCAAATTCAGTGTGTGGATGGAGGTTTGGGAGATAGGAATGGAGTGCTTTAGAAGTTAGGAGGAATGGTGTCTGAATGAAGAAGACTGAAGGTTCTGCCAATTTTTATTGGGTTTTCCAGATGGAAGTTGACCTTATCCTGCTTTAGTAGAACTTGGGGAGAGAGTACACAGTCAGGGAGTCAGAATAAAAAGTTGATAAATTGAAGCAAAAGGGGTTACAAGGTAAAGATTCAGATTACCACTTCCAGTGTGTGGAAGGGGGTTTCTCCACACCACCAAGCAATTCTTGGACAGCAGCTGGGTGTTCTATAATATAATTCAATTCAGACTTTATCTACCTGGAGATAGCATAAGATTCCACAGATTAAAATATAAGCCTGTCCAACCTCCCACCTCCCCAGTCCCAACTTCAGACACTTACGTCAAAAGCCCAGATGGCTACCTGGGCTTTTGACTGACTTGTTTATAAATTGGAGGTTACAATGGTCCTCTCCTTTTGTTTGATTGATTTTCCAGAGCAGCTTATAGAACTCACAGATATTTTGCTTACTAGATTAGCAGTTCATTGTAAAGAAATATAACTCAGGAAGAGCCAGATGGAAGAGACATATAGGGAAAGGTATGGGGAAAGGGCAAGGGGCTTCCACACAATCTCAAAGTACACCACTTTCCCCAAATCTCCTTATACTCACCAGCTCAGAAGCTCTCCAAACCCTGTCTTTTCGGTTTCTTTGGAGGTTTCATTACATAAACATGACTGATTAATCACTGGCCATCTGTCATTGATCCAACCTTCAGTCCCTTTCCCCTCCCTGGAAACCAGAATATATGGAGCTGCATTTCCAAGACTGTCATCAATAACCAATCCACAAGCCTTCTCTATGGACTAACCACCTATCCCCCAGACTTTCCCCACTTCGCATTAACCCACCTTCCTTATCTGTAACCAATGTAAATTTAGAGAACTTTATTTCCTTGAGAGTCCTCATAAAAGTGCCCTATTTCTTGAGACTAGAGAACAAGCTGTTTCTGTTAACTGTCCTTGTTGCTGGTGAAGCAGAAACTTCCTGTCCCAGGACTCAGTCCATATCTGGCTCACCTCTGTAAAGTCTCAATAAACCCTTTTATTTTAGAGATCGCTTGGTCTCTAGAGTTTTTGATTTGTCACTCTTATCACTCAGGAACTTCCAAAAGTTTTGGGAGCTATGAGCCAGGAACTGTGGACAAAGAGCAATTACATATGAGAAATATATGTTGGCCATCTGAGTGATCAAGTATATATTTCTCATAAATCACTACATTTCGGAGGTTAGTATAGTTTCACAGTATTAACCTTAGAGCAAAACAAAGGTGTTTTTGTAAAAGGAAGGTCATTATTTCATCAAATAATTATTATATCCTACAATATATCATGTACATCTAGGAAGAAATAATGCAATTAAACAAAAATGAATTAAGTAATTATATTTTTTATAGAAACTACAAAGGAAATAAAGATAGTACTAATTTAATATAAATAAAATAGTGATTTGTTAAGTTGGAGATGATAGATGATTTTCTAGTGGTAATGTCAGGCAAGAAGATAAGGAAAGGGAAGATAAAAATCCTTAAGTCTTCTTTGTGGGTATAAGAAAATGCACAAGGCACATTTAAGTGGACTGGAAAGAAATGTATCCTCTGAGAAAAGAATGAAGTGATAAAGGGACCGATCAGTGAGTAGACTGAGAACACAGAGTAGTGTGTTTATCATGAAAGAGAAACACTAGCAGAAGGATTCAGTGGAGGATTTTGTTGGGGTAAGGAACATAGGAATTTGCACTGGATGTAAATGATGGAACACAAAGACAAAAAACTTAGAATTAGTTGACAGCATGGTTTACATGATAAGTGGGTAATCGATATAAACTCTAAGAATGCTGCTATATCCTCAGAAGAATCCTTGGAGACTGTTGTGTTGTTTTTTGAGAGTGGCTTTTTCTTGAGGACTGATAGTGAGAAGGGGCATATGACAGGGAAAACCCTGGACTGGAGTAGATACATTAGTTAATGCTTCTTGTTTTCATAAACTGATGCAGAGGGGTGAAAGAGGTCAGTTGGGTTCACTCATTCAGTAGACATTATTGGACACCAGCTCCAAGCTAGAAACTGTATAGGCACTGAAAATACACCTGCCAATAAGATGAACAAAATATTGTTATCTTTCCAACCTAGAGAGGAAACGTAGACAAAATATATTATGAGAATAATATATAATGATGACAATATGTGCCATAAAGAAAAAGATAAAACAATAATGAGGATAGATATTGACAGGGATGGTAGGAAGTTAATATTTCTTATGAGGTAGGTATAGAAAGCACCCAACTTCTTCCTAGCCACCACCACCACATGTATGTCCATAAAGCGACATGTGGGCATGAAGAAACTTAAAGCAGGTGGGTGACAAATCACAGTGATACCTTACAAGAATTGTTCTGGCAGGGAAAACATCAAGTAGAAATTCCTAGAAGTTAAAGGATGCCTTGAGTGTTCAAGAACCAGAATCCAGTGTGGCTGGAGTAGAGGGAGTGGGAAGAGCTGAGTTCAGAGCAGTGGAAGAATAAGAATAGTATCAAACAATAAAGGGCTCTTACGTCCATGAAGGATTTTACCTTCTATGCACAGTAAGATTGGAAATTACTGGGGGATTCTGATCAGAGAAGTAACACCTTTTGTTTTAAAAGGAAGGCTCTGGCTATTGTGTTATTAGACTCTTGGGAAGCAAAGGTAGTAGCAGGGAGCCAACAGTATTAACACAGGCAAGACGGGAATGGGATGGACAGGCGGAAGAGCGGCTAGAAATAGTTACAGCCTGGATGAACTGTCAGGGTGCAGCCAACAAGATACTCTAATGTTTTGGAGGTGAGAAAATAAAGAGGAGGCAAGGAGGATACCATTTTTGGCCTAAGCAACTCAAGAATGACTCACTTCATGCTGGCAGGCCATCTTTTCTCTACGATTCTTTTGGCTCTTTGGCATTCCTTTAGAATGGCTGTCGTTTTACATATCTGATCTAAAGGACTTCAGTCATAATGAGAAGCTAATTGATTGATTGTCTAATTTTTAATTACTAAGGAATAATGGTAAAAATAAGAGGAATTTTAATAGGCTAAAATGAAAACTCAAGTTGATCAAAAATTGATTTTGACCCCATTCCCTAAAAACTGTAACTTTCCCTAGCTGAAAAAGTGTAATTGATTCCTTCATATAAAAAGTAGGGCAATTGAGGGCCATCAAATTAAAGCCAAAGATATGTTGCCAGGAATGAGGGGAGCTGCTGTTACAAGAACATTAGCATCCTGTTTTTCCAACTGAGTGGCCCTTCCCTTCACCATGTTGGTTGATTTTACATAGAACATCTTGTTGCTGGAGTCACGTGTCATCCCCAAAGAGTGTACTATGCTTACCTACCTTTGTTTGTCTTGCTCCCAGCATTGCTATATTATTCTTAGGGTTTTGAAACTTGTGCAACACAGAACTTCAGCTTTTCTCATGACTTGACTCCGTAATTGTAATCAATATCATGAAGATTTTTTCCCAAGGCTGGAAGATGGTTTAATGGATTATTTCATTTACAAATACAGATCATAAGGTGCTCCACTTCAAGGTAATCTAAGATCACCAAAGGACCGACATATAGCAAGTGTTCAGTTAGCAGTGATGAAGGGCAGATACTCTGCAGAATGTTCCAGTGAAGTTCTGTTCCAGGATTAAGGGGAGTGTGCATAGCGCTGTGAGTGAATCCTAGGGGACTCTGTGGTACATCTGGGGATGCTCCATGACTGAAGAAGGCAACCCCGAGCAGTTTGCCTCCATTTAGGGGCCTGAAGGTCCAGCCTTGGGAGAGGTCACTCTCTGTATCAGCGCTGCCGTATCCTGTGATATTAGGGATTACAGATTAGATGTGGATGTCCCTTTCCAGCCAGCAATTTGGAGCTCCTGGGGAAGGTGAGAATTTGGCTCCCATACCCATCTTGTATCTCTAAATATTTTAGTAAACATGATGGGCTTTCGATATTTTGAAATCAGTAATCCTAACACTTTTATTTGTAGGTAGGCAGAGAATATATATTTTATTAAAATATTAATGTATATTTAGTGGCTTAAAATAATATGCATTATGCTGATAATATGTATGTTCTGGTCATCAGAAGTGTCATTTAAAAAATAGATTATAGAGTGATAATATAAAAGTGTTTAATCTCTTTATATTTTAATAACAAAAATGACAGTTTCCAGGTGACATTAAAATTCAACATAAAGGAAGGGAGCCAAGATGGCGGCGTGAGTAGAGCAGTGGAAATCTCCTCCCAAAAACACATAGAGCTATGAAAATATAACAAAGAAAAATCTTCCTAAAATAGAGACCACAGGACACAGGACAACATCCAGACCACATCCACACCTGCAAGAACCCAGCGCCTTGTGAAGGGGGTAAGATACAAGCCCCAGCCCGGCGGGACCCGAGCGCCCCTCCCCCCGGCTCCCGGCGGGTGGAGAGAAACCGGAGCAGTTTTTTTTTTGGCGAGCGCTTTTTGGAAGCCTTAGAGGGACGGGCCCCCGTTGCTGGGGAGGCAGGGTGGCGGGACCGGTGAGGAGGTGCCTGGGAACAGCGCCGGAGGACAAAGAATATCCCGCGTTTCTCCCTGCGAGACCTGGGGGCGGGTGCCTGAGACCGGTGCCTGAGGACGGAGGAGGTCGCGCGTTTTTCCCCTGTTTTTTTTTCTCTTTATGGCAAGCGCTTTTTGGAAGCCTTGAAGGGACGGGGACCCCAGTGCTAGGGAGGCACGGTGGCGGGACTGGTGAGCGGGTGGCTGGGACCGGCGCCTGAGGACAAAGAATATCCCCCGTTTTTCCCTGCGGGACCGGTGGGCGGGTGCCTGAGACCGGCACTTGAGGACAGAGGAAATCGCGCGTTTTTCCCCTTTTTTTTTTCTCTTTTCTGCGAGTGCTTTTTGGAAGCCTAAAAGGGACAGGGACCCCGGTGCTAGGGAGGCAGGGTGGCGGGACTGGTGAGCGGGTGCCTGGGACCGGCACCTGAGGACAAAGAATATCCCGCATTTTTCCCTGTGGGACCGGTGGGTGGGTGCCTGAGACCAGCACCTGAGGACGGAAGAAATCGCGCGTTTTTCCCCTTTTTTTTCTCTCTTTTTCCCAAGTGCTTTTTGGAAGCCTTGAAGGGACAGGGACCCCGGTGCTAGGGAGGCAGGGCGGCAGGACTGGTGAGCGGGTGCGTGGGACCAGTGCCTGAGGACAAAGAATATTGAGCGTTCCTTCCCTGCGGGACCGGTGGGTGGGTGCTTTTTGGAAGCCTTGAAAGGACAGGGACCCTGGTGCTAGGGAGACAGGGCAGCAGGACCAGTGCGCGGGTGCCTGGGACCGGCACCTGAGGAAAAAAAAAAAAAAAATCGCGTGTTTTTTCTTTTTTTTTTCCTTTCTGTTCCCTCTCTCATTGTTGCTGTTGTTGTTTTGGTTTGGAGAGTGCTTTTTGGAAATCTTAAAGGGGCAGGACAGGTCACTTAGACCAGAAGCAGGGAATCTGGGGATCTCTGGGCACTCTAACCCCCTGGGCAGCAGGGAGCACAGAGGCCCCTTACGGAGATAAATAGTCTCCTGGCCGCTCCCCCTCTAACGGGGCTCCACCATTTTGGAGGAACAGCCCCAGCCAGGCCAAGCCCACAGCAACAGTGGAGATAAACCCCAAAGCAACTGGGCAGGAAGCAGAAGCCCTGTCTGCGCACAGCTGCCCAGCACAAGCCACTAGAGGTCGCTATTCTCCCAGGAAAAGGCTACAAACCAACAAGAAGGGAAGCTCTTCCAGCGGTCACTTGTACCAGCTCTGCAGACTATCTCTATCACCATGAAAAGGCAAAACTACAGGCAGACAAAGATCACAGAGACAACACCTGAGAAGGAGACAGACCTAACTAGTCCTCCTGAAAAAGAATTCAAAATAAAAATCATGAACATGCTGACAGAGATGCAGAAAAAAATGCAAGAGCAATGGGATGAGATGCAGAGAAAAATGCAAGAGCAGTGGGATGAGATGCAGAGAAAAATGCAAGAGCAGTGGGATGAAGTCCGGAAGGAGATCACAGATGTCAGGAAAGAGATCACAGAAGTGAAACAATCCCTGGAAGGATTTATAAGCAGAATGGATAAGATGCAAGAGGCCATTGAAGGAATAGAAGCCAGAGAACAGGAACGTATAGAAGCTGACATAGAGAGAGATAAAAGGATCTCCAGGAATGAAACAACACTAAGAGAAATATGTGACCAATACAAAAGGAAAAACATTCGTATTATAGGGATACCAGAAGAGGAAGAAAGAGGAAAAGGGATAGAAAGGGTCTTTGAAGAAATAATTGCTGAAAACTTCCCCAAACTGGGGGAGGAAATAATCGAACAGACCATGGAATTATACAGAACCCCCAACAGAAAGGATCCAAGGAGGACAACACCAAGACACATAATAATTAAAATGGCAAGGATCAAGGACAAGGAAAGAGTTTTAAAGGCAGCTAGAGAGAAAAAGGTCACCTATAAAGGAAAACCAATCAGGCTAACATCAGACTTCTCAACAGAAACCCTACAGGCCAGAAGAGAATGGCATGATATACTTAATGCAATGAAACAGAAGGACCTTGAACCAAGGATACTGTATCCAGCACGACTATCATTTAAATATGATGGTGGGATCAAACAATTCCCAGACAAGCAAAAGCTGAGGGAATTTGCTTCCCACAAACCACCTCTACAGGGCATCCTACAGGGACTGCTCTAGATGGGAGCACCCCTAAAAAGAGCACAGAACAAAACACACAACATATGAAGAAGGGAGGAGGAGGAATAAGAAGGGAGAGAAGAAAAGACTCTCCAGACAGTGTATATAACAGCTCAATAAGCGAGCTAAGTTAGGCAGTAAGATACTAAAGAAGCTAACCTTGAACCTTTGGTAACCACGAATCTAAAGCCTGCAATGGCAATAAGTACATATCTTTCAATAGTCACCCTAAATGTAAATGGACTTAATGCACCAATCAAAAGACATAGAGTAATAGAATGGATAAAAAAGCAAGACCCATCTATATGCTGCTTACAAGAAACTCACCTTAAACCCAAAGATAAGCATAGACTAAAAGTCAAGGGATGGAAAAACATATTTCAGGCAAACAACAGTGAGAAGAAAGCAGGGGTTGCAGTACTAATATCAGACAAAATAGACTTCAAAACAAAGAAAGTAACAAGAGATAAAGAAGGCCACTACATAATGATAAAGGGCTTAGTCCAACAAGAGGATATAACCATTCTAAATATATATGCACCCAATACAGGAGCACCAGCATATGTGAAGCAAATACTAACAGAACTAAAGAGGGAAATAGACTGCAATGCATTCATTGTAGGAGACTTCAACACACCACTCACCCCAAAGGATAGATCCACCGGGCAGAAAATAAGTAAAGACACACAGGCACTGAACAACACACTAGAACAGATGGACCTAATAGACATCTATAGAACTTTACATCCAAAAGCAACAGGATATACATTCTTCTCAAGTGCACATGGAACATTCTCCAGAATAGACCACATACTAGCTCACAAAAAGAGCCTCAGTAAATTCCACAATATTGAAATTCTACCAACCAATTTTTCAGACCACAAAGGTATGAAAGTAGAAATAAATTCTACAAAGAAAACAAAAAGGCTCACAAACACATGGAGGCTTAACAACATGCTACTAAATAATCAATGGATCAATGAACAAATCAAAATAGAGATCAAGGAATATATAGAAACAAATGACAACAACAACACTAAGCCCCAACTTCTGTGGGATGCAGCGAAAGCAGTCTTAAGAGGAAAGTATATAGCAATCCAGGCACACTTGAAGAAGGAAGAACAATCCCAAATGAATAGTCTAACATCACAATTATTAAAACTGGAAAAAGAAGAACAAATGAGGCCTAAAGTCAGCAGAAGGAGGGACATAATAAAGATCAGAGAAGAAATAAACAAAATTGAGAAGAATAAAACAATAGCAAAAATCAACGAAACCAAGAGCTGGTTCTTTGAGAAAATAAACAAAATAGATAAGCCTCTAGCCCAACTTATTAAGAGAAAAAGAGAGTCAACACAAATCAACATAATCAGAAATGAGAATGGAAAAATCACGACAGACTCCACAGAAATACAAAGAATTATTAAAGACTACTATGAAAACCTATATGCCAACAAGCTGGAAAACCTAGAAGAAATGGACAACTTCCTAGAAAAATACAACCTCCCAAGACTGACCAAGGAAGAAACACAAAAGTTAAACAAACCAATTACAAGCAAAGAAATTGAAACAGTAATCAAAAAACTACCCAAGAACAAAACCCCGGGGCCGGACGGATTTACCTCGGAATTTTATCAGACACACAGAGAAGACATAATACCCATTCTCCTTAAAGTGTTCCACAAAATAGAAGAAGAGGGAACACTCCCAAACTCATTCTATGAAGCCAACATCACCCTAATACCAAAACCAGGCAAAGACCCCACCAAAAAAGAAAATTACAGACCAATATCCCTGATGAACGTAGATGCAAAAATACTCAATAAAATATTAGCAAACAGAATTCAACAGTATATCAAAAGGATCATACACCATGACCAAGTGGGGTTCATCCCAGGGATGCAAGGATGGTACAACATTCGAAAATCCATCAACATCATCCACCACATCAACAAAAAGAAAGACAAAAACCACATGATCATCTCCATAGATGCTGAAAAAGCATTTGACAAAATTCAACATCCATTCATGATAAAAACTCTCAGCAAAATGGGAATAGAGGGCAAGTACCTCAACATAATAAAGGCCATATATGATAAACCCACAGCCAGCATTATACTGAACAGCGAGAAGCTGAAAGCATTTCCACTGAGATCGGGAACCAGACAGGGATGCCCACTCTCCCCACTGTTATTTAACATAGTACTGGAGGTCCTAGCCACGGCAATCAGACAAAACAAAGAAATACAAGGAATCCAGATTGGTAAAGAAGAAGTTAAACTGTCACTATTTGCAGATGATATGATACTGTACATAAAAAACCCTAAAGACTCCACTCCAAAACTACTAGAACTGATATCGGAATACAGCAAAGTTGCAGGATACAAAATCAACACACAGAAATCTGTAGCTTTCCTATACACTAACAACGAATCAATAGAAAGAGAAATCAGGAAAACAATTCCATTCACCATTGCATCAAAAAGAATAAAATACCTAGGAATAAACCTAACCAAGGAAGTGAAAGACTTATACTCTGAAAACTACAAGTCACTCTTAAGAGAAATTAAAGGGGACACTAATAAATGGAAACTCATCCCATGCTCATGGCTAGGAAGAATTAATATCGTCAAAATGGCCATCCTGCCGAAAGCAATATACAAATTTGATGCAATCCCTCTCAAATTACCAGCAACATTCTTCAATGAATTGGAACAAATAATTCAAAAATTCATATGGAAACACCAAAGACCCCGAATAGCCAAAGCAATCCTGAAAAAGAAGAATAAAGTAGGGGGGATCTCACTCCCCAACTTCAAGCTCTACTACAAAGCCATAGTAATCAAGACAATTTGGTACTGGCACAAGAACAGAGCCACAGACCAGTGGAACAGATTAGAGACCCCAGAAATTAACCCAAACATATATGGTCAATTAATATTTGATAAAGGAGCCATGGACATACAATGGCAAAATGACAGTCTCTTCAACAGATGGTGCTGGCAAAACTGGACAGCTACATGTAGGAGAATGAAACTGGACCATTGTCTAACCCCATATACAAAGGTAAACTCAAAATGGATCAAAGACCTGAATGTAAGTCACGAAACCATTAAACTCTTGGAAAAAAACATAGGCAAAAACCTCTTAGACATAAACATGAGTGATCTCTTCTTGAACATATCTCCCCGGGCAAGGAAAACAACAGCAAAAATGAGCAAGTGGGACTACATTAAGCTGAAAAGCTTCTGTACAGCAAAAGACACCATCAATAGAACAAAAAGGAACCCTACAGTATGGGAGAATATATTTGAAAATGACAGATCTGATAAAGGCTTGACGTCCAGAATATATAAAGAGCTCACACGCCTCAACAAACAAAAAACAAATAACCCAATTAAAAAATGGGCAGAGGAACTGAACAGACAGTTCTCCAAAAAAGAAATACAGATGGCCAAGAGACACATGAAAAGATGCTCCACATCGCTAATTATCAGAGAAATGCAAATTAAAACTACAATGAGGTATCACCTCACACCAGTAAGGATAGCTGCCATCCAAAAGACAAACAACAACAAATGTTGGCGAGGCTGTGGAGAAAGGGGAACCCTCCTACACTGCTGGTGGGAATGTAAATTAGTTCAACCATTGTGGAAAGCAGTATGGAGGTGCATCAAAATGCTCAAAACAGACCTACCATTTGACCCAGGAATTCCACTCCTAGGAATTTACCCTAAGAACGCAGCAATCAAGTTTGAGAAAGACAGATGCACTCCTATGTTTATCGCAGCACTATTTACAATAGCCAAGAATTGGAAGCAACCTAAATGTCCATCTGTAGATGAATGGATAAAGAAGATGTGGTACATATACACAATGGAATACTACTCAGCCATAAGAAGTGGAAAAATCCAACCATTTGCAGCAACATGGATGGAGCTGGAGAGTATTATGCTCAGTGAAATAAGCCAAGCGGAGAAAGAGAAATACCAAATGATTTCACTCATCTGAGGAGTATAGGAACAAAGGAAAAACTGAAGGAACAAAACAGCAGCAGAATTACAGAACCCAAAAATGGACTAACAGGTACCAAAGGGAAAGGAACTGGGGAGGATGGGTGGGCAGGGAGGGATAAGGGGGGGGAAGAAGAAGGGGGGTATTAAGATTAGCATGCATGGGGGGGAGGGAGAAAGGGGAGGGTGGGCTGCACAACACAGAGAGGACAAGTAGTGACTCTACCACATTTTGCTAAGCTGATGGACAGTAACTGTAATGTGGTTGTTAGGGGGGACCTGATATAGGGGAGAGCATAGTAAACATAGTATTCTTCAGGTAAGTGTAGATTAAAAATTTAAAGAAAAAAAAAAAAAGAAAGAAAGAAAGAAAAGGGGGATTACTCCTTAACAGGATAAAACTATTGGTAAATCAAAGATCAACGCATGCTTTAAATATCCTTAATGTTGATCACTTAAAGGGTGTCAGATGATCAGCTATGGAGGTACTCTTTTCTGATAATATTCCTTTCTCTTAATTAAAAAAAAAAAAAAAAAAAGCAGTTACTGTGTGCTGACCTCCAATGAGTTCTGCACAGTGGTATAGAGGGCATGTCAAAGTGTGGGCAAAGGGTCTGTTTGTTTCTACGCAGAAGATCAAGGCCTAGCTTGGATACCCAGAAAATGAACTAAGATACGATATGAGGAGGAGCTTCCGGCATCAGCACTCTCTGGAGGACTCGTGCCGGGGGATGATCATCAAAAAGCCTCCACAGAGATCCGGACGATGCTGCGGTTGTGGCTGCATCCAGCCCACCATCTCCTGGACTTGCCATGAGAAGGAGGAGGGAGATGTCTAGGCTGGCATGTGCATACAGTGAGACAACGAATTTGACCGGATCTGTCTGTTGGAACTCAACCAGGAGCTGGGAGGGGTGCAAGTTGTAGCACCCCAAAATCTCATGACTATAGACTATCTATGGTTAAAAGAACATATGGGATGTGAACAGATCCCAGAAATGGGCTGCTTTAATTTGTTTGATGGTTCAAGTACAGTTGGAAAATATCCATCATATCATAGATAAATTTTCACAAATGCCTAGGGTGCCTAAATGGTTTTCTTGGCTTCACTGGAGATGGCTGGTAATTATAGATTTGCTTTGTTTATGTCACCGTATTCCTATTATGTCAATATGTGTGTGCAAATTAGTTAGTAGTTTAAAACCTATACATACTTAAGGTACTATACAAGAAGATATGTCAAAGAAATAATCAATCCTCCCAAGTTTCCTTCATATGCTACATCTATAGCTTTTCTTCTTCCTTCCTAATTACAAACTTTAAATAGAATTCGTGCCTCATATCGAATTTACCGAGTATCATAATTCCTCCAGGTGGTAAAGATACCTCGAGACAAGTGCTGGGCATAGAAGCCACAGGGCATAAATCTGCAAAGAAGTAAAAAGCTAACCTTTGCAAACAAATGGCTTCTCTCTCACTTACCAACTTTACATTTCCCTGTATGGCCCCGGAAGATGACTGGTTAGCCAGAGACGGGTAAGATTCCTCAAGGGAGGAACAACCTAAGACAGGCACAGTCGCAGGGGGGCCATCAGGTGAGAATTTGGGGATCAACAGAGGTGAGGCTCAGAACCTCACCCCCCCTGTTTTGAGAGAAATCTTCTGCATCCGTGGATGTTTTGCTGCCCTTGTCTAGCCTGGATTAATACTTAGTCCATAGGCACACACCTGATCATCTGATCATCTACATTTGCCTTCTTACAGCACTAAACTATGTTTTCTACCTTTATCTTGCATCTACCTACCACTTCAGCATTTTATTAAAAATAAAAATAATAATAATAATAGGAGAAATGTGGGATCAACATATAAATCAAGTACAAAAATCAAATGAATATTCATATTTGACCTGATGGTTTATAGGTCATATTGCATGATCAAAACCGAAAGTTTCTGTGATGACTGCCCTTGTACTGTTCACCATGTAAGAATTTATTCACTGTGCAAGAATTCGTTCACCATGTAAGAACTTGTTCGTTATGCTTCAGAAGATTGGAGACTGACGAGAATTAGGCTTGAGATGGATTAATGATTGTACATTGAGCATTGACCCCCCTATACTGAATTTTATTGTTGTTAACAACCATTTGATCAATAAATATGAGAGATGCCCTCTCAAAAAAAAAAAAAAAAAAAAAAAAAAAAAAAAAAATTCAACATAAAGAAGCATACTCTACCTTTAATTAAAATACTTCAAGCTCCAGTCATGATATTCTTAATGTAGCTGGAATGCAATGTTTTAAAAGCACAAACTAAAAATTGATTGATATACAAAACAATTCTCCACTTTTATTTTATTTATTTTTTCTAAATGTTAAGATTGAATTTCAGAGACATTGAATAACTTATTCAAGATTAAAAGGTAAGTGAAGGACCTCAGATTCACAATGAAGAACTCCTGGATTTAAGATGTCCTAAATGCTTCCTCTTCCTCTATGTCTCTAAGCCATTTGCTTGAGGGTTGACAGATCACCTGTAACACTGTTTGTTCCTTCCTCATAAGACACTGTATAAATCCAAGCTGCGAATTACATCACTCATCCATACAGCCAAAATTTACATCATTTGTTCTTTGATTCTAAAGACATGAAACTAGTAAATGTTCAGCTATCAATTATAATAACAGAAAAAAATACCAGGCAGGATGGAGAATATATGTTTTGGTATCTACACAAAAATGAATTCCAATTAACAACATGCTCTTCTTCACAAAATATTGTTAGTAGGATGAATTACAACATATTTATTGTGTTAAAGCTAAAACTTCAACTCAACTATGACAATATAAGAAATAGTTACAATAGCAGAATTTGATTGACACATCCAGAGTCCTTGTTACCACTTGTAACAAGACACACAGAGTCCTTGCATGTGTGGTGATATTCCTAAATAGACTC
The DNA here is from genome assembly GCF_040802235.1 of Manis javanica. Lineage (NCBI taxonomy): Eukaryota > Metazoa > Chordata > Mammalia > Pholidota > Manidae > Manis > Manis javanica. Next base: position 67,619,580 of record NC_133162.1, read on the forward strand.
CTTGCTTCTCCTAGCTAGCCTTTGAATGATTGCTGGCATCTGACTCTAGGAAGAATGGACCTGAGGAAATTGGCTGCTGACTTTTCTGACTGTCCTGATAAGAACAATACAGTCAGGAACAAGAACAAAATTAAGAAAATTATAGTTTGATTTATAATGAGAAAATGAAATTGGGCCTAATAATTTTTTTAATTATACATATTTAGTCTCATATGAAATTATATTAAAATAAAAGCATCAATAATCAATATTATGAGAATATTATTTCATGCCTACCTGTATGCAAATGAATAATAGATGGAAAGATAGACAAAGATAATTTTGGAAAAGTGAATTACATTTAGCTTTGCGCCAATCAAAAGGAGGAAGAATTTTGCTGTTGTAAAACTAAAATGATTACTAAACATGAGATAAATCTTTGTCACCTAAGAAATTTGTTGCTAAATGATACTTTAAAGTTAAGAAAAGAAATACCATGAAACATTATTGTTTTAACCATGTAGTTTAGTTTTAGAAACAATTAATTGTCTTCTTTGAAATATTAAGAAATTAGCATTCTTTTTTATATTGAAAAACATACAATAAAAATGCACAAAGCTATTGTACAGCTTGATGAATTTTGACATTTATACACACTCATGTAACCATTGCCCAGATCAAGATAACAAGAATTTAACATTCTTATCCTTCCTTCCACCTTCCCTTTACTTTCATTTCAAATATTTTATTTAATTGTTATTCTTTCATTGCTAAGATTTATATTGTACTCATTCTGTTTTGTAAACATAATTTCTTGACTGTTTAGCCTAAGCTTCATATTAATATAAACTGAATGCTAACCTCTTATTGATCTGCCTTAACTTCTTTAGCTCTAATTTTCTTGTATTTCCTCACAGAGTATATTTTAGTCCAAAAGCAGTCATATAAGCATGGGATTATCTGCAAGCTTTTAAATGCTTGAGAATATAGGCCAGTTGCCAGTGTGTATACAAAAGACAAATTTGCTGGAAATTATTTGGGTCACTTTTCTTTCCCTCAAATTTTATGGATATTGTACAATTGTACAAATTGCCTTTCTGGATTGAATGTTTGTGGAGATCATTAGTGCTAACTTGACTTTTTATCCTGGTAAATAACTATCTTATTTCCTCATTATTTGACTCTTACTTTAATACTGAGAATTTAATAACTAGAAGATATTTTTCTTGTCTATAATCTCACATCACATTTTTTTCTGTAACAAATGATACTCGAATTACAGAGTTAAGTATCCCTTTTTTTCAAGAATATCCTCTTGATTATATCTTCCCTTTTATTTTTCTTTTACATTTTATGAGGTTAAAAAAATCAGGATGCACTATCCAAAAATTTGATAGTCATGCCCTCCACATGTTTTAAAGTACCTCTAATCAATTCAAATTGTTATTATTCCTCTGCATTCACTAAAAATATCTCAAGTCATTTATTATTGTTGTAGTTAATTCCCTATAGGTGTCCTTCTAAATCATATTTGTTCACTTTGTTCCAGTCAAGTTTTTCTTCTTTCTATCCTATACAGTGTGCTGATTGTGTTTTCACCTGATCATCCTTTTGCTTGGGCTGTTGTTTCTTAATCTTTTCATATCATTTCTCTCTTCATACCTTGAGCCACACTGAAGGATATTAAAAATAACTAAAACCACAAAAAATTGTTAATGGATAGATAATATAAAAAGAAAGAAAGCTCGCATCAGTAAAATAAAGTACAGGGAAAGGAGACTAAAAATGCAAAGTTTTTGCATGTGATGTTGAGTTGTTATTATCAGCCCAAAATAGATTATTATAACAATGAGAAGTTATATGCAAATGTCATGTAACCACAATGTATGTATTGTATATAGTACATCTGTATACATATATATAATATATTCATACAAAATAGATATTAAAAAAGAACAAAAATATATGACTAAAAAATAATCAATTAAAAAACAAAAACAACAACACAGAAATAGAGGGAAAAAGAATTATAAAATAGACAGAAAACAATTTTAAAATGGCAATAGTAAGTCATTACCTATAAATAACATTACATACACACATGGGCTAAATTCTCACATCAGAAGACGGAATGGTGGAATGGATTAAAATAAAAAGAACCAACTGTATGTTGTCTACAAGAGACCAATTTTAGATTTAAGGACACAAATAGGCTAAAAGTGAAAAGTTGGTAAAAGATAACCCATGCAAATAAAAAAGTATACTTCTAGTCTATATAAGCATCCTGTACTTAGAAATAGTAAACAAGGGTGGCTATACTTATATAAGACAAAACAGACTTTAAGCGAAAGAAAGTCACAGGAGAGAAAAGTCATTACATAATGATAAAAAAGTTAATTAACCAAGAAGATAAAACAATTATAAATATTTATGTACCTAATATCAGATCACCTAAATATATAAAGCAGATATTGACATATCTGAGGGAAGAAATATATAGTAATAAGATAGTAGTTGAGACTTTTATACCCCACTTACAATAATAGACAGATCAACCACAAAGAAAATCAGAAAGGAAATAATAGCAGACAAACTACATTATAATACAAATGAGCCTAATAGACATACAGAACATTCCACCAAATAGCAGCAGAATAGACATTCTTCTCAAGCTCACATGGACCATTCTCTAGAACAGATCATGTGTTAAGTGAAAAAATAAGTCTTAACAATTAAGAGGACTGATAGCTTTCCAAGTATCTTCTCTGACCATAATGGAATGAAACTAGGAACCAACAGCAGAAGAAAAACAGAAAAATTGACAGATACATGGAAATTTAAAAAATAAACACATTCTTAACAACAATTGAGTCAAAGAATAAATCAGAAAGAAAATTGGAAAATGTCTTTAGACAAATGAGAATTAAAGCACAACATATGAAAACTTATGGGATGCGGCACAAGCAGTTCTAAAAGGGAAGATTATAGCAATAAACAACTACAATAAGAAAAAAGAAAGATCTGAACTAAATAACCTAAAATTATACCTCAAGGAACTAGGAAAAGAACAAACTAAACCCAAAGTTAGCAGAAGGAAGAAAATAATAAAAATTAGAGTAGATAAAAATTGAAATAAAACAATACCCAAAAAAACAAAAAAAATAAACCAAATTAAGAGATTATACTTTGGAAATATAAACAAGTTTGAAAACCCTTAGCTAGACTAAGGAACCAAGTGAAGTTTCAAATAAACAAATCGTAAATAGAAAATGAGACATCACAACTGATGTCACAGAAATAAAAATGATCAAAAGGACTTATAAACAATAATATACTAACATTTTGGAAAATCTAGAAGAAATAGACAAATTCCTAGAAACAGACAACCTACCAAGGCTGAATCAAGAAGAAAGAGAGAGCTTGAATAGACCAATAATAAAAAAAGAGATTAAAGAACATTAATGACAAACCTTCCAATAAAGAAACGCCCAAGACCTGATGGCTTCATGGTGAATTCTAACAAAAATTTCAAGAAGAATTAATAATTCACTCAAAAAAATAGGAAGGGGAACACTTCCAAACTCTTTATAAAACCAGCATCCCTCTGATACAAAGCCATTCAAATACATCAAAAGAAAATAAAACAACAAGCCAATATCCCAATGAACATGCATGCAAAAATCCTCAGCAAATATTAACAAACTGAATTTAATTTGAATTCAATTCAGCATATGAAAAAGATCAAATACCACTACGTCTCACACCAAGTGAAAATATCCCTGGGATGCAAGGATGGTTTAATCTATGCAAAACAATGTGACAGACCACATTAACAGAATGAAGGACAAAGAAACACATAATCATCTCAACAGACACAGAAAAGTCTGACAAAATTTAGCACTTTCTTATGTTAAAAACTGCACAAATTAGGTATAGAAGGCACATACCTCAACACAAGAAAGGTTGTATGTGAAAAGGCCATAGCTATTATACTCATTGGTAAAAAATGGAGATCTGGACTAAGGCAAGGATATTCATTCTATTCAACATAGTGGGAGGTGTCCTAGCTATTGTAATTAGGCAAGAAAAATAAATAAAAAGCATTCACATCAGAAGAAAAAATAAAATGATCTCTTTTAGATATGATCTAATATGTAGAAAACCCTGAAGACAACAGCAAAAATCATGTGAGAACTAAAAAATGAATTCAGTAAAATAGCAAGACACAAAATCAATGTGCAAAAATAAATTGTGGGAATGTAAATTAGTTCAACCATTGTGGAAAGCAGTATGGAGGTTCCTTAGAATGCTCAAAATAGAAACACTATTTGACCCAGGAATTCCACTTCTCGGAATTTACCCTAAGAATGCAGCACTCCAGTTTGGAAAAGACAGATGCACCCCTATGTTTATTGAAGCACTATTTACAATAGCCAAGATATGGAAGCAACCTAAATGTCCATCAGTAGATGAATGGATAAAGAAGAGGTGGTATATACACATGATGGAATATTACTCAGCCATAAGAACAAAAACAGATCCTACCATTCGTAATAACATGGATGGAGCTAGAGGGTATTATGCTCAGTGAAGTAAGCCAGGCAGAGAAAGACAAGTACCAAATGATTTCACTCATATGTGGAGTATAAGAGCAAAGGAAAACTGAAGGAACAAAACAGCAGCAGAATCACAGAACCCAAGAGTGGACTAATAGTTACCAAAGGGAAAGGGACTGGGGAGGATGGGTGGGAAGGGAAGGATAAGCGCGGGGAAAAAAAAGGGGGGTGTTACAATTAGCATGTATAGTGCATGGGAGGCACAGGAAGGGCTGTGCAACACAGAGAAGACAAGTAGTGATTTTACAGCATCTTACTACACTGATGGACAGTGACTGTGAAGGGGTATGTGGGGGATACTTGGTGAAGGGGGGAGCCTAGTAAATGTAATATTCTTCATGTAATTGTAGATTAATGATACCAAAATAAAAAAAATAAAAAAGTAAACATAAAATAAAATAAAATAAAATAAATTGTTTCCATGAGTTTTAGACTTATCTGAAAAGGCAATTGAGAAAAAAAATCCCATTTATAATAGCACTGAAAAGAAAAACCAACTTAAAAATAAACTTAACCAAGGAGATGACAGACTTGTACACTGAAAACTACAAAATACTGATTGAAAGAATTTAAGTAGACACAAATAAATGGGAAGATACTTCACATTCATGGATTGGAAGAATTCATATTGTTAAAATGTCCATATTACCCAAACTGACCTACAGATAAAATGCAATTCCTGTCAAAACACTAGTGCCATTTTGTTTAGAAATAGAAAAAACAATTCCAAAATTTATATGAACCATATAATACTCTCAAATAGCTAAAGCAATTTTGAATAAGAACAATTTTGAATAAGAATAAGAAGCATCATGACTTTCTGATTCAAAATATATTACAAAGCCACAGTAATTAAAAAATTGTACTGGCATAAAAAGGACACATAAACCATTAAAATAGAATAGAGAACCCAGAAACAAACCCATGTATACATAGTTGATTGAGAGAATACAAGAATGCCAAGAATATGCAATGAAAAAGAAGTTTCTTCAATAAATGATGGGAAAGACTCCATAATTACATGCATAGAGAATGAAATTGGACCCTTATCTCACTCCAAATATGAAAATCAATTCAAAGTGGATTAAGAACTTAAACTTAAGACCTGAAACTGTAAAACTCCTAAAAAGAAACAGAAAAAAAAATTTCCTGACACTGGTTTGGGAAATGAGTTCTTAGATAGGACATTGAAAGCATAGAGGTAACAGAAGCAAAAATAGACATGTGAGATTATGTCAAACTACAAAGTTTATGCCCAGCAAAGGAAATAATCAACAAAATAGAAAGGCAACCAACATTATGGGAGGAAATACTTGCAAACAAAATATCTAATAAAGGATTAATATTCAAAATATATAAGGAATTCTTACAAATCAATAACAGCAAAAAATACCCAATTAGAAATGGGCAGAGGAATTGAATAGATATTTCTCCAAGACATATAATGGTCCTTGGTGCTTAACAAAACTGATAATCAGGGAAATACAAATCAAAACAACAGTGAAATATCACTTCACACCTGTTGGAATGGCTGTCATAAAAAAGACAAGAGTTAACAACTGCAGGCAAGGATGTGGAAAAAAGAGAATGCCTGTGCACCACTGGTGGAAATGTAAATTGGTACCACCACTATGGAAAACAATATGGAGATTACTCAGCAATTTGAAAGTTGAACTAACATTTGATCCAGCAATCTCATTTCTGTATTTCTAAAGGAATTGAAATCAGGATCTTGAAAAGATATCTTCTCTCCCATGATCATTGCAGAATTAGTCCCAATAGCCAAAACATGAATCCCCCTAAATGTCCAGTGAATAAAGAAAAATATGTTATATACACATTTTTGAACCTTATATTAATTGAAATAAGCCAATCACAGAAGGACAAATGCTACATGATACCACTTACATGAGGAATCTAATTACTCAAACTCAAGGAAGCAGAGTGGAATAATGGTTGCCAGGGACTGGGAGGAGAGGCAACTGGGGAGACTACTGAGGGTACAAAATTTCGGTGTATGATAGTCCTAGAGCTCTACTTAAGCATAAGGCCTATAGTTAATAATATTGTATTTTATGCTTTAAAATTTGTTAAGAGGATACATCTTACATTAAATGATCTTATCATAAATAATAATAAATTAAAAAGTGGGAGGAAACTTTCTGAGGTGGTAGATAGTTTTATGGCATCAATTGTGGTGAGGTTTTCATGGGCATATAATTATTTCCAAACTCACTAAGTCGTATATGTTAATTATGTTTGATTTTTTTTAATATCAAAAAAATAAATAAGGTCAGTCCTTGGTCAGTAGCTAATAAGGTAAAAAATAATAATTTTGGTGTTAATTAATTATTGACTAAAATCCTTCACAAGTAAACGGGAATGTAGAATTTGGTGTCTTCTAGGAATCACATATTATACTCAAAACTTTGATTTTTTTCGTCTGATCTTTATACTTATGTGTCAAATATTATGTTAAACTTACTACATAGAGGTTAGAATATTTGTCCAAAGTCACACAGTAAGTACCATACAGGTATTCAAGTTTAAGACCTATGTAATTCAAAAGTTCTTATTTTTGTTCATCACACATGACTAAGTTACCAGTATTCATATGAAAAAAAAGAATGAAATAAAATTTTAGGATGGATTTTTGATTTTATACAATTAGGTTATTTTGTTATATTTGTCTATAAAGACAATTCTATTTGGCACCTCTGTTGAAGTGATAAAATTTGACATAATATCCTGTCTACTTTTCAAAATTGAACTCTGCAATAAAACAAAAATGTAAAAATAAAAGTTGATATTTTTAAAAAGTCTTAAGTATTGTAGGAAAATAGCAAATTACAAGGGAATCACATACATGCATATATAGCTAAACAATATTAAAAACACACAAAAATTATATTTTTGCATGAAAATCTGGAGAGAAAAAAACATGTTCCTGAGTGTGAATAATCAATATTGTGAAAATGTTATCTCCACCAAATTTTATAATTTTAATACCTGTACAATCAAAATAGCAAATGACTCATGACAACTCATTATTAATTATAAATTTTGTCTAGATTATTAAAACCTTAAAAGCATTTTCATGACATATCTGAAAATAATTGAAAATGAAATATGTTTTTAATATAAAACATTACACCAAAGGAGTTAGAAGAGAAATAACTAGATATTTCTTTCCTATTTCTTTTGAGATAGTCTTCTAAGCACAACGCCTAGAGCAAAACATAAAAAACAAGAATATATATTTTTACTATAGAAAAATTAAGAATTTTTATGCCTTAAAGAACCATAGGTAAAATGACAAACTGGGGAAATATATATAAATTACATGAATTAATATGTGAGCAAAACTTTATGGATTAATTAGAGTGTAAGACCACCTCAAAGACATTTTTTAAAAATGTTATTTTGATAAATTTCAGAAAAAGAAATAAAAATAGCCAATTAACAGGAAAAAATTTAAATTTAATGCTACTTAAAGAGATGAGAACTAATATAACAGATTAGTAAATAAATACAACTGACTGGATGTGAATTAACAGGAATTTATGCTACCAGTTGGAATGCAGATTTGACACATTTCTTTAAAGGAATTAGGCAATACATCTCAAAACTTTTAATTATGAAAAAAATGCTGTTACCCTTTTACTTAAGCTGGGAGTTTTTTCAAACCAATAATTAGACATGTGCCCAAAGATAATATGGGGTGTGTGTGTGTGTAAAGCGTGGTCACTGCAATGTTTTTCTAGTACAAAATATTGATAAACTAAAGTATTAATGCTGAGGCTTATATAATGTGATACCATGTAGGTGTTCAAAACACTGTTTAATATACTGATTTAGGAAAATATTAAGGTCTATGTGCTATGATGTTTAAAAAGCTTGTGACAAAACTCCTAAATTCTTAATATTTCTATCTGAATTGCTATGTTAGCCTTTTGCTTGTAGCTTATTTTAAATTTGTTTAGAAAGAATATTTCCTTTGCAATAAAGAAGGAAAAAGATGTGTACATATTTTAATTCTTCCCCCAGTAAATCTCACAATCAAATTCCCTTTCAAAATGTTCATGATATGTCCTAGATTGGGTTAATCTTTGCATCTCTGAGTTTTTTTTTTACTTTATGCTTCTTTTTAACTTTTTAAGACATTTATCTCCATATGTGTCATTGGGATAAATGACTACATTTATGTGTCTTATCATCATTTATTAAGATGTAAATTGCCAAAACAAATAATAACCATGTCAACAGAACCCCTTATATAAATTCATAAATATATTTATATTACATATGTATATTATTTTTTATTGTTACATATATTTATATATACATAAGCTTTTGATTATTTTTATTTCTTTTTATAGGTAATACTCTTCAAAATATTTATGGGGGCTTAAATGTAGCAAACTGCATTTTTACTACAGGATTCACATTGAAGGAAGCAGATAAAACTAGTTTAAAGCATTTTGCAGTGCTTTTCCAAAAGCAGCTGCTTTCTGTGTTCTTCAGTCTCCATTAATAAACCTCTCTGTATCATCAGATGCAAAGCATTTTCCTTTTGTGGCTTAAAAACATTTTCAAATACACACTAACATTATGCCACAAAAGCATTTTATAATGAAAAGCCCATGTTTTACGAGGTTTAGGATTTTCTTCTGTTGTACACTTACAATGGCTACAGTAATTTATAAAGATTCCTCAAAGACATCTGTGAAAAACTGCTTTGTTAATGTATATCCACATGGCAAGCAGTTTCCTCTCTATCATGTTGGCATTGTTGGAAATGTGTTAGAGCTTGGCCAGTAGGTCACTGCTCACTCAACTGGACTGAGGAGAGGAATGTCAGAACAGTGAGGTCCATGATATGAGGGGCTAGGGTAGGCTGTGACATAAAGCCAGCTTCAAGCAGTTTTTAGAAGTTAAAAAAATTGCCAAACTGTTCTTCAGAGTGGCTGTATCCTATTTCACATTTCTGCCAGTTATGAATGAGTGATCAGTACCTTTGCATCCTCTCCAACATTTTGGTGTTTTGAGTATTTTCAATTTTAGCCATTCTGATCAGTTGCAGTTTGGCAGTTTCTTATAAAACTAAACATGATCACTGTGTACACAGCAAGTGAGCTCTTGGATATGTATAACAGAGAAACGGAAACATGCATTCACATAAAAACCTGTACACAAATGTTCAAAGCAGTTTTATTTATAAAAACCAAAAGCCAGATACAACCCAGATGCAGGTAAATGATTAAACAAACAGTGGTACATCCATACCATGGAATACTACTCAGCAATAAAAAAGGATGAACTCTTGACACACATGGACACTTGGATGACTCTCGAGGGAAATAGAGGGAGTGAAAAAAGCCACTCCCAGAGCTTACAAATTGTATTATTCCATTTATATAACATTCTTGAAATGGGAACTTTTTAAAAATGCAGAACAGATTAGTGATTGCACATCTTTAAAGAAGGGGTGGGCACAGAAAGGCAGCAATTGCTGTTACAAAATGGCAAGATGAGTCTATGTGGTGATGGAAATACTCAACATTGCAACTGTATTTTTGGATACATAAACCTACACATGTGATAAATTTCATAGAACAGAACACCCACAAATAAACACAATGAGCAAACCTGGGAAAACATGAACAAGATCAGTGGATTGTATCAATGTCAATATCCTGGTTATGATAAGATGATACCATCTTGAAAGGTATTATTAGCAAAGTAGATAAAGTTACATGAGATCTCTCTGTATTTTATCTTATAATCTGCATGGAAATCTACATAATCTAAGAAGAGTTTAATTTTTAAAATGTTTAAAAGATACTGACAACCCAACCATACATAAGATACTTACAAGGCAGTGGTGCAGCAGCTGTCAGTCGCCCCCTATGCGGTGAGCCGTATGTCTTCCAGGGCTCACTCATGACTGTATATCATCTTCACCAGAATGAGAAGTTTTAAATTCTCAGTGAAGCTGAAAACAGCAGTTACTCGCAGACACTGTTCTGTTTAACTCTTTCCTTACTTAGCTAGCTTTGTATTGGCTATTCAGTTTCATATTAATTACTTCATCAAACAGGATTTAATTAGGGAAGACAATAGAGCAAAGCTTACAGGGTTTTTTTTTAATTTTTAGAAATTTAATTACCTCTAATTAAATGCAGGAAATTAGTTACCCAGCTATTGAAAGATACGGGAAGGAAAAAGAAAAGGGTGTTGAAGAGAATAAATAAACAAAAAGCCAATTGATACCTAGAGGTTAGTAATTTCAGAAGCCACTGCCATTCCTACAACTGGGAAAGATGAGTAAGGAAAGAGAATGTTACTACCAGGATCCTGGGCATTTGGTTCTGCACTACTGGGGGTTCTGCTCAGCTACTCCTAGAACTGGGAAGGAAAAATCCACCCTTCTAGGTTTCAATCAGTGGGGCTCCATGCGTGGTCCACCAAACAAAAAGTAGTGCTTGAACTTGGGAACACAAACAGGGAGGCAACTATTTTCAAAGGTGCCTCTGGAAGCAACGAAAGGAGAAACGATCTTTTCCTCTCTTCTGATCTCCCATGATTGCTTCCTCCTGGCAGTCTACCTGCTGTCATGTGAGCCTGGGCAGTGTAGTTTATAGATTCTCAGACCCACTGGTATGCAGAAAACTCAGTCAATGAGGCTTAAATTTACACATGAGGCTGAGAAAGAACCAGTGAGAAAGAGGCAAGAACACCTTTCATATTTGCCTACACATAAAAAAAAATGTTGATAAAATATGATGTATTTCACTAAGTTTATTTTAGAGAAGAAATGAGACAAACAGAAAGACAGTATATCACCTTTAGGTTCTATGAATTCATACACAATTAATGTCACCATGGGGCTAGCTTCAGTATAGACATCTATTCATGTTGTTTAGTACAATGTACATATAACTCCTCCAGTGAATGAGAGCATATCTTCAAAAGTTCTCTTCAAACATGGGGATGTAAGACCTGAGGGAAACACAGATATTGTAAGTAGCATAGAAGTATGAATTACTTTAACACTATCCTGTTCCAAACATTCAATGTCTCCATGCATTTTTTTTTTCTTTCCACTTAGCATTGATCTGTCCCAGGATGCTCACTCAGGAGATGGTTCATGGTTCAGTACCAGGATGCCAAAAAAGGAGATGTTTCTTTCTATTTGATAGGAAGAGACAGGAAACATTTTATAATGTTTCTCTTTTCACCATCGCACTCTCCCGGTATGCAAAACAAAGGCCAATCTTACCTAATTTTTACTGCAGTGTATGCCCTGGAGGCATATTCATGTTTATACATTGCTTGAATGCACGTCTCCTATTCCCTTTAAACCTTTGATGACTTCTCTGTTTTTATTCCTCAAATGTGCTTTCTAGATTAATGGTAATATTTTTACGATATTACTATAATAACAAATTTAACAACCATTATGTACTTTTATTTGGTAAGCCCCACACTTTCTAGTAGCTTGAACATTATCTGCCTTTGCTATTAATTCACACAAAAGAAATTTCCATCATAAAAGCAGAACATATTCTTATAATGGTGTCAGAAAGTTTCTTGCATTCTATCTAAAATTTATTATCCTGAACTTTAGAAAAAAGCTGAATTTATTTAGGATTAGTTCTTTTGGTTATGGATATGCTTTCTAATTTTGTCAAATATGGAATTATTATTTTCAACCATGAATTGAGCTACTAATGTATATGCTATTATCATAAATTTTAACTCATTATTCCCTGTTACATCTGTTTAAAATTCTTTTAGTTTACTTACAAAATTGAAATTGGGCTGAAACTATGTTTCCCATTTCATGTGGTTGTTTTGAGTCCACTTCACCTAATTTCAATTCTACTTACTTAGAAGGTTTTCTCTAAGAAAAAATGTACTCCTTTGAAAAGTCTTGCTGAAGTCATATTGCACTAATTCCTACAAACTGAGAAAAAGTGACTTATGTCTATCATGAATATTTCTGCAAGACCTGAAATTTGTAATATTTTACTTTCAACAAATAGTCGCAAGAACACCTGAGTTATCAGCTAATTGTTGAAATTTTTTTGATATATCACACAATATGTGATATGTAACTCAGAAGGGCTTTAGAGAATTAATTGGGCTATGTGGCTTTATCAGATGCCACCCAGCTCCAATCATATATACAAGTATTTTCACTTTAAAATCTATGAAAGAGGAAAAATAGGAACTGAATCGTTAACAACCTCTGTACCATTCTACAAGTCTTTTTTGATTGTCTTCATCATGCACTAACAGAAAAAATATTGTCTATAAATACAAGAAACTATTTTTAAAATTCAACTTAAAAAATTTTTTTTGAGAGAATTATGGTAGGCAGATCAATAAAAGGCTTTCAAGATTAAACTAATTTATATTAGAATACAGTTCCAAGATCCTCACTTTCCACTGTGCCGTTCGTGGTGGAGAGGTGCCAACTTTGCTGGGACCAGAGCCCAGTTCATGAGTTAACCCCTGAGGTTCTCCTTTATTTACCCATTCTTTTACAATTAATCTTTTGGTAAATATACTATTCTTACATCCTAATTGATTATGCCTTATGTTTCCTAGTTGGGATTTCATTTATATGGTATGAAACTGAAAATATGTGAAATAAATAATTTTCAACATTCTTTATGAGACATGATAAAATAAAACAACGAAATTAAATGTACCTGAAATAAATGCTTTGAGAAAAAAAAGTGATTATGTAATAAATATTGAAAGGCTTTAGGATTATTTACTCTACCAACCACTACTCCCTCTATAATTCTGAATGAAGTATTCTCTTAAAATTTATTTTCAACAGCAACAAATTGAAAGAGGAAGAATTGCCTAACTTCCGTCAATCAACTGGAATTGCATTTTTCACATTATCAATCCAAGAAATATCCTATTCTTTACGTCAATTAAGTCTTAAGTGGTCAAAAATATAAAAAAGAAACTCTTTTTTATTAATGGTAATTGTAAGTATACAAAAAATCACTCTTGAAGTGATTATATTAAAAATTTTAAATTATTAACATGTATGTATTAAACTCAACAGCGAAAGGAACAGATTTCTGAGACTGAATGACACTGTTCATCCATCGTTTGAATTCTCCTCAAAGCATCCCCTGAGACTCTTAACCTTCTTTTATGTAGGAAAAAAATGAATGAAGGGATGAAGATTTCAGAACATTTTTTTTAATGTTAGCAAATCCTATAGAAACCTAGTGCTTCCCTAAATAGTGTGAGTTCTTGTCACTCATTCATTTCAACTATGAGACTTCTGCTGAGTGGAACTGTGAGATAGGAAAAAACAGGATGTTTTTAACATCCTGTTGCATATATAAACTGAACATTTATTTTTACATAAAAAAGGGATTTTCATACAATCAGGAACATATAAAAATCCTACTTTATTGTGGAACACAAAATTGCAGATTTAAGTGGTCCATCTTCCTAAAGGTTTTCCTTAGCATTTAGGAGAAATAAAAAGACAAATAAGCAAAATGATCAGATGAACTGTATAAATGTTCTATTTTGGATTTAAACAAATAATGAAGACAGTAAAGAAGTGGGACTTTTTCATATTGACTTTGTTCAGATGTATACTTTACAATTCACCCATTTTGAGTGTGTAATTCAATAGTTTTAGTATGTTCACTGATCTGTAAACCATCACCACAATCAATTTAAAAATATTTCAATCAACCCAAAAAGGAATTTTTATCCATGGGCATTCCTTCCCATTTTCTCCTAATCTTCCAGACATGGAAAACCACTTATCTTCTTTCTGTCTCTGTAGATTTACCTATTTTAAACATTTCATATACACAGAATCATATAATATGCATCTCTTATAACTGTATTCTTTCACATAGTATGAAGTTTCAAGGGTCATCTATATAATAGAATACATCCATGTAATATAATAGAATAGTACTTTATTCTTTTGTTAACTAATTATAAATTTTTGTATGTATATACTATATCTTATTTATTCATCAAGAGCTGATAGATGCTTGAATCATTTCTAATTTGGGGTATGTGTAATACTACTATGAATGACATGTCTACATGTTTTATATGGACATAGATTTTCATTTTCCTTGGCTATACACATGTGAGTGGAACAAATAGGTAGCTCTGTGTTTGACATTTTGAGGAATTGCTATATTGTTTTACAAAGTAGCTGCACCATTTTACTTTTCTACCATCAATGAATGAGAGTTCCTATTTCTCAACACTGTCACCAAAACTTGCTATTATCTATCTTTTTTATTATAGTCATCCTAGTGGGTATGAAGTGATATCTTATTGTGATTTTGATTTAGCTAATAACTAATGATGCTGAGCATCTTTTCATGTGTGTAACAGCCATTTGTACAGGGAAAGTTTTTTGGGGAAAGTGTATTTAGATATTTTCTCTATTTTTAAATTGGGTTATTTGTCTTTTTATTGTTGAATTAAAAGAGCTCTTTGCATATTCTAGAGTAAAATCCCTTATGAGCTATATCATTTGTAAATATTTTCTCCCTCTAGGTATAACATCTTTCCACTTTTTTGAAGATGTCCTTTCTAGGTCAATATTTTAATTTCAATGAAGCCACATTTATTTATTTTTTCTTTTGCTATGTATACTTTGTGTCCCTTATAAGAAGGTTTTGCTTAACTGAAAACAGTGAAGTTTACCACTACATTTCATTTTAAGAATTTGAAATTTCAGTTGTTATGCTTAGGTCTGTGATCAATTTGGTGTTCATTTTTGTAGTTGGTATAAAGGACTGTCTTAGAACCATTGGTTGAAATAATCATTCTTTCCCCATTGAATGGTCTTGGCACACGTGTAGAAGATGATGTCCTTACATGTTTGAGTTTAAGTCTGGACTCTCAATTCTATTCTAGTGATCTATATACCTATCCTTATGTCAGTCCCTGTACCAGTCTCAAAACTAAAGTAACCTTGTTGTAAATGGCTTCTGGTGATTCTGATGAGAAGTCAGTTGTCAGTCTCATCAGAGGTACTCAGCATGTAATGAATAATTTTCTCCTGTTGCTTTCAAGATTACCTTTTTGTCTTTCAGAAATTTCATTAAGATATGTCTGAGTGTCAATCTCTTTTGCATTTATCTTACTTGGATTTTGTTGGACTTCATGGATGTAGGCATTTATCATACTTGGATTTTGTTGGACTCCATGGATGTAGGATTTTTATCACCTATAGGAAGTTTTTGGACGTTATTTCTTCACATAGTTGTTGCTTTAACTTTATCTCTTCTGCCAGTCCTCCTATTATGTATATATTGTATACTCGTTGATGTTGCTCATTTCTTTCTGAGTCTCTGCTCATTTTTCTCCATTATTTTTTCCTCTGCATTCTTCAGATTGCATCATCTCTATTGATCTATCTTCAAGTTTGCTGATTCTTTCTTCTGCCAGCTCATTCATACTATTGAGCACCTCTGAATGAATATTTTCAAATGTTATCCTCTTATTGAGTTGACTCCTTTATTATATTATGTCCTTCTTTATCTTTTATTACAGTCTTTGTTTAAAAGTCTATTTTGTCTGATAAAAGTATTATTACCACAGCTTTCATTTGTTTCTGTTTGCATGGAATAACTTTTTCTATCCCTTCACTTTCAGACTGTGTGTATCTCTGGATCTGAAATGATTCTTTTATGGGCAACATATAGATGGGTCTTGCTTTTTAATACATTCAGCCAATCTGTGTCTTTTGATTGGAGAATTCAGTCCACTTA
Organism: Manis javanica; assembly: GCF_040802235.1. Lineage (NCBI taxonomy): Eukaryota > Metazoa > Chordata > Mammalia > Pholidota > Manidae > Manis > Manis javanica. Next base: position 67,635,967 of record NC_133162.1, read on the forward strand.
CATTTAAAGTAATTATTGATAGATATGTACTTACTTCCATTTTGTGTATTTTTTTCTGGTTGTTTTTGTAGTCCTTTTCTTTTCCTCTTCCTTTGTGGTTTGATGCCTTACTTTAGTCTTTTGTTTAGATTCCTTTTGCTTCTTTTTTTATAGATTTCTGGTTTGTGGCTACCATGAGTTCATATATAATAAAGTACTTAAAGTTGATGGTCACTTAATTTAAAATGCATTCTAAAAGCAATACATTTTCATCCCCCCACCCACATTTTATATATATAAATATTTTTTTTTTGAGAGGGCATCTCTCATATTTATTGATCAAATGGTTGTTAACAACAATAAAATTCTGTATAGGGAGGTCAATGCTCAATGTACAATCATTAATCCATCTCAAGCCTAATTCTCGTTAGTCTCCAGTCTTCTGAAGCATAACAAACAAGTTCTTACGTGGTGAACAAATTCTTACATAGTGAATAAATTCTTACAAGGTGAACAGTACAAGGGCATTCATCACAGAAACTTTCGGTTTTGATCACGCATTATGACCTATAAACAATCAGGTCAAATATGAATATTCGTTTGATTTTTGTACTTGATTTATATGTTGATCCCACATTTCTCCCTCTATTATTATTATTATTATTATTATTATTATTATTTTTAGTAAAATGCTGAAGTGGTAGGTAGATGCAAGATAAAGGTAGAAAACATAGTTTAGTGCTGTAAGAGGGCAAATGTAGATGATCAGATGATCAGGTGTGTGCCTATGGACTAAGTATTAATCCAGGCTAGACAAGGGCAGCAAGACATCCACGGATGCAGAAGATTTCTCTCAAAGCAGGGGGGGTGAGGTTCTGAGCCTCACCTCTGTTGATCCCCAAATTCTCACCTGATGGCCCCCCTGCGACTGTGCCTGTCTTAGGTTGTTCCTCCCTTGAGGAATCTTACCCGTCTCTGGCTAACCAGTCATCTTCCGGGGCCATACAGGGAAATGTAAAGTTGGTAAGTGAGAGAGAAGCCATATTGTTTGAAAAGGTTAGCTTTTTACTTCTTTGCAGATTTATGCCCTGTGACTTCTATGCCCAGCACTTGTCTCGAGGTATCTTTACCACCTGGAGGAATTATGATACTCGGTAAATTCGATATGAGGCATGAATTCTATTTAAGGGTTGTAATTAGGAAGGAAGAAGAAAAGCTATAGAGGTAGCATATGGAAGAAAACATGGGAGGATTGATTATTTCTTTGACATATCTTCTTGTAGAGTACCTTAAGTGTGTATAGGTTTTAAACTACTAACTAATTTGCACACACATATTAACATAATAGGAATACAGTGACATAAGCAAAGCAAATCTATATTTACCATCCATCTCCAGTGAAGCCAAGAAAACCATTTAGGCACCCTAGGCATTTGTGAAAATTTATCTATGATATGATGGATATTGTCCAGCTGTACTTGAACAGTCTGAGAAAAATCAGACAGATTAAAGCAGCCCATTTCTGGGATCTGTTCACATCCCATATGTTCTTTTAACCGTAGATACTCTATAGTCATGAGATTTTGGAGTGCTACACCTTGCACCCCTCCCAACTCCTGGTTGAGTTCCAACAGTACAGATCCAGTCAAATTCATTGTCTCACTGTATGCACATGCCAGCCTACACATCTCCCTCCTCATTCCTATGGCAAGTCCAGGAGATGGTGGGCTGGATGCAGCCACAACTGTAGCATCGTCTGGATCCCTGTGGAGGCTTTTGATGATCATCCCCCGGCACAAGTCCTCCAGAGAGTGCTGATGCTGGAAGCTCCTCCTCATATCGTATCTTAGTTCATTTTGTGGGTATCCAAGCTAGGCCTTGATCTTCTGCATAGAAACAAACAGACCCTTTGCCCACACTTTGACATGCCCTCTATACCACTGTGCAGAACTCATTGGAGGTCAGCACACAGTAACTGCCTTTTTTTTTTATTATTAAGAAAAAGGAATATTATCAGAAAAGAGTACCTCCATAGCTGATCATCTGACACCCTTTAAGTGATCAACATTAGGGATATTTAAAGCATGCATTGATCTTTGATTTACTAATAGTTTTATCCTATCAAGGAGTAATCTCCCTTTTCTTTCTTTCTTTCTTTCTTTCTTTTTTTTTAATTTTTAATCTACACTTACATAAAGAATACTATGTTTACTATGCTCTCCCCTATATCAGGTCCCCTCTAACAACCACATTACGGTTACTGTCCATCAGCTTAGCAAAATGTTGTAGAGTCACTACTTGTCCTCTCTGTGTTGTGCAGCCCACCCTCCCCTTTCTCCCTCCCCCCCATGCATGCTAATCTTAATACCCCGCTTCTTCTTCGCCCCCCCTTATCCCTCCCTGCCCACCCTTCCTTCCCAGTTCCTTTCCCTATGGTACCTGTTAGTACATTTTTGGGTTCTGTAATTCCGCTGCTGTTTTGTTCCTTCAGTTTTTCCTTTGTTCCTATACTCCTCAGATGAGTGAAATCATTTGGTATTTTTCTTTCTCCACTTGGCTTATTTCACTGAGCATAATACTCTCCAGCTCCATCCATGTTGCTGCAAATGGTTGGATTTTTCCACTTCTTATGGCTGAGTAGTATTCTATTGTGTATATGTACCACATCTTCTTTATCCATTCATCTACCGATGGACATTTAGGTTGCTTCCAATTCTTGGCTATTGTAAATAGTGCTGCGATAAACATAGGGGTGCATCTGTCTTTTTCAAACTTGATTGCTGCATTCTTAGGGTAAATTCCTAGGAGTGGAATTCCTGGGTCAAATGGTAGGTCTGTTTTGAGCATTTTGATGAACCTCCATACATCTTTCCACAATGGTTGAACTAATTTACATTCCCACCAGCAGTGTAGGAGGGTTCCCCTTTCTCCACAGCCTCGCCAACATTTGTTGTTGTTTGTCTTTTGGATGGCAGCTATCCTTACTGGTGTGAGGTGATACCTCATTGTAGTTTTAATTTGCATTTCTCTGATAATTAGTGATGTGGAGCATCTTTTCATGTGTCTGTTGGCCATCTGTATTTCTTTTTTAGAGAACTATCTGTTCAGTTCCTCTGCCCATTTTTAATTGGGTTATTTGTTTTCTGTTTGTTGAGGCATGTGAGCTCTTTATATATTCTGGACGTCAAGCCTTTATTGGATCTGTCATTTTCAAATATATTCTGCCATACTGTAGGGTTCCTTTTTGTTCTATTGATGGTATCTTTCGCTGTACAGAAGCTTTTCAGCTTAATGTAGTCCCACTTGCTCATTTTTGCTGTTGTTTTCCTTGCCCGGGGAGATATGTTCAAGAAGAGGTCACTCATGTTTATGTCTAAGAGGTTTTTGCCTATGTTTTTTTCCAAGAGTTTAATGGTTTCATGACTTACATTCAAGTCTTTGATCCATTTTGAGTTTACCTTTGTATATGGGGTTAGACAATGGTCCAGTTTCATTCTCCTACATGTAGCTGTCCAGTTTTGCCAGCACCATCTGTTGAAGAGACTGTCATTTTGCCATTGTATGTCCATGGCTCCTTTATCAAATATTAATTGACCATATACGTTTGGGTTAATTTCTGGAGTCTCTAATCTGTTCCACTGGTCTGTGGCTCTGTTCTTGTGCCAGTACCAAATTGTCTTGATTACTATGGCTTTGTAGTAGAGTTTGAAGTTGGGGAGTGAGATCCCCCCTACTTTATTCTACTTTTTCAGGATTGCTTTGGCTATTCGGGGTCTTTGGTGTTTCCATATGAATTTTTGAATTATTTGTTCCAATTCATTGAGAATGTTGCAGGTAATTTGAGAGGGATTGCATCAAATCTGTATATTGCTTTGGGCAGGATGGCCATTTTGACGATATTAATTCTCCCTAGCCATGAGCATGGGATGAGTTTCCATTTATTAGTGTCCCCTTTAATTTCTCTTAAGAGTGACTTGTAGTTTTCAGAGTATAAGTCTTTCACTTCTTTGGTTAAGTTTATTCCTAGGTATTTTATTCTTTTTGATGCAATGGTGAATGGAATTGTTTTCCTGATTTCTCTTTCTATTGATTCATTGTTAGTGTATAGGAAAGCTACAGATTTCTGTGTGTTAATTTTGTATCCTGCAACTTTGCTGTATTCCGATATCAGTTCTAGTAGTTTTGGAGTGGAGTCTTTAGGGTTTTTTATGTACAGTATCATATCATCTGCAAATAGTGACAGTTTAACTTCTTCTTCACCAATCTGGATTCCTTGTATTTCTTTGTTTTGTCTGATTGCCGTGGCTAGGACCTCCAGTACTATGTTAAATAACAGTGGGGAGAGTGGGCATCCCTGTCTGGTTCCCAATCTCAGAGGAAATGGTTTCAGCTTCTCGCTGTTCAGTATAATGCTGGTTGTGGGTTTATCATATATGGCCTTTATTATGTTGAGGTACTTGCCCTCTATTCCCATTTTGCTGAGAGTTTTTATCATGAATGGATGTTGAATTTTGTCAAATGCTTTTTCAGCATCTATGGAGATGATCATGTGGTTTTTGTCTTTCTTTTTCTTGATGTGGTGGATGATGTTGATGTATTTTCGAATGTTGTACCATCCTTGCATCCCTGGGATGAACCCCACTTGGTCATGGGGTATGATCCTTTTTATATACTGTTGAATTCTGTTTGCTAATATTTTATTGAGTATTTTTGCACCTACATTCATCAGGGATATTGGTCTGTAATTTTCTTTTTTGGTGGGGTCTTTTCCTGGTTTTGGTATTAGGGTGATGTTGGCTTCATAGAATGAGTTTGGGAGTATTCCCTCTTCTTCTTTTTTTGGAACACTTTAAGGAGAATGGGTATTATGTCTTCTTTGTGTGTCTGATAAAATTCCGAGGTAAATCCGTCCGGCACTGGGGTTTTGTTCTTGGGTAGTTTTTTGATTACTGTTTCAATTTCTTTGCTCGTAATTGGTTTGTTTAACTTTTGTGTTTCTTCCTTGGTCAGTCTTGGGAGGTTGTATTTTTCTAGGAAGTTGTCCATTTCTTCTAGGTTTTCCAGCTTGTTGCCATATAGGTTTTCATAGTATTTAATAATTCTTTGTATTTCTGTGGAGTCTGTCATGATTTTTCCATTCTCATTTCTGATTATGTTTATTTGTGTTGATTCTCTTTTTCTCTTAATAAGTTGGGCTAGAGGCATATCTATTTTGTTTATTTTCTCGAAGAACCAGCTCTTGGTTTCGTTGATTTTTGCTGTGGTTTTATTGTTCTCAATTTTGTCTATTTCTTCTCTGATCTTTATTATGTCTCTCCTTCTGCTGACTTTAGACCTCATTTGTTCTTCTTTTTCCAGTTTTGATAATTCTGATGTTAGACTATTCATTTGGGATTGTTCTTCCTTCTTCAAGTGTGCCTGGATTGCTATATACTTTTCTTTTAAGACTGCTTTTGCTGTATCCCACAGAAGTTGGGGCTTAGTGTTGTTGTCATTTGTTTCTATATATTCCTTGATCTCTATTTTGATTTGTTCATTGATCCATTGATTATTTAGTAGCATGTTGTTAAGCCTCGATGTGTTTGTGAGCCTTTTTGTTTTCTTTGTAGAATTTATTTCTACTTTTATACCTTTGTGGTCTGAAAAATTGGTTGGTAGAATTTCAATATTTTGGAATTTACTGAGGCTCTTTTTCTGGGCTAGTATGTGGTCTATTCTGGAGAATGTTCCATGTGCACTTGACAAGAATGTATATCCTGTTGCTTTTGGATGTAGAGTTCTATAGATGTGTATTAGGTCCATCTGTTCTATTGTGTTGTTCAGTGCCTGTATGTCCTTACTTATTTTCTGCCCGGTGGGTCTATCCTTTGGGGTGAGTGGTGTGTTGAAGTCTCCTACAATGAATGCATTGCAGTCTATTTCCCTCTTTAGTTCTGTTAGTATTTGCTTCACATATGCTGGTGCTCCTGTACTGGGTGCATATATATTTAGAATGGTTATATCCTCTTGTTGGACTGAGCCCTTTATCATTATGTAGTGGCCTTCTTTATCTCTTGTTACTTTCTTTGTTTTGAAGTCTATTTTGTCTGATATTAGTACTGCAACCCCTGCTTTCTTCTCACTGTTGTTTGCCTGAAATATGTTTTTCTATCCCTTGACTTTTAGTCTATGCTTGTCTTTGGGTTTAAGGTGAGTTTCTTGTAAGCAGCATATAGATGGGTCTTGCTTTTTTATCCATTCTATTACTCTATGTCTTTTGATTGGTGCATTAAGTCCATTTACATTTAGGGTGACTATTGAAAGATATGTACTTATTGCTATTGCAGGCTTTAGATTCGTGGTTGCCAAAGGTTCAAGGTTAGCTTCTTTAGTACCTTACTGCCTAACTTAGCTCGCTTATTGAGCTGTTATATACACTTTCTGGAGATTCTTTTCTTCTCTCCCTTCTTATTCCTCCTCCTCCATTCTTCATATGTTGTGTGTTTTGTTCTGTGCTCTTTTTAGGGGTGCTCCCATCTAGAGCAGTCCCTGTAGGATGCCCTGTAGAGGTGGTTTGTGGGAAGCAAATTCCCTCAGCTTTTGCTTGTCTGGGAATTGTTTAACCCCACCATCATATTTAAATGATAGTCGTGCTGGATACAGTATCCTTGGTTCAAGGCTCTTCTGTTTCATTGCATTAGTATATCATGCCATTCTCTTCTGGCCTGTAGGGTTTCTGTCGAGAAGTCTGATGTTAGCCTGATGGGTTTTCCTTTATAGGTGACCTTTTTCTCTCTAGCTGCCTCTAAAAGTCTTTCCTTGTCCTTGATGCTTGCCATTTTAATTACTATGTGTCTTGGTGTTGTCCTCCTTGAATCCTTTCTTTTGGGGGTTCTGTGTAATTCCATGGTCTGTTCGATTATTTCCTCCCTCAGTTTGGGGAAGTTTTCAGCAATTATTTCTTCAAAGAGACTTTCTATCCCTTTTCCTCTTTCTTCTTCTTCTGGTATCCCTATAATACGAATATTATTCCTTTTGGCTTGGTCACATAGTTCTCTTAGTGTTGTTTCATTCCTGGAGATCCTTTTATCTCTCTCTCTCTATGTCAGCTTCTATAGGTTCCTGTTCTCTGTCTTCTATTCCTTCAATGGCCTCTTGCATCTTATCCATTCTGCTTATAAATCCTTCCAGGGATTGTTTCACTTCTGTGATCTCCTTCCTGACATGTGTGATCTCCTTCCGGACTTCATCCCATTGCTCTTGCATTTTTCTCTGCATCTCTGTCAGCATGTTCATGATTTTTATTTTGAATTCTTTTTCAGGAGGACTAGTTAGGTCTGTCTCCTTCTCAGGTGTTGTCTCTGTGATCTTTGTCTGCCTGTAGTTTGCCTTTTCATGGTGATAGAGATAGTTTGCAGAGCTGGTACAAGTGACAGCTGGGAGTGCTTTGCTTCTTGTTGGTTTGTGGCCTTCCTCTCCTGGGAGAATAGCGACCTCTAGTGGCTTGTGCTGGGCAGCTGTGTGCAGACAGGGCTTCTGCTTCATGCCCGGTTGCTATGGGGTTTATCTCCCCTGTTGCTGTGGGCGTGGCCTGGCTGTTGCTGCTCCTCCAAAATGGTGGAGTCCCGTTGGAGGGGGAGCGGCTGGGAGGCTATTTATCTCCGTAAGGGGCTTCTATGCTCCCTGCCCAGAGTGCCCAGAGATCGGCAGATTCCCTGCCTCTGGTCTAAGTGACCTGTCCTGCCCCTTTAAGACTTCCAAAAAGCACTCTCCAAACCAAAACAACAACAGCAACAATGAGAGAGGGAACAGAAAAAAAAAAAAAAGGAAAAAGAACGCGATTTTTTTTTGTCCTTAGGAGCTGGTCCCAGGCACCCGCTCACTGGTCCTGCTGCCCTGTCTCTCTAGCACCAGGGTCCCTGTCCCTTCAAGGCTTCCAAAAAGCACCCACCCACCAGTCCTGCATGGAAAAACACGCGATATTCTTTGTCCTCAGGCGCCGGTCCCAGGCACCCGCTCATCAGTCCCGCTGCCCTGCCTCCCTAGCCCCGGGTTCCCTGTCCCTTTAAGGCTTCCAAAAAGCACTCGTCAAAAAGAGAAAAAAAAGGGGAAAAACGCACGATTTCCTCCGTCCTCAGGTGCTGGTCTCAGGCACCCACCCCCCGGTCCCACAGGGAAAAATGCGCGATATTCTTTGTCCTCAGGCGCCGGTCCCAGGCACCCGCTCACCGGTCCTGCTGCTCTGCCTCCCTAGCACCAGGGTCCCTGTCCCTTTAAGGCTTCCAAAAAGCACTCGCCAAAAAGAGAAAAAAAAAAAAGGGGTGGGGGAAATGCGCGATTTCCTCTGTCCTCATGTGCTGGTCTCAGGCACCCGCCCACCGGTCCTGCAGGGAAAAATGCGGGATATTCTTTGTCCTCAGGCGCCGGTCCCAGGCACCCGCTCACCAGTCCCGTTGCCCTGCCTCCCTAGCACCGGGGTCCCTGTCCCTTTAAGGCTTCCAAAAAGCACTCGCCAAAAAGAGAAAAAAAAAAGGGGAAAAACGCGCGATTTCCTCCGTCCTCAGGCGCCGGTCTCAGGCACCCGCCCACCGGTCCCGCAGGGAAAAATGTGGGATATTCTTTGTCCTCAGGCGCCGCTCCCAGGCACCCGCTCACCGGTCCCGCCACCCTGCCTCCCTAGCAATGGGGGCCCTGTCCCTTTAAGGCTTCCAAAATGCACTCACCAAAAAAAAAAACCGCTCCGGTTTCTTTCCACCTGCCGGGAGCCGTGGGGAGGGGCGCTCGGGTCCCGCCGGGCCAGGCTTGTATCTTACCCCCTTCTCAAGGCGCTGGGTTCTTGCTGGTATGGATGTGGTCTGGATGTTGTCCTGTGTCCTGTGGTCTCTATTTTAGGAAGATTTTTCTTTGTTATATTTTCATAGCTCTATGTGTTTTTGGGAGGAGATTTCCACTACTCTACTCACGCCGCCATCCTGGCTCCGGCCCACATTTTATATTTTGATATAATATTTTACATCTTAACTGTGTATCCCTTGATTTTGCTATTAATAAATAACTGATTTATTTCAATTCATATTTGATTATCTACTTTTATTATATAATTATCTTTATCAGTGAGTGTTTCCTATAGTTTCTTATTTCTAGTTGCAACCTTTCCTTTTCCACTTAACATTTTAATATTTCTTATAAAGCTGCTTTAGTGGTGATGAACTCTAGCTTTTGCTTCTCTAGGAATCTCTTTATTTCTCCTTCAATTCTAAATGATAACCTTGCCAGGTAGAATATTCTTGGTTGTAAGTTTTTGTTTTCTTTGATTGGTACTGTCTTATATTTTCTGTCTCTTTTTTGACGTGCTCACTTTGTTCATTTATTCTCCTTGTGAGTTCACTGAGCATCTCTAAGACCATTACTTTGAATTCCTTATCAGGTAGCTTGCTTATCTCTATTTCGTCTTTTTATCAGGTTTTTTCTTATTTTTTTGTTCAGAATATATTCCTCTGTCTCTTCATTCTGCCTGACTCTCATTGCTTGTTTCTATGTATTAAGCTTTCTAGAAGAAGTAAACTTATGTAGGAGATGTCCCAAAGCACAAAATCCTTTCGTTGCCAAGCTAGGTGCTCAGGGAGGCTCTCCTGTGTGAGCTGTGTGAGCCTTCCTCTGTGTTGAGGCAACAGCTGCTGCACAGCGGGGGAGGTCTCTTCCAGCCCAGCTGGCTGACAAATTACAGCTGTGGCTTCCATCCCCTAGGTGGGTGGGCTTTCCCCCAACCTCCTTTGCTGGGTCACTGTGGCACCGCACTATGCAGGCTGTTTCTTGCCCCTCTGACTGGAGCTGTCACAACGGGCAAAGCTCTCTTCCTACCTGGTTGGCTAGGGCTCTGCTTGTGGGTGGGGCTCTCCCACATCCTGACTAACTAGGGTGCTGTACTGTCACTGTGACCATGGTGGTGGGCAGGACTCTCCCCCAAGCAAGGCTGGTTGGATCACCTTAACTGTGCAGTGGGCAAGAACTTCCAACCCCCCGCCCACCTGTCTGGTTGAGGCACTACAGTGGCTGCCATGGCTATGGCAGTGGGTGTGGCTCTTAGTCGGGTAAACCAATCAGTGTTAACAGGTTAGACTGAGAGCTCTAAGCTTAGGCCTGGCAATGTTGGTACTAGCAAGGTGGAATGGATTTGCAAAAATGATGCCTGATAGTGTCTCCAAACCTAGCAAATGTCTCCATCTCCAGTTTCCTGCCTTTGTGGCAGGATCCCCAGGAGTTGCAAGCGAGTCTCATTCACTTTTATTCTAGTTATTTTGCCAGATGGTATCTTATCACTGGGTCCCAGGTAAGTAAGAGTGTGTTCAAGCCCTTCAAGAGTGCATTCTCTGTTCCCTATACTCTATAGCTTTGCTGAATATAATTCTTGTTAGTTTTCAAAACCCAGCATTTTGGAAGTTCATCTCTCCTGGTGCAGGCTCTGAGGGTTGCAGCACCCGATGTAGAGCTCCAGTCCTGCTCCTCAGGAAAGGATTCTATGTTTTTGAGGTTCCCTCCCAATTGTGGATTGCTGTGCCTGCATTGGGTTTTTCTCTTTCTGGTGAGATGTTATCTCTGCCATGCCTACTCACTTCAATGCTGCTCCCTTGTCCCTCAATGTAGAGGCTACTATTTATTCTGTGTTCAGGGCTTTTTCTGAGGAAACTATTCCATATGTGGCTGTATATTTGTTGTGTCTGTGGGAGAAAGTGAGTTCAGGATCCTCCCATGCTGATTTCTTCACCACTTTTTTTTTCTGTACAACAGAAATCTTTCTGTTTCATGCCTTAAACTTTTTTTTCAAATTTTACATATAACTTTATTGTATGAGTGTGTGATATTAATCTGTTAAAATACAATGTCAGGCAGTAAAACATTTTGCAAACGTCTGTAATTATTGTTAGTTAAAAAATAATACAAATGGCCCAATGTCATTATAAGGTTAATGGTTTCTGGTTCACATAAAAATTTGTCTGAAGTAACTAAACATATAGCAAAAGCAAGATGCATTTCAGCATTTGACATTCAACAAACCTAAGAATAGCAATTCCATGAAAAGTTGAAATAAATAATTCTCTGACTCACGTTTTTATTGCACACCCACAGACTACTATAGGGAAATATATACTTCTCTTTGCTATGTTATGGAAATAAATAAGATAAATTATTAAAACATTAAGTATTAAATGTAAAATTATATGCATATTAAACACAAATAATTGCCCATGTCAGAAAATCAAATCCTGAAATTGAATTTCTATTTCAAGAGATAAAGCCTGAAAATGTTTAGCTAGACTCCCCTCAAATCCAATCAAAATGAGATAGAAAATTTATACATACATATATATACATAACTCTTAAGAAATGGAGGAAGCATGGTCCTTCATCGTTAGAGAAGTTACTTTACGATTACTTAGAGAACAAAAAGAGGATAGGATAACACTGAAAAGTCAAAGAGGACTGAGGCAATATGACCCCAGAACACACTCACTGAAGAAGGCTGTAGGTGATTTCCTTTAATACATACCCCAAAGCAGATTGCTGGAGCATATGGCAGATAATTTTAAAGGGACATCTCAGCACTAGAGGGATCAGCTAACCTCTCTGTTGCAACTACTTTACAGTTTCCCTTCTCTCTAGGCTTAATTTTTCTTCCTAACAGGTGTTATTCTTGAGCTCACACCCCAATAATCCTCTTGCACAAAAATCCCCTCAAAATCTATTTCCAACTAAATCAACCTAAGTAATTTCTTGCCACTAAATCTCTTCCCTAGTGGTAGGCACAACACTGATAGACTCTGTTGTGTCTGAAGCAGGACAGTTATTAAAATATTTCTGGAAACAACCAAGATGTCCTTCAGTAAGTGCACGGATAAAAAAATTGTGAGGCATGCAGCCAACAGAATGTTATTTGGTGCTAAAAAGAAATGAAAAATCATGGAAGTAACTTAAATGAATAGTACAAAGTGAAAGAAGCCAATCTGAAAAGGCCACATTCTATATGATTCCTGCTATATGACATTCTGGGAAAGTCAAAACCACGGAAGCAATTAAGAAACCAGTGATTGCCGAGGGTTAGGGAGGAGGGAGGAATGAATAGGTGGAGCACAGATGAATTTTAATGCGGTGAAACTGATCTGTGTGATAATATAATGGTGGATACATGTCATCATACATTTGTCCAAACCCATGGATTCTACAACATAACAAGTGAACCCCAATGTATACTGTGGACTTTGACTGATAATAATTGTCAGTGTAGGTTTATAAATTGTAATAAATGTACCACTCTGATGGGGGGTGTTGATAATGGAATAGCTCTCATGTATGCATGTCAGTGGTTGTGTGAGAAATCTCTGTGCCTTCCTCTCAATTTTGTTAGAAAAACTGCTCTAAAAATAAAGCCTACTTAAAATAACATTTGTGGTAGTGAACTAAGATGTGGTATTCGTCAAAGCAAGCACTACTTGGTACAATATCTTGGTAATTTGAGAACTACAGGGTAAGTAGTGAGTATAAGGACTATAAATGGAGATGGTGACTAGCGGTGTTATTGGTGATCACAGAAAGACAATAAAGACCAAAGGTTATTAATAAATTTAATGTGTTAAATTTAGAGGACCTATTTGGTATCCTATAAAAAGATCCTTATATGCAGATAAAACTGACGATCAGGCTAAAACAAAATTATAAAAATAGTGAAGAATCAGACAGTTTTGAAATAATGTCTACTCTGAAGAATCTTATCTTTATCTAAAAGTCAGAGCCTTAATAGGGAAAGAGTGGAACTCTAAGAATTGAATGAGTCATCTGGGTTGCATTTCAGAACCTTGAAACTCCAGAACACTCAGACTTCCTTGGCTTTCCCACTAACAGTGTGTCACTATTCCAATGTTCCCAGTTAGTGTGGTCCTTCATCACTAGATGAAGGACCTGAACACTCTACAAAGGTTAATGCCTTGAAATAAAAGAAGTGCTCTTCTCAGGACCTACTCACAAGCCCTCTCCTAGTTACCAAACACATATTTAGAGTTAAAGTTCAGCAACTATCATGAAGGGGAATTTCTGGTTCAGTGATGGGTGGAAGGAAGCTATCCATCAAGTGGACTGCAGAGCGAAACCAACATGAACTAACATGAAGGCTACTGAGGGCACTGGATCCAGGGAGAGAGGCCTAAAGCTGAATAATGATGAGTTTATTGGTATGAAAACCCTATCCCAGGACCCAGAAATAACTGACCTGCCAAGGCTCCAGGAAGACGGGGCTCATATGCTACTAGAATGGGTCTTGATATTTTGAAAATGTGCTAATCCATACTAAATGAAACAGAGAGCTGGAATCTCCATGGTGGATAATGAGGGAAAGAATAAGAAAACTCATAAAAGTGGCAGTGCTAGAATGGATAACTCCATAAGGCCTGAAAACCCACAATATGACTATGTTCCATTGGCAGGTTGGCTGGCACAGCATTTATAGAAAAGAATTTACTGTTTACAGGACAGCAGAAGAACAGTAGCCATAATTATTGAAAATGAGTAGCAAGCAGGCAGAGACATCTGATCCATGGAAAACTATGGTTTAGTTCCTAGAAGTACAGTAGATGGGCAACCAACAAGGGTGTTACTTCATTGATACAATTAAAAAAATCAATAGTGGGTAATCATGACCTGTGGCCATTTATTTGGGCAAACATACACTGGAGAAAGGTGATTACCTGGACATCTTGAAGATTATGGCACTGTCAGTGTTTCTGACCCTTGCCTCTCAGGTAGCAGCTTTACCCCTGGGTATTTCTAATTAATAGAAATAAAAGCAAGCTTTTTGAGCCAATCTTCCCAATAATCACCAGACAGGTCAACACAAATACTCACAATTTTTCACAAACCAGATTCATTCTGTTCCCTCCAGTACTGATACTAGGCCGTGAGCTGTTACTTATAAGGCTAAAACTGAGCTGGACTGAGCTGGTGAGCAGGGTATGGGACTAGGGCAGGTTATAATGCCAGGGAATTTACTGTTCTAGCTGAGATTCAGCTATTTTTCCAGAATAAGCACTCCCCTCATTGCTGCAAGCTTTTTGTTAGTTTTTAGCTCTGTAACAGTTGACTCTAATAGGTTTTGTCAGTTTTATCATTGCATTTGTAAATGAGCAGATTTTGGAATTCCTTACTCCACCATTTTCACTGATGTCATTCTGGTATTTTATATCTTATATGCTTACTTATCATAGGCGCTAGAGCTAACATGATGCAAAATGGCCATAAGAAAATGTGTATTAGATTATCTGAAAAAAATACCATAATTGTTCACATTTTTTAATACAGATTTTTAAAAATCAGACAATAAATTTAAATTTAAGTGGGCAAAGAAAGAAAAAGTGCTTCATAAAATATTGTGTATTTCAGATGCTGTAGCAGGTGTGAGAGTCAATGTGTTGCACCAGATTTTCGTCAAAGATATTTGCCTTTTTTGGTGTGGGGATGTCAGTAAAAGAGACTGCCGAACAGACAGTTCCATAGGAGGTTTGTGTTGGAGGTGCCATTTTTTTTTAATGTTAGCTAATTAGCTCTTTGGCTTAACACTGAAATTTTTTATTTTGAAATGTAATCTGTCCATTTAAAAATTATGAATTCAAGACCATATTTCAAAGGAGAATGTTGAGAGAATACCCACGTGTAGAAAAAAAAATATTTAATCTATATTTTTAGGTCTTCCACTCCTTGGGAAGGTTGGTTAAGCTTAGGAATAGCATGTCTAAAAGAAAGATTCTTTTAGCCACTAACCAGAATACAACATTGAAAATCCTGAACCACTGTACAAGAGAGTCTGGCTGAAAATCAAATTTTCATTCTTCCTGCTTCATGTATTTTATTCCTGTGCAGGAAGCAATTTTGGTGCAAACCAAAGGGATATTTTATTAAGAGGATAAAAGGCTGTGCCTCTGTGCTATCATGCATATCCCCACACTCTATCACTGGGATCAGTCTTTCCTAAGCTCTCTTACAAGTGGTCTATCTTTCATCTGTTGAAATATTATCTCCAAGTTCCCAAAATTACTAATGTAGGTACTTTTTAGAATCACATTGTCAATTTCTAACAAAATTCTGTTTGGGGAATTGACTGTTGTTGAGTTGAATTAATAGAGTACTTTTTTGGAAAATTGATAACTTAACAACATTAAGTCATCCTATTCCCACATCCAGTCTCTTTTTTTAGTTTTCTTTCTTTTATGTCTTTTCATAGAGTTTGATAATTTTTTCCACACTTTCTTACACATATTTTTTTATTATTTCTATCTGTTTTTCCCTCCTTCCCCGTTTGCTTGCCTTCACTTTGTTAACAGGCCATTTTTTTCTTCCATTTTCTGAACATCAGGCAGTTTATGGCTCTTTTATGTTTTAACACTATGTAAGTTATTTACCTACATTTTCTAGGAGGATTATAATATTGCCCATAAATAATAATTCTGCCTCTTTCTCATAAAGATGAGACAAAATTGTCACCACTTCTTCACTGTGTTATTTGTATTCAACATTCAATACATAATTGAATGAAATAGGGATACTATGCTGGGCATTCTGCTCTAATCTCTGATTTTATAGAGGAGACATCTAAATTTCAACATACAATAAAATGTTTGTTGGAGCTTTCTTGCATATATATTTTTCTCACATAAACTCTTTTTCAGTGAACATAATGAATTTCACACTTATTGTTGGGCTTTAAATTATCTTAAACACAAATTTGAAAATATTTCCAGTATCTAAATAATAATATACATTTTTACATTTAAAATCCTTTATTGAAATATATTAATAGACCCTTTGTTGTCTTATACTTCTTATCCTCAAATATCTTTTAATTGTTTATGAAATTTTATTCTTTTAGTGTAATCTCTGCATTTATTAATCTCTGCATTTGTTCTGTTTTATTTTTTGTGTTTTTTAATCTTTGCTCATAGTTGGGATTGGTCAATAATTTCTTATTCTCTGTGTCCTTGCCCAATTTGAGTACCAGGGTTAGATAGGCTGAAAGAAATAAGCTGAATTATATCCTATGGCTGGAGAGAAGAAAAAGAGACACTTGGCGTGACGTTCTCACGTGGCCCCCTGGGCTGCAGGACTCCTGCTAATGGCCCTGTCAGTTGCTCCTCAGCTCCTTCTCCCTCCTATTTACAGTTTCCAGGTATGAAGCAACTTTGTTTTTGCTCCCATATTTTTCAGCAGTCCATTACGTGGACAATTCCTACCATCAGTTTGATATAGCTTTGTGTTTCAGGAGACCAGCATAATTTCTGGCGCTTCATATTTTCCCATTTCTGTTTTCAAATAGTTTTACAACCATTCATTAAATAATATCTTTTCCATCATTTATGAGAGTTAGTTTTAAGTGGATTTAAAAAATTCGTCACATTTAACATAAGACAGAATCCTTAGCATGGCTCTCAGGGTCCTATGTAATCTGGTCTGCCTAGATTTCCAACCTCATCTCCAAACCTTTCTCCTTACTCATTGAGCTACAGCTACACTGTCATCCTTTTTGTTTCTCAATGTGCTAAATATGGCACATTTCAGTGCATTTGCACTTGTGAATGCTTTACCGGAATGTTGGTGACCTAACCTTTTTTTTTGGTCTTGGATTAAGGTCATTTCCTCAGAGAGCACTAGCCCCAAATAGTTACATAAAATAGCACCCTTTATCACTCTTTTCTTTCTTTTTTATCTTTATTGTACTATCATCAGCAGATGTTCTAAAATACAAACAAGTTCCTTTGCTTGTTTTCTCTCTATTTAATTAAAAGTTAAGGATGAAGGCAGGGAATTTATTCTGTTCATTCTCTGGTATTTTTTCCTATTCACTTTACCATATCCATATACATAAGCTTAATTATATTATAAAATTATCAAAGAGCTCAAAGCATATTATCAAACTTTGGGGAAAAAATGGTGAAACAATACAAGATAAAGGAAATACAATAATACCTACTGAAACAGCCGTTAAATAATTTTACTGAATAAAAGGAGGGAAAGTTTAAGTTTGTGCCTAGAATACATTGTACAACAGAATGTTAGAAGTCCTGGGATAAAATAATTAACAATGAAATAACTCGAAAACAATAAATTGCATTTCAAAATTAGTGCACACAGAAGATAAATATATACATTAATATCAAATAAATTTATACATCAATATCTAGAGGTATTGATGTTATCTTAAATAGCAGGAAAATTTGAGAATATATCTGTTGTCTAAAAGCATTAAAACTATTCCTTAACTTAAAATATTTAAACTACTGACTCAGATATTTGGCACAGATGTGACTTTCAGGCTGCTAAGTAGCTATCCCTACTGCATTCTTTTGGGAAACACAGGGACTATTCAGACTACTATGGCCATTATCATCACTCCAATTGCAGCTCCCAGTCCTGCAGTTATTATTATTATTGGTGTTACTGTTTTTGCGTATCTGTGATTATATAAAGATTATGCAAGAAATAATCACTTTTTATTATTTATTTTCTATTGCTCATTCTGATTATGTTAACATTAATGACATAACCATAGAAATAAGTATAGTACATAGTACAACATAAAGACACAGTTGGTGGGAAAACAATAAAAAATTGTGCAACAAGACTTCCTATAATATGGTGACAATTCTTTGTGACTTCAAGATTTTTTCAGAAGGTTTTCAAGCACTGTGACTTAGAATATATTGTATAGCTCCAAGATAGTAATAGATGTTCTAAGGGCATTTTGCTTCTTCAGTTAGAACAGAGAGGAAGGATGATGATGACAAGGTGTAAAATGAAAAGAATGCAATTTTGCAATAAGGCAAAGCTGGAACCAGCCATGCTGTGAGTTCTAGCATCATTGGCCAGGTTTGCCTTTACAGAAAAGATATGTACACCACAGTTTTCCTTTTTTTTTTTCCTTGCAAATTTTCTAAGTATTTTAATATTAACCACATGTAATCAAAAACATTTAGATATACTCCTGAGTTTCCAATTTCAAGCAAGAATTCTTCACTTCTAATAAATATCCTATAATTTGATAGACCTTTAGCACTGCTTGTGCTCTCTAGAATTTATGTCATCTTTTTTCTCCGTAGTAGATAAATGAACTTGGCTAGTTTGAGTTACATGGCACACCCAGCAGGAATCTTATTCTAAAGCACTTATCCTCTTTAGAAGCCTGCACATATTTTAAATGCATCACATTAAAACTAAAAGATGGGCCTACTACTTAAATTTATTCCCACTGTATCAGTTCTCACCTTGATTTCCATACTTCCTGGTATCTCTTCATTCTCAAACACTCAAGAAAATGCTAATATGATTTTCCCTAAGTCACAACCTCTATAGAGCAATGAGAAAGGTGAGGATAGAGTATGATAATGTTGAAAGATAGACAATGTGTATTTGCTAAACTATCATAAGTAGAAGCTATTTTAAGGAATGATCATATGTAGTACTTTCTAGAAATATAAAAGTTCTTCAATTTGTATTATCAAAGAATATATCCTAGGGCAAAGAATAAAAAGTATAGATATTGTGAAAGTGCCCCTTGGGTACCTCTTCCCAAATGGTGATTATTGCGCTGTAGTATATACTCTTCAATTACCTTTTTGCTATGCATTTATACCATATATATTTACTTACAGAAATACAGTTTTGTGAGCTTTAAATTTTTACATAAATTGTGCCTTACTATGCATAAGTTTTGTAATTTGCTGCTTTTCTCTTACCAACACATCTAGGAGCTCTTAACGTCGCTATACACAGACTTTGACTTTATTTTCTCCCACATCTCTTTGGGGTATTTGCCTTTTGAAATTAGCTCTGACTCTATGAAAACTTCCCAAAAGGAATCTGGTCAGTTAGGGGGTTCCATTAGAATCATATAACTTAAATGCAAGCCAGTGCTTATCTTAGAATCACAGTCTCCTATCAGCTTGTGAAATTAGAAAGGCATACAATTCATTTACAAACACATACAATTAATGTACTTACAAGGTACATTACTTTTGGCCTGCTGTTGACTGATTAATACATAAAATTTGGGAGTCAACTTCAGCAGATTATTTGTTCAGTATAGATTTTTAAAGGAAGAAGGAAAAGGGATATAAGTGATTAGGAAGGAGTACAGGGTGAAGTCTTACAATTCTGAGTAGCTATACAACCTATTAGGTAAGACTTGTTAAGAATTTGGTATTACATATAAATGTTTATATTTGGCTTTTATTTCCTTATTTGAACTTTATTGTTCTTTTATTTATTTATTTATTTTGATTATTCATTTGATTTTTATACTTGATTTATAAGTGAATCCCACATTTCTCCATTATTATTATTATTATTATTATTATTATTATTATTATTTATAAATAAAATGCTGAAGTGGTAGGTAGATGCAAGATAAAGGTAGAAAACATAATTTAGTGCTGTAAGAGGGCAAATGTAGATGATCAGGTGTGTGCCTATGGACTAAGTATTAATCCAAGCTAGACAAGGACAACAAAACATCCACAGATGCAGAAGATTTCTCTCAAAACAGGGGGGGTAAGGTTCTAAGCCTCACCTCTGTTGATCCCCAATTTCTCACCTGATGGCCCCCCTGCGACTGTGCCTGTCTTAGGTTGTTCCTCCCATGAGGAATCTTACCCGTCTCTGGCTAACCAGTCATCTTCCGGGGCCATACAGGGAAATGTAAAGTTGGTAAGTGAGAGAGAAGCAATATTGTTTGAAAATGTTAGCTTTTTACTTCTTTGCAGATTTATGCTCTGTGGCTTCTATGCCCAGCATTTGTCTTGAGGTATCTTTACCACTTGGAAGAATTATGATAGTCGGTAAATTCAATATGAGGCACGAATTCTACTAAAGGGTTGTAATTAGGAAGGAAGAAGAAAAGCTATAGAAGTAGCAGATGGAAGAAAACACGAGAAGATTGATTATTTCTTTGACATATCTTATTGTAGAGTAACATAAGCATGTATAGGTTTTAAACTACTAATTAAATTGCATACACTCACTAACATAATAGGAATACAGCTAAATAACAAAAGCAGATCTACAATTACCAGCCACATCCAGTGAAACCAAGAAAACCAGTTAGGTACCCTAGGCATTTGTGAAAACTTATCAATGATATGATGGATATTGTCTAACTGAATTTGAATAGTTTGAGAAAAATCAGACAAATTTAAACAACACATTCCTGGGAACTGTTCACATCCCATGTGTTCTTTTATCAGTAGATAGTCTATAGTCGCACAATTTTGGAGCACTGCAACATGCACTTCTCCTAATTCTTGGTTGAGTTCCAACAGTATACATCCAGTCAAATTTGTTGTTTTACTGCATGCACAGGCCAGCTTAGATATCTCCTTCTTCATTTCAATGGCATGTCCAGGAACCGGTGGGATGAGTGCAGCTAAAACTGAAACAGCACCAGGATCTTTGTTGAAGTTTTTTGATGATCATCTTCTGGAATGACTCTTCCAGAGGATGTTGATGTTGGAAGTTCTTCATATCGTATCTTAATTCATTTTCTGTATAGCCAAATTAGGCTTTGATCCTTTGTATAAATACAAAGAAACCCTTTGCCCACACTTTGATATGACATTTATACCATTGTGAAGAACCTATTGGAGATCACAACATAGGAACTGCTTTTTTTTTCTAAGAGAAAGGAATATTATCAGAAAAATATACTTCCATAGCTGATCATCTGACACCCTTTAAAAGATCAAAATTAAGGATATGTAAAGCATGCCTTAATCTTTGATTTGCAGTTAGTTTTATCCTATCAGGGAGTAATCCCCCTTTTCTTTCTCTTTTTTTATCATTAATCTACAATTACATGAAGAATATTATGTTTACTAGGCTCCCCCCTATACCAAGGCCCCTCACAAACCCCATTACAGTCACTGTCCATCAGCATAGCAAAATGTTGTAGAATCACTACTTGCCTTCTCTGTGTTGCACAGCCCTCCCCATTCTCCCAGCCCCCACATTATGCATGCTAATCATAATACCACCTTTCTTCTTCCCCCACCTTATCCCTCCCTACCCACCCATCCTCCCCAGTCCCTTTCCCTTTGATACCTGTTAGTCCATTCTTGAGTTCTGTGATTCTGCTACTGTTTTGTTCCTTCAGTTTTTCCTTTGTTCTTATACTCCACAGACGAGTGAAATCATTTAGTATTTCTCTTTCTACACTTGTCTTGTTTCACTGAGCATAATACCTTCTAGCTCCATCCATGTTGTTGCAAATGGTAGGATTTGTTTTCTTCTTATGGCTGAATAATATTCAATTGTGTATATGTACCACATCTTCTTTATCCTTTCATCTACTGATGGACACTTAGGTTGCTTCCAATTCTTGGCTATTCTAAATAGTGCTGCGATAAAAATAGGGGTGCATATGTCTTTTTCAAACTGGGCTGCTGCATTTTTAGGGTAAATTCGTAGGAGTGGAATTCCTGGGTCAAATGGTAAGTCTATTTTGAGCATTTTGAGGAACCTCCACACTGCTTTCCACAATGGTTGAACTAATTCACATTCCCACCAGCAGTGTAGGAGGGTTCCCCTTTCTCCACAATCTCGCCAACATTTGTTGTTGTTTGCCTTTTGGATGGTAGCCATCCTTACTGGTGTGAGGTGATATCTCATTGTGGTTTTAATTTCATTTCTCTGAAAATTACCGATGTGGAGCATCTTTTCATGTATCTGTTGGCCATCTGAATTTCTTTTTTGGAGAACTGTGTGTTCAGTTCCTCTGCCCATTTTTTAATTGGATTATCTGTTTTTTGTTTGTTGAGGTGGGCAAGCTCTTTATATATTTTGGATGACAAGCCTTTATCAGATCTGTCATTTACAAATATATTCTCCCATACTGTACGGTACCTTTTTGTTCTATTGATGGTGTCGTTTGCTGTACAGAAGCTTTTCAGCTTAATATAGTCCCACTTGTTCATTTTTGCTTTTGTTTTCCTTGCCCCAGGAGATATGATCAAAAAGAGTCACTCATGTTTATGTCTAAGAGATTTTTGCTTATGTTTTTTCTAAGAGTTTTTGGTTTCATGACTTACATTCAGGTATTTGATCCATTTCAAGTTTACTTTTGTGTATGGGGTTAGACAATGGTCCAGTTTCATTCCCTTACATGTAGCTGTCCAGTTTTGCCAGCACCATCTGTTGAAAAGACTGTCATTTCCCCATTGTATGTCCATGGCTCCTTTATCAAATATTAATTGACCACATATGTTTGGGTTAATCTCTGGAGTCTCTAATCTGTTCCACTGGTCTGTGGCTCTGTTCTTGTGCTAGTATCAAATTGTCTTGTTTACTATGGCTTTGTAGTAGAGCTTGAAGTTGGGGAGTGAGATCCCCCCCACTTTAATCTTCTTTCTCAGGATTGCTTTGGCTATTCGGGGTCTTTGATGTTTCCATATGAATTTTTGAACTATTTGTTCCACTTCGTTGAAGAATGTTGCTGGTAATTTGATAGGGATTGCATCAAATCTGTATATTGCTTTGGGCAGGGTGGCTATTTTGATGATATTAATTCTTCCTAGCCAAGAGCATGGCATGAGTTTCCATTTGTTAGTGTCCTCTTTAATTTCTCTTAAGAGTGTCTTGTAGTTTTCAGGGTATAGGTCTTTCACTTCTTTGGTTAGGTTTCCTAGGTATTTTATTCTTTTTGATGCAATTGTGAATGGAGTTGTTTTCCTGATTTCTCTTTCTATTGGTTCATTGTTAGTGTATAGGAAAGCCAAAGATTTCTGTGCGTTAGTTTTGTATCCTGCAACTTTGCTGTATTCCGGTATCAGTTCTAGTAGTTTTAGAGTGGAGTCTTTAGGGTTTTTTATGTACAATATCATGTCATCTGCAAATAGTGACAGTTCAACTTCTTCTTTACCAATCTGGATGGCTTGTATTTCTTTGTTTTGTCTAATTGCCATGGCTAGGACCTCCAGTAATATGTTAAAAAAGCTGTGGGGAGAGTGCACATCCCTGTCTTGTTCCCAATCTCAGAAGAAAAGCTTACAGCTTCTCGCTGTTCAGTATGATGTTTGCTAAGGATTTATCATATATGGCCTTTATTATGTTGAGGTACTTGCCCTCTATGCCCATTTTGCTGAGAGTTTTTATCATGAATGGATGTTGAATTTTGTCAAATGCTTTTTCAGCATCTATGGAGATGATCATGTGGTTTTGTCCTTCTTTTTGTTGATGTGGATGATGTTGATGGATTTTCTACCATCCTTGCATCCCTGGGAAGAATCCCACTTGGTCATGGTGTATGATCCTTTTGATATACTTTTGAATTCAGTTTGCTAATATTTTATTGAGTATTTTTGCATCTACGTTCATCAGGGATATTTGTCTGTAAGTTTCTTTTTTGGTGGGGTCTTTGCCTGGTTTTGGTATTAGGGTGATGTTGACTTCATAGAATGAGTTTGGGAGTATTCCCTTCTCTTCTATTTTTTGGAAAACTTTAAGGAGAATGGGTATTATGTGTTCTCTGTATGTCTGATAAAATTCCAAGGTAAATCCATCTGGCCTGGGGGTTTTGTTCTTGGGTAGTTTTTTGATTACCGTTTCAATTCTTTTGCTCATCACTGGTTTGTTTAGATTTTGTATTTCTTCCTAGGTCAGTCTTGGAAGGTTGTATTTTTCTAGGAAGTTGTCCATTTCTTCTAGGTTTTCCAGCTTGTTGGCATATAGGTTTTCATAGTAGTCTTTAATAATTCTTTGTATTTCTGTGGAGTCTGTCATGATTTTTCCATTCTCATTTCTGATTATGTTGATTTGTGTTGATTCTCTTTTTCTCTTAATAAGTTTGGTTAGAGGCTTATCTATTTTGTTTATTTTCTCAAAGAACCAGCTCTTGGTTTCATTGATTTTTGCTGTGGTTTTATTGTTCTCAATTTTGTTTATTTCTTCTCTGATCTTTATTATGTCTCTCCTTCTGCTGACTTTAGACCTCATTTGTTCTTCTTTTTCCAGTTTTGATAATTGTGATGTTTGACTATTCATTTGGGATTGTTCTTCCTTCTTCAGGTGTGCCCGGATCGTTATATACTTTCTTCTTAAGACTGCTTTTGCTGCATCCCACAGAAGTTGGGGCTTTGTGTTGTTGTTGTCATTTGTTTCTATATATTCCTTGATCTCTATTTTAATTTGTTTGTTGATCCATTGATTATTTAGGAGCATGCTGTTAAGCCTCCATATGTTTGTGAGCCTTTTTGTTTTCTTTGTAGAATTTATTTCTAGTTTTATACCTTTGTGGTCTGAAAAGTTGGTTGGTAGAATTTCAGTCTTTTGGAATTTACTGAGGCTCTTTTTGTGATCTAGTATGTGGTCTATTCTGGAGAATGTTCCATGTTCACTTGACAAGAATGCATATCCTGTTGCTTTTGGATGTAGAGTTCTATAGA
Source organism: Manis javanica (assembly GCF_040802235.1). NCBI lineage: Eukaryota > Metazoa > Chordata > Mammalia > Pholidota > Manidae > Manis > Manis javanica. The sequence goes on from NC_133162.1 coordinate 67,660,392, forward strand.
TGTCTATTAGGTCCATCTGTTCTAGTGTGTTGTTCAGTGCCTCCATGTCCTTACTTATTTTCTTCCCAGTGGATTTATCCCTTGGGGTGAGTGGAAGTCTCCTAAAATGAATGCATTGCATTCTATTTCCCCCTTTAGTTCTGTTAGTATTTGTTTCACATATGCTGGTGCTCCTGTGTTGGGTGCATAGATATTTAGAATGGTTATATCCTCTTGTTGGACTGAGCCCTTTATCATTATGTAATGTCCTTCTTTATCTCTTGTTACTTTCTTTGTTTTGAAGTCTATTTTGTCCGATACTAGTACTGCAACCCCTGCTTTCTTCTCGCTGTTGTTTGCCTGAAATATGTTTTTTCCATCCCTTGACTTTTAGTCTGTGCATGTCTTTGGGGTTGAGGTGAGTTTCTTGTAAACAGCATATAGATGGGTCTTGCTTTTTTATCCATTCTATTACTCTGTGTCTTTTGATTGGTGCATTCAGTCCATTTACATTTAGGGTGACTATTGAGAGATACATACTTATTGCCATTGCAGGCTTTAGATTCGTGTTTACCAAAGCTTCAAGGTTAGCGTCTTTAGTATCTTACTGCCTAACTTAGCTCGCTTATTGAGCTATTATATACATTATCTGGAGATTCATTTCTTCTCTTCCTTCTTATTCCTCCTCCTCCATTCTTTTTATGTTGGTTATTTTATTCTGCACTCTTTCATGTTTCCTTTAACTGCTTTTAGTGGGTAGTTGATTTTATTTTTTTGCCTTTAGTTAGTATTTGGTTGTTCTGCTTTCTTTGCTGTGATTTTATTTTCTCTGGTGACATCTATTTAGTCTTAGGAGTGCTCCCGTCTAGAACAGTCCCTCTAACATACCCTGTAGAGGTGGTTTGTGGGAGGCAAATTCCCTCAACTTTTGCTTCTCTGGGAATTGTTTAATTCCTCCTGCATATTTAAATGATAATCGTGCTGGATACATTATCATTGGTTCAAGGCCCTTCTGTTTCATTGCATTAAGTATATCATGCCATTCTCTTCTGCCCTGTACGGTTTCTGTCGAGAAGTCTGATGATAGCCTGATGGGTTTTCCTTTATAGGTGACATTTTTCTCTTTAGCTGCCTTTCAAACTCTTTCCTTGTCCTTGATCTTTGCCATTTTGATTATTATGTGTCTTGATGTTGTCCTCTTTGGGTCCTTTCTTTTGGGAGTTCTGTGTATTTTTGTGGTCTGTTCGATTATTTCCTCCCCCAGTTTGGGGAAGTTTTCAGCAACTATTTCTTCAAAGACACTTTCTATCCCTTTTTCTCTCTCTTCTTCTTCTGGTACCCCTATAATGCAGATATTGTTCCTTTTGGATTGGTCACACAGTTCTCTTAATATTGTTTCATTCCTGGAGATCCTTTTATCTCTCTCTCTGTGTCGGCTTCTATGCGTTCCTGTTCTCTGGTTTCTATTCCATCAATAGCCTCTTGCATCTTATCAATTCAGCTCATAAATTCTTCCAGAGTTTGTTTCACTTCTGTAATCTCCCTCCGGACGTCTGTAATCTCCCTCTGGACTTCATCCCTTAGCTATTGTATATTTCTCTGCATCTCTGTCAGCATGTTTATGATTTTTGTTTTTAATTCTTTTTCAGGAAGTCTGGTTAGGTCTGTCTCCTTCTCAGGTGTTGTCTCTGTTATCTTTGTCTGCCTGAAATTTTGCCTTTTCATGGTGATAGAGATAGTTTGCAGAGGTGGCACAAGTGATGGCTGGAAGAACTTCCCTTCTTGTTAGTTTGTGGCCTTCCTCTCCTGGGATAACAGTGACCTCTAGTGGCTTTTGCTGGCAGCTGTGTGCAGAAAGGGCTTCTGATTCCTGCCTGGCTGCTATGGAGTTTATCTCCACTGTTGCTGGTCCAATATTGTGGAGCCACATTGGAGGGGAAACAGCTGGGAGGCTATTTATCTCCATGAGGGCCCTCTGTCCTCCCTGCTGCCCAGGGGGTTAGAGTGCACAGAGTTCCCCAGATTCCCTGCTGCTGGACTAAGTGGACCAGGACGCTTCCATCTGGTTTTGGGGTCCCTGTCCCTTTAAGACTTCCAAAAAGCACTCGCTTTTCTTTGTCCCCAGGGCCCCGGCTGTGGGTACCCACTCACAGGTCTTACTGTCCTGTTTCCCTATTATCCAGGACCCCACACATGCACTTTGTCTGCACTCTGGTGCAGACAGCTAGGGCTGGCTATTTAGCAGTCCTAAGCTCCCTCTCCCTCCCTGCTCTGACTCCTCTCCTCCCACCCGGAGCTGGGGTGTGGGGCGCTCGTGTCCCACCAGGCTGGGCTTGTATCTTACCCCCTTCGTGAGGTGGTGGGTTCTCACAGGTGTGGATGTGGTCTGGATGTTGTCCTGTGTCCTCTGTTCTTTTAGGAAAAGTTGTCTTTGTTGTATTTTCAAAAATGTATGTGGTTTTGGGAGGAGATTTTCGCTGCTCTACTCATGCCACCATATTCTATATTTGGCTCAGCTTTCCATTTTTTTATCCCAACAAATTGAGGTTAATTTAACAAGATTTATGAAGCACTCAATGTGTCCTTAGCCCTTTGTCCCTATACCCAGCGATCTTAAGAGACATTGAAAACTCATCCTGTTTTTTTGTCCCTCTAAATATTCATTCCTTGGACCAAATTAATTTTAAATTCTTACCAAATACGTGCCATGTACCCATCAAGTGCCTTTGTCTTTAACAATTGTCACTGTACCTGCTCTCCCCCATCACTAGCCCACTGTGAACTACTAACAACAGTCCAGTCACTTCCAGTCTTTCTGCCTCCCAGACAAAGTCACCTTGTCACCAGATCTCTGTCTTTTGTTTACTTTAGAACTGGAATATCACATGGAACCATTCTAGGTTTCGTCTATTTATTTTTACTACACTCTACTGGAGTCTGTTTGGTGAATAATACAGCTCCTCAGTTAAGATGATGACTTTCTTTATTACAACATTAGTGAAAACATCTGTCCACTGCAGTGTTTCTCAAATTTGAATACACATCCAAATCCAAAAAAGTGTTGGTGAGAGTGTGGAGAAGGGGCATCCCTGAAATGGTGTGCTATGTACATATTTCTACTTGCTAATCAGAGCAACTGAACAGTATTTGATTTCATTTTTAATTCTCATTTTCTTGGTTAACAATAAGGTTAACATCCTTTCATAAATTTATAAGCCACTTCTCTTTCCCCCTGTGAATTGTCTGTTAATATAGTTGGTCCATTATTCTAATGAGTTGTATTAAATTTTCATGTATTTTAAAATTTTTGTTATCATAAGAAATGATTGTATTAAGCATTTTTTGTAGGTTCCAAACTATATCCTGGTTAGCTTTGGATTATTTAATATTATTGATGATAGTTGCTAAAAAGTTTAAGCTGTAAGATAAAGGTAGTTCTTGTAAGTCATCTTACATATTGAAATATTTGCCTTACCTTCTTCTAATTATTTTATTGGGTTTTATTTGGTGGAAAATAGAGAGCTAAATATAGTTTTGCCTACTATATGTAACAGATCCAAAAAAACAGATTGGATAATTTATTATTTTACGATAGATTTTTTTTACCTTTTTTAAAATAGAAAATTAAATTCCCAGCATATTTTGGAGCATCTGAGTTCCAAGCGTATTCCCCATAGGGAAAAAAAATACTCTGACACATTTCTGTAGTAAGCCGAATTTCCAAGAACGGCCCCAAGATTCCACATCCCTAGTCCCAAGAACCTGTGAATGTCATGGGGTAGCTATCTCTGTAATTGCATCAGGTGGTATTCCACAGGTGACCTAAAAAAATGGGTCTAAATTAATCACACAACTCTTTAAAATCATAAAACTTTCCCTGGCAAGTAGCTGGAGAGGAATGTGGAAGGAAGGCACAAAAGGGAGACAGAAGAGGAAGCCAGAGAAACTCTGACAGTAAGATAGACTTAAAGCTGCATTGCTGGTTAGAAGATGGCGATGGCCACGAGAGAAGGGATGCAAGTGTCCTCTAGGAGCAGAGAGCATCTCCAATAGCCAGCATGGAACTCAGGCTTCAGTTTTACAGTAACATGGAAAGAAATTCTACCAGTAGCCTAAAGTTGTTTGGAATTGGTTTCTTCCACTGAGCTCCCAGTGTTGTGAAATCCTGAACACAGAACTCAGGTGAACCTGTTGGACTTCTGACCTACAGAATAGTAAGAGAATAAGTAGGTTTATGCCCCTAAATCTGCAGTGAATTGTTACACAAATAAAGAACACTAATGTGAGGTGTTTTGTTCTAAATAAGGTATTTTTATTAATACCTACTCATTTATCTATTTCGGATATTTTTTGTTAACATTCTACTATTGTGATTATAAGATTTAATATATTTAGATTACTTTCAACTTATAGTCTTTCATCCTTTCAATTTAGTTAAATAATTTTGCTTATCCATTATGGTCAACCCTTCAAGTGTTGTTAACTGCATATATAAACATCCATTCTTTGTACTGTCAGAGATAGGGAGAGTGTTATTCAAAGAGGTTTTATGTCTATTCCTTTTTTCTAGCTTTCCTTCCTTTCCCCATTTCTCTCCTCTACTATATTAGGATGCTGAAATTTACTTTCTTTTTTGTAGCAATAATTAAATCTTGTGCTCTTGTGGATTCTAAAATTTGAAAAACAGTAAAGAATATTATTTATTCCTCTGTAAAATCTATTTACTGCAGAACCAACAAAGGCATTTGTAGTATAATTTTTTCTTTGAAGATCCATGTCATAATTTCTGGGTACTAAAGGGAGAAAATTCCTACATTCAAATATGAACTTACACTCCTCTTTTGCCATCCTATAGATGCCTCATTATTTATATTTTTTATACTTCAAATTTCTCCCAAGGTCTATTCTGTATGTTCTATTAATTCACCCTTATTTGTGAAAAATATACTTCCTTCTACTCTTTAGGTCTGCCTGTATCATGTGAACAGCCTGTTATCTAGGCCTGCTCTTTATATATAATGATTTCTGGTTACACAGCATCCCTTTGCTACAGAGATAAATACAATCTTTCCTGGACATGATATTTTCATTTTGGGGCTAAATTCTTTGTTTTACTGGCATATATATTAAGGAATTTTTTATAAGCATTCTGATGCTTTACATGTTGAAAATGTCTTTGTCTTACCCAAAGACAGGTTGGCTGGGTATTGAGTATTTCATTTTGAAAATTATTTTCTCAAATATCATTGCCCATTTGATGAAGTAGAAAGTTTGAAAAGCCTTTTAGTCATGAAGTGATTAAAACTGCATAAAATATAAAGTTGTATTACCTGGCTGGAAGGGAGTGGAATATCAAAGGGACTAAAACCATTGATCTGAAAACTGAGTTGGATACTTACAAGAACAATCTCTCCACTGGCAAACCCCATAGCTGCTTGTGAGACTTAGGTTATTTCTGGACTTTGTAAGAGGCTGATATGAATACTGGCTTATTGGTACTCCCTGGTTCCAGGATCCTCTCAGGATGATAATTATAAATAATAAATCCTCTCAGGACTATTAATATAATTAACTCTACAATTAAGGCCTGAGTTACTTCTACATATTAAGATTAAGCAAACAGGAGTTTACAATAAAAGATGACAAAACACACAAGCTAAGAATCATCATTCCTGACAGCCAGTTGGAAAAAAATATTTAGACCTCTCCAAGAAAATCAGATATATCTATCAGATAGAGATAATGTAACTATATCAAATGTTTACTATATAAAAGATGGACTCACAAAACTGACCAGAGAACTATATACTATCAAAACTAACCACACTAACTTAAAGGATCATAATTTTAGAAATTTAAAAATCAACTAATGGATTTCAGCTTTCAGCTAGGATATTGATGGATGCAAAGGACATTCACTCACATGACAACAATCAGATAATTTAGAGAAATTAAAATATCATTTAGTTTTGTATTCCAGTTTATATTCTGTTATGGATTTTTTTTTTTTGGACAAAAATCAAGGTACTTTCTCCAATATGACAAAATCCTGTGGGAAGTAACCAGAGCTGGTTGGGTATGGACTCTGTGTTCATCAGGAGGGGAATTTTGCCTATCTTGGAGATAGAACGGTAATAATATTTTTCTTCTATCTCAGATCCCAAGATGTCAACTTTATGGCTACACTCTGGCAACAAGGAGGAGGAAAGAATGAAGGACTCTGAGATTCTTTTATCCTATTGGCCATTCCTAATGGCAGGGAATGCTGAGAAATACAACTTTTATTCAAGAAATGCATCAAGGCAATTCAATGGGAGACAGTCTTTCTTACAAATGAGGCTTAATGCAATAAGTCAACTTTGACCACTTCCTTGAAGCATGGACAAAAATTAATTTGTGCTGGATCATAGACTTAAACATAAAACCTGAACTATATGCTTTCTGAAAAGCAACAGAGGAGAACTTCTTCAAGAACTTTGTCAAAGTTTTCTTAGATAATACAAAAATTACTAAGTATAAAAGATAAATTGGACTTTATTAAAATTAAAAATCCCTACTCACTGAAATATACTCTAAAGAAAATAAGCAAGTGAGATGTAGATGGGAAGAAAACATTTGTAGTACATGCTTGCACAGGCAAAAGAATAAGTGAAATCAAAACAAACAAAGTGAAACACAGTGAACTAAATTGTTGAGATCATAAATAGACCTACACCTAGGTGGAAAATGGGTATACAATAATTTGGATTTATGGATCAGTCAACATGCTTGGAACATTCAATAAATTATTCAGGGATAAACTATATACATATAGAAGAGAAGTTAGATTTTTGGTCCCCTACTCTGCTGAAATAAAAGTTGTTGTGTGTCTTAATCCCATTTTTTTAACCGCTGTTATTACTACTATTTCAGGTTAGAAAAAAGGTTAATGTATGTACTCTATCTACAACTTAAAATAAATATTTTGTTTTATGATATTTGTGGATTCATAAAATTCTATTAATTTGACAGGCTAATTTTCACCTGAGCTGTCTTTATAAATACTGAGGTAGTGGTCAGACATTTTCTGTTACAAGCAATACTTCCATAAACATCCTGATATAATGTCCAATAGATACTTAGAAAAAAATCCTATGTACAAAATAACAGAATCAAATGAATTTGCCTTTAAGTGTTGGAAAGAATTACCCTCTCTTCCAAAAAATTACCAAAAATTGGTATTATCACTTTATGTTGCTGATCCATCTACTGCCTAATAATTAGAATCTCATTAAATTTTCTTTGCATTTTAAAAATTATGATTTATTTTGATGTCTTTTATTTTATGAACTGTGGTTATATGAGTTGTCTTGGGTTTTATCTCTCTGTCCCTCCAAATTAACTTTCCACCCTTACCTCCATGTTCTATGTCCTGTGTACCTGACATTTGGGTTAGATCTAAAGGAAGCCTGGTAGGAGATTAGAAGGTAAATGGTCTAGATGTTTATTCCTCCAGCTCCCACCCTAAAGGGAACGATCAGGGCCAGCTGAATGTCTCCACCACAGAAGAAAGCTACTGTCGTTGTACTGTCCCCCGAGGTTCCTCTCTCTGGGTTTCGGGTACTGTATGCTCCTCTTGCCATTTAGTCCTGGAGGTGATAACAAACTCCATCTGTCTAGCTGTACAGGTTTTGGTTCCCATAATATTGCCATAGTTTTTTTAAATGTTAGAGAATATGAAGATTTCTTTTCTTTCCTATCAAGATGCTCATATATTTGAAGAACACACAGTCTCTTTGTTGGGAGGTATGATTAATTTGTGCCCATAAAATGATATGTGGAAATTGCAACCCCTGGTATCTGTGAATGTCACCTTAGTAGGAAATAATGTCTGCAGATGTAATCATGTGGGCCCTAGTCCAATATGGCTGTGATTGGCATCCTTATAAGAGGTAAATGCCACCTGAAGACAAAGACACACAGAGGAAATGCTTTGTGAAAGCAGAGGCAGAGATCGGAGTGCTGCAGCTGCGAGCCGAGGAATGCCACGGATCCACGGCCTCCACCAGAAGCAGGAAGAGGAGAGGAGGGACCCAGAGTCTCGGGAGGGGCGAGCCCTGCTGACACCTTGCTTCTGGACTCAGCCTCCAGAACTGGGAGAATAAATTTCTGTTGTTTTAAGCTTCTCAGTTTGTGGTACTTTGTTATAACAGTCTTAAGAAACTAAGGTTGAGAGGGGAACAGGATGGCACAGTAGTAATCTGTGCCACATAGTGGCATCATGATTATACAGATTATTATTATATTGTATTAGGACAAAGTGAATAAGATGTGAAAGTCCTTGGAAAATCAAGAAATTGTGGCATTTTTATGTGTAGTAATAACTACAGCCTTCTACAAACACATGCAATCCTGCAGAAGAAGTACATGACTGTGACTGTTAAACAGAAGTGGAAATTGCTGTCTGAAAGTTTGGAAGGAGTCACTTATTTCCTGTAATCATTGGAAAATAGCATCTATCAGCCCCACACTTGATGGTAAGATTTATAGAGTTTTGGTGTTAAGTACTTGGCTTTGCCAAGACTCTTATTCTAAACTGAAAGAGTGGTGGGGAAAGAATGGAGCTCTGAAATATGAGATAGGATATTTGACCAGATGAATGAAGCCAGACCTCCTTTGCAAACAGAGTTGTGCCCCGGGTTGGAATTTGACTGAGGTATGTCAGGTACCTACAGTACCTGAAATTTAAGAAGTCATTTACTCTCAGGTGCCATCCCTACACTTGCATGATACGTCCTTAAATTTTGGCATATGATATAAACCTTGGAGGAAAAATACATAAATCTTGGACAAATTTATAAAGCTTAGCCAAATATAATGCAATCATAAACAACATAGACCTCTCTGGTCAAATGACTAATTGCCACTCTAACCCTGTGGCTTGCGGCTCTCTATATCTTTGGCCTCTACCACTTTGGGAACTTGTTACTCTCATTCGTACCAAGAAAACTGATTCTACTGCAGCATGCCCAATAGCAATCTTCAACTCAAAGAAAGCAAGGCATCCTTGTGGACAAAACATTCAATAATCAGGGTCAACTGATCAAGCAGTCCCAAGGCAGATGCAACTCCTGGAGTTGCTAGTTTGGTTTGCGATATGCCCATAGATCAGACAGTTAGGGAACAAAAAGCTCAAATGGAATTAGACAGTTAATTACTCATGACACAGGACATAGCATGAGCTTCGATGTTTGCATTTGTTCCCTTTGACCCTCCTGTTCCACAGGGGTGATGCAGAGCCAGGCACAGATGGGTACCATACACAGTGAGTCTGTGTCAAAGCTGAATTACAATGAGTTTAGAAAACTCCTTATCTTTTTAAGGGCACTCTGGCAAACTTGCTTCATCTTTGCCCCTAAGGAAGGACGTTACCTTTATTATTGTGACTAAGAAACAAGTCTGCCCTCAGACTCAAAGGGAGATGCTATCTCCAGCTCCCAAGTATGTTTGCATATGAACATACATGACAATCCATGTGAAAACATTATAGAGATTGCCCCCAAAGAGACAACATCACCCGATCTGTGGGTATAAGCAGGAATCCCTCCCCCCCAACCCAGCAATTGCAGTGCTTATTTTATGAGAAAATGCCCAAGGTAGCCATGGTGGCAAGGATGGTAACTGTGCATGGATTCTACAAATTGGATTTCCCCTTATAAAGGCTGATTTGATTGTGGAACCCACTTGGTGCCCAACCTTGAAAGCAGAGGCCAACTCTGAGCATCCCCTCACCAACCTCCATATGAAAACTTTTCTTGGGGAAACCATTTGGTAGGTTGGTGACATTAAATCCCTTCCACCATGAATACGACAGTTACTTTTTCTCACAGGGATAGGTATATTCCAGGTATGAATGTGGCTTCCCTGACTGAAGTGCTTTTACCAATGCCCCATCATGGATTTTCAGAAAGTCTTACCTATCTCCATGGTACTCTACATGACACTGCCTCCATGACATGCAAGCATAGGCTCATACACATGGAATTCACTAGTGTTACCATGTACTCAATTACAAAGAAACAGCTGGATTATTACAGCTCAGTTATAGCTCTAGCTAGGAAGTAAAACCCTGCAATGTTGGCATCTTTTCCAGAAGAATGAAGTATATATCTTAAATTAGTATCTAATATTTGGAGTCAACTCCCTTTAGTCAGGATACACGGATCCAATAGGCAAATGGAAGTGGTTATTACACTACATAATCCACTGAAAGACTTTAATTCTTGTACAATCAATTTAGGGATCAATAGATTTGGAAGTCCTTAAGTGCCCGGGAGAAGAATGCTTCCCATAGACAACAGAATTATTGTTGTAATTGGACGACGAAATTCTCATTGGACATTTAGGGTTATTTGTGTTGTTCATTCAACAGGCATAAAAGGGAGATTACTTTAAGGGGTCAGGATGATTAGTCCTGATTTCTGAAGGTAATCATTGGGTGCTAGGATGATTCAGCACCCCAGAGCATTTATTTCAAACTTCTAATATTCCACAGTCCAATAATTTTGTCAACAGTAAACTTTGCAATCAAATAATACAGATCCATAAAATAGTCAGAGCCACCAGCAGTTTTGTAAAAAAATTCCATCCATCCAGAATGCTGGGGAAAGTAAGGGCATTATTGAATCACCTTGAAAAGGAAGCTGCAATTGTCCTAAGGCCTTGTGACTAGCTACAGAAGTGACAATAACAGAAGCTATTTCTTGTCATTCTGTTTTCCTCACTTTATCCTAAGTATCTTACATGAAGAACACTAGAAGTGGCTAATATTTTAGATTCCAAGCAGCAGTGTGCAAAATGGATATTACACCATTTATGATGTGGTAACTGATGGGTGCTTATGTGTTCCCTGTTTGAATGACACAAATATTTATTTTGTACAAAAGAAGTTAGTGGATGTTGATGGGCAAATGGAGGAATTTTGAGGTGGGTCTTACAAGGTTCACTGGACAGCGTGCTTCCATGTACTTATCCAACATCAGCTAGTACTTGCTAGAACACAGACTATTGGGGGACACTTCCAGTGTTTCTCATTCAGTACATCTGAGGTGGGACCTGAAATCTGAATTTCTAACAAGTTGTCCTGGTCAGGGTCCCACACTTTGAGAACCATTCTGTAGTGCACTATAATTGCTTATACTTTTTACCAATTTTCTCAAGCCAGGAGTCATACTCTGTTGTTTTACCATCTCCACATAGGCAGGGCTTCTCTGGCAGGTCTGTGACTGACAGGGTGCTACAGTCCACCCGGAGGCATTATTCTTACTTTCTCCTAAGAAGAGCTGTGCTCTTTGACTTCAGTGTCAAAAGGGAGGCCAGAGGCTTTAATTCTGATACCTTCATCTGGTACCTATGTGAAATCCTGCAGATTGTTTAACCTCTACATCATCTGTTAAAAGATAACAGTAAAACCTAATTTTGTATAGCTTCTGTGAAGAGATGATGAGGTCATACTTGTAAAGAGTTTAGTTGATGACTTGGTACAATAAATGTCCAAGAATGTGTGCTGTTATTGTTGTTGATATACATCCTTTTAATGTCACACTCTTCTCATTTGTTCAGTGTGAGTAGCAAAGAGGTACTTGTGAGGCTTGAATAACATGAGTAAAGCTTGATGTACGGTTTCAGGTGTGTTGTGCAAAACAAGAATTAAGTAAGTGTATTACCCATCTGTCTTCCATGAAAGTCCCCAAATAAAATGGCAGTTGCTTTCTCTAATCTAGAACTGCCTAGACATGTAATGAGATTAGTTTAGGGAAGATTAGAAATCACGGTTTTCTCATACCTTTCTCATAATTCTTTGCAGAGTCAGGAATCATTAACTTTTTCTGGCCTGCTTTTGAAACATGTGATACAAAAGACTGATTTATACTGTTCATCTACAATGAAGATGGTAACTCTGTGGGTCTATGCCTTCTTCTGGAAGCCAATGTGAATTTTTCACAAGGATAAAAATTAACTACTTTTCTTTTCCCTTTATGAACATTTCAACATCACTGAAATATAGCAGATATGACTTTCAATACTGTCTGGTAGTTAACACCTCAATTAGCAATGGTTTCAATTATAGTTAACACCTCAATGGTGTCAATTATGAGAAAAAAATACAGTGAAAGATTTTGGATTTTGTACACAAGAAAAATTCAGAATGTTACAATTTATCTTTTCAGGGACAAAGGTTTATGAAGATTTTTACATAGCTAATTATGTCTATTAACCTTTCAACCTTTGTCTTCTAACAGTGTTCTAAATGTCTAGGACACAAGTTAAATCAATAGAAGACAGAAAATAAACATATTTTAACATTAAATGAATAGATATGGTGGAGAAAATGAAAAGAAATAAACAATTAATTTATTAAATAATTCAGACATAAAAATAAAACTGACATGAACTGAGAAAATTGTCACTAATTTGTGACCCAGATAATACCAGATTTCATGTTATTGTAATCAAATGTTGTATGATTTTGATAATGTTTTTAACTTCTCTGAACCTTTGTTTTCTCATCTAGTAAAAAAGACAGTGGGCAGGATGATACAGATGTCCTTTTTAGGTCTGAAATTATCTTATTAATATTCTTTTCACAACTATTTTTAAACATTCCTCTGCTATTGGCACCTGCCAGATACTAAGAATTTGAAGGTGGTTATAATATTCCTGCTATAGTCTAATGGGAAAGCCAATATGTAAAAGAAAGTGATATAGCATGAAAATCACCAATTAAAATACACACAGTGTAATGTAGAAGGAGAGATGATGAATTAGGAGAAGAGGTAGAAATGGCTTCTATATAAGGCTAAATTTAAGCCCTGGTTGAATGAAAAGGTGGAGGGCCTTTCCAGCATAAGATACAGCAAGTGTGGCCTCTGGGGCTGGGAATGGATATGAGGTTCTTGAAACAGCAAACCCTTAGTAGGTACTCAATAAAAATGTACCAAATAAATTACGGAAAATCATGGAGTGTGAGTGTCAAGAATTGAGTCTATAAAGGAATATATAAGCCTGATCATGAATTCCCCTTTTGCCAGGCTATAGATTTTTAATTTCATTTTATGGGCAATAGGCAGGAATAACCAGATAGGTAAACATGATTAGATGTGAGTTTTAGAAGTTCCAACTGGCAGTTATCTGAAACTGTTTTGGAGTGAAGTAAGGATCAGAATATTGAAAAGCAATTCTTATGCAATAAGAATATTGCAAACATTCTCGAGCAAAAGCTGTAGATATAATTTTTAGGATTAGGTATGGTTCCGATAACAAAATATATACAAAATAACCATAAAAATCAAGGTAAACAAGTGTTTTTCTCTCAAAAGAAAATGTCTTAGTCCCAAGGTCGTCAGGAGAGGTCAGAATGGCCCTCCATACTGTCATGGCCACTTGCGCCTGTTTGTTCCACCCTGCCCACTGCCATTCCCAAGGTCACTTCATGTGCCACCAGATCAGCTGTAGCTGTTCTGTTTGGTCATATTTTAACCAGCGAGAAGAAGAAAACAAAGTTTGTTTGTTTCTTTTGAATAGCTCTCTCTCCTTAAAGAATCTTTCCTATACTGTCTTCCCCAGGAGCCAGAACATAATCACATAACCACCGGAAGCTACAAAGAATTTAGGTATATGAAGATTTTCTTCCTCTAGGCCATCGGTCTAGCTAATATTGAAGACTCTAGACATAGAGGGTAGTGAGCATTAGTTAGGTTTGAACTCAGAAAAATATGTCAGTGGGAGTAGAGGGGAGGCAACACATTTGATGATTGTTTAAAACAAATGATTAACAAGACTTGGTAAATGGAATATGAAATGTGAGTGCGTGGAATTAATGAGACGCAGATGATGCCATCTGGCCTGATTGTGTGGTGAGAGATACTACTCACTAAGTTGTGCTTAGCATGAAGAGTAGGATGGAAGGGGTCTGGTCTTATGCTTTGTATAAAAATGTCATAATTGATGGTTGCCATGTAGTCATCCAACAAAATAAGAAAGCAAAATAATGTAATATGTAGATTAAAAAGAAGATGAGCAGGCAGGTACGGTGTTTGTTCAAGGTGGTAGGCTCAGAGGAAAGTTTTTGCTTACTCTCACTGAGTATGATAGAATACACATGAGAGCTAATTTATATTTCTTGGCATTATTCTCCAACCTTTTCTCACCCATACTGATAGAACACATCCCAGTCATTTCTGTGATACATTCAGAGTTTGTTCACTAACAAAGGCCAGGATCATCTTGAACATCTCATCACTTCTCTGATATTATCTATGAACAATTTTGTCTTATTTTAAAATGTAGATTCATCTTTCTTACATTCTATAGGTTACTTTTCTTTAGTGGAAGTCATTAATTTTTTTAAGAAAATTCTCTACTTTGTAACAGTCAGCAATTTTATTGAAATTGATATACAAATAGTTTGGCCCCCATCTTAGTCCTTTATATATTGCAAATACAACATTATTTTTAATTGAGTGTGTGTGTGTGTGTGTTGTACTCATGTGTGTTTCTCTTCCTGGAATCAACTATGAAATATGCCTTGACCTTTCTAGAAGCCTGCCACATTAAAACAAATAGGGCTTAAGTGCACAAATTAGAGAAGCTATTATAGAGCTCACTTATGTCAGAACCATCACAATTATGCTTGGGATTCCATGTTTATTTTTTTTATCCACTTTCAGTGTGGTAAATAAAAGGACTCACTATTTGTTCATCCAAGATAGGGAACAATCAAATTAGCAAATGTGTTTATGTATGTGGAACCCAGGGTTCTTTATTATGTATTACTTTGAATTTCAGTGGTGGCATTTCCATGTGTTGTGTTCTCATCTATGTAAACTTGCCTGGCATCCAACATTTTTAATTTGGGAGGTATAGCAAGTAAGGGGAAAAAAAATAGATGTTCTTGTTAAGTCTTCTAGGCTCCATGACACTTACCTACTGAATGTATTTTGATTCTGTGTAGTCACAAACACAAGAATATTTAGAATGTGTAATAGGAAAGTTTATAGCACAGGGAGATGGAAAGTAACTTAGAATATAAATGATGATTAAATAAAAAATCATGAAAATCATACCATTTGCAACAACATGGATGGAGCTAAAGGGTATTATGATCATTGAAATAAATCAGCCAGAGAAAGACAAACACCAAATGATTTCCCTCATTTGTGGAGTATAACAATGAAACAAAACTGAAGGAACAAAATAGCAGCAAACTCACAGTCTCCAAAAAGGGACTAGCGACTAGCGGTAACCAAAGAGGAGGGGTTGGGGAGCGTGGGTGGGGAAGGAGGAAGAAGGGGATTGAGGGGTATCATGATTAGTACACATGGTGTGTGTGGGGTGACAGGGTAGACAGTGTAGCAGAGAGAAGACAAGTAGTGACTCTGAGACATCTCACTACGATGATAGACAGTGACTATAATGGGGTATGGGGGTGGGACTTGATAATATAGGTGAATGCGCAACCACATTGTTTTTCTTGTGAAACCTTCATAAAAGTGTATATCAGAGATACTTTAATAATAAAAAAAAGTCATGAAAAGTATTTTAGAAAACAGAAATTGGGAGGAAGATGGGAAATTTCTCCTCAATGAGTATAGTCTAGTGTGATCACTTACCACAAATGTCCCAAGGTGGACTAAGTCAGCATTTGATAGGTCTGGAAAACAATTTGACAGATTGTCCTGAGTATGACTATGTATGACTATGGTTCTTGAACTAGAAGGTACATCAGGATTGCCCAATAAAGGGCTTGTTAATTTGTGGATTGCTGTGGCATACGCTCAAAATGTCTGATTCAGTGGGTCTGAAGTGGGGTCCAAGAATTTGCATTTCTAACAAGTTCTCTGGTGCAGCTGATATTGCTGGCCCAGGAACCACATTGAACAGCACTGCTCTGTCATGAGCTAGACACAGGACGAAAAATGTAAGCCACTTCCTTGAAAGATGGCTAGTTTGCTTTGCATCTATGAATACCAGTTTAAGGTAATGCATCATACTTGATAATACATTAAACTTCCTATTGAATTATATGACAATATCTCTCAATAAAGTTTTAAAATCCCTGAGGGAGGGCCTCTGGAGATATTTCTTTTCAACCCAGATGATATAATTTACAGTCTATTCTGTGATTAAGGTAAAAGAAATCAATGACATTATTTTCCCTAAATACTATGTGGACTAATCTTAAGCATTATTATAATTTTTTAGGTAAATTAAGGCTGGATTTTTAGAGAAAGATTTACTTTACCTTATTGGATGAATTTAGAGTTTCTTTTTTTATAGTTTTTGGCATAAAACTGTAATGCTTTCATGCAAATGTATTCCCTCTGCCTCTTATAATTGTGGCTTTCATTCTTTTTTATGAAAAAGGGTTCCTCATAATGGAAAAACAAGAATTGGAAGGGAATTAGAAAAGGTCTTACAATTCAGAGAAAGGAGTCTGGGCTATATAAGCCTGAAACCTCACAAGACCTCCTTCCATACACACCACATGCAATCTGGAACAATGCTTTCTGGAGGATATTTGGCCTTTCAAGAAGGATGGAGACAGATGAATATTTTTATTATCTTCCAACCCTAACTCTCAATACCATAAAAGCAAATCAAACAACAGTTCTGAGGTTCTGATACTCACAAGATATGTCACAAGTCTGTACCATAATGTACCAGATGGTGTGGGAATGGAGTTGGGGTGAATTACAAAACCAAGTGCATTATAGGCTGCGGAAAGGGTTTATTTCACCGGAAACAGAATGAGAATCTACTAGATTTTTCTATTAGATTATAAATCTATTAGAGCAATATGGTAAGATTTATTTAAGTTGTTGAAAATCATGTTGACCTCCGTAGGTGGTATAAAAGAAGAATTATGTAGCCAGGCAAGGAGACTCATTTGACAATTTATAAAGCATAGTTATCACAATATAGTATTAAAAAAGAAGTAATAGGTAAAACGTTTAAAAGTAAAGAGTCTTTCAAAGTTAAAGTATTAGCTGATTTCAGTAAACCAAAATTCAAATTAGGTAATATTTTTGGTAATTGTCATTAAAGTGGTATGTTTATTGCTTCCCACAAATATCTCCTGCAACATTTGGGCAGAACCAAAATGCAAATTATTAAGAGAAGACTGTTCTGACTTCATGTAGACCAATTCTTCTTTTTATCAATCTCTGTATAAGCAATGGTCAATGCAAAGAAATACCATTATACAGATGTTAACATAATTTTTATGTTTCCACAATTGATAAAGACATCTTTCATAGTGGGTAAAATGAACTTTGACTACTAGCGACATTTTTTCCAATATATGGAATTAAATATTTTAGAACTCAGTGGCTTAAGTTAATCACTGATTAATGATCAATAAGCCAGTATCAGTTTAAAATACTCTGTAACATTTAATGAACCTTAACCATATTTCACCGAAATTCTAAAATGAAATGAAGACCTCTATTATCGAGTTGATTTAGGCTGTGTCTATTCTAAACTCCAAAGAAAAATGATGGTGATACAGTGTTCTTCCAGTGTATCTTAGAACCAAGAATTAAAGTGCTTCCTAAACAAGAATGAGTTATGGGATTTAATTCCAGTTCTGGCAATGATTCATTGGATAACCTTGGGAAAGTCACTTCAACACTCCCTTGTGGTTTCCTAGTGGTAAATGGGGATATTAACCATTTGCCACTGAACTAAGCCTGACTTATGAGATCGTAGTTACTTGCTAAGTAAGAATTTTAAAATACAATTGCAAACTTTGTGATAAGCTTAATATTCTGTTATGAATAGAAGTAAACAACTGAAATATATAGAAAAACTGAAATATATAGAAAAACTGAAAAATAAGATTTTATGTTCCAGGCACTAGGTTAGGAACAGGACACCAAGATGACCTCAAGGACATTATTTTCAAGCCAAAGAGGTAAGCTCACATGAGAAGCAAATTTACAACTGTGATACATGCTATTGAGAATGACTGACCACTGGAATAGAAGAGCCATGAGAAAAAAGATCTCATCTGTCTTGCTCAGTGTTTTTAGACCACCACTCCTGATAGTGCCTGGCACTGATCATTCAATATTTATTCATTAAGTAAAAATTTATTGAATTTCTTCCATGTACCAGGCACAATTCCAGAGTTAGGGATACTAGCATGGACAAGCTAACATCTTTGACCTCAAACCCTTTCTATTGTAGTGGGGGAGACAAGCAATAACAAATGAACAAAATATATGATGTAAATCAAGTAATGATAAATGCACTAAGGAAATACAGTGTCAGGATGAGACAGAGGATGTTCAAGATGTTTTATTGCTATTTTAGCCACTTTGACCAGAGAAGACTTTTTTGAAGAGGCTGCAGTTGAATAGTGGCCTGAAAAATCTGAGTGAGGTAAACATGATAATATATGGGGGAATGTCCTCCAACAAGTGCAAAGGCCCTGAAGTGGGAGAGACCTTGGTCTATTTGAGAAATGACAAATTCTTACAGTTTATATTAAGAGGTAAATTTTGCCAAAATGCAATGGGAAAATGTTGGAGAGTTTTGAGCTCAGGAGTGAGACAATCTAACCCAGGTATTTAAAAGATCACTCTCACTCCCTGTGGAGGACAGGTTATAAGTGAATAATAATGGAACAGTGCAAGCTGTTGAGACACTGTTACAGTGATCCAGACAAAGGGCCCTGGCAGTGTGTGGGGAGGCCACTGAGGTGGTGAAAAGTGTCCAGGTTTTCACTTATATTTGACACAGAACTTGAAGTTAGAGCTTTCAGGATATGCTGTGGATTGCATGTGAGGTCTCCCACAGAATGAGGAATCAGAGCAATACCTTGCCTTTGTCCTGAGCAACTGGATGGAGCAGTTGCCATTTTGGGAGGATCAAATGAGGGTGGAGAAATAAGCAAAAAAATCAACCATGGAAATACTGTGGTTGAGAAACCTTTGAAAAATCGAACTGGAGATTTTGAATATATGTCTGAGGCTCTATGGTGAGATTTCATAATCATTGTCATATAGCCGGTATTTAAATTCACAAGACAGGGTGAGGTCACTGTAGAGGAGGTTAGAGAGAAAAGGAAACATAAAAGGCAGGGAAATTTAACAAGTGAGAATCAGTGGCCAATACAGTAGGAGGAATCAGCTGGGCAGTTGTACCCTGAAGCCCAGTGTTAAAAATACTCATGAAAAATAGTGCAGGTTAGGATTAGACAGGGGTGAGAGATTGTTTCATGTCTTCCAGAAACTCCTCTTCAATGGGAGTGAAGACATAAAAAAGAAATAAAATTCCAAGGACAAAACAATGACAGAGGAAACCAGAGCCACAAAATTTTAGGAGCTGGAAAGCAGGAAGATGAGAGGCAATTTAGCAAACCATGAAGACAGACCTAACTCGCTGGAAAACTCAAATTCACACCAGCAGTGAAGACTAGAAGCAGAAGGTTTTGTACCACAAAATTCCAAAAAGCTCAGAATTGTAGCCAACAGGTACCTGTGAAAACATGGGTGGCTGGTGCAGAAAATGGGTAATGTATTAAAGGATCAATAATTATGATATTTTAGGACATTGGGGGAAAAAGATCACATTGAATTTAGAAAAACAGGAAATCAAGAATCTGAAAAACATCATAGTTCTTAAAAGATCAGTAGACAGGCTTTGGAAAATCTGAGATAAAATGATTTTCAACCTATAGTTTCTTACCTAGGAAGTCTAACCCAGTATCCAGACTCAGTAAGAAGGCATATTAGAACCACTTTTGGCTGCAAAAGTTGCTGGTACCCGTGACTTCACAGTTGCCCATGCACTTGACCCAGGACTCTGAGAAGTGAAAGGAGGAAGTAAGGTGGGAGCTGGAGCTGCTACAACCCACGTAAGCAAGGTGAACCTGTACATGAAATGACAAGATATGTGGGCCACAGGGGTACCTATGCCCTGCACTGACATGCAGGGTAGAATGGCTGCTGCTTCCCTATCATCCCCAAATCTCCCACAGTTTTTCTTGTGGCCAAACCTAACCTGGAATGTGAGGGACAGACATTGTGGTATATACATTCATTGTTCCAGACTAGCCACATCATTCCCCCCCCAAAACACCACAAAGGGCATATTGTGTTATTGTCAGATATTCCAGGCCTTAAAAAGACATTTCCCATGCATCCTATTTTCAGAAACTACTGAAGAATGTACTCCTTCCAAACAAGAGGGTAAACCAACAAGAAAATAATATGGAATTCAGGACACACAGGATCAATACACACCAGCGAGATGATGGGAATCTACAGGAAGATGATGGAGGAATGCTCAAGGGCAATGTCATATTCTAGAGCATCTAGTCTGGATCAGGACAAAGAGAATTCTCAGACGAATGTATCTAGGAGAAAATATATTAGAAATTACAAGTTTTACTAATATGTTTTAATCATGATGAGAAGAGATATACTAATTTGGCAGATATCTTAGGAATGAATTGGTAAGTATGTAGAACACTGATTAAACAAAACAAACAAACAAAAAGGATGAGAGAGAAAGAGAGACTATAAAGGACTCTGTAAGAAAGGCAACACAACTCAAGTGTAAGTAATATTTTAAATTCAGACTAATGTTAGTGAATGTTAATCAACCAAAAATCTAGCTCCACTACTCTTCTTATAGGACTTGAATTTGCCAAACACACCCCTTACTCTTGGCCGTGCACTGACTCATTTTTTATTCTTTCCTTTCCTCCTGGATGTCCATATGAGTCAATCCCATATTTCCTTCCAGGCTTTGCTTAGATGTCACCTACTTAGTGAAGGTCTGTGGAATTATCTTTTTAAGTGTGCACTGCTGTTACCACCTCCATCCCCAATTCCCTCTCCTAAAGACACTTTCTGCCCTTTGAAAGTTGAACTTGACTCTACGGGTTCATGAATAGTTTGAGGTCATCAACTTTAGGTGAGATTGACCAGCACGGCTTCTATGCTAAGGGGCACAGGAATGGCACGAAGGCTGAAAGCAAGGCGGTGATCAGAGAAGTGGGTCACCTCACCTGCCCCAAGCTGTGTTGGGAGGATGAGTACTATGGCTGGGTCAGTGAAATTCCTGGTGGGTGGAGGGGTTGTTGGTCCCAAAGAGTGAGCTAACAGAAGAGAATGTGGTGAGAGACATTTTAACTGGAGGCCTATATTAATTGATAATGGCAAGTTCTAGAGTTTGACACCATGGCTGAAATTGGAGGTTAGGGAATTAGAACAGTGGAGGTCAGCGCATTGGATGAATTATATGTGTGACATTAAATAACCAAAAAGATGACAAGAGTAGCTGTGGCTAGTGAGAGAGTAAACCAGACATGAAATAGGATGTAGAAAGAAAGCAGCTTCATATTAAGAGGACTGCTGGAGAAACAGTGTCTGGGGGAGTCTGCAGGGTTCTGAGAGAAGAAATAAAGTACAGACATGTTAAGAGAAGAGTTTGAAGATGCAGGGAAGGTTTGTTAAAAAGCAGACACATTTCCAGCAGGCACTGAACAGTGGACAGAGCTGAGTCAGATTAGAGCACACGGGCCCATCCCCTGAAGGCTGACCTGAGAAGCTTGGCCTCTGCACAGAATCTGAGGGCCCCAGAGATACTCCATATTAATGGAATTTGTCCCGAGAGCCTCCTGGTGAGAGGTAGTGTAGCCTGTTTTTGGTCATGGGGTCTTTGCCAGTTGTAAGTGATAAAACAGATTTTGTTGGAAAAGGCCAAGTAGTGAGCTGGCTTGACACGTGAGGACCTCTTGTAGAACTCACTTTCAATTCTACCAATATAAAGGTAGCTTTCTGCTCATTCACAGTCCTTCTAGAGAACAAAATCTACTGACTTATGGAAGGAGAGGAAGAGAAAAAACAAAGAATGGGGAAAAAAGAGAATATAAAATATATTTTAAAATTACAAAATATCTAAAGACCGTGGTTTACAAATGCACACAATATTCACTCTCCTGGTAGGATGCGATGGTCATCATTCAGATCCAGTTCTTCTGACTCCTGTCTGGTTTGATTGTCAGTACCCTTCGGGCTACACAGATTCGTAATGTGTTCTGAACAGCCCAGTTAGACTGGTGTGAGAAAAGATTAAGCATCAGTTGGCAAATGTAAAATATTTTAAGTTTCCTTCAGAAGACACATCTATAAACACCGAAATTATCTTGAAATGACTTACTTACAGGTATCATTTTCAAAGAGCATGATCATTTGCATAGCTATACTCTGTCAAAGAACCACACACCACCTGTTTTCCTCTCCTGACATACCGGGGCAAAATACTGATGCTAATTTGCAATTAACCACTTAGATCACTTCTGGTAATGTATTCTTCATCATCTTTGTATTATAATACAAGTAGCACCTCTGAATTGAAGGTATTTAACTAGAGAAAACAACACAAACACTCATATAGAGGGACCAGTAGCAAATTAAAGCAAATCAGCAGCAAACAGTAAGAGGCTGTTTCAGAGCATTGAAATACAATTTAACTAAAATCAGTTCAACTTAATTTCTTTTATACAATTTAACCCACACTTGCTTTGGTCTTAATGTCTAACATATTAAGTGATTCTTTTCAACACTAGCTGGTGCCACTGAACAACACAAGGACAGATTAATGGGTAAATATAATTAATAACCATATGCCATGTCTTTGTGAACTAAGAGGAAAACAAAAGTTTGAAAAGAACACCAGAAATAGCTATTCTATTAAGGCAAGAGTAGAGACGAAAATGAAGTAGGAATAAAAATCTCCCATGCTGACTAAAATCAGGCTTGCTTGGATAAAGTAAGTGAAGCCAGGAAACAAGGGACTTATGATTTCTATTATAATTTTCTAAAATGCATTCCTATAATAATCAAGTATTACCAGGAAACAGCATCTGAAGTCTAACCTTTCCACTTCACTTTGCTATTATGAAGAATTAAGAGAATTTTGGGGGCAAAACATTTTTTAAATTATGGCCAATGAAAACAAATTTTATGTCTGTATATATATATATATACATTATATTTACTATATGTAGTATGAGGTGCTATATGCACATGCACACATATACATACACAAATATATATAGAGAGAGAGAGAAAGGGAGAAAGGGAAACTTATTATAATAGGCCAACAGTAAGCAAATAAAAACCCATTACAAAGACATGTTTGCTAGTTCACAACCTCTAGAGTTCCCCAAGTTAAATCTGAAACTGGTCCTTACACTCAGTAAACAAGAAGAGACAAAGAAAGAGGCAGCCCGTGCCAGGTGAGTGGGTGGCAGGTTTAATCAGCAAGGAAACTTAGTAAGGCATGTCTTGGGTGCCCACAAAACAGACGCCTGCACCCTTGCATTAGAATCTTCACAGTTTACACACAGGACCTCCCTGGGTTCAGTCACTATGCTGTCCAGATGGTCTCAACGCCACCTGCCTCTCTCCAGGCTACATTCTGGAAACGGCTCCCGCTGTGCGGATGCTGAGCAAAAACTGGGATGGTTCCAAGGAAAAGGGAGGGCGTGAGGAGCCCCCAGTTGCCCAGGTCTAGTTTGAGGGTCAACTGCAGGTCACATCCTCTTAATGACCTACTCCAACAGTGTTCCACAGTGATCAGAATTGATAGGCTCTCTTCCAAATATGTGTCCTTTTTCTGATCTTGACCTGAGAGAATTTGAAGAATGACCTTGCTTCTCATAAGCTCCAGATGCACAAGTGCCTTGAACATAGTAGGTATTCAATGAAAAACCTACTTAAGAGTCTCCTTTTAAATATATGTGGCTTTTTAAAGTTACTGTAATCTAGTGGACTGGAAGTAATAATAAAATCTAAATGATCAATTACATACTTATGCAAAAGAATTGATATACATTACTTCTGATCATATGTGGCTGTATGCAAAATAGCTGCCTTCCATAAAGCAACTTGGATATCTCACATACCCATAAATCGTCTCATTCTAAAATCTTCCATTGTATTTTATGATGGACCCAGCAAAATGGAAAACTATGGTAAAAAACCCACCTTCAGACTCATAATAAAACTGGAAGCCAACAGAATCATTATGTGACCAATATGTGAATGTATTGTTAATATTTAACTATTTAACTAGCTCACTGAATTTCTCATTTGTTTCTGCTCAGCTGTTGTGTCTCTTTAACTGTATAGACATTACATTAATAATGCATTCACCCTAAGACACTGAGAATAAGTTTGTCGTGGGAGTAAAAACATGTAGTCATTTTCAAAATACAAATCTTTAAAGAGACTTTAATATCTTAATTGCATAACTAATGACATTTTATTACAAATGTTATTTAGGGAACATATTTATGGTTACTCTCTATTAGCATTAGAAATATATAATAAAATGGAAATTTTCTGATGTCATACTGTTTTATGTTAGGTGAGGAAATCAAGGCATATTCAGGTTAAATAAGTCATTCATGATCACAGAACTTGCAGGAAAATCTAAAACTAGTGTACTATTAATCACTCTTCTCACTAAATTTTTCTATGAAATAGATTTTTAAATCAAATTTATGAATGTTTGATCTAATATGAAATGATTCACTGCTGTTCCTCCCTTTTTCAATTTGATTTTCTGCTTTTTGTATAATCTGAAAATATTAAAACCTTCAGAACCATATGGAAACAATCAAATGAGTATATTTATATCCCAGTATCATGAAAATGTCCCTGATCCTTTGTAGTCAATGACATTTACATAAGACCTTATATAATAACAAGGATGTAACCAGATGCAGAATTCAGTTTGAATGATCATACTGTTTTTAGTAAGTTTTTAAAAATCCTCAAAATCCTCTTGTAAAAGGGAGTACACCCCAACTGGTACAGACCAACAAAGATTTTGTGATTAAATTATAAAGACAGGTATGGGAGAAGCATTGTTTTAGAAGTAGAATAATGTACTTGATGTAATAGAGAGTGAAGCAATGCAACATGCTAAACATGCAGCACATAATTACCAGCTGGGGAGATCAGGAGAGCTCAGCACAAGAGATGCTCCTTGAAGCAGCTGTGAAGGTGTAAGTGGTTAGAGGCATATTAGTAAGTATATAAAGTAGCAAATAGTGCTTCACGGTCTAGGGTTTTTAAAAATTTTATTCAAATTTTACTTTACTTACCTTTTACATTTCATTTTTATAAAACATATGTCTAATGCAATAGCAAATGTTACTGCATGTCTATAACCCTTAAAATTAGTCCGCTACTCTACATCCCATCACCTCTCTGCAGTTAGAAGTAAAACTGTCAACTCTTTTAACTGTTAGTTCTGCACTTGCTTATTTTATTGTTAATAACACAGTTTTGATTATAATTTTAGGTGATATCTATTGATTTGTGTTATGGAAGATGAGGGCATTTTGTTACACTTCTGTTTCTATAACACAGGCAAAAAAACATGCCTACTAACACAAATACACACCATACTGTCCCATCCTCCTAAAAACTATATTACAATTTTGGGGTATAACAGTAATCAAGATTTGCATACATTAGTTGGAAATCTGACTAAAATCAGAATGAATCAATAGCCAAGTCCAGCCTTTCACATAACATTCTGCACTCGCTTCTGAACAAACTGACAAGCCCTTGCTGTCAAGCTGTGTTCTGCTATGTAACTTTCTGTCGTAAGGTATTTTGTTTTTTTAGGCGCTCATGTATAATCTAATTAGATAAGTTTGTAGCTTAAAATAAAAGTTTATAAGTATAATAGTATTTAATTATCACAAATCTTGAAGGCAAATGGGATAGATAGGAACATTAAGGGGAAGAGAGGCGAATGGGGGTACATTCACAGAGCCACTAAAAGCAGAGATGCAGGACCCTCTGACGTCAATCCTGCCATTCTCCATAATGAGTCCATTTAAAGTAACATCTTACAATTCCACCATATACTCTGTCACCTATAATATGGCCCCCATGTGCTCTCCTTTGTAAGACAGTGAATTCTTGTAAATCTAGAGCATTCAGTTGGATGTTTCTGGTCTTCGTGGTCCTGTTTCTATTAATTTGGAGCTGAGAAACTACCCATCAATGATAAAGATCCCCTAGTGTTTTTCACAAATCTCAAATCTTTGAGTAAACTCATTTATAGGCTAAATTTGTACGAACTATTAAGACTTTTTTTCTTTTGGCTCATTTTGTAACATGATTAATTTCAGAAACAGGTATGTATGAATTTTTCAGAGACACATGGAGGACTCCACTTACCTAAGGAGATCAGGAATAAAGTAAAACACAATTCCACAACATTTGTGAGATTCTTTTACTTTTCTTTCTCAGGACTCCATCTCCGGTGCCCAGCACCTTCATTTATTTCCCTTGCTACCTGGGTCCTACTGTACTTTTCTTTCCCTTTCTCTCTTTAAAGTTTAGTTGATATATGTGCCTCTGAGAAAATGATGTATTTCTTTAATTAAAAATGGAATTAAACATCTTCTTTCATGTATTTAATTGCTATTTGCACTTTTTCTTTATGAGCACATATTCATATATTTCACCTCTGTTTCCTTTTATGCAATATATTCCTATCAATACATCAAAATACATAATAAAACTTCAGTTCTTAATTTTGCCTCACCTCCTTACCCTACACACATACAGAGATAATCTTCATGATTCTCTGAAGGAAAAATAAACACTTTCAGGAGTCTGATGCTTGCCTCTACTATGAGCTTTCTATGCAATTACGCCTGTATATGTATACAAATAACATTTTTTATTTTTCTCACATAAATGGAATTGCACAGTTCTTCACATTATTCTTTCTACATCATAATATGCTTGGAGCATGATCTCTTTATAATAGTGGCACTTTGTATTGCAAAATATGGCTTGTGTCTCAGTTTCTTTAGTTTTATTTTGTGCCCTTCAGCAAATTTGTAAAGTTTTCTGCTTGTCCATTTGTTTTTCCTATGTTCACTACCTACTTTGTTTTTGGTTGTTCCTTGAATAGAACTATTTTTTGTTATATTTTTCTGTTATTATTTTGACTTTTTATTCTAACTAATTTTCAAGTATTCTTTATACATTAAGATAATAAACTGTTCCAGGAATAGTGCAACTAGTTTGACAAATTGACATAATTTATTTTAACTTTAAACATTATTTCTACTTTATATTAGAAATTTTAATTTCTTGAATGTTCCAGCTTTTCTTGTATATTCCTTTTATGTTTTTATTAATATTGAAGTATAACATACATAAAGTAAGTAAATAAATCATAACAATGCAGCTTTTTGAATTTTCATAGTGAAACCACTAATGTAACCATCACCTAGAACAAAAAATAGAATATTGCCTGAACTTGAGAAGATCCTTTAATGCATCCTTCCAGGCACCCCTTCTCAGAAATAAACCTTATTCAGAGTTTTAAATCTATAAATTAGACTTGTATTTGAACATTATATAAGTGAATTTGTGTTGTATAATCTTTGCTGTGTCTTTTATTTATGTCTTTATTCTTACTGTAAAATAATTTTTTCTTATTCTTCATTCATAATCTGTACCGAAGTTATTTGATTTCTGCATATTTACAAATGATTTTAATATATCCTGCCTTTTCACTTTCTGAATAGTTTTTCTTGAGTAAAAGTTCTTAATTTTAATGAAGTTCTATTTAACAATAGTATTTTATTCCTTATAATGAGCACATTTTTTGGTCTTTTTTGTGAAATTTTTATCAGCCTCAAGTTCATGAACATATTTTCCTGGGTTTTTTTAAATTATTGCCTTGATTATTTTGTCTTTCACATATAGATTTGCAATTCCTAAGACATTGCTTTTGATATCATGAGATAAAGTCAAGATATTTTTCCATATGGAAATCCAAATGACCCATTTTGAGATCATTATTGAGATGCTCATCCCATCTCCACTATAATTCAGTGTCATTTCACCATGAATCAAGTGACCATATAAAGGTGGAAATATTCCCAAACTCTCAATTTTATGCAATAGACTTTTTTCCAATATTTACACCATTTCCACCCTACCTAAATTACTCTAACATTACAATATGCCTTGGCTTCTGGCAATATAACTCTACCATTTTGGTCTTCAGAAAGCACTGGCTACTATTGGCCCCTGACATTTCCATCTAAAATTTAGACTCAGTATGTCAATTCCATTTTTTAAAAAAACTGCTGGATGGTTGACTGGGTTTGTATTAATTCTGTAGATCAGTTTTGGGAGAAGCAACATTTTTGCATGTTTTATTTAGTCTTCCATAGATAAACATGTTTTATCTCCCTATTTATGTAGGTAGGTCAGTAATGTTTAGTAGTGTTCAGTGTAAATATCTTACAGATCTTCCATTAGATTTATTAGTTGATAAATTTAATTTGGTGCTATCAAAACTGATATCTTTAAATTGTATTTTCTATTTTTTGTTGCTAGAACAAAGACATCAATTCAATTTTTATTATTGTCATGTATCTCAAAATACTGCCAAGTTGGAAGGAGAGGAAGATGGCGGCATGAGTAGGCAGCAGAAATCTCCTCCCAAAATCATATATATTTTTGCAAATAAAAAAAATAAAACTATTCCTAACAGAGAGACCAGAGGATACAGTACAACAGCCAGGCTACATGTACATCTGCAAGAATGGAGTTTCTCACAAAGCAGGTAAGATACAAGCCGCAGCCTGGCAGGACCCAGGTGCTCCCCCCACCTCAGTCCACCAGCGGGAGAAAAGGAGTCAGAGCAGGGAGGGAGTGGAAGCCCAGTACTGCTAAATACCCAGTCCTAGTAATCCACACTGGGAGTGCAGATACACATTGCATGGTATGCTGGATATTAGGGAAATGGAACAGTAAAACCTGCGAATGGGTCCCCCAGCTGGTGCCCTTGGGACAAAAGAAAAGTGAGGGCTTTCTGAAAGTCTTAAAGGGACAGGGGCCTCTCAGCTGGATGGAATCATCCCAGCACACTCAGCCCAGGCCAGCAGCTGGGAATCACGGGGAACTTCAGGCACCCTAACACCCTGGGTAGCAGTGTAGATATGAAGCCCCTCATGGTGATAAAAAGCCTGCCACTCATTCCCCCACCCATAAGGCCCCAGAAGAACAGCCGGGGAGCGGCCGTGCCCACAGCAGCTGCCAGAGCTGCCTCCCAGCATGCAGCCACCTGGGCCAGAGTCAAAAGTGACCGCTATTAAGCAGCTTCCCAGCGCAGGCAAAGGAAGCCAGGGTAAGGTGCAAAGGGGTGCCATTCTCACAGGAGAGCACACCCAGTGCACCTGCCTCTCACTGCAGGGCTCTGGGCTGCACGGCCTGCTGTGGCTCAGGAAATTAACCCAGAACCTGCTGCCTGTGTGCAGGTAACCAGCACAGGCAGTGGACAAGGGCAAGGTGACCAGCAAGCAGGAAGGGACTTTGTTCTCCCAGCTCATACATGTGCTACCTGCCTACGACCACCTCTATCACCATGAAAACACAGAAGAGTTTGGTCCAGTTCAGAATCACCCAGACAATCCCTGAGAGAGGGCCTGGTGTACAGTTTTAGCCAATCTTCCTAAAAAAGAATTCAAAATAAAGGTCTTAACCATGCAGATGGACCTGCAGAGAAATATGCAAGACCTAAAGGATCAAGTTGGGAGGGAGAATACAGAAATAAAACAATCTCTGGAAGAACTTAAGAGAAGACTATATGAGGTGCAAGAGGCCATTAATGGAATAGAAATCAGAGAACAAGAATACAGAGAAGCTGAGGCAGAGAGAGATAAAAGGATCTCCAGGAATGAAAGAATATTAAGAGAACTGTGTGACCAATCCAAACAGAACAATATTCACATTACAGGGGTACCAGAAAAAGAAGAGAGAGAAAGGGATAGAAAGTGTCTTTGAAGAAATAATTGCTAAAAACTTCCCCAAACTGGAGAAGGAAATAGTCTCTCAGATGATGGAAGCCCACAGATCTTCCAACACAAGGGACCCAAGGAGGACAACACCAAGACACATAATAATTAAAGTGGCAAAGATAAAACACAAAGACAGAGTATTAAAGGCAGCCAGAGAGAGAAAAAACATCACCTACATAGGAAAACCCATCAGGCTACCATCAGACTTCTCAACAGAAATCTTACAGGTGAGAAGAGAATGGCCTGATATATTTAATTCAATGAAACAGAAGGGCCTCGAACCAAGACTACTGTATCCAGCATGATTATTATTTAAGTATGAAGGAGGGATTAAACAATTCCCAGACAAGCAAAAGCTGAGGGAACTTGCCTCCTACAAACCACCTCTACAGGGTATTTTAGAGGGACTGCTCTAGACGGGAGCACTCCTAAGGCTAAATAGATGTCACCAGAGAATATGAAATCACAGCAAAGAAAGCAGACCAACTAAATACTAACTAAAGGCAAAAAATAAAGTCAACTACCCACAAAAGCAGTTAAAGGAAACACAGAAGAGCACAGAATAAAACAACCAACATATAAAGAATGGAGGAGGAGGAATAAGAAGGGAGAGAAATAAAGAATCACCATACAGTGTTAATAACAGCTCAGTAAGGGAGTTAAGATAGACAGTAAGATACTAAAGAAGCTGCACTTGAACCTTGGTAACCAGGAATCTAAAGCCTGCAATGGCAATAAGTACATATCTTTCAATAATCACCCTAAATGTAAATGGTCTGAATGCACCAATCAAAAGACATAGAATCACTGAATGGATAAAAAAACAAGACCCATCTATATGCTGCTTACAAGAGACACACCTCAAACCCAAAGACATACACAGACTAAAAGTCAAGGGATGGAAAAAGATATTTCATGCAAACAATAGGGAGAAAAAAGCAGGTATTGCAGTACTTGTATCAGACAAAATAGACTTAAAAACAAAAAAAGTAACAAAAGACAAAGGACATTATATAATGATAAAGGGGTCAGTCCAACAAGAGGATTTAACCATTATAAACATATATGCACCCAATACAGGAGCACCAACATATGTGGAAAAATACTAACAGAATTAAAGGAGGAGATAGAATGCAGTGCATTCATTCTAGGAGACTTCAACACACCACTCACTCCAAAGGACAGATCCACCAAACAGAAAGTAAGTAAGGACACAGAGGCACTGAACAACACACTAGAACAGATGGACCTAATAGACATCTATAGAACTCTACATGCAAAAGCACAAGGATACACATTCTTCTCAAGTGAACATGGAACATTTTCCAAAATAGACCACATACTAGGCCACAAAAAAAACCTCAGTAAATTCCAAAAGATTGAAATTCTACCAACCAACTCCTCAGACCACAAAGGTATAAAACTAGAAATAAATTATACAAAGAAAACAAAAAGGCTCACAAACAAATGGAGATGCTTAACAACATGCTCCTAAATAATCAATGGATCAACGACCAAATTAAAATAGAGATCAAGCAATATATGGAGATAAATGACAACAACAGCGCAAAGCCCCAACTTCTGTGGGATGTAGTGAAGACTGTTCTAAGAGGAATGTATATAGCAATCCAGGCCTATTTACAGGAGGAAGAACAATTCCAAATGAATAGTCCAAAGTCAAAATTATTGAGATTGGAAAAAGAAGAACAAATGAGGTCGAAAGTCAGCAGACGGAGGGACATAATAAAAGTCAGAGAAGAAATAAATAAAATTGAGAATAATAAAACAATAGAAAAAAATCAATGAAACCAAGAGCTGGTTCTTTGATAAAATCAACAAAATTGATAAACCATTAGCCAGACTTACTAAAATAAAAAGAGAATCTACACACATCAACAGAATAAGAAATGAGAAAGGAAAAATCACAACTCTCCACAGAAATACAAAGACTTATTAGAGAATACTATGAGAATCTATATGCTAACAATCCGGAAAACGTAGAAGAAATGGACAACTTCCTAAAAAAATACAACCTTCCAAGAATGACCAAGGAAGAAATAGAAAATCTAAACAGACCAATTACCTGCAATGAAATTGAATCAGTAATCAAAAAACTACCCAAGAACAAAACCCCCAGGCTGGACGGATATACTGCTGAATTTTATTAAACATATAGAGAAGACATTATACCCATTCTCCTTAAAGTTTTCCAATAAATAGAAGAGAGGGAATACTTCCAAACTCATATGAAGCCAGCATCACTCTAATAACAAAACCAGGCAAAGAACCCACCAAAAAAGAAAATTACAGACCAATGTCCCTGATGAACATAGATGCAAATATACTCAACAAAATATTAGCAAACTGAATTCAAAAATACATCAAGAAGATCATACACCATGATCAAGTGGGATTCATCTCAGGGATGCAAGGATGGTGCAACATTCGAAAATCCATCAACATCATCCACCACAAAAACAAAAAGGATAAAAACCACATGATCATCTCCATAGATGCTGAAAAAGCATTTGACAAAATTTAACATCCATTCATGATAAAAACTCTCAACAAAGTGGGTATAGAGGGAAAGTACCTCAGCATAATAAAGGCCATATATGACAAACCCACAGTGAACATTGTACTTAACAGGGAGAAGCGAAAGCCTTTCCTCTCAGATCAAGAACAAGACAGGAATGCCCACTCTCCCCACTGTTATTCAACATAGTACTGGAGGTCCTAGCCATGGCAATCAGACAAAACAAAGACATACAAGGCCTCCAGACTGGTAAAGAAGAAGTCAAACTGTCACTATTTGCAGACGACATGATATTATACATAAAAAACCCTAAAGACTCTACTCCAAAATTAATAGAACAAATATCTGAATTCAGCAAAGTTTCAGGATACAAAATTAATGCAGAGAAATCTGTTGCTTTCTTATAGACTAACGATGAACTACAGAAAGAGAAATCAGGAAAATAATTCTGTTCACAATTGCATCAAAAAGAATAAAATACCTAGGAGTAAACCTAACCAAGGAAGTGAAAGAACTATACCCTGAAACCTACAAGATACTCTTAAGAGAAATTAAAGAGGACACTAATAAATGGAAACTCATCCCATGCTCTTGGCTAGGAAGAATTAATATTGTCAAAATGGCCATCCTGCCTCAAGCAATCTATAGATTCGATGCAATCCCTATCAAAATAACAACAGCATTCTTCAATGAACTGGAACAAATAGTTTTAAATTTCATATGGAAATGCAAAAGATCCTGAAAAGACAAAGCAATCCTGAGAAGGAAAAATAAAGCAGGGGAGATCTCACTTCCCAACTTGAAACTCTACTACAAAGCCACAGTAATCAAGACAATTTGGTACTGGCACCAGAACAGACCCACAGACCAGTGGAACAGGATAGAGAATCCAGATATTAACCCAAACATATATGGTCAATTAAGAGCCATGGACATACAATGGGGAAATGACAGCCGCTTCAACAGCTGGTGTTGGCAAAACTGAACAGCTACATGAAAGAGAATGAAACTGGAATATTGTCTAACCCCATACACAAAAGTAACTCAAAATGGATCAAAGACCTGAATGTAAATCATGAAAACATAAAACTCTTAGAAAAAAAACAGGTAAAAATCTCTTGGTTATAAACATGAATAACTTCTTCATGAACATATCTCCCTGGGCAAGGGAAACAAAAGCAAAAATGAACAAGTGGGACTATATCCAGCTGAAAAGCTTCTGTACAGCAAAGGACACCACCAATAGAACAAAAAGGCATCCTACAGTATGGGAGAATATATTCATAAAAGACAGATCTGATAAAGGGTTGACATCCAAAATATATAAAGAGCTCATGCACCTCAACAAAGAAAAAGCCAATAATCCAATTAAAAATGGCTAGAGGAGCTGAATAGTTCTCCAAAGAAGAAATTCAGACAGCCAACAGACACATGAAAAGATGCTCCACATCGCTAATCATCAGAGAAATGCAAATTAAAACCACAATGAGATATCACCTCACACCAGTAAGGATTGCCATCATCAAAAAGACAAACAACAACAAATGTTGGTGAGGCTGTGGAGAAAGGGGAACCCTCCTACACTGCTGGTGGGAATGTAAATTAATTCAACCATTGTGGAAAGCAGTATGGAGGTTCCTCAAAAAGCTCAAAATAGAAATATCTTTTGACCCAGGAATTCCACTCCTAGGAATTTACCCTAAGAATGCAGCAGCCCAGTTTGAAAAAGACATATGCACTCCTTATGTTTATCACAGCACTATTTACAATAGCCAAGAATTGAAAGCAACCTAAGTATCCATCAGTAGATGATGGATAAAGAAGATGTGGTACATATACACAATGGAATATTATTCAGCCATAAGAAGAAAACAAATCTTACCATTTGCAACAACATGGATGGAGCTAGAGGGTATTATGCTCAGTGAAATAAGCCAGGCAGAGAAAGACAAGTATCAAATGATTTTGCTCATCTTTGGTGTATAAAAATAAAGTAAAAAACTGAAGGAGCAAAACAGCAGCAGACTCACAGAACCCAAGAATGGACTAACAGTTACCAAAGAGAAAGGAACTGTGGAGGATGGGTGGGAAGGGAGGTATAAGGGGGGAGTGGGAAAAGAAAGGGTGCATTATGATTAGCATGTATAATGAGGGGGTACACGGGGAGCGCTGTACAACACAGAGAAAACAAGTAGTGACTCTATACCATCTTAGTACTCTAATGGACAGAGACTGTAATGGATTATGTTGGGGGGGACTTGGTGATGGGGGGAGTCTTGTAAACACAATGTCCCTCATGTAATTGTAGATTAATACAAAAAAAATACTGCCAAATGCATTTATTAATTGTCTGTTTTATCTAGATTTTTTTAGATTTTATATGAAAATAATTGTATCATCAGCAAATAATGATGGTCTTATTTATTATTTCTCTTTCAGTCTTTATACTTATTTCTTTCACTAATGCACTTTAAAATTCTTTTTGGTTTCCCTAGAGATTATATTAAGCATCCTTGCATTATTCATTCTAATATAAATTATTATTTTTCCTATTTCCTCACAATGCAATCACCGTAGGACTCATTAACTCCTTCCTTCACCACTGCTGTCATACATTTTAATTCTGCATATGTTTTAATCTCATAAAGTTATTGTTGTTCTTTTAATAATTATTTCATATAGGTGACATCTGTTTAAATTTATCAAACAATTGCAATATATTATGGTCTTCATTTTTCTTTTTTGTCCTGAGGAATTCCTTTCAGCATTTTTTAAGTGCAGATATATTGTTGATGAATTCTCTTAATTATTATTTACTCAAAATACCTTTACTCCTTTTCTGAAAAGACATTTCTCCAGGGTTTCCATTTCTTATTTCAGCACATTGAATCTACTTTTCCATTGTCTTTTTTGGCTTCCTTCCTTTTTTGTTGAAAGCCTAACATCAACCACATTTGTTTTTCTATTTCTCTTTGGTTTTTAATAGTTTATATTATGATAGCCTTAGGTATGATATTTTTCAATAGACATTTTTCTGGGAGCTCTCAGAGCTTCTTGACTATGTGCCTTGCTATTTTTCATCAATTTTGGGAAACATTTGGCTATTAACTCTTCAGATATTGCTTCTATACCATTCAATCTCATTTCTCTTTGGGGGAGGTTTTTATTTTATTCCGTATGTGTATTACACTCTTTTCTAGATGATTCTTTTACCTCTGTGTGATCAGTATGAAAATTTGTATTGATACATCTTTTAGCTTTTAATTATCTTTTAGTTTTTTATCATCGGTTAATAATTCATCTCTAAAGTTCTTAATTTTAGGTATAGTGAGTTTTAGTACTACAAGTCCTGTTCTTACCTATTTTATAGTTTCCAATTTTCTGTAGAAATTTTGCATCTTACATCATTTTTCTTGTTTTCTTGAATATATTATTTAAACAAATTTAAAATCCTTGTAAGATAACGGCAAAATTTTCATCACCTGTGGTTCTATCTCTACCATCTATTTTGATCAAAAGTCTTTTCTTTTGGTAATTATAATGTCTTTTGTAAAAAACTGTTGAACACTGTATACTAGAATTGTGGATTTTCTGGGTTATGTTATCTTCCAGAGAGAGCTTACCTCTCCTTTGATAGGCAGATAGAAGTAGTTAACCATTTTAAACTAGTCAGAGAGTAAGCTGCCATAATGTTAGGTTTCAGGAAAGTTTGTCCAGGCTCCATTCAACTGTTGTTTGCTTTTGTTTCTGGGCCAAGGTCCTGACATTTTCCAATTAAGAGCCTAAGATGATCCCTACAGCCTTTCCTCCAAGCAATTTCTGAACTTGAATCTTTGTATCACTAACGAGACTCTTCAAATCCTATTTGATGGATTATACAGTTATACTATTGAAACATGAGGTTTTTAAAAATATTAATAAGTAAATTATCTATGCTATTAATAGATAACTTGAAGTCTCATTAACAGGCCCAAATAATAATCATATTAAGTTTTTAGTACATAAAAATTATAACATTTCAAAGGAGGGCACCAAAGTCCCAAAGGTATCATTGGTTAGCACGTCCTTTTCACATTTCAATTTTGAAGGTCATTATATTTAAATTTTATATCGTTATGTTGCATAGCACAGATGTTCTTTCTAGTAACCAGGAATCCCACAGCTATTTAAAACTACTTCAATATTTAAATAGATTGAATGTTTCAATATAGTTGGTATTTAATTTAAAACCTGCTGTATAGGATATAGTATTTCCCCCTTATCTGTGGTTTTGCTTTCCATACAGTTACCCATGGTCAACCATGGTCCAGAAGTAAATGATTTTCCTGACTTATCATGAGAAGGTCAGTAGCAACCTAACGCTATCATACAATGCCTACCTACATCATTCACCTTACTTCATCTCATCACATAGGCATTTTACATCCCACATCATCACAGGAAGAAGGGTTAATTCAGTACAATGACATATTTTGAAAGAGTGAGAGACAACATTCACATAACTTTTATCACAGTATATTGTTATAATTTTCTATTATTAATTATTGTTAATTTCTACTATACCTCATTTGTAAATTAAACTTTATGACATGCATTTATGTATAGGAAAACATAGATATGTATAGGGTTTGGTACTCTCTGAGGCTTTTAGGCATCCACTGGCAGTCTTTAAATGTATCCTTCACGGATAAGGGGTGCTAGTCTATTCAAATGTTAAATGAGCATAACAAGATAAAATTCAAAGAACCAGGAAATGTTATGTATTTGTATCAAAAATAAAGTTGCAATCAGTTATGAAGTGCACATATGTTCACATAAATTCCAACTGTATTTGTAAAGAAGCCTCATAAACAGGGAGAGTTTGGTGTTATAGGCATTCATATTTGAAATATTTTAAAGTTAGTGCTTAAATGTCTGTGATGAGAAAACTAAGGGAAAAGCAGGTACAAAATATGTACATTCCGTATCAGTTAGGTTCCAGTCAGGAAAACAGAAATCAAACCAGTTATATTAACTTAGCACTTAATATAAGGTATTGGTTATACTTGCATGAAGGATGTTAGAGGAAAGAAAAAAAATAAAACTTCTGAAGTAACAGAACAGTAAACTGCAGAAAGTTGTTACCATGCCTAGGATTGTGGAAAGGTTAGGAAAGATTTTTAGGGATTACAAACAAGTGAGATTTCTGATCTGGACAAGGTAGTTTACACCTGTTTCTCTCTGCTGCTTCTTATTAGGTACAACACAAACCCTGGAAATAATGTAAAAGACAATCAAAGAGACAATGCAATGCAAATAAGCTCTGAAAAGTGGTAAGATGATGAAGTGGTTTTGGATTTCAGAATTAGAGGAACAACACAGAATAGGTAATCCCACCCAATAGAGAAAGGTGACCTAGACCCAGTATTGTCCTACTCTCAACCATGTAAGACAGGGCGGCTTTTATTTTTTAATAGCCATTAGAATGACAACCCACAAAAGAAGAACAGATTTTTGCATGCTAAACCTAAACAAGGAAACTGCTAGCTTAAAAAAAAAAAGAAGACCCATACTCTCCTAACATAATGGGAAAATATCCAGAATGTAATAGAAAATCACCTGCCTTGTGAAGAATCAAGAAAATCACAACAAGGGAAAAGACAATTAATAATCAAAGATGAATCTGATGCTGGAATTATCTAACCAGAATTTGTTATTCTCTATATTTCTCTCTCTCTCTCCTCTCTCTCTCCCATTCTCTCTTTATTTATTCAACTAGGTTAAAGACACAAAACATGAAATTTACCATCTTTACCATTTTTAAATGTACATTTCAGTAACGTTAAGTTACTGAACTTCACATTGATGTGCAACAGATCTTCAGAACATTTTCACCTTAGAAAACTAAAATTATATACCCATTAAACAACTCATCTTTTCCCCTCTTCCCAGCCCCTGTTAAAGCATTTTATTTTCTGTCCCTATGAATTGAACTACTTTAGATACCTCATATAAATGGAATAATACAGTGTTTGTCTTTCTGTGACTGTCTTACTTCACTTTGCATAATACCCTCCAGATTCATCCATGTTGCAGGTTTTTCTTCTTGTTGAAGGCTGAATAATATTCCATTATACAAGTGCAACACATTTGTTTATCCACTCATCCTTGGATAGACATTTGGGTTGCTTTTACCTCTTAAATATTGTGAATAATACTACTTTGGATATGGTTATGCAGATAAGTCTTCCAGACCCTGCTTTCACTCATTTCAATAATTTCTATACCAAGAAGTGGGATTTCTGGATTAAATGATAGTAATATTTTTGGTTTTCTGAGGAACTGTCACTGGGCTTTCCACAGTGCTTGTACCATTTTATAATTCCACCAACAATGCACAAGGGTTCCATTTCTCAACATTCTCACGAAAATTTGCCATTTTCTGGATTTTTTTTTTGATGGTAGCCAACCTAAAGGATATGAAATGATGTTCACTGTGGTTTTGGTTTACAATCTTTGTTGATCAGTGATGTTAAATATCATTTCATATGCCTCTTAGCCTCTGTATATCTTTGTAGAAATGTCTGTTCAAGTCTATTGCTCATTTTAAAATCAGGTTTTTTTCTTACTGAGTGGTTCTGGGGTTTTTTTGTTGAGTTTTGAGAATTCTTTATATGTAGTCTGGATATTAGACCATTGTCATGTACATGGTTTACAGGTATTTTCTTCTAGTCTATAATTTGTCTTTTCAAAGATATTTAATTTTGCTTAAGTCTAGTTAATCAGGTTTTTCTTTTTGTATCTTGCTTTTGGTATCAAGTATCAGAACTCTGCCTAGCCTGAGATGTTGAAATTTTTCTTATATTGTTTTCCTAAAAGTTTTATAGTTCACATTTTATATTTAAGTCCATATTAATTTTGAGTTAGTTTATATCTAAAATGTGGGGATATGGGCACGTTTTAATTTTATATCTACCAATTTCAATGAATTCAACACATTTTTTAAAGCGCTCCTTTCTCCAGTGAATTGTTCTGACTCATTTTTAAAAATCATATTAACATATTTATATAGTCTTTTCTATGTCCTCTATTCAAATACCACACTGCCTTAGTAACTGCAGCTGTGAGCTTAGTGCTATACAGAGTGATCCTTACCACTTTATTCATCTTTTTCAAAATGGTTTAACCCATTCAAGGCTCTGTACCTTTCCATATGCATTCTATAATAGCAATTATAGAATGATGCAATTCTTACAACATTTTTTAAATAACAGTATTTTAGAAATGAAGAAAGAATAGTGGTTACTCTGGGTTGGAGATGAAATGCGAATGGTACACGAGGAGGTCGGGTGTATTTATAAAGGGTAACACCAGGTATCCTTAAATCTACTTTTATAACCTTAAAAAATGTTTGCATACAGAGTTCACACATTTTTTTAAGTTTGTTGCTAAGTATATATGTTATTTGTTGTTATTTTAAATGATGCTCTTCTCTAACTGGTTATGTTGTATGCATATGAAGGTCATTGATATTTTTAAACAGATATGTTGTGATGTAATTCACATAGCATATAATTCACCCATTTAAAGTACATGATTCAATAGTTCTTAGTTTATTCACATAGATATACGAAAACTATCACATTGGCCATTTTTAAGCATTTTCATCATAAGATGAAATCCCATGTATGTACATTTAGGGTACTTCCATATCCTTTACCTTCACATCCTAACCTCCATTTCCCCCAATCCAGATGTAAGCAATTATTAATCTACTTTCTATTTCTATTCCCTGTTCTATACTTTCAAATGAATAAAATCATATAATATGGGTCTCTTGTCACTAGTTTTTCACTTAGCATAATGTTTTTAAGATTCATTCATGTCACAGGATGTATCAGTATTTCATTCCTTTTATGGCCAAATATTACATTGTATGGATATGTACATTTGGTTATCCATTTGTCCAGTAATGGACATTGAGATTGTTTCAATGTTTCGGTTACTATAAATATTGTGTAAGGATTTGCATGTAAACATATATTTTCAGTTCTCTTAGTATATATGTAGTAGTAGAATTGCTGAGTCACATTGTAACTCTATTTTTAATCATCAGAGAAACTTCTAAACTATTTTGCAAACTTAGTGGACAACTTTACATTCCCACTGGTATGTATAAAATTTCCAGTTTTTCCACATCCTCACCAACGCTTGTTGTTTTCTGACCTTTTGATGCTAGCCATCCTGAAGGATGTAGTTTTGATTTGCATTCCCCCAATGACTAATGATGTCAAACATCTTTTCCTGTGCCTACTGGCCATTTGTATATCTTCTTTGGAAAAATTCTGTTAAGATCCTTTGTTGATTTTTTAATGGAATTTTTTTTTTATTATTGAGTTATAAGAGTCATTCATGTATTCTAGAAACAAGTATCTTACCAGATACATAATTTGCAACTATTTTCTTCCATTTTCTGGGTTATTTTTTGTCTTTCTTCATGATGTCCTTTGAAGCACAAATTTTTAAATTTTGATGGTTGAATTTTTTTCTTTTTTTGTTTGGGCATTTTGTGTCATATCTGAAAATTCATTGACAAATCCAAGGAAGTTTTACTCCTATGCTTTCCTCTAAGAATTTTGTGGTTTCTGCTCTCACATTTAGGCACTCAATCTTTTTACATACTGCATGAGGTAAGGGTTCACATTTGAATGTGGGCATCCAGTTGTATGAGTACAGCTATAAATTTCCCTCTAAGAATTTGCATCAAATGTACCCCATAAGGTTTGATATGCCATATCTTGACTTTTATTTCTCTGGAAGTATTTTCTGATTTCCTTTTTGCTTTACCTTTTGATGCAATGGTTAATTAGGAGTATTTTGTTTAATTTCCATATCTTTGTGAATTTCCCCAATTTTTCTTACTATTCATTTGTAATTTCATGCCATTGCAATAGCAAAATGTACTTTGCATTATTGTCTGTCTCACTAGAAAGGTAGCTTCTCAGGGCATGGACTCCATCTGTTTTATCTACTGTGGTATCTCTTGGATCTAGAAGAGTACCTGGTGCATAATCAATACTCAAAAAAATTATTCATAAATGAATAAGTAAATAAATGCAGAGTTTTTCCATATAACTAGAAAGGCTGCCTGCACATGTGTGGTCAAATGACTCTAAATTAGCAACCCAGTCTAAATGCAGTGCTCATTTCTTGACATCCCAAGGTTCTGATTGGCTATTTTTGTATCAGTATTCCATTTCTGGAACTCATTACCTTGAGCTATGATGGACACATTCTGCATCTCTTAACCAAAAAGATTAAGCACATGAACACATCCAGTGGGTAAGTAGAAAACCTAATGTTCTAGGCATATTACCATTCCCTACCCTGCCAGTGACATATACAAGTTCTGCCATTTTTATATATTTCTTCAGTGATTCTTTTTTCTTTCTCAGACTTTTTACTGAGTAGAGATTTATATGAAGGGTATTTTGCCCCAAACTCAATGAATACATACTCGTTTTATTTTCTCACTCTTGAGATAAAAATCTGGCAGAGTATTTTTCTCAGATTTTAAGTTACAGGGGAGTTTGCTGTACATTTCAATCACTCAAATGATCCAGCAGCCTGCTATCTGAGAGTCTCAGCAGGTGAACTATATCACAGCATAGTTACTTATTTTACTTAGGGAAGACTCTACATGAAATATAAGATTTCAGTATCTAATTTTCTGTTTACTCTGGGTACTGGCCACCACTCCATGTGAAGACTCAGTATATTACAGAGACTTTCTACAACCACCTGAATTTCTGTGTGATATACCTCTAGTGGTGAGCATCAAGGCATACGATGTTATAATCAGCTGATACACAGAGACAAAAAAATTTTTATTGATGTACATACAATAAAATGTACAAATCTTAGTGTACAGCTTGATGCATTGTAGCATGCATATACAGTCATTTAACCATAACCTAGATCAAGATATAAAGTATTTTCACTAATTTTTTTTCATTTGAAGTGATATGTTCCACATCTGAGGATCCTCATGTTCCTTCCGAACAAGAGACAATCACAGTGTCGTATTGACATGAACTTGGGAGGCAGATTATCCAGGTTCATAGCCCAGTTTTATCTTTTACTACCTCTGTGATTGTGGTCAAGCTCCTTAATCTCTCTGTCTTAATTTCTTCATCTGCAAAAGGGAATTAAAAAATAACAATATTTACATAATATGATGGAAAAAGACATGGAAGAACAATAAACAATGCCTCTTTATAATAACAAATTTTGAGACGTTACCTTTTACCAATTACTGTTTTAAATTCTTTACAAGCAAAATAACAATCTTCACATCAATCCTATCAGGTTGTTTTTAATAAGCATTTAGGACATTTAGTTTTCTGTACATATTAGAGAATATGGCAAAAAGCAATCCCCAAATTTCAGTATATTAATACAATAAAGGCTTGTGCCTCACATTTATCATCTGATGTAGGTGGGCAGAGGGACCCTGTCTCATATAGTTACACAAGCACAAAGATGTTCCCTATGAAAAGTAATGTTTTCCAACCTTGGCACTATTGACATTTTATGTTGGATAATTCTTTGTTGTGGGCAAATATTCTATCACTGTAGGATGTTTATGAATATCCCTCCCTTCTCTCCAAGTGAGTCTAGAACTACCATCCTAGTTTGACAAACAAAATTTTCTCCAGACATTGCTAAATGTTCCCAGGTCAGGGAAGAAGACTGCACTGGAAATCATTGATTTAGAGGCAGCACTATTTCCCACAGTCTCAAGGCTTCCACTGGATTTGTGTGTCTAGCTGGTAGATTCTGGGAGAAAGAAATAATGGAGCATCATAGGGGAAATATTGAGCACCAAGCTTAGAGTTAATGTGCATCGATAATACTGCCATTCCATTTTTCAAATAGCCCCATTCATCCTCCAAGAAATCTGGGAATTGTAGTTTTCCCATGTGCTAAAGTGGAAAATGAAACGGAGTTTGGCTAACAGCATTTTTCGTGGCTGTAGTCTGATCTTCTGGCCACCAAATTCTAGCCTCACTTTTTTTTCCCCACCCACTGAACATACTCTCTTTACAAAGGAGATAATCAAAGTTTCATTTCTAACTGCATCCAGTTGAGGTTCTGTTTTTCCATATCATTCTGAGTTAGTTATGGAAAAGTCTTCATGGGCCAGTGGCCTTAGAATTCAAAAGATATTGCTTCCTTTATACACTCCTCAACCAACATATGATAGTGGAACAGAGGCTGTTTAGCTGTCATAAATCTTCCATTTGGTGAGGAGATTTATAGTAGATCAGTGGTTGCTCTGCAGAACAGGAATAAAGAAGGGAGAAATTATTTGATTAGACTTCAATTCTTTCTGTCTTGTCCATTACTCTTTAAGATTCTAGGCTCCAACTTTGGTAAACACTTCCTTGTCTATCAGATTCCACAGCTACATCTAAACTTTCAACACTGCTGGGTCTTCCCAAATTGCTTCTTTCCTGATGTTCATCAAACAGTCAGAAGCTTGCCAGACAAAGTTCTTGGTTTCTTTTGCACTGAAATTCTCTCAAAAAACTTCTCACCTATTTACTTTCCATCACTTCCATTTACCATAAATGACACCAACAATTTTTTTCAAAAAATAAGTATCAAATTTGCTTAATTGTTAAAAACTGTAAACCACCCAAATATCCCTCACTGGGTTAATGTATAACCCACAGAGTTGGAACAGCCATACAGAGGAATAATATTCAGCAACTAATAGGAATGAATAATTGATATACTCAACAACCTAGATGAAACTTAAATGCATTTTGTTGAGTAAAAGAAGCCAGTCTCAGAAGTTTAGATATTATGATTCTATTTGCATGATGTTTTCAAACAGACAAAAATGTAGCAATAGAGATCAGCATTTTATTAAAAGTTAGGGAAGTTGTGACTTCAAAGGATTCTCACAAGAGAAATTATTTTTTTTGTCTTTTATTTTATTTTACTTTTTTTTTGAGAGGGCATCTCTGATATTTATTGATCAAATGGTTGTTAACAACAATAAAATTCTGTATAGGGGACTCAATGCACAGTC
This sequence comes from Manis javanica, assembly GCF_040802235.1. Lineage (NCBI taxonomy): Eukaryota > Metazoa > Chordata > Mammalia > Pholidota > Manidae > Manis > Manis javanica. The sequence goes on from NC_133162.1 coordinate 67,704,894, forward strand.
ATTAATCAACCCCAATCCTATTTCTCAACAGTCTCCAATCTTCTGAAGCCTAACGAACAAGTTCTTACATGGTGAACAATTTCTTACATAGTGAATAAGTTCTTACATGGTGAACACTGCAAGGGCAGTCTTATCACAGCAACTTTTGGTTTTGATCACGCATCATGAAATGTAAACAATCAAGTCAGATATGATTGGTCGTTTGATTTTTTTTTTTTTGAGAGGGCATCTCTAGTATTTATTGATCAAATGGTTGTTAACAACAATAAAATTCTGTATAGGGAGTCAATGCTCAATGCACAGCCATTAATCCAACCCAAGCCTAATTCTCGTCAGTCTCCAATCTTCTGAAGCATAATGAACAAGTACTTACATGGTGAACAAATTCTTACATAGTGAATAAGTTCTTAAGTGGTGAACAGTACAAGGGCAGTCATCACAGAAACTTTTGGTTTTGATCACACATTATGAACTATAAACAATCAGGTCAAATATGAATATTCATTTGATTTATATAATTGATTTATATGTGGATCCCACATTTCTCCCTTTATTATTATTATTATTATTTTTTAATAAAATGCTGAAGTGGTAGGTAGATGAAAGATAAAGGTAGAAAACATAGTTTAGTGTTCTAAGAGAGCAAATGTAGATATCAGGTTTGTGCCTGTAGACTATGTGTTAATCCAAGCTAGACAAGGGCAATAAAACATCCACAGATGCAGAAGATTTCTCTCAAAACAGGGGGGTGAGGTTCTAAGCCTCACCTCTGTTGATCCCCAGTTTCTCAGCTGATGGTCCCCCTGTGACTATGCCTGTCTTAGGTTTTTCCTCTCTTGAGGAATCTTATCCGTCTCTGGTTAACCAGTCATCTTCAGGGGCCATACAGGGAAATGCAAAGTTGGTAAGTGAGAGAGAAGCCTTATTGTTTGAAAAGGTTAGCTTTTTACTTCTTTGCATATTTATGTCCTGTGGCTTCTATGCCCAGCATTTGCCTTGAGGTATCTTTACCACTTGGAGGAATTATGATACTCGGTGAATTCGATATGAGGCACGAATTCTATTTAAGGGTTGTAATTAGGAAGGAAGAAGAAAAGCTATAGAGGTAGCAGATGGAAGAAACCATGGGAAGACTGAATATTTCTTTGACATATCTTCTTGTAGAGTAACTTCAGCATGTATAGGTTTTAAAACTACTAATTAAATTGTGCACACACATTAACATAATAGGAATACAGTTACATAACCAAAGCAGATCTATAATTATCAGCCATCTCCAGTGAAGCCAAGAAAACCAGTTAGGCACCCTAGGCATTTGTGAAAATTTGTCTATGACATAATGGATATTGTCCAACTGTATTTGAACAGTCTGAGAGAAATCAGACAAATTAAAACAACCCATTCCTGGGAACTGTTCACATCCCATATGTTCTTTTAACAGTAGATAGTCTGTAGTTGTAAGATTTTGGAGCGCTACAACTTGCACTTCTCCTAATTCTTGGTTGAGTTCCAACAGTATAGATCCAGTCAAATTTGTTGTTTTGCTGTATGCACAGGCCAGCTTAGATATCTACTTCTTCATTCCAATGGTAAATCCAGGAACCGGTGGGATGAATGCTGCTACAACTGCAGATCACCTGGATCTTTGTTGAGGATTTTTGATGATCATCTTCTGATATGGCTCTTCCAGTGAGTGCTGATGTTGGAAGTTCTTTTTCATATCATATCTTCGTTCATTTTCTGGGTAGCCAAATTAGGCTTTGATCCTCTGTATAAACACAAACAGACACTATGCCCACACTTTGATATGCCCCTTATACCATTGTGTAGAACTCATTGGAGGTCACCACCCAGGAACTGCTGTTAGTCCATTCTTGGGTTCTGTGATTCCGCTGCTGTTTTGTTCCTTCAGTTTTTCCTTTGTTCTTATACTCCACAGATGAGTGAAATCATTTGGTATTTCTCTTTCTCTGCTTGGCTTATTTCACTGAGCATAATACCCTCCAGCTTCATCCATATTGCTGCATATGGTAGGATTTGCCCTCTTCTTATGGCTGAGTAGTATTCCACTGTGTATATGTACCACATCTTCTTTATCCATTCATCTACCGATGGACATTCAGGTTGCTTCCAATTCTTGGTTACTGTAAATAGTGCTGCAATAAACATAGGGGTGCATCTGTCTTTCTCAAACTTGATTGCTGTGTTCTTAGGGCAAATTCCTAGGAGTGGAATTCCTGGGTCAAATGGTAGGTCTGTTTTGAGCATTTTGATGAACCTCCATACTGCTTACCACAATGGTTGAACTAATTTACATTCCCACCAGCAGTGTAGGAGGGTTCCCCTTTCTCCACAGCCTCGCCAACATTTGTTGGTGTTCGTCTTTTGGATGGTAGCCATCCTTACTGGTGTGAGGTGATACCTCATTGTAGTTTTAATTTACATTTCTCTGATAATTAGCAATGAGGAGAATCTTTTCATGTGTCTGTTGGCCATCTGTATTTCTTTTTTGGAGAACTGTCTGTTCAGTTCCTCTACCCATTTTTTAGTTTTATTATTTGATTTTTGTTTGTTGAGGTGTGTGAGCTCTTTATATATTTTGGACATCAAGCCTTTATTGGATCTGTCATTTACAAATATATTCTCCCATACTCTGGTACCTTTTTGTTCTATTGATGGTGTCTTTTGCTGTACAGAAGCTTTTCAGCTTAATATAGTCCCACTTGTTCATTTTTGCTTTTGTTTTATTTGCCTGGGGAGATATGTTCAAGAAGAGGTCGCTCATGTTTATGTCTAAGAGGTTTTTGCCTATGTTTTTTCTAAGAGTTTTATGGTTTCATGACTTACATTCAGGTCTTTCATCCATTTTGAATTTACTTTTGTGTATGGGGTTAGACAGTGGTCCAGTTTCATTCTCTTACATGTAGCTGTCCAGTTTTGCCAGCACCATCCGTGGAAGAGACTGTCATTTCCCCGTTGTATGTCCATGAATACTTTATCAAATATTAACTGACCATATATGTTTGGGTTAATGTCTTGAGTCTCTAATCTGTTCCACTGGTCTGTGACTCTGTTCTTGTGCCAGTACCAAATTGTCTTGAATACTATGGCTTTGTAGTAGAGCTTGAAGTTGGGGAGTGAGATCCCCCTTACTTTATTCTTCTTTCTCAGGATTACTTTGGCTATTTGGGGTCTTAGGTGTTTCCATATGAATTTTTGAACTATTTGTTCCACTTCGTTGAAGGATGTTGCTGGTAATTTGATAGGGATTGCATCAAATCTGTATATTGCTTTGGGCAGGATGGCCGTTTTAACGATATTAATTCTTCCTTGCCACGATCATGGGATGAGTTTCCATTTGTTAGTGTCCCCTTTAATTTCTCTTAAGAGTGTCTTGTAGTTTTCAGGGTATTGGTCTTTCACTTGTTTGGTTAGGTTTATTCCTAGGTATTTTATTCTTTTTGATGCAATTGTGAATGGAGTTGTTTTCCTAAATTCTCTTTCTATTGGTTCATTGTTAGTGTATAGGAAAGCCACAGATTTCTGTGTGTTAATTTTGTATCCTGCAACTTTGCTGTATTCCAATATCAGTTCTAGTAGTTTTGGAGTGGACTCCTTAGGGTTTTTTATGTACATCTGCAAATAGTGACAGTTTAACTTATTCTTTACCAATCTGGATTCCTTGTATTTCTTTGTTTTGTCTAATTGCCATGGCTAGGACATCCAATACTATGTTAAATAACAGTGGGGAGAGTGGGCATCCCTGTCTTGTTCCCAATCTCAGAGGAAAAGCTTTCAGCTCCTCACTGTTCAGTATGATGTTGGCTGTGGGTTTATCATATATGGCCTTTATTATGTTGAGGTACTTGCCCTCTATACCCATTTTGCTCAGAATTTTTATCATGAATGGATGTTGAATTTTGTCAAATGCTTTTTCAGCATCTATGGAGATGATCATGTGGTTTTTGTCCTTCTTTTTGTCTATGTGGTGGATAATGTTGATGGATTTTCGAATGTTGTACCATCCTTGCATCCCTGGGATGAATCCCACTTGGTCATGGTGTATGATCCTTTTGATATACTGTTGAATTCAGTTTGCTAATATTTTATTGAGTATTTTTGCATCTACATTCATCAGGGATATTAGTCTGTAATTTTCTTTTTTGGTGGGATCTTTGCCTGGTTTTGGTATTATGGTGATGTTGGCTTCATAGAATGAGTTTGAGAGTATTCCCTTCTCTTCTATTTTCTGGGAAACTTTAAGGAGAATAGGTATTATGTCTTCTCTGTATGTCTGATAAAATTCCGAGGTAAATCCGTCTGGCCTGGGGTTTTGTTCTTGGGTAGTTTTTTGATTACCGTTTCAATTTCTTTGCTCATATTTGTTTTTTTTTAACATTTGTGTTTCTTCCTTGGTCAGCCTTGGAAGGTTGTATTTTTCTAGGAAGTTATCCATTTCTTCTAGGTTTTCCAGTTTGTTAGCATGTAGGTTTTCATAGTAGTCTTTAATAATTCTTTGTATTTCTGCAGAGTCTGTCGTGATTTTTCCATTCTCATTTCTGATTCTGTTGATGTGTGTTGATTCTCTTTTTCTCTTAGTAAGTTTGGCTGGAGGCCTATCTATTTTGTTTATTTTCTCAAAGAACCAGCTCTTGGTTTCACTGATTTTTTCTATCGTTTTATTCTCCTCAATTTTGTTTATTTCTTCTCTGATCTTTATTATGTCCCTCCTTCTGTTGACATTAGGCCTCATATGTTCTTTTTCCAGTTTCGATAATTGTGATGTTTGACTATTCATTTGGGATTGTTCTTCCTTCTTTAAGTGTGCCTGGATCGCTATATACTTTCCTCTTAAGACTGCTTTTGCTGCGTCCCACAGAAGTTGGGGCTTTGTGTTGTTGTTGTCATTTGTTTCCATATATTCCTTGATCTCTATTTTAATTTGTTCATTGATCCATTGATTATTTAGGAGTATGTTGTTAAGCCTCCATGAGTTTGTGAGCCCTTTTGTTTTCTTTGTAGAATTTATTTCTAGTTTTATAACTTTGTGGTCTGAAAAGTTGTTGGTAGAATTTCAATCTTTTGGAATTTACTGAGGCTCTTTTTGTGGCCTAGTATGTGGTCTATTCTGGAGAATGTTCCATGTGTACTTGAGAAGAATGTATATCCTCTTGCTTTTGGATGTAGAGTTCTATAGATGTCTATTAGGTCCATCTGTTCTAGGGTGTTGTTCAGTGCCTCCATGTCCTTACTTATATTCTGTCCAGTCAATTTATCCCTTGGGGTGAGTGGTATGTTGAAGTCTCCTAAAATGAATGCATTGACTTCTATTTCCCCCTATAGTGTTCTGTTCGTATTTGTTTCACATATGCTGGTGCTCCTGTGTTGGGTGCATAAATATTTAGAATGGTTATATACTCTTGTTGGACTGAGCCCTTTATCATTATATAATGTCCTTCTTTATCTCTTGTTACTTTTGTTTTGAAGTCTATTTTGTCTGATACTAGTACTGCAACCCATGCCTTCTTCTCTCTGTTGTTTGCCTGAAATATGTTTATCCATCCCTTGACTTTTAGTCTGTGCATGTCTTTGGGTTTGAGGTGAGTTTCTTGTAAGCAGCATATAGATGGGTCTTGCTTTTTTATCCATTCTGTTACTCTGTGTCTTTTGATTGGTGCATTAAGTCCATTTACATTTAAGGTCACTATTGAGAGATATGTACTTATTGCCATTGCAGGCTTTAGATTCGTGGTTACCAAAGGTTCAAGGTTAGCTTCTTTAGTATCTTACTGCCTAACTTAGCTCACTTATTGAGCTGTTATATACACTATCTGGAGGTTCTTTTCTTCTCTCCCTTCTTAATCCTCCTCCTCCATTCTTTATATGTTGGTTGTTTTATTCTGTGCTCTTAGTGTTTCCTTTAACTATTTTTAGTGGGTAGTTGAATTTATTTTTTGCCTTTAGTTAGTATTTGGTTGATCTGCTTTCTTTGCTGTGATTTTATTTTCTCTGGTGACATCTGTTTAGTCTTAGGAGTGCTCCCATCTAGAGCAGTCCCTCTAAAATACCCTGTAGAGGTGGTTTGTGGGAGGCAAATTCCCTCAACTTTTGCTTGTCTGGGAATTTTTAATCCCTCCTTCATATTTAAATGATAATCGTGCTGGATACAGTATCCTTGGTTCAAGGCCCTTCTGTTTCATTGAATTTAATATATCATGCCATTCTCTTCTGGCCTGTAAGGTTTCTGTTGAGAAGTCTGATGATAGCCTGATGGGTTTTCTTTTATAGGTGACCTTTTTCGCTCTAGCTGCCTTTAAAACTCTTTCCTTGTCCTTGATCTTCGCCTTTTTAATTATTATGTGTCTTGGTGTTGTCCTCCTTGGGTCCTTTCTATTGGGAGTTCTGTGTATTTCTGTGATCTGTTCGATTATTTCCTCCCCCCATTTTGGGAGGTTTTCAGCAACTATTTCTTCAAAGACACTTTCTATCCCTTTTTCTCTCTCTTCTTCTTCTGGTACCCCTATAATACGGATATTGTTCCTTTTGGGTTGGTCACACAGTTCTCTTAATATTATTTCATTCCTGGAGATCCTTTTATCTCTCTCTGTGTCAGCTTCTATGCGTTCCTGTTCTCTGGTTTCTATTCCATCAATGGCCTCTTGCATCTTATCCATTCTGCTTATAAATCCTTCCAGAGTTTGTTTCACTTCTGTAATCTTCTTTCTGGCATTTGTATTCTCCCTCTGGATATCTGTAATCTCCCTCCAGACTTCATCCCTTAGCTCTTGTATATTTTTCTGCATCTTCATCAGCATGTTTATGATTTTTATTTTGAGTTCTTTTTCAGAAAGACTGGTTAGGTCTGTCTCCTTCTCTGGTGTTGTCTCTGTTATCTTTGTCTGCCTGTAATTTTGCCTTTTCATGTGATAGAGATTGTTTACAGAGCTGGCACGAGTGGCTGCTGGAAGAACTTCCCTTCTTGTTGGTTTGTGGCCTTCCTCTCCTGGGAGAACAGCGACCTCTAGTGGCTTTTGCTGGGCAGCTGCGTGCAGAAAGGGCTTCTGCTTATTGCCCAGCTGCTATGGAGTTTATCTCCGCTGTTGCTTTGCATGTGGCCTGCTTTGGGCTGCCGCTCTGATATGGTGGAGCTGCGTTGGACGGGGAACAGCCAGGAGGCTATTTATCTCTGTGAGGGGCCTCCGTGCTCCCTGCTGCTCAGGGGGTTAGAGTGCCCAGAGTTCCCCAGATTCCCTGCTGCTTGACTAAGTGTCCCAGGACACTTCCATCCAGCTGCGGGGTCCCTGTCCCTTTAAGAGTTCCAAAAAGCACTCTCTTTTCTTTGTCCCGGGTGCTCCATCTGCAGGGACCCGCTCACAGGTCTTACTGTCCTGTTTCCCTAGTTCCTTTCACTCCACGCAAGCACTGTGTCTGCGCTCTGGTGCAGATGGCTAGGGCTGGCTATTTAGCAGTCCTGGGCTCCCTCTCCCTCCCCGCTCTGACTCCTCTCCTCCTGCCCGGAGCTGAGGGGTTAGGGGCGCTCGGGTTCCGCCGGGTAGTAGCTTGTATCTTACCCCCTTCACGAGGTGCTGGGTTCTCGCAGGTGTGGATGTGGTCTGGCTGTTGTCCTGTATCTTCTGGTCTCTCTTTTAGGAAGAGTTTTCTTTGTTGTATTTTCAAAAATATATGTGGTTTTGGGAGGAGATTTCCACTGCTCTACGTATGCTGCCATCTTGGCTCTGCCTAGAGAAATTATTTTGAGTAATGGAAAAATCCTATCAAAGTTGTGATGGTAGTTACACAAATCTATTAATGTGCTAAAACTCATAGAATTGTAACCTCTGTTCATCCCTCCTCCACAATGAAAGAGAAAAAGTCGATGTTAGCATATATTATATTATCTTCATAAATAAAAAATTGTAAATGATCTTTAATCATCAAGGCTGGTGTTGTACATCAAAGTGTCACCAGGGTAACTAGAATTCTTGATGAAAGATAGGTACTATCTGTTACTTCAGAGCCCTTGCATAATGGGAATATATGAGTCACAACATCCCCTGAAGTTTTTACAGTCAATACAGAGTCCCTCTGCAAGTCTTGAAGGACTGACAGCAAACACATTCTCTTAAGCTCTGAGAAGTCTCAGAAACAGAGATCTTTGGGCAAATGTCCATAATTTAAAGACAAAAGATTGTGAGCTTGGTGGTACCCTCTGTAGTAATGAATATGACTTACAATTTTGTGTTACATAATGCTGGTGAATGTTACCTAGATAACTTATAATTCAACTCATGTCATTGATTTATACTTTCCCTGAATCCATATCATCTGGGTAAAAAATGCTTTAGTCTAATGTTGGGGATTTAGGGTGTTGATTGGGAAATACAATCTTGGTCAAGTTGGCCTTTGGCTTTCTCAAACCACATTGCATATTTTTCTTACATAATAAATACTGACCTTTTTGACAGTGTACAATTGAGCTCATCTAGAAGCATCTTATTAAAAAGGATCAGAATTTAATGCAGCAGGGTTTCACTTCAAATTACATACTGCCTGATTGCTAATTGGCCTCAAATGTTAGTCAGCAATTTTTTTGAAATTGAAAAGTCTGTGCCAGCTTGAAAAATAAAATATAGCCAACATTTTTAAAGCCCTTGCTTTAGAACATTTAGCTTTGAAAGTTCTGATTACATATCATCTCAAGGTAATTAAAAATTCCTATTGTTTTTAAGAATCACTACCTCATTACTATTGTAGAATTAGCATACTTTGATTATAAAATCATTCAAACACTATGGAAAACTTCAAAGGAAAATAATAACCTCATTCAAACATACAGCATGCCAGATACCTATCTATCTTCAGAGAGTATACTGAAATGACTACCCAAAATAGCATCACAGAAGACTAAAGCTCACCTTAATCTAAGACTTGATTCAGGTGATCTGACCACACACTAACTGGCTGCTTGCATCAAATTGGGTTCTTCATAAAGTCTAGAAAGATTGACAAAAATAAAAAAGAAAGAAGACACAGTTCACGAATATGAGAAATATCAAGGAATATCAAAAAGAATCCTGCAATAACAAAAAGGATGATAGAGGAATTCTACATTTTTAAGTTCAGCAACTTAGGTGTATTGAATTCCTTGAAAAAAGTTAAGTCCAAAATTAGCCAGGATACAGTGTTAGTCTTCTATTAAAGAAATTGAATTTCTAATTAAAAAGCTTCAGTAAAGGAAATCTCCAGGCTCAGATGGTTTTAGTGGATAATTTTACCAAAGATGTAGGGAAGAAATTAACGATAATTTTACACCAACCATCTTTTCTAAAAAAATAAGAGAACACTCCCCAGTTTAATTTATGAGACCAGGATTACCCTAATTCCAAAAGCAGAAAACATAAAAACAAAAAAAAGATATACTAAAAATAATATTTCATTAAAAAATAAAATCTAGACAGGTTCTGTAAGATGAAAAGTATCATATACTGATAAGAGAAATCAAAGACCTAAATATTTGCAGAGGTAAACCGAGTCCATGTGTTGGAAGACACAGCAAAGTGAAGAAGTCAATTCTAAATTAACCTGGACATTTAGAACAATCCTTACCAAAATCTCATTCTGTAAACATAAACATCTCTTACCATAGATATAAATAAGCTTATTCTAAAATTTCTGTGGAAAAGCAAAAACCCTGAAATAGTCAAAACAAATTTAAATTCAATAAATGGTACTTGGGCAACTATATATCCCTCAGCAAAAATATGATCCATAACTTAAACCTCATGCTTCATACCAAAACCAGCTCAGAACGGATCACAGATTGAATCTAAAATGTAAAGCTATAAAACTTCTAGGAAAAGAACACAGGAGAAATTCTGTGGGATACAGACTTTCGCAAATAATTCGTAGGCTTGATATCAAAAGAAAGATCCATAAGTGGAAAAATCAGAAATCATCAAAATTTAAAACTTTTTCTCTGAGAAAGACCTGGTAGGAAGATGAAAAGACAAGTTGTACACTGGAGGAAATATTTTCAAATCACATATTGGACAAAGATGTATCTAGAATACATAAAGAACTCTTAAAACTCAAAGGTAAAACAAAGAGACAAACAAAACAATTCAATTAGTAAATAGGTAAAAGATATACCCAGACACCATACTGAAATGTTATACAAATGGCAAATAACACATGAAATGATATTCAACTTCCTTAGCAATTTAAGAATTGCAAATTTAAACTACAATGAGCTATCACTACAAACCTTTCAAAATGGCAAAAATGAAAAATAGTGATAACACCAAATGCGGGTGAGGATTTGAAGAAAATGAATCACACATTTCTGCTGGGAATGTAAAATGGTGCAATCATTCTAGAAAATGGCCTGGTAGTTCCTTTTAAAGCTAAAAGTAGGACTCAGCATACAACCCTGCAATTGCTCTCTGAGCATTTGTTGAAGAAAAATGAAAACTGAGTTTTACACAAGGACTTGTATGTAATGTTCTTAGGAGCTTTAAGCATAAAAGCCACCAATTGGAAACTACCCAAATGTACCCTCAGGGGATGAATGGACAAACTATGATAGATCCGTATATGCCATGGAATACTACTCAGTAATAAAATGAACTATTCAATCAACTATTTATATACCTAAGACCTTAGATGAAGCTTAAGGAGATTTTGCCAAGAGAAAAGGAAGCCAATCTCAAAATGATATAAATTGCATGGCTCCATTTTGTAACACTGAAATAACATAATTGTAGAGAAGGAGAACTGACCTTGGTTGCCCAGTGTTAGAGATGGTGTGGGAGAGGCTGGGAATAGGTGTGGCTATAAGAGGGAACACAAGTGAGCCCATGGTGACGTACAGGTGGTATCTTGATTGTGGTGGTGGTACATAAAGTAACCCAAGCAGTAAAATTGTACACACAAACACACAAAGAATGCCTGTTCACTGGTAAAATATGAATAAGCACTATGAATCACACTGGTATTATTTTATTCATTTTAATACAGTTGTATAGTCATATCTAATATGAACATTGGAACAGCTGGGTGAAGGTTACATGAGGCTTCCTTACACATTTCTTTGAAACACTTTGTGAATGTATTTTATTATTTCAAAATAAAAATTGTAAAAGCAAACTAATAGTCTTGTAGTTTATTAAAGCCTTAGTTTTTACCTGACACAGTGCACCCGAACCTATCAAGAGTTTCAAAACCTTTTCAGTACTATCCAAGGTGTATTTACAGCCCTGAACTGATAATAGACTTGATGACATGGAATGCTCCTGACGCTAATAATCCTCCCTCAACACCCATTTAGATAAAGTGGATGCTAGCTGGCACTTTAGGTCTGCAGGCCCCAGGTTTGCTTCCTGGGAGAGCGATAGCCAAGAGCACACTGCAGCACGGTCTCCTGATGCTCCTCAGGAACCGGATCCACACTCCCTTCCTTCCATTTACTGCTTCACTTGGCCCTTAACCGAGGCACCTTTAAATCTCAAATACACAAAAGAGAGTAGAGCATTAAGCTTCTTAGGAGCTTTAAGCATAAAAGCTCCTGGGGGAGTCTGGGGGAGTGACTTACCTGTGTATTTATTTGCAACATCCTGTGAATCTATAATTATTTAAAAATGAAATTCTTTTAAAAACACACATATTTCCCCATAGAAAAGTCTTCAGTGTTAATGTTCACAGTTTTAAACAGACAGAGCTGGATTTTGATCTGGAGAAGGGCATGAGGGGGCTGCTATTCAAACTTGAATTTAGTTATTCAATCTTTCTACAGCTCAGTTCCATCATTTCTAAGGTGAAAATTAGTCTTATCTACCTCGGAGTGTTGACACCGAAGTTAAATGAGATAATATATGCAAAACCTGTACAATATGCCTGTAACATTCTAAGAGCTAAGTAAACTGAAGGTGCTATCATTTATATTATGTGTTAACTGGGCTCTGAGGCCCCTTTGCTATCTATCACCCAATAAGGCAGCAATCACCCAATTTTTTCAGTAAAGTGTCAGATAATAAATACCTTAGGTTTTATAGGTCATGAAGTTTCTGCAGCAACCACTCAATTCTGTTGCTGTGAAGCAAAAGGAGCCAGAGACAGTATGTAAGTGAATAAGTAGGACAATTGTTTCAATAAAACCTTATTATTTATGGACATTTGGCTTGCTGGCCTTACAAAAGAGGTGGGCAAGAAACAGAAATGTTAGATGTGGAAGGACAGATTTGGATGTGAATAAAATCAGTAAACCAGAAAAAGTACATACCAGTCCAGTCAGTGGTAGAATGTTCTAGATTCTAAGTTTATCAGATAACTGTTTTTGCACTCTCTGTATTTCCAGTACACCAGGAGGAGGTCCAGAGCTCAAGAGGTTGTAAGTTTGTTGAGAAATGCAGTCACAGTCCCGCACAGTCACTTAGAGTGGCCTTGGGCCTTTATTTCCTTTGGAAGAGACAGCTTCCTAAAAGCCTATGCAGAATCAATTTAGCAAGAATAGCCACCTCAGTATCTGGGTAACTGATCACTTTTTACATCTGATCAAATTCCTCATCCCCTATCCTGGGTATTGATCGATCTCTCTGGCCTAAGTTCAGGGGCTCTTGTCAAGCCAGGTTAGCCAGCATCCCCCTTGTGCTTCCTAGTTTTCCATCCCTGACCCTGGCCCTGCTTCTTGACCATGAATCTTTTGTCCACACTGTTACTTGGAATTGAGCCTCCTTCTATGCTGAGGCCTATTTTCTCTCATTATAGTAGTTCCTGAATAAAACCTGTTTTTACCACTGCAGTCTGGCTCTGTTTTTTCTTTGACAAACTCTGCTCTTTTGAAAAATGTTCTTTCACTTTACACAGGGCCTTGCAGTTGTGTTCAACACAAAAGTCTATTTTTCCTTTCTCCAAACTGAGGACTTTGAAGGAGTCCAGTGTGGGTTATGCTTTCTTCATTTATTTATTCTTTAATAACTATTTTTTGCAAAATTCCCATGTTCCAGACACAGTTATAGGAGGTAGAGATAGAGTACTGAAAAAAAATTAACAAAACCTTGGCCTTCATCCTTCAAGGAGTCATGTGCTAAGGTAAACAAATATAAACAAATAAATGAACACGAACATTGCAGAATCCATGTCGTATAAAGAAAAAGTAAAAACTCCTTGTTGATAAGGGATATAAAGTATAGAAAGAAGTGTTTCCATTTTGGGTTAGGTCCTCAGAGTTGTATTGTCTGGGGAGGTGACATTTGAAAAAAAGAGAGGAGAGAGTCCTTAGATTACCTATAAAACAAATACTGATTGCCCATGCCTGGAGGCAGGAAATTTATTACCTTGGTTGAGAAATAACAAGACTGGTTATCACGAATGCATCCAGGAGTGTAGGAGAGAGTCAGAAGGGATATGCAGTATGGTCGGAGACGGGTTTAGTGAGTGAGGAGCAGGCCTGAGGCCTGAGTAAGCCATGGAAAAGTCTTTGGATTTTTTATAAGTGTGGGAGAACATTGCTGAAAGTACCGAGCATGGTAGTGATCTGCTCTGATCTATAGTTTTAAAAGTTCAGTACTTGTTAGGAAAGATATGGAAAGAGAGGCAAATTAGGACTTATTTCAGTGATCTAGTTGACGGACAACCATGGCGTTAGTGCTAAGAAGTTAGGAGAAAGCAGAATGGTAATTTTCTTATGATGTGACTTTTAAAAATAATGTGTCATAGGTGTGGTTGGTTTCCAAAATCCACTTGGAGTCTCATATATGTTGAATGTTTGTCTTAACTTCATTAGAAAATATTTGTATTTGACAGTTTTCATGGAAATTTTCATAGGGAATTTGATAGTTTGATATTAAATCTCTTTTCTCTGTCATTTCCTTTCTCTCTTTAATTTGTGTAACTCATTATCTAAATTATATTTATATTTATAGATACTATAATTACATATTATCTATAATTATATACAATTAAATATTAAATTATCATTAACATATTTATAAATACAAATATAATGTATAATCATAATTATATATATATGTTATATTCACTCTATTTTTTAATATCACATTATATTTGCTATATGTCAAGTAGCAGGAGTTATTGTGTCTTCACCAAATGCAGACTCCCCTTTGCAAATTACAACTGAGTAATTAGTCTTATTAAAATAATAATTTCACCTGCGTTTGGTTAATTTGAGGAGTAATTGCCCAATTTCAGCCATAATTAGTCGCTTGGTTCTATTTTCAGGCACGATTTCATTGTCATGAGAAACAAACAAAAAAAATCTGTGGTAGTTGCTCCTTTTACAATTTGCCTACTAATGAGCCTGCCTTCTGAACATACTTTCTTCACTTGAATACTTTCACAAAGTACTTAGTGTACCATAGGGAGTTTCTTGGAATGGTGCAAAGGAATAATTTCTCTGCGTTTGAAGATTTCTAAATGTTTTCTAAATAGCTATTGTCCACTTAAAAACACCTTCTTGAGAAAGGAAAAGTTAAGGAAATTTTTGATTCTGAAAAATGTTAGAATTACCAGTTTATAATTAGTCATCAGGTTTGTCTGTCTCTGCATGGCCAAGACAGAGACTACAGAATTCTATAATCAATACTTAAATGTGTCTTTGATCCTCATGCCACCACCACATACTGACAATGTTGGGCTTTACCTGAGTTATATGCTCCTAGACAACAGCAACAGTCAAGAAATATCCTCACATTTTTGTGCTTTGGAATCCACTAATAACTCTGCATTCACATATTCCAAGATAAAATCTGCTTCTATCCTTCTTCATGATTTCCATAAGATATGTGAATGACTCCCTTATATACCTGCTGTTATAAATCCCCAGGCACCCCCTCCTTTTCTTTGAGATATTTCTCATCAATGAACACTCACTCTGCTGCAATAGCCCAAATAAAATGATCTCCTTAGTTGTCTGGTGCATTTGTTTTCACGTAAGTTGAAATCTGTTTCTAAATCTTGTGAACTAGTTAGGAAAAAAATGTATCTTACCATTAAAATGGAAACATTTATGCATACAGACTTATTGGATTGTTAAAATTGTAAAAGGACATAGTTAATGGTGACATTTAAAGAAATATCTACATGTGTTGTATGTAAAAACACTATAGGAGTATTTTATATAGATACCAAAGTCAGATTATGATAATAGTATTTTCATTCTTATGAGGAAAAGCTTGTTTTTATAGGTTGAAAGTTCAGGTAGATCTTTATGCTTCAGTTTTAAATTTTTTAATGAATGAAGTGTTGCATTTTAAATACTTAAATACTTAAAATACAGTAAATAATATGAATAATAATGGGAGGCAATGCTGAAATACACAATAAAAATTCAATAGAACTGGCTAATTGAAAGTTGAAGAAATCATACATATTTTTAAAGATACATTTTAAGCTAAAATAAAAAAGCAAACTATTACCAGTAAAAAATATTTGCAAAGATGTAACAGTCAGAAGTGTCAATATCCTTTATGAAAATACTTTCAGTGGGAAACAATGATCAAAAGAATAAAATAGAAGAAATATAAGTGAGGAAAAAGTCTAAATGACTAACCTGTTAAGCATATTCAATGGAAATGAAATTTAAATAATGAGACAGTTTCCCACCTATCAAATTGCTGATTTCCCTTCCTTATTTGGGAAACTAAATTACAAAAACTTCCTGAAGAATAATTTTTAAATGTAAGTCATAAAATTTATAGTTTTTAATTATTAATCTACTAATAATAATGCTAAAGGTCCACTCTGAAAAAATAATCACAGGCAAAGAAAAATTTTATATAAAAACATGTCTTAGTGTAATTTACAATAGAGAAAAATTAAAACAAACTAATTCTCCGGAAAGGGAAGAAAGTGGTTAAATAAATTTTACCATACTTATAAAGACATTATATAAAATGTTAATAATTAGTCTGTTAATAAATTATGAATATGAAAATGTCTCAGTATATAATATTAATTGAAAAATATGTCTATGTGTGCATATATATGTGAATTAAGATTTTCAGCATAATATCTCAAAATATTGATTTTGGTCTAATTTATTATATTTTCTATTTTATGCATGTCCATATATATGTTTAGTGTGTATATATTTAGAATAATTGAATTATTAAATAATTGGAACTCTGAATAACTAAATAACTGAAATTTAATAACTAAAATAGACTAAGTGAATAACTAAAATAAAACTGAATAACTAAAATAAAACTCTCCCATAGTAGATTCCTCAGAACTTTAAAAGCCTTAATTGATTACTGAGATGGAAAACATGAAATCAGGCATAGAAAGAAATGTTTGAGTCACTTACATGAGGGCTGAAAATTGGAATGTATAAGATTAGGTTTAAAATAATTATTATTTCCTAAAAGTAAGTTGTTACAGAGTGAATTGTTTATCTTTCTATGAAAAAAAAATAGTAAAACTAGGCCTGACTTAGAATTTTCAGATTACATTCCTAGATTCTAATTTTTAAACTTAATCCTAACCTTGTTTAATAGATTTATTACTAATCTTGCTTTTAATTCATAAACTGATGAGGAAACATAATATATAGGTTATCTTTGGTTTTAATGGAAATGAGGAGCTTAAGCTTGAAGATGCCTCTATAAGCCTTCTGCAAGCAATTATGCCTAAATGCAGCAGAGTAGACAAGAAAGAACATAATTGTGCTTGTTAAATGTAATACCCGTTTATCAAAAAAGGGAGTAGAAAAAGAAAAGAAAGAGTATTGTCAGTCATGGCGATATTTTCAGGCAATCAAAATAATCTGCATTACAATATTCTCTCCTATGAAAAAAGAGCACTGTGGGAGCACTGCTCACAAGCAGTGGCAGTTCAGCGATAACTACTCAGATTTGATGCTTTAAATGTGAACATCTGTTTCTCTCATTAAAGCTATCTGAGTGCTGTTAATTACTTGTCTTCATCTATTTAAGTATCTGTAAATATATATTCAGGATCTAGAAAAGTAATTCCCATTATTTAAAGGATTAATTCCTGCATCTAATGGCATTACGTTTATTATATGTCTATGCAGGTGGTCACTTCCTCCTTGTATACACACACGTATGTACTAATACACAAAATCTGTGTCCCATTTAACATTTCCTTGTTTCCCACATGCATTGTTACTTCATATAAACATTATATGTGTATGCATGTGTGTGATACACACATCACACATGTAAGCACAGCCACCAAGATACACACACACATTTATACATTAAAAGATGACTGCATATTTGAATATGCATTAATTGGAAATTAGTAAAATCTAACTCATTAAAATTCTTTGAATTCAAATACAAAGAACCTAGGAACCTTGACTATGTGTCCTTTTTTCCACTATATATGTACACATGCATACATACATAGGGAAAGAATTCACAGTTCTCTGAATAAAGGGAGGATATAAAATCAGATATTTTTAAAGATTTCTAGGTGATGTTCATACATTTCTCTTGTATCAATATATTTTGCACTGTTGTTGGTATAACATACTTTCGACAGTAGCTAGAAAGTGACATAGTATATAGTAAATCTGCCCAATATTTCTGTGTTACTAATTGTTAACTTGATCTAGTTTAGGGGAAAAAGGGGTAACGGCATGCATTATATTAATATTATACAATATATAATTATATTACATATAAAGGAAAGAGCACTATAATGCAAGAGAGAAGGAGAAAAGAGGCTTGAAGGAGCATGAGAAGGATCCCTGAGTTTCTGCATTTTCCCTCTAGAGTTCTTATTAATTCAGGTCTCAAAATCTAAGTTGTTCAGCCTTTTTAATATTCAGAATTATATGGAGACAAAGGCTAGAGTCTTCATGGAGAATCACACAGCAGTCACATGCCTGAAATGAGCCATCTATATAGGAATAGCAAACAGACTGGAAAAATAGCCCAAGAAGTTTCCACTGAATCAATCACCTTAGTTTGATGGCACAAACACCTTTCTTTCCTTTATAAGTGTCGCCTGAACCTAAAAAGGGGCAGTGACAAATGTGTGGAATTGACACCAGCCTCAATAAAAATCAAGCACACAGGGATCTGTTCTCCCCACAAACGTGTTTAAGTAATGCCATTATCAACTTCAGAGTCTCAAAATTATATCCATTTCCTTCTCCATTCTTTGCTATTACTCTGGAATCTGGACCAAATGTTTCATATAAAGATCATAGTAACGACAATCTTTATGGAGGTGTCCATGTTTCAGAATTGTTATCTCTAATCTTCTCAATATGCCCTGCAAGTAATTGGAGACATAAAATAAAACCATGAAGATTGAGGCAAAATATGACCTTTATCACTGACAAGACATAAGCTGGCAGAATAGGTGGCTTTAAGTTTTCTTGTCAATATCCCAACACAGATCCTTAATATTAATGAGATTTACTCATCCAAGAATTTTGTCAATGACAGGGGCAGGACTTCCCTCTAGGAGGAGGTTCCTGGACAAAGAAAAGTCTGGAGAAGAGGAGAGCTTGTATTTTAATGGGAACTTTTGTATTTAATGGAAGGCCCCATTCCCAGGAAGAACAAAGGCAAATTATTCTTCCAAATATGACAATCAGGGCAGAGTGGACATATACAACAATTTCACAAGGAAGAGGAAGTACAGGGTTGGAAAGGGCCATGGATATGCTTGAGAAAGTCCTCTGTTTGTAAGCCATGAGGGGGTAAAGGATGTTTCCTTTGACACTTTATATAATATAGTTGGAAGGGAAGAACAGTAAGTTAAAATACTACAACTAGTAAATTGGTAAGAGGGCACTAAGCAATAAAAAATTAATAAATTAGCAACCAATATAAAGGATGAATGAAAATAATTATCCTTACCGGTTAATTAGAAAGCAAGAAAAGAAGCATAAAATATGAAAGATAAATATAGAAGAAATGATACAATAGCAGATTTAAACCAAATACATCAATGAATATATTTGGTGTAGACAGACTAAATATTCCAATTAAGAATAAGTACATACATATATACTCAATTTATGCTACTTAAAAGAGACACACTTTTTAAGAACATAGAATAACTGAAAGTAGAATAATGGCAACTATTTTTCATAAAAATAGTGCTCAAACTAAACTAGTATATAATGCAAAATGTATTACCAGAGATAAAGAGGGACATTTCATAATGATAAAGGGTCAATACACAAGAAAGTTATAACAATTCTGAATTTGTTTGCACCTACTAAAATAGTTTCCAAAGATATGAATAGTGAATTAGATAGTGAAATAAATGGTGAAATAGATAAATCAGTAATCATCATGGAAGATTTTAGCATATGGACTATGTATTAGTTTTCAAGAGCATTTTATTACATATGTATTTATATTTTGAGGTCCCATTTATCTGCTTCTTTAGTTCACTAAAGCACAGATTTCTGAACATTAGAATCCATACAGGTGAAGACTATCAGACTCTATCCCTAGAGATACCAATTCATCTGAATTTGGTGCCCAGGAATCTTCATTTTTTAGTAAGCACCCTGGGTGATTCATGGAGCATTACTGGGTTTCTGTATGGGTACATACCTCCTTGAGAGACAAATGTGTAAGCCAGCATAGAACTGAATTGCAAAATATTTTATTAGACATGTAGCAGGATATACTTGCCAATGCTTCATTGATGGAGTGACTCATGAGAATTTAACAAGATGAGTAGAGAGACTAGTCAGGTATAAAATGAGGGTGCCAAATTTTGCTCCCTACTTTCTCCCAGGAATAAATGTGAAATGGGTCTTTGTGTATCTCAGGTCTAGGACATTCCCACAGTCCTGTCCCATTATCAAAGACAAGGAGTAAAGATGTTATTTTATGTTTGCCATTTTCGAGGTATACTGAGATCCTAGAGAAACTGGGGAGGGAATAGCTATATCATGTTTTGATTTGTGGCACCTATAACAGCCTCACTAGATTTGAGTGGAGTGGAGTGCATTGGCCATAAGACAGGTTCGTGAAAGAGCAGGGCTCACCACCTCACTCAGAGTGAATCCTTACCTGATAGACTTCATGCCCCATCTGTCCTCTAGGTGAGAGCTGGACCCTTGCCTCATGCGCTCTGGCATAGTACCAATTTACCTTTCAGTATCCATGGAAATGTGATCTTCTCTGTCCTTGTCTGCTCATCATTTGGTCACAGCCTGAGATGTTAGTTAGCTCAGCTAAACACCTTAAGCCAGTTTGTAAGCTATCAAAGAGCACTTTACCTGGTGTTAAAGAGGATCTTAATTGCTACTGGGACTTTGCAAATAGACTGGAGCAAATTCAACACTCTGAGCTAGGCAGAAAGTTCAGGGGTTACTTATATTGAATCTCTATATAAACTAGATGTGTCATGAACATAATAACATATCTATGGTCTACCCAAATATACTTTATTACCTTGAAGCATTCATGTTAGAAAACTGATAGCAGAAAATCTTTACAAGGAATGGAGACCAGCTATCTTTTGTGGGTAATACAGAAAACCACTAACTATTCTCGGGGAAGACAGAAAGTGGTAAAGCAATGGATTTCAACATTAACTTTATATCAGAATCCTCAGTGAATTTTTTGAAAAATTACAAATACTTAGACCCTACCCAAAAAATTGGTTTTAGTTGGTGTAGGAGAATTTAGGCCCGTGTAATTTTGTCAGATATTCATAGATGATTTTGATGTGCATCGAGGGTAAAAATTACTGCAGTGAAGGTAATAAAAGCAAATCTAAATGCATTGGAGGGACATGAAGCAGAGGGCTTTCTGCATTTGAAAACTCAGCAAAGCCTATGTGATTTTACAGATGGTGCTCAAGATAATTTAACATGAAAGTATGATCCTAAGGAACTAAGGTAGGAAAATAGAGTAGTGTTGACAATCTGGTCTTCCTTGAAATAAAGTTCTTAAAACAAAGATGCTTCATTCCTGGAAGGATGGTTAACCCTTTGTTGATGCCCTGGCTTAGTTTGGAATGCCTCTGTGGTCAGAGACGCTCTCCTATTAGATCTCATTCGTTTATTTTGCAGATGATTTTTTTGAGCAGCTGCAAGGTATGATGGATGGTTCTGATGATGGAGTGAATGAATGATGAGCAAAAAAAAAAAAAATGAACAAGAAAAGCTCAGTCTGTCTTTGGGGAAGAAAAGCAAAGCAAGCAAACAAGTAAATATACTTCATTTTAAAGAATGGTTAGAAGAACCAAAGAGTATAAGAATGGGCTCCTGGATTATGAAAGAAAATTCAGGAAGGCGATCCCTGAGATGATGTTGGAGCCACCACCAGAAGGAAGTAGGACATGAAGATGTGAGCCATGGGACTTCCCTGAGCATGTTCTTAGTTTCTCCTTGTTTTTTAAATTGTAATTGCCTTTTCATTCATAACATTTATTGATTCTGACATTTTTACCTTTAAAATGCAAAGTCTTCTTCAATCTCAATACAAATTAGAGTTTTTGTTGTTTTAGTGTTTCTTAGACTAAAATAATTTTGTAGTAGGATATTTCCTCTGAATCCTCATACAATCCCTCCTTTTCCTCCTTGACTGTATCACATGTTTGAGGTTCATATTGTTAGCCCAAGTATAAATGGCAAATGGAAAAGTTGGTATTTACTGTAGCTTTATTTGGCTAGTCTGTAGTTATTCTAGATGGCTGTGAGGGACACAGGGGGATGTACATCAGTCAGGCAGTACATGGCTTTGCTAAACATGCCTGAGTCAGGAGTTAGCTGAGGAGCTGTTTCTCTTTCTTTAAGCCTTTAGGAGTTGATTGTAGCAGTCTTCAAGGTCTACTTGAAGGTCTTATTGGTGCTAAAAGAATCATTATTTCATGCACCATGGTAAATTGGTTTGTTGGTGATGGGGTACAGTCAGGAACTGTTCGAGTCATTCAAGTTACCCTCAGTTCACAACCCCAAAGTTTTCCATGATTTTCAGGCCCTACTGTTTCAGGCCCAATTTGTTTCTTTGTTTCTACGACTCCAGATCCACAGAGAACTCCATTAATTTCCTTTCCACATACTCTTATTCTGTATTATGTAATGTAATTGGTTACCACTCACACTCAGTTCCTGAATGTGGAACCTATTGTTTGATGTGTGAAACCCTTCATTATTAACATTACATTTATTGCATACATTTTACTCATTTTCAACAACTTTGGGAAAAACAGACTTAAATGAACTCAAGTTGCCTTACTGAAATTAAAGGAATGCCCTATTTTATTCCCAAATTTTATATAACTGTCTCTAAGAGAAATACTACACACCCAATTGTTAACATATATTTTTGTAAAATAACAGGATACCTAAAATTCTGGCATCCTATATCCATATTGCCAATAATCTGCATGTTAAAAGAATAAGCAAGACAATTAAAATAAGCAGCTCACTATGCAGACAGCTATTGCATTTGAAATATTATTACTGCTTTCCCATAATTCTTGTATCCTCACAACTCACATGTAAAATATACAGTCGAGAAATTACTTTTTGAGTTAAGATCGTGGTTGACTTTAATCATGCATCTTAAGCACCCTTTTAGGAATTATGCAAAATATGTGTCAGTTACCTTGTGAATTTGAAATTTAGCTAATCAATTTCTTATACATCAGGAGAGAGCAAATGTGTAACACTTCATCATTGCCCAGTGAAACATTTAATTTAATACTCGATTTATACACCATTTATCTTGAGCCTACAGCCTCAGGTTACTCTTCTTTTTTATTTAATTTACTCTACCATATATATGTGCAACAAATTTCCATTCTCCACAGAGAATTTTAATGTTTGCAGCAGAATACAAGAGGGTGAATATGGATTTTGTCAAGTTGAGATATTGATAGTTTCTTTACATTCCTGATTCAGCAACTGTGACTCTGGGATGCTTAACCCCACACAAAAATATAAACCTCGAAATAGTGTTCTGGAATGAATTAGATCTATAAGCCAATTTCAAGTGCTAATATGTGGTTGAAAAGAGATCAGTTGATGTATGAACTCTCAGCCTCTTTTACAGTCAACTTTGAATGATGCTTTTCCATGAACCAAAAACTTAGTGAGTCAGGAAACTACAAGTTTAGAAAGAAAATAAATGTAAGAACTCTAAGGCTGCTGATCACTTTCCATTGCTTACTAAGTAAACCTGAAACTCCACTATCCAGAATTGGGGTCCATATTATCTTTGCAGGCTTATCCTGAGTCTGTCCCACAATAAAAACTTATATTTTAACTTTCCCTGATTCCCCCATATTTCTGAGATATACTGTTCTTTTCCTTGATTTACTTCTCTAAATATGTTGTTCATTCTTCTTAGGTGCCTTTCCATAATTGTGCAGATGGTGAACTCCTGCTCTTCTTTTAAGATGTAGCTCATCTTCCTTGTGTGTTCTCCTTAGCTTCTTCAACATCATAGAAAATTTCACTTCCTTCTCTGTGTTCTTGCACTATTTTCTGCATACCTGAATACTTTAAATGACTGTATGTACACATTACCCTAGATGGACTGTGAGCCCCTCAAGAACACAGAGTGTTTTTAATTTATCTTTCAATCTCAGCAATGAATATCATGCTTGACTCCAACTGGGCATAGAAAATTATTTTTTGAAATGGGCATTCAAATAAAATAAGATAAATTACAGGCTAATATCATACTCTGTAATGGCAATTTAGTAATAATGAGTCAAAGCTACAATGGGTAAATTTAGAATTGTCATACACTTGGATAATGGTAAAAAAGAATATACTTGTAATTTCACAGCCATCATTAGTTTATTGAACACTGGGTAAGTCAGCCTTTCTCTGTATTATCAACCATGGCTCTTCTGTTGAAATTCATAAAAACAAATTCTATAGAAGCAGAAATATACTTCTAAAATTTTAACCAGGGGCCATTTGTGTACTTATTATTTTGTGAGTATTTATGGAGATGGGCTAGATCTTACACTTTGTATAAGGCACCATGATATTATAACAGGCAAGACAGACCAGGTACCTGTCTTCAAGCAATTCACAAAATGATCAGCTGGAAAAAGCGTGATTAGTTTTATGACTATGAAAGTACAGACTACATGTGATGAAATGATGTGTGGTCTGGAGAAAGAATACATCTGTCCTCCCACATCTGCATAGCTCCTTGGACAGGCTTCTTGGGATGAACGTCATTGTGACGTAAAGGCCGGTGCACATGTCTGTGTACCCAAGGAATTCAGGGTCATCGAAGGCTGAGCCTGAGCTTTCTGTTTTAAGTGGTAGGATATCCGCATGTAAGAGGTGCTCAGTAAATATTTGTTAGGTGATTGAATTAATGAATTTCATTCACATCTATAGTCACACTTCTAATTTTAGTAAAGCAATCCTTTAGCCTAAGAAGAATAGAGGTAGGAATGTTCCCCTTCCCTTTTTTGTTTTTAACCATAGGATCAGAGGGTTAAGCACACTTATCAGTTCATATAGCTGCTCTCAGGTCGTGCGTAATCTCATTTTTATATATCCATCTCCATATGACTTGCTACCCACCACCCAAACATGGGGGGTTGTTATGGTTTTATCTTACATTTTGAATTTTGAGCTGTCTTCGTCAAATATGCAGTCTTGCTATGATTGTTGCCATTGTGTTTTTAAAGTATACAATCACTATAGATCTTATTTTAATTTTTTGTTTGTATACCCCATGTTTTAAATATAAATTCATGTAGCTGAATATACATTTAAGTAATTGTCACAGTTGCTGTGTACACTTTTATTTATCTATTGCCTCAAATGGACTCTAATATTGTCTACAAATCCCGTTACCTGAAACAACACTATTGGGAAAAACGTAGCACATGTTCCTCTATGAATTGGTTTAAGAATTTCCCTGGACTATATATCCAAGAGTGTATTTCTAAGTAATAGTCTTTTTCTTTATCCAATTACCTTAAGTACCTTCCATTTATCTCTCCAATGGGGTACCAGTCTGCATTCCTGTGATGTTTGCAAGATTTCGTGTTTGCCACATCTTTGACAAGATTGTGCTTGATAAAGAATTTATCCAGACTTTATGCTCTATTCCTGTGAGATAACATCTTAATCTGTGGAATTTCTTCAGAGATAAGTGTCTGTTATTGATAATGGGCCCTAAGACCACACCTAATAGTCCCGCTAACAAGATGACTGGGACTGGCCACCACAGAGAGACCATTCCTGTGACTAGAGGGTTAGGACTTCTCAGCCCTGTGGTATCAGCCCTAACTCCATGTGGAGGAGAGGGGCTGGAGTTTGTGTTCAACCACGTGGCCAATGATTCCATCACTTGTGCCTCTATAATGAAGGCTTAGTAAAAAGCTCTGGACTCCAGTGTGCCAGGAGGGTAACATGTCCTGAGGACACTGGAAGTTTCATATTTGGAACTCTCCTGAACCTCACTCCAGTCTTCTCTCCCTTTTGGTTCTGATTTATGTTCTTTTTCCATAATAAAGCTGAAACTGTAAGTATAAAAGTTTTCTGGGGTTCTGTGTGCTGTTATAGCACTGAATCTGAGGAAGTCTGTGAGGTTTTCAGATTTGTAGCTACCTGTTTAGAAATGAAGATAGCCCTCTAAACTCATGGCTAAGGTCTAGAGTAAGATGGTTTGTAAGGACTGTTTCCCCTTAACCTTTGTAGTTTTGTCTAACACCAGGTAATGTAGCATTATCAGATTTTTACAATTTTTCCAGTCAGATTGATCTAAAGTAATATTCTATTGCTTTAATTTGCATGTATCTTCCTATAAATGAATATATATCTTCAAATACTAATAGCCAAAAGGATTTTCTCCCCTTTGTCTGAATTTGTCTCTCTTCTGTTCCCAATTTTTAACTATTTTGATCAGGTTTTTCTGTTTTCTTTGGATTCTTTTGGTACTTTGTAAAATACTGTTTTATAGACTAGGTATTATTCATCTATCTCTAATAAACTATATCAGTGTCACCCTTGGTTGAACAGATATTTTTAATTCTGATGTGATAAATTTAAGAGTCCTTTCTCATCACAAAGTAATAAAAATATTATCCTACATGTCTTCTATTCAATTTACATTATGTATAGATATATGTGTATGCTTTATATTTTGACTTTTAATCCCTCTTTGTATCTGGTGTAATCTTGGAATCTCGTTTATTTTTATCTATATAGTGAGCTAATTTATTGAAAACTACCCTCTAAAGTGTCCTTTCATTATGCCTAAATTTATGATACTACCTGTATTATATACCGATTTCCAGCATACATTCATCTTTCTCTAAGCTTTCTAACCTTTTCCATTGATCAAAATGTCTATTTGTGTGCCAATTATCTATTGCTATCACCACTATAGCTTTGTAACATATGTTAATCTTAATATTGTAATATCTTAACACCATTAAGATTTATATCACCACTTTGTCCATTTTTTCCAGTATTGATTTCCTTACTCATGGACCTCCAGTCTTACATATGAATATGTGTGTGTATGTGTGTGTGTGTGTCTGTGTGTGTGTGGTGTGTATAAATTATATTAGGTAACTAAAAATTACTCAGCTGATTCTAATTATTTAATAAATTGGAGAAAATTATTAATTAATAAGTTGGAGAAAATTGACATTATTATAATATTAAGTTGTGTGACATATAGTATTGGTGAAGTATTATCTTGGCACTTGTTTAGTTTTTTTACACTATTTATAAGAATTTCATATTTGTCTATATATATCACATATTTTTTAAGTTAATTTCAAGGTATTTTACACATTTAGTTACTATTATTGATGTAATCGTGTATCTATTCAATTTTCAGGTTGATTACATATGGTATTCTTAAAAGTACTTTTGATTCTAAGAAATGGACATTGCATCTGCCAAATACATCAAATTCTCTTAAAAATAAAATTTTTATCAATATATGCTACTACTTTTATTCTAAATGGGTAAAAATAAATGTCTATTTCTTGCCTTGTTACCTTTATTTTTATTCATTTTTTTATCTTATTGCATTGGCCAAAACCTCCAGGAAAATGTTAAAGATAATAGTAAGTGTCCTCATTTCTGATGTAAAAGAAACTATCCCTACTGTTTTGTCATTTCTGACAGAAACTAGATAGATGCTCATCAATCCGTTTATTTTTCCTAGGCACAAATAAAGATTACAGATATTTTACAGCCTTACCTACCATGAGAATGGAGATTTGTAACCAGGGATTGTGGTCAATGTAATATTACTAGAATTATATTTATCATTTCCCAGACCAACTAGAAAAAAGCTCTTTTGCAATTTTCCACTCTCACTTTTTCTCACTAAATGTCCAAATGCAGAGAATCTGGAAGACTCACTAGCTCACACTAGTGAGAGTTCACTAGCTCACACTAGTAAGTGATAAAAGCAAGAAGTAAATTTTTATTATGTTAGAGCCTTGAGATTTTGGAGAATTTTGGTTACCAAGCAGCCTAAAATATCCTGACTTACAGCACTTAACATATTTGTTGCATATTTTTAAGACTTAACAAACCAAATATAGCAAATTAACTTTAAGATTTAAAACAAATTAAATTTGGTAAGTCATCTTGTAATCTTAGCTAGCTAAAATTATTGTCATAAAGATTCTATGGGCATCATCATGCTTTTTGGGGTCTAGTGAGACATAGGTAATATTTTTTCTTCTTAGATTTGTCTAAATTGTAAATTGGATTTATAAATTTTCTGATGTTGATTAACCATTTTGTATTCATGGGATAATCCTAGATGAGATGGATGATTTTAATGCACTGATGAATTTATACATACCCAGGGTTTTATATTTCACCCTTTTCCCTCTATAGCCTCATCATGTAAGTACAACCATGATGATCCTTTAAAAATATAAAACATACCAACTAACTCCTTATATCCAAATCACTTTCCATAATTTTTTGGTTAAGTCTTTCCAAAGGCTGCAAGGCCATTTCTCTATCCTCCCATTTCCTACTTCACTGGCTATCCTTTAGCCACATTGTCCTTTAGTTGTTCTTTGAACATAAGTTCTCTAATCTTACTTGTCATTTTGTTTGCCTGATACACTCTACACACACAGAATTCTCTCTCTCTTTTTCTTTGTTCAGGTCATGAATCATGCATCACCTTTTATGTCAGTTCCCTAGAAGTAGAGCCTGATGCAGATGGTGTTATTTATTGAGAATGTGCTCTCAGGGGAAAGGGAGTGAAGGAAGTTGAATTAGGCATGAAGAAAAGCCAAACAAAGATATGGTAAGAGCTTGAGACTAGCTTCAGTTTGGCCCTACAGTGTTTTGGTTTCTTGGAAATGGACTTTTTACAGGAAGGTTATAGCATATTTATTGGGATATACTCTCAGGAAGTGCACTTCTAAGAAAGTGAAAGATTCAGATATGGGCAGAAAGGGAGAAGCTGACCCACACTGTGATTGAAACTAACCCCTCAGCCAATTTTAAGAGATGCTCGGGAGCTAGAGTGGAACTTCAGATTTGTCCCAAATTGAGCTGGAACACTACAATACCCAGCCCAAACCAGGAAGCTCTGTAGCACAAATTACTCCACAGAATTAATCCCACCTTCAGAGAGGGGGCCCAACCTCTCAATGCCATTGTAGTTAGTCATTGGTTAAGGTTGTTCCATGAAGACAAGTGGTATCTCCCAGGATAGGATTCTCACATTTGCCCAAGAGAAACTTTCTAGAAAAGAAGGCAGCTGTGAATTGTTATTATACAACATGATAGCAGGTGAGGGGTGTGTGTGTGTGCACCAACTAATAGAAGGAATATGAAGAAATCACCAACAGTGTCCACTACAGTCCACCCATGACACTGCTCAGATATACTTCTTATTCACATTAAACTGGGCCTGGAGGGATAGAGAGAGTGAACTTATCTGGCTAGTTACACCTTCTTGGAAAATATACAAGACCAGGGTTAGTGGAATAAACTACAGCCCTTTCTGCAAGAGTTGGTCATAAGGCATAACTCATCCTCATCATTTACTTTTCCCCTAACCTAGTTTTGATCTTGTTTAATGCAGTACCTTATACTAAGAGCCTAGCACTTTTCTCCACAAGTAATCAATAAAAATTCATTGACTAAATAAAATCTTACTATTTTTTAGGAGATAAAATGTAAATTTCATTTTTGTCCTTTAAAATAGATTTTATGTTTTAAAACAATGTTCAGTTCATAGCAAATTTGAGAGAAAGAACAGGGATTTCCCATATACCCCTACCTGCACAGGTGTATAGCCTCTCCCAATGTCAGTAGAGTGGTTCCTTTCCTACAATGGAGAAACCTACATTAGCACATAGTCATCACCCAAAGACCATATTTTAAATTAGGCTTCTTTCTTGCTGTTGTACAGTCTATGGGATCAGACAAATGAATAGTAACATGTATCCATGATTATAGCATCATACAGAATAGTTTCACTGACAAAAATCATTTGCAATCCATCTGTTTATTCTTCCCTCCCCTCCTAACCTCTGGCAACCACTTATCTTTTAAATGTCTCCACAGTTTTGCCTTTTCCAGAATGTCATGTAGTTGGAATCATATAATATGTAGGTTTTCAGACAAGTTTCTTTAACGTAGTAGTATGTATTTAAATTTCCTACTCTTTTTTCACAGCTTGATTAGCTCATTTCTTTTTAGCACTAAATAACATTGCATTGTCTAGATGTACTATCTTTTCAATTAAAGAAGGACATCTGGGTTGCTTCCAAGTTTTGGCAATAAAGAATAAAGCTGCTATAACTATCTGCATGCAGACATAAGTTTTCAATTCATTTGCGTCTTTACCAAGGAGTGCAACTGTTGTGTTGTATTTTACAAGTGTCTTTAGTTTAAGAAACTGTCTATCTTCCAAAGTGCTGTGTCATTTTTCATTCCCACTAGTGATAAATGAGAATTCATTATTCTTTTCTATGTCTTTCCCTGATTTTGGAATTAAGGTTACACTAATCTTTTTGAATGAATTGGTCTATTTTATGTGTATTCATCATAAACTGAAACTACTTTAAAGGAATATTCTTATCACTAAAATATCTTAAAACATATTAAATCTTCATCTGGTTTGTAATTAATCCTTCATATTTTTTGTTGAATATTTAATTTCCTCTCTAAATACTGTTATAATACATATTTCTTACAGATTTTGACATATATATATATCGCTTATGTATGTATATATGTAATTCTCATTCATGTCTGATTATTTTATATCTTTAACCATATTTCTTATTTTATATTAAATGTTACTTAGTAGTTTATTGTGCACTTTCCAAACACATATAGAATATATAGTATCATAAAATAATTGTAAAAGACTTTCATCATTTCATTATAGACTTAGAATGTAATCTTATGAAGTTAATTCTTTGGAATTTATGCTGGCATCCTTTGTTGACTAATATCACTGAATACTGTGATTATCCCATTTGACTTTTAAAGAATGTTTTCTTAAGTTTTTAGATAAATTATTATTGATAATATAGTAAATATAGTTTATCTCATAGATAATACTCATGTAAATAGTCTACCAAGTTTTGTTTCCCTCTTTCATCAATAATTAATGGATAAGTTCTCATTATCAGCAAAATTAATAATCATTATGATTTTAGAGGGCTGTCAAGGGGAGTAAACTTGTTAGTCTATGTTAAATATTGGTAGATGGTCTTATTATTATTATGAAAACTATATTACTATGCTGTAATAGAAACTAGCTTTCAGTACCTCTAAGAGTATAGGAGTTCTTGATAATACAAGTTGGAAAAGTTGAGTTTTTTAATCATGGTGCACAGAATTAAAAAATTGAGTTATTCATAATCCTTGGGTCTTTATTGTTGATAATACATTGTTTCATTTTGTTTACTTGTATTTATATATGTTATTTTAAAATATATTTTGTTTTGGAGGTCTGTGTCTCTACTCTTACACAAATCTCTCTCGGTAGAAAATTTGGGATTTTCATTCTGATTTTTAAAATATTATATGCCATTTGCCATTATACCTAATTGTTACACATATTTATGATTAGTCTCCCAAGATGAATTTCCCTAAGTAGGATTGCTAAGTAAAAATTACACGAACATTTTTGAGTTTCTGATAAGTATTTCTAAATTAAAGCAAAATAAGTTTCTAGCAATTAACATGCCTGTCAGCAGTGATTGAAAGTGCTCATTTCTCCTCACCTTCCACCTAGTGAATTAGATTTTTAAAAATTCTTTTCAAAATCAATAGGCAAAAAATTGGTTTGTATTCTTGCTAAAATTGCATTTTTTGATTGCTTTGTAAGTTTGAATATTTATACCTATGTCCATTTGCCATTTGTATTTATTTTAGTAAATGGCTTGTTATTGGCTTTGTTAATAATTCCAGTTGTGTCTTCATCTTCTGATTAGTAATTTTAAGAGTGATTTTTAAAATCCCATTATCTGTCAGATATGCTCCACTTATTTACATATTTTTTTCTCATTTTAAATTTACCTATGGTAATTTTTGAATTACAGATTTTATTTTAAACTGGAGTAATGAGATTTATCAATATTGTCTTAACATTATCTGTTTTTCTCTAATGCTTAGATGTGCTTGTTGTGGTGTGATTTAAGTATATGTCACTCCATTTTTTTTTTTTGCAAGACTAAAAAATGTCTTTTTTAAAATAATTTTCTTCTTACACTTTCCATAAATTTCATATTCTATTTTGTAACTGTGTACATTTTGCTTTTGCTTTAATGAAATCATCTTATTTCTAATGAAAGCATGTTTCAGAATAATTTCAAGTAACTTTTACTAGATGATATAAAAACTATGGACCTACTAAAATATATATATTTTAATACAAGCCATTTAAGAAGGCCTAACAATTTCTAAAAGGGTGTCAATTTATTTTGCTGGATACTGCAGGAAAAGAACTTTATATATCTAGAACAATATTACACAATTTAACTTTCCTTGTTCTTAAATTTAGTGTACCTCCATTTTACCATTAAACGAATGCTGTGGAATGCTTTATTTAATGTGTTTATTAAATAAAACTGATAATTTTAAAATATAGTCCCACTTGAATACAAATATTATGGTTAAATATTTGTTTTATAAGCAGAAGCTTATATAACCTCTTTTTCTTTCAGCTAAAATATTTATTAATAAAAAAAGATACAAATACAGAGAAATAAGACCTAATAAATAAAAGAAGATACAAATACAGAGAAATAAGACCTAATAAATAAACTAGTATAAGAATCTAATGAAACCAATTGCTAGAAAAACAGTAACAAAATTGAGAAATTTTTCTGATGAGAAATCACTGACTAAATAGAAACTATGTCAAAATCCAGAGGGTAGAAAAAAAGTGAATAGATAGTTAATTGAATTCGAACTCCCTATCTCAAATATCTAAAAAACTAGATTACAAAAGAGGCAAAAAGGAATATATTCCTGAAATATTAAAAAATATCAGTTTTTTAAGTTCACTGATCATGAAGGGGATTCATGGATTTGATCTTTTCTTCTGATCAATCTAACTAAAATAACTCCCTGTGTTTTAAACAGCAAAAAAAATAACAGGCATTTCTTCCTATTAATATTTATTCTTAGCATTCCATTGATAGTCAATGAAGGCTTTAGCACAGATATTTTTCCCAAATAAATATTACTAGGATGAAGCGGCTTAATTACTTGCATTAAAATCCCATCACTTGACACCTTGTCAGTTTCTCATATATTAACACATTAAAACACTTCAAACACATAAAATTAAATTTCTGTTATACTGAAATGTACTTCTGTTCCAAATAATGACTACTAACTACTCAGACTGGCTTGGTAAGACTTGAGATTTGCGGAAGCCCTCACATGAGACCATCATAATGAAGGTGAACTTTCTTTGTTCCCATTTTGTTTCTGAGCTTATTTTCTATGCTGCTATGCTGTGCTTACATCTCATAATTTTTATGAAGATATAGTGGTTTCTCATCTTTTTTAAATGCTTTTTCTCCATTGGTCATCAAAACAATCTGTTGGTTGGTTTATTATGTTCAATGACAAAAATCAGAAATATAGGAAGGTTTGGTGATATCATTTCAAACAAAATTATGAACTTAAAGGGACATTAGAAATCATCTTCTTCAACTCCCCAATTTAGAAGTCAAAGACCTAGTGACTCAAAGAGCAGAAATGACTTGTCCTGGTCACTCCAACCAAACGTGAGAGGCAAAGGCTAGAATTCAAGTCTCAGACACTTTGCTCTTTCCATTGTGTCTCCTGTATGGAAACTGACAATAAAAATGAGATCAAATACCATGTTCTAGGTCTGTTAACCATTATCTGTGGCATAAAATATAGCATCAAATGCATACCATTTAAACAAAAACTCTACCCATCATGCTCATTCAAGTATATCCCTGCTCATTGAACTTTTCTTAGACCCAGCCCTGCATTTGTTTTTCTGATTTTATTGCTTAGTGGGAAAAAGTAAGCCTTCCATATTTTATATAATATGTTTTTCTTAGTATAATGTTCTTACTGAACACATACAATGAATTATTTAGTCTTTTAGGTGAAGTACAGTATTTGGAGGATACAGAGATAAACATTGTGTATGGGAATGGAAGAAATAGATTCAGAAACCAACTGACGTGAGTTCCAATAGGGGCTAAATACTTACTGAAAGTGGACCTTTTAATGAGGATCTCTGCTTCTCTAAAATAGTTAAGTTTTAAGAATCTTGAAGGAATCAGATTAGATAGAGCATAAGAAATGGTTTACTTAAAACATGTTGTCAATGTTATGCTAATTCTCTTTGCCTTCCTCTACATTTGATCTCTGTGTAATACTTGTAACCATTTTGTTCAGTGGTAAGTAAGCTCCTGTGTACTTTGCTTAATAAGAGGGCTAAAAAGGTCATCAGGTCATCATCTTTATTAGCCCCTCAATAAGATTATGAATGGATATTATCTGAATCTTTACTATATTCTGTTTTTTTTATATGAACTAACTTAATATCACCTTCAAAAACACCTATGATGTAGATACTTTACAACTCAAAGATGTAAGATTAGCAGTTCTGGTCTGAGCATTATATGAACTGAATCGAAGCAATCTCCTAGAAACAAATAGCTTTCCTGAGCTGAATCAAGAAATAAGAAACAGGAGTAGCTCATTTGCATTAAAAAGTTTTAACTAGTATTTCAAACACAGTGCCCACACACAAACATAGGGCCTTGGTAGTGTAATTGGAGATTCCTATGAAATATTTGAGAAAATAAAAGCTTCAGCTTCACACAGTTTATTCCAGAAAAATAAAAAGAAAGAACAATCCATAACTAACAAAACAAACACACCAGAAGATACTCATTAGTATCTTAGGTATTCTATATATTAACATAACAATTAAAAACAAATTCCTATTGTAAAAATATTGCTGGAGTGGATGAGATAAAATCTAAGATTATAGTTTCTATTCTATTATATTCTTTATTTCATATTTTATTACCCTTTTCTTTAAGTGGTGGTAGCTATATAACAGCTAGGAAAAAGACAAAGAAAGTGACATTTATTGAGTGTATTTTGTACTTCAAATACAGCATTGGGTTATTTAAATTCAATATTTCATTTATGTAACACAATTACCTAGTGTGGGCATCATTATATCCTTAAATGATATGTATATTAATGTATTTTTTAGCTGCAGAGAATCATAGAAATGTTCAAAATGTTAATAACAATAGATATGAATTTGATGCATATCAACATTATTTTAGCTCTGGGATAAAATGATCTTAAGCACCTATAAGAGGGGTGTTCGAAATAGATGATAATTCTTTGCAGAAATGACCTATACACTCTGGTACGAGAAGAAATTTAAATGAGAAAGTAGATTTGGATTTATTAAACAGTTGGCTGCTGCTTCCTTCATTGCAGAATTAAACTGCATTTTCTTTAATCATTGTTAGCAAAGCATTTAGGAAGAAAGAGAAGCGTGTTGGCCACAAAGTAGCAGAAACTTCTACAAAATATATACCTACAATCTAAATAAAACAATGAAAATCAAGAATATATTGCATTCACACCAATTTTCTATCATGTTTATGTAACAATTATTGTGATTTTCTAATAAGCTATACTAAAATCACCAAAGCAGAGGTAAATTTTTGTACACAAATGAATCACTCATTCTTTTTAATTTGACAAGGACTTTGAAATACTTAAATAAAAAGCCACTTGGCCCATAATAGCTGATTGTCCTTAAACATCACTACAAGCACTAGCACTATGATACTCAAATCCAACTAAAAATATAACTATTTCAGTCTTGCTAAATTACTGCAAATGCCATAGACTTTGAAGTAGAATTTTTGTTGAAACTGCTTAATAGCAGATAGTAGAATCAGCTTTTTTCTTTGTACTCTTTAGAGGAAAAAACACAAGGCATAAAATAGCAAAAAAAAAAGGTAATTTTTCATCTCGTTACACAACATCCATTTTCAGATATAACCAATATCCTGACATTGCATTGGAATGGATTTTGTTTCTGTGATGAAACTGAATTTTGTTCTTTCTTTTTTTTTTTTCCTTTGGCATGTTAGACATCATAATAAACATAATAATTAAAGTTAAATTTCTAAAAAAATTCTTTTGTGTCAGAGTTCACACTGCTCTGGCCTTGCAGAAGGCCGTCATTTTGAGACTTTCCTGGCTAATATTTTTAAATATTGTATCCACGAACAAAGTGCTGGTTGCCAAAGGGGAGAGGCACAGGGCAGGCAAAATAGGTGAAGGGGATGAAGAGGTAAAAACTTCCAGTTATAAAAGAAACAATGGAGATGAAAAGTACAACATAGGGAATATAGTCCATAATAGTGCTTTATCTTTGTATGGTTACAGATAGTAACTACACCTATCATGGTGTAATTTTTTAATATTACAGCTCTTGTATCACTATGTTGTATACCTGAAACCAATATTTTATATGCTAATTACACTTCAATTAAAAAATAAAATTTGTATTCAACTAAAATCGTCATTCATTTAAAATCTTTCTTTAGAAGAGAATTTTTTTTGCTACTGAATTTTGTAGGAGGAAACTCAGAGGAGTCTTTAAAGGGCAATGGGAAGTGCAGGGGCTTACACTGATGGGAAGAAATTATGGGCAAGCATTTAATTCAAGTACCCATGATCACAGATGAGTAAAGTATGTAAGGTTTTGACCTTTACAAAAGGGATTAGTAACACCATGTAGGACAGGAAATATGAAAGTACTTTTAACATTTTGCTATTTTGCTACATTGAAAAATAATATGTAATAATACCATACTGTATTAACAGAGACAAATGTGCAAAAAATATTTTTATTCACAAATACTTTATTTTCTACTAAATTATTCTGCTGTATATTAAAGGAGCAGTATTATGAAGGAAAAAATATTTATGATTATTAAAATGCATTATTAAATTGTTTTCCAAATTTCTTATATCATAGTTCAGACACAAAAAATATGTAATACTGCATTAGCTTCCCTAAGACCCTGCATTATGCCGTTGTGGTTTTTTTTGTTTTGTTTTATAATACATCAATATCTTATCCTAATAAAAAGTTAAAAATCTTGTATTTCCTGATGGCTGGAAAAGTTCAATGTCTTTCCATTTGTTCGGTCTCACATTCATTTTTCATCTATCATGAGAGTTGCTTTCATTATTACCAAATCAGAACATGCAATCCCTTCTCATACTCTTTTCTTTAAATATATATATATACTGAATTTACATGTCTGTGTGTGCCTATACATGCAACTGATAAAGAACAAGATTTACATGACTTCTGGGGTTACTCATAGTTCTAATCCTTAGTCCAGAAATTCTATGTTGCCAAAAAATAGAATGTGTTTACCACTGTCTCTAAAGCACCTTGAAGGAAAACGGACATGTAAGAGGCGCTCAAAAAACACTCAAAAGACTCATTTAACTTACATATTCAAAACTTTTTTATTCTATTAGCTCTTAAGTTAAAACACTTGAGAGATAATTTAAAACCTGTCAGATTTATCTGACCTGGGCCACAAAAATGTTGGATGTGAGGGGATTTGAATTTCTGATAGAGTCACCCGGAAGAGCACAAACAAAATTAGTTTAGGCAGGAAGAGGTACAACTGAAAATTATGAGGGAAATGGGAACTAAGAAAGAGTAAAACATATATGGTAAATACAGAAGATAGGTGTTTTGGAGAGCTTTCCAATAGAGGGTCAAAAATAAGAGCTTCATTTTTTCATGGTCATCTGACATGATGTAAACTGCTATGATACATGCCTGGCAATTAGAGTCAGTTTATGTCTGCCATTTACACAGGGAAGATGTCTAAACCTTTTAGGACTAGGTCAGATATGTGCTAATAAAAGAGGGAGGACCACATGCTTGAGGAAAAATCCATGTGCGAGAGTTCCTTCTGATACATTCACTTACATGCAGGATAACAGGCTGAAATAATAAAGAGTTAAAGTCTATCTCAAAAAGTTAGATTTCTGCTTCCATTTAGGATATAGCAAATGGGAAGAAACTATCACTCCCAGCCTAATTGCAGAAACAACTGGACACTCTACAAAGCTATAGTTTTTGGAACCCCTCAGAGAGTTGCAGAGGTGGACTAACTTAGGTGGATAGGATCCTCGTAAGACACCAGGGTAGGAACACAGCTGCTTCCAGCTCTGGCCGAGAACAGGAGGAGGAGACAGCTGCTGTAGATGGGGTGCTCTGGTCTATTCAGGCTGCTAGAACAAAATACCAGACCGCGTAACTTGGAAACAACATTTATTCCTCAAGGTTCTAGAGGCTGGCAGTTGGAGATCAAAGTGCCAGCTGTTGAGTGAGGCCCTTTTTCCTGGTTTGCTGCTGGCTCCTCCTCTCTGCGTCCTCACTTGGTGGAAGGGCTGGAGAGCTTACCAGAGGCTCTTCTGTAAAAGCACTAATTCGATTCATGAAAGCTCCACCCTCATGGCTTAAGCACCTCCAAAGGCCCCCACCTACAAATACCATCATCCCCTTTGGAGGTTAAGCTTTCAACATACGAATTCTGCGGGGACACAAACATTAGGCCACTGCGTATGGGTAGGAAAAGTGCTGAAATAATAACACATTTTTAAAGGCTGAGTGTGTGCTGGCACATTTGTTTAGAATGTCCAGGAAGCCCAGACAAAAGGGATCTGTGCACCCATCCTCTGATTCTTGTCATGAATCTCCATCTAGTGCTCATGGTAAAAATTGGACATAGGAATGGGAAACTGAGAAAGATGTGAGGCACAGGTGCAAATGAGGAAGGCTAGAGGAAAGCCTCCTCCATGCCATTTAGACCCAGGAGGAGAGAGGGACAGACTGTTGCTGGTGGAGGAAGTCTGACAGAGGCTCTCACGTGGCTGCAACCCAGGCATGCTGTAGTCTGAGTGGAAGGCACTAAACCACGTGCCAGGCACTTGCTATCTTCCAGGGAGAGGGAGCAGATAGGGCCATGGGAATCCCCTCTTCCAGTCCCAGGCATAGGTGCCCCAGGCGTGCTATGCTCTCAGGATATAGAAGATATGAGACACTCGAAAGCATTACATGCTGGATGAGGTAGCGGCCATCAATGCTGCTAGCACCTTAGAAAAGCAGAGACTTGACACTGATACAAGACTGTATACCAATAAACAAACGAACAAACAAACAAATAAATAAATACATTAAAAAAATTTTTTTAAGCTGAGACTTTCCTCAGTCACAGGTGAATGGGTGGCTGCAGTGTGAGGACAGGGCATGCTTCAGGTACTCAAATGCCAAGCCCTGATAAGGGGAAGCTTAAGACCTCTATTCAAGTGATTAGAAGGTTCTGGTAAACTAACATAGCTGAAACAACAAAGCCAAAATAAATAAAATAAAAGCTCAGACTCTTCTCAACCATAGACTAGATTTTTCCAAATCCCTTTCTCCATGCCTCCTACACTCTACTGGTCTGACAGTAGAATGCTTTTTTTGTGAGCATAAATATTATCTACCTCAATCTCTACCCTTTCTTCTATATACAATGCTTAGCAATTTAATGAAAATTTTCAAAGCTCATAAAAAAGAAATCCAATAAAATATGAACCATCATTAAGAGAGAAAACAGCCAATCGAATTAGACAGAGATGGCCCAGATGTTGATACTATCCCACAGAGAAATTTAAATAATTATGATAAATACATGAAATGATCTAGTGGTAAAGTGGTAAAATGAACAAATGGGGAAATTTAAACAGAGATATAAAAAGTGTAAAAAATGGAAATACCAGAAATGAAAATACAATTTTTTCCTTTAGAATAACATTTGAAACTATATGCTAAAATGTGTAGGTTGGTTACACTATTATGATGTTTGCATTTTATACATTTTTCTATAAAGAATGTGCATTTATTGCACCATAGTTCACACACATCAAGAAAATTAAAATCATAATTGTTTTTCTTTAAGTACCAAAAACCTAAACCATTAAACTCACTGTTAATGAAAAGAACCATAAGCTACTTTACTTAATCAATTTCATGTCCTTTCATAAATGATTCATTCACTTGTCACAATTATTCAACTTTATGTGTAGAATTATGTGACCACAAAGTGATGGGTATTGTTTGTCTATAAGCTAGAAGCAGAGCTAAATACTGGTTTATAATTATAGGTAAACAATTTTCTGATTATAAACCTTACTTGGTTTATATAGCTGCTCAAGAAATATATGCTGAATGAATGACTATATCCGGACATTGTGGCTGGCAAAATAAATCCGAATTAGATTAGGCACTCGCCCAAGCCAATATTTCTAACATATGCAAAATATCCTAAGTAGGTATGTAAACAGTATCCCTGTGGTACAGAGGAGGGAGCAAACAGTTTTGATAAGTGTAGTGAAGAGATAGGGAAAAATATCAAAGAATGTATTAAAGAGAGAATTATTCCACCGTGTCATGAAAAATGCATCAGTTCACACATTCACCCTTTTAACAATTACGTAGTACATATATATACACGTAGGCATGCCGGCATTATTCTAGGAGAGTATAGAGAGTAATGAGTATATGGTAATGAGCAATAATACAAACATGTTACCTGACCTCATGGAACTCAGAGTATAATAAGGAAGGGGAGAGTAATCCCATAATCACCCTACTATATAATTATAAAATACTGAAATAAGCTAGGGTTGAGGGGACAAGAAAAAAAGATGGTTAATGTGCTTTTCAGACAAAATGATTGATCTGACAGTACAAAAGGTGAAGAAAGCACATTTTGAATTCTGGATTCACTATCAACTGTCAGGTTCATTGAGATGAGTGATGGGAGAAGATGCAGAAGTTAAATCCTAATCTGGTATCTAGTTCATTTGAAAACATTTAATTTGGAAATAAGAGTGAGTTGCAATGGTTCCATCTACAAATAAATTAAGATTTTTTTAAAAAGACAACAGACCGTGAACAATATTAGGCATTTGGACCAAGCATCCTTAAAACTTCCTTCCCTTACAGAGATTCTGTGCATCTACACACATTAAACTTGCAACCAAGGAATAAGGGTAAAATAGACTCTAGAGTTTCTATGGTGGTGGAAATAAAGCAGCAAAAAACAAAGGGTGAGTCCCATACAAGGAGAGCAGGAATGTTCTCATTGTCATGGCTCCAAATAAGATAGACAGC
The DNA here is from genome assembly GCF_040802235.1 of Manis javanica. Lineage (NCBI taxonomy): Eukaryota > Metazoa > Chordata > Mammalia > Pholidota > Manidae > Manis > Manis javanica. Next base: position 67,745,579 of record NC_133162.1, read on the forward strand.
CCAGACTGAGAAAACAATAACTAGGTTATATTTGTAAAGCAGTAAGAACATAGAAAACATGTTTTCAAAGTTCTCTGCAGCAAATGTAAGCAGCTGTTTTATCATGAGCTGGCCATTTTCTCTAAGGGTAAACAGAAAGCTCTATTTTATGCTCATATCTAATCCTTTTTAAATACAGGATTGCAAAGTTTAATTGGATAAACACAATTCCAAGGATTTGCTAAATTTTATTGCTCTTCACAGAACTGCAAAATGTTTCAACTTGGAAATGACTATAACCCAAGTTTTTCACAGTGGAAGACACTGAGTCACAGAGGGTAGAAGTAATTTACTCACAGTCAACCAGAATAAATGAGTGAGTCTGGCATATGATACAGACCTCCTTCTATACTGTGTATGGTAGCACTAGATCATGAAAAATAAAATAAAACAAAGCATTACACATTCTACTTCTACTCAGGAGCATAGATTTAAAGTTCAGCTTCCAAGGAACGTAATCAAAGAGGAATATCTCTTCTAAAGAAGAGACTTGGATAACAGAGAGGGCTTTGGTCCAGGAAATACAAGATCTTAAGTCTTTTTTATCTCAGTCAGTTTATCTTTGAAATAGTAAGTAAGCTCTTTCCTGAGTGCAAGTTCAGTCTCTTTAAATGATGAGTGAAAACTACAAAGAAAAAGAATAAATATATTACATATATGTAATTTATATGTAAAATGCTAAACACCATTTCAGGATACTTGTATCCGCTTATATCCATTTCACTTTCTCAAAACATTGTGGCAAATGAAGCACATGCCATGTCAATGGCATATTTGGAGCGGAAGAGAGACATGGTCTCACTGAGGATTAAACATCATTCAGTCTAATGTGTTGATGTTATAATCTATATGTTGTAGTGGGAGCTGGCAAGGGTAGAATCAAAGCAACGAGTTAGGAGGTCAGTATAATAATCCAACAGACAGTAATGGCCCTTAGACCAGTGAGGAAGAGTGGAAATTATATCAAATTGTCAAGGCTTGGAGTTTTGATGTTTTGAAAACAGTGCTAACAAGTTTAGCTGATAGATTGGCAGTGTCTCTTTGTAGGATACATCTTTCTAGGGCTCCTAGTGGCTGTGGTAGAATGTGACACATGCAACGTTGGAGTTAAATGGCCCTGCACTATGTAACTTCTCCACTCTTTCTCTAGAAATTTATGTCATTTAATATCTCTGTTGTTCAAGGTATTTCATATGTAAAATTTGAAAGACAATTCCTACATTACAGAGGTGTGAATGAATCAAATGAGATTTTGTATAGACAAGTGCTTTAAGCTCCTTTTCATAAATAATAAACTGTAGTATTTATTGGGTGGTTAGTTTGCACCAGGCAGTATACAGGTGCTTTAAATATAATTAAATCCTCAAGCTCTTCAAGGAAATTTCTGCAATTATCTCTTATTTTATTCACATAGAAGCCAAGGCTTTATGATATTAATTAACTTGTCTAAGTTAATTAAATCTATACATTATATACAGTGTAACTAAAGACATATAAAACTCTTCACATGGTAAAACTCAGTATTATATTCCATTTTATTTAGAGTACTAGACAAAATCACAGAAAAGACTATAGAAAGGCAAGAGTTATGTGCCCACAGAATAAGTTTCAGAACTAGACATAGGCTTGAGAAACCACTTTGTTTCTCAAACCCGTGGCCAGTTCTTTATGAAGAGTTTCTGCTTTCCTCTTAAAAGGTAAACTTTGTATCAACAAGAGATCTCGGCACCACACACAGAAAATATTGAAAATTTTAAGACTTTTGTACATGAAGAACAAATAGGAAGGGAACACTCAGCTATTCCATGCAAGTTAAACACGTGTTTACCTGAGAAGTAGAAAGAGACTGCTTACTGCAAATAATCTAGAAACTAGAAACAAAGGTGGGCCCTGGAGATATTAAGAGTCCTTTAGAGGTTTCTGAAGAGACCACCATCTGAAGAGCACCGAACTTTCTTCTCAACTGATTTTGATGATCACACTTGCAGTGTCTCCTAGTCATCCTTACTTTCTGGTGTTCGCACTGTTGCGTATTCCTCTCCACTGAAGTGTGAGTATGACCTGTTACTCACAGAGATGACAAGATGTGTGTGATTACGTGTACCTGATTATGTGATTATGTTAAATAAGATTGTAGCACCTGTCTGACTGGAATCTCTCTCTTCTCTCCCCTGCTGGAAGTAGAGGCAAGCAGTCATGTTAGGAAACCCTACTTGGCAAGACACTGCAGGTGCCTCTCAGAGTTGAGGGGGCCTCCAGCTGATAGCCAGGAAAACACTGAAGCTCTCAGGAATGCATTCATCAGGAACCAGATGCTTCCAACAGCCACATGGGAAGGGAAGCAGTTCCCTCCCCAGTCAAGCCTCCAGAAGAGAATGCTTCCCTGACCAACAATTTGATTGCAGCTGCATGTGACCCTGAACAGAGAAGCCAGTGAAACTGTGCCTGGTATCATGACCCACAGACACTGTGAGATGATAAATACATTTTCTTAAAGCTGCTAAATTTTGGTAGTACTGGTGCATAGCAGTAGATACCTAAGCACAAGAAAGAAGCAATAACTTTAGATAATTGCTAATTAGTAATCTCAACAATTAGTAGGACACAGCATTGACAACACCAGGTTGAATGGTCATAAAAAATGAACACTTTGAGAACTTTACAGACTTCATAGAAAAGAAAGGCACAATAGAGATATTTAAACCACGATTGATTTTGAAATGATATGAAAACTTGTTTAGAATGTATTGCTGAATTTGCAAGTAATATATAACTCTATCTACATGAATAGAAAGATTCTGGGAATACATGCACTACCAGATGAAAATGCTTCTCTCTGAGATAGGAATATAAGTGATTTTTCCATTAACCTTTATATTTTTATCAATTTGAAAAATACATATGGTTATTTCATCCTTCATGTTTCCTAACTTCGTGATTGATGTTTTTTTAATTTGCACCTGGTTAAAACTCCCTGTCTATGAAATGCAGATCTATGAGTTTTGACAAATGCATATAGTCATGTATCATACAGAACAGTTCTATTTTCCCCCAAATTCTCTTGTGCTGTTCTTCTGTAGTAACCCATTCCTACAACTTCAAACCCCAGTAACCACTTACCTGTTTCTATCACTACCATTTTTTTAAATTTGCCTGAATGCCAATGAGATCTGGCTACTATGACTTAGTAGAACACCTTCAATTTTCATTGATGTTGTCCCATGAATAAATAGATTGCTTTATTTTTATTGTGGAGAAGTATTCTATTGTACAAATGCACCACAGTTTGTTTATGTATTCTTCTATTGTAGGACATCTAAATATATATTAGCTTTCTAATGATGCAATAATTAGTCACCATCAACTTAATGGCTTGGAATTACACAGATTTATTATTTTAAGCTAACAGGAGGTCAGAGGTCCAAAATTATATTATTAGATTGTCCAAAATGGGTCTCTCTGGGTAAAATCAGTGTGTCAGCAGGGTTGCATTCCTCTCTGGAGCCTGGAGGGGAGAATCCATGTCCTGTCCTTTCCAGCTTCCAAAAGTCAATTGCATTCCTTGTCCTGTGATTGTCTTCTTCCACCTTCAAAGTCAGCAATGTCTTGGCTTAGTCTTTCTCGCACTGCCATCTCTCTGGTTCTGATTGCCAATTCCTCTTCCATTTTAAGAACCCTTGTGATAATCTTCTGCCCACCTACATCTTCCAGGATAATTGCTCTATTGTTAAAATAAATGGATTAACAATTTTAGTTCCGTCTGAAACCTTACTACCCCTTTACCATGTAAGTAGTATGTTCACAGGCTCCAGGGATTAGAATGTATTTGTCTTTGGGGGATCACTGTTCAACACATGGCTGTTTCCAGTTTTGGTGATCATAAATAAAGCTATATGAACATAAATTTCAAAGTTTAATTCTGTGTGAGATTGCTGGTCATATGGTAACTATGATCTTTCAAAAAATAATAAGACATTTCTTAATATATTAACTTTAAAAGAAACTACCAAATTGTCTTCCACATGGCTGGCTCATCTCACATTCTCCTTAGCAATATGTGAGATCTTTCCACATCCTCATAAGCATTTACTATTGACAGTCCAGTCTGTCAATATTTATTTTATGGATCATGTTTTTGGTATCTAAAAACTCTTTAATGAAACCACTGTAACACAAATTTCTCCTATGTTTTCTTCAAAGAATTTATATTTTCACATGTTATATTTAGAGCTATGATCCATATTAAGGTTCTTTTTTTTCGCACATGATGTAAGGTATAAAACAAATCCATTATATTAAAGGATTATCTACCCTCTCTCTATTGAATTACCTTTACACCGTTGTCAAAAATCAGTTGAATGTATTTACATAGGTCTGTCTAGGCTCCGCATTCTGTTTGATTGATCTATGGGTTAATCCTTTTGATAATACCACACTGTCATGTTTATTGTAGCTTTACATTAATTCATGTAGTTGGGTAATGCGGGGCTTATGGCTTCATAGTTTTTCAGAACTTCAGAGTTTCAAAATTGGCTCTCCTAGTTCCTTTATCTTTCCACAAATTTTTTGGATTAATACATCAATACTTAGAAAAAAACAAAGTGGGGACTTTGATAAATATTACATTGGTTCTAGAGATCAAATTGTGAAAAATGCCATCTCTACAAAATTTAACCTTCTGATTTATGAATGTGGGTATATCTCTCTATTTAGGCCCTCTTTGCTATTTTTAGTCTGTGTTTTGTGGTTTTCCACATACATATTATGCAGATAATTTTAGATTGATATTTAAATATTTCACTTTGGGTGATATTTTAAAAGGTATTTTAAAAATTCTAATTTCTCCTTATCTACCACCTCTTTATATAGGTATATACTTGTGATGTACATATGTATCCTACAATCTTGCTAAATACTCTTATAAGTTCTAGAATCTCTTTTGTACATTATTTTGTAGTTTCTACTTAGACAATTTCATTTTCTAAATTTTTAAAATAATTTGTACTATTCATTCCTTATGTATATAGTAGATTTTGTCATTGACATTATCCAGGCCTGGCTTTTCTTTTTTTTTGAAGATCTAACTACAGATTTCATTCCTATAATAAAGTCATGATTATTCAGATTATGTGTATCTTCTTAATGAGATTTTAACTATTCTGATTCAATTCACTGATTCTATTAGCAAATATGTATTATTTTCTGTTCTGTTGTTAATACTATGTCCTGTCTATAACAGAACCAAGGAAGAGTCCCTCTCTAAATTTTTGCAAATGTTTTAAGAGGCAAGATCTACTGAAAATGAAATAGAGTATAATAAAAATGAGTAATATGCTTTCTAATATCAGTGGTTGAAAGTTTAACTGGACAGCATACATATTCAAATCAAAATTGAAACCAATCAATAACTTTTGAGCAAGGTTCATAGATTAAATAGGAATTAATAAAGATCTTGGTGAAAAATTATCTTAATAGAAGGAGAATTAAAATGTATCTAAAATGATATTAACAGATTTTGGATTCTTAAAAAAGAGGAAAGGAATTAACTGAGTACCAACTTTTTCCCAGGCACTGTGATGTAATTGGCAGTTAATGCCTCAAAAATGGAAGCATAGCCAAAACACTGAGGTAATCAGTTGTACCTCCATTGCATATGAGAAGCAAATTCCTGAGGCATTCAGTAACTTGTCCTAACATCACAAGACCAAATAGCAGAAAAATAGGAGTTTTAACTTGTTTCTCTAATTTTAACACTTACACTTTTTAACTACATAACAGATTGTTTTAAAATGGATAAGTGGATTGTTTTAATTTACTTCATAATTCTATGTCGCCCTTCCTAAAAGATGAAGCATATTTGCACCTTTGTTACTCTAGATAAATTGTGACTGAAGGATATCTCAAGCTCATATGCATGTGAACTCAAATTAGTCGAGTGACTAGGACAGGGTGCCATCTTCCTACTTCCCATGTGTGCATCCATCTTTATTTGCATCCTACATACACTCTGATGCCAAAGCCATTTTAGTTCCTTTATGTCAACTGGGAAAACCAAAACATTCCAAACTGGCAAAATTTTATTTCCAACATATTTCATTACCGTAAACCAAAGTAAGAAAATACTTTGAAAAAATTTGAACAGATTCTCAGTTTTGTGAGGCTGTGTTTCAGGATCTCCACCTTGATTTCCCAGATGGCAAACCTTAAAAAGAATATTGAGTAATTCACATTTGAAATTGAGTATTGTCTCCTGAGAAAGTAACCAAAAATATTTGTACAAATTGAAAAGGTTACTTTTCTGACTCAGTTTGAATCTTTTCTGCAGCTGTCTGTGGAGATTGCCCAATAATTTCATTCCTGGTATGTTGGACTGGCTAAGAAAGTAAGTAGGGTTCATCAGGTGTAAGGATACATTTCAGAAAGAAATTGAAACAATGGCAATTATTTCCTCACAACTAGTCCTCATATTAGTTATTTATTATCACAATCATACTAGGTAAAAGTCATAAAATCTGCTGTTTCACACATTAGCAAACATTTATTTTTTGCTTATAAATTCTGGGTCACCTTGGCAGTTCTGCAGATCTGAGCAGGTGCTGGCATGACTTACCTGTGTATCTTTGGTTGGCTGTAGGTCCATTGCTGGTTGGCTTTGATGTTCTTGGCTGGGTATGATCAGGACCACGAACTTACCTACTTGGCTCTGCTCCATGATACTTTTATCTCCTTGCTCTCCAACCCAGGCATGTTCTGTTCTCAGAGGGATCTGGGGCAGAGAGGAGTGTTTAAGGCCCTCTGAGGCCTAGGCTTAGACAAACACAATCTCACTTCTACCATATTCTACTAACCAAAGTAAGTTACTAATTTAGCCCAAGTTCAAGGTGAGGGGGAAATAGATTCTTTAACTCCTAAGGAGGATCAGTGAAGGTACATTACAGAACTCATGTAAACAGCGAGACAGACATTTGGAAACACTTATGTTTAAATTCCTATCCCAAGAATGATGACAAAAATACTAGTGAATAGTATGTGCTAGTGTCAAATGTGTTAAATAAATAAGGGAGAGGTAGAGTGGTTTAGACTGCCATGAGGAAAAAGTTTGGTGGAATAGAAAGAGAAATATTATAAATGGAACAATCAAAAACAAGAGGAAAATCTATTCCCCCTTTAGACCCTTGCACAGAGTAGATGCCAGGGGAAAAAAATGAAAAGAACAAAACAACCAGCACTTGGGAGAGCTACCTCTATGTCTATCAGTGTCCATAAGGGATTGCCAGAACTCAGAACGAAAGATGGAGATATTAAGAGACACAAATGTCTTGAGTACACAGAAAAATAAATCCTATTCCTGTAACAAAAGCAAGAACATTAATCCAAAGAGAATGCAGTCCTAAATCCCAGCCTAACCTGATCCTTTTGAAACACAAAACATGCATTATAAACTGCATATAGACTTCTAAATATATAAGAACTGGAAAAAAAAAACTTTAAGAAAACGGTAGTTCTCACAACCTGAATGATTTTGTTATACTTATTTTATAAATGTGAAAAGTTTGTTTCTGAAATGTTAAGCTATCCCATTTCATACACTGTGGACATGACAAAGTCAATAATAACTCATATCTGTAAAACTCTAAAATCTGTGCTCTTTTAATCACATCTTAGTTTCTTCTGATAACATCTTAGTTTCCTCTGATAATATGTAGAAGTTTTCTTTCTCAAAAGCTCAGATTGACTGGTAGGGATGAACATAAAAGCATAAAATTAGGGATGCTCCTCCTGGACCATAAAATATATATTACTTATGTGTTTTTAAGTATTCAAAACATAAGGAACAAAATATGTACAGCATCATTTCTTATGTGAAAAATGTTGCCTTCAGCCACTGGACAAGAAGGAGACTATTAATAGTTGACTCATTGCAGGATAGATCCATAATGGTGTCCTCTGCATGAAAAAGAGGGTAAAGTGATGATTTTAGGATTGACTCTGAGTCACAACATGAAGTAATTATCAAGAGTGCCGAATTCTGAAGGTTTTGAAGATAAAGTTTTTACACATTAAGGAATAGTTAGAGGTGAGAAACTGAGCTATAGCAGTTAGAATGCTTTGCTAAAGAGCTCAGCTCATTGCCAGACAAACCAAAGGAAAAACAGCAAAGTTGATGTTTATAAAGCAAACTTTAATGATTTGCTTTAAAGGGGAAAAACATAGACAAAGAGAAAAGACTGGGTGTAGATAACATAAGCAGTCAAACAGCAGCTTTCTTTATAATAATCTGAGGGTTCAGATAATTAGTAATCAAGATTCATCTGTGAGATTGAAAAGCATTGAACACTGACCTGATTACAGACCAGGACATTTATTCCTGAAGATTAAAGTGAATTTACTTGTAATGGATGCAGTGAAGACTAGAGGGAAGCAACTAATCATGTCCTATAACCACTGAATTTTGTGCATTACGATAAAGGCTTGGATGGACACTGTAACCAGAGAGAAGAGTTATTCTCATTATGTTTTTTGATATTACATGGCTCAATAAGATGTCCAGAGAAAAAACACATACCATCAATGATAGATCAAAATATGAACAAGAAAATGGTCAGCAGAAACTAAAATGAAAAATAATAGCAATATAATTGTATGTTTCACAATCAAATTTCATTGTGTTATCCTGGTCTTATTTCTGCTATATGATCTGTTTCTAGAAAAAATGTCTGGCATATTTTACTGGTAAAAACACTCAACAAATACATAGAAATGAATGATTTGTGCCCTACCTCAGAAATGGGGTGCATTGAGAGGAGTAAGACTAGAGTCAGAAAAACTAGTTGAATGTCTATATTTATCTAAGCATAGACATAGTTCCTAAATAGGATTGACTATGCTAATGTTTACCTTGGATATAGAAATTGCCCCATGACTTCAGCGATATTTATACAGAGATAGTGCAAATACTTAACATTTATATCATTAATGCTCCTTACATATCCACCTTATCCATTTCCTTCCTATACACTGGCCACTTTCCAACATGTGGAAAGATCTTTCCAACACATGACATTAACCTTGCTACTTCCTTACTGAGATCATTTGAGTAATACGGAAACTGGGCAGCTTGTCACAGAAATACTTTTGATTTTGTGTGTTTGCATCTCTTGACTTAATTACCATTATAATCCTTCAGGTAGAGCAAATAAAGTTACTTACAGTACACCACATTCTTTTATGCTTCCATGCACATGACCTTCTCTGTACACACTATTTTTATCTCCTTGGACTGACTAATTCTTTCATCACCTTAAAGACTTTGTTCACCCTCTTAAAAGCCTTTCAGAAAGCCACTAAACTATATTTGGTTTAATGGATCACATCTGTCCTCCCAGCAAAGCCTATGTTTACCTCTCCCACAACAGTAGCCCCACCAGGACCTTTCCTCAGGTTTCTCAGTCCCACCTCAAATCTCATTCACAGGAACAAGATCCAACGTCTTTATTAGAGTCTCACCTCAAAAATCACCTAGTCACAGAGGCTTTACATGGTTATCTGATCTAAAAGAGCACCCTTTCCCTCCATCACTGTCCTCTTACTCTGCTTTATTTCTGTTTTAATACTTAATTCAATCTAAGATATTATTTCATTATTATTCACTTTTTAAATCACTTTTCTATATGTGTAAGCTCCATGGGAATAAGGTCTTTGCCTGTGCTATTTATTGCTTTCTCCTCGATGTGAAAGATGCCTCCTTTAAAGTAGGCACTCAATCAATAGTTGGTAAAAAATAAATAAAAATGAAATTTAAATCTTTATTTGTGACTCTCTAGGGGCATAGACTTAAGGCATAATAAACGACAACTTAAAAAGTGGGCAAGAAATGGGATAGGAAATAAAAGGATTGTGTAAAACTCTGAAGAACTTTCTATTAGCCTTCTAGATCCTCCCTTCTCACACATACACAACCATACGCCAACCCCTTCTCCAGCCTCTACAAAAAATCAGTTTGTGTTTTCTACAGGGAAAAAAAATCAGAGAAGTTTTAGAATTGGGGACACCGGTCACAGGAGAAACTAGAATTGGATACTCTATTGAAAACAAGGAAATCAAATATAAGCATGCGCATTCACTATGAAACCTTTAGGACCCTATGCCTCCTGCCTAGGAAAAGCAAGCAGCTAGGGTTCTTAGTATCCAAACGGGGTTCTATGGATATCCCAGGAGAAGACCAAGGAGCTCAGAAAAAAATAACTCCATATTCTGTCAACAAGCCAAACACGTGTACAACTTCAGTCATCATTCTAAACAGCAGCTCACTTTTGAAGATACAAAGTTAAATACGGTGGAATCTTTGAGGGAAACCTGCAAATAGAATGAGTTTAAAACAAATAAAAAGAAGATAAGAAAAAAAAGGAGAGGTTACAGAAAAAAAGAAAGAGATAAAGGAATTTCAAAGGAATTTATATAAGTGGCACTTTGAAAGGGGAATTACCAGGAAGGTATGCACCCATATTGGACAAAGTAGTAAGTCGGTACATAAAGTCTGATATTAATTACTTGAGAAATAGTAGTGAAAGCACATTAAACATATATGCAGGAAAATGTCAGAAAAACAGCAAAAAAAGTTAAAAGTGTTTCAAGGCAGTTGGATTATGGTAATGAGAAGAGCTCACTCCTGGCCACATTATGAGTCTTTTAATATCATTCAACATTTAAAAAATATGTGCATGTATTATTCTGAAAAAAATATATAGTCCTGAATAAATATTAAGCTCTGGCTAGAAATATGATTTAACTCCTTTGTGCAGTTGGGGTCAAGAGAGCTATCTTTTGCTGTTTTGCAAAATTTTTTTGTGGCCATATAATATAAACACAATAAAATATACAAGATGTGATAATATGGTCCATGCTATTAAAAGTTTGCAATCTCTTATGTATACAAAGTAGGAGTCAGGGTGGAAGTAGAAGGCTGAACAGAGTGTTGGTAAATTAATATATGTGAAGCAAATTCACATATGTAAATTAGCATATAATAGATACATTTATACCTGTATCAATAATTGTGTTTCTACATTTTACAGGGCATCTAGACTTCTAACTTGCAACTAGGAAGATAGTATTGACATTCATTGAGATGCAAAACACAGAATAAATAATATAAAAAGAATCAGGAGACAGATACGGTATGTGTAGGGAATAGGCACATGACCAGACCAGATCAATCAAATCTAGTATTTGAATTCTGAATGAAGGTATGAAAGAAAAAAATTAAAAATAAAATAGAATGCATATATGTATTCCATGATGATGGCTTTCTGATATCAATGAATTCTTGCTTATGGACGCCCTAGAGACTCCCTAGGCTTTACCCATGCTCCAGCCTGTTTCTCAAGCCTCCCATTTGATTCTGAGTCAGTATCAGAACTGACACACAATTTTGTGTCAAGCAATGATTTCACAGTAAATTGTCTTTCTTCCTGAGTCAACCAGCATCTATTCTTATTATTTTAAACCAAAGACTCATAGTAATATTTAGTAACAACAATGGTGTATATTAGTTCAAGTATGCATAGGGCATTTTTTAAGTGACATTTCATAAAGTGCATTTTCAAAGGCATCTTGAGTTCCTGAAATTCATGCATTTCCAGACTTGTAAAACAGCAAATAAAACATAAATAGTTAGGACACTCACATTTCAGAGGTGAAATTTTGTATGATTACATTAAGTGCAATAAGTATCTATTAAGTACTTGTGCTCAGGCACCAGACTAGGTGGCTATCATATAGATTAGTGTTAAGGGAGTAAAAGATCTGGTTTTGAGACATATACTTTGACAAATTCAGACAGAGACCAATAATAATTTGCATAAAAACTCTGTTTCAAGGAAGAAAATTATTCAACATGGAATAATACATGGCATATAAATGATGAATAATAGAATGAATAACCAGGTCAAGGGAGGAAACAATGAAGGTAATACCAGAACAGAGACATAATCCCAGCCTAACACACTTCAGTGAAATTTAAGAACATCAAAGCAAAGGGATTATTTAGCATCTAACATCCAACTACAAATCCCAGCTACTCTGATTGGGGCATTTTTTTCACTGGTTAAAAAGTAATTGTAGTGAAGGTATTTACAGCTGACTCTAGACATTAAATCATCATTTCTAGTAGTGGTGAGGGCAAGGGCTAATGGAGGTTCCTCCAAACTAATGGAGGAAATTGTCATTTGGAGTCACCATGGAAGTACTTAAAACGGTTGATGGCATAAATCCTGTGATGACTCACCCGGATGTCTACTTTAGAATTTCTAAGCCTTATTTCATATTCCCAAAGCACCTGACAGCTGAGAACTATTGCTCTTCTTTGGAAATTACCCATAACTAAAGAACCTCTCCCAAGTCACTGCCACTTCTCAGGGCAGTCTGCATATAATGACTGGTCAATAAAGGAGCTGAAGGTCCAGCCGTCTCTCTACAGTGCAGATCAACTACAAAGGCATCTGACTTCAGAGCACACTCTGGGGTTGCATAAGGCTCTTGATGATCATAGCTGAACTCCCTCTGCCCAATCCTTCTTCGTTCCTCTCCCTTACATAGAGGTTGATCTCAAGTGTGTTCCCTAATAGACATTCTGCACACCATCCCAGAACCTGCTTCCTAGAGAACCTGACCTGCCATAGGTTGGGGATGCTTCTCCAAATTGGAGGCGATGGTTTTCCAAGGTAGTCATTATTATCTAGCACATTTCAGAGATACCCTCTCCCACTTATCCTCTGTGGTTACCACCAGAATGCAACCACCTAGCTTAAGTGTTCAATAAGCTGATATTCATATCCTTGCCATTTAAGCACTGCCTTTCTGAGCAAGGCAGCCAATGGAGAACAAGAGCTAGTTGTGTTCAGGGTATGACGCATCAACAGTGATTACAGTTCTGAACCCCTAATAAATCCAAATGCCCTCTGAATGAACTGGAGGCAGTAAGCTTGACAGTTTTAGAAAGCTTTTGCTCCCAGTGAGCCTCTCACCTGTTTCTTCAACAAGTCTGTCAAATGAATTAAACTGCCTGAAAGTTTGAAACCTTCAAGCAGGTACTGACAAGAACTGGTGACTTAGAAACACAGTTGCCAGGGGAACGCCATCTGCTGCTGCTTCCCCCACTGCTAATACTCGCACAGAAAGACCAATGAATCTGGTTTAGGAGCCAAGATCTTGAAGTCTACAGTGCATGTTGTATATAATTACAGAGCACAAACAGGATAACAAAAATCTATGTTTTTCAACTATTAGAATTTCAAGGAGTCTGAGAAGAAAATATATAACCAAAATTTCCAAGTCCTTCTTAAACCTGGTGAAAGGAGGCCATCAATGAGGTCACCATAGATTACTTACCAAGAGACTTTAGAAACTGAAGACATAGCAGAAAGATTATATATTAGGAAAAAGGCTCGCTGCTATATCAAAGAGACAAAAAATTGTTATTTAAATAATGTAATAGGTTTTCTTTTGCTACCATATAACAGTCTGACAAATCTAGCCTGGCAGGCTCACCTTACTCCTTTTGGTCATTCATGGATATAGGAAACTTCTATCTTTTCTCTAGAATATATTTTCATCTACATTGTCAAAGCTATATAAATCTTGTCCATTAAAAACAGATAAATAAACCAAGGTCTAGAAAAAGTGGTTATATTTCAAAATGACCTGGAAAGTACACACCTCCCTTCTGCTCACTTCACATGGAGACATCAGGCTGCAGGAGAGGCAAACGAATTTAATTGATAGGTAGGGGTCACACGTTCAACAAGAAGGAGAAGCCAATTCTGTGGCGAGGCAGACTGCCACAGCCGGCAAACACAGCAAACAAAAGAATGTTAGCACGGTGTAAGGGAGTAGAAATGGAGGATGTAGGCAAAGGCAGAAAGCACGAATTATCACTGGATATCATTTCATATTGTCATATCAGACATATATTCTCTCAGTCTGTGGCTTACTTTTTTTCATTGTCTTAATGATGGCTTTTGATTTGAGGAAAATTTTAATTATAAAAAATCCATTTTATCATTTTTTTTCTTTTATGGGCAGTAGTTTTGTTGTTTTAGCTAAGAAAATTTTGTCTGCCACATGGTCATAGAAATGTTTTCGTATTTTTTTTTTCAGAAGTATATTTATATTTACAATATTATATAGAAGATATATATATATGTATTTACATAAAGGTCTATGATCCTTTTCGAGTTGATATCTGTAGAGGGTATGAAGTAGAAAACTAAACTTATCTTTCTGCGTGTGGAAATCCAATTGTCTCGGCTCCATTTGCTGAAAGGTATCCTATTGCTTTGGCACCCTTGTTAAAAATTGACCTTAAATGTAAGAGTTTATTTTTGGATTCCCAATTCTGTTCCATTTGTCTATATTGTCAATTGGGTAACCTCACACTTTATGGTGAAAAACTAAGATCAGGAGAAGAACAAGGATACCCATTCTAGCCACTTCTAGTCAACATAGTACCGGAAGTCCCAGCCAGAGTAGCAAGGCCAAAAAAAAGAAATAAAAGGCATCCAGCTCAGAGAAGAAGAAGTGAAATTGTCTGTATTTGCAGATAACATGATGTTATATATAAAAAACTCTAAAGACTCCAGAAAAACAAACTGCTAAAACTAATAAATTTAGTAAAGTTGCAGGAGGCAAAATTAATATGCAAAATCAGTTGTGTTTCTGTACATTAATAACAAACTATCAGAAAGAGAAATTAAGAGAACAATCCATTTATAATTACATCAAAAAGAATAAAATCTCTGGGAATAAATTTAACCAGAGGTGAAGATTTATACACTGGAAACTATAAGATATTGATGGATCTTTTGTTCAATAATCATAATTAAAATCTGTCATTTTTATATTTTATGTTCTGTGTTGTCTGACTATAAAAAACAGTTTTTACTTGAGTTGTTTTCAACCTTATTTCCTTCACTGAGCCATTTTTTTTATAAATCAACGTTTGGGGTTTTTTTCTTGCTATTTTTTTCTTATAGATTTCAACTTTAAGCTTTATAAGTCTCCTTTTCTTTATATATTTCCCTCTTTTTTTCCAAATGCCTTAACTTGACTTTCTAGTTTATGTTTTCAGTCTGTTTTCTCTATTACCAAAAGTATTTAAGTATTTATTATAAATTTTGAGTCCAGCTTTAACTGTATCCCATAAGTACTCCTATGAAATGCTTTTCTTTTCATTATATTATATACATTTTGTTCTTTCTACTTTGAGTTTTCTCTTTGATCTTTGTATCAACTAGGACAGCATTTCCTCATTTTCATGTGGGTTTTTTTTGTCATCTTTCTATCATTCATTTTATTTTTATTTGCCAAATCAGAGACTATGGCTAATAAAATAAATGTGACTTGAAATTTTGTGAGATTCCTATCTAGGCAAATATGCAGTTCAAAAGAAAAATATTCCCATCAGTAAGAAAAGAGGGTGATTCTCTCTTTGTAGGACTTAAATGGCTCACTATAACTACATAACTCATGTTCTTAAAAGAAAACCACAGGCCCAAAATGGAGTCACATTGTTAAGGCCCCATGCCAACAAACCAAAACTTAATAGTAAACTAACCGCAGCTTCAAGCTCTCCAGCTGTATGACCTTTAACCAGCTAACCTGGAGTTTCCTAGTCAGCACTAGGAAGAATCCACTGATAGACCCTTTCTGTTCACCTTAGGAGGACAACCTCAAACAATGCATACGTTGCTAATAATTTCCTTTTTTTCTGCCCACTCTCTGCCTTTAAAAACCTTTCCTTTTCTGCACTTCAGTGAAGCTCCTTTCTATTTACTGGGTGGTATGCTGCCCAACTCATGAAGCATTGAAAGAGACAATTCAATCTTTGATTTACTTGAATTAATATGATTTTTAGCAATGTTAACACTAGTTGGTTCTAAATCTCATTTTCTCTGCTTATTTTTGTTTACTTGAACTGTTAAACTCTAAATGCATTTCAGAATCTTATATTTTCTCACAAAGAGAAATTTAAAACTTTGGTTTCAGATTATTACTTAAATTTTCTTTGCAATCTATTTTACTGTGGAAAAATTCTTACCAAGCATGTATTTTCATCTTCCACCTACATTTAACTAAAGATTCATTAATCTTGAGATCTGATAAATGGTTTTCTTTCAAACTTTATATTTAAAAAGATGTCCTAATCTATCTCCACATATAAGTAATATTTTAGCTGATCAATATACTCTTAAATATATGCACTATGACCATGTACTATATGATCTTATAGCTCTTGTTTTAAATAAGATATCTAATGATATTCCCTTTTATGAGGAATTTTTCCCAGATATATTTCAAACTGTATATTTCTTCATTAATTCTGAATGTCTCAGTGAGCCCAGCCCAGACTTTTATTTCTTTGACTTTAATAAAGTGTTCAATTTAACACTAAAATAGTTCAAACATACAAATAAAACAGAATTATATACTGATTATCTTTACACCACAACCAATCTTTATTTTACATGATGTATTAGGATGTTCCATGTATGATTCTTACTAATTTTAGAGACATCATAAGATACAGTGAAGGACTCCATTTTTCCAACTGTAAAAATTTCCAGGAACCCTAGCTGATATGAGAATATATGAGTTTGTGTCCCTACTTTGTCACTTTTCCATTAGTTATCTACAGTCTTAGTAGGTATACCATCTGAATTTTGTCTCCTAATTATAAAACAGAAATAATGTTTCCTTATTAGGTGGTTGTGAAAGTTAGCAGGAATAACAAACAAAGACTGTAGCACAGAGAGAAAACACATGTCAATAAATGTTAATTCCATTCACCCTTAGATAAATATCCCTACTAATTTTTTTAAACCTATCTCAAATGCAAACTTTTTTATGAAACTTTCCCAGACTCATCTTAGCCAAGGGTTCTGGTCCTCCTTCGATTTCCTATAGCAAATGGCACAGAACTTTTACATACAATTGTTTTATTTATAATTGAGTAAGACTGTGATCCCCTGGAAGGCAGAGTTGGTGCTTCAAGAATCTGGGCATCCTAGAGAAATCCATAGTGCGAAGATACTTAATGTTGTCAGTATGTCAAAAAGTCAAATAGGAGAACTAAAAAGGATTCAACCTGCATCATCTCTATATTTTTTTAAGTGCCTCAAAATGCAAAACTTATTTTTATACACAAAGTGAAACATTTACTATTTTTTTTTACTAGGAAAATTGATTCCAGCCACTTGCCAATTACATGGCTGTAAGAAAAAAGAATGGTTGTTGCCATGGTCTACAAAGGTTTGTAAAACCTTGGGTGTTGGCAATGTGCAAAATACTCAGTTTTGACATAATGTAGTAAGGAACTTAATGACCACACTCATTCTCTTGAGTGCAGATGGATTTTACCAGGAGGTAACCTGCACACTTAGAGATTGTCCTGTGTCACCGAAGGTGCTCTGCTGATCCTTGTTAGAGAGCTAGACAGGGCAGGAGGCTTTAAAAACCAAAAGTGTCACACCTTTTTGGTTTTTGATTACACTGTCATTACAGTATCCGCAAGAGTAGCAAACAGTAAACCTGTACATTTCCATGATTTGGGGTTGTTTCCATGTCCTCCTGGCTGAATTTCTATTACCTCTCATATCAGCAGGTGGGTTTTCCTGGTCTGTAATCATTGCTATCAGACCCCTGTCAAGCTGAAAAAGGTTTCCTATGTTTATTCACAAGGAACTTCCACTCAATAGCAATGAATTGCTAAAGTCATTTGTTAATAATAACAACCTGACTTTTCTCCAAGTGCATACATAGTATTTAGGGTTTTACAGAACCAGATGTATTCTTTGACTATTTAAAACAAAAACAAGAAAATGTTCTATTTATTGGCATGACTTATTTATTGTTCTGGTATTGTTCATATGGATTATTTGTTATTTTGAGAAACAAAGAATTCCTTTGAGTGTCTTCCTTCCAAGACATTTCATTCTGGGCAAATAAAAATGCTTCTAAGGTGGGCTAGCAAGGAATAGCCAGCATTGATGCTGCTGCTCTTCCTTTCAGTCATAATATTTCTATTAATTGCTAAGGCTTAATGTATTTATTTGGTTCTAAGTACATGAAAACAATCTAAGAAGAATTCTTCATGTTGCGTAATAAATTATACTTATATTGTTTCTCAATAATACTGCTTAATGTCCCAAAATGTTTTGGTATCACTTCTAATATAGCATGTGAAATAAACTCTCTTATGGTTCTTAAAGGAATTGAAATATAATCTCTTAAGAATTTTAAATCTATTTTTCAAAAGACAAGGAAAGAAATAGAGAGGACCATTTTTCTGACTTTAGAAAACCAAAATATCACCCTGTGGAATACATCATTCTTTACTAATGATACATCTCATAGACAATCTATGGAGATCTAGTATTCTGACACAGGAAAAGACATTAATTTGAAATTTTTACTAACTGAGCTTATTTGATCAACTAAAAATCCTATTTATTGGATCAATAGAACTTACTGACCAAACTCAAGGCAGTTGTAAAGAATAGTAAAAACAATGAAGAGGAATAAGCTTTTGAGTCAAGAAAGATAGACTCCACTCATAGTGATATTTTCAGCCATTTGACTGATGGGTTTTTCTCATCTAAAAAGTGAGAGTAGTAACAACTTCCTTATGGTGCCTGGAATACAATAGTATTCCTTAGAGCTTAAGGTGTAATAGTACACCTTAGAGCTTCTGTGCCCTCTCCCTGTGGAATCATCCTCCACATGGATGTGTTTACCATCTTCAATGAGCTTTGAGGTCCAAATTTTTTATTGAGGTCTCACAATTTAGGTATGATTGATAAAATCACTTTCCACATGACTGAACTCGATCTCCAGCTCCCATCACCGGAAGCGGAGTTAGCTGAAAAGCCCAGCCCTGTAATCACACTTTGGTCTTTCTGGTGACCAGCTTCCATCCAGAAGCTATTTAGAGACCCGTCATGAGTCACCTCATTAGCATAAACTCAGTTATTCTCCCAGGGGCTCATGAATAACAAAGATAATTCTTTCCCTTGGGCAATTCCAAGGATTTTAGATTTCCCTCCCAGGAACCAAGGACAAAGGCCAGTCAAATTCTTTATAATACAACAGGTAACAATTCTCCATATGTTTCCAACTGCCAAAATTTGATTATTTCCTCCTCACCTCTTTTTTCCTCTAGCCTTGTGAATTTATGCTTTTAGAAAAGAATTGCTTTACTGTATTGTGAGGTGGTTTCTGGAGGAAGTAAAATTAGATACATATGCTATGCTACTATCTTAAATTCTCTACAAGAAATTGTTGTTCCAAAAATTCTAGTAAGTGTTGAATGAAAGAGAAAGCTGAATGACAGAGAAAGAAGAGGTTGGTACTGCTTTAAAAAAAAAAAAGAGTGAGAAAAAAGGGCCTCCTTCTATTCTTACTGAAGCAAAAAATGTTGATCCAACCTTGAACCCTCATATGGAAGAAAGACAAGATTTTGAGATTAAAAACCATAGTGAGATACATGTTCCTCCTCATTGAGCCCTGGTGGGGACACACCCAAGTCTCAGAAACTCCATCTCTTTTGCAAGGCTCATTTAGTGAAGAAAACATAAGAAATGGAGACCCCCTTGGGAGCAGGATTTAGAACAGCAGTAATTCCATGGAAGGAAGTAGTTTTAGTAGATACTAAGAAAAACTAAAAATACAAATGTAAGAAAGTTTTGGATTTTGCAAGGGATGTTGAGTCTGCAGGAACATACATAACCAAGAAATTTTCTGAGTTGTTCACTGAAAATATAAATTGTCTATTCACCAAGGTAGTGGATGTTCATCTACTAATAAACTCTCCCTAATGAAGCAGTATGTCAAATTCTAAGAGAGAACAGGAAGGATAATTGAGAGGTTTTAAATATTTAGAATGGAAAATTAAGAAAGTAACCTGGTTGCAGAGAAAATTTGGAAAACGAGTTTCACCAGTGCAAATTTCAGTGAAACTCCAAGTGAAAGTGGGTGATAGATGTAACTGTTCAAAAAGGGGTAACTGCTTTCTGCAGGTCAGGAGAGAGCATTGGTTCTATTGCTAGGTAAATGCCACTCATCCAAGATAGCTGGGTTAGTGGAAGCTTTCCCCCAGTGGACTTTTTTTAACATTTTGAAATAGCTCTTAGCCTTTGGTTTTATTTCAATTATCTAAGCAACCCATGACCACAATCAAGAAGTTTTTTAAGGCAGAAAAGCTCAACAATACTATTAACATCTATGGATGATTTCTACTGATGCACTGCTGTACATTCACTTCTATAGACGAACACATGCACAGTGTGCATACTCTTACACAAACACATGCAATGCCAGATCACATACCCATACCCATGTGTACATGTACATATGCACACACAATAACTCACACACAGTAACATACACGTGCATGATCACATTCCCACACATGCACACAAGTTAGAACACATACATGTTTATTTGTACACATATGTAAGAGAACCTCTCTGTGTGACTAGCAGGTCAGAGGAGAATTGAAAGCCAAAATTAAGGAAAATTACAGTTTAAAATTTTCTACCAACATCTGCCTTCTATATTAAAATTGAATTTCAACTTTCTAGCAGAATGTTCCTTTCTTCTGGACAACACATTCAGCAAACCCTTTATTATGCAAATATAAAGCAAGGACTCTGTTCCCAGTGAAGACCCGAGTGTAATAAATTTGACTACCAGACTCTGTAGTCTTCAGAGTTGAAGCATTGTATTCTGTTTAATTAATATACATTCAATTAATTTAAAGTGAATGTGTATTTCAGCAGACTTATGTCTTGAAAGATTTTCATTAGGGAATTTTGTTTCCTAAACTTGGATTTAGATGGACTTTTGCTTATTAATAATAATAATAATGGTAACATATTACTATTATTACTATTAGTAGTACCTGTTGTTTATAGAAATTATATTCTTCATTCTTAAAGTAGCTAGTTATAGAACATGCTGGTCTTAGAAAAATTAGAGGATCAATAGATCTGACCTATTATTTCATATATTTATTAGACAAATCACTATTGAAGATCCATCATATTTAAGAAATTATGTTAAAGACTAAATCTATAAATTGGTAGATATAGTCCCTTCTCTCAGGTTAACTTCTAGTGGAGTATTATTAAATAGTCAATTTATATTTCATTACCCAAATGGAATTCTAATAAATTTATTTTAAAAAGCATAATAAAAGGGTCTATAATAGAGTAAAAATTTACTCATATTGGGAATTTAAAGAAGTCTTCTCTGAAATTCACTGCTTATGATACAATATAAAGGGCCACTTTGATGATAGAAATGTTAAGTGCCTTTCCAGACAGAGGGAACAGATATAAAATGCTTGGTATGGGCAGTAGAACAGATAATATACGATGCTGAAATTGGTTTGTTTGTTTGTTGTTGTTTTGGCTAAGTCGCAGAGTAAGATGTTGAATGGTGTAAATTAGAACTCATGATAGCATTAGAGTTTAGGTCAGGGGTGTGTTTAGGTGATGTGTATAGATTATCTTACTTTTTCTTTCTAACAGTATCCAGTGAAGAATTTCAAGATAAGAAGGACATGACAGATTGGGGTTGTTTTTAGATCTTCTGGCTTCAATGTAGAGAATGAACTTGGAAAAGTAGTTAAAAGTGAGAATGAAAGGTAACTTAGAATTTCAATATAGAGAGATTTAAACAAGTCAGTCAGAAGGCAGCTTGGGAGAAATTTAACTTGAAGCTAAATTTATGACAGCAATAAGCACTCTTTTACTTAGAGGTGTGTTTATTTAGGGCTGCATGGAGTTGTTGGGCATTACTGGAAGTTTCCTTTTGGAGCTGCATCTACCTAGCATTGACAGAACTTGATGACAAGTTCTGGAGAAGAAGGAAGAAGGGAGGGTCATCGAAGAATCTTGAAGGCCTGGTATGTTATCCTGTGTTCCTTTAGTGAGGCATGAAAATCTGAAGGAGGGAAAGGAGATAATGAGTTTGATTTTAGACATGTGTATAAGACATCCAAGAAAAGAAATTATGATGAGGATGAAGATAAACATATTGGTCTAGAGCTCAGACTAAAAATCTGGCTGGAAAAATACATTTGAGAGTCTCAGCAAATTGATAATAATGGAAGCCATGGAAGTAGATGAACTTGTGTAGCAATACAGAATGTAGGGTGTGAAGAGGTGATCATTACTAAGCTGTGAGGAACACAGGCATCTAATCTTCAGAGAAAGAAAAATTACTTCAACTGAGGTGTGGAGTGGTAGGCTGGAGAAAAGCCACAAAAATGTGAAATAATTTAATACAAAAGAGGAGAACATTCAAAGAATGGATTATTACAAATGCAAACGTAATTCAAAGCCAAATAAAATGAGGATAGTAAAATGCCCATTAGCTTAAGTGACACGATGATCACTGGTAACTTAATAAAAGAGAATGGCCAGGTTGAGTAGTGAGTGGTCTATGAAGAGATGGAGAGAGCCAGCATAGACATCTCTCTCTTGAGAAGTTTGATTTGGGCTCTAATTGTGCTATTTGTTGTGATTTTTCTGTTTCTTTTCTTGTCTTTTATTTTTCTTTTTCTTATACTATTTTCCCCTTCTTTTTATTTTGAATTGCAATTCTTAACTATTCTACCTTGCATGGTTATTAATGTCTAAAGCCATTCAATTTCTTTAGTTTCTTTCTGAAAAACAGAAAGATTGACAGCTTTAAAACTAATTACTACCAATGCATGATATTGTTACATAACACCTTTTGTTGGTAATACCATTAGGCATCTGGAAAAGGGAATTAACTTATTTTCCCCTTACTAGTTAAATGTGTTATATTAGATGTTGGTTTAGATTATCTACATATTTTCCAATAATCTTTACTTAATGTGCCTTACTATATCTCAAACTTCCCAATCTAGATCTTTTTTCTACTCTCTAGAGGATTTCTCAACCTCATCACCACTGATATTTTGGTGTCAAGATAGATATTCTTTACTTGGAGGGCTGGCCTGTGTATTGTAGAATGTTTAGCAGCATTCCTGGCTTTTCTATTCACAAGATGTCAATAGTACCTTTCCCTCAGTTGTGACAACCAAATATTTCTCTCTATATTGCTAAATGTCCTTTGTGAGGCAAAACTGACACTGCTTGAGAACTATTGCCTTCAAGTACACCCTTTGGAATTTTCTTTATAAAGCTTTATTTTGTTTATCTGAAGGAGGAGGGTGATAAACTATCTTAATTCTGTTTCTTTGAAAAAACATAGAGGAAGTTTCCCTAGATTACCATTTCTTTCAGGCTAAGGTTTCTCGCAGCTTACATATCACCCATCCCAATTAATCTTGATGATAGTCTACAAAGAAGGCAGAAATCAATGTACTGGTAATAAATAGTGTTAACCAGCTTGATGTCTCCAATACACATCTTAATATGTCATCTGACCAGTTCTATCTTTCCATGAGCAAAACAAGTTTTTTACCTTTCTGAAAATGAACTTTTTCAATAATAAAGTGGGTATAGGTGAAGATGACATCATAATGAGTTGTGGTTAGGTTAGAACTGGGGAAACATTTTAAACATGATGCCTGACACATGGTGGGTACTTGGTAGGTCCTGATTGATTCTCTGCTCTCACTGGGGAAAGGAATAAAAATGACTGACAAAAGGGTGCAGACTCTTAAATATAAAAGTTGAACAATGAGGCTATCATGTTGCTCTTAATATAAATCTTTGTGTCATAACTATGATTAATGATGGTTTGTGACAATCTGAGGTACTGGATTTGAAATAAGACTACCAGTACTTTAGAAACACAGAGGGAATATATATATATAGAGAGAGAGAGAGAGAAAGAGAGGGAAAGTAATGCATTAAAAAAGGTAGTTACTTAAAGGTTTAAATATATAAAAATAAGAATTCTTCCATCAACAAAAAAGAAGTGATAATATTACATATATAGTAGTTTCTGAATGCTATTGTGTAAGATCAATTTGAATCTTATATTTACCTTGAGAAATTGTCAGACACTCAATTTCATTCATACATTAATTCTATTAACCAATATTGATCAAGGAATGGAAGAAAAAGCTTTGTGAAACACAAGTAAGTATTTATAAATCAGTAAAGATACAAAGGAATACAAAAGTGACACAAATTAAAATAAAATAAAGATGACTAATCAATTGTAGGGAAGTAAAAGGCTACATTTTATTTGACTATATGGGTATAATATGTAAATTTAGTATTTTGGATATCATAAAATGAGTACAATAAATTTTGATTTTCTGATACAACCATACCCATAACCAATATCAGAATCCAGAAAACTAGCATGGAATAAAAGTAAGTAAGCATTACATTTTCAGAACTTCCCAAAAGGCCAATGATTTCCCCAGAGAACCTGCTTGGCTGTGCCACATTTGTTGGAATTATATTGAAGGGTCTAATGTCTCATTACTTCTCTGATTTCCTCAATTCCATCCCCACTTGTAGATTCAACAACAAAAAATCTCAGTAGTTTTGCCTATGGTAGTTTATAAGCAAAAATGACTAAAGTACTTAGATTGTCCTCTACTGCATTGCTTCTAGGCTTTGCATATGACTAAGTTTGGCCAATAAGACACTAACAAACATGACACAAGTACCAATTTGAAAGAGCTTACACACTGATGGTTTTTTGCTTGCTGTGTTTAAAACCCTGAGGCCATAATGTGAATGAACTCAAGTTAGCCTGCTGGAGAGACCATGTGATGGAGATATATGTGTCTGGTTAGCAAGTTGCCCAATACCAGACTTGTAAACAAGGCTATCCTAAACCACCCAGCTGCCAGTAGACCCTCCTCCTAACCTCAGATAGATTAGTCAAGACAACCTAGAAAGAGAAATCACTCAGCTTACCCATTGAACCATGAGCTAAATGAAACAATTGTTGTTATTTTGGTATATTTTGTTATGCAGCCAAAGCTAGCTGACATATTATCTGATTTTTCTTGATTTCATTTCTTTGCTTGCATTTGATAATCTTCCCTTTTTATCCAGCATAGTGTTGATATTGAGTGCTGTAAGTATATGAAATAATTAGCATATAAGCTGACACATAGTAGGTTTTTAATAACTGATACCTCTTATTGTTGTATTATTATTGCTGAAAGAAAAGGTTAATAGCATATTTGTGTCTGTTTCTCTAATTTCAGAGACACTTAAGGATTTTACTCCCTGTTGAATCCTACAAACAACATTAACTCAAAGAATTTATAAGAATTATCCAGATCCAAAATAAATGAGATTCAAACTAAGGATGCTCTAAAGAACCAAGCAGATAGACCTCACTGAAAGAAGGTTTATTGAATAACCTGTAACTGATGCAAATGCATCAGATGATGAGAGCAAGTTTTGTATTCCTGTATATTATTATGTGATTAGCAAAGCAAAATACCTAAAAGAATCCAAGAGTTTATGGCTTGCCTGAGATGAAATAGCAGATAACTCAGCCTTATCTGGTAGGCCACACACTCCTAAATCTGGAGCAATTTGGAGATATTTGAAATATATCTCTAGAAGTAACAAGAACTCTACTATGCTGTTGACAGGTACACTGTATTGTCTGTGCTAGTCACTAGTCCAATCACTATTGCTTCATAATGAATTACCTTAATAGAAAATTCAAACTTAAATATGTAAAGAAGAATGCTTGATTTCTCGGAAACTGAAGTTTGATCTTTTCTCAATATTCTCCATTATGGCTAATATATTTTCTCTAATATTTTTCTGTCTCTGAGCATAGGATTGAGTGAAGATAAGCAAAAGGGACTTAAAATATTTCCACTGAAGAAATAACTCCAGGAGAAGACCATGAGAATTACAACTTTTACACAGAAGTAATTCACAAGAGTTAGAGGGGAGTGGTGATTCTCAGCACAGCCTGGTGTCTCTCACTAGGCTTTGCTTCTGGAATAGTCCTGTGGATTCATGGCTGATTCCTGGGATTGGAGCATGCTGCGATAAAACAGTTGGAGAAAAATCAAAACAGCTGTTTCTTTTCCAACTCTATGGGACATCAAAGGGTAAAGGCATGCTCAGTGTTAGTCATCTGCTCTATGTGTATCAAGAGATGCTGCATACAACAGAAACTATGGTATTCAGAAGCAAGACCGGATTGCCTTCAAGCAGCATCGGAGGAAATCAACATCAGCACAGGTACCTCTTATGGGCATTAAGGTTATGACATTTAATGGGCACTAATGCTGCCACTTTATGCATTGGTGGAAATGGAAGAACTGGAGATGAGAAAAAAGGCAAACACCAAATATATGGCTACTCTATAAGGCAAAACCCCATAAATTCCAGCACTATAGCAGAAGAATCTAAGGAGTGGAAGGCTAGGACAGAATGGAAGCTATATTAGGTTACGGCTGTCAAATTGACCCCATTTTTACTCTCATGGTTATGTGCACACCAGTGAGCTACAGCTACCACCTTTTCAAAGTTCCAAAGGGTTTCTCTAACTATATTTTCTCCATTTTTCAGTCTTGTTGTTTTGACTGACTAAGATCAGATTGACCAAATGTTTCCTGGGATTACATCTCAGTGTACTGTCTGTCCTAGGAGGCTGGGTGATTTCTGCTGTATCCTACAAAAGCATTTGCCATCGAGAATAATATACATGGCTCACTGTGTTGCATCTCACATAAATCAGAGTGAATATAGAGTACTGATAAAAGCTTCCAAAAAACTTCTGACTGTACCATTCATTCTAATTGCCCGCTTTTCTGGACTAATATTGGAGAAGTGACTGATTTTATTCATTTTTGACTATGAGAACAGATACAGTGTTTTTACATGTCTTTTGATTTATTGTCATTAAGTCAACCTCTCCTCTAATCCCCACCCATAACTAAGTAGATTCACAGTCCCTTTTGTGCTTACCTTTCTTTCAATCTATATGATACACATACACACTCCAAGATTTCAGTTTGGAGATGAACAAAATATATACTTTACTACAGTCCTTCATTTCATATCTTTTTTCTTCTTCACAAAGTCATTAGTAGGATATGAAAGAAATTTTGTTTTTCTTCCCTTTCCAGTCTAGCCAGACTTGGAAAGGTAAAATTTAGGTTTCAAGATTTCTCTAGGTTAAATCATTCTTTTTGACACTAGTTTCAAAGTACCAGTTGTTTCATTTAACCATAGCTCTATGGGTTAGCTCGGTGATTTTTCTTTCTAGGTTTTATTGACTAATCTATCTGAGGTTAGGTTGGCCTACTAGCAGCTGAGTACTTTAGGGTAGCCTTGTTTATAAGTCTGGTGTTGGGCAACTTGCTAACTGGACACCCACATCTCCATCACATGGTCTCTCCAGCAGGCTAACTTGAGTTCATTCACTTTATGGCCTCAGGGTTTAAACACAGCAAGCAAGAGACCATCACTGTGTAAGCTCTTTTAAACTGCTGATTGTATCATGTTTTTTTAGTGTCTTATTGGCCAAACCTACTCAAATGCCAAGACCAGAGTAAATATAGTAGAGGACAATCTAAGCAAGTAGATCTAAGTTTATTTCATCTGAATAATCTTTTATTACCATGTGACAAAGAGAAAACCCAGAGCTTACCACATTCTCTTAAGTCAGTGAAGGCAAATGAATTGAAAACCAATGGACTAGTTAAGATGAAGTGAGGGGACGCGAGGCACTCTGGAGTGTACAATTAAGAATCTTTCCTGTTAGAATGTATGAAAAGACACATCCAGAAAAACCTAAGGTGAGAAAAAATTAGCCATGAAATACCATCTAGCACTAATTAAACCAAGAAAACAGATCATGAACTACACTGACCATGGACTTAAGTAGAAGATACTAGCTGAACAACCATATATTGAAAAGAAACAAATGAATATGTTTCAAACAAAAGAACAAGATAAAACTCCTGAAACAGACCTTAATGAAATGGAGATAAATGACTTACCTGATAAAGAATTCAAACGAATGCCCATAAAGATGTTCACTGAGGTCAGGAGAACAATGTATAAACAAAGTGAGAATTTCAGTGAGACAGAATACATAAAGGTGACAAACAGAAATCATAAAGCTGAAGAATACAATAATTGAACTGAAAATTCAATTAAAAGACTCAACAGCAGACTAGACCAAGTATAAAAAGGATTAATGAACTTGAAGGCACAAGGGCTAAAAACTTCCCTAGCACAGGAAAGGAAACAGACATCCAGATCCAAAAAACCCAGAAAGTTCCAAACAAGATGAATCCAAGGAGACCCACACTGAAGCACAATATAATTAAAATTTCAAGAATTAAAAATAAAGAGATCATCTTAAAAGCAGCAAGAAAAAAATAAAGATACTTACAAGGAGACCCCCCTAAAGACTATCAGCAGATTTTTCAGCAAAAAAATTTACAGGCAAAAAGGGACTGGCACAGTATGTTCAAAGTGCTGAAAGAAAGACTGCCAAGCAAGAATACTCTGCCCAGCAAAGTCATCCTTCAGAATTGGAGAAATGAAGAGTTTTCAAGATAAGTAGAAGCTTAAGGAGTTTATCACAACTAAAAACCCTCACAAGAAGTGTTAAAGGGACTTCTTCAAGCTGAAACAAAAAGACTTATTAATAACAGGAAAACATGTGAAAGGATAAATCTCACTGGTAAAGGTAAATATGTCAAATCTAGAATATTCTTATGTTATAATGATGGTGAGTAAATCACTGAAAAGTCTAGTATGAAGGTAAAAAGACAAAAGAGTTAAAAACTATCACTACAGTAACATGAGTGGGTGCTCAAGGTAAAATGATATAAATTATGACATCAAAAACATAAAATGTGGGAGGAGAGTAAAAATTTAGCATTATTAATAATAAATTTATTTACTTTATTCAAAGTTAAGTTATTAACAACATAAATAGTTTATAACTCTGTTTTATGTAAGTCTCATTGTAACCGCAAAGCAAAATTTATACTAGATACCCAAAAGATAAATAGAAAGGAATCTAACCATATCAAAACAGAAATTCATCAAATCACAAAGGGAACAAGAGAAGAAGAAAGGAACAAAGAAATTACAAAGCAACCAGAAACAATGAACAAAATGGCCACAGTAAGTCCATACCTATCAATAATTACTTCAAATGTAGATGGATTATTTTCTCCAATCAAAAGATATAAAATGATTGAATGGATGAAAAAATAAGACCCAACTATATGCTGCTGACAGAGATTCACCTCAGCTTTAAGAACACACACAGACTGAAAATGAAGGGTTGGAAAAAGAGTCTATGCAAATAGAAACCGAAAGAAAACAGTGATGGCTAAACCTACAGCACATAAAAATAGGTTTTAAACCAAAGACTGTAAAGAGACAAAGTAGGTCATTATATAATGATAAAGAGGTCAATTCAACAAGAGGAAATAGCCTATTTGTAAACACTAATGCACCCAACAAGGAATGCCTAAATAAATCAATCAAATACTTTATCAATGAATAGATTATCCAAGTCAGTAAGGAAACACTGGACTTAAAATATACATTAAACCAGATAGACTTAACAGATGTCTATAGAACCTTTAATCCAACAGTAATACACCTTCTTCTCAGGTACACATGGAACATTCTCCAAGATAGAGTATACATTAGACCACAAAACAGGTCTTAATAAATTTAAGAATACTGAATTCCTATCAAACATCTTTTCTTACCACAGTGATATGAAAATAGAAACCAATTAAAAGAAGAAAACTGGAAAATTCACAATTATGTGGAGATTAAACAGCATGCTCCCTAACAACTAACAAAAGTAGAACAGGGAATGTTTCTATACTCATTTTACAAGGACAGCATTACCCTGATAAAAAAACTCAAGGACACTATCACAAAAGCAAATCACAGGCTGAAAATCTTGATGAACATACATGCAAAAATCCTCAATAAAATATTAATAAAGCAAATGTAACAAATTCTTAAAAAGACCATATATTATGATCAAATTGGATTTATTGCTGGGATGCAAGAATGGTTTAACACCCGAAAATCAATCAATGTGATACACCACTTTAACAATGTGAAGGATGAAAATCATGTGATCATCTCAATAAATGCAGAAAGAGCATTTGACAAAATTCAGCATCCACTCACAATAAAACTCTCATCAAACTTGGTATAGAGGAAACATACCTAAACATAATAAAGGCCATATAAGACAAGCCCACAATTAAAATCTTACTCAACAGTAAAAAGCTAAAAACTTTTCCTATAAGATTGGCAGCAAGAAAAGGATGCCCATACTTGCCATTTTCATTCAACATTGTACCAGAAGTCTTAGCCAGAGCAATTAGATAAGAAAAATAAATAGAAAATACCCAAAAAGGAAAGAGAGAAGTAAAACTTTTTACTTGCAGATAATATATTACATACAGAAAACCCTAAAGATTCTACCAAAAACTGTTAGAACTAGTAAAGCAGCAGAATGTGAAATTAATATACAAAAATCAGTGACATTTCTATATACTAATTATGATTATTAGAAAGAGAAAGTAGGAAAATAGTACAATTGCATCAGAAAGAAAATAAAACTAAGAATAAATTTAACCAAAGAGGTGAAAAGGCTGTACACTTGAAATTGTAAGACATTGATGAAAGAAATTGAAGATTACACAAATAAACAGAAAGATATTCCATGCTCATTGATTGGAAGAATTACTATTGTTCAAATGTCCATACTAACCAAAGTAACATACAGATTCAAAGCAATCCCTATTTTAAAAAACCATAAAAATTATAAAAGAAAAGATAGGGAAGTTCTTTGACATTGGTCTTGACACCAAAATCAAAGACAATAAATTTAAAATAAACAACTGGGACTACATCAAGCTAAAAAAGCTTCTGAGCAGCAAAGGAAACCATCAACAAAATAAAAAGCCAACCTATAGAATGGGAGAAAGTATATTCAAATCATATATCTGACATGGCATTAATATCTAAACAATATAAAGAGTTCCTGTGGCTCAACAGCAAAAAAACTAAAACAATTCAATTAAAATACACACAAAGAATAGACTTTTTCCAAAGACATAAAAATGGTATATTTGTATATGATAGGTGCTCAACCACGAGTCATCAGAGAAATGCAAACCAAAGCACAGTGAGATATCACCTCTCACCTGTTATGGTGGCTATTATAAGAAAGACAAGAGTTAACCAATGTTGGCACTCATGTGAAGAAAAAGGAACATTTGCGCACAATTTATGGAACTACAAATTGGTGGATTTCTCTATGGAAAATAGCATGAATGTGCCTCAAAAAGTCAAAAACAGAACTGTCCATGATCCAGCAATTCCATATGTGGGTATATATCCAAAGGAAATAAACATACTATCTTGAAGAGATATCTGCACCCCTATGTTCACTGCAGTATTATTTATGATAGTCAAGACATGGAAATAAGTTACTCTGAGGACTGAATAAATAAAGAAGATATTTATGTGTGTGTATATACAACAAAATATTATTCAGTCATGAAAAATAAGGAAATCCTACCACTTGCAACAACATAGATGGACCTTGAGGACATTATGCTTAGTGAGATAAGTAAAACAGAGAAAGACAAATATTGTATGATCTCACTTATAAGTGGAATCCTAAAAAAAAAAAAAAACTCATAGATTCAGAGAAGAGTTTGATGGTTACCAGAGACAGAGGGTAGGAGTTGGGCAAAATATGTGAAAGAGTCAAAAGATCCAAATTTCCAGTTGTACAATAAATCAGCCATGGTAATATAATATCTAGCAGGTTGACTGAATTGTTTTTATGAGCACTTAGTGGAGGCCCATGGAAAAGATTGGGCTGGAATGTGCAAGGCTTCTGAACTGTCATACTACCCTCATTTGAGCATATCATTTTTGCGAAAAATTCGCTTGTTCTGTTACTCTCATTTTGTTGGCTGCCATAACTTCTCCCATATTCTGCAAAAAATAAAGCAATTTGTCCTGTTTATTCTTGGAGAGACTTGTTACTCCTTTGAATTCAGTTTACCTGGTTGTCTTAGAACCTCAATTCTCTAATGGGCTCAAAATTCTGATAATGTACATTAGCTGTCTTTTCTTGTTGCTGTATTGGAAGTGATGATCCCTCGAAGTTTTCTTCACCTTTATTAGAATTGGAACTTTGAATCAAAGTCAAACGTACATAGTATGTTTTCTTTCCAAGTAACAAATCCATAAGTCAGAAACACTGAATGACTCAATTAAAGTCACACAGCTGGAAGGTGGCAGAACCTTGGGTACATAAGATTCCAATGTACATAATAGACAATATCTGTGGAAATACTGAAATGAGTATGACAATAAATATTATAGAATTCTAGGGTGTTAAAGCTATTGATAAAATCAACCAATATTGACCATGTATAAAGTAATGTGAACTCACTATATTATTCATCATAATACTAACAGTTAAGTATTATTATCATTACTATTGCACAAAGTAAGAAATTCCAGCTCAAAGTACTTAAATATATTTTCCATGAATATACATTAAATATGTAATAGAACTAAGACTCAAAGGTGTCTTTTGACCCCAAAGCACATGATCTTTTAAATTAGGAAGTACTATATACAACATACATGGTGTTAACTGCTGCTGTGTTTTCTTTAGGTTCCCAGACTAGTTGGCTGAATGGCTGGACTCTAGACTAACAGAGACCAAAAACATTACCACCTTGGCTTGTAGTTTTCTTATGGAGTAGAAATTTTATCTTCCTACATTTCTGGCTCAATATTGCTACAACATTCCTGTGGCACATTCACTTGGACTTGGTATTACTAAATCAAATTGGCTCTTTAAAGTGATTTATTCCCTTGTCAAAGTGATGGCAATGCAATGTACTTCAGTGACCACAGGAATGACCGTTGGAGATAATCTTGATCAAAGACCTTCCTAATTGTGTAGTTTTGAATGTCCCTTTACATTTCTGACATTTAGTTTTAATATATTTTAAACACTTCATAATAAGATGAACTACTTCACAGAATTGCTGCTATTGTTCTATGAGCTTTATAAACTAAAAGATTCTATATTCATGCTAATGAGTCAATATCTTTGTCTCTGTTTTACAATCTTCAAATGATAGAGTGAAATTGCTGAGGTCAAAAGAGTGGTTTGATTGATGTCTTCATTCTACCTAAATAGAAGTGAGCCTTAGAAGAATTCTCTATGTGTCTGTGATTAAAACATTTACTTCAACTGTATAACATGGCATCTTTCTCTTTTAGTGTTGTTTTTCCTTTTCCTTTCTTGAAATATTCCAAATACGTTAGTATCTTTTAGAATATTTTATTCTCCCTATTTGTCTTGTTTAAAAAGGAATGAGATTGAGATGGGTTAAAAATATAATGGCCGTTAAAGAGATAAGTATTTGCAAATGACAATGAGTATAAGTAACAGGGAGCAGAATGTGCCACCCCGAAACATGGCACTTCGCCATGTGGATTATTTTGGGCTGAAGGCAATCAATACTCAGATTTAGGAAAAACTTCTTACTTCCCCCTTGACTGCCTGAAAGAAATTAGAAAGGGGGCTTATACCAGGAAGAGAGCTATTACCAGAGAAAACATTTGTATCTGAAAGACTGACCTGCATGTCCAAATCTTATTTACCAAACATTTGGTCTTCTCACTGTTCTTGTCAATTGCCTTCCTCCCCTTTGAAGGCCCAGATCCTTATCCCTTTCCTTAGCTCAGAATAGTACAGAAGTCTCAGTTGCCTGGCTGGCTTGGAGTCTTATCTTTGTGGGGCTCCTGTATGTACATAATTAAATTTATTTTTCTCCTATTATTCTGTGTTTTAATGACAGAACCTAGAAGGGTAGAGGGAAAATTATTTTTCCTTCCCTACACAAGTCCCTCCCAAGAAAGACAAACTGTTCAAGATGAAAGGGAGATTCCTGAGACTTGGCTTTAATAAATGGACAAGAAAACTTTCAGCCAGTCAGAAAATGCCCCCAGTGCTTTCTCCTAGCCTATTAGGTTCATGCTACTATAAAAATAGTCTCATTCTTTCATGGCTTCTGAACACAAATAAAAGAATAATAAAATACATGAAATAAATGCATAGTAAAATTACAGAATTAAATTCATTCAAGATTAGTTTAGTATGAGCCTTAAAGGAAATTGTCACTGAATTTTTTCCTGAGGCTGGCATGCCCGTTCCATGTGTGAGAAGATACAAGGTTTTGGGGTGCAAAGTATGCCTAAAATTTGGAAAGCTTATTAATCATTTGTCAGGGAAAAGTAGTTGGTTCTTGCTAGTGAAAACTCATACAACATATGCATAAGGTAAGAATAAAATTAAAAGTTGAAGAGTTATAGGAATATAAGATATGTAAACTTTGTTTAGAAGAAAATGTTAACTTTGATTTATTTTTAGGTTCTTTGCATTTCAAAAAGCACTTTGCAGAGCGATCCTTCAGGAGATGCTAATGGTTATGGTATGAAAAAGTGGTCAAATAAGGCAGGTAAAGGAGGCGTACTTGATCTCCATCAAAATTTGAGTAATCCTGAAAGAAAAAAACCATGTTAGATTATTGTAATTTGTGTTTTACAACTGATATTAAAATATTATGTGATTTTTAAATGCTACACATATTAATATCCAATAAGTCTTTTCCATTTCAGTTTAATGATACTTGTGCTTTTAAAATTGGATGACAAAAAATCAGGGTCTAATTCCTCTTAGTTTACCTTGCCAAGGTTGAATCTGAATTATCATACACACAATAACCAACTCTGCTCTTCATCTAAAGACGACATAATCTAGATAAAGGCAGAAGAAATGAATAAAGGCTTAACTGTGGTTGTAGCTCCAGAGGGGAGGCAAGTTCGCCATGAAATTGATGAAACCAAAATAAGTCATGGGAAACGGTAGGTTGGGAGAAGGTTGTTAGCCAGGCACGGCACTGTTCATCCACTCCAGCTGCTGCACTGTCCTTCCCCATTCCTCTGCAGCCACCAAGCACTATCTTCCCCCGCCTGCCCCTTCCAGGAGGAACTCCATGGGTAGGGCCTTGGTGACTGGAAAATGCCAGACCAATTACACACCAGGAGTGTGTAATTGGCTCTTTAAAATAGAATGGCTGTTTTCTCTGCACTCCTTACCCCAGAGGCTGCAGTGGTAAATACCTATTGATATGTAAATGGCTAAGACCAGGTGGGAGATTCTGGAAATTCTGCCATTTACCCTACAGTGGTGTTCACAAATTTACAATTGAGAGAGTGTCATATCCTTTCACTTTAACTGCCCGGAGAAGGTAGAATTCATCCTATGTCTCTTCACACAGTCTGTTGGGGCATCACTTTTCTATGGCCACATGGGACTCCTAAATTCTTTGAAATTATATTTTGTTAATGTATCTTCTCAATAATGGAACTATTCATATCTCTAGAAAATGAAATTATGACCTACAGTCTTCATCTATATTAAAGATTATAATCACATCTGAGTTTTATAAAATAAGAACCTTAAGTGAAGATATAAACAAAAGATAAATGAGGGTTTGTTTTTCTCTTCTATCATAAAATCCTTTACAACAAGCAAGTTTAGAAAACAAGAATAATCTTTGCATGAAACGTTATTTTGTTTTTACATTCTAGGCAAAAGATAATGAGAACAGATGACTAACCCCCATCTTGATTTTCCACTTAGATGATTCATTAAAAAATAGAAATTTTATTATTCCTGGAAATTACTATAGAGTAAAATCAAGAAAGTTTCTAAACATTTTCCCCAAATATAGAACTTATTTTTGCATGAAAAAGACTCATGTTTGAGTCTCTGAACTGTGAAAAAGAAGTATGCTGAGAGGTTTGAGGGCCTACTCCAAAAGAATGCAACTCACACAACCGTATATGATGTGGAAACACTGCAAGTAAGGGGTGTGGTATTTGGGGATCCTTCCATTACCCATGGAAACCATCGCCTTATGTGTAGAACCCAAGGAAAGATTCTCTTACAATGGAGACTACAAGCAGAAGGGAAACTCAAGATAGCACTTGATCCCAGAATGTACACTATGCAAATACATATGAAACCCAGATACAGAAGGTGACAAATTTCTAAATAGGCAGTGTGAAATATATGATATATATATGGAATAAAATATGCTAAGTGTTTCCCACAAATAAAAATTTTCTCTTCTTTCTGGGAACACATATAGACAATATTTCCCAAACTCTCTTACAGTCAGTGATAATACATGGAAAGTGAGCAGATGTAATACGTGACTTCTCCAGACCTGGACACAAAAAAATTCCTATTCTGCATCATGTCACTCTCCTTCTTGGTGACTGATGTAACACAGGGCATCTAGGAAACCATGTGTTAAAGATAACAGAGCTACTCCCAGCATGGGTCCTTTAGTGGTTACATTGAATATAGCTTCCCTACTCTTCCCTGTCTCCAACCCCAAAAATGGTACCATCATGGACTTTGTTGTGAGCAATCAAAAAATATCTATTAAGTTGGCAAATCACGCATTTGAGTCTATTTACTACTGTGGCCTATCCTAGGATAATTAACACATCTGCTGTTACCTCCATTTTGGATGGTAAAATTTAAATAATAGACTTCACCAACCCAATGTGTTAAAAACAAATATTTCATCAAAGAATATTTACACTATCTGAAGTTACGAATCTGAAGATTAAATGAGCTATAAATGGTAACATTAACAAAATGCAACCACTAAGTACATCAAATCAGTTCAAATTTTTGAACACTAAGAAGCAAATTGAATTTGAATTATCTGACACTACATAATGGACAATAAAACCCCCCCAATCCTATAAGGCTATATCATTTCCTTTCTGACCATATCACAGGGAATAAAACAGATATTATCTGATTTCCAGGACCTTCTACACCCTGTTTATTTTTGGTTGCTGATATTGTTATAAAATCTTAGCAAAATAAGAAGTGGCAGAACTGGGACAAATAGGCAAGAACTATATATGGCCACACACATATGCACATGTGCACATACACAAGAAGATTCAGATAATACAATGGAGGGACAGATGTCCAGTTTTCAAGTTGGTACAATGAGTTGACTTTTAAACCTGCAGGTAATCAAGAGGGATTAAGCCTCTTCCATCAGAGGTTTCATCCAGCAAGTTTTCTCTATTTGTAAAACATCATGTATCATGTATCATTTACATAACATTTTAGTTTATTTTTTTCTTACAAAATCTTATAAAAGTTCTTCTGTCTTGGTAGCTGCTTAAAGTTCTTTCTTTTCAAAAGTCATTATGGATATTTAAGGGGGAATTGCAAAAGAATTACTCATGGAGTGTGAACTTAATTCCAATTTTATTTATTCTTAATTTGTCTAATATCTATTTTTTGTAGTTTGATGAAATAAATGTTTAAAGTAAAATGTCTATCTGATATTTGTAGTAATGATTTTCATCAATTATTAAGTGTATGGTAAGCAATACTTTTTCCATATAGTCCCATAAATTGAGGGCTGGTTTCTAGGACATGGAAAAGGTTAAACTAATGAATGATTCAGACAGTCTTTCATTCTTTATTAGGAGTGCATTAATGTCTGAAAGAAATGAACGATCTTCTTGAATTGTTAAATGTGTAAATTTCATTTCAAACATGCACACTCCTCCATCTGTTTAAAGACTGATATGTCAATGATGAAATAGAAATTTCAGAAACTAATCAAGTTTAGAATTCCTGAGCTCTTAGCTGGTTACTCCTGTAATACTCACACAGCACATCTTGGCCTGATTATGAGAGATCAGAAGGAAAAGGTGGCATTTGAAGCAAACAGTTTCCACATAAATAGGAGATGTGATTTTGTTATGAATTATGGAAAGCAAGGTGAGACTTTTGAAAGGATGAATCTTAACAGACTACTCACAATTTTAAATAGAATGTCACAATTTCTCATATTTGAAAAGGCTGATTATAGAATTTCAAAGAAGATAGGTTTTAACCTACTGTCTTCTACTTTTTAAAGAATTTTCAGATTGTATAATACAATACACATTCCTAAATTACATATTTATTTCAGAGAAAATGCAAGTGCTTTTCTTTATCTTGCTTTTGTGTTTTGTCAACTTGGGCACATAAAAATAGAAAGTACATTAATGTTTAGTAAATGTTTGCAAGCTATCTTTTGAGAGGCTTTTAAAATCACAGAAACTGGAAACAATAGTAATAAAAATAACAAAAATAACTTGTATATTTATATTGCATTATATAATTTAGAAAACATTTTTACAACTGTTACAATATATAACCACATTTAATCCTTAGGATAACTGTGGGGGAAATACCTTCCAGTTCACAATTGAGGAAACTAAGACAGCACAGTTCAATGACTGTAGTTGGAGGGGACCACAGCCAGGAAATGTGTTACAAGCTCTCTGATGCTGAAGAGTTGGTTAGTAAAAGTCTACAATAGCTGTGCAATTATGTTTAAATATCAACAAGTAACAAAAAAATTTGGTGAAAATGGATATCCACCTCTTCATTGTTTGTCAATTCCTAGCTGTCCCTTCATGTTCAGTTTCAAATTCTAGAGAAAAAAAGAAGCATATGTAGGCCACTTATTATCTGTCAAATACTAGAATAGACCCTTCAAGAATATTCCATTGTCAAACCTGCAGGATAAGAGAAGTTACTTAACATAACCTGAATGTACACAACAACCAGTGGTAAAGACAATATTGAACCCTAAACCTATCTGATTACTAAACCCTTTTTATACATCATAGCTTATAATATCCCTCATTCCAAGTAGCATGCAGAGTTCTGACATCTACCACATACCAAGAATAACTGCTTTCTAGAAATGCTGGTATGACAATTCTCCTTACCTCATAAGAGAGCATCTTTTGAAAATAAATAATATATAAAATGGTCCAAATCTGGTGGAGATTTCCCTTGAATTTAGGCATTTAAATGAAGGATACCAATCTAGAAAAGGTCTGGCCCTTTTATCCACTTTAGACTCACTTTTTTAATAATAAGAACTTATGTCAGTACTGAGTAAAACTTCAATAGATTTGACCATTGCGGAAAATTCTCAGGTCTCCACAAGTCAAACATAATAACCATATATATAAAATGTAAGACTTAAAATGAACAATGACTCACAACCCCCTTGAAAATATATCAGGTCCTTGACTTCTAGGAAAGGAGAATATCACTAAAAGAGTAAATTTTTGGATTTTAGCTTCATCTTTTTTGGAATTTAGCTTCATCTAGGTATGACCTTAGGGAAGCTATTTAGTCTCTTTGTGATATACCTTCCATATTAAAATTTGGAAATAAAACTAAAATTAGATTAAAATTTCAGATTTTAAAAACCAAATGAAATAGTCATTCTATGGATGGGATATTAGAAATAACTAAATATATTAGTTCTCATTTCCAGTAACCTCCTCAAGAAAGACTAGAGATTTGGTTAAAAATACAGAACAAAAATTAAAATATTCCCAATTATGTAAGATAAGAAGAAATAATCAACTCAGAATTTCAACTTGAAGAACAGAAATAGTTTGGGGATGACTATGTTTCTATAATATCATACTATATAAAAATGTATCTAGTTTTATCTTATCAAATCTTACACATTTATAATCTAGAGAAGGTAATTTCTAATGTACATTTCCCCCAACCTCTGCAAAATTCAGCACATATGAGATGAGGGACTGGATGGATTACAAGTTCCATTCAAAATACAACAATCTTTTACACAAAGATCCTAATTTGCCATTTATCAATTTATCTAAACTTCTGAGATTTCTTATGTTCATATCCTATCCAAAAGTAAAGTAATAGCACTAGCTTTTTTAGTGTTATATAAACTAAAAAGCCAAATTTGTTTAGAGTTAACATGTAATAATTTATTACAAGATTTTCCTGTGGTAAGCTTTTGTAAAGATTTTTGTTAAATGATAAAGTGAAATCAATCAATAAACAAGTATTCAATCACATTAACCATCATAGAGATAAGAATTATCAATATGCAAAAGAAAAATAAATTACAGCTACCTTCTTATCAGAATAAGCCATTGTAATTTCCCTAAGATATTTTTCCCAATTAGCTCAACACTTCCAAGAAGTAGAACAATTTTCTCCCTTTGCTTTACCAGAAAATTGGACCTATTATTTTATTACTGTACCGTTAGTGACTCAAAATTCTCAGCTTAACAAAGAAGAGTGTGAATATAAATTCTCTACTACAGAGTGGATTTCTTTAACAGAATTGTATTTGGAAAGACTAGCATTACAAACCTTAAAGTAAATAAAATCATAGGAAATATCAGCATTCTTATTTTTTCTGGAGAAAAAGGAGAGTCCTTGATTTACCTCTAAAAAAATGGGAATACCAAAAGGGAATTACCAGCAAATACATGAAAACTAGACATCCTCCTTCAATTAAGGGAGGTAATATAACATTTAACACAATAGATTGTAAGTTTTCTAATCTTACAGTTAAAGTAAGGCTCTGGAATATAGGATTCTTGGCATGGAGTGATACAATATATATTTTTTCAATCACCAGGTCCTAAGCCCAGCCACCAATACAGAGAAGTAATAAGAAGTGAATTCCTATATATTAGTTTAGATTCCTTATTAGGTACAGAGTTAAGTGATATCTGAATGAATGGGCGAATGAGTGACTGACTGCCTAGCCCCCCTGCATTGACCAATTTATACAGCTTCAAATGCTTAACATGTCTATATTAAGGTATATAGAAAATAGTTCAGGGACTCCTTATATCTAGGATTTCTGTCCCTATTCACATCAGTTAGTCATCTTCAAAGAGTCACAGGTAACTTTTCACTCCCATTTTCTGAAAGGGAGAGAGTGAGGTGTCTTTTAGATGTTTTAGAGCTCCTTGGTTAATAAAGTCCTGAGTCTCCTTGTCATGTCCGCATGTTTCCCAAGAAGTGAACAGAAACAGACAGATGAACTCAGGGCATCAAGCTGACTGCCTTACCCTTAACCATTAGAATACTTCATAAACAAGGATGCTAATGACTTCAAGTACAAAACTACTTTTAATTTGCTACTTTATGTTTTTCTGAAACCACCCAATTCTGTGTCTCATGACACTGAAATGTGTGTCAGACTGATCTTGTTTAATGTGGAACAGCCATAACTCTTAGCCCCTCTCCCTTCAAACATACTTTTAGAAAATAGTCATTTTTCCATAATAGTGAAATTATCAGTTCCGTTATTGAATCTAAAGTCAAAATAATATGCTGTAGCTTAAATAAGTGGAATGTTGTTTCTTTCTCACATATCAATCCAAGCCTAAGAATCCAGATTAATATTGTAAACCAGATTTTTCTGCCTTTTTGCTCTGCCATCCTCGACATACAGATTCTGTCTCATGGTCTAACACAATTGTTTCAATTCCTGTCATCGTAAGTGCTTCTATACAGGGGAGACAGAGCAAGAAACATGGAATTCATACCTATTCCCTTTAAAGGCAGGGTCCAGCAGTGATGCTCGTGATATATGCTCACATTCAATTGGTTGAAACTTAGCTGTCCGATCACATATAATATCAAGAAAGGGACCAAGGGGACTGTTCAGTTGAGTGACCATATTCTACTGAAAGTTCTAGTACAAAGAAAGAAGAAGTAAGGAAAGTGAGCACTAATTAGCCTATGTGTTGCAATCATTTTTTTCATCTACCCCAAATCAGGAAAACTGGGCAACTGACATCCCAGACCTTTCACTATGAACAGGTAATGGACAAAATGCTGGTTTTTCTAATGTCATAAACCAGTGATACCAAATATCATCTCTACTCTTTCCTCTGTTTGGCTGAAAATTCTTAGTAGGTTGGACAAAACTCCTTTAAGTTAAATAAATATTTAATGGTAAGAACACCACAAAATTTTTAGATTTCTAATAATTTAAATGTTTCTTACATCTGTCCTAGCTATGACATCTTGGCCAAAATACAACCAGCACAAGAGAATCTGCTAAAGGAGTAGAGTTGGTGAATTCATGGTTCCATGGTCATAGCCATCTGGAGGGGACCAAGACTCATAGCAAGCTATCCTCCAACATAAATATACTCTTTGTCTAAATAGCCTTCTTGGAAATAATTCCAATGGTCTGAAGGTGAAACTGATTGGATACTTCTTTTAGTACTTCTATGACTCAACCCAATCAACAGTTCATGCAGAAATTATAGTTCAATAGAGCTGCCACACATTTCCAGCCTGAATATGTAGTAAGTACCCATAACCATTTA
This sequence comes from Manis javanica, assembly GCF_040802235.1. NCBI lineage: Eukaryota > Metazoa > Chordata > Mammalia > Pholidota > Manidae > Manis > Manis javanica. The sequence goes on from NC_133162.1 coordinate 67,787,944, forward strand.
AGGTAGCTATCAGTCCACACACGGGTAATTAGACACCACACATTCTTTAAGTTTATCACCAAAGTATATTAAGCAGTAGTTTATGAATGGAACATCTGGTCTCCCTGGCAGAGACTAGTATTAATGAACATCACAGATTCCCTTTCCTTATAATGTCTCTGGATGAACATAACCCCTAGGCAGGCCTTCTTAGATTTCATGTCAGCAATATCTTGCAGCTTCTTATAGGTTTTCCCTATCAGACCTTCAAAAAGAAAAAAGGCAAGTAGCTCTTTCTCCATTTCAGCATCCATGGTTCCACTTGCAGATTGTTGACAGTCTGTGCTAGTGTGTTCTGATACTGAGAAGTCAAAGTGATGAAAAGGTTAGAGATACAATCATAGCTTTTATCAAAATGCTCATTAATGCTTATTTAGCCTGCAGCAAATCATTAATTCACTATTATACTTACAAAAGGACATGTGAATAAGGGAGGGAAGAAAAATGTGAATAATCTGTTGTCATACTCCACTGGAAATTTATGTGTTACTTGCTTCACATAGGTGTAGGAGTGACCACTGTATGTGGTTCTATCTGCCTATGTTTTTGAGATGATCTACCATCTTAAGAATTCTCTTCTTATGTGCTTTTAAAACTCATCATAAACAAGATTGTATAAAGCATCAACTTTTCTATCTGAAGCTCTCAAAAGACTCTTACCCCAATCTGAGTGTCAAAATATGATACATGATTTGAAATGAAGGCACAGTCCAGCTTAGAATAAAAGCTAAATTCCAAATGAGCACATTCAAAGAGTACTCTACCCAGGTGTCATATCCTACTAAGCATTAGCTTTACTACATCCTCTTTTTTTCTTCCTACTTCTAGTCCTTCTAGTCATACTCCTAGGATCCAAAATAAGCTGAAGGCATTGTCAGACAATATGAGTGGATTGACAACCTCCTGGATGGCCAGTCATGAAGCAAAAAAAGGGATATGAGCAGAGACTATAAAACAGACATTTTCTCTGGAATAGCAACAGACTCACAGACATCTGTAGAACAATCTATGTGCCAGAAAGTTACAGGAGTTCTAGATAGCCAAGACAGCTACATATACTGCGTATAATAAAGTTTTCTGTGATGGTATCTCTATATTAATTCTTTGCTTTTTAAGTATACATATAGAGGATTCTTCTAATATCCAATTTTTCTAAAACCTTGAAATGATTCCCTCAAATGAGTTTGTCTTTTCATCCTATCTCAGGCATGCCCTTAGTCATCCCCAAAACCAGAATCAGTTACCACCAGTGCCAGAGACAATATGAACCTGTTCTCTCCCATCACATTCCTGCAGTGACCTGTAAATTCTGCATGGATGTTAAGAACCCCAGAGGGAAGGGAAGGGGCAATACTGATGAGGTGAGTTAATTTGACTGAAATAGAAACCTACTGAATCTGACTGGGTATACCTGAAGGTACTGAAATTAAAATTTTCACTGCCAAGTAAAAATAAGAGCTTATGGAGAAAATTAAATTCCTTTAGAAAAATCATTTCAGTTGAGTACACATCTGTTTTGTGGCTGACTACTATTTATTTATGTTATAACGTATATCATGTAAATTAGCTAATTGGACCAAGTAGTCCATATCCCCAATACCCTCTTCATCAGCTACTGATGAATGACCTGACTTCAGAGATACCCTGCAGCATTCTCTCAAACAGAAAAAAATTAAAATAAGAGAAAGAAAGAAAAGAAATCCTAATGGATGAGTGCTGGCTGTTTTCTTATCCTTATTAGTATCAGTAAATAAAACAATTCAGTCCTTAAACCTGACACAGAATACCATCAATTCCTTACAAACCCGCAGGGCACCATGAAATCAGGGTACAGATTCTGGGTCCCATATGCATTAAGTCAATTATCCAAAAATAACCAATATTCCCAAATTCCTTAAATTCATCCTAAGCCAAGAATTCACACAGACACTGAGACTGAGATATGTCATTAAGTAATTGTTCTTTAATATACCTCATAAATCATTGTTCCATGGTAGAGCTTTCTTCTCAGAATGATCTTGAAAGAGTTTGGGGTCTTTTGGAGTTGTTTATTCTCCTCTTTCATATACCCATTTTCCCCTCGTGTCTCAATGATTTGACCTTCTTGTTTATTGCCATTCTTGCTAATAATGTGCCTTGATTCTCTGGAATTTTAACGAACATGTAAACGATGTTTTCAGTGTCTTCACCTGCCATTTCCTTAACACCCTCTCCTTCAGTAATGTTGTTTTGCTCATTTCAGTCACTTGTCCCCATGGTCATATGTTATAAACCTTCTAATTACATTACCAGCTACCCCTTCATAATTTCTGTGTTGTACTCTGAGTACTCTCAGCAGGTACTTTTTCTCTTTTCAACTCATTTACTTGACATACAACTATCCTTGACCCTACCAGGTCCCCTATTCATTGATCCTACAAAATTTAACTGTCCTTCACCCTTTTACATTCTTTCTGCCCTACTTTCCTAGATATGTTTCATTGTCAAGTATAATTACTGTATTACATATACATGTGTCCCTGCTTTCACTTTGTGGTATTCATATTGTGGTAAAACTACTTGTGGTATTCATCCTGTTTAACACAATTCTATCTACTCTGTGCCTATATCCATAAAGCTGATTGCAGTTGGAACAAAGCACAAAACCTATCTAGTGGCTTGTTTCTCTTTAAAGGAATGACTGGGAATCTCAAAGAGATCCTTAATCCTGCCAAGCATCTATACTCTGTTTAATCCACCCATTTGTTTTCTTTTTCTTAGGTGAACTTTTCATATCTTCCCATCTCACAAAATTCCCAGTTCTCATTTATCCTCCCACATTCTCATTCCCACTTGGTAACTTGCTACCTAATTCATTCAGAATACTGAGCCTTCTGTAGACTCCTATCCCCATATCTACAAACTTACTAGCATCTATATCAACATACTGCATTCCCATCTTTCACCATAACTTAACTGTCCATGTTCCCTTATAAAGCCAAATCTTCAACTTCTGTATCAGGGTCTATTGTCTCTCTCACATACTTGAACATCACTCTCGCACGTTCTTCTTTCTCTCTTATGTCATCAGTTATTCTTTTGGGTCATTTCCATCAGAAAAAAGATCTGTTATTTTCTCCAATCCTAAAAGGAAAGAAAAGTAAAAGCAAAATACAAACAAAACTCAGAAGATTGGAGACTGTTGAGAATTAGGCTTGGGGTTGATTAATGATTGTGCATTGAGTCCCCTATACAGAATTTTATTGTTGTTAACAACCGTTTGATCAATAAATGTGAGAGATGCCCTCTCAAAAAAAAAAAAACAAAAAAAAAAAGTTAACAAATGAGAGAAACAACACACAAATCCAGACAGTCAACTCTAGAGCCTATACTCTCTAACTACTACAAATACTACCTTGGTTTCCCCAATTATAAGATGGGAGCTCATGATCACTAAAGAATCTTTGGAAATTTACAGATAACATATTGGAATTTCAATTAAGTGTGATTATTTTTAGAAATGAAGATGCTCTGGTAAACCTTATTTACATTTTTGCTGTTAAATTTTCCTAAAATGCTTTTGATATTACTATCAAGGTATTTGCTGCTCTTAAAGGAAATGCCTATTAAATGGCATTATATTTACTGAGATTAGAGGATTAGGATAAATGTGTATTGATATCCTAATAATACTGCATTTTTAAAAGTGTTATGGATTACATCATTTTCCCTATTTAGCTATCCCTATGTAAGACTGCTGAGTCAATGTATAAAGTAGCCTTTCCAGATTCTTTTATCTCTTTCTTGAAAGTATCTTCTCTTTCAGTGACTTTAAATCTTTTATCTGTCAGCTATGAAAGGTACTTTAGTATTTTAGTATCTGTAATAACATTAATTGACTCTTCTTTTTCATCATTTCTATAAATGTGAAGTCATCCACATGTGTTCTATTTAGGCTATGCTCTAAAACAGTGGTTCTCAACCGAGGTGATTTTTGCCCCCCAGGTACATTAGGCAGTATCTTTTGGTTGTCACAATTTCCATGAGTTGGGGTGTGTGTGCTGGTATCTAGTCATCAAAGACAGGGATGTTGTTAAACATTCTTGAAGATATCCTGACCCCTATCCCCCTTTCCCCAAATTATCTGGTACAAAATGTCAACAGTGCCAAGTTGAGAAACCCTGCTTTTTTCCCCATTGGCTAGTTGCCCCTTGAATGGAAACAACTTCCTCTTGCTCTAAATAAAAACCTTTATTTATAAAAAAAAAATAATACAAACAAAACAAGACCCACCTTGACTCTTCAGTTGTCACTCCATGTCTTTGCTCCCCTTGCCAGAAACTTCTTGACTCTGCTGTCCATACTCATTGCTCCAAATTCCTTCCTTCTCATTCTTTGCTACAACTACTCTGATCATGCTTTTTTTATTCCCCTCCCCACATACCACAAAAAGACTTGTCAAGATTACCAGATGACAAATGCGTTATTCAACCCAATGCTCATTTCTCAGTTTTTAATTTACTTGATTCTTCATCAGTTTTTAACTTGGTTCATCCTTTCCTTCTTCATACACTTTCTCCACACAGTTTCTCAGACACTAGGCACTTTCCATTTTACCCTACTTCTTGGTCACTTTTCATTTTCTTTTACTAGGCTCCCCTCTCCTACCTTAACTCTTCATATGGAATTGGAATACCCCAGGTCCTCTTCATTCGTCCAACAAGACACTCCCTTGGTGATCTTAGCCAGTCAAGACTTAAAACCCGTCTTTGAGTCAACAACTCTCAGTATTGTTTCCAGATCAGATCTCACTCCTGGACTACGGACTTACATATTCACATGTCTATTAAGTACCTCCACCTGTGAATCTGTTGGGCATCTTAAACAGAACACCTACAAAATTAAACTACCTTTCCCCAAAAACTCCTTTTGAAGCCTTCCTCATCCCAGCAGAATTTTCAACATCTTCTTTATTTCCTCTCCTTCTGTCACACTCCATGTCAAATCTGAAAGGAAATAGTGTAAACTCTACATTCAAAATATGATGCTGATCAGTGGTCTCCCACTCCTCCACCACTCTCCATTCTGGGCAAGTCACCAATATCTCTCACCTGGATCACTGCACTGCAGTATCTTCTTCTCTCCCTTCTGTCTTTGCCCCTCCACACCCCCAGGTCTAGTTCTAAAAGGGCAGTGGAATATATTTTTAAATTACATGCTATATGATGTTATTCTTCTATTCAAAATTCTCAATGACTCTCCATGTCATTTAGAATAAAATTAAAATGGCCCCCAAAGCCCTTTGGGAGATGATTCCACATCACCTCTCTGGCATCATCTCTTCTCTTCTTTGTGCTGATTCTGTTAGAATCACCTTCAACTCCTCTTATTCCTCAGATACTGCAGGTATGCTTCCACCTTGGGGCCTTTGCACTGATTGTCCCCTACAACTGGAGAATTCTTCACCTCCACCTCTTTCAAATGGTTGCTCAAATTTCATCTGCTCAAGCAGGCCTACCCTCTCCACATTATACAAATTCTTACCTTCTCTCACACATCTTACCCTGTTCTACTTTATTTCTCTGCACCACTTCACATTCCGTCAGCAATATAACCTTCAAACCAACTATACCTATGAATAATACACTTAGGTATTATACATTTTCTATTATCTGCCTCTCCCCCTAGAATGTAAGTTCTACAAGGGCAAGGATGTTTACCTGTTTTGTACATTGATCTCTCCTAAGCAACTAGGAAAACAAGCCTAGCACATATTAAGTTTTCAATAAATATTTTATAAATGTACGATTAACTGAAAGAAGGAAAAATCTTAGTTATAGCTCATAAGTTCCCTTTTAATTTTTCCTTTCCTTTTCTTGGACACTAGGGAATGATTAAACTCAAAGTTATTGCACGGTTTCCCCAGCTAAATTAATCAGGACACTTTCTGTAGAAAAGTGACAAAAATACAACTCAAATAAACTTGAGTAAAAAAAGACTATATTTGCTTCAGTAAGTGGGAAGCTCCTGGAGGAAGCGTAGGAAGTGGTTTCAAACACAGTTCCGTCCAGGGTTTCAAATAAAGTTACTAAGTTTCTTTCTTTCTCTCAATTGCTTGGATCTATTTCTTCTTGAAGGGTGACCTGATTCTTTGCTAAAACACGTGGGCTTCCTCTCTGTGGTCAGGGAAGTTAGCTTCCACAGCCCCAAACTCACATCATGCCTTAATGTCTCTACAGCAGGAAATAACCTCCCCGACTAGCACTTTCCTAGCACTTTCAGACAATGTCTTGGAGAAGAGAGTCATTGCCTCCCTGTGCTTTCGGCTGTGAGACATCAGTGTAGTTCTTATCTCCTCACCAGGACTATGAATTTGGACAAAGGAAGGGATGTTAAATAAACAACATATTCACACCATATTCCTTTCCTTTCTTTCCTTACTCTATTGAGTGGGGTCCTTCAGATACCAAATCTATCTGATACTAGAAATTAGTCAAGAAAGCCTGTTTAGGGAGTAAGAATAACAGGAGAATTCTAACTGGAGTCCTTTTAGGCCAAAGAGGCTGGGCACAGTGGACCCTGTCTGACCAATGTTTTCTAGAGATTTTAGGCAACCTGCATTTTATTCCATTTTAATGTAATGAATATTTAAAAGAATGGTTAGCTTTGTATGCGTTAATAAATAACACGATATTTCAAAAATAATTGGAGCTTTACTCATTTATAATTTCAACTAGTTGCTTATGTAATGTTTCTATTTATCTATCATATGATTCATTTTCTGATCATCAGATAAGAAAAATTATTTCATGCCTATTATGTACAATATAAGACACTCTTCAGGTAATGAGTATGCAAAGATTAAAAAGATATGTTTGATTCAAATGAATAAACACTAATTACATTTGAAAATTCCATGTATGGTAGATCTGGGATGATATTAGATAGGCTTTGTATTTAGAAATCTCATTTATACTTCCCCAAAATTATCATTTATAGAAGGCTAACTCTGTGTCAGGTACTCTTATTAAGTAGTTTTATGAGTTATTTCATGTAATCCTCACAATTTCATATAGAAGCTACTATTATTACCTCCATATTATAGATGGAAATTAATTTTTTTATAAAAGCAATAAATTGAGATACAGATCTCATGGTTAGGATGAGATGGAGTTAGGACTCAAACCCAGCACTCTAATTTCAAATAAAAATTTTTAATATTCTGTACTCTATCTTAGCAAATATTCTAAGGTAACCTTTGTCACCTATGACCAAAGAAAAGAGACATAGCCAGACTGAAAAAGTGCATAGTTAGATGTGGTGACCAAATCAAAATTCAATTTCAATATAGAGATTTATTTTTCAAAAAAACATAGTGTAATATGATTTGCATAGAAAGTTTTAACTGTAAGAGTAAATGTGGGACTTGTGAAACAGCCAACTTACTGTTGGAGATACTGTAGCCAGAAGCAATTGTGGCAGTGTAGATTCTTATGACAAACTTTGCTGTATTCAAGGCCCTTAATTACAGCCCTCCTAGAAGGACAAAGCAAATAATTCATGTCATGGCAGAGCAGAGACCCCATGTTACAGCAAATGTTAACCGCCAACCAGTTGTGCTTTTGGGACGATCTGGATTTTATAAGCATGCACATGTTATTATAATCCTTGGAATTCCTGCATTAGAAAGAATTATAACCGATCATATATAAAAGAAAACTCATTTGCAAGCATAGCTTTTGGAGTAAGGATTGCAGAAACAGGAGGAAAGACAAATGTATGTATGCTGAGAGAAGGCAGTACCTTTGGATATCAGCACTGTGTGCACAGAAGCAATTGGGCCCTGTCACATGCCCAGTGATATGAAGACTAAGATAAATGTTTAAAAATTATGTCATACTTGGTGACAATTGAAGGGTGAACTAAAAATGACACAGTGTTCCAGGGCATGGTGGGTGCAAGAGTTTCTGTGTGTGTACAATGGAAGAATGAGCTGGGAAGGCTAGAGTTAATACTACCAGAGGGTAGAGGACACAAATAGTAAAAGGGATAGTAGATGCGTGTGTCATGTGTGTGTTTTATATCATTCACCTTCTCTTTTAGTTCTGTTGTTTGGTCATTAAAGTACTAAAATTTATTTCCTTTAGCCTGACTGGAGAGATAATGTACTATATCATCATGGATTTATTTTATAGTCATGATATTATTTTCATATATTTTCAGGGTAACAAGACATTACAGTTCATTTATGTAATATTTCATTTTATGCCACAGTTAATATGAATTAATTGTTAGAAATTTTCATGGTGAAGAACAACAAAGAGGCTGAAGAAGTCTCAAAGACTAATTCACATTAGTTGTGCACACCACACATCCTGGCTGGATATGAATTCAAGGTGTAGTTTCATATTCTCACCATATTTAATTACAATGAAGTAACATCAACAAATATTTATCCAGGATTCAAGAGTTAAATAGGCACACTTAATTTTGTCTTTATTCCCAAGTAATCAATGCAGATTAGACTTAATGACAAAGACTAATTGAGTACTACTTATAATTTCTAAAACTTAAAATTAAAGAAAGATCACTTTCTCTTTAATGTGAAATAAGGATGAAGACACAGGAAAATCTGTGTGGAATGAAGGCTGTGTAAGAGAGGCAGCGAGCATGTGTGTGAGCAAGTCAGGATCACAATTATACTTTTAACCCTAGACTGCTGGTGTTTTCAGAATAAGTTCAATTTCAAAGGCAAATGAACCCAGAATACAAGTTATTGAAATGCAAAAAGTTTTCATTAGAATCTTTATCTACCATTTTGCTAATGTGAGGAGAGTGTTGATATTGATTAAAGGAAATGAAAATTCCTCCACAGAAGCCAGGAAAAACCGCTTTATTTTGGAGTGTACTCATTTGGGTTACAATTCCTATTATGTTTCTGTCTTAACATTACATTTGAGCTTCATCTTATTAAGTTCATTTACATTAGTATGAAAGTCAGTGTAATAATAGAATAAATTATTTTGAAATTAATGTTAAAATACTAAAGACTCCAAGGCAGCTTTGATGATTAAAGTTGATTATAATGGCTAAATGTTGACAATATAATACATTCTCCAGTTACTTCTCTGAATAGTGCAACTCGTGATACATTTCTTTAAGTTCTTGTGTTATTCTTTGTGTTCAAAAGGCATCTCTGAATATGTAACCATAATTGTGGTGTATGTAAAGCAGAAGTCTACTAAAACCAATAAATTAAATAATGTGGATAACTAAATAACTTAGGTAACTAACTAAAAAATGGATGCTCCTTTTTCATTTTTATAAAGTTATGTTAGAGAATATATTTATAAATCAGAGAATGGATGGTAAGACAACATTGTATTTAACAATGATGTGTTTATTCTGCAGAAGCAATTACACTTTATCAACCATATTCATTATGTAATAGACATGAAGAACATGCCTCTTTGTTTAGGGAAAATTGTGCCAGAAAATTCAGCATGTTAGGTGATCAGAGATAAACACATGAAATTGTGGGAACACAGATAAGAGTATTACTGACAAAGAGAGCCTAGGAAGGTTTCATGTTGTTGTGTCTGGGAGTATCGTGGGAATTAGGCACATGGGCATGAATTCCAGGCAAAAGTTACATGTAGGTTTTTGTTGGGCAGCTGTGTCTAGGGAGGTTTCTCCCTGCGCACGAGGTGAAACTTCAACCTGGGTTGGGGTGTGAGGGGAGGGTTCTTGACTCTGAATGAGGAACAATTCTCAAACAGGTCAGACAAGTGTAAGTAAAGAAGGAATTCATTTAAGTGAAAGTAGTAGTGAATGGCAGCAGCCATGCAGGCAGCAAAAAACAAGGAAGAGCAGAGGAAGGAAAGGGAAGTTCATTGAACTGCTCGGCACAGGGTAGATCCTTTGCCAACTCCTAAAGCCAGGGTCACCTGGCACTCAGTGTCTGCTTGAATATGCACAGAGTGAGAACTAAGCCCCCACCACCTCAGGATTTGGGAGAGCAGCAGAACACTGGATGGTGTGAGATTATTTTCTGAAAACTTTTCAAAGCAAGAAAAGGGGATTTGGGGCCGGCTACTAAAGAGCATGATGGTACAGCTGCAGTCTTGTCTGAGTTACCCAGGCAATGGGAACTTGCATCCCTAAATCAGAGATCTCCCCTACTTGTCTGAAGTAGGACAGAGAGAGTGAAGACTTGTGCTTAAATCTAGAAAACTGAATGTAACAAAATCTAGAAAACTGAATGTAACAAAGATGTTTAGCCCTGGAAGAGCACAGAGACAAAACACAGTAAGTTGAGCAGAGAGAAGTCTTTATTTAAGGCAAAAAGTACACACTCAAAGTAAAGGTAGTGTGGGCAACCTCAGAGAGGAGGTGGGCTTAAGGGCTTTTAAGGCTTTCAAGAATGGGCCAAAGGGTGGTGGGGTGTATGTGGCCTCACAATGTCTATCTCTGGTGAGAGACAATATGTCACCATCCATAGTCTGTCCTCTATTCTGTAAGATACACTTAGCACAAGAAATTTCTTGATCCTGTTCTTCTCCAAAATAGTGGTTACCCTCAAGCAGTGGGGACATATAATTTAACACTGCTTGCCCTTCCTTAACATAGGGTTGGTTATTACCTGATTACTATAAAAGATGTTAGGAATCTTTCCTCCTAACTCTCTGGTTTTTAAAATGGAATCTTAGCCTTAAGATGGAGTCCCTCCTGCTCTTACTGTAATGTTTATGTCTTGGCATTTGTCATTATAGGCAGGAAGAATCAATCATGATATTTGTCCCATGTCCCTGCTCTACCTCAGGTGATTAGAGTGTTGCCAATTTATTGATTTGCAAAACCCCACTTCCTCTAGCACAAAGGATGACTGTGGGACTATAAAAAGCCGTGAACCTGGAGAGGTCATCAGGGAAGACAGTTCATGAAAGACAGGGACATATATTCAAGCTTTTGAATATATTGGCCATAATCTCAACACTCATAAAAAGGATTTAGGCATGAGACTGAAGTGAACATGCTGAATTTACAAAGATGGCTCTTTCAGTAGTTTGGAAAAATCTTATAGATCATTGCTGTCTAGTAGAACTTTCTGTGATTATGAATGGAAATGTTAAGTGTCTGCACTGTTTAATATGGTAACCACAACTACATGTGACTATTAGGCATTTGAAGTGTGGCTAATGCTACCAAGTAACTGAATTTTTTGTTTTATGTAATTTTATTTCCTTTAAATTGAAATTTAAACAGACACACTTAGCTAGTAGATACCATATCAGATATTGCAACTCTAGAAGTAGGGCTGCCTTTATCCAAGGTTATCAGTAAGGAGAAAGTTGCAGAAATGTAGGTTTCCATGTACGCATTTTCATTTTCTCTCCAAAAACCCAAACACCAGAACTTAAAGAAGACTGATTTGTCTGGTGAACATACCAGTTTTGCCATTGTTTCTTCTGTCTAAATAATCTACCACACTTAAAACAATCTTCAGAATTCTCAGGACTGGAGTCAGTGATAAGAAGAATAATGTATCTGACTATCATTTCCTGGTGTTTGGAATTAAGTCCAAATAATGCATTTAATCATGCATTGGTGGGTTATTGCCTTGAAAAGTAAACTGATAATTTACTACTCATTTTTACCTCATTGAAATATGGGTTGAGCACTGTTTTCCCAACACTGTGTTAGATGCTGGTGATAATGGCATGGGTAGATCTGAACTTCACAACTTCACAACCTAGCCCAGTAGGCAGATGTACAAAGAGCTAATCATAATACAGTGAATGACATGGAGTCACAGGCAATTTAAATAAAATGATTTTCAGGACAGAAATATGGGAGTGCTTCATTAGGCATGAAGTTAGGAAAGAATTGAGTTGTGAGTTGACTGTAATGTTGAGAAGAAATTTCATTGTAAACTAGCAGAAGCTATGGAAAGTAGAGGATATGAAGGTAGAAGATACGTGGGGTGAGTGGGAAAGGGAGGAAACTACAAGGAGCTGAAACAGTATGGTTAAAGACATTCCGGTCCGAAAATTAATTACTTGTTTCAAAAACTATATTTAAGCATCTATGCCTGGAAAATAGGATGATGACCAAAACTGATGCTAAGAAAATATCCTGTGTGGAAGAGAATGGGAATTGATTTATTTTTAAGGAATGATATAACTTAGGTTTAGATTTTTAAGGATCTGACAGCATTGGGAAATGATGACAAATGACCAACATTGAAATAGGACACATAAACCTCAATACGACTGAACATATTTTGAGATATTAGAGTTTCAAATTTTTCAGTGTTGAGGTTCATACTGAGGTCACTAAGACCTCCCAGCCCCAGAAGTTATGTTAATTCTTCTTTTCTTCTGGTCCATCAACTCCTTAATAGCCATCTCTCCAACTGATGTAAAATTTCACTGCTCTCTACATGATAGATATAGACTGGAGACCAATCGGTTGAGCAGGTAAGGTAATAGAGAAAACAAGGGTGACTGCAGAGATTGGAATTAGAGAGTGCGGAGGCTGATACTACTAAAACACAGAGAAGATGTAGGAAGAGCCAAGATATGGGAGGGTGGTAATGGATTCTAAGCCATTCCTGCTCCCAGCTACTCTTTGTCTTTATCTTTCATTGAATGACAGTGAGGATTACTCACCCTCTTAAGAAGCACCCTCCAGCTCTAGTGAATTTAATCTCCATGAGGCAGTTGCTATTACTATACATCCATCTGTCTGGAAATCACTATCTTAGAGCACCTTCATGCTGCATACAGAAAATTGTTTGGACACACCATGGTTTATTTGTACAAAAAACCCTTTAAGTTTAGCTTAGAGGTTTTCTTCCCAAGTCACTTTGTTCCAGGAAAATATGTGTAAATCAGTGAATATCCCATGAGTTTTTTTGCAGAAATGGAAAATGTGCTAAGGATGAAATTTTTTATAGAAAAAGGAAGAGTCAGTTGCATATTGAGCTACAATCATATGCTTTGAGTAATGCTAGTTAACTTTCTTGTACCTAAACATACTGCTAGACATTTCCTACTGGCTTACTAAACTAAACCTACAGAAGACTGATGTTTTGCAATAAATACCTGAACTCCAGAGAAATTTTGTCAGGCTTCCCTTCCTCTGATCACATCCATAGGTCACACATTATGGCTCCCCGTGTTTCCTTTGTCCCATTTGAATTTCATAACAAGTTACAAATTATTTTTCTTGGTATTGACATATAGCATTATAGGCATGAACCTTCCCTTTCATGAGAATGAAATATTTCTAGTCATGGTCCCAGGACCCTGCTTATAGAGCCCACTACCTGCCACACAAGCAGGACAGGAGAGCTGACTGTGGCACTCTGCCCTGTGCTACAAAACCAATTGCCAGGCCCTAGCTCATTTTTAACTGTTAAAACTTTGTATTTTCTGTAATTGTATTTCAGATGAAATAATATCATAAATCCCACACTGGAAATGAGGTTTGGGCTACAACATATACTATAAATGTATTCAGGGCCCTGGGGCATGTTCAGAAATATTGACTGCATTTAAAAACTAGAGCAAAAGAAAAAGAAAGCCCCAACAGCCCAAAGCCGTAATATTGCTAACTTTTGAAGGAAAATACTATAAAAGGAAAGTTATTTAATGTAACCTAAGATTCAGTACAATGTTTTATGCTAATGAAGGTCAGAAGCACAAGAGAAGGCCTTAAAATGTCCACTAAACCTTATGAAGGACTATTGACAGGACATCCCCTAAGGACATCTTGCCTGAGTCATCCACTGTTCCGTGGGCATCTTTGGTCCCAGTATACGAATTTTTATGAAACAGCTATTTGATCTCCAGTCTCTCTTCCTGCCCAGTGATCTATACCCGAGTCCAGCTGGGAAGCTTCCTTATGGGAAATGCCAAGCTCTACCCACTCCCTCTTCCACCAACAGGGCTTCTTACCAGAATATGTCCTGACATTGGCTTCCTCTGTGTCTTTGACTAGCATGATGAGAGCTCTGGCGGCCCTATATATGACGATGTGTGTCACGTGATGCCCAGACAGAAGAGGTTTGGAGCTCAGGAGTGAACAGCTTAGCTTCAAAGCAAGATCCTAGTTACTCAGGAAAAGAGCAGTGAAGAAGGTACATAAACCATCTTCCCACAGCCAAGGACAGATTTCAATGTAAATATCAACTATTTTGATTATGGAACTATAAGACTATGGTTAAAATATCATTGAGTAGATTTTACATAATCTTTTTAACTAGCATGTGTTTGATGTAATCTAAGATAGTAAAATATGATCAAGTTAATTGGAATATTGTAAATTTAAAAAAAAATTATTTTTATTCCCAGGTGCATGTGGATAAGTTTGCTGCCAAAATTCATCAGATGATTGAAGGAAATTCTGAAAACATTCTCCAGGCAGTCACAATACCTCTGCTCTCCCGTATTGCCTTCCAAAGATAGTTAGAATGGAGTAGTGGGGAAATGCACATGTGAGTAATGCTTATTTTCGTGATTTTGTAATGCAAGTAATTATCTTCCTAGAATTCAGATTCTAATTTTGATATTTGTTGACTATATATATATATATATATATTTTCAAACTCAAGCTCAAATTTCCCCATTGATAAATTGAACATAGAATCCTAACCTTGTAAGGTTATTGTTAACATGAATAATAATAAATGTAAAGCACTTAGCTTTATGGCAAATAAATAGTAGCTGCTTATTAAATACTATTACTATACTTACAATCCATGTATAACATTTTGCCCTTGGTCTTGATTCCAAATCTTTAGTCATCATATATTCAATATAGATGTCCAGTTTATATAATATATCAGACATGGAACATCATACCAGGTGCTATGTGCTTTTCAGAAGTTAATCTGTTCTCAAAATTAATAATAAAATTAATAATAGAGAAAGAGAAGGAGAGAGAGAGAGTTGTAAAACATTTTTTGGTTTTTACTACACAATCTCTCATAAACAAAGTAAGTTCTCACAAAATGTTACAGAGAATAGGTCTAGGGCTCTACTTTAAAAATAAAATACTGAGTTTAAAAAGGGCTAGGTTATTTGCCATGGTCATAGCAAATGACAGAAACTCAAAAAGATGTTTATTGACCACAAGAAAGTTCTCAAATCCTTGTATGGGAAACAGGGGGAAAATACATGAAATACATAACTATGTTCCTGGGAAATAAAGTCATGTAAAACAGACATAGAATGACAGTTTTCTATCCCCTTTTGTAAAATGAGAGTATATATTCTCTTGCTACTGTGAGGCACCACCATATCTTCTAAAACAGAGGGCTGTTCATTCTTCGCACTTGAGTCATCATGCATAATCTTGGTTGTGAATTTGACATTTGTGCAGGTTTTAACTGTGAAAGTGACTTATAATCCAGAGCAAGCTTTCAAAGAATATGTCACTATGTCTTACATTGTTCAACTCTTCACTTTGGATTTGCAGCTGTGGAATATATGTGTAGGTGATATAATATTCACCTTTCATACTATAATTGAAATATAGTGCTATCATGGAAGACCCAAAATTAAGCTAAAAGAAGGTATGAAGTAGTTGTATTTAAATCCTGGATTTCAGATTTTGGGAAGTTCTCTCACAAACCATAGTTTTCCATTCCAACTGAACTTCCATGATGCCTTTGAATATGATACTCAGGTCAGGAATGTCTTAGAGGAATTTGCATTCCCAGTCAGAGTTTTATATGCTTTTGACTTAGACACAATGAGGAATCATTTATGAATGCCTATGAGCTTAGAGAAGCAGGATGACGATGCAAGAAGCCTTTGAAGGAGCTAAGGGATGCACTTCCTGGACACTGCTGGCTGGTGCCATAGGGGCTGCTCCTGCAGCTCACACTGTAGCAGGCAGTTGAGACCAGGGCTGATAAGAATCTACTTAGTGGAAGAACCTGAGATAGTCATATGTGTGGTACCATTAAATGATGAATAATAACTAATTCTCCAAATAAGGGATTTCACCACTGATTTCTCTCTTAAGAAAAATCCTAAAAGGCTCAGGTATTATATATCATGGATTTGTGAAATAACCTCCCACATTTGAGAGTGAGTTTGAAATTTCTGATACATTAAATTTACACATTTTAGTCCTATCGACTATAGTTTTGGGAGAGAAAGAGTTGGAATGAGAAAGAGAAGGAGAAGGAGGAAGAAAAAAATAAAAGGCATAGAGAGAGGAAGAAGAAAGGCTTCCTAGTGCACGTTATCATCTTCTGGAAAAGAAGTTGATCACACTTAATAGGTTATTTGTGTAGAGTAGTGACAGTGTAAAAAAATCAATAAATCTCAATCTTCCTGTTCCCTCTCAGAGCCACAAGCATGCCTCCCATTATGCCCCCCAGGTCACTGTATTATAGAAATGGTGAGAGAATAAAAAACAAAAGTGGGCACAGAGCACAGAGGCACAAGTTGCTTCCCAGGCATCCATCTTCTGTGGAGGATTGAAAAGGGCAGGACAGACAAGGACAACCTAGTGTAACTCCATCCTCATCAGACGTTCCTCTTCACCACGACATGAAACTGAACACAAAGGAAAAACTGTGACATGTGCCATTTGTGGTTAAAATATTTCACACTCATTTCCTTTCTCCATCTTTTCTGTCTTACCGAGAAGTCTAGTCCACCAGGGCACGGATAACTCCAGGAAGCAAGAGGGTGGGACCTAGGATTAGATTCTCTTGCTGCAGAGAGAACGTGGAGTGGTGGGGGATTAGCTGGTGGAGAAAACAGAAGCATAGGCTTCTTCAGGGGGAACACAGTACCCAGAATGCTTATCATTGTGATAATATCTCCCAGAGGCAAAGCATAGCACTAGGCAAACAGAGAGGGGACACTTAAGCGAGCGGCCATCACTGTTAGCCCTGACAGGATCCACAACACAAACCTGAATTTCAGGCTTTGAGCAGAGAGAAAATGAGACTATAGGCAAATTAGAAACCAGATCCTGTCCTTGGTGATAGATTGCCATGACAAAAGATCAGAATGAGAGAGCAAGACAAAACCCAGTGCTTGAACATAGATGCACAAGGCTATTATTGCTGAGCTGCGGATGTGTGAGGGGCTTCCTGCAGCACCCGCTGCCCATGGGTGGCTTCGGGACCAGTGTAAGGTACCAGACCGTGGTGTGCAGCGCGGCATACTAGGGAACCCAAGAAAACACTGTGGATTTGCAGATACGAAACTACAAGGGAATACAGTAAATCTGAAGAAGATAAGAACCGAAAGGTAGAACAGGCCATCTCTATGGTGAATAATAGCGAAAGTGGGATGCAGTGGATTTTGAGAAGCAGGACAGAGGAGGTGCTTTGAATCTTAAAGAGAGAGGGGTATCTCTCTCATTTGGCAGTGGAACTCCAGCTGAGGGTAGAAGAGCAGATTAAAGGAACCATTTGTGATTGAAGATGAACTGCTTGATAGGGCCTCAGGGCTGCAGCTTTACACAACGGGAAAAGGGAGGGTGCAGCAATAGAGAGGATGGATGTGACCAGAGAGCATCAGAGCCCCAGATCCCTCTGTTGCTCACATCCCTAATCACTTTTTGCTATTTTTACTTTCTCAGTCCTGGGGCCAGGGCCTCAGAAAGAGGTCTGGATATGGGACATGGGACTCTATCCTTCACTAAAGTGACCCTCAGTCCAGTAGCTAAACTCTCTGGACACATTTAGCACGTTTAGCAAATGGAACAATGATACCCACTTGGCATGGCTACACCTAAGAATAGCACCTCTGAACTGCACTGTCATTTTGAGTTACTGTGTAAATTGTTTTGTATTCAGTAATTTTTCTGAGGAGATGGGTAGTTGGAGCCTACGCTCCAGAAAAGAAAAAAAAAAACATAGGAAGGTGACAGTGGGAATCCCTTCACTCTGAGAACCTGGTCCTTCCTACTGATGAGAAACTGCTCCAAGTCTGGCAGATGTAACCTAGGAAGGAAGAATCTGGAGGCCTCTAAGGCATAACTTGTTTCTCTGTGCTGTGTAGGCGCTCGTGTCAGGAACCATATCCAGAGGGAGCAGAGACCCTCCCCATGAGCACCTCACAGCCAGGAAAGCCCCTGGCAGCAGTGGAAGCTGAAAGAGAAAGCAGAAATCAGGGTGAACTCATAGGTGTGGAAAGCAGCAAACCGAACAGGTCCATCATGTTTCTCTAGCACCATGAGGAGCGCAATTCATTTGTTTTACCTCAGATTCCTTTAAGTCAGATGCTCCACAAGAGGCACCATAGAGCAGGACTTCCAAATGCAATTGTTTACATAGCAAGTAAAATAATTTCGAGGCTCCCAAGGACAATGGGGCAGAATCAGTTCACATGAAAACCCAAGAAAGAAAAGAGGTTTTTCTTCATTTGAAGTTTTAACAAAGTCTTTAGACCAGAGCTCCTCAAAACTGAAATTGCCTCCAGACCACCTGGGACCTAATCCAAATGCAGAGTCTGTTTCCTCCAGGTCTGGGTGTTGGGAGGGAGACACCACCTTTCAGCAAGCGCCCAGGTGAGGCCAGCGCTGCTGGTGCCCCGATGGCAGGCTGAGTAGGAAGGTACTAGACAATTAGGACTGTGGATTTGGAAATAGCCATTACGGTGTGTACACATATCTGAGAGAAGACTGATACAAAGGAAAAGCAAGATACCATCTATAAAATGAGATATCTTTGATATCAAAATATGTTTGGAAACTAATGTTTGATGTTCTCTTAGGGTACCTTTGAAAGTGTTTACAATTCTTTTGTGAAGTCGAGATACACATACACATATACACACAAGCGTGTGAAGGGTGTAGAGGCAGAACCACTATGTGCTCAGGGAAAATTAGTCTAATGCATCAGCCTATCTCTTTCCTCATTATCCTCATCTGTTCAAGGGACAAAACAATAGAATTGTTGTTCGTATTAAAATAATATTGAAGTCTATGTGAGTAGCTGTCACATATAATAAACTCAATAAATGGTTCCTGTTATCAATATGGTACTAACATCTCAATGGACTTTGAAAGAACTTTTCATGTAGTCTTCCAAATCCTTTTTCATCTTACAACTTTCTGATTAAATATCAATTGCTTTCTTCTAAAATTTTGGGAAATATAGAAAAAAAAATCAAATAAAATGTTTAAATTCATGCTTAACCCAATTACAAAGAGACATACACATTTACACTCATTTTTGTGAATATCTATGAAATATTTATGTCAGACAATGTTATATATAAAATGTAATGTAACATAATATAATATGTGTATATATATGTGTGTGTATTTAAAATCCAGGTTATAATGAATAGAGCATATCTTGATATAATCATAAAAATGCATAGTGAAAATCTTCTGTTTTATAAAATAACTGTTTTTACCATCAATTTTAATTGTTCTTTCAGTGAATATACCATAACTTATAAATAGTGGCAGGCATAACCTAAGAAGAAAAAACTTGGCAGCACCTAAGGCATCACTTGTTTCTTGCTACACCTATACTTACAACTTTCACCAGCTTTTTAAAGGGATATCTTTTCCTATTTTTTAATATTAAAATAGCATTATAGTGACTATTCTTGCAAATATTATTTGTGCATATGTGTTGTTATTATTAATTCAGAAAAAATTACTATGACAAAGGGTAAGCACCATTTTAAAGATTTGTGATACATATTTTCAAATTTGCCTCAAGAAGCTTTTACAATACCCACTTTAACAGGCATTGGGACAGTGAGTGGGAAGCATTGGGAGTGTTGGTGGCGCAGAATGTGGTAGGAGAGGGTGGTCAGAGTGGGATGGGGTATCCAAATCTCACAGGACCTAGAGGTGTTGGTAAGGGTTTTGAATTTCATGTTGAGCAAGATGGACATCATAGAAGAGTTGCAAGCAGTAACCTGATCTATTTAAGTGTTAAAGGAATCAAGCGGCAAAGCAGGAAGACCAGGAAGGAGACCTCTGCAGAAGGAGACCTCTGCAGGAATCCAGCTGAGAGAGGGATCTAGTGGGCTACAGTGTGGAGGGGATGTAATGTGGAGAGGGGGGAGACTGTAGACTCTGGATACAGCACAAAAGTCATGACAACAGGATTTGCTGAATGTGAGCAAAAAGATTATTAATGATGACTTCAAGATAGATAGCCTGAGAAAATGGAGGGAGAGATGTGCTATTTCCTGAGCCAGGCAAGCTTGGGGATGGACCCAGTTTACTGAGGGAAAACACAGCCATTCAGTTTGACCACACTTGGTTGAAGATATCTTTGAGACACTAACTGAACCATGGCTAGACAAGACTGAGCTTCTTTAGTTATTAATATGCCATGCTCTTCTTGAACTATGACCATTCTTTTTCCTAAAGTACTATTTTTCTGAAACATATATCATCTTTTTTATTAATGTAAATTCGTATGTAGAATTACCTTCTTTTTATCCTTTGTATACATAGTTAGCTCTTCATATAAAGTTGTAGCTTTCTTTCCTTCTTTTTTCTTGATAAAGCTATTTAACAACTGGGTAGGTTTGTACACATACTCATAAGTAGTCTAGATATTTTTATTTAATTTTTGTCATTTTCTGCTTGCAAATTCCTTAATTTTGTTTCTATGCTTATTGATTTATCTGTTCTGTTTCTTTGTGTTCTCTTATTCTTCTGCCAACTTATTACATTGAATACTTAGTTAATTTATTTTCGTTATGTTTGTTTACCAATAAAATATCTAAGGCTGTGAATTTGTGCCCAACAAATGCTTTGGCAAGAAACCAGGAATTTTTTAATGTGAATGGTTCTTATTTTTGTATGTTGTAGTTTTTTGTATTTCTAGGTCTGATTCATCCTTTGACTTGGCATTTAAGATATTGAACTTTATTTGAACAAATGTCCAACTTGTTCAATTTTTATTTTACAGTTTATTATTAATTTCTATTTCTTCCAGGCAGTGATGTGTAGGTTATAAAAATTCTACATTTTGCAATGCTTGGGTTTATACATTTGGGGTGTATGCTTGAGAAAGCATGTTGGCTGATGCAGAACCTGACACAACACTGTGCCATATATCAACCTCGTTAATTTTACCCTGAAATCAAAGGGAGCCTCCTTTTCTGGTGCAAACAACTCCCTTTCATAATTTACCAGGTGCAGTTAAAGATCCTGAGCCTCACTCTTTCTTGTGCTGGTATTTTCTCCTTTCTTCTCTTGCTGGTGAACACAGGGATCATATCACTTTGAGCCCTTTTTCAATTTGGGGACATTTCCTCCTTATTTTATTACCCAAGGAACATAACCTAAAAATGATTTCCTGAGAGCATCAGCAGCTCACAATGCTACAGGCAATCAAACTTAAATCTAACACCAAACTTACTCTTGTATTTTCTTCTTCTCAGGAGGGTTTGTCATCTACCTCCTTGTGCTTGGAAGCTGCACTGGGGCTTCAGTTGTATGTGCATGGACAAGCTCCCTGTGTCCAGACATCCCGAGCCCCAGTATGCCACCTCGGACTGTTCACATGTAATGAGAACATCCATCTGATAAGCAGAGCTGTATTGTAGGGGGAGCATTGCCCAGATCCTGGTTTGATACACCTCTGGGTCTGGCCATTTCAATTAGAACAGAGAGATGGTGTGTTTTGAAACCTCTTCCAGAAGTCACCATTAAGCCTTGGAGCTCTATACATTTAAGGAATGAGGTGCAAGAACTGAAAAAAGATGAAAATTCTAGAATATCATAGAAGACAGCAAAATGTAGAGAGAAAGGAGGAAGAAACCAAACTGTGTGCTTGAAATAGAAATTGGATTAAATTGGAAAAGACTAAAGTCCACAGGAAGGTGGTATTTAAATGTTCTATATTATTTTCTTTATTTTTTTCCCAGCATTCATGTATTGTGTTATCCATTGCCAGATCTGAGCTAGGAAATTTGCAGTAATCAAAAATAAATCAAATTAAAAATTTTTGGTTGAATGAGGTACTTGATCTGTTCATAGTAAACACTACAATGGTTATTATTATAGCTACTGTGTTTTTGGGGGACTATGGATATTTGCAGGAGCAGAAATTATTTTCAGCCTAAGGTTAAAAAAAGGTGGGAAAAAAAGGGATCAGGGAAATTTTCTTGGAAGAGTTGTACTTGGAGTTGTAGTTTCAAAGAAGGGAGCAGCTTTTATACCTATTCTTTTTGTGCTGGGTAGAACCATCTCTGGCTTCTCTCTCCTCATTTCTTGATCAGACTCTGCCCCACTGGGTGCTAATCAAGCTCATTGCTTCACTGTTTGTGTTTGGGCCTCCTCTTATTTGTTTGTGTTTGGGCCTCCTCTTATTTGTTTGTGTTTGGGTCTCCTCTTATTTGCTCTATTCTGTTGGCAATTTATTCCTTGAAATGAACAGTAAGAGAATGAAACCCCAGTCAACAATCAACAATAAAGACTATTCCTGCCCTGAATTTTAAATGTACACATTTTTATGAAGAGGGATTAAGAAGATTCAGGTAGTATTGTAAAATAAAATGAAAACCCAATCAAATAGGAATATACGTAAGCAAAACGTCCTGCATCCTGGTCTTTTATAGGCAGTTAGCGACTAGCTAGAGAAGGCTGAAAGCATCACACACCATATGGTGAGATAAATATGGCTTACTGTTAAAATTGCATTTGTTTCCACAATTAAACATTAAAACTGTGCACTTCTAAAGACTCAGCCGCAGACTTGAAGTTTTTGCAAGTTTCATTGCAACCACTTTGGAAATTTTTGAAGACATAAAAATTTATCATTAGAAGCAGAATATCTAAGCCCCATGATTCCAGGGAACTATTTTTTAAAACGTATTTAAAAAAAAATAATGACCTACAAAAAAAAGAAAAGAAACAAAAAAAGCAAAAAGAAAAATAATGACTTGCATTCCAATCCACAGAGAAGCTCAAAAAATATTCAATGTTCAGTCCAAGCTACACCCTTCACAGAGATGGCGTTAATGACTCTATGTCCCTGGAGCACAGCAAAAAGAAGAAGAGCTTGGGATTCTGATCATTCCAGAGTGGTAATCAAGTGGTGCTGAATTACTGCAAGTCTGACCATTGTTTTCAGAGCATAACAGAGGAGCTTCAGCAGAACTAAGGTCAAGCAGGTGTGTTTTGACACAATTTTGCTGCTGAAGGAAAACCAAGATTGACTTAATCAGTACAATGACTCTGATTTCTGATAAATATTACAATAAACTTGGGCCCAAAGAAGGAAAAATTGTCATTTGGTTTCTACATCCTACCCTTTCCTACCCTTACTGACTTTTGAAAAGAAAAATCAAATAATAATTATTTTCTTAGATTAAAAAAAATTATTTAAAAAATTATTTTAACCTAAAAAAGTTGTAATTACTTTAAGAAAATAAATTTCCTCTCATGTTTCTTTATCTCAATTCTAAAAATTGAAAAAGAACTGACCACAAGGAGTACCGCTTGATCAATATTGCCAAAGTAGATGCCTGGAGATCTCTCAAAGAAAGACACCAGGGCTTGGACTTCCTGTTACCATTGTTATTTGTAAATGCCAGGAGTAAGATTCCTACCTCTGAGGGCTGTTCTGAAGACTGAATGAGTTATTATGCAAATAGGGCTCTTAAAACAGTGCCTAGAACACCAGGAGCAGAATATGTATTTGTTGTCTATTTTTATGATTACTCTTATTATAATGATTGTTACTTTTTTGGTAGAATGGAGATGTGATCTAGATAGTCTAAGGTAATGGGTAATTCAAATAACATATAATCATTGTTCCCATTTGATGGGCATTTAATATGTGTTAAGTGCTTTATGTAAACTCTCTCACTTAATTTTCGTAATAATCCTATGAGGTGGGTATTATTGTTATCCCAATGTTATACTTTGAACATCTAAAGCTTAAAAGATTAACTCGGTTGCTCAAATTAAGATTAAGTCAATTTGCTGGAAAGTAGCTGCATCAGCATTTTACCCAAACAATCTCCCTGAAGCAGCTGTTCTTACCAGTGAAGCTCAAAGCTCAAAGCAACAAACAAAGGCAGAATTTATAATGGCTAAAGCCAAATAAGTATGTAAATCAAGTGGAATCTAACCTAAATGGGTTAGACTTTTGTGCAAGATACCATAAGCAAAGTCATATATGCCACATACATGGCAAAAG
The DNA here is from genome assembly GCF_040802235.1 of Manis javanica. Lineage (NCBI taxonomy): Eukaryota > Metazoa > Chordata > Mammalia > Pholidota > Manidae > Manis > Manis javanica. Next base: position 67,812,122 of record NC_133162.1, read on the forward strand.
CACAATATGACAAATGTGTGCAAAATATACAAAGAGCTCAGCATTCATCTGGGAGTAAAACAGCAATCAATACCAAAACAGGTCTTCAGGGAATGTTCTTATACTTTCAGTTAAATATTTATGTCCAAAAGCCTGGAGTCCCTCAATGGTTCTTTTCTACACTGTGCCTATGTGTAACTTCATGCTTTGATACTTACCAAGAAGAGAGGCAGGGGTCTGCTGAGACTTCAGAATAAATCCATATGGATGCCAAATAATTCTCTCCACTCTTAGGATGAGGGACCAGTACATGGCAGTTGAAATTTCACACTGAGACTGTGCTAAATATAATGGACCTTAAATAACTCACAGTCTAGGAATTAAAGGGTTTTTGTTTTGTTGTGTTGTATTTCTTCCTTCAAGCCATTTTGATAGAATGTCTAAGTCCCCATGGCCTCTAAAGCGTTTCCATCTGAATCTTTCAGTTTGAACCTCCATGCCATCTGTGGATAAAATTGCATTATTTCCAGAATCTCTCACCTGGCCTTAGTACATCTCCATATCAATAGGTGACTGATTACAAGGGCCAGCAAGGGCTTATCTGCACCAGAGAGGTAGGGTGGGGTCCGTTCTTCTGTAGACAGGTCACAAGAGACATGGGAGAGCAGAAGTGGCCTACTGCTTGTAAGAATAAATGGATTTCCCCCACTTTATTTCTCCCTTTGACTGATTTCGACTTCAAAGTATTTTGCTCTGGGATTTTCCCCCCTGGAATTACACCATCCCTTGTTCTTTCCTGTCTCCCACTTAAAACATGGTTGAGTGAGCCTCTAAAAGAGCATATGCTTCCTCCTTAGACTCCAAAACATTGCCAGTGCTATTGATAACATTACTAACTTTGTTCAGGGAACAAAGCTGCAGTATTCACTTTTAAATTCTGACCATCTATTGCTCGTTGAGAAGCATTACTTGCAGGCACATGAGAACTCATTCAGTCTTTTCACCTCCATCCATATCTTGCTTTTGGACCTGTGATGTCTTTTAAAATCCTAATCCTGATGTTTTTTGTTTTCTTTGGACTTTTAAGAGGCTTGATGAACCTGCACTATGTTAATGAGCATTCATTTATATGGGCGATCTTTCTTCCTGTTTGCTGCTAGCTCAGTGAGCTATTGCCCCTGCCCCACCAAAGCACCTCCTTTGGCACTTCTATGCTACCATCACACTTGTGTAATCTTAATTCCCTTTCCACAAACATGGATATGACACATCTACCATAAGATTTCAGAAACAAGAGGATCATCTGTGGTGGTAGGAAGAATTAGAACCCATACAAGATAAAGTGTGCATGATAATGGGGTGGACAAGTTTAGGATCTCTAATTCTACTTGAATTCTACCACTCACGTCTGCAGTCCTAGAAGATTCTACTCATAGAAACCACAGCAGCACAATTCTGCTTTCACCAAAAGGCAGCAACTTTGATTTGAAGTAGTGTGCTCTGAAAAACTTATTATAAGAAAATGGCATAGGCAAAGCCATGCACAATAACCCTAGGTAGATACAATGAAAACCGCTGAGATCTTACTGCACAAATGCTGAAAAGAAGAGAGTGCCCCAGTGCTGGCCCAGCTGTCATGTCAAAGACTGGAATCTTAATCTTTTATATGGAGGACATGGCTCACTGAGGAGCAATTATTTCTATTTTAGGATTTTGTAAATAGTTTGTGGGTACTGACATTGCAGGAGTTCAAAATATCAATGCTGAACCCTTGCCCCAAAAGGACATCCTCTGTGTAAAATACTAAGACCATCAAATTTTGGGCAAACTCCATGAGAATACAAACCCCACAAGAGAGATAGTGGGGAGCCACATTCCTTGTCTGATACCCCTAAGACCAATAATCTTGGTCCTTGACCATATTGAAAGTAAGCAAAAGTAAAATCAACCTTGAAATGAGTCTAAGTTTTCATTCTCACCAATCGTTATACATTTACCAGTCTCTGTGGTTCAGCCTCTTACGTCCCCTCCTCACTCTAATCAGTACCTCAGCTAAATAAATTAACACATTTGGTCATATACAATATGTAAGAACAGAATTGAAATTTGGGTGGTTTCTGTGAAACCTGATTATTTTGTACACTTTAACTATAAAAAGAAAGCAAATGTATTACTACATTTCTAAAGTTTAGGGCCCCTTCCATCCTTCCCTCCCCTTGGGTTTAAAGCCTCAGAGATAGAAGGAAGTGGGGGCAGTATCCCAAAGATGCCTTCTGAGTTTAGCTGTTGTCAGTTGACTTCATGGATCTCCTCAACTCAAATCTCAAATGCAGCACTAAATACACATCAAGGGCCTAAATACACATCATTCTTTCTCCAGGGATGGCCAGTGGCCTGTAGTATGTAAGGATAAGATGGTAATGTCATAATGTTACTTAGGGTCACAGACTTTCCCACAATAAGAGTAAAAGGGACCTTATAAATCAATATAATTAGAAGTATGGTCCATGTTTATCTGCAGCAGAATTCAGAGAGGGTATTTGAAAAAAGAAGTATTACTGGGCTTCACCCAAAGCCTGAATCAAAATCTCTAGAAAAAGTTCTGAGCATCTATATTAGAAAATGTTCTTCATTAATTTTTAATGGAGAAGTCCTCAAACCACTATTATAAGTCATCTCATACTTCAGATAATATCTAAGCATATATGTACAAACACACGTACATATGTGAACATACAAGTATGTATATTTTTCTTTTGTAGCTTAAGTTAATTAAACAATGCCACACATTCATTTCAACCATGGCCATAAATCTTTCTGTGTTATATATGTTTTATATTTAATGTTATATATGTTTAATATATAATGTTATATATGTTATATATGTCTAAAAGCATTAGAATGATGTGATGGTTTTCTAAGTTATTAGTCACTTCCCAGGTGCTAAATTTAACTGAGAGTTCAGGAGATATGATTCCCATTGTCAGCTTTGCCTTTGTGGGTATACCAGATATCAGTGTCCTTGTTTTAAAATGAGGGACTGGTTATCTTTGAGAACTTGATCAATTCTAAAATTAAGTAACTGTACTGAACCACTGCACTGAACGTTCATCTGAAATCTGCAAAGCTACACGGTTGAGAGACAGATTGTGAGACAAATGGCAACCATCCATCCACTTGTGTACTCTCGACAGAACACTAAGGAAAAATTGCAGTCTCATCTGCCTAATTAATTCCCTAATTTGGTTAAAGATTATGTTTGATTTGATTTGCAAAGGGCACTGACACAGACCTTATCAATGGCTCTAAAAATGCAGGTCTCCAAAGGCTAGAAAGGAAAGAATTCCTTATACTGAGATCTGTTTTCCCCAAGCAGAGAAGTTTGATGCTTCTGTGGCTGCTTTTGATTACAGAAAAATACATTAAATCCAAAGATATGGACCATACAAATACCAAACGGTGGAGTGACAGCTCAATGCTAATCAGAAGCAATAGTCAGAGAAGGTAAGTGATTAAGAATGACAGATAAGCCACAACAGAGTAAAATTTTTTCCTTCTATAAAGCTGACAAGTCCTCCAAGGGTTGTATAGGCACACTAAAGATGTCCATTAAGCTACCACAAAGGAAATGCATTGGAATAGAACTTTTCTAAGATTGTTTACGTGAAAGCTTAGGAGATTTGAATTGTTCCTCCAGCAGTGGCTCTCGGGAAGTCAATAACTTGAAATGAAGATACATCTACTCGACATCTAATACATTTTCCCATCTCATATTCATGTTTGACAAGAGATTTTTATTATTTAGATGTGTTACATTCAGGGTGAGAAAAGATTGAAATATCATATATTGGACACAGGAGTCAGAAACAGGACTGACGAGTCACACCACAAATAGCAGGCATTGCAAATAAGAGGAGCACAAGAAGAGAGGCCAGATTTGGAACATGAGTCACAGGACTGTGCTAGTTTCCTTTTTGTTATTCAAGAATATGGATGCATATTGCTGAAGAAATGTTGACTTAGAAATGGGAAGACAAATTAATGGCAGAAATATTCATAATACGTAAGGTGCTCTTAGATGCATGATAAAATTTTCTGTGTGTGATGATGGATTTAAGCACATTCTGTATGTAAATGAATCTGTTTAAGCACATGCCCTGGTCAGATACTGCAATCTCAAGACAGAGTGAAAAATTGGATTTCATGAAACTAACTAAATGTGGGGCTCTGCTTACGTTTGCTGAGCACCTGATTGCCTGCCTCAGCATAAAACCAGCTGGCAGTTGTTTTGGGTTTTTTTTCCATTGTTTTGTTTTGTTTTGTAAGGCTTTGTTTTTTATTGTCCAGTGCTTCTCGTGAATTTCCAGAAGCAGAAAAATTTGGACCAGTGAAGAGTGAGGTAGTTTGTTTGGGTTAATAGGAAATGTTACTTTTATATAAGTAACCATTTTGTGCTATGTTCCGACATCTTCCTCTCAGAGATGTGCGAGTTAAAAGTCTTCTTGTGACTATACTTTTTGAAGGAAACATTATTAGGGAATCCAAGGCATTTAGGACATCGTGATTTATGTCCTAAACTCTACCTGCCCAACTCGTGGGACAGAAGCACCAGCTTAGAGTATGACATTGGCATTCCCTGTTTGCTCCCCTGCAAGGGAAATGCTGACCTTTCCTGTGAAAGACACTCCAAGACCATACTGGCATCCTCACTGGGATTTTTGTTCCTGAGGTGATTAACAACACATTTGGAATTTCAAGGAGAGCAGAGCACTTGAATTGAACCTAGGTCTAACTGGCAAATGGTTTTTATGTGAAGAAACAGTTTGAAATTCTTCATCCAAAATTTTAAAAAATTCCCACACCTGGCTTAGATCCCAAGAATATTATACAGGAAAATAAACCTACCATCTAAGACAGTATTCATTAGAATCTGACTGCTATGGAATATTCTCAGGGAGACTGTTATTCAGCTGACAAGCAGAGGGGTGAAGAAAAGAGGAAGCCATGGTCCTGGTTTGAGAGGGAGGTTGATATTTGCAATGTGTCAGGCACTGTGCTAACACTTCATGTCATGCTCCTAAAATTATTATTTGGCAGCAACTTGATAACATTAATTCCTTTGAATAAGCCAAAAAAGAAAAAAAATCATCTTTGCAAAATCATACAGTAAATGAGTGGGACCAATTGTGGAGCAGTTTGTAAAATTTTCTCACTAAACCAGAAGCTTTTATTCTGATGCTGCTCACAATCCACGCAGTCAGGTCTTTCTTTTACTAAAGGCACCTCATGTCTGGAGATGATTTTCAATAGTCAAAATCTACCAGCAAACTTAAGAAACATACATTAAATAGACATACATTAAATAGATGATCTCCATTTCTGAACTGCACCCTGGAATCCAGGTTTTAGAATAAAAAAATTAAAACTGTTAATGTTATTGCTTGTCTTATACACAAAAGAGCAGAACAGATTATTCAGGTGTATTCAATGAACTGGTACTAGGCACTCAGAGGTACCATGGGTTGATGGGGAAAAGCCCACAGTCCATTTCCCCAGGAAGCTTGGCACACGCCTTTAAGAAACTCACATCAATAAATAATCACAATACAATGATAATGTATTCAAATTGAGTTATGAACAGGCAACAAAAAGGGGACAGCTCAAAGTATAATTAATCAGCTGGAGAATATACTAACTAAGATGCCCGGGAATTCTTCACAAAAGAAAGTAATTGATTCGAATACTGAAAAATGACCTGCTGTGATCCCAAAGTGTGTGTATCCGTACTGGGCACAGGGGCACGAAGGAACAAGGGTCTGTGCTTATTTGGAAACAGTGCCTGTCATTCCTTGAGAATAGTGACAAATGGGAAGATACTATGGGACAGGTTTTGAGGTGCTTTGTATGCTTATTTCTGGATTTGGAATTGTTTTCCCAAACAGGGAAGGCACAGTTTTTTTGGGGGCTGAAGATGCATTCCCTTTGTTCAGGAAGATGTTTTCAAATTAATGGGTTGCTCAACACTCTAAGACCTGTTGTACTGTCTAAGCACTCCTCCTGTTCATGTTGCCTATTGATCTGCCTGGCTTGAAAGGCATTTTGAGTGCGCAACCTCTGTTAGGAGACATGGTGATCCATCAAACAGTTTGAATCTAGAGTGACATATAAGATGTGCGTTATTAAGAACATTCTCACGAAGGTATATTAAAACAAGGGGAAATAAATTTAAGATTCAGAAGATAGATAATATATACCTGAGCTAGAGCAATGGCAGAAGAGATAGATAAAACAGAACCTGTGGTAGAAGGGACATGGTATAATGATAAATCAAATGTTAATAATTATTATAGGAAAGAGGAAATAAATACATTTTCAAATTCTGTCATATATAATGACACAAGTAAAAGACAAGTGATAAATAAACATATTCCATTTTCATTAGTTGTAGGTAAAGGGTTAACTGGGCATGGTTAATGCAATTGAACAATCCAATATATTTGAAAGTGTGCCATGGAGGCTGATAGGCAAAACATTGTTAAACCAGAAGTACCGATTAATTACTTTATTGGACCATTAAACATCTGGATTGTCTTTGCTACTCAATAAACTTAAACAGTTCATTAAAAACCAATGAAACATGACAGAAAAAAAATTAGAGGCTTTGTTTTCCCATCTTCTTTCAGTTTACATATGGATTAGAGGATTTTATTTCTTTTTGAACTGCTACCTCCAAAAGTCTAATAGAAATTCCTAGACTGTTGAGTGATGGGAAATTCCACACCCCAAACAAAAACCAGAAATTGCAAACCTATAGCTATTTGGTGATTGTAAATAAACCAAGATGTGCAGGTCAGTGGAGGAGGGAAATGCTTTTTATAGCATATACCACAACCCTTTCTTGAATTTATTTACAACCTCAGTGTTGATGCATCTTGGCAACCATTCTTTTTAGGTTACTGCTTAACAACCAAGAGTATGTCAGAACACTGAATGAACAGGATTCTGAATTCACATTTTCAATAATATAAGCTGATGGTAAAAATAAATTACTGAAGTTCTACCATACTAACCAATCCCTGTAACATTTCATTTACCTCTCTCTACAAAGATACATGTCTATATCTAGATCTATAAGCTGTAAGGATTACATTGCATACAATTGTATCCTCACTTAACACTTTCCGAATATATTTCTGTATCTTATTCTCAGTGAGTAGTGTTTTATTCATTTATTATTAATCCATTCAAGTACTATTATAAAAATACATTAAAAAAAATTTCCAATCATAAATTCACTCCAGTGAAAACTCTTGCCCACATATCACTGTTGTCCTATATAATTATGGTCTTTAGATGAATTCTGAGAAGTAAAATTCCTTGTTTACTATTAGGTAACTGAGGCTTTTGTGCATAGGGCCAAACTGCAAAGCATTAGTTAAATTGAATTAACTTAATTAGTAAAAGTATGAATTAATTAATTTTTAATTTAAAATCCCACCCATGAATATTTGGAAAGATGGAAAAAGTTGTAACAGATCTTGAACAGCTGCTAACCTATGTATTAAAGCAAACATAGTAAATAGCAAAACTAAAGACATGTGGACACATTTACAGTAAAAATAGGTTGCATATTACAACCACAAACCTCAAGTTAAAAACAGATGAAGACAAATTGCCATTTGACAAAAGACCTATGTGGGATCGTCCATGTGGGAGAGAACAAAAGCAGCCTGAGGTAGATGAGAAACGTGTGAATATGGGATCTCAGGCTAGCCCATAATTTTCACTGGAAAGCATGGCTGACCAATTTGAGAACAGTATCTGAAACTGGGATGTGATATTGCCCCTTCCAATAGGGGCTGAGTACAAGGAGACTGGAGTAAAGTATTTTCCCTGTGAACTCTAAGGCTGACTTTGGAGTTTCATCAGTGGACTTGAATTGTGGTTACATGGGTGTTTGAAATGTTTCTCTAAGTTAGACATTTGTGTTTTTCATTTTACAGTAAAAAGGTTAAAACAAAAGAAAGGGGAAAAAAACCTTTGTAACGTGGGAAATTCCTTTCTCCCCACCACTGACAGTAACTAGCCATGGTATTTTCATTTTTTTTCTTCTTTTATCACTCTTTCTGTCTCTGTTTTGCACTTTGGTAGTTTATTAGTAGTATCTTCTATTAATTTGGATTTATTTGATTGCAAAAAGGAAGCATTTTCTCATGTTTATTACGCTATTAATATTGCATTTTTTTCCTTTGAGTTTCCTCTTAATATTGTTCTGTTTAATTAATACTAAATGATTAATTTCCAATTGACTTGTAAGAACTGTTTTGCTATCAAAGTTCTTAATCTTATGCGTGATCTATACTTTGTTATTCAGTTTTTCATTTTATATATAACTCACTATCCATTAAAATATTTGTATTAAATATAGTTAAGCTGCATATTCTTTGCCTTAATTATTCTGTTTTTCTTTTATGCTCAGAAATTCTTCCCTCACCTCAAAATAGTAGTAATGTTTGCTCATATTTTTTCTAGTTCTTACATGTTTAACTTTTCCTGTTTATTCCTATAAGGCATCTGCAATTCATTTTAATGTAGAATTTAAGGTTCACAACAACAAAATTATACTCTTCAAAAGAGATAACCAGTTAGTCCATCATAACTTTTTAGAAAGTCTATAATTTCCCCTACTTATTTAAAATGTTCTCTATTTTCAGAATGTATATTTTCTAAAATGCAAAGATCAAAATAAAAATTTTAGACAACTTAAAGCTGGCATTATCTCTAATGTTTATTACTTTATTTAAAAACACTTAATGAAGCATATGCATAATGAAGTACAGAAATTATTTAATTGATCTGTGTAACTAGACCTCAGAAAAAAAAAGCATGACTCCTTAGAAGCATCCTGCTCCTCCCAGTCTATCCCTCTCCCAGGGAAATTCTTAATAACATTTGATACCACTGATTAGTTTTTGAAGGTTATGTGGATGAATGAGTTCTTACAGCCTATGCTCTTTTACACTAAGACTCTTACTCAAATTTGACTTTCCAGATTTTTCTCATTGCTATAATGTTCTTCATAGCAATATGTCATAAACCATCTATTCTACAATTGCCAATTTCTGTTACTACAAAAAATGCAACTACAAACATCACTGCACATGTATTTGGGTAAATAGAAGTTTGGGTTAGACATTACCAGCGGAATGCTGAATCACAGGGTGTGCATATATTCAGCCTTGACAGTAGACACTGTTGAGCAGTTTTGAAGTGGTTGTGTTGGGGAGAGTTTGGTTCAGAAACAGGGAAGTCAGAGTACAAGGTGAGGAAGGAATTCATTAAAGCAAGAGTGTTAGGGAATGACAGAACAGAATAATAAAGGAAGTTCATTGAACTGCCACTCAGCATGGGGCGCATCCCTTGCTAACTCCTAAAGCCAGTGTCACCTGGTGTCCAGTGTCTGCTTGGATTTGCACGGCTGGGAACTGAGTCCCTACCACTCCAGGCTTTGGGGGAGCCTCAGAGCCCTGGATGAAGTGAAATGATGTTCTGCGAACTTTCTATAGGTGAAGAAGGGAGATTCCCAGTCACCTAGGCCATGGTAATTTGCAAGCCTAGACCTGAGCTCTCAGTGGCCCCTCCCTACTTGTCTAAGATAGGACAAAGAGAGTGAAGATATACTTACAAAGTGCAGTGACCTCAGAGAGAATGCCCTGAAAGGTTTAAGTTTTACTGAAAGAGAGAAAGTCTACACACTTTGAAAGTGCGGGTGACCTCAGAGAGAGGTGCGTGCTGAAAGGTTGGGGGTTCCCCCTTTTAAGGACTTTTCAGGAATGTGACCAAGGGCTGGGAGTGCAGACATATTAAGTGGTCTCTGAATATTTAAAATTAACTTAACACAAGAAATTCACTGCTTTGATTTATCCCTGAGATACTGACATCTTGGTCTGGGAGTATCAAACAAGACTGTCTGCCCAGCCCCGAAGGTGGACTGAGCTATTGTCAGTTTGCTAAAGAGTAAGTTAAGAATCTAACTTCTTAACTTAATGGATTTTAAAATGAAATCTCATCTTTAAGATGGAATCCTTCCTATCTTTCACTATGTTGTTTACGGCTAGGCCTGCATGCTTAACACAATAAAGACATGGGCTATGCTGAGTGTGGGTCAAATTGTAATATTTCCAGAATATCTCACCTGGCTTTAATGTATTTGCATATCAACAGGCATTACTCAGGGGTGGAGAACCATCATCTCCATATCAATACGGAATTACCTGGGCAACTGAGGGCTTATCTGAACCTAAGAGATTAGGGAGAGGCCCTTGCTTGCTTCTGCCTGAGTAGGAGAGAGAGAGATGGTCCCAGACTGCAGTTTGTAAGCAATAAATGGGTTTTAAACTTAATTTTTCCATTTGACTGATTTTGGTATTAGCGGTATTTTGCCCTAGGATTTTGTCTCCCCAGACTTACACTGAGGTACTCTCCTTTATCTGGGGAATAGTCAAACATTCCAGGCCAAGTTACTCCTGGCTTTTTGAGCTTTAACAGATTAATTCATTAACTCTGGGTCTTTTCTGGGTTTCTAATTTTAACTGGTTAATTTTTTGAGTCTCTTTTAATGGGCTTTCCTGGCCTTATTCTCTTTCACCCATGCTCATATCTATTTTCCTGCCTAACAGTTGTACAAAGTTACACTCCACTATTACGTTTCTGTTGACAGTCATTGATGCTCCAAATCCTCACCAACGTTTGGTTTTAGTCACTTCATTTTAGACATTTGCTATTGTGGTGTTGATCTGTATTTCTCTGGTAACAAGTGAGGCAGTGCACTCTTCTGTAAGTTTATCAGAAATTTGGATAGATTTCTTTGTTAAATGTTTCTCAATCTTTTGCAACTTTTCTCCATTTAGTTAACTTTTTTTTTTAACTTGATTTGCATTCATTCTTCGTATGTTTTGGATAAGAGATCTCAGGTGTACTGCACATAGAACCTTCAAAAATGGAATAAATCTTTTGTTATATTTTTTTCCTAGCTATTTTATTTTTAAGGCTATTTTTCAGTGACAGCATTTCTTAAATTTAATTTTCTATTTGTTGATTCCTATTAAATTGAAATGAAATTGATTTCTTATGTTGACCTTTTATCCAGCTACATTGTGAATTCACTCAGCAAGTCCTATGTGCTAGGTGTAGATTCTTTTGAATTTTGTTCATTCACATTCATATCATCTGAAAATAATGACAGCTTTATTTCTATCTTTGCCTGCCCTTTATTATTTGTTTCCTGTTTTATGAGACTAGCAAAAAACTCTTCTACATTGCTGACAGAAGATATGATATCAGAGGAAAAGCTTTCAAAATTTTATTTGGAACACTTTATTATATCAAGGCATTTTCCCTCTATTCTTAAATTTTTATAATACATGGACATTGTGATGATCATAGTCTCTTTTTGTTCTGTTATTAAAGAAAATGCTATGATTAGTTTATAAAAATGTAAGCTGATACATTCCTGGAAGAAATACAATTTTGTGTGATAGCCTTTTTCAGTCATGCTGGATTTGATCTGATAATATTTTCTTTAGAAAAAATTTTATTTGTGTTTATGGAAAATTGTTCTATAACGTCCTGGTAATGTCCTTGTCAAATATTGGTGTTAAAAATATTTGTGGCCTCATCAAATACGTTGGGAAGGGTAGTAGATTGAATGATCATTAAAAAAAGATATGTTCATGTCCTATTCCCTGGAACTTGTGAATGTGACCTTACTTGGAAAAAAGGTTTTTGCCACTGTATTTAACTTAAGGATCTTGACATGAAATTATCCTGGATTTAATTTGCTGATAGTGTCCTTAGAAGAGAAAAATGGAGGGAGATTTGAGACACAGAAACAGAGGAGAAGAACACGTGAAGATGGAGGCAGAGATTGGAATGATGCTTCTATAAGTCATAAAACCAAGTTTGGAACCAAAAGCTGGAAGAAGCAAAGTGGGATTATCCAGTCAAGCCCTCAGAAGTAAGGTGGCTCTGCTGACACCTTGACTTCAGACTTACTGGCCTCCACAGCTTGGAAGGAATAGATGTGAGGTGTTTTAAGCCACCAAATTCGTGGGCATTTGCTACAGCACCACTAGTAAACTAATAAAGGAAGGGTCCCTCTTTTCTTATACCTGGCATTTGTGTAAGACTGGTAAATATTTATTGCTTAAAAGTTTGGAAGAATTCATCCTTAAAGCCAAATAGGCTGAAGGATTAATTTATGGAACTTCTTATTAAAGTTGTATTTATTTGAAAGATATAGGATACTTAAAATTTCACATTTAATTTTGAATGAATTAGGTGAAATGGGTTTTTCTAGGAAAATTTCATCTAAATTTTTTAATTTATTGCACAAATGTTTATAATATCTTCCTTCATATTTTGTATATTTTATTACTTACACTTCTTACTTTGAGACAATTGAAGATTCCCATGTAGTTACAAGAAAACTAAAGAGACCCATGTGCCCTTTATTCAGGTTCCCCTACAGGGAAAGTTTTGCAAAACTACAATACAGTATCATAAGCAGGGTAGTGACACTGATACAGTCAAGACACAAAAAATTTCCATCACCTCAAGCATTCCTCACATTGCCTTTTTTTAAAAAAAAATTTATAATCATCAATCTACAATTACATGAAGAACATGATGTTTACTAGGCTCCCCCCTTCGCCAAGTCCCCCCCCCACACACCTTTTAAAGCTATACTCACTTCTTTTCCATCTCCACCACTGCCATAAATCTTGGCAGCCTCTAATCTGTTTTCAGTTTCTATAATTTCCTCATTTTAAAATGTTACCTAAATGGAACCATGCAATATGTGAATTTTGATAGGATTTTTTTCACTTAGTATTATTCTTGTACAATTCATCCAAGTTGTACTATATGTCAACATTTCATTCATTTTTACTGTTCAGATGTCTGTCATGGTATGGATGTGCCACAGTGTTTTAATCATTCCCTCATTGAAGACTGTCTGGATGTTTCCATTATTTGGCTATTATGAATAAAGCTCCTATAACCTTATTCATGCACAAGTTTTGGTGTATATGGTAAATTTTCATTTCCCTAAAATAAGTGCAATTGTTTTAGTTTAGCCATTCTGATAGGTGTGTAGTGACATCATATTGTAGTTTTAATTTGCATTTCTTTAATGTCTAGTGGCAGTAAAAATCTTATAATTTGCTCATTTCCTATCTGTATATTGGTTTTAGTGACATTTCTGTTTATGTCTTTTTTTTACCCATTTACTAATTGGATTGTTTTTTTTACCAATTTACTAATTTTTGCTTTTTCGTATTCCTTTTTCAACATTGAGTTTTGAGAGTTATTTCCATATTCTCAATACTAGTGATTAATCAGATATGTGGTTTGCAGATATTTTCTCCAACTCTGTAGCTTATCTTTCCATACTATTAAGAAAATCTTCTTCAGAACAAAAGTTTTAATTTTGATGAAGTACAGTTTGTCAACCATTCTTATAGATTGTGATTTTAGGATAAATTTTAAGAACTGTCAATCTATCCCTAGATTCTGAAGTAGTTTGCCTATACTATTTTCGAAGAGTTTCATATTTTTACATTGTACACTTAGTTCCATGATCCACTTTGAAGTAATTTCTCTATAAATTGTGAGGTTTAAGTTGAAGTTCACTTTTTGTCTATGGTTATCCAATTGCCCTAGCACTGTCATCTATCCTTCCTCCACTGAAGTTTTTTTCCACCTTTGACAAAAATCAGTTGGTCAAACTTGTGTATTTCAATTACTGGGTCCTCTTTTCTCTTCCATTGTTCTACGTCTCTCTCCGTCTGCTAATATAACAAAGTCTTGATTACCATAGCATATAATGAGTCTTGAAATCATGTAGACTGACTCATCCCATTTTATTGTTCTTTTTCAAAATAGTTTTAGCTATTCTCGTTCCTTTGCCTTTCTAAATAAAAGTTATTATAATATTCTTTATATAAAGAAAAAAATGTTGCTGGAATTTTATTACCCTTACATTTCAAGGAGAATTGGCATTTTTATTATGTTGAGTATTCTAATCTATGAACATAGTACATCTCTTCACTTATTTTGATCTTCTTTTATTTCTTTCATCAATATTTTATAGTTTTCAGCATGCCAATTCCTTACCTATATTGTTAGATTTATACCAAAGTATTTCTTTTATTGGACAATTGTAAATTGTATTGTATTTTTAACTGAAGTGCCTACATGCTCATTGCTAAAATACAGAAAGAAATTGATTTTTGTTTATCTGGTCTCCTGTAACCTTGCTGAACTCACGGCTTCTAAGAGTTTTTTGAAGGTTCCATAGGATTTGCTACGTAGTTATATCATTTACAAACAAGGACAGATTTATTTCTTCTTTCCAAACTTCATGATTTTAAAAAAGTTCCTTTTTCTTATTTTTTGTTGAACTAACTAGAATTACCATCACTATGTTAAATATGACTGACTGGTGGAAACATTTGCCGTGTTACAGTGTTAGCTATAGGTTTTTACAAATGATTTTTATCAAGTTTAGGAACACACCATCTATTTCTATTTTTCTGTGTTTTCTTAATCATGTGAGTTATGTTTTGTCAAATGCTAACTCTACACTGATTGATATGACCATGTGATTTTTCTTCTTTAGCCTGTTAACATGATGAGTTATATTGATTAATTTTTGAATACTGAACTAGCCTTTCATCCATGATAAAAACCATTTGGGCATATGTGTTGGTGTATAATATTTTTATATATTGAAAAAATCTGTTTGCTAAAATTTTGTTAACTATTTTTAGATCTATATCCATGAGTCCATAGTGCGTTTTTTATATTTGATTTTGGTATCAGTATATTACTAGCTTTATAAAATGAACTGGAAATGTTCCCTCCTTTTCTATTTTCTGAAAGATATTTTGTAAAATTGGTTTTAATTCTTCTTTAAATAAAGAATTCTCCAATAAAAACATATGTACCTGGTGATTTTTTTCATGAGGTAATTATTATTCAATTCCCTTAATAATGATAGAGCTATTCAAATTGTCTATTACAGATATGTAAAGAATTATGGTACTTTGTTTTTCAAGGAATTTGTACATTTCATCGAGGTTGCAAAATGTGTGTAGAAATATTCAATGTATTACATTATTATCCTCTTCACATCTGCAAGGTATCCTCTGATACTGTATCCTCTATATCATTTTTTATATTCATAATTTGTGTCTTCTTTTTTTTGTTTGTTTCTTTGTTTTACTTTTTGTTTGGTTTGGGGTTTTTTGGGTCAGTCTTGCTACAGCTTTGGCAATTTTATTGATCCTTTTAAAGAACCAGCTCTTTGTTCTACTGTTTTCCTCTATTGCTTACCTGTTTTAATTATTTCTGATCTTATCTTTATCATTTCTTCTGTCTTCTCTGGGCTTACTTTGCTCTCCATTTTCCACATTCTTTTGGTAAAAACTAATATTGAAGTTGCCTTTCATATTGTCCTTTCCTCTTTTCTAATATATGCATTTAGTGGTATAAATTTTCCTCTCAGCATTTATTTAGCTGCATCCTATGTATTTTTACATTGTATTTTCACTTTCATTCAATTCAATATACTTTTAATTCCCTTGAGACTTCATTTTTCACCTGTTGAAATAAAAAACAAATGGGAACCAGCCTTGAAAAGCTAGCACATTAAAGCTAGCAGAAAAATAT
The DNA here is from genome assembly GCF_040802235.1 of Manis javanica. Classification (NCBI taxonomy): domain Eukaryota; kingdom Metazoa; phylum Chordata; class Mammalia; order Pholidota; family Manidae; genus Manis; species Manis javanica. Next base: position 67,827,833 of record NC_133162.1, read on the forward strand.
ATGGTTATAGCAATATAACTACATAAGATGAGAATCTAGGGAAAGAGAATATTGAAAGGTTAAGAGTACTGATTTCATGTTTTTAATTGAAATTGGGAGTAAATTCACACTAAACACAATAAATAAGTTAAACAATATATATGTATGTATGTATGTATATATGTGCATATACATATACATGAAAGTTTCAGTTATAAGTAAAGGAGGAAATATAAATGTTTTAAATATTGAGAAGGGAAACATGTACATTAAAAAGCAAAATCAGATGACATAGCAAAGTGTAGGTGGAAAACATGTACATATCTAAAATATGACATGATCAAATGTATTTTGGTCTGTAACTAAGAAGACTTTCAAAAGTGCAAGACATACAGATAGTGTTAAAATATGCAAAAATAATCTGAAATAAAAGATATCATAAATGTTTAAAAGAAGAATAAAGAGAAGATACTTTCAAATGAAAAATAAGGAATAATCATGATATTAAAATCAATACCAAAATAATATCCACTAGAATAATTTTGTATTAAAAATGATATAATCCTTTAGGTACAATGGTGTACAATGGAAATTTATTTATCACTTTTAACAATGAGAGACAAATTTTATGAGTAACTGAAACAATAGAGGTCTGAAATAATAGAATAAATAAGAGCTTTGATACATATGTATGTGTGAAAACAAACACATAACTATCATGCTCTCTAAAAACAGAGAAATGTTTTTCAAATGTATATGGAGATTGTTTAAATTTGACCTTATGGTAAATAAAATAAAATAAATAAATTACAATGCATAGAAAAAATACACCATAATTTTTAATGCAGTAAAATTGCAGTACCATAGGGATAAAAATAAATCCCGGTATTAGGAACATTTACAAGAAAAAAATCAAAACTTCACTTGCAAAATCCTTATAAGATAATGCTAATAAAAATAATATGGAACAGACATTATATAATAAGGTTGTTTATAGCTGCAGGGAAAGGGGAGTTCCCCTACCTGGCCAAGTTCTCTGTGAACCCGGTGAAAGCAAAGACAAGGGGAAGGACGGGTTGGGTTAAGGGGGTTTTATTGCTCACAGCTAGCTCAGGTTCGCTAGCCAGACCGGGCTCTGTCCGTCCCCTCCCGCCGCTGACCCCTGCCTACTCCTTCCTGCAGGAGCTTCTTGGGAGGAGCCATGGTGACTGACTGGCACCAGAGCAATTAAGTACCAGGAATGGAGGGGAGGAGAGAATGTCAGTTTTCTCTCCACCCCCTATCCCTGATCAACTAGAGGCTCTGCTATAGTAAACAAACATTGGTATATAAATGGACTAAAGCCAGGCAGGAAATTCTGGAGACTCTGGGTGAAAACTTCCACTTACCCCACATTGTTATAGTCAGCTTTGCTGCATGAATAATCCTCAGATCTCAGTCACTTAAACGTTTTCTTTTTAACTTCTGTTTCATGTAGGCTGCAGGTCATCAGCTACGACTCTGTTCCAAGCTGCAGCTTTGCTCCAGGCTGTGTGGCTCTGTTCCAGGTGTAACCAAAGCATTCATCCAGACAAGAGAAAAGTTCTTCCCAGTTGGCATAGCAATAGCAAGCCACGTGGCAGTGAGCACCTGTGTATATACTTTTAACAGGGAATAAAAAGAGTGAATATTTGTGAACGATTTTAAAAACTCCTAATTGTTAAAACAATGTGCAGAGGAAAGTGTATACTAATAAATAAGAGAAGAAAAATATGGTGTCAACACATGTGGCAAATCATTCGATAAACTCAACATTCATAATGAACCTCCTAGTAAATGGGGAATAGAAGCAAATTTTCATAATGTGCTAACCGGCATATATGAAAATGTTAACCAACTTGCATAGGGATAAAATTTTAGAATTTGGGAACAGGGTAAAAAGACTACTATAACTATTTCTATTGAGATTCTAACCAATAAAGAAATAATAGAATTGGGAAGAAAGGGACACAACTGTCTTCATTTCCAAACTATATAGGCACCTACATAGGAAATATAAAATAATCTATATACTGTTTGAGATATTAAAAGATGTCAGCAAGGATGGTGGATGAAAGATCAATATACAAAATCAATTAGGAAATCCACTAAATATTCCATTCACAACAGCATAAAATCCACAATGGATTAAGAATATCTAATCAAACGTATTAAACTTAATGGAGGAAGTTATAAATATTGTAAATTGTTGGAAAATTGTATATAAATGATATCATGCAATGTATTTCTTCTATGACTTTTTCTTCTTGCACAATATTATATTACTGAACTTTACCCTTATTATTGAATATGGCTGTGATTCTTTTTAATATCTTTGGGTATTCCATTATAAGAATATGCCATGTGATATGTAATGGCTTCCTTCCTTTTTCTATGGACATACATGTTGTTTCAGAATTGATGTTATTGTTAGCATTCTTGTAAATGCTACCTGCTACACATATGATTTTTTTACCATGTGTTTATACCTAAGAATTGAGGTCCTGAGTGTATGATTTATGAAAGTTTAGCATTACAAGAGAGTTCTAGATAAGTTTCCAAAGTGATTGCACCAATTTAAGCTCCTGTCAGTAATTTGTAAGGGGGTCCTTATCCATGACTCCACTAACAATTGACACTATCAGGCTTCATTTTGAAAATTTATATTTTAAATGGAAATTCATTGGGATCTTGACTGGCATTTTTATGATCCTAAAGAGGATAGCATTTTTTTTAAATTTAGCCATATGTGTTTCCTCTTCTTTGAAATGACAGCTCATTCATTTTGCTCACTTTTCTACTAGATTTGTCTTACCGAGTTTAAGAATTCTTTATACATTTGTAATGCATTTATTTTAAAATATCTTTTCAGAATTTATAATCTTTTTACTTTCTTTAAAGTAAAATAGAGATAGAATTCCTTAACATTATTATATTCATGTTTACTCATCTATTATTTTTTGATCTTGGGGATGGAAAGCAAGTTGTCAAATGACAAGTATACATAAAACTTATTAAAATATACAAAACAATAAACTCTATGTTTGTCAGAGATCCTGCTTAAGCAATGACAAAAGGGACATAAACAGACCAGTAATTAAGTAGAAAGTCTAAGAATTTGAAAAACTGTTTAGACTCAATAAAACAATAAGGAAAATGAGAAATAATATCCTATGATTATTCTTTCTAAACTATCAAAATAACCAAGATTCCCAAAATGAAAATACTCATAGTGGATGAGGATTTATTGAACATGTAATTCACTTTGAAACTAAAAGTGTGATCCATGAACCAACAGCACTGGCCTCACCTGGGAGCTTGTTAGAATTTCAGAATTTCAGGCCACACCAAAGACCTGAATGAAGTAGAATCTGTATTGTAATAAGACCCCTGGGTGATTCATATGCTCATTAAAATTCAAAAAGCTCATCAACTAACTTGCTCTTGAGACTGCAGTGTTTTATACCTTCTTCAAAAAATAATTTAGTTATATTTTCCAAACAAAATACTTACACAAATCTGTTCATGGCAGTGCTATATATTATAGGGGGGAAAAAATGAAAAAATATCCCAAATGCATGGGAACTGTTAAAAATCAAAATATTTATGTGACATACCTTTACACAGCCAGTTAATCTATTGATTAGCAGGTAGTGGATAATGCTCACATGACCAACTGCCTAACAGTATAACCTCAAAGTTTATTTTAAAACGTAGCAAGACAATTTACCAACAAAACATATTTTAGGATGGAAGAGTTATTAGCAAGTTTTACCATTAAGTTTCACATACATATTTCCCAGATTATTTTAATAAAGTTTAATGAATTGAGAGGTTTTTAAATAAAAGACAGCTAAGAGCCCAGAAAAAATATAGAAGTAAGTGGATGGCATGTGGTGTCAGTGCTGGATCTCTGTCTGATGGGAGTCTCACTCGGCTTCTCCAGTCTCTCATACATTCTGATACTTCAGTCTCACTGACTATTTGGTAGTCTGTTGGCACCTTATCTGTATGTTCACGTACAATCTTCCTGTTTGTATGACACTTCCCACTGCTTTCCTGGCAGCAGACCCCACTTACTTTGGCCCCACAATGCCAAATCAGTCTCATGCCCTCCCAGGAAGCCCTGCTGATGAACCATTATACCTAAAGCACCATCCTTTTTCTGGATTAGGCTCTTGGGTGCTGTACCTGAAAGAAACAGGTTGCTAGACCCAAAAGAATGAAACAATTATATTTATTATCAGGTTTCAGAAAATATCTGAGATCAGAAAGCTAGGTGAGGGGTGCTTTACCTGAATCTGCTAAAATCAGACTAATCTGAATAAGATCAGCTTTTAAAATACATCATTACATGCTAGACCATGCAGACCACCATTTTCTCTTCGTTTAACACTGAAGATCTAATATCCCTATGACTGTAATGAGGCTAGAAGCTTTTGTGCCATGATTTATGGGATTTTCAAGTAAATCTGAGTCTTGAACTGTGGGACTGTGCAACAAATACTGGCTATATACATAAGGAAAAGAAACCACGACTATTCCATAAGCCTTTCCATCTTAGAGCTTTTTCCTTCCTTATATAATTGACAAGAACTTTCACACAAGACAGGGTTTTGCAGCGTGTTGGAGATCTAATAAAGATGAATGAACAGTGTATGGACACAGTAAAGTAGAGAAACCGGCAGATAAGAAAACAGAAGCAGTTCAACAGCTCATATAACAATTCTTTCTCTAGTGAAAGGAGAAATGGTCATAAAAAATAGGGGATATAAAACAACCAATGTGCTAACTTTTTAACATCATTTCTATGGAGCAGTGATAAGTTAGGGCTTTGCATTTGAAGAGAAATGGCTAATACTTGCCAATGATATTTTATGGTCAGGATGTGTAAGTTTACAGCAATGACTTACTCCATTGCTATTAAGACTTTTGTTTAAGGTCATTGTCTACATATCTTCAGGTTGCAACAGTAAAAGAGTTTCCTTTGCACAATGCCAAGAAGTTATTTCAAACAACATAAGGTTCTATCAGCAGATTTCACTGCCACTTATGACAATATTCAAATCAGATATAGGAAAGAAAGTATACTATAATGGGAAAAAAATCAACCAGATGAGGAATCAAATTTATACAGATAATTTGCCTCTGCGCTCTCTTTCTCACTCAGTCATCTCACCACTGTGACACACAAACACACACACACCACACACACAGTTGAGAAATTTGAATAGTCAGTTTCTTTAATTTTTAATAACAAAGATAAATAGCATATTAATGTGCAATTGTTATAAAAATTCAAAAAAATAGATATGTTAAAATGAAATTAGATGAAATACTATTTAGTATGTCACTACTCAGAAATAAACATTAACATTTACATATACATACTTCAGGATGCATATACACATACAGAATTTTATTGTAAACAATATTTTGTATACATTTTGTGTTTTTAAACAAAATAAGTGTTTTTCATGTCGATTAAAAATTTATTCATCATTCTTATCAATTAATTGCATATAATTCATTGTTTGAATGTCATACAGTTCATAATTCCTCACATTTTATACTGTGCTTTCTAATGATATAGTATTATGAATAATTCTATATTTAATACATTTATTTGTACATCATTTCATAATCCAGTATGTTCTTAAAAGAAATTCCTAAAATCATAATTGATTTGTCAAAGAGTTTTCATATGTTAAAAGGCTTGATATGTAGTTATATTTTTGCTCAAAATGAATTTACCAAGTTAATGGCATTTAACACTGATAGTTTATATTTGAATCAACACTGGATAATACATTTAAGAGATTTTTTGATCTACAAAATAAGCAATATATTACTATTTTAATTTCTACTTTCGAAGAATAAAAATACAGAGTGTGTAATGTTACTCTTCTATTGTTACTTTTGTGAGTGACTATTAAACAGTTCTGCTGATTTTCTAGTAAGATGATGGTTTTCATTGTGCAATGTATAGATTAAAAATACTAATTCACTATATTGATAGTGAATAATATAAAAATACTAATCATTCATTTTGAAAAAATAATACCTACACATCATATAAATAGGAAACACATGTAAATTAAACATAAGAAAGAATATGTAAGTATGGGTGATGGGAATCAAGCATTTGTGATTTCTGAAGAGTGAAGTAATATTTTGGTGACAAATCATCTGTTTTATGCCTGGATATATCTTTCTAAGGGATATAAAACAAAAAGAAAAATACATATGGGTATTTTGTTCAGACTAAAGTAATACTTTGGTGAAAATGCATTTATGTTAGAAAAAATAGGAATAAAAATAAAAATAAGGGAAATAAATAAATAAATAAAACTTGTACTAAAGAGATCAATCCATATGGTTTAGACATCGAAAATGACTCTGTATAAAGAAACTCCATCAACATTTTGAAATGACAAATATAATCCTTGAAAAAATAAACATAAAATTCAGTATCAATAACAAGTGATTAACAAAAAAGATCACAAAGAAAAATTTCAAGAATATAAATAGCTAAATAATTCTAAAAATGACAATTTTCCAACTTACCAGTAAACATAAATTATTTTTGTAATAAACTATTTGAGCCATTTTAACTAAGTCAATGTATCAAAATTATAATAGTGATGATTATCAGAATGATCACCAGCATTGTTAAGCTCAGAAGAAAACAAACAGTCATATAGAAAAATAGATTTGTTTGTGAAAAGAAAACAGGCCAAACAAGCAAGTGAAAAGATGTTTGACATCATTGATCATCAGAGAAATATAAATCAAACCCACACTGAGGTATCACCCACACTCATTAGGAAAACAGAAACTAGTAAGTGTTTAGAAAAACAACAAATGGTGGCAAGAATGTGGAGAAATTGGACCTCTTGTGGACTTTATTGGTGGAAATGGAAAATGATGCAGCTGCTTTGGAAACAGTATGGTGGTTCCTAAAAAAATTAAAAACAAAATTACCATATGATCCAGCAACTCCACTTCTGTGAATATATCCAAAAGAATTGAAAATAGAACCTCATATAAATATTTGTGTACCCATGTTCATAGCAACACTGTTCACAGCACCCAATAGGTGGAAGCAACACAAGCATCCATCAACATGTAAACAAGATGTGGTATACACACACACACACACACACACACGCTGAAATAGCATTCAGCCTCAAAAAGGAAGGACATTCTGGCACATGCTGCAACATGGATAAACCTTGAGAACATTATGCTAAGTGAAATAAGCTAGTCACAAAAAGGCATTTTAAATACGAATGATTCCATGCTCATGAGGAATCTATAGTCAATAGAAACAGAAAGTAAAATGGTGGATGAAGAGTTGCTTAATGGGTAGAGTTTCTGTTTTGAAATAAAAAGTTCTGGAGATTGGTGGCACAAAATGTGAACACATTTAACATCACTGAACTGTGCACTTAAAAATGCTTAAGAGAGTAGATTTTAGGTTGATGAGTTCTTTACCACAATAAAAAATAATGTAAAAAACACATCAGAATAACATTCCAGGAAAATACTAACAAACAAAAAGAACAGATAAAAAAATATGTGTCCTTTGATAACTTAAATACTCTTTTAATTAATATTATGGATGTGACATCTTATGTGTATGAAGAGATTTTATAAACATAACTATTTTAAATATTTAAAGGTTAGAACCTACCAGAATGGAAAAACATGCATCAGTCAGGTGAAATACTCATTAAAAACCTGATTTTAGAATAGATTTTCAAGTCTGGTTCTGGCCATAACAGGATAACTGTTCATAGGAATTGCCTGTCTTTTATAAGTAATTATAACAGGTTGACAAAATATAAAATGCAACTTTTTGCAGATCCTAAACCCAACCAGTGCAGGTTGGTTGTACCAGATATTCACCACAGATTTTTTTCCCTGAAGGCTTTTACCAAACCAGAGCATGAGAATCTAATTCAAATAGAAAAACTATGATTTTACTGGTGGAGGAAACAGATCAGAGCTAAAGACTGATACATGCTAGATGGAATTTGACAGAGTCAAGGAGAAAAATATAGAAAAATCATTCCTCACATCTACATAATTATTTGCATCTAGCCTTTATCAACTTCATAACTCAACATGGCAAGATTCCAAGGGTTCAGCAAAGAACAGTTTCTAATGTGCTGGAGATTAGAAATTTCAGAGGCTATATGCGAGGAGAGTTTGAGCTCAAAATGAAGAGACTGGTTACCCTTCGAGACTTTCAGTTCAGACCCAAGTGAGGTGGCATCAGTTATACCAAATGTATTGCTCTGATGGGGGATGTTGATAATGACGAGGCTATGTATGTGTGAGTTCAGAGAGGATATTGAAACTGTCACAATTCTGCTATGAACCAAAACAGCTTTAAAAAATTAATCTTATAAAGAAGAAAAAGAAAAAGGACTAATAGTAATGATTTCAAGATTTCTTTTAGTTTACAGTAATTAAATCTGTATAATATTGGAAAGAATAGACAGCGGATTAATAGAACAGAATAAAAATCCTCATGACTACAAACAATGGGAGAATAAAATTTAAAGTATATCTACTGTAACACCAAAATACATAAAATAGTTAGAAAAAATGTAATAATGAATATCTAATAACAAAACACTAAAAACTATAACACATTACCAAGAAAGAAGTACAATCCAACACAATAAAACTGGAAATAAAAAAAGAGGTAAAATAACAAAAATAAAGATCACAATTACAACTGTTTCTATTTGCAAGTGGCATCATTTTTACACAGAAAATCTTTAGCCTTTACAAATCAACTACTAAATTTGAGAAGTGAAATTATTAAGCCACAGGATACAAAGTTAATGTACATAAATAAATTGCATTTTGTGCCCAAGAAGCTAACAATGGGAAAACGAAATTTTGAAGTACTAAGGCATATAAATTAGATAGAAAAATATTAACAAGTGTCATTCAGTATCTAAACAGTACAACTCATAAATTAGAACATGCATTTTTGTGCAAATTAACAAGCTGATTCTAAAATTTATGCAGAAACCTATAAAATATAGCACACCCCCCAGAAAAAAACTTTTAAAAGAAAATAAAGTTGCAAGACTTATACAACATAGTTTCAAAACTCGTACTGGAACAACTGGCTATCTAGACAGCAAAAACGTAACATTTCTTCACACCATATAGAAAAATTCACTCGAAATGGATTATGGACCTAAATGTAAAAACTAAAATTACAAAATTATTTTAAGATAACATAGAAAATATTTTTAACCAAATTTTAGGAAACATAAGTCATGAAATACAAAAAAAATGATAAATTTGTCAAAAAGGAAGATCTTTTCTTCAGAAAGAAAACGAAACAAATTTAAACAGAGAAAATACACAAGCAAGTTACAGAGTGGGAGAAATTATAAATAGGGCTATATTTATATATACATAAAGATTGTATAAAGGACATAATTTTTAAATGTTTAAAACATTTTAAATGTTTTAAACATTTAAATTTCTGTAAAACTTTATATACCTAACATATAACTCAACTATTGAATTCCTAGGTATTTATCCAAGAGTAGTAAAATCATAGGTCAACCCAAAGACTTGTATAGGAATGATCAAGCAACTTTATTTGTAGAAGTCAAAAACTGGAAACTACCCTAATATCTAACAACAGAGAAACATATAAACAAAACATGGTGAAGCCATATGATGGATATTACTTAGCAACAAAAAGAAACAACTATTGATACATGAAACAACACAATTAAATCCCTAAATTATCATGCCAGATCCAAAAGAGTATATATTATATGATTACATTTCTATTAAATGTAAAGTAATCTACGGTGAAAAAATCAGATCAGTGCTTACCTGTGGATGAAAGTGGGGTTCGGTATCATTGTAAAGGTTACAAGAAATTTTTAGAGCGTACAGAAAACGTCCTGTATCTTGATTGTGGTAGTGGTTTCATAAGGTTATATAATTATCAAAATCAACTGAATTGAACAATTTAAATTGATACAGTTTATCGTATATTTCTCATCAAAGATGATAAGAAAAAATGAACTAGGACCATAAGCAATTTGTGGGTTGGGACTGTGTCTGACTTTTTTTTTGTTTATTCATCACTACAATTCTTGTCATTTATGTAGTATTCATTAATATTTCTTGAGTAAATGAGCCAATGAGAACATGAATAAATTCTTCACATGAAATTCAATGTAATTTCAAGAAAAAATATTTTATTTGTCTCATTAAATAGCATTATTTTAGGCACAGACCCAAAGTGGATACATAAGTCTCTGAACCTATTATATTAATAACATTTGCATGACATTTACATTTCTAAGGCAAAAAACATGTATCAGTTCTTAGCAGGACCTGTCACCAAGTTTCCCCAAAGCACAAAAGTAATTAGACCATCTAGGATTAAAAGATAAGACTTCAGAACAATTGTTCGACATTGATAAATTTTGAGAACAAGTTAATAAAATGAAAACTTTCCTCAGCTTTGTAAATTGATAAGTGGCAGGAAGGCTCTGAATTCACAATACAAGAACAGAATAAAGATACATTTGCTGTATCTAACGACAAAATTTCAATATCACTGACAATGGCCAAGCAGCACACAAAGGGTCTCTACACCTAATCCCACAGCATCTGAGTTTCCCTCAAACACAATAAGCTGGACCTCCCTCACAGCTGTGACTCTCAGGGATTGTTGGTAAAAGATAAGGATAGCCAACAATTTTCTCCCTTTAATCTTTTGCAAAAATAAGTCAAAGCAAACAAAGAATTAATTTCCTTGCATATGTATCTGATGAACTTTAAAACCATTATAAAATGGAAGTGCACAGATTAAGCTTCACGCCTACACACTTATGCTCTTTCTGGGTATTTCTGTTCTTCTGACCCATGGCAAATGAGAGTTCTCTGGCCTTGAGTTATTTTAAAAAGTTTTCCAAGTAACAAAGGTTACTGGTTCACTAACTACTGAGAGAAGCAGTGACGTTTCTTCTCAGAGCATCTTAAATTGCTTGTTTGAAGTGAGATTAACATTTGCCCCTTGGCTTGCACATCTGTCCTGTCATATAAATAAAGGACACCACATTGGAAGTGCTGCAGGGAGCAAAAGGTTCTCTTTGTCCCAGCAGGATCAAGGAATCTGACATCAGGACTCACTCCTTGACAAACCTGTGTCAGGCTCCTGGGAGCCCTCTCTTGACTAGACCCTGACCTTGAGTTCTGTCTTTAACCTGTTGAGTGAAAATCCCCTACCCTCAATATCTGATCAAATTCTTCATCCCTGAGCCTTAATATTATCACCCTGACCTGCCTTCAACAAGAATCCTGTCAAGTCTGTTTAGTCAGAATCTCCCTTATCCCTGAGATTTCCTCTTAGTAATTTTCCATCTACTGACACTTCCTTCCCCTCCTGCCACCCTCTGCTCCTCGGCCATAAATCCCCACTTGTCTTTGTTATATTTGAACCTGAGCTCTGTTTTTCTCACATATACACAGCAATAGTACAACTCCTTTCACGTTCATGGACCCTATTCCAGTGCACGTGTGTGTGGCAGGGGAGGGAGTCTTCCCACACACAACACCAAGCAATTCTTGAACATTAGCAGGACTTACAAGAATCCAGCTCAATTCTATGCTATCTGCCTGGAGACAGCACCAGATTCCCCAAGTTAAGAGCTTCATTCTAAAAGACTGACCTTCACTCCCAGCTCAAGATGCCAGTCACAAGCCCCAGAAGCCCTGTGCTTCTGACCTACTGGCTGCAGATCAGAGGTTCCCATGACCTCCCCCTTAGGTTCAATTAATTTGCTAGAATGTCTCACAGAACTCAGGAAAACACCCTTTACCAGTTTAATAAAGAACACAAGTTCACAGCCGAAGGGACACAGAGGGCAAGGTCCCTAGTAAAGGAGCTTCTATCCTTGTGGAGCCTGGGCCCTGGCTCCGTGGTGCATGGAAGCTTTCTGGTTCTCCAAGTGTGGATGCTCTCTCTGACCAAGAAGCAGGATGCAAGAGAGAGGTGTGTTCCTCTCAGACACTTTTTTTTTTTGAGGGATTCATTGCTTAGTCATGATTAACTAAATGGCCATTGGCTGATTCAACCTCCAGTCCCCGCCTTTGGATAGGGGTCCAAACGTCTCTCATTAACATGACAAGACACCCAGTTCACCTTTAAGGCCTGCAATGTTTTCAGGATTTGTGGATGAAACCAAATATACCTGGGAAATATATATTTGGTCATCTGAATAGTTCATATGAGTCATTATATCACAAGTCCAATCTCTCTGCCCTACTGCAAAACCCCATTACAGTGGTCCTTCTTGGATAATGTTTTCCTGACGAACTCTGACAAGTGTCATGAAAAATGTTTTCTTTAACAAAGCATAACTAGCATAAGGATCTCCAAATCAGGATCCTTGGAGTATGTCCCTATTAAATGCCTATTTCAGTCCATGACCAAATAGAAGGAAACTTGGAACACCAGTGAGTAGGAACATTAGAGAAAAAGAATATAGGATGACCTAAAGGTAAATCACCATGGGTTAAACGGAGCATTCAGTATGAAAACAACATTTATCAGGGAATCAGAAGAGCTATGATGGCTTCTAACATCTGTCACCCATCGGTTAAGTGCTTTTAAGTGAGTCACTAAATATCTGTGAACATTTATCTACTTATTTAAAAACAATAAGATATTTACATCACTGGATTATTATTTTAAAGAAAATTCACATATAATGCTAATTTTGTAAACTTTACATATAAAAAATGAATATTTGATATTATTATGCTCGTTTCTATTTACATAACCAAAACAAAAACTGCTTTAATGGACTGTTTGTGAATGATCCACTTTTTGGAATCCGAAAGCCCTGAAAAGAGACTCTGTGTGGTTCATATTTGGTTCAAAAAGTCACCCTGATTATGCTCACTAGAAATATAAATCAACATTCATAAATATGCAGTCTGCCCTTTGCAATTCCTTGTTCATTTAAATGTTATACAGATTTTTAGAATCTTTTATTCTTACAACTTTACTTGGAGAAAAATTCAGTATTTACATTTTACCACATACCACTCATGTTCTAAGGCTGCCATTTAAAAATCATTACTCATTTAAGATATGTGTGCAGTTCAGAACACTATGTGCAAACAATCACTCGGTCACACTTTTTTTACTTCCTCATAAAGAGCATGGGAAATGGCTGACACTGCACCCAACACCCATCTTCACTAACAACTGCGGGTTGGAGCCTCTCCATCTGTAAATGTTTTCCTTTTGTATGCTACAAAGACCATCAAAAGTCATCTTGGAAAGCTTATGGTTTTAACATTGAAGAACTTGAAGACTGGATAACAACTTTCCCCAAGTCTCTTGGTTTAAGTAATTGGGATAAAAGAGCAATAGCAAGTACCTGTAATGTTGCTCCGAAGACTCAGGACTACTTCACGATGAGAGTCCTCCTCCTCACACAGTGCAGTCCCTCTAGCCATTACATACAAAGCCATGGTGAGCAACCTCATACTGCAGAGTAATAGTGGGTATTGTGTAAACCTTACAGCTCCTTTCAACCAAGAATTAAGAAAAACTGGGAATATTGATGATCGAAAGAGTAGAGGAAAGATCACAGCCTAGGAAGGCGGTTTCTGGCTTAATTAGGGGAAGAGTTCATTGAAACCTGTAAGGGGCTTATAAGCACCATTGGAGTGCCCAGCTAGAAACCAGCTTGCATCTAAAATATTTTAAATATTCTATATTACACCAAATTCCTGAGTACCATCTGCTTCCAAACATATCTAACGTAAAGAGACTATGTCTAGAAGAACCCAAGCATGTTATTACCTATTTGGAGTGTTAATTGACCCTGTAGATATTTAAATTCCCAGTGATTGAATCAGTCAGCCACACATCATAGTTTTATTTTGTTTGTAAAATACTACAGATGAAGATAATAGGCATCTTCCAAATGAAATCTTTTCCTTGAAAAATCTGGATTTCCCATAGTTTCCTCTTCCTCTTACTGTCTTTTGGTCTTGCTATGAAAGAGAAAGGAAGAGAGAGACAAAGAAAAGAAAGAGGAAAGAAGGACATGAGAAAAAAAGAAAGAAACAGAAAAAGAGGGAAGGAAGGAAGAAAGGAGGGAAGGAAAGAGGGAGGGAGGGAGGGAGATTCAAGGAAAAAGATGAGGAAGGGGAGAAGGAGAGAAAGGTAAGTGAGGGACACTGGGAAGGTGAAAGGGAAATCTCAGTCATGAATATAAAACCGTATTTCTAAAGACAAAGTAAAATACTTGTATATGAGTCAGTTAAAAAGTGCACCAGGGAAGGAAGTAAACTAGGGAAGAAAAGCTTTCCATTAGTGTGAAATATGTTGAGAAGTAGCTAGCATTTATTAAAGTTTACCCATAGTGTCTCATTTAATTCTCATTACAGATAGTAGTTTCATTTATTATTTCAACCTCAAAAATGAAGTTAGGAGGGGTTAGAGCACATACCCAACTACTAAATAACAGACTGAGTTGTGTCCCAGACAATCTATTCCATGGTGAAATTGTTAGTTACTAGTCTATGATGGTATCTCTAAGCAATTTTCTATTAGGGACTTATTCAGTGAATAGCATTGAAACAATCTGAACTCAGGAGAAAAATAAGGAAAGAGCTACTGCAACAGAAAGCCAGACATTCACAGTCAGGATTAGCAAAAGAAAATATGCACTCTGCATCTAGTTGAAGTGGTCCATGATTTACCATACAGAGAAAAAATGGCTAAGAAGACTTTAGAAATAGCATAAAGCCTAACCATGAATATCCTAAGAGAAATCCTAATAGTCGACCATCAGATAGACTCTGCCTTCAGTTACAGGCAGAAAAGGTCTGTGGGTTTTTTTTGCAAAAAAGCAGAAAAGTACTTAAATGTGAATTCCATTTAAAGTTAAAAGAAAATGCATGGATTTATCAGAAGCTTTGTAACTTTTATTCACTCCTAGTTAAATGGAAAAAAACTTCTACATTTCCTGTATAGATTAAGTTATGAAGGATTTTCCTTGCTGGTTAAGTTGTTGGAGAATGAAGGCTAAAAAAATTCTCAAAGAGATACTGAGATGGTCACTCTTCCAGGAACCGTGATGTCATTTTTATGGAGAGCACTAGAGAAAGAATGAAGAAATGTTTTTCTAAACTTATTAAGTAAGTCAAATTGTTAGGTTAAGAAGATAGTATTCAATGCCTCTATTGGGATTAAACGGTGATCATTTTTTTCATATAATAGCAGTCCAGTGTACCAAATAGTGCCTGTAACTGGAAATCACTGAGGCATACACTTCTGTTCTGTGCACACAATTTGTAAAATAGACAAATTACTGAACTCCTCTGAGCTTCAGTTTCCTCTTCCACAGAATGGGAGAAATCAACACCCTCCAGCATCCACACAGCCCCACAACCACCACACACACACAGACCCAAGACAACCCCGCTGCCACCTGAATGTTAACATGAAATTGCCTGGTTACTGTGTCTCTACCCATCACAGTTACTTTTTCAATATTTACATATTTCTCACTTTACTCTTTCTGGAACTGGAATATTTCTTACCATTTCTGTATATACTTACTGTGGGAACATTGTTTTCTATTTCCTGAAAAGGTGTTATTAAATTGCTGGTCTGTGTTATAATGAGTAAGATCTTGGGGCTGAGGAAACATAGAATTAAAAGTCACTAAGATGGACCGATACACTATAATTAGTGGGTCTCAGTGGGAAAAGTTAGTTCTGCGAAAGTACTATTTGTTGGTAACCAGAATATTTTTATTATCTGTTAGAGTGAAAAATTATTTAACTCACCAATATTTTTCATTTCATAATAAGTGTTGGTCCCTATACCTAATATTGAGTTATCTCCATTAAGTTGGTCCTTCTTTTTCTTGCAGGTAACCATTGCCCTCAATCTTCTTCTATAGATAAGGGCACAGAAATCAAAAGACACATTGAGAAAGCTGTTGAAGTAATTTAAGTGAAAAATAAAAGGAACTTAAAACATATGGTAGTGGTGGGATGCAGTGGGGAGAGAATAAGAATACACAGAATTCAGTACCCGAATGACTATGTGGCCAAAGGCAGCAAAGTGCAATGCCACACAGTGCAAATTGGTAGGCCTAACAAGAGGGAAATATATTAATACAAATATATAGTTACTATATACATAGTAATTATGTATATGCATACACATATCCACAAGTAACACACATACCTCTGTTTGCTATAGATATTTTCCTTATTATTGTGTACATATACATATATATGTACATATATACGTATTATGTATTTACAACTTCAAAACAGTGCAAAAGAGCAGGCTATTATGCTGCATCTGAGATACTGAAATTTGAGGAAATTTGACACAGAAGAACTTGAACACGGATTCCTGGAAAAACCTCAAACAGAAATAAGCACAAGAGGGGCTGATATAGAAATGAGAGCCAGTTGTCCCTACACAGCACTCAGATGAGCTTAGATGATCAATAGATAAAGGGGAATAGATTGCTGTCAGTGGAATTATTTAAAGACGCATAGCAGAGCAGAGCCATCCGGAGCAGTCCTTTTACGCACCAACTCCTACCTGGGTAGATAGAGGAATTGTCTGTGTATCTTTTCCCTCTAAAGAGTGATTCTCAAACTTTATTGTGCATCAGATTTGCCTAGAGGATTTGTTCAATGCAGATTTCTGAGCCGGACCCCCAGATTTTCTGGGTCAGTAGGTGTGGAGAACATTCCAAAGATTTGCATTTCCAACAAGCTCCCGGGGAACGCTGATGCCACTAGACCAGCTAGGAGAGCAGTCCTCTAGGTTACATCTGCTTCTGACTGGCCCTTGTGTTGGTGTGGAGAGCAGAAGAAGGAGAAAAGAACAGCAGATTCCAGACAGAGGTAACACCAGAACTCCAAAGAATAAGCATAAAAAAATAAAAAGGGTTGAGAGCAAGAAGATAACCAAGCCATGACTAAAATATATAAACCCCTGAACTGAAGAAAGAAAGATTTTCCCACTTTCCACAAAGCTCTTTGTCATGTAACCTAATGACATCCTATATTTTGCCATATTCACTCACCTGTGGAAACCTGCAGTCAGCAGTTACATCCCGTGGACATACCTATAATAAAAATTGCTAGTCTCAGCCACTGAGTAATTGTTGCCAAACACCTAAAATGACTAATTTAGTCATCCATCGAAAAATATGAACAGACCATCCAAAGTCTCCGGGAACTTGAAGAAAGGAAACTTCATATTAGAGAAGCACTGGAATGAATAAGCAGATTTCAGCCGAGTGGAAAGAGAGGGAATGCAGGACACAAGAAATGATCAGGTAAAAATCTTGGTTAACGTCTGCAGAGATTGCTGACATTAAGTGGCATCTCTGTGAGAACAAGAGAAGGCTATATAAAGGGAGGAATCACAAAATGGGAAATAGTTTTGAGACGTTAAAGATAGAGTGTATCTTCTGAGCTTCTGGTTCCACATGTAAGGAGTTAGAAGTTGCCCATCGCTAAACCTAATGGGTAAAAATCTGAACAGGCTGAGAAATCAACAACTCTTCTTGGATCCATAAGAGAGGGAGGATTCAGGGGAAACCACTGGCCCCAAGACTGGACAGACTACAGGTGGATACAAGGAGTCACGGCTTATGAGGGCAGACTCAGGGGCGGACACTGGCCCAGGAACCGAAGCAGGGCAGGGAACCTGAACTGTACTTCATGACTTGCTGGAGGCTCAGACAGAACAGGGCTGAGGGAAAAAAATCTGAGCTAGAGGATACATTAGTATCAGTGGGTTTTGTTTTTTTTTTTTTGAGAGGGCATCTCTCGTATTTATTGATCAAATGGTTGTTAACAACAATAAAATTCTGTATAGGGGACTCAATGCTCAATGCACAATCATTAATCCATCTCAAGCCTAATTCTCGTCAGTCTCCAATCTTCTGAAGCATAATGAACAAGTTCTTACATGGTGAACGAATTCTTACATAGTGAATAAATTCTTACATGGTGAACAGTACAAGGGCAGTCATCACAGAAACTTTCGGTTTTGATCACACATTATGAACTATAAACAATCAGGTCAAATATGAATATTCGTTTGATTTTTATACTTGATTTATATGTGGATCCCACATTTCTCCCTTTATTATTATTATTATTTTTATTTTTAATAAAATGCTGAAGTGGTAGGTAGATGCAAGATAAAGGTAGAAAACATAGTTTGGTGCTGTAAGAGGGCAAATGTAGATGATCAGGTCTGTGCCTATGGACTAAGTATTAATCCAAGCTAGACAAGGGCAGCAAAACATCCACGGATGCAGAAGATTTCTCTCAAAACAGCGGGGAGTGAGGTTCTGAGCCTCACCTCTGTTGATCCCCAATTTCTCACCTGATGGTCCCCCTGCGGCTGTGCCTGTCTTAGGTTGTTCTTCCCTTGAGGAATCTTACCCGTCTCTGGCTAACCAGTCATCTTCCGGGGCCATACAGGGAAATGTAAAGTTGGTAAGTTGTCGCATGCCCCGTCCTCGCCAGCAAGAACAGCACGCAACAACAGCAGGATTCTTCTGCAGAAAGCTTTATTCTTCAGCTCTTTGTGAAACAAATGAGTTGGGCAGGACCCAGAGGGGAAGGAGAGGCTTGCTTATATAGTTCTCATGCTCTGACCTGGTTGGTGCGGCTCCATATGCCTTATTAGCATAACAATTTGGTGGGTCTCATTGGTCCTTATGCCAAGGCGCAATTAGCATGTAGTTTAGTGGTGTGGGATGATTTGTCATTAGGAAGTTCGGGGCCTTCCGGCTGCCCTGCATTGGGCGCTATTTTCTGAGCGCGGCTGCCAACATCTCCCCCTTTTTTGTCTAACAGAAGCTCAAGGCGGAACTTGCCAGCAGAGGCGGAGACAGAGGCCTGACCTCCATCATACTTCCTGATGCCCCCTTTTTGGAGAGGGGTTCTGGGCATCTACCCCTATGCAGTCAGGCATGCCTCTCAGAGGGGTCCAAGACCTCTTGCAGTGCTTTGCCTCGCATCCTCTGGCTGGCGTTGGGACCGCTTGGTACAAAGGGTTTGGACCTTTTTTCTCAACCCTCTTGCACCATGAGCTTCTTAAAGAAAGCTGTGATTAAGCATTGAGGTACTCGGGCCTGGTGCAGTGCCACATGGGCTCAGGGTGCAAGAGCTACCTCAAGCTAAAGCCGAGCTTCCTTCTTAAGCATGTTGAGCCACACTTGGGGAGAGGTGCCAACGTCTAGCGCCATTAGGGCTTGAGCAAGGATCACCTTGTCCTGCTTATGTTGGTTGCAGAGTCTGCATAACAACCAGAGTAGGAGCATGAGACCTCCAAGCATGAACACGCCCATCCCAGCCATGCCCGCCCACTCCTTGACGTGGGAGAGAGCTCTGAGGAACCAGGAAGAGAGTCCTTCTGCTACGGAGATATCTAGACGGGTGGAGTTGATGTGGATTATTTCTCGCCGCAGCTCTTCTAGTGTCCCATCGAAGTCTTGGGACCAGTTTCCTGAAAGATACTGGGACAGGTCTCGTGACAGATTAGCTGCCCGTGTAAAATTTTCATATTGAATGCTAGTGATGCAGAGAGCACGATATTTCCGCTCACATCCCAATTGGGCCATCTGCCAAAGCACCTCCATTTGTTCCTCTACAAGGTCTATGCGCTGATTGAGGATCATTATTCCTCCTTTCAGTTTGCCATCAAGTGTGGACTGTTGGTCCAGGGCAGAAGCTACTGAGGCTGCAAGGTTATTGAGCTCTGTAGCCGATTTGATGGAGGTGTCTAAAGCTATACCAGCGGCGGTGGCTGCGACCGCGGTCGCGGAGATCAGGAGCACTATGGCGGCTGTAACGCCGAAATCGCGCCTTTCTCAAAACAGAGTCATGGTGTTAGGGGCGTCTACGGGAACAGGGACGCAACGGGGGATGCGGACTACCAAAGCATTGGTAAAGTTACGTGCATCCCAACACTGAGACAGAAAGCAGGTTTCATTGGAGCAGGAGTCAAAGCTACTATTGGATAAGATAAACAGAAATGGGGGGTATACGCATACTGGAGAAGGTGGAAAAAGGGAATTAGGTGACTCTGGACCTGATTTTGCTGAACACGTGTAGTTCTCGTTGTTATGGGTCATGGTCATGTTCCAGTGTGCGCGCGTGTGGTTGTTCTCGCACCAAAAGGTGATATTTTTTACACCGATTCCCCCACCCTGGAGGGCGGAAAAGGGGGAGAGGTCGGTACACGAGCCATTGACTCCACACAGCATCCATTTATGGAAGGGGTTCATGCTCAGCTGCTGACGAAACTCGCCTTCGAGCACCTTTACTGGCCACCAAGCCTCATTGGCTGGCCGTCCCTCCATATCTGGGGAGATGGTAAACTCCTGCCTCTCAGTTGCCCACGTTACTACAGTTGACTGACAGTCAGTCCAGGGCCACAGCTCTCCCTCATAGTCGCCCACACAATGGGAGGCATATTTGGGTTGACGAGGCCTGTCGGTGGAATTGTTCCTGGGAGAGTGTACAAATGTGTCATTGATCCAGAGAATCATCTGGTGGATAGTCATGTTCTTATAGGGCGGGCTCCCTTCCTTATTAGGCCCTTCAAATTTAGCTGACATAACGGGGAGGCTACTGGCCTCTAGAATTATGTCACTGAACCATCCGTATTTCCTCCGTTTCAGGGAGATACAGCCAGCTAGATTCTGAGTGGTGAAGCATAATGACCCATTAGTTACGAAGGATCGGTTTTCTCCCAGGGGAGCTACTAGGGTGTCTTTAACTAAGTAGGGCAAGTTCATACTAGCATTGGTAGTGAAAAAGCGCGGAAAAACGGCTGCATTGAAACGGACAGGCATAGGCTTAGGAAGGCAGACAGGATTCCCCATCTCAATACTCCCTGAGTCGGGGTCTCCAGTGTCAGGAGCAGGGTCAGGAGGTACAGCGAAGTCATCTCCTTTGTTTAGGACTTTCCTCGTTAGGCGCTCCGGGATCCAGAAGGGATTTTCTTCACCCTGGGGGAAAACACACACAGCTCCCCTGGATCTGATTATGATTGGATCCGGGCCCTTCCATTGGTTAGATAACACGTCCTTCCATTTTACTAGTTCTTGTGGGTCTTTTGGCCACTGATTATGGCGATCCACTGCTGTATGGCCTTGAGCATCCAGATTTAAAAAATTTATAGTGAAAAGTGCTAGGGCTATGGCAGTTTTTGGTGTGGGGGGTATATCTTCAATTCCCCCTTTTTGTTTAAGTAAATAGGATTTGAGCGTGCAGTTCGCGCGTTCCACAATCCCTTGACCCTGTGGGTTGTAGGGAAGGCCAGTGATATGTTTTATCCCCATGTGATGACAAAATTGAGCAAATTTTGTAGAGGTATAGGCTGGGCCATTATCTGTTTTCAGAATCTGTGGTAACCCCCATGCGCTCCAAGCCTCAAGGCAGTGCTGGATGACATGGGAAGCTTTCTCTCCTGACAATGGGGAGGCAAAGATGACTCCTGAACAAGTATCCACGGATACGTGTACGTATTTAAGTTTCCCAAAAGGTGAAAAATGCGTCACATCCATTTGCCAAACTTGTAAAGGCCTAATACCTCTGGGGTTGATCCCAACATGAGGTGTAGGAAGGAAGCTGCAGCAATGTTGGCAGCTAAGGACAATGTTCCTAGCTTCGGCCCTGGTTATGCTAAACCGCTTGCGCAGTGTTTCGGCAGTGACATGAAATTGTGTATGGAATTTTGAAGCTGTGGTGATAGGGTCTAGCAGGGGAAAAGCTATGCTTCTGGTTGCAAGGTCTGCCAAGTGGTTGCCTTGGGTCATAGGCCCGGGAAGGCCTGAATGTGCTCTGATATGAGTTATATACAAAGGAGATTGCCTATGAAGTAGTGCTGATTGTATCTGTTTGAACAAAGTGGCTACTGGGCTGGACGCTTTGATTAGCCTGGCCACTTCTAGAGATTTGACTGCATTAACTACATAACAGGAGTCAGACACAATATTTAAAGGTTCAGGAAAGATTTGTAAGACCTTTAAGACTATGCGACATTCCACTATTTGTGGAGTGTCAGGCGTGTAGCCTTTTGTCACAACTTTGCCATCATGGACATAGGCACCTGTGCCTGTCTTAGACCCATCGTGTAAACTGTTTTTCCATGAGGCAGCGGGGTTAGGCTAGTGACCCGAGGAAATACTAGGAGATGATTTTTGGCGAAGTTGATGAGGGGATGTTTAGGGAAATGATTATCAAAGGTTCCTGAGAAACTGTAAGCAAGTATGGCCCAATCATCGTTCATAGCACATAATACTTGTATCTGTTCTACGCTGTAAGGGGTTATAATTTTAGCTGGAGCCTCTCCGAAATGAGTCATGGAGGTTTTTACTCCTCTCAAAGCAAGTTTGGCCACGGCTGCCGGATAATACTCTATTGTTCTAGCCTGAGAGGCTTGGGGATGGATCCAGATCAGTGGGCCGTGCTGCCATAAAACTGCTGTTGGCAGCTCCGGGGTGGGAAGCACACACAACTCAAAGGGTTCATTCGATTGCACTCTATTTAATTGTGCTGTCATCAAAGCCTGTTCTACTTTGCGAATGGCTTGTAATGCCTCAGGTGTGAGGGAGCGCGGTGACGTTAGTTGTGGGTCTCCTTCTAGGATTTTAAACAGTGGTGTCAACTCAGTGGTGGGTATCTTTAAGTATGGGCGCAACCAATTAATATCCCCTAGGAGTTTTTGGAAGTCATTCAAATTTCGCAACTGATTATGTCTTATCTCAAGCTTTTGGGGGCAAATTACATCTGTGTAAATGGTTGCTCCTAGGAATTTGCTAACACTAGATTTTTGGACCTTCTCGCTTGCTATATTCAGTCTCCAGTTTTCTAGGGATCTAGTGAGATCTATATATGCTTCTTCTATTTCCGCCGGTTGTGGGGAGCAAAGAAGGATGTCATCCATGTAATGGATGATCTTTAGCGTGGGATAGGTCTTACGAATTAGGTCTAGCGCCCGCTGAACATACAGTTGACATATGGTGGGACTATTTGCCATTCCTTGAGGGAGGACCTTCCACTGAAATCTGGCGTCAGGTTGTTCATGGTTAATAGCTGGCAAAGTAAAAGCAAATCTTTCCCTGTCCTTGGAGCTTAGAGGTATAGAAAAGAAACAATCTTTAATATCTATTATGAGCACTTTCCATTCTTTGGGTAAGGCAGAGAGGAGTGGCAGTCCCCGTTGTACGGGTCCAAGCATTCTCATTTGAGCATTTACTGCTCTCAGATCATGAAGCAACCTCCATGATCCTGACTTTTTCCTGATTACAAATATGGGTGTGTTCCATGGGGACACAGAGGGTTCTAGGTGTCCCACTTGGAGCTGCTCTTGCACTAAGCAATGAGCTGCTTCTAATTTTTCAGAGGATAGGAGCCACTGAGGAACCCATACGGCCTCCTCTGTGAGCCAAGGTATGGGCATGGCATCTTCAATGGCCCCTATGAAAAACCCAGGCCATGACGGTCATTCTTTACTTTGGGCAGGATGGGCTCTATGCGTCCCTGTTGGTGTTTCCCCAGCCCCTTGCCAGGGATGTATCCCATGTCCATCATCATGCCTTGGGCGGGGGTGGAGTATTCATTAATGAGTTTGAGGCCTAAGTCTCTCATGACATCCCTCCCCCATAAATTGACCGGTAGAGGGAGTACATAAGGGGTGACTGTACCCTCTTGTCCTTCAGGGGCTCGCCATTTCAATGGTTTGGCACTAATTGAAGGGCTTGACTCATATCCTAAACCTTGTAATGAATGTGAGGATTGGGTCACAGGCCACTTGGAGGGCCACCAGGTTGCAGAGATAATACTTTTATCTGCTGCAGTGTCTAGGATTCCCTCAAAGCTCTTTCCCTCTATTTGCAGAGTCAATTTCGGTCGATCTGTTAAATCTAATACTATAAAGGCTGAATCCCAGTCAGAGGAGCCGAAGCCCCTTTCTCCCCTTTTTGTATTGGTAGCTGGATAATTGGCGTGGAGACTGGGCAATACTAAGAGCTGGGCTATGTGGTCTCCCGGGGATATAGGATAGATTCCTCTGGGAGCCGAACACATGATTTTTACCTGTCCTTCATAATCTTGATCTATAACTCCGGGATGGACTGTCAGGCCTTTCAAGGCAGCAGAAGAGCGCCCTAAGAGCAACCCAACGGTATTTGGTGGTAGGGGGCCTTTAAAGTCTGAAGGGATAGGCTGAACTCCCATCTGTGGAGTCAACACTATTCTAGTGGTGGCACGGATGTCCAATCCCGCGGAACCTGAAGTGGCTCTCCTTGGGGGGCCTGGTTGTTCCCGAATGACACTTGCGTGCTGGTTGCCCCATATATTTGCGGGCCCTGGTGACGGGGGCCCCTCTGGGCGTTTTTTGGCAGTTCTAAGGGTTTCCCTTCTATATCTTTAATAGACCGGCACTCATTGGCCCAATGCCTGCCTTTCTTACACTTAGGGCACAACCCAGGGGTCTTTTGGGTTGTTTGCTCTGAAACTGGGCTCTTGCATTCTCTCTTTATATGCCCTAATTTCCCGCATTGAAAGCACTTTATATTTCTGTTAGCGATCCTGGCTTGTTTGTGGCTCTGCAATATGGCTGCGGCTAGACCCGCATTGGTGAGTGGTCCTCCTATCTCTCTACAGGCTTTTAGCCATGCACTCATTCCTTTTTGTTTCCAGGGTGTAATCGCCTGTCTACACTCTTTGGTACATTGTTCAAATACTAATTGCTCTACCAGGGGCATCGCTTGTTCCTGATCTCCAAATATTCTGCCTGCGGCCTCCATCATACGAGCGACAAAGTCAGAAAATGGCTCGCTCGGCCCTTGAATAATTTTTGTCAAATTGCCGGACACTTCTCCTTTGTTGGTGAGGGCTTTCCATGCCTTGGCGGCGCACGTGTTTATTTGTGCGTATACCTGTAAGAGGAAGGCGGTCTGGTTGGCTACCCACTGTCCTTGGCCCGTCAGCATATCATATGACCACGCAGGCTGTCCTTCGGCCACGTTTGCGCGTGCCTGGGTCATACTGATATCATGCCACAATGCCTTCCATTCTATGTATTGCCCCATACTAGAAAGGCATGCCTTAGTTACATATTGCCAGTCTGCGGGTGTCATGGCTGTCTCTGTTAGTCTTTCAATTTGTGCTATGGTGTAGTTAGCACTGACTCCATAAGCCCGAACGGATTCTGCTAACTCCTTAACTTGTTTATGGCTCAGGGGCTGGTGAGAGCGTACGCCATTATCCTCAAATACAGGAAACATTTGTCTAATTGCCTGAAGAGTATCTGGGTGGCAAAAGGAGAGTGCGCCACTCACGTAAGGTGGCGGGGCAACGGGCGTCGGGGGACACCCTACTTTCATTTTTTCCTTGGTCCGCTTTTCAACTTTGCTGGTTCCCTTACTTCTGCACTCTGCGGTTTTATTTTCTTCCCCTTCCTCTGCGGACGTTAATTCCTCCTCAGATTCCCTATTGGAGAGTTGGAGGTCCCTCAACTCTTTCCAGGGGTATTTACTATTTTCTCCAAGGCGATCGTCACTCGCTTCTCGGGGCTCTTTCGCTTTTGCCCTAGGCGGGCTTTCTCCCTCACTCTGGGGTTTCTTTACTTTCGTTTTTGTGGCCTTTTTTCGGCCGCGCGCGCTCTCTGTTTCCCGTTCCGTTTCTGACATGCTCTCTTGGATATCTGTCAATGCTCTCTGACCTTCTTTTATTACCCTTTCACACCTCTCATCTTGCAGACAAGCTCTAATCAGTTTCCAGAGGGGCCTGGTGCCTCCCCTCAGGCTGCCTTCTTCCTCCTCTCTATCAAGATCTTTCCCCAGTTTGTCCAAGCTCGGGATTGAGAGGGACCCTGGACAAATGAACCAGGGGGCCACACGGTCTATCTCCTTCACAAAAGATCCTAAGATTTTGCTGGAGACCTTCAAGTTTCGCTCTTTGAGAGCTGTCTGCAGCGCCGTGACTAATGACGGTGCATTCCCCATGGTGCCTCCTTATTTACAGAGAACCATCAACCATTATCCTAAAAAGCAGGGGCCTCTCAGAACTTACCCCTCCGGGTTTTCTTCTGACCTGCAGTTCTGAATCCTCTCCAGATGTCTGAAGGGTCCTCCCTGTGCCCGTGATGTTCTGGTTCCCGGGTTTCGGCACCACTTGTCGCGTGCCCCGTCCTCGCCGGCAAGAACAGCACACAACAACAGCAGGATTCTTCTGCAGAAAGCTTTATTCTTCAGCTCTTTGTGAAACAAATGAGTTGGGCAGGACCCAGAGGGGAAGGAGAGGCTTGCTTATATAGTTCTCATGCTCTGACCTGGTTGGTGCGGCTCCATATGCCTTATTAGCATAACAATTTGGTGGGTCTCATTGGTCCTTATGCCAAGGCGCAATTAGCATGTAGTTTAGTGGTGTGGGATGATTTGTCATTAGGAAGTTCGGGGCCTTCCGGCTGCCCTGCATTGGGCGCTATTTTCTGAGCGCGGCTGCCAACAGTAAGTCAGAGAGAAGCCATATTGTTTGAAGAGGTTAGCTTTTTACTTCTTTGCAGATTTATGCCCTGTGGCTTCTATGCCCAGCACTTGTCTCGAGGTATCTTTACCACCTGGAGGAATGATGATACTCGGTAAATTCGATATGAGGCACAAATTCTATTTAAGTGTTGTAATTAGGAAGGAAGAAGAAAAGCTATAGAGGTAGCATATGGAAGAAAACATGGGAGGATTGATTATTTCTTTGACATATCTTCTTGTAGAGTACCTTAAGCATGTATAGGTTTTACACTACTAACTTGCGCTCACATATTAACATAGGAATACAGTGACATAAACAAAGCAAATCTATAATTACCATCCATCTCCAGTGAAGCCAAGAAAACCATTTAGGCACCCTAGGCATTTGTGAAAATTTGTCTATGATATATCAGTGGGTTTTTTAAAATCAGAAAACCCAAACACAAAAATTGGTCAATAGGAAAAAAAAAGGCACAGACCTCAACAGAAAAGTGGCCCCAAAATCCTGAAGAGGCACTTTTAAAAGAAGAAATCCCCACAGGATTAGAACCAAAATTAAACACCAAAGCCTAGATACAGTTCAGAAAGCACCACAGTACACATATTACATGATTATGTATATTAGAATTTGAAATAAAAAAAAAGAAACTAAACTGTAATTCATAGGGATACATACATAGGTAGTAATATTATGAAGAAAAACAACTAAATGATCCTCATAAAACTGAGGATAATGATCATCCCTGGAGAAGAATGGTGAGGATATTAGCGATGCATATAACAAGGCTCTTCTGGGCACTAGAAATATTCTAATTTTCTGGGTAATGGATACGTGAATGCTGTCTTTATAATAATTCATTAAGTTATGCTTCACACACAGAATGGAAAAAAAGATAAATGGGTCAAATAAGGGCTCAGAAATTTTAATATCCATGAACCGCAGGAAAATTTGCTTGACAATGTAATCTGGCAATTTTGTTTTCTTCCCAAGGAAAGGAAGAAACCGGTTGTAAAACATGCAATCAGTCATCTCCGTTACTTTCTTTGTCTACCACTTAGATTACAGGACATTCTACCCCAATGCAGAAGTTTCCTGAGTTGCTATTGTATTGGTGGAACAACACAGCATATCCCCCACTATATACTTTCTCTATGACTATATCTCAAGAGCCAAAGACAGCAGAAGAATTTCACTTAACACTGCTCATGGTTACTGCTGCAAATTCATGAATATGACCTTAAATGGCAAGGCAGCCAGGCAATCTTTCTCTGGTTCTTTCTATGACTTGGTCTCTTACTCTCTGTAAAAGCTATTTTATACTTTGTCCCCCATCCTCAAACACTACACCCTGCTGCTTAAGAGAAAATCAGAGTAGAACCCTTCAGCTTCCCTCTGAGGAACCTACTAACTACATCTACTAACCTACATTAACTATAATACTAACCTACATCTCTGCCTCCCTTTCCTCCTTGGACAGAAGATAAACTGTCTTTCCTCGTATTTGAAGCTGATTCCTCTACCCATGTTTGAGAGTAGTGAGAATCCCCATTCTCACTAATTTCAAAGTGTTTATCTTTCTGTCTGGTATATTCAACATCTTCCTTTCAATTTAATTTCCCATTAAATGTATTCTGTCAAATTATGACCCAGTAGCCTTTTCCAGGTATAACTCTTTCTTCTCTCAGATAAACCAATTTCAAAAATGTTTATAGTCATAATTTTCATTTATCCACACTTCAGTGAATTTTCAGATAAATCAGCTATCTGTCCCCATTATGCCACTAAATCAGCTTTTTAAATGGTAACCATGTCACTCAGTCCAGTAGATAATGTTCAGGTTTCATCCTATTTCACCTCCCACTAGCTTTCAGCCCTGTTTGACTACTTTCTCCTTGAAGCATTATCTTCATGACTGACATGTCTGTGACCTGGATTTCTTCCTAACTCCCTGACAACTTCTTGGTCTTATTTCCACACACCTCTTCATATTGACCATTTGAAATTGAGGCTCTCTAAGCTTTAAGATCAGAGCCACTTTTCCTCTGACTCTCCTATCTCCTGGGAAATACAATGTTGGCCATGACATCGTTTACCAAAACAGGCAAAAGTCTCAATCTCCAACCCAAACTACTCCACCGAGTTCCAGGATGACCTGACAGTTTTACTCAGGTGTCTCAACTTCACATCAAACTAAACTTATTCAAACTGAGATTGTGATCTCCACTTCCCCTGGTATCTCTTGACCAAAGGGATGGCACAGCACAGGCCAGATATTCTGAATCATTTTGATACTTGCATTTCCTTTGTCCAATTTATCCTCAAGTCCTCTTGACATTCACCCTAAACTACTACAAGCTGCCAGTGTTTCATCCTGGGACTACTGATACAGATCTGTAAGTGTTTCACCTGCAATGTGCAGGTATACCTCGCAGTACATTTTCTATGCTGCATTCTACAGCATATTTTAAAACAGAATTTATTATGACCATCCTCTCTCCCACCTCCATTTAAAACCTTCAATGGAATTCTCTATTGCTTAACAATGTTCTGCATGATCTGTTACCTGCTAATATTTCAAATGTCATCTTTGACCTACAGCGTTGAAATTTCTCAATGTTTATTTCCTGTGCACACTTTTTCTTGAATAAGCCTTCGTCTGTCACTCTTTGTGGACTCTACTCTTTTCATCTGGGTATGTGTGCATGCATGTGTGTATATATATATATACACATATATATATGTGTATATATATATATACACACACACATATTTACATGTATATATGTGCATGTGTGTAGGTGCATGTGTGTGTTTTCCTTTCTTCTATTTAAAAGGTTATTAAATTATTCAATCATGGAAAAAACTACGAAAATAAGATGTGAAGCTAGTAGTACCTACCACCCATATATATATATATAATAAAGGTATCATTGTCAAAATTACCTAATGTCACTTTAAGAACATAAAATATTACAGATACAGTTAATATTTCCTTCAAATGTCTTTTCATTTCCATTCTTCTCTATTTCCTAAAAGCTATCTGCTATCCTAAAATTTGTAGTTATCCTTTCTGGCCAGGTCCACAAAACCATCTATGTTCATTATCCATTTATTTCTCTCTCTCTCTGACTTGAACGGCAATACATTGCATTACTTTTTGCATTTTCCATTGTTACATAAAAGTAATCTTATTATCCTCATAATTCTGTAAAAATGTTTTCATTCAATGTTATAATTTTGATATATATAAATATCAATATAAAAACAATGTACTTATGTTGGCAGCCGCGCTCAGAAAATAGCGCCCAATGCAGGGCAGCCGGAAGGCCCCAAACTTCCTAATGACAAATCATCCCACACCACTAAACTACATGCTAATTGCGCCTTGGCATAAGGACCAATAATTTTGATATATATAAATATCAATATAAAAACAATGTACTTATTAACACTGAAAGTATTCATCTTTTCTCTGTTGATGAATATTTATTTTTCAGTTGACTTTTTTTTTTGCTGCTATAACCAATGCCACAGTAATATCCTTGCATGTCTCCAAATGCATATACTTAAGACTTTCTCTCAAATATATACTGGAAACTGATGGGTAGTAGTGTATGCCCAACTTGATAATTGCTAAATAATTGGCCTATTGTTTCCCAATACAGTTGTTAGCACTTACTCTTAAAGCAGCAGTATTTAACTTTCCATCTCCTCATATCCATGATACTGATGATGATGAAATGCTATTTAACATTTTAAATTATACTTCCTGATTACAGGGTCTTTTCATATGAGTGTTAGTCATCTGAATTTCTTCTTAAATTGACTCTAGATGTCAATTGCCCATTTGTTTTTTCTTTTAACTAATCCTGGGCTGGTTCTGTATGTTGCAAGTATCAGCTCTCAAATTGTAGCCTAATTTAGAACTAGGCTCATGTAATGTATTTAGACATACAGAAAAAATTTAAATAAAATGCTAAATATATCAACATTTTATGTTTTAATTTTTGTGGTCATTTCTTGATCAAGAAACCTTATCTTACCATGATAGTCCCCTATTTTTTTTCTTTAAGTGTTCTAATGTTTAGAGCACTGAAGTTGAGAGCACTAGTTCATGTGGAATTTACTCTTGTGCAAGATGAGGTGCAGATCTAATCTCATAGATTTCCAAATTACACTGTCAAATATCTGAACACAGTTTATTAAACATACCAGAGGTTGGTGAACTATGGCATATGGACCAGCTGGCTATTTTTGTTAAGTTTTACTGGAACACAGCACCCCCTGTTCCTTTGCACGTTATGTTTGGCTACTTTGGGACTACAGCAGCAGGACTGAGTACTTGTGACAGCAATTATATGGACTACAATATCTAAAATAGTTACTGTCTGACTCTTAAGAAGAAATTTGTCAACCACCAGAGTAATCAATCATCTATTTACTGTTTCCTAAACCTATATCAAGTTCCCCTTAGGGGTTTGCTTCTGGACTCTCTCTTCTGTTCTGTTTGCCTAGAAGTCCACTCCATTGCCTATCTTACACTGTTCCAGTTACTATAGCTTTACAACGTATTTGGATACTTGGCACAGCAATTTCTCTCCACTTGTCTCCCACCTTGTTCAGCTTCAAAAATTTCATAATCATTATCAATTAATTCATCTGTCTGAACTTAAGATCACTCTGCTAAGCACTGTGAAAAACACATTTAGATATTTATTTGCGTTTAGGGAGATGTAACATCTATAAGATATTGAGTCTTCCATTTATGAAATGAGATACCTCTCTATTAATACAGGCCTTCTTTTATGTACTTTGTAAAATTTAAGTTTTCTCTATGGTAGTCTTGTACATCTTTGGTAGATTGAGTCTTAGATGTGTTCACATTCTCTTCTTTATATCTTTTACCTCTCACATTTTCTTTTTCCATTTCTGTGCTGCACTGTCGATAATTTTCTTAGATCCATCTTTCAGTTCATTAAATCATTCTTTAAATGTCCCTAATCTGCTATTTAACATTCATTGTTTTTATATTAAAGGCTATAATTTTATTTCTACAAGTTTTATCTGATTGCTTTCAAAATCAAGCTGCTCTTACAGTTTCCATTTTTTCTAATCCTTATTTTATCCATTTAATCCTTTCAACATATTTACTGTATGGTGCTTTTCAAATTGCTGTAGTCACTCACATCATGGATATTCTTAATTTTGATCTCCTTTCTAATGCTAATTCTCTCATGGGAATCTAATCATCCCTTTACTGTGACAATGTTCCTAGAGAACAGTTTTTAATTTCCTCCTGTCAATTACCTTCTATGTGTGTGCGTGTGTGTCTGCGTTTTTGTGGCTGTGTTATTGTTTAGAATAAGTTCACAGTAATTTCACTACATGGAGGGTTCCAGAAAGATGTTGGTATTTCAATTACAGCCCCATGTCACAGGCATCCCCTGAAGTCCCTTGATAGAATCAAGCTTCTTTGTCACGTTGCCTTTTATTGATTCACCTTCCTTCAGGGTTCTCTGCCATCTTCAAAGGCCCAATGAGCACATCTTTTCTAGCTTGTAGGTGTTAAATCCCCAGACTCAACCCACTTCTCACATTTCCCCCAGTCCTTCCTACCTCACCTCACAAGCAGGTTTTAAGACCCTGCTTTATTTCTGCCCTGGGAGGATCCCACATCTTTCTTTCTACACAAGACATGTCTGTTTTATTCTTGTTGTTATATCTTGCTCAACATTTTTTTGGTACTTGCAGCAGAGAGTCCACAATAATTCTAGCACTGTGATGCTAGGAACAAAACTGCCGGTTAAGCCAGACTTCCTTCAAATTTACCTCACTTTTCTCTCCTATCACAAATAATCCTTTGCCCTGAAGCTGCATCATTATCCTACACCCATCTTTCTTTTCTCAAGGTAATTATTTCAGAATCTTCCTTAGCTTTCTCCACCACTGGATTTTGGCTGGTCAGAGCTACTTTTCTATTGAAATAATCTTCCTAACCTTGGATCTTGGGTGGTGCGAGTAGATACATTAATCCAGCTTTTGTAAGGTTGCTCACTTCTTCCACAGTAAAACTTCCTGAATAACAAGGACTGAGGTAGTTTTTCCCAAGCTCTTGTAAAGGAAAATAAAAAATACTTGCAAAACAACCTGATAGTTTCTTACTCTACACTTGAAACACAGGAGAGGACACACAAATGACTGTTTCCCAACTTGCAAAACAACCTGATAGTTTCTTACTCTACACTTGAAACACAGGAGAGGACACACAAATGACTGTTTCCCAGAATGGAGATATGATTATTCTCAACTTGAAAAGCAATTGAGATATATGTACAAAATATACAATATGTATGCATATATATGTATATAAAATATATAAAATCAATTGATATGTAAACTCTATACATATATGTGTGTGTGTATATATATATATATATATATATATGTGTGTGTGTGTGTGTGTGTGTGTGTGAATCGGTATATTCATATGGTGTCTATCAATACATATGTTTGATATAACCAAACAAAAATATCAATCCTTACATGTAAGTAATAATCACCTAAAAAGAGTGAAAAAATCCATTAATTAGTAACAAAATAATGTAGTCTCTTATGAAACAAAAGTGAAATGCTATTTAAAGTGCAACATTCAGAAGAGAAAGTAGCTCTCAATGTTATTGAAAGAAAACAATGAGCAAAATGTGTACATTTAAAAGAAACTTTATAAACAAGACAGAGCACAGAACTGTGGGATGTTTTTATTATTATCTTATTTTCCACTTCAAAAGTACTGACAGCAGAGACAGTGTGGTTTAAATAAAATAGAGTCAGTGCCTCAATAATGGGCTGACACTCAGCTCTGCCACTGCCAGTCGTTTTGGCACTAGAATCTCCATCTTTCTTTCATGACAGTATTAGCAGCTTACTTTCAACAGTGAAGTAAACAGTAATTAGAGGCAGCATCACAGGAAGCTAGCCTTACCCTGAGAGGTATCTGGTGAGGACTCTGAGAGTGATTTCTGCCACAGAGGATGAGATACAGGGAAAGAATTTCCTTTAGAATTACTAGAATATCTTGAGCTGGTATACTTAAAATAATTCTGGATGAAGTGAAAACCTCTCCCTCTAATTCTGGCCAGTGATATCTCATGAGTTGGTTATATCCTTTGCTCACCCATGTATTAGAGAGTAATTGGAACCTTGGAAGAACAAGGGTTTGGAAAAGGTAGAAAGACATTGTCCTCCTGCCTTGGGGTCTGAGCAGTAGCTGCTGCCTGGAGATGAATACCTTATCCCTACTCTTTACTATAACCAGGAATGCTGGAGTCTCCTAGGGCAGCCAGAGGGAGATAACAACCATAATGTGGGGAAGAATGAAAATGTGCTAAAAGGCGTGACTGAAAACTGAGCAATAGAAATGTTCTGGCAGGTGAGGGAAGGTATTCTGGGGAAGATTTATGAGTATAAAATGTTCCAAGATTATAATGATGACAATTGCCAAGAAAATGTACCCATAAATTTAAAACATTCTAAATCCAAATCCAAGTTTTCTTCTTTTTAAGGAAAATGACTTTGTTTTAAAGCTATCTAGAAAAGTAAATGCTAAAGAATGAAGAATACATTTTTAAACATTTCAATGGACCTTTTAGATATTGTTAGGAAAGAGTATAAAACCTCAGTGGGATTTATTCCCACTAGGATGTTTAAACATTTTAACAGTAACGTATTAACAAAGGGCCACGTGGTGGAAGCTGCTCAGCTGAGAGTGGGGGTGGGGGTGGGGGAATTGATAAGGCCCTGGCAATACCTGTTTAAGTTTTTTAAACCTACCAATAAGATAAAGACAAATGTAAAGGAAAGATATAACTAACTTAGGCCACCTCTGGGAAAGAATGTGAATCCTGTAGTACTCAGCCAATGAGGAACAAGGGGAGGGTCTCATGCACTAGGAGATAAATTATTGGCTCCAAACTCCCCAGGTGTGCCTGCCCACCAGACACCCGATCTTGCAAGACCATCATTAAAGCCTCTCTGTGCTGTTCTCTTTGTCTCCGTGTCCATTTATTGAATATGGACCAGTGAGTGTTTCTCACAATGTGAACTGAAGAACATCAAAGTAAGGACCATACAGGCACATAGAAAAGGGAACTACTTAATTCTGTGGGAACAAATTGGATGTCAGAGCCATCTTGAGGAGAGACTTGGGTAAATGAGGGACATATTAAAATTCTGTGAAGAGGTTATTGAAAGGGTATACAAATAAAACTGTTTTATTTTATTATTTATATTTATTACTATTATTTATAAGGCAGGTCTTACAGACTGAAAAAAAATAAAAGAACAGAGCAATTTCAACTGTCTGAAATGACAGAAACATTTAAAAACATGAATTTCAGTTTGTGATGAAACCATGATGGCTTTAAAAGATTTCTTTAAACTCTTTGGTACTCTTACCAACAAAAATGTAGTGCAATGTCTAATTCTCCTCTTATTGAATATGGTTGTGAGTTAAACTAAAATATTTCCAGAATCTCTCACCTGGCCTTAGTGCATCTCCATATCAGCAGGTGTCCCCAAAGGGGTGGAGAGTCTAGTCCATCTCCATATCAGTAGGTAATTACAAAGGGGAGCAAGGGCATACCAGGATCTGAGAGGTTGGGTGGGGTCCCTTTTTGTCACCAGATCACAAGAGACAGAGGCAAGCAGAAGTGGACGACTGCTTGTAAGGAATAAACGGGTTTCTCCCACTTTATTTCTCCCTTTGACTGATTACGGTTTCAAAGGTATTTATCCTGTACTGAGAAAATATTTTCCCCCAAGAATCATAATAAGTCAGTGTGAGGTACTTGTATCTAAAAAATGGATGGCAGCAGAAATGACTCTACATGGTATATTAGGCTAGTTCAGAAAATACACTATTGTTTATGCCCAAATCTCTTTGATATGCTTGCCTTGGAATTCAACCACCAATGTGGTGAGGAAGCCTAAGCCACAAACAGAGGTCATATGTGGGTGTCTGGTCAATAGCTCCAGCAATTTCCAAAATGAAAGCCAGCATCAACCAAGAGACATGTAAGTGAATAAGTCTTCAGATGATTATAGTCCCCAGCCTTTTATTTGGACCAAATGAGACAGGTTGAAACCAAAATAAGTTGTCCCTACCAAACCCTGTCCAAATTGCAAATATTTTTATTTTGCAAATAACTATTATTATTATTTTGTGTCATTATTTTACATATGGCTTGTTATATAACAATAGATAATTAGAACCATACTCTCTATTAAGGGTTTATACAAATCAAAATTTTAATTTAAATTAAAAACTACCTGGAAAAATTAAAATTAAAATTAAAATTAAAAACTATCTGGAAAAAATTGGCAAATGTGGAAAAGTGAAATGGCAAATGTGGCAATGTGAATTGGCAAATGTGGAAAAATGAACAATACATGTACCCAAAATCCTGATAATATTAGTTATTGGAAGAATTAAAATTAAAATGACATAGTGAAAAGATTTACCCCTTATTAATAAGATAACTTCAAGTTTTTTGTAACAAAAAGGTATTAAATGAATACATTGACCCAAGAAAATGGCAAAATAGGATACACCAAATTTTTTATCATACAAAATATGTATTTAATAATTGTTAAATCCAAAAATCTTAATGCTAAATAGAAGAATTCTGATTCATTGGTGAATGAATTGTGTGTATAAAAACAGAGGTTGTTGGTTAAAGTTACAGGATTAAGATAAGAAACTCAATTTTTATTCTATTTATTTTTGTATTTTTTCACAAAGATCAGGCATTACTTTGTTAATAATGAAGAAAGCAATTATTTATAAAAGTTCCACTCTGTGAAAGAGTGTGCATGCTTTGGAATGGTGCAAAGAGTTGAGAGTTTCAGGAATAAATGTGTTTCCCCATTGTGCTGTTCCCAATTAGAATCCATGCCCTTACCAGGTGAGATCCCTCTTGCAAATTATACAGTCAATAAAGTGAAAAGACAATGCACAGAATGGGAAAAATATTTGCAAATCATGTACCTGATGAGGAACTTCTATCTAAATTGAATAAAAGGACAATTCAAATTAAACATTTACAAGGAATTTGAGTAGATATATCTCTAGAGAAAATATATAAGTGGCTTTATGTACACTAAATAACAATCACTGCCATTATTCATTAGGGAAATGCAAATCAACACCACAGTGAGATACTACTTCAAATCAATTAGAATGGCTACAGTCAACAGGATAGATGATTACTGGAATCCCCATTCACTGTTCGTGGGAATTTAAAAATGCAACAGCCATTTTGGAAAACAGCTTGGAAATTCCACAATGTTAAATAATAGAGTAACATATCACTGAGCAATTCTAAACAAAAACTTGTTTGTATTTGTTCATAATATGATTCATAATTACCAAAAATTTGAACAACTCAGGTGTCCATTAACTGGTGAATGGATGAACAAAATGTGATATATACATACAATGGAATATTAACAGATAGTGAAGAAGAAATGAAATACTGACATATAGGCACAACATCAATGAGCCTTGAAAACATTATGCAAAATGAAGGAAGCCATCACAGAAAATCAAAATATCCAGACTAAGCAAATCTATAGAGAAAGAAAGTAGATTAGTGGTTGCCTATGGTTATAAATATGGTGAGGTCTGAATGACTGCTAACAGGTATAGAATTTCTTTTTGGCATGATGAAAATGTTCTGAACTTATTTTGTAGTGATACAGGCACAACTCTGAATATATTCAAAACTAGAATAATTTCAATGGGTGAATTGCATAGTATGTGAATTATATCTCAATAAAGATTATCTCTCCTTTTTTTCCTTTTTTTTTTTTTTCACGAAAAGAAGTACAAGCCATATTCTGGTCATGATATTCTGTGCCTTGCGTTGGAGATTATATGGATAATGATTTTATTGTACTTTCCTATAGACTGCAATGAAGTGTTTACAATGAAAAAAAAAAGACATTCAGTGCCATATGAATTCAAGGTAGGTAGGCTAACAATAGCTTATCTAGCCCTGGGAAGGAAAGACAATATTTTGTACCTGTACACATGGATTAGTAAAGTATAGCAGGACCCTCCTGCAAAAAGAAGCAAGGAAGATCCCAAATTATAGTTACAGAAGTGGGCCTATTTAATCTCCGCCAAACTGCCCCCACCTTCAGCCATTCTACATTATGTGACCATATAATACAGGCCAGCATTATTCAGTGTAAAGTTAGAACAGCTCTGCACCATAATTATTTGTCAATTCTGGAAGACCGGCAATTCCTATAAGCAGAAGACTGTGTGTTACCTTTACTTAATTGCTTAGGATTCAGAGAATGCAACATATGCTCAATTGTTGCTGGTAGAAAACAAGAATGAATTTTTCAGGAAATTCAGGAAGTTCCAAGTTATACCTGGAAACCTGTCAGAAATGTAATTTTTTAGGTTCTACCCATACATACTGAATCAGACACTTTATAGGTAGGGCTCAGCAACCTGTGTTTGAATAAGCCTTCCAGCTGATTCTAGTAGACTCTGAAATTATAGAGCACTCACATAAGTCCAGTCAACGTCTAGAACCCTTCTTTACAAAATAAGATGTGAAGAATATCCTACTTTCTCTCACATTTTTAAAGGCCCTTATAATATCCTTCCAAGGGGTAACACCTTTTTTGAAAGTGACAAATCATATACAGACACAATTTTCCTTTAACATTTGTGAATACTTTTAATTAATGAAGCTATAAATATAGAAAATTCAGCAAGTCTCCTAGTTTGCATCAAGAACTGAGACAGTTCTGGGCAATTGGGATTCATCAGGTTAAAGAAAGTGCCTCCCTTCATTCTCAAAAGTGAGAAATTGTCCAAGTATTTTAAGCCTGGGCCTGGGAATTAGGCATTAATACATTAATGGCAAAAGCTTCAAGCCTCCATGTTGGCAGGAAATGTCCTTTAAGGTTTCCAAGGAAACAGAGAAATTTCACTTTTGAATCCTGAGTTGGGCTGAACTGAATTTTAAAAATCATCAGGATCTACACCCAGAGGCAAGAAAAGAAATGACCCTGGTTAAAAATAGTGTATTTGCCTTGGCCACCACAAGAGAAGACAGAATAATAGGTAAGAGCAACAATTTGCCAGCTGCACAAATTCTCCCAATTACATTGTATACGTTTAAAGAAAGAATTATTTCCAATCACTACTGTCACATATATGAGTTAACTAGAGGCAGAGAAGCAGATTCTCAGCATTTGGAAAAAGTTGCCTCAGGGAGATTCAAAGGCGTAATTGGAAATATCTTTGAACGAAGCCCACATAGCATCTATTAGGCAGTAATGCAGTTTCTAAGTAATTCACAGCTGATTCTAGGGCTAGTATGTGTGTACATAAATACACATCATATATGCCAATGTATGGTATATATGTGCACCTATGTATGCATAAAATAAGAGACTGGATATAGATTAGATCAATTAAGAGTTTTTCACATAAAAATGGAGCCCAAATTGAAGAGAAAACAAGAAATGCCCTGGAGCCTTGTATTTTTAAAACAGTGATAAAGTCATCCAAACAACACATCTCAATAAAAAAGCAAATAATCCTAGCTATCTGTGCTGAATATGGCAGCCCATAAAACAAACCTGGAGGAGATTGACCCCTAAGGTATCAGCACTGATCATCAGTAAGATTTATCCAGTGACTTTTCAGTTAAAAAGAAGATGAAAAAGCACTCAGGATAGTAGAGTATTTTATCTTTTCAGTTTTTAAAGAAAAGTCTCCACTTATTGTATTGTTCTCCCTTATTGGATTGTTTTTAAAGGTTCCTCCATCAATCATGAAAGTATGTAAGTAGGTATGCATATTGTTAAATTAATAGGCTTCGTTTTTTAGATGATTTTTAGGTTTACAGAAAAATAGAGCAGAAAGTACAGGAAGTTCCTATATACCCGTCCCGTCCCTCTATTCAGTGTCCCTATTACTGTCTTGCACTGTTTTTACAGTAGCACTGTTTAAAATAGAAAAGCATTAAATTGTGAAAAAAGAAAGCACTGTTT
This sequence comes from Manis javanica, assembly GCF_040802235.1. Lineage (NCBI taxonomy): Eukaryota > Metazoa > Chordata > Mammalia > Pholidota > Manidae > Manis > Manis javanica. Next base: position 67,867,523 of record NC_133162.1, read on the forward strand.
TCACTGAAGAATATTTATTACAACTGATAAATCTATATTAACTAAAGCACATAGTTTACATATGGCTCACTGTATTTTATATTCTGAGTTTTGACACACATATAATTACACATATGCATCATTACAATATCACATAAAGTAGTTTCACTGCCCTAAAACACACCTATTCATCCCTCCCTCCCCCTCCCCTCTGACAATCTGGTAACCACCGAGCTTTTTCCTCTCTCTATAATGTTGCCATTTCCAGAATGTCATAGATGGAATCATAAAGTCTATAGCCTTTTCAGATTGACTCCTTTCATTTAGCAATATGTTTTTAAGATCCATCCATGTCTCTTTGTAGCTCTGGAGCTCATTTCTTTTCATCACTGAACAATATTCCATTATATGTATGTGCTAAAGTTTGTTATCCATTCACCTACTGCAGAACAACTACAGGCTGCCAATTTTTGGCAATTGTGAATAAAGCTTTGGTAAACATTTATGTGCACATTTTGTATGGGCATTCATCAATTATGAAAGTATGTAAATTACATTCTAGTAAACAGAGTTTTTGGGAGAAAAAAAGTATTTTTGTATCCCGAAGTATCTTAGTCATTTGCTTCCATGCCAGACCCACAAAATTTAGTCCTACTGTAAGAAGTGGAGTGGAAGAGGGGAAGAAAATAATAACAGAAGCTCATGATTAGAAGGAACATTGATGTTCATGTAGGTTTGTCCCTATATCCCCAAGCACATGTGTGGAATTCACTGACATATCACTTCTGTTCATACAACTTCAGCTGGCCAGACTTTTCTTGTTTGGCATACGCTGAACTTTAAAAATTCTACTTTTTAGATTGTACCAACTTAATTTCTACTTCTTCGGGCCACACAGGAATAATAGACTAATAATTTACCTGACAGCCTTGAGATACTTCTAAGACATTTTCACATTTCCCCAGTTCCCTCAAACTTTCTTCTTAGGAGATGTTCTGAGTCTTTTTATCAGTATGATCCTAACATGATTCTAGTTTAATTTATATCAGATTTCCACACCATTTCTACCTAACTGATATGTCAATCCTACGGATTAGACAACATACAATGATAAAACTTCATGTTTAATGCATTTTTTAAGGCCAAAATAAAGCTATGAATATGGTATAATAAATCCATTGTTGATAGATAACCTTGTTATTTGCTTTGTCTAGTAAAACGATTGTCACGGTTGGCATAATCTTAAAATTTCTGCAAAATACATCAGGATGGACACAGGGGGGCGGAGCCAGGATGGCGGCGTGAGTAGAGCAGTGGAAATCTCCTCCCAAAAACACATAGAGCTATGAAAATATAACAAAGAAAAATCTTCCTAAAATAGAGACCACAGGACACAGGACAACATCCAGACCACATCCACACTTGCAAGAACCCAGAGCCTTGCGAAGGGGGTAAGATACAAGCCCCAGCCCGGCGGGACCCGAGTGCCCCTCCCCCAGGCTCCCGGCAGGTGGAAAGAAACCGGAGCAGTTTTTTTTTGGCGAGTGCTTTTTGGAAGCCTTAAAGGGACAGGCCCCCGTTGCAAGGGAGGCAGGGTGGCGGGACCGGTGAGCAGGTGCCTGGGACCAGCGCCTGAGGACAAAGAATATCCCGCGTTTCTCCCTGGGGGACCAGCGGGCGGGTGCCTGAGACCGGCGCCTGAGGACGGAGGAAATCGCGCGTTTTCCCCCTTTTTTTTTTCTCTTTTTGGAGAGCGCTATTTGGAAGCCTTAAAGGGACAGGGACCCCGGTGCTAGGGAGGCAGGGTGGCGGGACTGGTGAGTGGGTGCCTGGGACCGGCGCCTGAGGACAAAGAATATCCCACGTTTTTCCCTACGGGACCGGTGGGTGGGTGCCTGAGACCGGCACTTGAGGACAGAGGAAATCGCGCGTTTTTCCCCTTTTTTTTTTCTCTTTTTTGCGAGTGCTTTTTAGAAGCCTAAAAGGGACAGGGACTCCGGTGCTAGGGAGGCAGGGCGGCGGGACTGGTGAGCAGGTGCCTGGGACCGGCACCTGAGGACAAAGAATATCCCGCGTTTTTCCCTGTGGGACTGGTGGGCGGGTGCCTGAGACCGGAACCTGAGGATGGAGGAAATTGCGCTTTTTTCCCCTTTTTTTCTCTCTTTTTGGCGAGTGCTTTTTGGAAGCCTTAAAGGGACAGGGACCCCGGTGCTAGAGAGGCAGGGCGGCGGGACTGGTGAGTGGGTGCCTGGGACCAGCGCCTGAGGACAAAGAATATTGAGTGTTCTTTCCCTGCGGGACCGGTGGGTGGGTGCTTTTTGGAAGCCTTGAAGGGACAGGGACCCTGGTGCTAGGGAGACAGGGCAGCAGGACCAGTGAGCGGGTGCCTGGGACCGGCACCTGAGGAAAAAAAAAAAAATCGCGTGTTTTTTCCTTTTTTTTTCTTTCTGTTCCCTCTCTCATTGTTGCTGTTGTTGTTTTGGTTTGGAGAGTGCTTTTTGGAAGTCTTAAAGGGGCAGGACAGGTCACTTAGACCAGAGGCAGGGAATCTGGGGATCTCTGGGCACTCTAACCCCCTGGGCAGCAGGGAGCACAGAGGCCCCTTACAGAGATAAATAGCCTCCTGGCCACTCCCCCTCCAACGGGGCTCCACCATTTAGGAGGAACAGCCCCAGCCAGGCCAAGCCCAAAGCAACAGCGGAGATAAACCCCATAGCAACTGGGCAGGAAGCAGAAGCCCTGTCTGTGCACAGCTGCAAAGCACAAGCCACTAGAGGTCGCTATTCTCCCAGGAGAGGAAGGCCACAAACCAACAAGAAGGGAAGCTCTTCCAGCGGTCACTTGTACCAGCTCTGCAAACTATCTCTATCACCATGAAAAGGCAAAACTACAGGCAGACAAAGATCACAGAGACAACACCTGAGAGGGAGACAGACCTAACTAGTCCTCCTGAAAAAGAATTCAAAATAAAAATCATGAACATGCTGACAGAGATGCAGAGAAAAATGCAAGAGCAATGGGATGAGATGCAGAGAAAAATGCAAGAGCAGTGGGATGAAGTCTGGAAGGAGATAACAGATGTCAGGAAGGAGATGACAGAAGTGAAACAATCCCTGGAAGGATTTATAAGCAGAATGGATAAGATGCAAGAGGCCATTGAAGGAACAGAAGCCAGAGAACAGGAACGTATAGAAGCTGACATAGCAAAAGAGAGATAAAAGGATCTCCAGGAATGAAACAACACTAAGAGAAATATGTGACCAAGCCAAAAGGAATAAGATTCGTATTATAGGGATACCAGAAGAAGAAGAAAGAGGAAAAGGGATAGAAAGTCTCTTTGAAGAAATAATTGCTGAAAACTTCCTCAAACTGGGGGAGGAAATAATCGAACAGACCATGGAATTACACAGAATCCCCAACAGAAAGGATCCAAGGAGGACAACACCAAGACACATAGTAATTAAAATGGCAAGGATCAAGGACAAGGAAAGAGTTTTAAAGGCAGTTAGAGAGAAAAAGGTCACCTATAAAGGAAAACCCATCAGGCTAACATCAGACTTCTCGACAGAAACCCTACAGGCCAGAAGAGAATGGCATGATATACTTAATGCAATGAAACAGAAGGGCCTTGAACCAAGGATACTGTATCCAGCACGACTATCATTTAAATATGATGGTGGGATCAAACAATTCCCAGACAAGCAAAAGCTGAGGGAATTTGCTTCCCACAAACCACCTCTATAGGGCATCCTACAGGGACTGCTCTAGATGGGAGCACCCCTAAAAAGAGCACAGAACAAAACACACAACATATGAAGAATGGAGGAGGAGGAATAAGAAGGGAGAGAAGAAAAGAATCTCCAGACAGTGTATATAACAGCTCAATAAGCGAGCTAAGTTAGGCAGTAAGATACTAAAGAAGCTAACCTTGAACCTTTGGTAACCACGAATCTAAAGCCTGCAATGGCAATAAGTACATATCTCTCAATAGTCACCCTAAATGTAAATGGACTTAATGCACCAATCAAAACACATAGAGTAATAGAATGGATAAAAAAGCAAGACCCATCTATATGCTGCTTACAAGAAACTCACCTTAAACCCAAAGATAAGCATAGACTAAAAGTCAAGGGATGGAAAAACATATTTCAGGCAAACAACAGTGAGAAGAAAGTAGGGGTTGCAGTACTAATATCAGACAAAATAGACTTCAAAACAAAGAAAGTAACAAGAGATAAAGAAGGATACTACATAATGATAAAGGGCTCAGTCCAACAAGAGGATATAACCATTCTAAATATATATGCACCCAATACAGGAGCACCAGCATATGTGAAGCAAATACTAACAGAACTAAAGAGTCTCCTAACATTCATTGTAGGAGACTTCAACACACCACTCACCCCAAAGGATAGATCCACCAGGCAGAAAATAAGTAAAGACACACAGGCACTGAACAACACACTAGAACAGATGGACCTAATAGACATCTATAGAACTCTACATCCAAAAGCAACAGGATATACATTCTTCTCAAGTGCACATGGAACATTCTCCAGAATAGACCACATACTAGCTCACAAAAAGAGCCTCAATAAATTCCAAAATATTGAAATTCTACCAACCAATTTTTCAGACCACAAAGGTATGAAGGTAGAAATAAATTCTACAAAGAAAACAAACAGGCTCACAAACACATGGAGGCTTAACAACATGCTACTAAATAATCAATGGATCAATGAACAAATCAAAATAGAGATCAAGGAATATATAGAAACAAATGACAACAACAACACTAAGCCCCAACTTCTGTGGGATGCAGCAAAAGCAGTCTTAAGAGGAAAGTATATAGCAATCCAGGCACACTTGAAGAAGGAAGAACAATCCCAAATGAATAGTCTAACATCACAATTATTAAAACTGGAAAAAGAAGCCTAAAGTCAGCATACATACAAATGAAGCCTAAAGTCAGCAGAAGGAGGGACATAATAAAGATCAGAAAAGAAATAAACAAAATTGAGAAGAATAAAACAATAGCAAAAATCAACGAAACCAAGAGCTGGTTCTTTGAGAAAATAAACAAAATAGATAAGCCTCTAGCCCAACTTATTAAGAGAAAAAGAGAGTCAACACAAATCAACATAATCATAAATAAGAATGGAAAAATCACGACAGACTCCACAGAAATACAAAGATTTATTAAAGACTACTATTAAAACCTATATGCCAACAAGCTGGAAAACCTAGAAGAAATGGACAACTTCCTAGAAAAATACAACCTCCCAAGACTGACCAAGGAAGAAATACAAAAGTCAAACAAACCAATTACGAGCAAAGAAATTGAAACAGAAATCAAAAAACTACCCAAGAACAAAACTCTGGGGTCGGATGGATTTACCTCAGAATTTTATCAGACACACAGAGAAGACATAATACCCATTCTCCTTAATGTGTTCCACAAAATAGAAGAAGAGGGAATACTCCCAAACTCATTCTATGAGGCCAACATCACCCTAATACCAAAACAAGGCAAAGACCCCACCAAAAAAGGAAATTACAGACCAATATCCCTGATGAATGTAGATGCAAAAATACTCAATAAAATATTAGCAAACAGAATTCAACAGTATATCAAAAGGATCATACACCATGACCAAGTGGGGTTCATCCCAGGGATGCAAGGATGGTACAACATTCGAAAATCCATCAACATCATCCACCACATCAACAAAAAAAAAGACAAAAACCACATGATCATCTCCATAGATGCTGAAAAAGCATTTGACAAAATTCAACATCCATTCATGATAAAAACTCTCAGCAAAATGGGAAGAGAGGGCAAGTACCTCAACATAATAAAGGCCATATATGATAAACCCACAGCCAGCATTATACTGAACAGCGAGAAGCTGAAAGCATTTCCACTGAGATCGGGAACCAGACAGGGATGCCCACTCTCCCCACTGTTATTTAACATAGTACTGGAGGTCCTAGCCACGGCAATCAGACAAAACAAAGAAATACAAGGAATCCAGATTGGTAAAGAAGAAGTTAAACTGTCACTATTTGCAGATGATATGATACTGTACATAAAAAACCCTAAAGACTCCACTCCAAAACTACTAGAACTGATATCGGAATACAGCAAAGTTGCAGGATACAAAATTAACACACAGAAATCTGTAGCTTTCCTATACACTAACAACGAATCAATAGAAAGAGAAATCAGGAAAACAATTCCATTCACCATTGCATCAAAAAGAATGAAATACCTAGGAATAAACCTAACCAAAGAAGTGAAAGACTTATACTCTGAAAACTACAAGTCACTCTTAAGAGAAATTAAAGGGGACACTAATAAATGGAAACTCATCCGATGCTCATGGCTAGGAAGAATTAATATCGTCAAAATGGCCATCGTGCCCAAAGCAATATACAGATTTGATGCAATCCCTCTCAAATTACCAGCAACATTCTTCAATGAATTGGAACAAATAATTCAAAAATTCATATGGAAACACCAAAGACCCCGAATAGCCAAAGCAATCCTGAAAAAGAAAAATAAAGTAGGGGGGATCTCACTCCTCAACTTCAAGCTCTACTACAAAGCCACAGTAATCAAGACAATTTGGTACTGGCACAAGAACAGAGCCACAGACCAGTGGAACAGATTAGAGACCCCAGAAATTAACCCAAACATATATGGTCAATTAATATTTGATAAAGGAGCCATGGACATACAATGGCAAAATGACAGTCTCTTCAACAGATGGTGCTGGCAAAACTGGACGGCTACATGTAGGAGAATGAAACTGGACCATTGTCTAACCCCATATACAGAGGTAAACTCAAAATGGATCAAAGACCTGAATGTAAGTCATGAAACCATTAAACTCTTGGAAAAAAACATAGGCAAAAACCTCTTAGACATAAACATGAGTGACCTCTTCTTGAACATATCTCCCCGGGCAAGGAAAACAACAGTAAAAATGAGCAAGTGGGACTACATTAAGCTGAAAACCTTCTGTACAGTGAAAGACACCATCAATAGAACAAAAAGGAACGCTACAGTATGGGAGAATATATTTGAAAATGACAGATCCGATAAAGGCTTGACGTCCAGAATATATAAAGAGCTCACACGCCTCAACAAACAAAAACCAAATAACCCAATTAAAAAATGGGCAGAGGAACTGAACAGACAGTTCGCCAAAAAAGAAATACAGATGGCCAAGAGACACATGAAAAGATGCTCCACATCGCTAATTATCAGAGAAATGCAAATTAAAACTACAATGAGGTATCACCTCACACCAGTAAGGATAGCTGCCATCCAAGACAAACAACAACAAATGTTGGCGAGGCTGTGGAGAAAGGGGAACCCTCCTACTCTGCTGGTGGGAATGTAAATTAGTTCAACCATTGTGGAAAGCAGTATGGAGGTTCATCAAAATGCTCAAAACAGACCTACCATTTGACCCAGGAATTCCACTCCTAGGAATTTACCCTAAGAATGCAGCAATCAAGTTTGAGAAAGACAGATGCACCCCTATGTTTATCGCAGCACTATTTACAATAGCCAAGAATTGGAAGCAACCTAAATGTCCATCGGTAGATGAATGGATAAAGAAGATGTGGTACATATACACAATGGAATACTACTCAGCCATAAGAAGTGGAAAAATCCAACCATTTGAAGCAACATGGATGGAGCTGGAGAGTATTATGCTCAGTGAAATAAGCCAAGTGGAGAAAGAGAAATACCAAATGATTTCACTCATCTGAGGAGTATAGGAACAAAGGAAAAACTGAAGGAACAAAACAGCAGCGGAATTACAGATCCCAAAAATGGACTAACAGGTACCAAAGGGAAAGGAACTGGGGAGGATGGGTGGGCAGGGAGGGATAGGGGGGGAAGGAGAAGGGCGGTATTAAGATTAGCATGCATGGGGGGAGGGAGAAAGGGGAGGGTGGGCTGCACAACACAGAGAGGACAAGTAGTGACTCTACAACATTTTGCTAAGCTGATGGACAGTAACCGTAATGTGGTTGTTAGGGGGGACCTGATATAGGGGAGAGCATAGTAAACATAGTATTCTTCATGTAAGTGTAGATTAAAAATTAAAAAAAAAAAAAAAGAAAGAAAGAAAGAAAGAAAGAAAAGGGGGATTACTCCTTAACAGGATAAAACTATTGGTAAATCAAAGATCAACACATGCTTTAAATATCCTTAATGTTGATCACTTAAAGGGTGTCAGATGATCAGCTATGGAGGTACTCTTTTCTGATAATATTCCTTTCTCTTAATTAAAAAAAAAAAAAAAAGCAGTTACTGTGTGCTGACCTCCAATGAGTTCTGCACAGTGGTATAGAGGGCATGTCAAAGTGTGGGCAAAGGGTCTGTTTGTTTCTATGCAGAAGATCAAGGCCTAGCTTGGATACCCAGAAAATGAACTAAGCTACGATATGAGGAGGAGCTTCCGGCATCAGCACTCTCTGGAGGACTTGTGCCGGGGGATGATCATCAAAAAGCCTCCACAGGTATCCGGACGATGCTGCAGTTGTGGCTGCATCCAGCCCACCGTTTCCTGGACTTGCCATAGGAATGAGGAGGGAGATGTCTAGGCTGGCATGTGCATACAGTGAGACAACGAATTTGACCGGATCTGTACTGTTGGAACTCAACCAGGAGTTGGGAGGAGTGCAAGTTGTAGCACTCCAAAATCTCATAACTATAGACTATCTATGGTTAAAAGAACATATGGGATGTGAACAGATCCCAGAAATGGGCTGCTTTAATTTGTCTGATGGTTCAAGTACAGTTGGACAATATCCATCATATCATAGATAAATTTTCACAAATGCCTAGGGTGCCTAAATGGCTTCACTGGAGATGGATGGTAATTATAGATTTGCTTTGTTTATGTCACCGTATTCCTATTATGTTAATATGTGTGCGCAAGTTAGTTAGTAGTTTAAAACCTATACATGCTTAAGGTACTCTACAAGACGATATGTCAAAGAAATAATCAATCCTCCCATGTTTCCTTCATATGCTACATCTATAGCTTTTCTTCTTCCTTCCTAATTACAACCCTTAAATAGAATTCGTGCCTCATATCGAATTTACCGAGTATCATAATTCCTCCAGGTGGTAAAGATACCTTGAGACAAGTGCTGGGCATAGAAGCCACAGGGCATAAATCTGCAAAGAAGTAAAAAGCTAACCTTTGCAAACAATATGGCTTCTCTCTCACTTACCAACTTTACATGTCCTTGTATGGCCCCGGAAGATGACTGGTTAGCCAGAGACAGGTAAGATTCCTCAAGGGAGGAACAACCTAAGACAGGCACAGTCACAGGGGGGCCATCAGGTGAGAATTTGGGGATCAACAGAGGTGAGGCTCAGAACCTCACCCCCCCCCTGCTTTGAGAGAAATCTTCTGCATCCGTGGATGTCTTGCTGCCCTTGTCTAGCCTGGATTAATACTTAGTCCATAGGCACACTCCTGATCATCTGATCATCTACATTTGCCCTTTTATAGCACTAAACTATGTTTTCTACCTTTATCTTGCATCTACCTACCACTTCAGCATTTTATTAAAAATAAAAATAATAATAATAATAGGAGAAATGTGGGATCAACATATAAATCAAGTACAAAAATCAAACGAATATTCATATTTGACCTGATTGTTTATAGGTCATAATGCATGATCAAAACCGAAAGTTTCTGTGATGAATGCCCTTGTACTGTTCACCATGTAAGAATTTATTCACTATGTAAGAATTCGTTCACCATGTAAGAACTTGTTCATTATGCTTCAGAAGATTGGAGACTGACGAGAATTAGGCTTGAGATGGATTAATGATTGTACATTGAGCGTTGACCCCCCTATACTGAATTTTATTGTTGTTAACAACCATTTGATCAATAAATATGAGAGATGCCCTCTCAAAAAAAATAAATAAATAAATAAATAAATAAATAAAAGTTTCAACACACAAATTCAAATTACAAAACTTTATGAATATGAATATGCATTTTATTTATATATATTGTCATATACATATAGTGTGTCATAGATTTATCCTATCAGTTGAAATAAAAACATTTCAAACAACCAAAAAAAAAAAAATACTTCAGGATGCTGTTAAAATTAAGGATGAGAAGAAAACCTTAGGATATATCTTCTTTGAATCATTAAAAAATTGTAAAATTCCATACTAAATTCCTTTTATGAAAGATAAAACAATCTCAAAAAGTTAAAAAAAATGATGAAATCCAAGAAGACATGAGATGGATGAAAATCATAATTACCATATTAATTACATCTGATTCATCAGATCCCAGATTGGAAATAGCAGAAGAATGAATGAATGAATTAGAATAAAAGTTCTAGAAATTCTCCCAATTAAAATTTAAAATATAGGAAATAAATTCATACAGAAAAAAAAGAGAAAGACATAGAGACTGACCAACCAAATAAATAATATGTAAGAAATACTGAAAAAAACTTGAGAAAGAAAACTTGCCTGAAGTTCTTTACTTTCTTTCCCTAAAGACAAAGGACACTCTAATAGTGAGTGAAATTATTGAATAGGAAGAGTTGCACTATACATACCCAAGCAATTTTTTAAATTAAATGCAAAAGAAACAATGCAATTCCACAAGTGTTTACAAAAGAAAATCTCACAATTTGCAAATTAAATAATATCAGTTATAATCAAACAACACCTTTGTATCACTATAACAAAATTCATCAAATTGTACAGAAAAAAAATAAGTGGAAAAGTTTATACACAAAAAAGAAAGCTATAGAGATAATAATAGAAATGAAGACAAAGAGGAAACAAAGCATATTGGAGAGAATCAATGAAGCCAGAAATTGGTTATCTGAAAAGAGCAACAGGATTGATAAATCTCAGGCAAGCCTAGTCAAGAAAAAAAAGCAAAACAGCCCAAATCATAAATACCAGAAATGAAAAGCAACTGTATTTTTTCACAAAAGACATTAGAGTGATAATGAGAGGATTCTGTGAAACAATTTATGCCAAAAATATGAAAATTTAGATTAAATGAACTAATTTCTAGACAGAGGCATAGTTTATCACAATCAGCACAAGAAGAAAAAGAGTAGCTTACAAGTCCTAAATTTATAAAATAAATGTAATCTGTGTGTTAAAATCTTCATATAAATATACACCAGCAAACAAACTACGTTAAGGACTTGCTGACCTCCCACATGAATTATAATTCTAAACTTTTAAAGAAAAAAGACAATGACTCTTAAAGAATTTCTTCCAGGTAATTTTTAAACAAAGAAGAAACCCTTGCCCATTTTATTGTTTTAATCTTGATTTTAAAGAAAAAAAATGTAATTTTTAAGGAAAAATGGCTGTCATGTTTAAGAATATAAAATCAGAGGTCAATTTCTCTCAAAACCATGCACGTGAAAATTCTCAGTAAAACACTAATAAACCAAAGGCAACCAGGCATAAAAATTATAATGTATCACCACCAAATCAAATTGATTCAAGAAATGCAAGGTTGGTTTATATTTTTTAAATTAATCAGTATAATCATCATATTAACAAGAAAAATACAGCAAAATATAATATAGTATAATGTATAATACATATTACCATTATTATTATATAAAGTTTCTGGATATATCTAGCTTTATAACCATACCACACTATCTTAAAACATTAACAGTTGCCAAAGGTGAGAGGAATCCAAATAAGCAGCAGAGGAAATATAAGATGAGTATTAGTTGTATCCATAGACCAAGTGTAGTGATAGTGATGTAGTTTATCCCCATAAATTTCTAGGTTTCCTCAGAGTTCCTGTTGCCAGATGGAGTGAATATATTATATAACACAACTGGAACTAAGTGGCACAAAGAATGAACTGTTATGGACGTCATGGTGCCAACAGACCTCCCCTACACGATCATGACACTCATTCTGCCAGCTGCTAATAGAATTGGCTGCTGATGGCTCACAGTTCAATCCCTTCCAGAAATTACCCATGGCCAAAGAGAGCTGCTTCAGTCAAGTTTAATCCCTCTCCACAGGTAGCCCATATCCTTTACCTCAATTCTGCCTGATTCCACTGAGAAACTCTCTAACACTGGTGTCTGAATATGAACATAGGTAAATCTTTCTAAAAGTTCTTATTACACTAATATTTAGGAGATCATTGGTCATTTATATATGCCAAGCACTTAATAATATATCATTAAAAGAGCAAATTCAAATACCGTAAGTATAATGGTTTGAGTTCTTATTTGTGTGTAAAAGCTAATAAGTGCCAAAGTTAAATTTCTTGCAATACAATTTATTTGTCCTTATCAACCACAAGGTATATATTAGACACTATAACTATCTCAAATACCAATCCACTATGTTAAACAATCCCATGATTCTTCATGTGCCTTTGTAAAGTGTCAGTGATAACTGAGCATAATATAATCCATTATGAGTTACCTTATACAATCATTCTCCACCTTTTTTTTAGTTGATGGCTTTAGTCTTTTTATTTAGAATGTTCCAAGAAACTCACATGTCATGGTACTCATGAGTTTCTTACAGTTTTATATTCTATATCCTCTAAAGGTCAGTGTTAACCTTTCTGCTTTCATTAATGAAATGACTATTGTATTTTATCCAACACAAAACATAATCATCCCAGACATGTGTTTCTCTCTCATTTTCTACATCCCATCAGTCACCAGTTCCCTTAATCTGTCTCTTTAATGTGTCTCAAATTCTTTTCTCCTTCTCCATTCCTATTGTATAACAAATTCATATCTTTTATTCTTTGAACACTTTTATGGTAATATTAGTTCCTCTATGGTTTTATGAACAGCCAATGAAAGCACCTCTGAACATCCATCCTTCACTTTCCACATATGTCTATTTCTTCCCTTCTATTAGCTTCTAATCCTGCAATGGTGTAAGGATCATATTTCTAGGTCATAAATCTCCACTGTTACTATCCTACTTAAAATCTCCTATGGTACTTATGTTAGGGTAAATTCTTTATCATGGAATAAATTATCTGACTCCTCTTTACCTTTTTAACCCTTTCTCCTTTCTGTCTTCCATATACTATCTCTGTTAAAGTTATTGTTAATACTTGTAACTTTTCTAAATGTCACATGCTCCTTTATAATTCCACATATTTCTTTCCATTTACTTCCTATCCTCTTGATGATTTTTTATATATCCATTTTTTACTCAATCCAAGCATTTCTTCAGTATACTTCTCCGAAAGTCACATTCTCTCTATAAACCTGCCAAGGTTATTTGTCTTTCTACCGTGTTGCTCTATACCCAGCACTAACTGCAATTTGTATTTTCAGTTATGTATTACTTCCTTTGTACTGTGCTTAGACACGGGAATATTGTCTTGAACAACTCTGTATCTCTAGAATCTAGCATAGTTTTAGCACATTATTGATACTCAAAAGCTGTGAATTGAATTGAACTGAACTGAATGGAAGCATTTAGGATTATGAACAGTAGCCCAGTAGCCATATGGACAATTTCTCTTTGCTAAATTTCACTTTCAAAAAATGATTTTATTCCTTAATATACCTCATCAGAGACCCCATGAGGCAGATGAGGGGACAGTCATATATAAGTATCCCAAATTTTGCTCACTAAGCTGATGACTCCATTCTTTTCACATAATAGGTGGGTCATGTTTCAACTCTCTGAAGTAGAGGTAAGGCTTTGAACACTGGAGTAATCAACAAGTTAGTCAGTTAACAATCTTAGAAAGGTTGTTATCCTACCCTACTATTACAGAGTTGTTTGTTTGTTTTTTCCCAACAAGCCAAATATTGATATTTATTCTCATTATTCCTTCAGTCTCTTGGAGGAAGGTTCATATGGAGATCAATGTTTCAATTAGTAACTATTCAGGGCTTTTTTCCCCTATACTGTCAACCTTAGGTTAACTGTCTGAAAATTGTTAAATTCATTGACTGTAGTAATGTACTTAAAAGATAAAGTTAATATGATATTTAAAAGAAATACACAATAGAATGTTAGACTAAAGCCTCATCTTTGAATATTGTAATATATTAATATAAAGACTTTTCAATTTATGAGTTCTTTTTTGTATTACAATGAAAACTAATTTCTCTTTTGTATTTATCACTTTTCACATAAGGTCAGTAGATCATATAGATGGAAAGTAAAGAATTAGAATCACTCAGAAATAGTAAGAATCACAACAAAGCAAGATATTTTACAGCAACCAGTCTTTAAATACTCTTCAAACTAGACAACAATGAGGAAAAATGAAACACAAGAAGAAAAAAGCTTCCACCTCTTAAGAGGGAAGAATTTGAGAAGCAAGTAACATGCAGTAGTCTTCCACTTAAATGTGTTTATCAGACATTCTCTACATCTTTTATGCATAAATCAGTTTCCTTCTGTAATATTAAAAGATCATAGAAGCAAAGAGTAGCATGGTGATTACTAGGAATGTGGGAGGGAGGGAGTGCAGGAAATGGGGAGATATTGGTCAAGGGGTACAAGATTCTTTATGCAAGAAGAATAAGTTCTGGAGAGTTAATGTACAACAATACAACTATACTTAACAGTACTTATTGTATACTTGAAATTTGCTAAGAAGATAGATCTTACATGTTCTCACCACACAAAAAAAAATGAAAATGTTAACTAGTGAGATGATGGGTATGTTAATGAGCTTGTAGTGACTATTTCACAATGTATATACAAATAAATGACCAAGTTGTACAGCTTATATACAATTTTTAATTTTTAAATATATATAAATTATGCAATATAATTACTGCATAATTATGTCTCAGTAAGCTGGGGAGGAAAAAAAAGATAAATGAGCAAAGTAAACCTGTGTCCAACCTTGGAAAATAAATTCAAGACAAGTCACTAAAAGTAGACATCCCTCTAGATTTTATCTGGCTGTTTTTTCTTCTCCAATCTCTTAATCTTTGCTGAAACACCCAACTTCACAGATTTATCAGTACTATCTATGTTAGTACTATCTTCCCTGGTCTTGATCTCCTTTCCGAGCTTCAGCATCAAATACTAACTTTCTGCCTGCCATCTGCTATTGTATATTCCATCATTGATATTTAATATATAATCTACCTCAAAGAAAATAACCTGTATTCATTACAATTAATAATAATTAGGCTCAACAAGGCTGAGATAATATTAAATAACTGAAATTAATTTAGTTTTCATATTTATATATCTGAAGGTGACAGACCCTCTCGTCCATTAAACTTTAGTCAGTCTCCTCTGAGCCCTCTTTTCAACTAGGCATAAACTTTGGCCAATGAGAACAGCACACTCTGGGCACAGATGATTTCCTCGACCTCCAATACCAGAGACTGGAACCAGCCCTGGCATAATTCCTGAAGCTCAAGGCTGTGTCCCTGGGGTGAGCCAGAATATTAAGTTCCTGCCTGGAACTTACTCAAAGCTGCCAAAAGGATTCACTGTTCGTGGAAGCCAACAAGGCAAATGCGTGCTCTGAGTCAATGCCTGCCTTGTCTAATCAGCCCCCTTCCTGTTTTTTAAGTTTTCCACTCCCCCAATTCTGCTCAAGACCCTGCTCATCCCTCCTCTCTAGCTCTTCATTCTCCCCTTAAAACTCACAGTCAGCTCTGCCCAGATTGGAGTTGAGCTCTATTTATCCTGAAGTCTTTCTCCCCTTCTACAGAAGCCTGAATAAAATCAGTCTGGTTGCCTTTAACAAATGTCTGGCTCTGTTTGTCTTTTGAGACAGGTAGTTGCTCCAGAGCTGATTGGCAAGCCACTGGGTCAGGGATCCACTTTTCCTCTTTTTTGTCCTCGTATCATATGTGACATCCAGTCCCATCACCACCTCACAATATAAGATGTCCACTACAATTGCAGCTATTGTGGCTGCATCCTGGCCATTGGGAAGGACAAAAAGAAAGGAATAAAAATCATGCTCTTTACAGACAATTGTTGGAAGCTGCTTATACAACTTTTTTTGATAGATATCATACAGTCACACAGCTACAGAGAGGATGGAGATGTGTACACTTTAGATCTGCACTGCAAAAACTAGGGATAGATCATTACTGAAAAAAGGAGAGAACAGATAGTAGGATACAGCTAACATGTTTTATCATACCACTTTTAGAACAAGTTCTTTTTAAACTTTTCTGTTGATGAAACTCTTTCACACCACATCCAGAACTACTTCTCTTTAAACTTTTCTGTTAATGATACATTTTAGTGGTTGGAGTCAAAATTTGGACACTCCCCCTTTTTAAGCCTGGAAATAAAATTAAAGGCACATTTTCTCTCTCACAGAATAAGAATATTTAATTGGCTGAACTCTTAGATTCCTTATAGACATCCTATGGAATAAGATAGCATTTGCCAAGAACTATCAAATCCTTTTAATAGTATGTCTTATATTGAACATAAGACTGAAAAATGTTTCTTCAGAGCAGTGAGGGTCTCCCAGTATGTATTTATTGAAATGTAGTTGAAAGAGCTCTAAACCAGAATTATTAAGGCTTGAAGAGGTATAGTTTGTCAGTCAGGCAGTTAGGGGAGGAAACTGGCATAATGACATGATACATCAGAGAGATGCAAAATCATGAAGCTTGAAATTTAGTATCCAGAGTTCATTTAGAGCAGATAGTTCAAAACTTGGAAATAAATTTTCTGAAATTGGACCATTCTGATAATACTGAAGCCAAGGTTACTTGTCAGAATGTGTTGCTTTTAACATAACATAATTTTTATTTACCATTTTATTTTATTTTGTATTAGTCCCTGAATATTTATAAATGATTTTTACCCTTTTTAAAATACATGTTATGCCTAGTATAAAAGGAAATAAATTGCTTCTTTCTCTGTATTCTAGAAAAAAATAAAATAATATTAGAGTGACCTATTTACTGATGATACATAGAATTTGCCCTGAAAGTCACAGAGCCCAGATTTTTAAGGCAATATTTTTGAAGTACTATTTCAATCTTCTCCATTATAGCTTAATAATTATGCTTTTTTAACCACTTACTGAGTCTATTTTGTTATATTATAGTAGCCTAGAAATTGTCCATTTACCAAAGTTTTAAAATATATTTTTAATCACCTATGATTATGCTTCATTTCTCCTCTATTTTATTATGTTTGTGAGGGTTTTTCCTCCTCCCAGTATTGCCAAATTTTGTATATATTATATCAAAGAACCATATTTTGGATATATCCAATTCAACTTCATTTGTCTTTTAAATTTATTATTTGGGTTTTAACCAAATAAATTTTAACCATTTATTATTTTTGTCTTATTTCAGATTTAATCTCTCTTTTATGACTTCTTAAATTAAACATTAAGTTCATTTAACTTAGCATTTCTCATTTAATAATAAAAAAATCAAACAATGATTTTGCCTCAGAGTACAACTTTGACCACATGCTAAAGTTCTGTCATATTATTAAAGAGTTATTGTTATTTTTCTTAGTCTCTAATTTTACTTTGATGATTTCCTTTATGACCCAGTTATGCAGGAAAAATTGGAAATTTTTAACAAAGTTTTCTTCACAATGAAGCTATTTTTCCTCATCTTAGTTTTCCCCCTCTTTCCTCAGATAACATGTCTTTTAGAATGTCATTGAGAATCCTTTTTTTCTCTTAATTTTTTTGAGGTAATTCTAGTTTAAAAAGTTTCATCACTTTTATTCATAGAATAAAATCTGTGTATTTTCCTGATTTAAAAATGTATTTTGTTAGCATGCATGGGGGTGGGGAGGGAGAAAGGGGAGGGAGGGCTATACAACACAGAGAGGACAAGTAGTGATTCCACAACATTTTGCTTATGCTGATGGACAATAACCATAATGTGGTTTTTAGGGGGGACCTGATATAGGGGAGAGCATAGTAAAGATAGTATTCTTCATGTAAGTGTAGATTAAAGATTAAAAAAAAAAAAAGAAAGAAAGAAAGAAAAGGGGGATTACTCCTTGATAGGATAAAACTATTGGTAAATCAAAGATTAACACATGCTTTAAATATCCTTAATGTTGATCACTTAAAGGGTGTCAGATGATCAGCTATGGAGGTACTCTTTTCTGATAATACGCCTTTCTCTTCATAAAAAAAAAAAAAAAAAAGCAGCTCCTGTGTGCTGACCTACAATGAGTTCTACACAGTGGTATAGAGGGCATGTCAAAGTGTGGGCAAAGGGTCTGTTTGTTTCTGTGCAGAAGATCAAGACCTACCTTGGCTACCCAGAAAATGAACTAAGCTACGATATGAGGAGGAGCTTCCAGCATCAGCACTCTCTGGAGGACTCGTGCCGGGGGATTATCATCAAAAAGCCTCCACAGGGATCCGGGTGATGCTGCGGTTGTGGCTGCGTCCACCCCACCGTTTCCTGGACTTGCCATAGGAATGAGGAGGGAGATGTCTAGGCTGGCATGTGCGTACAGTGAGACAACAAATTTGACTGGATCTGTACTGTTGGAACTCGCAAGTTGTAGCACTCCAAAATCTTACGACTATTGACTATCTACTGTTAAAAGAACATATGGGATGTAAACAGATCCCAGAAATGCTTTAATTTGTCTGATTTCTCTCAGACTGTTCAAGTACAGTTGGACAATATCCATCATATCATAGACAAATTTTCACAAATGCCTAGGGTGCCTAAGTGGTTTTCTTGGCTTCACTGGAGATGGATGGTAATTATAGATTTGCTTTGTTTATGTCACCGTATTCCTATTATGTTAATATGTGTGCGCAAGTTAGTTAGTAGTTTAAAACCTATACATGCTTAAGGTACTCTACAAGAAGATATGTCAAAGAAATAATCAATCCTCCCATGTTTTCTTCCATATGCTACCTCTATAGCTTTTCTTTTTCCTTCCTAATTACAACCCTTAAATAGAATTTGTGCCTCATATCGAATTTACTGAGTATCATAATTCCTCCAGGTGGTAAAGATACCTCAAGACAAGTGCTGGGCATAGAAGCCACAGGGCATAAATCTGCAAAGAAGTAAAAAGCTAACCTTTTCAAAGAATATTGCTTCTCTCTCACTTACCAACTTTACATGTCCCTGTATGGCCCCAGAAGATGACTGGTTAGCCAGAGACAGGTAAGATTCCTCAAGGGAGGAACAACCTAAGACAGGAACAGTCGCAGGGGGGCCATCAGGTGAGAAATCGGGGAACAACAGTGGTGAAGCTTAGAACCTCATCCCCGCTGTTTTGAGAGAAAGCTTCTGCATCTGTGGATGTTTTATTGCCCTTGTCTAGCTCGGATTAGCACATAGTCTACAGGCACACACCTGATCATCTACATTTGCTCTCTTACAACACTTAACTGTCTTCTACCTTTATCTTGCATCTACCTACCACTTCAGCATTTTATTAAAAATAAAAATAATCATAATAATAATAAAGGGAGAAATGTGGGATCCACATATAAATCAAGTATAAAAATCAAACAAATATTCATATTTGACCTGATTGTTTGTAGTTCATAATGCGTGATCAAAACCGAAAGTTTCTGTGATGACTGCCCTTGTACTGTTCACCATGTAAGAACTTATTCACTATGTAAGAATGTGTTCACCATGTAAGAACTTGTTCGTTATGCTTCAGAAGATTGGGGACTGATGAGAATTAGGCTTGGGGTGGATTAATGATTGTGCATTGAGCATCGAGTCCCCTATACAGAATTTTATTGTTGTTAACAACCATTTGATCAAAAAATATGAGAGATGCCCTCTCAAAAAAAAATTAAATGTATCAAAATGTAATGGTAAAATATTAACATTTTATTAATAAATATATCAAATATGTTAAAAAAGGTATTTTGTCCAAAGTTTTACAAGTTATACTCCAAAGATTTTGATGTTGATAATAGAGATAAGAAAGTTAATAATGTCTCCAGATTTTACTATAATAGAGGCTCTACTATGCCTATCAGTTGTTGGAAAGGACTTGAATATGAATACAGCTTATAGAAGGAATATTATGAGGTACTTTTTCTGTATGTAGCAGATGTCCTTAAAATTTGCTCTTTTGAACCACAGCTGACTGCAGTTCCTTCTCCTCCTGATAGATCATAAATTTCAAGTTGTTAGCCTTTTTTATGAACAAAATATGTTAAAACTGTGCTGAGATTATAAATGGTGAGGCCCATAGTGTGTGGTTTAGAAGGAGATATCAAAACGAATAAATAACTAAGCTGATTAGCTCAAAAAATAAACAGATTTTTGCACTGTGGGAGAGTAGAGAAGAAAAGTGAGGGAAGTCATCTGAGAAGGAAGGAGAAAAGGGACAAGCAATACAAAGAGGCTTCATGAGAAACATAAGCACCTATAAATTTAGTATAGCCTTAGAATGTTAAAAATCAGGGGTATCAAATAGTTAATCTAGAAATTTTTTATTATACTTTTCTGTCTTATAACTCCTTTCAGTTCCAATGAAGCTTCATTAAAATCAGCTACCTGCAAGAGCCTTTGCTAAGTGGCATTTTAAAGAAAAAAGGACATTTGTTTCTCATTTCTCATTTGGGAAAACAGAGAAAGCAATGTGTGGTCTAGAATTCGCAGACATAAGAGAGTAGAACTGGAGGTAAACCTGTGAAGTTACCCTTCTAGGAATTCATCAATATCGTGGCAAGAGCATAAGCCTTCTCATAAAAATTAGGATAAGGAACTCACATAAATTTTAAATAAATGTCATGAATTTTTACTGATTTTTTTTTGAGAGGGCATCTCTCATATTTATTGATCAAATGGTTGTTAACAACAATAAAATTCTGTATAGGGGACTCAATGCTCAATGCACAATCATTAATCCACCCCAAGCCTAATTCTCATCAGTCCCCAATCTTCTGAAGCATAATGAACAAGTTCTTACATGGTGAACACATTCTTACATAGTGAATAAGTTCTTACATGGTGAACAGTACAAGGGCAGTCATCACAGAAACTTTTGGTTTTGATCACGCATTATGAACTACAAACAATCAGGTCAAATATGAATATTTGTTTGATTTTTATACTTGATTTATATGTGAATCCCACACTTCTCCCTTATTAGTATTATTATTATTATCATTATTATTTTTAATAAAATGCTGAAGGTAGATGCAAGATAAAGATAGAAAACATAGTTTAGTTTAGTGTTGTAAGAGAACAAATGTAGATGATCAGGTGTGTGCCTGTAGACTAAGTGTTAATCCAAGCTAGACAAGGGCAATAAAACATCCACGGATGCAGAAGATTTCTCTCAAAACAGGGGGGGTGAGGTTCTAAGCCTCACCTCTGTTGATCCCCAATTTCTCACCTGATGCCCCCCCCGCCCCGTGACTGTGCCTGTCTTAGGTTGTTCCTCCCTTGAGGAATCTTACCCATCTCTGGCTAACCAGTCATCTTCTGGAGCCATACAGGGACATGTAAAGTTGGTAAGTGAGAGAGAAGCAATATTCTTTGAAAAGGTTAGCTTTTTACTTCTTTGCAGATTTGTGCCTTGTGGCTTCTATGCCCAGCATTTGTCTTGAGGTATCTTTACCACTTTGAAGAATTATGATACTTGGTAAATTCCATATGAGGCATGAATTCTATTTAGGGGTTGTAATTAGGAAGGAAGAAGAAAAGCTATAGACGTAGCAGACGGAAGAAAACATGGGAGGATTGATTATTTCTTTGACATATCTTCTTGTAGAGTAACTTAAGCATGTATAGGTTTTAAACTACTAATTAAATTGCACACACACATTAATATAATATGAATACAGTTATATAACCAAAGCAGACCTATAATTACCAGCAATCTCCAGTGAAACCAAGAAAACCTGTTAGGCATCCTAGGCATTTGTGAAAATTTATTTATGATATGATGGATATTGTCCAACTGAACTTGAAGAGACTGAGAGAAATCAGACAAGTTAAAACAACCCATTCCTGGGAACTGTTCACATCCCATATGTTCTTTTAACAGTAGATAGTCTGTAGTTGTAAGATTTTGGAGCGCTACAACTTGCACTTCTCCTAATTCATGGTTGAGTTCTGACACTGGATCCAGTCAAATTTGTTGTTTTACTGTGTGCACAGGCCAGCTTAGATATCTCCTTCTTCATTCCCATGGCAAGTCCAGGAACAAGTGGGATGAATGCAGCTACAACTGTAGCATGGCCTAGATCTTTGTTGAGGTTTTTTGATGATCATCTTCTGGTATGACTCTTCCAGAGAATGCTGATGTCGGAGGTTCTTCATATTGTATCCTACTTCATTTTCTGGGTAGCCCAATTAGGCTATGATCCTCTGTATAAACACAAACAGATCCTTTGCCCACACTTTGATATGCCCTTTATACCATTGTGTAGAACTCATTGGAGGTCACCACACAGGAACTGCTTTTTTTTATTCTTTTTTTTTGTTGTCATTAATCTACACTTACATGAAGAATATCATATTTACAAGGCTCTCGCCTATACCAGGTCCCCCCTATAAACCACTTTACAGTCACTGTTCATAAGTATAGCAATATGTTTTAGAATCACTACTTGTCTTCTCTGTGTTGTACAGCCCTCCCCTTTCTCCCCCCTCATTATGCATGCTAATCTTAATACCCCTCTTCTTCTTCCCCCCCATCCCTCCCTACCCACCCATCCTCCCCAGTCCCTTTCCCTTTGGTACCTGTTAGTCCATTCCTGGATTCTGTGATTCTGCTGCTGTTTTGTTCCTTCAGTTTTTCCTTTGTTCTTATACTTCACAGATGAGTGAAATCATTTGGTATTTCTCTTTCTCTGCTTGGTTTATTTCACTGAGCATAATAACCTCCAGCTCCATCCATGTTGCTGCAAATGGTAGGATTTGCCCTCTTCTTATGGCTGAGTAATATTCCACTGTGTGTATGTACCACATCTTCTTTATCCATTCACCTACCAATGGACATTTAGGTTGCTTCCAATTCTTGGCTATTGTAAATAGTGCTGCAATAAACATAGGGGTGCATCTGTCTTTTTCAAACTTGATTGCTGCGTTCTTAGGGTAAATTCCTAGGAGTGGAATTCCTGGGTCAAATGGTAAGTCTGTTTTGAGCATTTTGAGGAACCTCCATACTGCTTTCCACAATGGTTGAACTAATTTACATTCCCACCAGCAGTGTAGGAGGGTTCCCCTTTCTCGACAGCCTCGCCAACATTTGTTGTTGTTTGTCTTTTGGATGGTAGCCATCCTTACTGGTGTGAGGTGATAACTCATTGTAGTTTTAATTTGCATTTCTCTAATAATTAGTGATGTGGAGAATCTTTTCATGTGTCTGTTGGCCATCTGTATTTCTTTTTTGGAGAACTGTCTGTTCAGTTCCTCTGCCCATTTTTTAATTGGATTATTTGTTTTTTGTTTGTTGAGGCATGTGAGCTCTTTATATATTCTGGACGTCAAGCCTTTATTGGATCTGTCATTTTCAAATATATTCTCCCATACTGTAGGGTTCCTTTTTGTTCTATTGATGGTGTCTTTTGCTGTACAGAAGCTTTTCACCTTAATATAGTCCCACTTGTTCATTTTTGCTGTTGTTTTCCTTGCCCGGGGAGATATGTTCAAGAAGAGGTCACTCATGTTTATGTCTAAGAGGTTTTTGCCTATGTTTTTTCCAAGAGTTTAATGGTTTCATGACTTACATTCAGGTCTTTGATCCATTTTGAATTTACTTTTGTATATGTGGTTAGACAATGGTCCAGTTTCATTCTCCTACATGTAGCTGTCCAGTTTTGCCAGCACCATCTGTTGAAGAGACTGTCATTTTGCCATTGTATGTCCATGGCTCCTTTATCAAATATTAATTGACCATATATGTTTGGGTTAACGTCTGGAGTCTCTAGTCTTTTCCACTGGTCTGTGGCTCTGTTCTTGTGCCAGTACCAAATTGTCTTGATTACTATGGCTTTATAGTAGAGCTTGAAGTTGGGGAGAGAGATACCTCCTACTTTATTCTTCTTTCTCAGGATTGCTTTGGCTATTTGGGGTCTTTGGTGTTTCCACATGAATTTTTGAATTATTTGTTCCAGTTCATTGAAGAACGTTGCTGGTAATTTGATAGGGGTTGCATCAAATCTGTATATTGCTGTGGGCATGATGGCCATTTTGATGATATTAATTCTTCCTAGCCATGAGCATGGGATGAGTTTCCATTTGTTAGTGTCCCCTTTAATTTCTCTTAAGAGTGACTTGTAGTTTTCAGGGTATAGGTCTTTCACTTCTTTGGTTAGGTTTATTCCTAGGTATTTTATTCTTTTTGATGCAATGGTGAATGGAATTGTTTTCCTGATTTCTCTTTCTATTGATTCGTTGTTAGTGTATAGGAAAGCTACAGATTTCTGTGTATTAATTTTGTATCCTGCAACTTTGCTGTATTCTGATATCAGTTCTAGTCGTTTTGGGGTGGAGTCTTTAGGGTTTTTTATGTACAATATCATGTCATCTGCAAATAGTAAGAGTTTAACTCCTTCTTTACCAGTCTGCATTCCTTGTATTTCTTTGTTTTGTCTGATTGCTGTGGCTAGGACCTCCAGTACTATGTTAAATAACAGTGGGGAGAGTGGGCATCCCTGTCTAGTTCCCGATCTCAGAGGAAAAGCTTTCAGCTTCTCGCTGTTCAGTATGATGTTGGCTGTGGGTTTATCATATATGGCCTTTATTATGTTGAGGTACTTGCCCTCTGTACCCATTTTATTGAGAGTTTTTATCATGAATGGATGTTGAATTTTATCGAATGCTTTTTCAGCATCTATGGAGATGATCATGTGGTTTTTGTTTTTCTTTTTGTTGATGTGGTGGATGATGTTGATGGATTTTCGAATGTTGTACCATCCTTGCATCCCTGGGATGAATCCCACTTGGTCATGGTGTATGATCCTTTTGATGTATTTTTGAATTCGGTTTGCTAATATTTTGTTGAGTATTTTTGCATTGCATCTACGTTCATCAGGGATATTGGTCTGTAGTTTTCTTTTTTGGTGGGGTCCTTGCCTGGTTTTGGTATTAGGGTGATGTTGGCTTCATGGAATGAGTTTGGGAGTATTCCCTCCTGTTCTATTTGTTGGAACACTTTAAGGAGAATGGGTATTATGTCTTCCCTGTATGTCTGATAAAATTCCGAGGTGAATCCATCTGGCCTGGGGGTTTTGTTCTTTGGTAGTTTTTTGATTACCACTTCTATAGGTAATTGGTCTGTTTAGATTTTCTGTTTCTTTCTGGGTCAGTCTTGGAGGGTTGTATTTTTCTAGGAAGTTGTCCTTTTCTCCTAGGTTTCCCAGCTTGTTAGCATATAGGTTTTCATAGTATCCTCTAATAATTCTTTGTATTTCTGTGGGGTCAGTCGTGATTTTTCCTTTCTCGTTTCTGATTCTGTTGATTTGTGTTGACTCTCTTTTCCTCTTAATAAGTCTGGCTAGAGGCTTATCTATTTTGTTTATTTTCTCGAAGATCCAGCTTTTGGTTTCATTGATTTTTGCTATTGTTTTATTCTTCTCAATTTTATTTATTTCTTCTCTGATCTTTATAATGTCCCTCCTTCTGCTGACCTTAGGCCTCATTTGTTCTTTTTTTCCCAATTTTGATAATTGTGACATTAGACCATTCATTTGGGATTGTTCTTCCTTCTTTAAATAAGCCTGGATTGCTATATACTTTCCTCTTAAGACTGCTTTTGCTGTATCCCACAGTAGTTGGGGCTTTGTGTTGTTGTCGTTTGTTTTCATATATTGCTGGATCTCCATTTTGATTTGGTCATTGATCCATTGATTATTTAGGAGTGCGTTGTTAAGCCTCCATGTGTTTGTGAGCCTTTTTGCTTTCTTTGTACCGTTTATTTCTAGTTTTATGCCTTTGTGGTCTGAAAATTTGGTTGGTAGGATTTCAATCTTTTGGAATTTACTGAGGCTCTTTTTGTGGCCTAGTATGTGGTCTATTCTGGAGAATGTTCCATGTGCACTTGAGAAGAATATGTATCCTGTTGCTTTTGAATGTAGAGTTCTGTAGATATCTATTAGGTCCATCTGTTCTAGTGTGTTGTTCAGTGCCTCTGTGTCCTTGCTTATTTTCTGTCTGGTGGATCTGTCCTTTGGAGTGAGTGTTGTGTTGAAGTCTCCCAGAATGTATGCATTGCATTCTATTTCCTCCTTTAGTTCTGTTAGTATTTGTTTCACATATGTTGGTGCTCCTGTATTGGGTGCATATATATTTATAATGGTTATATCCTCTTGTTGGACTGAGTCTTTTATCATTATGTAATGACCTTCTTTATCTTTTGTTTCTTTCTTCATTTTGAAGTCTGTTTTGTCTGATACTAGTATTGCAACACCTGCTTTTTTCTCTCTGTTGTTTGCATGAAATATCTTTTTCCATCCCTTGACTTTAAGTCTGTGCATGTCTTTGGGTTTGAGGTGAGTCTCTTGTAAGCAGCATATGGATGTATCTTGCTTTTTTATCCATTCTATTACTCTGTGTCTTTTGATTGGTACATTCAGTCCATTTATATTTAGAGTGATTATTGAAAGGTATGTACTTATTGCCATTGCAGGCTTTAAGTTTGTGGGTACCAAAGGTTCAGAGTTAGCTTCTTTACTATCTTACTGTCTAACTTAACTCGCTTGTTGAGCTATTATAAACACGGTCTGATGATTCTTTATTTCTCTCCCTTCTTATTCCTCCTCCTCCCTTCTTCATATTTTGGGTGTTTTGTTGTGTGCTCTTTTTAGGAGTGCTCCCATCTAGAGAAGTCCCTGAAGATGCCCTGTAGAGGTGGTTTGTGGGAGGCAAATTCCCTCAACTTTTTCTTGTCTGGGAATTGTTTTATCCCTCCCATATATTTAAATGATAATCGTGCTGGATACAGTAGTCTTGGTTCGAGGCCCTTCTGTTTCATTGCATTAAGTATATCATGCCATTCTCTTCTGGCCTGTAGGGTTTATGTTGAGAAGTCTGATGATAGCCTGATGGGTTTTCCTTTCTAGGTGACCTTTTTTTTTCTCTCTGGCTGCTTTTAATACTTTGTCCTTGTCTTTGATCTTTGCCATTTTAATTATTATGTGTCTTGGTGTTGCCCTCCTTGGATCCCTGGTCAGGGGAGTTCTGTGTACCTCTGTGGTCTAAGAGGCCATTTCCTCCCCTAGTTTGGGGAAGTTTTCAGCAATTAGTTCTTCAAAGACACTTTCTATCCCTTTTTCTCTCTTCTTCTTCTTCTGGTACCCCTATAATGCAGATATTGTTCCATTTCGATTGGTCACTCAGCTCTCTTAGAATTCTTTCATTCCTGGAGATCCTTTTATATCTCTCTGCATCAGCTTCTCTGCATTCCTGGTCTCTGTTTTCTAGTCCATTAATGGTCTCTTGCATCTTGTCCATTCTGTTTTGAAGTCCTTCCAGAGCTTGTTTTATTTCTGTATTCTCCTTCCTTAGTTCTTGCATATTTCTCTGCAAGTCCATCAGGATAGTTATGACTTTTATTTTGAATTCTTTTTCAGGAAGACTGGTTAAATCTATCTCCCCAGGTTCCTTCTCAGGGCAAGATGTAGCAGATGCCAAAGCTGTCTGGGTTAGTCTTGTCTGGATCATATTTTTTTGCCTTTACATGTTGATAGGTGCTATTGACTGTCAGCTGGGGGGCCAAACTTTCCACTTGCTACTGGCCTTTCTTTACTGGAACAACTGCCACCCCTAGTGGCTTGTGTTGGGTAATTGCCTGTAGACTGGGTGTGTGTGTCTTGCCCGGCCAGTATGGAGGAAGCTCCCTTTCTGAGGGTGTGGCCAGCCTTAGGCTGCTTCTCTGCTTTTGCAGCACTCGGAGGGGTAATGGACAGGGGACTGTTTGGCTGCTTACCCCTATGAGGGGTCTCAGAGCTGTTGCCCAGGGGGTTAGTGCACCCAGTTTTCCCTGTAATTTCCAGCTACTGGACTGTGACCTGTTTTGTTTCAGTCCAGCTGTTGCGTCCCTGTCCCTTTTAGACTTTCAAAAAGCACTCACTTTTCTTTGTCACAGGGGCATCAGCTTCAAGACCCGCTCACCGGTCCTGCTGCCCTGTTTCCCTAGTATCCAGGACCCCACTCATGCACTGTGTCTGCATTCTGGTGTGGATGGCTGGGTCTGGGTGTTTAGCAGTCCTGGGCTCCCTCTCCCTCCCTGCTCCGACTCCTCTCCTCCCGCCGGGAGCTGGGGTGAGGGGTGCTCAAGTCCCACCGGGCCGGGGCTTGTATCTTACCCCTTTCACCAGGCGCTGGGCTCTCGTAGGTGTGGATGTAGTCTGGCTGTTGTCCTGTGTCTTCTGGTCTCTCTTTTAGGATTAGTTGTATTTGTTGTATTTTCAAAAATATATATGTTTTTGGGAGGAGATTCCTGCTGTCCTACTCACGCTGCCATCTTGGCTCCGCCTCTCTGTTCTGACTATCATTTTTAAAGTTCTACATTGCCAGTGTTCCTGTCTTGTTTGACATGCATCTATGTCAGTAAAAGTTTGGAGGGAAATTTAAGGAGCCAGACAAGTTGAGTGCCCATACATACTACACCTCCCAAAGCCCATGCAAGGTTTCTCCATCACCAACCACTCCACAATTTACCCTTGCTTCCGACCCCTACCTGCCCCCTCTCATCAAAGGACTAAAATAAGCTAAGACAGGTGTTGGTAAAATTGCAATATTTCCAAAATTTCTTGCCTGGCTTTAGTGCACCTGCATATCAGTAGGTGTCTCAAGGGGTGGAGAGCCATGGTCCATCTACATATCAGTAGGTAATTACAGGAGCATGGGAGGATTTATCAGATCAGAGAGCTTGGGTGGAGCTCTATTCTGCTGCAGCTGGGTCAAGAGAGAGATGGGACAACTGCTTGTAAGAAATAGAAGGGTTTCTTAACTTTATTTCTCCCTTTGACTGATTTCAATTTTAGAGGTATTTTGCCCCAGGATTTTGCCCCTGGATTTACAATAGAGAATTGAAATTATTCTGTGCATTCCCTTCCCGCATACTGTGCATGGAACTTCCCTTTGCATGTGCTATATGTAGACAGCCCATTTTTCTCACCCTCCAGTCTCATCAACAATATATTTTGTAGGAAATTCATCAAGTTCCTGGCTTATGGGTGTCAATCTTCCATATTTTGCAGGGTTGATAGAGTTTGTTTTCTATTTTAATATTTATTTGTTCATCAGAGAGAAAGGCTGTGAAAGTCTAAATCATTGTTTGAGAAAGAAAGCTAGATATTCTGAATAGGTATGAAATCTAGCCAGACTTGCTCTCGATCATTCACACATCATCACTCTCACGTTCCTTTTTCTTTCCAATTCACCATAACATGACTCATTCAAGGCTTGCATCCTCTCTCTTGGAATTTGTCGGGAGATTCCTACCTTTTGAGCACTAGAGTCTTACTCCTGAATCTTGTCACAAGCTTAATCTTCTTTAAATGTGCTTTTGATTTGGTCTCTCTCCTGCTTTAAACATTATTGATACCATCCATGAGGTCGTAAGCTTTGGGATTTTGTAGTCCTTCCACTTTAGTTACAAGTGGAAATAACCATGCTGAGGGGACCCCTGACCTAAGGGTCAATCTGAGACAGGGCCCATGGGTGTAGTCAGAGTAGGGGGAGGGCCTCCAGGGGGAAAAGCAGGGTGGAATATTTACAGTCAGAGCAATGTAACAATGGGGAAAGAAGTCCCTATTGAAACTCTGTGCTAAGCATTATGCAAAGTCAGGATCACACTAATTCTCTAGGGAAAGATACCTGACTAAGAATATAGACATATTAAGTGAGATCAGTTAAAGGTCAAAAGGCCAGGAGCATCTTGGCCTGGAATGTTTGAGTGTTCTGCAAGGGTATCAGCATAACCGTGACTCTGCTGTCCGCCCTAGCAATTAGACTAGGACCCAGCCCACCTTGAGGACAGGGCAGGTGATGCAAGTCCACATCTCTAAGTTTTTTTCTTGTTCTCGAAAAATTCTCAATTGCCTATAAAACCCCCTAGACAATGCACCACTATGGGCTCTCTTGTCCCCTCCTGGCATGAGCCAGGAGCTCTTTCCTCTTACTTTTTCTCTAAATACAAGCCTGTACCTTGCTCTCCTACCTTGGGTGTTTGTGAAACTCATTCTTCAGCTTCGTGAACATGAACCCTGGCATCAAATTGAGGCAACCACTATAGTGTTTACATAGAATGATGTTCCCAGATCCAGGGGCTCTGCAGAAATCCACTTACTAGACTGCAGAAGAGATTATGGTGAAAAGACATTGCAACTGATTTAGGTAGAAAGTCAGTGTCTGGTTGCAATAAAATCTCACTCCACTCTTTTATGGTTGACTGCTAATATCTTTAAAGCCTCACACCTTCCTCTTCCTTTTATGCCCAAAGCTGGACAATCTGGTAAGAAAGCCTATGTGCTCCCTCTTTGGCATTTGTGAGAATTTCAAACTATACAAGACCCCTCCAGTGCGGGAACATTCAGCCCAGCCCCAGCCCCTAACCAACAACAACAAAAAAAAACCCCAGGCAGGCTCCTTTCCTTTGTATTTCAAACCATTTTCAGACAAGTTTTGGAGGGCTGTCCTGCTCGTTCATAGATCATCATTATGTAGTTGCTTACACAAATCTTTTCATAATTCTTGGTGTGAATATTTTATCATCAGTCTTGATGTTCAAACCAATTTGTGGCTGAGGGACCATCCTGTCCCTATTGCATGGCTACAGCATGAAAGAAGACAATATTCTGGACCACAGCAGAGAATAAAGCAGTAATGGACAATGCTCACAGCAGCAATGCTCCCACATTGTTTCATGCCTACATTTAGTTAATCATTTACTGAACACCAACAGTGCCGGCAAACAAGCAATCAGTAAGCAGGAGCTATAGGAGCAACTAGTCAGATTGATGAGAACTAGTGAAGGCACTGGAATGACCTATCTCTTTTTTCTGGCAATAATAAATGCCTAATAAAAATATAACCTAGTAGTACCACTGTACTGTAATCTATTCCTTACTTTAATTCTCACTATACCTTAATGAGGAAAGAGTTATTTTTCCCATTTTGTAGACAGATTCAAAGAGCTTAGGAAGAAACTTGACTTCCACAGGACAGGATTCCCTTGAGGGGTGTGAGACAAGAGTAAACTTGTAAACGCAGGACTGCAAGAATGTCAGAGGAGCTGGAGACCATCTATACAACTCAACAAAAGTCATATATTGGATGAATGAATGTCAGTGTCTTCCTCTCTCCATGATAAAGAAACACAAAGTGGATGTGTAGGATGTATTCAAGGGTAACATTTCAAGGTTACACTGTCCCTCTGATCTCATCTTTCAGCAGCCTGGAGAGCTACCTCTACTTAAATCATGGAAATGGCACCATGAGTATGTTACAATGAATGTGTTGCTTTGTAGCTTTCATTTCTTCAAATATAAGCGTTTTTTCCTCTGACCCTGTATCTGAGTTTGGACTTCTAGAATTCTCTGTGCACCGAAGATAGTAATCAATCTTCATGCAAGATGCAGTTTGTGCTGACATCTGCCTTTGCACCACTGTTCTCATCCCCTCCAGAGCACAAAACACCCTTTCTTCAAAACTTTCACAAGTTTTGACACTTTTGTGAATAGTGTCATTGTAGATTTAATAGAAAAATGGGTTTTAGTTGTCCATGCCATGTGTCAGGAAAAACTAAGTTTTTCTCTAATTAAAATTTCTCTAAGATCTCTAGTTATAATAGTTACCACTTTTATCACTCTTAATTAAAGGACCATCTGTACCATTGTCAAAAAAAATTAATTAATTTCATTGCCATTCATTCAAATTTGAGCTCCTTGGCAAGTGTCTGCATAGCAGTCATGTGTTGCCCTTTACAGTCATCAGACTGTTTTTATACGTATTGCAGCATAGTGATGCTTACGGGTCTCTCTCCCCCAGTGTGCTTTTTTGGGCCACTGCAGCACCTCCTTTTGAAGCTCACGTCATGCTCCTTGCACACTTGCCATGCATCTCTGTCCCATTATGTGGGTCTCACCTCCATTTCCTTCAAGAACTTCAGCATCTATCTACCATGCTTTCCTCCTAGCCCATCTCTGTCCTTCACAGTGATGCCCATCATTGCAGTGATGTCCCTGCTAACTTCTGTTCTCACAGTCCAGGGTCTTCTCAAGAAAACAGCCTTCCAACTGCATGAGTTCACATCCATGTGGAGGCACAGTTTTATCTTGACATTTCCTCACTAACAGTTTCCTATATCTAACCATTCATAAACTATAGTTTTCCTCTTTGACCTAAAGTCCAAGCCAACTGTTCATTCACCCAACCATTAATTTATTTATTTATTCAACACAATGACTTCCTCCCTTTGCCTACCAAGCCCAGATACTCTATGATCCCACCAAAAATGGCCCTTCCTGCTCGTTATTCCTCTATTCCTGCTCCATCCCTAAACTCCAGTATTTTCTGTAAAAATTTAATTATACAGTGTAGCACTACAAACATCTACTTGGTGAAAATTCTTTTAGGCCTCCCTTTCTCTGATTTTGTTGAGTCCAAGACAAGATCCTTAAAGGAAAAAAATCTAAAGAAGAAAGCACCAATATTACATGCAAGAGTTCTTGAGAATGTTAATATTTGGGTGACACTTTTAGGGAGATATTAAAGAAAATATTTTATTATTTTAACAATACATTCCAAAAGCCCTCACAGACCCTTGTAATTATTGATGTGTAGATGAACTAATTCTCACCACCCCTTGAAACACCTATATCCACATGGGGCTTAGACATTAGACTTTATTTTAATTTTCACAGGTGATAAGCAGACTTATCCAGGTTGTAAAATACTCACCTATTTAAAGCATTAATTGTTACCTAACTCTGACACGTATCTTTCTGAAAAATCACTGAAAGTCATGATAACATTAAGCATCCACATTTTCACTTGCCTTTTCCTGAGATTTAATTTTGCCCAGATGGCTCCCTAATCAGTTTGTTTTACTTTAGGTTGCTTGAAAAACCTCATTCAAAATTAACCCAAAATATACAGTGCATTTTAACTACTGTGGTGATTTTACCTTAAATTAATACAGTTTGAAGAATATAAAGAACTTCTGGCTAGTACAGAATAACTTGGTGGAAGTTAAAGTATTCATTACTGATTGCAACTTTTCATACCAAATTGTGGTTTTTATTGGTTAATAGTAATATATTCAGACATGGGTGTGACTATTTTGCTTTCAGGAAGCATTTTCACTTTAGTATCTTGCTTTTTTACTTTCATGTTTTCAGTTAACTTTTATTTATTGGCGAGGGGTTGGAATGGGTGATGTACTCAGCAAATTAAAACTTAATTAGTGATTTTGTCCGTATGTACAATCCTATCTGCTTACAGACAAAATGGATGAGGAGCTTGTGAAAGACTGTTGCAAAGAATGTTATCTCATACAGTGAGATGATTCATGTTGTAAGAAGACATAATGGTGAGACTCACGGCTAGACCAGGTTACACCTATCAGTGTTGCCTGTTCTCACCTCCACGCTTCTGTGGCAGAAAGATAGATACGAGCAGATGAAAGGAGGGTGGAGCCTGCCAACAACTCAGGAAGTTAATCAGACTAAGCCAGAGGGCTAGAAAGGACTCACACCCTTTGCAATGTATCATTCCACCTGCTCTGAATCTGCGCTGACCTTGAGACTTGCTCTAGTTAATACGGGTGAGATAGGGCAGTGACATGGGACAAGCATCGTGATTAATTTTCCTAAAAAATGCCAGGATTAGCCTAATAAGAACAAGAGGGACTTATCTTAGGGCTAAGATTCTACATTTGAAAGAGAACTGGGAATTTAGACTAACATTCCTTGGTAATCAGCCAATGACTTATCTTAAGGTAAGGCAAGCAGTCTTAACTGATGTGTTTCCAATACTTGGGAGTGGACACTATTGCAAGGAACAAAAGGTTTGTCCTACAGAATTACCTAGAGGACTGGCTATAGACAATCATATATTGTCCCTCATGGGAGATGGAATCATGAGATGAGACCACCTGACACGTCTACACCCCAGGCTCTTTACCTTTGCCCCATTCTTGAAAGCCTTAAAGACAGAATCTGAAATCTGAGCCTTTGGGTGTGCCTTGTTCTCTCTGAGGTTGCCCACACTCCCCTTTCTTGGAGTGTGTATTTTCAAAAGACTTTTTATTGCTCAACTTATTACACTTTGTCTCTGCACTCTTCCAGTGGTATCTTTGTCCCTTTGTTATTCCATTCTATTTTCCAGACTTTAAACACATCTTCACTCTCTGTCCTACTCCAGATAAGCAAGTAAACCTGCCTTTATCTACTTTGACTAGCCCATTCCTGCCTTAGAGTGTATTCAAATAAAACTTTGATTCTGCTTCACTACTGCGTCTCTGCCCTTCAGTTCTTTGCTGCAGCAGGGACAAGGACCGAGGAGAGCAAACACACCACCCCAACACTTGCAGCCAGCTGTGGCACGAAAAAGGACTGACACATCACGAGCTTGGCAGGAAGTGATGTCACAGCCTACACGACGTGCCCAGTACCATTGCACCGCCTCGGAACCACACAGCAGAGCTTCCTGGAAATCACTGACAGCAGTGACTGCATAGCCTCTATTCCTGGTCATTTAATAGAAGCAGTGAAACTGGGAGTGTGCTTGCTGTTCTTAAAGGTCAAATGAATTGGAAAATACATGCTGAGCCTTTTATACAGTCAAATGGATTTTAGGATGGGGGCAGAGAAATTTGAGAACTGCATAAAATATGCAGAATCATACAAGCAGAGTTCTAACAGAACTTGAACCTCCCTGGCCGCCCTGTGTGAAGCAATCACTGACAAATGATTAAGATGCGGTGAAATGATTTCTCACAAAAACAGAAAAAAAACATATTCTGAGGTTTTTGGATGTAAATGTCTAACACTTAGCTAGACTACAAAAGACCAGGCAATCAGCCTCAAGCCCTGCATGAACCAGGGCTCTCAGCGTAATCCCCTCATTAGACTCATGAAAAATTGATGAGAAAGGTAGTACCAAAGTCACACAATTTTTGAATTTCAGAGCTGGGACTAACTTAACTTGAGTCAACTTAGCCTAGACATCCTCATGACTGTCTTTCAAATTTTGGATCAAGTAATTCATCATATGTTTAATCTTGATACAGTAGCTTGCTCACTGAGGGAGAGAAATAGATCAACATCTTCTTAGTTTACACAAAGCATATTGGGACTCTGTTATCTAAATTATATGCAGAAAACTCAGAAGCTGATAGGCAAGGATCTAGACCCAACTTGCCCACTGAAGTAGTTGCATGAATGGAGTTGGAACAGGTAATATAAAAATTCCCTCTGTTTTCTGATTCTTTAGTCTATGCCTAAGGACCCAGTTAAAATTTATTTGATATTTTCTCATAATTTACTAGGATGTAATGTTTTTCTTCCTCATATTTGTTTATTGTACTTTGTCTACAGAGGATTCTTATCTATTTAAAACTTAAAGCAGAACTTAAAACAGTTTACATTACATAAACTATCACCAACAAAAGAATGTTATTATCCTAATCATGAATAATCAAATGCAGCTCTGGAAGAAATTCTAAGTGGCCATAATAACTTTATAATTTAAAAAGATACTTACTTGCACCTTCATAATAACTGTATAATCTAATAAAATACAAGGTATCCAAACAATTACCTGAAACAGGCTGACTTCTTAAAACCCTATTAACCTCCAACACTAAACTTGGAAGGAACCTTAAAACCAGGAATTTTCTACTTTTAAGTGATTAGAAGATGATGTTTTTTTCTCTTAAACCTTAGGTGAAAGTCCACTACATAGCAAGCTTTGAATTGCTTTGGTTGGGACAGCTTCCTACAGCATCCTTGACCTCCACATTCAATAATATCTCAATCAATTCCAAAATTCTCCTAATCTTCCTCAAAAGTCAAGTGTGGGAAAAAACGGTGTATGTTAAATGCAACCTCTCTTGTTTTACAGTGAGGAAACGCATGCCCAGTGCTATCAAAGGTGGTGAATTTGTGCTCGAGCTGGAAAGAAAATGCCAGTGTGCAGGAAAGGATTAATCTTCCCCAGAAGAGAAGTGGCCTTTGCCCTTAGCTCCTGGGAGGTAATCTCTAAACGCTTGCAATGTCCCTTGCCCAACAAGAGTGGCTTGGTTTGCCTGGAGGCTTTGAGACAGCAGATTGTCAATGTTAGTAATGTGGCTTATGGTGGGAGGCCTTGGGGCACTTACCCACTCAGCCTCTGGAGGGGCTGGAAACTAAGTCAGCTGGACAGGGGGTCACCCAGCTGCATATGACCAAGCCCCCATAAAAACTGGACACCAGGCTGGAGTGACCTTCCCTTATTGCCAATACTCCACATGCATTTTCACCTGTTGTTGCTGGAGAAACAGGTGCTGTCTGCACACCTCCATGTGGAGGCAACAAGGGAAAGCTCACGCTTGCAAACTCCAGGATGCTGTTCTCTGTCCTCTTCCCTTGGCTGATTTT
Source organism: Manis javanica (assembly GCF_040802235.1). NCBI lineage: Eukaryota > Metazoa > Chordata > Mammalia > Pholidota > Manidae > Manis > Manis javanica. Next base: position 67,904,056 of record NC_133162.1, read on the forward strand.
AGTCTCTATCCTTTTGGTGTAATAAATTATAATAATGAGTATAAAGGCTTTTCTGAGCTCTGTGAAACCTTCTGGCAAATTATTCAACCTGAGCATGGTCTTCGGGACTTCTGAACAATGTAAGCTGTGACTATCTTGACTGCCTTGGCCTATTTCTCTTTTAATAATACTACTTGCATAATCCACACAATACCTTTTCAATTTAGTCCACTGGAGGATAACCATTATATAGAGCAATACTATATGTTCTCTCCTTTTCATTAATGGCAAGGAACATAATAGAGTAAACCCATGAATAAGATTTAAAGTATATCTTATACTTCTTATTAACAAATTACTACATAGATAAGGGGTCATAAATATAAACTAGAAAATTAAGCTTGAAAGTTTTTCTACGAGGCTTCCATGAATAACAAGGATTTTTTAGAACACATTTCATTTTACTAAGTATCTTTACATTTTTATTTCATTTATTTCCTTCAGAGCTCTATGTAGGAAAAAGTTATTATTATAGACACAAGATTCATTAAGACTGAAAATTTCAAGTGCTGTTCTCATGTATGTGGGCCTCACAAGATCCCAAAGGCCTGTGTGTTCCCCTGCTCTCACCAGATATGCCCCCACCTACTGGAAAGGCTCCCTGCCCTGTTATTTCTCCTATCAGATAGACTAGCTGCACCCCACCTTGGCGTCTATGGTTCCTCAGCAGCCTATTAGGTTTTACTTCCCTGCCAATCCATCAAATCATTCAAACAAGCCAATCACATCCTCCTTTGGGAACCTGGGGCATTCCATCCTTGTGTGGCATCATCTCAAAGCCTGATTCCCACAGCCCCCCTGGTTCATGCTGCCATGTGCGCCCTCCTCCCCTGAGCTCTGAATATAAGTGACTAATAAACTCTGCTACTCCCATTAGTCCAGTGTGGGGTATCATATGTTTACCACCTTGTACTATTTAGGACACAGAATTATTCCACCCATGGAGTGAGTCAGAACACCACTGTACAGATGAATTATACCCTATTTCATGGAGTACCCACGTAAAACAAAACTTTCTAATCACACAATGCTTTGACCATAAACATTTCTCCACCTACCAAATCCAGGTTGATATTCCACCTGTACGGCATCTAAAAAGAAATGATTGTGAGAACTCCACACTGAAAAGAATAAACAAGGAAAAACTCTTCCAGGAGACCAGACCAACGTTGAAGATTTACAGCAGAACCATTGCTTCAGTTTTTTTTTCTTTTTTTTCAGCCTAAAAGATTGAAGGACTTCCTTGGCAACCCTGATAGCAAAAGACCAGAAGAGAGATGAATTTGATTCAATGCCAGTGTTTTATGGACCTGGGTCTGCAAGAGCTCCTTGTAGGTCATTTAGCTTGTTTCAGTTTCATGGCCATGGCTTCCACCCAAGAAACGTAACCTTGTAGCTACAAGTGTTCAAAAGGAGGACACTGTGCAGCCTCAAGGCAGGCAGAGGACTGATTATCTGTTATGCTTTATTGGACACTAATATCTGGGATTTCATTATTGCTTTCTGTGAACCCAATGGATCTGTTTGGAAAGGACTTACACAAAACTTTCTAAATGATGAAGTGTGTGTAAAATTGTAACATTTCCAGAATATATCGCCTGGCTTTAGTACATTTGCATATCCTCAGATGTGGAGAGAAGTTCGTCTACATATCAATGGGTAATAATTACCTGGGCAACCGAGGGCGTGTCTGAACCTGAGAGTTTAAGGGGAGGGGCTGGCTGGCAGTCTTGCTTCCTTCCTGAGCAGAGGAGGGAGACAGCCCTGGACTGCAGTTTGTAAGCAGTAAATGGGTTTTAAACGTTATTTCTCCCTTTTACTGATTTCGGTTTTTAGAGGTATTTTGCCCCGGCATTTCCTCTCCCCAGACTTACATGAAGGTACATAGTGAAAGTTGTGCAGCTTCTTTCTAAGGATAGAGAGAAAAGACAGTTCAGGGGCTGTATGAGAATTGCAGGTGCTGAAAACAGTGGGGCTTTCCATTCAGGCACCTTGGGCATCATATTTATTTCTGCCTCTTAATAGCTCTGTATCCGTGGGCAAGTTACTTCACTCTGTGAATTTCATCATCTGAAAATTGAGAACATAATATCTTGGAAACAAATTGAATATATAAGTTTTATATATTGAGATCCTGTCATTTCACATCCCATGCATTTGTTAGTATGGAGTTAAATTTTCTAAGAAATAAAATTAAAACAATCTAAAATGTCATATATGTCTTCCAGATTAACACATAGATATAAGATCAGAGAAAATAGCCATAGGTGGCATTAAAAAGAAAATTTAGGTAACTTGCCTTGAATAACTTGAGGAAAAACTATAACAGCAAAATAAATAGACCTGCCTAGAAGCAAAAGTGTGTTATAACCTTAAAAGTTGATTATTTGGCTTTTAAAAAATTTGTCAATACCATCTCTTAATTTTGCTTGGCATAATTTACTTATTCAGATATTCCTAGGAAAGCATTAATGGACTTGCATCACATGGGGTAAAATAAGAGTCAGACAATAAAATATGGTAAAACAATGTAACTCTAGTTCTAACAACCATCTGTATCTTCAGATGCGGAAATGGATTGAGTGTTAAGAGCACAGGATCGTGGACACTGTGAGGGACTTTGAAACATTCTTTCCTTTCCAAAGCACAATCTATCTGGTAAAATCAGAATGTTAATACAAAGCAAATGCCTTCTAAAGAAAGGAAACTTTATGCCAAATTAGTATTATTTTGAAGAGTAACTTGATGAGTGTAAGATGTGCTTTAATTTCCCTTTATTACCCCAGTAAAGACTTGTTTAGTAAAGACTAAAAATCCAAGTCCAGATGATTTTGAGACTCTTCCTCCACATTTCTGACTGAAAAATGCCTATTTTTTTCCTGTTTTCATTCAATATTGACATGCAAATCTCACAGCTGATATAATTATTGTTTTCTCCCAATTCCATAAAAAATACATCTAGAAAAAATAAAATCTTTATTATGCAAATATATTCCAAGCAGATGAGTAAATATTTGAATTTCTGTAGCAGAAAAATCAGAGTGATTAATCATTTAGTTTGCTTTATACATAATCCCATTCTGGTCTATGCACAGAGGTAATATATAGAATTGGCTAGATTTCCTCTTGGTTTAAATACATTATTGACTGAGTGAACAGAGAAGTACAAATAGTTTCATTTTTCCATTTTAGAGTGTAGATAGGACTCTTAAAATACTAAAGTTTTATTGCAAGTTGTTGTCTTTCATTAAACTTTCAAACTTTCATGAGGAGTTAAGCTCATCTGCATTTGAATAATTTCATACAAGACACTAAAACAGTGTTTGGAAAATTGCTTGATGTTTCTGGGATATTGCTGATGCTTTTTCATAAATCTATCTGATTGCTTCCTGTGTCTAAATACCTACAAATAAGCACTGTTTTACCAAATATCTACATGTATTAGTACATGGAAAATGTTTGTCTTTAAAAAACTGGTAAGAATTAGCATAAGTAAATGATAAAAGCTTAATCCTTACAAGATTTTATGTCAGTGTAAAAGAACTCTCCCACTTTCACCAGTATCCAAGTGTCTTGTCAGTGGGTTTCAGTCCCAGCCAAGTTCACTATGGATTCAATGTGACCAAAGAAATGACAGTAGAACATTCTTGGGGTGCAAGGATCTATACCCAACTTTATTCCCACAGTGGCAGGTCTACCACTAGAATCCTGTCCACTCAGAGCGAGTCTGCATTCACCAAGCTGGTCACTGCCACTGGGCCTCCCTACCTGCCACAGCTGTCTCAGTCTCTGTCCTTGTTGCTGCCACCACTCCAGTCTCATCTCTGCTCTCCTGCAACCTTATAGCTGAGCCACCATGTCACCCAGAGCACTGGGTGGAACTCTTTGTATAGAGTCAATAACAACGTATTGCCCACATGTGGGTAGTGAGCAAGCCGACCAGAGCCAGGTGAGAATCCTGGCCGTAGGAACCTTTACTTTATCCACACTAAGTCTCTCTCCAAAGACAATCACAGCAGGTTTCCTCAATAGTCCATATGAAAATGTACTGTGCTTTGAAATCTCCATGTCTGTGCAACACCTCCAAAAATGAAGGGACAATAAACAAATCTTGCAAAAATTAAAACTAAGATTTGCTGTCAAGTAATATCCAAACTCTGGGATTTATTTCCATTACTAAAATGCTGATACATTGGCACTAGAGGCTGGAATTAGTGATAACACTATAGAAAATTCATGAAATAAAAGATGAGACTTTCAATAAACTCCAGGTAGATCAGCTAGTGACAGCATTTGGCCATGAGTAACAAAACATTTGACAAAACCAGGTGTGGGGAAAATTGAAGTTCCTATGGCCAGGATCATCACTTGACCCTAAACTATTTGATGGTGTAACTGGCCTACTGCTAGGCTACTGCTCCTACACCTGTAGGCAATGAGCTATCACAGACTGATAATCCAGTAATCAACATAACAATGTGTGCATAGCAAGGGGCCACTAGGACCGCACTTCAGTGCATCTGTTTGATTGGTGCCCACACCAGACCTAATGAGTTATGGTTATCACCACTGTATAAATCATTCATACACACATGTGGAAGACTGCCTCAGCAATGAAGTGTGAGTAGACGTGGTGCACCACACATCTTGGCAGAAGTTTTTTGAGGGGAATCACAAGATTCTGTCAGCTTTCCTGTTTCTGTCCTGTATTTCCTCTGTGGTGAGAGGTGAAAGAGGAGATGGGTAGAAGAGTATAGTTAAATGGTTCTGAGACTACAGGAAAGCTCTTTTTAGTTTGTGTTTGGGGAATGACAATAGGAAGGAAGAAAGATTACATTGCCTCTGTGTTCTCATGGCAGATGACAGAGAGGGACTTCTACTCCAGCCTGGGACCTAGAACGAGAAGACGTAAAGAACACAACTGCAGTCTGAAGCTTAACCACGATTAATGTGTTACTTTTCTTTTCCTTTGATGTTTCAGTTTTTCCTTTCCTTGTTCACATTCCTTGAGGCATAGCTTTCCTTCAGCAAGAAGGATACCAAAGACAGGAGGGATGTCTGGGAGGAGGCAGACCCTCCCCCACCTCCTCTGCCAGGCTTCAGAGAGAGCACAGGCCTCAGCTGGGAGCAGTTCATGTTGGCCCTGCAGAGGCCAGGCCTGCATATCTGGCCTCATCCGGAGAGCACAGCCTCTGCTCTCCAGCCAGGCCCAGCAGCAGCTAGTGGGACACCCTTGGCTCTGAGAATCCTGGCTTCCCTGGCAAAGAAGGGGCACTTCCAGGGGTATCTGCTGCCCAAAGAGAAAACTTGCATAGTTGAAGGGAAAAGGGCCTTCTCTAAAGGTATGGGATGGGCAGCACCTCAGACTGAGCTCACACCAAGCTAGAAAAACACCTATGTAACTATAACTGTAATGATTTAACTATTTATACATATATTCATAAAAATGTGTATGTGTATACACACACATGCATACACGTCTCATTTTTTTCTAAAATGATTAACACAATGCCTAAAAAATTGGCCTATAGTATTTGTTCATGTGTGGAGTATGACAGTAGGAACTGAGACAGATCCCACCTGATGGGTTACACCAGTTGGGTACTAGCACAGTGGTGGTCCTTAGAGAGCAAGGAGGTATTCCATTTGGTACCATCCTATTTCAGGTCTTTGTCACCTTCTTTCCAGATACTGTGACACATTTTTTTGATAATGGATCTGTCTCCAGTTTTACCTCCTTCTATGTATTCCTAGCCTGCTACCAGGATCCCAATTGCGCTGCTGTCTCCCTGATTTCACTTTCATGATTTCAGTCACCACCTATACACAAACGATTGTAAATCACACAACCTGTCAATATATTCTACTAACCTTCAAATTCAGAACCTCCCCAAATGGAAATAATCCGTCTTCAACTGACTCCTCCTCACTTAGCCTCCGTCTCTATTACCAGCACCATCATATCCACCCAGCCTTAACTCTTCAGATTCAGTAATTTGTCCTGTAGGATGAACAAAATTACCTCCTCAAGATTTTTTACATCAGCCCTTCTCTCATCATCCCTGAAACTTGGCTGCACTTCTTGATGACCATGCTGCTACAAAAGCCAGCTTCCCTCCTACACACTAGCAGCTAAAGTGGCTTTCTAAAATAGAGAACATGGTAACACTTCTCTCTTAGAAACTTGAAATAGTTCCTCATTTTTATAGATTACATTTTTAAGATCTAAAGTGACCTCCCTGCCCTCCAAGAGTCAGGCTTTCCACATCCACACTCCGTTCTTTACGCATAATTTTCCAACAAACTACAATGTTTGTAATCCCTCTCACATTCAATGTTTTTCTGTGCCTCTGCCTTTGTTTATGCAGGAAACATGAAAGTTCTCCTTTCTCTTCCCTCAGGTATCAGGGAGAGAAATTTTTTTTACCCCTATTATACAAGCATTAAGTTCCCCTTTTCTTTTGTCCCATAATGCCTTGTGCATGTCTCTCTTATTATACTCGATACATTATTCTGCTTTTTATTTGTGTCTATCTTTCCCTATCGACTATTTAATTCCTTGATAATATAAACTGAGTCATATTTGTCTTTGTATTATTAATATATAACATATGGTAGAAATTCCAAAATACTACTTAAAGAACCAATTAATGAATAAATGAATGAATGCACAAATGAATGAATGGATGAGTGACTGGATATCCCCATATTTCATCACATTTCCATTCCTGATTTCTACAGTCTTGGTTTGTCTTCTCTAGGCATCTAGATGGGTAGGATCACACCTTTACCAGAGCACCCAAATCAGTGACTCAGAGCAATAGATACTTAAATGTGTACTTAAAGACTGCATGCATGAATGTTGAGAAAATTAAATTCTGAATGAAGAACTGAGAAATAAAGGAGTTCATAGCCAAAACAAGGCTTCAAAGAGTGAAATATACATTTTAGGGTAATTCTTAGTGCTGTTTTGTTTTCTTTATAAATTCCTTTGCAATTTTCTTTTTCCTACTTAGTGAGCTAAAGAAATAAAACCGTTATTCCTGTTGTGGGTTACTTATTTGGTATATGTAAACCAAGAACATAGAATTCAGTAGCTTCTTAAAATGTATTGAAATGTCTGTGTATGTTTCTTAAACAAATAATTAGAATGTAAGGTAAATCTGACACCATGCTGTTTTATTTTGTAATAAGTTTTGAATTTATCAGCATTTTAAGGCAAAACACTTTATTGCAGTTGAGGTTTAGTTTCAAAGCAAAGAGATTTACATGTTTCTGAACCATTAAAGAAAAGTAGTTTCTATTTCAGTCAGTTTAAGAAAAGGTAGGACAAATAGCATAACCTAAGAGATTCACTTAGAAGACCTCTAGGCCATGAAATAAATATAGACCAAAGACCTGAGTATTTAAGAGGAGAACCATGGTGCCAAATGTGAACAGAAGGGATAGTGTGTTTTTGGAAAGACACTAGATAGAGATGAAAACATGCATTTAAAAATTCAGGTTGGGATCTGGAGAAAATGTCCCCACTGTCCTTTTGAAGATAGGCCCCGTTGAGGAGAGACATTTCCTGAAAAAGATACAACAAAGGGGACTGTGGCATGATTCTTCACAGTTAACAGGTTCTGAAATGAGTCCAGATAAGTTCCCATCTAGCAGTCTGAAACAACATTCATTAGTATATTAAGGAATAGAGCCCATATAAACATGGAGAAAAGGCACGTGGCATGTTTCTGAAATGAGCTTTCTGCTAGAATTTTAAAGTAGTTTCATCATCCTCCACTTTAAGAGGAATGTATTAAAGAAGATGATTCATCATCAGGGTAAGGATGTATAAGTTACTCAGGTAAATGTGCAGCTATGACTATATAATTTCCAATAGCTAGTGAAGTTAATCCTTCACTGTTACAGAACCTTATGAGAAATTAAGTTACTCTGCTGTACTAGAAAAGTCCCAAGGCCATAACTGTTCCAGTTAGAGAAGGTTATTTCTTCAAGGCAACCTGAGTCAACCAAATTTTGTTCAAAACAAAGCCTAGTTAAGAGCCACAGTGGTTGGTAGATAAACAGTGCTGTGTCGAATCTGAAAGCTGCTTCATAAAATTGTTCAATTTGTTAAAAGCTTACAGATCTGTGAAGATACAATTTACAGGTCTAAGTCACCATTTCACCTGAACTCTTAGCATAATACCTAGGACACAGCAAGCATTCAACAGACATCTGTTGGTTGAATAAATGAATAGATAAATAAATGAACCTAACAAAATGAAAATGAAAAAATGCACATCAAGACTGGTTATTGGGGGATGGGGAAATTTTTTAAAAGTCAGTGCTAAAGGATTGGTTCTCTGCTGAGGTTATGAAGAGCTGCTCAATCCTGAAACTTTCCTTTCAGATCAGCCACCATATATGTTGCTGGTTGGTTATTCCCATTTGATGGAAGTATGCAGGAAAACATGAAAATGATTTAATCAGTGAATAATTACTGAGTAATAGAATACAAACACAATAAACCTACTTTTAATGTTTTTCTTAACATTTTAGATTTAGCATTTGTATTTTGTAATGCTTTTCAAAATGATCCATCGTTAGGCGTTGCATCTTGGCAAGCCTATATTTCCTTGTCACAGAATTTAACTAATGACCCTACAATCAATTTATAAAATTTGTAGGTATTTGAGGCAGTTCTAAAGTTTGCAGTAAGATATTTAAATGGATGATATGTTATGAACATAAATACTAAAAATGATTTCAATAATCCTGCCTTCCTGTAACTGGGAGGAAAGTGTATTTTGCCAAGATGCTTTTAGAATAAACTTTATTTCCCTTTATAAAGAATAAATGTTCATTATGAAAAACTGGTAAGTGCAAAACAAAAGAAAATGATGATGGAATGAAATGCTGCATCACACCCTCTCGAACCATCGTTGATTGTGGCCATAGCTGCCATTGACAACTCCAGTCAAGCTCAGACTCACCTGTGTTGTTAGCATCGTGCCTCAAGCATCTAAGAAATGCGAACGGCAAGGTCTGGGAAGGTCCCAAATGAACAGCTTGTGCCTGCTCACTGAGGAGTCAGGACATTTCACCCTGGTACCTCAATACACTGAGATGTATTCCCAACCAGGAGTTTTGGTGGGAAATGAGGTATGAGGGCTCATAGACATGACCGATTGAATCATGGGCTGTGAGACTGAACTCAATTTCCAGCTCACTCCCCTCCACTGTTGGTCTGTCTTCAAGCGTCTCAGAGTCCCAACCCTCTAATTCCATGGCTGGACTTTCTCTCAAACCCGTCCCCATCCTGAGCTATCTCCTTGGCATAAACTCAGGAGTGGTCTGAGGGACCCACCATGAATAATTCAGATACTACTTTCACATGGGAAATTCCAAGGATTTAGGGTGTTGGCCCCAGAAACTATGGAAACTAAAGGCCAGACAAATACTTTTATTATATAACAATTTAGCATATGATTATTTAAAATACACCTCTTATTTAATCCCTAAACCCAAAAGAAGAGGAAGCAGTGTGAGTAAACAAGTGGTGAACATGTTCTCTGTAAAGCCACAGAAGTAATATGTAAATATATCTATTAAAAATTCCTGCATCAGAGCAACACAATCACATGATTTAACGTAAGTGGAAATATGTAATAAAGAAAGAGAAACCAAACTTTAAAGTTGAGCAATAGAGTAAGAGTACTGAAATTTGAAATCCGGGTCTGTTCTAGCTAATTCATCTTGACATATCACTTAAACCCTTAAACCAACTAAGTTTTCTCATTTCTCAGATGGGAATCTTGCAGGACTATTGCAAAGAATATAACTGGTGAATAAAAGTGAAATCCAAATTGGGGTAAAAAGATTCATCCAATTAAACTCATCCAATTAAACTTGTTGTGGTACAAAATGTTTATTCCCCAGTTGTGAAAATTCAGGTTCCCAGTCACACTCACATGACTTTTCTTCCCACCGCCTCATCCATCTAATCTAACAGCTTTGAATATCAGCGTGTGTTTAGAGACAAATAGAGGAAATCAGATCCTAGCCAGAGGGGCACTTTGTAAATGGATGACTGCTGGACCAGTGGCATATATGCTTGGTATCAATTTTTAGCAACATCAATTTACTAAGTTCGGTTGCTTTCTGCTATTTGGCCAGGAAATTTGGACATTTTCTCCTGGAATCCTTCGAGAGTAATAAATGACATGCTTAACTCTTCCATTGTGTTGATGGCAGTGGGGCATACCTACTGTGACATTTGCACATGGTGGATGTTTTCCCCTTTGGTGGTTGTAACCTTTAAGCAACTGGTGCTAGACAGTAGCACAAATTCCTGCAGGCTATTAACTTGAAGATTTTGTTTTGTTTCCAGACTCTCAATTTCCCATTGTTAAATGACCTATGAACATTGGTCTTAAGTTGATGGGTTCTTCCAGAGGTATAGAGTTCTTGTGGCTCAGGAAATGAAACTCCCTTATCTTCCTTATATGTGAAATAAAAGAAATGCAGGTCCTGCACTGCATGTCACACAGCAAGGTCTTGAAACATGCTAACTTTGCCTTTAGATATAAATCCTTTGCTACTTTCCAGCCTCCTAAACAGGCCCACCAAATTATTAGTCAGCAACTGTGTTCCAGCAGTCTACCTTCTAATAGGGTGCCTCCTTTCAGGGGTGAGATGGGGGAAAATGTGTAAGAGAAACAGCATTGCTTGCCCTTGTAAAAGGATTTATCTTGTTATGTAAAAAACTTACGTAAAGAAATAGGGTAGTGTGATTATGTGGTTACAATATGAAGAGTTCCCAGATATTGATCACTATGTTCCAGGTACATTATGTACTTGTGTTTTGTGAGCTTTCTTTCATTCCATATTCACATAGTTCCATATGGTTAGCACTATTACTGTTCAGCATGTAAGCAAGGAGAATAAACATCCTGTGGTCCTAGAAAAGATCCACTCAGTGTCCAGATGTCATTTAGTAACTGCCAAATGTGTGAGGCCCTTATACCCACTCCCAGTCCTTCAGTTCTACAGCTCTCTGATCTGACTATCTCCTATTTGTATAATTATTTTCAAATTTCTGTTTTCTTTTGAGCATTCCACAGGGCAATAAATTGATCAGCTTAGCACCCAGGAGATTTGAGAAACAAGTTCTTCTCTAAGAATTCCCACCAAATGGTGGTGGGGAGAGTTCATTCCTAGCATCCTAAATGGCCAGTCCTTGGCTAGCAGCTTAGTATAAATCAGATCTTTTTTCTGGTGTCCTTGGAGAATCATGAAATCCATATCAAAGTATAAATAGTCACATGACTCTGTTTGGCTTCTCAGTTTTCCTGTGAGTTCCTGGGAATAAAGAGCCAATGGCTGAAATTTAAAAAGTATCCAGAAAAACTGTTTCTAGTAATCCTTTCAAGACTATTTTACAACATATACACAGACATAAAAAACTCCAGAAACCTAGAAAAAAGATAATAACACTAAGAAAAAATTACTAGTATTCAAAAAAAGCCATTTACTTCAATTCAGAAGAGATGACGAATAATGTAAAGACGTTTTGTTGTTTAGCTTTAGACATTTGACATAGAATTCCATCATTAACTAGACCTACTTCAGCAAAAAGTCAGACTCAACTACTTTCAAAAGATGAAATACAAGTGACTTCACATCTCAGTCAGTTATATTTAAGCAATGCCTGAGATCACAAGCGTGCATGTCAAGCTCTCCCTTCCAAGGTCCTTTCGAGCCATGCCAGTACTCTGACATGCTGCTCAGTAGTGGGTTCATTAAAGTGAGTTCTGAACATTCAGAAGTCTTCTTCCCTTCATTCTTGTCTGTTTCTCATACTTCCCTCTTTGGACCTAGCCCTAGACTTCATTTTTTATTTTCTATACCTTCTTGCCCCTCACCCATGAGAATCATGTGGAGAGATAATACAGTCAAAATTTTTAACAAAACTCAAAACTATTTTACAGTTTGGCTGCTCCCAGGTTTTAGAGACATCTCAGAATATTTATATCATATATGACATTTCAGCCCCAAATATGCCTTAGGTAACAAATTGTTATCAAGCATATTAGTATTCCTGCAGAGAAACATGAATTTTCCCACTAAGAGTGATAAAGAACATAAATAGCTTCATATATGTTTGGATTGGTCATATGTGTATCCAAATGAGTCACAAAATACCTTTGGTTTTCAGAGATTTGTGGATGACCGAGTACTAACTCCACATGTCAGACACTGCTATGTGCCATATGCTCATCTGCTTTGCTTTGTCGTAATACCCAGTGTCATTCTCAGTAGGCAGGTTAGACATGTATTGGAGCTCAGGGAGTGAAGTTTCTCATCTAAGAACACACAGATAATGGGCAACATCAGGGTTAATGCCTTAAAGTTCAGGTTTTATATACTTCAAGGCTGACACATGTGTTCTCTCCAGCTTCAATTCTCAGTCTCCTTTCCACAATGGCCTTAATGATCCTACAGGGTCACACATAATGGAAAGGGAGGAAATGATGGGCATCAAGTCCAGGAGGTGACTGTCTCTGGAGGACTATGCCATCTGGTTGGGGCTGGAGGATAAGTAGGAAGCTCCTAAGTGCTGAAGGGTGGTTATATCACATAATCTGGAAGCTATAAGAGGGATCTGCCTCCCAATAAAAAAGTAATTCTAATAAATCAGATGCATATGATATAGATTGTGTATTGCAAGTTGGGGCATAAGGAGGGGGAGACAAAACAAAGCCCATTCCATAGGTGACTCTAGCACAGAACTTAGGGATCACATGCTCACATCTGCCAAGACCCGGGTCATATTCTTGAGCATGTTGTCCAGTTTAGATTCATACTACACAGTCATTGTACCAATCACAGGCAATGCAAAGATAGTAATCAGAAAGTACAATGGAAATGATATTTTAACAAGGGATAAACAGAATTTTAAAAAATTATGTATAGCTCAAAATCAGGTGAGGCTTCTTTCTACATGTGTACTTAAATTCAATCTATTTAGCAAGTATTTTGTCTAAAAACTTTTGACCAAGGAAGGACCAAGGTCATTTTTTTGTGAAAAATATCCCTGGCAAAGAGAGAACCAGTGAAGCCCAATGAATGCTGGAGGCCAGAGACAGGGAAGTATATTAGAGTCCAGCCACAGAAAGACAATAGCAGGAATGAAGGAAGGCACAGAGGCCTCAGGGACTGGCTCAGGGGTCCTTTTCTTGCTCTGATTAATGTGGCTATTTTAAATAAGAGGCCCAAATGTAATTATCACAAGAGTGTCCAGGGCTCAGTCCATTCCCTGGTCCATGGTGTGGGCCTATCCAGGCTGATTTCCCATCCCACTTACGTTCTGGTGTGAAGCATCATGCTGGGCTGTCCAGGAAGTTAGGTGTGGGGTTGAGTTTGGCAAGGAAAAAGAATATAAAATCCTCATCTGCTGTGCCTTAGTTACTATTCCAGAAACCCAGTGTCTGATATAAGATATGCTTCTGAAAACATCACTGAGTGATATTTGAGGAAGAAATTTCAAAAGGGAAACATAGGGTTTAGAGTCAAACTATTGCTCTTCCGTTACATGTTTAACTCATCGAACACATCCAATTCCCCATGAACATGGACAACAGTATGTAAAAAATAAGGAAAATCATTTATTTGCCTCACACTTGGGGCAGGGGATGCATACATGCATTTTAGCTTCAGACTGTCCTCAATTTAAAACCCCACTGTCATTTAGTAGCAATGTGAATGTGGAGGAATTACTTAGTATCTTAATTTTCTCATCTGCAAAATCTAGACAACTGCATCTACTTCATCAAGGCTTGGTAGCACACTGCTTGGCACTTACTACAACTATATATGTAATCTGGTAAGAAGAAGAAGAAGAACTACTGTTATATTATTACTAATGTTGAAATTAAATAGTGACAGCCAAAGGCCACTAAAGGAAAGCTCATCTACTGATTATATAACAGAGGAAAAGGTTACCAGACACTGAATAAATAGCCTCATCACCCAGAGGAATGTAGCTGATAGCCCTACCTGAAACAGAAGTTTCCTTTAGGAAGAACTGAAAGGGAGGAAGGAGGACTGTCAGCAAGTGGTGGGTGATCAGGATCCTATGGAAACCATAATCAAATGTGCCACCTGCTGTGGCTTCCAAGAGCAGCCAATACATGTACTAAACTCTGAAGGCACCTGTGGTGGCTGCTGCGTAATGAGACCTCCAGTGTCAGTAGACAAGTGGGCACTTTATTGGTTAACTACAAAGACTACTGCAAATTAATACATGTGAACTTCTATCACATAGCCCTGGAGCTTCTTGAGGAACCTTTTCTCAGATCTAACGTCTCCATGCTTCCCAAAAGCAACTGGGTTCCTAATTTACCCAGTTATAGCTACAGTGAGTCTCAACATTGTGCTCTCTCCATCAGGATTAAACACAAGGTAAGAGAATTCATCTCAAGTCCCAGCATTATACTTTACTTGTACATTTGTGAGAATAGAGGGGCAATCACCAGATACTTGAAAAGATTCAGGAAATCAAGATTATTATTAAATGTTCAGAGCAAGTAAGCCCAATAAAACACAGTTCCTTTTAAAAAAAGAGAGAGAACTTCAGAAAACATTAGTTTTCAACCTTAAAAGGATTCCAGGTATTTTATCTCTAAAAGGGAACATATCAAGGTCAGATATGTTCATTTTGCAGTTAAAAACATGCGTTCTATATAATAAAATATAACTGAGTCAGCCTGAAGGATGTCATTTATAAATGTTCAGCATATGACTTGGGTACTACCGTGAGAGAACAAAATACAATGTTTTCATCACTGACATCCCCTGAAATGGGTGTTATACTTCGGATGCTATTAAAGTTGAACTTTCCCTTTAAAAGGACTACATTAGGGTAAGTAGTTCTTACACTTTGTTCCTTCAACAGATCAATATTTTCCCCTAAAGCTGTTTGATATTATAAAGTACATGAGAACAGAAGGCAATTTAAAAAACTAAGGTTTTCAGTTTCTCCAAGATCAGAGATCTTAGAAACCAGTAAGCGTAAGCCTCCGGTAGAATACGCTTGGTAAAGATCTTTATCGAATCCAGACATTCTTGGCTGGAACATGCTTGGCCGAATGTTGTGCAGAGGTGTGAGGGGATCTTTTCTTATCCACTTCAGGTATGACTGGCATTGAAGAATTTTTGGAGATGATTCTTCCAGGCTGCCCCAATGTCAGGCAGGGTGACTCTAAAATTTCTTATTCAAACTGGGCCAATTTGGGGAGTGAAAGGAGAAACATGGCAAACCAGGACTATCCCTATTGGGACTGCCACCTGGACTCCTAAGCACCCTGACCAGCAGTGGAATCTGGGTGAACGCCCCGTGGGGCTGGCTCAGTGGCCCTCTCTCGGCCCGGGAGGAGCAGGCCTGTGCAGTGGCCCACTGAGCTTCCGAGACATTCCGGCGCCTTGGTGGCTCATTTGGGTACTAGCAGCTTGAACATGGAGCTCATTCTTTATAACCTCAGAGGTGAAATGATACAGCGGGGCAGGATATCTGGAGAAGGTAGAACATTCCTGAGAGTCTGGTTGTCTGAGAGCTAGAGGAGCACTCCTGGGCAGGCTTCATCCTGAAGTTCAGAATGTAAATTGGACCTTCTTGTGGGAAATCACTAAAGACAAGGAATCACTGAAGAAAGCAGAGAAAATCAACAGTCCATAGATGCATCCTCAAACATCGGTCATGCTATTAGCTGGAAGAAAGATAATACATAAGAAAGGAATTGAAGAACAATGTGTGTGTGTGTGTGTGTGTGTGTGTGTGTGTGTGTGTCTATATGTAGTGGTTGGTGTGAGATATGAGTATAAATTACTACGATGAAAGAAGAGACTAAAGTGACTCCGGAATTCAGAGGGAGAATTCCACAGGTTTGACAGGACTAATTATAGAGAAGACTGAGCTGGGCTTTTGTGGAGGGGGAGCAACTGGGAGAGGTGTAGGGCAATCCATTTTTTAAATACAACAGATGCCAGAAGAGGGTTTGGGGGAGGGTTGAGTTTGATGCATACAAACAGAGCTGGAGGAAAACTCTGAAGGTCACTATGACAGGTGCTGTCAGTTTTAGCTGGTACATCTGCCGAACAGGTCCTTGTTGATTTTCTGGGCTCTTGACACAGTAAGTAAGTACCATCTAAGGAGCTCACCTGCAACTTTTCTTTAACATCACGTGGTGCACTGTTTATTTTCCATTAAAGGGGTTTGATGAGTGATGTAACCACTCACTCACACAGTAGACTTATTCCTAAAATGCAAAATCTCAAGACATACCAGAAATATTAAACCTATGTGGAATGTGTTTTAATCAAGTAAAGCTTCATATTCTAAAGAAAATAAATTATTTTTCAAGAAATTCTTTGAAAAGAACAAAGGACCCCCGAGGTTGCAGAATTAAGCTTCCACTTTCACTATGATGTGTTATATAACATCAGTCATGATGACGTCAGTCCCACTTACCCATCCATTAGTATACTCCATTCCTCTCATCATAGGTATAGTTTGAGGGACCATCTCAGGACTTAAGTCCAATCCATCAGAATCGTTCCCAAGACTTTTCCTCCAGAATTACTGAGTAATACATTTTCTCTCTTATTAGGACTTCATGGTATGCTAAGCTTCTAAGTTTAAGTCTTCTGTCAGACACCAACTACGGCCCCATAGAGACAGCTCCTTTGCAATAATAAAAGGTGAGTTCAACATAAAAAGATGAGCAGAGATGAAAGATGGATGAAGAGAAGAAAAGAATCCTTTCTTCTTCCACTTAAAATCCCAAGGGTTTCATTTTTTAAAAGAATTCTATTAGCGATCCCAAATCCTTTCCAAATTATGCTTCTAGTGTATCCCCCACTAGACAGGCTTGATATAGAGACCAACTGTTATCACAGGATCTTAGAAACCATAACAAGTAGCAGTGACCACTAATGTTTTGTGATTTCTACATCAATCCTAGCTTATCCAGACTCAGGCCAACATCCCCAAAGCAAGACTCATGGCTGTAACACAGGCAGAGGGAGCCATCCTATCACAGGTCTTCAGTTCTTTAAAAGTATATCAGAGGCCCCCAAATTTCTAAAACAATCTTGAAAATGAATAAATTGGGAGCAATCACTCTATCTAATTCGAATAGTCACCACGTAGCTACAGTAAACAAGACAATGTGGTATTAGTGGAGGAATAACATAAAGATCAGTGGAACAGAATAGAAAACCAAGAAATAGACCCACACAAATATTCAAATAAATTGATTTTTATAAAGGTGTAAAATTCAATGCATGAAGGATAGCCTTTTTAATAAATGATGCTGGAGCAAGTGAATCCATAAGCAAAAAAGAAAATGAGCCTTGACCTAAACTTCACACCTTTATATAAACATTAGTTCAAGATGGGTCATTAACTAAAGTGTAATATGTAAAACTATAAATTTTTAGAAATAGGAGAAAATCTTTAGAAATGATATCTAGGCAGAAAGTCTTGACACCAAAAGCATGATCATTAAAAGGAAATATTGATACATTGAACCTCATCAGAACTACAAAGTTTCACTATGCTAAAGACCTGATTAAAAGGATAGAAATATAAGCTACAGAGTGGGAGAAAATATTTGCCACCCACATATCTAACAAATGATGAGTATCTAGAAAATATAAAAAGCACTCAAAACTCAATTATAGAGAAAAAAACAATGCAGCTAAAAAATGGGCAAAAGATATGCACAAACATTTCAACAAAGAAAATATACAGATGACAACAAATGGCAAGATATTCAACATCATTAATCATCATAAAAATGTAAATTAAAATGACAATATGATATCACTACACATCTATCAAAATGACTAAAATAAAAAATAGTGACAGTACCAAATGCTGGTGATTATATGGAGAAACTGAACCACTAATATTACTAATTGCATGGAAAACAGTTTTGTTTCTCTAAGACTAACCATGCAACTGCCTACAATCCAGCACCTGCATGACTAAAGCCATAAAGACATGTTCATATATTGTTGTTGGAATGTAAAACAGTTCAGCCACTGTAGAAGAAAGCTTGGCATTTTCTTTAAAAAGCAAATGTGCAACTATACTGTATGATCTAGTAATTGAACACTTGGTCATTTATCCCAGGGGTGTAAAAACTTATGTTGACATAAAACTTGTACATGAGTGTTCATAAAATCTTTGTTTTTACTAACCCAAAATGGAAACAACCCAAATGTTTTTCAATGGGTGAATTGTGAAGCAAACTGTAATACACACAAAGCATGGAATATTAATCAACCATAAAGGAGAACAAAATAAACAATGCACACAACTTGGATGAATCTCTGGAGAATTACGTTGAGTGAGAAACACGTGAATTCTGAAAGCATATTATATGATAATTTGATAAATAGTTGAAAATGCCCACTCTGACCATGGACTGGTGAGAGACAGGGCTGTAGGGATTAGATACAGAAATAAACCAAGAATGGACCTCTTCCTTAATTAACCCACATCTTAATAATGGGATAATGATCCTAATGATGTAATTACAATAATGTGATTTATGCTTAGTAGCTACACTAAATAAAGCCATTTGCCTCTTTTTCCCTACTTTGGTACTTCCCCCGAGGACACACAAGTGGGCTTTACTCATAAGCAGAAAAGAAAATTTGCATATGGATTTTCAACCAGTTCCATGTATTCAGGGACTATAGCTGATGATCTGGTCATTATATCTGCCAGCTGCCATGCCTGATGCATTTTTGCTCTAGTCTGTGCCTACCAGGGACTAACTCTGAAGAAGCTTCATCTCTGGGCTTCCATACCTATGACTTCTAATTGGGTTCAGTTAATAGAAGGAAACAGAAGGCACCAGCAGGAGATTAGAGGTCATAAAGAGAAAGAGTTCAGGGTACTTATCACTTCCCTCATTCATCCCACCACGCATACTCACAATTCCTCATTGTCTAGGCACTGTGTTTCTGGCAATGGTTACGGTGCTCTACGAATGCAACTAGAAACAGGCAACTCCCTTTCCATAGTTTTAGCTCTCACCTGAATCTAATAACTCCCTTTCTTACCCTTGCCCTTCAAATACACACTAGTTAGTCCTTGGGAGCCTCAGTATCCCTTGCCGGTGTCCTTAACCCTGCCCATACTTCTGTGATAGTCTCTTCATCAAATTGTTTGCACCATCCCAACTACATGTGCTTTCTCTCCTTTTTAGGACCTGATTTAAACCCCTGGGGTTACACCTGTAATACAAGATTGGAAAGGAAGTGATAGATGACATATGTGTTAAAGGACTCATAGATTCAGCTGAGTAAGACATCCTCCAGCTAGCAGATTAGAGAAAGCTCTGTGGGTGAAAGCAGACAATAAAGTCTAGGTTAATTCTTCACCTTCCTAATGAGGAATATCAGTTCATTTTCCTTCTTTCTGTCTCTTTAGATTTGGGTTATTGAGAGAAAACCGAAATTGTTCCTGAAAAGAACAGCTATGGGTTATAGAGTTTGTCTTTCTGATAAACTTGCAAAATGTCAGCATCTCCATGTGAGCCTGATCCGAATGCTTCCTGTTGAAATGTCATGGGGCCAGCCCTGTTTGCAGTGTGAGGTGACAGGATTCAGCTGAGAAGTGCTCTGAGCCGCAGCAGTGTCATAGGGAGGGCAGAGGAAAGCCACCAGCATCTGGAGAATAGGGGCTAATCTGCCCTCCTTCCCCTCTCCTTGTCCTCTTCCTCTCAGTTGCTCCATATTACACATCTCTCCCTCTCATAAACAACACACTAGGCAAATGGGATGGGGGTGCAGAAGGCTTTTTTCTTTTTTTAAAGACCAAGATATTTTGCTCTTACTAAGAGATATCAAAATGATCTTTAAAAAGATTTAGCCCAATGACAAGATGCAGAAAGAACTGCATCATTCCAGAGAGTTATATGGACCACTGTTCAGGCCTCCTATTTTGATTTCCCAGTTCTGGCAAGCTCCAGGGTGGGGGCCCCATTCAACATCCGATCATAGTAATTGCACATTCACCTGGAGAGGGAACAAAGCTCAAAAGCCTCATGTAACTGTTCGCAGGAGAGTCCTGGTCCTCTGCCTCTCTCTCTTTCTTATTTCTCTCTCTTCTCCTCCCTTCTTCATTCTCCTTCCACCCACATTTTCTTTCTTCCTTCCTTTACTGAGTCTGTTTATTTGCTGGGGGAGGGAGATTATAATCATTGTTTAAAGTGCCTCCTGGATGGCATTCAAAATTAGAATTATTTCCTCTGAGATGTTGGAAGAAAAAGAATAAAACTATCCTCAACAAAATTCAGACTGTTAGGGCAGCCATACTGGGCTTGAGTTGCTGAAGCTCGAAGACCTCAGGGCACCCAGAGCTGGAGAAAGGTTCCTTGTCATCCCATCCTCAAAGGAGTTCAAGATCTGCAGCTGCAGGCAAGGTTCTGTGGCAGATCCGTGTGGTCCTTCTCATGTGGACTCTGCCCTTGGATTGGCTGCTTTACACACGGTCCCATCAGATCAAAGAATGTGGAATAGCTGTGTCACCACCTAAAAGAAATCTGCCTGACACTTCCTTCTCAGCTGGAGATGTCTGTTACATTGAGTGTCAACCTCTATGGCAACCTGTCTGTTTACCTGCCTCCTTCTCTCAATCTATATGCACCCAAGCAGTGACTGTGTGAATCCCCAGCCTGATTCTATCTCGTGGGCTCAGGAGCTCAGTGTGATCTAGTGATAATCCTTGTTTAGTAAAGAATGAATGAATAAACAAATGGAAGTTTATACATCAGCAAAGGCACGATGTGTTTTGCTTGATGTTTTTAACTTTTTCTTGCATATAGAATAACCCAGCATTTGTCCAGTTTCTGCTCCTCTTTTTACATTGCCAGATCTTACCATCCTTCTGCTGAAAACTTTAGAGAAACTCCAAGAGTTGAGAATTAAGCCCCATATTCTAAACTTGGCAAGCAAGAATTTTATAACAGTCTGAGCTAAACTCATCATGATCAGTACCCGCTCATCCTGCCTAGTAATCTGTGTGCCAGTGGCACTCAACAATCACAGTTCCCCATGGGCCATGCTCCCCTCTCTCCACTTCCTTGTCATTCCCCCTCCTATGGGAAGCCCTCCTCCACCCCTCTTTCTTTTTTTAAAGTAATTTTACTTTATTTAAAGTAACAATAATCTCATTCATGTTAACAAATGACATATTTTTATGAAAATAGCCGCATTTTTCAAAACAAAAAAAATTATAAGAGTAGCATGTTTTACATTTCCACAAATTTGTTGTCAGGTTAAATGGAGCATAGTGAGATTTTCAGATTTGCTTCTCCATTTGGTCTGTGTTCTCACACATATTATATACTCTGGAAAACTCTTTAAAGGGTCTTAGGAACCCCAGGAGTCCCCTGAACACACTTTGAGAGCTACTGTTGTGGAATAAATCTACAGCCAAATTAGCTTTTTATTATATGTTTTAGCCTCTTTTCATCTTGTATTAGCTGAACTAGAACTTTAGCAATTCAATGTATTGGCTTGTCTATGATTTCAAATAAAAGAAGTAAATGGCTTCTTGAAAAAAAGTACATATTTTTCCCCCAAGATTATATGACCAACAAATAACAAAGACCCTGTTTATGTTCTCCTATTGCAAACTTCTTCAGAAGCTACCAAATTGGGTTAGTTTTCCACCCCTCTTTCTTAACTGGTAAGCTCCTTGTGCTCTACAGAGACCCTGCACCTTAACTCAAGCATCTCCTGCCATTGACTGACTGCTCCCAGGCCCCGGTGTGATAGTATTTACCACTCTAGGCTGTAAATGTGACTTTTGTCTGCCTCTCTCCCCTCACCCTCCTCCCTCCAACTACACATGCATATCCACTCCTAAAATGATTTGAGGTTCTCGACTGTGAGTTCCAGATCACTGCCCGGAAGAAAGGAATTGCCCAAAGTGCATTGACCAAATAAATGAATAGCCCAGTCAAGAAAGAAGACCGAACATTTCTTGAAATTTCTTCTCCAGCGTTGGTTTTTGCTTTACATTCTTAATGCAACATGAATATATGTTCCTTATATTAAAAATGGCAATTACTACACTGTGTTTAATTTCTTCCCCTCCATCTTTACCAATTTGGAAGGCAAAAGAGAACTTCATTGTTTAAATTTGCATTTTTATTATGAGTGAGATTGAACTTCTTTTCCCTAAAGTTAAATGGCCATCTGTATATTTTTAATGAGGAATCTATTTCTGTCCTTCACCCATTTTTATTGGAGTATTCAATCTGTTGGTTATTAATTTAAGAAAATTATTCTTAAATAAAACATAATAAGTAAATAAGTACTTTTTTCTGTCAAATTTCAAATATATTTTTCAAGCTTACATTATTCTTCTTATTTTTATTTTTGCCCAGTTTTTGAAATACAAATATGTTTACCTGGTGGTAGTCAAATGTATCAATATTTTAAATATAGTTTCTGCCTTTGAATTTATTTATAGAAGGTTTTCTTATTTATGGTTTTATTTTTAGATTTCATTTTCCTAATCCTTCTGGAATGTATTTTGGCATGGAGTATATAATTTCTCCACAGAGATAACTAATTGTCCCAGCATGATTTATTGAATAATTCATAATTTCTCCTTTATTTGAAATGTCACATTTATCAGATGCTACAATGTTTATATATATATATATATATATACATGAAGGTGTTGCTGGCCTGTAAAAATCTGGTTAATTGAGAAAGATATTCTTGTTCCATCATAGCACTATAACCATTCAGGGTTTGAAAAAAAGGATTATTTTATCTTACCAAGACATCCTTATATTTGCAATGTAAGTCGTTCTCCCTTTTCCCTCTTCTCCCTCATTTATTCTTCTCTTTTTACTTTTTCTTACTTATTCTCCCAGATTTATTCTTCCATATGAAATATAGAATATTTCTTGAGACTTTAAAGCAAAAAATCATAGAAAATATTGATTAGAATGAATAAAGATTTTAAATGGATTGAAAAAATAGCACCTGTACACTTCTGAGTACATCCATTTTTATATTTCTAGATAAGATTTTAAAAGCTATTTAAAGCATATATCAAGTAAAGTTCATTCCAATATATGGGATAGTTTTTGTAGACATTATGAAAGGAATCTCTTCTCCCTGTATTAGTTTCCTATTGCTGCTATAACAGATTAGCATAAATGTAGAGGCTTCAAAGAACATAAGTTTATCCTTTTACAGTGCTGGAAGTCAGAAGTCCAAAATGGATTCAATGCTGGAGGGCCAGACATGCTGCCTCTCCAGGTTCTCGGGGAAAACCGCTTCTCTTGCCTTTTCCAGGTTCTGGATCCGCGGTCTTTGTACCTTTTGTCTCATGGCATCTCCTTTGTACTCAGAGTCAGCAACATGGCCCCTTCAGATCTTTCTCCCTGTGTCCCTCTATTCCTATCATCACATCATATTCTTCAGTAAAATCTCCCTCTTGTCAGGACATTTGTGATTCCATTTAGGGCATATGCAGATAATACTCAGTAAACTCTCTGTTGTATAAGGTAACATTTGCAGGCTGTAGAGACTAGGACCTGGAAATCTTTGGAGCTATTAGTGAACCTACTACAATCTCTAATAGTTATGACTTGCACTTAATTTTTATTTCACTTTAACAATTTCCTGTGTGGAAAATAGAAGCAGCTACAAATATTGGCAAATATTGCCTCTCTTTCAGGAACTGAATCTTTTATTTATTTTTCCTATTTTATTAGGCATAACTTCAAGAAAAATAAATAACAGGTTTAGTAGCAGGTATATTTTTCTTTTTCTTGATTTTAATGGAAATATTCCTCTGGTGTTTCACCAATAAACTATAATTTTTCAAAGATACTTAAACATTAATTTTATTGAGATTGTATGATCCCATTCTTATATTAGTAAAATAAAATAAAATTGAAATGCACTCAGATTGAAATTCTCAAATGTGTTACTCTTAGCTTAGTCTATCCCTAAACTTCTGTAGTATTTTGACTGAGAAGTCAGAAATCCTGTCGCCTTTGTCTGCCAGAATCAATTCATTCTTTTGAAAACATACAGTGACTTTTTTTATGCATCCTTCATTCTTTTAGGGCTCAGGAATATCAAGGAAAATAAAACCAATAAGATCTTTACAGACAAAATAGGAGGTGGTCGTCAAACAAATACATGTGAATTATTTACAAATTGTGTTAAATATCATGAAAAGAAAAACAATTCATTAAAATAAGTGGATAAAAAGAACTGGGGAACAAATTAGATTGTATATGGAAGCATGCATATATTTTTTTTAATGCATAAAGTCAATGTAGAAGAAGACAAGGCAACTGGAGAAAGTAGAATAAAAATATGTATCATTTATTCCATGATTATGGGAGAAAAATAGACTTTGGTAAGCTACTGAGAAAGTAACTCTAATTCTGTACATAAAAGTCTTTTGGGAAAAGATCCATTTTTAAGAAAGTCTTAGGCTATTCTCTGCTTTGCTTCTATGGCAAGAATGACATCCTGTGGAGATGGAGATTTCCAATGTTGTGTTATCCCACCCTTCCAAGATAATTGTTACTGGGACACAGGATATAAGTAGGGGGACAGATTCCTTTTAAATATTGCATTTCTGTAACCAAGGGTCTCATAATAGGTTTGTTACATATTGACAACTGTTTTCTTTTGTGAGCTTAATATGGAGTTTGTGTTATTATCCTTACCTTTGCCTAGTTTTGATATCTGAGTAATGTTTAATCAGAGTGCAGTGTGTTTTTCAGCTCCACGTACTGGTCAAATTTACTACACATTTTTTTAATGCATACTCCAGGCCTTGTCACGGAAACTCAGAATCAGAATCTCTACTGTTGGGCCCTAAAAGTAAGCATTTCAAACAAATAGGCAATTTTTTATGCACATTTACATTTGTGACCCACATCTGTAGTGAGTAGTCTCATTGGCTTAATAACCTAAATGATAGTCATATGATTTTTGACACGATTTTGTATTTTAAACTTGATTTCTCACTTATAAGGAGTACAGATAAAAATATTACAAACTATCTAGGGAAATTTAAGATTTGTTTAAAATAATGTTTGCAAAAAATTTAGTTACAACCAAGGCGTTTTCTTTAATAAACACTTTTTTTGAGACCTTTTAAAATTGATTCCATATTTATAGCATTTGTGTAATTGTAAGTAGGTACTAAGCTAGGGTCTAGGTTCACATGCGGTTCAGTGATACTATAACATAATTATTAATTTAATTTGATTTGAATCTTTAATGGCTAAAGAAATCCTTTAATGTTTCATGGACATAACTCAAGTCAGAATAGTTACCATTCTCCCTTAAAAAATATTAAGCTATATAATAGATTTAGAGAGCTGGGAACCTGGCTTTGACTGTCCTTACCAGAAAAAGTTACAATGTCTCCGGTCATAGAAGCAGGAAATTGGGACTCAGTTTCTAACACAAAGTTAGGCACTGTCAAAAGACATTCTCATCATAAAATGGGAAGTAGAATATTCCACTCACCAGTCCTAAGAAGGAACAAAGAAACTTGCCATGAATTTGGAGTTCTAAGAGAATAGTGATCTATCAGGAATATCAAATTTTAATTTATCCCAGGCCTAATTGTGCTGTTTAAATTTATAATACCTACTAGTTACATGAATCTTGATTAAGAATTCAATGTAAACTGTGTCCAGCATGATGAAAACTTGGCAGAGGTGAAAAGTAATCTTCTGTTCCCCAGAGGGCCCCCTCCACAACTACAAGTACTGGAACACTAATAGAAAACATGCTCCACTGAAGAAAATGTCAAGCACAGCCAATGACGCAGGAAAGAACTCTACACAGAAGCCATTAGGTTGCAACATACATAGGAATGTACAATACAAGAACTGGAAAAAAAAACAACTTACTCTTTCAAAGTAGGTAATATAAATTTGTTAAAATAACAATAAAAGAAGACATAGATGCAAGGACAACAAAAAATGGAAAAGAACAGGAGACTATTTGAAAGAACTAAGTAAAATTATAGAAATAAAAGCAATGCTTGTTTGAAATAGGAAAGCAAATCCCTCAATGCACAGGGTAAACAATAGACACAGTTGAAAAGATGAATAATGAACAAGAGCATGGATCTGAAGAAATTTAGAATGTAGACCAGAAAGATAATTAAATAGAAAATATGAGAGAAAAGTTAGGACATGGAAGATAAGGGTAAAACATCACATGAATATGTCAAATAGATTTTTCAGAAATAAAAAATATCCAGAAATAGTAACAGAATATATTTTAAAAGATAATGGCAGAAACATTTCTAGAATTGATGAAAGACATAAATTCTTATATGAGAAGGCCACACAAAATACCTATGCTTCAGTTAAAACAATGAAAGACCACTTTACTCCTAGCATGAACATAATAATTAGAAATTTTAGATAATGTCAAATGTTGGCAAAATGTGGGGAGACTCACACTCTTGTACAATAATACATGAACAGTAAATTTGTACTGACACTCTAGAAGACAATCAACTCATGTAATGTACAATTAATTATGCATATGTCTTAGAATACAATGATCTGACTTAAAGAAATACATAGCATCCCTCCCCCAAATTCCTAAACTTAGGTGGGCTTGCACAAAAATGTTTTCTACAGTTCTCTTTGGTTTAATAGTGTTAGAGGCAACCTACGTATTCATCTCCAAAGTGTAATTAAAATGTAGTGGATGAGAATTCCATTCCTGTCCTTTACAGAGGATAGGGGACCAGATAGAACCTCCCATCTAAAGCAACCCAAAAAACATGCAAATTATTTGGAATAACAATTTTGAAGACACTGGGCATCAGGCTATTAAAAAACAGTGTTCCTTGAGAAATGGAAAATAAATTAGGTAAATCCTACAACTGCATCATTTCACTGCCTTGAGGTACAAGTAGGAGTGATCTAGAAGGAGTTCAGCAGACTTCCTAAATTTCAGAGACAGTGCAGACAATCCAAGGAACCAAAGAGATCAGAGTTTGCAGGACAGGACAGAATACTCAAACAGATGTGCAGAGGGTCTTCCTTGAAATTTACTAGAGTGCTCGGCCAACACGTGCATATGAGAAAATTAGTAGAGGCCAGGGGGTGAAATATGGAAAAGATTATAGAGAACAGTTCCCAGGACTCTCACGGGATTGGGAGGAGTGGCTATTCTTACTAGCTAGACTGGAGAAACTTGTAAACAGTGAGGTATGGAGTCTTGCCACAGTAGTGGGGAACAATTAGTCTTAGAGCATAGCTCTGGATATATCTAAAAAAAATCATAAAAGTAAGACTAAAAAGGATCAATCTGTCTTAAAAAATACTGAATGGCATCACAGAGAAGAACTTAAGAAGACTTATAGAAATACAAAAGTATCCAGTACTCAACAAGATAAAATTCACAATGTCTGGCCTGTAATAAAAAATTACCAGGAAATATGACCCATAGTAAGAAAATAATCAATTAACTGACAGATTTGTTAGAATCAGCAGACATGGAAATTAGGACAAAAATTACAACCATCCTCTGTATGTTCAAAACATTTAGTAGATACATAGAAGATATTAAAAAGACATGAATGAAAGTTCTGGAAATGCAAATTGCAGTGCCTGTATTAAAAATAGACACTGGATGGGATTATTGGTTGATTAGATATGGCAGAAGAAAAGCTTTTGATTTTGAAAATCTAGTTTTAGAAACTACCCAAACTAAAACACAAGAGGGAAAAAAGAATCCAAAAGATAGAAAGGATGTCAGTGAGTTGTGGGAGAACTTCAAACAACCTAACTTATGCATAATTAGAGTCTCAAAGGAGAGCGGAAGTTTCACCAAAAAATATTTGAAGAATTAACGGGTGAAATTTCCCCAAATTTGATGAAACTACATAAAATTGTAATAGCATTTATGACTACACCTAAGAGATAGATTACATGTAACATATAAGTTTGTGTTCTTATTACCTAAACCTCTTAAAAATTGTTATAAATATAACAATAGTATTATATTACAAATACAATAACAACAATAACATATTTTGAAGTTTGTTACATATGTATAAATAAAATGTATGCTAGCAATAGCCTAAAGGCTAGAGGGGAAAAATGGGAATATGCTATTAAAATATTCTTATCACTTAGCTAACTCTTTCAGACCAGCAAATCCACATTATCCAATGAATTTACCAAGTAACCTGTGCTTGCCTCTCCAGATTGCCTTTTCTCTAGGATTCTGCCCCATAATTTAGCACTAACATATTAGCTCTGCCAACTTCTACCAAACTTTTTCCAATAGTCCATCTAAAATCTTTAGTTATATTGAACATGAGAGTCTGTCCAAATAGGCTAACTGATCATTACAAGAGAAAGTTCCATCATTTTGAGTATTGTCTCTCCCCAGTTCTATAGCTTTTCTTTCAAAAAATCCTATCATATGAATTTTGACTCTTTTTATTCTAAAATCTCTGAGACTCTTATATTTCCTAACATTATTGGTTTTTCTTTTCCCCCATCTCTGCTGTATTCTGGTTAACGGCTCAATGTTTATTTCAATAAACTATTCTCTCTTCATTTGTATCTAATTTGCTATGTAAATTGTTGATTGTACTTTTTATTCCAGCGACTTTTTCATCTTCAGAAGTCTGATTTGCTTCTTTTTGCAGATTCATTTATTCTCGCTACATGTTATCTGCATTTTCATAGGATTTTAATTACTTTTTAAACATGTTGATACTATTAAACTTAATTAGTTTATGTTCACTTTTTTATTATTATTTCAAGTGTTAAGGGCTTTGATACTACCGGAAGTTGAATGTATTAACTCTTTTGGTGCATTAAATGTTTAAATCTGTTTGTGACCTAATCTTTATCATTTTTTTCTCCTTTTTTCTTTTTTCCTTTTCTTTTCTTTCATTTTCTGTGAAGATTCTTCTAAAAACTCTTTTAAAACTGTCCTGACACAGAGGTTTCATGTTTTCTTCTGCAAGAAATCCCAATGCTTCCATATACCCAAAATCAGGGTTGATTTTATTTCCTAAATATTTGGAATCCAACATATATGGCTGGTAAGCATGAACCACAAACTGAGAGGTTGCTTTGGCTCACAGGAATTTTTCTTTACGCACATGCCAGGCAGAAAGGAAAAGAACAAAATATTTCCCTGAGAAATCCTGTAATTAATTTTGCTTTTATGGTTCTTCCTTCAACTTAGGATAGAATACTGCCAGGATGAAGGCTTTAATTTTGAGCATCTCAGTTCTAAATTTCCGCACCTCTGGACCAAAGCCTTTCTTCACTGTCCCAATAGGTATAAAACTCCCAGTCTCCAGGCCAGAGTGTCTCAACTTGAGCAGTATTTGGGACCACGTGATTCTTTGTTCTGGGTGGCCTTCTTGGGCACTGTAGGTCATTTAGCAGAATTCCTAGCTCTACCGTCTAGATACCATTAAACCTGCCCACACCACATCACACCCACAATTGCAGCAACCCAAAATGTGGCCAGGTGGGAGTCAGGGCAGAGTACAAAATCGTTCCCACTGAAAGCCGCCCAAATGCTATCTCCCTCTGCTTGCCAGCCCCAGCTTTCATCAAAGGAGAGCTGCAGCA
Organism: Manis javanica; assembly: GCF_040802235.1. Classification (NCBI taxonomy): domain Eukaryota; kingdom Metazoa; phylum Chordata; class Mammalia; order Pholidota; family Manidae; genus Manis; species Manis javanica. The sequence continues at coordinate 67,933,782 of NC_133162.1, forward strand.
GCTCTCATACAATTATTTCAGTGTTTTCCGAACGCTTTCTCTTCTGGAACCTGAAAACTTCTTTTTCAGTCTGATGTTGAGATTTAGTGCATGTTTCTATATGTTTCCAGGAAAGGGTTGGGTGTTATTTTAGTGTGGGACTTAATGCACAGGCAGGGAGAAAAGCTAGTGCTGAAACCTATTCTTCAAACACCTGGAAAACTGATGTAAATTCCCAATAACTTAATCAAAAATATCTCAAAGGCTATTTTAAGCCTCAGGAATATCAGAAAAATCGAGTATCGAATATCACTGGGAACACCAATAAGTTATTGAGATTTTATCACATGTAGAAGATGACTTTTCATAATTTGAAGCTAGCTAGTCTAAGTATAGGCTGTATATGTTTATATTCATTTGTTATCATTCCTACAAAATTGCTACTAGGAATACTAGACACACATTGTCTAAGATGGCTTATCCAATTACTTTGACCTTAAGCAATATAACCTATACAACAAGAGAGATACAATGCTAATTTTGTTCTATACTGTATTTCTTTAAATATCAAAATATCCCAACATAAATTCTTGGGCAGTTAGTAAATGATTTGCTGTAATGAAAAGACCACTGAATTGAGTCAGAAACCTGAGGATCAAATCCAGACTCTTCAATTGTGTGATCTGAAACTGTTATCCTAACTTTTCTGAGTTCTCATTTCTTTGTCTGATTACAATAATTCCTGCCTTACTCAAGGGTTATGTGGATTTAATGAGATAATATTTGTGTGACAATTTTTCTAAAATATGATGGGCTAGGATATCATAAGTTGTCACATAACTTATCACATAAACCTATGGAAGATATTGAATTTGAGATTTTTCCCAAATCACAGATATAAATAATGGACAAAATGAAATTTCAGATTTATAAAATGTTTATTTATTCCACATTCCTAACACCAGGGTTTGCTGTCTCTGCCAGCAGAGAAATAGCTAGTCAAGAATAAAGTCATATTAGGACATATGCTACCTTTCCTCAAAGTTGTCCAAGGTGAAATGGCCCCAGCTATAAAGGATGAGAGTCTTTAAAAATTTGTTTTTCCACATATAGCAAGACTACTGCTAGTTTGGAATTCTGTTGTAAACCTGATTTCAGTTACTTTGACATGATTCTGGGTATACTGCTAAAATATTTCAGGATAATTACAGAAACATAATACTCTGTTATTTGTCAGGAGGGGAAAAATCCATCACACCATATCATTTTTCAGACTACTTGTAGATCTGGCAGTGACTGCAAGGAGGAAATATGAATTATGTGCAACTTTCTTTGAATTATTCAATATCTACTATGCCTGATTCTAATTGTTTCAAAGACACCTCGGTTAAAAATAAGTGGCTTTTCAGCTAAGCTTCTGCCTACATTTTTTGTTTAATATGCAGTAACTTTATGTCACTACTAAATTATGGAAAAGAAAGTCATCTTTATTGATAATATATGTGAGTAAATACACACACACCTATGGAATATATATGCGTATATATATGTGTATATATATATAGTGACACATATGGAGTATACACACAGACACACACACATATATATATGGATTTCTGACAAGACTAAAAATGTATGATAAAGAATATGAATTCACTCTTGCTCCACTGAAAGTGATATACATTTTTTCCATACAGGATACTGTTTTTATAATGAACAAATTGTGAGGAAAATAATGACAACAAGGTAACATGATGTAAGAGAAATAAGCACTGGACTATAAATCAGAAGAGCTAATGGAAAACGGTTGTGGAAGAGGGGGGCAGGGAGATGACATCGTTAGGAGAAATCCTTGAGTTCCCCCTAGAGGTTGGTATGTGCAGATGATTCTCCTCTGTATCTTTTCCTTCTAATCCTTATTCCTGGACAGTTAGAGGAAGGCTGTTCCTCTAGAGAGGACAATACATAAGGGGGAGAAGAAAACCTATCCTGTATTATTTCAATCCTTGAATTCTTTCTTAGGGACCGTATAGGGGAAATGGCATAGGCAGTAGGAACCCTGAGGATTCATTAATAGTGCCTGGTATACTGCATGCTAGGTCAAGCAGTTAACCGATCTCTCACTTTCCCAGTTCTAATCATACTTAACCATATGTCCGGCTAGGATTTCCACTCTGGAATGTAAAATGTGCATTAAGTAACAACAAATGGCAGCATATAGTCCAATGATGTCAAATAATCCACATTTTCTATAACTCTAAAAACCATACTTTGAATTTCTCCTTATCAATTTGATCAATTGGTACCACAGAGTAAGTCAGTTCTAACAAAGTATAATACCCTCATCTTAATCCTGAAATTTTTTTAAGAAGTGTCTTTTGGCTTGTCTTATGCTCCCACTTTCTCCTAGACATGTGGAAGCTTATTTCTTGTTAAGCCTCCTCACCATCATCTACTACCTGATATGTCACAGAAAGTAATGTTGCTCCTTAACACCCACTAAGGCGGATTACTCCCACCCTAAATTTCTTTCTTTTTGTCATCTTACAAGGTTCCATGGAGCTATAAGAAACATTTAGATTACGAAGATATTGCCAACATTATTTAGACAATGCAATAAGGATCCCAAAATAAAATGTGAGCACTGAAGCAGCTTATAATCTGCAGTGCAAAGTCCAGCAAAAATATGGGAATATTGGAAGGGGATAACATGATACTGCCAGGTCTGAATTCATTGCTGCATACCACAAAGCATGGTGCTATCTGGGGAAACAGGGTGGGCAGGGGAAAAAAAGAAAAATGAAAGAAAGCTTTTGTTTTTAGTTTTGTGTGTTTCCAGAATCTGTTCATTCAATTTGTATAGAATCCACTTACTGTGAACTGACAGAAACTTGCATCATTAGTACATTGAGAACTGCTCCAGTTATCTATTGCCGTTTAATGACCATATCAAAATTTATGGCTTAAAGCAACAACTTATTTTCTCTTCTTTTTTGTGGGCTGACTGAGCTGAGCTGGAAACTTCCCTTAAATAACCTAATAAGATGGCAGTCAGGTGGTGGCTAGAGCTGGAGTCATCTGACTGCCTGACTGGGATGTCATGGCCCTCTCACAAGGCGGATAGGTGAACCCTGGCTATTAGCTAGGAGCTCAGTTGGGGCTGTTAGCCAGAGGACCCACATGTGGCCCCTTCATGTTGCTTGTACTTCTCTCAGCATGGTGGCTGGATTCCAAGTAGAATTGTCCCCAAATCAAGCATCGTAAGAAGCTGAAGGTGCTGAAAACTTTTCTGACCCTACCTTTAACTACAATTATGTTACTTTAATTGATTAGATCAGCCAAATCATTAAAGTTTCTCAGATTTAAGGGAAGACAAGTTAGAGTCTAGTTCTTGATATGAAGAGCAGCATGCACAAAAATGTATGGTACAAATGGATGGTAAATGGATGGCAGCCATCTTTGCAGACTAGCTACACCAAAAGATTAATTGTGGTTGTATGATTTCTGTATCCTAAGGAAACAATTCTTATAATTAATGCAAACTCACTGACTCCTCATGAATGACCAATTAAATATTCAGGCAGAATTTTACAATGATGGTATCTCCTGATCCCCAGGTAATTTCTCAATTTCCCTTACTCCCATTAACACTCAATCCATGAACCCAATATCACTTAATCTCTCTTTCCATGGTGCCAAAAAATACTATTGACCCCAAAATAGCACTTTCAGTTGCTTGCATTTCTAGCATCCTAATTGTAAATTGAGTGGCCTACATCCGAGGATACAGCCAACATTCCATGCACCAAATTTATAACAGGCAAAGCTCCAACCAATTTCATGGTCTTGCATTCTTCAAACAAGCTCAAGCCAGCTTCTTTTTATTTCTCCAACACAGCAATGCAATAGTTCCTTTAGCCTCCAAGCCACTGCTATTGAGATTTGAATAAATGAATTTTCAGGTCCCTCCAAAAAATAGTATGCCCTTCTTCTTACATGTTCTTCTCGCCAAAACTTTCTCCTTCCCCCACACTTAATTTCCCTGTGCCTTGAATAAACTTTGTTACTGAGTGAAAAATCTTTCTACAGCTCCTTTTGTTTCTGATCATCTTGACTGAAATAACTTCTGAGTTCCTAAACTCTGCCGAATTAGATGAGACTTTCATGAACACCCACACTGATATCTGCCCACCTCAAAAAAATGTATTGTTAAATTGAGTCTGCCAAGGCCCTAGAAAATTATTTCTTTTCCCACAGACACCAGATTATACCCAATAGATGCAAAGGGACCTTGGCTGAGTAGTAGCCCCTACACCTAGAGGATTTAGATAAGATTTCTCAGTATTCTCCTGAACAGATTTTCTCAGAATTAATCCCCCAAACAGATTTTCATATAATCTAGAATTTTCAGAAGTTCTTGGGATAGAACTCTAACCATGGTAGTTGATTCTTAAAATTAAAGAACATGGATAAATATGCTCAGGCTCAAGAAATAAAAGCTTATTTTTACCATCACTAGATTCTTAACAAAGAGAAATCTTGATTGATTCTTACTCAATACCAATGGCATCTCCACTCAGGCCTGGGCCTAAGGAAAAGGAGATCTTAAAAGACTTTGAGATCATAAGAGAGTTGAGACTATGTGTGGGGAAAACGGAAGCTCCTAATGGCCAGGCTTCTCACATGAACCTAAACTTCTTGATAATGTAATTGGCCTACCGACAGGCTAATGCTTTCACACTCATAGGCAATGAGCTGTTATTGACTGAGTCAGTCTGTAAAGAGCTCTGTCCAGTGCTCTAGGTAGATGCAGAGATGGAGGTGGATTATGGACTCACAGACTGCTGGATGCAGACGTGATTCTAGTGCTAAACCTACTGCCAGGAGAATAAAGCTGGGTATAAACCCTTTTACCCCAAGAATGTTCTGTTGCCATTTCTTGGTCTCACTGAATCCATAGTGAACCTGTCTGGGGCTGAAACCCTCAGGTGAGACACTGTGTCATCATCATATTATACAGCTACTCACCTGCGCAAATTGAGCCATACACATTATTTCATAAGGCACTTAGTAAAATTTTATAGGCAGGAATTTTCCCTTATATAAAGATATACAAAAGAGTCCAGGTGTCTTGTCAATGGGTTTCAGCCCTTGGCAAGTTCACTATGGATTCAGTGAGATGGAAGAATGACAATGGATGTTCTTGGGTAAAACGGTTTATTACCCAGCTTGTTCTCCTGGCAATAGGTCAAGCTCTAGAATTATGCCTGCATCCAACAGTCTGCAGGTCTGTAATTCTTCTTCTCTGCCTCTTCCCAGAGCACTGTGCAGAGCTCTTTATATAGTGACTCAGTCAATAATAGCTAATTGCCTACAGGTGTGGAAGCAGTTGACTACTGGTAGGCCAGGTACATCATCATATAGTTTAGGTTCAGGTGAGGATCCTGGCCAAACGAACTTCAATTTTCCCCACAGCAGGGGGAATAATTGCTCCAAATCAAGAATGTAATGTCAAAAGAACTGATGCAAGAAGAAAATTCTTGAACTTTTTTTCTATGGTACTGTTGGGGAGGAAAAAAACTTTCCTTTACTCTTCAAGGTTCTTCCAGTTTATGTAGGAATCAAATCAACATGATTCAGATTAACAGGAGAAAAAAAACTAATTTTAAATGCTTGCACGTGGAGGCCCAATGATGAAATTGAGACCCAAAGAAATGACCAAGGCAGGCAGCTGTTATATATTTTAGGCAGAGACAATAAGTCTGTGAGGAATTGACAGAACAAACATGTGGGGAAAGTTGGGGTTCCTATGACCAGGATCCTCACTGAACCTAAACCACTTGATGATGTAAGTAGCCTGCTGCTAGGCTACTGCTTCCACACCTGTAGGCAATAAGCTATTATTGACTGAATCACTATACAAAGATCTCTGCCCAGTGCTCTGGGTGGAGGCAGAGACGCTAGTGCTTGACCTACCTCTGGGAGAACAAGCTGGGTAATAAACCCTTTCTCTCCAAGAATGTTCTACTGTCATTTCTTTGGTCATATTGAATCCATAGTGAACTTGCCCAGGGCTGAAACCCACTGGCAAGACAATTGGCATAGTTAGCAGGATTCATTGTTGACCAAGGAAAAAGACAGGCTGCCCTTATGGGAGTGGTGCTTCAGCAGGCTGCCCCTATGAATGGGGAGACAGTGGATTGTTCCCCAATGGGTATGTGGTCTGAGGTGGCTTGCCTCCTAGAGGAATGGGCCCCACCCCAGGACTAGAGGTGAGTGGAGGTGAGACTTGAGGTAGTAAGAGTAGACCTTGGTATAGTAAGTAGGTGTTTTGAGAAACAGAGTACCCATGAGGCAGTGGGGACTGTGGGTTGGCTGCTTCTCACAGTATTAAAAAAGTCTACAGATGAGAAGAACATGCTCCTGAAAAACAAATACACAGAAATGGTGGCACAATAACGTGAGCTGCGAACTGCCGTGGATTCATTGAAAAATGAAATAGCATTGATACGAGAGGAGGCAGCACAAGGACGCTGGCAGCAAGGTGCCATTTAAGAGGTAAAGGCCATGAAGGAAAAGGATGGACCCCAGAAGAAACCACAAGAAAAGGCAGTGTGAGAACACTAGCTGCGAGGTCCAGTGAAGGAGGTGAAAGATTCCTTACAGAGACAGCAGTGCTGCCAGGTGTTCTGAAGGAGGAAAAAGCCATCAAGGAAAAAGACAAACTCCTGAGGGAAGCACAGGTGGAGGTGGCACAAGAACACCAGCTGCGAAGCATTGAGGTGAAGGTAAGAGAGCTGCTGAACACTGAGCTAGCATTGCTGCCAGGCACTATAGAAATGGTAAAGGATGTAGCAGAGGAGGCACTCGCAGGAGGGGAGAGAAAGGTATCATCAGCCCCAGAAATGCAGGAGCTTATGAAGAATGAAGGGGTGGTGCTGGAGGCACTGGCGCCTCTTCAATTGAAAGCACACCCAGTGGTTGTAAAGAAAATAAAGACCCAGCAGCTGAAAGTTCCCCAAGGAGAGGAGCAGCCCCCTCCCCAGGTCGTGGAGCACTCTATGCTCTGCCCCTATACTCAGGTGAGCAGGTGGATTTGGGCTCCAGGTTTAGGCAGAAGCCCTCAGAGTCAATATCAGCTTGGCTCCTGTGTCTGTGGGATTTAGGGGTGGATGGAATTGTTTTGTCTGAATCGGAGATGGGAAAGCTGGCTTCCCTGACAGTTCATCCTGCTTTGAGGCAGCAATTACAAAATGCACATCAGACCCCAGGGAGTCACTCCCTCCTTGATTGGCTTATGGCTGCACATCATGCTTTGTGGCCCCATCAGGGTGATCTACCATCCTCCCCTGCTAGATGGCAAATGTATGCTGAGCTCCAACAGTGTTATGGGAGCTAGGCATAAGAAATGCCATCTATAATCCGAGAATCATACCCCAGACGAGGAGCCTTTCACTACAGGGATGAGACATACGCTTCAAATGGCTCCCACATCCCTCTTTGGGTCTCTAGTGGCCATTCTTACCCCTCAGTTAGGGCAGCCCATAAGTGAGGTTACCCACACAGTAGCAGACTTAGGAAAGGCTGAAGCAATGATACCATGGAAAGAAATAAGGTCTGCTACTCAGAGGAAGAATTTAGAGTGACCCCCAAAGATCACAGTAGTATATCCTGCAGAGCCAGAAGGTAGGAGCATCTTACTGGGAGTTTTGATTTTTTCATTATGGCCAGTACACGCACCTCCAGTAGCACTATATAGAGACCTCTCAGTAATCCCCACTTGGAGAGGAGTAAAGGTATAGTATACTAGACCTGGGTGGGACCCTCTTCCTGCTATGGTCCTGTGATAGGTGCATGCATCCTACCTGATGGACAAGATTTGCCTATGTTGGTGTCATTAAAACATTTGTCTTAACACCCTTAAGGTCTTTGTGGACTGGAAACACACTTAGCATAAAAACTGCTACTAGCTGGAGTGCATGAAGGTCCCTAACTGCACCACTACTAAGTGTGAGTCATGAACTCATCTGAGTAGAACTGGTTTTGAATATAGCTGAAATAACATCTGTAGGCTTGAGGATTATTATAATTTTTGTTACCTGTATCAAAATCTTGTTGTATCTTAATTTTTGTTATTATCTCTATGTTGTTGTTATCCTCTGTTGCTGTTGTGGGATCTGGCTACAATGCTCCAGCTTTTTCACACAGGGACCATTACGGAAGATTGAGAGCATATAGATTGTGAGGCAAGATTCCAGGAGGGGTGGAATGTGGGTAAAATGAAGGTTCCTGTGGCCAGGATTCTCACTTGAACCTAAACTACGTGATGATGTAACTGGCCTGCTGCTAGGCTACTGCTTCCACACCCATAGGCAATAAGCTTTATTGATGGATCACTATATAAAGAGCTCGGCCCAGTGCTCTGGGCAGAGGCAGAGATGAAGGAGGATTACAGATCTGAAGACTGTTGGATGTAGATGTAATTCTAGTGTTTGACCTATCGCAGGGAGAACAGGTGGGTAATAAATCCTTTCACCCGAAGAACGTTCCATCATCAGTCCATGGTCTCACTGAATCCGCAGTGAACCTGCCCAGAGCTGAAACCCATCTGCAAGACAGTGGGCATGTGACTATGTCATCAGAAGCTCAAAAGTGTGGCTACTATTTTCCTTTCTCCAGCCCCATCAAGGATGTATTCAAAGGAATCCTGTATTTCCTGAAATACCAAGGTTGGATCCTGGTTTGGGAGCACTACTTAGAACCTCCCAAGTCCTCTGACTTTTCCAGACAGGCAATGTCTGGGAAGTTATCTTCCCTGGTGCTTCCAGGTCATTGCAGATACATACATACACACACACACACACACACACACACACACACACACACAGAGAGAGAGAGAGAGAGAGAGAGAGAGAGATGGTGGGGAGGGCCAGGGGGCAGGCAGAGGCTGCCTGTTGTGGCCCCCCACTTACCTTGAAACAAGACATAGCACTTGTTATAATTCAAAAACAGCTCTAACCCCTTAATGTATTAAAATATCAATATTTCACTGAAGATTTATCCCATGGGGAGGTAGGGAAGAAAAGGTGTAACACATAACATAGACTTAATAAAATCCTTATTAGACAAATCCATTCTTTCATCCTCAAGTTCTTAATGTGAACAAACTATGTCTTCTCTCTCCTTTCTTTTCCCTCCCATTTAATATAAATCTTTTCTACAGTGAAGAGCAATCCAGCTCTTCCAGTATCTTAGCAAAATAAAAGCCTGCAATTAGCCAAAACCCTCTTTATTTGAAATGCAGTTTGGGGGACAATATACTGTCATTCAATCCAAAGCAAAAGGGAATGTCTCACCTCCTCAGAAGAATTTAGCACAGAATTTACCCCAAAAGTTCACATATACATTTCGTTTATATAATATTCAAGTTGCCAGACCTCTGCAATTGAACTTTGACTAAATCCAAGTCATATTCTAGTGGAGAAAGTGTTCAATCAGGGAGAAGTAGCAGGAGGCTATGGACAAATATTCAGTGACCTGGAAAATTAAAATGAGAATTAATTTCAGTCAACAACCTGGTGTGTGTGTGTGTGTGTGTGTGTGAGAGAGAGAGGAGAGAGAGAGAGAGAGAAGGAGACGGGAAAGGAGAGAAAGAGGGAAATATGTACAGAGGGAGAGGGGACAGGAAGAGATTTATTTTAAATAGTGAAAAGACAAATATCTTTGCACTAGTTTCTGAGGTAATTTGCTTGTTTGTTTTTCCTGCCACAAGAGAAGATGGCTGGATCTCATTTGCATTTAGGGCATAGAACTGAACAGTGAATAAAGATAATAATAGGTATATTATATACATATATGCATAGTGACACCCACATTAACATTTAAAAGGTGTGATATTTTTGTTGTGTCCCTAAATCCCTATGTTGTTTAAATGAAAAAGATTCTTGGCATTTCGGGAAGTGCAATAAAGCCATTTGGCCAAGGGGACACATCACTGGAGTTAAGAAAGAACTAGAGTATAATGTTAGCTCTTTGACTAATTGTGTAACTCTGGCCTGATCTCATCCTCAGTTTAAACCTCAAGATTTTTTTTTTCCCAGCAAAATGAAGAGGTTAAATTAAAATAAGACTTAGCCTTGTTCTGCCTATGGACAGCTTGGGTTTATAATTGGCCTAGAAAGTGTGGCTGTGGCCAAAATTCATATTAATTTGATAAAAATATGTAACCACAGTGTTTGAGGTGCATCATTTTAGGAGCAGCTAAACAATAATTTGGTTGGTTTTCGGTTATTGTTGCTGCTATCATTCTGGGAAAGCAAATTTTCTCTACTGATCGTCGCTGTTCTGAGGTGTGTGCATCAAATAATAGGCAGTTTTCAAGCCTTTTTGACAGGCACAATTACATGTACCCAGACACCCACACAAATAAGCCTGATGAAGTCAGACATCTGTTTCCCTACACATACTGCTCTCATCCCACTAGTACTTCATGATAGTCTTTTCTCTAGCAGAGATCGAGAAATGGTGAGTGATCAGGAATTAATCCTGAATCAATCCTCATACAGCCCAGCCAACTACCATGCCCCGGGCAGACACAAACATGGGATGACCTAAGGAGATACAGAGAGTATGGTGCCAGACTGTGCAGACAGCAGAGAGGAATTCCAGAATTTACCCTAAAGATCTGAGTTACCTGATTGTAGACATGAAAGTCTTATTGTTTTTTAATGCAGGAAGGCTTAAGGCTTTAAATAAAGGCCAAGTGTTCTCTACAGCCATCTTCCACCAGTGATGAAGAGAAAGAAAAAAATTCAGAAATATTTCAAGAGGCTGAGCACACTGAGTGGATGATGGAATTGACCGAGAAAATGAAACCTGCACATAGAGCATTAACCCTGTGTTCTTCACACTTGGTTTGGTTCTCCTTAGAATGTCAGCCCAGGGACTGTCCTTGTCCTGGGCTCTGGCCATTCTCTGGGAAGAGATGGGGAGTGGAAGGCAGTCTGAATGACAATGAGGACCAAAAGAGGCTTGTTAGCACAAGGGTTGGTTTATATACTTTTGCTAAACATTGATTGCCATTTTATCATTATTCCTATTGTTCTAAACTGAACTGAATGTAAAGATCCCTCTTTTAGTATATCTGACTTCTACACTGTTAATATATTTCTGTGAATGAGTTATATGTATAAGGGTTTAGAACGTATTACCCCAAGATGAACCATTTTGGCATGTGGTTATTTACAGCTAAACAGTCAAGGCCCAAAAGACTCAGCTAGAAATTTTGGCTGTCCTCCTAACTGCCTTTAGACAGAGGATGCTAAGCCTTCTTAGGTTATATTCATGTGACTATATGTTATTAATATAAGTGTTTCAGAAACTGTATGAAATTCCAGGGGATCTGATATGTCCTAATATAATGGCTAGATGGGATGCTCCAGTTCATGAATTGTTGAATAAAGCCAATTTGATTTTTTAATTTGTTCAGTTGAATTATGTTTTTTTATAATATGAACACTTATAAATTTAGTTACAATCTTAAAATCTATACCACAAAAATAAACAAATTTCCTTGTCCATTGCATTATAATGAACTCTAGTCAACCCTTTAACCATGTCATTTTAACGTTTTTGATCATTTACAGATAGTTGTTCTTTTACTCAGATGCTTTTAGAAAAGTGTTCCTGCAAAAATGCTTCATCTTCATGGAGATTTGTTTTAAAAAACTCCAGAATGCAGGTTTCTCATAACATTAAATTCAATTAATCTGTCTCATATCAATTTAATTCTTAGACCAGCCAGAAAAACCTTGAAGGGTAGAGGAAAATTTTTCCTTGCCAGCATATGCAATCATTTCCCCCTGATACGTAATTGATAAAATCATCTCTTCAATGGATTTTGAATGTTCCCCCAAATGGTTATTTTACTTCTTTTCTTTCTCTCTCTCATAACCAAAATATTGGCTGTGACAATTTTTTATAGTATGTTCCAGGTGCTGTGATAGGTGTTAGGTAGGCTGTACTACATAGAGTTGATATACCCCTACCATAATGATGGGTACTGACTGTTGGTACTGTTACAAAAGAAACAACATGCCCCAGATGGAGTCATTTGCCCCACATGACAGCAAACCAAAACTAACATTGTCAACCTATACCACCTTTAAACAATCTGAAATTTCTTGATCAGCTCTAGTGAGATCATCTCCATGATAAAAAAGCTTGCCATTACCTTCCCCCCAACAAAGAGAAATCCTGGCCTGACATAATCCTTTCTTTTCTTAACAATAATTTTTTTGACCCACCTTCCTTCTTATAAAACCCTTCCATTTTGTTCAGTTTGTTGGAGCTTCTCTCTGCTTGGCAGATGGGATACAGCCCGATTCATGAATTATTGAATAAAGTCAATTAGATTTTTTAATTTACTCAGTTGAATTTTATTTTTTAATAGTATGAACACTAATTATATCAATCATTATACACAAATAAATATATAATTTTAATTTTGGTTATGGGTGTAACTGTCATCCAATATTCAATATTAATGCATCCTTATTGCATACATTCTCGATATCAAACACTTAGGGAATGAAGTTAATAAAATTCAGACCAGCCTTCAAGAGTCTTAAGAACAGATGAAGATAGGGAACCACATAGTTGTGTTGTTTGAAAGCACAGTAGAATTAAACAAAACAGAAAAATTAAAGACAGTATCTAAAAATGTTGATGATAGGCTCAGAAAAATGTTCTGAGAGGCAAAGTTATTACTTTATCTTTGGTCTATTTTATCACATATTATTCATTTTCTATATTCCACATTTCTTGATTGAAATATAAGAACTGTTTGAGAACCTATGCATGAAGTGCCAAATAAATGGTGAAGATAATAAGTAGTGCATGGTCAGTTATGGGAAGGGATCAAAGGCCAGAGTGTACTAAAGAAAGGATGTACAATTTGGCAGAAATGATATATAAGTTGGTAAAAGGCAAGTTAATATATCTTGTGTTAAAAGCAAAATTCAACAGAGTAAATCTGAAGATCTAATTGATTTTATTAAGTAATTCATGAATCAGGCAGCTTCCCCTCTAGCCAAGTAGAGAGATACTCCAAGGAGTGGTACAAAATGGAACTGGTTTATAGGAAGGTGGGTGGGGCAAGAAGTTATTAGCAAAAGAAAAGAGGGATTGTTTCAGGCAAGGTCATCTTCCCTTAGAGGGAAGAGCAAGGGGTCTTGGAATGTCGATTTCCTCATCTTTTTAAGGGGGATGGAGAGGGCTTATGTAACAGGTTCCTTCACTGGTGCTGACCAGAAAATTCTGGGGGAGGGGGATAACACTGCAATTAGGTATCAAGACTCAGCATGGTGACCTGGCCTAGCATAAGTGATTCCATTTCAGGCCTGTAGTTTTCTTTTTAGCACCTGATAGAATGGTATGATCAATAAAGCAGAGAGGAGAAAGTCATATTCCAAATATGAGGTCAGCAGATGAAAAGGACCTGAGACTGGAATTTTAGTGGTAAAATCTAGAATTCCTTCAATTACTGTTTCAAGTTTATGAAAAAGAACAGTTGGAGTTGAAACTGGAAAAGTAGATTGGAGCAAGCTTGTGGAGGTGCCCAGAGTCTGTGATTATTTTAACAGTGGAGAATCATTGTGGATTTAGGGAACAGACTGTAACTAGTATTTACCTAGATAATTCTAGCAATAAAGAATAAGACAGATTGAAGATAGGGGATGAGCAGGGTTTGGAAACAACTACTGGATACTGGAAGACAGTTTAGTTGTTCTGACTTATCATGAGGGCATTTCATAGAGGAAGAGCACTAAGATTGAAAAGAAGGAATAGATAAAATGGGTGTGATTCAGAAATAACCAACAGGAATTACTGACTACTTAAGTGTGTTGATGATGTTAGAAAAAAGAGTCAACAATGATATCAACATATTGAGCTTGAGTGACAGGGCAGTCCCACATCTTAGAGAGAGCAGAGTTTAGAGGATCAGGCAAGTTGGATTAAAGAGAATGGGTTCATTTTTAGGTGATTCTGAGTATACAATTTTTACAGTGATGCCCAGGAATGCAGTACTTTCCTTGGCACTCAGGGAAGTGAGGGTAATATATTTGGATATGGAAGAATATATTCATGTTGGTGGTAATTTGATAATTAAGCTCTTTTGTGACAACTCTCATCATTGTTTCCTACAGCTTTTAACACATCTCTTGAATCATGTTAGCAAAATTATAAATGATTGCCTAGTGGAAAAACATTAATAGATGACAGAAATCTCAAAGGAAGAGTGAATAAGCTTTTTATAAGCTGAATATTGAAAACTGATTCCTGGTAGAGGTGTACACATGAGGGGTAGGGGCAGCAGCCCTGGATGCCTAGAAGTCCATCAACAGATGGTAGGAGTGTAAAGAGAGCGTAGTGCCAAGGAAGCTAAGGGACTAGAGAATTCTAAGGAAGAGAAAGTGAAAAATAAAACAGAACTCTGCAGAGACCAAAGAGAAAAAGAATAGGAACTAGATCACAGCTCTTCGCCTGAAGGAGCCTTTTGTGGCCATGTAAAGTGTTGCCATGCAGTGATTTTAATGAGAGAAAAAGAGTGGAAGCTAGGTTGTAAGGGAGTTAGAGAATGAGTAAATTCCAAGGACGCAGACTGCCAGTAGGAAGCCTTATTGATTCAGAAGCCTAGGGGTGAAAAAAGAAAGAGATACAGCAATGATGGTGGCTCCAAAAAGTACAGGCGCTGAGGGAAAATATTTGTGAAATTAGAGATTTCAGCATGTCAGCAGAAGGAAAGCAGGATGGTTCTTTTCCAGACTTTTTTTACTCTTGAATTTATTTAGAACTAGTGGTTTTCTATCTTACTATGCTGTATATCCTATTACATTTCCAGCAAGAGTTATTAAAGAAAATATTTTCAAGCACAAACCAGTGAATGCACTATCTTTCTGCTATTCTATTGATGCTGAATCTGCTTGAAGTGTTAAACTGATTCACTCTGATTCCATGAGATGGATTATCAACTGATTAGTTAAAGAAAGAGAAAGACCTGGAAAACTGAGTAACAAACACTATATTTTTTACTCAGCAATAGTTGGCTTTGACTGATGCTTGTTATTGCAATAGATCTTGAAATCCTGCCTTTGAACTTTGATGGGATTAGTGGATTTGGTAAGAATTACGTAAGGTTTTGTCTCATTTACTGTGATTTGAGGAAACAAGATGTACCACTGATAATCTTCAACACTGTATCAATGGCAATGCCATATAAGGCAAATATAGCCAGCCAGTTCTCATGCTGTGATATTTATTAATTTTTCCTTGATATGTACATGCTTTATGTATATGCATAGTATATGTGTATGGTAAAGGCATTTTGAAAATTGCAAATGTGAAACACTATTAAAGAATATTTTTATTTATTCCTGTTGTACAGATGAGCTACTTGACCAAAACTAATGGACTAGTTGGTTGGTGCTTAGATTTTATTTTTCAGTATAGAAAGCTCTTTAAATAAATTATTAAAGAACTTTGAGGAAGACATATGTTACCTTTTGTTTTAAGTCTGAGATTCCCAATAGCAAGGGCTATTAGACGAGGAAGCAATCTTTGAAACAATAACATAAAATATCTTGTAACACCTTATAATTTAAAAATAATTTTCATCAATTCAATGATTATATTTTTTTCTCTATTCATCATCTACAACATGAAAATGAAGCTTAAATAGATAGAATGCCTTACTAAGTTTGAGTAGAGCATCAGATAAATTTGGAACAGTACTAGTTGTCTACTCCAACTATTCAATTTTACATATTTATTAAAGATTTATTTCTAAGGAGGAAAAATCAATGCTCTTATTTTACTGGATTTTCTTCATATGCAAGACTATGGAGGAGACATAAAATGAGTAGAAGAAATTAAGATATATTGGAAAAGACTTCCAAACTAAAAAATAAAGTCAGGTCTTATACTTAAAGTATTTATCAATGACTACAAGTTATCTGTATATTTTTATTAGACATATACTTTGAAATGGTGAGTCAAACTGTGGAAATCAATGATCACCCAGTAACCATCACTCCGACAGTCTGGAAATGAGTACTAAATCCCTGGGAAACATCACCCTCACATTCCACATTTGAGTGACACACACCCACAAACCCCTGTTAAACATTTGCAAGTTTGCTGAGTGGTTTTATCCACACTGTCACCTTTAACAATCACACTAGGGAAGGAAGATTCTTCTGACCATTTTGATCAGGAAGCAACTACTAAAAGGGGTCACATGACTTTGCCAGGGCCACACACACACAGTGTGATAGAAACAGGATTCCTGTTTAGGCCACGTGGCTCCCAGGTGAAGGCTCTCAGAAGGCATACTTGTGTTGTGGGACGAGAAGAGACTAGAGAGCATCAGGATATGAATTCAAGTCTTAACTCCATCATACAAAGGGGGAACTACATGTTTTGCTGTATGTAAGGGTTGTTAAGCTCTTCAAAGGTTCTTTGCTGTAGGATTTTAGTGAGGTTTACATAAGATAATGTTTATGAAAGCACTTTTTAGTGTTAAGATTCTGTTGAAATGTGAAGAGTTGTGATGTATTTGCCAAAGGAAAGCTGAGTTGATATTTGGAATGGCCTTGTGGGAATGTTTTCAATGGGAAAGAAATTGCCTGTGAAGCAGTCTCAATCACAAATGCAAATCCTGCTGGCAAATGTAGCAGATCCTGGGAAAAACTCATCCAGATATTATCTTTTTATCCTCTAATGTCTCTATGACTGAGAGAGTGGAGCAGCTGCTGCTATTACTATCAGTGTCATAATCATTACTCTCAGACTATTGATGGTAAAACCAGGAACAAGATAATGTGAGTGTGTGTGTGTGTGTGTGTGTGTGTTCAATGCCTGGCATATAGAAAACAATAAATGGTGTTATTGCTGCTACTGATTTTTATGTTATTCTCTTCAAAAAGTTCAGGTTTTAGCTATTCAAATATAATCTTCAGGTCTGAGTAGATTCCTTATATGTCAAGGGACAGTGTGGAGGAGAGATCTTTGGTTTAATATGGCAATGGGATTCATTAAATAATAGAATTAACCATAAGTAACAATGATAAAAAGGCAATAGCAGTATTGTAAAATGTTGAATGCAATATTGGATGCTGGATCATTTGGTTGACTAAAAGTTCTAAAACTGGGAGTTTTCAGAGGAACAAAACTATTAATTAAGTTCTAATCATATTCTAGATACTATGGATATCCTTTAGGAGCATTGTCTCATTGGAATCTTGTAAAACCCCATGACCCTGGCATCATATACATTTATTGACAAAGAAACCAGGCACACAACTAGTAAGTGTCTGAGTCTGGCTATTAGCCCAGGTCATTTAACTCCAAGTTGGAACTCATACAAAACCATGCTATTCTCCCACCCAAAATACTATTGAAGTATAAACTGAATTAATGGGACTAAAGTATGTGGGGAAAGGGACTTAACAGATCCTCCTCTGTACTTTGCTTGCCAAACCACTAGTCTAGGACAAATAATGAACGTTACAACTAAATATTGTTCTGGGGAAGGACAACAGGGATGAGGAGGACATGTAAGTCAATGTCACATGAGAGAATTTGAAGTGATATTTATTCAATCCAATAATATGCATGAGTCATCCTCAAACAAAGAACTGTAAGAACAGAAATTAGGAATAATATTCTTAACAGATACTTTTAGAATTTTTGGGTAGAAGTTAAAATGGGATGTTATCAGCTCTGAATATATGCTGGAAGTTTCTTTAGAGCAAACCAAACAATGTCTGAATCCAGATGTCTCTACATCTAGTCCTGTGTCATTGATGGCGCTCAAACATCATTTTCTTATCTGGAATGTGGCAGAGCACATTTAGATATGCAATGAGGATCAGACTAGATGACTTTAAAGTCTCTCTTAGAATTTGTTTTCTGAAATTTTAAGAAATGACAGATTAGGCCTCTGCTGAGGACTGAAAACTACAAACAGGAGTGTGTTGATAGACTTCCTTCACCCCAAATCAACTAAAAGAATTATGCACCTGTAACCCCATTTGTTTCCTCTTTCTGCCTCTCCTCAAAGGCGAGGAAGCCCTTATCCTAAACAGAAAATAAGCCAATCTAGATGAGAGAGGAGAAGGCAAATCATGAGAGTAAGTACATTGCAGGTTCAAGAGAACTGAAAAAAGGCCATCTGAGAGCTGTTTAGATGATAGATGGGAAAATGGTTTGATACAAGTTTCTGTGACCACAGTTAACATAGGAAGCCCTTCTGTTTTCCTTTGAGAAGCAAAAGTAAAAGATTGTATGGTTTCTTCAAGTGTTTTTGGGTGGTAAACTATGTTCCCTCAAAAATAACATCATTCTGTGGCTGAATCACCTCTTTGGTTTCCTAGGATAATATGTTGGAGAACTCACATGCAGGATTTGGGATTTCAGCTCCAGCACTCAGCTATACTCAGTCTGGATGAAAGTCCTCACCGTAAATGTGAGTCAAAAGTGTATTTTCATCCTGACTGCTAAACTACTGGAGCAATGGAACTGATGAGGAAGGGTCCATCAAATCAGGAATTATGCAAAAATGTTGAAGAATTCTTGAGGGGATGATAACCTTATAAGATTTTCAGTTTGGTAAAAGGCCCTATTTATTTCTTAAATTTGTAATCAGAAACACAAACATGCATGTTCTCTCACTTAAGTAAAACCCAGTTAAGTACTTTATACATTATCAATCATGAAGCTGGAGCTTAGAGTTTGTTTTATTTTTCCCCAAATTTCTTTAGGTACCAGTAGATACTGCGTGGATATCAAGAGAAGGTCTGAACTAGTTTATCTGCTTTGACTTTTACTTTATCACAAATTTTCTTCAATAGATCAGGAGCAAATAATCTATTGGTTAAAGAGTCTCTGGAATGGTGATAGTGTAAGTTACTTGTAACTTGAAAGTTAAGACATTAGTGATGGGTAGCATGCCAGGGGCTGAAAGATGTTCTTGACACCTGTAAAACTATTCATTGTACTGTTAACAAATATACTCCTCTCCCTCCCACACATGTGGGATGGAAGGTACTTCTTGGTCTGCTTACTTTGGGTTTTGCCTTGTGGTTAGCTCTGTGTCTTAGACATCTCAGGCCACGACAACAAAATGCCATAGACTGGGTGGCTTAAACAACTCGAGTTGATTTCCTGCAGCTCTGGAGGCTAGAAGCCTGAGATCAGGGTAGCAGCAGGGTTGGATTCTGGTGAGAGTTCTCTTCCAGACTTACAAGTGGCTGTCTTCTCTGTGTGTCCTCACATGGGATGGAAAGAAACAGAGAGAAATCTCATTTCTCATCTTATAAGGGAACTAATACCCATCATGAGGGCTCCAGCCTCATGAACTAATCACCTCCCAAAGTCCCCATCTTCAAATACCATCATACTGGGGATTAGAGCTTCTACAAATGAATTTTAGGAAGACATAGTTCAGTCCATAGCCCTCTGGAGAGATAGAATGTGGAGGAAAGTGATCTTATGCCACCTCTGAGGAGAGATGTTAGGAGACATCCGTGTGTTTCTTTGCTCCCCTACTCTCTTACTCTCCACTTTGTGAAGAACACAGCAAGATAGATGGTCCCAGAACAAGAAAATCTGAGCCATCCACAACCTAGAGCATGATTGGAATAGCCAACCAGCAAAGGTATAAAGAAAAGCAGCAGTTACTTGTGGGGGTTGCATGTCACTGCCAAAACAAACCTATCTAACCCATAGAACAATGATAAAGAGGCTCAGGCTCAGAGAGGAAGAAATATCATTGACTATGTGCAAAAACATTTAAGGGACCACAAGACTGATATACTTTTTAAGAATACTGAAATGAATGCATGATAAGAATGGAATTCTTATTCCAAAAAAATAGCTTTATGACAGCAACAAGGATAAGTGTCCCCCATTATTGCATTTATACTAAAAGAAAAATAGGAAGATCACACAGGTTAGGAACCTTAATTACCTTAACTACATCTTTAAAATCCTCTCTTCTTTCCCATATAATATAATCATGGGTGTGATATCCTGTCATCTTTGCTCTCTTGTATTGGATAAAAGAAAGTCGGTTTTCACAGCACACAAGGGGAGAGCATGCTGCAAGGGTGTGACTCATCAGTGCCCACCATAGGGTGTATCTGCTACAACATTCAACAAACTATATTGGTCTACACTTACTCCAGAGAGCCTCAAAGTTTTCCCATTGATGAAATCAAGCCAGGCATAGATCAAAGGAGGATGTGGTGACTGGAGTAGGGATGAGTCATGAAATGCAGACCTGAGGCACTTTAGGACAGAGAAGGCTGAAATAAGGCAGCTATGACCCTGTTTCTTAAAGAAACACCACCAAAAGCCTGATTTAGTATGAATCAATACATTTCTCAACCCCTATCAGGGCCATTCAGACATACTCGGAGGTAGAATCAAGTCCAGGTCGGAAGTAGCCCCTTTAATCTGCTAATACTGGTGGAGCTAAGTGTTCAAGGCAGGTGCACCCAAGCGTCTAGACGGCCATTTGCACATCAGAGACCCCAAGAAGGATGGAAAGTGTGATTGCATTTCAGTATTGGGTAGGAGGGACATCTAGTGGCAGCTGGAAACTGGGAGGGTTGCTTTCTGGTAAGCACATACCTATGAGCAAGTTAATGCATAGAGATTCTGAGTGGGGAGGTGCCAGCAGTGTTGTGTTGTTTTACAGGAAACCGTCTATCTACCAATTTCAAGTTTTGAGAAAAGATATTTAGGTTTTGAGCAGAATACACCTGGGCATTTAAGAATATGTACATATATTCCTGAAAGAAGGTGTGCCATCACAGAAATAACTAACTTCTAAGAGTCATATTATATTTAGGTGTGTCTGTGTAAGAGAGAGAGAGAGAATCTGCAAAGATTGAGCAGGAAAACACTGATGTGGTACAATATGTAGAGAGAGAGAGGAAAGGAAAGAAGTAAAGGAGGAAGGGAGTCAAAAAGGGACTTGTCATGCTCTGGCGCACCTGCATGCTCCTCCCAGCCACTCAGGTCAACGCTGTCTTTGCCTAGTAACTTCTCCATCTTCCCCACCCTCTGTGGTGTGTGGCTTCCAACAAAAAATGGACTTTAGAGGTTTCAGATTTATCCAAAAAATGAGCAAAGGAGGGCTGGGCCTGAGATGGAAAGAGAGCTGAAAAAGAATGAGACCAAGTTGATCTATATGGCAGTGATGGGAGCGGGTTGGAGGAAGGAGGTAGGAATTGTGCGGCAGGGATGGAGGGCTGCAGGAGAGCTTTGAGATGGTGATGAACTGTTAGCTCTTGAGCAGCCCTAGGTGACAGGAAACTGTGAAGGGAGAAAAGGGATGAATGCGGTCAAGTTTATTTCAATACAACTAAGATGCTCTTTTGACAGATAAAAGTGAAAGATTGGAATTATTTTAATTATTTTGACTGGTTTTTCTCCTGGTACCTAGTTAAAGGCCTGTGACATAGCAGTTGTCCATTTCCTGCTTCTGAATGAATAAGTAAGATTACTTGCCATCCTAAAAGCCCAGGTTAGACCTAAAAGCCCAGTTCAGCCAATATGAAAGATCTGTAGAGTGTGGTGATAGCTGGTACCAAAACAGACTGTGAAACCAGAACCCCACACTGGGGGGCCCAACACACCTTTTAAACCAATCTAATTTAACAAACAATTAGTAGTGGTTTATTTCATCCAGTTCCATGAAATTGTTCTTGTTAGATTACAAAAATGAATCAGGAGACATTGGGAGCCCTCAAAGTTGAGGTGTTTGAATATAACAGGTGTTAAAAACATATGTCTATTCTGACAAGACTGTTCCTTCAAAAACCTAGTGATTTCCATCTCTATCTTCCTTATTCTTTTAGGCTTGAGTTCTTTTATTTACTTAGAATCCTTTCTTCTTTCTTGTCACATCTCTCCATTTCCAGAGCTCATCCCTAAACTTTTCTTATCTGTGAAATGAGGAGTTTTGAATCTTAGGTTCTGAAGCCCTTTCCAACTCTTTCCTAAAACTTTCCACAACACTGACCCACAACACAAAGTTGTGACTGAAATAAAGCATTTATTTTGCAAGCGCTGTGCCTCATGCTCTAAGTTTAAGGCTCCCGGGCAAATAAGATCACTTTTCCTGAGCTCTTTATAGAACTCTATATGCCCCTCACACATGGCAACTATTTTTCTCAAGCATTTGTCGCTGTTGGTGTGCTTGTGGAGAATTCTATGTATTTACTTTCTGGACTATAAGTTATTTGAGGAAAATATCCTCTTACTCATCTTCCTGGCCATTTTAAAGAAACATTTAAATGTAAGGAATGCTTTAATTATTAAATCAAGTCTGGCAAGAAATCAATTTGGCAGCGGTTTACCAGTAGTTTGCGTTAGTGAATGTATTTATAATGATAAAATTGTGTTTCTTGGAAACTCTTCCATTACCTTAAAGTTTCGTAATTCAAGCAGAATGGAGTCGTCTCCAATTACTCCCAATTAGTAATGTTGAGTTGCATGCATACTGTACGCAAGTGTACTACCATATGATAATAATTTCTGTGGGCTTTTTATTATTTCCTTGTTGTGAGATTTTGTTATACTAAACAGTGCTTCCCTCTGCACCCCCAACCCAGCCTGAGGGGAAAGACCTGAATACAAGTGGTCTTTTTTCAAAAGAATAACAGTCCTTTGAACTCAGCAGGAAGAAGAAAATGTTATCATGAACAATGCATTCTCTGACCTTTTCAATCTCTGAGTTAGTGATCTCTTGATGTTTCCATGTTGATTGGTAGAGTTTGAGATAGTTATGTTGGAGCTTAAATGGGTGTTTTGGCTCAACTATTTGATTTCTAAAGTAAATTTTTATTGTTTATTTCCTGCCTACTTCTACAGATGTAATGGGACAGCATGCAATAAAACAAGGAGGTGAAATAAGGCTATTAAAACAAAGTAGCAGAGCAAGAATTCAATTATTTCTAACAAGTCCAGCTAGACTACTACTGTTTGAAATGTGGATTTAAATACCAGGGAGCTGACACTCATTCAGATGATGTTGCCTAAAAAAGTCAGAAGTGGAGAGAAACAGTACGAATGGTTTTTTAAAAAAATCCCAAGAGTGGGGCAACAAGTCAGAAAAAAAAAAAGAGCAGGGAACAGTTACAAATTACAAAAGTGTAATGGATCTTCCATGAAAACCAAAGGGTTCAGTGACAAGCAGACTCAGATAGAAGTAGCAACAAGAGGTGGGAGAAAAGAGGAAGAGCCCTTAGATCATTGTCACCCATGAAGTTAAGGTGCTCTGGCTTGCTTGTACTCACTGGACTCATGGTGCACTGCAGGGTCGCTCAGCTTAATGGATTAAGTCAGCATGCACAATATAAGTGGGTAAATTATCAAGAAGAAAAGACTATGGGAAGCTGCTGCAATAGAAGGCAAGATTTATCCATGAATTATTAGTAGTCTGGGGGAAGAAGAAAGTATGATAGACTCCAAAGAAGATCAAGTTCTTAGAAGACAAAGAACAGAATTAAATTCTAGAGAAATTAGCCCTTGATATGTGTATCTGGAAGAGGAAAGACAACTACAAATAATTATGTCTAAACCATAGAATGAACAAAACCCAACTTAGCCTTTCCTGCCCATACTATAAGGCAAAGTAAAGAAATATTGTCTATATTTATTTTAAAGAATGGCTGTAACGACTAAGGAGAGAAAACATTCTTGCTGCAGGAGGGTTTCATAGAAAAGTCTTATAATTAAGTTATAAAGGTGATGTCATAATCAGACATTTTCAACATGGATATGAATGCCTTACATCTGTACCAGGAGATACAGCTTGAAACTAAGTGTTTTTTTCCCTCCGGATTTCAGCACCGAAGCAAAACAAAACAAAACGAAAACCCCCACATGCTGTCCATTTAAAAAAGGGATCAAGTGTTCTACCATGAACAGGAGGCATGAGCGGGTCACAAGACACACAAACTTCATGCACAGACAATGGACTGATTTTGGAAGGAAAAAGCCAGACTGGGAATTTAATGGTACACAGCCCCTAGATTATTCACATACAAATTCTCCTTGGATGAAGGACAAGAATTTTTATAGAAACGGGTTGTCCTAAAGAGGCAGTCACTTTCATATCCTTTGCAGTTTCATCCATAAAAGGGGACAGAAGCATTTCAGGCCTAGATCTGCAAGCCATTTTAATCTACAGTGACACATGCCTAAGTGTATATGATGTATAATTTTGGAGGAGTTTAAAAGGAGCTACAGTTGCAGAGGAATGGGTGGGGGTTCAACTGTATAATGGTTATTGTGACCCGAATGACTTACCTAAAATACATTTGTTACAAACATATTCTTTCCTGAAACCATTACTTTCATGGCATCTTAACTTCATACAAACATGCCAAAAGAAACACAAGGCCCCCACATGCTTCATGATATTTGGTCTCCTGTAATTATTTGAAGAAAACATTCCTATATCCTTTTATAGATTCAGATCTTAAATTCACAGATATCTAATTTCAGTAAGACACAGAGCTGGGACTCAAGCTCACTCCCAGTTATTTCTACCAGGTTTCTTCTACTCTCCCAGATACATATTTATAATCAAGACAAAGAAAAAGATAACATTGGGCTTACAGAGAATCATTTATTTCTGTCTTTTGGCACTATGATTATATAGCATTTATAAACACCCTGTCCGGTCAGGCACACACTTGAACTTCAGTGCTTTGATTTAGTGCACTGGGTCCCACTATCAAAGTTACTAGCCTGCAAGAAATGCAAATTAAAATTACAATGAGATATCACTTCACACCAGTAAGGATTGCCACCATCCAAAAGACAAGCAACAACAAATGTTGGTGAGGTTGTGGAGAAAGGGGAACCCTCCTGCACTGCTGGTGGGAATGTAAATTAGTTCAACCATTGTGGAAAGCAGTATGGAGGTTCCTCAAAATGCTCAAAATAGAAATATCATTTGACCCAGGAATTCGTCTCCTAGGAATTCACCCTAAGAATGCAGCAGCCCAGTTTGAAAAAGACAGATGCACCCATTTGTTTATCACAGCACTATTTACAATAGCCAAGAAATGGAAGCAACTTAAGTGTCCATCAGTAGATGAATGGAAAAGGAAGATGCGGTACATATACACAATGGAATATTATTCAACCATAAGAAGAAAACAAATCCTACCATGTGCAACCACATAGATGGAGCTAGAGGGTATTATGCTCAGTGAAATAAGCCAGGTGGAGAAAGACAAGTATCAAATGATTTCACTCATCTGTGGAGTATAAGAACAAAGAAAAAACTGAAGGCACGAAACAGCAGTAGACTCACAGAACCCAAGAATGGACTAACAGTCACCAAAGAGAAAGGGACTGGGGAGGATGGGTGGGAAGGGAGGAACAAGAGAGGGGGAAGAAAGGGGGCATTACGATTAGCATGTATAATGAGAGGGGGGCATGGGGAGGGCTGTACAACACAGAGAAGACAAAGAGTGACTCTATAAATTCTTACTATGCTGATGGACAGAGACTGTAATGGGGTATGTGGGGGGGACTTGGTGATGGGGGGAGTCTAGTCAACATAATGTTTCTCATGTAATTGTAGATTAATGATACCAAAATTAAAAAAAGGAGAGGCTGGATTATATCACACAGCAATAGAAATGAAGTAGCTTGATTTTAATATGCATTGTGAATAAAAGGTAGTACAGAGGAACAGAGTTAAGAAGGGTCTTAGCTGTTTTTTTTTTTTTGAGAGGGCATCTCTCATATTTATTGATCAAATGGTTGTTAACAACAATAAAATTCAGTATAGGGGGGTCAACGCTCAATGTACAATCATTAATCCATCTCAAGCCTAATTCTCGTCTGTCTCCAATCTTCTGAAGCATAACAAACAAGTTCTTACATGGTGAACGAATTCTTACATAGTGAATAAATTCTTACATGGTGAACAGTACAAGGGCATTCATCACAGAAACTTTCGGTTTTGATCATGCATTATGACCTATAAACAATCAGGTCAAATATGAATATTCGTTTAATTTTTGTACTTGATTTATATGTTGATCCCACATTTCTCCTATTATTATTATTATTTTTATTTTTAATAAAATGCTGAAGTGGTAGGTAGATGCAAGATAAAGGTAGAAAACATAGTTTAGTGCTGTAAGAAGGCAAATGTAGATGATCAGATGATCAGGTGTGTGCCTATGGACTAAGTATTAATCCAGGCTAGACAAGGGCAGCAAGACATCCACGGATGCAGAAGATTTCTCTCAAAGCAGGGGGGGTGAGGTTCTGAGACTCACCTCTGTTGATCCCCAAATTCTCACCTGATGGCCCCCCTGCGACTGTGCCTGTCTTAGGTTGTTCCTCCCTTGAGGAATCTTACCCGTCTCTGGCTAACCAGTCATCTTCCGGGGCCATACAGGGAAATGTAGAGTTGGTAAGTGAGAGAGAAGCCATATTGTTTGCAAAGGTTAGCTTTTTACTTC
The DNA here is from genome assembly GCF_040802235.1 of Manis javanica. Classification (NCBI taxonomy): domain Eukaryota; kingdom Metazoa; phylum Chordata; class Mammalia; order Pholidota; family Manidae; genus Manis; species Manis javanica. The sequence goes on from NC_133162.1 coordinate 67,960,322, forward strand.
TTTGCAGATTTATGCCCTGTGGCTTCTATGCCCAGCACTTGTCTTGAGGTATCTTTACCACCTGGAGGAATTATGATACTCGGTAAATTCGATATGAGGCACGAATTCTATTTAAGGGTTGTAATTAGGAAGGAAGAAGAAAAGCTATAGATGTAGCATATGAAGGAAACATGGGAGGATTGATTATTTCTTTGACATATCTTCTTGTATTCTTAGCTGTTTTAAATAGATATCCTTCAGGAAAACTCTAAATATCATAATGACTGTTGTACATAAGTAGAAAATTTTCAAGACAGTGTAATTTCCTTTTTTTGGAAAGTAATGCTTAGCAATAAGGTACTTCAAACTGTAATCTCAGGTCTCTGAAACATATGACTACAAAGTATAACACAGTCTTCTAATCTCCTAACTTTTCTACAGGCAGAATCTAAACTATAAAAAAATCACATTTTTGATCTGAAAAATAATCTTCAGTTTTATTTTTGTTTTCCATATGGTTCAGGATATATTTGATGAGAATTTCTTTTGTACCTGAGACTTCTTTTTCCCATAACTCAGCATGGATGCAATGCCTGTGGATGAATTGTACATAATGGGCATTATCTTACTCAAGGTGATTATCTTCTGAGACCTCCAAGTTTCTGAGAATTTGAATGTAAATACTGTCCCATGGAAGTCTACTTGTTTCCCAACAGGTCAAGTCATATTCAATTAATATTGAGAGAAATTTTCACATGGATCTATCGTATCAGGAAAAGTGGTATGCACTACGGCATGTCCCCGATTTTTATTCCTTAATCTTTCAAGGACACATTTTAGAGCATAAGAATAAAACTAGACATAATAAACACAAGTAAAACATTAACTTGGCACTTCTAGTTTATACATACGTTTATGCTTTCTGTGAGTTGCAGACTTTGTATCCAACAGCTTATTTCATTCTCCACAGACTTTTCCAACTCAGTATTTCTCAAACCCAATTCATGAACTCCACAAATAGTCCTTCTCCAATTTCCCTCTTCTGAGGGAAGGCACCATCATATAACAAGACAGCCAAGCCAGAAATCTATTAGTCATCCTCGGCACTTTCCTCTCCCTTACCCTTCATACCCAATTCATTGTCCTGGGGACATAATTTATCCATGAACCATAAAACTATCCCTCTTTCATCTGACAGGAGAAAAGGAACCAAAAGTTAGAAAGAAAACCTTGAGTCCCTCTTAAGAGTTGCTTTCTGCAATTAATGCTTCCTACACTTATCTAATAAGGGATGAATACATTTTATGCACATTTGAAAGAGTACTAAATAAAATAGTAATAAAACCTTAATTTATGCATAAAATGTGAAGTAATGTGAACCTAATAAAATTAAAAATTCATTGAGAATTGCATAATTACAAAGATGAGAAATTGAATGAACCGTAAGTTGTGTTTATTCTATTGCAATGCAGCACTGCCATTTTAGCTGCTAAAGGAACTTGCTCACCATCTTTATCTGAATTATTTCTGAATGATGTGAAATTTGGGTAATAGGAAGGCAGGAAAGCGTCTTTCCCCCAGAATGTGGCAGGCCTGCAATCATGTTTGTGAGATCTCTTCCTCAGCTAACATGGAAATCCTCAATGTCATTTCATGTTTGTGAGATCTCTTCCTCAGCTAACATGGAAATCCTCAATGTCATTTCATTATTTCATAGTAAAATCTTCTGAACATGGCTTGTGATTCCATGCAAATTTGTTATTTGGGCATTTATTTGAATAGACTTTCCTGAGCCTTTAAAATGGCATTTTGGTATTATTGCTGCTGTGAGTTAGAATTCGTTCCAGCATTTAGCTGCTGTCGTTTCACACAATGGGGATGTGGCAATCAGGTATTCTTAACAGTCTTCTTATGGAGAGTTTTAATCAAATGCTGAATGTGGAAGCAACCTCAACTTAGCTTGACAGGTACCTGAGGAAAATGTACTTATTTCCACTCTCTAGTTCCTATGACACTGCCTTTTTTAATGGACATTATATGACCATATATTTAATTTGTATGTGCAATGCCTCCACTGAATCCCACTAAAAATTAACCAGGCTTGGCTTTATAGTTATTTTCACAAATGTAGGAATCTACAGTATGGCCCTTCTCCCTCATACAATGGATTATTTCATTGTCAGATTATTCCAGCTTTCCTTTAATTTTCCAAGAGGAACTCATGGGCCTTGCAATAAATTCTCTGAGCAGAACCACCTAGTTACCCATTGCATAGGCTGCAGTGGCCTATATGACTGGTACTGGCATTATTGATGACCTGAGTTGCATCAGTAAGTATGTCTTAGGATCTGTCAAGGAGGTGTCACTTGCCTTCTCTATCATGGTCCTTTATGCTCTTTGTGGCATTCACAGCTGAGATAACTCTACCTGGTTACAAAATATCCAGTTGATTCTATTTGAAGCTGCTTCTTCTGAAATATAAAGATTTTTTGTGAGAATAAAAGGAAGTTATATTAAAGTGCTGTCTTACCAATGGGTTTCAGCCCCGGGTAAGTTCACTATGGATTCAGTGAGGCTGAGGAATGACAATGGAACATTCTTGGAGTGAAAGGGGTTATTACCCAGCTTGTTCTCCTTGCATTGGTCGAGCACTGGAATTACGTCTGCATCCAATAGTCTGCAGGCCTATAAACCTCCTTCGTTTTTGCCTCTGTGCAGAGAACTGGGCAGAGCTCTTTATATAGTGACTCAGTCAATAATAGCTTATTGCTTACAGGTGTGGAAGCAGTAGCCCAGCAGCAGGCTAGTTACATCATCAAGTAGTTTAGGTTTAGGTGAGGATCCTGGCCATATGAACCTTCACTTTATCCACAAGTGCTTTGTGAAATAAGTTGCAATAACATTTTTAACTAGTTAGCTCAAGTTCACATGATATAAAGAACACTGAAGTAAATGGCTTTTTTCCCAGGAAGGATTACACAATGTTAGTAACTGTTCTATTCCCTTCATATGTATTATTTCATTTAATAATGACATTGACTATGTAAAGTAGCTTCATAGCCAATGTGGTTGAAGCAGAGAGGTTAGATAAATGCCATAGCACACGAAACTAGAAGTAGTAGAGCCAGGCTCTTCACTCAAAGCAGTATGGCTACAGAATCAAGTGCTATGAGGATCCCTTAAGAGTAGTGGTCAAATAAAATAGTACTAGTCCAGGTTTTGTGATCTTGGGCAAAAAACACATTAGCTTTTATATCTGAAAAATTAGGTATGAATTTACTTGGTATCATGTTAAATTTCTTTCTTGCTTTAATTCTTTCCATTTTCCACAAATTACCTCCTTCTAATGCATCCATTCTCTCCTTTCTTCACATTCAAGCATCACTATCATAGGTCAGATAGTCAGATTTGTGTGCACATTCAGGGAAGGTTAGTTAGGGAGTAGGGAAAACTGCAGCAGAAAACAGAAGTTGCTGGCAGTTAGGGAGTAGGGAAAACTGCAGCAGAAAACAGAAGTTGCTGGCAAGGTGGGGTTCTCTGTGTGTTCAGTCAAGGAGGCTCTGGTAGTCCAAGGTTGTCTCCCAAGGGAGAGCGACAGTGTACTCCACTGAGAACAAAAGCACATGGGTGCTGGAGGAGGGTCACACAAAAATGGTGAAGGGGTTTGGATGGGACCTGGCAGAGCACCAGCAGTGTCTGCTGTGATTAGCTAATGTGTATTTAAAGAAAAAAATCTAAATATTTACTAAAATTCTACATATATTTATGAATGAAAATATCCTAAACATGTACATTTAAAATTATGATGGCATTTACAATGCTTTGTCACCATTAATATGGAAAATGGGGCAGAAGTACAAATTACATAAAATCAATTGACAAAGAGGAAATAAACTTTTCAAATATGTTAATAAAAAGATAAATAGGTTTAAAATTATCAAAGAAACATAGTTAAAAGAGGTACCTTTTTCACATATTACATTTGTTACAAAAAAGAGAAAGAAACAAAGGAAAGAGAGAATGAAAGAAAGAGGAAAGGAAAAAATACCAGATGTTTATAACAGTGTGATGACTAGGAGAGTATTTTCCATTCTTGGGACTCAAGCAAAAGAAAAAATTTTAAGTTTTACATAAGAATTATTCTATAAATGAGTTGAGACTTGCTGTAACTTTAGGAGACCTTTGGGGCTATGACTTATGAGTGGGTGACTTAACTTCTTTTTGTTAGATTACTTGTTTAAAAAATAAATAACTGGTGAGATATAAATTATTACAGCTACTATGGAAAGCAGTATGGCGGTTTCTCAAAACTAAAAATAGAAATACCATACCCCCAGTAATTCCACTTGCTGAAATTTACCCAAAGAAAACAAAATCACTAATCGGAAAAGATACATGCACTCTATGTTTATTGCAGCATTATTTACAATAGCTAATTTATGGAAGCAACCTGTGTCTATCAATAGATGAATTGATAAAGATGTGGTAAATATACAATGGAATATTACTCAGCCATAAAAAGAATGAAGTCTTGCCATTTGTGACGATGTGGATGGACCCACAGGGTATTAACAAATACTATGTGATTTCACTTCTATGTGGGGTCTGAAAAAGAAAACAAATGAACAAACAAAATAGAAACAGATTCATAAACACAGGAAACAGACTGGTGGTTGCCATAGGAGAGGGGGTTCAGGAATGGGTGAAACAGGTGAAGGTGATAAAGAGATATAAACTTCCAATTATATCTGGATGAAACAGCATAGTGAATAAAGTTACAAAAAATAAGAAACTTCTTAGATAAAGGACCAGAGAAGGAAACAAGGACAAAAAGAAAATTATGTGTGTGCTCAGAGAACCCTAGTATGTTTCTAATTCACAAACCCGTGCTTAGCCCACTCTGTGCTTGAAATCAGTAGGTTAGCAACTCTGCTTGGTTCACAACCTATATCCAAAGACCTGTCTCTTGGTCTGCTTAGCATAAGTGCTGTCTGAATTGTTAAACGTCTTGTCTTCTGGAACTCTATGACCACCTCTGTTTTCATGTTTTAAGTTCACCAATATAGGGTATTTATGTGCTGACAAGATAAATCCATTAAAGGGAAGATTGGAGAGAATTTATTTAAACTCATAACCAAACAAAGCCACACCTAACTTAAAGATACTGATGGTCTCCTATAGCTTTAGTGCACTTTTGTATATGGAAACCACTTGGGTGTAGATAAGCCCTCAGAAAATAGATGAGAAAAGAAAAAGAATAGACTTGGTCCCAAGTAATAAAGCAAGAAATATGGGTTTTTCAAGAAGGAACCCAGTAAGAAGAGAAAAGGCTTCTTGGTTCAGCTGGGTGGAGCAGTGTGGCAGGGAGCAGCAGAGAAGGGAAAAGTGGGAAATACCCTGGAGAGGTGGCAGCCTACAGACTTAAGAACAGACATAGCTAATAGGTTGTTTTTAAGTTTTCTGTTCCCAAATGCTGTATTTCTCTTCATTACCTTCACCATCAGTAAAGGAACCCACACCTGCAGCCCTGAGACAGCAATGTTCTGGTGTAAAGGGAGGGGACACAACCAGTAAAATGACCAAGGTTTGGTGTGGGGTTGACAGCAGCATCAACATAAGGTCCTGTGTGCTGCTGACCTCTCCAGAGACCTGATGCAAACCTGTCTTTTTTACCACATTTAATCTAAGGGAGTGATTGATCTTGGAGAGGGGGAGGAGGGAAAAGCCATGTTAGAGGAAACATGCACAATTTAGTCCTGGTTCAAATGTGTGTAGCTGTTACCACTTTTGTAAGGAAAGGTGATATTTGGTGGCCCATGTTCACTATAGTCATAGGATTCTTTCATGGTAGCCTCATCATTGTTTCTCAAATGTAAAAGGCATGAGAATCATGGGAAGTGGGGAGGATTGTTAGAATACATATTTTGATTTAATAGGTCTAGGGTAGGACCTGAGATTTTCTATTTTGAGTAAGATACTAGGGATGTTTTGAGGTATAAATGAGATAATATATATAAAATGCTGATATAGAATAGGTTTTTAACAAATTTTAAATATTTCCCAGTTTTTTAAACAGTCTTAATTCAATTAAGTATATTTGACCTCGAAATGTTTTAATTTTGAGATACAATTCGCTCCGTAACAATTCAGTGAGTTTTTTCATACATTCATAAGATTGTGCAACCATCAATATTATATAATTCCAGAATATTTTCATTACCCCCAAAATAAATGCTGTACTCATTAGCCATCACCCCATTCTTCCCTCCCAGCAGACCTTAACAACCACTAATTTATAATCTGTCTCTATGGATTGGCCTATTCTGTATATTTCATATACATGAAATCAAATAATATGTAGTGTTTTAAGTCTGGCTTCCTTCACTTAGAATAATGTTTTCAAAGTTCATCCATGATGTAAGATGTACTGGTATTTCACTCCTTTTTTTGTGGCTAAATAATGTTGCATTGCCTGGATAGCCCATATTTTATTTCTATGTTCATCAGGTATTGGATACTTGGATTACTTCTAGTTTTCAGCCATTAAAATAAAGCTGTGATGAATATCCATCTTTATGTAAACATAGGTGTTCATTTCTCTTGGTTATATATCTATGAATAGAACTGCTAGGTCATAAGATAATTCCATGTTTAACTTTTGAGGACTGTCAAACTGCTTTCCAAAACAGCTGCACAATTTAACATTCCCATCACAAGACTTCCAGTCTCCAAATCCTTGCCAATATTTATTGTCCTTAAAAAAAGGATAGCCATCCTAGTGGGTGTTAAATGGTATTTCATGGTTATGATCTGTGTTTCCTTAATGACCACTGAGCATCTTTTCATGTGCTTCTTGGGCACTTGTATATTTCTTTTCTTATTTTTTTCTTTGAGAAATGTCTACTCACAATCTTTGCCCATTTTTTAAGTGGGTTATTTGTTTTCTACTGTTGTGTTCTAAGGGTTCTTTATGTATTCTGAATACTAGTTTCATGTAAGGTACATAATTTTCAAACATTGTGTGCCATTCTATGACTTTTTTACTTTCTTGATAATATCACTTAAAGTTTTTAAATTATGATGAAGTACAATTTGGATTTTCTTTGGTTGCTTCTGCTTTTGTTATCAAATCAAAGAATTGATTGCTTAATCCAAGTAATAAAGATGTACACATATGTTTTAGTAAAGATTTTAATAGTTTAGCTCTTATATTTAGGTCATTGATGCACTTTGAGTTATTTTTTGTAGATGATAGAACAAAGTGGTCCACTTCATTCTTTTTCATGTGGTTATCAAGTTTTCTCAGCACTATTTCTTGAAAAGACTATTCTTACCCCATGAATTATCTTGGCACCCTTGTAAAAAATCAATTGCCATAAATCTGGGGTATATTTCTGGACTCTGAATTGCATCCCATTGATCTATATGGCTATCCTTACGCTACCAACAGAAGTCATGATTAATTCAGCTTTGTAGTGAGTTTTGAAACTCACTAGGAAGTGTGAGTATTTCAACTTTCTTCTTCTCTCTCAAGATTGTGTTGACTGTTCTGTATAGCTTATAGATTTTGGATTCTTAGATGAATTCTTAAGATCAGCTTGTCCCTTTCTGAAAAAAAATCCAACTGGGATTTTGATAGGAATTGCATTGAATCTGTGGATCAATTTGCCATCTAAACAATATTAATTTTTCAATCGATCAGCATAGGATAACTTCCTCAATTTCTTTCAATGGTTCTGTGGTTTCAAGTATACTTAGTCATACTTTTTATGTAATATTCGTTCATAAATATTTTATTATTGATTCTATTCTGAGCAAAATTTCTTTTCTTAATGGCATTTCCATAGTTTTTATTGCAAATGTGTAGAAATAAGATTGACATTTTTATATTGATTTTGTATCCTGCCACCTGCTGAATTTATGTATATGCACATATATATGTTATATTATTTATGTACATATACACACATATATATAATTGCTGTTGTTATTGTTTTTACAGACTCATTAGGATTTTCTATATATAGCACATGTCATCTACAAATAAAGAATGTTTTACTTCCCCTTTAGCAATCTGCTCTCCTTTATTTCATTTTTTTAGCCTAATTTCCCTGCCAGTATAATGTTGAATAGAATTGGTGGAACCAGATGTTGTCTTACTTCTGATTTTTGGAGGAAAGATTTGTTTTTCACTATTAAGTATGAGTTCAGCAATGGAGTTTTCATAGATGTCCTTTATCAGGATGAGAAATTTCTCTTCCTCATTTGTTGATTGTGTTTATCATGAAAGGTGTTGGATTTTGGTAATGCTCTTTATAAATCTATTGATAAGACCTGTGGTTCTTGCCTTTCATTCTATCAATTTATTTTTGAAATTGAACTAATGTTGTTTCCAGGATAAACTTACTTGAATATGATATACAACCCTTTTTACATGTTGCTGGGTTCCATTTGCTAATAGTTTGTTGAGGGTTTTTGTATCAATATTTATAAGGAACAATGATCTATAGTTTTCATTTCATATGATGTATCAGAATAACAATAATCTCATAAACAAGTTTGGAAGTACATTCTCCCCTTCTTTTATTTGGAATAGTTTGTGAATTGTTGTCACTTTTTCTTTAAATGTTTGGTAGAATGCACCAGAGAAGCCATCTAGTTCTGGGTATTTTTTTGAGTGAAAATTTTTATCAATAATTCAATCTTTTCATTAGTTTTGGGTATATTCAAATTTTCAAATTCTTCTTGAGTCAGTGTGAGTAGTTTGCATATTGCTAGGAATGTGTACATTTCCTCTCAGTTATCTAATTTCTTGGCATCCAGTTGGTCATAATATTCCCTTATGCTGTACATATATATCACTGTAGTAATATCCCTTCATTCTTGCATGATTTTCATTAGTGTCCTCCTTTTCTGTCTTCATTTGACTTAAGGTTTGTCAATATTGTTTTTTTCAAAGAAGTAACTTTTGTTTCATTGAATTTTTCTATTGTCTTCCCTATTTTTCTATTTCATTTATTTCTCCTCTAATCTTTATTATATCCTTCTTTCTGCTTACTTTGGTTCTTCTTTTTCCAGTGCTTTAAGATGGAAGGTTAGATTATTTATCTGAGAACTTCTTTTTTAATATAAGCATTTACAGCTATAAATTTCTCTCTGCACACTGCTTTAACTGCGTCACATAAATTTAGGTGTTATGTATTTCCATTCTTATTAATCTTAACATATTTCAAATTGCTGTGTGATTCATTGTTTGATCCATTGGTTATTTAGGAGTGTGTTTAATTTCTTGATATATATTGATTTTCTAAATTCACTTTTGTTGTTGATTTCTAATTTAATTCAATTTTGGCTGGAGAACATACTGTGAATGATTCAATCCTTTTAAATTTATTAACACTCATTTGTGGCCTAATATATGGTTGCTTCTAGAGAATACTCCATATACATTTGAGAAGAATACATATTCTGTTATCATTGGATAGAGTGTTCTATATACATCTGTTAGGTCTAGTTGGTTTTATTGCTGTTCAAGTCTTATATTTCCTTTTCAACTTCTGCCTAATTGTTCTACATATGATTGAAATTGGAGTTTTGTAGTCTTTCAACTATTATTGTTCAACTGTCTATTCCTCTCTTCAATTCTGATAGGTTTTTAAAAATGTATTTTGGGGATTCTGTTGTTAGGTGCATAAATGTTTAAAATTATTAAAACTTCTTTATGAATTGATGCTTTTATCATCTTGAAATATCATTTTTCTAGTAACAGTTTTTATTTTAAAATATATTTGGTTTGCATTTGTATAGTCGATTCCATCTTTTTTTAGTGACATACATAGGAAAAAACGTGTAATAAACAAAGGGTATATTTATATTGCCTTTTTTGTTTATCTGTGTAGTTGCCTTTACTGGTGCTTTTTATTCACATGCACTCAAGTGATTGTCTAGTGTCTTCAGCCTTCAGGCTAAAGGATTCCCTTTAGTATTTCTTGTAGAGAAGCCATGCCAGTAACAGATTCTGATTTTTTTAAATCTAGAAATATCTTAATTGCTCCTTCACCTTTGAAGGATAATTTTGCTGGATTTAGAATTCTTGTTTGACCATCCTTTTCTTTCAGTTCTTTAAGTATGAAGGGTTTTCTGAAATATGTTCATTTCTTTGACTTATGTTCTGACCTAAATGGTTTCTGATATTAAAAAAATCAGTCATTAATCTTGTGAGGCTTGCTAGTACATTATGTGTCACTTCTCTCTTGCTGGTTTCAAAACTCTTTGTGTCATTGTCTTTTGACAGACTGATTATGATGTGTCTAGTTGTGGATATCTTTGAATTTATCTTAATTCTAGCTTCTTAAATAAATGTTTTTTCATCAAATATAGAAGGTTTTGGGCTTTATTTCTCCAGATATTCTTTTTGCCTCTTTCTCTCTATCTTCTGCTTACTTGGTCTGTTCAATTATAGTTCCTATTGTTCCCCAGGTCTTTGAGGCTCTATTTATTTTTCTTCCTTTTTTTTTTTTTTCTGTTTTTCAAGTGTGATGATATCAGTTTGTATATCTTCAAGTTTGCTGACATTTTCCTTCCTCCTGCTCAAATCTGCTGTTGAGCTCCTCTAGTGAAATTTTCATTTCAGTTTCTGTACTTTTCAACTCAAAAATATTTACCTGGTTATTTTATCATTTCTATTTCTTGACCAATATTCTCTATTTAATGACATAACTCTCATACTTTCCTTTGGTTCTTTAGACATGGCTTCTTTTATGTTCTTTGAACATATTTAAAATAGCTAATTTAAAGTCTTTGTCTAGTAAGTCCAACATCTGGGCTTCCTAAGGGTCACTTTCTTTTGACTGTTTTTTCCTGTGTATGGATCGTACTTTGTTTCTATCCTTATCTCATAATTTTTTATTGAAAATAATTTTATATAATATAATGTAACAACTCTGGAAATCAGATACATCCCCCTCTCTCCCTATGGCTTGTTAATATTGCTATTGTAGTTGTTTGCTTAATGACTTACCTGGACTAGTTCGGTAAAATCATATGTGGTCACTGAAGTTTTTGGTCTGTTAGCTTAGTGGATAGTCGGTGATTTCACAGAGATTTCTTTAAGCATCTGAAGAAGCAAGTCTCTCAGTCTTTACCAAATGGTTCTGTGTGTGTTTGGGGCATGCCTTTCATGCTCTGTCAGTAACTCTGCCTTTATCTTTACTTTATATAAAGCTTCAAGGTTTTTGTCAGGTTTTCCCTGAACATGCACATAGCCTATGCATGTGTATGGTCTCCTGTATTCTGAGAAATATTCTGGAGCCTCCTAAAGCCCCTATAGACATCTCATTCCTCAGCTTTCCATTTTGCTTAGCCTATTGTTTGCTCCAACTGTTATCTAGTGTTTCAGAAAGACACAAAGTTAAGCAATTACCTTTAAACTTTCTAAACATGTTTCCCAGGGGAAAAAGGTTTTTCATATTGCATGGACTCTGAGGCATCTGAAGGAAAACATGCCTTGTAATTGGCTCTTTCAGGGAATCACCAAATGGGTCAGTAATGATAATTCCCTAGCAATGAGGCTTTCAAAAATGTCGAACTCCATTTTGCCCCCTCTAGTGTGCTGATTATCACTGTGATTGCAGGATGTTTGTTTTCAAGGCTACTCTAGTGCTAGAGAGAGATGGAACTAGGACAGCCTTGAAGTTCTTACTGAGATTGAGCCATTTTTATCTTTAATAAATGCTCTCCAGATTGCTGCTCTGATTAATTCCCAGAGTTCTAAAAAGTTGATTGTGACCATTTTTGCCAGTTTTTTCATTGTTTTTAAAGAGGAGAGAATTTTCAGAGGCCCTATTCCATCATTTTGCTGACATCACTCTTAACATTCTTTACAAAAAAATTTAAAAACCTAACATCACAAACTAGATACTTTGATATACAGGAGAAAATCCTTGATGAGTACATAGACTATGTTATTTGATAGGTTCTTTATATGAGAGCCTTCTAATATATAATGCACTAATCCATCAATAAAATACTGATAAAAAATGACTCTGAGGTGTTGCTAGATCCCTAAATATCCCTCTGCAGAAGTCAGTCAAGTTTGCTCAGGACCAATTTATTACTTTAGATTTCATTATTTTAACCCAGTTGACAAAGACACCCACAGTAATAGGAAGGACTGAAAAGATGAGTATAAAAGAGATGAATTTGGTCCCAGTAACATTGATTGGAGTGGAAAGGATTACACAAAAGAGCCAAAAGGAAAGTATTTAGGGCTAGATGAAGGCAACCTAAGACAAAGAGATGATTTAAATCAGTCTTCTTACTTCCACACCAATTCCTCAGGGTCAAGAATGAAAGTGGAGACAGTATTTCTTCTTCTTGGTTATAAACTTGTCAAAGCAACCGTTGTCAAGGAATAGCCTAGCTCCAGCTCTGGTTATATGTACACAAGAGAGCAATTGGCTCCTGATGGGAGAGAAGTAACCAGAAAGAACAAAAGAATGAAGCCCGACACATACTATTAAAATGTGGCCAAAATTTTTTTTCTAAATTTCAGTCTGAGATTTTTAAAAAATAGATCTATACATCCTCCGTATCATATAATCAAATATGAAGTTACAGTTGGGAATAGTAACTTCATTAATCAATTAATTGATAGCACTTGGGTGTTTGTTAATATATGCACAGTGTATTAAGATTTACAAAATGTAATTGTATTTATTCCCCATTTTTAACATCATAATAATCCTGGAGTTAGGCAGTACTTCCCACATTTTGTGAGCAATATAACTTCTTTACAAAAAAATTAAAAAACTTACATCACAAACTAGATACTTTGATATACAGGAGAAATCGTTGATGAGTACATAGACTATGTTATTTGATAGGTTCTTTATATGAGAGCCTTCTAATATGTAATGCACTAATCCATCAATAAAATACTGATAAAAAATGACTCTGAGGTGTTGCTAGATCCCTAAATATCCCTCTGCAGAAGTCAGTCAAGTTTAAATCAGTTTAAACCCAGGATCTCAAAAAATTATTTGAGTAGTAAGAATTTAAGCCCAGGTTTCTTAACTATTTGTTCAGTGCATTTCCCACTGCCCATATCCTTAATCATTTCAAAGAATCAAGAATTTACTGGTCAAAGTATCAGCTCTTCCTATTGCTTCTTGGACATACACTTTCCAAATCCATCAGGTATTTGAAACCTGTGTTTTCAGAAATGGTATGTTACCCTAGCTTAGCTTAACCAGTCTGCAACTCATTTTAAGACTTCTTTGAAAGCACAGTATGACACACCGAGTTTGATGGTGTGCAGAGTTCTCTTTCTCCAGGATGACACTTCTAACACCATGCGTAGAAACAAAAGAGAGAATGATTCCATGATTTTCCATCTTCTCTCTCTGTCTCATGTACACACACACACACATTTTTTTATGAGAGAAAGGAAGGAAGGAAGGAAGGAAGGAAGGAAGGAAGGAAGGAAGGAAGGAAGGAAGGAAGGAAGGAAGGAAGGAAGGAAGGAAGGAAGGAGGGAAGGAGGGAAGGAAGGAAGGAAGGAAGGAAGGAAGGAAGGAAGGAAGGAAGGGAGGGAGGGAGGGAGGAAGGAAGGAAGGAAGGAGGGAGGGAGGGAGGGAGGGAGGAAGAAATGGAAGAACAGAATAGAAAGTTTACCTTTAAACTTTTCCACAGGAAAAAGGAAGGGGTTGGACAATTTGAATTATGCAAGTTTGTCTAAAAGCTTTAAAGGCGAAAGGTGTGCCTTTTACCCATTGGCCTTATCAAATGATGAAATCCCGAGTGTGACTTGCTAGTTTGAAGAGTCACTGGAATATAGCTTCCAGGAAAGGCTGCATGAAAGTTTTCTGTGAAGGAAGTATAGGTTCCTCCAAGGCTTTCCTTCAATACACTTGTAGGTTGCTACAAATTTTAATTTTCACAAACTTTTTGATATAACTTCTAAATCTTTCTGGATCTTTCTTCTAGATTCCAATATAGGATGAGGTATCTTCTGTCATTCTTTAAGCTTAGATGGAATTTCTAGACATTAGACTAGAGTTCTCTCTTCTTGATAATATATATACACACATATCACCTCAATCCTCAGTGCGCAGTGATCAGAGAAGTTAAGCGTTCAAATTGGAGTTCAAATTCAGGAAACTGCTCATGCTTTGCCTAAGAGCTATCTTGCTGCTCAGCCACTTGTGAAGAGAATTCAGATGTGTGCCATGGAGAAACATTAGCAATGCTGATTTTAAGTTTACTTCAGGACTTCCAGAGAGACGAAGGACAACAGGCAGAGAACTATGTGAGGGGTGGCAAATCATGTATAATCATTTGCAAATTACCTTAAATCAAAAGAGCACCAACAACTTCTATTAGATCTCCTTGCTAGGGGAAATACTTCCTTGCTAATTGAATATTTCCCAAGGGGATTGTTTTTAGCTTCATGTCATTTTCAAAGTGATGATTCTGAGATTTTTGCCTAATTTTTTAAAATATTTAAACCATTAACCATAAATAGCATCACTTTAGTCTTTAATTTTATCCAATGTAGTAGAAACCGTAAGTTGTTCCCATTCACAGTGACTCAGGGAAGGTCAGAGTTGGGTGGATTGTTTTATTCCAGTCCCTGGTAGAGGGTTTTCCACATAAGCCACCATCAGTACTAAAGGTGGACGCCATTCTAAACTCTTCTCATCTGCTTCCAAAGCAAGGTGGCTCTCCTCTCAAAGTGCAATGCAAGGTAGTTGGCCTGGTTAGTCTCTCAGGGGTCAACTTTGCATTTCTTTACTCTGAGAAATTCCTGTGGGTAAATAAGCCCAGAGAGTTATCTGTTTTCACTTTCTGTCCTTCTATGTGTTTGGAATCTAATCATCATTGTTCAGTATAGTTTTCTCCAATCCATACTTAAAATCCCATTCTTATTGCACCTTATTCCCCAGATACTTAATACAAAATCTGCTTCTTTAGCTTCCCTTATTTACATATGTCAGCACACACATACACACACACACACACACACACACATTCACACACTCACTCACATACACACACCCCTAGCACAAGTGTGCACAAATGCAACTATTTGTTAAATTGAGTCATATGTCCCAAATCCATAGTCAAAAAAGAAGACATTTGCACATTCTTACATCCCATATTAATTAAAAACAATGAATTTTGAGGCCTTGAAATGAAAAAAATAAATGTGTTAGCCACATGCCCAAGAAAAACAACAGAAACTTGGATATGATTTGTATGTTTTATAAATTATATAGGATCATATCTGTGGTTTTAAGGGATTTACTGTGCTACTGTTTTATGGCTACTACATTCTAAAATATCCTCTGTTGAGCTAACTAGAATATACAGAATATTTTGTCAAATCCAGATGTGCTTTTTGTATCATTCCTGTGAAACTCCTGTGCTTTTTCACAGGTACCAAAGATTGGGGGCTAATCTTACTTTGTATTTCCCATGTAAAAAGGAAACATAAATCAATAAGACATATTACCACTTTTATATTAATAATTATTAGCACACATACATTCTTAAAATGCTAAAAAAAGAGCTGTAAATTTATAGCAACGTCAATGTTGAACTTCAATGAGTCCTGTGCTCCTAGAAAACCATCCCCACAATTTTGTTGTTCAGAAATCCTTCCACCCTTTAATGGTTTACCACCAAGACCTACCCTTTCCCATATAACGCTTTCCTATGATTCCCATGAGACCCACAGATGACCCTCTTGTTAATCTGTGATGAAGCCAAGCACAGACATTTCTCCTTTTTCCTGAACCTGTTGAAAAGGGCATAGACTCTCCAACTTCTTTTTCTTTATCTCATGAATGATTAGCTATGATTAAGTCTGTCCCCCTAAAACTAGATAGACACAGAGATAAATATTTCCTCTTCAGCTAACTGAGGGAGTCTTTATTTAATTGTAAAAAACAACCCCAACTCTGTGTCACTCTTTATTCCTCCCTATGAGAGTCAAAAGTGAAGCCAACCTGCTAAGATATTCTGATCTTTGGATCTGGGGTGCTCTCCTTATTGCAATTGCCTAAATAAAATCAGTTTCCTCACTTGTTCTTTTTTTTCTTGGCATCAGTGGTACTAATCAAAACTACATGTCTGTTCAGATAATTCCAAGCAAAACTTTGGAGCCAGCTGTTAACTTCATCACCAAGCAGTCCTTGAATACTCTTTATTTCCTTTACTATCTGCAGACAGTTTCAGCACCACACACAGGCTTAGTCACATACATAAATAAACACACATCTGTACTTCCGTTGAAATCTTTAAGATAGGGAACTGTGTTCCACTAAATCGTAAAAGTCTCAAAGGCAGGTTGAAGAACATGTTTTCTAAGTCTTCAAAATACCTCGCAGTATCTATTTTGCAAGGGTTAAACATTGGTAGCCTTTTTGTTTTAGTTGATATTTTTTTCTAAATAAGCTAGTGTTTTCCTTACTTTTTCCCTCAATTTATAAGCACCAAGCAAGTTTTGTCCTTTTGAGATATACTTTCTTGGAGCCAAAACAGATGGGCCAAATCTGCTATGAGTTATTAATACTTATTTACAGTAATTTTGTGGGTTTCCTCTGAGGAGGTCATGCATTGTGTATGTTACAGGGGCACACAGTGGAGAGAATGAATGCACATTCCCCTCTGGGGCTATGAGATCAGCACTTTTCACAGTGCCTCTTTGGTGGTCCTGAAGCTTACACACTCTACCAGGATCCAGCTTGTTAATGGCAACAATGTAGTGCCAAACTCCTCTAAACATCTTCTGCAAAACTTGGACAAGGCAGGCTCCTTAGATAATGCTGCAGAGAGATAATTTGGATATTCATTCAATAAGAATACTTGCTACTCTTTCTGAGCTGCCTACCACATGCTGACCTCTGCACTGGGTGCATCACTCACAACGTTTTTCAACTATACAGCTAAGTGCTGAAAGTCAGAATCAAGTCTGTCAAACTATGAAATTTCTGTTCTTTCTCCTTTACTGACGATTGGATCTATATCAAGAATAAATTTCAGGACCTGGTACAAAAAATAAGAGATATATTGTGGAGCAACTGAAAACCTTCATAGACTAATAAACTTCAGAAAGATTGTGGGGAAAAATAACTCTAAATTCACACTTTTATCTTAATATTCTGTTAGATAAAGCAAGAAATAAGCCTATGATGGGCACATCAGCTATTTTGACCATAGGTGTCAGGGGCTGGCACCCAGGTTATCCCCAGTTTCTTTGAACAGGTCAGTATGGAGTCTCTACAGGGCAGACATAAAGTAAGCCAGTAAAGAATTCTGGAAAATCATCTGTTTTCTCTCTATAGGTTGTTATGAAAGTTATGTCCCCAAATCTGAGGGAGCAGAAAATAAATTTCTAGAAAACACAGGTGAAATGAAGCCTCAGTGTTATTTATATAAACATGAACTCACATCAGTTCTTTTTGAATGCAGCTTATTAAGCTTCCTGTTTTAGGAATAATGAAGTTTGAGGTACAGATGTTTTTCCCACCATTATAAGGAAGCATTCCTGGAAGCTGGCTTTCTACATTGTATTGCTTCTTCAGTTGCAGCTTCACTTAACATTAACCTGATCTGGGAGTGGTGAGAAGTTTGCCGATTGCCAAAGGGAATTCTCTTTGCAGTCTGGAAAGAAAGAAAGAGAAAGAGAGAGACTGAGAGAGAACATGAACCCATCACATTCTGTTTATGACCATGCTGGGATTTCCAAAGCACCAGGGACTCTGTGTTTGTCTTGCTTGATCAGAGAATTGTCAAGGCAAACTTCCATCCACCAGTCCTCCAATTTTAGGTCCAATAAAATGAATTCAAAAGACTAGACTTGCACAGTGAAGTGATCTAAGAAAAATATAAATACCAGTGACCAGGAAAGATACAAGGGATAAAAAGGCAAACATTGATAAAGGACCAAGAATAAGACAAGACAAACACTAATGGTAACTGTGAGTGCCAAGAACACAGTGCCCATGTTGGTACCCTAGAGTAGAGGCAGTTTGAATGCAATGCAAATACATAATATAAATCAACATCTCATTACACGCTCAGATCCTTCATCATGGAGTTCCAACTCATTTTCTACTTCGGCTTCTCTTCTACACTCATCCTGTATTCCAACTGGACTCTGTAGGGCAGAGTCTGTAGGGCCGCCTCATGCCTTCTTGGCATGGCAGATGCTTAAAGTGCTTTCTGCCGCCATAGTCCACTTTAGGATTCCTGAGGTTTGTGTGTCTATTTCAGTCCAGTGAGGCCTGGCCAAAAACTGGGAGTCCCATCTTGAGCTGTACAGGATGCTCCTTGGAGGCCCCTCTCACTACACTTGGTGTAAAAAGGCTCTGTATTTGTGCTCCTTCTTCTTTGAGCTCAGAGCTCAGCTTCTGCCAAAGAAACTCTCTTCACAAAAATCCTCCCTCCATCTCCAATGTGTTGTGCCATCTACCTAGTTCTTAGTTAACCTGTTTGGCAATTTTGGCATTGTCTTCTGGCATCTCCAACTTAAATTTCACACCTATTTTTATCTCAGTACCTTTTTCAAAATTTCTGACTTTATGTCCTATTACACAGCATTCAGCAATTCCTAATTTGTGAGAGTGCAGTTAGGTGACATTCTTTTCTGAATAGGATGCAGATACAACTGGAATTCTTCAACTTTCCACTTTGTGTTTTGTCCTTGTAGAATTTATGAAATTTAGTGTTTGTTTCATTTGTGATATTGTGCATTATGATGTAATGCACAAATCCTTGAGTCAATAACAATAGTGAGCTAAATCCAGAGAGAATAAGGAATATGCCACCATGGGAAGAGGTTAATGCTATCATTTCCCTTTGTAAAGTGTTCATATTGTCCAATGTTTTGAGAAACTACATTGTCACATACATGCTAGTGGATATTATGATTCTGCAGGCCAGCCTGGTTTCTGTACACTACATTTACCATGGGAACCTACAGCTAATAAAACAGCACCCTAGTGCTCCTAAGAGAGTCAAGTCCTTATGGCTTTTGAGGATGGTAAATAGATTGGGGGTGCTGGGATGGCTGTGTAATCATACCAAAAAGGCATGTTCTCTGTGGTCTAAAACAGCACTTCTTATTTACCGAGAGACTATATAATATATATATGTTTTGTTTGTTTATTGTCAGTCTCTCCCAAAAAATATAATTTCCAGGAAGGTAGGGAGCTTTGTTTTGTTTTCTCTTGTATCCTCCATGCCTGGAATCCAGTTCATGAGAAGTCTATATAATTAATGAGTTAAGAAGAAAGGGTTAAAGTAAGGGAAGGCAGGTTTTTGGCTCAACACAAAGATTTTTCTAATTCTGTATACTGTCTGTAGGCCGGACAGTTCTCTCCAGCAACTCCCTAGTGCTACAGGATCTGCATGACTGTTGGGCTGGGACATTTTTGAGATGACACTTTGGAGGTGTTTGACTACCAAGTTCACTTCTGGCTTTGTGGTTTTAAAGTTGGATCTTTGCCAAAGAATTTACAATGGAGGGAACCCAGGACAGTGATATTGTATTGTTAATGATGACAACTAATTGGTATGAGAGGTAAGGAGTCAGAGAAGGCACTGAGACTTCCAACCTAGGGATACTGGTGCCCTTGAAGGGAAAACCATAAGTTCCATAGAAATGTTGGCTTGTGGGCAAACTTTAAGCAATGGTTAGAAATGCTGAGTTTAATGTGTTAGTGGATCACACTGGAGACATCAGGTGATTCTATTTAGGTAGATAATGGAGCTCAAGTGAGGCTGAGGTATGTCATGCCCATTTGTTAGAAAAATCCACACACCCCCTCTACAAGAAGGTATTTGATAATGATACTTAAAAGATGTCACAGTGGAACAGACCACTTAGCTACATAATTTCATCTAATTGTGTAGAATGTTGGTATTGTAGTTCCATTGCAAGATAAGAAAACAGAGGCCTGGAGTGACTTTATTGCTTATCAGGGGCAGAGCTCTAACTTGAATCCCTGTCTTCAGAGTCTAAGTGTGAAGCCCTTTCTCCAGCATTCTGCATCAGGGAGCTTGGAGTCACTAGGCTAAGATTCCCCCTTAATCTTCTCATTCTCAGAGCTGAATAGCTGGCTGCTCATTGGCAGCGAGAGAGTGTCTACCACTTGTCCTTGACTCAGCTGTGGGCCCTCCGTCCTCCAATTCCAGTTCCAGAGCTTACCACCTGCTACCAGTGAGCCTCACAGTACAACTGCAAGTTAATGATGGTTGCATCAGCCAAACTTTCTTGGATGGGCTGGTACAACCGTCTCCCTGATACAAGGCTATCAAAGCAATGGGCTCTTTTTTTTTTCTCTCCCCAGTGATGGTGTTTTCTGTGAGAGCAGCTAATGGGTAGTCAAGTGCAATGGCTTAGGATCTGGGAGAAAATGAGCTCAACAGGGAACCATGAATAAATTGTTAAAGACAAGTGGAAATGAGAAGTGGAGGGAATTTGGAGAGGTAGATGAAGAAGGCTTGGGGGAGCATTTAGACAACACTGAGAGAATGCTGCGCCACTTCAGTTTCAGGGGAGCATTTGCCCAGCTGTGGCGTCGTGGTACCCCTTGTTGTACACTGGATTTATTTCAGCAGGCAAAGAAGTGAGAGGCCACAGGAATACTGGGAGCCAATGAACAAAGAGTGCTTTGGAAAAGTAATTTTCTATCTCATATAGCTGACAGCAGCACCTACTCTAGTTTCACAACCTTTTGTGTGAAAGCTAACTTTTATTTGCTATACAGGAAAGGCTGGCTAGTACCTGCCCAGCACCCACAAAAGGTGGAGATTGGGTCAATTTTTACTCAGGAGGATTGTTCCTTGCTTTGGAAAGCTGAAGGAACATAGATACAAGGGCTTAGGGTATTTTTTTCACTTGCGATTTTTGGAACCATAATTCTGCACTACTGGATTAGGGCATGTTCTATCAAACTAAAAATCAAAAGCCTTCCTATGGGGAAAGTCTCAATGTTACAGCTGTAAGAGGTGACAGCCGCATTTTAGCCATCAAAAATAATTTATTAACCATGTCTGTGCAAAATACTATGGTAGGCACCAAATCCCAGGGGCTTCCTGTTTCAATGCATCCTCTGCTCTCTGCAGTCTTTTCAGTGTACCGTTCGGCTTTCCACCTGTGAATAAAATGGATACCTAGAAAACTTCATCTTTTGTGGAGACCTACTGCAGGATAAAGAGAACTGGTTCCATCATGCTGGCCAATCATACAGTGCTGGGGAGGTGTACTGGGGGCTACCATCCTCAACCTCTTATCCTCAGAGTTTGTAAATAAAAACATTTTTTTTCCAGTTTCCCCTTTAGACAAGGAAATCTGGGGGAGAGTTGACAAACGAGGTTTTGCACCATCAGCATAAACCACGCTGAAGCTGGTTTTTTACCCTTTTCTTGCTCCCTCCTTTGCCCTGTCCCTTCTCCTCCCCCACAGGTCCCACTCTGCACCTGACATATAGGGACGGACCCAGGTGCCTCTCTATCCCAGGGGAGAAAACAGCAACATAATTTTGGATACCAACCCGATTCCTTCAAAATATTACCTCTCATAATCAGTTGCGCCGTAAAGTGTGTACCTGTGCGTATATCTACATCTAAAGACAATACTTTTCAAAAAGGTAAGTTCTCTGAAAGCAGCTTGGGGAGAGCTGCCAGGTGTGATTGAACAACGGTCGTCTGCTGCACCAACATTTCTCAGAAACTAGAAGGGAAGGTGGCTCTTCATCCAGCAACACCCGCCATCAGGCAGGGGAGGGCAGACACCCTCCCACAAGCCCTCCCCTCTCCTTCGCCTGCAGCGTCAGTCTCTGACCCCACTGTGTCCGCACCGGAGACCCTCTCCCAATCTGTCGGGAGCTGCTTTTGCCACACACTTCCAAGCAGGGGGTTTCTTGGATTATTTATCTGTGCACATTAAGAAACCACCATTAGGTGTTGGTGGGAGGCGCTACTTTGACTGAAGCCCAGCTCGTCCGCCGCGGCTCCGCGCACACCGCACCCGCCCGGGAGCCGTAGAACCCTCCTGGAGACGCCTCTGGCCCGGGGTCCGCGTAGCCCGGGATCCCCGACGCGGTTTCTCGCTTCACCTCCCCAAGCGCGACCGGGGAGCGGCGCCGGAGAGTGATTCCGAGTTCTCTGCGGGTTCCCTCCCCCGCGGATCCGACTGCACCCGCTGCGGGTGCCCCGTGCGCCCCCGGCCCTGGGCTCGCGGCTGCGGCGCAGCTCGCTGGAGTTTGACTCTCGGGCGGCGGCGGCAGCGCGGACCCGCAGGCGGCGGGATCGAGGCGAGCCCGGCCGCTCGCCCTCCGCGCTGCGCTCGGATTGGTCTCTCCCGGAGAGTGCTGGCCGAGGGTTGGCTGCGGGCCGGCTGAAGAACAGGTGCACCTCGCCGCCTGGACTAGCGGAGCAGCCGCCGAGGAGCGCGGCGCGCCGGGTCGGGCGAGCGGCGGCAGCCAGGCCGGCCCCCCTGTGTCGGAATGCGGCTCTCCGGCGTCCTGCATCCCGCAGCCGGCCGGCTCAGCTCCTGAAGGCGACGCGAGGCCCAGCAGCGGCGCGGGCGGGCGCCCCGGGGAGCGGCCGGGCGCGGCGCCCCGAGGATGCCGGCGCGGCTGGAGCGCAAGCAGGCGGCGAGCCGTAGCGGCAGGCGCGGGGCCCCGGCGTGCGGGAGGCCGCTTGGCGGGCTGCAGACGCGCCCCGCCGCTCCCTGACCGGCCGGCGGCGCCGGGGGCCCGTCTCGCCCCTCTTGCGCGCTCCTCGCCACCCCCTCCCCGGCCGCGTCCCCTCCCCCGCTCTCTCCTCCCCGCCCGCCGCCCGCCTCTCGGGGGGAGGGGCGTGGGGGCAGGGAGCCGATTTGCATGCGGCCGCCGCGGCCGCTGCCTGCGCCCGAGCCCGCCGCCGCCGCCGGAGCCCGCGCCCGCTCCCGGCCCGCGCGGCCCCATGCCTCTGGCGCGGCCCTCGGGGGGGCGAAGGTGAAGACCGGCTCCTAGGATGAGTGAAGGGGCTGCCGCTGCCTCCCCACCTGGAGCCGCTTCGGCAGCCGCCGCCTCGGCCGAGGAGGGCACCGCGGCGGCTGCGGCGGCGGCGGGCGGGGGCCCGGACGGCGGCGGCGAAGGGGCGGCCGAGCCCCCCCGGGAGTTACGCTGTAGCGACTGCATCGTGTGGAACCGGCAGCAGACGTGGCTGTGCGTGGTGCCTCTGTTCATCGGCTTCATCGGCCTGGGGCTCAGCCTCATGCTGCTCAAATGGATCGTGGTGGGCTCCGTCAAGGAATACGTGCCCACCGACCTGGTGGACTCCAAGGGGATGGGCCAGGACCCCTTCTTCCTCTCCAAGCCCAGCTCCTTCCCAAAGGCCATGGAGACCACCACCACGACCACTTCCACCGCATCCCCCGCCACCCCCTCTGCCGGCGGCGCCGCCTCTTCCCGGACGCCCAACCGGATTAGCACCCGCCTAACCACCATCACGCGGGCGCCCACCCGCTTCCCCGGACACCGGGTGCCCATCCGCGCCAGCCCGCGCTCCACCACCGCACGGGGCACTGCGGCCCCCCCGACGGTCCTGTCCACCACGGCCCCTTTCTTCAGTAGCAGCACGCCGGGATCCCGACCCCCGGGGCCAGGAGCCCCCAGTACCCAGGCCATGCCCTCCTGGCCCACTGCGGCATACGCCACCTCCTCCTACCTTCATGATTCTACTCCTTCCTGGACCCTGTCTCCTTCTCAGGATGCTGCCTCCGCCTCGTCCTCAACGTTTTTCCCCTCCTCTACCACCACCACCACGCCGGAAACGAGCACCAGCCCCAAATTTCGTAAGTAAACAGTGTGCCTGAACTCCGATTGAGTACTGTTTCCTTTCCGCCCTCCTGCCGTCTCTTCCCCTTGCCGCCTGTGTTCTAGCATCCCTCACCCCCCCAGCCAGTCCAGGTTCGGAGCCCAGACTGAGATAGTTAAGACTGGCCGCTAGGGAGGAAAAAGGTGCCGGGCTGTTGTGGGTCCTTGTGGGGTGCGGGCGGTAGGAAGCGCAGGGAGACTGTCAGGCTCCACACGCCCTACTTCGGTAGGTCCCAAATGAGAACAGATCGCCCAACTCTCTTCAGAGGGTTAATGCGAGCGCGATCCCTCCTCACTGCGGACCTGCTGGCGAGCAAGCGACCGAGGGAGGGAGGGCCTTTTCCCCAAAGCTCCGAGCCCTCTCCCCGCCTGTAGGAAAGAGCGAAAGAAGAGCCCAATCCGATTGACCGTCGATAATCCACAAAGGGAAGTTAGGTCCATGTGAGGGCGTGGGAGAGGGGCTATGAAGATTAGATGGACATGTTAATAGGATGAAGCCTAGATACTTTCAGCAGCCCTGACCCGGACAGGGACCAGAAGGGTTAATTAGAAGCCATTGGGGGAGGTAGGGGAAGGAGGCGATTCTCGCAGAGGGCTACATGATCACCCCCAGCCTGCCCACGGCCATTCCAAGGGGCATGGAAATGGATTCTGTGGCCACCCAGAGTGAGTTAACGAGGGGGCAATATGATGGGGGCCCTACTGGGCTGCCGCCTCTAGGGTCTTAACGGAGGAGGAGGAGTTTTCAGCTTTGCCAAGCATTTGCTTTTGTTCCTTTCCCAAAGGTGGGGTGTGAACTTCATCTCCCCTCGCTCTGTGCCTGAATAACGTAGACAGAATGGGCCACTCCAGAGGGAAGAAAACATCCAGCTCTTTTGAAACAGGTCACTCTTTCAGTGGAGCGTTTTCAGTCCGCTTAGATGCTGTCAGTTCTGGCCAGTTTACCCTAGCATGATAGCTTTCTATTGATTTGTATTGAAGGTATATATTTTCTCTGTGTCTTTACATATGTTTTAGATGACTTAATTGATCGTCCCCTCCCACCTCTACACACCTTGTTCTTATTCTAAGGAAATCTTAGGAAGCTTCTGAATCTGACTGTTGATCAGGATATGGGAAAGGTTTGTGCAACCTGTGAAGGTTATTTAGGACAAACCCCCCAGCTTGACAGTTCAAGTTTTGTGCAGGGCTGTTCTGCACAAACTGTCTGGTTGTGCTGTCTTTGTACTGTATTTCTGTTGTGAGCCACAGTATCTGGGGGGAGAGGAAAATTCCTCATCATCTTTAACTCTTCAGTAGGAATACCTGGGTTGCTTTTAGTCCTCTGGTAATTTTTTATTGCCCTGGCCTGTCTTAACCTGGGTGTTTTTTAACCCTTGAAACTTTTTTTTTTATAAGGATTTAGTGTGTTTGTTGGTAAGGTCCAAGAGTGAAATTCCTTATGCCCTTACTCTGCTTCGGGGTAAAAACAGGCTAGAGGATAAATTGGGAAACAGAAGAGAAGGAGGGAATCTGCCACAAACCAGAATGGCAGTCAGACGGGTAACTTACTGCCTCTCTGTCCTTCCGCTGAGGCAAGTCAGCTATGAGAGCACATTTTCTCAGGATGTGTTCGGAGGCTTCCATCTAGCTTGGGTTCTGTGGAGGGGTAAAGGGATGTCAAGTGCATGGTGAAAATACTCTTGGGTATTTTCATGTGTGTCTATCCTGGGTAGAAATACATGTGTGTCTATCCTGAAGACCCCGGGTTTTTCATGTTTTTTTTGGATGTGGTTGATAGGAATAATGGAGTGTAGGTTTACTTCCCCACCATATGTGTTTGGATGTGGGGTGGGGCGTGGGGGGAGGCTTTGCACATGGCAGGGGTATTTCATGTTTTTTTCAGTTGATTTCCTTGTGTTCCATTCCTGAGGTCTTTAAAGAAAAACCCAAGGTAATTATTTCTACCTCTCCATGCTCCCTTCCTACATTCTGTAGAAAGGAATAGCAGCCTCTTTAATAAGTAATGATTATTGACAGGATTCTCAGCCCCAAGGAAAAGGGTGGGGGGAAGGAATCTGTAAATGGTGTCAACGTTCACTTAGACATATAAGCAGTATTTGTTTTATGTGTATCTGAGGTCCAGCTCTTGCCCTTTTTTAAACCTCCAACAAAGTATTAAGGGATAAAACCCAAGAATGCAAATCCAGCTGCAACTGACCTGGTTTGTATATATCAATAAGGGAAATTTTAATGAAAGGAAGATTATGTAGTTTCCATAAAGGATGAGCTTAAATAGGTAGAGTGTATAGTAATTTAAATAAAAAGGATAGTTTAATTTTTTTTCTTTTTCTTTCTTTTTTTTTGGTTCAAGATTTCAGGATGATTAACAAAAGGAAATAAAGATCTCATGTGAGGGATTATGAGCACTGGTACCGTAGGCTGAATAATGGCCTGAATATCTCGCATTTGTATTTTTCACTTGTTTTGATTGTGTGTCTAAAGTTCCCAGAAAAGAAATTTCCCTTTTTCCTAGCTTCTACCACTCCAGTCTTCAGTAGATTATTTTTTATTTCTTTTTCCTTTTTTTTTAAAATGAAAGCCATTGATTGTGTTGTAGCACCTGAGGACAGCAAAGGATTATGCTCTGTTTTTTTCAAGACCAACTCAGATTCTTTAAAGGCCAAGGTCTCTGCTCTTGAACTGAACATCTCAGGACTTAAAGAATGAATGAATGTCTTTGTGTTTGTCTTAGATCAGTCAGTCTTTAAAGGCAGCACAGCTCTTTGGAGTAGAAGAGGTTGGTTCAGTCTAGAATAAACAGACTTGCTAATAGGTAATAGGATTTTTGCAAACAAAAGCTGTTTTGGATATGGGAAAGTCCCAATTTCTGTGTTTCTGTAGGATCAAAGACAAAGATTGAACTTGAAAGGCAGAGGAAGGAGGGCTTGGAATTGACTCTTTTTCTCACCCTCCAACATTTAGACCATCAGCCAGACCTAAACTTTATTCTTTTACTGGGATATGTGTTCCCAGTTAGTTCCCCATGACTTGTGTTTTCTTCGTGCTTTAACAACAATGCTTTTAAAACAAATACCTTCAACATTGCCACTAGGAGGTTATCTCACCAAAAATGTCTTTGAAGCATTTTGCATCTGAAAGTGTAGGTTAGTTTACAAATTCTCAGGACACATGGTAGAGGATCAGTGATTTTGAGCAGTGTACAAACAGCCTTTTCAGCACACTGAATTGTATTTTCAGACTTGAATCAAATATGGATAATGTGTCAGTGCAATTGTAGGCTGTTACTGTAACTCAGCTGAAAGCATGTTTAACAGGTAAAAACAGTCACTGCTTAAATTCAAAAGACAGAGACACTTTTAATGGATTATTCTTTGCATGATATTTAAAGATATGTAGTTAATACTACAGTGGGTAAGATCACAAATCTCAAATAGTGTAGAAATAAATGTAAGATGTATCACTGATATGTAAACATGGTCTGGGGGTAATTTTGATACAAGCACATCTATATAAATAAAACTTTACCTGGTCGTACCTATTGTAATTTTGAAGAAAGCTGTTGATAACATTGACTGTTTTCCTACCTGTTTTTTTCAAATATTTTCAGTCTTTTAATAAGAGTACTCTTAGTTGCTTTAGAAGCAACCTCAGATATAATTGTTTCAATCAAGTTACTCTTACATGTTGTCTTCTATCTACATGAATCAAGGCCATTAAAGGAATTTCAGCATAGAAGGTACTGACCCCAATCATGTGTGGTAGCCACAGCGAGAGGTCAGACCTGGAGATCAATATTTCTTATGAAATCCAATTGAAGGCATTTTTATGAGCATATGCTGCAACCCGAGTATGTTTTGATCTCGTTTGACCTTACTATAGGATTATGAGACTTATCTGCTTTAATCAATTATACTGTACCTTTTGCTCTTTAGATCCCTGTGTTATATATCATGGTCCTCATACACATACACACAAAAAGGATGGGGGCAGGGGTGGCATAGAATTGGCAAGGCTCTTTTAGGGCCATGTTTGGTTTGACCTCAGTATGTTAAGACAGTGTGGTATAAGCATTCCCCAATGATTCCCTGGACTTGGGGGCGGGATTTGGGTGCCCCAGTTCCGAACTGAAGAGTACCTTCTGCAGGTCTGATTTGTAATCCAGCCACCTTGGTATTTGTGCATTTTCCCAGGTAACCTTTTTTTAACAACAGTGTTGATTCAGAAGCTTGTCAGAAAGGAAAAAAAAAAAAACCAACAAGCAAAAAAGCTAATTTGTTGCAACTTCTCTCTGTTACTAAAGAAACCAGCTTTTCTAAATCCAGATTGGGCCCTAACCAGGGTGATGGTGGACAGTTTGAAATCCCAGCTATCCTGGGAGGTCTAGTGTAGAGAGAACCAGCTCTCTAGTCCCAGGTCTTCCTCCTCTACATATCACAATGGGAGAAAGGCTGATTTTCAACTTGCTTCTTTTGTAGAAATTCCTCATACCCTCTCATATCCTGTGCCAAACACATCTCAATATTCTATCTTGGATGTTGAAAATGGAACATGAAATTCGGCCCTGAAATATCTAAGAGCAAGAGAAGAGCCATAAATCTAAGTCTGTAAAATGCATTTGAGTTGCTAGTGAATAGAATTGAAATTCATTTTTCTTCCTTCGAATCTGTTTTTTATCTTTGGACTTGTGTTGGATGAGGCAGAGCTGGTACTTCATTGACAAATACCACTGAGATATTTTGAGATTCTAGAAATTTTACTTATGGACACCCAGGAAGGTGCCGTCTCCAGAACCGTGTACACACTGACGGCAGGAGGGAGGAATAGACTCAATTTAAAGCTTTGTAATAGCAAAATGAAGCCATGCCTAAATAGGTGTTTCCCATTCATGCAATTACTAATGAAAGTCTTAGGACACATAGTTTGGTTTTTCCATTTTTATCACTCTTTGTTTGAGGACTTCATGTGTTCCTTACCTAGTCTTTCGTGAAATTGATCATGGCTCTTCTGAAGATTCCTTCAGAATTTCCGAAGCCTTTCTATTTTTTTAGCCCATTATTCTTAGCTTATGGTACAGCATTAGTCATTAAAATACATTTTCTTAGCTCTTCTTAGCAACTCCGTGTTAAAACATAACTTGTTTTAACAGCCAACCTTTTTGCATGTTAAATTAACTTGATGTAGAAAATTAAGAAAGAAGAAAACCCACCCATTTATGCAACTATGTTATTAAACTGTCTTGATGCTTTCATTTTTAAAGTCTTAAATTTTGTTTTAAGGATTCCAGAAGGTTGGTGGAAGACCAACTACTACTTGTTGCCCCACATAGATCGGTTGGCATACAAATCATACTAGTTTTGACAGCATTTATTATCAGATTCTATAAAACAATTGTATCATTGAACATAAGCTACTATTAATGTAATTATGTAGTTTTCATAATACAGGTCATGTATTTTGACTTTTTAAATTCATTTTGATGAATATTTACTAAACATCAATTTGTAGATTGCAATGCTGGTAGTTAAGTGGCTAACTTAAAAAGTCTCTAAAAGTAATGGTTTAAAAAGTAGAAAATTAAAATCGAATTTTGAATATATACAACAGTCATTCTCCCATATTGATGTAGGGTCAAGGCTTCTTCTTAATATTGTGCCTTTAGTTTGAGCTTAGTGTCTTTTTCTTTTCTTATTTTTATTTCACAAGCCACACCTCTAATTACTTGTTTCTTCTTTAAAGACACTGATGAAGGAATTTGAACCCAGATTCTTTCTGGGTTTCAGATGCTATAATATACTTTTTGCTCTGGGAATCTTTTGCAATTTTCTTGCCCATATAATTCAAAGTTATTTTATTCTTTTTTTTTCGAACAACTCACCATTTGGAGTTTCTTCAAAGTATTCAACCATGTTCTAGGAGAAACTACAATTATTTCTCATTTCCACAATCATATCAGAGGTTTACATAAGATGAAATTACATAACAGGAAAAGAACAAATGGCATAAACAGGCTTGTGCCCTGGGTTTTGGTAAGCGCACCGCCCAACAGGTGGTTGCAGAGGAGTTCAAGGCCCCCTTGGCCTGGTGGCTGTGACTTTTTCACCATGCAGTGGGCCTAGCAGCGTTCATTACCCTGGAGAAGTGGTCTCAGTAAGCTGGCTAGGGGAAGCGACGTAAAAAAGTGACTCCTTTAGTAGGTAACAGTATTAAAAATGTGAGTCAGTCGTGACCATATATTTTAGGGACTTCCATGGACGGGTGACAAAGATTTGTATTACAAAAAACCCAAAACCTGTAATCTTGAACCTTGTGATAACTACAACCCCCAAGAACCAGTTTAATCTCTCTGAACTTTAACTTCCTCCTCTGGGATAATAAGGGTGATGCTAATAACCTACATCAGATAGCATGTGGGAAAGAGCTTATAAACTGCATGACATTCTACTATTTTTATGTGAAGAGAAACAGGAAAGGGGATGGACTAGTGACTGTCATCCAAGAACACATCAGGCCTTCGAATTCAGTTGAAATGTTAGAGCTAGTTTGCAACTGAGCTTGAGGGATCTTGCATCACAGTGAGGGATCATTGTGCCTGTAGGCCCTTGGGGCACTCCTGTATTCCTGTCTGATAACCCCTGGCACAGTTAACACATAGGGTGGAAGTGAACCTCAAGTCGCCTTGAAAGAGTAGTTAGAAACGAGAGACCGCCATTTTAAAGCCATTATGTTTTAAAGCCTATTTTAGACATATTTTATCAAAGAGAGGAACTGAAGTTTTG
Organism: Manis javanica; assembly: GCF_040802235.1. NCBI lineage: Eukaryota > Metazoa > Chordata > Mammalia > Pholidota > Manidae > Manis > Manis javanica. The sequence goes on from NC_133162.1 coordinate 67,990,953, forward strand.
GGGAAAATGAGTGAGATTGTTGAATCATCTGGAAATCTGAAACCTTCAGAAATTTGAAGATTTCTTGATGAAAGAAAGAATGCCCCATGGCTCCCTTTTGTTCCAGTGCTACACTAATTGTCATTCTGCCTTTGGTGTTGTAGAGAACATTAGTAAAAATAGGCGCTGTCTGCATTTCATTCTATCGCCTCATTTTAGGAGTTATTATTATGATTAAGGTTTCAGAGGATTAGTTGGTTGCTTGCATCCATGAAGGAGCTCTTTTAGATGTATGCTTTTACATTTTGGGGACCTTTAGTATTAGGATTTTGAAAACATTTGTTTCAAGTCTGTTTGTTGGGAACTTCATCTTGAATTATATTTCAGCGTATTACTTTTTCTGTTATAAGTCTCTATTTTTCCAGCCAGGTTGTTGATTGTACATAAATCAAAAATTGCCATTCCCAAGCTTAAAAAGAGGCTAGTCATAAACAAGTCTGCAAACTGAATTCAGAATTAAGTCTAATAGGAGTTTAGCAGCTTCCAATGATGAGGTTTTGTTTCTGAGGCCTTTTCCTAAAAGTGATAGTATATATCATTATAGCAATATAGGTTGAAAGAACATTAAAAAAATCATCTGAGTCTGTGCAGCTACTTTAGCATTGATACCTTACAGCTAGGGTTGTGAGAATAGAATTTTTATGCTAAACATTTTGATAAGAATTCTTGACGATATCAGCTTACCTCCTAAGACACCCTTCTGACAGCTACACATGACCCTTGGCATGATCCTTCTGTGAATTGCCAGGGAGTTAGAAGTTCGCTAAGAAAAAATCACACCCTTATCATTATTTTGGGATCAGACTCTTGATTTTGTGCCTTGAATTTTACTTTTAGAAGTGTGGAAGGATTCTTCCCAGAATCTCAGTCTTGGGAGTGGCTTGGGAATTTAGATAATAACAATAGAGCTGTCATTTGTGAAGTTTTATTGTGTGCCAGGAGGGCCAGCACTTGACACACTTGGCCGTTGAGTGCTTGTAAATAAGACAGCCATCTGGGCCTGTAGCCTAGGTATGGTTAGCTCAGTAATACAGGTAATGGAGCAGGGTTTAGAGTGGTTCTATAATTTGCCTAGGACATGCGTAAGTGGCATAATTTGATGTATTAGGAAGATGGAATGATCATTTCACAGGTAATCTCTCCCCACCCCAGATCCTAATCCACTGATACATGTGACTATATCTGTATATACTGCCTCTTTTAAGTCTTTAACTCCTACATAGATGTGGCATTTGCCATGATAAACTTCTTAAATGGCATATCTGCTCTGTACCTGTTCTTTGCTATGGTAAAGAGAGTCTTTTTAACTGGAGAAATTGCCCTGGTTTTCCGCCCAAGGAGAAATTTAGGAGATGTTTCAACAAAAGATAAAGAATGTGTTCCTCTAAACTTCTATTCCTTGATTTCTTAACTCTCTGTCTCCTATAACTGCTTGTAGGTGATCCAATAGAACAGTCATAGACTTTATTTTTCTGCTTCCTAAGATCCAGTCCAAACTGTCTTCTCTGCCCATTCCAAACTGACTTTTGATTACAGTAGTTACTGTATCATGTATGCTGAGACTGTAAATGTTTGGTGTTGCATATGTGTTCTGCACAGCATCAGAATTCTCTCTCGGATCCACACTACAAGGAATCCACCATTGACTAGCCAACAATCCTATGAAGAGCGATTTTGGAGAGACCCTGCCAGTCTGCCAAGGATACCCCAAACTGGACCCAGTCATTGCTTACTCATTTTCCATTTCTGTGTAGCCAGGATCCCTAAGGAAAAAAACATTATATCCTTTAAAGTGAAATAACATGATTGAGATTTCTACTTTTGCAAACTCATAAAAAGAAAATGGAAATAGGTCAAATACTAAGATTGGGCTGGACAGTCTGGGGAGCCGTGCTGAAGGATAGGAATTCTGTGACATCAGGAAGCCTGTAAAGTCAAGATCTCATAGGACGGTGAAGGAATCCCATAGACTTGGAGTGGCAGCTGTAAGCATAAAGAAGAGAAGTGAGATTGCTTACTCAAATTTATTGTTAAACAAAAGTTTTTGTCGGCATAATGGCAAAAGAGAGACTCTAGGAATGAAAAAATGAAAATGGGGTGCAGAAATGTTTATCTTAAATACTATCTTGACTGAATTCTGTTACCTCACTTTTCAACGTGAGAGTTTGTATTAAAAACTGGCAGATGTCCCCTGATGCTGAATAGCCTCAATTGGTAGTTCTTCCGCCTTCACCAAATGGGAGGTGTGTTTACCAAGTATCAGCTCTATTAGCTCCCAAATCTGTTTATGCCAGTTGTCCTTGATACTGTAATTAGGTAATGTATTTAAATAGTATGCAAACCAATTAATTAATTGTGTTTTCTATTAAAACTATAAGGTGATTACTTTAGATATACTCTATAAACATAAGTCATTTAAAAAATGCTTCTTCAAGTTGTGGGCAAGTTTAAGGGAGATTTACTTATATAAGAAATCTGTATGTGGATTGCTTCCTATGTGGCTTTAACTTTTCATTCCACAATAAGTAAACAAACTGAAAGATTGTGGTATACCTTTTGGTGTGGTTTTTCAGAGAAAGCAGAAATTTTCTTAGTAAAAAGCTTTAAATTCTACAACCAAATATTTGGCAAGTGAACATGCATTTGTATATTTTAGGTTAAAATAAACAATAAAATAAATTTCACTTTACCCATGTGACAGATTAACAAAACACAACAAAGTGTGTTTTTAATACTTTTAAATATACTAGAAAATATTTATTATTACCTAAAACTTCATATAGAAAATGATTAAAGGTGCCAATTATGCTTAACTATGTAGATTAATAGATAGACTTAATATACAGTAACTTTATCAAACTGTTAATGGTGGCTATCTCTGGATTGTGGATTAGGAATGCTATTAAATCTATTGTACTTGACTGTATTTTCTAAGTTTTATTTAATAGTTGTGAATTATCTCTCTAATTAGAAGTTACTAAACTTCTGAAAAAGTAGAGAATAAGCTGCATGAATCCACTCAATATTGGTCTTGATTCTGTGAAGATTTTTTTTTTTGGTCTAAGAGTTTGTGTCTTAATTTGTGGTGTCAGCATTAAAGAGTTGACTGAGTTGGGTTCCTGCTGTGAAATGCAGATGTGTACAAATACAAACGTGTTGCCCTTGCTCATGGGAAATAATGCCTTATTAAAGGCAGAGTATCATACCCTGGGCCTTGGATTATTAGCCTTGACCTTATAAGGATAAAGAAGATGAAAGTTTCATGATACTTGTTGGCTCTTCCAGGCTGCTGATGTTGAGCAGTCTTTAGTAGTATTGCTAGGTATGGATATAACCGACAGAAATAATCAACTGTGTATACTAATGGATTACTTCCTCTATTTTAGGGATCCAATGACAGGAAAATGTAAAGGCTAGTTTGCAGTGTTGGGTTGTAGAAGGGAGGGCTTAAGTCAGATATAAACAGGTGGGATGACATTCAGAGATGTAGTAGATGCTGTAAGCCTCTCAGAATCACAGGGTTTTTATTTTCATAAGAGTTAGGTGGTGGACTACAGAAATAAATTCCATAGGCCAAAGGAAGGTGTTGATTTGTAGGGCACATAGCCTTTTAGTTTTGTGATGCATTGTGCTCAAAGTCTTTTAGGATAGTTCACAAATACATTGGTGAGCAAAAGTCAGAAGACAAATATTTTTCTGTTATATATGGTTTAATGGTAGAAGTCAAGAAGGTGATTATTTTGGGGGAAGAGGCAGGTAGTGAATGAAGAGACCCAAGATATGGGACTTTAGGATATTGATAATATTCTGCTTCTTGAGCTGGCTGCTAATTACATGGGTGAGTTCTGTTCATCAAAATTCACTAAGCTCTATACTTAACGATTTGTGCACTTTTTGTATACATCAATACAAACTTTAAAGTATGAAATAAATCTTTCAAAACATTTGTTTGGCCTTCACTTCAAGCAGCCAAGTTGGTGGCTTGAATTTATGGATTTTTCCATTTATAGATACTGGATTGTAACTTGAGTGTTTATTGTTCATGTTTCGCAGTCTAACAAACACAGGTCTTCCTCGTTTCAGCAGCTTCCTTTGCTCTCAGGATCTTTGCTAGGTAAGACTCCATCCATGCAGACACCCTACTTCTTTTCAATTTAAGCATTTCTGATTGGATATTTTGTGTTTATATTATGTAATATTTTTTTTTACCCATATCAGGAGTGTTTCTGATGCCTCATAAGTGACCACACATTTCACATCTTACATGTGTGAAACCATCCTAGTATTCTGAGAGTGACTTTATCAGTTCTGCAGGCACTCATGAGTGCATGATGCACAAGAAAGATAGTTCATCACCTGCATTTATGGTATTGTTGAGAAGACCAGGACGTATGTTCCAGAGAATAATAAAGTGCTGAAGCTATGATTCCAGCTGAGAAATGTATTAGGCCATTTCAGAAGATAGTGATCAGAGCAGATATAGGTAGTATCAAGGGAGAACTTGTCTAGGCAGAGAAACAAGAATTGAGGCCAAGGGAATAAAAGGCCATTCACAAAGGTGGAAGTGTGCATGTGCACCCACTTGTGTGGGAGCCAGTGAGGGTCTGGCCTGGTGGGCAGAGAGGGTTTCTCTGAATTAGTGAGGCAGTTCAGCTTTCCCTTGGGACAGGGCCTAAGTAAGGTGGGGGGACTTGACTTGGGAGGACAGAGCTAGGCTGCTAAAAATCAGTCAGGGTTGGTCTGAGGAATTGGCCGAGTATCTGTGGTATTTTCAGAAGATACAAGGTCTCCAGGATGGCTTGGAGGGAGGAATGAGCAGCAAATTCTAAAGATTCTGCAAGGCTAATTTATCCCAAATCATTTAAAGATATGGTCTTCGACTTGTGCTGAATATATTTGAATATTTCATTCTAGTGTTGCAGGAAGCAGTAGAATTGGGTGTTTTAAAATGTTTAGTTTTCTCCGTAGTCACATCAACAGAGCCCCAGATTTAATTTAAAACAGTAGCTTTTAAATATCTAAAAATGTGCAAGTAGAGTTAGAAGGACAATAACAAGAAGAAACTCTTGATTTTACTGCTGCACCTAAGTAAACCTGTGACTACCTTCAGGCTTTTCAGAGGCAAAAACTACTTTTACAGACTGATTGCCACGTCACCCTTCTGGTTGCGTCTGAAGTCCTCTTTCCAAGCCACTCAGCACCTCTTGGGATTGAATGCTGCTGTTGCATGGCACTGCGAAGGCAGTGGTGCTGTTGATTCCCTGTCTACACTCATCACGTGGTGGGGAATGAGAGGGGGTGCACCCTGTGCTTTGGAAACCTTGAGGATGGGTCTGTATAAGATGAAGCTGTCCCTTGGCCTGCAGGAGGGCTCTGGTCATCTTCATAGCTGTTGAAATTAGTTATGTTACCCACTTTGTTTACCTTTAGATTAGAATCAGATTCATCACTCTTCCCAGCTTACTGGGGTGCTCATTGTTACCAGGTAGAGGGGCTCCAACACTGTGTAAGTACACATGTTAAATCAGTATGAATAGCCAACAGTGTCTCTCCTGTGTTTCACTGATCAGATAATTTTCACTTATGTCAACCTTTATAATACGGCCGCTGACATATACTAGTGTTATTTGCTCAGAGTATTTTCAGTTTATCTATTTTTTCTGACTTAGGTAAGGTACTTTTTTTAGTTACTTGGGTCTTTGTGTATTTCAGAAGAGATTTTTGAAAGGAAGGCAGCAGAGCTGTACATGGGTTTAACAAAGTCAGTATCAAATCTGTGTTTCCCCTTCATCAATTGGTTTCGTAAGCTTCTCAGTGACCTTCAGTGGCACCATTGCTGATGCTCATCTTTCATCGTGAGCAGCTCTGAGTAATTTATGATAAATAATGAAATGCTGTTTCCTACAATGCACTGCAAATGGCTGAGTGTTGTAAAAGTCTAAAGAGCTCTATTACTTCTAAATGACTAGATAACATAAAACTGTTAACCCTAAAGTAAAAAGGTCCTGTAGGACTCACTGCATGCAAAGCACAGTCCTCCTCTGGGTACCTTCTGATAGGCCTTCTGCACCCGAACTCTGCAGGGACTGGTGTCTGAACAAATACTTTCAAGAATGTCAAGGAGAGGTGTATGCCTTTCAGATGGTTGGGTGGGCTAGGAGCAATAGCGGTTCATGTATTTGGAGTCAGAAACTGGAAGATTTGTTTAAAGTCTGAAATCCTTAATTTTCTAAAATGGCATACTCAGGGGTAAGGACTTGGGTGCTAGGAGGCAACAACATAAATGTTTTGTTTGAGCACTGATGCTGAAAGAGATATTAAAGACCAAATGCTAGAATAATTGTATTAGAACAAAGCTTTCTGGCTGTCTGACTCTTTTTTTAAAAATTAACCTTTACCATGATGTTTTCAATCACTCACATATACAAAAAAAATTATCAAACATCCAGTGCAACTCTCAGCTCTCTTGTACTTTATAATGTATTAGTACAGTTGCTGAATGTTGTCCACAGTGAATGTGTGTGTTCTCATCCTGGTTGCCGTAGAATAGCTGCCTATCTAAGTGTTGGGGTTTGAACACTTTAATTGCCAGTTACAGAAAATCTTTATGTATTACACTTCCATTGTGAAAATTGAATTTAATTGCTGGTCATTGAGCTCTTTATACTGAGAGAAGAGTCTCTTTGTGAGCAAACCATAGAGAAGGGTGATCTTTGGCCAGCAATTCTTTTAAACTCAAACACTGCTGAAGTTTGTCACTAAATTTTCTCACATTTCCTCAGACATTATTATTACTGTGCCAAATGAAGTCATCTGTTTCCCCTTCTAGAGCTACTTTCTTTCCTCCAGATAGCAGCTACAACATATGAAATGAATTGCATAAAAATAAGTTACACATCCTGCATTTTGGGAAGAAGAACCCTTAGCTGTTCCATCAGTTTCTTTACACGGCTGCACCGGAAAGTCCACTTCAATCTCCAATTATTGGTTCCATGCAATCAGTTGAACTACTGGAATTTTCCAAAATAGAAATGCTTTTGTGATAGGAAAATCATGCTGTTTGAATGTTCAAGAATATTTTTGCTTTTGATGAATAAGGTGTTTGCCATGTATTTATGGGAGAGAGAGATTCAAAGAAGAAAAACTGTTCCCAGAAACCTCTTTGGTAACTGGACTGTATGGTTCAGCTTCCTGACCATCTACCATCTGTGTAAGCAGTGGGGCATTGTCAACACAGCCCACTTCAAGTACCTAAGCAAGGACCCTGAAATTTATAGACTGTCCAGGCTTTTTTTAACTCTAGATCTCTAGTCTACCACTTTCTCTTTGATGCTCTGCCATTTTGTAAACTGTGAAAAAGGAATCTGAGGAACAGGTGATGGCGTTGGAGACCGAGGAGAGTCTTACCTTAGGGAAGTTTGTGTTCCTTTGCATAATCTTGTTAATTGTTAAGTTAGTTTTTTCTTTGCTTCCAAGGAAAACTGGGGATAAGATAATTAGAAGAGTCATTGTATAAGGGAGAAAAGTAATTAAGACACAGTGGGAAGGCCATTGGATCTGGTTTGGGAAGGGACGCTCAGCTCTGCCACTCAGCTGTTTAAAACAATCCCCAGAATCTCTGGTTCTTCTGTAAAAGAAGCTGTTGGACCAGACATTCTCTGAGTCTCCTTGTGGCAGAGTCCCTGAGGCCAAGTTTTGAATTTGAAATACAAATCTTTGTGGGATTTTTGAATTACTTAGCATTCTGGACCTCTCTCTTGCCCCCTTCCCTTACCCTAAGAGGAATTTTTGGCTCCCCAGAGGAATTTTTTTTGGTTGTATTTTTTTGTTGGGTTATTTTGCATTTCAGTATTTATTAATACCTATGTTTTGGTGTACCACATAGGTGGGACTTGATTAGATCCTAAAGTCTGGTGAGCTTTGCTTGTTTAGGACTTGGAAAAAATAGTTCCTTCTCCTTCTCCTGGCAGATGTAGAGCTTGGTATAGCCAGCTATAGGTCTGTTATTGCAAAAGTATGTGTATGACATACATATGAAAGTAAATAGATTCCAAAAACAGGTATGAGAAGGCCTGGGAGAATTACAGGTACACACAAAATATATCCTTTGAAAGTGTAGATAAATTCACTTAGTTCTAGATATAATCACAAAATCTCCTGCATTAGCTAAACAGAATTCTTAGTCGCTGTATTTTAAAGTGGCTCAGGAAGAACAGAGGACTAAGAAATGGTATTTCCAAAGCACTGTTATAAAGGTGTCTTGATGGAAGACATTATTTCCTGGCATGTTGTTTGGTTTGGTTGATATGATTTCATCCATTGAATTAGAACACAGCTCTGTGCTATGATCAAGTCAGCGACATTTAATTCAAAGTTGAGGCGGCTAGTGTTAATATTTTATTTTTTTATGGGGAGCACCTTCTTACTTATTATAAAATAGGTCATGTTCACTGTAGAAAATGAGAAAATACAAATAAGAGAAAAATTAAAGTCAACTGTAGTTCTACCACCCAGAGGTAATTACTGTTACCTTTTAGTTGAATGTTAGCCCAGTTTTTTGCTCTGTGAATATGTATGTTTTTTAAAAAAATGGAATTATAGTCTAATACTCTTTTAGCTATCTTTAATGACTCTATGCTAAAGTACATTGATGTACTGAAATATAATGAGCTTATCAGCTTTTGAAAATTTAGTTTGTTTCAGTCTGGTTATTGTTAAATAAAATTCTGCCTTGAAAATCCACAACATGGAATGGAAACTTTTGGTCAATTTGTATGCAAAAAAAAACCTTATAGTTTTTACCCATTTTCCTAAATTCCCATCCAGAAAGATTGAGTGGATTACATCTTTGCCACTGTAGTGTTAGAATGCCCTTCTTCCCATGGCCCCCATCCCATCCTTGTAGGTGTTTACGTATCATCAGCAACAAAACAACCAGAAAACCCCTTGCCAACTAGACAGTTTTAAAACAGCATCTTGTTGGTGTTCAGTCTTGCATTTCTCTAATTACAAGTGAGAGGCAGTATTGTTAGATGGTTATTAAAATGAAAGGTGGAGGTCATAGGGGAGGTTCATGAGCCTTTCTGTCTGCATGTGCCATGTGGCCAGATGTCCCTCTGCATCATCCAGGGCCTCGCCTCAGCCAGGGATGCTGTAAGGAAGAGCTGAGGCTCACTTAGAAGTACTGAAGCTGTCCAGGGTAATTTAGTAACAGTTTTTTCCCTTAAATCTAGAAATAGTCTTGTGGATAGAAGGTGGTCATGGTCACGAGGAGTCAGCAACTAAGGAATAAGGTGCAACTATTCTTAACTAAGCGACCTTAGAGGTTGGGGCATATTAGGTTATTTGGCATTAGCAAAAACCACTGTGCGAAATGTTAACCTGCAAGTTGATAGCTAGTAACATTCTGATAGAGAACACAAACAGATGAAAAATGATAATTTCTGTATATCCAGAGTGCTTAAATTGCAACTTTCTCTGTGAGTGTAGGCAATGCCTGGGGACTGCCCTACCTGCTCTGACCCTGTCCTTTCTAGGACCTCCTCAGTGTTCTGCTCCATAATATTCTATTTCCACTCTTCTGCTCTGTGGTGTGGATGTTGAGCTGGAGATGCGGCTCAACTTCCAGGGAAGTAGTATAAGCTGTTCTGCATCTGGGCCTAGCAACAGCTGCTGCCTTCAGTGGCCACAAGTCTACTGCTGTTCCCACTAATAAGTGCTATGGAAACCTGGTGAGCTCAAGAGCTGGTGAAGAGGTGGGTGAACATTAAATCACTAAGTGACACTGGATTTTCGAATGTCACATTACAAAAATAGAGCCACCTGAGAAAGAAGCAGGGCCATGACAGCATCCTGTAGCTCCCTGTCTTTTGGCATCTGTGTCCCATTGGCTAAATCATCTCCACGAGGAGCAGGGGGATTCAGTGCTCAATTATCTGCATGGGTTGGTCAGGCTGAGATGCCCCTTCTCTGGAATATCATTAACACACAAACCACAAATGGATTAATTTGATTTGGAGTAACAAATCTTACTCTCTTAAGGCTTTGCTGATCATTTACAAATCCATCTTTTAAGCTTTATAGTTGGAGGATCAAGGCAAGATACCTTAGCATCTACCATGTTGTCAACATTTTATTTTTACATTAAAGGAGAACTTGCAAATGTTGTATCACAGATCGATAAATTCTGACACTTCCAAATTAATAGACTTATGTATTCAGATTCTTAGGCCAAATACCCTTAGTAGTCTTAACTTCAGCTGCCCACAGGGGAACCCCTAGAAGTTAATCTGGTGGACTGTTTGTCAGATTTCATTTAATATGGATGTTCACTTTTTTGTTTCATTTTTCACTATCTGATAATTTTACCATCTAATTAGGTTGAAAATCAGCAATTGGAATTGGAATGCATATAATAGTTGTTTTTTTCTCTTGATCACAGTTACACTGTTAATGATGTGATTTATAGCCCATGTATATGTGTGTGAGTATGTGTACCTTAGAAACAGCAGGGGATGGCAAGTCGGGAATTGGGTTGAAACAATATTTTGCTTCATATTATGTATCTGAGCTTGATGGAGTCTGTCTCTGTGAGCCTCAATTTCCTCATTTTCAAAAGCTGAGATAGTGACTACTTTTGAGTACCTTATGCTGCTGCACAGTCTATAGACATAAAGCTGCCTTATAAACCAGGGTGTGGCACAGATTATACATTAGAAGTCAAGGGATGTTTGAATATATGAGAATTGCAACAAATGGAAATTATTAGAAGTGGCCAGACATTGTTTATGTCATGTGCTAGTGCTTTTCTTGGGGAGCAAAATTTAATCTTAAATATTTAGTACTGTACTTCAGGATGGATGGTTTGAAAAAAAAATTTAAGATGGAAAACACTGTATATAAGAAGTGAATGATGCTCTGAAATTTTAAATCCCACAATGATGTTGACTAGAAAATACCAGTTTCCAGGCTTCTGGGCATGAATTGCTCAGCCTGTGGGAAAGGCAGCCTCAGCCAGCATGCCCTTTTGGTTTGAGTGCCCCGGAAGTGTAGGATGTTCAGTTTGAAAGTGAGCTCTGTGTCAATCTCTGATGTCTCAATTTCTGACACACTAAAGGAAAGGAAATGTGCCTTTGAAAAGTGAAGAACACTCTCGTTTTCCAGTCTCCTGTGTCACACAATTTCTCTTCATGTTGATTGTTCTTAAGAACTGTGTTCAGTGCAGAGTGAAAAACTTTTCCAAAGCATTTCTTCCAAAGTGTATCTTGATAGATTCTGCAAACTGTTAAGCAAGATTTCATGTGCTGAGTTAAGTAAGATGATTATATTTTTGGACAAAGCTAAAATTCATCTCTTTGACTTTTTCCTCTCTCTTTTCATTTTCTTTTTTTCCATATAAATATATTTTTTAAAAATTCACATATAGTAGTAGATCTAATTTCCAGAGGATGAGACTTTAGGGCTATGTTTTCTTCTGCTTATCTTGAAACATTATGATAAAAAAGTTTTAGGAGGGAGTGAATCTGTTCAGATAAATTAATGGTATGAACAAGCCTGCCTAACTTTTCATCCCTGAGCCCTTAGGAAGATCCTTCATTTTCAGCTACTTATTAAGCAACTACTATTTGCCAGATGCTGTTTTTGGACACCTGTTTGGGCGGCAATAAGGATGATGACTGAGTCATGCTTTGCCCTCCTGGAGCATTCTAGTGGGGGTTTCATATAGGAACACAAGTAAGTAAGATAATTTCTACCAGTGAGAAATGTTGAACAGGATTATAAAATAGAAGGTTTAAATTTATATAGGTGTTTAGGGAGGCTTTAGCTGAGGTCATGATAGTTGAATTGAGTGAGGAAAAAGCCACGTATGGCACTATTAAGGACAGAAGTGTATCAAGAAAAAAAATAAAGCTCAGAGGCCTTGAGGGACAGAAAATGTGTACTTGAGCATAATGAACATGCCCAAGAGTAGGAGGAAGTAAAGTTGGAGAAAGGTAGACAAAGGAAGTTGGATTTGATTTTTATTGTAATAGAAGATCACAGAGGATTCAGGTAGGGGAAGGTTCCTATAGGTTTTATGTTTTGCAAAGGTCCCTCTGGATGCTGGGTGAAGGCACATTCTAGGGGCCACAACTGGAGACAGGGAGATGAATGAAAAGACACCACAGGTGTTCTAGCCAAGAGTCCCTGGCAGCTGAGACTAAAGTGGGCACAGCTGTGGTGGGAGTGATGTGCTCTCAGGTTGCATGTGCCCTCATGGACAAGAAGGGCCCATGGTGTAGAAAAGGCAGGAATGAATGAATCAAGGTTCCCCCTCTAGGTTTCTATCCTGGAGAAGAGGGGAGACGGTGGCATCAGTAAGTGAGGTGGGGCAGATTGAGGTGAGCAGGATTTGGGGGTGGGGATGGGGATGAAAGAGTTGTTTTAAGCATCTTGTGTTCTCCATTCTTCTAGATGTTCACATGGATAGTTTGAGAAGGTAATGGGGTAGAGAGTGGAATGGAGAGATGATAACCCTTGAACGAGCAAACTATATTAAAAAGGGTGGTGGTGAGGGGAGTAGAATGGGGCTCCTGCACCAGCACTGGAAGCCAGAAGTAGGGAACCACCCTCAGCACAACTGGGAGGAATTTCTTATAGCTGCAGTGCAGTGAGGATGGTATCAGTAGCTCTCAACCCTGGATGCACCTTGAAACCCATGGGGAGCTGTAAAAATATATACCCATGCCCAAGAGAATCTCTTTTCGGAGGGAGGGCAGGGGCAGACATCAGTTGTTGGAAGTTCCTTGGGTGATCCTAATGTGTTGCCAGGGTTATGGGCAGCTGGAGTAAAAGGAAGGAAGGGCTGGCCTAGGGTAGTGCCTTTGCAACTTGAAAGTAAAAGCACCTCAGCAGAGCCTCCCAACTTTCATCCTTTGGAGAAGAAAAAGGATGGAAGTTGAGGGAGCGCCGATCTTCCAAGGCTGGGAATGGGAATCACGTGATCCCACCAGTACCAACAGCTGGCGACCAAAGGCCATTGAGACCCCTCGGTCATTCAGCAGGAATGGCATGTCAGGAAGAGAGGGCATATCCCCTAAAGAGAGGAGCAGCCAGAGAGAAGTTGGAGGGTGGGCTTCCCACACATCTCCATGACGAGTCAGGCGCCGGGAGCACTTCAGGCCAAGGCGAGGCTCCCACGGCAATTGTCGGACTCAGATGCCCTCTCCATCCCCGGGGCTGGCTGAATCTACCATTTACAGATGTCATTTACAGAAAATTAAACTCATCCTGCCTCTAACAATTTGGCAATACGTTTTATTATAATACCTAGCATTAGTAAAGGCATAGTGAAATGAGTGGGAATATATTTAAGGTGAAGTATTTCAGTATATACTCTTACCATTATCCAGTAATTCTACTTCTAGACCTCTGTCTGGGAGGACGGAAGGCAGGAAGGAATGAAGGAAATTTTTGTTTGAGGGAGTTTATCTCAGAAATATATGCAAAGGTTTACTAACACAAATTTTTAACAATGTAAGCATTACACATCACTTCTTTAAAGTCGTAGCATGGGAGAAAGCATTTACCATGTATTAGGAGATACGAAAAGCAGGCTTAAAAACCAGATGTAAATCTAGTCATATGTGAATAATTTAGAAAATAAACATTGGTAGTGAGACACAAGTGTAAAAAAAAACCCCGGTAGTTGTTGAGTGGTGGAATTATGGTCAACTTTAACTCTTAAATTTTTCACTTAAATTTCATTTATTCTCACTTTAAATTTTGTTAATTTTTTATGCAGTTCAATTGTCCCAGGGTTTTAATAACAAGAGTTGAAATGGTATTTAAAAGCGATTGATAAATAAGTTCTTAATTTTACATGAGTTTAATATCTGATTCTCTAAATTTGGAACACTCTGCCTCTCAGAGATGTTACAAGAATTAAAAGTGATAACCAGTGGGAACACATAATGTAAATTCCCTGGTAGATAATAGAATCTCTTCAGTGTTAATGCACTGCTGTCTCCACTTCTAACAATGAACTTTATTTCATGGAAGTACAGTTTTTTTTTTTGGTAAATATCTAAATATTTTATAGAAAACTATGTTTTTGAGAGTCTAAAAGTTAGGGGTTCTTACACAGTGTTAGGGACAAGATAAGTTGAAAGGTGATCATTCACATTTTCGAAGGAATCGCACATTAAATAAAATTAAAGAAAAGATTCTGTAAGTAGAGACTAGAGATAATAAAAATGAGAGGACATAGTGAGCCATCTTATCTTAATATTTTTAAACAAGCATCTCTAAACAATTTGAGAAAAAAATTCCAATGTTCACTATAAAACAAGGAACTACTATGAATAATCAAATAGTCATGAAAAAACGATTCTATAAAGAACATCACATGTTCAAGTCAGTTTTATAGGCTAATTTAAGAAAACATTTGAGACATAATTATAACAACATAACTGTTCAAAAGTTTTCTTTTTCAATATTAAATTTAAGAAAATTAAATATTAAGAGGTACATATACTTTTTAAATTTATTATTTATTTTATTTTATATATATATGTTTATTTTTTACTTTGTTATCATTAATCTACAATTACATGAAGAACGTTATGTTTACTAGGCTCTCCCCTACCCCAAGTACCCCTCACAAACCCCATTACAGTCACTGTCCATGGAAGTACAGTTTTTAACCTAATATTTTGTTAGTTTAGGTAAAATAGTATAGTAGATGTAACATAGTTTCATCCTTCGTACTAATTGATAATGTTGGTCATTGGTAAAAACTAGTATCGCAAAGGGATGAACTGTGATTGGTAAGTTATCCATGGTGATTCCATTGCTCTTTGCCAATGACTGGTTTAGGAGAGGGCATTTTTCTAGCCAAGGGGAAGTAAGGGGGAATGTGCTGGAGGCACCAGGAAAGGATTTCTTAATGCGAATTAAAGGCGGGAAGCCACCAGAGAACTTATGTGTTCTGATCTGTCCTTGCTAACTTTTGGTGGGATGGTGAGGTCAGGAGCTGCTGCATCCATCTTGGGACCATGGAGCCGCTAGCCTGGAGATGAAGGGTCTGGCCCTTGATGACTCTGTGGAGCTGCCACAGTAAACAGGCTGCCTACATTGGGCATTTTGTTGACTAAACAGTCTAACAGTCAGGAGGCCTCTGATGGTCAAACGTTTGTCATATGCAGCGAGCAGTTTTGCAGCTGATTGTGGCATTTGACATCTGGTTCCCCAAAACAAATAGAACAGTAGGAAAAGGAATCTACTATATGTCTGCTTAGTTTAAATATGTATGACACCAAATTTTTTCTTTCAATACACTTTTTTCTTCCTACAAATGCCTGGTTAACTTGGCAAAATAATTTCTTTTAATGTTCATGCAAACTTGCTGCTCTAAGTTACTCCAGAAATCAAGCCAAATGAATTGGGAAAGCCTGAGAATCTTAAATAATTATAGCTTTACGGAACACTATATCAAATGTAATGTCCTTGAGTTTAGACAGCATACCAGTAAGATTTCTCCTGACCATGCTGAGGTTGCCACAGTCACTGAAAATTTCATTTAACTGGATTTCTGTACAGTGCTTCAGATATTTACATTCTGATTATATAAAAGTCTAGAATTAAAGTTAGGTTAGGATCCCCTAAAATTTGTTTGTATGTCTTATATGTGTCCTTCAGAGCAAATTTTGCTGCCTGAGGGAGGAAATGTTGTAAATGACAGCTAGATTCCTTGAGTAATTTGAGGAAGTTCTGTGTAAACATGAAAACATTCAGGGCATGTGTTATTATTTATCCAGAAATGTAACTGAAATACTGCTTTATTTTCAGTTAATAATAATAGCAAGTGAAAAATTGTAGAAGTGGCTTTGCTGGAATTTTTTTCCCTCAAGATCATACAAGTTTTCTATTTATTTTTAGCAAGTATTAGTCAATGATATAATGAAATGTAAAGTTTAGATGAAAAATAAGTGTTTGTTGCTGTTTAAAGACAATTCCCTCTCTCTCTTTCTCCTTGGTGGGGGTCAGGATCTCCAGATCAAGAAATCCTAAGGGAAAGAAAGACAGGGGTGGGCTGGGTACAATGTTAGAATAATTAGACTACCTTGAGATCCTAAGGCAGTCACACATTCTTGGTGACTTTGCTGATATAGTCCAGGGTCAGGGCTGAGGGGCTCTGTCCAGGCTGTCATCTCTGCTCCCTGTGAAGTAGGTGGAAGCAGGCTGGCAGCCAAAGCTTCCCTATGCATCCAGCATGGAGAGTAAAGGGAACTAACAAGAATGTGATTGAATTGTACAGTTTCCTCTAAGGAGTCTTGCATTTGGATTAATAAAAAGTATAGTTTCTGTATCTGAAACCATGGCCATTGGATAGTAAAATTTCAATTTATCAGGTCATATATTAAATGAAATCTTTGACAAACTCCAATAATTTACTCTAAAATTAAAAGAGATTGCTGGAGGTGGAGAGCAGGTTTGTCTGTTCTGCAAATCACCTGATTTTTACAGAAAGAACAGAAGCAACACACAAATGATGGTTATCCTGTGGCCACACTTTGGACCATTCATTTAGCTTACATGTTTTCTCAACAACAGTCCCAGAAAGTGTGTATTAGTATGTCTACTTCATAGGTAGTAGGATGAGCTACTTTCAGAGGTGAAGTTAGAGCTCTGACACTGTGGAATTATGGTCACTCAGTAGAAGAGGGCCCTCGTGAAGTTTGTGAGTGTGTCCCTGTGTGTATGTGAGTCGTCTTGCTGATCCTCTTAGGATTGAACTCACAAGGGTACTTGATGTTCCCTTTTCTTTATAGACACAATCACAGGAGTCTCAAGCCGAATCCCACAAATCAGGATTTCCTTTTAATATAAAGAAAAAGGACTTTCTAGAAGCAGTGGATAAGAATTGAGAGAAGCGGAAAAGAGGTAACAGATTTGCATGACCCCAAGCAGCCCTGGCCTGCAGGTGGAGATGGTTTGAGTTAGGGTGGAGGCAGCAAGGTGGTTTATAGGTGGTATAGGATGCAGGGTTAGTTTTCCAATAGAATGGTTACAACCACTGCTCTCTATCTTCAAAATCTTTGGCGTTGGAGTGAATTTTACCTTCTAGTTTTCTAAAGGAAACCAATGAAAATAGTAATGATGACTGTAACTATGCTGTATTGAGCTTTTCCTAAGCACTTGTCATGGATTATAGACAATATCTCATTTAATCATCAAGACGGTGTGATGGGGCAGGTACTCTTAGTATCTCTGTCACTGAAAAGGACCTTGTAGTGTAGGGTAGCTAAGTAATTGGCCCACGTTCTCCCTGCTGCTGATAAAAGGGATCTTGGTTTTGTAATGAGGACTGTGATTTAAAGATCTGTGTTCTATTAGTTCATATGAACTGTTCACTTGGACTCCAAAATATCTCAAAAGATGTGCTGCATATAATATGGTACATAAATAAGTGGATTGTTTTTAGTTCTTGTTTTTCATTTTCGTACAGACTCCGAGCCCCTGTCCCCCTGGCACATGTGGTTCCATCTCAGTCATCACCTGCCCCCAGGTGCATGGCATGTAATTGTATCTCAAAAAAATCTTGCCTAGCTATGCTGGGAACCACGGTAGGACCAGCTGTGTTTCTCATAAAAGATTAGGCACAAGTTATGAATGTGGTTTTTCTCTACTCTGACTCATGAAAGCCCAAGTGGTAGGTTAATGTGATAAAAGAAAACAAAATGAAATAAGCTGGTGTAAAGTAAAGTATAGGGCAACTGACTTCCAGAAGGGAGATAAATGTTGCATGGAGACATCGATGGCAGCCAAATTGCTATCTCTGGTATTTCTGTTTGGCTAATAGTGCTTAATATTGGTTGAAAGAGAAAACTGTGCAGAGAACCAGTAGCTCATATGGTCAGCAGAGCCCGGTTTCAAACACTTGAGTGAACCCATCTGGAGAGCGTCATCCACCAGGGCCCTGCAGCATCATTAGTTGTCTCCAAAAGCCCTTGCTCAAGCACAGTGCACATTGCTGTTGTTTCAGGGCAGCAGTGTGGAGGGAAAGAAAACAAGCATGTCTAACTGGTTTGTGTTTCCCACGTTAAGATCCAAACTCTTCAGTGATCCAGCAGAGCCCTGGGCCCTCTAATATTTGCATCAGTTTTCAGTGATTCTTTGGAAATGCTAATCAGTAAAGGGCATCTTATGACCAAGGTGACAATCATGAATATAACTGCCTTTGTGATTTGGGAATATGTTTTAGTAATCTCACAAATTGGCATCTTCACAGAATCTCACAATTTGGGGAAAATCTCATGGGCTTCTAGTCTAACTGCCATCTCTTGTTTGAATCTCTTGACTATCTCCTGGTAGAAATAGGTGCCCAGCCCTGCTTGGACTCCTCAGTGTCAAGGCTCATGGTCTGCCTATACTTTACCTTCTACTGCCAGATGGTGTTAATCCTTAGAAATGCTGTCTCATTCACAGTCTAATTCTGCTTTCGACCAGGAACCTTACTCTCTGGAGCAGAAAGAACGAGTCTGCCCCTGTCACACCTGTGTGAAGACTGCAGTCTAACTTTCACTAGACCTTTTCCTGTCTAAGAAAACCTGACAATCTGACAAATTTCTTTTCTTTTTTTCTTTTTTTATTAAGGATTCATTGATACACACACTTATGAAGGTTTCACATGAAAAACATTGTCGTTACTGCATTCACCCATATTATCAAGTCCCTCCCCATACCCCATTGCAGTCACTGTCCATCAGCGTAGTAAGATGCCACAGAATCACTACTTGTCTTCTCTGTGCCACACTGACAAATTTCTTTTTATAAGGCAGGACTTCACATCCCCATAGCACCCTGGTTGCTAATTCAGCCACCTTCCTTGGAAATAACTGTGATCTTTGGCAAGTCATCTTCTTTAGGCCATCTTCCTCATCTTTAAGACCAGAGTATCATAGTACCTGCCTTGAAGGTTATGAGAATGAAAGGAGATGATACTTGCTAAAGCCCTGTGCCTGGAAAATGGTTGACCCTTGAATCACATAGTTTGAGCTGTATGGGTCTACTTATATGTGGATTTTTGTTAATATATATATTAGAAACAGTTTTGGAGACTTGACACAGTTTGTAAAAGTATTCTTTTCTTTAGCTTTCTTGTGAGAACACAGTATATAATGCATATAACATACAGAGCATGTGTTAATCAGCTGTTTATGTTATTGGTAAGGCTTTTGGTCGGCAGTGGGTTATTAGTTAAGTTTTTGAGGGATCAAAAGTTTAATGTGGATTTTCGACTCATAGGGGGTTGGCTACATTAAGTCCTACATTGTTCAAGGGTCTACTCTAGTTAGTGCTAAAAAATGGTAGGTATTGTTATTGTCAGTTTCTCTTAACTGCTAAGCCCAGGACTGAATACCGGGCCTCCAGACCAGAATCATCCTGCGCCTTTCATGCAGTGTATTAGCTGCTCCTCCCAGCTATATATCATTCGTCAGTTTGGCATCATGCAGTATTATCTAACTTTAGTCCAAAAGGAAAAGGCATTCATTTGGCCTGATTTGTCTTTATGGATCCTTGTGGGCTGTACGTGATCCCTGTTTCAGTGTTTTATGCACACACAAATCCTGCTGCCTTTTTTTCTTTAGGTTATGGATTCTGTCTTCTTCCCCGTGTTGCAAATCACTGTATTCAGGTATGTTCAGAGTTCTTTGAGAAACTTTCCCATTCTTCATATTCCTCCACGTTTGTGGAATATACCCTTCTCTACACATCCTCTGGCTACCTGGATTGTTATTTCTTGGATCACAGGCCTGAATTTTAGAAGGTTGAAGTGTGTACTTCTCTTTTGCCAGACTTCTTCCTGGCCTCCCAGCAGAACATGGCATCAGAGAGGATCTGAGAAACAATATTCTCTTTCACGTCCGTTACTGTGGTTCTAATAGCCCCAGTAGGAGACAGAAAAATGTCCTTGTTAGATTCAATAGTATATAACTTAAGGATCCCTTTGGTTATTCTTATACTTTTATTATAATTTTCAGCACATTCTGGAAATTGATACATTTTTCCTATTTTGTTCTTATAGGCTATTACTGCTTAAACAGCAGTTGCCCTGTACCCATTTTTCATGTTTTCTTAATGTCCTTTAAAAATTATACCTTATGCTGTGGGCTGGATTGGCACTTTGGATGCATTTTCTTTTGCTCTACACTGGGGTTGTTTGTGATGGCATAATTGAAATTTGCCTTTTGAGATTCTTCCAGAGCTCTTGGGCCATCTTGCCTTTATTAGAGGAGGCAGCCCTGTACAAAAATAAGTAGACTTTAAATAGTTCCATAGCCTTACATTTTGTAATTCTTTTTGTTAATGTTTCTTGTTTTGTATCATTAATTAATCTAAAATTACATGAAGAACATTATGGTTCCTAAACTCCCCCTATCACCAAGTCCCACCCACATGCCCCATTACAGTCACTGTAGATCAGCATAGTAAGATGCTATAGAATCACTACTTGTCTTCTCTGTATTGTACAGCCCTCCGTGCACCCCCCTCCCCACATTATACATGCTAATCATAATGCCCCCTTTCTTACCCCCTCCCCACCTTATCCCTCCCTTCCCACCGATTCCTCCCAGTCCCTTTCCCTTTGGTAACTATTAGTCCATTCTTGGGTTCTTTGATTCTGCTGCTGTTTTGCACCTTCAGTTTTTTTCTTTGTTCTTATACTCCACAGATGAGTGAAATCATTTGATACATGTCTTTCTCCGTCTGGCTTATTTCACTGAGCATAATACCCTCTAGCTCCATCCATGTTGTTGCAAATGGTAGGATTTGTTTTCTTCTTATGGCTAAATAATATTCCCTTGTGTATATGTACCACATCTTCCTTTTCCATTCATCTACTGATGGACATTTAGGTTGCTTCCATTTCTTGGCTATTGTAAATAGTGCTGCAATAAATGTAGGGGTGCATATGCCTTTTTCAAATTGGGCTGCTGCATTCATAGGGTAAATTCCTAGAAGTGGAATTCCTGGGTCAAATAGTATTTCTATTTTGAGTTTTTTGAGGAACCTCCATACTGCTTTCCACAAAGGTTGAACTAATTTACATTCCCACCAGCAGTGTAGGAGGGTTCCCCTTTCTCCACAACCTCACCAACATTTGTTGTTGTTTGTCTTTTGGATGGTGGTGATCCTTACTGGTGTGAGGTGATATCTCATTGTGGTTTTAATTTGCATTTCTCTGATGACTAGCAATGTGGAGCATCTTTTCATGTGTATGTTGGCTATCTGAATTTCTTCTTTGGAGAACTGTCTGTTCATCTCCTCTGCCCATTTTTTAATTGGATTATTTGCTTTTTGTTTGTTGAGGTGCATGAGCTC
Organism: Manis javanica; assembly: GCF_040802235.1. Lineage (NCBI taxonomy): Eukaryota > Metazoa > Chordata > Mammalia > Pholidota > Manidae > Manis > Manis javanica. The sequence goes on from NC_133162.1 coordinate 68,012,358, forward strand.
TTTATATATTTTGGATGTCAACCCTTTATCGGATCTGTCATTCATGAATATATTCTCCCATACTGTAGGATGCCTTTTTGTTGGTGTCCTTTGCTGTACAGAAGCTTTTCAGCTTGATATAGTCCCATGTATTCATTTTTGCTTTTGTTTCCATTGCCCAGAGAGACATGTTCATGAAGAAGTCGCTCATGTTTATGTCCAAGAGATTTTTGCCTATGTTTTTTTCTAAGAGTTTTATGGTTTCTTGACTTACATTCAGGTCTTTGATCCATTTCAAATATACTTTTGTGTATGGGGTTAGACAATGATCCAGTTTCATTCTCTTACATGTAGCTGTCCAGTCTTGCCAACACCAGCTGTGGAAGAGGTTGTCATTTCCCCAATGTATGTCCATGGCTCCTTTATCATATATTAATTGACCATATATGTTTGGGCTAATATCTGGACTCTCCATTCTGTTCCACTGGTTTGTGGGTCTGTTCTTGTGCCAGTACAAAATTGTCTTAATTACTGTGGCTTTGTAGTAGAGCTTGAAGTTGGGAAGCAAGATCCCCCCCACTTTATTCTTCCTTCTCAGGATTGCTTTGGCTATTCAGGGTCTTTGGTGGTTCCATATGAATTTTACAACTATTTGCTCCAGTTTGTTGAAGAATGTTGTTGGTATTTTGATAGGAATTGCATTGAATCTGTAGATTGCTTTAGGCAGGATGGCCATTTTGACAATATTAATTCTTTCTAGCCAAGAGAATGGGATGCATTGCCATTTGTTAGTGGTCTCTTTAATTTCTCTTAAGAGCGTCCCGTAGTTTTCAGGGTATAGGTCTTTCATTTCCTTGGTTAGGTTTATTCCTAAGTATTTTATTCTTTTTGATGCAATTGTGAATGGAATTGTTTTCCTGATTTCTCTTTCTATTAGTTCATTGTTAGTGTATAGGAAAGCCACAGATTTCTGTGTGTTAATTTTGTACCCTGCTACTTTGCTGTATTCCGATATCAGTTCTAGTAGTTTTGGAGTAGAGTCTTTAGGGTTTTTTGTGTACAATATCATGTCATCTGCAGATAGTGACAGTTTGACGTCTTCTTTACCAATCTGGATTCCTTGTATTTCTTTGTTTTGTCTAATTGCTGTGGCTAGGACCTCCAGTACTATGTTGAATAACAGTGGAGAATGTGGGGATCCCTGACTTGTTCCTGATCTAAGGAGGAAAAGCTTTCAGCTTCTCGCTGTTCAATATGATGTTAGCTGTGGGTTTATCATATATGGCCTTTATTATGTTGAGGTACTTGCCCTCTATACCTGTTTTGTTGAGAGTTTTTATCATGAATGGATGTTGAATTTTGTCAAATGCTTTTCAGCATCTATGGAGATGATCATGTGGTTTTTGTCCTTTTTTTTTGTTGATGTGGTGGATGATGTTGATGGATTTTCGAATGTTGTACCATCCTTGCATCCTTGAGATGAATCCCATTTGATCATGGTGTATGATCCTCTTGATGTATTTTTGAATTTGGTGTGCTAATATTTTGTTGAGTATTTTTGCATCTATGTTCATCAGGGATATTGGTCTGTAATTTTCTTTTTTTGTGTGGACTTTGCCTGGTTTTAGTATTAGAGTGATGCTGGCTTCATAGAATGAGTCTAGAAGAATTCGCTCCTCTTCTATTTTTTGGAAAACTTTAAGGAGAATGGGTATTATGTCTTCTCTCTATATCTGATCAAATTCAGCAGTGAATCCATCTTGCCCGGGGGTTTTGTTCTTGGGTAGTTTTTTGATTGCCGATTCAATTTTGTTGCTGGTAATTGGTCTTTTTAGATTTTCTGTTTCTTCCTTTGTCAGTGTTGGAAGGTTGTATTTTTCTAGGAAGTTGTCCATTTCTTCTAGGTTTTCCAGCTTGTTAACATATAGATTCTCATAGTATTCCCTTATAATTCTTTGTATTTCTGTGGGGTCCATCATGATTTTTCCTTTCTCATTTCTGATTCTGTTGATATGTGTAGATTCTCTTTTTTATCTTTATAAGTCTGGCTAGGGGCTTATATATTTCATTTCTTTTCTCAAAGAACCAGCTTTTGGTTTCATTGATTTTTTTTCTATTGTTTTATTCTTCTCAATTTTATTTATTTCTTCTCTGTTCTTTATTATGCCCCTCCTTCTGCTGACTTTAGGCCTCATTTGTTCTTCTTTTTCCAATCTCAATAATTGTACTTTAGACTATTCATTTGGGACTGTTCTTCCTTCTTTAAATAGGCATGGATTGCTATATACTTTCCTCTTAGAACTGCCTTCGCTGCATCCTACAGAAGTTGGGGTATTGTGCTGTTGTTGTCATTTGTCTCCATATATTGCTTGATCTCTGTTTTAATTTGGTCATTGATCCATTGATTATTTAGGAGCATGTTGTTAAGCCTCCATGTGTTTGTGAGCCTTTTTTTGTTTTCTTTGTATAATTTATTTCTGGTTTTATACCTTTGTGGTCTGAGATGTTGGTTGGTAGAATTTCAATCTTTTTGAGTTTACTGAGGCTCTTTTTGTGGCCTAGTATGTGGTCTATTCTGAAAAATTTTCCATGTGCACTTGAGAAGAATGTGTATCCTGCTGCTTTTGGGTGTAGAGTTATGTAGATGTCTGTTAGGTCCATCTGTTCTAGTGTGTTGTTCAGTGCCTCTGTGTCCTTACTTATTTTCTATCTGGTGGATCTGTCCTTTGGAGTGAGTGATGTTTTGAAGTCTCCTAGAATGAATGCATTGCATTCTCTTTTCTCCTTTAATTCTGTTACTATTTGTTTCACATATTCTGGTGCTCCTGTATTGGGTGCATATATATTTATAATGGTTATATCCTCTTGTTGGACTGAGCCCTTTTTCATTATGTAATGTCCTTCTTTATCTCTTCTTCCTTTCTTTGTTTTGAAGTCTATTTTGTCTTATGCAAGTACTGCAACACCTGCTTTTTTTCTCCCTATTGTTTGCATGAAGTATCTTTTTCCATCCCTTGACTTTTAGTTTGTCTATGTCTTTGGGTTTGAGGTGAGTTTCTTGCATACAGCGTATAGATGGGTCTTGCTTTTTTATCCATTCTATTACTCTGTGTCTTTTGATAGCCTGATAGGTTTCCCTTTGTAGGTGACCTTTTACATTTAGGGTGATTATTGAAAGATATGTACTTATTGCCATTGCAGGCTTTAGATTCTTGGTTACCAAAGGTTCAAGGGTAGCTTCTTTACTATCTAACTGTCTAATTAACTCACTTATAAAGCTATTATACACACAGTCTGATGATTCTTTATTTCTTTCCCTTCTTATTCCTCTTCCTCCATTCTTTATATGCTAGGTGTTTTATTCTGTACTCTTTTATGTTTCCTTTGACTGCTTTTGTGAATAGTTGACTTTATTTTTTGGTTTTAGTTAGTATTGGTTGGTCTGCTTTCTTTGCTGTGATTTTTTTTTCTCTGATGACATCTATTCAGCCTTAGGAGTGCTTCCATCCAGAGCAGTCCTTTTAAAATATCCTGTAGAGGTGGTTGTGGGAGGCAAATTCCCTCAACTTTTGCTTGTCTGGGAATTGTTTAATCCCTCCTTCATATTTAAGTGATAATTGTGCTGGATACAGTATTCTTGGTTCCAGGCCCTTCTGTTTCATTGAATTAAATATATCATGCCATTCTCTTTGGGCCTGTAAGGTTTCTATTGAGAAGTCTGATGATAGCCTGATGGGTTTTCCTTTGTAGGTGATCTTTTTTCTCTCTCTGGCTGCCTTTAAAACTCTGTCCTTCACTTTGAGCTTTCCCATTTTAATTATTATATGTCTTGGTGTTGTCCTCCTTGCATCCCTTACGTTGGGAGATCTGTGGGCTTCCGTTGTCTGAGTGACTATTTCCTTCCCCAGTTTGGGGAAGTTTTCAGCAATTATTTCTTCAAAGACACTTTCTATCCCTTTTTCTCTCTCTTCTTCTTCTGGTACCCCTAAATGTGAATATTGTTCCGTTTGGATTGGTCACACTGTTCTCTTAATATTCTTTCATTCCTGGAGATCCTTTTATGTCTCCCTGCCTCAGCTTCTCTGTATTCCTGTTCTCTGATTTCTGTTCCATTAACGGCCTCTCACACCTCATCCAGTCTGCTCTTAAGTCCTTCCAGAGATAGTTTTATTTCTGTATTCTCCCTCCTAACTTGATCCTTTAGCTCTTGCATATTTCTCTGCAGGTCCATCAGCATGCTTATGACCTTTATTTTGAATTCTTTTTCAGGAAGATTGGTTATATCTGTCTCCACAGGCTCTCTCTCGGGGGTTGTCTAGGTAATTCTGGACTGGACCAAATTCTTCTGCCTTTTCATGGTGATAGAGGTAGTCCTATGTGGGTGGCGCATCTCTCAGATGGGAGATCAAAGTCCATTCCTGCTTGTTGGTTGCCTTGTCCCTCTCCGCTGGCCTGTGTTGGTTGCCCACACACTAGGAGCAGCCCTCAGGGTACCCCAGAGATCCCTCGTGAGATGCCAAGTTCTCGCAGATGTAGATGTAGTATGGCTGTTGTACTGTATCCTCTGGTCTCTCTTTTAGGTGTAGTTGTATTTTTTGTATTTTCAAAAATACGTATGGTTTCGGGAGGAGATTTCTGCTGTGCTACTCACGCCGCCATCTTGGCTCTTGTCTGTTAATGTTTCTTTTAATAAGCTTTCTTGATCAGATTAACTTCTCTGCAGGTAAGCAAGGTTTTCTAGGTATTCTACATGTCACAGTTAGTTCCTCTATTAAAAGAAATAGTAATGTCCCAATCTCAAGGGTTGTTGTAAGAATTGAATGGGTTTTTCAGGTCACCCATAAATGGGTGTCACGGAATGCCTAGACCAGTGCTGGGCATGTGCCTGATGAATGTTGACTACTATTGCAGGTCGTCGTCATCATCATCATTCTCACTGAGAGAGAAAATTTCATTTAAAAAAAAAGACCATGTTCTTCTATACCATATGCAGCCAGATGTTCCATTTCCAGATGCTCTCATCTCATTCTACAGCACAATTGTCATTTCACCAAGAGCTCATCCTTCATTCTGTGCTTATTATTGGATGTGCTATTTTAAATGGAGTGATTGGAGAAGAGGAGGTAGCAATGAGAAAGTTTTGAGAAAGCCAAGAAAATATCTGCAGAAACTGTGTCCCAGGCAGGGAGGGGAGCATGTGCCAGAATCGTGACGGGGAAGTCTGTTTGTCCTGTCCAGAAGTAGCATGACCTCCAGTGCACCTTGGCATGAAGGGAAGGGGGTGGGGACAGAATGGCAGCACACGAGCTCAGAGAGCTAACCTAGCCAGGGTCACGTTATGACGAGAGCTTTGAACTTACTCTGTGAGAGATGGAAAATAGGTGGAAACTGCTGAGTGGCTTGCATAGAAACTAGGCAACTGAGGGCTGTGTGTGGAAGCCAGGAGAACAATTGAAAGACTCTTGCAGTGGTCTTGGCATGAACTAAAGTAGGAGCAGAAAAACAGGTATCGGGTATTCTGATGGGAAAGGTATTTTAGGTGGGGTCTGCAATAAAGATTTTTAGAAAATTCATTTTATTATCATTAATCTACAATTACATGAAGAACATTATGGTTACTAGACTCCCCCCTTCACCAAGTCCCCCCTCCCACAAACTCCATTACAGTCACTGTCCATCAGCATAGTAAGATGCTGTAGACTCACTATTTGTCTTCTCTGTGTTGCACATCCCTCCCTGTGCCCCTCTCCCCCACATTATACATGCTAATCATCAGGCCCCCTTTCTTTTTCCCTGCCCTTATCCCTCCCTTCCGACCCCTCCTGCCCAGTCCCTTTCCCTTTGGTAACCGTTAGTCCATTCTTGGGTTCTGTGATTTTGCTGCTGTTTTGTTTCTTCAGTTTTTCTTTGTTCTTATACTCCACATATTAGTGAAATCATTTGGTACTTGTCTTTCTCCACCTGGCTTATTTCACTGAGCATAATACTTTCTAGCTGCATCCATGTTGTTGCAAATGGTAGGGCTGAATAATATTCCATTGTGTATATGTACCACATCTTCTTTATCCATTCATCTACTGATGGACATTTAGGTTGCTTCCATTTCTTGGCTATTGTAAATAGTGCTGCAATAAACATAGGGGTGCACCTGTCTTTTTCAAACAGGAGTGCTGCATTCTTAGGGTAAATTCCTAGAAGTGGAATTCCTGGGTCAAATAGTATTTCTATTTTGAGCTTTTTGAGGAACCTCCATACTGCTTTCCACTATGGTTGAACTAATTTGCATTCCCACCAGCAGTGTAGGAGGGTTCCCCTTTCTCCACATTCTTGCCAACATTTGTTGTTGTTTGTCTTTTGGATGGTGGCGATCCTTACTGGTGTGAGGTGATACCTCATTGTGGTTTTAATTTGCATTTCTCTGATGACAAGTGATGTGGAGCATCTTTTCATGTGTCTGTTGGCTATCTGAATTTCTTCTTTGGAGAACTGTGTGTTCAGCTCCTCTGCCCATTTTTTAATTGGATTATTTGCTTTTTGTTTGTTGAGGTGCATGAGCTCTTTATATATTTTGGATGTCAACCCTTTGTCGGATCTGTCATTTATGAATATATTCTCCCATACTGCACAGTACCTTTTTGTTCTATTGATAGTGTCCTTTGCTGTACAGAAGCTTTTCAGCTTGATATAGTCCCACTTGTTCATTTTTGCTTTTGTTTCCCTTGCCCGGGGAGGTATGTTCATGAAGAAGTCCCTCATGTTTATGTCCAAGAGACTTTTGCCTGTTTTTTTCCTAAGAGTTTTATGGTTTCATGACTTACATTCAGGTCTTTGATCCATTTCGAATTTACTTTTGTGTATGGGGTTAGACAGTTCTCCAGTTTCATTGTCTTATATGTAGCTGTCCAGTTTTGCCAGCACCATCTATTGAAGAGACTGTCATTTCCCCATTGTATGTCCATGTCTCCTTTATCATATATTAATTGACCATGAATGTTTGGGTTAATATCTGGGGTGTATATTCTGTTCCATTGGTCTGTGGCTCTGTTGTTGTGCCAATACCAAACTGTCTTGATTACTGTTGCTTTGTAGTAGAGTTTGAAGTTGGGGAGTGAGCTCCCCCCAACTTTATTCTTCCTTCTCAGGATTGCTTTGGCTATTCGGGGTCTTTGGTGTTTTCATATGAATTTTTGAACTATTTGTTCCAGTTTGTTGAAGAATGTTGTTGGTAATTTGATAGGGATTGTATCAAATCTGTATATTGCTTTGGGCAGGATGGCCATTTTGACGATCCTAATTCTTCCTAGCCAAGAGCATGGGATGTGTTTCCATTTTCTAGTGCCCTCTTTAATTTCTCTTAAGTGTGTCTTATAGTTTTCAGGGTATAGGTCTTTCACTTCCTTGGTAAGGTTTATTCCTAAGTATTTTATTCTTTTTGATGCAATGGTGAATGGAATTGTTTTCCTGATTTCTCTTTCTATTGATTCATTGTTAGTGTATAGGAGAGCAACAGATTTCTGTGTGTGTTAATTTTGTATCCTGCAACTTGACTGTATTCTGATATCAGTTCTAGTAGTTTTGGAGTGGAGTCTTCAGGGTTTTTTTATGTACAATATCATGTCATCTGCAAATAGTGACAGTTTGACTTCTTTACCAATCTGGGTGCCTTGTATTTCTTTGTTTTGTCTAATTGCCATGGCTAGGACCTCCAGTACTATGTTGAATAACAGTGGGGAGACTGGGCATCCCTGTCTTGTTCCCAATCTCAGAGGAAAAGCTTTCAGCTTTTCACTGTTCAGTATGATGTTGGCTGTGGGTTTATCATATATGGCCTTTATTATGTTGAGGTACCTGCCCTCTGTACCTATTTTGTTGAGAGTTTTTATCATGAATGGATGTTGAATTTTGTCGAATGCTTTTTTCAGCATCTATGGAAATGATCATGTGGTTTTTGTCCTTCTTTTTGTTTATGTGGTGGATGATGTTGATGGATTTTCGAATGTTGTATCATCCTTGCATCCCTGGGATGAATCCCACTTGGTCATGGTGTATGATATTTTTTATGTATTTTTGAATTCGGTTTGCTAATATTTTGTTGAGTATTTTTGCATCTATGTTCATCATGGATATTGGTCTGTAATTTTCTTTTTTGGTGGGATCTTTGCCTGGTTTTGGTATTAGGGTGATGTTGGCTTCATAGAGTGAGTTTGGGAGTATTCCCTCCTCTTCTATTTTTTGGAAAACTTTAAGGAGAATGGGAATTATATCTTCTCTGTATGTCTGATACAATTCCAAGGTAAATCCTTCTGGCCTGGGGGTTTTGTTCTTGGGTAGTTTTGTGATTACTGCTTCAATTTCTTTGCTGGTAATTGGTTTGTTTAGATTTTGTGTTTCTTCCTTGGTCAGTCTTGGAAGGTTGTATTTTTCTAGGAAGTTTTCCATTTCTTCTAGGTTTTCCAGCTTCTAAGCATATAGGTTTTCATATTAGTCTCTAATAATATTTTGTATTTCTGTTGGGTCCGTCGTGATGATTCTTTTCTAGTTTCTGATTCTGTTGATGTGTGCTAATTCTCTTTTTCTCTTAATTAGTCTGGCTAGTGGCTTATCTGTTTTGTTTATTTTCTCAAACAACCAGCTCTTTTTTTCATTGATTTTTTCTATTGTTTTATTCTTCTCAATTTTATTTATTTCTTCTCTGATCTTTATTATGTCCCTCCGTCTGCTGACTTTAGGCCTCATTTGTTCTTCTTTTTCCAATTTTGATAATTGTAATGTTAGACTATTCATTTGGGTTTCTACTTCCTTCTTTAAATATGCCTGGATTGCTATATACTTTCCTCTTAAGACTGCTTTTGCTGTATCCCACAGAAGTTGGGGCTTTGTGTTGTTGTCATTTATTTCCATATATTGCTGAATCTCTATTTTAATTTGGTCATTGATCCATTTGACTATTTAGGAGCATGTTGTTAAGCCTCCATGTGTTTGTGAGCCTTTTTGCTTTCTTTGTACAATTTATTTCTAGTTTTATACCTTTGTTGTCTGAGATGTTGGTTGGTAGACTTTCAATCTTTTTGAATTTACTGAGGCTCTTTTTGTGGCCCAGTAGGTGGTCTACTCTGGAGAATGTTCCATGTGCACTTGAGAAGGATGTGTATCCTGTTGCTTTTGGGTGTAGACTTCCATAGATGTCTATTAGGTCCATCTGTTCTAGTGTGTTGTTCAGTGCCTCTGTGTCCTTACTTATTTTCTGTCTGCTCGATCTGTCCTTTGGAGTGAATGGTGTGTTGAAGTCTCCCAGAATGAATGCATTGCATTCTATTTCCTCCTTTAGTTCTGTTAGTATTTGTTTCACATATGCTGGTGCTCCTGTATTGGGTGCATGTATATTTATAATGGTTATATCCTCTTGTTGGACTGAGCCCTTTTTCATTATGTAATGTCCTTCTTTATCTCTTCTTCCTTTCTTTGTTTTGAAGTCTTTTTTGTCTGATACTAGTACTGCAACACCTGCTTCTTTCTCCCTATTGTTTGCATGGAATATCTTTTTCCATCCCTTAACTTTTAGTCTGTGTATGCCTTTGGGTTTGAGGTGAGTCTCTTGTAAGCAGCATATAGATGGGTCTTGTTTTTTTATCCATTCAGTGACTCTATGTCTTTTGATTCGTGCATTCAGTCCATTTACATTTAGGGTAATTATTGATAGGTATGTACTTATTGCCATTTCAGGCTTTAGATTCGTGGTTCCAAAGGTTCCAGGTTACTTTCCTTACTGTCTAAGAGTCTAGCTTAACTCACTTAGTATGCTGTTACAAACACAATCTAATGGTTCTTTTCTATTTCTCTTCATTTTTCTTCCTCCTTCACCCTTCATATATTAGGTATCAAATTCTGTACTTTTTGTCTATCCCTTGATTGACTTTGTGGATAGTTAATTTAATTTTGCATTTGCTTTGTAATTAGCCACTCCACTTTCTTTACTGTGGTTTTATTACCTCTGGTGACAGCTATTCAACCTTAGGAACACTTCCATCTATAGCAGTCCCTCCAAAATAGACTGTAGAGATGGTTTGTGGGTGGTAAGTCCTCTCAGCTTTTGCTTATCTGGAAATTATTTAATCCCTCCTTCAAATTTAAATGATAATCTTGGAAGATAAAGTAACCTTGGTACCAGGCCCTTCTGCTTCATGGCATTAAATACATCATGCCACTCCCTTCTGGCCTGTAAAGTTTCTGCTGGGAAGTCTGATGTTAGCCTGATGGGCTTTCCTTTGTATGTAGTCTTATTTCTCTCTCTGGCTGCTTTTAGCAGTCTGTCCTTATCCTTGATCTTTCCCCTTTTAATTAGTATGTGTCTTGGTGTTGTCCTCCTTGGGTCCCTTATGTTGGGAGATCTGTGGATCTCCATGGCCTGAGAGACTATGTCCTTCCCCAGATTGGGGAAGTTTTCAGCAACTACCTCCTCAAAAACACTTGCTATCCCTTTCTCTCTCTCTTCTTAATCTGGTATCCCTATAATGTGAATATTGTTCTGCTTGGATTGGTCACACAGTTCTCTCAATATTCTTTCATTCTTAGAGATCCTTTCTTCTCTCTGTGCCTCAGCTTCTTTATATTTCTCTTCTCTAGTTTCTGTTTCATTTATTGTCTCCTCCACCTTATCCAACCTGCTTTTAATACCCTCCATCGTGCTCTTCAGCAATTGGATCTCCCACCTGAATTCATTCCTGAGTTCTTGGATGTCTTTCCATACCTCCATTAGAATATTGATGATTTTTATTTTGAACTCCCTTTCAGGAATAGTCATGAGGTCCATATCATTTAAATCTTTCTCAGGAGTTTTATTAATAATTTCACTCTGGACAGGATTCCTTTGGCGTTTCATGTTTGTATATGGTGCCCTCTAGTGTCCAGAAACTGTAGTCTCTAGAGCTGCTCAGCTCCTGAAGCAATGTCACGGGTTGCAGGGGAGCGGTACTGGTGCCTGGGGGGAGGAAAGAGCTGTTCCCTGCCTCCCGGCTCCTGTGCCTGTCTCCATTACCTGAACAGTGGGCGGAGAACACAGGTATAAGCTTTTGTCCCAGAGCAGCTGGATATGGATCCCTGCTTCCCACAAGTGTCCGGAATTCCAGTCTCCCAGGAACTCTGCCTATATTAACTTTCCAACCCGATAGTCATGAAAGCACCATGAAATGTAGGTTTGTGCTCCCAGAGCAAATCTCTGGAGTTAGGTATTCAGCATTCCCAGGCCTTCCACTCCCTCCCTGCTCGGTTTCTCTTCCTCCCGCTGGTGAGCTGGGGTGGGAGAGGGGCTCGGGTCCTGTGGAGCCACAGCTCTGGTATGTTACCCCGTTCGGTGAGGTCTGCTCTTTTCTCCAGGTGTGTGCAGTCTGATGCCATCCTCTTTCCTGTTGCTCTTTCAGGATTAGTTGCGCCCACTATATTTTCTAATTGTGTCCAGTTTTAGGTGGAAGCGTCTGTCTCTCCTCTCACGCCGCCATCTTTAAACCTCCAATCTAGAATTCTGCAATAAAGATTTGTATGCAGTAGACAGGGACATAGAGATTAGGTAAAGAGAAATCAAGTGTGAGGAGAGAGAGTTTTGTCTGTTTTTCTTTAATCTACAGAAAGGACCACTTGACTGGAAGAGCTTTGGAGTGTGGAAGTCGCTAGCTTGGTTTGGCACCTGTGAAATTTGAGATGCCCAGTAGACTTCCAGTACGTGTTCCTAGGAAAAATGTGTTTCCAGGATAAGTTGCATCGTTTCAAGAATTTTCTAGTTTCTGCTTACCACCTGTGTTGCACCTGACCTATTTTTGGGAGGTAATGAATTATTTAGGGAAAAAAAAATTTAAACAAAACAAGCAGTAGATTTGGTTTTAGCATTTATATTTACTTCTTTGAAGAATTATAGAGGACCTGTATATCCACTTCTTAAAAGAAAACAGTAGGTTCTGAATATACATGCTAATTAGAAGCTCAAAGCTCTATTTGTACTGCTTTAAGAAAAAATAAGTTCTTCACTGTGTATTATGGTGACTTCTCTGGTGGGGACTGAAATAGTAGATGATGATCGTACTTTCACATTACAGATACTTTCGTAATTCAAAATCTTAGGAAATAATAGCAGTACATACGTTGCTGATGGGTTAAAATTTTAAAGTACATGTGCTCCTGTTCATTCATATGATCATTTTTAAAACAGAATTATCTTAATTACATTATAACACTGAGTATCAAGTTGCTAACTGAAAAAAACAAGTAAAAAAGCTATCTTTAAAGAACTGATTTAAGCAACCTGTGGTTTGTAAATACTTTTAGCTGAGAGTATTATGATTGGCTGGATAACTAGATAGATCTACTGTTTTGACCCTAAAAAGGGAGCTGGAATGTACAGAATTACATCTTGCTTTGGGGAATGAATCTTAACATTTCTTTTTTTTTAAATAGTGAGGCTTCTCAGTTTGTACATCAAAATTACAAACTCCTACGTATCTTTCAAAGTTTTCAGAAGTTGGGGTTTAAGAAAGTGCCTTTTTAGTTTAGGGATTGTATTCTTAAGGCACTAAGCTAGTACAATGAGATGAGCAAAAGGAATCAATATGCCTAATTGTGTTTATCATTATTTTTTTGTCTTTACCAGATGCTTTTAGAACACAGGGGCCCTCTTTAATTTGTTGATGCTTAGATGCATGATGCAGATCATCTTCATTAACATACTGATCAGTGCTCTCATGATTCCAAAGTTTCTTCCTGATTGCTTGATAAAAATTCTACCTCAGTTATGTTTTGAGAAGACCTCCAGGTTATTTCTGTTTTATACAGGTGCACAGAATTACTATTAGAGCTATCCCCCTTTGCAGTGGAAACATTTTCAGATAGGTATTGTTGAGATTAGGAAACATCCTTCTGAAATGTCACCACTGTGATACCACCATTGAGAGCAGAGTGAATATTTAAATAATTTTATCTGTGGGCCTGGTCTACATGTTTTTGTGATAACTGTAAATGAGACTTAAATGAGCCAGTGAGCTGGTAGTATGGTGGGGTGGGGAGTGTTCACAGTTTTCATATATAGCTTCCTAATATTCAATAGTAGGTATTAAAAGATACTACATCCACTTCTGTGGCATGCAGTCTTGTAAAATTGACTAAAATAGGAAATCTGAGTTCTGCATCTGATTCCACGAGAAGCTGATTCACTGACTTATATATATGTTATTTCACCGTGCTAGATAGAGATCATTTCCCCCATGCTGTGTGATTATGGAGTTAAAATGAGTGATCTTTGATGTCTCTTTCACTTCAAACCACCCTTGTTCTCTGTGTGGGGATGCAGAAAAATGGGCTTATCAAGCTTAAACTCAAAGTTTGGGGATAATAAAGGAGAGATCCTAAATCTGTAGCCCTAGAAGCAGGGGTCAGACCACTCATGGCTTAGTTACATGAATTCATCTTGTGATGTCAGCTCCTGAGCACTAAAAGTTAGTCCCAGTGTTGGCCTGAAAGGAAGTTACACAGTTATCTTACTCATAAGGTTTTCTTAGGAGTGGTGATGAGGAGGGAAGCTGGTAGTGGTGGAAGTGATGATTCGTGGAGGTGATGGGAGGTACATTAGTTTCCTAGGCTGCTGTAATAAAATACCACAAATTGTGTGGCTTAAAGCAGCTGCAGTGTACTCTCTCATGTACAGGAAGCTAGACATCTAGAATCGAGGTCTTGGCAGATCCATGCTCCCTGTGAACACTCCAGAGAAGTATCCTTTCAGAATGCCTCTTCCAGCGTCTGGTGGTTGCCAGCAATCCTTGGCATCCCTTAGCTTGTATATTTATCATTCCAGCCGCTGCTGCCTCTTTTCCATGGCCTTCTCCCTTCTTTGTTTCTGTGCCCAGATTTCCCCCTTCTTAAGAGGATACTGGTTATATTGGATTTGGAGCCCACCCTACTCTAGTCTGACCTTGTCTTGATCGTATCTGCACAGATCCCGTGTCCAAATAAGTTCATATTCCTGGGTTCCAGCTGGTGTGGATTTTTGGAGGACATTCAATTCAGTACATGGGTGATGGTAACCGTGTGGTGGTGATGCAGTGAGATGTGGTTGCTGGTGTGGACGTGGGGGCAGTACTAAGGCAAGACACCCTTCTGAAAGTCAGGCAGAATAGCTTTTAGGGTTGTTGCACTGCAGAAAAGTATCCACTCGTCCATTCCCATTACCAGGGTGAACTGGCGGGTAGACTCTCCTGACACCATTACTCAGTCTTGAGATGAAGCCATTTGTGGAACACTGGCATAGAAAAGGGATGCTGTGGCTACCCAGGTGTGATTAGCACAGCTCTGAGTGCTTAGAGAATGCTTACAAGTATTAGAAATTTTGGAAGGGAGGTAAATTTTAAAAGGTTAATAGACTTAACACAAAATAAGTAAGAGATAATTTTAAGCAGTAGTGACTATGTCCTAAAGGTCACGCATCTCACTGATTTGTATTTGCACATTTGTATCTTTGTATTTGACATCTCACATCCACTTGATTGTATCTTGGAGTGGCTGGTCTGGTGCCCTTGCTTACGCTCACACAGCCAGAGAACGAGGCCCCAGCTCCACCATACCCAGAGATTAGAGGCTCTTCGAACTGCTCCATTTGAGCTGTTCAGTTTAGACTTCCATCTCACAGGATATATACTCAGTTGTAGCAAAAATGCTTATTGCACATTGATCCAAATTTAGCTGCAAACCTGTGAACAGTTCTTGGCACACGAGCTACTACAGAGTAACGAAGAATGGCCTATTGGTAATGCCGTAAAGGCTCTGTGAGGAGAGGGAAAACTTAGTTGTATCCACATGACGCCAATGCAGATGCTTCTCTCTCTAGGAATAAGGCACGGTTTGTGTCTACAGAGCAGTGTCAGTTTCTTAGAGAGCTGTAATGTTTAAATGCAAGGCTCACTACTTTCAATCAAAATAGGAAAGAAATAATAAATCCTTTAAAGAAAATATACACAGCTTTTTTCTTTTCATATTTGAGATAGTTTTCTCTTAGTTTTTTATTCAGAAATGATTGACATATTTCAGGGTACAGCATTATTTGTATTTTTGATATTTGTATATATTGTGGAATATTTGTTGTTTGTATATATCATGAAATGACCTTCACAAGTCTAGTTAACATTAATCACCACACATCGTTACAGATTTTTTCTTCTTGTGATGAGAACTTTTAAGGTCTATTCTCTTAGCAACTTTTAGATATACAATACAGTATTATTAACTGGAATCCCCAGGCTGTACATCACAGCCCCATTTCTTATTTATTTTAGAACTGAAAGTTTGTATCTCTTGACCACCCATTTTGTCCACCCCTATCCACCCCACCCTTCACCTCTGGCAACCACCAGTCTGTTCTCTGTATCTGTGAGGCTATTAAAAAATTTTTTTGTGTGTGTGTGAGTTTGGGTTCTATATATAAGTGAGATCCTACAGTGTTTGTCTTTATCTGACTGATTCCACTTAGCATAGTGCCCTTGAGATCCATCAATGTTGGCAAAAATGGCAAGATTTCTTTTTTAAGGCTTAATAATCCTTGTGTGTGTGTGTGTGTGTGTACACACCATGCTTTCTTTATCCATTCATCCAGTGATAAGCACTTAGGTTGCATCCATGTGTTGGTTGATGTAAATAATGCTACAGTGAACATGGGGGAGAATGTATTTTTTTGAGTTAGTGTTTTTGTGTCTTTCTCTTATTTATTCTAAGAAAGTTTACTTGTTTGGTCCTTGCATTGCTCAGTGTCCCTAAAATTGTATTGCTGCTTCCCATTGCTCTAATATTTACCTTGTCAGGGTGATCTTTGCAATGTTGCACTCTGAACAACCCCTTTTCCAGTATTTTACAAAATATCTAAACTGCTATTCAGTTGAATAAATGAATAATTTTTCTGCATAGACTGTTTTCTCCATGAGCATTTCTACTGCTAGTACTCACTTAGAGTCTTGCAGGAAGACATACGGTGGTATGCGAGTCACCCATTCTTTCTTTCTCCATAATCTGTTCCTTTTGCTGTCTGTCTACCAGGTACCAAGTGAAATATTACCCTTTTTCTATTCCCCAGCTCTAACTTGCCTCAAAGGACAAGCAAACAAACAAAAAACACCCAAGGGGAGAAGAAGTTTGAAAAGGGACACACAAACCCAAATCCCTTCAACAGTGGTGACAGTAAATGGAGCCCTTGAAGTGCTCTATAACATTCAAAGAAAATACGCTTCAGAAAATTGGTCACACTAATTTATAACAACTTACATTAAATGTAATAATCTATGGAATATGATGAATTACTCCACCTTGCATATGTTTTAAACTTGGTGATAAAAATTCTTAGACCAAAATGCACATCTCCAGTGTAGCCTGTTTACCCGGGAAGCGTTCCTCATTTTGCTCTGGGCGGCACAGGGCTACACCACTGGCGGCATGCCTGCCACACCTGTCAGTTCTCTGGGAAATAAGAGCTGCTCCACACAATTGTTTTGATAAACTCCTTTCTAAGAGGGGTTATATTTTCTCCCTCAAATTTATCTTTCAAGTGAAGCTAAGTTACTCAGTAGAATTTATCCTTAGAATAAATGCAAATTTCTGCCAGCAGATACTCCAAAAAAGTCCTTTTTATTTGGTTGCCAGTGTTAGGATAGCCATGACTTCCCTGTCAATTTGATTCATGCCAAATGCTTCCTTTGCGAGCCTTACTGCCACCATGTCTATATCAGCAAAGCTGTAGAGGTATTTTGGCATTTGACGAAATAATTGCCAGTTGTCCCAATTATCCAACTGGAGAATTCATTTATTTTTGAGCTAATAATGGATTTAAAAAATGGGATTTCAGGTAAAGCACTAACACAGACTAAAAGCATGTTGCTGTGCTAATTCTGGGATCTCATCCAGAGCCGCAGCTTCCCCTCCCTCCGTTCCTCAGGACCCAGTCTTCCAAGATGCTTTCATCTTTCCTCAGCTGTTGCCTGAGAGAGATTTTTACATTTGCAATGGAAATAACCATTTCTGCAGAATCATTCTTTTGTGGCTTAAGGGCTGGGGAGGTTGGGTGTGGCATAGTCTTATTTGCCGCTCCTGATTGGGGTGTTGGGGTGTGTGTGTCTTCCAGCCCTACCACAGACTTAATTTTTTTTTTTTTGTTAGAATATGAGGACATTTTTCCTCAACTGCTGATTGTTCCTGCCATTGTTAAAACTATTCCTTTCACTTCCAACCCTTCCCTTCCCCTATCCTCTGAAAAAGATTCCTTAAAGGACAGAGGCAATGCAGTTAATTCCTGAATTACTTGCCATGCCTTTGCATATCTAATATAGAGAGAACCTAAGCAAGAACAGCTTCTGCTGAAGTAAAAAAAAAAAAATTTCTTGCAAAAAAAAGAGATTGTTATTGCTTAGAATTGCCATTATGCTTTTGAAATATATTATGAGAGTAATATATGTTAATTAACAAACATTATAAAGTGCAGGCAAGCAAAAACACAATCTCCAAAATTTTATCCTCCAGAAAAAAAAGAAGTTAAAATCTCAGGATAATGCTTTCCAGATACATTTTTGCCCCTTACTTTTCTCATTGCTTTTTCTTCTGCTGTTTGTATTTTATTCCAGGCCTCAGATGGGGTGTATGTATATGTGAGAGTATATTAATTAGAATGCGTGCATGCTAGTGTCTTTTTACATATGGAGTATTATTTTGTGCTGACTGCTCTAAAACCTACATCATTCATGTTTTAAAGGTTGGGGAGAAACAGTGGTGTCACAGAGAATACTGTAGAATGCATGACCAGAGAAATCCTTTTTGATGAGTGACATTTATGGTGAGATACTAAGGTTGAGATCTGTAGTCATGATGCTAAAAATGTGAACATTGCACGTGGAGATAATAATAGGCAGGAAGCTCTTCATGTGGGGAGGGAGCTCAGCTTACTTTTACATCTGTAAGAACCATGGGGCTGAAGTACAGAGGAAACTAGGATGATAAAATATAAAGTTGGCAGAGATCAGATCATCCAGGCACCTTATAGGCTAGGCTTATTTAATGTGACATACCGCGATTTGCTTTTCATGGTCAATATTGTAAAGGCAGTAGAATGCGGTGTTAAGAGCCTGGCCACAGAAGTCAGATAAGTCAGTTTTGTAAACTTAGTCAAGCTAATTAATGTATCCAGTCTTAATCTTTAAAATGGAGGTGTTTGTAGGTGTCACCTGATGGGGTCCTTGGGAGGAAAAGCCAGATAATACATTATAAAGCAGTGAAGAGCCTGGCACGACCTTTAATCAGTTTTGTGGTTGAGTTTATTCAAGGTATACTGGCAGAGTGACCGAGGCTTGCTCAAGAAAGGTTATTTAGCAGGAGCTATAATGGAGCTTCAGGTAACAAAGCAGTGAAACCTCGATTGTCCTGCTCACCACCTTTGGAATAACGAGTTGAAGCGCCGCACTGGCTGGTGTCCTCCTGCAGAGCCCTGTGCTGTTACTGCTTCTAAGATACTAAGGGCAGAGCCGTGGCTTTTCCTATTCCTCATCTAGCACCTTACACAGCACTTTTGAAGTGGAAATTGGTCAGTAGATCTGTATGGAATGCATGCTAAGTAATCATGGCCACTATGAATCTCAACCTTTTCTTTTCCAGAAGGGAGACCACACTTTTACTCCACTGAAGACTCTGTGTTACTCCACTGAAGACTCTATGTGTATAGAAAATTTAAAACACATTTTATAACATGTTTTAAAGGTACCGTGACTTTTAAAAAGGAGATTGAAAATCTGTACAATTATTATATGATTCCGTGAAAACCATTGTGTACATCCAGAGCAGCTGTGGTGCATGTACCAACTGGCATAGCTATGCACACTTTCTAAGGTGACATCCATAAGGACTGTCCCCTTCTGAGGTGCCATACGGTCTACTAGTTATTTCAGAGATGACCTCTGTACATGCATCAGTAGTAACCGACATATTAATGGTGATTTTTCTCTTTGGTTTGTGAGATTAAAAATATTTAAATATTCTTGTTTACATTTCTGTAATAAGCATATTAATTATTACCTTTGTAATGAGAAAAATAAAAGAACTTCAAAAGTGATTTTTTTTTTCCCACAGAAGTCTTCATGCAACTTCACATTCATATCCAGTATTTCTAACTCTAACGATCATGTTCCTATGTTTTTTTAGAATTTTTAAAATACATTCTGCTGGGTGTTCGAAATACTGCGATCATAACACTGATAATGGGTTTCAGTAAGGTACTTGATGGGGGTCATTTCAAAATATGCAAGTTGCTCCCGAGAGGCTTGAATTTTGTTTTTGTGATTTGGCCATTTACTAAATATAAGCTGTTTGGCTCTGTCAACTGTACAGTTGAGAAAACAGTACCTCCTTTATGTAATTTATAGGTTATCTTATGATTCAAAGTAGATATGAAAGTACTTTTAAGCCATCAGCATGAACAGCAGCCCCTATTTTTTGTTATGATTCATTATTGGAGTATCTCATGAAGGCAGCAGGTTTAATTTTTATCTAAGATCACTTGGGCAAATATTTTACACTGGGATAATTTATAATTTATTAAACAGCTTTCTCTTCATTAATGGACTATTCTTTTTGGAAATTAGATATTAAAATTTACAATTTCTGTGGTAACATGGGTGTGAGCTATGCTGCTCCTCCATAAAGGGACATTGTTCATATTTTAAGCATTAATTAGACCAAGAGATCTTTGCTTTTTCCTCCTCAAACCAGCAAGTGCTTGTCTAGGTTAGATTGCACCTGATGTTCTGTGCTGAATATGGGACCTGAGAGAAGCTGCTTTCTTCACCATGACAAAATTATACAGAAAGTGATCAGTCTTAGGTGATGAAAGGAAATGAGCTGTGTATTGAGTAGTTAGGAATATACATCTTTAAATTTTCTTGATATCATAGCCCAACCAACTTCTAGATACTCGTCATTTTTATCTTTCACCAAAATATACAACATCAAATAATGTTTGAAAATATCTTGGGTGCTCAGCCATGGACATTTTTTTAATCAGTGAGTGAAAAGGAGCTACTTGACGCTGTTAAATGTGGAGTGTTGGTTTATCATTCCAGTAAACGAGTCCAAAGAGATGACTGAGTTAGCTACCTGCAGGGACATCCTCCTCACCCGATACTGGTAATACCTGGTTGGTTATTTAGCACTCTGCGAGATTCCTGAGAACCTCCTAGATGCCAGCACATTTATTCTTCTACCTCCCGAGGAGACTGGAAAGAAGTGCGGTAACTGCTCTGCCTTCTGGACCTCAGAGGAGCTTTGAGATGTCAGGAAATCCTTATTCCTCTGATCTCAGGACAGGCTTGTCTCTCCATCAAGATAAGAGACTCCTTCTAGTTTAGTGCTGCCCAGTAGAAATATAAGGTGAGCCAGTTAAAACTTAATTTTTACAATATGTGATTTAAAATTTTCTAGTAGCCATATTAGAAAAGTAGAAAGAAACAGACAAAATTAATTTTAATGATATATCTACTTTAACTCAGTTTCTGAAATGTTACTGTTTCAACTTATAATCAATACAAAAACTATGAGTGGAGAATTTTACATTTTTTTTTTGTACTAAATATTCAGTATCTGGTGTGTAATTTACACTTGTAGCCCATCTGAATTCAGGTTAGTCACCTGTCAAGTGCTCACCAGCCTCCTGTGGCTAGTGGCTACCATGTTGGGCCATGTAGATTGTTCCTTACCAATCTGGCTCATAGTAGGAAATGTCATTCTCATGTAATAGCCTTTTTCCTTCCAGTAAGTTATTATCATGCACCTTATATTTGCACTATTTACTCTGTTTTGGTTAATAAAACTCTAATGTGGTCATGTAACTTGAATTTCAATCAATGACTCATTCTCAAGAAGATGTTAATAGTATGTAGTATAAATAAAATGAAGTTTCTAAATAACTGTTAACTGTATCATGCAGAATCAGCTGCATATGAGTTTTTAAAAAGTTACAGGGTAGCTTGGGATTGTCCAAGTTAAAATTATAGGCTACATGGCATTAAAGACTCTTTGGGGGGCTCTAGGTGGCATCAAAATTATGAGTCATTTTCCAAAAGGAGGTGAAATCAAGGTCAAGTGGTGACCCCATGGGACTGCCATTGAGGAGAAGTAGCATACTATTTAGACGCCAGGCAGAGAGAACAGCACTGATGAAGATGGCCAGGAGACAAACTCTCGTGCAAGGCAGAAACTGCCAAAACAGACATCAGTTTGTATTTGACGTGCACCTTTCTTAGGCATTCCTGGGCTGTGGGAGGAAGGCTAACAATGTAAAATAATACTGTGCCTTATTACCAAGTGCCTAATTGTGTTAGTCAACATTCCAAAGGGTTTACATATTTTTAAAAACTTAATTTTCCCAAGAACTGTCACAAGGGATGCACTATTATTACCTCTATTTTATGGGTGGAAGTACAGTGATGGTAGGGTGTGGGTCAGCCATCATATGCCTATTAAGCTGACTGACCAGAACTTTGGCCCAGTTCTGCCCAACCCTAAAACGTGTATTTCTGGTCTATGCAACTCCCCAGATTAGACGATGCTGTGGCTCAAAATATGAATAACCAGTCAGATTATAAACACAAATCTGGATTAATGGAGAAGCTTGATTTCACGTTGTCTGATTTTTAGCCTGGTTAGATTGAAATTAAATTATTAAGTACACTTAAATCATTTAACTTATTCAAAAACCAATTCAGATGCTACTTTCTATAAAGAGCCCTACTTCAAGCCCCTCATTTGGAATTCATCCCCATCCTTCCATCTCCCCAAACAATTTGCACATCTCAAGGTACATAACAGCCCTCTCCTTCCATTGTAGAGCAGATAAGCACATTTTATCTGTCTTTCCAGCTGTTACATGTGCCTTAGACAAAGTAATTGCTCAAAATTTATGTGTCAAATGGATGTACTAAGTGGCTAGATGGGCAGATAGATGAATGAATGAGTTAATGAATGAATGAAAACATTCTTGCTCTCTTCAAAATAAGAGAACTGTTGTATAAATTACCTTCAGAGTGGATTTTGGGTAAGACCATTTGATTATGATGATAATATGCAATGTAACTATTGGAAGGGTGTGTTTTAGAGCTCAAATAATCATGTACTTGAAATATTAAAGATTCATATATGCATGCACTGGTTTATTATCTATCACAGAGAGGCAGTTTGTCTTTGATTCCACAGAGCTAGATTACACATTTTAGAAGACATCTTTTCCTCCTGACCCCCCACCAGTTTGTAGTGTACCCTGCAGAAGTAATTGTGAGATTTTAGCAGGAAAATCTGTTTCCATAACTGGTAGTTTTCATGGGGCTATGTTCACTGTTAACCCTTTTCACATGTTTTACAGAGAAATCACACAGTGATGAACATTAGTGCAGTGGGAGATCTTGGGGTTGATCTTGAAAGAGAACTTCTGGATTGTCCATCATCTTTGTCATTCAAATGCATATGCCATGCTCGGGAAACAGAATAGAGCCATGGCCTGAGTGGAAAAGAAATCGTTCTATCATGCTAAAATGTATTTTGGACCCCATTTGAAATGCTTAGGAAATAGTTTAAAAGTCCTCCCCAACCCCGTTCCCACCCCCGGCCCACGAAAGTGGATTCTGTCACTCATTCATTCATTCACATGTTATTTATCTATGTGTATATTCCTGCATCTTGTTCCAGAAAGAATTTAAGTTGGCCTGTACACGTGTGGTATTTGGAATGTTTCTTTATAAATCCGGGACTAGAGTTTCCCTGTGAATTGATTTAAAGAACTGCAGTCCTCTGACTCTGATGTGAATTAAGTTATTTTATTGTTCTTAAAGGTTTTTTTTCTCTAATATATGAACAGAGTAAAACACAAATGTAAATTTGTGACAGCATTTTGGGTTTCTCTAATCAGGCAGTTAATCATCTACTTTGAATTATGTACAAAAAAATAACAAGATCATTTTTTCCTGTTACCCTGTTTTCCTGTTTGTGAATGACATTTCATATACTCTCAGCAGTTAATAATGAAGTACAAAGATAAACCATTTTAATGACTGTATTACTTGCACCTGTGGCATGTATTTCTTTTCATTGATGTCCCTCGAAAATTATTTTAAATTCAAAAGAATATGCTTAAGGGAAAAAAGGACTTGTTAATAGAGTTATATTATTTTATTTTACTATAACAGTACCATTAATTTTTTCCTAGTATACCTGCTGCAAAAGGTTTCTGTGATCTGTTTATACCTCTGTATTTCTCATACAGGCATTTAACTGACCAGAGGAATGAATGGAATCATTGTTATTTCCTGTCAAGTTTTAGAATGCATCTAGTGTTTAACAACCCATTGCTTTTTTATTTATTTCTCCCTGTTAAGTATTATTATCATAACTAAAAAAAATTCTGCTTTGGTTCTATTATACTACATAAGCCTCCTGTTCCCATATTTTTGGGGGGCAGTAGGTATAAGAAATAGTTCATTCTTCATTCAGCAGCTTTCTGTTGAGTTCCTGCTAGGGTGAGCTGAGGGTTTGTATGGAAAGGTATTGGCCTAGAACTTCATACATAAGGGGCTAAGGTACTTGCTAAGCTATGAAGTGGGTCACAGAGCTGAGAGCGTTGATTGAGCAGAGGATGTAAATATGTCTGGGAGCTTTCAAAGTCGAATGGACATTTGCCTTGAAACCAGGCATTGACACTGGATCTGTTTCTTAGACCTCTTTCAGTTGTCTTAATCTGTGGAAGTGGAATCATTATATTTAATTTGTATGTACATCATAATTGGCAGTAACATGTGAGGTTCATAGCAGATATTATTAGGAATTTGTAAAAACACTGGCTGCAGTGTTATTTTCATTATCATCATCATTACTATCCTCCTCATCATATTAAGTATAACCCATTACTTCAAATAGCTTACAGTGTAGTTGGGAAAAATAAGATTGTGTGTGAGTGTGTGTGTGTTAGAGATGGGGTGGAGTTCTTAGGAAGTATCAATTCATTGCCAACCTGGATTTGGCCAATGACCAACACCATCTCAAAACTTGGGGGAGTTGGGATTGAATATTGGGAAACTTAGGACACCAGTGCAGGGCAACTAAAAGACTTAGGATCTAGGCAAAAATGAGACACACAAATATGCAGAGCCTGAGAATTCAGTCTGAGGAGCAGATCTGTGGGAAGAGATCAGCAACTGGGGTGGAGCTAACTGTCCAGGGCAGCATGCAGTAAGCTGTATGCCTCTCCTGACAGGCCTTCTTTGAATTTGTTCTCTCAATTTGCTTCTTCTTTCCACTGCTGCTGGCCACACCAGAAATAGACACTAATGTATGAAAAATTAAATAACAATAAAAATAACATTAAAGGACATGTCTCAAGGCAGAATGACTGTCAAGTGCCAGATGACGGTAGAATTAATAATGCTGAAGTTCAGTAGGCGCAGACATCTTATGGCCTGAGGTGTAAAATATGCCACTGTGAGAAAGGAAGCTTTGACGTAGCCTCTGAAGAATTGTGCAGAGTATCAAAGGAAGAAGGAGGGTTATAAGACAGATGAGACCTGACTTACCAGATTCATCATCTGCCACCTGCTTGGCCGGATTGGAAATCTTAACAGTCACCTCTCCTTATGCCCAGGACCCTGAAACCAAAAAGAAAATGGAAAGAGAGACTCACTCCATTTGATTTAATTTCCAAAGACTCCCAGGCACCTCACTATACAGTATACCTTTCTCCTTCCAACCAATTGCCATAGGAGCACCCAGGCTTAATAAGCATCATTATCCATTAAAAAAAAAAGTGATACTAATTGTTGTAAATTGTTAGTTTTGAAACTTTTCTCATCAAATAACACACACAGAAAACTTTAAAATAGGTTGAAACAAAATGAAATTCCAAGAATTTATAGTTATGCCAACCAAAAATGCTAACTAAAATGATTATTTTATACGTGCTGCTAAGTTTATAATACTATGAGTCATGTTGCTACATCAATAAGTAGCCATTCATCACATTTCACAAAACATGTGGTTACTTATTTCTAATCTCTTTTATCTACTTAGTGTTTTGTGAACATCTTTCCTTCTCACACATATACTTCAGTAAGGCCCTTTTTTTTCCCCCAAGGATCATTTTCGAAATATGTATTTTGTTATCAAATGGTATGTACATTTATAACCTTTTTGAAATATATTGCCAAGTTGCCTGTCAATTTATGTCAGATGGGAATATTTGAGAGTGCTCCTTCTTGGACTTCCAGCCAATACTGAGACTGGTCATAAAAAATACATGAAATAAAAGCCTTGCTACATTTTTTTTTTCAAATGGCTGTTTTACTTTTAATTTCTTTTAATTGGGGTACATATAATAATATCTACAAAATACAGCTCAATGCATTTTGTATATATATATGTATATACACTCATGTAACCATTATCTAGATAAAGATATCAAACATCCCACCCATTTTCCCCCCCCTCACCTATTTTACCCATCCCCTCATCCCCCCCCGCATGGCAACCACTAGTCTGCCCTCAGACTCTATGAGTCTATTTCTGTTCTTTTTGTTTTGTTTTTTAGATTCTACATAGAAGTGGAAGCATATGGTATTTGCCTTTCTTTGCTTGACTTATTTCACTTAGCATAACACCCTCTAGGTCTGTCCATGTTGTTGCAAAGGTTAGATTTTGTTCTTTTTATGGCGGAGTAATATTCCATTACATATATGTAGCAAATCTTTTTTATCCATTTATTTATCAATGAACATTTAGCCTGCTTCCCTGTCTTGGCTATTGTAAATAATGTTGTGGTAAATGTAGGAATGCATACATCTTTTCAAATGAGTGATTTTGTTTTCTTTGGATAAATTCCTAGAAGTGAAATTACTAGGTTGTATGGTATTTCTATTTTTAGTTTTTAGAGATAACCACCATACTGCTTTCCATAGCGGTGGCAGCATTTAAAATCCCACCAGTGTACTGGGGTTCTCTTTTGTCCACATCCTCATCAACACTTATTTCTTATCTTGATATTAGCCACTCTGACTGGTGTGAGGTATATCCCATTATGGTTTTGATTTGCATTTCCCTGATGATTAGTGACATTGAACATCTTTTCATCTGTCTGTCGACTATTTATGTGTCTTTGGAAAAATGTGTAGTCAGGTCCTCTGCCCATTTTTTAATTGGATTATTGGTTTTTTGGTTGTTAAGTTATAAAAGTTTTTCATATATTTTGGGTATTAGCCCCTTATTGGATATATCATTTGTAAATTTGTAAATGTATTCTCCCATACAGTAGGCTGCCTTTTCATTTGGTTGGTTTCCTTTGCTATGCAGAAGCTTTTTGGTTTGATGTAGTCACGTTTGTTTATTTTTGCTTTGGTTTCCCTTGTGTGGGGAGACATAGCCAGAAAAAATTACTAATGCCAGTGTTCAAGACTGTACTGCTTATGTTTTCTTCTGGGATTTTTATGGTTTCAGGTTATATATTTAAGTGTTTAATCCATTTCAAGTTTATTTTTGTGTATGGTATAAAACAGTGATCCAGTTTCATTGGTTTGCATGTAGCTGTTCAATTTCCCCAGCAGAATTTATTGAAGAGACTTTCTTTTACCCACTGTATATTCTTGCTTCCTTTATTGTATATTAATTGCCCATATAGGCATGCATTTATTTCTGGGCACTCTATTAAAAGCCTTGCTACTTTGATGGGAGAAGAACAGATTTCATTATATCATCATACCAATTTCCACTAACCTAATTAATGAATTTTAATTTTTTCTTATTGTTTATCTTTTCTATTATTTATATTTTCTTTTTTTTTTTTTTTTTTTTTTTTTTTTTTTTTTTTTTTTTAAAGTTTTAAAAAAGATTTATAATGGAGAATCTCAAACACATACAAAACTAGAAAGAATAGTGTAATAAACCTTTATGGACTTGGCTACAGCATGTACCAATCTGTAGGCAAATTCATTTCTTTTCTTTTTTTTCTTATTTCTTTCCTCCCTCCCTCCCTCTCTCCCTCCCCCCTCCCTCCTCCCTCCTTCCTTCCCTCCTCCCTCCTCCCTCCCTCCCCCCTCCCTTCCCTTCCTTTCTAGGTATTATTGATATACACTCTTAAGAAAGTGGTTTCACGTGAAAAAACAATGTGGTTATTACATTCACCCATATTATCGTGTCCCCCCTTACCCCATTGCAGTCACTACTCATCTGTGTAGTAAGAGGCCACAGTCACTATTTGCCTTCTGTGTGCTACACTGTCTTCCCCATGATCCTCCACACACCATGTGTGCCAATCATAATACCCCTCAATCCCCTTCTCCCTCCCTCCCCAACCACCCTCCCCCACCCCCACCCCTTTTTTTTTTTTTTTTTTTTGAGAGGGCATCTCTCATATTTATTGATCAAATGGTTGTTAACAACAATAAAATTCAGTATAGGGGGGTCAATGCTCAATGTACAATCATTAATCCATCTCAAGCCTAATTCTCGTCAGTCTCCAATCTTCTGAAGCATAACGAACAAGTTCTTACATGGTGAACGAATTCTTACAGAGTGAATAAATTCTTACATGGTGAACAGTACAAGGGCAGTCATCACAGAAACTTTCGGTTTTGATCATGCAATATGACCTATAAACCATCAGGTCAAATATGAATATTCATTTGATTTTTGTACTTGATTTATATGTTGATCCCACATTTCTCCTATTATTATTATTATTTTTATTTTTAATAAAATGCTGAAGTGGTAGGTAGATGCAAGATAAAGGTAGAAAACATAGTTTAGTGCTGTAAGAAGGCAAATGTAGATGATCAGATGATCAGGTGTGTGCCTATGGACTAAGTATTAATCCAGGCTAGACAAGGGCAGCAAAACATCCACGGATGCAGAAGATTTCTCTCAAAACAGGGGGGGTGAGGTTCTGAGCCTCACCTCTGTTGATCCCCAAATTCTCACCTGATGGCCCCCCTGCGACTGTGCCTGTCTTAGGTTGTTCCTCCCTTGAGGAATCTTACCCGTCTCTGGCTAACCAGTCATCTTCCGGGGCCATACAGGGAAATGTAAAGTTGGTAAGTGAGAGAGAAGCCATATTGTTTGCAAAGGTTAGCTTTTTACTTCTTTGCAGATTTATGCCCTGTGGCTTCTATGCCCAGCACTTGTCTCGAGGTATCTTTACCACCTGGAGGAATTATGATACTCGGTAAATTCGATATGAGGCACGAATTCTATTTAAAGTTTGTAATTAGGAAGGAAGAAGAAAAGCTATAGATGTAGCATATGAAGGAAACTTGGGAGGATTGATTATTTCTTTGACATATCTTCTTGTATAGTACCTTAAGTATGTATAGGTTTTAAACTACTAACTAATTTGCACACACATATTGACATAATAGGAATACGGTGACATAAACAAAGCAAATCTATAATTACCAGCCATCTCCAGTGAAGCCAAGAAAACCATTTAGGCACCCTAGGCATTTGTGAAAATTTATCTATGATATGATGGATATTTTCCAACTGTACTTGAACCATCAGACAAATTAAAGCAGCCTATTTCTGGGATCTGTTCACATCCCATATGTTCTTTTAACCATAGATAGTCTATAGTCATGAGATTTTGGGGTGCTACAACTTGCACCCCTCCCAACTCCTGGTTGAGTTCCAACAGACAGATCCGGTCAAATTCGTTGTCTCACTGTATGCACATGCCAGCCTAGACATCTCCCTCCTCCTTCTCATGGCAAGTCCAGGAGATGGTGGGCTGGATGCAGCCACAACCGCAGCATCGTCCGGATCCCTGTGGAGGCTTTTTGATGATCATCCCCCGGCACGAGTCCTCCAGAGAGTGCTGATGCCGGAAGCTCCTCCTCATATCGTATCTTAGTTCATTTTCTGGGTATCCAAGCTAGGCCTTGATCTTCTGCGTAGAAACAAACAGACCCTTTGCCCACACTTTGACATGCCCTCTATACCACTGTGCAGAACTCATTGGAGGTCAGCACACAGTAACTGCTTTTTTTTTTTTTTTTAATTAAGAGAAAGGAATATTATCAGAAAAGAGTACCTCCATAGCTGATCATCTGACACCCTTTAAGTGATCAACATTAAGGATATTTAAAGCATGCGTTGATCTTTGATTTACCAATAGTTTTATCCTGTTAAGGAGTAATCCCCCTTTTCTTTCTTTCTTTCTTTTTTTTTTTTTTTTAAATTTTTAATCTACACTTACCTGAAGAATACTATGTTTACTATGCTCTCCCCTATATCAGGTCCCCCCTAACAACCACATTACGGTTACTGTCCATCAGCTTAGCAAAATGTTGTAGAGTCACTACTTGTCCTCTCTGTGTTGTGCAGCCCACCCTCCCCTTTCTCCCTCCCCCCCATGCATGCTAATCTTAATACCCCCCTTTTTCTTCCCCCCCCTTATCCCTCCCTGCCCACCCATCCTCCCCAGTTCCTTTCCCTTTGGTACCTGTTAGTCCATTTTTGGGTTCTGTAATTCTGCTGCTGTTTTGTTCCTTCAGTTTTTCCTTTGTTCCTATACTCCTCAGATGAGTGAAATCATTTGGTATTTCTCTTTCTCCGCTTGGCTTATTTCACTGAGCATAATACTCTCCAGCTCCATCCATGTTGCTGCAAATGGTTGGATTTTTCCACTTCTTATGGCTGAGTAGTATTCCATTGTGTATATGTACCACATCTTCTTTATCCATTCATCTACAGATGGACATTTAGGTTGCTTCCAATTCTTGGCTATTGTAAATAGTGCTGCGATAAACATAGGAGTGCATCTGTCTTTCTCAAACTTGATTGCTGCGTTCTTAGGGTAAATTCCTAGGAGTGGAATTCCTGGGTCAAATGGTAGGTCTGTTTTGAGCATTTTGATGCACCTCCATACTGCTTTCCACAATGGTTGAACTAATTTACATTCCCACCAGCAGTGTAGGAGGGTTCCCCTTTCTCCACAGCCTCGCCAACATTTGTTGTTGTTTGTCTTTTGGATGGCAGCTATCCTTACTGGTGTGAGGTGATACCTCATTGTAGTTTTAATTTGCATTTCTCTGATAATTAGCGATGTGGAGCATCTTTTCATGTGTCTGTTGGCCATCTGTATTTCTTTTTTGGAGAACTGTCTGTTCAGTTCCTCTGCCCATTTTTTAATTGGGTTATTTGTTTTTTGTTTGTTGAGGCGTGTGAGCTCTTTATATATTCTGGACGTCAAGCCTTTATCAGATCTGTCATTTTCAAATATATTCTCCCATACTGTAGGGTTCCTTTTTGTTCTATTGATGGTGTCTTTCGCTGTACAGAAGCTTTTCAGCTTAATGTAGTCCCACTTGCTCATTTTTGCTGTTGTTTTCCTTGCCCGGGGAGATATGTTCAAGAAGAGATCACTCATGTTTATGTCTAAGAGGTTTTTGCCTGTGTTTTTTTCCAAGAGTTTAATGGTTTCGTGACTTACATTCAGGTCTTTGATCCATTTTGAGTTTACCTTTGTATATGGGGTTAGACAATGGTCCAGTTTCATTCTCCTACATGTAGCTGTCCAGTTTTGCCAGCACCATCTGTTGAAGAGACTGTCATTTTGCCATTGTATGTCCATGGCTCCTTTATCAAATATTAATTGACCATATATGTTTGGGTTAATTTCTGGGGTCTCTAATCTGTTCCACTGGTCTGTGGCTCTGTTCTTGTGCCAGTACCAAATTGTCTTGATTACTATGGCTTTGTAGTAGAGCTTGAAGTTGGGGAGTGAGATCCCCCCTACTTTATTCTTCTTTTTCAGGATTGCTTTGGCTATTCGGGGTCTTTGGTGTTTCCATATGAATTTTTGAATTATTTGTTCCAATTCATTGAAGAATGTTGCTGGTAATTTGAGAGGGATTGCATCAAATTTGTATATTGCTTTTGGCAGGATGGCCATTTTGACGATATTAATTCTTCCTAGCCATGAGCATGGGATGAGTTTCCATTTATTAGTGTCCCCTTTAATTTCTCTTAAGAGTGACTTGTAGTTTTCAGAGTATAAGTCTTTCACTTCCTTGGTTAGGTTTATTCCTAGGTATTTTATTCTTTTTGATGCAATGGTGAATGGAATTGTTTTCCTGATTTCTCTTTCTATTGATTCGTTGTTAGTGTATAGGAAAGCTACAGATTTCTGTGTGTTGATTTTGTATCCTGCAACTTTGCTGTATTCCGATATCAGTTCTAGTAGTTTTGGAGTGGAGTCTTTAGGGTTTTTTATGTACAGTATCATATCATCTGCAAATAGTGACAGTTTAACTTCTTCTTTACCAATCTGGATTCCTTGTATTTCTTTGTTTTGTCTGATTGCCGTGGCTAGGACCTCCAGTACTATGTTAAATAACAGTGGGGAGAGTGGGCATCCCTGTCTGGTTCCCGATCTCAGTGGAAATGCTTTCAGCTTCTCGCTGTTCAGTATAATGCTGGCTGTGGGTTTATCATATATGGCCTTTATTATGTTGAGGTACTTGCCCTCTATTCCCATTTTGCTGAGAGTTTTTATCATGAATGGATGTTGAATTTTGTCAAATGCTTTTTCAGCATCTATGGAGATGATCATGTGGTTTTTGTCTTTCTTTTTGTTGATGTGGTGGATGATGTTGATGGATTTTCGAATGTTGTACCATCCTTGCATCCCTGGGATGAACCCCACTTGGTCATGGTGTATGATCCTTTTGATATACTGTTGAATTCTGTTTGCTAATATTTTATTGAGTATTTTTGCATCTACGTTCATCAGGGATATTGGTCTGTAATTTTCTTTTTTGGTGGGGTCTTTGCCTGGTTTTGGTATTAGGGTGATGTTGGCTTCATAGAATGAGTTTGGGAGTATTCCCTCTTCTTCTATTTTGTGGAACACTTTAAGGAGAATGGGTATTATGTCTTCTCTGTGTGTCTGATAAAATTCCGAGGTAAATCCGTCCGGCCCCGGGGTTTTGTTCTTGGGTAGTTTTTTGATTACTGTTTCAATTTCTTTGCTTGTAATTGGTTTGTTTAACTTTTGTGTTTCTTCCTTGGTCAGTCTTGGGAGGTTGTATTTTTCTAGGAAGTTGTCCATTTCTTCTAGGTTTTCCAGCTTGTTGGCATATAGGTTTTCATAGTAGTCTTTAATAATTCTTTGTATTTCTGTGGAGTCTGTCGTGATTTTTCCATTCTCATTTCTGATTATGTTGATTTGTGTTGACTCTCTTTTTCTCTTAATAAGTTGGGCTAGAGGCTTATCTATTTTGTTTATTTTCTCAAAGAACCAGCTCTTGGTTTCGTTGATTTTTGCTATTGTTTTATTCTTCTCAATTTTGTTTATTTCTTCTCTGATCTTTATTATGTCCCTCCTTCTGCTGACTTTAGGCCTCATTTGTTCTTCTTTTTCCAGTTTTAATAATTGTGATGTTAGACTATTCATTTGGGATTGTTCTTCCTTCTTCAAGTGTGCCTGGATTGCTATATACTTTCCTCTTAAGACTGCTTTCGCTGCATCCCACAGAAGTTGGGGCTTAGTGTTGTTGTTGTCATTTGTTTCTATATATTCCTTGATCTCTATTTTGATTTGTTCATTGATCCATTGATTATTTAGTAGCATGTTGTTAAGCCTCCATGTGTTTGTGAGCCTTTTTGTTTTCTTTGTAGAATTTATTTCTACTTTCATACCTTTGTGGTCTGAAAAATTGGTTGGTAGAATTTCAATATTGTGGAATTTACTGAGGCTCTTTTTGTGAGCTAGTATGTGGTCTATTCTAGAGAATGTTCCATGTGCACTTGAGAAGAATGTATATCCTGTTGCTTTTGGATGTAAAGTTCTATAGATGTCTATTAGGTCCATCTGTTCTAGTGTGTTGTTCAGTGCCTGTGTGTCTTTACTTATTTTCTGCCCGGTGGATCTATCCTTTGGGGTGAGTGGTGTGTTGAAGTCTCCTACAATGAATGCATTGCAGTCTATTTCCCTCTTTAGTTCTGTTAGTATTTGCTTCACATATGCTGGTGCTCCTGTATTGGGTGCATATATATTTAGAATGGTTATATCCTCTTGTTGGACTAAGCCCTTTATCATTATGTAGTGGCCTTCTTTATCTCTTGTTACTTTCTTTGTTTTGAAGTCTATTTTGTCTGATATTAGTACTGCAACCCCTGCTTTCTTCTCACTGTTGTTTGCCTGAAATATGTTTTTCCATCCCTTGACTTTTAGTCTATGCTTATCTTTGGGTTTAAGGTGAGTTTCTTGTAAGCAGCATATAGATGGGTCTTGCTTTTTTATCCATTCTATTACTCTATGTCTTTTGATTGGTGCATTAAGTCCATTTACATTTAGGGTGACTATTGAAAGATATGTACTTACTGCCATTGCAGGCTTTAGATTCGTGGTTACCAAAGGTTCAAGGTTAGCTTCTTTAGTATCTTACTGCCTAACTTAGCTCGCTTATTGAGCTGTTATATACACTGTCTGGAGAGTCTTTTCTTCTCTCCCTTCTTATTCCTCCTCCTCCCTTCTTCATATGTTGTGTGTTTTGTTCTGTGCTCTTTTTAGGGGTGCTCCCATCTAGAGCAGTCCCTGTAGGATGCCCTGTAGAGGTGGTTTGTGGGAAGCAAATTCCCTCAGCTTTTGCTTGTCTGGGAATTGTTTGATCCCACCATCATATTTAAATGATAGTCGTGCTGGATACAGTATCCTTGGTTCAAGGCCCTTCTGTTTCATTGCATTAAATATATCATGCCATTCTCTTCTGGCCTGTAGGG
The DNA here is from genome assembly GCF_040802235.1 of Manis javanica. Lineage (NCBI taxonomy): Eukaryota > Metazoa > Chordata > Mammalia > Pholidota > Manidae > Manis > Manis javanica. The sequence goes on from NC_133162.1 coordinate 68,046,144, forward strand.
TTTCTGTTGAGAAGTCTGATGTTAGCCTGATTGGTTTTCCTTTATAGGTGACCTTTTTCTCTCTAGCTGCCTTTAAAACTCTTTCCTTGTCCTTGATCCTTGCCATTTTAATTATTATGTGTCTTGGTGTTGTCCTCCTTGGATCCTTTCTGTTGGGGGTTCTGTATAATTCCATGGTCTGTTCGATTATTTCCTCCCCCAGTTTGGGGAAGTTTTCAGCAATTATTTCTTCAAAGACCCTTTCTATCCCTTTTCCTCTTTCTTCCTCTTCTGGTATCCCTATAATACGAATGTTTTTCCTTTTGTATTGGTCACATATTTCTCTTAGTGTTGTTTCATTCCTGGAGATCCTTTTATCTCTCTCTATGTCAGCTTCTATACGTTCCTGTTCTCTGGCTTCTATTCCTTCAATGGCCTCTTGCATCTTATCCATTCTGCTTATAAATCCTTCCAGGGATTGTTTCACTTCTGTGATCTCTTTCCTGACATCTGTGATCTCCTTCCGGACTTCATCCCACTGCTCTTGCATTTTTCTCTGCATCTCATCCCACTGCTCTTGCATTTTTCTCTGCATCTCATCCCATTGCTCTTGCATTTTTTTCTGCATCTCTGTCAGCATGTTCATGATTTTTATTTTGAATTCTTTTTCAGGAGGACTAGTTAGGTCTGTCTCCTTCTCAGGTGTTGTCTCTGTGATCTTTGTCTGCCTGTAGTTTTGCCTTTTCATGGTGATAGAGATAGTCTGCAGAGCTGGTACAAGTGACCGCTGGAAGAGCTTCCCTTCTTGTTGGTTTGTAGCCTTTTCCTGGGAGAATAGCGACCTCTAGTGGCTTGTGCTGGGCAGCTGTGCGCAGACAGGGCTTCTGCTTCCTGCCCAGTTGCTTTGGGGTTTATCTCCACTGTTGCTGTGGGCTTGGCCTGGCTGGGGCTGTTCCTCCAAAATGGTGGAGCCCCGTTAGAGGGGGAGCAGCCAGGAGACTATTTATCTCCGTAAGGGGCCTCTGTGCTCCCTGCTGCCCAGGGGGTTAGAGTGCCCAGAGATCCCCAGATTCCCTGCTTCTGGTCTAAGTGACCTGTCCTGCCCCTTTAAGATTTCCAAAAAGCACTCTCCAAACCAAAACAACAACAGCAACAATGAGAGAGGGAACAGAAAGGAAAAAAAAAAGAAAAAACACGCGATTTTTTTTTTTTTTCCTCAGGTGCCGGTCCCAGGCACCCGCGCACTGGTCCTGCTGCCCTGTCTCCCTAGCACCAGGGTCCCTGTCCTTTCAAGGCTTCCAAAAAGCACCCACCCACCGGTCCCGCAGGGAAGGAACGCTCAATATTCTTTGTCCTCAGGCACTGGTCCCACGCACCCGCTCACCAGTCCTGCCGCCCTGCCTCCCTAGCACCGGGGTCCCTGTCCCTTCAAGGCTTCCAAAAAGCACTTGGCAAAAAGAGAGAAAAAAAAGGGGAAAAACGCGCGATTTCTTCCGTCCTCAGGTGCTGGTCTCAGGCACCCACCCACCGGTCCCACAGGGAAAAATGCGGGATATTCTTTGTCCTCAGGTGCCGGTCCCAGGCACCCGCTCACCAGTCCCGCCGCCCTGCCTCCCTAGCACCGGGGTCCCTGTCCCTTTTAGGCTTCCAAAAAGCACTCGCAGAAAAGAGAAAAAAAAAAGGGGAAAAACGCGCGACTTCCTCTGTCCTCAAGTGCCGGTCTCAGGCACCCGCCCACCGGTCCCGCAGGGAAAAACGGGGGATATTCTTTGTCCTCAGGCGCCGGTCCCAGCCACCCGCTCACCAGTCCCGCCACCGTGCCTCCCTAGCACTGGGGTCCCCGTCCCTTCAAGGCTTCCAAAAAGCGCTTGCCATAAAGAGAAAAAAAAAAAGGGGAAAAACGCGCGACCTCCTCCGTCCTCAGGCACCGGTCTCAGGCACCCGCCCCCAGGTCTCGCAGGGAGAAACGCGGGATATTCTTTGTCCTCCGGCGCTGTTCCCAGGCACCTCCTCACCGGTCCCGCCACCCTGCCTCCCCAGCAACGGGGGCCCGTCCCTCTAAGGCTTCCAAAAAGCGCTCGCCAAAAAAAAAAACTGCTCCGGTTTCTCTCCACCCGCCGGGAGCCGGGGGGAGGGGCGCTCGGGTCCCGCCGGGCTGGGGCTTGTATCTTACCCCCTTCACAAGGCGCTGGGTTCTTGCAGGTGTGGATGTGGTCTGGATGTTGTCCTGTGTCCTGTGGTCTCTATTTTAGGAAGATTTTTCTTTGTTATATTTTCATAGCTCTATGTGTTTTTGGGAGAAGATTTCCACTGCTCTACTCACGCCGCCATCTTGGCTCCCGCTCCTATATTTTCTTAATTGTGATTTGTTTACTCATATTTTCCCATATTGTTTTAAAAGTTTTTCTATTTTCTTATCAGTTTGTGAAATAGACACATGAAGATATGTATGTGTCTATATACACACACACATATATAAAAATATGCTAAATATATATTAAGAATAGTACTCCATCTATATTGCATGTAATAAGCCCTATTACGATATATTCCCTAGTGTTTGCATTTTATCCTTATCTCATTTATGAATTTAAATGGAATACCACAAATATTATACAATCCAATGTGATAGTAAGGAAAATGCTCATTATTGCTATTTTAGTAGACATTTTAAATTAGGAATAAATGAACTATTTCAGTCTTTTTGTTATCTATTGGGACATTTTTTCTTTTTGACTTAGTTATATTAGGGCTTAAATTTAGAATACCTGTATCGATACCTATTTGTATTTTTTCAATAAATATTCCTATTAAAATATTTTGTGTTATGTGCTTCTTATTGATTTAATATTATTTAGGATTTTGTATTTATAGTCATATGAGAAATTCATCTCTGGTCTTCTGTACTATTTTTCTATCTTGGCATTAGTTTGTGCTAGATTCTTGCCCAATTTGCAGACCATTCCATCCTTTTCAGTGCTCTTAAGGTAAGAAGTTTGAAAGAATTGAAAACTGGATTTAGAATAGTAATCTTCAGAAAATATTTTTAAATGTCCCTATTATTTGGTAACAAAATTATAGAATGTCTTGGTTGTGCTTAAAAATAATCCCAGGGACATTGTAGAAGGAATGTCTGTAGTAGTCATATGAAACTGAGTATATGTGAGTTGGTTCATTGTACATTTTTTTTTCTTTGGTACATGTTTGATATATCCCATAATAAAAAGTATCTAAAAGTTATATACCCTGAAAAAGTTTTCAGTGGTTAATGGCTTATTCAGATTTTCTAATGCGTCTACTTGTTTTGGTAATTTACATCTTATTAGGAAATAGCATGAGATTTCAGTATTTTTAAATGTGTGCTTTTATCAAGTTTCTCATGTCTAACATAGTCCATTTATATCTTATCTCTTTTAATTTGACTTTTGACTCTTTAAAATCATCTCTAAATCATACCTGAGATCATACTTCCCTTGTGTATGAATCCCCTGAACTTCTTCCATCAAATTTAGAATTTCTTGTGGGGCAGGCAACAAGGCCTTTGTTATCCCCAGCTTGCCTTTCAAATCCAACCTCAGCCTTACATCCTGTCTGGTTTCCCCACACTCCTAAGAGACACTTGGAACGTCCTTTCTCCTCAGCCTCAGGTGTTGGCCTAAAGACACCGTACTTATTCTCTGAGACCCCTGTAGAATTTGGTTTCTTTTAAGCCTTCCATAAACTCTCCCTTGTCTCTATCTCCTATCCCTTCTCTGTGTCACCCAATATTTTGCTGAGGCTGTGGCGTATCCTTTATTACCCTGTATTAGGTTTGTGTATTTGGAAACTTACCTAATTCTTTCCTCCTTCCACATCACTAGCAGGGGCCCTGGCACCCAGGCATGGGTAGAATATGTATGGTATGGGTATGCTATGGAACAGGCTGCTTGCTTGCCTTACTTAGGCTGTTGGTCTCGTTGAATGTTCCCAGAACTGAGCAGAAACAAGTGCTCATGAAGTGCTTGCTGGGTGCATGCTGAGTGAATGGAGTGGGCATGATAGATTCAGGTCATCAGGAGCCCACTGAGGCTGGACCCAGTGGGATTCCTGGAGAGAAGTAGTAGGAGGTGACTTTGGGTCATGACATCATTCGGTTTATGGGTGGGAGAGAGTAGAGGAAGCTAACATGTTCATGGGCTGTGTGAAGAAGTAACGCTGGTGCCCTTTGGTGGTTACAACAGAAATGTGGATCTTTTCCTACTCATAATTTAAAGGAAATTATGTCTGTGTTAAGGTAAGTAAAGTGTGCCTCTAAAACACATTCTCATCATATCTCAATCACTTTGTTATCATTTGCTTTAGTGTAATTTCATCAAAATGACTAGGGTAAAAGAATTTAGAAAGAGTTTTCTGAACTTGGAAGCAGTTTAGACAGAATGTTTACCAGACTTGGCTTTTCCAACATCTGGCTTTGGGTCAGCTGTGGTGGTCTTCTCTTGAACATCAAGGCTATTTTACTAGTTCACGGTAGCCCTGTCAGATTTCCTGGAAGCATGAGCTGCACCAGTGAGCATGTTTGGGTGGAGGAGGTCCAGTAGTGCCCCAGTCCAGTGGTTTGGTTGAGGTGGCCATCAGCATGTGTAGTCGGGGAGTGCAGGCTTTCCATCATGGTGGGTTTTAGGCTTCTGACTGTAATTCAGAAGTAATATTTTAGTTAAGGCTTTGGGCGTTTTTTCTAATTTATTCACTTGTCTCTTGGTTTGCTGGTATTAATTGGATGAAAGAAGGTGTGTTACGGAAGGAAGATGGCCAGGATCCATAACAATTGTGAAGTTCTTCATTTGAATGAGTTATCTATTGCATAGTTACCATTCTGTAGTTCTTTTGTGTGTTGGGTATGAGGGAGGAGGGATATATATGTAATTTGCATACTATATATTTGCAGGTGATAGAGAAAACAGAGGCCTAAAGAGGGAAAAAAGTATCAAATTGATTTTAGATCCCTAAGCTTTCTTCTAATCTAGTGTGCTATGCATTTGGTTAATAGCTACTTAGAAAATTCTTCATTTGACCTCTGTAAGATTGCTTCCGCATTGTCCTGCAGGCCCCAAAGAGCTTCATAAATACCCTGCATGCAGTTGTCATCACCAGTTATACTGTCAACTACCAAAATGATTAAAGAGCTGTCCACAGATACAGTGGCCTATCTTGAGAAGTATGCAGCATGGGCTGGATAACCACTCGGGAGGTATGACGTAGATGGAATTCAGGTATAAGATATAAGGTCCCTTCCTTCTAGTCTGTCTTTAGGATGCATAAGAGAATACAGGATGTGGGAAGGCTGTTCAGGAATCAGAATTTCACTTGACTGTATACTGTTCAAAAGCAAGAGAATGGATTAAACATTTCTGTTTTCAGAATCTAGCAGAGTGCATGGTTGTTATGTGGGTAAGCAATAGATGTGTATAAAATTAGATCTGATTCTGAATAATTGATTACATTGTCATTCTCCAGGGAAATTAGTAAAGGGTGACATACTGAGGTTGTGCTTGCAAATACAAAGTGCGAATTGGAATTAATTATCCTAGTCTTTTTTAAGGAAGTGCATTCTCTTGTCAACTTAGATGAGTGATGCAAAAGCACCTTCTGGATTTGAATTTGCTGCATAATTCTTGACTTTGCTCAAGCCTTTAAACTGGTGGGAGCTTTAATGGATATTAATTAGTGTGAAAGCTTTTTATTCTTTGAGGGTCTTTTTTTCTTTTCTAAAAGAGAAATCTATCTTGATTGACATATGGATCCCTCTGTTTCATGTTTTATTGTTTTTGAAGAAAGGGGCTTTGATTTCCTGCCAGGGAGCTTTCATAAAAGGACCTTAGCATGCTGAGTCCTGATTAAACATCAGGGAGAGGTGATGATTCTTTTGTATGGCTCTCTTCTGGAAGGTGAACAGGCCAGAATTACAATGATTCTAGGAGAGGTGTCTGCTGAAGGACCACATTCAGCTACAGGAACAATCCACCATTATATAAACAGCGGTAAGGTTGGGATGCAAATGCCATTTTCCCCTATTTGATGACTACTTAAGAAAAATCTGTGGAAGAAAGGGCCATATGATACTTTAGAGGAGAGAATAATTGGGTTAGTTTTATATATTTCTGTAGAGTACTGACCTACATAATTGAAAAGTTTGTATGAAATAAAACAGATTTTTATTTAAAGATCCTACTAATTTTAGCAGATTTAAGGGATTTACATAACATGACAAGTCTTTATGTAAGTTAAATGGCTCACCTTGTTTTGGATTTACTAAATTTGCTTCCATATCTGTTTTGTGGTTGTCCTGTTTATCAACTGTGTCTCACGAATCAATTATCAAATTCAGTTTATAAACAAACAAACATTAAGTTGACTTAATGAGCAAGGCTGAGCATCAGAAAGATGGTGTCTCTGAAGTTATAGGCGCCTCAGCTTTAATCTTCAGGTGTAGCCAGGCTCTGCCACTTACTAGTCATGTGGCCTCAGGCAATGTTTTAAGTGCTCTGAATCCCACTATAAGTATAAATGAAATAAAAATATTTACCTGGTGGAGAGATTTTGTGGACTAATCATATAAAGTGCATAAAGGGCCTAATGCTTTGGATTTACAGCTCTGCTTGTGTCAACAATATTGTAATGTAATGGCATAAAAATAAAATAAGCAGAGATTATAATCGATGATTGAGTTGCTGTTCTTATCCTTAGCCAGAGATAAAAATAAATGACAAGAGAATTTTTGGGTCATTTGCAATTCTTTCGTCAAGTATAAGATGAACATGATCATGTATCATTTATTTACTCAGGGCTTGACTGAAAACACAAACCCCAGGGCCCATCAAGAAGTGCTTAGAAACGGAATGCCAATTTTTTCTTTTTCTGTACTTTTTCTTAGTTGTGTTTATTAACTGAATTCTTAATATCCTATCTGCTTTAATTTTCATCTTCATGTAGAAGAACGATTATAGGTCTAAATCTCCGCTTACTAGAACTTAGAGTTGGGTCAAGTGTTCTTCTAAATACCCTTGGCTAAGATGACTAATTCCAGCTATTAAAAAGGATATTAACTATCATGACTCAGGTTAATATTCTGCAAAGAAGCTATTTGACTTGTTATTAATTAATGTGAAATAAAGTAATGTAAGTTCAGGAACATAGCAAAAAATCACTACGTTGACAATATATTCAATCAGTCATTATTTATTTCATTAAATTAATAGACTTTATGTTTTAGAGCAGTTTTACATATATAGAAACAGTAATCAGAAAGTATGCAGAGTTCCCATAAAATTTCCTCTCACTTCTGCCTCAGTTTGGAATATCTATCAATTAAAAATAATATATTATTGTTAATTGAAGTCCAGAATTTATAGTATTCACTGGGTGTTATACAGTTCTATGATTTTTAACGAATGCAAAATGTCATGTATCTGCTATTACAACATCACACAAATTAGTTTCACTGCCCTAAAATTACCCGTGCTTGACCTATTAGTGCCTCCCCCCTGCCCCCACTATTCCTCCCCTCCTCCAACCTTGGCATCCGCTGACTCTATAGTTTTGCCTTTTCCGGAATGTCATATAGTTGGAACCATACCATATGTAATCTTTTGGCCTCTGTCCCTTAGCAATATGTTTTTAAGTTTCCTCCATCCTTTTCATGGCTTGATAGCATTTCTTTTTCTGCTGAACAGTATTCTAGTATATGGCTGCACTGAAGTTTATTCAGACATCTTAGTCATTTCCAATTTTTGACAGCTATGAATAAAGCTGCTGTAAACATTCATGTACAAGGTTTTATGTGGACATGTTTTCAGCTCACTTTAGTAAATATCAGGGAGCATGATTGTTATATCATCTGGTAAGAATATGTTTAGTTTTGTAATAAACTGCCAAACTGTCTTTCAGAAGTGACTGTACCATTTTTCATTCACACCAGTAATGAATGAGAGTTCCTGTTGCTCCACATACTCCCTGGCATTTGGTACTGTCTGTGTGTTTTGGATTTTAGCCATTTAGTTAAGTATAATTAATTGGTAATTAATTTTCATTTTCCATTATAGTGTGTCATGAGGGCACAGATTTCAACTTTGTTTACAGCTGGATCCCAAGGCCCTAGAGCAGTTGGTGACATATACTGGGTGTTCAGTAAATCTTTGTGGAAAGGATTATTAATAAATTACAGCAATGAAAAGTAAACATCCTTAGGGATAATTTCTGTAAAGAGACACACCATTGCTAATATCCTAAGAATTAACAAAGGCCAGATAACATTTATTATAAACAATGGTAAGTTGATGTTTATGTTAGGATCCATAGTTGTCTTCAAGTCAATAAATCTTTGCAAGTAAATCTTACCCTTGAATTGAAAAAGATTCAAATTTAAATCTTCTTAATTTTGATTTTATAACAAGCCAAAATGTATTTATCTTTACTTACCTACTTTTGTGAACAAATTCTTTTAGTTATATTTAAAGGAAGCAACACATTGTGTAACATCTACCATTTACTTTAATCTAGAGCATGACCCTGGCTGCGTGTTAACATCACGTGGGGAGCTTTCCATAAAATCCCCACTGTCAGTCCTCCTCTGCAGACATTCTGATTTAGATGTTCAGTCCCACATCCCCCATCTACTTCCCAGGTAGTTCTGTGAGTTTCCAGGTTCTTCCAATGCAAAGCCAGAGTTGATATGAACATTAAGTTGTTTAAAAACTCAATATTGATTTTAGTCAAGGGATATTAAACTATTTGAAAGAAATAGCTATATAAAAATATATTGTAAAGGATTTAATACTGAATTTTAAAGCATAAAAGCTCACAGCTTATCAGGCTTGTGTCTGCAGTCCTCAGATTACAAAAGCATGAAGCAAATTGCGGGAATAATATGATTCTCTTACCCCCCTTGCCTACTCTACCCAACAGCTTGGTAAGAAGAGTAAGGAAAGAATTGTTGAAGTGGTAAGCAGGTGTCACACTGCTCTATGAGAAGCCTAGAGGAGTGAAATCATATTTAAACTGTCATCCCCCTTTTTGGGAGAAAACGGTTTCTAACTCATATTTAAATTTCATATACTCTTTGGTCCAGAACTCTGTATCTAAGACTTTGCCCAGCAGAAATAAATTTTCATTATGGCGTTACATATAGTAACAAAAATTTGTAAATATACTAAATGTCCTCTAATAGGGGAATGATTGAATAGGCATCTGGTGCTATCACAGTGTAGACCCCACTATATTTAAAATTTTTAAATAAGTATATCTTTATGTGTTGAAATGAATTACACCAGGTATCCATTATTAAGCAACAGAAACAAAGAACAGTTTTTAACCTATGATGCTATTTTTATGAAAATAAACTCTCTTTCATCCACCATAAAACATTTAGAAATCCTCTTTGTGTACATGGGGTTCTTAATATTTTGGGAAATAATTGAAAGATGTCCACTAAATGATTACCTGTGATTACATCTGGAGAATGGGTTTGGGGAATGAGAGAGAACTTCTTATTTAACCAACCATTTAAAAAAATTGTTAGAGTTAACTGCTAATATATTTGTAACTTGAACAAAGAAAAGAAAAGGAGTCAGGCTCCCTCAGTCCTTAGGAGTTCCTTTGTTTTTTGAAGTTGACATTTCTATCAAGCAGAGTGCACTAAATGTTAACACTCATGGAAAAATTTAGTCAGTGATGGCCAATATTCTAATAAATATTTAACTTTGTGTACAGACCCCTCAATCCCCATCTGCTCAGCTCAGAGTTCTGCAATTCCTGCAGTGCTGATCTGAACAAAAGCTGGATTCCCCTCAAATGGACCATGATCATGTGCCTAAGAATTAAAACATAATCTTTTGAGAAACGTCAACGAAGGTGCAGTATATGCAGTTGTAGAATGACGAGAAGTCAAATTGTGGCTTCTACAGAGTGCTTGGGTTGAATTCTATTTCCAGAAGCTCAAAAGTCATTTTATATGGTGTTCTAGAGTCCGAGAGCTCCTCTTAGTAGGTAGGACGATTGAGACATGTTTTCCTTCAATGGGACAATGCTACTCACCAGCTCCTTCTTCAGACTTCCCTTTGGCCATCTGGGAAGAAACTGACCACTGTATTTATGCAGTGTATTTACATAGCATGGCTGTTCTTGTGAACAAAGCCAAGTTTAGGACACCGGTGGAGTTCCAGGCTCCAGAGGCTCCTTCATTTTCCTTGTACTTTATCCAGTATGGTTCTTACCTCCATGCACAGTAGACTCACTTAAGATGAGCCATCAAAGATTACGGCAGGACTGATCTGACCAAGCATTGCTAGTTTATAAAAGCCTGCCACGTGATTCTAATGTGTGGTCAGCACTGAGAGCTTCGTGTTTCACTGGGTCCCTTTCAGGAATACTATAGACATTTTAGCTAAATGCTAAATATATGTAAAAGAAGCCACACTAACGAGGTCAGGTGTTCAAGATTTTTAAGGTTAGCCTAGGATCAGATGATAGATACTGCCCCACTCCACCTCAGAGTTTCCATACTCGCCCACTCCAGCCCTAACGTCCTCGGCCTTACTGTTTTGAAGCCCTGGAGAGTGGTGCCCTGTGGGGTGGTCCAGTTGGAACGCGTTCACTCTGCACCCCAGGTTATCACCACTGTCTGTTGTGCTGCTGTAGGCGGGACTCATCAGTGCTGTCTGGAGTGTCGCTGACCACGGTGCAGGCTCGGGGATGTATCCTTTTGAACTCAAACTGAGATGCAGTTCAGTTCTGGAGCTAACCATCTGGAGTTAGTGCAAACCCCATAAATTAAAGGGCAGAGTCCCCAACAAGATGGCTCTCACTCCAGACCAAGTGGCTACACAGCTGTGGGCTCCCATGACCCCACTAGGCTTGATAATTCACTAGAATGACCCACAGAACTCACACAGTGTTACACTTGTGATTACAGGTTTATTATAAAAAATACAACTCAGGAACAGCCAAATGAGACATACAGAGCACGCATCCATGTCCTTTTCTTAGAATCAGGGCTTGTACCCTTTTGGCACATCAGTATGTTCACCATCCAGGAAGTGCCAACAAATTTCGGTGTCTGGAGTTTTTAAAAATTTTTTTTATTGGGGTTTCATGTCATTAGCATGATTGGTTGAACATTGACCGTGTGATTGAACTCAATCTCCAACCCCCTTTCTCTCTGTGGAGGTCAGGCTGGTTCAAAGCCTCAACCTTCTAATCACATGTTTGGTTTTTCTGTTGACTGGTCCCATCCTGAGTTATCCCATTGCACTGTATACTCAGGAATGATCTGAGGGGCTTAACAAAAACAGTCATATTACTGGGGAAATACGAAAGATTTAGATTCTCCCTCTCAGGAATAATAACCATTCAAATTCTTTCTCATGCAACAGTAGACCTTCCTGAAGCCAGAATGGGAAGTAAGAGGTGGCTGACTCAGCTTCTGCATAGTCCCTGGGCTCCTGAAGAGAGATGCTCGTGGTGGTCCACCCCTAGACCACCTATCTTGGATTGTGGTCTCTATCTCTTCTTGGAAACTGTTCCAAGGATCAGTGTTTTGTCTTCCAGAAACTCCTTTCTTAACTTCCCACCTTGGGATTTATCCTTGACCCTACCTTCTACATTTCCTCCTCCAGACCCTTTTCATTCCTAAAGCTCTAAAAATCTAAACAAAACAAAACACAGTAACAGAAACTCCACCAACTCTCCTTTTTCCCAGTAGAATTTAATTGCCCATTACAACTAGAACAAGTGGTAAAGTTTCAGGAAATACCAGTTTGAATCCCTAGAAGGAATGATGGGCTGAATTTGCACTTTTAGAAGTTTTTACATTTCATTCTTCAAGAAAGAGAATGAATAAAAAGAAAACCTTTACATCTAAGAGTCTGAACTAGAAACTCAAGAAGCATGAAGACTGTTGTTTGATACAGGTAATAAAGGATTCTTCAAAATCCTGGAGAAACCAGTTTAGAATTTACTTCCAAAATTAAAGTTATTTGGCACAATAAATTGTATTGAATTAGTTTTAAAGGAATGTATTCTCGTATATAGACTCTTTGAAATGTACTCCAAAGATTACACTTCATACAATGTTTCTGTCTTAAGTATTTCTGGCAAAAACAATGCAAGAAAGCATTAATCACTTCTCAAAAGGATCACATTCATCCATTTCCAGTTACTTTTCAATATCATTTTTAGAAGTAGTGGGTGTTTGATTGCCAAGTAACCATCCAAAAGGTATTAGTCTTTTTGACTTCTAATGTGACTCAGGACATAATGAAAGAGAATTAGGCCTCTAAGAAGGATAGATAGAAGCTAACACAATGTTTTGTCTGTTATGTGAACACAACAGGCTTCATACTATTAGTTTTCAGATACATGATTTCATTTAATCACATTTAGTTGCCATTGCAACTCTCCAAGGTAAATACTTATGCCCAGTTTTATAGATCAGAAAATTGAATTTAAGGAGATATTATGTTCACTAATTAATGAAGTGATAAGTGGTGGATAAAGGATTTAAATTATTTTGATAATTCAAGCTCATTCCACGATGCGATGTAATACTTGTTTCCAAGGTACTCTATACAACATACACTTACAGCTCCCACTCAATTCTCAGTGTGTAAATTTGCAAAGTGTCGTTCTCAATAACACTGGATCAGAGTATATTCCCAGCAAGTTATTAAAGGTAAATCAACTATTAGGTTCATTCATTCAGTGCATTTTTACCGAGTAGCCTCTGTGTGCCAAGGCACTGCTTAAAATGAGGTTGGCGTGCATGAATTATGCTCATTGTTCTATCTATTCAACAGTGAATCATATTGTATAGTATTGCATGGTGAAGTTGGTTAAAAGTAGTGACAGACTAATGTGACTTTTGAAAGCATTTAAATCATGAGATAAAAAGAATGATTTCTTCTACCATGAGATCTTAGAGATTCAAAACCACTATTTGAGGTCTTTTGTTTGAATTGCTAACCAATTTTACTTATTTGTTTTTATTTTTATGACCTTTCAAGTTTGTATCTCAAGTGATCATGCTAGGCAGATCTCAAATTCAGAAGTTGCAGTGCATTTGACACTGCTTACAGCAACTAATAACCGGGTTCAGTGACAGAGATCCAGTTTCAGCAGGTACTGTAATTGCAGATTATACTCTTCATGGTTTCCTCTTTGTGTGAATACTAAGTGTATGAAATCTTGAGTCAACATTTCCTTTTCTGTTGCATAAACAGTGCTGAAAGCTTAATGATCAGCTGGAGAAGAGGCGTGATGAATAGTTGCAGCATTGTTCATTACACACCGTGGCGGCTCTTTCTTTGCCATCATTTTGTCTGTGCTTGGATTTCACGTTTCCTTCCAGTCTGTCATTCTCTTTGAGCATCGGACACTCCCCCTGCGGTAATGGCTGTGACACACACCCAGCTTCTATCATAAGACCGTGGAATACCTCTCCTCCTCCTTGAGCTCATTTCTTATTTTGTTTTTTAACTGCTTTTATACCTTGTTCATTCATTTTTTTCCCAAACAGTTAGCCACTCTCCACAGTAAGTTGATGTGATCCCAGACTGTGACAGAGTTCATGCTCTTTTCATCTGTGTGTCTGTCTGTCTGTCTGGTCAGGACAGCAGAACATGGAGTTCTTTCAGTGTACTGAGATCATTTGTTGATTTCCTTTTCTGCCTTTATGGGTGTATGTCTGCCAAGGTAATTTGAGAAATAAGGGAATATAAGAGAAAGGGGGGCAGGAAGGAGTGAAGCAGGAAAAGAAAGAGAAAGAAAATGAAGGGAAACAGAGAGAAAGGAAGAAAATATAAGGAGAAATGGAGGGAGGGAGAAAAATCAACTGAGGGAGACAGCAGAGCTATAAACCAAAGGCTCAGTGGTCTACTTTTGCCAATGCAGTTTTTGCCAAATGGCTTTCTTTCCTTTGCCTTTGAATTCTTTCACTTTAAACAGAAAGACAGTTTCATCTGAGCAAGGTTGAGAATTCTGTTATTTTACTTAGAATACATAATGCACCAGGATTAGATGTTTTTGTGTTAAAATCATATTGTATTCAAGGTATTTGCAGTGTTCAATTGCAGTCTATTTTAGAATTTAAGTAAATAGATTTAAGGTAATCTATTTTAGATAGCTTTTAGCTAGTTTTCTTTTTATCTTAAATTGCTTTTATTTTATTGCTGGTCTCCTTTTGGATGAATAGTCAAAAAGCACTCATGGTTTTATCATTTTACATTTACTGAATCATAAACAACGTCCCTCCCCTCCCCACCCTTCATACACAGTCTCTTTTCTCCATTATGAGCAGAAAGACTAAAAACAAAAAACAAAAAAACCCAAATGTCAGACATGTTATATCTTCCTCAAACCTCCAATGACTGTGTACTTTGCATAAAATCTAAACTTTTTGCCCATACTACAAGCTCTTACTCCACACATCCTCTGCTGACATCCTTGAACTTGTCTTCTATACTCCATGGTAGAGGAGCCTCGTAAGTGTCTGCTCCTCAGACGTGCAGGTATGTTCTGCTGAGGATTTTCGCTTGCCCTGCCTTTCTCAGGCTGCCCTTAGACCTGCTGCCACTCCACATCCTCGCTGTAGTACCCTGCCTCTGAGGCTTCCTGACCAATTCAGCCAAGTTCCCCTTGGCTTCCCCTACAGTAGTTGGCTGATTCTCTCACTTTGCCTGGCTTTTTCTTATAATACTTTTGAACACTGAATTTATATATATATATATATATAATTATACACACACACATACCCATACAATATATATAAATGTGTATAGATAAACACAAATGTGTGTGTGTATGTGTACTGCTTACATTACAGTGTCAGCTCTTTGAGGACAGGAATTAGGCCTTTCTTACCCACTGCCACATTCCCATTTGCACAGTAGCGGGCTGTTTGAGTTATGGTGCTTCCACTTTTCACAGTGCAAGTGGGTCGACGTTGATGGGAGGAGATCAGTTACAGTCCCTTGTATTAAGTGCTATGAAAAAAAAGAGGGACCCTGGAGGAGAATAATTCTCCATGGCACCTGAAGAAGGTTTGAAATTGGAGCTAACATTTTAATTTACATCAAAAGATTGGTTTGGCATTAACTGAGAAGTATAGGAGATAATTCCACTCAGAACAACTTGGGTAATATTGCTGAGTGTGGAAAGAGTAGAACATTCAGAGTATGGAAACGGTGAAGTGAACTGTGATTAGAGCTTCCAAGACAATAGTTGACAAGGGAAAGTGGAGTGATGTGAGTCTGGAGAGGTGTTTTGGAGTATTTTGAAGGCATTTATAAAAGTTACTAAATATGATTAGCTCTGTGTTTTATGAATATATTCCGACTACTGTATGAGAGATGGATGGGAGGGAGGCACAAATGGAGTGAGGAGGTCCAGAATTAGGGCTGTTCAATAGTCCATGTAAGCAAGGATGACATTGTATGCTGTGTACATGGAACTGAGCAGGGATAGAGAATCAGGGCTGACTTGCAATAGGAAATGCCAAAGAAACCCAGTGTCAGTTAACATTTAAGTAAGCTGACTTGGGTTGTTATTTTGGCATGCTCCATAAGTAGATTGAAGACTCAGGCTCTTTCTAGCTATAACACACTGCTGTAACCAGGGAATAGGCCTTGTCTTCATGGTCCAAGATGGCGACTCGTGCTTCAGCCACTAGATTGCTCTAGACTGCATGGGGCTGGGATCAAAAAATTGGGGATGAAGCTGGCCTGCTTACTCTTCTTTTTTCACTGTGATTAAAACAAATAATATAAAATTTCCCATCTTGATTGGTTTTAGGTGTACAGTACAGTGGTGTTAGCTATGTGCACATTGTTGCCCAACAGGTCTCTAGAAACTTTCCATCTTGTAAACGTGAACAATACCCTTTGAACAACTTGTGATTCCCCTTTCCCCTAGCCATTGGCAACTCCCATTCTACTTTCTGTTTCTGAGTTTGACTGCTTCCAAACTCTCATAACCAGAATCATGAAGTATTTCTCTTTTTGTGAGTGGCTTATTTTCTTCCATTTAGCATAATGTCCTCAATGTTCCTGTATATTGTAGTGTATGAAAGGATCCTTCCTTTTTAAGGCTGAATAAAATTCCATTGTGTATTTTTCTACCATATTTCTTTATCTATTCATCTATTGATGGACATTTAGGTTGTTCCCATCATTGTGAATAGTGATACAATAAACATGGGTGTGCAATTATCTGTTTGAGATCGTGTTTTGAGTTTTTTTGTATATATCCTTAGAAGTGAGACTGCTGGATATATGGTAATTCATATTTTTAAGTTTTTGAGAAAAATCTCTGTACTGTTTTCCATAATAGCTGCACCATTTTACATTCCTACCAATAATGCACAGGAGTTCCAGTTTATCCACATTCTCACCAACAGTTGTTTTCTATCTTGGTTTGTTGTTTTTTAGAAGAATGGGTATCCTAACAGGTGTGAGGTAATCCTGTATTGTGGTTTTAATTTGTCTTTCTCTGATGATTAGTGAGTGATGGTGAGCATGATATGTGCTTGTTGGCTGTTTGTGTGTCTTCTTTGGAGAAATGTCTATTCAAGTCATTTGCCACATCAGGTTGTTTTTGTTGTTGTTATTGAGTTCTTTATTTATTCTGAATATTAACCCCTTATCTGATATGTGGTTACCTTTTCACTCGGCTGATGCTTTCCTTTCTGCACAGAGGTTTCAGTTTGATGCAGTCCCATTTGGCTGTTTTTGCTTTTATTGCCTGTTGCGCTTTTCGTATCTAAAACATCATTGTCAAATCCAATATCATGAAGCTTTTCCCTTATGTTTTCTTTTAGGAGTTTTATAGATTTTGGATTTAACCTAATTCTTTAACCCATTTTGAGTTAATTTTTGAATAAGATGTAAGGAAGGGTCCAACTTTATTCTTTTTCCTGTGGCTATCCAGCACCATTTACCCAACACCATTTGTTGAAG
Organism: Manis javanica; assembly: GCF_040802235.1. NCBI lineage: Eukaryota > Metazoa > Chordata > Mammalia > Pholidota > Manidae > Manis > Manis javanica. The sequence goes on from NC_133162.1 coordinate 68,063,105, forward strand.
AGAGACTGTCCTTCCCTCATCGTGTAGCCCTGGCATCTTTGTTGAAGATCATTTGGCCATATACACAAAGGTTTATTTCTGGGCTCTTTGTTTCATTGATCTGTGTGTCTGTCTTTATGGTAGTACCATACTGTTTTAATTATTGTAGCTTTCTAGTATGTTTGAAGCCAAGACATGTGAAGACTCTAGCTTTGTTTTTTGTTTCTTAAGATTATTTGGCTATTCAGGGTACTTTGAGATTCTGTATGAATTTTTGGATTTTTTTTTTTAAAAAAGGCCATTTGGATTTTGATAGGAATTTCATTGAATCTGTAGGTTGCTTTGGTGGTGGGGTCATTTTAGCAAGATTAAGTTTTCTAGTCCATGAACATGGACTGTCTTCTCATTTATTTCTATCTTTAAGAATTTCTTTAATTAGTCTCTTTTCATTTTCAGTGTACAAATCTACAAGTCTTTGCATCCTTAATTTTATTCCTAAGTTTTTATTGTTTTTTGATGTCATTATAAATAGGATTGTTTTTCTTAATTTCCTCTTCCAATAATTCCTTGTTAATGTGTAGAAGTGGAGCTGGTTTTTGTATATTGAGTCTGTGTCCTGCAACTCTGCCAAAGTCCTTTATTCTGACATTTAAAAATCTATGGGATCTTTAAGGTTTTCTACATGTCAGATTATGTCATCTGTGAACAGAGGTAATTTTATTTGTTCCTTTCCATTTTGAATGCCTTTTTCTTTTCTTTTCTTTTTAATTGCTCTGGCTAGGACTTCCAGTACTAGAAGAAAGAATGTAGTATTTTAAGGTACTGAATCTATATCCTATCACATCTTAAGTCTGATGAGGCATCTCATTTTATTAATGGAGCAAGCTCTGAAGTCTTCTCTTGTGTGTCTGTGATATATGGGCTTTTACCTTCTCATTTATGAAGTTAGAATAGATGTATAATTTCTACCTTATTATGTATTCTCTAAGAAGCTCAGTAAAAATAAAATGAAGCTTTAAAAATTTTAAATGATACTGCAGGGAATCCAAGATGAAAAAGATATACAATGCCAAATTACTTCCACCCATGTTATTACATACCCTATTAACAGCAGGCACAAGAGGCAATTCTATTTCTGGATTTCACCACCCCTTTTCATAATTTTTACTTGTGACTGTTAGAGAATATGGAATAGGAAGGTAGTCTATTGGGAGACGTTATGCACTTATGTCACTGAAGCTCACCACTTAAAATTTTGCGTATTAATCATTTTTCTTTCACTAAAAATTGATCACAGGTAAGATCAAAATACATATTGGTAAGATAATTTTGTAGTTTGGTGACCAACTTGAAGTTTGCATTTTTGACATGGGGAGGTGGTAATGATTCTGGGCAACTTATAGTACTTTCTGTATGTGCATATATTAATTTTAGAAGAAATACTGTGAGTGAAAACTATAAATGTTATAAAGTATTTCTGAACACTTATATATTGGGCTCCTGCATAAGATTTCCCTGGAGGGGAAAAAAAGTGATTCTGAGGCAAAACAAACCACTGTACTGAATCATGCTGCTTTTAACTTTCAACAGAGAGACCTCATTGCAGAACTTATTTCATCAAAGTTTGGCTCTTCCTCATCCTTCCCCTCTCCACCAGCTCTTTGCAGACCTAACATTTCATGATTTATTTCTGTACATTAGAATACATGTTTAGTGGAGGAAGATTTATCTTTGCACAAATGAATAATTCAGAGGATAGAATTTTCTCTGAGATTAGTTTACAAAATGAAGACTCTGACCCAGGAGTGAAATTTCTAGGGCGTCAAAGATGTTTGTGCTGTTTCCTCTACATATCAGAAATGTGGTTGGGGTTCAGGGCTCCATTGAGAACACATTCTGGGAAAAAAGAAGTGAAATGCCTGAGCCAGCAAAACAGGCACGTTCTATCCTACAGAAGCCACCCCTTTTCCTGAAAGATGTATAGTCCTCAGCTTTGGCTGTGGGTAGCACTTATTATATCAACTCTTTCTTCAAATTTTAAATACGCATAAAGTTGCTTCCAAAATAATACACCCCTCTCTGTAATTAGATGGAGAAAACAACTGTTAGCAGTTCATGACTAGCGATGTTTTCCTTGAAAATTCAGTTTTTCTTACATAAGCTTTGTATATATCTTAAACTAATTAGAGTTTTATTTTAAGTTGTGAAGACAAAGATATTTCAAATTTCCAGGCTTTCTAGTGAATCAATGCCAAGCCCCTTAACTGCCCTCAACCTACCACCCTAGTTTTAATTTCTCATTCTGCTTATATTTTTGTTAAGTCCATTGGGATACTTTATATATGCATCAGGTAAACCCTCTTAATAAACCAGCACATAAGAAGACAGCCAGCCAATGTGTGGTGAATTCATTTACGATGTAATTATGAAATGTAAATAATAGACATGATTTTGTGATTAGTCTTTTGAGGATTAATAAATCAAGAATCTACAAACAGCATCAATCCCCTCAGTTCTTACAATACTAAAATAGATTCTTCTGAATGGGAATGGTTTTCTGTTTGTGTTTTGTCCCTGTGACACCCATATTTTATATGACATCATTTCCCTTATCTCATGGACATGTGTTTTACTTCCTACCTCCTATTTTATTGATTATAAACTTAGTTAAATTTTGGTTAGTGTGTGTCATCCTTAAAAAAATCTGGTTTCCTAGTTATCCATGCTTCTGGAAAACATTTCTTGAAATAGCCTCTTCCAATTTCCCACTGAAATGCCCACTAAAAAAGACAAGGAAAGAGGAATTCTTAGAACTGCCATCCCGTTTCCATCTTTCACTGGCAGGCAACCTACAGCACTCATCTGAGGATGGGTATTGAGAACAAAATAAAGTGACTTAATCTTGATATAAATTACAAAGTAGAGAAAACTATTCTGAGAATGGAACAGCCCCTGTTACTGGTTTATTGTCTGGTTCAGAGGCCAAAAGTCACCAATTAGAAAGCAGAGCATCTCTTTATCACAAACATGTTTCTTATACTATAGCTTAACATAGTATTCTTCTGCCATTGATGATTTAAAAAAAATATTCACTCACGGATTGCACCACCCTGATGAGAGTGGGGTGCCATTGGGAGGGATGCAGGCTAGTGATGACTTAGCTCATTGTGGTAGACATGGTCCCCTCAGATTGGGGCTGGAAGGATCAGGGTGCAAGAATGGACTTTGGAGACTGTCACCCGTGTGTCCGGAAAGCTGTAGAGCAATGGGAAGGAGAAGCTCCTGTCTCAGTCCAGGAAAGCCACAGTGGATGAATGACTGCTGGTCACTAGACACAGCTTGTGGCAATCACCTATTTTAAACCTCAGATCTGAGAAGGGGATTTAATGACCACATCACTGAAAGTAAGCAGAGATAAAGAAATCTGCATGCTACACCTAAGGGCAAGTATTAGAAAGACAGCATAGGACCTGTGATAAAGGGCTGCAGTATGCTGACAATCTGCATATTTAGAAGAAGCATTTATACCTCTGATACACCAGGAATAAACTAAAATAAAATTTTGGAAAGCAATTTTGTAGCTACAAGAGAATTTAGAAAAAAAAATCACATAATATGCAAAGTGTCAAGAAATATGCCACCATATTCTTTTCTTGAAGGAATAAAAGAAATTTTAATTTGGTTTTCAGAAAGGAAGTGACGAATAAAAATTAAGTGCTGCAAATTGAGGAATTTCACTGTAAAGAGAAGGAAAATAGTGTTTGAAAACTCTTGAACTTAAAAATAATGATTGGTAATGTGATTATAAAAGTAAATGATTTGTAAAGGCCGGTAAGGTCAGGGGAAGGCAAGGCATTAATGAGGAAGGCACCTCATCTTTCATGTTAGGCAATTAAGTGCAGATAGAGCAATCTGCCTGAGTCATGTTAGGAGTCAAGAGATATAATTTCATGCTGGACTTGCATAGACTGATAGAAACACTGAGGTGACAGTGAATCAAGAGGGAGTCATTGTGAATGCTTTGATGAAATGAAACTTCGTATCTTGAGCTGTAAGTCACAAATGGAAATTAATCATTCTGTTAAAGCACTCAAGGCATATTGTCAAAAACTGTGGAAGTGTATTTACTACAAATACAGATCTAAAGTCAAAACCCTCAGTCTGGTAAGATCTGGTCATCTGGGGTCTGACTTTTCCTGCCATCTATGCCTCACCCAGCACCAGCTGTGGCTCCAGCCAGATTCCTCTGCTCCTGGGTTCAGATCAAACTCACGCTAAGATGATGTGATCCCTCCTCCCCCGGGCCACCTAGACTCATGGCTTGTTCAAGCAGACCTCTTCAAGAGGCCTTTTGCAGCTCCCCCACTTCTCAGGGATCTTTCCCTTCCTAAATCAATGTCCTAGTCATTGTCTGAATACCTCATTTGACTCAGGCAGATTGGGCCTCTGTTGTTTCATGTCCGTTGTTTTTCTTTGTCTCTGATTTGATTGTAATTCCTGGAAGGTCTGGATGACATCATCTTTACCCATCCTTTACTTTAAAAAAAAATCTTTTCCAAGCTCTAGCCCAGTATTAATTGGATGGTTTACTGAATGAACGAGAATGAAGGTAGTAAGATTCTTTACCACAGCATTGCTTTTGGCAGTGCTGAGCTACATTTTATCTTTATCTCTGCATTCTAAGCTGTGATTTTGCCCATAAATGTATTCTGGGAATTGAGCCATTGGTGTTTTATAGAACACATAATATTTTTGCTCTGAAAACAAGAATAATCTTGTACTTTAAAATCTTTATATAAGTACAGTTAAATAAGGCAAGCTTTGATATGGTCGTGCAGTAGGGGAGGCTGTCCTGGGTCAACATATGCCACCCACCTCCCTGGCAGTTTATAAGTTAACTTCTAACCTCAGGATGTGATCTTATGTAGAAATAGGACCATTGCACATGTAATTAGTTAATTGAAGATGAGGTCAGACTGGAGGAGGGTGGACCCCTAATCCAATATGACTGATGTCCTTATAAAAAAGGGAAGATTTAACATAGATACGGACACAGAGTAAATGCCACGTGGAGAAGTCAGAGGTCAGGTTAATACATCTACAAGCTATGTAGTACCAAAGATAGCCAGTAAACTACCAGAAGCCAGGAGAGAGGCATGGACAGATGCTCCCTCCCAGCCCTCAGGAGGTACCACCCTTGCTGACACCTTGATCTCAGAATTCCAGCCTCTAGAAGTCTGAAACAATAAATTTATGTTGTTTAAGCTCCCCAGTCTGTGGTACTTCCTTATCCTAGTCATAGCAAGCTAATGAAGATGGTATTTTTATTATAATGAGAAAGGGAAAGGCAATCTTTTGCCTATATGTTTATGTTAAAGTAATTGTTCTTTCTTTGTAACCTAACCATCTAGTGAAACCCAGTTGGAGGAAATGCTCTATCTGCACTTAATTGCCATGAGGGCTCTTGGCAGCTCAGGAGACCTGATGTACCAGATACTCTGTAGGGAAGGAAAGGGTGTTCAATTTCTAGTTTTCTGTAAGGAAGGAAGTGTGTGTGTGTGTGTGTGTGTGTGTATGCATGCGCACGTACGTGCACATACATGTGTATGCATATGGTCTGTGCATGTTAACAAAGAATAACATATGCAGCTAGAATCATGGGTTTCTGCTCACTGGCTGACATATTCCAGTGTTCCATATCCAGAAAATACTTTGTGAATAGTTGAGTTCTCCATTGTATGCATGAATCTGCTAATTACTATGGTGTGCTCAAGCTCAGAACAAGCCTCTTTATAAACTCAGAGTTAACACTTAGAAAAGACGTTTGCAATTCAGGATGATGACTATGAACACTGGCTACTGCTAGGAAATGGACCTTGGACTTAGTGTTGTCATCTTCCCAAACCTAATCTCTTGCTGTGTTCATTTCCCAGGGCTGCTGGGGGGAAGTTGGGGTTCCTATGGTCAGGATCCTCATTGAACTTAAACCACCTGATGGTGTAACTGGCCTGTTGCTAGGCTACCACTTCCAGACTTTTAGGCAGTAAGCTATTATTGTGCTATATAGAGAGCTCGGCCCAGTGCTCTGGGTGGAGGCAGAGATGCTAGTGCTCGACCTACTGTGGGAGAACAAGCCAGGTAATAAACTCTTTCACCCCAAAGAACGTTTTGCTGTCAGTTTCTTTGGTCACATTGAATCCATGGTGAACTTGCCCAGGGCTGAAACCCATTGGCAAGACAATTGGTGAAAGTAGGCAGGGTTCATTGTTGACCAAGGAAAAAGACAGGCTGTCCTTATGGGAGGGGTGCTTCAGCAGGTGCCCCATGTGAATGGGGAGATAGTGGATTGTCCCTCAGTGGGTATGTGGTCTGAGGTGGCTTGCCTCCTGGAGGACTGGGCCCCACCCCAGGACTAGAGGTGAGTGGAGGTGAGACTTGAGGTAGTAAGAGTAGACCTTGGTATAGTAAGTTATAGTAAGTAGGTCTTTTGAGAAACAGAGTGCCCGTGAGGCAGCGGGGACTGTGGTTTGGCTGCTTCTTACAGTCTTAAAAAGGTCTACAGAAGACATCCAAGAAATGGTGGCACGAGAACACGAGCTGCAAACTTCTGTGGATTCCGTGAAGAAGGAAATAGCATTGATGTGAGAGAAGGCAGCACAAGAATGCCGGCAGGAAGGTGCCATTGGAGAGGTAAACAATTCCTTATAGAACAAGACGGCAGTGCTGCCAGGTGTTCTGAAGGAGGAAGAGGCCATCAAGAAACAAGATGAGCTCCTGAGGGAAGCACAGGCAGAGGTGGCACGAGAATGGCAGCTGCAAAGCATTGAGGTGAAGGTAAAAGAGCTTCTGAAGACTGAGCTGGCATTGCTGTGAGGCACAGTAGAAAAGGTAAAGGTTATAGCAGAGGAGGCACTTGTGGGAGGGGAGAGAAAGGTGCCATCAGCCCAGAACTGGAGGAGCTGGGGAAGGATGAAGGTGTGGTGCCGGAGGCACTGACCCCTCCTGTATTGAAAGCATGCCCAGTGGTTATAAAGAAAATAAAGACTCAGCAGCTGAAAGTTCCCCAAGGAGAGGAGCAGCCCCCTCCGCAGGTCGTGGAGCACTCTATGGTCCGTCCCTATACTCAGGCTGAGCTGGTGGATTTGGGCTCCCGGTTTAGGCAGAAGCCCTCAGAGTCAATATCAGCTTGGCTCCTGCATCTGTGGACTTTGGGGTGGATGGAATTGTTCTGTCGTGATCAGAGATGAGAAAGCTGGCTTCCCTGACAGTGCAGCTGACCTTGAGGCAGCCATTACAAAATGCACATCAGACCCCAGGGAGTAACTCCCTCCTCGATTGGCTTATGGCTGCACTTCAGGCTGTGTGGCCCAATCTGGGTGATCTGCCATCCTCTTCTGTTAGGTGGCAGACATATGCTGAGCTCCAGCAGGTGCTATGAGAGCTAGGCATAAGAAATGCCATCTATAGTCCAGAGAATTATAGCCCAGATAAAGAGATTTTCACTACTGAGATGAGAAATATTGTACTACAAACAGCTCCTACATCCCTCTTTGGGTGTCTAGTGGCCATTCTTTCCCCTCACTTAGGGCATCCCATAAGCAAGGTGACACGTACAGTGGCAGACTTAGGAGAGGCTGAAGCAATGAGAACCTGGAGAGAAATAAGACCTGTTACTCACAAGAAGAATTTACAGGGCTCCATGAAGGTAACAAGGACCCAGATGTGGGTTGATTTAATATGGGCAGGAGCAGATGTGAGGAAATAGATGGGAGGTCAAATAGAATCTTACTGGAGCTATGGCAACAGCTGAAACCAGAGCAGCAGTTCCAGCCATTAAGACCAAAGAGGCAGAGGTCAGAGACAGAGCCCTGAGTCCAGCCTGTGTGTTTGCAAGACTTCCTGCTGGGGAGTGAGCCAACCTCATTTCAGGCCACACAGGAAGGTGATTGGGGAACATGGTTTGACTGAGGGGAAGGTCAAGGTATCTGCCCTGAGGGACCAGAGGCCACATTTTGAAATAGCTATCCTTTGGTGCCCAGTGAACATACAATGTGTCCTGGCTCTGGTAGACACAGGGGCTGAATGTTCACTGCTTCATGGTAACACTGAGCAGTTCTCTGGGACCCCCACTATCATAGATGGATATGGGGGTAAGGTGATCAGAGTGAAAAAAGCCCAAATCCCTTTGGGAATAGGGTGTCTACCCCCAAAAGAGTATACTATGTATGTATCTCCTATTCCTGAGTATATTTTGGGGATTGGTATCCTGCAGAGTCTATGGTTGCAGACCACTGCAGGTGAGTTCAGACTGAGAGTACATGTGGTGAAGGCAGTTCTATGGGGACATGCTAGGCACACACCCATAGCTTTGCCTGTGCCTCAGTGGGTGACTAATACCAAACAGTACAAACTGCCTGGAGGGCATAAAGAGATTGCAGAAACTCTCCAGGAGCTGGAAAAGGTGGGTATTATAAAGCCCACCCATAGTCCTTTCAGTTCTCCAGTGTGGCCAGTAAAAAAGTTGGATGGCTCCTGGCGTGTGACTGGATTACAGAGAACTGAATAAAGTCATACCCCCTATGCATGCTGCTGTCCCCTCTATTGCAGGCTTGATGGATACCCTCCGCCATGAACTAGGAACATATCATTATGTGGTAGATCTTGCTAATGCCTTCTTTTCCATTGACATTGAGCAGAAACAGTTTGCCTTCACATGGGAAGGATGGCAATGGACTTTCACCCCCCTCCCACAGGGATACCTCCACAGCCCCACCATCTGTCATGGACTTGTAGCCCAGGATTTAGCAGCATGGGAGAAACTGCCAATGGTGCCGCTGTACCATTATATTGATGATGTCGTGCTCATGTCCAATTCTCTTTCAGATCTAGAAGGTGCAGCACCTAGACTGCTGCAACATTTACAGGAGAAAGGATGGGCTGTGAACAGTACCAAGGTTCAGGGACCTGGTTTGTCTGTCAAATTCTTGGGGGTTGTCTGGTCAGGAAAGACCAAAGTTATACCAGAAGCAGTTATAGATAAAGTCCAGGCCTCCCCTACCCCTACAACTGTAGCATTGTTACAGGAGTTTCTGGGTCTTCTAGGCTACTGGAGAGTGTTTATCCCACACTTGGCAGAAATTCTGAAGCCCTTATACTGGTTGGTACAAAAGGGCATCAGGTGGGATTGGGATGAGACATGTGCATCTGCGTTTATTACAGCAAAACGGGATGTCAAGGCCATGCTGGCCTTGAGTGTGATAGACCCATCAAGGCCTTGTGAGCAGGATGTTCATGTGACTGAAGACAGTTATGGCTGGGGTCTCTGGCAGTGGCTTGAATGAACTCACCAATCTGTTGGATTCTGGTCACAACTCTGGAAATGGGCAGAGGTACTATGCACTTTGATAGAAAAACAACTGGCTGCTATGTATCACGCCTTGCTGGCTACAGAACCCATCACTGAAATGGGCCCGATAAAGGTTATAACCACCTATTCCATCTTGGGGTGGGTACGAGACTGGACCCAGAGGCAAGGAGTGGTGTGGCACAAACACCCACACTGGCCAAGTGGGGTGCTTACCTACAGCAGCGTAGTGCCCTCTCTAGTAGTCCCTTGAGTGAAAAACTCCAATGCTTATTGGGGCCAGTTACATATACTAGTGAAAAGCAGTAAAAGCTTGCTTTTGAACCATTAGTAGCAGAGAGTCCCTATCAGGAGGGAAGAGCCTCTATACCCAAAGATGCATGATACACAGATGTCTCCAGCCGTGGGCAGCCCCCAAAATGGAGGGCCATAGCTGTCCATTCTAAGACTGAGACAATATGGATGGAAGATGGTGAGGGGAAGAGTAGCCAATGGGCAGAGTTGTGGGCTGTGTGGCTTGTGATCAGCCAGGACCCCTATCCTATAGTTGTCTGCATTGACAGCTGGGCTGTCTATCAGGGTTTGACCCTGTGGCTACCAACCTGGCACCATGCCAACTGGCTGGTTGGTCACTGACCCCTTTGGGGGCAAGAATTGTGGCAAGACTTATGGGCCTGTGGTCAGACTAAAATAATTACGGTATACCATGTGACAGGTCATTTGCTACTGGCATCCCCAGGAAATGATGAAGCAGATAAATTGGCCCAGATACGTTGGTTAGAAGGGAAGGCCACCTCTGATGTAGCCCAATGGTTACACTATCATTTGTTGCATGCAGGGCAAAAGACAATGTGAGCTGTCACCATCAGTGGGGCTTGCCTTTGACCTTTGAAGAAGTTAGTAGAGCCCGGCAGGAGTGTGTCGTGTGCTCCAAAAGGAACTTACACCGAGTTCCACAGCAACATGGGACAATAGCTAAGGGGCCTATATCCCTCGTCAGGTGGCAGAGAAACTATATTGGACCTCTACCTGTGTCAGAAGGATATTGGTATGCCATGACTTGTGTGGACACAGCTACTGGACTTCTGATTGCTTTTCCTACCAGTTGTGCAGACCAGCAGATGAACATAAGAGGCCTGGAGCGTCTATTTGCTGCCTATGGCTGACTACAGGTAATTAAGAGTGATCAGGGCACCCATTTTCGTGGACATGCACTGAAAGAATGGGTGCGACAGCTGGGAATCAAACGCAAGTTTCACGTGCCATACAATCCTACCACAGCAGGCATGATGAGAGGCACAATGGCTTGTTAAAATACAGACTAAAGTCAGATACCAATAGTCTGCAGGGATGGTCATTCTGCTTATGGACTGTGCTATGGCATTTGAATGAGAGACCCTGAAAGGGAGCCCTGAGCCCCATAGACATGTTAACACATATGGATGCCTCCCCTATACAACTGCAAGTAGAAACCAAGGAAGAATCACTGAAGCTGAGGTTCGGCTTCCAGAATAACCCTTTGCTGCCAGCACCAACTGCACTGAACCCTGGAGACTCCATTGAGTGGACATGGCCTTGGACCTTTCGACAAGTAGACCAACGATGGCTGGCTCTCCTGGCACCTTGGAGACAAGGCCTGGAAGCTGGCCTCCTGTGTATTCTTGGAATAACAGCAGAGTGGCCGCCAAAGGTCACAGTAGTGTATCCTGAACGGCCAGAAGGTAGGAGCATCTAACCGGGGAGTTTTGTTTTATTATGGCCAGGACATGCACCTCCAGTAGCACTATATATAGACCCTTCAGTAACTCCCATGGGGAAAGGAATAAAAGTATGGTATACTAGACCTGGAAGGGACCCCATCCTGGAAGTTCCTCAGGAACATCCTGGAACATCCTCAGGAAGTTCCCTGAGGATTGGGAACTTCCTCTGGCTTGAGTATTATTATAATTTTTGTTATTAGGAATCTCCTCTGTCTTGAGGATTATTATAATTTTTGTTACCTGTATCAAAATCTTGCTGTATCTTAATTTTTATTATCTCTAAGTTGTTGTTGTCCTCTGTTGCTGTTGTGGAATCTGGTTACAGTGCTCCAGCTTTCTTGCACAGGGACCATTGCAGAACATTGAAAGCATGTAGATTGTAGGGTGAGGATCCAGGAGGGGTGGAGTGAGGGGAAGTTGGGGTTCCTATGACCAGTATCCTCACTGAACTTAAACCACCTGATGATATAATTGGCCTGTTGCTAGGCTACCACTTCCACACCTGTAGGCAATAAGCTATTATTGCACTATATAGAGAGCTTGGCCCAGTGCTCTGGGTGGAGGCAGAGACACTAGTGCTTGACCTACTGCTGGAGAACAAGCTGGTTAACAAACCCTTTCACCCCAAAACACGTTTTACTGTCAGTTTCTTTGGTCACATTGATTCCATAGGGAAGTTGCCCGGGGCTGAAACCCATTGGCAAGACAGCTGCCATAACGAAACAGCACAGTCTGAATGGCGTAGAGCAATGGGAATGTATTGTCTGGAGGCTAGAAATCTGAGACTGGGGAATCAGCAGTGCCATGTTCCTTCTGAAACATGTAGGAGAAGGTTTCTTCAACTCCTCCAACTTCTGATAGTCACAGGCACTCCTGTTTGGGGGCAGCATGATCACAGTATCTGCCTCTGCCGTCACCTGGCGTCCTCCGTGCATCTCTTCAGATTATCTTCCCCCTTGTGCCCAACTCTTTCTCTCTCCACATTTCTCTGTTTTGTAACAACACTAGTCATATTGGATTAGGGTTCACCTCAGGAACCTCATTTTAACTCCATTAGCTCTTTAACGATCCTATTTCCAAATAAGATCAACTTCTGAGATTCCAGGAATTAAGACTTCACCTTATTCCTTATTTTTTTTAGGAAACACAATTCAACTCATACCAGTAACTGAAGAGACTTTTCTGGCTGGGTCCCAGGTTGTCTGTCAGCTGACAAGGGTTCCATGTATGAATGTTCTGGCTGCAAACAGGGTGGTGGTGTCCCCATTGGCCTTGACCCCATTGCTCATGGTGGTATTGTCATAGTTTTCACTCTATAACCTTTGTGTTCTCCAGTTTGCCTTGAGAGCCCCACCAAAGACATGCTTTATGAATATGGTATTTTTTCTAGTAGGCTGTTTCCTGGTTAGCAGGTTCTGATGTGACAGTATGCAAAAATTTTCTGTCGTTGCACTCATGAATGATACAACCCAGCCCAGTCACTGATGCTGGGAACAGTGGCTAATGTGATGGAAGAACTGGCAGTGCCTGGAGCATTCTGTCACTTCAGGGGTGGCCTGTGAGGTTGGACGTAATGATGTCTTAGTGAGCAGTGCAAGCATTCCTGATTCTGGTGTTCTGGAATTGAATTCCATCACGTACTGTATTTGGTTGGTAACGTTAGGAGGTTTATTTAACTTTTCTGAGGTTTTCATTTAAAAAATAGGATTCTTTGTGCCTCCCTTGCAGAGTAAAGAATGCTTGACATGTAGTAAGGGTTCTTGGTGGGAGAGCTGCATATTCTACATCCTAATCTCTGTGTCTACAAACTGAATCTCAGAGCCTCGTTTACCTAACAGGTTATCGTATCTAACCTGTTGGCATTACATTTGCTTGTGATGTTTCCCTCCCTTCCAAAACTACAGGGCACTTGGATATTGCCGTTTTTGCTGTTTGATTTTTAGGACTCCTAAAAGCCTCAGATTCCAGGAAAACATGCAGATTTTATAGAAATAAAGGAAGTCTGTAGTTTTTTTTCTTGAGATCATGTCATTCCTTCTCAGGACAACAGTTCTTGCTGGGTGAGGGTTTTGCGGTTCCTAGTCAGTTTGGAGTTTATCTCATTCACACAAGGATGAAGGAATCATCCCTTTCTGCAGAAATATCCTGTGTTTTGCTGGACTGAGACAGGTGCTACTTGTTTGAGCAGGCTGTGCTATACTGTGGGAACGTCCTAGAGGTGGAAACGAAAGGCCTGATGTGCATCCTAACACCAGTATTCACTAGGCAAGCAACTTGACTTTCATCAACCACTATTTAATCAAAGTGCAAGGTTGGGAAGGGGGCAGTCTATAAGCCCACCCTCACTTTTAACACCAATTGCAAGTTTGGGGGTCTAATACCAGTTGCAAATTCAAGGGTCCCCAAGACCACCCTTAGGTTTAATAATGCCCTAGAGGGACTACCAGAACTCACTTAAAGCTGTTATACTCAGAGTTACTGTTTACAGGCAAAGAGTAAAAATAAAATAAGCCACAGAAAGAGGCATACAAGGCACATCTCAGAGCTTCTAGTTGTCCTGTCCCAGGGAATGTGAACAACATTACTTTCCTGGAAATGATGTGTTGTTGCAAAATGTCACCAACTAGGGACATGCACCTGAGCCTTGATGTCCAGAGTTTTTATTGAGGCTCCATCACATAGATATGGTTGATTTGGCCTATGCCTGACTACAGGACACTGAGTGAGCATACCACAAGACCTTACTCTTAGCCACCTTATTAGACTCTTAAGTGTGACCCTAAGTCCCAAGGTAAACAAAGACACTCCTGTGACATTCTCAGGGCTTAAACATCACCTCCAGGAAGCCGAGGGCAAAAACCAGGCAAGGTTAATTTTTTTACCACATGGGTAGAGAATAAGGGGATAATCATCCTTAGGGGCCCCCTTGGTTTTTGTGATCTGCCTTGGGGTCAGTGTGAAGCCCTGCCTACGGGCAGGGCCAGTGTCCCCTGGTTCAGGAGCTGTCAGGCCTGCTCCTTAAATGCCTTCTTTCTAGCCACACTGCAGCCTTTCATATTGGCAGATTTCTGTATTGGCGTGCTGGGGTTTCATGTGTGGTAGGCCATGTTTATGGCTATTTCAGAAAGGAAGTTAAGTTTGGCCACTGAGTACCTGGTAATTAGTGCATGAAATCATTTTCTGCATTTGGTGCTTAAGGTTTAGAGCAGGGACAGTATGTGAAAAATATGTGTTAAGAGGGTGCTAGAATCTTCACATTCAGGTCTGGAGAAATTGATATTTATTAAATGTGCCATTTACCTATATCCCCAGGGTGTCAACAGGAGAATTAATATTCTGTTTCACTTATGGAATATTCAGAAACATTAAAGTCTTTGTTCCTTTATTTGAAAAAAATATTTCCATGTGAATTGAAAGCATTACTGCAGGAAATCCTGCTACCACATTTCCTGTGAACTGTGGTGTTAATTGTGTCTGCTTTTGTCAGAAGATTTTTTTTTGATTCAAATCAAACCCCAGCCTTGAAGGCCATATGACTACTGCCTTAATTTCCCAGGGGACTCAGAAATTAAGCAGAAGCCCTGTTCCAGGACCAGCTCTTTAGGCCTATATGGTTTGCAAAGATGTTCTAAAATGCCAAGTTCTTAGACCCTTCTGGGAATCATTCAGATGACTAATATTGCACATGTTCCTGTCTGGACCAAACATTCAATGAGATTTAGCTTTTCTACTTTTATCCTCCATCCCGCCATGACCACATTCATATCTAACACTCAAGTGTGTAGGTTAGGAATGTTGGTCTTAATTTAGTAAAACCTGGGTTAAGGGGAGATAGCTTACATGAAGAAGATTGAGAGCTGGCATCATGTTGGAGCACCAGCTGCGTGCTAGACATCCTATAAGGTGTGTCTAGCACACACGACATCTCCCATGACATTGTCAAGTTCTCCACATTACAGATGAGGAATGTCAGGCCCAGAGAGGTCAAGGGAATCACCAAAGGCCATACAAGGTTAAGTGGGAGAACAAGGATTTCTTTGCACTTAGGCCCATGTTCTTATTTCTTTATGTTGCAAAAACTCTCTGAATCCAAATGGGGCCTTTGCCAATTTGCAGGCTGGTCACAGTGCATCAAACCAGGGAAAGCATTGTTTTATAGGAAAGTAAACTTCAGCTTGATTTTGTGTGTTTATGCATATCATCAGTTGCTCAGGATTTTTGTTTTATCTGAAAAGTATTTCATTTTATTCACTTGCACATTCATGGTGAGTAAAATGACAGGAGACCATTATTAAATTTTCCTTTTTGCTGTCTTCCAACACAACTATAAAATGAAATTCTTCATAGAAAGAATGATTCATGCAAAAATAAGTATTCATCTTTTGCTAACATATCTTGGGTTTATATGTGTTTTTATTTGAATATGTACTATCAGTGAATTTAACCATAAATGGATAACCTTTGGGTTTGAATTTTTAAAAACTTGCCTTTCAGGAAAGAAAAAAAACTAATTAAAAAAACTATTTAGAACTTGCTACTACTAATTTGGTATCTGAGATTGATCAGTGGAAGGTTTAGAAGGTCATGGTATCTGCATTTATTATATTTATATGTCAGGTTCCTATGCAGCCAGTCATGCGGCTATGGAACTCTTCCCTTCTGTGAAGGTTTTTGATCTCTGGAAGTAGCAGGCTTGTGCCACCATTCAGATCAGCATTGATTAGGGAGGGCCCCCGGGAGTCGCCTTCACTTTCAGAAGTGGTTTTCTCAGGACTGAGGGAAGCTTCAGCAGTCCAGCAGCTGTGGTCTGTCCTCTCTTCTCCCTGGAAAATAGTTCCTGGTTGGCAGTCATCTCCCTTCCTCCAAACTTGAAGGAGAAAAATAGAAACGAATTAGACATGCATCGGGAATGAAGTACCTCTTGCTTATTGAGAGTTTAAAAATAATCTTTGTAATTAGCGTTTCACATCCTGGAAACTCCTACTGCTGTGCTTGTACACACACGGGGATCTATCATACCCGGTGCATCCAACACCCCGACAGACACCTGGAGAATTCAAGTACTCCCGTAATAAATGGACTTGAGGTATTTTATTCAGTGATAAACTGCTTTTTGAGCAACTGATGGGGTAGGAGCAGGAAATAGTTCTGTTTCATTCTACCTCTGATGCTCCTTCTGCCTGAAATTGGGCAGTCAGCTCCTTTGTGGCATCTTGGGCACATTTTGTAACTTTTTGCTTACACTCGATGACTTAGAATCATGCCTGTTATTGTGCTTTTGTCCTGGCCTTAAAACTTAAACCCAGAGTTGAGCAATTTCTTTCCCCCTTCCCTCAGTGGGCTAAATGTGAGCGGTATCACTTGGAGTACCATGTATGTGTATGTCTCTGTCAGAGGCAGAAGGTATTTTCCTTTTGCTCATGAGGTTTGGTCCGTCACTGATGATCAGCGGGTCCCCCTGATGAGCGGCTCAACGCTGAGGGGTTTAACCGGCCTCGGTGGACCCTTGACTGTTGCCTCTGGCTGGCCTGGCTCGGTACACCTCCGATGTGCTTGCTGCTTTGGCTCCGTCAGTGGTGGACTAAAGTCTGTGGCCTGCCATTGATTTCATCGCCCTCCACAGACCTGGTTCTGCGACCTGGGTGTGGGAATTCTGGACTCAGTATTTCTTCGCTTTGCTTCTCTTAGCTGCAGGGCCAGGCCTTCTCTTTCCAATGCTCCTCCTTAACTATGAGGACAATGGGCAGAGGGGCTAAGTGAATATCCACCACAGAACCAGCAAGTGGCTTCTAGTTCTTGAAGACCCTCCCAGACTTCATAAGTCTTGAGGATTCCATCCAGTTCCTTGGGATGGGGAATTTATGGAGAGGGATATGCCTCCCAGAGGTGGTTTTCCTTTGTCTTTTGGTCCTGCTCCAATATTTTTAATGGGCCCTTGCCCTGGAATGAAACCTCAGACCAACTCGGGAATCTCACAGCCTGGTTCGCAACAGAGCTCTGCCTTTCCTGTAATTGCTGTTCGACGATTCCTGTCTATTTGGCAGTCTTTGGGGATCAGAAAGGACCTTAGTCTGTACCATCCTGCCTCTTCTGATACTCAGTCCATTCTGATCACCAAGTCCATCTCTTCTTTTATGCTTTTTTTTTTTGTACCATCAGAATGGATGGGGATTGATAAAGTATCAAGTTACAGAACATTTAAATAGGCGATGCCATGGAGTCCACTGCCCTGCTTCCCAGAACATGAGTCATTGCCTTTTTGATGTTATGACACAGTTTATATCAAGCACAAAATGGCACAGTTTCATTCTGCTCTAGTGGTTATGAGGATTGGAGAATAAAATATATCACCAGAGTTTTCTATTCTCTTACACTCTCATATTTTAAATTTCTTTGGTTTTTCTAAAATGAAAGCAGAATGTTTTTCATACTGTCTTTGTTTATGGCTTATTTTGTCTAAGCAGGAAGAGACTGACTCATTAAAACCTTAACATTTTTGATAAGACTATAAAGTGCTTTTCAAGTTTTTAATCAGAATTTTTGGGAAGTTAGATATATTGAATTAGACTTAAAATGGGTTAAAGAACATTATTTGCTGTGTTTTCAGAGTGACCTAAAAGTTACAACATCCTAAATCAATATATTTCCTTCCTCTTTTAGAGTTTTTAAAATAATTAGTAAGTACAGAAGAGTCAGGGCATTCCTATCTATTTAAATGCAGCTTAAAAAATATGTAACATGGAACCTTTTGTATAAATATTCAGTGTGGAATGAGGGGGTTGAGAAGAGCTGAAGCCGAAAGGCATAGTTAATTTAGGAAGCAGCCCAGTTATGGATGGGAGTTGTTAGCTACTAATGTCTGACCATTTTTCTATGTGGGACTGACAGACATTTTCTTTTTGTTTATTATCTCGAGCCTTTTGAATACCAGCAGGTGTGACACTTAAGAAAATTTATACTTTATGGATAGTGTCCTACTTCTTTTTGTCTTAAGGAATTTCCTTTGATTATATGCATGTAGTGGGTACTTATGAAAATCACCCTCAAGTGATTCAGCCATTAGATTAACACACCCATTTGCCAAGCAACTTCCCTGGATTCCTTCAGAACAAAAGAAGAAATCATAAGAAAACAAGCTGAGCTCAAGCACTTTCTCTGTCTCTCTTTTTTTCTGAACCCCACAATTTCCTGCTGTGTCTGGGGATCAACTCCAAATCAGTCTACCTCTAAAACAACCATCTTGTACACTGAGGATAAAAAATGAAACAATCTGCACTCACAGGAGGAGGAGCATTCTAAAAGGTGTATAGATATTATAGACATTTGTTCAAGATAGTTAGTTAAAAATGAACTTTCATGCCAGCATCCAGTAAAGGATGAGACAACATGTCAAATGCAGGCATGCTTCTATCACTTTGTCTAACAGCATCCTACCACCCGCTGCTGTGTTAAAACCAGTAACGTTTCCCCAGAGTGCCTAGCTTTCACCCAGGTTATTGCATATTGATTGGCTTGATCTAATTCCACCTGACATTTGTATAAAGATTCAGATAGCCGAACTGGGGTGTGTTGTGCTAATGAAAAAATAAAACTAAAATCTAAATCTTCAGTGAAACAGAGTAGATAGATAGATAATGTTTATTATAAGGAGTTGGCCCATGTAATTGTGGAGGCTGGCAAACCCCAAATCTGAAGAGCCATTGTCCCAGTTTGAGTCCCAAGGCTGGAAACAGCTCTAGATGCCCCAGTTTGAAGACTGTCAAGCGGGAGGAGCAGATATTCCTGTGGGGAGGCTGAGCTGTGGACCACTTCTACAGAAACAATAGTGGCAGTTTATTTTATTCCCAAGTTTCATTGTCTTGAGAATGATTCTAATGAGATCCTTAGGCTTAAGAATTCAATATATGTAGATTTTATAGATCTTGACCTGGGTGCAAAATAGGTTTAAAAGCCATTTTAGCTATGTTTCATTGCCAGTGTCTATTCTTTAAATATTTTTAAGTACCGACCTTGTACCTGAAGAATAGGCTGAAACATCAAATCACAGCCAAATTGATACTTTTGGGGAATTAAGTGCTCCTGAGCTCAGAGCTAAGTTCTGCATTTTTCCAGCTAAACTCTCCTTTTGGGTAATCTCATGAGATTCATGACTTTAATATCTTCTCCATGCTGGTAAAAACAAAATATATTTCTCTGGCTCTTAACTTCTCCAGTGAACTCTGAACTCATTTTCCAGCTGTTCACTCTGTATCTTCAATTAGGTGTCTAATGGGCACCTCAAGTTTCATATAACTGGAACAGAATTTTGAGTCCTTTGCCTAGAAAAATTTGGTCATCACCCAGTCTTCTCCATCTTAATTGATGACTTCCCTTTATCCTGTTGCTTGTATGTAGCCGATTGCATTTTCTAAATGACCATACAAAAATCTTTCATTCCACATGCTTTTCTTACAATGTGGTTTTGGCACAACTTCTACAAGAGGTAGGGCTTTTACTCTCTCTGCTTAAGACTTGGGGTTGGGGAGGCATGTGACTGTGCCCACAAATACAGTATTATGGTCATGGTGTTTGGTGACTTCTGAGGCTAGGACAAAAGGCAAAACAGTTTCTACCTGGCTCTATTTCTCTGAGGATGCTTGCTTTGGGGCAAACCATCCACTAAGCTGGGAAGAAGCCAAATCTTGTACACAGGGAGGGACCATATGAAGAGGTGACATGGACAGGCATGTAGGTTCCCAATGCAAGTCAGTATCAATCATCATAGTGAAGAGTAAGACTTCAGATCGATCCTACCCCCAACTTTGGAATCATCCAGCTGTGCATCCAGATACTCTGGGACAGAAACACACTGTTAAACTTTGGATAATTTGTTATGTCACCATAGTAACTGGACCATGCAAAAAATATACCAGCCATTCTGATTTTTCTCATTCACTCACCACTCATGTCAGTATATCCTGTAACTGTATTTCAGAATGTAGCCTGCATGTTGACCACTTCTTAATGCCTCGATAGCCAGTGCTGAACACCACCATCTTTTCCTTTATGTACTGCAGAAGTCTTCCAGGTAGTTTCTCTGTTCTTGCCCTACTGCATATTATATTCTCCAAGTAGAAGCCAGATTGATTTTTTAGGAACATGCATGAGATCATGTCTCTATTTTGCTAAAACTTCCAATATCTTCTTATCGTGTTTAACATAAGAGCAAAAACCTTACTGTTTCCTATCAGTGCCTATCTTTTTCTCTGAACTCTCTCCTATCATTCCCTTCCAGACTCGCTATGCTCAAGCCACACTGGCCTCTTATTTTTCCTTAAACATCCATTTCTGAGCCAAAGATGTCTGATGGCAGAAGCATGCCTGTCCTTCCATACTTGTAGGATTGCTCCTGTGTCTATGATGTCCAGCTCCCTTTACACTCATAAGATTAATCTTGCCAATGACGCAGTATTTCCTGGATAGTATTATTAGGAAACAATGGTGCTGCCTCCACTGTCTGGACATAAGAGTGTTCCATAGCCTTAGGTGATGGCAAAACTGTAAGGTGGAAGGAGCCTGGGTCCCTGAATCACCACATGGAGGAAAGTTGACCACCAAGTGAGAACACTTGCATTGGACTATTAATGTCAGCAGCGTATTGTGTCAAGTTACTGAAGTTTTAGGGTTTTTGCATGATAGCAGTTGGTATTTACCTGCCTAATACAATGTTATTCCCTTTTCAAAGCCTAAGTCTGTGCAACTCTTTCAACCCTGCTACCCCTTAATAGTCAGCTCTCCCACCCCCACTAACATACAACACATCTTCTATCCTATTACCCTGCTTTATTTACTTCATGGTACTTATTACTCTCTGAAATGCTACTTATCTATTTTGTTTGACTTGTGCTTCTACTAGAATGTAAGCTTCATAATAGCAGGAATCTTGTCTGTCTTTTTTTACTTTATCCCCAGTACATACATAGAATCTGGCATGTAGCGGTGCCCTGCAGATCCTTGCAGAACTAATGGATGGGAGGAAGTTACATCAAGTAGAGTAGGAACAGGAAAGAAATGTTGGGGATTGGAGTCCTTAGTAATTAAGTAAGCATCACTCATCACTCAGTGAATTCAATTTCTTTGTTCTTTTATTCTTACAACCATCAAATTGGGATAATAATATCTATTTCATGGAATTGTCATGATGATGAAACAAAATATGTATATTACCTTCTAAGTCTATGACACCTTTAAAAAATAATAATGTGTTCTCCTTTCTCTAATATTATTTCATAAGAGATGGTGTGTGTGGGGATATTGCTAAACTTGATATTTCTTATCCTAAGTAAGTGAGGGTACTGGTGTATTTGCTGTAAGTCTTATAGGGTGGTTTTTCTGGATTGGAAAAGTCAATCACTAACAGTCATTGACATGTTCATAGCTGAGGGTCTGTTAGATACTATGAAACATAATAAAGCAGGATACTCTACAGCCTTGGCAGGTGTGTTGGCCATCACACCATTTACTGTTGGAGTGACTACACTCTGTTCTGATGGCTCAGTGTAGGTTCTGCCTGTCGTAATTTCTGTGTGGATCATGAGTTCACAGTTTAGGGGGCTGGTGTGTATGACAAATCTTTGTTTATTCAGATCTCCAGGAAGCAAGTAGTATTTTTTGAAAAGGGGCCAATTCAGGAAAAACATCTTTATAAGCCATTGTTATTTTGTTTTTTAATTAAAAAAATATGAATTAAACTTGTGAATTTCCTCATAATACTAAAAAATGCTGAGCAGACATGACGTGCTCCCCTCCTCACTTCTGTTTCTTGTTCCAAATAGTTGAAACTGTTCAGATATCCAAAAGGGGTGATATCACCTCCAGGGGGGCACAGAGATTCTAAGGGGCCTCACTTTGATTGGGTGCCCACCACTCCCTATACAGTCCTGAATCTCCAAGGAACCTAAAGCCCCCTAAGCTTCAGGGATGGGCCTGAATGATGGAAGAGCAATTCCAGTGCTTGTAGCAGTGGGCATGGGAAAGCCCTCTGGGGCCAGAGAGAAACAAGGCAGTTCTGCTCAGGGATT
Source organism: Manis javanica (assembly GCF_040802235.1). Taxonomy (NCBI): domain Eukaryota; kingdom Metazoa; phylum Chordata; class Mammalia; order Pholidota; family Manidae; genus Manis; species Manis javanica. Next base: position 68,085,268 of record NC_133162.1, read on the forward strand.
CTGGGACAATCCAGTTACTCTGTCCTCCACTGAATATGCATAAGGGAGAATGTCATTTCTGATAGTCATCTAATGACGACAGGGGACCCAGCCTTAGAGTGAAGCCAGTGTTACAGATGTCAGAATTTGGAGATGGAGAAACCTATTCACCTCGGTTATCACTGTACTCCTGACACAACTAAACATGAAACAGACCCTACCTTCAAGTCTTCCCAGGTTGGGAAATAATACATATCCTTATTGTGTGTGAACCAGTTTAAGTCATGATTTCTATTACTTATCACTGATAGTATCCTGTCTGAAACCGTCTGTCTCGGTTAACATTCTTGTATGCTTTTCTATGTGCTCTCATATATGAGATTTTCTTCAGAGAAGTTATTGGAACTGTATTTGCCGGGTCAAAGATAATGTGCCATTTAATCACTTAAAACTAGTAACTTAACCATCTTTTCATATTTTTTTCATGTATTTTTCATATATTTACTGATCATTTGTATTTTAATACAAACTGTGCATTCATTTATATTCATGTCTCGTTTGGATTGGTTAGGTTTTCCTTATTGCTTTTAGGAGATTTTTATTTTTCCTCATGTGGTCCTTATATATTACATGTATTGCAAATGTATTCTTGAAGCCTTCCAGCATTTTTTTTTTAACTTCAGTGATGATTTTTTTTTAATTTGCAGAAAGGCTTTTAAATTTTATTTTGTTTTCACATGATCTCAGTCTTTTCAATTATGACTGTGAATTTGTGTATTACTTAGAAGGACCTTCCAAGTCCAATCTTATAAGTAGTTCCCACTCTTTTTTGATGATTTCATAGTTTATGGTTTAAGCTGTGTAATATGTATATGTATGAGTATGTGTATATTTGTTGTAACTTTATTCATTTTTTTTCCTAAATTAGTAACTCATTTCCTCATCACTCAATTATTGACTACTCCTTCCTTTACTTACTGATACAGAATTCTAACTTTCATACACTAATATAGTATATATCTGCAAGGATGTGTTTCTAGATTTTCTGGCTGGTTACATTCATATCTCTGCGTTTTCCTGTGTTCGTATCACCCTCTATTAATTACCCTTTTTCATGTGTTTTGTGATGTGCTTGGAACCCATCTTCCATCCATGGTCCTTTTCCACATTGTTCATTTAAAATTTTCCCTGCTATAATGTGTTTTAAAACAAAATGAATATAGTTTTTTTGAGTTCTGGGGTTGGAGGAGCAGCTAGAAGCATGAGTATTCTTATTTAAAACTTTATTTATGTAATTACATGGATGACTATAACTTGATCAAATTCTTATAGATACTCGTTAATCAATAAATATGCTCATATCTAAGGCTGTTTAGGAAGTGACAACTTAAGGTCAATTTTCTTACCTTTCAACCCTCACATTTATTTGGCACATTATAATTTACAATGTTTGTTGGCATTTTCTGATTTCTTCCACAAAGGAGTCACATGAAAAATTTGTCATCATGATACTTATCTTCAAAAGTGAAAACTGAAACTCAGAAAATGAAGTGATTGACTTAAGGTCCTCCAACAGGGTGGTAGCAGTGATGGGACTGGAATTAGTCTATTCCGTTTAGTGTACTCAACTCTGCAGAATGTTTCAGTGATAAGCACTGGTGTCAAGCATTATACTTGGCTTTGCAGAAACAAACGTGCAAAATTCACTCATATAGTCTGTACAGTTTGGTCCTCCCTATTGCCACAGTTACTGGATCAATTCTCTACTTGAGAAAGCAGGACAGAGAAGGTAACGCAGAGGAGGGGGAAGGTAACTCATCCCCTGCCACCTACTTTCAGACTTGATGGAGTTCAACACTTCCTACCCCAAAGCAGTTAACACCCTCTGCTAATTCCTGGCTTTAGGAAGGAATTTAAACAGAGCTGCCTCTGAGGTTTTCCTCTTTCTAATTCGGTTTTGTGTGACCACAACTTGCAACTTGGCATTCAGAATTCAGTCTCAGGAGTGGGGCAGTGAAGATGCACCACTACCTTGCTTGCTTCTTTCAAGCCAGTGTTAATCTCTTGCTTAATGGACTAGGATTTCAACCCCGTAAATCCTCTTTTCAGAATGCTGTCATGAAGGAAACATGATTTGAGTTTGGAAAAGTGGCAAATTATCCATATATGAAGGAACATGTATAATTTTAAGTTCACTTCATGAATAATGAAGAATTATAAGTTTGACTTTATTCTCTAAGAAGAGGATAAGATTTCTTTCATCCTCCCTGTATACTTCATACAGTAATTACCAAAATTTGTTATGCTGGTTTTGTGGGTACAGTTTCATGATTTACAGTAGCTGTTTCTGGGCATCCCATTCTCCAGTGTTTCATTGTAAACTCTTTGAGGACAGGGACAGTTTCTGAGTCAGCTTCATCTCTACACTTTCTAAGATACTGTCACTGGGCCTTGGCATTCAGTATTTGCTGAGTAAGCAAATGAGCGAATGGATGAATACTACTAAGCAAATAAATGAATGACTAGATGAATACTACTTTGCACTTCACACATATCTCAGTCTGCTTTCTTTTTCTTTTCATTTCTTAAGCCATATAGTGTAAACTTTAAATAACAATATTGACACATCACTTTCACATTCTCTGCAATGGCATTTTGCCATTAGCAGGATGTAGGGGAAATATCAGAAGAGAAATAAACTTAACTGCATCAGTTTCAGGCAGCTGTTCTTTGTAAGGTCTGTGATGGAATTGGACATAATTCAGCATGTTTTACATTAATTAGGTTTTAGCAGTAGCTGATAGTTTTTGTTCCCGTTGGCATACAAGGAGTTTGTTCTGTATGAACCTGTTCCCATGAGAAGCACTGTCTTCTCAGAGAGTGAAAGCAAAACTCGTAATACATTTTCTCTGAGTTCCTACTCAGAGAAGATCACTGCCAACATAGGGAAAGGCAGCATGGTCTGGTGCAGCGCTGCACAGAGAAGAATTGTATTGTCACCTGGTGGTTTGTTAACCCTGCACTCAAATCTACTACATCAAAACCTCTGGGGATGGGGCCCACTAGTGTGTGTTTTAAAAAGCCTGCCATGTAATTCTGATGAGTGCTAAAGATTGAGAACATGCCCTTTATGGGAAAAAAGAAGGGTCTGAATTGGCCAAACATAAATGGAAGATGGAATTGTAGCTTTGCCATATATTAATTGTATGACTTCAGCCAAGTTATTTACAAAATTGAAGTCTTGGTTTCTTTAGCTATAAATTGTGGAGATTGATAACCACTGATTTTTTCCCAGGTTTATTGAGATATAACTGACACATGACACTAAGTTTTAGGTGTGCAAGGTTGTGACTTGATACACTTGAATATTGCAGAACGTTGACCACCACAGTATTAGCTAACACTTCCATCACATCACAGAGCTGCCATTTCCTTTTTGTGCTGAGAATATTGAAGATCTGCTGTCCTAGCAACCTTCAAGTATATGTACAGTATTAGTCATAATCACTGTGCTGTACATTAGATCCCCAAAACTTACTCATCTTAAAACTACAAGTTTGTACCCTTTAACCAATAGTTTTCCTCTTCTCCCATCCCCTAGCTCCTGGTAACCACCATTCTGTTCTGTTTCTATGAGTTTGACTTTTTAAAATTCCACATATAGTGATGTTATGATATTCTTGTCCTTGAATTGTTAAATGAGATACATAAAAAAATAACATTGAATCTGTCTCTAGAAGTTAGTCAACATGTCAAGGGCGTCTTTCTCCCTCCCCTTTGCCACCACCATTGCCTGAAATCTAAAGTAGGTATTATAATTTTTAATCCTGTGAAGATATATTACTATAGATCGTGTACACTTTTAGACTCTGACCTTTGGACTGGACACTTTTCTGTCCAAAAAATTGGCTTATGCATGTATTTTAATTCAGAAATCTCAGCTAGAAATGTATGTTCCCATCTTCTTAAGCATAATAGTCTTGGTAATAGCCATGTGAGTCAGGGATGGTCCTGTTACCTATTGCCGCAAGCAGTCTACCCCAAAACTTAGTACTTAAAACAACGGTCTTGTTTAAATGCTCCTGAGTTTGCAGGTCAAAAATTCAGGGAAATCTTGGGAAGGAGGTTAGTCTCTGACCCTGCATGGCCTCACCTGGGTTGTGTGGGGCAGGAGGAGCCCTGCGAGAAGATCCCTTCAGTCACATATCCAGCCCTTCAGTGCTACCTGGCCTTGCTCTCCACATGGCATCTCACCCTCCAGGTCCGTTGTCTTGGCTTGGGATTCCCACAGCCTGGTGGTCTCATGAAAGATGCACTTTTTGTACAGAGCTGGCTAGTAAGAGGTAGGTATAGAAGCTGCCAGGCCCGCTAAGGCTTTTGTCCAGAACTGGCACAACTTCCACTATATTCAGTGGCTCAAAGCAGTCACAGAGCTGCCTAGATTCAAGAGAGAGGAGAAAGAATTCCGTATCTTGATATGGGAGGGAGTGGCAACTAACAGTGCCAATGAATACTCCGAACAGAAGATGTTGTGGTGCCCATCTTTTGAAAATACAGTCTTCCTTAAGGGGCCTGAGAGTGGATTATATGTTGCTCTTTAGCATATAACTCTTACCAAAATGCTTAAATAAGTTGAATCTAGGCATTATGTCTAAATATACATACATACATTCTACTTAAATTTGTTATGTAAATTCTGCCTTTTTATCTTTGCAGTTAAACTTGAAAGGCAAGTCAGTTGAGTTGCTTGTTAGGAGTTGACTCTCATTCCTCCATCCATCAAGCAGCTGCTTGGGGTTTGTCTCACCTAGTGGGACACATGTCCGCAGTGCACGATGCCTCGTGAAGTGTTGTTCTGTCACCGTGAAAGCCTTGTCTGAGCCCTCAGGGCCTGTGACCTTACTGCTCCACGGCACTGTTACATGCTTTGTTGCTGAAGGAAGTAACATTCTCATTACATTACTGGTGCTCTACAGTATGTGCTGTTTCTCATGTGGAAACAGAGAGAATAGCATCCCGTTCCACCCCTAGCCCAAGAAGTATTAATCACTCTTTGGTCTGTGTTTTCATAAAATTTGGAATATTACATTATTGTTTCTCACCAATTAATTTATTTTTAATCACGTAGTAAATACACAAGTACATCCTGTTCATAAAAATTTCAAATAAAGATAAAATACTGCTGTTCATCTACATCCCTTTTCCCACCTAATCTCTTCCCAGAGGTAAGCAGTCTTACCAGTTTTGTATGTAGCTCTGTAGATATTTTCTCCACATCAGCACACATACACAGAGGCCTGTGAGCAGGCCTCTAGGATGGGCACCTGTATGCTGAATGCTGGCCCAAAGGGTGTGCATACCCTCCTCAGAGATGCTACCATTCTGCTCTCCAGAAAGCTATTTCATAGAAAGTGGCCCACTTTCTTTCATGAACACTGGCTATTATTTAATCTTTTTAAGGTTTTACCTATTTGATAGGAAAAATAGATATACCTCGTTGTTTTTTTTCCATTTCCCTGATTAGTAGTGAGTTGTCATACATATTTTTCCTACTGAGCATTTGTTTTTCCTCTTCTGTATGTGTTACCTGGGTCCTCTTAATCTTCTTCCATTGATATCTTTTTTTCTATTCTTGGGTGGAAATATTTTTATTCCTATAGCATATAAAATTATATATGCATTATAAACATATATATATATACATAACTTTATATAGCATATAAAAGTATATATCTGTGTGTATTAATTCATCCACTTAATATTTTCTTAGTGCAGACTACTTACTATAAATATCATTCAGCATTCAAGCATTATAAATAAAGGAATAAATAAAACAGACAATGAACAATGTACCTGATGAATTTTATGAATATACTGAAGTCCTGAAGGTTCATCCTGGGCCATATATATGAGGGTGTCCCTGAATGAGGCCCCAGTGTTTGCTGGTGGCTCTGGTTATAGTGTATTTCAATATTTAACAGAAGAAATCCCATGGTATTATCCCTCCTGAGTAACGGCTGTCCATCTATCATATGGTCATACTCTGTGTATCATCTGTCTATCCATGTGTTCCTCCGTCCTATTATCTCATAAACATCTATATGGCACTTACTGTGTGTCAAGCACTAACTAGTCTAAGTGCTTTAAGAATATTAACTCTTTTGCTTCTTGACAACCCTATTAGGCAGGTGCTCTTCTTATCCCATTTTATTTATGAAAAAACTGAGGCATGGAGAAGTTGAGGAATATGCCAAGGGCCAACCATCTGTGAGCAGTAAGTAGCACTCACTAGTAAGTAGCAAATCTGTAATTTGGACCCAGGTAATTTGGTCTGGCATCAGTGTTTATAATCTTTTTTTTTATCTTTAAAATAAAAATAAAAATTTTATAATTCATAAAATTTCAAAGAAAAATCTTTTGGGATTTTGATAGAGTTAGATGAGTATTTAATAATTTGTTAGATATTCTGTGTAATATTGAATCTTACCATTTAGTACATTAGTAGAGCTTCATTAAGTCATTTCTGCTTTTATGTCCTTTACATAATTTTGTCCTTGCTCAATAATTGTTAAATTTTGTGCTTTACTGAATGGGAACTTTACAATTTCATCTGATTCCTTTTCAATATAATAGGAAATTCAGTTTTTGTAGGTTGATCTTGTTTCATCTAATTCGTTTTCAGTATAATAGGAATATAGTTTTTATAGGCTGAAGGTTCATCTTGAACTTGGATATTTGGCTGAATTTGTATTTTTTTCTTCTAATATATTAGTTGATTGTTTTGGACAATCTAAGATATTTGAAATAAATATGGTCTTGTTTCTTCCTCTCAAAGCTTCATAACTCTCATTTCTTTACTTACATTATTGTTATTAATTATTATATCCAGATACTCATTACCTGTTGAACATGTGAGATAATGGGGATATTCTTGTGCTGTTTTGCTTATTACTGGAAATGCTGACTCTCAACATTTAGTGCAATGTGTACTTTACCTCTGTGATGGCTACTTTTAATCAATTTAAGTAGCTTTGCCCTATTTCTAGTATATTGAGATTTTAATTAGGAACTGGGTTTGAATTTTTAAAATATTTTTCAGCATCTGAAAAGCTTGTTAGGATTTTTTACTTTATATAATTAATGAGATGAATTAAATTAATATACCATCAAATGTTGAGCCCTCCATCCTTGTATTTCTTACAAAATCTCTACCTTTTAACATGTTCTTTTAATATACTCCTGGATTTTTTTCTTAATAGTTCATTTATACACATGTCATCTTTTTATAGTAAGTAAAAATGGCCCACTTTTTTCTTGACTGTATTATTCTTTTTTGGTTTTAGTATCTGGATTAAACTGGCTTTGTCAAATAAGTTAATTTTTCCTATAATTTATATTCTTGTAAACACATTTTCTAACATAAAAATTATCAGGACCTGAAGTCTGATACAATTTACTTGTACAACATTACAGGATTCATGTCCTCTATAGAATCAACCTAGCTTAATCAATTTCATTGATGGTTATTATTTTATTTAGATAATCCTCCTTAAACTAAGTTTGGCTATGTATATTTTCCTAGAAAATTGTTCCATCTTCTAGATTGTCAGTAGTATCTATTTGAAATTGTCTGTGGTACAGTTAATGTTTTTATAAAATTATATATTATATGTAAAATTGTGAAAACATTTTATATCTACTATAGCCATGTTCCTTTGCATGTTCTTTGTATTATATCTTTTTTCTTTTACTTTTAATAGGTATATGCTATGGTATTGATTGTGTGTGTGATATCTTTACAAGAACTCTATTTTTTTTTATTTTGAGAGGGCATCTCTCATTTATTGATCAAATGGTTGTTAACAGTTAACAACAATAAAATTCTGTACAGGGGACTCAATGCACAATCATTAATCTACCCCCTAATTCTCATCAGTCTTGGATCTTCTGAAGCACAATGAACAAGTTCTTACATGGTATACAAATTCTTACATAGTGAATAAGTTCTTACATGGTGAACAGTACAAGGGCAGTCGTCACAGAAACTTTTGGTTTGATCACGCATTATGAACTATAAACAATCAGGTCAAATATGAATATTCGTTTGATTTTTATACTTGATTTATATGTGAATCCCACATTTCTCCCTTATTATTATTTTTTAATAAAATGCTGAAGTGGTAGGTAGATGCAAGATAAAGGTAGAAAACATAGTTTAGTGCTGTAAGAAAACAAATGTAGTTGATCAGATGTGTGCCTATAAGCTAAGTATTAATCCAAGCTAGACAAGGGCAACAAAACATCCACGGATGCAGAATATTTCTCTTAAAACAGGGGGGGTGAGGTTCTAAGCCTCACCTCTGTTGATCCCCAATTTCTCACCTGATGGCTCCCCTGCGACTGTGCCTGTCTTAGGTTGTTCCTCCCTTGAGGAATCTTACCCGTCTCTGGCTAACCAGTCATCTTCCGGGGCCAGACAGGGAAATGTAAAGTTGGTAACTGAGAGAGAGAAGCAATATTTTGAAGAGGTTAGCTTTTTACTTCTTTGCAGATTTATGCCCTGTGGGTTTTATCCCAAGCATTTGTCTTGAGGTATCTTTACCACTTGGAGGAATTATGATACTCAGTAAATTCAATATGAGGCACGAATTCTATGTAAGCGTTTTAATTAGGAAGGAAGAAAAAAAGCTATAGAAGTAGCAGACAGAAGAAAACATGGGAAGATTGGTTATTTTTTTGACATATCTTCTTGTAGAATAACTTAAGCATGTCTAGGTTTTAAACTACCAATTAAATTGCGCACACACATTAACATAATAGGAATACAGTTACGTAACCAAGGCAGACCTACAATTACCAGCCATCTCCAGTGAAACCAAGAAAACCAGTTAGGCACCCTAAGCATTTGTGAAAACTTATCTATGATATGATGGATATTGTCTAACTGAATTTGAATAGTTTGAGAAAAATCAGGCAATTTAGAAAAACACATTCCTGGGAACTCTTCACCTCCCATATGTTCTTTTAACAGTAGATAGTCTGTAGTCTCTAGATTTTGGAGCACTGCAATTTGCACTTCTCCTAATTCTTGGTTGAGTTCCAACAGTATAGATCTAGTCAAATTTGTTATTTTATTGTATGCACAGGCCAGCTTAGATAACTCCTTCTTCATTCCAATGGCAATTCCAGGAACCAGTGGGATGAATGCAGCTACGACTGCAACAGTGCCAGAATCTTTGTTGATGTTTTTTGATCATCATCTTCTGGAATGACTTACAGAGTATGTTGATGTTGGAACTTCTTCTTCATATTGTATCTTAGTTCGTTTTCTCGGTAGACAAATTAGGCTTTGATCCTCTGTATAAACACAAACAAACCCTTTGCCCACACTTTGATATGCCCTTTACCATTGTGAAGAACTTATTAGAGATCACCACACAGGAACTGCTTTTTTTTTTATTTTAGGAGAAAGGAATATTATCAGAAAAATGTACTTCCATAGCTGATCATCTGACACCCTTTAAATGATCAAAATTAAGGATATTTAAAGCATGCATTAATCGTTGATTTACAGTTACTTTTATCCTATCAGGGAGTAATCTCCCTTTCTTTCTTTTTTTTTTATCATTTATCTACAATTACATGAAGAATATTATGTTTACTAGGCTCTCCCCTATACCAGGTCTCCCCTATAAACCCCGTTACAGTCACTGTCCATCAGCATAGCAAAATGTTGTAGAGTCACTACTTGTCTTCTCTGTGTTGTACAGCCCTCCCTTTCTCCCCCCCCTTTATGCATGCTAATCTTAATAACCCCCTTCGTCTCCCCCTCCTTCTCCCTCCCTACCCACCCACCCTTCCCAGTCCCTTTCCCTTTGGTACCTGTTAGTCCATTCTTGGGTTCTGTGAGTCTGCTGCAGATTTGTTCCTTCAGTTTTTGCTTTGTTTTTAAGCTCCACAGATGAGTGAAATCATTTGGTACTTGTCTTTCTCTGCCTGGCTTATTTCGCTGAGCATAATACCCTCTAGCTCCGTCTGTGTTTTTGCAAATGGTAGGATTTGTTTTCTTCTTATGACTGAGTAATATTCCATTGTGTATATGTACCACATCTTCTTTATCCAATCATCTACTGATGGACACTTAGGTTGCTTCCAATTCTTGGCTATTGTAAATAGTGCTGTGATAAACATAGGGGTGCATCTGTCTTTTTCAAACTTGAGTGCTGCGTTTTTAAGAACTCTATTTTTAAGACAAAATTTATTTCATAAATATATGCTTTTGTCTTTACTAATTATTTCTAATTTTATGTTTTTGGTATATCTATTTTCAGAGTTCCCATTCTATATCATATATTTGTGGCTGTACATTTTTCTTTTGCTATCATATTATCTATAACTCAAAAAGTTAAGATTATTGCTTTTATTATTGTGCTTATGTAACTAATATTTCATTATCCTGATATTTGTTTAATCAAACTTTTAATCCAAGCTTACTTTTATAGATTTTGTGTTTTATTTTACCTTTCAGATAATTTTTTTTCCTTTAGCAGTGTTGAATTTTATTACATAATGGTGAATGGGATGTTTTTGTTATAAACTTAAAAACATATTGAAGCTTCTTTATCTTCTACTTTGTCAATTTGGGAGTTGTTCCTAATGTGTTTTAAAAAAATGCATGTTTTCTGTTTGTTGAGTGAAAAGTGATATACATCTTAGATCCAGTTACCAAATGCATTACATGTATACTCTATGTTCTTGTGTATTTGTGCTCATGTGGCCTGTCAAATTCCTAGAAGGTTAAATTACACAACTATGAAAGTGTGTCAGTTTCTTTTTTATATTCCTGAGTTTCTTTTTTCCTTTATATGTTTGGAAGTTGAGTTTTTAGTTGTATAAAAGTTCATGTCTTTTACAGCATTCAGGTATATTTTTCCATTTTATGTAAATGGAACAGCTTTCTTTGGCTTCATTTCCTGTTATTTCTAGAGTTCCTGAGCCACTTTGCTTTACATGTCTCTTTTGACTGCATATGACTAGATACTTACATTTCCAATCAGAAGGTCTCTGATTTGTTAGGACGATTGAACTTACATATGGTATTTTGTTTACCAGTACATTTACACGTTTTCTTGCCTGAGCCCCTTCTTATAGAACATTTATAGGTATGCATATAAATATAATATGTAATAGGATGAAATATAAAGCATTCTTGCCTAATAACATCAACTCTGTTTTATTTTTAGTTTTATTTTCCTTGAAGTTTCTCACATGGTGACCAAGAACTGCAGAGGTAGCAGCGTAAGTTAAGGCCTGTGCCCTGTAGTGTGACAGGCTCTGCTGTTGTTAGAGGGAGAGGGCAGGGGTGTGTGCGGCAGTGGTGAGAAATTTCTAGGAGCTGTGCTTTTTCCCATTCTTGGAATTCTGTTTGAACACTCTTGAGCCTTCAAGGACCTGTGTGGACCTCTTGCAGGATTCTGACTGCCTAAGTGTCTGTCACTCAAGGACTGGTGGTTTGGGTGCAGGGGACAGTAAGTAGTGGTTTTTGGACTCAAGGCTGGGTGGTCTGCTTAGTGGTGTACCAGACCACTTCCCACGAAGGATGGAGCTGAGGGATGACAAGGGTGAGGGTTGCCCCCAGCTCTCATATCCCTGTTGCACAGACCTGAGGTTGGGGAACTGGATATCTCTGTCCAGCTACCATGGTTTGGTCGAAATTCCTGAGAATGATAAACTTAAACCTAGCCTTTCAGGGCATTCTCTACTTATGTTTCCAAGTTAGGGATATAGAATGTGTTTTGTTTAACTGGTGTTTCTGGTGTCCTGATTTATTATTTTTTTAGTATTAGGACATTTGTGTGGGCTTCTATTTTTATTATTTCAGGCTCCAGAATCATAGAGGAGGGCTGAAGAAGGGTTAAATTGTTGGGGGGAATAGTCTAAACAGGGTGTCTGGAGGAAGTGATTATTATTCAGCTGGATTATTTGTTCCAGGGGCCTAGACAAAGGTGCCCCTTCTCCCCTATCGTCCCCACAGAACACCAAAGAATGATTAATATGGCCTCTGGGAGCTGCAGAATGGACTAATAACCAACATGCATTAGAGGGGAAAAAAAAAAGCTGTGAATAATGAAGCCCTCAAATGAGATCAACATCTTGTTGACCTTGAAGTAAATAGATCCTCCACACCCTTCCCCAGCCCCTTGCACACACTAGTGCATCTGGCCTGTCTGTACTGGGTGCAGGCAGAAGGAAAGAGCATGGAGAGCAGTGAGAGAGAAAGAAACAGGGCACCCAAAGTTTCTAGTTTGAGCTGACCCATTATGACCACATTTTACAACAGAAAATGACAGAAGTTTTAAAAATATGACCAGAAAAATATTATGAGATAAGCCCAAGGTACTTGTATTTGACAAGATTAAATTTTCTTTTGTATAACCAATGCACCAGATGCTGATAATTCAGAAAGCAAATATCTGTTATTAGAAAAAAAATTATTCCGTATTTGCCGATTGCTAAGTTGAGCATATTTAATTTCACCTCTGTGTTTTCTCATGTCTGATGATTCTGAGTATGGGGTGTGTGTGTGTGTGTGTGTGTGTGTTTAAAAGAGTGAAGGATTTTGTTCCATTGATCATTTTAATTCAGTCTCCTAATAGTGTACTTTGTCACCTGCCTTCTAGCATTTATCACAAGATACTGAACTATTTTTAAAAACCTCTCTTATTCTAGAAGACTAGAGTATAATTTCGTATATGTCTCTGATATGATTTTGTAACCTTTGTTTCTATCATTCTACCACACACATAGTAGATACTCAAAAAAAGCTTAATGCATTCTGTATTTATGCTAATGATAACATTTCTATCCATTCATTATGCTACTTTCCAAGACCCAATTTGAAGATACTTAAAAAGTAACTTTCCTGGATTATCAGTTAATATTTCTGCAACTTTTTGTAGTGACAGAGGAAAAAAGTAAATAGGCAGTGAGGAAGGGGAGTACTGTTACCTTTGTGCATATAGCATGATAAATGTGACTGTGTCTGTAACTGGCAATTACTGGTAAGTCAACATGTCACAGATATGCTATTTGTTACTTGCTCTGTGAGTGATTACCCCTCAAGATATGAAGAGTGTTAAAAGTAGCGAAGTGCAAAATAATTGCAACAGCAAGGTCTATGACTCATTTTAGCTAGGTTTATAGAGTAGAGGATTTTTTCCTTTTAACTTGAACATTACCAGTTTTTATTGATTCGGTAGTTTTATAGTGGTGAAAAGGTCACTTGCAGCTTAACTCTCAGTTTCTCATTTCTATAATGCAAATTCAATCTATATTAGCTATTTAATGCCACAGACTAGGGTTTTTTGGGTAAATTAAGTATTGACAATCCACAATGTGTAAAAGCATGGCAAATCCACAGATTTCGTGGCGGGGGGAAAGATACATCAGAGTAAGACATGGGGAGTCAGCCTACTAACACTGCATGCCTCATCCGAGCAGAATCCTTATGTCCAGGGAGGAAGTTAGGTTTTGTGGGGCCCAAACCTCATGGAATTTGAGTAGTGCACTTTAAGAAAAGAATACAAAATATGAACACAACATTCTGTATAGGCCCTTAAGTGAAGGGTCCTGAGGCTTAGGCCTCATGAGCCTCATGGTCAGTGTGCCCCCTCCTATACTGGTCAGACCTGAGACTTCTCTTCCTGGGACATACAGGGTATATCATAGCATATTAAGGTGAGTGGAATTCTTGGTATGTCGGGCAGTATAGAAAGTGTGAAAGTCTCTGAGACTTAAGATGAAAGTTGTTTACCACTGACAGAGAACTGTATTTAAAATATAATACTGTGATTTAAAAAACAGAGTGAACATGTCTATTATTTAATAAGTAATAAAAAAGATGAATTATGATGATAGATACTTCTGCTTATGGCCAGGCTGGAGTAACAGAGACTTCATGCCTGAAACAAATATGTATTTATCAAAAGTTTCCAAGATTCTGGAATTCGGGCAATGAATGACAGGGATCCTGAGGGTAGGAAAAAAAATGAAGAGAGCCCTGTGACTGCTGAAGCTCATTGCTTTGAGAGAGCTCCGGAGGTGTAGCACAGGAAGGAGAAGCCAGGTGGAGGCCATTCAGTGGTCTCCTTGAGGGCAAGGGGTTGAGGACCTGGGGAGTCCACAGTAGCTAGATTGCATAGGACAGCGTACTGGAGAGAGAAAGCTACATAGAGAGAGGACTCCAAAGATCCCCTCCCTTAAGTGTTCAGTGCAGTGCTGATCATGCATGCGCATGAGGAAACCACATAGACTGGGAAGGAGCCACCCGAAATGTTTAATGGGAACACTGCCTGACGCTCTCACTGGGCTAGAATAGTGCCTGCCTCCATCTGCCAGACTGGGAGAACAACTTCTCAGGACATTGCTTGGAGTAACTCAGAGGGCCCTGCCTCAGTGGTGGGTGTTAATTAGCCCTAGACTACTGCTGAAGTCCCACCTAAGCAATCTTAAAACAAGATATGAAGGTTATAAACCATTTCCAAGTAACTTAAGTGCATCCTAGAGAGAAAGGTAAAGATTATTTAGAGAAATACAAAAAATAAATATCCAGCATCAAAGTAAAATTTGCGATGTTTGGCATCCAGTAAAAACTATTAAGAGTGCCAAGAACAGAACGACGTGACCATGATGAGGAGAAAGACCCATTGAAACCAACCCAGAACTGACATACATAGATATCTTAATTAGCAGACAAGGACGTAAAACAGTTGTTATCACTGAATGTCCTATGTTCAAAACTTAAGTAGAGACATGGAAACAGAACCAAGATGAATGTCTAGAAATGAAAAATCTGTTTTAAATTAAAAATTACAATGGATGAAGTTAATGTTAGATTACACACTAGAGAAGAAAAAATTAACATACTTGAAGACATAGCAGAAGAAACTACCAAAACAAAATACAGAAGGGAAAAATAACTTCAAAAATGAAAAGAGCATCAGTAAACTGTGGGACAACTTCAGACATCATAATAAATATGTGACTGTTGCTCTCAAAGGAGAAGGGGGAGGGCAGAAAACAATTGAATCAATAATGACTGAATTTTTTCCCAAATTTGTCCAAAACTCTAAATCTACAGATCCAAGGATCTCAAAGAAACCCAAACACAAGAAACCAGAAGGAAACTAACACAGGCACATCATAATCAAGTTGTTCAAAACCAATGATTACGAGGAAAATCCTAAAAGCAGCGAGAGAAACAAGGTGCATTACATACAAAAGGACAAAGATGAGAATGACGGAGTATTTGTCATTGGAAAACAATGTGAATGAGAAGATAGTGGAGCAATGTTTTTACAGAATTGAAAAAACTATGAACCCAAACTTATTTCATCCAGGAAAACATCCTTCAGTGAAGATTTAGGAAGACTTTCAAACATACAAAAGCTATAAGCATTCATTACCAGCAGACCTGCACTTCATGGCATGTTAAAGGAGGTTCTTCAGAGAGAGTGAAAATTATCACAGATGAACATAGGGGTCTTCACACAGCAATGAATAACACTGGAAATACTTATTTAGTAAAAACAGAAAAAAGTAAGATGACAGGATAAAACTTGTTCTACCAAGATGCGGATCCCTCTATACTATTTGCCTACCATAGTGTGAGGTGCTCAGATTCAAACCAAAAATGTGTGTTAGAACAATTCACTGTAGCAGTAGTTAAGAGAACAACACAACAAACTACAATGTAAGGACATGCAAGTATGTAATTTAAATATATGACTATTAAATATATGATTTTATTACTTTTTATCTGTAATAATCCCTATATCATCATGATATGTGACACATTTACCCTGCTAGGCACCAGTGTCCAGTATGGGTTTTATCAGAATCATACCCTGAGGTGATGATGGCTTATGTACAAGTAATTTATTTGGGAGGTGATTCTGGGAAGCATCCAGAGGGAGTGAGAAAGTGAGATAAGTAAAAGGAAAACATAGGCAGTCATTAAGATGGCATTGTCAGGGAAGCAAATACTGTATGCAACTCGAGTTTAATCCCACTGGGGAATTTTGGAATCAGTGCAGATCTGGCCTCAGAGCTAACCCACTGTTATAGGATGAATCGTAGTCTCCCAAAGATGCCTGTGTCCTAATGCCCAGAACCTGTAAATATGTGATGTCACGTGAAAAGGGACTATTAAGGTTGCTAATCAGCTGGTCTTCAGGTAAATAGAATATCCTACATTATGCAAGTGGGCTCCTGAAGGATCTTTTAAATGTAGAAGGAGGAAGCAGATGGTCAGAGTGAGAGATTTGAATGTGCTGTGGCTGGTTTTGAAGGAGGAGGAGGGGCCATAAACCAAGGAGTGCAGATGGCCTTTAGAAGCTGGTAAGGAAGAGAAACATTTTCTCCTCTAGAGCTTCCACAAGGAATGTAACCCTGTTGAAACCTTGCTTTTAGCCCCATGAGATGCATTTTAGGTTTCTGACCTCCAGAATTATAAGATAATGTATTTGTGTTGTTTTAAGCTAGTAAATTTGTGATCATTTCTTACATCAGCGATAGGAAACTAACACACCCACTCAAGGGGTTAAGGGAGCTGGGGTACTGTAACATGCTCAGACATGGGTCAGAAACTGCTCCTGCCTGTGGGAACAGTGAGCTGGAACAGATACACTTTTGTATGCAAATGAGGAAACCCCAGCCTTACCATTGTGGGTGAGTCAAAGCAGCAATTTTTCTTGATATGAATGTGTAATTCTAGACAAAATTATTTCTTTCTTTGATACTTGAAGGTAATCCCTATTGGTAGGGACTGATTCGATTAATGTATCTGAGGGCATGCTTGTTTTTAATGCAGGTGATCTTAATGCACCAAAGTAAGTTTAGGTGCATCCCTTACAATCTCACACACTCAAACATACAAATCCTCCTTGGGTACATCTCAGCTCCCTCTGCCCCAATAATGTGCTGTTCATACTTGACATGGAACTACAGTTTGTGGATATTCCCAGAATACCCAGAATTTTAGTATGACTATGGCAATGAGTATAATATAATGGAAGTGAAAAATAGATGCAATTGCAATATTTTTGCCCTATTTTCTGTCTTAAAAACAGACTGGCATTCAGATTTGAGGAATTGCATACTTGCTACCTCCCATTACTACCCAGACTGAATGAGGTGTTTCTTCCCCCATGCTATTGTAACAGACTTTAGATCTGTACCATTTACTGCATTGCAGGGTGGCTATTCATTTGAAGTTTGTATACCTTGCTAAGCTGTGTATACCTCTCAAAGTCAGATTTTAATCACTTTACTGTCCTTTCTCTAGCACTGGATCAGCCACTTGCACATGGTAAACTCTTAATAAATGTTCATCAAATTAGTGGACAGAAGTTGCCAAACTAATGCTGTGCATTTATTATATTCTCCAAGTATACAAATTGTGTTCTCTATTGGCCAGTTCATTTTTTTTGAAGACAGAAAAAATGGTATTGTTTCAAACACATGATAACCTTCTATTGTGTTGAGTGAATTAATGGTTTGTTAATCTCCTTTTTACTAATACCATGTTTAGCTAACCTTTCCAACCTTTCCAAAAATATAATTTGTCATTAATGAAACCTAACCACCTAATAGTACCATATGATTTGCTGTTTTAAAATAAAACACTGTTGTGGCTTGGAAAGTTGGTGTTTGGTTCTGCAAACAAATCATTGTGTATCACTCTACTTATACCACTTGGGCCTCAGTTTCCCCATCTATAAAAGGAGAAAATGAAAATAGAAATGCCATTTTTTAATCTTACTACAGGAAGCTATTGTAAGAATCAAATAATATGGATGGTTTGAAAGCAAATAATACACCTTTAGCAATCAGTCTTTAACATAAAATTAATAAGAGGAAAGAAAATTTAGATCTAGATGGTGGGACATCTTTCAGAGAAAGCGTTATGTTCATGCTTCATGGATCTTTCGGTGCATGTGAATATTGCTTTCCTTTGTGGTGTAATTTCTACAATGTAATTTCTTACTTCTGGAAGCCCACTACACAGCTATCTCCCACCACTCTAGTTTGCAGACCCTTGGACAGTTTCTTTACTCCATGACTTAAGTGGGGCTTAAGGTAATGACAACCTAACAAGGTCAATATATTTTTTTAAATGTAGATTTCTTCCTAATCTGCCTTGTAGTATCTTCTATAGCTTCCTTTCAGTTAATATCTGCAGCATATTGCTTTATATACTCCTTGATAAGAAGTAGTATAGCATCAGAAAAACAAAGTATGTTTTGTCATCAAGGTTTTTTACAGTGATCACAATTCTGTGGACTCTAGGTATCTTGTATTTTTGCAGCATCCAACTCTTAAAAAAAAAAATCCCTGGCTGATTTCAGAAACTCCAGATATCTTTGTGCCAAGGATGTCACTGATTTCCTGCACAGCTGTAATGGGAAGTATTAAAGAGGTTAGGGCTCCCACCCTAATTCTAACCTCATCACAAAAAGGAAACTCAAATCTTGCTCATATCAAATGGGAACTGTTTTGTGAGGCACTGTCCATAGGTTGCTAGCGAGCTCTAAAGGAATCATTTTAACTGAGCGGAAATGCAAGCCCAGGTGGGCTGAAATATGTCTTGGTAACAGCCCTCTGTCCTATAATTTGTCCCAGTTAATTTTCTTTTTGTTTAGTTTGGTGTCAGTTTTTCTTTTTGCAAATGGCAAATGAAGGTAGTACTTTGATGTATAATTGAGCTCACATCGGACTGCTGTGAGAGTGGACTTGAAGGAAACACAACCAGAGCTGTCCCTTGGAAAGCACCTGTATAAACACACACAGAAGCCATATTTGCAACTACGTATGGGTTGACAAAAATGACCCATACTCTATTCAAGACAGGTATGATGCATTTTACCAGATCCAAAGTGAAAATGTGAATAATAATTGACGATGGAGCCCAGGTCACAGCCGCTTACTCAGCCAGTCAGTCCCCCTCTGGTGGTGTACCCACTAACGGGAAGCCAAGCTCAGAGTACACGTGGGAAAGGCAAGAAAGCCCTGGGGGGGTCACAGGCATACAGGGGACAGGGCATTAACCAGATCTGTGCTTGCTGGAAAGAGGCCTCTTATCATCATTCCATCTGATTCTTTCATACCTTTGCAGTATTCCACAAATTTGATGCCTAAGTAAGAATCTGGTTTCAATTATCTACTCTATTTGAATATAGAACATTTGTCTCTTTCTCCAAACTGTAAATATATCTTAATAATGAATCTGAGCTTCTTTGTACTAGTATGATTTGGTGGGTTTTTTTTTTTGGGGGGGGTAGAGGGTTATGAATTCTTCAAGTTCAGTAGACTGATATTGAAACACTTGGGTCTAATACTTTGTTTTGCCAACTTATTTGTAAACTTTTGCACTTGTGCAAGTTAGGTAATCTTTGAGAAACTCTCAAACTCTTCTCATCAGCTCACAAATGCATTCTTTTATCTGCCCTGTCTTCTATCTCATAATGCTTCTTGGAGAGTCAGACGATAAAATTACTTCATAAACTGAACAAGTAAGAAAAATGACATTTTCCAACTGCTTCCAACATTCATATTTAAATCATGACTTTGAAGCACTCCATTCTGAAAAAAGTGATACACTTTTTTTTTTTGTAGGGAGAGTGGTGAGGTGATACTTTGCCACAAGAAGGCTCATGAACCATATACACATGCAATATGTCCTGCCTGTTTTTTAGAATTTTCATTTGTTAACTCAAGTGCAAACTATTGATATTAGTTTGCTGGAGCTTCAGTCACAGAATGACCACAGACTGGTTAGCTTAAACAACAGACATTATTTTCTCACAGGTCTGGAGGCTGGAAGTCCAAGATCAAGGTGTTTGGCTGTTTTGGTTTCTTCCAGGGTCTCTCTTGGCTTGCAGATGGCTGCCTTCTCGCTGTGTGCTTGCACAGTCTCCCTCCATTCATGCACAGCCTTGACATTTCTTTGTGCATTCCAATTTCCTCCTCTTTTAGGGACAATTAGATTGGAGTAAGACCCCACTCAAAAAACCTCATTTTAACTTAATTGCTTTTTAAAGGCCCTCTTTCCAAATAGTAGAAGATAGGGCTTCTACCTAGGAATTTGGGGGAACAGTTCAGTCCGTGGTCTTCCACCCTCTTAGACCTCCAAAATTCTTGTCCTTGTATACAAAATACATTCACTCCCATCCCTATTGCCTGAATCTTAACAGATTCAAGAATCAACTCTGTCCCAAAATTCACTAAAAATCCAAGTCAAATATGTGTGAGATTCCAGTTATGATTCATGCTGAGGCAAAATTCCTCTCTAGCTGTGAACCTGTGAAACCAGAGAAGTTATCTGCTGTCAGCATACAGTGGTGGGACAGGCACAGGATACACAGTCCTACTCAAAGGAGAAATTGGAGAGAAGAGAGGGGCAGGGATGCCAGGCAAGTAGAAAACTTAGCAGGGCAAATTCCATCAGATTTTGAGGCTTGGGAATAATCGCCTTTGGCTTGATGCTCTGTCCTCTGGGCCCACCAGGGTAGCTCACCCTGTGGGTCCGCTGAGACAGCAGTGTCCCCTTGGCCCTGAGCAGCATGTAGCTCCTTGATACAGCTCTGCCCCTGTGACCCTGGGCAGCAGGAACCTGGCCCACTGAGACCAAGGAAGTGGCCCCATTTCCCAAAACCCAGAAGGTTCCAGCCTTGTCCTCTGGGTCAGACGCCATGGTGCTAATGGTAGGTAGCCTTGCTGATCTCCGAACAGCCTTCAGGGCCATTGTTTTCCCCTTTTCTTGATGGACACCATCTTTGCTGCTGGATAGCTCTGTTGTCCCATCCTGTAGAAACAAAATAGCCTCCCTTCATTTTGTCCCATGTCTGTTCCTTTAGTCCGAGCTGACAGAGTTTCTGCTGGGACAGCCCCATCTCTGTTCCCCTGTCTCCTGCTGAGGTGGCTGATTAAATCCATGAGTCACACCTGTAATCTCTCGGGTTATTGTTCAGCCACCCCCTTGGTGTTACCTCCAGAACATGGTTCCTCATTCTTTGCAGTATGGGTAGGCCGAGAATTTCCCAAATCTTCAAGTTCTTGTTACTTTTTGCTTAATGATTTCTTCTTCAATTTCCTTCTCTCACATTTTACTATGAGCAGTAAGGAGAAACTGGGCTGCATCTTCTATACTTTAGCTTGAACATTCACTCAGCTAAATATCCAACTTTGTCACTTATAATTTTGATTTTCCACATAACACTAGAACCCGGCTCAGCCAAGTGCTTTGCTCTCTATATAATGAGGGTACCTTTATCACAAGGATCACCTTTCCTCCAATGGCTATCAGTATATTCCTCATTTCTATGGGTTGCCTCAGCAGAAGCACATTTAAACATCTATGTTTCTACATATTTCAAGTTTCTTGAAGGCTATATGTACACATTCTCTAACATGTGCCTCAAAACTCTTCTAACCTCTACCCATTAAACAGTTCCAAGGCCATTTCCATGTTGGTAGGTAATTGTTAGAGCAGCATTCCACTTCATGGTGGCAAAATCTGGATTAGTCTGCTTGGGCTGCCATAACAAAATGCCACAGACTCGGTGGCTTAAACAAGAGAAATCTACTGCCTCATAGTTCTGGAGGCTGGGAGTTCAAGGTGTTCAAGGTGTGGACAGGGTTGGTTTCCTCTGAGGCCCCTCTCCTCGACTTACAGTCGGCTGCTCCCTCTTCCTCATACGGTCTGTCCTCTGTGCATGCACATCTTGGATGCCTCCTGTGGGCTCGGATTTCCTCTTTTTACAATGACACTAGTTACTTTAATCAGCTCTTTAAAGACCCTGTCTCCTAATACAGCCCCATTCTGAGGTACTGAAAATTAGGGTTTCATATGAAATTGGTGGTGGTGGGGCCCAGTTCAGTCTGTAAAACCATGAAATGAACTTTAGTCTAACAAAATGTCAAGGTTAGGAAATGCTGATTTGGGAAAAAGCTTAGACTTAGCCTACACCTTGCTGTAATAACATCAGTGAGAAGGAGCCAGCATCGTAATGAGTGTAAAACCTTGTTTCTTTGATTCCTGGGCAGTGAGTCAGGAAGGCCATGTGGACTGTGGCTGCTGTAGCTGGAGAGGCTGATGGCTTTGGCTCTGAGGCCTCTTGGATGCAGATGGAACACGGCAGGGGAAGTGCTAAATTGCCTGTGCATTCACTGGCACTCCAACGCTGTACATGAGCCTGGTAACAAAGGAACATAGAGTCTATGATCATATTAACTGAACCAAAAATTTGGCTAGGAATATCCATCAATAAATTGAATGTAGCTAAAACCAGAATCGTCCTAGAGTACCTGGACCCATGGAGGCTGCTCCTTGCCTTGGATATTTGCACTAGAGGCTTTGACTGCCTTTCCCTTCATTGGGCACACTTTCTCTGCTTGTGGGCTTTGATAACACTAATATGAAGAAAATTCCTGTTTAGCCACTGTTCTTTTAGTTTTCATATTTTTTTGGGAACATATTTTGTGTGAGGCAATTGATATCTAAGTCTTTCACGTTAACTTTCTTAAGCCTCGTATTGATTTATTGATTCTATTCTTTTTTTGTTTCTTATGAGTATTTACTATCTGTTGTGTTCTGGGTCCCATACTAGGTGCTGTCAGTGCAGCAATGAAGTCATATTGCCTCCATGAAGTATCCTATAATCTGAAGTGTTTTCCCTTTCCTCTGGATGCAGAGGTGTCTAAAATGTGGCTGAGCTCAAATAAGCTCAGCCTCTTCCTTTCCCTCTTGATTTCAGTTTGTCACTGTGATAGGCTGAATGATGGCCCCTCTCCCAATATGTCCACGCCTTCATCCCCAGAACCTGTGAATGTGTCCTGATGTGGACTTTGAAGATGTGGTCAAATTAAGTCGTGAGAAGGGGAAATTGGCCTGACTTATCCTGGTGAACCTCGTGTTGTCACAACATCACACTGTTTTCATTGGAGGAATACAAGGAGAGTGAGAGTCGAATGAGAAGGAGGCTGTGCGGTGACCGCAGCAGAGACTGGAGCGGCGCACTTGGGAGGAGGCACCAGGTACAGGCAGCTGCTGTAGACATGCCCTAAAAAGGGCAGGGAAACAGATTGGCCTTTCAGATATCCCCAAAGGAACCAGCCCTGCTGATATCTTTACTTCAATTCAGAGAAACAGATTTTGAGCTTCTGACCTCCAGAGAGCTATCAAAGAATATATTTGTGTTGGTTTAAGGTCCTAAGTTCGTGGTCATTGGTTATAGTAGGTATATGAAACTAACACAAGCACATTATTAATCACCAGTCAAGCTCAAAATCTTCTAATTTTACCTGCATGTTTCTTTACCATCTGCTTCATATACCATAACCATTAACTACTGTTAACACATGTCCTTAATTGTTCTTAACACTTCCTTCCCTATTTTCATTCCATACTTACTGTCTTGATTTTAAACTTGGCAGCCTTTCCCTTGAATATTACTGTCATTTTCCAAATGGTATCTGTTTTTAACCTCAGCCCCATCAAAGTATCCTCCACATTCCTTCTAAAATTTTCCTATAAAAGCCAAATGTCCAAAATATGTAAAAAAACTCATACACCTCAGAACAACAAAAATAACTCAATTAAAAAATGGGCAGAGGGCCTGAACATTTCTCCAAAGAAGAAATACAGCTGGCCAATGGGCACATGAAAAGATTCTTCACATTGCTAACCATCAGAGAAATGCAAACAAAACCACAGTAATATATTACCTTACACCAGTTATAGAATGGCCACTATCCAAAAGATGACAAACAAGTGTTGGTGAGGATGTGGAGGAAAGGGAACCTCCTACACTGTTGGTGGGAATGTCAGTTGGTGCGGCCACTGTGGATAGCAGTATGGAGGTCCCTGAAAAAACTAAAAATAGAAATTGCATATGACTCAGTAGTTCCTCTTCTAGGAATTTACCCTAAGAAAACAAAATCCCTTATTTGAAAAGATAAATGTACTCCTATGTTATATTGCTGCATTATTTACAGTAGCCAAGGTATGGAATCACCCAAAGTGTCTATCAGTAAATGAATAGATAAGAGGATGTGGTACATATACACAATGGAATATTATGAGGCCATGAAAAAGAAAGAGATACTGCATTTGACACAACATGGATGGATCTAGAGAGTACTATGCTCAGTGAAATAAGTCAGGTGGAGAAAAAAATACCATATTATATCATTTATTTGTGGAATCTAAAAAACAAAACAAAACGACAATAGACTCATAGACATTGAGAAGTGACTGGTGATAACCATGGGGGAGGGGTTGGAGTATGTGGGTGGAGAGGGTGAGAGTAAAGAGGCACAAAAATCTGATCATAGTATAAGTTTGTCATGGGATGGAAGTGCAGTATGGAGAATATAGCCAGTGGTTCTGTAACGTCTTTCTATGTTGACAGGTAGTAATTACAGTAGTTGGGGTGAGGATTTAATAATGTATGTAACTGATGAACACTGTGTTGTATACTTGAAATGAGTATAATATTGTATTATCAACTATACTTCGATTAAGAAAAGCCAAATATGAACCTGTTCCTGTTTAAAAATCCTATGATGCTTCATGAATTTCTTTCCCAAGCTCTTATTCATGCTTTAAGACAGTTTAAATACCGTTTTCTGTGAATCTTTGTACAGACAGAATTATTTATTTTACATTACCCTGTATTTCCAAAGCATCTTGAAACAATTTTTCTCTGAATAACTCTTACTATATATTTTTATAACTTTTATCTTAGTGTTTTTCCACCATACCAGGTCATCAGCTTCTTTGATAATGGGACTGCATCATTCCAGGACTTAGCATCATATGTGTTTTATTACTACACATGAACAAATAAGATTCAAAAGAATGGATGATAAAATATAGTAACTGCAAAGTTCTTCTGGAGGTGGCATAAAATATATGCTAACAATATGAGAAAAGAAAATAAGAGATACAAAAGGATAGCTTCCAAAAGTGTTTTTCATAAACAGCAAAGGCATTAAAGGAAATATCTAACAAAGCCTAGAAAGTATTAAGGAAAACAATATGTGAAGATTTACTCCCATATGTAGATATACCAGTGAAGGGATCAAAGAATAAGAGAATAAATATGTTTATTAACATCCATTGTGTGCTTACCACAAGCCAGTTCTATTTTAAGTGGTTCGTATATTGTAACTCTTGTTAATTCCCTAAAGAATCCTATGAGATAGATATCATTAACTACTTTTAAAGTTAGGGAAACCAATCATAGCATTAACACAGGAAGAGCTCTGAACCCACAAAGCTGGATTCCAGAGCCTGTCTTCTTACCCAACATCTCTACTACCTCAGCTGGAAGGTTCTGCATTGCCTCTGTGTGGTCCATGCAGAAGTGACCTGGGCCCTTGCCTGATAGCCAGAGCAGGCCAGGATCATCTTCAGAGGTTTGTATGCATAGCACCATCTGTATTTTTCAACTCCACAGTTGGCTTCTAATTCTCATCTATTTCAAATTTACAACTAGTGAAGTCTACATAATTACTATCATTAATATTTCTAACATATCCCAACAATTTTTGGAGAAATATGACTGTCCTTATTGTAAGGAACCCTAACTCAGTGAGTGCTTATAAATATAGGGAGAGATCTACCTGTGAGAATGTGATTAGAAGGCAGGTAGAAAGTGGGTGAAGTGGTGTCAGGGGCATTGTTGTTTAAGAGAGATGCTTTCAGTGTGACATGCCCAACTTGTAAATGTATGAATGTTTGTTGTTTGCTTTTATTGTCCCTTGTGTCATGCAATCAATGTTTGTGGTACTGCTGGTTTTGAACCATGAGTGGGTCCTAAAATCAATCTTGTGGATTACAATCAGCACTTGAAGAAGGCAAAGAAAAGTAACATTGAGTGGAACAGAGCAGTGTTATACAGTGCAGCATAGCATAGAAATATTTGCATAAATCCTTACCAAGAATTACACAGTTGGCAAAAATTAGTGTGACAAATTGTAACTCACAATACAAGAGAGCCAGTTAGTAGGAGGAGTGTAATGAATGTGCCCAATGGGTAGAAATGGGTTGTTTTATCTTTTTTTTTTTTTCATTAACTTTTCATTTGATTTTCTGGTCTAAGGGAATCCATTTGATCATTGCTGGAAAGATAGAGTACGGTTTATTTTTATATTAACATAATGACTAATTAATTGTGAGAAAATGCCAGGAGTTATTTTTCTTTTGTAAGAAAAAGTGGTGATATTTTTGGCCAAGTTTTGGGCTACTGAATTTTTTTTTGAAGAACATTATGTTTACTAGATTCCCCTCTTCACCAAGTCGCCCCCACAAACCCCATTACAGTCACTGTCCATCAGCATAGTAAGATGCTGTAGAATTACTACTTGTCTTCTCTGTGTTGCACATCCCACCATATGCCCCCCCACACACATTATACATGCTAATCATAAGGCCCCCTTTCTTTTTCCCCACCCTTATCCCTCCCTTCCCACCCATCCTCCCCAGTCCCTTTCCCTTTGGTAACTGTTAGTCTATTCTTGCGTACTGTGATTCTGCTGCTGTTTTGTTCCTTCAGTTTTTCTTTGTTCTTATACTCCACATATGAGTGAAATCATTTGGTACTTGTCTTTCTCTGCCTGGCTTATTTCACTGAGCATAATACCCTCTAGCTCCATCCACGTTGTGGCAAATGGTAGGGCTGAATAATACTCCATTGTGTGTATGTACCACATCTTCTTTATCCATTCATCTACTGATGGACACTTAGGTTGCTTCAATTTCATGGCTATTGTAAATAGTGCTGCCATAAACATAGGGGTGCATCTGTCTTTTTCAAACTGGGCTGCTGCATTCTTAGGGTAAATTCCTAGAAGTGGAATTCCTGGGTCAAACGGCATTTCTATTTTGAGCTTTTTGAGGAACCTCCATACTGCTTTCCACAAAGGTTGAACTAATTACATTCCCACCAGCAGTATAGGAGGGTTCCCCTTTCTCCAGAACCTCGCCAACATGTGTTGTTGTTTGTCTTTTGGATGGTGACGATCCTTACTGGTGTGAGGTGATATCTCATTGTGGTTTTAATTTGCATTTCTCTGATGACAAGCGATGTGGAGCATCTTTTCATGTGTCTGTTGGACATCTGAATTTCTTCTTTAGAGAACTGTCTATTCAGCTCCTCTGCCCATTTTTTAATTGGATTATTTGCTTTTTGTTTGTTGAGATGTGTGAGCTCTTAATATATTTTGGATGTAAACCCTTTATTGGATCTGTCATTTATGAATATATTCTTCCATACTGTAGGGTACCTTTTTGTTCTACTGATGGTATCCTTTGTTGTACAGAAGCTTTTCAGCTTGATATAGTCCCACTTGTTCATTTTTGCTTTTGTTTCCCTTGCCCCAGGGAGAGATGTTCATGAAGAAGTCCCTCATGTTTATGTCCAAGAGATTTTTGCCTATGTTTTTTTCTAAGAGTTTTATGGTTTCATGACTTACATTCAGGTCTTTGATCCATTTTGAATTTACTTTTGTGTATGGGGTTAGACAGTGATCCAGTTCCATTCTTTTACATGTAGCTGTCCAGTTCTGCCAGCACCATCTGTTGAAGAGACTGTCATTACCCCATTGTATGTCCATGGCTCCTTTATCATGTATTAATTGATCATATATGTTTGGGTTAATGTCTAGAATCTCTATTCTGTTTCACTGGTCTATGGCTCTGTTCTTGTGCCAGAACCAAACTGTCTTGATTACTGTGACTTTGTAGTAGAGCTTGAAATTGGGAGCAAGATCCCCCCAACTTTATTCTTCCTTCTCAGGCTTGCTTTGGCTATTTGGGGTCTTTGGTGTTTCCATATGAATTTTTGAACTATTTGTTCCAGTTCGTTGAAGAATGCTGTTGGTAATTTGATAGGAATTGCATCAAATCTGTATATTGCTTTGGGCAGGATGGCCATTTTGACGATATTAATTCTTCCTAGGCAAGAACATGGAATGAGTTTCCATTTGTTAGTATCCTCTCAAATTTCTCTTAAGAGTGTCTTATAGTTTCCAGGGTATAGGACTTTCAGTTCCTTGGTTAGGTGTATTCCTAAGTATTTTATTCTTTTTGATGCAATTGTGAATGGAATTGTTTTCCTGATTTCTCTTTCTATTAGTTCATTGTTAGTGTATAGGAAAGCCACAGATTTCTGTGTGTTAATTTTGTATCCTACAACTTTGCTGTATTCCGATATCAGTTCTAGTAGTTTTGGAGTGGAGTCTTTAGGGTTTTTTATGTACAATATCATGTCATCTGCAAATAGTGACAGCTTGACTTCTTCTTTACCAATCTGGATTCCTTGTATTTCTTTGTTTTGTCTAATTGCCATGGCTAGGTCCTCCAGTACTATGTTGAACAACAATGGGGACATTGGGTATCCCTGTCTTGTTCGTGATCTCAGAGGAAAAGCTTTCAGATTCTCAGTGTTCAGTATTATGTTGGCTGTGGTTTTCTTATATGGCCTTTATTATGTTGAGGTACTTGCCCTCTATACCCATTTTGTTGAGAGTTTTTATCATGAATGGATGTTGAATTTTGTCGAATGCTTTTTTCAGCATCTATGGAGATGATCATATGGTTTTTGTCCTTTTTGTTCATGTGGCAGATGATGTTGATGGATTTTTGAATGTTGTACTATCCTTGCATCCCTGGGATGAATCCCACTTTGTCATGGTGTATGATCCTTTTGATGTATTTTTGAATTCGGTTTGCTAATATTATTTTGAGTATTTTTGCATCTATGTTCATCAGGGATATTGGTCTGTAATTTTCTTTTTTGGTGGGGTCTTTGCCTGGTTTTGGTATTAGGGTGATGTTGGCTTCATAGAATGAGTTTGGAAGTATTCCCTCCTCTTCTATTTTTTGGAAAACTTTAAGGAGAATGGGTATTATGTCTTCTCTGTATGTCTGATAAAATTCCGTGGTAAATCCATCTGGCCCGGGGGTTTTGTTCTTGGGTAGTTTTTTGATTACCACTTCAATTTCTTTGCTGGTAATTGGTTTGTTTAGATTTTGTGTTTCTTCCTTGGTCAGTCTTGGAAGGTTGTATTTTTCTAGGAAGTTGTCCATTTCTTCTAGGTTTTCCAGCTTGTTAGCATATAGGTTTTCATAGTAGTCTCTAATAATTCTTTGTACTTCTGTTGGGTCCGTCGTGATGTTTCCTTTCTCATTTCTGATTCTGTTGATGTGTGTTGATTCTCTTTTTCTCTTAATAAGTCTGACTAGAGGCTTATCTGTTTTGTTTATTTTTCTCAAAGAACCAGCTCTTGGTTTCATTGATTTTTTTCTATTGTTTTATTCTTCTAAATTTTATTTATTTCTTCTCTGATCTTTATTATGTCCCTACTTCTGCTGACTTTAGGCCTCATTTGTTCTTCTTTTTCCAATTTTGATAGTTGTGATGTTAGACTATTCATTTGGGATTGTTCTTCCTTCTTTAAATATGCCTGGATTGCTGTATACTTTTGCTGCATCCCACAGAAGTTGGGGCTTTGTGTTGTTGTTGTCATTTATTTCCATATATTGCCTGATCTCCGTTTTAATTTGGTCATTGATCCATTGATTATTTAGGAGCATGTTGTTAAGTCTCCATGTGTTTGTGGGCCTTCTTGCTTTCTTTGTACAATTTATTTCTGGTTTTATACCTTTGTGGTCTGAAAAGTTGTTTGGTAGAATTTCAATCTTTTTGAATTCACTGAGGCTCTTTTTGTGGCCTAGTATGTGATCTATTCTGGAGAATGTACCATGTACACTGGATAAGAATGTGTATCCTGTTGCTTTTGGATGTAGAGTTCTATAGATGTCTATTGGGTCCATCTGTTGTTGTGTGTTGTTCAGTGCCTGTGTGTCCTTACTTATTTTTCGTCTGGTGGATCTGTCCTTTGGAGTGAATGGTGTGTTGAAGTTTCCTAAAATGAATGCATTGCATTCTATTTCCTCCTTTAATTGTTAGTATTTGTTTCACATATGCTGGTGTTCCTTTGTTGGGTGCATATATATTTATAATACTTATATCCTCTTGTTGGCCTGAACCCTGTATCATTGTGTAATGTCCTTCTTTATCTCTTGTTACTTTCTTTGTTTTGAAATCTATTTTGTCTGATACAAGTATTGCAACACCTGCTCTTTTCTCCCTGTTGTTTGCATGAAATATCTTTTTCCATCCCTTGACTTTTAGTCTGTGCATTTTTGGGTTTGAGGTGAGTCTCTTGTAAGCAGCATATAGATGGATCTTGTTTTTTTATTCATTCAGTGACTCTATGTCTTTTGATTGGTGCATTCAGTCCATATACATTTAGGGTGATTATTGGTAGGTATGTATTTCTTGCCATTGCAGGCTTTAGATCTGTGGTTACCAAATTTCAAAGTTAATTTCCTTACTATCTAAGAGTCTAACTTAACTCACTTAGTATGCTGTTACAAACCCAATCTAAAGCCTCTTTTCTGTTTCTCCTACTTTTTCTTCTTCCTCCATTCTTTATATATTAGGTATCATATTCTGTACTTTTTGTCTATCCCTTGATTGACTTTGGGGATTGTTAATTTAATTTTGCATTTGCTTAGTAATTAGCTGTTCTACTTTCTTTACTGTGGTTTTATTAACTCTGGTGACAGCTATTCAACCTTAGGAACACATCCATCTATAGCAGTCCCTCCAAAATAGACTGTAGAGATGGTTTTTGGGAGGTAAATTATCTCAGCCTTTACTTATCTTGAAATTGTTTAATCCCTCCTTCAAATTTAAATGATAATCCTGCCAGATAAAGTAATCTTGGTTCCAGGCCCTTCTGCTTCATGGCATTAAATACATCATGCCACTCCCTTCTTGCCTGTAAGGTTTCTGCTGAGAAGTCTGATGTTAGTCTGATGGATTTTCCTTTGTGTGTGATCTTATTTCTGTCTCTGACTGCTTTTAAGAAACAGTCTGTCCTTTTCCTTGATCTTTTCCATTTTAATATGTGTCTTGGTGTTGTCTTCCTTAGGTCCCTTGTGTTGGGAGATCTGTGGATCTCCATGGTCTGAGAGACTATCTCCTTCCACAGATTGGGGAAGTTTTCAGCAACTACCTCCTCAAAGACACTTTCTATCCCTCTCTCTCTCTCTTCTTCTTCTGGTATCCCTATGATGCGAATATTGTTCCTTTTGCATTGGTTATACAGTTCTCTCAATATTCTTTCATTCTTGGAGATCTTTTTTTCCTCTGTGTTCCTCAGCTTCTTTGTATTCCTCTTCTCTAGTTTTATTTCATTTATCGTCTTCTCTGCTGTATCCAACCTGCTTTTAATACCTGCCATTGTGCTCTTCAAAGATTGGATCTCTGACCTGAATTCATTCCTGAGTTCTTGGATGTCTTTCCATACCTCCATTAGCATGTTGATGGTTTTTATTTTGAACTCCCTTTCAGGAAGAGTCACGCAGTCCATATCCTTTAAATCTTTCTCGGGAGTTGTATTAATTATTTTACTCTGGACCAGGTTTCTTTGGCATTTCATGTTTGTATATGGCGCCCTCTAGTGTCCAGAAGCTATATTCTGGAGCTGCTCAGCCCCTGAAGCAATGTCGCGGGTTGCAGGGGAGCAGTACTGGTGCCTGGGGGGAGGAAAGAGCTGTTCCCCTGCTTCCCAGCTGCTGTGCCTGTCTCCATTGCCTGAACCAGTGGGCTGAGCACACAGATATAAGCTTTTGTCCCAGAACAGCTGGATATGTATCCCTGCTTTCCACAAGTGGCCAGAATCCCAGTCTCCCCAGGAACTCTGCCTGTCCCAGCTTTCCAACCCCGTAATCAGAAGAGTATGATGAAAGCACCATGAAATGTAGGTTTGTGCTCCCAGCGCAGATCTGCAGAGCTAGGTATTCAGCAATCCCAAGCCTTCCACTCCCTCCCTGCTCCAATTCTCTTCCTCCCGCTGGTGAGCTGGGGTAGGGGAGGGGCTCGGTCCCACGGAGCCTCAGCTCTGGTACGTTACCCAGTTCGGTGAGGTCTGCTCTTTTCTACAGGTGTGTGCAGTCTGATGCCATCCTCTCTCCTGGTTTTCTCTCTCAGGATTAGTTGCCCCAACTATATTTTCTAATTGTATCCAGTTTTAGGAGGAAGCCTCTGTCTCTCCTCTCATGCCGCCATCTTTTTTTGGTTCATCTGGGCTACTGAATTTGAGTGTTTTTAGAAAGACCATTATTGAGTTTAAAACAACTATAATATTTGAGTAAGTATAAGAGAAATTGCCCTTAAAATGGACTGATTTATTATTAAGAAGAAAGAATGATGAATTAAAAACACTTGGAGGCGTGTCAAGTTCAACTGCAGGATTTAGAAATGTAAATAATAAAAATATTCAGTAATGAGCAAGAGTTTCAATTTTTAGCAAAAGTTTGAAGTGATACATGTAGTACCAGTCATGAAAATTAACATACTTTAATTAGTTTTTAAAATCAAATATGTAAAACCCAAAGAAAAAGGATGTACTTTTATTCTACATATTTTAATAATATTTTTGCAAATAAGAATTTAAAACCTTCAAAATTACAATGATATTTGGAAACAGAGCTTACTCTAAGTCAGTAAGTCATTTAATTATTTTCAAGGAAGAGAAGAGAAATAAGATCATTGGCACAATGTCTTAATTCCACAACTATGAATGAGAAATTCCTGTTATTGCATAGTTAGTTGCTTATTGTGTTGCAAAAGAGAAAATGGCACGTATCATAATTGGAAAATATTCTTTCAGGCTGTATGGATACCACAGTATATTTTTTGTGACAAATTATCTAATGCAAGTATGTAACTTTATCTTGTATCATGAATACAGTATCCCATCATGTAACTTTTAGAAGCTATGAGTACTAACAAAGATACAGTCCAGAATAGATAGGCAGTATAATATGATAAAAGAACATTACAAAATGTGTACACTTCTAGTTAGTGTCAAATATGTGTGGCAAAATGACTTTTGGAGGACATGTCATATAGGTGAACTTTGATTAAATGTATTTTAGTGTTGGATAAGAGCATTGTTGATCAATATAAATGGAAAATTATATGTGCATTACAAGTGAGAGAGCAGCCAAGGTGACTAGAAAATTATCAGAAGATATTAGTAATGAGCTCTTCAAAATCACTTGTTAAAATCATCTGAAAGCTTTGGTATCCAAAGAAATTTACCTGCATTTCATTGATGTGTTGGGATGTTCAGTGAAAAATGTTTATTTTATTAAAGGAAACTCAAATGTTTTTTAAGTATTTTGTTCAGAGATTAGAGCTACCTATATCATGCACTGTTTCACACCAGTATTCTTTGATTGTTAACAACTCATATTGCTAAGCAGAGATGTATATAAATCATTGCATAAGATTTACCTTTTTTGGTTGTTGAAGAATAATAGTCTCATATGTTAAATAATTTCTTAGATGGTATTTGTGTTAAAATGGCATATTTAATAAACTAGAAGAATGACAGGGATAACAAAAAGTACATTGAACTATATTAACTGTATCCAAGGGTGATAGTATAGTGTTTATTTATTTATTCAGAGAAATGCTCTGAACTGAGTATCATCATCTCTGCTTTATTGAGTAGATGGTTCAGAGAGGTGATGTGAGTTAGCCCAGCTTCTACATCATCGATCTAGTTAAGTAGTAGAGCTAAGGAATGAACCCAGTTCATTAGTACTCTAAAAACCATGTTAGTGCCACTCACTACCACCTCCTCCTCCATAAGGGAAAAACAATGAGAGGAAACCAAGATTTCTTCACCAAGCATACCCAACTTTGATGTTTTCTTTTTGAGGCTAAGGGGAGTGGGAGGCTTTCAGTGTTGGTGGTGGTGGTCATTGTTACTATTCTTTC
This sequence comes from Manis javanica, assembly GCF_040802235.1. NCBI lineage: Eukaryota > Metazoa > Chordata > Mammalia > Pholidota > Manidae > Manis > Manis javanica. Next base: position 68,119,173 of record NC_133162.1, read on the forward strand.
ACTGCCAATACCAGTCTGTTGTTCCTGTCAAAGGAACCTGGAAACTTTTCCCTGTCCCTCTTAAACGCAGTAGAGGAGATAACATCTCATATATGAAGCTTCGTTTGTCCTCATGAATGTCAGGGTATCTGGATAATATTTGCTATGCCATGCATTTCAGAGTGTTATCATGGAACCTGAGTTAGTCCATGTCCTGGGTAGAACCCTGTCACTCCCCAGAAAGTGTGTGAAAATGTGGGACATAGCAATAAGTAGACATAAGGGCTTGTTTTCATGGAACTTGCATTCCAGTCAAAAGGGAGCTACTCAGGAGAAGAATTTAGTAAGCTGCAAAATGCATAAAATTCCCACAAGTGATAAGAAACAAAATGAAGACCATAGAAGATGTGCTGAGATTAAAAGAAAACAAACAGTGGAAAACCTGCTTTGAGTAGTGATCAGGAAAGGCTTCCTTTATAAGGTCACTATTAGCCTGCAATCCAAAGGAAGGAAAAGGAAGCCTTGCGAAAAATGGAGGAAAAATCTTCCAGGGGAAGGAAGGGAATGTGACAGGGTCCCAAGCTAGCAAAATGCATGATCTGACTGGTGAAGTGACAGAAGGCCAATGTGGCTGGAATAGAGTGGGGAGTGGATGGATGATGGAAGGTGGCGTTGGACGTTAGGGGGCTTGGAAAGAGCCAGAGAAAATGCTCACTTACAAGCTGTGTAAGGAATGTGGGATCATTTTAAGTGCAGTGGTAAACCACTGATAACTTTCTAAGCCAGGATGTATTTAATAAAAAAATAACTTTGCCAGTACGTAAGGAATGGATGAGCAAGAGAACACAGTTGATGAGGAAGACACATTAAGAGACTGTTGGAGTAATGCAGGTGAGACATTATGATGGCCTGGACTAGGTGTTGGGAGCAGAAATGATCGTGCAGTTGTATTTAATACATATGCTAGAGAGAATGAATCAAGTTGACCGTCTGTATATGTTGGATGCGGAATGGCCTTCTGTATTCACTGGATGGCTACAGAAATAGATAGGGATGATGCTGTTGACAACATTGAAAAGACTTAGAGTGAGGAGCCATTTTTTGGGTGGTGACAAATTGAAAGTTCTGTTGGAGATGCCCATTAGAAAACCAAGCAGATTTGTTAAGTGGTTCAATAAACCAGTCTAGAGTTGGAGACATAAGCATGAGAGTTATCAACAAATAGATGGTAAAAGTTATTAGCATAGAGATGTGTAGGAGAAGATCACATAGGAAAAGAGTATATAGATAATGAAAAAAAGAGGGCCCAGGGCCATGCCTTAAGGTGTAACAACATTTAGAATTTGGACAGGGAAGAAAATCACAGCAAAGTATGAGAGTGATGTGAGACAGGGACAGAAGAGAGATGGTGGTCATAAAGTCCAGAGGCTGTTGAGAGGATGAGTAGAAAGAGGTCTGAGCATTTTGTCCTTTGGTGAACTACAGGTTATTGATGACCTTGAGAGCAATGCCCTTCTAGAGAGGTGTTGAGAAGAATGAGGCTGTAGAGGGTAGAGGAATGGACATAGGGTGGGAAAATGGAGAAAAGTGTGTAGAAACGTTTCTCCAGAAGATTGACTGTGAAGAGGAGCAGAGAACTGGAGTAAGTTTGAAGGAGGCTAATCAGCCAATGGGACATACTTTACAGAAGGGAAATTATAAACCGTATATGGGCAATTCAGGGAATGATGCTGGAGAGAGAATGAAGATCCAAGAATGTTAAGGCCGTCATTTTTGAGAAGGTGTTTGTGATAGTTTGTGAAGTTATGGTCTCCATCTTTACTGTTTAAAACCCAGTCTTCTCATTATTAAACAGTAGAGTAGGTCTGGATCATTTCCTAGCTTCCTTCTGACTTGAATATTCTGCAGATTTATTACTGTTAGTCACGCATATGCTATTAAGCAGTGATGAAGAAGGGAGATATGTTCTCAGGCTGTTTACTCTCATATTAAATGTGGAGAATTTGAAGATGAATCTAAAAGATATTTAAGTCTATTTTCTCCAAGGGAATATTCTTGTGGATCATTTATGAAGTCATCTGTATTTTATATGAGAAAACTGGTTTCATTCATTCTTTAGATTACTTATCCTCTTATAGAAACTATAACTTCTTTGAAGTTGAGACCACAATGTATTTGCATTGCTTTTATTGCTTTCATCTTATTTTCACTGCTTTTGTCAATTAACCATAGGATTCGGATGCAGTAGGAATTCAATAAAAGAAATTCATTAACAGCTGCAACTATCTGAAAACGTTTTCATTGCTGACATATGTCACCTATCATTTTTTTTACTATACTATGATACTGGAAGGTTTCAGATGAAATTCCCAGAAAAGGGATTTATTGCAGCCACATTAAGAACAGTTATAGAGAGCATTGCTGTTATTTATGCTGAAATACCTTTCACATTATTTCAGTATTTGAGTAATTAGCTAAATTTTATTTGTCAAGATAATTTTTTTCTTTTTAACAAAAATCGCAGTGCTGAAAATGTAAAGAAAATAAATCTAACACTTTTTTACTACTGATGAAATGCAAAAATAGACTATTTACCTCTTGCTCTCTAAACATTAAATTGTTTGAAATGAATCTAGTTTTTAGTGTGTTTGGAGCCAGAACCTGAAAGAGAAAATAACTTGGTCAAGAGCTTGAGAAGCTACTTTGTCTTTCCCTACTTGTAGAGTACTGATGGATGCAGGAGCAGGACATGCTTAGTGTGTCTCTAGAAAGAGCTAATTGACAGAGAATCTTAAAACTGATACTTCACTGTTAATGCTTTCAGTATATAGACTGCTACTGTGAATATTTTGTTTTACAAAATGGACACACTAATAGTATTTCACTAATCTTTCTGACCCTTTTTGTTTGGAAAGTTAGTCTCATAATCTCAAAATCATAGGATTTGTGAAGATACCATGACAACAGATATAAGTTGTTGAGCACAGAGCTTGGCGCCTCGGAAACACTGCAGCTCAAAGTTCATGCTCAGATGATACTAATGAAGCTGGATCTGGTGATTTATAGACAATAAAACTACATGATTTGTTAATAAAGAATTATATGGTAGAGTATTAATATGGGAATAATCTGGAGTACAAACATGGTGGGTTTTCACCCGAAGACAAGAGGTTATTGGGGACATGATCAACCAAATTTCCTTAACTCTGAAATGGGCAAAGTTAAAGGAGTTTTTCATAAAAAACTCCATGTACTAATTCTCTCATAGGATAAAGACAAACTATAACCTAAACCAACCCAAACAAGACTAAATATATTTTAGCTTGTTTGGGCTACTATTTGTTGGTTTTAATTATACTGGAAATAATTATCTCTGAAAAAAGTTAATTTAGTTTGCATTTTTGCTATTACTTTCATCTTAAGCAAATAATATCTATCAACATTTAATATTTTTGAAGTGAAAACTCTTAAATCTCCAGATTGTAAATTCCCACAGACAAGTAAATTTCCATTTGATAAAAAGCAAATAATGTATCACATCATAATTTCTGAGCATAATCATAGAAAACCCCTGAAATTAGATTGAGATAAAATATGCTCAATTTTTTTAACTTACCTCAGTTAAGATTCTTTTAGAAAAAATGCCTATTTTATTATTATGTTTAGGTAATGGAAACAAAATCCCATTATAAGTTAGGTTCTTTCATGTAGTTAATATAAATAAAACTTGTCATTTCTTTTGTTATAATAAGCTGATTGAAACTATGAACGATCTAGCATTTTTAAAAAGTTTTTAAAAATAAAATAATTTTGTTCTTTGATTATATATTTCACTTTTCAGAACTCACTAATGTTCACAGTTTATGAAGACATTTTTTTCTTTTAGAGATATTTTCATTTACAACATAATGGAAGTTGCTATGAGCTCTCCAGAGGTCTTTGTAACTATGAGTCTCTACTGTTTTGAGAATGGATCTGCCCTCTCCCTCATTTCCCCTTCTGCACTACTAGGAAAAGGGAAAGAGCTCTTGGCTAGATCTCATTTTTCTGGGCCTGAGAAGCTTACATAAAAATGGATATAATTCAGGTAAATAATGTGTTCTGTGAAGCTCACAAATTTTGGTTACTTAACATTAATCATTTTTACCAAAGAAAATGTTTACTCCCATTATTGCAATCACTTAATGCATTTATTGTACTAATGTATCACAATAGTAGTATTTTAGGTATATTTCTATAGCTGTGAATAAGATAGAGAGGCTCTCTGTCATTTCAGAGATTTCTCTTGTCTCCTCTTCTTTTTCTGCCTTTCATATACCTTGGGGTTCTCATTCTAATAGGGTCTTTCAGAACCATTGTCACAGCTGTACAGGTGTTCTGTGTATGGCAGCAGCTCCTATAGGGTGTCTGCAGAACATGAGTCCTGCAAAAGGCCCAAAGGATCACAGGCATCTGTGATCAAAAGTTTAGTTCTCTTGGAGAGTCACAATTTCATTCATGTATTAACATCTCTTTGAGCCTTGCAGTTAAGACACCTCTTATTAGTCTGTATTTGCCCAAATTTTCTTATCTTATAGTAGATAATCATATTCTGAGAACCTGGTGATATACATGTTGGGAAATGTCATTCTACTATTAGAATAACAGTAATTCTCCCTCCTCACATGGAGTAGGTAACTTAGACTGAGAATGAATGATAGAAGCACCCAAGTTTTGTTCACTTAATTTCTGTTATTGTGTGCATTTTACAATAGAATATTAAAAAGGACCTCAGAGATAATTGTGAGTGTTTTCCTGTCACTTGATGCATTTAGCATTATAGTCAAAGAACATGGGTAAGGTGCAGTATATTACCGTCATTTTAGAGTTGAGGAAACAGGCCTGGAGGTGACTGGCTATTACTTGACTGTGCTAACAGAGCTTAGTTAGTAGTTGAGACTGTGATCAAATTCCTATCTTTTAATTCCTTATTTAGTGTCAAATCCACAATATTTTGGACTTTACATTAAACTTAAAGATAATATTAAAGGAAAGGAAATGATTGGCAATTCTATCAAGTTTTCAGTTTATCCTCTTTATAAGCCTAACTTTTCTGACTCTTGAGTTTTTAATTTATTCTCTTGGTTAGGTGAAATATGCTTTTCATTATTTTTTTTCCTTGCAGAAACTATAATATTAATATAATTTGCATATGAGAGAATAGCTTTTATTATTCATTGTCAATTAATCAAGAACAATTTAATGTTTAGTTTCTTGGGTCATAGTTTTTTGTTTTTTTTTTTCCCTCAAAAGAGTGGAGTATTCTCAGTCCCATGGTTTTCTGGTATCTGGTTGTGTAAAAGTCAAATTTGAAGCCAGTGTAGTTCAGTTTAGTTCTTTTGAAGTTGCTGTCTTCTATTTTTTGTATACATGTAGGATTTTTTAATCTTGAAAATAAAAGTTAAGGCCCTGATTTTGATGGGATTTAGTTTTGGGTTTTGTTTTTTCTTTTTTCTTTCATATAACTGTTTTTGTGGCATTCCTATCCTGTATTCTCACCTCTTTTTTTAGCTGAGGAAAATGATTTTCTAAAGTTTTCTGGTAACTGCACTTGCTTTATCTATTTTGCTCTTTTTTCAAATTTCTTCTTTGTATGAATTTGGCCTTTTGAATCTGTCTCCCATATGTCCCCTTCCTTCAGCATTTTTATGTCTTAATCATTCTGCACCACGTGCAAGATGAATCATTTCCATCCCCCTCAACCTTTCATTTCTTTAACATGTAACTCAGTATCTTTAGTTTCACGAAGAGTGTTTTCCATTTAATATAGGCATTCCTCCTTCGTGTTCACTCTTGGTATTTTTATAGAAACAATAGGATTATGTAATGAACCTCAAACCATACTATGTTACTACATGATGAAAATATATGAGATAAAGGAAGGTAACTCCAGTGGAACTTTTCCTCCTGTATTCTCCCCTTTCTTCCAGAAAGTTACTTCAGGGAAAGGCATTTCTGCTGTTCTCTTACTGTCCCCTACCTTCCTGTATCTTCTCAAGGGTTCACTGGTTTTCCTCTGGTCGCTTCTTGGTTTCAGGCATACTGTGGCTGCTACTCTGGAAGGAAATTTCTGTGAGTGTGGCACTAAGTGTGCTCCCTTCAGCCTTTATGCTGCTGTGGTGTCCACTTTGTGCAAGGACTTCAGGGGAAGCCTGGCATTAGGTGTTCTGCTTCCCGTGACTGCCCACTAAGGAAGAAACCTCTTTTTAGACTTGAGCTTGTGTTGGCTGTTTCTGTGTACTGGCATCTGTCTTTTAGTTCAAGGATGTCAGGAAATATTAGTATGTCTTTCAGTTACTTCCTGTGATTGTTGGAGGTGGAAAGTGGGTGAGGATGGAGGTGGGAGACACAGCACCTCCTTCCATAGGCTTCCCTGTGGCTCTTTGATGTTCCGGTTTTACGGAATTGTCATTTCTGATCCTTCGCCTGCACCTTATCCAGATTAGGCACTGATGATGGTTTTGTATTATGCTGATCATTCTCATGCAAAAGTAGTTGAAGGACTTTAATTGTTTTCCCATTGCCCTCTTAACAAGCAAACTCTTGCATAGTCTGCACATCATCCTTTGCATCCATCTTTCGGAATTTTTCCTTTTTTCTGATGCATAATGACTGGCTTTACCAAAGAGGATTCTGCTTTTAAATTTCAAGAATAAAAAGGGGACAGCTGTCTGAGTATTAACATGATGGAAAAATGTGAAAATAGCACACAGTGTGTTAGCTTATTTGTGACAAATAGAAATGCATCTCATGGCTATTAGGAAGAGAATATTTGTCAGAACATTCTGTCTATTGTTTAAAGGCATTGATAGCATGTCATAATATTTACACAAGGCATGAAAATGTTGCATTATGCATATCTGAAGTCTATAGTATATCCTTTAGGCTTTTGTCATTTAGCTGAATTCCAGGAAAATGTTGCCAATATCATTGCTTGAAATGAGATAACCAAGTGGCTTATAGATCTCTATTTCCTCCACATAGCACCTTCCGTCACAATACAATAAGTCAGATTATTGTTTATTGAAGCATATACTTAATGAAAAATTAATTGCCTTGCAATATGACATAACGGTGCAAGGCACTGTATTCTGACTAGGATAAGAGATTCACAAATTTCTGCCAATCGGTCATTATCTTTTATTTCACATATCTGTGATGAGCACATATTTAGAAAATGAGAGGGCATTTTCTGCTAATGTTTTTGATTATTTAGTGATAATGCTGAACCTGGTGTACTTACTGAGAGAGGAAGAAGGAGAAGGGTGAGAGTGGTAGGGGAGAGAAACGAGAAGAGGGAAGGAGAGAGGATGTGGTTGCTGTGTGGGTGAGCTGTGTATATGCAGCACAGATGCATCGTTTTGGAAGTCTGGATTCTCTATATCATCGTTTTGGAACATTACCAGGTAGTGCAATGATGGATTCACTGAAAACTAATTCTGGGTACCTCTAAAACGGTACCAAGCATAAATCTGGTCTCACAAGCATGGTTTGAAACAAAAATATAATAAAACCTTGTTATTAGTGACTCTTCCTTAAAATCATACATTTAAATTCTTTAATAAACTGGATCAGTCTTCTCTAAATGGCCTAAGTTAAGACTGCTCACACTTAGGAGTCTAAGAGTCTTATAGATTTCCTTACTTGCATACTGTTACAGATGGATCTTGCTGTATGTTATCTGGTCAGCTCACTTACCTGCTGAGACTTTCGGGGGCCCACGGTGCCTATAGTGTGCACAGTACCTCCTCCCCTTGGCTTTCAGCATCCCCTGTGATGTGGTGCCCACCTCTAGTCTGTTTGAGTGGCAGCTGTGCCAGGCCCTCTCTGTTCTGCACTCCAGCTCTGCCTGTGCAGGGTCACTGTGGAATGTTTTTCTCCTCTAGCCTCCTTTGTGTAAACATTGTCTTTGAGCGCTCAGCTCACGTTTCCTTCTCCAAGTATAGTTACTGCTGAGACATCAGAAGAGCCCGTCTCTGCTGAGGACTGGCTAAATCCTTTATCTCCATCCCTGAGACAGGAAATGTGGACCTCTGGTTATGTAGTGGGAGGGCACAGAATTCTGATCAGTACATATCAGGCATGCTTTGGTGTGATAGCTAGTACACCTGAGTCTCAATTTTCTCATCTGTGAAATAGAAGTGATACTGTGTGTGTTACTGGGTTCAGGAGAATTAAGAAGACATGTGAGTTGTGTACAGCATAGTGCTTGTACCATGCTAGATGTCAAATTAATACAATTCTATGATTTTTTTATTAAATGCTGCTGCTATCTCCTATTATGTGATTTATTTATACATAATCTCTCCCTTGCATTGGGCTCTTTGGGGGCAGACGCTGAGCTGAGTCTTTGTGTCCTAAGAGGGCTCAGCTCAGCTTCTTACATCAAATGCGCCCCCAGGTCACCTGCTTATTTTTGTAACACTCAAGTGATTGTATCATCCCAGCCCAGTTCTCCCCTCCCATCCGACCCAAGGAGGACCGAGCGGTCTGTGCATGTTCATTTATGATGGCAACAATTGTGTCCCCCTTTCCTGAAGAGACTAGCTGGGCTTTGGACCTCATGGTTGCTAGGGTATGTTCAGTGTGATGAAGGTCATGCCTTCCTTGGCTAGATTTGTGGAGTCTGATTAAACTATGACTACTCATTATCAAACAGGTGGACTTTGAAGCTTATCTAGAAAGTTGAAATGTTTAGTATTAATCTTCTTTAATCAGATCAGATGTTGGATGAGTCTAGTTAGAATGTTTCTCTATGTGACTCCAGAAACTCTCTCATGGCTGGAAGTAGCTCTTTAGAATCATGCCTCCCGTCACAATACAATCCCAACCCGGCCATTTTCTGATTCCAAAAACTGTGTTGTGCTGGCGTCTTCAGTTCTGCACAGTGCTGAACAGTGTGGATGAGGAGGCATCCATGGGTCTTTGCAGACAGACAAACTGGGCTTTAGTCCTGGTATTGCCACTGATTGTGTGACTTGTCAGTCTGTGTGACTTGTCAGTATTATGGCAGCTTTCTGAGTCTCAGTGTCCTCATGAGGGAGAATTATATTAATACCGTCTCCTTCTAGGGCTGTTGTAAAGAACAAATGACATGAAAGATGTTTGGTGCTAGCAGCTAGCAGAATCTGCATCATATATAAAGGACTCAGTGAATATTAATTCTTTCTCCCATGCTTCCCCCCTTTCTTAACCCTGAGCCATCATGAGAAATAAGCCTGATGATAGCATAAGCGTATTTCTCAGAGGGCTGCCTTTTAAACCTCCATTTTTGAAAAAAAACAGAGTATGGCAAGTTGTTTTTAAAGAGAAACACACTTTCAAGTTTCAAGGATATTTACTGCTTTAATATCTACTAACAGTGAAAAGATTTCATTTATGTGAAGGATAAAACTTGTCCCTTGTTTTTTAAAAACGTATTAGTGAAACTTCATGGTGCAACTAACAAATTTCTTTTCTAAAGGTTATTATAGTGCTTGAGGAAAATGATGAAATGTAAGTAGAACAATTTCCAAAACTTGCCCCCAAACTATTGAAAAAATGCATCAGTATTTTCAATGATGTAATTTTGAATAATTGTGACTCCTGAACTATAACTTTTGAGTTTTTTGAAAATCAAAAGTTTCATTTATAATAGCAAAAGTACATGAATGTGACCTTTCTTAAAAATAAAGTTTAATATATTTATTAAGTGTGATAAGGTGGGTTGTATTATATACACATTTTTTGTTTGCATTTTAAAGCACTTAAGATGCAATTTTGAGAGCACTACTAATTCTGGGTTAGAATTTGCTAGGACCATTCTATTGTGATGAATAATTTAATCAAACTTCACGTCTAGGTGTTCTGTTATCCCTGGAAATAAGTGTTTGTTTTAATTTAATACTTATTTGGCCAAATGAGTGCTTAAAATTAATACCACATAGGAGGATAATGGTGTATTTTATTATATTAGGATGAAAATTTATTGTTTGAGAAACATTTTTTTTACCCTTAGAGAGGTCAGGGCATTTTATAAAAGTATTTCAGTTTGTAATTAGACTACATAGACCTCTTATGTTTTTCTCTTTGGGAGTCATAACAATCTGAATAAATGAGTTCTTAATTACCAAATAGATTCATATGTGCTCATATTCAATGAACTTTATTTATGCCTTTATTATGAGCAGATAAGAATAAGATTGAATGAAACTATCATTGTGCTTAAAAGTATTGATGATAATTTTAATAAATGATGCTTAATCCATGTCTTGAATCTACTTATATTATTATTACTTCTAAATAACATAGAGATGTATGTGAGTACAGTTTAGTGGGGAGCTGGTACATGGAGAGTACAAATTGAGTACACACTGATTGCCTTCTTTGTTAACATTGATTCTAAATATATTTTGTTGGGAACACGATTATGCCCAACCCAGTGATGAGATCAATTCTTTCTCCCATGCTTCCCCCCTTTTTTAACCCTGAGCCATCATGAGAAATAAGCCTGGTGATAGCATAAGTGTATTTCTCATAGGGCTGCCCTTTTCCTCTTAAACTTTCACTTTTGAAAAAAACAGAGTATGACAAGTTGTTTTTAAAGAGAAACTTTCAGGTTTCAAGGATTTACTACTTTAATGACTAACAGTGAAAAGGTTTCATTTATGTGAAGGATAAATGAATTTATCCTCTTGAGGAACTGGATACACATTGGTTAGGAAGATATTAGATGTTAAAAAAGTCTAATTTTTCTTTGTTTCTAATGAATTAAATATGTTTTTATATGTGTTTTGCAAATTACTCATAATAACCTTTTGGAATTTAGTTTGCCTGTACTTTTAAAATACACATTATTTCAATTCATCAGTAAAATGTATGTAGCATAGAAAAAGTTTTCATATACAGTTTTGAATTTCATCTTCCTCCAAATCTTACAGAACAGTCATTCTTATCCCCATTTAGGCAGAAACATTTGAACTGTGACATTCAGGAAAGTTAAATGACATACAGTTTCATTTTTCCCCCTCTAGGCTACAGAATGTCACTGAAGAGTTGTAAGCCATTGGGTGACACGGTGGAGTTTGTAGTTTAGATGGATTCCACTGGGAGAAATGTGAATGGTTGATTCTTGAGATCATCCTTGGCTCCCACCCGTCTATCATAGCCCTCATCCTGGCATCCTAATCTCAACACATGTCAACAAGCCACCTGTGTACCGCAACCCCTGGTTCTACCTCCCTGGTCTCAGCCTGTGTAACTTTTCCTTCATCTACAGTAGCTTCCGACCTGCTCGCCCTCCTGCCCCGGCTTCTTCTAATTTGAATACAGCAGTCAGTGTGACCCTTTAAAAGTGTAGGACTCTTTATCACTGCTCCTATCTAATATTTCTGGAGCAAGGCTTTCTCTGCTTCCCTCAGAGTGAAAGCCCAAGTTCTCCCTGGGCTACACAGCCCCACATGATCTGCAGCCTTTTCTCTTGCCGCCATTTTCCTCTGTACTTGCCCGCCTTCGTCGCATTGGCTTCCTTGCCCTTCCTTGAACATGCCACACATTCTGTCACCTCCTGTCTTCATGCTGGCTATTTCTCCCACTTGAAATAGCCTGCTGGATACCCACATGGTCAACACCCTCCCTTCCTCAACTCGCAATGACATGTCATCCTCTCAGTGAGAAGTGAGCACACGATTTTAATTGTTGCCTCCCCAAATTCAGATTTTTCTCCCACTGATTTACTTCTTGATTCTGTAGCACTAATCACCTTGTAATAAACTGTGCAGTTCATTTATTTATTTCGTGTTTTGTTTGTTGTCTGCCTCTCCCCATTGCAATATGAATTTCATGAGGACGAGGAACTTTACCTTATTTGGTTCACTGATGTATTCCAAACACACAGTGTGTGGCATAAAGCATATTCTCAAAAATTATTTGCTGAATGAATGAGTGGATTGAATGTTGAGGGAAGCATCTAAGATAACTAGGTGTGTATTGTTTGGAGAACTGTGTGAAATTGCAGGACAACTTTTAAAATGGGAAGCTTGAAATAGTACTTTTACTCATTTTTTGTTAAGACTGGAGAAAAAATCCTAAATCATCTATAAAAAGTTGTATGCTCCAGCTCAGACAATTTGGGCCTCCTTGGTTTTCAACTGAGATAGTGAAATCTTTCCCTGTATAATTTTCTGCATTTATTTTCTTGGACCTAAGAGACGGGTCAATTCAGAAGCTGCGACATATCAGTTCATACTGATGTTAACTTCCCTGTGATTAATGTGATTGGTAGGAAGAGTCATAAGTGCAAATAGAGAAAGAGATCATTTCTCCATCAAAGAAAATATTATAAAATACTGTCAAAATAAATATAAGAAAACCATTAAATGATTAATATTTGTAACCTGAAAGCCTCTTCAGTACTTCTTTCTTATAATCATTCTAGAGTAAAAGATGAATAAAATAGAAAATATTATTAGGATAATTTATTCATCAAGAGCTCCAAAAATGAATACATTAACTTATTAATCTAACATCTGTAGCAAGCACTAATAGTTGAGCATGAAATTTGGTTAATAAGCAACTTGAAAGAAAATCTTGAATTAATACAGTATGTTGCAATCTGATAATTTCTGTTGCAAAATTACTAAAATTGACTCTGGTTTTTAAGTGGGCTTACAAAAACATAGCTGCTTTTCTGTCTTTTCCCGTCTTAAAATAATTTCAATTTGTTTAGATTTTTAATATAATATCCTGACAGTGTTATACAGAAATTCCAAACTAAAACTAAACAAACACTGTGTTTTCCATGTTTCTTTTTCTGCTCTGAATCAGAAAACATTTCTCCATGAGCAGATTCCTATTACAATGAATACAAGGATCATATAGTAAAAGCATATTTCTCCTACTGTTTGAAGAAAACTTCTAGGACTGTCCTTCAGACTTGTGCATTTTAAAAAGGAAAGGATAAGAGAGAAGAGCTAAAGAAAAAGAAGAAAAAGAAAGAAAAAGGAGAAATGGAGAGAGAGAGGGAAAGATTAGGGAATCTTTGCATGTTACTTCTCCAAGTACCCTATTTTCTGCACATAATAAAGCTAATGAAGTTTGAACCTTGCTTTCTAAACTCGGAAAATCTAAATGACCTCTTCTTGGATTGATATGTTTCTAATTAAAAAAAAATTCTCTTACCCAAATTAAGATGCTCGGGGAAGATGCGTTTCTAATTCTGAAAACATCAAATTGACCAATAATTTCATGTATAATATCTGTATTTATAAAAATAGCTACAGATACTCTCAGAATATATGTGGGTTTGGGATGTAATAAGTTCCTCCTCCTGGTTTTTGGAAGGGGGTTATATTAACAGTGTTGTGGTACGATTAATAACTTAGACAACCCTTGTCCTTTATTTGGAGTCTTTTGAAAAACCTTTTTAATAAAATTACACATGTATGTATAATGCAATGTCTATAAACTTGAAAATCCTCTTTTGGAAGAACTCATCTTGTAATACTTCCTATTCCCACTGTATCGCTTAGCCTTAATAGGACAAAACATCCATTTTTATATAAAATAAGGAAAACTGTGACTAACAAGGCTTCTAATCAACCTCCAAATCATATCTACAATTGCCAAATATGTTTTTTTCTTCGTGTGTGTAGATAAACTTACTCCAGAGACCTCGTTAACTCAGGCCTGGCACACTCAAGTTTCTCTAAAAGGCCAAATTGCCTTTTCTTTGGGCCTACAGAGGCTTCTTGTCCCTGTTCAGTATTTGTTTCACCTTTGGATTCCTGTCTTAGTCAACCTTAATGAATTTGACTACCTTTGCATGCACCCACTATCCACACCTATAAAGCAGACTGGGCAAGTTTAATGTGGCATAAAAATAAAAGTATTTTATTTATAAAAATAGAGACCATTGCAATTCAGTGCTTGTGCAGCATTTTTCTAGTTAACTATGTGCTTTTCTGCGTTAGTAGAATATGTAAACGAACAGTTTATGCTCCTTCCATGATTCCACAGTTTTCACCGTCAGACTTCAGGGCTCTGTGCCCCTTCACCTCATACCCTTTGAGCATGCCTTAGGGCGACATGTTCTCCTTGTGCCCTGGTTCAGAATGGCAGAGACTGCATCTGTCTTGGCTGTGCTGCGGTGGCTCACACGGGCGACGTGGTGAGAAGGAACCACTGCCATATACTGACATTATCTCTGCGAAGTAGCTAAGGGATTGGACACTGAAAATACACAATAATGCATAGAAAGTCAGATTAGGGACCTTTGAAAGTGGTTACAGAAGATTCCAGGTGAGAGGATGATTTTGAAGTTTGACACAAATCCATGATGTGAGATCCTGATGACAGGCAGGACCTCCCAAACCCCCTGCTCCAGCAAGGCACTGGTTGGAAAAGATGCCACAAACCACACCTAAGTGGTTCTTCTTATTTGTAATATTTTCCATAAAAACATATTTTCCTTGCTTTACCATGTGACTCTTCATCAGTGCAGACCCTCAAGAGGCATTTGGAGGAATTTAAACCTGTATTTCAAACCTGAGCTACTCAGTTGCATGTGTCCATAATTAGAGCTAAGAAACCAGCAAGCTTCCTTATAAATAAACCCACAGGTCCCCAATATTCACTTATTTACATCTTTGCTGCTTTTGGCCTGCACATTAAGATGCCAGGGTTATCTTCCATAATATGGCACATATTGAAATGGGCAGAGTAAACATGTAACACACTCCCTGTCCACCTCTTAAACCCTTTGCATTTTTCCCAGATGGGGAGAGAGGAGGGAGCATTGTTGGATTCAGTGGAAATCCTACTGAGTAAGGAACTATTTAGGACTATCTGGGTGAACTACCTGGAGAAATGAGGATAGCTGTATCTGTTCTTCCTATATGCTGGTGTAGGATGTAGTCAGTACTTAAATTGGCACATGGCAAACATGCCATCTTACCTTTGGGAGCAAACTGAAGTCATTATATATCCCTTTCTCTCTCACTTGAGGTCTAGACCAAAAGGCCTTGCTTGTTTTACTGAGCAGTGATGGGAATGGGGACCTGTGATATTTTGAGCACGTGCTGAGCACTTTCTCCATAATTAATGATGCTGAGTGTTTTAGTATTTCGTTTTATAGATTAGAAAATAGGAACTCCAAGAATAAGGTATTTATCATGTTCATGAAATATTAAGGGGTGAATTCAAGCCCAAGCCTTTAGGATTTTCCCAACCCTCCTGATGAAATGTTCTTAGGGCCATTCGGTACACAGTTGTGAAAAGAGCCTCACTCCTCAGGAAAGAAAACCTGGGTCAGATCCTAACTCCAGGAGATTCCAGCTCTGAGAACTTGAACACTTTCTTGAAGCAAAGCTCCCAGGTGTACTTCCCTAGTACAACTCCCTCCCAGACCCCAGAGAGGCCACTGATAATCTTGAATTTGGGATCCATCATTACCTTGCTTTCCTTATAGGTGTCCCCTAAGCAATATGAGAACTGTCTTGTATTTGAAAGCTTCATTGTAAGTATCACTGACAATAAAATAGGAATTCTGACGCTCAATTTGCTCCTCTTATATCTTTATCTGTCAACTCAATTAGAGCAACTTTTATTCCCAGACTCCAGGGACCACATACTCACCATGCTATTTTAAGTTCTGTTTCATGTATTTTGGAAAATAGACTTAAGTTTTGGAAGAGCTCATGTACATCCTACATATCAAGTTTGGGATTATTTTGGATGTTATTGTGATTATCAAAGTTTGCTACCAGCAGGGATGGGCAATATAGTGCCTATATAATTATTATGCTTATAGAAGTTAAGCAGGGATTGAGAAAATTTCTTGGGTATGTTGCTTAAATGTTTATGAACCAATTTTCCTTATTTAATTACTGATGATAATTTAAAATGCCATTTTTTTATGAGGATTCAGTGAAATATGGAGTATATATAGTAACTCATGCTGTTATGTAACTGTTAGTATCCATCTTTCAGATTTTTCCATTCTGGCCCCAGAAACAGGGAGATGGACACGCATGCCAACTTTATTTCCAGTATTTCTATTAAATACTTGAAAGATCACTTGTAAACACATAGCCTGACAATTTCAGTCTTTTTATACTCTAAGTAATTTCAAAGGATGTGTGATGTTGGCTTCACTGAACCACATCAGAACATTCCAGAAATGGCTTTTATAAAAATCCCTGCTTTTTCTTCTCTCCTTTCCATTAGCCACATATGCAAGAAAATAGTTCCAAAGCATTTTGTTTCAGCTTCTTTTGTCTCTTCCAGGGCTGTATGGAAAAATGCATTATTTGTTCATTCCTTAAAAAAACCTTTGAGTTCTTAGTAAGTGCTAGTCATAAATACATACATGGAAGAGGAGGAAACCAATAGTATTAACTAATTCACATTTTTAAAAGATCACTTTTGTTGCTTTTTAGAAAATAATGAGAGGGTGCTGACATTTGGGACTTGGGAAATAGTGAGTGGTTAGAAAGGAACCATCTAATCCAAGAAAGAAATTTCAGATACAGTTTGAAGAGAGAAGAGACAGTTTGTGCTGGTAAATTGCTTGTGTAGAGAAGAGAGGAAAGGAGAAGTGATCTGGCAAGAGTATCTGGGTAGGTGGTCTTTATTCCTGGGTAGGAATAATGGAAGATCAGTAGGTTAATGCGCAAAACTATGAGTTTGAAAATACTATGTTTGAACCTCACATAAGGCATGCAAATGGAAATGTCAAACAGGCAACTAAATTTATGAACATTGATCATAAGTAATTCTGGAAGAGATAAACACTGGGGACTCTATAGACCATAAAGGATATTTAACTCACTTTATGACAGTATCTAGGATAGAATATACATTAGGAAGAGGATAGGTTCCAGAATTGGGCTGCATGATCCTTAGGTATGGTAAAGTAAAGGAGGGCACGGTGGGGAAAGATGACTGAGACATGCATGGTGAGGTCTCAGGAAAACCAGAAGATGGTGCTGTGTTGGAAGCTAAGAGATGAGTGTACTTTAAGAATAACAGAATGGCCAATTTAATTGTATTGAGAGCTCTTGAGAGGTTGAGAAAGGTGATTGGAATGTGTCCACTGGATCTGACAAGATGGGGGTTGCTGGTAACCATTGCAGATTTAGTGGAGTGGCTGGGCAGAGGCCAGGTTGGAGTGACTAAGAATTGTTTAATGGCAAAGCAAAGTAAAAAAAATAGAGTGTGTGTTGACATGTTTTTTGAGAAGTTTTGCTGAGAAGGGCAGCAGAGAAATGGGGTGGTTGATGAGAGGGCATAGGCATAAAGGCAGTTTTTGTTTTGCTTTAAAAAAGTGGTGTTTTAAACTTCTGTTAAACTAAAGTTGGTGAACCATTGGTGGTCTTAAAATAATTTTATTGGGTTGTAGTCATTTAAAAAATTACCTAGAATAAAACAATGTTATCAGAGTATATATCTCATATGATAAAGATAATAATTTTATTTTTATGGAATATATTATTATGAAATATTTAATGTAGTTACATATACACATATAGGTGTATATTGGATCATGATATAAAATGCATTTCTGATGTGAATCACAGTTTAAAAAGTTTGGAAGGCCACCATGCTAGAGAATGTTTGCATGATGATAGGGACAATCTAGTAGAGAGAAAGAGATGATGATGATACAGGAGAGAAGAAAAAACAACGGAGTTAAGTTCTGGAGCAGAAGTGAGGAATTATTCACTCAATTCTTTTATCTTTCTCTTCTTTTCTACTTATTGTATGGCTTCTAGCAGTAGTCATCATTAACCTGACCATAAATGAACAAATCTTGTATTTTTGCAGTATGTTTGGCAGTTTAAAAACTGTCTTTTTATCAGCATAATGACTTGTCATAGCCATTGTGTTATGGACTTGTTTCCCCCTAAGTTCTTGAGTTAAGGTCCTATAACCCCAAGTACCTCTGAATGTGAATGCATTTGGAGATAGGATCTCTAAAGAGGCAATGAAGTTTAAGTTAGGTCATTGGTGTGGGCCCTAATCCAGCAGGACTGGTATCCTTAAAAGGTGAGAAACGGTACAGACACACACAGAGGAAAGACCACAGGAAGACCCAGGGTGAAGAGGGCCATCTGCAGGCAAGGAGAGAGTCTTCGGAAGAAACCAACTCTGCTGACACCTTGATCTGGACTTCTAGCCCCCAGAATTATGCGAAAATAAAGTTTTGATGTTTAAGCACTCCTGCCCCCGCAGCAGCCCAGCAGGCTAATACCACACCTGCTATCTCATTCCGTCTCCTTTGCCGCTGCACTGTGAGGTGTGCAGGACCAGGACCACTTAGTACCTGTTACAGGTGAGAAAATGGAGATGTAGAGGTGAGTAATGGTTTGCCCAAAGCTTAGGATCAAAATAGCTGGAAAGTGGAAAATAAAGTTTTGTAGATTGTTGCCTAGTGTTCTTTCTATGACAGAAGGTTATGTGATAGGACTTTGGGTCATGCTATCCCTATGGTAGTAGTCATGAAAATATGCTGGTCCATTTATTGGGACCAAAAGCTATACTTCTCTGCAAATATGAATTCTGGTATTGTATTTAAAAAGATGAAACATGAAACAACTTCAGAAAACCCAAAGATGACATATAATAACATTTAAAAATCATCGCTTTTAGGTAGCTCATTAAATTATACAGCTTAATGAACATTTATAAGTTTAGCCTCTCAGACATGATAAAGCTTGACCAGTGCATGGCAAGAGGCCAGTTGATTAAAAAAAAAAATCTCTAATGAGCCATGGCATTTCTGAAAAGCACTAGGGACTGTCTCAATAAAGTAATAATCTGTTGTTACTTTATTTTCCGGACACAGGCACCTTCTCCTGATTGCAAAGCCCAGTGAAGGTCTTTCTATCTTTTTTGTAGTGCTTCTAGGTTCCTTTTTTCTTTTTCTTTTTTAAGTCACGTGTTCTTGGCATGGCATTTAAATTTCTTAATGACATATATTGTAATAAACCAATGATTTGAATGACATTTTAGCTTGTGCAGCACCCTTAGCATTTGTGCTGATTCATGATTTCGTTTGTTCTCTCAGTAAACATTTATCAAGAGGCTGCTGTTATCCTTACTTACCCTGGTGGATACAGCATGTCCTCATAAAATTCACAAGGTAATGGAGAGGAAGTGTGTGTGTGTGAGTAATGTCTGTGTGTGTGTAAACCATGATTCAATGTAATAAATATTCTTATGCATGTCACCTTATGAAAATGTGTTGAGATTTTTCCTAGGCTACAAACCTACAGATCAAATTGCTGGCTTTTAAATTGTTTTCAGCTGTGTAATGATAAACAGATCTTCGGTTTATCTGCTTATCTGTAAGGCATTTGGTCCTGCCCACCCACATCCTAAAATCAACGACATTTATTGAATTTTGATAATATAATCATAATATGATAGATGATCATTGTAATTCGTAATCCTTGGTTATTACTGATTTACTATGCTTATATGTTTATAGACCATTTAAGTCTCTCCTTTCAATTGTTTATTCACACAGTTTGCCTATTTTTCAATGCTTTTGTCCTCTTTTCTTACCAATTTGTAGGCATGTCTTGTGTGTATTGTGCAATATTCTCTTTTGGTTGTATGGACTACAGGTATGTTCTTCCCACCTGTGACTTTCTTTTCATCTGCCTTATGATAGGTTTTATCTATAAGGTCTCAGTATTAATGTGTTTATGTATATTTACTTTTTTAAAATAATTTATTTTTTTGTGTCCATATCTTGATGTCCTCGATATACTCTCTACGTTATACTCTAAAAATTTAGATATTTGCTTATCTGTTTTAATTTAGTAATCTATCACAAATTTCTCAGTTTGTTTCTGTTTGGAAAGAAATAGAGATCTGATTACTTTTATTTCTCTCTATGGGTAGCCAGCTATTCCTACACTATTCATTGAATTATTTTTGGTTCACAAATTTGTAGCCTGTTATATCTGAAGCTCTCACAGATACATGAGATTATTTCAAGACCACTTAGTCTGTTAGGTATTATGTTACTACTTGTCTACCCATTCAACTATATATACTGTTTAATCTCTGTAGTTTGAATAAACCTGACATCATTTTAGCTAAGTCCTCTCATCTACTTCAAAACTGTCTTGACAGATAATGATTTATAAGTCATGTATATATAGTTTAGTATAAGTTGCCACACTCCATGGAAAACGGTGACAGGATTTTTATTGACGTTGCTTTGATTTTATAGATTAATTTGTAAGAGCTGCCTTTAGGTCTTCAGGTATATGAACATGATATAGTTCTCATTTATGTATGTTTTCTGTATGGCATTCAATAAAGTTTTATTCTTTTCCTCTAAAATCTTACATATATTTATTAGATTTAGTCATAGCTGTGTTATTATTTGTGTTATTATAATGTGACTCTTGAATGTCAGATTTCTTAATAGCTTTTTGCTGATATAAAGGAATATATTTTTTTGTATCCAGCACACTTGCTAAACCATCTTACTAAATATAATGATTTATTTATTGATTTTCTTGTTTTTTTCTTATTTGGGTAGACTGAATAAATGATATTTTGTTTTACTCTTCTAATCCTTGCCCTTTTAAATTCTTTGTACTGTTTTACTCTGGTAAACATTTTTGATGTAATGAAGAATATAAGTAGTGAGAGCAGGATAGCAACCTCTTGTGTCTATTCACAGAACAAAGACAGCCTGAGGCCACATCTTCTTTACTGTCACTGTGAATGACAATTGATACTAACAACTGGATCTTAAAAACTGTTGAGTTCTGAGTGTTCTCTCAGTGAATTGTAAAAGAAATATTAAACTCTTTCTCTCTCTCAATTACAGGTTATTTACTTATTATTAACTTACCCTGTAATTCTTTATTAACAGGTATTTACTAATTGTACACTGTTTGCTGGGCATCACGCAGGTTCTGGGGGATTCAGTGATAAGTAAGACTAACTGTGTCCCCGTTCTCACTAAGCCTCTGATTTAACATGAGCTAAAGGTCTTGCACAGTTATATACTGGTTATTTCTTACGCTCCAATTGCTCCTCTGAAGCGCAAGTGTAGTAGTGTGCTTAGGAGATCTGGAGGAAATGGTGCTAATACATAATTTGGAAGGTCAGGAAAAGATATTTGACCTTGACCCAAATGAGGCATGTGTGTTAGACAGGCAAAGGTAAGATGCTGGGCAGGCAAAGTGTTCCAAAGAAAGGGGTAGGCATTGTGAAAAAGTTGTCCTAAAAAGAGCATCCATTGAAAAGTTATTTGCTGTGAGTATTAAACAGGCATATTCAAATACAAAAATATAAAAATCATTGAAGACAACACTTATCTATTGAGTGCCCCTACTTGGAAGATATTTTATTTTATCACTTTGACTTTTTCCCTGGTTAATTAGGAAGAATAAGTCTAACTAATGGAGTGGGGCATGGCACTTGGTACAAAGCCATTCAAGATCATGACTGCTTGTGTGTGTGTCTCATGCACAGACCCGCAGCCTGGCAGGCCCATCGTGTCTGCTTTGGTTCCTTTTCTGGTTGTCTTTTTATTTTGATTGCCATTTGTCCTCCACAGCCCTGAGGAACAACATTTGAATAAAAGATAAAAAGCACTAGTGATTTAAAAAATAGTATTATTGGGCACACTAACATCATTAAGGATAATCCAAGGCAATATTGGCTGTGAGCATTTTGGCAAGTCTAGGTTGTTTGTTTTAATGTGGCCTTTCTGCCAGTTTTCAGTGCATGGCATATGCTTGCCCTAGACCTTGTGTTCTAGAAAAGCAGGAACCTATGTGGAGAACTCTGTTTTGTCAGCACCCCAAAATGAAATGCTTCAGCCTGCATTTTCTGTACTCAGTTTCAAGTGTGAAGTTGATTTTATAATTTAACTGCAGTTCCGTTAAGATGTGCTACCACTCCTAGCTAATTATGTCGATGTATCAAATATGCATTTTCTTTAAAAGCTGTAATACTATTTTGCCTTTATCCTCCAAAAATACTTGAAAAAAAGGTGTAATAAAATATTAATATGTATTTAGTCTTATGAGAAAAAGTAATGCAGGAATTTCTGAGGTGTAAAATGAGACATAGTATTGCTTCTAAAAATGAAAGAAAAGAAAAAACTCAGAGCAACAAGCCCACACAAGCTAGGGTTCTTCATCTCCAGGGGTTGGCCTGTTTTGTGCTTTTCCCCTGAGATAGATGATTAGGTTTTAGCTTCCTTTCCTTCCCCTCTAAACTCCATGCAGTGTTCTTAGGGTCTATAGGGACTTTAGGAAGTCAGACATTTTACCAAGCACGTGTATTTGGCATGAGAACAGAGGCCCAGCACTCTGGAAAGCTCTGCAATCAGGGAGAGATTTGCGGTTTTATTCTGACACTTTCTTCATCTGGAGCTTCCCCCGCCAAAGTCCCCTTCACTCAGGCCTTGGCAGGTGTGATCGCCTCTAACGTGTGGAATCTGCTTCCTCTCACACTGCAGGAAGCCTAGTCACGGTTGGACAGTGTATAGCGGTTCACAAGGAAGGGGATGCATCTCCTCTAACAAAACCTTACAAGGGATGTTGGCAGAGGGGAACCCAGTTCTTCTAGGGGAGAATGATGTGCAGTGATTAAGGGAAGTAGGTGAGGGGTGCGACTGAAGTGCTGGGGTCAGATTTTTCAACTCCGTCTATGCCTCCTGTGCAGTTTGATTTGTGGAGGACCAGCGACAGCCTACTTCATGTGGAGGCCCTGAGACACAGGGTAGAGGAGAACAGCAAGAATCTTTATTTTGACCTGGTCATACCATCGGTGCTGTGAGCTGCGCACTTCTGGAACCTTTTTCATCACTCAGCAAGAGAAGCAGCCGTGCTTGTTTGTTTTCTGTGCTGTGGAGAAGTGCAGACAACAAGGGCTCAGACTTGTGGGATCTGAGATTTAGGGTGGCTCTGCCAGCACTTCAGGACCTCAGTGACTCATTAACAGCAAGTAATTCCTAAAGTTCTTCTCAGGCACATGTTGAGGGGATTTTCCATATATTATTCTATGTAACCATCAAGTGAATTTTTGAGAAGAAATAAATCCACTTGACTTTGCAAATGAAGAAACGGATTATTGGAGCAGTTGAGCCACTGGCCAAGGTCATAAGTACATGTGGCATGGGACAGCTGGGTATTCAGACCCAGGAGTCCAATTCCAAAATGTGTGCTTGTAACCACTGTGCCACTTTAAAAGCGCCCCCTCTCCATCTTCCAGACTTAGTGGGAGAAGTGAATAAAAGCATTTTTGTGAGAAAGCTTTCTGCAAAGTCTGATGTGGTTTGAAAATGTAAATTGTAGCATTAGGTCCAGATTGTTGGTGCTTTCTCCTAATGTGAAGGGTGCAGGATTTATAAACAGTTATTTCATTTATGTAACACTTTTCCTTTGTGGAACATATTCATAAAACAGTCCATTGCTCCATAGAGCAATTTCTGTACTTCCACTGCTCTGGTCTGCAGATCACCTACTGCCGAAAAAAATCCTTTCCATAAGTAGGAAAAGTTTCAGAAGTGGCTTCAGTGGCTTTGCTTCTTAGTGACCCCTGCTTCTGATGTGTGAAGTGCAGAGAACTGTTTGCTGGTGCAGATGCCTTGTGGCCAGACCACCTGCCTTGCTTTGTGGGGGATTCAGGGGCCTCTAACCCGTGGCTTACTTGGAACCCTTTGCTTGCAAATCACAGGACCCAGTAGGTACTGTAGGAGCAGCTCAGGACTCAAGGACATTTTCATTGACACTTAATGTATTTATAGAATTTTTATACACTGTGCTGTGTCCACTATCTGTAAGACTCTGTTATTCTACCAGCAATTACTTTTTAAATGTTATCTATGTTTGTTTATGTAAATTTCCTAATAAAATATATTCAGTTTTCTATGCCCTTAAAGGATAATAACAATTTATTATTTTTCTTGGTTATGCACTTAAACAGTTGAAAAGTTGTATAAATAAATCACATTTATTTTAATAGAGTGTGTTAGTGATGCTCAAATGTGACTGATCGGTGGCTCTTAGACATTTACCTTTGTAGCACTTGCCTGTTTGCTGAGGAGTGGGGGGAGTTTGGAAGAAATATAAAGCAGGCTGAGCACTCTGGGGGGACTCACATTTAGCTGAAGGGTACAAATGCCACAGCTGAAATAGACAAAACTGTGACATCCTGTGTGAGTAAAGGGCAGTAGTAGTTCTTTAAGAGGTTAGAGAAAGGCAGGATCTTTTGGGAGACAGCTACTTAATATGTAGACCCAGCAGTTCCTCTATGCTAGCCCTAGGGGCACATGCTTTTCACTCATTATTCCATGTGAATGCCACAACATCCGTCTGATATAGGTATTATGAGATGCCTCTAACTGAAGAAGACACTGAGGCCAGACATGTCAAGTGACTTGCTCAAAGTCCTACCGATAGTAAGTGGCAAGCTCAGGTCTCACTAATACCGAGTTGGTGCTTTGTTTTAATTTTAATTTTAATTTTTTTATGTAATTGACATATAACATATTAGCTTCAGGTGTACAACATATACTTTTATACATTGTGAAATGGTTACCACAAAAAGTGTAGTGTCCATCCCTATAGAGTTACAGTTTTCTTCTTATGAAAATTTTTAAATATCTATTCTTTTAGCAACTTTCAAATATGTACACAGTATTATTAACTATAGTTAGCATGCTGTACATTAAATCTACATGAGTTTGTACCTTTTGAGCACCTTTGCTCATTTCACCCATCCCCAGCCTCTCCCACCCTCACAACCTGTTCTCTGTGTCTATGAGTTAGATTTTTTGTTAAGTTTCCACATATAACTGAGATCATATCGTAATTTGGCTTTCAAAATCTGACTTTTTTCTCTTAGCACACTGTCCTCAAGTTCCATCCTTATTTTCATAAATGGCAAGATTTCATTCTTTTTTATGGCTGAATATGATTATATTATATCTCCCACATTTCATCTATTCAAAGTTATGTTGTTTCCATATCTTGTCTATTGCGAATAAGGCTGCAGTAAACATAGGAATCCATATATCTTTTCAAGTTACTGTTTTGTTTTCTTGGAATAAATACCCAGAAGTGTCGGGAGCCAGTCCGAACTGCCTGTCTGATGGCACAGCCCAGACGCCTGGACAGAAGGAACCACAAAGCGGACTTCTGAAAGGAACAAGCCCTCTATCTCTCCTTAATATTATGGTGTTTAGAAATGTTGTTATTGATTGCTTACACATCTAAATTAGAAAACCAAATTTAAAATGCCCTGGGAGAAATGCCAGAGGCAAGATCCCCCTAATTCTTCCAGGTGGTAAAGATACCTCAAGATAACTGCTGGGCACAGGGCATAAATCTGCAAAGAAGTAAAAAGCTAACCTTTTCGAAGAACATTGCTTCTGTCTCACTTACCAACTTTTCATCTCCCTGTATGGCCCTGGAAGATGGCTGGTTAGCCAGAGATGGGTAAGATTCCTCAAGTGGGGAACAACCTAAGACAGGCACAGTCGCAGGGGGGCGCCCATCAGGTGAACAATAGGGTGTCAACAGAGGTGAGGCTCAGAACCTCATCCCCCCCAGTTTTGAGAGAATCCTTCTGCACCCATTGCTGTTGTTGCCCTTGTCTCGCTTGGATCAATACCCAGTTGGCATGCATCTGACTGTCTACACTTGCTTTCCTACTGCACTAAACTCTACTTTCCATCTTTATTTTACATCAAAATTTAAATATCTTTTATGAAAAAGTAAACCGTGTTAAACAGTTTTCTATTAGAAACTGTAATATTTATTACTTTTACCTACTACTTCAACATTTTATTAAAAAATAATAGGAGGGGGATGCAGATAAGATATTGGAAACAAATATCAAGTTATAATAAATAAGAAGTGGGTTCCAGTTCCCTCTCCCCACACAGCTCGGCCCTGTGAGGAATTTCTACATGACTCCTAGACCTGTTGGATCTTGGGGAATAATAGAACGATAAAGGAAGGTCAGCATGAATGATGGTATGTAAAAGGGCCTGGCATGATTACAGAGGCTCTCCCAATAGAAAAGATCACTACCACAGATACTACTGTAAATGGTTTAAGGGAGCCCTAAGACAGACATGTCCCTGCTTCCGCCCCAGGAAGAGAAGTGGCCCGACTAGGTCCCTGTGCCTTCTGATTCAGTGGTTATCATCCCCTGACCTCATCCCCAGGTCCAACGCTTTCGTCTCTATGAAACTGGGCACCTGCCCAAGAATACAGAGTTTCCAGTTCTCACAATTGCAATCAGCTTAGTCTTGCTACACTATGTTGATGATACACTGTTTTGAAGTTTTTCTTTAAAATCTGCACGTAATGCTCTAGACCTAGAAAAATAGACTTAGCTCTATTTGTTAATCAGATGAATGGTAACCATGGCTATTTTAGAATCAATAATAAGAAAACTGCAAGTAAGGCCCAGGCCAACCAGGCGTGAGGGAACAAGTCATGTTTGTCCCAAGACCGCCAGGGAAGCCAAGCAAGCATAAGTGCAAAAATTAATGATTGCTAAGGTGCCAATAATCTCTAATCTCTGAAGATTGACCTTTATGTGAACATTTTTTCTGAAAGAATCAAATGATCTAATCTTTGTGAAACTGCATACTCAAAACATATATAACCTTGCTAAACTTCAATAAAACAGGCCAGGCTCAGCTTTTGCTAGTGTCTGTGTCCTCATTCACTTTGTCAGTCGCCAAAGCCGTCCATCCTTCAGGGACCCCTGGACTCTCTGGAGCTGGACTCTGGCACAGAAGTGAGGTTGCTGTACTTATGGTAGTTCTACTTTTAACTTTTTGAAGAACCACCATACTGTTTTCCATAGTGGCTGCATCACATTACATTCCCACCAACAGTGCATGAAGGTTCCCTTTTTTTCACATCTTCACCAACACTTGTTCTCTTTTGTCTTTTTTGATAATAGCCATTCTAACAGTGTGAGGTGATATCTAGTTGTGGTTTTGATTTGCATTTCCCTGATGATGAGTGATGTTGAGCACCTTTCATGTACCTGCTGGCCATCTTTGGAAAAATATCTATTCAGGTCCTCTGCCCATTTATTAATTGAATTGTTTGTTTCTTTGCTATTGAGTTGTATGGGTTCTTTATATATTTTGTATGTTAACCTCTGGTCATGATTTGCAAATATTTTCTCCCATTTGGTAGGTTGGCTTTTCATTTGTTGATAGTTTACTGTGTAGAAGCTTTCATGTGACATAGTCCCATTTATTTTTGTTTTTGTTGCCTTTGTTTTTGGCATCAAATCCAAAAAATCATTGCCAAGACCAATGTTAAGCAGCTTACCACCTGTATTTTCTTCTGGGAGTTTTATGGTTTCAAGTCTTATGTTGAAGTCTTTAATCTATTTTGAGTTAATTTTTGTATGTGGTGTAAGGTCATGTTCCAGTTTCATTGTTATGCATGTGACCATTCAGTTTTCCCATTATAATTTATTGAAGAAACTGTCCTTTCCCCATTATTTATGCTTCAAAGCGGATGTTTTTAACTCTCTCTCTTCTCTTTGCATGGTTGCAAGCGCCTTCTAAAAGAAACAAAGTATGATAAAATAGCTAAACATAATAGTATTTATTGAGCTCTCACAGGCCATCCATTATTCTAAGTAGCTTTCCCTGTATTATCTCACTTAATCCTCACGTAAGTCCTATGAACCAAAGAAAATTAAGTACCTTGTCTAGGACTATAATGTGAGCAAGAATGATTTGGATAGGGATTGAAAAAGGGTCCTATTGTTGATAAGCTCTGGGGGTGAGACAGAGCTGTTTGGATGGAGCTGGTCTCTCCCAACCTGACATGAAGGTGTGAGAAGCAGCATGAAGGTGCCAAGTTCAGGCAGGGAAGAGACCTCACTCCAGGACAGGTCACTTTGGACCAGAGGCACAGCAATGTGAAATCTGAGTTTTGCAAAAGGGAGCCTAGAAACAGTAGGCCAGAGGGAGAAGGGGAGAGATGAGAGAGTTCCTAGAAAATAGAGTATCTAGACTGATCAGTGAAGAGCAGAATTGAAGGATGGGAGAGAAGAACAGCAATCTGAAGTCTGTGTCAGTAAAGAAGATGGATTCTCCTGCAAGCTTTTGGGAATCTCTATTTACAAATAGGAAATGTAGGAATTAGTTTACTTTCTTTAAATCAAATATATTAATATGGCATCAGAAGTTTCTCTCTCTTAGAATCTGCAATTGAATCATATGATTTGAGAAACTCACTTCCAGGTGGGAACAATAACTGTAGTTTGTACTGCCTTTATAATGTGAGAAATGAAAATGTGAAAATTCTCACTTGGATTCTGTGAAAAAGAGAACACGATAATTGATTAATGTGTCACCATATTAATCTGTTACTAGATTTTGAAGGCAATGCTTTGGAGCCTGTCATGTCTCTTAACAACCTTTTAACTGTTTCTAGATCTTCTCAGGAAAGATCTTTGTGAATTAATCTTTGATAGTTCAACATAGAATTTGGAAACAATACTGTGTGCAAAAAAAATATTCTGGGAACAATTACTATCTTCACAGTTTACCAGCTCTGTGATCAAGTAAATAATTGAAATTTTCTTAACCTCAGTTGTCTTATCTGTAAAACAGGATAATAATATCTACCTCACAGAGAAGCTTGTGAATTCAATAAAAAGAACACGTATGAAGTGATTAACATGGAGCCTGGTAAATGTAAGCACTCCATAATGATGTATCCTTTTTATTTTGCTGTTGTCATTTATGCTCCCATCTATAGAGACTTTATGGATTTGATAAAGATAGACCAGACACCTTTAATGAAAATATGAGGTGGCATGGCAACCTTCTTACTCAGAGCTCATTGTCACCATCAGAAGTGGGAGTATATTAACTTTATTTGGTCATCAACCTAATGCACATATGTGCAAAGTACCTCGACTGTCCTAAGAAAGCTTACAAAAAAGTGTGAAGGACGCAAATGCTTATCTTAATGCAGTGTACTGTATGGAAGCACAGAGGAGCTGCAGTTGACCTTTGAACAGCATGGGTTTGACCTGCTCAGAGCCACTTGATGTAGATTTTTTCCAGTAAATACACAGGAAAATGTTTGGAGATTTGTGACAATTTGAAAAACATTTCTTTTCCCTAGCTTATTTATAGTGCATAATACATATAACATACAAAATACATGTTTTTGACTTTATGTTATTAGTAAATCTCTGGTCAGCAGTAGGCTGTTAGTAGGAAAGTTCTTGGGGAGTCAAAGGTTATAAGTGGACTTTCAACTGTGTTGGAGGGTGTGTGTTGGGGGGTCAGTGCTCCTAATCCTGTATCGTGCAAGGGTCCACTGTACTTGGCAGATAAGAGGCTGAGAACATTACCAAGGGGTTTCCCCTCCAGCATGGAAATGTAAAGAATATGGCATGTATCAGGTATGAAAAATGTGAACTATGAATGGAGTATAGGTGTAAGATGTGAGAGGCCAGGGTATGTGAATTAAGGCCAGAGGAATAAGGGCACCATTTGCCATACTTCACGTTTTTCCCTAAAATGAAGGCACACAACAAATATCTTGATTTTCAGCAGAAAAGTCATGTCATCAAATTTATGTTTTAGAAACATGATTGGAAATAGTGCAAGGAATGAATTGGAAGGAGAAAACGTGGAGGACACTTTTGTATTTGGGTTTTTCATTTCTTGATATTCAACATATTTTCCTGTAGTTATTTGTCAGGCATATTTTCTTTGATGAACTTTCCATGTCTTTTTTTTTTCTTCTGTTGTGGTAAAATACATATATAAAATTTACCACTGTAATTATTTTTAAGTGTATAGTTCAGCAGTATTGAACACATTGATAATGTTGAGCGGCCATCACCATCTCTCTCCATAACTCTTTTTCATCTTATAAAACTGAAACTCTATGCCAGTGAAATGATAACTCCTTATCCCCTCTGCCCCCCAGCCTCTGACAACTACCATTCTACTTTCTGTCTGTGGTTTTGACTAACCGAAATACCTCAGGTAAGTGTAATCATATAGTGTTTGCCTTTTTGTGACTGGCTTATTTTATTTAAGTGAAACGTCCTCTGTTCATCTGTGTTGTAGCATATGTCAGAATTTCCTTCCTTCTTAAGGAAGAGTAGTATCCCATTGTACGTATAGACCACATTTTGCTTATCCATTAATCCGTCAGTGGGCATGTGGGTTGTTTCCATGTTTTAGCTCTTGTGAACAGTGCTGCTGTGAACATGGCTGTACAAATACATCATCAAGATCTTGCTTTTGATTCTTTTGTGTACATACCCAGACGTGGAATTTTCTGGATCATATGATCATTTCTACTTTTAATATTTTGAGGAACTGCCATACTCTTTTCCCTAGTTGGCTGTACTATTTAACATTCCCACCAGCAGTGCACAAAGGTTCCAGTTACTGCACATCTTTGCAAACCCTTGTTATTTTTCTGGTTTTTTGAACCATCCTCAGGTTCTAGGGATGGTTTTATGTTTTAAATGAGAGATAATATGGGCCAAGGGGAGGCATAGTTATGAAGGGCAAATGGTGGGATACTCAAGTGGGAGACTTATCAGAAGTGCAAGCAACTGAATTTGTTGACTGAATATTAGAATGTATTAGAGGATGAATTATATATCCAAGTTTGACATTTTGACAAAGGTCCAAATTTGACAAATAATAATGATATGATTAGACTCAGGTAAGATATGTAAGGTGAAGAACAGGATTCCTTGAGGGGGACTTTAGTGTTCATTAACTTGTTGATATTTATAAAGATTTTCAAAGGAAACAGATTTGCAGTAATGCATAAATATTACATATTTAAAAAAAGTAAATTGTGATTATTTGTTTCACTATAAATATCAATTAGAACAGAGCTTAAAGTATGGCTTGTGATTATGCTGTAACAAAAGCAATAACATATTTGTAGAATGTTTTGCACTTGCAAGTCTCTTTCATACACTCTGTCTTTAATCTTTCAACAGTTTCACCATTCTTTCATTTACTGAATTCCACAAATACTGAGGAACTACCATACTCTTTTTAAACACCCAATGGGTATCAGGAACTGTCTTAAACTCTTGAAACACACTGTCCTCACCAGGCATACATTTTAGGGCTAGTCCCTGGAATTTAAGTATCTATAATAAGGATTCTTAAGTTGGCTTTAGGGAGGAGTTTTGGGATAGGGAGCTGTCTGTGATTCCAGTAAAATTTATGTAAAATATTCCCAAGAAGAGATTTTCTTCCGATTTTCAAAGATGACCATGAACCTAAACTGGTTAAGCCCTTGGTCTTCAAGAAACTGAGCCTCATAGAAGTTAACTGACCTGCCTAAGGTTCTAAGAATCAGGTGACAATCTGGGTCTTTGACCATTGGTTTAGTGCTCTGCAGTGCCATGCTGCCTCTCAGTCTTAGTTCTGTTATGTCTTCTTTCTCTAAAGAATGATCCCTTTTTCTAAGATTTTATAGATCACTCAAATTTCTTGTTGCAGCTGTTACTTCATATCAGGATGCAACAATGAACAAAGTTCATAATAAGGTTAGATTGAGTTTAGTTTCTTATAGCTTTGAAAACACTGGAACTTTCAATCCTGCCAGTTCTAAAGGCACTTTGTCAAGGCAGTGTTGCTGTATCTGTTGGCAAGGGTCTTGTAGAAAATCTAGTGGCATTTCTTTGATCATCTTGAGAAAGTGGAAATGTGTGCCATTCCAAAGAAAATTGCTAGCCCTCTATTGTAGGACACAGTCCAGTGCCTTTGAAATGGCCTTCTTGACTTCCTGCACTGGGGAGCTTTGAGCTCTGTGGTGAAACAGCCTTTATATTTACACACTACCATCTGACCTATGGGTCAGGGCATTTCCAATCAATTTAAAAGTGCAGCAAGTGGAACCATGGTGCTGATGAGCTCTTGGAGTGTGGTAAGCAAGGCTGCCTGGATCCGAGGGGCATAGAGGCTCTGTTTACTTTTTAGATGCTTTTACCACATATGCCTAAACTGCTGGACTTGGAATTAAGTGAATTGCCACAGATGATACCAGAGGATCAAAACACAGCCTAACTATTAAAAGCTAAAATGGAATTTTTACATAAGCCAGATATAAATTAATTTTTTTACTTGATGAAAGTATCAAGTAGAGAAATCTGCTTATAGGCCGCTTGCTATCTTAGCAATGAATAGCAGTCAGGCAGAGATGTTAGCAGTAATCAGCTTTGTAGTTTGTAGCATTGGCCTAGCAGAATGTCAGTCAAGAAGTACCCAAATAGTTCCAGTCTTCTAGAACTATGTCTAAGGTCAAATCCAACTTTGTACAGGAATAAGAAAGAATCTGTAATTTACTTATTGAATTCTCAGGAGTTTTGCTACTCTAATGACCAAGCACTCAAACAATAATTTGTTGTTGAATCAGGGCAATAAGAAGATAATAATATATCAGCCTGATGGGGATGTTTACAGCAATTCCAATAAGTTACAGTCATGTGATCCTTGATCTCTGGCATTTTGTCTGGTTTTTGAGTCTAGTCAGAAATCCAGAAGATTTACAACAGGGGCTTTTTTTCCTGCCTACTTTTTCTTATGGTATTTTCTGAAAGGCAGCATAGACTTCTAAATAGACATCATGGATGTATTTATCCATCTGGTAAAAATTTTTTGAGTACCTGTTATAGACATGGTGCTGTGCAACTTTCCATGGTTGGAAATTGAGATAAGCCAATGGTGATCCAGGTTTATCCGGGCAACATGTTGGGGAGATTGCAGATAAAGGGCTAATTAGCGTATGAAGCAGAAGGAAAGTATCACTACATTGAGGAGGAGGGCACAGTCCTCTCTGGCCAAGGTAGCTGGGAATCTTAATGGAGGGAAGGCCTGTAGGTTTCAGATAAGTCGATCATAATACCATGGGGAGAATGACCACAGCCTTGTCAGTCACTGGCCTCTGTATCCTCTCTGTGCTGTTAGTACTTCCCAAGTGAATCAGCCTTATTTCATGGTAAGTGAATATTTTGATGCTTAAAGCTATTAGTCCATGCAAAAAAGGCATTGCCTATTCCATACTACACCTCAGCATTTGTGGTATTTCCTCATTAATGGTTGTAACTCCCAGGGAGGGGGGCAATATGTTCCCACCCTGGGGCAAATAACCTTTGAAGCAGAAATCAGTCAAAGGGAGAAATAAAGTGGGAGAAACATGTTCATTGCCTACAAGCAGTTGTCTACCTCTGCTCTCCCGTGTCTCTTGCGACCCGGCTGCAAAAGGACCCCACTAAACCTCTCTGGTCCTGATATGCACTCACTCCCTGCACTCTTTTAATCACCTTTTGATATGGAGATGGACTACTTCTCACCACTCCTTGGAAACACCTACTGATGTGGAATGCACAGAGACCAGGGGAGATATTCTGGAAATGTTGCAGTTTTACCTACAATGGTGTAGCATCTTCAGATAATTGCCTTATAAATTTCCTGTCTTTAGGTACAGGCTTAAAGTGTTACTGGGCCTGGCCTTTTGGGGAGGAAAGTCAAAATCCACTGTGCGTTAGGTCTTCATCATCCAATAAGCAAGCTACCTGCCACTAGGTCATGGAGTGCTTGAAATTTACTAACCCAAATTGAGACATTCTTTAGTATAAAAGTCACACTGAGATTTAAAGACTTGGTACCAAAAAAAAAAAAAGTTTGTAAAATTTCATTCCATTTTTTATATTGAACTCAGGTTCAAATGATAACACTTTTATATATTGGGTTAAATAAAATGGGTTATTAAAATTAGTTTTGCTTAATGTCTTCTTCCTTTTTTTTAACATGACTTCCAGAGAATGTTAAATTACATAGGTGGCTCTCATTATATTTCTATGGAGTGTGCTGCCTTAGGTGGTGCTTATGGAAGTGTTGTCATAGAATTATATGTAAGAGGATTAACCCAGGTAAAGCTGAATGCAAGTGTGTGGGAGGAGCTCTAGCCTGCCATCCAGAGACCCAGTCAGTCCCAGTCCTGACCTTGACTCTCCTAGTAGTCATTTACTTTCCTCTTCTGGGCTAAGGTTTTCTCATCTGAACAACAAGGAAAAGGCTGAAAAGTTGATGAGCTCTAAGTCCCTTCTTACATTAAATCCAGCCATTCATTGGTCTTCAGAAGTATGATTGAATCTTATTTGTATCCTTCTAATCTCCTCAAAGCCTACCAGATGAAACAGTGTTTATCATTCCAATTCTTAATTTATTTAAGATAGGTTAAATTTGTAATCACTGTAATTTGGAGCTTTCTTGAGCAGGCTGAGGCTGGATCACAGCATCTTTCAATCTGTTCAATGCTAAGTGAAGCAATTGAACGTGTGATTTGTAAGGATCTGACAAAGATATTTTGCAGGGAAATTTCCAGCACTTTTTGAAAATATCCAGATATGTCTGAAAGTAAATCATTTTTAGTCCAGTAGTTTTTATGATGCCTTTTTTTTTTTTTTTTGAGAGGGCATCTCTCATATTTATTGATCAAATGGTTGTTAACAACAATAAAATTCAGTATAGGGGGGTCAACGCTCAATGTACAATCATTAATCCATCTCAAGCCTAATTCTCGTCAGTCTCCAATCTTCTGAAGCATAACGAACAAGTTCTTACATGGTGAACGAATTCTTACATAGTGAATAAATTCTTACATGGTGAACAGTACAAGGGCAGTCATCACAGAAACTTTCGGTTTTGATCATGCATTATGACCTATAAACAATCAGGTCAAATATGAATATTCGTTTGATTTTTGTACTTGATTTATATGTTGATCCCACATTTCTCCTATTATTATTATTTTTATTTTTAATAAAATGCTGAAGTGGTAGGTAGATGCAAGATAAAGGTAGAAAACATAGTTTAGTGCTGTAAGAAGGCAAATGTAGATGATCAGATGATCAGGTGTGTGCCTATGGACTAAGTATTAATCCAGGCTAGACAAGGGCAGCAAGACATCCACGGATGCAGAAGATTTCTCTCAAAGCAGGGGGTGTGAGGTTCTGAGCCTCACCTCTGTTGATCCCCAAATTCTCACCTGATGGCCCCCCTGCGACTGTGCCTGTCTTAGGTTGTTCCTCCCTTGAGGAATCTTACCCGTCTCTGGCTAACCAGTCATCTTCCGGGGCCATACAGGGAAATGTAAAGTTGGTAAGTGAGAGAGAAGCCATATTGTTTGAAAAGGTTAGCTTTTTACTTCTTTGCAGATTTATGCCCTGTGGCTTCTATGCCAGCACTTGTCTCGAGGTATCTTTACCACCTGGAGGAATTATGATACTCGGTAAATTCGATATGAGGCACGAATTCTATTTAAGGGTTGTAATTAGGAAGGAAGAAGAAAAGCTACAGAGGTAGCATATGGAAGAAAACATGGGAGGATTGATTATTTCTTTGACATATCTTCTTGTAGAGTACCTTAAGTATGTATAGGTTTTAAACTATTAACTAATTTGCACACACATATTAACATAATAGGAATACGGTTATAATGGACATACGGTTATAATAGGACATAAACAAAGCAAATCTATAATTACCATCCATCTCCAGTGAAGCCAAGAAAACCATTTAGGCACCCTAGGCATTTGTGAAAATTTTTCTATGATATGATGGATATTGTCCAACTGTACTTGAACCATCAGACAAATTAAAGCAGCCCATTTCTGGGATCTGTTCACATCCCATATGTTCTTTTAACCATAGATAGTCTATAGTCATGAGATTTTGGGGTGCTACAACTTGCACCCCTCCCAACTCCTGGTTGAGTTCCAACAGTACAGATCCGGTCAAATTCGTTGTCTCACTGTATGCACATGCCAGCCTAGACATCTCCCTCCTCCTTCTTATGGCAAGTCCAGGAGACGGTGGGCTGGATGCGGCCACAACTGCAGCATCGTCCGGATCCCTGTGGAGGCTTTTTGATGATCATCCCCCGGCACAAGTCCTCCAGAGAGTGCTGATGCCGGAAGCTCCTCCTCATATCGTATCTTAGTTCATTTTCTGGGTATCCAAGCTAGGCCTTGATCTTCTGCGTAGAAACAAACAGACCATTTGCCCACACTTTGACATGCCCTCTATACCACTGTGCAGAACTCATTGGAGGTCAGCGCACAGTAACTGCTTTTTTTTTTTTTTTTAAATTAAGAGAAAGGAATATTATCAGAAAAGAGTACCTCCATAGCTGATCATCTGACACCCTTTAAGTGATCAACATTAAGGATATTTAAAGCATGCGTTGATCTTTGATTTACCAATAGTTTTATCCTGTTAAGGAGTAATCCCCCTTTTCTTTCTTTCTTTCTTTTTTTTTTTTTTTTTTTAAATTTTTAATCTACACTTACCTGAAGAATACTATGTTTACTATGCTCTCCCCTATATCAGGTCCCCCCTAACAACCACATTACGGTTACTGTCCATCAGCTTAGCAAAATGTTGTAGAGTCACTACTTGTCCTCTCTGTGTTGTGCAGCCCACCCTCCCCTTTCTCCCTCCCCCCCATGCATGCTAATCTTAATACCCCCCTTCTTCTTCCCCCCCCTTATCCCTCCCTGCCCACCCATCCTCCCCAGTTCCTTTCCCTTTGGTACCTGTTAGTCCATTTTTGGGTTCTGTAATTCTGCTGCTGTTTTGTTCCTTCAGTTTTTCCTTTGTTCCTATACTCCTCAGATGAGTGAAATCATTTGGTATTTCTCTTTCTCCGCTTGGCTTATTTCACTGAGCATAATACTCTCCAGCTCCATCCATGTTGCTGCAAATGGTTGGATTTTTCCACTTCTTATGGCTGAGTAGTATTCCATTGTGTATATGTACCACATCTTCTTTATCCATTCATCTACCGATGGACATTTAGGTTGCTTCCAATTCTTGGCTATTGTAAATAGTGCTGCGATAAACATAGGAGTGCATCTGTCTTTCTCAAACTTGATTCTGCGTTCTTAGGGTAAATTCCTAGGAGTGGAATTCCTGGGTCAAATGGTAGGTCTGTTTTGAGCATTTTGATGCACCTCCATACTGCTTTCCACAATGGTTGAACTAATTTACATTCCCACCAGCAGTGTAGGAGGGTTCCCCGTTCTCCGCAGCCTCGCCAACATTTGTTGTTGTTTGTCTTTTGGATGGCAGCTATCCGTACTGGTGTGAGGTGATACCTCATTGTAGTTTTAATTTGCATTTCTCTGATAATTAGCGATGTGGAGCATCTTTTCATGTGTCTCTTGGCCATCTGTATTTCTTTTTTGGAGAACTGTCTGTTCAGTTCCTCTGCCCATTTTTTAATTGGGTTATTTGTTTTTTGTTTGTTGAGGCGTGTGAGCTCTTTATATATTCTGGACGTCAAGCCTTTATCGGATCTGTCATTTTCAAATATATTCTCCCATACTGTAGGGTTCCTTTTTGTTCTATTGATGGTGTCTTTCGCTGTACAGAAGCTTTTCAGCTTAATGTAGTCCCACTTGCTCATTTTTGCTGTTGTTTTCCTTGCCCGGGGAGATATGTTCAAGAAGAGATCACTCATGTTTATGTCTAAGAGGTTTTTGCCTATGTTTTTTTCCAAGAGTTTAATGGTTTCGTGACTTACATTCAGGTCTTTGATCCATTTTGAGTTTACCTTTGTATATGGGGTTAGACAATGGTCCAGTTTCATTCTCCTACATGTAGCTGTCCAGTTTTGCCAACACCATCTGCTGAAGAGACTGCCATTTTGCCATTGTATGTCCATGGCTCCTTTATCAAATATTAATTGACCATATATGTTTGGGTTAATTTCTGGGGTCTCTAATCTGTTCCACTGGTCTGTGGCTCTGTTCTTGTGCCAGTACCAAATTGTCTTGATTACTATGGCTTTGTAGTAGAGCTTGAAGTTGGGGAGTGAGATCCCCCCTACTTTATTCTTCTTTTTCAGGATTGCTTTGGCTATTCGGGGTCTTTGGTGTTTCCATATGAATTTTTGAATTATTTGTTCCAATTCATTGAAGAATGTTGCTGGTAATTTGAGAGGGATTGCATCAAATTTGTATATTGCTTTGGGCAGGATGGCCATTTTGACGATATTAATTCTTCCTAGCCATGAGCATGGGATGAGTTTCCATTTATTAGTGTCCCCTTTAATTTCTCTTAAGAGTGACTTGTAGTTTTCAGAGTATAAGTCTTTCACTTCTTTGGTTAGGTTTATTCCTAGGTATTTTATTCTTTTTGATGCAATGGTGAATGGAATTGTTTTCCTGATTTCTCTTTCTATTGATTCGTTGTTAGTGTATAGGAAAGCTACAGATTTCTGTGTGTTAATTTTGTATCCTGCAACTTTGCTGTATTCCGATATCAGTTCTAGTAGTTTTGGAGTGGAGTCTTTAGGGTTTTTTATGTACAGTATCATATCATCTGCAAATAGTGACAGTTTAACTTCTTCTTTACCAATCTGGATTCCTTGTATTTCTTTGTTTTGTCTGATTGCCGTGGCTAGGACCTCCAGTACTATGTTAAATAACAGTGGGGAGAGTGGGCATCCCTGTCTGGTTCCCGATCTCAGTGGAAATGCTTTCAGCTTCTCGCTGTTCAGTGTAATGCTGGCTGTGGGTTTATCATATATGGCCTTTATTATGTTGAGGTACTTGCCCTCTATTCCCATTTTGCTGAGAGTTTTTATCATGAATGGATGTTGAATTTTGTCAAATGCTTTTTCAGCATCTATGGAGATGATCATGTGGTTTTTGTCTTTCTTTTTGTTGATGTGGTGGATGATGTTGATGGATTTTCGAATGTTGTACCATCCTTGCATCCCTGGGATGAACCCCACTTGGTCATGGTGTATGATCCTTTTGATATACTGTTGAATTCTGTTTGCTAATATTTTATTGAGTATTTTTGCATCTACATTCATCAGGGATATTGGTCTGTAATTTTCTTTTTTGGTGGGGTCTTTTCCTGGTTTTGGTATTAGGGTGATGTTGGCTTCATAGAATGAGTTTGGGAGTATTCCCTCTTCTTCTATTTTGTGGAACACTTTAAGGAGAATGGGTATTATGTCTTCTCTGTGTGTCTGATAAAATTCCGAGGTAAATCCGTCTGGCCCTGGGGTTTTGTTCTTGGGTAGTTTTTTGATTACTGTTTCAATTTCTTTGCTTGTACTTGGTTTGTTTAACTTTTGTGTTTCTTCCTTGGTCAGTCTTGGGAGGTTGTATTTTTCTAGGAAGTTGTCCATTTCTTCTAGGTTTTCCAGCTTGTTGGCATATAGGTTTTCATAGTAGTCTTTAATAATTCTTTGTATTTCTGTGGAGTCTGTCGTGATTTTTCCATTCTCATTTCTGATTATGTTGATTTGTGTTGACTCTCTTTTTCTCTTAATAAGTTGGGCTAGAGGCTTATCTATTTTGTTTATTTTCTCAAAGAACCAGCTCTTGGTTTCGTTGATTTTTGCTATTGTTTTATTCTTCTCAATTTTGTTTATTTCTTCTCTGATCTTTATTATGTCCCTCCTTCTGCTGACTTTAGGCCTCATTTGTTCTTCTTTTTCCAGTTTTAATAATTGTGATGTTAGACTATTCATTTGGGATTGTTCTTCCTTCTTCAAGCGTGCCTGGATTGCTATATACTTTCCTCTTAAGACTGCTTTCGCTGCATCCCACAGAAGTTGGGGCTTAGTGTTGTTGTTGTCATTTGTTTCTATATATTCCTTGATCTCTATTTTGATTTGTTCATTGATCCATTGATTATTTAGTAGCATGTTGTTAAGCCTCCATGTGTTTGTGAGCCTTTTTGTTTTCTTTGTAGAATTTATTTCTACTTTCATACCTTTGTGGTCTGAAAAATTGGTTGGTAGAATTTCAATATTTTGGAATTTACTGAGGCTCTTTTTGTGAGCTAGTATGTGGTCTATTCTGGAGAATGTTCCATGTGCACTTGAGAAGAATGTATATCCTGTTGCTTTTGGATGTAGAGTTCTATAGATGTCTATTAGGTCCATCTGTTCTAGTGTGTTGTTCAGTGCCTGTGTGTCTTTACTTATTTTCTGCCCAGTGGATCTATCCTTTGGGGTGAGTGGTGTGTTGAAGTCTCCTACAATGAATGCATTGCAGTCTATTTCCCTCTTTAGTTCTGTTAGTATTTGCTTCACATATGCTGGTGCTCCTGTATTGGGTGCATATATATTTAGAATGGTTATATCCTCTTGTTGGACTGAGCCCTTTATCATTATGTAGTGGCCTTCTTTATCTCTTGTTACTTTCTTTGTTTTGAAGTCTATTTTGTCTGATATTAGTACTGCAACCCCTGCTTTCTTCTCACTGTTGTTTGCCTGAAATATGTTTTTCCATCCCTTGACTTTTAGTCTATGCTTATCTTTGGGTTTAAGGTGAGTTTCTTGTAAGCAGCATATAGATGGGTCTTGCTTTTTTTATCCATTCTATTACTCTATGTCTTTTGATTGGTGCATTAAGTCCATTTACATTTAGGGTGACTATTGAGAGATATGTACTTATTGCCATTGCAGGCTTTAGATTCGTGGTTACCAAAGGTTCAAGGTTAGCTTCTTTAGTATCTTACTGCCTAACTTAGCTCGCTTATTGAGCTGTTATATATACTGTCTGGAGATTCTTTTCTTCTCTCCCTTCTTATTCCTCCTCCTCCATTCTTCATATGTTGTGTGTTTTGTTCTGTGCTCTTTTTAGGGGTGCTCCCATCTAGAGCAGTCCCTGTAGGATGCCCTGTAGAGGTGGTTTGTGGGAAGCAAATTCCCTCAGCTTTTGCTTGTCTGGGAATTGTTTGATCCCACCATCATATTTAAATGATAGTCGTGCTGGATATAGTATCCTTGGTTCAAGGCCCTTCTGTTTCATTGCATTAAGTATATCATGCCATTCTCTTCTGGCCTGTAGGGTTTCTGTTGAGAAGTCTGATGTTAGCCTGATTGGTTTTCCTTTATAGGTGACCTTTTTCTCTCTAGCTGCCTTTAAAACTCTTTCCTTGTCCTTGATCCTTGCCATTTTAATTACTATGTGTCTTGGTGTTGTCCTCCTTGGATCCTTTCTGTTGGGGGTTCTGTGTATTTCTGTGGTCTGTTCGATTATTTCCTCCCCCAGTTTGGGGAAGTTTTCAGCAATTATTTCTTCAAAGACACTTTCTATCCCTTTTCCTCTTTCTTCCTCTTCTGGTATCCCTATAATACGAATGTTATTCCTTTTGTATTGGTCACATATTTCTCTTAGTGTTGTTTCATTCCTGGAGATCCTTTTATCTCTCTCTATGTCAGCTTCTATACGTTCCTGTTCTCTGGCTTCTATTCCTTCAATGGCCTCTTGCATCTTATCCATTCTGCTTATAAATCCTTCCAGGGATTGTTTCACTTCTGTGATCTCTTTCCTGACATCTGTGATCTCCTTCCGGACTTCATCCCACTGCTCTTGCATTTTTCTCTGCATCTCATCCCACTGCTCTTGCATTTTTCTCTGCATCTCATCCCATTGCTTTTGCATTTTTCTCTGCATCTCTGTGAGCATGTTCATGATTTTTATTTTGAATTCTTTTTCAGGAGGACTAGTTAGGTCCGTCTCCTTCTCAGGTGTTGTCTCTGTGATCTTTGTCTGCCTGTAGTTTTGCCTTTTCATGGTGATAGAGATAGTTTGCAGACCTGGTACAAGTGACTGCTGGAAGAGCTTCCCTTCTTGTTGGTTTGTAGCCTTTTCCTGGGAGAATAGCGACCTCTAGTTGCTTGTGCTGGGCAGCTGTGCGCAGACAGGGCTTCTGCTTCCTGCCCAGTTGCTTTGGGGTTTATCTCCGCTGTTGCTGTGGGCTTGGCCTGGCTGGGGCTGTTCCTCCAAAATGGTGGAGCCCCGTTGGAGGGGGAGCGGCCAGGAGGCTATTTATCTCCGTAAGGGGCCTCTGTGCTCCCTGCTGCCCAGGGGGTTAGAGTGCCCAGAGATCCCCAGATTCCCTGCCTCTGGTCTAAGTGACCTGTCCTGCCCCTTTAAGACTTCCAAAAAGCACTCTCCAGTCCAAAACAGCAACAGCAACAATGAGAGAGGGAACAGGAAGAAAGGAAAAAAAAGGAAAAAACAAGCGATTTTTTTTTTTTTTTTTTTGTCCTCAGGTGCCGGTCCCAGGCACCCACTCACTGGTCCTGCTGCCCTGTCTCCCTAGCACCAGGGTCCCTGTCCTTTCAAGGCTTCCAAAAAGCAACCACCCACCGGTCCCGCAGGGAAGGAACGCTCGATATTCTTTGTCCTCAGGCACTGGTCCCAGGCACCTGCTCACCAGTCCCGCCGCCCTGCCTCCCTAGCACCGGGGTCTCTGTCCCTTCAAGGCTTCCAAAAAGCACTCGCCAAAAAGAGAGAAAAAAAGGGGAAAAACACGCGATTTCTTCTGTCCTCAGGTGCCGGTCTCAGGCACCCACCCACCGGTCCCACAGGGAAAAACACGGGATATTCTTTGTCCTCAGGTGCCGGTCCCAGGCACCCGCTCACCAGTCCCGCCGCCCTGCCTCCCTAGCACCGGGGTCCCTGTCTCTTTTAGGCTTCCAAAAAGCACTCGCAGAAAAGAGAAAAAAAAAAAAAGGGGAAATACGCGCGATTTCCTCTGTCCTCAAGTGCCGGTCTCAGGCACCTGCCCACCGGTCCCGCAGGGAAAAACGTGGAATATTCTTTGTCCTCAGGCGCCGGTCCCAGGCACCCGCTCACCAGTCCCGCCACCCTGTCTCCCTAGCACTGGGGTCCCCGTCCCTTCAAGGCTTCCAAAAAGCACTCGCCAAAAAGAGAAAAAAAAAAAGGGGAAAAACGCGCGACCTCCTCCGTCCTCAGGCACCGGTCTCAGGCACCCGCCCGCCGGTCTCGCAGGGAGAAACGCGGGATATTCTTTGTCCTCCGGCGCCGTTCCCAGGCACCTGCTCACCGGTCCCGCCACCCTGCCTCCCCTGCAACGGGGGCCCGTCCCTCTAAGGCTTCCAAAAAGCGCTCGCCGAAAAAAAAAAAACCGCTCCGGTTTCTCTCCACCCACCGGGAGCCAGGGGGAGGGGCTCTCGGGTCCCGCCGGGCCGGAGCTTGTATCTTACCCCCTTCGCAAGGCGCTGGGTTCTTGCAGGTGTGGATGTGGTCTGGATGTTGTCTTGTGTCCTGTGGTCTCTATTTTAGGAAGATTTTTCTTTGTTATATTTTCATAGCTCTATGTGTTTTTGGGAGGAGATTTCCACTGCTCTACTCACGCCGCCATCCTGGCTCCGCCTCTGATGCCTTTTTGAACAGCTTAACTTAACAAAAAATCTAGCTTAGCTTTCAACAGTTAGTTTTTAGGAGCTTTTTGACAGAAGAAGTATTACTGGAGATAGATTCCTAGTCTTGTCTTCAGAAAGAATTCAAGAATGGAGGCAAAAAGCTGGTGAGCTTTAGGAATTTATTTGGAGAATAAGAGTTTAAAGAAAAGCTAGAGTACACAGCTGGAAGTTGAGGGAGGGCAGACCCAGAGGGGGTTGCCTCCAGAAAACAATAGGGGAGACTTTTTATGTAAAGGGAGAGGAATACTCACTAAGTGTGGATAGGTTTCAAAGGAAACAAGCTGGACCTTCTCAGAGTTTGGGTTTGCTCCAGCCTCATGCTAGGAGGGGAGGGGTAGTTTCTGGCTCTGTTTGATTCTCATCAGAACTGTCATGTTGCAGGGAAGTATGATTTTTATTATGTTAATGAGATTGTAATGTATTTTGGGGTATATTTTGGGTCATTTCTCCTCCTTGTTGGAACCAGTCAGTTTGGCTGGTTTGTTGTCTGTATTCTTACTCCCCAAACTCTATGAACACAGCTTACACAGAATGTATAGACTGTAGATATCCAGCCAAATATAAATACCAGACACCTATAAACAATTACAAAGTCCCCATCTCCCTTCCTTGCTCATATCTGGCAATCTACCTACTCTAACAGGAGTACTAATACTTGCTGATTATCAAAGGTGGAAAATGTAGAGCACTTCATACACAAAACATAAGAATTACTTGAACCTCATCCGATTTTTTCCCCATGTACATATATTTGACTGTAATCCTGAAAATAGAGTATATAGTCTTCTTAAAAAAGTTTAACCAGTATGCTACTTTGGGCTGTATAGATAATTTAGAGCATTTTATATTTATATGTGCATATGCCTATAATGATTCATTCAGAATCATTTTTTAGTAGACAAATGCTGGTAAAAGGACATGAATATTTTAAAAGTTTTTGTATTTATGATAAACTTTCCTTTCAGAAAGTTTGTTGTTTTTAGGTTATGTTTCCATTAGCAGAGTATAAGCCTGCCTGTTCCCTGAAGCCTCACATATACTGAATATATGATTTTAAGTCTTGTTTAGATTGATAGGTGAAAAATTATATTTCACTTTTGTTTGAATTTGTATTTGTCAGATTGCTAGGAGAATAAGAAATTGTTTAATGAGCTTATTGGCAATTTCTGATTCTTCTTTTGTGATAGCTTATTCCTGAGGTCTATTTAGTCTATTTACTTAATTATTTGAGGTAGTTAATCCTTTTTGATAGGTCCTTTCAAGTTCCCAGACCTGATTCCAGTATGTGTGTGTGTGTTCAGGGTGTCTTCACAACATGACACCAAGCAATTCTTTGAACACCAGCAGGGTTATCTGAGAACTCAAACTAATTCTGACTCTATGTGACTGGAGACAGACCAGATTCCACAGGTTAAGGACTCGGTCCTATGAGACTGACTTTCCCTACCCCCATTCCAGATGCCAGTGGCAAACTCCAGGCTGTTTCCTGTGCTTCTGACCCACTGGCTGCAGATTGGAGGTTGTAACAACCTCTCCCGGATGTTGGACTAATTTGTTAGAGTGGTTCA
This sequence comes from Manis javanica, assembly GCF_040802235.1. Classification (NCBI taxonomy): domain Eukaryota; kingdom Metazoa; phylum Chordata; class Mammalia; order Pholidota; family Manidae; genus Manis; species Manis javanica. The sequence continues at coordinate 68,164,030 of NC_133162.1, forward strand.
CAGAGCTCAGGAAAACACGTAACGTTTCCCAGTTTAATGAAGGCTAAAGGGTACAAGTTAACAGCCCAATGAAGTACATAGGGCAAGGTCCCAAATAAAGGAGTTTCTATCCTCGCGGAGCTTGAGGCCTAGCTTGGTGGCACATGGAAGCCTTCTGGTCCCCAAGCTCTCTCTGGCAGGGAAGCAGGATGCAGAAGGGAGAGCAGAATTCTCCTGGGTGTTTGTGAGGGCTTCATTGCATAGTCAATATTGATCAAGTCATTTTGGCCATTGGTTGATTCAGCCTCTGGCTCCTGGAGTTCCCAAACTCTAATCACATGTTTGGTCCCCCTGGCAACCAACCTTTGCCCTTGGGTGGGGTCCAAGTCTCTTCATTAACATAACAAGACATCCATTTCATCCTTATGGCTCTGAAGCTTTCCAGGAACTGTGGATGAAGACCAAATATATCTGAGAGATATGTTTTGGTCATCTGAATGACCAAATATGTATTTCTTACAACTCAGTGTATTGCAGTAGGTGAGCTGATTTGGGGCATATGAGACCCCTCGTCTTCCCACCCTGCTTTGGCTTTATGCCCTATGTTGACACACACACGTCACTGCAGTCCCCATTGTAATGTGTGCTCTAGGAGATGATCAAGTCCTCATAGGAAAATGGAGGTAATTTAGCCCTGCTGTGGTCCTTTCATTGAAGTCTTTATTCGAGCAGTTTGTGTTTTTTTTCCAGAGCAAATGAAAAAGCCTCATAGAGATATTAGCAGTGTTAAGATCTCTGCTGTAAACCAGGGTTCACAGTCCCTCGAACTACCAGACATCACTTATTAGAACCACTGTGGTACATCACCTTCATTGAGCTGTCATTACAAGGCCATTATAAGGAAGAGCCATGTGAAGTATTATAATGCGTCTGTTGTGAAAATACTATTAAGGCCATTTTCTTTATAACACTGACATTCCAATATGTGAAAGATTCATTTAAAAAAATTCAGTGCTAGAAAATGTTAAAATGTCTTTCTATTCATTGTTTCTGATACTTGTGAACTGATCATGTTGTAGGTTTTGCTTGGCTGCCAGGAGACTCAGTGCCACATTTGAAGCTCAACTGTAGTGGTAGTATGGATTATTCTTGTCTTTTTTTTGTGTGTGTGTATGCTGTAGATATTTCATTTTAGTTTTATACTTTCACGTATAATTTCTTATTTCATTATTGGCTAAATTTTGTATAGGAACACACAATTTTCATGTTTTGTTTTGGGGTTTATTTTGGTTTTAGGCCTCTTCAAAGGCAACAACAATAAGTCCTTTTTGGAAGAGAGGTAAAGGTATAAATAGAAATAAATCTAATCTCTGGTATTGTATTTCTGAAAAGACCTATGATTAAGTAGTGTTTGCAAGTTTGATAAAGAATATTATCTTTATTTTCATAATGATTTTAAGGTTTGTTACAAAGTATTCAAATACATTAAGCAAGCGTTTTTCACATCAGTTCAGACAAAAGAGCTGCTACTACCAGGTGAAAAGGTAGAAACCATCTGCATTATTCTGGGGCTTTTATTTTTGAATTTGTTGGCTTCCTTTAATGTCGGTATGTCTCCAGTCCAAGTATCTCTCTCTTGTTTTAGGATATTATTTCTGTTCATTCACTGAGAAGTTAATGATTTTAATTAAGTTGGTTTTCCCAAGAATAAGTGCACAGGCCAAGACACCTTTGTCAATATCGTCTCATCTGTATGGATGTCCTTTGTGACTGTTCAGTGATATGGAACCGAAAGACCTAGTCATCAATACAAGAAGTTGAAAATCACCTATTTCCTTATACAGAAGTCAGCATTTTAAATAGAAATGTATTATATAAAGCTAAGCAAAGTGGAAAGTAAAAAGTATATTCCCGAAAGTTAAATATCTTAATATTTCTTGATTCAAATTATGGGCTTTAACTGCTCCAGGCTTTTGGAGGTAAGTGAAGCCATCTGTGTCCTGTACAACTTTAGGGAGAGCTATTTGCTGGACTACTTTAGCTCATTATGGCATTCAGGGTATTTCTTCTCCAGGGAAATGGTTTTTAACTATGTTTGGAAGGATGGATTTAAAGATTATTAACTTAACTCATCCTCAGAATTTTAGAAATGATGTTCCTGTCAAATCAGATAATTTTATTCCTGTTCATTTAAGAAGAATATGAGGAAAGCATTGGCTACATAGCTGTATTTAAATGCTGCTTGGATATTGGCACTCCCTTTCTCATTTTTTTTAGAGGTTTTCAATTCATATTTCAAAATTAGCTCCATATCCAGGCATCAAATCTCTCTTGTACCTATATATCTTGTTTTAGAATAATAGTTCTGGATTCTGATAACCTTATCTCTTCCCTGCGATGCTTCTGATTAGTTACCCTGTTCTTTTTGAAGCTGCCAGTCCAACATCTTGTGATGTCTTCCTTCTTTGCCCTGTTACCTGCTAGAGCCTGAAAAGGTGACCAGTTAGAGATACTACTGGGTGTGATTAATAGAACATCTTTAAATGTAAAGAAAGAAAAATTAACACACCAGGTGGAAGCTTTTTTGCAGGTTGGTTTTTGTGAAGGACATTGTTGAGAATGTTCTGTTTTGTGGATCAATGCTCTCTCTGACCATTCCCAGAAACCCTGCAATGGAGACGGTAACCTTCACCTAAGACTCTACAAAATCACTAATTACTGTTCACGTGCAATGAGTTAATTAGTACTTTGGGGGCATTTTGCCACTTCTAATGGTTTATTTAATTATCTGAAGTAGGCTTTTCCCATCTCAAGAGATATTATAATTGGCCTTTTGGAACTAAAGAACCATCTCAAGAAAACAAGAGCATCCTCCATGTTGGCAAACCACTTCTCTGACAAATGATCCCTTTGAAAAAACAGCCCTCAGATAGAGATCTTGGGCTGAAAAGGGCAAGCTCTGGCACAGTTTTCTAATATACTAGTTTTCTGGGTTGGTATGGGTGTTTTCAGGGATCAAAACAGAAGTAGAAGAGCTCTTTACTCAAATCCTTGCCTTGAGGCTGATTGTTCTCCAGGAAAAAGATCTCCGGGAGGGCAGTCAAAGGTGTCCTTTAGGAAATATTAGGAGAAGGCTCATCTGAGGAGATAGAATAAGGCTGTTTGGCTCCACCAGCCCTTTTTTTGTTTCCTTATGCAGGAAATATCAAAGAAAATGGAAGTGGTTTTAATGTTAATAATGATCAAGTTCAGTGAATAATGGCGGTAGGAAGAGAAATCAGGAAACAGGCATGGCACAATGGTTTGCACAAACCTCTAGGCGACAGTATGTAGTTCTTTAGATGTATTATTTTTATCCAAGTGAGAAAAAGTGTTAGTACCTATGTGATGTGTTTTAGTTACAGGTAAAATAAGTAGATGGAAGTCCCATAAGTGAAAGGAGATTAAAAAGGAAATTCAAATATGCCCCAGAGAGAAAACATGATCTTTCCCAAAACCTGGCTCCATAAAGCAAGAAAACTACTTGGCCCTCTCACGGAGGAGGACATTGTCAAGATTTAATTTTCCATTTTGGAAGTAAGCAACTTTTTCTTTAAAAGAATGCACAATACATTCATTTTAAGGTGAAATAATAATAATACTAGATTGATAACAAAACAAAACAAGTACTATGCCAAGTTGTGAGGGGCAGAGCTGTGAGATCTTGCCATCTGGCTGAAGGAGGGGAAAAGGTGTAAGAAAGAGTATGTCATGTGCATGGGAACATGCAGGGTACGGGGAATCTACCACCATGTTAGGGGAATGGAAATAGGGTGGGACAAAACAAGTATAAAAGGAAGAAATGAAAGATGAGTTTGCAAAAATAAGTTTATGCAGGAACCAGGGTGGTTTAGAAATACTTTTATGATTTTGAGCTCAACTCATCAGGAATGGGGAGGGGGATTCTTGAAGGCATTTAAGCAGGGAAGAACATAATCAGAAGTGGCCTGTATTTTAAGTAGAGAGAGAAATTAATTCTTGAAATGGAAAACCCTCAACAATACCTGATTACAGAATGAAAGTTAATATCTAGTTCCTCAAAGATTACTTCTAAAGAATATGAAAAGCATGCAGTCTGAAAAATAGCCAATTACATTTTTCCAACCACATTAAAACATTTATTCCTAAAATATTTCCAAGTGTCCATCAGGACAGACCTGTCTCATTAAACAGAGTTTCATCAGTTCTCTTTAATGCACATTATTTTAGGTGAAGTTGTTTCAACTGAGTGCACACATCTATTAGTGTTAAGTCATGTTGGATAATGAAGCACTGTTATTCCCATGGACCCGTGTTAGGTGGACCAGGGATTTTAATTAAATATCTGAATGGGTGTTGTACAGTAGATACTCTCTAGAAAGCATCTGTCAGGGTTAATATTTTACAAGTTATCTATGCCTCTTTCAACCTTTAATTATAATATTTCTAACTCTATATTCTTAGTTATTGCTAATCATTTCAAGCTGATACAGATAAAAATTACTTGATTATCCAAGTGACTGCACATTTCAAATGAAATAGAAAGCAATTTCAATGTCTATACATGTTTTATAAATTAAGTATTACTAGCATGTTACTGTATTTTTAAAAATTACCTCTTTCTTTTTCTAAGAGGAAATGAAAAACACTTGATATCCTGTGGTTGGAAGTATGTAATGCCTGGGACATATGTAACCAAACTCAATTCAGTAATAGCAGTGATTGTGCTATTTTATCAAATAAACAGATAAACTTGTTTATCATTGCCAATTCTTCAGCTCTCTTCAGACACTGATATGCAGTCCTTAATTTCTCAGAATTCTTCTTGACCATCTCAAGCCATTTTATCATTTAAGCATATGATCTTGCCTTCCCCACAGGTAGATTTTGGCCATCCCTGTCAGGGAAGTCAAAAAAGACTTGCTTTGGCCTTTTATTTTCAGGAATATGAAACACAGTATTGATTTTTAATCCTACTAGTACTGACTCTGGTCTTGGGGTGAATAACTGTGCTATTCTGACTTTTATCCCACTCAACTCTTTCATATTTCCAACCATCATCTTGAAAAAATTTATATGTTAATTATATGCTTCTGTTTAAGACTCATGATCTAACTGTCCTGTTAATGGTTCTTTCAGCTCCATTGATTATGAACCACTAATTGTAAGTTATTTCTATCCCTATGAAAGAAAGCTTAAACATTTATTTTCAGAATATTAAAGAAAACTTTGATACTCTTACTAGAAAAGATAGATTAAAAATACTTCAAAATACAAAGGAATTGTTTCCTTCTAAGGCCTATTCTTGATTCCCAGTTTTTTCCAATGCTGCTGCAGTTGGTATTATCTTATAATGATAGGCTGTTTCCTAAATGCAGTGGAGAGAAGAGCTAGGTCTCTCTTCTTCCTAGGAGTTGAAAATTCTCATTATGGATACTCAGAATATTAAAAGTTGAGGACTATATTCTCACTGGATCAGAATAATGACAGTTTAAGCAGAATTGAAACCTGTTGTATCACTGGCAATTCCTGAGTTCCAGAAGGACTATCTCATTATAGTTCTCATTTCATAAGTAAGGAAAAGAGCTATTTAATACATTTTGTGGGCAGTAACAGCATATTGTACCTTTGCTCTGATGTCTTTCTTCTTTGGCAGTTAAGAGACTACATTGGCTTGCAATGGAGAATATAAAAAACAGGATTGTTTTTTATACTTTAAGACCTAAGTCCCTGTAGTTCCCAGAGCTCCTTACAGATACTCATTTCTCTTTACTATGGAATATATTGTTAAAGAATAATTTTCAAAAACAGATAAAACCATGGCCCTCATACACATATAAAATGAACACACATTGAAAGTTTAACTCATTGATGAGGCAACTGGTAAGATGTTCTGACAAGTTCAAATGAGAATCTAAAGTACAGACATGATTATAGGTCAGAAATTATTGAAAAGAAGTGCAATTGGAGGCAAAACTGACCTCTTCCATAATGGGAGAGGGAAATTAATTGAGAGTCCATGACACAGAATGTTGTATGTCCACAGGCAGAAATTATTTTGCATTGCTATCTATAACCTACAGAGTTATGAAAGCCTGACTCAAGGTTAGAATGAGATAACCTGGAAGATTATGCTGTAGACAATGCAGTTTCCACCTGAAGTGCAGACTTTTTCCCCCACAATATTTTATTCACTTTTTACTTGGGTAACTAGTATTTCTCCATTAAAACTGATCTCAGGCATGATTCTTAGAAAGCCTTCCCTGGCACCTTCTACCTGGTTTTAAATTTCTTTCTACCTCTCAATATATCTTGTGAATAACAATAACTGTGTTTAATATGTGGCATTATAATTCAGTGCTATCTCTCTAAATATCTCTTCCTTAAGATTAGGACTGTATCTTATTTTTCATTTTGATAGTATATGTTTGCAGAATTTGGCACATAGACAATATCATAAGATGTTTACAGATGAATGAAGGAAGGAAGGGCTGATGAATGTGTGATTGAGGGGAGAGTACTTAAGCACATGTGTGATAGGCGAGCATCTGTCACCTTCTATGATGTGCCAGGGCTTTGAGTAAGGTCCAACCATCTCTAGGTTTCCCTTTGAGCACAGTGCATCTCAAATTACTATTACATTAAACTCCATGCTTTCTAACCTGCCTGTTGCCTTACTACTTGATCTCTGGAAAATCCTTTATACCTATACCTAACAAACCTCAATTTATATTTGTAAAATGTATTCTCTTTTTTATTGCCTAACCACCTGTCAGATACTAAAAATTATAGGTGTTTTAACATTATAGTAATATATTTGCAAAAGGAGAAAATTTTGTAAAAGAATAGCACTGATCTTGAACTATGTTAGAAATGATTTGAGGTGGGTGGTCAGAGAGTCCACACTCTTCTGGTATTGATAGCAATATAGCAAAAACAATGAAATGAGCTAGTTTTATTCTTGATATTTGACCCTATTCCAGCACTATTTTCCAAATTCCTTATGCATGTGAGGAATTAATGCTTTATTAGTGGAATCTATATCTGTTAGTGCTTTCTTTAAATTTACTGAGAACTGAGTCTAGAATGGATAGGCAGAAACTATGTCCATAGGTCATTAAATCTCAGATTTACGCACACAGAATTGTTTGAGAGGATTCTTGTTTGAGTATATGTTTGCACATGTATGTTCAAAACAGTAGAAATGTCCTTGAAACCACAAGATGCTTCCTGCAAAGGGGTAGAGGGCAGTAGAGAGTGCCTTGACTTTTGAATAAGAGAATTTGAGCCAGTTTCTAATTGCATGACCTGAAACAAGCTACTTAATTTCTTTTAGTTTTGTTTTCATAATATCTAAAAGGAGAATAGTAACCCTGATTTCACGGGGCTGACAGGAGGATCAGGGAAATAATGCATACAGCTGAGCTGTGGAAGCAACCAAGGGAAATGTTAGTTCCCCAGTCTTCTCCTGAGCACATCTTGCTCTTACCTGCATTTACTTATCTATCTTTTGTACTCTGTACATTACTTCCTCCTCAGTCACCATTTTCTTTAAATCCTTTATAATTTAGCTTAAAATCCACTCATACCTTTAAAAAAATTTTTTTTATTTCCCTTTCCTTGTCTCTGCCACCTAGATGGTGAGCTCAGTGATGGCAGAGGTCCTGGCCTGTCTTGTTGGGAGCCCCCAGAGCACCTCACAGGGGTCTGGCATACTGCTTAAGCCCTGTGGACTAAGATTCAGTATAGGATGCCTCTGTCTATGCCAGTTTACTTAGAGGAGTCACCTCATTTTTACGTGTGTTCTCTAGAAACCAAATAAATTGTCTCTGAAGCACAGACATGTTGGATTTATGGTAACAAGGGCTGTCCATGGTCCTGAATAATGTGATTCTATACAGTGGGTTTGGTTTTCTTTATCATGCTTTCCTGTTTGAGCAGCTTGTACCTATGCTTTCCAGCCAGAATCAGTCAGCATGCTTTCCTGAATTCACTGCTGCTTCAGGGTCCCAGAGAGTAAGGCCCGACCTTGGGTCAAATGAAACAACCCGTTCTATCACTAAAGTGTTGCTAGAAGAAGGAACAGTTGTTTATCAGTGCTTGTGATACTGAAGACAACATATTAAAACATGGATTTATTTTAACTCCCTATGTTCTGAAGAGGCAGTGAATATAAAATTCATTCCCTGTAGTTTCTTTGCTCTTATTTCCTTCTTCACAGTGTACTCATTCCTTCTGAGCATCTTTGGGCATGCATTGTGTTCTCTCTAATGAAAGAAGAAAAACTGTATCCATTATTCTTATTTTTAGCACTGTTGCTATGCTAAGCTGTAGCCCAGGAATCATATTAAAAATCAATTCAGGATCTAAATTTTTATTCTCTTGAAAACTATGGCATTGCTATTTATTCTGAAAATATGTCACCATATATGAGTCTGTCTGTGTCTATATTTCCTATCAATTGTTGGAAAGATATTTTTCATTGACTTAAGGAATGAGTCAAAAATAGGTACATAGAGATTGGGGGCAAACTTTGCCAAGTTTCCCTCTGGATTCTTGTGGATAGGTGGAGCGGCAATTCTTTCTTTCCTACTGTCTTAATAGTACTTGCAGTACCTTTAGGGTGGTGTTGTGCAGCACAAAACTTACTCTACTGAGCAAAGTGATTGGCATTTGTGCTTTTAATCACCACCTCATGATTAGAAGACTTCCTGATATATAAATTGAGTGACCTAAAATTTTTTTACATGAAATTGAGGCTTTACGGTGTATACTGTTGAGACAATAATTTGCATTCCAGGCTGCTCACGCAGTTGCACATGTGTAAAAAGCAAAAATGTGCACCTGTTATTTCTGCAGTGGCATCTGAGGCTGTTTCTTGCTGTTTGTCTATTATTTTGATTCTCAGTAGTAGAATCATGGACAGGAATGGGATTTGCCTCCAATCACAAGGTCTTTTAAAAAACAAGAGAAGATAATTGCCTTGAGGAGTATGAAGCCATCGGGATTTCTGGCAAGAATTGTGTTTAACCTAAAAAAGATTGACTTAATGCTTTAGGCTATTCCATAGGAGCTACACCTTGCTTTAAATGAGAGAAACAAGCTAGCATCTAAAAGAAGCTGTAGCGATAGAGGGGAGAACATTAAAGTTGAAGAGGGCCAGTTCTGGGCCAAGCATTATTTTATTTGCTTTCATAATGCCTAACTCATTTAATCATCCTAACAACCCTAAAAGGCAAGGATTATTATCCCCATTTGACAGATGAAGAAACCAGGTTCAGGGAGATTAGACAACTTGCTGGTTGCAAGATGTTGACCTAGCCTTCCAAGCACTGTAACTCTAAACCTGTGATTTATTTTATATGATACTAAAAGCAAGATGTACCTTTTTCTCCTATAGAATATCCACCATATATTTTTTTTATTGTGGTAAATAACTCATAAAATGAGATCTCTGTTCTTAACAAATTCTTAAGAGTATCACTAGCTATGGGCTCAATGTTGTACAGCAGATCCTACAACTTTTTCATTTTGCATGACTGAAACCACACCCATTGAATAGCAGCTCCCCTTATGTTTGTACATCTGTAACTAAATCCTGAATCCTCCTTTATCCTCCCTGCAATGTCTGCTCATTTGCTTTTTGTTTTTGGATAGAAAGGGAAGGAGCATCACCATAGTGCTGAGCGCAGGGGTGTTGTTTAGTCAGCAGATCTTGGGGCAGTGACTTCCTGTAACATGTCAACAGCCATATTAACTAGAAAGATGATCAGACTATTAACAAGCTGTTGTACTAATCAGTGTGAGATGAATCAGGTTATAATGTACAGTCATCAGCACAGCCTCTGTTTCTTTTAGGCTGCAGACTCTTCATGTGGTTTGCATTCCAAGTTGAGAGTGCCCCTCTGAGTCAGACAAAGTATGTTTTTAGTCACACTTATTTGAGAACCCTCTGTGGCAGATCACAGACAGTACTTCCCTGTCTGGTGGAGAAGCCCCTGGATAGAGTCAGACTGCCTCACAGGTTCCACTCCAGAATGATCAGCGGATCCAGCACCTCCAGATGACCCTTGGCACAGGGCTGGCCAGAAAGTCAGGGCACAAAGATTCTCTGTACTTTTGCTGGGCACCGTGCCCAGCTCCTTCAGGGCAGAACATGAATTGGATTTGGTCTCCATGGCACCAGGGCTACAGATGAGCCACAACAATCCTCAGGCGCCTGCATTGTCTTGGATGTATGCGCATGATGCATTCCACCAAAAAAATCCTGTAGGAAAAGCTTATCCTGCCCCTAACCGAAGACAGAAAAAAATTCTCTCCTTTGTCCCTTTCTTGTTTACATTATTTAAGCAACATGGTCTTTTATGAATACATGCAGTACTGGAAGACATCAAAAAGGAGTCTGCTTGACCCCAGTTCATTGTGCAATTTCCTCTTAAGTTTGGTGAGCCTCAGTTTCCTCTTCTTTTAATTGGAATATTAATGGCATCTGCCTCACTCATACATGACAGAGTTGTGAGAATTAAGGGGAAATGTGTGCAAGAATTTTGCAGACTGTTAACGTGATGGACAGCCTGTGTTGTGAATACTCCTGCAGGAATCAACTCAGTAAGCATTAGGTCTGTGGCACGCAGGAGGTGCTCACAAATGGCTTTGAATTCATGGAAAGGAATCTTAATGTAGGAAAGGAAGAGAGGGAGAGAAGAGTGGAGGGAGGGAGAGGTCTTGGGGGAGGAGAGGACAAAGTAAAATGAAAAGTCTCAAACCCTTTTGAAATGAACAGTCTAACAATCTTAAAATACTGACCTTGTTCATTATGGGGTAGCTGAAGGATATAACTCAGAAGTTGTTTAAAACATACACATACACATACAACTTTGATAAAATGAAAGCATACCTGATATTCAGAATCTTGTACATACTAAGTTAGTTATGTTTGTAAACTTTCTTTTGAACAGTGTAGTCCAAGCTTATTTCATAATGAGTATCTTTAAATCACCTTTTCCTGTCATATTCTCCTAGTATCTTTAAGTAAGTTTAAATAATAAAAGCACCTATAATAATAATTTCTGAGTCTTTGTCAAGTGGCAGGCAAAATGCTAACCCTTGATTACATATTGTCTCATTTAATCCTCTTGGTAGCTCTCTGATGGTAGGTATTACCGTTATACCCATTTTGCAGATGAGAATGCTTGGAAAAGTTATATTACTCAACAAAAATGGCAGTGCTCATAGCAACAGAGTGAAGACTTAATTTCAAGCTACTGCAATCCAGCACCCATAATTTTTGTTTTGTTTTTTTTTTGTCTAAGTAGCGATGCAAGATTTCATTTGGCAAGCCTAGAGGGGGCTTTTATGAAGCTAGTTTGGCCCTCACTGACAGCTACGTCCACTGCACGGAATGAACTGTTCAGATGCTTAGTGTTAGCTTGGCACAATGAGCCATCCTCTCCCACTCAACCATTTACTTCTGTGACCACCACCTGAGGTCATTTTTGTCTTTCCTTCTTTCCTTTGTCTTGACACTTGACATGCATCCCCGTCCTGTCTCTCCCAGCTCGTCAGTCTGGTTTCTGTCACTCTCTTAACCCTGTTCCTGAGCATCTCGTTCCTCCTTCCTCACCAACACTGGCCTAGTGAGGAAGGCAGAGCCTCATGTTCTATGTCAGGTTGTTTTATGAAGCAACTAACCCCGTCTAAGCTCAGGAGAGCATGCTGAGCAGATCTGTGGAAACAGCACTCAGCTGTTTATTTTTGTAAAATGTATTCTGATGGTATTTTCCAAGGCACCAAAGTTATCTAACCCCAAAAGACACACAGGCTGTATTATATAAAGAGGATAATGTGTAATGCAGCTTAAAACTCCTGGAAAAGTTCTCATTACTACTATTGTACAGCCAAATTCCAGTGCAAGGCAGCCCATTTGTGAGTGATGATTAGCGCTGCCAACGCCCCTTCAGTAGCAGGAAAGGATGTTGTGAAATGATCCAGCTTCCATTAGAAAATAATGACTGTCTTGGCTAAGCCACATTCTTTTAATTAAATACTAACAATTCCTAGTAATCAGAGAGCCTATTAGCCATGAAATTCGATTCCAGTATCGGGGACTATTCACTTATCAAACGGGAGCCAAATAATTGTGGGTGGAATTTACAGTGCCACATTGGGGACAGCATTAAATATTATGGAAATAGCACTGGGGTATAGCTCCAGCTCTGGGGATATGTGGCATTTTACAATTTCAGTAGCAAGTTAGGCTGGTGATTAACAGAATGCAGTCATTAATTTCTGAGGCATGATATTTCCTCTTTATTCTCTTGAGAACCCAGGATTTTGCAGAACTGTGAACCTGTCATGAATTTCTGCATAGCTTTACTGAACTTTCCTGAATTTCCATCAGCTGCCTTGAAATCCTTGCCCCAGAAATCCTTGCCATGGCATTAGTCTTATTTCATGGAGGGAGGTTTTTGTGCTCCATTTTTGTAAAATGTATTCTCATGGTATTTTTCAAGGCACCAAAGTTACCTAACCCCAAAAGACACACAGTCTGTATTATATAAAGAGGATGATGTGTAATGCAGCTTAAAACTCCTGGGAAAGTTCTCATTACTACTATTATACAGCCAGATTCCAAATTCCTGCCTAAAGGGGCAACCTTTAGGCAGACTAGAAACCACTGAGAGTTTGTCCTTTCAGCGAGCTCACCTCCTAGTTGTCTAGCCTTTCTCCTGACGGTCTCGCCTGTACCTGTCCTCCAGCTTACCTGCCCAACACTTCTCCATGCCTCCCAATCCCTGCTTAGGGAAAGGGAAAGCACAAATTCACTGAGTACCCACTAATGCCACAATTTGTATCATGTAACCCACGCACAACTTTTGGAAGTAGGGGCTTACTGCTTAGGTGTGTGAAGATTAACCACTCCTCCACAGTACAGAGTTAGGAAGGGTAAAAGCGGAATTCACACCCAGGTCTGTCCAGTCTCAAAACATTTGTCCTGTGCATTATTCCCACTATGAAAATAAAAGGGGATGAGGTTTTTGGTGAATGTATTAATCTGCCATAGTTATTTTGACTTAAATTTCCTTAAATACAGTTCTAAAGGATTTTAATCTTGGAAATTTTCATGCTTTTCACATGTAGCATTGTTTCATTGCCAACATCAATAATTCAATTCTAACATAGGAACTTCCAGTATTTTCAAATATGCATACAACATACACACATACATATACATAAACAATGTACATAAACACACATGTACATATACATGCATGTGTGCACACACAACTATAGTATGCATACAGATAATTACACACACATGCATATGCATTCATAAATAGAAAACTTTTAATGATATTTTTCTTTCTGATATGTTGGGGCTGAATTCATCTAATCAAAAATCTCTCCTTTTGTACCCACATATATATATGTATATTTTCAAATGGGTCAGCCAATTACCTACCAAACACTTGGATTCTTCAAGACAATGAAAGTTAAAAGCAGAATGTTCAGCAGATGAAAAATTCAATGGCAGACTCTCCAAAGAGTAAGAGAGGAGAAGACCCCCAACAGGGATGCATAGAGAGGGTAAAGCAAATTGCCTGTTGTCACACATTAGGAAGGATCAAGCTAGCCATTCAGTCCATGTTTAGCTGGCTCCAAAGGCCACATTCTGTTCACTACATTAACACACTAATGTCAGAAAAAGGAAAGGCCAAATTTAAAATTGTCTTCTCCCTGTCCTATTGCATCTCAGAATTTTTAGTATATTTGGCTAAGTTTTGAGGTTTAGGCATGTTAACTGTTTTTCTAAAAGCCTTTCTAGTAGAAAAATAGGGAAGTATGGCCTTCAGACATACCCAACAATTAACAGATTTGCTTGAAACTAAGTGTTCAGTGCATCATTTAGAGTTAACAGGAAAAGTGTTGCATGTCACCTGATTTTAGAAGGACCAAATGTCATTCAGTGTCTGCTGTGAATGCTGCTGACTTGCTGAAGTGGGATGCCACAAGTAGTTAACTTGTGTCCCCACTTACTTGGAAAATGCTGTTACCAGACTCCTTACAAATATTCCAGTTATAAGGCCTTTGACTGTTTCAAGAATTCGTGAGTTCACCTTATTCCTTTATGGTAAAGAGTCATTGTTTCTTTTGGGTGCCTCCGTGGAATTCTTCCCCCAAGCAGGAAACCAAGCAGTTTCACAGGGCATCCTTGGGATGTGTGTAAACCTTACCTTCACTCTTTTAATACTTTAATCCTTCATCACTTCTAGATCCCACTATGAGCCTGAGGTGAAGGGTGGGAACATATTTTCTCCCCACAGGAAAAAGACCAATATACTTACTTCCTGATATAAATGTTTTTCTCTCAATTTTACCTATAAATCTGCTTCATTTCCCAGCATCTGTCTCTATACCTAATGGCTTGTATTCTGGCCAAAGCCACTTTGGAGAACAATTTGTAAGCAAGAGTGAGTAATTTCTCTCATTTGTAAGCTACTGCTGCTCTAAAACACAGCTTTTGCCTTGTAAACAGAGGTTATTTTGCTTTGGTCCAGAACAACATTCCTCAGAATATCTGTAGGTAGTTGATAAGCCACCAAGTGTTTCTGGGCAGAACACTAGATATATGACAAGGCCTGGATTTGCTGTCACTGCTGTTTTCCATATGAAACAGTGACTGGTTTCCTGATGTATGTGTTTCATTAAATGACACTGCCATCTTCCCAACATCAAAAGTGGAGTTGACGATCCTCTAGTCCAATCTCCTTATTTTATAGTAAAGAAAACAGGCCCAGAGAGGTGACGTGATATGATCAAGTCACCCAGCATCACAACTGGGGCCTGAGCCTGGATCCTCTGAGTCTGCGTATAGTTCACTTTGAGGTGCTGTTTAGTATAGTCAACTAGGAACACGTGGACTATCACATTTCAGAGGGATTTTTGCCCAAACCAAATAAACTCAGTTGAGGAGCATTTAGGGGACGATGCTCATTTTGAATATTACAACAAAATTATCAAGAGACGATTTTTTGAAATCCAAGTATATTTACTTTATTGAATATTTAAGCTTGGACATGATATTTGTTGCTCTTGCATTCATTTGTGATGACAGGTTTTAAAGTATTGTTGGCAAATAGCTTTCTTAAGTAGCTTAATCTTCCCAAATATCCATGCATGATTGTAGATTTTCAACTATGTTTTAGAGGGTTAAACAGGAAATGTCTAAAATGTCTGGAGAAAATTAATATTTTAAGGGTTACATTTTAAGTTACTGATCAATGTCTCATCCAAATTGAAAAAAAAATTGCAAATGCTTCATTATACCGTAATTTCCCCACCATTTACTACCCTAAGCCTTAAATTTAATATACTCATATGGGAAACAAAGTGTGTACATTTATAAACACATTTAGAATTATCAATGGAAGCTTGACTTTCCTTGCAGGAAAGTTCACTGTGGTTAGGAATTCATTAGCGTCGTAATGTGTAAGAGACTTAACCTCCCATTTTCAAAAGAAAGATGCTCAGGTTTTCCACAACTATTTTATTAGGTCATTTGAGTTATATGTGTTGAACATGTGTCTTGTGATATTTTTGTCATTTAGTTTTTATTTTTTTTTAATATCAAGAGAAATACTAGGTTAGACAGAAATCATTTTGAATAATAATTATACAGTAGAACACAAACTGACACGTAACGGTAACATTTGTAAAACATTTTATTGCAGATTTTTTTTTCTAGGAGGACCTGAAATTTGGTATTATTTTTATTCTGCTATATTGATTGTTAGGTATGTACACAGTTTCTTGCTTTCTCATTTAAAATTTGGAATCTATGGCAGTGTCATTGGTCCCTGGGAAATAAATGATGTCATTAAAATAACATTAGGACTTTAAGCTTCTCAAACCCAGAATCATTAACTTTAAGTGAGGACAGTAGCATGGCAGAAATTAATGATTCTTCTAGTGCTTAATTCAAGTTTTGTGAAATCTACATTCTGTTGATAGCACCTGAGGGAGGAGAAAACAAATAAGCAAGTTTATTTATACTTAGTGTTACATTTTATTCCTTACCTCAATCAAATATTAGCTCATAATAAAATACTGAAAAAAAAAACTTCAGCTGTCCCTTGGCTCTGTTTGTGCTCGTGGTTTTATAGTCGTAAGTCATTCTTCAGTGATGAAGATCTTTTCTTTGAAGTGTTACTTTAGGTTAGAAGAATTAATGATGTAATTCTTTTTAATCATGTAATCTCATTCTTTAAATTCTTAATTTTGATTACTTTCTCCATTGGGTAGAATATATCTACATGATTTTTGTGTTTGAGAGTATCACCTCGTTACCTTCACACAGGAAACACAGCATTGGTAGGAATAACATAAGGATGCATTTTCAGGCAGGTGTTTTGCTTTACTTTAAGCATTTTGGCTAATATTTGTAATGAAATAGTAAAAATTGGGATGGGAACACTTGCTTGTTCACTAGTTCTGCCTACAGTATGGAAACTCCTTTTCATGATATGCTCAGCTCCTTTCCCAGGGCAGGGGGGTCTTCAAGTAAGGCTTTGATTATTACTTCTTTTCTAAGATTTCTGCTTTATTCTTTAAGACTGTCTATAATCCTTAGGTTTTGATTTCTGTTATCTGCCTTCAGCATCAGCCATAGGAGGGACCTGCATTTTCATCTTACGATTTTTGGATGGCTCAAGTATATTCTTCACATTACTTCTTATATTTTACTCTAGATGGTTTGTGTTTCTTAAGTTTTCCAATTGTTTTTTTTTCTGCTGTTGCCAGTACAGCTTCCTTAAATTCTTCATTATTGCATCCATTTTTTTTATAAGGAGGCTGCCAAAAAGCTTTTCTAGAATCTTCTTGTAGTTAGACTATAGAACATTATTGTCTGTTCCACATGACCCTCCTTTATACTGTTTCTTCTGTGATACCAGGGTTCTTGTTCTCAAAGTCAAACTTTGCAAACGCTCAAAAGGCAAGCAGGAAAAAAAAGGGTTTTTTATTTAGAGAAAGTGATAGTACAAAACTCGGGCAAGAGTGCCCATGTGTGGGCTGTGTATCTCAGACTTAGCTGAGTTGTCTAATGTCTATGAGCTCCCGCTGGAATGCTGTTCCTTGTTTTGACCAATCTAATTGAAAGTTGTCTATATTTCCAAATTTGGCTTGCTGTTGTGACTCTTACTGCTAGCAAAAAAAAAAATACACAAGGGGTTCCTCCCCGACCCCCCATCCCCCCACCGCAGCCACCGCCACCGCCACCCCCTCCACTGCAGCAGCATTCTGTTCTTGTATACTCTTGAGGCCCTCCGGAAGCTTCTTGCTTTTGTTCTTTCCCAAGGCTCCTTATCCTGTTCTAACTAGACAGGGGCTGCCTCTGCCTTTTTCCGGTCTCATCAACACATTTCTCTCATTTTCTAAGTCTCTAGAATTCATGTGTGATTTTCCGTGTATTCGTATTACAGTGAGAAAAGCCCATTCCAGACCATGTGTTTCCCAAGATACAGGTCTATGGAAAGCCCGTGTCCATTTGGATGTTGGTTGAATTCTCCTTTCAGATCAATAGCTGAGTAGTGATAGATATGGTTAGCCCACAGCCCATTCAAAGCACCAAACTGGCATTCATCTAGGGTGATCCTGCTGGTTTGAGACAAGGCTTTCTCTTTAAACCATCTGCTAACTGATATTCTGAATCCACAAAACCCATAGAACTAACATTCTAATAATCATAAACCCTAAGAATCTACATTTTTTCCTACTTTTTCTGTAGTGCTTAATTTGCAGGAATGGTATATTGTAGAAAGGAGTATTTTTTTCTAATTTCCTCTACTGTCTATCATCTCTCCATACCATATATTACTCAGCAACGTCGTCTCCCTTTGCTGTTGTATTCTCAGATTCTAGCTCTCGGATTCTAGCTCTGTGCAGATAAGCTAAGAGGGCCACCAGCGGTGAGGCTGAGGGAGAACAGTATGCTAACTGCATTTGGTGTTCAGGCACTAGAACATTCCAGTATGTTCTTAGACTCAATATTGCCAGGTTTAGAGAGGCTTTTCATATTCACTGTCATCCCAACCTCATCCTTCACTTCTAATTTTCTTCATATATAGCTCTCAGAGATTACCCTGTTTAGTTATTTTACTATAAACTGCAGCACATAGGATATCCTGAATGAATATTGTTGGCTGGGTGAATGGATGGATGGATGGATGCCCAAATGGATGGGTGTGTAGATAGCTGTTTAGGATTCTCATTGGCTGAGATTTGTGTTTTTGGTCTGTAAAGCATAATGTGGTGAGGGGTGGTTAGAAGGTCTTCCTACCTGCTATCAGATCTTTCTCTGCCTTCATAGAGGTTTTGATAGAAAGTGTGAGAGACTGTCACAGGCTGCCAACCCGACACCATTTTAACCACCCAGACTGATTCTCTTTTGTTGGCTCCTCTGCTCTCTGCCTCCTGCTTTCTCTCGAGCTGTTTCTAACCTCTGTTCTGTTTCTCCACCAAGCTTGCTCTTGTTCAAAATTCCTCCTTACGCTTGCTTCTCATTTTGCCCCTGTCATTCCCTTAGCCACATCTCGGTGCCTCCCACCGTCTCTGTCCTCCTCTGTCAAATATAAAATGTGGTTCTTTAACTTTGGAGGGAATTTATATTTCTTATTTGCAGCTTTCTGGAAATTGTGGAGAGCTTGTAGGCTGTGATCAATCTGGGGACATTTAATGGAAGTAAAATGGGTAAAGCAGTATGTCTAGAATTCCTCAAATTGATATTTATCTATTTCCATCCACTCTTAGCTATTTTAATACAGATATAACTTTAACTACCAGAAAACTATAGATAGTAATTGATTTTTAGCTTCCTATTTCAGAAGCTACAGATAAAAGGATATTAATTTTAAAGAGGTCACTCAATCAGAAAATGCATTATTCAATAACAGCAGTGAGAAAGCAGTGGAATGGAACTCAGGAAATCTGAGGACTCGCTCTGACTCTGCCTCTTACATTCCCCTCTTGGGGTTCCCATGGACTTACTCTTTAAAATGACCAAGTTTTCCATCACCTTTATACACAAAGAATCTCCAGTCTTGTGAGGCTGACTCTCCTTATGCATTCATGCTCCTATCTGACACCCAGTTGTCCCAGAATGTTCCAGCACTGGCTAAGCATCACCAGTGATGCCCAGCTCAGAGTCTAAGAAGTGGCTACTAACATGCTGCTCTGATAATGGATATTACTTCTAAATTAATGTTAGTAATAAAGGACTCAGTATTAGCTACATTTTGACACAGCACATTTTAATCCCCTTTTGTGTGAAAGATGAAAAATGAACAATTCAGTTTTCAAGTAACCATAATAATAGTATTTAGAACAATGGACCTGTTTGTTTTTTCTTGCTTATCTTATAAAGGATCATTATTATTATTAAATTTAAATTATTTCCAACCCTGTTCTTCCCCTACTTATGAACCATTGGGCCAAGGTCAAGGTGGGATTAAACTTCTTGCTTAACCCAAGGCAACATCCACCCATCCCTGCTGATCTGTGTTGTGACCTCCCGCAAACATCATTCTGCACTCCAGTTGGATCCCTTGTTATTGCATTATAGGTTCTTTGCTGCTTTTATGCCAGTATTTATAGTCTTCAGCTTAATTTATATAAAACTGACAAATAGTTAGAGATTTAAAAGTGTACAATGTGATTTGATACATATGAAAGTATTCCCCATTCCAATTAATGAACATATCCATCACCTCACATGCTTATTTTTATTTCAGTGTGATCAACTAAAGTCACTGTATTATATATTAGATCCTCAGACATATTCATCTTATAATAGAAGTCTGTATTCTTTTACAAACCTCTCCCTGTTTCCTCTAGTATTTATACTTCAACATCTACCTGGAATCCTCTTTTTATTTCTTCTCAGAATCTTTCTCATCCTTCAGAGCCCTTCACCTACATTTTTAAATCCCTTGTTATCACACCATAAAATGCTTTAGACTCTCCACAACTCAACCAAATCTTCTTGCCTTTATTAGTCCTTAGAACTTGTTATGAAGTGCACTTAGAAATATTATGTATGCATATCTATTCACCCTTAATTGACTTCAATCTCTCTTTTTAAAAAAAATGTAGGCTCTTTTTTAGAGGAGTTTCATATTCACACCAAAGAAAAAGAAGGCACAGAGATTTCCCATAGACCCCCTGGCCCCACACATGCTCAGCCTGCCCCATTATCACCGTCCCCCACCAGAATGGTACTGTTGCATTTGATGAACCTGCACTGACACATCATTATCACAAAGGGCAGAGCTGACATTAGGTTCACTCTTGGTGATGTATATTCCATGGCTTTGGGCAAATTTAGAATTACATGTATCCACCATTATAGTATCATACAGAATAGTTTAACTGCCCCAAAATTCCTCCGTGTTCCATGTACTCATTCCTTCTCCAATATCTGGCAAACACTGGTCTTTTTACTGTTTCCATAGTTTTGCCTTTTTCCAGAATATTGTATAGTTGGAATCACACAGTAAATAGCCTTTTTAAATTGGCACATTTTAATTAGTAATATGCATTTAAGGTTCCTCCATGGCTTTTCATGGCTTCAAAGCTCATTTCTTTTTTGCATTGAATAAATATTATTCCACTGTCTGAATGAACCACAGTTCATCCATTCACCTACTGGAGAACGTCTTGGTTGCTTCCAAGTTTTGGCTATTATGATTAAAGCTGCTACGAACATCTGTGTGCAGGTTTTTGTTCCGACATCGTAAGTACTCAGGACTGCTATTCCTGACCATACAGTAAGAGTATGTTTGGTTTTGTAAAAAAATGCTAAACTGTCTTCCAAAGTAGCTTTACCATTTTGCATTCCTACCAGCAGTGAATGGTTGTGGTATATTGCTCCATACCTGTCAGCATTTGGTGTTGGCAGTGCTCCAATGTCGTAATTTGCATTTTCCTGATGACATATGTTATGGAACATAATGTATACATGTGACATGGAACATCATTCATTAGCTTATCTGCTATCTCTATACCTTCTTTGGGTAGGTAGGTATCTATTAAGGTCTGGGCCATTTAAAAAATTATGTTTTTTTTTTTTAATTGTTGAATTTTAAGATTTCTTTATATATTTTGGATAACAGTTCTTTATCAGGTATTTTTTGGCATGTATGTTCTCCCAAACTATGCTTTGTCTTCATTCTCATGAGTGTCTTCTGCAGAAGAGAAAATGTTAATTTTAATGAAGTCCAGTTTATCAGTTATTTTTTTCATGGATTATGCACTGGGTGTTATATCTAAAATGTCATTGCCAAATTCAAGGTCATCTAGATTTCATTCTATATTATTTTGCAGGAATGTTTTGGACATTTAGCTCTGTGATCCATTTTGAGTTAATTTTTGTGAAGGGTGTATAGTAAGTATCTAGATTCACATTTTACACATGGATGCACAGTTGTTCGAGCACTGTTTGTTGAAAAGGCTATCTTTTCTTCATTTTGTTGTCTTTGCTCCTTTGTCAAAGGCCAGTTGACGATATTTATATGGGTCCATTTCTGTACTCTATTATGTTCACTGGCCTATTTTTCTGTTCTTTCGTCAATACCATACCATCTTGATTACTTGCGTTTTATGATTGCAATCTCTTGTAATCCAGTATTTCAGTTTTTGCATTTTTTGTTATTTTTCAAGAGCCCTTACAATAGAACCTTGGCTGTTGAGGACTTCGGCAAATATATGTTAAGTTAAATGCTATCCGCACAAAGGTGAATGACAACTGTAGAGCAGGGTGGTCAAGAATATAGAAGAAGAGTGTCTGCATATGAATTGGGCTCTGCTTACCAGCTGTGTAGGATAATTATTACACCCACTTCAGTGATAAAATAATTTATTACACAGTACTTGATATAAGGCAAATGCTTAATAAATGTTGCTATTGTTGTTATTACTCTTTCATTCAGGATACAATAAATTAGGTTTCAAATGTAATTATTTTATTAGAGATATGCATTATCTTATGCAAACTTTTGATAGATGACATGGCTTATTTAAACTATTCCAGTTTCAGCTGGTGTGTGTGTGCATGTGTGTGTATGCATGTATGTATGTATGTGGATATCCTGTACTATCAGACCAGTTGTGTATTTATTTTGCACAATATTGAATAAAGTCTTTTGATCCATTTTTCACCTCTGAAGTGTTTTCTTTCATAATTTCTGAGATTATTTCCTCATCTACTTTGTTCTCTCTTACTCAAATCGAATTATAAATAAATTAGTCCTGAAATGTTAATACTATATCTCCATTATTGTCTTTATTCACTGAGTTTTATAAAGACTCTATTAAGTACATGTGTACTTCAACCATTTGAGTTTCTGCATAATCTATTCATGCCTTTGTGTGTTTCATCTCAATCTGATTTATCATGATTTTAGATTATTAGCCCTTAATGACTGCGTATGTAGCACTTTCTTTTGAACCACATTATTATTTCCTTAAGGAATGCCTTTCTTTGAATTATACTTCTTTTCATAGACTGAGATAATTTTTAGTTAATGAAGTTTAAATCTGAACAATACTAGATTATAAGGAAGACATAGTTGCAGGAGGTTGTATCTGAGGTTAATGTGATACTATGTAATTTGCTTTAAAAGTCACACCTGATTTTGAACCCAATAGATAGTTTTACTATCAAATTTAGTTTACTCTGTTAAAGAATGGATTAAAAATGTGATAATCATTTTTATGCAAGTAATACATTAAGTAACTTAACATTCTTTTCTAGATCTCAAGAAGAGATCTATCTAAGGGAGAAAGAGAGAAGACTGAATCTCAGTCATTGTCTGAGGAAGAACAGCAGGTAGAATATGGTGGAAAAGGATTTCACAAAATCTCTGACATGTATATCAAAAGTTTGCCTTTAAGGAAATGATCCTCGTTAAGTCTGTGACTATTGTACTGGAAAAAAAATGCACTTTTTTACTTAGAAGATTCATTGATCCTTTAAAACATTATAAATCCCCTTAGAAAAAGTCTTAGCCATCTTAAAGTGGGTTGCAGCACTGGCATATGTATAATATTGGGCTACAAGCCAAATACTGTATGTAGGGTTTTTTATAAGGTAATGACTTCATCTCATTTTCTAGAATGTATGATAGGCAGAATGGGCATTGTTCTCCTCATGAATAATGTTCAAGTTAGGCAACTGCAATCCTAAGTATGAATATTCAATTGGTTTAGGGTCACTTCAACAAAGAAAAAACAGAATTGCATATAGTTGTGGTCATGAAGGATTTATTGGTCTCCCTGTCCTGAGACCCGAACTTTCCTTGGTCTTCCCTGAACATGTGTCAACTTCACCAACGTGAAGGATACTCTTTCAGATGCCTGAAAACTGAGTAAGTCCACAGGGAAATGGAACAATAATCCTTGGGGTCAAATTTGATAAGGCAGCTCTTCATTTACTCCTCTGGCATGGGACTTACATTAAACAGTCAACCACATTCTAAACACTACACTAGACACCAGTATGCAAGAGGGATGGGCTATCATTTCCGTGCCTTAGGCACTCACATAGACTCTAATTGCATCTGTGGATCTTAAGGACCGAAGAAATCCATGTGGAGTTTTGGCCACATTGTTTTCATTAGCTGCTGAGCTGTTCTGAATTTGTTCCCTGAATTATTTCAAGGATGAAAGTATAGACAAATTAAAGCATGTTCAAGCAAGAGAAAGAAAGTGATTAAGAAGAAGGAGAGCTCTTTTAACAGGAGTCTAACAATGTGTAGCTTAGCTTGACAATAGTAAGTGCAGCTCATGATAATGATATATAAATATTTGATTAATATAAACAGGCACAGCATTTCATTGTTCAGTGAGATTCAGCTAAAGATAACTAGAGCAATGCAAAGTGCTTATGAAAGGGAAATTTAAAGTAAACTTAAGAAAAAATGTTTCCTCAGAGAAAAAATGGGGCAACGTTATAGGAAAACGTTGCACCTTTACAAGAAAATACGGAACAAGGAAATTCATGATAAAAACAAAGAATTTATCAACAGTGGACTTACTCTTTTATTCACTAATTCATCAAATGTTTTTAGGTTGATTTATATTTGTAACATTTTCTTTGCTCCCATATCTTCTGTTCATTCATTTATTCAACAGATAGTTGTTGAGCATTTCAGTGTTGCAAGAATTTCGAGACACAGGCATTACATGTTATTTAGGGTAATGCTAGTGTCTGTAATATCCTGAAATTTCAGTAGTTTAACATGGCACAATTCTAGTTCTCACTCGAATGAAGTCCCAATAGAATGTTTCTGTCTGACAGGAAGGTGTGGGTTGAATTGGGGAAGTGGGTGGGTGGAGGGGCCAGATCACTCGCTTGGAGATCCAGGCTGATGGTGATACCTAAGTTCATTATCATCTTCAACATCCAGCTGAAGATAAGGGCAGAGAAAGATTAGGGAAGTAATAATTCCTCCTGAAACACACGGGCTCAGAGAAGTCACAGATTACTTTCATCCATATTCCAGTGTTGACAATTCATTAAATGACCCTACTTGAATGCAACAGGGGTTGGGAAATAGCCTCAATCCTAGGAACATCTCTACACTTTAAAGGGGAGCATGATATTTTTAATGGACGAGTATCTGCTGTCAAAACAGACTGAAATCCCTGCCCTTTTGGAGCAAACATACAATTGGAGGCAACTGATAATAATAAATTAAAATGTTAAGTAAAGTAAACATACTGTCAGAAAGAGAGAAGCATTATGGAGATAAATAAAGCCAGGGAGAATGCTAGGGAGTGATGGATGTGCAATTTTAAATGGGTTGTCTAGAAAGACCTTGATGAAAAAAGAGGTATTTGAGCAAAATCTATTTGAATGAGTGAGTGGGAATCTAGTGGGATCTAATGGAAAAAGAATTAAAGCGATGAAATCGCACATGCGAAGCTCTAAGGTGATACCATGCCTAGTATGTTTGAGGGGCAAGAAGGTGGCTGACAGCAAAGTGAGCAAAGGAAAGAATGGGAGGATAAGAGGTCAGAGGAATGATAGGTCGGAGAATGACAGATCATACAGAGATATTAGGAGTGACTGTGGGGATTCTGGCTTTTTCTCCGAGATTAGAGGGTTTTTAGCAGAGGAGTGTAATGATTTGATTTATGTTTTGAGAGGATTACTCTAGTTGTTGTGCTGAAAATAGACTGTGGTACAATAAGGGCAGAATCCGTTAGAAAGCTTTTTCAATAATTGAGGTGAGAAATGATGGCACCTCAGACCAGAGGTATTGAGAAGTGGTTGGATTCTGGATATATTTTAAAGGTGGAGAGCCAGCAGGATTTGCTGATGGCTTGGGGGTGTGGTGTGGAGGAAGAGGTGACTCAAGGATGACTCCAAGGTTTGGGGCCTGAAAGACTAATTAGAATAATGGATTTCCTTAATTGGAATGAGGAAGACTGTGAGGGGATCTCATTTAGGTGTTGGGGAAGTATTTCAGGAGCTTGATATGGGCAGACTTTTAGATATCTACGTTAAGGTGACAAATGGGCAGTTAAATATGCAACTCTGGTATTGTGGGGGAGTGGCAGGGGAGAGCAGGTGCACATGAGAAATAGGTCCAAACATGGAGCCCTGAGGGACTCCAGCATTCGGAGCTTGGGGAGATGGGGAGAACCCAGCACAAGAGAATGCAAAGAAGCAGCAAGAGAAAGAAAACTGAGAGAGTCTGGTGTCAGGGAAGCCAACTAAGAGAAATATTTGAAGTATTTCAAGAAAGAAAGAATGAGCTACAATCTCAACTGCTGTTGATAAGTCAAATGAACTGAGACTGGCAATTTAGGTGGCAAGAGAGTCTGAATAAGGAGATCTTAGTGATCTCGACACACAGCAGTGTTAGAGTAGTGACAGAGAGAGGAACTGTGATTGGAGTGAGATAAAGAGAAAATGAGAGGAGCCAAATTTGTGGCAGTTGGTTTACTTAATTATTTTGAAAGTTTTTTTCTATATTATAATAGTGAGTGAGGACAAGGAAGAGTTTTTTCTAAATGGGAAAGGTACCAGTACATTTATTTGAAAATAGGCTGGGGAAGAATTATGAGGCAAGGACAAGAGAGGGGAATTAATTAGCAACAACCTTCATGCTAGACAAAAGTGGAATCAGGTGCACTGGTGACATGGGTAGGGGCTTACGTTCTTTATCCATCAAAGTGCAGGGAGAGGGGGCAAATGCATGGTGGTCTGTGGGAGTTCCCTTAAATTGCTTCTTTTTTCTCAAGATCATTGAGAAGAAAGGGCAGGTGTAAGATAATCATTTTGCAGAATGAGCTAGTGAATGGGAAAGGGAAATCTTCCCAGACCCACTTGAACCTAATGGTCATGTGTATAAATAAAGCAAGACCATTCAGCCTGGTAGTGTGTATTTATCCAGTCATATTACCTGTGTGTGTAGCCTAGCCATGGCATAGATAAGAGGATTTTGTTCAATGACTTGGCATTTTTTTCTTGGTGGGTACCATGGCAGGAGAGGGTGTTAAAGAGAGCTTACATTGTGGGTAAGAGGGTGGTGATATTTGCATATCATAAATTCGGTGAGGAGAGAGTGGTAACATGAGCAGTTGAGTAGGATAATAAAAATGGTGGAAGGATCAGTGTATTTGAGGATTTTTTATAGTTACATTATTAAAAGGAATGTCCTAGAAACCCTGGAGCTCGTAGTCAGCAATGGAATCTTTGAAGCCTAAAGGGTGGAGTGGGGACAGATGTTGGTAATGAAAAGGACTGATCATTCGTAGAAATGAGGAGATAAAGGTGGCTGTAAAATGAAGTCATCTGAGGAGAGCAGACCAAAGAATGGAGAGGCTGAGGTACTGGACAGTTTAAATCCTGAGAATTGTGACATGGACTGTATGAGATGATGTGACACTGAACCAGGTACTAAAATCTTGCAACTATGACCTTCCATCTGTGAATTTTGCAAATATATCAATTAACTTTTCCTTTTGACAGTTTAGTTGGGGTAATCACTGGGTTTTTGTGTAAGTGAAAATGTTTTTGTTTTGACCTCCCTTTTTAAAAGATGCTTTTATGGCTACAGGCTTCTAGATTGATATTATATACTCCTAGTATCTTAAATAAATTGTTCCATTGCCTTCAGAGTTTCATGTTTGCTCTTGAGAAGCCACTAAGTTGAGAAACATACTTTTTATTTTAGGTAACTTCTTTTCTTGATAGCTGTTTTTTACAACTTAATTTTTTACAACATAAAAAAAATTATCTAGGTATAGGATTCATGACTTTCTGATTCTGAAGACTGGTATATTTCATTAATTCCAGACAATTCTCAGGTATTCTCTCAAATATTCATTGTTTTCTCATTTTCCTTTGGACCCTTTGAATTGTTATTACACCATGCTGGAACTTCTCACTCAATTACCATTTTCCTAAAATGTCTCTTTCCTACTTTCCATTATTTCATACATATTTACTTCATTCTGTGTATTTTTCTCAAATATATTTTTCAATGCAAGAGTTTTCTTTTCAGCCATATCTAACAATCTTTTTAACATTTTTTATTTAAAATTTTTATATTAACATTTTTATTTATATATTTGCATTATAATATATATTTATATTCAAAGTTTATTAGTAATTTGTAAAATAAAAAAATAATTTAAATTTTTATATTTTTCATTTCCATTGGTTTATTTGGTCCTTTATCAAATATATCCACTCAATTTTGCTGTCCTCTATCTCTCACTTCCTTTGTCAATCTTCTTAATTACTTCTTTAAACATATTTAGCATGCAGATTTATAATCTCTAATAAATGCAATATCTGTAATCATTGAGAATCTGATTCTGTGCTTATTAGAACTTATAATTGCTATGACAGCTTATTTCTTCATTTATGTACTGATTTTTGAAATTATGAGTCCATATGCCTTTAATCTTTGATTCTTTGATCTTTCTAGGGTAATTTTTGAGGCTGAATATAAATTTTCTTCACAGGATTCTCATATACTACTTTCAGCTAACTGGGTGCTGTAGCACTCCAGAGCTGCTTTAAATTATACTTTAAGTTTGAGTTTTATTTAAGAGAGGAAGACACAAAGTTGTAAATTCTGTTTTCAAACATGAATATAAACTTTTGCTTAAAAATTTATCAAGGGAGTCTTTTTTCTTCTCTCTCTCTCTCTACCCAGAGCAAAGCTAGTAACTGTTTTCCTAATGGGCTGTCACGTGTCCAGAATTCAAGATTCCCACAATGGGTCTTCATTCTGATCTTACAACTTGGTTCCTTATTTGCATGGCTGAGTAAAAGTCAGATCCAGCGACTAGCATAGGAATTCAGGAAAAATTTCCATTCCATTTGCTTGCTTACTCATGTGGATTCTAAATATTTTGCCTTTTCTAGCGTCTAAGAATTCCTTTATTCTCCTGCTAATATAGCTGTGCATTAAAAATGACTCTTTGATATATATATTTTTAATTGTGCTTAACTGGGAATAGGTGGGTGGTATATTCTGGGAACATTTAATCAAACTTGCAAGAATTATAAATCCCATGGCAGGAGAGTTCATGTTTTTGTTTGTTTTTCAAGAACACTTTATATATTGAAGACAACAATTTTTGGCTATATATTGCAGGGTATTTTTGTTCCTAGTTTGTTTCTAGTTTTAACTCTGTTAATGGTGCTATGTTTTTATTCCTGATACAGACCTTTTAAATTTTCATATAGTCAAATATTTGACCGTTCCTTTTCTGTTCTCTGCTTTTGATGTTATGCCTAGAAATTTTCCTCCATCGATATCATAAAACTATTCATCAGTTATTTATTCTAGTTTTTCCTGGAATTTCTCTTTTAAATAACCATTTTCCTTCATAGAATATAAATAACTTTTTCTGTTGTACTAAATAGTTGTGTATATATATATATATATATATATGACTATGTTTTGACTATTATATTCAAATCATTTATAGAATATATATTTATATATATACCTATACATTAAAAAACTGGTTTAATTTAGAACATACCTAGTTTCATGATAAGCTCTTTGATTTTTTCTTTTGTTTTAATTCATCCATTACTGTGTGTGTGTTTGTTTTTTAAGAAATATTGAGGTTTGTGCCACTTTTCTTCAGTCCTTGAGGATATAAATGAAAAAAATGAAACATATAAAACCCCTAAATCTAAGCACAACTGACAAGCGAAAGGCAGTTATGATTGAGTGTGATACCTTCTTTAAGGAAAAGTACTGTACTTGGCACAGAAACCTATATGGTAGGTGCATCTATTCTAGACAATGGATCAGGGGACAGGTGATTTGAAGTCTGTATCTGTAATGTGTGTTTACTGGAGATGATGGGGAAGGATGGAGGCCAGGAGAGAGAAAGTCAAGCCGAGGCAACGTGTGATGTTTCTGTAAGAGGAAGTATGGCTTATTTGAGAAGCTGAAGAAATAGTTCAGATTGGGGAGGAGTGTAGATAGTGATGAGCAAATGCTCACATTTGATCAAATTTTCTTTTTCAAAATAGCATGAGGGCTGTTTTCATAGTAGGTAGAAAAGAGCAAAGCCCGGAGAGAGAGAGGCCGCTTAAGAGGGTCTTTATGTGATATAGGTAAGAAATAGTTATGGCCTAAGAAGTGAAAGGAAAGTGAACACGGGAGGACATGGATTTAAGGGATCTTTCAGAGGCAAATGGATAGATCTAGTGATCCTAAAATGATTAGGATGAGAGAAAGGGAAGAATCATGGAATACCACACACGTTTCTTTCGTGAGGAGATGGTGCCATTTTCTGACCTAAATGAAAGAAGGAGGTGCTATTTCTAGGGGGAAATTAGTAATTTTCGGGGAGACTTTTTGAACTGATTGTCTTTTAAATAGCCCAAGTAAAAATGTAACTCATCCTCACATTCCAATTCTCACCTCTAGTCTCACTCAAATTGTTTTTACTTATCACCAGGGCTGTGTCATTCTCTACTAATTAATCCCTCCTACATGGGGACAGACAGTGGGATGTCCATATCTGTGGCATGTTCATTCTCTTCCCTTCCTCAGGAAAGCCCTGTGCCTATTCATCTGTTAAAGCCAATCTACCAGGACCGCTTCACCCTAAGTACCACTACGAATAGTCTCTTTCCTTGATGATTATACATAGCATAATATATTGTAACCATCTAAAAATGATGGGCACTGGACATAGACAAATCCACTCTGCCACTTACAAATTACTTGATACTGTGCAAATCAGCTGGTCTAAACTTTTTCTCCCTTTTTGTTGAATGGGTATAATAATGAAGAGCTTGCTGTGTGAAGGGTAGATACTGTAGTCACTACAGTATCTGACCCCTTGCAGGTATTTATTTAATAAATGGTGATGATTACTAATATTAAGTCTCCAAAACCATTTCTCACAGTCTGTTGGCATTATAGTCACCTGCGTCTGTGTCTTGTTCTGTGCAAGCAGGGACATTTCCTGTGTTATCCTCACAATAATTATTAAGGAGAAGCATAATGTAAGGACCACAATATATGGCATGAATGGGTGTTTCCAGCATGGGGTTACTAAGAAGAATCAAATTACTATTAAAAACAGATCTTTTTTTAAACTGACATTTCCTACTGTGTGCTATAAAATGCTGAGAGGGCTCTCTTCTGCCATGAATCCTTCTAGCCTGAAGTACAGTGATTTTAAATATGAACAACACTTCTATTCTCCTTGTGAACAGTAATTTTGGTGGTTATGCATAAATCAGAGATGCAATGCGGAACATTTTAAGTAGTTTTGTACACAATGATTTTAAGAATGTGCTTTAATTTTTATTGAATATCATCTGATTGGTAATTTTGGTTTTGTTTTAGTCTTGTGAATATTTATTCCAGCAAAAATGAGTACAATAATTCCTAATGGAAATGCTATCCACCTGAATTGCCTGGTATCTAGATGGAAAATTGGTCTTATTCTTTGTTAGAGGAATTGCTGATGGCCTTTGGGTTGGAAGATGCCTGGGCTGACCAACCTGTGGTCGACATGTGGTTATGCTGAGAAGAAAGAGGGGAGAGCCACAGGTTCTCTACAAAAGGGAGATCTTTCTGCCTCCTTCTCCCCCTGACTAACTGGATAGGCTGGAGGCCACTGTGAAGACTGAGACAGGTAGAATAGTGGAGCTAGACCTTCCTAACGATGGTTGTCTTGTTCATGTCAGTTTTGGGACAGTTATGAGTGGAAAGAGTTCAGCCTTTGAGGTCAGGCCTTTCTGGATCCCATTCTTATTGCTGCCATTTCCTCTTGCTTGTAATCTTGAAATGATTCTGAATGTTCTTTGAGCCTAAGTTGTCAGTTATGTTGTTTTGCATGCACACATATGTGTGTGTGCATGTATAGCTTTTAAGACAGTGCATTACCCACCTGGGTAATACAACTAGCTTCCCACTTGCTCCTTGGAAGTCTAGTTGAATTTGTATTATTCTTCCAGTTCCAAGGTCTGGAAATTGTAAAACTCTCCCCATGACTTTTACAAAATTGCCTCATTGGAGCTTCTCGTGGTGCACTCTACGTCCAGCTTCTGGTCCACTCTTCCCCCCACCCCCCATATACACACACATGCATAGAGTCACACATGTATACAAACATACAGTCATACATGTACACACACGTACATATCTCTTACAAGAATGATGACACAAATATTTAAAAGCAACTACATATAGAAATTAATCAGCAAACTGGTGCAAATTTATATTAGTCTTTCCTCGTCTTTGCTTTTAATGACCAAAGAATAGCTATCCAAAGATAGCTTTGGGCTGCAGCTCCCTGGACTCTGGGCCCCCTGTGTTGGCAGGGCTGGGGTGGGTGCTGGGATCCAAGCGGCCTGGGAAATAAAGCCCTGCTTCTATGTTTAGAGTTCTCTTTCCCAGCCAGGGTTTCTCCACTGTTCCAGGCTCTCAGAGTTCAGCACCTGTTATGTGCCATAGACTCTGCTCTCATCTGCACGCCAATGAGGGTGAGTCTGATGGCTGCAAAAGGAGGCTGAATGGTTAAGAAATAAGGGCAAGTTCAGCTGCCAGGCAGGTGGGTAACAGGGAATCTAGGGGCACAGCATGGGGTGGCTACTCATTCTTGCTTTTTCCCTTTCGATGATGCCACTGGGGAGAAGGAGTGTTATCAAAATGGTGAAGGGAACCCAAAGGTGTAGGAAAAGATACTGAATTGAAAAAAAAGCTTAATCTGCTCTTTGGAAAAGGACTGATGTCTCCCGTGCTGTGGGTGTAATCTGCCCTGTGCCATAGCTGCTGAGCTTGGGCTTCTGATGGTAGCAGCCTGGGCTGTGTGCACCTCCCACATTTGAGGGTGAACACCACCATTCACCCGCGTGAAGCATCTGTGATCTGTCAGTTGGTTTCTCTGTCAGTCTGATACCGCAGTTGTGTTGGGGCACTTGACTATACCTTGCTTAATCCCCAAAGTCCTTTCCTTCTCATAATTCAGTCTTTCTGTGATTCTATACATATTCCTGCAATTCTTGGGATGAAAATATCTATGGCTGCTTTGTCATTTTTATGTTGCTAACACTAGAAATGCATTTTTAGGTTGATTATCATTTTACAATCTCAAGTTCCTCTTTTTCTTTATACAAAGATACAAATATGAAAAAAAATAAATTGAAGTTTTACAAATATTGTAGTTCAGAATAACAGAGGAAAAGTAATTGTACGAAACATGAGGTGAGAAGGTGTAAATGTATTTCAAACAGAAACTCTGCTGTTCTACTGATAAGCAATTTCTGCTCTATTTGTGTAGAGACAATCAATATATTTTTGGAGGCAAGGATTTTTTTTAGTCATATGAGAAGTTGCTTTCTAGGAATAGTCATTTAGTGCCCTTCATAAATTCCTCAGTCTTTTTGTCTTGATATAGAATTATTAGTAGATAGGTCTGTAAGCTAATATTTTGGGAACCAAAGAAAAAAAAATGACATAGTCAAAGGGAGAACAAGTCCCTCCCAGCTTTCTTTGATCAGTCAGGTCACTTTGAAGCTTGCCTACTGGCTTACATCACGGAAATTTAATTTCCATTTTACAACCCAGCTGGGAATGTAAAAGAATTTCTAACTCAAAGGCTTTGATTTCAGAGAGCGTTTATTGGCCTGATGAATAACTGATCTGGATTTGTGGGAAGGAACCTGGGGTCTCCTGTTTTGATCCAGTCTTGTGTTTGCCGTGGCGACAGTGAAGAAATGAGCTAAGAGTGTGCCCCTGAAATGCATGACTTGCTGGAATGTGGTGACTAGAAGGCTGGCCCACAGCCTTCACTGTGTTTAGACATCCCCATTAGTTGAATGCTATCTTCTCCTCAAAGTTTGAAGAATAGTGAATTTTGGGATAGCAGGAAGCTCTATTTCTGCATTTTAAGTGAAAAAATTATTATGTGTTCCCATCTTAAAACCCCAACCAAGGTCTTCAATATGACTAAAATGCCCTTAAATAGCCCGATGACAGCCGAACAGCCCAATTCATGCAAATATAAACAATTCAGCACACCAATTGCCCCATTATTTAACAGTGAACTTACTTGTTGATATTTTGTGTGCAAAAACTAAGCAATATCAGATACAAATTAAATTTTCATTTTATAAAAATCATGTTATTTCAATACTTTTTCATTCTACCTTTTTGTCTGATGTATTGCACTTTCAAGACCTTTGAGATTCACTGAATTTTTTCAAGGGCATTTGTTTCCATTGGAAACATACTCCTTTTAACCTTAGGGAGGCGATTGATAGTGATAATGAAAACTCCATTTAAGGAGCATAAGCGGGAGATGTTTATTATTAGAAAAACAGCTCTGGGACAGTTGCACCCCACTCTACTTTCTCTCATCAGGTCTGCCTTGAAACTAAACATTATCACTCATATGTATAAATGCATTTGGGAGTATAGGTTAGATTCTGATAATTACTTTAGGGTAAAAATTGTTGCAAATCCTCCTAGCCCAGGTTGGTGAAGTGAGAGTTCATGCAGCGAAAGACACCTACATTGTGTCAGTTTGCATTGTTGTGAACGATGCATGATCTACTATGTTATTTGACTTAGTAATTCTATTAATTTTGTTCAGCCCCACTGCCTGGCACATAGTATTGTGATCAATAAGTATTTGTTCAGCTACTAATAGAAAGAAGTAGACTACAGACCAGTGTATAGAGGTTATCATTAACAAGTTATTTCAATAAAAGCAAACTTTTCTAATAATTACAGATAGTAATTGTTAGAGAAGGTGGTATGATGCATTCTTTCTCTAACTGTATCCTTGTAGGAGGAGGGGATTTTCAGGAATTTTGCTAAACTGCTTAATTCCTCAGGTGGATTTTTTAGATGTCAAAACCATGAAGTTTTTTCCCCCCAACTCTGAAGACTCTAGTGTTTTTGGTCAAGAGTTTCCTCACTCCAGCTCTTTCTATAGTTGACAATTATGAATCAATTTGCTACCTAGCCTACTTTCTCCATGAAAAAAAAATTCATAAATGCAATTTACAAATTCCTCAAAGACCCGTTTTGATTGCTCTAGCCATTTTTGTCATTATCCATCTTTTTATGTTTTTAGAAACCTATCATTTTAAAAGTATGCTGATTAGAAGTAAACCTGAAATAAACTATGTATTTTTTCTCATTTCTTTATGCAACTATACCTTCCAGATATTCATAGTGGTATTAATGTATTAAAATTATTTTGGGTTCCACATATTTTGTTCAAACATCTAAGAATAACTGCCACATGAAACAAATACTATCTTGTCCACTCATCTTGCAAATACTTTCAGTTTAAGAAACTTACCTAACAAAGAACAAAAATATGTGTCTGTACATGTGTCCATATAGATTCATTTATATGTATATATTACTTTTCTTTAATGTACATATGTGTATAAATTTCATATAATATATAATATATTGACATTAACTTTGTTGACATGCATATGGAATTTTGAATCTGGCTAAGTCGTCTTCCATTGTTACATGTGTTTTTGCTTCACTTCTGGTTAATTGATGCAAGGAGGGCAGAGGGTAGGCATCCTCCTTGTCCTGGTTCCGCATTTGGTGTCTCTGCAATATGTTTTCTGCAACCTGGACCACACATATTAAACTTTCTGGACGGTCAGAAATCCTATAATCATATAATTTGCCAAATTCCATGTCTGTTGAGTGTTCAGCTTTGTGCTTCATGGATATAAGACCTGAAGCAAGTACAACATTTATGTCTCTGTTCTGTTGATGCCAATGACTACAGTGTTCCTAGCATCAATGGAGATTGTCACAGACATCTCAGTGGCTCAGGAAGTCACCAGCCAGTTCTCCACCCAAGACACTTAGATCCTTGCTTTTTTTTTATCCTCTTCCTTCCTTCCTCCTTTTCTTTCAGGACAAGATCAGTGAATCCTGGCATGTTGGTTCTCAGAATTCTATGGATCTAATTTGTAGATATTCCTGTTTTTAAACTCATTAAGATGATTTTCAAGTATTAGTATGAATCAACATATAGAATTAATTTCGGTAGTCCCTGCCAAATGGAAACCAAAAATGCCCATCTACTTTTAGCTGTTCAAATTCTGAACATATACACTAAGTGCATAAATTCTAAAGATATAAAGAGAGATTACAGAACATGACTGCAAATTTTAATTCTCATCTATCCTTAATGTTTCTTTACTTGAAAATTAAAAACAGCAAGCATAACAAACCTGCAAACAGTAGAGCATTTCTATTTCATGGTGAATATAAGGCTTCAAACTTGAAAATTTGAAGCTAGTGGAATTTTTAGTATTCTTGTTATCTAGGAAAATTACATCTTGAAGAAAACTATGGTAACTCAGCTTTTAGAACACCAGGGAGTAGGTCTCTCAATTTCATTTTCTTTTAGATTTATTTAATTTGTGTTAATTATTTTGTCTAGTTTAATAAAGATTCCTACATTACCTGTCTGTCACATTGGTTGTTTCTTTCCTAATAGTTACAATGTGGCTAACAGCATCAGTGGACTGGCATTGCTTTATTCAAAGAAGGAAATCAGATTAGAACTGGTAGACCCCAAACAGTTGTTTTTAACACAGAGTGGTGCCAGAGAGCTTGTCAAGAAACTTTGCATTATTATCTTAAAGATGCCCAATCTCTGTCATTTCTTTTGAATAGCACTTTGTCAGTTTCACTTGACATATTGCATGGCCCTCAGGGACAGAGGCATTGTTATGCAAATTAAAGGGAATCAAACTTAGAATTTCTGTTTTTATAGCATTTGTGTGAATACTTATCCTAAAAAACAAATAAGCATATTTGTTTTTTCCCTTCAGATTTACATTCCCCCCCCCCAACACCCAAACTACCTCTAAGTAATGATCTTACAGCAGTGTGCAACTGATAAATATTTCATGAATGAATGAATAGTTGAATGGGTGAATGTAGAACACTGGTATTCCAATTTATAAGTACTAGGATTTCAGGACTCATTTAAAGTGGGGAAACCATTCTTCCTTTTTATGGCTTAGAGGTAATGACAGAGACAACTAATGCTGCAGAACTTAACTGTTTACACCTTTTAAGAATTTGTTAATGTCTTACTTGATTTCTAGTACCAGTATTAGATAACAGAAGCTACAACGTGCTATATACAAAAGCTGCTGATGACAGTGGGATACAAAACTTTTTTAAATGTATAAAATAAGGTCATAAATGCTTGCTTTAATAAAGGCTCATTTGTTCCCTTTACTTCAATCATTGAAGAAAATTTAAGCATGTACTACATGGTAGGCTCTTTGCCAGGCATTGATGGACAAAATACAGATATTCCCAGCCTTCAAAGAGTTGACAGCTTAGTGAACTAATAAAGTGAACCCACAGATAAGTCTGTAATGATAAGCTGATGTTGCTGCTCTGAAGTAGAGAGAGCTGTGGAAGCATGTAAATAGGGGTTCCAGTGAAGGCTTCCCTGAGGTGATTAGTATTAGAACGGAGATTTAAATGATGAAGACAAATTGCTAAGATGAAAAGGGTGGCTCCAGGGGGAGTGGGCAGGGAAAGGGACAAAGTGTTCTCCTAATGCCAGCAGGCCAGGGTCGAGAAATGAAGCAGATGAACTAGCCATGCTGGATCACTGTTGCACTTTTCAGTCAACTTACACATTCCGATCTTCGAACTTAGACCATAAAGTATGGGATGGAATAATCAGATATGCATGTTTAAAAATCACTGTGGGTGCTATAAAACTGTAATAATTGAGTGCTGTTTTCATTAAATCACAATGGAATCTTATACATATTTAAAGTAAGTTGACCAAACAAACAAAATATATTTCAGTAACAATGTATCCACAGAAGAGTTTAAGTGGATTAGGGTTTTAAACATTGTAAGTAGATAACACAGATTGCTTCAGACAGTTTATGATTCTGCGATGGTATTTTCTGTGCCCAAAGGGAAACCCTTTCCTCTTGTTACTGTCTTCAGGACCACAGAGCATGTCATTAAATAGCAGTTTAGATGGCTCTGCCACCATGGTGGAGATGGATTGGGTAGGGGTCAGATTGCATTCAGTAGTTAGAGACCTGGCTTTATCTAACACTGGCAGAACAGCTGGACCTCAGAGAAGAGTGTGCCAGGAGAATCCAGATACAAGGAAAGCAGCGAAGCACAGCAAAGCAAAGTAAGGGTGCTAAGTGCCAAGCTTTGTGAGAAGGCTTGTCTCCTGACTGGAAGTCTTCTTTCCCAACAGTCCTGAGTGGTAGTTATGGTCTTTCTGGTTCTACTGGCTGGATCTTGACTTTCTGTGGACAGCACATTGAAGGCCCTGGACTTGTGCTCCTGCAGTCAGTTCCTAACTGTGAGACACAAGGGACGAGGACTGAGTGGAGAAGCACCCAGATCCCTCAGCCCACTGCAGCAGGCCGTACGACAAGGGCCTCACACTGCCGTCTCTGTCCAGCTAACCCAAAGCGCAGTCCACCCAATAAGCATCTCTGCTATGAAATAGGCTGGGTTCTCTTTGGAATAGAGAGGTTAGAAAACTAAAAGCTGTCATTGGAAGAAGACTACTTAGAGAGGCAGGTGGAAGTTCTGCTGATGTGAATGTGCTTCTCCGGGAAACATAGGCTGGAAATGCCACTCGGAAGGTTCATACACACCTGTTGTGATGGGTCAGGCACCAGGCACATGTGAGCATATTTAATTCCCCAACTTCTATACAAGAGGTGTGTGTGTATATACATTTTTAATAAGTGAGAAAAAATGAAGATTAGAGAACTTAAGTATTAATGTTCAAAGTCCTATAGATGGTGGAAGGACAAGGTCCAGACCAATGTCTGTTGACTCCAGGTCCATATCTCTCTCAGTTTATGTGCTTCACTCACTTTAAATTGGTATTTAAGTTTGTGTTTATTTTGGAAGGGGTTTATGTAAAACAAAAAAGTACTGATTGTAGAAAATTTATAAAACATTAATAATCATCTGGTAGTGATAGACAAGTTTCCCACTGAAATACTTAATCTTTTCATAGCTGAATAATATTCCATTGTGTATATGTAATACATCTTTATACATTCATCTACTGATGGGCACTTAGGTTGCTTACCTATCTTGGCTATTGCAAATAATGTAGTGATAAACATAGAGGTGCGTATGTCTTTACGAATCAGGGATTTTGTTTTCTTCAGGTAAATTTCTAGGAGTGGAATTCCTCGGACAAAAGGTATTTCTATTTTTAGTGTTTTTGAGGAACCTCCACATTACTTTCCACAATGGATGCACCAATTAACATTCCCACCAACAGTGTAGGAGGGTTCTCATTTGTCTGCATCCTCACCAGCATTTGTTATTTCTTATCTTTTGGATAGAGGCTATCCTAACTGGTGTGAGTTGGTATCTCATTGTGGCTTTAATTTGCATTTCCCTGATGATTAGCAATGGGAGCATCTTTTCATGTGTTGGCCATTTGTATTTCTCCTTTAGAGAAGTGTCTGTTCAAGTCTTCCACCCATTTTTTATTGGGTTATTTGTTGTTTGGGTGTTGAGGCATATGAGTTCTTTATATATGTTGGATGTTAACACTTTATCAGAGGAGTCATTTACAAATATATTCTCCGATACTGTGGGATGCCTTTCTTTTCTGCTAATGGTGTCCTTTGCTATACAGAGCTTTTTAGTTTGATATAGTCCCATTTGTTCATTTTTTATTTTGTTTCCCTTACCCAAGGAGATATGTCCAGGAAAAAATTGCACATGCACTACAGTGAGTTACTTGGTGTAAGTTAATGATAAAAATGGGAAGGTTAGCATAGCTTGTTTGTCAAAAGAAACAGAAATTTCCACTGTCTTATTTCCCTTGGAGTGTTAGCACCATGAGAGAAGCAATTGTTCTTTCTTATTAGTAATAGTCTGTCAATATCAAGGAAAATCATCTGATAGCTCAAAGATTTTTCTATTGAATGAATGAATACATTTGATTAAGTACCGTCTGGAAAGATCCTTATTATCCAAGAAAATAACGAAGCTCTTGCACATGCTTTACAAATCTTAAGAAGTATGTTAGTCAAATCAAGAGGAGAGTACAGGGGTTAGACTGAAATATCACTTAAAACAGCTGCTTTCAAATCTGTCCTACTACCCCAGAAAATTTGATGACGGAACCTACAGCAGCCTCTTCCTCTACCCCCCAGTAGGATCTCTTTTTTCTGAAGTCAGCTCCTTCACATTGAGGAGGAGTTTCAGAACCAGCTGGTCAAAATAAGCCAGATAAGCAAGTGCAGAAAGAGGGCCCAATATTTTTAGGGAAGAGTGAGAAGGAGAAAGCTTCAGTTTAATTTACTAATGTAAAAAAATAATAATAATAACCTGAGTAATTTTTTCTTTCCCTGAACTGGTGTATCCTTTTGGATCATTCACCTAAAGTCAAAACCTGTAACAATATATGGAGACAGTGAATGAAAAAAATATAAAGCATCAGTGTTTTAGATGAAGATAAACATGATGAAACACAAACAACAAACTGGAAAATTAATGCCACCAGATTAGATAAGGTGGAAATATATTTCATAAATAGAAGCTCTTATGATTTCATAAGAAAAAAGACAAAGGATAGAAGAGCAAAGGATAGGACCAAGTAAACCACAAAAGAAGAAATAATATGCTTGCCTGTCAAGCTTATATCTTTTTACAGGATAAAACATATTGTTTAAGTAGCTAAATCATCACGATTTTCCTTACTAGCAATATGGCAGTATGGATCAAGTCATTAAAATGTATATATTTAACCAGTCACTTGCACTGGGAATTTGTTTATAAGATATGTATACAGTGATATGTATACAGTGATTTCTATATGTAGATTTTTATTACAGATTTATTTATAATACTGAAAAATTTTAAATAAATGGAATGTCCACCAAAAGGATTAATTTGTGTACTCTGTTCCTGTAGTACTCTTGTAACCCCATTTTGTAATTCTCAGCAAATTTATATTAGTTATTCTCATTCACCTCATCTCTATCTAAATACCTATCAGATGCCTACTCTGTGTGCCAAGTACCCTTCAAGCAGTGAACAAAGTATAGAAAAAGTCTTGCCGTACTGTGGAAACAAATGATTAAACCAAAAAGCAACAAATAAGTAAAGCCTGTTAGATAAGTGCTATTAAGAAACAGAGAACCAGGAGGGGAATAATGATGGAGGATGTTGGCAGAGGGGACAGTGTGGTTTTAAATGAAGTGTTAAGGGAAGGCCTCAATGATAAGGTGACAAGTGATTCAAAACCTGCCTGAGGCAAGTGGTCAACCGAAGAGTGAGCTTTCCAGAAGGAGAGAATAGCAGAATGGAAAGCCTTCAGGGAGAGCCTGCTGGGTACCCTTGAATCCCTACAGAAGGGCCATGGTAGCTATGCAGAGAAAACAGAAGGCAAAATTGCAGAGGAGGTTGATGAGAAATTCATTGGGCCCTGGAGGCCATCATGAGGATCAGGGGTTTTGTCCAGACAGGAATGCCGAGTCACTGGAAGGTCTCATCAGAGAGACAACATGATTTCATTTCTATCTCCATGTGCTCATCCTGGCTACCCTGTCGAGAATGGGCTGAAGCGCAAGGGTGAAGCCCAGGTCATTTGCGAGACTGTTGCAGTAATAGAGGAGAGAGATGGGGGCGTGGGCCCAGGTGGTAAAGTTGGAGGGAGTGGAGCAGGGTTGGATTGGGATATTTGTACATCTATTTCTGTTGTTTGAATACCTCAGTTGTATATTTAATAAGTGATACATACATGATTCAAAAGTCAAAACTATTTAAAAGGTATGCACAAGAAGTCTCAGCCCAATCTCCTTGCATCCCACTTTACCAGCTTCCTATGTATTCTTGCAACTTTCTTTCAGTACTTCTTGATACGAATGTATGTGTTTGCATATGATATAAACTATGTTGTACCTGGCTTTCTTTCACCTAAGAATATCTGGTTATATTTTGAACGTAGAGCTAATAGGATTTTCTGAAAGATCGGATCCGAGATATGAGAGAAAGAGAAACGTGAAGGTTGATTCTAAACAACTGGAAGAAGGGAGCTGCCTTTGGGGTAATTGTTTGTTTAGCATCTCCCTTCTCTTACATAGAGGCAGAGGTCAAAGCCAGATGACCATCATCGACTTGAGTGACCAGTGTATAGTAGGAGCTCCATGTGTGCTGTTCAGTACTGAATGACTGAATAGATATTGCATGTGCAAACTGAAACAGAGTGCAGATTTAGCAAGACAAAATTTGTTTTCATATATTTAATGTTTTGTGAAAATGCTTATAGGCTTTTGAAAAAAAAAATTCAGCTCTGCTTATAGAGAATTCTCCAGATTTAGTGGAGAGAGAATGGGTGTCTCCACTGAAAAGCTGCTGAAAATGCATAAAAACAAGAATTTTAATAGTGTTTTTTTCCTTGGTGTTAGGATTATTGATGACATGTTTATTTTGCTTTAGGATTTTATGTCTTTTCTAATTTGTCTATAACAAACACATCATTTATAAAATTAGAAAGAAGGACAAAGAAATAAGGGAAGTAATCTGTTTTTTCCAACTTGACAAGAAGAGAACAAAAGATGATGTTTACAAGTGAAAGTGAAGTAGAATACAGTCTCACCACTTAAGCTAAATCCGGGAGCGGACTACCTGGAAATATTAGAACATTTCTACCTCTGAGATGCATAATATCCAGGCAGCCAGGTAATGACACAGCAATGAAGGATTCCTTTCATTTTCTCACACTCATAGGTGTGTCAGGCTATTAATCAGGGTATAGGAATACAACCATCTGTCACAAAAACTGTGAGCTGTTCTTGCTGGTCTCTTTTTATATGGTGCTATTTTGACATTCCCTATATAAAATACAATACCTTTTACACATTTCCAGGTTTTCAAAAAGATAGCTGTGCCAATGACCCTACATTTTTGTTTCAGTTAACAATCTGTCTTGGAGCTCTTTCTCTGTTAGATCACATAAATTTATTACCTCATTCTTTTTTTGGGGGGTACCCTTTGTATTATATAAGATGGATATGCTGTAATTTGGTGACTCTCATATTGATGGGCATATAGTTTTTTTCCACATTTTTCACTATTGCTTATAATGCCATAATGGATACAAGAGCATGTACCTCTTTTTGCTTAGGTGTGCTTTCTTTAGGATAATTTCCTCATATTGGAATTGCTTTATAAAAGGTTATATATATTTTAAATTCATTCACTCATTCATGAAACAGAATTTTCATGGTGCATTTGCTGCTATTTCAAGCGTGCTTCTAGGATTATAGGTAAAATCCTGAGCAAAATAAATGAAATCCCTGTACTCTTGTAGTTTACATTCCAGAGGCAAAGACAGAAAATCAACAGATAAATAAGAGTATGTGTAAGAATGTTTGAGTATGAAATATGAAAGACAAAGATACAGCACCATAATGTCAAATAGTGGAAAATGCTCTGAAGAAAAACAGAGCAGTGTTTGGGCTTGGAGAGTGACAAGGGAGCTACTGGAGTCCAGTAAACTATGAAAGATGGGGAGAAAAGGAATTCAAAGGAGAGCAGGAAACTAGCACAAGGATCGAAGCCATGGGGAACAGACTGGACAGAATCTGAATTCCTGGGGTGGGGGAATGCCATGTCAGCCCTGAGGCAGAAGCCTGCTCCGTGTGTTTGAGGGAGGACACAAAGGTGAGTGTGTCC
Organism: Manis javanica; assembly: GCF_040802235.1. Taxonomy (NCBI): domain Eukaryota; kingdom Metazoa; phylum Chordata; class Mammalia; order Pholidota; family Manidae; genus Manis; species Manis javanica. The sequence goes on from NC_133162.1 coordinate 68,207,286, forward strand.
TGAGTAGATGGGCAGGAACAGAGGATTAGGGGCAGCTGGGAGAGAGGCTGCTTAAGGCTGGCAGGAGATGCCAGTGGAGAGGAAGGTGGAATAATAGAAATCTGTTATTTTATTGTAAGAATGATGGCAATTCATGTATTGTTTTGAGTGGTTAAATGACATGATTTAATTTACATTTAAAATACGACTGTGGTTGTTTAAAAAAAAAAAAAAGGGAACGCCAAGCAACAATATTGGAAGCAGGAACCTCTGTGGAGAATCTATCATAGGAGGCCAGGCTAGAGATAATGGGGCCTTTGGGTCATTATTCTAGAAATGCAGTTAGAAGGAGTCAGATTGGATTGATATTTAAGGGTATAAAGAACCTACAATTTTCCAGAGGGTTGGATTTGGTAGATGATGAAAGAAAAGGAGGAATGAGGATGGTTTAAAATGTCGATAGATTCAGCCAAAATTTTCTCCAAAATGACTTCCACACGCCTCTCTTGCTAGTGTAGATGAGATTTTCCTCCCAAATCCTTAAAAGCAGTGAGTTTTGATAACTTTTTTATGCTGGACATCATGCTTGGTATGAAGTTCTCATTTGAGAAGCCTCTTGAGTTAATGACTGAATTTAAATGTTACCCTTCTGATGCTTAGCCATACATGTTCTCTGTTGCTTTCCTTGGCATGGACTGAACTTCAAGGTCTTTTCATATATTTATTAGGAACTTGTATTTCTTCCTAAAGTACCTGTTCAAAACTTTTGTTCTGTGTCATATTGGATTGTTTCCTTATTCTTCAGAATATATAGGAGTTCTTTGTATTTTCCAAATGTTAGCTCTTTGTTATACATTGTATATGTGACAGTTAGGTAGTTTCTTTTGAACTTTATTTTTGTGTTTTTGACTGTATCAATGTTCTAGGTGGACAGGCATAAAGTTTTAAATATTTTGGATTTTATACCTGTTTTGGAAAAGTCAAAAACTTTTAAATCCATTTTATTATTCTCACTATTTGCCCATTTGAGTAGATTTACACGTAAAAAAATCAAGGCTTAGCCTGTTTAGGAGATTTAAGAAAGGAAGAAAGACAAATTCCCTGAATCTGACTGGTATACTGTTTCCACTAGAGAATAGACTGCATCTCCAGGCATGTTTCAGCATCTCTGTGGAAAGTAAAGACAAAAAGTCTGGCAGGGGAAGAACAGAGGTATAGTATATGAAGCATGACCAAAATTGTATTTATGATTAAAAAGTACTATATAGATACATGTACACCATATAGATAGATCTTTATTTTCTTTGTATTTTCTGTAATTCCCATTTTTTCTACTGTAAGTATATACTCTGTGCATGTAGTAATACACTGAAGTGTCCCTAATTCAGCAGGAAATGACACACGTGTGATGTAATACCATACCAACATGCCCCTTAAGGAATTCTGAATTGAAAGGTTGCCCTGCCTGAGCAACAGAGTACAATTAAGTGGTCTACTTTGGAATTATAAAAGAAGAATGAAAAACCTGAAAGTCAGAATTAGGTGGGAAGGAAAGGAAGTGTAAAAATGCCAAGAAAATGAACATTTAAAGAAGGATAGGACATTGAAAAAAGAAGGTGGAGAGAGGAGGGATGGAGGGGAATTCTAAGTAAAGTGATAGGGCTGTGTAGCATGTGATATCATGTTGAGGCTATGTAAGATTTGTGTGTTATTGGGACCATAGAGTACTGGAGATGGGAGACGTTTTGGGGCTAATGTCTTCTGGGTGGCAATCCATGCCGTTTTTCGGCCACTCCTTAAGTCCGTACTGAGTTCAGAGGACAGACATCACTCACCCGTCAGTGCTCTTTTCCCTCCTCACTAAGCCTTCACAGCCCAGTTACTTGGTGTAATCTGCCAGTGCTGATACTCAAACATGAACTGTGTCCCGTGTGACTGTAGTCCAGCGTCTTCGTTCTGAAGATGACTAAGCCAGAGGAAGATCTTTTTCCTCAAGTGTGTTTCACAATGACTCCCTTGGTCCTCATTATCCACTGGACTTCTCAGGTGATTACTTTGTGGAACAGCAGGAAGAGCGTTTGTAAGAAGGCTCAGGAAGAAGTCTGTGTTGAGTTATCTCTAGGGCTTCTGGTTTTCTGTATCCTTGATTGTTTTATTTAAAAAAGACATACTGATACTCGGCTTATCTGTTAGATGGTGATAGGGGATGGATTTCCCCTCATCTTTTTGATCTATTTTTTTGTGATTCTTATGGTACATCACAACCTAAGGATAACGAAATTTGGCAAAATAATAGCAAATAACAGAGCCATTTAAAATGGAAGACCTGAAAAGTCATCATTTATTGAACCAAAAGTACCATGTATGATTTTAGAAACAGAGCCAAATTTCTCTTTTATAATACAACTTGATTTCTATATTTATTAGCTGTATAGGAAATAGTGCTCATCACACATTAGATTTTTGAGATTCAAGCAAAATAAATCATCAGCCCTCTTTGACATTTAATCCATCTCAATGTCATTATATCTTTGAATTAAGTTATTAATTACCCTCAATTAAATTCATTTTAAGTGGTGGAATTTCCATTGCTAAGTGCTTATTTCATAATTTCTGAAAGGCTTGTAAATTCTGCTTAATTTAACATATTTATTAAGGTAACTTTATGCAAGGTATGATTTTAGATATTTAGATAACTACTGATTTCATATCCCTTGGAAAAAATTAAACATGCCACTGTAACTTGTAAGTATTTAGAATTGCTGTTAGAGCTTTATGCTTGGCTTTTAGCTTCTGCAAGACAGTAGCAGGTGTGGGGGATGGGGTGCTGGAATTATCTCAATATGTAAAAAAGAAGGAATGGCCAGTTCCTAAGGGCAAGAAACATATTGGAATTAAAAAACAAAATCCTATAAATATCTTTATGTGGGGAGTATTGGATGATGGATAATAGGTTGTGTTGCTAGCATAACTTTTATATTAGATGCCATAATGGATTTTATGTGCTTTTGTTTACCATGACTGTGTATTCAGAAATGAAGAATAACATTACAGTTAACCCAGTGGAAGGAATAATTCTTCCAGGCCAAATTAACAAGGTCTAAAAAATGTGACATCTAGTGGCCTGTCTCCCTCTACTCACAGAGGGTCGAGTGCTAGGGGTGTTTAGAGACATACAGGGATTTGAGTTCATTTTAGGCAGCTTCCTCTCAGTCCCTTCTCTTCCCATCTCTCTTTGAGCCTATCTTTTGACATATGCCAACAATCCCCAAATAGGCCTTTGGGATAAGGCCTGATAGTCAATATGGTAATTGGTAATTGGCAAATGATCCATGTGGTAATTGGCAGCTGACCCGTACGGATCAGTTTCTCTATAAATGCATTCTTCTTATTTCTTAATTATTCTGTTTGCCTATATTGATGTGGGGGTCGGGTGTGTGCTCTGCTTTTTGCATTCACTTTTGGGCCTGACTAACGGAGGACAGTGTTTCACATCTCTTTGAAACCATATGAGTAGGTAACACAGTATCTTATCCTTGTTTTAACTTCACACCTTTTTATCATGTGAAATGAAAATGGAGAATTTCAGTGAGTGCCCCCAACATGGAAGTCATAAGTCCTTGAGTATTGTCCCCACCAACAGGGGTTTTAATTTTCTTAATTTTCTGGACATACAGACCTACCTGAATTCTGTTGACACACTTGCCTTATCCAGATCCAAAGAAAGCTGAACAGCCCCACCTCAGAGTAGCAGTTGGCATCTTCAAGTCGGCTTCTTGTGGAGTTGACTCGCAATTTGTCATATCTGAATACAGAAATACAGAAGAGGTTTCAACACAGAAGAAGCAAGTAGTTTTCCAGTTTTTCTGAGTTGAGGAGATAATTTGTCTAATGAAAATGAAAAATAAAAGGAGATGAAGCCAGACCTCCTGATGAAAAGCAAATGAATACCCGCTGCCTGCTGTCAAGAGGGAGGCTCCAAGCCACAGAAGATGAGAAAGAGGTGACAGTCTGCCATCAAAACCATGACAGTTACTTCCCCTGAAGATATAATAAATCTTAAAATGCTCAAACTTTTACAGTGAGTTAAAAAGTATTTTATGTTAACAAACAAATGCTGTCTAGTGGTGTGTGAGCAAAAAGCACTTTGCAGGAACTAAAGTTGCACACAGTATCCTAAGCATTTCCTGTACTAGCCACAGATAGGTGATGAGCTTGGTAGCTGAAAGGACAAGCAGCTGAAACCCTTAGTAACCTTCTTTCAGGTGCCCAGATTTTGAAAATAGTGGCGCACTTACCAAATTTTAATTTTGTGTGTATGTGTGTTTTGCAGCAAAGTATTTGTGTGTGTGTGTGTGTGTGTGTGTGTGTGTGTGTGTGTGTATTTCTATATATTTCTATGGTAGACTTTATTTTTACAGCAGTTTTTGATTTCACACCAGAATAAAGAGGAGGTACAGAGATTTCCCATCTACTCTTCTCCATGCATGCATAGCCTTTCCCCAGTATCAGTATTCCACCTCCCCACCCAGAGTGGTATTTTATTGCAATGGATGAGCCTACAGTGACACATTATCACCCAAAGTCTATAGTTGACATTAGGGTTCATTCTCAGTGTTGTGTATTCTGTGAGTTTAGACAAATATATAATGACACGTATCCATTATTACAGTGTTGTACAGAATAGTTTCACTGCCCTAAAATCTCTGTGTTCTGTCTATTGATCCTCCCCTCCCTCTCAACCCATGGAAACCACTGATCTTTTCATGTCTCCACAGTTTTGCTTTGTCTATAATGTCGTATAGTTGGAATCATACAGTATGTAGCCTTTTCAGATTGGCTTCTTTCACTTTGTAATACGAATTTCAGTTTCTGCCATATCTTTTCATAGCTTGATAGCTCATTTCTTCATAGCACTGAAAAATATTCCATTGTCTGGATGTACCACAGTTTATCTGTTCACCTACTGAAGGACATATTGATTGCTTCCAAGTTTTGGCAATTATGAATTCAATTATGAGTAAACCTTTATACACTTATGAATGAAGCTCCTATAAATAAAGCAGGAAAGTTGAGTTTTATTTTTGAATTTAAAAAATGGGAAGCATTCACATAAAAATCTGCATGCCTTCTTCTTTGGAAAAGAGACAAAAGATCAGCCAATACTGGACAGGCTACAAAGCAACCAACAGAGAGAGCTGAGGACATGCTGTGGCCTTTATGTGCAATGTGACCATTGAGTTGGTGGTGTCCCATCCCAGTGCATCCACCCCCCACTCCACACACACTGGATACTTCATGTCATCTGTGTTCACTGTAAGCATTTGGGTTATTTTATGATTTTTTATTTTAAGTATTGTTGTTATAAGGTTTTTGGCATTCACTGAGATGCTCCAGGTTTCCTGGTGCATAATTTTCTCTCTCTTCAGTTTGTATTGCTAAGATTTAATGCTTGTTAGGGGGGAGGATTGAAGGGCTGGATCTGTGTTACAGTTCTATTGCATGATTTGGAAGGAGATAGCCACAAGCCTGTTGGGTAGGCCGCCTTGCTCCATGGCTTGTTGAGGGGCCGTCGCCCCCTTGCTGTGGCCCTCATGCCTCCCAGGGCAGTGGCAAAGCCCAGCTTTCATCCATAGCTGCTTCTCACTCCCAGCTGTTCTCTTCTTGCTGTCTCTGAGCTCAGCCTGGGGAATCACTGTCCCAGCCCTTGGGGAGTTTCTTGCTCTGAATTAAGTGAAGAATTGAGCTTTATAGGGAACTACAATATTGAGGACAGTGCCTGAGGATGCTTAAGATACACTGAGTATCCTGGAATTCAATCCTTTCTTTGCTAGGTAAACTCACTAGGAAATTCTCACATCTCCATGCCCGTCAGTTTCCTCCTCTTTGCATCAAATACATTCAGTCAAGTCAAGGACTACGTACCAGCACCAGTATTGCTAGTCCCCTGGACACTCTCTCCCTTTACTCTCTCCCCAATTTCCCAGCACCTAACCCATGTCAAACAGCAGTCCTGATGCTCTTTACCTTGTACACCCAGACTCAACCTCAAAAAGAACTATGCACAGCATTTATATGCCCAGTTGTCCTGAAGGGAACTCTGTTTCCCTCATTCAGTGACACCCAGGTATGCTCTTCCTAACTGAAAACAAGCATGGATCCAGGCTTCTGGAGGCACTTGGGTGGGCAACATGACCATTTCTGGGCATGGGCTTGGTCTGGATGCACGTGAGACATCATTCCCTCAAGTGAAAGTCTTATGCTTTGAGTTAGCTGAGTTCACTTGCTATTATTGCAACAACATTAAAATTCCATTTAGATTTTGTTTTTGCTGTATAATGGAAAAATCTCCTTTTTTAAACTCAAATATTTCTTGTTTCGTTTATCTTCCGTTTAAAATGCTGAACCAAAAATGTGCTTAGCCTCTGTAGAAAGATGAGAACTGCTTGATTTGCTTTCCTCTTTGTGGTATGAAGAACATCCCACTAGTGTAGAGTACAATGTTACAAAATTAAGGAATTTGAAATATGTCAGAAAATATGGGGTATAGCTCCACCTCCCTAAGATATGGGGTCATATATTTCCTTTGCAGCATAATCTCTGGTATTTAATGAGACAGAGCTTCTAGTTCAAGCTTGTTAATGTACGAACGAGGAAGTTAAAGCTCTTGGAGGTGTGCTCAGTTACTCAGCTAAAGAGTCAAAGAAATATTAAGGCCCATCCTCTGGTCTAGATGGAGCCAGGGAAAGGAGGTGTGTCTTAGGAACTCGGGGTTTGTAAGAGGACTGGCCATGGGGTGGCAGAGTAGGATATAACATTGTGGATGGAGATGGGGGGAAAAAAACCCAAACGGTATGAATCAACTTATATGAAATGCAAATCTGACGTAAAAAATGAAGACACAGAATAAGGTGGGTATGGAATGTGATTACTTGTGTAAAAATCTTGCACACACTGAGTTTTGCATGATTTATCGCCTCTCTAAATGGTTTTGAGAATCCCAGAGAAACAAGGCCTGAATGGGAGAACTGCCCTACGTCACAGATTGGTACATTTCTTTCAAGTGTATTACTCTCTTCTTTCATGTATTTCTTTTTTTATTGTAAAGGGAAAAAAGGAAAATACTCCTCCATCGAGAATGTGTTTTTAAATTATATTACCATTAATATGATTGCTGCCTTTGTTGATTATGACATTCTTAAATAGAGCTTGCCCACATGAGCTGAGGCTACTAGGGCAACTTACAATAGTATTATAACCTTTCCTGGACACCAGGCCTCTTGGAAGACTTCTTGTCTATCCCTCCATATGCCTGTTAATATAATGTTTTGAGCACTTTGTTATGGTGTATTCTATTTATATACTTATAAACAGACACTCAAGTGCCATATTGTATACATTGTAAAGGAGCCGTGAGAGCTAATACAGGAGGATGTGTTTGTTTGTCACCGGCCTGATTGTGTGCCTGTATAACCTTATAGCCTTCCTTGCAATGGCCGGTTGTTTTTATCTGGGGAGAGATGAGCTTTTCTTTCCATGCTTTGAAAGCTTCCATTTGTGTAAGTACTGGACAAAAGAAACTTTTGGTGTCTGCTAGATACATACAGTCTTTAGGAAGCTTGTTTTTTCTCTTATTACTTCTCCTTATACTATTTGTGTAACTTAAAGACAAATTTATAATAACATTAATGACACATCTGAATATTAAAAGCATCATCTCATAGAGCTTTCATTCTTGCATGTTTCTCTTCATTTGTGTCCATTTGAATCCTAAAATTCATTTTGGAGTTTTGGGAGTTTTTTGGAGTTGAGAATGGTGTCATAAAAACTTGCCTGTGTTAACAATGTAATCCCAGTTGCAGTGGCTTTCTAATAACTTTGTGGGCTTTAGAACCATAGTTTCATTAGTTAATCTTATTTTGGACACATATAGGCTATTTTTGTTTGCTTTTATTATCAAAGATAACTGTGAATCGCAGTTCTGTCCTTATCCTTGATGTTTCTAGTTCATTGGTTCCCTGGTATGAAATGCCTTAGTCAAAATGTAGAAGTGTATGTCCTTCTCATTATAGTCGTCCATATGTCCCTGAACTTTTTGCAGTCCTGGGCTGGTGCAGCCCTCAGAAGTCAGTATCTGCTCATTCCTAGGCCAAGTCCATGTCAAGGTCATTTCACTTTATCTCACTTCCACTTAGAGTTAGCCCTAGGAGATCACTGCTTCTTGGTGTCCTCCACTCATGTGGATCAGTGCAGGTCACTGCCCAGTGTCATAGCTATAGCTCTTCTCTACACGATGATGCACCACCACTCCAGAATCCATGGAAGCATGAATGTGGGGGTAGTTCTTAAGCCACTGCGTAGACTGAAGGACCTATCTAGTTGTGTCGGACAACTGGTATTGTCAGGAAATCATTACCAAGAGAACAAACATTTAAATCAATTTGTTATATATGACTGTTACTATGGTCAAAACAAAAGCCCTCCCCTATCACAAAGGGAACCCTCGTGGGCACACCTCAATTCTGAGCCTTGTTCCTTTGACTTGTCTCTGCCCTCTCGTAAGGGAATAGTGCTTCTTCAAAAGTCATTGGGGAAAAATCACATTCCTTTCGGAAGTACACACTCTACCAGGTGCATCATGTCCCCACATGAAGCACATTGTGGGACCCTCTAATACTCCAAAGCTGGCATATGTCAGCCTAGATGAATGCCCTGAGAAGATTCAACTGGCCATACAGGCTGAGCACTAGCATTGCAAACCAGTTTCCAATTACAAATGCATAGTGAAGAAGAGTTAGGTAACTGATAGAGAATCACAAAACATAATCTAAGCCTGAAAAAGTGTTAGGATAAATTGCTTATAATAGTCAAAAAATGCCAGAGTAACAGAATTGGAGTTTAAATACATAGATATTCAGTATGAGTTCATCTATGGTTACTTTAACCTTTTCTCCTTGAACTATCTCTACAGGCATTTAAAGTAAGATATTCATATTTTCTGCAAAATGTCAAAGACTAGCTGAAAGGAGAAGAAAATTTCACGTTTCTAAGTCTCTTGATCTCACCTTATTCACTGTTTTAAATGGTGAAGATCAGATTGAAATCCAATTTTTAAAAAAACTCTACTCCTCAGTCTTTGCCAAAGCTCATGCAAAGCCAGGAAAGTGAAACAAAAATTGATTCTTATTTCCTCTCCTCTCTTTGTGCCCAATCTGGTTTTCAGTAGTGTTGAAATCAGATGCACTTCATATTGATCTGGGTCTTGAACCAGTATAATCCCTGATTCCCACAATTGAAATAATCATCACGGTGGTTCTGAAGCTTGAGAGGAAACTGTGCGGACTTAATACAATTCTGCAGCTTGCTGTGGCTTCCTGGTTCTCTGAATTATGCATTGGATCCTGGGCAGAAAAAAATAAAAGTGGATCCTGCCATCGTCTAGTGAAATTATGGCGAATATTTGGGAGTGGCTTCCGCTATGGACATTGTTAAATCATTAGTCTGTCCCAGAGTCTGATAAATTTAAGAGAAGTGTCTGGTGTTATCATTGCCTTCCAATCCTTTTCCAATCAAATGCTCTATCATTGCTGACATTGAAAATAATAAGGGAAGGTTGGAGAATCTGGAAGGATGTGTAAGGCTTTCCCAGGCTATCAGTTTGGATTTTCTGTCTATAAGCAAGAGTGGACTTCACAAGATGTATATGTCTCATTCTCAGTTGGGCACACTGGGTCATCAAAGCAGAAAAGGCTCCTTAGGCAGTAATCATTGTGGCTTGTAAAGAGCAATTCCATTATTAGACATACTTAATCTGTAAGGCAGAATGACAGGTTTGTGGTTTTAGGAATAAGTAATGAATCCATTTGACAATCCTATTAAGACATTATGGACATAAGACCTAAATCAGAATTTCAAAAATGGTTCCCAGAATCTTTGTTTCAGCTTTATTCTTCGTCTCCTTGATTTTGGGGGTGAGGGGGTTACCTTCCAGCCCTGCCCTGCACAGCCTTGCCTCTTGTGTGAATCTTTCCCTAACTACAGCGGTATCTGCTGATTTATTGTCCTCTCTAATCTCTGAACTCACAGTGCATTTACTGAGGGATCACACACTAAATCCTAAGTACATGCTGTGTAAACTCCACCCTTCCCCAGACTTCCATGTGGTTTGTAAACTCCACTTTACACATAGCAGACCGTCCTGAAAGTGCAGGTAGACTCAGTACCATGCGTGTTTGACCCCTTGCCCCTTCCATGAGCTCCTTAGAACACCAGCCATATCTTTTTATTAACCTACTGCCCTTTGCTCATAGTAATCTTCAACACACATAACAGTGTTCAACACATAAAGCTGAATTTGAAAGAATAATTTGGCATTCTCCAGGGCAATTATAAAATATGAAATCTGTCCTAATAAAAATAAGTAAAGTTTCTTGCTAAGCCCTAATACTTTCTAGCCTCTCAGAGATCATCTGTAACCCCAGGTATTCCAGAGCCCCTCAGGATTTTTCCAAATTTATCCCCCACTCTAGGCCCAAGACAGTTAGTAGATCTTATTTCCCTGACCGTATCGATTGATTTAGAACTAGGTACAGAACCAGTCAGAAACAATGAGAAGGGAAGAAGTTTTTCTTGGGATGTCTGAGGAAAGATTCCTAAATTTCTCAGCAGATCCAAGACCTCTGCAGAGGTAGGGTCTGGAGAGCCTGGCCCTGTCTTGCTCTACCACAATGGCTATGATGAAAATATAGCATAGTGATGGAGAGAAACTGATCGGGATCACTGCTTCATCTTTGATGATCACCCGCCTTCTTTCTTGCCTTTCAAAGCCGTGCTGCTCTCTATTTCCCTATTTCCCAAGTTACCCGAGTCAGTATATTCTTCTTTGTGTCTTCTCCCCTCCTCCTCTCCCCATCTTCCTCTTATTTTTTTTCTTTTTCTTGAGCCTGCTTGGACTGTGATTTCTGTCACCTGTCACTGAGCATTCTTATCAATAACCGACTTGAGACCATACTGTTTCTCTTTGGTTCAGTAACACAATTCTACTTTATTCATGTGTTGATACTTTGACAAATTAATGTGTCCAGAGCCCAACAACAAACTATTGATATAAGTGTAGTATCTTTTGTTTTCTAAATGGTGTCCAGATTTGTAGAGATACATTTGGCTTTGTTGTGAGAATTGAAAATCCTTTGTGCATAACTTGAGTGCTCTGTTTCTTTAAGTAGTTTGGCATTTCTTTCTAAGTGCGGAAGAGTTCCTGTTGATTTTGAATGCACAAGTGACATCACTAGGCAGAGGAGATGTGAATCCGACCAGGGAAGAATAAATTTCCTTTGTGTGTGTGACTGTTTGTAGTTTAGGAATGTTATTGCCCTCAGATTGGTGTCTAAAAAAGAATGAAGACATGAAGTAGGAAACTGGGACTGGCCATACTCCACTTTTCCCCAATATAGTTACTTAGTTTCTATGTAAAATGTCCTCACAGACATTATTTACTGATTTTTTACTTTTAGTCATAAACAAAATTAACATTTTGACTTGAAATGAGTCTAAATCACAGTGTCAGCATTTTGCTTTGTAATAAGCCCTTAAAAACTTTATACCTTTGCCATAATCAGCTAGATTCAGAGCTAATTACCATGCTTTTCTAGTGTGTGCTCAACCAGAAGAGAATTTTTTTTTGAAAGAATAAAGTATGAAAGTAAAATGTCAAATGATGAGAATGATATGATTCAGATTTGGGAAACTGGATTTTTAATTTCAGGAATTTCTTTCAAATCCAGACACAGCAAGTTGAAGTTAGTGTTTTGGAATTTCTAGTGGACTATGGGCAAATAAATTAAGACTGGAAAAATGACCTTCCTATTACTATATTCTGTTAATGGTATTGCTAATGATAAGTAACAACTTCATATATAAAGAATAGACACCATTTTGCATTAAAATAATGACTTCCTTGTATTTTATATAAGTGCTTTACTCTTTTCCCCCTTAAGCCTAACCATGTAGTGGCAGCTTGTTTTGCTGGAGTGTTTTTATTGATTATAACTGCTGGTATAAGGCACCTGTGTTTCCCTGAGATTCTTCCTAACAGAGGTTATTCCTTTATATGATACAGAGATGGATCTGGAGGAAGCTAGGCTGTCGGGAAGGAAGTGAGAGCCAGAGGGGACAAAGTAGGTTGGAGGTGGTTTGGTGTGCCAAATTCCCTGGTCAGTGAGATACCTGGGAGCAGCCCTTTGCTCATTATTGCCTGGTAGTTGTCATGACAACTCTTAATCCAGTGACCTCTTTCATTTCTCTAATAAAACAGTTGAATATTTAAGGTTTTTGTTTGTGTTGGTTTGCTTTCAGTATCTAAGTCTCTTTGAAATGATCAAGCTGTTGATCCCATGCCTTATTGACCTGGCCTTTGGAAAAAGGGATTATTATGTGAGGCTGAAGATGTGTGGATTGGAACAATTCAGTTCTTCTAAAAGCATTTCCCCAACAACAGAAGGGAATGGGGGCAATCACTTTATGCTCTTCCCAACATAAGCATTATAATTAAGATGAAGTTGACCAAGGCTTCCATCTTCTTGCCTTAGCAGAGGTCCTTCCTCAACTCTGTGATCGTGGACAAGTCACTGCCTTCCACTGGCTCCTTTCCCCTCGTGCGTTATATGGTGGGCTTGAAACCGACAGGGTCACAGATCCTTGGGGCTTTGAAGGTCTCTGACTCTGGAAACATACAACAGAGGTGGGCTTATCTTCTCTCGTTGCAGTACAGTCCTGCTGCAGGCATCTAGAGGCACACAATATTGTTCTGCAGATTGCCGTGTAAGGCTTCTAAGTGTACTGCATTTTTTTGGTGTTAGAGCGTGTAAGGCTTGAAAAGACTACATAGATCAAATGGGATTGGGCTAGGAACTAAAGGAAAATATCTTGAATTAGACCATGTTATTGTATTATATTACAGCTCTTAGAAAATGCACTTGTAAGGACAATCATAGAAAATCCCCACTGTAACCCCCTACTGCTGTGCTTTATGTGATTGGTCGGATGCAAATCTTCTGTGGATTAGGAATAAATTTTCAAATTTTACCATATTTGAGAAAAGTAGAAAGAAATAGGAAAACATAGATGCCAGCAGCTGAAATTGAAAAGCAGGTGAATTCGGTGAATTCAATGGTTTTTAATGAAGCACCAGTCATTCTGTTGGGATTAGAATCCAGTGCACTAGCAAAATATTTATAGCATGATGCTGTCCTGTTTTGATTGGAAGTGTACCAGCAGACTGCCTGAAAGGGAGTTTAAATCATCTCAAGAGCATAAACCAGAACTGAGTTAAATATCTAATAATTTTAAATCAAGGCAAAACAGGCTTATTACTATTTGAACTCCATGTACCTCTGAAATTGGAATCCAAAACATTTGGTTTGAGATTTAAAACCATCCTAGAGTGTATCTAAAGGTTTATATTTATGTATTTATGAATTTTGTTTTTTTATTTATATGTTGTATTAGAAAAGACAAGAAAAGCAACCCTTTGTGTTTAGTTGCAAAGATTCCTACTTTTGTCTCTTACCAGAGAGCACAATGGTGCAGAGCAAAGAATATTAGAAAAAAGGGTTTTAGAGTCAGATTGGGTAAAATCTGAGCTTTGACATTTATAGCCATGTAATCTAAGATGAGTTTCTGACTTTTGTTGAGCAGTGGTTTTCAGGGAAGAAAAATGACAATATTTAGGATTAACAGAGAGTTTAGTGAAGAAAAATAAATGATCACGACAGTTAACAGTTCTTTGGCACTTTCTCTGTGCCAGGCTGGATGAGTGCTATACGTGCATGATTTCTTTAAGCTCCCACAATAATCCTCTGAAGGAGGCTTCAGTATTTCCATTCACCTAAAGACACAGAACCTCAGAGTCATCAGGTATCTTGCCTGCTGTTGCACAGCCAAATATGTGGCAGAGGCTTAGTGCAAACCAAATGTGTCGACTTCAAAGCCTTTGGCTCTTAACTGCTATGTCAAATTGCCTAATGCAGTGCCTGTTGCCTAATAGGCTGTCAATACATGTTAATAATCCATCATCCCAGCTCCAACCCAACACACACACATGCCCTTTAACTTTCAGGCATCAGCTCCATCCTAGCATGAATGACAAAAATGAACCCCACCCCTGCCCCACCACCAAGATTCCCAGTCTTCAGTCACTCATTATCCTATTTCTTTCACAATGTACTTTGGATAGGACCCCCTAAATTTATTTATACGAAGAAACATATCTTAATGAGGTCTGTTGAGAGAGAATTCTACATGGGTCTCTACTACTTCTGATATCTAGTGAGCAGAAGCACTGACAATTCTTGTTCTTGGAGGGATGATATTTATAAGAATGTTTGTAGAGCAAATAACCTTGTAAGAGAGATATGGCTCTCTGAAGAGCAGAGGGCAGGTTTGTTGACTGTCCAGTATATTAAAGGTAAGGTTTCTCTCTAGGGCAAAGGTCAGGCTGATTTGCTTACAGCCCACTTTAAAAATTCTGGTTTCCCGAGATCGGGATTCCTCAGCTTTGGCACAAACCCTCTGTTTGTGAAGTGTCCATCTAGGCTGCTTGGGGGACCTCCTATGGAACTTAGAGAGGCAAGGGAACCAGTGCAAACCTGAAGCTCATGTTCCTTGCTGGACCTTTGAGTAACAAAGCCCCAGAAGTTTTGTGGCTTCTTCCTGCATCCACAGACTCTAGCAGGCTAACTTGTTAGTTTCCAAGTGAGATAAAATCTTACAGCCTTTACTGTTCTTGACAAGGGCTAACATTTATCAGTTGCTTTGCATGCACTTCTCATACCGCTTTTACACATGTTATTTCATTGATACACTTTTGAGACATTTGCTTTAATTATCCTCATTATTCAGACCAGGAAATAAAGCTTTTAGACAAGTACTTACCAGGCTTTGTAACCAATATGTAGTTCATGAATCAAATGTAGGAGTCCACAGCAGCGTGGTATTTTACATCTGATAACTTGAACAGAACATATCATTTGTTTAGCTTGTATTCATGAAGATGTAAACTCATATTCTCAAACATTGTGTACTGTTCTACCATTGTGAATCTTACACCTCAGGTATAATGTCTCTCAAGTTTGGGTTAGTTAGAAATTGCAGTTAAAGTTGAAAGTAATTAACTTAATGATTTTACACTTACTAAAATTTAATTAACCTCAAATATGTATATATAGTTAGGGCAATATTATAAACTGCTGACAATTAGGAGATAGTTAATGAAGGCATATTCCTTAAGCACTTGATTCTCACTTGAATTAGACCCAGAATTTTCATGCCAAGTCTAGTGTCTCACAGTGACCCACTGCTTATATCAAATAATACATGTATTAGTTTCCATAAGATATTAATTTTTGTCACTTAGGAATTATCTCTCTAGGCTTTAGGCTCTAAATTTCAACAGTATTTTATACTCATAATTTATTCAGAATATTCAACAGATCTAGCTGGTGAAATACGAGCCTTTGGTGTCAGTGTCCAAGTGATAACCAAGGGAGATATTACCAGGGTGGAGAACCAATGTTTCTTGGCACTCAGCCCTAAAAAACTCTAACCTTTCTATTACATTGGCCTTGGTCAGAGATAACCAAATAGAGAAATTACTTCAATGCCTTTGGAATTCCAGAAAAGCCAAATATTACTTAGAATTCAAAGCCTTTTCATGGTTAACTAGGAGAGACATTAACCTCCTGCTTAGTAAATTTCATGCAGATTGTTACACAAATATAAAGTATTATTACTCAGATTTATTGACATTGAAACATTTTGGTCTTTTCTGTTCATAGACTTTGAGAGCCATTAATGGATATCAGAGAGACATAATTTGATTAAGTATGTGTGCAAAATTAAAGAATGAAATCAGAGTGGTGTTGTTTTTTATAAAGTTTTTATGTTTGTGATGTCCTCATATTGTATTACATTTTTCTCCAACTGACGTTGGCATTTTTTAAAGAATCATTTTATTTGGAAAGATCATGTAGGGAAGCCAGATCACAGTATCCTCTTCACCTAATTGCTAACAAAATAAACAGAAGAGATCTAAAAACTCATGTAAGCGTTATTAGCATCAAGTAAATGAATAAAGTGTGAGGGGGGAGTGTGACACAAAAAAGTACTATTAACATAAAAAATTGCTGATTTTTTTGCTCACCCTGATGCTCCTGAAGTTCACTAATGCCTGAGAATTCTCACCAATATTCCTAAATTTGAAATGAAGTGAATGGCATGGCATTCCAGTCTGATTTGAAGAAGCTGCTGTGAAAAGACCAGTGAAATGGGAAGCAAGAACCAGAGGGTAATTCTCTGTGAATAGAACAGTTTTCCAAGGCTTACAAAAAAATCATGGAATTGTGGTCAGCAGCTTGAACCTCTTCTTCTGTGGAAATGGTCTACCTCTCACCACTAAAGAGAATGAATCCAGTACCGCACATGCAGCATATTCTCAAAAAGGGAGTAGAGCCAGGGTATTCTAGCTGAGAATGAAGTGACCCTCAGCTGAGCACTTCAACATGGGAATCCTCAAGAAATGTTCAGCTCTTAAAGTGTAGGAGTTGGGGAAAAGAAATGTCTCAAATACAAATAAGTAGAAAGAGACACACGGAAACTACTCGCACAATGTCATAAAAAAGAAAGTCTGGAAAGATTTGGCGTATGAGAAGGAACTGAATGGAAACGGTAATCATAATTTGGGCCAGTAGATAGGTAGGGAGGAAAAAAAAAAAGGCGAAAACATAGCATGAAATCTGGGAGAAAATGTAACCCAGGGAAGAGAAAAAAGTTCTTGATGCTTTACACTAAAAAAATAAATGTATGTGAATTGAACAAGATCGCCCACCCACACACCCACCAAAATGATGAGAGAGAGATGAGAAAAAGGGAGAGGATGTCTAGAAAATAAAGTATTAAGGATCAAGACAATGTCACTTCAAAACATATAAATGAAGTTAAAGTCATAAGCAAACAATAAACATGATAAAATTGATTCATCTACATAGAAGCAGGCAGATATAATCTCAATGAATGAAAAGACAAAAAACGTAAAGAGAGAAGTGGTAGATTTTTAGGACATAGAAAGATGACCCAATATAAGGAGTCTGTTGTCTGTGAAATAGAATAAGCCTGCACATGAAATTTAGAAGTGGATTAAAATAGAACAAACCCTAATTTATACGAAGATAATGCTTGATTTGGTTATTTCTTGGGCAGCTTTTTAAAATGTATTGTTTTACATTTACAGACAGCTAAAACTCACTATTTTGATGTACAAATCTATGAGTTCTAAAAAATGAATAGAGTCAGATAACCATCAAAATGAAAACACAGAACATTTTCCTCACCCATGAATTTCTTTCATGCTTCCCCTTTATAGCCACTTCCAATCCCCTTTCTCAATCTCTGGCAATCCTAATATCTTTCCTTGTAGTTTTGACTTTCCCAGAAATCATACAGATGAAAACATACCAGTGGGGTATGGCTTCATTCACTTAACATAATGCGTTTGAAGTTTATCTGTATATTTATTAATATTTCTTCATTTTTATTGCTGAGTAGTATTTAGTTGTATCTTTGTTCCAATATATTTTTTTGTCTATTCATATATATGTGTGTATGTGTGTATAAAGCTTCTTCACACTTTAGCATATAGGATTTTGTGACCATACATTTTCATTTATCGGTTAAATTTTGGGTCATATAGTATGTGCATATTTAATTTTATAAGAAACTGCCAAACTCTTTTGCAGAGTGGCTTGTGCTATTTTGCATTATCACTATTAATGAATGAGAGCTCCTGTTGCTTCACATTTTTTATGCATTTGGTATTGTCAGACATTTTTGGTTGTTTAATTTTAAACCTTCTAATAGGCTCATAATTGTATCTTGTGTTTTTGACTTGCATTTCCTTAATGACTGATGATACTGAACATTCCTTTTTGCTTATTTCTTGTGCTTATTTGCTATCAGTATATCTTCTTTTGAAATGTATGTTCAGCTTTCTCTTTTAAAAAATTTGAGCCATTTATTTCATTATCATTTATTAATTTTTTCATTATCATTTAGTTTTGAGAGTTATTTATTAAATCTGAGACTGAGATTTTATCATGCTTGTAAACCCACAGGATAGTCTGTCATAGAATGAATATATATATTCATAGGATGAGTATATGTGTGTCTATATATAAATAAATAAACAAATATATACATGTGTGTATATATATATATATTACATATACATACACACACTGACAAGTGACATGAGGCTTTCTGGGTCAGAGGAGTTAATTACTTTGGTAAAAAAAAAAATGCCAAAGTAGCATTTATTTTAGCACAGGTTCCTTGAACCATGAAGGGGTGAGGTGAGAGTCAGGTGTTACCCTGCACATGCAGTGTTCGTATGTGTGTGTGTGCATCATAGAAGAGCAACTTCAAAATTATGAGACTCAGAGCTCATACAGGGACTGCTAGCATATTAACCCACCATCTCTAGAGAGAAAGAGTGAGAACAAGAGCACGAAACAGCAAGAACGAGTGAGAGAAAGGGAGAAGGATGGATACTGGACTGTGGAAGTGTGAAAATATTCAGGAGTATTGTCTCCCAATAGAGACATATTTTAGATGTAAGTCCTGTGTCAGATATGTGATTTCAGATATTTCTCCTTTCTATGAATGAATGAATGAATGAATGAATGAATGACTAAATGAATGGATTACTTTCATTCTTTATTGATAATCTCTTTGGAAGAGCAAATGTTTTTAATGCTGATGGAGCCTGATTTATTATCTTTATCTTTCATAAGTCATGGTTTTGGTGTGATGTGTAAGAATTCTTTACCAAACCCTTGGTTATAAAGATTTTCTCCTATTTTCTTCTAAAGTTTTGTAATTATACATTTTGCATTTAGATCTGTGATCAATTTTGAGTTAATTTTGTATAAGGCCATGAGGTTTGGTCAAGATTCAGATATTTGATGTCTGATTGTTACAGTATAATTTGCTGAATGCCTTTGCAGAAAAATATTTATTTGTCATATACATATGGGTTTATTTCTGGGCTCTTTTGAGTTCCATTGATCTATAAATCCATGCTTTTGACAATACCTTGATGTCTTTGTATGGTGGCTTTATAGAAGCCTTAAAAACAGATATTAAGAGTTCTCCAACTTTATTGTTTGTTTTCAAAATTGTTTTGGCTGTTCTCAATCCTTTGACTTTCCATCAACCATTTAGAATAACTTTGTTGACATCTACAACAAACCCTCTAACATTTTAATTGGTATTTGTAGAATCTACAGATAGATTTTTAGGAGAATTGAAATCTTACTGATATTGTCTTCTGGTCCATGAACATGGGATACCTCATCATTTATTTAGGTCTTTTTTGCTTTCTATCATCAGCATCTTGTCATTTTCAGCATACGGATCTTGTACATATTTTTAGGTTGATACCTAGTAATTTAATTTGGGGAGGGGGATACAAATGTTATTAAAGATCTTTATTTCCAATGTTTTTATCGCTAATATTTAGAAAAAATGATCTTTTTTTTTAAAAGTCCCATAGGTCTTCCTATTATTCTCATATGTTATTTATAGTTTTTTTTTTAATAGATTCCTTGACATTTCTTACAGAGATAATCATGTCTTCCGTGAACAGGAAAACTTTATTTTTTTCTAATCTTTCCCTCTCTTTTATCCTGCCTTATTGTACTGACTAGGATTTCAATTAGATGTTGAATAGGGATAATGAGAATGATATTCCATTCTTTTTTCTTGAACTTTGGCAAAGCCATCAATCTTGCATGTTCAAATATAATAGTAGCTTTAGGTTTTGGGTTGTTTTGAATTCCATTATTGGATTAAGGAAATCCCCTTCTATTATATTTTTCTGAGATTTGTCATGAATAAATATCAAAAGTTTTTTCTGAAATTTTGATGTAATTGTGATTTTATTAGTTTCTTCCTATGGTGAAATACATTGATAAGTTTTACAGTTCAATCAGCTTTGAATTTTCATGATTCAAAGAATTTTCAAACATGAAGTACACCATTTGTTTTCTCTCTTTTTTATATTTTGGTATCATTAATATACAATCACATGAGCAACACCGTGGTTACTAGATTCCCACCATTATCAAGTCCCCACCACATACCCCATTACAGTCACTGTTCATCAGCTTAGTAATATGCTATAGAGTCACTACTTGTCTTCTCTGTGCTATACTGCCTTCCCTGTACCACCCCCTATGTTATGTGTGCTAATCATAATGCCCCTTATTCCCCTTCTCCCTCCCTTCCCACCCACCCTTCCCAGTCCCTTTCCCTTTGGTACCTGTTAGTCCATTCTTGGGTTCTGTGAGTCTGCTGCTGATTTGTTCCTTCAGTTTTTGCTTTGTTTTTATGCTCCACAGATGAGTGAAATCATTTGGTACTTGTCTTTCTCTGCCTGGCTTATTTTGCTGAGCATTAATACCCTCTAGCTCCATTCATGTTTTTGCAAATGGTAGGATTTCTTTTCTTCTTATGGCTGAACAATCCATTATGTTTATGTACCACATCTTCTTTATCCATTCATCTACTGATGGACACTTAGGTTGCTTCCATTTCTTGGCTATTGTAAATAGTGCTGTGATAAACATAGAGGTGCATATATCTTTTTGAATATGTGATCCTGTTTTCTTTGGGTAAATTCCTAGGAGTGGAGTTCTCAGGTCAAATGATATTTCTATTTTTAGTCTTTTGAGGAACCTCCATACTGCTTTCCACAATGGTTGAACTAGTTTACATTCCCACCAGCAGTGTAGGAGGGTTCCCCTTTCTCCGCATCCACACCAGCATCTGTTGTTCCCAGTCTTTTTTATGTTGGGCATCCTAACTGGTCTGAGGTGATATCTCATTGTGGTTTTAATTTGCATTACCCTGACAATTAACGATGTAGAACCTCTTTTCATGTGCCTGCTGCCCATCTGAATTCCTTCTTTGGAGAAGTGTCTGTTCATATCCTCTGCCCATTTTTTAATAGGGTTATTTGCTTTTTGGGTGTTGAGGGATGTGAGTTCTTTATATATTTTGAGTGTTAACCCCTTGTCGGATATGTCATTTACAAATATATTCTCCCATACTGTAGGATGCCTTTTTGTTCTGCTGTTGGTGTCCTTTGCTGTACAGCTCTTTAGCATTATGTAGCCCTGTTTGTTCATTTTTGCTTTTGTTTCCCTTGCCTGAAGAGATGTGTTCAGGAAAAAGTTGCTCATGTTTATATTCAAGAGATGTTTGCCTATGTTTTCTTCTAAGAGTTTTATGATTTCATGACTTACATTCAAGCCTTTGATCCATTTTGAGTTTACTTTTGTGTATGGGGTTAGACAATAATCCAGTTTCATTCTCTTGCATGTAGCTGACCAGTTTTGTCAACACCAGTTGTTGAATGCCATTTCCCCATTGTATATCCTTGGCTCCTTTATCATATATTAATTGACCATATATGCTTGGGTTTATATATGGGCTCTCTAATCTGTTCCATTGGTCTTTGGGTCTGTTCTTGTGCCAGTACCAAATTGTCTAGATTACTGTGGCTTTGTAGTAGAGCTTGAACTCTGGGAGTGTAATCCCCCTAGCTTTATTCTTCCTTCTCTCAATTACTTTGGATATTTGGGGTCTTTTGTCATTCTATATAAATTTTAGAGCTATTTGCTCTAGTTCGTTGAAGAATGTTGTTGGTATTTTTATAGGGATTGCATTGAATCTGTAGATTGCTTTAGGCAGGATGGTCATTTTGACAATATTCATTCTTCCTATCCATAAGTATGGGATGTGTTTCCATTTATTGGTGTCTTCTTTAATTTCTCTCATGAGTGTCTTGTAGTTTTCAGAGTATAGGTCTTTCACTTCCTTGGTTAGGTTTATTCCTAGGTATTTTTATTCATTTGTTTTCATTACTGTTTTTGAGTTGCCAATACTTGTTCTGCATTTTTCTGTCTCTTTCATGAGGGATATTGGTCTGTCATTTTCTTTTATTATAGTACCTTTGTCTGATTTTATTTTAGGGTTTTTTCTGGCTTCACAAAATGAATTGAGAAATGTTCTGGAAGAGAACATATAAAATTGATATTGTTTATTTTTAAAATTTTTAGTACAGTTCTCCAGTGAAACTATCAAGGTCTGGAGTTTTCTTTTTTGGGAAGTTTGAAACATAGGTTCATTTTCTTTAGTAGATTATGAGTCTTCTGATGATCTGTTTATTCTTGTGTGAGTGTTATTAACTTGTATCTTGCAAGGAATTGGTGCATTTCTTCTCCCAAGACTCTTGGGCACTTTTAAATGTATGGGCATAGAATGATTTGTATTATTTTTTAATTGTCCTTTTAATGTTGGTAGGGTCACTAGTGATACTCCCTTTGCATTGTTGGTATTTTTTATTTTTGATATTTCTTCTTTTCTTGGTCAGTCTGCCTAGAGTTTCACCAATTTTAGTATTTAATTGAACCTTCTTTTGATTTAAATGTTTTTCTCTTTCATTTTTCACTTTTCTATTACACTAATATCACCATCTTATTATGTGTACCATTAATACAATTGTTTCTTCTGCTTGCTTTAGCTTAATTTGCTTTTCATTTTCTAATTTTTTTCTTATAGTGATAACTTAGATTAATGATTTGGTGGCTTTCTTCCCCATATAAAACTGAATGGTATAAATTTGTTGTAAACACCATATCTTCCTAATTTTGATAGATTCTATTTTCATTTTGATATAGGTCAAAATATTGCCCAGTTTTGTTTTAGTCTTCTTTCTTGTTCTATGGATTTTTTTTTAGTGGTGTGTTGTTATTTTCTATATTTGCCAATTTATCAAAGATCTTTGTTAATTCATTTAAAGCTTAATTTTGTTATGCTAAAATAACATACTTCATGTTACTTCAGTTCTTTTCAATTTGTTAAAGTTTGTTTTGTGTTCAAGGATATGGATGGACTATCTAGGTGGATGTTCCATGATATTTGAAAATTATGTGTAATCTGCTTTGTTGGGTGGTTTTATAAGTGTTATTTACATCAGTTTGATTGATATTATTCAAGTCTCCATTATCTTTGCTCATTTCTTTGTCTATCCAGTCTATTGATTACTGAGAGACAAGTTTTGAAGTCTCCAAGAATATCTGATCATTTGCCTATTTCTCCTTTCATTTCTATCAGTGTTTGCTTTGTTGGTTTTGAAGCTGTCTTCTTAGGTACATATACACTTAATGGTTGTAGTGTTTCTCTGGTTAATTGTCTATTTTATCATCAAGTTATGACCTTGTATTTCCCTGATCATTTTCCTTTTCTAAAAATGAAATTTGTTTGGTAATATAATTATTCTATCTTTCTTTGAACTTGTGTTTACATGGTATAATTTTGCCCATTATTTTACTTTTATATTATCTATGTTAATATATTTAAAGTGGTTTTCCTGAAAACATCCTATAGTTGGGTCTTTTCCTTTTTTTTAAAGCAGAACTGACAATCCATTTATTTGTTGTGTTGAGACCATATATATGCTGTGATTACTGATATGGTTGGATTTAAGTCTCCTCGATTGTTATTAGTTTGTTATTCCCTTGCACTTTTGTTTCACTCATCTCCTGCTATCTTTGTCAATATTTGGAATATTTTTAGTATGCTATTTTAATATAACTCCTGGTCTGTATGTGTGTATATATTATATATGTGCATATATATATATATAACTTATATGTGTATGTGCATGTGTGTATATATATGTAATTTGTATATATAAAGATATAATTATATACAAATATGCTGACTTACAATATACATTTCTAACTTTTAACTCTTCATTAATATTTTTTCATGAAAGTGAAATATATATAACTCTCTTAAGCCTCTCCTTTTTCTTACACTTGTAATATGTATTATATTTGTATACATTGAAAATTGCACCATATGTTTTAATTTTTTCTTTCAACACTAATATGTATTTTAAGAATCAGATAAAAGCAGTCTATTTTTTTCCTGATATTTACCACTTCTGCTGCTGTCCCTTCATTTCAGAAGTTCTAACTTTCCTCTAATATCATTTTTCTTCTGCCTGAAATACTTCTTTTAGCATTTCTTTCAGAACAGAAATAGTCTGAAGACTTCTTTTAGATTTCCTTTATCTGATAATACCTTTTTTTTCTTTCTTCTTAAAGGATATTTCACAAGATACAGAATTCTGGGCTGGTGTGTCTTTTAGAACTTTAAAGATGCTCTTCCATTGTCCTTTTACCTCCATGGTTTCTGATGAGAAATCCACAGTCATGACTGGTTCTTTCTCTGTTTGTGATGTGCCATTTTTCTGTGCTGCCTTCAAGATTCTTTCTTTATCTTTGCTTTTAGCAATGTGATTATCATATTTCTTTGTATCTCAAATAATTCTGGATTGAATATTAAACTTTTTTGATTACTGTATTGTGAGACTCTAGGTCCAGCTGAGGTTTTTTCTTTTTTTTCTAAGCAGGTAATCAACCCAGGTTAAGACTGAGTTTTGTCTCCTCTTCTGTGGGGAGTGGATCCAATGTCATTTCTATTTCAAAAGATTTTGTTATGCTATTTTTGTCAGCCTGGCAACTACACTGCTCATGGGTTATTCTGGGAGTTAGGTGGTATTTTTATCATAGCTCTTTTTCAAAGCCTTTACTATGCTACTTTGAGTCTATTAAATGAATGCTCTACTTTGCAGTGTGCCCAAAAGTTTTGTCAGTTCTGAGCACACTCCTCTCCAGAAATCCTTTTACACTCTCTAGCTTTCCAGGGCTCTTCCCAGTTCTTGATGCCAGAGAGATGGATTTTCTCTGTGACTTCTATGTATGTACACTTTGACTGTCATCACTGTGGGAGGGTATTTTTGCCATAGGGTAAGACTAGGAGATAAGAAAGATAAACAAATAAACAAGAAATTAAATAAATGAAGGAAGGAAGGAACCCTGTAGACTCTGGCTCACAGGGGACCCCTTTCCCTGTAATATTGCTAGAATAGAGGTTTTCTCCTATTTTTGTTTTGTTTTGCTATCTATACCTACTGCACAATTTTGCAATTCACCTTGCCCTCATGTCAGAGGTAAAGGAGGGGAAGAAAAAATAAAGCATCCCTCATACTGCTTGTTCAGCAGTTTTTTTGACTTGTCTCTAATCTGCCTGTCATTGTTTACATTTCAAAAAAAATTGCTCTTGTATTTCTGTCCAGAGATTTTAATTATGATCAGTGAAAGAGACTGATACAGTAGCACACAGAATATTGGCCAGCACCAGGAGTCTTGGTTAGGATACTAAACTTATAAATTAAAGAAAGTTTTAGCTGTCTAGCTATGAAATACTCAGTACTTAATAGACTAAATATGAGGTTGTCCTCACACATATCCATTTCAACATATTTTTCCTAAAAAAAAAAGAATCAAACATATTGGAAAAAAGAGAATACGGTACAAAGTAATATAAATCTAGCCCAGCTATCATTTAGGAAGCAGACAGACATTTGAAATATATTTTTTTAAAAATTCAAGAAAATTTGTATCCTTACTCTTTTTGAATAAAACTACTCAATTCCAAAACTCTGAAGTGCTGTGGAAATATGCCATGTAGAAAATGCAGTGGACAATGAATATATAAATAAATGAATATAAAATAAATAATGATGGTTAATATAATTGGCATAAATAATAATTGCATAATAATTGGCATAAATCTTGACATTGCTTATTAAAGATAGCATGTTTTATATTTTATATAAAATTTGTTTAAATCTATGAATAGAATGCCTATATCTAAATATACATGTATGTGTGTGTACATACACACCCACATAGATGTTAGAATTGATGCTTATTAATTTTAGTGATGGAAAGTGAAGGACTATCAATTTAATTCACCTATTTTAACTTAATTATAATGTATTTTAAAATTAAATAAATATTTTAATATCAAACCATTTAAATTTGCACTGGTGGTGTTATTTTCAAGGACTAATTTATATTTAAATATCAAGCTTTACCTGTAAACATGAGGGGCTTCGCAATGATAAGTAAGTTAAGATTATGAGATAATACAGTAATATATAAGAATGTAAAACATTCTCTGTAAGAGGAGGGATATTATTTAACTAAGAAAAAGGTGAACTTAATGGAAATAGATATTTTATCATTAGACAAATACTGGAGATATTCTACAGTTGCACAGTATAGGCTGTGATTGACTCATCATTTCTTACTGCAAAACTAGTAGGTTGAAACACAACTTAGTTCTAATGTATCTAACATTTCCAGTTTACCTGACCACATCTTTACCTGTTTGCATCTTTCACACCAAGCAGAGTGCCTACATACAGTAAGGTCTCAATTGACTGAATAACTTTTGTTCATTAACATCAGGTGTTACAGATTTCTAACTTGAGTTTGTGTAGTGTTGGAGGAAGCCTGAGTGGGCAGGTGATGTTCTTCCTGTTCTTGTTGCTTTGATAAATTTGCTGGAATAAACGGTTGAACCCAAATGTAACAAAGATATTTTGCTACTGTGCAGGGGAGATTCTTCTGTGTTGTACTTGATGTTTGTGTCCTGTGTTATCCTATAGAGGCTTTGGGGCATCTTTAATGAATGGGTGTATGTATCTATTTCTCATTTATTTATTGATATCTATCTATACGTCACTATCTTGCAAAATATTTTAGGCATTATCAGTGTTACATGTCAACATGAAAGTACACATTCACAGATAAATGATAACAGTTAAGACCATTGAAATTATAGGTAGAACATTATAAACAGCATTGACATTCAGGAAGGAATAGAAATAACTGGAATTTCCATGAGTATTACATATAGGACACAGTAAAATCCAAGACATGCTGCCCAATATGCAAAAGACTAGTGTCATATTTAATGGCTTTTCAATTGAATAATGGTGACTAATTCCATGCAGCTCTGACCTGAGGGACATTCATTACAACAAAGGTCAGTTCTTCTGGGGTCTGCATGTTTGGGCATATGATTTAGTAAACACATCTATATCCATTACTTTCCCTGGCTTCACACTGACAGTTTCAGACCTGCTGAGTCGGATACACAAAATTCTCAGCCTAATTATTGGTTCCCGAAGGCAACCAAGTGTTAAACAGAGGGAGTGTCCCTTGGATATAGTAAGGTCAGTCAGCTGCAGAGTCCCAGCAGTAACCCAGATGAGCCTCCCTTGGAAGCAGTCGGGCTCAAGCTCCTGGACTGGGGACCAAGAAACAGCTGGGAAACCAGGAGTACAAGGGCAGTGATGCTAAGCCAAGGGTGTGGGTGCTGAAAATAAGACCCAAGAGGGTTCACCCAGCAGGCCCACAGTTCATCTCAGCTACCTGTGGACCCTCAAAGTCAATTTAGATTTGCAGTCCGAAGTTTCCTTTCGGAATCCCAATCACACGCATATATAAGGATGGGCAGTTTTTTGAGCTCTTTTATGCTGGACCTTTATCAGGAAAACTCATCAGTAAACATATGTATTTAGGGATCTACGGAAGTGTTTTTAGATGATGCATCTGCTACAAAGGAAAATCAACTTTCTACAAAATGTGGCATGTTTAGAATTCATTATAGACCTGCTTGATGTTCCACTTCATTTCCTCATTATTGTCCAGGAATCCCCATGTGCCTAGATGTACAGGGCTGAGTAGGGGGACCAGAGATGAGCTAGACACAGCACATCTCTTGAGGCCATACAAAACTACAAGTACGCACTGAACAGAAAATGTGACAACATGTTAAGGACCTGAAAGGAGAGACCTTTAAAATCTAGTTGGGGAGACCATAAAATAAAGATGTTGAGAAGACAAGGAAACGTTGGACAAACTTACATAATAGTACAGGGCAGTCCGTAAGCAGGTATTATATACCAACTTCTAGGTGCTCTGCACAGATTATTAGTTCATGTATTCTTTAAATTTTTATAGATGGAAAAACAGAAAAGAAGTTAATGCTGTTAGGAGATAGCTTCAATTATGTACCAGAACTGAGATTCAGAGTCAGAGCTTGAGGAGTAGGGGATATACTGTGGGCTCTTAACATGGCTATTGCCCAGGGTTAGCCGCTTCATTGGGCATGAATAACTCTCTCTCCACCCATATCTCCCTCTTACTTCCTTGGAATGAATTAGTGTGATAATCACTGTGGGAAATGAGGGAAAGAGTCATAAAAACACATATATGATCAAAAACCAAAATGAGTTGAGGTTGTATAGTTTGAATATTTTTCCTCTATCCCATGGAAATTTGCAAATTGAGGGGTAAGAAAAGCTGAAAAATGTGGACATCAAGGATTCTTAAGAATTAGGGTTATGGTCAGCTTCTCAGTTGCCACAGTGGCCCCTGGCCTCTGTCAGTTTTACTTGGTCAATTATTTCTTTAGAGATCATGTTTGTGCATGTGCTTCTTGCCTGAGGTTGCCTTGTTCTACATGGATTGCCATTTAATGGGCCACCATGACGTTTAACTGTTTGGCTGAAGAACAACAAAGTAATAAGTTTATATTTTTAATGCAAAGTAAGGAAATATCTGGCCACTACAGATGATTTGCACTAATCTGTAATGTCAGTCTTCTTCCACTGATATTTTAAGGACACACACAGGTATATTTGGCAAACTGTTAGTGCTACCTTTACTAATACATCAATGGTTTTCCTGTATTGCTCTTTTGGTTAATTGTAAGGAGAATT
Organism: Manis javanica; assembly: GCF_040802235.1. Lineage (NCBI taxonomy): Eukaryota > Metazoa > Chordata > Mammalia > Pholidota > Manidae > Manis > Manis javanica. Next base: position 68,236,027 of record NC_133162.1, read on the forward strand.
GATTAATTGAGCAATTGATGAATTGATTAATAGTATTACTGTTCAGATCCCCAGTGATCTGAACAGCTCCAGTGTTACTCCACTAGAAGGAAAGTTCTATATGGGCAGCTGACTGTCATTGACCTAGAAGTCTGAGAGGAGCTGAAGATAAATTGAAATGTCACCAGGATGCATGGACACCTGTATCTACTAGCCTTCATGTAATTTTTTCTAATAACTTCCTTTGCTAATAAAATTGACCTTCCTAGATTTAACAACTGAACATAACTATTTCCTGTATTTGCTAATAAAAATGACCATCTTATCTTTGACAATTTGAGTATAAATATTGATAATATGGTCAGTACTGTAAGATGTACTAAATAAGGAAGTTAAAGACCAGTATGTTAATATAAAGGAGAAGCCAGGCAAGCAATTGGAAACCTAATAAAGATAATAGCATTTGTAGCAATAGCACTAAGAGGAATAATTCTAACAGTAGTGGTGGAAGCCAGGTTTAATTGCTGAGAAGCACTCTGGCATTCCTTATGGAGTAGTTGCTTAATGATTAACAGGCCAGAGCAGAAGAACGTGTGGCCACAGCCTGGGTATGATACAGATATAGTTACCCTGGGTGGCCTCTGACCCAAATCTCATTGTCCCAGTCAATTCCTGCTACAGAGTTTGATTAGAAGAATGAGAGTAGTTCACGAACACAGTGAATTCTGTGTTGAAAACAGGGCAAAAGGAGGCAAGCATGGAAGCAGAGACCAGGAAGGAGGCTATTCCTTGAGAGGGTGGTTAGAACAAAGTGGCAGATACAGGTTGCCTCCTTTAATAACAAGCATTGGGAGTTCTAATTCGCTGCACTGTTACTCCACTAGAAGGGAAGTTCTATATGGGCAGGGACTGAGTCTTTGTTACTGCAGTTACCCAGTGCACATCCCAGAGCCTGGCACAGAGGTGGGGTTAGTAATATCCATTTCTGGAATAAAGGAATCAATTATATCAGTCACTAACATCAGAAGAATTATAATAAGGCCACTTTATTTCCTGGTGTCACTTCTGAAAGAGCTGAATTTCCAAGGAATAGGCAGAGGTTCTGAGCAGTCAGGCTTTTGGTGTCAGAGAGCAAATTTGAGCTGAAGGGATATGGTCAGTCACTGTAAAAAGCCACAGGACAGGCAAGAGGGACTGTCACCTCTGGGACAAGAAGTTCCAGCTTTTGTGACAACTATGACATTATTTAGTCAGCATTTTAGTAGATGCCAGGAGTAATGGTAAGCTCTCTATATTACCTACTTATATATTTTATCTTCCTAGCAAATGATGAATTGTGATTATTCTGATTTGTAGTTAAGGATTCCAGGATTTATAGAGGTTTGTTGCATCACTCAGAAACAAAGCTAGGTAATAACAAAACTAAGATTTATATTTGGGTCAAACAGTTCCTTATGTCTTACACTGACTCGCTGGCTAGGCATTTTATGGTGCTATTGTCTGTTGCTTCTTGTTTTGTAATCCATATTCAATCAATAGTTAGTGTGCATTTGATATTTTTCAAATGTTATATAATTTCCATAAATTGTCACATTTAGGTGATGATAATTGCCAACATTAACAACTAGTCAGTAAGCTAAGAATTACTCTTACCTCCATGTATCAGGTACAGAAACAGGCATAGAAAAAACTGAATGATTTGACCAAGATCATACAGCTTGTAAGCAATCATGAGCCCTGGCAGTCTAATTCTAGAATAAGTCTCCTTTATTACAGTGATTCTTTGATTCATTTATTTGACTGCTGTTTGGTGAATATACACTAGGTGTTGGAGAAACAGCAATGAACAAATAGTCAAACTTTCTGTCTATAAAACATGAACAAAACAGGGCAAATATTTTTGTTTGATGGTCATAAGGGCTGCAGAGACAAATAATGCTGAGAAGTGGAAAAGGCAGGTTACAATCCAAGTACCAAGGTCAGGAACAGTGTTGTTTTGCCAGGATAAGGTTATAGTTGAGTCAGTTGTAGAAATATCTGGGTAGGTGCATATTGGGCAGGAGGAAAAGCATATGAAAAGTCCTTGAAATGACCTTGGGCCTGCTGAGGAACAGCACGGAAATGGTATTGTATGGAGTGAACAGGGCGAAGGTGCTGGGACATGATGTTGGCGAGATAACAGGAGACTGCATTGTTTAAATTTTTTGCAAGTCAGTCATCAAATACTTTGGCTTTTATGTAGAGCAAGATCAGAAGCCATTAGAGAGTTTGATTAGAAAAATGAGAATAGTTCACGAGCACAGTGAATTCTGTGTTGAAAACAGGGCAAAAAGAGGCAAGCATGGAAGCAGAGAGATCAGAAAGGAGGCTATTCCGTGAGAGGGTGTTTAGACAGAAGTGGCAGATATATAAGGGTGGAAAATGGTCAGATTCTGTTTTTAAATAAAGTAAGATTTTTTTATGAATTGGGCGTGGAGTAAGGAAGAGAGCATAGTCAAAGAAAAACTAGAAGGATAGGGAGACGACAGGAAGTACAGTGTGTGGAGATGAGGAATTTTGTCAGCCGTCTTCAGTGTGATGTCTCCTAGACATCCCAGTGGAGATGGCATAAGGGTCATTGTGTATAGGCATTGGAATTCAGGGGAGAGATCTGGGTTGGAAATGTAAACATTGGAATCATCAGAATGTAGTTGATATTGAAACCATTAGACCAGGATCAGCAGGGGAGTAAGTTTGGATAGAAAAAAGAATAAAGAGTGTTGCTCTCAGTATCTCTCACTTGCCTGGTCCCCAGATCCCTTGCCTACTTGACCGCCCTGTTCTGAATGTGTCATGGTTTGTTAGTATTGATCTTAAAATGTTGCTCCAAAGAAAAAGGGCATTAGCAGAACACCAACAAAGTCTTCAGTTTTGTTAGTAGAATTGTTAAACATTAAATGTTTAGTTTTGATAATTGTTCTAGGGTGAGGCAAGTTATTAATATAAGAGAAGACTGGGCAAAGAGGTCTATGGGAATTCTCTGCTCTACTTTTACAACTTTTTGTAAGTATAAAATTAATTGAAAATCATAAGTTTAAATATATGTCCCCAAATATTTAAATACTCCTTCTAATGGTGTCTTATTTCTTCAGAAGGAAGAAATGAAATCATTACTTCTTCTGGCTTAAACACCAGCCTTTATTCAGGAAAGTCTGCACTTGAATTACCTTCTTGAACATTTTTCTACCTGATGAGCTCACACTAAGTTTGTGGATCTTAAGGCATATTCTGATAATCTCTTCTTAAACCTGGGCTCCCTTACTTTATCTTTGAAAAACTGACTTACTTTTTGACAATTTCAACTCTGGATTATATGTTGCCTCTAGTAAATATTCTCATTTGGATTTGATAGAAATACACACCAGAGCCATGGTTCTGCCTTTGAGGGTCATGCCACCCGCCAGTGATGTCGGTGTGCCCTCTGGGTCATTACCTGAGACTCACCCAGATTCTGTCATCCTCTCGGTCGCTGGAGGAGGTCAAGGGCAGCACTTAGTCCTCACTGGGTTCTGCCCTTTTGGTTGATGAAGATCCATCTATGAACTCTCTTCACTTTCATGCAGCTGTGAATTCACCTATCAGAACTATCTCATAGACTACATTTATTCCTTTTATCATCAAATATTTAATGAAGGTCTCTATTAAACTCCCTGAAATCAATACACTATCTGACTACAACATTTTTCAATCTACTAGTACAGACTAATCTGTAATGAACTTACACTGGCTCCTAGTGATCAATGTATTTTGTTATTATGTAATCACAAATCATCTTTTTAACAGTCCTCTATAAATCCAAATAATGTAAGGTCATTCATCAAAATTATGCAAATATAAGAATGTCTAGCCTACCCTTTCTATTTTCATTCCTTCTTCTTACTACTTTATAAAAAAATAATTTTTAGGCCAAACAGAGATGAAAAACCTGGAGAAATGTACAAAACCTGTGGCCATTTCTTTTCCAGGGAAATGAGGAAACAGGTGCCCTAAGAATCAAGCAGAAAATGTTACTGCCTTTGTTTCAGACTTTATAGGCAGTAGCTGCTTTTGATGGTGTAGTTAAACTCCACAGGCGGCAGTTTAAATGGCAAAATTAAATGTAATTTGATGAAGATGTTTATCAAGTATTTTCTTAAACAGTTAATAATTTGCACATTTCTTTGTCAAATTATGCTTCTCCATTAGTGAGAACTAGAGCTTGGTACAAACTGCTAATGAATTATGACACATCTATTATTCATGGAGCTTATAAGTTTAGGTTACATCGGTGAAGGTCACCCGATGGCTTTAAATCTCAAGTGATCTTGCTGAAGTGGCTCCGGTGTTGCTTAGTGTAACTACAGTAATTGGAAATTTGCAAGGCCACGGCCACTGTTCTGTTTGGAGTGGGTGTGTAGTCCAGTGATATTGCAACTTGATCATAGAAGGGACACTGCTTGAACAAGCTTTAATGATTATTCTGTACACTTGTATGCTATAATGTCTAGTGATAGTTGAAGAAATAATGTACCTAACTCATTTTTTCTCTCCTCAGACTGCTCCTGGTCTTTTTTATGTGCCAGGCAGTGGGCTAAGTACTTTCCATATATTATCTCATTTAATCCTCACACCAACACAGTGGACTGTGCTACAGATAAAATACTAAGGACAGATGTTAATAAAATTGTTCAAAGTCACAGATCTGTTTACTGATGATTCTAGGGTATGAACCCTGGCTGTCTGGCCCCAGAGCCTACACTCTTAACCACTGCACTGTGCCACCATGCCACTAGCTGCTGACACGTGCCATGCTAAATGTGACTGCACATTCACAGAGCTGGCGCACAGGCTGTGTTGTCAGCCACTTCAATCCTATTGCTGCTGTTTTAAGATGTACTCCATGTAGTCCATCCAGGTTTCCATGTGTTAGGTTGTCTCCCCAGGTAACAGAGGAAATAAAGATGTCCTGTAAGCATGGTAATTAAAGTCAGAAAATATGGAAGAGTATCCTGCCTTCCACAAATGAAGATAACAGAGGTGGCGAAGGACGTGTTAGCAATAGTTAGGAAATGAGGAAGCTCAGCACCAGTTCATTCAGAACGAATCTCATGGTTCCCTTTGGGGCCAGCATGAGGACTCCAGGAAGAGCTGTGCAGGCCCAGGTGTGTTCATGGAACCCTGGTGCTGCCTGAGACCTTGACCTCAGAGCCCTGCCTTCACTAGCTGAGCTATCGGAGGAAAAGAAGCCCACTGACTTTTGAGGAAGGATGACACCAGTTCTTTTTACTTTGCTTTCTGTAGGGCTGCGGTGAAGGGTAGTGTTCAGCTGGGGTGGGACATAGACATATCTTCAGCCTTAAAGGGGGGGTCACTATCATGCTAGTGTCATGCTAGTTTTATATTAGCTTTTTTTTTTTAGTTTTAAAGACTTTATTAAAATATAGTTCGCATACTGTGCAATTTACCCATTTAAAATGTACAATTCAATGGCTTTTAGTATATTCCCAAATATGTACTACTATCACCACAGTTAACTATAGAATATTGTCATCACCCCATATGGAAACCCTGTACGCTCTTGCTCCCACACAGTCTTCCTGGCCTTCTCTGCACTCCCCAGCCACAGGCAACTGCTAATCTATTTTCTGTCTCTATAGGTTTCTGTTGTAGACATTTCATGTAAATGGTATCATATACTATGGAGTCTTCTGTGACTGGCTTCTTTCACTTAGCATAACATTTTTAAGGTTCATCTATGTTGTAGGTATCAGTATTTCACTCCATTTTATGACTAAATAATATTTCAGTGCATGGATATACCCCATTTTTTTCCATTTATCAGTTGATAGACATTTGGATTGTTTCCGTCTTTTGGTTAGTATGAATATTACTGTTACAAACACTGGTGTACGTATTTCTGTGTGTACAAGTGTTTTCATTTCTCTTAGATTTACACTTGGTTTTAGCTCAGCTATTTCTAACTGCCCCATAAGGAAAGTCTCAGAGGGAAGGAATAAAAGTACCTGAACATGAAGTAATATTTAGTGTTCCTTGCATCTGTGGATCTCAGTCTATATCTTTTATAGATAAGCTGTGCCTACAAAAAAAGGGAGAAGTTTTTAAACACATGCAAATACACATACACACTTGCACAAAAATGTGGCCAAAGGTGCCTCCTTGCAAGAAGCCTTCTGCAGAAAGAACTACAGACCTGCTCATGATACTGAAATTGCTCAGAAAATTGGGCAACTCCTCTTTAGAAATCTCTTCTTATTGAGGTTTATGAGCTGTTATAAAAAATACCAACTATTTGTAACCTCATTTGCCCCAGATTTGTGACTACACTTAATCAAAATTACTTCTGGCTATCCCTAAAAATCAAATTTCTCTGCAAACTCTTCTTCCATGATGAATCATGGAAATAACGGGTAAGCTCCTACAGGGTCAACCACTGGTCTCTGCCCACCCCACAAATAGAGGGGCATGAATATGTTTGCTTTCACACAATGCATGAATATGTTTGCTAAACTGACGTGAATTGAGATTTTTGAAAAGTAGCACCTTTTTGGAAGATGTGTATCTTTTCAGCTGTACAGTTTTCTTTTGGAAAAAGACTATTGAGCATGTATCCTCCCAATTGTTCGTGCTTTTAATAGCAAAGTGAGTCAAGACCTGATCATCTTAAACACATCGCTTGTTGCATCCTGGAGGAAATGGCAGCTCAGAGCAGGCCTGTGCTTGTCCTGCACCTTGTTTCCTAGTCTTCGCTGAACCCTGGGGACAGACTGCCCACTCAGCTGGTAGACTCAGCTGATACTTTCTCCAAGCAAGCTTTCTCCCATTTTTGCCAGAACTTCTATCTCTCTTCCTGGACACTGTAAATGCAAGGAAATCTTTGAGAACCCTCCAGATACAACCACAACTTTTCAATAGTGTGACATTTTGGTTATGGAGCACAATCAAATTATGTGATCAAATAAAAGACGCCAAGCCTGATTGAGACTTGAATCAAAGAGCCCAAGAAAACCAATAATTCTGAGTTTGACCTTTCTGCTACTTTTAACAAGGCTGATTGGAAAGGCACTTGGAGAGAGTTTTGAGCCAGCTTACAGCAGTCTGTTTTCTGGATCCCGCTTCAGTGAAAATACCCCCTCTGTCCAGGTTGACCCCGTGCTGGCCATTCCAGCTCTCTTGGAGGCCTTTGATTCCCTCCTGGGCTTGGTTGTTCATTTGGTGTAAGGTATGCTTCCACACATTACATAGTGCCAGGCGCATCTCCAAGACCGTCAAGCCCAGAAGGGAAGTTAAGACCCTGCCAGGGCATGAGAACATTTACACTAGATGCAAGAATGGCTACCAGGTGTTCGGTCTTGTTACACAAGAAATCTTTTTCTGAAATTTCTTGGTGCCTTCTCCAGCCTGGTGCATGAGTGCTCAGGAAATGCTTGTGATAATCAGCATTCCCTAAGAAGCACTTAGGGGATGTGCTGCTGCAAACAGGTGTATGCTGGGTCTCACAGATGGATGGAGAGTCTCACTGTCCTGCTCTCCTGCAGAGAGTCTGGGGATTCTCCACAATTCCATGTCCTGGGAAACTGATTTTTTGACTGAAGGAAAAGGGTGTTTTCCATGCGGTACCTCTACCAGGCTACAACGGTGAACACTTGTAAAGCTGATTTTATACAAGCAGATATTTTTATAACTCATCTCTGTTTAACCTCAATAAATTGGATTCTTTACTTCTGGAAAAGAAACCGTAATGACTACACTATCCTCAAACTTTTTAAAATGGTTAGATCCAGGTGATTTTTCTCCACTACACTTGTATATATAATATCCTTTTACTCATTTCTCACAAGAAGAAACCTCCAAAAGGAGGGACAGAGATCATCTTTAATACCTAAGTTTAAAATTAAAGGCAACTGAGATATTAATTCTTAAACAGCCCTCTGGTTTCCTGAGTAGCTAACAAAGCACTATTTAGCTCTTAAATATCTTTTTTTAGACTTTGCAGGAATAGGAAATGCTATGTATCAACATTTAATTTAGAAACTATGAATACTTTCAGATGTGCCATTTTAAATGTTCTTACTCGGGGTGAGGGTTATTTCAGTGGCATTATCTTTATTGGCATATTGGCATAATTAGAGGATAAGGATCTCATATAAGAGCATTTTCAAATAGTAACCAAAGCTTGCCCATTTAAGAGTGTATATTCTCTATTTCAAATGTTCCTGAAGTAAATCTTTTTAAATATAATTGCAGAGTCTTTTACCTTTGTAAGCAAAAGTGTTTGATACACATGAAACTCTTCTTAATGATGGCATGATGCTCAAATGAATCCTGGTGTCTGGGAAAGTTAGGTGGAGAGGGCCCCAGTTCAGCCCACCCAGTTTAACAGAACAAAGAGCTGAGGATTTTTTACTTCTGTAAGTTTCGTAGTACTCCCACCCCCAATGTTCTGAGATTTCCTGCATTATTCTTCCACTGTCAGAAGTTCCCTGGCCTGGAGTTCACCTTTCCCTACAGAAGCTCTCAGCAGGCTCCTGCCCTGGGTTTTGGGCTCAGCCTCGCCTCTCAGCAAGCAACAGCCCACTCCCCTTCTAGGATCCAGCCCAAGAATTGTTGGCTGGTTCTGAGTGCAGCTTCGTGGTCCCCCCAACCCACTTCTTGCACACCCACCCACCTGTCCAGGATTCCTTTCCCTTCTATTCTGCCATGGGTGGGGACAGCCACCTAACTTGTATCTTCATAGCTCACATTTAAGAGCACTTTCCTCTAGGAAACTTCAACTTTTCCAGAGAGAAATGATTGTTCCCACATTGTTCTCTCAGTATTCCCTGTACATTCTCTTAGCTCTTGGCCACATTTGCATATAATGTGAGTGTCTGTCTGTACCTGCCCCTTCAGTTCAAAGATTGTATCCTTTCGTCTTTGCTGTCCCTGGGTCTGGGTCTGATGCAGCAGCTCTCTTTGTGAGTAAAGTCACTGTTGCACAAAGAGCACGCTCTATGTCTGCATTGCTGCCTCGCTTTCAATCCTTCTCAGATGGGTTCCTCTTGTGTTTGTATTTAATTCTTGTCAAATTGATTTTATGCAATTTAATTTTAATCATACGATTTGTTTCTTGAATTATTAAATGAGGCTTGGGGATCCAGTATCAGTCTGTGTGTCTGTGTGTGTATGCGTGTGTGTGTGTGTAGGCAGGGGGCAAGCCCCACATTGTTCCCCTAAGACATAACCCTTTCTTCCGACCAAAGAGGAACTGTCTGTGAGGGATTCCTCTCTTTTCACCAGGCAAGACCTCATGGATGGTTTTGCCCAGAGGGTGGTTGTATAGGAGCCCAGGGGAAACACTCAGAGTCTAGAGCGAGCAGGGTGACTGAACCTTGAGTGATTCTATAGCTCACATCCGATATTCCATTCTCCTGGATGACCCCTGAGCTACTGAATTTAGCTCTTTTTTCTGCATGTCTGCACCATCCATGTATGTTATTATTATTATTTTCATTGTCACCATGAAACCACACTGGGCACATTCCAATTTCAGCTCCATTACTTGATCATTCAATCTTTGAGTTTCTCTCTTTCCTCAACCGTAAAAATGGGCTTGTAAATAAAAAGTGTGGGTGCACATGAAGTGTTGAGAAGAGGGCCAGTCCCATCAATAAAGTGATTCATGCTCTGTGTCATCATTGTTATGATCCCCTTCAAGCTGCCCCTGTCTTAGCCTGTCTTACTGCCCTGTCTTCCAGGAGCTGTAAAACCTATCAGCCCAATTGATTGTGATAAGCATAAGGGTAGAGAGATTAGGTATTTAGTAAGGACTTCTCTTTTTGAAAAGTTAAAGAAATCTGTATGAGCTTTAGTACATGTATATTTTTAGGCTCTGCCTTAGCCATCCAGGGGCCTTCTTTTTTCTCTTCTGTTTCATGCCTCTGTTAAGAAGAGTCAAAGTTGCTAGAAAAGTGACTTTTTTGGGTAAGTAAGAGAGGTGAGATCATGTTAAATTAGGAATCTGAGTTAAGAAAAGATAAAAAGCTTTATTTAGAATGAGGTTTGGACTGAAAATGACTGTAGATCTTTTTCTTTTTTAATAGTGTGAGAAATGCAGCCACAGGTTTGAAAAGGAACTATTTAAACATTTATTTGAGCCCAGTTGAGGAAAGAAGAGAGCCAGCCTCTTCCCAGACCTGAACAATTATCTTTAGAATGTAAAAAGAAAGTGAGAGACTGTATGACCTTGTTTTTTCTGAATTTTCTCTTCCTCTTTTTTTGCCTTTTTTGAGGGCGGGGAATTGTATGTTTTTTAATCCTGGAAATAGAAAAAAGATCTTTTTTTCTTTGCAGTAGGCATGGAAAGTTAAAAAAAAATAAAGAGTGTGTTAGCCTATTCAAATAGAGAATGTGCTAAAGAATACAAAGAGATGAGTGACTTTTAATGAGCTGCTTCTCCCTTTTTACGGAATCCCATGGACTAACCTTGTTCAGACCCACAGCTGCCCTGTGGTCGACCCTTCACACTGGCCGTTCCCTCTGATTCATCACACTTGCAGACTCAGCTTGGCCATTTGGCAACTTTCTTAACTTATTCTCTTGCTTAAAGGCAGATTGTGAGTTTGGGTTTTGACATTTATCTATGTCTCTCAGTTCCTCCATCTATCCCTTTATCTTTCCATCCATCTATCTATGAATCTCAATGTTTTTATGGGTCCTACCCAAAGTTATACATAGTTATCTGCCCTGCCTATTTAGTCTACACAGTAATCACATTAGCTAGGTATTCTTACCCTTATGATTGATTGAGATTCTGAGGCCCGAAGAATATAAATAATTTTACCCAATTTCACAGCCAGAAATTGGTAAAGTAAGGACTTCACAGCTGGAATTTCACAGATGGATCTTTCTAGCCCTGGATATTTTGTGTTCTTGACTACTTACAGCCTTAAGCCACTACATAAACTTTGTCCTAAACTTGCAGCATTTTTGCCATTTGATACGTGGGGCCAAACACCATTTTGAAATGGACAGATTCATTCATGTACTTATGTGAGATGGTTCCTTTATCTGTTCGTTTGTTGTTACCGACTTTCTTATCTTGATAAAGCAGTACCATATTGAGACAAGGTGAAAAAGTTTCTCATGTTGCCATTATTTACAAAATTTTGAGGGACATTTCTGAAAACCTTTCTTCTTCTTTTCTGCAGTCCTTGAATATAAATGGTGTGGCTGCAGGTTGAGGGAATTGGAGAAAGAACCCTGTCAAGAACTCCACTCTGCTGTTAGCCTGTTGAAACATAAAGATAGTGTTGTAAGGAAAGATGACATAATTATTTCCTAAAATGAATGAATAATTTTAAGGTAAATGAATGCATTATTTCAAAGAAAGGTGAAGTATGAAGTATGATGGTTCTTTTGGAAAATTCAGAGAAACAACTTTGTGCCTTAAAATTAATAAGCCTGCTCAAGAAACAAAGATATATATGGCACAGCTCTTCCACAGAAAATCTGAGACATTTCTTCTGTAGTATGTGACCCAGTAAAAATGCTATATATACACCGAAGTCCTCTCCAACTGTATAGGCAATGATGGAAAAGAATGACTCAGCCTTATAACGATAGGAGACTGATGAAAATAGTTTCTTTTTCTGGATTTGGTCTCAATTTCTGAATGTCTTTAAAAGTTTTTGGCTTTTTAAAATCAGTAGTGATGTTCAATCTACTTTTTATAAAAGAGTAAACGTTTTCTTTTTTTTAATTGAACTATCATTGATATATGATCTTACATTGGTTTCAAATGGACAACAGTGGTTCAGCAGTTACCCATATTATTAAATCCTTACCCCCTCTAGTGTGGTTACCATCTATCAACATAGAAAGGTGTTACAGAATCATTGACTATATTCTCCATGCTGTAGTACTGTCCTCATGACCAACTTGTATTGTGAATGCGAATTATTGTGCCTCTTTCTCCCCCTCAGCCTCCCCCCAACCCCTCCTCCATGGTAACCACTAGTCACTTCTCAGTGTCTGTGAGTCTACTGCTGGGAATAAACCTTTTATTTAAATAAGCTCAGGGATGTCACATGAGTCATGAATAAGCTCATTAACCTGGGACCCATAAGAGAACCCTGAAACTGTATGCGTTACATGATGCAGAATGCCTTCTTCGCTTCTGTTTTCCTCTTTACTCAGAGAATTCTATAAAGTCAAGTGAGATATTAAATTTGCTTTTATGCATTTAAAGAAGGTATCAAGGGACATTTCCTGTGTGCTAACTAGAAATAACACCTTTAGCAGACAAAACTGAATTAATCCTTCTGAGGGACAGAATTGCACAAAAACAGGACAAGAAACCCAGTTGCTTATGCAGATGCATGAAGACTTGGTGACCAGTCCTGTGGGCTGATGGTGGGTGCCATGGCGTCAGTGGCCAGGAGTCGTGTGTTTGGAACCACAGATGTGCTTCCCAGCACCGCCCTCTGCTCCAGGAGGAGGTTCTTTACTGCCCATCTGTACTCTTGCACCTGCCTCCTGCTTCGGCACTATGCTGCTTTCTCCCACTTCCTTGTTTCTCACGGCAGTCATGCTGCTGCAGCTGAACCTACTATGCTGTGACGCAGTGTGGAGCAGCGACTGTGCAGGGCTGCACACAGCAACCCTACAGCCATGCAGGAACATTTGTCTCCATCCTTCCAGTTTCTCTACATGTAGTCCCAACTGGTAAATTTACAGGGGCCCGTGCTTCAGTGGAACTGACCTGTCTGCTCTGGGTCTGTCCAGTGGAGCCTAGATGCCAGCTCTGTGCTGTGCTTTGGCTGCAGGACATTCTTCCTGCCTCTCGTTTGCTCCCCATGACACCCATAATTATCATCTATGTCCTTATTCTATTTCCATTTCCATCCATCTCACAGGTACTTTCAGAGATGGTGTATGTGAGAGGGGAGGAGCATGGACTTGGGGGTCAGACGGAGGGCAGCATACTGGTTTTGTCACTGTCCCTGTAGTAAGTGATTGCACTGCTTAGTGTCTTCGTTTCTTCAGTTCAAAACGTGGGGGAAAAGATTCAGGGGCATGCTCATGTGAAGTGCTCCCCACAGAGTCGGTCACAATGAGGGGTCAGTTCCTCTTTCCCAGCACACATCAGCTTTCCTCATTGCGTCGATATGTCCTCTAGTATTAGCAGGAACCTGTGCATTGTGTTCTGTGGACTTTATATTACAGATTATAATCCCTTGGATTCTGGGCTGATTTTATCTGACCATTCCATAAGTTCCTGTGGCAGGAATACTAAGTAGGTGTTTCACCTCTCTGGATGCCCTGCAAGGCCATTATATCAGCAGCACTTAATAGATGTTTATTGAATAGAATTACATATAGAGACAGTAGAACATGGTGGACAAACAAGGTCTTGGACTCTAGAAACAAGCTGTCTGGATTTTCACCCCTGACCTGTCTTTCACTGGCAGTAAGACCTTGAGTGAGTTTCTTAATTTCCCTGTGCTTTCATTTCCTCATCTTTAAAATGAAGCTAATAGCACTGCCTCTGGAGCCCTTATAATTAAATGAGTTACTAATTCTAATACTGTAGAGTATTTAGAATAGCGCCTGACAGGGAGCAAGTGTTCTATTTTCACTATTACATTTAATAATAACTGGTTATTATTTTTGAAAACCTTGGTCCTTTCTGGCTTCTTATGCCAAGCTTCTCCCACAGGTAAGACATTTATTTTCTTCACAACAGGCAGAAATAACCACCTTTCAGGACAATTAAGTCGAGGTTTTCCCTATGGCATTTGGAGTTTGCTTCCGGTGTAGTGTCTGCTTTGCTTGCAGCACAGATGTGCGAATTAGTATGATGCAGGGGTCAGTTTGTTCATGGGGTTCTGCTCATTAGTTTCCCTTCCAGACACTTGGTCAAACTTGGCCTTTGTGCAGGCTGATGCTCGCTTGTTTACCCATATTATCTTTCTCTAAGTAATGAGCATTGAATTTCTTGCCTTTCTCTCTCCACCTGAGTTTCTCAGTGCACATTGCACCAGGGCAACAGCAGCCAATGGCTTGTGCATCCAGCCAGTTATATGATTGTTCCTCCTGGATGCTGTCTTCCCTGAGCACCTATTGCCTTTCTGATCCTGATGTGCTGATCTGGGTGAGATGAGAGGAAAGCTGACCATCTCTAGTATGTGGTATTATTTTACAAAAAGGGAGCTTGCCATGTAGTCCATGTATCAGAATCCTCTCTTACCATGAGTTCTTGTAACTCTCTCTTTACCTCCCTGAGATTTGGATGTGTGTTTTTGACTCCACACCTAACTTCTGTCCATTATCCACTGTCCACGACCATTTTGACTTCTTTCTCTCTCTCTCTCTCCTCTCTTTTTCTCTTTCCCTCTCTCTCTCCTTCTTGAGTTTATGTCCCAAATCCATTCTGTGTTACAAGTTAAGATTTCTCTAGAGTGGAGTATGTCCTGGGCCAAAGATTGCTTTGAGCATGAAAACACAGCAAGAACCTGAAGTGGAAAATGGGTAAAATGGAGTCATATGGAATGATGTTTAAATCTTGGCACCGTGATTGTTCATTGAGCGTCTGTCTCCTCCTGTGTGGAGTTACTTTTAGGACTGAATAAGGAACATACATGGAACACCTAGCCTGGTACCTTTTACATATAAACACAACTCAGTAATTAAAAGTTAGCTTATTAGAGGTATTTTGAGATAATCATTACTTGTAATGTCAACATCAGTTTCCCTTCTCTGAACCCCAGAGATACTAATTTCACACCTAAAAGAGAATGCCTTGCCCCCACTTCTCATTTTTTGTTTTATTCCTTCACCATTCCTGTTCCAGGTATCAAGTGCCAGCCTTGAGTTTCTTGCATTCAGGTTGAGGGGATGAAATCACAGAGCATCATGGAGCCACCAGTCTTTGGTTCACCTTACTTTCACTATAAGCAGCTGTGTAGTGTCCAGTAAACCAGACTTTAGTCCTTCACCATCAGACTGCTTACCTTGCCTTTGATGGGTAACAGCATCTTCTTCCAGTGCCTCCCCTGGGGTTTCTGATGTTTGCCCTCAAACAGCCCTCCTGGAAATGTAGGGGAACCTGAAACTAGGATTTGGGAATTCAGTTCATCTGACATTCTATTCTTTCATTGGCTAGTCCCATTAGTTTCTGAAACAAGTCTGAATCTACCAAATGTTGGCCCTAGGGTTGTAGAAAAATAGCTCTTAACCTTGGCTATACACTGAAATCATCTGGAAGATTTAGAAAATATGGGTACTTGGGTCCTTCTCCCAGAGCTCCTGACTTTAATGGCCTGGTGTGTGGCTGGGACCTCTGGTTTCTATAAATCCGAAAGCATCAATCAATACTAGGTTCTCCTTGTTGTGATCGCAGGACTACCTGCATTAACAGGGGAAATGAATTTCAACATCTGCTGCTTAGGACTGTCCATCTATCTCAGCATTTCAGGTGCAGATAGTAGATGTCAGGGAAGGACTTTCCCCAGGCCCTCAATGGAACTATTTAGATGCTGTTTTCTGTATCTATCCATCTATTCTTGTGTGTGTCTCAGTGACCTGTTTCAGGTGATAGTCTGGACGAGGCAGGGCTGTAGTCAGCTGGCTTTGGAACTGATGAGTCCTGGTTTTGGATATGACACCTTAGGCAATATCTTTGGGCTTCCGCATCCACATCTGCAAAATGGGATTAATATGGGATGTTGTGATGATTAAATTACATTAGATTAGATAGATTTTGTGGAAATCCACATGTAATCCTTGCCTAGCATACATACATGAAGTTCCCAAAGAATATACAGTTCCAACCCTAACAAGTATGGACAGAAATGTTTAGCACTTTTAGGTGTCAAATAAATGTTTTCTAAGACAAAGAAGACATGGTATAATCTATTGTTTCCTTTCAGTTTTGTGTCACTTACCACAGACTATTTACTTAACACAGCAAAACATCATATCATCCAATAATGGTCCAATTTCCAGCTTCTCAATAGACCAATCATCTTCCCCGTTTGACAAATACATTTTTCTCAGAAATGACATCAAAATGCAATATGTTCCTTGTTATGTTGAACTATGCCATGCTTACCGACTCCCTCATATTCTCAGTATTCATTACCCCTTTACCTGCTCTTACCCTTTTGCTGTGAAATAGCCTTACTTTATTTATTTAATAATCTGACAGAGATGAAAGAAATATTACCATGAGCTTATGAGACAATTGAAATGTCCTTTACTGTCATCATTTTTATTTAGACAACAGAGGTATCTCCCTTTCCATAAATTTTAGCCATGTCTGCATGTTTTGTTGTATGCATATGTGAGTGTGTGTGTGTGTGTGTGTGTGTGTGTGTGTGTGTGCGCACATGTGAGCTCTCTTCCAAAATTAGTTTCCTAAGGTAAACTTAATGTACAGCTCTGAGATTAAATGGTCTTCACCAACTGCTGGTTTTTTTTTTTTAAATATATTTCAGTGCCATTATTTTACATAGCAGTCTGCAAACCTGAAATAACATCAACTTTAAGTAGATCTAATTTAACAAATCATGGCTTTGCATTGAACATTACTTCTGTTAAAGTTCTTTCAAAAAGTGATATATAATCATGCTCTTCTTTTAAGTAAATAGATATTTTGAGGAAGCTCCCAGGCAGGTAGGTGCTCCCTCAACAACTGGTGTCTCTGGATATGTAACCTATGGAAGCACTCCCGCCACTCCCATCCCTGACCCTGCTTTTCCTTTGCAACCTTTTCTAATGAAGGAAGTTTGCTTTCCCCATATTTTCTTCCTTCTTTTTTATCTCACTCAGTTCTAGATCCTTTCTCTTTTTACCTGCAGAGAAATACCACTCCCACTATCACCTAAGTCTTCGATTTCTCCCTCTTTTCTTGATCAGTCTCACCAGTTCAAAGAAATAATTAAAACCCTTTGTGGACCCCACATTCTTCTCCAGCTGTGCCTGGCTTTCTTCCTTAATTTCTAGATTAAGTTTTTTTTTCCACACAACATTTTTCAAGTTCTGAAAGCATTTACATAAGTGATTATTAAAATCTGCTAATTGGCATTCATTCCTACCCTTCCATCATTTAATAGTTTAAACTTTTTACTTCAAATGCTTTTAAATGTACAAATTTGCAAAGACAGTACAAAGATGTCTCTATTCCTGTTATCTTAATTCCCTTAACGTTTCTATTGTGTATCACGTGGTCCATGTATCAGGTCTACGTATCACCTGAAACATAACATTGTTACAGTACTACTGACTAAGCTATAGATTTTATTTGGATCTTGCCAGTGTTGCCACTAGTGTCCTTACTCTGTTTCAGGATCCAATCAGGATTACCACTCATGGTGTTCACAACTGTACTTTTAGTCCTCATTTTATGTGACTTCATTTCAGATCTTGACCAAAAGATCACTCTTCTTGAAACAGTTTTTTCCCTTGATAATACTTAACCTGATTCTCTTCATATCTCTGGCTGTTTCTTGCTAATTTCCTGTGCTGGTTTCTCCTCTAACATTTACATATTGAGATTATTTGGAGCTTGGCCCTGGTTCTCCTTTCCATGTTAATCACTCCCATCAGACATTTAGTCAGTTCCGTGGCTTCAAATACCAGTGATATGTTGATAACTCCAAATGCATATTTCAGCCTAGACTTTTTCTACAAGCTCCAAATTCATATATCCATCCCCATGCTCCGTATTATTGAACTCATACTGGGTGTGTCTGGAATCAAACTCATCAGCCTCCCAATCCCCAAATTGCTTCTCTTCCAGGGCCCCCTGCTCACTTGCTCATGCAGACGTATGGTGCTCATCCTTCTGTCCTGACCACACTTAACCCAAATCCACATGCCTACACATTCTGAATATTTTCCAGAAACATACACTTTCCTTTATCCCCATTGCTGCTAATTCAGGTCAGGTCACCACAGGTCTGTCTGAACTTCACTATGCCCTGGTGCCCCTGTGGAAGAAAAAGTTGTTCTCTTTGCTTAGAAACTAATCTCTTAGGATTGGGAGATTATTTTTCTCAAAAGTACTGTAGGGAGAAAGACAAGGTGAAAGGTCTTGATTATGTTAGCCATAAGATTTATTTTCCAAATCAGGACATCTGAGTGGAAGCGGGGGCTGTTAACAGTTATTCCAAGTCTGCAGCTGTAAAACGGGTTGGTCTCAGGCATTTGAAGTGACAGTCACTCAGATCTTCATGTTTTTCACTAGAAAGCGAGTTTATGCCACTAATATAGATGTAGACTTGCATAGGTAAGGTAACAGAACCTTAGTGAATTACATGTCCACAATGTGCTTATTTATATTACTACATTATAGAGAGAATAAGTTCATTTTTCTTTAACAGATGCTATTCCTTATAATGCATATATAGTGAGTAGGTCTAATTTCTTCCACAAACATATAGGACAAGCTTGCAGTGACTGTAGGCTTGAGATCAAAGTTACATCTCATAGAAGGTGCAATATGCACAAAATAAAAGCTGGGTGGTTTGTACTCAGAATATTGGATATTTGTCCAGTAGACTTCCAACCCAGAAACTTAAGTTTATCGTGACAAGGCACAGAGAATAGGCAGAGATTTCATTTAAATAAATGCCTTATCTGGTTTGACTAATGCCCTTTAATGCTTTGCCCCTTTATGACAATTGGCATAAATCTATTCTTTGAAGTCAGAAAGTCTAAAGAATAAATCTGCTTTGGCTGCTTCTTTGAACAGACATTTTAACCTCTTTGCACCTTTGTGTTTCTTCTGTTTAAATGAGGGGATGACATTTATTCTGCTCGCTTCCTAGGATGTCAGGAATATTTAATGGGATAATATATCTGTGAGTTCTTTGCCAGTCTAGGTGTTATTATAAGTGTTACGGTACCATCAGCAAAGGAGGGCCTTACTGTGTTCATTCATGCAAGTCGTGCTTGGAGTCCACAGTCATCCGGCAGGAGAGTATCCTTGTCTTGTGCTGAAGCACAGGCCAGGCCTTGGCTCAGTCCTCCTCTCTCGTTTTGTTAAAAGTCTGAGTAACATTTCAGATTCTGTGTTGTCACTCCCATGATGAGAAAGTTATTTAAATTGCTGTTCAATCCTGAGCAAAAATATACCTTTCTTGAAGCCCCCATGTCACAGCCGTACCACCTGGGGGAGAACTATTGGCCACGTGGTTTCAGCTCCATGCAGAGCGTGGCTACAGGTACTTATAGGACAGCTGCCCTGAGCTCTCTGTGTGAAGAAGTGTGTAAGATCAGAAAGCAAACTCAGAGCCCCTGCGATACCCCTGGGCAGTGGATAGGAACAGACCCCAGATGCCTACACCCAGTGGTGGAATCGCTCTCCTCTAAAGGCATGCGTCATTCTCTTATTGCCTTGTTTGTTGGTTGTCTTTTCTGCCTTGATGAAAAGTTTGTAATTTTTAGAGTGTGGCCAAATAAGCAGAACCATGACTATTCCATAACATACAAGGCTGCCTTCCTGTGTTCCGGTACAATCTTTAGCCTTTTCTTCTCTTGAAAAATTTACAGTCTCCCTCTTTCCTCCCTACATTTTCCCCAAATGTACAGTCTCTGCTCTGGCACTCATGCTATGGCCAGAGATGTGATTATGAAAACTCAGATAATACTTTGGACACAGAAGCTTGGGGGACTTGCTTATAAACATGCACAGTAGCTTGGGAAAAGGAGTAAGGGGTGGCCTTTCCTCCTCATTGGTTGGTGCCAGGACATGTTGCAAAAATAAACCTTCCCTGAAGTCTCAGCCTGTTGCAGCCCATCTCCACCTGCCCCAGAGGGCAGCCTGCACTCAGTACAGCCACAGTTCAGGACAACTGAGAACACATTTCCAGAGACACAGCCAGGTGCCCCACCCTGCTCTGCATTTCCCCTCTCCTGCCTCCTTTGGTGCTTGGAGGCTCAACTCTGAGGCAAAATAAGGGACAGATACTCTGTCCCCTTCATCGTAAGCAATTTAAGTGCTTCATTTTCAAGTCTCAAATGGTTTAACTGGAAAAAGTCTCAAAAATCAATCCAGATACTGGGAATTTACAGATGGGGACTTTGAAGCCCATAAAAAGAAAGTACCTTTGCCGAGGTCACCATGTTAAGTGAGGATAGAACTGGACTTGTATTCAGGACACTCTCTACCTTGTGGCTTTCTTTCTGCACAGTATATAAATGTGTGCTGGGATAAATCCAGTTCCAGACAATCATCCTTATTAATAATGCACCATCATTTAAGGGTACGTGTATAATGGCATTGCATTTATTTCCTTTATTGATCATTATTAATATTTCAGTGCTATTTCATTTTTTTGTAAGAATTTTATCACAAATGCTATGCACATCTTAGAGATCTCACCTTAAAAATGTGTTTTGAAAAACTCAATTGGTAGTGTGACTATGGAGGAGATGCTTTTCAGTTGTTAGAAAATGACATATGGATTCTTTATATTAAAATTCTCACTTTCTGTGTTCCTTCCCAGTCATTTCCTCTCTTAAGCCACAGAAAACCATTTTTGGGTTAGATTATGAGAAGGAAATGCTTTTGGCATTTGTGGAATAAATGAAGGATTTAGATCTTCAGTTTTGCATTGGACAAATTTGCTGAGAACATCAAATATCCTTTCCTTGACATTTCTGATGCCCATCATTTTGATGACATTTGATTCATGGACTGTCAACTGAAGATATCTTATATGCCTCTGCCTCAAAATGCCCTCAGACATTTTTAAGAGCTCATTTAAATTTCTGATTTCTTCTCAGCATTCCTACAAGCAGTCTGAGTTAACAGATTAGCCTTTCCACCTTGAGTTTACAGTTAGGGACCAGAAAAAATCAGCCAATAATAAGCATGTCCATGATGAAAGCACACCATGCATATGCTCTCAATTTGCTTGAGATCTCAGTACCTAGAAGTCGTGTTACCAGCACACAGTATTCCTGCAAAGCCAGATACTGCTGTCCAGGGGCTCATTTCTTCTTCAGTTTCCAGTGGTACTATTTCTGATTGTTTATCATATGCATGGCTAATTTAAAGTTAGGATGCCCTTCATCCTGGTTCCCTATCTCAACTAGAGGTTTCAAATTTCAACCCTTGTGAGATCTTTATGTATCAGTAAGTCAGTATGCATAGAAGAAAGGGGATCATACATAAGATAATTGAGATTCCTTCCAAGTTAGGGTTGGGCCTTTAGAGCCAACAACTTGCTCTGAACTGTTAAGTCATGAGAAGATAAAGATGTGATACTAAATTCACACTAAGCATCTGGTGCCAGAGTATCAAACAAATGCATTGGATTATTTTAACTGATCTTAAGCATCAGAGCAAACAACATCTCCAGCTGGTCCATTTCCTATATTTCAGCAAATATGATGAATAAATAGGTTTGTGCATGACTTGGTAAAGTTCTGTAGCTGCTTTTGGAGGCAGAAATAACTGGTGGTCTGTCTGATTGATTAAATAATTATTGACCAATTTAGACATTCAATATCAAAGTTCCTTATTACATTAATCCAGTTTTAAAGATATGTACCTTCATAATGAAGTAGACAGGATCACTTGCTGCTATCTCCTGGGCCTGAACTCACACTGTTCCTAGAAAGATGCTGCAGCCAGTGGCAAACTTTATTATAGGTCTGAAACATAGTTGTGAATAATAGTTGCCTCTTAGAACTAATTGATCAGAAAAATAACTATTAGTAAGGTTGAAATAATAGAATTTGTGTCCTGCTTCAGGATTATATGTGGCCAAAATAACAACTTAGATCATGGGACTTGAAAGGTGGAGCAGAAAGCATTTATTTTGCACCCACTCTGTACCTGCGACTCCGCTGAGCACTGTGGACACAGGAATGCAAAGTGACAGGTCACAGACTGCCTGTTGAGGGTTTGGAATCTAGTGGGTTTCAGTTAAAACCCCCAAATCTAGTTTGTTGTGAACCAAGCATCAACACTCTGACGGTACTTTCCTCATCTAATTCAGAATGATGCCTATCCTTAACTTGGGTAAGTACAGTCAAAATGTCAAAATTAGACTCCTAATATTTTCTTACCACTAAAAACTGGATAAAGAGGTCAAAACAGAGCAACAATAATCAGCTTTCTGCCTTTTGGTCTGTAAAGTTCAGTTTTCAGTGGCCTCTGTAGCTGATGATACACAATTTTCTAGATTGTGTCACAGACAGAACTCAATTATCTAGAATTTTCCTTCATCCAGATTTTTTTTCAGTTAAAGTATGTGTGTGTGTGTTTTTTTATTTACCAATCCCACTTGTACTTATTTGAAAACATTTTTTCCCCCAGGGGAAGAAAATTAAAGAAAATGTAAAATGCCCAAAGATAGGACACATTCAACCTGAATGAAATAATTATTAACTGATTTAAATATCCAATTTCCAAGTTGCCTTCTTGCATTATTCCACTTTTAAAGAGATTTCCTTTCATGTGGAAGTAGACAAGATCATTTGTCTGCTATCTCTGGGCCCCAAATCACACTGTTTCTAGAATGTTCCTACAGACAGTGGCATACTTTATTACGGATGTGAAACATAGCTGTAAATAAAACTAAATTCTGTATCGGAAAAATCCAAGGTGAAATAGAAATCCATTTCCTGGCAACTGCTGGTTTTCCGCTTAGAAAGCAATGGCACTGTGTTGTGGACATTGCTTCTAATTAGCAAGCTTATGAAATATGTTTTCTCTTTGAATAAAATGGCCATTCTAGGCATAACTGCAGTCTCAGCCGTGCCTTTTTGTTTCCGGTTATTAATTTGCATTTAAGATGCATCAAATTCATTAATTTACTGAACACACATGGAAAATGCAGAGCAGTTAAGTTTATAAATGATGCCATCATGCTTCAATATATTTGTGTTAATGACATTCTATCACATGAAAGGTTCTAATTTCCTTGTACTTGATGTTAACTGGTGACATTAGAATGCTAGGACTGTGGTAGTATTTGTCGCTTTAATTGTACTAAACTGACTAGATACAAGTAGCTTATTAATAAAGCTTACTGTTACATCCTCATTGTCCTGGCTGTAAACTATATAACTATTATTATTTTTTGCTTTGGAGGCCTCAAGCTTTTTCAATATTATGACAGTTACAATACTGCTGAAGTCTTTAAGGAGAGAATAAATATGCTAATAACATTCTGGATGGGACTAACTCTAAGTGAAAGTGAGGAGGGCAGCACTAACCGGATGGATAATTTTCCCCTAAAGATTCCATTTATTATATGACAGTGGATGTAGGGTACTAAATAAGCCCTCCCCGCAAAATTCTCATCTTGCTTCATCCTTAGTTTAAAATCTTTCATAGTAGGAGGTTAAGCAAACATTCAGGCAATGCGCAACTATCAGAACAATATTTTAATATTTATGTTTAGCTCAATCACTGGATTTATGAGTAAATCTTTGAATAATTTCAATATTCAGCAAGATTTTAACTACTATCTTTGAGTTTTACTGATACTTTTAGTTCTTACCTATATGTGACCCAGTGCCTGAATCAAAAACTGCATGTATTATTTTTCTGCCAAGTTTTGGGGCAGAATTCAATTATCTTCAGATAAGCTAAAAAGAAACATGTTCCCCAGGCTAACAGATCAACAGTGTTTGTGGTAGAATTGATAATATTTCTAGTGTATGTTTAATTTTTATGAGTCAACTCTGTTACTTCTGTTAAGATTCAAACTACCTGGTTGACTTTCTAACACTACTGTATTCACCCATTGTTTTATTGATTTGGCCACTCATTTCAGATTGAGGGAAATTCTCACTGTTAATCTGGTTTTAAACCCCTTTTGTATTTTTCTTAGCTATTGAAGAATCCTCTAAGCATTTCCAAAGGTTTCCTTTGCCAGGGACTTCTGAATCAATAATTATATGCACAGAGCAAAGCACACTAAAGAGTTTAGTTTACTCTTTAAACTGTCAATTTGTTGAAACTTGAGCAAATTGTCTTTAAATTTGCTGATGCAGTTTTGTTTGACAGTGGCATTTTATTTATTAATTCATTTTCTTAAGTTACTTTCTAAAAATTACGACACAAGAATAATTTATGACTTCTTCTAGCCTCAGCAGAAATAAAACAATGCCAATCTGTCTCTTGGCACCAGACTTCACACATCCCTCAAATGAGCACCATTTTATACTGATAATATCTAAGAGTTAGTTTAAAAAAAATCTGGAAATAGAGACCACTGGATAGTGTTAGTCTTGCTTAGGTTTACTTTTATTGTGCATAATTGGATGTACATCCATTCCACAATTTCTTTGACCTGTCAATTCTCACTATCTAGAAATACCTGCCCCCATGTGTATGTGTACACACACACACATACACACACCCTTATAGGTATATTATGTATATATGTGTGTATATATATATATTATGTAAGTATAGTAAATAAGTATGAGGAACTACTTGAAGGACATTTCTGTCTTTCCAAGAAAAGAGAAAGCAGTCTTTTTGAAATGTGATATTTGCTAGAGTAAAGCATGGAGAATAAAAAATGGTTGAGCTTCATGTAGGTAGACATTCTAAGATTATGCATGTGTATATTCTAGTTTGTGTTTATAATTCATATACTTCCTCTCTGTTCTTTCAGTGCTTCGAGGGACTAATTTCTACAAATTTCTTTTGTTGTAAATGTGCTTCATATATGACTCATTGGAACAAAACCCTTTCCAGGCATTTAGGCTGTGATTTCATACCAGATAGAAGGAGCTGTTTCATTCCTGTGACCTGCAGACTAAAGTTCAGGCAGGGTGGTAGGGATACTGCCACAGTCTTCTGCCACATGGGGCCAGTTTACCTTGTCCTTTTCTATCTACAGACTGTGGACTTGGGTTTCATAGAAAGAAGGCTGAAGGAATTAATCACTTGGGAAATACCCTGCTGATCACATCTTTTCCCTTGAAACTCCCCAGCACAGGTCTTAGTTTTTGACTCAGTGATGGTGAATGGACATGTCTGTCCACTACAGACTGTTGACTCCTGTGAGGTAGCTTTATGGTTTTGACCTCCCTAGCCTCTGTTAACATTTAAGAAAAGCACACACACACACACACACACACACACACACACACACACCACACACGGAGTGATTCTAGGTTTTTATACTTGCATAATTCTGCCAAATCATCATGAATACTAGAATTCCTTCTAGTCACTTCTATTGTGAATAACTGCTATTGAAATACAAAAGCAAAATTAGGTGTATAACTGATTTTTCCCAATAAATATTTACATCCTTAAGATGGGCCTCTAACCAGGCATGAGAACACCCTAAGCTGTCAGTGCAGTTCACCTGTCCCTTTTCTCTTCTTCCAAAGATGCATGCCTTTCTGTGTGAGATTTCCCAAGTCCTGATGCTTTAACATTCATTTACTCACTGAATTAGAGATTTCCAGACTTTATGCTGTTTAAAAAATTTTTTAAAAGCTGAAGAGCATATTTAAAAAGCATACTATTCAAAGCCCAAGAATACATACTCTGAATTAGTTGTTGCCAAGTTTGGCCAAGAATCTGTATCTTATCAGGGTTTTCTGGTGACTCTTACTTAATTCCTCCACGGATGTCCAGTTGAGGAATACTGGAAAAATTGGCTGCAGGATTAATCTATGATTTCAAAGCCTTGTCTTCTTGTGATGGCGTAGTTGTGAATGCTGATGAGTGTCGCATTAACTGATTCTTTCAAATGTAGCCATACTCAGCCTGCTATCTAATGTCTGACCCTCTAGGAGAAAACAAACAACAAACACACACACAGGGGGCCAGTTGGTGGGAATAATAGGTCGCCATTAGGGACAGTGGGCCACACAAGGGAGGCAGAAATGATCCTGAGGAATCCTGATGTTCAGAACATGGCCATTCAGAGAGAGGAATGAGGCATGGGTGCATGTTAGGAACAGTGGGGATACCCATGCTTCTGGTTGCTGCCTCCCTTTATGTGTGAATTCCTGTGTTTGAACAGGGCTTGGAGAAGGGTGTACAGAAGCAGGGTCTCACTGGGAATTTGTTATTTTGTGTTGGGCTGAATTCAGGGAAAAACTAGTAAACATTTGCAAGGCACTATGGACAGTAAGGAGCATGACATTTACAGTGGGAAAGTCTATGATAAAAATATTTAATGAGCCTGGGGTTGTCTTAGTGACAGAGGTCTCAGAGTCAGGAATAAGGTATGAGATTCCTCTTTTTAAAACCACAAAGGCTCCAAAAGCAGAGAAATAAAGAATGGCATCAACTTAGACATGGCATTGGTTGAAGAATGCAGATGGATACCCAAATGTTTGCAAAGACTAAAAGCCAAAGGTAGATTCTGGGGTCAAGGCATAGAACAGGAATCCAGGAAGCAGGGAGAGGACACTAAATACAATGGATCCAGGACAATTACTGAGCATTTGGGGTGTCAGTTGTCACTTACTAGTGTGTGTGGTTTGAAATAGAGTGTATGGGTGGGTTGAAATGCCTCAAGGTGGGCCAAAGCTGTTATTCTTTTTGAGCATGATTCAGTGCACTGGTCTTCTGTAGGTTACCGCAATACATAATGTGCAATTCAGGTCAGTGGTTGGTGTAATAACCAAGGAGGTACCTATAGCGAATATTTCTGGCCTACATTCTGCCCATATTTCTCATTTAAAAATTGCCTCTTGTGTGTTGTATTTGTTCTAGGAAGGTACACCCATTTGAATCAGCAGTTGGTCATTTTCTTGCCCACTGGAGTCAGTATGATTTAGAGGAAAGACAAGGAATTAGGAGTCAGGTAGAGTCCTGGGACTTTCATATATGGCCCTTTTGAGTACATTGTCTCTGTAAATGAGATAATTATATGTACTTGATAAGGGTTAAATAAAAGAGCCTATGCATCAGACTTAGAGATACCTTAGGTATTCAGTAAATATTAATTGCTTTCTCCTTTTGTATTTTAGCCTTCTTTGCCTTCACAAAGTTTAAATCTTTTGATTTCTTCTCTGCTCTTATTCACTTGGAGCTTTTGTTTAATTATCTTGTTAAGCACTCAGTGGTTGATTTAAGGTATGTAAAACAAGCATTCATCTATTCTACACCGTGTTTCAATCCTGGGCCACATCTATCTTGTATTAGGTGATCTTTGAAGCAGCTCTAATGGGAAATGGTCCCTTGAGACAGGAAAGCACCTGCTTCTGATGTCTCCCAAGCTCACATGCCCCAGGATTTGTGACCTGTGTTTTGTAATGGGCAATGCCATCCAGACACCTGGCTACCTCTCATTCCAGCCTGCTTTTGGTGAGGAATGACCACACATTAATGACAGTGACCAGCTATTCTAGGGTAATGTTTAGTTAAAGGACAATAAGTAGTCTTATACACTAATTAGTAGGAGGGAGACATATAATAAAATTCCAGAGAAACAAGTCATTTCTTTATCAGTCATTTTGCGAAAAATAAATCAAGTAGAACAGCGTTCAGTTTCTTCCTGATGGACACACATCATTTTGGTGAAGAGAACTCGAAAAGTAGAAAAAAACTTTGACTCTTATTCAGATCATCTGCATAACTCTTGCGTCTACAACTGAGGATACTTGTGGCCTTTGTAACATTAAGCAGAACAGATAATTCTAATCTTTGGTTTCCTCATAGGTAAAGAGAGGACGAATATGCTTCTAACTGGTTTGTTGGGAAGGCTGACTTGTCTAGTGATTGCAGTGCCCCCAGGATAAAGCTGCGGACAGTGAATGTTAGTCCCGTTTTCCTTCCTGTTACCTTTTGAGAATTAAGTTCATTTGTTTTTTGGAAGTACTTTTTCCACCTTTCACAGCTCTCTCCTCCTTTGCTACTTCTGCACGTATGAGACAGCCATGCAGTAGCTCATCAAGGGATATGGCTTCCAAGGGGAAACAGCTGCATCACTTAGCATTGCCCTGACAGTGCTGGGCACTCATGCTAACATCGGTTACTGATGTGAAGCCATTCTCCTTGGCATGGCTGGCTCCATGCATTCACTAGAATTGGTGTGTTTCCCCAAACCTTAGTCCACAAGGAATTGCTAAACTGAAATGCAACCTTTGCTAGGTCTGCATGGAAAATCCTGCTTGATTTCATGAGTGGGTGAAAATACCAATTATTCACCCAATTGAAAAATAATTGCCCCGAAGTTGGTAAATATCAATGAGAAGTAAATTTCATCATGTATTTATAGCATATTTGACTTTTTCTTTAAGCCTGAGGAGCCTCAGAGTGCTTGGCTCTAAAATGGGAATGCCAAAGTCCATGCGTTCCCGCAAGATTTTCAGAGACGCAAATGGACAGTGCATATATGAAGGAGCTATAGATGCTTATAGGATGTTTTTGGCATCTGGTTAAACTCCCAGTGGTTTTATTATTGATATTGTTTATCTTTTATAAGATAGGAATTTTTTTTCTTTGCATCCCCCGCCCCCCACCCCCCAGGCCATTGAAACAGGTAAGTAAGAACAAGGGTTAAGTGTTAGGCACCACTGAATATCAGTGAACCATACAAAACTCCAACATGACTAGCCAACCAACGAGGCCTTGCTGTGGAGGTGGACAGCATGCTTAGAGTGGCTGACAGGAGATATTTGATGACTGAGTTAAACTCCTCAGGTCTTGACATAAGGCATGTATCAAGCTGTTGATGGTAGCACCCAGTTCAGGAAAGTAATTTTTCAATATTAACAATCAGTGCAAATATTTAAAGTCTGTTTCTACCAAAGAGAATGCAGAGACAAAAGATTGTGAAGCAGGGTTATAGAACCTATGTATTTCCAGAGCTTGCTAAAATCCAACTAGAAGGCAGAATGTTTATAAAGAATTGCGTATTTCAATATTTTAGTATTTATCTTATTTCAAATGTCATTTGGTTTGTGATTTTATCCTGAAAATACATTGCAAGTGCTCTCTGTGTTAGCACCTGAATTCCGATTTATTACCTCTAGTAAGTGAGCATCATATAAGAGATTCACAGGGCTCAGCCATTCAAGAAATGTGGACTTTTGAAATTCAAATTCATGTGCCATGTGGGTGACAAGCTGTAAAGGCAGATATCCTGCCTAAAGCTCTGTGAACAGTCATTTGCCATTCTGTTTCTCAGTAGCCTGTGCCCTCAGACTTGATGGGCAGATGCAGGGTGTGCTTCATTTATCTCAGTTCTTAAAATTCCTTAGTAGGTAACAGTGAAGTCCTATAATAATATTGATCATTTCCCTTGCTAATGCATGAATTAGCAAATGCATGCTTATGTATGTGTGATATTAAATTTTGGTACTTGGGATATGGGAGGAGGTGGGAAGTAGAAAAAGGGGAGTAGAGTAACCATAACCTGCCTGGCCTAAGATGGTTATGACTGACAGGTGGGTAACCCCAGGTTGCTTGCAAAGATGATTGCTTTTTGTCCCCATCACGGTGCCCTAGGCTATAATAAAGAGATGCTTGATCAGGAAATTGGAGACTTCCCTTATAGAGAGTGAGACCTGGTGGTAGGAAGTGACAAAAATAAGGAGGAGACTGATGGGGCCCCAGCCAGCTATAGAAGGAAAGAGCAAAATAATAATTACAGCTTAGTGAGAGTTTTAGTGTCTAGATATTTACCCACATAATGCCAGACTTTGCTCCTTCGCTCCACATGCATTTCCAGACTTCTCAGAATTCTTCAGTAACTAGGCAGGTCAGGTTTGCAAGCTGAGTTTCATTAATATTGGTATCAGTTCGGATTTCAGTAAGCAGACACCAAGAGCCATTTGTAAAAAGTAATTCATGTTGTATACTGACCATTCTCTCATAGCAACCATATCCCTATTTTAGAGATGCAAAATCAGTGATTGCTATTTGAGCATTGTTGTAGGTGGTGCAATTTGTGTTTGATCTCACATTTGATTTATCTTGGGATCCATAATCTCCTGTTTCAGGCATGGATATAATGCTGTCACTTGGTAAATCAGGGCACCTGAAATTCTGTAAGGTGGCTACTTACCTGGTTACTTTAGCTCAGGTTGCTCTCTCGAACCAGATTCTTGATGATAGGAGGCAAATCAAAGAAACATGGCTGAACCATTTACCTGTGTAATTAATTATCTGTATACTTCTTTAGTTCAGCTTCTCTAAAGAGATAAATACAGGTCAGTTGAGAATACTCAATTCCATCCTTTTAAGGAGAATGATAGTTTACTACTCAACTAATTTTAACATGAATATACACTACAACCAAAAATACAGGAATGACAGTCTCTAAAGTCCTTTGTAAAACTAGTGAAGGAAGGAGGCCCTGCCCCAGTCCGGGCTAGGTCTCTGCCTGTGCCAGCTAGCCTTCTTTTGTAATGAGGCTTTGTAAATGAGTCCCTTTTTAATACACCCCAGATCTTTTGCATAGCTTAATTCATGATATTCATTAATTAACTTCTTAATTCATGATAATCACCAGTATTCATGCACATGCAAAAAAGTCAACCTCTGTTTAGGGTCTTTACTAATTTATTTCAGTGAATGCAGGCTTCATTAGTTCAACATTCAGGATCACTCCTTGTTAATATCCTCAGTTTTCTCTCTTTTACCCAAACAGGTCTTGTCTGTACTTGTCTTTTTCATGGGCCCTCCGACAGTATATTCCATGAAAAGGAAAAGCCTTAGGAAAGAAATTTCTGGAGGCTTTGGAGCTAATGGATTGTTAACATCACTGTCTGATTCTCTTCCAGGGCATTCATTTATGTTTGGTTCCCTATCAACTTTTATGGCAAACAGTTCTCATTATGCTGTGTTGTGATCAAACTTTATCCTCTGCTAGAAGGCAGGGCTTTGAAACTCTGCATCTTGAAATTGTTGACTCTTCTGATTGGTAAGTTCCTTTGAGTTCATCCAATTCAAAATATTGCTGATATTTGAATCCTTTCTGATCGTTGTTGATAAGTTTAGTGTCGGGGAACTCACTCCTACCCTCCCACCCCCTCCATCTGCCATTCATTCTGACATCTCTAAAAGATGTTGACTTAAAGTTCTTAATTGTAAGCTGAAATATTTTGCCTTGTATTCTCAGCCAGTTTTTCCTGGTGGCTCTCTTTGCATCTAGGAAAATGGTTCTCAAACTTTTGTGTGCATCAGGATCCCCTGGAGGGTAAAACAGATTTTTCTCCATGTAGGCCCCAGAATTTCTAATTTTCGATAGGTCTGAAAGAGGCGCCTGAAACTGCATTTCTAACACATTCCTGGATGATCTTGATGCTGATTCTCATGTTGAAAATCACTGTCTAGAATATGTCCTCTCGTTATCCCTCCAAACTCTGGAAATCCTCAGAGGATGCCTTTTGGTCGCAATCCCAGTCCCTTGTTTTCAACCTGTGGTTTCTCAGTTCCGTCACCTTCCACCTGTCTTCCTGTGTCCTCCTCTTTGTCTCTTTTTCCCCCATTTGTCTCTCATTGGATTTCAGGGGGCCACATAGTCAATATCAATGCGTGAAACCGTCAAAGATGGCTGTGGGCCAAAACCTGCTGACTTCCCTCACAACTGAGGAATGCAGGCCCCACCCTAAGCCTTTACATTTCTTTTTTTTTTAAAGTACCAAATCTCCCTAATAAAATTTGCTTTTCAGCTGAATTTGACCCCAGGGAATAATGGTTTGGGTCCTCAGGGCACAGTAATTAAAATTCAGCTTGAAACCGTGTGTATAAGCACAGTGTCAAGGACCTACCCACAGTTGTTTGGTTTTCTCTTACATGTAACCAATTCTTAAAATAAGTTTTAACCCATTAGAAGTATTTTTCTGATTACAAAACTACCCAGTAACTGATATTGATATAGGCATGAGATAATAGGAGCAAAACCAAATGTAATTGATTAGCTGGGCCACCCTGACTTTCTTTCTTACCATTATTTAAAATGTAATTGCTGGGTTATGTTTCCAAACGTTGATTTTAGACATCCTATCATGCTCTTTATTGCCCAGGAGGAGTTTCTATGTATTTATAGTATTTGTGTTTTATGAGCTTTTTATGTTTGTTGGATGTAGAAAAATCAATTAAAATGAAGCAAATATTTTTGAAACTTAACCATATTTTTGTCTTTGTTTTCCCAGAAAGTTCTTCCACAGAAATGCACGCCATGGGCAGCATGCCTAATGCTTTCTGAATAAGATACCAACAGCCATGTAGTGCATGTTGAAAATTAAAAACACTTTGATTTTTTTTTCCTAAACCTTAGTGGGATGTCAGATTAATAAGGAGACTGCATGTTAACTCCCACAGGGTTTTATGGGTTTGATGGTTTCACACCTGTTCTGGTACAGATGTGTAAAAGCCCTTGTCCACTGTCCCCTTCTGGCCCACCACTTAGTTCTACCTTGGCTGTACCTTGTTTTTCATTGTCCTTGAGTAGAAGTAGAATGGAGTAGAATTAGCAGATCTTTAATTACAGTCCTTAAGTGAGGCAAAATCCACTCTAGACCAGCTCTGCTGCAGGATAGGCAGGAGTGATTTCCTCTGGAGGGCACCTGTCCTTCCAAGCTCCCTGCTGCTCCCACCAATCTAACCCTTCCTTGGGGGACCCCTGGACCACCTCACAAGTCCACCAACTAAAGGGGTAACGTCAGCCACAGTCGCGAGCTTCCTGGAAGGACCTTTTTCCAGCAGGTGTCTGTTCAGATGGGGCAGTGGTTGGGCTACTGCAGGTCGGTAAATATTTTAGATACCAGCCCTTTGTGGGAGATGAAGACTCTCCAGTACCCAGGAGCCAGCAGGCAGTGCAGATGTGTGAGTGCAGCTGCCAGGCGCTCCTGCCCTGTTAAGAAGCAGCAGCTCAGCCTGGCCCACCCTTGGTGTTGCCAAGGTGACCCATTCTCTGATATCTGAAGCAGCAGTTTAGGCAGTTTTTTTTTTTTTTTTTTGGTTGACATCTACAGATTTTCAGAAATTTGCTCATTAAAAACAAGAACCAAACTGCAGCTTAAAATAGACATACCAACCAGACAGAGCTTATACACAGAGAAGAATGGACATCACAAACTCCAGAGCAAAGGGCATCTGGGCACTCAGAGATCACTTCAAAAAACAGTAAAATGCCTGACTTCCATCTGTTTTTAATGCTGACCAAGGCTATTTATTGCCAGTTTTAAGAGCTACATACTAAATTTCACAGAATAGGGACTTTTTCTAAGCCCAGGACCTTTTCTGTTTTTTTTTTTTTTTTGGTTTTTTTTTGCCATTGTATATATCAAAATAATGATACAGATAGGAATAAAGATTAAAAACCCCTACTGATGTTCTGAAGTAGTTCTATTTTAGAAAAGAGACACCGTACAAAACCTGAGCTTTGTTAGGAAAAGAAGAAAAATGACAAAGCGATAATTTACAGAAAGCCTAGATAGGATTTTCAATCACCATGTGCAAAACACAGCAAAAATATATACTAAGGATCAAAACTATGCACTGGTCAAAATAAACAAATAAACAAACAAGCAAAAAACAAATACTCAGACCTGGCTTAGCAAGAGAGGTACATAAAAGAACACAGGGGTGGCTGAGGAAAGAGGATCAGGAAGAGAGAATCCTGCACAAGTTGGTTGCTCAGCCTGGCAAAGGATTTTGCAGAATCACAGGGTGTGGTGCACAGAAGTCCCTGAGTGTGAACTGAAATCATGCTTGACAACGAATCAGTGCAATGATGGAAATGTTGCTTTATTTTTATTTTGCTACTTTTATGTCTTTCATAATGAAAGTAAAGGTGCTTTTCTTTGCCTCACTGGAACCTTACACAGAGGAAAGCCCAGCAGAGCATACAGGGATGAAAAAGACTAGATGCATGACAAGGATCAAGACTCCTTGAGGCCCAGCCTCTCCCCTATTCCTGTTCTGGTTTCTCCTGTCTGCTTCTCTCTCCCTGGTCTCCATTTTGTAAACTTGCTTCCCCTCTGAAGGTGTCTTGTGCCATTTCACTGAGTTTGTAAGGTATTAGGTTATATGTTAATTGGTCTCATAAAGGTTTATCCTCTCTGGTCTTAATGGATGAAGTAAGTGAGCTTAAACTCCTTCTTGCCCTTCTCCTCTGACTTGCCCAGTGTGATTCAGTGAATTTGCTTTAGTTTGTGTTAATCTGTGGTGATACCTGTTCGTAAAAGAGAACTGCCTAATGTAATGCCTCTGTGAATAGGCTCTGACCAGAGTCCTGGATTCAAATCCTGACTTATTATCTGAGGGAGTTTGGGCAAATTAGGGCATCTCTCTTGAGTGCATTCTTTCTCCTCTGTGGAAGGAATTATGATAGTACCTATTTCGGGGGGTTATTACAGGGATTAAATAGATGACATACAGAATAGGCTTGGCGTAAGTGCTTGACATATGGAAAAATATCCAGTTAGGTTGTAAATCAGCTGTGGGAAAACTTTTTCTGTAAAAGACCAGGTAGTACATGTTTTAGGCTCTGTGGGTCATGAGCACTCTGTCTCAACTACTCACTCTGCCCTTGTATCAGGGAAGTAGCCATAGGCATACATGAATGAGTGTGGGTGGGTTTCAGTAATCTTTATTTACAAAAACAGGTGGCAAGCCAGATTTGGCCCACATACTTCTCTTCTAATCTCTCATGTGTTTTAGAGGTTTGTTGGGGAAACATTAGAAATCATGGAAAAATCACTGACATGAATCATTTTTAGGAAAAGAGAGGTGTAAAATTTTTTTAAGTGATAGCAATCAAGTGTTTTTCCAGTCAGAGCACTTTACCTATGCATTTTAAATTACTTCCAATATAGAGTTAGGGGATAGAAACTCAAGGGTCAAACAAGCTCCTATTATATTAATGATAGTCCTTATGATAGTGTCATACTTAATCAGGATGTTCATTAATCAGGATGTTGCCTTTGTTCATTTATATTTTGCTTTTTACTAAGGGTATATATATTGTGATTTACAGGGAGAAATTAAATAGCTTAGATGTTTGCATAGATATAACTTCTGGAATACTATGGAAATACTATACTACTATCCCCACCTTGAAGAAATAGTATTAGGAGGAAAGTAACCATTTTGCTAGGACATCTCTGTTTTCTTTCCTGAAAAAAATTCCTAGCATATCCCCACTACCTTCTGCTGGCTTTATTGAGATTAATTGACACGTTAACATTTTGTAAGTTTAACATTTAGGAGATTAAGAAGTACAAAAGTGGGAGCTTATTAGTACCTCCATCATGTCACTTAATTACTATTTCATTTTTGTGGTAAGAATATTTAAGGTTTACTCTCTTAGCAACTTTCAAGTATATAATATTGTTAACTGTCATCACTATGCTATACTTTGGATTCTCAGAACTTATTCATGTTTTAACTAGAAGTTTGTGCCTACTTACCAACATCTTCCCATTTCCTATGCCCCCCATCCCCTGGCGACCAATAATCTACTCTCTGTTTCTGTGAGTTTCTATCCACATGTGAGTGAGTTCATAAAGTATTTTTTGTTTTCTGACTTATTTCACTTAGCATAATACCCTTAAGATACATACATGCTGTTGCGAATGGCAGAATTTCCTTCTTTCTCATGGCTGAATGTCAGTTCTTTGTGTGTGTGTGTGTGTGTGTGTGTGTGTGTGTGTGTGTGTGTGTGTGTGTGTAGCTCACATCTTTATCCATTCATACATAGATGGACTTAGGTGGTTTCTATACCTTGCCTATTGTGAATGATGCTGTAGTGAACATGGGAGTGCCTATCTCTGAGATCATGATTTCACTTCCTTGGACTATATATGTAGAAGTGAAATTGTTGGATGATATGATAGGTCTATTTTTATTTTTTTGTAGAACTTCCATACTGTTTTCCACAGTAGTTGTGACAATTTACATTCCCACCAACAGTCCTCCATGGTTCATTCCCTTTTCTGAACATCCTTACCAAAATTTACCTCTTGTCTTTTTGATATTAACCATTCTAACAGATGTAAGGTGATGTGTCATTGTGACTATGATTTGCCTTTCTATGATAATTAGTGATGTTGAGTATCTTTTCATGTATCTGTTGGCCATTTGTATGTGTCTTTGTGCAAAAATGTCTATTCAGGTCCTCTGCCCAATTTTACATTGGATTATTTGTATTATTTTTGCTTTTGGGTTGCAGGAGCTCCTTATATATTTTGGATATTAACCACTTATTAGATAGATGGTTTGCACATGTTTTCTTCTATTAGTTAGGTTGCCTTTTTATTCTGTTTTACTAAAATCTCGATCTTATTAAATTTGATTGAGAGAAAATTTGAAAGATATTTAAAGTGTCCATTTTGTTGACTTGATATATGTATACTTTGTAAAAGAATTCCTCCATCTAGTTAATTAACACATTCATCGTCTCATGTATTTATCTTTATTATTATTTTTTTGGTGAGAACAGTTTGTTGTTGTCCCACTTACTTATTTTTGTTTTTGTTGCTTGTGGTTTTTGTGTCATATCCAAAAAAAGTCATTACTTAGATTAATATCAAGGCTATTTTCCCATGTTTCTTCTAGGTGTTTTATGGTTTCTGGTCTTATGTGTTCGTTATAATCCATTTCAAGTTAATTTTTGTGAGCAGTGTGAGAGAGGGGTCCTGTGTTCCCAATACTGTTTATTGAAGAGACTATTATCTCCCCATTCAGGACCGTGTTCTTTTTTTTTTTTTTATAGCTGAGCCTCCTTAGAACAGCTGTTTTGAATTCTCTGTCAGGTATGTCACAGGTCTCTGTGTATTTGGGTCAGGTACTGAAAGATATTTATGATCCTTTGTTGGTGTCATGTTTTCCTAGTTCTTCACGTTCCTTGAAGTCTCGCGCAGTCACCTCCAGCCGCAGCCCGGCAGGGACCCCCGTGGGTATGCTCGCGTCCCATCTCTTGCTCCCTCTTGTGGTAGAATTGTGAATCTTGTCCGGTTTCCCTCAGTCCTGCACTGCAGCGGGCGGAGTCCTGACAACTTTCCTCTCGTCCGGGGCGCGGCTGACGCCGAAGTTCGGGGCCTCTCCCTGGCCACCGATTTGGGCCGACTTTCTGTGTGTCCTCCCTGGCAGTTAACCGAAGTCCGCTGTCAGGGATGTGCACAGGGAGCTGGCACAGGAGGGCTGTGCACGGGCGAGGCCTGCAGAGTGCTGGGGGCGCCCGTGAGGCAGGTGGTAGGATCCGGCAGTCGGCGTCCTCAGGCTCCCGAGCAGGCTTGTGGATGGAATCCAGGACCCGCGTTCCGTTAGCAGTCCTGCCCGCTGCTCTCCTGGCCTCTTCCCATCCGCCGGTCAGGCAACTCACGATGCGGCGCTCTGGATGAGTGGCGAGCTTCGGCCTGTCCGGCGGTGTTCCGCACAGCTTGGGGAGCCAGGCGCTCACTCACACGCTCACTTTCTCCAGCAGGAGAAAGCAGGGACTGAGGAAGGTACCTTTTAGCACCGAGCTTCCGGAGAGTAGAGCGTATCCAGTGTATCCAGACTGATATTCTCTTGCCCATCGGTGTGCTGGGACTTGTCTACTGGACTCCGGACCTCTACAAAGTCCTTTTGGTCTGTGGGTGATTGTCCGGGACAGTGTTTTCCAGAGGCTCCCGGACTGTTGCCGGAAGGCTGGTGCTGGCTCGCCGGGAACGAGCTCTGTGCGCCTACTACCTGGTGCTTGGGTGGGTGTACTCTTCCCAGTCCACTGGCATACGCCACTCGATCCCACAGCTTCCGCAAAGGCACTTTCTCCCTGGACAGTTGCCAACTTATTGTTGAGGGGGGATACAGTGTAGGGGGTCATATTCAGCCATCTTGCTGATGTCACCAGACATTTACCTTTCAAAAATAGGTATAATATATTATAGAGAACTGAAACTGCCTTGAGGAGGTGATAATTGTATTGATGAACTATCACTAACATCCTATTGTCCCATATATTGCAGCGATTATGAAAGAGACATAAGGAAATGCCAAAAGCGCTCTCCGCTAGGCCTCAGGCCTCCAGCTCTCATATGGCTGTTGTATAAATGCTAATTATGAATACATCCTGAGAAGGAATGGCTTAATGCTAACATGCACCTGCTAATTTGATATTCTTACTTACCATGGCCAAGTAAGGCATATAATCAAAGGCAGTGGAAGACAGAGGAACATTCTGTACTTTGTTGGCTGAGTCAGGCTGTGGATTTGTTTCACGTTTGTTATATAGCCATTTATTTAATTAAAATAATATAAAGTGGTGACCCAAGATCATGTAGCCATATTTAATATGTATATAAGCTCATGTATTTAATTCCCAACATTTATGTTTATTCTATTTATAAAAATAATGAATTTCAGTATGGAACAAAGTATGGAGATACATAGAAAGGGAAGCAGCAGATTCCCCTCTTCCTAACCTCAGTTACTAACATGTCTTCATAGTTACATGTATCTTTTTATTGTTGTTTTTTTTAAGGTATTGATTGATATACACTCTTTTTTTAAGGTATTATTGATATACACTCTTATGAAGGTTTCACATGAAAAAGCAATGTGGTTACTGTACTTACCCATGTTATCATGTCCCCCTCAATACCCCATTGCAGTCACTGCCCAACAGTATAGTAAGATGCCACAGAGTCACTATTTGTCTTCTCTGTGCTACACTGTCTTCTCCATGATCCCCCCCACACCATGTGTGCTGATCATAATACCCCTCAGTCCCCTTCTCCCTCCCTCCCCACCCGCCCTCCCCCATGTGTGTATCTTTTTTACTTTAAAACTAATGGATTATTTTCTGAATTACATGATCATAATTATCCAATAGAAAAATACTTTTAAGTACAGAAATGTGAAAGAAATAATATAGTTTATTGTTAAAACAGAGACTTTCCTTTGTTCATAAGACTTGACCATTTCCATTTTTGTGGATCTGGAGAGAACAACTAGATGGCTAGATGCTTGTTCTAAGTTGTCTTTCTTAATTTGAACATGACATTAAAGACAAAATTTAACTTTTTGGGTTCTCAGAAAGAAAAACCATGTAAATTCCCTACATTTCAATAGATTGTTTAAAAATTATTTATGTTTTCCGTAAGTATTCATTGTGTCCCTTCTATCTTTAAAATCAGATATACCTGGATCCCAGTT
The DNA here is from genome assembly GCF_040802235.1 of Manis javanica. Taxonomy (NCBI): domain Eukaryota; kingdom Metazoa; phylum Chordata; class Mammalia; order Pholidota; family Manidae; genus Manis; species Manis javanica. Next base: position 68,275,112 of record NC_133162.1, read on the forward strand.
ATCAGCTCTATTCACCAGCTGGGTCACAGGGCCAAGTAATACAATTCCCCTAAGTCTTAGCTTAATCATCTAAAAACTGTAGAATAAAGCTTGCCTCCTCAGAGGACGTGACCTCTCTGGAGTGCCTGGCAAGAGCAGATACACAATAACTGTTAGCCAGGTTTCCTTTCCCTCAATTAATGTCACTATCATCACCTATTAATTCTGCCATTGTATTTGGGGAAATGTCCTGTTATTAAATATAAATATCACTTGGGTAAACATCTCCATAAAGCATTCTTCAAAGAAGAAATTCCCAATGAGATTCCAGAATTTGGGATTTGCAGAATTTATCTTCTTAGTCAAACTTTGGCTCCCATGCAGTTTACCCACCAGAGTGGCTTTAAGAAGATCCGTGACATTTAAGATCAGGTTGGTATGTTCGAGATGCCTGTTAGTTTAGTTTGTTATGTTTTTAGTGGCTATTAATATAGGTATGATCATCAGCATGAAGTAATAGAAGTAAATTTAAGTTGGAAGCATCAATTGTTATTAATTTCCCCAAGGAAAGAAACTAAAATGGCATAGTAGTACATATATAGCAACAGTGGAGTTTATATATGTTTTTAATTTATCCCTTAATTTTCTTTAAACTACTCTGACACAGCATCGGCAGGTAGCCCGGCCTACAGTAATGATGGTGATTTAATAGTCATTATGAAGCTGGCCAACATTCTTGTGATTTGCTTATGGGGACACTGACTGTGGGTATCTTTTGATGTACTATTAGGCCCTGCTAAACCCATTTAAAATAGAGTTTACAGAGAAGAGAAGTATATTGTCTTAGTGCAATTTATCATTCAGTAATAATGGTGAATATCACAAGTCAAAATTTAAGGCCAAATGTAACTCAAGAGTGAGCTGACTAATGTGCTCTTGAAGAAAGTACATTGCTTTTGCATTTAACCAAACAGCCATTTAAAAGTATAAAAAGCTATTTAATAGCTACAAATCTTATCCCAGAAAGATTCAATTGTATTGAATCTTTAATACAAAATGAGCCAAAGAAACAGGTTGCTGACTTGTTAGAGGAAAAACCAGTGTCTCAGATTTTTTTCTTATAAATTCCTTGCCTCATGTCAAAGTCACTCTGATGGCAGGTTAGAGGTCATCGTCTAACGAAATTTATGTCACAAAATATGGCTATTCATAAGATAACCCTGAATCATTTAAAATATTACGGCATCAATGAAGCACATCTATTAAATACCAATTCCAGGAGGATAGGGAGGTCTGTTAGGGAGAAATGGAGTATTAACTGAGAAATATGGGAAGAATCCAAAAGTGTTGAGGAATACTATGTAGATAAGATGGCAGCAATGAATGCCACTGGCAGAATATATGCAGTGTGACTGGAGACTAAGTACAGATGAGCATAAAGGAGGTATAGCAAATACTTGCCAGGTATGAAATTTGAACAGAAATACTTCTAGGAAATGGACCAAAGAGAATATAGATCTTCCAGTTTTGTGGTATGTTTCAGAGACTTTAAAACCCCACGCAAGCATTACCAAGTGATGTTTATGGCCTGGGAGAAAGCCATGCACATGGTGCTGTTGCTCTGGGAGGATGAAATGATGTGATGGCCCTGGGGGCCCTGCAGGTTGTCCAGGCCATTCTCTCACCTTTGGGCTCCATTATGATTGTTGTTGCAATAAAGTGCTTGTGCTGAGCCAGTTTAGAAAACGTGATCTCCATTTACTAGAAAGGGAATATTTTGTCTTGCTGAGATGGTAGCTGAACCATGGTAAGGAAAATACATTGAAATGAATTAAAAGTATAGTCCAGTTATATGTAGAGACTCACATTTTATTCCCAAGGCTTCTTATAAAGGAGAGTGGCTTAATACACTGCCTATTGAAAAAATTAATTATTCATTAGGGAAAGAGCTATGTTTGTATATATTCTCGAAAATTATGCTAAATTTAGTTGTCATTTAAATGTTTGAATAACATATTTTGCCTTGGTTTTTAGTCTTCTGTAAACATGTCTGTGGTATCCATTGAAGGTACATAGGCTTTGATTTTTCCAAGTAGTGTTTCCTGGTGTATGTGTCTGTGGGAACAGGTTTGTTCATGCGTGTGTGTGTGTGTGTGTGTGTGTGTGTGTGTGTGTGTGTGTGGTATTTCAAAGACCTCAAAAAAGAGGCCTTTTAAGAAAGGTGTTTCTGATGTTCAAATCTCAAGTCTCTTCATAAAATATATCTGTTTGGATAAATTGGATGTATATTCTTTGCTAAATGGTCCAACTACTGAATTTAATGAGGCTACAGCTGATGCCAGTTGTGAATGGAGGCTTTGCAAATTTATTGTCAAATCAGCTCTCCTCTTACATTGTTTTGAGATCATTCCTTTGGGCTTATGTACTTTTTTCTTCACATGTAAATAAGATGCCACAAACACTTGCTCTTGAAATCCTGAGATGTGGCATACTATTTTTATGGGAATTGGATCTCTCTCACTTTTAAACTGCTCTCCCTTATTTAAAATAAGTTTTTTTCTCCTTCAGCTTGATCATTTGCACACTGGAAATGAAATCTCTCATGGGAATTAGTTTACTGATTCAAGCTTTGCATTCAGGTGAAGGTGTGAAAAATACATGACAAGAATTTTATTCAAATGTTACATGAGAAGTGAGGAACAAGAAGAAAATTAGTCTTTGGCTGAAGATATGTATTTTTTCTTCCAAGCTTTTGATTCCCTTTTCTCTGAGAATTGGAAGGAAGGAAAACAAAATAAAACAGAACTGTTGAACAATAGGGAGGCCAGCTATGAAAATCATGATTGATTTAATCTTGCAAGCCAAAGACTTCCGTGAAGGCTGTAAGTTATAGACTAGGTGCATCAACTAAGGATAGCCTAGGAAGCTCATCTCCATGGCAGACATGCACGTGATAGGTTACGTATACCATGGTTCTTCATCACTGTCAGGAAATCAGTCTGGCATTTAGAGCCATTTGTAATCCAACTCTTTACTGCATCCTCCGCCTCCTATTCCCTCCCTTGCTCAGTGTTCCTAATGCTTCCAACTCCTTTCAGTTTCCTGAATATATCACTGGTTCTCTATTGCACTGTGAGTATTGTTCCTTTGTTGGTCACAGCCCTTTCCTGTTGATCCATCTATTAGACTATCTCTCAGTATTTAATTCCAGTACCATTTTACTTCTCCACCATCTCCCACTGGGTTGCCTAGTGACTGGATCCCTCAAGTCTCCCATGGTGCTCTGGGTTCACTCCAGTCATAGTTCTTTTTATGGAGTATTTTAAGCATGTTTTGCTTTTCTACCTCTATGATAAAGCTGAAAGAGCCTAGGAAATAGAAACCATGCCTTATTTAGGTTTTTAGTTACATACCATGTGTTGCCATCCCTGGCACATAGTAGGTACACAATAAATTTTGATTGAGTATAATTTGCAAGATGAGATGCAGAATAGAAGGTAGTGAAAAGAAGATTTATTTAACATTTGCAAGATGCGGTCCTAATTTTTTCTGGCAAGAGGGTTAAAAATACAAGTAAAAACAAATCACTCTTCTAAATGATCTAGAAAGGGAAAAGACACATGATGAACTCAGATGTAAAGCTATCTTTGAGTGCTGTCAGAAAAGGTCACATGGAGAGAGTCCTAGGAACTGAGTGGAGGGTGAAGTCTGAATTTTGTTTCACTGAGATGTGGTGGAAAGGCTTCGTGAATAGAAAGGCATTTGAACCAAGCCTAGAGGTTCTGATAAGAGGTTGTTCATTATTTTTGTTTCTTGAGTGGATATTTATTGAGCTCACAGAGCCTGCAAGAATTTAATCTCAGTATTTCCTCATAGGTTGACAAGCATGAATTTAATTAGCCTTTTCAAAAAATTAATAAAAAAGCAAATCATATTTCAGCCCCTAAATACCACAGAATCATATTAGTGGCTTGTGCTGAGTGGTGAGCTGAAAGAAGATGGTGTGCTCGCAGTGCCGCCCTGTCCCCTAGCAAAGCCTTGACTCCCCCACTGTGTGGGTGGCTTGGGAGAGGAGGTAAACCTAGTCTGGAGGCCAAAAAAATAAAAAAAGGAAAAAGAAATCATAAGAAAGTACAAATAGTAACCAGATTTGAAATTCTGTCTGCAAGATGTCTTTAAAATGTGCTTTTCTGTCATGTGCCCTTAACCAAAGCAACAGCAAGAAATGGGACCATCACCATTTTCCATTTGAATAACTCAGGGAACAGCAAAGCATTTGGTTCTCAGTGCAGCATTTTTCTAAATGTGGACTACTGAAGAGTACGTTTTAAGGATAAAGACTAAAATCCAGTGCAGGTGGTAGTGTCAACATGATTTCAGTGTCAGACCAGATACTGGAGTTTGAATGGACTGAAAGATTTATAAACAGCCAGAGAAAAGGTGAAACACAGCATTAATCAGGGAATTGTAAACTAGAACACTTATCAATTTGGCAAAAGTTAAAAATAAATACAATATTTGGAGTCCTGAGAGGTGTGGCTAAATATACGTGATAGTATACTGCTAGTGAGTTTAGACATTGGTAAAGTCTGTCTGCCTTGAGTGCAAGATGGACTGTCATGCTATTCGCTGAAAGAGGAAAACTGGTAGGGGAGGGCACAGGCAAAAAATTAAGAAATTAAGAATTCTGTTTGGAATATCTTAAAAGATATCAGGAATTCAGGTGGGGATATCAAGCAGGCCATTGTATATGTGAACCTGAAACTCCAGGAACAGTTCATTGCGGGCAGAATTGGGAGTCACCAGAATAGAGATGGTATGTGAAGCTGTGGGCCCTCATTAGTTTTACTTATTTCCCATCTCGGCTTAAATGGTCTGTTATGTGGAATGCACTGTGCTAGAATTTGTGTGGATGACACGATAACAAAAGCATTGAGTCCCAGCTTTAGGGAGCCATGTAATCTCATTTTCAATAGCTCCTATTAGAAGTGTTTCCTATAGGATAAGTCATCCATAAAACACATAAAATAATCACTTTATTTTCTATCTTTCATGGGCCAGCTTTTTGCATATATTGGCCACAGTCTTCACAGGGACCTGCCCAAGGTAGGTAATTTTTCCTCCATTTTACTGGTAAGAAACATGAAACTTCTAGAGGTTAAATGCATTTTATACATTCACTGGTTAGTAAATGGAGTTGCTTGATGTCAAAGCCTGCCTGATCTGTCTCACTGAAAGCCTGTTCTCCTTTCAGCTGTCCTTCACTACTTTCAGTAATAGGCCTGTTGTCACTAAATCCTTACCTTCTTGACCTATACAACCTGAAAAAATGATCATAGCATCCCTCCAGGAAAGAAAGGTATCAACTCCAATTAGTCTGTTTGATGGATGGAAACCCTGGCTTACTTTAAGTGAAGTAATTAAGCTTGGCCAGGGGCAGGTCAGCCATAGGGAAGCTAGTCCTCCACATTATTTCTCAGATTCATATGCTGCAATGCATTGACTCTTACACCAATGTATCTAATGGCTTGATATGACAGAGTGCCCCATCACTCTTGATCACTCCCCACCAGTGATTCCCAAATTCTCCTATGAGCTGCACAAAGCTTATATAGACCAGGAAAACTTCCTGAATGGACTGGAAAATAAAACTTTCAGAATCATTTTGTTCTTAAAAGAAAGTAGACCAGTTTCTCAGAAATGAATTCTTATTCTTCAAAACTTCAGCAATTATCTGTTGAATTTGAGTTTAAGTCAAGCAAACATTGATCCAAGGGTGGGTTTAGGAGCTCAGACATTGCTTCTGGTGGATGGCCATTAAGCATACTTGTGAGCATACTCGTGAGCTAAAACTTACACTTTGAAAAGTGCCAGATTATTCAACAAAAGTCATCAAATTTTCCTGGTTTTTATTTTTGGATTACCTGAGAGGTGGACATCACAGTGTAGGCTCTATTATTATCAAGTGCCCTGCTCTGTCTGAAGAGGTGCCATCATTTGGTTGATCATTTTACATGTTAAGGATACTGTTCTCATTACAAAAGTTGGCTACTGACTTTTGACATTGTCGTCACCTTGTTCAACTCATTTCTTTTTGAGCCAGGGAAACCCTTCTGAAAGTAAGGAGGACAAGGACAAGCCCCCAAGGGCTTGCTGCCCTTATTCACTGAAGCCAGGAGATATGTACCAGGTTTCAATAGAGTGAACTTCTACTTTCTCAGTCTATGATTCTTGTTACTGACAGAGAAGCCAGTAAGTAAAACCCAGACAACAATGTAGATATGTAACCATGGGAATTATTCCTTTCCAGAGAGTTAGAAAGCCAGGAGCTCTTTCTAGCATGTCAGCTCAGTTTAACCCTTTATACATAAGCCAAAATCATTACTTAATTCTTTGAGTCACTAAGCCTCTCCACACCTGTCTGTGGTCTTTTATCTAAAATAGGATTAACTAGACCATGTGAAGCCCCACTTCTGATTACTAGTTGCTTATTAAAATGCTATTACCCCAATGGGCACCAGTTGGCAGGGTAATAGAGAATGGAGTTTGTGCTGCAGATTATTGCTCTTCTATTAAATTCCTACTATGTGCCTGCCTTCCTCCACCTCATGGCTGAAAGTATGTGTATCACTCATGCCCACAAAAGAGGCCCTGTTTTTGTTTTTCCTGTCTCTTGTCAAGAAGTCCCATTAATGTATATAGTTTCTTCCAAATTTACCAGCTCTTCAACATGATTTTTTCTTTATTATTCTCTCTTCTTAAAAAATTTACATTTTTACCTTCCACTCAAGCACTGTTTCAAAAATTGCTCACATCTGAAGGAAAGTCTTGATCAAATTCTCAAGGAAAACACCTACCTTGTTGTGTACCTTCAGCTCTGCCATTGCTCTTTTAAGTTTTATGCATATAACCTATTTTATTCTGACTGTAAAACTAATATTTATCAATTATATAAAATTTAGACAATATAGACACACATAAAGAAGAAAACAAAAATGATCATCCAAATATAACTACATTATTGATATGTAAGCAGTATAGTTGTTACATGCTTAGATTTTAGATTAGACATCACTGTCGCCCAGTAAATCAATAGGCAGATGGGAAGGATGAGTTCAGGTAGGGTCATAAATGATGGCAAATCCATGACATATCAGTGGGTGGGATTAGGTGAAGGCTGGGATGGAAGTGTTCATTTAGAAGTGACCAGAGAAGGCCTTTCTGAGCAGAGACCTGAATATTGGGAAGGAACATTCTACCATGAGCAAAGGCAAACACCCTTGGGTAGGAACGCTCTTGGCCTGCTGGGGGCTCGGCCCTTCAGGTTAATGGGCAAGGTGGGTGGTTGATCTTAGATCAGCACAGAACTGATAACGGAGGCTCTTGCCATGGTAAGGAGTATAGATTTTATTTTAAGTGTGGTGGGGTATTATTGGTGAATTTCAAGCAAGGAACCTACCTGTATGACTGGATCTATAGTTTTATTTAAAGAATATCTCTGGCTGCAGTATGGAGAGTGGGTTTTAGGGGTAATACAAGTTGCAGTAGGGAAGATGAAAGGTCAGATGAGGAATTTGGAGGCAGAAATGGCAGTACTTGACTGAAGGTCAGTAGTGAGAGTTAAAAATATGAAAGGGTCAAGAAAAACAACATTTTTGCTGACTCATAATAGGAAAACTAAGGGAGGAACCAGTTTGGGGAAGGCTGCCAAACAAGGGGAAATACAAAGTTCTGTTTATGGACATGTTAACTTTGAACTTGGCAGTAGTTATCTGGAGTTCAGGGGGATGTTGGGATATTCAAGACGTGAATCAATAATATTAGAAGTGGAAATACAAGTAGAAGTAGAAGCTATAAGAGTCACAGTATTTGCTTTTCCAGTCTTTTCATGTTTGGTATATTTTTTATAAAAACTCACATTCTAATACCTGTTTATAGAGCTTGTTTATTTAAAAATATATATATGTATCTGTGTATATACAAAAAAACCAGAAATATTCATTATTTGAATATAATACTGATTTTCAAGCCATATATGCAGTGAGCTGGGTCTTAGCAGATGAGGGTTCCCTGTCTCCTACCCCATCTTCAACAAGCTCCAGTTTTATCTCAGTCAGTAGAAGCAATGGGAGAAAAGGCATGCATGAGTTTAAGAATTCTGATAAAAAATATAATTTGCGCTGCATGTCTGACAGCTAATAATAGCTGCTCAGCAATTATTTATTTCCAGAGTTATTATAGTCTCTCTAGGATTATATGAAGGTGACTTTTTCCCCTTTGCTTTGGCAAAACCAAATAGTGCAATTTATAATAATGTCAATTTGATAGGCAGAATAGCTTTTTTAATTTGCATTTGCAAAATTAGGAAACAGTTGATATTTTTCATCCTTTCACCAGGTATTTGTTGTTATTTTGTAAATATTCACTCATATTTGCTGCCTACTTTTTTATTGGGGACCACTTTTGTTTGTCTCATTGTGAAAACTCAACATATAAAAGATTAAAATGCGTATCATAAATATATTAAATATGTTTTATTTCCTTTTGTTTTAATGCCTTAATTGCATGTATGGGTTTATTCTTTTTTTAAGGGAGTTATGGGTAGAGTGGGCAGAAGAGATTAGTATTTTATGTTGCTAAATTAGCCTGTTTTAGCTATTCTAAAGGAAAATAACTCTTGAAAAATAAAGGATTATTATTGCAAATTGAAAGGAATCTCAACATTCCAAACAGACACAAACCAGTAACTACGCAAACCTAAGTACATGTAGTGAACATTTAAAAATTACAATGTCTCTTGCCATTTGTTCTCTTGCTCTTCATTTTCTTTTTGTCCCATCTGTTCTTTGTTCACTTTTCCTCTTTCTCTGCATTTCAAATTAAATATTTTTATGATTCCGTATTATCTCCTTTTTGGCTTATTAGGTCTAATTCTGTGTTTTGTTACTTTGGTGACTGCTTTACATCTTTATACAGTCTGGCATGCATCTTTAACTTATCACAGTCCACCTCTAAGCGATGTTACACCACTGATGTGTGCTTTAAGAACCTAACTATACTCTCTTCCATTTCTTTCATTCCCCACTTTTGTATCATTGTTGATATACAATTTAGTTTTACCTGTATTATCAAATCCACAGTGCATTGTTATTATTTTTGTTTAAACAATCAAGGATCTTTTAAAGATATTTAAATATTAAGGAAAAAACATGTATTTACCCATGTACTTACTGTTACTGGGGCTTTTCATTGGATTTGTTTTGATCCATCATTTTCTCTGCTATTAGTTTCCTTCTGCCTGAAGGACTTGATTAATATTTTGGGTATATGTATATGTCTTTTCTCTCTTGTTGATTTTAAGAAATTTGGTTGTGATGTTCCTTGTTATAGTTTTATTAATTTATTTTGCACTGGGATTCCTTGAGCTTTTGGATCTGTGAGTTTATAATTTTATCAAATTAGGGAGATTTTTCAGGCCCTGTTTTTTCATATCTGCTTTTAATAGAATTACTTAACTTTTCTCTTCATCATGGGTCATATTTTCCTGCTTTTTTATGTTCCTGGTAATTTTTTTATTGGATAGCAGACATTGTGGAATTTTACTTGTTAGGTACTAGATATTTTTCCTTTCTATAAATAATTTTTATCTTCACTCTGGGATGCAGTTAATTTACCTTTAAAGTGCTTGATCCTTTCAGTTCTTGTTTTTATGACTTGTCAGGCCACACTGGAGCAGTGTTCAGTCTACGGCTAATTATTCCCCACTCCTGAAACATGGTTCTCTTAAGAATAAACAAATTACTATTAATTTAACTCTGAATATGACTTACTGGCTGTGGCACCCAAAGAGCAGGGCAATGGGAATGGTATGCCCTGTAGAGAATTTAATAATAATTGCTGTGTTTACTGTCAAATTTTAATATAATATGTGTAAGCTTCAAATTAGTCCATTTTCATTACTTATTTTACTTTGTATTTTACATGAAGGTTAATTCAGAGAACTCCCCATTATTCAGTTGACTCCCAACAGCATTTGTTTCTAATGTAAATTCTTAGAGGTTTAGCATTGTTCAAACGTGCTTTGGAGGATGTTACTAATAATTATTTAAAATGTTCTCCTCCTTGCGTAGCTTGAGATTCCACCAGTTGTTTTCTTTGTGTATTAGACCCAGTTTTCACATAAAACGGGTTCCTTGAATGTTCATCAGTATTTGGATATCTGCTCATTTTAAGAACAATGTGCCCCAAACCTATTCAGACTCTGTAAGGGTGGGTGAGAATTGTCTGCTTTGGCCACCACTCTGGAAGAGCTCACTAGGGAATCTCCGTGTCCTTTCCAGCAGTCAGATTTCTGGGGAAAAGGTAAACCTTCTACTCTCGTACAGAGGGGGAATATACTTAATTGAAATATGGAGATATAGGTGAGGAAAGAATGATGAAAGTGCCAATAGACAGTTGACCCTTGAACAGTGTGGGAGTTATAGGGTCCAAGACAGGAAGGAGGGCAAGTGGAGGGTGAGTTAGATGCTCTACCAATCTCTGTCCGGGTTGACACCTCTCTGCAGGTGGATCAGGCCCAGGCTCGGATAGAGGCACTTGGAAGGGCCAAAGTTTTCTTGCCTTCTTCCTCTGGGTTGTACTGCCTGGTCATTGGTTCCTCTGCTTCTTTCAGATCCTGACATTTCTCTCTGGTCCAGGTAGAAGCCAGTTAGCTGGGTTAGAGCATGGTGCTAATAACACTGAGGTAACAGCATCAGTCCCTGGAAGGGCCATATGTACAATACTTTTCCCTTACCATTTCTATTGACCACAGCACCATGGAGTCACATCACTGCCTTACATCCAATTACAGATACTGTATGTTTATTGAAAAATATCCACATGTAAAAGGAACTGTACAGTTCAAACATGGTTGTGGAGGAGTCAGTTGTATACCTTAAATTCTCTGGATTTCAGCATTTTGTTTTGAGAATGTTATCTCAACTTTATGCAGTCAGATCACTCAGAATAATGGATATAGTTGACATGTCCAGTCCTCAACTGTAAGTGATGCAATCCTGAGACTCCATTTTACCTTCTGGGGAATCGAACTCAAATCTGTTTCCATAGTGGTGGAAGGTGAGTAACCCAGCTCTGTGGAGGGCCGTCAAGTGGGGCAGAAGTATCTATTTGTTTCTTAACCAGATTTTCAACAGGTCCTCCATTTTTTAAATTTGATTTTTATATTCCAGTTCTAGCACTTTCACTTTTGCCACCTCTCTAAATTTTGGAAGGTTTTAAATGTAAGTTGAGTTTTTTATCAATTTTTCTAACTTCTAGATTAACTTTCTCTTACTGGCTGAGTCAGTTACATTGCTTCCTCAGCCTTCAGGGATCCAAAATTTTGTTGCTTTTGTTAATTTCCACTTCCTCTGTTCATATGAATTCATGCCTTCTTAAAATTCCTTCACTGGAGACAATCTTTAGAAGTTTCATGATGAAGCAAAGCTCAGTGCCGTTAATGCTGCCTTAGTGCTTCAGCTTGCCATCTTCGTCCTTGCCTATCTGCAATGGTTTTGTGTAGCATTCATGTGAGGAAAGCAATGAGGCTGTGTGTAAAATTTTGTCAGTTTAATATTTGCATCTTCACATGTACCTGTAGAGTCCTTTTATTATTATAATTCTAAAATGGAGGCTAGAGATAATTAGATTTTCAGTTATTTGTTTGCATTTATTTAGAATGTCAAACTCTTTCAATTTGCAGAAATAATCCTTATTTTTTCAAAAGTGGTTTTCTTTTAGAGTATTTTAATTATTTTTCTAATTTTTTAAAAAAATTTGATCTTTTGTTCAGGAACAACAGATATCTGTATGTGAGGGTTCCATACTCATCCTGTACATACTGACATCTCTTATAATTTCATCTCCTTTGCTTTTCACTTTCCATCTGAATTCTGAAGGCATATCTCAAGCTTTTATTTCTAATAACTCTTGTACATTTCTGTAGAATTAATTCCATTTTATATAGTGTATATTTTTATTCCATAATTTGTAGTTGCCTTAATATATTTCCTTATCTCATTTATCTTGCTTATAATTTTGCTCACTTTGTTTTTAATTTCAACCTCTTCTGTCTTGAGTGCTTCGCCTGTTCCCTTATAAAGTATGTAGTTTTATTCTTTGTTTAAAGATTCTACATGGTGTCTTTGAAGTTTCTTCTGATCCTTGAGTAGATCATTTTTAGAATTATGCTTTTTCTGGATTTTCCAGTTACTTTGCTCTTTATCTTATTCTCCAACATTTCTTTCTCTCTCTTTACTTTTTTTTTTTCTTTACTCATGCTTAAATGAGGTAGGATCTCTTTACCTGGCAGATGATTCAGTTGATGTTGATTCTACCCTCTGCATGCTTGTATGTGAGCAAATGATCTTGTGTTCAAGTGTTAAGTTTACCAGGTGTTTTTCTGAAACACCACTGACTTACAAATAATAAACTCATTTATGTCTCCACTACTTTGTTCTCTAATTCTTTGAACTGCTGTATAACATGAACAAATACCAGTTTCTAATTCACACACCTGTATCCAGGCACTCAGTATATTACCAGAGAAGACTACACAATGGGATAGACCACCCTGTACAGCTATACCTGCTCTCCTCCTGTTGTTTCTAAATTATACTACCTTTCATTCTGTACAGAAAAGTAACGTGTGTGGGAAGGTAAAACATACTGTTCAGCTCACAGAGTACTTGCTGAAAGGTAGAGAGGGCACGTGGCTAGATTTTCAGATTAGTAGTCCCTTAATTTATAAGTCAGTGAATATTAAGTAGGTAAACCATAATCATGCCCCACACTTATCAGGTGCTATCTCTGTAATCACATCAGACTTAACATGCTGCTTCCCAACCTATTTATTTATTTTCTCCATGAAAATCCATATGGTTCCCATACACCTGATTTTGAGTCTCAACATTTCATTTATCAGCTGTTTGACCTTGGGCAAGGTCTTACTAATACTCAATTCTCTCATTTTTAAAGTGGGGAATAAAGCACCTCATATTTCAGAGGTTTGTTGTAAGGATCGAATGAGATGATGTGTGTGAAATGTGTAAGTATAATGTAGGTGTGTAAAAAGCACTCATTAAATGTTGATTACCAGCATTACCAATAGAGGAATGTTTTCCAAAATTCACAGATTTCCAGTCCTCACTTTTTGTAAAAGTATGACTTTTTATATTTTTTCTCAGCCTCAATGGATAATCTAATCAGAAGATGGGAGAAGTTGTTATATCTAACATATCAATCCATAAATTCATCTCCTGAATTTTAATACTTGTATTTTAATTTGATTTAATGTATATTATTTGATTTTTCTTTTACACAATCTGAGATCATTTTCTTTAAGTGAAAGAAGTAAGAACCAATATTAATGATTTTGATAGTAGATGCCTCTGGTTTGTTATTGTCATTGTTTTCTATTTTATTGAGCTTTTTTCCCTTCCCATTTTCTTTTTTTTCTGACCTAGTCTCCTGGTACAATTTAGTCAGTCTATTTGGCATTAAGCATTAAAAACTGTAAGTCCCATTATCTGGGTAAATGAAAATAATGCAAAAATTAGAGAGATATCAGATAATCAATGATTCTCTGTTCCCCCAGCTGTCTGGCCCTCCAACATGCTGAACAATGAAGTATTTCCCTTACTGTCCAATTATTTCCTCATTTGGTTCCACAGCCTTAACTTACTTTCTGCCAACCTGCCACATCTCCTAAAACACAGAGTACTGCCTCTACTCTACCAGCACCAAGGAAAATCTGACTGTGGTTACAATGAAAGTTCCTGTGGCCAGGATTCTCACCTGGCCCTGGTTGGCTAGCTCACTACACACATGTGGGCAATATGTTGTTATTAACTCTATATAAAGAGCTCTGCCCAGTGCTCTGGGCAACATGGTGGCATATCTGAAAGGCTGTAGGAGAGCAGAACAGAGGCTGGACTGGTAGCAGTGCCAAGGACAGAGGGCCAGAGGACGGCTGTATAGGTAGAGGCCCAGAGGCGGAGACGGCCTTGCTGCATACAGCCTCTTTCTGAGTGAACAGGATCTTAGTGATTGACCTGCCACCATGGAAATAAAGTTGGCTATAACCCTTTCACCCCAAGAACATTCTACTGTCATTTCTTTGGTTACACTGAATCCATAGCAAACTTGCCCGGGCCTGAAACCCATTGGCAAGAGACTGACACAGGACATTTGGCTTAGTCATTTTCTGATAGTTCTAGAAGGACATTTGGGTCATGAATGGAAGTTTAATGGAAGGGGATGCAGTTCTCTTGCATCCACTGGGAGACTAGGGACAATGTATTTGCTTTATCAAAACAGATTAAGCTCAGCTACAAGTAATATAATTCAAAATATAATATTTAAGCAAAACAGAGATTTAGATCTCTTCCATGTTAGAGCAGTTCAAAGGTATGCATTTCAGGGCTCATAGTTGCTCCAAAGTACCAAGAACACAGAAAACTTTGTTCTTGTTTCTCAGTTCTCATTGCTTACAATACCAAAATCACTTCATGATTTAAAATAGCTGCTGATGCTCCAGCCACTGCATCTGTATTCCACAGTGAAGAGGAAAACAAAGGATACCCCTTCCTTTTAAGAAAACCCTGAGAAGTATCATTATAAAACTTTTTCCTATATATTCTTACAAGAACTTGGTAACCATATCTGGTTGCAAGGGATGATGAAGAATGACTTTCAGCACTCAGCAGCATGCCCAGCTAAAACATAAGGATTCATATACAGGGGAAATAGATACTTGGGATAAGACATGCTCTGTGACACATATTCTCCGTGCACAGGGTGCTCTGTCTCACATCAGTGGGCAAGTAGTGCTGGAAGTACCAAGTGTATCCTGAGCACCTGGCATGAGATTTCTGTGTAGGGAAGTGAAACCCAGATATGTTCTCTGCTGCACTCCATAGGAATTACAGTTAATGATGAACTTCCAAGACTGTTACACTAAGTGCTCTTTTTTTATTAATAGACAGCATTTTGGTGTGAAATTGGGAAACACTACAGCTAAACAAACTTAACTCTAAGCCTGCTCATGTGGCCAACCATGTTGATCAGAAAAGCTTTATGTACAGGGAAATTTCTTACAGGCATTAGAGCTACTTTGGCTTTAAAATTTATACTCAAGGTAGATTGGATTTCTACCTGTCTGATTTGTTTTTAATATCGACAACGAATCGCAAACATCAAGAAGATAGTTTTAAGAAGCTGTCATAGCGTATGTCCTTTGGGAAGTGGCTCATTGGCTGGAGAAAGTAACAGAGAAATCTAAGTTTGACTCTCAGCTCCAAGAATTCAAGGTCCCACATAATGACTTTTGCTGCTGCTAATACTTGGTGAGGTTCAGCTGGATTATATCTTAAAATGGGAATTGCCTTCATTCTTATCAGCCAGAGAACCTGTCATGCTCTGTGCATCCTTGTTCCCATGCCTGGGTTCATGCCATTATGCAAATTCAATGGCCACCTAATTCGAGCTTCTTGTACAATTTGAATGCAGACTTCTGCCTGGCCGCTCTCACCTGACCTGGCCCTTCTCAGTTGACATGACCTACTCTAGCTCTTGACTTGGCATGGACCCTCCCCTTCTCCTGCCTTTATATCAGTCCCAACAACAGTAATTAATCATGGTAATTGAGTAAAAAAAATTGAAATTACACTTCTCTCTAGTGCTTCTAGAATTTACAAAAATCAATAAGGAGTCTTCATTGAGGGCCCTGCCCTAATATGAAAGTATGTGCACAGGAAAATTCGTAAGCTGGAGTGACTTTTGAGTTAAATTAAATTTATGGCTCCAGAAATGCTCTGCTTGGTTTTCACCACCATTATAAAACAAATATAATATCAGATTCAGTTTATACAAAAGATCACTTGGGGTTGATATAGGCTTTATGTTAGTGGCATGGACATATTTGCATCTGCACATTGATATGTAATGAAATAGGCTGTAAAAGATCAGATCAATTTTCTATTAAAAGTAGAAAGGCCATGTAGCTGGATTCAGCTGAGTCTTTTCCCATTTGTCATTTAGGACTGTTTGATAGTTTTACACTAGCTGTGCAAGACAGCAACTGGTATGCTGTGGTAAAGCTTTAGAAAATCTACATGCATACACAAGCACAAACATACTCAAATAGATTGTACAGATTCATATACATGGGCATAAAAAGCACATAGGTGTCACATACAGACACCTACTCAAGCATGTGAATACTTTCACCCACAGACAGGAGGACATTGGCCCCACAGCCAAGACTGACAGTTTCAGAGTCAAACAAAATTAAGATGAAGGTTTATGCATATAGGAGCCCAGAGACTAAGAGCCATTTATGTAAACACAGACACACAAGTGAACATGTGTGTGGGACACACACACTCACAAAGAAAAGCATACAAAGGGAACCTGAGACAAAGGTAGACAGACACACAAAGCTCAGCCATTAGGTATACACACTGACCAACATACCCTAACATATACAGCTTGATGCTCAAAAACATCGACCATATTCACATACACAGAGCTGTGGCCTCTTTACGTCTCGTGCATAGTGTTTCCATTTTGTCCCCAGTTCCCTGAAGAGATTTCTGTATATCTAGTCTTCACTGACTCTTCCTTCTCCATCATCTAATATATATGGACTACCTTGAAATCTGATTCCTTCCATTTTAGTATTTGGGTTTAATTACTTCAAGTCAGGTTCTCGTGCTTCATCTAGAATATGACCGTGGCTACCTTACTCACCTGGCACCCACCTTGCCCCTCCAAGCCATTTAGAATTACCATCTGTGGTACATCATGACTGAATACAAGAACTGCTTTTAAAACCAAAGAAAAACATAAGGTTTATTGAACTCCTCCCATATGTTCAGTGTTGTAATACTTCAGTCACATTATGCAAATACATCAATTCCAACTGCTCCTTTCAATCTTGAGTTATTTCTCTATTCTCTCTTTATCCTTATAACCTTTCAGCCATTTAACTTTACCCTATTTCCTCCTTACATATATATTTTTTCTTTCTCCATAGTTTTACCCATTATTGCCCCAGTCTTTCTTCATTACAGCCTCCTTTAATAATGCTAATGTGATGATCTGGCTGGCCCTTTGCTCTTGAAAATGAAAGCTCATTTTTCCTATTTCCTTTAAGTTCTGAAATTTTACCTGCCCTTTGTGTTCTCATTTATTTCCATTTGAAGACTTTCCTAGTATTCTGTATACTCTTGTAGCTCTGATAAGTAGCAGAGAGCTTAGCACTTAGTTTTTCTTTCATTCCTTTACAGTGCATCAGTTTTTCTCACCCAAGCTGAAATAAAATACTTCTGAAGGCAGGAACTCCACTTTATTCTCATGCTTGCCTTGCATTTCCCATCCTCTGGCCCACTCTAGCGTTCTTCAATGCACTGTGCGTGCTCATCCTGGGTCAGGGACCACTTCACCTGATTGCTCTCAATGCTACATCTTCAGTCCCAGTGAAGATGCAAACTCTAGACCTGTGCTTATAATTTTTATGATACTTGAAGTCGCCTTAAGCCCTATGGGTTTTTAATTTCAACTTGCAAACTTTAAACAGGACAATCCCTCCCCATTATCTTTCTGCCTTCACTTTTTTCTGATTGTAGTTACTGTCCTACCATGTACCGAGTTATCCGTGTTAGAATGTCAGTAACTAGTTTTAATATTTCTGTTTTTCTATCCTTACCTCCTCCCCAACATTAGAATGTGGAGAAATGCCCTTGTGTTGCCTTGCTGTCTGTCACCGCTGCTCTCCTCTCCCTTGAGGACTGCTGGGGTCATGGCCTCATCAATGTGAAGATGGGCAAGTGGAGATGACTGGCCTCTAGCTACCCTCTTGCTTCTAGTTTCATTCCCCTGATCAACCTCCTTCCTGGTATCAGAATCATCATTCTGAAACACAAATCTGAACTTGTCATTCCTATTAAGAAAATCTTTAATGGTTCAAGAGTGTCCTAAGTTAAAATCCAAACTCCTTTAACAGGCAATCTTTTGACCGACCCCAAAAGTTGAGCTGTCTCTTCTCTAGTTCTATCCAAATGACTCCACATTCCTTTAAATGCTGAATATATCACATGTGTGGACATCAGTTAGCAATTTCCCTTCATTTAAATGTCTTATTTTTCTGTTCTGCCTGGGGAACTACCATGTATCCTTCAAGACTGAGTTTTGAAGTCTTCCATGACTTGGCCCAGGAGAATTAAACATTTCTGTAATGCTGTGCACAAACCCGTAGGAGAGCACCCATCACACGGCTAGCTGTTCACATGTCTCTCTCCTTCACTGGACTGTGAGCCCTCCAAGAACACATATCTTATTTATCCTGTCTCTCCAGTACAATGTCAGATACTCAGGAAAGGTAGTTGTTCAGCTACTTACTTTATTAACTCTGTAACTTTCATGCAAGGAGAAACTGCATTATGGATTTAAACATATATCTGAGTGGAGGGATACCATTTATTACACACTTAACATGAATGCCATATTTGCATATATATATATTTTTTCCTTTTCATTCTTATAACAACTCTCATATGTAATTGCTATTATACCCATTTCCCTTTGAAAAATCTGAGGTTCTGAGAAATGAAGGATCTGCCTAAGTCAGGTCATTTACTTCTTTTATCCCAGAGCCCACCATACTCTTCCATCTTGCTGGTCCAAAATATGTTCATAAGACATTATCTCTGCATCCACTTGGCAAAGTCTGGCTTAAACTAAGTTTGGCTGTGCCACACAGTACTTCCTAGATCTGTCTGGCTTCAGAACCTATTTCATGAGTTTCTCATGTAGAATATATTTTGGGAGAGGCAATATTATACCCAATACTTTCTTTACATAACTTCTGATGTTCTTAGTCCTTAGGGGATGACTCCCCTTTCACAACTCTCTTTGAAGAGGGAAGATGTATCCTTACCCAGCTGCTCATTCTGTTATACTGAGATCAGGCAGAAGTGGTTGGTGTCAGTTGCCCAAATCCCTGGAACCTCACTACCTGTTTTGAACCACTTCTTGCCACCAGCAGAGAGGAGAGAGAGAAATGTGTGCTTGATGTTCCCTACTTGTTTTAATTGTGTCCAGACACACAGGTTACCCCTCACAAAAAGCATGTGCAAGGGAAACAAATACCTGGATTGAGCGGACTGAAGTCCATCCTTATTGGCACAGCCTGTCTCTGGCCTCCCTTCTCTGCTGGTGTTTGGTCTGGGGATGGGTTGCGTGCACCTTCTGCACTTCACAGGGCACGTCTGTTTGTTTTTGTCTCCAGCTGAGAGCAGCAGTATGGCATTCCCTGATCCCCCTGGTAATTTCCCAGGTTCAATGATTCCTGTTTCTCTTCACCTGATTCACGGCTGGTGGCACTGCCACTGACCTGGATTTGCTCTGCTTAGCTCAGATGACAGCAACTCCAAAGTGGCATGTGCTTGACAACAAAGAAACTCCATACCTTTACACACCACCACCATCACTACCTGCTTCCCCTGCCCGCACACACATGCATGCATGCATGCTCATGGCTGCTCTGAAGTCAGAGGCATTGGTTGCTTCCTGGCTCCAGGACTCCAGATCCCAGCTCTGTTGCCTACGAGCTTGGACAAGTTACTGAACACTATTGCTTTCCTTTCCTTGTCTGTACAGTGATGATAATATTATCTACCTCACAGGACTGTTGAGAGGATTAAGTAAGACAGTCCAGTGTCTGGCACATAGCAGCAGCGCCCATCTATATTTGCCATGTTTATATATATGTACTAGTACTTTTCAAATTTGTCTTTTTTATGTTTTACATGTTACATGTATTTTCTTCTGCTTGCTCATGAACTATCAAGGACTCATAAATTTTTTTTTAATCTAAGAAGGCACTAAAAGGATACTCTATTGATCCTTTATAAAGAGTTTGTAATTATCTGCAGAATATAATCATAAACATAAAAAGGTTATCAATAACACTTATATGCAATATTTTAATTATTAAATATTTTAAATATTAAAAGTTTATATGATAAGCAAGTTCAATGAACAAGGTTTGAAAAAAAGTATTTTAGTGTGTGTATTATTGACAGCATAATCCTGCTAAGGTAGTGGATCTCAAACTTTGTGATCTCAGGAACCCTTAGCATCATGGAAATTACTGAAGACTCCTTAAGAGGTTTTGTTTCTGTGAGGGTGATCTATCAATATTTACAATGTTAAAAATTAATAGGAAACTTCAAAATTTTACACATTTTGAAAATAAAAATAAAACCATTGCATGCTAATATAAATAATTTTTAGTGAATAATAGTTTTCCAAAACAAAAAATGGAGACAAGTGGTTTTGCTTTGTATATGTATTTATTGCATTTAAAAATATATAATACAAAATCTGCCATCTAAACAAATGATTAAGTGTACTGCAGTACTGTTATTTATAAAGACAGTGTTGTTCAGAAGATCTCTAGAATCTTATTCATCTTGCATAAATGAAACTTTGGAACAATTGTACAGCAATTCCCCATTTCTCTAACTACCAGCCATTGTTCTATTTTCTACTTCAATGAGTTTGACTACTTTAGATACCTCATATAATTAGAATCAAGTGTATTTGTTCTTCTGTGCCTGGTTTATTTAACTTAGCATTATGTCCTCAAAGGTGTAGTATATGACTGGATCTTCTTTTTTTTTTATTACTGAATAATATCCCATTATATGTGTATACTGCATTCTTTTTTATCCATTTGTTTGTCAATGGTTAATCAGGTTATTTTAACTTCTTTGCTTTTGTGAATAGTGCTTCATTGAATGTTGAAGCCCAAATATTGTTCAAGGTATTGTTTTCAGTTCTTTTGGATGTATACCTAGGGGTGGAATTGTTGGGTCATACGGCAGTTCTGTTTTAATTTTTTCAGAAACCTCCATACTGTTTTTCATAGTGGCTGCACCATTTTATATTCCCATTAACAATTATTTTTTGACAATGGCCATCCTAACAGGCATTAAGTGAAATCTTTTTGTAGTTTTGAATTGCATTTACCTGATGATTAGTGATGTTGAGTATCTTTTCATATACCCATTAGCCATTTACAAATCTTCTTTGTCAAAATGTCTAACTCATTTGTCCATTTTCTAAATTATTACTGTTATTATTTTACAATGAGTTATTTAGGAGTTTCTATGTATTTTGGATATCAATCCCTTATCAGATATCTGGCTTGAAATATTTTTTCCCATTCTGTAGGTTGTACTTTCACTCTGTTAATTCTTTCCTTTTCTGTGCAGAGGCTTTTTAGTTTGTTGTAGTCCCACTTGTCTCTTTTTCCTTTTATTACCCATTCTCTTGGTAGCATATCAAAGAAAACGTGACCCAACACGACGTCATGAATCTTTTTCCCTCTGTTTTCTTCTACGTGTTTTACAGTTTCAAGTGTTACTTTTAAGGATTGAATCCATTTTGAATTAATATTTGTCTGTGGTTTAAGATAGGGTCCAGTTTCATTCTTTGGCATGTAGCTGCCCAGTTTTCTCAGCACCATCTATCGAAGAGACTGTCCATTCCCCATTGTGTACTCCTGGCATTCATGTTGAGGATCAGTGACCATACATGCATGGGTTTATTTCTGGGCTCTCTATTCTGTTCTGTTGTGATATTTTTTGAAAACACGAAGTGTGAGGTTTCCAGCTTTATTCTTTTTCTTTCAAGATTGTTTTGATTACTATGCATCCTTTGTGATTCCATATGAATTTTAAGATTTTTTTTTGGATTTCTGTAAAAATTGCCACTGAGATTTTGTCATGGATGAAGGGACTCAATTTAAAAGGAAGATGTAGAGAGTGGTTACCGGGGAAAATAAGCAATACCCACCATGACAGGGAATTGCCTTAAAACACTGGAAAGGATGCTGAACTAACAACTGAAAATTTCTATTTGTATATAATAGCAATAAATTTTTAATAAATGGAAAACCAAACATAATCCTTGTGATATTTTGCAAACACTAAATTTACACAAAAATGTATACTTTGCCATTCACTTTCTGGAGGCAAATTAGTTCCTTGGTGGTGGTGGTGGTGGGAGTCCTTTAAACAGACTTGCCCAAAGGAGGAATGTATTCTTTTGGGAGGTATCAGCTCCCCCAAAATGTAAATAAACTGATATCTGGCTGGTTTATGGAACTTATCTTTGGGTTTCATTAAAATCCTGTATATCTAAGTAGAAAAAGGAAGGGGAGATATTAACTTACTGTCAAAACCAACAAAGTCTGGATGAAGGCCCCTTGAAAGTCTCTTTCTTTGGAGCTGGTAAACATTTATAGCTCATTTGAAATGAGATGCTTAATTACATAATTTCATTCTAATTAAGCTGCTAATTAATTGACAAGGCATCTCTGAGTGCCTTACACAGTATGAGTAAAAGGCAGCAGCATCTTGAGCCTATTACCTGTGACCCTTTGGGAGAGATCAGTAAATAACTGTTTAAGAGGCTGGAAACAGTTTGTTAAAAATGAAAAATAAGGCCAGCCCAGAGAGATCCAGGCTCAGGCCCACCTTGGGCTCAGGGTCCACCCCATTTCTTATCAGACCCTTTCTTGAGAGAGAATAATCAAAAGAAAAACACTTCTTACTAAGCATTTATTATTAAATGCCCAGCCATGTACTAGGAAGTTACAAAAAAATGTGAGACATGAAAGCATCTGCCTAGTTATTGTTTTAAGGAATTGTATTCTTAAGAGTTAGGTCATTAGCTTTGCATCTTCTAGTCTTTAACTCACCCTTTTTTCTTTCCTATCTTTCTGTCTCAGCCTCTTCAAACTGTGTCCTACCCACAGATAAGCAATGTCCAGTCAATCTCTGCAGAGGGCAATTAAGTTTGTGTTAACAATGAATATAATTCTAAATCAAAATCAGTTTTTCAAAATACATGAGTTTACTACTTATTCCAAAATTATATAATTTAGACTGGGAAGACAGAATATAGGAATAAACAAATATCAAATGATTTTACTCATCTGTGGAGTATAAGAACAAAAAAAAAACCAAAGGAACAAAACAGCAGCAGACTCACAGAACCCAAGAATGGACTAACAGTTAGCAAAGGGAAAGGGACTGGGGAGGATGGGTGGGAAGGGAAGGACAAGGGGGTAAAAAGGGGCATTATGATTAGCACACATAATGTAGGGGGGCAGGCATGGGGAAGGCAGTACAACACAGAGAAGACAAGTAGTGACTCTATAGCATTTAACTACACTGATGGCCAGTGACTGTAATGGGGAATATGGTGGCGACTTGATAATGGGATGAATCTAGTAACCACAATGTTGCTCATGTAATTGTATATTAATGATACAAATAAAAAATATAGGAATAAACATTTATTCATAGCCACATGCATGAGATACTTGTCATTTACTCCTCTACCCTGAAGAAGGTATTACTGGAATATGTCTTTTTCATCAGTTAATAGAGAAACAGAAATCTGTGGGGATAGGCAGGCTGGCACTAGCTACTAAATGTTAGTGTTGGCTCAAAGATCTTTCAAAACCATTTCAGAACATTCTCAAGGGTATGTATTATCACATCTTTACATCTTAATTGTAATTGGTTTTATTTTAATAAAGAAGAAAATAAGGTCAAGTACTGATTTATCACCCAATCCAAAAGGTTTCACTTGGCTTATCATTGTGTGTAATTCTCCAGCCTCTAACTGGCATCATGTGTCATTATTTTTAAAATACTCTTTGAAAAGGTGAGTTTCCACACATATATATCAGCTATTTTACCTGTCCCTGGTTCCCTGTCACTAGGTTGCTAGCTGAAATCTCATCACTTCATGTCTAAATGTCTGTGAAGTGGTTAGGAATCACCTTAGCGAATAACTGATTCAAGAATTCATTGCATAAACACCAGATAATTTCTTCAGCAGAAGCACGCAGAACCCCAAGGAGATTATAACTCGCAGAGAATGTTAAAGAACAGATGTCTTATTCCTTTTTCCCACACATTCCCCCCACACCTGCCTAAGTCCTTGCCATTCACGAGGTATCTGGTGGGAAGCAGAGGAAAAGCATCTTTGCTGTCCTTGCTGAAGTGCTAGTTAACCTTTCCTTCAGCTATGACCAGTGCTGAATTCACCTCAGAAAGCTCCTTCCCCCAGGAGTGAGGCAGCAGTGACCATTCTGGTGTTACCTCTCTAGCCCTGACCCCTGACAAGAGGAGGTAGGCTGTTACCTCTGAGGGCCAATTCTACTAATGCCTCAGGATTTTAACCTGAGCCCAGCAAATCCACATGGTGGGTGCACACTCAACCATTATATGTATTGCAACTGGAATGCAAGAACAGAGTGGAAATGCAGCCATTTGATAAACAATTGTGGTCATAACTATGCCTTTTCAATTTTACTAATGTTGAATGGATTACTTAATCAGAAGTGCAGGGTTGGTCCATTTTTGGACAAATATTTATGGGCTTATACATACGTATTATACACATTGTACATCTATACTGTATACATTTCTGGACATTCAAGTCTCTCCTGTAGGAAATTATGAAGCTTTGGGACCCTGGACTTCTGGCCTGGTAAGTTGTTTTTATTCTTTAAATGGCAGACTCATTTGTAACATGTGCGATCCCATTTATGAGGACACAAGGGGGAAACTGTCATTATTTTGCCGAGTCCTGGCTTGCCCTATCTCATGATCATCATACATATTTTATCTGATCTTACTTGTGCTAGATTAGAGCCCAATTTAGGCCTTCATCCAACACCTACAGGAAACCTTTTGGTAATTCAGTTTATTTTCATATATTGATCTTGGTTCAATGAAAAATACAAATTAATAAATCAAATAAAATATTCAGAATGTGTTTTTTTTTAGACTTTTTATGTTAAGCATTCCTTATGCTTGTGGTGGAATTATAAAAACATATGAACTGGTGGTATATTACTGAGGCTGTCACCAGAGATGGTGAAATGAACCAAACATTGGCTTAATATTCCTAAGGCTTTTATTTGTTAATAGAATTTTATTTTTATTTCTAATAGGAGTGAGACAGCTTTAATGGGGTTTTTGTATATCATTAAAGCATCCTGATCTCTAGATATTTATGTCATGGATATGAAAACTGTATTTATGGTAGATGTTAATTTTTAATAGGTATTTTGCTTTTCTTGATGAAACACCTTTAAGGATATTTCTAAAATTCATGTTTTTCTATCAGTCATCTGTGTCCTGAAATTAATATTGCTAAATAAAAGTTTTCAATATTTGTTGTTTTAGGAAATAAAAGGTTAATTTAGAGGGAGAATGATCAAACCCAGGATTCTCTACCATCATTTTCAAACCAGGAACTGTGGTGCTGGGTTTTATGGGCTAGTGGGAGGTTTCCTTCCTTGCTGGTTTTCTTGTATTTTTGAAACCATCACTACTGAGGCTGGCCAGGTCTTTGAGGATGCTCACTGTGAAGGTGGCTGGGCCAGTGTTTTAATCTGGCTTATATTTAAGTTTATTGGAAGGATCATATTCTCTCATTGACTATCCTTCACTTAGATGGCATTTATAAGCATACATTTTTCAGAAAGTATTTTGAAGACTGAATATCACCAGAAAAGCTATTTTGAGATATTATATTCAATTTCCAAAAGTAGTGGAATCAAGTGAACTAGATATTCCCATAACAAAATGGCAAATTTTAAAAATGATCTCATTTTATGTCAATATAATAGTTCTGAATGGCCCTTATTTTCATGGGAAAATAAGAAATTATTCCAAAATGTTAATAGAGTTGAAACTTCTGATCTTTTAAATTTTGTCTGTTTTCTAAAAGTTTTCTTAATAAATGTGTGTGTGTATTAAATATATATGTTTTTAAAAAATTTAAGATAGAAGATTCCAGAATGGAGAAGCAATACAGTATGCACTTCCAGAACAAGGGATTTATAATACAGGCTCAGGCTTGGTCACTACAGGCTGGGTTCCTTGGAAAAAACCCTTTTGCCCAGTGATCTCTTACTGAAAAAGGATCTTACTGATTCCTACTTCATGATGTTGCTGAGAGGGTCACATTAGAACATACTCAAAGAGCTTAGCACATTATTACCACATGACATTAACTGTTACTTTCATATTAATTTCAATACATATATTGCTTCTCAAGCAGAAGAAAGAAATCCCCAATTCAGGAAAATTCTCATAAGTTAAAAAATTTTTACAAATAATGTTTTTAGTAGATAATTTAAACTCTTTTAAGCATTTGGTGAAATTTATGGTATTTTCCCATATGCAAAGTTGATAATGGCTCCATTTTATTTTTTAATCACCCAAAGTAGCTAAATTCCTATAGAAATGAGGTAAAAGTATATGATTCTTGCCTCTCTGTATATTCAAATATTATTTGTTCATTTTGTCCAGAAATTGAAGAAATTTAAAGTCAGGAGTTATTTGTTTCATTGTTCAGGGACAAGCTTTCCTACTTGCTCTGTGACCTTGAATGAATCAGGTTACCTCTCTGTGCCTATGGACCAGTGAAGGAGCTTTCATCTACGTAGAGAACTAGCCCCTGAAAAATATCTTCAACGATAGCATGTTGGAGGTAGATAGTTCTAGGATTGTTTAATTCAGTGGTTCAACAGTATCTAATATCTAGATTATCTCCCTATGCATCACTACCGCCACCCTCAGTATCTGCATTTTGTCCTCATCTTTTCCCTCTCAGGTATGCCTGTGGGCACTACAGACCCAGGTATTACACACAGACATAAGCAACTCTAGTGGAGGGGGAGCAAACCTGTCTCTTCTGTCACTAGAACAAGAATCTCTTTTCTACAAGTCCTCACCCCTAGGGTTTCCTTGATGTACCATTGGTCACAAAGCACCCCAGCCAATCATTATCAAGAATTGTGAGACTTCTCTGATTGGTTAGAGCAGAGTGGGAGCCTCTGATTGGTTAGACTAACCTAGATTCACCTGTGCACTGGAGATGGTGGTCTCTTCCGTAAATGTTAGATCTGCGGATAAAATTTTGTTCCGGGTTTAATGGAATTAGGTAACAATGCGCAGTATCTGCTGAAGCCTTAATTTCTTTAACCTAACTTTTTTCTGAATAAATGAATTAATATCAGTACATGCGCTTATAAGCAGGTCAAAATTCTTAAATGTAACAAAAAAGCAACACTTTTGTGATGTGTTGAAGGCTCCGTAGCCGAGTATGTTTAAGGGTTCACTCTGTCTCCACTGTTGAGCCAGGGTGTGCCGAGTTCATCATTTACTCTTGCCACTGCTCTTACATTGCTGACTGCACTGATTTCCAAAATAGCCACATTCCAAATCGATATGATAGTGGAAGATACAAACTACCCACTACTTTCCTTTCTTAACAAGTCTGCCAGGGAGCATGAATAATGGAGGGAAAAGTACAATATCAAATATATATATATACCACCAAGATTCATTTTGTGAAGGGACTCAACACAAGGCAAGTTTTCTCATGTTAAACAACCATGTATTCCCTCTTCCTGGATATATACAAGGAGAACTCAAAGGGCTTATGGTTTAGCATGCGTCCTCTCTTACCAAACACTGTTTTCATCGCTTAGTCTGGTGACTCTGGGGTGTGATCTTCTATGCAAATGTGGTCTACCAAGAAGGACTGATTTGTCCTCAGGCCTTAGTCAATGTCTGTTTTCTTATGCCCTGGGATTTATTTCCTAGCTGCCTCTGGTCCTGTGGTTGAGGTTCATTGTCAGTGCATTTCTAACACAGAAGCATTTTCCCTTTTTTCTCGGGTTAGATTTCCCTTTGCATTTATCTGCTCCCATCAATTCAAAATACAGAAAGGTTCACATTGATTTTCTTTCTCAAAACATGAAAGGTCTGTTTTTCAAACTTCAGTATTTCCTAAGGAAATATCTATGATCAATATATGTAAGAATTAAAGAGAAACTCCTGACTCCCCCTTCTGATTGTTAGTAACTCAGAGCAACCTGTTTACCCACTCAGGTTCTTCCCAGCAGAAAATGTTAACAATTGCAATTATCACCATTATGCAGTATGTTCAATTGTACAATCAATATAATTGCCAAATGGAAATTATACAATAAATATAATTGCTGCTTTACTCCTGTGCAGTATTTCATTGGCACTTCACATTTATTTTGTCCTTTAATTAGTAACAGGTGTAATTACAGTACTGCACTCAGAGCTAAAGCTGAGTAATTGGCAGGAGTGGGCACAGGGTAGGGCTGTTGAGAGGAGCTGGTGTGACTCGTGTTTTGCTGGAGTTGCCTGAGGATACCATACAGTCCCACTGAGCAGCCCAAAGTCAAGCTGACCTGTGGGCACTTTGATATAAACTCCGGGTCAAGAATACCCTGCAGTCCCTGAGACACACTACTTTGCCAGCCTCCCTCTTGACTCCTGGTAACCCGTTGTACCTAATTTTTGGCTGTCTAGATGAATGTATTCATGCATTCATTTAACAGGTCTTTATTGAGTGCTGCTTATGTGCTAGGTACTATTCTATGAGCAGGGGAGAGAGTGGAAAAGAAGGGGATGATGCTCTTGGTCCAGTGGATAAAGGCAGAGTTTACACAAAAAGCAAGAGATAAGACATGTATGGTGAAAAGTGATAAGAAGCGAGACTACTGTAACACAGTAATGTGTTTGGATTGGTGGTCAGCGGGACCTTCTAAAAGATGTGACATTTGACTCCGAGGTTCATAATGAGGCAGGATGTTCAGGTGAGGTGACAACTGCAGAGGCCCTCAAGGGGACCAAGTTTAGGAGGAAACCTACAGAATTTGGGGGTGAGGAGGAAAGAGACTTATAGAGAAAGACAAAATGGCAGATGTACTTGAAGAGGTAGATAGCAAAGGGGTTTTGACTTCGAAGGGTCTTTAAGTCATAATAAGGAATTGGTATTTATTCTAAGTGCAACGGGATGCTAGCTAATGGAGGGTTTGGTGCAAGGCAGTGGTGTAGCCTAATTTACATCTTAAAAGCCAAATCTACATGCTGTGTAAAAAAAATAGATTGTAGAGAAGCAAGAGTTTAAGAGGACCAGATGGGGGAAACTCCGGGTAAGAGTTGCTGGTCACTTGACCTGGGGTAGCACCAGGGGAGATGGAAAGAACATAGTGATTGAAGAAAAATTTGGAAGGTAGAGCATCTATTTTCTACTGATGGAGTTGATATAAATGATGAGACAAAGACTGAACTCCCTCTTGGCTCTTAGCTTGGAACTCACTGAGGTGAGGAAGTCAGGGAAAAAACAGTTTTAAGGGTAGGAAAACAAATCCTGTTTCATTTGAAATGCTATTAGTCATCCAGATAGACCGTTGGATAAATACTTTAAGAAAGCAGTGATTACTGTAGACCTAAATATGATACTCAATAGTGTTGAGATAGAGTAATTCATGGACCAGGGTGAGATAAACATCAGAGACAGAAGAAAGAAGAGGTCTCGGCTTGAACTGTGAATTGTTGCAACATTCAGAGGCTCTGTAATGAGGAAGAGTTAGCAAAGAGAATGCAGAAAGCACTGCCAATGAGGCAGCAGGAATCTAGGAGGCTGGATGTTACTTCATCCAAGAGAATGTGTGTAAGAGCAAGGGCTTAACCATGTGAAAAGTTGCTGAGAGACCAAGGTGGAAGCAAAGCCATCTTTGGATTCAGCCAAGTGGGGGCTGCTGTTGACCTTGTCAGGAGGGTTTTAGTGGAATGACGGGGATTCAAGTTTCTGTGTGGGTCGAAGATAAAATGTGCAGTGAGGAAATGCAGACAGCCTACACAGATGACTTCTGGGGAGTGCTGTGACAAACAGCAAGAAACTCAGCTGTAGGTGGAGGGGCACAAAAGGCTTTGGATAGGTTTGTGTGTGGCAAAGTATAGAGAAGGAGAAATGGATGCTTAAAGGTGGGAGGTAAGTTTCTATGGGAACAGTCCTTGAATAGATGAGACTTGAAATCCAGAGGACACGTGAAGAAATCCAGAGGACACGTGAAGGGTCTGCCTCCTCCAGGAACAGAGGCTTGTCTTCTCCTGTGACAGGAGGGGAAGTGAGCCTGTAGGCATGGACTCAAGAAGGCCAGTCCATTTGGTAGTGGGAGGACTGTTGCTCCCAGTAGTTCGTGATCTAAAGGAGAGAGATGCATGATGCACATATCACTGCATGAGTCATGCAGCGGTCGGAGCAGGGAGAGGCAAGTGTCGTGGGAGGGTGGTGGTGGGAGGAGTTCTTTCCAAAGTTTGACAGTGGAGGTAGCCTTTGATAATACATATGATTATGCTGTTAATGGGGCTCAGACATCAATGAGGTTTAGGGCATTTTCTCTAGAAGGCCTTGTGGTCAAAATTATTTTATCAGGGAGACACACAGTTCTTGTGTGTCTTGATCTCTTGTTCCTAGCAGTCCAGTCCTTCCACAAAGGCTCCATCCCCTCTCAGGCATCATTGACTCTTCAAATGTCCTGTTCTCCTTTTGAAATTCCATCTCCTTTTCTTTGGCTAATTTTTCACTATCTTTCAAGGCTCAGTTGAAGTGTCTCCTCTTCCAGAAAGCTTTCCCAATCTATACCCCTATCAATTTGGGTATGTAGGTGGGGCAGGAACAAGGACTCCAGTGTTGTGGGTGTGTTAGGATGCTGTTGGTCTGATCCACATGGTTGAAAGATAAGTACCCACAGTGGGAGTCACCCTAGAACTCAGGCAGGAGTAAGCGTCTGAGCTCCAGACAGCTAGTTTGAAGGCTGCCAGAACAGGGAAGTGTTTGCCATTTTGAATAAACTCCTCGGTCATGTCTCCATGTACCTTTGTGACAGAGTCTAGCCTTACACTTGACTGGAGTCAAAGACCATCTTTCTGCTTGTGATGAAACAAACAAGCAATTTAGAATCACAAATAAAACCCCAAGTTAATGGGTCAAAAATCCCAACTTGACTGCCAAGTACAGGTCATTTGGGTGGAACTCAAGTACTTTATCAGTCGCATGGACTCAAGGATGGACCGTTGCTTCTGAAAGTCATATCTAATAGGAATGTGCATCTAATTGCCCTTCCAATAAGGTGCTACTGAACGTGCAGCAGTTTTAAAACATAAGGCCTCAGAGACTCAGTTTCCTCACTTGACATTTGGGGGTAGTCACAAATTCATATGTTGTAGAGGAAATGTGAATAAATGATGCACTTGAAATGGTTTTGTAAATTCTAATTCCCCCCTCAAAGCTCTGGGATAATTTTAGCAAGCTTATAGAGTGTTAGAACCTATACTGGCCTGGGAGACAGAAGAACTGATTTCAGGTCTCAGCTTCATCCTCTGTGACCTGACACAACCCATTTAGCCTTTCTGAAGATCTGGTTTTCTCATCAGTAAAATATGGATATAGAGACACTCATCTATGATAAAAAAAACAGTGATAAAAGCAAATTGTGTTATGCACCGTGGAAGCCACACACAAAGCATTTCATTAGTAATAAATGTCTGCACCTTTGCCTCATTCTTGGTCAGTGACGCCATCCATGATTCGGGTTCTTTCTGAATTAGTCAGATGTTCTTCTTTTCTAAATGAGCTGCAGTGAGTAGGTGATAAGGAAGATGGTGGAAGGCAGGTGTGGATGACGTGATCAGCAGCCCTTCCTCTAGCCACCATGTCCAGGAGATCGTGCCCTCTCTGGACTGAAGTGCTCAAGTTTTAGGACAGCGCCAGCAGGTCTCAGTAGAAAGGCTCAATGGAATCACTCTTCCATATTTACATTGATTTTTTGGAAAATCATAGCCTCCCCAAATTCAGTTCTGTTGCTCAGGGTGATAAGTAAAATTCTCTAATATATGTCATAAGTTGAAATAGAAGTCAAAAGTTCTTGGACAGCTAAAGATGCATGTTAAGCATTTAAAAAAATTCTGTCCATCTAGAAAGAGAACCAAGAGTCAGGGCAGTTCTGTATGAAAGCACCCGAAATGAGAACGACTATCTTGTGTTCACTGCAGCTTCTGGGAAGCACAAACCTCATTGATTGTTCTGCCTTCAGAACTTCACATAGCACCAGACACATAGTAAATGCTCAGGGAATGAATGAATGTATAGTTTCTGTTCCATTAAGAGTCTCTGCTTCTAATCACTAAACTTTCACTTAGCTAGCACTTCATATTGATTGAAAATCTGGGAAAGGAAACACTGAAAACACCACTTGAAGAAACACAGAGCTTCTCTGACTCCTTCCATGATTTTTCAGATATAATATGGAAGAAACAAATACATAAATACTATTTCCCTGGGTAGCAGATCAAACAAAGGGTAGATTTTTATCTTTGTAACAGCCCCAGAGGAAAAAAGCAAAATAAAAGATGGTTTAGGAAGAGAGAATAATGTGAAATTCTTGACTTTCCTATTAGTAAGAAAGTAGAGAAATTCTTTACAGATAAATAACATCACTACATGTACTGACTGTTTGAGTGGGATATATTTACAATATGCATTTCAAATAAGTAAAGGGGATTTTTAAATTCCAAACTTATTATATAGTCAGTCCTTACCAACCTACATTAATTTGGGGAAAGACCATATTTCTTGGAGGTTAGAAGAAGTGCTGGCTCATTCATTTATTCACTCATTCATTCATCTTTTCTTCTAGCTTGAATTTACTGTATTGCTGATGGCTGGAGTATCAGTTGGTATAATGTTCTAATTACTTTATTCTAACTTGAATTTACTATAATGTTCTAATACTAACTGTAATATATTTAAAATAACTCAAATGATAAATAAGGGCATATACTATTATTGAACTAATCCATTAATTTATTCATTTATTCCTTAAAGCCTAGTGTAGCATATAATGCCAATCTTCTCAAACCTAAACCAAAACTGTGAAGCAAATATATAGGACTTCTGTAATTTTCTCTCCTTGGTCTCTCATTCTGTTGGTTAATGCTTTGCTTGAAACAGGCTGTGTTCTGGAAGCTGATTCACCCAATATGAAAAGTGAAGTGAATAGATAAACCAGTTTATCTTTTAATATTCTGATTTGTTTTTACAAATGTATATTTCAGGCCCATAAAATCAGTTTTTAACTAGAAGTAGTTTTAGGTATTCTATGTAAAACCTTCATTTTCTCACCTATTTGCACTTACCATAATTAGTATATGGCCAGACAACAAAATAGTGATTTCATACATTGCAGGGTCACATCTGTCATGTAATATTAGGATCACTGCATGGAAAGTCAGGATTTAGATTGGGGGGCGGATCTTGATAAGCAGTCTGTACCTGCTGCCTATACCATTGCAAGTTTTGCTGTATTAATCTGATTTCCAAAATACACTTTTATTTCCCCTTCAAAAATGTGAAAGACATGCCCGGAATCTTGGTTATTAAACATACATGTGTCTGTGTGTGCGTGGAGGTCAAATAATGAAAGGATTACATTCCTGTCATAGCACTTAAAAAATTACTGTGTTAGTTGGCTTAGTCCCTGTTTTTAGTTTCTTTATCTGCAAAATAGGGTCAGTCTTTATCAACCTACATTAATTTGGGGAAAGACCACATTTCTCTGAGGTTAAAAAAAGTGCTGACTCCTTCATTTATTACCTGGAAATAAAGACAAGCAGGGAAAGGCTTGGGATAAGTCCCAAGAGCCTCCAGAAGAAACACAGGTCCACTGGCACCTTGATTTTCTTATCTGCAAAAATACTGGGGACCCTTGTAGGTGTCAGAAATGTAAGAGTGAATAAAGTAGAAGATGGCCTAAGTGACGAATACGTGCATTCTTAGCACTGTGCTGAAACAGCGCTCCCTCGACAGTCCAGCTGGCGTGTTGTGGCTGGTGGTGGTAGCTGTAAGCACTGGTGTAGTGGCAGCAGTTCTCTGATATTAACTCTTTTACCAGACTGCATATTCCTCACACACTTGTGTTCACTTCTAATAAGCACTGCCTGCCAATACCTAACAGGAGCAGATAGCACATGCTTGTTGAACGGAAGCATTGATTGTTATTTATCTGTTGATAGTTCTGTAATGAACAAAAGCCAGGCAGAAGGAAGACTAGGCTGAGAACCATGTTGATGGGATTCACTTTCTGCTTGTTTCTTGCACAGAATGAAAGGCTAAGGAAGTAGTAGGAGAGGAGTGGGGTCCCTTTCTAACATTATTAGGCAAAGATATCAACTATATGTTCTAATTCCATCTACACAGCAGTCCTATGAGGAAATAGGAATAGAGAGGCTAAGTAAGTTTCCCAAAGCCATACAGTTAGTAAAGTGATGGGTGGAGGAATGGAATTAGACCTGTTGGTTTCCAAAGTCCTTTCTCTTTCTTATCCCCTGAGGTAAAACTGAGAACTTCTTTGGGAGTAACTCACTCTTGAAGTCAGAGTTGAGAGCTTCAGGAAAAGGGCTTTGCAATACCCATGTCCTGTTGCCGTGAAAGGAAAAAAGACATCAACATCCTATCTGGCTGAGCTGAGTTCAGTTTTAATTAAACAAGAAGAGGCAGGCTGAACTCAATCCAGGGTGGCAGATTGAGCTTGGCACAACATCTAGTTATGATAGCAATTGCAAACATTGGGGCTAGAATGGCCTGCAGAAAGGCCTAGACTCTGTGGTCAGAAGACCTAGGGGGAAGTGGTTTAACAAACAGGATTTTGATAATACTGTAGCCAAAAGGTTTATTGGTGTTTTAATATTGCTTAGAATGGTTTTGATTTCTCATACAGAGTTAAATCATGAGTTATCTGGTCATTTCTGTTTTGAACTGTCCAGTCTTCCTTGTAGTGTGTTAACCAGCTCTCTGGGATGTCCAGGTTTACACTTGAGAGTAAAAAGAAAAATCTTAATGGAGTCTACTTAGGGAGACAAATTAACTTCTTAAAGAGTAGTAGCCATTTTGACGGGAGACCATTAAATAGTGGTTACTGGAAGGAAAACCTACAATTAGGACTGAAAATGTTGGCTTTTCAGCAGAGAACTGGTAAAGGAGGTGGTCTTAGAAGAACAAATATAAGTAGGAAATATCCTAAAAGTAATTGGCCAGAGTGCCTTTGAAAGGTAACTTGATGAAAGGAAAACTATAGAACTCCTTTCAATATATTTTTCTACAATATATAATAAATGTCCTTCCTTAAAGAGGTGCAAAGCATATTTCACTTCACATAAATTCAGCATTAGTTCAGTTTCTAATATATAAGAAATTATGTGCAGTTCTGCTAAAGATTTAGTAAAGAGTGATATATAGGTCATGTTTCATAAGAGCATAATACTTACAGAAGAAGATAATTAACATGCGTACATAAGTATAGCACTAATGAAAGGAAAGGTGAAGAAACAAACATTTCTTAAAGACTTATTTTGTTACCTCTTAGGTATGTGTAATAGTTAGATTTTAAATAGGAATAAGTAGAGATTTAGATGAAACAGAGATTTAACTTTACAATTCTCCTAAGTTCACACAGGTAAAGATTAAGAGGTAAGGCTCAAATTCAGTTCTGTCTCATTCCATTATGCATCTGACACTAGGCCACTTAGCTTCGTAACACATTCATCTGGGGATACAGGCTGAGTTGTCAAAACTTGGAGGAAGAAGTTGGTATGTGCGTTTGAGATAAGAGTTGTGACAAATGGAATTTCAATGTGTGGTCATTTCAGACTGGCAGCTTCTTGGGCTAAAGAGCAAACAAGGAGTAGGCGGGTCCTCATCAGTTTTCCCCAAGTGATCAGCAGTTGAAACATGGAAGGGAAACAAATCCAGATGTCAAAGGTAGCCCAGGGTGCATTGACCACTTTTGAGAGAACAATTACGCACACATCACTTTATCTCCTTCAGTCAAAGAACAGTTGAACAGTTGCTACTGAATGAGTTCAAGTTCTTTTATATTGTATAAGTCATAGCATTATTACTTGGAAGCTATATCATCTACCTATGTCTAGATAGAGCTTAGCATCTCCTTTGGTTAGGATGCCCTGATTGAATACATATGTATCATTGGTTGAGTCAGTATCAATGATTTATCTATCAAAGTCTCTACCTAAGGGCATGATAGACTCCTATTTTTTCCCAAAGCCCCTTTGTAGATGAAGAAGTCATAGTCTTATAAGAGGGATAGACATGGATGGATCTGGCTAGAAGATAAACATATGTCAGTAAAATTACTGAATGCTATTAGATAATTTTATAAAAACTCATTCCTAAAAGCCTCTTAGCCAAAAGCACATGTGGATAACAAACTGTTCAATTTGATTGATTTGTGAAATACATATAGGATGATGTGTTAGATTATTAGATGGAGGAAGAATGTTGGGGAGGGCATGAAGAAGTTTCATGCTTAAGAAATACGTTGATAATTTTGAGCAGAGAAAAAATAATTGCAGCTGTGCTTTAGAAAGTCTATCTGTGAGTCACATATAGGATGGGTTATAAAGAGAAGCGTGAAGACAGAGACAGCCAGCAGGCTGTTAGAAAAGTTCAAGCAAAGTTAGGTGGACTTCAGATTAAGGCAGTGGTATCAGAAAAGAAGAGCTAAAGTTAGATCCTGATGGGAATTTCATTTCCACAGAGCAAGGGCAGCAGATCAGAAGTGTTAGGCAGAAGAGGATAGCAAAGTGTCTTTCAGTATTTGAGCTTTAGAACTTCAGGGTGGTTTGGGTTTGGCTATTATTAATATTTAAAGATGAAAATAGCTTACTCTCTTCCACATAGTAATAGGAGAATCTGTCACTATGGAAAGTCTCTTCACATCTCTGGATACACTTCATGTATAGCACTGCCCAGAAATATAACTTTGTCTACAAATCAAGAACATGTCCATCTTTTCCAGGTGGCCTAACATTAACAAAGATCATAAGAGATATATAAAATCAGTAGGCAAAAGGATAAATTATAATACAAATAAAATAATTAATGTGCTAATACTTCCCATGTGTTACACCACCATGGAAAATCAAGTCATAAAAATCAAAAGCAGGATGTTCCTGGGTGAACAAGGAATGAGAACAGTGCACGTTGAATGGGTCAGACATTTAACAATATCTGGGTGCATCCATCTGCCCTCAGAAATGGCTTTGCCAGTATGACAAACAATTGAAATCTTTCCATTAAGCCTCCATTTTCCTGCATTGGTCAGCATAGGCTGGTTTATGCCGTGGTAAGTAAGTCCAAAATCTTAACAGTTTAAAACTAGAAAGGTTCTTGTTGATTATGCTGCATGTCTGTTGCATATTAGCTCTCTGTCTGGTCCATGTTATATTTTCTCCATGATTTGTATGATGGGACAGCCTCTATCTAGATTTCCGTCGGTTCTAGTGGCAGAGAGAAAAGAGACCCTTTGAACTGCATACCGCAAGTTAAAAGTTGCTGCGATGACACATGTCACTTAAGTCTGTATTCCACTAGGCAAAGCAAATCCTACAACCTCTCCTGAATCCAGACAGGTATGAATGAGAGGATGATCCTTGCACAGGGCATTAGAATGTTTAGCATTTAATAAAGTCAGTTGTAGTGGGGCAGGTTTGGATGGTGACCAGACTTTCATCTCTGAGTTATTTTTTTCTTCTTCCTTATTTAACTAACCCTTTCACTAAATATTTTAATATATGTCAACAAAAATACATCATTCAGGTTGGAATAAGGAATTTTCTCTTTAAGGTAACACTGTTTATCGCTGCCTTGATTCATTAAAGTTAACTGTACAATTCAGTTCTAAAACAATGCCATCATTTATTTTGGAATCCACATCACTATAAACCATATTTTAATAGGAATCTTACAGAGTCTTAGGCCTTGATAGGATATACAAGCTATGTGTGAGTCTAGGAACTATTGTTAGTTTAAATATCAGTGCCCTAATACGACAAACGTTTCATATTCCTATCAGAGTTTGATGAAGGTCTGGTCATTCCCTTTGGGGGCTTTCCCTTTATCCGGTTATCTCTTTGGCACTGTATCCACTCTCTCTCATTCTCTACCTTGCTGTGTGTCTTGGAGGCTGTCCTGATTAGACTTTATCAGTGGGCTCCTTGGCCATTTCTCATTGGGTTTAACCAATGGGGGGCAACAGATGACTGAAGAGTAGGGGGAATGACTGGGTTGTAGTCTTCATTTCTACACTGTTCTTTCTGCTGGTAGCAGGCTTCTTTTAAAGGAGAATTCTCTAGTCATGTGACATTTTCCATACAACTTTCTTTCTGGCTTCTGGAATCTACTTTCTTCATTTGCCTCTTCAGGCCTAAGAGTGGAAACAGCTCCCCACTTTTGATAACCCTGGAGTACTGCATCATTCATTCCTATCTATAAAACTTGTCCTTACTTACATTATTTGTCCTTTGGCATCTTAGTTTATCAGTTTGTGTGTACATATGTTTCTGCTAGGTCTCTGACATGCTTTCTTAAAGCAGTGGTGTGGCAATTCAAGCTCCTGCCATCTTGTGATACTGCTTTCTTAAAGCAGTGGTGTGGCAATTCAAGCTCCTGCCATCTTGTGATACTGCCATGTTAAGTGTGTGATCTCTGAGGTTGCTGCAGAAATAAAGACAGTGCAGACACTTGAAGAAGGTTTTTTGTTTAGTCCTGTACATGCAGATATTACTATCTATGTCTTATGGCCAGAACATAGTCACACAGCCCCAACATAATTGAAATGAAGTCCCCTTGTGGACCCAAAAGGTGGGAAGGAAATGAGATTTGTTGCACACACTGTTACTGTGTCACAAGCAGAGATGTGCAGTAGGCAATAGGAAAGTGGATATTAACTTAGAGGGATGATACTGAAGGCATGTATGAGAAGCCTGGGAAATACTTGAAGATTATGCCAAACTCAGCCCTATCACAGCTTCTGACACATCCTACTCCCATCAGTTTACTAGGTTTCCTTACAACTACCATTCTCCAGTTCACCCAGGCTCTGACCATCAGTGTCATCTTGGAGTCTCTCTCTTCTATTTCTGTATTAGTTAGGACCAGTCCTACAGACTTCAGTTCCGTGGTTGTTCCATATCCCACCTGCTCTTTTTCATTTTAACTAACAGCCTATCTTGTTGTGCTAGGTGACCTGCGTAAAGAAATGGGAACTTTTGGAGAGATAACCTGCTGAGAAAAAATAGTCAAACACAGTCTCTCAAGTATGTCCACAAATGGGACAGCAAGAAGAGAAGTCATAAAGTAGACCAAGAAGGCCCAATAAGCGGCATAAGAATTAGCACAGTATCATCAAATACAGCTCAGGAAAGAAGGTTGGGAAGGGAGGCATGGCCAAAAGTGGCAGTTTCAGAAAGGTGTGACAGGCCACGTAGTAAATACTTAAGTTGGACTTTCATGCTCACATGCGCACCAGTACTGGAGCGCGGAGCCAGGAGCCACTGAAGGCTGGACAGCCGCTGTGATGAGGAGGGCATGCCAGTACATGAGGGTATCATTTCCATCACCATCACGTTCACTTCCTTTCCAGCCAAAATACCTTGGACAGTTTTACCTGCCACCTTCCCAAAAGACTTTGCTTTTTCCTGTTCTACTACATGACTCTTAAAACTCCAAAAATAATTATTTTCCCTGCTCTTTCTTTAGACCATACTTCATTTGTGCTCTTTAATCACAGTTGGTTTCCCATCATTGCTTAATAATACTTTGATTCTTACTGGTTCTCCATTCCAGTAGCAGGTGTTCCATTCCACATCTTTTCCAAATTAATGAAGCCTCTGTTAGCCACACACGTGCTATTCAATCATGTGTTGCATTCTTTCTTTCTACCTAAAAGACCCCTTGCTTCTTTGACTCCTCCGGATGTCTAAGAAAATAAAGCCCTTCCTTGCTATTTGCTCTTCTCACCTCCCCAGACACCTTAATTTCTCCTATTTGCATTTTCAAATATTCAGTCTCTCCATTATTGCTCACTTCTTTGCTTCAGGAATTAAGAGCAGGTTTAGAACAAATAATTGAAATGTATGTGACCTCCTTTAGACAACACATTTGGCCTCTTCCCCACTAGAGCCTGACAATTTGCTAAACAAATTACCATTCTCATTGGTTTAATAGTCAGTTATTTTCATTTTCCCCAGCTGACCCTTTGCTGGAATTGCTAATAAACTGCAGAAATGGATGATGGTAGGCAGAAAACATTGCTGGGGCAGGAGGCCTTGCTAACCCACAGGCAGCGTGTCTGAAACTGAGCATATTACAGGAACAGTAGTTCCATCTCTTAAGGTACCTTTCCCCCCTCTCTTCTAATCTCCCCAATATAGGGATTATTTTTATGTAGGACTGAACTACAGTTCAGGACTCTTCACTGCTTTCCACTGACTTTCCCTTTGGGCTGGCAGAAGTTAATTGCTTTTTCCCAATGTTAGGACTCTTTGAATGTCCTATGTTAGCACTCTTTGAATGTGTACTGTATTTTTTAAGCTATCTCAGTGATCTTTACGCTGAACTACATATTAAAATATTTCTGTCTTTTTTAAAGGTAGTCTATATTTCTTCTTCATCTGTAATTTTATCCTCATCTTTATCACCAAAATAGAAGAAGGAGCACATTTTAAAAGCTAAACACATAATAAGGGAGGTTCCCAAACTTCATCTAATTGAAGCCTCAAACTCAACTTATGAGATTGATATTATTACTTCTATGTTACTAATGAAGAAACTGAGACTGGGTGATACGCACGTGTTTTGCACTTCCCATTCTTGGATGCTGAGTCCCTTGAGCTGCATTTCTGCTTTCCTAGTTGCTTTTGACAAAAGAAAACGAGAACATGCTGGAGAAGCAGTAGGCTTTCCAGATCAGGTGGTGGACTAAATGACCTTTAAGGTTCGTTCCCATCTGGATGTGTCTGGTTTTCTCCTGATTATAGTGCAATAGTGTTGGACAATCAAAGTAATCACCCTAGCCAAATGAGAGAGCCGCTGACTGAATTATTATTTTCAGCAATTACTTTTTAATATCTTTTATTTTTATTGATTAAGAAATGAGGGAAAACATGTATTTATTTGACTTCTAAGGGAAAATATGTATTTATTTGCACTTAGCATATTTGCTTGCACAGCTAAGTGAAGAGCATGGGCCAGCTTCGAGTGAGTGAGTTTGGTCT
The DNA here is from genome assembly GCF_040802235.1 of Manis javanica. Lineage (NCBI taxonomy): Eukaryota > Metazoa > Chordata > Mammalia > Pholidota > Manidae > Manis > Manis javanica. The sequence continues at coordinate 68,316,187 of NC_133162.1, forward strand.
GGTTACTTCACCTCTCTGTGCTTTAGCCCCTTATGCATAATACAGGATGGATAACATCTCTACCCATAGGTTTTTTGTAAGATTCAAATGAATGTACACAAGTAAAGGGCTTTGAATGGTGCTGAGCATATAGCAAGTTCTGAATAAACAAAAGCTGATATTATTTTTTGTAAAAAATAGAGAAGCCATATAAGGAAATTGTCTTTGTTAACAATAGTTAGCATCAAGTGATTTGTGCTTAAAGTTGTTTATAGTTTTTATATGTGTATGCATTATCTCATTTAACTCAAATGACCAAGTGGTAACAATTATTATTACCATTTAATAGATGAGGACAATGAGGCATAAGGAAGTTTTTTAATTTACTTACATCTCAGATATAACTTACATAAGAAGGATTTAAACAGGTTTGTCTGGAGAGAGGAACTGTGTCCAACTAATATGCTAAGCCTTTCTGGTCTGTTTTAGATTAAATGATAATCAAACAAAATCTGAAGCCTTTAAATGCAATTGGGAGTGATATCTTAGAATGAGACCAATTCTACTGTAATCAAACATTTTAAATTATAACCTGGATAAGGTGCTGAAATGGCCAGCAATGTTTTAACAGTGAACGTACATCCTTGCCTTGAGCATTCACTGAGAGGTACCTTACTTTCATTCTCCCACTTAAAGCTCTCTGAAGAGACTGGAGTCCACAGCGCCTATGCCACACCCTGCATCCTGAGACGCTACCACCTTGATCTTCATCTTGTCTGTTAGATAAAAGGACATTCAAGAAACAAGTTGAAGATCTTTGTTCTTTGGACTTTCCTGAATGAATCTCAGTAATAGGGGGGAAAATATTTAAAACACATATAAAGAAACAAAAAAACGTCAGGACAGTTAGTTGAGGACGATTATTTTCAAAAACAAAACCTTGCAGCTTTTAACTAATTCATCACAGAGATAAAGCAATCTAATTTCATGCCTCATAACAATTTAATAAATATTACTAAAATATGGCAACTGCCACCATGACTCATTAGCAAGCTGTTTATGTAATATAAAGTTATCCAGAATTGTTTTGGGGAGTTGGTTTGTCAATGTAGCACACACAGTCATCTCTGAAGAAAGTGGGGAACATATGGTCCATGCTCATCAGCTAACCCCAGGGGATGGCACCAGAATCTCTCTCCTTAAACTACATGACATTGAGAGGAGAGATTGAGAGAAGGTAGAGGAAAAAGGAACAGGAGGGAAGAGAAATGTTGATTACTCAAATCGTAAAATTGCACTTGGAAGCATAAATCAAGAATCACAAAATTACCATCTTCAAGGAATCTGTTAAAATACAAGTTGAACAGTGCAGCATTGGAAATTTTCAGAATATAAATTCTGAGTCTTGGCACACAGTTCAAATTAATCATTTCAGCAAAAGCAGTAAAATGCTGCATGTAGCATGCTACTGGCCAACATAAATGAGTCTGATGCCATCTATTTATCAAAATCAGGATTCTTTAGAACACATTTTCAATTTAAAATCTGAAGTTTACATACATATTACACCATCTCTCTCAAAAGGAATATGACACATTTTCTAATTTAAAAAGTCCCTTCTTGTCCCAATTAAATCTGTTTGAATAGAAAACTGTAGAGGGAACATCTGTCAATGATCATTTATGTATACTTTAAGGATTATATACTTTAGGATTATGTTTATTTAATAATCATCCCTGCTCCCTTGAATAGGTGAGCAAAAACTTTTTCCAACCAACAGTACAACCACTAACTATAAGAGACAAAATAAGACCCAGCTATTAGTTGGAGCAATAAAATGATAGATAAGTACTTTGCATTCTGATGCATCTTTGTAATGGAATATTATCGCAGGAGTACATTTTTAAGACAGTTCAATAAGTTCCTATGAATGGATTGTTTTTAGTTATTTGGAGAACATTTTAAGGAGATGTTAGTTTTACATCTGTTTTTCCATTTTAATTTTCTCTAAAATGCTTTCAGTTTCACATTGCATCATGAATCTAAGTAAGGTGCAGCTCCAAGCCCTCCCCTATGCAAAGTAAACCGTAAGTCATTTGAAAAGTATGGCTAACAACTTAATAAGTAATGCAATTAATGAAATAAAAAACAAGTTTTATTCTTAAAATAGGTAAATATAATAATGGTGTAATCTTTTCATTTAAAATTTGTATTACTTTAAGGAGGAGTGGAATTAGGAAGTGTTTCTATCAGTATTTATATATATATTATCTGTATCAACATAAAATATATATGTATAAAGAATATTTTCCAGAGAAAATAGATGAACTGAGAAGTAAAAGGGAGAAAAGTAATATGGCTACAACACATCCAGACAAGAGGATTTGCATAGAGAAATTTATAAGAAGACATTAAAATTGCCAAATATAAAGATTTTAAAACTAGAGTTAATATTACATTACTTTAGGCATCTGAGGTTTGGTCACACTCTTCTATTGAGTCTGTTTTAAGGTGACGTTATTAAAGGCTGGCTCCTATCTCACAGAAATGATTTGAAGTTGTTTTATGTGGAAACAGCCTGCCTCATGTGATTGCACTCTGAAGCACTCCAGCTAGAAGGCGGCGATGTGACTTGAAATTTAAATATAAAGCAAATTCAATCAGGTGCCAGGGTGCCAGCCTGCTGGACTGCCATATTGGGAGGAGGGAAAAGCAAGGGCAGGGGGCTGAATGGAGATTGGAATGTGTGAAAGGGAAGACCTCAGACTTTGGGGCTGGAAGAGCACGGGGTGCTACAAGAAGCAGTGTGTCTGGCTGAATAATTCATGATGCAGTCTAATTTTGACTCTGGAGAAAATTGCTTTCTCACTGTGCCAAAAGCTAGGCAATGAGACCAAAAATCAAAGAGGAAGCTAAGTGGAAGGGAAGAAAACACCCCAAATCAACACAGTATCAAATTGACAACCTGTTTAAGGTTGCAAGTATTAGCAAAATACATGAAAACACATTTTAAACCTTACCTAAAATTGAGCATTCATATTTAGGCATGTACTGATTTTTATGCAATACTAGGTAAATATTTTATAATTATCTTCAAAAAATAGCTCCTTGGTATTAGGGCAGAGATTTCCAGTAAGGAAGTAAGCATTTGTGTTTTTCACTAGTACTTGGTAAAACCAAGCTGCATGTCTTGGTGTAAGGTGCAGATCCATCATCATTTTGTCCTTACAGAGTCATGTGGGTGCCGGAAATAACCTTTGAGCTAATTAACAAAGCTGCCATAAATATGAAACTTGATAAATATTAATATTTATTGGATTCCTAAAATCCAGATGCTCTTCATGGTCTTCCAGTTTCTCTTAGTAGATTGAATTAAAGAAAGAGTACTTTAAAATACAACCTCAGGCACCCTGTCACCCGAACATTTTTTTCTCGAATGATTAGAATGAATTACAAATATTTCTAAATATAAACCACTGATTCATTTTTAAGCATGAGCCAAGCTTCAGACTATAGATATTTCTGCTTAAATATAACAAAATATAGAATTTTGGCCCTACATTCCCATTTTGTTTATTTATTTTTTATTTTTTCCCTTTTCTTTTAAATAGTTCTTTAAAGAGCTCAAACAGCCCATCAGGTAAAGTGCTGAGTGGTAAGATAATGAAGATGTTTGAAGTGAAGTCCTTCTCCTCTCATTTTGTTTATTTTATTTCTAAGGAAAATCCAGATTCAGCTCCAGGGAGTAGGAAGGTGTCCTTGGCAGGAAAATGCCATTCCGTGAATGGCTGAATAAAGGTGTGTAGGTTGCACATTCACAGGTAGCCAAGAGAGTCCCTCGAGACAGAGCGGGTTTCTAAAAATCACCTCCTGGCAAAGATGAGGGCCTTTACTTAGGGTTTAAACTATTGTTTGGGGCTGATGAGACACCATTCTTCAGGTCTGGCTTGAAAGAAGAGTTAACAGAGTGTAGGGAGCCATCAATAATCTAGTGAAAAATTCACTTGAGTATGCAGAGCTTTTAAAAATGTTTGGCTGTTACTGTGTCACCTAGTATGATGGTATTTGATTTGTCTCAGTCAATATGTATTTTGGAAACCAAGCAGCATGCTGGTTGCATAGAGCATATTTTAGAGGTACTGTAACATACCCATTCTTTTGAAGTGCAGTGTACTGTGCCCCTCATCAAGGACCTGAACACACCCTCTGAAGGGCTTGTCACTTGAGTGACAGTGCTGAGCTGGTCAGTGTGCTTGGTATCTACTCTTTAGGGCCCTGCCTTGCATGATCACTGAGTGGGTCAGTATGCAGTAGGGGACTGTGGAGACAGGTAGAAGACATGGGCTCTCGTTCCAAGTCCTCTACTTAACTACTTCTTCAATTTTGTGTAAGTCACTTAAATTTGTTCAGCTTCCATTTCCTCCTATGTAAAATGATCATTTTCCTATTAGTTGGAACCATCTGAAATTGCTGATACTTCACTGATGTAGGAAAACAGCAATTTCTTATGTTTCAAACTAATAAATACTCCTGAGGCTTGTTCTAACTCCCTGTACATAAATACACAAATGTAAATTGCAAAACTCTTCCTGCTATAGTTATCTATTCAACGTTTTGTGGAGGCTCAGTAACATAGTACCTGAAAAGTAGATGGTTGCCTCAGTAATCAGTTCTTCCACCATGATTCCAAGTACTTTAATTCAGACACGGTTTTGAACTTAACACTTTTATGTTTACCACTTGCATAGTGCATCCATATAAATTCGCCTCTTTGCTTTTTATAACAACCCAGTGATAAGGAAATGGATATTCCAAAGAAAGTGTGATTTGAGCTGGATTATCCAGGTAGGTAGTAGGGTCTTGCACATTGCTTAGTATAGGGTCATGGCCCACTAGTGACATCTCAGAATTAATAAAACATTAAACCTGTGAAGCAAAGCAGGCATGTGGGCATGCCACTTTCTGATCTGCTAATGAGAAAGTTATATCAGTGATCTTTAAATATTTTGATCACACGTACAACCCTATGTGTAACAATGTTGTGAATATGCAACAATACCTGTGTGATTATCCATACATTGAGTGTGACAAAAGTAACATCTTATGAACATTCTAAAATATACATAAACATCGAATTTTTTAAGAAAATATTTAAAAGAAATGTATTACAGGTTCTAGGTTTGCCTGTATTCCAAATGATTGTACATTTATACTTGCCTAATGGAGATCCATTAATACAGACTGCGTGGATTTCTATGAGCTCCATGGCTCCCAGGCCCTGCTGCTGGACCTGAGGACAGAGAAAGCTTTGGTATTGGTAATCAGGTCAGAGTAGCTTCTGAGCTTAGTGAAGCTAGAACCTAAAACATGCAACTCATGAGGGGAGAAGCAGGTAGGGGGTGCAGGAGCCTTCCTGGAGTCAGAGGTCTTACAGTATGGGTTTGTTGAATAAATGAGTGAAAAAATAAATGAATGAAAGAATACATTATTTTGCTATGCTACTTAGGATATGTCCAGAAACAAAAAATTCCGTTAAAAAATGATTTCAGAGCAGTTTTTTGCTTTTTGTTTGTTTTCATTTCAAATAATGTGAATCCAGAGTTGGTTAATTCAGCAGCTCAAAGCCATTGGTAGGGACCCAGGTTCCCACTGAAACTTTTTAAACTGGGCGACTCATTCCGTTTAGCTGGATTTACTCAGTTTCCAAGATTTTGCCACAGTTCTAAGCAGCTGTGAAGATGGCAATGCCCAGAGGCAGAACAAACAGGAAGGTTCTGTTCTTAGAAACTCTTTTGAGAAAAATAAATAAAAGGCAGAATGTTCACCAGAGTCCCTGCTTCTGAAGCTTGGGGACTGGTATTGTAGCACAGGCTCATTCACCAGGCTAAGATGAGAGTGTTTGTATTGATAGGATTTATTTAGCTTCACAGGGGTTTAACCTTAGGGTTGGAGAAAGGGCTGAGCCTCCCAAAAGGGTTTTATGATCGAGAAAGAGGAACAGCTGTGGCCATTGAGTCAGTAGCCCACAGCTTCACTTCACTAGCCTGTCGCGTCTGCGTTGTGTTCCACTGTCTCTCCTGCAGTGTGGCACCAGCCAGTGTGTTGAGTAAGGCAGGTGTTGGATCCTATTCCATCATGCTTTTTATTTTTGACAGAGACCTTTATCTCACAATAATTTCCTCATAAATTTCTTCAGATATTATTCCAAAAAATAGGGAAAGGGAAGTAAAAATGCCCATTTTCAGTTTTCTCCAGCTAGAGCATTCTTTGTGTCTGCTCATTTCTCTTACAAAGTTTGTGGATTCTGGCTCATGACCCCCGCCCTCCAATGGCAAATATCAGTTAAGTGCTTATATCTAGGAAAGTCCTCCTTTATTAATGTGAAGTTAATTAAGAACATGTGCATCTCCAACACTTATCATCTCAATGACTAGTAGAAATTAATTTTTTCAACTCTAGTGAAATTTCATTAAGCAAAAAGCTTTTACCTCTTATAATGAGACATTTGCAGAATTACGAGACATAATTTGCTGTATTTCTGGGACAGATGCATTTAATAATAGGTCAGATGAGTAACAATGGCTATAAATCAAATTTGAGTACAAGATTTCTCAGGTGATAGCAAATGGGACAATATGGCTTTTAGGTAATATCTCAACTTTAATTGGAATTCATTCTTCTAGCTTCATTCTTTTCTTGCTTTTTCCAGCATTCTCTTAAACCTTGGTATAACAGGCTACTCCTCCAGCCATTCCTTGTTCATCTCCAATTCAGAATCTATTTATGCTTCATCAATAATGATCAGCGCTCCACTCTGATTAATATGAGTGTGTATGTGTATGCGAATGAGTATGCATGCCCATGAATTTTAGGGACAATTTTCTGCACAGTCATCTTTTGTTACTATTTTCCAAGTCATTACCATGACAAGCCAAAGTATTCTGAATAAATTACATCACACATAGTTGAAGGGAGCATTTGCTTGTCAACACTGTACTTCCATATGATGCCAGATTGAGAGCCTTCTAGTGACAATACCATCTGACTTAGATGTGGGACTTTGAAACTCTGTTTTACATTTTGAAAAGTGTTGTGTTTCAAATATTCTGTGAGCCTGAATTATTCAGGCAACATGTCTTTGTAGTTTTACAGTTTGATAATTACCTATATTCAGTCTTTGTAAACAATTAAGATGATGTTTAATTTCTGAAAATGTGCCTGTTCCTTTCTGTGAACTACCTGACTTTGTATATGGGTTGTAAGGAAAATCCATGGGTATTTTTGTATATTTTATGTTTACTGCACAAGGCCAGATATTTTCCTTTAGAAACAAGGAAAAGGAGCACTTAGAAGGTGCTGAAAATCAATTATCTTGTAATTTGATATCTACTCTGGAGCATACTCTGAATTATCAGTGGTGGTTTACAGATATGATAGGGGAAATTAGCAAATACATATTTTCTGTCTGTAACATATATATATGTATATAAAATCTTAGCATGTTTTTAACACTATCTTTCTAAGTGTTTTAACCAGCCCTGTTTTCTTCAAATAACAAGTTGTGTTTTAGTTTATGATTGTAGGTATAGAGAGTGACATGCTTTTTATATCACTGGAAAATTAATGTATAAACTGGACCTCAGAAATCAGATTTTCCAGTCATTGTCCAGCATACCACTTAGTGTAAAAAGGATTCTTATATTGTGTTTCTGCAGATCACTCATACTGAGCAAATCTAGATAAAGCAATTTTGGTGCTGATCTTGAATTAAGATCATCTTTTCACAATTCAAAGAAAGAAATGGACATGAATTTTTTCAGTTAAGGTTATTCTTTATTAAATTTCTTTCCTGAAATTGTTCATTTGTCAGGAAGGACTAGGATAGGAGTAAAGTAAAACTTTGAAATAGCAGCTTTCACTCCATGGGACAGTGTTTAGATATGGGTGTCTACACAGGTGACAACCTTCATGTTATGTGTATGTAATAGGGCCACATTTCCTGCGGCCCCTAAGATGGTGCATGGGTGTGCGGGTCAGTCACTCTTCCCCAGATCCTAGCTCAGATGTTGTAAAGTGTCATTCCTGGACCAACAGCATCAGGACTACCTGGGCACTTGTTGGAAATGCAAATTTTCAGCCCCCTAACTTCCAGCATTACTACATCAGACCTAGGTAGAATCTGTGTTTTAGTGTGCCCACTGGATGATTCTGATGTAGCCTGAAGCTTTGAAACCACTGTCCTAGGTCCTGACGTGGACATATTGCTTAACGTCTTTGTATAAACTTCCCCACTTGTAAAATGTGGATAATAATACTATTTATCTATTAGGGTTATTGAGATAATTAAAGAAAATCACATAAAGTGATTTCTTCAAAAGTTCCTGGCACAAGAGTACGCATGGCTTGCTTGTACTCCAACATCTGAGCGCATCTGAAAAACAGGATCTGATATTACACTTCTTTCTTTCAGTCACCACAGTAACTAAGGTTGCAAATCCATGACATTAATACATCTTTTAAGAAGTGAAACGTTATTGAAATTTCATGTCCTAATGTCTTTCATTTGTCTGTATTCTTTAAAATGCCTATCTCATACTTCCAAATGAAATTCATTTTCCTTTCTGTACAAATTCTTTTTTTTTTTCCTCGCTCTCATCCTTACTTGTTACTTGTTTCATTTTTCTCTTTGGTCTGAGTAGTTCCTTGACTATCTTCTCAACATTTTAATACTGTGTAATATCAAATACCCAAAGAAAGTACAATATTGGAAAGACTGATTTGCAACAATTAATGAATATGAGTGAGTATCTTGTATTTAATATGTCAGTAAGATAACACCTTTTCTCTGTCATGCAAATGGAAGGCAAATAAAATGTAGTCATTAATAATAATGAAATAATACCATTTTATGTATGAACTTAGATTGTGTTATGCACTTTAACAAGGTAAAATTGTATTGTGAGTCTTTTCCTTTTAAATATTTTCCTAGTTTTTTTTTTATGAACTGCATGAAAATTACCACAAAAAATTCAGTCGGGGTTGAAATAGGGAGCTAGAGTGTTGATTATACATCAAGAAAAATTGTGTAATCTTAAGTACATTGGCAGGGAGTGTTGGAATCCATTTCAGTTCGGTGATTGAGGATATACTCTGCGCTCTATGCTGCGGAAAATGTAGCATCTGTAACATCCTGCCTTCTTAAGCAGGTTTTTGTCTTTGAACCTAGCAGTCTTCTGTACCATCCTCATTCAAGTCCCTCTGTGGTTTAGTGCGTCAGCCTCTGTATTTTTCTCTGACTCTTTCTCTACCTGCCTCTTCTGCTGTGGTTGATGTTATCATGGTTTCCCCGTTTGTCATTCTTCTTGTATGTCTTTGTTAATGCTCTGTTCCTTACCTATAAAGCCATCTTTTAACTTTTCTAAGGCACTCCTGTAGACTTATCTATTTGTGGCTTGTTTTAATCTGAGTTTGGTAAAATGTTTCCTGCATCTTTGTCTGCAGACACTGGGAAATGGAGGGCTGCACAAGTGATTGGTCGGCTGATTGCATAGGAGTTGGGCTTGTACTGTGAACAATGGCTAAGAAAAGAACCCGATTTACTGGGCACTTAAAACACCTATTTTACTTGAATATCTGGGTTTGCCCATTATGAGAATTCTTTTCTAAGTGCTTCTTAAAATGATCAAAGGGACGTTTGAGATTACAAGAAAAATGGATAAATTGTCTTTCACACATATTAATGAAATATGCTACATCAAAGAACATCTTTTCTTGAGCAAATATGTCCTCAGCAGAGTTGTGCTAATTTAGACACAAGTTTCTCAGACTCACCAATATTAAAGTTTGGGAATGGATAATCCTTTGTTGAAGCATGGGGCTGCCCTGTGTGTTGTAGGTGACATTCCTGGCCCCTCCATACTAGATGCCAGGAGCAATATGCCCCGGCCCCCAGTTGTGACAGTCAAAAATATCTCCAGATATTGTCAGATATCTCCCAGGAGATGAAATCATCCCAACTTGAGATTCACTTACCCAGACTGTAAACATTTTTGGTAAAGAACCTCAGTTCTTGAACTGTTACTCTACTGCTTTACTTAGAACTGTGAACAATAGATCCATTTAATACCTGCTTACAAAGTGACCCTCCATTTACATCCTACACAAATTTGTAGCAATTTTTTACCCAATTATTATTTTCTTCTGCATGATTACCCTTTGGGCCCTCTGTATATAATTTTTTTAGTTCTATTTTCTTCAGTTTTCTAGATGCTTTTATCTAGCACAAATCAGTTACCCTAAGAAGTTGTTCTAGAACCTCAATTGTTTTCATATTAATGGGTATGTAAGAGTCCAATGAATTGAAATTGCTTTCCTTTTAATAGTACTATATGGATAGAAACATCTTCATTGACAAACTTCCCATCAATGCTGTGAATTTAAAGAAAGAACAGAACAATACTTTACCATGAAACTGGGAGGAAAAAGTAGAAATATGAGAAGATACACACACATAAATGTGTACAAACTTAACTCAAAGTAAAAAAAAAACAAATAAAATAATGTATATATAAATAAAGATCCTAACAAAAAATTCAAAAATACCAAAGATAACCAGAAGACATACATAGGAAAAAACAGACATACACAACCACAAATCAATACAAATAAAAATTAGATAATCATTTTGCTTTTAAGAAAGGAGTAAAAAGAATGGCAAGAGCTTATGACTGTTCTATTACATGGGTTTGCATGTGCATTGATGGTGTTACTGACTATAGGTATCCAAATCTGCTGAAGGCCTTTGAATATTCTTTCCTTGCTCAGGACACAGTGACATATATTTAATTAAGACTCCTAAATATGCAAACCATATTTTCATGGACATAGGTGAAAAGCTTTAAGAAGGTGAGCTCATATCCAATCTGGGAGATTCCAGCTGCAGGTAGGAATGAGTTTCTTATATTTGCAGATCTAGAATGAACAATAGCTTCAGAAAAATATCAAGTTCATATTTATGGTAGATAATTAAAATAAAGTGCATTTCATCAAGGAACTTCTGAAAAAAGAAGATCCAGTTCTTCCTTGAGTTAGGGGGGTTTAAATGAGGGTGGGAATTGAAGACATAGGGTTTTTATTAGAAATACACTTAATTATCTTTAAAAAAACCTCCTAAATATCACACCTATTTCTCAATATCACATGCTTAGTACAAGTCATGTAGCCATATTTGATTCCTATGTTTTATTTTGTCTTAATGTTACTTTTAAAATTACAATTTTTCAAATTCATTAGTAACACATTTAATCCATGTTTTTTCATAAATTGCAATTTAAAAATATATGAACCTCACATGGAAAAAAGCTCAAAGTAGAAATTTTGTTCTGGTACTTCTGCTTCCTTCTCTGTCCTGCGCACATGGCTGGGTGATAAAATACTTAACAAAGATGAAGGAAGACATTTTTACTTTACAACATCTTTAATATTTATAAATGATTAGAGTTCTTGATTATGGAATAGACTTGATTTAGAACTCAGGTTTTTTCTAAGCATATATTTTAATTTTAATTTCCTTTACTGCCACCCTCCCCCTCAAAAAAAAATTAGCAAGACAGAGGAAAAAAATTAGGTCACAGAATATACAACTTAAAAGTAGTCATTCCAAACTTGTATTTTATATATTCTCTCAGATTTTTCTTTCTTCTTTTCTCAACATCTTTCAAATAGCATCATAAATGTAGTTTTCCAGGCCCCTACGATGTAATTCTTTGATCCCAGCATCAAATGCCTTCAACCAATTTGACCATGCATATTAGGGCTCTCTAAAACTGTGATGAGTAGTTTCCTTAGTTTTAGGTACAAGCAGATAGGAACTGGGGGATAATTTTGCATAAAGCTCACCAGGGCAAAAGAAAACCAAATCTAATCAACAGAGTTAAAGACTAAGCAGAGTTTAGATTACAAACAAGAGAAAATAACAGATACAGAAGAAAGATGGATGAAAATAAAGCAAGTGAATCAATGTATAGGCTATATATAAAATTTTTATTTAACCGAACTATGGGCTTCTGATGAATGATCCATCCCACCTGAGACTCAGAAATATCATGTCCAGAGCAAAAGGCAGCTGTTTTGTTGAGGTGCCAACAATTACCACTGATACCATTTTGGGGTTCCTTTGCTTGTGGGCAGATGGGAAGAGAAATATCAATCAATTCTCCTTGGTTCCACCAGAGTGAACCCTTGCAAACTGATCCTTCTTATCCATGGTTTTCCACTCCGAGATTCTCAATGTGGCCTACCATGTTCCTGCTCTCTAATGCTGCTTGCAGTTTCCTGGTGTGACAATGCTCACCCTTTCTTCCTTGTGTCATTTGTTATAGAATGAGAAGTCCTTAGTGTTGGTTAAGTGAGATATTCTGATGTCATGTCGTTTAGCCCAGTACATTTTATATCAGGTAATACTCTGCTTTACTTTCATCAGTAAAAAACTAATCTGTTTGTTTAGATTCTTGTCTATATTTCAGTTATCTGAAGATACAGTGGGAAGCAGACGGAATCCTCCTCCATGGAGATTATGATCTAGTATGAGTAAAAGAACAATTTCTTACATAAATCAGGAGTTAACATCAATTGCAATAAGAATTAAGGAGAAGTATAAGGTACTTTTGAAGCAAGGAACACACCTTGGGTGAGGGATTTACAGAAGTGTTCCATGTGGTATAGACACTTCATCTAGTCTTCAAGGATGGTGCAAAGGTTGTCCCAAGGTTGGGTTTCCAGAACTGACAGAACCTGGTTTAGTAGTTCCCTGAGATGTGACTGTTGGAGATGTGGCAGCAGCCAGATCAGGCCCAGAGTATCTGAGTTTGGTGGCCTTCCCAAGGAGTAAGACTATTTGGCCAAAGAAGTTTTCTCTTGTAACACTTTTTGAATTGTTTGGGATCTTCTTTAAGAACAACAAGTAATCACATGTAAGCTCTCCATTTTCTGTCCTCTATGTCCACCTTTTTTTACTATTATTTTTATTTCTCTGTTCTTCTGCATTCTGGACAGGCCTCTTGGTTTTCCATATCCTTTGCATTAATCCTACTCTTCAGTGCCTCCAGTGTGCATTTTGACTATGATTCTTTTATTATAATCTTCTTTACAGTCTATTTCCCTTTTCCTATCCATTATGTGGCATTTTTGTTGTTTCTTGTTCTCCCCATTGTGCTTTTGGCTATGTTATATGAAAACCATGTTGTCTTTGGATTGTAATAACAGTGAAATTTTGTTCTGGATCCCCTTGTAAATCATTTCTACAAAATATAGTCTTTCTCCAGATCATCAGTATAAAATTGTTTTCTTAAGAATGTCAAGTATTTCCGATGTTTAGCTAAGGGTTCACTAAAAAATGGAACCCAAAGCAAAACTTAAGTGCTGATAGCTCTATTGGAAGGTGCTTCCCAAGACAGCTAGGGCAAGCTTATCTACATCAGAGGGTGCAACTGTCAGACCCATCTGGGGTGAGTCACAGCATCCGTAACTCGGATGGGGAAGAAGTCAAGTATCTGGAGTATAGATTAAGTTGAGAGAATCTACGTGTGTGTGTGTGTGTGTGTGTGTGTGACTCTTCATTGATCAGAATACATAATTTCTCAAAAGATATGTCAAAAAATAGGCTGTCCATATGTGTAATGGTCTACACCCTAAATCTGTAGTTGGGAGAAAGTATTTTTGCAACTCCAGGCCAATTTCTATTTCTAGCAGCATTCACTAATTCACTTCCACCCCACTTTGGCAGCATATTCCTCTGCTCTGACACCTAATTCTGTGGTAAGAACTGGGGATTTTGAACTATGGAAAAACTTTAGCTACTAACTATACTAGAATTTCCTCTGCCTTTTGCCTACTCAGAATGCAATGAAATTGTCTAGTAACCACCCCAACACACACACACACACACACACACACACACACCACTCCATACACCTGCCCCATACACGTATGCCCACACCACACATGCCAGCCATGTTTCCATACATCTTTCCCTTAGGCTTCACATGCACATAGAGCACACATTCTGCTTTATCTTCTGATATGTTCTTTCTCTAATAAAAGCAGTCAGCTATCACAAGGACAGGCAAAGGAAAAGGAACAGAATCCCAGCATTCACAGAAAGAGGACCCTATGGCTGATGGCACAACTGTGTAGTTCTCTGACTGGGACTCATCATATGAGGGATACAGAGCAGCTCTGTTTCCTTCTCCTCTGGCCTCTGTTTCTTGATGACAGAAAGGGCTCCAATATCTGGCATTAGGTTGATGACTGAGCTTAGTTTTAATATGTAACTGTGAGTTTTCATCATTTTTCTTTGTGGTGCAGTGGGGCTGCCAGGCAAATACAGATTATTTTATTTACTTAGGGTATTTTTTGCCTTGTTTTTCATTAAAGTCTTTATAGATATATTTATTTCTTCTATTTTACTGATGTGAATATCTAAAAGAAGCAGCTACATTTTCATGGCATGCTAATATGCTACCATACAACCATATTACTAATTGTTAAAATTATTCCTTTAACTTTGTCATACAAAAATATGTTTCTAACTGAGAAACAGTGACAGGCTGATGACTGACTCTTTGACTGTATTAGTGATAGTCCTGATATCACAGTGGAAAAAAAACCCCAAAGCCATTTTTAGAGCTGGTTCAGTACAGGGTGCTCAGAAAACAATGAAAAATGGCATATATGCACATCAGATGGAGACTCACCAAGCCCACACTCACAAAAATGCACACATACAATGAACCTGTGTACTGTTACTCCAAAAATCATGAAGGAATGTAATGCTAGGACAGTCATTAAATAAAATCTCCCCAGATGGAAAACTTTAGAGAACATTCTGATAGTTTAAGCTAAGTGTGCCTAGAATATCCAAAGAGAATGAATGAAGATTATGCTACTAAATAAATAGCTAGCAATTATGGAACAAAAGCATGAAAAATAGATATAAGAAAAGATACTTATTAAATGAATCAGTTAACGATCTTAGATATGAAAAGAACAACAATTGAAGAAGAAATTAGTGAACTGGAAGAAAATGCTACTTATACCTGCATCTGAAAATTTCAGTGCATGCCTTTAATAAATCTTTCAGTCCTTCCCTTTGCTTTAGGTTAAAAATTTAAATTCTCAGTTTATGTGGTCTATACACCCCCAGAACTCCCAGCTGTATTTTCTGCATTTTCCCCTCAGGCTTCTCTGCTCCCCTGCTCTCTGGGCCCTAGCTTTTCAGCTCTCCTCTTTTCTGATGTTGTATCATTTTGCTACCACTGGCCTAGTAATACTTAATATTCCTTGAAATCCTAATTGTGTTATCTTCCAAGGCAAGCCTTCCAAGTGAGATCAAGTCTTCTTCTTGTTATATACTGTTCTGGCCTTGATGCAGGAGATTTGATACTTATTTACATACCACCAGAATGTGAACACCAGAAAGGCAGGATTAGGCTGTTCTGTTCATTGCTTGTATTGTCAACACTTTAAGCAGAGCCTGGATTCTAGGAGCCAGCTCATACGTTTTTGGTCAAATATTTGCTGAGTGTGGTTTTGTGATTACTGGCTGTTTTCACCCGGACTAGGAGTTCTCTGACGGCAGTGCATGCTGTTTTCTTTGTTAGTTTATCCTCTGCTGTGGTACAGTGTCTAGCACATAGAAGATCAATAAATATTTGTCCATGAATAAAAGAACACTTTTAGGATGCATAAAGCAGGAAGCCAGTATTCTAGTGTTCATGTCTGCCCCCTCCAGTAGACTGAGTTTCCTGACAATTGTTTCCCTTTTATGCATTTTTGAACCTCTGCAGAGCCCAGCACACTCCTTTTCAGTAAGTGCTTGCTTACTAATTATTTGGTTGAGTAAGCAAATGAATGAAAATATCCACAATAATATTAGCAAATAGGATGTAAGATACAAAAAACCTTCTTTATTGAAAGAAACCACAGGACTTAACTCTAAAATGTTGAGCCGATATCATACCAAGAAAATTATTAACAGAACATATCAAAAGAAAACATTGTTAAAATCTATGTAATTATCTCAATTTTAAAGAAAGTATTTACTAAAAATTCAACAGCTATATTTCATAAACATACCAAAAATAATAGGAGAGCTGCTTTTTTCACAAAGCAAAAAGTATATGTTTCAACAAATATTACCATTAATACAGAAATACAAGAGACTTTCTAAAGCAAACAGGAATAATGCAGCCATACCTCACCTCATCATAGCTGCGAAAATTGAGTTTTAGATAATAAGGAAAAATAATGTTGAAAATATAATCATTAGATCTCAAAATGTTTAGTATGCTCTTAAGGATAACAGGTAAAATATTGTTTTAATTGTATTAGCAAGAAAGTGAAATGCAAGTCCTGAGGATTATGACTAAGAAACCTAAAAAGTAAGTAGAAATAATACACTAAATGCTAAGAGGGGAAACAGGAGACAAAAGAGCATCAAGTAAAAAAAAAAAATGACATTAACATTGCAGTATTGAAACCTAAAATCAGTTGTCTATAATTTGCAAGGAAAGAACATGGATAAATCTGAAAAAAATGTGCTGCTATATTTGTTATTACCACTAGAAACTACATTCATTAGACACTAATATATGATAGGGTAGACTCTAAACATAAATTATTTCTCATGAACACAACAACTTGCATAGTAGGTATTACTGACTCCTTTTTAACAGTAAGAAACAGTAGAATAGAGCACGACCCAGCAAGTAGAGTAAATATACTAACCTAGGTCACATGGTTTGGTTCCTAACTAATGGCATTTTACAGTACAGCAGCCTGGCCAAGAAAACATAAATAGTAATCAAATACTAGATGAACATACATGCAAGCTAGATGCTCACACATACACACATTTAAATCCAAATAATTAAAATCTGAGTCATTATCAAAGTAATGGCCATAAGAAAAGAATGAAACATGTTCCAAAATATATAAGAAAAAATGACAATAGAGAGTGGTTAGTAACACTGGAAGAATTAGGGACAACTGACCCTCCTGGTGACAACCTGCCTTGGGGAATTTCTTCTATGTCTAGAACAGGTACTCTCTAAAGAAAGCATTAAAAAACAATCAGCTAGGTATGGGGATGATAAATTCTTGTCCAAAGAAACTGTATCAATTAAAATAACTTAACAATTGGTAGACAAAAAAAGTGTTTAAGTCACTGTCTTCCTGAGTTTTCAATCCTTATGTGGCATATATATATATGATTATATGATTATGTATATAGTACTATGTGCACAGCTTTGAGGAGGGTTCTTAGGCTATTCCTTAGAATTGAAGTCTTCCCACATTTCCACTTACACAATCACTGTGTAGTGTTTATCTTGAAATGTTTCAGAGTTTGTATACATTTATGTGACGTTGTTTACCTTTTGATTCTAGTTTAGTATTTATTTCTCTTTGGTGAACTGTGTTGAGAGCATGTGGCATGTCCTTGCACCATTTTGGAAGCTCTGTCCATACCTTGTTACATCTTATTAATTGCCTTCTCGAGATGCAATTTTTTTGCTTGTTTATTCAACTTGAGACCTTTGGTAGGGTCTTGTTGGATCTCCAGGGGCAATAAGATTTCTAATGTTCTTAAATTGTTATCACAATAATCTACTCATGTATAGGAGAAAAGTTTCAAAGTTAATGGGATCAAGGAAATAAGCACACTTCTTCAGTACCCAGTTTTCCAAGGAAGAGAAACTGTCTCACCTTTGAGCCTAGTCTTTCTCATGTGAGACCATGTGCTCATCTGTAGGGCAAGGAGTTATCAGTTTTATTATCACTGTTAAAAGCTGGGGACCTTCGGTCAGGTGTAGGAGTTCCTGCTATCCCAAACTGCATCCCAGAAAAGCAAGCAGGGCCAAAACCATTTTTTGGAAGTACAGAATTGCAGAAAAGCCTGGTGCAGAGGCATACCCTGCAGTGCTGCTCTAGAGTCCCTGTGGATTTTTTATTTGAATCCTGTTTCCCTACTTACTAGCTCTGTGACTGTCAGCAAGGTGCTAAACCTCTATGAACCCAGGTTTTAATTTTTGTAAAAAAGAAATAATCTTCACTCTTACATCCTAGACTTCTTGTGAGGATAATTAGCAAGTCATAGTGGTAACAAACAATCACTGGGTTCTGGGCGCCCTTGAGGCATCATCAGTATTGTAGTTTTGAATCCTTGTATCTATTCAGTGTTAACCTATGGAATAGTTGCTTTCTTTCCACCTACAGGCAGGAAACTGAGGATCAAAATGCTTAGATAATTTGCCCAAAGTTCCACAGTTAGTTAATCCATCTTCAAACCTCATCTTTTGGAACCTAAGTCTCTATATATTTCCAGGATGGGAACAACATACTATTCAGTGGCCAGTAATTATTGGTTATTATTAGTTACCATTGCTAGGAGAACTTAGAAACGCATTTTCTAGGAATTCTCAACTGACAAGCATGGAGCCTGGTCTCTATTCAGAATAAATAGTTGTCATTTTACTTCCTGTAAATGTGCATATTCTGTAACACATTGGTTGCATTCCTTCTTCAGCAGATTGAGAGCCAGATGTCAGAGGGACATATAATACTTTCTTATCTGTCTCCTTCAACATCTATCTCATGGTTCAGACAAGAGAATGTCATCTTTCCTTGTTGCACTTAACCAGTTCTGCTGTCTGCAACCTCTACCTGGCCTTTTAGTTTCTCAGCAGGTGCAAGAGTGGCTCAGTCTATGATCTTTCCCAAGATCTTGAGTTACCGACTTTAAATTTGGAGCTGTCCATTCTGTCATGGCTGTTCTCAGCTGCGTCCATCTTTATGGAGACATACTTCAGGGATAATTCTTGCCGACTGACTCACTCTCATATTTGGTGACTGGATCATTATTTTTTATTGCATCCCTTATTGATTGTGCACTTGATGCTTGCTTATTGCAAGCATAGTTTTTCTTTGTCTCTCACATTTCTGTTTCCAACTGCTGGATCTGATCAGGAGGTAGTAACAGGAGCTGCTATTCATTCTGCTATTTTCCTGGGTGGTCTGTGCTTACACCAGTATAGAAATGAATGTTAAAATTATGCCAGTGAAACCTTGAAATCAATCATAAATGACAGTAGTAATTGAGTGCGGTGAGCACTAAGTGAAGTTCTTATGAGGCTTCTGAGGAATGCTGCAGTACCAGATTTGATTAAAGAAAAAAAGCTGAAAGCATTTTCCTTTCTCATCTTGATTACTCTTTTACCTTATATCTAATTTCATCCCATGACAAAGAAGAGATACGAAATTGTGTTTGAGGTAGTACACTAATGTTTCCTTCTGAGGATAGCTTTTTCATTGTTTTGATTAGAAGCCCTCAATAAATGATGTTGACAGACTCTGGGAATGATATTTATAATGAAAGAGGATGTTGAAGTGGAGAAGATTCAATAAAAAGGTTCTTAAATAAATACTCTTCTTGCATATAAACAACATGCTGCTGATGACCCTGTAAAAAATGTTACTCCAAGATAAACTGTTGGGCCTTTGATTCTCTCCACTTGTCTGCCGTGTCCTGTCTTTCTGGGATGTCTCACTATGTCCCTTTATAATTTTCTACTCTTGAGCCCTGGTATGAGGTATTCCAATACCCCTTTTCCATTTTAAGAAAGGGGCTTGCAGCTTAACTAAGTTATCCTTGAGTCAGACTGTCAGATCTAAAAATCTATTCATCATTTCTCTTTTTTGGACCAGAGACCACTGTGTAATAGGATACTGGGTGATGCTCCCTGATGTCCCAGAAGTCCCCAGGCAGGTATGCGGATGAGACTGTTAATAGGACCTTCCTTATGTAACTCTACAAGAGCAGACCCAGACCCCAGAGTTCCAAAGAGAAATGGAACATGTTTAATTTATGAGTACGTTAAATAAGGATTGAAAAATGAATGCTTTGACACAAAATACAGTATTAACTGAGTGATTCACAAGATAGTAATATAAATATATAAGTTTGGTATGTGTTGTATAATTAAACAGAAATACATATTGGGGGCTTTTTGTAAATGTGAGGCACAGATTAAATTGCCTTTATGTTATATTCTTACCCCAACATTGTGAGGAATTTCCATGGGGAAAAATATGTCATTAGAGTGAGCATGTTCTTAGTGGAAAGAAAAATTAACCCAGATGCAAGAGTGCATGTTTTTTTATTAGAATATATTAATTTTCAGTGTGGCCATGGTAAATCATGTAATTTCCCTGAACTTCATTTTTCTTTTTGTGAATAGTATTGCTTACCAAATTACATATAGCTGAATGAGGTTATAGTGCAAATTAGTTTATAGGTATAAGGTATTTTTAAATGTATGAGACTTTTGAGTTTAAAATGGCAGAGTAATGATAATACAGAATAATGCTTATCATGAAAATTAACTTAAAGAAACTGAAAGAGAGGTAACTTTTAGTGAAATTAACCCTCAGTCTTACATATGAGGAAGGGCTCCAGACCCCAAATGCAATTAGAAAGTAGATGGTACACCCTTCTGAGCAGTCTCTTATTTGGAGAAGTAAGAGCCCATTGGTGCATCCCTGGGATACACTGAAATGGGATGGAACAAGCAGAGAGCCTGAGACTGAAGCAGGACCCACGGGGACCCCTGCTGTACAGGAAGGAGTCAGGTGGTGCACAGGCTGGAGGAGGAGCCCTCTGGAATCAATCTTGAGTTGTGATCTCTGTTGGCAAGGGAGAAGTAAAGGCTCCCCTAACCTCAATGCAGGAGCCATCGTAATGCATCCACGGACAACCTCAGTCATGGACAGTTGCTTTTCTACTGGATTTCTCCTTGGCCCCTCCCAATACAGATTCGTGTTCCAACAAAAACTTCCTGCACAGAGTCTGGTCAGATCACACTGCTTAAAGGTGGTGAAAAGAAAGGATCCCTTGCAGGATAAATACAGGATAAAGGTACTAAAAGAATAATAAGGAGAATAGAATAGGTAACAGATGAAACACATTCACCAGGAAAATTTTGCCACCTAGAAAATGAAACTAACAGCCAAGTATGTTATGTGATTAAACAGCATGCCTTAATAAAGCAATAAATACTTTAAAATAAAGTCTCAAAGCATAGATCCAGAAAACAGAAATTTGGGAAAAGCACACTAAAAAACATGAAATGATATATAAGTGGATAAAGCAAGCAAAGGAGTAGAGAAGAATATTAAAACAGAGATGAAAGTTACATTGAAACTTACACAAAGGAGAATAAAAACTGCTGAAATATCATAAAGGATATGGAAACTGAAAAAAGTGAAACAAAAAAATTTAAATGAAGAACTTAGAATGATTATAAGATTAGAAGAAAGTAATTTATCTGGAAGACAAAAAGCGTTTGACATGCCTAAGTGGTGTCCCTGTAAAGGAGCAATGAATATATGGAGAAAAATTATTTAAATTATTTTCAGATCTTTTCTTTGACTTGAATCAATAGTTTGAGAGCTGACACTCTGGAAAAACTGGTATGACCTGATCAGTGTCAATATCCTACTTGGCTTGACTCCTAAAATAAAAGGGAATTCTTTGGGAAGCTTGAAATGAGATCAGGTCTTATGAGGAGTGACCTCAGAATTCTCCTCAGCAATGTTCTACCCAATGAAAGAGCAGATCAATGCTTCCTACGTCTGTAGGGAAAGACAGTGTGGCCCGTCTTTTTAAAGTTAGCCAACAAATTGTTCAAAGTAAAGGCAACGGGCAAGTATTTTCTAATGCATAATAACAAAAACGGGAATCTAGGTCCAAGATCCCATTAAAAATATTCTGCCAATAAAAATTAAGGGAATAACTATGGCAAAAAGACTGGTAATAAACATGCAATGTCCTGTAATTGTAGTACTAAGGGAAAATACTGTTCAGGATTATGGTTACAGAACAGAATGAACATGTTGAACGAATGATAGTAGTATGATTTGTCTGACAACTTGGGATGAAAGGTAAAAGAGGAGAGGTTGGGTAAGTATGGTGAGAGCCTCATCTTTTGTAGCTGAGGACAAATGAAATGCCATTTAATACTAATATATAAAATAACATGCATAAATATTCAAAGGTATGAGAGACTATATCAGAACTAAGAACATAGTGTAACCAACTACAATTGGGTAATGCAAGGGGAGAAGGGATTGGAAATAAAATTTTAGTCAATGACAGTGAAAGAAAAGTCAATAGATACTAAAGAAATGTAAGATTACAAATAATATATCACATTGTATTAATAAAGGCAATAGCAAAATACCAGACTTTCAAATTATCAGTAGTAATACGCAGACATACTTGTAGAATATAGCAAAGAAAAAGAAGATCACAGAGAACAGTGTGTGCCATTGTGAAGCATAACAAACTATGATGTAACTATATCTGAACATGTTGTTATGTTAATAAGGGCATTATTTGTTTTGTCACTTTAATAATAAAGCGCCTTTCCACAAGCAGCAAATAGGAATAGATACCTGTGCACCAAATAGTGTGGCTTCACATTCCATAATGAAAAACCTCCATAATGAAAAAGAGAACAAAACATATTAGTTGCAGGAAACTTAATTCAGTGTCTGCAAATCTTTAATAAAAATTAGTTAAGGGCATTGAAGATCTATAGATCATAATAGATTCAGTGTATCTTACATGGTTGCCATCATTAAAGATATTTCTTCATAAATTCATAAAATGAAAACACTACAAAATTTTTGATGAAACAATTTCCTTGTAAATTCCATTAATAGTTTCTGAATTAAGAATAAAAAAGTATCTTTAATTAACTGATAGCAAGTTTATCTTACAGTTGTGTTCCTGTTCACATTTAAAAGGCATTGTAAAAGTTCACTGGAATTTGGGCTTTTATTAGTGGCTTCAGCTCACCAAGTGTTTCCACTGAGGCAAGTCAAGGAAAAAGAGGGAGAGAGAGACAGAGAGAGACAGAGAGACCTCCTCACCAATGAAGGTTGTTCTCCGTGAGCCATGGGTCTCTGCACACGACTTTCTTCCTTTGACCTTGCCTACCGTGTTGCTCTGTGATTGAAATTTGTTTCTAATTTATCTCCTGGCAAAAACTCTCAAGAAAAGGACTTCATTTCAGTCTCAGCTTACAGTGATTCCTTCCAAGGTTTCTTTGGTCTGACATATCCTAATGAGGCTTACTTTTGCCTTCCATTCCCAGCAACTAGAGGGCCTGTACTTCTATTAAATGTTGGGAGCAGTTTGGCATGAGGTTGGGGGTTTGCAAACAATGGTCTACAGGCCAAATCTAGCCCATCTCTTGTTTTTGTGAATAACCCTTTCCTGGAATTTAGCCTCACCTATCATTTACATATTGTCCATCGCTCCTTTCCACCTAGAACAGCAACATTAAGCAGATCTGCTAAGATTGTGGCCAACAAAGCTGGAAATATTTATTATCTGTCACTTTATACAGGAAGAGATTGCTAAGCTCTGCATTAGGATTCCTTTATTCTGAGCCTTAGGAATAGTTTTAGAATAGTTTGCCTACTGTTTAATATTTGCACTTATATATTCATAATTAATTTGAAGGGAAATCGGATGGGAGGTATAAATCCAGTATCACCTAGTGCAGCCCCTATTATGTTCCAGCATTTACTTAATCGATAAATGGAGTTTTCTGTGACCTTTTTATCCCGAGTAATCTCCAACTGCTCTCAATGCTAGTAGTGTTTTGCAGCAGAGTGCTTTATCTCCCGTAGTGCTGTAGCTCACCTGGTGCTTTATCTCCCATAACACTCAGCATTTTGACCTTGGATGTGAATCATGCGGTGTGTGCATGGCTAATCTGGCTTCTTGGTGTGGCATTGTATAAAGAAATTGGCATTCTGAGTTAATGGATTGCTAGGCCCTGAGCTGCATCCTACTAGTAGAGATTGTGCCTCTTTTGCTGATCTAGACACTTGCCAGTGTCTGCCCCATGTAGACATTTTATAATGCATGAATGAGTCTGAATTGCACTTCTGTATTAATAAGGATTTGCCTCATTGCTTTCTGTTGATGACAATAGACCTGAATCAAAAGCAAACATCATTCAGTACACCTAACCCCCAGACACACACACACACACACACTTTGTTTTCACTTGCTCCAGATTAACACTGTTCCCCTCAAGAATGTGAAGACACATTTGGGCACTGTACTTTATAGTCATAGGTTTAAATATTAACTATCATTTACCAAGTAACTTTGAACAAGATTCGAAACACAACTAATCTTGTGATCTTCCAAATGTAACTAATTGTAGCCACCTCCCAGAGTTGGAGCTGGAAGTAAATGACGTGTCATCTTGGAGGAAGAGGCACATCCCCTTGCTCATGGTGGTGGTTGTAGAGGTCAGCTGTGCTCCCGGGACCTGTGACCTCCACACCACATCGACAAGGGAAGCCCTGTGACCCAGCCGTGTGCCCCACCAACCCGCAGCCTCCTGGGCTGTGGAAACCAGGGCTCCTGTCTGCAGGAGCATTTCCCGCTCCCGTGATTCCTGGTCTCCGCCTTCTATCTTCCCTATCATAATACATTGCTTTACAAGCTGCCACATCGCTGCAGCCAAAACCCTGGGTTATTATTGCTGTTTCTTCCATCTAGTCCATCAGCAGACCTTCCTAAATAAATCTTTAATTTGTCTGTTTCTCACTAGCTCCTCAGTTATCTGTTTAGCCCAAACCCCTGTCTGTTCCCTGGTCTGGTCGAAAGACCTTCTTGTAGCTCTTTCTACCTCCTTCTCCAAATGAAAGCCAGATGATCTTTAAAACACACCTAACAGATAGTGGCTTTTCACAACCCCCAGTGATTTCCCGTGATGTCTGTGGTGGTTCCAGACCCTTGTGTTGTGGTCTGCAGGGCCATCATGGTCATGCCTCTCACTTAATCTCAGATCCTGGAGTTTTTTCACACTGTTCCAGACTCCAGGGTTCTTGGACTAATGTCAGTGATTTCAGAGACCAAACTTTTTCCTGCCTCAGCACCTTTGCACATTCTGTTCCTTCTGCCTGTACATCTTTCTACTTATCTTTACATGGGTCACTCTTTATATCCACCGAGTGTTAGTTAAAATTTCACTATCAAAGATCTCTGTGAATATCCTGTGCTTCCTGGTATTTCTTTCCTTAGAATCCTGTTTTTCCTCCTTATTCTTATCACAATTTGTAATTCTGCCTACAGTGAGTATTTACCTCTGAGTTTGTGTGAAAATCCTATTCCTTTATCTACTCCACAGTGTCTGCTTTGGCCATTAATATATGCTTAAGCCCAGTGCGTTTTTTGGTTACATAGCAGTGCTTGCACATTATTGCTGAATGACTGAGTGAGTGAATGAGCGAGCGAAAGAACAATGACTTTAGATTTATCTCTCCCCAGTATGTTTTCCTCTGAGTATACATGGCTGCCTGAAAGTCTCACCTCTAAATTGAAGTGTATCTTTCCTAAGAAGGCCGTGAATATACCAATAACTTGAAAAATGAACACAAGTCCTTATGTGACTTTTGCTATGAGAAGATAAGTTCCTTTCAAAGAAGATAGATTCCATAATTTAAGAAAAGCATGAAAGAAGACAAAATAAATATTTGTGCATTGGTCCTCAGCATTTTAATTATCCAAGAACTTGGAGAATTCTCTTTGAGGTTCAGTACACAGCAAAATGTAATAAAATGGAATTCTGGTTCCAGGTTTCAGTTGGTAAGAAACATTTTAAGATGTTTTTCAGCAATTTCACAATGTATTCTCTATAACCTTATATAGGAAGATACTAACTTTAAAGTATTGGAAATAATCCTAAAGCTATTCTACTTTTGCAGCATATCTCAGGATGAAATTTAAAAATAAGGGATTTGATTTTAATTGAAATTATGAAAGGCTTTTACAAAGCCTGAATTTTTCACCAATTCATGAATATTCTCTTTGTAATAGTGTTACCCATTTTAGAGTAGAGTTGAAGAAAATTCAGGCAACATTCTAAGCATCACTGGGGACAGTAACACCCTTATAAAATAGGCATATATAAATGCCTCTTTAAAAAAGCCTAAAAAAGAGAAAACCAATTCCTTATTAAGTATGTAACATATTAAATATTGTATCATGAAGTGACATATAATATCCCAATTTTGCCAGCGAGAGAACATCTTACATAAAATTATTTTGTTTGAAGTCATATGGATGGTAAATGGCTGTTAGCACTTGGACTCAAGTTCCTTATAAGCACTTCAAAGCAATTTTCTTTCCATTGCAGATGGCCTTCTGACTTACTTCATCATTCAGTCCTTCTTTCTCTCTTTACCCCAATTATTTTGTTTGCCCCATCCCATTTCCCATTCCCTTTTCCCTGCTTCCCTGAGGCAACATTCTAATTTGTATGAGGCATATATTTTAGCTTGTGTGTATTCTTGAACAACATTATTTTGGATGCATGGCTTTTTAATTTTCTTCATGCTATTTCTTGCTTTTGTTTGATTGAACACTGTTTTTTAAGATTCCTCCATGTTGTTATGTGGGCATCTAATCATTGTTTCTCATTGTTGAATGAGTGGTATGTATCCCATTTTACTTATCTTTCCTCCCCATAATGAAAAGTTAGTTTTCTTCCAACTTACTGACATCATAAATGACACTGTAGGTAATACACATTTTCATACATTTATGCAACTAGTTCTTTGTGATATATATCTGGGAATATATTTCTTCTATTTTCACCTAATTTGGTTTATCAATCCTAGATTACGTTATGCCACCTAATGGTTTTTCTATGTCTTACACCAATTTTTGCCAACTTAATTAGTGTACAGTGGCACTTCATTGCTATTTAGACTTATCGGATTACTAATACACTTAAGTATCTCTTGGTTTACTTATTAGTGTCAGGGTTTCCTCTTCTGTGAATTCTGTATTTGGAATTTTGCATGTTTTTCAGTTTTGGCTGTTTTCTTTTTCGTTCTGATTTGTAAGAGTTTCTTGTTTGTCAGTCTTAAATACTGCCAATGTCTTCTCTCATTTTGTTACCTAATAGTTTTTTTAGCTTATTCTTTTTGGTGACTTTGCTTTCTAAGCCCTTTGCTTCCCCCAAGTCAGAAGGATATCCTCTTACAGTTTTTCCTAATAACTAAAATTTTACATCATGTATTTAGACTTTTAATCCACTTTTGCATGTGGTATTAGCTTAATTCTAGTTTTACTTTTGCCCTAGGATGAACCAGTATTTTTTTATACTATCTATTAAATGATGGAATAGCTAGCGTATTTTCAAATTTGCTCATCAGAAAAACTTATTTTTACATTTGAAGAAAGAAAAATGACTCTTTAATATCAAAATGTCTTTCCCACAACAGTAATTCAGTCAACAGTTTTTTTTTTACATTAATGCAAATCACATTTTATGTCTGTTTTAGATCTAATAAAAAATGCTTTTGGTATGTGTGTGATGTGAGTTTATAAAGGCACATTTCCTTTTGTTTTTCCTGCTTTAAGCTGAATATTTCAAAAAAATCTGCTTTGTCCCCAACAATTAACATACCACTATCAATATAATTTTACATGATAATGTCAGTTTAAGTGGGAGACTACAGTTAAAAAGAAATTCTCATTGATTAAAGACAGTTAATTTTAGTTGGCGAATTATATGCAGTTGAAACAAACGGTAATCTTAAATAGCCTTTATTTCACCTTCAAACACAAAAATGAGAATGTAGGTTTAAGATAAGTACAGAAAAGAAGTTTTATAATAGCATCACATGATTTTAATAAATTTCTTTTCCTCTAAATGATGCTTATGTTGGAATGTTTGAAGCATGAGCTCTAACTGAAGGGAAGATAAGAAAAAGTTGAAAATGTGTTCCTAATTCCATTAGGGAAAAGACTTTTGAGTCAGTCGAGTGTCAGCAGGGATCTGACGCTATTTCAGGAATCATCTAGGAGAGGAAGATGGACCTGGGTGAAGCACTTAGCTCATGATGTAGTTCACTCAAGAATAAATAGGCTATTTACTTTGTCTGAAAGTTCAATAGATTTGGATTTCAGTCAAATGGAATGGCATTAGATCTTCCTTTATTAATGTCTATACAAGTGTGTTTAGAGAGGACTTCTATAAGTTATTGCTAATAATAACCTCATTGACTGAATTTTCTTCTCGCTCATTTGCTCAGTGCTTCATTCAGTTTTGTAGAGATCATCTTATTTTTGACAACAATATGACTCGGCAAGTATGTTCATCCAATGTCATAATAAAAGCTTCTGAGGCTTTTTAAGAGACTTGTTACATTTTACTCTTACAACTTTGTAATTTCTTAAGAAAATGCCTGGGAAAAAAATTGCAAGAGGAAAGGTTTTGTTAAGGATGCATATATTTGAAGAGATAACATTCTTTGAACTTGTGATAGAAAATAAGAGATCTTTGAGCTAGAATAATTCATGCCCTCTATAAGTATGCAGAAGTGTCAGTAATATTCTACTCTAATAGGCAAAGAATTTGTGAAAGGACAGTATTATATATAAATTATGGATGGAGTCCAAATTATAGAAACATTAAAAAATATCCCTTGAAAATATAATTTCTTTGTTATAATTGAGTTATAATGGGAGCAATAATGTATAGGAGAGTTTGACACATAGAAGATTCAATCCCAGCTCTGACATTTCCTATTTAAGACCTTTAATTAAAACTTTAAGCTTGTGTCTTTCTAAGTAAAACATCCATATTTGATAAACATCCATATTTGATAGTAAGCAAGGGAATATCTTTCATACATATCCCAGTGGGCCCTGGTTTCCCGATTTTCCTTTCTCTCTGCTATACCTTTTCTCAAGTTTTTATATTAATAACTAAACTGAACTTTAACCATAAGTAAGACGCATTGTTTATTTCAGCTGGTGTAGCACTAATAAATTTTTAATTGTCCACTTATGACTAATGGCAAAAAGAAAAGCTGATATTTCTTTAGAGAAGTGAAATAATTTGCCTTTATTTACACTGATCTTGTAATCTTTGTTCTTTTGTGCTGGTTGTTAATTATATCAGTGTCAAACTAATTATCTTAAGTAATGGAAGTTATATTATCCCAGTGATTTCAAATGGAAGAATAGAAGATTCTGTGAGAACGGGTGTTCTTTTGGAGATCTGTCATGAAATCTCTAGAGTAGTCTGTGCATTTTTGTGAATTGCCATCTGTGTAAAACCATAACCAGCCCACCCATAGCATTTTGCTGAGTGGAATGGAAGAATCTCTTAACCATGCTGCTCTCAAACACGTTACAAAATCACCGAATTGAAGTTGACTTGCATAAATTCACAGGAAAGACCTGGTTGATAAAGTTTAAATTAGCATGTTTCTTCAAAGAAACAAGAAAAAGTTGTTTTTTTTTTCAATTAGGAAAAATAATTTTACCTCGGGGGAAAAAATGCGTAACATATAACATGATATCCTCTTAATTGTTGTAAGTCAACAATTCCTAACAATGGGATAGGAAAGATTAGAATCCTCATAATGCGGGTGATATTTTAGGAAAGACAAAGGGTAGTTAAGAAAATCTTGAAGTCCAGAAGTATTTAGTGAGAACTCACGATGGACCAGAAACTGTATAGTTGCGAAGAACATTTCCATGAACAGAACAGACAAGAATATTTGCCCTTTATTTTTATTTTGAGCAACTGTCTGCATACTAATGAAATACTGTGAATTTAAAATGATTTATTTATAAAATAAAATAACAAGAAATATTGTTATTTATATATACAAATTCTTCTTAAGGACTGTAAATCCCGAAGGCCTTATTCTACTGAGAATCTTCACAGGTTTGTATATTCAAAGTTGGCTAAAGATCTGAAAGAACTGATTAGTTGTGTAGCAGAAGATGACGTTGGAGTTCCTGCAGAGGTGATTTAGTGCAAAGAGAGGGTGGAAGTGTTGTGTGAGAAAAGCAAGAGTGAGAGTGAGAACAATAAAGTTAAGTACTCGTGTTCTTCAGTTACTGAGTTTCTGTACATTTCAGGCAGGGGGCCCACTGCCCACCCATCTAGCCATTTCTGCTTTATTTACACTTTCTCATTGACTGGAAGGGGGGACACTACTGCCAAATGTACAATCTATTCCTTGCTGACACATCTTCCCTAACTTTTATCTGCTGCCTGACGTTTCTGATTAGAAAATGTTAAATATTTCTCATTCATACTTGTGCTTAAGCCTTTGACTAAATCTGCGTGATTCTCAAGAAAAACAAACACAAAATCAAAATACAACTAACATATGGAAGACAACATGTAAATAACTTTTTCTTTCTACAATATCTCTTTGCCCACCATGATATATGGGCTTTACTGTGTTACTCTTTCCCTTTGCTCAGCTTTTGTTTCACATTACAGACCCTCTTCACTGTTAAAGCTGGCAGAACATGAAATCAAACCTGAAGTAAAACTACAACACATGAAAAATCAAACAGCCTTCTCATGAAACCAGTTGACCACAGGGTGTTAATCACTGATAACTCTAGAAATGTTTCTCAAATAGCAAAAAATAGAGTAAAAATGGGGAAGACATAGGCAAAGAAATAATAAAAGAAGATTCCCCCAAATGTACAACTAATTAAATTGTGTACAATACAATTAAAAAGAGACATACTTAAAATAATTAGTATAAAAATTAATAATACTAGCATTAAAGAGAAAACCATAAAATATGCCAGAAAGAAAAATGAAATTGCATCCTAATAATCAGCATTCAGAATTACTTAAGACTTTTTTAGTAGTAATTCTAGAAATGAAATGAAATTGTAGCAATGCCTTCAAATACTGAAGGAAAATAACTCTATTTCAGTCTGAATATTAACTATTATGATGGGTTAAAGTGGATGAGTTACTCTAATTTTCCTGTAGGTTTTTAAAAAAATAAGTTTAGACTTTTGTTTCAGGCTATGTCATTGTTTTGACTTTGGAGAAGTTACTAAGCTGTGATTGTGAGTGAAATTAATATTTCTTTTCTTGTGTATACAATAGCTATTATCAGTGTATAGACAATGAAAGAAATTGCTATGAAAGGAGGAATAATATTTTCAAAGATAACATTTAGTAAGTGAAATTTCTATTTCAAGTAAAGGTCTCCTTAGAAATCCACATTAGGCTGTGATTTTTTTAAAATGCTAATTATGATGCTATATTTTTCCAAATTTGCTGAATGAGACTAATAGATAAGAAAGAAGGTGTGCAAATACTTGCCAACTAGGGTCTGATGCAAACTTAGAACCCAGTGGTCTTTCCATCAACAACAGGCTCAGGCTTTTTATATATAAGTATAGAAAGACCCCATCGTGAGTTTTTTCTTTTGTGCTATAAAACTTTCTCATGGCTTGGACATTGACAATACCATTCATACTGTTAAACTGTCAGGGAAACTAATTATGTCTTTTTTATCTGAAGCTCTGATAATCTCAAAGCTCTTTAAGAAGATTATTACCTTAATCTATCCATTAAAATCTTCAATGCACTTATGAGGGAGCAATAGCATCAACTCTATAGATTGTGAGAGATCTAGAGTTTAGAAAGATGGGACAGTGAGTAAAGTAAGCTCCTGGATTAGAAGTCTCGAGGCCTAGGTTGAAACATCATCTTTGTTAAGGAATGCCACCACTTAATTGGAAAAATAAAAGCAGTGGGGTAGATTGTTTTTAATATGCATACTTAATCTAAATTTTTTCAGCCCTCTGATTATTCTTCCATACTTTGAATTCCCATGTATTTGACTTTGATAGGACCCTGTTTTTATGTATAGGATATAAAGGGCCTGTAGTTTTGTAGGGTGGTGAAAAGAGGAGATGCATAGGCAAAAATCCCACATATTGGGTTAAATCTTGGATCTGCAATTTAGGATCTGTAAGCTCTGGGTTGGATCATTCTGTTTTTCTGAGGTTTAGCTTCTGCAACTATAAAAAGGAGAACATGGTACTTAGCTTGCAATAATTTTTAAAATCTCTAGTAATATATGTAAAGTGTCTGGCATAATAAAAATATTCAATTAATGGTAACTGTTATTTGGGTGATACTTTCTAACTTAAGAACCAAAGCATGAATTTAATCACACAGGGAATCTCATTTTGAGAAAATAAAGAATGAGGATAATCTGAACAATATTGAAAGTCATTAATAAGCTTCTCCTTTGACCAGCTATTTCGGCATCCCCTGATTTGCCTTGCTCCTTTGGAAACTTAGAATATTATTGAATTCTGATTCACATTTTGAAGACCATGAAAATACCAATGATCATAATATTAGCCTGGCATTGCCATCCCCCATATTTTTGGTTCAACACTTAGGTATTTATTTGTGAGGAAAGCGTGACAAAGGGTTGAGAACTAGTCCTTGTGCTCCAGAATTTTTTAGCTTGGCCACTTCATTTCCTTGCAGTTTTGACAGATAACCACTTGGTATGTGATGTCTGCAGTTGTAATGTGAAAGGTGGCTCCTGTGCTGTTGGCAGCCGTGCCCAGAAAATGGCGCCCAACGTGGGGCAGCCAGAAAGCCCCGAACTTCCCAGTGACAAAACATCCCACGTCACAAAACCACATGTTAATTGCGCCTTGGCATAAGGACCAATGAGATCCACCAAAGTGTTATGCTAATGAAGCGTATGGAGCCGCACCAACCAGGTCAGAGCATGAGAACTATATAAGCAAGCCTCTCCTTCCCCTCTGGGTCCTGCCCAACGCATTTGTTTCACAAAGAGCTGAAGAATAAAGCTTTCTGCAGAAGAATCCTGCTGTTGTTGCGTGCTGTTCTTGCCGGCGAGAACGGGGCGCGCGACACTGTGCTAATTGGTTTATTTTAAAAAGAAAGAACTTGACTCAGTGTCCATCTTCCTTGTCTGATGATGGTGATGTTGCCCATTCCCAGATGTACTTTGCTCTCACACACGGCAGAGCTTCTAATGTGACCACTGGTGTGTCTTCATAATCATTCAAGCTTTGACGTGCATTTCTTGAGGGTGTTACGACATGTTTCTGAATTTATTTTCTCTGGGAAGCACTCTGTGATGAATAATTTAGCTGGATAACTGCTTATTAAAGTGACAACAGGAGGGATGGAAAGTCTAAGCAAACTTTTCCTGGAGATAGAAAACAAGGGCAAACAGCATACTTCCTGCTTCCCTGGCTACTGATGAATGCTGGGCTATGCTAATGCTTTGGCATGAAAAACTGAACATAAATCTCAATAATTGATGTCTGACCAAAAGGGGGGTTTGGTATTTTCAAGGGGTCAAACAAAGTTACAGAAGAAACAAAAATAATGGAAGGAAAATCACCCTAGTGTGAATCATGGAATGGCACATTTTGCCTTTGTTGGAAAGAAAGGGGATTGCTATCTATAAAGATTCTGTAGAATAATAAAGGGTGTAGAGTCAGAGAGTCTCGATGTGAATGCCAACCCCACCTAGTAACTGCATGATCTCGAGCAAGATGCTACATCTTTCCGCTTTTTTCTCATCGCTGGTGTCCGTTTGCATCACTTGCCTTCCTGCCTTGGGGAACTGTTGTAAGATATACTAAAATTACATCATCTAGGAAAGCCCATTGTAAACCATAATAGACTGGAAAATGTCAGAAATGATAATGCTGCTTTCCATTCAGCTGCAGTGCTGAGAACTGAGAGGAAGCCAAGGATGATCTGATGTTGCCCCCAGAAGGGGAGGGAAGCTGCGTTGGTGACATTGCTCTCAGAAAGTCTGCTCTTCCACATCTCATTTCAGTAAACAGCTTTAGCACTGCCATGTGTATTGTACCCAATAAGTGCCATCCATTCTCACTTTAGTGTCCAAGTTGCTTCACGATCCCCGAGCTACCAAAATCTGATATTTGATGCAACTTCATCCAGTAAAACATCACAATCTAGGGATTTGTCTCACTCTAAAAAGGGAACGTACAGAAACTTACTGTATCTGAACTAAATCTTCAGATGGATCCTGGGACATTGAGATGAGAATCTAAATGCTAGTCCTTATGTAGCTGAACATTTGGGGATTTATAATGATTTGTAATGAATAGACCCAAGATTGTCCTTTCAAGTATATCAGAGTACTTGAACTGAGTTTAGGTAATCTGTTTCCTTTCTATTACTACTTACCACTGCTTTTCTCCCTGCCAACTTTCCTTGCAAAGATGCTTCACTTGAGTAATGACAGGAAAACAATAGTAATCGCAATAGTAATAATAATAACAAAGCTACCATTTATTGAGTTGCCAGTGTTCCATAGGCTGTTATTACTGGGTTTGTGATTTCTTCAACCATAAACATGTTAGCAGCAGCCTCTCTCGTGGTTCTTATTACTCACGCACTCTTAACCCTTGCAAACTGCTCTTCTACCCCTGCATTAAAACTGCTAACCTGAAAGGCACCAGTCACCCCATGGCAACCAAATCCACTAGGGCGCTCAGAATTCTATTGTGCTTTGATCAGAATCTAATCTGTCTGATGCTAATCTGCTGCAGGGATGAACAAGGCCTCCAAGCCCAGTGTGAAGTGAGCTGATGTGTTCATTAGGACCCTTGCTCTCTCCGGAACTGCCGCTCTCTTGTTGAGATCCTAATGCCTTGGCATCTGTGACCTCCGCTACCTTTCTGGGAGTTGCTTTGGGGTCTCCCTCATTTGCTCCTCCTGCCCTGGGTGTAAATGCTCTGCCTCCATCCCCACTGCAGCTCCTCAGTCGCAGGCTGTGGCCATTTCTTGTGAACAGGCAGAGCTGGCTTCTCTGTGAGGGAGCAGAGCGCAGAGGTGAAGGGGCGTCTCATGCCTGCCCTCCTGGTCCAGAACCAATCTCTGCCCTTCCAAGCTTGAGTGACAGTAATGTGCATGTGAACTCAGGTTTAGCTCTCTCATAGGTAAAGTGGGGATAATAATAACATCTACTCTATAGGGTGTGGGAGAAGGATCAGTATGTGACTATGTGCAGAAGTGCTTAAAATAATTTCTGGCCCATGGTAGGTGCTGTCTCAGGGTTGCAATTATTGTTATTCTTTTAATATTAGTTATTATGTCATTATTTTCAATGACTTCCTGCAGTTGGATCTCTTGCTTTTGGTACTTTCTGCACAGAGCAGCCAAATTACCCTAAGCTGTTGTGTATTTATGTCTTATATTGTCTAACAATTTTAATCAACTTTGGTCTATTTTTCAAGACCCTCTCAGTTGTGCCAGTTTCCCTCTCTAGTCTTATCTTCTGCCACTTTCAATATAATAGTCAACTGGTGTCTCCCCCACTGTGCTTTCCTTATTTTTTAGAATCAGGCTTTCCTTCTGTCTCCACGTCTGAAATCCTACCTGCCATTCACAGGATTTCTAACAAAGGCTACTAGTCCCTTGATGCCTTTTATAATCCTCTAGATCAAGAATAAGTCTATCCTCCCTGAAGCCCTTAAGCAAAGCTCTTTATTTTTAGGCCTCTTTTGGCTCTACATCTCTCTATCTGATGTTCGTTATTCATGTACATGCTGTTGTCTTTCCTACTAGATCATAGCTCCCTGGGGAAGGGCTTTTGCCTGTGTGCAGCCTTCCAGCCCCCAGCACAGACATTACACCCAGCAGGACGATGTTCAGTGAAGGGCTATTAAATTCATGTTGACCTCAACAGACAGGGTACTCACCTCCTATCCCGCTATGTTTTCTGAGCAGACTCATTTGCATAGCCCACTGTTGACTTTGATGAATGGAGGGGACTTAGGAACTCTCTTTTCTCTCCTCATTTGTTGGGTTTTAGAGATTGTTAATAAACTAAAAAGTACAGTGCTTGGCTCATTATAGCAAATATTTGTTGAATGAAAAGGAAAATAGTAAACATTTGCTTAATGAGAAAGAAAAAGTTAATGAATGGCCCACACTCTGTCCCAATTGACTATCAGAAGTGAAAAAAAATTGTAAGGAGACATTTTCTGGAGTAAAAACACACACCCACAGTTGCTCTGAATGGTATAGAAAACATTGAGCCTCAAATTGAGAGACTTGCTTATGTTTACTAAGTAGACCAGATGATGCTATCAAAACACTGCTCTTGCAGAAAATTTTTTGATCTTTTAAGAATCAACTTTGTTTTTGTTTTGCATTTGGCTTAGGTCAATTCAAATGAATTTTTTGATCAGTGCGGTAACTATTTGAACAGTGGAATTACACCACAAAAAGGGTTGCTGTAGGAATGAATGAGGCCCTCCAGCCTGTTAGGAATTCACAGGGATGGTCGTGGAAGGTGCTGTCAGGTGACGATAGCTGACATGTCTTCCTCAGAGGTCCTGGGCTATGCTCTCATCTGCTGAGCAACCCCCAGGACCCACACAGTGACATTGCAGAGACAGCTCCCAAGATGCAAATTTGGGGGTCGAAAAAAAATATTAACAAAAGAGGGGCAATTAAAATATGTCCCAAGAATTGTAGATTAACATATTACTGTTAAGGTTGTTGTTTTTCTTTGCTCACCTTTTGTCTTTTTTAAAAATTTTCATGGGATAGATTTAGGGATATGGGGAAATGTCATTATATTCCTTAGCTTTTTGTGTGTTAATCTGAGAGTACTGGTAGCCTTGTGCTGAGATGTAGTGAGGCCCAGAATACTGAGGCTGCAACAAAAGCAGAATGTAGTGGCTGCCACTGGGAGAAGGACTGTCCAGTCTACCCCAGACCTTCCACTTAAAGCAGGCTCATTCCCACGTCTGTGTGACCCAGCAGGCCTGTGAGCATTTGAATTTGCTCCATGGAGGTGCTCCTTCCCTTCGTGTTTATCCCTTCAAGGGGATGATTCCAAGTATGTCCTCTGCCACCTCCTCCTGACTCTCCATAAATGGAGCGAGAGCATGGATCATGGTTCCTAAGCAGGCTGCTCTTCAGGCCACCCTCCTGCAGAATAATAGATTGCTTTGTAGCTGCTGAGGCCGTGCAGACTCGGAAGGGCCTCCTACCCCTGGGGGAATGGTCAAGCTTGGGATTTCCGCATAGAAAGGTAGGGCTTCGACTCAGAAGCCTTGCCCACCTTGTGCGGCTCCTCACTCATGACCACAGTCTTGCCACCTGCTGTGGCTTGAGGAGCAAAAGGGGGCAGATCCTTGCACTGCTCCTCACCACCCAGCAGAGGAGACTTTGATTTTTTTCACTGTAGAAATTAATCAGTGTGGGACTTAGAGATTTGCAAAGGTGACTGTGTTTACATTAAGAATTGAGTCTATTGGGATCTTTATTAAAAAGCACCATGTGGCTACCAGGATTAACGAGGCACATCAGAGCAGCTCTGACACTAAATAAAAGGCCAGTTACCTCCAGTGACTGTGGCTTGGGTGCTTTCTGACAGTACCCTCCCCCACCCCCCAAACACACACACACACCTCAGAGGGAAGGTTTTCCAGGCTGGCTGGCATTTTTCTGGCAGAGGCAAGGAGGACGGGCTCCCCCAGGGACACCTCAGCCCTGAGGCAGTGGGGTGGGTCCTGCCTCCTCCCCCTGTGCTGCTCCCAGCTTCTCCCTGGATGGTTCTCCACACACACTGCCTCACGTGGCATGGTGCACAGAGGAGCAGGACTGAGAGACTGGGGCCGACTGGGGCCTCCTGTGGCCTCGGCTGGCTGAGGGCCAAATGGAAATGCAGACTGTCAAGGCCCTGTTTCCCCAGTAATGGATTAGAAGAGAAAATCATGACTCCTTCTTGTGGGGAAGTTAAATAAATCAATAAGGGAAGAGAAATGATGTCACCACACACATGGGTCAGTTGTACACAAGTATCTTCCTTTGTGCTTCTGTTAGTAATAAAAACTAGCCAGTGTTTATGTAACCTGCACCATGTGAAACGCCATTCTCAGAACTCATATTGACTCACTTCATCTTTATAAAATTTATATGAGATCAGTACTATTAATCCCATTTATAGATGAGAAATCAGAGGCAGTCGAAGAGTTCAGTTCTGAACTAGGTATTTTTCATGCATACTTCTGTGTGGTGCTCGTCAAAACCATGCAAAATGGTATTTTTGGCTCCATATAACAAGTGAGGACACTGAGGTTCATAAAATTTACATGACATGTCTGGGATGATATTCCTGGTATGTGATAAAAGGAGAACTTGGATTCACTTCTCTTTCCTTCTAAAGTGAGGTGGGATAGAATAGCTGACTGTCCAAGGTGAGGAATCGAAAATTCCTCCCAAAGATTTGTCTATGAACAGCTGGAGTGGAAAGAATAGTAAGTACCAAATACTAACAATGATCTTAAAACCGAGAACAGAGTAGTGCCTCTGGCTCCATGTGGTCCCGCTGAAATTCATAACTGGCTGTGTGACTTTCTTCCTCCTGATTTCTCTCAACAACCAGTTACTAGATGCTCCCACTCATTCACTAAAGACTAGAACCCGGCTCAAAACCTTCCTCTCTACTGCAAACATTATAATTAGCATAAGGGACTTCAGCTTCCACAAAGCCCCTTTATCCAACATTCTGATCTTTCTCAATCCTTTCATTTTATCTGTTCATCTAAGCTACCGTTTCAGCACCACACCTTGGAACTGGCCATCACCAACAAGTACATTGCATCTCATGCCATGTGTTAAAATGCTGCATTCATCAGTCTGGAACCTCTCTCTCTCTCACACAAGCTGGCTAGTTCAAATACCTCCAATGTCTTTTCATCCCACCAAACTCTCTGCATTTCCCCGGGCACTTAGCTTCTTATGAGTGTCGCTTTTCTCTCTCTCCTGCTTTGATGCCGTCATTCCAGTGTTAATTCTGTTTTCCCACTCCAAGCCCACCCTTGATTCTAGATGAACTTCTGGATCAACTTTCTCCACGATGACAAACAACAGGTTGGAGATAATCACACAATTGGGGAGACTGCTTGTATTGTTATGATATGTATATATCAGGTTATAATCTTTAACTGAACTCCCAGCACTGCCCACCCATTTTACTACATTTTCAACCCATCAACTCTCTCACCATTTACCCTATCACATAACTCTCTAATCCTACTATTTCTTCTCTTTCTCACTTCAAACACTCCAAATTGAGTCACCACCATCTTATTTGAATACCAAAATACTTTACTATTTGGTCTCCCAGCATTCAGCTTTGCCTCCTTTTCTTTCATTCTTCACCTAGAAGTCAAAATAACATATTTAGATCATGTTTTTATCATTTCATTCCCCTTTTTAAAATATTTTTGTGATGTTCAATAGCTCCTAAGGAAAATTTTTAAAGTTCTTATCTTACTTAGCCTACAAGTCTTGCATGATCTTTACTTAGTCTAAATCTTTCCACTCTTATATATAGGAATTTACCTTTACCGATTCCCCTCTAGACCTTTGTGATCTCATTTTAAGTTTGTGAACGTGCCGAGCTTCATTCCAATTTAGGACACTTTACACGTGATACACTTTTCTCTCTTTGGAAACTATCCCCCATTCATTACCTAACTATCCATCTTCAAGATCTCTGCTCAAACATCACAATCTCGAAGCAGCGTGGACCTCCCTCCTTTCCTCTGCGCTGTGGGCCCGTGCTATTTTCATTTACTCTTGGAGTTCCAGTATCATGTACCTTTCCCTTTAAAGGATCAATTGTTGTTAGAGTAAATATTTATTTATGCACTTATATCCTTATATTGTATGTCAGAATTATATAGTAATATTGGGATAGGAAGGTTCCAGATTTACTCACTCACTGCTATAATCCAGGTGTTGTGCAGTGCTTGAAATACGGCATCTGTTTGATAAACAATCAATTCATTTGACTGTAAA
The DNA here is from genome assembly GCF_040802235.1 of Manis javanica. Lineage (NCBI taxonomy): Eukaryota > Metazoa > Chordata > Mammalia > Pholidota > Manidae > Manis > Manis javanica. The sequence goes on from NC_133162.1 coordinate 68,355,948, forward strand.
CTAGCTTGGAGGCCTTGAACCTGGTTCTTCAACCTCTCAGAAACTTAATTTCCTGTGACACAAACTCCAGAGAGGGCTGCCATGAGGTTTGGATGTAACTATGGGTGGAAAACACACTTTGGCAATTCTAAAATGCTATGTGGACAGAATAGCCGATGACCTCTGTAACTGCAAGCAGACTAAGTATCCAGAACTCAGTTTCTGATACCATTCTCCAAAAAGTAACCAGGGCTCCTTGGAGAAATGACAGATTCTAAAGCTGAGGCAGAGCATAAACAAGGTGAACCTGGAGCACCTGTAGTGCCAGAAGGCAAGGGACTGCTAAAAACAAAATAAAATAATAACAAAAAAAAAACAAACCCAGTTGCCAAAGCTGGAAATATTTGTGCAGTAAAATAAATACACAGATTTGGATTATAACCCAAAGTATAAAATAAATATCACTGTGATTATATTGATATAAATAACTGATTGAATACATATATAAATGGGGTGGGAGAAACACATCTTCTGTGCAGAAGAATCCCCAGTAATTTATGTAGATAATCCATGGTCAAAGTGGGGAGCCCAACTCCTCACTCCTTAGAGGTGGGCTGCACATGTGACTTCCTTTCAAAGAGTCTGTGTGGGAAGGGGGCAAACTTACAGTAGGAAAATGAATAAATTTACCACAGGAAAACTTAACAAAGAAATGTCAACATCACCGGCATAATTATACTGATATTATGCACCCATGATGGGATGTAGTGAGATGGCACAAACCCATCAGCCCAGTCTAATGAGAAAAATAGACAAATAGCAACAGTAGGACATACAATAAAACACCTGATCAGTGCTCCTTAAAACTGTCAAGTCACCAAAGACAAGGGCCATCTGAAAGCGGCCACAGCCAAATGGAGCCTAGGGAGGCATGACAGCTAACGTGATATGTATCCAGGAGGGGATCCTGGAAGAGAAACAGGACATTGGATCCAAACTAAGGAAAGCTGAATGAACTCTGGACTTCAGTTAATAGTAATATATCAATATTGCCGATATTAATAGTAATGTATCATTGATTATGACTAATGTATTATAATAATATACGATGTCTTATGGAGTAAGTAATAGAGGAAGCTACATATGGAGTATGAGGGAACCCTCTGTACTACTTTTTCAATTTTTCTGTGTATCTAAAACTTAAAAAAATCTTTTAAGAAATACTATGCTGCATCATCATCATCATCATCTTAATCATACATACTTGGCTGTAGTCTTAATATTCAATTGCATCTGCTTTCTTTTCCTCAAATCATTGTTTTTTTGTTGATAAACCTGAAGCTTTTAAAATCCTTATCCAGTATATCATGGGTGGTGAGCTGAGGTTTACATCTCAGTGTGAAGTGGTCGCTGAAGATCTCTGAGCTGCGCTTCCCACCGTACCATGATTTCAGGAAGGTTTTGTGAGATTAATGTTACTTTAAATGTTTTATGCAATCTAAACTGCTCCACAGTGTCAGGATGGCCTCCACGACTTGCCTTCTCCCTGAGGAGTCACGCCAAACATTCTCAAGTATCTCTGAGTATTCTTAGGTATTCCTCTCCCTTCAAGTCCTGGGGCCCTTTTCTGCTCTGCCTCTTTCTAAGTCTTGATTTCTCTCAGTCTTGCTGTCATTCTCCTCCTTCTCTTTTCGGGGGATGACTATGAGAATAAAGTTCTGATTTCTTTCTCTAATACTCCTCTGGGTAGCATTGTGAACTGGGAAAGAGCAGCTTCCCCTGTATCTGACTTTGCCAAATAAGGTTATTTTCTGGGTCCACAAGGAATGTGTATGGTCAAGTAAGAGAATGTCTTTGGAACCCGAGGAAGGGTGGAAAATCGCAGCAGGATCAATAGCTGAATTCTTACGGAGAAAGAGAAGCAGGGGACATTATGTCTCTATCTCCAAAGAGAGGCATGTTTTTCTACTCTCTAGGAAATGACTTTCTACAAACGATGGCCAGATAAATCAGAGGTTGTGGTCCGTGGAATTGCTATTCCTCTCAGTTGACAATGCGTACTTGATGTGGTTTATAACCTGTACCACTTCTCATGCCATTTGCTCTTGTTCTGTAACATGGAATTGAGCTCCAGCAGTGGGCCCAGTTGGAAGACAGTCTTAAATTCTCCAAAGAAAGTAGAACTCTGTATGGTATGTGAAAATTTCTGATTTTTAAAGCATGTTGGGTGTCAGAAAGTACTGTTTGAGAGACTGATTCAAGAAATTGCCTACCTCTCTGGCCGATGAGGATCGTAGTGAGAGGAAAATGGAAGAGAGCTGGAGAGAGGGGAGAATGGAGACAAAAAGGTCTTTTCTTTTTTCAAGAATCCAGCTGCAAAGTCCATACTGCATTAATGTCTCAATGGGCCATAGTAACTTTCATAAAATCGTTCAATGCATGTTAATTGATTGAATAAAGGGATATGTTTTTAAACAGTGTATGTTCGGTTAGCAGATTTTATAATTGAGAAACAAGTCAATAAGAATTCTCATTTTTCCTATGAAGTCAGTCTGACAAATTCATATCACCATGTTTTCTGCACCTCGTCATGAAAAACCCAGTATTAACATAGAATGAATATTTTGGAGTTAGGTAAATGCAGGTTGAAACTCTAGCACCCTGTTTACCTGCTAACTACATGGCCTGACATGAAGGATTAACTCCTTTTTCCATGGTTTCTACAGCTGGGATAAGTCTGGCTAAAAACAGGTGTCCCCTCAGTAATGACCAGATCTCCCCCCTCCCCCAGCTAGTGCCAAAGACAACTTTTAGGGGATGGCAAACTTGAGTAACCATTTCTCTTTGAACAGTGTGGTGTTTAGTAGTCTTTCAGGTGTAGCTGTGTGCTTTTGGGGCTGTATCAGGGGAAAATGCAGCCATTTAAGATTATTCCAGCCTCATTTATTTACATTCTCAATTATATTGGTCATGGATGGAAAATGGAATGCTTCTAGGGAAAAGATGAAGATAATGGGTATGTTCAATTATGGCTTATCATTTTAAAGCCTTCTCTGGTTTTTATGTGACTCATAATTGGGGTTCAATATTTCTGTATTTGATAATTTTATTTTTCATATGAGAGTCCATTATTTTGCTGTGAGAGCTTTAGAGAGATATGACTTATAAATTGAATTTGGGCATGTGATATGCTAAGTATGTGTGTGAGGAATTGGAAATATGAATTCGCAAATTAAGTAGCTATCCTTATTGTAGCTATCACATGGACTTTTGTTACACAGACTAAGTAAAAATCATTACAAAAGGACCGTGCAGCAGGGTCTTGCTGGAGATGAAGTGCTTTGAGGAATGATGTGAAATTCTCCTCATGTTACATTAGAGGAAAAGGATCCATTGAATGCCTGCTTTCAACAGGGCTGTGTGTTAGGTGGATGTTTCTATATTGTGTCATCTCATAGTTAGTGCAAATTGAGAGACGGGTGGTCTGTTCTTCATGTTTTTGATAAGAAAATTGAAGCTTGGTGGTACGAAACGTTCGAAATGGCCATTCTCAAGCCATGTAGCTTCTTTGCAGTAGATCTAACTTTTAAAGCCAGGTATATTCACCCCATGTACTGTCAGTCTCCTACCCTGAGAATACATACTTAATTTTACGTGGAACTTGGGAAAGTAGAAACAAAAGCAGCTATGTATTAGAAGACGAGAATTATGAAGATTGTGCTTGAAAATGGTATCCCCAGGAAACTGACTGTAGAACGGCAGATGGAAGCTGGGTGCTAGGCCTGATGATCTCACAAGCATCATTCCGGAGCTCAGGTGTATTTGATGGTCTTATGGAATTAAAGCTGCCCTGGGTGAAAGGGGACTTTATTTCACCATGGGTTAATTTATAAAATCATCTGCCAGTGAACAGAAATCCCAGTGTTGGATTTTGCAGAACAGGAACAGGTACTCTCTTTGTCGCTTAATTTTACTTTCCATATAAAACTGAAAATCAGTCCATTTCGGGGCCTTTATGTGTTCTTGGAGTTATACACAGTACTTCTTGCTGCCAAAATACCTGTCTAATGTTAGGAAAAATCGATAGCGACTGAGGCAGAGTCATGAACAGAAAGAATTCCTGGGTCACCCAATCTCAGAAGACCCAGGAGCACCCGATGCCCAGGCTGAGCAGAAAATTGTCTCAGCAAATTAACTGAGAATGAAGGGAGTTGGAGATGTGAGAGGAGAGGAAAGGATGTGCAGCAGCCCTCCTTGAAAGTGGGAGAGGAGCTTTAAAAAGTGCTATGTGTGCCGACCTTAAATTGAGGACCCCTCTGAAAACTGAAGACCTACATTCTTCTTTATTAATTAGAAAATAGACATGGTTCTGAACCATGATAATGGGTAAACATTTAAAAAAAGGAGTAAGTACAAAAATCAGCAGAAAATGACAGCAGAATAGCTGAAGAGACTGAGATTACAAACACCGACTTCACTGTTGAATTCAGTCAGGCTGAACCCAAGCGTTTCCTGTTACCATTTTTTTCTCTTTCTATACTGCAGACACCCACACGTTCTCAAGACTGAGAAGATGCCTACTCCGTGTTGATTCATAAACTCCTTTCTCTTCTTTTTGGTTATAGCAAACAGATATGTATCTTGTGTAGTCATATTCTACTTATCTAGCCTACCCTCCCACTCTAAACCCTGTTGTCTGGGACAGAGGGCTTAGTAATTCACCCTATCTGTGAATCTCCTCAACAATCACTGAGTTTGGAATTGCTTCCATCACCCTGGCTTTGGTAGATGATACAGTAATGGGACAGTTAGCACATTCACAGTGCAGATAGTGGCTGGAGATGCAAGCAAAAGCATTAGTTGAATAGGGTTAGGATGAATTCAAATATTTCTCGGAGTATAGTGAAGGAGTTCTTAGAAGTGACATGGCCACTGGATGGAGCAGAGGCCTGAGACATTAACTTCTTTCATCTATTCAAGAAACCTCATGTGGGCAGCGTAGTTATATCTTGAAATAGATGGGGGGAAATAAGATCGCAAAGATACTTTGGTGGAAGACAATTAATAGGCGTCCAAGAGGTTTGGCGTTTATCTTCTAAGCGGTAGCATTTTCAGTGGGAATATGTCAGAATCAGACTTCTGGTTTCGAGATTACAATGACCGCAGAATGAGGATGGATTAGAAGGGTAGTGACTGGTGGCTACAAGCCTATTTAGTTCTCCCACATCACCAAATGGCGTTAGAAAGATGGTAGACTTGAAAGAAATGACCTCAGCAGAGATAAGAGAAATGTGCAATGACTGTTTTAAACAGAATTTGCTTAGGTGCTGCATGATGTTGTATAGTGTTCATGTGTGAATGGAATTCTGAGCAGTAGGTGAGCAGAGAGGGCTTGAGTCAGCAAAGTAAAGGTGAATTTACTTGACGAGACAGGTAAAGTACAGCATAAGTTATATCATAGGCAAGGATTGGCCAGTGGGTCACAAAGAGAGATGATACTGATTTGCTCTGGGTTTCTGCTTTGTTCTGAGTCCTAAAAGTATTCAGCTCCATCAGAGCAACAAGGGCTGCATCTGACAAAAAGAGGACATTCTGTCTGACATTTGGTACCTGGAGTGTTCTAAGTTCTAGCTCTTGTTTATTCACATGTAACTAATCTCATTTTGTTCTCACTGTCCCTTCTTAGCTCCTACGAGCAGGAGCTGACTCCATCTGACTTTACTGTGAAATGTGATCACTACCAACGTGCAGCCTTAGCTCTGCTCTCCGAGCTCAGGGTTGCCTCCGAGAACACATTAGGCAACGCTTGTGTCAGCCATGTGTGACCTCTGTGAGCTTCTTATTTGGCACTGCCTCACCATTAGAACTTCCACTGGACCTCTCAGTTAGGACCAGGATGTAGGGACTATTTGTAGTGGGAAGTGAGTTTGGAAGGAAAGAGGGATATACTTTATGTAAGAGGAAGATGGTCATGGAAATTAAATGCTTATATCTAAAAGACAAATAGAAGCAGTTATATTTGTTTTTAAGAAACCTGGAATCATGAGTCATGGGTCAGAAGTGTTTTGATAAAAGTGACACTAAAGCAAGATTTGTCTCATTGAAGTGCATCAGATGGTTTCTAGAAGGATAAGTGGGGATTTATCAAAACAACTAAGAAACTTTTGCAATAGCAGTAACAGGAGGTGGGTGTAAATCAGTGGGAGGTGTTGGGAAGGAAAAGACAGGGATGGCTAAGAGAAGAAAAAATAGAAGGAAAAAGATGGGCATACAACTTAGAGATGATCACAAAGTGACAGTGACACTGAGGCTTGAATTGCTTAAGGGATTTGCAGGAGAAGAAAGTCCAGTTTGAGATTTTGTCTGTGAATCCACAAAGTCTGTGCACCCTGAATAAACTTCTGTGCATCTTAAAACCTTTTATTTCAAGTTCTGTGTTAAACATTTTTATTCTCCAAATCATTTTCTTCCAGTGTGCTAAGATTATAGCCTTTAGCTAATGGTTTTCTCTCTCAGTTATGCTCCTAGCATTTATAAGCATTAATTTTGCTGAACTGATATCATAAAAATGTTCAAAATAACATTTGGCAGAGCATTTTAGTCTGACTACTCAAATATAACCTATAATCTTTCCTTCTTACACTACATACACATACTCATACACACACACACACACACACACACACACACACACACACACACACACACACACACACACACACACACACTGTTTTCCAGGCTTTACCCCTTCACCTAATATTGTAGAAATTTCTTCCTTAACTAGCTAGGGTGTATAATTTTACCTTCCCTCCCTCAAGAGAAGACATGTGGTCTATCTATTCCAATAAGGAATTTAAAGATTGACATTATCCATAAACCAAATACAGGTATCACGAAAGGGTCTGCTGAGTCAAAGGTAGCCCAACTATAGTAAGTAATGTTGTTTTCAGAGTAGTGTTTGTATTAGAAATTGGGTTGAAGTTAATAATTGATAGTAGATGCTGATGGTTTGTATGTAAAGATTAAGAGAGTAAAGGGGCCAAAGTTGATTTTGAGGTGTTTTTTGCAACTGGGTGGATCATTTTCCCAGGTTCGATGGCTTTAGATGACTACTGGGCAGCCAAAAGGGAATGAATGTCATGTGTGAATTGTATATGTAAGTCTGGTACTCAGGAAGAAGTGGGGGCTAGAGATAAAAAATTAAGAGTCTCAATGTAGAAATGTTTTTTTAAAGCCAGGGGACTGGCTGAGCTCATCAAGGGAGTGTGTGTATATGGAGAAAAGCAGAGGAAGAAGGGACTGGACTTCGGTGTGCCAGCTTTGGAAGTCAGAAGAAGATCCCGCAGTGGTGACAGTGAAGGGGTGGCCACTGAGCCATGAGAGATCAGTAAATGATGATGTCCTCATGGCCAACAGGGGACAATGTTTCAAGAATAAAAGAGGTGATCAGTCATGACAAATGCTACTTGGGTAGGGGGCAGGAAAGTGAGAGCTGAGAATTGCTCATTGGACACTTGACAAGGATGACATCCAGAGCTGTGACATAAAAGCCTGGTTGGAATGGGTCCAGGAGAGGAGGGAGCGAGGGAAGCCAGCAAGTACGGACAAGTCTTGCAAAAAAATTTACATTAGATTTCCACTGGATCAGGGAGAAATAGAGACTTCCATTACAGATGAAGTTAAGTTAGTTGGGTTGGTAGTGAGAGGTTTAGAAAATTGTCTCAGCAAATTAATTGAGAATAAAGGTAGTTGGAGATGTGAGAAGAGATGAAAGGATGTGCAACAGCCCTCCTTGAAAGTGGGAGAGGAGCTTAACCAGCAAAGTGCTATGTGTGCTACTTGAGTTATCTGGCTGTAAATATAAAGTCAGACTCTTCAGCATAGTTGTTTATTTTAATTCACATCGTGTTTAATACTAGGGTACATGTACAGAAGTGATTGATAGAGATTTGTTTAAAACCAATGTGGAACTTTTGACAATGGAAGGAGATGGGGTAAGGATATGGAAGTGGATTCGTGCAAGGTATCGTAATGATGGACTATGAAACCTAAACCAGCTACGAAGGAGAGTGAGAGCATAAGGAAGACTGTGGACAATGGAGATGTGATGGTCAATTTTTTTGAGGTCTAAAGATTTCAAGGAACCAATGAAGTAGCAGTGTAAAGACAAGAGTAAGAGAGCTTGAGTTTCAAGGTAGTAACTACACTGTAATGTTTGTGATGTGGCTTTGGAAGAGATACGGTTATTGGTAATGATGAGGCCCGAGGCAAGAACAACTGACGTAAATACAAGACATGAGAATGAGAGGAGTTGGTCGGCAGCCTGAGAAACCATGGTGGCAGCTGGATGACCCACATCACATACTGCTGTCACCAACAGTGACGGCAGCCTTCCTAATAAAATCCATATCAGGGACCAGCATCATCAGTGAGAATAAATAACAGAAATAGGAGGAGCTAATTGGCAGTAAACGTTTTAGTCTTAGGGTGGGGTGATAAGAGAGAAGTCCCCTGACAATGGCCATAAGGAGTGTGCAGTGTTCCTACTGATACTCTAAGATGGGTAGAATGTGGTAGAGGAGAGTAATGGGAAACAGTCCATCACGTGGTAGAGCTTCAGAGAAAGTCCCAGGGGTCAGTTGATGTCCAGAATTTCAGGAAGGGAAGGGCATGTTCAGAGTGCCAGAGGGCTTGGGGAACCTAGAAGATGTAGGAGCTTGAGCCCCATTAGGGGGTGTTCAGAACAGTGTATGTTTGTGAACCCTGAGGAACAGAGTTCATGTGGGGCATTTGGGCTCCCTGCCAGGGTTGAAGAAAACCATATAGGTTCTAGTGGGATTGGGTCTATTGCTGTCTTAGCTGTGGTGGTCTGACTTCAGGAGGGGGATGATATGTTCTAATTATAACCCTATTGGGTAATGGTCCATAGTCCTTAGAGCTGAGACAGAGAGTGTTGGAGGATGGGGAGGGCACTGATCATCTTACCAGAAACATGTGGAAATGTGGAGCTCCTTGAGTCATACGGCGCCTAGAGCATTCGGAATTCAGTGGGCCAGCCTTGGGCTCCCATTTGACCTACATTTGACCACATTTGAGTAGTGCTGAGGACTGTGGATGGCCAGCCTAAAAATATTTTCATGGTCAGGACTGAGAGCTGTTGCTCTTCTGACAGTGGAGGTATCTTCCTTTGAAAGACTGATCTAGTATGTCCCAATCACCCAGAGCAAATAGGATCACTTGGGAGAACCCAAGATTCAGTACAGTTTTCCCCAACTGGGGCCGAGGAGAGGGTGCCAGCTGGGTGATGCAAGCAAGAAAGGGAGTTGTGCCTAGAGCCTGGTAACCTCAGATCTTTGGCTGTGTAGGCTGTGAGGACACAGAAGCTATGCACAGCAATGCTGTGCCCTTGAGAGAGAAGGAAGCATTGGGTGGGTGGGTGTCTATTTTCCAACAGCCATAACAGCAGTTATGATGAGACCCTGATTGCAGGAATGGGATCTCTATATTTCCCCTGTGCTTGCGATCCTGATTTGATGTTAGGAATGTAATGACTCATGATGCTCCTGTTCTAGAGTCTAGGGGAATGATTCTCAAACCTAGAACATCAATAATAAATATCTAGATTCTATCCCAGAACAATTCAGTCAAAGTCTCTGGATTCCCAGCATCAGTAATTTTCAAAAGTTTTCTAGATGATTCTCAGGAATAACTGGCTAAGAGCAATGCTCGAGGTCTCTGATTCTGTCCCACCTTTGGTTTAACAAACAGGTTGGCTGCTGCTGGGGACCTCAGATACTTAACTCCTTTCTAGAATTCTAATTTATTTTATTCAGTGACACAGTTTCTGCAGACTGGCCATCAGACACACACACACACACACACATACACACACACACACACACAACTGTGTCCTGCACTGTGCAAAGTTTGTGACTTGGTGAGACCCACTCCAGGACTAGAACTACAGCAAAGGGGGTTTTCAGAGAACAAGAGCCTAGCTGGGACACACCCTGGAGGTTGTGGGTGGCCTGGGGCTCCCTGCAAGGTAAGCACCCCATGCAGGCAGCCTCCTTGCTTCTTCTCTTGCCCTGGTGGCTGCCTCAGCACGTCTGCAGACACATTCTTCATAGCTGAGAAAACCCACAGACGGAATGACTATTATTGGTGCTTGTCAATTCAGAAATAAACCATGATTTACCCAGCACTTCAATCTATCACTGATGTGTTAGTTTAATTTAATTAGTTCTGTGCTGGATAAGGTCATTAAATTTGTATCCTAATCGAGACCTATGGCTCAGCTCTGCACAGTAAGGGCTGTGTGGGATGATTTTCATTCTCTCTGGACACAGATGTATTCTCTCACTGTAGTCCTGGGGAACAGCACATCCGCCTGAAGACAGCTATTTGAAAAAAAAAATAGTTGAAGGAACACTTGTCTCCTGAGAATCTGGTTTAAAATTTAATAGCAGATGGGCTGAATGCAATGAGAAAAAGGTAAGAAGTGTTCTACTTATAAAATGCAAATTTTGGAGAAAAGGTGTCATGTGATAGCCAAAACTGTTAGATGGGTATCAATGACTTCTTTTTTGTTTGTAGATTTAGCCCGTCTTCCTTTGCCCTGCTGTCACTATCCCCCCTATTGATGCTTTCCTTTCCTTGCTAAACTTGTCAAAAAGTCTATATTTGCCACTACTATTTCTTTCAATGCTCTTTCGTGACACACGTTTAAAACATTCCCTCCCTCTACATTGTGCTGAGACTACTGTCTCTAAAAATCCAATGAATACCTTTACAAGTTAGTAATCCTTCCTTACTTTTCCTCGGGTGCTGGTCACTGTTTGATCAGCCCTTTCTAGAAATTCTCTTCTCCCTTAATTTTTCAGTTTTACTTTAGCCTCTCATCGGAGATGATTATCTAGGGCCTGGCAGAGTCTATGCTTGCATGGTGACAATTGATTTTTCCTAATGACTCCATCTTCCCGGTTCTGGGTAGTGTTTTGATTCTGTTCCCATAAGTGCAAACAACTCAAATGTTCTGCCCTTGGACCTTTTCAGGCAAAGGCTTTGGAGAGTCCATCCACTTCCCAGATCTCAGCTAATGTGCCAGGGGGATGCAGAACCTAGCTACTGCTAGTCTCATCCTCTCGCGAGGTCTCGCCTTTCGTGTCTCTCTCACTACTTGCTGATTGTCTGTAACTGGAAATCCCCCCTGGTGTCCCAAGGGTGAGACTTAGCATCCACAGGCTCATTATCTCTTCTGAGAACACTTTCTACTGTCAGTGTTTAAGGTCTGTCCAGCCTCTTCATCATCTAGGTATTTTATCTCAGCTCCAATCAGCTGTAAAATATGTATAGTGTTCTGGGGTGGTAATTGTTCTGCAATATACAAATGTATTAGATGATGCATTTTATACCTTAAACTTACACAATATTATATGTCATTTATATTTCAGTAAACTTGGGGGTGGGAAAAAGAAGAGAAAAAAATACAGATAGTGGTGTAGCATAGTGTTTCTCAAACTGTAGTGAGATGGAAACCACTTGTGTGAAAGCACATACTGCTTGAGCCCCACTCCTGGAGCTTCTCAGCGGCTCTGGGGTGGGGACTGAGAATTGCATTTCTAACAAGGTCCCATGTGATGCTGATGCGGCTGGCCCAAGGAATTGGTTGAGTGGGTGAGTCTACAGCCAGAGCGAATTAGGCTTCAATCCTCTCTCAATCACATAACTAATGCTTGAATCCTGGAGACTTTACCTGATGTCCATGTTTCAGATTCGTATTTTGTAAAGTGGGGTAATTAAAGTGCATATAATGTTTGTGAAAACTAAATGATTAAATACATGTTATGTGCTTATACTAGTGTGCATAAAATGAGAGTTCCTGTGACCAGGATTCTCACCTTGCCCTGGTTGACTAGCTTACTGCACACCTGTAGGCACTAAATGACTGTTGACTGTATAAAAAGAGCTCTGCCCAGTGCTCTGGGCATGACACGGTGGCAAGGCTGCAAGGCTTCAGGATAGCAGAGCAGAGGCTGGAGTCGTGGCAGCGCCGAGGACAGAGGCCCAGAGGACAGCTGTGCGGGACGACTGTGTAGAGAAGCCCAGAGGAGGACAGCTGTGTGGACAGGGGGGCCCAGAAGCAGAGACTGACTTGCTGCATACAGACTCGCTCTGAGTGAATGGGATTCTAGTGACTGACCTGCCACCTGGAAATAAAGTTGGGTATACGCCTTTCACCCCAAAGAGCATTCTGCTGTCAGTTTTCTTTGGTCACATTGAATCCATAATGAACTTGCCTGGGGCTGAAACCCATTGGCAAGACATCAGTTTTTGGCAATTGCTTAAAAATTGTTAGATATAACTCTACAGCTTAGTCCTCTTCCCCTTTCCTTCTTATGACCGATTACCTCACATGTCCTAACAATATGGGCTTAATAATCTGTTTCCTTATCATTACTGCCAAGGTTGGGGTCAGATGTCAAGTGCATAATCATATTGTCATTCACCTGAGTCTAATCATTGTCATTTAACTTTTCATACTGTCTCTTTTCCTTAATCTCTGCTTCCCCCAACTTCATCCTGCTGTCAGGTTCTACCTTCATCTACTTTTAAAAAAAATATGTGAAGTGGCCCCTGTCTTGCTCAGAAGCACATTTTGAATATATTAACAGGGCATTTAGGACCTGGGCTGTCCACCCTTTCCTCTCACCATTCCATACCCAACATTTATGATAGAAAACTCATGTTTTTCTAAACACACCCCCTTGCTTTCCTGATTCTGTGCTTTGCTCTGTAATATTCATTTCATTTGATATGTCCTTTCCTTCATTACCACACAGCATAATCTAACCCATTCTTCAAAGCCTAGTTAACTTTCATTTCCCCATCCAAAAGTAGAGCAGATTGGCTTCATTCCTCCTGAGAATTTGGCTGATTGATGGTAGCTTCTTATGGAGATTATAAGGATACTGAGGCCAAGATCTGGCTGGGTTCAATAGGAAATAATGTCATGGTTAGTAAGTAGTGTCTACCATGACCTTGGGTTGAGTGCATGAAAGCATCTGTATCCCCCTTGCTTTGCAGTATATTTTAGCCAATTTTCCCCTCTTCACTCCAAGATAAAAGCCAAATGTTACCTCTGAGAGTGATATTGAACAGTTATAAAGACAAGCCTTTACCATCATTCTGACTTGAGAAAGTAATGTGTGCATCAGGGGAAGTATACTGGTTTGTGGTGATGGTGCAGTCTTAGGGGCGAGTTCTTGGAATTTGAGACATAAGTAGTCATATGAGGGGGAATTATCTCAGGAAACCAAGAAAAACAGCATTCTTGAGGCTGTCTATTCATAGAAGACCTTCAACATGGAGAAACTGGTTTATTAATATGTGCAAGGCAGATAAGTGATGCTTAAAGCCCACCTTTACTACCTACTAGCTGTGTAATTTGGGTAGCTAATTCTTTGAACTTCAACTTTATTCTCTTAAATTCAGGGACTACAATGCTATTTCTCTGAGCTGTTGTAAAAATTGAAAGAAATATAGAAGACTTTGTAGAGTATTTGGCTCAATAAATTGTGGCTGCTTTTATGACTTGTGTGAAATAGTATGGATGAAGTGAAGGTTCCTATGGCCAGCATTCTCACCTGGCTCTGGTTGGCTCACTCACTACACACACGTGGGCAATACATCATTATTGACCCTATATAAAGAGCTCCACCCAGTGCTCTGGGCAACATGGTGGCATGGCTGCAAGGCTGCAGGAGAGCAGAGACGAGACTGGAGTGGTGGCAGTTCTGAGGACAGAGACTGAGATGGCTGCAGGGCCAGAGAGGCCCAGAGGCAGAGACTGGCCTGCTGCATGCAGACTTGCTCTGAGTGGATGGGATTCTAGTAATTGACCTGCCACCATGGAAATAAAGTTGGGGTATAACCCTTTCACCCAAAGAATGTTCTACTGTCATTTCTGTGGTCCCATTGAATCCATAGTGAACTTGGTGGGGGTTGAAACCCATTGGCAAGACACAATCAAGAAAACCCCTTTAAAGCTATTAGAACTCCTTTGCCTTTTATCTGTTACCTTTGTCCTGTTTCTTATAAGCACATGAGGTGATGATAAGCACATAAAATAAGATGGGACAGTGTTGTATAACACCACAACTACTAATTAACTAATTGATTGGAGTCATGTAAGTAGTGCTGGTGATTTACTGTTGCTACCCACCAACTAGCATAAGCTGATGCTGTAAAGATGGAGCTTTGGTGTTTCTATCATATTTACTGTATCAAATTTAAAAGAGGAATACTGTGGATATTATCTAGTCTTTTTATGTTTTTAAAGACATTCATTCTCTTAGATTCACATAGTTTATACTTCACATATTTTGCGTTATCTTATTCTTTCCTGGGAAGTGTTATTAAATACCTTAAAATAGATGCTATTCAGAAATATAGTCTATTTATTCACTCATTAATTATGTTGGGTGTTTCCTGGGGCCAAAGTCTGTTCCAGACACTAAAACCACAACAGTGTTAACAGAAGAGATAAACCCACTATTCTAGAGGAGATTATCTTCAGGAGACCAAGTTAAACAGTCAACAGGTGAGCAAAGAACCAACCAGTCATGCTGTAAGTTTTAGATGTTGGTATCCTGGGGAGAATGGAAGTTGCTATGACCAGTATCCTCACCTGACCCCAAATTACTTGATGATGTAACTGGCCTGCTGCTAGGCTACTGCTTCCACACCTGTAGGCAATAAGCTATTATTGACTGAGTCACTCTATATAAAGAGCTCTGCCCAGGGCTCTAAGGAAGCGGTATTACAGACCTGTAGACTGCTGGATCAAGACGTGATCCTAGTGTCGACGTATCACTGGGAGAATAAAGCCAGGTAATAAGCCCTTTTATCCAAGGAATATTCCATTGTCATTCTTTGGTCTCACTGAATCCATAGTGAACTTGCCCAGGGCTGAAACCCACTGGCAAGCCAGTATTTTCTATGGAAAAAAAAAAAAGGTGCTACAGCAGAGGGGATCAGGGTGTTGTGTGATGACCATTTTTGGACTGTAGGGGAAGATTTGGCCACTTTTGAGCTGATACTTAAGTGATGATAAAGGGTAAAAATACAGGCCCTGAGCCCTTCAAGCAGAGAGGAAAGCAAGTGCATCAACTCAGATGAGAACATATAGGGCACAGCCAAGTGTTTGGAGAAAAATGTTAAAAACAGGTGCTGGAAAGGCTGGCAAGCAATCATGGAGGGTATTGCGGATGGGTTAAGGAGTTTGGATTTTATTTGATGCAATAGGAAGCCCCTGGAGCATAATAAAATTAGTAGTGAGATAAAGAGATTTTATTTTGTGGTTGTATGTGAATATTGAATGATTATGAATCAAACTATATCAGGCATTTAGTGGGGTGGGGAAAATGGAAGTTCCTATGGCCACAATCATCACCTGACCCTCAACTACGTGATGATATAATTGGCCTACTGCTAGGCTACTACTTTCATACCTGTAGGCAATAAGCTATTATTAACTGAGTTACTACTTAAAGAGCTCTGCCCAGTCTGGGCAGAGGCAGAGATGGAGGTGGATTACAGACCTGGAGACTGCTGGATGCAGAGGTGATTCTAGTGCTCAACTTGCTGCCCTGAGAATAAACCAGGTATGAATCCTTTTACCCCAAGAATGTTCTGTTGTCATTTTTCTCTTACCTAATCCATAGTGAGGTTGCCCAGGGCTGAAATCATCAGGCAAGATAGGTGGTTAAATATGTTGATAAAGGAGATTATCACTTGTGATTTATCTTTTTCCTAGATTCAGATTATTTTTGTATGTTTAAAAAACAAAATAGGGTTTAACTGCTTGTACTTTTGTGTATCTGATTTCAAAAACCTTTCAGTTGGCTTTTAATGTCTCTTTTCACATGTTGGCCTTATCCTGACATTTTCATTGTGGCCATGATCTGCTACATTCTTTCTTTCTCTCCCTCAAAGTTATACTGTGTCCTCTTGTATTTCTGTCTTTTATGAACCCAAGAAGAAATTAACATTGCGTTTTTGATGAACTGCTTCTTTGGTTTTTGGATTAGCTTGATTTTCCTTTAGAAGGTCCACTATGACCTTGGCATTTAAATAAGAGGTAATCTGAAAGTGCAGGGAATTCAGCCTGTTTAAGGTTACGAGTGAGTTCAGGTGTTTAGGAGGAACAGTAGAATCCTGTGCACTTGTCCTCTTGGGGAAGATTCTAATGATTGCCACTTACCTCTTTCCTTGTACCCCTAAATTTTTAAGTTGGGTCTGTTTTTGAATTTCTCTCATAGACTCTGAAATTCCCTTTCATTAAGTAGGTGTTTCCAACTCTTGAGCAAGGTTCCATCATTCATAATATTTGCTATATTGATGTAGTTTTCTGCAATTACTTGTTCTTCACTGTTCTAAATTGTTATACCTTCATGTTGACCTCTTAATTGCCACTTCACACATTTATTGCTGTCTATTTGGCTACTGAGTCATATTCTAGCACATTCACCCCAAGTTGGAAAAATTCTTCTCTATGATAGACATTAGCTTCAATTCTGCAGATCTAATGCCAGAAAAGTACATGCATAATGTTTTATTCACAACATCTGCTTTCCTTCACAAAACCAAGTTAAATTATGTATTATTTTTATGTGCCTCATGGTGTAAAAACCATATTTCTAAAATCTAAATGAATGTGATTCATTTTATCAATTGTAAACCACAGTTTAATGGGCTCTCTTAAATTGTATTATCTTCAAGAGTATGGGTCAAACAATATCTTGAAGGACCTTTTGAAATCTCCAACATACTTATACCATATATATAAACCCATTTGAAACACTTCTTAAAATGTTCATAATAGGTGGTTTCTTTTGCAAAAATACTGTTTTTCATGTAAATTTGCTGGGTGAACTTGGAGAGAAAATAATGACTAAGAAAAAGCATTTAAATAAGAGGTAATCTGAAAGTACAAGGAATTCAGCTATTAAATCCTAGGCAGAAAAAGAGATGCCACAAATTTTCTTCCTGTGAAAGAAAAGTAGTGTCTTCCTCTTCCACAGCCCAGAAAGAGTAAAACTATTTGGTGGTAAAAAGGACCCAGACAGGGAGATTCAAGATGGCAGCATGAGAGGTGAGAGAGAGAACTCCTCCCAAAACCACATATAATATGAAAATATAATTAATACAACTAATCCTAAAAAAGCAACAGGAAAGAAGGCTGCACCAGGCTGCATACACCTAGAGAACAGAGCAGACCTCAAGAAACAGGGAAACATACCAAAGCCTTGATCTGGCAGGACCCAAGCCCTTCCCTGACCCCAGCTCACTGGCAGGAGGAAGAGAAATGGAGCAGGGACTGGGTGGAAGCCTAGGACTGCTGAAAACCCAGCCCTGGAGATATGCTTTAGGAGCACAAACCTACATTGCATGGTGCCCTGGAGATTAGTGGGGTTGGAAAGCTAAGACAGGCAGAATACTTGGAGAGACTGAGATTCCAGCTGTTTGTGGAGGACAGGGCTGCTCTGGGACAAAGGCAGGTGGTCTGAGAGGCTTCCTAGCAGCTAGAGGGCTGCTGCAGGGGTGGGACTTGCATGGAGCTTGCTGCTTGGGAGAAGGGATAGGTGGACAGGTGGTCTGGGTGCACTCTGTCCAGCAGGTTGGGAACTTTCAGGAGCTTTAGGCACTCCATCCTCCTGACTGGCTACTCAGCTCCTGGGCCCCCCACTGTGATAGGCAGCCTGCAGCACCTTCCTCCTGGCCTGCCTGCACTGGCTCACAAACTGGCAGTTCCTGCCATGGTGTCAGGCCAGCAAGAGGGAGGCCCCACCTATGGCACCTACAGATGCAAACCACAGAGGCTTACAACTGTATGCTCGGTCCACCTGTTCTGACTGGAGACAGGCACTGCAGCTGGGAAGCAGGAAAAAGTTCTTTCCTCCCTCAAGGCACCAACACTACTGCTCTGTGACCCCCAAGATCACTCCTGGTGCTGAGCTGCTCCAGAGACTAGAGCTTTTGGGCACTACAGGGTGCCACATACAAATATGAAATGTCAAAGGAACCTGCTTTAAACCAAAATCCTACAAACACCAGAAAAAGGGTCAAATGAAACTAAACTCACCAATCTTCCTGAAAGAGAGTTCAATATAAAAATCATAAACATGCTCATGGTGATACAGAAAAATATTCAAGAACTCAGGGATGAATTTAGGACAGAGATTCAATCATTAAGAAATTCCATATCTGAAATGCAACATACAATGGAGGGATTTAAAAGCAGATTAGATGTAGTAGAAGAGATGGTAAATGGAATAGAAATTAGAGAAGAGGAATACAAAGAAGCTGAGGCACAGAGAGAAAAAAGGATCTCTAAGAAAGAAAGAATATTGAGAGAACTCTGTGACCAACCAAATGGAACAATATTCACATTATAGGGGAACCATAAGCAGAAGAGAAAGAAAGGGGGATAGAAAGTGTCTTTGTGAAGGTAATTGCTTAAAAATGCCCCAATCTTGGGAAGGAGATAGTATCTCAGGCCATGAAGGTTCACAGATCTCCAAACACAAGGGACCCAAGGAGGTTATCACACCAAGAAATATAATAATTAAAATGGCAAAGATCAAGGATAAGGACAGACTATTAAAAGCAGCCAGAGAGAGAAATAAGGTCACATACAAAGGATAAACCATCAGGCTATCAGACTTCTCAACAGAAACCTTACTGGCCAGAAGGGAGTGGCATGATATATTTAATGCAGTGAAACTGAAGGGCCTACAACCAAAAATACTCTACCCAGCAAGATTATCATTTAAATTTGAAGGAGGGATTAAACAATTTTCAGATAAGCAAAAGCTGAGAGAATTTACTTCTCACAAACCACCTCTACAGTGCATTTTGTAGGGACTGCTATAGATGGAAGTATTCCTAAGACTAAATAGCTGTCACCAGGGGAAATAAAGCCACAGCAAAATAAAACAATTACTAAGCAGATGCAGAATCAAATCACCTACCCCAAAGTCAATCAAGGGACAGACAAAGAGAGCAGAATATGATATCTAATATATGAAGAATGGAGGAGGAAAAAAAAGAACCTTTATGTTGTGTTTGTAATAGCATACTAAGTGATTTAAATTAGACTGTTAGATAGCAAGGGAATTACCCTTGAACCTTTGGTAACCAAGAATCTAAAGCCTGCAATGGCAGTAAGTACATACTATTGATAATCACCCTAAAAGTAAATGATCTAAATGATGCACCAATCAAAAGACAAAGAGTCACTGAATAGATAGAAAAACAAGATCCATCTATATGCTGCCTACAAGAGACTCACTTTAAACACAAAGACAAACAGACTAAAAGTGAAGGGATGGGAAAAGATATTTCATGCAACTAATAGGGAGAAAAAAACAGGAGTTGCAGTACTTGTGTCAGACAAAATAGACTTCAAAACAAAGAAAGTAAGAGACAAAGAAGGACATTACATAATGATAAAGTGACCAGTCCAACAAGAGGATATAACTGTTATCAATATCTATGCACCCAACACAGGATCACCTACATATGTGAAACAAATACTAACTGAATTAAAGGGGAAAATAGAATGCAATGCATTCATTTTAGGAGACTTCAATAATCCACTCATTCCAAAGGACAGATCAACCAGAGAGAAAATAAGGAGACAGAGGAACTGAGCAACACATAAGAAGAGATGGACATAACAGACATCTAGAGATCACTCTATCAAAATCAACAGAATATACATTATTCTCAAGTGCACATGGAACATTTTCAAGAATAGATCATACACTAGGTCACAAAAAGAGCCTCAGTAAATTCAAAAGATTGAAATTGTACCAAACAGCTTCTCAGATCACAAAGGTATGAAACTAGAAATAAATTATACAAAGAAAATGAACTAGCCCACAAACACATGGAGGCTTCATAGCATGCTCCTAAATAAGCAATGAATCAGTGACCAAATAAAAACAGAGATCAAGCAACATATGGAGACAAATGACAACAACAATTAAACACAACAAAATCTGTGGGATGCAGCAAAGGCCTTGGTAAGAGGAAAGTATACTGGAATACAGGCCCACCTCAGGAAAGAAGAACAATCCCAAATGAACAGGCTAGACTCACAATTAACAAAACTAGAAAAAGAAGAACAAATGATGCCCAAAGGCAGTAGAAGGAGGGACATAATAAAGATTAGAGCAGAAGTAAATAAAATCGAGAAGAATAAAACAATAGAATGAATCAATGAAAGCCAGAGCTGCTACTTCGAGGAATTAAACAGAATAGATAAACCTCTAGCAAGATGTATCAAGAAAAAAAGAGTCTACACTCATAAAAAGAATCAGAAATGAGAAAGGAAAAATCACTACAGCTACCACAGAAATACAAAGAATTATGAGAGAATACTATGAAAAATTATATGCTAACAAACTGGATAACCTAGAAGAAGTGGACAACTTTCTAGAAAAATACAGCTTTCCAAGGCTGACTCAGAAAGAAACAGAAAATATGAATAGACCAATTACCAGCAAGGAAATTTAATTGGTAATCAAAAAACTACCTAAGAACAAAACCTCTGGACCAGATGGTTTCACTGCTGAATTTTATCAAACAGTGAAGACCTAATACCTATTCTCCTTAAAGTTTTCCAAAAAGTAGAAGAGGAGGGAATACTCCCAAACTCATTCTACGAGGCCAGCATCACTCTAAAACCAAAACCAGGCAAAGATGCTACAAAAAAAAAATTACAGACCAATATCCCTGATGAACATAGATGCAAGAATATGTAACAAAATATTAGCAAACCAAATTAAAAAATACATCAAAAAGATCATCCATCATGATTAAGTGGGATTCATCCCAGGGATGCAAGGATGGTACAACATTCAAAAATCCATCAACTTCATCCACCACATCAACAAAAAGCATATGATCATCTCCACATATGCTGAAAAAGCATTTGACAGAATTCAACATCCATTCATGATAAAAACTCTCAGCAAAATGGTTATAGAGGGCAAGTACCTCAACATAATAAAGGCCATATATGACAAACCTACAGCCAACATCATACTTAACAGCAAGAAGCTGAAAGCATTTCCTTTTAAGATTGGGAAGAAGATAAGGATGCCTACTAATCCCCTCTTTTGTTCAACATAGTTGTGGAGGTCCTAGCCATGGCAATCAGATAACATGAAGAAATAAAAGTCATCCAGACTGGCAAGGAAGAAGTTAAACTGTCCCTGTTTGCAGGTGATATGATATTGTCCTTAAAAAAACCTAGAGAATCCACTCCAGAACTACTGGATCTAATATCTGAATTCAGCAATGTTTCATGATGTAAAATTAATGCACATAAATTTGTTGCATGCCTATACACGAACAATGAACTATCAGAGAAATCAGGAAAACAATTCCATTCAGGATTGCATCAAAAAGAATAAAATACCTAGGCATAAACCTAACCAAGGAAGTGAAAGACCTGTACTCCGAAAACTACAAGACATTCATGAGAGAAATTAAAAAAGATACCAATAAATGGAAACACATCCCATGCTCATGAATAGGAAAATTAATATTGTAAAAATGGCCACCCTGCCTAAAGCAATCAACAGATTCAATGCAATTTCTATCAAAATAACAACAACATTCTACAACAAACTGGAACAAATAGTTCTAAAATTCATATGGAACCACAAAAGACCCCGAATAGCCAAAGCAATACTGAGAAGGTAAAAATAAAACTGGCAGGATTACGCTCCCCAACTTCAAGCTCTACTACAAAGCCACAGTAATCACGACAGTTTGTTACTTGCACAAGAATAGACCCATAAACCAATGGAACAGAATAGAGAGCCCAGATATAAACCCAAGCATATATGGTCAATTAATATATGATAAAGGAGCCATGGATATACAGTGGGGAAATGACAGCCTCTTCAACAACTGGTGTTGGCAAAACTGGACAGCTACATGCAAGAGAATGAAACTGGATTGTCTAACCCTATACACAAAAGTAAACTCAAAATGGATCAAAGACCCTCATGTAAGTCATGAAACCATTAAACTCTTAGAAGAAAACATAGGCAAAACTCTCTTGAATATGAACATGAGCAACTTTTTTCTAAATGCATCTTCTCAGCTAAGGGAAACAAAAAATAAATGAATGGGACTACAACATGCTAAGAATCTTCTTTACAGCAAAGGACACCATCAGTAGAACAAAAAGGCATCGTACAGTATGGGAGAATGTATTCATAAATGACATATATGACAAGGGGCTAACATCCAAAATATATAAAGAACTCACATGCCTCAACACCCAAAAAGCATATAACCATATTAAAAAATGGGTGAAGGATATGAACAGACACTTCTCCAAAGAAGCAATTCATATGGGTAGCAGGCACATGAAAAGATGCTCCACATTGCTAATTATCAGGATAATGCAAATTCAAACCAGAATGAGATATCACCTCACACCAGTTAGGATGGCTAACATCAAAAAGACTAGGAACAACAAATGCTGGCAAGGATGTGGAGACAGGGGAACCCTCCTACACTGCTGGTGGGAATGTAAGCTAATTGAACCATTGTGGAAAGTAATATGGAGGTTCCTCAAAAAACTAAAAATAGCAATAGCTCCACTCCTAGGAATTTACCCAAAGAAAACAACTTCTCAGATTCAAAAAGACATATGCACTCCTATGTTTATTGCAGCACTATTTACAATAGCCAAGATATGGAAGCAACCTAAATGTCCATCAGTAGATGAATGGATAAAGAAAAGGTGGTACATATACATAAAGTTATGCTTTTCAGCCATAACAAAGAACAGATCCTACCATTTGCAACAACATGGATGGAGCTGGAAGGTATTATGCTCAGTGAAATAATTCAGGCAGAGAAAGACAAATACCAAATGATTTCTTTCATTTGTGAAGTATAAGAACGAAGCAAAACTGAAAGAACAAAACAGCAACAGACTCACAGACTCCAAGAAGGGACTAGCAGTTACTGAAGGGGAGGATTGGGGGAGGGTGGGTTGGGAAGGAGGAAGAAGGGGATCTTGGGGTGTCATGATTGTTGCACAAGGTGTGTGTGGGGAAGACAGTGTAGCTCAGAGAAGACAAATTGGGACTCTGTGGCATCTTACTACACTGATTAACAATGACTGCAATGGGGTATGGGGGGGACTCAATAGCATGAATGTAATAACCACATTGTTTTTCTTGTGAAACCTTCATAGGAGTGTATATCAGTGATTCCTTAATAAAAAACAAAGAAGGAAAGGACCCAAACAAACCCTAAAAGATCTCTTCTCCCCACCAGTATCACTCACTTCCCCAAATATATGATCAAAATAAAAATAACTTACTTAGAAGGTTCTATTCTGAAGAATAAATTTATAATATTACTGCAACTTTCTTGCAAACCAAAATACCCATTGGTGAGTAGTGTGTATTTTTCACTTCCTATGAGGACCATGACTTCAGAGAGAATTGAAGAGGCAGAATAATTAATTACTTAGAAATTTCCTGTTGATTTTTAAATTAAAGTTATATAGAATTTCTTAAGTGTTGTCAGTGAGCATAACATAACCTTTTGAGAATCACAAAAGAACACTGTCAAGTTGTCTGTAACTGTTTGCAAAAATTTAGTGTAGTAAAATAGGGTTGATGAGTGTCAAGAAAAGTGTCTTCTCAACATCACAGAAGCTTCTTTCACTGAAAATACAAGGTAGCTGGAAGATTGAGGGAAATAAAAACCTACAACCTTTATTAGAGGTCTGAATTACCATTTTAAGGGGAGGAATTAGCTCTCAGATTTAGAATTACTAACTTTTATTCATGTCTTACCTAAAATTTTAGTTTTAAACACTTCACCCCAAGTACATAAATGAATGAAAATGAGTATTATATGTTACCATTTGATCCTTTCACTAGCAACAATAATATGAATATGATGAGAAATACAGGTCACAAAAAGAGACTTATTTAAAAACTAAGGAATATTACAGTTGTACCATTTCCTAAGAATCATTTTCTAATGGGCTATGCTAGTATAAGTCCCTTGGCACTGTTTGAGATCTAAAACCAAGTTTGACCTCTAATTAATAAAATTGTTAAAAATGGAAATGTTGAATTATTTAGGTGGGTTTGTTTTATTGTTGTAGTTTGTAAGCCATAATTGTAAGCATTTCATAAGGTTATTGGATCTTCCCATCAGTTCTGTGCTGCAATTTCCATGTATTACTCATTTTATCAGATAAGAGAAAACAAACCTGTTATGCAAAGCACATAACTAGAAAGGATGGGGGTTCTTTGGAAAGACAAGCCTGCCTGATTCCAGACCCAGTGCTTTGCACGTGGACCAGCTACTGGTGTTTCGTTCTCTTTTAAAGCTGTTAAGTGACTCAGTTGGAAAACCTCTTTATCTAACTCGTATCTCATCTCAGTGTGTCTGAACATTTTCACTTGTTTCCATTATCAAGAAATATCTGAACAACCACCTGCCAGAGGATAGGAGACTTTGTAGACCAGATGATTTTTCAATGTCCCTCCAGCTCTGTTACACTATGAAAGCAAATATACACTGTTACACTTTATGTTAAAAATATTTTACTTAAATAAAAATGTAGCTTTCTCATAAGGTTAAAAAAATGAGATAATTCAAAGAATGAAAGTGAGGTTTCAATATCCCACTATAACTTTGAATCTAAAACCCCAGAGATAATTATTAAGTTTCTTTTTGTGGTTAAAAGACTACACTTCTATTTAAAGAATACACAATGTCTATTCTTTAATTTATTGATATTACTTAGTGTAGGTTACATGTGTTCTCAATCCACCATTTTCTATTGGAAGCCCTTGGTTTCTATTTTGATGATATCTCTCCAGAGTTTTCATGTGCATAAGGTTAGGAAACTTCTTAAAAGTTTACCTTAGGTTACAGCTCCACAGACTGAAACTGCAGCAGACGATGTATCTATATAATCTTTATTTTATTTGTACAATATTGAAATGTGAATTTCCTAGAATGGTCAGGTACTGATATGACCTGAAAAGTTAGACTGTATTTCTTAATGAGAGAGATGGGCAAGTGAAGATACTTGGCTGGATTTAATGTGACTTTCAGCAGAGGGACAATAGGTAGCAATCTGGGTCTTCAGAGTCTGGGAGCTATTTCCGATGTTGGGTAGGAAATTACTTTTAAACAGAAATGCTAACTCTTGGAAGTGTATTTATTTATCAGTCCCTTCATGTATTTCCATTGTAAAGTTCAAAAATATCAAAAGGTATAATTATTAAGTTTGGTGCATATGAAGAAAGCGATTGTAGGAGATAGACTATAAAGTGTGCTGGACAGAATTGCATTTTAAGTTTGAATTTAGAAACAGCATCCAAATATAACTCATCTTTCCAGTGATGCTGTGAATCCCATATGTCTTAAAAGAGAAAATCATCACCTAGCATGTGATGTTGTAAGGCTTGAATATGCAAATATTTTGCAAAAGTAAAAAAAAAAAAAAAAAGTCCTCCAGGAACTGAATATGTTTATGCATACTGTACATAGAACCCAAATTTCATTAAGATGATGACCTATTTACTTAATGGCAATGATAAGTTCATTTTATTCGTGCAGAATTCATTTCCACAATACGTATTAGGGCAAAATATTATTTAAACATAATGGGCATAAATAAGGTAACTGGTCCCAATTCACATATAAATCCATTAACTCAAGGTAGTAATGTAAACATGAAATGCACTACAATACTTATTGTAAAAATGTATTACAATATTTATTGTAAAAATATTTATATAAGAATGGCCACTTTGTTAAAAACATTAAGGATATTTTATTCAAATGAAATGCCACCCTACAGGATTTGAATAAACAGATTCTAAAATATGTTTTTTTCTCAATTAGAAATATGATTCATGAAAAATACTAAATACTGAAGAGAAATGAATTTTTGTTTCCATAGCTTATGTATATATTTGGCTGATGTTTTTATAAAGGTGCAAAGAACTCACCAGAACATTTTAACATGATTTTGCTTTAGACTGTCACATACAAGGTAATGTGATATAGGATAGTACTGAATAGTGCAAACCAACATTTTAAGTTTTTTCAGTAAAGATTTCAAAAAAGCTGGCCTATGCACAATAGCAAATACTATATTTTTATTATAACTGCATAAATGATATACATAATTTTATGAGTTGGCTTGGTGTACAGATAGGTATTATTCCTTGAGATCCTTGAGGTCACAAAAAATGATATACTCATCTTTATATCTGCAATGTTTGGATATTATAAACACCCAAAAAATATTTTTGAAATGAACTTCATATTGTGTATAGCACAGAGTATTATTTTAAAACCCTTTAAAACATGTCAGTTAAAAAAGATAGTACGTTTCTTTTTAGTATTAGGCTAAACTTTAAACCTTTAGAAACATTTTCTGAAGTGTCTGAAACATTTGTAAAGTAACAAAAACAATAATGTAGTCTATTCTTAATAAAAATTTTTCCTTATTAGTGAAGATGATGTCCACATATAATTTAGATGATTAAAATTTCAGATGCTCTGTAACAGATGTTTGTTTTCAACTTTCTTGAATGTGAAGCTTCTTCATTCAAATTGTTCATTTATTAGACATTTTCATTACAAGAATATGTATTATTTTCATGTCCTTTTGAAACCTTTAAGCTAGAAGGGGCCTTTATATGATTAATAAATGGTTTTTTGAATCATAAATGGGAGAAATGTGGATTCTTCAATAGGGAATAATTAGCCTAGAAAAGATTCCCACTTATGTTTCTCATTGAAACAGCATCCTGGCCTGATAGCAAGTACAGGTTAAGGCCACTCAGTTCAGATAATTCTCTTCCAGAATAGGGCTTATAACTGAAAAAATGATACAAGCTACATTGTTCATTGTAGTTTGCATCATGCTTATATTACTTACAGATACTGAAAGCATTTATGTATACATTAGTTGCAAATGATTATTAAGAATCTTTACTTTGGGGAAAGATGATAATAGACGTTTTCTTCTCACTAGGGGGGTATATAATATTCAAGAACTAGTCATCACTAGAGTAACCTTCGTTCCTTGACTCTATACCCATATTCCTTTCCCATTAGACTTGACCTAGGACTCGAGTTCCTGCTAAAGGAAGTTGTGTACTGTTATGCTGATGAGGTCATATCATGACATTAATGGTACAGTAATCTTTCAGGAAACTCTCAGTATTTCAGTCTAAAGATGCTCAAAGTGTACTCTCTAAATGTGTAGTTTTTATGCTACACATAAAAATCCAGCTACAGTTAGTAAATAAGATGATTTTCTTCACCAGGAAGCAGTGAGAGAAGCAGATTAATTTACTCCTCTCTGCTCTTGGAGAGCTTTGGAGGAACCAATAAGATAATAGATGTGATGTCATGAAGTGTGATTTCTTGTCATATTACTTCAAGCCTTTAGTAAACTTCAAGCATGACTACCTGCCTTTGAAGACAAAGGAGGAAGGATTGAAATTAGAGGGCCACACCTGTGTGTTCTGATGAACAGGACAGACATTTATGGAGGTTTTGGAGATGGACCTAGACTTGTTCATATTTTGAAAGGAGCATTTGCACTCAGGTTATCTGAATCTCCAAGGCACTGAATAGTTTGAAATAATGGACTACACTATTTCTCAAAATCATTCTTGGCTTCTTTATTCTGATGGCATGGCATTACAAAATCATACAGTCTGAGACTAGGAGGAAGTGCAGGTGTGCTGATGAGTCCCTTGACTACCAACACAGCTTGCTGAAGCATTCTTTTCTGCTTCTGCAGTGGGTGGTGCTGAATGCTATGAGAAGGCCTTAGAAAGAGAAAGGTAATCTCGAGATCTTAGTGGTACCTGGGAACTGGACTCTAATAACTGCCCCACTCTTCTTTACTGTTTCTTCTCTTCCACTGGCAGGAGTCTCTGTGCCTTAAGAGCAAAGAGGTTCTCTATAAAGGTTCATACAGGCAGAATTGATATAAGCAGACTGAGTGAGACATTTTATGCTGGTTTGATTAGTAAATTGATTTAAGAACCAATGATGGGCCTGTGTGAAAAAAGAAACAGGTTCTTGAATGACTAACAGAGAATGGCATTTATTTCTTGGTCTTGGTCCTCTTTGTTTCTGGCTGAGACCCATGTCCTGACTGTGTTCATTGCTCTCTGTTCCACACACGGCCTAGCAATTTAACTGAGAGTGTCTCATGACTACAAAAAAATTTTAAGGAGCCTTGACCACCTCTCCTCTCCTCTTGGCCTTGAAACTTATAAGTTATTTTTAGATATAAACCTAAAAGTACTTCCACCAGGACATCTTGCTTGCCACTTAGATTAGTTAGTTGTCTGCTTCGGGCTCCTCACATAGTGCCCTGTGCTTTTTCTACGATGATTCACAGCTCACTTTATTACAGTCATTTTTTTAAAGGTTTGTCTTCCTCCCGAGACTTTCAGCTGTATGGCGAGAGAAGACATACCTGGCTTGTTTACTGCTTATCTGACAGAACCTAGCTTAATGCCCAGTAGAAGATATCTCACAAATAGTCACTGCATAATGAATGAGTAAATGTTATTTTTTTGGAAGGTCATTAACAGATAAAGCCACTGGGCGGCAGTGTACCTGCTGATCATTTGACCCAAACTGTGCTCAGGGAATATCCTCGGGCTTTGGAAGGAAATTCTTGTTTTGATTCCGAGGCTCTGGATTTTTCATCAATGTTAGCACCTCTTGGAAAGAACCACAGTGAAACTACCGTGGAGTCATTTGCAACCTTCTTTCTAAGTATACCTAGAAAGAAACCCAACTGATTATTTTTCCAAATACAGATAGACTATAAAGGCATTTATCTAAATAATGTTTTGGCTTTGAACAACATCAATAAACACATCATGGAGATTAAACTGACTGAAATCCTTTTATACTTGTCAACTGGTTTCTGTTGGCTGTGTTGATTTTCTTTATAAAAAATGAAAAGAAGTTGTGTGTTAGTACATTTGAGGGTGGGTAAATGATTTTCCTTAAATCACATTTTCCTGACAATGAACACCGAGTGGAAGATTATTAAAACTGATCTCTCACCATGTTGTTTGCATGCCTCAAACAAAAATGTGGGGCTGTGTCCTTTAGTGGATGCCATGTGTTGGTGTGATTGATGAATTATAATTAACCTTGGCAGCGTGTTTTACAGCTTAACTACATCAGTCGGAATTAGTTCTCCTGAGAGACAGTAAAATCGCTTCTATCCTCAGCTTACTGCAATAAGTAATGGCCTTTGCCAGGAAGAGTCCTCAAAATATAGCGAACAAATACTTTGCAGTTGAATCTATTTCTTTAAGTAAATGAGAGTTCAGTGGGATTGAAATGACTTGGCTTGAATGAGAGAACTCTGGTCCAGGCTGCTCTAGCAGCAGCTCAGTTCTCTCAGGATCTCTGCGTGGGGGTTGGGGGTGATGCTGATTGACAGGTGAGGTAAGTATTTGAATAAAAACAAAGTAAGGGAAAGGGAAGGAGAGGGAAAGAGGTAGCATCTCAGAACTTCTTTTCCCTCTTATCTATTTAGAGGGAAGAGCTGAAGAAAGGATCTTTACTTTTCTAAATGTGTATTAATGAACATGGCACCATGTATATCAACACTGAACTTCATAGAATGATATTAAGTAGGGCAGGAAATAGAGATCATATTAATGGTTGGGTTCCCTTTGGCTCAGCATGTCAAGTGACACTTTTTTCTTTGATAGTGTGATGCAGTTGAGTTCGTTGGAAAATCCCCTCCTGGAATACTTTATACTAAACATTTCCTCACTGCACCCAGCAACGTTCACTGTCAGATAGCAAAAGATGACCTTCTTTTCCTGGTCTTTGCAAAGCTTGAAGAAAGGCTTTGGAAGATGACCAAAATAATATCCTGAAAGTTTTACAATCACCTCATCATAGTCACTGTGCTTTTGATGCTGGCGGTAGGCATTTTGGAGGTGTCACTTGAGAAGTACTGCAAAGCCTTCTTGTGACCAGGTCTTCCATCTGCCTTGGACTGCACGTCACAAAGCAGCTTCTCTACTCATCCTGCCTATCTTCTGCTCTCAATAAGACTCCCAATGAGGCAGTTACTTATCTCTGTTAGCAAGGAGCGCTCTAGTCTCCAGCACCTCCTGTGCCAGCATGGCCACCCAGAGAGACAGATCCTTTGGATCCAGACACAGAAACACTAAATGTAACTGGTACTGTCCCATAACTGTAGCCAGAATAACTAGATCTTATTTTTTTTATTCTGTTTTCTCTTATATGTAGGCTCGTATATGAAAACTTTCTTAGATAATTCATTATGGAATGAATTATGACCTTAAATTGGTGTCCTTATGAACTGGAAGACTTGGAGTGCTGTCTTGGTGTCCTCACATGTTCTGGACAGAGAAAGGACACACATACGTCTGTATGTGTTGGTTGCAGTGAGAGTGGCACCCGGAAGTGTGCACAAAAGCTGTAGCTCACTGGCCTGCAGACCTTCTGCATCGCTCAGATAACTCAGGGAACAGACATAGAAACAGGGAAGGACCCTTTCTGACTCCCACCTCACTTTTATTATTCAGATTGGACTTGCCTTAACATTTTCACTGGAGGAAGGTCATACAGCTTCCTTTTTTATGAACCGTTTGCCTTGTCGTAGTGCAGGCTCCGGAGCTAGTCTCTGTCTAGGATGGAATGTGGCCATAAGATGTCCAGTCATGGGTCCAGATGGAGACAGTGTGATTGTTGAATGGCGCGTACATAAAGACAAATAGGGTTTGGCCTCAGAAGGAGAATGACAATGACCTCTTTGGCCATCAGGACTCCCTGTGGTGATGAAGAGAGGAAGCATGCAGAGAAAGTTGGGAGCTGTAGGTGTGAGGTGCTAGCCAGGCAGAAACAGCAGAGGGAGAAATTCTGGTGCCAAGCTGAGCTACAGTGGTCGTTGAAGGTGGGGCTGACTGCAGGAGCCCCAGACACCAGTACAGCATGACGTGCACTTTGCAGGAAGGAGATTTGGGATACTTGAGTGGATCCTGGAACTGAGTCCTGAACATGACTGTCAACTCCACTGTCTGCCTGGAGAGTGCAGATGGAGCACTAGGGCCCTCCCTGATATGGGCAGATGTCAGAATCACGGGAGCAGCTCTTATCTCACGGGCAATGGACACTAAGTTTCTCTTGCCCCTTATTTGTTTTTAATTCATTTTCCTGTTAACTAATGGAAATAGTTATAGAGATAAATTTGACAGCAGAAATGGCTGGTCTAGTAGTCACATTGATTGCTTGGCTTCATTCTGTATTTTATATGAAGTCTTTCGGTCACAAGTGAAGTGAGCCTTTTTGCCCCATATGTCCCCAGAACTGTATTCCAAGCCTGTGCCTGTAATGCTGTGGGTCTCAAACTCCAGTGACCACAGGAGACAAGTAGAGATGTAAGTGAGGGATCAGGGCAATAGGGGCTGTGGTGAGCTGAAGAATGTGTGCCCAGTCTAATGAATGTGATCCACATTCTTTTCAGGAGTGGATATACACCAGCTTGATTTTTGTAAGAAATTTTTGATTTTGTACCATTACAACTAATTAAAAAATAATAACATCTGGAGCATGTAGCTGGCCTGCTGCTAGCCAGTAATTCTCTTACTCTGGTGTAAGTGATTGGGAGCCAGTGAATAATGTAGGTTCATGTCTAGAAAAGTCGCTTCCTGATCATTGGCATAGACCCACTTTTGAGGGTTCCCCGGGGGACTGGGGGGCTGCGTAGGACTTGGGTAGAAGAACTAAAAGATGTAATGCAGAGGTTCAAAAGGCAGCTCAGAGCCAGCCTGCCTGAGCTTGTGTCCCAGCCAGCTACTTACCGACTGGCTATGCTACCTCATGCAAGTTGCTTAATGATTCCAGCCTCAGTTTCCTCATTTATAAAATGGAGAAAATACAGGTGTGTGCTTCATAAAGTTGTTGTGATGATTAAATCAGTTCATACACATTGGTGGCTGAGGTATTTGTCCTCGCCATGAGGAATGAGGAAACAAGGTGGGACGTGGTGGCCCCAGAGTGAGTGCAGAGCAGCTGTGTCCAGACACCTGGGATACTTCTCCACCAGCACCTCCACAAACTCCCTGCTTCTGAGGGTAGGTTCCAAGCATCTGAGTCCGCTAAGAACTTCCCAGATGACTCTGCTGCTTCGCCACGTGTGGAACCACTTGTAGAGCAGAGAGAACAGTCTTTGGCCTCAGACTCTAGCGCTCGTGTTTCCTGGCTGTGGTGACTTGAGCTGCTATTTTACTTCAGCTTAGTCTCCGTCTCTTTGTTTTCCGAATGTTCACGAGGGCTCCTTGCTCTGTGAGGACTGAATGCCTCTAACGCAGGTCACGGCAAATGGCACGTATTCCATAGCCATGACCCCTCCTTTCCCCTCTGTCTCAACTCGCAAACAGCCCACAGGGAAGACTGGGAATTGCTCCTGTGCAAACAGAAAGGAAGAAAGAATTCCAGGGCTGAAGACTGGGTCCTTTGTGTGCTTAGTTGTGGAATGAGATCAAATCACTCCAGGAGTTGATACCCTGCATTATTAGCCTTTGGTGAATGTGTGGTTCCACGATGCTGTTCAGGAGTACATCCATGGCTTCTCATATTTCTTTGCACAAATATAATTGAGCAGCTTGAGTTCAGGCTACATTATTTTTTGAGAAAATTAGTAATCATGTTAATGTGATGTTTTCTGGCAGTACACAAAGTCAAGCTTTCATTGGAAAATAGCTATTATAATTCAGCAATTTCAGTTTTCATATGCAACCTTGATTCATTTTTGCTCAAAATAGTTCAACCTATAAATAGGCATACAAAGATGTAGGAGAAAGAAATCACTAGCTCAGTTTCTATGGTATGTAACATTGTAGGAGAGCTGAGGAAACTCACGCACAGCAGTGGGTTTTCGATGATGGAGAGACAATAATAGCTATTATGATTATGCTAAATATATTAATGCTTGTGAATTTCTCAAGCCAAGAAACGCAGTGTTTCTGTTGCCCTGGATCTGGGAGGCACCCTGGTGCCCATCCTCAGACAGGGCCTGTGGTGCCTCTGTGCCACAGTGCTTATCAGAGGGCATCATGTCTGTCTATCCCTCAGACCCACTTCACAAAGCTGTAAGACCCGTTACGCTCCAGGTATTGTTTCATCTTTGAACTTTCAGCAAGCCAGAGCATGCCATGTTTCATAATGTTGCTTAGGAAGGGGTTCTTGCGTGAGCCTGTCAATGATACTGGGGTTACGATTTGGCTTTCCAGTGGCTTATAGTTTACTCACAGATTGCTCAGGAGGAAAAACAAGAGGAGAGTGAGCGAACGAAAGGGAGAGGGCACCATCACCATTCCCAGCACCAACTTTCCTTGTGAGTCCTTTCAACAAAACTACAGGCTCAGAGCCTAGAATTAACTGGCACTCATTCTATGCCACCTGGTGATAGTGACAAATGAACCTACTTCAGAGCAGGAGCCAATATCTGCATATCAAGGAGCTGCAGGGATGACAATGAAAAGGTGCATGGCAAGTGATGAATGGTCACATGTGGATGCCAGTGAGCCCCTTGCTCCAGAGATGGATAGTTTAATTGTTCCCGAGTTGAATTCATACCACAGACACCATAAACAACTTAGTTTAATCAACCAGAAACATGTGCTGTCATAGATTTAAATTCATAGCCGCTTATGCTTCTATATAGAAAGCTATGGAGATGCGTGTTTCACAAAGACATAACAGCACAAAAGATACTGACGCCATCCCCATAATTTAGACTGGACTGTCTGTTTGCCCTGCAGAGTCTGCACTTAATTAACAACAGGGTGTTTATCAGACGGCACATTCAGATGAACCTATTTTCCATTTCATCTGTTTTTGAAAAGGTCAACCTTTCTACAGAAAAATATTTCTATTCTATGATTTCCTTAATTTTTTTCTGGAATTTCTCATTTATCAATACGTCTCTTCTTTACTCAAGATTTATTTTTTCTGTTTTCTATATAGCAATTTAATTTTAAGACCCCTTAACATGGCTTTGAAAGTTCAGGACTCATGAGTGGGCAGTTTTCAATTTTCTTATTTAAAAAAAAATTATTCTCTTGCCATTTCTTCTTAGTATGTATTGGCTTTCTGGCCAGAGGCACATGCTCTGTAAGCTTGTTGCTCCTGTTTCATCTGAACCTCACTCTGATACCAGATCTTCTTTCCATTTAATCCCAGGAATTATTGCTCCCCAGTTCTATAATGTTTGCATCTTTTTTTCTTAATTGGTGCTTGCAAGTTGAGAGGCAAACACGTTATATTTGAAAGTCATTTGGATTTAAATTAATATTTTAGTTCTAGCTTAAGAGTTCACAGGGGATATGTCAGAAAATAGATATAGTAAACTCTGTTTCCAATTTGTGTGTGTTTGGTTGATACCATTCCTTTGTTCTGAAAAGGATTTAGGGGAATTGCTCCTTCTAGGAGGCCTTGATAGCAAAGGTTTAGCTCCCAGCAGGAAACACCTGCCTTCTGAAGCGTTACAGGCTCACATTCAATCAGTGGGCTCTGCCTCTGGAGAAAGACAACAGTTTATATCACAAAATGGGTAAAAGAGCATCTTGAGTCATGGGGTACAAACTTGAATTACCAAACTGTTGTAAGATAAGATAGCTCTTCTGACTTTAACAGACAGGAGGAATTAAGGAATCTGGGTACTTTCACTATAGAATAAATCCTATGTCTTCATCCCACTTTCTAAAGATTACACTATCCATTATGCAAACTCATGATAAGTACAGCTCCTCTTCCCAGGAGACTTTAAATATCTTTATTTTATTGTAATTAATTAACTCATTAAATTTTTTCTTGAAACCAAGTCCCAAAGATGTAGAGGCCTAATTGATAAATTGGTGGGTTTTATTAGACAGCATTATCCTACGATGGAAGCAATAGAACCTGTTAAATAAGAGTGACCAGAGCAAAGGCCTTACCAGTAAAGTGCCTGGCCCAGGACAAATGTTAAGGCTGGTGACCAGACAAGGAAGGGAGGGAAACTTTAATAACTACATCCAATTCACTGATCTCTTCTCATGACTGTGCTCTCTGCTCAGAGCAGTCCAGGTGTCTATCTCCAAATGCTGGGCTCCCCAGGGACTTCCTACTGAACCACTCACCTTTATTTCACCTAGGTTTCCAACCACAGATCATAGCTGCTGCACCTTCAGGATAGGGCTTCTTAATTCCCCCAACTTCCTGTGTTTATTCACATGGAAGGAGCAGTACTATTGTTAGAAGGGTATCAGGGGCTATCCTAAGTTCTGAGGGTGGGACAGATACCGAGGGCTCAATCCTTGATGGTAGCCACTCCTAATTTTCAAAATAGGACGGCTATGCAGGATGGAGGGTGTGTCTGCTGTGTATTTATTCTGTACACAAACAGCTAAGCCCCCAGTGTGTTCACAGTTTTTACACCTTTATGACTTCCATATGCCCAATGTGGAGGATGAGAGAGGTTAATTTACCTGGTATTGCTCTGCTGGTAAGTGAAAAGAGCTCAGGGCTCAGCAGTGTGTATTGGAGAGATACTACTTTTGATGGACTGGAGAGAAGTAGGAGCACTTACCATGGTGCTCATGCAGTAGGAGCTGGGCAGGAGGAAGTGGGTGGGCACAGGCCTGGATGCCATGCTGTGCAGGATGTGTTCATTGAGTCACATGACTCAATGCTTACCACATGCCAGGCGCTGTTCCAAGTGCTGTGTGGAGAAAACTGTTCAGAGATATTCTTTGCCTTCCAGAGCTCATGTGCTAGTGGAACATGGCTGTCCAGGGGCAGTGACGCAGACTCGGGTGTTCGCAGCTATCCCCAGACGTTCAGTTGTTCAGCTGTTACGTATTCCCTCTGATGGATGGCAGACTATACACACTGGCTTGTCTACCCGCACACAGTTGTGAGGTGGGCCACAAGGCCTTTATCACATGCATGTGTACCAGTCCTTGTCCGCCTGTATGTCCACATGTGGTCATGTTAGCACTCACAGGCACATTATGTGACTGCTGGACCCAGCAGCTCTTCCCACCCTGGCCAGTGATTTACATGCACATGTTTCTTTAGACAAAATGCTGCTTCTTTTGCCCATGAGGATGGCTTTTCAGGAGCAGTAGGTGCTCCTGATTTCGAGCTTGTTCCTGTGCTTTTCACCTTCTCTGTGGTCTCAGATGCTGGGGAAAGTGGGACAGTGCTTCTTTCTGTGTTTATTAATCTGGCCTTTGGCTACTGCACTTCCTGACCCTATCCATCACTCTGTCAGGGCTAGAGACCAACATGGCAGGGCAGATGGGGTGAGAAACATTCCTCTGCCCATCTCCCTTTCTCCCGTCTCCAACATCCTCCAACTGCAGGAGACTTGAGAGAAAGCCAATGATAACTAGTTATCTTGTGATCTGTTAGGAAAAGAGCAAACAAATTACACCATGGGTAGAATGCCCATTACACAAATGAAAACATAAGTTCCAATATCTGTGAAAGATTCATTGAAGAAAAAAATATTAGAGTAGATTCAAGGTTATCCTTATAACAACATGATTCACTCTCCCCTGCATTCAAATTTGCTTTATTGAGTTGGGATACAAGATTGATTTACTGGAATTGCAATAATGCAAGCTGTGTTCATGGAAGTTTATCACATATGAAAATAATATTAATTTCCTCTAGCTTTTCAATATTTTGTCATGAAATTTCATATATACCTTGATGACTTTTTATCTTTTCCATTCATTCATGTGAAAACACTAAATGAAAATCATTTTTGCCTCAGTATTTTTTAACCTGAGTTCTCAAAATAATGATTTCCCCAGTTAATGCATACATATATAGCTACAGAATGGAAAGTTCATTTAGTAATTGCAAAAGAAATAATGGCTTTAATAACCACCGCTCCACTTGGTGTCTGCCTCTGAGCATTGTTAGAAAAATAAGCTTCATCAGATTCCTTGTGGCCCTGTTTTCTTGGAAGGTTCTATTTATGTCTTTCTAATTTTGACTGTATTTTGACATTTTCAAGTAAGTGTATGGCATCTGTTGAATAAATGATCACTCAAAATGGATTTGCCTCAATTATCACTCTAGGTTTAATCTCTTTGACTGTAAACTCACCTTTCCTCACTTCTGTCCAACATGACACCTGTATTCTTGCTGGAACATCATCCTTAGGAGGGGCTTCAGCTTTGCCCTTTGCATTAAAAAGAGTCCTACTGCCCAGACTTTTAAATATCCCTCCTATTCCTCTTCCTATTATTGCATGCATGATGTTCTTCTCAAATGTGCACTCAACATCTTTAAGAGAGTGTATTTGGTTGTAGCACATTTTGCTCTTCTACTGAATTTCCAAGTTACATTTGAAGCCACCACATTAGTTACTTTGTCTAACCCTAATTGTTTGCTGTTAAATAAACTTCATTAAACTTCAACAGCACCAGTTTTTAGATTTTATTTTTCTATAGCATTCCAATGGTAAAATTTTCCTTTTTTTTCCATATTTAATCATGAAGGACAATCTAGCATTGTCCAGATTATGTTTGTGATCTATTTGTTTTGTGAATTAACATTGAAAGAATGAATTACTGTAACTTTTCCTCAAAGACAATGATTAATAACTACATGAAACTTAGTTATTGCTGAAAAATTTATTAATTTTGGAATATATTTCACAGTGATTGCACCATTACTTGGGTGTATTTTATAAGGTGCAACATGGCTAGAAGCAGCAGTGCTCAAAGACCCGCCTTTAAATATTTTAAAAAATATGTACACATACACATACCTTTTTTTCTTTTT
The DNA here is from genome assembly GCF_040802235.1 of Manis javanica. Lineage (NCBI taxonomy): Eukaryota > Metazoa > Chordata > Mammalia > Pholidota > Manidae > Manis > Manis javanica. Next base: position 68,393,874 of record NC_133162.1, read on the forward strand.
TTCCCCTTTTGGACTGAGATGAGCATCTGGTTTCAGTTCTCTTATGTGTTTTCTCAGTACTATTACAGTTATTCTGAAATATCTATCAGAACAATGTGTGGATCTTAGAACTAATAGGTAAATTCAGGAAGGTGACAGGGTACAAGCCCAACCAAACATGCATAAAGATTATATGTCTGTATCATAGTGAGCATGGGAATAAAATAAAAGCTACAGTACCATTTATTTATAAATCATTCCAAAGTAGGACAATTAGGTGAAAATTTAAAAAACACATATAGACTCTGTATGCTGAAAATTACAAAATGCTAATAAAAGAAATCAAAGAAAACCTAAATAAATGGAAAAACATATAGTGTTCATGGATTGGAAAACTCACATAAGAAAGATGTTCATACTTTTGAGATTGATACTAATTTGTGTGAAAATTCCATAAGCTTTTTCTGTAGATAAAATTATTCTGAAATTTGTGTTGACAAGTTACAGAACAGTAAAAATAATTAGAAAAAGAATAACGAAGTGGGAAGAACCACTCTACTCAATATTGAAACTTACATGGTTGTAGTAATTAAGGTAGAATGGTATCAACAGAAAGGTAGATAAAAATCAATGGAACCGAGTAGAAAAGCCAGAAACAGACTCATGCAATTTCCCCAAGTGATTTTGACAAAGGTGCTAAGGCAGTTCAACTGAGGAATGGTACACTTTACAACAAATGGTTCTGGAGTAGTTGGATATTCACATGGAAAAAAACCTGAACCTTAACAAAGACCTCACAACTTACAAAAAATTAACTCAAAATAGGTTAAGCACTTAAAAAAACAATAAAACTATAAAATGAACAATGTAATGTAATGTATATATAAAACTACAAATTTTAGGGAAAAAAAATTAGATAATTGGGATCTAGCACTCACAACAGTGTTCTTCAACTTGATGCCCAAAACACATTATATAAAGGGAAATGTTGATGAATTGGAGCTCATCAAAATTAAAAACTTTTACTCTGAGACATACCTTGGTAAGAGGATGAAAAGGCAAGGTACAGACTGGGAGAAAAAATTCTTCAAGCTATATGCTGACCAAAGGACTAATACCCAGAATGCAAATATAACTCTCAAAATTCAACAGTTAAACAAAAAAATCTAATTAGAAAATGAGCCAAAGACATTAAGAGACATTTCACTGTAGAGGATATACAGAGGAAAAGTAGGCACATGAAAAGATGCTTGGCATTATTAGCCATTATGGGAATGCAAATTAAAACCATAATTAGATATCACTTATATACCTATCAGAATGGCTAAAATTAAAAATAAAAGAAAGTAAACTGCCCACACTAAATACTTATGGGGATGCAGAGAAATTTCTTGCTGATGGGAATGTCAGATGGTACAACACTCTAGAAAAGTTTGCCAATTTCTTATAAGACTATACATGCAAATGCCATTTGACCCAGCAATTGCACTCTTGGGCATTGACCCCCAAAAAATTGAAACATATTCACACAGAAACCTTTACATAAATGTTTATAGCAGCTGTATTCAAAATAGCCCCAAACTGTAAACAACCCAAATGTCCTTCAACAGACGAATAATTAGACAAACTGTAAATATAGCCAAACTGTGGAATACTACCCAGCAATTAAAAAGATTGAACTATTGATGTAATAAATAATTTCGGTAAATGTACAGGAAATCATGCTACATTTAAAAAGCAATCCAAAAAGGGTCAGTACTGTATGATTCCAATTGTATAACATTCTTGAAGTGACCAAAATAAATACAGAACAAATCTGTAATTTCCCAGGTTTAAGGAAGTTACAAGGGTAGAAAGGAAGTGGGTGTGGCTATGAAAGGGCAACATAAGCTTTCCTTGTGGTACAAAAATGCTCTGCATCTTGAGTTCATCAGTGCCAGTCCTGCTGTGACTTTGCACCATGGTTTCAGAAGATACTGCTATGGGAGAAACTGGGTAAACTTACATGGGATCGCTCTGTAGCATTTCCTGCAAAAGCCTCTCAATCTGCCATTACCTCAAAATAGCATGTTTAGTTAAAACAAACAAGCAAAAAGACATCTGGAGGAGACGTTCAGTCCCTCTGTGAGTAGCTCCCTTGATTCTCCTGCAGAAGTGGGGACCTCATTTTCAGGTACAATTGGGCTCTTCTGCCTCCAAGCCAGGTGGCCCTACACTGAACCCAATGTTTTCTTAAGCCCCATGGTCTGGCAACCTAAACATTTGACAGATACTGCAGAAATGATAACAGTAGATCTAATATGATCATGAAAGCTTATTTGATAACAGCAATGCTCAGGAAGAATGACTTGAAGACCACGATTTTTAAAACTTACGCCTGGAGTAAGCCTGGAGAGGACAGAACCGAATGCCTGGGTTCAACTATTACTGAGCCAGCACAGAATTGGGTTTATAGACTCATGCTTTGAGGATCCTATAAGAACTATCTTCTTTATCCTGATAACTCTAGAACTTCTTTGAGGCATTCTATTTTCCTCTGGGCATTTTGAATTACATGATCAGGTTATCTCCTTCTCTTGGGCTCTTGAGATGTTGGAGCTCAATTTGCACCAGTCCCTAGTCATGTATGGGTCATTATGATACTCTCAGGCTTGTCCAGCTGTTTTCTCTTTGTTTCTTGTCCCACCTTTAAATTATCTTGTTAAAGCTTATGAGTCCTTAGAAACTGTCTCAAATCTGTTGTAATAAAAATAAAGTCAATAAATGTATGCAGTACTTTTATCGCCATGACTAATATATTATAACTGAGATTTTGTGCCTCTTTATCCCCTTCATCTATATCACCCACATACACTTCAATAATTACATTGAAAATTTATACATTTGTAATACTATGTATATATATATATACATATATTGATGCATATCTTCTTCAGTCTCTTAATGTGCCATAATTACACGGGCCTGTTCTGGATGCACACTGAAGAATTAGGGAAATGTCTATTACTGAAACCTCTATAGGCCCCCTAAAAACTCACCTTTATCAAGCATAGTTGAGCAAACTTTGTTTTTACTCTCCTTCTTTTGACTTTCTCTTCTTAGCCCTCTGATGGACAAGCTAGTTTGAACTTTCTCCCCTGGTTTTGGCCTTTGACATCCTTCCAGTATGCTCTGCCCCACTTCTCACCAAGGGAAATAAGTATTCCATGCTATCCCTCAGTTCCATGGGATTTGTCTGCAAAGAGAAATGGCCTCAAGGTTCTGGACATGTATTCTAACTCAATTTTAGTCTCAGTTTCCTCTGATGGAAACCGTTCTTTGACCATTTCACTCCCCACTAAACTCAGTTCATATTTTAAACCCTCTTCAGAGTGGCTAGTTTATTTAGCCATAAATAAAATTAGCCTTGATTGATACAGAATGGGCAAAGCATTTTTTTCGATCAATGGAAGATATCGAGTCTGTCATTTCTAGAGCCATTTCTAGAGTGACTATGAAATACTAGATTTTTAAATAAGGTATGTTGTGTAACTAATAAACTTAGCAATACTATTGCTCTGTTTATGGAGTGTGTATGTATTTGTAGGTTTGGTGTTACATACATGCATACATCACACCCATAGTGTGCTATATCATTCCCAAGGAAATAATCTCTCTGGCTTGTTTTTTGTAAAGACCATGAACATTTTAAATCTGTACCAATATGCCTGCTCTGTCTTGGGTTCCTGCTTTACCATATGATTTTTTCTCCTCACACTGAAGCTGACACATGTCCTTGGGGTCCTCTGTGGTTTTTTGCCCATCTACTTATACTCTCCTATTTTCCATTCCTAGAATATCTGAATTTGTCATGCATAATATTTGATGTTTCATGTACTTGAGGGATATTAATATTGGAGGATAGCAGCTGTAGACCAATCAGTAGTGGTTGTGGTTCTATTTGTTCCCTTCCAGACTTTTTTCCTGTTTATTTACAGATCCTGAACATGGTAAGTTCATAACCAAGGGTTTTTAAGAAACAACAAAAGATAAAAATACAAATTCCTAATGAATTTGAATAATGTGTGCAAATAAATCAAGAAGCCCCAGAGTGAAATTTAAGATCAAAAAATGTAAGCATGAGATGCATATGCGTATCTCTGACAAATATAAAAAAGTATTGCTATATTCAACCTATTTATGACTACTGTTAAATCTTACTATTATTTTTTTTATATACACAAGTCCTTGGTCGTTTTTGTTTCACTAAGAATGTGACTGATCCTTCCCAAACCTGAGAGAGTTGAACGAGTGCAGTGTTAACCATGAACAGTTGAATTCCTGAAACAAAAATAAATATGGCAGATTCCATTTAAAATGTAGATGAAATTCTATGGAAAGGAACAAAGATGGATGATGGTACTGTAATAGAATCGCTTGGTTGCCAGCTATGAGCGTCATTCAAGAGTGGCAGGTGTATTGTAGAGGCATTAACAATGAGCTTTGTTTCAAATCTCTAACTCTGTGACCTCGATTAAGTCCATTTTTGTTAAGGGTGCATTTTTAATAGATGTGACCCTCTGGGATCCTGGGTAAAAAGGGGAAGCGTCAGAAAGAAATTTTGCTAACAGAGTCTTAGAGAATTTCACTGTCATGCCGTCTTCCATGTCCGGGAGCTGAGTCATGCGCATTTCCAACCTACTTCCCTAAAATGGACATTCTGAAAATGTCTTAGAGGAGAAATAAAGAAAAACTCTCCTTCCTCTGAAACCTTTCAGCCCTCAACAATTACCATCCACAGTGATTTTATTCAGGAGCATTCAATCTGCAATTTTCACCTGTGACCTTTGGAGAATTTGGCGAAATCTGTTGTCATACTTTTGTTATCTATATTTTTTTAGCACCCTCTGCCAGTTGGTAGACTATCTTGGTATTTATTTTTCTCTCCAAATTTATTTACTAATGTGACATGTATTTGCTGAATTTCCTATATGGTAGGTGCAGTGTTAAGCTCAGGAAACCCAAAGGTGAACAAAATCAGAGAAACAAAACAAAAAAGGCTTCTTAAGGAGCTTAAGTAATTCAAATAATTACATGGATAGATGTAAAATCATCACTAAAATAAGTTCTTTGAGGAAGAGATCCTTGTGCCAGCTGTGCATGTGATATTGGCTTTTACCTAATCACGGAAGTGGGGCCAGGCTATCTTGAGGAAATGATCATTTAGCTGGTATCCAATGGATAAGCATGAGTGATCTGGTGAAAGGTGGGAAGAGGGGCATTGCAAGGGGAGGAAGTGACATGTAAGCAGGACTTGTGTTCAGGTAGGAGAGGGCTTAATGCAAAGTCATTATGGCTGGAGGTGAGAGAGGAAGAGGTAGGGCTGGGAGAGTGTGGTGAACACACGGAGTGCCGGACATCCTGTGTTGTGCATTTGAGGGTTTATCCTCATTTACTAAGCAGTGTTGAGACTGGATGGGGCAATGTCATCTGTTTTTTAATCTGTAAAGACCATCCTGCCTGTTGCGTGGAGAATGGATTTAAGGGGAATTTCTCAGATGCACGTGTAACGGGGTCAGGGCAATTGCATGGACTAGATGGGATGTGGTTGTGGAGGAAAGCAGATGATATGAGCTATTTTAGAGAATAAATTCAACAAGACAGGAAGCAGTGAGAGTTGAGGAAGCTAATGATCAATATCAGGGCTGAAGATGAATGTCAATATTGCTTACAGCATGAATATCAACTAGTGAGAGAAGGATAATGTTTTTAACACAACAGGAGTATTTGACAGGTCTTAGTGGAGAAGATGAGACAGGTTGGCCAAGAGACGCTCCCTTTGTTCTGACTAAAGTCACCCATAAGGAGGGCCCTAAATCTTTCTGACCTTTCAGTTCACTGATTCATTAATGGAATAATGTATGTGAAAACTCCTTGTAGTACATTTGTGTGTGTATATACTCATATGCATTGTATTATATAAATATATGTTGTTATATACATATGGAATTATTACAGTATATATATAAAATATATGTATGATGTTATATCTATTATTGTATGCATTATTCTCTCTCTTTTCTTCAAGGAGATCATAGACTGGGAAGTGTTGAGCCATTATATACACCATTATTATTTTGAATCAAGAAAAATTTTGGAACCTATTCCCCAGACATATTTCTTAACTATCTACAAGTAATGTGTGAATGGTTTGATACTTGTTTATTAAAGCCTACTGGGCCATAACTGTGTTATTATATGATTTTTAATGTCTATTGAATGAGCTCATTTTTATGTATGTAAATATTATGTAACACCTTTAATATTTATACTTTTGCTAAAATTCCTTATTGAATTTTCACCTTTGACTACCTTTGACATTTTTAGAATGAGGCTAAGATCCATTAAGAAGAAATATAAAGAGAAAGTCTCAAGTTTGTATTTTGACACTCATTATTAGATTATGAGTGTATACACACACACACACATGTATTACAATGAGTTTTCATATGCATTTTTCCATTAATGAATCAGTGAACTGAAAGGTCAGAAAGGTTTAGGGCCTTCCTTATGGGTGACTTTAGTCATAACAAAGGGAGTGTCTCTCAGTCACCCTGTCTCATCCTCTCGACTAAGACCTGTCAAATACTCTTGTGTTAAAAAGGCAGTAAGCCTTGCTGACCAGGACCTAGGATCACTGCCCCTCTAGCGTTGCTGCTCAGAATCCTTTCTGTTGCCTTTAACATACCAGACCGTTAGAGTAGCTCTGTGGTACAGAGCCTTTTATGGTTAAAAGGCTAACTCGAAGGATATTGTGTATGGAACTTAAAAGAAAAATTCCTAAAACTGTAGGTTCAGGATGTTGTGGGAAGGAGATACAGAGAGGAAGGAAAGAATAAGGATTCTGTCTTCTCATATCAAGCCGTCCGTTGGGCTGAGGGAGAGAGGCCTTGGATAAGAAAGGCCTCGGGTGGATTTCTGAAGGAGACAGTGCATCAGGCTGCCCAGAGTATCCTGGACACCGTCAGCTCAGGGTCAGCCTGGGAGGCTAGAGGACCAGGCAGGGAGAGGCTTCCTGTTCCTGGGCCGTGAGTGAGTTTGGGTGCAGTGACATGCCTGTGGCCTCAGGGCAGAACCTCTGCCATGGGACTGGGTTTAAACCAATGGGTCAGTTTCTAGATAAAGGATCTGGCAAAAACTCGGAGATTGTCAGTCAATAAGTTAACTAGAGGCTGAGCCAATGGGGAATGGAGGGCTCACTTTGCCCAGGATCATCATAATCCAAGTAATAGCTGATACTGAGGAGGGCTACTGTAAACTCTTTGCATGTGATTAGTCACTTAATCCTTACTCACACCCTATGAGGTAACTATATAATCTGCAGTGTACAGATGAGGAAATTGAGTACAGAAAGGCTCAGTGACTTTCTCAGCATCACATAGCTAATAAGTGGAGAGCCTGGATTGGATGCAAGGCAGTGGGGTCCAAGAATGGCTGTACCGGCCATGCGTGAGCACGCCCCCCACAAGCTACAGGAGTGAGGCCGGCCTAAGTTAAATGGCCAAGTAGATTAGGGCTACAGAGCCAGCCCTCCACATTTTTTTTGTAAATGTTTTCGTGGAACACAGTCATGCTCATTTGTTTCTGTACTGTCGTGGCTACTTTGAAGTTCCAACCTCAGAGTTGAGTAGTTGTGACAGAGACCATATGGCCTACAAGACTTCAGTTATTCACTCTCCGGCCCTTTGTGGAAAAATATTTGCTGACCCCTGCAGTGGGCAAAAGCTGTCCAAAGCTCCAGCCAGGAGACATCCAAAGAATGAAATGGATCCAATAAACTACCAATGCCATGAGGTCGCAAGAAATAGCCGAGACAGTGACGCATAGCTGGATGCCTTTCTCGCTGAAAGGCAGAAGGAAGTGCTTTACCAAAGAGCAACCCAATGCTACCTGAAAAGATTATTTTAATTACTCGCTTGGCCTAAACTGTAAATTATAATCCTCAGGGGCCCTGGAAGAATGCCAGACAGTTATAAACAAGTGAAGTGTAAATGTGTTTATTAATTTGGGGATGAATAGAGAGTAGAAGTTACTGTTTAGGTTTCATATTTTTTAAAAAATAGTTTTTTGTGATACTTACTGAGGTATTTATGGGTGAAATGGTATGCTATCTTGGATTTGCCTTAAAATACTACAGCAAAAAGAAAAATAAAAGTGTGGAGTATGGTGAGAAAAAGAGCCAAACTAATGATACTTGTTTAAGCTTACTGATTAATGTATTAGGGTTTCTTCTACCATTCTTTCTACTTTTGTTTAAAAATGCCCATAGTCCAATTAAAAAAAAAAAAACTAAGTTATTAAGGCAGGTTCCATATTTTCTCATGAACTGAATTCAGAAAAAAACTATTTTCAAATCATATGCTTGTCATAACATTCATCTGTTATTTTCTTTGTCCCACTGGAAAAGAATTGATGAATTGGCACAAAGCATAAATAAAAGGAGATTGAAGATTGGGTGCTTACCAATTATTTGACAGCTTTCCTTCACCCTATTTGACACTATTGCCTGCATGAACTGGAGTATGAGGGCTGGCACCCAGTACAGGAGAGTTCCTGCCCACTGAGAATCACAAATGAACAGTCCCTTCTTGCTTCTTTTACTTCCCGGCTGGATAGACTGTGAAATGCACAGGCTTTACATCAGACCGTCCAGAAAGGAGGCAGATACACCCTGACTAAAGAAAACACCTTTTAAGAGGAGATCATTTTTCTATTATTAAAAAAAGGAAGAGGTGAAATACGCGTAAAATATCTCTTGTAGCAATTAATTTGAATATTACATTCATCAGCATATAATATTTGTGTTGTGTTTTAACAATACTATCTAACACCTGTTAAAAACAAGCTTTCAGTATGTCAATCAAACTGACAATTCTGAAAATATCACAGAACCATTTTTTTACATCTCTTTTACCAAACTGGCACTGGCACCATAATTTCCATTTTGGTTTCTAATTTGATCCTAAAAAGTATACATTTGTGTCTTCTTAATTTTCAAGCACTTAAAATTTTTGATCTTTTAAGATATAAATATTTATTTTGATTTTCTTTATATATGAAGGAAATAAGGTTCTTTATATAGGTAGTCATTAATTCTTTGAACAATTATTGAGTGCCCTGTACCAGGCATTTTTGTGGGCATGAGAGGAGGAGCAAGAAGCAAAACAGAGCCCTGCTGTCTGACCAGCTACTTTCTAGAGTTTGAAAATCAGATTGCTGTGATTGCATTTAATTCGTCTACCTAATATAAATTTTGTTTACTAATTCTAACCATTCTGAAAGAAGTAAATCAAAATGTCCCACTATCATTATAGGTTTTATCACAGTCTCTTGGCATATTTTAATTCATTTTGTTATCATTAAACTACAATTACTTGAAGAACATTATGTTTATTAGACTTTCCCCTTCACCAAGCCCTCCCCACAAACCCCATTACAGTCACTGTCCATCAGCATAGTAAGATGCTATAGAATCACTACTTGTTTTCTCTGTGTTGCACATCCCTCCCTATGCCTCCCACCCCCCACATTATACATGCTAATTGTAAGGCCCCCTTTCTTTTTCCCCGCCCTTGTCCCTCCCTTCCCACCCATCCTCCCCAGTCCCTTTTCCTTTGGTAACTGTTAGTCCATTCATGGGTTCTGTGATTCTGCTGCTGTTTTGTTCCTTCAGTTTTTCTTTGTTCTTATACTCCACATATGAGTGAAATCATTCTGTATATTGCTTTGGGCAGGATGGCCATTGTGATGATATTAATTCTTCCTAGCCAAGAGCATGGGATGAGTTTCCATTTGTTAGTGTCCTCTTTAATTTCTCTTAAGAGAGTCTTGTAGTTTTCAGGGTATAAGCCTTTCACTTCCTTGGATAGGTTATTCCTAAGTATTTCATTCTTTTTGATGTAATTGTGAATGGAATTGTTTTCCTGATTTCTCTTTCTATTAGTTCATTGTTAGTGTATAGGAAAGCCACAGATTTCTGTGTGTTAATTTTGTACCCTGCTACTTTGCTGTATTCCGATATCAGTTCTAGTAGTTTTGGAGTAGAGTCTTTAGGGTTTTTTATGTACAATATCATGTCATCTGCAGATAGTGACAGTTTGATGTCTTCTTTACCAATCTGGATTCCTTGTATTTCTTTGCTTTGTCTAATTGCCATAGCTAGGTCCTCCAGTACTATGTTGAATAACAGTGGGGAGAGTGGGCATCCCTGTCTTGTTCCCGATTGCAGAGGAAAAGCTTTCAGCTTCTCGCTGTTCAGTATGATGTTAGCTGTGGGTTTATCATATATGGCCTTTATTATGTTGAGGTACTTGCCCTTTATACCTATTTTGTTGAGAGTTTTTATCATGAATGGATGTTGAATTTTGTTAAATGCATTTTCAGCATCTATGGAGATAATCATGTGGTTTTTGTCCTTATTTTTGTTGATGTGGTGGATGATGTTGATGGATTTTCGAATGTTATACCATCCTTGCATCCCTGGGATGAATCCCACTTGGTCATGGTGTATGATCCTTTTGATGTATTTTTGAATTCAGTTTGCTAATATTTTGTTGAGTATTTTTGCATCTACATTCATCAGGGATATTGGTCTGTAGTTTTCTTTTTTGGTGGGGTCTTTGCCTGGTTATGGTATTAGGGTAATGTTGGCTTCATAGAATGAGTTTGGGAGTATTTTAAGGAGAATGGGTATTATGTCTTCTCTGTATGTCTGATAAAATTCCAAGGTAAATCCATCTGGCCCCGGGGGTTTTGTTCTTGGGTAGTTTTTTGATTACCACTTCAATTTCTTTGCTGGTAATTGGTTTGTTTAGATTTTCTCTTTCTTTCTGGGTCAGTCTTGGAAGGTTGTATTTTTCTAGGAAGTTGTCTATGTCTTCTAGGTTTTCCTGCTTCTTAGCATATAGGTTTTCATAGTATTCTCCAATAATTCTTTGTATTTCTGTTGGGTCTGTCATGATGTTTCCTTTCTCATTTCTCTTTCTGTTGATGTGTGTTGATTCTCTTTTTCTCTTAGTAAGTCTGGCTAGAGGCTTATCTATTTTGTTTATTTTCTAAAAGAACCAGCTCTTGGTTTCATTGATTTTTTCTATTGTTTTATTCTTCTTAATTTTATTTATTTCTTCTTTTATCTTTATTACGTCCCTCCTTCTGCTGACTTTAGGCTTCATTTGTTCTTTTTCCAATTTCAATAATTGTGATGTTAGACTATTCATTTGGGTTTGTTCTTCCTTCTTTAAATATGCCTGGATTGCTATATACTTTCCTCTTAAGACTGCTTTTGCTGTATCCCACAGTAGTTGGGGCTTTGTGTTGTTGTTGTCATTTGTTTCCATATATTGCTGGATCTCCATTTTAATTTGGTCATTGATCCATTGATTATTTAGGAGCATGTTGTTAAGCCTCCATTTGTTTGTGAGCCTTTTTGCTTTCTTTGTACAATTTAGTTCTAGTTTTATACCTTTGTGGTTTGAAAAGTTTGTTGGTAGAATTTCAATCTTTTTAAATTTACTGAGGCTCTTTTTGTGGCCTAGTATGTGGTCTATTCTGGAGAATGTTCCATGTACACTTGAGAAGAATGTGTATCCTGTTGCTTTTGGATGTAGAGTTCTATAGATGTCTTTTAGGTCCATATGTTCTAGTGTGTTGTTCAGTGCCTCTGTGTCCTTACTTATTTTCTGTCTGGTGGATCTGTCCTTTGGAGTGAATGGTGTTTTGTAGTCTCCTAAAATGAATGTATTACATTATATTTCCTCCTTTAGTTCTGTTAGTATTTGTTTCACATATGCTGGTGCTCCTGTGTTGAGTGCATATATATTTATGATGGTTATATCCTCTTGTTGGACTGAGTCCTTTATTATTATTTAATATCCTTCTTTATCTCTTGTTACTTTCTTTGTTTTGAAGTCTATTTTGTCTGTTACTAGTAATGCAACACCTGCTTTTTTCTCCCTGTTGTTTGCATGAAGTATCTTTTTCCATCCCTTGACTTTTAGTCTGTGCATGTCTTAGGGTTTGAGGTGAGTCTCTTGTAAGCAGCATATAGATGAGTCTTGTTTTTTTATCTATTCAGTGACTCTATGTCTTTTGATTGGTGCATTCAGTCAATTTACATTTAGGGTAATTATAGATAGGTAAGTACTTATTGCCATTGTAGGCTTTAGATTCATGGTTACCAAAGGTTCAAGGTAAATTTCCTTACTATCTAAGAGTCTAACTTAACTCACTTAGTATGCTGTTACAAAGGCAATCTAAAGCTTCTTTTCTGTTTCTCCTCCTTTTTCTTCCTCCTTCATTCTTTTTATATTAGGTATCATATTCTGTACTTTATGTCTGTCCCTTGATTGACTTTGGGGATAGTTAATTTAATTTTTCATTTGCTTAGTAATTAGGTGTTGTACTTTCTTTACTGTGGTTTTATTACCTCTGGTGACAGCTATTCAATCTTAGGAGCACTTCCATCTGTAGCAGTCCCTCCAAAATAGACTGTAGAGATGGTTTGTGGGAGGTAAATTCTCTCAGCTTTTGCTTATCTGGAAATTGTTTAGTCCCTCCTTCAAATTCAAATGATAATCTTGCTGGATAAAGTAATCTTGGTTCCAGGTCCTTCTGCTTCATGGCATTAAATACATCATGCCACTCCCTTCTTGTCTGTAAGGTTTCTGCTGAGAAGTCTGATGTTAGCCTGATGGGCTTTCCTTTGTATGTGATCTTATTTCTGTCTCTGGCTGCTTTTAATAGTCTGTCCTTATCCTTGATCTTTCCCATTTTAATTAATATGTGTCTTGGTGTTGTCTTCCTTGGGTCCTTTGTGTTGGAAGATCTGTGGATCTCCATGACCTGAAAGACTATATCCTTCCCCAGATTAGGGAAGTTTTCAGCAACTACCTCCTCAGAGACACTTTCTCTCCCTTTCTCTCTCTCTTCTTCTTCTAGTAACCCTATAATGCAAATACTGTTCCATTTGGATTGATCACACAGTTCTCTCAATATTTTTTCATTCTTAGAGATCCTTTTTTCTCTCTGTGCCTCAGCTTCTTTGTATTCCTCTTCTCTAGTTTCTGTTTCATTTATCATCTCCTCCACCATATCCAACCTGCTTTTAATATCCTCCATCATGATCTTCAATGATTGGATCTCTGACCTGAATTCATTCCTGAGTTCTTGGATGTCTTTCAGGACCTCCATTAGCATGTTGATGATTTTTATTTTGAACTCCCTTTCAGGAAGAGTCACAAGGTCCATATCATTTAAATCTTTCTTGGGAGTTGTATTAATAATTTTACTCTGGACCAGGTTTCATTGGTGTTTCATGTTTGTATATGTCCCCCTCTAGTGTCCAGAAGCTCTATTCTGAAGCAGCTCAGCCCCTGAAGCAATGTTGGGGGTCGCAGAGGAGTGGTATTTGTGCCTGGGGGGAGGAAAGAGCTGTTCCCTGTTTCCTGGCTGCTCTGCCTGTTTCCGTTGCCTGAACCAATGGGCCGAGCACACAGATATAAGCTTTTGTCCCAGAGCAGATGGATATGGATCTCTGCTTCCCACACACAGCCGGAATCCCAGTCTCCCCAGGAACTCCACCTGTCCCAGCTTTCCAACCCCATAATCAGAAGAGTATGATGAATGCACCATGAAATGTAGGTTTGTGCTCCCAGAGCAGATCTCCGGAGCTAGGTACTGAGCAGTCCTAAGCCTTCCACGCCCTCCCTGCTCCATTTTTCTTCCTCCCGCCAGTGAGCTGGGGTGGGAGAAGGGTTCAGGTCCCACAGAGCCACAGCTCTGGTACGTTACCCCATTCGTTGAAGTCTGCTCTTTTCTCCAGGTGTGTGCAATCTGGCGCCATCCTCTATCCTGTTGCTCTCTTAGGATTAGTTGCGCCAACTATATTTTCTAATTGTATCCAGTTTTAAGAGGAAGCCTCTGTCTCTCCTCTCACACTGCCATCTTTAATCCTCTCTCTTGGCATTTTTTATTTTTGAATTCTATATTAAAAATATATTTTTATTATTATTGTTTTTTGGTAAATGTTGCCTTTATTCCTAATAACGAACTACTTTATACTGATTGGTAATTCTAAGCTGAAATCTCACCTTGTCTGACATTGGTATTGGCAATTTTATTATTATTACTATTATTATTCTCATTATTAGTATTTTTTGGTTTTGCTTTGACTGCTTTTTTGTTGCCCAGCTTTTATTTGCAGTATTGAGGATCACTTTGGTTTAAACTTTTTTCAGGTCTTTTTCTGGTGTGTGTAAACAGCATAGTGCTTGAGTTTGTTTTATAATTCCATATAATACACTGTTATTTAATGTGAAAATTGACTGCATTTTCATTGAGGGTGACAATATGTGTAATTCCATCTTATTTTTGTTTATTATTTATTTTGCTTTTTTTGTCCTTTTTTTCAATTTGTTATAATTTACTTTGTTTTCTACTTCTTTGGGGGTTCTGTTTTATAATTCCAAAAAAGCTTGTTTTGCAGAAAAAATCTGTGTTGTACTTAAAATAATAATTTTATTGTAACCCACATGTATTTTACTAGCATTGCTTATAAAAGGAAGAAAACTGTTTTTCCAAGAGAATCCATACCATATTCACAGTCACATGTGACAAAAATTAATTAAACTTAAAAACTCTATTTCTCAGTCTCTAGTCACATTTCAACATCTCAAGAGTCATATGTGGCTAGTGGCATATGTGCATAGTAAATATTTGGAGAACATTTCTGTCACTGTAAAAAATTCTACTGGACCACACTGGTTTCTATACTATGTATACTGTATGTACTACTTATATACATTTTGGATTACATATAATAAATTTGGTGAGGTAATTGTTAGCTTAATATTAAAGATTGATAAATAAATTCAATTTCCTAATACAAATTTGTAGAAGAGCAATACAGTTTCACACCACAAGCCAGTTAAAATAATAATGTCTTAAGCGAGGGGTTTTTTAGCAATGAATCATTTTAGTTAAGTCAGGATGGCCCAGGTGAGCTTTGTGCAAACAAACTAGCCAGGACTCCATTTCATGATAACAAGATTTCAAATAAGTTTAAAACTGACAAGAAAGGACCTTCACTCCATGCACCTAATGTATGTAAGCTTAAGGTCCTTCATATACTTGACTTGTAAATAGTCTGAAGCTTTTACCATTTTCTCAATAATGGGTTGTAATGTCTGGCTTAATGCAATGTATTCTCAAAGCCCCTGTGTCAACAGTCTTCCTATTTTTTAAGATTATTCATTAACTGTTCTGTGAAATGTGTGGCTTTCAGATTCAACTACAGTTTTATCTGAGGTTGAATTAAATCATTCGAGACTCAACATTTTATTTCACTTTCCTAACATGAATAATCAAACATATATATCGTTTACCATCAGATGGGAATAAGATGTGCTCCATTTTCTCCACCAAGACACTATCAAGATCCTACTATTCTCTATTCACTTAAGGAAGATAAACCCTAGAATAATTTTAATGTTTCTTCCCATATAGACACATACACATGCACAGAAGGACACATAACCTACCACTGTCCCTTCTTATCCTTCCCAATTCATCTGAGGACTCCCGTATAATTTATTTGGAGGCTCATATCCTATTTTGTGCACTTTCATCAGCAGGGCATATGCCATACTTTTTAAAGTCGTTTCATTCGTCTTTGTAATACAATTAGAAAAATACTCTGTCACTTTTCAGTAGGTTATAAATGTCCCTTCTCCCTCCTTCCTTTGTAGGCATTTAGGTTGTTTTAAATTTTGCTCTTACAAGTAATGCAGGAATGGATAACATTTTCCTTTCTCGTGTAGTCAAGTAGGTCTAGAATACATTCCAAGAAGTAGAATTGTGGTATCGGTGTGCTTCTGTGTTTTGTTGGATAGTGCCAAATGGTTTTCCAAGGGTTTCTACCATCCACAAATGCTCCTAACTCAAAATGTATGGACATGCTGGTCTTCCTTCAGCTTTATCAGGAAATTACATTGCCAAAATTTGGGAACTTGGGGTGTTTTTTTTTTTTTTGAGAGGGCATCTCTCATATTTATTGATCAAATGGTTGTTAACAACAATAAAATTCAGTATAGGAGGGTCAACGCTCAATGTACAATCATTAATCCATCTCAAGCCTAATTCTCGTCAGTCTCCAATCTTCTGAAGCATGACGAACAAGTTCTTACATGGTGAACGAATTCTTACATAGTGAATAAATTCTTGCATGGTGAACAGTACAAGGGCATTCATCACAGAAACTTTCGGTTTTGATCATGCAATATGACCTATAAACAATCAGGTCAAATATGAATATTCGTTTGATTTTTATACTTGATTTATATGTTGATCCCACATTTCTCCTATTATTATTATTATTTTTATTTTTAATAAAATGCTGAAGTGGTAGGTAGATGCAAGATAAAGGTAGAAAACATAGTTTAGTGCTGTAAGAAGGCAAATGTAGATGATCAGATGATCAGGTGTGTGCCTATGGACTAAGTATTAATCCAGGCTAGACAAGGGCAGCAAGACATCCACGGATGCAGAAGATTTCTCTCAAAGCAGGGGGGGTGAGGTTCTGAGCCTCACCTCTATTGATCCCCAAATACTCACCTGATGGCCCCCCTGCGACTGTGCCTGTCTTAGGTTGTTCCTCCCTTGAGGAATCTTACCCGTCTCTGGCTAACCAGTCATCTTCCGGGGCCATACAGGGAAATGTAAAGTTGGTAAGTGAGAGAGAAGCCATATTGTTTGCAAAGGTTAGCTTTTTACTTCTTTGCAGATTTATGCCCTGTGGCTTCTATGCCCAGCACTTGTCTCGAGGTATCTTTAACACCTGGAGGAATTATGATACTCGGTAAATTCGATATGAGGCACGAATTCTATTTAAGGGTTGTAATTAGGAAGGAAGAAGAAAAGCTATAGATGTAGCATATGAAGGAAACTTGGGAGGATTGATTATTTCTTTGACATATCTTCTTGTAGAGTACCTTAAGTATGTATAGGTTTTAAACTACTAACTAATTTGCACACATATATTAACATAATAGGAATACGGTGACATAAACAAAGCAAATCTATAACTACCATCCATCTCCAGTGAAGCCAAGAAAACCATTTAGGCACCCTAGGCATTTGTGAAAATTTATCTATGATATGATGGATATTGTCCAACTGTACTTGAACTATCAGACAAATTAAAGCAGCCCATTTCTAGGATCTGTTCACATCCCATATGTTCTTTTAACCATAGATAGTCTATAGTCATGAGATTTTGGAGTGCTACAACTTGCATCCCTCCCAACTCCTGGATGAGTTCCAACAGTACAGATCCGGTCAAATTCGTTGTCTCACTGTATGCACATGAGCCTAGACATCTCCCTCCTCATTCTTATGGCAAGTCCAGGAGACGGTGGGCTGGATGCAGCCACAACCGCAGCATCGTCCGGATCCCTGTGGAGGCTTTTTGATGATCATCCCCCGGCACAAGTCCTCCAGAGAGTGCTGATGCCGGAAGCTCCTTCTCATATCGTATCTTAGTTCATTTTCTGGGTATCCAAGCTAGGCCTTGATCTTCTGCGTAGAAACAAACAGACCCTTTGCCCACACTTTGACATGCCCTTTATACCACTGTGCAGAACTCATTGGAGGTCAGCACACAGTAACTGCTTTTTTTTTTTTAATTAAGAGAAAGGAATATTATCAGAAAAGAGTACCTCCATAGCTGATCATCTGACACCCTTTAAGTGATCAACATTAAGGATATTTAAAGCATGTGTTGATCTTTGATTTACCTATAGTTTTATCCTGTTAAGGAGTAATCCCCCTTTTCTTTCTTTCTTTCTTTTTTTTTTTTTTAATTTTTAATCTACACTTACATGAAGAATACTATGTTTACTATGCTGTCCCCTATATCAGGTTATATCAGGTCCCCCCTAACAACCACATTACGGTTACTGTCCATCAGCTTAGCAAAATGTTGTAGAATCACTACTTGTCCTCTCTGTGTTGTGCAGCCCACCCTCCCCTTTCTGCCTCCCCCCATGCATGCTAATCTTAATACCCCCCTTCTTCTTCCCCCCCCCCTTATCCCTCCCTGCCCACCCATCCTCCCCAGTTCCTTTCCCTTTGGTACCTGTTAGTCCATTTTTGGGTTCTGTAATTCTGCTGCTGTTTTGTTCCTTCAGTTTTTCCTTTGTTCCTATACTCCTCAGATGAGTGAAATCATTTAGTATTTCTCTTTCTCCGCTTGGCTTATTTCACTGAGCATAATACTCTCCAGCTCCATCCATGTTGCTGCAAATGGTTGGATTTTTCCACTTCTTATGGCTGAGTAGTATTCCATTGTGTATATGTACCACATCTTCTTTATCCATTCATCTGCCGATGGACATTTAGGTTGCTTCCAATTCTTGGCTATTGTAAATAGTGCTGCAATAAACATAGGAGTGCATCTGTCTTTCTCAAACTTGATTGCTGCGTTCTTAGGGTAAATTCCTAGGAGTGGAATTCCTGGGTCAAATGGTAGGTCTGTTTTGAGCATTTTGATGTACCTCCATACTGCTTTCCACAATGGTTGAACTAATTTACATTCCCACCAGCAGTGTAGCAGGGTTCCCCGTTCTCCACAGCCTCGCCAACATTTGTTGTTGTTTGTCTTTTGGATGGCAGCTATCCTTACTGGTGTGAGGTGATACCTCATTGCAGTTTTAATTTGCATTTCTCTGATAATTAGCGATGTGGAGCATCTTTTCATGTGTCTTGGCCATCTGTATTTCTTTTTTGGAGAACTGTCTGTTCAGTTCTTCTGCCCATTTTTTAATTGGGTTATTTGTTTTTTGTTTGTTGAGGCGTGTGAGCTCTTTATATATTCTGGACGTCAAGCCTTTATCGGATCTGTCATTTTCAAATATATTCTCCCATACTGTAGGGTTCCTTTTTGTTCTATTGATAGTGTCTTTCGCTGTACAGAAGCTTTTCAGCTTAATGTAGTCCCACTTGCTCATTTTTGCTGTTGTTTTCCTTGCCCGGGGAGATATGTTCAAGAAGAGATCACTCATGTTTATGTCTAAGAAGTTTTTGCCTATGTTTTTTTCCAAGAGTTTAATGGTTTCATGACTTACATTCAGGTCTTTGATCCATTTTGAGTTTACCTTTGTATATGGGGTGAGACAATGGTCCAGTTTCATTCTCCTACATGTAGCTGTCCAGTTTTGCCAGCACTATCTGTTGAAGAGACTGTGATTTTGCCATTGTATGTCCATGGCTCCTTTATCAAATAATAATTGACCATATATGTTTGGGTTAATTTCTGGGGTCTCTAATCTGTTCCACTGTTCTGTGGCTCTGTTCTTGTGCCAGTATCAAATTGTCTTGATTACTATGGCTTTGTAGTAGAGCTTGAAGTTGGGGAGTGAGATCCCCCCTACTTTATTCTTCTTTTTCAGGATTGCTTTGGCTATTCGGGGTCTTTGGTGTTTCCATATGAATTTTTGAATTATTTGTTCCAATTCATTGAAGAATGTTGCTGGTAATTTGAGAGGGATTGCATCAAATCTGTATATTGCTTTGGACAGGATGGCCATTTTGACGATATTAATTCTTCCTAGCCATGAGCATGGGATGAGTTTCCATTTATTAGTGTCCCCTTTAATTTCTCTAAAGACTGACTTGTAGTTTTCAGAGTATAAGTCTTTCACTTCTTTGGTTAGGTTTATTCCTAGGTATTTTATTCTTTTTGATGCAATGGTAAATGGAATTGTTTTCCTGATTTCCCTTTCTATTGATTCGTTGTTAGTGTATAGGAAAGCTACAGATTTCTGTGTGTTAATTTTGTATCCTGCAACTTTGCTGTATTCCGATATCAGTTCTAGTAGTTTTGGGGTGAAGTCTTTAGGGTTTTTTATGTACAGTATCATATCATCTGCAAATAGTGACAGTTTAACTTCTTCTTTACCAATCTAGATTCCTTGTATTTCTTTGTTTTGTCTGATTGCCGTGGCTAGGACCTCCAGTACTACGTTAAATAACAGTGGGGAGAGTGGGCATCCCTGTCTGGTTCCCGATCTCAGTGGAAATGCTTTCAGCTTCTCGCTGTTCAGTATAATGCTGGCTGTGGGTTTATCATATATGGCCTTTATTATGTTGAGGTACTTGCCCTCTATTCCCATTTTGCTGAGAGTTTTTATCATGAATGGATGTTGAATTTTGTCAAATGCTTTTTCAGCATCTATGGAGATGATCATGTGGTTTTTGTCTTTCTTTTTGTTGATGTGGTGGATGATGTTGATGGATTTTCGAATGTTGTACCATCCTTGCATCCCTGGGATGAACCCCACTTGGTCATGGTGTATGATCCTTTTGATATACTGTTGAATTCTGTTTGCTAATATTTTATTGAGTATTTTTGCATCTACATTCATCAGGGATATTGGTCTGTAATTTTCTTTTTTGGTGGGGTCTTTGCCTGGTTTTGGTATTAGGGTGATGTTGGCTTCATAGAATGAGTTTGGGAGTATTCCCTCTTCTTCTATTTTGTGGAACACTTTAAGGAGAATGGGTATTATGTCTTCTCTGTGTGTCTGATAAAATTCCGAGGTAAATCCGTCCGGCCCCGGGGTTTTGTTCTTGGGTAGTTTTTTGATTACTGTTTCAATTTCTTTGCTTGTAACTGGTTTGTTTAACTTTTGCGTTTCTTCCTTGGTCAGTCTTGGGAGGTTGTATTTTTCTAGGAAGTTGTCCATTTCTTCTAGGTTTTCCAGCTTGTTGGCATATAGGTTTTCATAGTAGTCTTTAATAATTCTTTGTATTTCTGTGGAGTCTGTCGTGATTTTTCCATTCTCATTTCTGATTATGTTGATTTGTGTTGACTCTCTTTTTCTCTTAATAAGTTGGGCTAGAGGCTTATCTATTTTGTTTATTTTCTCAAAGAACCAGCTCTTGGTTTCGTTGATTTTTGCTATTGTTTTATTCTTCTCAATTTTGTTTATTTCTTCTCTGTTCTTTATTATGTCCCTCCTTCTGCTGACTTTAGGCCTCATTTGTTCTTCTTTTTCCAGTTTTAATAATTGTGATGTTAGACTATTCATTTGGGATTGTTCTTCCTTCTTCAAGTGTGCCTGGATTGCTATATACTTTCCTCTTAAGACTGCTTTCGCTGCATCCCACAGAAGTTGGGGCTTAGTGTTGTTGTTGTCATTTGTTTCTATATATTCCTTGATCTCTATTTTGATTTGTTCATTGGTCCATTGATTATTTAGTAGCATGTTGTTAAGCCTCCATGTGTTTGTGAGCCTTTTTGTTTTCTTTGATCCCTTTGTGGTCTGAAAAATTGGTTGGTAGAATTTCAATATTTTGGAATTTACTGAGGCTCTTTTTGTGAGCTAGTATGTGGTCTATTCTGGAGAATGTTCCATGTGCACTTGAGAAGAATGTATATCCTGTTGCTTTTGGATGTAGAGTTCTATAGATGTCTATTAGGTCCATCTGTTCTAGTGTGTTGTTCAGTGCCCGTGTGTCTTTACTTATTTTCTGCCCGGTGGATCTATCCTTTGGGGTGAGTGGTGTGTTGAAGTCTCCTACAATGAATGCATTGCAGTCTATTTCCCTCTTTAGTTCTGTTAGTATTTGCTTCACATATGCTGGTGCTCCTGTATTGGGTGCATATATATTTAGAATGGTTATATCCTCTTGTTGGACTGAGCCCTTTATCATTATGTAGTGGCCTTCTTTATCTCTTGTTACTTTCTTTGTTTTGAAGTCTATTTTGTCTGATATTAGTACTGAAACCCCTGCTTTCTTCTCACTGTTGTTTGCCTGAAATATGTTTTTCCATCCCTTGACTTTTAGTCTATGCTTGTCTTTGGGTTTGAGGTGAGTTTCTTGTAAGCAGCATATAGATGGGTCTTGCTTTTTTATCCATTCTATTACTCTATGTCTTTTGATTGGTGCATTAAGTCCATTTACATTTAGGGTGACTATTGAGAGATATGTACTTATTGCCTTTGCAGGCTTTAGATTCGTGGTTACCAAAGGTTCAAGGTTAGCTTCTTTAGTATCTTACTGCCTAACTTAGCTCGCTTATTGAGCTGTTATATACACTGTCTGGAGATTCTTTTCTTCTCTCCCTTCTTATTCCTCCTCCTCCATTCTTCATATGTTGTGTTTTTTGTTCTGTGCTCTTTTTAGGGGTGCTCCCATCTAGAGCAGTCCCTGTAGGATGCCCTGTAGAGGTGGTTTGTGCGAAGCAAATTCCCTCAGCTTTTGCTTGTCTGGGAATTGTTTAATCCCACCATCATATTTAAATGATAGTCGTGCTGGATACAGTATCCTTGGTTCAAGGCCCTTCTGTTTCATTGTATTAAGTATATCATGCCATTCTCTTCTTTCCTGTAGGGTTTCTGTTGAGAAGTCTGATGTTAGCCTGATTGGTTTTCCTTTATAGGTGTCCTTTTTCTCTCTAGCTTCCTTTAAAACTCTTTCCTTGTCCTTGATCCTTGCCATTTTAATTACTATGTGTCTTGGTGTTGTCCTCCTTGGATCCTTTCTGTTGGGGGTTCTGTGTATTTCCATGGTCTGTTCGATTATTTCCTCCCCCAGTTTTTGGAAGTTTTCAGCAATTATTTCTTCAAAGACACTTTCTATCCCTTTTCCTCTTTCTTCTTCTTCTGGTACCCCTATAATACAAATATTATTCCTTTTGTATTGGTCACATATTTCTCTTAGTGTTGTTTCATTCCTGGAGATCCTTTTATCTCTCTCTATGTCAGCTTCTATACGTTCCTGTTCTCTGGCTTCTATTCCTTCAATGGCCTCTTGCATCTTACCCATTCTGCTTATAAATCCTTCCAGGGATTGTTTCACTTCTGTGATCTCTTTCCTGACATCTGTGATCTCCTTCCGGACTTCATCCCACTGCTCTTGCATTTTTCTCTGCATCTCATCCCACTGCTCTTGCATTTTTCTCTGCATCTCATCCCATTGCTCTTGCGTTTATCTCTGCATCTCTGTCAGCATGTTCATGATTTTTATTTTGAATTCTTTTTCAGGAGGACTAGTTAGGTCTGTCTCCTTCTCAGGTGTTGTCTCTGTGATCTTTGTCTGCCTGTAGTTTTGCCTTTTCATGGTGATAGAGATAGTTTGCACATCTGGTACAAGTGACCCCTGGAAGAGCTTCCCTTCTTGTTGGTTTGTAGCCTTTTCCTGAGAGAATAGTGACCTCTAGTGGCTTGTGCTGGGCAGCTGTGCGCAGACAGGGCTTCTGCTTCCTGCCCAGTTGCTTTGGGGTTTATTTCCGCTGTTGCTGTGGGCTTGGCCTGGCTGGGGCTGTTCCTCCAAAATGGTGGAGCCCCATTGGAGGGGGAGTGGCCAGGAGGCTATTTATCTCCGTAAGGGGCCTCTGTGCTCCCTGCTGCCCAGGGGGTTAGAGTGCCCAGAGATCCCCAGATTCCCTGCCTCTGGTCTAAGTGACATGTCCTGTCCCTTTAAGACTTCCAAAAAGCACTCTCCAAACCAAAACAACAACAGCAACAATGAGAGAGGGAACAGAAAGAAAAAACAAAAGGAAAAAACACGAGATTTTTTTTTTTTTTTTTTTTTTTTTTTGTCCTCAGTTGCCGGTCCCAGGCACCCGCTCACTGGTCCTGCTGCCCTGTCTCCCTAGCACCAGGGTCCCTGTCCTTTCAAGGCTTCCAAAAAGCACCCACCCACCGGTCCCGCAGGGAAGGAACGCTTGATATTCTTTGTCCTCAGGCGCTGGTCCCAGGCACCCGCTCACCAGTCCCACCACCCTGCCTCCCTAGCACTGGGGTCCCTGTCCCTTTAAGGCTTCCAAAAAGCACTCGCCAAAAAGAGAGAAAAAAAGGGGAAAAAACGCGCGATTTCCTCCGTCCTCATGTGCCAGTCTCAGGCACCCACCCACTGGTCCCACAGGGAAAAACGCAGGATATTCTTTGTCCTCAGGTGCCGGTCCCAGGCACCCGCTCACCAGTCCCGCCGCCCTGCCTCCCTAGCACCGGGGTCCCTGTCCCTTGTAGGCTTCCAAAAAGCACTCGCAGAAAAGAGAAAAAAAAAAAGGGGAAAAACGCGCAATTTCCTCTGTCCTCAAGTGCCAGTCTCAGGCACCCGCCCACCGGTCCCACAGGGAAAAACGTGGGCTATTCTTTGTCCTCAGGCGCCGGTCCCAGGCACCCGCTCACCAGTCCCTCCACCCTGCCTCCCTAGCACCGGGGTCCCTGTCCCTTTAAGGCTTCCAAAAAGCACTCGCCAAAAAGAGAACAAAAGGGGAAAAACGCGCGATTTCCTCCATCCTCAGGCACTGGTCTCAGGCACCCGCCCACCGGTCCCGCAGGGAGAAACGCGGGATATTCTTTGTCCTCAGGCGCCGGTCCCAGGCACCTGCTCACCGGTCCCGCCACCCTGCCTCCCTAGCAACGGGGTCCCTGTCCCTTTAAGGCTTCCAAAAAGCACTCGCCAAAAAAAAATACCGCTCCGGTTTCTTTCCACCCGCCGGGAGCCGGGGGGAGGGGCTCTCGTTTCCCGCCGGGCCGGGGCTTGTATCTTACCCCCTTCGCAAGGCGCTGGGTTCTTGCAGGTGTGGATGTGGTCTGGATGTTGTCCTGTGTCCTGTGGTCTCTATTTGAGGAAGATTTTTCTTTGTTATATTTTCATAGCTCTATGTGTTTTTGGGAGGAGATTTCCACTGCTCTACTCATGCCGCCATCCTGGCTCCGCCCCTCACTTGGGGTGTTTTTTTATGTGGTCAGTCTCATAGGTGAAAAACTATACCACTGTGGAGTTTTAAATTTTTCTTATTTTGAGTGTGAATGAGCTCTTTTCATATGTCTAAGAGTCATTTGCAGTTCCTGTTTCGTAATTTTCATAATTCTCTGTTGATTTCTTAACCTGTGTCTTCTCTCTGATCTTCATCTTTTTACTTTCTAGGAACACTTTACATAATAGGAAAATAGGCTCTTTTGGAACAATTTATAAATAGAATATATTTTTCCAGGTTATTGTTTGCCTTTTAATTTTTCTTAAGGGGTTCTTTTTTCATAGAACAGTTAAAATTATTTTTGTAGTTGAGTTTGTTTGTTTGTTTGGGTTCTGAGCTTTCTGGATTTTAAGCTGTTGTATTGGTCAGAATAGGCTAGGTTATGCTATTCCTAGGCCACATGGTGGTTGGCAGAATTCAGTTCCTTACAGTTATAGGACTGAGGTCCCTGCTTGCTTGTGGGCTGTCGGTGTGGGGCTACTCTGAACTCCTAGGGAGCATTGCAGTTCCCTACCTATCCCTGGCCAACTGATTAGAGACCTCAATTACATCTGCAAAACCCTTCACCTTTACCCTCTGTCCTAATCATGGAGTGACATTCTATCTCCAGGGGAAGGGAATACACAAATAATCTTAGAAGCCATTTAAAATTCTGCCTACCACAATTCTCCTTGGAATATCTCTTCTGATCTCCTGATTCTCATGTCTGTTAATTCACCAGTTTCTTGAAACAAGTTTATAATGTATTTTAATATCCAATAGGACCAATTATCTCTCATTACTCTTTTTTTTAGGAGCTTTAATGGCTTATACTTATTTGATATAATTTCTGTATTGAATTTAGAATAAGCTTATCTTGTTAGAAAAGAAAAACCTGTTGAGAATTTTGTGAAGACAATAACAACATGTAAGTTAGCTTATGGAGAAGTGGCATGTAAAAGATGGTGAGGTTTCCTGTTCAAGACATGTTATAACTTTCCATTTGTTCAAGATGTCTTTGATTTCAGTTAATAGGGTTTTAACTTTTTCTTAATGTAGTTCTTATATATATTTACTGGTTTTTGAGATAGTTTATCTTTTGTTCTGCTTATAAATGGATCTTTTGCTAATATATCTTATACTAGTTATTTTCATATATGCAAGCTACTGATTTTAGTATATTAACATTATATAGTAACTTTTCAAAGTTTCTGTATGTACATTTTATCTGTAAATAGTGATGATTTTTCCTCCTTTCAAATTTTCTACATCCAATTTCACTTTTCTAATTTGATGAATAGGATTGACTGATTTCTAATGGACTTAAATAATATTTTAAGAAGTATTGATGATAAGGGACATCATTTTTTATTCTCAGTGCAAATGCCTGTAATATTTTGTAAATTATGATACTGTTTTAAGCTCACAAAAATATTTTTCTCTAGGAAAATGTATCTATCCATTAGTATTTACTTCAATTTTATGGATGTATTAATCATATGACATTGTATTAGTTTAAGAAGTACAGCATAATGACTTGATATATGTGTCTCTTGTGGGGTGATTACCACAAGTTTAGTTAGCATATTGACTTTTTAAAAAATAAATGTTGAATTATGGCAGTGTACTTTTTTAGCATCTTTTGAGATGATTATATGATTTTCCTCCTTGGTCTTGCTCATATAACTGTTTATAGGAATAGATCTAGTATTGAACCATTCTTTTATTCCTGGAGTTAACCTCACTTGATCATGATGTAGTGTTCTTTTAACTTTTTCAATTTTGAGTTATCTTCTTTATCTTACCGCTTTTTCATTTAAAAGGTATCCATAACATTTAGCACATTAAAAGTAATGTTTATAATATTTGTTCTGTCTCACTCTTAAGGGTTTCTTCTTCAAAGACTTGAATTACATATATTAATTTCCTTAGCTGATATTCTGCATTTCTCATTTTCTTTCTATGGCTTTTAAATTCTTTTCTTTCTGTTTCCTTTTCTAATTTTTTATTTCTACCTATAATATTTTTCAAATTTACCACCAGATATAATCTCATTTTTCTCTTCCAACTTTATCTTTTTTTTTCCTGTCATGACCATTTTTTTTTCAATCTTCTTTTTCTTTCCTAATTTTTGCCAGCTTGTATTTCATTTCTTTTTTGGTTACACTCTTTTTTTCACAATTTTTTACATTTACACTTTTGTGGTTTTTTTCCTTCATATATCTGATTACTTAATCCATTTTTAATTTTTATCTAAATATTTGGTCATATTTTCCTGTTTCATAGTAATAGTTTTCTCTTGGGAGTGGATACATTTTGTTGCTATTTTTGAGAATTTTTTTTTTCTTATCTTGAAGTCAACTTGGTTTAAAAGGGCTACTTCCTCAAGTTCCCATTTCTTACTCCAAACAAGAAGTATAGGTTTTGAACTTCAAGAAAGCTTCTCATTTCAAGAAGTAGATTTTTGGAGATTTTTCTGCTTCTGGGGTCCCTTGACATGACCCATATGTCTTCTCCTCTCTTCCTTCCATGTGGTTCTACTTGATTTCAGTTACTTATGCTAGCTAGCCCTTCATTATGTTTTTGAATATGAAGACCTTAACTCTCATCAAATGTCCCTGAAAATGGAGTTTGTATCATTTTTTATGTTATTTCTTTATGATTGCAATAAGAATGAAGGGAAAAATTCTGACATATATAACTGTGCTCATACCAAGATTCCTTCCTTTTATTTTTATTTAATCTTTTAATCTTTAACCCACAGAAGCTGTGATTTATTAGGATTTTCCCTGAATGTTTCACTAGTTTTTATTCTCTCTGACTGCAGGACTTCTTATTTGTGCTATAATTTTCCCTTCTCTGCCTCCTGGGACTCTGACTGGGCTCTGGAAGTACATAACTTGGAGCTGCGCCGTGAGTGGTGGGAAGTGCTGTGGTCTCTCCTACTGCTTTCCAATAGCATAGCAAAACATGCTTCCATTCCCTGCTAAAAAGCCAGGGGGAGCCTCTTTATTTTCCTTCTTTTCTAGATGTTCCAGTTTCAAAGACAGGAGTTTCTCCTGCTCTTCTCTCCCCCAGCAGTTTGGGAACTGGAGAAATCAGGCACACTCCTGTGGACTGATGCCACCCTTTTTTTCTGGGATCCATAGATTTCTGCAGGTCATGCACCTGCCAGGATCCATTACCATCATCCTCCCCTGGAAGCCAGCAGTATTAATTCCCAAGATCTCATTAAGCTCAGAGTAGAGAAGCCCCTGCACCAGCTCTGGACTTCAGAACCCTTGACAGTGTCTGAGGCCTCACCATCACCTTCCATATGCTGTCTGGGTTGCTGCTGAGAGTCAAAGAGAACCCAGATGAACTTAAGCAACCTTTTCCATGTGGACCATGAGTAGGTTTTATACAAATTGCTATGAGATTGCAGAACTACAGAAAAATAAATCAGTACAAGGTTTTAACACACCTCTTTATATTTATAAACTACTGTAGTTGAAACTTGATAACAGAACACCTCCCACATTGCCACTTGCTGTATTTCAAGGTCTCCTGGTTGAATTGAATGTGTTTGTGCTTATTTCACAAACTGTTTTGCATCACATAAAAAAAATGTTAGAAGTCCTTGAAGAAACCCTCCAATGATTGACTAATGGTTTCTGATATTCTGTAGGGTCCAAATCAGAGCACCTGGGACAATTCCAGTTTCTACATACAGGTGTTCTATTGCAGGGAAGGAGGGTTGATAATAATCTGACATCGAGGGAAATCATCTATACTCCAAGTCATGAGCCAAGAGAGGTCAATAAGAAAAGGGAGGCCAAATACTTCACCAAAACAGAGAGGCAAGCAAAAAGTACTTGGGAGGAGCAGGGACATGGAGCCCTTGAAAAAGAGGGTCAGAAAGGTAAGAGTCAAGGGTAGAAGTTTGAACAGGTAAGTTGGAGGGTGTCCTAAGTTAACATATCATGCCAGCAGCTTTCAACCCAAATTGTTTCTCCCACTTTTGTCTTTTCCTTGACGTATTTTGGGTGATAATGTGATTATTATTGTTATTATTGTAAAACTAGCCTCAAGCCTTCCTTATCCCTGAATCTTAACCATAGAATGTGGCTGTTGTACATAGAATGTGGCCATTCTATCTCCAAATGATTTCTGCAGTCACACTTCTTTTCTTTTTGCTGTAACTTCCTTTTCAGTCCTTCATTATACCTCCTTGATGATTGCCATTGCCCCATAACTGGTTTCTTTGGAAGCTTCCAGTGTCTCCCTTCATCCATCCTTCTCATTGCTGTTAGAGTAATCTTTTCATAGAAGAGTGACCTCCAGTTGTTCATGTAGCATTGCTGCAGTAGCATTCATCTCCTGCATTCTGGTGCTTTCTATTTTGTGAGAAGAAGGTTAGAGCTGGTGCCAAAAAAGTGAAGTTTCTTGTGCTGTGTTTCCTGAATAAGTCAAAGAAGTGAATTATGGGTTTTTTTTTTTATCAGGCAGTCTCAGAGTGAATGCTGTTCATTTCTAGGTTTATGTCTATTATTCCCCAAATAATAAATACCCCCAAAATGTTACTGTACTATTAAGCTATGGGGATAGAAGAATTTTCTACAGCATAAAACTGTTTTTATACAACTTATCAAAGTAGTCTGGAGATTTCAACTTTCATTCAAATCAAATTGAAAGAAAATGAATAACATTGACAACAGAGCACAAAGGAATAATATTGTACTTTTCAAAATATACACAGCAACCATTTTAGGCTATTGTATGTGAAAGGGCCGTAAGGATAGCTGGGTTGAATATGCGAGTGATTTCTTTCATTTACTTTTTTGTCTACTTTCAGAATACTGGAAGAAGTGTGCTCAGGGAGGGCTACATTTTTGGCAGAGGCAGGGCTTAAAAACTGGAGAGACAGATGTTTTTTCTTTGACCAACATTAACAAAAAAATCCTTCCTCTCTCTCTCTGTCCCTTTCATTCCCCCATATGTAAGTATAAGGAATTCATTTCAGGTCAAATCTCAGACAAACGTCAATACTAGAGTGAGATAACGTAGCCAAATATGGGGCTACTTTTGTGTTTTGGCCCTAAAGATGGGCCAGGTGAGGGTGACATTTCATTCCTGGACCTTCTCTGACTCCTCATCAGATGTCACTCCATGAGATGCCAGTATGAAAGGGTGAGGTAGCTTCAACCATGTGAGATCATCTAGCATTAAAGCAGGCCCTCATTGTTTGAGGCAATTGTTTCTTTCTAGTTCACCAGATACCTGTTCTTTTACCTTAAATAATTTTCTTTAAATAAATGAGACTATATTGCATTCCCTAACTACTCCCAAGCAGCATAATGAAATGATCTTTTGGCTTGTTTTCTTCTCTACCTGTAGAGGAGTGGAGACACAGTAAATAGTTTCATTATTTATACCAGGCATTTGCTAAGTAATTCCCATGTGCGTGGTACACTCCCTATATTATCTTATTTAACACACCAAATGTGTGATTGAAGTTTCCAACTGCTTTCCCATTTTATCATTTGCTCCTATTCTTTCATTTTATAGACAAAGAAAACGAAACATAGAGAAGTTAATCATCTTGTCCACAATCATTCAAGCAGTAAGTGTGGTAGATCTAGGTTTTATGGCCTCTGCTCATAATCACCTTGATACTCTGAATCAGTCTTGCAGGTGCTTTCCCAGCCACCTCATCATGATCACAGGGCTTTCTGGCTGTATCACTTGGAACAAACTGTTTAGCCTCTGAAAAATGAGGACAGTAACACATATAGGCTGTAGGTGTGTGAGGAGTCGGGGATGTAACACGTGTCCATTTCCAGGACAGAAGCCTGGTACTGGCTCCACTCTCAGCCAGTAGAGGTTTTTTTCAGTGGTGATTCCCTTTCTCTGCATATTTGCCAGCAAGGATATTTCACTGTTTATTTTGTATCAACAATAGCTAACACAGGATCTCACACATAGTAAATAATCAGCAAGAAAGGAAGAATTAAGGGTGGGAAGTATTAGTTTACACAAGAAAGTGACTCTTTCAGAGTTCCCATGGAAGGCATACTGGCAAATCTGAGGCCATATTATGGGAGGCCAGAATTTTAGCAAATAATTCGAAAAACTTTTCCAAATAGGCAGCCAAATTTATCCCTTAAAACACTCATATGTAAAAAGAAAAGATTGGCAGAAGGTCTGAAATGCAAGCAGAGAGGAGATGAAGACTCTGTGGTCCCCTGTGTCCCCTGTCCCTGTATCTTCCACTTCCTAAAGCCTGCAGTGGAAGCTCAGTACCCAAAAGTGCCTGCAAGGCAAATACCCAAGAGACTGTATTCATACCATGCTGTAAATGATGGGGTTCCATTTTTTTCCTTTGATTTGTTGTGATTTTGAACTTGGACTGGGGGTGATGCAAGATGGGATTATTGCCAAAGTAGGAACAAAGGATCACAAAATTGGGAGATATGGGCAAAATCGTTAGCCCATGGAACTAGATAAATTAGACCCCCACTTTGAGCTTTGGTATTCTTACCTGCATAGCAAGACGATAATTCTTGCTCAATTGAAAAATTATGGTGAGTTAAATAATGTTCAACAAAAGTGAATTGATTGAAAATCACCACACCAAATGGAATTGTTGCTATTATCATTATAAGTATGCCTTTTAGTTGAGCCAAACTTGGGTGTAGTGTCCTGAATCCTGTTCTTTAAGGCAGGGCCTAGTGTGTGCTGCCTGAACACTCTAGGTGTCAGATGCGTTCCCTTGAATGCCTTTATCCAGGTCACCATGGAGCAGAGAGCAAGCCCTGCCCCAGCCCCTGAAAGGACCTCTGATCTTTCCATGGAGGTGTTCTCAGGAAGCTGATTGGGAAAGGACAGTGTCCCCAGGCCAGTTAAGGCCAGAGCTTAGGAAGATGTGTACACACACACACACACACACACACACACACACACACAATGGGGCAGTTCTAACACACACACACACACACACACACACACACACACACACACACACACACACACACACACACACACACACACACACACACACACACACACACACACACACACACACACACAATGGGGCAGTTCTAGAAGGTCAAGGCCCTGTCTGCTTGACCAGAAGTTCTTTGATCATTACTAGTTTTTTCCACCCCCTTGTCCTTATTTTTCATCTAATGAAAAAGGAGCCAGATTTCGCTGGTTAGAAATATAAGCTCTGCTGCTTACTAACAAGCTATGCAGAGTTGGACAAAGTACTCAACCTCTCTAAACCCTGGTTAGTTCAAGGGTAAAGCAGGTGATAATAATAGAACCTACTCATTAAGGTTTTAGAGAAAATTAAAGAAAATAAAAAAAGGTAACTCAGTAAAGTCTTTAGCACATATTGAATGCTCAGTAACTTTATCTCTTGTGAATTATTTATAAAGAGGAGCTTTATCACCTGTTTCTCTTATTAGTTTAACAACAGACTATTAACTTTAATCTACATGAGTTGATGTATATCATTTAAGAAGTGAGAATTGTGGGCTAATATCATTTAAAAATTCCAATCACATTCTTCATCTTATGACATTCTAAACTTTTCATTCACTCTCTCTATTCTGCCCGGTCTTTTAAAATTGCCAGATGGCAGAGTTTTAAATTTGGAGTGACTGGCAGAGATCATCTCATACAGTCCCCTCATTTTTAGATGGGAAGATGAATGCCGGGGTGGGGTAGACTTGCCCATTTGTTTCCAGCATTCTGTAACTGACACCAGAAAGAGAGGAAGAACACGAGAGACAGAGTTGGTGGGAGTGAGCTATCCAAGGTTATGTTCCAGACTCTTTTGTTCTATCCAAAATTTGTGCCATTAGACATACCATTCTCAACTTCCTGAGAACTTTAATTTACTCAAATGATGAGTTAGGACTTGATGCTGAATAGATATGTGTGTGCCAATTTTCCCAAATTGAAGTAGTAGGTATACATAGAGTTTTATTTTGGCCCCCATTACCAGCATAATAGAATTTCCAGAGTGCATTTATGGTCCATATTTAAAATGATATGTGTACATATGTGAAGTTTAAATATAATGGAAACCATTAAAATTAAAAGCAGAGTGACGTCTGTTATTAGCAATATGTGAGGTCTGTTGAAAGTAGATTCCTGGTGAGCCCAAACACCACTTCAGGCAGCACTTTGAAAACTCCCTTTCTGAGCCTGTGGTGGGCACACTGTCACCTACTGGTTAGTGTGCAACAGGCCATCTTCATCTTTGAGGAACAGTTTGAGTTTTCAAAATAACCTGAAATAAAATAAGCATGGTGATCAATATGGGCAAAACTTCATTTAGTCAAAGGCCAGCTGTGCCCAGCAGGTAATATGATTTGATCGTCTTGCATGGGTCATTGAATGAAGCTGCCAAGAAATGAGAAGGCAGTGGCTGCCCCTGTAGGCATTGTGCCCCACATGGTGACATCTTTGAGGGATAACACTATTTTGGATACATGAATGGATTCTGCAGAACATGTATGATCTTTACTTTATGATCATACCTCCCTGTATCAAAAACAAATAAATCATATGTGTGGTTTTGATCATTGTACCCTGACTTGTGATAGGAGGAGGGAGGCAGATTTGGGGCCTAGAAGAATTATAACCTCTACAGGAAAATCACTGTTGGTCACAATTACTGAAAGTGTTAATATCAGAGCCCGGTGCCCTTAGTGGATGTGCACTCAGAGGCTTCTGCTTCTATGTGCCTCTCCCTTCTGTCCACATCTAGGTTAAAGCATCTCGGCCCCCATGAGAAAAACACATTGCAGTTTTACTTCAAAGAAGTATGAAAAGGATTTAAAATGTTATTATTAAAAACTTAAAAGAATGTTCAAGACACTTGTATGGATATCATAAGATTAAAGAGATCAACTTGCTGTTTTTATCAGGAAAGCAATATGGGGACTTTGTTGATGGAAATGGCATTAACAATTACACCTGACTGTCTTTACTTAATCACAAAATTAAGTAAGTAGTTTGTTTTGGCTGCCTGTGTATTCCATGAGGAAATGTACTTTAAAACTGGTTCTGCTGAAATTCTGCTGCATGAAGAAAACAAGTGGGAAGTAAAAAGTGCCTAGACCTGGATTCTGAGTCAAACTCAGCTGCTGTTTTTAGATGAACAAATACTTTTGCCTTGATGGGCCATTTTTCCTACTGTTAACACGAAGGGGTGGGACTAGGTGTCTACTTTAACTTATGTCAACTTATGATCCACTCTGGGCCCCTGGTGTGGTGTGCATTCCACCTCCAATCATTTTCCTTCCTCTGCTCCATTTTATCTGACAAAAATGGGATAAGATTTCATTTCATAAGAAGATGCTGCATTTCTGACAGGACAAGGTTGAAAACCTCTGCCCAGTTTCACTTCTGTCCTTGTTTCCCCAGGGGGAATGCTTTCCTTTCATCTTTCTTAGGTCAGAGATGTCAGTTCATTTTCTATATCTCAGTCAAAGCAGAGCTCAGTTTACCTAAGGAGGCTGCTCTCGTGGTGGGCAAGGAACCTCATCAGATAAAACCATGGAAGACTGTAGGCTGCTTGCTTAGCATTGCCAGGCAAAAGTAATTGTCACCTTTAAGTCACTCTTTCCTCACCTCTCACTCATGTGTGTGCTGTGCTGGTCATTTTTGCTAGTTAGCTTCTCTTTCTTATCAGCTGGTTGTGACTTTTCATTGTCACTAGCTCCTGATAATGGCTATTTTATTTCTGAGATATCAGTCCTATGCATTCAAGAAAGGTGTAGAATGTGCAATGTCTTCATATCCTGTAGGATATGTAGTCCCTCAAGGAAGCATAGAGAAGACAGATTTCAAATTCAATATGTATGAGGAAGAATTGTCTTTTTTTCTCCTACAACAGACATGAATTTACTTTCTCAGCGATGCAAGGATAGTCCATTTTGCCAACCAGAGATTTGGATATTATTTCATCTTCCTCTCCTGAATGTCAGAACCAGAAAGAAGGGACTTCTTCTGTTTAGTTTTGTCCTCAACCCATAGAGAAGTACCTGGCACACAGTTGGCATTAAATATTTGGTGAATATTCCTTCCTTTAGATCACCAAGAAATTGTGATATCCAGTGGCCAAGAATTGTCTCTCTAGTTACCTGTCTTGTTATCCATCAAATCCTCCCATCCTCTCACTCCTCACTGCTGCTCAGTTTGTAATCCCTTTTTACGCCTTTTGCCATATTTTTTTGCACTATTTTTTCCTATAAATTGTTCAACTTATTTAACTAAAATAATTACCTTATTTTATCATCACAGTTTTGTCCTATGTATCTTCTGGTCAATAATTCTCCACACTGTTTCCAGAATGCTCTATTTAATATAAGCATATGGTTGTGTTTGTGGTGTCACAGATGGTTTTTGTTCTTATAGTTTATTTTCCACAATATCTATGATTTACATATGTCAGTGGTATACACGGAAGAAAGAAAAGAGGTTTTAAAATTATCATTTTTCATTCCCCCAGAGAATTCTTAATAATGCCCTGTGAACCCCACTGTAAAATCTAAACTCAACACAGCATGAAAGGTTGTTCATGACGTGGCTCCCTTGACTCATACAGCCTTAGAGTGTACGTTCTGTCTCACGGGGCTTCTCACACATGCCTTCTGGGTCACACAGCCTTCATACCTTTGCAAATGTTATGAGGTAGCTTTAAGGTCTTCTGGCAAGTTCACTGTTCTTTCAAGACTCCTACTCTTCATTCTACTGCCTCTGCTTACCCCTGTGATCAAGAAAATGTTGTATTGTAACAGAATCAGCTTGTTTACTTCACAAATAGGGAAACATGTTGAAAGCAAGACAGTATCTAGTTTGTCTTTCACCTCCAGCTTTCAGCTGAGTGGCAGCTCAATAATATTTGTTGAATGAGGGAAAAATTCATCTAGCAACAATATCACTTGTCTTGGAGAAGGTAAATCCTAAAGAACGTCTTTATAAATAATAAATACTCGTTTTTTTCTTGTGTGGAAAAATAGACCTCTCCTACATGTTTGTTTTGGTCTAATACCAGAAAGAATATGTTAGTGTGAGAACAAAAAAGCACCAAATATTGTTATAGGAAGCATCTCTTACTGCAACCCAGCTGCGTGCATTGCGATTTTAGAATAATGTGTTTAAAACGTTTTGCAAAATTGCAGCATCTGAAAAGCAGGCCGTGACGGCGGTGCTGGCTGCTGCAGGGAGTCCCCTTGGTCACATCTTTCCCATCTGTATAGGCAGCAGCAGGTGGAACCGGAGCTGTTCCGTATGTGGATTAGTCAATCGCTTTTTCTAAAGGCTCCGAGAGGCAAGCTTACATTTTATCTTCAGATCTTTATATGAAAATACCACTGTGGATAATGAGGCTGTTGTATGCATAATTTAACTTTAGGAAGCCTAAACTCGGCTGCAAGGCAAATTGGTACCTAGAGGCATGCAATTTGCATTGGGATTTCAAGCCCTCCTCCAGTCTATTGTCCCTGGCGTGGTGTTGCTTTTCTTCTAAATTATTCTCCCTTGTTGTTTGAAAGCCTGATTCAGAGACTGTAACCGGATGACCAGTATCCTTTTTAATCGTGGTTTCAGAAACCCCACAGCGCCTGCTTTGACCATTTCTGGGAGTGTAACTTCGAGTTTGGCAAAGCCCAGCCCAGCACTCACAGGCATCTCTTCACGATGCATCAGCTCCTTTGCCCAGCCGGCCGCCTGCCTGGAGAGGATTGGGACAAGCTGAGCTTGCAGCTGCCCACGGTGGGCAGCGCTGGTGGAATCCTCAGTGGTTGACTTCAGATCTGTCAATCTGTTTGGGACCAGACGAGGAGAGAACTGTCTGTCTGAATTGCCTCAGAAAGAATTTGGTTTCTTGGCTGGCTCCTCTGGTGACATAATGCTTTGCCCTTCTCTGGGCAGGAGATTGTGGTTGTGTTGGCATAGGTGCTGATTCGAATTTTCAAAGCCTTTCAGACTAAAGATATGTGTAAATGGACCCAGGGCTCAAGAAAACAACCTGCCGATTGTTTTCTAATATTTCATTTATCATCTGATAATATGTCAATTTTACAGGCAGGGCCTAGGAGCTTATGTGTTAATGAATTCTAGCTTTTCAGAAATGATTTCTTCCAAGTAGCATATTTTTATTTTACTAAGATAAATCTCCAAGACATAAAGACTTGCCAGTATGTTCACTATAACCATATTGGATAATTTTGTTATTTTGTTGACCAGGCCAGTTTACAGATGACTGGGAACTTGCTTCATGATGCTGAGTAAAGTATTTTAGTCATTTCCAATTTCATCTAGAAACCAAAGAGAACAGAGAGAGGGAGTGGGAGAGAAGGAGAAAGAGAAGAATGGAAAAGATGCAGAGAAGACATTTTAGCATAGTGGGACAATTGGAGATCAATTTCAGATCAATTTTTAGATCAGGCGATCTAAATCTGGGTTAGGACTCATTAAATATTACCTGGATGAACTTGAACAAGTTGCTGTCTAACTCTAAAGTAAAAGCACTGGACTTGATCGTTTATTGAGGAAATCTTGATTCAGGAAATCTAAAATTCATGAACTCTTTACTTTGCCGTCTAAACAAAGTACTTGTGATAATTTCATAGCTGATTGGGGTGTATATGTTAGTCAGCTATCATTCTTTGACGACTTCTTATGATGCAATGGGAACTCTGCTAAGCTCCTTAAATACATTGCCTTCATTGTTTATTAAAACCATTTATAAGGTGGTTATTATTTTTCCCTCTTTTATAATTGAGGGAATAACAGATTAACTTGCTTCACCTCCTTCAACTGAAAAATGGGAGAGCTGGAATTTGAAAGTAAGACCTGCATTCTGAATTCTGCTTCATTCTACCTCTGCAATAAGCGCATTTGCCTTACTCGTGATCCCTGAGTTTATGACCTGGGGAACATAGGGATACACCTGCCACATCCTTTACTCTTCATCTTAGGAGACCCTAAGATGGAGATATGATATGTCATGCTAAAAACAAAACATGCAAAACATGCATGCATAGCTCATACATGAACACTAATACATCTTGCACCAAAAGACAAAGGATTTAAAAAGTAATAGGGATACGTCTTGTTCCTGATGAATCAGACTTTTTCTCAATGTAGTTAACTTTCCCTTCTTTTGTTATCCTAAGACTGACAATTGTTCCCTTATTGGGGCAGTCACCAAGATTTGTTCTGTTGCCAGATCTCCTGGGGCGTCCAAGTGCTAACTGAGTTAAAGATTAATGACATGACAAGACTAATGACAGCTGTGATGGTGATATGTTGCCATAGTGGTAAGAAAATTATAAATATATAAAGAATTCCATCATCTTATAATATTTCAGTAATATATATTCTCCTAGCATACTAGAAAACCATTTTAGTTCTAGGAATGTGGGTTATAAATGGAATTCACTCATTATTATGATGTAATGCATAGAGTCATAATCTAATTGGAATGGTTTGGGAAAAATCGCCTATGTTGTGAAATGAGAAGATGGAGTTATTCTTTTTTTTTTTTTTTTTGAGAGGGCATTTCTCATATTTATTGATCAAATGGTTGTTAAAATTCTGTATAGGGGAGTCAATGCTCAATGCACAATCATTAATCCACCCCAAGCCTAATTTTCATCAGTCTCCAATCTTCTGAAGCATAATGAACAAGTTCTAACATGGAGAACAAATTCTTACATAGTGAATAAGTTAAGTTACATGGTGAACAGTACAAGGACAGTCATCACAGAAACTTTCAGTTTTGATCATGCATTATGAACTATAAACAATCAGTTCAAATATGAATATTTGTTTGATTTTTATACTTTATTTATATGTGGATACCACATTTCTCTCTTTATTATTGTTATTTTTAATAAAATGCTGAAGTGGTAGGTAGATGCAAGATAAAGGTAGAAAACATAGTTTAGTGTTGTAAGAGAACAAATGTAGATGATCAGGTGTGTGCCTGTAGACTATGTGTTAATCCAAGCTAGACAAGGGCAATAAAACCTCTATGGATGCAGAAGATTTCTCTCAGAACGGGGGGGTGAGGTTCTAAGCCTCACCTCTGTTGATCCCCAATTTCTCACCTGATGACCCCCCTGCGACTGTGCCTGTCTTAGGTTGTTCCTCCCTTGAGGAATCTTACCCGTCTCTGGCTAACCAGTCAGAGAAGATGGAGTTATTCTATGCCCGTGATATGTCAGGCATTGCCCTCATTTACAATAGCAATAAAAATATTAGACCTAAAAATGAGAATTTTTTTTTTGTTCTGATACTTAAATGTGGTATTGGACTGGATATTTGGTTGAGCCTAGGATGGTGAAAAATGCAGCCTAGGTAAGTGCATGTGATTTCACTAAAGTAGGAAAGGACTTCAGTGGTAACAGGCAGTGTGTGACTTAGTTGTAGTTCAAGAAACGTAAACTGAAGGGATTATGTGCTTCATGATCACTTCTGTTTATGTGGTTTACTTACGTGGATGAATTTGAGAATATCAAACAAACCTTGAATGCCTGTGATAAATCTCACTTCACCCTGATGTATTATCCTTTTCACATCTTGTTGGAGTAAATTTTCCAAAATTATATTATGAAATTTTGCCTCTAAGTTTATGATGAACACTAGTATGTATTTTTCTTGTAATATCTTTGCCTGGTTTTGTTATTGGGAGAGTGTTGGCCTCATAAAATAAGTTGGGAATGTTCCCTCCTCTCCAGTGTTCTAGAAGAGTGTGTGTGTAGAATTGGTATTAATTATTTTTATTAATGTATGCTAGAATTGCCTTATGAAGTCATCTGGAGTGAAAACCTCTATGGGGAGATTTCAAGTACAATTCAATTTATTGATATATTTAATTCAATAGTTAATTATCTACAGGGTAACAAAATTTATTTCTTGAATAAGCTTTGGTACCTTTGTATCTTTCATGGAATTCCTATCATCAAAGTATTTGGCTTTACTGGCGTAAAGTTGTTCATAATAGTTCATTTTCCTTCTAATTTCACTAGAAAAGTCATAGCAATATTATTTCTATCATTTGTGGTAATACTAATTTGTATCTTCTATTATTTTGTCCCCCTAACCACTACAAATAGAAGTTAGTAAATTTGATTGATCTTAATGAAGCAAGTTTTGGTTTCATTGATTTTTCTTTCTTGTGTACCTTTTTCTATTTTATTGATTTCTGATCTAATCATTATTATGTATATGTTTATTTTAATTTCATTTGATTTACCTTTTCTTGTCTTTTAATGTGGAAAACAAGATCATTATTATGAGGACATTATTTTTTTCTAATAGAGATTTCCAGTGCTATAAAATTCCCTCAAAGTTCTGCTTTGGCTGTATCCCGCAAATTTTGATATGTTCTCTTTCATTTTCATTCAGCTTAATATCCTTTCTAGTTGCTCTTTTTTCTTTGCCACATCAGTTATTAAGAAGTACACATTTAGTTTCTAAATATTTGATCATTCCCAAATATGATTTTATTACTGATTTCTAAATTCCATTGTGGTGAGAGAACATACATTATATAAGTCAAATTCTCTTAGCTATATTAAGACTTGTTTTATGAACTAGAACACGATCAATGATCTATCCTCATAAATATTACATGCGCATTAGAAAAGAATGTTTATCTGCTGTTGTTGGGCAGTGTGTTCAATTTTGTCAAGTTGTTTGATACTGTTCAACTTTTCTATATCCTTCCTGATTTGCTGTCTACTTGTTTGATCATTTATTGAGGGTAAGGGTTGAGAAACATTATAATTGTGATTTGTCAGTTTCTTCCTACTGTTCTCCCAGTTTTTACTTCATGCATTTTGAAGCTCTCTAATTAGTTGCATAACACATTTACAACTATTATGGTTACTTGGAATGTTAGTCTACCCATTTGTGATTCTCTAGTATTTCTTTGTCATTCAAGATGTTGTGGTTATGCAATTGACTCATCTGACTTTACACAACTACTCCAGTTTATTTCTTTGTTTTTGTCATTTGTGTGATCTGTTTCTACCCATTTACTTTTAACCTATTTATACATCTTACATTTAAAGTGAGCCTCTTATAGGCAACATACAATTAACTTTTACATTTTTATCCAGTCTGATAAGTGCTTCATTTTAATTGCATTTGCATTTCCTTTGCTGCCTTGTTACCTTTACCTTCTTGTTTCATTATTTTTATGGTTGCTTTACTGTTATTTTATGGATTGTAGTATATATTTTTAACTTTTGCCATCTGTCTGTAAGCAATATTATCCTACTTCACATATAGTATAAGAATTGAGCAAAGTACACTCCCATTTCTTCCCTCCTGGCCTTTCTGATATTGCTCTCATTTTATTTCTAGATATATACCTCAGAATAGTGTGTTACCGTTTTCTATTTAAATGGTTTATTGTATTTTGAGATATTTAATAAAAAGAAAAAAAGTCTTTATATTTACTCACATAATTACTAATTAAATTGCTGTGTATTCCTTTGTACAGATCCAGATTTCTAGATGGTATTGTTTTTTCTGCTGAAAAGACATCCTTTATTGTTTCTTGTGATGCAACACTGCTACTGATAAATTCTCTCAACTACTGTGTGCCTGTCAGTGGCTTTATTTCACCTGTGTTTTTGAAAGATACTCTTGTGGGGTAAAGAATTCTAGATTAACTATTTTGTTTGTGTTTGTTTTTGTTTTTCCCTTTAAGTTCATTCCAAATCAGTTCTATGGACATTACAATGTTTCTGACAAGAATCCTGCCATCATTCCTTGTTCTTTGCTACATAACATGGTATTTCCCATGTGCCATGTACAAGATTTTCTATTTACTGCTGGTTTTGTTGAAAGCTGAGTATGGTATGCATTTGTATAATTTTCTTTATATTTGTTGTGCATGGGATTTGTTGAGCTTCTTGATTCTGTAGATTTAGTTTTCATCAAAATTTAAAAAAATGACTATTATGTCTGAAAATATTTTTTAGTCCTTCTCTAGAAACTGCAATTATTTCTGCTTAAGGTTAGAAGACTGGTAGGCAACTTGAAGAGGCCCCATACTTCACTGATGCTTGGTTCTTTTCCTTTTAAAAATATTTCTGTTTTTGATACATTCTGTTGTTACAGCATACTTTGTTACAGGCAGTTTCCTTTATGTACTTCACAGACATTGTATGTTTTACAAATTGAAGGTCTGTGGTACCACTGCATTTAGCAAGTCTACTAGCACCATTTTCCAATAGTGTTTACATACTAAAAGTTTTAAGCTTTTCCATTAGTATTACATTGGTTATAATAATCTGTGATCAGTAATCTTTGATGTTACTATTGTGATTGTTTTGGAGGGTGCCACAAACTGAACCCAAATAAGGCAGGGAACTTAATAAAATGTCATGTATGTTCTGACTGCTCTACTGAACAGCTGTTCTCCCTTCTCACTCCCTCTCCTCGAGCCTCCCTATTCCCTGAGAGACAACACAATTGAAACAGGCCAGTTTAATAACCTTATAGTGGCTTCTGAGTGTTTAAGTGAAAAGAAGAGTTGCTTGTCCCTCACTGAAATCACAAAGTAGAAATGATTAAGCTTAGTAGATGAAGGCAGGTTGAAAGCTGACATAGGCTAAAAGCTAAGTCTCTTGTACCAGTTAGTCCAGTTGTGAAGGCAAAGAAAAAGTTCTTGAAGGAAATTAGAAGTACTACTCCAATGAACACACCAGTAATAAGAAAGTGAAATAGCTTAATTGCTATTGAAGAAAGTTTTAGTGGTCTTGATAAAAGATCAAACCAGCCACAACATTCCTGTAAGCCAAAGCCTAAT
This sequence comes from Manis javanica, assembly GCF_040802235.1. Taxonomy (NCBI): domain Eukaryota; kingdom Metazoa; phylum Chordata; class Mammalia; order Pholidota; family Manidae; genus Manis; species Manis javanica. Next base: position 68,436,464 of record NC_133162.1, read on the forward strand.
CCAGAGCAAGGCCCTAACTCTGTTTAGTCCTGGGAAGGCTGAGAGGGGTAACAAAGCTACAGAATAAAAGTCTAAAGCTGGCAGAGGTTGCAGAACGTTTAATAAAAGTGCAGGTCAAGCAGAAAGTGCTGATGTACAAGCTGAGCAAGTTACCCAGAAGATGTAGCTAAGATCATTAACGAAGGTGGCTACACTGAACAACACATTTTCAATGTAGATTAAACAGACTTCTGTTGGAAGAAGATGCCATCCAGGACTTTCACAGCTAGGGAGAAGTCAGTGCCTGGCTTCAAAGCTTCAAAGGACAGGCTGCCTCTCTTATGGTGGGCTAATGAAGCTAGCGAATTTAAGTGGAAGCCAAAACTCATAGACCATTCTGAAAATCACAGAGCCCTTAAGAGTTATGCGAAATCTACTCTGCTTATGCCAAATGAGTAAAAAATAAAGCCTGGGTGATAGCACGTCTGTTTGCAACATGGTTTACTGAATATTTTAAGCCCATTGTTGAGACCTATTGTTCAGAAAAAAAGATCCTTTCCAAATATTACTGCTCATTGGCAATGTGCGTGGTCACCCAAGAGCTCTGATGGAGATGTACAATGGGATTAATATTGTTTTTGTGATGACAAACACAATAACCATTCTGTAATCCACAGATCAAGGAGTAGTTTTGACTTCCAAGTCTTATAATTTAAGAAATACATTTTGTAAGGGTTTAGCTGACATAGGTAGAAATTCCTCTGAAGAATCTAGGCAAAGTAAATTGAAAACCTGGAAAGGATTCACTATTCTAGATGCCATTAAGAACATTTGTGGTTTATAGGAAAAGGCCAAAATATCAGTATTAATGGGAGCTTGGAGAAGGTGATTCCAACCTTCAGGGATGACTTTGAGGGGCCCAAGTCTTCAGTGGAGGAAGTTACAGCGGATGTGGTGGAAATAGCAGGAGAACTAGAATTAGAAATGGAGCCTGAAGGTGTGACTGAATTACTGCAATATCATGATAAAACTTGAACAGAAGAGGAGTTCCTTCTTATGGATAAGCAAAGAAAGTGGTTTCTTGAAATTAAATCTACTCCTAGTGAAGACTGTTGAAATAACAACAGAATATTTAGAATATTACATAAGCTTAGTTGATAAAACAGTGATAGGATTTGAGAAGATTGACTCCAATTTTGAAGGAAGGTCTACTGTGGGTAAAATGGTATCAAACAGCATTGCATACCTCATGGCAATTGTAAAAGGAAGAGTCAAATGATTCAGAAAACTTTGTTGTTGCCTTATTTCAATAAATTGCCACAGCCACCCCAACTTTCAGCAACCACTACTCTGATTAGTTAGCAGCCATTAACATGGAAGCAAGATCTTCCATCAACAGAAAAATTATGACTCACTGAAAGCTCAGATGATATGGTTAGGATTTTTTAGCAATAAAGTATTTTTAAATTAAGGTATACATTGTTTTTTAGGCATAAGGCTATTGCGCACTTAATAGACAGTATAGTGTAAACATAGCTTTTATATGCACTGGGAAACTACAAAAATTTCATTTGACTTGCTTTATTGCGATCCTCACTTAATTGCGGTGGTCTGTAGCCAAACCTGCACTCTCTCTGATGTATGCCTGTATCCTTCTTCTTCTATGTCTCATATGCCTTCAGTTCCTTATATTGTATTTATTATCTCATTATATCAGACATAATTTTTCATTTCTCATTTGTTTCCCATTTCCAGGGATCACTTTCTGTCTTTGCCAGATACCTCATCTTGATTAGCATTTTTTCACATATTTTTATCTATTATTAAAAGTCATCTTAGGCAGAAGGGTAAATCTGGCCCATGTTACTATATTTTGGCCACTATCAGAAGTCTCTCATCACATTCAATTTGTGATCTTTGCCAAATGACTTAAATTCTCTAACCCTCAATTTTATTTAAAAGGATGATAAAAGTTAAGCCTACCTAAAGAATTATTTTAAAAAAATAAAGTAGTCCCAAAAGACAACTTAGCACTATTATCTAAGGTATATTAATTAATAAAGGCTAGTATTGTTAAGATTAGGAAGTAATGGTTGGAGTTTTTTAGGATTGGTATCCTGTTCTATGTGACCAGTTCATTGGAAGGAAGACTCTAAGCTGAGTGAAAGCATATAAGCCTCATAATATGGGAAACAAAAACTAAGCAGAGTGTCATTCATATCATTAGGATCCTGGACTCTTAGACACTCAGCCTGGAGGGAAATTTGGGGTGGGGTAGAACATGGACTACAAATCGACTACATGGCCTGAGCACCACTGACAAAACAGGAGAGCTACACGGGCCAGGTGGATGCTCTTGACTTACTGCACATGTGCTGTCACTCCTGTTTTCTTTGGGAAAAGCCACCTCAGTAGTAGTTTTAATGTGAAGATAACTGGGGCTGCAATTAACAAAGTCTGAGAAAGGGAGGGATTAAAAAAACTTCCCTTTTTAGTCTATCTATTGTCTTCATTAACATGAGTTTCCTTCACTACTGAAACGGTCTTGCAGACAAACCCCAAATAGGTTAGCTTTTGAGTAGACAGAAGAGGAGTAAATCCTAGAGATTTGGGACTCTCATCTTCCTGACTCAAAGGAGTTATGCCTCAGCTGTGACTGCAAACCAAACACATTTGCCTCAAGTATCTATCTCTGTGTTCAAATGATAGCTGCCAAAATTTACTACATGTGCTCTCTTATGTAAACTTACATATATGATGCGTGAGCTATCATATGGTATGTTGACCAGCTAGGGCTGCCATAACAAAAAATACCACAGACTTAAACAGGCTTAAACAGCAGAACTTAATTTTTTCACAGTCCCAGAGGCTGGAGGAAGTCTAAGATCAAAGTGTTGGCAAGTTTGGTTTCTGCCGAGAACTTTCCCTGGCTTGAACCACCTCCTTGCTCTGTCATATGCACATAGTTCTGGCCATATGCACATAATTCTGATATCCATTCTTTTTATAAGGACACCAGTCCTACTGAAACAGATACTCACCCTTATAATCTCATTCAACCTTAATTACCCCTTTAAAAACCCTATCTCCAAATGTAGTCACATTGGGGGTTAGGCTTCGACCTATGAATTCTGGGGGGACACAATCCATAACATAGTATAAGGTAGACCTTGGTAAGTAAAGCTTCTTTCTCCTGAACAAAGTCCCATATCCTTTTTTATAGAAGTCAGTACTCTGGCTTAATAAGTTTATGAAGAGGACATTTGCTAGAAGGAGAAGAGTCAGTTATTTTCCCTGGTATTTTGGGCTAGGATTTGTTTAGGTATTTTTAATGCATGTGTCCTCATAGGTGAGCCCTTCTGCCACACCCCTCAGGGGCTAGAGTACCATTCTAGACTCAGGAATTAAATCCATGTTTTCTACTGATTGGAATGTAGAGAGATGGTTTTTAGACCACCAGCCCTGTGGGCTCTACTCAAGTCTGTAAATAGACTGAGCAAGGGTTGATCAATTTCTGTTTATCTCACTATGGATATAGGATTGGGGCCTGTAACTTCCCTTGGAGTGATTTTAGAAGACTATATCTAATCATCTCTTATTCTCATGTAGACCTTCCACAGTGCCTGGCACATCACCACTCAATAAAATCGTCTGAATACGTGAAAGAACAGATGACACCTATTCAGTTGTCGATGTCAGAGGGGAATATGTGGGAGCATACTAGAAGTTGATGAGCCAGGAATTTGAAGTTTGAATTTATTTATACTTCAAGATCGCTTTAACACTGCATATTTTTGGAATTCTATAGATTCTGCTGCTGGCACTTGTTTGTAGGGCTTTTTTGTAACTAATCCGTTTTAAGAAATGAAACTAAGTTAATACAAATTGAAAATCTGAACTGTTTTCCTGCCCCCAAAAGCATAGGTTTAAAGCAGAGTGAAAGATAAAGCAACTGGACAGCTGAGGGCCATGTAGTCCCAGAGGTGGCTGTGCCAGGAGCATGGAAGGAAATGTCAGCTTTTTCCATTTTTACTGAGGTATTTTTAGAGTGACTTCTTTTCTCCTTGGCTGGTGTCAGGGAATTAGCTACTTTATTGAAGAGCTGCATTTTACTGAAAAACAAGCTTTTTTAAAAAAAATAATAGAACAATTCCTATGGGAGAAGAATTTACAATATTTCTGTGTCCATCATGCTCTCTTATAAAAGTTTCACCTTTTCTGGGAATTTTATGAATTAACATTTCTACTGTAAATTTTTTTCTTTCTTTTGTCTCAATCATCTCCAATAAAGGTGATTGCTTAGCTTTTTAAAAATAAGAATGACTTGAAATTATATTTTAGGGGCACACTATTAGTTTGGGACTGGTTGAAATCGAGAACATCCCGAGCAAGGAGTCAGAGGATCCCAAAGCCAGCAACCTTTCTAGAGCCAAGGCAAGGCCATCTTTAGATTTCTCATCATATCAAGAGTGACTTTAAAAAATGAAACTAAGTTAATTGACCACAAAGCATTATCTGTTTTATTCTGTCACAGTAACCCCTCAGGTACATGGCATTTCCAGTTCCAAAACTACATGTCTAATGTGCTTTCATGTTGATGGTGTCACTTAACTCCCCTTCCAGATCTTTCCTTATCTGTCATCAAGTAAAACAGACGTCCGGAAGCCAAGGTTGCTGGCTGTGGGATCCTCCCTGCAGGCTGCCCACTGCAGGTGCCGGAAGTGGGAGAGCTGTGTTTGTGTTCCTGGCTTCTGGGCATTTACAGCTCTGGACTGTGGTCTCCACATTAGGACTGTATTCTGAACCACACCTGGCCTCAGGAGTCTACCTAAGATACAGATTCCTCAGTGTCCATTCACTGTCTTTCTTCCACTTTCCTGTTGAACTTTCTTCACAGCTGTGAAAAGATCTGGCTGTGATTATCTTCCACAAATGGGATGGTTTCCTAAATATGCATCTGCAGGGAGGAACACCTTAACAGGAAAAGCCCAGTTCTAGCCCCACTCTTAGAGACCGTACTTCTTGCCTAACATGTTTTGCATTTTGCCTCATGTGTGGTACCTTTAAAAGCAAATTTTGAAAATTCTGAAAAAAATGGAAATGGTTATTTACATTGATATCTAAGTATATCACTTTTTAATGTTTTGATATTATTTTTTTTCAGTCATTTTTGTCATCTTTACCTTTATTTTTTTCATGGTCATAATTACATAATACACTTACATTTTTTTTTGTCTAACATTGCATTATAACCAGGTTTCTAATCAGGTTAACAGATGCTTCATAGATATCATTTTTCATAACTGCATAAAATCCCACTGTGTGACTTCAGTGTAATTTATTTATTCAATCAATTACTAAAAATGTATGTGGTTTTAACTTACCTCTCATATAGATAATGTGGCAATACATATCTTTGGACCAAACATTTTTTCCATATTTAGGAACATTTTGCTTAGGCAGATTCCATGTAGAATTACTAGGTCAAACATTAGAAACATTTGAAGCCTTTTGATAAATAATGCTTTGCTATTCTGTTCTCCTGTCTCTAGCACCAGTTCCTTGACTACAGTTGCAAGTTTATCCATCTAGTTTCCTAAGTAGTCAACATAAATATACACCAACTTAGCATCTGAAGTATAATAATATGCATGGGGATTCTTAGCATAATGGCTATTTTTCTTAAAAGGCATTGTTAGTGACCTTCAGCACATGTGTTTGAGGGCATGGTTCTGTTGCCCACTCCTCCATTTAACATCCTGGCTCTGGCCATGCACTGGTCCAGTCTGTATTTCCTACTGAACAATTGCTCCGTCTCTTCTCTGTTGTTTCCTGGCTTTTGCATTTACTGCAGAGTAATCTCATTATCTGCAGTGATTGGAGTTGTGCAACAGAATCTTAATCAACTGCATTTTTATGGCTTTAAAACTGAGCCCATTTCTATTTATTGCTGCCCTACGGATTCCTCTCTGCCCCATTGCAGGCATGACGAAACACCTCCTGCCCCTGCCTGTGCCCAGAAATACCTGCTGGACGTGGTCACTCACTGTTCACTCTGTTCATCCTCTGCTCTCCAACACCTCCCCCTCCTCGCACTTGCCCCCTTCTCTGTTTTTACCCGTGGCCAGGCTCTTCGGCAGGCAGGTAGAGGTGATATTACAGCGCCCCTGAGCTTTTCATGAAACAGGAACCATTTCCAAGTTGAATGCTATTTTTACCAGCATCTGATTTGTGTGAAAGACTTTGGTTCTCTGCTACTTTTGAGACTGCACTGTTAACATCCTCCTGGGCTGTAGATCTGTGGATTTTTTATTTTTAACTCAGCAATTTCTGAACTATGCTTCCATGGAACTGAAATTTCAATGGGAGCCAGCAACAAAGGTTTCCGTGGTCAAATAAGCTGTGAAATGTGCTTTCTAAATTCTTCTCCTGAAGGTGAGTATTCATATTACCGTATCCGAAGGGTTGGAGACATCAGAAAGAAAGAGTTTTACATAGTCATTATCTACTGAAGACCTGGTTGAAAGCTTATATTTTATGGCCATACCTAATTTTTCCCTAGTACTAAGGGAGAAGCTGCTTTGACCATTCACCCTGTTTATGGTAGTGGCTAAAAATAAATATTCCCCACGATTGGAGCTAGAATGCACTCATGCTGTGGTTCTGCACTATGAGAGCCCCTTGAGCGTTTGGACAGTGTGATTTCCATTCAGCACCAACCAACTGCAGGGCCACAGGCAGCAAGCTGGGCCCAGGGAGGGGCACGAGCAGGAGCAGAGGCCTGGGCCCGTCACCTCCATGCTGCTCTGCTGGCAGAGAGCCGGCAGGACCTAAGGCAGAGAAGTGCATGAGTTTCTTGGGCAATGGTTTGCCCCCTGGTAGGAATGCTTGAGGTTTGATTTATCAGAACAATGTTCCTATAAAATGTCTGTCACCCAGAGGGAATCATAAGGATGCTTTCAGTACGAGAGAGGGATCATTGATTTCTCTGGAGCCAGAGTGCTCATCCTTTCACAGCTGGGGAACTGCTTTGCTGTGAAATAGAATTTCAGTTGGATGCAAAATTAATCAGCTTTCACAGCTCTAATTTTTGACTAAGACACTGTGTCAGTGTGTTTGGTACATGCTGTGTTTGAGCCTGGAAGCCTACATCTTGCATTTGTGGAGCATCGTGACACTACCACCTGCCTGTCGGATGCTGATGCCACGGGAGCCAGAGGACTGGGAAGCCGCCGGTTACTCTCTTGCCACTCAGAGGCTCCCTTATGGTGTAAATCCAGCGGGGATCTCTCACAGACTGATCTGCAAGGGACCTTAGTGGCCATCTAGTCCCACTCTGCCTAGGGAGGAAATCCCTTCAACACCCATGATTAGTGGGCCAGTCCACCCTGTGCTTGCAAACCTGCAGTGAAAGGGGGGGCTCTCCCACCTCTCAGGACAGCCCTGTGTTATATTTTGCATCACACCCAGGCTTTGTGGAATGTTTCCTTTCTGGGATTAGCCAAAAAAGGTAGATTACACATTGCCTTACCTGTGTACTGGCATGAGATCAGTATCACAGAGACTGTGATATTTTTCCTATCTTTAATGGCTGTGATGTGATCGATTGGCATTATTTTATTCTTGATTGCTTGGGAAAACCATATATAGAGAAAAACTGACTTTTGTGATCTAACACTAGCTGCCAAAATCCAATTATCTTGGGGCAATTTTAAATTAAAAGGATATGTATATCTTCACAAGAAACAGTATTAGGTAAATATAGGCATGTATATTTAATGCAACATCCTCACCCTAACCAAAAAATAACAATAATAGTAATGCTTTTCACTTATATAGACAATCACGCAGAAAGGCTCAACAATCAGGTTCTTTCATATGATTTCTCACTTTTTAAAATGCTACTAGCATAAGGGAAGCAGTCTGTTTACAAAGAAGCTTTCAGTTTTGCGGTAAAGGATAATAAAAGGAACACACACAGACGTGTTTCTTGATCAAGATACTTTTGTGCTTTTGCTCCTGTTTTAGGTTAGATGGTCTGTGTCAATGGGGAAGGAAAGATGAGTGAATCATGGGCACTGGCCTCGAGGAGCTCACGATCTCCCTGGTAGGAGACAGTATGTGACAAACACCCACAAAAATAGCTGGTGCTCAACATATGTGTTGCACATTATAATAAAGATAGCAGCTGAATGCCAAGGAAGCAGAGAGGAAGCCAAGGTTAATGCCAGGTGGGGAGATTGGAGAAAAGTACACCATTGAACTGACTCTGAATTCTGTGTGGGAAAATGCATGGAATTTCAAAAGGCAGAGTTTAATGGGAGAGTATTCTGCCAGGGAGACATTTCCCTTGAATATCTCTCAGTGCAGGAGGTGGGAGCTTTCCAAACTCCAGTCCACCTTTTCCAGAGATATTTTTCCTTGTATTATGTCTGATCACCATATCCTAGGAACCAAGAACTAAGGTCTGGGAGAATTGTTTCTCATTCTGTGGGTAGGTCTCATAACTTTGCAATTTGAGTTCCTGGGAACTTCTCACACCTGCTCAGGACATCTACAGATAGGTAGGCCTTCCTGATCCATGTTTACACCCCTGCATTGACTCGGTTTTGGGTGTGGTCTCAGTCTGTTTTTCCAGAACAATGTCTTGACTGGGACAGGGAGGGGAGAAAAGACAAGCACAACGACTTTTGGATGGCTGAGAACATCCTGCCTTGCTGAAGACATCAGGAGAAGGAAAGGGAGGTGGAGAGAGATGGGCCTTTCAATCTGCTGAATGCAAACAAGAGTTCCTGTGGAGCCAGATGTATAAATAAGGATAATGGTCTCTGGATATGGACGCTCTTGATGGGCATTTATATCCATTCATTATTTTTTCCCTAAAGCATGGAAGAAGTGCATGCTGTGTATCAAGACTTGCCCTTTCAAAGTTCACAGCCTGGTAAAGGGGAGAAAAACATGTAAACTAGCATTTTCAATGCAGTATGATAAGAGCTATGACAAAAGGGAGTGTGGAATGCTGTGCCTTTGAGGGCAGATAAGAGAGGCTGCAAATAATACCCTGAGAAGATGATACCTGAGCCAAGCAAGAATCAGGTGATGAAGGAGGGAGGGGGTAGTTATTGTTAATTATGAGCATTCTGTGAGTAATTCTGTAAAGAAAACAGTACATTCACTTACCTTAATTAAGTTTACTTTGCAGTTAATTACGCTCGCTTCGTATGAGATGGACATGAATATCACTGATGCCTCCGTGTGGGCTGCAGCAAAGATACAAAGGTGTGTGAGCAGAGGAATCCATCTAGTCTCATTAGATCCTGGAAGGCTTTCATCATCTAAATGGAATTATATGCATTTCTTCTAAAATTCTCAATAAAAAAGGAATTCATGCTTACTCTATATTAAAGGGTACGTGCTGGAAGGACACTACCAACCAGAGATGATGTCACAGCCCCAGGAAGAGCCAGCATTTATTGAACACACACTCTGTGTTTTACATGCATTAGTTTACTGAATCCTCATAAAACTGTACCTGATATTGTTAGCTGCCTGCCCACTTTTCATCCCCCATAGCCTCCCCTTCAGTCTGAACTCTCGTTTTGTTCATATAGTCATTCACTCTCCGCATGGCCACGTGCCTTACTAAGCCACTCGGAGGAATGCTGGTCCCCCTGCTGGAGACTAGTTAAGAGGTGGGCACATGTAGATGTGATGGCTGAAATCATGGCTGCTGTCATGATGAGGGAGCCTAGCCTAGGGAGAAAGCCACTGATGTCTGAGCACAGTGATTCCTGAGTCCTTGATGGTCCTATTAAGCCACTGAATTAGACAACCCAGGGACCAGCTCTTGTTAAGTGAGATAATATTACTCTTTTTCCAATTTAAGTCATTTTAACTCTTCTTCTAATTTAAGCCATTTTAAGTTTAGTTTCTTTGTGCTCTCAGCCGGAATCACTCTGACTCACACAGGTAGGTGCTCTCATTATCCCATTTTGTAGGTAAGGAAACTGAGGATTAAAGAAGTTATGTAACCTATCCAAGATCATACAGCTAGTTGAATATCAAACCCGGTATTAAATTGGAGTCCAGTCTTACTCAAAAACCTAGTACACACACACACACACACACATACACACACACATAGAAACACCAAATATATAACAACAGAGTTCTTAAATGTCAAACATTTCTAATAGTTCAAATATATCAAATACACTATCTATAAGAAAGCCACTGTCCCCAATCTTTTACATTAGGAGTTGGCAAACTTTATCTGTAAACAGCCTGATAGTAAATATTAGACTTTATAGGGCATGTGGTCTCTGTCACAACTGCTTAACTAATTATAGCTCAAAAGCAGCCATAGAGAGTGCATAAATCAATGATCTTAGGTATGTTCCCATACAATTTATGTACAAAGACAGGGTGTGGCACAGATTTGGTCCATGGACTAATTTTCTGACCCCTGTTCTGTAGGAACTAAGTGTGATTATTGGTAAAGGCTTGCCCACTAGGATAGATAAAAGTGAATGCTACTGAGTGTTTATAACAAAAAGTCACAGAAGAAGGAAGAGAAGAGACATGGAGTCCCAGTGTAGGAAGGACAGTCTCCCTCCTTTGCCAAATCTTAAGGTATCAAGAGGGTGATTATGTTTCTACTTTGTAGTGCTGATTAGGAAATAGCTAAGCCAATGTAAAGGGAAGAGGATCCTTGACTCCCATTATAGAGGCAAAATTTAGGAGGTTGTTAGCCTCTTCTCTGTACCTAATTTGGAATTTCTGTTAAAAATTCTGAATTGTCTCAGCACTACTTTCAAAAACCACCATTTTCCCTAGTTCTTAAATTATTGAATGATCCACAGACACTTTAATACATAGCAGCTCTTTCTGCAAATGGAGAGATAAGGGTCGGAAATGAACAGATGATTATAGCTATTTGATTTCAGCTTTAATTGCTTTCCAACAGGCACAGAGAATGGACCAATTTTCTCAAAATAATATTTGTTCTGAAACACAGGTCTGGGAGTAAAGTTTTGTCAATAATGCAAGGACATTTGGGGAAGTACATGATGGGTTTTCCTTCTTTTTTCTCAAATGGTTTATAATGTCTGTTTCCTTTCTTTCAAAGGCATGGCATGAAATCTATTGTGAATTTTATAGAGAATCTAAAATATTGAACAAATATATTTGTTCCCCATTACTTATTAATTAACTGAATATATGAAAGAAAGTATATAGAAAACCATGGCTGAAAGGCAGGAAAAAAAAAACAGAAAAAAAAAATATCCCTCCTTCCGACATCTGGCAACCACTGATCTATATTATGTCTCTGAATTTGCCCATTCCAGACATTTCACATAAATGGTAACATACAGTATAAACTTACATCTTACTTCTTTCAAAAAACCTAATAATTTCAAGGTTCATGTATGCAGTAGCATATGTCAGGATTTTATTACTTTCATTGGGGAATGGCATCCCATTGTCTGGATATACCACATATTCATGCATCACTTGGTGCTTCCATTTTTTACTATAACTAATGCTTCTGTGAACATTCATGTACAAATATGAACATTTCTTTTGCATGAACATTTGTTATCAATTGTCTTGGGTGTATACAAGGAGTGAAATTGCTGGTTTATACAGTATCTCTGTTTAACACTTTGAGGGAATTACAAAACTGGTTTCTAAAGCAGCTGAACCATTTTTCTTTCCTTCTAGCAGGGTCTGAAGTTTATAGTTTCTCCACCTTCTCCCTACCAACACTGGTTTGTTATTGTCTACTTTAGTGGAAATGAAGTGGAATTCACTGGGATTTTTATTTTCATTTCCAGAGTGACTGAGGTGGTTTTGAACATCTTTTCATGTTTTTACTGGACATATATTCATATTTGTTGGAATAATTTTGAATCAAATGGAAAGTTTAAAGACATAAGATAAAATTAATATTCTAATATTAAATAATTTATAATGCATTGGATCCTTTCAATTGTTATAGAAATGAATAACAAATAATATATAATCACATTTTATAAATGAAACATAGAAAAGTTAAGAACTCGGCTGAGAGCAGGTGGATATGTTTGAGCCAAGAGTCAAACAAGATCGATATACTTTTCCTTTGTGCCGTGTGTGTGCTTACCTTCCATCTCTTGTCTACATTCTCATGAGTTAGTAAGACACCCATGACTGAAGGAAGCATGAGTCCCTCTCTTCTCTGGCAAAAGACAAAATGTAAGCAGAAACTTTTGAGGACTGATGCAGAAAACTCTCAGTTCTTTTCCTGAGATCAGTACAATAGGATTACAGGCTGTGTGCTTGTGACACATCAGGTTTCTAGTGATTGGTGAGGGCATCCCGCCCTTAGCTAATCTGGTCTTTTTAATAGCAAATGGGAAATCTACAAGCTTCCCTATGAGGAACACCTTTATAACATCTTTGAAATTCTGTAGCTATATGCAGACTTTGAACAAGCACCAAGAAATAACAGACTCGGGGTACTGTGAATGCATTTGCCCCCCTTCCCCCCTCTCAGCACTTGGCATGGTAGACTGAGCGCCTGCCTGTCACTCATGCCTGGCAGCTGCTGGGAGGCAACCACGTAACTGGTGATCTCTGAACTGAGTTCCTCTCTTCCATCCCAGGAACAAGTACACTGTTCAAGCATGTTATAGTGAATGTTCAGTGATGGATTGTTAAATAAATAAATGATCTTAATTGGCATCATAAAGAAATATTTCAGACTTGGATATTAAGTTGATGCATCATAAATAGCTATTGACTTATTTAGTAAAAGGGAAAGAAGTGTTTAGTGCTCAGCACTGTACAAATGCCAGTACCAAGCAATGTTCTTTTTCTCATTTAGACTACACGAAACCCATGAAACATATGTTTGCATGTATTTAATTTACTCATGCTCAGCATGCCAGGAGGGTAACAAAGTGGGCTGCAAACCCACATTTGTAAAAGTACATTGCAAAGCATTAAGTTAGGTTATATACTTAATTCCTTAATTAAGGAATTAAGCACTTAATTCCATATGCTGAGGTCAAAGCACAGAGTTGCGGTGTGGTTCAAAAATGCAGCCTTCCCCTTTGTGATGAACCCCACACTGTCACTAGATGAACAAGGATGAAGAGGGTGAGACTTTAAGGAAGTAAAATGAATGATGTTTAGGAGATTTGGGGAAAATGCAATTTTAACCTAAATTTAAAAAACTGTAACTTAAAAATTTTTTTAAACTTAATTTTTTTTAAAGTGTTTTTTTTTTTTTAACCTGATTGCATATTCCTGAGACATGGATGTTGCTGAAACAATAAATGATCTGGTGACTGAATGAATTCTAGGTGGTCTATTTTGAACCAATTGTGCCATTTTAGGAGTTAACTGCATTATTTTCAGTCAGAAAAAAAAAGACATATTTTTTTCTTTTTTCTTTAACTTAACTTTGGACATGTTGAAGTTGAAGTACCTTAAGTTTCCAAGGGCTCTCCTGACCTAGAGTGTATTTCTGCTGCCCCTTCATATCTTCTTGGTCCTGATACTTTGGATCTGTCTCCTCCTCTGTGACCCAGCCATCACCGTGCTTTCTAGGAAGTTGTAGCTGTTCCACCTGACTTAGCATTTCTGTACCTTCTTTTGTGTGTCCAGCAGTATGATAGAGTGGGGACTGGTAATGCACGACAGCTTGAAGACATAGTCCTCGTACTTAAACAGCTAGCGGTTGGTCTTTTTCAGCCCTTTATTATAATTTTTATAATTTCTGCAACCATCCAGAGTGACTCCTCCCTAAAGTCTCTTTGGCAGTTTCTTTGGGAAACTTCTCTTGATTGACTTTCCTTCACACCCAGAATGATAGACTCTAAGATACTAAAGAATGGAGGTGGTGGTTGGAATAAAGGTCTGGACTGAGGGCATTATACTAAGTGAAGTAAGTCAAACAGAGAATGGCAAATACTGCATTGATCTCACTTATGTGTGGAATCTGATAAAGCCAAACTCATACAAGAGTAGAGGGTGTTTATAACCTCAGTTTCTCAAAGGATCCCAATTAAACACAAAACAGAAGAAAAATTGTGCTTCCGACAAAGGCAGCATAGAGGTAAGGTTAGTGCCTACCTCTGCCCACTCTCCAGCCCTTCTTACAGAGAGATGGACTTGGAGCCCCAAGCCACTGCTGACCAAGCTGTCCTGTGTTTGGACTCTCTTGGAACCTGTTTTTCTACCTCTACCATGACACTTGACATAGTCAGCAAGTGTACAATCAGGAATCAAAGCCAGGTCCTCCATGCCCATACCTCCTTCATGACCTGTCTAGACAAGGAAGTACTTGGATTTCCGAACATTCAAATAAAGGACCCAAAATAAGAGCTCAAAGATATTCAGGAAAAAAAGTAATATTTTAAATAAGTCAAGTGAGTGATGTTCATTTTTATGAAGAAATGTGGAGAATCGTGGCAATGTTTAGACATTATTTCAAAGACATAATAGCATGCAAAGGAAATTTGAAAGAGACAGTAATAGAAATCCCCAGTGTAAAGCACTGTCTTTATTTTAGTTTTTGCACCCACCTACCTCCTCCCAGTACCTACTTTACAGTCTATGCTCAGAAAAATGGATGTGAGGTAGATATGTGAGAAGAATGGATTATTGAAATATATCACATCCTGATTGCTGTTACATTTACTCATAATAGAGTGACTAATTGAATTTGGCAAGGAGAGGCTTGAATACACACACCTTAGAAGAGTCCAGGGCTCAGAGGAGGTGGAACTGCCACATGCTAAAGAATGTTCATTATGGAGTTGGGCGTCCCAGGGTTTATCCCTCTCTTTCCATTCACTGTCTGTGAAATCCTAAGAATTCTTCGTGATCCCTCTGTGTTTCGTTTTCTCTTCTGCAAAATGAAGATAATATTTATATCTGATTAATAGGTTTATGCAAACATTATTATCACACATTCACTTCTAAAGTCTCTGATATCCTATGACTCTCTAGTTTCAATTGTTAGAATTGAAATAGCTAAAGAGAGGTTTAGACCATGAGAGTAGGTCTGACATACAGCACTATGCTTCATTAATTGTATTGACTGTTAAAATATTGCAGCAATTTATACTGCTTGATAAATAACCATTGCTCAAATCCCTGAGAATGGAGTCTCTCCATGACATCCAGGATTCCCAAACATCCTCAGTAATAATCCAGAAACCAAAGAGTTGAGATCTGGCCCCACAGAGGCTTAGGACCCTGCCCTAGTGGTGAGCAGAGTTATTCTGATTGGTCCTGTCATTTCCATGCCACATATTAAATATTTTGAAAATTACCACTGTGCATACTTGGTGGGCAAGAAATTTGAATCTGGGGGAAAGTTCTTAAGTAAATAGAAATACAAATGCTTATGAAAAAATATTATACTAATTATTTTTTCACTTGAAACCCTTGAACATTAAAAGAAAACCTGATTATTAGCAGTTAGTCTCAGGTACATTCACATATGCATAGATCAGTTTTTCATTATTTAGCTCTAAAAACATTACTACTGATACAGAGCTACAAGGTGGTGTTTATATGTAAAGAAAACAGAAGTTCCTATGGCCAGGATTCTCACCTGACCCTGGTAGACTTGCTCACTGCGCATGTCTGGGCAATACATTGTTACTGCCTCTGTACAAAGAGCTCCGCCGGTGCTCTGGGCTGTGTGGCTGCAGGAGAGCAGAGGCTAGAGTGGTGGCAGTGCCGAGGACAGAGACTGAGATGCCTGCGGGTGCAGAGAAGCCCAGAGGCCGAGACCGGCTGGCTGCATGGCTCTGAGACGGACGGGATTCTAGCACTTGACCTGCCACCATGGGAATGGAGTTGGGTAAAAACCCTTTCATGCCAAGAACGTTCCGCTGTCATTTTTCAGTCTCACCAAATCAAGAGTGAACTTTTCTGGGGCTGAAACCCACTGGCAAGACATTACCTTATCATGCTGAAGGTATGTGTATGCCTGTGATGTTAGTGTAATCATTACTGTTCTATATCATTTTAATACCCAGAAAGCATTCTTTAAGCATCTATTATGTGTCAGACCCTGAGATAGTTTATGAGGATATAGAGACGGCATTGCCAGGTCCCCAAGAATTCATACTCTAGCTTGGAAAAGGGTGGGGGGGCAGATACATAAACAGGTAAATTGCAGCTCACAGTGATCATCACAGTATTAGAGGCAGGAATGAAGAGTTACTGGAATTCCATATACTATGGCTGTGTATAGGCCAGAGGAACAGCATACATAAGTCACAGACCCTTAGTGAGGCCTGATTTGACCAGTGTTAGTGGAGCCCAAAGAATAGGAGAGGGAGACAGGAAGGTGAAGTCCCAGGGAGCCTTACATGTTTGTCTGTGTGGAGACTGGGGAGGAGGCAGCAGTGTCTATTAATCTTGTATACTGAGGACACAGTGGGGTTTTAGGCAGCTCAGGTGCACTATCAAGATGTGTCACCTGTTGACTGAGAAGAAGGCTCAGTGGAGCACAGGGAGGCCAGCTGGGAGGCTGTTGCTGTGTGGGTGAAGGGCTTTCACCCCCTATAGGTCACATAAAGATGCATCTGGGAAATAAAGATGTTGCAGAAAATAACACATGGTCCTCAGTATGGACAGCCATCCCATTCTGGAAGGCATTCTAGTATAAGAAATCAAACACTGACTGGAAGATTGCTTAGGGAGTGTTTTGTGGGAGGGAGAGCTGGGGGAGTCAAGTCTAAGTGGCATCTCACTAAAATTCCCCAGCGCACCTGACTTGGAAGATAAGGACACGTGGAGTAGTCTGTTAGCTGAAGTCTGTGCTGGAGAAGCTTGAAAGGCTCCCCAACAACCTTAGCACTTTCCTTTTTGGAAATCATGAGTGAACGCATCACCTACAAAGGGCTCTGCTCTTTCCTTGGTTGGTGGTATTGGGACTTCTGTGTGCATGGTACTGCTCATGTGTAAGTAAGGGAACATCTGAACAAGTGCAAATGGGCCTGCTGGCAGCCAGACTGTGCTGTGTCCAAATGAGCACACATAGTATTCCACCAAACTGCTCTATGGCTTTGCAGCTGGACAGACGCAAGGTCACTCTGCAAGAAACGTGTAAGTACCCCCTCGTCTGACCAATGTGGGGGCCTGGCTGCTGCCACATCAACCACAAGCCCTCCTACAGTGAGTGCTCTTGTGTCCTGAATTCAGCAACTCCTTCACCCTAATGGACCCCTCCTGTCCTGCAGGTCACCTGGGACTATGGGGTAGTCAACTCACAGAGCGAGGCTTTTTTATTAGAAGGAATGAAATCTCTGTGGGGATTTTTGGAAAGCTCTTCTCTAATAGGTAAAAGTCTATAATTCAGCATTGTTGTGAGGATATTGTTCTATTCCATTCTGGCTAACAGAATATTGTAGACTGGGTGGCTTACGAGCAACAGAAATTTGTTTCTCAAAATTCTGGAGGCTGAGAAGTCCAAGATCAAAGTTCCAACAGATTTGCTGTCCGGTGAGGGTTCCCTGGTTCATAGACGGCTGTCTTCCTGCTGTGTCCTCATACAGAGGAAGGAGTGAGGGAGCTCTCAGGAGTCTCTTCTACAAGAGCACTAATCCTATTCATGAGGGCTCTGCCATCATGACCAAGTCACCTCCCAAAAGCTTTGCCCAGCTCCTAATACCGTGTAACATATGCATTTGGGGGGACACAAGCATTCAGTCTAGAGATTTTCATTCAGTAAATATTTGTTGAATAACTATTGGGCAGCTCATGGTGGGCTGTTACCAGGACCACATACTATACACACACACACACACACCCCAAATAAACCCAAAACATAGTCGTGTCTTCCAGAAGCCCGTGGTCTACAGGACAAGCAGATGAAAATAATGAAGGTTATTATTTATAGTAACAAATCTGAGAATTTCCCCTAGAGTGAGACTCATTTTTGTTAGACTGTGATAAATCAGCCCAGAGGCTGGGCTCCCCAGACCTGTGTCATCTGTGACTCAAGACTATGAATAGCAGTCGAAATGTCTGTGCTTGAAAGAATAAAAGACAAAGGTGGGGAAACAAGGCACATAGGGCTTTGACTGCAAGGGTTCTGTAGGGAGAAGAAATACCTAATGGGAATTTTTTTTCTTTTTGGCAAATGTTTCACTGTTTCATAACATGTGCTCTGGATGAAATCTGTAGATTGTGGTGAGAGTGTGAGGGTGCAAGGTGGCCCCTGCAGAGAGGATTTCGTGCAGAGGCCTCGGGAATGTAGGCATGGACTATGAACAACCGTGGCCTGTGCACTGAAAATGGGGCAATTTATGCACGAGGCGAGGACCGAGACAGACAGGGGTTTGGAAGGACTTTGGTTTTCATAAGAGCCAGGAAAAGATGGAATGATTTTCCAGAAGGGAATGACTGATCATTCTGTGTGTTTGCACACTGATCGGCACATGATTAATTCAGCATACAGAGTATTCCAGGTGAGACAAGATGGCAAGAAGTGATTTGAGAGGTATTTAGGAGGAAGAATCACCAGTATGGGTGATTCCCATGGAGGGTGAGGAGAAGGTCGGCAACCAGGCTTCTGGCCTGCACAGCAGGGTTGATGGTGTAACATTGGTTGAGACCGAGAATCCTAAAGGAAGACTAGTCTTGGTGGCAGAAGAGGAAGAGTTTAACTTCTTACAGGCTAATTTTTAGGTACCTTTGGGATAACCCTCAGAAATGGGGAGGTGGGCAGATTAGGTTCAGAGAAACCTGTGGGCTGCAGGTGTGACTTAGAGAGTTGTTAACACATTGATGATATCAGACAGGGTTCCCCAAGGCAGCGGGTTCTCAGAGTTCAGCATATCTGAGAAGTGGCTGCAGAGTTTGTTAAAAGCAGCATGGACTGCTCACATCCATAGTTCCCAATGTGGTAGGTCTGGGTGGGGCTCATGAATATTCATAGTAGTCCACTCAGATCACACTGACACTGCTGGGCTTAGGACCACACCTGGAGCAGCGCTCACTTGAGGAATAAGTAAAAGTAGGAAGAGAGAAAAAAAGAAAACAGAAATGAAATGGTATCCTGTGGGAAGCAACAAAGTGGAACAAGCCAGGCTGCAATGGTTTGATTCCAGAAGCTCCCCACTAAAAGCCACATGATGTTGGTTCAAAGACATAAATATTTAAGATTCAATTTCTGCATTTGTAAAAATGGATGCTGCATAATAGCATAAGTTCATAGGATTATTTTACAGCTAGAATACAGCTACAGGTAAACGCTTGGCACAGTGCTGAGTGTGTGTTAGTAGTTACTTAAAGACACACCCTTAGGTAATATAACTTTTATTTACAAATTAAATAATACAGGTGGCACAAACCAAAATGCAGGAGGAAAATTAACACTATGTGATAATATGGGAGCCAGTAAGAGGTTTGTTTTTTTTTGCCCCATGACGGTGGGAGTGGTGAAGAGTCTTAGATGCTTCTGACAGTTTAAACAAGATGAGAAAAAATATTTAGACATCCTTTGGATTTAGAGATAGTGTGGATAAAGTAAAGGTTCTTATGGCCAGGATTCTCACCTGGCCTTTGTCAGCTTGCTCACTACATACATGTGAGAAGTATGTTGTTATTGACTCTGTATAAAGAGCTCCACCCAGTGCTCTGGGAGACATGGTGGCATGGCTGCTGCAAGGCTGCATGGCTGCAGGAGAGCAGAGGCTAGAGTGGTGGCAGGGCTGAGGACAGAGACTGAGACAGCTGCAGGGTTAGAGAGGCCCTTAGGCAGAGACTGGCTTGCTGCATGCAGACTTACTCTGAGTGGACAGGATTCTAGTGGTTGACCTGCCACTGTGGGAATAAAGCTGGTTTTTCACCCCAAGAAGGTGTATTGTTATTTTTTGGTCTCATTGAATCCATAGTCTTGTCTGGGGCTGAAACCCATTAGCAAGACAGATAGCTAGTGAGATAGACTGGGCCACTTCAGGAGAGTGATGTGGGGAGCAGAAATGGTGTCTGTGTAACATTAGCACGGAGCCTAGCACAAACCAGGGGCTCCAGGAACAGTAGCTGCTATTTTAACTATTCCAGTTGAAAATAGTTTATTTAGACATGTGTATGCATGTTGGTAAGATGGAAATGTATTCAGCCTGGCATAAACTCCGCAGTTCCCAAATAAATGCATTTCCAATGAACAAGCTATGTCCTTGCAGGTTTACTTAAGCTGGTGGCATTTTTAAAAGCAAGATTTCAAACTGGAAGGTGGCAGGTATGTCATGCAAATTTAATAAGGGTCCTATCTACATTTGCTGTGTGAATTGATGACTCTGGTATACATCAGGGACTGTCAATTCTCCCAGCAGCCCCATGACTCAATTGAACTTCTAAATTCCTTGCCCAACATTCCCCATCTCCCGCATGCCAGCAAAGTGAACAATTGTCTGATCTCTGGCAGCAGGGAAAAAGCTATCTTTGCCTCTTACCAGCTGAGAAATGGTTTGTTTCCCTTTCAAACACTACTGCATTCCTCTTGCAGTTTTCCTTGACCATTAAATATTTTATAACTCAGTCTCATGCCAGTACTCCTTTGTAGGTGCCCAATAAATGACAGGTTCAACAGGGAATTCTAATGTATGGCAGCAGGCTTCATGTACACTGCTCCTCCGGAAGCCACTGCTGGAGTCGGCAACCATATTTAAATGGCTTCTAGCCTGGAAGGGCATTTTGCTAATGCTGAAAGCTTTTAGATCACATCACCAGATTCTTGACTTTTCTCAGAGAATTGTCATGCCATGAACTCAGTGGGGGAAGGAAGAAAGTGTTTGACCAGTACGGTATTTGCAAGCCAGGAGTGTAGAGAAACCAGTCAGGGTTTACTCTCTGCCTCATCGTTTTTCTCCCTTAGGTGCTCTTGCTCTTCGTATCCACGATTCCTTTTCCTGTGCCAATTAAACCACGTCCATTCCAGACCTAGCTCCACTGCCAAATCCTGGGGAAGCCTTCAGAGATAACTATAGCCTGAATTAAGCTCTTCCTTTCTTTGATTATCGACTGCAATTATTATCTATAATAGCCCACTTAGCAGTCTTGATCCTGCAACAAAATCTGTGTGCTCACAGTATGCAGTGTTGTGCTGGCAACAAAGGAAATCTCAATAAGTAGTGTTCAGGTTCAACTCGCTATTTAAGGGGCAGAAACAGTCATTGTTTTTAATTCATTAATAAATTAACTTTCATGGAGAAATCTGCAGGGATTTCTGTCTTCCAGCCTTACATTTTCCCATTTTTCCTTAGATGAATTAACTACCACTGCGTCCCACTATGCATTTAATTACTGTACTGATTGCTTACTATGTATGCTATGTGATGTGGAAAGAATATAGAATTGAAAAGCAAAGCACTCTCCCTGACCTCCCTGGGCATAGAGTCCAAAACTCGTAAACATACAAGAAAACACATTAAACTACATATAACCAGTGCCAGATGAATGGTCTGGATAATTGCATAGCCCCTGTGGTCCCAAGTGGTTCTCATGCCAGGAACTACACTTTTTTGACCGGAAAACTTGAGCTTTGGCCATGGTACTTGGAAGGCCCATCCTTAGCTCCATCTCTGCTCATCTGACACCTACCATTCTTTTATCCATCACACCCTCCCTTTTAGAACACCTTCCCTACTTTTTTTTTCCTCCTCCCTTTCCTTCAACACTATGGAGTTGATTTTTTGTTCCTCATAAAATTCTATACACTTTACCTAAATTGCTTTTGGAGCTCGTTTCATATCCTAACTTCACAATGTTTATTCACATAGAATTTTTATTTTATGATAACAAATGTGTACCCACCTTTCAATATACAATGTTTAGAAATATGCTCATGTATAAAAATTGTCATTCTTCTCCAAACATGTGTGTCTGTAACTGTGTGTCAGGCCGTCCGTAAGGCCATCAGTCAGAGATGTGAAGACCCGCTCTGCCCCCTAGAAGCTCAGGGCCCAGTCAGCTGGGAGATCCAGTGGGCTGATGTGGAAAGAGTAATGCCTGATAATGAGTCTCTCTGAGTAAGGGAGAGCCTTGAAAGACATACGGAAATTCATGGGAATAGTAGGCCCCCTTCATTTATTTACCTGGACTTTTGTCCATGACTTTTTGAAAACAATAAAGAGCCTTGTTACATATTTATTTAACAATTACATACATAGAAAGAGAAGGTGCTCATTGAATTTCATATACCTGACAGAATTACTATATACTGTAGCCAGCTGAGTGTATTAAACTATTTAAAAAGTGATGCAATTTTAAATAAACGAGTTACAAGAATGTTGGATAAGTTTACAGATGAGAGTTCTGCATCTAATTATTAAGATAGCCCAAGGTTATAAGGCCGTGACATTATAATTTGGCGTCAAATCTTATCCATTATCTCATTCTCCCAAATGTTCCATGCTTTCCCTTCAGAACAAACTGCTCAGTGGGATGTATTAGAGAATACTGTGTCACCTTAAGACACAGAAAGAAAATCAAGAATTGCATCTCATATTTTTATCTCATTTTTATTTATGTTCTATTTGTTTGTAATATATTTTAAACATTCAGAAAACTAAACATATGCCTACATGAACTTACAAGCAGATAACCAAATATTGAAGGTCATCATCCAAAATGTTTACTGTGTCTTTGTTGAGCTACATTTAGCTGTAAGTAACGGAAAGTCTAACAGTGACTTGCGTACTTTACAAAAGTGGGAAGTGGTCTGAGAGTTAGTATAGCAGTTTAGTAATTTCATTAAGGAACTTTTCCATCTTTCCGTTGCCCCATCTGACTTGATGACTTACAAGCATAAGCTTTCCCACTGCCTCTGACTTCAGGTGAATAGTGCTATATAGTGAAATGCTCAGGTAAGTTCAAAGATTTCAAGTCTATTGACAATTGCAGTTTATTTGCCAGTAGAAGGATCATGTATAACATTCTATTATTGTTTATTATGTTAAGTTACTAAAATATTGAATAATGTTCCTTTACATCCAGTCTAGTCATTGGGAGGGATAAACATGTATTTCACATTAATTTTCGTATTTATTTGCTAAGCTATGGAAATAGAAAACCCGAGTACATTTAAGCCTGACATCTCTGAAGTCTCCCACGTTGGACTTTTGCAAAGGCATTTGGGTCTCTGATCCTAGGTAATGTGCTGATAGATGATGACAGCGATGGGAGAAAGCAGTTGGTAGACGGGGTGGTAACCCCTGGAGACAGTTGGTGTCAGATGGAAAGTGATTGATTGTAATTGTTTTGCCATTGTATTGCTATTGGAGTCTGTAGCTTGTTAAAACCACTGATTATAAAATAAGAATCTTACTTTTTATGTTGCAGGTCATGTTAATGAAAAGCTGTACTTGGAGGAATAATCAGTGAATATCAATAAATGGATAATAAGAAATTAAAGGAAAATTTAACTGATCATAAGTTAATATACTTCAGCAGTCAGAGTAGCATTCAACTGTGTGGTGTTTCATATTGAATTTTTTGCTTAAAGCTCTTGAATTTTAAATATTTCCCATAGAGAGATTGGTTTTGTGTAACTATTTATCACATAATGTCTTGAATAACAAATATTCCCTATAGAGCAGATCTCCTGGAAAACAGAAAATGTGTCTGTTTTGCAAAGCCTTTATTTATTTTCAGAGCTAAAGAATTAACAGGCAGATATTTTAAAGTGGAAAAAACTAGTTCCCATTGCACCACCAAGAAATCGGAGATTAGAAGTGGCTTTTTCAATGCTCATGGTATATGAGTTGGGGTCTTTTCGAATCTGAAGGCAATATTTATTTTTGTAATATTAATCAATATTAAAATGGTATACTCAAATTACAATTTTAGTGTGAAATTATATCTAACCCTTTATTGTAAGATGTGCATTAACTTCCATCTGATTGTAATGATGCCCTCAATCATATCTTCCATCAATGATATTTAAACTATTAATGATGTTAGAGTGGTCAGATTTTTTGAAGACATTTTTATTAAGCACCAATTCTGAGCAAGGCTCAAACTCTGACCTCAAAGAACTCGCAGACTAAAGAAATAGATAAATATGTGAACAAATGGTTACTTGCAGCATTGAATGCAGTGATATGAGAGCTGCTTGGAGGGCACAAGGGAAGGTGATGTAAGCTCTGACGGATTTCTAGATGTCTTCCATCAAAGAAAAAGATGGTCCAGGAAGAAAGAGCAGGGTGGCATTTCCTGGAACTTGGGGAACTAGAACAATAGTTAGAAATTAAGTTGTGTGTTTTAGGTGAGAAAGATGATACTAGAAAGGCAAAGTTCCACATGGCTTTCCCTTCTTTGCTCTATTAAGGGACTTGAAGTTATTCCTATGGAAATGGAGCCCATTGAGGATTTTTTGATGTGGGAAGGACATGAGTGAGTTTCCTTACAGGACAATCCCTCTCCCCTCAGTTTGGAAGATGAACAGGCAGAGGCTCATTGCGACCTCCATTTGGCATAAGCTGGTTTAATCACTGATGCTGTTGAACATTATTATTAATTGAAAACTATGAAAAGGAAATTAAAAGAGCTTACATGCAGAATCATTTGTTCATCTTTGACTTTTTAAATGTATTTTTTCTTGAATATCACGGTGGAATTGGTAGTAACATGTTAGTAGCTTTAAGTCTGTGTCCAGTAGATAGCACATACTTATGGTTTCTTTAATATTTGTGAAGCAGGTATAGACATACAGCCTACCTTAAAAAATTTAAGTAGTTATGCTTAAAAATACATGTTTATGATAATGCTAAAAAATGACAATAATTCGGTCCTGTTAAATATTTACCAGAAACATTCTTTACATTTGAGATTCTGTTTCAGAATTTGGAGAATTTGCATTTTTGTGACATAAAAGGGGAAAGTGGAAGAATAATTGGTTTAACTATTAGCTAATTATAGCAGTACCTAAAAAAAAAGACACACACACACATAGCAACTGACAGAATAGTCACAATATATATCTATCAGATGTTTAATGACATTTGGCAACAACAAAGGGAAGGGAATGTTGTTTCAATTCTTCATACAACATGTTAAAGATGAAATTAATGAAAGTGGATTCAGGGTGTCTGGCTGCAGGATCTTTCAGCTTTTATTGGTAATGTGCCCTCAAATGGAGCCTGTGTAGGGTGAGCACAATCGTTAAAATCCACTGGGGACATAAGACAATTGAATACAGTGGTTGTCTTTGTCTGTTCAGGCAGCTGTGACGGAATACCATAGATTGGTGGCTTATGAACAACACATCTGCTTCTCCCAGTTCTGGAGGCTGGGAGGCCCAGATCAAGGTGCCTCCGAGTTGGTGAGTGCTGAGGAGCACCTGGCTCTGGAACAGTGGCCTTCTTGCTGTGGGCAGTCACCCTCTCCTCTCCTTCTTGCTGTGTCTTCCCATGACTGGGACTGGCGAAGGAGCTCCTTGTGGACTCTTTTATAAGGGTGCTTATCCCATTCATGACCCAGTAACCTCCCAAAGGCCCCACTTCCTAATGTCATCATGTTGGTGATTAGGTGCCGGTATATGAACTCTGGGTGGACATAAACATTCAGTCTGTATTGTGGTCATATCCAGTTATGTTTTTCCAGTACAGTGGAGGGTTCATGCTGTTTGGAGCCAGGTCAGTGCCCACGAGGAGGCCTCAGTGCACAGATCCAGGTGAATGGCAGGGGCTGAGGGCATCACAGTGCGCTGCTGACAGCATCTCTTTGTGTGCTTCCCTTAACAGATACAACGACATATTCCACTGAGCGGTCTGAGCACTTCAAACCCTGCCGAGACAAGGACCTTGCGTACTGTCTCAATGATGGCGAGTGCTTTGTGATTGAAACCCTCACTGGATCCCATAAACACTGTCGGTAAGCCAGCGCGGCGACTGGTGCTGAGGGCAGGCCCTGCAAGAGGCCTGAGGTGGAGGGCAGTGTTGAGCTCCAGGAATGTACAATGAGAGGCATACACTCCAGCTGTTTGAAGGGCAGAATCAAGAGTCTTAATAAGGGACAGGGCAAGGCTGGTATCTTTCATAGTTGAGGAAGATAAAACCAAATTGAAGTAGACAAGATCTGAGTTTTACCTGACCAAGTCAAGGAAGATTTACTTTTATATCTTCCTGTTCAATAGACATAAACATTTACTCAGTTTAGAAGCTTGTATTTTTGGTGTAGGATTTATGCATATAATGCTTAGTGTAAGAAATAATCCTTTCTTGTGAACCTACAAACTGTGGCATGACAAAGGAAACTGTTCATCTAAGATCTGGCCTCTCAATGTTTATTGTGAACTAAACCCCAGGGACTCTAATTGTCCAGAGAAAACTGTATCTTATTTTGATTCTGCCCTTGTTTATTAATTTCAATGTTTTTAACACCTCTGATGATGAAACACTATGATACAAATGAAATCATAGTCCTGTAACAGTGTAGATAGAGGCCTACTTCGAGAAGTTCCCAGTAGCTTTCAGGAAGGTGTTTAATTGGTTTTTAGAGACATAAGATCATATAACTGCTAAAAATAAAAACAAGTGGAGATGAAGTGCATTTGTGGACACTGTAGCTTTAAGGCTCATAGAAGAATCAATTTAGCATACCCCCAAAAAATTTCCCAGTGAGCTTTTCTTTCCAGCAGACCCTGGTAATTTGTTTTCCTTGCAATTGCGTATGCTTCAGTGGCCATATATATCCACACCCCTTTCCTTCCCTTTATTTATTCTTCTCCTATGACACAGTTATTAAATTAATTATTCTGAATTGTGAAGCATGGAAAATTATGACTTGTTTTCTCTTCCTATTGCTATTATAAAACTTTATTCCATGTTGTTTTATTAAGATGGCACAGAGAAATGCATCTTGTAGTTATGAACTCTGCACATGTCAGCACATCCTGCCTGACACCAAGAGCCAGTTTCAGTCCACGCCAAGGATGAGTGTCGTAGTGGGGCACGGATTTGGAAGGACTGAAGAATGATAGTAGCTGATCTCTGCAGGCCTCTTGTGCACCCTGTGTTGGGATGAAGAGGACTGTGGCCTTTCCTCCCTCGTCAGAATGGCTTTCGTGTGACTTAGTCTGTGCCATTACATTTATACCCTGTTTCTGTCCTCGGCGAACCCGGGTTGGGGTGAAGGGTGATGGCTTCCTCCCCACATTCCTCTTCTCTTGAAACTACACTGCTGACCTTAATTCCTCAAGGGAAAAGCCAAGAGTGAGCCACCAATTTAAAGCATAACTTGTGTACAAGCTCCTGTAGATACTCAATCCTATGTTAATGTTACTTTGCTGGTAAAGTGCCATCATCATGGGGAAGGAGGTGGTGCAATCAACTAAACTTGAATTCCTAACTGATTGATGGAGGGATGAAGCAGATGTCTCACCTAAAGTAGTGACTCCCTGGGGTGCTCCACCCAAGGGAAGAATCAGGTCAGACCCACTACAGCAGGCAGGTGGCCACGATGCTTCTCCCAAACTGGGACTGTTGAAAGGAACAAAATAATTTTTATTCTCTTTGACCAGGAAGCTTCACTGTATTGTAGTACATGGTGTGTTAGTTTGCTAGGACTGCTATAACAAAGCATCAAAAATTGGGAGTTTAAACAACAGAAAATCATCTTATCATAGTTCTGGAAGCTAGGAGTTTGAGATTAATGTCGTAGCAGGCTTGTTTCCTTCTGAGGGCCTTGGGGGAAGGGTACCCAGCCGGACTTCTCCCCTTGGCTTACAGATGGCTGTCTTCTCCCTGTGTTTTCTCATTTTCTTCCTTTGTACACATTGGTACCCGAATTTCCTCTTCTTATAAGGATACCAATCAACATAGGATTAGGATTCACTCTAATGACTTTATTTTAACTGAATTACCTCTATAAAGACTCTTTCTCCAAATAGGGTCACATTCTGAGGTACTGGAAGTTCGACTTCAACATAGGAATTATTTGGGAGGCAGTACAGTCTGTGACAGTGAGTCCGAGGCCTAGAAAAAAAGTGCCTTGCTCTTATGCATATGTACATGTCTAATGTTTATGTACATACACCAGCAGGGATGTATCTGTGGTTTAACTGGAACAATGAACATGTATAATAATTTTGGTGATCTGTCTTCATATTTCTTGCATACTTCAGCACAGACAGCCTGTTGTTTAACATAGAGCCACAACATAGCTAATCATGACAAAAGACCAGCCTAAGACAGAATTGGAACTCGAGTAGGTTAATAGATGCCTATAAATCTCCTATGAGAGTGTATGAATAAATCACATCACATGTGCCAGCTATTCATCTCCCAGGCTTTGCTGTGAATAAAAGGCTTACATTGTTCCTACAGCAGCCACTTCTAAGAATTCCAATCTACTTATTAATAATGTGCCATTTGTACAGCACTCTATTTAAGTAGTATGTTTCATTCATTCTTCTCCACTCTACCAATATTTATTGAGCACTTCCTATCACCAAGATACTGTTGAATAAATACATACAGAAATGAACTTAGGAATTAAATGGCACAGCACTTTGTAATATACTTGGAGTAATTGAAATATTTCATTGTTGGGAAATAAGAAAAACAACAAAAAGAACTTTAGCATGACTGGCACATGTCCAGGTCTCAACTTTATGATATATTACTAACTGGATTCTGATTCAAGTAAAATGAAACACAATTGAGTATATTATAGCAGCAACGTAAAGGGCTATATGTGAATCCAGCTCATTAAGTTGTTGATTTTTTACATTCAAATCTGAGAGAAGTTAAGGTTCCATTTTCTAGTATCCGAAGAATAAATTGCAATCCTGTGATAAACAGAATCCATTTTTTTCTAGATTGTAAAAAATTGATCATGTTCTCACATTTTTCTGTTTACTTGCCAAGGAAGAATGGTAGCAAGACTACCTACATTGTCCTGGATAGAGATCCTGAAAGTGGGTGCTCACAATGTTTTAACAGTGCAAATCCTGGGACAAAGGGAGGGTTTCATGTTTTTTCTGTTTATTTTCTTACTCTTTTGTATATTTTCAGATCTTTCAAAATCCCATGTATTGTATTAATAATTAGAAATTATGGAACAAGCCAATGAAAATTTAAGAGGATACCAGTTAAATATAACTTGACAGAGGGATTTTAAAGAATAATACATGGCAAACTTGATCATGCAGAATTTAAAATTTTCTATAAAGTCATAAATCATCAGCTGACTGATTAGTAAAAACAACCTAGAATACTGTGGAACTTAAGTGTAAAATAAGGAGAGATTCATAAATCAAAGGAAAATGAGACACTGATAAATTTGGCTGACTCTTAGGTAAAACACAACATTGGATTTTTACTTTATATCAAAAGTTGTTCTTCATGAATTCAAGAGTTAATGTAATTAATTAGGTCTTAAGGAAGACAGTAAATAAAATTATGTATTTATAGCAGCTATTGGAGGGACCTTTTGAGCAAAATGCGATGGAAGAGAAAATTTAACCTTGACAGAACATTGTTTTATGATCTGAGCATCACAAAGGAGAAATAAAATTAAAACACAGATAAACAGTCAGTAAACAGTACAACAAATTGGCAAAAAAGTAATATTCTGATTAAGTCACACAGATCATTAAATGGCACACTAAAATTAAGTCTCAATAGGAAAATGGTTAAAGGAGAAGAATATACTCTTCCCTTAAAAAGGAATATGGATAGCCAATAAACATGAAAAACACTCAACCTCACGAAGAAATACAAGTCAGTATTTTTTCCCTAATCATATATTTAATGATTCTTAAAAACAAATAATACAAATACTCAGGGTAGTGATGGTTCAGTAAAAACATGTTGTCAGTCACTGCTGAGGGGAGTACACTTGGTTAAACTTCTGTACGTTTCAAAATTCTTATATTGTTTCAAAGAATTTAGCGTACAGAAATATATATGTTGATTTGTTTGTAAGGACATTTCCCACAGGGTTATTTGTAATAGCAAAAAGGAAAAGTCAAAAAAGCTTGACTTTAGATGTCCATATAAATTAGAGTATCTTATCTATACATTCACTGAATGCAATCCAACTGGAATTTTTGAAATGTTTTAAGGACATGCAAATGCTCATTATATCATGCTGTGTATGCAAATCAGGATATAATGTTGAATATATAACAGCAATCCAGTTCTGCAAAAGAACTAAGTAAAAAGACTAATATAGTTTACAACTATTTTCTTCTTCCAACCTTATGAATTTTCTAAGATCTCTACATAGTCTATGTATTTCATTTAACACTGGTTAAGACACTTGACCCCTGCTTCTCATCTTTCCATTAAAAATGATAGTGTCCCTGTCTCTATTAAATTGGGTCTTTATAATCCACTATTATTAGGCTGATAAAGAACTTTCAATTAAATTGTTCCAGATTAAACACTACTGAGTCTATTTGAATGTGTCTGCTCCTTCTTTTATTAATAATTTATTTATACTCTTTCAGTAATTCTTTTCCATGCTGAATTCATGTGTTTTGAGACATTAAGAGAAATGGATTAAATAATAGGAAGATACATCCTACAGAAATGAACCTGGGTAGAAATGGAAAGCAAGTGACTTCAAAAATCCTTGAATCAAAATATTCTGAGTAAAAGTGGGATGTTTTCTAATATATTTATCTTTATGTCCTTCTGGAAATTTTAAGAATTTGCGAAATGGTCTTACATATATTTCACTAGAGTGAAGGAAGTAACCGTTGCGACTGAAAAGATTTCTAGGCTTTTGAATGGGTCAAACGTGTTTTGAGGCCAAATTCAAGTTAAAAGGATATGTCTCTTCTGAATTGAGGCTCATTAAATGTTTCACCAGCCTTGCTGCAAAAATGGACTTTAAAAAAATTTGGAAAGGATAGCATTTGAGCTGACTTTGATCTGTAGTGATCATTTTGGAACTCTGTCAGGCAATTCACTTGAAGATGCTTGAATCACTTGAGATATGGAATTGCTAGAAAAAGAGAAAAGTGGCCCAATAGCAACCATTTGCCCAAGGCAATAGCATAGAGGAGCTGATGGACAATGCAGCAATGTGGGTGAAATGTCGCTAGGAGTTGGTGAGTGGAGAAAGTGATTGGAGGGAGAGGGAGCCCTGCAAGGAGTCGCTGTTCTTTATTGTGTCCAGTTCGGCCCGAGTAGGTTTTGAAGTCCAAGATTCCATTTTGGAGAGAATTGATTGTACACAATGTAACTATATCCTTATGATATACTAGATAAAATTATGGACCATCCTAGCTCTGTCACTTTGGATGTCCATTAGCTCTTCCACCCAGTGTGGGTCCTCTTTATCAAATGCATCTCCAGTAAGTGCTCTGAGACTAGCAGCTAATGAGTCCCTGAGGCCGAAGCAAGTGAGAATGGAAGTGGAGTTCAGGCACAGGTCCTTGCAACACCATTGACAGGAGACAGTGGTGGCCCAGGTATCTACAAATCCAGGCCTGGTGGCAGAGTCCCTGCAGAATGGAGTTGAGTAATAGGATGAAGAACCTTAGAAGAATTTTAACTTCACCACATGTTCATGAGAATGTTTGCCACAGTGCAGATAAAGTTTGAGTAATTTTCAATAGACATGTTCATAACAGACAATCTGTCCATTGCCCTTGACAAGTTACAACCATTCGTCTCTTTCTTCTCTGTGGATGTAGTTTGTCAAAATAGTCTCATTAGCTCAAAAATCAAACACAGGAAGAGTACCAGCACTGTGAACATGCTCTTGCAACTTCCTGACACTTGTGCAGTGGTTTACTTCTAGTTTAACCCGTATTGGCTCTGAGCTGGTGTTCTGAAAGGGCAACTCAAGTATCATGCAGAAGACCAGAAAAGCACATGAATAACACATCTTTTAGTTAGTGACCAAAGATTTTGACCTTATTTTAACGTTTTTAAACTTCATTGGCAGCTTTAGTTGAAGCATAAAATGGTGTTGTGGTGGTTTGTTATGGTTTGGGTTTTTGGTTGTAGCAAAGAATTGACATAAATTTGTTTTTAAGTGGTTTCCTTATATGACTTGGGGTAAGAGGTACGTGAGACCAAGTATAGATATGCAAGATGGAGATACCTGAGTTAAAAGCTCTGCTCAGCTTTTCCCTAGCTGTGTGCATGTATTTTAGCAAATCATTCAACCAGAGTGAGAGCAAGAGTGAGAGAGTGAGAGTGAGAGAGGGAGAGTAAGAGAGCACGCATGTGAGAGAGAGAGAGAAGTACCCACTGCAGAAGGTTGATGCAAGAACTGAAAACAGCAACGTATAAAAACTCCAAATGCAGAGCAGCCAATGGGTATATGGCAGTTCTTTTCTATTCCTCTCTTCTGCTCTGATTTAAACAAAACCATGTTTGTTCTAACCTTGTAAAAGAAATTGAGTGGGTATCCTCTGCCTATTCAATTAAGAGATTAATCAAGGGGAGAAGGGGCATCCCAAGAATTCCTGCATATTTTCTAAGGACTCAGGCTTTTTTCTAAATGCTATTTTATTATACTCTGGCAAATTAACACTCTTCTGTAATTTATTCTATTCTGCAACCAATTCTTGACTTTCCAAGATATTTCTTCTTGCTGAATATAACCTTAAGAGGAAAACATCTTTTTCCTTTCCTATATCATCAGGGTCACTTGCCATAACTGTGTTAATGATTCCTGTGATTTAGTGCGCCACTGCTAGCGAGCAGACTGAGAGCACACATGCTCTCTGTGACTCAGTTTTCTTGTCTGTTGAATGGGAAAAATAATATTACTCTTTGACAGGATCGTTGTAAGAACTGATATAAATAAAGTACACTTGTCTGGTATAAACCAGATAGTGAATTTAGTGGAGTACGTAGGGAATAAAATGGTGAGGTGCTTGTGTTATTGTATTATCTGCACAGCCTTTTTTAACAGATCAGTTGACTGTGCCAGGGCTTCTGGATGGGTTCTCAGTCTCCCAGAACACAAAGTTCAGCTTTGACCCCCTAATGGAAGTTAAAGAAAACTGGCCCAGAGAAACAGTACTTTAAAAACAGTAAAGCTGGGCATGGGCAAGAACACTTTTCAGAATCTAGGGTCACTGTAGTTATTTGAGCATAAACTTGCGGGAAAAGCTTCGGGAGTAGGAGATCACCTTTTGTTAGGGGAGTTCTCCAGGTTGGCAGTTCCTAAGGAGAGGGATATGCAGAAAACCCTCCTCCCCTGGTGCTGTTGAGGCTATTCCAGCTGAGTTTTCTTCAGGTATATCTTCCCCAGCACCCCTGGATCTGCCTCCCCGGCACCTTCCTGCGTGTGGTGGTCACAACCCTGTTAAGGTGGAAGCCGTCTGGGAGCTCCCGCACAGGGCCAGAATAGGGTGATCCTGTATACCTCAGTTTAAATGGCTTATGGATTATTTCACCATGTTTCTTTAAAAAATAAAAAATATATCCATAAATACCATTTTAGTTAGAGATGGTCTGTCTCTACAAACGTGAGCTGTGTTGGCAATGGTGCCACAGTCCCTGCTATTGGGCTCCTCAGGTAAACATTTCAGTGAAACCTTTTCAAAATAGGACAAAGAGAGCTAGATGCTCTGCCTAATTTTCTGGGTCAGTGAGGGTCCTGCGACACCCTTCTGCTTTGTGCCATCCAGTACCAAAAGGACTCTTGCTCTTAGTTTTAGAGGGTCGGGCAGCATTACCACCTTCCTAAGGATTGATGTTTCTTTACAATCCCTCTGGTCTGAGCATCTTTAAAAAAAAAAATACAAATGACAGTTTGAAAGATGGAATCCCATTGTCTGTGCATATAAAAGAATGTCAGTCTTTTTGTACCTCAGATAAATCATACTCTTCAAATGGAAATTAGCATTCATTAACAAATCTATCTGAGACTAGGCCTGGGGACTGTCTAGTGGTGCTTCCTCTGTGTCAGGAATCCATAGCAGCCCTGGGGGCAGGTGGAAATGACTGAGGGCAAGGACACTTCTCAGGTTATCGAGCAGTGGAGCCAGTACTCAGACTAAGCAAATTGATTCCAGGGTCTACACATTTAACCTTTCCATTAACCCATCTTTCCCTGTACAGTCCCAGTGATCCAGAAATCCTGAAATCCTAACTGCTTGAAAATAAAACATTTAAACTCTGGCTATGTTGTAAGATATCTCCATACTGACTTTAAATACACACACACACTCTCTTATAATTACATTAATTAATATATCTATATTTAGATTCCCCAATATGCTATACTCTGAGTGACCACATAGTCATCCAAATCCAAAAATGCTTGAGATGTGATGGACAGTTTTAATAATTGCTTCTGTAAAATTAGCATGAATCAGGAATACCTTGAGCTAAATAGGACATAGGGTTGCCCTTCTTGTAATTTAGATGAAACTCAAATTCATAGAAAAGCAGACCACTATATGCTCTATGTGTTTTTTTAATATGAATTTCACAAGTTTTTTTACAACTTCTGTATTATTTCCCACTTTCCCCAAATGAGCTGAAAGTTCCCTGAGTCAGAGTACTGGCAGAGTCTAGATAAGAAGGTGGAGCAGGGGGTGCGCAGAGCTCAGGGTCTTTCCACTGTGCCCCCAATCTGTGGGAGTATACGTTGACACCCAGTGCCTGTGCTATTTAGTTACCTATATACCCAGATATTTGTGAAAATTAAAAAATGTTACAGGAGAACCAAACCCTTTTTATTTTATAGAAAGAAGCTGAAGACAGTGTTTCTGAAGTTTGTCTCTGAGTGTATCTCTCCAGTTCTATTTTTTTTATGATCATAGCTATTCTGGTGGATTTATGAATATCAGGAAAACAATCAGCTTGAAGCAAAGTCAGTCCTATGCACACCCACATGCATATGTAGTATACTTTACTAGGTACCCAGCATCAGGCAGGGCACTGAGGTCCAGTGGTAAAGAAGAAAAGGTTCCTTCCTTTGCAAAACTTGCTATTAATCGGAGCCCTCAGAAGTCTGCACAGTCTAGTGTGATAGGGTTCACAATGGACAAACACTCACCTGCCTGGTCAGCAAAGCCCACACTTGAGATAGCAGGTAAATCCTTACCAGACCGGTAAACGTAGATGAATATTTCTGTTAGGAGTTGAGTTCATTCTCCTCGGTTCTTGTCCCCACAGCAACAAAGAATTGAAAGGCGGAGACACAGTAGTGAAGCAGAGGGAAAGTTTTATTTGAATACACTCCAAGGGAGCAGCAGGCCAGAGTCAAGGGAGACAAAGGCCACCATCTGTTAGGCAGGAGGATTATAGATTGCATTCTGGTTAGGAGGCACCTCTGACTGACAAGGTGGGGTTATTTGATTTACAGATCTTTCTATAAAGTCATCCCTCTCAGTGAGCACATCCTTTCCCCAGGCTGAGGTGTGATTGGGGCAGTTCTTAGTCCCGTTTGATTGGAATCTGGTTGGAAAGGAAGTTACTTCCCTGCAAAGCCTGTGTGGTCTCCACATGGGACCCTACCTGGGCAGAGTTTGGGTGGCTTGTTCTTTGAACCTTATCTGGGTGGCTTCCTCTTTGAGCTTTATCTTTTCCTTTTTTGCTGCTCATGCCAATCTTTCTACCTAACATTCCTAACATCTTCATCAAGTGTATTTACTACAAAGCCTCCTGTGCGAGTTTTTGAAAATGAGAAACTAAGGATAAAATTAAAAGAAGAAACTGGCATAAAATGAAAGCATCACACATGGCTTGGGGAATATTTTGTGTAGAGGTAATTGTCATGTGTGAGTGATATAGTCTGTGCTATAGAGACACATGCTGTGTGAATGGTGTGGAATGTATGTTTAGTCCTATCCTGCCTACACCAAAATATAAATGGCAATTTTGAACCTGTTCCCATCATTCTGCCAGGGTTTGTGAAGCTAATTCGATGTTATGGGTCAGAAGGCAGAAGGAATATAGTGACGAGTGTTCTCAGAAAAACTCATACAAGAAGGGTTGAGATGGGCATTTTCTAGTTCAATTCAATGTGACAAATTCTGTGTCATCCAGTGTATATGACTTGTATGTGTGTAGCTCTATCTTCATAGAAGACTGCAAAAAACAATGGCCCTGAAGGCAGGGAGTGTTTCTGAGAAGTAACACATGAATTTGCATTTGGAAAGACAAGAGCCTACTCCCTTCTCATCTTGAGGCCTGCTCTTGCTTGCCAACAAGGCATGGAGAGTTGAGCTGATGTTGGAGAAAATTACCTTCAATACCCAGGGAGGAAATTTCAGTTACTTTAGATACAATTAAGAATTATTAGTTTTGTATCATAAATTGTTTATGCAATTGGTCACTTCTTTCTGAATTGTTTCCTCTCTTATGTCCAGGTGGTTCTCAAAAACATGACAGGACATGGTGACATTTTTAATTGCATCCCCTTAAACTCAGAATTTTTATGGTGAATGGAAAGAGCAGACCAGAGTATGGTTTTTTAAATCTAATAAGATCACATGGATTAAATTATGAAACCAGTATTTCTTTTCCTTTATCCAAAATTAATTTATGGTTTTCATCTACATATGTGAAATATTTGCAAAGACCATTTAATAGCTGCACTCTAAAAATTAATTTATTAACATCTTTGTACAAGAAGTGATTTTCCAGCACTAACAGTTTCCTAACAAATTAAACATACCCATTGAGTTATTTACGGAGAATGCAAGGAAGCTAAGTTTAAAGATACTTATTGGCATGTTCAAATAAAATGTTATGGGGAAGTTGGGGATCCTATAGCCAGGATCCTTACTGAACTTAAGCCACCTGATGAAGTAACTGGCCTGTTGCTAGGCTACTGCTTCCACACCTTTAGGCAATAAGCTATTATTGTGCTATATAGAGAGCTCGGCCCAGTGCTCTGGGCGGAGGCAGAGATGCTAGTGCTACACCTACCACTGGAGAACAAGCCGGGTAGTAAACCCTTTCACCCCAAAGAACCTTTTGCTGTCAATTTCTTTGGTCACATTGAATTCATAGCGAACTTGCCTGGGGCTGAAACCCATTGGCAAGACAATTGGTGAAGTCGGTAGGGTTCATTGTTCACCAAGGAAAAAAACAGGCAGCCCTTATGGAAGGGGTGCACAGCTGCCCCTGTGAATGGGGAGATAGTGGATTGTTCCCCAATGGGCATGTGGTCTGAGATGGCTTACCTCCTAGAGGACTGGGCCCCACCCCAGGACTGGAGGAAAGTGGAGGTGACACCTGAGGCAGTAGGGGTGGCCCTTGGTAGAGTAAGTAGGTCTTTTGAGAGACAGAATGGCCGTGAGGAAGTGGGGACTGTGGGTTGGCTGCTTCTCACAGTATTAAAAAAGTCTACAAAAGAGAAGGATATGCTCCTGAAAAAGACCCAAGAAATGGCAGCATGAGAACGTGAGCTGCAAACTTCTGTGGATTCCCTGAAGAAAAAAACGGCACTGATGCAAGAGGAGGCAGCACGAGAATGCCGGCAGTGAGGTGCCATTGAAGAGGTAAAATATTCCTTACAGAACCAGACGGTAGTGCTGCCAGGTGCTCTGAAGGAGGAAAAGGCCATCGAGGAAAAAGACTAACTCCTGAGGGAAGCACAAGTGGAAGTGGCACAAGAATGCCAGCTGTGAAGCATTAAGGTGAAGGTAAGAGAGCTGCTGAAGACTGAGGTAGCATTGCTGTGAGGCACAGTAGAAAAGGTAAAGGTTGTATCAGAGGAGGCACTCGGGGGAGGGGAGAGAAAGGTGCCATCAGCCCCGGAAATGGAGGAGCTGGGGAAGGATGAAGAGGGGTTGCCAGAGGCAGTGACCCCTCCTGTATTGAAAGCACACCCAGTGGTTGTAAAGAAAATAAAGACCCAGCAGCTGAAAGTTCCCCAAGGAGAAGAGCAGCCCCCTCCCCAGGTCGTGGAGCACTCTATGCTCCACCCCTATACTCAGCTGAGCTGGTGGATTTGGGCTCCTGGTTTAGGCAGAAGCCCTCAGAGTCGATATCAGCTTGGCTCCTGCGTCTTTTTGGACATAGGGATGGATGGAATTCAGGATCAGAGATGGGAAAGCTGGCTTCCCTGACAGTGCAGCCCACCCTGAGGCAGCGATTACAAAATACACATCAGACCCAAGGGAATCACTCCCACCTTGATTTGTTTATGGATGCACTTCGTGCTGTGTGGCCCAATCAGGGTGATCTATCATCCTGTCCTGTTAGAGGGCAGGCATATGCTGAGCTCCAACAGGTGCTACAAGAGCTGGCATAAGAAATGCCATCTATAGTCCAGAGAATTATGGCCCAAATGAAGAGATTTTCACTACTTGGATGAGAAATATTGTGTTTCAAACAGCTCCCACATCCCTCTTTGGGTCTGTAGTGGCCATTCATTCCCCTCACTTAGGGCATCCCATAAGCAAGGTGACACATACAGTAGCAGACTCAGGAGAGGCTGAAGCAATGAGAACCTAGAAAAAAATAAGATCTGCTACTCACAAGAAGAATTTAAAGGGCCCCATGGGGGTTACAAGGACCCAGATGTGGGTTGATTTAATATGAGCAGGTGCAAATGGAAAGAAATTAGATGGGTAATCAAATAGGATCTTACTAGAGCTATGGCAACAAGTGAAACCAGAGCCGCAGTTCAAGCCATTAAGACCAAAGAGGCAGAGGTCAGAGACAGAGCCACAAGTCTGGCCAGTGTATTTGCAAGACTTCCTGCTGTAAAGTGAGCCAACCTCACTTGAGCCCACACAGGAAGGGGATTGGGGAACATGGTTATACTGAGGGGAAGGTCAAGGTATCTGCTCTGAGAGACCAGGGGTGGACCAGAGGCCACATTTTGAAATAGCTATCCATTGGTCCCCAGTGAATATACAATGTGTCCTGGCTCTGGTGGACACAGGGGCTGAATGTTCACTGATACCTGGTAACCCTGAGCGGTTCTCCAGGAACCCCACTATCATAGATGGATATGGTGGTAAGGCGATCAGAGTGAAAAAAGCCCAGATCCCTTTGGGAATAGGGCATCTACCCCCAAAAGAGTATTCTGTATACTCCTATCCCTGAGTATATTTTGGGGATTGATATCCTTCAAGATCTATGGTTGCAGACCACTGCAGGTGAGTTCAGACTGAGAGCACATGTGGTGAAGGCAGGTCTGAGGGGACATGCTAGGCACCAGCCCATAACTTTGCCTGTGCCTGGGCAGGTGACTAATACCAAACAATATAAAATGCCTGGAGGGCATAAAGAGATTGGAGAAACTCTCCAGGAGCTGGAAAAGGTGGGTATTATAAAGCCCACCCATAGTCCTTTCAGTTCCCTAGTGTGGCCAATATAAAAGCCAGATGGCTCCTGGCATATGACCATGGATTACAGAGAATTGAATAAAGTGATATTCCCCTCCCTTCTGAATGATCCCATCCTCATTGCAGACCTGATTGATACCCTCAGTCACAAAGTGGAACATACCATTATGTGGTAGATCTTGCTAATGCCTTCTTTTCTATTGACATTGAGCAGGAAACTCAGGAATAGTTTGCCTTTATGTGGGAAGGACACCAGTGAACTTTCACTGTCCTCCCACAGGGATACCTCCACAGCCCCACCATCTGTCATGGACTTGTAGCCCAGGACTTGGCTACATGGGAAACCACCAATGGTGCAGCTGTATACCATTATATTGATGACATCATGCTCACATCTGATTCTCTTTCAGATCTAGAAGGTGCAGCACCTAGACTGCTGTAACATCTACAGGAGAAAGGATGGGCTGTGAACAGTACCAAGGTTGAGGGACCTGGTTTGTCTGTCAGATTCTTGGGGGTCATCTGGTTGGGTAAGACCAAAGTTATACCAGAAGCAGTTATAGATAAAGTCTAGGCCTTTCCTACCCCTACAACTATAACATTGCTAGAGGAGTTCTTAGGTCTTCTAGGCTACTGGAGAGTGTTTATCCCACACTTGGCACAAATTCTGAAGCCCTTATACTGGTTGGTATGAAAGGACGTCAGGTGGGACTCAGATGAGACATGTGCATCTGCCTTTACTACAGCAAAATGGGCAATCCAGGCCATGCAGGCCTTGAGTGTGATAGACCCATCAAGGCCCTGTAAGCTTAAAGTTCATGTGACTGAAGACAGTTATGGCTGCGGTCTCTGGCAGCCACTTGAACGAACTTGCCATCTGTTGGATTCTGGTCACAACTCTAGAAAGGGGCAGAGGTATGATACACTTTGATACAAAAACAACTGGTTTCCATGTATCACACCTAGCTGGCTACAGAACCCATCACTGGAATGGCCCCGATAATGGTAATAACCACCTATCCCATCTTGGGGTGGGTATGAGACTGAACCCAAAAGCCAAGGAGTGTTGTGGCACAAATGCCCACACTGGCCAAGTGAGGTACTTACCTACAGCAGTGTAATGCCCTCTCTAGTAGCCCCTTGAGAGAAAAACTCCATTGCTTATTGGGGCTGGTGACATATACTAGTGAAAAGCAGGAAGAATTTTCTTTTGAACCGTTAGTAGCAGAGAGCCCCTATTGGGACGGAAGAGCCCCTATACCTGAAGATGCATGGTACACAGATGGCTACAGCCATGGGCAACCCCCAAAATGGAGGGCCATAACTTTCCATCCTAAGACTGAGACAATATGGATGGAAGATGGTGAGGGAAAGAGCTGCCAATGGGCAGAGATGAGGGCCATGTGGCTTGTGAGCAGCCAGGAGCCCTCCCCTATAGTTGTCTGCACTGACAGCTGGGCTGTCTATTGGTGCTTGACCCTGTGGCTACCAACATAGTACCATGCCAACTGGCTGGTTGGTCACTGACCCCTTTGGGGGCAAGAATTGCGGCAAGACTTATGAGCCTGTGGTCAGATTAAAATAATTATGGTATATCATGTGACAGGTCATTTGCCACTGGCATCCCCAGGAAATGATGAAGCAGATAAATTGGCCCAGATACATTGGTTAGAAGAAATGCCTGCCTCTGATGTAGCCCAACAGTTACATCAGCGTTTGTTGCATGGGAGACAACAGACAACGTGGGCTGTAGCCCATTGGTGGGGCCTGCCTTTGACCTTTGAAGAAGTTAGTAGAGCCTGGCAGGAGTGTTTCATGTGCTCCAATAGGGACTTACACCAAGTTTCACAGCAACATGGGACAATAGCTAAGGGGCCTATGACCCTCATTAGGTAGCAGGTAGATTATATTGGGTCTCTACCTGTGTCAGAAGGATATCGGTATACCATGACTTGTGTGGACACACCTACTGGACTTCTGGTTGCTTTTCCTACCCATTGTGCAGACCAGCCAATGACCAACAGAGGCCTGGATTGTCTCTTTGCTGGCTATGGCTGACCACATGTAATTGAGAGTGATCAGGGCACCCATTTTACTGGACATAGACTGCAAGAATGGGTGTGATAGCTGGGAATCAAATCGAAGTTTCATGTGTTATACAATCCTACCACAGCAGGCATGATAGAGAGGCACAATGGCTTGTTAAAATCCAAAGTAAAGTCAGATGCCAGTAGTCTGCAGGGATGGTCAGTCCACTTATGGACCGTGCTATGGCATTTGAACAAGAGGCCTCAAAAGGGAGCCCTGAGTTCCATAGTCATGTTAACACATATGGCTGCCTCCCCTATACAACTGCAAACACAAACCAAGGAAGAATCACTGAAGCTGAGATTTGGCCAGCAGAATAACATCTTGCTGCCAGCACCAACTGCACTGAACCCTGGAGACCATTGAGTGGACGTGGCCTTAGACATTTTGACACATGGACCAACAATGGCTGGCTCTCCTGGCACCTGGAAGCTGGCCTCCTGTGTATTCCTGGAATAACAGCAGTGGTCCCCCAGAGGTCACAGTAGTATATCCTGAACAGCCAGAAGGTAGGAGCATCTACCAGGGAGTTTTGTTTTATCATTATGGCCAGTGTATGCACCTCCAGTAGCACTATATATAGACCCTTCAGTAACCCTCATGGGGAAAGGAGTAAAAGTATGGTATACTAGACCTGGAAGGGACCACCTTCCTGCTGTAGTCCTATCACAGGACCACTCTCTTGCATGTATCCTGCTTGATGAACAAGATTTGCCTATGTTGGTGCATTAAAACATTTGTCTTATCACACCCAAGATGTTTGTGTATTGGGAACTTCCTCTGGTTTGAGGATTATTACAATTTTCATTATTTTCATAATTTTCATAATTCCTCTGGTTTGAGGATTATTATAATTTTCATAATCCTCTGACTTGAGGATTGTTATAAATTTTGTTACCTGTATCAAAATCTTGTTGTATCTTAATTTTTGTTTTTATCTCTAAGTTGTTATCCTCTGTTGCTGTTGTGAAATCTGGTTACAGTGCTCCAGCTTTCTCGCACAGGGACCATTGCAGAAGATTGAAAGTGTGTAGATTGTAAGGTGAGAGTCCTGGAGGGGTGGAGAGTGGGGAAGTTGGGGTTTCTATGGCCAGGATCCTCACTGAATTTAAACCACCTGATGATGTAACTGGCCTGTTGCTAGGCTACTGCTTCCACACCTTTAGGCAATAAGCTATTATTGCACTATATAGAGAGCTCGGCCCAGTGCTCTGGGTGGAGGCAGAGATGCTAGTGCTTGACCTACCATGGGGAGAAAAAGCTGGGTAATAAACCCTTTCACACCAAAGAGCGTTTTGCTGTCAATTTCTTTGGTCACATTGAATCCATAGTGAACTTGCCCAGGGCTGAAACCCATTGGCAAGACAATGTCCTATATTTTTCCCACTAAAAATTCTTTCTTTCCTCCCACA
This sequence comes from Manis javanica, assembly GCF_040802235.1. Lineage (NCBI taxonomy): Eukaryota > Metazoa > Chordata > Mammalia > Pholidota > Manidae > Manis > Manis javanica. The sequence goes on from NC_133162.1 coordinate 68,479,184, forward strand.
GAGCTGCTGTGAGGGTCACATGAGGTCAAAGTGAAGCAACTATGCAGGATTTATCTTCAGTCTGGTAGCATTTGGCATCAGAAACCAGAGGTAGAAGGCATTTAAAAGTCTGTAAAACAGGGTGACTTTCTGGTTTCTCAAAGACCACTTTCTCATTTAAACACATCAGTAATGCATTGTAGCTCACAGCAGGGAAAAGAGTTATTATTTCAATGGAAGACTTCATTAAACAAACAGACCCCAGGCGTTGGGGCCAAGGGAAGCTCTGAGATGGGAGTGTGGAGAGGCGAAGATGGTGCCAAGAGGCCGGCATTACCTGAGCCTGGCCTCCCTGGAGGCCTCTTATACCACTTTCATCCTAATGACACTGTGCTCCTGAAGGGCAGAAATTCAATTAGGAACTCTCAGCTTTGAGCCTCAGGAAGAGGGGGGTAGGGTGTCAGTGGGTGGCCCCTCTCTAGAGGAAAAACATACTCCATGGCTTACAAAACAGAGGCTAATAATAGGACAATGAAGAGTCAAAACACTTGGTTGGAAAAACCTGATAGAAAGGATGAGCTGATAAAACATCTCCTTTAAATAAGGTCATAATTTTCCTACAAGTTGGAATGTTCTCCTAGGGTAATTAACAGCTACATTTGAAGTCACGTGGAAGGCTTAACTCTCTGTGACTGTTTTATTTTCATTGCTCTGGAAAGCTCTTTCCATTCTGCCTGGGTTAGCATATGTGAAAGAAATAATGATTGTTTTAATAATATTAAATAGCAGCTTTGATCTCTTATTCCCCAAGCTAACCAAAACATTATCTGAATGTATGAATTGATTCATTTGTGAACAAAACTTTTGTTTCTATTATAATATTCCTGTTCACCTACCTGACTCTCCTGCTAATCTGAGTTCATCTTTGCCTCTGGAATCTACCATCTACTCAGTAAAGGCAAATTTTATGTATGAAAAAAACCCTAGACCGATACTAGATAATACCTGTTACCCAGTTTTTTGTAGAGGACAAAATTGAGGTGTTAAACAGGAGACAACCAAAATGCTAATAGCCATCTTCTATTTCACACCTACTAAGTGCAAGGCAGTGGTTTTGATCCTTTATACACTCTTTCATGCCTGAATGCCTAATCCTCATTAAATCTGCAAAGGGATGTCATATCCCTATTTGATGTTAGGAAGGAAACTTCCAGATTAAAAGGTAGCTTTTTCAAGGAGGTTCAGTTAGGAAGTGGCAGGGCTGAGCACCCATCTCTACTTTTGACTCTTAGTTTCTTGATCTTCCAACCTTGTCAAACTTAGTTTGTTGAAGAATCATTGGGGGTGATGGTTAAAAACATAGATTCTCAGGCTCCCCTTCGAAGCTTCTGATTCAGGTTTTGAGATGATACCCAAGAATTGTGTGTTCAAGTGATTCCATTATTGAGGCAAATTTTGGAAGCATGAATGAAACCAGTACTTCTCAAATTTTAAGGAGTGAGTGAATCCTCTGAAGATTTTTTTCAACTGAGGAGTCACATACAGTAGATCTTGGGGGAGACCTAGGATTCTGTATCTCTAACCATGTCTCAGATGATGCCCATGCCAGTAGCCAGAGCCCACACTTGGAGTGATAAGGAATGAACTGTGCTGCCCAGCACACAACAGGACCTGTATCTCCATCCCAGGAGTGTTTTTATAATTCTGCCACTGTGATACAACTTCCATCCAAATGCCGCTCAGTAGTTATGTCTGAGCAAGATTTTCTTCATGTGGTTGAGGATATGTTTGGTGAAGCTTCTGGAAACCCTTACTTTGTTACCTTAGAGTTCATGTATCTCAAGTAATCCCTGGGTACCTTCAGCATGACTTTGTCCTATGCCACCTCCTCCACAACCCATTTTACAAGCCAAATATCTCAATGGGTTTCTGTTATGTCAGGGGGATTTTATATATCCCACCTGTGATTCATAGGTTTAGGCTAGACACTATTTTTCCCACAGAGCAGAACTTTTTGATTTGGGGGAAAATGTTCTCTGCAACATTCAGATGAATAGATATAGCACTTGTTGAAAGTGGCCAGTTACCATATCTCCCATAATTTGGTTTATCCAAGATAACTCATCTGAGGATGTAGAAATACATGATTATTTTCAAACTAAGAAAGTCATCATGTGTAAACATCAAGAAATGCTAGCAGATTTTACAATGTGTCTGTCTTGCCAATGGGTTTCAGCCCCGGGAAAATTCTCTATGGATTCAATGTGACCAGAGAAATTGACAGCAAAATGTTCTTTGGTGTGAAAGGGTTTATTACCCAGCTTGTTCTCCCAGTGGTAGGTGGAGCACTTGCATCTCTGCCTCCGCCCAGAGCACTGGGCCGAGCTCTCTATATAGCACAATAATAACTTATTGCCTAAAGGTGTGGAAGCAGTAGCCTAGCAACAGGCCAGTTACATCATCAGGTGGTTTAAATTCAGTGAGAATCCTGGCCATAGGAACCCAACTTCCCCACGCAATGGAAGGCCAACTCTGTCAAGGGGATTATCAAAAATAAAATGTTCTAAGTCTAGACTTTGCTGCTTCCTATTCATGTGAAATTTGGTAATAGTCTGTGCTTTCACAGACTTTAGCTGCTGTGGACCTTAATTTCTTCATTGTCAAATAGCATGATTGGAGGTAATTCCTAAGGCCACTTCCAATTTTAAAATCAGATGAAGAAACTGAGCTATCTCCATTTTCACCTGTGTCAGTAAATACTATGTGTTTTACTGCATTTCTATCAAAGAAAAGCAGAGAGATTGCAGAATGAGCAAATATTTATAGAAGAAAACATAGCTGTTCTGTCTTTTGAAGTACAAAAGATGAAATGCTGAATTGAGAAGGCTATGTCTGCCACAGAAAAGAAGGTGGTGCAAAGTGAACCTATTCCTCGTCCATGCCAGTGCTTTCCAGACTCACACATCAAGGGACTCACCTGGGGAGTTTTTTTTTTTTAATTTTGATATTGTTAATGTACAATTACTTGAACAACATTATGGTTACTAGACTCCCTCTATTATCAAGTCCCCCCCACATACCCCATTACAGTCACTGTCCATCAGCATAGTAAGATACTATAGAATCATTACTTGTCTTCTCTGTATATACTGCCTTTCCCATGTCCCCACCCCCCTACATTATGTGTGCTAATCATAATGCCCTGTTTTCCCCCTTATCCCTCCCTTCCCACCCATCCTCCCCCATCTCTTTCCCTTTGATAAGTGTTAGTCCATTCTTGGGTTCTGTGAGTCTGCTGCTATTTTATTCCTTCAGTTTTTGCTTTGTTCTTATACTCCACAGATGAGTGAAATCATTTGATACTTGTCTTTCTCTGACTGGCTTACTTTCACTGAGCATAATACCCTCTAGCTCTATCCATGTTGCAAATGGTAGGATTTGTTTTCTTCTTATGGCTGAATAATATTCCATTGTGTATATGTACCACATCTTCTTTATCCATTCATCTACTGATGGACACTTAGGTTCCTTCCAATTCTTGGCTATTGTAAATAGTGCTGCAGTAAACATGGGAGTGCATATGTCTTTTTCAAACTGGGCTGCTGCATTCTTAGGGTAAATTCCTAACATGTTGGTGAGGATGTGGAGAAAGGGGAACTCTCCTACACTGCTGGTGGGAATGTAAACTAGTTCAACCATGGTGGATAGCAGAATGGAGGTTCCTCAAAAAACTCAAAATAGAAATACTATTTGACTCAGGAATTCCACTTTTGGGGAGTTTTTTTAAAAAATTCAGATGCTTATATAAAAGATCCAGTGTGGGGCTGACTTTTTGCATTTCTAACAAGCTTCAGGGTGCCACGGTGTGGCTGTTCATGGACCCGGCTTTGGGTAGCAAGGCTCTGCTCTGATGCACTTCAACCTTAGCTGCATGGTGAAATCACTCAGAGAGATGAAACATTCAGATGTTTAGGCCACATGCAGAAGAAATAAATTTGGATTTCTGCACGTGGGTCTTAGATATCTACATTTTTAAAGCCATCCAGGTGGTTCCAATGGACAGCTGACACTGAGAATCACTGGTGTTTGCTTCCTAGGTCCCTGACAATTTTGAGTTTGATTTTATCAAAAACAATGTTAGAAGGATTTATCACAATGTTAGGATTCCAGTCAGGTATTTTGCCATCATTTCTGCCAGACTAGCAGGTCAAACTGATTATACCAAGAGGTTGTGCTGTTCATCTGACAGTTCTATCCAGTCTGCACCTGTATACTCAGAGAACTCCGTGGTAGTCTGTACAAAGCAGGCCGACTTTGTATTCTGCTCCCTGTACCCCAACGCCACCACTGCTTATGGGCATATTTCCATAATGGTTACCTGGGTCTCCATAACTGTCACTCTCAAGTCAACCTACTCTGTACCATGGTACCCATGTTTAGCAAGCATTCCATGAGTGCATGTTCAGAATTCTTCTGTACACCCTCCCTCTCTTCCTGTCATTCTGTCCATTTCATTCTTTCTCTTCCATGCAGCCTTCCATACACAGTTGAGCACTCACTCTGTCTAGCCTGTGTTAGGTGCATGAGTGAAATGCATGCACAGATGGAGCACTTCTCTTATGCCTCTCTTTGGAATTGAAATCTAGAAGTAAAATTGCTTCGAACAAGGGAATGAACATTTTCATGGCTCTTTACCCAAAAATATCTTGCCTGAATTGTAGTTAAACTTCTCTTTACTGATTTAATAAGTGTGAGCTTGCCTCTCATTAATTTTTAATGTCGTGTCTTTGATTAATAAACATTTACATCATTGATATGGATATTTTTGCATGTACTCTTCTAAAAAGTCTTGGCTAGAAATATCTTCATATATTTCATTTTCTTCTCCACTTATGTGGTATTGCTGTGCATTTATTCAAGTGTTTTCAAAACACTCCCTTGATAGTTTGTAGGTTTCCTTATGTCTACACTGAAAACCCTCACTGATTATTTTCTCTCTGTTTTTGTTGCTTAACTAGTGTATGGTAGACTTTAGGTATTTTTAATAATGATATAAGAAAGGTGTTGATTTTTGTTTTTTTATCTTATATCTAGATGCCTTATGGACTAAAGATTTAAGTTATATTTAATTTAAGTGGCTTTCACAGGCTTGTAATTATGCAGTATGAAAATAATGCACCTTTTGTTTTATAGATTTCCATTACTAATCTTTCTTGCTTGGGTTTCACATACTGTCATATTGATACAGCAGTCCAAACCAGTATTAAATAAGATAAAGGTTGTTAAAAGTATCTTTATATTCTATCAGACTGTGAAGAATTTGTATATCCATACCTTTTCTATATGTTATTTGATTTGGTATGGATAAAAATTTTGTGCATAGACCTTTTATCAAACACATGTAATAGAATGCTTTATTCTCATTAAGCTATTCATATGGTATATTAAGCTAGTGGTTTTTGCTTGTATAGAAATATCCTTGTATTCATAGGAAAACTTAATCCTAATGCTTAATTGTAACCACTAATAATGTACTTAAGATTTTAATTTAATATTCATTAGTGAAATTGCCCTGGCTTAAATTTTTTATAAAAGTTCTATTATATTAGATATCAGTTTTACTTTTATTTCACAGAATACCTAAAAAGGCTCCATTTATTCCCCAAATTTTAGAGCAATTTGTGTAATAACTATATTAAGGTTGCTTTATATTTTAAATGAATTTACCAATAAGTGAATTTACCAGAACCCTTTTCAGCTCACCCAGTCTTGTCTGTATCATTTCTCTTTTATATAACTCAATACAGTATTGTCCATTTATTTATGATTTTATCAAATAGTTGAAATTTGTTAAATTATCTCTCTTTTCTGTTTGCTTGTTTCTTTTACCCAGTGAGTGTATTTACCAGGCCATTAAATGTGTTCCCAAAATTTCAAAGAATTTTACCTTTATTTCCTTTTTCATTAAAAATATTTATGTTTTTACATTTTTTTAAAAACATGTTTTTAGCACTGACCTGATCTTTTTGTATAATTTTGGCTAAATTAGTTTTAAAGCTTTCTTTCTAATTTTTTTATTTTTAAATGAAGTATAGTTGATATATAATATTATATTAGTTTCAGGTAAACCATCTAATTATGTACATTTTCAAATGCTCACCACAATTAGTGTGATTAAAGCTTTATTTTCTTATTTTAATAATAAAAGTACTTCATCCCATGACTTTTTTTTTTGTGAGTTGCATATAATTTTTTTAGAAGGATATTATTATATCTGATTTCTTCCTTGACCCAGTTGTTATTGACAAAGAGATTAATATAAAAGAATATTGTTTAAAAGTATAACTCAGAAATTTTTGTTAAAATTTATGTCACTGGAATCTGAAATTGTGACTTACAAGCTAGAGACCTCATTTATTTATCTGCATAGCTAAATATGCCAATATTGGAATAAGGATTTTCATTACAGACAAATAAGTAATTTTTTTCAATGTTTCATTAAAAAGGGAATTTATTCAAAGATGTAAGATTCAAAATCTTTTTAATGATGTTGCTCATGTCTTTATTTTTACCAATTGGATGTGTTTACAATAATTTCTCTCTCCTATATTTAAAAAATGATTTTATGCCATAGCTAAAGTTAATCTGCTATTTGCTTCAGATAAAAGCTTTTTGACCTAGTTCATTTTTAATATAATTTTATCACTACAAGCTATCATAAATTCACTTAATACCTTAATTTTATTATGTTAATATTGACAGGCTTATTTAGTTTTATTTACATTTGAGCGGTCTGTTTTTTTTTCCATTTAGAAAATTCTTTTCAGTTTTTTAGGTTTTTCTTAATACATTGTACATAGAAGGATTTTGCTTTATTTTAATAAACTTTGTATCAGTTTAGATGTCTTCTATATGTTAATTATATCCATTCTCTTCTCAAACAAATCAAGACCAACAGTATTAGCTACAAAATTATCTTGGAGAAAAGATACAAAAAAAATTATTCTGGCACGAGAAACATCCATTAATATGCAAAGTATATATAATAACATGCACAGATAGGCAACATCTCAGAAACTGTATGAACCAAGCACATTTTCCAAAATGTTGTTCAGTTTTCCCTTATCACTGGGGCTGAATCAGATTACGGATAACAAAATGAGAAAAACCCATACAAAGAATGAGGGTCAATGTTTTATAGGCAACTAAATTATAATACTTCACTTATATTAAAGGAGATTATGGCTATAAACTTTAAATGATTTTAGATACAAAGATATATAAATTTTGTTAAAAATGCTAAATAAGATGTGTTTATAAAATGAATTGCCCTAATGAAAAATTTAGAGAAAGAAGGGCTGTATCTAAAAAAAAAAAAAAACAAAACACTATACCCAACATAATATTTTAGATAGTAAACCACATTTCTACTTCTCAAACTTATACTAAACATCTAGTAATTTTTGCAACCAGAAGTTAAAACTGCTTAATATAAAGTTTGGATATATATTGAGCAATACTAGCAAACTGTGATGAAGTTGTAGAAAAAAGAAATCATGTCAGTAAAATTGTTTTCCACAAGGCTTTTACATCAGATATAAATTGTTCTATAGTTTAAACACATTTGTTTAATCTGCCCTTTTTGTTGTAGAACAGTAAGTATAACATATGGGCATTTCCAAAAGGCCATGAATATTTAGATGAAAAGGAAAAAGTTTTCATTAATAACTGTAAGCAACAAAACCTCAGTTACCTAGAACCTTAAGCATAGAAACATTCCTTTGGCATTTGGATATTTTTTTAAATATGGCTCTTTATTAATGGTCATCTTATGCAAGGAGATAGGGAACACAAACATTTACAATAAAATGGCATGAGTTTATTTGGGTTGTCAATTGTGTATTTGTCTGATATCGTAAATGAGGGTCGTTTGAGCTTGAGAATGAAATATTCAGCCGAAGTCTCATTATGTCATCATAAAGTCTCAATTTTGTTTTAAGGTAAAGTACAGACAAGAGTCTTCATAGATGCATTTTCAACTTTTCTCCTCTTTTTTTAGACACTTTCCCATTTATCTTATGTTTAAAAGGTCACCAAAAGGTTTTTATTGACTCATCTTAAAAATATTTTCACTATTTTCTTTATACCCTGAAAGATGTACTTTTTCAGTGTCATGTTAAAAAAATGTAACTACCCACCAATGTGTCTTATAAAATCATTTCTGTGAAGCTCTTATTCTAAACATAGGAGTCAGTTCAATCTTGGAAGATTTTTCTAATACACCTTTCATAATTTATTTTCTGATTAACTTTAACAATTTTAGCCTTATTTTTATTTTCTTTACTCCTAGAATATGAAAACCATAACTAATTTTACTTTTAAGTTTAGTACTGACTTGTTTTAAACAATGCAATATTTTCTCAAACACAAACCTAAATATTCTCTTACTTTCAATCTCCTTATTGTATTAAACGTTGTATTTAAAAAATACATGTAGATGCTTTGATTGGCATTCCTATTCCCACATGCTCATGTCATGGTGCCATGGGGCTGAATGGCATGGATGGGTGCAGTATCCCGTCTTCCAGTTGTTGTCCTCACCAAATCCCTGCTTTTTAGAAGGTCAACTGCAAGGCAATGAATGCACCCTAACAAATGTGAAGAGGAAAGGCTGAGTATTTTAAAATTTGTTTCAGCTTGAAAACTTATGCAAATGTGATAGTTTTAATAGATGAACCCTCATATTTGCAAGTGAGTTGGTTCCTCCTATAAGTCAACCAGGATAGGAAAGTTAATCCCAGATATGCATCAGCAATGGACACACAAATTGTAGATCATCATTACCTTTTAGGACTACCAGTATCCCCGCAACACCCCCATCCTTTTGCTTCTAGAAAGATTTCTCATTTAAAAGTAAAATAAGAGAAAATAATTTTCATAGCATTAATATTGTACCCAAAATTATGTTTGTTTGTGGGAAAGAAGAATGTGTTTGCTTCGGAAAAAATGCAATCTCACTCACTTACAATGAGATGCCATTTTTTTAACCCATCATAATGGCAAGAAACAGAATTTAATGCTTTGTTGATGAGCAGGTAGGAAAATAAGCATACTTGTATTTGGAAGTATAAATTGCCACAATAGAGGGCAATTTACTCCTAAATTAGAAATGTCCTTGTCCTTTGAGCCAGCACTTCCATTCCTAAGATTTGACCTTCTGGATATCCTAGCACAATGAAAAGTGATTCTCCAGTAGAGATATTTATCACTTAATTGAAACAACAAAAGGTTGGAAACAAATGTCCATCAGTGGGAAAATTGTTAAATATATCATGGGACCCTCATACATGATTTAGTAATGTGCTGTAAAAATAGAACAATGAGGTTATTTAGGAAAAAATGCAGAATACATTGAAAGAAATTTTGTAATCAAAGAAAACTGAGGTAAACAAAGGTACACAGTATCTGTTCAGAAAGAGTATTTACTTGCAGATGCATAAGATTATATGTAAGAATTACATTTCTAGAATCATTTATGAGAAACTAAAAATATTGGTGACTGGTGGGAAAGGAAAATAGATGGCAGAACCGAGATGTGAGGCAGATAATTTGCCATATACCTTTGGATTTCCTTTCAAATATTAAGAAGATTAATTAAAAAACATGTAATACACAAATATTTTGGAGGCCAGAGATTTCTTTAAAAAATGATAAACTGTACAATGTACATTTGAAACATTTTGGCATCTAAGAATGTTAAGAAATGGCAGAAATATTAATAGTATGAATGGAATTAATCCAGTATTCTCTCTTAGAATCTAGAAACCTGACATGATAGAGAGGCAAGAGTTGAAGTTGACTTAAATGTGAAGTAACGTATTCCCTGTCCTCACACCCCCAAGATGGTATCATTTTCTAGCATCCCAACCAAGTGTTCATTCAGCTTGAGCTTGAATGTTGAGGGATGTTGTAAAGCAGTGGCCTACAGAGTATGCTCCACAAATCATCTACCTCAAAGTCACTTTCTAGAGTGTGTTAAAATAAATATTTTGGAGCTCTACCCCATATTTGCTAAAGGGGCCTGGAGAAGGGACTCAGAAATCACCTTTTACAAAATATCCCAGTTATTATTTATTTATTTTTTATTTTTTATTTTGGTATCATTAATTTACAATTACATGAGCAACATTGTGGTTACTAGATTCCCCCCATTACCAAGTCCCCACCACATACCCCATTACAGTCACTGTCCATCAGCATAGTAAGATGCTGTAGAGTCACTACTTGTCTTCTCTGTGCTGTACTGCCTTCCCCATTCCCCCACCATGTTATGTGTACTCATTGTAATGCCCCTTATTCCCCTTATCCGCCCCTTCCCACCCATACTCCCCAGTCCCTTTCCCTTTGGTAACTGTTAGTCCATTATTGGGTTCTGTGATTCTGCTGCTGTTTTGTTCCTTCAGTTTTTCCTTTGTTCTTATATTCCACAGATGAGTGAAATCATTTGGTATTTCTCTTTCTCCGCTTGGCTTATTTCACTGAGCATAATACCCTCTAGCTCCATCCATGTTGCTGCAAATGGTAGGATTTGTTTTCTTCCTATGGCTGAATAATATTCTATTGTGTATATGTACCACATCTTCTTTATCCATTCATCTACTGATGGACACTTAGGTTGCTTCCACAATATATCCCAGTTATTCTTAAACCAAAGTTCTTGAACCACCAGTATAAGGGCTGGGGAATATGAAGAGGAGAAAATATAAGGAATATTTATGAACTATCTAACACATGACAATTTGTATAAGCCTTCATGTAATTTTACTTCCCTCACCATACAGCAGGCATTAGAACCCCCTTTTAGAGAACAGGGTAAGTGAGTCTTAGTGTCTTAGTGAGGTGACACAGTGATAGAGTTAGTGGGTGCAAATCAGAATTTGACTCATAAATTTGTGTTTTCACCATGTTGACAAGAAAGAAATATAACTGCTCATGCGGGTTTGAAGAGTCAAACTCTTGGTAAACATTGCTTCATGATGGAGGGACATGCTTTACCCAGCCCTTTGCTACCTGCAAATCATGGAAGATTAAAAAATTGTGTGGTGAGATTTTCTCATTTACTTTATATTCTCATATCCATGTGCATTGCCCTGATTTATCTCTCAGAGAAAACATTTTGCTCAGATTAGCTTATATAACTAACATATACCCCACATATGTTTCAATGGGCAGCAAGTTATATTTAGTAGGAAAAATACACTGATATGTACTTTTTATATGGCAGCAAACTAAGGTACCTGATGTGTACACAAACTAATATTTTGAATGAATAAAATGCAGGGAACTATTGCAACCTAAAATTACAGTGTCCAATAGTTTTATACATATACATACACACACATCTTTATGGGTACTTTCTGTACATCAAACAGGTTTAGAAAAGCTTCAGGTACTAGTTCAATAGCTGGTCTTACAGAGGTGAAAACCTTTTATTAGAGTTTGACTTTCTGAAGTCACTGACTGTAGAAAGTCACAGTAATCCTCAGTTGTCAATGGTGTATCAGTCAGAAATTCTGTCTATCCAGTACATTACAGGGGCTGCTCAGGTCATTTATTGTCATTTGTCCTGTTTCTGTCCAGTTACATAGACCCGGATTTGAATCTCCCCTCAGCTAACCACTGACAAGTCACTTAACCACACTGATATTCAATTTATTTTCTATAAAACAGAATATAATACTTCACTGTGTCATTATGGGGGAAAATTCTAGAATATTGTTGAAACTGTCCATCCACAGGGATATTTTATACCACAATTACATTCTCTATCCATGGTTAGTAGTAAGTTTCTTACTCTTACTGACCCCCTTTCAAAGGACCATTGAGGAGATTTTTGCCTTTACTTCCTTTGATGGCATTTCCCTACATCACTAGTTTGATAGAGTGATTTAAGAGAAACTCATATTTTATTTGAGTTGGATTCAGTTTTTAAACCTTTTTCATTAAAACTGATCAAAATTCCCTAGTGTAAGCTTTTAGGTAAAAGAATATTCTAACAGTGGTTAATTTAAATGAATCCTGAAATAGAACTATATCCCTCCCAAGTCATTTTAGGGAGAATGTTTTATAAGAGGGGGAACCATACATACATCTGATTTCCCTAAGATAATCCCAGTTTCCACATTTACACCAACATAATTACCAATAGTGCCCTTTTTACTCTTCCAAGTGTATAATTTGGACAAAGTATATGTGCCACCTTCTTGCAAGAGTAATTTATCAGTGACCTAGATTTTAGCTAGTGTTATGAGTTCAGAGGAGGTAATCCTCTAAAAGACAGAAAAGATAAATGTGCCTGTTTCTCTATAGGGGAGAACTGACAAAGGGGCTAATTTTGCATTTAGGTTGTAGTTGGGCAAAACAGTGCCATCAAGTACACAAGAGCCCTTGGCAGAAGAAAGCATTAGTAAATGACCCTGTAGATACGATGCCACATGGAGATGGCTTTGCCATGGCTAGGGCCATGGGCGTTAGTTCTGAGGAGGACTGATTGGGGGTAAGGTTACCTATGAAGTAGGTGGGAGGGAACCCTGCTTCTGGGTTACAAATGCACTTTTAGGGAAACACAATTTTGAAGGCAGTGTGTGTCTGGTTAAGTACTAAAAAAGGTCATTTCTGTTGGTGTTTGGTCATGCAAATATTTTCCCTCCTAGACACATGTTGCCACGTTGAAATTTAGACCTATATAGTGTTGCTACTTGCAACTGACTCAGCGAGTCACACATCTGTTTATCAAATACTTCAGAGCACTTTCTCAGATACCTGGATTGTGTATGAGCTAGAGTTTTGGGAGGCTTCTCCTAAATTCTTATGTCTGAGAAGACATATACTGCCATGAAGAAGGATCTAAAACAGAAAAGAACATAAAATGGCTTGAAGCAGTTAAATGGAACCTGGAACGACCTTTGAGAGTAAATAATCAGTCCAGAAACGCCCTTCAAATGTCAGTGAATAATCAAAAGGCAAAGTTTAAGCCGGACATCTGGCTGCCCAGGTGTGGACTACAGAAATGACTGTGATCCACCTTCTGGTCATGCGGATGAGAACAACACCCAAGAGGATGAAAATTTGGGACAAACTTGGGTTCACTCATCAAGCCAGGTCATGTATCCAAGGATTGTTACATGTGAAAGAATGAAACTTGTCTTTTTCTTAAATCAATTTATTTGAGGGCCTCTTTTTTATAGCAGCTAGAATTGACCTTACCTAATACCTACTATTCATAGTTGTCTACAGATCTTCTGCAAAAGCAAACATAAAACCTTCAGGCTGTGACCAAGGTGCTCTTTAAATTCTCATCCAGTTTACCTCCTTTCTCTTTCTCTGTCGTAACAATGCTCATCAATAGTGCTGCCAAAACCAAGTTATTTTTCAAGTGCATGCAAAAAAATGAAGGGAGGAAGAGCAATAGAATTGCCCCATGTGAATTCCACTCACATTTCTAAGCCAATACATTTAAAAGATTAAATGAAAATATCCCACCTACTGTTATCACACTCTGCTCTCTTCACCAGTGGGAGCTGAGAATGAGAGATGGCAGCTTTCAATGTATTGCCTAGATTCCTCTGGCTTCTAGTGCTCCCGTCATTTCTATTTCCTACCACACTTCTGCGATAAAGTGAGAAATAATATTCTGAAATGCCACTAGCATTCAGTATAGGAATGCTGTCCTTTACAATTAGAATTTTTTTGTATAGACCAAGTGTTTGGAGTACAGTGATTTATGGGTCCAGTAAATATACAGACAGTTGCCTGGATATAAAAAGGATATGTAGGAACTTGACTGTGTACTAATAAATGCCAGAAGGTACACTCGGTTAAGGGAATTATGCATAGACGATTCTGGTTATAAATTTCTGTTGCATTTTCTGAGTTGAATTGCTTATGTGTCTGTATAAATTGTTAAGAAGAAAATAGGCTAAGAGCATTAAAACTTTAGTTAACTCGATTTCCTCAGGTCTATATAATTTTAAACTTATTTAGGACAATAGCCCATTTGCTTTATAAATCACAGTGTTCATTGCGTTATCTTTCAAGCTGAAAGCACTAAATCACTTTATATTACTGAGCCCTGAAAGAATGCAGCCTTATAGCTTGGCTGGCAGAGTATGTATCAGTGTGATATTGATCTAACCAGGAAAAAGAAGAGCGGTGCTGAATGCACTCCCAACTGGAAGGGGTGTTATCTGCAGGCTGCATTGTTTGTGCAAATCACATATGGCTTGGGGTGAGGTTGTATTTCTTTTCTTTTTTTTACCTGCAGGCTTTATACGATTTTGGTGACAGTTACGGTCATTTCTTTAACCTGCATGATTAAGACAGTTGTTAGTTGAGGAGTGTCTGGATATAATTATTTGACATCATGAGTAGCTCATTTTTCTGCAAGGAATGGGGTAAAATGAAATACAGGTGAAATGCTCATACTTCTCAGGTGGGTTTATCTTCAGCTTCAAACCTGTCTGATGGAACTCCTTTCGTGGCCTGAAGTTCTCCATTGGAAGGAAGGGTATATAGTGCTATAGGACAGGAATCTTAATGGGGTTAGATGTGTGGGATACCCTGTGGCTCTGTGGTCTCACATCCCAAAACCCCAGAAGAAGCTGCATCAGCTAATTTGCACGGGGTCCAGGAAGGAGGCCTGTGGGAGAGGATCAGAATCCTATATACGGTTGGCATTCAGGCTGTCCCTCAGGACTCATCAGTACTCACTGATTGACAGAAAGGAAGGGAAAGGTCCTGGAAAGGATGCAAAGGAAGTCTTTGCTGATGGGAAAAGGTATGCCAAAGTGAGGAAAAAATGTGGTAAATATGTATGTATCAGATCATCACATTGTACATCTTAAGCTTCCATGACATTATATGGCAATTATATCTCAATGGAGCTGGAAAAGCATCTGTAAGGAAGGAAGGCACCTGGCATCTGAGGCCTAGAGAACTGTGATGGAATCTGTCTTCATCCAGCCCCTGAAGAATGCCCACTTTACCTGGAAGGAAAAACCAGAGTAACTGCATCACTAGGGATGTGAACAGGTCGACTGCTTGCCTCATGCCTGCCCCCAAGGATGGGACTGAGAGGGGGTGCAGATATTGGTAACCACACCGCTGCTCCCAGTGCTGCCACGGGCACCTGCTCAGCTCTCCTGTGTGCTGATGAGATGGCTCAAGGGAATCAAAAAACTAGCCTCCCTGTTAGGGTTGCACTTTGAACCATGCTGCCTGTACCTGTTGACTCGGTGATAGTTTATATTGGGAATTATTTTTCTTTCTTACTTGCAGAGGGTGTTTTGTGGGGTTAGAAATTCTTGGTGACCTCAGATTCCATAGATTCTGAAATCCACAATTCTGCCTGATGTGGATACCAAGTGATCGCTCGTCATCACCTTTCCATACCTTTATCCTCTTTCTAAATTGGATCAACACCCCAACACGCAGGGCCTGGTACAATGTGTAAATTGTGCATTGCTATTCAAAGATTACCTTGTCTCCAGTTGCTTCTTTGAACCCAGGCCCTCCTTCATGACCCTGAGCTGTTTTGTGATGTGCTGGCTGGTATTACCTCTGGAGACACAAGGGGCCAACAGGAAACCCAAGCAAAGCATTTCCTTTTGAGTTGAGAGTGAGGAGGCTTCTTCCTCTCATGTCATACCCTGTTTGGCATGTTCTCAGTTCTCTAAGGAACAGATGCAGGAGCATATTTACAAAGCAAGACTGTGACAAGCAGACACCCATGAGGCCCACCATGTGCCTCTCCTCTGCAGGTGGGCTGCTGAAGCAGAGTGAAGGCCCCTTATGTGTTAGTCCCGGCAGACAATGGGACCACACAGGAGGAGCAAGTCAGGATGCAGACTCTCCGTGAGCCAGATTCCCATTCGGGAGGAGAGAGATCCACAGTCTGCGATGGTGAGCAATTCATGGAGTGGGCTGCTTTCTCCATCCCTCCTCTTCAGTGTTACCATTTGTCAAACACAGCCGTGTGCACAAAGCTAGGGAGAATCAGGAGAGCTTCTGAACTGGCACTTAGCTGCAAAAGCCAGCCAAATTTTTCTTTTTATTTAATTATCATGACAATGGTGTTTTTTAGAACCATTAGGAAAATATAGAAAATATCTATTTTCAGAATTAAGGGACTCAAACCATTTGTTGGAAACTGAACTTAGTTGATGTAGTTGGTCATAACTGATGGGCTGCCTTTGACTGTCATCAGTAGTCTCCAGAGTGCTAGGTGAGGCTCTGAGGTCCCCTCTCCCTCCACCTAGCTGCTGCCAGGTGCTAGGTTATGATGCAAATAAATCTCAGCATGAACTCTCCCATGCTGTGGTAGAGTGAGTTATTGGTCCCACTTCCTCTCATCCCTGTGGTGTTGTAATTACAGGCACAACATTGCTGTGGCTTCTTTCTGGGTGGAGTATGTCCCCACATTTTGCTTTTGGATTCAATTTGCCTTTTTTCTCAATGGGATGTTTGCAGGTGATTGGAAGACAAGGCTTGAAATGAGCTTGTGAAGTTGAGATTGAGTTCTTGGCTTCTGTCATCAGTATGAGAATATTCTCCAGGTAGCTGCTTCCCCTTCAGCAGTGTGACAGCCCAGGGTAAGACCCAGGAAGTGCAGGACCAGCTGGTATCCAAATGGCCTGCAGCTCCATATGCAAAGAATAGTTATTTTGTAGGTCACTGAAATATGGAGCTTGTTTGCTCCATATTTTTGTGGCAATAGTTGACTGCTGCACATATATCAACATTTTCTTGTAAGTAAGCACAGAGAAAATAATAAAACCAATACTTCTAGGCACTCCATGAAGCTTGTTGAGGGTATAAAACTATTCTTAGGGTAGAAATCTAACCTAATTGGAATCTGGAAACAAAATCCACCTGCAGAAGACTCCAGACATGTCAGGGACACACTGCTAGGCTCGTAGCCTTATTGTATTTGTGTAAGGCTGGCATAAGTTATGGACTTATACTTTATCCCAAGCTGAAATAGTTTAAAATAAATTATAGGCAATATAATATTATCTGTCTGCCTATGCACCCATCCATCCAGAAAGTCCTTGCTTTACACAGTAGCGTGGGATTGTAAAGTGGCTATGTAAGCTGAAACTATGCAAGTTGATCTTAGTAATGAACGGGAGAAATTATTTATTGCCCTGTGGCCTTTAAAGTTTTTTGTCAGGATATTAAAAACACTTTAATGTTAGGTAAAATGTATAGATAAATGAAAAAATAGTAAGCCTAACAGTACTTTAATTTAAAACATTAAACTTTTTAAATTGAAGTGTAGTTGACATACATTATTATATTAGTTTCCAGTGTACAGCGTAATGCTTTGACAATTGTGTATATTACAAAATGTTTACCATGGTAAGTGTAGTTACTGTCTGTCACCGTACAAACCTATTACAGTATTATTGACATATATTATATTAATACATGCTAAATTCCCTATGATGTATTTTTCATCCCTGTGACTTACTTGTTTTATTATTGGAGGTTGGTACCTCTTTATTCTTTCACCTATTTGCCCATTCCCCCACCCACCTGTCCCATGGCAGCCACCAGTTTGTTCTCTGTATTTATGAATGAATTTCTGCAAAACATTAAATTTATAAGTGCTGCATTTCTTTGTTAAACATCTTAGTTGAGAAGGTTTTGCCTTTTTATAGTCATATAACTTACAGTATGGAATGAATGACTTTTCTATGTCTTGGCAAACTCTCATATGCCTTTCTAAGTTTAGGTGAGCATTCCAACATTTTATCCTTTGAGTTTTCAATGGTGTGAAATATCCTTAAGAGTTCTCTTGATGTGAAGACTTTGCTAGACTCGCTTCCTTTGGAATATTTCCATCACAACCACGTTCCATGTTTCTGTCAATGACTTTATCTTCGCTGAGTCCCTTTAGCTGCGTAGCAGAGCCTCCCAGGTGCTGGAGGGTCAGCACCCCCATGGCCAGCTGCTGCTCTGAGAGCTTCATTCACTTTCAGTTTGAATTTCACTTCCAGCTTCATTTCTTTTGTTTCTCTGTTGTACTTTCATCTTCATTATCCAATTCCCTTTGCTGATTTTCCATTTTTTTAAAATGCCACATGGGTTTATTGTTGAAAGACAAGGAGGCAACAGAACTACACACTTTGCTGGCTGTTCATGAACTGATCAATCACTGACATATTTTGAAAGAAGTGACATGATTCATCATTGATCATGAAGTGTTTATGTTATCCACAGGGTCATTTGTACACCAAAGGGCTAACAGGGTAGTATGAGTTTATGTGGAGGCTCACAGTTCACATACTGGGGTAACTGAAATATGAACAATGTTGTTGTGGGGCTGAGTTATTTAACTAAAGCATGATAAGTAGAATCTGTACATACTGGAACTGTGTACAGTGAAGACTGACCGTGTGTGTGCATGTGCTTAAACCATGAATATCTAATGCTCCTTCATTCCTACACATGTAACAGGTGTTGCCTAGACCATATACTTTATAAACGCTGGGTATTGTCACTTGAATTTGCTATTAGCCCCTCAGAATCTATACCCTTGCCAAATTTCAGACCCTGAAACTTTTCCCATTCTTGGCTTTCTGTAAGTCCCCAAAGACAGAGGACTGTTGCTTCTCCCACAGCGGCTGTTCCTTCCTGATGTCTGGGCTCTTCTACTTTAGTTTCCCTCTTGGTTTGCAAACAGACAGTTGTTCGCTCACCCTGGGAGGTGATGGCCTGCTTCTGCTTCCTTGCCTTGCTGAGGGTGTCTGCTCTCTGTCAATGTCCAGATCCTATAGCCATCCCCTTCATAGCCTGAATGTTTTCATGCTGGTTAGGTTGGTTTTTAAGCATCTCATGCCAGGTTAAGAATGCTCATTGAGAAGAAAAAGGTGCTTTCAAATTATGTGGATAATAGAATGTAGAGTCTCAAAGCTGAATCAGAATTTAGAGTACAAAACATATTTATTAGAAAACAAAAATCCTCTGTGATTAAGGGAAATGCTATTTGCATTTCAGAGTAAGCACATGATCCC
Source organism: Manis javanica (assembly GCF_040802235.1). Lineage (NCBI taxonomy): Eukaryota > Metazoa > Chordata > Mammalia > Pholidota > Manidae > Manis > Manis javanica. The sequence goes on from NC_133162.1 coordinate 68,498,239, forward strand.
CAAGTTTCTTTGTCTAAGCAAGAATGAAATGAAAGACAGTGAGCCAATTAGGAAGAAACTACCTGAATATGTATTGTCCTGACAATATTCACTCATGACAGTTTCTGCTTATCCTATTCATGTCTTTTAGACATTTATTATTCAGAGTCAAAGTAAAAGCCACTGGCCAGCTCCTAAATGTCATTGTTTTAACATGCCTGTCAAAAAAGAAATTGTTCCCTTATTTTTACAAGGACACTTTGCAATGCAAAAGGGCAAAATATACCACACTCTCCCAGAAATATGTAAGGAGGCTAAACCAATAATTTTCTTAAGATAGATAACATCCCTCTTCACAAAGGAAGAGTATCTGATGTCACCTCTACACTACCTGTCAGACATTTAATGAGAGCCACCTTATCCCAGAGAGTAAAAGGCAAATATCAGCTGCCTTGGGATGGAGGGGCAAAGAGAGGTCGAGGAACAACTCCTGCTGCCAGCTTTCTAAGAGCCTGCTGTTACCCTCACACCCAGTGGGCAGTCTGTCTTGAAGTATTTATGGTATAAGGAAGGAGGAGCCCAGCCCAGTGCTGAATTGTCCATCACCAGGCTGAGTTCTCCCTGAGAATCTCGTCTAGGCAACACTGGGTAACCTGTGCAGCAGGTAGGGTGCCCTGGGAAAGCAGAAACACAGGGCTTGGGCTAGACCTGCAGAGTTGGCTGGCATGGCCCTTGGGCTTCAGGAACAACCGAATCAAGGAGGGTGGGAAAGCCAATGCATCTGCAGCAAGCAGCCCTATGAAACTGCTGGTCAAGGGGAGAAAGGAAATGTGAGCCAATGGGAAGCCCACTGGAGACCGCAGGAGAGGAGTGTGGTATGGGAATGAGGAGAGAGGATTCAAATCCAGAGAAGGTCCCTGAAAAGCCAGGGCCTGTTCCCAGTACCTTTTTCTGGGCCATTGTGGCCTCTCCTAAGTTCTCTGAGGAGCTGGGAAGAGGGGTATACGAATTTGTACAAGTGAGCCCCAAGCACAGAACTTCTGTTCCAGTGGGATCTGCTAGTTTCTGGCTTCTATTTTGTGTCAACTGTAAGATCAACCAGAGGTTAACAAACACCTTTTACAAGTTGAATTTAAGCATTTTAAGTAATGAAACCAACATTTGAAAACATACATCTGAATAGAGGAAGGGGAAAATATCCTCTTTTAAAAGACCCAATAAATACACAATTTTACTGCCAAGCAAGGGAGAGTGGAGCTTGAGTAAAGAAAACAGAGAAGCACAGGAGTCCAAAGGGGACTCCAGTGAGTCCTGCTGGTGATCACTTTTGGTCTCCGGGACCTGTCAGGATGCTGTGCAAACTAGCCACAAGGAATGGGAATTTGCTTGATTTGATTATCCGACTTGGCAAAGGTTTTCCTCTTATTGCAAGTTTTTCACCTTCCCCTTTGATTCAGAAGGAAGCAGGCTAAGCCAATTTGGTACAGTGTTTCTAAGGACGTAGTGCAAGACTGCCATTGGGACATGCGTAAACAGCCATTGCCACAAGTCCTGAGACTGTGACAAGTGGTAAATGATTTTGACATCAATGCCTATTGTGGGTCCCATTTATTTTTCACACAGTTCATTTATCTTACTATCTGGGACATATGGCTTCATTTTTAGTTAAATGAGAATCATGGTCTTTAAGAATTACATAGAGTCAAAAAGTATATTCACCAAATAAGTTAACAATAAAAATAAATGGCCAAATCAACCATGGCTGTGTTGAGCAGCAGGATAACCATTTCTTTTTTTATGAGCATACCTAATGGAGTGGATTTATACCATTTCAAATCCAGGGCATATGTAAATAAGTATACATATAATGCAAAACACTTTTTTTAAAAAACATTAAAGGAAAATTTAGCTATTGTGCAACTCAACAAAAGAAACTTTTTTATTTCCCATCAATGAGCAGGAAACTGAAACCAGGGATTTATATCAGCTTAAGCAATATTTATCAGTGAAAAGTCATCATATTTTTCTATGTGCACATAGACATTTGTTTACTGTTTCCTCCATTTAGCATTTATAAATTTATAAACCTGTGTGCACAGATAGGATGGTGAAGAATGTAAAACACCCCCACTGTATTTTCCTGTCATTCAATGAATACCTGCTCTCTGAAAGTTACAAAGGATGTACAGAGAGGTTTGTAAGCCATAGAGGATATGCAAATTGATGTCTGCCCTTAAGCAGGGAGGGTTGGAAAAAGATAACAAACCTCTTGCACTACATTGGTAGTTTACAAATACTAAATAATTTAAGCCTCAGAAAAAGAAAACAGATATAACATATATAATAATCCCAGTTTTAAAGATGCAGCTCAGATAATTTAAATTATAAAACTAATAATCATGAACAGCACTGTCAATGATGTTAAGTATAAAAACAAAGTGTTGACCCAGTAATTCCACTCATAGCAATTTACCTGAAGCAAAACCAAATCCCTGATTCAAAAAGACATATGCACCTCTATGTTTATCACCACCCTGTTTGCAATAGCCAAGATATGGAAGCAACCTAAGTGTCTATCAAAAGATGAATGGGTAAAGAAGATGAGGTACATATTCACAATGGAGTATTATTCATCCACAAAAAGAAAAGAAATCCTGTCTTTTACAACAACATGGATGGATCTAGAGAGTATTATGCTTAGTGAAATAAGCCAGGTGGAGAAAGACAAATATCATATGATTTCACTTATTTGTGTAATATAAAAACAAAGCAAAAACAGAAGGAACCAAACAGCATCAGACTCATAGACACTGAGAAGTGACTGGTGGTTACTAAGGGGGAGGGGAGTGGGTGGGGATGGGAAGGGGGAGGGGGACTATTGAACCACTGTGATGTACATTTGGTAAAATTAAAAAAATTTGTATATGAAATTTCAGCCCCCATTAATACAAATAGAATACAAATGTGAAGTGAAAAAAAAGAAGAAGAAGAAAACACTAAAAGCATTTCCATTCATCAATCCCACACTCCATGTCAGATATGGGGCTGACCATCTTAGGCTCACATATATGTGATCCTCTCAACCTTCCTGAGAGTTAGCTGCTGTTATCTGAATTTTGGTAAGTAAATGGAAGTTACCCTAGAGCAGTGCTTCTCACAATTTCATCTTCCTACAAATTTAAGAAGGATCATGTTAAAATGAAGCTTCTGATTTGCTAGGTCTGGGTGGGATCCGTGATTTTGCCATTTCTAGCAGATTTCAGGCAAACTGATGCTGCTGGTCCATGGGCCACACTCAGTGAAGCAAGACCTGAGAGGTCAGTAGGCTGGTCACGTACATGAGGTTGCTTCTCAGCAGAGAAAAGATCAAACTGAGGTTTGTCTGGCTCGGGCTCCTAGGGCCTGCCTCACCTGTGCTGCCTCTTCCTCAGGTCTAGAAATTCTAGCCCAGTGGGGGAAGTAGAATGTGCACGAGGATAACCAAGACCAGGTGCTGTACATACTCACGCAGGGCAGGGTAGGCTTCCTTCATCATCCTCACTGCTAAGAAGCGCATCAGTGAGTTTTTTTCACCTAAGTAAATCAGGGTGATGAAAAGAGGTGGCATATAAGCTAAACCTAGAAGACTGAGGGTTAAATAAATAAATGTACACATGTATTATTGATACTATTATATCAATATACTATCACTCTATTTATCTAGCTCTCACTCTACCTATCTATCTATTTTACTTCTGGGTAGAAAGGTAGAAGGAATAGCATGCACAGAGGCCACACAGTATAAGGCAAGATTGGGACAACTCAATGTTTTGATTGAGCTCTGGTTCTGTAGATCACATAGTATTTTCACTCTCCCTCTTACATGAGGGTCACCTGGGTATAGGACGCTTTGAGTGGCTTATTGATCTGCTTTCAGTGTTCCTTTTCTTATTTGCAAGATGTCTAATATTAGAGGCCTCAGAGCTCTTGGTCTAAGAACAATAGGAACCCTAAATCTTGTCAATTTACAAACAGGATTTATTTGAATTGTTGGAGGTTCCTATTTTCTATTTTATTTGGGTTGCTACCTTTTATATTTCTCCCCAGGTAACTCAATCTGATTTTCTCATGGTTCATTTTTTACTTTTGTATCAAGTTTGGAAAAGCAGATATTAGATGACATTTGAAGTTATGGACAACAAAATATGAGTGAGAGAAACTGCAGGTTTGTGGGGTTAGGTTCTATTTATTTATTCTATTTACTTATTGGCTTTATTCAGTTTTTTAAGACAAAGTTCTTGTACAGCAAATTAAAAACTAATCTGATACAGCCAATATTGAAGAACAGCAAAACTTGACTTAAATACTAAAATTAGGTTTCTGCAATACCTCATTATTACATAATCATCATGTATATTCATGTTGATGTTTTTTGAGAAACTATTTGAAATCGTCTGAGTATAGATATTTTACTTGTAAATCTGCCTTTTAAGTTACTATTATGTGTTATTATATTGCATATCTATTTTTAAAAAAGCAACTGAGAGGATATACATTAATTTAAGGATAAACAGCCATTGAAATAAAGGATGCTTGTGTTTATTATTCCCTAGATGTAACTTCAATTAAACACATTATTTAGCCATGAATTTCATGGACTTCAAGAACAAGGAGAAAATAAAATTGCACACAGAACTGTGCTTATTTAGTTATTGTAAGAAGGCCAACTTTTTGGAGGGAGACCAGCATTTCTCTTTTTCTAACTGAACAGATATTTTTGTTTATTTGTATGGTTGGTTTTCAGTTGTTTCTTAGTCAGGCCCCCTAGGCAGAACTGTCCCAACTTAATTCTCATAAACAGGCCAGATCTTATAATCTTGACACTTTAGGTGATATTTATAAGTGAGACTCTTTTTTATTCATTTATCTCTCTCCTACCTTTCCAGCCACTGCTAGGGAATTGTGCAGTGTAACACTTCTTTCAATGTCATTAACATGAAGTTTATTGTACATATCCTACACTACCTACACTTTAAAAGAAATCAATAAAACTTTCAGTCATTATTTGATATTCAGGATAAAATTCAAATATTTATTCATTTGTGTGTGTTGTGTGTATGTGTGTGTGTGTATGATGCCAGTAATGACATACTGAAATAAATCATTGCACTGAACATCGATCACCATATTTATTGACGTTTGTCCCCAGGCTAATTTTCTCTGAGATCCTGTGTCTCATTTTTGCTTTTGCTTTAGGCAGAAATGGCAGTTGAATTGTATCTCAGTAACTTAGTTTTCACCATTTTTAAAAAGATAGCTTTCTCCTGTCCCTATCTCCTGTTGTAATTTAGAGGAATCCATGTGATCTTTGACAGTAATAATTTTCCCAGCTTGAGAATGAATATAAGTGATGCAACCACAGAAAAAGCCTGACAAACCCTCTTGTCTGAAACATGAAAACATGAGGCATTCATGTTGGGTAATTATTTTCAGAGCAATTTCCATGAGATTTCATAAAACTATTGACATAATGATGAAATAGTGACCCTAGATTCCCAGTGAAAACTTTGTTCATTTGAGCATACCATCACTCACACCCTATAAATCCTTCCACAGTCATCCAGATTGTCGTTAGTAGCATAGAGAATACACCCCTCCCTCATTCAGGAAAAACTGCCCTTTAGCCAGCATTTTATGCCATTTAATTGTTTGCAAGATTCACTAATTGACAACAGATCTTCCAGATACTCATTAGAATTAACAAGATTCCAGTGTAATTTATAGATTATATGTTACTCTTCCTCCTCAGCTGAAAAAGGCACACATATTTCAGAATCACTTTTGAATCTTGAAATTTAAACATTTTCTCCCAGAGACATCTATTGAATGCACATAATTTAAAACATGAGTTTTTAATATAAAAAATATAAATTGAAAAGAACATAGCAATCTCTGCGTTTTCATATGGCTCATGCCCTTGGCAATATTTCTAGGATCTAGGGTATTTAATATGGTGCAGAACTTTTTCTTTATAAGATTTCTTGTTTTGCTTATATAGAAATGAAAGTGGGTGGCAGAAAGAGCCATGGACTTGTCTTTTTCACAAGACCTACATTCTAGTCTCATTTTTATTTCTTATCCACACTGTGGCTTTGGACAGACCAACCCACCTCCTAAGGCCTGAGCTTTCTCATCTGTGAAATGGGAATTATAGCACAACCTCTACCTCAACAAGTATTTTCGGAGAGAAATTTTAACTAACAAATGAGGGAATTACTTTGTATGCCTTGATTTTTGGAATTTTATGACCTCAGGTTTGCTGACCTATGTTGCAGAATTAGAGTGTTAGATATAGGGAAGAATGATATGAACTCCTAGGCTGAATGAATTATCCCATTAATGTTCAAGAGTGCCTTCTGATATTTGATTTTTTTTTCTTTCTAAGCATGTATCACAGTAGGGAGAAAGCATTAAAACCTTGTTATAAATGATCTGAGTACAGAAAAAGGAAGAGGATGTGTCCTTCAAATTCATAAACATGCCTTGGACTATGTAGCTCACCCTTTGAAAAGGATATTCCTAGACTTCAGTGGACAACAAAGGTTGGGTGGTGCTGCCCCTCAGGGCACTCAGTAAGAGGCCTGGTCAGAATAGAGTAATTCCGGGCTGAGTCAGTACTGGGCACTGTGCAGTCCTAACTCAACGTCATTTAATAACACACTTCTGTTAGCTGATTTTATAACCAACTGAGGCACCATCTTGCCAAAGTTTAACACCCAAGTAAGTAGAGAAGCTGCAATTTAGATCTACAGTTTCTTCCTCCAGATCCTGCTATCTTAATTCCTATATTGTGGATGGATGGATGGATGGATGGATGGATACTAAGCAGAGGTGAACTGTCTTACATAAAAGCTTTCTTAAGTTCTGGGGAAATGTTTCAGAGATGGTTCTTTCTATATATTTACTTGAGAATAAGATTAGGATGCTATTTCCCATGGTGAAGTCTGTTAAAGTTAATATTATAAAGTCTGAGTTAATGTATTCTCACAAGCATTATAGGAGGAGGAAAGGGTGTCAGTTTTTGCATTCAGTTTCATTAACAAGTCTGAGCTCCTTGTGATTCTAATAGGCTCCTCACGTTTCCATCTCTGTCAGCACACAGCACAGGTGTGGCACAGAGAGGCTGCTTTATACAGTCTTGCTGGGGATGAGTGAATTCAATCTTCCTCTCATACATCCAATTCGTATTACTTAAGTCTCTGATATATTGACTTAGCCGGATCAAGAGTGACAAGTGAAGGAGACACAATCTCTGTACGATGCTTGAAACTGCATGATGATGAAATTCTCCCAAGGAAATAGTGATTCTGTTGTGGTTGAAGACAGATAGCACTAAGCTCAGTGGGCAAGTCCTCAGAGAAGTGACCAGGAGAGACCTCTCTTAGCAAGCCACTAGTTCAGTATGCAAAGGTGAAGCTGAAAGATAAAGAAGAATTTGAAGGATGTGTGGATAGCAGGGGGAAGAGCATCCCAGGTAGAGTAGCTTGTGCAAAGGCCCTGAGCTGCAAATGACTTGGCTTACTTGAGAACCTGAGGGGTGGCATGGTGGCTGTTGAAAGGCCTAAGAGAGATTCTTTTTTTAGTAGAAACACCTTTCCAAGCTTTAATCTCAAGCCTTATTGTTGAGAAGATTTATTGAAGGGCTTTGCAAATAACTGGACTCTGTAGGGTTAATTTACACAAAATTATGGCCAGAATGTTGTACTCTCTGATTTGGATGGATTTGCTTGGGCTCAGTCCTTCTAATTCTGTCCAGCCATTAGTTCTGGAATATGGTCCATTAAAAGCAATTTGTACTGGTCTTTTTCTGGTAATGCCACGGTCAGTGTTGTCAACATGTGTGAAGACAGAAGGGGAGAGCAAGGTGATGCCTCCAACATCATTAGTCATTTTGGCCAACCTACCACATTGCCAAGGACATTTCTAAGCAGGGAGAAAACAAGGGGGCTAGATGAATTACATGCTAAACGTACCTTGATTTTCTACCTTATAATTATATTGTTAAATCATATACTCAAAGTATTAGTAGACTTAGGATAATAGCAGATGAGTACAAAAACCTTTCTGTTGCTCATGGGGACTGTCTCATCCTCTGACAAATTAATCAGGGTACAACAAAGAGGAAATAGCTCAATAGCAGCAACGAGGATAATACCTCACATCTCTATAGCACGTTGTTGCCTTCAGTGCACTTTTACAACATCGTTATACAAGCCAGTGAGGTGAAATGAGACGGGCCCAGGAGAGTTAAATGACATTGCCAGGGTCTCGGTCCAAGATCAGGGCAAAGCAAGTCCTCTGAATTGTGGCTTCACCTCATCTGGTAACTTATGAATTACACTTCAAGTGCTCAGAGGAAATGCCATGAAAGTAAGAGTGACATGCCTCTCTTGATGCTTTACATGACTGGAGTCCTGCAGTTACCCAGGGAGACAGGCAAAGCAGGTACTGAATGCCCACTTTAGAGACAAAGAAAGTGAGGCAAAGGGAGGTAAAGGGACTTGCCCAGTGATGTGTACCAAGTAAGTGGGAGAACTTAATACTGTGTTCTCACTTCTAAGGATTTATTTTTTCTTATACTTTAAGTTTATAAAAATAGTCCCCAACTATGTGAACTTAGGAATTTGTTAGCTAGCAGTTTCCTCTATTTTACATTGAAACTAGTACTGTTTTCATCTATGGAAAGACTGAATTGAAATATTTTCTCCTCTGACTTTTCTGTAGGATGTAATTAATTTTCACGTAACTTTCATTTGCAGAACTCAAACTGGACTGTTCTCCTTGTTATTGTTTTTACATCCAGAGTATTTCTAGATCCTCATTTCTCAACCTTGTTCTGTTTTCCTCAATAGCCTTTAAAGACTTCCACTCTCTTTGCATTTTGACCCTACTTCAATTTCAGGGGATCACTACAAGAAATAGCTTTGGGAAAGCAGCTCAGATAATGGTTTGGGTCCCTTATTTAGACATAAAAGGGAATCAAAGAAAACAGTTAAACTCAGAATCTCACAGGTGTGAACTTTTTCTGCATCACTTTTAAAGGCTTTTAAATGTAGAAGGGCGATGCAATTTGTTTTAAAGCAGATAATCCTAAGTAAGTCCAAAGCCTGACTGTCACTAACTTGTGAACTTGTGAAGGTTAAAGAACCTCTCTGTGGCAGTTAACTCATCTGCAAAATGGGAAAAATGATCATGAGCCTTGTAAAGCAGATGTGATAGGTGACTCATTAACATGTTCAGCTCGCCTCCATTACTGACATGTCAATAGTAGCTCTTATAACTGGTATCTTATTTTTCTAACTGTTATATGTTAAGTGCTTACTCTCTGCTAGGAAGTCTAAATGGAGCTGACATTCAATGGGGATTAAGAAAAATAAGGTTCCTCTCCTCATAAAGCTTATAGAGTGTTGTGAAGAGGGGGAAGGAAAGTTAAAGTAGAAAAAGTTAAAAGCTATGATAGAGAGCAGAAAGCAGAGATAGTTACAGGGTGTGGTCAGAGGTGACTTTCTGAGAGGGTCTTTGAGAGAATTTCCCAAGAAAGTCCAATTCAGGAGTCAAAGATTACGGGCATGGCTGTTCCAGCATGGGGCATCGCCCTTGCACAGGCACTGAGACATGACTGAAAGTTCACTCCCCCTCAGTCTCCACGTGATGTGCTGTCTCTTGGCCCGTGTTCTGTATATGTGTGGCCAGACACAGCATGGGGTATGTCCCCTGATCATCAGTTCCTCCATCCATGAAAAATGCCTTTCACATATTATAGCAACAACTTATTACTAACAGTAGAGATTTTTTTAACTTTATTGAGGAATAATTGATATACAGAGAACTGCAGATATTTAATGTGTATAATCTAATGAGTTTGCTAGCTGGTCATAATTCTACAAGTGAATAATGGATGTTCCCTTGGTGTATACAAGATCTCTTAAGTCGTTCATGAAATTGATTAATTTAACACAGGTATCTTGTCACAGAACGATAAATAGTTAAATTTGTGAAGTTATCACTATTACAAAGTTATTTTGTTATAGATATATTACATTATTTTGATTTATACCTTTATTGATTAATTTATTCTGTGGTTTTGCTAAGCTGCTGTTTCAGGAAAGCTTTTGGGGCAAATATTTATGTAAGTGCAATGATAGTGATAATATAAGAGAGAAAAATGTCATGCACATCGAAGAATGGTACTGGATTTTCAAAGAGGAAGACATTATTTATTGCTGAGAATTTATGGAAAACTTTACAGACTAGAAAATCTGTGAGCTGATAAAGCCTTAGTCATGCAGATAGGTGAGGACAGTTTTCCACATATGAAACTTCAGAATTTGGAAGTTGGAGTAAATGACTATCTATGATCCTGTCTGCTTCATTTTTACTCAGCCTGGCACATAATGTAACTGGAGGTAAATAATAGAAGGTCCGAAAACTAAGGTGGCACCGTATTATAGGGGATCTTGTATATCCAGAAGAGAACTTCAGACATTCTTTTAATGGGTAGTGAGTCAGTCTAAAACCTATGGAAGGTTTATTGTTAAAAAGAGTATTTTCAGAGTAATAAAACTGTCTACCAATATGTGCAACAATTAGGGCCTAGGTAAAGCAATTCCCAAACTAGGTAAGTCCTTTTTATTTGTGCTGAATCACACTTCATTAACTGTATATCAAACGCATGGCAGGTTTACAATTTATTTAGCAGTGGCATATAAAGCATACAGCAGTTGAAAGAAACCAGTAGTGGTTTAGAAAATGCTTGTCTTTATGTTTTCAAACATATTTATAAATAAGAAATTAGTCCATTAAGAATACAGTAGATCATGTTTTGACTGAGGAAGGTTAAGGAGAAGGAACTAGAGCCTGGATAACAAAGGGCTGAGCCGGTTAGAATACAGTAGTCACCTTCTTTAATAACGTGTAATAAAAAGGTGTCAGTTTGTGCTAACTGCTGAATTGTCTGAATGGGTCATTATCAAAGGAAATATATGACCTTCTTCGTTGTGTCCTGTTTACTTTTGCTGCATAACAAATTATTTCAGAACTGGGTATGTGGAACAACAACTTATTTTGCTCATGATTTTGTGGATTATGAACACTGGAAGGTCCTCAGAGGACAGTTCTTTCCTGAGGTTCTTTATGCAGTTGCAGTGAGATGTGGTCTGGGCTGTGTTATCTGAAGATTTGATTGACCTGCACACAGGAGACGGCCTGCTCCACGGCTGGCAGTTGACGAGGGCTATCACCTGGGGCTCAGCTGGTGCTGTTAACCAAAACTCCTGCGCTTGGCACCTTCAGCGTGGTAGTGTCTAAATGATCAGACTTCTTACTGGTGATTGGCTTCCCTGTGAGCAAGCATCCCAAGAGAACCAGGGGAAAACTGATTCCTTCTCTGACCAGGCATTGGAATTCATCTGGTACTGCCTAATCCTCTTGTTGAAAGCCGGCACAGCCCACCCAGACACGAGGAGAGGGACTAGAACGGCTAGTTCGCAGTGAGAAGAGGGCGAAAGGATTTGTGGCCATTTAAAAATCTGCAACAGTACTCATCTGTACTAAATAAAAACTGTTTATTTACTGAGTAGATTTAGTTGAAATATTTTGAAGTAAAAAGCTATTGAATATTTTCAGTAGAAGCTCTTTGAAAAATAGATTTTCAGTAGTTTCTTTGTATTTAGTGGTAAGTAAAATCGGAAATGCACCATATTTTATTGACTCAAAGATGCAATCAGTTTTATGACAATATTATTTTGTTTACCACTGAGAATAAATAATTATACACAGCTATTGTGAAATTAATTCCGTAGGGCTAATATATACAAAAATATTATCTTAGAATTGAAATAGTATTGCTAAGTTCCAGAAATGTATCTGTGAACTTTTAGTTTTCTTGAAATATAATTCACTTACATAAAATTGACCCTTTAAAAATACACAGCTCAGGGGTTTCAGTATGTTCACAAGGTTGTACGACCATCAAAACTAGCTAACTGCCAAACACTTTTACCACTCAAAAAAGAAATAATAATACCCATTAGCAGTCACTCCCCAATCGCCTCTCCTTACAGCCCCTAGCAGCCTCCAATCTGTCTCTCTGGATTTGCTTTTTCTGGATATTCCATAGAAATTGATTCATATAACATGTAACCTTTCTACCTGGCTGCTTTCACTTACCATAATGTTTCAAGGCTCATTCATATTGTAGGTATATCTGTGTACTCTTCTGGTCTTCATTATCAATGCTTCCATTAGGAAATGGTCCTCCTTATATAAATTTAGAATACAAGCATGAATAAGATGATGTGCACACATGTCCATAATCAGTAATTGCTCCAAAGCTTGATTTGAGTGGAAAGACAAGAAGGAATTAACCTTTATAAACTGATCAGGCAACAGAAAGCTGGCATTTTAAGGGCTTTGATGGTCTGGTTTACATGGGTGGAAAGGCTGTGGTGTATTGATAGGAAGGTACTAGAATCAGCAGATACCTGCAGGCCTGGGTGAGGCAGCTGAGCTAGCGCGCTGTGCAGCAGTGAGCTCCAGTGTGCACTGCACTGTGAAGAGACTGAGGGAAGCCAGTTTGAGAGCGGATGCTGCTTAATGTCTGAAGGCGGGAGACCAAATCAGCATCTGGGATGTGATATTTACAAAGGGGAAAGAAAGGAAGCGAGGGAAGAATCAGGAGGAGAAGAGGGAATGTAACTCCAGAGGAAAATCCGAGGGCAAAATACATCTGAAATGGAAATCAGTCAAAGAGAGAAATAAAGTTTAAAAAACCCATTTATTTCTTGATCAGGCTGCAGCTGAAGAGAGCTCGACCCAATCTCTCCAGTCCAGATAAACTTTTCCATGCCCTTGTAATTACCTATTGAGATGTAGATGAAATACTTTTCTCCACCCCTAGGAAACACCTATTGATACACAGATGTGCTAAAGCAAGTCTAGAGAGTCTGGAAATACTACAATTGTACCCACTGGGAAGAAATGATTTTATCAAATGAAGTCTGTTTGGTGGCTGCCTTCATTCAAAACAAGCTCTCCTTGGGAGGAAAGGAGGCCAAGGAAGCTGTGGACTACTGGAAGGGATAGGACTCAAGCCTAGTAACCTCAGGCATATCTCTGAACCTCCCTTGTCCTTAAACATCAAAACAAAGGATCAGCAACCACACAAAAGTCCAGACCAACTGTTAATTATTTTCTCCACTCTGATTGTCCTTCCCTGAGGAAACTCCTCCCTAATCTTTAGACTTTGAGCACTGATTGTTAGGAAACTATGGTGTCTCTCTCAAGCTCTCAGCCACTTGAGCATTTCCTTTGAGTTCTAAGTGAATAACTGTTGAGGGATGGATCCTTCACTAGATTGTAAGTTGTTCCAGGGCAAGAAAAAGGCTATTTAGCTTTGCATCTTTGGGTTCTGAGGTCCTTGGCCCATCAGAAATTCCATATTTTTAGATTTTAGGCATTAAAGGCCTAAATTCTGGTAGGACAGTAATAAAAAGGAAGTAAGTATGTGACAAGAATAAGGAAACAGGTGAAATAGAGCAGATAATGAGATTCCAGATAATAGAAAAATGTATTCTAGTAGTTAAAATGAGGTCAAGAAGAGAAGTGAGTCTAGGGTATGCTCCCCACCTCCAGAGCAGTATAGGAACGACCAGTGTGATGCTCGGCTTCATGTGGAAGATCAGTTTTAAAAGGTCAATAGTTGTGTATTAATGTGTCATAGGAAAAAATATAAAACATCAAATTGGTAACTTGATGGTTTTGCTCCTTAGAAGTATGCAAATAAAAATAGGAAGTTATTTTAAGTTGAATTTAATGAAATATGTTAATAATAGTTATACATGTCCAGAATCATAAAGGGAGGAAAGCATAAAATGGGAATGTAACTTAGCATTCTCTAGCGAAACAGAATCAATAAGATATACACACATACGTGTGTGTGTACGTATATATGTATTTGTATAACTGTATATATGTACATATAGATCTACACATATATATGCATATGTGTAGTGTATATGTATATATAGAGAGATTTATTTTAAGGAATTAGCTCATAGGATTGTTGGGGCTGGTAAGTCTAAAATCCACTTAGGCAGGATTTCCTTGTTACAATTTTGAGGCAGAATCCTTTCCATCTGGGAGACTTGAGTTTTTGCTCCTAAGGCCTTCAGTTGATTAGATTGAGGATCAAGGATGATCTCTTATTTAAGTTAACTAATTATAAATATAAATCATTTCTATAAAAGACTTTCTCGGGGAGGCAGAGCCAAGATGGTGGCTTGAGTAGAGCAGTGGAAATCTCCTCCCAAAACCACATAGATCTATGAAAATATAACAAAGAAAACTCTTCCTAAAATAGAGACCAGAGGACACAGGACAACATCCAGACCACATCCACACCTGCAAGAACCCAGCACCTTGCAAAGGGGGAGAGGAAGGCCACAAACCAACAAGAAGGAAAGCTCTTCCAGCGTTCACTCATACCAACTCTGCAAACTATCTCTATCACCATGAAAAGGCAAAACTACAGGCAGAAAAAGATCACACAGACAACACCTGAGAAGGAGACAGACCTAACCAGTCCTCCTGAAAAAGAATTCAAAATAAAAATCATGAACATGCTGACAGAGATACAGAGAAAAATGCAAGAGCAATGGGATGAGATGCAGAGAAAAATGCAAGAGCAATGGGATGAAGTCTGGAGGGAGATCACAGATGTCAGGAAGGAGATCACAGAAATGAAACAATCCCTGGAAGGATTTATAAGCAGAATGGATAAGATGCAAGAGGCCGTTGAAGGAATAGAAGCCACAGAACAGGAACGTATAGAAGCTGACATAGAGAGAGATAAAAGGATCTCCAGGAATGAAACAACACTAAGAGAACTATGTGACCAAGCCAAAAGGAATAATATTCGTATTATAGGGATACCAGAAGAAGAAGAAAGAGGAAAAGGGATAGAAAGTCTCTTTGAAGAAATAATTGCTGAAAACTTCCCCAAACTGGGGGAGGAAATAATCAAACAGACCACGGAAATACACAGAACCCCCCAATAGAAAGGATCCAAGGAAGACAACACCAAGACACATAATAATTAAAATGGCAAGGATCAAGGACAAGGAAAGACTTCTAAAGGCAGCTAGAGAGAAAAAGGTCACCTATAAAGGAAAACCCATCAGGCTAACATCAGACTTCTCGACAGAAACCCTACAGGCCAGAAGAGAATGGCATGATATATTTAATGCAATGAAACAGAAGGGACTTGAACCAAGGATACTGTATCCAGCATGACTATCATTTAAATATGATGGCAGGATTAAACAATTTCCACACATGCAAAAGCTGAGGGAATTTGCTTCCCACAAACCACCTCTACAGGGCATCCTACAGGGACTGCGCTAGATGGGAGCACTCCTAAAAAGAGCACAGAACAAAACACACAACATATGAAGAATGGAGGAGGAGGAATAAGAAGGGAGAGAAGAAAAGAATCTCCAGACAGTGTATATAACAGCTCAATAAGTGAGCTAAGTTAGGCAGTAAGATACTAAAGAAGCTAACCTTGAACCTTTGGTAACCACGAATCTAAAGCCTGCAATGTCAATAAGTACATATCTCTCAATAGTCACCCTAAATGTAAATGGACTTAATGCACCAATCAAACAACACAGAGTAATAGAATGGATAAAAAAGCAAGACCCATCTATATGCTGCTTACAAGAAACTCACCTCAAACCCAAAGACATGCACAGACTAAAAGTAAAGGGATGGAAAAACATATTTCATGCAAACAGCAGTGAGAAGAAAGCAGGGGTTGCAGTACTAATATCAGACAAAATAGACTTCAAAACAAAGAAAGTAACAAGAGATAAAGAAGGACACTGCATAATGATAAAGGGCTCAATACAACAAGAGGATATAACCATTCTAAATATATATGCACCCAACACAGGAGCACCAGCATTTGTGAAACAAACACTAACAGAACTAAAGAGGGAAATAGACTGCAATGCATTCATTTTAGGAGACTTCAACACACCACTCACCCCAAAGGATAGATCCACTGGGCAGAAAATAAGTAAGGACACACAGGCATTGAACAACACACTAGAACAGATGGACCTAACAGACATCTATAGAACTCTACATCCAAAAGCAACAGGATATACGTTCTTCTCAAGTGCACATGGAACATTCTCCAGAATAGACCACATACTAGCTCACAAAAAGAGCCTCAGTAAATTCCAAAATATTGAAATTCTACCAACCAATTTTTCAGACCACAAAGGTATAAAAGTAGAAATAAATTCTACAAAGAAAACAAAAAGGCTCACAAACAGATGGAGGCTTAACAACATGCTCCTAAATAATCAATGGATCAATGAACAAATCAAAATAGAGATCAAGGAATATATAGAAACAATTGACAACAACAACAAAAAGTCCCAACTTCTGTGGGACGCAGTGAAAGCAGTCTCAAGAGGAAAGTATATAGCAATCCAGGCACACCTGAAGAAGGAAGAACAATCCCAAATGAATAGTCTAACATCACAATTATCAAAACTGGAAAAAGAAGAACAAATGAGGCCTGAAGTCAGCAGAAGGAGGGACATAATGAAGATCAGAGAAGAAATAAACAAAATTGAGAAGAATAAAACAATAGCAAAAAATCAACGAGCTGGTTCTTTGAGAAAACAAACAAAATAGATAAGCCTCTAGCCCAACTTATTAAGAGAAAAAGAGAATCAACACAAATCAACATAATCAGAAATGAGAATGGAAAAATCATGACAGACTCCACAGAAATACAAAGAATTATTAAAGACTACTATGAAAACCTATATGCCAACAAGCTGGAAAACCTAGAGGAAATGGACAGCTTCCTAGAAAAATACAACATCCCAAGACTGACCAAGGAAGAAACACAAAAGTTAAACAAACCAATTACGAGCAGAGAAATTGAAACGGTAATCAAAAAACTACCCAAGAACAAAACCCCAGGGCCGGACGGATTTACCTCGGAATTTTATCAGACACATAGAGAAGACATAATACCCATTCTCCTTAAAGTGTTCCAAAAAATAGAAGAGGAGGGAATACTCCCAAACTCATTCTATGAAGCCAACATCACCCTAATACCAAAACCAGGCAAAGACCCAACCAAAAAAAAAAATTACAGACCAATATCCCTGATGAATGTAGATGCAAAAATACTCAATAAAATATTAGCAAACAGAATTCAACAGTATATCAAAAGGATCATACACCATGACCAAGTGGGATTCATCACAGAGATGCAAGGATGGTACAACATTCGAAAATCCATCAACATCATCCACCTCATCAACAAAGAGAAAGACAAAAACCACATGATAATCTCCATAGATGCTGAAAAAGCATGTGACAAAATGCAACATCCATTCATGATAAAAACTCTCAGCAAAATGGGAATAGAGGGCAAGTACCTCAACATAATAAAGGCCATATACGATAAACCCACAGCCAGCATTACACTGAACAGCGAGAAGCTGAAAGCATTTCCTCTGAGATCGGGAACCAGACAGGGATGCCCACTCTTCCCACTGTTATTTAACATAGTACTGGAGGTCCTAGCCACGGCAATCAGACAAAACAAAGAAATACAAGGAATCCAGATTGGTAAAGAAGAAGTTAAACTGTCACTATTTGCAGATGATATGATACTGTACATAAAAAACCCTAAAGACTCCACTCCAAAACTACTAGAACTGATATCGGAATACAGCAAAGTTGCAGGATACAAAATTAACACCCAGAAATCTGTAGCTTTCCTATACACTAACAATGAACCAATAGAAAGAAAAATCAGGAAAACAATTCCATTCACAATTGCATCAAAAAGAATAAAATACCTAGGAATAAATCTAACCAAAGAAGTGAAAGACTTATACTCTGAAAACTGCAGGTCACTCTCAAGAGAAATTAAAGGGGACACTAATAAATGGAAACTCATCCCATGCTCATGGCTAGGAAGAATTAATATCGTCAAAATGGCCATCCTGCCCAAAGCAATATACAGATTTGATGCAATCCCTCTCAAATTACCAGCAACATTCTTCAATGAATTGAAACAAATAATTCAAAAATTCATATGGAAACACCAAAGACCCCGAATAGCCAAAGCAATCCTGAAAAAGAAGAATAAAGTAGGGGGGATCTCACCCCCCAATTTCAAGCTCTACTACAAAGCCATAGTAATCAAGACAATCTGGTACTGGCACAAGAACAGAGCCACAGACCAGTGGAACTGATTAGAGACTCCAGAAATTAATCCAAACATATATGGTCAATTAATATTTGATAAAGGGGCCATGGAAATACAATGGCAAAATGACTGTCTCTTCAACAGATGGTGCTGGCAAAACTGGACAGCTACATGTAGGAGAATGAAACTGGACCATTGTCTCACCCCATATACAAAGGTAAACTCAAAATGGATCAAAGACCTGAATGTAAGTTATGAAACCATTAAACTCTTGGAAAAAAACATAGGCAAAAACCTTTTAGACATAAACATGAGTGACCTCTTCTTGAACATATCTCCCCGGGCAAGTAAAACAACAGCAAAAATTAGCAAGTGGGACTACATTAAGCTGAAAAGCTTCTGTACAGCGAAGGACACCATCAATAGAACAAAAAGGAACCCTACAGTATGGGAGAATATTTTCATAAATGACAGATCCGATAAAGGCTTGACATCCAAAATATATAAAGAGCTCACATGCCTCAACAAACAAAAAACAAATAACCCAATTAAAAAATGGGCAGAGGAACTGAACAGACAGTTCTCTAAAAGAGAAATACAGATGGCCAACAGACACATGAAAAGATGCTCCACATCGCTAATTATCAGAGAAATGCAAATTAAAACTACAATGAGGTATCACCTCACACCAGTAAGGATAGCTGCCATCCAAGACAAACAACAACAAATGTTGGCGAGGCTGTGGAGAAAGGGGAACCCTCCTACACTGCTGGTGGGAATGTAAATTAGTTCAACCATTGTGGAAAGCAGTATGGAGGTTCATCAAAATGCTCAAAACACACCTACCATTTGACCCAGGAATTCCACTCCTAGGAATTTACCCTCAGAACACAGCAATCAAGTTTGAGAAAGACAGATGCACCCCTATGTTTATCGCAGCACTATTTACAATAGCCAAGAATTGAAAGCAACCTAAATGTCCATCTGTAGATGAATGGATAAAGAAGAGGTGGTACATATACACAATGGAATACTACTCAGCCATAAGAAGAGGAAAAATCCTACCATTTGCAGCAACATGGATAGAGCTGGCGAGTATTATGCTCAGTGAAATAAGCCAAGCGGTGAAAGAGAAATACCAAATGATTTCACTCATCTGAGGAGTATAAGAACAAAGGAAAAACTGAAGGAACGAAACAGCAGCGGAATTACAGAACCCAAGAATGGACTAACAGGTACCAAAGGGAAAGGAACTGGGGAGGATGGGTGGGCAGAGAGGGATAAGGGGGGGACGAAGGAGGGGGGTATTAAGATTAGCATGCATGGGGTGGGAGGGAGAAAGGGGAGGGTGGGCTGCACAACACAGAGAGGACAAGTAGTGATTCTACAACATTTTGCTATGCTGATGGACAGTAACCGTAATGTGGTTTTTAGGGGGTACCTGATATAGGGGAGAGCATATCAAACATAGTATTCTTCATGTAAGTGTAGATTAAAGATTAAAAAAAAAAGAAAGAAAGAAAAGGGGGATTACTCCTTGATAGGATAAAACTATTGGTAAATCAAAGATTAACACATGCTTTAAATATCCTTAATGTTGATCACTTAAAGGGTGTCAGATGATCAGCTATGGAAGTACTCTTTTCTGATAATATGCCTTTCTCTTAATAAAAAAAAAAAGCAGTCCCTGCGTGCTGACCTTCAATGAGTTCTGCACAGTGGTATAGAGGGCATGTCAAAGTGTGGGCAAAGGGTCTGTTTGTTTCTATGCAGAAGATCAAGGCCTAGCTTGGCTACCCAAAAAATGAACTAAGATACGATATGAGAAGGAGCTTCCGGCATCAGCACTCTCTGGAGGACTCGTGCCGGGGGATGATCATCAAAAAGCCTCCACAGGGATCCGGGCGATGCTGCGGTTGTGGCTGCGTCCACCCCACCATTTCCTGGACTTGCCATAGGACTGAGGAGGGAGATGTCTAGGCTGGCATGTGCATACAGTGAGACAACGAATTTGACCGTATCTCTACTGTTGGAACTCAACCAGGAGTTGGGAGGGGTGCAAGTTGTAGCACTCCAAAATCTTACGACTATAGACTATCTACGGTTAAAAGAACATATGGGATGTGAACAGATCCCAGAAATGGGTTGTTTTAATTTGTCTCATTTCTCTCAGACTGTTCAAGTACAGTTGGGCAATATCCATCATATCATAGACAAATTTTCACAAATGCCTAGGGTGCCTAAATGGTTTTCTTTACTTCACTGGAGATGGCTGTTAATTATAGATTTGCTTTGTTTATGTTACCGTATTCCTATTATGTTAATATGTGTGCGCAAGTTAGTTAGCAGTTTAAAACCTATTCATGCTTAAGGTACACTACAAGATGGTATGTCAAAGAAATAATCAATTCTCCCATGTTTTCTTCCATATGCTACATCTACAGCTTTTCTTCTTCCTTCTTAATTACAACCCTTAAATAGAATTTGTGCCTCATATCAAATTTACTGAGTATCATAATTCCTCCAGGTGGTAAAGCTCGAAACAAGTGCTGGGCATAGAAGCCACAGGGCATAAATCTGCAAAGAAGTAAAAAACTAACCTTTTCAAACAATATGGCTTCTCTCTCACTTACCAACTTTACATTTCCCTGTATGGCCCCGGAAGATGACTGGTTAACCAGAGACGGGTAAGATTCCTCAAGGGAGGAACAACCTAAGACAGGCACAGTCACAGGGGGGCCATCAGGTGAGAAATCGGGAACAATAGTGGTGAAGCTTAGAACCTCAATCCCCCACCCCTGTTCTGCATCCGTGGATGTTTTATTGCCGTTGTCTTGCTCGGATTAGCACATAGTCTACAGGCACACACCTGATCATCTACAATTGCTCTCTTACAACACTAAACTATGTTTTCTACCTTTATCTTGCATCCACCTACCACTTTAGCATTTTATAAAAAATAAAAATAATAATAATAATAAAGGGAGAAATGTGGGATCCACATATAAATCAAGTATAAAAATCAAATGAATATTCATATTTGACCTGACTGTTTATAGTTCATAATGCGTGATCAAAACCGAAAGTTTCTATGATGAATGCCCTTGTACTGTTCACCATGTAAGAATTTTTTCACCATGTAAGAACTTGTTTGTTATGCTTCAGAAGATTGGAGACTGACGAGAATTAGGCTTGAGATGGATTAATGATTGTGCATTGAGCATTGAGACCCCTATACAGAATTTTATTGTTGTTAACAACCATTTGATCAATAAATATGAGAGATGCCCTCTCAAAAAAAAAAAAAAAGACTTTCTCAGTGACACCCAGACTAGTTTGACCAAACAACTGGCACCATAGCCTAGCTAAATTGACATTAAAATTACAGTGGGAGATAATCATAGGGAGTTTAGGTTTACAAATGTTGAATGCATGTACTCAGGGACCCTAAGGTGAAAATGTTCAGCAGTGTTTTAGAAATGAAAGTGAATCATGATCAATCTGCCTTCACATATTCACCCATTTTTATTCAGAAAATTACTTAGTCTAGAAATTTTCCTTCATATAGTTGCATGTTGTATTTTCAAGGGAAGAAGTATCACAAGAGCTTTCCTGTTAGGTTCATTGTACATGGTTCTGTTGTGTCATTACATTGTATGTGTCAACCATAAAGGCTGGCTAGTGATTACCCTTAATTTGTATTCAGAAGAAAGCAAAGAGAAGGAAAAACACACAAGCAGGAGTCTTATAATTATGCTACATAAAATTATTAGGCAATTTAGAAAATAGTTAGTGGGAAACTGCCCATCATGCATAAAAATAATTTTGATTTTGATGTCAGAGTTTATTGTAAGAATGTTTGTGGGGAGACCACACTATTATTTTTCCCTTAATGATTCAAGCGCATTTCAATTTGCTTTAAAAATAGTGATATATTCATGAAATTGAGTCTTTCCTGTCAAGAGAATTCTTGTTTTGGCTCTGTGACAGAGTTCATTTTGCAAGACTTGCTATGAATTGTAAAATTGTTAGATCAAGAAAGAACAATTAATTAGGTCCTTTTTCCCCTTTGATGATAACTAAAAATACAGTGAGACATTTTCCTGCAAACCAGGATATTCAGGTAATTTGTGGGCTTTTATTGTGTTCAGTATAGACATACTCTTAGCTCTTATTTTAGGTGTACACAGTTGTTTATTCAGATGATTGTCAGTACACTGATAAATGTGTTCTATTAAAAGATCATGAATACCTTACCTCTCAGTTCCTGTATTAGATGGTTTCTTGCAAATTTTAAGCTAGAGACAGTAATATCTCAGATCACATCTTACAAGGGTTCAAAGTATACTATACTGGCTTTTGAATGTGCTTATTTGCATAAATCTATAACAAATCAATGTTCAGTAGTATTTTAGGATCTGTTAAACATAGCTTTCAGAATAAAGTCCAAGCCCTTTCATGTGGCATATCTAGTTGACCTATTTTGGAATGCCTGTCAGAACTCAGAGCTCCTCCATAGGGAAATTAGCTCCACCCTTTAAATCCTGTCTATACCACTTAATTCTGTACTCTCAAGCATAGCAAAAAGGATCAGGGAAGGATAGCACCACCAAGTAGATTCCCTCTGGCAATAGATGAAACTGTGAGACCAAGAAATTGTGGTCTATTTGTGTAGGGTGCCAGTCTGCTTGGTTGGCAGACACATCAGTTCATGTGTAAGCATGGAAGGTTGTCCAGAGAGTAGAGAGGTAGTAGAGAAGTGAGGGCCATATAGGTCCCCAGAAAAAGTGAATTCAATTCCTGTTGGGCCTGAATGATAAGATGCTTACCCTTTGCTTGACTTAGCTTGATGAGATTCTTTCTTCTCATTGGGAAATGTTTAAAGCTCTTTATCTTTTAGTCTTGACATGTCTTCTAATCCTTATTTACCAATATCCCTTACAGCCTGCCTCCACAACAGTGAACATTTCAGTGGTATCTGAGTGGATCTCATACTTTCATGCATACGTATCACTGCATATGGAAGGACACCTTAGGTACAAAGGTGATAGAGGAAAGTCAGATCTCAATTCACCTCCAGACCCCATGTTCAACAGTATGTGTGATATTATGCACGTTTCTTCAGTCCTCAGATATCTTGTGCCATTAGTGGAGACACAACACTTGATTTGGAGGGTGCTCAGGATAATTAAATGAGATATTATCCTCAGAGCCTGAATAACAGTGTCTGGCCCTTTATTTTATTATTATTATGGTATCCTTATTATACAATCACATGAACAACATTGTGGTTACTAGATTCCACCTGTTATGAAGTCCCCACCACATACCCCATTACAGTCACTGTCCATCAGCGTAGTAAGATGCCTTAGAGTCACTACTTGTCTTCTCTGTGCTATCGTCATTTCTCATGCCTCCCCTACATTCTGTGTGCTAACCATAACGCCCCCTTAATCCCCTTATCCCTCCCTTCCCACCCCTCTTCCCCAGTCCCTTTTCCTTTAGTAACTGTTAGTCCATTCTTGGGTTCTGTGAGTCTGTTGATGTTTTGTAACTTCAGTTTTTGCTTTGTTGTTATACTCCACAGATGAGTGAAATCATTTGGTACTTGTCTTTCTCCACCTGGCTTATTTCACTGAGCATAATACCCTCTAGCTCCATCCATGTTGTTGCAAATGGTAGGATTTGTTTTCTTCTTATGGCTGAATAATATTCCATTGTGTATATGTACCACATCTTCTTATTCACTCATCTACTGATGGACACTTAGGTTGCTTCCATTTCTTGGCTATAGTAAATAGTGCTGTGATAAACATAGGGGTGCATCTGTCTTTTTCAAACAGGGATCCTGTATTCTTAGGGTAAATTCCTAGGAGTGGAATTCCTGGGTCAAATGGTATTTCATTTTGAGTTTTTGAGAAACCTCCATACTGCTTTTCACAATGGTTGAACTAATTTACATTCCCACCAGCAGTGTAGGAGGGTTCCCCTTTTCCCCTTTCTCCACATTCTCACCAGCATTTGTTGTTTTGTCTCTTGGATATTGGCCATCCTAACTGGTGTGAGGTGATATCTCATGGTGGTTTTCATTTGCATTTCTCTGATGACTAGCGATGTGGAGCTTCTTTTCATGTGCCTGTTAGCCATCTGCATTTCTTCTTTCGAGAACTGTCTGTTCAGATCCTCTGCCCATTTTTTAATTGGATTATTTGCTTTTTGTTTGTTGAGGTGTGTGAGCTCTTTATATAATTTGAATGTAAACCCCTTATCAGATATGTCATTTATGAATATATTCTCCCATACTGTAGGATGCCTTTTTGGTCTACTGATGGTGTTCTTTGCTGTACAGAAGCTTTTTAGTTTGATATAGTCCCACTTGTGCATTTTTACTTTTGTGTCCCTTGCCTGGGGAGATATGTTCATGAAAAAGTTGCTCATGTTTATATTCAAGAGAGTTTTGCCTATGTTTTCTTCTAAAAGTTTAATGATTTCATGACTTACATTCAGGTCTTTGATCCATTTGAGTTTACTTTTGTGTATGGGATTAGACAGTAATCCAGTTTCGTTCTCTTACATGTATCTGTCTAGTTTTGCCAACACCAGCTGTTGAAGAGGCTGTCATTTCCCCATTGTATATCTATGGCTCCTTTATCATGTTAATTGACCATATATGCTCCAGTTAATATCTGGGCTCTCTATTCTGTTCCATTGGTCTATGGGTCTGTTCTTGTGCCAGTACCAAATTGTCTTGTTTATTTGGCTTTGTAGTAGAGCTTGAAGTCAGGGAGCATAATTCCCCCTGCTTTATTCTTCCGTCTCAAGATTTCTTTGGCTATTCAGGGTCTTTTCTGGTTTCATATGAATTTTAGAACTATTTTTTCCAGTTCATTGAAGAATGCTATCAGTATTTTGATAGATACTGCAGTGAATCTGTAAATTTCTTTAGGTAGAATGGTCATTTTGACAATATTAATTCTTCCTAGCCAAGAGCATGGGATGAGTTTCCATTTGTTAGTGACCTCTTTAATTTCTCTCAAGAGTGTCTTGTAGTTTTCAGCGTATAGGTCTTTCACTTCCTTGGTTAGGTTTATTCCTAGGTATTTTATTCTTTTTGATGCAATTGTGAATGAAATTGTTTTCCTGATTTCTCCTTCTGCTATTTCATCATTAGTGTATAAGAATTCAACATATTTCTCTGTATTAATTTTGTTCCAGCAACTTTGCTGAATTCAGATATTAGTCTCATAGTTTTGGAGTAGAATCTTTAGGGTATTTTATGTACAGTATCATGTCATCTGCAAACAGGAATGGTTTAACTTCTTCCTTACCATTCTGGATACCTTTTATTTCTTTGTGTAGACCTCCAGTACTATGTTGAGTAGAAGTGAGGAGTGGGGGCATTCTTGTTCCAGATCTTAGAGGAAAGGCTTTCAGCTTCTCTCTGTTAAGCATGATGTTGGCTGTGGGTTTGTCATATATAGCCTTTATTATGTTGAGGTACTTTCCCTCTATACACATTTTGTTGAGAGTTCTTATCATGAATATGTGTTCAATTTTGTCAAATGCTTTTTGATGCAATTGTGAATGGAATTTTTCAGCATCTATGGAGATGATCATGTGATTTTTGTCCTTTTTTTGTTGATATAATGGATGAAGTTGATGGATTTTGTATGTTATACCATCCTTGCATCCCTGAGATGAATCACACTTGATCATGATGTATGATCCTTTTGATATATTTTTGAATTCATTTTGCTAATATTCTGTTGAGTATTTTTTCATCTATGTTCATCAGGGATATTGGTCTGTAGCTTTCCTTTTTTGTGGTCTTTGCCTGGTTTTGGTTTTAGAGTAATGCTGGCTTCATAGAATGAGTTTGGTAGTATTCCCTCCTCTTCTAATTTTCAGAAAACTTTAAGGAGAATGGGTATCATGTCTTCTCCAAATGTTTGATAAAATTCAGCAGTGAAGCCATCTGGTATGGGAGTTTTGTTCTTGGGTAGTTTTTTGATTACTGATTCAATTTCATTATTGGTAATTTGTGTGTTCGGATTTTCTGTTTCTTCATGGGAGTGTCTTGGAAGGCTGTGTTTTTGTAGAAAGTTGTTCATTTTTCTAAGTTATCCTGTTTGTTAGTATATAATTTTTCATAGTATTCTCTCATAATTCTTGGTATTTCTGTGGTTTCCATTGTGATTTTTTGTTTCTCATTTCTGAATCTTTTTATGTGTGTAGATTCTCTTTTTTTCTTGATAAGTCTGGCTAGTGGTTTATCTATTTTGTTTACTTTCTCAAAGAACCAGCTCTCAGTTTCATTAATTTTTTCTGTTGTTTTATTCTTGTCAGTTTTATTTATTTCTTCTCTGATCTTCCTTATACTGACTTTGGGCCTCATTTGTTCTTCTTTTTCCAGTTTCAATAATTGTGAATTTAAACTATTCATTTGGGATTGTTCTTTCTTTAAGTAGGCCTGGATTGCTATATACTTTTCTCTTAGAACTGCCTTCATGCATCCCACATAAGTTGGGACTTTGCGCTGTTGTTTTCATTTGTCTCCATATATTACTTGATCTCTGTTGTAGTTTGGTCATTGTTCCATTGGTTATTTAGGAGCATGTTGTTAAGCCTCCATGTGTTTGTGAGCCTTTTTGTTTTCTTTGTACAATTTATTTCTAGTTTTATACCTTTGTGATCTGAGAAGTTGGTTGGTACAATTTCAATCTTTTTGAATTTACTGAGGCTCTTTTTGTGGCCTAGTATGTGGTCTATTCTGGAAAACATTCCATGTGCACTTGAGAAGAATGTATCCTGTTGCTTTTGGGTCTAGAGTTCTGTATATGTCTGTTAGGTCCATCTGTTTCAATGTGTTGTTCAGTGTCTGTGTGTCCTTACTTACTTTCTGTCTGGTTGATCTGTCCTTGGGAGTGAGTGGTGTGTTGAAGTCTCTTAAAATGAATGTATTGTATTCTATTTCCCCCTTTAATTCTGTTAGTACTTTTTGCACATATCTGGGGGCTCCTATGTTGTGTACATAGATATTTATAATGGTGATATCCTCTTGCTGGATTGCCCACTTTGTCATTATGTAATGTCCTTGTTTGTCTCTTCTTACTTTCTTTTTTTTTAAGTTTATTTTGTCTGATACAAGTACTACAACCCCTGCCTTTTTCTCCCTATTGTTTGCATGAAATATATTTTTCCATCCCTTCACTTTCAGTCTGTGTATGTCTTTGGATTTGAAGTGAGTCTCTTGTAGGCAGCATATAGTTAGGTCTTGTTTTTTATCCAGTGACTCTATGTCTTTTGATTGGTGCATTCAGACCACTCACATTTAGGGTGATTATCAATAGGTAAATACTAATTGCCATTGCAGGCTTTGGATTTGTGGTTACCAATGGTTCTAGTGTAGCTTCTTTACTATCTAACTGTCTGACTTAACTCACTTATTATGCTGTTATAAACACTGTCTGATGATTCTTTTTTTCTCTCCCTTGTTTTTTTTTCTCCTCCACTTTTTATATATTAGGTGTCTTATTCTGTACTCTTTGTGTATCTCTTGACTGACTCTGTGGATAGTTGATTTATTTTTGCATTTAGTTAGTATTTAGATGGTCTACTTCCTTTGCTGTGTTTTTATTTTCTCTGGTGTCAGCTACTTAGCCTTAGGCATACTTCCATCTAGAGAAGTCCCTTTAAAATACACTGTAGAGATGGTTTGTGGGAGGTAAATTCCCTCAACTTTTGCTTATCTTGGAATTGTTTAATCCCTCCTTCAAATTTAAATGCTAATCTTGCTGGGTACTGTACTCTTGGTTCGAGGTCCTTCTGTTCATTGCATTGAATATATCATGCTACTCCCTTCTGGCCTGTAAGTTTCTGCTGAGAAATCTTAGAATAGCCTGATGCGTTTTCCTTTGTAGGTGATCCTTTTTCTCTCTCTTGCTGCTTTTAATACTCTGTCCTTGTCTTTGATCTTTGCCATTTTAATTATTATATGTCTTGGTGTTGTCCTCCTTGGGTCCTTTGTATTGGGAGATCTGTACAGCTCCATGGTCTGAGAGACTATCTCCTTCCCCAGATTGGGGAAGTTTTTAGCAATTAGACACTTTCTATCCCTTTTTCTCTCTTCTTCTTCTTCTGGTACCCCTATAATACAAATATTGTTCCATTTGGATTGGTCACACAGTTCTCTCAATATTCTTTCATTCTTAGAGATCCTTTTTTCTCTCTCTGCCTCAAATTCTGTGTATTCCTGTTCTCTGATTCCTATTCAATTAACAGTCTCCTCCACCTCCTCTTATCTGCTTTTACATCCCTCTGTTGTTTCTTTCTTTTCTGTTATCTCCCTTAGCTCCCTTAGCATGCTGTAGCTCCATCAGCATGCTTTTGAGTTTTATTTTGAATTTTTTTCAGGAAGATTGGTGAGTTCAGTCTCACTGAGCCATCTTTCTGGTTTTTGAGGGATTTTGGATTGAACAAAATTCTTCTGCTTTTTCATAGTCCTGGAACAATAAGAATGGTTGTCGGCAAGTGGCGCGGGTGTCAGCTGGGAGGACAAAGTCCCTTCTTGTGTGCCAGCCACCATGCCTGTCTCTACTGTCTGTGCTGGTTAACTAAGCACAGGGAGTGGCCTCTGGGTTAGTCCCCTAAACTGCCATGGTCAGGGTGACCCTTGGGATGGTCTAGGGTGATGGCGAGGGCCACAGGTGGGCAGGGGTCGCAGGCAAATGGCACGTGTGTCTGCTATGAGGACAAAACCCTTTCATGCCTCCTGGTCTCAGTGCCCATCTCTGCTGTCAGTGCCCATCTCTGCTGTCTGTGCTGGTCAACCATGCCTAGGGAGCAGCCTGTGGTTTGATCCCCTAACCCTTCTGGATGGCCTAGTGTACTGATGGGGTTTGCATGCCAACGGTACGGGTTCTGTCATGAGAACAAAGCCCCTGCATGTCTTCCCATCTCAGTGCCCATCCCTGCTGTATGTGGTGGTCAACTGCATGCAGGGAGCAGCCTCTAGGTTTGGGCCAGTTAGACATGTGCAGGGAGAAGCCCCTGCAGTAAGCTGTGTGACTGCTGTATGCCGGGCTGCTCTCCAGCTGGTCTGCAGCAATGGCAGGGTCAGCCAGTTGGCATGCAGATGCTGACATAGAGGAAGGAATTGCAGGCTTCTTATGGCAGGAGCCTCAGGGCTGCATTGCTAACCAGGGTGATAGGGTGCCTAAAGCTCCTGAAATTTCCCAGGTTACTGGGCTGAGTATGCCAGGACAATTTTTTCCACCTGTTAAACCCTTGCCCCTCTAAGACTTTTAAAGTGCCTGCTTTTCTTTTGTTCCAGGGCAGCCTGCTATGGGAACCTGTTCGCAGTCTTAGTCTCAGATTTTGCTTTTCAGATTCTCTCATCTCCAGAGCACCATGCAATGTGGGTCTGTGTTCCCAGGGCCGATTACTGGGACTGGTTATTTAGCAGTCCTGTGCTTCCACTCCCTCCCCACTCTGATTCTTTTCCTCCCACCGGTGAGCTGGGGTGGGGATAGTGCTTGGGTCCCACCGGGTCATAGCTTTGTATCTTGCCCTTTTCTGTGAGATGTTGACTTCTCCCATATGTAGACTAGCTGGTGTACTGTTTCTTCTGGTCACTCTTTTAGGTATAGTTGTATTTGCTGTATTTTCAAAATATATGTGGTTTTGGGAGGAGATTTCCACCACACTACTCATCCCCTACCACCTGTCTGGCACTTTAATCATCAGTGATTCCAGTCCCATTTTTGCCCTTTGGGATAGATTCCAATTCACCTTTTAAGATCAGTTCAGTTATTCCCTGGTTCAGCATCCCGATTCATTCACTCTTTCTCCTGTGCTTAACAAAAGCTAATTACAGATATTTTATACCCTTGGTGGCGTCAAAATGATCTGTTTACAGATTTCTCCAAAATTAAAACAGCATGTTTTTCTAGTTCTTTGAAAATATAGATATAGGAGGGTTAGAAAGCTGTAGTGCCCAGAGGTAGACTTGAAGCCATCAGAGATGCCCTAAGAATGTGAACTTGGGTTAAGAATGTAAGAATTGAGTCATGACAAATAAATAAAAGAACAGTATTCCAGGCAAAACACAAGGAAATGCATTCCAGGGAAAAAGAGTAAAAAAGGAACACAGTGAGAAAAGTCTGAAAGAAGGTCAATGGAACTGACATGAGGACTTTGGCCTTGTGTGCACATTGAGCCATGTTTGTTTTACTCCAATAAAAATAGTGGTTTTACCACTTACTGTGTACTTACCACATGCCAGACTGTCTTTGAAGCCTTCAAGACATAAACTTAAACAATTTTTAATAGCCCTCTAAGGGGGTACTATTATAATCCCAATATTACAAAAGACTAAACTGAGGTACAGACAGATAAAAAACTCCCATAATGTTTGTAAATAGTAAATTGTGGAGACCGGATGTAAACTAATGCAGTCAGACTCCAATGTGGCTGCTGAGTGGAGAACTGTTTGGAAGGAGGCCAGAAGGAGACACTGATAGACCAGCTAGGAGGCTAAATGCAGAAGTCCAAATGAGTGATGATGGTAGTTTATCAGAGTTAGAGAGTGTTATTTTGTGAAAGAAAATTTCAGTTTAACCAGAACACCTTGAAGTGGAGGTTTTGAATTGGAAAGAAGATTTTAAATTGCTATCAGAATTAGTCATTATAGTGACTGAAACATTTTAGGGCCAAATATGCCATGCCGCACCTTTATAGAAGGAACTATTTTGGAGAAATAGCTGCCAGTTCCTACAGTTTATGTGTCTAAAATATGGGTTTAAAGGAAAAAAGCAATTCCTTTTATCCCCAGGTGGGGCCTGATTGAAGTTATGAACAACTAGGTTT
This sequence comes from Manis javanica, assembly GCF_040802235.1. NCBI lineage: Eukaryota > Metazoa > Chordata > Mammalia > Pholidota > Manidae > Manis > Manis javanica. The sequence continues at coordinate 68,529,368 of NC_133162.1, forward strand.
TGGGGGGATCTTTCAAACATAATTAATTGCTACATGTGAACCAGTAAGATCAATCAGCCTAATGTTAGGTATTTGAGAAGCTTTGTATTAAAATGGAAAATCCGACTTTATATTCCAAAGATATAGTGGACAAATAACAAAAAGTTATTAATTTATGCATGTCAGAAGAGGATTTCAGAGCTCTGTTTGCAACATTCATTTATGTTTTGCAGATTAGTGTTGATGAAAGAAGTTATGCTGTTGACAATATGCTTTATGCTTGTACCCCACCTTTAATTTATGATAACGTTTGGAAAAGGTCAACTGTAAAGAGTTTTTAAAATGTAGTCAGATGTTTAAGTCGAATAAACTTTCCACAGAGATTCACTGAGCTGCTTCCTCAGATGAAAAATAATTTTTATAATCAATGGTCTCTGAAAAACCAAACTAATTAATTGTGCATTTTTGTGGATATAATCAGGTAGCCAAACACATTGAACTTGACACTTTAGGGATAAATTAAGATCACTGATATATACAAGGAAGTGCAAGTATTATGTATTAAAATAGGCTATTTTCCATGGTCAGACCATCCTGAGTTTAATGAAATAATCTGTTTTGAAAAAATAGAAATCCATTGATTTTTCCATCATTATTTCAGAAAAAATCCACAGATTTAAATTTTTCTTTCTAGTTATAAGTCAAACGGGGCCACCAAAAAGTCTAAGAGAGTGTCTTTAGGTAATTGAAGTAGAGTTTAAACGTTCCAGAAATATTTAACTGCATTTTCAAATACAGAACCCAGTTGGGTTCGGAATAATGCATTTTGTTTAACTACACGCCTCGAACAGGAGTTGAGAGCCTCAATGCACACTCTCATTTTTTAGTTGTTCACACAGAAGCTAAGAAATGCAAAATAGTGTCCTGTATTTGTACAAGTTATTAAAGTTAATATTCTTTCAAATTATTTTCATATTTTAATACTATTTTAATATTCTTTTCAAATGAAGTTAAAATTCTTTCAAAAACAATTTGGTTTTAATTATTTTTCTTCTGCACAGAAAGTCGTCAACATTCAATAAGTTGTGTTTGGTTTGTTAATCAAGTATTCCTACATTGTGGACTTATATGTTCTTAAAAGAAGTATAAGCCTTTTGTGGAGATAGATATATTATTTTTAAAACCGCATATTTTTATTTACATGTCTTTTCCATGAAAAAAATTCACATTCATCAAATTAAATGTAGACATATTTTTAAAAACAAATGGACCTATAGTTCTACAATTTGTTGCATTATATTTTGAATTATTTTAGGTTTGTTTAAAGAGTTGTATTATAACATGTATATGAGGGTAGTTTGTATGGCAAGTGGCAGAAACCAGCTCAAATACACCAATGTGCTTACAGGAACTATTGGACCATGTTGCACATCTGGAAGGTGTGATCCAGCAAGTTGCAAAAAGTCACCAAGGACTCGCTTTCTTTCTGTATTTTTTCTTCCTCTCTGAGCAAATATCTTGCAGATCTATTTCCTATTTCCACCTTTTTCTGAACAACTCAGTAGAGAACTACCTACTGAAATATCTGAGTGCAGTTGATTTATGGCTCAGTCTTGGTTTCTGACTTGATGTGTGCATGTGTTTTCCATGCTGACTCAGGTCCTCTTTGCCACGGTGGTCTGGAAATGGGAGGAAACAATTTCCAGTGATTCTGTCATGCTAAGTCTGTTGCACAGTTTAAAACATTTAGTAATGCCAGCTGTTCTTGGGAGAACAGAAGTCATAATTAGAGATGCAGTGATTTCACACTAAACTGAAGTTACATAACACATAATTACATTATAGTGTTCATCAATTTTTATTTTATACTGTATTTATCTTCAAGGGACAAATGAACCAAGTGACTTTGGTTTAATATACACAGAGTTAAATGGATCTAATATGAACTTTCTCATCTTTGTTGTTAAAAAATTAAAATCATTTCATCTTATGTAACTACCTCCAAAAGCTCATTTCCTCCCCAATACTATAGCTTTGTCTGTTTGTTCAAATCCAAATGATGCAAAATGGTATAGCCATACTCTGGAAGACAGTTTGGCAGTTTATTGCAAAGTTAAACATACAATTGCCATGTGACCTCACAATTCCACTCTCAGAAAATTAAAGAAATGAAATTCATGTTCATATATAAACCTGCACAATAATGTTTGTAAACAGCATAGTTGCTCCAAATTGGAACAACCCAAATGTCCTTCAGTGGATAAAAGGGTAGACAAACTATACTATATACATATAGTGGGATGTTATTCAGCAATAAGAAAGAGCAAATTACTGATATATCCAATCTGGATGAATTTCCAGAAACATTATTCTAAGTGGCAGTAAGATTAAATACTCTGTGATTTCACTTACGACAATCTGAAAATGAAAGGCACATAGCAAAGATTGCTAGGGGTTGGCAGTGTGGGCAGGGCATGGTTATTAAAGGGGTGGCAGGAGAAAAATCTTATGTGGTATCAAGATTGTTTTGTATCCTCAGATGGTGGTTACAAGAATCTTTGCATGTGTTAAAAGTCAAAAAACACTACGCCGAAAAAGTGAATACTACTGGATGGAAAAAATAAAAATCAAGTAAACAGTCAATAACCTTTCACTAGTTGTATCACACACAAAATAAATATAAAACACCTGTGACTCCTGTGTGTTATCATTTCTCAAAGCTCTGAAACAGAGTGGTTTAACATCCTGCCTCACTTTCCAATTAAATGGTACTTTTGAGTCCTTTGTGACACATATGACAGACTTGGGGCCTAATTTCAGGGAGGAGAAAATCAGTTTGGATGCTCTGTCAGGATTAGTTAACATTTATATGTTAACACTTAAATGTTACATAGAAGGGAGCAGAGGAAGCTGTGTGGCAACAATGATGAAGTCTTTGCATGACATATGGAGGCTTCTGCGACTAGCCTAAATAGAAAATTATTAAAGTCTTTGCTCTTGGTTACACAAAAAAAAGGCTATTATATAAGACTTCAGGATCACCCACCAGCAGATACAGAACTGAATTGCTGGATGCTGTCCACCTGTAAAAATTGAATTTCCCACTTGCTTCTATAGTGCTTATTCAGCTCTACTTGAAGTTTTGTCAATCCACTTACTTTTCTTTCTTTTCATGGCCTGAAGTGAGGATGGTATTAAGGGCAGGACTATGCCTAGTTCTGTGTCCACTTGCTCCTTTAATTAGTGAGAACATGCCCATTCCATCCCAGTGCTCATGAGTAGTGCTTTGCGGCATTAGCATGGCTTCAAATGGGGTGTCCTTCTCCCTTTAGTGCACTTTTAACCTTTCTGGAATAGAGCATGTAGCACTTGCCTGGAAACTGCATCCTTTGGGTTTGTCATTTCAACTGTCAGTTGACTGCCAACTTGTCCACAGAACATGAAAACATTATCAAGCATGCCCCTGTATTGCTGCTAGCCAGGGCACCAGAAGGAATTGCAGCCACGTTTGCTTTTGAGGATTTATAAGTTATGCACGATTCTTTGACTGAGCAAGTGCTAGGGCAGGTCTTCAGCTTGGCTTCGTCTTTTACTTGTACACTGTGATTTCATGTGTTTGTATACATGTTGTGGAGATGGTGTTCATTTTATCAGCAAATGTTTATTTGCCTATCCTGAATCAGACATAACTTAGGATATTCAAAGAGGCTTTGTGTGTTTTGGAGAAGGAGATAGGAGAAGGTAAGGAAAAAAAAGAGAAATGTTGATATTAAATATGTTTGATAAGAGCTGGGTCAGCAAACTTACACAGGATTCCTCCCAGAGGAAATTTTGAGAACTTGTGCGCTTGTTTGCATTCTGACCTCCAAGGTTGGAATCTAATGTTTGGTACTTCCCAAATCTCTCTGACTGTGGAAGCCCCTGTTGTTTTTTTCAAGTTGTAAGAGGACAAGTTGATAGTTCTAATATTCTGCTCTAAAATCTTTGGAAAATGTTTGTATGGATGATAGAAAAAAAGTATTTTTAAAGATCATCTTTTATGTCTTAAAAATTTAGTATTGATTATATTGACCGTGTTGCATACTGCCTGAGAGCCAGGGATGCCTGAAGCGTTGGTTGCCAGGCTGCTAGTAGCATATGGCCCTTTTCTGAATTATTGGTTTCAAGTTGGAATTTAGCTGTGCCAGTGGTAATCCCCAGAGTATGTTAGAATTCTGGAAATAGTAAAGATACCAATTTGTTCTAATTTTTTGGAACAACTAGATGATGAAGGAAGTTTTACTATGTCATAACTTATTTTCTATGCATGGGTAAAAATTGTTGATTAAAAATGGCAGATTTGCAGCCAGAATTTGGTGAGAGTGGAATGTTCTCTGCCCTAAATAAACTAAACATATAAGTTGTATAAATTACGTATGGGTTTTTGGTAATTTGAAGAGAAACCTGATATGTAGATACAATTTCTTTCGGTTACTTAGCCCATGTACTTGGACTATTTATTGTCAAACATATGGTAGGTGCTTTTTGATTAGTGAATTGATTTTTTACCTCTAAGTGAAGAGATTGTGCACATCAATAGAACTGTGTTCAAGTAAAATAGATCACAAACTAAGAATTAATTTCTAGAGATTTTGGCTTGTCATTTAATGTTGTTTTTCTTATGTCTAAAATAAATATGTGAACTCAGTGTCAATATAGCATTATATTTAATAAAATCATAAATTTTAACTGTCTTAGGAAAATATGATTTTATTAATAAGCCACCAGAATGCATCATACAGTCTGTAATCTGATAATCTGATAGAATATTAAGTTAAAAATATTTTTATATAGTACTATAATTACATGTAAAGAATGATTGCTGAAAGAGAATTGAGCTATATGTATTGCTACTGAAAGTGCATTTAGAATGTGTAATTGGTTATATAGTAATGCATTCTTGATATCCTTGGCTTATTTTGGAAGAAGTCAAAACCTTAACTGATATTTGACTAGGCTGAAACTTACAGTGAATATTAATTTTTTTTAAATTTGATCAAATGCCATTTTTTCTTTGAATCCTGTCTGTGGGGGAAAATGTATACATTGTAATTATTCTTTTGAAAGGTTCATGAAATATAGTGACACCTTTAGTTCATTTTCAAGAGCTTTATCAAGATACAAGTCACATACCATTAAAATCCATCCTTTTCAAAGTGGACTATTCAGAGGTTTTTATTATATTCACAGAGTTGTGCAACCATTACCACTATCTAATTTTAGAATGTTTTTATCACCCACAAAAGAAACCTCATACATTTTAGCAATCACCCTGCATTCTCCCATCCCTCATTTCCTGACAACTACAAATCTACCTTCTGTAACTATGGATTTGCCTATTTTGGACATTTCATACCAAGAGAATCATACAATAAATGGCCTTTTGTGTTTGGCTTCTTCAAATTAAATATGTTTTCAAGTTTCATCCATATTGTGGAATAGATTGATACCCATTACTTTTCATCATTGAATAATATTCCAAACTTTGTTTATCTCTTCATCAGTTGATGGATATTTGGGTTGTGTCCACTTCTTGTCTGTCATGAATAATGCTTCTTGGAACATTTATGAACAAGTTTTATATGGACATATTTTCAGTTTTGAGGGCATATGCCTGGCAGTAGAATTGCTTGGTCACATGGTAACTCCGTGTTTACTATTTTGAAGAACTGTCAAACTGTCTTCAAAGAAACTAAAGCATTTTACAAATCCACCAGCAATGTGAAAGAACCAATTTCTCCACATCCTTACCAACACTTGTTACTGCCTGCCTCTTAGATATTAATCACCCATTGGATGTGAAATGGTACCTTAATGTGGGTTTGATATGCCTGACTGCACCATCTACCAAATGGACTGTTCTTTCCTCCATTAAATTATCTTGGCACCCATGTAGAAAATCAATTAACCATACATTTACATTGTTTTATTTCAAGACTCTCAATTCTATCCCATTGATCTACATGTCTTTCCATATGCCAGTGTTGTAAGTCTTGATCATTGTCTTGGGTACTAATGCTTTGTGACACGTTTTAAAATCAGGAATTCTGAATCCTCTAGTTTGTTCTTTTTTTTTCTTCCCAAGATTCTTTCAGCTATTAAGGGTTCTTTATATTTCCATGTGAATTCCATATGAATTTGTCAAAGTCTGCAAAAAATCCACCTGGGATTTTGATAGGGATCACATTAAATCTTTATATCTGTTAGGGGACTATTGCCATCATAATGATATGAACACTTTTGTTTCATGAACATGGGATATCATTCCATATATTTAGGCCTTCTTAATTTTCTTGCAACAATGTTTTGTTGCAAAGTGAAAGACATACTTCTTTTGTTAAATTCACTAATGCATATTTTATTTTAATGCTCTTTTAAGTGGAATTATGTTCCTGGAGTCTCCATCTCTCTACTCACCTTACATATCTGTTCTTGCATGTTGTCCATTTTTTCCCATTAAAGCCCTTATCAAATTATCCATAGTTATTTTAAATTCCTGGTTTGGAAATTCTAAAATCTCTGCCATAACTAAGTCTGGTCTCTTCAGACTGTTTTTTGCTTTTAAGCATGTCTTTTAATTGTGTGTTGAAATCTAGGCATGATATATTGGATAACAATGGAAGAAATTGTTCTTTACTGTGAGGTTTTATGTTCATCTGGATAGGAGTTAGGCTGTTTGCTGATTGCTGTATCTGTGGTGGTGGAAGCTACAATTTCTTCTGTGTCCTTGTTTTGGTCTCCCATGTTGTTTTGGGGCTCCCTTAGATACTCCTTAAATAGGGCCTGAGCCTTAAAGTTCTTTCAGTTTTGATTCCTTTTATTATTCAGGAGTCTTACTGATGTAGTGATGAAGTGTTGGGAGTAGAGAAGCATTCTATCATCCTGCTATTAGGCCTCAAACTTTAGTGCATTTGTATCTGGTCTTAGACCTTATACTTTTTAGGTCTCCCCCTTCCTTTTAGGTGAGACGGGAAAGCTAGAGTTGGATGTGGTTGGCATTTCTTTTTCATGAACTTGGTTAGGCTTTAGTAAAACTCAAGTTGATTAAGCTCTGGTAAAGTATTTCTTGATGAAAGGCCTTTGTTAAGAATAGAGTACTCTGAGTGCATTTCAAAATACACACAATGGGACTTTCTTTTCTGAGAATGAGGTGGGGTTCCTGAAGGTAAAACTCATGCAAGTGTGGAATAGCTTCCTCCAAAGTTGGCCATTAGGTGTTTTTATCTCTTATGCTAGTCTAAGCTCTGCTTCCAGCAATGAGTTAATTCCCCTTTAATTTTTCATACCAGTTGCTGATTCTAGCAGTGACTTATGCTTCTAGTGCTGTGATTCTCTGTGTTCAACTGTCTCTCCAGATTTTATTTTGGCATTTTGCTTTGTGACCAGTATTTTGTAAAGATTGTTGTTAATAATCAGTTAGTTCAACTTTTTTCTTGTTGTGAGGACGGGACAGGAATGACCACTACAAACTCTTTATATATGGGACTGGAAAACGGAAGTCGTCAATGAAATTATTTTCTTATTTTCATTTTGATTGTTCATTGCTACTATATAGAGATACAACTGATCCTGTATATTAGCCTTGAATTCTATAACCTTGCTGAATCCTTTCATTAGTTCTAATGGGGTTTACTGTGGGTTCCTTAGAATTTTCTATATAAAAGATTGTGTCATCTCTAATGAAAGTTTTACTTTTTCATTTCAAAACTGGACATCTTATATTTCTTTCCTCACCTAATTGCCCTGGCTAGAACCTGAGTACAATGTTGAATAAAGGGGACAAGGGTGGATATCTTTTCTCTTATTTCTAATCTTAGGGGGAAAGTATTCAATATTTTGCCATTGAATATGATGGTGTGGGTTTTTTATAGATGTCCTTGATCAAATTGTGGAAGTTTTCTTCTATTCCCAAAACATGTTCAGTAAGATAATCGACATTCAGAGACAATTATTGGTGACCAATAACTTTATCTGTGTAATCTTGTTTAAAAATAACTTTGTGGAACCCTTAATGAGAATCTACCTTTTTCCTGAATGTTTGAATCACCTTTGAACCAATGGAATTGATTTACCTATAATTCAGGTGACTGTAAAAAGAAAGATTCCTTGGCAAATGATTGCAATTATTGCCTCTGCAGCTATAAAATTAATGTGCTAAACACTTAACAGAAGAGATCATATATTAGCTTACTATAAGTACTTTGCTTATCCATACTATCTAACTGTAATTATTAAGCCTCTATTGCAGATGTATTTTAAATTTTGAGAGTGATTAAAATGGCATTTTTACTGTTTACTGTGGTCATTGCTGACTATAGTAAATTGTTTGCTGACTCAGCTTAAATACAGAAAATGTGCAATATTCTGGATTTCTTCCCAGAAAGGAATGTGACTCTGGGTTATATAAATGCAGAACAAATTCCTTTGGGTTTAAATATTTGTAAATTTCCTTAGGCACAGCAGATTAGCAGTTAATCTTTCTCTCTTAGCTAGGTTTAAATCCTGAAGCAATATTATAGACTCTCAAAAGTGATATTTTTATCTGGGTGCTCTTTATTTTTCTGGAAACCAAGAATTAAGAGCCACAAAAAGAACACTTGGCTGACATGGAGAGAAATAAATGATAACTTAAAAAAAATAATTATGAAGTTTAGCACATTAAAATATGAATTTCATTTACATATCTGATAGTCAGATGAAAGCAATGAACCATTAGTATAAATGGAAAGGATTACAGAGAAAATAGTATTGGTAGTAGATTCCCATCCTGGCACCTGTAGATTAGGCAGGATGGTTTGTTAGAACAACTGCGCTTCAGTAGAAACCACATGGGGTTTGGTGTGAAATCTAAGCCCTGACATTTACTATTTTTGTGACTTGATGGTCACTTAACCCCTCTGAACCTCCATTTTCACAGGTGTAAAGTTTTGTAAATGTCAGTGCTTTGTGTAAGAGGGCAGTTCATGGACTCTCATGGTTCTTCAGAGAAAATGAGCAGGTCTTCGTCACAATGAAATAGGTGCCATAAAACTGTAGAAGCTGGAGGAGGACTGTGGTAAGTCTTCATCAAAAAGAGATAATTGGAAGAATTAATATTGATAAAATGCCCATTTTACCCTCAATGATCCACACAGTCAATGCAATTTCTATCAAAGTACCAATAACATTCTTTTAACAAATAGGGAAAAGTACTAAAATTCATAGAGAACCACAAAAGACCTTTAATAGCCTAAGCAATCTTGAGTGAAAGAACAAGGTGAAGTCATATACTTCCTGATTTCAAAGTGTCACAAAGCTACAATAATCAAAACAGAATGGTACAGACATTAAAAGCAAACATATAGGCCAATAGAACAAAATACAGAGTCCAGAGATAAATCCGCACATTTATAGTCAATGAATCTTTGAAAAAGGTGCCAAAGGAAAGTATAGTCACTTCAATAAATAGTGCTGGGAAAATGGGATATCCACATGCAAAAGAATGCAATCTGACACCATACACAAAAATGTACTTAAAGTGGATTTAAAACTTAAATACAATAACTAAAACTCTAAAGCAAATAGAAAAAAACATAGGGAAAAGGCTTCTTACAGTGGTCTTGTCAGTGATTATTTTGCATATGACACAAACCACAGGCAACAAAAGCAAAAATGGACAAGTAGGACTTCATCAAACTGTAAAGATTCTGCACAGACAAGGGAGCAATCAATAGAGTGTAAAGGCAACCTATAGAATGGGAGAAAATATTTATAAACCATATATCTGATGAGGGGAAATACCCAAAATATGTAAGGAACTCTGTAAATTAGCAAACAAACCAAAAAAAAAACCCAAAAACCAGAGACAAAAAAAAGTGATTTAAAAATTATTGAAAACTGACAAAGGACCTGAATAGACATTTCCAAAGAGGCCATACAAATGGCCTATAGTTATATAAAAAAGATCTTCATCATCACTAACCATCAGGGAAATGCAAATTGAAAACCACACTGAGACATTCCCTCACACATGGTAGAATAGCAATTATCAAAAAGACAAAAGATGTACTGGTCTTGAAGTGGAAAAAAGGGAACCTTTGTGCATTGCTGTAAATTGGTACAGCCATTATGGATCCAAGTATGAAGGTGCCTCAAAAATTTTAAAATAGTACTGTATGACCTAACAATTGCACTTCTGGGTATTCATCCAAAAGAATGGAAAACAGGAGCTTCAGCAGCTGTTGGCATTCTCATGTTCAGTGCAGCATTATTCACAATAACAGAGGTATGGAAGCAACCTTCATATCATTCAACAAATGAATGGATAAAGAAAATGCAAGATGCATGTGTATGTGTGTGTGTGTATATATATATATATATATATATATATATATATATATATATATATATATATATATATATATATATATGTTATTCAGCACCTTAAAAAAGAATAAAATCCTGATATTTGTGGAAACTGTAGGACATAATGCTAAGTGATATAAGCCAGACATAGACAAATATGACATGATCTCCCTTATATATGGAATCTGAAACAGTCAGATTCAGAAGCAGAAAGTAGAATGGTGGTTGCAGGGGGCTGGGGATTGATTTGTGTGTTTAAATGAGACGATGGTCAAGCAGTACAAAGTTGCAGTTATGAAAGATGACTAAGTTCTGAGAATCTAATGTACAGCAATGTGACTAAAGTTAACTGTACTGTTTTGTATATTTGAAATTTGCTAAGAGGCCAATCTTAAGTGTTCTTACCACCAAAAAAAAAAAAAGATAACTAGATGAGGTGATTGATACATTTGATTGATTCACTTTGGTGATCGTTTCACCAGGTACACATACATCAATTGTACATCTTAAGTATACATAATTTTTTATCAATTATCTCTCAGTAAGACTGGAGAGAAAAATAGCATAGTCATCATTTTGTGGCTCAGTGTGTATTTAAAATGTAAAATTAGCCTATTTCTTTTTAAAAATGAAAATCAGAAATAGTGTTAGTAAAAAAACAACAAAAAAAGTAAGAGAGATGAAATTGAATTCTAGATGGGGAAAACCAAATGTGGCACATTTATAAATGAAAATGGGGAAAAGAATCAAATTATTTTGGTAGTTCTTAGACAAAGGAAATCTTTCACCAATTTGTCAGAATCACACACAGCTAGTAGGACTGACCACGTACTCCAATGAAGCTCTTGTACTAAACTTTGAGGATATTTGCAAATTTTAGTCAAGAATGCTTGGTGTAAGAGTCTGGTTCTTGTCTTTACAATATTCTTCTTTTATTTTGGTTGAATAATGTATCTCTAATGCTCATTTTTCTGGTATTGTGTTACAGACAAATACCTCCGTCCTTTGAGCCCTCATTTCTACATTTGTAATGATGTGGTTGATGATACTTCCTCTTTAGTCAAAGTGAGAATGGTATGAGTTGACATGTTCACATCCGCTAGTCTGCCGTTTGCATTAGTAAGCGACTGATGCATATGAATTTACCTTTCCTTGTCTACTTGGCACATTTTCATTTGACATTCATTCAGCAAATATTTACTGATATTGACTGTATGATAGAGACAGTGCTAAGTTCTACAATATGAGTCAAAGAGTCTGAGTCCCAGCATTATAGAACTTGCAGATGAGGGAGGAGGTAGACATGAACCAAACAGTCATGTGAGTAAATGTACTTAAAACTCTAATACTGGTTGTGAAGGTGTTGTGGCCTCGTCTAAGGAGCTAAGGAAACCTTAACAGAGAAATGGTATTTAACTAGGATCTCAAGTGTCAGTAAGAGTTAACTAGGCAAAGGATGGTTATGGAGTAGAGAAGGCTTCCAGATAGGGCAAAGGCCTGAGTGTAGGACTAGATTCAGGAGGGATTATGGTTAAGTTTCAGTTGCTGAGGAAACACCAAAGAGGAATTAGGTTGGGGTGGGGATAGCACAATCTTCTTGCTCTTCAGTTTTGCTTCAGTTTTAAAGCTCAGTGTTGTCTGTGGGGGGAAAATGATCAGTCTTTAGACTGTGAGATTCAGTAGCCAGAAATAATTTTATCAGAAACATAAAGTAAAGGCATCAATGTGGGGAAGGATCAAGTATCAACGATGTTACTTCTATGTGAATATCCTATGAAATAAGACACATCTAGGAGGGTTATGCATAGAAGTTGCCTGAAAGTAACATCTAACATGCTTATTTCTGCCAGGTGAGCATTGGTGTTCTAGGCTGAACCAGAAGTTGATACAGTTGGGTTAAGTGTGTGTTCCCTAAGAGGGATACAGGTCACTAAAATAATAAATCATCTGTGGAGCTTTCCATGCATAGTGTTGGAAACTGTGACTTTTACTCATCTTCCTGACATTTACATTTGAATATGAGACTGAGAAAAGTGAGAGTTATAGATCACAGCCTGAACTTCAAACAGCATTATTTGTAGACTTGGGAGGATTAAGAAAGAAATACTTATGAAACATTTGAGCTAACAGATAAAAGAAGAAATAATAGAGTATCACCATTGCTCCATCCCTTCCCAGTTAATTAACAAGTACATCCTCTCAAAAAACATTCTGATGTGGCTGAAAAAAACAAAAAATTCAGAGGAATGAATGAGCTATAGTCTGGAGGATGAGACAGACAACTGGCAAATGAACAACTAATAGATAATTTTTACTTGTGGTACTGCAAAGTAGATGTACTTTAAAGATAGAAGATAATAGGGTATGGGGGTGGTGGCAGAGGGGAAGGGAGAGTCTTCCTGGATAGGGTGTGCTGGGCAGGCCTTCCTGATGAAGGTGGACTCATGAGAAAGCGTGGCTACATATAGAGCTACAGAAAAAGTTTCCAAGACAGAAGGAAAAGCAGGTGTAAAATCCCTTAGGCATGTTCAGAACATGGAAGCAGCAAAGTGTTTATTGAAAATATATTGTCAAAAGCCAATAAAAGATCATTTTAAAAGGTCACCTCTGTTTTCATGTATCTTAGTCCATTTTCCCTTCCAAAGGGTTAGAATGAAGACTGCTATAGGTTAATGTCTTCACTGATGTCATTGTCAGAATCTTTGTGAAATTAACGCAAAACCAACAGAAAGATTTGCATAGCAGTGATCGGAATGCATGTAACATGGAAATAATAAATGTTTGTAGGCTAATCAAATATTGGAGGAGACAAAAGGGTTTAATTTTGTTTCAGAAAGCATGCTATGGAGGCAGTTGAGAAGGAAATTAATGTCCTCTAACTCCAACATACAACACACGTGGCGGGTCTGAGTTCCCTCTTCTCTTTAGCACATCTTCATACAGGCTGTCCCCAGGCTGCTTTTTTCTTTATCACAGTACAGATTCTCCCAGAGTTACATAATCAACTCCCATTATTTGAACTGCCTTGACAGATGACTCCCAAACTGTATGAATACTTTCCAGGTATATACGTGGCTATCAACCAGGAATGACTTGCACAAGTGTCCTTATAAATGTAAGTATTTGAAGGAGACAGTAGGAAATCACAGTATCACATGTGTATCTATGTAGCTATAGATAGACACACAAACACAATATATCTCAAAGACATTCACAATTACCTAGTTACTTATTTTGTTTGTTTGTTTCCAGTGCTGGGCAAATAAGACATAGCTTTGATTCTTACTTGACAGCAGGATATTAGGGAGTCACTTCTATCCTAGATGTGTCTAGAGAAGGGTATAATGGGCATGCCTCCTGGAAGAGCTCTCAATGTGTCGGAAGTAGAAGTGTTTTTCTCATTAAATAAATACCTCCCTTTTGTCACATGCCCAGCTTGGTGATTGGTGTGGCCTATGAAGTAGTTTGTCTGGCTAAAAATGTGAGAAGTATTTTGGATTCCTCTCTCTTCTCTACCTGCACCATCACTCAAACACCAAGACTTACTGATTCTGTTCCTTAAACATGCATTGAGGACCTGGTTTTCTCCATCCTCCCTGTTTCAGGTCAGTCAGATCATGCTTAAACTTTAACATCGGTTTGACTGATTGAGTCTCTCCGGTTCATTCTCCATATGACTACCAGCGTGAACTCAGTAAAAGTTTCATGTTACTGCAGTGGGTAAAGGTTTCTATGGTGTATAAGAACAGGTTCGTTCTTAGCTTTGTATTCAACCTGTACCACTATGTGGCCTCAACCCAGCTAAGTCGACCAAGAGTTTTCAGCGACCAATACTCATACACTTAATTTGGTATTAAAATTCTTGCTCAAACAATCAGTATTCCTGAGACTACACTCTCATTTTTGGTACCAAGTCTTTTGGTACCTTCCACCTGGGATACCACCGTTTTCCCCTGGCAACCTCCTACTCGTTCTTGATGACCTGGCTTAATGTCAGCACCCCAGAAAACTTCTTCCACATCCTCGGCTGATAAAGTCAGTCCCTTCCCTGTGCTCCAAATGCTCTTTATTAATGATTCTACCTTGGCATTTACCCAGCTGAACTCCAATTACCTGCTTAGGCATCTTTCTCATTGACAGAACTGTGAATTTCCTTCCCTGAGGGAACAAACTGTGGATTTTAAACTAGCACAGTGTTGGCACAAAATGGGTATTTAATAATCATCTATAGAATGAATTAATCAATGTGCAGATGGATTCCAAAAATTTCACTGACATTTGTAATGTCACTTTTCTAAGTCACTTGTGCCTCAAGAGTTTTATATATATTTTATGTAACTTTTCTTCCTACCTGCTCCTCTCACCCCCCTCCCCCACACACACTTTGACCACAAGCTCTTTGATATCAAGAAAGTTGCCTCATCTTTATATTTTGTGTGACAACAAGCAGTTATATTGCTCTCTAAATAGTTGTTGGATTGAAAACTACAAAAACGTAATTGGACTTTGGAGATGTCTAGGAACTCTGTGTGTCAGGAGAGCTTAAGGCCCCTCCACATGTGGTGCTCTAGTGGACAGGTAATTTTTCAGCAAATATCAGAAAGCTGTAAGGCCTTTGGCTTTGCAGAGTATGAGCGACTGATTTTGTCACACTCTATCCTATACACCCCACTTGGTGCAAGACTTAGCCTATGTAGATTTCCTTTTAATAGACACAATTCTGTCATATCTTTTAAGTGTTGACTGGTGATAAGATAGCATTGAGGGATATATGAAGGATGACACTGATAACATTTCTTTTAGCCTAACATAGAGGAAGTGTTCAAAGATGGTCACAAAAAAATTTCCCTGAGAAATCCCAAGAAATTTGCATCCCTATGAAATGGAGAGCTGCAGAGGTGTTCCAGTCAGTGCCTGGGGGGTACCCCCAAGCCAATCATAATCCACTACTGAAAACATTTTGGAAATTTGACAAGTTTGTTTTCCATGTTGTGATTTGTCTAGAGAGGAATGTAGTAGTATTTTCCAAGAACTGCTCACCCACAGCAGCCCTAGAAAAGCTGTGGTTTAACTGGGAAGAAAACTCTGTTTGGACTGGGTCATGATATAACTATTTTGAGGATTTTTTTTAATTCTGCACAGTCAGTTCTTCACATATATTTATAGAGTGTTTTCTGTGAACCAGGAGTTGAGTCTGCCTTGAGTAGTTAGATGTGGCCCCTGTGTTTGAGGGCTCTCATCTTGAACATACTTTTGTGGTTGTAATAAATTTAACTTTTAAAGAAAACAAACATAAAGGGATTCATAATTTGTGTTCAAGACACCACATCCTTCTTCTCATCTATAGATGGCTGTTGCTTTTCTCAGTTATCCTGGATGAGAATGATTTCACCTTCAGCATGAAAGTGATTTCCTTCCAGTCCTTGTAAACAAGGACTTTATTTTTTTTTAATTGAGATACAATTGACATGCAACATGGTGTAAGTTCAAGGTATAAAACATGTTGATTGGATATATGCATATTTTTCATTGTGATTACCGCTATAGCATTAGCTAACACCTTTGTCATGTCACAGGATTATCACTTTCCAGTGGTGGGAATTACTAAGATCTAGTCTCTTAGCAAGTTTGATGTTTATAATACAGTTCTGTGATCTGTAATGACTATGCAATGCATTAGATCTCCTGGAATTACTTGTCTACTAGTTTCAAGTTTGCGCCATTAAACACCATCTTTCCTTTTCTTCCACCCCTAGCCCGTGGTAACCACTATTTTGTGCTCTGTTTTTCCAAGTTTGGCTGTTTTAGAGTCCACATACAAATGATACCATACAATATTTTAATCATGACTTAATTGTACTTTATTACTGATCTAATGAAAAAATATATATCTTTTGATGAATTATATATATATATTTATACCTACATGTGTGTATATATCCTAATTGCATCATCAAAGGGACCAAAACCCACTCTAGTATCTACCCTGAAAGTCTGTCAGCCTGAGCTCTGCAGTTTCTCAGGAGTAATACAACCCAGCTCTGTCATTCAATATGTAATCACCTCTTACCCTGAATCAATAGAAAGAGGAGCAACAGTGTGAGAAGCATGGTGGTTCTGCAGCCAGCAGGCTCTTTACACTGTTCCCACCCCCAGACTCTTTGCAAGGCTGGGGCAGCTCAGAAGGAGCTGGAGCCACCTGGAGCCGGAGGAGCTGTTTGGAGAAGCATGGCCAGGCGATGGTGTGAGCTAAAGCCAGGCAGCAGTGAACTGCCATGGGAAAGGGGGAGCTTTCTCAGAGGAGATGTGAGTTGAACCCAGGTCAAGAAATGAGGAGTGCTTGCCTCTTGGGCAATTGCAAGGACCGGAAGTGAGCTGACAGATAGCAAGAACAGCTTGTGAGATCTTGAGGTATAAGGCCAGGGTTTTTATTTTTTTACCTCTGCAGTAGCCCAGGGCCCAGCACACAGTGACTCTTTCCTTTCTACTGGCCACATGAATGAGTGAAAGAAAGGCTGAATGAAAGAGAAACCTCATTTTCCAAGGTGAGGTCATCCTCTCATCTGCCCTCCATTGGGGCCAGTCTAACTTCCCAGCTTGTTGTGGATCATGAAGAAGAATAGTAAATGCAATCAATAACAAAGAGTGGATAACTTGAAGTTTCCGGTGAATCAGTCTGTGAATGCATCTGTGTATTCTTGCATTCGTCTCAGCTAAGGTGGACTTGAGTGGCCCTAATTAGCCATATCTTCACATCAGGACCTCCTTACTCTATGCCACTTCAGGTGGGGTCTGATCCTGGGCTCTCAGTTCCTGCTCAGGTTCTTTCAGGGTAAAGCCTGCTCCAATTCATTTGTTCAGTCACCTAGATTTTCTTTGAGCACCCTCGCTATATCAAAACTGTGTAAACAGTAGAGACCAAAATGATCAATAAGACAGAGTTGTAAGAACTTGTAATCTAGTAGGTGAGAGACAACAGATGATTGGATGGGGCATGATACACACAATATTGACTTGCCACACGTTAGAGCAGAATTGAGCTTCTGATCTCCAAGACAGGGTGTCAGAGATGAGTCTAAAAGGAAGCTCTGTGAAAGTGATTTCTGTGTACGTGTGGTTTTTGTTTGATTTTTGAGGGCAACAGCTCTGCAAAAGGCTGCACAAAAAAACGGTTAGAAGGGTCTATAGGAAAATAAGTGTGAAAATTACATCCTTCTATTGTAAATTAAAAATATGTATATTAGCACATTTCAAGTTCTCAGAAATTGTACAGTAAAGAAGCCAACTTACTTAATTACTCTTACAAATCTCTCTTTGGGAAGTGCTGGTCCGTATCTTCCATAGTTGTTGTGGGTACTACACAGGCATAGTGGGAACAGAGAAGATAGTCAATAGAGTCTGTTAAGTCAGAGCCGCTCCGAGGTGGAACCAACCTCAGATGTCATATTGGCCAGTCTTCTAGCCCACCAGTCAATTAAAGACCCTACTGAGAGGTGTTGGCAACTGGCTACCCAGCTCTCCCTAGTGGGAACTTCAGTGCCTTATAGAGTAAACTAAAATTTATAACCTCTGACTTCTCCCTGCTTTTTTATCTGTCTGTGCCCTCTTCTGGAGGAGATTTGAAAGCATTCATCAAGTCTCTTCTTTCCAAGTCTCCTCAGAACCTTGACTCACGAGACCCAATGCAACTAGTCAAGTTTTTCTCATCTTCTGCTTAGGTAGATTTTTTAAAATGCACTGTGAATGTATCTATTGACTGAATAATTAGTGTGGATTTAATTGAGTCAATGCTAAATCTTTTATCAAGTTCTATATTGACATTTTTCTTTTGGTAAATCTTACCCAAACCAATAGAAATCACAAGGTAATGACAGCCTAATGAAGTACTCACCAGGTGCCATGGCACAACTGAGGACTTTGCTTTTCACAGTAAATCTCTCTTAGTGACTGTGACTCTGTGCTTATCTGTGTGTGTTTTCCCAATGTTCAACATTATCTCTAAATTGGTATCAAAAGTATGTTTTCCTATTATAAGCCTTATCAGCTGTGTTACCTGCACAGCTACTGATGATCTCTTTCTTCCTGGAACAAAAAAGAATAGCAATAGAATAGCAAGCAGTTCTGCACCATTTGCTATGTGCCAGACAGTGGTCTAAGTCCTATAAACAATTCAACTCACAATTCTCAGGACAACTCTATAGGAAGACAAAATTATTATCCCCATTTCAGAGAAGAGAAACTGAGATGCAGAGAGTTTAAATAACTTGCCCAGATGACTTAAATAGCAAGAGTCGGAGCCTGAATTTGAACTCAAGCAGTTTTGCTCTGGAATTCACCATCTTAGCAGTTACATATTATTTGTCTTTGTTGAATTAGTACAAACTTGACCCTAAAAGGGCCCCAGCACAATTTATTCAGCTGTCAAATATTTAAAGAAATAAGAATCATCTGTGGACTGTGAAAAGTAGGGTGAATTCATGTAGGCAAATATTATCATTAGAACATTTACCTAATAAATGCAAACAATTTAGCAAAACCCAAGAGTGACAGCATGGGGACCTGGAGTGTTTGTTTCCCATTGCACAAAATAAAGCAACCAATCCTGCATTTGTCTCAACAAGCAGTTTGTTTAGCTTCTCAGAGGAATAGCAGCAAATGTAAATAAAATCAATAACAACGACTGAATAATCTTAACGGGTGATGTATATCAGCTTTCCCCTCTGCGCCCCAGCTTGTCTATTTTATTTCAAGATACTGCACACATGATTTCTCACTTGGGTTTCTGAGCTATATTGTACTTCAGCAATATATATACATCAAGCGTTTCGAAAGTCTTCCCCAAGAGGAAATGACTGCTTGCATTATATATTGCCTTGCAAAATGATGACAGCTTAGACCTGTCTGTATGATTATCTTTGAAGAATTCCAGCTAGGACCAAAAGAAGGAGACAAAAAAAGTAATTTAAAGAGAGTTCTGTGTTTGACAATTCAGAACAAAAAATGTTAGCCTTCTGAAATGTCACAGTGGGTAAGTAGAGTCTATGCCTTCCCTGTTCAGTGTCTGTGATGGCCTCTTCTAGTGTTTTGCCAGCCAGATATGTGAGTGTCTCCAGGTCTAAGATGTTTTGCAAAACCAGGTTTGTTACCCTTACTGATATCAAATAATCCTATTTACTGCCCAGCCATGATGGAAGTAACTATTAGTATTCTCAGCCTTGTTCTATAAACTCATAATGGTGTGTTTAACTGTTTGTAGTGTTAGCCTTGGGCTGTTGGACATAATTCTGTTTACGGCTGTGAAGTCAGGCTGTCCATCCAGAACATGACGGATTGTATATTCACTACATCTGCTGAATCAGCTGGGTTTGTGCCATGAATACCATATACTCATTTGCAGAACTCAGTGGGCTTCTAGTGAATATCTACAGGTTTTGACTTGTAATGTTTAGAATACAATTTATTTTCAGTTTCCTCCATCAAATTTATCCCTGTTTTTTCTGTTATCTGTAACTTGTATATTGCTTTACAAGTTGCAGTTCCTATGTCATCGTATGATATCTGTGTGAGAACCTTCTTTGTACACCATGGATGGGGCAAATTCAAACAACCATCTTATCTATCCACTGAGACACTGAGATAACCTGTTTCCTTTAAAGATACATCGATGTTGCTCATGGTCAGTTGTCCTCACCTGTGTGTGTGTGTGTATTTCCTGCCACACTGAGAGTCCTAGACCCCTTATTATAAGCATCTATATTAGCTACTATAGTATCTTGATTCAAAACCCTGATTCCTTCTACCTTTGACTTAATAACATTCATCATAGAGCTTACAAGTCTCCTTGAGTATCAACATCCATTGGCAAATGAGGAGAAAATGTGGAGTATCTTGTGGGCCAGGTTTAGAGAGGATGCCTATTCCTTCTGTCCACATTCCATTGGCCAGAAGTTACTCAGACAACCCCACTTAGATGCAAGGGGTTATGAGAAATGTACTCCCAGACTTGGCAGTGCTCAAGGAACAATTCTGTATTGTGAAACAGGAGTGTGGATCTTGGGCAGACCACCATCTCTACAGCACTGTGATAGTAGAGCTTCTCTGATCCTCAGTGTCTAATGTTAAAAAAAAAAAATGTAATTGCCTCACAAATTTCAGAAGTGATTGTTATCAGTAGATAGAATTATATGTACATTAAAAATGTGAACTAAATTCCACACAGATCTAAAGAATTCTGTTATAATATTATTAATGTTAGTGTAACAATTGATTAATTAATCTTACTACTATCTAGAGAGTGAGGAGTGCTGAAGGAGCTGGGCCATATGATAATCAAAGTGCTTTTATTTTAAGAATTAAACTTTTTCTTGAGAGCTTCCTTCATGTCTATCCAGGATATAGAGTCAAATATTACAGGCAAGAAGCTGGAGTGTGGGCAAACCAGGATGGTGGGTCATCATATCTATAAATCAGTTTTGATCATATCCTTGGATAAGCTTCTATAATCATTGCATTAATTAAATGGTAAAAATTGCCAGCCAAAGAAAACACCTAAATTAAGCATCATACAAAATTCTCTCAAATAACAGTAGCTCCATGTAGAATGAAATGAATGTACAACGTATACACGGTACCTGGTTTCCCTACTATGGGAGTGGATGTAGGAAAGTAATACAGGGTGAAAAGCATGAGGCTTTGAGGTCAGAGAAACCTAGTTTGAACTTGGTTCTGTATCAACCAGTTGCATGAATCTCAGGAAGTTAACTGTTCAGTCTTCTGTTTTCTCATTTATTTAACAGAGAGAAGATTAAGAACTCAGAATTTTTATGAAAGCTGAATTTGATGATGCTTCTAAAGTGCTAGATGCAGGGAGATCTGCTGCAGGGATTCAGTGAAGTGCTAGTCATGTGTCATCTCCTTACTAATCTCAGAAATGCTATGGACCTCTAAAGTCACACAACACAGTTAGTCATAGAACCAGGACTAGAACCCAGGATTGTCTGGATCCAAAGCTCATTCTCCTAATCACTACATTTATTTCCTGTTGGGGCTTGGCGTTGTGCCTGCCCATGGTAATCGCTCAATAAATCTGTAATTACTGTTACGTTTCATATCTGTGCCCAGGCCACTTGCTAGATGGGAGTGGGTATTCCAGTCCCCCCGTGATCCAGGTACTATATGTGAACAGTCCCCATGACAGCTCCACATTTTCTGAGATTGTGGCTTTTCTGTAACTGTCTCTTCAATGACACAAACTCTTATTGAAGGAAGGTCAAGGAAATCTCATTTCATAGATAGGCATAAAAAGTTATATGCTGTGTCCTTCATCTGTGTTATCTATTTTATCTATTTGTAATGGTCAGTTTTGTTTTTCTGGTTATGAAGTTTCAATTATGACTTCTCTCCCCTTTTAAAATTGATTATGAAGAATAAAACAGAACAGAAAATACATGCTATACAAATATTCAAAAAGCTAAAAAATGGAATCAGTGCCCAAAGAATTAAAGACAATATAGATCAAGGAGACAAAATACAAAGCACCAAGTGTAAAATATGAAGTGTTATTAAGCTGGTGAATCATTGAAGAGGTGCCAAATCACTTGATAAATACTGCACAGCCATTCAGATGGAAAAAAAAGTTTGCTGGTTTTTTTCATCTCACAACATTCCAGCAAACACAATTTCAGAGGGGTTAAACATTTAAGGAAATAAAGTGGGAGTACAAAAAAAGCAGAAAACACAGGTGAGTATTTCTGTGATCACAGGGAGAAAAAAATGGTAAAATAAAAAAGCAGTGAAAGGAACTATGGGCAAATTGTCTATTTGGGTACTTAAATGCTAAAAGAAATCTCTACGTCAAGAAACAAACTAAATAAAAGTTGGAAGGAAAACAGTGAACAGGAGAAAACATTTGCAACATAACCTTCATTTGATTTTCACAATATAGATAATAGTATCTGCATTTACACAGGAGGAAATGGAGGCCCAGATACTTTAAGTAATTTAGTCACTTGCCCAAAAGTCACTCAGCTAATGAGTGGAGGGCTGGAATCTGAACCCTTGGGAGCTGAACTCTGATGGCCCTTCACCTTACACTCAGTCTCCCGAACTAATAAAATAGCTGTAGAAAACTGGTATCATGTTTCTGTTTTCCTCTAATAAACAGCCATTTACTTTTCGATATATAATTTTGGTTTCTACTCAATTGTTTCCTAACTAGAATAAAAGAAAGCTCAATATTTAATATGAAAAAAAACCCAGCAGAATGATTATACCAAAAATTAAATAAGTGAAAAAAAAAAAAAAACAGGCCACAAGAAATGCTTTGGTAAGCCCCTCTGCCTGCTGAGCACCAGCAGCTCCTCCTGGCCCTTGATCTCTCTCGGGTCTGACGTCCCAGATGCTGACGAAGCCTTGTTCTGGAGGGTAGGTCCTCCCCAGCACCTCTCTCCTTGTGCTTCCTACCTCATCCACAGCCTGCAGTTTCGGGAGTCTGTACTATGAAATGAATCACCTCTTGTCTCTGGAATACACTTAGCCATCATGGGTACCTAGGAAACTATTTCTCAGAGACTCTACACAGTATTAGGATCTATTTGAAAGCACTCCCAGAGTGAAATAATTACTCCTTATAAATAACTTCAGTGCATCTATTAAGGCAAATCACCCCAGATTGTAATTATCTGCTCACCTGTCTGTTTTTCTGTTGAGCTCCTCTATTAAGCCCCTAATCCTTTGCTAGGCATTTTTCTCATGCCCACGTCTCCTGAATCTAGCACACAGCTCGAAACACAGTACGATCTGTGTAAATATCTAGTGAATGGGACCAAATTGCATGCTAAAACAGGAGTGCTCTCCGTTAATTTTAAAATGCATTTATTTGAGTTCTCCACTTCACAGCCCCTAAAATGCCAGAAGAATAGAAGGGAAAGCCCTCCGACACCATCGTGCAGGCCCTCAGGGAACCAAATGCTAGCAGAGACCCTTCTAGGTCACCACTGTCCTTTGGAAAAAGCATTAATCATTGGAATGAAAAGGTCAGGAAAATCATGGGACTGAGAAACTCAATCCCTCTCCTCTTCCTGGGTCAACTTCCACAGCAGGGATATCCTAAAGAGTATCTAGGTCTGGGTCTGACAGTTAAATGCAGATTAAAATGCAGATTGCAACATGGTCTGGAAAAAAGAACACAGTGAAGGTACAGCTCATGGTGTGAGGAGGGCCTTGTAAGATGGAACAACCTTCTGATGAGCTTCAGGCCTCGAGAGCATGAATAGTCCATGGAGTGCATCCAGGCTTCCAAGTCACTGCCAAGCAAGCTCTCTGCAGGGACCCAGTGGTCCATCACATGGCTCCCAACTCAGACAGGGGCAGCTGTCCATGTTCATTCTGCTCTTCTGCCTTGACAAAGGCAAGAAGTGGAACTCATCTAGGAAAGACCCCCACTCCTGCCACAGCCTTATGTATTTCCTATATAATCTCACTGTAGTATCTTTATTATCAGTAGCAGACTTTTTGAGCCCATACTCTGTTCTAGATGTTTTTTCCAAGGTGTCAGGATACAAAGAGGAACATCATGCCTATGGAATTTGTTGCACCCATTTATAAGGAATTCCCCGTCTAATGTGTGGGCCAGAAGTGCATACCCATATACAAGAAAGAAAAATCCTTAAGAGATTGGCTTCGGAATGAGTGGCACAAAGATGGCAATGCAGAATGAAGGAGAAAGAGTGGAGAAACTGCATCTAGAGGCATAAGGGACCCAGTCCTAGCAGTGTCCCTTAAGGATGTGACAAAGAAAAGTGATTAAAACATATATACTTTGGAGTAAGACAGACCTGGATTGAAATGCCTGCTCTGCTACTTCTAGATTCTGAAACCATAGATTCCGCCTCTTGCAGCATCAGTTTTCTTATGAAAAATGGGGAAAGTAATATTTATTATAGATTAGGGTGAAAGATTCAGTCTGCCTGTCTCCCCGTAGTCAAAGCATCACTGTCCCATAGCCATGGCCAGGGCTGTCCCTGAAATGCCCTTTTGGTCTATACATCCATCCCATGCCCTGGGGCTGCTGGGACCACCAAGGGATCCTAGTCTTTCACTTCACTCTGTCCCCTGAGTACTGTCCTGAGCTGCATCCGCTGTGGCCCTGTTCATCTCCGCATGTTGCTGTTGGCCCTGGGCCCTGCCAATCCAGGTGCCTCTGTGGAGTCGCGTTGGTCTCCAGTTGCTGTTATTATGCTACTACCATTAGCTGCTTTTATCAGACGGCAGACTGACAGGCTTGTGTTTCAAGCAAGTGCAAGTGTGTGAATTCATTCATTTAAAACATTTGTTGAACTCACTGTGCACTGACCATTATTCAGACAATTTGATACAATAGTGAGCAAAGCTGACCCAAACCCTATCCTCATCCTGAAGTTTGCAGTGTAGAAATACCTCTTCTCTTCCATTGTCATTTCTGGAGGAGAGAACAACACAGTGTCCCTCTGTCCCATGTTGAATTCTTTCTCAAGATCTCTGCAGCACCGTTGAAGTTTAGCCTCTGTTCCCACTACTGGCACTGTCTAACAGCACCACTTGATTCCACTAGATCAGCCCCAGCCCCTGCAACTTCCATTTTGCTCAGGTCATAGCAAATGTCAGTAAAATTTACTCCTAATTCTTGGAATCCCTTGATCCCAACCAGATTGTTTTCAAAGAGGATACTTCTATTTTCATTGGCTCACTTTCATGGTTGTCAGGAGTGTGATACTGGACGGAATAAACAAGGAATAGTTCTGAAAAGTGCTAAAGGTGTTGAAGAATGTCAAGGTCATTATTCCCTTTATTTAAATGAAGATTTGCTTCTTGTTTCTTCCCAGCTTGGAAGGGTTGGGGGAATCTCCCCCATCTTTTTGATGCCCACACATTCTAACCTTTACAAGCCCTCACCCATTACTTTCTCTTTCTCTGCCTCCATGCCAGTTGTCTTATCTTTGTAATAGGAATACTAGCCATACTGACCTCACAGAGTATTTTAAAGGCTGAGTGTAGTACACTGGGTTATGGAAGCCTGCACACAGTAGAGTGGGTAAGGATGGCAGCTTTGGAGACTGGGATCCTGACTTCATTATTTTCTCTGAGGGACCTTAAGCACATCACTTTACCTCTCTGTGCCTTGTTTTCTATAAAATAAGGGACATAAAAGCTGCTTTAAAAATTGTTATAATGACTTATAAATCATGACTGTAAAGTGAATGACACAGAGTCTCACATAGTAAATAGTGACTGCATGCTAGCTACTGATTATATGATGATGTTACTACATTGTACGCTTCCCCTTGTCTCAATAAGGCTTCTTGATTTGCTGTTTTCATCTTCTCTCTTATGCAATTCTCTGTAATTCCTGTGTAGGGAAAGGCTAAGCTGAGTATGACACAGAATTTGGAGACGGTTTCTGTGTTCTGGATCCAAATGTTGCAGGGTCATGGCAGAGGAGGGGATCTGCTGGGGGGCAAGCAGTTCCAGGAGCACAAAGCCTACGCAGCTGTGGGCAACCCCTTTGTGACCCTGGGGAACCCTGCAGTGTGGCACCAGCACCCTTCCCCATGAGGGCTCACTGTCCTCTCCCATCCTTTGATTGTCCTCACCTGTGCTGGATTCATCTGGACCACCCACGGTATATCTGTGTTCGTCACATTACTCTGACGTATTCTCTGGTCATGCTTCTGTGTGTGCTCTGGGATTGCTGGCATGCATGTTCACCACCACTACTGCTGCGTGCCTGGTGTCCTCTACCCTGGGACACTTTCCCAGCCTCCTGCTCAAATTCCCTCCCTCCTCTGTTGTCCTGTAGGTCTCATATTTTCATCATGTACTTTTCACACCCACTAACAGTGATTTTGGATTGAACCCTATGGAATGAAGGTCATATAGATTGAGCCACATGAAACTGGGACATTTGATCATTTTTGACCATTTGATATTTTTACATAATTCAAACTAGTATTTACCCACCTATTAAAATATTACCCACTTTCACAAGAAAGAGCAAGAACTTTTACTTTATTTTGTCAACACTGGTTACAGTGCTTGGGACATGGTTGGTACTTAAATCGTGTATATTAAAAAACCGAATGAGGCACATGAAATGCTTTATACAATCTGAAGCCCTCTCTTGACATAGGGATTGCTGCAGTAAAACAATTGGACATATCATGACATTAGCATTAAAATATGACCTGTCCTTACCAGCAGAGTTGGACATGAAAAGGGAAGTCTATGTGAGACCTTGGATCATGTAAGTCAGAATATTTTCCTGAGTCCTCAGAGGTCAGGGGCAGCCATGGGATGAGCAGGTGACACTTTGGAGAGTACCTCATCCATCTTCTAACCTGATCTTCTCTCTTTGCTTTATATGTTGATGCTCCAAAAATCTTTATATATGTATAGTTTTTGCTGCTTATAAGGAATTGGAAAATTGGCTCAACAGATGTTGTGGATTCACTGAAGAATTTCAGGTAGGGGAATGCCTTGTTGGTACTCATAATTGTTGGGCAGTATGCTAGAAGCAAGCACAGATGATAAATGCAGAGTTCGAGGCTGTCAGCTGCCAAAGAGGAGACCGAAGAGGAGATGATGCCAGAGATGCTGAATCCTGAATTTAGACCACAGAGGCAGGAGTTGAGAAGGGAGATGGATTGGAAAGACAGAAAGGATTTTCATGTCATCGGAGGGGAAGGGGAATTGACAGAGGTAATCTGCGCTGATCCCAGGTTAGGGGCAATTGAGGGACTGTGTGGTTAGTAATGCCATTTTCTGTTATAGGTGCTTTAAGAAGGACAGAGATCATGCATCTGATTGGGAGGCATCACTGTACAAGTCTGGAGTTGACCTGGCAAGGAGGCTATATAGGCTAGGCACTGACCTGTGGTTTGGTTTATTTTTCTTATTTGATTGCTATGGAAAGGAGGGCTCAGCAAAGCTGCTTGAGTGACCAGAATGGAAAAAAGCCAGGAAGATATAGGACTTGTCTTGAACCAGGTCTACTACGTTTTTAATCTCCTCACTGTCTGTCCACCTACTAGAAAGTCCTACTGGAGTTGATGAATGTCAGCTCCCCCGCCATTCTTGGCCTCCTTGGGATTGGAGTACTCAGAAATTGGCTAGTGAGCACTACTTTTAGGATTTTAATTAATCATTAACTGGTTGCCCTCTGAGCACTTTCTGCTCCTGCTTTAAATTTTTAGACAGATGGCAGGCCATTATGTCCTCAGCTTTGTCACTGTTCACATGGCAGCTGAAATAATCAAGCACAGACTCGGAGAAGGATCATAACTCATTATAATTAGTCTTCTTTGATCACTTGTCCTTTGTCCTAAGTACAGCAGCAACATTTAATTGTAGCTGAAGTGTTTGTCCAGAGCAGCATCCAAGCTGTTCCCTCTCTCCCTCTCTGTCCATAAGCGAACAAGAGCCCAAGGACAGCACCAATATAGAGAAGCCATATCCCCTTGAAATAGCTACCATGCAGTAGAGAAAGGACTGGGTTTAGAAGAAAAGAGCTATGGGTGGGCTCTCCCTTGATTATGTCCATTAGTATTGTCAGTTAAGGAATGCTGTAAGGGGTTAGAAAAGGGACTAACATTACATGAGGGCCTGTTGTGTGCTTGGTAATCTGCTGATACGACCTCACTTGATCCAAGGCTGAATGGCTGGGCAAAATCATAAAGCTACCACATGACAGGGCCTGGAGGCAAACCCTCATCTCCCTGAATCTGAGCTCATGCATCTGCACAGGTTAGTTCAGCTGCACCCCCATGGAGTAGAATTATTTAGCAAACCAAATAATAAAAGAAAATAGATACCATCCTAATACTGTGTGACTCCTGAAGAATCGGCATGAGGGCTGACACTCCGGTGGTGGGGGGTGAGGGGAGCGTTGCTGGGTGATACATTGTTGCTAATGAATTCCCCCCTCCTCTGCTAATGAAAAATATTTTATCAAGTAAAGTAGTAATGCTATCTTGTGTCTGTAGTATGATTTCAAATTTAGTAATTAAAAAAAGTGTGTGGCTTACCTTTCAATCCTTATTCTCACTCACTTTAGTTCCACAGGGCTCTGAGTCTTGTGAATTAGGTGAGGAAAGGGATATTCGGACCATTTTACAGAGGAGGAAATTAAGGTGTAGAGGGTGTTACCACCACTGGGGGATCAGGTAGCTTTTAAATAATCAGATCCTAGAATGTAGATTTATATGCTCCCTCCAAAAAAGAATGCAAGCAGCAGCAAACATATGTGAAGAATTATGCTCAGAAAAATTCTTCTTAGAGGCTGACATTCACCTCCAAGTCATATGGTTAGGATTTGCTTCATTCCACTTTTCAATTTTTGACACTAAGTGATAATTATAGAGCCTGAGAAGCACCCAGTGTATTTGCAACAGCTAATTGACTCCAAGGAGGGAAGGCTGATTGTGCAGTAGAATCCAAACTACCAATTAAAAGAGAAGGATTCCACATGCACATGATCTCCAGGATATTTATATCCCAGAGAACTGAAAAAGCCAGCCTTTCCTGCCACTATGGAGACAGCCTGCGAGTCCATCGGCCTGTCCCAGGGTAGTCAGCTGGAGGCCTGGGTCTGGCCAAGACCACAGCGAGGGCTGAAAGCCCTTCCCCTGCCCACCCCCAACCCCCAGTCTTAACAAGTGTTACAGAGGCTTCAGTTCTCAAGGTTAACATGGTAAATGCTGGCAAATGAAGTGATTAGATTCAGTGCACAGTGAGAAAGGAAATCAGGCAAATAGGAACTGCATCAAATTAATTGTCAGAAAATAGGCCTCAGAATAGACTAGTAGCATTAACTTGTGTACAGGGCTTTGGGATTTACAGAGTCCATGACCCTCACAACAGCAGTCACTTGAGAAGCAGGTATTATCCCCAACTTACAGAGAGCAAGTGCTCCCTATGTTCCACACGTCCTGGTGACAGAGGAGCCAGGACATGCATCTAGGTTTCTGACTCCTGTTCACAGCCCCACAGGGCTGCCTACGTGGTGGGGGTCAAGGGATGGTGGCAGGGGGTGTCCTAAGGTATGGTTTGGGGTTGATTCTCCTGGGAACCTTTTTAAAAAAATCCATCTTACTGAAGAACGTCTTTACAGCGGCATGCCCAAGAGGCTACAAGGCTAACAATAATGGGGGAATTAACTGAATAACAGGACTGGCACAAACAAACAGCCATCTAGGGTCTTAATTAGGCTCTGGCTGAAGCAGAGAAGGAACACATTTGTGGGAGATGGCTGGTTGACTAATTTGGTGTCAAGTTAGGAGTTTTCCCACTGGGATGTCTCAAGTCATTCACCATGTGATTAAAAAAATTGGATATCCAAGTCAGGGATTCCAAGAGGGCCAATTTATCTGGAGAAGAGAAGGCTTGCTTCCCCAAGGGCTAGCTCCATGGAGTAGATTGGCATGAGATTACTTTATTTTCCCTAACTAGTAGTTTAACTTAAAACACTTCTCAACCGAGAGTCCATTGTTTTTGTCCCAGTGACAAGGGCCCAAGGCCAGCTGTGTACCTGGGTGCCCATGGCTGAAAAGCAGCTGTCTCCAACAGAAGTGAAATAATGCTGGGAAGATAATTAGGATCATGGAAAAGCTGGAGGCCTGGGCTTAGGACCTGGGAGCCGAGGAGCTGGTGTGGAGGAGTGGAGACAGCACTGAAGTCACATGGATCTCATATTAAATATAACCTCTGCTTTCCACTGGTTGTGGGAGTAGGGCTATCATATTAAATTTTCTGAGCCCTTTTCAGTACCTTTAAAATGTGCATAATCATTTCTAAGAGGAGCTGTGCAGATCAGTTGGGATAGAGTACATAACAAACATCACCATGCACGCAGTGAGTACTCGGGGAATGGGAGCTGCTTCTGAGTCCGTCCAGCCCAGGAAGCCTCTGGAAAAGGTGGTCCTGACCATCAAAATGTACCTCATCTACGCTGAATGATTGCCTGACTGAGACTGAGCTCCCATCCTGCCTGACTTTACTGGCCCTGCCCCATTCCATTCCAGTGACCTCTTGTATTCTGGCCTTGACTGCCAGGCACCTGCTTCTGGCCTTTCTGTTTGTTGAATGATCCAAGACTTCTCACCTCTGACTGATCTCCTCCAGCCTTAGTCTCTCCTGTTTGGGAAGAGGCTCTGCCTGTGGAATAACACCCTTCCCCAGTCAGCCCCCACCCCTCAGGATCATGGACTCGGAGGAAGAGCCCACCAGCTCTTCTTCCCTGAAGAGACTATGCATCATGAGAGGCACTTGGGTAGGGAGATAGGATTACTGAAGCCATCCTCTGGCCCCTCTCCTTGACTCTTTGATAGATTCTCTTGGGAAGGGATCAGCCTCAATTGCTACTTTCTTTTGGAAACAGGCTTGTCTGATTGTGACCAGCTAGGCAAGGGTTCAATGAAACAAAATCACTGGACTAGGCCAGCCAGGGCCTAGAAATAGAGAGGCTCTAAGAGAAAACAGGTGTGCAGTCGGGGATGAGGAAGCTTGAGGAAAGCAGGTAGCCAAGTGACATGTACAAAGGCAATGAGTGATGACCTAGGAAGCAGATGAGGTCATTGCATCCCAGATTGGAGGCCTGGGGGTTCAATACCAGGCTCTGGAAACAACAAGACAGCATTAAGCAGCCAGCAGTTCCTCAAGAAGCCAGACAGCAGTGTGCTTCTGGGAAGAGGGTCAGAAACTAGAAGACTCTAGATCACCAAGTCAGCGCAGGGAGGAACATGGTGTGGCCTCCATCCTGGAAGGCGTTGATGTTTGAGCAGGGAGCTGATGCATCTGTTTAGGCACAGGACTCCAGAGCCATCTATGAGAGCAGCACCCACGGTGAGAAGTGGGGGCAGGGAGGGGAAACGTGTGACACTGGGCTCCAGGACTCTGGGTGCTTGCCCACTGACTAAGGGCAGTTGGCCACAGACTCTGACACAGAGCAAGTCCAGAGAGAGAGAGGCATCCGCAGAGAGCTGTGGGGACATGCAAGCTGGTAAATCCACAGATGGACATTGCAGAGCATCCATGAACTTATCAAAAAAATGGGACAGTTGTCTCGTTTTTGCCTGCTCCCCAGGTGACAGGATCAAGTGCAATGCCATGTGAAGGTAAACAGCACAAACAGTAAAGCACTGCCCTTTATTTATAAGCTTATTCTTTGACGATAGAACTGCTGGTATTTTTTGAGCTCCTCATAATGCTCACAAAATGATAGTTATTTAAATATTTGCAGTTATAGGTGTAGCAAGAGACATTCTGAGATTTTAACTTATGTTTATGCATTGCCTGTTTTTCCCCATCCAAGAAGGTTGCAGGCTCTAGGCTTCCTGACCTACAAGAGGCTTTTGTTCCTAATATTTGTTATCTTCTCCAAGCTGTAAAGAGAGAGAGCTTACCTCTGAGGGAAACAAGTAAAAATAGGAGAGGTTTTCCCTTGATCCAAAAACAATTTGCAACGTGGGTAGGAGGAGGGAGAATGTGGTTCCTAGGGAAGAGGGAACTTGCACCCCATTACCAGGAAGTATGCTAGGAAGGTGGCCTGCCTTCAGAGAGGGAAGTCTGTGCATCTATAGCATAGTGTCCCAGGACCCTGCCTACTGATCTAAAGGAGACAGGAGGACAGAGACAATAGGTCTGTCATTGGAAACCCATGGGGCTCGAAGCCAGTATGTCATGTGAGCAGAGATACTTCCATGGAGCTCAGGGGCATGCTGGA
The DNA here is from genome assembly GCF_040802235.1 of Manis javanica. Lineage (NCBI taxonomy): Eukaryota > Metazoa > Chordata > Mammalia > Pholidota > Manidae > Manis > Manis javanica. The sequence goes on from NC_133162.1 coordinate 68,561,484, forward strand.
AGAAGGAGTTATGGGTATGTTTGATTTTCTTTCCTCCTGGTCAGAGAAGGATATCTGGAGTTAAGTTTAAGTAGATTTAAAAGAAAAAAAGTACTATAACTTGTCTGCACACATATGTGTCTGTATGTATGTGGCTTGAAGATTGCACCACTTGTTCAATTGTTGTGTGATCATGTAACTCCTAAGGAAACTGGAGAATATTTCCTAGCATCTGCTACCTGCTTTTTCTGCTTCCAGCATGTCTCCAAGGCAGTCACGTTTGATCCTCAGAATAACCTATGAAGTATCAGTGTCCCCTTTTTATAGATAAGAAAACTGAGTTATTGATGGTTAAATGACCTTGCACTAGGATTTTGAGTTAGTATGGGAACTGGGAATTGAACCTGAATTGTGTGATTCCAAGGCACAGCCCCTGTCCACCACACTGCACTGGTCTCCCGAGAAGGAGGCAGTTAATGTGTCAGTGCTCACCTTCTGCAGAGGAAGAGCTGGTGGCTGCTGCAGTAGGTTTAATAACTGAGAACTGTGATGCAAAATAGTTCCCTTGAATTTATATATAAGTGCCAGCCTTTTGGGGAGAGCACAGCTGAGAGGCTGAATCTTTGAGGAGGGTGAGGTCACATTTTAGAAACCTTCAGTATGACCTAGACCTGTTTTATTTTGAAAAACGGTTATTATTCCCCCAGCCCTTCTTCTTCTTTTAAGTTGCAGCACCACAGAGGGAATGTCTGTGAATATGCTGGCATTGCCCAGGAGACAGGTGATACAAAGAAAACCTGACAGATTTCTCCTAGGCAGAGAATTATGTGAGGGGTACTGAGTTACAGCCAGGAATAGAACACACTGCAGATGCTGCAGTATGGGGATTGCCTCGCCTGCTATCAGCTGCTGCTGAGATCTATTGTACATAATTGAATCTTCAGCATGGCTGGGAGAAACAGATATTCTGATCACCTTTATTCTGGTGGAACTAAAAGGACATGTGGAAGGGGGAGGGGAGGGCAGAAGAGAGAGAGAGGGAGAAGGGGAGTGAGGCAGAAAAGGAGGGAGAGTGGGAATATCTATGTATTTAAATCAGTGACAATGGGATGGTGGGGGAAGAAACAAGCAGGGTTCCTGAACTGTTGCTGTAACAGAGCAGTTCCTATAGCTCTGGGACACAAGCTCCGGGTCAGCCAGTCCTCAGCTTCTTTGTGAAATGAATGAGCACACTTTTGACTTATCACATCTGTTCTGAAATAAGTTTGTAGGGCAACTACTATTATTCAACTTGCCCTGTTGAGTTTTCATTTGGCTTTTCAAAATTGGTACTTAGGGGGAAGGAGACATGTCCCCCACTTTCTTTTTTTCTTATCTTCCATGTTTTTGTCCTTCCATTTTTTCTTCTTGCTGCTATATACATTTATTGAGTACCTTTGTGTACCAGGCCCTGAGATAAGTATGAGGAAGACAGTGATCACCAGGCACAAAGAGCTCATTGTCTATGCTGTAAAGAAACCCAGGTGCATTGAGTATGTTCAAGGAGGAGCCACAGAGTAGAAGCATTTAATACAGACCTGGAAAGATGCATATTGTTTCAAGAGGCAAAGATGACCTCCTTTGCAGGGAAGGTAGGATACTGTCTGGAGGAACCTGGATGACCAAACTGATAGAGACATGAATTTCAGGTGTGATCGTTTCTATGCCATGTTGGTTAGGAGAGAAGTGAGTGCGCAAGGCACATCACTGGCCCGTTGGGAAAGTGGAGAGTGTGGTCTCTGAATATTTAGGAGTCTGGCTGGCCTCCCCTAGGCACCAGGCCTTGTTGAAGGTTCCTGAATGGGCCGACATCACTAGCTAGGCATGGGGACATGTGCTCATGTGGTCTGAATGCAGTAGCTCAACATATTTACTACTGGATATTGCAGTTCAGATAAGAAGGCAAGAAAGCGTGTGCGTCATCACTATTATTGTTAATCCTTCCTAATTACCTTCTGGATTATGGTCAAAACAGAGCCAGGAGTGATCATTTTCAGCTTCTATCTTTGAATGTGCATACTAAGAACTTCAATGTAATGGCAAAAGCTAATCGCTTTCAACTCATCCTATCTAATCAATTGCGTAAACTGAGCCCTCGTTTTGCCCTTTCAGACTGTTGAAGAGAAGGCTTCTGGGAGCCTGCCACCCAGTGAGAGATCTCCCTCTGGCTTCTTTATAACCTGTGTCTGAGACACAGACCTAAACTTCATGCTATAACAGGCATGGTGTCAAAGAACACCTATGGGTTTTTGAGCTCCCTTCTAAAACTTTATCTTCAAATGTTTATTAGGGTAAATTGGTTGTTAATATTTTCAGTAAAGATGTCCAGTGAGAGTTGGGTTGCTTAGTAGAAATTATTGAAGTCTTGGAACCAGGCGAGAGCTAGTTGAAAGTTCTAGTTGGTCACCATTCATGGCCTGGGTAACTTTGTGCAAGTGGCTTCAATTCGAGGCTTCGGTTTTCTCCTGTCATGAGAATGTGTTAAAAGATAGAATGTGTAAAACATATAACACTTAGTCAATAAAAGAGAATGATCAGTATTTAACATGGTAACTGCAGACACAGAAATAATGGGGAGATCAACAGTGCTTTGATAAGACTAGAAGTGTCCTAAGGATAGAGTTTATCAGAGGCCTGTTAGCACTGAATAGTACTTTACAAAGACAACTCATAACCTCAAGGCAGATGTAGGCAGTGCAGAGGACCCAGCTGGACAGGGCCTCATCCCTGTGTCACAGTCACAGGGCTCATAGTCCTCTAGCATTGTTTGCACTCTGATCAGTCCTGGCCCCATTGCTCGGCATCAGCTTCCCAGACCCTCCTTTTCCACACAGTTACAGTTCCTGAAATTAAGTCTCAACTTGCCTTCCTGGGCACAGTCCTTAGCTGAGGTGAGAGGTTTCAGGCTCCCTCCTGGGGTCCTCCTCCCCTACTCAGCCCATAGGGATCTCTGTTTGGATAGCCAGCTCCCACCCCATTCCCAAGACTGCTGCGCACACAATCCCCCATCTCCCAGTGCCTTATAGTTGTCTGTCTGCTCTCATGGCCCCTAAGCCTCTCTGCTCAAGAGCTGGCAACGACTCTAGGCTCCTTCATGCACCAGAACTCCGACCTCTCCCTTTTGGACCCTTTCTGCTCAGCCCCATTCAAGTCCTTTGTGGTACCTGATTACCTGCTGTCTACCACTGACCCTCAACATACAGAGAGCATGGTTCATTCTGAAGGCATTTCTTATGTTATTCCTTTGGCCCGATTCAAATGACATCTTCTCTCCAAGGTATATTATACACACACGTGTATTTGTTACCAATAGGTCAAATCTTCCCGAAACGAAAGTTCCTAACGTAATTTCAGGAAAAAATTAAAGCTGAAAGGATATATTAATAACTGAGCTTTGCATACCTTTCAAAGTTTAGAGCCATATTATAATTGATTCATTCAGCAAATAACTGCTGAGCATCTGCTATATGAAGGGTTATGCATATATATGTGCCAAGAAGAGTAAATTACTAAGTAAGAGTAGATGGTGGATATAAAATCATAATTGCAATTAAATATTTACTACAGTAAATACAGTTTCACTTTCATGTAAGTATAATCCTTTAAATCTTCAAATTAATCTTGGCCAAATTCTTAATGTGATTTTACCATCTATAATAAAGAATTGCTAAGCATTTGAAAAATCAAATAGTTAATTGAGAGCCAAAACCTGGGATTCTGAGAATATTTTACTCAAAATATGTTTATTATGGATGTACCGGTCACATATAGATGCATATATAACAATATGGGTATACAACACAGGAAGTCCTTAAAACACATTAATTAAGTGATGGGAGATACACTTTCTACAACAAAACAAAATAAAGCAGACCTGAAGTATTTAAGTGACAGCAGTCCAGTTATTGTATTTTTGATGATAGAGAGAGGTTGATTTAAGGAATTTGTGCTGACTTTCAGTAAGTCTTCTCCCTTAAAAATACTGCGTTATGATAGAGGCTACTTTACAATATTTTCCAATGGGTTATCAAACATCTCCATTCTATGGATTCCCCACTGGGCACCCCTGTCCAAATAATGTGCATTTCTACTTGCCTAATTCATTTAACAGGACAATAGATGCCTCAGGGGAGACATTTAACGTCTTTCTTCAGAAGGACTCCTGTGAGTGGTAATGAAAGCCAAATATGTTTTGCCCTTCACTTCCTTCTCTTCCCATTATCTCACATAACAAGAATTAATTAGTGCCCTGCAGTCTTTTACTTTAAACTGTACTTAGACTCATATACTTAGTGATTTGTTTTGTTGTTGTAGTTTTGAAATGTTTTCTCCTTTATACTTGAAAATGCCAGAGCTGCTTCTAGAATCTCTAAAATAAGCCAAATCAACAGCAGGAACAATGCTGCCTTCTCTGAGTAAATACCCAGTTTTCGCTGAGGGAAGGGGTATGGTGCAGGCATCATAAAGTGCTGCTCATTCTCCTTGTGAGCTGATACAAAAACAGTCTGCTAAGCTCACAATATACCAACTACAGCATTTCAGCGAAAGCAGTGTGGGCTTTCTGTGAACACACCCAACTGTTGATACACATTCTAAAGCAACACTGTGATTGTACAGCCAGTGAAAATGGTAATGATCTTCACATGATATCCACACACATGGGCTTGCTTTTCTGTAGTGTTCAATTTATCAAGTGAAAATAGAGTGCCTATTCAGAACCAGCCACAGAACTGTGTGTTGTATTAAGAAAGGAACTTTTCTGTGTCCTTGTGGAGTTTAAAGGGTGGTAAGTAATGAGAAAAGTGGAAGATAAATGAATTATAAGACAAAATATAACCAGTATCATGGAGAAATGCATCAAATGTGGTAAGGAAGAAAAAAATTATTTTTGGTATAAAAGAGTCAAGAGATAGGGTTACATTAGAAGACTCCCCCGGGGAATTAAAACTGCGACAGCCACCAACAAAACCTGACCAAAATAACTATGTAAGTGTTCTGGAAATCCATCAAAGAATCTACAGGAACAAGCAAACACCCAATCATGAAAAAGCCACATTCAAAATGGTCTGAGATGGCATGGCATTTTTCTTATCCTTGCCCCACCCCCTTCCCACTGCAGCTCGGCATAGTTTGGAGTAAACGGTGGCTTAGGACCCAGTTCTCTTCATGAATCAGGGAGATCAGAGAGGACTGAATTTACAACATTTTAACCTGTCTGTGGACTGCCTGAGGGATTGGTCTCTGTGCTACTTCTCTCCAAGTTCAGAGAGCTAAAAGCAGCTTGCATCTCAGGCTAAGAGAGGAGGCCCTGGGAAGCAATAGGCATGGCTCATGAAAATTGCAAGGGCACTATAGACCTGTGGATGCCTGAAACAAGACATTACTGACTGATGAATTCAATAGACAGCTAAGGGCCCAAGAATAATCAGGAGTGAGACTCTTAGAGGATGTATAACATTTAAATATATGGGAAAATTGTCAATATATATATGTGTGTGTGTGTGTGTGTGTGTATGTATATATACATATACAATTTTAGAAGATATGTATATCTCAAAAATGCCAGAAAAGACCTCAGGCCTTTATACCAGGCTAATGAGTGAATGTCTTCCCCTGCATGGCACCAGTCTGCTAAGACTGGGAAAGGTTGTGGTATTTTTTTCAAGTGCCCAGTTTTTAATAAAACATTACAGGGCATACAAAGACACAGGAATGCACATTAAAAGGAACAAAATAACCTCCAGAAACAGTCCTTGAAGAAACACAGGCATTGGACTTAACTAGCAAAGACTTGAAAGCAGTTGTCTAATGTTCAAAGAAGTAAAGGAAAACATGAAGAAGAATTAAAAGAAATCAGGAAAATGATATATGAACAAAATTAGAATACCAGCAAGAGGCAGAAATTATAAAAAAGAACCAAACAGAAATTATGGAGGTTAAAGAACAATAACTAAGTTAAAAAATTCACTGGAGGGGCCTAAGAGCAGACTTAGGCAGACACAAACATCAACAAACTTGAAGAAAAGCCATTTAAATGGTCGTGTGTGAGAAGCAAAAAGAAAAAAAGAATGATAAAAAGTGAACAGACTCTAAGAGGCTTATATGACACCATCAATAAGGTCAATATATGCATTATGGGAGTTGCAAATGAAGAGAAAGAAAGGGACAGAGAACTTATATATGAAATAATGGGTGAAAACTTCCCAAATTTGAGTAAAGAAAAGGACATACAAATGTAAGAATCTCAGTGAACTTCAGGCGGGATAAACCCAGAGACCTGAACTGAGATACATTACAAACAAACTCTAAAAAGTCAAAGGCCAAGAAAATCTTGAAAGCATACAGAAAAAAACAACGTGTTATATACAAGGGAACCTCTATAAGATGGTAAGCCAAAACTTCTCAGGGAAAACACTGCAGACCAACAGAGTGGTATAATAAAATGGAAGTGCTGAAACAAAATAAAAACAAACAGATGACCAACTGAGATTTCAAATTAACAACTTAACTTTACACCTTAAGGAACTAGACAAAGAAGAACAGGAAAACCTAAAGCTAACAAAAGGAAAGGGATAATAAAGATTAGAGCAAATTTAACCAAAATAGAGAATAGAAAAAAACAACAGGAAAACATCAATTAGACCAAGAGTTGTTTCTTCAAAAAATAAATAAATAAATAACAAAATTGACAAATCGTCAGTGATATTGACTAAGGAAAAAAAGACTCGTTCAAATTTAGAAATTAGAAAAGGGCTTTTACTACCAATTTTATAGATATAGGAGGACTATAAGGGAGTACTGTGAACAATTATACATCAACAAATGGATAAATGAGATGATATGGAAAAATTCCTAGAAATGCACAAACTTACAACTGAATAGTGAAGATATGGAAAATTTGAATAGACAGAAGCTATTAAAGAGATTGAATGTATAATCAAAATTCTCCCAACAAGAAAAGCCCAGGAACAGATGGCTTCACTGATGAATAGAACAGAAAGCCCAGCAATAAATTCTTACATATACAGTCAAACGATTTTTGACAAGAGTGCCAAAACAATTCAGTGAAGAACAGACAGTCATTTCAACAAATGGTAAGGAGAAGACTGGATATTCACATGCAAAATAATGAATTTAAACCCTTACCGTGCATCATATGAAAAATTAACTCAAAATGGATCAAAGACTTAAATATAAGAACCAAAACTACAAACTTCTAAGAAGAAAAGATGTGAGAAAAGCTTTGTGACATTGGATTTGGCAATGATTTCTTGGATATGATGCCTAAAACCAGGCAACAAAAGTAAAAAAAAAATAGATAATCTGGATCACATTAAAATTATAAATTTAAAATTCTTTGTATCAATGCAGTGAAGTTCAATCCATGGAATTGGAGAAAATATTTGAAAATCATATGTTTTATAAGGGGTTAACATCCAGATTATGTAAGGAATTCCTACAGTTCAGTAACAGTAAAACAAACAACCTGATTTAAAAAATGAGCAAAGGACTTGAACAGGCATTTCTTCTTAGATACATGAATAAACACATGAAAGATGCTAAACATCAGCAGTTGTTAGGTAAATGCCAATCAAAACCACAATGAGGTACCCCCTCACACCCATTAGGGTGGCTACTATTATAGATAAAGCCAAACAAAACCAGAAAATAAAGAGTGTTGCCAAAGATGTTGACAGTTTGAAACACTTGTGCACTGTTAGTGAGAGAATATGTGCAGCTTCCGTGGAAAATGGTATGGCAGTTCCTCAAAAAAAATAGAATTACTATATGATCCAGCAATTCCACTTTTGGGTATATACCCAAAAGAATTGGATGCTGGAACTCCAAGAGCTGTTCAAACACCCATTTTCATAAACTCATTCACAGTAGCGAAAGGTGGGACCAGCCCAAGAGTCTATAGATGGATGAATGGATAAACAAAAGGTGGAATATACAGACAATGAAGTATTATTCATCCTTAAAAAGGAAGGACAGTCTGACACATACTACAACACAGATGAATCGAAAAGACACTATGAAATAAGATAAGCCAGGCCCAATAGGACAAAGTATTATGGGATTCTCCTTACATTAGGTACCTAGAGTATTTACAGATACAGAAAGTAGAATGGTGCTTCAAGGAGCTGGGTATAGGGAGAAATGGGGAGTTATTGTTTTATGGTTATAGAAATTCAGTTTTACAGGAGGAAAAAGTTCCAGAGATGGATGATGATGAAAGTTGCACAGCAATGTGAAGGTACTTAATGCCACTTCAAAATGGTTAAAATAGTAAATTTTATGTTATTTTAATTTTACCACAAGACAAAAGTAAACTAAAAAGTAAGAGTGCCAAGAAGCTTTACAGGAAAAAAAATGATCTGAGATGAGCCCTGAGGAATGGGTAAATTAGTTCAGGAGTCTTCCTCTGATGGAGCAAGTCTGGCGTGGGCCAGAGTGGATAGTAGAATCTCAGTGTGAAACCCAATTGGAAAGCATGGTGGGCCAGCGTTGGAAACACTGATGTGCACAAAGGTCCAAATAATAAAAAATAGGAGCCATGTGTGGGGACTTTCATACTGAGAGCCATGGGAACTGGTGGAAAGATCACCAGAGGGCCCCACAGTGTACAAGTTAACCTCAAACCATGGCTGTGACCTGAGGCAGGGGCATACGAGATACATAGGAGGAATTAAGGGTAGATATGTCAGGGTCTGAGGAACACAGGTGGGCAAAGTGAGTTCTAGAAAAAAGAACATGATCAAGGCATGAAGATAAGACATGGTTTCACTGAAATGAGTAAACCATAGTAGTACTTCCTATTCGCATACGCAATTCTACGCTCAATCCCCAATAAACTAGGGGGAGTGTTAGCATTAATTCTATCCATCCTCGTACTAGGTAACGATGCCAACATGTGGCATTACAGATTTAACATATATTGTCAGAAGGCCCCATTAGCTGGGTTGTATTATTTTCCCTTTCTTTGTGGTTAATTTACCTACTATGCATCAGAGCAAGTATTTGACTACAAAAACTTAAGTCCGTACCTTCGGCCACTGATGCTATATAGAATTAACTAGCTCGGTTTAATACAGCATAGAGTTATTTAGGTCAGATTTTTAAGGGCTGACCAGATTGTGGTGTTTATAGGACATTGTAGAACCTCAAGCATTTTTAGCAGGCAAGAGATGAGAATTGAAATTGCTCTGAGAAGACATTTTGACAACACACATATGAAATAAGTTGGTGAAAGGCAAACTCGAAATTAAGATCTGTTTAAACTCAAATGAGGTCGCAGACTAGGAATGTGTGGAATGAATCATAAAGCTTTGAGAAATGTGAATCAATTTAATTTAGCAGCTAATTAGCTAAAGGGAGCCAAAGGGTCTGCAAGAGTTTACAGTGACTCTGGGGCATCCAAAACTGTGCTGAGGCCAAGAATTTAGTGATGTAAGGAGGAGTAAGAAAAGGAGCTATTCTGAATTGGTTAGAATTAATTGCAGAAATCCCCAGCCAAATCTCTGGGATTTGAAGAATACATTTTTAAGATGCATAATTAATCTGCAAGTAATAACATGAATCCTAAATACTCAGGAAGCTCAGTGCTACCATAGGTGTTTACTAGGGCACAGTAACCTCTGTTAACTGGGTGAGGTTTTAGGTGTTAGGCAATCACAGCACTGCTCCAGCCATTTGAGATGACACTGGGTCTTTCCTGAAAATTAGTTTGAGGTCCTTTAGACTTATCCTATTATGTCCTTTTATATGTCATACCAGTGTAAACTTGGAAATAATTAAAGACAATAGACAAGAACCTTCTCATCTTTTTCTGTATTCTTTTATGTAGGGAATAATTGATTGGGTGAAGTGGATTATATTTCAATATTCAGACAGGCTCCTTTTGTTATTACTTTCGACTTTTTATCTGCTTTTTAAATTACCCTGCCTATTTCTAAAGCACAGAGCGGTTCTCTTGTGTTTCTTTTTCGGTGCAAGACAATGTGGAAAGGCTCATGGCATAAAGTTGAAGGATATCCGCTATCCCATTTAATATCCTTACATAACTCACAGTTTTAGAGAAATAGTCCTTTGAAATTAATATTAGATAATGTGATAGAGTAGAAGAAAGCATGGAAGTTGGAGTCAAACTGACTTGATTTTCAATACTGGGGCTGGCACTTAAGAGCTATGCTGAAGAATTGAATTAAATCATTGAGCCTCTGTTTCTTTGTCTGAGATATGGGAATAATAATACCTCAGGCTCATGGTTATTAAAAGGGTTAAATTATATAAATATGGCATGATTTGACCTACACACTCTGTGTGTGTGTGTGTGTATATATATATATATATTTGAAATATAGTAAAAAAGAGCCTACCATTCAAAAAACGTGTTTCTGCCTTACCCTAAAAAGGAATACCAAATGTTTTTGAGGTTTATCTATTACAATAAATGAAAAACGTCAGACACAAGAGACCATGTACTCTATGATTCTATTCATATGAAAGGTCAAAAATAGACAAACGTGTTAAGACAAAAAGTAGATTAACAGTTGTCTAGGACTAGGAGGCAGGGTATGAGCAAGAGGTTTCTTCTGGGGATGATTAAAATACTCTAAAATTAGATAATTGATTGTTGCACTTCTCTGTAAATATACTGAATGCACTTTCAACAGGTGAATTTTGTAGTATGTAAATTTTATCTCAGTAAAGCTATTAAAAGTAAAAGGCATTTCTATTTGCTGACCTGACTATCCTAAATAAAGTAATCCTTGCCTGTGGAAAATGGGAAACATTTTTTGTGCAGGTAGAGTGGGAGCAGAAGAAGGGATTTCTCATGTTTCTTTCTCTAAATGTCTGTCTTTGTATTGGTGTATTAGTCAGTTCTGTTTGGTAATAAATAACTCCCCAAATCACAGAGGCTTAACGTAAATTGCATTTGGCATTTGGTCAGATCTGTTGGTTTCTTGTCTGCTCTACTCAGTTCTGCTTAGTGCAGGTCTACATGTCTTCTCCTTGAAGCAGCTGTGGTAATGGGATGTGCTGGTTCTCACGCCATAGGACAAATGAAGACTTAGTCATGCCAATCAGCTCTTAAAATTCCTGTGCAAACAGAGTATATTTCACAGACATTCAGATATCCTTGGCCAGAGCAACTCACGTGGTTAAACCTAGTGCCAATGGAAGTGAACACACACCTTCCATGGAATGAGGTGATTATGAATATTTGAGAACACTAATACAATAAGCCAGTCTCTTGGTGTTGAGGGAAGACCTGTTCAGCATCCTCATGAGAACTTAACCTTCCATCAGTGCCTTCAGTCCCTTCTTATCTCATTTTGTTCCTTTTTAACTAGGTTCTTTCCCTTTATTTAAATCCAGAGTAAATTTATAAATTTGTAAATCGACAATTTATAAGTTGTAAATGTAAGTAAATGTAAATCTGGCATCCTACTACAAAAATATCATCCAACCTACTGATATTCCTTGTTAGTACCTTGTACCTTCCATTCCTTATATTACCAAACTTCAAAACTAGGACCAGTTAGTGTCACTCCTGTTTTGCTATCAAATTTAACTATTTACATTCAGTTCAGTCCTTTCAATCTATTGAAATTTCTCTTTCTAACGCTTTTCAGTGCCCTTAATTGCCAAAACCCATGACATTTGCTTCAGCCAATATTTATTTTGCTGTTGGTGACATTTGTCTTGTAAACTTCTAAAATGCAGAATCTCTGACTCCCTTTGCCTACCGAAGTTCCCATTCTTCTCTCCCTCCACTCTCTTCCAGGATGAGCTCCTGTAATACCAGGTCTTCAGTTTTTACTTCTGAGAGTGTGACCCCCTTATTGACATGTTTGTTTCAGCTTTCTTGGGTCAGGAAACTAATGCCCAAAAATGATTGCTGTGTTTAATAACCTTTATTATGCATATTATTCCTACTCATTTTTCTTAAGCAGGCTGGAAACAGAAAGCAAGTTTTCTGAAAAATTTTAAAGCAATCTCAGGTGTAATGATTTTACTCATAAATGTTGTCTTATGTAGCTGAAAGCAATTTGCAGTTTGTAAAGTACAACTCTAGGGTAGAATAAAACATTATATTTTTAGAAGTACAGCTTTGTTTAATACCTGTGTCTTGGGCAAGGATTCAGAAGCCCAGTATTAAGTTGATAACAAATCAGTATGTGTGGGCATACGTTATGACATTCACATGTTAACCAGGGAAAGAAAGGAAGAAAATGGGGTTGTATTGCTGAAGATCCTTTCTCTCTGCCAGGTACTTTATGAAACTTTATTATTTATTGTTTTTAACAACACCACTAGGTAACTAGTGTGACCTCCAGTTTCTAACAAGGAAATAGGTAATTTGAGAACTTAAGTAATACATATGAAGTCATATTAATGTGACTGGCAAAACTTCATGTCGTACCAGGGCTACTCAACTTGCTGCTGTGTGGGGGTGGGGGTGGGGGGCAGAGGTGGCATTTCTGGAACTGTAATTGTCTTATTAGCAAGTACAGTTCACATATAATAAAAGTCCAGCATATGGGGAAAGTTGCAATAATATTAGCCAATATGAGCAAGTGGGAAAATCTTTTAACTGATATAAGTTGGGTAACAAATCATTTTAGTTGGGTAAAAGAAGGAGCCCTCAGTCTAAGGGGCTTCCAGAGCTGAGAATGACATTCCTTAGGTACACTCCACACGCTCTTTGTTAGCCTCTCAGCTACCGCACTGAAGCTGGTGCCACCAATCCACAACCAATCCCAGAATGCAAGGCTGAACGGTCACACTGTGTCCTGAGCTGTCTGCAACAGTACCACTGCAGATGAACACAGCTTGACAGGCCTGCCCCCCGGCCCCAGCCCATCCATGCACACAGTGCCCGCTGCCAGTTGCAGTGCAAAGGAGCCTGCCTTCTTCCTGAGATGGCGGCACTATTTAGGAGAAATGCTGCGGTTGTCAGCAACATGATACAGCCAAGTTTCAGTGTCTGGCCTTTCCTTCTCAGTCTTTGTGTCTGATGTCAGCTCTTGCCTCCAGAAGCCAGGATCCCAGTGCGTAGATGTAGAGTGTCCTCTTCACTCCTCTTTCTCCACAACTCTTTCATGACTTCCTTAAACCCCTGTCCCTCCTCCCCATTTGTCTCTTTAATCAATACAATGCATTGCTTATGTACAGTATGCCTTATATTGAGAAATGATGGAGTTTGGTAATTGTGAACTTGAACTCTGTGTCATAGAGCCTGGGATTGATCCTGTTCCCCCACTGTGACTGTAGTTTCTAACTGGTTAAGTAATACTCTTTTCCTCATCAGGCTGTTTTGAAGGCTCAATCAGTTCTGGAAATGTCAATAGAAGGACTGACCATGGCTTTTAACAGAATGAGTTGTCAATAAATGTTAACTATTATTATGTTTACTATTATTAGGATGCCATGCAAGTCTATATACTTTTTTTGTCCCCAGTTGGCACTTCTGTGTTACTCCCATCAGTTACATTTTGTCGCAGGCAGTCTCCTGGCTTTTATGTAGATATCCCCTCTTTTTTTCACCTTTCACATCCAGTTCTATCCATTTTATTTTAAAATATTTCACTCCTGAATGTTTCTTCTCCTCACTGTTACCATATATTTTGGTGAGTAATTAACTGTGCTTTTAACCATACATTCGGTGGCCTCCCTGAGATGCTGGGAAGAACAAAATGAAACAGATTTAAAACATTATCTGCGAACTCCTAAGTACTATTTGGTTAAGTGAATGATGACCTTATTTTACTAGATAATATAATTTTGAATGAATGAGACATTCACTTCCAGAAATATTGTATACTAATCTTCATTTTCCTTCTGGCTTATCATGCCAAAGTTGTTTTTTTTTCCTTGGAAATGAAAAACAAAATACTGTAGATGAATTCAAGTGCTCTTCAAAAATTAGTTATTCAGTATTGATAATTTCTCTATCAGGAGCTGATTAATATGGGTGTCACCCCTAACCAATTGCTGTGTTCTGTTGTTTACTGAGATGGGTCACAGGATTTCCACTCTTGGCAGTAAATTTGCTGTTGTGTTTCTGTCCTTTTATCTCTGAACCCTTTGATGTGAGGACTCCCAGGAGAGGAGCTCAAAAACACAACAAAAGATGAATAAATAAAATTTGGGCATATCTTCAATGCAGTGGTTTCCTCTCTGTTTTTCAAATCAAAACATAAAATAGGATATGGAGACTGCATGCAAAGAACCAGACTGTTGACAAAGAATGCACATGCAGAATTCTGCAAAAGGATTGGGCAAATAGAAATATGTAACACATGCATTTCTTAAAAAAACTACTTTTGTCATTGATCCTTAGGAACATCAAGTGTGCTTAGTAGAAAGGCAGCCATACTGTATGCAGTCTTGCCCTCTGGGACCAGTGTTCTTTTTCCTGAGGAGTCTGATGCCAGAACTGGTCCTGCAGCAGCTGTGAATTTCCTGTGCATGTCTGTAGGTTCAACTTGTGTCCAGGGATGGAAAGAAGATACTACTCTCTCTTTACTCATCTGCTAACATATAGCTGAAACCAGGAGGATCTTGTGGTGTAGCAGCAAGAGTTTGGAGGCCTGAGTTTCTAGTCCTGGCACTGACTTTCAGGCAGAGGAACTTGGGAGAAAAGAGATGGAAAGGAATGGACTCAGTTATATAAAGTGTGCTTCTCCAATAGGCAATATCAATTGCCCCAGGGAGCCTGGGGGAGATGTACATCCTGGGTCCGACCCAGATCTACTGAATCAGAGTCACTGGGGGGAGGTCTGGCCATCTGTGTTTTAACCAGGCATCTTGGTGATTCATATGCTCACTGACCCATGGGAAGCACAGGACCCATCACCTCTGTCTAGGCCATGAAGTTTTGTTAATCTTGGAGATGCAATCTTGGGGAAAGTGGACTATGAGTGGGGGTAGTGATGCTTAATGAGGCACCCAGAGTATTAGGATGTGCAGGCAAGTATGAGAGAGTCAAAAATTCAGAGTCTGGGTACCCAAAATAAACCTGGAGAGAGCATATCTTTCTGTAAACAAGCCTTGGCTTTACCAGCCCGCACAGATCCTAACAGCTGAAACTGGGCAAGGATTTTCCTAAATGAATTAACAAAGAACTTTAGAAAATTTCTAAAAGTTAGAGTTTCTGACCTGGCAGGGCAGAAATGTAGGGCCCTGACACAAGAAAAGAAAGCAAGTTGGTGTAGGGGGTTTGGGGGAATATATGTGCTTCCTACCTCAGTGAGCAGAACCTGGGTCAGACGTCCAATGGCCTTTACTAGAGAACCAGACTTCCAAGTCAAAAGAGGCTAACAAAAGAGGTGCTTCCTATGAAACACATGTGATGAGCTTACAGAGTTGGGTCCTAGCAGGCAGAGCAGTGGTGACATCTGGGTTCACCCAGATGGAGGGCAGCTCTTTGCCCTGAAAAGGATCCAGTGGCTTCTGATGTCAGGCTCTCAAGGCTTGCTGGTTGGTCATCTCAAACTCCATGGACCTTTGTAAAATGGAGCAAACAATCTCTGCCCCTCAGATGAGAACCTTTGTAAGTATTCGTAAAGATAACGGTGATGATTATTTGATGATAGAGATGATGTAAAGCAGGTGACACTGGAAGTAGATGATTCCCCTCGTAACAGTGGAGATGGCCTCCCAGAAAATGACAGGGAAGCTGCTGCTTTTTACAAAAAATCAGACCCCATTTCCCATTCCCTTTTTAAAGAGGTTTCCTTCCCTGTTACTAGTGGAGATTCCCTAGAATAACATCTTGGGTTGTAGAGTCTGGACAGCACCAATTGCTCAAGGTCAGTTTACAGCAGCTAATCTCTGGTTGTACCAGCACCTGAACAGCCTGCTGGGTTTGATTATTGTGTGCACTTCGCTTGGTTTGCCTCTTAGCATATGGGCACAAACAGTGCTTAGGAATATAGAGACAGCAGCAAACGTGTCCTTTTAGCTCCCATGAGTACTTCTAAGAAAATTAAAGAAAATACTCTATTCAATTTGAAATTTGCTTTTCATATGTGAAGACCATTTGGAAATGTAATTGTACTTTAAACATTTAATCTCCAGCATTAAGTAAAGTTTTTCTTTCTTTCTTTCTTTCTATTGTTTTTGAATCTGAGAGCATACATGTGGGTTTTCCATCATCTCTTTATGATCCACAAAAACCATGTAATGTTTTGAAACAGGATCACATGCCTGCCTGTTTCCACCTGGTTTGACACTTCGGATTTGGGTGCAGTTTGGATAGGTAGTGGTTCACATGCCTATTTTTCCCTCCTGACCTTGGAGAGCAAGCCATGTAGCGCAGTGGATAAGAAGCTGAGTTTCAGAGTCAATCTGCAATGTTACTGAATCCAGGTACTAACCACCCTTTGGCTTTATGCTTTTGGCAAAATTGTTTAACCAAACTGAACCAAGGTTTTGTTATGTGTAAAATGAGAATTTAATAGCTCTATCCCAGGGTTGTATTGAAGATTAAATGAGTTGATGAATGTAAAGAATTTAATCCAGTGTCTGGCCCACATCAGTACTTAATAGCTATTAGTTTTTGTTGTAATAACTCTTATCTTTTTAAATTGTAGCTATTATCATTATAGTTATCATTATTTATAAATTCTTGCCTTTTTATCCCTTAAATAAGTCACCCTTGATGTTACTACCAATTGCTGATTTCCATTTTCATGTGACCTGATTTCTCTTGCTTCCAATCACGGCAGCTTCTGCTCTGAAGTATCCAGAGCCTTATTTATCCATGGTTTCCTTGTGAAATGTCCTTACGCTAAGCCAGTTTTTAGTATGAAGAGTTTTGTCATGAGAGCTGCACTCCTAATAGAACTACAGTGTTGGGCAGGGATAGAATTGGACTAGAGAACCTGTCAGGTGTGCCCAGATTTGAGTTCCCAGACTCCCTGAGCTCTAAGAAGAGTGGCAATGTCTTGTCCTGGATTTTGTATCCAGATGTGATGTGTGTGGTTCTGTCACTTTTTCCCAGAATACTTCCTGTTAGTGACCTCAGCTTCTTTTAGCCTTAATCATCTAAAAAAAAATGAAAATCATATCAGTTTTTTTTATTTATCAAATGGAAATGATACCACTGGAAGGGTGAGCTGCAGGACAAACAAGATAATAGGATTGTAGGTTCTTTCACAATTCATTTTGTATCTAATAAACAGAGATTTTCTCCCAAATGCTCTTGCAGCAGGTGTCCCTCTTGGTATCACTGTAGGACCAAGAACTCAGTTCCACAGCTGTATCCCCATCATAACCCTGCTCTATCCCAGTGGCTTTATAAACCTCCAGTACCAAAACCGAATCCAAAGATGGTCTGACTTTTAGATAAACCTGGAAAAGAATGTATTTTTAAATGAATAGCCTGTTTGTAATTTATAAAACAGCCTTATACAAATTGATAATGATGTGTGTTTGAATAATTCAAGAAACAGGATGTCAATAGCTTTTAGCATCATGTACCAAGAGACCTTTTGCTTTTGAATATTAACTTGACTAATTTGAGATATTAGCCCGTTTAGTATGGCAAGCACATATACAGAGTAGTAGGATTCCTGACAGGTTATCTAATCAGAAACAGGGGCATCTAGCATTTCTTTGAAATGTAACAACTCTCCTAAAGTCCCATAAGGAATATTCTTCAACTGATGAAGATACCCTAAGTAAAATGTAAATGAGCATAAAATTTATTTGGAATAATTCTGGAAAGAATCAGTACCAGTCTACTCTGCTTGTTTTGTATTTTCCTCTTAATTATTCATATAGTCCAAGGTTTATTGTTTGTTTGATTTTATAACTTTGTAAGTCAGTATAAAAGCCAGGAGTTTCATCTTCTAATATGTAAATGCACTTAAGGTGAACACCTTACAAAGTGGATTTGTGAATTCAAAGTTTTCAATGACTGATTTAATGACCAATGGGCGATGTTATCATTATTCCCTACTCATGGATAAATTAATGCAGGATTGGGAATGTTCAGTAACTTTTCCAAAGTCATGCAGTTCCTAGTGAGTGGAGCGGGCATGTAAAGGAGGCTTTGACATCACGGCTGTGTTCCGTGCACCAGCAGCTGGTCAGCTTTATGACCCTGAAGAGAGAGATTGGTACACAGTAAAAGAAAAATTTTATGATGAATACCTTCCAGACTCCAGAATCCAGATTCAACATATCAAGAAGCTACAGTTAGTATGACTATTCATGTAAATCCTGATTTAGGCTTCGTATCCACGTGTGATTATTTGAAAATGGCCAAGACTGCCATTTTTATACACAGTTTATTACAAAAACGTACTAATCTTTATCTTAGTGATTTGTCTACTCGTGCTTGTTGTAAGAAAAGAGAAACAGATGAAACTAGAGCCCAAACAATGCCATTTCCTTGCACATTCCTCTGGGTGTTTCATGAAAGTCTTGCACACTGAATTTCAAAGTCCGATTTGTGGAGCCCAGATGACATTTCAGTATATTGTGGGTTGTAGTCAATATATTGATTGCAGTCTCCAGAGGCTCACAATAATTAAGGACTACCACATGGATACAGTAATTGTTTAGCAGGTAATTCTCAAGACTTTCCTGTATGATAATGAAGCCTTAACTGTTGTATTTGTATGTGCATCAAATCTATTTCAAGTCCAGTGAAAATAATAAAATGTAATTAAAATGGTGTGAATTCATTTACATTTATGTGAGGAGAGTCAAGGACATAATTATTAGCCTATTCTTGGCTTTTACAAGATGAGGCTAGCTGTTTGGTAATTTTGAGCCCAAGGTAGATAAGGGTGATTTAGAAGTTACCCAAGTGTGAGAGAATAGAAATCACACTAGACGAGGAGAACACCCACTTCTTGAACTTGTATATGCCTAATGTGTTACACATACCCTCTCATGTAATCTTTACAACCATTCTCCAACAGATGTGTTGGTATTTCCAAATGTGGAAACCAAGACCTGTGAAGCACATGTAATTTGCTAATAATGATACAAATAGTAGTAGGGCTGATCTTAGAATGAAGCCTTCCAAACTCCAAATAAAACTTAGGTAAGGACAAAATAAATTACTTGCATTAATCTGGAAAAACTGGAGAAAACCCTTATTCTTCTTAATCACACTGCTCACATGATGTTAATTTTTTTTCTTTGCCTTAAATTATGGTGCATATAAAATGGTAGTTCTACCTTTAGTTAGAACTGACCTTCACAGGGAAGGCTGCCTCCTGCGGTGGGATTGTTTATTCCAACTTTGGGGCCGTGGGCCACCAGCAGAAACAGCATGGTCAGCTGGGAGAATCACATAAAACTCAAGAACGAATGACTTTGTGGCATATTCTGTATTTATTCAATTGTTTCTTTTCTTTTTTTTTGGTCATGAAGATCTTCATTATAGCGCCTCACATATTTAGAAAAATGTTTGGATTAAAGCCTCTATCACTACCCTTATCATGAATTATGAATTTTTAAAAACCATTTCAGTGTGAAATACTTCTTTGTCCAAGTACCTCATGTGTAAGTAAGCTAACCAATAATAAACATTACTATTACTTAGTCAGATCAGGTGTTCTGCCAGGAGCTTTTGTTTAAATTATCTTAGTTTACACTCATAGAGATCACATGAGACAAGTTTTATAAACACCATTTACAGATTAGGTAACAGGTTTAGAAAAGCATATTAGGTTGCCCAAATTCATGCAACTGGTGTGATTCAAACTGGATTTGAATTCAGATCTGCTTGATTCAAAACTGGTGCTTCACCAACTCACTATACTTTTCCACATATACTTACATGGTATGCTTTTATGTTATTAGAAATATGAAAATATTGCTAAGAAATGGTCTAAAAATCTATACCAAGCAACAGTTGCTGTGTTTCTGATTTAGGTCCACTTGATGTTTCCATTGGCGGTCTTGTAAAATCACCTTCCCCTTTGCCTGATGTCACTGGGGTCCACTGTGTGGCTGGAGCTCAAGGGAATCAGAGCCTGGTCAGGGTGGGTGTGCAGAGGGCAAGGCAGTGAGGTCTGTGTTAGGAGTGAAGCATAATCTAGGCCAAACAAACAGTCACAGGAGAGCCTCCAGCAAAGGCATTGTTACAAATGGACTGATTGATCAACCAAAAAGTAAGGTTGAGGTTGAGTGTGCCAAAAATGTCCATTCAGAAAATTTGGATCTTTATCTGACACATGGTGGAGCAAGTGATGTAAGTTGATTGCATTTATTGTGTACCTGATGTGGGCCAGATACTATTCCAAGCAATTCATTTGCACACTTTAATTCAATTCTTAACATCCCAGTGGATCAGGCATTTCAAAATGAAGATGCTAAGGATCCAAAAAGAAGTTTCTTGCCCAAGGTCCAGCTTCTAAGCAAGAGATCTAGAATATCAATCTTTATTTCTATGTATCTTTCAACAATTCAGTGGTCTTCCCTAGAGACTGCTACCTAAAGCCAATTGCAACCTCATATCTGATAAGATAGAGAAAGTAAATACAAAGAAGTTGAGTCATTTGTCCAAGGTCATAAAACTCTTAAGTGACAGAAACACATTTTATAAGCTGTTTGATTTCAAAGCTCTTCCTTTTGGATCATTTCCGTATCTGTATTATTATGTTGTTAGTTCTCATGAAAAGAAAATCATTACCGTTTTCAAACCAACCCTCCAGCTACCATTCTACTACTTTGCTCCCATTTGCTGCTAGACTCTTCAAAATATATGTCAGTATTCATATATCCAATTCTTTTACTTCTGTTCTCATAACTTTCTCTAATTTGGCTTTCATTCTCATACTCACACAGAGATGACCCTGACCCTGTGCTGCTCAATGCCCAGGCCTTGATGGTCTATCAGCAAGGCCATTATGTCCTCCTGTTGATAAATTTTCATCGCTATGTACTACAACATCATACACACCCTTGATACTTTCCTACTGTACTGATAACCCATTCTCATTTCTTTCTAAGCTTTATCATGGGTGCATCTCAATCCTTATTTCTCTTGTTTCTTTTACTTCCTGACTTGGTGAATCCATTCCAGGCTTTAAGTACCACTTAAATTATGAGAAATTCAAAAAGTATAGCTTCATCCCAAATCTCCCTTATATTGTCAAGTCTTGTAATTCCAAGTGTCTACTTATATTTATAATCGGATGTCTGATATATCAAAGTCAACATTTCCAATACTTAATTCCTATCTTCCCCCAAACCTCCTTCAGCAGCTACTTTTCCTATCTCAAAACCTGCGCATTTCTCATTAATGCTACCACAATTACATTGAGCTAAAACTCTTATCATTTCCTGCCTGGATTATTGATAATAAGTAATAAAGATTTAACAAGTTTCCCTACTTCACAATTTATTCACCTATGGTCTGTTTTCAAATGGCAGTTAGAGTGACCAAAGTATGTCAGATCATGTCATTCCCATGCATGGCATCCAGCTGACCATTTCTCTCATAGAAGAAGTTGAAGCATTTATAGTCATCTGCCTCTGAACTTCTGTCCTTCTCTTCCCATGTTTCTCCTCCTCCAGTCACACTACCACACTCCAGCTGTAGGTTCCTCGAGTCATTCCCTCTATTTGATTGTTTGTTCCCCAGACACCAGCTTTACTATCTCATCCCCTCCAAGTTTTTGCCCATATTTTATACTCTTTGAAACCTAACCTGAGCTGTCCATTTGTGGGTAAAATTGTAGTATTTCCAGAATCTCTCACCTGGCTTTAGCATCTCCGAATCAGTAGTTGTTTCCAAGGGGTGGAGAGAAGTAGTCCATCTCCACATCAATAGGTAATTACAAGGGCTTGTGAGGAGGGATTATCTGGACCGGAGAGGTTGGGTGGGATTCTCTTCTGCTGCAGCGGGGTCAAGAGAGAGACAGGACGACTGCATATAAGAAATAAATGGGTTTCTTAAACTTTATTTCTCCCTTTGACTGATTGTGGTTTCAAAGGCATTTTGCCACCAGGATTCCCCCCAAGAGTTACGCCATGGAACATGCAAGCTGCCTGGCACCTCGCTCAGAGGTGATCCAGACCTGCTGTCCTATTTCATATTCTTTCAAAAATTTTATCATAGGATGCATTACCTTCTAAAATACGAGATGATTTACTGACTTTGCATGATTATTGTATGACACACTCTAGAATGTAAGTTCCACAAGGGCAGATGGTTGGCCTTTTCCCACTGGTGTATTCCAAGCACCTAGAATTGTGCCTGAGACATAGTAGGTCCTCAGAAAATACTTAGCTGAAAGGAAGTATGTAGCAGATCCTTTTAAGCTGTCTTAACTTTTTAGAAATCTAGGGTGCCATCATTTTTCCCTATTATTTACAGAAACAATCTCAGCTGTCTAACTAGAGTCTCATTTCCTACTTGTAAATCATAGGCTTATGCAAATTTATTTCAGCCTGCATATAAATCACCAACTAATTCAATCTTATTGATCTTTGTTGCCATTTAATGGGGCTGGTCAGGGATCAACTCTAGGCAAGGTCCTGAATCAGCTTTTGCTTGCATGCCCTCTGGCTGGTAAATAAATGGAAGAATGTCCTCTGGCTTTGCTTCAGCGAGCTCAGAAGCCTTTCTCTTTTGCTTAAATTTTATAGGATGCCTCTCTCTGCTCTCTTTTCTTTGATTAAACAAATAAAGGGAATTTAAAATCATTGGATATCAGAAAGAATCAGAATCATTCTTAAGTATTTTCTTCAAGTTTATACTAATTGCCCTAAGATTAGTGTCTAATTGTGACCCCAAAGCCTGGTCCTTCTAGGATTCTTTGAACACCATATTTCAATAATTTGATCTTCATGGACAGTGAATCTATCTGTCACAGTCAGTTGTCCTTTCACTTCGAATTGACTGGCATTTACCCTATCCAACTCCATTTGTCCATCACCTCTGAAACTCTTGCTAATTGCCAGTCGCTCATGGAGCTGAGTTGGAAGGTTGACATGGATCATCCATTCTTTCCAGAATGACACATAGCTTTACATGGTGATCCTCACATTTTATCTTAATTTCTTGGCAAACGTTAATTTAATTTTCTGCTAAATGGTTTCAGTCTCATACATAACCAAAGTGAACTGAGTAGCCAGAAATATTCTGTTTCGTGAGAATAATTCCTTCTTCCACTTAAACGAAACTTAAGTAACATTCAGTGGTGATTTTTAAAAAATCATCCAAATAATTGCTATGTCATTGTGAACCTCTGAGGGGCCTTAAGCTTGAATTTCCTACTAGGCTCAGTGTGGTTATATAAATTAATTTCTTCAGTATGGATTGGATAGAAACCTAGTGGAAACTGAGACCGCCTTGTAGCTAAAAATAGATATTATCAAGCCCAATCATGACAGAGTTTGCAAATAGAGAAATGGAAGCTTAGAACGAGAAGATGAATATATGAATTTATATTCTGCCATATTGGGCAAATGAACTGTGAACCTTGGTCTTTTGATTTCATCCAGTAAAGCTCTGAAATTATTTGCAAACTTTGATGAGACTTTGCAGAAGGACATTTGTTTGAGGACATTGTCCATTGTAATTTATCTCAAAGGTCAATGTCTCCCAAAAGTTAAGCACCAGTTTCCACCTTGCTATTTCAGAGATATTTTTATCCCTTTTGCTTGTTTGATCCCAGGATCCATGTAAAACTAAACTGAACTTTGTTTGAGTTTCAGATAAGAGCAACTTCTTCCCCACTAAAAATCATTTGTGGATTGGTTTGGTGTCAGCCCAGGGCATTGGATGGCTGTGACTTCAGCATTCTCTGAGTTCAAGTGCTTGGAGTAAAATGCTAAATGTATTTCCAGGTGACTTTGTGGGTGATGCCTGGGTTCTTGTTTGCAGAGTCAAAGAATGAACTTAGCAAACAGTCAAGGTAGGAGAGCCAGGGAGACTTTTATTGAGAGATACAGTGAGAGGACAGACAGAGCTCCTGGCTCACACCAGGAGGGGACAAGAGAGCCCAGTGTGGTGTGTTGTCTAGGGGACTTTTAGGCAATTGAGGATTTCGGGGAATTGAGGGCTTAGGGTGTAGACTTGTACTACCTGCCCTGCCCTCAAGGTGGGCTGGGTTGTTGTATGTTTGCTATGGCTGTTTACAGTGAAGTCATGGGTTATGCTGATATACCCTTGGGGAACACTCAAACACTCCATGCCAAGTTGCTCCTGGCCTTTTGACCTTTAACTGATCTCACTGAAGGTGTCTATATTCCTAGTCCAGTATCATTACCCTAGAGAATTAGTGTGACCTTGACTTTGTGAGTCTGAACACAGAGTTTCAATAGGGGCTTTACATTGTTACATTGCTTTGACTGTAAATATCTTGCCTTCCTTTTTCCTGAGGCCCTCCCCTACTCTGTCTAAGCCCATGGTCCCTGTCTCATGGGGATATGAGAAAGCAACTGAAGGTTGTATTTTTAAATAGAGAAGATAATTCGTTATGTATCTCCTGTCAACTTGTACCTCTCCTCTCTACAATTTGCAAGTAATGAAATGAGAGCAGTTATACATAAGTAAGAGAATGCAAATGCTGTCCCTCTTTCCAGAAGTTCTATTGTGGGATTTTGAAATAATAGGACATGTGATAAAATATTATCTTTTCCCACTATGAGTGCATGTTTAAGTAGGTACATGTGTGTGATACAATCAGGTATTAGATTAAAGGACTTGTATTTTTTTCCTTAACATATCAGAGGCCCATGATTTTCCTAAAAACATAAAAAGTATCATTCAGTGTGCTAAGAGTTATATGAAAAAGCATCGATATCCCTAATTTGCCATTAAATCCATCACCCAGGCATGCCACTTTTCCTTTCTAAGATCCATTTTCCATCTGTGAATGAAGGAATTGAACTCGCTTGTTGAGGCCCTTGTTAATAATCAGTGTCTCTGTAATGATTACTGTTAAACTATAGGTCCCTTTCACCATTTTTTGAAATGGAAATTATAAATTATTATTTGTGTGATACATAACTTACTCATCTGAAATCTTGGCAACTAAGAATTGGCTATTACAGCATATTTCTTAATCTGAGTTGTGAACAGTCCCAAGGCTATCCCTCCTATGGTTCCTGAATTGATGCCCTCAGGGTCATAATAAATCACAAGGGCTAGGTTTTTCCTATTGGGAATAGACAACTTGATTTTAATTTCAGTTCTTTAGGATCAACAAAAAACAGTTTTCATATCTGATACCTTTCTTTCTCTCATCCTGACCCCTGCTCCATTTCTCTTCTGCTCTTCTCATGTATTTCTCCCTTCCATTTGCCCAACCAGGTCTCACATCTCAAGTCAGTATCAAAGGAACAGAGATCATGTTGCCCTCCAATGACTATTGAGAGTAATCTGGGAGAAAGTTGGCCATGTCTAGTGCTCAATACAGATTTTGTGAAACATCCGTCTTTGTTCTGTGAAACATTGAGAGATCTTTCCAAAATTAGAAATTCAAAACATATAAAGGGTCTTCAAAGGAACCCCAAGCAAGTGGGGTTCCCAATGGTTAAGTTGCATCAGCTTCCTGGCAGATCTTTCTGTGGCCATGTCTCATCAGCTGTGTTTATCCTTCACTCCAGTGTTTCGTCCCATCCCAGATGAGATGCAAAGTGCTGGGGTCTGCCACTTCCCCATGGAGGGACATGAGAATAAAAACATTCTCAGTGAATTCTTGCCTGAAGAATACAAGACCCTTTTTGAAGCCCTCAGGGACAATTGATAAGATTTTACTTTCCTTCTTCATTAGAATTGACATTTATTGAATTTCATAAAGGAGTTGACCACTGCTTAGAATACACACTCAGATGTGGTGTCCCTGCCAAGATGCCCTCATGGACAGAATGTTGACATTAGTATTATGCAAACAATTTTTTGTAATATATTCAGAATTATTCTGAGACAAAAGAAAATGTTACTTTAAGAAGGAGAGTGATTTGTTCAAGTAATTTTAGGCTTATTAAATGGTAGGTACTTATTGATAAAATTTGGAGAAGAATTAAAGGTGAGAGAAAAAGTAATTGGCCTCCAATAAACACCACTCAATGTCAGCACATGGCAGGGAGACAAGGTCAACATTCATATTTCATAAACCTAGTAATAACACTACTGTAATCTGTATAGCTTGCTTTGGATGTGAGATGATACTCTATTTCTGAAGGAGCCAGCTTTTCTTTATGTAAGGTATCCTTCCCTTTCCATTTAAAAGTTATTTGTACTCATTTTGAAAAAAAGAAAAAAAAAAGAGTTACAAAACTATTGCCCATATTCCCAGCCCTCTCTGTCGACACATGGCTTATTTTCTTTCAGTTTTTATTATCTTTATAACTATTTATTTAACATACTTGAAAGCATACTGTCCATGAATCTTTATCCTGTTTTATTCTCTTTGCATATTCCCATGCTGTCATAACCTTAGTGTAAATAACCTTTTGTGCAGATGTTTACATTCTGCAAACACCAAATAATGAGGTTTACCCAATCTCTTCTCCAACTATTGAAAATTTAGTTTAATTCCAAATTTTCCTCATGAAACACATACTGCAATGAATATTTTGTGCATAAGTTGTTTCTCTATTTCAGATTATATTCTTAGGATAAATTCCCAAAAGCAGAATTAGAGACTCCAACAGTTTGAATCTTTTTTTTGTTGTTACTTTTTGTTTTTAAGTTTTTTCAGTTCATGGTACCAAATAACATACCAAATAGGATGCATTAATTTTTCACATTTAGCATCTAAACCTATGAAAAATTCTGCTAAATTAACTTTCTTTTTTTTTTTTTTCCTTAGCCTCTCCCTAAAGGTTGTTGTTTTCAGTTATAAAACCAGTTAGCAGACTGGGACTACTTACCAATCACTTGGTAAAATCACCAGGCTTTTTCTAATTCTGTGGAATCAATATCACATCCAGTGTACTGAATGTTGCATAGGGCAATTCATTAACATCAAATACAAGCTGATGTCCCCATCCTTCCCATCAGATCTTGTGTATCATTTTGAGGTGACCTTTTTCTTCCTAGTCCTTAAAAGGCAAAATAAATACACAGACAAATACGAATGCAAACTCAATATACCAATCTTTTATAAGAGCATCTTACTTCACTATGATTACCATTTTGACATTGTGCCTATACTTGAACAGAATGAGTTTTTAAAATCCCATTATTAAGGTGAAATAATTAAGAGTGATTCTTTTTCTCACTCTGTGTTCGTTTTTCTTTTGGTGAAAAGATGGAAACATCTGTCTCTTCAGAAACAAGACAGAAAACATCTTTCATTGCACCTTGGTTATGACTTCATGGGCAGGAGCACTATGTAAAAGAGGAGGCATGTTGTAGGTCAAATCAAAGAACCCACTCTCCTGTGTCTATCACTGTGTGTCTTTATGAGAAACCAAGTGACCCTTGGAAGGATATTGTAATGGGCACTTACCATTGGTGGGTAGATGGAGTCCACAACATTAAAAATGTCCTTCACTTTTGAAATTCAGTGACTGTCTCATAGCTGAAAGGCCAATTTATCTGAACTGACCAGTAGCTAGGACAAACAAGGTACAGGGGTTCCTAGAAGAGGGTCACTCACATAGAAATAGTTTAAAGAATTGCTTGTTGGCTGTCACTGAAAATTGTCTCAGCCCAGGTATTCATAAAGCATGTGTAAAATGTGGGTTCCTAAGTAAAAGACAATATTAACAAAAATGAAAAGAACAATGTTCAATAAAATCCTGTAAGACATTAAGGTACAAGAGGTTCACAGAATATGATGCCTTAGGATGAAAGTTGTCCATTTCCTGGACCGCAGCTCAGTTTGGGGCCCTTGAGGACTTAAGAGCATCAACAGGAATGCATAGTGAAAGCAGCTCATTGCCCGGCAGAGATGGGAACATGCTTATCTGCAGGAAGCACAAAGCCCACTTGAAATGGAAAAGCCAGTAGACATTAGTGATTCTTGAGGGGAGAATAAAAATGCCCTGAGAAGGAGAAGGGCTTGGCCTAGTGATGCTTAAATGAGATAATTTGTGACTGTGTTCCCTGAACAGTAGGGATATAGCAAGAGTGCTGAATTCAACTGGAAAAAAGCATTCTCTTCTTGGGCAAATCCTTTATCACTTGAGGACAAGAGCCAACACTATGAACTCCCTACAATGCTGAGCTTTTGATTTTGTTTTTACAGTTAAAAAGAGGCTTGGATGATACTTTCAAAGGGGAAAGTGAGATCCCAAACAGTTCTGAAGAAGAAATATTGCATTTGTCATGTTCATTTGCTCTGACTGCCTACCAAGACAGGTTTCAGACAAACCTTCTGTTCTTTCCTAGATGATAAAAATGGCAGTTAGCAATTGGCTCCTTCATTTCTTCACATGGTCTTGACCTTACCTTGCTATTTAGGGCTTATCATTCTACAGATGATTTTTAGAAAGAATGTGATTTGATTTCTTTATAATAGCATCATTTTCTTAAATGTAATTACTGTCTCCAATGTTCCCTAACCAAGAAATCGAAAAATAGAAAAGATCCTTGTGACCTCTGTTTCCTTACTTTCCAAGAAGTTATGTGAGATGAGTTTGTGACTTGAGTGACATATATTTGAAATAGTCATTGGAAACTCATAAGTAATAAATCTATCCATGAGAGGTTAATTAAATTGATTTTACCTTTAAGATTATGTAGAGGGCCACAACCCATGCTCTTGGTGTGTCACAGACCTGCAGCTGAAGTCTCACTTAAATCCTAAAATGAAGGATAGAAAGCATCCTGCACAAAGCTCAAGAAGCCTGCATCATGAATATGACACTGAAACAAATGGCCAAAACTATATACAGAGAAGGCTGAAGTGTCAGTCCAGGCTCTAAGTACTGGAGAAGGAAAAGAGAAAAAGGCAACCTTCAGAGCAGCTGGGAAACCTTGGAGAAGGAGGGGGAGCTTGGAAGAGGAGAGAGATACAGCATGTCTTCTGATTCCCTAACTCAAGACCCAATGTTCCCAGCTGATGCTGAGAATGGCCAGTATTCTGAAGTCTTGCAAATAATCTTGTAGTTTTTATCCTAGGGCCATTTCATGGTTATTGACTCCACTGAGTTACAATAATCCAAGAATTCAGCAAGACATGCTAAATTTATAAGCCTAAAAACTAGCATTGCCTCTACCCCTCTCTCTTCCTCAGCACCCCCACTGCGTTCCCTCGGCAAGTCCACCTGAACCTCTTTAATACTCATTGAGTTCATCCATTTCTTTCCACACTGTCTCCAAGTTAACCATGTTTAATGCTAGCTTTTCCCAGCTTGAGTTATTTCAGCAGTTCAGTTGCTGTTCTTGATATACTATAGTGCATTTTTCATACAAACAGAAGAAAACTCTTTCTGATTTGCATTTGATCTGCTAAAATCCTTCCAGTAGGTCTTTAGAATGTGTGTCCCTTGGTGATCAGGAGGAAACAGTAGAGGAAGCATGGGTCTGTTTGAAACAATGATTATGCTATCTTGGGTGGAATAATTGGGTCTTTTGTGGGCCTACACTGAATTTTTGTATCTATGTTTCTGTGTGGATACATCCTACTTATGAACAGTTGTATGTACCTCTGGAAATGAGGTGTGTACCTGGGTATGTACCTGTGGAAAACTATGAGGTTGTTCTAAACTAGGGTAGCAGCAAGAACAAGAGGAAGATGGTAACAATAGGAAGACAGTAACAGGTTTAAAGGTATAGAAAAAGTGGCAGTTGGTTATATTTTGAGTAAGAATGGAGTATGAGTGAGATTTATAGGTAGACAGTTGAGTGTATAATGTCACTCACTAAAATTAATAAAGTATTGTAAACTTATTAAAGTAAGAAATTAGTGAGTTTAATATCAACATGCTGAGGTTTGGGGTAGCTATACAGCATCCAGAAAGAGGGACTTGTTGCTTCCTAAGTTGTTGTAAAATACATGGAACTAAAGAGAGAGGTTTAACTTGGAGACACATTCAGAAGAGATCAGGATACTAGGTGATGTGCGAAGGAATGAACTGGAAGGGCTGAACCCATTCAAGCACAGTCAATGGGTAAAAAGAAATAGACCAGGGATAGAACCATCATTTCTTGCCTGGACTGTGCATTTACCTCCTGCTATGGCCTTGCTGTTTCTACCTTTACCCCCCTTTAGTGTATTCTCAGCACAGCAACAAGAGTAAACCTTTAAAATACAAGAGAGATCACCCTACTCCCTTGCTCAAAAACTTCCAGGGTTCCCTATTTTCCTGAAGTTAAAAGCCACTATTCTTTCCAGGTGCCACAGGCCCTTGGTGACCTGCCATCCCCTCCACCTTGTGCTTTCTCACCTTTCCTCCTACAATTCCAATTCCTTCATTCCATCCAGAGTGTTGACTGCCTTTCTCCAGCACATAAGGGATTTGTCCCTCAGTCTTCGTAGCAGATTTTTTTTTTCTACTTAGAATATTTTTTTCCTAGAAAGTAACACCTCTCCCTCTAGTTCTTCCTTGGATCTTCTCAAGTGTTGACTTCTCACCAGGCATTTCTTAACCACATTTTTGAAAATATCAGTTCCTCAAATACCATAATAGGATGCCCTAGTCTGTGTTTATTTTACTCTAAAGCTCTTATCACCCTGAATCCTGCATATTGAGTCATTTATGTATTATCTGTCTCTTCCCATCAAACTGTAAGCTTGATGAGAACATGCCTTGTGTCTCTTTTCTTCACTGTTATATTCATAACATCCCAAACAGTGCCAGGTACCTGAGAGGCAATCAGTAAATGATTGCTAAAGGACTGAATGAAGAAAGGGATGAACGAAATCGAAGAGAGTCAATGTTTGAAGTGATGGACACAGGAGAGAGCGTCCATTAGAGTGATACAGAGAAAAGGGATAGAACAGTACCTCGGCAGCAATTAACAGAGGTTGTTTTCCTCAATTTTATTTTTCCCATTTTATCAGTAATCAAAGAGTCTGAACGGAAGCTTACCAGGTCCTAGTATCCTGTTCCTAGAGTCCCAAGTGTTGGTGCCTGGCTGACGGACCTGCATGAATCTGTTCCTGTTAGCTGTCCTTCACTTGCTCTTATAATGCCAGACTCATGGACAAATTAATTTATCAGCACAATTGTCCAAGTTCTCTTGGTGTTTGTGCTGTTGCTTAGTGAAACTATAAAAGGCTTTATTTCAGGCTCAAAGTACTTTTTCTTGGATGGGTTGACTGAAAATTCATTGATTTTTTATAATAAAAATTATTAATCAATATTTATAATAAATATACAATAAAATTATATTTTATAGTAAATATAATAAATGGGTTTTTTTACAAGAAATAAATGTATTTTGTAATTTAACCATTTCTATGAGAAAAAACCTAGAAATGAGTCATTTGATTGCCTGATACATAGTGACAAATATGTGACTAAATGATTATACTGGCATATATGGAGTTAGTAAAATGTGCTGTTGCCCCAGTGGAGATAGCATTGCTCCTTATGATATTTCAATGAAAACTTTATTAAAAAAATTGTGTTTCTAGTGTTGTCAAGAACACTAGAATCAAAATCAGAAGACCCGACTTTGAATCCCAAGTCAGCTAGCTGCTTTTAGAGTGTGTGACTTCAAGAGCACCACGCATTTCTTTCTGCCTCAGTTTCCTCACTTATTCAATGTAGCAATAAGTGTGGGATTTCCCAACCTCTATCTTACTTCACAAAACTACAGTGGGATTTAATGAGGTAACTTTGAAATTACTTGGAATATGTAAAATTCCATGAATTTCATTTATTGTATAACTACAAAGAAATTGCTTTCCTCTGGGATTTCCTTTCAGATCCTCTAAATCAGACAATTCCAGTCTTACTCTGTGAAATATACATGTTTTAAATATCCAACCTATCTAAAATGTGATTCTGTTCCAGGATTTGCCTTCTTTTGTCTTCTAATTTGATTGCCTGATACATAGTGACAAATATGTGACTAACTGATTACATGGGCGGGTGTATCTGGAGTTAGTAAAAATGTGCTGTTGTCCCAGTAGAGATAACATTGTATTTTGTAATTTAACCATTTCTACTAAAAGAAGGCCTAGGGATGAATCCCGGGCTATCTATATTCTCTGTCTTCTGATTGATTTTGATAGTGATGTTTTCAGTTATATCAGAGTGAAACAGAGAGGAAGGGATGATCTAAGTGGGCAAATTGTGAATATTTCCTCATAAAGAGAGCTGTGAACTTTAGCAGAGGATGAAGGACAGGTAATTTTCAGAGTCATAATCAAAATGGATAATAAGGGAGAAAGACCTACAGACTCACATGGGCTCAGTCTTTAGCTTGCAGCTGGTGGGAAAGTCTAGGCCATGGACTTCTGAGAGCAGGGAGTTTGGTAGTATGAGGGACTATGATTTTGAGTGTTTTACAGATTCAGCTGTACTTAATAACATCAATGAGTATTTTAATAAAGAAGCATACAACTGAGGCCAAATTCTCCAACCACTGTGGTTCATATTTTCTCACAAAACCATGAACCACCTCTTTTTACCTGAAAGTTCTGTAAAATTTCTAATAAGTGTTTTGCTTCCAACTCTCCAGACGTATTCTATTTCTACTCAGAATGAACCAAATTCTGCTTATACGTCATGTGCCCAAGAAACCAGTATAGGAACACCGCTGCTCTCTGAATGTATGGTATTGTAGGAAGTCCTCACATTTCTGGGTCTGGGTCTTTACCTTAGAGGTCCAGCAATGTCACTGTGTAATTGTACTCAAATTCCAGGTGACTAGCTCCGTAATCTTCAAATACATAAGGAACAAATGAAGGACTAAGTTGCCAGTGTTGGTCTTCGGTTGATAAATGAAACTGCCAAGGAGAGGAGGTAGTTATGTCAGCCAGTCTGCACACTTTGCCTTTGCAGAAAACCCAAGTGGTACACCAAAGCCCAGTCCGGTGACTCCTTGGGCGACTTGTTTAGAGCCACAGGAGTAAGGAGGAGAAGCCAGTTCTATGGAGCTACAGCATCTGATACATCCACCTGTACTGTCAGAGATGAATCTTCTAGGTCAAGGTAATCGTATCAGGAGTAAGTTTCCCTCTGCCATGGACTGAGTTGGGGATTGACTACTCATTCCATATACATTTAGTCTGTGTCCTACACTGCACTAAGTGTGGGACTTTGGTGTCCAAAGCCTTATGGCAGCTTTAATGCGGCCCTCAGTCTATTCAAAAGTCACTTTCCAGAGAAATAATTTTAAGTGTTGAGTGTATAGCAGAAGACTGTGGGACACTCTAGGGTTGGCCAAAGAGGGTTCCTCTCCCTGGCTTGAGAGCTCAGGAAAAATACTGCTTTAAACCCAGTAATTAAAACTTGAGATCTCATTTTCCAGGGTTCATGTGACCTCAGTCGGAGTACTCTCTTCAGATACAGGAATATTGTTGATGAGACCGGGCTGTCATTTGCATATAGGGTCAAGCTTTGGCATGTTGTCAGACATTTCTTGCTTTTGTGCTAATGTAGTGGGACAGAGGTCAGAGGAGCCAGACAGCATGGCCAATAACTGTGTGCAATGTATCTCTGATAAATGGAGATACTCCTCCTCTGTTAAATGGAGAAAATGCCACCCCTACTTCCCAGTTTGTTATAGATATGGACTGAAGTACTGTTTGTAGACTACAGAGCCAGGCCCAACACTTATTGTTAGTTCTGATTTCCTGAGCCCTTTACTGTGATACTATTGAAAACTCTTATCTCTGGATTTCCTGAGTTCACTTTGAGAGAAAGCTAACTCCCACCCATCTGGGCCCTCCAGGAGGGGCCTGTCAGCTGACTGCTGATGAGCTACTTCTGTGATCAGCTTTGGGTTTCAAGCTTGATTGTTCCTCTGTTAGGAAGATTGTTCTTATGTCCCACAGCTCTGCAGATAGATCGGGGACACATGGTGAACTAGCACACCGATATCCACACACCTGTGCATGGTGCCTTTCTCCAGCATGACAATTTCCCCTGGGCTTATGGATGAGTTCCTCACGTTGTGGTGTAGCCAAGGTTGTCCTATTAATGAGAGGGCCAGCGCTTTGGATGGCAAGGCAGATAGTGCAAATCGGAACAAGATTCTTAATGTATGAAAGATAAAAAGGTGACCCTGAGGGCAAATTGGTAATTGTGGAAAACTTAGTGTTTCCCACTAGTGTACAGAGATAGGTTAATTTATATTTCCCCACAGGTGTTTGTCTGATAGACTGATGATGTTAAGCAGAATAACAAAATCTGCATTTAAATGAATGTATTATAACATGGAAAAGTGGAGCTAGAATACAAAGCAAGCCCCGTCATGTTTGGGCAGATAACAAAGCATAGTATCGCAGAGTCCCCTGGGAGAACTCCTGCCTATGATTTATGGTCTTCTTGGTGTATGGCTCTTACACACCCTGGCAGGGCCTGGCTAATGAGTAAAGGGTAATTCTACCCCACCATACATCACACTTTTTTTTGTCACACATCCTTTTTTCTCCCCCTACAGCATAGACACACATTCCTCCTAGATTAATGTTTCTAATAAATAAGGAAGAATGCTAAGTAAGAAAGGGCACCCAAATGGAAAATTCAGTGAAGCACAGACTCTGTGGGCCAAGAGGTACACTTATTTTATTAGTCTTTTTTTTCTTTAAGACCATAGCAAAAGTAATGACCTAGCTATTTTTATTGCAAATATTGCACAGATAATTTTGGAGTCTAAAGTGGACCCCATTATTTAAAGTCATACTATCTTCTTCCCTGAGATGTAAATAAAAATAGCAGTGAGATTCAAAATATTTTGGTATGAAACTGACAGCAACTAATCAGACAAGATCCTAGCCATTTGATACAGCAGCAGAATCCTAGCAGTGCCCTGATATGCCAGATGTTGACTCTTTAGTTGCTGGATAATGGGGTGTCTGAGGACTTAGAGAAAGGACCCAGGGGACCAGAGTGGTGGCTCTGTGTCATCGAGGGAAGTCGTGGCTCTTTAGCAACGAGGTGGGAAGAGTTTCAACATTTAAAGAACTGTGATGTGCATACTAATTGAACATCAGCCCCAAACAAAAACATCATTGAGTTTTGTTTTCCTTTGAAAATGGGAAGTAGGAAGTTTCAGGCAAGTGATCATATTAGATTGAGACAGAAGCCACGTAGAGATCTGGTCTGTACTCTGCAACTCACTAGGTGGGAACTTTGTACAAGGCAGTTACAATTTTTTTTTTTGCATTTACGGATGAGTTCCTCATGCTGCGATGTAGTCAAAGCTGACCTGTTATGAGAGGGAAGGCGCTTTCAGAGGGAAGGCATGCTAGTGCAATTCTGAACAGGATTCTTACGTATGAAAGATTTAAAAAAGGTGAAAAGGTGATCCTTTTTTTTTTCCTTGGAAATGGTGTGAGGAGACTGTCTACTTGGTAAGGCTGATGCAAGGGTAAGACCAGATCATTGCACTGTACATTGCAGTGAAAGTCTGAAGCATGGAACAGTGATGATACAAGACAAGGTGGCTATGAGGGCCACCTCCTGATTTGCTCCATCCAGCATTCTGTCCCCACCCTCACCTGGGAGCATCCGTGGGGCACTGAGCATCTCCATGCCCTACATTCTGTGGCCAAGGGCAGGTAGGAAACCCAAACTAGGACAAACCCACGCTGCTTCCTTTCAGTTTCATTCTCAAGAAGACTACCACCAGGTTATTTACTGACTGAAGTTCATTTATATTAATAGGCATGTCACTCAGAGACTTGGCAAGAAATTTTACAACCTGCATCCCAGTGCTGCCTTGAGTTCTCTTTTCAGAGACAAGAGACCCCAGTTTTTTCTTTCATTCTTTCCAAGAAATTTTCCAACAGGTGTCCTTTTTTTTTTTTTGCTTAGATCTGCCCAAGCTTATTTTGTTTCCTGCAATCACAGAACCTTAACTGACATAATAATTGATGGCTGTTTTTGCAGAGAAGTGACGTCCTGATTTTCAGAGAAATACAAATGCTGCTGCCTGAGTCTTTTCTCCCTCTGATTGGAATTTATTCTCTCTTTGCCCCCCTCCCCTCCCCCTTCCCTCCTCCTTCCTTCCTTTTTTCTTCTTGTCTCCTGTCTTTTTATTTTGAACCATGATATCAATCAATACTCTGTCTTCAAACAAATCAACTCTGGAGTTTGCCCCCACACCCCCAGTTTCATGGATTTACATATTTGGGGGACAGATTTGAGCAAGGGGATCTATCACAGTTTTGTATGTGTTACTACGTAAACCAGGGAATGCGCCCAGCATAAGCATGTGACTCGCATACATACACTCTCCTGCCAAGCTCATATTCTGCATAATGATTTACTGGACTGAATAATGTTTACTCCCAACGATGTCATTTTCTTGGTTCAAGCAGTGATCATGTCCCGGGGCTTTCCCCCAGCCTCTTAGGTGGTCCTGCCTCTTGACCAATTTTCCTTCCTTTGTGGGATTTTCAGTAACGTTACACGCAGCAGTACAGGTATATGCCGTAAGTTCAGAACTATGCTATCCCAAGCCTATTAGGGAAAAAGAATCAAAGGGAACAATGTGCTGTCATAAAACTTTGTCTTAATGATTTGCAGCCATCCTGGGTCCTGACAGCTGATCTGGGAATAGGGTTTAAGTTGGGACCATCCTTCCTACGTTTATGCAGCTTATTTAGTAGGAGGGATAGTGCTGCCCCTGTGATGGGGTTAACAGTACACAGGGACCACTGTGAGGGAGTTGGTAGCATCTGCGAGTGGGTTGATTTAGAGCAGTACAATCAAGGGACAGAGGGATGTGGGAAGAGGAGACTATGGGAGACTTGGCCCTAAGCAGGAGGTTTTGAAAACTGAAACCTTGTTTGGAGAAGGAAGGAGTATTGGGTACCTTGTCAAACAAGATCAGGGCACATTCAGCTACTTTTGGAAGAAACAGCCCCTGCCTAGTCAGCCAGTCCCACAATAAAGCACAGGTTGCAAGGCCTGTGGCTGGGATGGCTCTGTGGATAACCACTAGACCAGGCTAGAACAGGGAATGACCGCAGTGCACCATTTGGGATTGGCCTGACCTGTCCCTTATACGTTCTACATACATGCTTGTTTCTCCTCTGTGCAGAAAATAACTTGTAAATCTGCTGATGGACAAAATAAAATAAAAGGGCAACTCAGACTGTGATAAAGGATTTTGCAAGGGAAAACACTGTCAAATTATAGTACTCTGCTTATCCAATAACATCTCTCTGAGTATTTTCTCAACAAGGTTATTTTGCAAACAAATTAAACAGAAGGCTTTGTAATTAAGTGTTCTAAGTTTTAAATTGGGTTCCTATGGGGTTTCATGTGCATTTAGTACTTTGAGTATTTTCCCACAAGAAATCAATATTTCCCTAAAGCCTGTGTGAATGTACTATTAATTCAAATAGAGTCAATTAAAATGTTAACACATTACAAACTGCAAACCCAGCCCGGGAGGCATTATTTTCATACATGGCATCAAGATCAGAATTTCAGACTGGCCATTAATTATGGGGAGTTACAGTGTATCAGGTATGACAGATTTATAATTCTCCCCTGATGAAATTAATTTTAGCCTATTGACACCAAAAACTATCAGGGACCTCAATTTAAAACTGAAGGCTAATAAGGAAATATAATGGAAGCTACAATGTCAGTACCCCAAAACTGCTGTAGTAAAATTAAACCTCTGAAAACAGCCACTAGCAATGAAACACCCAAAATCCAAGTAGGTTGAATGACATCAAAGAGTCACTCAGGTCCAAGGTGATAATTAAAAACCACCAAAAATGAGTCCCAGATATCTCAGAGTTTTCCATGAGTATCTCCAGCTCAGCATTCTGAAACTTAAACTCATTATTCTTATCCCCAAAACTCCTCCCCTGCCTTTGTCTCCTGACTTGGTTCCCTCCCCTCATCATAGTCCCACTAGTCAATAAATGACAAGAAAATCAGACCTTTTCAGTTGGGAGGAGTGATAGACTAATTTAAAATAATGTTGATGCTAAAAGTGTCAGGATCTGTCTTTTCTGCTGAGTTGCATTACAGGAGGGGCCTCCTTCAATAATCCAAGCTTGCTGTCATGTCATCCTGGGAGAGGAGCCACATGAAAACATTTTACAAGGGGAAGGCTTGGGCACAAACCTATCAGAATAAATGCCCAGCAGACTACAGTAGGAGCTGTCCATGAACAGTCAGTAAGTCCTTATGGTGCATAATAGCCAAATACCATCCTTGAAATTCAAAAGGCTTATGGCCCAGAAAAGGTACTAAGGAAAAGGAACTGCCAAGATGCTACTCTGTTACATGGATAACTGGTTTTTCACTCTCTGCAGAATGAAAACTCCTTGCCGTGCCCTGTAGAACCAACCCTTCACGGTCAGGCCCTGGCGCACTGTGTCCTGGCCCTTCTCTACTATGCATTTGCTTTTCCATCTCCAGGCACCATTTTTTCTTGCTCCTCTTACCTTGCAGACATGGTTTATTCTCTGTGCACTGCCCTGTCCTGCTCACTCCCTGCCCTACTCAACATGTACCCCTGACACAGCTGCATCTTTCTTGCATATTGAATTCCAACTCTTCCTTCAAGTTCCAAGTCATATAAACCATCTGCAGTTAAATCTGCCTTTACACCAAACCCTTTCCCATTCCCAGCAGTTAATCATGTACATCCACTGCTATCTGCACTTTCCTGCCTCATAGCCTTCAGCCATGGTATTCCAATTATATCTGTATCTTATTCCATCACCAGACAGTGAGCTCCCAGAGGACAGCAGATGAATCTCATCATTTTCTCCATTACATATCTAGTTGATGTCAAGTGGCATTTGTTACAGAAGTATCAAATTATCACAGGTGCAGTGCTGAGAGCCCAGTGCCTAGGGGCTTACACTGAGGCAGGGCTCTGTTGGTGAACCATGGGAAACCTGCTCAGACATTCATCCAGAAGACCGTGTACGGTTCCCTCCGTGGTGGTTTCACTCCAGGTCTGGCAAGCAACAGATGGTATACTCCAATGGGAGTTTTGGAGAGGCCTTCCTGTGGGGAGTATTTACTCAAACATGGGTACAGTTTAAAAAAGTTAACAAGAGCTGAGACCACTGTAGGATGGGAGTGGCAGGAGGCAGAAAAGGTGAGAGTCACAAAAGAGAAAATTTAAGATGAATGAAGTAGACCCAGGTCATACTGTTCTCCTCTCTCTTATTTTCCTATCATCTGATCCTCCTTTCTCTCTCTCCTGCCTTTCCTTGACCAGATAGATGCAGGGAAACCCAGGTAATACATCCTATGGAGGCAGACTCCTGGGCACAGAACAGGGGAGAAAAAGGGAAGATAAAGAAGAAATCTAGGTAAAGAGAAAATGGAGAAAACCTAGCACAGAGGCAAAGTCTCCAGTTTACCCAGGGTGCTTTGATGGGCTTCACCTCCTAAGAGTCTGTGCTTTTCCACTATGTAAGAGTTTTTCCTCCTTAGTCACTCCAGCATGACTTCTATTTAGAGGGTAGGTGTAGCTGCTAGAGCCAGGTTTGAAGCTCCAGGGAGAGGGACCTTAACTAGCTTGTTGCCCCTTGATTGACTCACACCTGCCTGGGACACAAAAAAATTGGATATGAGTTACATGAGTGAACACATATAAATAAATATATGTCTCCTGACCCTAACTTTTTGCTAAGACTTTTCTATTCTGACACTCTCTGGCTGTTATCCTGTTACAAAACCAAAATTCTAACATTGGATATTTGGTTCTTTTATGGCCAGAAGGAGATAGACCTAAAATTCTGACTGCTTCTGATATCCAGACCATTTGGTAGCATATAATAATAGTCAAACCTATTTGACATTCTGTAGGAAATAAATAAAACACAATAAGCAAAGTCAACAAGACCAACAACTAATCCCAAAGAGAAAAAACTGATGTTTTGTGTTCCGAACTTGACAGTTTTCTGCGCCGGCCCATACTTATCCCAGCTCATCACCTTAATCAGTGACCTGTTTTCTTACTCTTGCCTACATGTTCTTTGTATGACGCACTTTGAAATGTGTAACTCTTACCACAAACACCATCCAAAGCAACCTCGGTGAGCCCTCTCCGTTTGTCACTCCTCATCTCCACTGGCACTTTCTGGGAAATGAGGGTCCAATTGAAGAACCCGTGAGACTACAAGACCTAGACAGACATGGTGAGGAGGGGCGAAGCCCGAATAGCACTGAAGCTGGCCATATTATTTCTCTTCAAAAGTAAAGGGAATAACAATCAGGAAAGAGCTAGGGGGGTTGTTAATAACCACCAGAGCAGTGGAAAGAAAGGACAGAACACATCCTTCTTTGGCCTCTGCTCTCCTTGTTCTGCCCTGTAATAAACAAGGGGAGAGAACAATGTGGTGAATAGAGTCCATCAGGTTTCTGTCAAATACCTGAAGTTGTCTCATGTCTCACTCAACCCCCAGTTTAGGAAAAACTATTCCCATCAACTCTTTGTAGTTGAGCTATTATTAGGAATTAAAGCAGCCACATTCAAATTGCAGATGGAAGTGACTTTAGAAACTATATTCTTATTATTTCTTTTTTTTAATTGAGATATAATAGACATGTAACATTGTGTGAGTTTAAGGTATCCAAGTGTTGGATACATTTATATATTGCAATATGGTTATCTCTGTAGCTTTACCTAATGTCTCTTTCATCTCAGATAATTAGTGTGTGTGTGTGTGTGTGTGTGTGTATTTGTGTATAGTGGGAACATTTACCATCTAGTCTTTTAGCAACTTTGAATGATATAATACAACACTGCTGACTATAATCACTATGGTGTGCATTAGATCTCCAGGATTCACTCATCTTTTAGTTGTAAATCTGTACCCATTAACATCTTCCCAATTGCTTCATTTTTAAGATCAGGAAAATCACTTCTCTTAAATTAGTGTGCCTACATCCTTCAGTGAATATATATGATAACTTGCTGGTAACATTTCTAAAAGTAAAAATTAAAAATTAAAATAATAAGGTAGGTGCTGTTATGTACATTCTAGGCTCACACTAATTGTTTATTATTTCTATTTTATGTTTGAGTTTATGATGAAATCTATGAAACATTCAAGTGAATATATGCCACACAAGTGTAGTTTAAAGGAGAAAAACAAGATTGCCAAGTATCAAAGGTTCACTTTGGAAGAATACTCCCAGTCCTTTGCAGCTCTTGTATGCCCCTCTTTAATTGCATACCATTTTTGCCTCCACCAGCCTGAATTGTTAATAGGCTTTTCCTTACTTTTCTCTTTAGCTTGATCACATATATACATGTATTAGAAATAACTAGTTATAGTTTACCTGTTTTTGACTTTTTATATCAATGGAATTGTGGTGTATTCATCTGTAACCTTGTCTTTTTAGTTTAAGATTATTTACTTGGAAAACTCATTCATATCAATGCCAATAGTTGTATTCCTTCCCTGGAAACCATATGAGGCAAAAGTTAAGGTGCCATTTGTATCTAATTTCAAAGGGAAAAATATACAATTTAACTAAACAGGATAAAAGCAAACAGTCTAAATCTAAATAGCAACAACACACAAAAAATGAACACCTATGAAACGTATAATGATGATTTTTGAGGCAATGAGCTATTCCCGGCTTTCCTTTTAATCCATGCTCTATCATCATGTTTAAGGAGACCAACACACTATGAGGACAGAGACATTGTAAACACTGACCTAAGAGTTCAAAATGTATGCTTTTGGAGTAGGGTGGTGGGGAGCACTCTCCTATCCCACTACTGCTTTCTGCTGGTTATAAGAAAGTCACAGACCTGCTCCCATTATTTGTTAGCTGTGCAGTTACTGTTAAGCCTTTGATTTGTATTCAAATGATCTGATCTTTCTGAGTCCCCTCCTACCAAGTTCTTGAATTGCATACAACATCATCAACAAAAATCTTAAAAATCCTTAGATTGATCTAGTAGCCACCACTTGGACGTCACTATTGTGGTGCTGTGTGAGAGTGATGAACAGCTTCCTTCCTTCAGAGGTTCTTTCTTCAAGAGCCTCCGAGTGGCTCCTTCCCCAGAGTCCTTGAATTTCCCTACTCCAGCATGAATTTTCTTGGAGGAAGCACTTAGGTTCAGGGCTGATGGTTAAGACGGCACCAGCGTGCCCTGCCAATTACTAAAATATTGAAGTCCCGTGCTGGTTGTTCATTAGCCACCTGCCTGAGAACCTGTGTGACCTGTTACAACAGGAGGCTTACAGAACCCTTCTCTAAGCACTGTGAGCTTGTGTCCATTTTGAATGGCTGATGCCAGGTG
The DNA here is from genome assembly GCF_040802235.1 of Manis javanica. Classification (NCBI taxonomy): domain Eukaryota; kingdom Metazoa; phylum Chordata; class Mammalia; order Pholidota; family Manidae; genus Manis; species Manis javanica. The sequence goes on from NC_133162.1 coordinate 68,603,806, forward strand.
TTAAATGTTCTGAGTTTTGTGTGTGTGTGTGTGTGTGTGTGTGTGTGTGTGTGTGTGTGTGTGTGTGTGTGTGTGTGTGTGTAGGTAGAATAGAAGATAGGAGATAATGAGCTTTGTTCATGACTGTGTCACTCTCCCTGGTTTCTTTTCTTCCTCACAAAATGGTGAGTAAAACAACTTTAATTTTCTTTCACTTTCCTTCCTGTCTATCCAGGAGGCACCACAATGTGCTATGTCAGAATAAGCAGATCTCTGGCTTTTCCATCCTTACTCCTTCCCAATGCCAGCTTCATGATCAGGCTTTGATAGTTGATGGAGAGATGGGGGAGAAACCCATTTGACCAATATGCCAAGTGTAATAAATGGAATTTGAAGCATTTCAAAAATATATCTATTATCCACACATGCAAACAGCACATGGTAGCCTTAGAGGTAGATTAGAATGAATGAAAATGTAAAACCTCAATAGAGGTTGCAAAAAATACAAAAGGCATAATAAAATAACTCATATAACAATGCCTCTTGTATCATTAATGGTCTTCAGTGAAAAATTTTATTTAAGCAGTAATTCATCCTTTCTTTATCAGATTTATTTACCTTTACACCAATATGATTCTTTACTTCTTTACTTTTTTTGGTTCAGAAACTACAAGGCCATGTCTAAATTTCATTCTCTTTTTTTAGCATTTTCCAAATAGTGAGCAAAAGCTATTTCCAAAAGCTTTTTGCAAGAGTGACCACGAGGCCAATGGTTACCTCAAAGGAAAAATATATGTGACAAACATCTCCCACTTAATGTTAAAAATCAGATATTAATCACTGAAACCCAGTCTGGTAGACAGGGAAAATTAGAATAAAAATGGTCATTAATACATATATGAAACCACACTCTTTCTCGGTCATTATATATTTTGGTGAATTTTAGAACTGTTTGAAAACCTCATTATATCTCCAAAACTCCCTATGCAAATTAATTACATACTAATTAATTTGGGAGAAAAGCCTTCAGTTTTTTCCCAGAATCATCACACTTTTTCTAGCTGACAAATTCTTCTAACAGAACATTGGAGTGATTTTGTCTGGTTATTCTTCTTAGGTCTCTGTGGAAATTTCTCCCTTTTATAGATACCATCTGGCCTAATGAGATTCTAACAGCTTCTACACATACTCTGTCTTCCTTTGCATTTGGATTTTTCCATTAGAGTCATTGTTGGGACTGAAATGTAAAAATAAAGGGGGAAAAGTGAATGTGTTAAATAAGCTTGGCACTTATATTCTGTCATTTAAGGAAATTATTCATGGTTATTCATTTGATTTATGGAATGTTAAGTGTTCAGTTTGAACACTGTCCAGAGAATGTTACTTAAGTAAACATCCAGTGATCCCTAAACTAAAATTACTGCCATAGTCACTGCTGGGTTTAGTCTAGGAATATATAACCTTGTGGCATCCAAGTGTGTGTCCATAATGTTAAAAAGAAATCTTCTTAAGCAAAATTAGATCATGTTCTCAAACATCAGTAATCTTCATTCCTTTTCAATGTATGAGTTGAAGATTGTGGAGGTTTAAGAATAAATACGGTTTTAAACTGAGATGTAATGGCTAGAAAAACAAATGTGAAACACTTACTCTACAACTCACATTATTAGCTCCTCATTGATCAAATGTATAAATTTGGCTCATAAATAATCTCCTTTTATGCAAAACTTTATGTAAGATCCATACTGAGCAATGAAAAGAAAATACAGTATTAATCAGAGACTTACCTTGACAACATCTATATCATATCCCAGGGCTCAGTTCTGTGGGATACATATATAAAATGAAGAGTAGAGGAAATGAGATAGTATACCTAAATATGCACCTAGCACATGGAAAACAGTAGACATTCACCAATTCTGTTTTTAATTACATTATTTGATTTTTGTGATCATGTTCTTTGAAATGAATCGTTGAAACCTAAATTGCTTACATGGTGGAAAGGAAATGACCAACAGAGTAATTTAGACAGTAATGCTCTGCTTGATCATTTGTCTGACAAATATTATTTTTCTATCATGTATCAAGGGCTGGTGCTGTGACTGTGTTGGTGAACAAACTAGGTAAAATCTCTCATCATCAAGCTTGCAATCTAATCTAGTGATTAATAAGCAAATCAGAAGCTGTCAAAATAGTATTTTCATTAGAAATGTTTCCACACACAAATAATTATTCATTTGTGGATGTTTGGAATGATAAGCATTAAAAGTTACCATTTCCTTTAAAACTATTTTTGTAATGGAAGTAAATTTTTTCCTGATTAGGCTTGTAGTTTTATTATGATATATGGGGAAATGTACACAGCTGAAATTAACACTGGTAGAGGTTTTCTCTTCAAGGACAACTAGTGACAGGGCCATTAGGTCTCCCCAGAAAGGTAGATAGAAGGTTGGTCTGAATGGGCAATTTTCCATTTGTTGAATTGATCCTTGATTTTATCAGCAAGCTCACGTTCAAAAAATCCCATCGTGAGGAATAACAGATGACACCTGATACTAAAAATCCACATAGCAGCCTGAACAGTTCAGAAATTAATGCCTCCCATAACACTGAGAGATTTGATAATGAAGGCAGCTCAATAGAGGTCAAGGGGAAATGATATTATGTGTGGTCCCCTATGAATCAATGTAATCCTATTGCTTTTCCCCAGATGGTCACGCCTGGCATGTGCAGCTACAGTGTGATCTCAGTGACTTTCATAGGAATCCTGCTGAACAGTTCAGCCCTAACCTGAGGCACTGTAAAACTGTTTATGGGTATAATGGCATAGTTCATATATTAAGTCCCTTTGCCCCTTGAGATTTGATGAAATAGCCTCATGTTCCCCATCCCATGCTCCTAAATTATACAAAGCACCCCCAAGTGTTCTGAGGAGGATTTATAGTGTCAAGGTCACTTCTGGTTCCAGACTTTGGCTTCCTCTAAATTTGAGTTGCCTCACCATCCCATGAATGTTTTCTGTGTTCCTCATTGTGTTGACTCAAAGGTAATATTCATCCCTTCCTCAGTGTCCCCACCTCCATCTCAAAAGCCATTTGAATGCAGTAGGTTGTACTAAAGGTTTAGCAAGGTTTTTGGGTGGAAGTGAGATCATGAATTTACATGGTAACAATGGAAACACCATCACATTCACTTCTAACATCCCTATTATTTAAATTCCTTTGCCCATCCGTCCAGTAGGGATATTCCACCACAGCTTCATTCCATGTCCTTAGTACTCAGCCTTATACTGTTTCTGTCCTTGGCCCTCTGTTAGATATTCAAAACCATCAGAATGATCTGAAGAACAACACTCTTGCTTAATACAATGCCTTGCTCAGAGGGAATATGTGGCTTTAAGTGAGTGTGCAATTGTTAACATTGCAAAAGTCCTGTGCCTACTACAGCCTAAGGTACTTGGGGAGAAAGCTAAGAGCTGATCCTGGAGAGGTACAGTGAAACCAAACTAGGGAAGGATTAGCTGGCAATGGTGAAGCATTAGAACTTTTTCTGTTTGTTAATGAAGAATCTTAGAGGAAGTGAAGCCATAGATAGAACTATGTTTTTGAAAGATCACTGTTAGTGAGACCTTTAAGGGGGCAACGGAAATTCTGAAAGGGAGATAGTTAGGGCCTAAATTAAGAGAGTCATGATTTAAAATAATTATGACGATAGATTATTTTCACCATGCCTTGGGAGTATCTATCTCCCAAGTTCTATCTCCTTGACAAGTCTATATAATATTTGAGAAGATGGATTTTCTAAATTCACTTACAAATCCTCCAAAGCCAATTATGGACTTGGCATCTAATAGGAGTTCTGTAAATGTTGAGTGTATAGAATAAAATGATTTGTGTCCACATCATTATAGTGTGCATTGGTTAAAGCAGATGCATGAAAAAGGGCATTAGAAAACCTTTCCAATGTTCCAATCCAACTGAGTCCATGTTCCCAAGTCTCCCTGGTCTCCGTTTTTTAACCCAGTAAAATAACAGAAGTCACTATCACAGAAAATAGAAGGACCTAGTTTTTCAACCTCTCTCTCATAAAAACGACAAAACGAAAAAACCTGTAGATATTATTTTCATCTAGTATTTTCCTGGAAGAGTGAAAGGATGATTTTTCTTAAACCCTTTTCTCATACCCAGCTGTCTCCTCCTACAACTTGCCTCTGAATCTTGGTTCTGAGTTCTGCCTCAGGCCTGTTGGGTTGACTGTCCTCCCAAACGATATTCTGTGCCGTCATTTCCTTCATCCCCGCAACATGCATAACCCAAGGCTGTTGTATGGAAAACGTTGTCAAATGATTTTACTGGATAAAGGGAAGTAATTATAGCATAGGCAGAGAACAACCAAATATTGGACATCCCTGTGGACAAAATGTTTAAAATACTTTGGACTACCATTAAATATCAGAAGCTTTTTCTGTTTCCCACTGACCTCCTTTTCTAGATTTTAATTTTCTTTTGATTTCAGGAGATAAACTCCAGAATTCACAGACTTGATTAGGAGGACTTTCTAATTTTTCTGTTTAAACTGGTCGTATCTATTCTATATAGAATTCCCAGTTTAAATACAAAAAGCTCTATTGAATTTACATTTTGGATAAACAGGAATTTTTTTTTTAGTATAAGAATCAAGCATAAGACATACTTAAATAAATATATTAAAAATCATTCATTGTTTATCTGGAATTCAAATTTAATAGGATGCCCTCTATTTTTAACAGTTTTACTAAGACATAATTCATATACCATAAAGTTCACCCATTTAAATGCACAATTCAATAGATTTTGGTGTATTCAAAATTGTACATCCGTCACCATAATCAATGTTAGAACATTTTCGTTACTCCAAAAAGAAACCCTGTACCAGTTTGCTGTCTTCACTCATCCCCACCATCACCCACAGATCCAGGAAAACACCAATCTATTTTCATTCTTTACAGATTTGCCTATTTTGGGCATTATAAAAATGGAACCATACAATTTGTGCAGCTTTGTGATTGACTGCTATCATTTTTATTGTAGCAGATGTCAGAACTTCATTTGTTGTATTGTGGAATAATATTGCATTGAAGGGATCTACTATATTTTATTTATGAGTTCATCACTTGGTAGGCACTTGAGTTATTTTCACTTTTTGGTTATTATGAATAACACTGCTGTGAACATTTATACACAAATTTTTGTGTGGATATATACTTTCATTTCTCTTGTCTATATACCTAGACATGGAACTGCTAGATCATATGGTAACTTTGTGTTTAACAGTTTGAGAAAGAACTACCTGGCTGTTTTCCAAAACTGCACCATTGTACCTTCCCACCAGCAGTGTAGGAGGGTTCTGATTTCTCTACATCCTTTCCAGCGCTTGTTATTGTCCCTCTTTTTGATCATGGTTTGATTTACGTCTATTTAGTAACTAATGATGGTGAGAATTTTATCATATAGTTATTGTCTTTTTTAAAAAAGCGGGTTATTTATCTTTCATATCATTGAGTCATAATATATGTATATATGTGTATATTGCATTGTCTATACATGCAAGTATTTATGTATATAAAACATGCAAGTGTATATACATACACACTACATCTGAGTCCTTTATTAGATTGTATGATTTGCAGAGTTTCTCCCATCTTGTGAGTGGCATTCTATACTTTTATTTGCTAAATTTTATTTCTCTTTATATAACTATTCTATACTATATTTCTTTTATATAACCCCAAAAGCCTTATACTTCTTTTTCCCAAACAGAGGAGCCTTTCTCTCCCTAGAAGGATTTCTGCTTTCCTCCCAGGCTTATCGGCTCCAGTTGTAGCCAATATTTAAGGTAACTTTATTATTCTTATTTTTTGTTTTGGTTAGATGTCTACATGTCCTCATTAGTCTTGCAATTTTCAACCCTTTTCTGTAAATCCCTTTCATAATAAAGGTACACCAAGAATGGAAATCATGTTGTCCTCAAAGTTGTTGGTGAGTTAAAATGCAGAGGTAGTGATGATAAGTGATCTTCACAATTACACTTGAACTTTTCACACGCATGACCAACAGACAAGCTCTTTTTCAATAGGAGCTAAAATAAAAGGCATTTTTGAAATGACCTGTTGAAGATACCTTATAAAGTGATAAAATGTATCTCCTATGATTTTCCTCCAGTAACAACCAATGGACCATCTAATGGCAATTTCAGAGTGATTAAAAAAGAAAAGATACAGTTGTTGCCTAGTTTAGAAGAATATGTGTATTTATGACAGAAAGAATTAATGAAAGAAACTATTTATATGGTAATTAATGTGAAACAGCTGCCATATAAGAGATTCATTAGATGCTGAATAACATTAATTTGTTCTTTTTTCTTACTGAAGACTTCAATTTTAAGTCTCCCAGAATAATTTGCTGGAATAGGAAATATACATCTGCACACTGAAATAATTCAATACCTACAATATACTGACCATCTAGTAAGAGCTTAAGCATTGCTTCAGAAAGTTAACCTGTAATATTTCACTTACTTGCCTCATCTTCTCGATTCGATATTATCATGACTAGACTATAGCAGTTTTCATAGAGTCTGAGTTACTTATTCAAATTCATATAAATGGTAATGTTCGAGCTGGCCTTAATGTGTAGAACAGTCTTTCTTCAAAATTCATGTTTTTAGTATAGAAAATTTTACTTCAAATCCTATATATCCTACAAATATTCCTTTTCCAGCAGTCTTCTCTGATCACTCTTGAAGTATTTTGTTCCTTAATAGGTCTCCAGAGCAATTTGTCTGAGCCCCTCCTCTTGTATTTAACCATTTTCTACAAGTTTCTATAGTTATTAGTTTCTTACCCTTTTCATGGTAAATTGCATTTCTCCTGCTACTTTCAGAATGAACTAATGAATGATACATAGTAGTGTTTCCCAACCTATTCTTGTATCATGATGAACAGAAAATGATAGCATTGGAAGTTCATTTAGATTAAAGTTGGATAAGGTTATTTGGATCAAACAATTGAACAATCATTATTTAAAAATTCCTGATAATTTTAAAGGCTGGTTCAAAAAATTCTAAAAAGTATAATAAATCTAAAAGGTTAGTAAGACATTATCATTCCTAAACTGATGAGAGAAGGGTACCTAGAAAAGACAGTAGAACATGGTAAATACTTTTGCCATGAGCCATGAAAGGATTTACCCATCTAGCCCAGTTTGGACACTTTTTTCTTGCTGCCTAAAAGGGTGAGAAGTCCAACTCCAGGACACATCAAACACTAAAGAGTTTAAGAGGAAATCCTCCTAACATAAAGCTGGGGTCTCAAGTGGCTAATCCTTGAGAATAAATTAAAAGACATTAGCTTCACACTGATTTCAAACTTACATTGACATCAGTTAGAAGCTCAAAAACACAAAAATTTACTTCAAAAATTTTAAGCAGACTGCCAGGATGTCTAGGTAGTAAAACAGAAAAGGTTTCTATAAATACTACAGCTTTATCTTAATCCTCTAGTTAATGCTGCAGTTTTTTTTATTTTTCTAGGGTAAAGAACATCAAATACAATCACGCTTAGCAAATATGATGAAACAGACAGAAAATGAGGTGCCATGTCTGAGAACCAGCAAAAACAGCAGATAACAGAAAATAGAATTACAAAGAGCTTCATATATGGGAATTATCAGATACAGATCATAAAAAGAACCATAATTACTACTTTTGAAGAACTAAAAAGTAAGTTGAAAACATGTTCGAGAAGCAGGAAACTCTAAAAAAGTTGCAGAGTAGATTTAAAAACTTACAAAACAAAACTCCTAGGAATGAAGAATAAAATAACTGAAGTCAAGGATTAATTGGATGAATTAAACAGCATATTAGATATGGCTGAAGAGAACATCAGAAGGAAAGGTCAGAACCATTATCTATAAATGAGATTGCAGGGAAAAAATATGAAACTATAAAATATATTTAAGTCTTTAAGAGGATACAATATATACATATATATGTGTCTGAGAGGTTATGAATGCAGTTAAAGCATTTTGATGCCTCTTATTTTCTGTTAGGTAGTTCAAGTGTTGCTTTATTTTGTACTTTGATATAACTTGTTATAATTATTAAAGAAACACAAGTAGAGAAATTAACTTTACAATTCATAGATCACAAAGTTTGAATGAGGAAAAATATCAACCAAAAAAAGTAAAACGGAAAAATAGAATGAGACAAATTGAAACTTACAGATTTGAAAATACAAAAGAAGGTAGTAGAAAAATTAAATATATTAATTAAATGCTCTAATAAAGGACAAAAATTGTCAGACTGAACATACAGATTTGTTAAAAAGATATATGTGCTGTTTTAAAGTGATACACTTAAAGCATGAAGATTGAAAAAAGTATGAAAAAGATGAAATTAATACCCTATACCTAACCAAAAGAAAGGTATCTAGCTATAAATACCATAAAAAATCAATTTTTAGACAAAAGCTAAATGAGAGAGTCACTTTATAATCATGGAACTGTCTGTCCACCAATATGATGTAACCAGTCTGAATTTTATATGTACCTGGTAACCATCTTAAAATGTATGAAATGAAAATTGATAAGAAGAAACAACTGCCTTTCTAGTAGGTGATTTTAACACGGCTCCTTCAAAAATTGAGAGAAAAAGAAGACTAAAGAGATCAGGTAAGATATAGAAGATTGAAACAATAAAATGCCACACCTAACAACTGAAAAATATAAATTATTTTTAAGTATACATGAAACAATCACAACACTGATGATGGGTTAGGTATGTCCCAGGCACAGTAACAATGCTTGGGAAATGCTTGACAGCTTCTAGTATAGTTTGAACTACACACATCTTTGAACCAGAAGTTTTACAACTTGATAAATATTCCAGAGTAAACCATAAAATTGTCCATCAGACCACATATTCAGGGAGAGACTATTTTTAATAGCTCCAATCCCTAAACACATGAAATGTCGACCAACAGTCGAATGGATAGATAAGCTAGTACATTGGTACAAAGGAATTTTATTTACCGATGAAAATGGAGAGACAAGATGTATAGGTTTAAACATGGATTGATCATGCCGTCAAATCTTGAGTGAATGAAGAAACATGCAAAATAATGCTTAGAGTATAATTTCATTTATGTGAAGTCCAATAAACAGGCATTAGTAAACTTACATTTAGAAATTCATATATAAATAGTTAGACTGTAATGAAAGAACATATGTATCACAAAAGTAAGAAGGGTGGCTGTGTTTGGAAAAGAGGACAATATAAAAGGCTTGGGAGATATTAGCTGTGTTTTATTGCTTAACCTGGAAAATTAATTATACTGATGTTTGCTTGAACATTTTGTAAACATTTGCATTTTATATTGTCTTCTCTTTGTAAGTGACATTTGAAAAACAAGAGGGTTTTAAGAAAAGCAACTTTGATGGTATTTTAGAGCCCATAGATATAAAAGGAGAAGTTGCTTTCAGCAGAAATGGAGCTCTGACTTTTGCCTGACTACCTTGAGGGCTGGGGAGAAGTCACTTTTCCTCTTCTGTAACCCTTTCAGGCCAACCACTGTGCTATATATATTTCCTGCTTTGGACAGTGTTTAGGTCAAAGAAATTTTAAATCTCACTCTGATCTGCATGAGCTAATTTTACTATTTTTTTTCTCCTTCCCTCCATTTTGTGCAAATGACAAGATTTTTGATCCTTTGGGAAGCAATTTTATGTATTCCTATAAAAGAGTTCTCACCCCAGACACTGTGGACATTTTGGACTGGATAATTCTTTGTTATGTGTCTATGATATGGGGTAGTAAGCTAACTTATACATTGCAGGGTATCTGTCCTCTACCACTAGATGCCTACAGCACCCTCAACCCCAGTCGTGATAACAGAAATATCTCCAGGTATTGCTCAGTGTCACCTGGCAAAGTTGCCCACGTTAGGAACAACTGACTTTGAGCTGTGGGCAAAATAAGACCTTAGCAACTGTTTATTTAATAAGTGAGTTCATACTCAGGCAGTGTATATAGGTAATAAGTTTAAGTGTGAGAAGAGAGGGCTTAAGGGAGGGTGACCACAGATTTGGAGGTCTGTCTGACACATTAAGGGGAGATCTACCTATTCTGCTATGTCTAAATGGTGAATGTGGAGTGGGAATTTTGATCAGCTAGATTACAAGTCACAGGAATTTGTTTAAAATTTTAATGATTAGAATGATTTGTAATTCTAATTACATGATGGTTAGTTTCCCAGCAGAAGCTCCATTGAATACTGCAGAGGGATCCCTAATCCGTGGACATTTCTGGGTCTGGCCTGCAGGGCCTTCTGTAGTGTCAGGAGTATGACCTTCAAATAGAAGGCTCTTAAACTTAGCAGGGACAGTTGCGAGTTAAAAGCCAGCATCTTTCTCTGCTATCTTGGACACAAGTATACTATTATGGATTTTTCAGAAGTTTTTTGATTGCTTGTGGCCTTCAAACCAAGTGCTGAGTGAAAATACACTTTCATTTATCTAGCCTTTCTGAGCCATGCAACTGCTACTTATTGGAGAAAAGAAGATTGACTTTTTCTAGGAGGTATAAAATAAACTATTGCCAATTCCAGAAAAATGCACAGGGAGACTCTCTCTCAACTTCATCAACTCAGTATTTGACTAAATATCACCTCTGTTTTGGGGAGGACCTGGTTTACCCTCTGTCTGCATCTCATTTGGCTTAGTATTTGTTTTGTTTTCTTTTTAACTTTTAAATGAAATACCAATAATCATGATGTTTAAATAATCTGAAATGGCTTAGTGGATTTCCACTCTGACTTTCAGCTTCTAACATAGGCTTATCTAGGAATGAGATGCATGTGAAGTGAGCTGAATTCTCATTTTATCACATTCTTAAACATGAATGATGACCAGATATTATTCATCTTTACTTTCTTGGTTCCTGCCAAATGCAACATAGCTAAAATAACTCTTTCTCTGAAGGGCAGCATGCAGGGTGCTTGCTGATACAGCAAAGTCTTCCCAGACACAAATGACTAAGTACTACAAACTCCTCTGGATTCAGATGCATGAGAAAAGAATTGGGTGGAGTTGCCCCAGCTGGCCATTTGGGATACAGTTGGCCCTTGAACAATGTGGAACTTAGAGCTCCTGACCCCCTGTGTATTCAAAAATCCACACATAACTTTTGGCTCCCCCAAAACTTAACTACTAATATCCTAATGTTGATCAGAAGCCTTACCAGTAACATAAACAGTCTATTAGCACATAATTTGAATGTTGTTTCTAATATATTTCCAATGATATTTCATATATATATATATATTATTTTTTCCACTTTTCCAATATATTTACTGAAAAAAATCTTCGTATTTCAAACCCATATTGTTCAAGAGTCAACTGTAATAGTTTTGTACAGAGTGATATGTCTGCATGGAGCAGGAAGATGCAGGTCATAAATGTGAGGGGGGTCAGAATGAAATACAGGAAGTTATTGTTTAGAAATTCATGAAATAGGGGAAAGTAATAGCATCTGAGCATTCCAGCTGTTGAATGTATAGAATGTAGTATGACTGCTGTTGGTACATGGTTTTGTTATTTATTCTATGGCTTAAATCTATAGCTGTTTTTGTCTTTATTGTTTGGCAATGCATATTTTTTTAAATAAGTCTCTGTAGCAGCAATCACCCAAAAGTTCCTGCTTGAGGATTTCAATTGCTAAGAAAGTTGGTGATAAACATGTAAATTGTACCTTTACCATCTGTAAGTCCGGGGAGAGGAAGTACCTCTAAAAACCGAAATCAGTCCAAAGGAGAACTACAGTTTAAAACCAGTTTATTGCTCACAAACTGCAGTCCCTGGCCTTCTTTGTCCTCTACTCCAGAAGAAGCCAGCAGGCAAATAAGCCAGCCTCCTCCGCTTAACCTCTCAGGTTCAGACACGCCCTTGGTTGCCCAGGTAATTACCCATTGATATGGAGATGAACTTCTCTCCACCCCTGGGGATATGCAAATGAACTAAAGCCAGGAGAGATATTCTGGAAATGCTACAAATTACCCACACCATCCCCCAGGAGAGCCATAGTAATATCACTGACAGCACAAAAGTCAGAAGACTCATATCTGCTAAGAAAACAGCAATGTATTTCTCAACAGTCACTAGTTTCTTGCGGAGACTGCACAAAGATGACAAATTAACATGATTAGCTCTGAAGCATGACTCCTTATTTATATCAAATGATTATTCTTTTAAATTAATTTCCCTCATTTACTATTCCAAGTTCTATCATGCATGTATGAAAAAGTGAACCCATAGTAGTTGTAAATGTCTTGGCTTTATCAGCAGAGACATTTTAAAACAGTTAGTGATGCCAGTTTTATATCCATGCTACCAGAAGCAGTAAATAGAAAATCAGTTACCAATAATGGAATTTCATCCAATTCATGGAATCAAACTAGAGATTTTTAGAAGTTCCTTCCAATGAAGGTAAATCATTTCACTGTAATTTGAAAATGATAGGAAATTCAACTTAACAAAAGTTCAACATTGAATAATGAAAATAACTTGTTTCTTTATGCAGTGATACTATACCAAGAAATTTCAAGAGTCTTGTGTCATGGTAAAAGCAATGTTCTTATTAAATAATGAAATCTATGAAGAAGGAATAGGCTGTTGTACATACAAAATTCATAACTGGATCCAAATAATATTCAATAATCTACTAATGGAAAAAGAAGATAAAAATACCAAAATTTGCAGGTATGTTTAATTAAAGTAACTTTAAAGGCAAAGCTAACACTTTTTATCAAGTACATATTTTACCTGACTGTCTTGATTTCTCCTATAATATTCATCACTAATCATTTTTAGAAATTTTGAGCTTCTAAAGAAGTACTTTGTAAATCAACCTCAGTATCCTGCAGTTAAATCAAGCATTTTTTTTTTTTTGAGCGGGCATCTCTCATATTTATTGATCATATGGTGGTTGTTAACAACAATAAAATTCTGTATAGGGGACTCAATGCACAATCATTAATCAACCCCAAGCCTAATTCTCAACAGTCTCCAATCTTCTGAAGCATAACGAACAAGTTTTTACATGTTGAACAAGTTCTTACATAGTGAATAAGTTCTTACATGGTCAACAGTGCAAGGGCAGTCATCACAGAAACTGTCAGTTTTGATCATGCATCATGAACTATAAACAATCAGGTCAATTATGATTATTCATTTGATTTTTATACTTGATTTATATGTGAATCCCACATTTCTCCCTTATTATTATTATTATTATTGTTATTATTATTATTATTACTTTATTATTTTTAATAAAATGCTGAAGTGGTAGGTAGATGCAAGATAAAGGTAGAAAACATAGTTTAGTGCTGTAAGAGGGCAAATGTAGATGATCAGTTGTGTGCCTATAGACTAAGTATTAATCCAAGCTAGACAAGGGCAACAAAACATCCACAGATGCAGAAGATTTCTCTCAAAACAGGGGGGGTGAGGTTCTAAGCCTCACCTCTGTTGATCCCGAATTTCTCACCTGATGGCCCCCCTGCCACTGTGCCTGTCTTAGGTTGTTCCTCCCTTGAGGAATCTTACCTGTCTCTGGCTAACCAGTCATCTTCCGGGGCCATACAGGGAAATGTAAAGTTGGTAAGTGAGAGAGAAGCAATATTGTTTGAAAAGGTTAGTTTTTTACTTTTTTGCAGATTTATGCCCTGTGACTTCTATGCCCAGCATTTGTCTTGAGGTATCTTTACCACTTGGAAGAATTATGATACTCGGTAATTTCGATATGAGGCACGAATTCTACTTAGGGGTTGTAATTATGAAGGAAGAAGAGAAGCTATAGAAGTAGCAGACAGAAGAAAACATGGGAAGATTGATTATTTCTTTGACATATCATCTTGTAGTGTAACATAAGCGTGTATAGGTTTTAAATTACTAATTAAATTGCATGCACACATTAACATAATAGGAATACAGCTACATAACCAAAGCAGACCTACAATTACCAGCCATATCCAGTGAAACCAAGAAAACCAGTTAGGCACCCTAGGCATTTGTGAAAACTTATCAATGATATGATATATATTGTCTAACTGAATTTGAATAGTTTGAGAAAAATAAGACAAATTGAAACAACACATTCCTGGAAACTGTTCACATCCCATATGTTCTTTTAACAGTAGATAGTCTATAGTCACAAGATTTTGGAGCACTGCAACTTGCACTTCTCCTAAATCTTGGTTGAGTTCCGACAGTATAGATCCAGTCAAATTTGTTGTTTTACTGTATGCACAGGCCAGCTTAGATATCTCCTTCGTCATTCCAATGGCAAGTCCAGGAACCGGTGGGATGAATGCAGCTACAACTACAACAGCATCAGGATCTTTGTTGAAGTTTTTTGATGATCATCTTCTGGAATGACTCTTCCAGAGAACGTTGATGTTGGAAGTTCTTCATATTGTATCTTAATTCGTTTCTGGGTGGCCAAATTAGGCTTTGATCCTCTGTATAAACACAAACAGACCCTTTGCCCACACTTTGATATGCCCTTTATACCATTGTGAAGAGCTTATTGGAGATCCCCACACAGGAACTGCTCTTTTTTAAGAGAAAGGAATATTATCAGAAAAATGTACTTCCATAGCTGATCATCTGACACCCTTTAAATTATCAAAATTAAGGATATTTAAAACATGCATTAATTGGTGATTTGCAGTTAGTTTTATCCTATCAGGGAGTAATCCCCCTTTTCTTTCTTTTTTTTTTTCTTTTCTTATCATTAATCTACAATTACATGGAGAACATTATGTTTACTGGGCTCTCCCCTATAAATCAAGCATTTTTGATAAGCACATCTTCTAAGCATTTGTTACCCAAAAAGTCAGTTGGAAAGTTTTAATAAATTTTACTTTCTATAAACATCTGTCTTGAAAGCATAGTTCACTGGAAAGATGCCATTGAAATGTGTCCAAATGGACAGCTTAACAAATGGAACAAGAACCCAGAGGTTAGATAAGATTGAATTGCAGAATTCTGTTTTTGATTTGTGCAGTATCTTGACTTAGGGTAAATACCTTTTGATGGAATTTCACTTTTAATTGGATGGATTTATATTGTATACTATGATGGCATGAATTTGACAAGGCCTAAAGTTTTGCTATATCATGACTTAGTAAAATGTTTTAAAGAATGATAATGAGGAACATCTTAATATGTTGAATTTTATCTTATAAAAAGAATTAGCAAACAAAGGATACTGTGAATTGAAGCAAAAATATACTAATGAAAATGTTTTGGCTGAAAAATTGAGCTGAAATTGCACATTTCATTAGAAAAGAAAAATAACCGCCTCCACATAAAAAAATTGCCTCTGAATTTACTATAGCACCTTCAGTGACCCAATTAAAGACATAATGATGGTCCATACAGGAGAGTCAATTAAAAGTATCTACAATTTGAAATTCATTATCCATGAAATGCAATCTATACATGCTTATAGGTAGTTTTAACTAACAATGACATCTTTTCAAAGGTACATTTTTCAGTATACCAGTGATATGGTATTACAGATATTAACTAACAATGGTTAATTTCTATTGATATGCAATAAATTATTATTGTGATATATTAGTTTTAAAATATCGTAATAATTTTAAAAATTTGTGTTTTATTTGCTTTAGTTGTTATTACATAGCAAGAGGAGTTTTTTTTCTTATATCTTACAAAGACTTACTTCTGAACATAGTTTATGAATAGAAATATCTTGTCTACCAATATAAAAAACCAATTTGTTAGTTAATAAATAATTATTACAAAATATATGGTTTCATTATTTTTGGCACATATTTCCTGCTCAGAAATATTCAGTTTGCACATTAAATCATGTCATCACTCTCTGATTATAATGATAGAATGGTCTGTGTACATACCCACACATACACACAGGAGCACATGCACTCTCAACAAATAAGACATTTTAAATAACTATTGTATTTTTATCTCTACCTTTAATCTTAATCAATGGATTCCAAGCACTTCATCCTTCATTAATTCTTTAAATTAACAAATATCCATGGGTTATTCAGGAGTTTCCAAGCCTTATGCAAAAGGTAGGAATATGAGATATAGTTTTTATTGTCAAAGAATAATCTATTGGAGAAAGTTATATACCAGCACAATAATATATATGTGTGTGTATGCACACACACACACACACACACACACACACACACATACATCAGAGAAGCCATTTTATGACAGTAGGCTAAGCGCTGTATAAAAGCCTGTGCTGGGTATAACTGTCACTCAGGTAATAGAATTATTAACTCTTCAAGGAGAGTGAGGAGCCAGGGAAACATGTGTTAGCTGAGGTGATATTTAAACTGTACGAAGCAGTTCCAGATGTGAGACTATCATGGATAAAAGGAACCGAGTTGTACAATAGCCTGATGTATGATACTTGGCATTAGAAGAGCAGACCGGGGAAACAGCAGGAGCTCATGTCATGTAGCGTGCTGTGTGATACTTGGCTGTAGACCATGTGTTTTCTACATGGTGAGGAAGTGTGTTCTTACCAAAGTGTAGTTTCTGGAAACATTAGTTCGGTAGAGTAAAAATAGTCCTTCCTATAAAAACAAAATATTATGGTTCTGTTGTCATATTAAGTGTAGGTTAGCTTGTTAATCAAAATTTAAAGAATAAGTTCATCTGTTGCCTATTGCTCTTTTCTTTTTCCCAGCAAAACTTTTCAGTCTTTGCCATCCCCTGTACGAAGAATTCTTGTTTCAGCACGGAATACTTTCTTTAGGGAGCATCTCATGGAACTAGCAGGTTACCAACGACTTTTTAGAGAATCTCACTCTCAGTAGAAGGGAATGTTTAAAGGAGTTTGGTAAGTGAATGTAAATCAGAGTTTGCATGGTGAGCAGTATAGAGTTCTTACTGAAAGGTTTTAGAGTATTTGAGTTCCCCACCTAAAACTAGACACCATAACTGCAGTTAGAGAAAACTGCTAATGTTTGGAGAGAAGCGGTGAAGAACTAGAATTGTTTTACTTTTAGTCATACCAACAGGGATAGAGAAAAGCCTGGGGAGAGTTTGTATAGATGACAGATTCCAAAAAAAAGAATCTATATGGGTTTGGGTATTTATATAGAGCTGAGCCCTCATAGAAAAATAGTTAACTATCTAAACATAATTTTGTGGAATTGTGTGTATTGCAAGATTAACATACTGCTTTCTACAAGGCCCCTGCACATTTTCCTTTACATATGGAGCTGTACCACTCTTTACTTCACCTAAATATAACTTACAAGACTTCAGTGTGCAAATGTATGTATATATCATATATATGTATATACTTACATGTATTGTATATATTTATAAATATAGATATATAATTATGTGTATATATTTATATATTTTATAAACTGACATTCACAAAAGTTACATAGCACTTTTGTATTAGCAAGTACAGTTTGGACTTAAATCATCTTGGAAATTCCCTAATCTGTGATGTTCAAGTGGCATTATGTCAGCTTTGTAGATGTTGATCCCAGGCTCAACTTATTTTAGCCACTCAGTACAGTCTGTCTTCAGGTCTTCTGTGAGCTTATTTTGCTAAGCAATCAATCACAATCTAATAATTGATCAGCCTTTCTGTGTCTCTCACAAAGCTGACCTATCACTCAGAAAGATTTTCTAGCACTGTTTTCATGAAGTCTGGATCTACTGAGGATTTGATGGATTCAATAAGACAAACAAAATGACTTGTTGTCTACTTCAGGACAGAAAATAGCCTTTAATAAAAATACCAGAGGTATGAGCAATTTCAGTTGGAAGAGGCCTCACTGAAACTAGCCAGGGAACAGGGGGAGAAAAAACAAACACCAAAAACCAGGAATGAAATTGTTTTCCATTAGACAAGGCTGACTTAGGCTAGAGTTCTCTTAGTCATAAGAAATAAATTTGTTTCACTCCCATACAGTTTGGGGTCAAAATTTCTCTACTCTTCAATAGCATATTTTCTTTTGTTTTTATACTTCTTTGAGAACATATATTTTGGCCAAACCAAAGAGGATCATTTTAACTTGTAAGTAACAGGTAATGGTGATCTTTTTTTTTGACCTTTTCTATTTTCCAACCAGTTAAAATTTTGCTAGTCTAGTAGAGACCTAGTTTTCCCTTGTTTGGATCCTGAGATAACAGACTAGTGCTTAATTTCCTGCCATGAAATTATGATGGAGTAATTTACCATGTTGTTGGAGCATACATTCTTTTCATCTGAAGACCCTAAGATTATGTAATTCACAGAGGGTTCATCAGAGTCTAGGCTGGTTTGCTGCTTAGTTAGAGGATGGCATCAAGGTCACCAGAATATTGTTTGAGCTTCAAGAGTCCTTAGTTACAGTGAGAATTATTGAACAATTTATTATAAACTTATTTTATTAAATTATTAAACATACTAGTTATAAATTTATTACATAATTAAGAATTATTAAATTCTATTATTAAATAACCACTAATGATACCCAGCCAAAAAAGAAAATTGTAATGGAGAAGCAAGCACTTTAAACTTATAGTCAGAAGGCTTAAGAAAAAAATGTAGGATCCTACACTGATTGGCAGGATAATTGTGAAAATCTTATTTTCTTGGAGCCTCTGTTCTTCATTTGTAAAATGCATGCAATCGTCATCTCTTTTAGTATTTTAGATGCAATCTTCATCTATTTAGCTATAACAAAAATAGCATAGACTGGATAGTTTATAAACAATAGAAATGTATTATAATTCTTGGGCTGGGAATCCAAGATGAATGTGCTGGAAGATCGGGTATCTGGTGAGAACCTGATTCCTGGTTCATACATGGCCACCTTCTTCCAGTACCCTCACATGGTGGAAGGATGGAGGGAACTCTCTGAGGTCTCTTTTCAAATAGCCTTCGTCTTATATGGGTCTCCACCCTCATGACTTAATACCGCCCCCCCACCCTCACAGACACCACTCTTAATAGCATAAGCTTGGGGGTGAGCAGAATTTCCATATGTATATATACACTCATTTGCAAGTTATATCATTTAAATTAAATCATGATAGAATTTGTCTACCTTTTCATGGAATGGACAGGGCATATGATGATCTTGTATATATCAACACTTCTAAAAACAAAACGGTAAGTAGGACCTGGCATTTACATAGACCAGATAGGGTCTTGAAGGTGGAAAACGACTTGCATGTTTGTTATTATTGTATTGTAAATTGGGACCTCTTTTCTTTTTCTTTTCCTTTATAATTTTATTCAAGTATAATTGACATATAATATTCTATTAGTTTCATGTGTACAACATAGTGATGTAATATTTGTATATATTGCAGACTGGTCACCCAATGAGTCTAGTTATCATCTGTCACCATACAAAGTTAATAAAATATTGACTAATCCCCTTGCTGCCCATGACATTCCCTATGTCTTATGTATTACATAACTCGAAGTTGATATCTCTTGACCCCCTTCACCCATTTTTGCCACCTCCCTACCTCTTTTCTCTCTGGCAGTCACCATTCTGTCCTTTGAATCTGTAAGTCTGGGGTTTGTTTTGTTTTGTTTGTTTTCTTTTTAGATTTTACTTTTAAGTGAAATCATATACTTCCTCTATCTGACCTTTATCATTAGTATAATACCCTCAAGGCCCATCCATGTTGTTGCAAATGCCAGGATTTCATTCTATTCCATTCTGTTTTATGGCCAAGCAGTATTGTATTATATATACATATTCCATGACCTTTATCCACTCACTCTTGATGGCACACTGGTTGTTTACATCTTTGGCTATTGTAAATAATGCTGGAATGAGCAAAGCAGGTATGTAAATCTTTTTGAATTAGTGTTTTTTTTCCCATTGGATAGATACCCAGAAGTGGAATCGGAGTTCTATTTTTAATTTACTGAGGCTTCAACTTATATTCCCACCAATAGTGCATAAGGGTTCTATTTTCTCCTCATCCTTTCCAACACTTGCTATTTCTTGTCTTTTTGATACTAGCCATTCTAACAAGCATCAAGCATATGCAAATCATTGTGGCTTTGATTTTCATTTCCCTTATGATTCTGATGTTGAGCATCTTTTCATGTATCTTTTGGCCATCTATATGTCTTCTTTTGAAAAATATGTCTATTCGGATCCTCTGCCCATTTTTTAAATAGGATTGTTTTTTTGTTATTGTTGTTATTGAGTTGTGTGAGGTCTTTATTTAGTTTGGGTATTAACCTCTTACTGGATATGTGATTTGCAAATATCTTCATTTAGTAGGTTGCCTCTTCATTTTGTTGTTTCCTTTGCTGTGCAGAAGCTTTTCAGTTTGTTTATTTTTACTTCTCTTTTTTTTCATTTATGTTTGTTTGTTTAGTTTTGCTTACTTGTTTATTTTTATTTCTGTTTCCCTTGCCTTTGGAGTCAAATCCAAAAATCATTGCTTAAGACCAATGTCAAGAGACTTAACACCTATGGTTTTTTCTAGGAGTTTAATGGTTTCAGGTCTTACATTCAAGTGTTTAGTCAATTTTGAGTTAATTTTTGTATATGGATTAAGACAGTGATCCAGTTTCATCCTTTTGCATGTAACTGTCCAATTTCCCCAACACCGTTTATTAAAGAAGCTGTCCTTTCCCTACTGTATAGTCTTGTCTCTTTTGTTGTTAATTAATTAACCATATATGCATGGTTTGTTCCTGGGCTCTCTATTCTCCATTGACCTCTGTGTCTATTTTTATGCCAATATCATACTGTTTGGATTCTATAACAGTAAAGTTTGAAATCAGGGAGCCTATTACTTCTAGCTTTGTTCTTCTTTCTTAAAAGTGCTTTGGCTATTTGGGGTCTTTTGTGGTTACATACAAATTTTAGAATTATTTGTTCTAGTTCTGTAAAAAATGACATCAGAAGTTTGATAGAGATTGCCATAAATCTGTATATTCCTTTCAGTAATATGGATATTTTAGCAATATTAATTCTTCTAATCCATGACCGTAGAATATCTTTCAATTTATTTGTGTCTTCCTCAGTTTCTTTCATCAATGTCTTACAGTTTTCATAGCACAAGTTTTTCACCTCCTCAGTTAAATTTCTTCCTAGGTATTTTCCTCTTTTTGATGCAGCTGTAAATAAGATTGTTTTCTTAATTTCTCTTTCTGATAGTTTGTTATTGATAGATAGAAAGGCAATGGATTTTTGTATTGTAATTTTGTATCATGTAGCAACTGAATTCATTTATTAATTCTAACTTTTTTTTGGTAGAGTTTTCAGTGTTCTTTAAATAGTATATGTCCTCTTCAAATAATGACAGGTTTACTTCTTCCTTACCTATTTGGATGTCTTTCTTTTCTTTTTCTTACCTAATTGCTGTGGCTAGGGCTTTTAATACTATTTGAATCAAAGTATGGAGTGTATTTATTGCATCTGATCCTCATCTAGGGAAATCTTACTTTATTACCCCAGGTTTTCAATTGAAACTAAAGTTCAAATGATTTTTCCTGGCTCACAGCCAGGAAGTGGCTGACCTAGAGTTTGAACCTGGAGAAGCTTGACTTCAGACTGCTAGACCTACTAGTCCAAGAACTTGAATGAATATGTCAGGGCATTCATATCTCTGAGGACAGTACTTGGTAGTGTCTGTAAATAAATGCCTCTGTAATTATTATTTTTGAATCTAAGATTCAATGTTAACCAGCTTCCATTCTGATTGTTATTATTCTTTTTTATATTAATGCCATCAACTACTTTTGACTAGGTCACTCAGTCAACCTGCCTTTGTAGATTGACTTAGCTCTGGAAAGATGACTTTATGTATCTTATTTTGAAGTTGGAAGCTGGAGAAGTTTACTGTTATTTCCACCCAGTTTCTTTGTTTAGCTTGATAATGTATCCATGCTGTAATTTATCATCTTTCTACTCAAAAATTCCTATTTGGTTATCCTTGTTGACATAGTAAATACAGAAGATATGGGGAAAAAATTGATTTCAACTCACTTTTAGAATGAGAGGGCACTTCCTCCTTTTTTTCTTCCCTCCTTTCAGAACAATTTAGTCCACAGACTATTGTTGTGGTCAAACAAATTAGGTATTTTGTGTGTGTGCACATGTGTGTGCATACGTGTGTGTGTGCACACTGGCTAATGGGGGGCAGATGATATAGCATTGCCTAGCAGCTCTGTCCACTGAGAGGTCTTGGGAGCAGCAATGGGAGGGCATGTGCTCAAAAGAGGCCATTGTAGTTTCAGGCCAAGTGCCAGTGAAGTGTTGGGGCCTGAAGTAAGGAGGACATCTGCCCAGGGAAGGACAGGGGATGGAGGGGGTAAGTTGTTAACAACATGAAATGGAAGATTTATTATATACTAAGAGGATTAATCTAATATGTAAACATATAGAATATAAATGGAGTCAGATTTCTATTAGAGAAAAATCTTTGTAAAATATGGAAAGAGAGAAAACTAAAATAAACCATGCGGTTTTGTCTTGGGATTTATGGTACCTGTAAATTCATAATTAGATTGATAGTGTTATAGACTGAATTGGGTGTCCCCCAAATTCTTATGTTGAAGCACTAACCCCCAATGCCACAGAGTGCAACTATCTTTGTAGACAGGGCCTTTAAAGGGTAACTAAGGTTAAAAAAGGTCACATTAGTGGGCTTTAATCCAATCTGACTGGAGTCCTTATAAATAGAGGAAATTTGGACACACAGAGAGAGTCAGGAGGGCATGCGGACAGAGCAAAGGCCATCTGCAAACCAGGGAGGGAGGACTCGGGGGAACACCAACCTGCAGACACCTTGCTAATAGACTTCTAGTCTTCAGAATTGTGAATAAATAAATTTGTTGTTTAAGCCACTCAGTCAGTGCATTTTGTTATAATAGTCCTAGAAAACTAATACATATAAATGGACAGACATATGGAAATAAAATGGATCTAAATGGGGGGAAAAATTAAGACATAAATATGCAAGTATATATATATGACTCTATGTGTGTATATATCGCCCAGCCCTGTCCACAGAGAGAGGTCTTCCAAGTAACAATGAGAAAAACTTGATTTCTAAGTATGTAGTCCCTAGTTGTTAAATACCATTCTCCACTAAAAGGAATCAGGCCTTTTGGAGAAATAACTGTTTGCAGGAGGGGGACAAGGAAAGTACAAGATGTGCTGTAAACATTTTGTTTTGTCAAAAAGAAAGGGAGTGTTCAAAGAATGATAGGAGCATGATAAGGAAGAGCCAGTTCACTAAGGTTTCCACTAGGAACATCTAAGAGTATATACCCCAGTAAATAACAAAAGAGAAATCTTGAGTCAAAACTGATATAAATTAATATAGGAATAAATCAAATATTGATGAGGAATCTGGTGTTTACATCATTCCAAAGTAACTCCTCACAAAATATTCATTAATTATAAGGAATCAGAAGTAACTAACTTTTCTGTGGGAAAGCTTGGTAGATATGACCTTAATCAAGTGCTCAAAGTTAATATCATCAGTGATAAAACAAATCAAAATCATGCAACATCTGATTCAAAAGGATGAAACAAGAAAAATACAACATCTCTTCTGTGACCATCTTGCCAAAGGCACAAAAACTGAATATAATCTTGAGGAAACATTAGGCAAACAAAAATTGAGGGACATACTATAACATAACTGGTGGGCCATCTTCAAAAGTGTCAGGGCTGGAAGAGCAAGGAAAAGACAGAGAAATTCCTGCAGATTGAAGGACATTCATAGGACATGACAACTAAATGTCATGCATGCCCCTGATTTGGATCCTTTTAACATAAATTCATTATTGGAACAACTGGCAAAACTTGAATAGGGTCTGAGGGTTAAATAATAGTAATGTATTAATATTAATTTTGATATCATTTTGTAGGCAAAATGCATCACATTCAGGCATGATGGGACATCATGTCAACATGTTATTCTCAAATGGCTTAGAAAAAAGAGGTTTTTGTACTGTTTTTGAAACTTTCTTGCAAATTTGGAATTATTTAAAAATGAAAAAGTAAAAAGTCAGTTACACTGGTACAACACATTTAAATGTCTCTCTCCATCTATCCAGCAATGTTCCTGTAGAGAAAATTAAAATCAGAACCATTGTCTTTGAACTCAGATTTAGTGTTATGCTGAATTTACAGGTTTATAGAGAAATGTTACCTGGGATTTACAGAAGATAAAATTCAGGTTCCAGTAGGTTGCAGGGACTGTGATGAGTTTTTTCATCCACATTACATTATTTAAATTCATTGTGATTCCAAGGGTCATGCATTGCACCCACATTTACTGATTAGGAAGATGAGGCCCCAAGAGTTTGGAAGACTTGGTCAAAGATTTGTTTAACTCCTTCATGTCCAAGTTCAGAATTCAGTGCCTCCTGTAGTTTAGTGTTCTTTCTGATAAATTGTGGTGATTTCACCTATCTCTAGGGCAGAAATTTCAATCAAAGTGTAAGCTTCTCTGGGATGGGATTTTTTTGCAATGCTAAGGATGTGAGAACCAAGCGACCACCTATGACAAATGGTCTAAGGAGTCAATACATTTCTGTGGAAAGAGATGCAGGTTGGCCATTCAAAAATGTCAGTACTGGCCTTGATTGCATAATTTACTTTTTCTTTCTTGTGACTTTTCAAAAAATTTAGAGACCCTTATCCCTAAAATGAGTTCAACCATCTGGCCTATTGTGCATTAAATCATTTAAGGAATACATGAGATGAGTTAAAAATTGTTTTTCACCTGTACAAATGCTATATTAACATAACATAATGATACTTTTCTACAGGTATGAATTATCTTGATAATCAGAGTATAAATTAGAACAAAGGAATAGATCCTTCATCATGGATGGGTCAATGCATAAACTCCTGGTACTCACTTGCTCTGACTTGTCCTGTCCCTTCACCATAAGAAGGAAGTGCCCAGGTGAGCAGTTAGGCCCAGGGTGGAGATGAGAGCTATGGAGTGGGGCAAATTTGTGCAGGTTTGATTGGTACCTTCCTTATTGCCATTGTAGATTAACTGACACCCAGGGTAAGAGTATGCCCTGAAGCAGCTAAGACCAGGTAATTTACTGCCCACAAAGAGATGAGCTCAGTAACATTTATTACTTAAAGACCCCAAACAATACTTTTTTTTTACATTAAGGCATATATATGTAATACAAAGTAAAACGTGAAATTAGTATAATTTTCAGATAAAACCAGATGGTCCAAAAGTACTTTTACATATGCTACCTTCCATTTGGAGAATGTCCTTTAGAATCCCCTGTTCCTAGAGCAACTAGAGACTACATTTTAGAAATAATGGACAAGGAAATACAGTACCAACTACTCAGCAGATTCCAGTGTTGAACTTCTACTTGAGATCTATCCCATTGCAGACACCTCTAAGGCTCAGTATAAAAATGAAGAGCTAAGCAGACCTGTACAACCTAGAATTCTACATGTAAGTGAAAACAATTAAGTCCTTAAGGAGCCTTTCCTCTGGGATTATGGCATTTGGGCTCCTTTTAGGGACTTGATGGTGGGAGGTGTTTGATTTTTAATTTTAAATCTCTTTTCAGTATACTTTTTATAGTGTCTTACGTGCCTCTAATAATATTGCACTTTAGCATTTCTTAAATGATTGTTGTAATTACAATAAGTAATGCTGTTGTAAATCTCCCTTTCCGTCTTGGACATAATTTCTCCCTTTCCGTCTTGGACATAATTTTGCCAAAAACACTTTTTAAATTTCTATGCACCCTCCATGTAGTGCTGTCTTTCTAGCAGCAAAATGGATGAGATTTTCCTTGAGTATAAAATGTAACATAAACTTTTAAATCCCATTCCTCAGTAATGCATTTTGAATGGCCACAGTGCAGGCAGAATCATAAATGTTGCAGTCCTCCTTTTGAAAGTAAAGAAATCTAGTTTTAAAACAGAGCAGGTGTTAAATCTGGTGTTCTGACTAAACTCCTAATTCCTAGCAATTGCATTCTAACTACAGAATTGCTCATATAAATTGAACTGCACCAAATTTCTTTGTTTACCAATGCATGATTAAGAACTGCAATCATGGGGAATAAGAAATTTACATAATAAATACCAGGATAATTTATTTTTTTAATTGAATCCTGTAGTAAACATGGATTAATTTTTTAAAAAATATTGGACAAGGAGCTGGGCTGCCTTTGCCTGACTCTGTCATCAACAAACTGTGTGAATTTGTTCATGGTACTCTATCTTTCTGATCCTTGCCTTTTTTCTGTGTATTAATATGGAAAAATGTCTATGACATGTGTGTAGTGAAAATGGTGAGCTAGGATAGTGTTTATACTCTAATTTTGAGATGATATGTATGGGCATCTCGTTATTCAAGATTCTAATGTCAGGAAGATGTATTTGGACGTGAGTCTTTATAACATGAAAGTATTCACTAACATTCTAAATACATATAAAATCAGCCTCCATTCAATCATCCACCTCTGCTAAACTTTTCCACACATTCTTCCTATCTGGGTAAATCACCTCTACTTGGTTTCTAAATGTTGCATCCACCAATACCATATAAATGCAAGGTAACTCTATCACAAAGTGGAATTGTAGATCTTTCAATGTGGGTAATATTTCATGGATCCTTGTTAGTTATATTGGAGAATTACTCATATCACACCCAAAGCTATTCAGAATCAAGTATTTGAGGAAAGGGAAGGGAAAGGAGGTGTGGGGGAGGGAAGGGAAGGGGTAGGGGAAGGGATGGAGGGAGAGAAGGAAAAACAATAGTGAGGATAATAAGACCTATGCTGGAAAAGAAAAGGAATGAATACTGAAAGCTCAAGCAAAGCCTTTGGCAATTTGTGGCACTGCTCATTGTTTCTGTTACCTTAAGTATGGGTTCTTTAAGATCAGGCTGAAAAGGCAGATATGAAGTGAAGATGTATCATACAATCATAAAATTTATAAAGAAAAATTACTCAAAAAATGTCAAGACTTAATCCATACTTTGTTCACTCATAGCATTAGTACATGCAGCAATTAAAACCTAAATTTTATTTAATATAAGGGATATTATACATATTTGCATACACAGTTTCATTCTTCCCATTTTTTCTTTCTCCTTAAATGAAATTTTGCTTCTTACTTGGTTTTTCTTTTAAGTGCCCCAATACCAGTAATCTTCAGACAAAGAAGATCTATCTCCTACATAGAAATATATATCCATTATATGCTCATATCTATATATACATATATATGCATATATGCACATGTGTATGTATTTCCCAGCTTTCTACTGGAGCCAGTACACTATATTGGCTGTTTTTTTTTCCCGCCTAGGTCTGGAGTGGACCGCAGTTCTTCCTCAGCTCTAGCATGGAGATACAAATGTGGTGTACTTAGGACAGAGACAAGGAGCCATGGTCACTATTTCACAGAGCACTAGGAATTTCTAGCCATTATTATGTATGCAAACATAGAAAAAAAGAGGAGCTAAAGTTGAGGAAGGTGAAGGAATGGCACTTTGAATGAATTTTTAGCAATTTCACCCAAAGGCTGTTTTATTAAGTGGAAAGAACAATCAGAAATGAAAGTAGAACAGTTGGCCTGTCATGTGAACAGAACGGGACAGAGAAGAGAATCAGAGAATAATTTAGAACTTAGAGGACAAAGGAAGTGGCCCACTGAATGTTTTTCATCACTGAGGGGATTCTTGGAGATAATGAGACTACAGTCTATAAGATTTATATATAATGTATTTTTTTTAATATTTAAGGTTAAATAGATCTGTCTGGTAAAACCTACCAAATTCTCACTTTCTATTGTGGTAGCCAGTAATTATAGCAGTTTTGGGGCATCTTAACAGGCCTAAATAAAGGAGGTGATTGCAAGATTATTATAGGTTTCTAATTGTACCAGGGGAAGCATCCTTTACTAATGCAGACAATATTCTCATGCCAGAAGAGCCTGAACAAGTGTTACTTCTTTTGGGGTCATTTGGACAGTCCTGGGCTCAAATCATCATCATGGCATTTACTAATTATATGACTTGAGTAAACCACTTAACCTCATCATCTGTAAAATGGATTAAGAACAACTCTTTCCTTATTATATGTCACAAAGTGACATATACAAAGCATGTAATATACTGCTTACCTGTAACAAGTGTTTATAGTATTATTTTTATTAGACCCAGGAAAAAAGTCGGTTTAAGAGCCAATCAGCAGCAAGAAATGTTAGTGTATCACAGCGTGGATCTTAAACTACTGTAAGTCCCTCTTGTCCATACTCTAGTATGTCTGGTAGACAGCAGGTAAGATAAGGAACAGTTTCAAGTGGTCCTAGTGAGTAATACAGAGGGTGGGGAGCCAGACACAACATTTAGTCTAGTATAGGAAGCATAGGTAAGATTGATTTTCCAAAGAGAAAGGTTTTTAATTTAATTCCCTTTGCACCTGTTCCTCTGCCTGGGCTCCTGTTATATTAAACTCTAAACTAGCTATTATCACCATTTGTTATAAAGCTGATGCAGAATAATCAAGTGTATCCCTGGAGAAATTACATAAACAAATTCCCTAATTCTGCAAAATTATTCAGAGTCCAGAAGGGGATTCCACATGCTCCCCTACTTTCTCATCAATTTTGGACAATTAGTTTTCTGGCTCAGGTATATTGGTGACATCAGTGGGATTAGGAATGGTCATTGGGGTAATGAGGAAACTTGGCATTTTCCAATGCCATGGATTTCTCAGTATTGATGGGAAGATCCAATATGACTCAGCACTTTATGCCACTTTATTTCTGGATAGTTCAGTGGGAAACAGACTAAGAGAGTATAGGTTAGAAAAGACAGGAGCCAGGGAAGGAAGTGAGTTTGGAACAGACAAGAGGAGATAGAGATTGTGCTGCCAGAGGCTACAAAATATAGTTTCCCTCAACTGCAGAAATTTCCCAAGAGACAAACCAGAATGTAGACGATCTGTGCTAAAATCCTCCAAGTAGTTCTGTGTCTAATTCAATTTATGATATGGGCACCTAGCATAGTGCTTGTCCACAGAAAGTCCTAAAATGTTCTATTTGTCTGCCTTTTTTGAAAGGCAAGAGAAAAAAAGAGTAAGTCAGATTTATTAAAGATATAATATCTGTTCATTTTCTTACATAATTCATCCCATTGTCCACCTCTACTGAAAACTTATTTCCAGAATATTTCAGCCTCCAGTGAGAAGGCATCCGGAGCCAGAGCAGCCCTCAGAATAGCAATAGCTTGAATCAACCCTGCCAAAGGGTCCGGCAGCTGTTTTATTTACTAGTTCTGCCTAGACCCTTGACTCCACTGGTTGAGATTCAGCTCTTCCTTGGTATTTCCATTTCCTCTTTTGGTCTGTTTCTTTCCTCTGGATCCAGTGGCTTTGCTAAGAAAACAAGACAGTGAAAAAAAGGGAATGGAAAGAATACGGGTTATAATGTGGTATTTACTTGGTTTGAAAAATCCCAGCTGTACTCCTAACTTAATTCTGTCACACTGAGTTCCCTCTGTGTTCTAGGTCCTGATCTATAAATCTCTCTATTTCCTTGGGTTGCCATGTAAATGAACTGAAATGCATATTTAATAAACATGGAAATATGCCAGACCCTAGAATTGGAGGTATCAGGGGTATTATGCTCAAGTAAATAATACCTATGGAAATATTGCTTCCATTAGCTAGAAATTAGACAAGGGTATCTTGAAGATACTTGGCTGGACTCACATTCGAGGATTCTAACATTCTATTTCAGGACATCTAGAACTTAGCCACAGTCATTTCATCATGTGCTCCAGAGATGCTGAGGAAATGTATGTCCATACCAGGGTCTTATTAGCATCAGACACTGGTTGCAACCCAAGGCTGAGACATTTCTCAAAAAAAGCAAAACACAAAAATCTTGCATTTTTTGAAACACTGGCTTGTTGCTGTTGAACATTCCCAAGTCTGTTGTCTTTAACGATTCATTTAGTATCCCATAATAAATTATTTGCTTTAGACAACACAAAGTGGAATATGCCATTACATATTATTTAAATCACAAATTGAACTGACCATAAGCTATGACTCCCACAAGGTTAAAATACAGAATTTGCAGAAGAAGCTAGAATATAGACATAAATGTAGATGCCTTGGAATGCTTACTAAAGAAAGAAATAGAAAGGGTTTTAAATGCCATTTTAGGCAATGGAAACAATCTCGGGGAATCAATTTGCTTTCTCAAGTACTATTTTTAACGTTTGTTACATGCCTTCTGTATTTTTAAAGAAATTTGTCATTCGTTGTCCCGACCCGCGGGATTAACGTGGAGTGTAGCCGGAGACGCCTGCAGAAATGAACAAGCAAGGGACACAAAGAACGACCAGCAAGACAGGGTGTCTGATCAAGCTGGCGCAGTTTATTTGCAGCAGGCTTAATTTATACCGATCAGCAAGGAAGGGGAGGGTCGGAAGATGATTGGTCACCAGGTGGTGCTAGCAGGAATGTGTACAGGGTGATTGGGTCTCGGTGGGCACTGGCGGGAATAGCAAACCCGGAAAAGAAGCAGGAAATCCGCCATCTTGTGGGTGTGGGCCCTTTTGGTCTCCGGCATCTCCTCCTTTTCTATTCTTTTTAGGAGGGGTTGGGACAGGAACTTGGAGCTTTTTATCTACTGGGTAGACGGTGCCTGTCTTAGGTTTAGAGGTTTTGTACCTGGCCTCTGTTTTTCAGGAGCTTGCCTCTTTTTGAAGTCGGCTTGGTATCTTCAGGGGAGCTTGCCCCAATACTGGATCGGCCTATGTAAATAGGAGCTTGCCCCAGTATTAGGTCGGCCCCTGTTATTTTTTACCAGAGGTCTTATGTCTGTCCTGTTTTTCTGCAAGTACAACCTCTTAATTACCCGTCATTGACTACCCGCCTAATTGCCCAGAGATGTTGTCAAGGGACAGGACAAGAAACCTTGACATAGCTCGTTCCTGGTTTATTTTATTGCCAGCTTAGGGCTCTATGTAAAGATTCACACCTTGGTCAGCTAAAGCAAGGCGGTGATAATGAACTTGGATGGGCTTTGCTACGAGGGAGTCAATTTGCTGTTTGATTAACATTGTAAGTTTTTGAAAAGCCCAGGGGCCAAAAGAAAGTACCAGTAGTAATCCTAAAAGAGGGCCTAATATAGGAAGGAGGTACGGGAGGAGTCCATTCAATCCTGTCCAAAGAGGGTTATTCTGGAGTTCTTTCCTTCTTCTCTCCAGATCTTCTTGGAGAATCTTTATCTTATCTCGAACAATGCCTGACTTGTTGGCGTAGAAGCAGCATTTTTCCTGCAAAGCTAAACAGATACCTCCCTGTTCTGCTGTGAGGTCTAAACCTCGACGATTTTGCAAAACTACCTCTGCAAGTGAGTCAATTTGGTCTTGGAGATCATTGATTGTTCCTGAGAGAGTTTGAACATCATTAATTAATTGATGGGACAGCTTATGGTAGGAATGTATGGCTATTCCTGCCCCTGCTGTTCCTGTGGCCACTGCGGTAGTAATCCCGAGGCCTACTAGGAGTGGGATAAGCTGGATGGCTCTTTTAGAGCGTGGATGCCCTGCTATATACTCAAAGCTGGGTATGGGGATAGGTTCTTCTCCTGGGATAATATCAATATCTGGGAGAATACTGGCTTGCACACATAACCCAGTCCAATTTGAGGGTAAGGCAGTGAAGGCTAGGTTTCCTCCACAGACAAAAACTTGTCCAATAGCGGGGCAGATAGCTGAGGAATAATTAGAAACTTGGGAGCAATTTGTGAAAGAGGCAAATCCTACGTTCACGTCATCACTATTATTCTGGGGCTGCTTTTGTATGCATAGGGATGTGTTAAATCCTACAGGCTGTACTCTAAAAGGTGAGTTAAGAGTACAATTCTGTTCTGGCAGTGTAGTGGTAGCGTTAGTGGGAATTGCGAGGGGCATAGGTGTACCAAGGGTCATGCATAGCCAGCAATTTTCAGCAAGGCTGGGATTAGTAGCGTTTAGTGCGCTATGGGTGGCTTTTAGAGTATCAGCAGTCTGGGTGTCAAGATCTATGCCACGAGACTTGGGCAAGGCTAGAGGGTGATACTCTAGGGGAGGGTATATTTCTTTGATAATTTCTTCAATTTTCTTTTGAACTTGGGCTTCTCTTACTTTGTCTGTTGGTCCACCGCCATCAGATATGTGAATCGGGGCTTGCGGTGGCCAGCAAATCGCCTTGCCAATTTGGCCATGGCAGGAGGCTTGTGCATATTTAGAATGTCCTCGGGGGTTGCTATAATCATACTCGCCTCCAAAGGAACCAGCATAACCATTTTGTAAGATGGCTGTTAGATATTTTTTGCCATCGGCACCAGTGCACTGTTGGACAGTGCGGTAACAGGTAGAGTGTAATTCAGTGGCTTTTTGGCAGGGGTCGGGACAAGGCCCTGGTTTGCCATTAATTGTAGGTATAATTTTGGGTTTTCTTACACATTTCCAAGACTGGGGAGTCCAACCCACTCCAGATGCAGAGATATCTGCTGTGAGGTATGCTAGTTTGTCTTGGCAGTCTACGGGTCTTCTGGTAATAATTTGACCAGGTAAATATTTTGTCCCTTGAGATGTTATTTGTGTATGTCCTCTCAGGCTAGGTTCTAAATCCATCACTCCTCCCTTACAATCACAAGGGCTTCCATACAGCTGAATGAGGAGTTCTTCCTTATTTGGAGGGGGTCCAAACCCTCCTAGGACAACAGTGACTATTACAGTAGCGATAAGGGAATGGGTAGTAGACATGATGACATTTTAGGGTTTAAATGAAAATAGGCAAGATCACTGGTAGTGGGCCTACAACTGTGCTAACAAAGGTCAGATGGGCTTACCTTGTCCAATGATGATGAATATTTATCTTCTCCCTCTCAAGGATCTGTATTACGGACGGGTGAGCCGCAGTGATCCTTCTCCATGCAGAGTCGACATCAGGTCAATACCCGTGCGGTGACTCAAATGAATGCCTGGCCAGGGCTTCCGAGCAGACGTTTCAGCAGGAGTCCCGGGGGGCCCCACGTTGGGCGCCAGTTGTCCCGACCCGCGGGATTAACGTGGAGTGTAGCCGGAGACGCCTGCAGAAATGAACAAGCAAGGGACACAAAGAACGACCAGCAAGACAGGGTGTCTGATCAAGCTGGCGCAGTTTATTTGCAGCAGGCTTAATTTATACCGATCAGCAAGGAAGGGGAGGGTCGGAAGATGATTGGTCACCAGGTGGTGCTAGCAGGAATGTGTACAGGGTGATTGGGTCTCGGTGGGCACTGGCGGGAATAGCAAACCCGGAAAAGAAGCAGGAAATCCGCCATCTTGTGGGTGTGGGCCCTTTTGGTCTCCGGCAATTCATGGATAAGAAGTATCTTGAAAAATCTTTCTCTAATTCAGTTAGAGTAGGGGGAAAAAAAAGTCTGTAAATATTTCAAGGAGACAACTCTGGCTGTGGTAGTATGAGGTGAGATGAAGTTGCGTACTAGTAATAAAACCTTTGCTGAAAGCAAATTCCTTTTTGTGATTTTCCCTGAGTTGGTTGCACACTGGATTGGATGATGATGCTAGAGTTTTTTGTTTTCATTAAAATATGTTGTAGTACTTAAAAAAAAAATTACCAAAACAAATATGTAGCTTATTAATTGTTTCAAGGCAAATACCCCTGTAAGAAATCACTTTGCTAGCCATGCCTGCAGCTTTATCTCAAATGCCACTTCCCAAACACACTCACTTCCTACCTCACACTGTGCTGGTTTTAGTGTAATTGCTTCCTTAGTTTTATCATTCAAGCGTGCAGTCCTTGACATTATAGTTTGGTCTGCTAATTTTTTCAGAT
The DNA here is from genome assembly GCF_040802235.1 of Manis javanica. Taxonomy (NCBI): domain Eukaryota; kingdom Metazoa; phylum Chordata; class Mammalia; order Pholidota; family Manidae; genus Manis; species Manis javanica. Next base: position 68,637,724 of record NC_133162.1, read on the forward strand.
GATCTGTATCTTTTAAATCCTTTTAAATCTACAGGTATTTTCACCCTTCTCCTTTTTTTCTCCTTTGTGTAAACAAAATTTGTTGAGACCAGGCCTGTATGACCTGTACAAATTCTCTGGAATTTATGATTCTCTGAATTAAGCTCTGCTTATGTCATTTCAGTGAGGCTCTAGTTGGTGTGATTGTTCTTTCTTTCGAGTTAGCTATTGATGCGTAATGCTTAAGACCAGTAAATAACTGAAGGTTGAAAATGAGAACATTCAAATTCTGTTTTGTTATATGTCAGTTTAAATAAGTCTGTAGACACTTGACTTCATTTCCTGTTTGGTTATCCAATAGTGCAGTTTATATAAGAAAGGCAGAATAAAAGCTTAATAATTTCTCTTCATTTACTAGTTTTCAAGATAATGAGTATCTCCTATCCTCCTCCAAAAATGACCATTAAAAAATGGCACTATGAACACATGGATTACAGTTTATTTGATAGTTTTTAATCCTTTGCAGTTATTAACCTTGTAGGAGATAAAATTGTCCCATCTTTGAGACTGATATATTTTACTGAAAATAATATTGACTAGTGTTTTCTGACTGATGACTGTTTTGAATTTCACACTTTATATGTGTTACCCCACAGAATGCTCCCAAAAGTCCTACGAAGTATCCTTTCTCAGATGAGAAAGCTGAGGCCCAAAGAGTTTTAAGAGATTTAGCTGATTTCCTCTGCTCTAGGCTGCAGTAGACATTGAAGCTATCTTGTTCTTTACGCAAGTTTACAAATTAGTTTTATATACATGGCCTCATTTAGTAAAAGATTTGTGTGTGTTAGCAAATCTGATTTAGCATCATTTTACCAAGAAAACAGACTCAGAGAAGTTAATGACCAGTTCAAAGTTGTGTCTGCGCCTCAGGGGGAAGAAGGCCCAAACTCACCCCTTGGGCGTGATGCTGTTCTTCCCCCAATGTGATGCGATCACTGCAGTGAGAAAGAAGCTGTGTGCCTCCACCCATGTGCCTCAGTGTCACAGACCCCAGTTCTAGGGGATGAATCTGTTTTGTAAGTGCCTCTTAGGGAGAGAAGAATGTTCAGCTTTGCAACAAGCAGCAGTACTTCAGGAATGTTGGCAATCTGAAGACCAAATCAGGAAGGTCTCTAAAATAGCGACAAATGGAACTGAGTTCAGGATAGTTAGTGTCTATCTCAGGTCATTGTACTTCAATGCCTGACTTTCCCTTGAGGAAAATAGGCTTAACTATTTTACTTTCCCCTAAGTGTCATCATTTTATTCCTTTATTCTACAGAGAAAACACGTGAGATTCCCCAGCACACCCACCACCAATACCACCTCTTAATGCTTCCTAATAAGATGGGTATATACAAGAACACACATGTATCTACCTTTCTCTTTTCTCTCATTGTACAGGAACTTCTCATCTCTCCTTTAACTATACAGCCCACCTGAATTCATTGTGTACCCTCCAGGCACAAATTTCTTTTATAAACAGAAGTGCTTGCTGGAAAGAATTTTTAAATGCTGACTTCTGCAGTTACTTGTTCTTTAGATTGGGAATGTTAGCAGCATTCTTGAAGGTATTTGTATTTTTGGTCAGGTCAGGGGAAAAAACAGTCTTTAATGTTCTGAATAGAAATGCCTACATAGCTATATGTGAAAGAATCAATGGAAGCTTAATATATATGCTGGGAACCCGAGCTTGGGAAACCTGAGAGAATGACTCAGAGAGCTGAATGTGTGTGTGGGGTGGGGGGGTTAGTTACTTAAAATAAAGTTTCTTGTTAGTTACATGAAGTAGAAGAAGTTTCTTTCACAATCACCCAGTTCCTATATTGAGACAAGGCACGTCTCCATCCCCCACACCTCATGATACTTAAGTATATGTACACCTGCCTGGGTATTTTCTGTTTATCTATAATATTTGATTAGACCTCTAAAAAAAGCAACAGCTCATAAGACAGTTATGATATTTCAATTTAATGAAAATCTACAGACTTAATTACCTCCAGTAGCAACACATGCTGCATTTCAAAATCCTCAGGATTGGAGATGATCTGTTAAATGTTAGTGCATTTTTACACAAGTCATAGGAAGGGTGAGTTAAACCAACTATAAACACGTGCCCCAACACGCTGCTCTTCTTAAAGTGTGGGATTAAGTAGTCATGTGAAGGGGAATTGAAATTAGGCAGTAGATGACCTTCTGGACCCCACAGTAAGTTTTAAGTGGAATTGTTTTGGGAATGACAATTAATCTCTAAAGAATTAAACTAAATATCTTGGAGCATCTGTAATGACATCATAGTATAAAATTGGGATAGGATCTCAAACTACAAAAGGGCCAGCCAGGGTTCTGTTCGCATGTCACTCTTGGAGCAGATGGCCTCTCCTGATGGCTCGGATTTTTTTTTTTTTTTTGCCAACTCCCTCTACACACTCCTGATATACCATACCCCACATCCAGATTTACAAAGGAGTAAAGGGAGGGTGAGGTGATTCATTGTGTTAAAAATGTGGTACAAAATGGCTAACTTTAAATTTCTTCCATAGAACTAGTAATACATCATTAGATTTCTGTAAGCTTAATTAGCACACAATTTCAGAGGGACCACCCCCTTTACAAAGTGGGGTCCCTGTGCCTGGCTCTGATATTGATGCCGGGGTTCTTGTTCATGAAGCCGAAGAATGAGCTTCACAAACACTCAAGGTAGGAGAGCAAGGTAAAGACTTTTATTTAGAAATAAAGTGAGAGACTAGAGCTCCTGGCTCACACCAGGAGGGGACAAGAGAGCCCAGCGTGGTGCGTTGTCTAGGGGGTTTTATAGGCAGTTGAGAATTTTTCGAGGACATGAAAAAGACTTAGGGGTATGCACTTGCATCACCTGCCCTGTCCTCAAGGTGGGCTGGGTTGTAGTCTGATTGCTAGGGCTGACAGTGAAGTCACGGGTTATGCTGATACTCTTGCAGAACACTCAAACATTCCATGCCAAGTTGCTTCTGGCCTTTTGACCTTTAACATCTCACTGAAGATGTCTATATTCTTAGGTATCTTTCCCTAGAGAATTAGTGTGACCTTGACTTTGCATAATGCTTAACAGAGTTTCAATGGGGACTTCTTTGCCCATTGTTACATTGCTCTCACTGTAAATATTCCGCCCTGCTTTTTCCATAGGCCCTCACCCTACTCTGACAACACCCACCGTCCCTGTCTCAATATTTTATGCATGTTTTGTTTGTTTTAAAGACTTTTATGGTCATACAGAGGAATAATCTTAGAACCCCTGAGGAAACTCAGACGCCCAGAAATACTGGGTGAGATAACCTTCCTATATGAATGTATAAGGAAGGCTCTCGCAATTCCATTCACAATTTAACATGGAATCAAGCTAAATGTCCAACAACAGAGGACTAATTAAACGTTTGTAAATTAGACATTATGTAGCCATTTAAAAGCAGTGTCCAAGACCTGTGTTTATTGGCATGTTAAGACGAGTGGCATGTGTATTTTTTATATAAAAAGGCAGTTAAAACAATGGTATATATAATAACTGAATTATTTTCTTACACATGCTAACCTTAAGCTGCATGCTGTTACATTTCAAATTTGCCTCTGAGCAACGATCTGTCCTCCTGAATGTTCTGCTTCTCTCCATTCCCTCACTATGTTCTTCTTCTAAAAGTTTTAGCTACAAATATTTAGGATCTCATAAGCTGGTTAAGATACAGCCAGTCCATGTTAGAAGAGAAAGGGTGAATTCTCCAATCTGTTTCTACCACTATTTCTTGCTAGAACAAATATCCTTCTTATTTTTTATCTCTCTGTTTATCTTAGGAATATCCCATGATCAACTGTCATAATCTTATCTTTTCAAATGCAAAATGTTTATTCCTGTTTGGGGTGACAAATTTTCCATCCAGATTGAACCCAACTGTCCAGTTCCTTTATGGCCACACCCAAGGAGCAGATTAGCTTCACTTTGTATTCAAAATGAGTCAACCCTGTCTAATAGTCTTACCTCAATTATCTAGTAGGATCATGTTTTAAACTCTCAAAAACAGCTAATTCATACATCTTCTTCTCTCCTAAAACCCACTGGCAATCCTAGGCTCTCTCACTTCATTGTTGAGCTTGCTTTATACCTCTCTGAGGAAATGGAGGAATTCCAATGTAAATTCCCATATCTTCTCAACAAGGAACCAAAAAATCCACTTCCTCAACATCTGCTTTCTCTTTTTGCCCTGTTAAAATTCATTGCCAAGCCTGGCATACTCTAGATTCTGCCATACTTTCTCAAGGACTCAGCCTTTGATTGCCCCCCTGTTTTTGTAGAAATGTAAATATGGCCTTCTTAAATTGTCATTGATAACGTTTTATAAACATAGTTTAGAATTTTTCATTCTTAAGGAAGAAAAAGGAGGAAAATAACACTAATTTGCTTCCCATACATCTCTAGCTACCACCCCATTTCTTCTACCTGTTGTTTTTCCCATACCAATATTTCTTGAAAAAGTCATTTATATATTCTGTACTAACCTCCTCTCCTCATTCTTAAACCATTGCCATTGGGATTTCATCTAAATCACTGCATAAAACTTTTACTAGGAAATGGATCCTTGGTCTTGTGAGAATTCAAGAATGAACACAGAAAAGCAATTGAGCATTAAGAGTTTATTTGGAGAATGTGAGTTTAAAGAAAGAAAAGAGTATGCACCCAAGAGTTAGAGCACAGCAGACCCTGAGAGGGTGGAAGGAAAATAGGAAGCTTTTTTTTTTATAAGAAGGGAGATGAACATTCACTAAGTGAGAAGAGGTTTCAAAGGGAGCAGGTAGAGGGTGCCTGGAGCTCGGGCTTGCTCTACCCTCATGTCAGTTGGGGGAGTTTCTTTGACTCTATTTGGTTCTCCTGGGAACTGTCATGGTGGGCGGAGGCATGATTTTTACTATGTTAATGAATATGTAATGTATTTGGAGGTGAAGTCAGGGTCAACTTCTCGTCCATGATGGAACCAGACAGTTTTGGCTGGTCTGTTGTCTATATCCGCATTCCCCATCCTGGGGAAACAGCTTGTACAGAATGTGCAGAATGTAAGCAAACATCCGAATGAAGTCCCCCTCCCTCTCCCTGCTTATGTGTAGCTATCCACCTACTCTAACAAAACTGCTCATGTCAAGGTCACTAAATTCAGTTGCCCCATATTTGTTTTCATCTTCTAACCTCTTAGCTTCATTTGACACATATGATGACTTTCTCTTGTTGGAATTACTCTCTGGTCTTTGAGTGGCATCTCACTTTTCTGGATTCTTCCTCTCTCTCAGGCTTTTATTTCATAATCTAATTTAAAGGGTACTTTTTCTTTACCTGATCTTAAATTTTTAAAATTCTACAGGTCCCTCTGTTTCCTTGTCTCTTGCCCTCACCTGTGTCATCTTGTTATACATCTCAGGGCTTTAAAAACGTTAGAGTTCTAGGCATGGAAAATACACTTGGGACATGTGTTCTAGTACTGTGTTCAAGTATCATTCAGGTGCACCAGTGACCTCCAACAGTAAAGTTGAGGCATGAATTGAATTTATGGAGGGCTGAAAACCAACAGAGCCTACTTTTTCTCTCCCAGGGACCACTGTACTGCCTGGCTATAACCATGAGAAGGGGGCATATTAAGGGCATATGTGTGTTGGCTGAAATCAACATGACCCTTCGTTTAAGAAAAGTTTGTTGAGTGTCTGACTGAGGACGTGGTCTGAGAGCAGCCCATTAGCACCCTCTGATAAACTGCCTCAAAGCCCCTTTGTTTGGAGACATCTTAAACACTGTTTTTATAATGGGGGTGGGGCAGGGAAGAGGTTATATCAATCAATACATCAGGACAGTGTTCTAAAAGAACAGTGAATATTCTGATGCCATCTATGTGTGAGAGGAAGCAATGAATAGAATTGCTCATTATTCTCCTAAAGGATTCTACTAGGGTGCAAGAATCAGGCCAGTTTATCTTCTTTTGAGTATCCCAGGCTGGTTTTGCTCTGGTCATGGGTAAGGGGTGAAGAGCTGGGAGTATGGTGACACAGGAAAGAATGGCACAGGGCATCTGCACAGCATGGCAGACTGACTTGGGTCTCTGCAGCTTACACAGACCTTTGCTTGTGAGATCACCTGGGAAAACACAAAATTTCATTTTATTTTATAGGTACTAGCCCTGGTGGGATATATGTGACCAATGGCTTCAGTTGTGTGTAGCCTGGCATTGCCCTTTCTCTTTCCTCTAGTGAGAATATGTCTTTGCTATTGTGATTTTCATTCAACAAATCTTTCTTAATCATGTGTGTGGCACTTAGCTGGGTTTTGAGGACAAATATCGCAATATATCAGCAACCATGATACAGAATTTTCTCTGTGCCAGGCATGTTCCTAAGCCCTGTAATATATGAACTCATTTCATCCTTACAACTACTCCATCTGACATATGAGAGGTTTAAGATGTTAGTATATTTCTCAAAATCAAAAGGCTGGTAAATGGTAGAGCTAGCTTTGAGGTAAGATCTGGTTCTAGAGTCCTTGAGCTAATGCCACATTGCAATATGGTAAGAGCTGAAAGAGGGTTTGCAACATGTGGGAGCTCAAGAGAGGGAGGTCCTTACTCTACCAGAGAAGGATTCCCAGAGGTGGTATCATTTGAACTAGGCCTTCAAAAAGGATAAGACAGTTATCAAGGCTTAGGAGCAGTCTCAGCAGAGGGAAAAGAATATGCAAAATGCAGGGGCAGTGAAGGTGTGGTAATCATGAGGCACTTGGAGAAGTTCACGGTGGCTAGAGTGTAAGTTTGTATTCATTCTGCTGTGGGGAGATGGTTCTAGCCTGGTGATCAGTAGGCTTGGCTAGAGTGCTGATTTCATCCAACCAATCTCTATCATAGGACAATTAGACAAGAAAAATCTCTTAGGTGCCTCTCAGCTCAGATTTTCTGTAATTACTCTTTCTTCCTACTTCCTCCTAGCCATATATGGTAACCGCTGTTAATTTCTTGGAGTATATCCTTCCATTTAGTTCGGGTCGTCAGGATGCAGATGCCATGAAGGTAGAAGTACATGTGAACAAGACATATGAAGGGAAACACCTATGAAGGATAAAGGGAAGGAAGCAGGAGAAGTGAGGAAGAGCCTTTGACAGTCTAACTGCTGAGAATGAAAAGTGAAAGCTAGGGTAAAGTCTGCAGTATAGTTCTATCAAAGTTTGGCTAAACTAGTGGGGACTTAGCCAAAGGCACCCAGTTGACAACTTGTAGGAATGGGCCTGCTTTTCAACCATGCTGTGCCCAGTCATTGGCTGACAGCGGCCTGCCGGAAGTGTAGCCTCAGCATGAGCAAGGGTTGTCCCAGAAAGGCAATGGCAGCTCTGTTCACTGTAAAGCAGCACATAGCTTTCTCCATCTTTGTACACTGATATGCATATTCACACACATACATATTGAGTTTTAGTCATTGTTTTTACAAATATCAAATCATTTTATATGCTACTCTGAATTTTGCTTTTGTCACCTAATAGTAGCATGAAATCCACCCAAGTAAAACAATATACAACTTATTTCTTTCAAGAGACACCATCTTTTATACTTACATGTCCCAAAACACTGAAGATATTTATTAATGGAAATTCTCTTAAAGACCTAAATGTAAAATAATATAATATACTTCTAAAGAAGAAATACATATATTTATATATAAATATATATCTGTGCATATATATTTATATATTTAGTTTATATATTTGTATATATGTAATAGAGAAAAGACTATATATTGAAATATATAAAAACTGTAAACCAAAGTAAACACATATATTGTTTTATATATAAATACATATTTGTAAGCTATATATATAGTTTTATATATGTATATAGGTTTTTTTATTTAAATATTTAATCCATCTACAGTACGTTTTGATATATAGCATGAGGTTGGGCTTGCTGTCAGTTGTTACTTTTTCATCTTCTCTGGACTTCTAAAATTTTGTTGACATAATGTGTCCATTGTCATCATCCTTCCTATTATCTTTATCTTCATATATTTGTGCTTTAAACTGTATACTTAATGTCATTATTCCAAAATCTGTTCTGAGAAATAAGTAGAAATAAAATGTGTCAATATATTGTATTTCATAATTTATTATTTGATAAGGACTATTCACTTATTTATTCACTTAAAAAAATTACTATTTGATTTGCAGTTATACATTAGGAAAGAAATTCATTTTCAGATGGTTGACATTTCTATTATTTTGTCTTTGCATCTAAGCATAAGTTATGCCATTATTTAAGTACAGATCTTGTTCCATGTCATGTGGTAAGATTTAAAAATTTTCTTTTCAGTGCTAAATTTTCTAATTAAATTGATACCTCTGTGTGTTACAGAATGTTTCCCATTTCCACTTTTATCTGGTTATTGCAGTACACACAGAAACTATTTTGGAAATATATCATATTTAAGCACCTCAAATAATTTATCTATTTTTTAGGTTTTTTTAATTTGTCATTTTGTTTTACCTAGATTTATTTATATTCAGTAAAAATGCAGTTTTATTTTTCTTCTAGTCTTTATCTGTATTTATTAAAAATGTTACTTTAATTTAAATAATAATATCAAATGGCATCTCCTTCTTCAGATTTTAATGGAAAAGGCTTTAGAGTTTTGCTTTTTTTTTTTTAGTTGACATATAGTTGATATACAATATTGGTTTCAAATATACAACATGTCGATTCAATAGTTATATACATTGTTAAATGCTCACTCTAACTAGTGTAGTTACTATCTCTCAGCATAGAAAGATGTTACAGAACTATTGACTATATTCTCTATGCTGTACTTTCATCCCTGTGACTAATTTACATTATGTTTGAGATTTTGTGCCTCTTCATCCCTTTACCTACTTAAGCCACCCACCCCTCCCCCTCCCCCATGGTAACCACAAGTCACTTCTCAGTGTCTATGAGTCTACTGTTTTGTTCATTTTGTTTTGTTTTGTTTTTAGGTTTCACATATAAGTGAAATCCAGTGGTATTTGACATTCTCTGCCTGGCTTATTTCACTTAGCATAATACCCTTTAGGTCTATCCATGTTCTCACAAATGGCAGGATTTCTCTTTTTATGGCTGAATAATATTCCATTGTTTATATGTACCACATCATCTTTATTCATTCCATACCTTGGCTATTGTAAATAATGCAACAACATAGGGGTGCAAATATCTTTTGTAATAAAAGATTTTGTTTTCTTTGGGTAAATTCCTGAAAGTGGAGTTACTGGGTCATATGGTATTTCTATTTTTAGTTTTTTGAGGAATCTCAATACTACTTTCCATAGTGGCTGCACCAATTAACATTCTCACCAAAATGAGTTTCCTTTCCTCCACATCCTCACTAACACTTGTTATTTCTTATCTTTTGGATAGTGGCCATTCTAACTGGTATGAGATGATATCTTATTGTGGTTTTGATTTTCATTTCCCTGATGATTAGCAATGTGGAGCATCTTTTCATGTGCCTGTTGGCCATCTTTAGTGTTTTGCTTTAAAAATCTTGTGGGGTTTTTGTGTGTGTATTTGTGAGATGTCCTTCATTTTAAAGGATATTTTCTCTATTACTATTTTAGTTTCATTTAAAAATAAGAAATGGGTACTTAATTTTAATAAATAATTTTTCACATGTTGAAAATTTATTAATTTTTCTCCATCAGTTCTTCAATTAAATATGAGCCCTGAATACCCCTAATACATTTATCTATTAAATAACTATTGGATTCTCTCTGGAAGTATTTATTAAATATTACTGCATTATGTAACCTATATCTATTTTTAAATCAATATGTTCTATAATTTTCTTTCTTTGTATTATCTTTATATGGATCAGTTGTCAATTTCATTCTGCCTTTATAAAATGAACTGATGTCATCTATCTATCTATTTCTGTAGAATTTTAATTACCTTTGTAATAATCAGTTTTTTAAAAGAAGCCTAGACGTAGAACAAGAAACTTTCTTGTTCTAGTGCCTTTTGGGTGAGAGAGAGTAAAATCTTTAATCACTTTGCCAACTTCTTCGGCAATGCCTGGCCTAATTTAAATTTTCTGCTTCTCCTTCAGTAATTTTCATATTTTTTAATTTCTAGTATGTCATTCTTTCCTTGTGGACTCTCAAATTCTTTGCTATATTTGTATTCTCTTTTAATTCCATTTTTTGAATACTGAAACAAACGACAGCTAAAACTTGGAAATCATGGATGGCCATGATCTGATGTGTGATTAAGGACTACACAGAGTAGGGCTATGGATAGAACAAAACAGGTAGAAAAAATCCAGAGGCAAACAATAGGGCAATTATACTTTCTTTATTTTCTCACAGCATTGCTGTCCTTGGCAGAAAGCCGTTGTTAATATGGCTAACTAACACATGGATTTTAAAAATCATACCAGCTCCTGACCAAGTTTCAGTTTTTCTGAGGCCATATAAGTGAATCCCAAACCCCACCACATCCTGTCTCTTACACACCATACATGTGAAATAGTCTTGTTACATTTAGAGAACCAGAAAGGACAGGTTGTACAGGTGAGGAGAGATAGCTCATGAAAGATCTTTATGATATGCCGTTTGCCCTTTAATATGAGAGCAGTGGGGAGAGGGCACAGAATTACGTTAAGCTCAGAGTTACTTGAGCTTCCAAGTTACTAAAGTCTTCCAATTGTTTTATCTTAAAGTAGTTACTGAGAGCACAGGTTTTGGAATGAGACTGACCTTTCTACATTTATTTGCTTCATGACTTTAAGCCTCAGCTTCCACATCTTAAAAATGTAGAACTAATTTTGTTTTCATATGGGGCATCTAAAATAATAAGATAATGTGTGTGCCAAGTGCTTATTATATAGTAAGTGAACACTCAGTAAATGGTTGGTCCAGTCAGTCATTATCATGATCATTATCTTCATCCTTACCTTCACTTCTACATTTTCCTAACATTAGAGACATATCTGAACATCATCTTGTTAGTGAGCCATATAGATTTTTCCCACAGACTCAATAACAGAAATGAGAGCATAGCTGATCGGCAGAACTAAAGGTCTTTTCTGTTACTACAGATGTGGACTGTTCATTTTTTATTTTTGCTTTGTTTTTCTTTTAAATATATTTGTTAAAAGCCCTCTGTCTTCATAGCTTGCTATAAAAGCCAGCATTCTACTCGCTGTAATTTGAGTGTTTCTGATAAAAAGTAATAATAGAATAGTAATCATAGGGATAAAGAAACTAAGAAAGACTTGGCATTACATTTTCTAAAGCACAAACAGTCCTGTCATTTACAGATAGTGTCTCCTTCTAAAAGATGGTAGTTCTGTTAGTGTAATGCTCATGAGCAGCTGTAAGGACTCACCAGTTCTATAGCTTAGTGTAATAAAATTCTTTGTCACTCACAGCACCGTCTCCATGGTCCCCTCTGCTGTGACTTGGAGATTCCACTCCTTCTGTGTGTGGCTCTGCTGTCCTGGAGCCCTCCACATCCAGCTGCAAGGGGCACAGGGTGCCAGGAGGACCTTAGCACTTCACTCCTTCAGTCTCAGAATGATAAACTTCAATGACCACACATTTTAGTGGGCAAACTTAGTCGTGTGGCCATATATAACTGTATATTTTGGCTTCCTGATAACTGCACTCAGGCTTCCTGTGTGTCCAGGAAGAGGAAAATAGTTTAGTAAACCCAGAGATGCAGAGAGGCAATTATATAGTATATACCCATTTATATAAAGAAATCATCAATTCTTTCAGAATTGCTTCAGGAATTCTGTCTCTTTAAAAACTTTAATGAAATTATGAATAAACAACAGTCATACATTCTTCACTGAAACTTTACCAAGGTCAAAATTGTGATATTTCCCAGGCATTTTGCATTTTGTCCACATATGTAGGAAAGGAAAAAATGGGGTAAATATAAATGTGCTTATTAATGGAATACTGTTAACCTTTTTTCCCCTCAGATTCCACTGAGAATTTTTATTTAAAATAATATGTATTTGCATAAATTAAAATGTGATTGAATCAGTTAAGAACCTAATTGTTCACACCAGTAAATATTATCTAGGTGATTTTTATTATGCTTAATCACCCTTGTGATATCACTATTTCCACCTCCAATTGCCTGCTTTCTAAGTGTTTTTTTTCTAACTTTTGAGAACACAAAAAATTCTATTTCTATATTCTGTGTTTGATATTTTGACAATTTCAATATTTTATAAATAATAAGAAAAATTTTAAGGCTATCTTATTTAAGCTGATACATTCAAATAGAGATCATACAATATGGAAATGTTACTAAACTTTTTTTCGCAAATGTTCAATAACATTAAATAAATTAAAATGTACCTCTGCTTCTACAAATGTTTAACAAATGATAAATAAGGGGTTATTTTTGGAGAAACAGGTCCTTTCTTTTCTCAGGTAGGTAGTTACCAGATAAAAAGTTCAGATAATGAGTAGAAGTTCACTAATCACTCTCCCATGTGCACACATTCTTTGGATAAACAACTGATTGATGAGGCCTCTTCCTTCCAATCAGAAACTCATTTGAAGGAAGGAAAAAGTGTTTGTGAATCCTTGAGCTGAGGCTGTTGGTGATATTATTTTGCATAATTATATTGTCTGTTGATTCATTTTCCATATTTCTTGGGATGGAGCTTCTCCTGAATTGATTAAAACTTCTATTTTATAGTCTATTTGGATTCAAATTTTGCTTCAGAAATTCTGCTTTGATTGGATATTCTGATGCATCATTTCTCAAGGGCATTTTTAAGAAAAAGAAAAGCAGGCTACCAAGTGTGGGGCCTGGGATCTGCCATGTTACATTGGTCCTTGTGCCATCTATTAGCTGGTTGCCAGTTTGTACTCTTTGATATGTAGTCAGGAGAGAGCTCAAGTCTTGTTATGGCTAAATGTACTAAAATTGGGAACCTTTTCTGAGAGCTAATGAAATAGAATTAACCTGTGAGGCTCAGGGATTCCCAGCATAACCCTGGTCCAACTTCCATCCAAATGAAAAATTTGCTGCAGAACTCTTGTAATGTGACGTTCTGTCTGAATTTCTGTCTTGAGCATACAGAAGTGGAAGTTTTTAGCTTTTAACTTCTCTAGCTTGTTGCTCTTAAGATTACAAATGGACCTGGACACAGAGTGCCAATTTCCCGCAATAGGATCATTCCGTGCTGAGTCTGTCAAGCATATCCTGACATTTCTGAGCTATTACTGCTGAAGGAAAATAATTAGGGGATAGTTTTTTTGTTGTGAGATGCCATTCTTTGAGTGCTCACTGTCTTCATAACTCAGCAGGAATACCATCTGTAATACAGAAAGAATACAAGCATAGGTGAAGGTAATAAAGAGGCATAAAATCTCAATCATAATATAAATTAGTCATGGGGATGAAAGTACAGCATAGAGAATATAGCCAACAGTTTTGTAACATCTTTCTATGTTGATACATAGTAACTACACTAGTTGGGGGGAGGCTTTAATAATATAACTACTGATCACTATGTTGTATACTTGAAACCAATATATTATTATATATCAACTAAACTTCAATTTAAAAAAATAGTCACTTTCCTAATTTGTGCATTCTTCCTTTCATTCCTGACTCATGTATTGAGTGCCTCCTTGGTACCATCTTCTAGGGAGATTTTGGAAATGCAAAGAAGAGTGACTTCCATTCTGTGTGCTTAGACAACTTTAATGTAGTGTGATGAGAGGACCCAGTGAACACTTTTAGAAGCAAGGTTCTAGAAAATTCCCCAGAAAGCCAGTGGTTCACTAAAAGTTTGCAAAAACGATTCAAAACATAAGGGCATTCCAAGAAAAGGGAGCATCAAGAAGACCGAAAACAACACAGGGAACTATAAATTGTGTGGAAAGCCTAAGTGTGAAGCATTGGGTAAAATGTAGCTAGACCTTAATACAGACATTCATTATTCCACTTTCCTTACATCTTTGGTCTTCTAGGCATGTTGCCTTGAAGATGCAGAGGGCTAAATGGGTCCTCACTTGGCTGCTAACAATCAGCAAATGACTCCCTTGGGACTATCTGCAGCAAAGTCCGTCTCTGAATCTAGTTAATGGTTAATAGGGTCATGCTGCAAGCAGCTTTCTCAGTATGTTAATACTTGGGGTCAAGGTTACAGTTCATGTGACTTGTGTGTAAGAACTTTGACCTCCATCCCCCACCCCTCACAAAGGAAAACAGACAAAACAGACCTAGAACCAATCCTGTCCCTGCTGCAGTTGCCAGACTATGCTTTCTGGGGCCTTCTAAGGTTAGTTAATCACCATGTGACTTCACACCCAGAAAGGGAGAGACCACTCCCCGGTGGAACCCTGCAAACAGTGCAGCAGATACTTATCCAGTTTCCTTTTTCATTGTGATTTTTGTTTTTCATGGTTAGTGTCCATCTCAGACACGGAAGATTGGAGATCTTGGAGCATATATCTGTCCTCAATCCCAGGACATGAGGAAAGTCATTGGCCTGGCTCTAGTGTTTTGATTCAGTCCCTGGTGATATGGCAGGACCAGGATTTCACCATGACCAAGTGCAAAAAGTCTATTGTGATGTTAAGTGCACTCCAGGCCCCGATAAGGAGAGACAAACCACCAAACAAATAGCCAGGCTTCTGCTAAGAAGAAGTATGATCTAAGTTTTCAAATCATGGGATTGAGAGCAAGACCTGAGAGGAAATCCATCTTGTCCTGCTCACTACCTTTAGAGGGTATGTGGTGAGTCATTTAATCAGTGACTTGATTCTCTGTCTTCCATAAAATGAAGTAGATAAGAGTCTGTACATTGTTAGTGTTGCTGTTATGAATAAAGAAAAGAATGTATGTAAAACTACTTTTTAAAGTGCTTGGTGTATAAAGAAACACCTAATAAACTATATCCTTATTTTCATGACTTTGTTTGTGATCCCAGAAAATGGAAACATGTTTCCTTTTGGGTTTTTGTTTGTTTGTTTGTTAACTATTCAACAGATGCTAGTTGTTACTTTGTTTTTAAAGTTTTAAAATTTAAATAGTTTTGTTTTGGGAGATACGTGTATGCAGTATATTCAGTATGGCAAATTATCAGAAATGAATAAAAAAGGTCCATTCATCATGTACCCTGGAATAGCATATGCATGATATCTTAGGTGTTGGTATAGTTAAGAAGTGAAGACTTATCTTCTACATTTAAAAAAGTCCTGTAAAAAAGAAAAAAGTAGTTAATAGCTATATAGTCTGAAACCAATTGTATGAGGAAATCTCAAAAATACTATTGGATTTATAAAGTTATAAAGTACCCACTGAACTAGAAAAAGAAAAAGAATACTTGAAAAGACAGAGTTGTATCTTGAAATCCTCTGATCAACTTAAATTTTGAAAACAAAGACAATGCAGGGAATAGTCATGTGCGTGCTGTAGTTTTTTATCTTCATATGATGTGGTATTTTGATTGCACCAGGGCACTAGGGCTGATGTATTAACTTACCTCATAGTAGATAGTAAATCAATAAAATGAAGAACTTTCTCAAGAAAAATAATAACCATCTGAAAACATAATAGGCTTTGTTAGTGGGAGTTCTTTAGGTCAATACAAGATAATCACTTGCGATGGTGTTTTGCTCAGCTGTGGTATCAAATAAATTCCAACATTTTAGTTGCCTACTAGTAAGGCAGTTTATTTCTTGTTCACATAGAGTTGCTGTGGGTCTGGCGACTGACTCTTCACACCAAATACCCTACAAGCATTTCCTGAAGGATCCATGCGGGTTTCATCTCTAACTCCTCCATGGGCACCTTTGAAAAACTGGCAGATGGAGGAGGCTTCCCCCTGTTCTTAATGCCTCATACTGGAAATGTATCACTTCTGTCATATTTCCCTTTCCTAGTGTCTTTTTTATGACCTCATTTATGACCTACAATGGAGTCTTGGAAATAATGTCTTCCTGTGATATTAGGGAACATACAGCATTCTCTTGACTTCTCAAGGATCAATGTAATGGTCGGACTAAAAGACAAACATAAATCTGGTGTCTGAAATTCCAGTGACAATAACTGAGGTTTATGAAATTTACCTAACCAATGCCTGAAATGAGGGTGCTTAAATTGAAGAAATACGCACTAAACACAGTTACATGCTAGTGTCTGAGTGGGTATAAAAAATGTGTTGTACCACACAGACTTGCATTCCAGGATCTGTATGAGCGGCAAGATGCTTCTCTTGTAATTCTTCTCTGTGTAGACAGGTAGTTACACTTGACACTTATTTTGCTTGTTCAAAGCTAACTCTAATAGTTCAGCTAGGGAGATAATATGTTGAGATAAATATATGAAAATCAATCTTCTATGCATGGTATTTCTCCCTCCATAGATGATTCCACACTCTTCCTTGCCCTCTCTGGGGACCTTAACCCTCCTTTCCCCTTCATTAAATAACTCTAAATTTCTGTTGTTACTGCTTCCACATGTTTCTTCACATGTAGCTGTTTTTTACCATTCCAGATGCTTTTTTCCCTTGATGGCCATCATATTTCACCTTAGAACTAATTAATGGTTCATATATATTCCATCTTCTTCCAACACCACTTCTTATGCAGCTTCAATGTCATCCACTTAACACTAGAGACAGTATATTTCTGCACATAAGCATATGAGTTCGGCTGTGAGACAACCTGCAAACTGGGACAATTTTCTTAGTCTATATTCTTAATTTTATTATCTGTTAAATGGGATATAACAAAACCTCAAAGGCTTCAAAGCAGATGATAATGTAAATATTTTACAATGGTACATCATGGTACAAATGAATTAGAATTGATGCAGGCCATAGCTGGATCCTTGTGTGCTAATAACTTCTAATTGCTGGCTTGTGGAGGTTCTAGCAGTGTGCTTGAGAATGGACTGAAGAGACAAGGAGGAGGTTACATTAAGTTTTGACCAAAAGTACAGAAGCAATTCAATTTTTAAGTACTGATATAAGCTACCTATAAGCAGAATGTCAGCTTTAGTTCAGTTAACACATGGGAAGCACTGAACACAGTGCATAATCAGCCTAGGTTAGGCAGTGCTACGGTAACAAGTAAGCCCAAATCTCCAGGTGCTATATTCTAAAACTTTTACAAGTAAAAATAAAAGTTTATTTCTGACCCACAGAAACTCTGTAAATGGATCTTGTTGATTCTGCATTCTCAGATGATGGACTTGGCTGGGGGAGAGGACCAGAACATTTGTCCATCAGCTTGAAAATACTTATCCCAAGGTGTGACACCCATTACTTCTGCATGTATCTTATTGGCCAAAGCAAGTTACATGTCATACCTGTCTTCAAGAGGATGAAGAACTGCAGTCTTTCTGTGAGCTCAGAAGAGATGAGTTGGGCATATTAGGAAGACATAGTAACATCTACACAGTCAGGATCTAGCATGCTGTGAAGTGCTCTAATTACCATTCAAACATACTCTGATCATTCCATTCCAGGGTTCAAAGTAGTTTTGGATCTGCTTTACATTTCTTAAGATACTCAAACTCCTTATGATCATTAACACCTTCCCTGATGTCAATCCTATGTTTTTATTCATATCTTCTACTATTTCTCTTCACTTTACCTCTGGCCTATCTATCCAAGGTGAATTATTTACTTTTCCTGTCAATCCATCATTTGCTTCTGTGTCTGTGGCTTTGTTTCTACTGTTACTTCAACTTACATGTCTTTATATTATCTTCACATGTCCAAACACCTTCTCACACCTCTACCTGTCAAGTTCAAATGTTCTAAATTTCCATTTTCACTGTAAACTTTCCAAATGATATTCCACTAACTATTACAACAGTATGAGTTCCAACCTGGTATTACAGTTATTTCTCTGCATTATCATGCCCCATTTTATCTTGAAAGCTTTTTGAAACTAGGGTCCATGCCTGATTCATCTGTGGAGCTCCTCTTCTGAATGCCTTATTAGTAAATAGGTAGCTTGTAGTAGGTAGTAGTCCCTCTGTATGTTTCCTGCAGTGATCACAGAAATCTTTCCCTCTCATCTGATATTTAGTCTGGCTACACAAATTGCCATCTATTTCTACTGATACCAAGTTCATGTATTCACTTTGGATGCATTAGGGTTCCTACTTCCTTACCTGTGACTCTACCATTAGCTATTCTAACCTTTATATAAAGATCTAGTAGGCTTATTATCTCCCAGCTTGATGATTCTCAAGCTACAACTCAAAGAACTCTGTGGCCCCATTCATGGGCCAAAGCCAAGATCAATAGTAAAGGGAAACCCTCTGTCCCTGTCTCTACCAGAGCAATAATTCTTTCATTCAATTTAAATATTCTGTTTTTGGACAAGGCTCTTATTTAAGGAAAAATATGTATTGCAAATAAAAAAAATAACAGCTGATCAACTTTTCATCCTTTTGGCTGTCAAGGAATGAAAAGAAAAAATAATAATAATTAACTAACATCAAAATTAAATATGATTACTTTTTGGAAATTTTCTAACACCTTGCCTTGCACATAGTAAATTCTTTAAAGCAACTTTATTTTCTTACTGATTCATAAAAACCCTCCCTCCCTCTCTTTCTATGTATGTGTATATATTGCTTTGGATTTTTTATCAGTGTTTCTTTAGTGTTTAAGTTTATTATATGTTGCCATATATATGTATATGTATTTACTCAAATCTATTAATCTTTTCTTTATGGCTTCCACGTTCTAAATTCTTTTAAGGAAAGCCTTCCCTAAACTCCACTATTTAATTGACAAACATTTGCCATGAGGGATAATTCTCTTAACTTATGAAGAATTTATACTAGGCAGTAGAACATATACAAAAACAACAATAACAACAACAATAGAACTAGACAAAGGGTTGAACAGAAAAGCCATACAAATAATAAATAATCTTAGAGAAAAAATAGTGTATCTCACTCATAATTAAAGAAATACAAACCTAAACAGCATGAGATTCCTCTTCTGCTCGGGTTGAAAACAAAAGTTTTATCTATGCTGCTGATAAGTATTTATTATGTGCTTCAATATTCAGGCTGCAAATTAATATAGAATGGTGAAGCACACATTAAAAATGTTTGTCAAAATGTAAAGTGCACATGCCTTTTGTACCAGTCATTCTATTGTTATAAATTTACCCAACAGATGTATTTTTCAAAAATACATAAACACACTTTAAGGAATTTCTGTTTTATCATTCTTTGAGCTATAGAATAAAAAATATTGGCAACATGCTGAGCAAGCATTGATGGGGATGTGGTTAGATAAGCCATACAGATTAGGTCAATGAACAAACAATGGGAAGAATTGAAAAAAAAAAGGAAGTATGTGTTTCTGTAGAAATCATTAAGAAACATGACTAGAGGAAAAGCCCATTGTAGATAATGGTGATTATTTTTGTATTAAAAAAAAGTGCATACAAATTTTCTTGAAGGATACATTATAAAAAATATTGACACTGACCACCTTTGGGGAGAAAGAGTAGAGGTGGAAAATAATGGAGGGATAACTGTTTATTTTCATTTTTGTAACTTTCTTTATACTTTTATTTTGGTTTTTACTAAGTATGTGTATGACTATCATGTTTTGCAAAAAAGAAAAAATATCTCATATTTAAATATTTTAACTCCTGTGCTTTCACAATATTTTCTGAAGCTGAATATCTTTAAAATCCTCTTCCTTTTACAGAATTGGATCTTATTCTTATACATATTTAATATTGTACAAACCCTACACTTTTATTTGAACTGTTGCCCTCAGCATTTTTTTCCTTTTTCCTTTTTCCTGTGTTCTCACATACTGAATCCGTACTTAGTAAATTGCTAATTCTGCTGTGAGTAAATTCTCGGTATTTTAGGATTATATACCTAAAATTGAAGGCAGCCATTTTCGTGAAAGGTTTATATTAATTTTCAAGGTTGATGGTTGGTTTTGGAAGAACTTAAGTAAACTCAATTATATACTACGAAATAGAATAAATTCCTTCACTTGTCTTCCGTGGTGAAATTTTGCATGTTGTCTACAGTAATCATATATATATATATATCTCCTTTGAATTCAGCATTATTTATTTCTTCCACTTGCCTTGACCTTCAAACAAGATATTTTGAAATTGTGATCACTGCTCTGAGGATAAGTGACCAAGTGTAAACAGCCAGAAGTAAAGTTTGAATCCCCGAAGGTATTTCCTTTGCTGTTCATTTAAAGAACTCATTTAAAAGAAATACAGAATCTGGTTTGTCCATGTGTTATTAGGCTTCTTCCTTTTTTCTTTTTTGGTCCTCGTTCATCATTCCTCTGTTCTTTTTATTTTTTTAGAAATTCTAGTGAAAGTCATGTAAAAAATGTAAATACCTGACCAGAGCAGTTGCTCAAGAAATGCCTCAGCTCAAGCCAGCACTTTAGGGTGAGTGCTAGCTGCTTAACAAGTCAAGGGTGTGAGGAGCTATGCATAAAGCGAGAACATTTTGCCATGAATTATTCAGCTAACCATGGGATGCTGTTGTCTCACTCCAGTGGCTTTTAATTGCACATGTAAGAATTCTGCTTATTCTGACATTCAATTTGATGCCAAGGTACAGCTTGCCCATGCAGGATGGGAGGTGGGAAATGAGGAACTCATTAGACAGACAGCTGCCATTCATGAGCGCATTAAGGAATAGGACAGAGGACTGTAACAGGAAAACTAGAGACAGGCATGGACACTGGCAATGGAAGGGTGTGTGAATATATGTGACATAATTGTCTTTTTCTTTGATCATGGTGGACATTGCTCACTCTTGAATGAAATATATGCTACTTAAATTTACTGCATCCCTTTTTTTTAGAGACCCAAAGTTGATTCCTGGGGCAAAGATGACTTTGCTCTTTAAGCTAGCCTCCTAGAGGACCTACTATTCTTTCTGTAAATAGAGTCTTGGCTTAATTTTGAGAAGCTGCTAGTTTGATTTTTTGGAAGTATTTAAGATAGGTTTGTTAATCAAGCTAAATAATTTTCCTGAAACTTCCCAGAAGAGAGGTCTTTTGGCACCTGTGTTATAAATTTTCCACAGCCATTTACTTGTAAAATGCCATCTGAATCTTTTGGGGGGATTTAATTTGGAGCCTCTTCTCAGTTTACATCTTTCGCCATAACTGAGGGCTCTTCTGTATTATTTTATATATCCATTTCTAGATTCAATTGCATATGCAACAGACACTTTTTAACCACTAAACCATTTGCCATGCGCTATGTGGAGCATAGGTGATATAGAGGCTACAAGAACCCACAGATAGATACCCTTACTTTATGGAGCTCAAAAACTAGAGCAGCAGGAGACACACAGCACAAACCTCTGGTAACACATGGCTGTCTCACATGAAAGCTTATGCTAGATGCAGTGGAAGCAATAGAAGATTGTTGGGGTAGCTTAGGCTTCCTGAGAGAAGGGGCTGGAGCAAGTGGAAGATTACCGAAGACTTTCCTGCGAGGACAACAGTCGTGGTGAAAACTGATGGTTGCTTATGTATTTGGAAAGTTCATAAAAAAGAGTAGGCATTCCAATCAGAAGGCAGAATGTGGGAACAGACTCAGATCTGTGGCAGGCTTAGGGAGCTTGTTTGAATAGCAAGTCTTAAATTGCTTTTTGGGAGAGTAGGGTCCATAGAAGAGAATGACAAACAGTGTGAAGAGGGTATACATGGAATGTGCAAGTTTATGAAGGACTGTGTACTGGCATGTTATTTTGAAGGCAGCAGAGAGCCACCGAAGAATTTTCAGCAGGAGTGATGTGATCAGATTTCCAATACAGAAGAAATGCTCTAATGGCATTGTTCCTTGGGCAGTTCCTTTATGGATCTGCCCATAAAACTTCTTATTAGCATTGATTATGGGCCCAAAATCAAAAGGACAAGATAGGTAAATCGAAGGAGCAGAAAGTCTGAAGTCATAAGAATCCGTTCTTTTTTTATGGCCTCCCCTTGTTGAGGTGCTGATACTGGCCAGTGCACTTCTTCCACATTAGATGTAAGTTCCATTTACACCAAGAGCCTGAAACAATTTTTCGAGCCTAGATGATGCTCAATAATGTGGAATAAATGAATGAATTTCTGGGCCTCTGTGTTCTTTTTACTAAAGTGAGGAGGATTGAAACTGGTTCTAAGAGCCATCTTCCACCTCTGTGGTTTGAAGATACCAAAGTGATTCTAAGTTAAGTGCACAGTTGTACTATACTCTTCAGAGTAATTTTTTTTTAAAACTAATATCCTCAGCCTGAAGAAAGTACAGTGGGGGAGGAGGAGCTGTGACTAGCCTGGGCACTTCCTTCTCCAGTGCTGCTTTGCTTTTCTTCTTTTTGATGGACTCTTTTTTTTTTTTGAGAGGGCATCTCTCATATTTATTGATCATATGGTTGTTAACAACAATAAAATTCTGTATAGGGGACTCAATGGACAATCATTAATCAACCCCAAGCCTAATTCTCAACAGTCTCCAATCTTCTGAAGCATAATGAACAAGTTTTTACATGGTGAACAATTCTTACATAGTGAATAAGTTCTTACATGGTGAACAGTGCATGGGCAGTCATCATAGAAACTTTCGGTTGTGATCACGCATCATGAACTATAAACAATCAGGTTAATTATGATTATTTGTTTGATTTTTATACTTGATTTATATGTGAATCCCACATTTCTCCCTTATTATTATTATTATTTTTTTAATAAAATGCTGAAGTGGTAGGTAGATGCAAGATAAAGGTAGAAAACATAGTTTAGTGCTGTAAGAGGGCAAATGTAGATGATCAGGTGTGTGCCCATAGACTAAGTATTAATCCAAGCTAGACAAGGGCAACAAAACATCCACAGATGCAGAAGATTTCTCTCAAAACAGTGGGGGTGAGGTTCTAAGCCTCACCTCTGTTGATCCCCAATTTCTCACCTGATGGCCCCTCTGCGACTGTGCCTGTCTTAGGTTGTTCCTCCCTTGAGGAATCTTACCCATCTCTGGCTAACCAGTCATCTCCGCGGCCATACAGGGAAATGTAAAGTTGGTAAGTGAGAGAGAAGCAATATTGTTTGAAAGGTTAGCTTTTTACTTCTTTGCAGATTTATGCCCTGTGGCTTCTATGCCCAGCATTTGTCTTGAGGTATCTTTACCACTTGAAAGAATTATGATACTCGGTAATTTTGATATGAGGCACGAATTCTACTTAGGGGTTGTAATTATGAAGGAAAAAGAGAAGCATAGAAGTAGCAGACAGAAGAAAACATGGGAAGATTGATTATTTCTTTGACATATCTTCTTGTAGTGTAACGTAAGCGTGTATAGGTTTTAAATTACTAATTAAACTGCATGCACACATTAACATAATAGGAATACAGCTACATAACCAAAGCAGACCTACAATTACCAGCCATATCCAGTGAAACCAAGAAAAACAGTTAGGCACCCTAGGCATTTGTGAAAACTTATCAATGATATGATGGATATTGTCTAACTGAATTTGAATATTTTGAGAAAAATCAGACAAATTGAAACAACACATTCCTGAGAACTGTTCACATCCCATATGTTCTTTTAACAGTAGATAGTCTGTAGTCACAAGATTTGGAGCGCTGCAACTTGCACTTTTCCTAATTCTTGGTTAAGTTCTGACAGTATAGATCCAGTCAAATTTGTTGTTTTACTGTATGCACAGGCCAGCTTAGACATCTCCTTCGTCATTCCAATGGCAAGTCCAGGAACCAGTGGGATGAATGCAGCTACAACTGCAACAGCACCAGGATCTTTGTTGAAGTTTTTTGATGATCATCTTCTGGAATGACTCTTCCAGAGAATGTTGATGTTGGAAGTTCTTCTTCATATTGTATCTTAATTCATATTCTGGGTAGACAAATTAGGCTTTGATCCTCTGTATAAACACAAACAAACCCTTCGCCCACACTTTGATATTGTGCCCTTTATGCCATTGTGAAAAACTTACTGGAGATCACCACAAAGGAACTGCTTTTTTTTTTCTTTTTAAGAGAAAGGAATATTATCAGAAAAATGTACTTCCATAGCTGATCATCTGACACCCTTTAAATGATCAAAGTTAAGGATATTTAAAGCATGCATTAATTGGTGATTTGCAGTTAGTTTTATCCTATCAGGGAGTAATCCCCATTTTCTTTCTTTTTTTTTCTTTTTTTGTTATCATTAATCTACAATTACATGAAGAACATTATGTTTACTAGGCTTTTCCCTATACCAGGTCCCCCCCCACAAACCCCTTTACAGTCACTGTCCATCAGCATAGCAAAATGTTGTAGAATCACTACTTGTCTTCTCTGTCCTGTACAGCCCTCCCCTTTCTCCCACCCCCCACATTATGCATGCTAATCATAATACCCCCTTTCTTCTCCCCCCGCTTATCCCTCCCTACCCACCCATCCTCCCCAGTCCCTTTCCCTTTGGTAACTGTTAGTCCAATTTTGGGTTCTGTGATTCTGCTGCTGTTTTGTTCCTTCAGTTTTTCCTTTGTTCTTATACTCCACAGATGAGTGAAATCATTTGGTATTTCTCTTTCTCCGCTTGGCTTATTTCATTGAGCATAATACCCTCTAGCTCCATCCATGTTGTTGCAATGGTAGGATTTGTTTTCTTCTTATGGTTGAATAATATTCCACTGTGTATTTGTACTACATCTTCTTTATCCATTCATCTACTGATGGACACTTAGGTTGCTTCCAATTCTTGGTTATTGTAAGTAGTGCTGTGATAAACATAGGGGTGCATCTGTCTTTTTCAAACTTGAGTGCTGCATTCTTACGGTAAATTCCTAGGAGTGGAATTCCTGGGTCAAATGGTAAGTCTATTTTTGATGGACTCTTTTTAACTGTCTTCTGCTTCATTAGATCATTTTCCTCCTTCTATATTTTAAATATCTTAGTACCAAGCGATTCATTTCTAGGACCTCTTAGCATTTTATTCTACTTTTTCCAATGAATAAATAACTAATACATTTGTGTTTTTAGTTTAGATATTTCTCCTGAATTTAAGATTGAAGTTCCAACTGCTTAGTGGGCATCCCTATACATATTTCTTCCCTCCTCTGCACTACATGTTTTTCTTACCTTACTGTTCCACTGGCCTTTTCCTTCTTTGGCACATCAAAAAATCATTCCCACCCCCCTGTCCTCTTGGATGCCTTCATATGCCACTGCAGTGGGTTTGGGATTTTCTAAAAGACAAGCAGAACCATTCAATAGGCATTTTTAGTTTTTGCCTGGTGAAAGTCTCTGAGGAAGGGAATACAAAGGCAGGCTGTCACCTTGAAATATGGGAGGGGCTATAGTTGGGGAAATAGAGAAAAAAGAAAAGCTTACAGATTGATCTCTTAAAAATGAGTTTGTCGCCTTTTTTTCCCTTGTTATTTTGGAGAACTTGATGTCTGGATAGCTATCATTTCTGTTCCATCCACCCTCTGAAGTCCTCATTTCTTTACTGTAACTGATGAAAATTCTAAACCCCTGAAAAAGTGTCAAATTCCCTGGCACTTTTATCTTATAAACTGTTCCATCACCAGTACCTAAGAACATAATAGTTTTGTTAATTAACAAATGTCCCTAGCATGTGCTCATGCCTTATTTCAGAAGAAGGCTGAAGCTGTTGGTGACAGTTTCTCTCTTAATCCCCTTCCCTCCAATGATAATTTATATCTCAACTCATTCTGGCCTTCCCATTTCAGTGGGCTGAGTCTCATATATTTTGATAATATGCTTAATATTTTTCCAACTTTCTTACTTTATTCCCCAATTTCCACTTTGCTGGTTGCAGCCATTCAAGAGTCTGATTACATGCTACATTCTTAGTGAATTCTCTGAATCACTCTCTGGGCTGAAATGCAATACATCATTCTTCATATGCCAAGATCACTGTTTTATTTCTTTAGCTAGACTTCAAGAGCATCCCTTTTTTCGCAATATTGAATATGACTTTTATTCTAACTTTGCTCTAGGTCACCTGTTTGCAGGTATCTTAGCGCCTAGCACAGGGCCCAGTAGAAGTCCTAAATGTGTATTTTATTTAAAGTGAGTTGAATTTAACTGAATTTCTATTCAAAAACTTGTATAATAATTGGAATTATTATACAATATGAATTAACAAATCTCACAAGTCATTGCAAATTACAAGTTAAACTAAGAGTTACCCAAATATATCCATTAGAATTTAGACAAATTCTGCGGAAGCAAAAGTGATGTTGAGTATAGTATTAACACTTAGATATTATTTGAGAGGAGAAACTTGATCATATCGGAAATGTCTTCATATTTAAGGGATAATAATCCAATTGGCTTGCTGCAGTTGTTAAGAATTCATGATCTTGAACCTAGAGAACACTGGAAAAAATAAAAGTGTTTCCTCTTTTAAGGGTTTTTGGTGGATATTAGGGATGTTGTTTCTTTCCTAAGTGTTAGTGGATAAGAAGAAAGATGTTAGGTTCTTCCCTTCGACGCATAAAGCACATCTTAAGCACCATTGTT
Source organism: Manis javanica (assembly GCF_040802235.1). Taxonomy (NCBI): domain Eukaryota; kingdom Metazoa; phylum Chordata; class Mammalia; order Pholidota; family Manidae; genus Manis; species Manis javanica. Next base: position 68,664,304 of record NC_133162.1, read on the forward strand.
CTCAAGAGTAAAAGATAATATACAATGCCTGAACAATAGTTTTGCCCTAAATTTTTACCATAGTTGTAGCTGTTTTTCTGCCAACATTTTTTATTTCAAATTTTCCTCTCATGGCTTTGTCAAATTAGTCTTATTACAAAATGTATTCGCCAAGCTTTTTCAAAACAATCACAGCAAATTGATCACAGTGAAATATAGTGGAAGTCTCTGTTTCCATGGCAACCATAATAAGCTGTACACATATTTTCATAAAGAGGCAGAGCTCATGCGACCATCAAAACACAGACAATGGCCAATAAAGAATTAACGCACAAACATTCATCCCAGTAAAGGAGAGCAGGGCTGCAGTAACCCTGCATTACAGATTTAATTCATTAATGCAAGCAGGTTTTTTCATATCCAGTATAAAATACATAAATAAATATAACAAATGAGAAGAGTACAAACTACAGTGATTTGGTTATTGATTTAGAAATAACGAAATTTTAACTGTCAGTTATTGTAAACTCTTATGAGAATGTTTTCTCTGAATATAATGGATGTTGTAGTCCAGATGTCAGCTAATGGTTTCTGTAAAAGGCCATATAGTAAATATGTTTGGCTTTGCAGGCCATGCGGTTGCTGTTGTGATTACTCAATGTAAGGAAACAAATGCATGTTGTTCTGTTACTGTAAAACTTTATTTAAAAAGCAAGCAATAGGCTGGAATTGCTTCTCTGTCAATAGTTTGCCAATCCTGTTTTAGGCAATTGGAAATTTTCACGTTATTTAACTTAATTTTTACAATAATAAGATAAGATAAAGGTAAACATTAGTAGCCCTAAGTCAGACGGAATCAAAACACAAACCCAGTCCATCTAATTTTAAAGCCTGACTCCCAACCATTACACTTATGTAATGATAATGAGTAGCATTCATTGATGTTTAATGAAACAGCGGTGTACTAAACTGTGTCTATTACTTCATTTAACTTATAAGATCCCCTATGAGGTAGGTATAGTCAGGATCCTCTGTTTGCAAATGAGAAACCACACCTTGAAACTCTGAGACAGTTTTCCAAGGTCAAAAAAAAGCTAATCTTTCTTTGTTCAAATTAACTTATTCTCTTTAGTTCAGTGACTGAAATAATGAGACCATTTTTTAAATGTGACTTCAGTGACCTCACCAATATATAAAGAATGATGCTTGTTTGAAGAGCTCTTGAATTCTGGTAGATGCTTCAAGATTTGCAATGCTTATTTCTTAATCTGCAGATTTGCTTTGATTGTAACTTGGTTTCCATTCACTCTGCTTTATGAGGAGTAATTTCATGAAGAGGCAAAAAGAGTGATTGTAATATGCAGTTAATTAGAATTTCTAATTAAAATCATCCTAAAAAAACAACAACAACAAGAAAACAGCCAAATGGCCATAGTAGAGTAATAACTAATTGGTAAATTAAGGAAACTGTATACTGCAAGGCTTTTTTTTTTTTTTTTGGATTGAAAAACATCTAGTTTAACATACCATGAATAAGGTACTACCTTGAATACAGGTGGAATGCATATGGCAATAAGCTTAAATTTGGGCCAAATGTAATTCAGTTAAGTCCTGGAGGTTCTATAACTGACAATTTTGCTTTCTTCTCTCACTCCACCTTTCTTGTCTTCTTTTTAATTTTTAGGCACAGATTTGATTTTCTCAAGTAAGGGCTTAGTGAATCTGCCAAGCTTTCACATTTGTATTCATGCGTCCATATGCAAGAGCACATGTGCACATGTGTGTGTGTGTGTGTGTGTGTGTGCTCTATGAAAAAAATCTTAATATGGTGCCTGGTGCTTAAGCATTAAATTCTTGCTTCTTCCCTGTGTTTTATTAACAATAATCTTACTTCATTGGTCTAGGCATGCCTGGAAATTTACATCAGGGAGAGAAGGCATCTGTTAGGAGCATTTTCTTCCCTGATTCCTACTTAGTTCTAAGCCATAAGGCCACATTTGTAAAACTTTTTGACTGCTACATAGGCAGTCTCATGTGACTCCTCTTCTAACTTCAAAACTATTTTAATAACTTAATCATCTTTCTGAATTCTTGCATCTTATCATTCTGCATTTGTGAATGTGGTTAAGAAAAGAAAGAATCAGTCTGGGAAAAAAATCCTGTTTTTCTTATGTCATATTAATAGTCAAAAGAGTGGGTCAAGCTGCCTCTGAAAATGAAATGATCAGTGATAGTGTATATTTCCTTTTAAGCAAACTATATATGCTTAATTTTTCAATCAACATATAAATATATGTTTAATTGTCTTAATCAATAGACATTATTTTTTAGAATAATTTTAGGTTTACAGAACAGAGTAGAAGCACAGAGTTCCCATATATCTCCCCAACCATACACATGTTTTCACCTATTATAAACATCTTTGCAATTGGTGAACCAATATTGAAGTATTATTATTAACTAAAGTTCATAGTTTACATTAGTGTTCACCCTTTGTGTTGTACAGTTCTGTGGGTTTTGACAAATGCATAATTCCATGTATCCACCATTGTAATACCATACAGAATGGTTTTGCAATAGTTTCACTGCCCTAAAAATGTCTAGTGCTCTATTCATCCCTTCCCATTTCCCCTAGCCCTTGAAAAACACTGATTTTTTAAAAATAAATATATAGTTTTGCCTTTTCTAGAATGTCATATAGTTTGGATCATATAATATGTAGCCTTTTCAGGATTGCTTATTTTACTTAATGATGTGCATTAAAATTCCTCAATACCTTTTTATGGTATGATAGCACATTTATTTTTATCACTAAGTAATATCCAATTGTAAAGATGTAGCACAGTGAGTTTATTGTTCTTTATTATTTGTAATTCACCTATTGAAGGACATTTTGGTCACTTCCAAGTTTTAACACTTACATAAGCTGTAACAAACATTCACATGCAGGTTTTGTGTGGACATAAGTTTTCAACTCATTTGGGTTAATATCTAAGAGTGTGATTGCTGGATTATATGGTAAGAATACATCTAGTTTGTGTATTGATTTGCCAAACTGTCTCCCAAAATGACTGCACCATTTTGCATTCCCACCATCAGTGAGTGATAGTTCCCGTTGCTCTCCATCTTCACCAGTATTTGATGTTGTCTGTTTTGGATTTTAACCATTCTAATAGGTGTGTAGCGAAATAGCTGTCTTGTTTTAATTTGTAATTCCCTAATGATGACATCTGATGTTGAACATTCTTTTATATGTGTATTTGCCTTCTGCATATCTTCTTTAGTAAAGTGTCTATTTAGATATTTTGCCCACTTTTTAATTGGGATGTTTGTTTTCTTATTGAATTTTAAGAATTCTTTGTACATTTTTGATTCAAGTCCCTTTTCAGATACGTATGTGTTTTGCAACTATTTTCTCCCACTCTTTGGCCTGCCTTTTCTTTATCTTAACAGTATCTATCATTGTTAAGAGTAGAAGTTTGACATTTTAATTGGATTATGTTGAATTGATATAGCCCACTAATAATTTTTTTCCTTCACAGATTGTGATTTTTGTGCTTTATGTTAAAACTCATTGTCAAACTCAAGGTCCCCAGATTTTTTCCTATATTATCTTGTAGAAAGAAGTTTTATAGCATTGTCTTTTACATTATGTCTGTTGTCTATTTTGGCCTAATTTTTTTTAAGGTGTAAGTTCAGTATCTAAATTTACTTTTTTGCATGTAGATGTTCAGTTATTCTAGCACATTAATTTACTTTTTATTTGCTACTTTATTTATAGTTTCCAATTGACATTTCCAAATCAAAAACCCCTCCAAACACCTGTATGTAAGGGTATTTTTGTTATTTCCCCAATCCTAGGAATTTAGTAACTAGGCCTTAGTCTGGAAAAATTTGTATGAAAGTTAACACTGTGAGCAAAAATTTTCCTATCCTGGTCTTAGTCCCTTGGGCTGCTCTGAGCAGGATGTGTTTGAGTATGCGGATGTACTTGAGGTCATGAATGGAAGAGCTTCAAATTCAAATTCCAAATCGGAATAAAAATGAAGAAATCAAGTGGTAGGTAAGGATGTAGAACTTACATTACAACAGTTGAGGGAGGTAACAAGAGTCCACCATGTGTAATTTTATGTTTTTACAAGGGTGTGGGAGATGAGTAGGCACAAGAACACTGCCACAGTCTCACTTAGATGGCTGCTAACCATTTCTGTCAATGGCACAGCTCCCTCCTTGCACTGTTCTTTAAGTTGTCCCAGTTAGACAGTTTTGGGACATCTGTTCATTTTAAAAATCAAATCTTCTGAGGAAAATACTTGACCTGATTTCTAATAATTTCATCAGAGATAGTGCTGTTTTTAAAGGTAATTACGAATATGTATCTGCATCTGGAATAGAAAAGGGTGGAAGGGAAAATATACGTGTGATATAGCTGTGTGTGTATGTGTATATGTGTATTTCTTCTTTCCTATCTTAATATTATTTATGACAAAATAGCTTACATTTATACAGCATCAAGCTCAATTTATTTAATCCAATGGGGAAAAGAAGCTTCCTCTTTTAAATTAATATCAAAACATAATTTTATTTTTTGAGGTGGGAATTCAAATATTTAAGCATATTTTTTACTTGGCAAGTCATTTTCTCCCCTAGGACAGATAAGAGGCCATGAAATCTAGCCTAGCAGACTGAGAATTTAGCAAATCAAATGGCAGATAAGAAATTGAAATATAAGGTGTACATCAAATTCTGAACTTAGGCAGTTTGGGGAAAGAAATATTTCAATGAGTTTGATATGAGTTTGCATTTCAAAAGCATGTATTCTACAAATACTGGTAAGAGAAGGGAGGGGAGGAGAAGTAGCTAAAATAGATTCAAAATAAAAAGTACCATTGATCATCAGAAGTCGTGCCTAAATCTCTGTGATTTCAGTTCTACAAAACAACCAATAATAAAGTGATATGAGAACATTTTCCTTTAGGACTTGCTCAGTTGAGACAGAATACTGATTCAGTAACAGTCTAAATCCCAAAGGAGTTTTCCCTACCAGGTTCATCAATAATTCACTCCATGAAGACATACTGTTTTTCACCACTGAAAATGAAAAATGATGAGTATAGTACTGGCAAGAGAGGAGAGAAGCCAATATGTCATACATTGTTGTTATTTCTGTTAACTTTATGTATGTGAATTCTATATTTGGCTAAATCTGCTTGGATCTTAAATATTTGGCCCTGTGATTCTCATAACTATTTGTTGCTCTGAGAGGAGGCGGTCCCCCGGCTCCAGACAAGTTAACTATGAATTTGGTGAGACCAAATAACGACGGTGGAATGTTAGGGATCAAAAGAGGCTCATACCAAGCTTTATTCTCACAGCAGTCACCTACCTACTGAAGAGCCCCATGCCTGTTTCTGTCTCCATCCTGACTGGAGCCTCTGCTCTCTCCAGCTCCCCAGCACGGTGCTCTCTTCCTACCACCGGGGCTCTGCAGCTTCCCTCTGCCAATCTCCTAGCACCAGGGGGATTTTGTGGGTGGGTCTTTATGGTGACTGGCAGGTGCCTGACCAATTACATCCAGGCGCTTGTATGTTTCCTCTCCACCCCTCCCCTGGGCCGGCACTTCCATGACTGGCAGTTTTCTCTGGGCAGGTCTATCAACCGGTAAACAGTTCTGCCAAGGTGTATATAAGCAGGCTTGTATGTATACAATGGCAATATTAGAACAGGGGAGGTGAGAATCCTGGTGGTAAAATTTCCATTTTCCCTACACTACTTGTCAGCCAGGTTTTCCAGTTTGGATTCAGACACTATGCTTGTTATTCCTATAAAAATATTTATGTTCCATAAGAAATAAACATACCATTTTATAGCCTTCTGCCTATATGGTGGGACTCTCAAGTGGGATTATTTGGGGTTCATGGGTATGTGACTCATACATTGCGCTAAGCCCCATGCTCAGAAGGGCCTCCAGCTGGCTTTAATGCTCTGCTCTCACTGTTTTGCCATTCTTAATAATTTTTGAACAAGAGCCCCACATTTCCATTCTGCACTGGGCCTCACAGATCATGTACCTGTTTTCTTATACCGGAATAAAAGTTTCAGTAACAAATAGACCAAGGTTCCGATCTCATCCCTGGGCCTTACAGCTACATGAACTTTGACAAACTAGTTAGTCTTAGGCTGTTGTACCTGTTTACTCCAAATAACTGTACTGATGATTGAATGCAATAAAACACATAAAGAAACTAGCATGGGTAAGGGAAATACATTTTCTATCTCAGTAGCTATCTCCAGACAATAGCCTGGAGGGTTTTGTGGGGTCTGCTGGTCCTCCCTTTAGGCTCAGCCGGAAACTCTCAATGATTGAAGCACAGAATTGAGTCAAGAAGGGTAGCAGCCTCTGGCTCCGACCTGGCACAATGGCTGACTCTTAATAAACCTACAATGCACCTAAGATTTGATTCTCCTTTCTCTCACACTTCCTCTGACACACTTTAAATCCAGATGGCTTCTTTATAACCTCCAGCCAAAAAAGCTAAGACCAAATTTCTCCATAGGCAATAGATGTCACTGTGTCTAAATTAGGCCTCAAATTCTGAGTTTATGATTAAAGTCTTCCTTTGAAAAGCCCAAGCTTGTACTTTGCAAATTCTAACTTCCATAGAGTATGAGTATGTTTTGTTTTCTTATATTTTCCTAGATTATTATTAGGGCCTCAATATTTGTTCATGATTTTACTTTATTTTTTTCAGTTTTTCCACTTGGGTAATTCCCTATACTCATAATCAGAACATAGGTTGTTGTGCTCAAGAAAGAATCTCAGGTCAAGAGGCAGAACAGAAATATAAACGTGCTTTGAATGCCCATTCAATAAAAATGCAGCCACTGACTTGTAGCATTGTTTTCTAATGAACCGCAATTACCTGCTCTAACTGCCTGCATCTGAGTGTGTCCTCTGAATGGTAGGTGAAGACACGCTGCTTCTGACTCGGGATCCAGGGGCTTGTCAGATCGGTTCAGGCAAAGCATCGAGATCTATGAGGGGCTCTCTCCCTCAAGCAGTTGGTTTTATGGGGAGGAGACTTGGAGTATATGTGAGTAAAATATATTTTTAAAAAGCAGCAATAAGGAAAAGTAAAATAAGAGAAGCCAAAGGATTTAAGCTGGACTGTGCACTTCAAAGGGTAGATTTAGCAGTGGTCTCCAGGCACGTAACAAGAAAACAAATGCAGCAAACACTGCTAATAAGGGGATTTTTGAGTAGGAAGGTGGCATGGAAATTGTGTTGATTGGCCAGAGACAGCAAGCCCTACTCTCAACTTATAAGTCTTCTGATCTTTTTTCCCCCCTCAGCTTTATTGAGATATAATTTACATCAAACATTGTAAGTTTATATTGATATGTAATTGGCATAAGACAGCATAAAAAGTGATCTGAATCCATGCATATACTGTGAAATGTTACTACAAGAGGATTAGTTAACACAGCTGTTGTCAGGCAGCTTCATCTGGGGTGGTCTCTGCCTGGACATGGATGGGGGAGGGTTCTTGACTCTGATCAAGAAAGAATTCTCAAACAGATTGGACCAGTGGAGGTAAAGAAGGAATCCTTTAAAGCAGGAGTTGCAGCAAATGGCAACCTTTCAGGCATCAGAGAGCAAGGAAGAACAAAGGGAGGAAAGGGAAGTTCACTGATCCCCTGCTCAGCCATAAGGAGCAACAACTGAAGCCAGGGCATCTAGTGACCGTTGGAATCCACGCATCACAGGAACTAAATCCCTAGCACCCCAGATTTGGGGGAGCCACACAGCACTTGATGGAGTGAGATTATGTTCAGAGAACTTCCTAAAGTGAAATAAAGGAGATTTTCAGGCAGACTACTAAAAAGCACGATCATACAGCTGCAGTTCTGTTTGGGTTGCCCAGGTGACAGGAACTTGCAAGCCCAGTTCAGAGATCTCAGTGGCCCTTCCCTACTTGTTTGAAGTAAGACAGAGAGAGTGAAGACTTGTGCTTGAGTAATTGAAGAAATAGCAAAGTAACAAAAACCCTTACCACTGGAAGAGTGCAGAATCAACAAAGCAGTAACTTGAGCAGAGAGAAGGTTTTATTTAAGGCAAATGCACACACTTGAAGAAAGGGGAGTGTGGCAGCCTCAGAGAAGAGGTGTGTTTAAGGTTTAGGAATTGTGTCATTTAAGGATTTCAAGAATGGAGCAAAGGGCTTTAGTGGCCGTAGGCTTAACATGTGGGCTCATGATGTCTGTCTCCAGTGAGAGACATTATGTCACCATCCATAATCTGTTCTCTAGATAATCTTAGCACAAGGAATTTCTTGATCCCGTTCTCCCAAACAGTAGTTACCCTCAAGCAGTGGGGACATATCAGTTAGGACTGTTTACCCTGTCTTAAGATAGGTTGTTGGCTGATTACCAAAGAATATGTTAGGAATCTTGCCTCCTAACTCCCTGGTTTTTAAAATGGAGTCGTAACCTTAGGATGGAGTCCCTCCTGTTCTTACTATACTGTTTATATCTCTGCATTTTTCATCATAGGCAGAACAAGTTAATGATGATGCTCATCTCACGTCCCTGCCTTACCTCACAGCCTCACATAGCTATTACCATTTTGTTATTGTTACGGTGAGAACGTTCAAAATGTACTCCTATGGCCACTGTCACATACACAATGCAGTATTGTTAACTGTGGTCACCGTGCTGTCCATTAGATCCCTGGAACTTATTCCTCATCTAACTAGAATTTTGTACCTTGGACCAACATCTCATTTCCCTCTCTTCCAGCCCCTGTCAACCACACTTCTACTCTCTAGTTCTATGACTTTAATTGCTTTTCTAAATAGGCTTTTCCAATTAAAGGAAGTATTTTTCAACAATAAATAATTTAAATTACAGAACACGTATGTTGGATAATTAGCTCATTCATATCAAATAACACATTAGTAAATTGAAGTCATACAATTTTTAGGGGAAACATGAGAAGAAAACAGGGACTATCACCTTTGCAAACTCTATTGTGCAACCAAGCTGATGTTCATGAATCAGTTCCCCTAGGTCCTACTCGCAGTTGGGATAAAGGATCATACACTTCCTTGCGTGCCCAAGAGCTATAGGAAAGCTCTGGGAAGTAGAACTGGCCTGGAGCACTTTTGTGACTACAGATGTACATAGTACCCTGAACCAGTCAGAGACATTCCACTCCTCAGCTGGTCAGCAGCCCCCCTGTGTGACCCTGGATCTCAGTGAACCGTCTGGACCCGCAGCAGTTTGTTAAAGAGCCAGTGCAGGACCCACTCAAGTCCAACCTCAGGAGCTGCTTTTGAGAGTGGATATCTTCTCTATAACCTTGTGGATACATCATCTAGTCTCTCTAAGCCTCAGTTAATTTATCTGTAACTTCAACATAATGGTAATGATCTCAGCTCAGCTGCCTTCAAAGCACTATTTTGATGAAAAGTTTAGAAAACAGAAAGTACTTTCTAAACCACTCTATTAATTTCATATTACAGTATTAATACTGACATTATAATAAGTATACTGTAAATATTCTTATTGATATTAACATAATAAAGTGTCCCAACTACTGCAATAAAATGACTTGAAAAAGCAGTGCTTTATATAGCTTAATTCAGGATTATATTTTTAGAATTTTATGTACTAGTTAGTTGAATGGATTTCCAAAGTAACCAAAATAGAGAAGAATATTTCTTGTTTTTAAAGAACATGTTGATCTGTAGATATAGAAGATAAGTGTAAAGAAAAATAGCTTCAAAACCAAGAAAAATACTTGAAAATGTTATCCTTGGGGAAAGATAGAGAGGGGTCACTGGCTATTTGATGCTCTAACAGACAACAAAATTTCCATCAATTCAAAGAACAAATCCCCAGAAAGTGGCCCTAGAGGGGAACCACAATGAATCATTGATAACCAGAGGCTTAGTATATTGGTGACCTAGACTCTAGAGCCAGAATGCTGTTCTACCACTTATCATGAAATTTTAAGCAAAATACTTAGCTGCTCTGTTATTTAGTTTTTTCAGTTATAAAATGGGAATAATCTAATTGGGTTGTTATGATGAGTAAATATGAAAATTTGCTCAAAATAAGAAAATATGGCAATATAAAATTATTTGGTATTGTAAGTATTTAAATATATTGCTTAAGATGTTGAATTATTTAATTTTCATCCATTATATTTATTTTTTATTTAAGCTTGTTTTAGAAATAAAAAAGAAAATTCTAGCAGCATGCCACCATTTCTACACAACACATAGCTGTTTTAATTTTGCCATCATTCAAAACCTTTGGCTTTTACGCTTTGCTTCCATTGTTAATAATTGTTAATGATTTTGAATATAGTATAATATAAAAGATTTTTAGCAGGGAGTAGATGAGATGATTGTGACTTGCATTTTTGTATTTTCATGTTAATGTTCTTTAAGTGATACTGAAATCTATACTTTAGGCAGCTGGTTCTCAAAGTGTAATCTAGGCATGCTGCGGATCTCTAAGACCATTTCAGAGTTTACAAAATCAAACTATTTCTGTGGTAACATAAGGTGTTAACCTGCCTTCTTCATTCTAATTATGTGTCTAGTGTGCAGTGGTATCTTTTAGTGACTGAAAGATACGGTCCGTGATGTTCAAAAGTTGAACATAGAAACAGATCTGAGATCCAATTATCTCCTATTAAAACAAGCATTAAGGATATTTATTAAATTATAAACCATACTTTCACTAGTTTTGCTTTTGAAAAATGTATTTTATAAAAGTATATGCTATTTATATTACCATAGAATGGTTCACACTGTTATTTTTAATGAATTAATTCATAAAAATTTTTAATTTTTAATTTTTTCAAAGATGGTAATTGTCAATAGATATGACTGGCTTAAACAAAAGCTCTTTAGAATTTTCAGTAAGTTCTAAAAGTGTCAAGGGGTCCAAGGAACAGGCATTTTGAGAAATTCTGCTTGAGACTATCTCCAGGCTCTTAGAAATCCGTTTGGGGCTGGCATTTTCATGGAGTCGCACAAGTCTCTGAAAAGACTGAGATGGAAGGGGCAGCACTGTGAAGAACATCCAGCCCAACCCTCTTTAGACTAAGGGAGCCTAGGGTTGTGGGGCTTTCCCTTGGAGGTCAGGTTTCCCTCGCACACTTGGTTGTTGGGATTTGTTTGGGTGGGAGATACAGCAGTGCGCTCCAGTCCCTTCTAGTTCCAGAGCTGTTGTTGAGCAGATGGGTAGTTGGGAACCAAGAAACCCTGGAGTGCTCCATCTAGGGAGAGTGAAACATGGACTTGGGTGACACTGTCTCATCAGAGCTTCTGATAACTGGGGGCTGTGAGCAATACATATTTAAAATAGCATGTAGGCACAGATAAATAGTGATGTAAAGATTTTAAATGTTCATGTGATGGTACTAAGAGATTTTAAAAAGTAATACTTCCAAAAATATATAAAGAGCTCACGTACCTCAACAAACAAAAAGCAAGTAATCAATTTAAAAAATGGACAGAGGAGCTGAACAGACAGGAAGAAATTCAGATGGCCAACAGACATATGAAAAAATGCTCCACATTGGTAGTCATTAGAGAAATGCAAATTAAAACCACAATGAGATATCACCTCACACCAGTAAGGATCGCCATCATCAAAAAGACAAACAACAACAAATGTTGGTGAGGTTGTGGAGAAAGGGGAACCCCCCTACACTGCTAGTGGGAATGTAAATTAGTTCAACTATTGTGGAAAGAAGTATGGAGGTTCCTCAAAAAGCTCAAAATAGAAATACCACTTGACCCAGGAAATCCACTTCTAGGAATTTACCCTAAGAATGCAGCAGCCCAGTTTGAAAAAGACAGATGCACCCCTATGTTTATTCCAGCACTATTTACAATAGCCAAGAAATGGAAGCAACCTAAGTGTCCATCAGTAGATGAATGGATAAAGAAGATGTGGTACATATACACAATGGAATATTATTCAGCCATAAGAAGAAAACAATCCTACAATTTGCAACAACATGGATGGAGATAGAGGGCATTATGCTCAGTGAAATAAGCCCCGCCAGGTGGAGAAAGACAAGTACCAAATGATTTCATTCATATGTGGAGTATAAGGACAAAGAAAAACAGAAGGAACAAAACAGCAGCAGAATCACAGAACCCAAGAATGGACTAACAGTTACCAAAGGAAAAGGGACTGGGGAGGATGGGTGGGAAGGGAGGGATAAGGGTGGGGAAAAAGAAAGGGGGCATTGCGATTAGCATATATAATGTGGGGGGGGCATGGGGAGGGCTGTGCAACACAGAAGACAAGTAGTGATTCTACAGCATCTTACTATGCTGATGGACAGTGACTGTAATGGGGTTTGTTGGGGGGACTTGCTAAAAAGGGAATCCTAGTAAACATAATGTTCTTCATGTAATTGTAGATTAATGATAACAATAATAATAATAATAATAATACTTCCATTTTGATTTTTTTTTTATTTTACAAAGTCAAGCTATTACATATTTTCACAATTAATGTACATGTGTATGCATTTGGCCGTTCAATACAATTTGAACAATGGAGTTAAACTTCCTTTTGAATTGAGAAACTGCTTAATTTGGTATTTGAAATTTGGGCAATTTGGGAGACATGTACAAGTGAAGAGAGGCCTCCCTCTGATCTCAGTGCTCAGTCCCATGGCACAGCCCTTTCAAACTCCTTCCATCCGTCCCCATAGCCGTTCCCTCCCAAAGCCACTTGATCTTCCAAAACCATCCCCTCATTCAAGCAGCTCACATATTTACTTATTTTGTCACTAATACTGGAAAGAATTAGATGCACGTTTGGTTCTACTCTTTGAGATTTGGGATTGCTGGCCTTCACATCCTAAGGGAGGCCCACCTCTTCTCTGGTTTACCTCAGGGTTTTCCTTAGCACCCAGACTCCCTTTAAGTCTGCCTCAACCCTGGTCCCTCCCACATACTGCTTGGAAAACTGCTGTGTTCCAGAAACCAGCCATGTATGGGTTTCCAAAAGTTACATTAGAAATGTCATCCAGCCTGACATTCATTAATTATGGGGTCAGATACGCCCTTTTTGTATGCTGAAGTAGACACCTGGGGAATACAAAGCAGCAACACAAATCCTGGAGAAATAGCACTAATTGAGTAAAGAAAGGTGTGTCATCCAGTTAAGAACTGAGGCATCACCAGCTGCATTCTCAACCAGATGTTCATTCGGGAACATGGAGTTGCCACTGGGGAGGAATTTTGCAGTACAGATTCTCATAATGAACCTATTGAAACATCAGGTGAGGAGCATAACAGGTGTTGGGTTCACATTGCTAAAGGATTGGTAATGAGGGGCAATTGTACTTCATTTAGATATTTATATAACTTGCTAAGAGAACTTTCTGCCAAAGACACCCCTCAGAGTCTGAAAAAAAAATGTGTTAAGTAGGTGGACAAAGGGCTTTGATTTTCCCTCCCTTTAGATGGAAGATAAATGCAGAGCTCCAGGAGCCTGGAAACAGAATCAGCCAGGTAGCAGAACAGTATTTTCAGCAGTGACACCACCGCAGGATTTACTTTTTCATATGTTATAGGTTTGCAATTTCCCATTGACTAGGGTAATTGGCAATTCCAGTGAGCTAACTTAAAAGTCTGTTTTTCTCTTTAACTAAAACATAATATAAAATCAGGATCAAATTTCTGTTCTGCAACTGTTGAAGTAGCTTATTTCCAGAAATGTTTAGAGAATATAATAGGTTGTACCCAGATGCAGTTGCAGAAGAGTCACTGAAAAATGGTTGTTTTCTTGCATATAATTCCAACCTTCCACCCATGTTAATTGCTAGTGATTTTTTGGGTAGTTTTTCAACACTTTAATGAGAACTGAAGCTTTAGCAAGGAGTATTACTGTATCTTCTATCCAAATGAATCCCAACTATTGATGTCTGTGAGGGAAGCGACCTCCAAAGGAAGGAATAGCAACTAGGTGAGGTATTTTATTTAATTTTTAACTCCAGAAAATCTTAAGAGTAGTCATCAAGAATCTTGTAAGTATATGAATCATGACCTTTGAAAGAGCATGTGTGTGGAGAAAATTCATGTTTCTGTATCTGAGCACATCAACTGTTGGATGTAATTTATTATGAGACATGCTAGAACTTAAGCTGTATGAGAGTGAGTCAGTAGAGGAAGCTGAGAGCTGAGGTGGAGCTGAGGGATTAAATCCCACAGCCTGATGGACATTGAAGAGAGAAGGTCAGTAAGATATTTACTGGCTACTCAAAATATCATCCATGGACCTGCAGAATTGGCATCCACTGGGAGCTTGTTAGTCCCCATCCCAGGCCTACTGAACTGTTTTAACAATCTCTGCTTAGGTGGTTTATATACACACACTGCAAAGTTCTGTTAACAAGAGATATGGTTCATCTGTGCTGTCTTGGGCCAGGGGTGGAGCACCAGCTGGCTGTCGACTGGCATTGATAATTGAGGTAGCTGGTTCTGGCACTATTGATGCTCAGCATCGGGTAAGGGTCAGGTTGATGTCCCACTTGGACCTTGTAGTTTGGACTCAAAGATCTCAATGAACTGGTAAGAGGTTGGGAGAGTCAGTGGCAAAGGGAGAGAGCTTCCATCTCTATAGGGGCACCACAGGGGCCAAAATCCCATCAGGCCTTAGTGTACCAGAATAAGATTCAGGGCAGGCTACTGTTCAAGATGGGTGATTCAGAAATAATCCACACATCCAAATAAGAGTGGCTTCAAGACCATAGCTGCATTGCAGGGCTTAGGACTATAGGATGCCCGGGGTTCATCTGAGACCCATGAGCTTTTAATCTCAGAGAACCCCCTTTCCAGTCCAGGAAAACCTGTGGATTGTATGTCATTTCCTTCATTTATGCTCTAGCAGGTAAGGAAGAGATTCTCAGGCTCGGCTGGGCTCGCAGCCTGGCCTGTGGATTTCCACTGTGTTCTGAAAGCTGGCTGGGGCAAGTGCTCCCACCCTTTCAGCCTGAAGTGGAGGAGAGGAACATGGCACACCAGCTCAGTAAATACCAGGTCTGAGTTGCAGTACTTTGTGGAGAATAGGACATTTTCAGAAAGTAAATGGACGAAATGGTCCAAAATACTTTAAAATGTTGGCAAGATCTCATGATATTTATAATTTTAATAGGATCTAAATGATGATCCTGTCTTTTACAACCAAAGAATCAGTAAAATCAGTAAACCCAGTTCCATCTGAAATCACATCCTGAGCAATTCTAAAGTGCTGTGTATTTTTAAGGAACTACCATGTAGATATGTCTTTTTTTTCTTTTGAATATGTCGAAGTCCTAGTAGTTTTCACTTTCCTCGACTGCATCATCTCCTTAAGCCCTTATACCAACATCCTGAGTTAAATATTCTCAGCCTCATGATGAAACTGAGCCTTACAGAAGTTAAGTAGCCTTCTTGAGATCACTGAGTCTTCATTAAAACACAGATTATTCCCCCTCGCCAAAAAAAAAAAAACTTCTGAGTTTTCCAATATACTTTACTATTTCCCAAGGATTTTGAATGTGATTATGTATGCATTTGTGAGGAAGATGTTTAAAGCAGAAGCATTCATTTAATTGGTCACTTATTCATTCAGTTATTCATATCTTACAGGTCCTAAGAACCTGTGGATAAAAATATGGAGATAAAAATGGTCACAAAACAGTGTTTCTTAGCTTTGACCCCACTGTGCAAGGAACTCTAGCATTGCTTCAATGCCAACAAACAGTTTCTGGAAAGCACTAGAGGGTTCTCCTTTGCACTCTAGGAGTAATTCCCATTTGCTCCTGTAGATTGTATGCTGTCTCCTTCTATTTATGCTCTGGTTTTCTGTGGTACTATGCTAATTAATTAGGGTAGACAAAGCTACCAGAATAAATACATTCATATATGCAATAACTTACTAATATAAGACTTTATTTCTCTGTAATAATTCAGAAAGGTTCCAGGTAAATCAGGGGCAGGAAGATAAGGGCTCTCATCACCCATTTATTCAGGAATTCTGCATGATGGCATCTCTGCCATCTTTAGCATGTGATTTTGAAGGTCTCTGATCATCACCAGCCCAGTCGGTCAAAAAGAGAAGAGAATACAATTAAGTACATGTAGGAGGTTTTCCAGGGACTGGTCTGGAAATAGTAAATGGTATGCATGGTATCTTCTCAGGTTTCATTGGCTAGAACTCATTCCAGTGGCAAACCAAATTACTAGGCAGGGAAAGGAATATAGTTTGTCTTGTTCCGAGGACCAAGAGGAGGAAGAGTATTTTTCATTGAAAACTAGTGTTCCCTGTGACACTGGCAGTATGCTAAAGGGAAGCAGAGGTGCTAACACCCACTAGCTCCTGACACCGCTCATTTCACAAGACTACTTCCACTGCTGACAGTGACCAGGCATGACTCTGCCTGTGATGCCCAGTGTCCATGACAAGGTGACCCTCATACATCTACTTATGCTGTTGACACCAAGCCTCACCATGTTCTGTTGAGCTTTTGGCGACTAGAACAAATAGAACTTTTAACTTGCTCTGCTGTTCTAGTGAAGATCCCTTGCTTAGGTACAAATCTGAGTGTGTAAATATGGGGTGTGTTTTATGCTGTACTCAGCGTCATCCTTTCCATCTAATGCTGAGATGAAGTAGCTTTGGCTCAGAGCTAAAGACTTGCTTAATATCTTCTAGGCTTTTGAAGAGCTTATGGTCCAGTGGGGCAGACTGATGGATATACAAAAAAATGGCAAAATCAAATGTTTTCTGCTATTCCCTCTTCCTTTTATATTCCCTTACTCTCTTCTACTAGTTGTCTTGAATTCTGCTAAGTCTGTATCTTCTTTCTGACTCTTATTTCCAGTCTGTAGACAAGATCCTACTGTATGACAAAGGTCCAGCTGGTCACACAGAGTAATAAAAGTAGTAACCCAAGAACACTGTGGGGAAAGCACTCTACTGAAGGGTTTGTAGAAGTTTGCCCAGTGAGGCCAGACCAGAAGCCTTACTATTGATCTTACTGAACAGATTCCTGATGGCCAGATATGTGACAATAAGTCTTTGCTTGATTCTGACAAAGACATATTGTTTATATCCTGAGCATATGATGTTAATACAGTAGAAATGTCATAGTCAGCATTTGTACTTGATAATAGTAGCTCCCTGTGTATATAACAAAGAAACATCCTTTGGTGGCAGTGTTCCTTAAGAGTCACAACTGGCTCAAGTTACCATTGATCCCACTTCCTGTCTGACCTTGAATGGATTAACATTTCAGGGCTCAGTTTTCATCTGTACAATGTAAGTAATAATACCTACCTCACAGACTTGAACTAAGATTGAAATGAACTAATACTTATAAGACATTTGGCATAATAGTCTGTTATGACTACTCTTACTATTGACTATCAGTAATTTGAAGAAATGGATGGATAGATACTGTCAAGAGAGATACTTTCAAGAGAAAGCCCCTGTTTTTGTCTTTTTTCACCCATATATCCCTCAATGTCATGAAATATTATATATAATATATATATAATATAATATATATATAATATATATATAATATATATGTATGTTTGTTTTAATGAACAGGACTGTAATAGGACTATATATCTCTTTATTTCTAGTACTGTTGATTCTACCCTGGAAGATACAAACCTTTTCATTTACAAGGCATTTTAGATCCTTAGAATAGCATTTTTCAAGATTTTTGAAATTCTGCTTTCTTTGAATAGATTTTCATTCCAGAGTGGGTTTTTGTTTTATGTCAGAGTCAGTACACCTTTGATTTATGCTCAGGTTGTTTTCTGAGCTTTTATAAAGAATCACAGCTGAGTGGAAAAATGATTCTTGGCAAACTGATGTTCCAACTAAGAAACCCGAAGTGATGGATTGCTAGAATAATGGCTGTAATATATACTGGGAATACAAAGGAGATACATGGTTCCTTCAAGATGAATTTGGATTTGTAAGAAGTGAGCCTGTATTTTATTAACTTTCTGCATATAAAAAAAATCATACTGTAACACCATTTCTGCATGAATTCGTGGTAGCTCACATCTAGCCTAGACAATTTTAATATTGGCTATAAACAATCTAAGTACTTCCATAGTAGTAAGTTTTTTTCCCTCAAGACAGAAAGATATTGTTTCTATAACAAGATTTATAATTACTAGAGCAAAAAAATATAAGGATTTATCAAAAAACAAGTTTACCATTAAAATTTTAAATTAAATTATTCAGATACTTGCATTTCTATTGTTGATGGTTAATTTTTTTTATATTCCTCATACATAATACCATTGTTTATAGTACTTATAATCACAAAAAATAGGTAACATCTAACTATTATACTAATCTCTCTGAATAGATTAGTTTATTTAGCTTCCACATCCCTCTGAGCCATACGCTATTTAATCCCATTTAATAGAAGAGGAAACTGCAAGTTAACATTTTGGGTTATATAGTGGGTGATATATTTGGCTTTGGAATTTAAATCCAGGAAGTCTGGCTCCAGAAGCTGAGCTCTGGGCCTTGGTGCTGCCCTCCTACCTTTTGTAGCTATGATGTGCACAGATAGACATGTATTTTACATGATTTTTTCTTCCTTTCAATAAAAGAGATAAAACAATTGCAAATTAAAATTATATAAGTGAGGCACATAAAAGTGAGGCATAACAGTTTGAAGAGCTTTAAAGATGGGCTCTTTCTTCTTAAGTATGGAAGCAAGAGAGGTCTTTGGAAATAATCAAAGTCATCTTCATCATCAGTGACAACATCATGAATTCCATAAATTGTTTGGAAGGCTTCTTATATAGAATCTCTGTTCTAGGAGCACATATTACTAATGTCAATGATAGCAGTGTGGCTCACTATGGTTGCCTGCTCTGTCTTGTGTTCAGGGACATAGTACATCACTCTTGTCCTGAAATACAGCTCTTGCTCTTGGGGATAATAAGGCACAGGCTAGAACTGAGTGTGGCACAGGAGAGCAAAGCATTAAAGAGACCTGACATTGGTTTTTAAAATTTGGGAGTGCCCAGTATCTATCTTTTCAGGGCTAAGACTGAGGGTAGGGCCTGATTCAGCTATGATTACCAGGGTTTCCCAAGCCAGATCAGGTCTTCTCTCTGTAGAGAAGAACTGGAATGCAAAGTGTTGGTCAAGAAGCCTTGGAATACAGGTCAATAGAGAGCATATCTAGCAATGGATTACCAAAATACAAGCGTGGAAAGAATGAACCAGAAGTCTGTAAGACCAGAAGTCTAATAGTCCATATTAAACATGCAGTAGATTCTTTCTCCATATTTTCAAAGCACTGAGAAGATCAGGCATTGAGCCATCCTTTATTATACATCCAACACTGGTTACCATCATGTTTTGGTTCATATAATGTATCAGGACACACATCTAAAATCTTATTAAAGATATTTGTAGCATGCTCTACAACAGCTAGGAAAGCTCTTTGCACCATGACTTAGAATAGAGAAAACTCTTCAAAATAAATGACTTGCTATACTTTATGGTTGGCAGAATACTTACTTTTGGAAACATGTTCAGTTGAGCAGAACATTGGCTATGTGATTGTATCTGAATGCATTAGAGATTCCCCAAGGAGGTGTTTCGTCATTGCTTATCCAAAAATTGTTGAAGCAAGTATTCACTGCCACATGTCTTCTTTCTTCTCTTCCTCTAGGAACATGTCTTAGATGTTTCTTCTTTCTAGCGTTCCCAACCCTGTAATCTAAACCAGTTGAAATCCATGTATACAAAATATGAACAAATCCAATTTGAAAAACACAATACAATTTTCCAAATGTTTTCTTTGCTTGTAAAAGTCTTTTCTACATCTAGCTATATAGCTGGATCCTAATTATAACCTCTTCCTCACTTCCTGGATCTAAAGAAATGCAGTTTATCTACCCATGACTATTGGAGCTTCTTGGACCCATGTGTGTGCTTACTTTCTGGCTCCATCTGCTTTTGCACATTCTGCTTAATAGGATGCCTTTGGATCCCACGATGGTATAATGCTCCCACATCCTTCAAAAGGCCTAAATTTAATGTCTTTGGTAATAGAAGAAGAATTACATAAAACAGACAGTTCTGTCTGTCTCATGACCCCAGACGTTATGCATAACTGCTCTAGGGAAGCAAAACAAAAATTTCTTCTCATTATGAAGAAAGTTTCAAATTCAGATTAACTCAGAATAACGAATTCAGAATAGATCTCCCATGTGTAGTGAATTTAGTTGTTATGGAGGAGTTGAAGCTCTCAGAGAATCTCTTAAACCATGATATATATCATAGAGCTACTATAGCCTTTTATTACCTCTGTTACCCAATTGGGTAAAGCACTGCTTAAAATCTGACTTGCTATTTTGGGGTACTTAGTCTTGTAGCTTTTGTCTGATTGCTCTCACTAGAATATAGAATCCTTGAGGATAGGACTCCTGTCTTATGAAGCAGAGTTATACAACGTACTATGTTGGAAACAAGTTGGAATCTTAAGTTATATTAATTCAACTTGAATTCTTGCGTACTAACTATTGACTTTGAGCAGGTCTTTTAACTTCTCTTGGACCCACCTGCCAATTAGAGACACTATTTGTTCCATAAGTTTACTAATTACTGTGAAGATCAATAATAAAATGGTGTGGATGTGGTTCATTGATTTTATTTTATTATTGTTATTATAATTATTATTATCTGGGGTAGAAGTAACTTCTGAAATAGTGAATAAAGTAATGTATAAATAAGTGATTGAATGAATGATTTTTACATTATCCTTATGTTTTAAATGTATGTGGCTTCCCTGGGTGTCTAGGTTTGATTGTAATAAACGTGTTTGCCTACAAAATGAGCCTTCTACCACCTCCCAAAGAATTCTGTACAGTTGGTGCGAGGCCAATCACCTCTCTTCAGTAGCAGCTTCAGGAGTTACACACACTAAAAGACTGCTCTTCTCACCTAGTGCTTGAAACTGGAGGAGCTGGATGAGAGTAGAATTGGAAATGGAAGACTGGTGGTCCACATTCTTCATTTGAGGAGATTCATGATTGGCAATTGTATCATGGCAGTTATAATGAGCAGAAGGATGAATATTTGGGTGAAGCACGGTCCTTAGCACGGTCCTGTAGTGTGGCTGTTCTCTGTTCCTCAGCATGGGAGGGGAAGGTTTGGCTGCTTCATGCTGGCTGGGCTCATTTCGGTCAAGAGAAATCTTGGATGGGTGAAGACTCTATCCCTGGGGCAAGTGCATTTAGCAGTCATGGTGGAGGCGGGGGGAGTATGAATTGGACAGCTTACTCAGCCAAAGTCCATACAGAACAAAGTAACAAAGCAGAAAATTTTAAGGTTTGATTTTAATCTAGTAAAAGAAGTCAAGCCCACATAGTCTCCCTGCCCCTCCCCATAAACACATATCCTCACTGGGAGATGTAAGACAGAGAATGGAGCCAATTTATTGCATTTGAGCCAATTTGTTGCAGTACAAATCTGACCATGTGTCTTGCTTTGAGAAGTCAATGGCAAGACTCCAAGGGAAGAGAGGCTTTGTTTTGTCTTCGCTATTGAATTCATACTATACTTCCTGGCATTCTTTCCTCCCATGGCTTTTTTCTGACACCAGCATAGTGTCATCTTTCAACTGTTTTTGGCTTTGTTTCTGTGCATGATTTTCTCCTTTTGTCTCTCCCTACCATAAGGGTTTTAATAAAACTAATTTCAGCATTGAGTTTAGAATCTTAATTTAAAGAGACTACAGGCATCTTCTCTCAATTGTAAAGCAACCTTAAAGAAACAACTGGAAGTATGTAAGTGTGCACTTGCTTATGTGTGTATGTTTGGGAGGGAAGGGGAAGGGGAATCTAAGGACAGGCTATGTTTAGGAAGGATGTGGCAATATACATGAGACTAGCTTAAGAAGTGAATTTAAATTTATAATAAATGACCATTTCCAGATGATCCATTAGAATATATGCAAACTTTTAGAGGAAATAATGGAGAACTTTTCCATGGCTCTTAAAACATCTTATGCAGTTTTACCATTTAAAGAGAATGTAGATTAGCTTTTAAAATTGGGGCATCAAGAAATTTACATATCTGAAATAGTCATGCTGTGGCATAAGTGCTTATCTGTCTCTTCTCCTTGAGACCCGAAGGAGGGACTTCAACAGGACCCCTCTGTGCATGTCCTCACTTAATACTTGTCTCCTGTAGTTAGGGGCCAAAACAAGGAATTTTGTCTGACAAACCCTTGAGAAGGCTAAACAAACCCTGCCTGATAACCAGGATACAGAACTGATTGCAAATGGAAAAGTCACTTCATGCAGTCATATCTGACAATAGGTCAGAAGTTCAAAATAAGACTCAAGAGTGGTTTATCAGTACAGGATTATTTCCAAAGAACTCCTGTTCAAGAAACAGGTTGCTCGGCTGAAGGAATCCCAGCATTAAACTGCTAAGCAATGAATGCCAGAGGGGAAATGAATGAGGAGAGCAGGCGAAGCAGCCACAGATGAGGCGATTTCCACATCACAGAAGAGTAGGCACAGAGGGCTCGGCCAGGGTCTCTCAAGGACTCAGGCAAGTTCCTACAGAAGAACTGAGTCAGCTTTGAAAATCCCTGGCCAGTGTCTGCTAAGTACTTGCTCCCTGTCCACTTACCCAGCCTCTCTTCTTGCCCTTTAAACCCTGGTAGTGTCAGAATGAGCAAAAAAGGAGAAAAGGAGATAACCATGTGAGGGAGATGGTGAGTGAAAGGAGATGATGACAGAGTAAAGAGTAGGCTGGCTGTATGAGCTAAGTACTCCATGGCATCTGCATAGCTTCGTTGTTGATTAAATGTGGCTAGTGAAAAAGGAAGGGGCAGGGGTAACATACAGATCTCTGTTTGGGTCCACTGGGTGGATGTTGGTTCCACCCAGGACACCAAGAGAAGAGCAAGTTTGCTAGGAAAGTAACGTGTTCTGTTTGGCTCATGCTGAGTTTGAGCTGCTGG
The DNA here is from genome assembly GCF_040802235.1 of Manis javanica. Taxonomy (NCBI): domain Eukaryota; kingdom Metazoa; phylum Chordata; class Mammalia; order Pholidota; family Manidae; genus Manis; species Manis javanica. Next base: position 68,687,330 of record NC_133162.1, read on the forward strand.
AGAGAGCTATCCAACAGGACATTAAATCTACCCTACCGATACCATTTTAAGAGTTAGTGATGAATGAGAACCATGACAATAAGTGAAATTATTCAGAGAGATAATAAACAGTGAGCAAAGAAAAGGATCCTCCGAACCCAGGGAAAGCCTTTGTTTGAGGTGTGGGCAGAAGGACCAACAAATAAGATGAGAAACATAACAAGAGGAAACCAAACAAAAACAAGTGATGGTAGGTCAACTATAAGAGAAATTTTAGAGCAATGAGTAGAAGGACCTGAGGGCTGCATGGCTGCAAGGCTTAAAAGCTAATCTCCATTCTCTCCACAGGAAAATGGAGCCACTAACAATGACTTAAACACTTTGAGTGGCGGGTAGGAGTGGAGAGAGACTGAAATTATGTTGGCACACTGTGCCAAATGTGGAAAAGGTGGTGAGCCACATTTGGGGGGAAAATAATTTTATCTGCTCTTAGATATATTGTGTTTTCAGTGATAAGAGGTATCCATAATTTATCTATAAGATATCTACATTTTTATATATGCAAAAGTGAGTTAGAAGTAGGGACAGTTTTCTTTATAAAATAGAACTTTCATCAACTATTTCATGCACTTCACTACTAAATTGTTCTTCTTTGCTTTTTCTCTCCTCATGTGCTCTGAAAAACTATTGGCTTTTATCTATGGCAATGACCTTGTAACGCACTTTATAATGCATGTACCTTGATGATAGATGTGCTTTGTGATCTTTATAGGGCTGCACATGAATCTCCAGTAATTGTGCTGTGTTACTAAAGTGGTCTGAGTCATCAAGATTGGAAATTATTTAAATTCATCATTGTTATCTATAAGCCAGAGTGACTTGACAGTACATATTTTTTGAAATTTTACCCCAAATTAAAGATCTTATTTTGAAAACTGTCCTTGTACCAAGATAGCTAGGAGACATTCCAATTACTTCTGTTTCAGGTAGACAAATCTATACAGCTCTCTTGAGAGAACATGATTGTAAAATTCTACAAGTAAGCAATCAAACTAGGTTTAATGAAAGGCAGTTGGTGGAATTTTGTTTAACCCTTTTCTATGTGGAGAAGGGTTCAATGGGAAGGAAAACAGATAAGCCGTAAATGGGAGAAGGGCACTATGTGTTCCAAGGTTATGCCTATGGAAGTGAAAAATTTCTTCTAAATCCTTTGATTCTTCAAATAGCTTCTGTTTGGGAACACACCATTTAGAAGGTTGGTAAAGAAGGGAAAGTTTGCCATGGAGGTAGAGAAGGTTTGCCCAGTGAAGTAGGAAGAGAAGCAGGCAATGCAGTGTCACAGAAGCTAAGGGAAGATGGCTTTAACATGAGTGCATGGAAGGTGGATGGTGGATGGATGGATGAATGGGTGGATGAATGGATGGATGGATGGATGGATGGATGGATGGATGGATGGATGGATGGATGGATGGATGGAGTGGTTATCTATATCAAGTGCTGCTAAGAAAAAGAGATGAGAATGGATAGATGATCATTTTGGGGCAAAATATTGCCTTTGCTAACCCTGATGAGAGTATTAGAGTGGAGAGATGAGTATGAAAATCCACTTGGAAATGGTAAGAATAAAACCCAAGGACAGTAAGTACAGCAGAAAATATATTCAAATTAGTTGAAGAAATTTTTGAGGATAACTGAGAAATAGGGTAGTGGTTGGAAGAGGACATAGAGCCATACATACATACATGTCACAAAGGAGCACACAAAAGGTAACAGTTGTGCTTCAGACAAAGCCCATGTATTCTTTCATTTTAATACAATGAAAGGTTTAGTTGGTAGGTAGAGATGCATGTAAGTTGGTGGAACTGATGGTGGGAATCGTTCTCATATGACTCTTTTCTTAGTGGTAGATGCAGTAAGGTCATCAGCAGAGAGGAGACCAGGGAACAGTTAGAGTTTTGAAGAAAGAGGACAAATGATGGAATTTTCTTCTCTGAGAGTGTTAAAGTGCAGATGTTAAGTCAGAGTTCCCGCGCGCCTCAGCCTCCTTAGGCAGGGCTTCAAAGCCATTGATATTACATGACAAAGTGATTCTTCATTGGTTCAAACAGAGAGTCCTATCGACTCATTCGGTAGTCCGATGATGTCCAATTTAGGATATGTACATTCTGTTTACACATTCTAAATATACAATTCTTTGAAAAAAAAGTAATGTTCGGGTATCTTCTGATGATATCACTGTAGTATTTGCATGCCTGAATTGGTTGCTGAAGATCTAGTATAAACTCCTTGAAGTTGTTGACATATGAATGACATGTTTCTCTTATTCCTAGCACAGATATAGGGCCTGTCACTTTGTTAAATATGTTTTTCAAACAATTGAATTGTTTTACTATATTCTTAAAGTTATACTTCCATGTTTTATTATAGCTATAAAATTTTGAGTTCATATATTAGCCTCCTATTTCTCCAGTTAACACTGTGTCATCAATAGTTTTCTGAGTTTGTTCATGGATGTAATAATTACTACTCTGGTATTCTTCATTTTGAAAATAATTAGGTTTCCAGTCTGTGGATATCGCAAAAATGCTGAAATGGACACTTTCCAGCATAGAACATTTTCATGTCGGCATTGTTTTGATTAGAGTTTCCTTTGTAGACATGGGAGTACTAAATCAAGTGGTATAGATATTGCCATGCTTTGAATTCACTTTGTCAAATTCTTTTCTGAAAACTTTACCCATTTACCTCTACTGGCAATTTATAGGAATTCTAATTTTACTACCTAATTATAAGCATTGGACATTTGATCATATTTGTTCAGTCTACAGGGTATTAATTTCATCCTGTCTTAACTTCTTGTCCTTCCCTCTGTCTTGGTACTGTAAGGAATGTATTTTTTTAAGTAAGAGACAGTGCCCGATCTTATTATCTACAATTCTTTATCTAGTCTTTTTGTTCTTAAACAAGGAATAAATGTCTGATTAACTGTCTGCTATCTGTGCTTTGAAATTTGTCCTCCAATGCATTGTCTCTTCTGACCTGCTGGGTTTGTGATGAGACTTGTAATGATGATTTTGTGCCTGCGTTCTTGCTCTTATGTTCTATATCCCATGTTTGTTTAAGACTCCTACTAAAGATCAAAGAATACATTTCCTATCACATCACAGGTGAATGCTGTTAATTTTAGGGAAAATGTAACACACTTATGTGTGAACATTCTTAATATATGTAGGTTACATTTATTTGAATTTGTTTTTGTCAGCTTAGCCTGAACTTTGAAGACAGTGAAACTCAGTTCAGATCCAGGCCCCACTACTTCCTAGCTTAGAAAGATGTTTTTAAAATTCTCAAGCCTGCACATCAGTTAAATATAAAATACTTTGTGCCCACCTACTATGGTTGTCTTGAGAATTAAATGAAATTGTATACAAAGACTCAATTACAGTGGCTGGGGCACAATAAGTACTCAATAAATATTAGTTATCTGGCTCTATCCTCCCGATACGTAGCAGACAACACCAGTAGGGAATAAGGTGAGTGAGCAAGTGGGGAGGAGCTAAGATCCACCTGAGTAACATCCTTCTTGTCAGCCAGCACATCTTGGCCATTTGGCTGTTGAAGAGACCCATGTCTCCTTCCCAAATCCAAGCAGTGCTTTGGAACTCTTGGAGGGCATTTGAGTTTGACCTCAGTTCTCCTTCTTTAAGAAGAAAACAGGAATGTCAATTAACCCCTTCCAGTTCCCATGTGGCAAAAAATGATTAAAAAGCTGATTATTTGACATGATTGGTAGGTAAAAGAGCAAGCCATTAGGCAAATTGATAAATGTTACTAGTCTTTTAGTTCCAAAGTCAGAAACAGCAACTGTAAAATTTGTCTATTGTTATGTTTTATTTGAATCTGCATTATTATTATTCTCTGATTCAGTAAATTTTCTATATTTTAATGTTATTATGTCTTAGCTATGGTAAGTGCAACAAAGGAAAAGAATTGGCATTCTTTTTCCTGGAAGCTAAATGGGAATTAGCCTACTTTGGGGAGATAGCATGATGTATCATCAGAAATATGAGTGATAGAGACCCACTCTTAGGAGGCAGAATAAGATATTTACCTAGCTGACCCAATTTAAAAACAGTTTTCCCTTGTTATTCACATTATTTTGTATCATGGGTAAGTAAGGTTGTTCCTTTATATGCTCTAGAAAGATGTTTCTCATTTGTATACTCTCAAAAGCAAGTGGAAGTGTAGCATGGAGAATATAGCCAATGGTTCTGTAACCTCTTTCTGTTGACAGATAGTAACTGCACTAGTGTGGTTGAAACTAAATATATTAAGAAAGTAAAACTACAGACAAATATTTCTCATACATATATCCTCATAGGATCTATTTCATGCATAGAGTCTCAACAAAATATTTGCAAATCAAATCCAACAATGTATTAAAAGAATTATATACCATAACCAAGTGATATTTATTCTAGATATGAAATATTTTTTGATACAACATTCAAAATTTAAATGTAATCAATTATATCAACAAGCTGTAAAATAAAAATCTTATGATTGTATCAGTAGATGCAAAAAAAGCATTTGATAAAATCCAACACTCATTCATGATGAAAACTCAGCAAACTAGAAAAAGAGCAGAAATTCCTCAAAATGGCAAAAAACATCTACAAAAAGTCTACAGGTGACATCATACCTAATGGTGAGAAAATAAATGCTTTCCTGCTAAGATCAGGAATACGACAAGGGTGTCTGCTTTAACCACTCTTATTCAGTGATGTACGAAAAGTCACAGCTAATGCAATGAGACAAGAAAAGGAAATAAAACATGAACATTTTGGGAAGAAAGAGATAAAATTGTCTTTATTTGTAGATGACATGCCTATGTAGAAAAATCTCAAAAAAATCAACCAACCAATTGAAACTAATAAATGATTGCAGTAAGCTCTCAGGATACAAGGATAATATACAAAAGAAAATTGCTTTCTTATGCTCCAGTAATCAATAATTGGAATTTTAAAAAAAAACACAGTAACACATTAGCACCATGAAAAAAAGAAATTTGCATGTGAATGTTTAGGTGTTCTAGCACCATTTTTTAAAAGTCTATGCTTTCTCCATTGAATTACCTTTGCCCTTTTGCCAAATAGCAGTTGATTATATTTTTATGTCTATTTCTGAGCTCTCAAGTCTGTTTCAGTGGTCTATTTGTCTGTTCTTTCTCCAATGCCACACTGTAGATTATTGTAGCTTTATAGTCAGTCTTGAAGTCAGAAAGTGTTGGGGAGACTCTGCAGTCACATTCCTTGCTATTTCCCAAATGATTTGGAAACTATGTGTACAAAGAAACCCATACATGAATGTTTAAAGCAGCTTTATTCATAATTGCTGAAATAGAGAAACAAGCATGATGTTAATAGGCAAATAGATAAACTGTGCTACATACATACATATGATGGGATATTATTCAGTGCTAAAAAGAAATAAGTTCTCAAGCCATAAAAAGACATTGAAGAAACTTAAGTGTGTATTACTAAGTGAAAGAAACCAATATGAAAAGGCTACATATTGTATGATTCCAACTGTAAGACATTCTGGAAAAGACAAATCTATAGAGATAGTTAAAAGGTCAGTGGCTACCAGGGGGTTCAGGAGTAGGTAGGGTGGGATGAATAGGTGTAGCATGGGGGATATTTATGGCAAGGAAACTATTTTGTATGATTGGATACACATCATTACACGTTTGTCCAAACCTATAGAATGCATCAAACAAAGAATGAACCCTAATATGAACTCTGGACTTCAGAGAGTAATGCTTATCAGTTGTAACAAATGTAATGCACTGTTGAAAAATGCTGACAGTGGAAACTGGTAGGTGCAGGGGAGCATATGGGAACTTTCTGTACTTTCTGCTCAATCTTTCTGTAAACCTTTATCTGCTCAAAATATAAAGTATATTAATTTTAAAATTTTAATTAAAAAATAAAGAAATAGCCTTTTCTGTCAAATATACCATTTGAATGAAATCCAATTCCAGTTGTATGGAGAAACTTAGCAACTCTTACACCTTATGCCATTTCTAATTTATTTTATCCAGTTATTTTATGTGAATTAATTCTAAATAGAAAAACAATTATTTTTAACAAATTCAGATGAATAAACATGTTACCTAAAAATAAACTCACCTTTAACAAATTCAGATGAATAAACATGTTACCTAAAAATAAACACACCTTAAGACTTTTTTCAAAAATATAACATCTTGAGACACTTGCTTTTTTTTTTTAATTTTTAAGTGTATTTTTTTAATTGAGGTATAGTTAATATGCAACATTATGTTGGTTTCAAATCTTTCTACTTTTTGGAGATTGTGCAGATTTGATATTTCTTTCTTCAATTGGCATTTCTTCCTTAAATGTTTGGTAAATTCACCAGTGAATCTATTTGGGACTGATGTTTTCTATGTTGAAAAGTTAGTAATTATTCATTCAATGTATTTAATATGTATAGGCCTAATTAGATTATCTCTTTCTCCTTGTGTGAGTTTTGTTTGATTTTGCCTTTTAAGAAATTAGTTCATTTCATCTCTGTTTTCAAAGTTCTTCATAACACTCTTTTATTATTCCTCTAATATCCTTAGGATGAGTAGTGATGGCCCTTCTTTAATTTATGATGTTATCTGTGTCTTCTTTCTTAAACTGGCAAGTGGTTTATCAACTTTACTAACCTTTCAAAGAACCAGCTTTTCATTTAATTGATTTTCTCTATTGATTTCCTGCTGTCAATTGCATTGACTCTTGCTCTAATTTTTATTATTTCTTCTGCTTACTTTGAATTCATAAATTGATCTTCTTTCTAGGTTTATAAAGTGGGAACTTAAATTACTGATTTTAAATTTTCTTTTTTCTGATGTTTGCATCCAATACTACAAATTTCTCTCTAAGCATTGCTTCCACTGAGTCCCACAAATTTTGATAAGCCACATTTTTGTTTTCATTTAGTTCAAAATATTTTTATATTTCTTTTGAGACTTCTCCTTTGACCCATGTGCTATTTAGAAGATTATTATTTAATTTCAAAGTATTTTGTTTTTTTTTCTAGCCATTTTCTGTTATTGATTTCTAATTTGATTCCATTGTGATCTGAAACATTCTTTGTCTTATTTCTAGTCTTTTAATTTTAGTGAGGTTTTTTTATGGTCCAGAACGTGTATCTTATGGAATGTCTCATGTGAGCTGGAGAAGAATTCACTTTCTGCCCCTGTAGAGTGAAGCATTCTATACATGTCAATTTGATCTAGTTGGATGATGGTGCTGTTCAGTTCAACTATGCCCTTACTGATTTTTCAACCTGGCAGGTTTGTCCATTACTGATAGAGGAACATAGAAATCTTTAACTATATTAGTGGATTCATCTTTTTCTCCTTGCCGTTCTATCTTATTGCCTCAGATATTTTGACACTGTTGTTAGGCACATACACATTAAAGCTTATTATGTCTTCTAGAAGACTTGACCCCTTTACCATTATGTGGTGCTTATTATATTTCTGATAATTTTCCCTCCTCTGAAGTGAGCTTTGTCTTAATTAAATATAGCTGCTCCAACTTTCTTTCAATTGGTATTAGGATGTTATATCTTTCTCCATCCCTTAACTTTTACTCTCTTTTTAATCTTTCTATGTTTAAAGTATATTTCTAGACAATACATAGTTGGCAATTTTTTTCCACTCTGAGAATCTCCATCTTTTAATTGATATATTAAGACCATTGATATTTAGAATGATTATTGATAGGATCTCCTATTTTAAGGCTGAACAATATTTATTAATATATATGGATACATATCACATTTTCTTTATTAATTAATTGATGGACCCTAAGGTTGACTCCATAGCTTGTATATTATGAATAATGCCACAATGAACACGTGAGTACAGATATCTCTTCTAAGTACTGATTTCATTTCCTTTGTATGTATACCCAGAAGTGAGATTGCTGTGTAATATGGTAGTTATATTTTTAATTTTTTGAGGGATCTTCATACCATTTTCCATTATGGCTATACCAGTTTACATTGCTACCAACAGTGTTACAAGGGTTCCTTTTCCTACACATAATCGCTAACACCTGTATTTTGTTTTTTGTTTTTTATAAATACCATTCTAACAGGTGTGAGTTGATATCTCATTGCAATTTTGGTTTGCATTTCACAAATGATTAGTGATATTGAGCTTTTTTTCATATACCTCTCAGGCATTTGTATGTCTTCTTTTGGAAAATGTCTAGTCAGGTCCATTGCCCATTTTTCAACGAAGTTATATGTTTTCTTCTATTGAGTTGTTTGTGTTACTTAGGTATTTTGGATATTAACCCCTTATGAGATTTACAATTTGCAAAATATTTTCTCCCACTCAGTAGGTCATCTTTTCACTCTGTTCATTGTTTCCTTTGCAGGGCAGAAGCATTTTCCTTTGATTTAATCCTATTTGCCTATTTTTGCTTTTATCACCTATGCTTTTGGGGTCATATCCAAAAGACCACTGCCCAGACCAGTATGAAAAAGCCTTTTCCCTATGTTTTCATCTAGCAATTTTATAGTTTTAGGTCTTACATTAAAGTCTTTAATCTATTTTGAGTTGCAACAGCATGGATAGAACTATAGGATATTATGCTAAGTGAAATAATCCAGGCACAGAAAGACAAATACTGTATGATCTCACTTATATTTGGAATCTAAATAAAGTAAAAATAATAGAAGTAGAGCATAGGGGCTGGAGACTGGAAGAAATGGGAGATGTTGGTAAAAGAGTACAAAGTTTCAATTGTGCAGGAAAAATAAATGCTGTAGATCTAATGTTGACAGAATGATGACTATAGTTAAAAATACAATATTGTATATGTGAAATTTGCTAAGAGAGTAGATCTTAAGTGTTCTCATCAGAGACACAAAAAAGGTAATTATGTGAACTGATGGAAATGTTAATTAGCTTGATTGTGGTAATCCTTTAACTATATATATATATATATATATATATATATGTATATTTACATACATAAACACCACATTGTACACTTTAAATAAATACATAGGATTTTTGTCAGTTATACTTCCATAAAGCTGGGAAAATAGAAAGTGATTATTGATATAATTGGATGAATATGATCTAATTTTTACTGTTTTCTATTCCTTGTCCTTACTCTTTTTCTGCTCTTTTTTGTCTTCCACTCCTTTTCTGCTTTTTCTGGCTTTAGTGGAGGATTATTAGTGCTCATAAATTATTTCATTTTTTTCTGTTAGCATATCACCCTTACTTCTTATACTTTTTAAAGTGTTTGCCTTTGCATTTGCAGTATAGATTTACAACTAATCCATATTCTTTCAGTTAACACTTGACTGGTTGTTTCTGTAGCCATAGGTGTCAGAGGCTACAGTTTCCTCTGGTGTCCTTGATCCGATTCCCCTGTTGTACAAGAGCCCTATTATGTGGTGGTCAGGTATAAGGGGAGGAGAATCAGTCTATACTCCTATTATTAGATCTCAGTCTTGTAGTGAACCTGTCCTCTGCACTGCAAACGGACTAAGTGCTTCTCAGTTTCTCTCCCCTCCTTTAGGAGGAACAGGAAGGCTATCATGAGCTGGTGTTGGGTTAAATTAGGCTGGCATTGGGCGTTTTCTTTCCTACTGGTCAGTTAGACTCTATCAAAATAGCTTCTCTTGATGGCAAACCTTGTTAAGAGAATGCTCTGGGCATAGTTCAAAATGACTACTTTTCCATTCCCCCTTTTGGAAGCACCAGGGCATTTTTCTCCATTTCACTGTGGGAACCTAGTAGAGATCCTGAAGGTAAAACTCACTAATTAGTGTGAGGCCCCCTATGATTGAGCCTCCCTGGTATTTTTAAATTCTCAGGCTTGTCCACACTGAGCCTCGAGCAATGCATCAATTACAGCTTAAGCTTTCCTACCGTGGTGGTCTCGGTTTTAATTGGTAAGAAAAAATTACATTATTATATCCTAATGTCTCCCTCCTTTCCAATGATGGGCTCTCATTACCTTTTTTGCAGATATGCTATTTGCAAGTTTACAATATTAGAAACTAAGCCAACTCAGAAGATATCCCAGGAAATAAAGAGTTGAAGAATCAAAGTGACCCATTCAAGAGCCTTTATAATGAGCTTTATTAATACCTTTGCTTTTCATTTGGAATTGTTTTATGTTAAGTGGGAAGAGAATTAGAGTCTCTCCATGATAGAAGTCGGTGCCTCTCCGAGTGTGTCAATTCCTGGCCCAGAATGTTATTAGCACTGATTTGGTATATGACATCACAATACTGAGTGCTATGACTCACACTTCTAGGCAATTCTGAGAGGCATATTATTCTATCATTCAGGACAACAATATATTAAAAAATAAATAGATGTTTATCTTTTCTACTTTATGAATTTAAGAGCATTATTTCCAATACCAGAATAATGGTGACAATTGGGAAATACAAAACAACTTAGATTTAACATCAAAGGGTTATATTATGCCAATGGATTGTAGTTTCAGAGAGCGAAGAGCAGATCATAAAAAGTTTACTTGAAAAACTCACCTGCTAACAATCACTAGTGATCTGGTAATGGAATTTTCCTAAGTACATTAAATCTTACTGCAATGAAAAGCTGATGAAATATAATAAAATTAAAATTTAATTATTTTTTTTCTCATTGTAAATTTAGGAAAACTCAATAGGGTTAAGAAGAAAATAAAATTAGCTGCATCACACAACCTTAATATTGCTGCAATATTAGTTTTCTATTAATACCATGACAAATTACTGCAAACTTAGTAGCTTAAAATAAAACAAATTTATTATCCAGGTGTTCTTTAAATCAGAAATCTAGGTGGCCTGGGCTGGCTTGTCTTCTTAGAGACTCACAAGATTGGAATCAAGGTGTCCCATGGCCAGGACTGCAACCTAAGGGCTCTGGAGGGAGAAGCTGCTTCCAGGTGGTTGGCAGGTTCAGTTCACGGTGGCTTGCAGGACTCAAGTCCCTGTGTCCTTGCTGGCTGTCCACCAGAGCCTCTCCCAATTCCTTGATAATCCCAGGTTCCTTGTTGCCTTGACACCTACATCTCCAAACCAGCAATGGTGCTTCAAATCCTTCTCACGCTTCATCGCTCTGACTCCTGCCTCTGCATCTCTTCTGCATCTAGTTTGAGGAATGTCTTTGCTTTTAAGGGACTCAATTTAAGTGACTAGATTGGGTCCACTTGGAAAATCTCTCTACGTTAAGATCAAAGAATTCTATCTGCCGATTTCCTTATGTCTTGCAAGGTAGCATTCTCAGGTCCCAGGAAATAAGGTGTGGCTATCTTTGGGCATTCTGCCTAGTATCACATTTTAATGTCCCTCAATTCTATTATATTGGATTCATTAGCATACAGTTTCTGAAAAATAGAATATCTTGTCATTGACTTTTTCACTGATCAAAGTGGGTGGTATCTTTAAACTATTTGAAATAATCTTCTCAATCCTCATTCTTGACCTTTGTCCTGAGCACCTTGGTATAATTTTGGTTAAGAGTGAGGAATGTCACATAATTTCATACCCATAATACACAAAACACAGAGATTCAGAATGCCTGACTGTAAGATAAATTCTAGCCAAAATAAGCAGGCGAAGAGAGGCAAGGTAGTTCATTTAAACGCAAACACCCGGGCGAGATTTTTCCCAGTCTACAGAAATAGAGGCTGGAGAATTCGCGGGTAAGCAGACAGGCAGCGAGTTTTTAAAGAAGGTAGGGGGAGGCAGAGCTTAGATTTACAGCGGTGCGAGGATTGGCTAACGTAAGGCACGTTTTTCAGGTTGGGAGGGGGCAACAGCTGGGGACTTTCACGTCATCAGGGTCCAACGTGGGAGGGGGCAGCAGCCGGGGACTTTGACACATCATGAGGGTCCGACGTGCTTGCTCCTCCCGTCAGTGCTCTCAGCCTTACATGGAATGTCACATAATTTCATACCCTTAATACACAAAACACAGAGATTCAAAATGCCTGAAAATCTTAAAAATTCTATCAAGATTCACGGTTTGTGGTATAAAGTCATTCTTACTAATTTATATTCCTTTTTACTTTCTTGAGAGGGAGAAAAGGGACACAGCTCTCATTCTGAGATTGTGTGTGAGTTTCATCTGAATGTCATTCAGGGTATACATCTTGACAAGAAAAGATTCAGAAATTTTGTTCTAGTTGAAAAAAGGGATTTTTAAAATCACTGTGTTATACTCCATTATGAGGAAAGACACTATTTTAACCAAATTCACACTTCTGAAATAATTATATTTATTTGTATACATATTAATAATATTTTGAATATACATTTTGGGGAGAAACTAATAGGACCAAAATATAAATATTTTAATAATTAGGAATATTGTCAAACTGCTACCCAGCAAGAATATCCTGCCTTAAATTCTCATGAATATTATATAACATTGTGTATTTTATTATGTCATCCCCTAAATAATGAATATATATTAATTATAATACTGTCTGATGTTTTTAAAGTTTATATCTTATTTTTAATAATAATAATCATTATATCTTATTAATTAGCTTTTTGTTATTTTCATTTGTTTTCAATGAGTTTTCATCTGGAATGGATTTGTCTTTTAAAATTTTTTAATTTTCTTTCTCTCTTTTATTTAAAAATAGTATAGGACCATGGTTAGTATATATATATGTGTGTGTGTGTGTGTGTGTGTGTGTGTGTGTGTACACACACACACACATACACACAGTAAAACTAAAACTGGTATTGAAGAGTAAATCTTCTTCTCATTCTGGACCCCAGGACAGAAGCAATTGCTGTTAACAGAATCTATTGTAGCAGTATACAAATATTTTTGAATTAGCGAAAAAATGTTGCATTAATTTACTATGAGTAATAATGCTAGAAATTCTGGGAATTCTCAAAAATGATACCATTGAAAATTTTCCTATGCATAGAAGTTTAAAATATTTTTTTTGAAAGCATCTGATGCTTAGTAAGTTATACTATTTTTGTTTATGAATTAGCGTCATTTCCTCAAGTCCCTTCAGAATTTTGTTTGCAGATATACTGTAAGAATTTTACACCATCACATATTTATATGTACATTTGAAATATACTTGCAGTGCTGATAAGCCAGCATTTCTCAGCTGGGGAGTTTGACATTGAAAATATGTATTAATGTTCTAAAATATGTTTCTGAGACCAGAGGTATAGCTTAGCATCACTGGGTGCTGCAGGAAATGTTTTGTGGCTGTAAAGCATGAAGCATTACTAATATCTCTTAGAATACAAAATGAGTTTGTTTTCTAAAGTCAATGTACTTCTAAGTCCTCAAAGTTTCCCTATAGCTATTTAGATCACAGAGTTTTAATCCAGTAATTTGAAAAGTAAGACTTAACATCCATGATATTGACATTATTGATGCTCAGTAAATTGAAACATGAAAATTATTACATTCAGTTAGAAATGAATATTTTTTAAGACTAGTACTTCCCAGTTTGTCTTTGAGAGGCTGCAATTCAGGATGCACTTTGTAAAATATTCAGAAGCACTGATAGAGTTAATCATTTTATAAAATGGTAATACATATATTATATAAAATATTTATTTTATATGCATATAATTATGCATATAGATTTTTCTTCCTATAATGCATATAATATTACTAAGAGTTCATATCTATAAGTTAGAAGTTCATTTTAGTTATAGTTAATATTCAGACTATATATATATATACAGAATATATAATATATATTGTATATATATAGTGTGTGTGTATATGTGTGTGTGTGTGTGTGTGTGTGTATATATATATATATATGTATATATATATATATATATATAAAAGGGGCACCCTTCTTTTAACAGCACACTACCTTCGGCCATCTTGTGGAACACTCCAGTTTCATAGGAGTCAAATTTGAAAACCTTCATTCTAGTGTAGATGTGTAGAGCAGCATTTTTCTAATGACTTTGGCATGTTTATGCTCTGTTCATTTTAATCTTGTTTATTTCACAAATTATGGGAGCGGAAGTATAAATACTTGAGCTTTATTTCGGTAGCCAGAATTAATTTTTACAAGTTGGAAAACATGAATTATTTTGTGAAATTAAATTGAATTTAATAAGCATTTGCTAGCTTTAATTTGGTGGCTTAGAAATCATTAATAAAATAATCAGTACTTCCTGAGCATTAACTATGTGAACTTGATCATATATTGTAATGTTTTTAACTGGTAAGGAAACTGAAATTAAGCAAAGATAAATGACATGCATAACTTTCAGAAGTTTACAAGTGATAGAAGCAAGATTTGAATCCAATTCATGTTCTGAGCTTAACCTGCTACTATAGAGCCTCCCATTTTCTCCCTTGCCCATTTTTATCCCTATAAGCAATGATTCTCACAATTTAATTTCCAGCCAAATCTCCTAGAAGGCCTGCATAAAAAACATGGATTGTTAGACGGAGCTCCCAGAGTTTCTGATTTAGTAAGTGTGGGAGGGCCCTTATAATTTATATTTCTAGCAAGTCACAGGTGATCTTAATCCTGCTTATCCAGGGACCACACTTTTAAAACCACTGCTTTTTAGTCTGTTTATTGATAAACAGGTAGTACCCATTGTTAGGTGATCTATTATTCTGTACACCTGTTTTGGTTAAGCTAGATTTGGAAATCTGTGAGTCCAGATGTCATTGATTTGAAGATGATGTTAAATATTCTAGTACTTTCTTAAAGCTCTTTTTAATTACCTATCACATAAAAGTCCAAACTGATTAATTTATTATTCATTACTCTAGATGAGCAGAGCTGTTCAGTCAATCTAGACATAGTTTGTGAGTTTAGAAATATATCTTAGAGAATTCACTGATACATTATCTAATTATAAGAAAAGAAATAAAGGAAAATATCTGGCTATATAGGCAAGAATGTATCTAGAATCTTCCACTACAGATGTGAGGACTGTATTTAAGAATTCATATTCAACTTAATTTCATATTACATCTTTATCTCTATTTCCTCATTGTTAGTTGCATATTCCTTCCTTGCAACCTCACCTATAGGCTAGTCACAGTATACAAAGTTCTCCATATTGCTCTTTTCATTTTATACTTTTAGGTACAGCTATTTCAACAAATAAGCACTTTCTGGTAGTATTGTCTTTACATCTCCAGAATAGGGCATTTAGAAACAACTGTGTGACTTACTGAAAATCTACTCTAAACAAATTTTTAAATTATTTTAGCAGGAAACATAATTCTATAAGACCTCAATAGATGCATTTGTGCAACGCAGAAGTCTTCACTCTGAGGTCTGCATAATAAATTTCAGACATTAAGACTCTTATTATTATCATAACTGAAAAAATTAAAAAATGTGGCTGAGGAAGGGTGGTTTTGCAATGGATTTCAGCCCGAGGCAAGTTCACTATGGATTCAGTGAGACCAAGGAATGACAATGGAACATTCTTGGAATCCCGTCTACTCAGAAAGAGTCTGTGTGCAGCAAGCCAGTCTCTGCCTCTGGGCCTCTCTGCCTCTGCAGCCGTCTCAGTCTCTGTCCTCAGTGCTGCCAGTCTAGCCTCTGCTCCACTCTCCTGCAACCATGCTCTCCTGCAACCATGTGGCCAGGCCACAGGGTCACCAGACCACTGGGTGGAGCCCTTTATATAGAGTCAATAGCAATGTATTGCCCACACGTGTGTAGTGAGCTAGCCGACCAGGGCCAAGTGAGAATCCTGGCCACAGGAACCCTCACTTAATCCACAAGAGGGAAATCTGATAAAAGTCTTGCCATGTAATCTTTGAAGGAGGTGATGAGAATGGAAAAGGGAGACAGATAAGATAAGATGTACCACTAAGAAGACAAACAAGTGAACAACAAAAAATTCCTTGATACTAATTACCTTAGCTTCCTTGCAACAAACTATTCATAGGAGACAAGACTCTTAGAATACCGATCATGTGCTTTAGACAGTATTTTTAAATACTAGTGTACTTCCCCTCAATAACAGTTGCTTTTACTCAGGTGGCACATGTGTTAACACACACACATATCCATGTGCACAGAGACCAACCCAGACGTAAGTGCTCCTGAGTAAGCACACAGTGAAAAACTTTGCAAAGGTAATGTCATCCTTCAACATGTTTTTAAAAATTCATTATAATCTCCCTGACTACACCATTGCCATAATAACTTGAAAAACATTGACATTCAAAATTAAAGCAACCTATGTTGTTATCCAGGATACTGGTTATTTTGTTGTCCTATCGTATGGATTCAATTAGATGTATTTGCTTTGTTTTTTTCTTGTTTCACCATGGAGGTAAGACCTTGGATATAAACACTGAGGAATAGGTACCAATATTTTACACGTTCAAAAAGAAGCATCCTCTTGTGTGCAGTGTTCTTTTTCTGCACATGCCCACTTATATTAAACCCATTTGCTCACAAAGTAGGCAAGCTGAATGCTGCTTGCAGCCAGAAGTAATGGTGTGAGCACTTTTCTCTGCCCTCTGAGTCCAGCCTTCCACATACACGGTAACTTCTCTGAAATAAAATCTCACATTGATTATCAATATCCTTCACCCCCATGTGCCCAAATTATGTGATATCCCAGCTCAAAGCACCTCTTCCTGCATGAAGCCCTCCCTGATAAATCACATATCATTTCACAGGGATGTTCTGTTTTCTTTGCAGCATTTTGTATTGTCATGATGTATTCATTAAAAACTGTATTATGTCTGATATCAATGGATTGTATATTTCTTGACCTTTTCCTTCTGTCTCCTAAAGTCTTATGCCCTTCCCTCTTTCCATCAATACCTTTCAGGCATAGGGAGGAATGAACACTGATTGTCATCAAGTGCCATCACTGGCCCAGACCTTCCAGGAGGTACATACGAGGTTATCTTTCTTAATCTCTGCTAGGGTATTGTGGAGTATGAATTATTTTCATTTTGTGTATGAAAAACTTGAAACCCTGAGAGACTAAGTAATTATTTAGATTATAAAATTGAATGTACAACATATTCCTGTATGTATTAAGGGATGAAAACCCCTTGTTTTTTCTGAGTGCCTTGGTTGAGGGGAGTCCTCTGCTAATACAGTAATGGGCAGAGAGAGGCTCTGACTATGCAAGCTTGGGGAGAGACACTGCACGCACGCACGAACACACACACACATATACACAGGCAACCAATCAAAGTTCATGGAAAAGGATGAAGTATGAACAAAGGAGGAGTTGGACACCAGCAAGTGCATGAGGAGAGTCTGAGGTCCTCTGGGGGGCCCTCGAGGCTGGAAAATAAACATTTGCTGGGAGTTTAGTAAAATTGTGCCCTGCATAACAGACTCCTCTTGAATGCCCTCTCTATTAAATCTTCCTATGAAGTCTGAAAAGAAGAGCACAAATTGCTAAAATAAATTAGATTTCTTATGAAAAGCAACGTTAAACTGAGCTCCCTGTACTGGTTGGCTTCAGGCCAAGACAAGGCAGTGGGACAGTTTCCTAAGCATGGGAATATTGCGTAAGCCACAGGCTGATGGCATGGAAATCAGGGTTTCTTCTTTTGCACCAGGCAAGTGTTTCTTCAAGTCTTCAGTTGTGTTCGGGAGATTTGTGAATGCAGGGAGTACAAGTGCCCCTGTCCAGACCAGACGGATGTGGTTTATGTGCTGGGAAGTTGCTTAATTCAGATCATTTGCATCTTCTAATTAATTAGTCAAATAAAATCAAATATCACTGGGGTAGGCATGAATATTTCTCAGAACTCCAGTGAGGACCTGTGTCCTGGCCAAAAGGTTCACCTGTGATTTGTGCCTCCTGACTAATGACTGCTGGGCATCTGTGGGTAACTGACTCTCCCAGTGTTTTAGACCCATTTCCTCCAGGTTGCTCCATTTTCTGCTTAAGGCTACAACATTATTTTGATTAATATAATAACTATAATTGAGTTTAATTACAGGCATATCATTTGTCTTTGACTTTGGCAGGAAGGTTGCCTCTGTGTCATCCTCACCTCCAGCCAGCCAGCCGGAGCTGTGGTGCCAGACATTGCACAGATGACAATCAGCCTAATCACCTTACAGACTGCACATGTGTGCATGTGTGTGTAGGGCTGTGGTAGGGCAACAAGGAGAGAGGAGGAGAAAGAGGCCTTTTGTACAAAGTTGATTCAATGGTCATTGAGTAACAGTCAAGGGATGTCAACTTCCAGTTGAATGAAACAGTCACACTGCTTCATGATTGACACATTGACTGGTTCTGAAAGGAATATGCCTACGTCACCTTGTTTCACATTGTTTATCTCCCGAGGTAAACCTTTTAAACCTTTAAAAACAAAGTGTGGTGGTATTTCATTAAAGTATGTTAATATCTGCATATATGTTCACCAAACACAGAAGAAAAATAAGCAGAAAGAATGAATATGTCACCCACAAGAGAAAAAAAGGTACAAATGAAAAACAAATATATGAACACTTCCAATGCCCAATATTAAGGAACTATTGAAATAAGTAAAACCACATTTATTATGAAATGTTAATTATTCATTAAGCTCACATTTTCATAGAATTTTAGTGTCATAATGATATGATTATAATATAATATTGAGTATAAAATGCATGATATTAAATATACAATGCCAATTTTGCATCTCTTAATAGTGTAACAATTTTCCTGTGCATGTTTGATATATGTTTGGAACACTGCACACTTTTAACAATGTTTCTATCTGGAAAGAAAGAATTGGAGTGATTTTATTTTCTTATTTAGCTTTATTTTACTCTAATTTCTACATGTATGCTATATTTACTGAAATTTCTACTATAATAAGGTATAATCATTTATAATTAGGAAAAAGAGCTGTTTAAAAAATTCTTAGTACAAATCAAAGAGTGAGTGAAATTTTTGGCCTTAACATTATAGAATTACAGGAGTTTTTTTCCCTTTAATCTATAATATTTAGGCCAAATTATTATTGGTATTCTTTCCACTTAGATTTTATAATGTCTTCAATATTTAGGAACCCCACTAATTTCACTTAGAAGAAATGAGGCTTTATATTTAAGAAAAAGGAAGTGTAGGGTAGAAAATGTTTAAAATGTCTGCTCCAGAAATTTTGAAATCCTATGTCATTATGTCATTTGTAAAGGGTAGAATGTACGGGGTGGGGTAGGTTCAGTCTAGAATACCAGTGCGAGCTGGAAAGCAGGAAGAGTGAGTATGTGGCTTGACGAACAGCTAAGATGCTGAAACAGATATTCTGCAGCAAGATTTCTCCTGGTCTTTGTCTTCTGACGGCCATGGAAACTTCCCAAGTAACAAGGATTGGTATTTGTGCATTAAAGTGGAGCTTCCCCCAAACCTCTCAAAATAAAAATACCTGAGGAAAAATGTGAAATTATTCCATCTACCAGGTTTGGATGGAAAAACATGAAATTACTCCATCTACCAGATTTGGAGATGCGTGAGGGCTTCCTAATTGGTGTCCCTGTGATCATTTGTCCTTCCTTAGATGAACCCCCAAATCATATGGGAAGGTCCTAACCCCCCAGGACTTCAGAATATGACTGTATTTGGAGATAGAGCAGTTAAGAGGTGATTAAGTCAAAGTGAGGTCCTTAAGGTAGACCCCCAATCCAGGGTGACTGGTGTCCTTACAAGAAGAGGAGATTGACACACAGGCACATAAAAGGAGGAATGTGTAGTGACCTAGGGAAAAGATTTTCCATGCCAAGGAGAGAGGCCTCTGAAGAAACCACCCCTGCCAGGGCCTTGATCTTGGACGTCTCATCTCTAGGACTGTGAAAAAATAATTTTCTTTTGTTTACACACCCCTAGTCTGTGTTAGTTTGTTGTTGCAGCCCCAGAAAACTAATACAACCACCAAGTCATCCTATTCACTGCCACCTTTAAGAATAAGAAATGCTAGTGTTCATCCTTTTCTGATTAACAAGGGCCTTTGGCTGGTCTGTTATCTACAGGTTAATAAAAACTCCTTATGTACTTATTGTAATCAGCATAATGAAGGATATTCTATATATATCATTTAATATTCATAATGTCCTAGAGCAACTGAGCATAATTAAATTGCCCGGTGTGTCCCTGAGACTACTGCCCCAGTGTTGAGATGACAACTCCATTTCAGTTCTTATTATTCCACATCTAAGTTAGGAGAGTTGAGGTCTTGAAAAGTTTGGAACTTAAAGATTCTGGGATCTAAAGGATCACCTCATTAGGTTTTCCTGTCTCTCTGGTTACAGACTCAATGACCAGGCTAGAATCAGACCTGCTAGAAGTTTATATCGAGGAGGGTGGTGAGAAATGGGTCACTGAACTAGTCTCATCTTCCCCCAACAAAACTCTCTATGGGGGCCTGGGAGACAAACAGACCTGGAGAAAATCCCAGCTACGACAACTGACCAGCTCTATTATCCGGCACAGTTTCTCTGAGCCTCAGTTTTGTCCTTTAGAATGAGGGTAATAACTACTTTCTGGAGGTGTGATGGAGAAATGACAGGCTGCATGTGCAACAGCGGAGTGGCTGACACAGAATAGATAGTACTTGGCTGCTATTAGTACCAGCTGAGATTACATGGGCATGGTTATTTTCCCAAAAGACAGAGATCCCACTAAAAAGCCATTAACACTTTCTCACTAACTATAAAATAAAATTGATCTGATTAGCTTAAAAGAGTTTAGACTGGGGTGAGGTAATAAAAATCTCATTTAGTCTTCACAGAAAACTTAAGATAAAGCCACCCTGACTAACTCCTTTTGGAGATGACAGGACTGGAGCTTAGTAATTCCCAAAGTCACACCACTACTAAATCGTGCAATAAGGTTGCAAGCTTAAGCATGTCTGACACCAGCATCTACATTTCACAGGTGCTATAGCCAAAGACTGAGTATAGTCTGTTAACTCCCAGGGTGTCCATTTGTCTGTCTTGTTTCCCCAGAGCCTGAGACAGGGCTAGATGCAATAGAACCCACATATTAACCATAGTTTGCCATGCTCCATTCTTCCTACCTTAAGCTGAATATCATTAAAAGATATGGGAGGAAATACAGAATTTTCCCGTTCCTTTACCCATCCGGTCAGCAGATGGCTCCAAAAAGGCCGTGGCTGAGAAATGGCTGAACACATGCAACATCCTTTCAGAGCCTTCTCTGTAGGGAGGTAGAACTCTATGTTATCTCTGGTATTTACTTTTACTAAAATATAATTTCACATTTCAAAGTTAGTAAGGACCTGAAAAGTTAGGTATGATATCTGTCTCAGGTGCAATACTATTTGTATGATGCCCTGATAGTGTTTTCTCTTCTGGCTTGGAAATGAATTGTCTTTCTTAGAAGAGGAATTTTATCCCTATGAAAATCACAGCAACATGGCCCTTTGGGTGGGGAGGAGGTCTTTGGCCCTTTGGGTGGGGAGGAGGTCTTCATTTCTTTGGATTTGGGGAAATCCTCATAAAAGGGCTGTACTTCTGTGTGTTACTGCCTTGCTTCTGTGTATTATTGGGGTGAGGTCCCCTCCTGAATCTGCTGAGGCTGTCTGCCTCTCCTCTAGTGTGGACCCTCAACCACATCTGTTCTCCTCCTGGTTTTCAGGAATTTCAGAATTTTACTTGCTTTTCTTTCATTCATCTTCCCACACATTTGCTTTAGCATCGTCTTTGTGCCAGGCACTATGTTAGATGTCAGGGATAGATCCACGGCGTAGACACAGGCCAGCCTTCTGAGATCATAATATAGTCATCGTGAGACAGTAAGGGCTGGCACCTCTTGTAAAGCAGGCAGGAAAGTGAAAGAAGAGGAAATTTCCAAGGTAAAAACTTTCCTTTGGTAATAGGCAGTATAGCCTTTGAAAATGATTTTTAAGCATGTAATCTCTGACCAGTGTTTTGAAATATATCTCCAGCATGTGTATAGAATAGAAGTCGCAGTTCCAGCCAAAACAACTCATAGCTTGGTCCTGAACTGGACTATTGCATTTGCTTCCCCTATGATTACTATGATCCTTTCTTCAGAGATATGTGCAATAGGAAAGGAACCCCAGATGGCTTCCTGCAGCCACATCAAAACTTCCACACTCCTAAGGCACTGAGGCATCATGTGCTCTGAGAAAAAAAGACCCAGCATTTAATTCTAACTTCATTTTAGTTAACACCTCCAGACCTTAATTTTGTGATATTAAGTGTTTATATATGTTGATAAGTGATACATTTTTACACCATTATTATAAAGTTTAAATAAGATAAGACATGTAAAAACCCTCCAGCACTTAATATATATGGATATTATTTCTTATTGTGACTCTGGAAAAGTCAACTCTATTTATTTTATTAAAAACAACAAGAAAAATCACCTGCTTTCATAAATTTCCTATTTCCTTGAATTGCTGTGCAGCTCATGTTTGAAGCCATAAAGCTCTCTATTGCTCTATCTTATCCTGATTACTACCAAATTTCCCCTCCTTTTTTTTTTCCTTAACTGTTCCAGTTATTTCCTGGTGGCAAAATCTGATGATTCCCGTCTTTAATCACAAGCAATACGTCACCGTGAAATAACTCTATTCCTCTGGAGTGCGTAATAACCTCATATTCTGCCTTATGCAAGTAAGGACATAAATTATAGAATAAAATATTTATCAATTAAAGATTATTGAATCAGTTTCTTAAAAATTCAATGTTTTTACAACTTCTCATTCTTGGGAATTATAAGCCTATATTTTTATTTTCCTACTGTAGGAAAATAAAAATATAGGCTTATAATTATAGGAAAAGATAAATATAGGCATATATATATAGGATTGATACAAGATTAATTTTCAAATAACCATAATGTGCCAGGTTCGCATATTTAAAAAAGTTTTATAAGCAATAACTGTAATAGAATGTTTAATAAATTCATAGAACATTAGACCCTACTTAGCACTTGGGAACTACAAAGCCCCTCATTAAATTGAAGAAAGTATAATATGTATAATATATGCATTTTGTAATGCAGTTTTTGAGCCTGAATACATATTAAGGACTTGCTGAACCTGTGACCTTCAAAGGACCTAAAGCTCTTTCTCACTCTGGATAGACTAGAAGTGATGTGGGGCATGTTTGAGTACCTGTAGCACGGTGGATAGGGTGCTAGTCACCTCACTGTCTTGGCCTCCTCTATCCTCCAGCAATCCCATTTTAAAAGTGTAAATATATCCACTTAAGAATAAGTAGTATGTGGCTCTCACAACTAACTTCCCCTCTCATTGCTATTAAGTGTTGGAAAGGAGACTTGTGTGATATGTGAACCTAGCTGTTTTCTATTTGCCACACTTCTTTCAGTTTAAAAAAAATTGTCACAAATTACTAATAACCATATGCAACAAAGAACAATGTCTTTATTGCCCAGAATTCAATGAAATGCACAGATAGATCTGTTCTATTACCAAGTTGGTTTATGTGAGTGTCTAACTGATGTGCCTTTCATGGAAATGAGAGAAACAAGTGTTTAAAAATAATTTTTGTAAACCATAGCATCTCATCCTTGGAAACAAGCACAGAGCATGAGGCAAACCACCTTAACACAGGGTCCAGCTTTGCTTGGCCACTTTGGAGACAGTATTTCAACCTCCATTCTTGTTTTCCATCTGTCTGGTTTTTGCAAAGCAGAACAGACGTAAATGGAAGAGTGCTGAGTCATTCAGTTAGATTTCATCCACCACTGACCCAGCCATTTCTCCTCAGTCTTATCTGAGTTAGTGGCAGATGTGTAGCACATCAAAAAGCATTTCCAAATTAGAGAGGGAAACATACTGAACGTTGGTTAACAGGGTCACAATATATATAAATGGTGAAATGTGTCATCACTGTAGCAACAACTCTGATGTGAAAGAGGACAGAGCAAATACGCCCTTCCCATTTCCTTATTGTGACCTGTTTGAGCCCAAAAGACAAGAAGGAGAAAGAAAATAAAGGTTGTCAAACATGCACTGGGGATTATGGGCTTCCTGATGCATGATAAACACCACTGCAAGTCTAACTGGATTATACTCCTCATTCTGCCATTCACAGGACTTTACTGTGCCATCTTGGTAACAGAGCTGAGTCTGTGATGTCTGGTGCGGATGGGGCACTGGCCTCACAGAGGCTGATGGAACCTCCATTCAGGGACCTCATCATCCGTAAATCACCTGGCCTCCGCACTAGTGGGTGACAGACTAGTTGCACTGTTAATCACTAACTGAAAAGGAGATCCTTGCAAGTTGTAGGTGATCAATCAGTATTCTGTCACTTGATTAGATATTTCTGATGGATTTTGGCAGTTTTCTCTTTGAGGTTATCCAAGCTATGAAGGCATGAAAAAAAAAAGGGGGGGGGCAAAGGCAAAGTTCACCTGTGGGTAATCTACCAAACCTTGGAAGAGACAGAAATCTGTGCGTGCCCTGTGGAAAGGTAGAGGCCAGGAAAGCCTTCCATGCTGACCATGAGGGTTGTTCTGAAGCTAATCATTGGTCTGAAATTCTGCAGCCACTCACAGACTCCATCATTACCAGGGATAGTATGCAAAAGGCAGGAATAAGGAAATGCCCCTACGCATATATATAGTTTAGAAAGCTTTCTTTTGACTATGAATGTGAATTCACTTGAGTAAACTTAAAAAAATTATAGATTAAAAGAGTCATAAGGGATTTTAGAAATAATTTAGTTTGACCCTTTCTTCTCTCCAGTGCTTGGGTTATCTTTCCACCCCATGCCCCACACAGAATAACTTCTAAATCCATTTATTCCCAGAAAATTGAATTAGCCATCATCTGACTAATCTGAAGTCATCCAATTCCTTACTCATGACAATGAACAGCACAGGTCTGCCATTCGCATTCCTTGAGACCTCTTTTCTGCCAGGTTCTGCCAATCCTGGGAAGGTCTCTACCAGTCTTGAAGTTGACCTGTTGATGGCAGCTATGCTAACTCCCTCGCATATTCCCATTCTGCTAAGCCTGGTCCCTTCCATGCATTTATTTTTATTGTCAGTTGCCTTGAGGAAGACAGCAGACTATTCATAGATTGGTTTAGATACACTTTAATCATACTGCTATTCATTGTAGCTTAAATAGCTCTTTGGTGGTTGTTTTGGCTGCCCCCTGACAAAGGTTCTGGCTGGTTATGGATAGGCACCAGAAACAAAAATGAGGAGCCCCAGTAGTCCTTTCTGACTCTGCCATTGGAGCCAGGCTTTGCCTCCATCACTGTGCTTCCAGCCCACCATTACCCTCCTGCACACACTCAGTGCTCTCTGCAGGGCATGGGGGCTGAAAATGCCTGCTTCTCCATTTAAATCACTTTAAGCAAAATAGTGGCTATTTGAACATATCTTCTGTATCCTCCATGCCCATTAGCAATTTCTCAAAAATTACTGGGATTCTATTTCAGGGCAAAGTTGGCATTTAAATTAGGTGGTTGTAATTAGCATCTTGACTGCATGAAGTCAACAGCCCAAAAGGAAGGACAGGGAGAAAACTGCACTGGCATATATTTGCTGTGGAATAAAATAAGATAAATAAAACGTAATACACTAAAGGAAAAAAACAAACAGTCTGAGGCAAAATAACATGCAATTTCTTGGCATCAAAATGATAAACTTTATCACATATTAAAATTATTGTGGACGGAAAGAATCTGTTTAAGTCTCTTTACCAGAATATTCACAAAATTTCCCTTTCTTCTCCAGAGAGGCCCACAGGCAATGTCTTCTGCTGCCATTATTTTAACACATGTGCCAAATGAACATCACACTCAGACCTTCCTGCACCACTCTGTTAGATTCAAACCACATCTCAAAACTCGCTTCTGGTTTCTAAGGGGAATCTTTGCCCAAACAGTGTGGGGACCCTACTGGCTTCTCCTAATCCCTCTGGGACACCGCTGTCCAGAGCTAAAACACGTTTGGATGTCGACTTTATTGCAAGGAGAAAAGCAGGTCCACATACACGGTGCTTCAAACTCCTGTGTAACATCTTGCTATGCTTCTACCTAGAAGTATACTCCTGAACCACACTCAGAAGTGATGACCCAGTGCAGAGAAGGGTCTAGAAGCTCTCTCATTTCAGGGAATAGTTCAGGAAATAGGAGTACAAAGGAGTCTTTAGGGACATTATCCAATACTGTATTTAATAATATTAACAGTTCATATATGGAAGGAGGATTAAACTTATTTTGTGCAGGAGAAACAAGATAAAAATAGATTTGGCTCAATATTAAGAATATAAAGTGGACACATAGTGTGCTAGAAAGAGCACAGGAATTTGACTGAAAGCACTTGCTCCTGAAGCTGGGACCAGGCCTTGCTGCTGTCTTCCCATGAGGTTTAGCTGCATAGTGTCTCTGAAATTCACTTCCTCCAATGTTAAGTGGAGACAATAATATTCTCCCCATAGTCCATTCATATAATTAATGAATTGAGCTCTCTCAGTCTGGATTTTAGAAGTTGGAGTTCGAAAAATAAAAAAATTGAGTAATATGTGCATTTGAACATTACCTTCTGGAAAAAAATGTCCTAACCTACACTCATGTTTACAATCTGCACAACAGTCTGGTAGGTGAGAAACAGTGTCATGAGTGTGTAACTTCTTAAATGAAGCATTCACCAGTGAGCCCAAGAAACAGGAGTGACAGAAGTCTTTAGGTCTACAGTAGAACTTTCCAAGCATGCTGACCAAATGGACACCCTCATGGGGTAATGGGCTCCTTACTATGTATGGGTGAGGAAATTGGTTCAAGATTAGTTGCATAATCCCTGGGTGGGAATGTTGCAAAGGGTTTCCCCATTCAATTTGGGGAATTAAGCTAAAAGTGGATTTGTACCATTCCTTTCTACCACGAGTCCTTACATTGAAGGACTTAAAAACTGGGAGTAGAGATGTATCTATGAATAATCACATTTAAAATTGACGGAATCCTCAAAGGTCGATTTAACAATGGGCACAGAAAATAAACTGAAATGATTTTCTCCAGAATGGCATTGCCTCCTGGGTGGCCCCAGCCTCATTTTCCATCTTTGTCAGTGCAGAGAAATGGGGAGAAAGGTGTGTAAGCAAATGATCCAACAGAGGATATGCTTTTGTACGGTTCTGAGGAAAAGACACTGAAGGGAAGTTGCAGAACAGAGGCCACAGTTTTCCCTCTTCACCGGCAATAAGTGGGAGAAGGGTACTACTGCCAGCGACCACACTGGCCCATGAGGGAGCGCGGCCGCCCTGCCCTCAGGAGCAGAGACTGGCATGAATGTAGGTGCCTGTTCTGGTGCACATCTCAAGGAAAGGATTTGAGCTCCAAACCCCAAAGTAATTAGGAGTAAGAATAAATCAGAAGACAATGGGAGGGGCAAGAAACTACAAAGTTAGAAAAGCAAATAAAGAGGTCGTTGCAAGGAATAATAGCAAAATGGAAACCTTTAAACATAGGGTTGCTTAGTCGGACCAGTGTGGACAGGATGGGACAAGATGGGCAGTTTTCACATTATTCTATGGTTTTATTTTCTTTGTAAAAATAGTAGGGTATTCAGTAAGGCATTTGGACTATAAAGAACGTTAGAAAGATGTTATGTTAGCTATAGTCATTATCACTCAAACAAAACAACTGCTCCTACTTGGGTCATTTCCTCCCACAATTTATTTTCGAAGGAAGAAATTTTAGTGAAAAATAGATTTAATCATCAGTTTTATATTTAATTTTCATATGAATCCAAAATATTTATATTGGTTATTATACGCCCTTTAAAAATACAGTTTTGGTAACTATATATTCTACCTTAACAAGATAGACATTAATTTATTCTCCTATCTTCCTGTTATTTGACAAAGAGGTTTGTTCCCATTAATTTTACTATTTAAGAAACGGAAAACTACATTTCTGTTCACAAGGCTCTTTTTATTCTTTAAATTATCCTACTAGTAATGGAATTATTGGGCATGAATATAAATAAGGTTTTGATGTATAATGTTACAATGAGTTTTCTAATTACATTCAGATAAGCAAATATAGTGCATGGCTTTTTAGCACCTCTCTAAGGCAGGATTTTGGTAGTTACTATAACCTTCCCTTCAGGATAAATTCTGGGAATTAGTCATTAATCTGTCTCCTGAGAAAGAGAACATAGCACTTTGCAGAAAGCTGCTAATTAATGCTCCCAACTCCCTAGTGAGAGAGAAACGTAAAAATGTCTCTGCTGTAACTTTGACTAAGAAATGTCATTCATTGATGTGGCAGACACCAATTCAAATTCCGCAGATGCCAGAGAGCTCTCCTGCTAGATAATTACAGTTTCTTCTAAATATGGTCCAGCTGGCTTCTGAGCTTTCCTGGAAGGTTCTGGGCTGCTGCATCTGCCATGTCCAGTATCTCTCCATTTGTGAGCACATGAGAACCCCTGATTCCAGTTCAAGATTCCATCTGTACCCCTATATGTTTTCCAGACATACACCTTTTTGTGCATGAGTTGTCCCCAGTCTCAAGGTAACGAAGGAATGTACATGATCTTTGAGATGAGGTTTAATAAGTGTACATCTCATTTCCCTTCAGCTTTTGATCCCATTCGACTGTGGGCATCACCAGATGGCTTCAGCTTGTTCTTTAGTCCTTAGGGATAGAACAGTTAACAGTTAACGCTGACTTCTGCACTCGCCTAGGAATTCCTTTGAGATCCCACATTCTCCTAAGATAGGTTAGCTCCATGCAGCCCTGATGGTGTTCAGGGTTTTGAGGTTTCTTTTTTAGCTGCTGCTACTGTTACTGTTTTACATTTGCCTGGGGAATCATTTCAAACTTGTTGAAAAAGGTGGAAAAATAAGAGCATTTAAAAGACCATTAACCTGCTCTTATATAGACTCAACAATAACATTGCACCCCATTTACTTTATCATTTGCAATCTATGAATCATTTAATCAATATGTAACTTTTTTTCTCAATCCATCAGTGGTCCTTTACCCCCAAATGTCTCAATGTGTGTTTCCTCCCATGTGCTATGAATGCACATAATAAAACATCAAGTTAAAAACCAAAGGAATGCCCCTTGATGAAAAATGGCCTCTGGATTTACAGTATACACGGAAGTTAGTGTTTCAGGGAGTTGGCAGTACACTTTGCCCACATTTAGTGATAAAACATCAAGAGGCTTTCTTTGAGGCACCTGCTGTTACCGGAATAAGTCAGCTGTTTTATACTTCCATGTGCTTCCCTTTACCATAAGGGCTCTTTTTCAATTTCTATGCTTCCTTAACATCACACTTTCTCTTGCTAAAAACACTCATGTTTCAAGGATCAGTTCAAATATCCCATCTTTGTGACTTTCTCTGAACTTTTCTCTGGCAAAAATTTTCTTTACAATAACACATATGTTGCTCTTTCCTCCTGTGTGTCCCTTTCTATCAGGTGGTGAGCTTCTTAAAACAGAAATCCTATGTAGTATTATGTTAATTTTCCTTTGCATCTAGCAATTAACATAGAGGGTAGCACAACTTAGGTGCCTAAAAATATTTCTGAATCATACTAACGTAAGTCACCTGCTTTTATCCATTTATATTGTTTTTGTTTTTGTTTTGTATTATACTTCTTGCCCTGGTGATTGTGACTGGATTCATTTAATATCCATTAATTCAGCTCTTACTCTCTGTAGGCTGTCAAGACAGCAGCTTGAATGGGAACTTTTACCAGTTAGTAAAGCTTTTGGCTGCAATGCCAGAAAACCTGGAGTTGAGACATCTGGATATAGGTGATTTAATCTTTAATGCAAAGGCTTATTGATATTATCTCATTCTTAGGCTTATTCTGTCTTTTCACTCTGCCATCCACAGGCTTGTCAACTCATGTCACAAGATAATTACTGCAGCTCCAAGCATTACATCTTTATATAACCATGTTTAAGGAAGAAAGAAAAAGGTCTGAGTAAAAGAGGATTCTTTTTATTGGGACAAAACTATTTTCTAGGTACACTCCAGAAGACTTCTTACAGTGCATTTGCTGGAAATAGGTCACATAAGTTTACTTAGTGGCAAGAGGACCTGGGAAAGTAAGTACCTAGCATAGAAGAGTAAAATTCCCATGATTGTTTTAAACCAATCATTAATCATATCCAGACTAGGTCCATTGTCATTATAAACAAAACCAAGTTTCAGTTAGCAAAGAAGTGGAACAATTAGATCCTGGATAGTAAGTAGCAGAGTCTGGTGAAAGGCCTTCTGATCCTGTAAATCAATTTGTATGACATAGTCATAAATCAATGGACAGTGTAAGAGCCCAACACAAAACTCAAATATCTAATAGAGTTGGGAGGGTGAAAAAGCACAGTGTAGCACCATTAACCATTACTGGAAGAGTGAGCAGAGAGGAGATAGATACAGTTTGTAGAGATAATTGGTACTGGTGAATTCTAACAATGGTTTGAAATGTTGCTTAGGAACCTGGAATTGTAAACATTCAGATGTCCAAGTATCAGGAACACATTGTCAGTCTGGTCTTCACAAAGGCAGGTGACATTAACCAACTCGTCCAGAGAGCATTATCCATAGAGTCCTGGATTCTATAGAGCATTCTTTTTGCAAGATTATTAGGAAAATGGAGGCTATAGCCAAGAGGAGAGGAGAGATTTCAATTTGTTAATGTATCAGTATGTATTCTGAGTTTCCAAGAGGAGTTTGTAGTGCTCAGTTTCCCAAAGTCACTTGACCTTAGATCAAGTCCATAGGGAAGCTCATAGCTTAATTCAGCCAAGTGCATTTTGGTAAATACTGTCTTAAATTGTGAAAGAACTGGCAAGAAAAAGGCAAAAGCCCAGTCCTAAGAAAGAGCCTGTATTTCCAGTCAGATTATTAAAATACTAAAAACACTGGTTGCAAAGCAAATTTCAGTGATCAGAACTTGGTAACAAATAAAGTATTAGTTGTAAAATCCAATTGAATGAGGTATTAGCAATAAGGCTGTTGGTATTGGATCATCTGAGTACTAGACTAGAAGTCAGGTAGCTTCTTCCAAATTATAGAGGAGTTTACCCACAGAGGAGCCATGATAGAGGTGATGGTGGAGTTATTTTTCTTTTGGGGGCAGTGCAGTGGAGAGCATATTCAGTCATGAGTGTGTGATCAGTTTACAAGCAGGACAGGAAGAAGAGGAAAGAAAGAATAAGACACAAAGCAAGACTTGGCTGGCAGTGTATATGTACAAGTGTGTATATGTGCACAGTACACATAAGCATGGATGTATATATTAGACATAAAGAAGTCATGGAGTCCCTCTACTGTTCTTTTTGTGATCTTCCTATATTTATAGAGGATGCATACAAAATAAAACAGGCTTCCTCAATGTTTTTAGAGATCCCATAAAATGGACCCAGAAGAGAATCAAAGCTCTCCAAACCCCCTACAATGAGAATGTCTTATTCAGATGACTGCATTCAGCGAGTCTGGCAAAAATTGATATTCTGTCCTGAAAGACAAGGTCAAGCATTGATGATAGAAAATACTTTGAAAAAAGTATAAGAAAGGACTAAGTGATAATGGTACATATTTCACATTTGTTAATCAGCACATCTTTAAGTAGCCATTTGTCTTCAATATGCAGAGCAGATGGAAGGTGGTTAGAGTGTTATATGTTATAATGTTACACTGTTATATATTGTAAGGGATTAGAAGACAAGAAATGCAATCAGAGCAACTTTCTACAGATGTGTATGGGGATGAGGAAAGGATGGAGACAGCCGCCATCTGCTCACTAGGGCTCTGGGAGAGCCACAAGGTATATGGGTTGGTTTGAACTGATCTAAAACTTTTGTCTTGACCAAGTTAGAAAGAATACTTACATCTTTGATTCATCAAGGTAGTCATAAGATCATTTGAAAAGACCTGAAACCACATGACTGTATACACAACAAACACTAGACAATTTAGAGACCTGAACCTTAGAAGAGAGACCAGGATAGTGCATAAAACCTTCACTTCTCTGGAGTATTTTACTGTGGTTTTAATTTGGCCCCTGTGTTTTCTTTTGTCTCATGATTCTATTCTAACATTTCCATGAATTAGTACTCATATACTTATTTGAAAGGTTCTCTCTCCTGATCAACTATACATTCAAATTTGACTAAGTTTCTAAAGCTGCAATGACCCCAAATTAAGAGCTTTTGTCCTTCTGTATCTCCTGTTGTTATTCTGGCATTCTGTAGAAATACATGCCCATGCCATAGTGCTTGGAATGTTTCCCATCTCCTGAGAAGGAACCTGTGCTCTCTTCTGTGGTGGCTTTAGGGCTGAAGAGGTCTCTTTCTGTTGGGCTGGGGGAGGATTCATGGTCTGCCTATTGGTAAAGAAAATATCCATTCTTGGCTGAGATTTATCTTTCCTCATAATTTCTGAACTGTGCTGTACACGTACATCTGGAGTAAAAACTGTTGTCTTAAAACAACAGACTAGACATGCATAGTATCAGCTGTAGTGTAACAATATGAGCATTACAAAATAGAACTAGAACTGTCTCCTCTTTCCCTTCCCTTATCGAACAGTTATATCCTGAAGCCATAAGGTGGAACAGAACAAAATATGTGTCTATGGCCAGAATGGTTGGGGGAGGAGGCTACAGTGGATTAGGGTTTTGGAGCACAAGTGGGAAAAGGAGTCCCTGAAATGGGAAAGGGGTTCTTGGTATAGGATGTCAGAGCTGAACTGGGTGAGGAGGTGTCCATATGAAGGGTGGCATATCCAGACTGTCAAAGTCCAAGCAGGGGGAAGGAATCATCATAGGGAAGTAGGTGGTGCCAGCAATGGAAGACTGATTGTATATAAGATGATTGATCGGTAACTAAATATAGTATAGATTATATAATATACTATTTTATATAGTAATAGTATATTATACAGTAAGTATATAATAAAATATAGTAAGCATGATGGGAGCCATGTTTTTCACTGTAGGAGAATATAGTTGCAAATAAGGAAAGAAAAAAAATATGGCAAACCTTGTGGTGTGGAACTGAAATTGGAGCTATTGGTCTGGATTCATGGTTTTCAGTATATAGAGGTAGATACAGAAATATATATGGATATAAATGTGTGTGCCTATCTGTGGAGTGTGTGTGTGTGTGTGTATGTGTGCATTCTCAGTTCTGTCAACTGAGAAGTCTGGGAGCAGTGATACTTTACATCTTGGTGTCTAAAAACCATTCCCCTTCAAAAGAAACCAGAGCACTTTAGAGAAATGGTTGATTACAGGCAGGCAGGACTGGAACAAAAGACTATGGAACATTCTTATTCTACAAGAAAGCAAGAAGCTGCTCAAAGAATGATTGAATATATATTTAAAGGACACACAAATGTAGTTAAATGGGCTCCCAAGTTTGGCCAAATTTGGGACAAATTGAAATTATTATAATGATAGTAATAGATAATAGTTCATTGAATAAAATAAGAAAGTAAATTCATTCCATTATAAATAAATAAATGACTAGTATAGATATTTGAGGAAGAGGATATTTACATAATTTCAGAGTGCCTTTTTTGCAAAATACATCTTAATTACAAAAGGAAAGAGTGAATTTACAGTGGAGAAGCCTGTCATACACCATTCAAATCTAATAATCAATATGAACATCATTAGCAATGGGACAAATCAAAACTGTTCACCACCATATAGGATGCAATCAGAAAAATGGGACCTCTATAATATATAACCTGAAGCTAATCATGAGGGAACTTCAGGAAAACCCAAACTGAGAGATGTTCCACAAGGTAACTAACTGGCCCATAATCTTCCAAATTTCCAAAGTCATTGAAGTCAAAGAAAAGACCAAAATGTCTCATATAGAAGAAAACTAAAGAGGTAGGATACTTCAGTGTAATGCTTAATTCTGACACAAATCCTTTTGCTAAAAAGACATTATTGTGACAACTAGTAAGACTTGAGTGAAGTCTGAGGACTAGATGATAGCAATACAGCAAAGTTAATTTCCAAATCTTGCAAAGTTGCATTACGACAGTGGGTGGAAATGCCCTCGTCTGTAGGAAATCCCCAGTAAAGTACTTGAGGGAAGCTCCTGTCAGCAACTTACTCTCAAAATTTTCAGGAAAAAAAAAATTCCTTGTACTATACTGGAAACATTCTTGTAAGTTTAGCATTGTTTTAAAATTATAAAATAAAATTGGAGAAGGGGAGAAAAAATACAATGCTGAATTGAGGGCGTGCATCACATTAGAAGTGTTATTTCTGGATGAAATGCTTCTGCATCAGATGCCGCTCATGCAATTTCTTCACAAAGGTTAACAATAGCAACACGCCCATTTTCCTCATCATGTTCAAAGGTGAAGTCGATTACTCAACCTACATTATATCTACATTGGAGACTTGGAGTCATCCTAAGCATAAAACAACCTAAATGGACTTAGAGTTTGGTTCTGTTTTGAATGTAAATACTGTCATGAAAGACAGAACATTATATTGCACTGTGTCCTTGGAAATATTTTGGTTACCCTTCAAATGCTCGCTTTTAAAGGCGCTTATTATTGACAGAGTCTTGTGTTTACTCAGTCTGACCTGGAGACTGAAATGAATGTGACTAATACTGGTGGTGTTCCTGACCTACGGCAAGGACTGTATCTCATCCATTGCTGTGAATGACTTCTTGCCAGACACCTGAGATCTGAATATCTAAAATCACACTCAAAGGGGTTCCTGAAATCAGATTAAAAACAAATCAAAGCAAAACAAAACTCAGTCATATAAACATTATTATGGTAAGCCTGTCAAAATGGAAACCTTTTACTTGGGAACATTCTCTTGAATTCCCTTGTTTCCACATGAAAGATCAAATTAAGCTGTTCAGTGTCTCTTTATGTATGAAGGACACCATTTACACGTCTCAAGAGCAATCTGGTGTTGTGAAGCCAGTTGTCACCATACTTGGCCAGTTGCAACCACTGTAGAAAGCCAGTGGGATATTTAGCTGGAAGGATTTGGGATGATATGTCTCTTTTAATTTTTGATGAAATTATTCAAAGCTGCTAGAAGTTCTGGATCTTTTAACATTCCATTGAATCAAAGCCACCTACCCTCTTTTTTCAGATTTATCTCAGCTGTAGGAATGTTATGACAAAGGCTGAAAGGGCCCACATTGTTTTATCCAGTTACAGAGATATTTGTGATTACTGAAACCTGAGAGCTGTAGCCATGTAGGCCATTTGGCCTAATTCACAAAGAACAAGTTAAACACTGGACTCCATGACAGTGTTTCTGAGGATTGGCTTCTGAGTCTTACCAATGTTTTATCCTGAACTCAAATCCAAAATCAAGTAGTAGCAAGACTTCTTCAGAAACTGACTGGTCAAGAGCAGATTTTAACAGCTCATCTTTTGTCTAGGCTAAACTATTAATAGAAATAGAGCAAGGATCCCTTTTAGCCGTTTTACCTGAAGATCGATGTATTAAACATTTACTGACTGTTTGCAAAATACTTCCAAGGAACAAATGCAATAAAAGTGATAAATATAATTACTATAAAATTATAGCAGAATCATTAAGATGAGTCATTTGAAAGGTCTTCATTAAACATGATTGGATATTATGTTTATTAATTCATTAAGCTCTACTTCAAATGCCAGATAAATAAAATGCATTATTAATATGTCATAAACTACATCAAATAATGCCACACAGACCTATTACTTTTACAGTGCTTTGCAAGTATTAACTAATTCATGCTTACTGTTCTTTCAGAGACAGTTTGTATGATTCAACAGGAATTGTTACAGTAATTTTGTTTGCCGTAATACAAAAACCTTACTGTAAGACCTAAACTTTTAAAATTTCCAGTCAGCCTTTTTTTCTGGAAGTAACATATGCTTATTTTCAAATATAAATGCATATACATCTGAAAATAAAAGGCATTGCTAATTATTAAACTACACAGAGAAAATCTATGTTAACAGTTTGGAATTTTTTATTTCAATTCCCAGGTTTCTATTTTTGAGCTTGTGTAGGTATGTGTGTGTATCTCTATTTCTTTCACAAAGTTGAAGTCTTATGTTGTATAATGTCTTATATCTGCCGTATTCCTTTACAATATTAAGTGGAGCACCTGTCCCACACAGTTTATAATCTCCTGCTTTTTGTCCACCAAAAACAAACAAACAAAAAACAACAAAACAAAACAAAGCAGGGTCCATTCTAAATGGACAAAGGCTAATTCTAAATCTGATGTATAAGTTCCCAGGCGTATGAGATGAGCCTGGAACATTTCAGTAACATATAGTACGGAAAGTGGGAGGCCACAAGGGCCATCAGGAGTACTCATGAGCCAGCCTGAGCCAAAGCTCCAACTGGCCAAATGTAAGACAATTCATATATTAATAAGATTAATGGCTATTATTGATCGAAACACATCAAGCATGTTAAAAATCCATTAATTCACAATAATACATAAGAAAACAGAATGTATCTCAAGTGAATCAACTCATTACTTTAGAAAGTAGTGAATATAGAGAAACAACCAAGTTTTTATCTTAGTTTTTCTTTAATCTCCTCTACCACTGGGTAACCAAACAGTAAAATGAGAATTAAAAAAAAAAAAACATAAATAACAAAACATGAACTTGCTGTGATCAAACCTCTAGGTCCATTTTCTAAGTCACAGAAAATTAAGGAATATGTTAGGTAACACCATGGTGAAACTAGCAAAAATAAGACTGTGGGGAAATATACAGGGGAAAAAAACAAACTAAACCCTGGTTTTTCCAGACATACTGAAGAGAAAGAGGGAAAAAAGAGAAAGAAACTTATAGGGTAAAACCTACTTGAGAGAAATATTAACCAATTGAATGTGTAGACGTTAAGAGTATCTCCAAACAAAAACTGTACAACTGTTTTTAACATTTGTGAAGCAATTAGAACTGTGAACACTTTTTTTGAATATTTGATCTTTTAAGATGGTATTGTTAATTTTTGGTGAGATAATTGATATATATATAATATATACGTGTGTCTGTATGTGTGTTAACACACACATATATGTGTATGTATATATGTGTGTGTGATTTTATATACACTTAAAAACTTGCTTATCATATAGAGATAGATTCTAAAAATTATGTATAGATGAAATGATATGAAGTTGATTTAAAACAATTGCAAGTGAGAAGACAAGACCAGACTGGGCAGAAATTAATTACTGCATGGATTAAAGGGCTTATTATACTTTTAAACATTTTTAAGTTTTATAGAATAAAATATTTAAAAATAAGTGATCTTGACTGTCCTTCCTTATAACAAAATAATCTTTGAAGATATGATTGCCAAATATCCCATAATATGAATAATAATCTATTAATGTTCTTTAAGTGGATCACCATACTTACCTTTAGCTATATACTCTGTCAGCTTAGAAGAAACATGAACCTACTTAGAATTTTTGGGTTCCAATTTGTTATATTTTTTCCTGAAAGCTATCAGTTTTCCAAACACTAATTATTAAATCATCTATTCTTTTTCCATTATGGCAAGATGACTCCATTTCTACATTCAAGAATCCTGTGTATGTTCCTGTCTCCAGTATGTCCCTGGGCTCATCTTAGGTTCGACTTATTTGTCAGTTGGCTCCCTAATTAAGCTTCTCTGTTCCTTTTAATCCCATTGGAGAATTTCTCAAATGTCTGACCTAACAATTTATATTTAAAAACTTTTAAAAAGATGACTGGCAACTCTGGTGTAGAGTCAACTAGGTTTTACCAACATAAATAGGGTTTTCTCCTCAGCTGGTCAGTTTCTAGAGTAACAAATCTTTCAGTCTTCTCTTTTGTGGTTGGCTGCCAGCTTTCCAGAAGCTAACATAAGAGCTTCCATGAGGCGAGGGGTATGAATATCTAATTCTCCTTTCACAAATGTCATGCCAGCATGTTTTTAGCTCCACTCACCTTCAGAAAGTGCCTGAATTCCTTCAATGCCTGATGCTTTACCGGGTTCACATATAGGAATGTTTCTTGTTGGCTTCCCTTTCTATGTGCATAGTTACTAGGTTTCTAAGGTGTTCACTTCCTAAATCAATTACAACTAGAAACTTTTTAGCTTCCAAATCACTATTCATATCACTGCTGATTTTATTTTATCTCATGCCTTTTTTATTGTTGTTTAAATTAGGTTTAGAGCTATTAGATACTATTTTTAAAAGAAGGTAAGATCATGACTTTCAACATTAGAGATCTTATTTAACTTACTAATGAAGAAAACGAGTGAAGTTTGTGGAAGAATCCAAAGAAGAGATGCATTTATAATTGGGAAGATTGAAATGAAGATTGAAATTGAAATAGAGGCAAAGCTGGTTTCTTCCACAGTGGGGAAGGGAAATCAGCTGAACCTCTACCAGACAGGACAGAACATGCATGTACACAGACAAGAAATATTTTGCATTACTCCTAGTTATCCGCAATTTACAGTTATAGAATAACTCCCACAGAATCAGAATCAGATATCAGAAGATCATGCTAAAAAAATGCATAGTTTTCCATTGAAATACAAAATTTCCCCCCACTGGGCCAAAATGAAGATAAAGTCGTGGGTTCAGCCAATCCAAGTTTAAGGAAATCTATCCTCAGTTCACCTTTTCCTTTTTTCCCTAGGTGAACTGTGTTAGATGAAGTGAAACATTCATATTTTTCTCTCAATCCAAAGTAATTTACAGTTTTGGGAGGGCCTGTTGATATTTTAACAAGGTTGGCTGACTTCCATTATTCTACTGTGTGCTTTCCTATTTCTTTTTCCTTCCTACTATTTTAATAAGTCAGAGGTGCCATAAAAACCATTAAATTACAGGTATCCAATACCGAGTACCCTTAGAAATATCTCAGCTATTCAATTTTACTGTCATTTAAACAACAATTGAAAAACTTCTCATTTATAACTGAAGGTATTTAATTCACCCAAGATTTGTCACAGTGAGGGAATAGTTCTTCCTCTAGCACCTTCTGCAAGGTGTGGAGCTATTCCATCTGAGCACCAGATTGAAACGCTAGATGAAGCACATCAGTGAATTTTTCATTCCTGGAGTCACTGTCCTACCTGATCACAATAATTATTTGCCTTAGAAGTCCCCCACATATGTGGTCCTCTCCCTGCTGTTACCTTTCTATCAACCAGGCTGCTACCGTTTCAGATATTATTCATCCATAATTGATCCAAATTTATTGGTCACTGTGTAAACTTGCTGCCTCTATGATCATGAGCTAAGCAAATGTATTTCTATTGCTTCTGCTACTTCTATTTCTGATTGCCAAGTTAAGGGCAAAGCAAGACTTTCAGAATATGTGAATATAGACATTTTTGAATACTAATGCTTTATAGCCTTCCTAAGTCTTCTAATAGAGCTGCAATAGGAGATTTGCAGTCATTCAAGGCTCTAGGTAAAAAAAAAAAAATTCAAAAAGACTTTTGTGTTGAGTCTTGCCTCAAAGTCTCTTCCATTTCTTCAGACCCTTTTGTGTATGATAATTTTCCTTTCTCAGGGAGTAACTTCCCATCCTTTACATATACCTGGAGATAAAAGCTGTTCTCTTGCAACAATAAAATTTAAAAACATTTTAGTGGTGACTCCAGAATTTCTGTAAAATTAGGGCTTAATGTCAGCAAATTGTTTGAAATGAGGCAGGAAGAATATTAAAACTGTGTTCAAATGACACTTTTACAACAAATTGAGAAAAATAGCAGTTATGCATAACAAACAATGGAGAAGAACCAACCAGTAGATATTTTTGGGGACTGGGATGTGTGCATCTCTCCTCCTGTTCCAGCTACCACTAGGCCCTACAACTGACTTTACTATATGCCCTCTGAGGAACAGCCCAAAGACAAGGAATTAGGGCAAGGTTTTATAGAGGTCAGTATTCAATGAGTGATATAAGCCCATGGGAATAATGAGGAAAGGCAGAGATGGGTCTTAGAATTTGCAAGGGCAGGGTGGTCATGTGCACTTAACCATTTATCATTTCTAGGAAAACAAAAGGGTGTAAGTGGGGGTAGGAGGTTCTCAAACTTCTCTATGTCCCAGCTTCTAATAGTACAGAACTCACATATGTGTTTTATATTCATGCTACATAGCATAACAATTCATATGGTCAAAAATAAAGCTGTCACTGGTTAAAGGCAATAAAAACAGATTTTTATTTATTAATTATTGCCAGAAGGAAGATAGTCCAGTGTTAACTGAGCTCAACTTTGCCAGAATAACAGGCAGGGGACTTTAAATGCTGGGACATGATGAAGGAAAGACGCTGAATGATGATATGCAGGGGGTGGTTTGGTTCATGTGAGTAGGCCATCTGGGTATGTAACTGGCACTTGAAGGAAAGCACTTCTATCTTTATGACAGGAAATAGTGGTGCAAACTGGAGCAAGGTGCCCACCAAAGTTAGGCCTTTACCCTCTCACAGAGACCAGAGGGTGAGCTATCTCCTTGCATATATGCATTTCAAAGGGATGGCCCCTAGGTCCTTGAAAGGACAGTTTGGGATGGTATATTTCTACCTTAAAGGGCAGAGAAAGGACTTATAATTGCAAACTTATTTTGGGAAGGAGTTCAGGGTGGCCTATCAGTCTGTCACTCGGTTTGGGATGGAACATACAGTAACTCCTCCTGGCAGCACTGAGCTTTCTTACACAGGCCTTTTATGATGGGGCTAGGGTCCTCCTGGATACATGCCTTGCTAGTAGCCATGCTGAAGGTTGGTCAGGTGTCATAGTGAAGGGGTTGGAAGGATTAGTTACATGCCAAGAGTGTTTTGCAGTTCTCGGTAGAAACACTATTTTGGAATCACTCACCAGCAACCTCACTGTGGTAGTGGTGGACAATTTGAAGTGAAAAAACATGTTTACAGCTGATTGCACCCCTCTAAGCTTCTCAAAAACTCAGCTAAATCCATGAATTCACAGGAAATGTACCCTGTTTGGTCAGTCAAGCCAGATAGGCATGAAGCCAGGTGGTACCCTGAGATTACTTGGAGTTCAACAAAAAACAAACAAAAACTAAAGTGACCTAGTTCCTCAAATCCCAAACTTCTCCAGCTTCATGGTATGTGTATGTGTATATGTTTTCCTCTCAGGCTGTATGGTGTATTTTCCACTCTTAGGATTTTGTCGCCCTAACAACCTTGACTTAGAAGTTTGCCTACACTGCTGTTCATTAACTGGGATATTTGCCCTGGGCTATGCTTGCAGCTGCCAACCCCTCCTAGAGCTATTTAATTCTGTAAAAATGTTCTGGGACTTAATATCCTGCCTCTTAATTTATAGCATCTCATTAAAAACAACAACTACAAAATACAACTATTGCTATTTGATTGACCTCTCCAATACCAGCATGAAGGATTCATCACTGTCTCACCAGCTAATAAAAAGAAAGTCACAAGAGTGGTTCCCAAATTTTGATGAGAAAGTGATTCATAATTGGGCAAATCTTCAGTGGTTCAGACTTTGAGTATTGTAGTCACTGTAAGTAAGATTCAGAAGGTCAATACAGATTGATGGGCTCTACATCTGCCTTAGTTTATGTAACAGTGGTTAACTGGTCAAGTCATTTTCAGAGGCCTAAGAAGGTTGGTGTATATTTTTTCACTCAGAAGTCCAGAGGAACTTCCTCACCATCATATAATCATTTTTGATACTGTTATAGAAAAAAAAAGAGATTCAATAATCATTTGGCTTTTGTGAAAGGAACAAAATAGACACTGCCTTCAGAAATCTAACAGAATAGTCTGTCCAGATACAGCTTGGATTTCTACATTTCACCAAGTGATTCTGCTGTAGATATTTCAAGCCTACACACTGAGAAAAACCTCTTTGAGATACCACATTTAACCAGAGAAGCTTTTGTTAAAGTTTGCATACAAACACCTATAAGTGGTAAAAAGATGTAATTAGGCTGATAGTTGAGAAAGGCAGGAGGTATCAAGGAGAGAGTAAGGAACTTAGGCCAACTATTTATTGTGCTCTTATTTCATTCTCCAGCTCAGGTAAGATTAGCTAGAGGACAACATGTACACAGTATAAGGTGGGGTGGCAAGTGTTAAAAAAAAAAAGGGAGACTACTGTGGACTGTGGAAATCTGGAACAAGATAAGCTTAAAAACAAAGGGATTTCTGTGTGAAAAGGACTTTAGAGAGCTCTAGATTCATAAAACAAGAAATAGGGAAAAATATCAAAATAAAGAGAAATAACAGAGGCAAAAGAAAAGTTCTATTTTAAAAAAAAGGGAGCATAACATGTCGGCTGGAGGAGATAAACCAGGTGGCTCATAAGTTCATAAACATTATATATGAGGACATGTTTTAATATGTGGGATTTGGGGTACTTCTTAAATAGTCCTAGAAATTCCTTGATAGAAGAATGGAGCTTAATTCCTCTCCCCTTGAATGTAGGCTTGATTTAGTGGCTAACTTCTAACAAACAGAATATTGTGGAAATAAAGGAGTATCATTTCCAAAACTAGGTCATAAAAGACAGCTTCCTCCATGCTCTCTCTTGGATCTCTTCACTCTGGGGACAGCTGGCTGCCATGCTGTGAGGAGGCCACTTGAGCAGCCCTCTAGAGAAGCCCGTGCGGCAAGGAACTCAGGCCTCCTTGTCAGGAGCTGACGAGGAGGTGAAGCCTTCAGCCAACCGTCTGTTAGTGTGCCATCTTGGAAGCAGTACCTCAAAGCCACTGATTTTCAGCTGAGGGTGATTTTTGCCCCCCAGGGATCATGGCAATATCTCGGGACATTGTGGTTGTTACAACTGGGAAGGGAAGTACTGTTGGCATCCAGACAGTAGAAGCCATGGAAACTGCTAAACATCGCTGTAATATGCAAGAAATCTTCTGCAACAGAGGATTAACTAGCCCAAAATATCAATAATTCTAAGGTTGAGAAACCCTGGCCTAGTCCCAGTCCAGCCTCCAGTTGACTGCAGCCTGGTTGATATCTAGACTGTGATGCTATGAGACTCTCTGAGCTGGCACCACCCAGCTAAGTTACTCCTCAATTTCTGACTCTCAGAAAGTGTATAAGGTAATAAAAATATATTGTTTTAAACTGGTTGTTTGGGGTAGTTACACAGTAATAGATGACTAATACAACCCCCAAAATATTTCTCTGGTCAGGAGTAGATATTTTAAAAATGAAAGACAGAGAAA
This sequence comes from Manis javanica, assembly GCF_040802235.1. NCBI lineage: Eukaryota > Metazoa > Chordata > Mammalia > Pholidota > Manidae > Manis > Manis javanica. Next base: position 68,730,537 of record NC_133162.1, read on the forward strand.
GAACAATATATAGGAAGTATATATATCTGCAAAATAGCAGGTTTGGCAGTATGTAGGATTTATTATTGTAGTTCATGAGACTTACCCAAAACGCGACTAGTGATAATTATGACAAATGGTATGATAAAACTGAATGGTGTATGTTTACTACATCTTGGCAGAAAGGCACTGGTAACAGCCAAGATTTCCAGGAACCAATTAGGGGTTGAAGTAGGCTGCAGTGTATTATAGAATCAGTAGGCAAAGAGAAATGGAAGTCATATCTTCACAAAATGAGCAGTGAAGTAGAATGGTGCTAAATGGAGAGGGCAGCAGGATAGAAGAAAGATACTTTAGTGTGATGCTGACATCTTTATAAACATTAGTGGAGGGCCCAGTCAAGCATGAAGATGCTAAATGAATATACTAACAAATAAATATCGTATCAATCCTCTGCAGATATGATTGCATTCAAGTTTCATGGATAGCTCATGAAAATGCACATTCTAATTCAGAAGATCTAGCAAGAGGCCCGAGATTCTGCATTTGAGTAACAAAGTGTTAATAAAAGATGGAAGGGCTTAGTTTTACAGGGAAGACATTTGTAGAGAATGTTTTATAGGGAAGACCTTGAGGATGGGAAGAAGCTACATTAATGAGACAGCTATCTAGAGGAAGGGAAGAAGATTCCTTTCTCATACAGAGTATACGAGTTAAAATAAGAAAAGATCACCATAATCCCACCAAGATTGAAGATGATGGAATGCAGGATGAAAGTAGTAGGAGAAAGGTAAAGGTTTTTAATAGATATAAAAATTGAATAAAGTGATAATGAACTGTGTTCTAACAGTGAGGGCCTCACCAAATTTCAATAGATAGGATTTCTTTGAGCCACACCACACAATCAGAAAAATAAGAGGACTGAAAACTCCTGCCCTTAGAAATGCACCATGAACACATACACACACACACACACACACACACACACACACACACACACACACTTTTAATGAGGCAAGGGATGCAATGCCAGACTTTAGCTACTACTGTGATAATTCATCTTCAAAGAGGCAGTGTGGCAGCCAAAATTTGCAACTGGAGAGCAGGCTGCATAGAACAGTTAGACAAGAGGACTACATTATTTGTATATTTTTAGGACTTGTGAAATGGAAGTACAAATACCATTTTTTACCCCAGTTTCACAGGATGTGATTTTAGGTGACAGTACATCACTGTGACAAGCTGGACATTACTCCCTTTTCTCTTAAGGGAAGACTGGAAGAGCTATGTTGAGTGAGAGGATTTAAAATGCATTTTATTATTCTCAAGCATTTTATCTCTCATTGCAGGCTTTTTGGCAGGTAGTTAAAGAGTCCATGTAATGCATTTTAAAATAAAGAGGGTTCATATGCACACTGACTGTGTAGTGTGCAAGTTTTAGAATAAAGCTTGGTGTCATTTTCTAATAAAACAAGCAAGAATTGCTGCTAACTGAATCTTGAGCTAAAAAGAATTCAGAAATAGCAGTTTCAGCTCTACAGCATGCAGTGTGTAATTTTTGAAAAAAAGAAATTCACTCTAGACAAGCAGATATGCTTAAGGTTTAAAGAAGTTGTATTATTATATAGTCATCTTAGATTTCTTCTAAATGTTGATATTGAGGTAAATAAAATATGGTTCATTTCTCAAAGAGTACACAATCTATTAAGGAGGCAGCAAAGTAAAGTTTACACTGCAATGTAATAAATCGTGTGTTAAAGACAAACACCATGGGAAATAATTCCTCTATGGTGGAAGAAACTTTCTTGGGTGGGCAAATCTTCAGGTAAATAGAATTTGCCTATCAATTAAGAAAGCAAATATTTTTATGTATTTTTACCACCAAAAATATGTTTTAGGGACAATTTTTGATAAGTCTCGAATAAGTATAAACAATTACATATTGACTGAAAACAGATTATTGTCTAAATGACTACTATAAATGAGTAGAATGGGATTTACCTCACCCAGAAAGGCTTATTTGTTGCAACTATTATATAAACTATATTAAATGAAATATAATGATTTTAATTTAAAACCATGCACTACTTTATTTCCTACATACCAATAAGTTTCAAATGTATCCAGGATTTAAGTGTTGAAAAAATAACGATGAGAGGATATGAAGACAAAATTGGATCATTTTTATGCTTTCTTACTGAAGAAGACATTTCTAAGGGAAAAGGCAGAAGAAACCATGATAAAATGAAGTTTAATATTCTGCAGTATAGAAAAAACATCAAGAAACCCACTGACCTTGGTGAATATCTGCAACAAGTAAGATAAGTACTAGTTCTCTTAATTCATAAAAATATACTTGAAATCAAAAAATCAAAAGAGCAACAACCTAATGGGACCCATAAAAGTATACAAGAGGGAACACATAGCATGCAAACACAAAGGACGAAAGGACATGTGTTTTTTAGGTGTGGAACATTAAAACAATTAGATAAGAATTTTACTTCATCCATTAATGAAGGTGGTCATTCAAGTGGAAATACAGGCACCGTCATTAACCCTGGAGGTGAGGTGAGATCTACCTCAAGAAAAATTTGCTGAAAGCTAAAAAAAAATTGATCCAACAATTTCACTTCTAGGAATTTATTCAACATATTTACTCATGTGTATTCATAGCAGTGACGCTTATTACAACATTGAAATAACAAAAATTCAGAAGCAATCTAAAGGCCATCAACTGGGAACTGTGAAATTACCATGTGCCCATAAAACAGAATATTATGCAAATATTAAAAAGAATGGTGTAAATCCATATGTGCTGATTTGAATTATATCAAAGATGTATATGGATATACACACATACAAAATATCAGAATATCTTTATAAAATTCCCTCATTCATTTTTAAAAAGATATATATGCCCTTGTATTAGGGTCAAGTTATGAAATTACTGATATTTTACTTTTTGACTCAAAAAATGGTGATTTTATGCAGTTCAACCTGAAATATAAAAGACATTTCTTGAAGGATATTTGGGAATTTGTTAATGCTCTTTGCCTCTGGGGATGGGGAGAATGTAATGTAGAAGGCAGATACAACTGTAAACTTTTAAACAAATTCATGTATTACTTTAAACCTAAAAAAAATAATTAAAATGTTTATAAATGAAAAGAAGTTAAAATAGTTAATCATATTACTAATAGACAAAAAAATTGAAAACAATATTTAAAAATTTTTTCATACTCTCTATCATCTAAATACAATAACGTTTTTGTTTTTTTATTTGTTTTTCTTCCTCATGGTAACCTCCATTTCAATATGGGTTCATCAAAAGAGAACCAAATTTGAAATAGAGAAGTATTGAAGAATTATTTACGTATCCACTTTAGGCTTTCTTGAATGTCTTAAGAAATGGAAATAGTATCAAACAAAGCAAAATAAAACTTCATAAGATTGTTTTTTCTTCATCTCTTTTCCTGAAGAACCACTCTTCTTTCCCTGCTTTCTAAATCCCTGGTAACCCATAACCTCTTCTTCACCCTGATTCTTTTTTCCTTCCATCCACCTGCGAGAGCTGTTTGCCCCGGTCGTGGCCTCTGCCATTACTGCTCAGCCAGCACTGGTGTCTGTCCGACAAGGGCCTGGAAGCCTGCTGGGTAAGAAAGATGCTTCCTTAGCATGGAGGAGGAGGAGGGTGGCAAACAGTAAGAGGACACCTGCCTCCCTTTGGTCCTTGCCACATTGTGAATCAAATATCTATTTTATAACAATTCTAATAAATGAAAAAAAGAAAAGATGACTTCTTTAAAATTTAAGTGAGGTTATGATATAGGACCTCATAACATCTGCTTTGCCCTGACTTCTCCAACCTTGTCCACTCCTTCTCTGGTTCCCTTGTTCTCATTGCACTGGCTTCCATGTTCTTCTTCTAATAATCCAGATGCTGCGGGCATTCCTCCCTAGACACCTGGATGTCTCAGTTCCTATTTCTTTGCCTCTTCCAGGTGTTTGTTCAGATGCCACCTTCTCAGTAAGGCTTGCTGTCACTCACCCTAGTAAAACTTTCAGTGCCTGCCTTGAATTCCTAATACTCTGTTCTCTCTCTGTCTCTCTAATCATAGCACTTATCACCTTTAAACATAACATAAAATTTACTTACTCTTGTGTATATTGTTTATCACCTTTCTGCCCCATCTAGGAGGTTAACTGCCCCAGGCAAGATTTTGTCTAATATCTTTTGACTCCAAAAGTTACTATCAATGCCTAGGACATAGGGGGTGCACAATAAATATTTGTTGAATAGAGAAGGGAAAGAGAAAAGAATGAAAGGAAGGAAGTGAGGAAGGGAAGAAAACAATTAAATGAGAGTTCTTCTCCTTCTTCATCTGAGCCTTCCAGTATTTGGTTCAGTCTCTTAAAAAATCCTAAAAAATAATAAGCAGCACCTTTAGACCTGCTCAAAGATAAACTGGACCTCATCAGGTTTGGCCCTTTCTTCCCCTGAGTCAGCCCTAAAGGATCATTGACTCATAATTGACCCAACCAAACCTACCAAACATTTTTACAAAAGGACATTTTTCTAAATGATTAAGTGTCTAATTTTGACTGGGTGTTTTTCTTTTTTCTTCTCTTTTTCCTTACTGATTTGGCTTTCCTAGATGTCAATTTTATTTTCAAATAATGATGAATCAGCTTGCGGTTTAATCTGAGAGATCTCAGAGCAATGAATTTGTTAGCAGCCCATGGTGGTGGCCTTTTGCAAATAAGAGTAAGTTCTCTTCTCCAGGAAGACAAAGATGCAAGTCATGTAACTTGATGGTCTGAGCATGAACTGGTTGTTAGCCTGTGTTCATGTGGTTCTGGGAAGCATGTGTGCAGGAAAAGCAACCTGTACAATCATGCATGGGAGCCCTGGTACTGGATTATAAATGTGAGGACTAAGTGAAAATAAACTATAATAAAATGGAAGCATGTTAAAGTATAAAGAGTAAATAAATATAAGCAAATATTCTATTTTTAATGTAATAAAATTATAAAATCTGAAGATTCCTACTTCCAGACAAGATGGCATCACAGAAACCAGATTTATTCTTCTGCCTGACAAAGCCATAGGATGAGAAAAACATGAAAAAAATTGTTGACATGACACTGAGGATCAGGCAACAAAATCCCACAGTCCTAAGATATGGGCAACTAAGGAAGTAAACTCCATGATCGTTCCGGCTTACTGCTGTGAGAGAGTTTCCTGGCCTTGGCTCAGCAAAGAAATGTGATGGATCCTGGTGGAAACCCTGAATTAAGGAAGCAGAGTTGAAAGTCTAAAGAAATCAAAGGCTATAGTTTGCAGAACAGAGTATCAGAAAGAGAGAACTTCACAGAGAGAGAACTAGAGATCTGTTAGGGTTCTACTTGAATATTCAATTGAATACTGATCAGCACATACGTGTGAATAAACTGTCTCAGGCCAGAGGAAAAAAACAAAAATCAAAAAAATATAGTGCCTGACACTCACACAGGGCCAGGAACAGTTCTGTTCCCATGGAAAACTTCCTGATTGCGGGACATTGGATAGAGTGAACTATCCCATGGATCTTGTCTTAGTAGTTGGCATATTTAGCCCTAAAGACTGGTTCTATCTGAAAAATATGAATAGTGAGATCTGAAGGATTAAACAATTTATAAGTTACTTAGTTACTTAAGTGTGTTTCAGAATAAGACTCTAGAAAATTTATGCAAATTCGAAATACCCTCATCCAAAAAAATAAGAACTTCACCATATCTGGCATTCAAAAAGTTCTAAGCATTAAAAAGAAGGAAAACATGACCCATATACAGAAATAAATTACCTGATCAAATCTACCTCAAACTGACACTGATGTTAGAATTAGCAGAGGACACTGACAGTCATTAAAACTTTCAATTTCAAACTCTTTACCCAGCAAGATAATTTTCAAAACTGAAAGCCAAATTAAGATTTTTCAGATGTAAAAAGGATGGAAACTTCATCACTGTCAGATGCATTCAACAAGAAATATTAAAGTAAATCCTTCAAGTAAAAGGCAATGATAGGAGATGGAAATATGGATCTATAAAAAAGAATGATTAATGTTGGATATGGTAATTGCATGGATAAATATGTGATTTTTTAAAAAGTTAAATCTCTCTTAAGAAATTGTTGACAAAACATTATTTGTTAAACAAAAATAATAACATTGTGTTATGGGGTTTAAAATATATAAAGGTAAAATGTATGAAAAATAGGACACAATTCAGTAGGGAAGATACAGAAATAAACTATTGTTAAGTCTCATACTCTATGTGCATATGGCAGTAAAATACCATTTGATGGTAGACTGCTTGGTTGAAGAGATATACATAAATACTACAGAAACCAACAGAATAAAAGACAGAAAAGCTAAGGAGCTTAAAAAGAAGGTAAAATGGAATTATAAAAATAATTTGATAAAATCAACAAACAGAAAAAGAAAGAAAAGGGAAGAAAGGACAGATGAGACAAGTGAAAAACAAATAGCATTATGATAGATTTAAATCCAGCCGTATTTATAACCTCATTAAATGTAAGTGTCCTATGTTAAAATCCTAAATAAAAAAGAAAATATTGTCAAATTGGATAAGAAAACAAAAGCCAAAAATATGCTATAGACAAGAAACACATCTCAAATATAAAGATGCAAATAGGTTAAAAGTGAAAAGATGGAAAAAAGTCTCACATGTTAACAATAATCAAAAGAAAACAGGAGTGACTGCATTGATCTCTGACAAATTAAACTGCAGATCAAAGCATACTACCAAGGAGAGGAAGATTATTTCATAATGATAAAAGGGTCAACTCATTAAGAAGACAGATGGTCGTAAATATTTATGCACCTAATGACTGAGTTTCAAAATATATGGAGCAAAAACCGATAGAACTGCAAGGCAAAATAGACACATTCACAATTACAGTCAGAGACTGTACTGTATCTCAATAATTGATAGAGCAAGTAGTGAGAAAATCTGTGAGGGTATAGAAGATTTGAATTACACTGTCATTTGACTTAATCTAATTATTTATAAAACACTCCACTGAACAACAGCAGAATTCACATTATTTTCAGTGAACACAGAGCATTTATCATCAAGTACATCATACTCAGAGCCACAAAACAAGCTTAAATATATTTGAAATAATTTAAGCCATATAAACTATGTTCTCTGTCCACAATAGAATTAAATTATACATCAGTAAAAGAAAGATCTCTGGAAAATCCCCAAATATTTGAAAACTAAGTAACATACTTTTTATAATACAAAGGTCAAAGAAGAATTAAAAAAGAAATTAGAAAGTATTGTGTAATTAGTGAAAATAAAAATGGTACATATCAAAATAAGTGGAAAGTCACTAAAGCAGTAGTAAGAAATTTAAAGCAGTAGTAAGAAATTTAATGCACTAAATGCCTAAATGGGAAAACACCCTAATCATGGACTTTAGCTTGAATCCTTCAAAAAATTATCTAGAAAAAGAAATCAAATGAAAATTAAGTAGAAGAAAGGAAATAATAAAGGTCAGAATAGGAATCAGTGAGAGAAAACAGAAAACAAAAAATATCAAAGAAAGCAAAAGCTATTTTTGTAGATTAGTAAATTTCTGGTTAAGGAAAAAAGAAAGTAAATGATCATTATCAGAAATGAAGGATATGAAAATACTACATATTGCTATAGGTGTTATCATGACAATAGGAAATATCATGGAAAACTTTATGCCAGTGAATATGACAACTTAGATGAAATAGACACTTACCAAATTCATTCATGAAAAAATAGATAACATAAATATTCCAATATTTATAAAAGAAATTGAATGTGTAGCTAAGTACTTTACAAAAACAAGATCCAGGCTTAGATGGTTCACTGTTGAATTCTACCAAACACTTAATAAAAAAAGAGAAAACACTAATTTATACAAATTTTTCAGAATATTTAAAAGAAGGGAATATTTTCCAACACATTCTATGGGGCCAGCATTATCCTGATACCAAAGCCTTGATAAGACTTTATAAGGAAAGGGAAATTATGAGCCAATGTACCTCTTGAACGTAAGGCAAAAATCCTTTAAAGCAAGCTTAAACTTTAATCTAACAGACTGTATATAAATAGGATATTGCATCATAACCAAATGGTGTTTACTTCAGGGATGCAAGATCGGTTTAACATTTGAAAATCGATCATTGTAATTCACTGTGTAAGTAACTAAAAAAGAAAGAAAAAATATGCATCCATGTCAAAAGATGGAGAAAACTCATTTAACAAAATTCAACATCTATTCCTGACAAAACTTCTCAGTGTAGGAATGGAAGGGAACTTTCCCAGTTAATGGCATATTATGAAACACTATAATTAACAGCATATCTGATATAAAGGTTAGTTGACTAAGGCAAGAATGTCCACTCTTACCACTTCTATTCAGAATTGTACTGGAGGTTCAACAGTATAGTCAAGCAAGAAAAAGAAGTAACAGCCATTGAGACTGTAAAGGGAAAGTGAAACAATTTTATTTGCAGACAAGACCATTATCTACATAGAAAACCTGTTGCAATCTACAAAAAAAAGCTGCTAGAAGTAATGAGTGAGTTTGGCAAAGCTGCAGGATACAAAGTCAATATACAAAATTTACTTGTATTTCTACATACTAGCGATAAACAATTAGAAATTGAAATTAAAAAGTAGTACTGATAAATTAGCACCAAAATATACAATATTAAGGATAAATTTGAAAATGTATATACAAGACCTGCATACTGAAAACTAGAAAATATCATGAGAAAAATTAAAGATAACCTAAGCAAATAAAGAGATACAACATTTAAATGGGCTGGATGATTCAATATTGTTAGAATTTGATTTCTTCCAAAATTGACCTATAGAATCAATGAAATTACAATTAAAATCTCAGCAGACTTTTTTGTAAAAGTGACAAACTGATTCTAAAAGTCATAGAGAAATGCAAAGACCTAAAATAGCCAAAACAACCTTGAAATAGATGAACAAAGTTGGAAGACTAACATTGCCTTATTTCAAGCCTTCTTGCAAAGCTATAGTAATCAAAAAGTTTATATTAGCATGCATACAAATATACCCATAAATAGAATACAAGACAGAGCCCTCCTATTTAAACTGGTTTTTTGACAATGGCACAAAGGCAATTGAATGAAAAAGGATAGTATTTTAAATAAGTGGTACTAGAACAACTGCTAAAATAAGTGAATAAATAGAAACACACTATTAATGAAAAGATGTGCCACAGATTGTACCTGGAAAAAATAATACTTATAAATACTACTTTGTATTTATACTTTATGTTATTATTAAAACCCTCAAAGTTAAATAATAAGTAAACAAGCAACCCAATTTAAAAGGTGAGCAAAAGATTCTTAACAGGTATTTCACCAAAGATACATAGCTAGTAGTAAGTAAGCACCTAAAAAGATTCTCAGCATCTTAATTGTATATGCAAATTAAAAACACAATGATACACCATTAGAATGGCTAAAAAAAGGTGTTTTTTTTTATGATCATGCCAAGTGTTATCAAAAATGTGAAAAACTGCAACTCTTGTCCATCCCTAGTGGGAGTGTAAATTGGAACAATAACTTTGGAAAACATTTCTAGCAGTTAATTTAAATGTTAAAAATGCACCTATGACCTCATAGGTATTTACTGAAGTGAAGTGAAAGTTTATGTCTATAGTAAAACTTCTCATGAACATTCATAGCAGTTTTATTTGTAATAAGCAAACTCTGGAAACAAACCAAATGTCCAGTAGACGACTACTGACACACATTACAACTTTGGTCAATCTCAAAATTAAGTTATGTTGAGTGTAAGAAGCTGGAGAAAATAGAGGATATACTGAATGATTCCATTTATACAAAATACTAGGGAATATAAACTAATCTATAATAAATAGATTTATGGTTACCTGAGGAAGAGGGACCAGAGAAGGATTATAATAGACACTTAGAAATTCTTGAGAGTAATGCCTATGTTCAGTATCTTCATTGTGGTGAATGGTTTCTTGGCTGTATACATGCATCAAAACTTATCAAACCTTGCATTTTAAATATGTGCACTTTAGTGTACATCAAACCTAGATATCAACAACAAAAGAATTTTTATTCAAAGATTTTAATGTATGCATTAGAATACATATATGTGTATATTGAGAGTTGTTTTGAGTTATTTTATTCACTTATCTGCCTATTGTGCCACCCCATATGTATGTGTGTGTGTATATGTATATGGGTGTATTCTCATCTATTCTTCATGATTAGCTGATTAGCTCTTTTTGCAAACAAGGAAGCAGAAAAATCACAAAGAGTATATAAATTACTCAACATTTTAATACTGAAAAAAAAAAGCATTTCAGTCTAGGCCTTAACCTAGTACTGAAATATACCATCTTAATAAAGGAAATGAGTTCCCCAGGGACACCAGCTTCTCAGTTGTTTGGGCCTCAGGAGACTGTGAGCGTCCTGAGAACCAGCACCATGTCAGATTTATGTGGGGATCCCAAGGGCATAACAATGTTCACTGGGCAAGCTGTAACACAGCTCAGATAAAAATTGTTATATTTGATTCAATTGCCAATACTGTTTACCTTTAATTATGTTCAGACCAATATAGGTGTAGAAAGGATCAACAGCTTCCATAACTGACTCTGTGTGTGTGTGTGTGTGTGTGTGTGTGTGCGCGCGCGTGTGCGTGTGAATGCATGTGCATGCGTATGGTGTTGGGCAGGGGTTCTATGGTTTTAAGTCTCTCTCCAGTGCCAGGACTGTGTACGCCATGCATGCACATATGCAGATCTTTGAGGGTGACAGTGGCCTCTTGAGGTGGCGTGGAAATGAATAAATTGCTGCTCAAAACAAAACAAACACACTAATTAAATGTTTGTCTGCAATAAGAAGCGAAACCATGATACAAATAAGAACATTTGGCAGAGACCCTTAGGTCATTAGAGCTTCATGCCTTTGAACTAACAATCACAGATACACAGAAGTTTTATCAGCAGTTGGGGTTAGGCTTCCATCTGCTGTAGGGGGCGTATTTTAGGAGGATTTGGAGGACAAGCACCCCTCCTCTCCCACCATTCAAACAGCCTCTTAAAGCCAGGGAAATGAGCACATAGCTGAATGTGGCCGATGTTGGTCCTATTGATAAGACGTTTGCTGTACCTACATAATCCTGTTTCTAAAATAATAGACTTGCCTTGTATGCTGTCTTGGCAGCCTCTTCTCTTTTCTTTCATTTCTTTTATTATTTTGTTGAAGTGACTTTGATGTGTGAACACAGAGTAACCCATGAAGGTGGCTGGGGCTGGTGATGAGTGCCCTGCAGGCTGATGGCTGTTTGTCCTTCAGATATAGTCACACTCTCTTTAATAAGCCTTCAAAGCCAGCAAGACTCAAAAGCACATTTTTTAAAAAAACATGAATACACACGAGCCACTTCACAGACTGTGTTTGTAATTAATAGAAGGCCTGGGGTACCCTAACCTCTCAAAGAGGAATAGACACAAAGCTAGTCCTTGACATTATCAAGGCATTTGTTTCAACACCACTCAAGGTAACAGCTTCAACTCTCAGTGCCAGGGAAAGAGAGTCAGTCACAGCTCAAATGGCTCTGTAATGTTCCTGAAGAGCCAGGCTGGACCTACAAAGCAAGGAAACTGACATGTACAGAGTGCCACTGTCCCAGCTACTGTCTTAGCATCTTCACATACACTCCCAGGTTAAAGCTGCATCCCATCACTGGGAGAGAGCATGTCATTCTGATACCCATGACTTGAACAAAGTTTAGCATAGAGGCATATTTCCTTTTTATATAGGGACCATGTAAGGATCTGAAGTAAGAGTCCAGGGCAAGTATGAAAGCTCCATAAAGTCAGTGGAGTGATAGTCTCCTTTAAACTCTATGCCTGGCTCCTTCCTATCATATGGCTTCCATCCTCAGGTCACAAGATAGCTATTAGAGCTTCAGCTATCATAGCTGTGTTCCACATAGGAAGAATGAAGGGACAGGATGGGATCAAAAGGCTTTTCTTGAAGCCCCATTTTGTGACTTCTATCTGTAATTCCTTAGCTGCACTCATTGCTATTCCAAATTAAAAAATCATGTCTCTTACCAGAGAGGAAGGGAGAAGGATATTGCCTAGGTATAACTAGCAGTGTCTGGCCAGACAGGGATAATTATGCCCATTAAAGACTAAGTTTCAAAGAGATAACTGAGCCTAACCCAAGTCATCATCCGGTCAGTGAATTGTGACAGTTTTCCCTAAGCAACCTCAGTGTGTGGACCACAGAGGTCTAAGCTTGAGCCTCAGCAGGAATTGAGGTTTGTCTGAGCCCATCTTTCATTTGGGTTGCTAGGGGATGAATTCCATAAGTTGATAAGACCTGAAATTTTGGTGGAACAAAAAGCCAGTGTTGGTGGAGAATGTGAACCTGAGAAGGACTACATGGAGAGGCATGTGTAGAACTGTCACCGATCTAGGTCCCTTTTCTATAAGCACACATTACAGCCTCCTGCATTAAGGGAGCTGGTAAAAGAGGAAGGGCAATTCTGTGAGTGCTAAGCTGGTTGGCCTCAGTCAACATGGAGTGGGGAAGACGGTGTCTGCTGGCTCTCTGAAAACCTGCTGTACCTTGAACTGAGTGAGACCTTCAAGGGTGTTGGCAACTTGTCAGGGATTTGCAGCTTTTAGGAAGATGATTTCTTGCCAAGGGAGGAGATTAGCAGTCTCTCCAGGAACATTGGAGATGTGAGTTCTCTGTGAAGTTGCTTGAGGGTGAAGTCACTTCATCATGCACTCAAGGTTGGCTACTAGTAATGACTATGTTTATAATAAGCCTTCCATTGCTATATCCTATCTGGACTTTGAAACATTGATGATCAGAAGTATTTCTGGGGTCAGGAAACATATCCAAGCTTACTGACCTGCGAGGTCAGTGACCTCAGTGGAATATAAGGTTTTACTGGAGGCTTAGATCGAGCTGGTCAACCTTATGCCCAGCCACCACATGCCCGCTGCTGGCATGCTTTGCATGCAGTGGGGCTGAGAAAGCCCCAGGCTTACACAAGCTTCTGTGTGTGCATGTGCCCAAACCTCCTTTTATCTCACACCCATTACCCCATACTTCTAAATAAGTGTTATGGCCATAATATATTTCACCACACAAGGACAGTTGTACTGGATATGCTTCAATCTTTGAATTAGTAAGTGCTCTAAATAATAGCATTGTAAAGTTTCTGTCATTATTCTACACTACCACTTCTTCTTCGTGTATTTTCATCCTGTCCATGAGTCCTTTTTTAATACTAAATAATTGTTTTAAAAACCCTGCAGCCAAACCCAGCAACCTGTGAAACATTTGAGACAGGCACTCCCAAGCCTGCTTTTTCATCAGTGGTGGATTAGTAACAATTTGCTAATGAAGATTCTCTTTTAATTATTGGGTGAAAGTCATTCCTTAATTAATAGAAAGGAGGATTCATTTCCTCCAGATTAATTATTGCTGGGAATGTGTCCCAAGCCCAAACTAGACACAAGCTATTTAAAGCGAGCATATTACCAACAAAGTAGAACAGCTTGGGGTTTAGTCCTAATAAGGTGGACCATGGTAATTAAGTTGGGTTTTATGGATGGATGGTTGTCAGGGGGCCGAGGAATGCAGGAAGTTTAATACAGTTCCTTCCCATAACGTTCTCAGCTTCTCAATAGAGTACATGATGACATGTACAAGCTAGTCTTTCAGGGTCACTGTCATTCCAGACCACACCGCACATACCTGTTTTTATCCCATGATGGTACAGCCATCCGTCATTATGAAGGTCAAAACCGATTGCCAAGAGGGCCAAATTTCCTGGATTGAAGAGATACCTAATTAACACAACCAGCTCTGTCTTCACTTTTTATGACAGAATGCTCAGTGTGCATATCATATCCTTCTTGTCTGTCTTCTGTAGCTCATGATGCATACTTTGTAGGTGCTCACCCTGACCTCTACTCCCTTCCCTTTCTCACAAAGTCTTCCACTGTGGTTTCTGGAATTGTGCCGCCATGTTTAACAAATATCTTGCTATTCCCTGTCAGCCATTTTTTTCTGATGTCTGCTCTTCCTCACTTCTGAATCCCGACTGTCCCCTATGGACACGTTTTCTCCAAGGACAGCTGGGTTTGCATTATTCTGTCCACTCCTTATGGTCCAAAAGCATGTTCAGTGTCCTGCTGATTACCCAGTGACCTTCTGATAGCATTTACTCCTTCAGTTCTTGAAAAACAAAATACTATGCTTTGAGAAATATTACAGAACATTTTAAGTATCCTGTTTATTGGCATCTACAGAATTTTTCACATATTGTCTTTTCTTAAAATGTTGGTATTACTCCAGTTCTACATGATGGCCTTGATAGCCTCATCTACAAATTATTTCTTTCATTCTCTTATATCGACCCACTTCCATGGTCACACCTTGAACCTAATCATTATCTGTATACTAATTCGGTTGCCCTGCTCTCAGAAACCCTCATTTACTCCTGACTGGCTTATTCCATTACTCACACCCTGATTTGCTTTTATTAACTTCGTAAGTATCTCCAGTCCCTTGTTCCCTCCTTTTGTGTAGCAGGCCAGCAACCCTAATATTTTCATCTCCTTTCTTATTCTGCTTCAATTCTTTGACCCATCAGTACAGTAATATCAGTGCATCTCCACTTCTTCACAGAGTATGAAGAACATTTTTGAGTCCTCTTCTCACTTGCAACCTCAACAGTATTTAAGCACACTGAACCCCCCCTCCCCATGGGAACTTCGTTTTCCTCTGGGCAAAGATGGCATTGCACTCTACTTGCTTCCCTTCTTTCCGGCTATGTCTTTGCAGCCACATTTGCAAGCTCAGCCTCTTCTTCTCAAACATTAAATGTTATTCTTTCCAGTTCTTCTTTTAGGTCCTTTTCTTATATCACTTTGTACTCTCTTCCTTGACAATATTCTTTTATCATCTATGTGCACAAGACTTCCACATCTTTATCTAGAGCTCTAACTCTCCTGTAATCTCTAGACTTCCATAACTTCTTCCCATCAATGTCTCAAAGGCACATTAAAGTCTACTTACTAACAACTAAAAACCCAAAGACCCCGTTTAACCTGGTTGTCTTCCAGTGGTCACTTCTCAGAGCAATGCCCTATTCCCGCAAGTGCTGTAGGCTAAAAGCCTAAGCCTCTTCTTGACACCACTCTCTCCCTTATTTGCCATTTTTAAAATTTGATTTCCTGTCTATCAGACCCATCCACTGCCTCCCATCATAACCATCAAGGTTACCATTTATAGTTTTGTGGCCTAATGCTGAATCAATTCCAATTTGGTATTGTCAAATGTTTAATCCTTTTAATCCTCTCTCTGTTATAGCTAGTGTTCTTTTCAAACTGAAAACCTGACATGTACCTCAGGCCCTCACCCTTCACTCTCCACCATTAAAACCCACCAGGGCTTCCTGTTACACAGCTTGCTTTCCCAAAGGCAATCTCCTTATTCTCAATACTCCAGCCATGCAGTCATTCTTTTGCTTGGATATGCTAATAAATATTTGTGAATTCACTTAACAAAGACACAATACATAGTAAATGTATAGATTAGTGAAGCCCTTGCAAATCATATAAGAACTTTTATGCAACAGTGATTGTAAATAGACATCTCTTCGCTTGCTAGGAGGTTCAGTAGCACCAGATTTAGGTGAAAAGCAGCAGAGCTCTGTGCACCTGACTGGAGTTCACAGCCCAGGGCCTCTGCCTGGCTGCCCAGTCTCCTCATCTTGGGTTCCAACAGTGACACAACAGTGAGGGGCTCTAGTCCTAGGAACTCAGAAGTGGTCAAAGCATAGCCTGAGGCCCAAAGGAAGCTGGCAGACTTGGGAGATGATTCTCATGGCCAGCCCCTCCTTATGTGGCACAGAGATTTTTGACTTTCTGCAAAAGCATGCACCAGCCTCAGGCCAGTATCGAGGTTTTGAGTTTAAGCACTGCTCAGAACTGGCCCTTTAATGCCTCGGGTCGGTGGCAGACATGAAGAATGATGTCCCACCACAAGGGGCAGGGCCAATGATCTGATGCTAAAGTTGCTTTCCAGCTGTGGTTTAGGATTTCTCAGCTCTGGAAGACTTAGCCCCTGGTGCCCATCGACTCTAACAAGCTCTTCAGTGTGGTGTTCAAAGTGCTTTAACAATAAGCACCGCTGGCTGGGAAGCAAGGCTTGTTTCTGTCTAAATCACAGGTCTGAGAAAATCTCAAAAAGAGAGGCAAGTAAAATATTTTTAAGAAAAGGGAGACTTGAGAGAGGAGATAGTGTATCATCAAGGGCCTCTGACACCCCCAAAACTCCTTGTAAAGGGCATCAGAATCTTGCTGTGTGCCTTCTTCCCACCATTATTCTGAGCTTGGGAAGACAGAACTCAGGTTCACTGGCAAGCTCTGTGGTTCCACTAATAAGTTCTCACTAATCTCAAGAATGATTGTCAAGAGCCATATGGCTGTAACATCCCATATAATTTAGCATGTATATTTGTATATGTACACCGGCACACACACAAACACCGCACACTCACATAGGAAATTTTAGAGTCGAACTAATAGTATCTCCAAAGGTTTTACTGAGTATCTGCTGATTGTTCACAATTGCTGAACAATGGAAATAAGTCAGAAAAATCAGTATGGGACCTATATTCATACTTCAGCTTTCTGTTCACTGCTGTAGTTCTTCATTAGTAAGTACGAAAATGAAAAAATCCACACAACTAACTTTCTTTCTTCCTTCCTTCCTTCCTTCCTTCCTTCCTTCCTTCCTTCCTTCCTTCCTTCCTTCCTTCCTTCCTTCCTTCCTTCCTTCCTTCTTCCCTCCCTTTTTTCCTTTCTTCCTCCATTCCTTTCTTTTCCTCCCCTTCCCTCTCCTCTCCTTTCCTTTTTCCTTTTCTTTCTCTGTCTCTGTCTCTCTCTTTGTTTTTTCTAGATTTATCTGGCTGCTTGCCTTGCAAGCCACTTTCAGGAAGAGACTAATGTCTTAGCAGAATGACTAAGAACAGCCAGGTCCTCTGGAAGCTGAGTCGTTTCTAATATAGCTGGCTTCATTGACACTATAAGGCAACAAGAATAACTACTCTTAAATGGTCCTGATGTGACTCATGTGTTTCATTGTTTGGTACCATTGTTATGATTCCATTACATTCTCTGATTCCTAGATTTCTGGCATGCCCACGTATTTTGCAGTTCAGTGAAATTGTCAAGAGTAATAAGGATCTGGCCTGGATTATTCAATTCTGCCTTTTCACCTAGGAGTCATGAGACTGCATATTACTAGATAGGCTATTTTCTTGATAGGTACATGGCCACATTTGCCCCATTTAAAAAATTTCAGGTACTATAATCTCAATATCTTGGTGCGTTTACTGTTAGGGGTGGCTAGAAAGAACAGGAGCTATCTACATGTTGATATTTAAGACAAAGTTTCCATGCTCTGTGCAGATACTGAAAAGAGTGACAAGCCACCATAGAAGCTTTTCCATCAATGGAATAATTTGTTCAGGAGACAGGTATTAAGTACCTTTCATATGTCAGGGGATCTCAGAGGGTCTGGTGACCTACAGGCAAGTGAAACACAATTATGGTCTCATAAGTAAAGGGTAGGGAGTATGAATTTGAAAACTGTCTACTTTTGCCACTGATCTGGTGGCAATTGAGCATAATGCTATTGGTGAAGGCATAGAACCACAAGGACGTGAGTTTAAGGCTGAGATGTGCTATTTCCCATTTGTGAACTGTTCAAATAAATCAGATGTGCAAGAGAGTCAGAGCTCCTTTTCCCTTCTTTAACTTCCATCAGCACCACCATCATGATCTGTAATTGCCATGGTGATATCAGACACTGGTGTGACTTGAATCAGTGTTGTGTCTTGTTGATCCAAATGTGTGATGTTGCAAACTGACAGGCCCAGCATCTTATAAATAAGAAGGAGCAATTATGGAGATTCCGTATGAGCAAAATAAAAGTAAATAATTTGGTCTAGCCAGCCATTTATAATAGTGATGATCATAGTCGTACGTATCAGGAAGAATATCTTAAAGTTATTATGAAATTGAGATATTTGGAGACTAGTCCTGCTACTATGTGTTATTTGTTTGGGGGCAAGGTACTACTTTCTAACAATAATGCTTTTCTTAAGTTAAAGAAAGAGTAAACTTTTGGTACTTTATTTTCTTGGTTCTTCAGTTTAATTTTGTACCCAAACTCCCTACCAATGATGGTTTATTTACTTCAGAACTCCAGAGCTCCCTGGCAATTTGCAGTGGTGAGATTTTATGTGATGGTTGGAAGGCAAATTCTAAAACATAAGGAAAGTTTGCCATTGTCAGAAACGGCCCCCAGGAGACACATTTATCAAAAATGCATAATGAGAGTCAAAGGGTTGGAACATACGCTTGCTTTTTTTCCCTTTTTGGAGCCTGGGTGACAAGAGGAGACTTTGCCAATTAAAGATTACTGAGAGTCACTTTGTCAGGATAGCCAGATATTTCTTTAAATGAATGTCTTCATTTCCTAAAGGGGTCAAAACAACCTTGCTCCTCCTAATTAGGACACTCTGTGTCACTTACCCTCCTTGCCTCCTTCCCTGCCACCTGCCATCATTTCTTCCCACCTTTACTTCTCATGACTCGCCATCTCTCCCTCTCTGTCTGTTTGCCCTGGTTTTTCATGCTCTATTTATGTCTCTCTTTGCCTCTGACTACTTTTCCTTCACAGATCAGTAAATATGCCTGTTAGTCCCCACTCCAGTACACAGAGCACAAACCCACATGAACACACACCCACACAGACACACAGCAACGCACAAAGGTGTACACACACACACACACACACACTCAACATAAATATGTGCACAGGACAGACATACACACATGCCTACCACACACAGGAACTCACTTTCCCCTAGGTCACATAGCAACTTATTAGAGATGGAGTGATACTTGTAATTGTTAGTTAGCTCAGTAGTGCATATCTGGTTCCCTGTCATTTTTCTGTACCCAAATGACCAAGCATCATTGTAGAGATTGGGGGACAGAGTACCTAATTCCCTGAAACCTGTAAACTTTTAGTACTTTATTCCCTGAGAGATGCCCAACTCCCAACATGTGGCTTGAGTCAGTACCATCCTCCTTCAGTTTATTTGTCTGGCAATAGGTCCCAAGAGCATGGACATATTTAATATTAAACTGAAGAGAAACATATGGTCAGAAACTTCAGGATCTGCAGAACAAGGATCTTCCTCCTGTGGATCCTAAAGCTTATACAATTCTGTGACTTCTTTAACAAAATAATATAAATTTACAAACATGAATAAAATTCACAGTAAGACACTGGAGTCTTGGAGATCCAGCTCTCCTTTTCACACTCATTTTAAGCAACACATTGAAAAATACTTACATAGAAAGTTTCCCAATTCAACCTGGCTGCTCCTCTCTTCCTAGACCACTGCACTAGCTATCAGCTCCCATCCTTCTCAGGGGATCATGGAAAAGATGGGCCCTGAAGCTTCAGGAAATCCACTTCTCATGGGGGAATATGCCAAAGTCCCAGATTTCCTTCTTAGGTGGGGAGAGACTGTAACCATGAGTCAGGGGACACAGTCTTTCCCATCATTTCAGCTCCTGGCCAGTGCAGGGACACCACTCCCTGAGGTCCTCACCAGCACCTTGCAAACCTCTCATAGTTCAGTGCATTGAATCCCCAAAGCATGTGCAACACTCGGACTTCTGCACCTTCCTCTTCCATGGCTCTCAGTGAGCCCCACTGTTAGAGGAGAATGAACCTCTGCTGGGTCCCCACCGTGGGTGGCATCAGTCCCACTGGTTGCCGTATCTTAACATGGCCTGAAAAGCCAGAGTATTCTGGGCAGTTTTTATGAAAATAGGGACTAGGTGTTGTCAGGACCTGCCCGGAGTAAGTATCCTTGACCCCTTAATTCATCAGCAAATTGCCTTGAGAACTTTGGGTCTGGTCTGAATGTGTCACTTTAACACTCTGAGGACCACTGAGGGTGAAGGCGGCAGTGGCTTGGTGCTTCTTATCCTTTGAGCGCTCTGCCATGCAGCATGCGGAGCCTGCCCCTGGGGCTGCACAGATCTGAGTTCTGAGCTCTGATTCTGGCCCAGTCACTCACGGGCTGTGTGACCTGGAGCACAGGGACAAACTTCTTTCATCCTTATTTTGTCCTTTGTAAAATAGGGTTAATGACACTTTGGAGGGAGTAGAGGAGGTGATCACTGACTAGTGAAGCAACTCAGTTAAAGTAACATACATGTTCAAAGGTAAAATTGGCATTGGGGACACTTGAATGTCACATGTGTGATCACTTCAAAGATCATTTGGGTAATAATGATTAAGAAATAGTCAAAAATAACTTGAAGATATGCTGTCATCCATGTGCCAGAGGCAGGGTTTTGATTGGTCTAATTAAATGAGCATGGTCCCTTTCTTTATGCCTTACTCCTAATCTGTTATTCACTCTTTTTCTGTTGCATAATCAAATGGGGATGTTCATCAAATTTCAGGCCTGAACTCCTGTTTTCTTGTTATATATTCTCTCCTCTGTATCTCCTATATTAGTGATACTTGCAGATTTGCATTTCCAGAAAGGACCTTAGCCTGCATTCCTTCCTGCCTTCTCCCTCTGTATATATAGATTGCATGTGCCAATCAAACTGATTCTCAGAATTTGTAAAATATGCAAAGTGACAGGAAAGTTAAGACACTTTCTTTGAGGCAGTGAAAACTGAGCTGAACTTCAAAGGCATTGGCCAGAGAAGAGGTTAAGAAAGTATTTGGAATTAGAAGGGGCAGGGATTGCTGAGAGATTAAAGATCAGGGTGAAAGAAAGCAAGGGGCCAAGGATGACCCCTGGTTTCCAGCTTAGGAACCAGCTGGCTGGTAGTGAGGTCCACTGTCCAGAGAGACAATCCATGGTTTTTGGGAGTAGGATCATGGGGGGTGGCGGGGGGGTGGGGAGGGTAGCACCAGTTGTGATTCCATATTTGACATTCAGACTGGTTGAGTTTTGGATAACGTTGACACATCTACATGAGGATGCCAACTAGACAGTTTAGTCTGGAGCTTGCAGGACATGTCTGCGTTGAAAATATAAACATGTGAATCTTTTTCACTTAAATTGAAAGCATGAATGCAAATGCTCAGAGAGAAAGAATATAGAGCCAGAAAATAAAAAGCCTAGAAATCAAGAATGAGCTTCAGAATTTTAAAAATAAAAGAGGAATTTAGGAGAATGTGATTTGATCACTGGCACATAAAAGATGGCTCAACAGTGGCTGGTGATCATTAGGGTGGCCCCACAATTGGCCAAACTAAAGGTTGCCAACCAGATAGAATATCAAGGCAACACATATAAATTAGGACTCTGTGCTCAAATCAAGAGAAGGAAGGGTAGTTGGATTTATTCAGATTGCAACTGTGACAGATATTCATGCCAGGAAAAGAGAAAGACAGAATAATTTGAAGTATTGAATCAGTCAAGCATAAAAAGCCATCTAACTAATTGGCATTCTTGCCTATCAGTCTATTTCTACATATTACTGCATAAACTTTCCACACTATATCTTTTTTCATTTTGCCCCTTTCCTGTTCAGACAATTTCAGTGGCTCTCAGTTATCTAGGATAAAGTTCTGGATCCTTAGCTTGGAATTCAGAACCCTTCTCGATCTATGTGGCCTACCTTTCTAGCCTACCACTTTTTTGTTAGTTCTCTTCTAATTTTATTGGCCTATTCAATGATACCTAAATATGTCTTACACATCACCATCTATAGGTTTTTAATGAGTAGTTGAATATAATCCCCTTCATGCCCTTAGCAGTGAATGACCCTTTATTGTCTACCACTCATTTGAATCCACTAAGAGGTGGGATCCTGATACAAACTCTCTAATTGACAACCTTATTGAGAATGCCAGTTCTGAGGGAAGTATACTCAAGTAGGGTGTCAGTTTTGTGTTTGATGGAAAGTCTTATATCTCTCAGATGAAGGTTAGTTTTTGCCACTGAGTTGTAGCACTCTGAATACAATATATTGAAATATTGTAAACAGACAAGTTCATCTTTTGCGTCTATAGCTGGGCAGTAACCTGTCTAACTCCATGAATAGCAGAACTCTATGAATCCGTAAGTTCTTTCACATGAAAACTTCTTGAATTCCACATCAGAGTGCTCTGTGCTGGCCAGACTTTCAGAGTGAGAGAATATACATAATAGGAATTAGGGAGATGTGTTTTCATTCAACAGTATACATCAAAATATCTTTATTTTGCTTAAAGCAACAAGAGAAATCCCTAGCCTTTCTATTTGATTTTTAAAAAATTAATGCAATAACACAAATGAATTTGTCTCAAGGTGGAGGATTAATTGTCATAGCACACAAAGTACTACTTTGATAGAAAACTAGAACATCTCTCAGGATTGCCTTACAGAAGACTAACCTGTTTTCTCTTCTTGGTAAGGATGTTTGCACTCTCTGTCACTCTAAAGGTGAAGGGCATCAGAAGACACCCGACAGCCATGCCCCTGGACCACAGAAGAGGATGAAAATCCGTTTCCATTTGTTATCCTCTAGTATAAGCCCCTAATTGTTTTATTGTGCATTTGAACAGTGTTTCTTTTGAGGTCTGAAGTTGCTTTTAGGGAGAGTCAGTGCTCTGGTTGGCCTCTGGGTCATCCTGGGGCAGAGAGTGCTTTGGTCAGGTTTCTTTGTTTTCTCAGCTATCCGAACTCTTCCAATTTGTTCAGTGTTTGCGCTTAAGGAGGTCGGTGGCTGATGTCTTTTTAAATGTTTTTTCATTTTTCCTTTATTTCTTCATCATCATTGTCATTTGAGCTTACAGGTAGTGGTTGAGAATTGTTTGGTGTTGTGTTTTTTTAGAGTCAGTTTCTGGCTCTGCACTGTTTGTTACTAATACCTTTACATACAAATCTTCCATGCGAAGGTGAAGAAATGCAGACACTAGCCACTTCTGTTTCTTTCTCAGGCTTCGCTTCTCACATGGACAATTTTCTTCCCTTTCTGTTTTCCTCCATGAACTTCTCTATGGAGCTGAGCACTGCATAAAACTATAGAACAACAGTGGAAACTCCCAGAGTCCTTGTGTAAGAGATCACTCTCTTCACAGCGCACGCTGGCATGAGCACGCCCTCCTGGACCGTGGACCTGCTGCATGGTCAGAACGTGCTTCTCTTGGAAGAATGTTCAAGGAATACAGAAACTATTTCAGACCACTGCACCATCATGTGCTTTCCTGGACACTGGGTTAGTCCCAGTTCTTAAGTAATTGGTTTTTAAAGCAACTCCCTTTCACCTAAAGCCCCATTCCTATATCAAATGAGGGACTTACAAATATGCCACTCACATACTGCCCAATCAGGTGGAGAGAAATGGAAATACAGAATTGTAGTTAGAATGACCTAGGTTTAAATCTTGGACACTGTTTTTTTTATGGCTCTGTCTAGTTTGTATGGAATGCCTTGAGTTGTCATTTCATCATCTGTACAAGTGGGGTGATGACACTTTTCAGGAGAACTGCAGAATTGGCAGAGATGACCACTGTGTCACTTTGCAAATAGGCAGGAGATGCTCAGTAAGCATTTGACATCTTCTTCCCAAAATCTGCCCTCGTTTGCACCTCCAGCTTGCTCTGGACTGGTGTGTGGTCATAGGTCAGAACTTGCAGCCAAAGCCTATTATAAAATAAGCAGATTTTTCATAAAAATAACATTTCATAGGTGATATGTCATATTTAATGCTAAGGTAAATAACTTATTTAAACTCTGCACAAATATATTTTCTCTTATTCTAGTGAAAAGAAAAATATCAAATGTATAGAATCACTTTGAAATAAGAATGTGTAATATATAAGTAAAGAAAACATAATAATATAATACTAAACACATAGCATTTTGCTGTGCCAGGCACCATTCAAATCATTTACGTGTATTAGC
Source organism: Manis javanica (assembly GCF_040802235.1). Lineage (NCBI taxonomy): Eukaryota > Metazoa > Chordata > Mammalia > Pholidota > Manidae > Manis > Manis javanica. The sequence continues at coordinate 68,754,615 of NC_133162.1, forward strand.
TCATTTGATTCTTGCCACAACGGCTTCATAATTTGTGAGACTTGGTGCAAATAAAAGTTCAGAACCCCTTGTTTAAAAATGATTAAGAATGTCAAGGTGATGATGTCAGAACATTAGACCAAGTTCTGAGCCCTTCAAAGCAAAGCCCTTCAAAACTGCACAGGTTAAATGCCCTAGTCATTGCATAAACTCCATGAGATGAATACTATTTTTTTAATGTTTTAATGTATAAGAATTGAGACATTAATTCACCCAAGGCCACAGTGGAAGTGGTGAAACTGAGATTTCATCTATTCAGCCTGTGTCCAGAGACATGCCTTCATCCACTTAAAAATGTCTTTCCCTTATGCAATGACTTTCAGCTTATAAATCACTTTATCCACATTATTTTATTTTAAAAAGAGAGGCATTATTTCAGAGCTGTGAAAATGTCTATGTTGACATGATCTTATAATATACTATATTCGTCCACATGGTTATCAGTGTCCTGCTTGGTCCAAGCAAAAAAAGAACCAATGAAAGGCATTATCCATGTAGCTAATAATACCGAAGCTAACTGGGACTTACCAAGTACTAAACGGAGCTAGTTGAAGCCCTTTAACCTATATTAACACTCGATAATTTTCACTAACACTGTATGAGGTAGGTGCCAGGAATAAATACTTTGAGCAAAGCCACACAGCTAATCACTTCTGAGGCTAGAGTTTGGACCCAGGTTGGCTGGAGTGAGAGGCCAGATCTTTAGTATCACCCTCTGCTCCTTTCTTGACAGAAGAGGCATGAGGTATGGAAACCTTTCCCACTTCAATATAACAGAAATCTTAGGCCAGTGTTTTTACTGAGAGCTGGTGCAAACTTCAGCTGAGATTACCATAAGACCAGTGCTCTATTTTACTTTTCTAGGACAGAATAGTCTCTTGAAATCAACCAATAATGTCTTTATCACTTGTCAATAAATGTGACACATTCTAAAATGAAGAAGTTACTCTTGGTTTCCTTGCTATTGAATGATCCGTTCCTAAGTAAACTTAATAACTAATGTAATCTGAGTGAATCAATGGGAGATGTTCTCCGTGGCTGATAAGAGTGTCTGGGACTCTCCTTGGCCCATAGTAGGCACAAAATAAATATTTAGTGATTTACAATCCCCCTTCTTCTGGAGGAGAACTGTCCCCACCGTTTGCATCTCTTGTAATTCACTAGTGCTTGTGAAGCTCCTCAGAATAGATTCCAGATCCCCACTATTTCTTTCCCCAGCACCCTGTGCAGGCTCTGGTGTGCCCTAGGCTCTCAGTGACCCCTTGCTGAATAGAATGCCATGAAAGAAAATGAGGGGGTTTTAAAGGCATTGATAGCTCTCAAGGGTGATGAAAGCCATGGATTCAGAAGAAAATTTGGAGAACAAAAGGTTTAGAAAGGTCACTAGAGTAGGAGGGAAACAAAACAACTTTGAAATACTCTTCTCTCTGAAACACCATCCTCTCACCACTTACTGTTTTTCAGGCACAGGTAGGTTAGAAACTAAGCATGACAGTCATCACAATCCTTGTCGCATGCCCACATTTATTTCCTGCTTTTTGGAGCTCCCATTGTGTTTGTGGACATCACACTGTTCATTTAGAGAGAAATTGATAGATAGGGGATATTTTTATATTTATCTAGTGAAGAGATGTCTTGATGGTTGGGGTCACCCTGTTTAGGGTAAATTATAGCGTTTGTGCCTACTAGTTGAATGACCTTGTATGATTTAGCAGAGATAGCTTCTTTATGGATGAGGATTGCTGATGAATTGATTGTTTTTTAAAGTATGATAATCAGGAAAAAAAAGTCCTGAAAATTCATACCTCTCTTAATATGTTACATTAATCTTAAACATATGGATTTGTCAAACTTTTGATGTAGATATAAGGCTTTTCTTGAGTAATGGCCTGCTAATTGAATTTCTTACAAAAATCACTCCCATATATATAATCTTTACATATAAACTGTAATTTCTAGTTTCAGTTTCTTGAATAGGGCAAGACTAAAAGTCTTGGCCAAGGATGCTATGGGCATAATTTGACAGATATTCACCACACCCCCTCTCCCAACAAGTTGTCTCTGTACAGGTGCAGACTGTGTTTTAATTTTATTTTTCTCCCTTCCTCTTTTCCTCCTTTCTCTATCTTTCCCTCTCCCTCCTTCTCTTTTTTTCGCCTTGATCACAATCACAATCCCTACTATAGAATTTTTTATAAGTTTCATGAAATAAAGAAATTAATAATGGATAAAAATTGCTGACTATATGTATCATAATTCCTCCAGGTGGTAAAGATACCTTGAGACAAGTGCTGGGCATAGAAGCCACAGGGCATAAATCTGCAAAGAAGTAAAAAGCTAACCTTTTCAAACAATATTGCTTCTCTCTCACTTACCAACTTTACATTTCCCTGTATGGCCCCGGAAGATGACTGGTTAGCCAGAGACGGGTAAGATTCCTCAAGGGAGGAACAACCTAAGACAGGCACAGTCGCAGGGGGGCCATCAGGTGAGAAATTGGGGAGCAACAGTGGTGAAGCTTAGAACCTCACCCCACCCTGTGTTGAGAGAAAGCTTCTGCATCCATGGATACTTTATTGCTCTGTCTAGCTCAGATTAGCACATAGTCTACAGGCACACACCTGATCATCTACAGTTGCTCTCTTACAACACTAAACTATGTTTTCTACCTTTATCTTGCAGCTACCTACCACTTCAGCAGTTTATTAAAAATAAAAATAATAATAATAATAAAGGGAAAAATGTGGGATCCACATATAAATCAAGTATAAAAATCAAACGAATATTCATATTTGACCTGATTGTTTATAGTTCATAATGCATGATCAGAACCGAAAGTTTCTGTGATGAATGCCCTTGTACTGTTCACCATGTAAGAACTTATTCACTATGTAAGAATTCGTTCACTATGTAAGAACTTGTTCGTTATGCTTCAGAAGATTGGAGACTGACGAGAACTAGGCTTGAGATGGATTAGTGATTGCGCATTGAGCATTGACCCCCCTATACAGAATTTTATTGTTGTTAACAACCATTTGATCAATAAATATGAGAGATGCCCTCTCAAAAAAAAAAGGCATGTAATACCCCCACCCAGAGATAAAACAGTATTAACATCTTAAGAGTATTTCTTCTTCCTAGTGTTTGTAACCCAAACTATCATAGGAAAAGGGTTAGGTCATTTTTAAACAGTATTTATAAAGACACTTAAAACTTCCTGCTTAAAATAGAATGGAAATGTTTACCGAAGTGGAAGAATTTATCTCAGCATCCGACTAATTCTGTTTTGACAATTCTGATCTTTACAAATGCAGTTACAGAATTAAAGAAACCCACATTTAAACATTAGTGAATCCCATTTTAAAAAGTCATTGGTTTAGAACCACCAGGAACATTTGCCATTCAAGGTTTTTTAAAAACTGGAATCTATATAAAGATGATAGTAAGTAGATGTGTGCTTTTCCATATGGAGAGGAAGCAGTTTTAATTTCGATGCCCATATAAACTAGAAAAAGTATTCAAATGATAAAGTGGCTAATTGAGAAGAGAAGTTTGGATTTGAAGTAAAACTAGCAAAATTAAAGTTGAAAAACATTATTTCACCTTAAATCAGAAAAAAAAATTGCTGACTATAATACTTAATATATTAATAACATTCAATAAAAATATCATTGTCAGGGATTTTGTTCTCTTCAGATAAATTCCCAGGAGTGCAATTTCTGGGTCAAATTAGTATTTCTATTTTTAGTTTTTTGAGGGACCTCCATAAGGCTTTCCACAGTGGTAGCACCAATTTGCAGTCCCACCAGCAGTGTAGGAGGGCTCCCATTTCTCCACATCCTCACCAGCATTTGTTGTTTCTTGTCTTTTGGATAGTGGCCATTCTAACTGGTATGAGGTGATATCTCACTGTGGTTTTAATTTGCATTTCTCTGATGATTAGCGATGTGGAGCATCTTTTCATGTGCCTGTTGGGCATCTGAATTTCTTCTTTGGAGAAGTGTCTGTTCAGGTCCTCCACCCATTTTTTGATCAGGTAATTTGTTTTTTGGGTGTTGAGGTGTATGAGTTCTTTATATATCTTGGATGTTAACCCCTTATCAGATGTGTTGTTTATGAATATATTCTCTCATACTATAGGATGCCTTTTTGTTCTGCTTTTGGGAGGGAAGTCGGTGGGGGAGAGACAGAGGGGGCAAGGGACTGTTGAACCACTGTGATGTACATTTGATAATAAAAAATAACAATAATAATAATAAAGAAACTGTGACATACTGGAAGAGAAGAAGGAGACATGACAATTATGGTGTGGTATCCTGGATTGAATACTGGAACAGAAAAAGGACAGTAGTGGAAAAACTGGAGAAATCCAATAAAGTCTTCAGTTCAGCTAATGGTACTGTATCAATGTTAATTTCTTAGTTTTGATAAACATACCATGGTTGTATAAGATGTAACATTAAAAGAAGACTGATGAAGGTTATATGAGAACACTCTACTCTTTGCAACTCATCTATAAATCAAAAATTATTTCAAATTGAAAAGTTAAAAATAAGGAAGTCATTATTTTTATCATTATTGTTTTTTTATTATTATATTTCTATAGATGCAAAGTAAGTTGGTGTCTTTAAGCTAATATTAAAGAGATTGCTAAGGAAACTTAGATGAGATTTTTAGCAAAGTTCTGTAAATTGAAAAACTGTAACTAGCTGATCCAACCTACCATCCTACCTTCCCTTACAGTGAGAAAAGACTCTGTAGACTGGTTTAAGTTGTCCATCCCTTTCTATTGAAATATTTGTGCTCATATGGAGTTTTTATAATTAATAGTTGTATTTTTGTAGGGAAATTGTTATGCTCTCAGAAAAGAATGAAGTTGAATTATTTTAGTCCAAAGCTGTTTAAGAGATTGAGCTAGAAAACTAACTTTCTCGCCTGCTTTACTTTTCTTAAACTGTGCGCAAGCAAACTGGTATTGAGGAAAATGCTAGCTTATGGGCAAGAGCACTGAGGTACAATTTATCTGAATGCTCTACAAGTGAGTTCACAGCTTTGCAAAAAGGATGCTTCCTACAAAATCACTCCTGGACATACATTCAAAATACCCCTGTGTCCATTGTTTAAAGTATCAGGTTAGGGATCTCACCCAGCAATAAAGTAGCATTAGCTCCCCATAGGTGGGTAATCCTATTATATTTAGACAGAAGGAAACATTTTAATAAATTCAGATACAGAGCTTAAAGCAGAAGGATTGAGGAAGCGGCACATTAACTCAAGGATAATGGATAATGTAACCATTCTCCAGCCAAGCAAATAAATTATAAGTCTTTATTGTATCACCATGAATAGTTCACACTTTAATTTCTCTTAAAAGTGATGGCTACATGATTCCAAATTAAGTCAATTTAACATGTCTTTTTATATCATTTCCTATTTTTGAAAAATACTTAAATTTGAACCGAGAGGCAAGTTTATATAATGCCAGTTGATGCTTTAGGGGGATGTATCTTTAAATCGATACCTTCCCTTCCATTGCCAAATTTCAAGACTGAACTCTAGAAGTAAGCCAATAATGGATTCCCATTGATGGAGCAGAGGAAACAATAATGTTTAGTCAATTTTACTGTTTTTTTCTGTCCTTTAGTTTTAATACTCCCTTTATATATGACACTCTATAAGCCAAAGACAATGTTAATAAAAGTTTTCAATATATTCCAAGTACATGTTCTAAGCAATTCATGGAGAAAGATACTGTGGTCTTGATAAAAGTTCTAGAAGAACTTGAGAGGGCAGGAGGTGTTTCGTAGAGGAGGTGGGATGAAATCTGTATCTGGCATGAGAGAGAGGAAAGAGGGATGGGGGTGGGAGGCATGAGACAAAATCTAGCAAAGATACAGAGCAAATCATTCCAGAAACAGTTTGACTACATAGAATTTGTAGGAAGTACCAAGGGAATAGATTTGGGGCAGATTCTAAAGGGCCCTGAGTGCTATAATTAGGAACTAGAACATTTGCAGGATTTTTCTTCAAGGGTATAGCTTATTAGTGGGTTTAGGAAAATGAATATAGGGGATGGGGAAGGAAGGTCATCTAAGAAATTAGAAGTTCTTGCCATTGAATATTGAAAGGTAAATGAGTAAAGGAATATCAAAGATGAATGAGCAAAACAATATAGATGACTGAATAGGTAGAGGGCCCCTGAAACTTAACCACACCAACTAGCAAGAGCCCAGCTGTTTTCCCTGCTGATCATCTCTGCTTCTTAGTGGCTCATGCAATTTTAAAGCAAGAAAAAAATAATAAAATAATGATGAAGCAGATGCATTGTGCAAGTGTACCTTGGGATGAATAAATTATAGAAACTGCACTACAGTAGGAAAGAAGGAAAGGAATCATTGAAAGAAAATGACCTCATGATTTTCTCATAGAGTTCAAACTCAGTTCTGTTTAATACAAAGCAAGTAGGTACTCTTGGTCTCGAAAGCCTTGGGAACCTGTGGTAGAAAGATGCTATAAGAGACGGGGAAAAAAAATGCTTTTGTTGGCTAGCCACCCTTCCCTGTGTAACTCCTTGCCCCTGAATATTCTATCTCCAGTATATTCTCCAAAGGAATATTTCTGTCAGTTCTTCCACTTATAAAACTGCTGATGACCGTCCGTCCTTCTTGTCCTACAGTTGAATTCTGTCTCTTTTTGGTGGCATACAGGACTGTCTGTCCCTGCAGAGCTCTCCAGCCCTATAGCTGAGTCCAGCCCAACCAGGAGACTTGATACTTTCAAAAGGACCATGCATGTGTAGTTTCTTGGGCTCATAGTCCTTCCTCATCTCATCGGTCCATCACCCTTGACCCAGTGCTCACTCAAGCATCTTCCCAAGAAGCCTTCTTTGATCTTCTCCTCTCTTATAACAGTTAAACCACCGTGCTCACATTTATGATGTTACTGCTATCTAGCAGGTACTGTTCAAAGTATTTCACAGGTATCTTAACTTAGCTTTACTGTTGGCTAACCAGTCCTCCTTCATAGTACCATTTTGCACTGAATGTATTTCCATTGCTGTTCAATGTACTTGTATATGTACTGGTATATGTCTGTGTTCCCTTTCAAACCGTGAGAGTTCTGATGGCAGGCACCTCTCCTGTTATGTCTGGAAAATAGAAATGATCACATCTCTAATAACAACTCATACTCATTAATAGTAACTTTGTGTTAGGCATGGTCCTATCAGACTTAGGTGTCACCTAACCTTCATAACAGCCCTTGGAGAAGGTACTACTAGTTTCTCCAACTATAGAGAATCACATGAAAATTAAATAACATGGAATTTAAAATGTAAATCATTTAGTTGTAGCACATGAGAGGTTTCCAAAAATATTAGCTATTATTACTCATATGAGAGATGTTAGTAATGCGTATATTTGACTCCATGCAATCAGCTCGGAATTCAAAAGACTTGAATCCTGACAGCCCTTCATTTTGATGTATCTTTTTTTTAAAATCATTTTCCTCACAATAAGATCGCATTTCCACTTGGTTTGGCAAAATCACCTAAAATATGATCAATGTATATATACTCTCGTATATTAAAGAAGTAAGTATTTTGGTCCTGAAGAGAGCAATAAGTGAGCCAGGATCAGGAATGTAAATGTCAGTGAATAATGAGTGATGGGGCATGAGACATATTCTTGGATTTCCCAGAGAACCAAACACTTGGGTCCTGATGACTTCATGTTAAAGAAACACAGGTAGAATCATTTCAGCATTCCTGCTGACAGGCTTCTGTTCTCAGTCAGTAAGCCATCAGACCCTCTGGAGCAGCCATTTTAGGTCAATCGTGACATTTGGCCTCATTAACCACTTTGGATTCATCTTAAGACTTTCTTATTTATAGTCTTCCTAAGGCTTAATGGGCTTCAAAATGTACTTTGCCCTGGTTCACGTTGAGTCTTCCCAAGCTCTATGCTTTTACTCAGCAGGCAGCCGTTTGACTGTCAGCTTTTACATTTTTCTCTACAGGGCAAGGAGAGCCTGGCGGCTGCTCCTGGATACACAATTAACATTTCCATGTCCCTGTATTCCTGCTTGTAATTATTCTTTATGCCATCTTTGTTTCCTCTGCCATCAGGAATAGAGCAAATCAGCGCAGTAATTCTGACATAGTTCTTTATGCTTTAAGAGTATCAGATTTAAATTATTTATAATATAAATACATTCTTCCAGTAGATTCCTGTGACTCTGTTTTTTTGTGTGTGTGTTTGTCTGTTTTTCTTTTTTTTCTTGGAAGTAGAAAGTAGACTAAATCCTGCAGAGTTGTCATGGTTTGGAAAGATAGAGGAGGGGCCCTGGAGGTGAGGGGAGTTTGGGGGCCAAAGATAACAAGGCAGGAGTCAGGCTGGGTGTTGGTAGATGTGTGTGGATGTGTGTGGGGTGGAGGCACATGGATGGATTAGGGGAGTAATATCAGGGGTGGAGATGAGGGAATAAGATATCAATAGAGTAAGAATGGATCTGGGGAACAAATCACATCTTTAATTCATCTAACCAGCCACCCAGCAGAGATTGTTTCCTTCCCAAACCTGATGTTTTTATTTCCCTACTCTGGATCTTTCAAAGAGTCTCTGGCATCTTCAGCTAAATTTCAAATTATTTCTCCTGTGATTTTCAACTCTGTAGGGCCCAACACAAGTGATATTTCTAAACTAATCTTCAGTCGTTTTTCTCCTACCATGCACCTCACCTTTCAGCCACATCCAGCAACAATATGAATAAATCACTGAACTCATAAAGCAAACTCAGCCCCCACGTCACCACCCATGTATTCTCCTCCTCCGATCTGCCGCCTCTTGAGTGCACTTAGGGACTCCTACACAGTATTCAAGATAGAGAAAAACATAACTCATTGTCTGTATCTTTCCCCAGGCATAATTATTCACTCCCCTCATGTGCCCCCAGTGTCCTTGAGCATTATCTGTATGGTAGCACTTACTGCAACATACTATGTTTATGCACTTACATGTCTAACTTGTCTTGAGTTGACTTGAGTTGAATGAAGTTTTTATTCACCCATGATCCCCCTGAAGATTTCATGGTGCCTGGCTGGTAGTAAGCGCTCAAGCAATGTCTGTCAAAGTGCTTAGAATGGAGAATCACTATAATTCTTTATTCTAGGAAGTCCTGAGCATTGGTGATATAATCAGACTGGTTATTGTTTAATTAATGCTTTCTACTAGAGGTTTTTCTTTAGTCAGTCTTCAAGATTTTGTTGGTTAACAAGTATTTTAAAGATCCTTAGGGCCAAAATTATTTATAGAAAATCACTCCTGTGATCATTCACTTAGAAAGGATTTACTGAATGATTCCAATTAATGAGCTAATTTCAGTGTCCTGAATCATAATAATATTTATTCCCTAAGAAATAAATAAATTTCTGCATATAAATTAGAATTTTACTAAATAGCAGGTTTATAAATCAAGTGATTTAGAATGGCATTCACCTAGAACTAATCTGTAAGTCTTTTTTTAGTGAGAAATGAAAAACACAGCTTCAATAATTTTAGATGTAATTTCCATACACTTTTTGTTATTGAATATTATAGGTTGATTTCTGCTCCTGATACACTTTAAAGTTGTTTAAGCATATAAAAGCCCCACTGTGATTTTCCACAGATAGACAAGAGAAAGAGTCCAAGTACAGGACTCTAATTTATGTATCTGAATCCCTAATCTTTTAAAACCCTCACAAGTCTCTCTTTAGCAGAGAGAATGTTTGTGATTGTTAAGAAGGAATCTGACCTGTCTTAAAAAATAAAATAACTTATATTTGAAAATAAAGAAAATGTTAGGTGGTACCTTTCATCAATCAACACTGATAAAATGTTGGCAATTCCATAAGGTTCACCTAATATTTACAGCTTGATTCTTCGGAAGAAGGACTGAAGGAACTTCAAGTTAAATCTTCAAGTAGTCTCCAACAATATCTGAGAAAGAACGATAATGTGAATGCTGCTATACTGAGTATGTATGTTCTTAAAAACCTTTGTAATCTGGAAAAACAATGGATTGTTCTCCTGCACTAAGTACATCATGGCAGAACAAATTTAGACTGCTTTCCATTCATCAGTTAATGCATATAAGTCTTATGCAAATTTAAAAGGCTTCAGAAACTCAACTACCATAAAAACTATGATTAGTGAAGATTGACAGTCTACCAGATGCTTAGGGATTATGACCTAAGCCTTAGTAGGAGTCTGGACAGGTTCTGCTTCAATAACAAAAAGGCCTCTACAATCATAGCAACCTAATACAATTATCATTTAAGTTATGCTTATAATTTTCATGTGGGTTGAGTGACACTCCAGGGAAAACTTTGGCAAAGAACACTGCAGGGTCTGTACAAGGCTTTCATTGCCTCAAACTGAAATAATCTGTGTTACTTTCAGGCATACTTCATTGGCTAAAACTGTGGCCTCACTTAATTGGCAGGGAAAAGAGAAGTATAATGAGTGAAGAAAGGGGAAAAGAATCAGATATAGGTGAGCTTTGGACATATCTACTAGAGATTTTAAGACTCTAGTAGACTTTGTACATTTTATTTACATTTCTTACTCTTGCATGCCCACATCTTCCCAGTCTTCTTTGCCATCTGGGGCAAATGAAGACGAAAGCCTGAAACCCAAAAGGCTTCCTTTTCTTGAAACTATTTCATGATGACCAATCATTTTCCTGTTATTTCTTGCCACAAGAACAGCATTTTGCCCCATCAATTGTCTTCATTTCATAACTCAGTTTTGTCCACAGAAGCATAATGAACTACCATGTCCATCAGAAAATCTCTGCTGGGTAGTAGAATGGCCCAGGAGAAAGCATGTGTATAGGGAGAGTCTCTTCCATTAAGGGAAAATTTGGATTTCAATAAAGTGTTTTCCTTAAACTTAGTACTGGCCACATTTTATTTCCTGTTCTCATTTCACAGGATAGTTAGGGAATCTTAATTCCAGAAGCAATTGACATCTATTCTCTCTGCCTGGATGGGTGAGGGTTGCCTCCCCATCAGCTGTCCCAATGACATAATATTCATAAATGGATAAGATATTATTACATGCAGATGGAGAAGGGAGTGGTTCTCGTTTGTATGTTCTCTCTTAGCAAATATGTTACTATCTATGAGAGAAATCGTCAATTGCATATTATAAAGCAGAAGCTACAGCTTTATTTATTCTGCCAAAATATGAACTGAACAAAACGTTCATTGATTTATAAAACAGAAAACTTATGGAATTTGTGCTAAAATGAAACTGACAACATTCTGTCTCACTACCTGTATCTGGCTGATCTGCTCTCCCCCGTCTCATTGTAAAGTTATCATCATCTGAAGCACAAATTTCTCCCTGTACCTTCAGTATTTTATTATCTGCCATATTTCATTGCATTTCCTCTATTTATTTCTTTAGCCTTTTAGAAGTGATTTTAAAATAGAGTTCATCTCTTAAAACCACATTGCAGTCTTGCAGTAGAGTGTCTGAGTTCCTTGCCCATTCTTTCTTTCTGTCAATGTGTCCCTCTGCTTTACTTTTCTTCCCCGCCCTTCTCCTGCACCGCCTCCTCTCTGACCCCTTTCTTCTCTCTTCTCTCTTTCCAGCCCCTCCCTCTTCCCTTTCCCCCTCCCCTTACGCAGAACTGGCTTATTATTATTCACCTGAATCAGAATAGCATTCCTGAAAACAGGAAGCATGAACAACTTGAAAAAAAAAAACAAGAAGTTGGTTTCTAAACAGTTCTCAGTGAAAGTACAATATTTTGAAGATATGCAAATATTCCCTGGTTTCATACTTCACCCACCTTGCAAAATAGCTTAGTAATGCAAAACCCATATGAATGGATACTAATTGTGGTCATGGGCTCTTGACCCCTGTTCCTATTGTCTTAGCACCTCATCTCCACTGAAATACTTCTGTTCTAAAATTAGATATTACCTGTATTTGGTTTTCTCTAGCATCCCCTCCCCTCTACATACACACATCCAAATCCTGGCTTCTGACAAACAACAATATCTCACTGTAAAAGTAGCTTTTCTAGAGTTACGGGACCAAGACTCACATTTGGTATATTAAGACCAGGCCAGAAACATAAATAGACACATAACAGGATCTCAACAAATCTCTTTGATTTTTGTGGAGAACAGTAATCTCTCCATTTTTCTTCCTCTCTCCAGTACCTATTTCAAAACATGAACCACCTTTAGAAAAAGGATGAAACTTATATTGCTCTCATAGTACATGTCAAGAACTACTTTAAGCACAGTACGTGCACTTTCCTGTCCACTTCAAATCAGTGAAGGAAGTGCTGCAGTCCTCTGGTGATGAGGAACTCAAGTCCAGAAACAGGTAACTTGCAGAGGCACACAGTCATGTAACAGTGGAGGGATTCCAGTCTAGGGCACGTTATTGCACCCGTGTCCTTTCCCACACACTGTATTTCCTCCCCTAAAATAAGATTTATCCAGTACTTTCTATTTCCTGGCTTATTATTCACCTAAATCAGGATATTTGGGAAGAATAATCATTATCAACTTAACTTTAAAAAAGCAGCACATACATTTAGTTTCACATACACTTCTCCTAATAAGGAAGGCAACATAATGATTATTTCTATTTTTACAGCTAAGAAAACTGGATTATAGAGAATGTGTATAACTTACCTACCATCTGTTGGTAAATAGAAGATATAGAACTAGAAATTCGGACTTAAACAGCTTCTAGTTCAGCATGTTTAAAATTATATTACTATGGGGACTCTCTTGTTCCCTCCTGGCGTGAGCCGGGAGCTCTGTCCTTTCACTTTATCTCTAAATAAAAGCCTGGACTTTGCTCTCAAAAAAAAAAAAAAAATTTATATTACTATGTTTTTCATTAACAGGAAAAAAAATGGAGTGTGCTTCGTGAGACAGTGAGGCAGATAGTTCCCTCACAGGAGGATTCATGGCCATCAAAATGGTCAGCAGAGGGTATGGCATCGGGGTGGAAAACAGCAACAAGCAGGCAGTCCTCGCTGTTTGAGGCACAATGTCTCCAAAGACGAAGCTGCTGTCCCCCAGGCTGCCCTTCTGACTCCTGTCAATCCTGGCTTTTCATAGTTAGGTGTTGACCTATTGGACCTGCCCTGCTCATTTCCAAACAATCACATCTGACTTTGTCCCAATTGTTTTTCCTTCTTGACTATTCAAGGGCATGAAATCCTGCTAAAGCGCTTTTTCTTTTTTTCATTTTCCGTCACAGAAGTCACGTGCTACATGCCGTCAAACCAACAGGATCTCTCGAGTATGAGCAAGTTTATGACTAAGCACTATTTTTTAAGCAAATTTCCAGACTCAGGAAATGAAAAACTCTTTTATTTAATAAATGGTTAATGATAATAATTTCATTTGTTTAGAGAAGGGAGAAGAGGAATTATTATGTATCGCTGTTCTTCCAATACTGGAAGTGAATATTCTTATTTTAAATATGCAAGCATTGTTCCTGCCTGGAGAGTGCTGCTGGAGGAGCCCGCTTGCCCTGGTCTGCAGCCTGGCTGCCTCTCTTACCAGCTGTGTGATACTGAGTAGGTTACTGAATCGCTCTGTAATTCAGTTTTCTTTTAAAATGGAGATATTAATACTCTCAGTGTCATAGGACTATGGTTAAGTATAAATAAAATAATATATATAAAGGACTTATCATAATTCTGACACATACTAACTGCTCACCAAAAGTTAATTTTTCTTGATGCTATATTTTAAAGATATATGTTTTGTTAAGATGCTCACAGCTCTTTGAGTGACTTTGTTCTTATAAACATATTCTAAGTAGTTATGCACCCAAGTATGAACAAAGATATGTATCTAAGAAGAGGTTTACTTTACTGAGAATCTGAAAAAAACAAAATTCTTACAAATTGGGACATGTATAGATAATATATGGTACGTTAATAACATCTTAAAACAGCCATTAACCATTGTGATCTCAAATGATTAATTCATGGAATAGAAACTTTTTATATTTAGGAAGCACAAATGTAGATATATATACTTTAATTCCCATGAAACAAAACATGTATGTACATTGGGCAGACACCAAAATATTATCATTGATTATGGTTAAGTGGTCAAATTGTGAATTACTTTATTTCTTACTTACACTTTTTCTATTTCCCAAATTTTCTGTATTAAGTCTGTATGATCAGAGCATTTATATGTATACATGTATGTATGTATTTAAGGTGGTTCTGTCATCTGACCTGGTAATTTATAATTATTTAGTACACCACGTAATTCTTCACTGTTGAGTAATTTTATTTCTGATACTTTAGGAAAACAAATAGGGAGGAAAGGAAAAATATGCACTAAAATGTAAATTTAGCATGATACAGAAAACAGAAATTAATATAACAGAGGAATAATATTTGTAGAAATGTTAAATATATTAAGACATAGTGACTAAATATACTAGTATAGAAACTGCATATGTTATGAGAACAAAGCTGGATATGGCTATATACAGGAATGCACACATATATATATAATTTCTAAAATATATATTTTTAAAAATCTGTGACTAGATAAAGAGCTGGAAGAAAATTCTCTAAGTCTTAATAGTAATTACTTTTGGAGAACAGGTTTTCCCATTCTTCTTTCTTTTATTCTTCATTTTCCAGATTTTCTACTATAATGTTACTTATCTTTGTAGTGAAGAAAGTAAGAACACTGTATTAAATGGATATAATTTGACAAATATTTTCTTAAGTTCCCCAAAGCAGATGTTTTCTGCCTCTTCCTGTATCATGTGGCTGCCCTTTTATTTCATGCAGCAGATGACAGCTCTGCTCTTGTCACTTGGAAGTGCTGCTTTATGCACTATCTGGGGGAGGCTCTCCCTTGAAGCCTTTACCTGCGTGTGAGCTTCCTCCAGAGCCTTTTTGAGTCAGCACCTCCAACTGTGGCCCAAGATGAGAAACTATGTACTAAATCACCTTGACAGTTGTCTGTTTGCATTATATCATCTCCTACCTGTGTGCTGACACCACATTCCTCATATCCCTTATTTGCTGCCCCCAAGTACAGGCATATTCTCAGACAGAATGGAGATCATTTTGCTTTGCAAAAAAAACACACCAAGGGTAGAAATATCTTCCCAGAATTTCCATGCAAAATTATTATTATTTTTTTAAACAGGGATAGGGCCTCAAGAAGTAAAACCAGGTTGTGTTCTACCTTGTGTAATTTGATGGTATGACTCCCAAGTATTTTCCCCAGTGGCCATGATGGCGGCAAAAAATTCCCCTTTATGCAGAAAGGAGTCACTGACAAATTTATAATAAGTATATACATGTATATATTTAAAATATATATCTAAGATGATTATGTCACCTAACCTTGTATTCATAGTTATTTAGAATGAATTAGTTTGAAAGGCAATTGCTTTAAGTGAAACAGGATGAGGGTGGGGAACAAACTCAGGTGAAAATTACAGAGAAAAAGTCATTTGGGAAGGAAAATAATAAGTTCCTCTTACTGATCCATTCTTCCAAGAGCTAGCCATACTTGTGTTAAAGAAAAATACATCTTCCTAATATCTGACCAGCATTTTCTGAGGTTCTCCTAAGCAACAGGCATGAAAGGGGATGCTAGCAGGTAGAGAATGCCAGACACACGCCACCCTATGGGAACTTTCAGTTAAATGGGGAAAACAATGACAAGAACCAAGCGAAAGATCTGGAGCTTTGAGAGAATTTGACCAGCTGTTTCTGGGCAAGAAAAAACTAGCATGTGGAAAGCCTTGGCTTTCCCTTAGTGAATTTTACTATTTTCATTAAAATTGATGGCACATTATTGTCCAGTCTGACTGCTGACCCTTGAAGGTCATTATCTATGATTTACTTACAGTGAACTTTCCTTCACTTTTCCCTTACATGCCTTAGCTACTTCCATCAGCCCATCTTACTCTGCTCATTTGTTTATAGGTGTGCCTCCCACTTCTAGGCTGAAAATGTCAAAGGTTATAGTCTAATTACCAGGTGCTGATACACAGATAAATATTCAGTAAATGTGGATTAAATGAGAAAATAAAAAATTAGTCCACATCTTGAGTCTCATATAAATTAATCCTATTTTTTAAAGGCACCCAGTAAACACAGATGCTTATAATGGACTTGATTTTTTGTTGAAATCAATTGACATAAATGACAGCACCAACACAATTTTAATATGGTTGCAATTGTTAGATAGCAAAACAGGAGAAAGTGTTAGGAAATCCAGAAAATTAAGCCAAAGTGTGCTTAGGGGAAACAGAGTGAGAAACGTTGTCAAACTGAAGAACGGTCTTCCAAAAAATTATAAAGACGTCTCTGTTCCTGAGTTGACCTGGTTCTCGTCTAGAAAACCCACTAGTTCTTTCCTGATCTCTCCCTCTTCAAAAGGAATAGGACATGCATATTCATTTTCCACTACTAGAACTGAGAGGCCTTCACAAACACCACAAACATTTTTATGTTAATATCGTAGTTTTTAATGTGACTTTAATGAGTTTGAAATTGGTTTAGCCCCACAAATATGTGGGAAGAGGTAAAGAGCAAAGAGAATCTTTGTTGGTTGTGGGGGAGGGCCAAGGAAAAGCAGCCTTCAGACCTGATTTCAGAATACGTTAGTAATGCGTCACTGTAATAGGCCTAAGTTCCAGGGAGCCATCAGTATCTGCTTTTGTGGATCAAGGAGCAATCCTGTGAGCTGTGACAGCCTGGTGCTGGGTGGGTTGTAGGTGAAGTATGCCTGCCCTGTGTTATAAAAGGCTGAGGGCTTGGCAAGGAAATCCATCTGACATTGTGAGCAGCCAAATTAATCAGAAATAACTAATTTTTCAGAACCATACTGCAGGCGCCATGAGAAAACATTAATTTGTGATTACAGAAGTATGTTTTTTACAATGCAAAAATGTTGGAGTAAACATTTTCACTTCTCTATATAAGCTCTATTACATACATTATTTTGCAGAAACAGAGTATAGTGATTAAGAAAATGGGTTTGAGATCAGACAGACTCAGGTTCAAGTCCTAGCTCTACCTCATTCTTGTCCTTTTCTCTAAGCCAACCTAAACCTCTCGGAGTCTTGGTGTCCTCATGTGTAAAATGCAGGAACACATGCACACATACATATATACAGATATACAGGACAATATAAATATCTAACTCATAGGGTGGTTGTGAGGAACAAATAAGAATGCCCATGAAGCATGCAATGTGTTAGTTATTAGTGCTGCTTATAACAGTACTCAGTAAATTGCTCTGAAAAATTCCACAATATGCCTCAAGCCCATTTGAATCCAAATCTGTATGCTTCTCTCTATACCAGAATTGCCTCCCATAATATTTACATTAAAAAATGTAGCAAATGTTGGTCTCATAAAAATTTCTGCCTATGGATGAGTCATGATGATTGACCATACAACCCTTGTAACATTTTGTTCTACCATCTTGTCTTATGCTGGGTTTGCCAAAGGCAAATCAACTCTCCTGAAATGTGACTGTACTATGGGTATCTGAAACTCAAGGACAGTTTCTTCATACTAAGATCCTGAAATGTCATTAAGATACACTTGTATTGAACTTGACATAATGAAGTATCTAGCTTAGGCAAATCTCTGTTACACACTCAATGCTTCTGGAAAGGAGGAATGAAGAAAGGAAACATAGGCAGGCACGCATGTGTAATTAAGAAATGAATTATTCATTGTAATAACAGAGGACCTCCTTGCTCAACTTGTTCCAGTATTCTCCTCAATCTAGCTACAGCCAAAGATCCTCTTCATTCCTCTGCTTTTGCCCCAAAGTGTAGCTGAATCCTTGCTTCATTGTCAAGCTAGAATTAGAACTATATAATAAATGATACATTAAAGATGAATATATTTTATAAACTCAAATACAAATGATAACAGTTGTAACAAATACACTGTAAGCATTGTAACAGTTATTAACCACTAAAAAATAGGCTAGTCTGGGTCACTTAATGACAATTTTCTGTCATTAGTGTCCCTCCCTCCTAACCTCGTGGAAAATTTCTTTTTTTCCTTGAAAATGTACCCTTCATCAAATACTTTGCCTAGCAAATCACATCCATCTTTAGTAGCCCTGGGCAGATGCCACACTCCCCCAAGTAGATAGAATTTCTCTGTTCACTTATTGTATCCTTTTGTATCTAATAGTTTGTATGTGCTTTCTCCCTAGTCCCTATGGCCCCAGTAAGAAGGCAAGGTTCGTGTATTCTTTTTCTCTCGCACACAATACCATACAAATATTTGCCCACCTTTTAAACAGTTATGCATACTTTTACGGTGTGTATGTGTATGTGTATATGTGTGTGTGTGTGTGTGGTTTGTATTCAAAATGCATGGCATGGTTTCTAGTAAACACATTAAGATTGCACAGCTTGGTCCATACATTGATTCAGGCACAGAAAGACAGCATAGGAGACAGAAAGTATGCATAGGAAAGCATGATAACTCGATCATGCTTCATTCACCATCAAGAGGAAATTCAGCAGAGGAACTACAACTGGGTATATGGTGTTTTACCTGTGAAGGACCAGCAGGCTGCAGCCCGGGTGAACTTGCTTTCGGCGCTTGACAGGCATTGCAAGTGAAAATCATTTAGAGCAAAGTCCCAAGTTAGATCACACACTGGAAATTGATTCATCTAGGTTATATCGTAGACTGAGAAATATATTAGAAGTTTCGACCTGAGAAAACCAGCTCAGAAATCTTATAAGGCTTATCACTGTGGGAAACTTCGATATATGAAAAGAGTTTGATGTGGAAATTTGGGAAGTACCCATACTAAATGGAACTATTGCTAAAATTATTAGCACATCACTTTAATAAGCCAAGATTTTCCATTTTTCCCTATAGGGGAGGATGGTTCAGACAGTCTGAGGGGGACAGAAGGCACAGCTTTTTATTTAAGAGTAAAGAATTTCAACTTGAAGAAAAGAATTGCTGCTATGTTTTTACCAAGCCTGTTGGGAAGTAGAGGCAAATATGGTCTTTTATAAATTGTTGGTATTACAATCAGATCACTTTTGGTAGGTGCTTTCTGGTCATCTAATTAGTGTAATGTGAGCTGGGCTTGAAAATCATTTCTTTTTTTTTTTATAAACCACCTGTTTTGTTATAAAAGTTTCTTTAATAAGCCATATGTAGGCAGAGTATTTGTTCTTTTTTTTCCAACTTTATCTTCTGTGTTTTTGTTTCTACATCCTGTGTTCTGAAAGGTAGTTTTAACCTGTGTAGGAAGGATGCTGGGAGTATGGCAGAGTAAATACAGAAATGCTTGGCAAATTTGCAAAAAGAAAAAAAAAGTTGTTTGAAGATGTATCTGTAGGATCAGTGATCTAGAATATTGAAGAACACATTATCTCCAGCCCTTCTCATGGAAAAACAGGTCTACTTCCAAAATGATAAGCCTTGGATCACATTGCCTTCCAGGCCTCAACTTTCTTATTTAAACATGGGAGTAATAAAAATAGAAGCTTTATAAGGAGTTAATTAAATGCAAATATAAAATGGTAGTGCAGGAGAAACTATATAATAAATGATACATTAAAGATGAATATATTTTATAAACTCAAATACAAATGATAACAGTTGTAACAAATACACTGTAAGCATTGTAACAGTTATTAACCACTAAAAAATAGGCTAGTCTGGGTCACTTAATGACAATTTTCTGTCATTAGTGCCTTGCCAAATTCTTCTCCCCTAGTAGTTTCTTCCTACATATCTATAAACTTATAGATCTTACATATCTATAAGCATACTCAGACCTTTGCAAGCTTGTAAGATTAATGACTATAAAATAACTACCCAGGATTTTTTTTTCCCATTACCTTAAACTTTAACCTAAATTCACAGCACAAATCTCTCATACTCCTGTGTCTAACTTGATCAGAATGAGGTGGCTATATTTGAGTCTTGTTGACATCCCAAGAGTCTGGCTACATATTCGTAGGTCAGAAGCAAGCAAAAGATCAAGAGCATTAATATCAGTTCAGGAATGTATGGGTAGAACTGTATGATCAAGCAGGAAACACCAATTGTAAGCACAGCTGTCAATAAACTATGATGAATGATGAAAATTTTCAAAAGCATGCTCTACACATAAGGAAAATACAGCAATCCTTGTTGGATAGTCAATTCTTGGTAGTAATAGTAACAGTGTTGATGCTGTTTATTTATATTTGCTCAGACTTTATGCTGTTCTAAATGCTTTAGAAAATATCGTAACAGTGTTTCCATCTACTTAGTTCTTTCCAATTTGCAGATACTAAGCTTAAAAAAAATATGGCAGAAAAGAAGTCAAGACTCATATTAGCTTACACCTGTTGATTGTCAGCTAAACGCAGAACTTTCTTATTCTTCTTGCAGTGTAATATCCAGCCTACAGGAATGTGTTATTGTCTTCATTTATAAACATGCTAAGGAGCATGGCCAGTCTTGCAACAAGACCAATCATGGAGCTAGCATTTGAAACCATGCTCCCAGCCTGAATTACTTTGTGAAACTGCGCCTGGCTGTGAGCAGTAAGAGGGAAAGGAAACAAGCTACAGGACAGAAAGCAGTGCTGTGTGGAAAAGAGAGTGACATTACGAGTGTCAGGATGCTGCTTATTTAATCTGGTCTAAGTTAATGAATACTTAAAAGATTGTCCCATGATTCCTATAGTTTGTCTCTTCCGGTGCTGACTAACAGCTGCATTCTCCTCATGAAAACAGGTCAGATGGAGACAAACAATTGACTGAAAAGCGTGGAAGAGAAAAAGTATTTGAAAGTAGTCTTTGGAAACAAATTATTTTTAAGTTTCACATCTATAAAGACAAAACTAATATCCAAGGAATTTTCTACCTCCTTAGTATGGTGCTTTCCACCAAACCAGGGATACCTAGTGCATATGAAATCATTTATTTTAGGAATATTGCCCCATGCACGTACACACACGTGTGGTGTGATTGATAAACAAGAGCTTGACAAGGTGGTGAACGTGACAAGGTGGTCATGATGGGGGTAGAGGGTTGGGATGAGGCCGATATGGCAGGTAAGACTGGGAAAGGAGCAGATCCCAGAGCCCCATGTGGATCCTAAGAGTTTCAGCATAGAATGAGGTATTAAAACTATCCCGAGGCAGCAAATTCCAACCAGCACTTGTGTTTTGCTTTCTCAACTCTGACTTGAAAACTGATAGAATGTGTGGATCTCTTAATGATCCCTTTAGTCTTCCAGATACACAAGAGTGAATCTTCTGAATAAATAATGAGACACATTGTGCCAGATGTAGATATATGTGATAAATATGGTCTGAATGTCGCCAAATTCTTAAATCAGGATAACTGACATAATATTTTAAGAACTATGATATATGTATAATAATTATATGTCACACTCTACTCTGTTTCTGCCACTGAGACTTAATCATTTTTTTGTAATTTTTCTGTTTTTTTCCCTGTTGTCCATTAATATATTGTTTGTTTATGGGTATCTGAATAAGTAGAACAACACTGTGTATATAGAAACTTAAGTGTGGGAGAAAGCCTGGAACTTTTCTACTTAAGGTTTTCCTAAATTTTATTTTTATAATAAATTAGTTGCACAAGATATTTTTAAGAGTAGTTCGTGGTCATATGCTGGGGGAAATATGAGGTTTCATATTTCTCCTTAGAAATTCATGATATTGAGAAATTAAAGGCTCTGAGGAATGCTGCAATAAAGATAGCTTTTTAGTTTTGTTTGATCCAGTTTTTTCCAAATTTATACTCATTGAGCTTAACTTGGGTATTATTAATAGAACTCAAGGATCTAGTATTCCCCAAATCACTCCAAGGGAGAAAGATGATTTACTTCCACCCTTTATTCACTGGAAGAGTAACATGTCAGCATTAACCACGTTTTGGTGAACCTGTGTTTTTGGGACCTGCCAGTCTTAAGCAAGAACAAAGGAAGTAATGTGACAAGTACCCTTTTAAGGGCCAGATTCAACTCCTTTAATGTGCACTTCTAGAGTGTTTTTAGTAATAATTTCATATCAAGAAACTTTCTACAATGTATTGCCTAAGAAATTCGTAAGTTCCTATCTGAGCCAATTGGCCCAGCTAGCTAAGCAGGATGCTCTCCAAATACCTAGTTGTTCTGGTGACAAATAGTTATCACACTGAGTTCTCAAAAGGGAATTAGGACTGTGAGAGACCTTCTTTTTTTCCCTGAAATCAAGACCTCTGTTTAGCCTTCTAGTAGCTTGTTAATCAATTCACGATGTCTTTCTTCACATGCTATCATTATCATAATATCAACTAAGCTGCCCTTTAAAAATTCCTTTTAAACTTCTATGATTTCTATGTCATGTGCTGCTAAGTGAACCCCCAGAACAAAATTCTACTACCCCAAAAGAATCTTCTGTCCTACCTTTGAATAATTGAGTTTTCTGATTTTTTAGAGTAACATTAAAAATATCCGTATGAAATTTCCACTTCTACTTTTGATCCTTCCTTTCAGACTCTGTGCTTCTGAGAATTTGTTTGAACTCAAGTAGCATTTCGCCTATCATGTTAACTTTCATATCATGTCTACACACCCCCAAGAAAAGAACCACACATACATCATACAAGTCTTTCTCCCAATCACTATGGTAAATATCATCAAGGACAAATGCAAGGGTGAAGCCTACAGCATGCTGCTTAAGGCTTTTGCCCAACATGATATTAGAGCTTTTGAGGGACTGTCAGTGGTTGTACACACTACAAATCTATAAATAGAGACTGTATCATATTTCTTTATCTTGCCCACGAGGACATTATATGCTCTGTGAAAAATCAAGAAACTTTCTACATCATTCTCCTTGTTTGTGAGGTTCATAGTACCTCCAAGGGAGGAAAACTGTATTAGGTTGGCTTGTCTTCCTCCAATCCATGAGGGGACTTGGGGCTAAATCTTTATAGTTTTCTATTATGACACCATCTATTTATGCAAGTCTGTCTTCATGTTTTTGAAATAAGAATATCTGAGCACTCCCAGTCTATTGGCAGCTCTCTCATCTTCCAAGGTTTTACAAATGTTACTTCGTAACTATTCTCAGTAGCATTTACAACTTGTTCATTCATAAAGGCTCATGCGTCCAGATATTTTTAAATTTGTATTTGAGGCCTGATTCAACTCATCATTCAACTAAATTTGCTTGAAATCATCTTTGTAAAAGAATACGCTCAGAATATTACATCAAGGAAGGTTGGGCATTTTCACCCTCCCAACCCGAGTCACTGAATGATAGATATAATATAAAAATAAGAATAAATTGATAATAGTACTCAAAACTAAGAAGGAGTGGTGATCATTGGACAGAAAAATCCTGAAAATGTAATGTATTTTGAAATTGTTTGTTGGGAAGACAAGAGTGGAGAAAACCGTAATTTACATAGAGGAGAAAGCTATAGGGAAAGGCAGGTTCTGTGGTCTTTGAATTTCATGATCAATAAAATACATGACAAGTCCTTTGGGCTAGTGCTTCTGAAACCTCTGTGTGCATACAAATTGCCTGGGGAACTTGTTTAAATGTAGAGTCTGATTAGGAGATCTGAGGTGGTGGCCACGAGTCTACATTTCCCACCAGACAATGCTGACACTGCTGGTTCTTGGACCTTGCTTTGAATGGCTCAAAAAACTCAGAAACCACCACAGAAACCAGCTCCCACTGTTGTTTCTGTAGCTCCAGATGTCAAAGATCCATTGGTTAAGAAACCAGAAACTAAACTAAAACAGGAGACAACTTTTCAAGCATTTAAGAGAACAGAAGTCAAGACATCCATGGTTATTTCCGGAAATTCTTCTAGTACCAGTGTTTCCTCTTTAGTAACTAGTGGTCTAACTGGATGGGCAGGTTTTGCAGCCAAAACTTCCTCTGCTGGTCCCTCAACAGCAAAATTAAATTCAATAACCCAAAACGATAGTGGGAAACCTGCTACCTCATCAGGTAACTGGAAGTCTGTGGGTTTGCCTGGTCTGGGAACATCATCCAAAGGTGGAATAGGTTCCAGAACAGGTTCCAAAATAAGTTCCAGTAATAGCACTGTACCCACTGTGCCACTGAAACCACTTCCCCCTCTAACTTTGGGCCGAACTGGCCTTAGTCACTCAGTTAGTTGTGACAATGTTAGCAAAGTAGGTCTTCCTAGTCTGAGTAGTGTAGTTCCAGAAAGCTTCAGCCAACTAAGTGGGAATGGAAATAGTGGGGCACCGGGGCCCAGTGGAAGTGCCACTAGCAAAAGCACTTCAGAATCAAGCAGCTCACCCTCAACGTCCCTTAAAGGTCCAACCTCACAAGAGTCACTGGTCAATGCCATGAAGTGATTGCAGATGGTCAACAAGAAAGCTACCCAAAAGAAACTCAAGTAGTAACATGGCCGAGTAGGGTTTTTATATCATATTAACCTAAAGATTAAAATCGTACTATTTAGGACATAAACTATAATATAGAATTCAATAAAAATCTTAATAATGAAAAAAAAAACTAAGTGGCTCTCTAGAGCTCCCAGCAATCTGTTCTGACAAGTCCTCCAGGGGATTCTGATGTAAGTTCAAATGGGAGGCCCACTGTTAGGTGAGTGAGCAGATGTATTTCCTTCCGATGGCGTATGAGTCTCCTTTTCCCACTATTTCCATCCCCTCCTGGATTCCAGGCAGCAAACTCCACAAGTGTTTCCTGCCAAGATTAAAACCTTCCCTAACTCTGCTCTCAAAAGGAATTAATCAGTGCTGCTGAGTAGGGCTCACAGTGCCTATTTCTTATCTGAGGCACAACAAAGCAGATTTGGAGATAAGCTTTATCTCTACCATCTACATGCAAAATGTACAGAAGAAAACGCAGCTCTGGCAGTGAGAAAAATCCATCCATGTGAGTCACCCAAGTTGAAGCATTTCTTATTTTTCGGTATTTGCATGACAGGTCCCAGGCTTGTCTGCAAAATTCCCACTCTCCTTTCCTAGAATTAGACTACCAGTTGACACACAAACCATAATTTATATGAAGACTGTGTCTTGTTTTTCTCCTAATTTTGTTCAGGGATCAACCCAGGGCAACCATGACAGCCAACCATATATTAAAACATTTTAATGTTATTCACCCTAAAATCTATTAAGTAAAATGTTTATCCTCCTACCTTAATAATGATCTGGAAGGCCAGGTTCATATTAACTCTTTGGAGTTCCACATGTGACCACAGAGTCACAGGGGCAGCTTGACCCTGGCCCCCTTCCACCCCTTGCCTTTTTTTTCCCCTCAACCTACAGCTGTTGATCTCAACATTTTGCTGGTAGGCACATCTTAGGGAGCTGGCACAGTCTCTTCAGTTACAGGACCTCAATAGAGCAGCACAGTTAAATGCTGGTAGGGGGTGAGGGCAGCAGAAGGCTTGCCTCCCCAAAGCGACATATTAAAATCTCCAGGGGAAACTGTGAAACTTGAAAGGCTTCTAAGATGATTGCCTCATTAGTGATTTTGCATTTGAAATCATTTTATATAACATTTCCATGCCCTTCTTGTTTGTCTCCAGAATCACATTTTTAAAATAAATGTCAATAATATTTGCTTCAGAATGTATTGTATTTTAAATAAATAAAACATTTAGACAAAGCTAAATAAAGCCCCTTGAGTTTTTCTTCCTTCACTATGTAAATCACTTTCCCTCCTTGTGAATGTTCATTCTGGATAAGTATTTACATTTTTTGCTCCTATGCAGGGCTGGTGCTTAGCTGATAGACACCAAGCAAACATTCTTTATATTTTTCCATACTACATCATGCTTTATGATTCTAACCATTTAGGTATGATATGATAAATACGTTCAGTTATTTCTGAATATTTTATTCTGAACACCTTATCAAAAAGGAATATAAATTGGAAATGTTAAAAAATATAACCTATGTTAGAAGACATAATGAACACCTCTGCACCCACCATTCAGTTTTATCTTGTAATTATTTGCATATTAACTACAGGTTCTTTTATGAAATAAAACAAGAGAAGCAGTGGAGAGCTGTTTGAAAATTTCCCTTTCATTTCACTCCTTTCACAAAGTAGCCATAATAAATAAATTCAGGATTTCACATTCCATGAATTTATTTCTTAATGCAACCTATGCCTAGTTTTCAGATTTTTCTCCTTATCCTTGATGTTCTTGAATTTTACTTTAATATATCTAGCTGTGAACTGACTTATTTTATTTTAAAAGTTATGTATTTTGGTGCTTTTAGTGTTTTTTTTTTATTGAAGAATTCTTTTTTCAATCTTGATAATCCTCAGCTATTATTTTTCCAAATGTGGATTTTCTGTCATTTCCTCTATTCTTTCTTTTTTCTGAGATTATTGTTGAGCATATGCTGTAGCACTCCATCTGTGTACATGCTTTGTATGATTTTTCCCTTTGTCCCTCTGAGTTTCTTTCTGGATAAGTTTCCCAGGACCATCTTTCAATTTTCTGATTTGTTTTTTAATTGTATCATTATGTTTATGAATCTAATGTACTTTATAATTTGCTATATTTATTTTAAATTTTCCCCATAATTTCTAACTGATTCCTTTTAATAAGACAAGAGGTTTTGTTTGTTTTTTAGAAGGGGGAGTGTTGCTTTTGTTTTATAGTATCTTATTTTTAATTTAATATTTAATTTATCTCATTGAGCCTTATAAACATGTTTCAAAAAATTTGTCATGTTGTTCCATAAAATTACTTTTCTCCTGGGGGAATTTTATTGGCTGTCTGTTATAGGATTCAGTTCCTTTATCTGTGTTCAATATTTGCTTCCAGTCTCATTTTAATGAGAGGACTGCGTTCTTTTCTTTTACTCTCTATCTCCCTGCCTTCTTCCTCTCCTCTCCTGCTTACTTTCCTTGATGCGCATCTGTCTGTGTATTGTTGGTGATTGCCTCTCAGACCTCCTGGACTCAGGCAATCTAGAACTGGGTTTTATAAGGTGTGGTGTTGGGGATAAGCAGATTCAGTCCCCCAACCACAAGAAGTCTGAATTCTTGAGAATCAGCTAGTAAATTCTGTATTCACTTCCTCTCTTCTCCTGGAGTCTTTTGGTTTATTAAGAGTGGTACTGTCCAATCCAGTAGCCACCAGCCATTTGGGGCTATTTAAATTTAATTTTCAGTGAAGTTAAATACAATTTAAAATGCTGCCTCCGGGTCACACTAGGCATTTGTGTCTCATGTGTACCTTCAGGGACAGCTCTGTGCCATCATCCCAGACAGGGCTGTGACACAGTGCTGCCCGAGAACTATAGTCCCAAGTATCTTTTTTTTTCTCAGCATCTTTTTAGAATGCTTTTCTTTGGAGTGGATGAGCCACATAAACTGGCTCCCTAGTTTCAAACAGGGAAACTGTTTCTCTATTCAGTGAGCCCACTTTTAGCCCTTGTTTCCTGAAGGAGCAGACACCCATGCTCCTAGTGCCTGCCCTTAGAGCCAAGCCTAGAAAGCTCATACTTGCAGAACCATTTACACTTCAGACCAGAACCTGCTTTTAGATCTTTCTTTTTATACTGTAACCATCATGAATAGTTATTTCAACCAGAGGGACTTCTGAAGCAAGAACTCAGTGCAGCTTGACCTAGATGATAAAAATTACAGAATACTAAAGCAAATATTTTTATAAACCATTCTGTTGAGGGAAGTGGATGTTACTATTAATCAATGAAGATAAAACTGTAGAATCACATATTTTTAAAGCATAACTAATTTTTTGCTAGTTCTTTCATTGGTTAAGGTAGGCTAAACTCAAGACTAATCCAAACCAAAATAAAGATAAAATACATAATACCACTAAAAATATAGAGCTATCCTTAAATCAGTTTTTACATCTAGAAACATTTTGGTCCATTTGAGGCTTGATCCTAAACAATAAGCTTGTGCTATGCAAACCACTTCTCATGAGCCATGTTCATGATTTATAAAGACAGAATACTTATAAGCAAATGTTTTGGCATTATCTGCTTCTTCAGTGTTCTCTTCCAGTATTGTTGAAACATACTGAGTCATGCTTAAGAAAAAACTTTTAAATAATCTCAAAACAGAGCAGAGTAATTTGAGTATACGGGAATACTGAATTTTTCAACCAGGTGGTTATCAGGCATCTGCGGTAACATTCCATCTCTGTATGTATCTCTTAAAAAAAGTCTTCCTCGATTGGAGACTGACGAAAATTAGGCTTGGGGTGGATTAATGATTATACATTGAGCATTAAGTCCCCTATACAGAATTTTATTGTTGTTAACAACCATTTGATCAATAAATAGGAGAGATGCCCTCACAAAAAAAAAAAAAAAGTACACACTTCCAATTGTAAAATAAATAAGTAACCGGGATGTAATGTATAGCATAAGGAATATAGTCAAAATATTGTAACAACTTGGTATGGTGGTAGCTGGTACCTAGAATTATCATGTATATAAATGTTGAATCACTGTGTTGTACACCTGAAACTAATGTAATACTGTGTGTCAACTACCCTTCAATAAAAAATAATTATCTAAAAAAAAAAAAAAAAGTCTTCCTCATCCTGAGCCAATGTCTCAGTCCCTTTTGTTCCCACTCATCTGTAGGTCCTTCTCTACATCAAGGCCTTACAGAAAAAGACCAAACCCAGTGTTGCAAGCTAGCCATCAGTGATGAGAACCATCTCACTCCCTTCCCCTCAAGTAGACTGTCTCCAGTCTGCCATTCACCCATCTGTTCCTCTAAATAATTCATTTTTGGTGTTCCTTTTAAAGGGTGACATCTTCAAGTAAACCTTCTATTCTAGGTATGGTATCTATTCTAAGAACAGGACAATCTTCTGGATTCTGATCATGTCTCCTTCACTATTCAATATCAAACTTCCTGTTTATAGCAAAAGTTACCATTGACACTAAAGATTATAATGTGAGTTGACAGCGTTGGGCAAAGGAAAAAGTAATTTAATTTAAAAGCTTTCAAATGCTTAACAATGAAGAGACATTGGCTAAAAGCCCTGAACACAAATCACAACTTTACTGAAAGCATTCCAAACCTCCATTTTTCACCTTTAAACCTGCATATAAAACAGTGCTGGCCTAACAAAACTGGGTGGAATATGTAGGTGATTATGTGAAATGTCTAGAGCAGAATCCAGAAAGTGTAAGTACTTGATAAATATGACTTCTCCTGTTACTACACCAAATGATGTAGATTACTTTCATGAGTCCCACTCACTTCTTATTTACTTCTGACAAATTATTTTTTTTAAGTACTAATTATAAAATGGAGTAACTATGTTATAGCCTTGGGAAGTTTTAGAGTAAGTCATTAGTTGTAATTGTGATACAACTTTTTTTAGATAGAGATCTGGTAATAAATCCCCCAGAAACCTTTACATAATGTAGCTTTTTTTAAAATTTTATTTGAAGCCAAGGAACAGAATGAGAAAACTAGAGCATTTCAACTTCAAAAGAGTTTATGAGCTTTAAATAATTAGTAGCAGGCACAGCTCTCTTTTGTGCACCAGGCCAGGGCGATTAGCCCTGTTGGCAAAGGAGGAAATGAGTGCCCAGAGGGATAAATTACTTCCTCGTAGGTGCTGTGAGCAGAGTGTGAATGGTGTGTTTGTAGGTGGCACAGGTGGGGGTGAGTGCAGAGTGGAAGGGCTAGCTAGGATTCTTAATGAAGGCTGAGGCAAAGGCTTACTGTCACAGTTCTTAACAAGTTCAGTAAGATCTCTATTATCTCAAAAGACTGGTAAAAGGGACTTCTGGTGCTGGTGTTATAAAAACAAGCATAGGTGATTATTTATGCTATATAGGTATAGATCTATTTTTTGTGTGTTGCACAGAGTATATAACAACCCACCCTGCTGATCAGTTAACCTGTTCTCTCTTAAATCCATAAGCTGGCCCTTCTGCTCTGGTCTCTATCTCAGGAAAGCACATCTCCCAGGCCACTTGGCCAATGGCTTCTGAGTGGAGTTTGCCAGTGGGAAGCACTAAATTGGAAGGCAGGATTCTACTCCTATCTATCCTTCTATCTCTGCTTTCTGTTTTCTGTTTCTTGATTCAGTTTCAGCAGCAGCCAGGGCCCCTGGGATTCTGCCTCCAGTCTGGTAGACCCGCTGGATTCACCTGGCTCCCTTCACTCAGACGTCTTCTTACTTTGTCCCTTTAGCCTGGGATGAGACTAATTTCACGGTGTCGCCAATTCCTATGTTACCTTATTCTCCTCTATTTAGCTTCTCACCCCTCTTTTTACTTGTTCAGTCAATTTTCTTTTTAATATCCTCATTTTGAATATTTAAAGATGTTTCTGTTTCCAGATATACCACCTGTTTCTTTCTCAGTGTATTTATTTTGAATAAGCATATAAACTGAGAAGCTAGGAAATGATGACATACTAGTAAATCTAAAGCCATATTAAATATTTATTGTATTTTTCTTTCAGACTTTTTCAAATTAATTAAATTATACCATATGTAATGGAGAAAACATTAAACTCTTAGTTTCACTTTTGTCTTTATCTGTACAATACGAATAAAATGGCAGGCCCTCTTTTCCTCAAAAGATAGTTAATAATGAAATGGAACCCTTTAAAAATTATAATACTTGAACGGTCAGGAATAACATGGGATAGAGAAATAAATAAGGTCTCCAGTGTCAGTTTAACTTAAAGTCAAAACCAAGTTCTAGGCACATGCTTTCCATGTGCCCTGGGACACAAAAGTTAATTTCTCTCAACTTCTGTCTCCTCATCTGTAAAAAAAAATAGTGGTAACCACATCTCCTTTTTATCAGTTTTATGAGGATTACTTTGTCTACCTTTTGTAAAGCTCTCAGCACTGTGCTTTAAGTAGAGGTTTTCCTGAAGCAGGCTAGGGCTCTCTTTATCTATCACACTACAAGATAGAGAAGTACTTTCTGGTAGCACTTTCTCATTGATTTATTCCTAGGTAACATACATACGAGAATATCAACTGTATCACCCATTACTTGATTAACTGAATCTCTCCCATTCTTTTTCTCATTTTTTTTTAGAAAATAATCATCCTATTTTACTGATTTCAAGTCACTGCTCACCTTCTGAGTGTCCATTTCAATGTGTCAAATAGCATTCCTTTGAATTCCATTTTGAATTCATTGTCTGTGGACAATTAGTTTGGTCAACTTACCTGTACCAGGTTGCATTTTCCTTTGTTTTAATTAAAGGTCAAGAATCTTATCCATATCACAGTTAAAGTGAATATTTCCTTATGTGCCTTCTTTAACTTACCCACCCTTATCCATGCTTTTGTGTGATTTTTCCAAGTTTCCATATGACATTAAGTTTAAAATGTATTTCACTATTCTTTCATGTCCAAGCTAGTGATAACAATATTGTCACCTCTTTTTGACCCTGTTACCAGAATTCTAGCCAGTTGAACTGTGATAACTGATCTTCAACAGAATGTATGCTTTTCCTAGAAAGACTGAAAATATTGGCATCAGGGATGGCATATGGAATTAGGAACGTCTTCTCTTTTCAAGAGGACATGTGAAATAGCAAAAATATCACTCGATTTAGAAATAGAATCAATGAACTCTAATCCTTGTTCTAACCCTTAAGGCCTTTGATTTCTTGGGCAGGTCCCCCATTTTATTTCATTTTATAATATCCTCTACAAAATGAGGTGGTTAGAATAGATTGATTTCTTCCAACTCTACCTTTCTATAGTATCAGAAAAACATTCAGGTTTAGGTCAGTATCTATTTTTACAACTGGTTAATTTGGATATTTTATATATATATATGTATATATATACATATATATATATATTTTTAATTAAGACTTTGTTTTTTTAAAGCAGTTTTTGATTCACAGCAAAGTTTAGAGAAAGGTACAGATATTTCCCATATATCCCTTTCCCCCACACAGATTTAATGTCCCCTATTAACAACATCCCCAACCAGAGTAGTACATTTGTTATAATTGATGAACTGACATTGACATATCATAACCATCCAAAGCCCATAGTTTACATTAGGATTCCTTTTGATGTTGTACATTCTACGGGATTGGACACATGTATAATGACATATGCCCATCGTGATGGTATCATGCACAGTATTTTCACTGCCCTAAAAAACCCTCTATGTTCTGCCTATTCATCTCTCATACCCAAACCCTGGTAACCACTGATCTTTTTACTATCTCCATACTTTTTGCCTTTTCCATAGTGTCTTAATAGTTATAATCATACAGTATGGGGCCTTTTTGGATTGGTCTCTTTCACCTAGTAATATGTATTTAAGTTTCCTCCTTGTCTTTTCATGGCTTGATAGCTCATTTCTTTTTGGCACTATATAATATTCCACTGTCTGGATATACCACAGTTTATTTATCCATTCACATTCTAAAATACATGTTGGTTGCTTCCAAGTTTTGGCAATTATGAATAAAGCTACAATAAAATAAACATCCATGTACATTCTGTGGACATAAGTTTTCAGCTCCTTTGAGTAAATACCAAGGAGTATGGTTGCTGGATCATTTGGTAAAAGTATGGTTAGTTTTGTAATTAACTGCCAAACTGTATTCCAAAGTGTCTGTACCATTTTGTACTCCCAGAAGCAATGAATAAGAGTTCCTGTGCTTCACATCCTCACCTGCATTTAGTATTGTCAGTGTTCTGGATTTTGGCTACTCTAATAGGTGATGACATGTGATACTGAGCATCTTTTCCTATGCATTTTTGCTGTATATTTCTCTTGTGGTTTGTCTTTTAAGGATTTTGGCCTATTTTTTAATTGGGTCCTTTGCTTTCTTACTTTTGATTATTAAGGATTCTTTGTATATTTTGGATAACAGTCCTTTATTAGAGATGCCTTTTACAAATATTCTTTCCCAGTCTGTGGTCCATCTTCTCATTTTCTCACATTGCCTTTCATGTTATATCTTTTTGTTGTAAGATATACTGTAGTATTAGGGAATTTTTATTATTATTGAAATATCAAATGAAGATGTGATATGATAACTGGGTCATAAAGAGAGTCAGTGAAGCAAACAACTTGAATCACTTTTAAAACTAAATGATTAGAGTACTTAAATAGCTTCGTCTAAGTGTGTATTTAATAAATAAATACACTAAACAACAAAAATGTGCTTATAATGAAAAGCTGCCAGTTCTGGTTTATTCTTTTGCCCAGCTGCCCTACCCCATCTCCCCCAACATGCATCCCCCCTCCAAACACACAGGCAAGCATATTAAACTATTTTTGTTTGATATTTTCCTGGTTGTTTGTTAACTTCATATCTCTAAATAATACATTAAGCCTCTATTTCTTGATTTATCTACTTTAGGAATGATGCATTGAATTTCTAAAATAAAAGGAAATTAAGTCATACCACACCCCCACCTCTGCTCCCTCCTCCCTACCTGGCTCTATCACTGTTATCAGTTATTCAAGTTGGTCTTAGTGATACATTTAGGGAAGTAGAATTGATCAAGAAATGGAACTTTTCTGTGCAAATTGAAGATGATCTACTCACATAATTCCCAGGTTTCCTCCTAACAGATTTTCAAACTTAGAGTAAGATTATATTTGACTGTGCATCCATTTGATACAAGCCTGTGCCATTTTTTTTTCAAGGCAAGACCTTACTTTCTTCTCAGTCTGAGTTGTATGAGGTTTTTAATATGAAATCACTTTCCATTCAGTCCAAAGCTTCCTTGTTGCTGATGAATGTCATACATAATGAAAGATTTTATCCATTTATCCTCAGCAGTAAATCATTTATCATGCAAGGGAGATATATTATTGTGAATTCTGATCAAAGCTGCCCACCTCCTTTAGCTGGCAGAAACGCTGCCCCCTGTTAGTCAATTGTATGATATGCTTGGAGAAATAGGGAAAATTATTGTGCTGAATGAGGGTTCAGTAAACTCTAGGGGTTTCTAAAATGGCTTTAAAAACATCATGTTTCATGTAGAACCTTCTATGATCCAGGCATGTGAACTGTAAGTCTTTTTTCTTGCTTTCTTCACTTAATTAAATCAGAAAGCTGTGGGACTTTTTGCAGCTCGCTCTGTGATGTCTGCAAAGGGATTTGTGAATGACACTGTGTGGATATTTTGCCCCCCTTCTTAGAGAGACAATAATTATTACCACTTCTTTTTGAAGCATGCTGTGAGTGGTTTTATCAGTTCGTTTGCTAATGAGCTCCCTCTCTCCTTTATAATGCCAATCATAAAGATACCTTTTAAATAAGATTTATCTCTCAGATTTATTTTCTTTCCACTCTTCCTTATCAAGCTGTGCACTGCTTTGCTTCAGGGAATCGCCCACACTACCCAGGTAGGGAACAAGGCTGACCTCTGATCTCTTGCTGATAACACTCTCTCATTGACTCCTTCTAAGAACAGTGAATTCCAGAAAGGACATCTTCCAGAAGGGTCTCTGTTATGTCTTATCTTTGATTTTAGGTCATCATCACCCTTTGTTATACATCTATGTCCACCACTTTTCAAATTCAATACCATGTGAGTGCCTGAATATCAAATTATCCTGATTAAAGTAAGATGCAGAATGAAGCTAGAAGAATGGACCCTCTTTCTTCCTTTGGTCTCACTTGGGCTGCTGGCCAGCAAACTCTTAACAGTTTATTCATAATTTATGCAAAGTACTAGTCAGTGATATACACAATTAAGTCACAAATCTGCATCTAACATTTACCAACATTACTTCGTTTGATCTTCACCACATTCTTAAAGTTGCCTTTTTATGCTTTGACTATTTAAGAGCTAGTCACTGAAATTCATATTCTCTCCTTCTAGACTGTGTGGGCTCATTATGTCCCTTGTATGGCTGACAGAAGTAAATAGAATGTGCCCAGGCTCCTTTCCCTTAATGCAAGAGATGGCTAAATTTATCAGAACAGGATATAGTTATAGAAAAGTCATTATACATTAACTTCAATCTAGATGTTCTTGTAGATGGTTCTTACATTTCTGATTATTCAGATTTTTCTACTCTCCTATAGGTATGATTGCTAAACTTAGAGAATAAAATATAGGACACCCACTTAAATTTGAATCTTGGGTAAATAATGAATACATTTTTAATATAAGTGTGTCCTAAAGATTACATGTAGGACTCATTTATACAAAAAAATAATAATGTTATTTATCTGGAATTCAAATTTAATTGAGTGTCCCATATTGTTTTTGGCAACCCTACACACAGGAAAATTCAAATTCTGGTCTTTGCTATTCTATAGATAAAAGTTCCCCAGCTGGCAACTGCTATGAATTGTAATGTGTTTCCCCAAACTTGTATGTTCAAGCCTTAACCCCACATTGTGATCATATCTGGAGACAGGGTCTTCAGGAGGTGATGAAAATTAAATGAGGTTATAATGGTGGGGTGGTCCTAATTTGATAGGATTGGTGGCCAGATTAAGAAGAGGACAGGAGAGAAAGGAGTTTGATCTCTCTCCCCACCCTGTGAAGTTACAGCAAGACAGCAGCCACTGCAGCCCAGTGAGAGATCCCTCACGAGGCGCAGACTCGCTGGCCCTCTGGCCTTGGGTTTCTAGTCTGCATGATTTTCTGTTGTTCTTTGATCATCGTCTGTGATACTTTGTTATGTCAGCCCAAGCTGACTCATACAGTATCTTTGGAATGTTTTACGAGTTCAGTGTTACATTCTTCCTGGACTGTGATCTGACAAGGAAGGTCTTTGCCTTTCTTCCATTGACTAGTTTGGACATCTGAGCCAATCCCTCTTCTGATTCCAAGCAAGTGAGTCAATCCCTCTTCTGATTCCAAGCAAGTAGAGACAAGTGAAGGAATCCGCTAATGTTAGACCTTATGCATCAGAGAAAGTCAATGATTGGCTAATTTCTCAATCTTTGTAATATCTAAAGTGAAAATCATAAAGAGGAATCATAGGGAGTAGATGTGACAATAAATGCTGTTCCACTGTTGGCTTGGAAATTAGGAAGTCTTGCTGCAAGAGGGCCAAAATATTATTTTTTTATTTACTTTTCCTAAAAGGAGATTTTTTTTTTTTAGATGCAGTAAAATGAAAGCTAAATTAAACAGAATAACTTACTCATCCCTCATAGCTGCACTGGAAAATATTGCTATGCTTTCTAAGCTGTGTAGTGCCTTCATGCCATGTCGTATGTTTTAATTTTGTTTAAGAAAGAAGGCTGAGATGAAGCTCTCGACCAAATAGGGACAGAAGTCTCTATAAAGCCAGAACGAGTATCCAGACTGACCTGAGAACTCCTCAGCCACTGATTATCCAAAAGTGAATGTTCCATATATGTAAGTGAAATGACTTGATGTAAATGGTTGCTGTCTCCCTGGTACTAAAATTGACCGATGAGGTATACAGGTGGCTGCCGGACACAGTCCCTTATATCCTACCTATTGAGAAAAACTTGCAGTTGAGTAAACACATATTTGTTGTATATGGCTTCTAACTTCTCAAACTTGCAATCATACTTTTCCTCTGTCTTTAGGGCTCAAATATAAACAATGCAGTATGCCTCCTAAATCTGAGCAGATGCTTTCAAATGCAGTTCTGAAATCACAGTAGTTTTAGGATGAAATAATTGGCCTCTATCTACTTTTGAATTCAAACTTTGCTAAAGGGAAATGTGTGTGTGTGTGTGTGTGTGTGTGTGTGTGTAGATGCTTTTTATTTCTCTTGAACATGCACTTGGGGGGCGTGGGAGGATGACTGCTGGGTCATATGGTAATTTTATGTTTAAATATTTGAGGAACTATCAGACTGTTTCCCAAGGTGGCCATATCATATTACATGTCTACCAGCAGTGTATGAGGATTATATTCTTAATATTAAGCTAAGATTTGCACCCTGTAACTGCCAACTGTAATACCAGTTCTCTTGTCTGAGAGAACTGCTTTTCTAGATGACAGCTGGCTTCATCTGATCCTCTGAGTACGCTCTAAGCTCAATGACTTCTACCCATTCTCGTGGTTCCATGCTGTAATTTTATGTCTTCTCACCAACCTTCCTATGAATGTACAGTGGACCCCCTCACCCATGGTGGATACATTCCAGGGCATCCAGTGGATAGTATAGAAACCCTATATGTACTGTGTTTTTTAAAGGGAAATTAAAAAAAAAAATAAATCCCTATATTTTCTTGAGATCACAGATAAACTTTGTTAGCCAGAAACTTCATAGCTGTAAGAGGAATGACGTTATAAGCCACAGTTGTCTCAGCCATGAAATTTGTGATATACTTGAAAGCTACTGATAATGCACTGGAGAGAATCTTCATGAGTTTGAAGGCAACTGGTATTTGCAATTCAAAATAATCCAATTCCAAATCCTTCTATTTATAGTTGAAAAGATTTGGGGAAGGCTGTACCTAAACCCAGTCTGTAGGTAATTTTAATTCCAATTGGTTAGCTTAAATATCTTGCTGCCCTAATTACTACTCCTTTTAAATAAGACCACTTAATTAAATCCTAAATTCAGCTAAAGAAAGCTTACATGTTGATCAGTGCTACAATATTCTCCATAACCAAACCAAGGCCTCAGCTTCAGCAGTAGCAGTGAGTGGCGGGGAAGGGAATTTGTTCTGACACTGTTAATAACTTTGAGCCAGTAACTCTAGGCTGCAGAATCTTCACTAGAAAATTTTCTGGTCCACCCAGCACACATTTGCATTCAGATGGAGACAAGGTTTGTCATTCTGCTTCCTGTACTCCCCATGTCTTAAATGCTGGGCAATCCACTTGCTTTGCTGAAACTCCATCCTTACAGTTTTGTTTGTGTTCTTATTTTTTTAGTTGAGGAAATCTAGAGCTGTCATTTTCATTCTCTAACAGTAGTTCTCCTAAAGAGTGTTCCCATCCACAGTTGGTAATTACCTTTTAACATGAAGCTCTGGAAACTTGCTTTTACATCAATGACTAGTCTCTGACATGATTTGCTGAAGAACATTTCGAGATTGGATAACAACTTAAAAACCTAGGTCTTTAGTTCTTACCATAAATCAAGGCTTCAGTTCATAGTATTTAGGCCTTTATTTTCAAATACTGATCTTAGGAAAGGAAGGAGGGTGTATGGCAATATATGTATCTACTGAATTTCCATGAACAATGCCAGGGAATGCCACAGATCAAGCAAGGATTTTAAAGTCAACCCCAGTTGAGTTTGTGTAAGTTCAGATACTACTGGCTATGTGATTTGAGGATAAGATATTTAACCTTTCTAAACCTCAGTTTCCTCCCTTGAAAAGCTCTAAGGCTGATTCCAAATTCAAAGAATAAAAAGAAAAAACAAAAAACAAAAAACTAGCATTTACTGAGTGCTTACCACCAACCACAGATATTGTATTATTTATTCCTAATAATAATTGTAAAAGGAGCTACTCTTATTACCTCCAGTCTACAAATGAAGAAAAGGAGGTACAGGAAGTCGAAGCAGCTGGAAAATAGTGGATCCTGGATTTAAAACCAGGCAGTACTCTAAACCACCCTGCCTCTAAAATGTGAGGTTTAAATGCCTGATGATCTTTCCATTTTCCTCAAACAAGGATGGAAATTGAGGCTGAGAATTGGCAGGTGACAGGGAAGAATACCTGGAGGGATTGCTCCTTTTTCCAGTCAGTGTTTAATAGGCCCTTTAAAATTGGCAAACTTGTATGTCACTGACAAAGTGTCTACTTTACTGTAATATCAAAGAGTAACTGCCGTATTTGTCTATGAATCAAAGTTGATACAGTCAGGAAACAAGCCCTACAGTTTGCCACCATTTCTTTTGTGAAGTTAATCAATTTCTGCTAGCTTAAACTTCATGTCTAAAACCAAGTTTCCAGAAGGAAGTATGTATTATACTTTCTCCAACATGTATGCAGAGACCAGGCACTACACAGGGATCAAAGCAAGCATTTGAACACTTTTTTGTCCCGCATACTTTTCTCTCCTTAAGTATAATGCCTATGCAAGGTATAAGGTCTCCAGGCATAAAAATGGCCAAAACGCACGTCTGTGATAGCAACCATGTGTGCCTATTCGTTTTTTCTCTTTCCTGGTGTCAGTCCCATGAAACCGGGGAACAGGGATATTAAATGATTTCCCTAAGTACATCCACACAAATACTAAGCAGAGAAACAAGACTATGAATTCAACACCATTAATTATTATGAAACAGATGAAGAAGACATGTGCCAAACAGTTGTGTGTGGACTGGACCATCCACGTTGGTAGTCAAGACCCTGACCGTGAAGACATAGTAGGAACGGAGAAAAAGGGGGTGAAGCAATGCCAACACCTTCCATTCATGAGTACACGACTCATTCATGAGAAAATGAGGAAATCAACAGAAAGGGGCTGAGGACAGTATGGTTCCCTTATTGGAACAGTTTTTGTGTTGTTTGTGGTTTGTTTTGTTTCGTTTTCCTAACAGGAGGAAGAGGGGAATATTGATGGAATAGTCTGAGATTGTAGGGGGGATGTTGGGCACCTGTGAGAGTTCCTCAATTTTTCTCTCAAAGTCATTCATTTTACTTAGTTGTTATTCAGGAAATGGGTTCAAAGAAACAAACTGGAGTATGAGTATTTTGAGAAATGGAAATGGCCCGAAGTTGACCGTGTGAGCTGACGGCCGGAGTCATCACTTTTAGCTGCCAGAGCATGTGGATTCTGTGGGAACATCAGCAGGTGATCCGACCACTTTTAAAGTGTCTCCCTCGGGGTCCTCCACATCCAGGCTGGGCCACAGGGTGACTGCTTCTGCTTTATTGTTCCCAGACAAAACAAGTACTCCATTCCAGCCAGCGCGCGTGCATTTCAAATTTCCTCATCTTTGCCTGTGTTGTTCTCTTCTTCTCTTGTGCCCAGGGATTGCTTTTGAACATTTCACACTAAAACGAGGCTTTTTCTCAGGGATAAGGTAGAAGAAGAAACATGAACAGAAGGCATGGCTTGTTATTTTAGGCGCAGCTGGACAAGTGGGAGGGGGTGAGGGCCAAGCTAGGAGGATGTGAGGGGTAGAAACAGCGGGGTCTGCGTTTGCAGCTCCGCAGCTGGGCCTTTCCCTGTAGAGAGGGAGGCCCCGGTTTGTGCGCTGGGCCTGCGGCTCCCCGGGAGAGAGAGACTTTGCTCACACTTCAGCGAGGCTAGAGTCTCCACGCTCTCCTTCCATGTCACCTGCAGGGCTCGGCCCCTGTGATCGGGCCCAGCCGGCCGTGGTTCTCTCGTCCACCTGTCACCCTCCCTGCCGTGCTGTGGGCAGTGTCTCCTCACTGTGCCTTCCTGCGGCCTTTTGAATTTGGAAAGCAAACAACAGGATCAAGGAACTCCCGGTTTTTGAAGTGTCACCTCAGAGTAGATAAACACGCATAATTTAAAGCCATTTTATTTTTCAAAGTAAAATTTCTTCGCTCTTGCGAGCCCCTGAGTTTGCTCTGTGGTTGGATCGCTGTTAATAGTAATTCTCCCATTTCCTTTCATTTGCTTTACACGACTCTTTATCAGCCGTGGCTATACTTCCTGTCCACAGTCCGCTCTCTGCTCTTAGTCCATTTATTACAGAATCAAGACTTAACCCAGAAGATCACCAGGGAACATTGGGATTTTTAGCATAATCACTGTGATGCAGTGTTTCTAAGGGATAAAGAAATGTGGAGAAGAGGAGTGGATGAATTGAGTGGAGTTTTGCAAGTGAGGCAGAGTAGAAAAAAATTAGAATATTAACCTGGTTAAGGTAAGATTTGTGCTATTCTTAAACATATATTTATCATAAAAGATACACATTTTAAATTTTGTCAGTTCTATTATGTTTATTAGATGAACAAAGACTTTTATATAAATTTCTCTTATTTTTGTACCTTTCAAAAAGCAGATGTATTTAAAAAAAATAAACAAAGAAAAACACTATCTAACCCCTCACCCAACTACCAAAGTCAAAAAAACATAGGATTATATTTCTCAAAAGATGTGCTTATCACACTGCTTGAAGGTCTGCCAGACTCAACTCTATGTAATAGAAGTGCATTTTAAGACTTTTTTCTTTGCTTCAAGTCTTTAATAACGTGATAAATTCAGCCCACCTTATGGGCATTACCTGATGGCCACATTCATCTCCACATTTGGATGGGTCTGATCAAGGTGACACATGTGTGACTGTTTAAATGGAAATTTTAGTATGTCATCCTTAAAACCCAGCACCAATTAGCATGGACGCTACCTCCTTAACAGAGGAGCAGGACTTGCTGCAGACCCAGTCACCCAGCCTCTGGCGGGTTCCCCAGCCTGGGCTGGGCTGCCACCACGTCATCACACTTCCTTTCCACGGCACACTGGAATGCAGGCTGGATGAAAGCACTCGCCACTGTTCTGTTTTCCTGATACCCCATGAGGCCTGAACACTTCTCAGAACGGTCCCAAAGTCATAGAAAATCAGTTTAAGACTAAAAATCTTTCAAACATCTTTCCTTATTTCCTTTTCCACACACAAATGGAGTAATGCATTTTATGTAATAGAGACTCTTTAAAAAGCAAAACAAAACCCAGAGAAAGCACTTCCCATTAAAAGCAGCAATCTCCTTAGCATACCATTTTCTTATTAAATGAAGACACAAAGAGAAAAGTATGCTTAAAATGTCCCATACATATTGGAAATAAAAACCTCCAAAAAGTGAATGCACATTATAGCACACACCCAACTCATAGCTCACCATTGTGGGGAAATGAAAATTGAAGCACTACATTTCAGGTAATTTTGAGTAAAGGCATACTAACAACATTAGGGCACCTTTCAAAAGAGAACAGAAATTTATTTTGTCGTCACAAATGTGCCTCAGTCCTAAGTATTTTCGAACTTTTTACCATTATAGAACCTGCTTTATTTCAAGTGCAATAAATGAATAAAAAAAAAGGTTATGAAAATATGTAGCTGCTTTCAATTGCCCGCTGGGTATCTGGGGTATCCATATATCAGAAGCCTTTGTTCTTAGTTTTCAGGGTAAATTGCCAAATACACTCCAGAGTGCCAGGCTTAAAAAGGTACTGAAGGGAGCCTGCCCGATTACCTGAATTCCAATTTGGCTCACAATGAAAGGTGGAAAAATTACCTACGAGGCTTTCAATGTTGCTGCTCCAGTTGCAATAGACCTTATCTCATAGTTTATTCAGCCAGAAAACAAAACATATTCCAAAGAAAGAATTCACAGTTTCTGTTTCTGATAGAAGGGTCTCTTTGAATTCTTTTGTGGATATCATAGATTTCTAAACACCAGAGGATTGTTCTTTAAATCTGATTTTTATACCAGCAGTACAATTTCCTTCTCTGTAACTAGGACAGATTCATCCCACAAGCAACAATGGCTGCTTCCTTCTTAACTCGAGCATGACAGATTAAGCTTCAAGCAGACCACTAAATGCTACCACCCCCCTTACAGAGGGAGGCGTTGGGGGCCTCGGCTGTATTTGTTCCTTAACTGCCAGCTGATGAGCCAATGCCGGCGGAGGCGGCCAAGCAGACCTGATTGAGCTAGCTGTGGGATAGCCTGAGAGAGCGCTGGCAGGGCTGCGACATGCCTCATTGCAGGGCCTTCCAGGCAAATTCCTTGCCTCCAAATTGTGCCTGCCTCAGGAAAGTTGCCTGGTACAATGCCTGGCAGAAAGCAGGCACTTTGCACATTTGCTGAATATAAAAGAGAAAAATGAGAAGAGAAAAACAGGAGTTTAGAGAAAATAAGGAGACCTTGCGCATAGAGACCTTGCCAGATCTGAAATAAGTGCTATTATTTCTGGCCAAGTGGTTAGGTGACACTGACATGAAGAATAGTTGAATTTAACAAAAAAGTGAAATTAGCAAATGAACAAAATAATGAAGCACAAGTAAAATAAACAGTAGTCAAAATCTACTCCTAGTTTTTTATTAATTATATTAGCAAATGATTTTTTTTGTAAAGTGGCAAATGTGGTGCTTCTGAAAGAGCATTTGCAGCCTTTTAGAGACCAGTGTGTTGCACAGAGAAAAGTATACATGCTTTCAGAATTATAATATGAGGGCAACCCTGATTGCTATGAGGGGCATCTGAAAATGCTATTCACTTTGCTCCATATAAAACTGTAACAGCAGAACAGTGCTTTTTTTGCACAGAAATAAACTCTAAAATCCACCTGTCAGTATTAGAAACTGCCTGAATCAAACAACACAAAAGCATGAATATACTGTTCTCACATTTATGTAACTGGTGGTTAGTTTGCTTGTTGAAATCTTGAATCTTTCACAACCACATGCGTATGTTTGTCATTTATCCCCTTTCCTCAGGTGCAAAGAAGGCTACCAAGGAGTCCGTTGTGATCAATTTCTGCCGAAAACTGATTCCATCTTATCGGATCCAAGTAGGTTAAGCATTTTTATATTCTCTCTAACACAATATACAGGCAACCCTTACTCTGAGCAACAGTTGCTAGCTCAGCTGAAAGGTGTATATTTCAGCTGCATGTCTCAGAAAACCACCAAGGGCAGAAGCTGGTGACAGCCTTAAAGTTCAAAGCTTGCTCAGAACTAACGTGCTCTAGGTCTAGGTCTTCTGCAGCCATAGGACCTGGTCACCAGGCTCAGCTCCAGGGCTGACCTCTGCTGGGAGCTCCTGCAGATCCTGCTCTCTCAGCTCTGCCACCATCCCCATTACAAAACAAGGACATAGAAAAATAAAAGAGCGTATTATTTATCCAAAAGAATGTTTATGGAAACTACAGTTTGTTTCATATTGGTTCTTACCCTCTGGTTGATAATTTGTGATCATTTAAACCTATTAAACTTTACCTCATACTTGCTAAAATAAGAAAATATGCCTATAAAATTACATTTCAAACTGTGAAAAACCCATTTTTAGCAATACTCCTTGCATACCAGCGATTATTGTACTAATAACAATTTTTTTCTATTCATGAGAGAAGACAATTTGCCACTAAGAAATATTGCTAGTTGTTAGTTTCTGTTTCTATATGGAGTAAAAAATAACATTCCATACTAATATGCCCAATTCTGGTCGAATGTGAAATTTTTACTTTATTTCTATATTTAGGTTTGTAAAAAGAAAAGCGAAGGTTTCCTAAAGCTGGCAAGCAAGCTAGCCATGGATTCTGTTCCATGGATTTCTGTTCTCTGAAATGTGAGGCGCTGGTATCTAGAAAGTACCAGATAGGGGGAAATAACTGGGATGTGTTATATCTTTTTTATCGTGTGATTTTGGCCACTTGCTAAGCTAATATCTGAAAGGTATGTTATGTTCCCTTCCCTTCTTTCCTTCCTTCCTTCTTTCCTTCTTTTCCTATATAGCTGTAGAATATCTATCAAGTGCATGATTCTGGGACAGGACACTCATGATACAAAATGGGTAAAATGATATCTCTTTAGACAATCTAATCAAATTCTCACCATCCAATTGGATATCATAGTCCATCACTGAAAAAGTTGAGGATGCGGCTCACCACAAGGACTGTATGCTTCTCAAAAAAAAAAAACTTCATTGCTAGAGTCACTAACCCTGAAAACCTAAGTCTTACGTGCATAAAAACATTCAGTGCAGAACATTTATCATGGCAAAAAATGGGTACATTCTAAAAACCAATAACAAGATTATGTTTAAGTAAAAATAACATACAGCATGCCTATAATATTCTACTAAGTTGTTGCCAGGCAGCTGCATCTGGGGAGGTCTCTTCCTGCACACCAGGTGAAAGCTCAGCCTGAATGGGGGAAGGTTCTTGACTCTGAACGAG
This sequence comes from Manis javanica, assembly GCF_040802235.1. Taxonomy (NCBI): domain Eukaryota; kingdom Metazoa; phylum Chordata; class Mammalia; order Pholidota; family Manidae; genus Manis; species Manis javanica. The sequence goes on from NC_133162.1 coordinate 68,799,482, forward strand.
AAAGAATTCTCGAGCAGGTCAGACTAGTGTAGGTAAGGAAGGAATTCATTAAAGCAAGAGCAGCAGGGAAAGGCAGATGCCTTGCAGGCAGCAGAAAACAGCCAAGTACAGAGGGAAAGAGGGAAAGTTCTCTGCCTAGGGCAGATTCCCTTGCCAACTCCTGAAACCAGGGTCGCCTGGCGGCTCGTGTCTGCTTGGATCTGCATAGCATGGGGACCAGCCCCTACTGCCCCAGGATTTGGAGGAGCCATGGAGCACAGGATCGAGTGAGATTATATTTTGAGAACTTCCCAAAGAAATGAGATTTTCAGGAGGCTACTAAGAGCAGATCGCACAGCTGCAGTTCCCTCCAGGTCACCCAGGCGAGGCCATGGGAACTTGCAAGCCCAAATCTGAGCTCTCAGCAGCCCCTCCCTACTTATCAGGAGTAAAGCAGAGACAGAGTGAAGACTTGGAAATAAAATGAAATAGCAAAGAGACAGAACAGAATAATTTGAGCTGTGAGAAAGCTTTATTTAAAAGTACGCACTTAAAGAAAGGAAAATGCAGGTGTCCTCAGAGAGGAGGCGTGCTGAAAGGCTGGGGATTCTGTCTTTTAAGGCATTCAAGAAGGGGCAAAGGGTATAGGGGAGTTGTTGGGCATAGACTTGACCCTGGGATCATGATGTCTCCCTCCAGTGAAGGACACTTTGTCCTCATCCACAGTCAGTCCTCTAAGAATTCTGTAAAATAAACTTAACACAAGGGGTTTGTTGATCCTGTTCTTCTCCAAGATAGTGGTTACCCTCAGGCAGTGGGGACGTATCAGCTAAGATTGCTTGCCCTGCCTTAAGATAGGGTGGGTTATTATCTGATTACTAAACAATATGTTAGGACTCTTACTTCTCAGCTCTGCTTTTTAAAATGTAATCTTAGCCTTAAGATGGGGTCCCTCCTGTTCTTACAATACTGTTTATATCTCAGCATTTTTCATGATAGGTAGGAAAAGTTAACCATGATGTTTGTCCCATGTCCCTACCTCAAAGTTACCATTGAAATGATAGCTGTAAGAAATATTCCTATTAGATAAAACAGCAAGAGAGAAAATTATCTTCCTGTAAGATTGCAATAGGAATATCCTTTTATGGTAGAAAAAAGCATACATTAAAATGCTAAAAAGGGGATTTTTAGTATCTGGTTTGTGAAAGTATATGAATGTTTCCCTGTTTTCTCCTTTCCTTCTGTTTTCTGTAAAATGGCATATCATTATATAAATCAAAGCTCCAGAATGCCTTGAAGAAAAACAGCACTGAGAAGCCCATTGGATGAGTCTCTGTGACACAGGTTAAATGGGAAAAGCATTATAGTATCAGTTCATTCATGCATTCATCCATTTATTTATGGAATCATTGATTCATTCCCCAGTTTTTTCTGAGCATCTACCAAGGACTATCTAACCAGTCAGATTCTGTTAGCACAAAGTGTCTGAACAGGATTTAGGTTCTGAGGTCTTCATAGGCTAGTGAGAAGGAAAATGTGTGGATACAGAAGCATAGGCATGATTCTGGTGGCCACGCAGCTTTGGGACCTTGGCAGATCTATCCAGTCCCTTAGCCTCAGCCTTTCCATCTGAATAATGGCAACAATAATATCTATAGGTACTTATCACTGAGGATGACAAGAATCCAGGACCAGATAAACATCAGCCCACTTCCTTTACTCATCCTCATAGCCATGCTAATCTGTGCTTAGAGTTGCCCTGCACCAGGCCTGGTGCCTAAGGGCTTTATCTGCATTATCTCATTAAAGCCTCACATAGTCTTGCAGAGTTCCTGGCAATTACTCACATTTTGTAGTTGAGGAGATAAGGCCTCAGAGAGGTTAAATAAAGTTGCTCAAGGGCACACAGCTTGTTAATGTTGGAGTCTAACTTCCAATCCAAATGACTCCCAGACCTGAGCTCCCAACTGCAGGGCCCTTTCCTTCCTCCTCTTCACCCCTCCTTCCTTTAGTCATTTTCAATATGACATTTATCACTCTAAATTTCATTGACTGAAACTCAATGACCTGCAGCAAACATTATTCTAAGGAATAATATTTGCACAATTTTCATATCTTAATGCAGCGACTTGAGCTTCCATAGAGATTTAAATCCCTAATGAAATTTTCTTGTCAAAATCCTTGCTGAAGGATCGTTTAATTTGCTGCTCATGATATCTTGGAATGACTGTGCTCAGGAAATAAGCTTCTCTCCAACACCGTCCCTTTACTTTTCCATCTTTCTCCTCTTCCTGTTCCCTCTCCCTCTTGCTTCCTCCCTCCCTCCCCATTTGCTGAATGCACGTTCTATATATAGTGAAATCACAATTAGTAGGGGGTAGAAGCCTCTGTTGTTTTATTCCCCCCACCTACTCCAAGCAATCAGAAATGTTCACCTTTGCCAATTAATTTTGAAAAACAAATAAAACCTCAAATTACATGCATTTGGAGAAATGATGTCAGGATGTCACTGTGAGAGGCTCAGGAGCTGTTACGACCAGAGCCTTCACCATGGCCCTGGGCTGGATTCTCAGCCCTGCTCATCCAAAAACTCATTTTCTTCTTTTCCCCACAAAGAGCCTGTACTTAACTCCACTCAGGAAGACTAGTATATGCACAAGAATCAAACTTACAAAGTGCCTTGATGTTAGTTTTTGAAAAAATATCTTCTGTAGACAACTATCATGTTAACCAAACCTCATATGGATTCAAGTACAGAAGCCACATTCTGATCACAAGGTTGAATAGTAAGCAGGGGTTCAAAAGGAAGTCAGTGAGAGGGATGGACTTTGGTCAGGGCCGGGAGGATGTGAGGAGCCAGCACTAGTCAGTGTGACATACCTGAGGAGCACACATTGTGTACCCTGTCTTCTGCTGCCGCCAGCCCTGCCTGTGAAGCACAGCAGGTAACTTCCAGGAAGCCCCATATCTTCCTGATGATTCTAATGTAATTGCTTCAGAACCAGTCCCTTTTCCTCACAAATGCAGGACTGACCTGTAGACATCTGTCCAGTTTTGCCTTTCTTATGGCCGATACCCACCCCGGTCAGGTACCATCTCCAGCCCTGAAGCAGAGATGGATGAAACTGAAGAACATGAGCTGGCCAAGGATTCAGGCAGATATTTTCCTGGGTCTCCCCTCATAGGAGCACATGCCAACCTGAGTTATCACCCAGATCCTGAACTCATCACTGGCCAACAGAAGCCCGACAGCAGTACAGGGAATGGATTCAGAGTAGAATCAAAGACCGTTGCCAGGTGGAAAGACACTTCCTCGGGACCTCCTCCTCATGCACAGCTAGAGGCAGCCATTTCCAGACTCACTGTGACTTCCTCTCTGCATCAGCATCCAACACACAGGGCCCCACGGCCAGCTGCAGCAATAAGCCTGCAGGCCTAGGCTTTGGCATGGGGCTTGTACCACTTAAACTCAGGGCCAGCTAGTCTCCACCAAGGGAGGATGGGATGACTTCTTTCTCTAGTCCATAAACTGTTAAAAGAAAATTTTCCATGATGATTTATTAATCTAGTAGACTTCTATTCAGCAGTTCATGGATCTGGCAGCATCCGATACAGCAGATAGAAGGAGCTCCAAAGAGCTGTAGACAGTGAGAATTTTATAGACCAAAGTGAGCAGGAATAGGGAAGTTATACTGGGTGTTTGCTGATCTGTTCAAGCAGGGCTACTTTCTGCATATGGAGCAAAGGGAAGTCTTGGAGCTGGGTCAGGTAACTCATGCTGGGCAAACAAGCACTGATTGGTTTACCTAGGCCTTCCTTTTCTGGAGAGCTCAGCATAGAAATTTAGCACTGTTTTGGTTTGCTGCTGTGGGGCTTAGCATGAGGGACTCCATCCTGGGCATAATCTTGTTACTTTAACAAGCACTGACTTATATTCACACTTTGGTTTCTTTGGATCTTAGAAACCAGCTCTGTTCTTGGAGTGGCCTGGGAGATGCCAGAAGCCTGGTCTAGATGTGGTTCAGAAGAAGGCTAGCAGAAAAAGTGTCTGTCATGGGTTTAGCCATTCCATCACTCCAAACTGGGTGTTGTGTGCCCCAGCTTCCCAGGTGTTGGCTAATCAGACAGGAGATTTCGTTAAAGACTGTCAGTGGGCAGTTTGCAAGGAGACCCATCCTCCGCACTCTTGACTTTGTCAGTTTCATGTAATATATAGAAAAGTGATCTACCTGTCAAGTTAGATGGAAGGGCTTAAGGAGAGGTACTCTGAATTAGGAGTTCAAGATCTTGATTCTGTGAACACTTGCTCTTAGCCATGTGGCCTTGGGTAAATCACAGTGTAATTGAGCCTCAGCTTCTTTATCTGTAGGATTCCAGGCATCCTGGTTAAAAGGAAAAGTAACCCTCAGCACAGAACAGGTTTCCCTGCAAGCCATTCAAAAATAGGGTTAAATGCATAGCTGAAATAATACATTGTTTTATTCATTCACTTATTTATTCCCCAACTAATTAAGCACATATAAAGTGTACCATGCTGTGAATTCAAACAATAGTAATTAAGAATACTACCATCAATAAACTGGTAGTCTAGTAAACTTCATTTATTTAAGTTGAATTATAGGCTCCAAATGATGTAATGTCCACAAGATACGGAAATATTTTTTCATTTACTCATTCATTCAAATTTTACTAACAGTTTGACATAGAACAGGTGCCTAACCTTGATGGGTTGTTTTTCTTCTTTATAAAATAAGATATTAATAGTCTATAACACATATGGTCATTGTTAGTATTAAATATAATAATTCATTCAAAAACCCTTTGTGTGTAGCACATAGTGAGAGCTCAGTTGATATTATTATCATTATTGTTATTTTGTGTTTTAACTGTGATTATTGACCTTGTAACTGCACACTGTGCAAGGCCCTGAGGGAGGTGCTGCCAGGGATTAAAAAGCATGAGGCCTGTTACCTGACCTCAAATATCTCTAGTTGCATAATGGCAAGAAAATATGTACAAACAAGTACAGGTGAGGACACACATAAAAGATAAGACAGTTTAAGGAAATATAATTAAAATGAGGGGCAAAAAGTTCCCCTAAGTGGAGGGAGAGATCTGGGTTTCTCAGGAAAGGCTCATCTACAAGGGAGCATTATTACAGTGAGCCTTTCACAGGGGGATGCTGTGGCTGTGTACTATTGCACAGGCTACACACTGCCCAACTTAGCAAGTATCATTCATACTAGTATGTAAAGGACTCTGTGGAGGTGAGCAACATGGCCCTGGGAAGGAAATGTCTATTAATAAATTAGATGGAGAAAAAGAACATCCTTGAAAAAACAAAGCATAAACTAATGACCACTGCCCCTGGTCCATTAATCCATGCTGAGGAGAGGGCATGTCTTCTAGATTTGAATATGCTCAGAATACTTAAATCTTCAACACTACTCTGCCTTCTAGTAGCCATAAAAACATTGTTGGCAGAATGGGCCCACATGTAAAATCTGTAACTTATTACCATTTTTTCTGACCTTAACAGAAGAGGAGAAACACAATTACCAGATTTTGATCATAGCTCCATGTATCTCATAAAGTCCATCAATTCTATCAGGCTTTTTCATATATTCAGTTGCTAACTTATTTAAATCTGCATAAATTTGTATAAAACACTGAACTTCTACCAAGTAAACATGCAGACACACCATTTCTAGAACACTAGGAAGATAAATGTATTTACTAGAAAGAAAAAAAATGTCCAAGATCACACTACTCAGAGATAACCACTAATAACCATTTCAGTGCACAGCATACCAACTACTTTATAATTTTAATGTGGAACATATGTGTATTCAGTGTTAACCAACACATGGGAAGCAGGGCTCCTGGGGCCAGAGGAAAGCACAGCTGTCCTGCCTTCCACAGCTCCCCTGTCTGCTGCCTCCCCTAATTTAGCCCTGGCTTGCTGGGGGTCCACTTCACCTAAGATCACGGTAGACTGTTTTTCTGTCTGTTCAGGGGCCTCCTGGCTAGTTTGAGAACCTCCAGGTGGTCTCTCTCACGCACAGCCTACAAATCATCCATTCTACCTGCCAACACGTCTGTTGTCCCCAGTAGGCCCCCCAGAGCAAGCCCTTGAGGCACTCTGTCCTCAGGTTCCTGGGACCAACATGGCTTTCTCTCTCACCTCTTCTGTATTTTCAAAGACAGCAAAGGAGATTAACTGTTATGAAATAGCTCTAGATTATTTGATTATTTACTTCATAAATTCTGCATGTGGTGATTCATCTCACACTTCATTATCTATTACCCATTATATATGGACACCTTAATCAAATCTGACATAGAATAAATATGCTAACATCTTGTTACACAATACATGATTTTCCTTATAAAGTTAGGATCATTCTATACCTGTTTTGTAATATTTTTTTTCCTCTACTTAATATATTGTGACCTTTTTCACAGCATTATGTAATCTTATATTTTTTCTCAATTACTAATTTAAAGAGTATAATATTATAAGCATGTCATATAAGTTACTTAACTGATCATTTATGCTAGATCATTAGAGTGCTTCCCATTTTTCATGATTACAGTGATTGACAAGCATTATGCATAAGTATTTACCTTACAGTACAAATTATTTTTTAAGAATAAATTTCTAGACCTTTAATACACTTCAAATAACTGCTCCTCCAGAAAAGTTCTATCAATTTACATTTCCCTGAGCACAGTATGAGAAAGTTACTTCACTTTTTCCTTCACCAGAACTAAATAGTATGTTTTAGTTGCTAATTTTATAAGGAAAATTATATCTCACCAATATTTTAAACAAAATTTCTTTGATCACAAGCAAAATTGAATGCTTTTTTTCATTTGTATGATTCAGTTTCAGTTTCTCTGAATTTTAATTTTCCTTTGTTCAGTTTCAAATCTTGTAATTTTTATAAGAAACCATAGGAGTTTGTTATTTTAAGGATAGTAAATTATGCAATGTTATATATGACATAATTTTTCCAGATTGCTCTCTTTTTGTGGTGTTTCTTTAAACATACAGAAGTTTTGCCTTTTCTGTAATCAAATCTATCAGTTATTTTTTTTAAATAGTTCATATGTGTTAATACTTTGGCTTCCCATGCCATGAAATGAAATAAATATTTTACTAATTTAGCTATTAAAATTTTATTATATGTAATTTATTATTATTTATCACATATTTATTCATGGTTATACCTAGCCAAATCTATCTGAAATTTATATTAGTGTGTAGTTTGAGGTTAGGAACAATATTTTTAAAAGTAGATTTAAACAATTCTCCCAACACAATTTATTGAATAATCTGAATTTTCCTCATTGATATAAAAAAATGGTCCTAGTTAAAAACTCCATAATTAATGCATATTTGATGTTGTTTGTGGATTTTCCTTTCTATAGATAGAGATAACACCATAAGAGTATTTAATTTTAAGAAATGTATAATATCTTTTACACTTGGTAGTATTTCCATAAATGTTTTCTTCTTTTTAAAAAAGATAGTGATTTGATTGATTAAATGTGGTTCAACCATGTACTGTATAGAACTTATTACACTTATTTTTGAACAATATCCAGTGTTTTGTAGAACCTTGGTATAATACTAAATAAAATGTAGGATTCATAATAGTTTATATGGTATGAATAGAGTGACCATATAATTTATTACTAACCTAGAATACTTTGAGAGTTAAAGACAAAGCCAAAAATAATTATGATGACAAAAAAATTGGAAGCAGTGTCACATGGTCACCCAAATTTGTTAAGTATATATGCTTACACTTAATATATATGCTTTTAAAAAATAACTTGAAGGCAACACATTACAAAGTGTGGTAGGATTACACATAATTTTTCTTGTCAGTATTCTTTCTATATTCTCCCAGTTTTCTACAATACCTGTTTATTAGTTTAGTAATTATCAAGCGGATGACAATAACACTTTTTTGATAATCACTGTGTGCCAGGTGCTACTCAAAGCACTTTAGAGATGATTCTCATGCAGTGCTGTGTAGACACAATAAAAATATCCATTTTAATGATACACAAGGAGAGACAAAGTAAAATTATTTGTCAGTAAATGGCAGGGCTGGAATTTGAACCTCATAATTTATACAATCTAAAAATAAAAAATGAAGAGACAGTTGCAGAAGTTGACAGTAAATGGAGTTCGAATTATGGTTCCCCACTTCAGTCACCACCCTTTGAGCATTGATATTTTTCTATGACTTTCATAGTTTTGTGCTGTACTGGAATTTGAGGGTCTTCCAACAGGTTGTGTATAGGTGTCTGTGCGAAATTGCGGACCAGGATGAAGGATGGCGAGCACGGTGTGGTTTTTATCTACTTTAGTCTTGGCAGTCGCTACGTCAGTCCCTGGCAGAGCAGAGCAAGAGGGTGAGGGAGGCCCGCCCCGGTGCGAAGCGAGCACACTGGGCCATGTGTTCTCTGTTCGTTTGGGTAAAGCAGGGGTGTACTGCTGGAAGGCCGCCGCTCTGCCGCACAGTGACTCCCTGAAGAGCAGCCCCTGGCAGTGTTCTCACTGTCCGCTTACGGGGCACCACACCTGCAGCTGGTTTAAGCTAGATGTTGAGAAGCCCCTGGGCCACCTGCTCAGGGAAGTTTCTAGCTCAGGATAAGCACTCTGCTTCCACCCCTCACCCACTGCCCTTCTTCCGCTCTCTAAGGGAGTCTGAGAGCTTACTAGGCTTCTTTCTTCTCAGATAAGCTGTTGGAGGCCTGAGGAGTTTCAGTCTTAATACAGTTTAATTTTATATATACAATATTTTGTAGTTTATGTCTATCTTCATTATATTTGACTTGTTACTTACACAATATTTTGTAGTTTATGTCTACCTTCATCATATTTGACTTGTTACTTACACATGAGGATGCCTCCTTCCCACCAATTAACACACTGATGTGGCTTTCTACTATCTCTAATTTATTTGTCATTTTCATTGAATATCTATGAGGGGCCAATCTCTTTTGAGTATCCAGGGGCCTTGTTTTGGAAACTTCCAAAGGATACACTTTTGAGTGAGTATCAGGAAGAATGGAGAGAAAAATGACAGCAGCTCTGGCCAAAAATGCCTGAAAATAAAACACAAAGAAATGATGACCACAGCCCAATTGGGGCCTCACCAAGAGTGAGTGACCCATCTGAGATGACCTGGCTCCTAGCTTTTTGTTCTTCCTCTTCATGCTCCATTTCGCCCATTTCAGATAAATTTCAATCATATCTAATAACATTACACATATCACTAGAAAATTATTGCTACTTTCTACAAAATACAGAGAGAATCATAATGATTTTCATCTATGTTAATAAGACTTCCCTAAATGCATCTGTTTATTTACAATCTGTGCCCAGGCACTGTTAGGTTTTGGAAGTAACAGCATCCTATTACTTGTTTGTTCTGATGGTATTTTATATGATTCTGGTGCTGAGTAAAAACAGCGCAGTGTTGTACCAAGCAGCACACCCACCGTCCTCCTTTCCTTGAGAGAGGTGCTTTAAGAAGGATGATAGAGCAATTTCACTGTTGGGTGACTAACCAAAAATGGAATGATTTGAGATAGTACCATCTTTATTTTTATATTTGTACTACCATCACTCTTTCAACTTTCATATAGTTTTTAAAAGTTGGACACACAAATTGTAAATAGCTTCTTACAATTTGGATTATTAAAGTGAGCAGGAAGAAGTACAAAAATTTACCACTTTGTTGGCAATAATCAGAGAAACAGGGCTATAGATTTTCTCTTAATACTAGGGCCATAATCAAAATCCCAACAGGGAAGTTTTCATGGAATGAGGATGTAGTATGTGCAAAATATTGTGATGGCTTCTTTCCACCCTTTCTAATTTATTATAACCTACCCTTAATCATGGTGATTCTATAGTTAAGGAAACTGAGATTCAGAGAGTTTAGTGAACCCACAAGAATTATTCAATTTCTAAGAATTTACATTCAAATCTGCTAATTCTCCACTTTAGCCTTGCAAGTGCTTTCTGATAAGGGCCCACAAAATGTCTGTGTGTTATTTTGAAGCCAAGGAACTGACATTTAAAGGACACATTAACAAAGAATGTTTTTGAATAATTGTTGCAAGAACCTTTTTATTTATCTATCATTTGATTGATTTTTCATGGAAATGGAATAGTAAGGCATTCTCCATCATTTCTTAAAAACGAGTTTCTTGGTTTAGTATCATGGCTAATGGTAGGATTAAAAATCCAACTTAAAATAGTTTAAAAGATGGGCAACTAATTAGGACAATTTGGGATAGGATGATTGCATTAAGTAATATAGTGCAAGGTACACACACTATCTACTTCCTGATACGGTACAGGCTCTTGATAAAATTGTGAGCAGTTAAAATGAATTTTTGATGATTCATTTTATATGAGAATAAATGTTTGAGAATAAGCACAGGATCTTCTAAATTTTTGTCTATGTCAGTCAGCTTTCCAGTCTCTTCTATGAATAGGTTTTTAGCTGTTTAGTTATATTGGTTGGTATCTCCACTATCCATTTTCTTTGGAATCTTGAAACATTTATTCCCTCTGGGGAAATTCTGTGGGAGAGTTAATGTGGAATTGATCTGGCAGATAAACACTTGATACCATGAGGAGATTATCAAATTTCTGGTTTTTACTAATTTCTTGCTCCACTGAAGTTCTCAGTGATCATATCTGCAGGAAATTTCTGAGGGCCTAACCCAGATCAGCGGCCCAGGAACACATTCGAGATCTAATAGGAGTGCCCTGTAAATAATCTGTAAATGCTGCCCCTCAACCAAGAGTGAACAATGTAAAATTTGAACTCATGTAAACACTTCTGTAATGTAACACATACAAGAAGTATTTATTAAGGACCTATTCTAGTTCACGCAAGAAACGTTGCTAGGTGCATTCACATATATTCTGTATGTTCTGTCATTCAACTCTGGCAAGTAGAAGATAAAACAGTTATTTCTATGCTCATTTACTTTTGAACAATGTAAATAAGACTAAAATGGTAAGACCTAGATGAGGAAAACTATAGAGATTTATTGTAAGGTGTCAGAAGTCATAAACTGAGAGATAGCATGCTCTAATATAGAACCGATTTTATAAAATGACATTGCTCCTTGTATTTCACTATAGTTCCAAATAAAATCCTCAGACCACTTCATACATGTTTTTGTTAGTATGTTTGTTGTATTTCAATACTGAACTTAATCAGTAGACTGTTGAAAAATGAAATATAGATTGTACAGAACATGGATTGTGTTGGATTTGGTTATCACTATGTCCCATGTTCTTAACATGTTTCCATGTACCAGACATTTAAGCATGTTTTGCCAGAGTGGGTGAAAGACAGACTTATCCAAGAAAACATGTTTTACTCATTCTCCTTTTCAGATTTTATTCAATTCCCTTCAAAAATCATTTACTTTCTACCAAATGCCTACAACTTCTATGTATTATGGATAATATAGTCACAATATTTTATTTCATTTTATTTTATTTTAAGGTTTGTATTTTTAGTTTAGTTTTGAGATGATAATATGTCACATTAATATCAAACTATCAGAAAGGGTTTACAATAAGTCTTTACCCCCATACTAACCTTTCACCCAGTTCCCAGGCAATCATTGCTATTAGTTTCTTACAAATCTCTATAATTATTTTATAATATTTCTATAAATGAAAATAAATAACATATTTATTATATACTAATATGCATAAATAAATTTTTATAAAGCAAATTGATCCAGGAAAAATCTGTTTTCCTTCTTATACAAATAACAGCTCATAATGCACACTTTTACATACTTTGCTTTTCCAATTAGCAATGGATCTTCAAGATCATTTTATTTCAACATATATAGAACATTCCCATGCTTTCTACAATTTGCGTATTATATTTGTTTTACATTGACTGCAAATAACATAATATGTCATAATTAACAACTCATCTTTGGATTTTCATTTATATTATTGGCTGTTTACAGTATGCTATTTTAAACAGAATGCAGGATATATTTCTAGAAGTGGAATAAATGAGTCAAAAATACCTCTGTAGATAAATAGGCACAAAATCTCAATCATAATATAAATTAGTCACAGGGATGAAAGTACAGCATAGAAAATATAGTCAGTAGTTCTGTAACATCTTTCTGTTTTCAGATAATAACTATTCTAGTTGGGGTGATGATTTAATAATGTATATAATCGTTGAATCACCATATTGTACACTTGAAACCATTTTAATTTTATATATCAACTATACTTCAATAAAAATAAATAAATCTAAAAAATACCTTTGCAGACTTTGGGGTTTTCCTCATTGTCATCCTTTGAATAGTACCAATTAAAACTCTCAAATCTTATCCAAATCCTATTTCTTCAGTCTCTTGACATAAAACATTGTTTATCATGCCATTTCATCTTCATTCAGTTTTGGAAGTGAAGAGTAGTTTTTAAATTTAATTTCTCATGTAGTTTTTAATTGAACTTGTTTTATGATGAGTGACAGAGAGCATCTTTTATAGGTTTGGGAACTATTGTATTTCCTTTCTTGCAAACTTTCTTAATATCCCTTGCCAAGTTTTCTATTCAGTTATTTGTCATTTTATTAATGATTTGTAGAGGGTCTTTATATATAAAAGAATTTAGGCCTTTGATGGTGATAAGAGGTCCAAATACTTTCTCTTTTTTGACCTTCTCATTCTGCCTTTGATGGTAGTAGTTCATGCCAAGCAGGAAATTTCCCTTTATTCTTTCCTTTTTTTTCCTTCCTTCCTTCTTTCTTTCCCATATTAAAATGAATCAATTATTTTCTTTTGGGCTACTGGGTTTTGTGTAATGCTTTTAAAAGGTCTATCTTATTTCAACTTTATTCTGTAAATTTCCCATTTAAATTTGATAGTTTCATTATTTTATACTTAAATCTTGAAAAAGATACAGGTTTCTTTTTTTCCTAGAAGATTACAGAGATTCTCAAGATGATATAATTAATACTAGTTATTAATAGCATATCTTCCAATAATTCAAATGATATTTGCATGTTAAATATAATATTGTTATAAATATAAAAACATAAGATGCATAACTCAATATCAAATGTTTATTTGGTTGTATTTCTGATTTTCCTGTTCTGTTCTATTGGTCTATTTTGCATCAGTGCAATACTCTTAATTAATGAGATTTTATAACATGTATTTAAATACATAGGAGGAGGTTCAGGTCTTCCTTCAGTTACCCATCTCCCCAAAATTTCCTGACTATTTGGGTATTGTTAACAAGGTCTTCCCGCCTACAATTTATTATTTATAGAGCCTTAGGGGCTGACTGTTACATTTAAAAGTAGCCTTGATGGACCATGAGTTAATAAAGCAAAGTAAGCCAGGTTGCAAACTTAAAGATTAATATAAATGAAGGAGAGAGGAGAGGGAGAAGGGGAGGGAAAGAAAGAGAAGAGAAATTGCCTTGCTTCTAGAAGTGGTATCCCCAGTACCTCTCTTGTTCTTTTCATAGCCAGTGAGGAAAACTTGCCAACATTTCCAAAGGACAAGCCTTAACCCCAGTTAATAGGCCACTACATTATGATCGAGAGATCAATCCCATGGTCCTTTGTAGTCATTACCATCTGCTCTTGGTGGAGTTATTTGCTCCTTTCCATAATCTCGTAGCAGTTTGTATATTTTTCTTAAATGATCAGCCTGGAAAGGTATCTACCATTTACTGGAAACCTAGTATCTCTTAATTTTTCACACCTAATTTCATTTGTATTTCCCAATCTCTTTCCCCCAAAAGCCTTTATGCTTAATATTATCGCTGCCATTTTGCACACGAGATGCTGAGTCATCATTTTAGCCAAGGCTTAGCCAACAAGCTTTATTTGCTCCTGGCTGTACCAGGGGCAGGCGAGGAAGAATCTGGCATCTGCGGCTTCCACAGAAGAGGAGGTTCCTCAGAGATAGGAGAGAATTCCTCTAACTAAAGGAAATTTGGGAAAGATTAGAAAGAAGAGTATCTAAGATGGAGAAAACTATTCCACCATTAATCAGTCCATATCTAAATGGCTACAGGTTTTATTCCAGAGAACAAAAACTGATACAAATATACTGCTTTTCCTTAGGACCCAATGAGGAGTCTAGGTGACCTATTTCACATTTTTCTAATCTTCCAGTTTAGGATTGTAATCAAAGAAGGAAATAAGGTGAACTTGACTTGTTCCTCATAAACTCAGTTGCCTCTCAGTGACACCAGTGTCTTCCCCTTGTTTCATTAAAGTGTTTTTGCATTCTGTTGTTGTATTGAACATGCTCACTGATATTTAACCAAAGACTCACTCTGTAGGCTTCTCTAAAAGTGAAAATATATTGCTTGCTTTTAGTTTTCCAGTGCACACTCTAAGAAAACAGATAGTGGATCAGACCTCAGGCCAAAGTTCTCTCAGGATCTGGGATATAATCCAATCAGCCTTGGACCCTAGACTCATTTGTACTTACATGCTCTCTTATCCATCATTCTGTTCCTCAACAGCTGCTTTCTAATGTCTGTCCAGCCTTTTCCACAAAAGTCTCTTCTCTTTTATAGAAAATATGGCTATGCTAAGCATGCTGATTAATTCTGTTTGATCTTAATCATAATAACTTTATATCAACATCTTCAAATGGCAGGTGAATGCTATCCTGGTGTCCCTTTCATCCTGGAATACCAAACCTCCCTGCCACCCTCCAATTCAATCCTTTGTATCTCTTCCCTTTCAGATGTTATAAATTTTCATGTTTCTGAACCTCTATCTGCCAACAGATCTTATCATTAAAGTAGTATGGTTTTTGTAAACCTGGGAGGAAGATAACCAATTGTGAATGCAAAGTGGGTCACTCACAAGCCACCGTGGCACTGAATGTACCGCACTGACTCCGAGGCCCTCCTGCCATTTGTGAAAAGCCCCTGAGGGCAGCAAGGCTTTCTATGAGGCATGCTAGTGTTAGAGGTTTCCGGACAAATTCAAAGTTGATCATCTTCTATACTTCTCATGTGAGATCAGGTAATGGAAAAACTCTTTTACTGTATTTGCAAGAGGAATTCAATTTAAGGAACTAGGTAAGTACATATTATTTTTTTCACATCATTTATTTAGGAAAAGAGAGGAAAGCAACCACACATGATGACTAGAATTTTACAAAAATAATGTCAAGTTCTTCTCAAGGATAAATATGTACTTATCCTAAAATATCCTAATTGAACTTTCCAATCAGATTATGTGCTTTCCCATGTATGCCCTGTGTCCATATGCACTGTGATTAGCTGATTTATTTGGTTGTCTAGTAAAATGTAAAAGCAGTGCACTTTACAAAGGAGTACAAATTCTCCCTGTCAGAGCTGAGAAAGAAAGATACAGATCATGTCCACACGGAACTTATAAGACTAAATAATTATACTAATAAATAATTAAATGTAATTTGTGAAAAGTGCCTGAAGTAAACATACAGCATGCAATAATAATATATAAAATGGGAACTGAACCAAGATGAAGGGAGGGTTGTCAGGAATGTTTTATTTCATTCATTCTGCACTTGCTGTGGACCAAACACTGTTCCAGGCATATAAACCAATCATCTGTGGTCTACAAGAGAGAAAGGTAGATTCAAAGTAGAGAAATAAGTAAATAAATCTATCAGGCAGTGATACAGTAGTTGAGAAGAGAATGATGGCATTGCTCTTTTAATTTTAATTTGAACAGAAAAGAAATGTCACTTCATCTGAGATCTGAGTATTAAGAAAGAAAAAGTCTTTGGGGGAAGCGCATTCCATGGAGAGAAGAAATCCAAGGCAAAGACCTTAAACCTGGCGTTAAATGATTTGTTCAAAACAAAACACACATACATACACACAAAAGGCCAGAAGGAATAATGGGGCTTATTGGTTGAAACCCAAAGTGACTGTGTAATTAGCCTCTTACTCGGGACACCTTTAAGAGCGAAGGGGGATGCTATAAGTAATAATTAGGCAACAAGCATGCAGGCCTGTCTGGGCAAACTAGACTTATGATTGTTCTAGTCTAGTGCTTCTCAGTTCGGAGCAATTTTGCCTCTAGTTGCCAAAAGTCAAGACCTTTTTGGTTGTCACTATGTGGGAGGAAGTTGCTGTTGGCATCTAGTGCCTAAAGACATCCACGGGACAGCACCCCACAATAAAGAATTATATGGCCTCAACTGTCAATAGTACTGAGTTTGAGAACTCCTGCTTTGGGCTACAATGGAAAGCAATACTAAGTAGGCAGGAGCCAGTCCAGATGGGGGTATATAAACTAGGGTGAGTTATTTATGTTTTACTGTAAGTGTGATGGGAAGCCATTGGGGGTGTGTAAGTTAAAGAGTGATTTATCTCATTTACAGTTTTAAAAGATCCCTTTGGTGTGATAAATGTTGGAGGGTGAGGCAAGAACAGAATTATGGAGATCTGTTGGAAGGCAAAGAATTTTGATGCATTGAACAAGGGTGTTATTAACAGATGTAGCAGGAAGTGTATTTTTGGAAATAAAGTCAGCAAGACTGGAAGATGGAGGGAAAAAAGTGAAAACAAAACTTAGAAATAACCTCCAGTTAAGATTGAACTGAGTGGATGCTCTTCATATCACTGATGCTCTTACAACTTGAGCAGGTGTACCTGGATGTGAGGGGAGTTCTGCTTCAGTAAGGTAGGTTTGAGATGCTCATTCATGTGGAGGTTAGAATTCTAGAGAGAGAATAGGGCTGGGCTTATGGATTTGTGAATTGTCTGCACATCAGTAGTGATTAAAACTGTGGGAAAGATGTTACCACCAGTCTAATGGTTAAAATAATAATAATAATAATAATTTTAAAGGAGGTCTCAAGGTGTCCTGACTTTGAAAAATAGAATAAAGCAGAAGAGACAAACATGTACACTGAAGTGGAACACGTGGGCTATGAGGAAATGCAGGACAACTGGACCCAAAGATGTCAAGAGAAAAAGAAAGTGACTTAGGAAAGCCTTAAATGACCCTGAGGGGTGAAGAAAAGAGATTTGGCAGCATAGGGGGTGATCGTAGTCTTGCCAGGAGCAGTGTCTTAGGGGTGATGGAGAATGGCAGCCCAGATGGAACTGGTTCAGGGAAGGGTGAGGTAAGGTAGTGGAAAGCCATCACTCCAGAATTCATTACAGGACATTTTTCTCCAAATAGGATCCAGAAATGAGGTGGTGGTTGAAGGAGGATGTGAGTGTAAGAAATAATATACATATGTATACATATAATACATATACATCTGTATATATGTGTATATATATACATATATATATGTATATATATTTGTGTGTGTGTGTATACCTGTTACAGGTTGAGTTTGTTTTCCTCCGTTCTTGTTCCTGCCAAAACAAAGAACTGAAAATCAGAGACACAATAGCAAAGCAGAGGGAAAGTTTTATTTGAATACTCTCCAAGGGAGGAGCGGGCCAGAGTCAAGGGAGACAAAGACCCTGATCTTTTAGGGGAGGGTATATTTATCACATCCTAGCCAGGAGGCACCTCTTTGATTGACAGGATGAAGTCATCTGATTGACAGCTCTAGTTATACACCCATTCCTCTTGGTGCCCATGACTATTCCCAAAATGCACACAGAAAAGCCCACAGTACGGGGTGGGGGCAGGTGGGGTAGGATGCAAAACTGCAATTTTATTTTAAGGAGATTATTCTCAGGTGTGGTTTGGGCGTTTCTTATTTTATTCCATTGTGCCTGCGTTGTGATCTGGTTGGAGCCAGTTTAGCCTGGTCCCGATAGGCAGGGAAGTTACCACCCTGCCTTTGTTGTCCTCAGGTGAGACCCCCGTAACTGGGAAGTTTCTTCCTTGAACCTTATCTTCCCCTTTCCCAGCTGCTCATGTCTATCTTTCTATCTATCATACGTAAGAAATCATATATGTATTTGTGTGTATATATACAGTACATAAATATATGTTTATATGTATATATAAGAAATATATGTATATATATTTAAAGAAAATAATGTTTCTATGTTAAAATAAATGATAAAATAAAGTAGGGTAAATTGATGGAGAAAAATATAATTGCATAAAGGAAATGTCTCAGAAGGCAAGTGGGATAGAATTTGGTGCAGAAGTGGAAGGGCTGCCCTCCCCTTTTTTAGAAGCAGGCATACGCCATCAGTAGGAATAATAAGGAATGTAGAGTATGTGTAAGGGTGCACTGAGCTAGCCAAGGAGATGCATCTGGGGGCCAGGGTAGGAGTGGGATAAAGGAGATCATGTTGCTCAAGGTCCTCACACAGGAAGGTTTTTAATTCATTTAAATAATTGAGTATGAGAAGAGAAGAAGTCACAGTGTAAACACTTATTGAAGGAGAGAATAACTGCTGTTAATTGAATGGAATGCATATGTTTTACTGCTTAACAAATTGATGTTAATTAAATTTACTTCTTAAATTGATTTTAATTAAATTTAGTTCTTAGTGAGTTCGAATTTTAAAGTAATTTTATTTGGTGTTTGGGCTTAACTGATATTATTCAGTACCTTTATTTCTAGAACTATAAATATCTCCAAAACAATTTGTACTCAGTCTTCTTCCTGTATGTTAATAGTTCAGTGAAGTCAACTTGGACACAATGTCCCATGTGAACTGAAATTATTTCACCTCAAATGGTTTGTCATACTCATGTCGAAATGAAGCAGTTTTGATTTACTACAGTTGAGGTGGAAGGGAGATTGCTGAAGGTTACAAGCCTGATTCTGCTTTTATTGTCTCACTTCAGGCTGACCTTAATGCTCCAGTAACCTCCTCGAATCTGTGTTTTTTCAAGTTAGTGTTGAGCATACCTGTGGATGACACTTTCGGATGAGAAAGTTGGCAGAACATCTGGCCTGAGAGCAAGTTTTTAAGAGAGTTGTAAGAATTAAAACCCAAAGTCTGTTTTACAAATTATAAATGAGGAGATCAGCATATACAGAAGTATTTTTATGAGTTATAAAGTATAAGAGGAAGTATGAGAGAAAAAAGCAGGGAAGAGAAAAACTTTAGTGAATACAAATTCTCCTTTCAATAATAAAATATATGAATAAAGGTATGACAACCCACCTCAAAGTATGATAAAACTCAACTTTCCCCATCTATATTCTCCTTAAAAATCTGGAACAAAAATTCACAAAATTTCAGGGTTTTGACAGAAGGAAATCTAGTGATTCCTAAATGCTGTCCTTTACCTTCCCACTGAGGAAGATCCAGATCAACAATCTGTAGTCATCTGTTTACTGCCTCTCAAATTCATCTTGTAGCAATAGAAGCACAGAGAAAGTTATAAAATAATAATCATGTGAGACTGGTTTTGACAAAGGGACGACCCATTTAAATCAGTGAATGTAAAAAAAAAAAATTCCTGTTTGGTGGTAAGTGAAGGAGACCAACTTCACCCCCAGTCAAGCCACATTAACTTTGCCAATGAACAACAGGAATGAATGAAAACAAGTGTATGTCATGAGGACAGAAGAATATTATGTATTTTACCAAAACCTTTTGCAAGTCCATCAAATGCCAAAGCACTCACATCAAGAAGATCCTGCTCACGGTGCCCCCAGTTTGATCTTGGCACAGATGGTGCACATGAGAATGGGGGCTCCACTGATGGTATGTCCACCAGTGTGCTGAGGTGAAGATCTCTGACCCAGCAAAATTAGGGTGGTACACACAGGCCCACAAGTCCTTGAGACAAATGAAACTCCTAACTAGGATCAGTTACAATGAGCAAAAATCCTCTTAATGCATCCTCATCACTCAAAAATTGAAATCGATTATCAAAACAATACAGATCTGATCTTCAAAGAAAGAAGAAAGGGAGAGAGGGATGGAGGAAGTAGGGAAGGAGGGATGGAAGAAGGAAATTATAGACACAAAACACACAGAGAGAAAATTCCAGGGGTCCAGGTATAGGAGCAACTGGAAATGAGCTTTTTAAGGCTAAAGCCAGGAGTCTAAGAGTAATGTCTATCATGTGAAATAAAGACTAGA
This sequence comes from Manis javanica, assembly GCF_040802235.1. Taxonomy (NCBI): domain Eukaryota; kingdom Metazoa; phylum Chordata; class Mammalia; order Pholidota; family Manidae; genus Manis; species Manis javanica. The sequence continues at coordinate 68,819,535 of NC_133162.1, forward strand.
ACAAACTCCATCCAACTGTAGCATGAAATTAGGGTGATCTTTCTGGGTCTTTGCAGAAACAAGAAAGTCAAACAAACATTTGGATGTGGCTCGAAGTTTGAATTTACTCTTACTACATAGTACGGGAACCTTTGGCCTGAGCAGATGGAATAAATAGCATATAAACTACTCCATAACCTTAGGCTGACTGGGACAAATGGGAAACTTTCCCTTAGAGGTGCCCACAATCAAGAGCATATCTAGTCCCTAAAAAAGAACTCATGGTGCTAGTGATCTCACAAGAAAAAATGCAACAAAAATAAGAAACTGCATATAAGAAAATCTCCCATGATATAGTGTTAGCAGATTAAAAAGTCAGCCCAGAATGCAGCACAAAGAGATAACAGGAGGAACAATGTGAGAAAGTTCTAGGGAAAAAAGTGTGTAGAATTTAAAGACAAAATGTGGGGAAGTTTTCAGGAAATAAAATAAAATAAAATAGCAAACCAAATACCAAGGAAGAGAAAAAAAGTCAATTCTGATACTCATAGTGAAACACAATCTTTAAAATAAAGAAAAAGGCAAAATACCACTGCCATCTCTATCATCTTACTTAATATCAGAGTTTCTAGCAAGCCTAATTACAGGAAAAGAAGTGAGAGTCTGTAAAGGGCAAACGAAAGAATAATATTATTCTAAATGGCAGAGGCTATGATTTCTCTATTGGGAAAATTTCTCTATTGTAGAAAATTTAAGAAAATATGGAGAATGACTATTAAAACTAAAGAGAACTAATAAAATCAACTTACAAAAGACAAAAGTTTATCTATCTACACCTCTAACCAATTAGAAAATATAGTTTTAACAGATTTTCCTTAAGAAACATAAATTACATAATTTTCTCTTTTGATGATGGCAAGTTTTGCATGGCAATGGCACACACATTACAGTGCTCCATCAGGAAAATTAGGTAGTCTAAGAACTAGGAAGAAAGTTTCACTAAGTAGCACTTGGGAAATTGGGTGCCCATATGAAAAAAAAGTAAGCATGTTCCATATAAATTTCCAATGGATTGAGAAATGACCTACAAAAAATTTTTTTAATTTTAAATGGAAATACAGGAGAATATTTTTAACATCTAAAACTAAAAATATATAAAATTCAAGAAAGAAAAAGTGCAGTGGAGGAAACCTAAATCAGAACAAACTGACTTCCATTACTCCTTATCAAATTCTTGCCTTGAAAGAGAATAGATATTATTTAGAATTATCTGTGAAAACAATTATATCCTAAGTATAGTAAAAGAATAATTTTTCAAGAAAGTAAAGCATTTTTAGCTACTGTTTATGATTGCAGTGTGATGCAACTAGAAACAAAGACAGATTTACAAAAAATAATCCAAATACTTTCACATCAAAACAAACCAGCAAATAAAATGGCCTTCCAAACAATCCAGAGATCAAATTGGAAAGCAGAGCTACAAATACAGGCCAACTATAAAGTAATTACAATTAACTATTATCCTTCAGAAATTCTCTTGAAAAAATACTCAGCCTCAAAATTTCAAAAGTAATGTTACTTTATTTGTTTGTTTGTTTATTTATTATTAAACTATAGTTGATACACAATATTATATTGGTCTCATGTATAAACACAGTTATTCAATAGTTACACACATTATAAATCCTCACCCCAACTAGTGCAGTTACTATCTGTCGACGTAGGAAGATGTTACAAAACCATTGTCTATATTCTCCATGCTGTACTACCATCCCTGTGACCAGCTTATATTATGATTGAGATTTTTGTTCCTCTTTATCCCCCTCACCCTCCCTGCTCACCCATCCCAGCCCCTCCCCTATGATAACCACCAGCCATTTCTCTGTGTCTATGAGTCTACTGTTTTGTTCACTTTGTTTTGTTTTTATATTTCACATATAAGTGAAATCATATGGTATTTGTCTTTCTCCACCTGGCTGATTTTGCTTAGCATAATAATCTCTAGGTCCATCTATATTGTTGCAAATGGTAAGATATCTTACTTTTTTATGTCTGAATAATATTCCATTGTGTATATGTACCACATCTTCTTTACCCATTCATCTATTACCCATTCATCTTGTATTGTATTTACAATACAAGTTATTTCCATATCTTGTATTGTAAATAATGCATCAGTAAACATAGGAATGCATATATCTTTATAAATAAGAGATTTTTCTTTCTTCAGGTAAATTCCTAGAAGTAAAATTACCGGCTTGTTGGGTATTCTACTTTTAGTTTTTTGAGGAACCTCCATATGCTTTCCATAGTGGCTGCACTAATTTACATTCGCAACAGTGTAGGAAGGTTCTCTTTTCTCCACTTTCTCATCAATACTTATTATTTCTTGTCTTTTGGATAATAAAAAAAAAAGTTATGAGAAACCACAGAAAAGTAATTTAAAAAGAAAGTAAAAAGTCGATGAACTTGAGCAGGTAAAGTCAATAACATATAAAATAAATAAATAAATGTTTGGTTCTATAAAAATTCCAATAATGGAATGAAATGATAATTTAGGAAACAATGGAGAAAACATAAATAATATGCCTCTATATATTCTTTAAGTTAAAAATAAAATAACAAAGATATATGTATTAATAAAAATTTTCTAATTTCCATCCTCCTAGATTCAAAACAAGACTTAGACTGCTACAACAAAACAAAATAAAACAAAACTGTTTTGGACAGCTAACCAAAGAAGTAATGAATTCCCCAAGGAACTAATATAGGAAAAGATAAAGGACATTATCAATGTATGCATTTCATTTTTTTCTAACTGGAAACCCCAAGATAAATGACAAATAATTAGGTGCACTTTAAATGTTTTAAATGGTGGCTGATTTTAAAATCTTTGTACAAGAATAATTTCATTTCTTGCATCTGAGTTTTCCAATATGGTAGCCACATGTGGCTATTGAGCACCATGAAATGTATCTAGTCCAAGTTAAGATGTGCAACTGTTAAGTTTAAAATATATACTATAATTCAAATACTTAGTGTGAAAAACAAGTAAAATATCTCATTCTACTTTCTAAATTTTGATTACCTGTTGAAATTATAATTTAGGGTATATTCAATTAAATATATTAATAAAGTAAATCTGTTTCTTTTTAATGTAACAAGTATATAATTCAAAAACGACATGTGTGATTTGAATATGACTCACACAGTTCCAGTAAGTAGCACTGATCTATATAAATGAAATTTAAAAGAAAAGAGATAATGGAAGGACAATTGTTTCCTTGTAGGAAAGCACTGCCAAGTCTAGGAGTAAAAGTTGTATGATAGTGTCTTCATCTACTCTGTCAGCTGTAACAAATTATCATAGACTGGGTAGTTTGAATGGCAAACTTTTTTCTTTGTTCATAGTTCTGGAGGCTGGGAAGTCCAAAAACAAACTGCCTGGCAATTCAGTCCTTGGAGAAGGCTCTCTTGCTGGTTTGCAGAAGGCAGTCTTCCACTTGTATCCTTACAGGGAGAGAAGCAAGTTCTCTCCTAGATCTTTTTATGAGGTCCCTAATCCCATTTTGAGGACTCCACCCTCATGCTCTCATTGCCTCCTAAAGGCTCCCATCTCCAAATATCAACTGTCGGTTAGGGTTTAAGATAAATTTTAGGGGCACACAAATAGGCAGTCTGTAACAGTAGTATAAAAGTTTGGAAAAGCTATGTGATTAAACTACAAAATTTAATGTGTGTCTTTAGCTGTGTGTGTGAGAAAGAGAAAGAAAAAGAAAATGAGAGAGAAAGTGAAATTTAAATTACACTGCTAGCACAGTCTGTGTACAGTGTGTTCTGATTTTATATTCTCATTATTCTAAAGAGGGAAATGCTTGCAGAAATGATTGACAAATTCAATAAAAATTTAGCAATTTAATTTGGGGCAGGACTTAATCAACTATGTGAAAGTTCATCAGAATAAACACATGCGAGAAGTCAAGAATTATTTATTGAAAAACTAATGATTACTATTTCCCTGTTTCCAAAACAAAACCCAATACATATGAAAATTAGAAGATAAAAGTGATATTGTAAGTTAGCAAGAAAAGAATACATTATTTAATATTGGGCTAACTAACCATGTAGAGATGAAACAATAAAATTAGATCATTTTTCTCACAATTTACACAATATAAAATTCAGGGGATTCAAGCTTTACATGTCATAAAACTAAAAATGTTAATGTAAGAAACCTCAACAACTGAAAAATATAATCTGTGGTGAAAGGAATCGTATTTCAGCATGATGCAAGTGTTGGAATCAGAATGGGAAAGATTATTAAAAAATACATGAAGAATGAAATAGAACATTCTCTACTCAAGAAATGAGTTGTTCAACCTCAAGAGTAGAGAGGAGAATACAAACTAAAGGATGCTAGCTACTCAGAAATTGAAATCAATCATCATTCAATTAATATCACTCTTTACTGGGAGAAATAACAAATAATAAAGGTAGGGCTTAAGGAAGGAAAATTCAGCAAAGTTAAAAAAAAAGTCACTTCTGTTTGTCAATCAATTGATTTTATTCTCTTTCCTTCATGCCATTTCCCTTTGAAATAAAATTACTATTGAAGGACCTTAGTATCCTGAGATGAAATGTTAACATGGTATGCATATAAAAGTTTACTTTCTTGTAATGTGGCTCAAGATTTGTAGACTGAATTTTAGTTTGTGGAATGAATAAGTATCTATCTGAACATGATTTTTTGAATTATTTTGAAATGTCTACTCTTAACTGACATAGCAAGTTATCTCTAAGTAATAAAATTTAATGTCAGATTTGATTAAAACTCAGATTTTGTGTGTTCAAGGTTTTCATTTCAGAATGGATAATATTGCTTTGTAGAAGTTAGACACGATTACTTCCTATTCATTTGCTTTGATGTGCCTATTTCTTTGAACAAAAATCTTCTTAAATGCTCTTTTGATATATGAGCCCATGGTTCCAGAGAAATTACTCCTGAATGCAAATGTGATGAAGGCTTTAGAGTTTTCTAAAAGTACTTATTTTGATACATTTTTTTATGTTTTCTTGATAGGCAATGAACAAAAATTTACTTAAAGTTGTTTTATTATAAATATACAGATGTAAACAGCAAGCATCAACCGCTTTGTAAAGCAGGTAAATATTTTGTTGCCAGGTTTTCATTGTGCTTTTCAGTGGACCTTCTTATTTTTATTGTGATGCTAACTTTTAATGTGCATACTGAAGATTGAAAAGATCAAGCTGAACATTAGAAAAATGACCTAAACCAGTTAAGGTTTAGAGAAAGTACACTCCTTTTATACTTTCTCCCAGATTTGCTTATATAGAATGGAAATTAATTTTAGAAATAGTTTAGTTTAAGGAAGAAGATGGATTTCCTAACTTACTTAAAGTTGGGTGACAGGGTAGAAGTAGATATAAATACAGATCTAAATGTTCTAGTGCAAAATTCTTGCCCTTATCCCTTATGAATAATCTGGTGTTGGTAGTGGAGCTGGGGCCTGGGATATAGTTCTCCTGTACCTTTCTTAGTAAACTTCTCCTTTCTACTCTGAGAATAGGTCTTTGACATTAAGTAATCCACTGATAGCCATTGGTAATTAAAGAAAAATATAGGAGAACACTATGATGACTCTCATAGCAAACTGCCAAGCATAGAATACAGTATTGTCAACCACAGTTGCATTGCTGTACATTAGATCCCCAAAACTTACTCATCTTAAATATTTTCCACACACACAAACACAAAATAGGGTAATTACGTGAGGAAATGGGTATCTTAACTAACTTGATTGTGGTGATTATTTCCCAATATATCAAAATGGCAAGTGTACACTTGATATATATACAACTTCTGTCAATTTTACCTCAGTACAGCTGGAAAAAAAAGGAAAATATAAGTATCTATCAATAAGTATATTAATCATTTGGACCATATGTTTGACTCCTTGCTTTACTAAGTGAGGATATTAGCAGCTTTATTCTTTTTTTTCAACTCTCCTCTTTTCTGTTGTCCCACCTCTGCTCTTTATTGGTAACCTTTAAATGTTCTGCAACTAAAAACATGTCTTCCTTATACTTTTCATAGGTGTACCGTAAGAGCTGGTAGTCTGTGAAGAGTTTCCCTCATATTGTGCTAACGCATTGTCTACTGCAGAGCCAAGGAGAGTATTTACTTTCTGGACTACCTAACAGCTCTTCTAATCGCCGATTCCCAGCTTCCTGAGACCAGTAATTTGCATGTCACCCCCGGAGCCCTGGGCCAGCAGCACCCTTCTGCACAGCTCCACTCTCCACATGTTGCCCAGCTGTCCTAGGGGCACCTGCTGTCACTGTTGTCCTGGGTTGTGGATGGAGTTTCTGATTTTCTTGCCTTCCTGTTTAAAATGTTGTTTTCCCTCCTTTGGCTAAAGATAGGGCGTACGCTTCTTGAGTATCACTGTTGTGTCTGAATGTGTCTTTATTCTTCGAACACACCTGCTGGGATAGTTCTTTGGATGGTCCCTTTAATTTAGAGATTTGGGTCGGTCCTCTGAAACACATTTTATTATTTTCTGGATAGTCTTTTTCTCTCCAGTTTTTTGGTCTCTCTCACTCTTAAATTTCTCTTGGTTGGCTATCAGACTTCCTGGGTTAATTTTCTAAGTCTAATTTTCTTTCAGCTTTGGCCAATCTTTGTCAGTTTTCCTCATTTATTGGGAGATTTCTTAATTTTTCTACTCATTCATCAGTAATTTTTATTTTAAAGAGAACATTTTAATATCCAGCAGCTCTTTCGGATCCACTATTTCTTCTTGCAGAAATTTTTCCATATTAAGTGAATGAGATTCATTTTTTAATCTCTTTAAGGATATTACTCTTAGCAATTTGATATTTTCTTATCTTTTGTGAATCACCTCTGTAATCTCTGTGAATCATCTCTCACTCCGTGATACTCTGTTTATGCTGGAGAGCAAGGCATGAGAAGTTCACCTAGAGCTCTGTGTAAACACACAGGGCTGGTCCACTTGGGGTCTTCATTTGGGAAAGCTTGGCTTGTAGCTGGTGTGATTCTGGAGGCCCCCAAGTGTCAAAATACCACTGGAGTCACAGTTCCTCTACCGCATTGCCTTGCAGTCTCCTGTCCAAGGGTTAGAGGCCCGGCTGCTGACCTTGCTGAGTCAGGAGTAGGGGAACAGGAGAATATTTCCTGTTCCATGCCTGGTATTTGTCCCTCCTCCTCCCCCATCTTGCGTTTAAGCACAGGTCTTCCTCACACTCTTGTTTGTGGCTGGCACTTTTTCAGTCCCAAGTCTCTCTGTGCTTTTACTGGGAACACTGTCTCACTTCTCAGTTGTGTCCCACAGTGCCCTTCCTCCCAGGACAATAGTTACTGCTCTTCCATGGACTTGCTGCTTTGCAGAATCTGTAGAAACTTCTTACACCAAACAGTTCTTTACCCTTTACCCGTCTCTTCTCTGTTAGAGATTTATGACCTATTGATTTTTGTACTTATATCTTCACTGGGTCCCAGGAAAGAATGAAAATATATGCATGTGGTCAATCCCCTGTCTTTAAGCAGACATTATCCTAGAGTTTTTAAATTCTGTGTTAATAACCTATCTGGCACCAAGTAATTCCAGAGATTCCCATCTCTTCAAGCATCCAGACCAAATATTCTTTTTTTCACCGATAATGCCTAGCATTATTCTCTGAATTTTTGTACACTATATATTCATTAAAAAAACTCTTTGATTAATAACAATATAATTGACTATTTTAATGATATAAAATGTTTCACTTTGTTTTCAATGGAATTTCTTTGTATTGCTTTCATCTGATTAGAGTAGATGTGTTTTTTTTTTTTACCAGATTCTTAAGCCATTTAAAGCAAAGACAAAGGCTTTTGACAGAAAATCCATGTTATAAGATTGGAAATAGCTGTTGCTATTGTGTGCCTCTATTTCTAAAGTTCAACTTTGCTGCCAAATTTAAACTTAACTCTCCAACAATTTGACCATGGAACAGAATGAAATATACGTATAACTGTTATCTTTATGGGACTAAGATCCTATATTTTAAAAATAAATCATTATTAAAACTGACATTCTAACAATCAAAATGCAGGGGTCCTTTATCACCATCATTGTCAGTTTTTGAGGACTGAAGATGAAGTGCTGTGAATGATTTCTAGATAATTCAGAATGATTTAGCAGATAGGGAAAATGGAAATAAATAGCTTGTGATATGATTATCATTACCAAGCATCAGCGCACTTTTGTGTTCATTTCGAGATAATTCTAATTTTTGGTGCATAACACACTATAGTATTAAATAATTTGCATATGACTTCTTTCTTTATGCTTGCATCCTAGAATACCTTAAACACTAGCACAAAAACTAAGCTCTACTTAAGTATTCTAAATCCTTTTTCCGTACTTCCTACCCATATTGGTTGATAACTTGAGAAAATGTATTTTCAAAAGAGCTTAATCACTTGGCTTAAATTTCAAATGTGCATTCTAATGCATTCTGGGCTGAACTGTGACTGTTGTCTTAGTGTGTTTGAGCCGGTGTAACAAAATACCACAGACTGGGTAGTAGCTTATAATGAACAGAAATTTATATTCCACAGTTCTGGAGGTTGGAAATTCAAGGTCAGGAAGCTAGCACAGCCAACAAGGGCCCTCTTCTTGGTCACACATGTCTTGACGGATCCTCACGTGGTGGAAGGAGCTGGGGAGCTCTGTAGGGTCTCTTTTATATGGCACTAATCCCATTCATGATAACTCTGCCATCATGATTTAAGCACCACCCAAAAGCCCCACCTCCTGTTGGTATCACATTGGACATTAAGATTTCAACATATGAATTTTGGGGGAAGGCAAACATTCAAAGCATAGCAACTGTCAAGTTTTAAATACCTTCATGTAATTTTCTGAATTTCAGAAAACTATGAAGATTATTGCAATATTGAAAGATATTTTGGATATCTTTTTCCTTCAATATAACCTAAGAGTAAAACAGTTCTTATTACTATGATAATTTGTTTAGGATATATCTCAATTAGACTGTTGATTTTGGTATATGTTCTTAACAGTGAAGTACAGAGCAGTAGACTAGGTTTAAAGGATTAATTTCAAGTCCCAGCTCGGGAAAGTCAGAAATGTGGAAAGTACTAGCATAAGTCAAAAAACTTGAGTCCCTTTTTTCTCCTCTATTATATGGGAATTGGTATAATTCTGTCTAAATTGTATGAATATAACCAAATGTAACATTCTGTGTATATGCACTCATACACATGTAAATAATGTAGTGTTTAAGAATTGTAAGATTCCTTTGATGAACAAATTGCTTTGCTTGATACTATAAACCAGCTAATTTATAACCTGATGCAGAATCAGCCTTCATTTCTATAAGGTTTTAATCCTGAGATTGTAATTTATCAGTATTAACACTTTAAAAAAATTGAAATATTCTGCACCCAATATAGAATATAAATATATATAAAGCAACCATGAACTCTGGTTCTTTAATGAATAGAATAAAAATGAGTCATTTTATTACTCTTATTTGTTTTATTTACATCCTTTTTTTAATATATGAAAATCAAACAGCATGAATATGTATGGTATTTTAACTACATTGAATTATAAACATGAAAGTTTTACATTTTAATGATTATAATGATTTAATAAAGCCTCTAAAAACTTCCATTTTTTTCTTTCTGCTCAAGTACTTTAGAAAAATGGGCAAATGTATCATGAATCTGAGCATAGCTTATAAAATACCATCCACAGTGATGACCTCTTTCCAAAACCCTGATGCAGACAAAATTACATTTTTACTCTGCACTCTGTACCTGTAACATATTTTTCTGCAAGTGTCTAATATTATGATGATTTTCTAAAATAATCAATATGAATGGAATCCCTGGTTTGTGCCAAAATATGTCTCCTTTAGGAGATGGCTTAGGTTCCTCTGCCAGGTAACCTGAGGTACATTTTTGAAGCAGAAACTGCCAAGGAAAGACTGAAAAGCTCTCAGACCAGAAATGGAAAGAAATAAATACAGGAATATGTTTTGGCAATTTGAACATATTCCAGGCAAGCACTGTCAAAGCGGACACCAAGGTAGGCTATGTGGAACTTCAAAAGGGCAGAGTAGATACAGTGGGAATACAGGCTGAGATCAAAACTAGTCTTGAGACTAGGGCTGGCAGGAAACTCATCATGCTTTCTAGAGCTGGCTAGAGTAGAAATGAAGACTGTACTTTGGGTGCTGTGGTGAAGGAACAGAATATTCAAGAACTCTAGGGAAAATGGAGTTTGGGTCTCGTCAGTAGGACATTTATGAGAATGAGGGGCAAAAAAAATAGATATGGCTTCTTCCTGAAGGTATCAAATGGGACACTGATATGGACTTCCTGTGAGCTGAGTCTAGCAGAAAGACTAATATTCTTTAAGCCTTTAAGATGCTATTTGTATCTATAATTTGCCTGGTGCCACCGGGTCTTTTACTGATCCCTGCTAGTGCAGTAAGTGAGGCAAAAAGCACCTCCCCGGGTTGGACTTCCCCATTCTCTAGGCCCTGGGAGAGTATTTTCCCTGGCCTCTGGTTGTCTCTGGTCTCTTGCTTAATCCCTACCAGAGCCTGTGAGGTGCCTGGGCTGCCCAGCATCTCTGGAGGGATGAAATAGGGAAGAAAGTCCAGCCCCTAGAGAATAATTCCCTGACCTCTTGTTTGCAGGACTCCGGTCAGTGAAGGAAGGAGCCTACCTGGGCTGCTTTCTCCTGCCGGTTTGGGATTCAAGACTTGCCAGGTGTTGATCTGCTAGAGTGGGAAGTGGGGCAAAATTGGAAGATGTCAGAGCACAGTGTTGTTCCTCCAGTCCTGTGGTCCCTAGCCAATCTGTCTTCCTCTTCGTCTCTTTCACAATCCTCCTATGGTTGCATGTTGTGTTATTTCCAAGGTTTATAGTTGTACTTAAAGGAGAGGAATGAAGAATAATGAGTCTATGCTATCTTCTCCACACTAGAAGTCAACACTCTTTCTAAAGCACACATTCTTGTTAATTCTCCATTTGAAATTCTTCAGTTAATTCCATTGATCTCAGATAGAATTGATGTCCCTAATCTGGCTTTATCAATAGGACTCTGTGCTGCAGCTGCATGTTACAGAAATTTAATTTTAAACATAATCAATAAAAGCTGTATTTTAGCTGACATGATTGTAAAGTTCAGAGTTATCAGCAAAGGCTCCCCTCTACGCTCAAACCACATGACCAGAACCTATTGCTTCTCTTCGCTTTTTCTGATTGGCTCTTTCATAGTGTTTGTAAGATGGTGGCCAGGTTTTTTTGGGTTATTATATTCAGGTCCATTCCCAAAGGCAAGGACAATATCCTTACCTCCTCCTCTAACCTTCCAAATACACACAAGTATCAAGCAAGAAGTCTGGAAGTCCCAGATTTCATTCTGATTAAATAATTTTTTCCAAATACTAACCCTGCATGGTGGGGTCAGGTAGGGCTGCTTCTTTCTACTCTTCCCTGCGAGGTGGGTTGGAGTCAGTCTTTCCTGAAATACATGGACTATCAGGAAAGAGTAACCAGTTTTTTGTTATTTAAAAAAAAGAGGAATTGGATGCATTAGGACGCACAAGACAAAACAAAACAAAGTAAATGTCATCATAGTGGTTTTCAAATTCTGCCCTCATCTCTACCCTTCTTGTTTTGCTAGTTTGTTTTCCTTGTGATTCTTCTTGTTCTCTAAACAAGTCATACAGAACTGCTTTTGAATTGTTAGACATGCCATACATTTCCCATCTCTAGAACCATGGTCATATTGCTCCCTTTGCTGGAAACATCCACCCCTCCAGCCATCTCTCCTGTACACACACCCACACACACTTTGTATTTACTTCTTGCCCATCTGTTCTCCTTTCAGGACTCAGTCAGCAGCTGTTCGCTCAAAACTAGGTGATGCCAAACCAATTTTGCGCCCTCCTTTACTCCTTTCATGATAGCAGGCCAGTGACCTTAGCTATGTCCTCGCCAGCTTGGAAGGGCGTAAGCATGTCTCATTCACAACCTTACCCTCATTACTTAACAAAGTGCTTCTTGAGTAATCCATTTTAAAGGACTCTACATGAGTATACCATGGTATGAATGCATAAAGGAGAGAGCAATTGTAATGTGTAGGTAAACAGGGAGTAGTTCATACAGGAGCTGCACTTTGAAGAACGAGTAGAAATTTTCTAGTACTTAGAAGTTACAGGGCATTTTGGAAAGTAAAAAGTTACCTCATGGGGACAGATAAGTATAATAGACATACTACCTATTTTACTTTGTTTTTTTTCTCCTAAAATGAGCCTGAAAAGGTTCCTCTGTCCCCACAGACATTATCCATCTGTGCCCTTACATCCAGGCTGAGGCAGCCTCTGCAGCCCTAAGAAAAAGGCATTTTGCAGGTCCCTGGAGTACACATGGCATTGCCTGGTCTCATTTGTTTCCATCCTTTTTCCAGTGTGCAGGAATAAAGAATAAGTATCAGTATACCTGAATGTCAAAACTCCAATACAAATGTCAAGACTGTTACTCATCACTGGTTGTTTTGAATTCAGAGCTCCACTTGTATGGGTTACATTGCTGGGGAGAACCCCTGGGGCACGTCTCCATTTTCATGTCAGAGGCCATCCTGTGCACAGCAAGTCTAAACTTAAGGAAAATGGCCTTATTCTTAGGCCATACAACCACAGATTAAATAGTGTAGCTGGTGTAATCAAATTGAAAATTCCTTTAAGAATTTTTAAATGATTCTTAAGAAAGGGATTTAGGAAACTGCTCAAACAAGAGTGACTGTGACTGTACTTGGTACATTTTGTTTGTTGAAATCAAGAGAACCTAGGATTGTTATTTCTATTGCTTCCTTGTTGAAAATAAGAGAAACTGTAATTATTTACCAGGATAAGTTTGGGGTTGATCTTATGTTATTACTGTCAACAACTGGAATTATATCATTAATTAGTTAAAGGGATATTTTTGTCTTCACAAAATTGAGTCTTTTCACTCATGAACCTGTTATAATGTTCTATTTAGGTTCTTTTTTAATGAATCTTTGTATCTATTTATCTATGTGTTTTCTCTATAATGATCTTTACATCTATTGTTTATTCCCAGCTACCTTAGAGACATTGTTGGTATTGTGAATGGCATTTATCTTCCATTATTTTTGGTATATGGGATTTAAAAACAAAATCAGTCTTGTATCAGTCATCCTTGTTGAAATCTAGAATACTAGGTTCATTTTTCTTTTTATTAAAGGGATTTTTAAATTAAAAGTTCAAGACTTTTAATTTATGATGGTCTCAAAAGCTTAAAAATGTCTTTATTTTGTGTTACTCTAGATAGGTTTGTGTACAATTCTAGGATGATAGTTATTTTCTTAGTGCTTTAACAATATTTTCCACTGTGTTTCAGAATTTAATATTACTGAGATTTACTCTGCTGTTATCTTTATTTTCACCCTTATTTTACATTTTTGGAATGTTAAAAGAAAAAGACACTGGGTGTGTCTTTATTTAGCAAAAAAGTATCCTTCAAAGCTGAGAGGAAATTAAGACATTTATTCAACAGAGAGAGAGAGAGACAGAGAGAGGAAATTTATCTCTAGCAGACCTGCGCTATAAAAAATACTATAGATAGCCCTTCAGGCTGAATGAAAGAATATTAGACTACCTCAAATCCACATTAAAAAATTAGGAGCACCAATTAATATAACACATAGACAAATACTAAATATTGTATAATTTTTGTAACTCTTTTATTCTTCTATGTGATTGAAAAGACAACTACATAAAGCAATAAATATAAAACTTTTTTGATGAGATTATGATGCATAAAGAGGTAACTTGTATGATAATGACAGCACAACAGAGGAAGAGGAAATGGAGCTACAAATAGCAAAGTTTTTGTGTCCCATTGAAATTAAGTTGTTACTAATCTAAACTAGGTTGTTTTAACTTAAGATGTTTATTGTAATGTATAGGGTGATGACTAAGAAATAATTAATATATCATGAAATTCACATGGTATATGAATTCAGTATGTCCAATTCCTTTGTTTTTAGTATGTGCATGAAGTTGGGAAAACCATCACCACTCTCTAATTTTGGAATATTTTCATCACCCCAAAATGAAATTCCATATCTTACTATATCCTGGCATCTGAGAGGTCTGCTAATAATCGTATTGGGATATCTTGTAGGTGATGACTCATTTTTTTCTTGATGTTTCTAAGAATCTTGAACTTTTGACACTTTGATAATGATTAGAATCTATGTAAGTTTACCCACCTTGGAGTCTATTGTGCTTCTTCAATGTATAAATTGTGTTTTAAAAAATTGGGGTAGTTCTTATTCATTCTTTCTTCAAATTTTTGCTTCAGTTTCTTTCCCCTCTCCTTCTGGACATATGCACATGTCAGTATGATTTATGGTGCCCCAGGTGTTTCTGAGTCTGTTTATTTTTATTAATTCTTTATTCTGTTCCTCAAACCAGATAATCCAATTGATCTATCACACATACTGTTTTTTTCTATTGTCTACTGAAATCTATAGCTGAAGGCCTCTAGTAAATTTGTCATTTCAGTTTTACATTTCAATGACATATTTTCTGTTTTTTTAATTTCTACACCATTATTTATAAACTCCACTTTGTGAGACATTGTTCTCATAACTTCATTTATAACTGCTGACTTAAAATATATCAAGTCCAACATCTGGGCTCCCTCACAAAAATTTCCGTTGATTGTTTTGCTTTTTCTCTTTTATGAGCCACATGTTCTTTTTGTGTGTATGTGTATCCCATAACTATTTGTTGAAAACTGGACATTTTAAATAAAAAGGTGGCAACACTGGAAATCAGATCCATCCTCACCTGGAAAAAATTTTTTGTTACTGATGGTAATTGCTGTGTTTTGTTCATTTGGTGACTTACCTGGAATAATTCTTTCTTCTTTTTTTTAATTTTCTTTTTAATTGACATATAGTTGAGATACAACATTACATTAGTTTAAGGTATGTAACATAACAATTTGACACTACATAGCGTGAAATAGTTTTCTAGTGCATATTTGAAGGTTGCCTGGAGAGTAAATCTTGCAAGTTCTCATTACAAGAATAAAAAATAAATAAACAAACAATTTTTAAACTTTTTAACAGCGATAGGTGGTGGCTACATTTATTGTGGAATAATTATTTAGTCTGTATTCTTTATTATGTGCAGCCAGTGAAATCTCTTCTCTATCAATTTAATAATCTAATAATTTTACAGAGATTTCCTCAACTATCTTGAACCTGTGTGTGTGTGTGTGTGTGTGTGTGTGTGTGTGTGTGTGTGTGTGTGTGTGTGTGTGTGTGTGTGTGTCTGTTGTGGCACACCTTCAATGCTCCAACAGTTTACAACCCTGCAGTTGTCTCCACTTCTTGCTTTTGCAAGACTCAATATCAGCCAGAGATGGGAGATCTTAGCCTTCTCGTGTCTTTCCTTTCCTTTATAAATCCCTACACATGTGCACAGCATTCTAGGTCCCCAAGAAACATTGGAGATTTCAAAGCCCACTGTGGACATTTTATCCTCCACCTTTTCTTTTTAAGTTTTTTGATCACTTTCTTGTTTGCCCCAATTTAGTATTGCTGTCTCAGGCAGTAGCAATCAACGTTAAACAACTGCTGTTGGTTAATTTGACAAACTCCTTAGGCACAGGGCTTTCATATAAGCAAGCTCTGAGTCAGGTCAAATAAAGACTACTGTATATGAGACAAGTCAAATAGTGATACTTCTCCAGTTTTGGACTTCTGGGAACTTCCAAACACTTTCCACTCCTTCCAGTGGCTGGTGGGCTTCTGCTTTTCACAGCTTCCATGATTGCTAGATTGTTAGTTTTTAAGGCTCCCACAGGAAGAGGGGGATGGGAGCAAAGCCAGTCAAAGTGGTTCAAGGCTTACCTACAATTCACCCTTTCCTTAGTAAGTACTTCTTGGATTGTTGCAAACTGTCAGTTAATTTTCAAAGTTCTGGAAAAGTTTAGTTTTATAATTTTTACCAGAATTTTCATAGATTTTATGAAGGAGATTTTTGGAGGTTCTTAATTCACCATTCTGGTAGCGCTTCTCCTTTCCAACAGGTTTTAAAGATTTCTAGAGTTCTGGTAAAACATCTTGATGTGAATTTATCTTTCATTTTCCTGTGAGATATTTAAAGAGCATTTTAAGTTTGATTTGCATTTTCCTTAATTTTGAAAATTTTTCACTTATGTCTTCAATTACTGATTCTCTGTCATTCCTTTTTCCCAAACGTCTAGACTTTCTTTTGTTGCATATGGGAGTCTTTAATCTATTCTTCTCTCTTACATTCTATTTCAAAATTTTTTGGCTTGCTATTGCATTCTGAGGGAAATTTTAAATATTGCCTTCCAATTTACTATCCTTTATTATGCTGTGATTTGTTTTTATTTTTTATAGTGATGCTTTTTTTTATTTTTTGTATATTCAATTGGTTCTTTCTAAAGTCTTCCTGTAAAATCAGTTTTCATTTTTTCTTGTTTTTGTTTTACAATCCCTTGTTTTTCAGAAATCAAACTTTTAACTTTTCTCCTGAAACATTCTTCTGTAACTCAAACATTTGCCACTCCAACTGGAGTTAGTCCCCTTCTGTGTGTTGGATGTGATGGTTGTAATTTTAGCATTAAGATTTCACCACAAATTTTGGAATTTGTACTTACTGGCTCATTTTTGACTAGGACATTATTTTGTTTCATTTTCAGTTTTCCTCTTTGTTTATGCTCACATTTTCCTGCTGAAGATTTCCTGGCCGTATTCCATAAAGACTGTTACAGTGTGATGGGACATGACTGTGCTAGGCAGGAATGGGGATATGGCAGATCTGGTCACCTAGCCAGGAGGCATCTTATTTTGCTGTCTCAGTTGAGGCTCTGGCTGCCACCTGCCTCTTCTGCAGCCACCCAGAGCTCTAAGTAGTGTTCAGTGACAAACCCTCCCCACCCTATCACATTCTATCCTTTTCAGGCAAGCATAAGGTAGGATTATGCCTTCTCAAGTTCATGTATTAATCAGAATTAAGTAGGTCATATCACAATGACCAATGATACCACTACTTCTGTGGCGTAAAAAAAAAGTTTCATTTCTCATTCATGCTAATGTCTGTTTTGGGTACTGTGGTTGTGTTTCATCATCACCTTCATTCTAAGACACAGGCAGATGGGATTTTCTCTTTCTTGATCAAGAGGAGTGGAGAAACTGTCTCCTGGCTCCTAAAACTTCTTCCCCAGAGAGTCATTACTTTTTCTCACATTTCATGGGTTAAGCAAAGTTAGGAGGCCACATCTCACATTAAAAGCACAGTAAAGTAGATTCTCCCCCTAGGAGGGTTAATAAGATATTTTATGTTATAATATGGTCTATTACATTCTCTTTTTTTATCTTTTTCCCTATAATTGCTTAACTCTTAGCTACCAATTTCTCCCTTGGTTTCCCCAAACTGCCTGGATTCCGGCTTCAGCTGCGACTATTGCTCTGTATTTCCACTCTATGTACTTGTTTTCTTGATTTTTAACTCTGCTATATTTTAGGTTTTCTATTTTTCACTTTTGTGACTCATTAATGTATGTTAAATAAGTGTGTTAAATATTAAAGATGCCTCAAATAATAAATTCAATATGTCATCTTACTCAGAATGTTACCCATAAATTTTTTATGTATGGAAAAAATCAAACTCAATAAACCCATGATTAAATCCCCTCTCTCCCACAAATCACCCCTTTGGATCAGTGTTAGTTTCAAGATACAGAACTAACATCCCCCGAGTCTTGGATGATGTAGAATCTCTACATTTTCCAAGACTTTGGTGTTAACTGATCAGGTATAATTTCCATGTAGCCAAAATGCATTTCTTGGCCTGAAACATTTTCTCATTAGTACATATAAATTGGTGCTTAGTCAGCTGAGCTGTGCAACTTTTGTTACAATAAAAGCCTAATCTGCTCATTTGTTTACTCTTTTTACTCCATAAAGGCTAAGGCTTTTGTGACTGAATACAATGCCTAATAAACAGAAGAAAGTATTAATTGTAGGCACTGCTATATTCCTTAGAACTGGATTAGGCTGCAGACCAAATGGCTCTGGAGTAGAACTGACCAAGTGGCCCCCAAGCATAGGCTTCCAGCTGTCACAAAATGGATCTTGGGCTCAGACAAATACATTTGAAGAATAATAACCTGTTTTACCAGAGTGTTTCAGTGAAGCTCAGTTCAATAGTTCAATCCTTACTGGAAGTCTCTTGTTCTATCAACCTTTACATCCCTGCACACTTTCTTCCACTAATGTGTATGTCCATGTGTGCAAGAGTGGGTGCACATTCAACTGTGCCATAGGTACTGGACAAAATGGAGCTAATCATTACCTTTTACCCCATCAAAAATCTCACATTCCTCCAGGCAAACCATCATGTAGACAGAAATTAATTTCTTCTCTGTGACTGGCACCAAGAAAGAAGCAATAAAACTCATACGCAAAAATGCAGGAAATTAAAGTCCTTCAATCAAGAAAACAAAAAACAAAGACTTCTCTGGAAGTGAGGCCTGTCTGGAGTCATTGGTTCCCCATTACCGGAGATATTCAAACAAATGTTTGATGAGAATTTGTTATAAGGGAGGATGTATTCGTGTGTGTGTGTGTGTGTGTGTGTGTGTGTGTGTGTGTGTGTGTGTGTGTGTGTGTGTTTCAAAATGAATCCCTTTATAAAAAGCATTTTAAAAATTATTTTGGATTTTATTCTTTTAGATTATATATTCTTTATTCAACATTTGCCTTTTCAATACCACATCTTTTAATTCTTCCTCATACTTAAAAAATATGTTAAAGTCACCTTAATTCTAACAGAAAGTCCTTCTTCCCTTCAATTCTATTTGACTCTGAAGTCTCATCTCTATCTTTTCCTGTACCAAATGTTTTGTTATGGTCATTCATGTAGACTTGTTAGTCACGTTTCGTATATATGTTCTTAGAAGCAGGATACGTAATGCTGCTTGTCAAATGGGTTGTATATGTGCTTTCAGACTCAAATGAGGTCATGGAAAGTAATGCATCCTCGTGAAGTATTTTATTTTTGAATTTTACTCAATAATAAGACATTGAAAGTATTATATTATTCATGAAACAAACACAAATAAGGAGTACACTGCAAAATCTTCATGAGCTTAAAATTTAAATTAGACCCTTGAAGACTGATAATACCCCCAAATTGCCAACAAATCCCACTAGAGGCCACTGGGTCCACTATAGAGCAGCAGCCTGATCATTTCATGGGTGAGGGAGGTCAAGGGCTCTGCAGGGAGGCCTGACCATGAGCAGTCTAGGCCCCGTGACCCTCAAAACTAATCAAATGAAGCTTCCCTCCAGGGAAAAGACCCATACTGATGAGAAAACCCAAATTTATCAGAATAGCTATAATAGAGGCAAAGGAAAGAAAACGGTTCAAAAAAAAAAATACAGAAAAAGAACAGAGCCTTAGTAAAAGTGCCGTCGTTTTTTCGTTGTTATTTAGTTAGCAAGACAGACAGGAGAGGGAGCTCTAGACCCGCAATGCTGGAAACACGGTTGGGACCCATCCACCGTCCTGAATGTACAGGGGCGCTCCAAAGAGGGAGGACAGAAGGAAGAGACGAGGATGAGGAGGGCGGGGAAAAGGTAAGGAGAAACAGATCATGGTCAGTTTCCAAATGCAATTATTACGAAGAGAGAATAAAAGCAGAACGGTTCAGACAATGGATTATGCCGGAAAGACACTTCCAAACAATAGGAAACTCTAACCTAACCTATTGTTTAAGTAGTTAAAATAAAGATGATATGAATGAACAACATGTACCAGAATGAGGAAAATTCTCAATTGAGGGAGTTAGAAAGATTAAGCTCTAAAAAGGAACAGAAAGTCACAAAAGAAAATAAACATTTTTATGTGTCTTCATTGTTCTGTGGCATTTAACACTGCTGATCTGGAACGCTCTCCTTCGCAGGTCTCCAGCAGATGACAGTCCTAATCCGCTTCCAGCTATTGCTTGTTCTGCTCTAGGGGCTCCCCTTTGTTACTCCTGTAGAAAGGGGACATTTCCTAGGGCCCCCTTTCATTCAGTTCACTTTACTCAGTGGCTGCAGCAACTTGTACAGTTTAAATAAACTTAAATGTGCCTGCATTCTTAACATGCAACTCTGTCCTTGATCTGACCCAGGTATGTGTAGCCAGCTACTTATTTGAGTGTCTCGCTGGTGTCTCAGGTGGACTGTGTCTGAAGTCACCTAAGTAGTGCCTAAATCTATACCTCATCTAAGATTCTCTAAGATGGAAAATGGTGCTTCTTTTCTCTCACTCAGATTAAAAATTCCAAAAGCATCCCTCTCTGCTCTCGTACTCTGCCGTTTAATCAGATGTCTGTGTCTGCTCGTTTCTGCTCCAAAGTATTTCCAAATCTGTTCCCTCTTTTTGCCTTGCACAGCCACTGCTCTGGCTCCATGTAAGTCTTGGAATAGCGTATTTGCCTTCTCTGGCTTCACTCTCTACTTCATCTGCAAATGATGTTGCATAACCTGATCACACTTACTACCTTTGGAGGGTTCCATTCACGTAAAAAATAATGTAAGTCTTGCGACTCAAAGTTGTGCTTCTGTCAGGGCCCTGCCTTCTTTGAGGGCAATAGATGCACAATTTGTTTTTGTTCTCAGCAGTACTGAAAGAATTGGAAGTTTTAAACAACAACAGTCAGTAGAAATTGAGACATGATAACTAAGAAAGTAATTATGACTGTATGAAAATATCTCCAAATATCTTTGAAACTGTTCAGTGAGTCATCTAGAAGCATGTTGATGTTTACTGCCCTTTCGATGCTCTTATATGCAAAAGGAGCGTCTTTGAGCACCTGTTTGAAAACTATGTGCAACACCACTTGCCTCTTTCTCTCAGCACACTGTCCTCTGATGTTTGTAACATCACAAAACCCACTCAGTGCTGACAGACCTACAGAGTAAGTTGTGATGTTGGGTAAATGAACCAATCCTACCAACAACAGACCCCTCTGTACTGCATAGGAAAGAGACGGAGAAAATTTCATTTCGGAAGCATAACCAGATTTACAGGTATATAAAACAGCACACAAGAGATTATAAGCTCTGGAAAGAATTTCACACTCATCTATATGGTAGTCAAATAAATAACTGATAACTCTTATTTTTTGTAGAGATAAGTAGTTGTTGAGATAAGTGGGTACTCCCTGTTGTTGTCTGCTGCATACCTGTGAGAGACCCCTGAGCTAATCTGTAGGTTCATGTTTACCATTCTAAGGATCAGGAGACTAGAAGCCTTGTATTTTAAGATCCAAAGGTCAGGCATCTCTTATTGACCTTATGTTTTCAAGGAGACCCTCTAAAGGAGGGCATGGTGGGCAAGGAGCACTTTCTTCCTCAAAGAAAACTATTATTTATTTTTATGACAGCAGCTAGCATCACTTAGAACAGTAACTACAAAAACTCAGGTTTAATAGGAACTAGAAGGACAATTATCAAGAGTTCTTGGTCTATCTGCAGGCCACCACATGCAACTGAAAACCACTGGTTTACAAAAATACAGTTGAGGTTGAAATATGGACTTCAAGCTCTTTTATAATTACCAACATCATTTTTAGTCACATTTCCCATTTCCCAGCACCCCTCAAGATATAGAGAGGGACTAGCTGGCATGGAATCAGCATGAAAACTGAGAGTAGAAGATGACTCAGATTCTACAGGAGTGATTGGAGGATGCAGACATATTTGAGTATAATCTGAGGTCAGTCACATTATGGTTGTGGGATTAAACAGCATGGAAGATTATCAGGCAGAAAAATGTCATCAGGCCATCTGCCAATCATTTATTGATACTTGCTGTAAGCCAGGGGATCGGTAAATGCTAATGACAGTGTTAGTCGGCATCAGAGTTCTAACAGAAGATGCTGGAACTTAGCGGTTGGGGCTGTATTTCTTTAGAAGATCTCTGTTTAGAAAGTAAAGAGATTTTGGCCTAATAGGAAATCTTCCTAAAAGCTGGAGTGCCATGTAGGAGATGGTCTTTTGAGGAATTCACACAAAGGCCAGGGAACCCTCACTGGCAGTATTTTGTTATCACCTCACATTTTGTTATCACCAATA
This sequence comes from Manis javanica, assembly GCF_040802235.1. NCBI lineage: Eukaryota > Metazoa > Chordata > Mammalia > Pholidota > Manidae > Manis > Manis javanica. The sequence continues at coordinate 68,841,773 of NC_133162.1, forward strand.
GCAACGATGTTAACATTAATTGAGCATTTACTAAATGCAAGGCAATGGACTCAACAGGTAATATATCCTCTCTCCTGCACCAGACTGAGCAGCGGGCTTGTTGACTGCAGGGTTCCTTCTGCTCTTTGAAGCCCATGGGATATTGTAGCAGCAGTGTCTCCATGCAGGTGTCTGCACTAAGGGGACACTGAAACATGGGCTGTTTCCACTGGCTGCTTCAAGATTATTCCCTACAGTGTGAGTACTCCTGTTCCCTAGCAACAATTCAACTAGAAAAATGGTTTCTATGAGAGGCTCTGATTTGATCTCCTACCATTGTCCTGGCTCCGTGCACATGCTGACACCCGAGGACAGAGATGCTGTGCCATGCCTGATACATGCTCAAACTTCTTGACCCCATACATACCAAAGAAGAGGCCTGAAATGGATTTTTTATATTCATGTTTATATTTGACTTTTGACTTCAATGCCTTCCTTGAGGTTCTTGTATTTGGTTCACTTTGCTTTCCCTTTGGCCTTCTCACCAGTTTTCTAATTCATGTCCTTAGATACGATTTCTCTGTTCCTTGTGATTTTTGCTTTTAACCAGTGACTAAGCACCAGAGAAATTACTGTCACCTTAATTATTTTTATCTACAGGCAGTAAAGGAGAGCATACTTGATCACTAACACTGACTTGGCTTAATTTTTAAACATCCCAATAATGAGTATCATTACTTTGTTTAGCAATTATTGAATCCCAATTTTGAGTAAGATACTATTTTCTATTTTGTTGGGAAGGAGAGAGGATATATTGAGTCCTATTGAGTCCATTGCCTTGCTCAATTATGTTAACATCCTTGCTGTTGATGATAACAAAATGTGATGAAAGCGGCATGCTTTGCTAGCAGCCTATTTTCTGTATCAAAAGATTTTGAAATTATAGGAGATTAGCAACCAGATAGCAAAGCATCAGGTCACATGGATCAAAACTAAGAGAAAAATATAGGTGATCAAAAGGCTTAGAGCCAGTTAAAAGTTTTAAATATGACTAGGAGTCATGCCGTTTGAGTTCTCTCTTGGCTTAACTGTGACCTGAAGCACAGTCCACAGCATCAGACTTGATGTGTGTCACCACAGGAGGCCAGGACACATCTAGGCTGGAAAGGCTGTCCTTGGAGGATCTTGTGACAGTGCTTAAATAAGGGGAAGAGATTTGGGGAAGCAGGAAAAGGGGAAAGACTTAACTGAGTCTTTCTGAAACAGCAACAGCAAGGATATTAGAGTAAATGGGCATTTTATTCACAGGAAATAAGAAAGAAAAACAGTAGGAACGAAGTAAAATAAACACAACAACGATATTTCAGGATACTAAGTCTGAAGATACTGGGTGTATGCTGGAATATCCTGTGCTGTAGGTAGTCATTAGGACTAGTGTGCTTTGCTACAGAAAAGTTGTTCTTCAGAGATGAGGCAACTGTCTGGATATACATATTTTAGACCATGTAAATGAGTCAGCACAACCACCATGTTTAATTTCAGGAATTTGGGGAAATTTACCTATGATGTTGGGATTAGTAAACACTGGGAATTAGACCATCAGACTGAGAAAAATGTGAAAACTTATAGTTGAAATGGTGACTCTATCAGCCTCCTTACACAGGCAAGATAGTGTTAGAAACTATCTTTGTTTTTCCTCTGTGTCTTCAAAAAAAATGAGCTGACACATTTCCAGATGAATGAAGGCCATCAGCAGATTGCCAAGCCCTCCAACAGTGAATTACTGGCGTCACGCTGTGACATTATAGAAGTGAGGGTTAATCATTGTGTCACAAGTATCCACAGAGTTCATAACTTTAGATTTTGTGCAAATGGAAAAATTGTAATCTTCAGATGCCTCTTGCCAGTCTACCGAGTGATGGCACAGAGTTACCTATGACGGATATATCGCCAGTGAAAAGCCTGTTTACCTGGGGCAGAAAATGGCTTATCTTTTAAGGCTGTTTGAAGAGGGCACAGAATTTCTATGGAGAGAAATACTGGGGAGGATGGATATGCTCACATGTTCCTATGGCATTTGTTTTCTCCACATAACGCTTGTGTGATGTGATGCTAAGGTCAGATTATCTGTTCAACAGACACATTCAATTTAACACTCAACATGATGCATGGCTGTACCACACTTTGCTGTCTCCAGGATCCTTTAAATTACCAGATTCTCTTATGTGTAAGCTGCATTGATCAATTTTTCTTTTGGGAATATAAGATAGGCATCTTTACCAAAAATTAGGAATATTCCACCATTACATATAGATTTAATTTGCTTCCAAATTGCATTTTAAAAGATAACAGTAAAAAGAATGGTAAAAGAATGGTAAAATCCACAGCGGCTACTCATACTTGCTGTGAATTTTTTAAACCAAGTTCCTATTTTTCTAATACCTCATTGATATCAGATATAATTGAAGAAAGTTTAATTAGGGACTAGGAAAAGGAGAGAGAATAGATATCCCAAGGTGAAAGAGGGATGGTCTTGGTATGTTACCACAAAGGAGTAGCGTTTCAGATAAATGTAAACATCTGAGAGTCAGGAGAGAGAATAGATATCCCAAGGTGAAAGAGGGATGGTCTTGGTATGTTACCACAAAGGAGTAGCGTTTCAGATAAATGTAAACATCTGAGAGTCAGGTGGGTGTGCGACAGCAGAAAATGGCCGTGTAGAAGGGTTTAGCATAGATCATACTTTACAAGGCAGCCTACTGTGTGTGCTCTAACTGCAGTGAAAACAAACATGCCCTTCAAGGTAATCCAATTGGTAAACCCAGACTTAATGGACTAAAGCTAAAAAATTAGAGGTTATGCAGCTGCTCAGAATCTGGGATATCCTTGTCAGTTTATGGCATTTATTCAGATATAGTGATTTCAAGACAGTAACATGTATCTTTCAAAAACTGACTGTGTGAAACACCAGGGTTAATATGGAATCAGACCATCCATGAGGCAGTACTACCCCCAGGCTCTTTACTTTGTGATTGTGTTGAATCCTTACAACAGTCCTCTGACGTGAAACAAACACTTGTTTACCAGTGAAGGAAATCATGACTTAGGGAGCATTACGGAACTTGTCGGAGGCCTTGTGACTCTTACATGGACAATTTGGGACTCAAACAGAGCTCTGTGAGGAGCCAATCCTGCGTGCTTCCTCTAAGTCATTCTACCCTCCAGTGAAGGTTCCTGTGTTGGATGCATGCAAACACATTCTTGGACTTGATGTGTTGTACCAGGGCAGTTAGAGAACTTGGTTTATGGGCACGCAGGTTGGTTCAGGAGTTTATTTTGGAAAGGTATAGTTAATGTCTTTGTAAATTGCATGTAAATATTTCTGCACTTGTTTGGGTGAGATTGTACATGCTGGAATAGGTAGGGAAATTCAATTACCTATCCATCTCCTGATAAATCAAGGAAGACAACTGCATCAAAGAAGGTATACTGATTTCATCTTTGGTGAAGGGCACATTTTTACCACATATTAGTTCAATAATCTCATTTGTAAATCTTAGAAATCTTGCTATTTATAATTATTCATTTTAAAGGGTTTCTTTCTTTTCTTTTTGAAAGTTAACCAGTGAAGTGAGAATCTGTTTGAACCATTAAAGATCAGAGATGAACCAAGCATGCTTGGCCTTTTGAGTTGCTTTGATGTTGATGGAAGAGGGTGGGCTTTGAGTCAAACACACCTGTGTCCAAGTATAAATATTTATGAGTTGTGTGGCCATGAGCAAGTCATTTGGACTGTCTACTCATCCCATTTCCTTAGCTATAAAATGGAGGCAATAATATTTTCTCACAGGGTTGTGAAAATTAAATGAGATAGTGGGTTAAAAAATAATGAACCAGTATTTTGAATACAGCAAGTGCACAGTAAATGCTAGTTACAAAATTACTATCACTGCTATACTCTCACCTGGAAAAATCATTATTCTTTCCACACCTCAGATCCCTCTCTTTTAATATGAGGCTTGAAAGAGAAATCATATGTGAGGCACTCAGTGTGGCACAGAGCCTTAATAAAATGTGAATGACTCTCAACCTATTCTCATCCAGACGCCCTTCCATGGCCAAGTACCTGCCCTTTGCTAGGTTCAGGATTGTGGACAGTCAAAACAGATACTGTTTCCAGAGCCCTGGCGTTTCAGTAGGTCTGTCCATTTCCTGGGAAGATACACCTTCTCAAATATAGCTTCCCTGACCAAAGGAGCCACCAAGTGTGGGAACTCTGACCCACACATCATCTGATTAGATATCAATTCACTTCCTGCTCTAGGAAATAGGCTCCCGTATGGGAGTTCGAGCATCCCAAGTATGCTGAAGTCAGTCATGGGACTTTTCATCAGCTTCTCTCAGAACTCATTCTTTTGATCTAGTCAGTGCTCTTCATGATGTGATGTGCACACAAACCCCTGGTGATCTTGTGAAAATGAAGCTTCAGTTTCGGTAGGTCTGGGTCAAGGCCGGAGGGTCTGAATCTCAAGGGTCCCAGGTGATGACGATGCCACAAGATCCCACTTCAAGTGGAGAGCCTCAGGGTCCTTGCAGATGTTATGCTGGTAAGTTCATGGCCCACTCCCTAGTTAGACGACAGCTTGTATCAACAGATGTTAGCAGACTGCCCTTTCAAATCATATATTACCCACTCTCAGCTCTATGTCCCCTTTTTTTCAAAACCCTCCCCTTTAAAGGTGAAGGCACTTAACGTAAAGCACTAACTGCTCCTCAGACAAGTCCTTTACTCTTGTATCGACAAACCTTTGATCTATGTTCCTCCTTTTCTTTTTAGTTTCCTTCCCCCTCTTCAGCTTTGCCAACTCCTACCCATCTTTCCAGATCCAACTCGAATTCCCCCTCCTCTGTGAACTTTCCCTGGCTCCACCCTCCCCCAAAGCACATGCTCTCTTCTCTGATGTGCTTCCACGACATTCTGTACATAGCGTGAGGTCAGCAGTTTTCCTCTTCTTTGGTAATTTCTTTCTCTATTTTATATTCTTGATGATAGTAGAGCACCATGAGAAAATTCAGATTCAATTCCTAGCACCTGATGCTGTCTTGGCAGATACAAAACACTCAAAAAACTTAGGAGGCTGAAGGTAGACAGTAACACAAGCAGAGTCTGGGGGAGGCAGACAGGCCTGGGTTTGAGTTCTTGCTCCTCCCATAATCGATGTCAAGTTAAACAAGTAGCTTGGTCATTCCTGACCTCAGTTTCCTTACCTATAAAAATTAAAATATTTGACTTACTTAATAAGCCTGATGTGAAGATTATATAAGATAATATCTGGATTGCATTTGGCTCCAGTGCCTGAGGGAGTCACCGATAAATAATTGTTAAGGTTGTGGTTTATTATTATTACTAGTACTATTGGTTTGTTTAAGAATTACCTCAAATAACATAAATATTAGAAGGAAATTATTTCCCTTTTATTTTAGAGCAAATAAACTAATTTATTTATTTTATTAGGTTCACATAGCATAGTCTTGTTATTAAGGTTCCCATCTCGTTATTAGGGTTTCCAAATTTTCACAGAACGAAGGCTAGCCAAACAAATAAATAAGTGAAGTATACAAATGCATTATCAACACTTCACATATTAGGCCCTTGAAAGATATTTTTGAACTAAGTCTCTTGAGAACACTTCCTTTGAGCAGCCCTTCCTACATTTAAGCAACTTTATGACAGAGAGTTTGGCATTCCCAAGGCCAGCCTTTTACTAACATACTGAATTTGTAAATGAGGATACATCGTTTGCTGCGTCTGGTGTTTGTTTTCATTGCTGTTTTTTATGCCAAAGTCCCCTCTGGCCCATCTGGCCAAGAACTTGTCTGAGATGTTCCCTCCGACTTTCTGTCTCACTCTTTGCAGCAGAGATAAATCTATTAAAAACATGAAATAGTTCAAGCACATCAAGTGGAGAAGGCAATCACTTTCCATAGAGTCACCTGCATTGATTGTAATTTAAATGCAGGATAACTTATTTCCGTATAAATGAAAAAAGAATCATTTATAAAATACCTAGGAAGTCTCTCAAGGAAACTAATTAATGGCATTATTATCTTAAGTACCATAAAGATTATTGAAAAGTTTTCTGTTATTCAAAATACTTTAGAAAGTAAATTATGATTACCTTGGATATTGTGCTTTAATGAATCTTCCATTGATTTCCTGCATGTTTTCACAGAGGTTTCAGGCTTTATTTTCAACAATTTACATAGCACTTCCCATAGGCACTGGGAGAAGGAAGTCCTTTTCTGCTATTGCATGTCAGAAAGCAAGAAGCAAGAACTTGAAATGAAGGAAAAACATTTCAGAGTCCTGTGTATGTGTCTGCCACAGGTGTAGCATTTCTCTAGACTATGTAACTAGAAATGGATTGGCTGGATGGAAGAGGGGTGTACATGTCTGGATGTGCTAGGCAATGCCAGTTTTCACCAAAGTGGACACAACAATTGACATCTCAGTTGCTGTGTAACCTTAACAACAGGTGGCATTTTGGACTTTTCAATTTTGCCACATATCTGTATATAAATGTATCTTGTCTTAAATCTAATTTGTATTTCTTTCTCCATATTTTCTTACATGTTATGGCCAATTGGATTTCCCTTTTTTCCCTGAATGCTTCTTCAAATCTTCCACTCTTTTCTTGGCTTACCAGCCTTCTCCATATTGACTAATAATACTTGTTTATATTCAAAATATTTGGGCTGTGTGTGTGTGTGCATGTGTTGGGATACATTCCCAATCTATGGTTTGTACTTTCAGTTAGTTTTTGATGCTTTTTGATTAATAGAGCTTAAATCTGGATTTTGATGTATATTTTACCTGTGTTTTCCTTTAGTTTGTACTTTTGGCATCTTGTGTAAGAATTCCATCCCTACCAAGAGTTTCTCAAAATAGACTCCTGTATTACCTTCAAAACGTTTTACTTCTTTGCTATCACATTTAGCTCTTTAACCCACTTTGAATTAAATTTTTTTGCTGGCCTATTATATCAGTTAGGAGACAAACATCTCACTAGCTTCTTTGGAAATAACTTAATATAAAGAATTATTATAAACTACATAGTGCATGTAATTATGTACATAGAAAGAAAACAAAAAAAGAACCTTGAATTATCACAGAGGTAACAGCTGCAAGAAGTAGCAATCATATGCATATTTCACAGTGTGATTGGGGAAACAACAGAAGAAATTGGCATTATTAATATTTATTAGCTCAGAGGAAGGCACCCATGTGCTGAAATTCAGGCTGCTGGGGAGGGGATGTAGCCCAGTTGGTCCTGATGACTGTGAGCTCAAAAGAAAGGCACTGGCCTGCTGGAGCCATGTCTCTGAGGAGAGAGGAATGAAGTTCTGCAACTATTGGGAAATAAATTCTATCTAAACTGTGCCTATGGGAAGGATCTGCATCTGCCGTGTTGACATCCACAGAAACAGAAAGCAGACTGGAAACCAACCAGAAGCCATGATATTGTGCTGCTTCAGCCTCCCAAACTACTGTCCTTGTCTCCCCAGCTTAGTGAGACCATGTGCTCTGCTTGGAATCCCCCAGCCACAGTCCAGGTGAAAATCCAGGGCAATCAGAGGGCTCACCTCATTTGATTCAACCCTCATTTTCCCCTCTCCATTTCTGTCACTGATCACAGGTCTATGCTGCTGAATTTCCAGTGTCTGATAAAAGTATTTTTTTTCTAGTTGCATACCAAGAGGAGGATAGGACAGTCCTAGAAATCTAACATGGCCAAAAGCAAAGCTTCATATGTCTCTGTTTCTATTCAATTTTTATTACTCTGGTGGTTTATAAAATTTGCACTATTATTTTTTCATTTAGTGGGTTCAGTTTCCTGGCACATTTTTGTCATGTGTTTTAACTGTTTTTAAATGAAAGACAATGTTTGTAGTTTGTTAGTGAGGTTTTGCTTGTGACAAACTCTCTCTCTTTTATTTGTCTGGAAATGTTTTTATTTGCCCCATTTTTAAAAGATAATTTCATTGGACATAAAATTCTAACCAGGCACGGATTCAAGTTGGCAGCATGAAAGGTGAGACAAAGAACTCCTCCCAAAACCACGTATAACACAAAAATATAGTTAGTACAACTAATCCTAAAACAGCAACAGAAAAATAAGGCTGCACCAGACTGCATACACCTGGAAAACAGAGCAGACCTCAAAAAACAGGATAACATACCAAAGCTTTAACTGGCAGGACCCAAGCCCTTCCCCCACCCCAGGTCACATGTGGGAAGAAGAGAAACAGAGCGGGGCCAGGAGGAAGGCTATGACTGCTGAACACCCAGCCCTGGAGATCTGCTTTAGGAGCACAAACCTACATTGCATGGTGCTCTGGAGATCAGTGGGGTTGGAAAGCTAAGACAGGCAGAATACTTGGAGAGACTGAGATTCCAGTTGTTTGTGGAGGACAGGGATCCACATCTGGCTATTCTGGAACAAAGGAAAGGTGGGCAGTCTGAGAGGCTTGCTAACAGCAAGAGGGCTGCTGAAGGAATAGGGTTTGCAGGGAGCTTCCTGCACAGGAGAAGGGCAAGGTGAAAAAGGTTGTCTGGACATGCTCTGTCCAGCAGGTTAGGAACTTTCAGGAGCTTCAGACACTCCTCCCCTTTGCTGGCTACTCAGCTACGAGGGCCTCCACGGTGATATGCAGCTTGCTGCGCCTTCTGCGTGGCCTCCATGCACTGGCTTGCAGACCCGCAGTCCTTGCCCTAGCATCAGACCAGCCAGAGGGAGGCCCCACCTATGGCAGCTACAGATGCAAAGCACAGAGGCTTAAACCTGTGTGCTTGGCCCACTGGTTCTGATAGTGGAGACAGGGACTGGAGCTGGGAAGCAGGAAACAGTTCTTTCCTCCCCACCAGGCACCAGCACCTCTCCCCTGAGATCCTCAACATCACTCCAGGGGCTGAGAAGCTCCAGAGACAAAAGCTTTTGGGAACTACAGGGAGCAAAATACAAATATGAAATGTCAAATGTACCTGGTTGAAACAAAAATCTCGCAAACACCAGAAAAAAGGGCCAAAGGAAACAGAACTCACCATTCTTCCTGAAAGAGAGTTCACAATAAAAATCATAAACATGCTCATGGAGGTACAGAAAAATATTCAATAACTCAGGGATGAATTTAGGATGGAGATTCAATCATTAAGAAATTCCATATCTGAAATGAAACATACAATGGAGGGATATAAAAGCAGATTAGATGTAGTAGAAGAGATGGTAAATGGAATAAAAATTAGAGAAGAGGAATACAAAGAAGCTAAGGCACAGAGAGAAAAAAGGATCTCTAAGAATGAAAGAATGAGAGAATTGTGTGACCAATCCAAATGGAACAATATTCACATTATGGGGATACCAGAAGAAGAAGAGAAAAAAAGGGATAGAAAGTGTCTTTGAGGAGGTAATTCTGAAAACTTCCCCAGTCTGGAGAAGGAGCTAGTCTCTCAGGCCATGGAGGTGCACAGATCTTCCAACACAAGGAACCCAAAGAAGACAACACCAAGACATATAATAATTAAAATGGCAAAGATCAAGGATAAGGACAGACTTTTAAAAGTAGCTAGAGAGAGATAAAAGATCACATACAAAGGAAAACCCATCAGGCTACCATCAGACTTCTCAACAGAAACATTAGAGGCCAGAAGGGAGTGGCATGATATATTTAATGCAGTGAAGCAGAAGGGCCTCAAACCAAGAATACTTTACTGAGCAAGATTATCATTTACACTTGAAGGAGGGATTAAACAATTTTCAGATAAGCAAAAGGTGAGAGAATTTGCCTCCCACAAACCACCTCTACTCTACATTTTGGAGGGATTTCTATAGATGGAAGTATTCCTAAGGCTAAATAGCTGTCACCAGGTGAAATGAAACCACAGCAAAGAAAGTAGAACAATTAATGACTAAGCAGATGCAAAATCAAATCAGCTACCCACAAAGTCAATCAAGGGATAGATAAAGAGTACAGAATATGACCTAATATATAAAGAATGGAGAAGGAAGAAATAGGAGGGAAAAAAAAAACCCTTTAGGTTGTGTTTGTAATAGCATACTGAGTTAAATTACACTGTAGATAGTAAGTGAATTACCCTTGAACCTTTGGTAACCATGAATCTAAAGCCTGCAATGGCAATAAGTACATAGCTATTGATAATCACCCTAAATGTAAATGGTCTGGGTGCACCAATCAAAAGACATAGAGTCACTGAACGGATAAAAAAACAAGACCCATCTATATGCTGTCTACAAGAGACTCACTTCAAACCCAAAGGCATACACAGACTGAAAGTAAAGGAATGGAAAAAGATATTCCATGCAACTAATATGGAGAAAAAAGCAGGAGTTGCAGTACTTGTATCAGACAAAATTTACTTCAAAACAAAGAAAGTAACAAGAGACAAAGAAGGATATTACATAATGATAAAGGGATCAGTCCAACAAGAGGATATAACTATTATAAATATCTATGCACCCAACACAGGATCACTACATATGAGAAACAAATACTAAGAGAATTAAAAGGGGAAATAGAATGCAATGCATTCATTTTATGAGACTTCAGCACACCACTCACTCCAAAAGAAAGAGTGACCAGAAAGAAAATCAGTAAGGAGACAGAGGCACTGAACAACGTAGTAGAACAGACGGACCTAACCGACATCTATAGAACACTCCATCCAAAAGCAACAGGGTACACATTCTTCTCAAGTACACGTGGAACATTTTCAAGAATAGATCATACACTAAGCCACAAAAAGAGCCTCAGTATATTCAAAACGATTGAAATTGTATCAACCAGCTTGTAATATCACAAATGAATGAAACTAGAAATAAATTATACACAAAAAAGAAAAAGCGCACAAACACATGGAGGCTTAATAACATGCACCTAAATAATCAATGGATCAGTGACCAAATAAAAACAGAGTTCAAGCAATATGTAGAGACAAATGACAATATTTCAACACACCACAAAATCTGTGGGATGCAGTGAAGGCCATTCTAAGAGGGAGGTATATTGCAATACAGGCTTACCTCAGGAAAAAAGAACAATCCCAAATGAACAGTCTAAACACACAATTAATGAAACTAGAAAAAGAAGGACAAAGGAGGCCCAACATCAGTAAAAGGAGGGACATAATAAAGATTAGAGCAGAGTAGAGAAGAATAAAACAATAGGAAGAATCAATGAAAGCAGGAGCTTGTTCTTTGAGAAAATAAACAAAATCAATAAATTCCTAGCCAGACTTGTCAAGAAAATAAAGGAGAGTCAACACACATAAACAGAATCAGAAGTGAGAAAGGAAAAGTCACTATGGACAACACAGAAATGCCAAGAATTATGAGAGAATACTATGAAAAATTATATGCTAACAAACTGGATAACTTAGAAGATATGGAAAACTTTCTAGAAAAATACAACCTTCCAAGATTGACCCAGGAAGAAACAGACAATCTGAATAGACCAATTACTAGCAAGGAAATTGAACTGATAAACAAAAACCTACCCAAGAACAAAGCTGCTGAAATAGATGGTTTCACTGCTGAATTTTATCAAACATTTAGTGAAGACCTAAAACCCATCCTCCTTAAAGTTTTCCAAAAAGTAGAAGAAGAGGGAATACTCCCAAACTCATTCTACGAGGCCAGCACCACTCTAATACCAAAACCAGGCAAAGACACGACAAAAAAAGAAAATTGTAGACCAATATCCCTGATGAACATGGATGCAAAAATACTCAACAAAATATTAGCAAATCAAATTCAAAAATACATCAAATAGATAATCCATCATTATCAAGTAGAATTTACTCCAGGGATACAAGAATGGTAGATCATTCAAAAATCCATCAACATCATCCACCACATCAACAAAAAGGACAGAAACTACATGATTATTCCCATAGATGCTGAAAAAGCATTCAACAAAATTCAACATCCATTCATGATAAAAACTCTTAACAAAATGGGTATAGAGGGGAAGTACCTGAACATAATAAAGGCCATATATGATAAACCCACAGCCAACATCATACTGAACAGTGAGAAGGTCAAACTTTACCTCTAAGATCAATTCAAGGATGCCCACTCTCTCCACTCTTATTTAATGTAGTTCTGGAGGTCCTAGCCATGAAAACGAGACACCACAAAGATATCCAGATTAGCAAGGAGGAAGTTAAACAGTCCCTGTTTGCAGATGACATGATATTGTACATAAAAAGCCCTAAAGAATCCACTCCAAAACTACTGGATCTAATATCTGAATTCAGCAAAGTTGCAGGATACAAAATTAATACACAGAAATCTGTTACATGCCTATAAACTAACAATGAGCTAGCAGAAAGAGAAATCAGGAGAACAATTCCATTCACAATTGCATCAAAAAGAATAAAATACCACCTAGGAGTAAACCTAACCAAGTGAAGGACCTATACTCTGAAAACTACAAGACACTCATGAGAGAAATTAAAGAAGACACCAATAAATGGAAACATATCCCATGCTCATGGATAGGAAGAATTAATATTGTCAAAATGACCATCCTGACTCAAGCAATCTACAGATTCAATGCAGTCCCTATCAAAATACCAACAGCATTCTTCAACAAACTAGAGCAAATAGTTCTAAAATTCATATGGAACCACAAAAGATCCCAATAGCCACAGCAATCCTGAGAAAGAAGAATAAAGAGGGGGGAAGTATGCTCCCTGACTTCAAGCTCTACTACAAAGTCACAGTAATCAAAGCAATTTGGTACTGGCATGAGAACAGACCCATAGACCAGTGGAACAGAGTAGAGATCCCAGATATAAACCCAAGCATGTATGGTCAATTAATATATGGTAAGGGAGCCATGTATGTACACTGGGGAAATGGCCGTCTCTTCAACAACTGGTATTGGCAAAACTGCATAACTACATGCAAGAGAATGAAACTGTATTATTGTCTAACCCCATACACAAAAGTAAACTCAAAGTGGATCAAAGACCTGAATGTAAGTCATGAAACCATCAAACTATAAGAACAAAACAAAAGCAATATCTCTTGTCTATAAACATGAGCAACTTTTTCCTGAATGCATCTCCTCAGGCAAGGGAAACAAAAGCAAAAATGAACAAATTGGACTACATACATCATACTAAAAAGCTTCTGTTCAGCAAAAGATACCATCAGCAAAACAAAAAGGCATCCTACAGTATGGGAGAATATATTTGTAAATGACATATCTTACAAGGAGTTAACATCCAAAATATATCTAGAACTCACATTTCTCAATACCCAGAAAACAAATAACCTTATTAAAAAATGGGCAGAGGATATAAACAGACACTTCTCCAAAGAAGAAATTCATATGGCCAACAGGCACATGAAAAGATGCTCCACATTGCTAATTAGCAGGGAAATGCAAACTAAAACCACAATGAGATATCACCTCACACCAGTTAGAATGGTCTACATAGAAAAGACTAGAAACAACAAACAACAAATACTGGTGAGGATGCGGAGAAAGGGGAACCCTCCTACACTGCTAGTGGGAATGTAAACTAGTTCAACCATTGTGGAAAGCAGTATAGAGATTCCTCAAAAACTAAAAATAGAAATACCATTTGACCCATTAATTCCTCTTCTAGGAATTAACCCTAAGAGTGCAGGATCCCATTTTCGAAAAGACATATGCACCCCTATGTTTATCGTAGCACTATTTACAATAGCCTAGAAATAGAAGCACCCTAAGTGTCCATCAGTAGATGAATGGATAAAGAAAAAGTGGTACATATACACAATGGAATATTATTCAGCCATAAGAAGAAAACAAATCCTACCATTTGCAAAAACATGTATGTAACTAGAGTGTACTATGCTCAGTGAAATAAGCCAGGTGGAGAAAGACAGGTACCAAATGATTTCACTCATATGTGGAGCATAGGAACAAAGCAAAAACTGAAGGAACAAAATAGCAGCAGACTCACAGAACCCAAGAATGAACTAACAGTTACCAAAGGGAATGGTGCTGAGGAGGATGGGTGGGAAGGGAGGGAGAAGGGGAATAAAGGGCATTATGATTAGCACACATAATGTAGGGGGTGGCACAGGGGTAGGCAGTATATCACAGAGAAGATATGTAGTGACTCTATAGCATCTTACTATGCTGATGACCAGTGACTGTAATGAGGTATGTAGTGGTGACTTGATAATGGGGGAAATCTGGTAACCACAGTGTTGCTCATGTGATTGTATATTAATGATACAAAAATTTTAAAAATTATGAAAAAAAATTCTAACCAGGCATCTCTTTTCTTTAGCATAATGAAGATATTATTCTACTTTCTTCTAATTTCCAGTGTTGCTATTAGTGTGCTATACTTTTTTAAGTTATCAGTGTTCAAACTGATTTTAATCTTTTCTTCATTTTTGAATTTCTGAAGTTTCACTATAATAAATCTTGCAAGCATTTCTTTATTTTCTACTTTAAATTATTTGGCTACTCCAATCTGTGCAGATTTCATCATTTCTGGAATTTCTCATCCATTATTTGTTCAACTGTTGCCTCTACTTTATTCCCTTTCTCTTTTCTTTTGGAAATTTCAAATGTATATAACATCTTCTCTGTCTTCCATTTCTCTTAAATATCTTTTCATTTTCCCCTGTTATTTGATCCTTGCTGCATTCTAGATAAGTCCTATTATTTATTTTCAGTTTGGTATATATCTCTTCAGCTATTTGTCAATCTAATATTAATTCTAGCCAGTTTTTTATGTTGATTTTGTTTTCTCTTAAGCATTATCTCTTTTCCAAATCTCTGGATCATATTTTATCATCCATGCTACCCATAGATATTCTTTAGCTTTACTTTTTTCTTTGTCTTAAAACATAGTAAGGTGCACTAAAAGGTATATCTGATATAGAAAGATTTTTGAGGGATATGGCTTCTGCTATGCTTAAGAGCTTTGTAGTTTTGACAAATAAATTATTTTTAATTGACATATCTTGCCTTTCAACAAACAGCTATTTTAATGATTGGGGGAAAAATATTTTGGGCAGATAATTTCATTAAAATTAACACTATCTTTTCAGGATGCTTATATCAACATCTCACTATGCAAATAAATGTCTATCTAAACAGATAATGAATATTGTTTTCATTTTTCCTTAAACTTAGGCTTTAGAAGATCACTGTATAAATTTTATAAAACTCAAATTGGTGTTTAAATTAACTTTTATGGAACAGGTGAACATATAAGTAGAAGTAGTAAGAGTGTAGTAGCAAATTTACATTATTCAGAAGGCATGGGTTTCATCTGTTCCCTAAAGGTTAGCTATTCAGTGTCAGACATGAGGGTAGTGGCAATTTTCAGTTTATGTGATAACCTATGTTCACCAACAACACTGTCTAAAATCAAAGTACATATTGACATGGTTAGGCTTATTGTGGAAGGTCAGCATTTCATCCCCTACTGGCCTACTCTTATATCCTGGGATTGTCGACAGCAGTCTGCTCAAACATTTCATCTTCCATGGGCGATAAAGATGATATTAGCCATGATGTTGATGGTGAGTGTAACAGTCTGTAGCTAAGCCCAGGTGACTGAGTACCTACCTACCTGTAGGGTTTTGTGAAGAGTTAGTGTACACTGTCTGCTGAGTTCTAAGCTAAGCTCTGGTGAGTCCTTGGAGAACAAAAAAAGTCAAGATCCTTGGTATAATGGTTTTACTTTCATTCTAGTGGAGGAAAAGCCATAAACAAGTGATATGTTAAACATAAGTGAGATTTATTAGTATTATGGATAAAATAACAAGAAACTGTGAAAGAGGGTAACAAGGGGGGTTTCAAAGAAGACACATGTGTGGTGAAATGCAGGCTGAGATGAGAAAGAGCAGCCTTGTGGAGAACCTGGAGAAGGTGTGGTAGAAGGAATAACTTCCACCTACCCCTGCCATGGGAAGGAGATGAGCCTGTCCTAGGAGTGGACAGAAGGGACATCTATTTGGAGAATAATGAGTGGGAAGCAATGTGGCTTGAAGGAAAGCTTTTCCATTGGTAAGTCAGGCAGATCCTTTAAGATCCTGGTATGAAATCTGTTCAAATGTGCAGAGGTATCTGGAGAATAAACACACCAGTGAAAACCTAATGTAAACATGAAAAATTATCTTGTCTTAACCCAAGGTGGTCCTGATGGAGATTTATCTGATGAGTTTATGACTTGAGTAAATCGATTAAGTTCATTGAACCTCAGTCTTCTTCTGTAAAGTGACAGAGATGACTCTGTAATCTTTGAACTCCATCTCAGAATAAAGACTTTGAATTTAGCTGACCGTGTGGTCCACAAAGTGGGTGCAGGCCTGCTCCAAAGACTTCTGAGTTTTGGAGCAAAACTTTTTAATGTATTGCTGCTATTGCTAAAGATTTTTGTTCTCAAATTTTCCTGGAATATTCAGTGAAAGTGAGGGGAAAAGGTAGCTGTAGAGGGATTTTATATAACCTTTTTAATAATAGCTTTTTGGTGACTTTTAAAAAATAGAACATCACTCTATTTTATTATTAGAGAACTATTAACTTCGTTTTACAGAGAGATTGGGTGGATGCTATTATGTCCTTCAGAGGGTAGGTGGCATTATAGGAAAATATCAAGTGTGGACTTCAAGCAGGCAGGAGACCCAAAGAGGTTTGAGAACTTCTTGAGGGCTTATTGCCACTTCCTTTTACAAATGTGTCTTGTAAGTATTTCAAACTGTGGTAATGACAGGCAAGGCCTAAAGTCATGCCAGGTTGTCTGAATATTTAGATAAGACACCATCATTTTTTATTTCTTTTACTTGTATGATTGGGTCATGTGATTGATTTCGGTTATATGATATTAATTATATGATTTTATTTAGTTTTTGCTGTTCTTACAAAGATTGTTCCTGGAGAAAAAAAAAAATTCCTGAGTTGATTCCCATATCACTTATTAACAGGATATGGACAAGGTTATGGATAGTGAGCCAGGCTTCTCCGCAGGGATTCACAATTGCAACTAAAGAAGTTCTGCTTATATCCAAACCTGATAATTAATTAAGACTTTTCAAAGTGTTTCTTTCTAGAAATGTCATTAATTTTAAGATGCTGTTGCTTTACATTTCTGGGATGCCCTTTGGAGTAGTCACGTGTCATTGGTACATAAATGCAGAGTAGCTAACCAGGAGGAGAAAGGTGAGTACTTAAAGAATGTCAACTGGAAATTTGGTCACAACATCGTAAATGGCAATCTGATGGGGGTTCTGGAATCAAAGTACAAAACTGCATACGTTTCATGTTCCCCTTTAGTTGATCATAAGCATTTCTGATAGAGTCTGTTGTAGAACAGTTTAATACATCAGATAGATAACCTCTAAGGCACTATTTGCTTATAACATATTCACTTCCTATTTGGCACACATGCTGATCATTTTATTCTTGAAACATTTCTACTCATTTTCTGCACACACTTGAAAGACTCAAACTCTCATTTTACTTCAACCTTTCCCTGCTTTAATTTGATAGAATTACAGCTCTCCAAAACACTGTTTGCTGCCAAGGGCCTAATTGGTTGTCAGACAAAAATGTCATGGGAGGAAGTCACCATCTCAATGTGTGTTTTAGCCTCTTGTTTTTACAAATGTTTGCAATACCTCTCCAACAATTTCTTTCCCTGTAATCATGTTCAGCTTATAAATGAGAAGTCTGTCAAGGCACATAAAAAAAGAAAATGTTATAAGAACGAAATGACATCTAATTTTTTTACTTATTTAGATGGCATCTTGACCTGTTTTTTTTTTCATTACACTTGAGATAAAATAATTGCATTTTCAATAACATCAATTTGAACAAATAAAATTTCAAGCACTCAGGAAAGGAAACTGACAGTTATTGGATACCTACTTTGTGCCCAGCGATTTATTAACAAATTCTCAACACCTCATAATAGGAGGAACAAAGTACTGTTATGCACATCTGCCTAACTAAGGCTCAGAGGCTGCCATGCACCCAAGTAGCATAGCTGTGCTGTGGAGCCAGGATTTGGACACAAATCTGTGGCACTACAATACCGTTTCCTCTCTCGTTGGTGTGGCCCAAGGCCAGCCATAGCAGCAGCACCAGGGAGCTTGCTAGAGATGCAGAATCTTGAGAGCAACCCCAACCAGACTACACTGGAATCTTTATCTTATCAAGATCCCCTGATGAACCCAAGCACAGAAGACTGAGAGGTACTGATTTATACAACATGCCTTCAAAGCAGGGTACCTTTTTTTTTTCCTATTTCTTCCCTTCCATGACTGCGAAGGCAATAGTGTGGCATACCGTACACAAATTTATTTTTATTTCTCTACAAAACATGCATGCCTAATTTTTGTAGGAATCTCATGACTGGGATCTCACAGCACTATTCAAATTCTTTACCTTCCTTTACATAATCTCCTTGCAGAAAGGATTTCTTTTCTTTTTTTATCTCCTAACTTCTGTTACAGTTTTGTCAGCAAATTGACTCCCTTTATTATAAGGTGGCAATGGGGCTGATGCCACCTTGTTTGTGTTGTGAAGGGAAGAACATTTACAGGTTAATTAATAGATTCTGCACATTTTCCATTTCATTTTTTATGTATCCTGAATAATTGCTCTTATACATATCATTTCAGCATGATTATTTGTACATGTGTAGCTTTTTATCAATGTTTCTTCATGTACCTGTGTAAAAAGTTTCTCTAGAGTATTGACTATATCTGGGATGCTATTTCTGGGTTGTAGGAGATGTTCATATTTAATTTTAAAAAATAATACTAAATAGCTTTCCAAATTGATTTCACTGATTTACATCCCCATCCCCTCAATCTGCTTTTCATGACCTTGTCAATAAATACTTAAAAAAAAAAAAGTGGGCCAATCTAATGGGCTCTAAATGGCATTTCCAGAATCCAGTTACTAGGGAGGGTTTTTTTTCTATTTTAATGTAAAAACATTTCTTCTGATTTATAAGTGGTCTTTACATATTCTGGATGCTAATTCCTTTGTCAAGTATGTTTATTGCAGATTATTTTCCCAATTTATGACTTATTGTTTTTGATAAAATTCATAATTGTACTATAGTTAGAGTTGTCAGACTTTGTCCTTTGTTGTGTGTGGTGTCTCATGTTTAAGAAGTAATCCTAACCTGAGGTCATGGATCTGTTTTGCTGTATTTCCTTTGAAAAGTTTTAAAGATTTGCCTTTTAAATTTCAGTATCAAATCCATTTGAAATTGACTTTTGTGAATGAGCATGTAGTGGATCTCTAATGCTGTTTTTCACCATGTGGATGTCTTTTAACAGCTTTAGGCAAAGATTGCATGAGTACCTTTTTGCATGAGAATGGACTTGGTTAATTTGACTAAAGACAGAGAGATGAGTAAAGAAGCTACTGTGATAGTCCCAGTAAGAGATACCAAATTAAGGATTTGAATTAGGACAGTGATAGTAAGGTAGACAGGAAGACATAAAAGATACTTTGGAGCTCCAAACAGTAAGAGTTGGTATCTGATTTTAATGGGCACAGATAACAATTTGTTCTTTAGCTTTTTATGAACTTTAAAATAAAATACTCGACTGCCCTACTTGAGTGTCCCCTGCTTGCAAATGTTCTTCCTTTAGACATTTGTAGGCCTCCTTCCCTAACTTCAAGTTTCTGCTGAAATTCGCCTTCTAAATGAGGACTCCTTTTAGTACCCTTTATGAAATAGCACTGTCTTTCTTCTAAGCACAGACACAAACAAAACCTGGCAATCTCTAGTTCCATATGAAATATTACCATCTTTTCATGACCATATGACTTTCTTACAGAATCTGTGTATTTTCACTAGATTATAAGCCCTATGAGGGAAGAAGCCTCATCTGTGTTTATTGCCATATCACCAGGGCCTGAACCAGTGTCTGTTAGTCATTGAGTAAACAAATGGGCAGAATAACTTTGTGCCAATGAATTGTATTCTCTTTTTCAAAAAAAAAAAAGGAGCTTGTTTACACCTAATTTTTTTGGAATTTTAACAAGTTTTTACTTCTTCTACAATGGCAGAATTTTTGGGAGACAAATATACTGAGCTACTGGGTTTAGAGCCACATTTCTATCAGATTTCATTGCAATACTTATAAAGCAATTTATGCATAAGACAACAAGCAGAAGGAACCATTGTGAACACCCCACTTTGGCCTGCACATAGCTGAGTGAGCCCATCCATCATCTTATAGACAATAAAAGAAATGACCTCTAAATTAACTGAACCTTTAGAGATAAGACAAAAACAAAACTGTGAACCTTAAATGGTTTACATGTCAACACCAACCTAGATTGAGGCAAGTTCGTCCTGTGCAATCTTCCTCTCTCCTCTGCCAAATGCTGCATTCCCCAGCTGTCCCTCCACTGGGCTGGCTTTGAAATGTTCAGAGTTAGATTGCCTTGGCTGCTTTAATCCATGCTTTAGGCAAGAATCCATGAGAGATGGTTAAATAAACATGTAAAACCACTTGTGGGCTGGATCCCACATAGTCTTCAGTCACTTTAAAGTCTGACAAGTGTGTTTTCCCCCATGCACACCTTAGAGACAGAAAATTTAAAAACTGTCACCTGGCTTATGTGTTGGCACCTACCGTCTGATATCACAGCTGACTTAGATGACCCCCAACAGCCAAGAACATAATGCCTCTCAGCCAGGTTTTTTTTTTTTTCAAATGTTCATGTCATGCATTCTGGATATCTTGTTGAAATGTAGATTTTGAAACAGCAGGTCTCAGTGGTGGAGGCTAATTTTGCATTTTTTACTAGTTGATGTTGACACACCTTGCTCCTGCACGACACTGAAAAACAAAACATATAGATTTCTGGTCAAAGTACTATTATCAACCCAAATTTAAAGATAAGTATTTTTTTTCCAAAGATTAGTAGAACAAACTAGACAATGAAGATGCTTGAGTTCAGAATAAAATCTACTTTGAAATATCTTTTTTATATGAAATAAGATGTGAAAAAGATGTTTTCCTTTTAATCCTAGATTAATTGAAAATTAACTGATAGTGCAAAAAGCTGTAGTAAAATGTGGGCAAAATAACAATAAGATCTTTATTGCATATGGAAAAAAGCATAATCAACATTGCTAAAAATCATCCGAGAACCAAAAGCTGAATTCTAAAAACATACTAAGGATGCAGAAGACATGCCCCCAAAGATAAGAGTACATGAATGACATAAAACTCAGGACATTGAAATACTGCAAAAGCTGACCCAGGAGGAGCTGAATGGATTAGAATCAATAATTATGTAATAAGAAGAAAATCTTCAAGTACTATAAAAACTTTTGAGGACAAGAAGGCTTCCTCTACATAGGTAAAATTACTAAATAGAAACTAACATACAGACATTCCCTGGCAAGTTTTTAAACCTCAAAGCAAAAATAAGGACCTTAATGCTGCCAAGTACAAAAATAATTCACTTTTAAAGAAGAAAAACCAAACTAGATTCAAATTTCTGTTCTGCAACAGTCAAAGCCAGAAAGCAATGAAGAAACCATCTATGAAAGTGTTAGAAAAATCAAATGTGAGCTAAGATTTTATATCTTGACATGTCCTTAAATGTAATGGCAACAGAAAGACATTTTCAGTTCTGCAGACTGAAGAAATTTATCTGCAAGTGCCAATCACTCGGACCTGTGCCTGTATCACTAAAGGCAGACGACAGAAAATGTGTGTTTTTATGGGGAAGTCAGCTGACAGAGGTTAATAAATAAAAACACAAAGTACAGCATTTCCTACGTCTTTTATAAAACACAGCATAAAACTCTCAGCACATTGCCTTGTAGCTTTACAGTTACTTCCTTATGATAGCTTCCCTTCATAGCATGACCATCTTGAGGGCAAGGACCTTTATTTACATGTTCACACCTTTCTTTGTATTATCTGATATATGCTCTGAAAGTATTTATTAATTAAATAGGTTGTCTTTTGTGGCATAATCTCATTTCAACCTATTCTCTTGCCTCCTAATTTGATACTTTGAGAATTTTTGTGGTGGGAACCATAGAAATCGCTGACAAATGCAATTTAGGGATCCTGTATTGCGGCGATCTTTTCCAAACCCAACTTCATTTTTAAAGTAACTTTGAACAGTGGCGCTCAAAGCTGTCTCTGAAACATGAATTTAAATGTACATACACATGGGTTGTGATGAGGGAACAAAGCTTGAGAAGGAGGTGGGAAACGGCAGCTGGCCTGGGTGACCCCCAGGTTGCAGATGCATGGAGTGGCAGTGTTGCTACCTACAAGAATTCACTGGTGTTCTGTGCAGGTGATGTGGTTCACTCCTAGAAATGCTCTTTTTTTCATCACAAATTATTGCTCACTCTCCTCTGTAGGGCTTGTGAGGGTCTCCTTTTGATATTCTTTGTAATACAATTCAATTGTAACAGATGAAAGCATTTCATTCCAAGCACTCATAACCAAGTAGTTTTTAATATGTAGCTTTACAATTAGATCTTTTCATTGACACCACTGGTATACATCATTGGGTCAACTTGGACAAGCATACTAATTCATAGAATATCGTAAATTATAATGACACTAAAATACAGAATAATAAAGTGATCATTTATTAATATATTAAAGAGAAATGGGGAAGTATTGAGACTTCTCTAGGATTAATTTTATAAATAGTATTAATTATTATCATTATTAGTAAACAATAACATACATTCTGCAACCTAGAGGCCACATGACTTCTCCTCCAAAAGTATCCCTAGTAAGGCTGGGAGCCCCCTGGGAAATTTCTTCATCCTTGTGCTAAATATATTTGTGCTATCTTGTTCTCCTGGGGTACCACTAAGGTAGATGGGCCAAGAGCTGCTTCTGACCATGAGGAGTCACTTCACGCTGAAAAGTCTGAAAGAGAATTACTTTGTGAGTTTTAGGACCAAGAATTTAGGAATTTAAACTTTTTCTACTTTTTAAATTTCTATTTCATAAAAACCAATACTAACACAAGTGTATTTCCTTAAATATCGCAAAACAGCTTCCTATATATCATTTTACTTCTTAGAGTAAGTGAAAGGAAAGGAGCGACACACAGCAGCAATTCACCGGAGAATTCCGCTTTATTAGAGAAAGGTGCTGGGTTATATAGGAAGGGGCATGAATTGATTGAGGTGTCACTTCTACGGGGCTGTTGGCTGTTGGCTAGGTGCTGGGATTGGGAGGGGGGCGAGAGGTGATTGGGCTTCAGGTGGCGCCGGCGGGAACCGAGGACCCCAAAGAGAAGCCGGAATTTTGCCATCTTACTGGTGGGGGCCCTTCAGTAAGTGTGTTTAGACCAAAGCAAATACTCCTGAGCACTATCATAGCTGGCCATCTGCTCATCACTTTACATGCATGGCCTCCTTGAATCCTTGCAACTCAGTAGCATGGGCCTGACGCTCTGATCCGTTTCACAGAGAAGTGTGGGGCCCAGAAAGGTTATATAAGCTCCTGGAAATTACGCAGCTGGTAAGTGCTGTAGTAAAAGTCCAAAGCCACCACACTGATCTGCTTCTGGAAAAGTGTTTTCATTATCATTGCCCTAAGATTGTGCTCTCTGGTTATCTCTATCCTCCTGGTTTAATTAAGAGCCTTGCAAAACTCACATAACTGAGTTGTGGGTTCTGGTCATGCTGTCCTTTGATTTTTTTTTTTTTTTTAATTTTTCTGCCTTCCATGAGTTTCAGTAAAATGCCCAAATGCTTCTTGCTTTATTTCCTAGTCTAGTGGAACTCGGAATTTCCCCTGCATCTTACCTCAGGTGATATTCTTTGCTGAGATGTGGGATGTAAGTCCGGGGAGAGGAAATCCTGGAGCAAAATACCTCTAAAAACCAAAATCAGTCAAACGGAAAAATAAAGTTTAAAACCCGTTTATTGCTTACAAACTGCAGTCTAAGGCCCTCTCTCCTCTGCTCCAGAGGAAGCAAGCAAGCCAGCAAGCCCCTCCCTTACTCTCAGGTTCAGACACGCCTTCAGTTGCCCAGGTAATTACCCATTGACATGGAGATGAACTTCTCTCCACTCCTGAGGATATGCAAATGTACTAAAGCCAGGCGAGATATTGTGGAAATGTTACAATTTTACCCACATGGGGCTTTTCCTGCATTTACCAAAGGACTAGCCAAGGATTGGGTGACATAAGTGGTGTTTAACTGGTGCTTACAGTTAAAGATCTGAGACTTTTCTTAAATTTGTGTTTGTGTGTGTCCCCTACCTAACCTCCAGCTAAATTTTCCCTTTTCCTGATCTTTCTCTTGGGCTCTCCACCTATCCCCATGTGCCAGACCCTCTTCTTTCTTCTCCTTCTAATGCCCTGAGCATCTGAGCTCCATTCCCTTTGCCCTAGAAATCTCAATATTCTTCTTTCTATAACTTGTAGATAAATGTAAACTCTTTGGTGCAGCCTTTTTACTACTAGACCAGCCCTGAGGAGTCTTCTATTTTGTAGGGCAGATTGTCTAGGTATTTTAATAAATGAGGTCTAAAAAAGTAACAGTGTTTTACTGAATGAAAATGTGCTTTTCTATGGAGTAGAAGGAATTGTATCAGTTTTGGTCTTAAATTCCCAAATGTCCTTCCTTTTTCCATCCTGATAAGAAGGTTACCCCAGCTTTAGGACCTAAGGTAATGGGCTTTTGACTCTTGCCTGTTCATCAATTCTCCTAATAGTTTTCCAAGTAATACCCATGTTAGGGTCTAGGGCTCCGGGGTTTCCCAGAGAACAAGACACACAGACAAGGAGATGAAAATCCAAGCAAAGTCTTTATTCAGCCAGCAAGCTGGGGTCGACAGCACCTCCCCTGACACGCAGGCCGAGTCCGAGCTGCCGACCCCGAAGCAACTTTGGGTACTGATTATATAGAATCTTCACAGCCGTTACACCGAAGCCCGCGCAGTTCTACAACTAATAGGTTTAAAACACACTCTATATTGTAACCAATGGGAAACATTGTAACCTTTTTAGGGAACGCGCCAGTTGCCTGCCCGCTTCAATTGTTATCTCTTGCTTACCCAAGCATGTCTATGTGACTTATCACGGGTTACATCCCCAGGCGTTCCCAGGCTGTTGCCCACTTCTAGCTATCTAACTTAGGGTAGGCGCATTTCTCAGAAGCCTTGGGTAATTTACACAAGAAAAGACTGGGTGGCTCTCGCTCTAGGCAGTCAGGTTAAGTGTCATTAGTTCTCTTTCCTGACTCTTGATGCTCTCTGCACTCCGTTACAACCCACTCTCCGACCTGTAAGTCTTTGGAATTTTTTGCTTCCTGAATCTCCTGCTACCTCTATTCCATTCACTGGAGTTGTCTCAGGCTATAAGTTTTAATAGCAAAAATTACCATTTAGTAGCTGATATAACTGAAGCCCAAGAATATTAAATAATTTGCTGAAAGTCAAATGGTTCCTGTGCTTAGACTAAAACCCTACTAAGACTAGGGGTTTTAGCTAAAACTAAAACTCTGATAAGATAGATTTTTTTTTCTATATTTAAGCCCCAAAAATGTAAATGTTCATTCTATATAAATCTTATCTTTAAGATCTGTTTTCTGACACTTGTCTTATTGGTACTTTTTGTCTTTTTTATGGCCTTTTTTTCTTCTATTACCTCTAATCCTGGCCTTTTGAATGCAAATTGGCCCAAGTTTGATTCATTTAAGCCTGAACTCAATTTATCTCCAGGAAGAATGAAGATTT
Source organism: Manis javanica (assembly GCF_040802235.1). Taxonomy (NCBI): domain Eukaryota; kingdom Metazoa; phylum Chordata; class Mammalia; order Pholidota; family Manidae; genus Manis; species Manis javanica. Next base: position 68,867,556 of record NC_133162.1, read on the forward strand.
ATGCTCCACACCCTGGGTGAAATGAATTAAGCTGAGATAAATAGAGATGTTCTTGCCAAGCATGAATGCCTGGATATTACACCAGAATTCACCAGGATAGATAGCACACCGGAAATTCAATCTACCACCATCCAGAGGTCTGCTCACTATGTGTTCTTTGCTCTGCTCTATGTAGCCGTGCCCACAGGGTGCTTCCTGGAAGCAGATGTGGCCAATGCTTGCAGAACCACCGTAGATCTTGCCAGTGCAGACTAGGCAGATGGAACTGGGTTGCCAAGCAAAGAGTGAGGACTGCTTATGATGAGTCAGAAGGACCCTGGAAGAAGGCAACTGACTTCTCAGGAGAGGTCAGGCAGCGAAGGACAGGAGCCCTGTAAGAGGGGAACCAGATGAGATGCTCAGGTTATCTCCTTTTAGACCCGTGGATCACTGAGCTTCACTAGTTCCTTCTCCAGTAGGGTCTGGACACTGAGACCAGACCTGGGACACAACTCTTGATTTAAATCTGTCCTTCAATGTTTAAGTATATTTGTATGTACATGCTGTATTTTATAGGAAGCCTTTCATTTTTTTTCTCCACTTAAAGCTTCAAATTAATATCCTGTAGCCATTGTTACATATAAATTCCTGATCTGGACAGAGCTATCTGAGTGTTTCTTATTCTAATGAAGAGAAAATGATGCAGCAATTCTCAGTCTCCTCCAAACCACCTCACCTCATCCTTGTCCGGACCCAACCACCCTTTAGAGAAAGTCTCCCTGCAAAACAGCTTAGTGTTCTAAATGTTAAACACATTTGATTGTCCATTCAAATTTATTTGAAATTCAGTTTCTTCTTTGGACAGAAACTGTTTTTTACCTGCTCTAACAGTATGTCATTCATTCACTTTGAAGAGAATGGATATATTTCTGTGTTTTTTTTCTAAGTAATTGTAGTAATGCTTTTGTAGAAAGTTCTTTAAAGCATAATTAAGAAATCTTTTTTAATTGGGATCACTCAGCATGCCAAATTTTCAACCTCAGCCTTATTTGAACTTACCATTAATTTTTTATCATTAATGGAAAATTTAGTCCTATTAAAATTAGTCTAACTATTGTTTTCTCTCTCCTGGCTCAGCTAATGAGTTTGATATGCACTGAAATTTGTTGTGAGATGTCACAAAGCCAAAGCCTTGTAAACTACACAGGAATAAGATTTTATGATGAAAACATAAACAAACATACATTGTCAAATAAATCACCCTGTATGGTGTGGTAGAAAGTTTGATCTGAATTCTACGTTGTTCATTTGCTCCTTCACCACAATCATGTACTGAGTGTCAACTCTAAGTGAGGCACCAAAGACAGGTAAAATTTCCCAACAGTATGACCTTGTGCCAACTATTATATTCCCTCTGATATATTCCTTTAAGGGTAACATGAAGGGAATCATATCTATTATATTACAATATAATAATTACATTAAACTATAAAAAATTACCCAAGGTTCTTATGAGTATTTAATGAGGTGATGTAATAAAATAGATGAGACAACAGAGTTAGAGCATTTTATAAGTCCTAAAGTAATTATTTTAATTTCCGATGTTTTTGCAAATGATGAAAAACATTGTACTCTGTGACCACTCCTGAGGTTCATAGGAAGGAAAATGTTACATAACTAAGACTTTGTTGCTAGCATTACATGCTTTGCATCCCCAGCCATGGCAAGATTTAGAAAATAGAAAGTAACATGGAAAGTGAACTCCCAAAGCTGAGGTCAAGTACTGTAACTGGCAATAAAGATCAATAGTGGAAAGGTCCATCCATGCCTGGAGAGGAGGGGCACTTGGTGGAGGCAGCAGTGCCCAGGGAGGATGTTTTAGGGAGGCATGTATAGAGCTGAACCTGGAAAGATGGAGAAATTCAGTGAACAAAGGTGGGGAAAGTCCAGGAATGCACTTAATAAGACATCCATCTGGTTAGAGGATGGCTTTGAGGGTAATAAGATACATGATAAAGCCAGCAAGCAAAACTGAGGAGAGTTTTGAACTGCAGAGAACAGAGTAGAACAATTCTAGTTGAAGAGTTGCTATTACCTCCCATCAGATAAATGGCTTAGAGTCCTGATATCTCAGTTATTGCTTTCCAGTAGGGACAGGTTACAAACTGTGAGGCTTATTGCCCCATCTGTGAATAGCTATCTCTCATCATTGCTGTGAGGATTAGACCAAATATAATACATCACAGTGTCTGGCTTATATTAAATTCTTAATAAATGTTAGCTGTGTCCTTCTTCTGCCCTTTCCTTTCTCCTCCTAGTTGAAGTTGGGGCTTTTGACCTTCAGTTAGTGTATGTAAAGCCTCAGGGTCGTCTCCCTGCACATTTTATGTAGATCTCTGTTATATGTGTCTCTTCTGCTTCCTAAAAAGTGTAAGACAGACAGTTCTTGTCTTCCAAACTTCTTTCCCAGTCAATTGAAATTACTTCTTCATCTAAATCAAATTCTTTTAAAACATCTGATTTACACAACATCTAGGATAGATGATATGCTATCAGTTAAGTATCCACCACTATCTACTGCCTATGGTCTGCTTACTGCAAGAAACAAGCTATTTCTGAGTGTTGATGGTTCCAGATTTGAGTTAATTTCATTAAGTAGTTCAGGACATCAACTATCAGCATACATTTCTTTCTCCTAAATAAAAGGTGACCTTTATGTTCATCTTTCCCTGTGGTTTCTCATTAGAGAATAGATTAAGGTGATAACATAAGAGGAGTCTTCCCTTGCTTCGTTGTAGCTTTGTGTTATTGTTTTGCTCCAGTTCTTTGCAGCTACAATTTCAAAAACATTTTTTCAATGCATGTTAAGAATAGAAGTGATTTTTTAAATCTTTTCAAAGACTGAGAAAATCTTTAAAATGGCTCCAATTTCACTGTTGTATTCAAGCAAGGCATTTGTTTCCCACTCCTTTTCCGTGCTTTGTGTCGTGACCTCATTTTATTTCAAGCACTGTCACAGTTCTGATGGGCCCAGAACTCACCTGAGCGAAGGGGGCATGGACTAGCTGCCCTGTCCTACCACAGCACTCATCTGCCCTACAGTACCCTCCCCCATTCCCTTTCCAGCCCTTCCACCCTTCCACACCAGCAAGACCTCATTTCCTTTCAACTGTATACTAGATTCTCTGAAGGGCTCTGCTGCTGATTTCTTATGTCTCCATTTCCTCCCACACACTGCTTCCAACATCATCTTGCCTCTGCCCTCAAGATTTAGAAATGATTCCTGCATTAGGAAGTGCTGTCACCACACAAAGGTAAGGAACAGTAGCCTGATCTGGTTGAGTAAAGTGTTCCCCACCCCTAAGTTGAAAAAAAATTCCAGATTCCTGGGCCCCCTCTAAGACTTGCTGAATTGATATTAAGGAATAATTCTGGAAATCTATGTACTTGATGAGCATAACAGGTGACGCCTGTGAGTAGCCTGTTTAGAAATCCAACCTTGCTGGGGGTACACAATGCAAATCTGGGAGTTGGAGAATCCCAGGTTAGAATGGCAACACCACATTTACTATCTGTAGAGAACAGAGAAAGTCATTTCATTTCCCTGACAATGTTTTCCCATTCAAAGATGGAGACATTACCAACGTATACTCTTCATTACACAGGCTAAAATATGACAAAATACGTAAGATGACTGACGCTGAATGTATGCTAGATCTCTGCTTCTCTTTTTAATCCAAAGACTTGCTGTTCTGAAACTTGATGAAAAGATTGCTGCCTGTTTTCCACCCTCTCCAAATCAGCCTGTACAAGGCAGACCTGAATTCTAGAACCGTAGGTGGGGCTTTGCTTTCCCTGAAGACACATGAGCCAAGGCAGACCTGCAGGACCAAACACAAACGGTTTCAGGGTGAACAGAACTGGCAGCAACATCTCTGCCTCACAGAGACTGCAACAATATGGACTTACAATGGAAATGCCAGGACAGGCCCAGGAGAGGGTCCAGAAGTAACTCCTGCCCCAGGAATGACAAGGGACCATGCATGCTTCAGCACCCCATGCCCTTTTATCCAGGACCCAGTATAACTTGGACACAGTCCTGAAGTCTAAATCCAGACAGACCCAGGACATAGATCAGCTCCTAGAAGCTGAGCTCACCCAAAATGGGGTGCGTTCAAGATCAGGGAAGGCTAGAACCTTGGTGTGGGCAAATCAGGCTTGGCTGTCAGCACACCTGGGCAGCATCATACCTTATCTGTTGATGGCAGAGAAGAACTGCCATTGATTCAGCCCATATCCTGCAGCTGATGGGTGCAGGGCCCACCCCTTTCCTCTTCTCAGAACCATTCAACATTCAGAGCAGCCCCAGGCCTTGGCTGAGGTCTTGGTTACAACTGCATGATACTTCAACTACTCCTACTCAGTACTTTATTTACTTAGTTATTGACATATAATTCACATGTCATAAAATACACCTCTCTAAAGTATAAAATAGAATGCTTTTGAATGTATTTACACAATCATGCAATTATCATGACTATATAATTGCAGAACATTTCCATTACCCTTCTCAAAAAAATAAGCAAACATCCCCCCCAAAAAACTCATGCTCATTAGCAGTTGTCCCCCATTCATCCTGACCCTCAGACCCTGACCACCAATTTACCTTCTGTCTCTATACATTTGCCTGTTCTGGGTATCTAATATGTATAGAGTCATACACTATGTGACCTTTGTGTCTGGCTTTTTTACTGATTATGTTTTCAAGGTTCATCCACATTGGTGTGTCCCACCATTTTGTTCCTATTATTGCCAAATAATATTTCCTTGTATGGATATACTACATTTTGTTTATTTTTTCATCAGTGGATGGATATTTAGATTGTTTCCTATTTGGAGCTATGATAACATGGCCAATTTGAACATTTGTGTACAATTTTTTGTGTGTACATTTGTTTTCAGTTCTCTCCTACATGTACCCAGGAGTGGAATTGCTGGGTTAGGTGGTAACTCTATGTGTAATAGTTTGAGGTGCTATTGAATTGGTTTCCAAAGGAGTTGTGTCACTTTACCTTCTTGCCACCAATGTATGAGAGTTCCAACTTTGCATACTTGTGCCAGTACTTGTTATTTTCTATCTTTGATTCTAGCTATTCTAGTGGGTGTAAAGTAGGGTCTCACTGTGGTTTTCAGTTGCATTTCCCTAATAAGTAATGATATCGAGCATTCTTTTCATGTGCTTATTGTGTATCTCCATTTGTATATCTTCTACAGAGAAATGTCTGTTCAAAACTTTTGTATGTTTTTTTTAATTGGAAACTTTATTGCTGAATTGTAAGGGTTCTTTTTGTATTTGGCATATGTGGTCCCTTATCAGATATATGATTTACAAATATTTTTTGCCATTCCGCAGCTTGTCTTTTCAGTTTCCTTATGATGTTTTTGAAGTGCAAGCATTTTTAATTTGATCTTTTTCTTTTGTTGCCTCTGCTTTTGGTGTCCTATCTGAGAAACCATCGCCTAACCCAAGATTCACTCCCATGAAGATTTACTTCTGTTTTTTTCTAAGCATTTTATAGTTTTCATTCTGATATTTAGATTTGTGATCCATTTTGAGTTAGTTTCTGCCTCAGCCCAGTTCTTACAGATATAGGTCCCAAGGACATTCCCCCAATAAATCCAATACAAACCTGAAGTTTGTTTCCTAGGAATCAGACAGTTGACTTATAAATATGAAAATTAAATATGATGATTGGGGAAACTGTAGGAGCTGTGAGCACAGCTGTCCCAGGCAGGTTTCTGGGGGCTGGCGTCCCCCCCATGGTGGAGGCAGGCCTGTAGAGGCTCCAGAGGTCCTGGGAAGGGAAGATTTCTCCTTTCTCCACTTATTCTGTTCAGTCGGCAGCTACAACATAAATGGCACAGATGCCGAGGTTTATAAACAATGGAAACTTATCCCTCATGGTTCTGGAGGCTGGGATATGTAAGCACGAGGCACCAGCAGGTTCAGTGCCTGATGAGAGCCTGCTTCTGTCCAGGATGGACTTGTTTCTCTGTGTCCTCATACAGTAGAAGGTGCAAGGGAGTTCTCTGATGTCTCTCAAGAGCACTGATCCTATTCATGAGGGCTCTGCCCTCATGACCCAATTGCCTCCCAAGGCCGCATCTCCTAATACTATCTCATTAATCGGTATTATTAAACATGTGAACTTTAGGAGGTTACGAGCATTCGGTCTAGAGCACCGCTTCACTCCAAAGACTACATTATTCTACAGAAGGGATTTTTCATCATAGTGATCAAAGCCCAGGCAGGTTAATATTCAAAATAAGTCATACATATCTGTGTATTGCAGCAGGAGAAAAAGACATTTTGTAGCAACTGTTCTCATGTAACATGTAACTAATATTATAAAGACAAGCCTAACATATGAGAAATAAGTACTATTTTGTTTGGTCCAGGCTGTAAAAATGCTTCCTTCCTTCCTATGTATTATATGCTAATACGCAGTATGGACTGGATTACTGCTTACTTATTTGAAAAAGATAATCCTATTAGTATATTTAGCATACTTTAGGTGGTCTAGATGTTTGCAGTATGATTGTCACTTTGGAGATATTTTAGTTTATTGTGTTGAATCATGGAGTAAGCTTTGTGCTCAGAAAGTCTAAAGAGAAAAGGGTAAGAGGGTAGGATTTGCTCAACAATTTAGTGAAATTGAATATTTTTGTATTTATTTATTTAAATTAAATTTTGATTAGCTATTCCAAACTCTTTCAAGCATAAGGAACTCATAATCATAGGCTGAATGAGCAAAAGAACCTTGTCTAGGATCCAAACCTGACCTGGGGGACTCAGTTCTTGCAACAAGCTGCTTGCTGTTTTCCCATGTAGTCAATGCTGTTAATTTAAAATGTATATGAGTTTCTGTTAAGATATCTGTGAGTGGGGGCAGAGGAGAAAAAAGGCACCCAACTCTTTTCATCAAGTTGTGACAACAGCTGGGTATTAGAGTGCAAAACAAGGATGAATATGCCCTGCCATTCACTCATTTGCAGACATTAAAGCCCTGGGAGTCAGGGGCACGTCTTTCTCATGCTGAGTGAAGACCCGGTCCAGAGCAGCTCATAGGAAGGCAGAGCACCCAGCACTGCTAAGGCAGAAAGGGCCACCCTCACCCTTCAGCTCCATTTGGAGGAATAACCCAGGGGGGAGACCCTGTAAAGTATTTCACTGATGGCAGAAATGAAGGGAAATCCTTGTTCTGAAGCAAGTGTAGATTTTAAATTTTAATAGTAGCTGATCCTCCATATCTGTAATAATTCTGCAATTTTTGATGCTCTGGGAGATTTAAAAACATCTCAAAATAGCTTTCATAAATCAATTTGCCCTTGCCCTGAAACCAAAATAATAGTTAATTCACTTATAGAAGAGATACAAAAGGTTCAAATAGCAAAATATTTCCCAGAGTCAATTCAAACAAGATAAATAAATAAAGGAGTTCATATTTTTACATTAAAAGTAATTTTATGGAAACCCCTTTGTTTCACTGAGTTTAAATATATCATTATAAACTTAATATATTCTCAATAATGTCACCATGCAATGACAGCCACTATTAATATTGTTACATGTTTTCTTTGAGCATTTTTTATTCTTTGCATGGGTTTTTTTTTTAAGGATATTTTACATTATGTCGCACCAGATGGAGGACGCTTCTCTGCCCCCTGTTAAGGAGTGTTTCCGAACAGTTTCCCGGGACCTCAGTATTGCCGTGATGCAGAGAAGACTGGCTGTCTACTGCATGAGCTGCTCCTCAGCCAAACAAAGGTGTCCAGGGTGATGGGGTGGCCATGAGAAGGGCCCGCATAGCCAGAGCCTTGGCTGGAGCCAGCATGGCAGGAAAAAAAAATTATTTCTGAAATGTGTTTGACTATGAAACAATCCTGCTAGGAATGTACAAAGTTCATTGTCCATCCAGAAATCTAAAAACAAGTGAGAAATACGTACTCATTTGTGTTTTCTGACATTTTTTATTACTGTACCTGCCAAATCATAGGCTAAGTAGACAGGTCCATTTTAAGGACCAGGAAACAGGCCAGGGAGCTTAGCCGCCTGTCCTTGCCCCATGGCTGGTACAGTGGCCATACTCACCTGCCTTCCTTTTTCCTGTCTTTAAACTAAGCAGATTTTCTCATCTGGCTTCCAGGACCTAGAGTAAATGGGATAACTGTAATTCTTACAATTACAAGAGTGCACATATTCTAATATGAGTCACAGATATTTGTTTACATTTTTCCATTGTTAAATTTTTTTTAATCACACATAAGATTTTTCACTTAACTGAAATGTGGGTTTTACGAATCATGAAATCTTGTGTGAGCCTGCAAATAAGATTGTGAGCAGTTATTTAAGGGAAAAACAGATTCAAAATTTAACTGGTAAAGGAATAAAATTAAACCAGATGCCAGCCTAACCCAGGTTCTTCCCTGTCTCTTCAGATGGCAGTCCTGCCACGGTTATGCTGAGAGTTTGATGCAAAGTGAAAGGTGTTAATACTGCAAAACATGACAGGAAATACATTTGATAAACAGTTCCCGCTGTAGATGAAAATTTGCTCAGAGGTATAGTTCTACAGCGAAATGAAATTTTTTTTCTTTTAGTTAATTTTATAAGGCTTTTTTTTTTTTAAGTTTGAGGGTATGTGCTGCATTGCAGACTTTTAGATTTTAAATGTATTCATGATTTCCCTGATAATAGGATTCCAGATTCAATTTTTTCCTTGCCTTTTCTATACAGATCCTTGATGGTGTGTATTGCTAGAGAGTTTTTATGTAGTTTTCACTGACTACAGTTCTGGTAACTTTTTAAAAGACAGATCTGATAGACGCACAGTACAGAGAGAAATAGTGGAATTTTGGAGCTTCTCACTCTGGATTCCTACTTTGCCTTTGCCATATGTCAGATCTCTGACCTTGAACAAATAATTGAACTCCTTTGAGTCCCTTTTTCTTATCTACCAAACTGTGAGTGGAATAGTCAGAGATGGATTTCTGTAAGGAGTGAGTTTCATTTGGGATTTGTACGATCAGGGCAAAGGAGAAAATGGATCCCAGGTTGAAGGAGGAACATAATCAAACCTTAAGGATGCTGAACCATGAAACCAGTTTGCCTGATTAGATATTTCGAGCATAGGAGATTATAAAACTGAGCAGAAAAGTGGAGTCAAATTAAGGTGAGACTTAGAGCCAAGTTGAAGTGCGAGTGTGGTAAGGACTAGGGAACCTTTAGAGATATTTGAGCCATGGTTTGGGAAGTGGAGAAACTGCTGCTGAAGATAGGTCTGGCAGACAATAAAGAGAATTGTTTTGAATTATATTGTGGAGCCTAGGAAGTAACCTGGAGATTAACAGATCTAGATCCCTTAGGTTTTTATTTTTGGTTGTGTGATTATAGCTAACACTAACTAAATTAATAACATTGGTAAGAACAGATCTTCCAAGTCAATGAACTATCCTAATCTCAAAACTAGTCAAAAGCTGCATTTTTGTTGGTTTGTCTACAAGGTTATGGGTAAGGGATGATCACTATGCTCAGTCAGTAAGTGACTCACCTCTGGACTGACAAGTGAAGGCAGGCGGCCACAAGTAACACCAAGTCCCTCATCCACAAACCCATACATGCGCTTGCCTTTCACGTCAAAGAGCCGACTTCCAAATTACCTCCTGGTGATCTCTGATGAAAGTAAAGGTGCAGCACTAATGTTAATATGGTATTTTCCCAATTTTATTCCATGGCTTGTTTTTGAAATGTAGGTGAGGCAGAAACTAGAACCCCTTTTCTTTGGAGAGTCATAAATCTAATTAAAATATTTTAATATTTTAAAATATTTAATATTTTAAAATATTGAAATATTTAATATTTTATATATTTAACATTTTATAAATATATATTTAATATTTTATATATATTCTATATATTGTCCAAAACAATGTGGAAAATGACTAGGTCTAGCATACTGAACATTAACCAAAATAATTAATGAAGTATTTTTCCATTCTAGGCAATGACTTAATATTTAATTTCAGTGAAAATTTCAGATTAAGTCTAAACATGTTTGTGAACTGTATTTCACACAAATGATAGCATGATAGTTTAGAAGTAGAAAATTTGGAGTTAGAAGTTCTGAGTTAAAATCCTAGCTTAGCTATCAGAGAGAAAATCTTGTAACTTATTCAATATAATTTTCTCACCTACAAATGTAATATCCATTGATAGGTGGGTATGAGGCTCAAAAACAACAATGCATATAAGGATCTGTGGGAATTACAAAGCCTCATTTGAAGCTATATTCCTGTTCAAAATGTGCTTGTGTCTATGTGTTCATGTTGCCACAAAAATTAAAGCAGTTCCTACCATGTGCAGAGTTGAAGGGATTCATTTAAGCCCACTGGTAAAGGTTGAGTCCCTAAAACTATGGTATGATTCCAGTGAGGAAACAGGAAGATTCAGAACCAGACTATAAAAGAGAGAATCTACAGTTGTATTAAAATTTCTGTTAGGAGTTGCAAATGGGTGGGTCTGTGAGCTGACTCTGACTGCTGATATATTCTTTTAGATGGAACAGTGTTTGTAAAACAAATACGATTTGAATGCTTTTATGTCAGCCATAGGACCCACAGCTTATTTTTTGTCTTATCTCTAGCTCAAGACTGACATTTATTTCCTTGCCCAGTCCCGGGAAGCTCTGACCTTCTCTAAGACATGTGCTTGGTTAACCTGTTGACTGAGATGAATTGGTATTTCTCAGGATCAGTGAGGCCATGGAAAGACTAGACCCGAGCAGCATGTCTAAACTGACCTGGACTCCTCTGAACTGAACTGATCTCCCTCTAAGCAGCTCTGAGCCAGGGAATTAAACAATATTTTAAATAAGCAAGAAGACCACTTAAATGATAGAGGGAGATTAGTGTCCAGATAATTATTTAAGTAGAAATAATAATGGAAAACACCCTAATGTATATAGCATCCTAAAGAACACAGGGTTTTTTATTGTTGTTCTTAGCATACCTTCTGTAACTCTCTTAAGAAGTTATTATTATTAGAATGACAGAAGTCTGTGTCTCTGAGAGGAGTGATTTACCTGAGGCCATGCAGACTGAGGGGGTGTGGCCAGGAATGGAGTCATCCTTGCTGCTCAGAAGCCCCAAGCATCCTTCACACCCTGTGCCTCCCCAAGAAGAGATTACTAGTGCGTATTTTCTTTAAGAGGGGACCTATTTGCATTTTGCTTTATTAATTTGCAAATAGTTTTGTTTCCTATCTGATTTCCCAGAAGGTCTGCTTCCTAGGGGTTGCCTGATAGTCCCTATTTTCTACCTTTGAAATGCACGACTAGAAACAAGTGCTAGAGAATTTCAGAAGGAACATCCTACTAGTAATATGCATATTTGGATTACTACATTTGAGAATGTGAAAATAAAAAAATAAATTCTGCTAAAATATGGCCCTGCCCAAGATAACAGATACTCTGACCCTCTTTTAGCCTAATCTAGGGGTGCTAGTCTGTGGCAATGGAGACTCTTAGCAATGCCTCAGCTGGAGTCAAGGATCAAGGTCCCAAGCTCAGAACTGAAATCATTTCAGCCTGAATATTACCCCACCTCATTGATGACCAGCCAGAGCACCCTGTTTCCCTTAAGCCCTGCTGAAAATTTGCTATCCTCTGGGTGCTGTCAGTGGTAGGAGTACCAAATGGCATAACCTTTTCAGAAAGTAAATGGGCAATCTATTAATAACACTATCTATTAATATAGGGCAGTATTAAAGGATTCTTTTTTTTAAATTTTATTTTGGTATCATTAATCTACAATTACATGAAGGAAATTATGTTTACTAGGCTCCCCCCTTCACCAAGTCCCCCCCACATCCCCATTCACAGTCACTGTCCATCAATATAGTAAGATGCTGTAAAATCACTACTTGTCTTCTCTGTGTTGCACAGCCCTCCCCATGCCCCCCCCACACTATACATGCTAATCATAATGCCCCCTTTTTTATTTCCCACCCTTATCCCTCCCTTCCCAACCGTCCTCCCCAGTCCCTTTCCCTTTGGTAACTATTAGTCCATTCTTGGGTTCTGTGCTTCTGCTGCTGTTTTGTTCCTTCAGTTTTCTTTTGTTATACTCCACGTATGAGTGAAATAATTTGGTACTTGTCTTTCTCTGCCTGGCTTATTTCACTGAGCATAATACCCTCTAGCTCCATGCATGTTGTTGTGAATGGTAGGATATATTTTTTTCTTATGGCTGAGTAATATTCCATTGTGTATATGTACCACACCCTCTTTATCCATTCATCTACTGATGGACATTTAGGTTGCTTCCTTATCTTGGCTATTGTAAATAGTGCAGCGATAAACATAGGGGTGCATCTGTCTTTTTCAAACTGGAGTGCTGCATTCTTGGGGTAAATTCCTAGAAGTGGAATTCCTGGGTCAAATGGTATTTCTATTTTGAGCATTTTGAGGAACCTCCATACTTCTTTCCACAATGGTTGAACTAATTTACATTCCCACCAGCAGTGTAGGAGGGTTCCCCTTTCTCCACAACCTCACCAACATTTGTTGTTGTTTGTCTTTTGGATGGTAGCCATCCTTACTGGTGTGAGATGATATCTCATTGTGGTTTTAATTTGCATTTCTCTGATGACAAGCGATGTGGAGCATCTTTTCATGTGTCTGTTGGCCATCTGAATTTCTTCTTTAGAGAACTGTCTGTTCAGGCCCATTTTTTAATTGGATTATTTGCTTTTTGTTTGTTGAGGTGTGTGAGCTCTTTATATATTTTGGATGTCAACCCTTTATCGGATCTGTCATTTACGAATATATTCTCCCATACTGTAGGATACTTTTTTGTTCTATTGATGGTGTCCTTAGCTGTACAGAAGCTTTCAGCTTGATATAGTCCCTTTTGTTCATTTTTGAGTTTGTTTCCCTTGCCCAGGGAGATATGTTCAAGAAGAGGTCACTCATGTTTATGTCTAAGAGATTTTGGCCTATGTTTTTTTCTAAGAGTATATGGTTTCATGACTTAATTCAAGTCTTTGATCCATTTTGAATTTACTTTTGTGTATGGGGTTAGACAGTGATCCAGTTTCATGCTCTTACATGTAGCTGTCCAGTTTTGCCAGCAGCATCTGTTGAAGAGACTGTCATTTCCCCATTGTATGTTCATGGCCCCTTTATCCAATATTAGTTGACCATATATGTTTGGGTTAATGTTTGGAGTCTCTATTCTGTTCCACTGGTCTGTGGGTCTGTTCTTGTACCAGTAACAAATTGTCTTGATTACTGTGGCTTTGTAGTAGAGCTTGAAGTTGGGGAGTGAGATTCCCCCACTTTATTCCTCCTTCTCAGGATTGCTTTAGCTATTTGGGGTCTTTGGTGTTTCCATCTGAATTTTTGAACTATTTGTTCCAGTTTATTGAAGAATGCTGTTGGTAATTTGATAGGGATTGCATCAAATCTGTATATTGCTTTGGGCAGGATGGCCATTTTGACAATATTAATTATTCCTAGCCAGGAGCATGGGATGAGTTTCCATTTGTTAGTGACCTCTTTAATTTCTCTTAAGAGTGTCTTATAGTTTTCAGGGTATAGGTCTTTCCTTGGTTAGGTTTATTCCTAGGTATTTTATTCTTTTTGATGCTATTGTGAATGGAATTGTCTTCCTGATTTCTCTTTCTATTAGTTTATTGTTAGTGTATAGGAAAGCCACATATTTCTGTGTGTTAATTTTGGATCCTGCAACTTTGCTGAATTCTGATATTAGCTCTATTAGTTTCGGAGTGAATTCTTTAGGGTTTTTTATATACAATATCATGTCATCTGCAAATAGTGACAGTTTGACTTCTTCTTTACCAATCTGGATTCCTTGTATTTCTTTGTTTTGTCTAATTGCCGTGCCTAGGACCTCCAGTACTATGTTGAATAACAGTGGGGAGAGTGGGCATCCCTGTCTTGTTCCTGATCACAGAGGAAAAGCTTTCAGCTTCTCGCTGTTCAGTATGATGTTGGCTGTGGGTTTATCATATATGGCCTTTATTATGTTGAGGTACTTGGCCTCTATACCCATTTTGTTGAGAGTTTTTATCATGAATGGATGATGAATTTTATCGAATGCTTTTTCTGCGTGTATGGAGATGATCATGTGGTTTTTGTCTTTCTTTTTGTTGATGTGGTGGATGATGTTGATGGATTTTTGAATGTTGTACCATCCTTGCATCCCTGGGATGAATCCCACTTGGTCATGGTGTATGATCCTTTTGCTGTATTTTTTAATTCGGTTTGCTAATATTTTGTTGAGTATTTTTGCATCTACGTTCATCAGGGATATTGGTCTGTAGTTTTCTTTTTTGGTGGGGTCTTTGCCTGGTTTTGGTATTAGGGTGATGTTGGCTTCATAGAATGAGTTTGGAAGTATTCCCTCCTCTTCTATTTTTTGGAAAACTTTAAGAAGAATGGGTATTATGTCTTCTCTGTATGTCTGATAAAATTCCGAGGTAAATCCATCTGGCCCGGGGGTTTGGTTCTTTGGTAGTTTTTTGACTACCACATCAATTTTGTTGCTGGTAATTGGTCTGTTTAGATTTTCTGTTTCTTTCTGGGTCAGTCTTGGAAGGTTGTGTTTTTCTAGGAAGTTGTACATTTCTCCTAAGTTTCCCAGCTTGTTATCATATAGGTTTTCATAGTACTCTCTAATAATTCTTTGTATTTCTGTGGGGTCCGTCATGATTTTTCCTTTCTCGTTTGTGATTCTGTTGATTTGTGTTAACACTCTTTTCCTCTTAATAAGTCTGGCTAGAGGCTTATCTATTTTGTTTATTTTCTTGAAGAACCAGCTCTTGGTTTCATTGATTTTTTTCTATTGTTTTATTCTTCTCAATTTTATTTATTTCTTCTCTGATCTTTAGAATGTCCCTCCTTCTGCTGACCTTAGGCCTCATTTGTTCTTCTTTTTCCAGTTTCGATAATTGTGACATTAGGCCGTTCATTTGGGATTGTTCTTCCTTCTTTACATATGCCTGGATTGCTATATACTTTCCTCTTAAGACTGCTTTTGCTGTATCCCACAGTAGTTGGGGCTTTGTGTTGCTGTTGTCGTTTGTTTCCATATATTGCTGGATCTCCATTTTGATTTGGTCATTGATCCATTGATTATTTAGGATTGTGTTGTTAAGCCTCCATGTGTTTGTGAGCCTTTTTGCTTTCTTTGTACAATTTATTTCTTGTTTTATGCCTTTGTGGTCTGAAATGTTGGTTGGTAGGATTTCAATCTTTTGGAATTTACTGAGGCTCTTTTTGTGGCCTAGTATGTGGTCTATTCTGGAGAATGTTCCATGGGCACTTGAGAAGAATCTGTATCCTGTTGCTTTTGGATGCAAAGTTCTATAGATGTCTATTAGGTCCATCTGTTCTAGTGTGTTGTTCAGTGCCTCTGTGTCCTTACTTATTTTCTGTCTGGTGGATCTGTCCTTTGGAGTGAGTGGTGTATTGAAGTCTCCCAGAATGAATGCATTGCATTCTATTTCCTCCTTTAATTCTGTTAGTATTTGTTTCACATATATTGGTACTCCTGTATTGGGTGCATATATATTTATAATGGTTGTATCCTCTTGTTGGTCTGAGCCCTTTATCATTATGTAATGTCCTTCATTATCTTTTGTTACTTTCTTTATTTTGAAGTCTATTTTGTCTGATACTAGTCTTGCAACACCTGCTTTTTTCTCTGTTTTTTTCATGAAATATCTTTTTCCATCCCTTGACTTTAAGTCTGTGCGTATCTTTGGGTTTGAGGTGAGTCTCTTGTAAGCAGCATATAGATGGGTCTTGCTTTTTTATCCATTCTATTACTCTGTGTCTTTTAATTGGTGCATTCAGTCCATTTACATTTAATGTGATTATTGAAAGGTATGTACTTATTGCCATTGCAGGCTTTAAGTTCGTGATTACCAAAGGTTCAAGGTTAACTTCTTTACTATCTTACTGTCTAACTTAACTCGCTTATTGAGCTATTATAAACATGGTCTGATGATTCTTTATTTCTCTCCCTTCTTATTCCTCCTCCTCCCTTCTTCATATGTTGGGTGTTTTGTTCTGTGCTCTTTTTAGGAGTGCTCCCATCTAGAGCAGTCCCTGTAAGATGCCCTGTTGAGGTGGTTTATGGGAGGCAAATTCCCTCAACTTTTGCTTGTCTGGGAATTGTTTAATCCCTCCTTCATATTTAAATAATAATCGTGCTGGATACAGTATTCTTGGTTCGAGGCCCTTCTGCTTCATTGCATTAAGTTTATCATGCCATTCTCTTCTGGCCTGTAGGGTTTCTGTTGAGAAGTCTGATGATAGCCTGATGTTTTTTCCTTTGTAGGTGCCCTTTTTTTTCTCTCTGGCTGCCTTTAATACTTTGTCCTTGTCTTTGATCTTTGCCATTTTAATTATTATGTGTCTCGTTGTTGCCCTCCTTGGATCCCTTGTCATGGGAGTTCTGTGTGCCTCTGTGGTCTGAGAGGCCATTTCCTCCCCTAGTTTGGGGAAATTTTCAGCAATTATTTCTTCAAAGAAACTTTCTATCCCTTTTTCTCTCTCTTCTTCTTCTGGTACCCCTAATGTGGATATTGTTCTATTTCGATTGGTCACACAGTTCTCTTAAAATTCTTTCATTCCTGGAGATCCTTCTATCTCTCTCTGCATCAGCTTCTCTGCATTCCTTTCTCTGTTTTCTAGTCCATTAATGGTCTCTTGCATCTTGTCCATTCTGTTTTGAAGTCCTTCCAGAGCTTGTTTTATTTCTGTATTCTCCCTCCTTAGTTCTTGCATATTTCTCTGCAAGTCCATCAGCATGGTTATGACTTTTGTTTTGAATTCTTTTTCAGGAAGACTGGTTAAATCTATCTCCCCAGGTTCCTTCTCAGGGGAAGATGTAGAAGATATCGAAGCTGTCTGTGTTAGTCTTTTCTGGATCAGATTTTTTTGCCTTTTCATGTTGATAGGTACAATGGTGAAGTATTGACTCGTCTGTCAGCTTGGAGAGTCAAGACTCTTTCCACTTGGCTCATGGCCTTTCTTTATTGGGACAACTGCCATCCCTAGTGGCTTGTGTTGGACAATTGTGTGTGGACTGGGTCTCTGTGTCTTGCCCAGTGCTAAGGAGGAACCTCCCTTGCCTTGGGTGTGGCCAGCCTCTGGCTGCTGCTCTGCTATGGCAGGACCCTGGAGGGGTGATGGATGGGGGACTGTTTGGCTGTTTACCTCTGTGAGGGGTCTCAGAGCTGTTGCCCAGGGGTTAGTGCGCCTGGAGTTCCCTGGAATTTCAGCTTCTGGACTGTGACCTGGGATGCTTCCATCCAGCTGTGGGGTCCCTGTCCCTTTAAGACTTTCAAAAAGCACTCGCTTTTCTTTGTCCCAGGGGTGCTGGCTTTGGGACCCACTCAAAGGTCTTACTGTCCTGTTTCCCTAGTATCCAGGACCCCACGCATGCACTGTGTCTGCGCTCTGGTGCAGATGGCTGGGGCTGGGTGTTTAGCAGTCCTGGGCTCCCTCTCCCTCCCTGCTCTGACTCCTCTCCTCCCGCCGGGAGCTGGGGTGAGGGGCCTTGTGTCCCACAGGGCTTCAGCTTGTACCTTACCCCTTTCAACAGGTGCTGGGTTCTCACAGGTGTGGATGTAGTCTGGCTGTTGTCCTGTGTCTTCTGGTCTCTCTTTTAGGATTAGTTGTATTTGTTGTATTTTCAAAAATATGTATGTTTTTGGGAGGAGATTCCCACTGTCCTACTCACGCCACCATCTTGGCTCCACTTCTCCAGTATTAAAGGATTCCATAGTCATGATATAGTAACTCCCATGCTGGGAATTAGAAATGTGGTCATATATTTATATGCAAGGGTGTAAAACATTGCATAATTATTTATTATATCAACTTTTGCAAAAACGTGCAAGAGGAGATTTTTTTATACAAATAACTGCAGCTGTATAGTGGAATATTATTCTACCATGATAAAATTGTGCATTTGAAAAATATATATTTAATGATGTGAAAAAATGCTAAAGACATACTGTTAAGACAAGACAGAAATAAAACTGTGTATGTAATTGTGTGGTGTGTGTACATGTGTGTGTTTTGAGGATCCATTACCTGTGAGTACAGAAAGGTCACATCAAAGTCCACATGACAGTGGCCTTATAGCATTACATCCTTTTAACAAAGCAATCACCAACCCGTACTTAACACCAGATCTGGACAGACCATTTCCTCCTTTTCCTGACCTCCTTTTCAAGGCCCATCCCACTGACCCAGCATAGATGTATTTCATCAGAGCTCTTTGGTAGCAGCATTACTTGGGCCTTAGGGACACCATTCTATGAGAAATGAGATGCTCTTCATACTTAGATTTTGCTTGACCTTTAATCTTGAACACTAACATTGCAGTAAGAGAGTCAAGAAACAAAACAAATACAAATATATCTGATGCTGAATAATTTATAGAACTTGTCAGGCCTTGCATCCAAGTTATCTCTTAGTTCTCAGCTATCCTCACTCTCTCTTTTCAGTAGATTGGGATAGCATTCTGCTCAGTCCTTTAAGGCCATTTTAAGGTGCTATGTTACTCCTATCAACTCTACAAAAATAAGGAGTCTTAATCTTGACCCAGACTCAGTACCTGAATATGGTACTGTTGCCCACATGAGATGCCACTAGTATTGCCTGCCTGCCTGAATCTCTAAATATTGCTGCTCCTAGTTGTATTCTATCTTCCCACCTGTTTGGACTTCTCTGAGGCCAGCTGCTTGCCTGGCCTCCCACCAGTTGCTTAGTGACAGTGCTGGCTGGAACCCGAGCTTCACCTGCCCTTCTGGATAGCCTCCCACAGCAGCAGCTGTGGCCGATCCTCCAACACTGCTGCCACCACACCAGACAAGCCTAACTCCAAGTCCACAGGTCTCCAAGTCCACTGAGAGACCACCCTAGCTAACCCTGCCATACCCCACACAACACCTCAACAGTTCTTACAATGTTATGGGCCATAGCACGCATCTTGTAAGATTTTTCAGGATATTCTCTTAGCTGTTCCAGTTCCTCCAAATTAAGTTATCTAAAACGACTGAGCAGATGAAATTTGAGTGTATTTTTTGAAGATTGAGGACTGACAAGAGAAAAAATATCACTGATTTAATATTCTTGTCTTATAATCTGCTTCACACTGGAGAATGGAGGTGAAGCCAGGTTGTAAAAAACAATAAAGCCAATTACTTTGTTCCTTTGTGTGATATGCTGCCCCTTTTTTTCAAAAAAGCATAGATCAGTGAATTGAAATTGGTAGTTCTGTCTCCTTGGGTTCACCATGGCCAGATCACCAATTATTATTATAGCATTATATATTTGCTCTTACAGAGAAAACTGTGCTATCCAGAGGGTAGTCAGTGGCTCCCAAGCTCTGTCTCCTTTGCTAGTCTCAGCTCTGCCTCTTCCTAAAAACGGAACCCACTGATGTCTTTATCTATCCTTAGCCCTGGACCAGATTAGGCTTATTACAGAAAGAACTTCAATTACTAAGCTGTTCACCGGTGAGACTAATTTTAGTCCTCTTTTCCTCACTGGCCTTTTCTTTCCCTGACCTTGGTCCCAAGGGGTGCTCATGTGCAGACAACTGCTACCCACCAGGTCAACACTCTCAGCGAGTGTCACAGGGAGAGTAACAGTGAACTGCAAATAAAGACAGCCAAGAATCATTTGGCATTTGAGGAAAACCACAAGCATAAAACAGGGTCAGTGAACTTAATGAAAAAGTGTAAGTTTAGAGAGCAAAAGAAGCTTCTTTTTTTTTTTGCTCTCTAACCCCACCTTCTCAGGATGGGCGGTCTTGGCTCTTCCTGAATAACATCAGCCACCCAAGGTGCCGCTGTGCTCCCCTGATCAGATGCAGTCTGACTTCTCTTGCCTGGAAAGAAACCACCTGTTACTTAATACCAATCTAAGGGATTGGGCAGGGAAGTTAGGTGATGCTGAGCATCAGGGCCTCCTTGCTGCCCCTCCTGCAGGGTTCCCGTGACAGACTTGGTTATTTTTTCTTGGGTCCACCTGTGTCTGGCTGCTCGTGTTGAAAACACGCTTGAAGCCACTTCCATGTTTTGAAGTTCTCTGGCTGTTTGGAGCTACAATTTCCATGTTCAGTCTGATCCTCCTTTGTTTTTAGAGGTATTAAGGATTTTAAAAAAAATACCTGCTCTTTTATTAAGAAGGATTTGTAACAGGAGAAAGAGGCTGCCAGCCTTTTGCAGGCAGCTATCCTGAGATTTGGATCCCTTCCTCATCAGTATCATTTTCATGTGGTTTCCTGGGAGCTACCTTGGTCGCCCCAGCTAGAAACAACATTTCATACAGTCTCTCACTCATATTAGAGCAAAGGATGGTCTCATGTAAGACTGTGCGAAGAGGTTCAGCAAACCTGTCTCAATCCCTGCGCTTGAGTGCACTTCATGCCTTTGTAACAGCCTAATTCCTAGGTGGCTGGAGACAGGAAACTGTATGTACCTGGATTGTCTCTGAACAGAATCTACACATTCTGAGATGACATTCTCCATGTTCACATTTGGTGTACTCCATTTCCATTCCTTTTGAACTTCCATATTAAAAATGTAGGCTTTGAATTGAGTATACAAGAAGTGTAAGCATTAACTCTCAAGGGAAACAGAATGAGGTGATAAAAAGGATGTCTACCTGGAGTCAGAATATCTGGCTTTTTCCTGGCTCTGAATGATGAAGCATTTTGCTCAGCGTCATAGCCATACGGATCTGACAGTTTCCCTCCTCATTTTAGTCTTCTCAAAACCAGAGGACGGCAGAGGCTGACTGAGTTTCATATATCCAGAAATATCCAAGTAGATAAAGTTGTATCCCCTGGCAGCTCTGTTTCTTTAGAGTTCTACAGAAACAGGATGAATTGCTTTCGCTGCATTTGTGATGACAGTCCGAGAGCATTTTAGAACATATAGATGCCCAAAAATATACTGAAATGAAAGGGAGCTTCATTTTATTTCATGATGACAGATTCATGCTCAATGCAAATTTAGAGGATTGGTGCAATGTGGAAAACTGAGATACAAAATATATCCTCTTACTATATGTTTGATCATTAATTTGGCTCTCAAAGAAATTTTTTTTAAAAGATAAAGTACTAGACTGATCAAAAGAAAACATTTATGGGTATTTACTTTAACGCCATAGGACCAGATGCATTTTTATGATTTGCATTAACAAATATTTGAAATTTGAGTTTTATGACAGCTTAGATGCTTAATGCCATAGGTTAAGTTACTGCGATTAGTGCACAAGGTAAATACAAATTGAAGATTTTTAATAGCATTTCCTGATTATAATCTCAATATTTCTTCTTTGTATAAAATTTAGAAAATAATGTGAGGTATATAAAGATTACTTAGAATCCCATCACCAAAAAATACATAATAAATAAGCATCTTTCCTTTAAGTATTTTTTCTACCACATATGTGTATAAAAATATAGGCTTTATTAAATAATATGGTTCCTTGTTTTTTTCCAAAACTATCTTATAGTCATATTCCTATTTGAATTACAGTTTTAAAATTTTAAATGTCTTTATTGTCTTTATAAAGTGCCATATGGTTTTTATGAAATTTAATCATATATATTTGTAAAAAAGTCATAATATATATATATGGAAATGTATATATTTAAAAAGACAAATGTAAATATTACTCCAAATCCTACAAACTCAGTAGTAAATATTGTAAAAATGTAGTGAACATCCCTTCAAACCCCACTGTATGCTTATTTATACCCCTCTATATTTATGTATTAAAAACTTTGAGCTCGTACTAATTTCTCCATTCCAATCCAACAGGTTTCCTTCTCACCTTCCTTCTTTCCTTATTCTTATCTTCTTTCTCCAACAATGAAAAAGACAGCTTTTGTTATCTTCAACCTGTTTCTTATTTGTTTAATCCTAATATAGAATAGAATTTCAGAATCATTACCTAAAGAATTTCAGATCCCTTACTCCATGACAATGTGAGCAACAGATTTACTCACTGGAGTACAGTACTTGTGCAAATGAGGGTTGGCAAATCATTTTATTTTTCAGGGGCAGATAGTAACAATAGGAAACTGGCACACAGGGCGAAGACAGAGCTCTTCCTCCACTACTCACATAGCCGTCGCCCTTACTTCTCCCAGGTCCTGCTCAGCTGGCTGTCTTTTCATTGAGGCACCTGACGGCCCATTAAGATTGTAACTCCCACCCACCCCAACCCCACATAAACCATCTCAGTCTCTCTTCTCCCCTACTATTTTCCCCTAGTACTTATCACAGTGTAACACACATTCCATTCCTCTAATATGTATTTACACATATTTTTAAATATTTTAACATCCCTAAAATATAAATATTTCATTTAATCAAATACAGATGGTTTAACCAAGAACTTAATGAATGTTGGCATTTTCAACCAATAATGTTTTAGATTGAATAAAGCATGGTATATAATTGACTTTCTTTTCTTTGCATCTCACCCTTTTAGAATGTGAAAGGCATAAAGTCAGAGTTATTAAAGAGGATATTCTAACTGCTATAAGCAAACAACCACCAAATCTCACAGTATTAAGCCCTGTCTTTGCCTTATAGGGATTTTTCTCTGTTTTGTTCAATGACACACCCCAAGAGCAAATCAGAATCTGAAACATACTTATTGTAGTAGAAAATATCATTATAAAGAAATAATTAATATAATAAATTCTAAATGATTAGCTTTAACATATTAGGTGTTAAAGTATACAGCTGGTATCTCCCATTAAATAATAGAGATTAGGTAAGAAAAAAAGTACAGCTATGTACTGTTTAAAAGAAACACACTTTACTGATAATTGATGGTAGATAATAATAAAGGGATGGGGGAAAGGATTCTAGTTCAATACATTAAAAAAAACCAAAAAGTAAAGTAGAACATGAAAAAAGACTGAATATTAATGAGAGGCGAGGTGCAAGGTAAGGTTAATGGGATGAATCGAGATAAAGAGGGGCATTAAGTAATGATAAAAGCACAATTTGTCAAGATGATAACCAGCCATTAGCTAATATAAACCAATCCACATAGCAACTAAATTTATAAGATTGAAAAAGTTGTGATAAAACTGTATTATTATGGTGGAAACTGCCAATACTATCTTTTGTCATAATTGGCAAAATCTGTAGAGAAATATATATACTATATATAAGAATACAGATAAATTAACTAAGATCATTAATACCTTAAGTAACAAAGTTGAGGTGCATTTTCTCCATACTAGCAAAGTGAAATAAACCACAGACAATAACAGTAATTATGAAAGCAAGCTAGCTGGCTGATATGTTCCGGTGAGCAATTCTTTTTATGTGCCTCATTTGTTTGTTTCAAAAACATTTCCTTCAGCGTCTCTTTCGAATTAAATCCCATTACACACAGTGATGGACTCTGCCCATAGGCCCTATTCATACTGCACCACTACGTGGCATCTTCACCCCAACAGAAAGAAGCTCTTAGGAGTGGAGACCTCTGCTCAGAAATGGGCTACCTCTAGAGACCGAAGATGGCTTGTGCTCTTACCTTTCATTACTAAAGTAATTTAACTCCTCTGATAGACATGGAATCACAAACTTGAGTTCAAATGCACACCGTTATTTATTAGTTATATGGTCTTAGGCAATTTACTGAACCTCCCTGAGAGTGAGTATTCTCATCTAGAAAATGGCGGGGACAATCGTTAGAGATGTAATTCTGTTCATAACTTCAACAATGTTATACATCATAGTACAAATGGTTTATCTCCTAGGTTGCAAAGTCCTCTGCAATCCCCATTTCAAATAAGGAACTGTATTTATGTTACGATAACTAAGAAGGTAACTGAGGCAGTTTGCAAAACGAAAGGGCTGTTTCCCCAAAAGAACAAAAAGGGGGGTTAGTTAAGGTAGTTTTAAGTAACAGATCCTGTCGCTTCTGTTTATCAAATTTCCAAACATAGGTTGTAAATTTAAAGAGCTTCCAGTATTACAAGCTTATTTTGAGTTTTATACATTCCAGTTGGTGGCAGTGTTAAATACAGAATTGGTTCAATGTGTGATCAATACTTATTAACGACCTTCTTCTTCCTCTGATATCTGGGAATAAAATTAAGTTGGTGGAGCTGCATCACTGCTCTTGGTACCACAGTCCGGCAATAATACATTGCGATTTTCCTACTCAATAAACGTCTTCCTGATGAGGCCAAATGATTTCCTTTCTCATATATATATTATGATTGAAAATGGGGAATTGCTGATCTACAAAATAAACTGTAATACTGGAAGAAAATGTCAATATGCGCTTATTCACATAAGACACAAGGGGAATTAAAACATGCCTGGGCAAGCAAAAAGAGATCGTTAACGCTAAAAATCCTAATAAATATCTGCTAAAAGAAGGACAAAAACTGGAGGAAATAGATAAACTGAGAAGAGAAAAATGCAAGAAAGGAGTAAGAAAATGTAACCATTTGTCTCAGGTCTTTGAAACATGCAAGAGAGAAAAGAAATTTTAGCAAAAAGGGAAAAGAAATGCTTGAAATGAGAAAGACACAACACAGTAATGTTTTGTCATCCATTTTGAGTGTTTCTCTGAAAGCCAACCACGAAAAGTACTGAGAAGGAATATTAATGCAGTCTAACCTTTCAGCTACCGCCAACACATGCACAGACACACACACGCACACACTGAGAATTTGGCAGATCTCAAACTTTCAAGTGCCTAAGAATAAGCCTGGGAGTTTATTAGAAATAAACTCCCATATAATTTGCGTTTTTAGCATGTACGTTGGTCTGGTTCTAATAAAGATGTTTAACAGTTGAGAAACACTTCCACTAATTGTTCTATACTTCATCATTACCCCCAGGGAAATGACTTCCTTCTTCACACATTTTTATCATGTTCCCTGGTGATATTACAGATTTGAAACAATTTAGAGAATTGAAAAATCACCTTTTTAGTTGTGCGGCTGAGCCCACTAAGATCCAAATGAGCCCTGTATGCTGAGCAGAACACTCATGGGACTTTCTCTAACCAGTGGATTGTGGTTACAAGAGAAGAAAGAAATTGCAGGCATGCTTGGCACACGATACAGAAGAAAAGAGACTTGAGGCATCCCCTGAAAGAGAAGATAATACAGCCCACAATGCCAAGAAAATATCCAATTTTAGCAATCTGAAATTTGGGGAGTTATAGTAGCAAATGATGCTACTGCTTGCAAAGATCTATTCAGATGCATTTATATGGAATAAATAGAGTTTTCTTTGAGGCATGCCCTAATGAGGATTATTCTTCAATATCCAGAAGGACTGGAAGAGAAAGACTGTTTAACGTCAATTCATGAAGGACTCTTAAAATCCGAAGGTAGAAGATTATCTGCTTGGAAAAGCAGGTTGACCAGCAAGAATTGAAGATTGTAAGAATAATGTCAAGATGATGCGTGTGCATGTGGGCAAGCACATAGGTACACAATATAAAGATAAAATAATAGATATGATTGCAAGAAGAATTGCATATAATAGGGTATGACAGCTTATAAATACTTAGTTTCTAGAAAAAGGACATCCATTCACAACTTGAATCAAAAGTCTATCATTAGATTCTACAGTGGTTTGATTTTTGAGTTTGTGGTTCAAATACAACAAAATAGAACATATCAAATGCATTCCTACTATTCTGAGAGGCTGTGCTTGTGCTTTTACCAAGGTTACGTTCAGCTGCAGGTAACAGAACACCCAATTACACAATTACGTCAGTAAATCCGAGGCTTTATGTATATGAAGTGAGACATGCAGAGGTGTAGGGAGTGTGGGGCTGACACAGCACTAGAAACTGTCAGCAGAGATTTCCAGCCTTTATGGTTTTTCTCATCAGCCATTTAGCATGCAGCTTCCATTTTTAGGCTGCCTCCTTGCTGCAGGCTGAAAGGAGGAGGCAGGCACCTAGCAAATGGCTAAATCTTTGATCAGAAAATCAACTAAGTACATTCCCTTACAAAGAGCTTTGTTAAAAGCTTAATCGAGAAATTATCTATTTTAGTGCTATAAGACAAAACAGTCTTATGGCCACCCTGAAAGGTGCAAGGAAGGCTGTAAATAGGAGTTTTTTAGGTGTGTACATTGACCCTTTGAAGAGCCTGCAGTAGAATGGAGAATAGATACCAAGTAGGCAAATAGCAATGTCTACAGAATTAGATACATTATTTAATTGAAGCATTTCATAAGTGATATGCATTTTATTTATTTTAAAAAATTTTTTCATTCTTTTTCTTAAATTGAACTGTCACTGATAATGCAATCTTACACTGGTTTCAAATATACAGCACAGTGGTTCTACAGTTACCCATGTTATTAAATCCTCACCTCCTATAGTATGGTTACTACCTGTCAACATAGGAAGAAGTTACAGAATTATTGGCTATATTCTCCATGTGGTACTACTATCCCCATGACCAGCTTATATATGATTGAGAATTTTTGTGCCCTTTATCCCCTCACCCTATTCACCAAGTCATTCCAACCCTTCCCCCATGGTATAACCACTAGTAAATTCTCATTGTCTGTGAGTCTACTGCTGTTTGTTCATTCTGTTTTGCTTTGTTTTTATATTCCACAAATAACTGAAATAATATGGTATTTGTCTTTCACCATCTGGCTTATTTCACTTAGCCTAATACCCTCTAGATTTGTTGCAAATGTTGTTGCAAATGGTAGGATTTCATTTTTATGGCTGAATAATATTCCATTGTGTATGTACTACATCTTCATTATTCATTCATCTATTGATGGACACTCAGGTTACTTTCATACTTGGCAATTGCAAATAGTGCACCAATAAACATAAGGGTGCATATATCTTTTTGAATCAGAGATTTTGTTTTCTTTGGGTAAATTCCTTGAAGTGGAATTACTGAGTCAAATGGTATGTCTATTTTTAGATTTTGAGGAACCTCCATACTGCTTTCCACAGCAGTTGTCCTAATTTACATTCCCAACAGTGTAGGAAGGCTCCATATCTCTACATCCTCTCCAACACTATTATTTCTTGTCTTTCAGATAGTAGCCATTCTGACTAGTCTGAGGTGATATCTCATTGTAATTTTGATTTGCATTTTCCTGGTGATTAACAATGTGAAGCATCTTTTCATGTACCTATTGGGCATCTATATTTCTTCTTTGGAGAAATATCTGTTCAGATCCCCCACACATTTTTTAATTGGATTATTTGTGTTGACTTTTTTGCTGTTGAGATATATGAGTTCGTTATATATTTTGGATATTAACCCCTCATTGGATAAATCGTTTATGAATATATTCTCCCATGCTGTATGTTGGCTTTTTGTTCTGCTTATGGTGTCCTTTGCTGTACAGAAGCTTTTTAGTCTGATATAGTCACACTTGTTCATTTTTCTTTTTGTTTCCCTTGCCTGAGGAGATGTGTCCAGGAAAAAATTGCTCATAAGCATGTTCAAGATATTTTTCGTCTAAGAGTTTTGAGGTTTCATGTATACATTCAGGTCTTTGATCCATTTCAAGTTTACTTTTGTGTATGGAGTTAGACAGTAATCTAATTTCATTCTCTTGCATGTAGCTGTCCAGTTTTGCCAACACCAGTTATTGAAGAAGCTGTCTTTTCCCTATTGTATATTCAAGTCTCCTTTATCATATATTAATTGACCATATACGTGTGGGTTTATATATGAGTTCTCTTTTCTGTTCCATTGATCTATGGGTCTTTCCTTGAGCCAGTACCAAACTATTTTGATTGCTGTGGCTTTGTAGTAGAGCTTGAAGTCAGGAAATATAATCTATCCAGCTTTGTTCTACTTTCCCAGAATTGTTTGGGCTATTCAGGGTCTTTTGTGGTTCCATATGAATGTTAGAACTATTTGTTCTAGTTCATTGAAAAATGCTGTTGCTATTTTGATAGGATTGCACTGAATTTCTGAATTGGCACTGAATAGGCAGGATGGCCATTTTGACAATATTAATTCTTCCTATCCATGACCATGGTATAGATTTCCATTTATTGGTGTCTTCTTTAATTTCTCTCATGAGTGTCTTATAGTTTTCAGATTACAGGTCTTTTCACCTCCCTGGTTAGGTTTATTCCTAGGTATTTTATTCTTCTTGATGCTATTGTAAATGAAGTTATTTTCCTGATTTCTCTTTCTGCTAGTTTATCATTAGTATATAGGAATGCAACATATTTCTGTGTATTAATTTTATATCCTGCAACTGTGCTGAATTCAGTTATTATTTCTAACAGTTTTTTTGTTGGAGTCTTTAGGGTTTTCTATGTCTAATATCATGTCATCTGCAAACAGTGACAGTTTTAACATCTTCCTTACCAATCTGCATTCCTTTTATTTATTTGTGTTTTCTGATTGCCATGACTAGGACCTCCAGTACTATATTGAATAAAAGTGGGGAGGGTGGGCATTCTTGTCTTGTTCCCTATCTTAGAAGAAAAGCTTTCAGCTTTTTGCTGTTAAGCATGATGTTGGCTGTGGGCTTGTCATATATGCCCTTTATTATTTTGAGCTATTTACCCTCTATACTCATTTTATTGAGTGTTTTTATCATGAGTGGATGTTGAATTTTGTTGAATGCTTTTTCAGCATCTTTGAGATGATGATGTGATTTTTGTCCTTCAATTTATTGATGTGGTGGATGATATTGATCAATTTATGAATATTGTACCATCCTGGCATCTCTGGAATTATCCCACTTGGTCATAATGGATGACCTTTTTGATGTATTTTTGAATTCGGTTTAATAATATTTTGTTGATAATTTCTGCATTTATGTTCATCAGGGATATTGATCTGTAATTTTTTTATAGTGTCTTTGTCAGAGAGTGATGCTGATTTCATAGAATGAGTTTGGAAGTATTCCTTCCTCCTCTATTTTGGGGATACAATGATACTTCAGTAAAAATTTTTTAAAAATTTTAAATGAAGGATGGGTATTAGCTCTTCTTTAAATGTTAGAATTCAGCTGTGAAGCCATCTGGTCCTGAACTTTTGCTTTCAGGGAATTTTTTATTACCAATTCAATATCATTGGTGGTAATTGGTCTGTTCAGATTTTTTGTTTCCCTTGGTCAATCTTGAAAGGTTGTGTTTTTCTAGAAACCTATCCATTTCTTCTAGGTTGCCCAATTTATTGGTATGTAATTGTTCATAGTATTCTCTAATATTTCTTTGTATTTCTGTGGCATCTGTGTGGCTATTTCTTCTTCATTTATTATTTTGTTTGTTTACTCTCTCTCTCCTTCCTAACAATTCTGGCTAGGGGAGTATCTATTTGATTTTCTCAAAGAACCAGCTTTTAATTTCATTGACTTTTTTTCTGTTGTTTTATTCTTCTCTATTTTATTTATTTCTGCTCTCATCTTTAATATGTCTCCTCTTCTACTAACTTTGGGTTTCATTTGTTCTTTTTCTAGTTTCTTTAATTTTGAGTTTAGACTTTACTTGTGATTATTATTGTTTCATGAGGTAGGCACATTTTATTTCTTAAATAGATGAGGACATGGAGACATAGAAATGTTAACTAACTTGCCAAAGATCGCATATGGTTATTTAAAGGCAAAATCAGGATTTAAATCCCATCTAATCAGATGCTGATATCTTTTTCCACCAAACCACATTTTTCTAGGTACCACCAAGTAATGTATTCCTTAGAAAGTTCATTTTAGGAAATTTGTGTGTCATTAGTGCTGCATTCCAAGGTTTTTCATGGTGGAGATGGCATTTCATCATCCTAGACTGACACATTTTTTAGGGCACAGGTCGTATCTTCAACATTTTTGTATCCCAGTCTTTGGTCCAAGGATTTGATTAGTAGAAACCCAAAGATGCTGGATAACTCTGGATTTAGAGACTATATTTTGAGTCCATAGAATTTGGAGGAAAGGATTTTTAAAATTATTCTAATACCTGCAAGAGACTTCATAGAACACATTTTAGCATACATATTAAGCAAATATTTACAAAAGATATAAATAAATAATTAAATTGTGATTTTATACAGATATAAAAAGAAAGAACAATAGTAGCAGAAAAACTAATATCTATTAAAATTGTAAGTGCATTTGATGAAAAGTTCACACAAAACTGGAAAAATATTAATGGATAAATTGTCTCAACCTGAGTTTTGCTGTGATGAATTTCATTCATTGACTCAAAAAATACTTTTTGAGCACCTATATTGTACCAGCTGTTGTTCTAAATGTCTTGGATACAATAACTAAAACAGAAAACAGGTTGTTATGGGTTTATTGTGTCCTCAAGATTCATATGTTGAGGTCCTTAATCTCTAGTATCTCAGCATGTGACCTTATTTGGAGATCAAGTCTTTACAGTGATAAACAAGTTAAAATGAGGCTATTAGGGTGGGCCCTAATGTAAGATGACTAATGTCCTTATGAAAAGGGGAAATTTGGACACAGGCATGTATGCAGAGAGAACATTATCTAAAGATGAAGGCAGAAATCAGGACAATGCATCCACAAGACAGGGAATGCCAAAGATTGCCAGCAAATCACTGGAAGCTAGCAGGGAGGCATGGAAAAGATTGCCCTTCACAGGCCTCAGAAGGAACCAACTCTCTGACAACCTTGGTCTCAAACTTCTTGACTCCAGAACTGGAGACAATAAATTTCTGTTATTTGAACAATCCAGTAGGTAGTACTTTGTGATGGTAGCCTGAGCATACTCATACACAGGTGAAAGTCCCTTCCTCATGAACCTTCACATTCTAGTCTGAAGCAGGGAAGAAAATGAAAAATTACCAAAAAGATATGACAACTTCATATGGTAATAAATTCTAAGCCATAGTGAAGAGTAGGGTGAGGGAGATAAGAGTTATTTTATACAATATGATTTCTGGTAAAACACCATTAGCTGTGAAAGAAGGTGAGGTACTGAATTGTGTTGGGATCTGTAGGAAACATGAAGGAGGAGCAGCCAGCCCATGACTCCAAATCAGAAGAAAGTTCCCGAGTTAGAAGAGATGCCAGGAGGTATGGGAGGTCGACTTGGGGAAAGGGAGAAGGATAATTGTAGTAGTATGGCCAAAGAGTTAGTGGAGCAACAGATAGTATGGGTCCATTTTTAATCCTAAGGATGACTTTAGCTTCTATTCTAAGTGATATGGAAAGCCACAGGACAGATTTTTGAGCCAAGTAATAATGCAACCTGGCTTAAGTTTTAAAAAGCTCTCTCTTGCTGCTGTGTAGGAAGAGACAGTAGGTGGGGGCAAGGTTGGAAGCAGAGAAATCAAGAAGGAGGCTATTATGGAAATAAAACCTTCCAGGTGAGAGATGCAGCTGGCTTAAACCAGAATGATGTGGAGGACGTGTTGAGCTAGATAAGTGAAGGGTCAGGCAAAGCATCACAAATGCAAGAGGAAGCTCGACAGAGAAGTGAAGATCAGGTCTACGGAGGATGCTGCAAGAAGTTTTCACTTTGGAGAGGCAGCTAAGGATGGGGCACTGACATCAGTGCTAGAAGAAATAGATGAAGTTGGTGTGGAGGAGAATTTGGCTTGTGGCAGTCATGCAGGCCTCCAGAGCAATGGGTCATCAGCCCTCACACAATTCACTCCTCTTCCTATTATCTTTGAGTGACATTTCTGGACCTGAATGAGCTGTTGTCACAATTTACTTACTGCAATGAGCAAATTAATTTCATTTCCTCTAGGGAAGGCTCAATTTGAACAAGGGGAAAATGTCATCATTTAAATCTCCTATGACTTTGAACCCTTTATCTAGGATTTACCATCTGTCTATTAACATGAAGAGGAAAATTACTCAAAACAAAAGTTCAAACTGATTTGACACTGACTAACTAAAAGTGTTTGGTTTAATACTTCAAATGCTCATAGCAAGAACAGTTTGATAGTAAGTGCTTAGTAGCTTAAAATACCACAAAATTCATTGAAAATTTCTGTGCATCTTGCTGCTTAAATATTTTGTTTAGTTATGACACAAAATACCTTACTTTATATTCCAAATTTTTCAGGAGAAAGAAATTCCAATTTAAAAAAGAGAAAAAGTTTAAGTAAAGTGAAATTTAAGCATAACGTGGCAATATTGAGCTCAGTGTAACTGTGTCATGTCTAATTTTGCAATGTAATAAATTAATAAATCCACTTGTTAACTTTGTAGCAGTAACAGATCTCCATCTACAAAGTAGAAGTGTATAAAAAGCCATTTGCATAGTGGATTCAAATAGTAAATACTTGAAACCTGGGTTTAATCCCAGCACTGTTAGTCATAAATTGAGGAATATAATTAATCTCTGTGTGCCTCAGTTTCATCTCTAACATGAGACTAAAAATAGCACTGCCTTCATAAAATTGCTCTAGGTTTAAAACGAATTAAAACTCATGAAGTACATAGAAGAATGACTGCTTAGATTAAGCCCTCAACAAACTTAAGCTTTATTATTATCTTTAGCACTTGAATTTTTTTTTCAATTTCAAATTACATTCTACTGGGTTAGAGAAAAGTATAACCACAGTTTATCACTGATGATTGTTCCCTGATGTTTGTGTCCAAGTTCTGGCATTAGTGCAGTTGTAAGAGGCAGAGGTTATGGTTGGGCACATCCTCTTGGTCTTTGCCTATCCATGCTGGCATCTGCTGAGCTGTCCTAATTATTATGTTGTTTGCAGGCCACAAAGGTCATTGCTATATCCTGCAGTCTTCTCAACCTCATAACTCATTTATGTCAAGCTCTCACAGTTACTGTGCCTATCAGGTGGACAGGGAATAAATTGGTTTGTATAGCTGCTTCCCACCCTGGCACACCTGGAGCCCATCTTTTTGCAGCCTCTAGGCATTTCATCCTTCTTTGAAAAGCTGAGGTTGTGAGAGTGGACATGGGGTGCTTTGCGGTCTCACTGCCTCCAGAGTCTATACTTAGCAAGTTCAAGGCAGCCCCATTCGAGAGCCCGCTTCCCTTCCTCTAACTGGGGCGGTGGGTACCGCCTCTAACTGCGGCGGTAGGAAGCCCATGGTGGGCAGCAGCACTGTCCATCTTCTGAAGGTCACCTCGCAGGCATTTTGGCATTCCTCTATTTCTTCTCTTCATCTAGAAAATCTTTAACATATTAATCTGCAGGGAGAGTCTGGCTCTTTGTCCATACTATCAAATCTATCATTTCATAGTTCAGCTCCTTCCAGGCCAACAATTTTGCAGCTCAAAACTATCTTTTTTCTTTTTTCTTGCTTAAATCTCCCTTCCCTGAAGCAATGGAGGAAGGATGGAAGGAACTACTAGTAACAGAGATTACACCGAGTAAATTCCTGCAGCTACTTAGTTTTTCTTTATTTATTCAAGTGCTCTCTCTGGACCAGGAAAAATCCTTAAATCTGTAATATAAAGACAAACTAAGCATTATCTTTGTATTAGGTTGCTTATAGTCATTTGGGGGAAGATGGGCAAGTAAACGAACAACTATAATAATTAGGGTCTGTTGAAACTTAAAGTATATAAACACAAAACACTCAGTGAAAGACGATTTCTATTGAAGACATTTTGTTGGAAAATGCATCTTTCTGACAGTTTTTGAAATGAGCCATTGTAAATGAATACAGTTCACCAGAATGCATGTGAGCAGCATGAAGCTTCGGAGTTGCTGAGGGAGTATGGAGGTGTAGGGCTGGAGAAGCAGACTGGGGCTGGATCATTCATGGTGGATTGGCATGGCATGCTCGGCAAGGTGGAGAGTTTTCTGTGGGTGACAGTGGCATGATTTAATGAAATTTAATAAATTTCATTTAATTTAATGAAAGATATCTCTTTAATGAGATATCTAGGAAATACATATAGAGAATTATTAAGACTATAGAAGAAGGTAGTGGGAGGAAGAGAATAAGAACTTCAAAGTACCTGGATTTGACTAATGTTTCCCACCTTGAACAAATTAATCCATCTCTCTGAATCTCGGTTTTCTCATCTGTAAAATACCATACCTAGGAAGGATACTATGAGAATAAGTGGGAGGATATCATATTGACTTTCAAGTATATCATTTGTAGATGGTAGTTTCAAGGAATAATGTTGTAGATTGTTCATTTGCCTTGCAAATGTCTAAGTGATATAAAATTAGAATTTTGTAAATTCATTCAAACTCACTTTCTAACATGTGTGCACCATTTTAAAAAGGTTATCTCACTAATAGGATGTGCAGCAGAGTAATTATTTCCATTCAGATATCTAGGAAATACATATAGAGAATTATTAAGACTATAGAAGAAGGTAGTGGGAGGAAGAGGATAAGAACTTCAAAGTACCTGGATTTGACTAAGTTCCCAGCTAATTATGGGCAAAATTAGATAATGGTCTTTTCCATGATTTTAATAAAGGAGCTTCCTTTGGTTTTTCTGCACTACTAAGAATAATCCAGCTACTCTGGGGGAAGCCATTATTGGGAAAAGGCTCTGCCAGTTTAATTTCCATTTCTTGATTTCTATTAAATAAAGGAAGCTTACATTAGCCCTTATGTTATTAACTGCTTAATGGATTTAGAAAGCAGGTAGGAAAAGAAGAATTGTTCTTTGCATTTAAATGAGACAAAAAAACACTCTCAGCTGATTATGCATTTAGGGAAAATAATTTTCATTCTATTGCTACATTTTAAGTCTGCAGAAGTAATAAATTAATCCATTAGTGAGCCCAAGTGTTTCATCTGTTGTGCTCATTATCAAGTATTCCCAGGTGTTCAGGTATTTATAAGCATAAATTGATGTGACTTTTAAACTTGGTAACAGAAATATCCAGCATAAGGATTATAAGCTATGAAACTATTCCCATATTAGTGCATTTTATTGAAAAAATAAACACAAAATTTATGGAATTAAATACTAAATTAAGATGTTCCCCAGTATTGTAATGTATTTTCTTGTCAGAATGGAACAATTAAACATAAATAACAATAGAGACCAGAAGGTTGCCACATTTCTTTCCCAGTTGCCTAATTTTGTTATCATTTTAAAAACAAAGTACCAAATATCAGGCGTCATGAATATGTGTATTTAAACAAATAAATCGATTGATTTATCCAGATACTCATTACCATTCATTGCGTGTGTTCAGACAACAAAAATGCTTTGATGGGGCACATCTGGAAGGAACTGGTATTGCTGAATGAATGACCACAAGGTAGAATTGAAAGAGCAAAGTGTTACTGGCCAGGACACCTCTCAGGGAGTTGTGTGAGCAGAGTCTGAAAAGATGAACAAGAGAGCGCAGTGCTTCCAGCTATGTGGAGCTCTAAAAAGCATGTGTGTTGAATCACCTGCATTCATTCTAAAGGTGGGGCTCAGTGTGTGTATGGAAAGAGGCAGGGGAGGAGCCCAGGAGTGGAGAACCTGATGGCCAGGCGTGGCGATGGATGAAAGCCTTGTGCAAGCTTTTCTCTGCAACTCTAGTGGCTATCAGTGCTCGTTTCTTTTCTTTCACGACATTAAAATAAGAATTTATGTGCATAGCCATGTATGTGAAGGCCTCAAGTGACTGAAGTGGGAGAATGGGAAAAGACTTTACTATTTCTTTTCTTTCTTTCTTCCCTGCAGGCAATTCACAATTCAATGAAGAATAAACTATGTAACTCTGAATACAGAGCCTATGTGTGCAGGTGTATGTGTGCGTGAATTTTAATGGAAACCTACTGGAAATGCCCAGAAAATATGGAAGGCTAAGGTGGAAAATATAGCCTGAGAGAAATAATAATAGTTTTCAAACATTTTGTTTTTTAAAATAACACAAAAGTATAGTTAAGTGAAAAAACATTAGTGGGATTATGAGAAAAGTTTAAGTAGCATTTACTTATTATCTGCTATTTGGAAAGCACTGAAGAACTGAAGGAGGGGCAGTGGGGAAGGTCCCAGGTTAACTGACTAGTTACAATACAGATATATCACTCCTACTTGTAATTGGGGACATAATAATCCTATTTCCTAAATGCAGATCCCATTGTCATTCATAGAAAATGGAGACGCAATGTTATTTCAGGCAATCAGAGACATCTTCAGGTGGGGTGGGCTTTGAAAGATGGAAAGAGTAGGGGGAACATTTGGGAGTCCATGAGAAAAGACATTCAAGGTTAGTGGGATGGCTGGGAAAAAATGAGGTGTGTGCGTACAGGGCCTATTTAGGGAAGTGCTGGCAGAACAGAATACTTAAGAAAGTTAAGGGAAAGGTGTGATTATTTTTTCTTATTTTTTAGTGATTTCCTGCAGGAAATGTCAGTTACCTCTTGCATTTGAAAAGTATTTGTAATACAACTTTCCATAAAAGTGAATACTTTCACATAAAACAAAATAGAGCAAACAATGCCAGACAGGCATTCACAATGCCAAGCCTGCCATTCAAAGGCTACAGTTGCCTGCCAGTCATGACGAGCCCAACCTGAAGAGTAGTTTCAGGTCGGTTTTGTTTTGTCCCACACCATTCCTTGATCATTTAAGAACAGATTTCCAACACAGATGGGTTTTGGGGGTTTTTCTGCCCCCAGTCCTGAAACAGTTGCTCCAGCCTGCCATGAATTGCACACTCAGAGGCTGCTCATTTTCCTGAGTCCTAACCTAAACGTACCTCTCCCTGTTTATGACTTTAACTTGCCTCCTTAGAACCAGTTCTTTTTGCCACTTTCTTAACATGGACTTTGTCTGTCTTACTCCATCATGAATGAGCCTTTCTACCAGCTCCACTACATCCTGCATTTGGGTATTCCAGATAAACACCTGGGTCAGTCGTTTCAGGACCCAGAATCTTCTACCTCACACAGGTCCCTTGGGAAATATTTCTCTTTAGATCCTCTCTTTTGGTAAATGGGCAGCAAAAGATCCCTTTATCAGGATCTCCATGTTACCAAAGCTGTCATCTCTGTTGGGAGCTGGGGATTAATCACTTTGCCTCTTGGTGAGAGGATTGTAGCTCAGAGTAATGTTTCTTAAAATGTGTTCATCATTCCATCATTTTATGAATTAGTATTTTTATGATAATGTTATAATTGAATTTGGGAGAATAGTTAAATGCATAGTATTAAAACAATTTGTCCAAAGTCTTTAATTAATTAGTGTGGCAACTACAAACACATAACAATGCTGATTACCATGTACACCTTTATTTCCTTTCTTTTGTTTATTTCTTTTTGTCGAGTAGACTTCCTCTCATTTTATGGTAATCCTTAACTCTGTTAACCATTATCTTTTCTGTATGTCTTCACTGATATGAAAGTAGATGGAAGTTGAAGAGTTAGACTTTTGAAAATGTCACACAACAGCTAGTTCAAAGATTGCTTAAATGGTTTGAAATCTTTAAAGAGAAAATCCTTAATAGCATATATAATAGCAGTTTCATTATCATGAAAATTGTAATATTTTTTCCTGATAATTGACTACTTGTTCAAGTGAGTCTTCCATCACATACAAAAATCATGTGACAAAAGATGTACATATGTTGGACCATTAAAGATAGTAATCTGGTAATTTTTGAACTCCAGAATTATAGACTCATGTAATTAAATGTACTCTGACTTGGGGGAATTTTCTAGAAACATTTGTAGATACTGTTTCATTCAGTATCAAGATTTGCCACCAGAGGTGTCAAGTTCTTGGAATCCTCAAAAACTAAACTGACAGAAAGCAGGCTGGCTATGCTCTGAAGGAATCCAAATATCACATGCAGTTGGCAAAGGGGCTGGCCCAGATGGCATCTAATTCATTAAATAACTATTTATTGAGCATTTACAAAATGTCAGACTATGATAGGCTGGAGTGATAAATCAGTGAGCAAAAGAAACAATTACACTTCAGTCCCATGATTTAAGATATTTTTCCACTCTCAGAATCTAGGAATCTATAAATGTGACCTTTAGTTATTCACAGGAGCTTATTTTCTTCAGCTATTAAATGGGGATCAGTAGTACTACTTCTGAGGTAATTTTTTTAATCATATGAAATAATGTGTATAGAAATGCCCAGAGAAAACATGAGAAGCTGAGAAAAGTATAAGAAGATACTGGAGAAATTATTGTGAGCAATAGCCTCTGCATTCAGCTGTACACATTTACTATCATTAATTACATAACCAAACAGGCAGAGTATTGTTTTTGAATTAAGAAGTCTATACAATGACAATTCTTATTTAATTCCTCAATCAATAATTGGAAACATGAAATCAGAGTTCAATCTAATGCTCCAAGATGTTTTCACTGGAAAATGCTACCTGCTATTTAGACAAGAATCACCTTTTAGGAGCAGCCTAAGCAAATGACCAGTTATAAACCTACATTGTAAACCTGTTGTAATATTTCATTTTATGGAGCAGTGTGTTCATGATGAGTTTGCACTGCCCAGACACGTAGGACAGTCTCCATGACTGCCTGCTTCTCCTCTTTTGATTTGAATAAACATTCTTATTTAGAGGAAGAAAAGATAATGTGAAACAGAGGTGTTTCTATTCAACAGGAATCAGCAATAGAGCTTTTGAGAAGAAAAATAAAGAGGCCGTGTTTCATAACAAGGCCCACCGAAAAGAAAATGCGTCTCTGTGCTTTTCTGGAAAAGTGGTTTTGCTTCTTTGTGATTGATGACCTGTCTGGCATGAGGCTGGCCACAGCAATAATGCCAGGGCTTACTCTCAACCATAGAAAATGTTGTCAGTTCTGATATGATGGATTGAGAGGGGAATTGGATTATGGAGCTGATATGGTCACAGAATGTCCTCTGATTTAGGCACATGGTACAGGGTGATTTTGTGTAAAAATGACTTTAACTTCATTTTACAGGTACAGAGGAAAGACTAGAAAACACTGGACAAAAAATTAACAGGAATTACATTTAGGAGGTAGTAAGAGAGATGTTAATTTATTTTTATTAATGTATTTTTTTTTACTTTCCAAATTTTATTCATGAACATGTATAAATTATAAAATCAAATATATATGTACTGATAAAAATAAAACTATATATTTAATGAGATAGCATAATTTATGAAGGGAGCATTGAGTTTAGAATCTAACCTATATTCATACTTTAACTCTTGCATTAAGTTAACTAGTAAAAGGATAGCATGATAATATCCTTGCTTCTTTTAGGACAACAGTGCTTAGAAAGGAACTTGTCTGCGTCACCTTACCTGTGTGCTCACATCTTTACCAGCTCTCCTTCTCTGCCTTTGTAGGACCTATGGCCTGCGGATTCAGTTGTGGCTGCTACCCTGTACCCAGTTGCCACATTCTCTTGACTGCCTCATGTTATTTCCTCCTAATGACACAGTTACTCTGTTCTGGTACCTTATGGTGAACCCTATTCCCCCATCCTTTGACCCCATAACTTGATTGAAACATACATAGTCAGTGGATGTCATGTGTTGCTTCCAGACTGAAACTTCCCTTAGCAATCACAGCCAGGTCCACCCTTAGCCCCTGCTGTCCTCCTAATCAGAAACCTTGGAGTCTCTCCCAGGCTTTTCTTCTTTACCTGACTTGTTGTAATTAACTGGACATGCATACCAATGACTCAATATATGACATCTCATAACCCTCTCCATGATCTTACCTGGGAGCAGGCAGAATACACAGACTCATTGAAGAAACATGAGGCAATTATGTCTTTACAGCGATTTCAGAAACTACTAGAGAATGATAAGCTCAGGTAATAGGGGTCAGCAAACATTCAGGGCCCAGCTTACCATCTTCATAAATCCAATTTTGTCTTCTCTTTTGGGATGAGCTATCTCTTCCTAAAGTGCCACCAGTCAAAAGGCATTTGACAAGAATCTGTGGGTGGAATCCACAGTGACAGATTTCAGGTCTATTGTTAAGATAAGCCATTATAACTGGCATGTTTTATAGCCCAGTGGCTGGTTTACTCCCCACTGATACAGTACATGTTTCCCAGAGTGAGTACCAAAGATCACTAATCCCATGGGATGCTCTGTGGTATAGTAGTTGTTTACATCAAGTTGGAAACACTGCCTAGTGACCACCACCAGGAGAGTCTTGGCACACATATTGTGAAGGTTTTTAGGCATTGTTGCAGTGGAGAAACCTGTTGAACTTTAAGCCAGTGTTCTAACTTTTTAAAACATTTTCAACTCAAATCTCATCTCACCCTAAGATTGGAATCAAGCCAAGGATTCTTTCACTTGCTCTTCCACATCCTGCTCACACTGAGGAAGCTGTTGGTAGCCTCCATGTGTCTGTCAGCATATAAAAAAGAGACTTTGAATTGTTCACACAGAGGAACCAGGGATACTTTGAAACCATGTGAGCCTTGAATTTCCAGGAGTTTTGACTGCATGAAATACTAGGTTTATCTCCCCAGTCACCTATGTAGACAGTACATTTTTTTTTCTTTTGGTATCATTAATCGACAATTACATGAGCAACATTATGGTTACTAGACTCCCCCCATTATCAAGTCCCCGCCACATACTCCATTACAGTCACTGTCATCGGCGTAGTAAGATGCTATAGAATCACTACTTGTCTTCTCTGTGTTGCACAGCCCTCCCCGTGCCCCTCCTACATTATGTCTGCTAATCGTGATGCCCCTTTCCCCCCTTGTACCTCCCTTCCCACCCATCCTCCCCAGTACCTTTCCCTTTGGTAACTGTTAGCCCTTTCTTGGGTTCTGTGAGCTAGACCTTACATCTTAAGAATATTCCAGGTCTACAGCAGGGCTGCTGGCATTTGTTAACTATATGTTGCCGATTTTCAAATTATTTGGCTCACCATTTGGCACCTATTCAGACACAACACTATATATCACTTGCCGTACGTACAAGCAGATAACTTCAGTTAGGTCAGCCTTGTCGTGAAGAAACCTCCCTAGTAATAAGCAGTGGAGAAATATTAATGATTGGCCACTTTGGTTCCTTGAAAAGAGGGAAACCTCCTCCACAATGTTTATATTCTGTACTTTATTAAAAAACTAAGGATGAGGAAGTAAATAGTGGTGCTTCTATGGTGCCTGAGAATATGTGAAAACTTTTTTTTTCTCTGAAGTGGATTGAATAGCTCCTCCCTGAGCTCATTACCTCAGTAATTTGTAAAAATTAACCTTTCTTCATAGGGAGGGTATATGTAAACTCATGGCTGAGAGGCAAGGTGCTTCTGCAAAACTGTGTTCCCACCACTTACCAGCAATGTGATTATGGAAAGTTTGTTTACTTCTCTGTGCCTCTGTTCCTCATCTGTAACAATGAGGATAATGACAACTTTGTAAGTTTCTGAAAGATGATGCTTAAGAGCAGTTCCTAACTAGCACATAGTAAGAGCTCAGTAAATGTCAGCCACTATTAATATCAAAAGGTGTGAATATTCTAAAATAACTGCAAAGTTTACTTATAAAAGTTAATCAAGCTGTTAAAAAGCTAGAAATGATACATTCTAATACATGTCATAGGGGAAATCAAACTGTGTTAAGCTTAAGCTATGTGCCTCCTCTTCCACCCCAGGATCTTGGCATTTGTTACTTGGCAGTTCTTGCTACATGGTTTGTTGAGTGAATGAATAAATGAATGAATGATTGATTATTTCCCACCACATGCCCCTTGCTGTTTCATGCAGGCCTAAATATCCCTAGAAAGGTTGTTTGCTTTAAGAAAAGAGCTAGTGAAGGGTTGAGAAATATTGCAGTTTATTTACTGAATATGACTCAATTGACAAAATTAATTGCTTTTCTGTCATGTTCTTCATGGATTTTCATTGATCCTTTTGTATGAAACAAACCCTGTCAGTATCTTTAGACCTGCAATAATGATCACTGTCTTTAGCATTTTAATAAAGGAATGGAAATGTGTGTGTGAGCATATGAGAGAGATTTTAAATAATCTAGCTTGTTATGGGTATGTTTCAGTAGTGTCAGTTTTCACGAATGTCATTATAAAAATTAATAAATAAGTTCCCTATTAAAATACAAGAACATAAACTGCACGTTGCTTAACAGTATTTCTGAGAATTACAACTAGTAATTAGATGTGACTTTCCTGTTATGTTAAGGAGAGACAGATTTCCTTTTCCTTAAGAAATCTACTTACTCCTTTCAGTGTTTAAATAGTTTTCAAATTCTGATTTCTCTTGTATTGATCATGGATTCATTGTGGCTTAAAGTATTCAGATAGCCCTCAAATTTATCAACTGTGCCACTTACTACAATTCCCAGATTCACAAAGCCTGATTCTCCATGTCGTCTATCACATAGAGAGGTGAAGCAGCCAGGCTTGAGAGAAAAATAGGGAGTAGCCATTGATTATACTTGCCAGAAAAACAGACAACAGCCAGCCATTTCTGAGCCATCTTAGCTGCACTAGAAAGTTCTTGTTCAACCAGGCAGGGGCTAATGGCTTGCTAATTACAGGCAAATTCATAGAGACAGAATGTAGACTAGAGTGTATCAGGGGCTGGAGGGAGGGAAAAATGGGAAATTAAGTGCTTAGTGGGTAGTTTATTTTTGGAGTGATAGAAAACTCTTGGAAATATAGTGGTGATAGCTGCACAACTCTGTTAATGTCATTATTGCCAATGAAAATGGTTAAAATGACAAATTTTATTTATTTTATATATTTATACATAAATTTTATATTATATATAACCCAATACAATTAAAAAATGAATTATTTACAAATAAGAAAAGCACTGAAATAGTCGAGATAAATAAATCCATATTTTCTAAAAAGAAAAGCTTCTTTGCTAAATAGGGAGTTCATAAAAGGAAGCCTAGTAAATTAGTCTTAAAAAAAATACAGTTGGTTGTAGCAACACCTTTTTCTGTCATTTATTCTCATTTAAGAAACATATAACTACCACAGAAACCATCATTAAATAATGCAATGTATTTTAAAACTGAGTGATTAAAAGAAAGCACCCTTTAAAAAAATGAACCTCTAAGTTTGAATGCCTGGGCTTAGCCAGGCTTAGTTTATCACTTTTCTTGATCACAGACATTCAGCTGTCCACATGCACACAGAGCAGACATGAACCCATCTGCCATTACGTTTTTGACAGGAAGTGCTGGCAAGTTTAATTGTCATAGCACCAAAGGTCAGATAGACAGGATTTGTGCTCTGACCTGTCTCATGTAAGGCAAATGTAAGATTTCTAGTCTCACTGGAGCATAGCTTTCACACTTAACATATAAAGGAAAAAAATCCAGCATCATTTCTTTTGTGCGAAGGTGAAGAGAACCTGGTTAAGGTCTGTCATGCAGAAGTTCTTTACTTACATATTATTATCATAGAGGTTCAAGTAAGTTTATATTGAACAGGTAATTATTCTACCTAAGACATTATGAGTTCTGAAAATAACTTTGGTCCTGGATATTCTTTGCATGTACAGTGTTTTTTTTTCTCTTTGGCTAAATTTATACTTAGCGTAACTGGTAATTTATGCAACATTATGTCAAGTAAGGTCCCAGGCTATTGGGAAATACCAATCAGTGTTAAGAGCACCTCTAATTGTTGGCAATCTGTAAATTATCTTTCTTAAGCAGACATGGTGGTTAAAACTGAAACACTTTTTCTTTTTTATTTGAAAGATCAGTCTTAGAAGCATCGATTGTGTTGTGGAAGTTTTTCTAATCTTTTTTTCTGTTTCCCTTTCTTACATGCTGACTTTGGTGTAGCAGACCACTTGGGAATTGAATTCATGGGTAAGACTAAAAATTTGCTGCTCGAATATCTGAGAAACGCTAAGTTTGATAATGAATATAGTGTTCTCCTTCCCCACCTGATTATAATCAAAATGTCTCATCAGATGCTATTAGTAGTAAAAAATGTTTTTCTCTATTTTTCACTAAGTAAAGGCTCAAAATGAAAGACTTAACTACCTATTGGGTAGGCAATTTAATGTTAAATGCAGCTCTGTCATCATACAGAAGTGGGATTTGGCTCCTGGCTTTGATTGTTTGCTGTAATTCTCAATTATCTATAAAACAGGGGTAATAATAGTTCTATTTTACTGCACTTATAAATTGCTTAGCATAAGGTCTACAAGGTGGCATCTTCAATAAATGATAGAAAGTGACGGTGATGGTTTAAAAATATCAGTTTTTGTTATTTTCTACCCTAATTCCTTTTCCTTTTGCATGATGAATGCTTTGGATACATTTTGGTATCAATCTTAATTTGGAGTATGGGCCATGTAAACATTTCCATTTACAAAACTAAAATACATTCTTTGAAAGTGTCTGTGGTGAGTGGCATGTTTTTTTTTCTTGCTTTTTATATTTTTTCTTTTTTTTTCTTTATTTTTTATTAGTTTTATTTTGGTATCATTAATCGACAAT
Source organism: Manis javanica (assembly GCF_040802235.1). NCBI lineage: Eukaryota > Metazoa > Chordata > Mammalia > Pholidota > Manidae > Manis > Manis javanica. The sequence continues at coordinate 68,911,969 of NC_133162.1, forward strand.
TACAGGAAGGACATTATGTTTACTAGGCTCCCCCCTTCACTAAGTCCCCCCCACATACCTGTTCACAGTCACTGTCCATCAACATAGTATGATGCTGTAAAATCACTACTTGTCTTTGTATTGCACAGCCCTCCCTGTGCCCCCCCACACTATACATGTTAATCGTAATGCTCCCTTTCTTTTTTCCCACCCTTATCCCTCCCTTCCCACCCATCCTCCCCAGTCCCTTTCCCTTTGGTAACCATTAGTCCATTCTTGGGTTCTGTGCTTCTGCTGCTGTTTTGTTCCTTCAGTTTTCTTTTGTTATACTCCACATATGAGTGAAATCATTTGGTGCTTGTCTTTCTCTGCCTGGCTTATTTCACTGAGCATAATACCCTCTAGCTCCATGCATGTTGTTGCAAATGGTAGGATCTGTTTTTTTCTTATAGCTGAGTAATATTCCATTGTGTATATGTACCACATCTTCTTTATCCATTCATCTACCGATGGACATTTAGGATTCTTCCGTATCTTGGCTATTGTAAATAGTGCTGCAATAAACATAGGGGTGCATCTGTCTTTTTCAACTGGAGTGCTGCATTCTTGGGGTAAATTCCTAGAAGTGGAATTCCTGGGTCAAATGATATTCCTATTTTGAGCATTTTCAGGAACCTCCATACTGCTTTCCACAATGGTTGAACTAATTTACATTCCCACCAGCAGTGTAGGAGGGTTCTTCTTTCTCTACAACCTCGACAACATTTGTTGTTGTTTGTCTTTTGGATGGTAGCCATCCTTATTGGTGTGAGACGATATCTCATTGTGGTTTTAATTTGCATTTCTCTGATGACAAGCGACGTGGAACATCTTTTCATGTGTCTGTTGGCCATCTGAATTTCTTCTTTAGAGAACTGTCTGTTCAGTTCCTCTGCCCATTTTTTAACTGGATTATTTGCTTTTTGTTTGTTGAGGTGTGTGAGCTCTTTATATATTTTGGATGTCAAGCCTTTATTGGATCTGCCATTTACGAATATATTCTCCCATACTGTAGGATACCTTTTTGTTCTATTGATGGTGTCCTTTGCTGTACAGAAGCTTTTCAGCTTGATATAGTCACATTTGTTCATTTTTGTATTTGTTTCCCTTGCCCGGGGAAATATGTTTAAGAAGAGGTCACTCATGTTTATGTCTAAGAGATTTTTTTTTTTTGAGAGGGCAACTCTCATGTTTATTGATCAAATGGTTGTTAACAACAATAAAATTCTGTATAGGGGACTCAATGCACAGTCATTAATCAACCCCAAGCGTATATCTCAACAATCTCCAATCTTCTGAAGCATAACAAATGAGTTCTTACATGGTGAACAAGGTCTTATATAGTGAATAAGTTCTTACATGGTAAACAGTGCAAGGGCAGTCATCACAGAAACTTTCGGTTTTGATCACGCATCATGAACTATAAACAATCAAGTCAGATATGATTATTCGTTTGACTTTTATACTTGATTTATATGTGAATCCCACATTTCTCCCTTATTATTATTATTATTATTATTTATTAATAAAATGCTGAAGTGGTAGGTAGATGCAAGATAAAGGTAGAAAACATAATTTAGTGCTGTAAGAGGGCAAATGTAGATGATCAGGTGTGTGCCTATAGACTTAAGTATTAATCCAAGCTAGACAAGGGCAACAAAACATCCACGGATGCAGAAGATTTCTCTCAAAACAGGGGGGGTGAGGTTCTAAGCCTCACCTCTGTTGGTCCCCAATTTCTCTTCTGATGGCCTCCCTGCGACTGTGCCTGTCTTAGGTTGTTCCTCCCTTGAGGAATCTTACCCATCTCTGGCTAACCAGTCATCTTTCAGGGCCATACAGGGAAATGTAAAGTTGGTAAGTGAGAGAGAAGCAATATTCTTTGAAAAGGTTAGCTTTTTACTTCTTTGCAGATTTATGCTCTGTGGCTTCTATGCCCAGCATTTGTCTTGAGGTATCTTTACCACTTGGAAGAATTATGATACTCGGTAATTTTCTATATGAGGCACTAATTCTACTAAAGGGTTGTAATTAGGAAGGAAGAAGAAAAGCTATAGAAGTAGCAGATGGAAGAAAACATGGGAAGATTGATTATTTCTTTGACATATCTTCTTGTAGAGTAACATAAGCATGTATAGGTTTTAAACTACTAATTAAATTGTGCACATACCTTAACATAGTAGGAATATAGCTACATAACAAAAGCAGACCTACAATTACCAGCCATATCCAGTGAAACCAAGAAAACCAGTTAGGTACCCTAGGCATTTGTGAAAACTTATCAATGATATGATGGATATTATCTAACAGAACTTGAATAGTTTGAGAAAAATCAGACAAATTAAAACAACACATTCCTGGGAACTGTTCACATCCCATGTGTTCTTTTAACAGTAGATAGTCTATAGTTGGAAGATTTTGGAGCACTGCAACTTGCACTTCTCCTAATTCTTGGTTGAGTTCCAACAGTATAGATCCAGTCAAATTTGTTGTTTTACTGTATGCACAGGCCAGCTTAGATATCTCCTTCATGATTCCAATGGCAAGTCCAGGAACCGGTGGGATGACTGCAACTACAACTGCAGCAGCGCCAGGGTCTTTGTTGAAGTTTTTTGATGTTCATCTTCTGGAATGACTCTTCCAGAGGATGTTGATGTTGGAAGTTCTTCATATCGTATCTTAATTTGTTTTCTGTGTAGCCAAATTAGGCTTTGATTCTCTGTATAAACACAAACAAACCCTTTGCCCACACTTTGATATGACCTTTATACCATTGTGAGGAACCTATTGGAGATCACCACACAGGAACTGCTTTTTTTTTTTTAAGAGAAAGGAATATTATCAGAAAAATGTACTTCCATAGCTGATCATCTGACACCCTTTGAAAGATCATAATTAAGGATATGTAAAGCATGCACTAATCGTTGATTTGCAGTTAGTTTTATCCTATCAGGGAGTAATCCCCCTTTTCTTTCTCTTTTTTATTTTATTTTTTGTTATCATTAATCTACAATTACATGAAGAATATTATGTTTACTAGGCTCTCCCCTATACCAAGTATCCCCCACAAACCCCATTACAGTCACTGTCCATCAGCATAGCAAAATGTTGTAGAATCACTAATTGTCTTCTCTGTGTTGCACTGCCCTCCCCTTTCTCCCACCACCCATTATGCATGCTAATCATAATACCCCCTTTTCTCTTCCCCCCCTTATCCCTCCCTACCCATCCATCCTCCCCAGTCCCTTTCCCTTTGGTACCTGTTATTCCATTCTTGGGTTCTGTGATTCCGCTGCTGTTTTGTTCCTTCAGTTTTTCCTTTGTTCTTATACTCCACAGATGAGTAAAATCATTTGATATTTCTCTTTCTCCACTTGGCATATTTCACTGAGCATAATACCCTCTAGCTCCATCCATGTTGTTGCAAATGGTAGGATTTGTTTTCTTCTTATGGCGGAATAATGTTCCATTGTGTATATGTACCACATCTTCTTTATCCATTCATCTACTGATGAACACCTCGGTTGCTTCCAATTCTAAATAGTGCTGCAATAAATATAGGGGTGCATTTGTCTTTTTCAAACTGGAGTGCTGCATTATTAGGGTAAGTTCCTAGGAGTGGAATTCCTGAGTCAAATGGTAAGTCTATTTTGAGCATTTTGAGGAACCTCCATACTGCTTTCCACAATGGTTGAACTAATTTACATTACCACCAGCAGTGAAGGAGGGTTCTCCTTTCTCCACAACCTCACCAACATTTGTTGTTGTTTGTCTTTTGGATGGTAGCCATCCTTACTGGTGTGAGATGATATCTCATTGTGGTTTTAATTTGCATTTCTCTGATGACAAGCGACGTGGAGCATCTTTTCATGTGTCTGTTGGCCATCTGAATTTCTTTTCTGGAGAACTGTCTGTTCAGGTCCTCTGCCCATTTTTTAATTGGATTATTTGTTTTTTGTTTGTTGAGGCATGTGAGCTCTTTATATATTTTGGATGTCAAGCCTTTATCAGATCTGTCATTTACAAATATATTCTCCCATACTGTAGGATACCTTTTTGTTCTATTGATGATGTCTTTTGCTGTATAGAAGCTTTTCAGCTTAACATAGTCCCACTTGTTCATTTTTGCATTTGTTTCCCTTTCCCGGGGATATATGTTCAAGAAGAGGTCACTCATGTTTATGTCTAAGAGATTTTTGCCTATGTTTTTTTCTAAGAGTTTTATGGTTTCATGACTTACATTCAGGTCTTTGATCCATTTTGAATTGACTTTTGTGTATGGGGTTAGACAGTGGTCCAGTTTCATTCTCTTATATGTAGCTGTCCTGTTTTGCCAGCACCATCTGTGGAATAGACTGTCATTTCGCCATTGTATGTCCATGGCTCCTTTATCAAATATTAATTGACCATATATGTTGGGGTTAATGTCTGGAGTCTCTAATCTGTTCCACTGGTCTGTGGCTCTGCTCTTGTGCCAGTACCATATTTTCTTGATTACTATGGCTTTGTAGTAGAGCTTGAAGTTGGGGAGTGAGATCCCCCTGACTTTATTCTTCCTTCTCAGGATTGCTTTGGCTATTCGAGCTCTTTGGTGTTTCCATATGAATTTTTGTTCCAGTTCGTTGAAGAATGTTGCTGGTAATCTGATAGGGATTGCATCAAATCTGTATATTGCTTTGGGCAGGATAGCCATTTTGACGATATTAATTCTTCCTAGCCAAGAGCATGGGATGAGTTTCCATTTGTTAGCATCCCCTTTAATTTCTCTTAAGAGTGTCCAGTAGTTTACAGGGTATAGGTCTTTCACTGCTTTGGTTAGGCTTATTCCTAGGTATTTTATTCTTTTTGATACAATTGTGAATGGAGTTGTTTTCCTGATTTCTCTTTCTATTGGTTCATTGTTAGTATATAGGAAAGCCACAGATTTCTGTGTGTTAATTTTGTGTTCTGCAACTTTGCTGTATTCCGATATCAGTTCTAGGAGTTTTGGAATGGAGTCTTTAGGGTTTTTTTTATGTACAATATCCTGTCATCTGCAAGTAGTGACAGTTTAACTTCTTCTTTATCAATCTGGATTCCTTGTATTTCTTTGTTTTGTCTAATTGCCATGCCTAGGACCTCCAGTACTATGTTAAATAACAGTGGGGAGAGTGGACATCCCTGTCTTGTTCCCCATCTCAGTGGAAAAGCTTTCAGCTTCTCGCTGTTCAGTATGATGTTAGCTGTGCGTTTATCATATATGGCCTTTATTATGTTGAGGTACTTGCCCTCTATACCTGTTTTGCTGAGAGTTTTTATCATGAAAGGATGTTGAATTTTGTCAAATGCTTTTTCAGCATCTATGGAGATGATCATGTGGTTTTTGTCCTTTTTGTTGATGTGGTAGATGATGTTTATGGATTTTCGAATGTTGTAACATCTTTGCATCCCTGGGATAAATCCCACTTGATCATCGTATATGATCCTTTTGATATATTTTTGAATTTGGTTTGCTAATATTTTATTGAGTATTTTTGCATCTACATTCACCAGGGATATTGGTCTGTTATTTTCTTTTTTGATGGGGTCTTTGCCTGGTTTTGGCATTAGGGTGATGTTGGCTTCATAAAATGAGTTTGGGAGTATTCCCTCCTCTTCTATTTTTTGGAAAACGTTAAGGAGAATAGGTATTATATCTTCTCTGTATGTCTGATAAAATTCCGAGGTAAATCCGTCTGGCCCAGGGGTTTTGTTCTTGGGTAGTTTTTTGATTACCGTTTCAATTTCTTTGCTCGTAATTGATTTGTTTAACTTTTGTGTTTCTTCCTTGGTCAATCTTGGAAGGTTGTATTTTTCTAGGAAGTTGTCCATTTCTTCTAGGTTTTCCAGATTGTAAGCATATAGGTTTTCATAGTAGTCTTTAATATTCTCTGTATTTCTGTGGAGTCTGTCATGATTTTTCCATTCTCATTTCTGATTCCGTTGATGTGTGTTGATTCTCTTTTTCTCTTAATAAGTTTGGCTAGAGGCTTATCTATTTTGTTTATTTTCTCAAAGAACCAGCTCTTGGTTCGTTGATTTTTGCTATTGTTTTATTCTTCTCAATTTTGTTTATTTCTTCTCTAATCTTTATTATGTCCCTCCTTCTGCTGACTTTAGGCCTCATTTGTTCTTCTTTTTCCAGTTTCAATAATTGTGATGTTAGACTATTCATTTGGGATTGTTCTTCCTTCTTTACGTGTGCCTGGATCACTATATACTGTCCTCTTAAGACTGCTTTCGCTGCGCCCCACAGAAGTTGGGGCTTTGTGTTGTTGTTGTCATTTGTTTCCATATATTCCTTGATCTCTATTTTAATTTGTTCATTGATCCATTGATTATTTAGGAGCGTGTTGTTAAGCCTCCATGTGTTTGTGAGCCTTTTTGTTTTCTTTGTAGAATTTATTTCTAGTTTTATACCTTTGTGGTCTGAAAAGTTGGTTGGTAGAATTTCAATCTTTTTGAATTTACTGAGGGTCCTCATGTGGCTAGTATGTGGTCTATTCAGGAGAGTGTTCCATGTGCACTTGAGAAGAATGTGTATCCTGTTTCTTTTGGATGTAGAGTTCTATAGATGTCCATTAGGTCCACCTGTTCTAGTGTGTTGTTCAGTGCCTCCGGTTCCTTACTTATTTTCTGCCCAGGCGATCTATCCTTTGGGGTGAGTGGCGTGTTGAAGTTTCCTAAAATGAATGCATTGCATTCTATTTCCTCCTTTAGTTCTGTTAGTATTTGTTTCACATATGCTGGTGCTCCTGTGTTGGGTGCATATATATTTATAATGGTTATATCCTCTTGTTGGACTGAGCCCTTTATCATTATGTAATGTCATTCTGTAATATCTCTTGTTACTTTCTTTGTTTTGAAGTCTATTTTGTCTGATACTAGTACTGCAACCCCTGCTTTCTTCTCTCTATAGTTTGTATGAAATATATTTTTCCATCCCTTGACTTTTAGTCTGTGCATGTCTTTGGGTTTGAGGTGAGTCTCTTGTAAGCAGCATAAAGATAGGTTTTGTTTTTTTATCCATTCTGTTACTCTGTGTCTTTTGATTGGTGCATTCAGTCCATTTACATTTAGGGTGACTGTTGAAAGATTTGTACTTATTGCCATTGCAGGCTTTAGATTCGTGGTTACCAAAGGTTCAAGGGTAGCTTCTTTACTATCTTACTGCCTAACTTAGCTCACTTATTGAGCTGTTATATACACTGTCTGGAGATTCTTTTCTTCTCTCCCTTCTTATTCTTCCTCCTCCATTCTTTATATGTTGGTTGTGTTATTCTGTGTTCTTTTGTGTTTCCTTTAACTGCTTTTAGTGGGTAGTTGACTTTATTTTTTGCCTTTAGTTATTATTTGGTTGGTCTGCTTTCTTTGCTGTGATTTTATTTTCTCTGGTGACATCTGTTTAGTCTTAGGAGTGCTTCCATGTAGAGCAGTCCCTCTAAAATAACTTGTAGAGGTGGTTTGTGAGAAGCAAATTCCCTCAACTTTTGCTTGTCTGGGAATTGTTTAATCCCTCCATCATATTTATATGATAATCGTGCTGGATACAATATCCTTGGTTCAATGCCCTTCTGTTTTATTGCATTAAATATATCATGCCATTCTCTTCTGGCCTGTAAGGTTTCTGTCGAGAAGTCTGATGATAGCCTGATGGGTTTTCCTTTATAGGTGACCTTTTTCTCTCTAGCTGCCTTTAAAACTCTTTCCTTGTCCTTGATCCTTGCCATTTTAATTATTATGTGTCTTGGTGTTGCCCTCCTTGGGTCCTTTCTGTTGGGAGTTCTGTGTATTTCCGTGGTGTGTTTGATTATTTCCTCCCCCAGTTTGGGGAAGTTTTCAGCATTTATTTCTTCAAAGACACTTTCTATCCCTTTTTCTCTCTCTTCTTCTTCTGGAACCACTGTAATACGGATGTTGTTCCTTTTGCATTGGTCACACAGTTCTCTTAATATTGTTTCATTCCTGGAGATCCTTTTTTCTCTCTCTGAGTCAGCTTCTATGCATTCCTGTTCTCTGGTTTCTATTCCATCAATGGCCTCTTCATCTTATCCATTCTGCTTATAAATCCTTCCAAAGTTTGTTTCACTTCTGTAATCTCCTTCCTGGCATCTGTAATCTCCCTCCAGACTTCATCCCTTAGCTCTTGTATATTTCTCTGCTTCTCCGTCAGCATGTTTATGATTTTTATTTTGAATTCTTTTTCAGGAAGACTGGTTAGGTTTGTCTCCTTCTCTGGTGTTGTCTCTGTGATCTTGGTCTGCCTGTAATTTTGCCTTTTCATAGTGACAGAGATAGTTTGCAGAGCTGGCACGAGTGACAGCTGGAAGAATTTCCCTTCTTTTTGGTTTGTGGCCTTCCTCTCCTGGGAGAACAGCGACCTCCAGTGGCTTGTGCTGGTCAGCTGCATGCAGAAAGGGCTTCTGATTCTTGCCTGGCTTCTATGGAGTTTATCTCTGCTGTTGCTGTGGGCATGGCCTTCCTCGGGCTGCTGATCTGATGTGGTGGAGCCGCGTTGGAGGGGGAACGGCCAGGAGGCTATTTATCTCCGTGAGGGGCCTCCGTGCTCCCTGCTGCCCAGGGGGTTAGAATGCCCAGAGATCCCCAGATTCCCTGCTGCTGGATTAAGTGTCCCAGGATGCTTCTGTCCAGCGGTGGGTTCCCTGTCCCTTTAAGACTTCCAAAAAGCACTCGCTTTTCTTTGTCCCAGGTGCAACGTCTGCAGGGACCCACTCACAGGTCTTACTGTCCTGTTTCCCTAGTTTCCAGCACCTCATGCCTGTACTGTGTCTGCGCTCTGGTGAGGATGGGCTGGGGCTGGGTATTTAGCAGTCCTGGGCTCCCTCTACCTCCCCATTCTGACTCCTCTCCTCCCGCCAGGAGCTGGGGTGTGGGACACTTGGGTCCCGCCGGGCCGGGGCTTGTATCTTACCCCCTTCGCGAGGCGCTGTGTTCTCGCAGGTGTCGATGTGGTCTGGCTGTTGTCCTGTGTCTTCTGGTTTCTCTTTTAGGAAGAGTTTTCTTTGTTGTATTTTCAAAAATATATGTGGTTTTAGGATGAGATTTCCTCTGCTCTACTCACGCTGCCATCTTGGCTCTGCCTGCTGTCTAAGAGATTTTTTGCCTATGTTTTTTTCTAAGAGTTTTATGGTTTCATGATTTACATTCAGATCTTTGATCCATTTTGAATTGACTTTTGTGTATGGGGTTAGACAGTGATCCAGTTTCATTCTCTTACATGTAGCTGTCCAGTTTTGCCAGCACCATCTGTTGAAGAGACTGTCATTTCCCCATTGTACGTCCATGGCCCCTTTATCGAATTTTAGTTGACCATATATGTTTGGGTTAATGTTTGGAGTCTCTATTCTGTTCTACTGGTCTGTGGTTCTGTTCTTGTGCCAGTACCAAATTGTCCTGATTACTGTGGCTTTGTAGTAGAGCTTGAAGTTGGGGTGTGAGATCCCCCCCGCTTTATTCTTCCTTCTCAGGATTGCTTTAGCTATTCTGGGTCTTTGGTGTTTCCATATGAATTTTTGAACTATTTGTTCCAGTTCATTGAAGAATGCTGTTGGTAGTTTGATAGGGATTTTATTGAATCTGTATATTGCTTTGGGCAGGATGTCCATTTTGATGATATTAATTCTTCCTAGCCAGGAGCATAGGATGAGTTTCCATTTGTTAGTGACCTCTTTAATTTCTCTTAAGAGTGTCTTATAGTTTTCAGGATATAGGTCTTTCACTTCCTTGATTAGGTTTATTCCTAGGTATTTTATTCTTTTTGATGTGGGTGGCATGTTTTTAAAGCATGTGAATGCCTTCCACAGTAAGTATTTTCTATATTCATAGATAATTACTTTAAGAATGAAACATACTTTTCTGAGTCAATGTTAATAAGAAAAATGAATAGAAAACAAAATAAAAAGCATTCCTTCGGGTTGGCATGCATCATGATGCTAAACTGGAAAGATATGCAAAAGTAAAAACTACTGAAATTGAGAGGACCTGATCTTGAAATTAATTTATAATTCTCTGCTTGTTTGGCTCTTGTTGAACTTCAAATTTTTTCTTATACATGATATTTACATGAATACTTGCTTCCTAAGTGTATTTGTCTATTGTGATAAAATTTGTAAATTTACTTGTGTTCATTTATCCATTCACCCATTCTTTCAGCAAATATTTGCAAGTTCTCACTATAAGCAAAGAAAAAATGCAAAATGCTAGAGACAAAATAGTAAGTGAAAATGGACAAAAATACCTGGCTCAATGGAGCTTACAGTTTAGTAAGCTTATAGATCATCAAGTAAAAAAACTAATAAATATGAAATTGTTAGTTTCTTAACTTCCAGGCGAGATGACATTAGCATGGGCTACTGTGATAGTAAAAGATGTGGAGGAGAATGGATAGATATTTAGGATGTTGATAGCAACAAGTATTTGAGAGTAATTGATTATAAAGGTTAGGAAAGGGAGAGTATCAAGGATGAATACAGAGTTTATAGTTTGTGTCTTTAGTTAAAATATAGGCCCACTTACTGAAAAAAAAATACTGGAAGAGGAACACATTTATGGGAGATGTTTATTAGGTTATTTTTTGGAAATGTTGAGTTCTGGGTGCTTTTGATATATTTAAGAGAATATGTCGAGTTGGTAGGTGTATTGCTGGCAGTTTTGAGGTTAATTAGAGATTAGTGTTTGCATATTTATACTAGAATTGATCTTCCTTCTTGTGTGATATTATTCATTAGTGCTCTATTAATTGGATATTAGACCATAGAAAAAGCAGACAGCTCAATTCCTGTAGGTTTAGGGTTTTGTTAGATGTGAGGGAAAATCGTAAGGGGAATGACATTCAGAATAACAGTCAAATGAAGCTTCATGGAATGTAAGGTAAACATGGAAGAATGTGAAGAAAGGAAGGCTATTTGATGAATCAATGACTTGTCATCTTGGGAGTACTTGCACAGGCCATTGGCATGGAGAGAAGGATGTAGTTATATAGGCCAGGAATTACAGAAAATTATGGCCGTGGTCATGCAGTAGCATATAAATTGGTTGTTCAGAAGGACGTGTGGTTTGTACTTTCCTTATTTACTGATGGTGGCAGGGATTCACAGCATGGAGGTTGAGCATCAACAGTCACCTTCAGGATTGTGGGTAGTGGGGATAGTGGATAGAGAAATTTGCCCCACTGGACTCAGATGATTGCAGGCTTTGAGAACTGAGGCTCCAGAAGTTATATAGTAGAATGACTACCGATACAAAAAACACCTCATGCCAGTTGGGGTGGGGGGTGGGGGGTTAAGGTAGCCAAAGAAGTGGTTTGGCCATGGTTATAGTAAATGGAAATTGCTGCACCAATGTTAATTATTTCTACAAAAAATAAATGGACCTGTCAGTATCCTACTGGGCTTTCCCTGAGGACCTCCAGTGACACTGGTACCTTAGAGGAAACAATTTGCTATGGAACCAAGGTATGTATTAAGAGGTCTGTATTAAAACATTTGCAATAATTTAGTTACTGATAAGTGAAAAATAAGCAGTTATTATGTAGTTCATATGTGAATCTCAAGACTAAGGTTGCAGTGAGTCTTGCAAAAATTGGTGTAAATCATAGCTATAAAGCTTTACAGGGAATGAGTCTGCAGTGTGTGCATATTTGACTCCAGAGATGCAGATTGCCTTGGAGGGAAGGGGTTGGACAACAAGTCAGACTTCAAGTATGTATATAGACAATGGCAACTAATGCTAGATTAGAATGGTGAATAGGTTAGTGAATAAACTGTTTTCTCTGACCTCACTAATTCTAATTCACCTCCACAGTTTGCTTTAATTGAATAGGTAAATTCTGTTTGTTGCTTTGGGAATAAATATTTTCAGATTTAACCTGTGTTTTTAGAATCCATATGGGTAAAATTCCTTCCATTGAAAGTGCTATTATCCCAGTAATATGGCACCTCAGGGTATAAATTCAGGTGGGAAGCAGAAATGTAGGCATGGTCTTTGGAAACTTAATCATGTCAGTATGTGGGCATGCCTAAAGTGACCTGCGCCAGATCTGTTTTAACGAGTTCTAGAATACCTTTTTTTCTCAACTTTCACCATTCTCACTGTCGGCAGTGTCAACTTATCTTTCCTTGAGGTGGCACATGGTTCACAGGTGATGATTTGAAGCACACGTGCCTTGTCCCCAAGTGTTTGTATTTCCAGTGACCAAGTCTATTTGTACCCTTATTGATCAGATTCAAAACCTGAATACTTCATACAGTTTAAAAAATTCCTACTTATAGCAGGGAACTCCAAATCAAATGCTTCAAGAGCCCTATTATTATTTAATCAGCATATATTTATCACCTTGCTATATGCCAAACCTACAAGCTATTGAAGATGGTGATACGTAATCCACATCCTTTAATTCCCAAGAGCTCTGAAACTGAAAAGAGTGAAAGCTACATATAAGTGAGGAGATAAAATAAGTGGTATTAAAATGACTTGGCAAAATACAATGAAAGAAAAAAATGAATAAATGAATAAAGCAACTAAGTGGGCGCGGGTAGTTTAAAGACAGCTTCCTAGGGAAGGACACATTTAAGCTGTGTGCCAGCTGTAGTGGATGAACTGTACTGCTCGTGCCATAGTCCAAACTTACACTAACCCCACGGTACCTTTACATTAGGGTGAGCCATGCCATTGCAGTCCCTGTCTGGGTCTATAAGCTCCCTAGTGTCCCTACTTTAGGACTGGAAAGAGGATATCAACTTTAGTAAAAACACTTAACTGGAAAGCTGTTTTGAGTTGATTTATTAATTTTCAGGAATAATTATGCTATCAAATAAGCCATGCCAAACCTAATGTCCATGAAACCATCAGCATTCAAAAGGATTTTTCCTTAATTATACCCATGAATTTTCTTAATGATGCTTTGGGGATTGGTACAATGGAAATCTCAACAAGTCCTGCTCTGGAATATACTATCAGTCAAAAAATAAAGTTAACTGGTATAATTAGGGCAGGAATTTGAAGGTGCCTGAAAACACAAAATTGTATTTGTGATAAAAATTTAATATCAGAGTTTATATTAAGCCAGTAGTCAAACATATTTCTTGAATTTATATAAGCATGAGGGAAAATTGAGATTTTTAGAGTCAGATGTTCGAACTTTCCCTCAAGAAGTGAATAGATGAGGAAATGGAATAGACAAACTTCTTTGTAAACACAAGTATTCAATGGGAAATCCAACCAATCATCTGGATGAGACAGACGGCCAAAGGGCATGTCAGATTGGCCAAGTTTGGAAGGCACATTGATCATGAAGAGGGATTTCTCATCTGAGAAATATCTAGCTACTGTGTCAGGTGCTCAATCATGGAACATATCTCATTATAGCTAGTTGAGCTATTTGCTATGCAGCTATTTCTTTTGACAATGCCCTGATGCATTTGATGCTCTAGGCATCAAAGATATTTGTATAAAAGCAGGTGCAATGCCATTTGCAAGCATATTAGTATGGGAGATCTTTCATGCAAATTTCTTTGATTTTCAAATGGAAAAATAAAATAAACTGTCAACTCAATGTCTTGTTTGTGATTTGACATTGTTTAAGATAATGCAATACATTTATACAAAGTGCGATTGAGTAAACTCTAGTATATTTTTTAACTCAAAAGATTTATGGGACTTGGAACAAATCAAATTCTTAACTATAATCTGAAAAAGTTATTCTAAAATATTCTCTGTACTTGGAAGTTTAAAAGAAGAAGAAAAGAAACACTGAGTTTTCCATAAGGAAAGGCCTAGAAACGTGTTACGTTCAAACTCCATGATCTCAAATATGTGGTTAGGTTCAGAATTGATAGTTGTTGCTTAAAACTCTATTATATATTATTTCTTCATCTTCTCATGTAAAAAAAATTGTTCTACAATATTATAGTAAGCACTGAAGATAAATTTCCTGAGATGTGACCAGTTTCTAATTCTGTCTGGGTAATATGAGCTGGGAATATTTTCCTTAAAGCTACCTTGCTTATAATTAATGAGTTGGAATGTGTACCTTTAAATATCTCTCACATGTCAGTCAAATGAATTCATGGTGTATGCCCTAATTTGTGAACTGGCATTAGAGATATAGAAGTGAAGATCCTCTTTCTCTAGGCTAAAATTTCTGAATTATTTATTTGAAACAAAAATACTTAATTTATCTGAATATATCATGTTTTCTTATGAAATAAAATAAGAATTTATAAATTAATGTGTCTATGTATGTTTGTAGAGGGGATGTGATAGAAAATACTGTTTAATTTTTTATGTCCTTTGTCATATTAAACTACATGATCTATCAGATGTGTCAGAGAAATATGTTTACATTATTTAGTGCTTGACATGTACCACAAAGTTTACATTATCACAACTGAACTCTCAAAAAAATGCATACAATAGGATATATATATATATATATATATATATATATATATATCCTTACATTATAAATGACAAAACTGAGGTCTATTTAGCTGAAATATCTCATCCAAAGATCAAGGAAATGGCAAATACAGGATTTGAGCCTAAGTCTCTTCCTCAGGAGCTCTTGAGTTCTGCTGGTGACTGACTGCTGGGCATGTCACACAATAAGGGAATCGTGATTACTCAAAGAGGCACTCTGGCCATATTTCAAGTGGCAGTGCAGTTTGGTATCTAATCCTAAGGTTTGAAAGTAATGTTTTCCAAGTACCATGAGACCGTAAGAATCTTCAGTGGTAACACATTACCCAAGCCATGAGAAAATAAAAAAATGAACCAGATGTGGGTTTACAGCTTTATATTCAGAATTATAATTGCTAATGTACAAAATAATTGGCTCACATTGGCTGGTCATTGCCATCTGTCATGTAGGATAATCTACATGAAGTGAAATTGTATTTGTAGGTTTCTTGGTAATTACAGACTGTATTGAATGACTAGCTGTGTGGCCCCATATTGTTGAAAGCCACTGGAGATTGAATGCATGGCACGTCCATTTCTTCTGTTAGGAGACATTTGCCTAACAGAATAGTGAGTTGAAATATCTCTCTAATGACTTACCAAGATTCTGCTTAAGAAACACTTATAGAATCTTCTAACTTACTTTTTCTCTTCGGCAATAAAACCACTCCTTCTCTCTTTAAAAAATGATTTTTTTAAACAGGTCTCAGAACAAGTATTAATAATTCAGCTTCCTTAATCATAAGGTCCTCTGTATCCTTTTTATTGAATGAAGAGACATCTTGATTTGGTTTGGTTTTTCCCAAGTTTCCCTTGCCACACATGTAAGGATAATATTTCAGCTTAATTATATAAATATGACCAATATATTATTAGTCATTAGCATATATGGTGCCTCCAGCAGCTAGAAGTAGAAATCTCTAAACAAAGTCATGACCACCAAGTCAAATCAATTAATTTTGACAGAATTTTCCAATGAGATTAAAAGCTTTCAGTGATCTTCTTTAAGGAATGACTACAACCAAAAGATATACTGGATAATATGCAGATATATTAATTATGCTTTCTACAAAGGAGAAAATGGATATTTCTGTAAATACATTTGTAGACTACATTCTAAAATCAGTAAATAAAGTTTCGTTGGTAGACACTGGGCAAAGTATTTGTTGTGAACTATTTGAAAATGTAGTGTAGTTCTCTGAAAGCTGGCGTAAGACCACTACATTTAATATTACGATATTTTTTACAAAGCTGCTAAATGACTGGTGTAACTCCAGGGGGGGAATGTGTTTCCACCCCTAGGCAAATATCCTTTGAAGCTGAAATCAGTCAACGGAAAAACTAAAGTGGGAGAAAGCTGTTTATTGCCTACAAGCAGTCATCTACTTCTGCTTGCCTGTGTCTCTCACGACCCAGCTGCAAAAAAAACCACCAAACCTCTTCTGTCCAGTTGTGCATTTTCTCTCTGCCCACCCTGTAATCACCTACTGATCATGCAGAGACAACTTCTCTTCACTCTTTGGTAACACCTACTGATGTGGGGATGCACTAAGGCCAGATGAGAGATTCTGGAAATAGTACAGTTTGACCCACAACTAGACTTGGAGTTTCTGTGTAGGTTGTGAATATATAGACTTTAGCAAAACCTTGGCAAGATTCTCATGAACTTCTTTTGTAATATGGTGAAGCATAGATAGTATCAATTTAGTGGTAAGTAGATTTGGGGCATAAAACACTATATGAAAGATCAAGATCAGCAATAATTGGAGCTTCTAGTTGCTTCTAAGGCAAAATTTTTATTAATGGCATAAATAAACCCATAGCTTATACACTCAAAAAATTACTGAACTTTTTATAAAGGGTGATGCTATGTTTTAGAGAAAATTAAGATCTAACAGGCAAGACTGAATGTTTGAATTGCCAAAATAGACTCAAAAGAATTTGAGACCTTAACCAGTATCAAGTTGATTACATACATAAGACAATTACCTAAAATGTACATAAGTTGCTAATAGGTTCCAAAGATCTTAAATGTGCTGGAAAGAAAAAAAGGAGAAAAAAGAGCAACAGAGAAGTTTAGATTATCTTTGAAAAGTAATTTACAAAGACGTGAAAAACACAAATGGATGTTTATATCCACTTCAGGAGCCAGGATGAATCTGGAGTAGGAGAGAGAAAAAAGGTGGCTGACGGAGGGAACATCTGAAGATGAAGCCCAGTGAAGATAATGCCGGTTCTTCTCAATAAGCAGAGTCTGCTTTGTGGGCTCATAATGGCACAGCCAGTCACCATGTGTGGAGCCCCTTTGGGAGGTCAGGCCCTGTGCCAGGCCAGAGCAACATAACACAAGTAATACAGACTCTGAGGAAGTTCACAGTTTAGTTAGTGTGTGGGACAGACTTGTAAACCAATCATTACAGTTCGGTGCAGAAAGGAGTTTAATTGAAGAGTTTTTGTTTTGTTTTTAGTTTTTTAAGTTTTTTCCACAAAAGGCAAGATGAGCGTTCCCAGACAGCTCTGGGATATCATGTATATTTCATATTCATATGTAAATAGGATTTAGACTTACAAATATTTGGGTAACACTAGGTTCTGCACCTCTGCTGCATGATTTTGTAAAGCCTTCCACTTCTGTCTGTTCATACACATTGGAGAGAAGGCTATAGTATGCAATGTTTTCTGAATAATTCTTCCAGAGAAGCATGCTTCATAGAGCTAGGGCCTTAGAGTCTGTACTCTGGAGAATCCTGGCAGCAAGGATCTCATTAGATCATTATACTCTCATTAGAACAATTGGGAACATATTTACATAGAAGAATAAAATATTGGAAACTTCCTACAGTTGGGAGATGGCGGAAGGAAATATGAGGGGAAGGAACAAGGAAGAACACAGGTAAGTAAAAGGTGGAATTGCACAGGGGTTGTAGGGAATATCGAGGAGGCCCCGGGGGTAACGAGAAAGCAATACACATGAAAGGGAGTGTGGAAGGTGGTGTGGTTGGCCTCTTAGGTCAGAGCAGATGATGACCTTATATGCCCTTGGAGAGAAGTATAATTTTATTTTGCGAAAGAAAGCCTTCAGCAGTTTCAAGCAGGGGAGTGATCAAATTTCCCTTAAATAGTTTATTCTGTCAGTAACTTTGTGTAGAGGTTGCCTGAAGACATTGTGTGTAAAATCCCAGCTAATGGGCCAAGCTCAGGTTTTACTTCCAAATATTCACCGAGTGCTGGCTCTTTGCACAATGCTGGGGGCATTATAAAGATGAATTTCCATTTAGTCTACGTCAGTCACAGAGAACAAGGCAAGGACAGAGCACCTGGGGAAGCAGTGAGATGAGGAGCAATTAGCAGCACCCCAGGCACAGTGGACCTTGAACTGACTTTGAGGGAAGTGTGGGATTTCTATGGGCAGAAGAGAAAACATCCTAATGAAGATGTTAGCATGCACAGGACCAGGATGAGGCAATGTGTTTGGAAATACTAGTCCTTATAAGCAAAGCAATTTGCATTATAATTTAAATTACATTTAACTTTTTATTTAAAATGCATGAAACTCTCTAGTGGATTAGAATTGAGTACAGACAGCATACATAGCCATGCCAAGTCTTCCATGATCTGGCACTGCCTATCTCCCTGACTTCACTTGCTACCACTCTTCTCCCAGCTGACTGTTTCCACCAAATAAGCCTTTTCCTTGTTCCTTTGTCTACCTCAGGGCCTTTGCACTAGCTGTTCTCTCAGTACTAGCTTTCCTACTCATCTGCACACTCTTGGTTCCTTCTCCTCATAAAGGTTTCCATTCAAATACATTTCCTAGGAGACTTTCCCTAGCTATCTTCTTTCATGCATTTCCTATCTCATTCATATCAGCCTCTTCTGTTTTTTCCATAACCTTTATTACTCTCTAACCATTTGGTTACATTTCATTATCAATCTGCCTACAAGAAAATAAGTTCTGTGAAAACAGAACTTACCCATTGTTGCCTCTCCAGTCCAATGCTTAGCATAATTATAAGAGCCCAATAAATACTTGCTGAATTAATGATTTTAAAATGAATTTAAATGGTGTATGGTTTTCTTAATTCTTAATTTGATTAAATGATTAAAAAGAAAAAGTATAAGCAAAATATCAAAGAAACCTGAAGCCATCTAGTCCTTGATAACTCTCATTCACCAATATTCTTTCTGGAGATTTCCCATTTAAGCCATGGGTGGCACAGCAGTTTGCTTCCCAAAGGTATAGCTTCCAGCTCATGCAGGGGTTCTGTGCAGCCCTAGAAGTGGGCAAGTCATCCTGGAGGATCCCCACTGACCAGGCATCTTCATATAGTTAGCTTTGGAATTGGTTGTCCATGTTTTCTTAGTGCTATTGTTGCAGTTTGAAATACTGTGAATAATGGAGTAACCTAGGTGAGCAGAATAACATTAATTCAAGAGCTCTCAACTTTAGCTTTCATCACAGGCATTGTACAACTAGTTACAAACATAAATTCCTATTATCCCTAGATATCTGCTTAGGTAGTTCTGGGATGGATCAGGTTCCTAGCTTTTAACATGATTCTAATATAGGAGGTCTCTGCCTCAATGGGAAGAAACTGAGAGAAAGGGACAGAAAGACTTGGTTTAATTCTGGCTCTACTGTTTTTAGATGTATGTCTCAAGGCAAGGGATTTATCCTCTCTAATCCTGGAATTCCCAATCTCTGTATGAAGGATGATAGCATTACCAATCTCATAGGGCTGTTGTGCAGATCGAACTACATAAAGCATATAAAATGCTTAGCACACACCTGGCAGTTCTTATGTGCTGATCAAAATAAGCTGTTGTAAGTACTGTTCCTCCTAAGAGCAGCGTCTCCTGATGGAGATTTATGACCCATATGCTGTCTGAGGTTTCCCTTTGGGTTGTCTACGTCACTCTCATTCTTCTGGAAGAAGGAAATTGAAGATTAATGTTCTTTCTCTTTACTATGTGCTAATTTTCACACCTTAGAAAATAAGGGCCTGTAGAGTTATCTTGTAGATGGGAGCCATTTTCCACGGCATTCTAGGGAATGTCAGCTAAGTTTTCAGGATCAGCTCTCTAAAAAGAGTAGTGTCTGTGCAGACCCCTTTTCAGAATTTCATTCTAAGGAGAGGTCTTTATATTGCCAAGCTGGTTATACAGGCTGGCTGTATTCCCTTTATTGGTATTTCCAACAAGGTCAGACTCAGGTGAAAGAAGTCAAATAAACTTTGCTTGTCCAGTAAAGTCACATTTTGGTTGTCACATCCTCTCTTCTCAGAAGGATTTCATTCACTTTATTTCCTCGGATGAATCTTAAAGCAGAAGACTATACTGTGTTGAAGCATATTGAATATTGGCTTCTTTCGCTGATAAAACTTGCAAGCACTTATGAGAAATGGAGGGAAGAGAATTAACATTCGCTGATCATTAGATGACTTATAGGCAGGGTAGCTAATTTCACATGGGTTATCTTATTTTGCCTATCAAAGTTATCAGGTGTTTTAAATGACCTGAATGGGTAGGTTGTTGGCCTGGGAAAAATTTTAGAATCATGTGGATACCAGATTTGAGGAGCTACTTGGCATGTATTCAAGGAAGCTGTCCATGTTTGGACTAGTGCATCAGTGAGGCTGCCACTGAGAAGAAAGAAAGACATAAGGAAGCAGGACAAAGAAAGTCACTTTGAAAAAGTTTAGCAAGCTAACTTTTTTTCTCATTGCACACATGAAGAAACAAAGTTAATGGAAGTAAAAGTAATGTGTTCAACTAATAAATAGTAAAGATGCATTATATCCACATCAAATGTCCCCAAAGCAACTAAATTCTCTTCACTACCTCTCTGTACTGGGCTTCAAACACATTGAGTAAGTGACATACATATACTCAACTAGGGCCTCAGCTGTAGAAGATGCATTATGGGTAGTTTTGCCATATTTAGCAAAAAGAAACTTCAGGGCTCCCTACTCAAGTTTTGAATTTCAGATACAAACAAATAATTGTTTAGTATAGATATGTTTGATGAATTGCATGAGGGCATATCCATAAAAAAATTGTTACTTACATATGTTGAGTATTTTATCTAGCAACCTAGCTTTGGGACCAAGAACACAATGATTAATGGCCCCCTAACTGACCCATTTCTATCACAAATTTCACTCCCACTAAGGCTGAATTAAAGTTGATATGAGGAGTTCAGAAATATAAGCAGAATTAATGGGGGACATGAGCAAAAGGGATTGGAATAGGAGTGTTCCCAGTGGTAAGCCTGCCTGTTACATGATGAGAATCAGGCAAAAATAATACTAAGTTGTTTCCAAGTTATCTCTTGACAGCTAAGGATGTGAACATGGCAAATGCAGCCTGTAAACTCATTGGTTCTGGGCATGATGGGTCCTGCTGTCAGAGCAATTGAAGTTATTTTAAAGCCAAGTTCTTATTGTGAATAAAATAGCTTAACACCTCAAGTATGGATGCTTCAGAAAACAAATGGTAGCATGCTAATTTAGTTAATCAGCTTTGAAGAAAGAAGTATCATTGAGCTTACTAAAAGATGCAGTTCAAGGCGATATTAATGAAGTAATAACAGCTGTGTCGTTATCTGTTCACCACCCATTCATTTCCCCATTACATCCAGGCTGCTAACTTCAGTCACAAACATGTTTTTATGAGACTATGGAACTTTTATTCCTACAGAAAAAAAAATCTATTTTCTGGGGTTCTACTGTGGAATAATAGTAGTGGTTTAATTATTCCACTTTCCTATAGCTGTGCAAAAGAGATGCTATGGGGTTCAAGCAGTGTGATAGAGAGAACATGTGTATATCTGAAGGCAGGCAGTTATCCATTGAATCTTGACTTTATCTTCTATCTGCTGCGAAACATGGGCTATTTATCTGTCCATCTATTTATCTATCTATCTATCTATCTACTTATCTTTCTATCCTTTATCTAACTACCTATTTACCTATCATCTATCTATCCATCCATGTATGTGTAGATTAATCTCTCTCTCTCAAGATTAATATAAAGATTGACGATAATATACCATTTATTGGCATATATCAGGCACTCAGATCCCTAACGTGTTGTGCTATGTTTTCCCAGTTTGTTTGCTGATCTGTGTGTCTGTGCGTGTGAGTGTGCTCTTGTAAATCCTCAAGGATAAAGGGTGCACCGGCTGTGTGCTGTGGCCGTCTCTCTAGCACTTTTTCAAAGCCTGCCCCCCTGCAGTTCCTCGGTTGCCCTCTGGGGAGTATTTGAGGTGGAGCTAGAGTTGAGAGGGGGCAGATGTGGACCTCCATCTCCTCTAAGGCCTACATGGAATGAAACCTTCTGCCTGTCACAGCCCAGGAAAATGACTCATCTTCAACATAGGCAAAACAGGTGTGTGTGTAGGGGAATTATTTCCAGGGCCATGGAAACCCCTTTGTCTAAGGAAATCTTACCTTATTCCCTGCTCCTTTTGTCAGATTGCAGTCATCATGGTTGCCAAATACCACAGCATTCAGGCCCAACTCCACTCACCATTTCCCTAACCTCATCTTCTCTCCTTATGCCATTCTCAGCCACTCAAAATCACATTTGCCTCTTTGAACACACATAGTCAATCTTTCTACTTTCTCTGCATGTGATTCCTTTCTTTGTGCTGTGAGACTAAGGCCCACCACCCTTCCCTAACACACCCTCACAGGTGCATCTACATCCCCGTGTATCCATGTGTACAGTCTTCTACTGGAATGTTAGTAGACTTGGTGTCACTGTACTTTATGCTGCTTTTCCCCCCAAATATTATGAGACCCATGAAGACCAAATATCCCATTACAGCATCAGCTCCAAGTCTGAATTCCCAGAGCCTTTGGCTGGTCTACAGATATTCCATATGCTACAAAGCTCTATGTCACACATCGTTCTATGTTGCTTTCTCAGTCCCTCTGAGGTTGATAACTCTTACTAGCAACGAAGTAGGACCCTGGGCAAAGCTCAAGATCAAATCATGAATCAGATCAACTGTCAATGTCTGGCTCTTTGTGGGTGGACAAATGTGGGTCAATGAGACTGTGTCAGTCACGTATAAAATGGGTATTGATACATATCTCATCAGAATGTAATTAGAATAAAACAGATGATGTATTTGGAAGAAAACAGGTATGCCCTTTCCCTAAAGTCATGTTTATTTTTATAATTTTATGATGCTCCAGAATATAGAAGGCATAAGGTTAAAAACTAGTTGGCTGTTAGGTTGATTTATTTGGAATGTGTTAAGGAGAAAACATGTTTTCTTTTCTTATTCAAAAACAAACCCTTGGAAATTACATAGCTATAAAAAGGAAATTTTTGTTTCTGATCACTAGCAAGCATTATATATTTAAAAGTATGGCTTGCGGCCATTGTCCAGTCAAACTCTTAATCTATGAACAAATGACATATTATTATTAAACATACATTTTGAAGAGGCCTCAGAGGTTGGATGGCTGAACCTGTCCTTTTTAACTGATTAGTTCTTTATATTGAATGGAAACTTGGAACCCTGTACAGCACAAGACTGTAAAGTCATAGATTTCTGGGATTTAATCATTGTTTTTTTAATTACTGGTGTTGTGGCTTTGCGTACATTAATGTCTCTAGGCCTCAGTTTTCTTGCATGTAAGACACGGATTAAAATAGTTCTTATTACAAGAATTTTTTAAAAGTGTAACTATGTATGGTGGCAGATATTAACTAGACTTTTTGGTACAATCATTTTGCTATATATGCAAATATTGAATCATGCTGTACATTTGAAACTCATGCAATGTTATATGTCAATTATACCTTGATTTTTAAAAAAAGGAGTAATGATAGTACATATTCCAACAACTTTTTAAATTGTTAATAGATTCTCCTGTCAACTGTAATCTATTTTTTCACCTGATGTCCCATGTCAGGCCTCCAGACAATTATCACAGCCTATCCTTAAGTCTTACCTCCTTAGTAATACGTGCTATGGTATTATTTCAACTCTTTCTTTTCTGTGCACTTTTTCTGGAAAAACTATGTTCTATCAGTATCTCTTCAGAAGTATATTCCTATGTTGCAAGATATTTTGAAATGTATGTGAGATAATGCATATCATACACTTAGGGTAGCCCATGTACAGTAAATGCTCCAAAATATATGAATTTATCTTCTCTTTCATCTTTGCACACTGTTATTTTACTAATTCATTTTTTACTAATTCATTTTTTACTAATGTCATTTTTTTATTTTGTCTACATTAAGGGGGCATTTCCACAAGCATTTTTGCTATAGTTTTTTGGATTTTTTTGCTTCTTGCTTTCCCTAGCCACTTTCCTAAATATATATACACATTTTACATGGTGGCAATAATAGTGGGCAATCCTGTCTTTTTTTATGTTGTATGTTGTTTTATTGATATTAAAAGTTTGAATTTATCTTGCAATTTGTTTGGCTTTATATTTATATAATATATAAACATAATGAGTTTATGCTGAATTTTATATATGTACCATTTAAAAATTCCCTTAAAATTTAAAAGGCATTTGTGTCATAAAACAGTAGTTGTCTAACATAATCTCTAGTCAACAAAAATATATTTGGGTCACTTTTAGGGAACTAGTCCAGGCTGTCTTTGAACAGCCTCCAGTTATATAATATATTTACAACATTTTCGTTTGAAATGTTAAGACTTTACATTTACTTCTATCATTTGTCATCTTTGTTTTGACCCATTTTTCTATCCCACAGGTAGAAAATGTACATTTTTTTTGTATATGAATTGTATCTTATAATAACTGGAACTCTTTCAGTCATCTGCTTTTTAGATACACATGCTGACATGCAGGGCATACTGAGACAGGCATGGATGTTTCTTAATGTGTATTGTTAGCTGTAAAAATGGAATTATAATCTCTGAACTACGGTTATAGATTTCAAAATCATCTTTCTTGGGCTTGATCTTAGGATAGGAAAATATCTTAGATTTGGTAAAGTCAGTCTTCTGTCTAAGAAGAATCATCTTTTGCCCATAATTTTTTCTGAAGTATATATTTTACTACTGAGAAGTCACTGAGTTTTCAAATAGGATTTTGACATTCCAGTAGCTGAACCATGAGCATTAAAGGAACTACCCTAGAAAAAGCTGGAGTTTTCTCTAAGGGCTCCAGTGTGTCTCCCCTGGACTAGTGTGATAATGGGGCAGGGAGAGATTGCATTCTCACAGTCAATATCCTAGAGGCTCTGATCGCTGTTAAATTACCATTATTGAAAGAGCAATGGGATATGGATAATATTCATTAAATATAGTATGAACCCATTGCAATCTCTGCCATTTTATAAAGCTACTTCTGTTTGTAAAACTTCCATTTACGTAAAATGAGACAGAAGTGATTAACACTAAATATAAATTGTAGAATTTGTCAAATTTCCAAAAAAAAATGTAAACAAAATATGTAAGCCAATTGCAGTATGATCCCTGTAACATCCAGACTTTGAAGAAATAAAGAATTATGGAACACCATTTGGGGAAATTTTACTCGGTGTCGCTTGGAAGTGAATCCCCCTTTTAAACTTTGAAAATGGTTAATATGTGGTTCAGTTTGAGATTCTGTCACACACAAATGCTAACTCATATGTATGAACATCTATTATTGAAAGTACCATAAAAACATTTCTATCCTCCTGCATTTTTCTATCAAAGATATTTTTTCATGAAATAATGATGATTTCATTTCCTTGGTTTTAACATTGTTTCATAAAAGAGTGGTTTACTTTTTTTTCTCCTATCATCTGTCTGCTTTTCATATGCCCTCAATTTCCATACTCATGTATTTATTTATTTATTTTTAAATGCCTTTCTTTCTTTTCTTGGATCTCAACTCTTACCAGCTACACTTTTCATATATATGAGTTGGAAAATCCTTTCACAGGAAGGGGGATGTATTTTTGGCAATTCTTAACCTTTTTTTAAAGTTCAAATTGGATCAATATGTTTTGAAGTATTTTTCAATAAATGAAAACCTTTTTAAATACATCATTTTATCTTTTCTAACCGACCTTCTGAATAGAAGTAATAAAGGGACCAACACACTCAGGGGCTTTGAGATTTTGTATTGTCAGTGCAATTGATTTATTTCAGGTCTTTCCATGAATAGTTATAAGATGATAGCATATCATGAGTCAAGGGATCTTGAAGACATTTCAGTCTGGAGTCCAGATTCCTACACTTATTATGAACTGATGACGCCCAATGATGCTAAAAATCTTGCCTATGTTTACTCCAGTAGACAGGCAAAGCTGGGGATCAACAGCAAGCATGTATTGGCTTCCTGCTACTAAGAGCAATCTTATAATTCCATCCCTAGTGCTTTTATCTTTCCATGGCAGCCAACTCTTTATTTCCCATTCTTTTAAACCAGTGTTCTTTACATCTACATAACTAGAGAGTTGTATTCCTTCTTTGATGAGATTCTGTACAATAAACCTTGAGGTTTAATAACACCTCTGTAAAACCATTCTTATGAACAAAAATGCTTTATCACAGAAGCAGTTCCTACCCTTTAGAAAGGCCTTGGAAAAATGTGTCATGCACTCATTGTTTTGATCTGGCTGAAGATGTGGTGTTAGCGAGAGTCAGTTATTCCTGCTCACAGTTGCTGATACTGCACTACTGTTTTCATGGAGGGTCTGTACGCTCATACTATTATGCTGAATCCATCTGTTAAACCCCCATGCCCAGCTCAGAGATGAAGGTACAGCAGGTTCTTATTGAATGTTGTTGGAAGACTGTATTTCTATGAGTAACCTTTAATGCTAGACATACCCTAACATCATCTCCTACCACACTGGAAGTCTTATTCTACTCTTAATTGGATGGTATTTAAAATTCCTTCATGTTGAAAACCAAACTAAACCAAACAAAATGTACAGTTGAAAGAGTTTACAGCAAATTAGAGAGAACTTGGCTCTGAATTAAGTGTTCCAATCCCTGCTGTATAGAGCAAATTGTTAGAATCAGCATTCATAATTGAGCTTCAACTAAAGGCTTTGTTTTACAATTTGCTCTCTAAGGTAATTAAAAAATCCACATGAAAGCATGACACGTATAAATCACAGGTATATTCATCAGAATGTATTTTGTGTAGTTTATATTTATAGCTCATTTTGTAAAGCTAGATTTACTGTATTGAAACAGACAAGGAAAGGTAAAGGGACTGGAATTTTTCTAGCAACTGCAACGTGCTGGGTGCTATGCCAGATTCTGCACCAACTCTGTGTCAGTTCATCTTCTCTGATGTAAATATTGCCACGACCTAACAAATGAGGAACTATGTAAAAAATTGAGCATGTGGGACATTAATAAATATATTATTCTTTCCTTAACATATGCAGGTCTAATAAAAATAATTACAACTTATTTCCAAATAATTTGTGGTAGACAGAAGTTAAACCCAGCTCACCTGGCTGGCACTCTAGTTATTTTTATAAGGGCAGTTTGCATAATTGAAGTAGTTTGGATAAGACACTTTTATTTAATTTTTAATTATTAAAATTACAGATCATTTTTAAAAAAATACAAACACATCATGGCATCATTGTACAACAAACAAAACTGTTTATAAGAGCTCTCTTTTGCTGCTATTTTCCTTAACTAAATGGAACCAGAGGACAAGAAATTGTGAAAAGGTATAGAATGGCTTAGTAAAACAGAGCTTGGAGACAAATCCAATTCTATAATCTAGTATAGCATTTCCTAATATGTGTTCTCCAGAGATATTAAGAGATGTTTTATGCAAACACACATACACACACACAGTCATATGATAAAAAAATCAGAAGCTAATAAATGGTTACATATGTACATAACGGAATTCCATGATCAATATGTTGAAGAACCTTAAACATTTACTTTCAAATGACATAAATTCTTATATCTACTAATATAGAATGTGCTTTGTAAAACCCCAAGGATAAAATGGAATTTGCAGTCCCCAAACCTTTGTGATCACAAAAATCCCTCTTACAAGGAACCATTGTTAACTCTTGGAGTGTAAGTGGTCCATATGATTGATTTGAGGAAATGTGTATTCATTTATTTATTTAACAAAAATGTGTGAGCACTTAACTATACACCAATCATTGGTTAAGCTTTGGGATGCAGACTGATTAAAACAAAGACCCCTTTCTCTGTGGAGCTAATCTAGAGATGGAGACAGAATAGAAACAAGACAAATAGTAAAACATGTAGGAATCTGATGAGTCCTAAGGAGAAAAAAAAAATGTGGAGAAGAGTATAGGAAGCATCAGGACAAATGGTTAAGTATCTAAACAGGCTACCAAGGAAAGCCTCAGTAGCAAGTAGCATTAAGGTAGAGATTAAAGTGAGACAAAGCTTTGTGGCTTTCTGGAGAGGAGTTTTCCATCCAGAGAAAACCCAGATTCAAGAATAATAGGTCTGTGTGGCTGGGAGCAGAATTGAGCAGGCAGAACAGTGATAGAATATTAGATCAAAGAAATTCTAGGGACCTAGATCAGGTAGGTCCTTGTAGACTATGGTAGGGAATATGGCAGTGAATGAAATGGAAAGCCCTTGGAAAGATTTGAGCAATGGGATGACCAAATCGGTTTTATGGCTGATTATTATTATTATTTTTGAGTAAAGCCAGGAGTTGTCATGGGGAGCTGGAAAAGACCAGGTAGGATGCTATTGCAAGGATCCAAAGGTGGCAAAAAGACCTCAGCAGTACAGTAAATGTACTGAAGTCAGACTCTGGATCTGTCCTGAAGGGGGAGAGTGTACTGGATTTGTTGATAAATCAGATACTGGGTTTGAGATAGAACAATCAACGATTCCAGAGGTTAGACTTAGTAACTGGAAGGATAGTTGCCCTTTCTTGGAAAGGAGAAGACCTTGAGAGGAGGAAGGTTGAAGAGGGAAAGTTGAATATTAGAAGTTTATGTTTCAATGTAGTAATTTTGAAATGCTCTTCAGGTACTCACTGAAGAAGTTGGTTTGGCAGATGGAATCCTGAAAAAGGTGGTCAGTGTCACCCAGTGGCAAATTGTTTATGGAGAGCACATGGGAATTCCAAAATTAGAATGGTCTGGATATAAGGGGCCAATTCTAATTTAGAGAATCCTCAACATAAATGAAAACTCTAAGCTAACTTAGTGCTGTCAGGTTTTTGGTGGAAAAACAAACAAGAAATAAAAGGGGCTGGGGAAGTTGCACAGTTCACTACCTCCAATCTTAGAGCAGTTGAGTTCATTACCTTTTAGGGGCTAACTGGTGGAGTTAGTTAACCCCAGATTAGCAGTGGTGGATGCTGGGTGCTTTGAAGTGGCTCCACTCTTCTGAAAGAATTCTCAAGAGTCTTGCTGACAAGTGGCACTCTACCCTCAGCACCTTCAATTAATACAGCCTCAGAGGTGTTGTTTCTGGTCTAGAGATCTTCTGTTTTGACAAAGATGGCTTGTGACATCACTCTGTCAGTCTGAAGGACTTCTTTTTATGAGATTGATGGCAGTTAGCCAGGAAAGCCAATACTCTAAGTGAATTTAATAGACTCTATTCCAGTGCTACTTAGTTGCTATGGAAACCTTATTAGAAAATATAAAGAATATAGATGATCTCCCTTCTAGGCATATTTTTTTTCTAAACAACTTTAGTGGCTTTGTGTGTAGGAAAAAAAATGTTTTCTGGCGAACATACAGAGAAAATATATAAAACATAAATGTGATGTTTCAACATTTATTATAAATCACAAACCCATGTAATCAGCCAGCTCAAGGGAAAGAACAGTCCTGGCTATTTAAAGCCAATCACTTGCTCTTTCTAAATCATAGCACTTCCATTCTCTCAAAAACAAAACAAAACAGAAACAATATTTTATTATGGTATCCATTCCCTTGCTTGTGTTTAGAAGTATCACCTAAACACTATAGTTTAATTTAGCCTGGTTCATTGTATATTATATATACATACTTGAATATAGATTGATTGTATAACTATATCATAACTTACCCATTCTACTATTCATCATCCTTTAGTTTTTTTCTATGTTTGGAATATTATAAATAATTCTGCCTTGAACATTTTAGTAGCTATCTTTGTAGAAATATGTATTCATTTCTATATAATATTGGTGATTTATAGGATGTGCTGATCTCCACATTTGATAATCAAATTTCTTTTGTTGTTAGTGGTTTTGTTATTTTATCATTTATTTTTCTGAAGAGGTTGAATGGATTTGTATTCCAGAATTGTGTAAGAATTTCTGTTACTCCATATTCTCTCCCACATCTGAAATGGTCCCTAGTTTTAGGATTTTGCCATTCTGCTTTATGTGTAATGGTATCTCATTTGTCTTTCCTGAATGAGAGTTTGCACACATTTTCATTTAACTGACATTTGGATAACCTGTTTGTGAAGTATTTGTTAGATCTCTTGCTCATTTTCTAATTTTCTTATCAGTTTCTTACAACTCCTTATATAATTTTATCTTTATGATATATCCACATTCTGATAGATCAAGCCCAACTTATACTTCTGCTAATGTCCTAGTTCTCCGTGGCTATTTGCATTTCCAGATACATTTTATAATCAACTACTCAACTTTATAAAGGAAGAAAAAAATGAACTTACTTTGATTTTCACTGAAATTATTATAAAACAAAAGATGAGGTTTGGAAAGTACTGGTAAATCCTTAAATATTAAATCTTCTGATACATAGTCATTGCATTGTCCTCCATTTGTTTAGAACTTCTTTAATTTATCTCAATAATAGTTTATAGATTTCTGCCTAGAGGTTCTGCACATCTTTGTAGATTTATCCCTTGGTACTTAAATTTTGTATGGTATTATAAACAGAATCAATTTTTAAGTTTCATTTTCCCTTTGTTGTTGCTATAGAGAAATTCAATTGATTTTTATATATTGACTTTATATCTAGCAATCTTGCTATATTTCCTTATTACTTCTCATAATTTATTTGTAGATATTTCGGATTGCTTTTAAATCATACCATCTGAATATTATATCTTTTACATTCTTAAATTTACATAATTTATTTCTTCTTATAGTCTTCTGTACTGACTGGGCCTTCCTTTACAATACTGATTAAAAATACTTATAGTAGGTTTGATTTTCTTACTCAGTCTCAGAGTGGAAGCTTTGACATTTTACCATTAAGTATGCTATTTGAGGATGGCCTTGTTGCTACTTGCCATCACAATAAGAAAATTCCCTTCTATTTCTAGTTTGCAAATATATTTTTTAATTGTAAATTTGTATCAAATTTTCCCAAAGACTTTTTCTGAATCTGTTGATATCCTCACACAATTTATTCTTTATTTTACTAATATAATGAGTTAAATTGATCAGAAATGTTAAAAGTAAATTTTAAAAATATAAATAATCGTAACAAATGGGAACACAGACATGCACACACCAGGCAAATAATAACCAGAACAATACTGATGAAGTATTATTAACATTAGATAAAGTAAAACTTGAAGAAAGTTTACTAGAGATAAGATTCTCACTGGTTAATAATAAAATGTTAACAAGGAAGATATAAAATTGTAAAATTATATGTACCTCATAATACAGCCTCAAAATATATAAAGTTGAAAGTATGTTTATATATATATCTATATATAATATTGATTGAATACAAGACAAATTTAAGTATTTATGCCATAAGAGGAGATCTTAACACACTTCCCATGCTTCTTAGATCAAAGAAACAAAAAATTCAAAAGCTTATGTATAATATAAAGAGTATAATTAGCAAATTTGATCTGATGGACATAATGAATACTACACTTCACATTTGGAAAACATATCTTATTTACAGGGACATATCTAACATGTGTAGAAATGACAACAATCTAGCCCAAAAAGCTAGTCTCAACAAATTTCAAAGATTTAATATTGTGCAAACTACATTTTCTAATCACAATGAAAACAAGTTAAAAATCAGTAACAAAAATAGGACCAGGAATGTCCTTCATAATTTGGGACTTTAAAAGACTTATAATTAATTTTAGATAAAGGAAGAAAATAAAAATATTCTACTTCAAAATGTGTAAGATAAAAGCTAATGCTATGTTAAGAGGTAAATACATTGACCTTTCTTATATTAGAAATCTGAAGGTTCAGTGTAATGAGCCAGAAATTCATCGTAAGAAGGCAGAAAACATAAGCCATAATAAAGCTAGAAATAGAAGTAATTAATAAAGGATTCAGGAAATCAATAAAATTAAAACTGAAAATTATCACCCAAACGAGGCTTAAAAGAGCCAAAAGTTAGTAACTAAAAATTTGCCCTAAAGAAAAAACACCATATTCAGTTGACTTTAGATATGAGTTCTTTGTAATGTGCAAGTAACAAAAAATTTCAGCTTAGCCTTTTCCAAAGAATCAAAAAAGAGAAAATATTCCAAAATTCATTTTCAGTGGCTAGCATAACCTTAAAGCCAAAACCTAACAAAAACAATGCAAGTAAGGAAAGAGAAACTAAACCCCGGAATCTGTACAAAAAGTCATTTAACTTGACCAGTTTTTGTTTATTCTTAGAATAGAAGTTTGCTTTAATATTAGAAAATCTACTAGTTTAATTCACCATATTTAAAGAATAAAGGAGAAAAAATACGCTTTTGAAAGTAGCATAAAAATCAGTAAGTGTGATGTATATATATATATATATATATATATATATATACATATGATATATATATATATATCATGATAAAAAACACTTCAAACTAAGAGTGAAGGGGAACTTCCTCATTTCATAGGAGGCATTTGAAAATCCTTAACATATACTATACTTGATGGTAAAACTGGCAAAATGTCCATTCGGAATCAGAATTAAGACTAGCCTATGACTCCCATTCTTGCTCAATACTGTATTGGAAATCTATTGTTAATGTAGTAAGGTAAGAAAAAATAATAAGGAATGATGGAAAATTGTCATTACTTGACAATGATACTGTTAACCAAAAGAATATGTATATGATTATTAGAATTAACAAAAAAATTATGTTATTGAATTAAAACATCATCATAAGAAAATCAATTGCATTTCTATAAAATGTACAAAAGAACATATTTACCCTAGAAGCAAAACCCAAATTGCAAATAAAACTAACATGAGATATAAAAAGATGTAATGATACAGCACTTTTTTTTTCTTTTGAGGAGATAAAAATAGACACAGCATTTCTGCACAAGAACAAGTTAGAACATTTACCCATTATCAAAAGTTAATAAGAAGCTGTAAAAGTTAAGACAGCAGCATATTAGAGCCTGGACAGACAGTTCAATGGAACAAAAGGAAGAACATAAACTCTCACTGTAGCACGTATGGAAACTTGAATTCTGACAAAGAAGCAACTGCAGATCAGTTGACAAAGGATGAATATAAAATAAATAATAGTAGGACACTTGGATATCTGTATGGAAAAATATTTAAATTGGATATCTCTCTGTCTCCATACCCCCAAATAAGTTTATAGCTGGATTAAACACTTTAAGTAAAACATATCAATAGGATTTTTAAAAGACAGAATGGAAACAAAAAATGTGTTATCCTGAGGTAAGAAGTTGTTTATTAAATAAAGCATAAAAATTCTATCCATTGAGAGCCTAATAAAAATTATTGCATTAAAATTAAGACATTGTTTATGTCAAAGACAACACAAAAGAACAAAAACATAAATCACAAACTAGTATGAGACATCTTGCTACATATAACAATGATCACATTAGCATTCTATAGAGCAATGCAAAATGGCAAGAAAGCCCATAGAAAAATGAACATTGATATGAAGAGAAAATACAAGTAGCCTGTCAGTATATGCACAGATGCTCAACATAATTTCTTGTTTAGGAAATGCACATTGGAGTCCTAATGAGATATTTCACAATTGGTTGATAGGCAACATAGACTAGAATGGACTTAACTAGACTCAGATCAACTCAACTAGACTAACTAGACTTGACTGCAGTAGAAATCTGGATACAATTCTCTTTTGGCAAGATTTGGAACAATAGGAAGTCTCATTGCTGGCAGTGTTCATGCCATTCTTACTCATATACCGTAAAAAAAAAGAAGTCTTGCACAGGTGCCTTAGGAAATGTATAGGAATGTTCATGATAGCAGTCAACAAATAAAAGGAATACAAATAGCTATCATTAATAGAACAGATAAATTTTGGTGTAATTAATTATTCTACAGAAGATCATACCTCAGTCCAAGTTAATTACAAAAACATGAATCATCATGGATAAATTTCAAAGAAAAATAGTATTAAAAGAAGTAGGTAACTCACTGAGAAATCTAAATACCCGTATCCTATTTATCTTTTATGTGTGTACCATTTATAAATAGGGCAATGTACAGTATATTTTCTAGGTGTAATTATCTGGGGATGTGTACATAGATGTGATTTTCTGATGATAATTCTTTGGTGAAGCATGCATGGCTACAAAGTATACGGATTTCAGGGAAGTGATTATCTGTGCGGGGTGGGGGAGGGCTGTGATCAGGGAGGAGCTGACAGTACCCAGTAAGAGACTAATGGTGTTAAATTTCTTAAACTGGCCATATGCAGTTGTTAATTTTATATATTCTATTAATAGGATGCATATATTTTATGTATCTTCACATGTATAACACATTTTACAATAAATATCTTAAGTCACTTGAAAAAAGACAAAAATGTTTTAAAATGAGGCAAAACTATTGTGCAAAATATTATGCAATTCTTTTTAGATCAAAGGGGAAAAATAAGGCCTTCAAGGATAAAATCTAAGTAGCTAAATAAACATATAAGTTCATTTGTGTCGACATCTTGTTTTCTTTGTGCTCAGCAATAAGCCAGCTTTTGGCTCTCAGATTAATACACCATTTTTCCCTGTTGGGATATTTCTCCTTTATGTTCCACTTGAAACCCTCTAACTTCTCTGCCACTTCTTACCTACTTGCCTGTAAATTTGTATTTTCTTATAAGATTCAGTTCATCTATTGCCTCCTCTGAGAAAGATCCTTGAGAAGCCTCCGTAGTTTGGCACAACTGCCTCTCGGTCTCCACTAGGAT
Source organism: Manis javanica (assembly GCF_040802235.1). Taxonomy (NCBI): domain Eukaryota; kingdom Metazoa; phylum Chordata; class Mammalia; order Pholidota; family Manidae; genus Manis; species Manis javanica. Next base: position 68,946,590 of record NC_133162.1, read on the forward strand.
CCTGATGTATTTCTGTCATTGCATCTTCAGTATGGAGTTATTATTAATGTGTGAATATTGTTCCCATTTGACTATGAACTATCTGAAGGCAGGGAGGGAGCTGTGTCACTTGTTCCTGGACCACCCTCTCTGAGCATTATTCCATCCTGTAGGAACCCAATATGCCTTTATCCAATGAATGGAAGGCGGGAAGATACTGACTTTCTTTGTTCTTGAGAAGCTTAATCATGAAGATAGTATAAACATAAAAAGTTGAATAAGAGATTTTAATAATAGTGTAAGACTATTTGAGGCAAATATGAATGGCCATCCAACACTATAAAATTGTTCTCCAATGAATGTTGTATAATTAAAACGATGAATTTTTAGAAAAGAAGGTGAGTGACAGCCAAGGGTTACACTTCAGCTCTGTTATTTACTGGCTGGATAAACTTCACTTCCTTATCTGAAAAGCACAGATGATTATTCTGCTATGCCATTAGGTTTGGGGAGGATTAAATGTGATAATGCTGGTGAGCACAGTGCCTGACACATGGAAGTGCTCTCATGCTCCATGGGTATTATTTCTTCCAAGGTTGAGTGTTAGTAGAAGGCTGTAAAGAGCTGGAGTTTGAATAGGAACGATTTAGATAGGAAGGGATACAGTTTACAAGTGCAGTTTACTTAAGGGAAAGTAAGAAAGGTATGAGGCTGGTATTTATTGAACCTCTTCAACACCCTGATTGCCTGACCAGGCAATTTGCTGACATCTTACTTTTCAATGCTTATAAGCAGCCCCGAGTAAGGTTCTACCATCCCCAGTTTACAGACAAGAAAAATGAACCTCAGAGAGTGCGAAGCACATGTGTAAGATCACACAGTTGGTGTGACCAGACTCCAAGGTGGTCTGACTTCCAAGCTCTTCAGGAGATGGCTGGGGCCAAAGGGGAGGCAGGGATGGGTAGGAGGGTTTCTGTGTCTGGCAAAAGCTGAGGCTGGATTGTGAATGGATTTGTGAATGCACATCATCTTATTTCCCATGAAATGCCTGTTTACAGTTGTAGAACATCTAAAAGTGGATTTTAATGAGAAGAACGATGTTTTGATTTCCTACATAGAAATACACGTGAACTTTGATATACTATACTTAAAATACATAACTGAAAACAGCTGTTTTCAAAAAAAATCAAAGCTAGTACCTCTAAATGTGGCTTGTAAGTCTGCTAACAATCTCAAACTAGATTTAATGTCATGTTGTTACAACAAACTGTTTGGGGAAGTAATCAGCATGGAAGGTTAGCTCTTTCTTCCCAAAGGATTATAGCAGGGATGAAATTCATTAAGTTTGAGAAACCTACTCTTCTGGGAGTTGAGTTGGAGTCCCCACCTCAGAGTGGCAAATGGCATTGCATTTTAAAGAAACCTGGAGTCTTTATTCTTCTTGGCAGCAAGTCCCATGCTCATGATTAGCAGGAGTCAGTCATCTGCTGAAATCATCCTGGTCCTTCACTGACTCTAGTTTGGTCCATTTCCATCCATCTGCTCATGTGAAATGAAATTTGCTTTTATGAAGGGCAAATGCAAAGATCACCAACTCGGGAAGCTTTTACCATCACAATGCACTGTTTATATCTCTGAAAAAGGACTTGATTAAAATGCGGCAAAATAGAGTCTTTAAAATGTGAGTAATGTATACTTATATGAATGTGCAAGTGCTTGTGGAAGAAGCAGCATTTGGAAGTTCTGAATATTTGCTTCAGAATTTTTAATTAGACTTGAGTTAAATAGCTTTTGAGCAACAAATAGATGTTCTTAGACTATAATGCTTGAGAGAACTGAATTATTTAGATACAAGAAGTATAACTGCTAAATGATGTAAGATGGTTAAATGTCCAGATGAAAGATAAAATGTATTGCTCCATGACTGAATTCATAGCACTACACAAAAGATCCATCTGGAATATAATTGGCAGGTCACAGAAACAAACCTGAGTTTTCCTTGATTTTGATCTCCCTATTTCTTGAATGAATGGTGCTTTTAAAGTAACTAAGATGTCTTAATGTATAAGGCAATGATAGATATGTTTCACTCTCTAACTGTAAATGATATGGTGATTTAAGGCATATTAATGCTATTGTAATGATGGAGGGTGGATATATTTACTTAGCACTTACTATGAAGAGGAAGACCTGGTATAGGCCTTATAGCCCAGTGACCTGAGACCCTCTCCTGGGCACCACACTTTAAGGCCTCTAATCTTGTACAGCACTTTCTTAGCCTTTTCAAGGGGAGGCCAGAAGCACCAGAGGTTAAAGCCCCAAGAGTGACCTTCACCCAGTGACACATGACAGTTGGATGTAAATCCCCCAGCTCCTTGCCCCACAGTGGGACTGTCACGAGATGCATGCCACACAGTCTCTTAAGAGCATTCACGCTGGGGTTGAACCCTGGATGTCCACAGTGGTTAACTGCTCATTAACCCACCCTTTATTGGTTTCCTCTCTTCCCTTTCTCTTTCTGCACACCTTCCCAGTGCTTCTGGGATCAACTCTGAAATCCTCTCAGAGTCCAGCTAAAACAAGGAGCCAAGAGGATGTGCCTGATAAGAGTCCACGTCCTTCTAGTACTACCCTCCTCATGTTAGGGAGCCCAGAACTGTCTATTCAAATGTCTCCAGATGCTCCCAAGGCCTGCTGAAGTCACCCTCTCCATCAGGTCTGACTTCTGAGAGCCAACCTCGTAGCATTATGCACACCTCTAGGCCCCAAATTTGGAATAAGCTTGGACATGCAGACTGATTGTCCATACACATGTTCACATGCTCATGTCAAGGAGGCATCTGGTGAGAGGAGAAAAGGGGCAGGCTCTGGGCCCGGGGCCATCATTTGCATTCTTGTTTTAGAATTCTCAGACACGAGGGGTGGGCCTGAATGGCAGAAGCGCTGACTCAGTCTCATAGGCTGTGGGCTTTTCTCTGGATCTCACCAGCTAGACACAGTGAGTTACTGGCTAGTGATCTGACTGTTCCGGTCTTTAACTACAAGAGTGAAATGAGAGACATATATAAATTTATTTATAAGGTTCCTTTAAGATTGTAGGTTCTGACAGTGAAAGTCTTTAAGAGAGCAATTCTCTTACACAGAAGGGACACTTACAAATTCCCCTTTAATTTCTGGCTAGAAACTCCTGGATGAGTTAAGGTTCTCAAGATGCCTGCTCTAGGCCTCTTCCTGCTCTTGGTTTAAAGAACACCGAGTCCAAAGGATCATGGGTAATGGCTCTTATAATTTAAGTAAAATAATGGTGACAAGAACTGTACTTACAATATGAACACAACTGTGAAAACAGAGACAAAATATATGACCAAGGAGAGGGACTTACTAATATATAAACAGTGGTTATCCTTTGATTGTAAAAATGTGGATGATATTTTTTCTGTGTTTTACCTTTTCCTACCTCTGCTTTTCTTAGAATCAGTAACTTTGTTAGCATACATACAGATGAACCTAGAAAAGTATTCAAGAATAAAATTGTCACTCTTATAGCCATATGTAACAGTTCAGAAACCAGCATGTTCTTTTATTCTAAAAAATAGCTTCAGTCATTGACAATAACTACTGTTTAAAGGGGTAAAGGAATAGGTCTGGGGAATTGTCTTTTTAAAAAGTAGAATTTCTGTACATTTCAGTGTACCTTCAAGAAAATTTTTTATCAGAAGCACTGCATAAATCAGAGCTATCTTCAAATCCTAACTGGCAGGTCACTACTGTAAGGGTAATATAAGGTAGAAGAAATTACTGAGGTGGGTGACAGGAGGGTTAGAAAATATCAAAGCTAATCACAAAGCATATGGAAGTTTCATTATACCTGTAGTATAATTTCTAGTCATCAAAATAACAATACTACTATTAAATGCACACACACTTTATGACTGACAAACTTTTTTCCTCAAATGTTATCCCATTAATATGCCATCACTCCAAGTATTATAAGTACCTTGAAGATTATTAACTTTATAATGCATGCCACAATCTCTTTGAAAATAAACATGGACTTCCTGTTACTGATATTATGTAGATATCTAGAGAAATAAAATCTAATTCCCAGACAGATATTAATAACAATTGCTACTGAGAATATTAGTGTAGGTAAAACTGTATTATTTCCAGAATCTCTCGCCTGGCCTTAGTGCATCTCCATACCAATAGGCATTGCCAAGGGGTGGAGAGAAGTAGCATCTCCATATCAATAGAGGGAGCAAGGGTATATATAACTGGACCAGAGAAGTCTGGTGGGGCCCCTTTTTGCAGCTCAGTGGTGAGAGACACGGTTGAGCAGAAGTGGGCGACTGCTTGTAAGCAATAAACGTATTTCTCCCACTTTCTTTCTTCCTTTGACTGATGCAGTTTCAAAGGTAATTTGCCCCAAGCTGTGAGAAAGATTTTCCCTTGGGAGTTAAAATAAGAAATAGTAATGACATTTATATTGATACTCTGCTAAACATTTTACATGCATTATCTCATTTTTAAAAATCACAATGATCTTATAGGGTTGATAAAATTATCTTCTATTTTATAAATAAAGAAAATGACAACCAGAGACATTATGTAACTTTTCCAGGGTCACTCAGATAAGAGCTGAAAATCTAGTCATATCCTAAAAGCTAATGTCCTTATTTGGATAAGAATCTGTGAGGTTACAAGCATTTTGATGACTGGATTTGTTTAAAAGAGAGTCTTAGTTTTTACCTGCCTTTGTTTTGTTTTTATTGGTAGTGAATTGGTATTGCTGACCAGGATAACATAAAATGAGACCTCAGGTTTAAAACTCTAATAAGAACTATGTAATCACCAAACCAGTTTAATGAGGAAAATGGAGATTTTACCAAAACTTTGAGAGCTATTGTAAATGTTTCAACTAATAAATACTACCAGAACTATCTAGAAGCATTCATTATGAAGTCTGAGTTTATTTAAAGTGAATAGAGGTTTTTCATTCTCTCTTACACAGAGGACACTTACTTTTGGGCATTTTGATATGTCAAAGAAACGGTTATAATTTAAACAAAACAGCACATTTGTTTGGCTTTATCCCTTATTTTTCAAACAAGTTTTAAATTTATAATTATAGAAAATTTAAATTATTTGTCTTTAATATGTGTCTCTCAAGGCTTTGTTATTTGTGTGTGTGTGTGTGTGCGTGTGGTGTGTGTGTATGTGCGGTGTGTGTGTGGAGTGGGGGGGAGGGTGTGTGTATGTGCGGTGTGTGTGTGTATGTGGAGTGTGTGTGTGGGGGTGTGTGGTGTGTGCTATATGTGTGGGGGAGTGTGGGGTGTGTGTGGCGTGTGGTGTGTGGGGTGTGTGTGTGTGGCATGTGGTGTGTGGGGTGTGTGTGTGTGTGGTGTTTGGTGTGTGTGTGGGGTGTGTGTGTGGCATGTGGTGTGTGTGTGTGGGAGATGGCATGTGGTGTGTGGAGTGTGTGTTTGTGTGTGTGTGTGTGTGGCGTGTGAGGGGAGTGTGGGATGTTTGTGTGGCATGTGTGTGTGTGTGTGCTGAGTTCACTCATGCTGTCATTGCCAGCAACCACACCCTGTGGGATCATTTCAGACTCTCAGAGCTGAAATACATCTTTTGTCGGGAGCCAGTCCAAACTGCCCGTCTGATGGCACTGCCCAGACGCTCGGAAAGAAGGAAGCACATAGCCGATTACTGAAAGGAGCATCCCCGCTGTCTCCCCTTATTATTATTATGGTGTTTGGAAATGTTGTTATTGGTCACTTATACACCTAAATTAGAAAACCAAATGTAAAATACCTTGGGAGAAATGTCAGAGGCAAGACCCCGCTAATTCTCCAAGGTGATAAAGATACCTCAAGACAACTGCTGGGCATAGAAGCCACGGGGCATAAATCTGAAAAGAAGTAGAAAACTAACCTTTTCAAAGAACAAAGAACAAAGAACATTGCTTCTCTCTCACTTACCAACTTCACATCTCCCTGTATGGCCCTGGAAGATGGCGGGTTAGTCAGAGATGGGTAAGATTCCTCAAGAGGGGAACAACCTAAGACAGGCACAGTCGCAGGGGGGCCATCAGGTGAACAATAGGGGGTCAACAGAGGTGAGGCTCAGAACCTTATCCCCCCCAGTTTTGAGAGAAATCTCTGCGCCCATGGCTGTTGTTGCCCTTGTGTCACTAGGATCAATACCCAGTTTATAGGCATGGATCTGACAGTCTACACTTGCTTTCCTACTGCACTAAACTCTACTTTCCATCTTTATTTTACATTAAGATTTGAATTTTTTTATGGAGAAGTAAACAGTGTTAAACATCTTTCTATTAGAAACCATAATCTTTATTACTTTCACCTACTACTTCAACATTTTATTAAAAAACAATAGGAGGGGGATGCAGATAAGATATTGGAAACAAGTATCAAGTTATAATAAATAAGAATTGTTTGAGTGGGTTCCAGTTCCCTTTCCACACCCAACTTGGCCCCGTGAGGAATTTCTACATGACTCCTAGACCTGTTGGGTCCTGGGGAATAATAGAACAGTAAAGGAAGGTCAGCATGAATGATGACCTGTAAAAAGGGCCTGGCATGATTACAGAGGCTCTCCCAATAAGAAAGATCACTACCACAGATACTACTGTAAATGGTTTAAGGAAGCTCTAAGGCAGACATGCCCCTGCTTCCCCCCTAGGAAGAGAAGTGGCCCGACTGGGCCCCTGTGCCTTCTGATTCAGGGGTCGTCATCCCCTGACCTCATCCCCCAGGTGCAATGCTTTCGTCTATGAAACTGGGCACCTGCCCAAGAGTACAGAGTTTCCAGTTCCCACAATTGCAATCAGCTTAGTCTTGCTACACTACTTTAATGATACACTGTTTTGATGTTTTTCTTTAAATCTGCATGTAATGCTCTAGACCTAGAAAAATAGACTTAGCTCTATTTGTTCATCAGATGAATGGTAACCATGGCTATTTTAGAATCAATAATAAGGAAACTGCAAGTAAGGCCCAGGTGTGAGGGAACAAGTCATGTTTGTCCCAAGACCACCAGGGAAGCCAAGCAGACATAGTGCAAAAAATTAATGATTGCTAAGGCGCCAATAATCTAATCTCTAAAGAGTGACCTTTGTGTGAACATTTTTTCTGAAAGAATCAAATGATCTAATCTTTGTGAAACTGCATCCTCAAAACACATATAACCTTGCTAAACTTCAATAAAACAGGCCAGGCTCAGCTTTTGCTAGTGTGTTTCCTTATTCATTCCATCAGTTGCCAATGCCGTTCATCCTTCAGGGACCCCTGGACTCGCTGGAGCTGGACTCTGGCAATCTTATTTTTTGAAACAGAGCTGGTGCTAGAGCTGGGAAAGCATAAGGAAATATGAAACTAGTTTTTGTGTGCGTGAGTGTGCCTTTTATTGACCACTGATCCAACTCCCTCACACCTCAGAGTGGTGAATATGGCTAGAATGTGGGATGATGAGAGGCCAGAAGAATGGAAGCTGAAAAGACAATTCACAAAAGGTCCTGGAATCCTTCCTACACAAACCCCCAGAGCCCTCCTCCTTGTCAGAAAGGACGCTCCTGCTCTCTCTGTGATGAACCTTTCACCTCCACTCCCTCCAAGTGATTGGAAGGCTCCTCAGGAAGATAATGGGCCCTTTAACGATTCCCTGTAGCTGTTAGTTAAACAGCTGCAGAATGGTACCTGCAGAACAGGTGAAATTTCTTAAGCACCAACAGTGAATTGAACACAGTGGGATAAGGTCAAACTGAGCAGCAGATGGCTAAAATTATACGTGAAAGTCATTTATAATTCTGAAGGAACTTGGCTGTCATGTACATATCCATGTTTAAGTTATTCAGATACCTCGTATCAGTCCTCCCAGTTTGCAAGTCTTAGGATTTCATAGTCGGTTTTAAAACTGGTGTTTGCTTTTATTTAGAGACACTGTCTTACAGATGAGTCCCAATCTGATTTAAAATAGACCCTTTCTATTAGCTTTTCCCTTCATTTTAGGTCTAACATGTATCTATAGCTAAATGCATTAGTGGATAGATGAATATATACATATATAAACAGTTATAACTAACAGAAAGATGTATTTGAGGCCATTTCTAATAACATTATTGTTTGCAAATATATTTTATATCTCATGTATTAACATTTTTTACAAAAGATGAATTATAATTTTATACATATTATTATATGTATACATATTATATATATACGCAGATATACATAGGGCATATGTATATATCAATAATAAGGACAAGCAAGACTTCAGACAAAAGGAGGGAAGGCTGCCCCTACGTATGTGATAGGTTCAGTTTCTGCACATACCTTGCCATCCCCATCCCACTCAGGCTTGTCATTTTACATTGTCAGCTGGTGTTTTAACTACTTTCTTTTCAAGATGCAAGGTAGAATTTCTAAAATTTCAGATGTGCTCTAACAGACTGTGACATGGTAATCCCAGGTCCCTTCAGCATGTCATGGATACTCATTAATCGTTTAACACAGCAGACAGTTGCCCTCTCTGCACTGGGCCACGTGAGGAGCAGCATTTAAGCATGAAAAAAAGGGAGCAGGATGGGGAAGATATTTCGTGCAAAAGGCATCAAAGCAATGATATGCTAGAAGTAGGAAAGCATGTTGAAACACTGTTCCTCAATCACTTTTTCATATCACAGGAAACATAAAAAAGAAGATTTGGAAGGTGTAAAGGGTCACATTGAAGGATATTTGAGGCATATAAATGGGGTTTTGTAACAATATTCTTTTTATGATCTTTGTATTATATAATTGTGATAAAATATAAAGTATTAGTATATGAATTTCTTAGTTTATATAAATCTTCTACATACATGATTTTTAAAATTTGTAACAAGAAATTTAGGCTTGCTTCCATGAAAAATATTTTACATCAGACTTTATGATTGACATGGCCACATTCAATTCCTCATAAATACTCGTCAATGGTAATCTCTTCAGACTTTTGAATACCACTATAAACAAAGTAATACAAAGCTTAAACTCCTTTTACAACTATTCAGGAATGTATGGCAGTTGAAATTAGAGTTAGGAAACTAAAAGCCCTTCCCTTTTTTTCACTGACAAATGTAATGTTGAAATTTACTGTGATAATGCAAATTAGTATGTAACTCTATAAAACTTTTCTATATCAAGTACTCTGAAAATATGATGAAACTATATTTTATCGAATCACTTGGAGCGTTAGACAGTTACTCTACAGCTAGCTTAGATGCCACTAAATAATGAGTATCAGCCACAGGCAGACACATCCATTTAAGTGAAGCCAACATAAACTACACCACTTTGTTTCCCTGAATTCACACTCCCGCTCTACTTCCAGCCAGCCTCTTTGTGCACCCCTCAGTGCTTCTTTTTGCCTGCATTGTTAACTCCTCAAGCCTTTTTCTGTCATGGGCTGGTTGACATCTCCTTGGCCAAGCTCAGAAGCCATGTTACTTATCTTGTGGTCTCTCACAGGGCCCATGCATGATGTCCCTTTCTAAGGAGTCTCTGGTAATTTTCTCATCTCAAGATTGGAGGTGACAGGGAGCTTTAGACAACTCTCAAATCTCCCCAGACTTTCCTATATCTTAGGTGATCAATGTCTTTAGATTCACCTGTTAGCAATGGTTAAGAAACTCTACATTGGAGAATAAGATAAATGAACAAAAAACTAGGAAGTCAATAAAGTAGATGGTGGAAAGATCTCACAGGGTGTCAGTTGTGACAATGACATCAACGGAAATATCACTAGCTAATTTTTCTGCTGAGGGGTCCCAAGTGTTACTGAAACATAGCTGAAGACATGGATGGAACTGATTGGGCACAAGATTGGTTCTAACATAGACAAAATTTGAGGACTTGAACAATAAAAAAGTTTTTCAAAAATTTTCTCTATCATGTGGAAAGGATGATCTAAATTTATAGTATGCATAGCAAGTGTGCATACTTCACAGTTCTCAAGAATGTGGAAAATGCATCACTGAATTGTGTTCTGAAACTGATTTTATACTTTGATTGGCTTGAACTCTTTAGTTGGTAGCATTTTTAAAAGGAAGTGAGGATATTGATGTTTATCCAATTTGGCAACATCTGCGTGTTGCATTCATACTAAAATGTCTTTTTGATCTGCAAAACCTACAAATGACCATAACCATAAATGTGTGTTCAATGCATTGTATTTGTAGCATTGATCACATTGGCTTTGTATCTTGTCAGTTGTTCTATAACTTAATCTGTTCTCTCTCCTTTAATTTGTTGCCTACCCATCCTCTCCAATGCCTCAATATGTCTTCTTTGCACTGACAGTAACTATTGAAAGATTTTTCTTCATTTCAACAGAATGAAGATGTTTGTTCAGAAACTTGGCTACTAAACTAAGGCCTTTGGCACCAAAATTCTCCATTTTTATTTAAATCTATTGTCATATGTTTCACTGTTTCAAATGTTCTATGTTTTTCGGCATACTATTCCTGTTAAGTTGTTCAGTAGCACAATATCTTGAGGAAAGCTTGCATCTCTTCTTTGGATTACATTTTCTTTCAGAATTGGTTCTCACTTTGCTTGCTTTTTGAATTGTGATTTCCTTCATTCCTTCTGACACCACCCCCCTTTAACTTTCCTCCTTTCTCTTTAGAATTTGAATAGTTACTGTCTTAGTCTACTTGGGCTGCTATAACAAATACCATAGACCAGGTGACTTAAACAACAAACGTTTATTTCTCATACTTCCTGGGGCTGGGAAGTCCAAGACCAAGGCGCTAGCAGGTTTGGTATCTGGTGGAGTCTACTTCCTGGTCCATAGATGGCTATCTTCTCTCTGTATCCTTACGTGGTGAAAGGCACAAGGGAATTTTCTAGGGACTCTTCTATGAAGGTACTAATCCCATTCATAACCTAATAACATCCCAAAGGATGTTGCCCTCATAACCTAATAACATCCGAAAGGCCTCACTCTACTAATACCATCACATTGGGGGTTAGAATTTCAATATATGAATTTGGATGGTGGGGGGACACAAACATTCAGTCCAAAACAGTTGTCAAGTTATTTCTTTAAAGAGCAGCTCTATGTGAAACTTCTATTTGATCAGGGCACTGAGGAAATGCTCTTCTGACCTCATCCAAGTTGTCAATAATGTTTCTGTCTTTCCTTTGAGCTGCATTTACAGGCTAATTTTTTTTATATCCATATTCCTATATCCTGAGGGCAATGGAGTAAGATAGAGGGTAGCTTAACTGTGGCCTCTTATAGTCTATGGTGGAAATCAGGACCAGAGTATCTTTACCAAAATCCTATCAAAATTATTAAACATGACTTACAACACTAAACCATGAACCTATCCTACTCTTGCGGGCTCCCTTCATACCCCTAATTCAGTATATTATCCTAGTAATTTCTGCCTCTGTTGAGCTATATTATATATGTATATATACAAATATATGTATTACATACATATAGGTATAATTACATATATGTATTACATATGTGTGTTACATATGTATTATATATGTGTAATATATTTAATATGTGTATATTATACATATATATAATAAAATACACATGTGTTTTGTTATATGTATTTTATATAAAAGAAGTACTCCTATTCTTAAGAGCATTTCCTCAAATTTTCTCTTCAAAAATTGAGTGGGGCAACTACCACAAATCCTCAGGTATTTATTCCTTTTTTTTCATCAATACTAACTCTGAGGAGAACACATAGGGTTCACAACTTCACACAGCATATTATAATCTTTATTTCTTTCCTTAGCAGCAGTGTTAAAAACTCTTGTGGCATCAGACTTGCTCTATGTTCAGTCCCTATTCCTTGCTCATTACTACTAGTGAAACTTTGACTTATTAAAATACTGAATTCTACAGGTTTTGAGGAATAAGACTTGTGATATGGCTTGACTCAATCATCTTTATCAAAATTGTAGTATGTTTTAAGATAGCTGAACAGTTTGATGTAAATGTAGCTTCAGGATTTTAAACATTGGGAGCACAAAAATATCAAAAATCTTGCTTGTTGCTGCATTATCAACTAGAATTTTGAGACCACAAAAAAATCATGAAATTTAAAGTAAAACATATTCAGTTAGACACATGGTTTTGTCACTTAACATGATCAACATTATTCTAATTTGCTCTCTAACATTTTTGTACATAGGACAATGCATTAATCAAATAAAACTCAGGCTTTTCTTTATCTTTGAATGGCTCTTTTCTAGAAAGAGAGAAGCACATAAAACCACCTTGTCATCAGAAAAGCTAAAAAAGTGGTCTACAGAAGTGAGTTTGAAAAACTATTGATTCTTGTGCTTTTTTCTTTCATAGACCCTTTGGAGCACATAGTGGTGATAATACATATATGAGAATAAAGAATGACTTCATTATGTCTTAATTAGTAATTTTAATACAGGTGAAAATAATACAAATGAATAGGTCCTTACATTGCATTACACAGAAAATTGTAAACTGCCATCAATACAAACTCATCTGGGTTAACATATCTGTTATTCTCAATTATCTCAAGAACTAAGAACACGTTCTTGATCCCGTGCCTCACCAAAGAGGAGGTCTCTCTGAGTGCCACGCACCCTTCAAATCTCCAGTGCCACAGGGATTCTCTGCTGTCTCCTTGAGGTTCCAGTCAACTGGGGAATAAATTCTTAAGATTATTTCTTTGAAGGTTTAAAGTAATACCTGACTATATTTATATTACATTAAGCAGAAAGATTCTCGAAGATCTCCTTATAGAAATTCATATTTTGTGGAGTTGGAGTTGCATTCTGATTTCTCAACTTTCTAGGACATTTAATTAAATCCACTTTTAACACTTTGAGGATCATGGAGTCTATTGTATTTTCATCTCTTCTGAAGTCCTTTCACATCTTGATCAATCTTTTATTAATTGAGAGATACAATGATATAGTCTGTCTGGAGGCTATGAGGAAGCACTGATGGAATAAAAGAGATGTTAATTTATCATGAATTATTTAAAGGGCTCCAGTGCTTAAACCAAAGTCTGTATTTTAATAAATGGGTCTATGGAACCTTTGTATTGTTTTTGAATAAGAAATATATGTCATGTATATGATATAATATGTAATATATAGTATGATATGTATCCTTTGTACACTATTCACTTCTTTCCAATACAGGTTTCCCATTTAATTCCACAAATATTATTTAAGCACTAACTGTATGCATAGCTACATACTACTTATATATTCAGTATTTATATAACTATGTATGGTAGCTCTTGCTTAGGAAGGCATGGAGTCTAATGTGTGGAGAAAATATGTAAACCTATGGAACTGTTTAAACATGTGTCGATCAAACTATGCAGGCAGTGATATAATTATAGCTTTGACTCTCACCCTGACTTCTGACCTTTATTAGGCCTGTCCCTTTGGCAAGCTATAACCTTTCCTTGAGCTAGGTTTCTCATCCTTAATGAACTCATTTAAAGAACTCCCTTTAGGAAGACACTGTTTCTACATAAAGTGTCTACATGGCATGGTGTTTGGAGTAGCTTCTCAATAACAGAGTTACCTATCCTCTTCCTTTTTCCATCCCACTAATGCACTGCACAAAAAACTTTCAGATAACTGTATATTTCACCAAAAAACCAGTTCACATCACTATGCGAGGCCAGAGGCAGAAGCTACAGTGAACAGACTGTCTCAGCTTGGCCTGTGAGTAGATAAGCTGTTAACAACTCACTTGAGAGACACAAGTTGCCAAACGGTGCAGGATGATGTCCCAGTGATGACCAAGACATTGGCAGTTAAGTCCACAGTGTGTCTTTACGCCTGTGATTCATATCAAGGAATCCAGAGTGTTCCCCCTGAATAGCAGTCCCCCTGCATCCCCTGCATTTTGCAGTACACCTTGACCCGAAGGGAAGATACACCGAGACCTGCCAAGTTCTGGGCAAGAAAAGCTCTAATTCATTGTGTTAAATGGCAAAGCCAAGGAGCTGGTGATTTATGGCTGCAAATTATCATGTTGTTCCTTAGTGGTAATTACTGCTCAACCCTGAAATAAAATGGTAATCAGTGTGGGAAAATGAGAACACCTACACTGGCTCCATGCTATTCATCTGCAAACCTTTCATCCTGTCTCACTTTCCAGGGAAGCCAGGTGAGTGTGCTGTGCAGAGACATGCTTCTGGCCAGCTGAGCTGCAGCAGGACTCCAGTCAGGCAGAGAGGCTCAGCTCCAAGCCTAGATGCTCTCCGTTCCCAAGGAGATAAAAGGGCTGTGTTTGGACACTCTCCCAGAATATTCAGATTGTTTTCAGGGACAGGAGCTGTGGCAGTCAGGAGAATGATGAAGCCAGTAAAGGCAGGATGGTGCTGCATGCATAAAGAGATTGTAGCCCCCACTGCGCCAGCACTGTCCCCAGTATGCTCCAGTGGCCTGCTCGGACACCACTGTTGGCTAAGTCTCAAGAGACTGATGTCCACATCCTGCATCATGAGACTTGATTTCACTTTGAAACAGATGGCCAGAATATCATGAATTTCAGCTTCTTTGCTAATGCCACACTAAATATCTATGAAGTATAAACTGCCAGGCAAATAGATCTCCATTTCAGTCTGTCACAGTTGTTGCCTGAGGGACAACCTCCCATGGCAAGAAAGGGATGCTGGGCTTTGACATAAGGGCCTCTGATAGCATTTCACACAGGTGCTCTGAAGAATGCTATTAATGCAGGTTTACTGGCGAGTTTCTTGACAATACCATGCTCACTCAAACGCTGATGATGACAGTGAGATTTCCTTGCCATCCCATCATGGAGAAAGAGAGAAAACCAAGAGTTTCAACCCTTCTTGGGCGGATACACTGACTTTAAAATTTCTATTAATGGCAGCAGAATTAAAGCCTTTTACACCAGTGATTGTCATTCTTCGGATAGGATGGCAGATTTGCCTGCTGATTTTTCCATCTAGCAGAGCAAATAGAGGTCAGCGTAGATGTTCGCGTTCTTGCTATGCTGAAAGAGATGGAGGACAATTAAGATCTCTTTATGCCTACTTAATTCAGAGTTCTAAATCTTTACATAAATATGGACATTTTACTTGAACAGTTTTTATTTTTTAGAATAATTTTTGGTTAAGAGTAAAACTGAGCAGACAGTACAGAATTCCCATATAATCCTCCCCAACCACACAAATACACTTTTTCCTCTACAACATCTTGCATTAGTTACAATTGATGAGCTAATATCAGTACATTATTATATGGAAAGTTGTTCATTTATTTTAGGGTCTGTTCTCTGTGATGTACATGCTGAGGGTTTTGCCAAATGCACAATGTCATGTACCCACCATCACAATATCATGCAGAATAGTTGCACTGCCCTAGAAATCCCCAGTGCTTCACCTATTTGTCCTTTACTTTTTCCCCTAGGCACCATTGATCATTTTATTGTCTCCGTAATTTTGCCTTCTTCAGAATGTCACATAGTTGGAATTGTACAGTATGTAGCCTTTTCAGAGTTTTTAAATACTGTTTAACATTACTCAGTTAAGGTTCTTCCATGTCTTCCTGTGACTTGGTAGCTCATTTCTTTTTATAAATGAAGATCCCACTGTATGGATGTACCAGTTTGTTTATCCATTCACTTATTGAAAGACATCTTGGTTGTTTCCAAGTTTTGGGTGGTATAAATAAAGTTGCTATAAACATTCACATGTAGGGTTTTGTGTGGACATAAGTTTTCAACAAATTTGGGTAAGTAATTAAGAGCAAAATCTCTGGATCGTACATTTGGCTATGTTTAGTTGTGTAAACCTGCCAAATTTTCTTCTAAAGTGGCAGTACCATTTTACACCCCCAAAAATGAATGAGCGCTCGAGTTGCTCTACATCCTCACTAGCCTTTGGTGGTTTTTAAGTTTTCAGATTTTAGCCATTCTAATAGGTGTATAGTATATCTCATTGTCTGAATATGCAGTTCCCTAAAGACACATGATTTTGAGTACCTTTTCGTATGTTTTTTGCCAATTGTATACTGTTTTGATGAGATGTCTCTCCTGACCTTTTGTTTATTTTTAAAATGGGGTTGTTTCCTTATTGTTGAGTTTTAAGGGATTTTCATATATTTTATATACAACTCTGTTATCAGATAAGTGTTTTGCAAATATTTCTTCCCAGTCTTTAGCTAATCTTTCGTTCACTTCACAATGTCTTTCACAGAGCAGATATTTTAAATTTTAATAAAGTCGAAATGTTCAATTTTTCTTTCATAGATCATGCTTTTGTTGTTTGATCTAAAAACTAATCACCAAACTTTAAATCACATACATTCTTTTTTGAAAAGCTACTTACTATTCATTCAATTCCTTTAATAGATGTAGGCCGACTCATGTTGTCTATTTCTTCTTGTGAGAGTTTTCATACATTGTATATTTCAAGGATTTCATGAATATCATATAAATCATTCAATTTCCAGGCATAGAGTTATTCATAATATTCCTTTATTATCTTTTTAATGTCCATGGGATCAGTAGTAATGTTCCCTTTTTCATTTTTTTATATTAGTAATAAGTGTGTTCTTTTTTCTGAGTACCTGGCTAGAGGTTTATCGATTTTATTGATTTTTTCAAAGAACCAGCTTTTGGCTTCATTGATTTTTTTCCATGGATTTCTTGTTTGCAAGTTTATTTATTTCTGTTCTAATTTTTATTATTTCTTTTTTTATTTACTTTGGATTTAATTTGCATTTCTTTTGTAGTGTTCTAAGGTGGAAACTTAGATTATTGATCTTTAAATTGTTCTTCTTTTCTATATGCATTTAATGCTATAAATTTTCCTCTAAGAACTGATTTTGCTGTATCCCACAATTTTGATGTCATATTTTCATTTATTCTTGGTTCAAAGTACTTTTCTAAATTTCTTTTTATTGTTCTTTGATTCATATTATTTAAAAGTGTGCTGTTTAATCTCCAAAACCATTGGTATTTCCAGCTATCTTTCTATATTTGACTTATATTTTAATTCCATTTTGAGCTGAGAACATACTTTGTATGATTTTTATTCTTTTAGATGCATTAAGATGTATTTTATGACCCAGAATGTGGCCTATCTTGGTGAATATTTTGTATGAGGTTGAGAAGAATGTGTAGTCTGTTGTTGTTGGATGAAGTCTGCTGTAATGTCAGTTAGATCTACTTTGGCTACTGGTGTTACTCAGTCAGCTATGGCCTTACTGATTTTCTGTCTGATGGATCTGTCCACTTCTGATAGAGGGATATTGAAGTATCTTAACTATAAGAGTGGACTTATTTATTTTTTCTTGTATTTCTATCATTTATTGCCTCACAGTATTTTCATGTTGCTTTGACAGGTACATATCTTTGTACCTGTATGTGTATATCCTGCATCTATGGGTCTGTTTCTGTTTTGTTTTGTTTGTTCATTTGTTTTGTTTTGTTTTTAGATTCCACATATAAGTGAATTCATATAGTATTTGTCTTTCTCCCCCTGGCTTATTTCATTAGGACAAAACCCTCTAGGTCCATCCATGTTGTCACAAATGGTAGAATTTTATTCTCTTTATGGCTGAGTAATATTCCATTGTAAATGTACCACATCTTTATCCAGTGTCCATCGATAGATGGACTGCTTCCATGTGGTGGCTATTATAAGCAATGCTGCAGTGAACATTGGGGTACAGATATCTCTTCAAGTTATTGTATTCTGTTCTTTTTTAAATTCTTTGTTTTCAGTTTTATTATATCTTGCAGTTTATGAAGTCTCTATTGATGATCTTCAAGCTTATTGATTCTTTCCTTGAGTATGTCAGGTCAGTTGTAGAATCCATCAAAGGATTTATTTTTTAGGTTTTGTTTGTTTGTTTTTAGCACTTGCTTTTGATTCTTCCTTAGTTTCCATCTTTTTGCCTACATTACCCATTCTTGATGTTGTCTATTTTTTCATTAGATACCTTACGATATTAATCAGTTATTTTAAATTCTTGGCCTGATGATTCAAAAATCTGTTATATCTAAATCTTGTTCTGATGCTTCATCTCCTCACATTGCTTTTCTTTAGTTTTTATCATACCTTGTAATTTTTTTGTTGAAAGATGGACATGATGTATTAGGTTAAAGGATCTGACGTAAATAGGTATTTAGTGTGAGCTTTTAAGTTTACCTGGGTAGATATTAGGCTGAGTTTAAAATTTTCTGTAGTTGTATGTGTCAGAGGCTAAAATTTCCTCAGGTTCCCTTGTTTTTGTCTTATGAAATTGTTGGGGATCCTGCTAAAGCTATATCCCCAGGAGTTTTTCATCTCTTCGGGTAGTTTACATTCAGTCTCCAGCTATCTGTCTCTTGCGATTAAGTGTTCTTACCAGTTTCTGGCTGCTTTTGATCCTGGTAAGCTGTGATTCTCTATATTCACCCATCTCTCCAGTTTTAAAGTCTTCAGTTTGCCCTGTGTCTTCAGTTCTCTGATGACTCTAATAAGAGTTGCTCATTTTCACTTTGGCCAGCTTTTTTCTTGTTCGAAGGATGAAACAAATGACTTCCAAGTCTTTACATATCAGACAGGAAGCTGGAAGGTCTGTGGACATGTTTTGATAACTAAATATGAATTGATAAAAATTAGGAATAATTTGATAAGTAGAATGTCATTCATAGGATTTCAGTTTGAAATGCATAAATTAAAAAAAAAACTTAATGTCTTCCTTAATGAACAATAGTCCTGGCATGCAATGGCCTTTTTTGCATATTTTCTTAAAATTTAAGTACTGTGATAAATTTCCTAATCCCTGTGGCAATAATGCAATTAAGTGAGTTTTTTTGCCCTTCAAATAAAAAAATGTTACACAGAATTTTCCTTGTAGGATTTTGGCTAATCTGATAAACCCATATGTAAATATGTTTTATGAAAATCTACATCTTTTTAAACAGTCAATGCATTGTCAATTTTAGACTGGTTCCACAATTTAAACAGTATACACTAAATCTAAAATGGAAGAATGATCATTATAGGAAAATATATAAATGCATTACCAATTTTTATTATATTTTAATTTCTGTGATCTTGTATAATCAACATTTATTGTTCTGAAATCAAGAAAATTCTAGTAAAAAAATACTTATAAATTGTAGTGTTGGAGATCCTCTGAATAAGGCTGTTTCTTGTTTAAGTCACAGACTGGTACTCTTTCTTTTTTTAAAAAGAGACTTAAGGAAACAAAATAATATATACTTAGGTTTGGTTCTATTTGTATAAGGCTTTAATGGTTTAAAAAACACCCTTAATATTTGAGCAGATCTGTTATAGTTTATTTGTAATCATTCTCATTGTTATTTTTTAAGAATGGGCCAAAAATTAGAACTTCTATGCAACACTGTGGCAATGTTCCTATAGACCTATCTCAAATCACACAGATTTGTAGTGAGGAAAAATTCCCTCTATTCAGAGATGTGAGTGAACAGATGTATATTAAACATGATTGAACAGTGTAAAGATATTAACAATGACATTTTAAAAATGGTTATTAAACCATAAAAATTAACAGCACTATTGTAAATTCTCCACTTTGAATCACAGTTGGAATTTCTCCTGTTCAAGGATCTATTCAGACAGTAGAGCATACTAAGGAAATCTCCATTTCTGTCTAGCAGTGATGCTTATATGTTCCTCAGGGAACATAATCATATTGCTGAATTAATTGAGCTTTAAAGGACTTTGTCAGTAAAGAATTTGGTAAGGTGGGAGAAAATTAAGTGTGGGCCTAATATTAACCCACTGGAGGGGAACTAAAATAATTATAGTGAAGTTCCTTATTCCATAATATAGTACCAGAGTGGCTTAATCAGCTCACAAATCTATCATTTCCTAACTTAGGCTAAGTTTTTAGTAACTCTCCTGAGAGTATGATATCTTGACCAAAACAGCCACCACTGGCTATGAAGAATGCTTCACAAGAGACAGAAACTAAACAGAAATGACACTCTTAAGTAGAAATGCCGCAGTACCCAGGATCTCATGGAGCACATACTTTCCCTCCCCTGTGCAGAGCATGGTGTGCATTAGGGATATTTGGTTGACTTTGTACTTAATCTCCAACAGGTGGTACATCTATATAATTGGACCCTCTAGCCATAATCATACTGTTTTTTTGGCACCTGTTCCTTTCCCCCACTTCCCAATTCCTCTGATAGTCCTGAAATCTCAACTTCTTTCCTGTACTTAGGGTTGTAGCTGGGCTATATTTCTGGTGTATTTTTATAACATCTTCAGTATCCTAGATTAATTTACTAAACAACCCTCTAGTGGAAGACTCCTCCTGCCTAGAAGTCTTGGAGCTGAGCATTAAAACACTTGAAGCAAAATGCAGAAATTGGTGTTATCTCAAGTTGACTTTAACAGAACCAAACCCCTACCTACAACTCTGGACTAGATAGTAAACTGAGGCTAGAGTCATAGCCTTGACATGGGATCAGCTTAGTGCTTTTGCAGTGAGTTGAAATTGAAGAGTATATAAGAATATCTTCCCCAGGTTTTTTTAAAAACATCATAGCAAAGTAAGAAACTGAAAATTAACATTTTACCCTCTGAGATATACTCTAATCACCAGTGACAGATGTAAAAAATAAATGGCTAAGCTCCTTCACTTGGCAAGACTACACACCCGAGAGCAGGTTTTGTAAATATTTAACTTTTAATTTCCATTTGTTATACATGGCAAACATTCATAGAAGCAGTGAGAAGCAGATGCAAAGAGCAAAGGCTTTGTCTTCAGACAGCTCTGAGTCTGAATCCCAGTTCAATACCCTCCTCACCAGAAGACTGTCAGCAAGTGTTTTCATCTTCCTGAGACTTTTCTGTAAAGCATGCAACAGATGCACATGACACAAAGTTCTTTGGAAGGTTGAATAAAATATAAAATAAATACCATTTGTGATAGTGCTTGACAAGTAAAGGTTGCCACAGAAATAAGTTACTCCTCCTTTATGGGCATGCTAGATACTCTTGAGATCTTTCACATTCTGAATGATGCTGAGATCCTAACACCTGATGATTGCTGGTGAGATGTGGGGCACTGATATTTTGGTGGTATTTTTTTCTTTCCAAATTGAGGATACTGTCTTCATGGAGCTGGGTTCCCCTGTGTTGGTGACTCCTTACCTACAGGGAGCTCGGCCTGCAGGTCCAGATCTTGATCTCTGAAGCACCACCACCGAGCTTTGGGAAGGAAGGGAACTAGAACTTTTCAGCCATGAAGCTGTATAATAACTGACTTTCCTTGACTGCTCTGTGGCTTCATTTAATAGGTAGAAAAGGGGATAGTGACACAAATCCACAGGGTTGTTGTGGGAATTAATAGGAATAGTGTCATTTCAATGTTGACTATGGTATTTGGCACATAGTTCTTAGTAGGAGAACCTTTATTTCCACCCCTTTAAAATGCTGTCCAAAGTTAGCCAATAGAAGTGTGAATACATTCTGCCAGTTCATGTAGCAAGTTGATTAATGGTTGTGAGCGCTATGACCTTCTCTCAGAATGGGCTCCAAGCCTAGTTCCCTCCATGACGGAAGCCTTACCCCATGTTTTCGTGGTCCTCGGGAAAAACCTTGTGATCTAAGAGTTATAGCTTTTTGACTCTTGAGACTCCTTTGCATGAGGAGATTATTGTAACTTGATCTCTTGATATGGCAAGAAAAACTGAGTTCTTAGAGAAGAAAATCCTAGCCCCTCAGGTGAAATTGTTTTAAGGGGAAAAAAAAGAGGCAATCAGACTCAGCATACTTATACTAAAAATTATTCACTGTTTATCGGTAGTTAAAATTGTAGTCCTATATTTTATCTACCAACCCTACCATTCTGTGGTCTCTGAACTCTATTCAGGGAGTCATGAAGCCATTCAACCACTCACTGGACCCCAGTAAGCGTCTCTCTGGTGGGCAAGTTTCATATAGTGTGTGTGTGTGTGTGTGTGTGTGTGTGTGTGTGCATGTGTGTGTTAAATAATATTAATAAAAATAAATTTTAAGTAAATTTTAAAGATGATCTTTAGGAAAAAAATGTCCGAAATGGCACAAGCCATTATGAAATTCTCATTATATATATATGTAGAAAAGAAAATGCACCATTAGTGTATTTCATGACTGATATATCTTTAATTCTTTATGACTTATACTAAAGTGTCTGCAACTTTGAAATAAAGTACAGAATATCATAATTTGTATTAATACCCATTCTAGCACATATGACTCCATTTTGGCTAGTTGAGAATCTAAATATTTGCTCAGTTAGAAATGAACTTAACTTCTGGGGTATTCCAAAATTGACAGAATGCAAACACAAATTTCTGCAATTGCTGTTTTGAGATATTAGAATGAAAAAAAAAAGTGAAGATAGGTACTAGAACCAAAAATGTGCCAGGATAGAGAATATAAAAGATCTTCAAAATGTAAATAAGGAAGCCTCTAGTTTCAGATTTAACATATAAAGAGCTTGGAAGTCTTCACTCTCATCCTTCTAACCAGTAAAAACTGGACAAACTGAAACTCAATAACTATTTTTGGATATACTAGGCAACTGAATTTACAGGGCTAACTATCACACTAAGAACTAGAGAAATAGATAAATCCGGACAGTCAGCTGAGATGTGCTTACCTGGACAGAAGATGCTAGAACAATACACTGGAAGGATATCATAAATGATGTTTGATCAATTGCTGGAAGCTGAGTGTGGTTTATCATGAGAATGAGAAACCCCTCAGGGCTGTAGTCTTAGAAAGGCCCTCCATGCTTTCCTGGACTTTACTTCTAGAAACTTCACCAGAAGAACCTGATGGTTCTAGCAGGCAGAGGAATAGAGTCATCATTGTTGAGCCATGCCCAGAGCTGTCTCCATAGCAAGGCCTGCTCTCTAGAGGGAAAAGCTTTTCTTCACCCTTGTCTCCAGCCTGTTCTAAGCTTTTCTGTCTTGGAAGGTGGAATGGGGAGAAGTGAGGGATCTATACAAGAAGAATGTTGAGATGGTCAAAGGCCCATTAAAGACTAAAATTTTATCAATCAATTACAGAGCACTGATATGACCTCACACTTTATTCCCACAGAAACCAGATCCCAGTAAAGTAATAGGGGATCACAGCTGAAACAACTGGAAGAAACAGATTCTTTGTGAAAATAAATACTGAGAGAAACCCATGACTAAAACGGGAAGCAAAAAGGACCCTGGAGACATTTGAAAGCTCTGGCATCTGTAGATAAAGAAAAAATTGAACTCCTATCCAGATTAACACAAATCCTTCCCCAGGAGATATATTTATGCATTTTCTAATGTATAATACAATATGCCTAACTTTCAAGAAAAAATTACAAGAGTTGCCAAAAGACAATAAAAAAACATGGTCAAAAGAAACAAAGCCCAAGAACCAGACTCAGATATGACACAATGTTGGAATTATCAGGCAGGGAATTAAGTAACTATGACTAAAATTTCAAGGACTCTAAAAAATAGACAACATTCAGAAACAGAGCAGTAAGACGGGCAGAGCAATGGAAATTTGAAAAAAAGAATCAAAATGAAAGGCTAGAAAATATAAGTATTGTAACAGAATTGAAGAATGCCTTTGACAATCTCATAGTAGACTTAACATGACCAAGAAAAGAATCAGTGAGCCTTAAGATAGGTCAATCAAAACTTGCCAAACTGAAATGCAAAGAAAAAAAACCTCAAAAAACAGATAACAGTGCATCCAAAAACTATAAAATAATTTCCAAAGGTATAACATACATATAATTGGAATACCAGAAGAACTGAAAAAGGAGAATGTAGCAGAAGAAATATTTGAAATAGTAATAGCTGACAACTTTCCAAATTCAATGGCAGGCACCCGTCACACATATTTTATTATTCCAATTACATGATATTCTGGAAAAGGTCAAACTATAAAATAGTTAGAAACAAATATCAGTGGTTGCCAAGAGTTCTCAGGAGAGGAAGGGGAGGATGAATAATTAGGACTTTTAGGGCAGTATAACTATTCTGTATGATACTGTAATGTTGAATATATGGCACTATACTGTCAAAACCTGTAGAACTTTACAGCATAAAGGGCAGTCCTTAATGTATGAAAATGAAAAATAATCATATAGGAAGTTGGAGGACCCTCCTCCGATGGAATGCAGAATGTGGCAAAGAACTAAATGTATCACAAATGTGTGCAGCAACCTCACTGAAGGAGATGGAGAAAAAAGGTGTGTCTAAGTAACTGAGAATGACTGGAGTCTGTAAAACTAAAGGCTAAAGAAAGGACCTGTGTATAAGTACTGTACCCTAGTTGATAAAGTCATTTTCCCTCAGAGTGAAAAAAAGAGGTATGAGTTAGAAATTCTGAAATCACTATACATGTATAGTATGATTGACCATTTAAATAAATAGATGGTAGTTTGTGGAGCCAGTTTTAAAACTATTGGAGTAAGAGGTTATGAATGAATAAGGGGAGGAGGATAGAATGGTTCATGTGGTATTAAATTAA
Source organism: Manis javanica (assembly GCF_040802235.1). NCBI lineage: Eukaryota > Metazoa > Chordata > Mammalia > Pholidota > Manidae > Manis > Manis javanica. The sequence continues at coordinate 68,971,134 of NC_133162.1, forward strand.
GAGTTGGGTATATCAGTATGAATTATATGTGTGTGTGTATATATGTACATTTATATAAACTGATGGCTTTATAAAAATATATACACACATGCATGGGATAGTATATACACATGCATATCTTTACTCTCTCAGTTGAGAGAGCTAGAAACATTAGCACCCCAGTAGCCATAAGCGTACTCAGAACCCAAATCTTTATTTCTAATACCATTCTCCAATTTTTATCAGAAAACAGGGTCTTTGAAAAAATGGCTGATTCTAGAACTGGGGTACAAAATATATAAGATGAACCTGGGCCTGAAGCCCATCTTATAGTTCCAGGAAGTAAGGAGGCACTCAGGAAAAAAAAAAAATCCCATAACAATATGAGTCCATCAAAGTGTTCCAGAAGCTGTCCAAAAGAGTTTTTCCAATTGCCAAAACTGGCACAATTTGAATAAAGTAAATTAAATTGTATTAGATTATAACCCAATTTATAAAATAAAAATATATGTGTCTGGTGATATAAGTAAATAAATGTGGAGAATAGACAAATATCTTTGGCAGAAAAGTTTTAAATAATTAAGGTAGTTACTGTGTCTTTTAAGAGGTAGAACATAACTCCCTACTACTTAAATATTTTCTCCACATAGTGACCTTCTTCCAAAGATTATTGTATAAAAGAGGGAATAAGAGTAATTTTACGGTTGAGAAACCTGACAAACATCTCAAGTCAAGTGATCAAGGTTAGCATTAACAGTGATGAGTCACCTGATGTGATGTGATTTTAATGGTGCTTTGTCCCTGCAGTTTCCTCCAAGAAATAAATTTCCCCAGTGCAATCATGAGGAAATCATAAGACAAATCCCCATTGAGGGACATACCACAAAATCCTGACCAGTGATCCTCAAAACTGTCAAAGTCATTAAAAACAAGGAAAATCTGAAAAAAACTGACATAACCAAAGGGAACTTGAGAAAATATGACAGTTAAATGTAGTGTGGCACACTGGATGATTCTTGAAGAGAAGAAGGATTTTAGGAAAAAATTGAGGAAATCTGACTAAAATATAAACTTTAGTTAATAATAATATATCAACATCAGCCCATTAATTGTGATGAATGTACTGTATTAATGTAGTATGCTAATAGGTGAAACTGGGTATGGAGAATACATAAACTCTGTACTATCTTCATAATTCTTTAAAACTAAAACTGTTCTAAAGTAAAATCTGTATTTAAAAACTACAATTAGGGTACAGAAAAAAATATTTAAATCATACCTTATTGTGTCCATTTTCTTGTTTTGGAAATAATTCATTATGTTTCTTTCATTTCCTGCATTTTATTAAAAATATATATGTGAAAAAAATTCAGCTGCAGTACTCAACCAATTCAGGTGTGAAGATATTTGCTTGGTATCTTCTTTGGTTCCCAACATAAATAGTCATTTAGTTTTAAAGACTGTGGTTCAGTTAACAAATATTTTGCTTGTTGATAAATTGATTTTATATTTATGTGGAATTCCTTAACATTAGACCAAATGATCTTGAAAGTAGGATCTGCTTTTTGAAGCTCTATGATTCAGAAATTTAAATAATTTAATGGACATCAAAGTATTTTGTAAACTATAGATATCAATACAAAGTATTATTGTTGAATCATCAATTTATGCTTTTATTAAAAAGATAAGCTTTATATGTACTTTCTATATATTAGCTAAGCTCTATGCATTGAATAAAATTATTCTTTTAGTTTTGAAATTATCTTCATGCACTATTTTACTCTTCATCCTCAGGCAGCCTTATTGGGTTTTTAATGCAAAATTTTTACTTGATCTTTTTCCAGGTAGATAGCCTGAATAGGGTGGGTGGTGAAATGTCAGAGTCTTTAAAACCATCTGAAATGATCCAGTTCTTCAGTTCTTCAAACTCTTTTGGTGTCTGTTATGCAAAAGCTATTTCTCTGACTGCGCCTGTCTTTCCAGAGCAGGTTCTTGCATCAGATCAGTTTTGAGAAATTTGAAAAATTGTTTCCTCATTTGTGAAATGGTTATAGTTCCTGTGTATTGAGGTCCTGCTGGAAGAATGAGATCCATCCTCAGCTTGATGACCAGGTCCTAGAGACTCAGTTCCAACTGAAGATGATAGTTCATGCAGTCTTGCAGACACAATATGTTGTCTGGAGGGTATCACTGTTGACTAGTGAGATTCTGCTGAGTATTTGGTGTCTTGGGGTAATACACAAAGACGGGAGTTCCTGAAATGTCACCGTAGTGAAGGTGTGCTAAGTCTGGGGCATGGCACTTCCTACTGGACATTTACAGTCAGGTATCCCATAAACACCTCAAGCTCAACATGGCCAAACTAAACTAGTCATTCCCCTCACATTTTTTGTTTTTTTTTTAGGTCACTGTAAGAAAAAAAGTTTTCCTTGAACACTAATATACAACATCTTCTGCAAAAGTTTGAAAAGAAGTGGATAATGGCTAGTCTCACAGAGCCAAGATTCACAATTGTACTTCTTGATTTTGTCATTGGCCAGTTGAATAACTAGGTAAATTTCTTATATTCAGTGATCTAAAAAGTGAACATATATCAATGTCCAAGAGGAAATTCTAATATAAAAGAAGTTAATAACTTAATGTATATCTTATTATAATTTATAAGTAACATTTAAACTTATAATTGAAGGGTTTCTTTTTGATCTGGGTGAAAATATGTGTCAGAAAATTACATGAGACAAGTGACTTAAGATATGTGTAAAGATGTCCCATGTCCCCCTGTTCTTGATGAATGGCACCACCATCCATCCATGTGCTCCAGTCATGATCCTAAAAATAAATTTTAGCCCCTCCCTCTCTCTCCTATCCTACTTGCAAATCCAATTGATTCTATTGTTCTTAAACATCTATCGGAGATTCCCTTTCAGTTTGCCTTGAACCACTAGACAGAGAAATGTCACTGATAGTGTAGCTACTTTAACAACCTACTAACTTCATCTCTAGTCTGTCCCCTCCTGAGCCATTCTCCACAGAACAGTTATTCTAGAACATGATATGATCTTTTCACTTTCTTCACACCCCAGTCATATTCTGCTGTGTGTGTGCCTGCTATGCTGAATGACATGCTCTCATATTCTTCCTCACTCTGGGCTTTGCTGACCCTGTTCCCCATGTCTAGAACACCCTGCTGGTCCCTTCACTTACCAACTACCCCTTCCATTTTCATCTTCCAACTAATCTCTGCTCTTTCAGAATCATACAAGGATTGTTCCGCCTTACCAAAAGCTTTTCCAACCCTCCAAAACCTGTCTCCAAACTCTATTACATACTGATTATAGGTCTTCATGTTGTACCAAATATTTTGTCTATAACCTCTAGTAGCCCAGAAAAGTCTGTAGGAGAAAGGACTGTATTCATGTTACAGCTACCTTTAATGCCTAATACAATGCCTGATACCTAGTAGGTGCTCAACAAATATTTTTAAATAAATGAATGAATGTATGAATGAATACATGAGGATTAAATATAAATGAATAAGGAAGAAAGAAAAGGATAGTCCTAGATCTAGAAGATCAAACTGTCAGCATCAAAAAAGCTTTTTAAACATTAACAAAAAATTTTTAAGTGGGTTTCAACAAGCCTTAAAAGATCCAAATGGATAGAGGGTTAGGATCTGCCTCAATCTCTTTCTCTCTCCTTTGCCTCCCTCACGCCCATCTGTCTGTGTGTATGTGTATGTGTGCACACTTATAAATTTGGAGGAGATGGTGAGGAAAAAATATTGAAAAGATCTCAATTACTTTTAGCTGGAAGTAGAAAGCACTGAATAAATGTCAAGGCAGGCACCTGGTTACCAAAGCTTGAGAAGAACATTTGGAATGTGTCCCTCACATCTCAGTGGCACGGCCCAAGACCAGAGATGGACTATCAGTATGCTGACTATATGTTTAATGAATCAGTAAGTTGAGTGCCTCCCAAAATACCCCTCCAAGTTTAGGTGGCACTGATTCCTGAGCCTGGGTCAAAATGGACCCATCAGTTTGTGTGGTGGTGATGCAGGGGTTCTTGTTTGTGGAGTCAAAGAATGAATTTAGCAAACACCCAAGGTGGGAGAGCCAGGGAGATGCTTTTTTTGAGAGAGAGAGTGAGAGGACAGAGATCCTGGCTCACACCAGGAGGGGAAGAGAGAGCCTGAGGTGGTGCGTTGTCTAGGGGATTTATAGGCAGTTGAGAATTTTTGGTAACTGATAAAGGGCTTAGAGTGTGGACTTATTAAAAGTGGTCTTAAGATGTTTGTCCTTGATGAGACATTAAGTCCCTTTTAGCATGCTAAAGTGATTCTTACACATCATTACAAACGATTAGCATAATAAAAACATGGGTTACTTTCCTTTATCTGGGAAGTATCAACTGATCTCACTGAAGAATGACTCTAGAGCTAATGTTTAACACAGAGATTTGGTAGGGGGTTTCCTTGCATGTAGTTACATTGCTCTGACTGCAAATACCCTGCCTTGCTTTTTCTGGAGGCCCTCACTCTATTCTGACTACATCCATGGTCCCTGTCTCTCATTGGTAGTGAGCATAGGGTGGGGAGGTTGGGATCCAGTGGGTCCACCATAAACAGAAGGCAGAGGGGAGGAAATCAGGCACATTCTAATGATATCATCTGTTTGCCCATATCTGATATTTCAAGTCTTCTATGTACTGACTTTGAAAAATGACTATTAAAAATTCTAGGATGACACTGCATGGAATATTTCTTCCTTCTTGCAGACCACTAGCTTTCAAAGCTGTCCGGTAGCAAAGTTAAGGTTTTAAATATTTTAAGCTTCTCCACTTTAGCTCAAGACAGCTTGGAAGATAGGATTATGCCTCATGCAACTAGTCCTCTCTGTCTTGATGGGTCCAAGCTGTTCTCTGAGGTCATGAGGACCTCAGGTTATCAAGAGAGAATTCTTGGCTGTTTAGCAGTTTAGGAAATCCATGAGATTGACTTTTTCTGTTTTGTAATAGCAAAGGTCTCTATAAGTAAGACTTACTGCTTTCCCACAACATCTGAGCAGAAAAGAGGAAGAAAAGCATTACTTTTTGGAGTGATTACTTCTTAGGTGTCAGGCACTATTCTGACATTTTTTTTTTACGTCCATTATTTTATTATGCATTCAAAAACCCTGCATGGAAGGCATTAGTTCCCTGTTTTACAGGGAGGACCCTGGCAGGTGGGGAGGACCCAGGATTTCCTTAAGATTCCCCTGCTTAATCCAGGGTGGAATTGGTATCTGAACCCAGGTCTCTCTGACTCCAGAGCTTGGTCCCTACCATGCCATCTTTGTAACACTACTTTGATTTGGTTAAAGACTGATTTTCCAGTTACAGAGGTGAAGGAAGAGATGCTTCTTCTCCCTTCAGGCAGTAACACATGGTGGTTAAAAGCGTGAAACTAGAACCAGACTGTCAGCTATTTATTTTTTATTTGAACCTCAACGTATAGTTTAATTTCTCTGTGCCTTAATTCTTCAAGTGCAAATAGGATTAATAATGGTCCCAGAACTGTGCAGAGAGCTAAATAATTTTGTATCTGTACAGAACCTTAAATGGTAAGTGGTCCATAAATGTTCGTGTTATAGTTGCCATTGCTATTGTTAGCAGGATTTTTTCAGAGAGGCACAGCTACACAGAATAGGGGAAATGTGCAAGAATGCTCTCAAGCCACCTCCTGACTTCCTAAGTCCCATGAATGGAATGGGAATATTCCCTAGCCAAAAATTATTATTTCTTGTCCATCCAGGCAGTGTTCAGTCATAGCTGATGGCAGGGAAATGTGATTACAGTTATTCACAACCTGTGAGTCATTAAGAAAATGAAATCATTCCATCCTTGGTGAGAGCAGTAAATGCATCTATCTGAAAGGCCACAGGTGCAGGACCAGCAGCTTGAATGGGGAACATGTCCTATTGCTTTGGGCTTTCCCAGAAAGAGGGCCATCCTGTGCCCCCTTTTAGAACCTGTCCAGACTAACAAAAATATTGAGGGTGGTGGGACAAGCAAGGGCAGGGAACTAGAACACTTCCGGGGGTTCAAGCCAGTCAGGCAAACATATTTAAATTTCTGGCTAAAAGCCATTCATCTACTTTCTTTTCAAGCATAGTACTGGCTCCAAATACATATACTCCAAATTATGACTGCATTGCACCAGCCAGCTTAATAGTTGGGGTCTACAAGCACTAAGTACCTCAGGGAACATTCTGGTAACCAAAGAAATAAAAGCTTATTAAACAGTAGCTTGGGCACTCACAAAGTATTGCACCCCCTAAGTCATTCTTTGTTTCCCTGCATACTTTTTAGGGTGAGCCATCTTGTTTTGGATACTGTCTGTGTGCCCAGAAATGATTTCCTGCCAGGAAGTTGTCCCCAGTCCAACTTCTGTGTATTAAGCTCTTTTGATTAAAACAAACAAAGAAGCAAACCAAACAAAACACTCTAGGGACATGGATTAATGCAATAAGGGAAAAAACAGGAGGAAAAGACTTAACAAGGATTTTGACTTTGAGACCTTCTCTCCCAGAGTCTGGGATAACGTTAAGGTGTGGTTCTAATAGTAAAACATTTCTTCTGTGACTTGGGAGGAACTCTAAGTGGATCCTCCTTTGGACTGGATGTCTAGTCAACATTACTCAGTTGTTCTTTGTCTCTTTTTGTCATATAACTTTCTTTGTCTTTCGAATTTTCTCCCATTTCCAACTGACCTCCATTCTCCTGCTGGTGGAATTTTCCGGGAAGGCCCTAGTTGGCCCAGATAAGCAGCATCCCACTGCTTCAACAGAGCTTTTGTGCCTAAACAGCTCCCAAGACCCTCCATCTGTACCTGCTCAAACACGCCCTGCCCTGACCTCCAGGCTCTTGCCTAAGAAGCCAAGTCCTCGAGCTCTAGTCGTAGAAGCCGCATTGGCCTGTTCCATCCGCGAATGCTGAGGGCGGTGGTTTCCACGAGCTGGCAGCCTCGGTGTTTACCCAGCACAGCAGAGCGACCCAAATGATTCTTGTTGAAATTTAAGGGGCTATTTTAGAAATGGTTTAAAATAAAAATATATATATATTAATTCGAGACATTACTTAAATTTTTATTGTACATCTCATGACACTAATTTTTAGTCATTGGATTTCTTTTGATCTATTCCAGGGATTAGCACATTTTTCCTGTGAAGGGCCAAATAGTAAATATTTGGGCTTAGCAGATTTTGCTGCAACTACTCAACTGCTGTTGTAGTACAAAAGCAGCCGCAGACAATACATAAACAAATAGAGATGGCAGTGTCCCAGTAAAACTTTCTTTACAAAAAAAGATAGGCCAGCTGGATTTGGCCTGTGGGCTACATTCTGCTGACCCCTGATCTTTCCCAGGACCAGTGCACTCACGCTGTGCTCACACCCTCTTGTACGCCACATTCAGGGCCCCTTGAGTGGACAAAACCATGAGCTGCCTGAAAGAGAACCAATGTCTCAGCATCACCCACAAATGCATGCGTTTGGGAAAATTTCTAGCATTATGAAATGGAATATTTTTTCCTAATAATGTTGAGAGTGACACTTCTGACACACAAAGCATGCCTGTCTGCTTAGCACAGACATTGTGCTGAAAATCAGAATTATAATATTCTCTCTTGCCAGCCTGTAAGATACTCAGATGATAATGGCAGGAGTGAGGGACTAGTGGGGAAATATAATACTGCCTGATTTTGACAACTATCTTAACTCTGTTGTTCTATCCTAAAATAGGTTGTTTTTTGAGCCACTTTATCCAAACCCTGGCTATCATTTCTATGTACTGGAGGATGCTAGTACCATTTTACCTTTCAGTAAGCAAATTTTAAAACAGTTCCCAGATATGAGATTTCTTTCCAGATGGTAGGTCTGTGAACAGTGCCTGTGGGCTTGTTTACTGGAATAATTTTATTCCAACTGTGAGCTACTCATTCAAAGTCTTCCTTCAATTGTTCTTTACAAGTTTGTCTTTTTTCATTGGTTACCACACACTTTCTATCTGTCATTAGTGATCAGTGTGGTATTTGATTCCAACAGAAATGAAGCTTTGCTGTTTATAAGACTACAGGAAGGTGTTGATATATTTCAGCTCTTGTGGCCCACCTGCGTGAGTTGTCTCAACCCAGAGAGGCAACAGGAAGTCCAGAATTTCTGCACATCTCTTCCTTGGGGACATGAGCTTCCCTATCATTTTAGATTCTTCATAATTGCTGGTTTCATCCAGAAATATCACTGTGTGAGCTTTCTCTGAAAGTAATGACATGTGTGACTAGCAGGGGACATTAAGGGAAAGAAGAAAGAAGAGTGTCTTTATATATCTTTCAGCACTATTGTTAGAACCTGCGTGTCAGTTTTTCTTCCACGGTTTCCCGTTTACAGCAATTTCCTTGTGGTGTTCAGTTAGTATTTGTTACACAGAACAGGCTACCTCATGACACACCTACCACAGTTAGCTGTGTTAGCAAGTTTAAGAAGGAATGTCTAATTAGCAAAAAGCTTTAAACAAAATCACCTGTCTTAAGAGTAAAATTCAGGATATTGAGAATTTCAGAGTCATCTCAGTCTAAAACATGAGTATGTTTGGGTCTGAATAAATTTAGCGATGAGGTGGGTAATTTGCTGGGTCCCTCCCAGGAACTTAATTGTGTGTGTTATGCATAGATTCAAGACCACACAGTCCTCACATCTCAGATGTCCTGCCTGCCCTTTGTGTGTGCCAGTGCAGTCCAAGTGGACTGCTTTCACATTGCATTGTTTTTCCAGATTTTCTGGAATAACACAGAGCAAAACAGGGGCACTCAAGAACAAAACAATCAGCAGAGCGCAAGAAGCTTTCAGATTAAAGTGAAGATAAATAACGAATGGTGGGATTGCAATCCAAGGTGATCGTTGATACAATGGAGATTATTCCATTGGGTTCTCTAGAAGCACATAAAATGGAAAACTCACTCATGGGCATTGTGGGGAGTAGAGGAAAAAGGAAAGCTTCCTCCTTGTGGAACTCTTTACCTAAATTATATACTTGTAGCCTGGTGGATGAGACGAGAACAGCAAGGACGTTATTCCAGGCAGAAGGAACAGAATGTGTATAGAATGAAGAGTGTGGAAAGCAATGGTAAGAGAGACTCTCAGGTTAATACAGGCCCAAATCATGAAGGAAAAGCAACCCAGCACCCCACCCATCTCCTCCACCACTGCTTGTCCTCTCTCCTCCTGAAATGGCCATCCCATCCAACTTCATTCACGCTAAAACTTCAAAAGCCATGCCTGATCTTCTGTTTTCGTTCATGTTCTGTGCCTATTCCATCAACAGGGTCTGTTTTTGTGACTTCCCTTATAATCACCCATCCTTTACTTTATAAACCAAACTTATTTTTGAGGTCCTTAGCATTTAATGACTTCAAGACTTTAGTAAAATAAATGTTAATGAAATAGATAATGAAGCAAGGCATGCTTGAACTTTAGAGTCAGTCACAACTTGGCTGGTTTCTTAGTTGTACCTTTTACCTTCTAACAGTGTCCCCTTGGGAAAGTCCCCTGACCTTTGAACAATGGCAGAAAGAAGCTAATTATGTGCTCCTCAGAGTGTCTACCACAGGGTCAGCTGTTACTTAACAGTGGAAGCTCCTATCTCCTCACTTTGCATCCTAGCTTCCATTTCTCTTTTAAAACTTTTTTTATTCCATTTTTAAATGAATATTGCCTCTTCTGTTTGATTTTGAGCTCCTTGTGGGCCAAGACCACACACTAGCTTTTTTTTTAATAAAATATTTTATTGGTTCCTGTTTCTACTTTTGCTTAGTTAGGGTTTGCATGGGAGTCTTGTTCAGTCGGTCTTTGGGGATAGGAGGGGGATGCATGGTTTTCCTTTCAGCTTCCTCAAGAGTGGGAAAGAGGAGATTAGGAGAAGAGAAAAGGATGCATAACTGTTCTTCTTAAGTTATTACATTAACCTCTTTGAGCCTGTTTCCTCATCTCCAAATGAAGATAAAGATCTTTCTATTTCATCCTGTCTACAAGGTCATAGCTGGACATTTGTCTTGATTGATTTGTAGTCATAGCTCCCACTCTGGCCCTGGGCAGGACCAGGGCCATCCGCAACCCCCCTGCAGGAGCATTCCAGGTTCCCTCTGCTTCCCTTCATTCCTTCACCTACCCCCAAGTCATATTCATTCTTTGGCCAGAACTTTTTCTCCTCTATAGTGATTATTTGGAATTAATGATTTGATAGGACAGCCTGCCTGCTTTGTAAATCTGACAGCACCCCTACACCATATTTCATAGTCTTCTAGCCTTCAGTATAGAACAGTCCTAGGGGCAGGCTTGCCCATTTCCATCCCCATCTCCAGATTAAATTCCTACACTCGTGTCCTGCTTCAGAGGGACTGGCTTTCCTAAGGGGTACCTGTATTACTCAATTCCACCTTACTGTGGTGAGCGACTAAATTTGTTTTAAGACACTATGAATTGGACCCTAAGTATAGTTGTGATAGCCTTCTGGAAATCATTTCAGATACTTCCTTGGGTCATGACAATTATTTGAGTAGAAATACCTGCATTTCCTATCTTCCATATAACCTGTAAACCTCTCTAGCAACAATAACGATGAAAACTGGGTAAACTTTATTTAATTGGATGGAGATGTCACCTGTTTTTATTCTGTTTGTAAATTTAAGCAAGGTATGTCAACAATTGTCCTGATGCCATGATGTTCTTCTCAGAGTTACTGGACTCTTTGATAAACATGTCCTCTTGATTTGGGCACTGGCATCTTTTTGAATATGCAGACCTGGTAGGTGGGTTTGCCACCACCCTGAGCTGGATGGTGTGTGTGCGTGCATGTGTGACTGGAATAAAGGACATGTCAGTCCTTTCTATCCCTGGCAATGGGGCGCTCGCTCTGTCTATGGACAGAGTCAAACCCAGCAGTCAGATGACAGTAAACCCAGGCTGCCTCTGTCCAGTGAGAGCGCCCTGGAGGCTCTGACACTCCTGAGAGTCCTGCCCTGCATGCACGAACTGAGCCAATGATACCCTCTAAATGGGAGAGGTGCAACTGCCACTCACAGGTCTCGGGGGTGGGGAGGAAGGGAGGCGCCTGAGCCGGAGACACGGAGATCCTCCGTGAGGAGGGTGAACCGGGAGAAAGAAGGGCGGACGGGGAAGGGTCGTTTCTTCCTCCTCGCCTCCCTCCCCGTTGCTTCTCTCCAGCCTGATCCCCTCCGTTCCTGGCTCTTCCTTTTCATTTTTTTATTTGGCCTTTTTCTTCTCGACTCTTCCCTCCCCTTTGTCTCTCTCTATTCCCCTTTCAAAAACTGCTAATTGATTCATGATTCAAGTGTTTAAAAAAATCTTGGATAACTCTATGGATGAAGTAGATTTTCTCAAATTTTAGCAAACTTCAAAGCTGAGCAGGACAAGAACCGTCATGACACTGTTGTCCAGGGAGCCACCGAAGCCCTCCTGACGGATGCTTGGCAATCGTGTCCCTCAGCAAACTCCAAAAACAGGGTGGATACTACTGTGTCCCTTTCTGCCTCTTGCCTTTTGGAAGGAAACATTACCAGGTGCCCCAACACCGGATTTGTTACATTGCCTCAAGTCATTGTCACAAGGAGAGGGGAGTGTAGTATCCCTCCCTTGCACAATCACTCTGACACTTGTTCCTAATGTCTTTGTCAAAGCCTTCTTTGTCACTTCCCCAGTCTCAAACCCAGGCAGATTACTCTCTGTCCCATTCCATCATATTCATGCTGCACTTTGTTATATATAGCTCTTTAAAAAAAATAATGGATTTATTGAGATATAATTGACAGATCCAGTGGTTTTTTAGTATATTCACAGATTTGCACAACCATCACCCCAAAACGGTTTAAAACTTTCCATCACCCTACATCCATTCATAGTCATTCCCCTTTACCCTGCCAACCACTGAGCCCCTGGCCACCATTATTTTAGTTTGCCTCTATGCATTTTCCTGTTCTGGACATTCCGTGTAAATGGAATCACCCAACATGTGGTCTTTGTGACAGGCTTCTTTCATCTTGCCTAGTATTTCAGGTTTCATTCATATTGTAGCATGAATCAATTCTTCATCCTTTTTCATTGTCAAATAATTTTTTATTGTGTGGAAACATGCTGCATTTTTTATTCACTCATCAGTTGATAGACATATGAGTTGCTTACCACTTTTTGACTGTTAATGAATAATATGGCTGTAAACATTCATGTACAAGGTTTTGTGGGGACATGTGTCTTCTTTCCTGTTACATAGATACCTAGGAGTGGAATTGCCGGGTCATATTGTAACAGTATGTTCAACTGCTTGAGGAACTGCCATAATGTTTTCCAAAGCAGTGATCATTTTACATTCCCAGCAGCAATGTATGAAGGTTCTCATTTCTCCACATACTTGTCAACACTTGTTATTGTTTGTCTTATGTATTAAAGCCATTCTAATGGCTTTATCTAATTATGGTTTTGATTTGCATTTCTTTCTCTGTTTTTTTCACTTCAGAGTATGGAAAAGTTTTCTATTTCTTAAAAGATTTTTCCAGGCTGAGATACAATTGGCATTTAAAGTTGTGTAAGTTTAAGGTATACAACATGATGATTCGATACATTTATATATTACAAAATGATAACAATAGGGTCAGTTAACACTTCCATCACTTCACATAACTACCTTTTTTGTGTTGTTAAGAACACTTAAGATCTAAACACTAGCAACTTATAAGTGTATAATACAGTATTGTTCAATAGAGTCACTACACTCTATTTTATTCATCAGGACTTAAGTTTATCCTCAGAACTTATTCACCCTCTAGTTGGAAGTTTGAATCCTTTGATCAATGTCTCCCATTTCCACTACTTCCAAGCCTGTCAAGCACCATTCTACTTTCTGCTTCTATGAGTTTGGCCTTTTTCCATTCCATATATAAGTGAGATCATATAATGTTGTTGTTTTCTGTTTGACTTATTTCAGTTAGCGTAATGTCCTCAAGGTCCATCCATGTTGTTAAAAATGGCAAGATTTCCTTCTTTCTCATGGCTGAATAATATTCCATTGTGTATATATACCACAACTTCTTCTATCCATTCATCCATCAAGGGACACTTAGGTTGTTTCCATATCTTGGTTATTGTGAATAATGCTGCAGCAAACATGGGAGTGCAGATATGTCTTCAAGGTCATGATTTTATTTCCTTTGAGTATCTACCCAAAAGTGGGATTTCTAGATCCTAGGGTAGTTCTATTTTTAATTTTTTTGTGGAATATTTTGTGGACCCTCCATACTGTTTTCCATAGTAGCTATTTACATTCCCACCAGCTGTGCACAGGGGTTTCCTTTTTATCACATCTTGTCCAAAACTTGTTATTTCTTGTGTTTCCAATGACAACCATTCAGACAGAAGTAGGTGATATCTCACTGTGCTTTGGATCTACATTTCTCCAGTGGTTGGTAATGATGAGCACCTTTTCATCTACCTGTTGGCTCTCTGTATGTCTTCTTTAAAAAACTGTCTATTCAATTCCTCTGCCCTTTTTAAATAGGTTTTTTGCTTTCTTGCTATTGAGTGGTATGAGTTCTTCATATTTTTTGGACCTTACTTCCTTATCAGGTAGTTGGTTTGCAAATATTTTCTCCAATTCCACAGGTTGCCTTTTCTTTTTTGATTTTTTTCTACACAAAAGCTTTTTTAGTTTGATGTAGTCCTACTTTATTTATTTATTTATTTGATTATTTTTTAATTGAAACCATTGATATGCACTATTATATTGGTTTTAGGTATACAACACAGTGATTCAACAGTTACATACATTATTAAATGTTTACCCCAACTAGTGTAGTTACTATCCGTCAACATAAAAAGATGTTACAGAATCATTGGCTATATTCTCTATGCTGTATATTCATCCCCATGACTAATTTATGTTATGGTTGAGATTTTGTGCCTCTATCCTCTTCACCTATTCCATCCACCCACCCTAACCCTTCCCCCATGGTAACCATCCATCAGTTCTCAGAGTCTGTGAGCCTACTGCTGTTCTGTTCATTTTTTTTTAAGATTCCACTTATAAGTGAAATCATATGGTATTTGTCTTTCTCCACCTGGCTTATTTCACTTAGCAAAATACCCTGTAAATCCATCCAGGTTGTTGCAATGGAGGATTTCCTTCTTTTGATGGCTGAATAACATTCCATTGTGTATATGCACCACCGCTTCTTTATCCATTCATCAATTGATGGACGTTTTGGTTGCTTATGTATCTTGGCTATTGTAAATAATGCAGCAATAAACACAGGGGTTCATATATCTTTATAAATCAGAGATTTTGTTTTCCTTGGGTAAATTCCTACAAGTTCCTTCTTAGAACTTTATTATAGCTTTTGGTGCATCCCACATATTTTGAACCATTGTGTTCTTGTTTTCATTTGTTTCCATGTATTGTTTGATTTCTCCTTAATTTGTTCATTGATCTGTTGATTATTCAGAAGCATTTTCTTTAACCTACATGTGTTTGTGGTTTTTTTGGTTTTCTGCATGATTTCTGATTGATTTCTAGTTTCATACCATTATAGTCTGAAAAGATGCTTGAAACAGTTTAATTCTTTAAATTTATTGAATCCTAATATGAGATCTATTCTGGAGAAAGTTCCACGTGCACTTGAGAAAAATGTGTATCCTGCTGCTTTTGGATGGAATGTTCTGTTCATGTCTGTTAAGTCCATGTGGTCTAATGTATCATTCAACACTTACTTCCTTATTTATTTTCTGTCTGTATGATCTATCCACTGATGTAAGTGGGGTGTTAAAATCCCCTAAAATGATTATGTTTGCTGTCTTATCCCTTTAGGTCTTTTAGTATTTGTTTTATGTATTTAGGTGCTCCTATGTTGGGTACATAGGTATTTATAATGGTGATATCCTCTTGTTGGACTGACCCCTTTATCATATGTAATGTCCTTCTTTGTCTTTTATTACTTTCTTTGATTTGAAGTCTAATTTGTCTGATACAAGTACTGGTACCCCTGCTTTTTTTCTCCCCTTTATCTGCATGAAGTATCTTTTTCTATCCCTTCACTGTCAGTCTATGTATGTCTTTAGTTCTTAAATGAGTCTCTTATAGGCAGCATATAAATGGTTTCTTCATCTATTCTGCCACCCTGTGTTTTTGATTGGTGCATTCAGTCCATTTACTTTTAAGGTAATTATTGATCAGTGTGTACTTATTGCCATTTTATTAATTGTTTTCTTTTTTCTTTTTTCTTTTGTAATTCCTCTCCATTCCTTTCTTCCTCTCTTATACTCTCGTGATTTGATGGCTTTCTTTAGTGTTGTGCTTGGATTTCTTTGTGTGTGTGTGTGTGTGTGTGTGTCTATTACAAGCTTTAGGTTTGTGGTTGCCATAAGGTTCATAGATAGTTTCCTAAGTATGTAACAGTCTATTTTAATTTGATCATCACTCGATTTCAAACACATTCTAAAAGTATTACTTTTTTATTCTTCTTCCTCCACCACACGTTATGTACAAATATCATGATCTACATCTTTTGTGCATGCCTTGACTAATTTTGTGTATAGCTGATTTTACTGCTTTTGTTTTTTGAACTTCATACTTGCTTTATAAATATTTGGTCTATTACCTTTACTGTAGGCTTATTTTCACTGAGGAATCTATTTAGACTTAAAAACATTTACAACAAAAATCCCTTTAGCATATCCTGCAAAGCCAGTTGAGTGGTGGTGAATTCTTTTAGCCTTGATTTATCTGGGAAACATCTAATCCCTACTTCAATTCTGAATGATAACCTTGCTGGCTAGCAGATTCTTCATTTTAGGTTCTTCTCTGTTAATACTTTGAATATTTCATGCCACTCCCTTCTGGCCTGTAAAGTTTCTGCAGAGAAATCTGCTGATAGCGAGATGGAATTTTCCATAAGGGAAATTGTCTCTCTCTGGCAGTTTTTAAGATTCTCTATCTTTAATCTTTGCCATTTTAATTGCTCTATGTCTTGGTATTTCCTTCCTGGGGCTCATCCAGTTAGGGGCTCTCTATGCTTTTAAGACCAAGATGTCTATTTCTGTCCCCAGATTGGGGACATTTTCAGCTATTATTTCATCAAATAGATTTTGTACTACTTTGTCTTTCTCTTCTTCTTCTGGGACCTCTATTATGTGAATATTATTTCATTTGGAGTTGTCACACAGCTCTCTTACATCTTCCCATTTTTAAAATTCTTTTTTTTCCTCTGTTACTCAGCTTGGTTACAGCAGTTCTCTATCTTCCATCATACTGATTATTTCCTCTGCTAGCAGTCTGCTATTTATTCCCTTTATTGTATTTTTCATTTCAGTTATTGTATTCTCCAGCTGGATGGCTCTTTTTTCCTATTTTCTATCTCTTTGTTGAAGTTCTTGCTGAGACCATCAATTCTTTTCCCTAGTTGACTGAGCATCTTTATTACTGTCACTTTGAATTCTTTATCAGGAGGATTACTAATCTCCATTTCATTCAGCCCTCTTTCTGATGTCTTATCTTGTTCTTTTGTTTGATACATATTCCTCTGTCTCCTCATTTTGTCTGGGTTTCTGTATTTCTTCCTTTGTATTAGATAGATATGCTATGCTTACTGGTCTTTAAAGACTTATGAAGTGGGCATCTTGTAGTGCCCAAAGGTTCAAGACTCTTTGCTCACCAGTGCCTGGTTCTCTTTTGCAGCTGAGCCACAGTTGCCTTTGATGGGCTGTGGGCATGACCCATCATTCTGCTTGTCTACCTGTAATGGCTGATCCCTACAGCTAGCTACTTGTGCCCTTTGTGTGATGTGAGACACTTCTGCTAGACTTTGCTGTGAGCAGGGTCATTATCTGCCTGCTGGTCAGCAATGGCAGACTGCTATCAGGCAAACTGTGCTGGGCAGGCAGGCATGCCATGGGTCACTGGATATTGAGCCAGTAGGGCAGGTGGAAAGTTTAAAGCAGGTTCCTGCATCATCTGACCAGTTGAGCTGAGTGAGGGCCAGGAAACTGTTGAACATGTAGACCACACTATGCCTGGGTAGTATCATCTGCCCTCCACCTGTGAGTCAGCAAAGTAGGATACCTGCTGGGCCAAGTGGGCCAGGAGAAGTGGGTATGCAAGAAAACACCTCCATGGGGTTGAACCACCAGTAAGGGAGATGGAGCATTTTGGAGCTGGCCCCTGCAAGTGCCTGACTAGGTGCGCTGAGGGTAGGCTGGGAAAATGTCATCTACCAGTCCTTTTTCCTCTTGAGAAAGCTCCCTCCAATTCCTGCGCCTCTCCCACACTTCCTGCTGCTGGTATATCTTTCAAACTGTTGCCTTGTGTTGGTTCTTAGTGAACTGACAGAGCATGCCTGTCCCCCACAACTGACAGTGGTGTCAGTCCCCCAGAGTGCTCCACCTCTCCCTGTTGTCCAGTTGATCACCAAAACCCAATGTAATGTGGACTCAAATTCCTTCCCAGAACAGTGACTGCATTGGGTTATGGGGGAACTTGATAATATGGGTAAATGTAGTAACCACATTGTTTTTTTCATGTGAAACCTTCATAAGAGTGTATGTCAATCATACCTTAATTAAAAATTAAAAAAATAAAATAAAATAAAATTCCTTCCCAGAGCAGATCTCCAAGGTCAGGGATTCCAGATTCCTGAGTGTTTATCTCCTCCCCATTCTGTTCCTCTCCTTCCCACTTGTGGGCTGCTATGGGGAGAGTGAAGGGGTCCTGATTGATTGATCACAGCTCTGCCCCTTTACCTTCTCAATGTGATCCTCTCTTCTTCACCAGATGTAGATGGTATGTTCTGCTTTCTTTAGGTCATCTTTAGGGTTAGTTGTATTTGCTGTAGTTGCTTCCTTGGTGTGTACATGGGAAGAGGTTTTGCCTTGATGTCTTACTCCTCCATCTCTTTGCTACAAATTGCCACTTGTTTATTTTTGCTTTTGTTGCTTGTGCTTTGGGTGTCATACCCAAAAAGTCATTGCCAAGGTGTGACAAGAAGTTTTTTCCCTATGTTTTATCGTAGGAGTTTTATGGTCACTTATGTTAATTTCTGTGAGTGTTATAAGACAGGGGTCCAGTTCCATTTTTCTTCATATGATTATACAATTTTCCCAACATCATTTATTGAAGAGATTATCCTTTCCTCATTCATTATTCTTGGCTTTCTTATCAAATATTAGTTGACCATATGTGCAAGGGTTTATTCAGTGTCCTTAATTCCATGCCATCATTCTATACATCTATACTTTCATGCCAACATCATACTGTTTTGATAATGATAGCTTTGTAGAAGAGTTTGGAGTCAGGAAGGGTGATGCCTTCAGTTCTAACCTTTTTTCTCAGGACTGCTATTTAAATCAAGGTCTTTTGGGACTTTAGGATTGTTTTCCTATTTCTGTAAAAATGACATTGGAATTTTGATAGGGATTGCATTGAAAATGTAGATTGCTCTAAGTAGTGTGGACTACCCATCTTACTGATGTCACTCTGCTCATATCTCTTAAACACTTCCACATCTTCTCGTATTTATTTTTATATACCCATCAAACCAGCTAGATTATAGGGTTTTTAGAATTCTACCTTTCTTATCTTTATGGCCAAAGTATAATTCTACAGCTGTGTCTGATTTTCAATGCTGGCACATAGATGGTAGCTTTCAGCTGATCTTAAGTTTTAATCCTGTTCAGAAATGAAGTCCTTTTGAGTTATTCCAGTAGGTAATGGATACTCCTTTTTGCTGCATAAAAGTAAAATAACAAACTGTCTTTTTGCTGCATAAAAGTAAAATTTTACTATTTTTAAAATCCTTACGATGTCTTAGCATAATACATGAACCTCTTAAAACATTCATTTGATTAGCCCATGTTCTAAAATATAGTTTATTAATACATAATTTGAGAAATAGGAAGGCCAACAGAACAGGAAATAACTGGAAGCAAAAAGAGAGTTTGTTATTAACAGTTCCCAGGAAGCGGGGGCACACCATGCTGTGGGAGGCCCCACAGAGGAACACCAGCATCCACCAGGTGGCAGAGGAGAAGAAGGAGCTGTGGCAAGCAAGAGCCTTTATTATGGTCTCCACAGGAAGCAATGGACAGGGCAGGGTGAGTAGGCTTCACATTGGCTAGTTTGAATAATTTCAGAGGCTGCCTCTCTCTCTAGTTGCTTGGTATCCGACCCTGGTGCAAATGAGGCAGGGGAACAGTACTCCAAAGTGTAAGAGCCTGATAAAGGAGGTAGTGGGGGCCATGAGCTCTGGATTGGCTAGTTTGTATTGGAAAGCATGCTCATGAGCTACTTGCTTTCTAGCTCTAGGAATTGGCTAACTCTGGGAGGGACAGTCCTTTCAGGGTCAGCAGGGCCCAGATAGATGTCAAAGCATCAGGAATAGAAAAAAAAGACACAGTTATTATAGCCTATGATGCCAAAAGAGTTTCATTTTTCTCTAAACATCAATGGGCATGTGGACAAGACTGCAGTCTCTGCAGCCATCTGGATACAATTGCTGTTATACAATAAGAACTATCACAATGATGTGGCTAGGACATAGAGTAAATCTAAACACTCCTCATACTTTCACTGAAGATTGTATGTATAGAGACCACAGATACTTGAGAATTTTCCAGTCCTTACGCTTCAACTCAGTTTAGCTATAATCAGATGCTAGAATCATTTTCCTTATGGGTCCTGGGTCATTTATCTTGCTTCTAGATATCTCTTCCAGAGAGTCTTTGTTTGCACTGATTCTTAAAGTTTCTCTATTGCTTCTGCTTCAGTTGAATCATTACTATTACCTCTTGGCACTAACTCTGTCATCTTCTTGGATCCTGTAGTTCACTCCCTGCTGAGGTGACTTGTCACTAAACCCCTTTTGTATCACTACAGAGTAGGAAACAAATTTTTTTAACTGCTGGGTGAGAACTTGTTTCTCTTATCTGGCAAGAAAGGATATGAATAACTGCAGCACAGGATTATCTTGTGTAAGTAGTTACTCCCTACTACCCTTTGTTCAGGTAGAAGAGATGAAACTCAAAACTCACATTTTGAAATGACAAAAGAATTACTTGACCCAAGTGTTTTTAATATTAGAACTTATGGTCCCAGGAGTTGTTTTAAGGTCCCACCTAGAGACTTATTGATGTTAACCCTTCATATTCCACTCTGGGGACTTATCATTAAGTTTTTCTGCATAGACCTGGTGAGCCAGGATTTTCCATTCATACTTGTGAATTAAGGACTCCTGGGGTTATCTTTGTCACTCAATAAAGAAATATATTTATCAAGTAGACCTCTGCTTTACTTAAGAGAGCTGACTGGCACTTTCTGTATAGGTGGGGCTTATTGACAATATTTGCATTGAGTTAAGAGCTGGAGAGCCATTAGGCTGACAAACCCCAAATATCAGAATGAGGAAGGACAACATCCTCACTAGAACCCCTAGTTATTCACAGGTATTTACTTTCATTTCCTTTACCTGACTTTCCTTTCCTTCCTCATGATCCTCTCTACAAACTGTGCAGCTGATTACTATTCTATTTAACATACAGTGACTACAAGCACACAGGCTATTCAGTATAGCATTGATAATAATTATGAAAAACTAGAAGGAATATAAATGTCCGTATGACTTTGTCTTACTAAAGAATACTATGCAGCCTCTAAAAAGTATGAAATAGACCTGTGAGCACTAACATGCAAAAATGGCCATGATTTTGACTTTACTATAAAATTTAATAGCAGGTGAACTGAAATGATACTAAACGAGCCATAGCTACATACAACAGCCTGATTGAATCTCACTAACATAATAACTGGAAAAAAAAGCTAGGTACAATAAGATTCTATTCATATAAAGTTCAAAAACAAGGAAAGTAATCTTTGAGGTTAGAAATCAGGTTAGTGGTTCTGTTGCAGACAAAGTGGTTAGTGATTAGGACGGGGTTATCTGAGCTTCTTCTCAGGTACTGGTTGTGCTCCATTTCTTGATCTAGGTGTTGATTACCTGTGCATGTTCATTTTGTAAAATTTCTGCGTGCTGTAAATATATGAATTATGTACTTTATATATGTATTACACTTTTGTATGAATTTTATTTTAAAGGACAGGAATTTGAATTTTGCAAAAATAAAAGACTAGTCCGCTTAGCAACAAGGTCAGAAAGTGAGGGCACATTCATAGATGGAGTAAGAGTTGTGGCCAGATAAGAACATGAGCAAGCTAGATTTCTAGGGGAGTAGACACTATGATCAAGTAGAGGAAACCAATTGGCAATGATAAGTTACCAAAGCCGACAGTGGAGAGAGGGGTTAGCAAAGTGTCCAAATGAAAGAAATAGCCTTACTATTTTATTTCCAGCAATTATTTTTGCATATGTCCCTTATGATAAAGTTTTCAGAAGCCAAATTCAAAATAAATTAAGTCAAAGAATATGAGCACTGATGTTGATAAAGGAGCACATATATTTATTATTGTTATTTTAATTTTAGTTCAAGGAGCTTTTGTGTATCTCTGTACCTGGAACCAATGATCTTGACTATAATACTTGTTTTAATTATTCATTTTCCTTTTTACATGAAGACTTGGAAACCATTTGTTTTCAAATGGTTTAAAATCTCTCTCTCAAATCCAGCTTTCTCTATGGATTTTTCTATCAATCTCTATCGTAATAAAATGATAACAACAACAAGAATAGTAATAGAAACCACTTAAATTTTATGAACTCTTTCAGTGAGCTAGGCACCATGTTCAGTAAATGTATTATATAAAGCATTTCATTAAATCTTTCAATGGTGCAGTGAAGAAGGTATTATGACCATTGCCACTTTTTAAGTCACAGTAGGTTGTAAAATTCCCCAAACTCACATAAACAGTCAGGGAAGGAGCCTGGAAACAGATTGCTGTTGTCTAATTCTTGGCCTGTACTGTCCAGTGTGGAAACTACTAACCACATGTGACCACCGAGCACTTGAAATGTGGCTAGCCTGAAATGAGATGACCTATAAATTCAAATGCACATGTTGTATTTGAAAGACTTTGTATAAAAAATAAAATAAAATATTTTATTAATATTTTTATAAAGATTCCATATTGGAATGATACTGTTTTAGATACATTGGATGAAATAAAATTTATAACAAACGTTAATTTTACTCTTTTTGTTTGTTTTTTTGTTTATTTCTTTTACTATACCTTGGCTGCCTTAGGTAGATTTGAACAAATACAAATCTAGAGTCCCAGTGCTGGAATTTCAGATCTTCTGCTCTGGGGTGGAGCTCAGTCATTGGTGTGTTTGAAAAGCTTTTCTGGTATTTCTAATCTACAGTCAGGGTAGAGGACTGTTGCCTAGAGTCAGAAGTTTGTGCTCTGATCCCCAGCCTGACTGAGGAGACAGCCCCTCGTGGGATAGTGGTAACAAGTATAAATGGTACCAAACTATCGGCCTGAGTTGCTGTGCAAATAGCTGACGTTGTCATTGATGTGTATAGATCTTGCTAGATACCCCCTAATATTTGAGGCAAAAGGAGTTAGATTCCTTTAACTTACATCTCACCTGACTAAGGAAGGTAGAGATCCATTAACCCAATCTGGGGAGAGTTGGGTATTACTTTGGGCCTGAATATTCTCCTGTGTGGCAAGGCTGAAATGATTTTAGTGGATTAGACTTCCCACTCTATCAAAACAGGTCATACACTAGAAGATTTCTGTAAACCACTGGGTCAGATTCTCCCCACTGACAAGAAAATAACGTTTTATCATTCTGAGTCACATGTCTTGCTAGTAGAACGTGCCTTTGCCAATGAAGAGTGAATGCCAAGTGACAAAAACGGGAGTTAAAGGTAAGGACTAGGGGACAGTTACTGCAAGTTCAGGAAAAATGGAGTTCTCAGACCTTTTAACAGTGAAGCCAGAAGCCAAAGACTGGTTTCACCTTAGCATTGAAAACTCACCAATAGATTTATTTTGATGCAATTTGCTTTTTACTTATAATTTATTTGTGGGAGAAATAGCACTTAGGAAGCCAGTACATGTTAAAGATACCAATGAAAGGACCCAGGGCTTTTTATTTTTTTCACAATGTGTTTTGTAGCATTCACTTATCTATAGTCAGCCAGACTGAACTGCTTGGAAAAGGAGGGAAAGAGATAAGGGATTATTACACAAAAGGTTTATATTTGGTGGGGAATGTGGGGGGAAGAAAAGGAAATTACAGGTTGAGAATAAATGTGTTTATGAATTTAAACTGTTCTTTCCTTAAATATTAAATTTTATGGATAATGCACATCTATAAGCATTTTGCAAGGAAATAAGATCAAATATGACTTTGAATATCAACATTTTATTATAAAGAATTGTTTTAGTGTTTCAAAGCAAAGAGCAACAGGATAAATCCCTGGGGTAAAGGACCCCTTTTCATCCTTCCAAGAAAGTGTTGCTTCTTTTTATTACACCACTTAGCAAAGGGCTCAACTGGCAAAATATCATGAGATGTCCAAACTAGAAACTGTTGTGTTCAACAAAGGCCTACTGAGTACGCTCCCCACTGAACAAAGCAAGCATGAGCCAGGTACAGGGATCCAGGAATGAAGACGGCATTCTTGTCCTTGAGGGGCTGGGCGTTGGAGAGACAGATTGCATGCATGTTTGGTACAAGACAGTGCAATTAGGAAAATATGCAAAAGGAATGTAGAAGAGCATTCTTGAGCAGAATTTCAGACCTGATAGTATTTATTCTGAGACCTTATGGATCAGTGGCCATATTAGTTTGCTAGGGCTGCCCATAACCAAGGACCAGAAACTGGTGATCTAACAGAGACATATTGTCTCAGTTACAAGATTAAGTACAAGATCAAGGTGTCCACAGGACTGGCTCCTTCTGAAACCAAATGGGAAGAATCGGAGAGAATCTGTTCCTTGCTTCTCTCCCCTGACTTCTAATAGTTTTCTGGCAATCTCTGGCCTTCCTTGGCTTGTGGGGCATCAACCCAATATCTTCCATAGTCTTCATATGGCATTCCCCTGTGTGTGTCTGTCTCTTTGTCCAAACTTCTTTTGAGAAGAACAAAGTAATATTGGATTGGGGTCCATCCTAATGACCTCATCTTAACTTGATCATCTGCAAAAGCCCTATCTAAAGGAGATCATAATCACAGGCCCCAGGATTAATACTTCAATACCTTTTTGGGGAAACAATTCAACCCATAACAGTGGGAGTTCTGCAAACAGAGAAGGGGAGGGGTCTTCCAAGTAGAAAAGACACACAGAGTTAAATACGGAGCATTTCAGTCCCTCCTGGTCGTCTCAGCTCTGATGCACTCGGCGGTTGGGCTGGAGGCCTCCAGGCAGCATTCTCGGGCTTCCTTGGGGCAAGTCTCAGGGAGTTGGTTTGATCTTCCTGATAGTCTCCCGACATACTCCCCCAGTGCCCCCCACTGCCAATAAATGTTGATCTCAAGGTGAGGATCCATTTCATTTGCCTTCAGGACCATGTTACTTTGATGAAATAATTGTTTTTTCTTTAATAGTGTACTTATCAGACCATTTAGCCCTGCTCATTTATGTCTTCAAGTTAAAAAGCACAAATTCAGGTTTCCTACACTCTACATATTCTTTTTCATTCTCTTTTCTGATAAAGGTTTATTTATAGTTCCTTATGAGCACCTAATATTTTAATCTATGCCCAGCCCTTGCTGATTTTTAAAAACAAAATTTTGGAGGCACTCTTGTTCCAAGAGTAATTAATACTCAAATAAATCCACTTAAACTTAACCCAGAGAAAATGAGAACAAAAAAGTCATAGTCATACAATCAGGGAAAGACTGACCTACTTAGATTATGAGGTTGACTTGATGAATAGAAATAAATGCTAGAATTAGGCAGAGAGGAATGCTGGAGTGAAGACTAATTTCATGAATGGTGGGTGCATTAGTGGATATTGTTTTGTTATGATGACTTGTCCTTGTATATAGACTTCACTACAGGGCCTCAGAGAATAAATACTTGGATGAGAAGGAGCTCTGGTGATTTTCTTAGGTTGCCTTAGGATGACCCATCAGAGTAATCATGCTTTCATTTGACACTTAATGGTGGCACCACAAAAGGGTCTGATTTGTGTATGTTGACTAGGAGGTAGTCTAGGTAGAAAAGCTTTTGCTCCTGTATATAACTTACAGGTATGTGTGTGTACATATGTATGTGTGTGTCTATGTTCAAGCCTCACATTGGCATTGCCAAGCCATGCAGTTCAGATGCCAGCAACTTTATGGAAATCATGCTGAAGTTTGGTGTCTTATAGGCTCAGTTAAAACTGTTGATACAAAGGAAACTTTCTCAAAAGGCAGTGAGATCCTAATGATGCTGGGGCTCTTGTTCAAGGAGTCGAAGAATGAACTTAGCAAACACTCAAGGTAGGAGAGCCAGGGAGAGGCTTTTATTTAGAGGTAAAGTGAAAGGACAAAGCTCCTGGCTCAGGCCAGAAGGGGACAAGAGAGCCCTCTTGTTGTGTCTAGGGGTTTTATAAGCAGTTGAGGATTTTGGGAAACATGATAAAGGGCTTAGGGGTGTGGACTTGTTAAGTGGTCCCTGAATATTTAAAATTAACTTAACACAAGAAATTTACTGCTTTGATTTCTCCCTGTTTATTTTACTCCCAATCATGGGTGTTCCTTACTATCATGCAAACACCTATCATGACCTGAGCTGATAATATAGCCTCCTAATAAGACTCTGCACTTACTGTGTTGCTTCTTTTTTATGCATTGCAAAAAAAGAAATGTAAATATTATCACATCGCACTCCTTTCAAAACCTTTAGTACCTTTCTGTTGTTGTAATGACATGTTCATTGTGCACCACATCCCTGTTGCCTCTGTGTTAATCTGTTAAGCTGTTAAGGAAGAGTAAACAACTTAGCAGAGGCCCTGTGGTAAGAGATGACTTCCAGATTCCTGAGCATGCCATTTTATCTCCTACCACAGGAACTTTAAACAGGTTTTCTCTTCCTCGACTACACTCTCCCTGTCCCCACATCTCTTGCCTAAATGGTTTCCAATGTTATACTTCAGATCTCTGATCTCTGGTCTCTGTGAATACATCAATTTCCCATATTATGTGCTATTGTAGCCACATATACTTCCTTATCATAACATTTTATTACTGTCAGCATTCATATCATCGCCTTTATTCAGATAGAAAATTGACTTTTATAAAGGTAAAGTAATATATCCAAAGTCACTCATATTAAAAGTGGCTAATTAAAGTCAAATCCAAAATTTCCAAACTCTCAACCCCTTGCTTCTGGCACCAGCACCATGCTAGTGCTTGTGTAACACTCTATGAATCAAAGGCGTTGATAGGACCATCACTGTAACTACACCTGGGTCTATATATTCACTTGCAGTCTGGAGTTTTAATTTCACTCTTGACTTAAACTCAGAATTGATTTTGTGCATTTCCCCAGGCTATATTTGACTAGGTTCAAATAAAAACAAAAAGACACACAGATTTTGTGTGGAAATCATTCAGTTTAGTGGATAGTCTTATTTTTGTGTTTTAATTGTGTTTCATAGTTCTTTTTATTGGCAGAGACAAGTGGGGTAAATTATCATATGCAAGTCATGCTTATTCCATATAGTCATCAACTCACAAAAAGTGAGATGGAATTCTTCATAGTTGGTACAACTACTTATTTGTTTCCAAGTTCAGTTGGAAAATTTAATGAGCTTACAAATGAGGGTGGAAAAGGATGACATTCTTTAGGATGGCAGTACGCCCAAACAAGATTGCAGTGATACATTTTTAATCCCTTTAATTTGAACCTTTCCAAATTAAAAATGTCAACCAAAGCTTGCCAGGGCCACATGATTGCTCCTCTTGATTTATTGAGAAATGTGGATAATGTGATATTTCTCTGACATTTATTTTCTGTTTTCTGATACCCCTGTCTGAATAAAGACATTGGAAATGTTAATAAAACCTAAGAAAGGAGAGAAGAGGGGATGGTTTCCCAATACACTTCTACAGGAATGAGGACAGAAAAGTTTGCAATCATATTTAAAGAGAGGATATAAGGATATAGTACATGGTCTCTGGAAAAGAGAGAAAGAGAGAGGAGTTGGGGAATGGAGGGAGGGAGGGAGGGAGAGAGAGAGAGACAGAGAAAGAAGGAAGAAGGCAAGGAAAGAAGGGAGGAAGGAAGGAGAGAGGGAAGAAGGGAAGGGAGGAAGCAAGGAAGACAGGAAATAGATCCTAGATTGAGCTCTGTACCTGCAGGTTTTCTCCCATTTCTGCTGGGTCTCATACCCGTTTGCCTAATTAAAGATGCTTAGAGTAAGTACTGCAATTGACTTTGCTGTTAGAGGAGCATCACAAATTATGGACTCATTTCAGCTGGCCCTGGCACCTTCTGAGGCATTGTATAATCACCCCAGTAAGTCATGATATGGGGACTTCTGTGTGTATGAGGCCTGGTTTTCTGGCTGTGAACTGGCATCAGCATCAAGGGAGCGAGGCCAGAGCACAAAGCCAGGCAGTGTACCAGTGTAGGCATGTAATGTTGGGAACAGTACACAAATCCAACATCCAGATTGTCTTCCTGGAGCCTGAGCAGGCAACCATAAGTCACGCAGAAAGCCAGGGCCTGGCAAATAGGTGATGTGGAAAGGAAGATGAAAAAATGAGAGTATATACCCATAGGTAGATCATGCTTCTATATCTTATCTCTATAGTATCTTCTGCAGCCTGGAAACAAATGACTTCACCATTTTCCTTATGACACTTTGCACACAGAAAAGGACTTTGTGAGTACAGAGTTACAGTGAGGAGGCCAGGTTTGGAACAGGAATGATGCAATGAGAGGAGCCAGGTGTAGCATTCAGGAATGGGCAGGGTCAGTGACAGGTAGTCAACTCGGGAAAGAAGCATTTGTGTGAAGACATGGTGTGAATAAGGAAGAAGTAGTGCACCTTAAGAATATTCCTAGAGCTGCTGTAGCACGGCACAGCTTACAGCAGGAATCTCTATAAAGGCAGAAGTATCTAATTATTCATTAGGCAGTAAGTCTCACAGTGACAACTATATGAGAAGCACCGTGCTAGGTGCTGGGGAAAGAGTGGTCAGTCAATCAAGAAAACAACAAAATCATGGCCCCCTACACCAGTGAAGCTTACAGTACAGTGCAAAATTTTTTTGAGCTAGTGACATTTAATTTGAGATAAAAAATATAGGTAGGCATTTCAAAATAAATATAAGAATTGTATTCCAGAGAGAGAAAAAGAATAGTATGTATCATGGCTCTAAGACATTAAATGTTAGACATGCTGAAAGAAAAGAGACATAGTTAGTATGTCTGGATGGTACTGTGTGAGGCATGTATCTTCTATATTACATGTATTCTTTATATATTCCCTGTATTATTTTGCTCCCCCAGGATTAATATTTGTAAGTACAACTATAATTGACATAAAATAAAACACTTATTTAAAACTTATCATTGATACATTTTGACATAAATATTCAGTCATGAAAACATCATATTTAAAACAATTAACTTCTATAAGGCCCCAAAGTTTCATCATATCACTATGAAGTCTCTTTTCTCCACCCCTCCCTACTCCTGACTAGGTATCCACTTACTTGTTTTCTCTTACAATGGATTAATTTCCATTCTCTAGAATTTCATTTAACTAGAATAAAGCAACATGTACCCTCCTTTTTTTTTTTGGCTTGACTTAGCACAATTATTCTGAGATTTGTTACTTATATCAGTAGCTCATTCTTTTTTATTGCTGAGCAATATTCCACTGTATGGTTATGTCATGATTTGTTTATCCATTCATTTCTTAATGGACATTTGAATTCTTTCCAGTCTTTTGCTATTATAACTAAAGCTGGTATGAACATTTATGAGCATATGCTTTCATTTGTCTTGAGTAAATACCTAAGAGTGGAATGGCTATATCATAAGGTAGGTGTGTATTTAACTCTCTATGAAACCATTTTTTTTAAGTGGTTAACCATTTTAAATTTCCACCAGAAGTATGTGAAAGTTCACATTGCTCCACACCCTAAGTATGGTCAGACTTTATTTAATTTTAGCCATTCTAGTAGGGATGGCATATAGCTTATTTTTTAATTCCATAATGATTAATGATGTTGAACATCTTTTTGCCATCAGTATATGTTTGAGAAGGTGTTAACTCAAATATTTTGCTCATTTATAAATTGGGTTGTTTGTCTTATTGAGTAGTGAGAGACCATTATATGTTAGAGATGCAAGTCCATTGTTGAGTATATATTTTGCAATTTTTTTCCCAGAATTTTCCTGGCCTTTTCATTTTTGTAACAGTTATCTTTTGAAGAAAAAATATTGCTAATTTTGGTGAAGCCTATTTTATTGATTTTAAAACTTTTATAATTCATTCTTTTGTAGTTAAGGACTCTTTGCCAGACCCCTGATTTCTAAGATTTTCTCCCACATTTTCTTCTAAAGATTTTATAGTATGAAATTGTACATTATGACCTATTATCAATTATGAGCTTACATTTTAATAGGACGTGAAGTTAGGGTCAAGACTGATTTTTGTGGATATGGCTATGTTATTGCTAAAATGTCATTTAAAAAAATATCCTTTCCCTATTGAATTTCCCTAGCATCTTTGTCAGAAATCAATTGACCACCTATGTCTGAATATATTTCTTATCTATTCCATTGACTTATCTTTCTATAAATAAGCCAGTATCATAGTGCATTGATTACTATAGCTTTGTAATAAGTCCTGGAATAAAGTAGTTTGAGTCCTTCGGCTTTGTTCTCTTGGTTACCAAGGAGTTGTTTTGGCTCCTCTAGATCTTTTGTATTTCCATCTAATATTTAGAATCAGCTTGTCAATTTCTACACTAATAACAAAATACCTCCTGAAATTTTTTAATAGAATTACTCTCTATCAACTTGAGGAGAATTGAAGATCTTAATAATATTGAATGTTTTTTTTAAACTGAAGAGTCATTGATTGGTTTCAGGTATACAACACAGTTGCTCAACAGTTGCCCATATTATTAGATCCTCACCCCACTAGTGCAGTTACTATCTGCCAACCTAGGAAGATGTGGTGGAATCATTGGCTATATTCTCCATGCTGTACTATCATCCCTCTGACCAGTGTACATTATGACTGAGAATTTTGTGCCCTTGTATCCCCCTCCCCCCATCCCCCACTCCAGCCCCTCCCTCATGGTAACTAGTAGTCACTCCTCAGTGTCTGTGAGTCTACTGCTATTTATAGACAGAGGTCATGTTTATGGATTAAAAGACTCAGTATCCAGAAACATGATATATCTCTCTATATTTAAGTCTTCTTTAAATTCTCTCAGAAATGTTTTGGTAGTTTTCAGTATTTAGGCCTTGTACATCTTTTGTCATATTTATCTCTTTATATATTTTGGTACTACTGTAAGTGATATTTTAATTTCAATTTCTCATTATCTGTTGCTTTTATATAGGCACACACTTAATTTTTATATTGTCCATCCTACAACTAAGTATCCTGTAAACTTGCTAAGCTTACTTATTAATTATACTAGCTCTTTGTAGGTTCCATCAGATTTTCTGCATAAATGATCATGATATCTACAAACAAAGGCTGCTTTTCTTCTGTTTTCCCAAACTGAATGGCTTTAATTTCTATTTTTCCTTGATTGCATTGACTAAACCTCCAGTAAAATGTTGAACAGAAGTGGTTAAGAGTGGATATTCTTGCTATATTCCTGATCTTAGGAAAAAAAGCATTCAGTCTTTTATAATTAGGTATAGTATTATTATTATTATTATTATTATTATTATTATTATTATTATTATTAGATACTCTGTCAGGGTGAGGAATTCCCCTTCTATTCCTCCTTTTTGAGAGTTGTAATCAGGAATGAATGTTATATTTTTGTTAAGTAACATTTCCCCTCTAATCTGGTAATCAAGTCATTATTTCTCAACTGCTAAAATTGTGATTCAGAGTGTTGATTCTTAAAATATTAAACCAACCTTGCATTCCTTGTACAAACCCTACTTATGATGCATTGCTTTTGATATCTTGATTTCCTAAAACTTTAAGAATCTTTATGTCTATATCAATGAGGCATGTATGTATGTAATTTATTTTCTTTTATGTCTTTGGCTTGTATAAAGGCAATGCTGACATCATAAAATGAATTGGGATGTTTTCCCTTTCCTTTAGTTTTAACTGATGGGAAGACCCTGAGATGATGGAAGACAATGGGATCCAAAGGAATTAGTCTTTGATAAGAATATAGCACTTTCTCTAATTCAATCATTCTGAAAATGTAGTGTACATGAGAAACACCTGAAAATTTCTCTTAAATACAAAATTCTGATTTAGAAGGTCCAAACTGTATACCATAGTTGTTCTTAACAAAGAAAAACCAATCTCTCCCAAGTTATTCTTACATAGTTGATCCATGTTCTGAAGATTTTTAGTCTACCCAATAGTTTCAAAGAATGTTTCACAGACTAGAAGCATCCAAATCATGTGAGAACATTTTAAAAATATGAATGTGCTGTCCCCACTTCAAATCTACTAAATCAATAGCTTGGAAAAAAAAATAGGTGGCAATTTGTCTTTCAGTAGCACCCGAGTGACACCAGTGGATGCTAAAATTCTTCATTACTTCATTAATTACTTCATTACTTCATAATAAGAGAGAAATAAAAGGAAAAAATACAGATGCAGTTAACTTTGTATATTTTGTGTTATAAATACGAATTATTTCTTGTAGACTGAAGATCTGAGAGGGAGGTAGGGGAGGGTAAGTCTAATGTTCGAGTAGTGTGGAGGAGATAGGGATAATCATTTTGAAAATCGGAAGCAGGCTGATGAGATTGTTAGTCACTATTGGATGTCTACTTAAACAGTGTGATTTTCACCCTTTGTTGATGTCCATCTTCCTAATTGTGCCATCTCACCCAACTCGGAGTTGCTTGAAATAGAGGTATGGAGAAGGCAGTTTCTGGGATTCATACACAGTTATTTTGCCAATGGGTAAAAGGGAAAGAAAAAATGATACAGTAGTTGAGGGGATTTGAAGAGTGTGAATGACTGTAATCATGGACCATAGTCTCTGTGCTGTATGAAGAGAGAAGTGAAGACAAGAGGAGCATAATTAACAGAAGAAAAGTTCTGAGATCTATGGATAAAAAGGTCTTGATGAGATAGAAGAACTGTTTCTGTAGACATATTTCAGAAAAATGAGCTGGGTGTATAAATGGTATTGGTAAAAAATGTAATGCTTGTTTTTGAATTCTTGCCAGTTTTTGCAATAAGAAGCTATAACATATGACCTTGTTAATGGTGGCTGAGATTACTGTGCGTGATCATTGGTATTGAGGAAGTCACAGAATAAGTTAACAATATTCACATGCATATTGAAGTTCTCTTTCATTAGTGATATCAAACATTGTAATGGGTGGATGAATGGGAGACAGTCAGCCAAGGATCAGATAAAAAACCAGTGGCATCAGTATCACATAAAATAAATTGGAAGTCATCAGTGGCACAGGAAGGTTCTGATAGGTGCATATATATTTCTCTAGCAGATTATTTGGGGCTCTGTGCCAATTTCAAAAATGTAAGTCCCCATTATGTGCTTAATTCATGGAATATCTCTTGATAATAAAATTCGTATTTGTGGTATCTGTGTATGAGTTCTGATTTAGTCATGCAGATTTAAAAAATAACAACCAGCTATCCTATAGACTCTTTCAAAGAAATAGAATCATAATAACTTCCTCATGTTTTCCTATGCAGGACAGAACAAAAAAAATTTGCTTTGAAAGGTTCCTCCCAGTTCAGAAGTACAAGGATGGAAATTGTCTCTATTGTGCCCTACTAACATCCATTCTAATTCTGTTTTTCCAATTCACAGAGAGTGAAGAAGTTTATCAAAGGCAGGTGCTGTCAATTTCATGTATCATCTTTGGAATTGTCATCGTGGGCATGTTCTGTGCAGCATTCTACTTCAGAAGCAAGTAAGACCATTTCTATCAAGTGTTAAAAGGTTACCTCTCATAGGAAGCACTTTGTCTTCCTCTAAGTTCTCAGTCTGCTTCACACAGAGGGATCTTGTGCAAATGGGTTCATCAAACATCCACAAATGACTTAGAATCTTGTATAGACTGTGGCGAGTGTGTACAGCATGTGCGTGTGTGTGTGTGTGCACTTTATCTTTGATGCAAATAGTGCTCTTTCCTCTCTGTGATCATAGATACTCTATGATCTTTGCACTTTTTTGATTACCTGCCAGAATTAGAGTCTCAGTGTTTGCTTGTCACTAAGGGGTTAACTTCTGAACAGAGAGGTCACTGCTATAGACCTAAACATTACCAAACAGGAACTAGCCTTTTCTTAAAAGAGAAAATGTCACACTTTTCCTTTCATAGTGTTTTTACCTGACACCCATAAAGGTTGTAGCCAAATATGAAATATGAATACCATAAAATCTATTTTGGTTCACAGTTGATAAGCACATGTCAGATATGCCCTCTATGTCCCTTGCCATGAAATCAGAACTTTTGAAGATAAAAGTAATTATTTTTGACTAATAAAGTAAAAAAATATATACATATACATATACATATATGTATGTAAGTATGTATGTACAATATGTTTATTCCAGATGAACTTTGATAGAAGTGTTTTATTTATAGGAATGATATAATCTGCACTTAAAATAAGAATTGCAGATAAAACTATTAAATTTTTTGGTTTCTGGTAAGGCATGCAGGCCTTAAGAAGTTGGCACGGATTCTATTCCTACATCTTGTCTGAAATCCAAGTCAATATGTAATTGCTTTTTACTGGGCCTATATTTATCTATCTATTTGCTCTTCTAAAAGTGGATCTGTTTCCAGATATGGTCTATGATACCTGTCTGCATGTTGTATATGTTGATCTTTAAAAAGAACAATGGTTATTATTTTAAAAGATAATGGGAATGTAGGTATAAATCCAAATTTATTATTTAGTATTTTTTAATGAAATATTTCAGAATAGAGTTAAATTTTCAGAAATTCTGTCAAAATAGTACACAAAGACCTCATATATCTCAGACCCAGTTGCCCCTATTACTAATGTTATGTTAGCATGTTCCATTTGTCACAATTAATGGAATAATATTGTTATAATATTGCTAACTAAATATTTTCAGATTTCCTTGGTTTCTCCATAATGTGCTTTTTTGTCCTAGGGTTCCATCCAAGATACCACATTACATTTA
This sequence comes from Manis javanica, assembly GCF_040802235.1. Taxonomy (NCBI): domain Eukaryota; kingdom Metazoa; phylum Chordata; class Mammalia; order Pholidota; family Manidae; genus Manis; species Manis javanica. The sequence goes on from NC_133162.1 coordinate 69,005,469, forward strand.
ATTGTCATGTCTCTTAGACAACTTTTTACTACAACAGTTGTGAGCACTCATTTTTGAGCACTTACTCTTTGTGGGGATGCTGGGCTTCTTATGCATTATGTGTCAATACTCACAATTAGGATTGTGCATTATTGCTGCGCTTTTCAAATAGTATCAGAGTAATTTAAAAATATTAGTTTATCAAAACCGTGAAGTAAGAAATTAATTGAATGTAGGGCCTTCAAATTTTCACAGTTCTAGTTTACATTGCATGGTCTAAATCACTCTGTCGTATTGACTCACATAGTCCACCTGCTCGGTGGTAAGACTGCTTGGAGTGAATCAGTAATGTCGGGCTCTGCTGCAGGGAGGCTACATGGGGGGGGGTGGTCAGGATTTTACATGTATCAGTCATACCTGTATTGAAACCTTCAGGCTGCCACTTGCTTGTTATGTATTATTAGGCAAAATACATTTATCCTTAGCTTAGGTTTTCTTTTGATAAAACTTATGGTCAAAAATAATATCTACCTTATAGACTGTGTTAAGGGCTAATGACTTAACACTGTAAAGAGTACAATATAGTGTTTTTTAAAAGGGTAAACACTCAGTGAAGGCTTGCAATTGTTAACATCGATAGTTTCCCACACTGGGATGTAGAGACTGGGTAACAACAAAGGGAAAAGCATGCCTGGAGCACCAGAGGGATACTCCCACTCAGCAGGGCGTTAGAAGGGTCCCCTTGCAAGCACTGCGTATGAGAAAGAAATTGTGTATTTAACAATAAGCAAATTACGATGAAGAAGTAGTTCATCACTTAGAGGGTAATTTCTTGTTGTACCACATTTAAACGAAAGACTCATATGAGAATCACAGAAAAGGAGAACAGCTGGATAACTAGAGGATCTACAGCTTCAGTGCTGTCGATCTCTCCCTCTCTGGCCAGAAAGGGGCCTCCAGGATGAACATCTCCTGGGGCCCAGCAAGGTGTCAGGGGAGGCTCAGAGAACAGCCAATGGAAGAACACTGATCAGGATGTTGTCTTTCTACCTGCCCAGCCAGGACACATTGTTATTAAAATAAAAAAGAAAATGTGAGAATAATAAAGTAATAAAAATTGAAGCCTTTTCCGATTGAAGTTACATTTCTCATTAGAGACCTAGAATGTGTTTCCTTCTTCTAGTACAATATCCAGGCATATCTTCCTTTATTTTTCTTTGCCTGAGAGGAATGCCATACCCCAAACCAAGAATTTAATCTATACAGCTGAAAGCAATGTAAATTTTTATTATAACACCCCGTCATAGGTTTCTTTGCACTTACTTATTCCTGGAATTCCGATTCCCCTCTTAAACCCTGGGGAGTAACACAATAGGGAAACACTACTTTGGCCTTTCCTTACTTTCATACACCTTATCAGGTTGCTTTTATGTATATACATTTTTTTGCCTTCATCTTGGAAGTCCCAGGCCTTCAAGGATTCTAGGACCTCTCTAACTCTGGTCTCCAAACTCACTTGAACTTATATCCTATATGCTGATACGTACAGTCCTGGCCAGAGAAAATCAGGAGTTACCCAAAAGCTCACCTTCTTGGTCATTTATGTTTTAGTTCCCATAACGCCTCAGATCCTGCTACTCTCATCTTTTCTCCATTCTCCTGAGACCCTTGCTATGGCATGGCCTTGCCAGATAGAATATCATGTCATATTGTTAGCTGATGAAAGTCTGAAGGTAGGTAACAAGATGAGGTTGAAGTCAAAAGGCTTTTCTAAATGTGTTAATTGGACCCCAATAACTCTAAAGAAGATGATGAAAGAAATTCTCTTCTCGTCACTTCCAATAAGCCCAAATATTCCCATAAATAGGTAACAGAACTATTAATTGAGCCTTTCACATGTGGCTGATATGGCTCACATAACAACTTTAAATTTTAGGTTTTCTTTTTACTTTCAACTCATAGGAGTTAAGAAGTATGAGGCTGGCTTAGGAGCCCTTAGTAAACTTGGACATGTAAGACATGGTTCAGCTCTAAAAAAAGGAACTGGAATAGAAGAAGAGATGTTCCAGGAGGCAGAAGCTGGATCAAATAGTCATCACAACTGGAAAATACAGGAAGAAAAAGGAGAACTGGTGGTACCAGTAAAAAGCAGATATGGTAGCAGCCTGCCCTGATTGAAGGCTATCACCATCTGACATTGATTTTAGATCACAAAGAGAGCCTTTTAAGGACAGGTAACAGATGTTTTGATATGCTGCTATGATTCTTTTCAGTAGTGAAGGTTTTAGTCTTCTAGTTGCTAAAATACAGTTTTGATGAGAGTTGGTTTTTTTAAAGCACAGGCACTGACCTGAGAGAGCCAGCATCCTGATGACAGACAGGTGAGTGTGAAGCTCTGAAGGCTAGCCCTTTGCCCCTACTTGGGTGCAAAGCCAGGCCAGTTCCTGAGCTCCCACAGAGAGCTCTTCTGCTGAGGTCTTCTCTGAGACCACATCACATCCCATCTACCTCTGCTTCATCCTGCTTCCTTCCCTTTGTTTCCACAAGTGTTGATCCAAAGACCTACCCGTTAATAAAAAACCACACATGCTATCTCCATTTCAGTGTCTGCTTCCCTGAGAACCTAATGGACAACATTACAAATGTCATCTACCAATTGACTCCGGATGTCTAGTATTCCATAATTTACATCTTTTTTTCCAATGAATTGGGCCAGAGAAACTTAAACTCAATGAACTCTCAAATTTTAACACTGACACTGTGAGGCTTATAGGGTTCCCGTATGCAATGCCTGTGTTTTATATTTCCCAGAGCAACTATTCTCATGAGAGAGTCAATGACATTGTAATCAGATGCTTCTCATTTCCTTTGTTCCCACTTGCTGGCAAAAATGTGTGTTCCTGGGACAGGGAATAGATGATAGAGAAGGAGGCAGTTTCAGGAAGGGAAGCCCATTTATCCTGGAATGTTAGTGCGTCAGGACTCGACTGAGAGGCAAGTAAAGGAAAGCAAATTATAAAAGGATTTAGGACATACAGTCAGACATTTTTATGAGGAAACCTCCTTTTAGAAGTTTACATTTCCCAGACACTGAAATATGGAATTACTGAAAAAAATAAGTATTTTACTATTTAATTCTTAGGAGAGTATCTTATCTCCCATTTGCTTCATTGATGAATCCCTGATAGGATTTAGTGGCCATACTATGTTTCTTAAAACATTGATATGATAGATTTATTTTTAACAATAGGCTACAGATTAGCCTTTTATCTCCAGTACTCTTAATAATCCAACTGGATTATAATAACTAAGAGTACTGGGGAGAAAAGTCCCCCCACCCCTCCAGTAATTGAAAAGATAAAAGAAATATTTAAACAAAAAGAGCTACATCACACTGGTGTTGTACATTCAAAAGAGTTAATGATGCTCAGAGCCTCCAAATCCTTTGGCAACCACTGTGACTTGCTTGTGAGATATGCAATAAATACAATCTTTTCTTTTATCATTGTGCTAATGTTCTAAGTCCTCTGCAACATCTGCCTGAGCCACTAAGCTCGCTAAATGATGAGGAAGAAGCATATAAACACTTTATGTGTGTCCTTACATTCAATTTCCACAGCATCCATGGGAGAGAATTTTTACAAACGCTATTTACAGATGAGGAAACAGAGACTCAGAGAGGTTTTGGAAATCCATACAAAACCAATGAGTGGCAGAGCTGGGATTCAAAGCTGCCAGAAGAAGCTCCCTGCAAGAGCTGGTGCACACATTCCATCAGAGGCTCTACCCTTGACAGGGATCTTGGGGAAGAGAGCCAAGTTCAAGGGGGATGATTCTGCAGTCTTTGTTTATTTGTTATGGGTCCTGAAACTTCTGCTGGTGGCTGATAGCTAATTGCTATGAAGTTCCTAGGAGAGAGCAGGTAATAAGGCAGTAATGCATCACATCCTTCTGGCAGAGCCTCTGAATGCCTCAGCAACGGTCCTGCAGCACAAGCAGGCCAGAGAAGCTACAGGACCACAGGCAGGTGGTTTGGCAGTTCTGGGAAACCTGAGTGGTGGCTGAAAATGCAGAGCACCCGGCCAGATTGGCAGGGTTCAAAGCCAGCTCTACCACTTCCTGGCTGTGTGACTGGGAAAATTACTTACTTTCTCTATGCCTGTTTTCTCATCTCTTAAATGAGTATAGGATCAGGGCCTCATCACATAGAATTATTGTGAAGAATGAGTGAGTAGATACAGGTAAAACACTAAAAATGATTCTTGGCACATAGTAGGTGCTCTTAAATAGTCAATTATTTTTATTATTTACAAAGTAAGAACAAAAATCTTTGCATTTAGGGCTGATGGTAACAGTAAATGAGCTGTTCCTAAACTGTAAAAGAGAAAATATACACGGGTTGTGGTATCTATTCAAGCCATGCAATCAAGCCTACACATATTTGAATCACACAAACATAAATGTAACTTTGCAAATATGTTATATGGGCTTCTAGGCCTGAGCTTCCAATTTTTCCTCTGGTCACTTTTTCAGAGCATTTCTACTTCTTTGCAGCTGAGCACTCAGGTTAGGGATCTTTTGTATCCATGGGGCCAGGACAACTCATTATGCTTCTGTTTGCCTTTATGGTGCTGTTGGGTGTGAATCCCTGGGTGAGGATAGGTAATACTAGCTGCTCTCCAGATTGGAAGCATTTCTTTGTGGGGTTGAAAATGAGATAAGGATTCTCTTTGTTATCTGAGTTTATCTAGCTTTAGCAAATGACACGTACAGATGCTGGAAATGAATTAACTCCCCAAAATGTGAATGGATTCACTTTGTGTGACCATTATACATTTGTTTATTTAAATCTGTAGGAAACAAGCTAAACAAATCCAAGAGCAGCTGAAAGAGCCACAAAATGCTAAACACTACAGTCTCAAAGCATCCAGCGCAATGGCAAAGCCAGAGAACTTGGTGAAGAATCATGTCCAGCTGCAAAATGTAAGTTACATGTCATACATGTCTTTCCACAGCCCACTTGCATGCTCCCAGTCCAGAGGGGAGGGTAAGCCTGCTATCAGACTTGAATTTTTTTTTCAGTACTTTGTAAATTTTTTTCCTTAAATCATCTTGCAGTTCTGTATGTGCACATGTACATGTGTATGGATGAGAAAGAGAAAAACTAAATCTCAGCTCTTGATTACAATCTGTAGTGTAAATCTCTGGAAGCAAAAAGATCTTCAACTGTTTGTTCAGTTATCACTTCCTGAATCCTTACTTTGTGGCAGAAATTGTGATAGGCACCAAGGATACAATGTTCCCTACCATATGGGAAGCTGGGTATTGTAAGAAATACAAACACCAAACCAGGGGAGGTGTGTGGGCTGAGATGGTTGATACTGCAACAGAGATTGGAGAAGAGCCCAAAGGGAGGTGGGTGGGGGCAGATGTGGAACCTGACTCACAAAAAAGGCAGACACCTGGATTTTAAAGAATATGAAAATTTATCAGATAGTCAAAGAACAAAGGACAAGAGACTGGAACAAACAGAAAGAATAAAGCCTGAGAATGCATGCAATGTTCAGGCAACTCCAAGGTAAGGAATGTGAAAAGTCAAAGGTGAAAAAGGTGAGAGGTGAGGGCTGGGGTCCTAGAGTCTGTGTTTACACAGATAGCAGGACTTGAAGTTAAATGCAAACTTTCTGAATCCTACATTCTTTCTAAAGCAGTTTTAATCACTTCTGAGATAGATTACAAAACACTAAATTAAAGAAACTTGAGTATTGCCTAAGGCATTCTGAAATATGCCTCCCAGAGTAGCAATTCTTTACTCCCAAAAAAGATTGCACTTCCAGATTCTAAGGCACGAAAGGAAGCAACAAAGGCCATGGTGTAAACCTAGTATTTGAGTATAATAGGCAATCACCCAGGACATGTTCACACTCCTCCAAATGTATAAATCGCTGGTAATTTATACACCATTTGTGATTCTAAGAAATCATTACCCAGAAAGTCACCATTATGTTGTACATAACAGATGTACTTCGATGTTCAACTCAGAATTCATAAATCAGAACTGCTTCTGAGTGAAGTTTTGTTCCATTTGTAATCATGGTATGTGTAGGATTGTTCTTTTCTGAAACAGAGAGAATGCTTTTGCTAATGATTTCTAAGGTATTACACTTCCACCCTAAAACAAACCCAGTAATGGAGGGCTTCAGTCCCTTAGAAACTGGACCTGTAAAAGATAAACAAAGCCAGCCACTAGTTACAGTACCAAGAACAGATTTTCATCAGAATTGTGTTACAGCAGAGGGTCCAGTGTGAACTAAACTCAACTTTAATTTGTACAGATGTGACTGGATGTTTTAGAGTGAATAGGGAGGGTACACCTTGGGGCTTTGCAGAGTTGGTCAAGGGGAATATTACAAAAAGTTGGTCAGAGTAAAAGCCATAGGGCAGCTGTGTCTGTTAGCTGGCAATTTTTGAATTTAGTATTTTCTACTTCCTCAGAGACAGGGAAAAGGCCCTATCCTTCCTAATGATTTCATTTCAGAGAAATGGCTCCCAGCTCCTTGAAAATGACACTTCTGGGTTGTAGGAGATACATATACATCACAACGTGAGAGAGGAAGGTTTACAGTTGTAAGACCTTTTTAGTAACTGCTCTAAAAAAGGGAGGTCAGGGGCTTATCCTTAGGCTTGCTAGAACAAACAGTAAATGCTTCAGGAGGCCTTGAGTTTTTCTATTTGTTCGTTTGTTTTTTTCACTTAGGTACTTTAAGGGGAGCTGGGTTATCCTAGGAGAGCAGCCTTGAGCTATTAAGAACTGTGTTAGAATTTACTCAAGTCATTTAGTGTGGGAGTGAGTGGATGAGCTCCTTTGTGCTGAGCATCTGTGGTCTTTATAGACCAAAGTTGAGGCCTAGTGAAAAAAGAGGGCTCAGATAAGCCTGTCTCAAGAGAACAGACTCTTAGTCAATCCCCAGGCATTTTACAGGTTTGCAGCCAGAACACACACATGCAGTTTTGTATCCTCCTTTTTTGACAAATGTATGACCAATAACATTTCCTGTCTGCTTTATGATCTCCACAGACTCATTTGGGAGGTAGCAATATGATCCACAAAGTGGCTACTTCAGTCTTTTCATCTGTCCCCTCTGAGTGGGCATTCATTCATATTCTTTCCTATTTTTACTTTTAAAGCAATATTAGCTGAAGCTCTCACTCATGTACTTTCCCACCCCTCGAATAACAGGAAAGAAAGTACAAATTGTAGGGGTTCCTACAGTCAGAACTCTTCATCCACCTTCCCACTTCTCCAGCATTTTCTGTGTTTGCTCAAGGTAAGGAAAGGTTGGGCTTCACGGAGCCATTCCCAGGAGGGCCCAAGATAGGATGTGGAAAAGTGTTTTCTTAATGTAAGATAAATTGTAGCCAAAATAAGCAGGCAACAAGAGACAACAAAGGGCCAGGCAGTTTATTTGAACGCAATTCCCAGGCGAGGTTCACCAGTCTACGTAAATGGAGGCTGGGGAAGTCGCACCCTGTCAGGGAGGTGGGGGCTTATAAAGGGTTAGGAGGGGGAGGAGTGGGCAAGGTATCCTAGGAGGCATGGAGAGGTATGATTGGCTAAAGATGACATAATAGATAACTAGAAACTTTTTTTCCTTCCAAGAGGGAGGAGGCTGATATCTGGGTCTTAGTTGGCACATCAGAAGGATGGAATTCAGGAAGAGCTGTCCCCTTTCCATATAAGGCATGGACCTTGGGGTTTGGTCTGTTCTCCTTTTATGGTATCTCTCTGTTCTGTTTGCATGTCCTTGTTTTTCCTTCCTCCAGCCTAACATTCCAGCCTTTTGGTGATAATGGGTGGCAACTCGATCTGGCTACTTTCGGCTGACAAGGGGCATCGTGGGGTTTTGAGGCTGGTATTAGGCAGAAGGAGGGGGTTCAGTGGGAAGAGGTGCGTAACGGTGAAGTAACATCTGGTTGGTGGCGACCTGGGTCATCTGGATTAGCCGCTGTTGGAGGAACCTGAGGACACAAGGGGCAACTAAGAGTAAACCACAAACTGTTATTAAGGGGCCCAGTAGGGTCATTATCCAGGCCATTATGGGGGACTGGAATTCTGGATCGAGTTTACATCTCAATGACTAGTATTAGGGTTTAGTATAGATAAGACTGCATTATTGAAACAATACTTTCTCTAAAATCACCCTCATTTTTATTAGAAGTAGCCAAATTAAGAAAATAATTAACAGTTGGCTTGATTATTTGCATAAGTGCAGCAAGAAGAGTAATTGATTACATAGGCTCTTTTAAATGTGCTTTGCTGGAACTTTTTGTAAGGAATTTCAGATTGAACTTTTAAAGGCTTCTCGAGGCCAGACAGCTAAGCCAGACTTGCCATTAGGTTGTGCCTGCAGTACCTGTACATTTGGGTGAATTCCTCTCTTCTTGAGGTTCCCAAGACATTCCTGAGGTTCCTGCACCTGCCAGGAAATAACCTTCCTTACTCACCTGGTAAGGCTGCTGGGAACCCTGTAAGCAAGGTACCATGCCAATTCTTCTAAGGGGCTTTGTTGGCTTTATAAAGTCAATCTTAGTTCTTTAAAGCTGTCTGTTCATATCTGAGTTTACACACGTGTCTCTCAGGTATGATGTTCCAGTCAAAGCCTTGGTAATATAACCAGTGTTTTTAATTGGTCTTCTTACAAGGAAAGCAGATTTTTGTTGAACTTGTACAAATAAACATACTGCCATGAAATATAAAAATAGTCACTGAGAGTTTTTAAATTCTGGAGGGATTAGGTAGAGAGAAAGATAAAGTTTCAATTCTGCTTATAAAGGCAGTCATTTACTTAACTGTTGTCAGCTTAAGAGAAAAAGCTTAAAACTCTTTATCAACATTTGAAACAAAAAGCCACAAAATCATCTTCCTTAGTTTACTTAATCCTATGTAACTAATACCTGTTCTGCTGAAATCTAGTTTTTTACTAGTTTAGGAGTAATAAAATAGTGAGTATAGATGACAAAAGAATTACAAATGACAATGGTTAAAGATCTGATGAGAGCTTACTATAAGACAGTTGTCATAAGGAAATTTGGATATTTCTGTAACACAAAACATTCAGTAACAATGTTTAACATCATTCCCTTTGACAGTGCTTTCCAGGTGATTAGGCAGGTAATTATATATCATATAAATAAGCCAAATTAGCCGAATACTTTCTCCAATGAGAAAAAAAATTCCTCTGACATGTTCCAGGGGCCCTCTGGAAAATATCAGAGTTAACTAGAGGTAAAAGCACCTTTTTGAATTTGATTTTTTTTTTTGGTACTTGCTTAAATAGGATTATAGGTTGCCATGAAGCAATACTTATCCATTTAACCAGAATGACAAAAAAATACCTCAAAGGCAAGTAAAGTTAGAAAAGTTTAGCTTTAAGTCCTTTTAATATTAAAATCTCATTATCTCAAATACTCAGACAACTCATTGAGACTTTAAGCATGAGAAACTGCTTTGATAAAACAATTAGAAAACCTTTTGCAATCTTTCAACATTAAGAGAAGACTAACAGTTTAAGAAAACTTTGTCTTTTTGACTGAAAACAAAATTCTAATTTTGCTGTGTACTTGATATGGAGACTCATTTGCCTTAATTTTATATAGCATGACCATATCAATTCTTCCACAAACTTTCTACAACTTCCTTTTACATTTAGAGTTCTCCCTCTTTAAATAAACAGCTGTACTTTAGAACAAAGTTACTTTCTTTTATCAAAAGACACATTCTTTAGCATGCAAAAATGTTTTCCTTATTACTTTAACTACTTTTAATTGGAACTTAAAACCATTAGGTACCTTAATATTCAGTGAACACTGAGAAGTAGGCTATTATAAAGTGTTACACTAGAATTCTTTGAAAATTTTATGAACACATTTTATAATTTCTGGAATCGTGTGCTTTACAGCACAATCTCATTAAGCACAAAATATGTTTAAATTTAGCAAAGCTTTAAGGTTTGAGGTTACCACAAAGATTCTCAGGCTGTTTGTAGGTATACACACTGTAACACGCAATTATTAATATGTTCACTTGCTACACTTACTTTACTGATTCTTAACAACTATGCTAGATTACTTACAAAACTTCTACTGAACATTAGACAAAGTCAAGCCTCTAAGCATTTTATTCTTGAAAGATTTAACAGATAACATCAAGTTAAATGACTTTAGGTCAACTTAGGCAGCTGATAACCATAAGGACATGTCTGTTTCAGTTCAACTTAAATTAGCATTAATGCTTAATATTTTTTATTAGATTTTCTGGAAGTTTTAGAATGCCCAATTTTCACAAGTGCTTGTTTTTAAATCAATTTTTATAAATACCATCCAGAGGTAGGAAAATATTTTTCATTTATACACTTAGACACACAAACATACAAATTGAGACATAATGACTACAGTTAACAATACTTTTCATATAAAAACATATACACAGACAGACAAACTGATATAAAGATTTGAGTTACTAATATTTAATTGCTTTCTTTCTCTTTAGCTTCTTGTCTGTGGCTTTCAGAACTGGAGGGTGGGAGGAGTGTGTTCTGGTGAGAGAAGAGGGTGATGAAGGCAGAAGGAGAGGGGAAGGGGCTGGTGCAGCTACCAGAAGAGGAGAGCAGGACAATGGCATGGTTGAGAATATAGGACTTTAAAATGGCAGCAACACGGGGAGGACAAAGAACTTAAAGATGGTGGCAGAGAGAGGTGGGGGTAGCGAGCTGAGAGAGGTGGGAGACTAAGCTCTTCTGTCAGATCTGAAAAGGAAGAAGGACTGGGCAGAGTAAGAGGCTCACAATTTTTAACTGGAGATCGGGCTAGGAGAACTTGGGTTATTGAACACTTAACGTAAAGGTTTGGGCAGTAGTGCAATGTCCACAAAGCCTGCACATATGAGATTTCACTCCACTCTCCACTCTGGTGGCAATAATTAGTCAAGTTGATGAGGAGGCCAAAATTGAAAGTTTCCTCAGGGGGCCAGTGAAATTGATTGCCCCAAGGGATACTGAGGCCCAGCCTCAGAGCAAAGAAAGACTAGTTTCCTTTTGCAAGTTTCCCAGGACAAATACAGAGTAGTCAAATTAGAAATGAGACACTGCAACGGGGTCTGAGCCTCCGCTTTTGAGGGCTGGTTCCCCATGTCTGCGCCACTCCCCAACTAATCCTGCTGAGAGGCGCGCCCAGCATCCCAAGCACACCAAGTCAGGGGAGACACCCTGGGAGCCTGGGTGAGGGACGTCTCCCACACCGCAGGGCCAGGGGCAGGTATCCCAGATACCTGCAAAGGATGGGCTGGATGTCCCAACCTGGACGTAGCTATGATTTCAGATGGACCAGGTGAAATGGAGTTAGGAAGGGAAACAGACCTGGGGAAACTGAGGGACTCACCAGAAAAGAGTCCATGCATTGGAGAGCAGGCTGAGGTCCTGGGTAGGCGAAGGAGGGGGCAGGGCCACTGATGGCTGGTCGGGGCCCCATACTCACGCTCCTTCCCGGGTTTCGGCACCAAATGTAAGATAAATTGTAGCTGAAATAAGCAGGCGACAAGAGGCAACAAAGGGCCAGGCAGTTTATTTGAGTGCAATTCCCAGACGAGGTTCACCAGTCTACGTAAATGGAGGCTGAGGAAGTCGCACCCGGTCAGGGAGGTGGGGGCTTATAAGGGGTTAGGAGGGGGAGGAGTGGGCAAGCTATCCTAGGAGGCATGGAGAGGTATGATTGGCTAAAGGTGACATAATAGATAACTAGAAACTTTTTTTCCGTCCAAGAGGGAGGAGGCTGACATCCGGGTCTTAGTTGGCACATCAGAAGGTTGGAATTCAGGAAGAGCTGTCCCCTTTCCATATAACGCATGGACCTTGGGGTTTGGTCTGTTCTCCTTTTATGGTATCTCTCTGTTCTGTTTGCATGTCCTTGTTTTTCCTTGCTCCAGCCTAACACTTAATACTCATCCCACTTTGGATAAAGAGAGCCTATCTAGGACATTTTGTCTCTGAACTGTGGTGTGGTCAGCTAGGATATCACATTTCAGGGGATCATCAGTCTAAAGAGCTGCATAGACACCAGGAGTTCAGGCAGAGAATGGATATGAGAGGAAGGTATTTAAGGATGCTGAAAAAGGAGGCAAAGTGCATTGAAGAGACAACTGCATGCAGCCAGAGCATTCTATGCATTGTCAGCTTGGGCTGAGGAACCACCTCAGCATGTCCGTTAAACCAGAGTAGACTGGGGTGGACAAGTGGCATTCTCAAAGGCACAGATTTGTTTCAGTGCTAGAAAGCAATTTGGGTCCCTATCAGCTTAGATATATGTTCGTCAACATTTCATTGGCTAATAAGAGAAAAAATTATTTATTTACATTTGTTAAAGAATAACAATTCAACTGAGTAAATTTGAAGAGCTACTTAGCTTGATTAATTCATGATTGGAGGAACATCCCATCCAGCAAGCAGAAAGAAGTGCAGAGTGGAAGGTTTTCATAGGCAAGAGTGTAGGGAAAGGAATTTATTAGTAAAAGAAAAGAAAGGATTATTTCAGGTCATTTTAGGGGTGGGGAAGGGACCAGCAGGGTTATTATCATGCAGATTACCTGACTGTGCTGATCAGGAAATTGCAGATTGACTGAGAAGGTCACATGCCTGGAATAGCTTGAAATTGGAATTAAGTCTCAAATTTGCTGTCATGCGGTAGCAAATTATTCCATTTGGGACTTGTTCCTTTTTTAAAAAATATATTTCACTATTCAAGAACATAATATATTATCTGCCCATGTATTTCTAGTCAGATTTCTACTTTGGTAAACTATATGGTGATATTCTTGCTAATAATTTTATTAAAAGAACCAAGTAACAATTTGACTGCAATTTGTCATGCCCTATGGTATGAGAGAAAATAGTAGTGGAGAATACATACCAATAGTCCATTAAAAAGGAACTGAACATTCTAAGAACATTTGCTTTGCTTTAAATGCTGTACTTAAGATACATAAGGATAGTGTCTGGGCATCTGTGTGGTTGGAGGCCAAGCAGCACTCGCAGCCTTAGAGAAAGCAGTAATCTGATGGGTGGCTCAGAATTTCTGCATGCATGTAAAAATGCAAGCGTATTGAAGATAATTTGGGACCATATTTTTCCTTTGTAGGTCTATCTATTTTTTCTTCTGGCAAAAGCTATAGGAAATACCACTGATAATAGCTGATGTTATCAGTGATAATAATAATGATTGTAATAATAATTATAATTAATAATGATAATAACAATGAAAAATATCAATGATAATTGTAAAAAAATGGCAAATGAAATAGTGATATTAGCAATAGCAAATAACATCTGTGCATGCACATAGAAACATGCTAAATAATATAAATACATTGTCTCATTTGGTCCTACTAACAACTGTTTAATTTATACCCACGGGGTGTGTGCAGAGGAAGAAATGGGGCTCAAAGCTTAAGAAAGTTTTAACCTCCCTCAGACAGCTAGTGAGTAGCTGAGGGCCAAATCCATCTTTATGACTTAGTGGTTCTCAACAGGGAGTAGTGTTGCCCCAGGGAACTCTTAGGGAGGAAAATTTTTTACTCTGCTGTTCAAGGTTCTTCTGGGTTGTCTAAGAATTAAATTGACATGAGAAGATTAACGGGAGAAAATCAATTTACTATCATTCACACAGGAACTGCACAAACCTGAGAGGTTCAAAGCCAGAGTGGTAAAATGAGGTATATATGTCATCCTGAGCTAAAGAATAGGGTAGGGGCCAGAGGCTTCAAAGTGGGGAGGGCAATTCACAGGGAAATAAAGAGATGTCTGATAGTAGGTGTTTGCCCTGCTATACAGATGGGTTACTCAGATTAGATTTATCTGTGGTAATAACCTTTATTTGGCAAAGACCCCAATTTAGATATTTCTATGTCTTTAGGGGAGGGGTAAAAGTATCTCTTAAGAGCGTAGGGTCTCACTGAACCTCCTGCCCAAAATCGTCCAACAAGCCAAAGCGGCATACTTGGGGACGGGCTGCCCTTGGCCCCTAAAGAACATTTGGCAAAGTCTGGAAACACTTTAGGTGCTGCAACTTGAGAGGAAGGTGCTACAGACACCTCTGAGTAGAGGGAAGAAGTACTGATAATGCTGCGATGCAGAGGATAGTCCCCCACAACAGAAAGTGCTCCTTCCCAACGCCAAGAATGGTGTGGAAGTTCAGAGCCCAAGCTAAAGTTGTAGAATGTGTCCGCTAAGAAATCCTGAACACCTAGCAGAGCAGTTCTATCACCAACCTTCCCACTGCAGGCACTTATTTCTATTACATGGAGGGTGACAGGTTACCCAGGTATGTACAATGTAAACCTCGGGAGGGAAGATTTTCTGTTCGCTTACCATATCAGGCAAATCTGTCTTTAATTTATCTCAAAGCCCAGGTTAACTACTTGAAATTCCTTGCAAATTGCACTGTTCAACAAATGAATTGTCTGCGTCTAGCATTCTCTTAAGTTCATTAAACATTCATGGAGAAAGGTTTCACTTTACAGTCGTTTAACATGATGTGAAACACTGAGTCCAGAGAAGCAACAGGAACTCTGAAAACACTTAACTCAGAGGCTGCAGAACTAGCCCTGGCCATGCTTAGAAGCATCTAGCTCCTTACCAACATTTACAAATGAAGGATTTGTGTTTCAAAGGCCTGACCTGACCTCGTTTGCTGTGTCCCTCGTGAGAGAGAGAGCTGGGTTAGATTTATAACCACGAGACCAGGCAAGAGAGTGAAACTTCTCAGTCTGGTTCCAGGATCAAAAAGAGAGAGAATCCATTCTTCTCTCTTAAAATCGAGAGAAAATGTATGTAAGGGAGAAGTAAAGGAACAAAATTAGATGCCCTCCCAGTGTTTTTAAAAAAACCGTCTTAGGAAAGATAGGTTAATGGGAGTAATGGTCAATGAGAAATAATTGGAAGGTAATATTTGCATTAATCTCTCTAACAGAGAAGAATAAGAATTTAATGCCTAACACAGCCTTGATAATTGGTAGAGAGAAGCATTCATTTATTCCCTAATGCTGATTGAATGGTTTTCTTTGTTGGGCACTACATGAAGAGCTTAAAAAAATACAAACACAAGAGATGGGTCCTGCCTTCAGGGAGCGCACAGGCTAGTTGTAGAAACAAATGCATAAGCATATACATATTTTTTATAATAGATACCTTAAGTCACAGTGCTATCAGAGAATGGGAAAGGACATCTAAAATTGGCTGGGGGGATCAGCAAAGGCTGCCCAAAGTAGGTGATGTTTGAACTAAGTCTTAAGAGTTAAAGGTCATTAGATAGTTTGAAGGGGGTTGGTCAGAAGAGGTTATTTCTTTGTAGGGTGAATCAGTTAATTTTGAATAATTCTAGTCTAAAACCAGGTCTCTTGTTTTAAATATCTAATTGTAACTCACTGGTTCACTAGATGTTCACATATTCATCTATTTGTTCAAATATATATTACGTATTTAGTATGTATCAGACACTATGTTAAGGACCAAGGATAAGATGACAATGAACCTACTTTAAGGTGCTTACTTAGCACTGTAGGTGGTAGATTTAATCAGACACTCCCACATCAACTGTGCCAAGGCTAACAGCCAAGAGTGCAAGTGCTCTTAGAACTTATAGAAGGAAGGTCTGGAGATTAACCTGACAAAGGGAATAGCAAAGAGTTCTCTGAGAAGAGAGAATAAATGACATGTGCCCAGTCCCCTTAGCTAAAGGGGTTGTCTGGTTAAGGTGTGACGGTGGGTGGTAGGGGGTGGGGAGGTGTGCTATTGCACCTAGTGTCTGGAAAGGGTGTCTAGCTATATTATTTTATTTCAGTGGAAATGTATTAAAGTGACTATAATTGTTGCAGTTGTTCCTGCTCTGGTGTATGTAAGAAAATTCTCAAAATAGCAGCAATGGTCAAGTTGTTTTTAATTACTTGCATTAGCGATCCAGATGATATCATGCTCTAAAACATGTCATAAATACTCATTTCCACCATCCTCTGAGCTCGTAGGCCACATTTGCAACAAAGAACTTTTTGACGCAGACATAGATGTGCTGGGAGCAATGTAGAGAGAGAGACATTTAAAATGGTTTAAAAATGTCCTCCCTCCTGCCTTTATGGTCTCTGGCTCCAGACTGGGTGATCATCAGCTCTGCCTGGCTTTCCAACACAGACACTGCTTCCATTTAACCTTCTGACTCCTGCTACATGCATGCTGGCGGACCTGGAAAGGTCTTTGCTCTATTTCCAAGGGGCACCTGCTTCATTTGATGGGTCTGTTGATTTCAGTGAACTACCAATAATGTCTCAGGAGCAAAGCAGGTGATAGTGTGAACAACAGTGGACACCCTTAGTACCCAGGATCACCTACAAAAAAAGGCATGCTTTCAGGGAAGCCAATTGGGATGAGTGCTTCCCCATGAAGTAACACTATAGACCAGGGCCACTGTGGGTGTTTAAAAGGTAATCGTGTCTGCTCATGTTGGAAGGACCGGTGAATGGACTGTGGCATCTCCTTCTTCACTATTAAAATGAGATTTTGCACATCATACCAAATGAGGTTTTAACAAAACATGTACACACACACTAAGGCAAGATCTGTTTGAGTGCAAGGAAAGAACATGGAATCAACTGTCACACTTTGTAACACTGTACAGTAATAGGGAAGGCCAGACAGGCAGCCTGCCTGAGCACTTAAACTTCACTGGAGATAATATCTTATGATAAAATTGTGCCCATCTTAACTCCTCCTAGGAACAGAACTGCGTAAGTTTTAGAAAGAACCATAATAAATGCTTTCAGAGTAGAGCAGAAAATGTACTAAGGCTATAATCCTTGTCAGTTAAACTACCTTTAAGGAGGGTCAGTGCAGACCATTCTGTTGAGTGGATTATGTATGCTGTGCACCTCCTCAGGGAACTAAAGGGAGGCCGAATTCTGCCTTTTAGTCACTAGATTCATTTTTTTGTTGCATATCTTTTGCTTTTTAAATAATATATTTTTTATTTATTTATTTTTAAAGCATACCTTATTTTTTAGGACAGTTTTAAGTTTACAGGGAAGTTGCAAAGATAGGATGGAAATCCCATATATAATATGCTATACTCAGGTTCCCCTGTTATTAACTTTGCACATTAATATAGTATATTTGTTACAATTAATGAAACCCTTCTGATGTCTTGTTATTAACTCAAATCCATAGGTAGATAAACAACATATAGTTGATTTTTTTCATCCATCCTAATATTTTCTGTCTTTTAATTGGTGTATTTAGACCATTCATATTTAAAGTTCCATATTTATAACTGCTTTCTTCACACATGTTTTGTTTCTTCCATTCTCTTCTATTTCTTCCTTCTCTGGTTTTAATTATCTCCTATGATTCCATTTTCTCTCTTCTTCTAGCATATCAATTATACTTGTTTTTATTGTGGTTGCTAAGTAGTTTGAGGTACACGTTTACAACTAATAAGGTCCACTTTTAAGTAACACTTCATAGTTCATGGTTAGTTTAGGTATTCTAAAACAAAGTATTCTCAGTTCCTCTCTCTTGTCCTTTATAAAATTGCTGTCAGTTAAATAGGGACTCTGTGGCATATTGCTACACTGATGGACAGTGACTGCAATGGGCGATGGGGGGGGGACTTGATAATAAGGGTGAATGTAATAACTACATTGTTTTTCTTGTGAAACTTTCATAAGAGTGTATATCAATTATATCTTAATAAAAATAAATAAATAAATAAAATTACTGTCAGTCATTCAATGTGTGTATGTAATAGATCCACAATATGTTAGGCTTTAAACAAACATTATTTTTCTATTTGATTTATTAATAAAAGTAAAAATGAAGTATTACCTTCACTTATTACTTCTCTGACATTTTTCTTTTTTTATGGGGATCTGAGTTTCTGCCCTATATTGTTTTGTTTCTCCCTGAAGAACTTCTCTGAAAATTTATTACAAGACAGGTCTGCTAGTGGTGAACCTCCTCAGTTTTTATTTGTCTGATAATTTCTCTTGTGGTATATCCCTAGTTTGATACTTGTTTGTTTTCTTTTAACACTTTAAATATTTCACTTCTTAATCTTCTTGTTTGTATGACTTCTGATTAGAAGTCCACTGTATTTCTTAGTCTTTTTCTCCTATAGGCCAGGTTTTGCTTTCTCTGGGTATTTTTTTTTTTCCAGCATTTCATATTTGTGTTTTTTCTTTCTTTCTTTTCTGTTCCTTTTTAAAAAATACAATTTGAGTATGATAACTATGGTGTAGATTTGTTGGTATTTGTCCTTCATGGCATTTTGGTGTTCTTTGAGTTTCTGGTATCTGTGGTTTGATATTTGTCAACAATTTTGGAAAGTTCTTGGCCATTATTATGACAGACATTTCCCCTGCTCCATTCTCTTTCTTCTTCAGGTATTCCAGTTATACATATGTCATACCATTTGAATTTTCCCCAGTTCTTTAAGATTATTTTCTGTTGTTTTCTTTTTTTTTCTGTTTTTCTTTTCCTTTTTGCTTTTATTTATGTATTCAGTTTTTGCTTTGTGTTTCATTTCAGATAGTTTCTATTGATTCATACTCAAACTCATTGATTCTTTCCTTGCTTTTGTCCAGTCCAATGATGAGCATATCAAATGTGTTCATTATTTTGTTAATGTTTTGATTTCTAACACTTTGAATATGTCTTAGAGTTTCCATCTCTTGACATACAGTTCCCATCTACTCTTGCATGCTGTCCACCTTTCTCTTTTGAGCCCTAAGCATATTTATCATGCTTATTTTAAATTCCCTGTCTGGTTATTCCAACATTTCTATAGTACCTGAGTCAAGTTCTTGTGCTTACTTTGTCTCTTCAGACTTCATCTTTTTTCTTGTTTTCCAAGAATGTTTTTGTTTTCCTTATAATGTTTTGTTAAAAGGTGAACAAAATAAATTAATAGAAAGTGAGGTAAATGCACCTTTACTGTAAGGTTTTGTGCCAATCTGGCTAGTATTTGGATTTTGTTTAATGCTTGCTGTAGCTGTATCTGCCAAGGGCTTTACAGTCTTTTAGTGTTGTTTTGTTGTCTCTGTTCATATCTTGAGTTTCCCTGGGACTCCTCCTTAAACAGAGTCTGTCTTAACAACTGTTCATCTGTAATCTACTGGTGTTTTATGGAGCCCTGTTGATGGTGTTAAAGAATGGTGGAGGGAAACTCATCTACACACTTATGATCATATTTCACACTTTTAGCAGGCCTGTATTCCTGGGCTGTGACCATCACAAGTGTTTCTTCACTTTTTCCCCCTTTATGTGAGACAGGAAGGCTACAGGGGGATGGAGTCAGGGAAATGCTCTTTCCTCAGTTGACAAAAGGCTTCGGTAAAGTCCCTTTACACTGAAAGGAGGCAGTTGTAATGAAGAACACCACGCATGCATTTCAAAATGGTTACTTTTCCCTTTCCTTTGTCAGAGACATGAAGTGATGTGTGTGTGTGTGTGTGTGTGTGTGCTTGCTTGTTTGGTTCGTTCAGAACTTGGTGTGGTTTCTGGAGCTAAGACCCCATGAAAATGTGGGAATCCTCCCTAAAACTGTAGCCCTCCATATGATTTTTATTCTCATTCTAGTCCACATACACATTCCAACAACTTATTAAAATTATCACCTAAGTGTTCCTACCATTTATGGTTCTGGTAGATTGTACTGTAGATGATCTGATCTTGACTGCTATTCTCTGTATTCACTTGTCTCTCCAGATTCCAGAGTGGTCATCTACCCTGAAATCTCAGTTATCTGATAGGTATAGAATAATCTTTGTCAGTTTGTTTATTATATTCTTATTGTAAGGACAGAAATGATGATTTCCATATCTTTTACTTGTCAGAACTGCAAACTGGAAGCTATTTGAACCTACATGGAATATTAGTATGAAGAATTAGCAAATTATTACTTTTATTTTTTGTTTTTTGTTTTTTATGTGTTCCTGTGTCTCAACTGATGCTGGATAGAAATGCCAGCAATTTAAATCTGAATCTCAGGTTAAATGCAACCACTGAAATGAAAAGGATTCTCATAAAGGCTGTGAGAGAAAGGAAAAAAATCCAAATAAATAAATTTTGGCAACAATGGTGTTAATGGACCAAAATATTATAATTGAAAGCATCTGTATGTTATCATAACAATCCAAGCATTTGAAAGAAAATATTAGAATACAATAGCTATTATAAACACTATAAATAAGAAGAACAAGTAAGAAGTTGATCTATTCAAAACTTTCATCCAGATTTTGAACAAAACCTAGTTCTAATGATTAAATGTCTAATTCAAAGCGGAGACTCTGCCCTAATGGCCCAAGGGCTGAATTAGGCTTTCTGACACACATTGTTTTAAAAAAATGAATAGGTTGCTGACTTTTAATGATTCAATGAGTTCTCTAGAAATTCTGGAGGCTCCAGAAACACTCGGCTGACATCTCCCCAATATCCCTTTGCAGGAGCAGAGCAGAGGCTTCCCACAGTTTGTCACAGATGTCACCAGATCATTTCACTTGTTTCTCTGAGCCTTCCAGGCAAACACACAGGCATGTGTTTGTCTTCTAAACCAATCTATTAAAAATTAGAACTAAAAAAAACCCTAATAGGTCTGTTAAAGAAACTGGACATCAGATAAAATGTCTGGATGTTAGTTACAGTTCAGTAACATGTTTATTCATTTCTTTCCATGGATGGTTTGTAATAAACAACTTTAACAAGTCAAGAAAGAAGCACACATGAAAGTATTTCCATTGTTTTCTGGGTCTTTGTAGTTTTGGATTGTTGAAAACAACCATGTTTTCCAAATTATTTCCATATCCTCTTTTCAATCCCTGTCAATTTACTCCATTTTGCAAGAAGTCTGACCAGCTTCTGTAAATCTTGTGTAAACACAGATTCTGATTCAAGATATGGTCATTATTGCCATAATGTGGGTTTTTTGGAAATAATTAAAAAGAAAATGTTTAGTTAGAGTTTTTGAACTTACAGTTGTATGACATTTTCCCCAGTCTCCATAGCCCTTGCCCACTTATATTCTTTTCCCCAAGGATAAGACATATTGATGGTTTACTTTACTTTTTTTTTTCTGCACCTTGCATGGTTGCATGGGAAGCACATACTTATGCAAAAAAACCACCCACAGAAGTATATACTTATGTATACATATGCAATATTTATATGTGTGCATATATATGCACAAAGCTAAACATATATGTATATACACACATGCATACACTTAAAATATATCTGTATCTGTTTGGTACATTTCCCTTATTTATACAAATGGATTCATATTATACATGCTTTTCTGTACTTTGATTTTATTCTTTCAGTGGCTCTATAGAATTCATTTGTGGACATTTCTATTGTTTCCAGTTGTTTGTCTTTTGTGTTGGTTTTCTGTTTTGTAATTAAATATTATACCACTGCCATACTGTGGTGATTACATCATTTTGAATTTTTATAATTATATTAATAATCAAATTCCTTAAAGTAGTATTCTGGATCAAAGTATGCATTGTGGAACATATTGCCAATTTGTACCTCAAGAAATGAACACCAGCTCTACTTTTCTTTAATCTTTGCCTTTACTAGATATTCTTGAAATTTAATTTTCTCTATTCTGATTTTCATCCATTTACAATAAATGCCTTCTTATATACCTTCCCATGTATGTACTGCATATATGTCTTTATTTTTCTGAGAAATTCTTGTTCATGCATTAGATAAGAATAGCCAGATTTCAGAATCTCTCTAGATTGATTATCATTCTAAAAATGTCATTTCTCAAGATAGACTTCATCTGAAGTTTCTAGAAGAGGAACCTGCTATTCCTTGCTGCCTGTTCAAGTGCCAAATATCCAGGGAGTGTTAAACTTGAGAATTTGCTGCCTGTTTGAGATGCTATGTGATATTTCCTTTGGCGCAGTTTTTGTTAAAGTGTCATCTCTATAGGTTTTCTCCAGGCTCCCATGCCTTATGAGATATTGTAGTCAAAGCTGAAGCCAAGGGTTAATAACTATAAAGAGTGAAATGCTCACAGATGTCTCATTAGAAATGGTAATTACCTGGTAACAGGCTGAAAGAGGGAAACCTGGAGAGTGGTGAGTAGATACTCTGATCAATGTCCTCCATAATAATTCTGAGGATGTTATGAGGTTCATTCAATAAGCATTTATTGGATCCCTCTTATCAGCAGTCCAGCTACTAATTGTTTTCTTTTCTGAATAATATACATTGAATGAAACATACCTGTGTTTTTGGCAGTCACGCACAGTTTGCTATGGGTGTAGATTGACATGAGAAGACAAACTCGGGATTCCTTATCTAATCACACAGAGTTTTGGGGAGGCAGGGAAGAGTGTACTCTGTGTGTGAGAAGTGGGATGCAAATGGTGTCTCTATCATTCTCTTCATCAGGTGCTCACTGAAAAAGTTACTGGACTTTTCAATACATAGCTACAGTGTTACAGACCTTCCTCTCATAACTTACAAGGCTCAACTCTGTGTATGTGATTTCCCACAGTATTCAAAGGTGGAAAGGCATCCGATGACTGCATTGGAGAAAATGATGGAGTCAAGTTTTGCTGGCCACCAGTCATTCCCAGAGGTTCCTTCTGCTGACAGAGGAAGCCAATCTGTCAAACACCACAGGTACAGGTAGCTAGTCATGGGGGGAATGGGCACACTCATATTGTGTACAGTGCTGAACAACACATGCCAAGGAATGGCAACATTATTCAGGAGAGAGGATTGTTCTTACTTCTGTAGTTCTCTGTGGAGTGGATGCTTCAGCAGCTCACAGCAGGTAAACCCAAAGATACCAGCAGCCAGCAATACCCCTAGAAGAATCGTAAAGGAACTATTAACAGCATGCATCAAAGCTGCAGGCACAGACCAGTGAATGAAACAATTGCATTCTGAATAACTATGATTTTCCTAGCCTGCATTATAACTGGCTGCAAATTAAATGACTGATTCTTCTCTAGGCAGCTGACATGACACACTCCAGGACTTCCAACATGCTTCTCACACAAAGAAAACATCCGGGGTAGGGGAAGAAGCCTCGCAAATCTTCTCCTTTGATTTAGAAGATCTTCTGTTGTTATCAGTGGGGTGACACTTCCTTACAAGCTGATTGTAGAAGTTGGTTTTTTGGGAGAGAAACCAAAATAAAATTATCTTATAAATTTCATGATATTTTGAGGCTGAAGAAATTCTGCATCTCCTAGTCACATGCTGTGTTTTATACATAAGGAATCTGGAACTCCAAAGACTAAAAGTCTTTGCTTTAAACCAGTTGCCGAAGTTTGGGAGTAATGTTAGAAGAGACATTATATTTATGAGCACCCAAATGTATGTCCTCCATCTTTACAGAAGTTGTCCAATAATTTAAGCTTTTTTTTCTAAATAAGAAGTACAGTATTTAACTTTTTAATTATGAAAGATAATTTTTAAAAAAGAAAAGGTAAAAAATAACAGGTGTCCCAGCAATGAAAGATAAATGTGTTGACCTTTGATTGTCACATATCTAGGCAATGATTTGAAAACCACCACAACAGAAACATGCATACAAGGGAACTGTCTTATCCCTTGCCTCTCAGTGAGTCTCAAAAAAGGATATTCTTGATGCTGGCCACATTTCCTATAAGGTTTTTCAGTCACTCTTGATTGTAATCCTCAATACTGGTGCTTTTTATTGTTATTCTGTATGAGTAGAGACTGAGATACCAAGGGTTTGCTAACTTTTTTCAAAAAATGTTTTAAACATGTTCTCTTCAGGATTGAAATATGCTTGCCTACTGGATAATTGCTTGAGTTATTAACTGCAAGTTTTGGTTTATATCAGTTGAAGCATTTATAGATAGTTGCCTGTGAAAAGAGCATTTCGGTTCACTGGACCTAATGGACGTTTTTTAATTAGAGAAATAAGTCCGGAATTACCAGCCTTTTAGAAGATGAATATGTTCTCCAAAACAGTATTTTCCCCTGATGATTGTAACACATGTTTAAGTGGCATTTCATCCAGTCAAGTAAAATAATAAATGTGTACAATATTGTTCTAGCACTATATTATGCTATAAATGTTTTAAAGTTGAGATAAAAAATAATTGCAGCTTTTAATGTATTTTAGCTGCACACAACACCCTAGCCCTGTTCCTTGTCTGTTGATATGCCCCCTCCTAAACTGGCTTCTCCTATGGTTTGAGGAATGACTCACAAATAAAGTAAGGACGTTTTTGAGAGAACTTCCTTTTTGTTTAGTTCAATGACATTGCAGTGTTTGCTGGCATGCGTCACACCCTGATAGACAGGCAAAGGTTGATTTATAAAGTGCTTTTAGAACTTTGTAAATTATAGTTTAATATATCATAGCTTTTGTTTTGTAAAACATGCAGTAGACCTCAGCGTTTTCATGATTGATACCCTGGTCACTGATTAATACATTGTGCAAACTGCTCCTTAACTTCCTGAATGCCACTGGGTGAGACGGCTTGAATACCTGATTGATCAATAGGTATAGACTTGTTTTATAAGATGGGTTAGTAGTTCATTCTGGTAGACTCTGGTGTTGTGACAGTTCAGCTAGCTATGAATAATTTATTTCTTTTTGTGCACTGCAAATACAACTAATTTGCATAAGTCCCCTATGAAACAAAGCTATTAATTCAAAGCCATTATTTCTCATGTTTAGCCCCAAAAAAAGTTTTCCTTTTTGAAGAAGAAATCTGTTGTGTCATGTCATCCTTACTGCATTATATTTTGGCTATATAACTTCTTTATAGACAATACATAGTAAGTTTTTTACAGTGAAACAAGTCGAGGGTTTCCAGTGACTAGTAAGTCTCAGAGTTGTCAATCGTAGCAGAGAAATCAGGGAATTCACTGTGTTGTACCACTACTATGTGCCAGACTCAGTGCTAGATATTTCGCATCCTTTATTTCTTTTAATCCAGTAGCCATCCTGTGAAAATCCTTCAGTGTGATGCAGGAACCTCTCCTTTGCACCCCTCGCACCCATATCAAGTCTTTACCTTGCCCTGCACACTAGGAGGGCAGCAGGCTTCCTTGTCATCTGGCTGCTGTTGGTTCAGTATGTGGCATAGGCGGAAGATGGAGAGGCGGGAGGAGCCTGAAGTCCTGGCATGTCTGCCCCCTCCTTTCCTGTCTGGTTGCCTCTTCCTGGGGCCACAGTACCTGCCAGATGATCCTCTTCTCACAACACCTTTCTTTCTCCATTCTGGGAAGCACCCCTTCCCCACATTCCTTCAGTCACAAGAATTGTAACAGCTTCCCATTGTTGCTGGCCTGATGTGCAGTAGCTTGTGTTGCTTTTTTTCTTCTCAAACACTCGAACACATCTTTGTAAATAGTAAAACCTCCCCAAATGACCCAATATCGAGTGCCATTTCTTTCCCTCCAGGACTCTGACTAGTGCAAGCACCTCCCCACCCAGTGCCACACTGAGATGCACACCCAGATGCAGTTAACTCTAACACTAAGCTTGCGTACCCCAGGGACTCCATAATTGCCATTGGATGGTATATAGAAAAACTGGAAGGGAGGGGAAAAATGAGCTATTACAGAACTCCTTTAACTTGTTGGCTTAGCAACCTAACTAGAGGTCCCTTTTTGGGCACTTTCAGACTCAGCATACCAGAAATATCTATGATAAAGAATGAAGGTATAATAATGTTGTCAGGTATGGCCTGCTGTTTGCACAAATTCAGGAAGCTTGAGGAATATGGAGTCACCCAGACCAGCAAACTGGCCACTAGCCCTCAAATGTCAGGTTCTCAAACTCTGACCTAATAGTATTTGAGAATTTTTGTTTTGCATTTATTAATTGGAAGTAGCAGTGATAATGCTGGGTAAAGTTATAGAACTCCAGATAATATTGGTGATATGGGTAAAATTCTTTTGGGGAACTTGATAGTTTTTGAAATTTTGAAAATGCTTTTCATCTTTCTCTGTATGGTTTTATTGGTATTTTCAGAGTTAATGAGAATGCAGCACAAAATTCTAAATTTGCTAAATTCTAAACCTGAACACTGCAGAATCAGTTTGACCACATACACTGACATCTCCGCAAAGAATATCCACAAAGAAACAGTTTTCCTCACCAATCTGCATGGCTGTAGGGTAAATTCAATGGTGTGGGGGGGAATGGGAATGGATTTGGAGTAGGTAATTAGCCAAATTAGCAATTGTTTTTGGTACAGGTCCGTTCTTTGTTGTTTTACATGAACTCTGTAGGATCTCACCTAAGGCATATACCCACTTAGACCTTTTTGCTTTTGATGGCATCTGTAAACATATGATTATTTGCGTACTTGTATGTATGACAAGTGAAATATGTAACCACATGTTTGTTAAAAGCAAACTCGAAAGAAAATTTAGTTTCTCAGGACTGATGAAAGTTTGGGATAACAAGCTGGAATTTAACACATATGTTAAGGAGAGAATGCCAGCTAAATAAGGTTTGTTTATTCTACCACTAACACAAGTGAAATTTTTCCCATAAATCCCTTCAGGGCTTCCTGTGTTTAGTTCCTGTCAATGTCTAATAACAAAGCCAGTTTTATTTTTATTAGAGAAACAGCACTATGACTTGCATACTGAAGGAAGTTGGGAATCAGGAATTTTAAAGTTCCTTATACTCCTCTTTTTTGTGTCTAGAAAGGGGCAGTTTAGTCCATTGCTCCAAAGTGGGAAGCCAGAAACACAGGAACTTCTCCTGGTCTCAGTCTCTGCAAGGGTAAAATGAATTCGGCCACCTCTGATGCCCTCATATATATAATGCAGTCATGAATGGAGCCTGCCCAGAACATTGAGCATCGGGGGTGCCAATGTAGTGCTAGAAGTCTAAATGGCCACCTGTGAGGGCATTGCTATGATCAATTTGTTGGTTTCCTTTTGCTCTGGCAGGAGTCTCTCCTCTTGCTGTAGCCCGGGGCAGAAGAGTGGTATGCCCCACAGGAATGCCTTCAGAAGGACACCCCCTTCACCTCGAAGTAGGATGGGCGGAATCGTGGGACCAGCATATCAGCAACTTGAGGAATCAAGGATCCCAGACCAGGAGAAGATACCTTGCCAAGGGTAGGTCTTAAAAACAATGGAATTAGGGAGGGTGTTATTAAAGCTGTAAATTGAAATTGAGTTACTATGTTTCTAGGGTTTTATTCATTGATTTCATCATTAATTGGCTATTTATGCTTACTTTCCTTTGTTCCATAAAAGGTAAACTAACGTAAAAGAATAGGTACAATGGAAATAGATTTGTATGGGCAAGAAATAGAGCACTAGGAAGAAAGTAAGTGTGTAGATGCCTAGGCACTATGTTACTATATAGTTGCTATAAAAACTGGGAATTTGTCTTTGATTTTAAAATATAGAGATGTCTTAGGAGGTCTGAAGTGTTCCTTCTTCCTTAGTTATGAAAATTTCCTTAATTCTCAGTATTGTGCAGAATACCCTAAAGAGTAATAGGTCTCAGTCAATGCTGAAAGCACACTGTCGAAGTGCAACTTGCTGAACTCAGATCATTGGGTTCATTTATGGTGCAAGTACCAAAGGTGGGCTTTGGGCACCATGGCTGCTGCTAATCCTTGCAATGCAAAAGGTGTCCTTTCCCTGAGTGAACACAGACCCTCAGAGGGCTCCTGGCATGGTGAGTGGAGGGTAGGATGAATTTTAGCCACCATTTACCTAATTGGCATAAAAGCTCAAACATCACAGCCCTTACTTAAACTGACTGGAGTTCAAATCTCATCTTTGCCACTCACTATTGGTATGCATTTGAGAAAGCTTTCTCATCTGAGCTTAAGTTTTCTCATCTATAAGTTGAACAAAATAATACCAGCCCTCCTGAGAGTTATTGAGCAAGTTTTTAAAAAATTATGTGTGTAAAGAGTTTGTGCCTGATACTTCGTAAGCAGAGAAGTATAAGTAGCATTTATTGTCATAGGAACTCTTATAGAATTATTAATGTCAAGAGCAATGCAATCAGATTTTCTCCAGAACTTTCAGGAACCCATTCCCTCACTCAAGTCAGGTTCTTGTTGCACCTAGGTTTTGTACGTCTGGATAAGGCAGGCCAAGTTTCAATGCTGCTTTGGCCTGGATGATTTTTCTAGACTGTCTGTATCAAGCTGAAGGCAAGGGCCATAGCAGGTCTATCACAGAAATAGGGGCTTGCCCTTAGCCTAAAATTATAATTCATCATGTTCCATAATTGATTTTCTTCCTGAGTCACTAATTATTGAATCACTAGTTGTTGGTAGTGAATCTTAAATTGCTAATTATGTCTGTTGACTAAGAATACATATATTCTGTATATATAATGTCTATTAGTTTGGAATATATATCTATATTATTTGCAGCATATCCATATTGCATATATAAATATATATATCCATCCCACCTCCTGCTGGGGTAACTATTAGAGTGAGAATAAGTGAAGTGAAATCAAGTTCAGAGAATTTGTGAGAGAGAACCCAGCCCGTGCTATCCTTTCTGTTGGGCACTGCAATGGCTATCGTTCCATGTTGGCCCAGTTGGATGTTCTGAGGCTATGCCAGGCCAGAGGCTCAGAGATTCCCATTGCATGTTCGGACACTGTGGTGTCTTTTACATCCTCGTAGACTTACACTTATTGTCTGCATAGTGGTAGTTTTGTTTTGGTTCAATCATCACTGTGTTTGGAATATTCTCTCCAGCTGTTTGGCCACTTGTGTTTTCCTGTGTGTGATATGCACCTGATGTTGATAAATGGTGACTCTAAGTATAAGTCACTATGTGCTCAGCACAGTGAATCTCAGGGAGCAATCTCATTTTCAGTTCTTGAAAAACAGCTATTTTCCACTCCTGGGGGACTGACCATCTCTCTGGACTGGAAATGGGATTGGTAATAGAATTTCACAGCTAAAGGCTCTCTTCAAATCTGGCCCTAGCCTGGAGGGGGAGTGAATGAATTTGCAAGAGCCATCAGCCATCTGCTGCTTGTTTATCAAGCATGTGGCCGCTGTCTGCCAGTTAGGCTCCTAGTGTATGTGACTTCTCTCCTCAGCACTAGCTTCCATCCAGCTTGACCCCAGCACACAGCTTAGGGAAGCCTGAGGAAGGAATGAGGCAGAGAGGGGATCCTGCAGGAGCCTTTTCTCTGCTGAATCGGGCACAACCGTAGCCATGGCTAAGAGAGCTTTGAACAGAGTTAGGTCCAGCAAATCACACAAATGCATTAGTATGCTAGACAGCAAGAATTAGAACCACGAAAGTTAGATTGCCATCTTCAAAGTAGAAGGGATCCAAATACGCTGAGCGTCTCTCACTTACCTCGCAACTTTACATACTTCAGTTATCCTTCAGCAGTTTTGTAGATGAACATACTAAAGAGAGCGGAGTTTACATAGCTAAGCCCAGTGTGGCATATCCTATGTAAAAGAACTGAGATTGCATACTGGCTTTTCTGACTAAATAAACCACAAAACCTGGAAAGGAATGGGGAAAAAATCACATTCGTGAGCCATGATGTGTAAACAGAATCTATTAATGTATGGCTCCAGAGGAAAAAGTGGACTCCTTCCAGTTCATTCTAATGCCATGTGCACCAGGAAGTGGGACTAAAGGTCCCGTTAGGGAATACAAACGCTTTGTCCTGACCTCTGAATCCCTAGAAACCAAACCAAGTGACTAACTGTTGAAATCATTCATCTTTAAAAGGATGCTTCCACTCACGTAGTTAAAAGTGAAGTGCGATTTCCTTGGAGAGGAATCGAGGAAGGACTGTTCTACCTGGTGTTTTACAGTCAATGAGCGACAAACTCATGGACCGCACTTGCGAAGGGTCAGTGTTCTCTTAAAGGGCAGAGCACTCTGCGTGTCTTCGAATCCAGAATCATATTAGAAATTTACCTCTCACTTACACTTCTGGAAGTTACAATGTAACTTTGCTCAAATGCTGGTACTGGGACACCTGCAGCACCTCAGGGAAGGAAGTGAGGACTACCAGTGTGCCCCAGGTGGAGAGTGCAGAAGCACTGCTTCACTTAGTCCTCAGACCAGTCCCCCTCAGTCGGTACTAGGACCTGATTGTTTTAATTGGTGAAAAAATTTAAGTGAGGCTGCCATTTGCCTAAGATTCCAGAGCATGTAATAGCGTTGGCACTTGAAATCACATCTGATCCAGAACAAAATCATATTTTGGAGAGTTCTGATTGTTCAAAGCACATCTCCATGGTATGGTGACATTTTAGATTTCAGTTATTGCCAGCCACGCGTCTCATGCCTGCCTTGTGAGGTGACGTGTAAGTCAATCTCAGTTCCTCTTTCTCATTCGAGGCCTGCGTGCAGCAGTTAGGCATATTAGAAGACTGCTCCAAGTTTGGCTGGAATTGTCTTAGATCACTTCTTAGTCACATTACATTGTTGACCTGAAGCTACAGTTGGCTAAATCCTCTCAGATATTTACCCCTTTAACTAATATTTTTACAAATAATAAACAATAAATTTAAAAACTTTACAAAAATAAATTTAGACCCTGGCATAAGAATTTGCACCTGTCATCATCATATTTCAACCTATTAGATTCTACCCACTGATATACCCTGATGATATCTATGTGGACTATGATTACCCTAATTAGTATTTCTTGGCTCTGTGCCATGGGTGACTTTGATAGGCAAATACTCCATATCTTCATATATACTAATGTATGTCTGATGCCAGCCAGATGGTGCTGAGACAGAACAAAAGCCTGAAACCCATCTGCTTTCTTCTTGTCAAAATTGATTCATTGATCACACCTTTAGGATCAGATTTTCAGTATGATCTAAAGAGAAAACAGTAAGATTCCTCAGAGAATTTCCTGATACTGGCTATACAGTTTGAACAGGTTACCATATCTATATCCCCAAAAAGATGTTCTAGGGTTCCGTGGGATGCCCACTCATTTCTGGCTTTGGTAATAACGATTAAGACAACTTGGGTTTAACTTCTTCCGCTGCTGCTTACAGAAGGTGTAATTTGGGGTAAGTCATGTTAATACCCCTAAGTCCGGTTTATTCATCCATTGCAGGATGATAATGATAAACCACGCTGTTTTTTAAAAAAATTCAATGATGTAATTAGAGGTGCAAGTGCTTTTTGAAAGCACTATGCACACATAATCTGTTGTTACCATGTTTGAAATGCATATTAACTGGGATATAAAGGGAGTATTTATCCTGAAGATTGGTTCATGTATTCGTACATCCATTCAATCAGGATTTACTGACTTGCCAACTCTGTACTAGGCAGAGTGAGGGAGCATGGGACTACAAAGACACTTTAATTTGTTCCCCATCTTTTCTTACCATCTGGTGGAAAAACATATCTCTAAAATGTTCCCATAGTGTCCTTATAATAAAGATTTCTATTTAATAGGCAGCACACTTTAATGCAATTATTCTTCCCATGTACAAACATGATTTTATTTACATTACAATTTAAGGCAAAGGGAATGAGATTGACGGCATAGAGGGTGGATATGTTTAGATTATGCTTAAATTTTCATGTTTAGCATTTAAGTTAAGGACAAATAACTGAGAAATAGAATAAAAACTACTGTTCAAGATGCCAGGCCACATTTCTGTGAATCTATGTTGTACCTGAACCACTTTCTGCCCCTGAAAAATTCAGAAGCAGTGGAAAATTCACTGTTTCTGAACAAGCAATATGGACACTAAGCCAGATTCTGGCATACTTAAAAGACAGAATGGCATGTGGGCATTCTTGACAATTGTCTGCATGTACCAATGAATTAGGTAGCTTAGCTCCAGAAACCACGTAGGGAAAGTTGCTAGATTGGTAGAGGCCCCCTGTGGAGCTCACTGCATGTCCATTCCTCGGCAGGCAGAGGGATCGTATGTCTCCCATTCCCATTTTTAGGCTCAGCATTCAGGCAGTGAGGCAGTTCCTTCAGAGCAGAGTGCCACTGAAAATTGGATTTGGTTCCCCTAAAGTCAATGCAAAGCAGAAAAACAGGACTGTATTACCTTGATGCTTAATATCGGGCTTCCTGATTGCCTCCAGCTAGTGTGGCCACAACATGTCTGCTGGACTAACCCGGGCTGAGAGGGCGGTCAAGTTGATGGAGTGGAGTAATGCCGTTATGGGTTTCCTGTTTGTCACTGTGGCACGGCCACACTTACCTGCTCAATCCCCATTTACTTTGTATTCTAGGGTAGAGGTCAGGAAGACTATATCCCACCTGCCTATACAGCTGTGGTGTGTTGAAAGATCCCTGGACTTCAAGTAAGAAGATCTGGGTTTGAGTCTCAGTCTGTCACTTATTTTCTGTGTGACCTTGGGCAAGTCACTTCACCTATCTGACCTTCAGTTTACTTCTCTGTTTAACTGGGAACGTATTATCCGTCTCATGGGGTTGCTGTGAGAATTCAGTGAGATGGTGCATGTGGAAGTGCTTTGTTGACTGAATTTTGCTCTAAAGAAGCAAGGCAAAAAGCCCAATAGGTCACACTTTGTTTCTTTTTTCAGGTATCCATCCAATGGTTTAAAAACCCAACAAAATGCATCAATAAATATGCAACTGCCTTCAAGAGAGACAAACTCCTATTTTAATAGTTTGGAGCAAAAGGACCTAATGGGATATTCATCTCCAAGGGCCAGTTCTGTGCCCATCATCCCTGCCATGGGTCTGGAGGAAACCTGCATGCAAATGCCAGGGATTTCTGAAGTTAAAAGCATCAAATGGTGCAAAAACTCCTACTCTACTGATATTGTCAATGTGAGTATTCCAGTCAGCGATTGTCTTATAACAGAACAACAGGAAGTGAAAATATTGCTAGAAACTGTCCAGGAGCAGATCCGAATTCTGACTGATGCCAGGCGGTCAGAAGACTATGAACTGGCCAGCGTAGAAACCGAAGACAGTGCGAGTGAAAACACAGCCTTTCTCCCCCTGAGTCCCACGGCCAAATCAGAACGCGAGGCACAATTTGTCTTAAGAAACGAAATACAAAGAGACTCTGCAGTGACCAAGTGACTTGAGATGTAGGAATCTGTGCATTTTGTGCTTTGCTCAACAGGAAAGAGAGGAAATTAAATACAAATTATTTATATGCATTAATTTAAGAGCATCTACTTAGAAGAAACCAAATAGTCTATCGCCCTCATACCATACTGTTTTTTAACAAAATATTTTTTTAAAGGGAAAGAAACGTTTCAGGACGGATAAAGCTTACAACTCAAGCTTTTGGGTAGAATTCTCAATACAATTTCGGTTAGTCCCAACACAGTCCTCTTTGGCTCTTAGTAGATGTGGGCAATTCAGACCCTCAGTCCCACAGCGCCAGTGTCCTCATAAAAAAGCACTGGCAGTTAGCGGTTTCAAAGAGATGAGCTGTCTCTGGCGGGCAGAAGTGCCCGTGAGCAGGCGGCCCTTGCCATTTGGCTTGCCAGTTCCCACCCCTAAATTTCTACTCACTCGACAGCCTCATCACAGGTTTTGTCATGTCAACAAATGTAGTGTTCCTTATTTAATTTTTGAAGAACGGCACACAAACTCCAGAAGGAGAAGGAAGGCAGCAGATAGAGGGGGGAACTGGGGGCAATCTTAGCTACTCTTACGTGCAACTTCCTCTGAAATTTGAAGGCTCAGAATCTCAGAGGAAGATGTGAAATTATTATAGAAAAAAGAGACAAAAATATCACAATGTCGTGTCACTAAAATCATGCTAATAGAAATGTTTTTCTTTGAGATCGTTTAGGGGCTCCAGAGGAGCCCTTCTCGGTCCGTGTGCCCGTGTGCGTGTGTGTGCAAGTGTGTGTGTCTGTGTGCTTGCTCACTTGAGCACTGGTATGCTATATGCACATGTGGTCATTGTGCGTATGTGTGTGCATGTGGGTGCATATTAAGCTTGCTGAAATTTGTTTTGAAACATCAGGGAATCTAATATTCAGAAAAAAAAATTCCCTCTTAAATATGTTCACTTCAAATTTTTCCATTAAGTATAAAGTCCAGTTAGTTTTAAATCCAAGTCACTTGCATGGTGGGGTCCTATAAAACTCTTGACAATGTCAGGACCACTTTCTGATGTGAATACTTTTGAAAGGAACAACTGTTGGCTCGTTAATGATACCAGTGCGAGTTGAGGATGTATGTTTATTTCGAATCCTTCATACTTAAGTGATTTACACAAATTAGTTATCAAATTGACACCCTTGCTTTCTCGTCATCCTCATTATTATTTATTTTGTAGCAAGTCTACCGAGTGTGGACCAAGACATGGCTTCTCTGGTTAATACGAAAGGAATAAATTGTTGAAATCACAAAGCCCAGACTATTCAGTTCAGAGAAAGCCCCCAAAAGAACAGTAAACTATGTTGTATGTTCATTTGGAATAAAGCAATATTTTTACCACTGCTAAGGTGAACTGAAAATTCTCCTGAAGATCTGTCTGTTTTCTTTACCCTTAACTTTCATGGGGCATTTCAAGGAAATTAGTGTTCACATAACCAGTCTTTTTCCAATTATTGGTGGTGTTGAGTTGTTATGTTTACACTGTTTTAAATAAAAAGGCACAGTATTTGAAAGTATATAACAGATTCTTTTACTGCAGTCTGGGAAAACCTTGATTAAAATTTACTTGTGCAAGATTCACATCCCATTCAAAGGAAATGTAACTATTTCTAAATCAAATATTGAATACATACAGTTCTTATTTGAGTTTAAGTTGTTTCTGTTGAAAATACACAGAAAATTGCTCTTTGAGAACCTTCTTTACTAACAGACATAATGCCAGCAGGGAAAAGAAAGAACATGGTGTTCTTACCAATACTGTTTAGTGGAAAGTCAAGGTCTCTAATGTTGAACATGCTTTGGTAGAGATGCATTTTGCATGTAACAAAAGGTTTGTGGTATTCATTAGTTGTTCTATTATTGTTCTGTTGTTTTGAATATAGAGGCAACATTGTTAGACTTTTAAAAGATTATGTTTAATTTTTAATATCTAAGTCATCTAATTCTCATTTAAAAAATATTGTATCATTGGAAAATTTTTTGGAAGATGCTCCTAATTAACAGATATATGAACCCCCATTAGGTGCATATATGACATGTTATTGTGTTGAAATTTGTCACAATTATCAAACATTAACTGAAAGGCCTCACAAGTCTGTTGAAGTCAATCTTGTTTCTAGGGTTTTTTTCACAGAAATGTTACCTGTTGCTTATCTAAAGGATTTATACAGACTTCACCTGAGTAGAAAGTTATAATATATACTCTGTAATTAACTGAGTATACAGTCAGTTAATTAATATATGATTTACTAAAAAGAGAGTGAAGATTTTCTATCAACTTGAGTCCTAATCCAACCCCTTATTATTTTTTAAAGTAGAATCATATATTATGTGATTATAAACACCCTTGTGCATTCTGAAGAGCATGAACATTAAGCAAATTTACTGGCAGTCTAATGTAAAGATTAGAGATCTAGTTACTTCCTAAATGACAGCCAAGCAAAATCCTCCAACAAGAAGAAATATTAAAGGTTAATTTCAGTGGTCATTTATCTCCTTTTGGAATATGAAACTCTCCTGTGAAAAGGGTCCAAGCCCAAAGTGCACATCTTTGGGCACCAGCTGACAAGTGCTGATAGCATCAAGACTTCCACAGTTGATCTAACATGGCAGACACATGGAGCCATCGGTACCTTGTCTTCAAGCTCATGTGCCTACAGAGAAGTGCTTCTTTCTACAAGACGCTTTTAATTTTGCTTCATTTTCTTGTCTTTATTATGTGAATAGATTATTTGGAGATTTGTGATTAAGTGAATTTGAATATTCATTATTTACTGAAGAATGAATGTCATCCGTTATTTTTTTACTCTGGATCACTTTCTGATATGTCTTTTTTTATAAAGCATATGTTATTTTAATTTGCCAGTGACTGCTATGGAACCCTGCTGTTCAAAATACACGACCAATTGTATTCTAAAGAGAAATAGCAGAAATCATGCTGGAGAACTGGCATTCAATTTTCTTCCTCATTTTGCTACGTACATTATTAAGTGCTCTATGTTTTACACTCTAGTCCAATATCGACCTTGCTATGGGTTAAGGACTAAATATTTGTGACTGTATCACATCTCCTATGATTTACATCATGTCTAAGTAGCAATATTCTTCTAAGTCTTCTGGAGAAGGAACAGTGCTGTTTTTTAGGACTTCACACATTTATCTGTTTTGATAGTAACCTATCAGACCTACCAAAAAGAGAAGAGAAGGGTCAAGCAGACTTCAAGAGAATTCTCACTGGCTTCCAGATTAAAGACAGCTACAATTTGAGCAAGGTCCCTGGTGACCATGGCTAAGGCCTGTCAATAACCAGGTCTCCACCAAACATGCTTGATGTATGGCAGCAGTCGTTCACACCAATCCTGCAGCATGGTGCTATAGGAAACCATGCCTCTCTGAGTGAGGGGCTATGGGGGTTCCTTGGATTCCAGCCCTGTAAACCGGAAAAGAGGGCCCTGAGACATGCGCTGTGAAACATTTCGCATATGAGTATTTAGTAAACCTAGGAACACAGCAGGAGGGGTGGGATTTTTATTTGACCTTTTAGAATCTGGGAAACATTTTATATATAAAGAATACTTTTTTATTATTCAATTCTATAGCTTCATTGCAACATATTTGATGGTAGCATGTCTCTACTGTATTTGTACTTTAGTCTTCAGAAATTTAAACTTCATCTAGGAAAGACCAGCACAATATTTCTGGACTCTTCTCAATTTTAAATGCATCCCAACATGTGGTAGGAAATGATGCCTTTGAATAAGCTTTATCTCTTCCTCTTTTTTTTTCTTTCCCTTTTAAAGAAATAGTGAAGGTGAAGGAAGAAATTCATTCCTTAAGATCCATGTTGTTGTTCTTATAATAATCTATTTTCTCCTGTGACCACACACACATACACATATATACATATATAAACATATGTATATATAAAATATATGTATATTAAAGTGATTGCCCCATGGAATGCCAATGAAATCAAATTATTTAGAAATGTGCCAGCTTGGCAACATTTAGATAATATGGGCATTTTTCAGTTCTTTCTGTTTCTTAGATAAGCAGAAATGCCCTTTGGTTGGAAAATTTACAAGAACCTGGAATAAAATCTCTGCTAGATTATCTTTTAAGAATGAAGATTAAACTATGGATGTCTATGACTGCTGTCCCTGTAGTGTATAATGGTTTAAAACATATTTTTTACAAATTTAGCCATAGCTTCTCCCAAAGGTGCCTAAATAGGTGCCTTTCTTGTGTCCACTGAGCTCTAGTGAAGAGCTGAAGTGAAGTCAAGTGGGATGGATACCCACCTTTACCAACATTACTCTGGGTAAATACCCAACATTACTCTAGGAAAATGTTGGATACCCCAGTGGAGGTGGGAAGATAATAACAGAGGTGAACAAATACAATCTTCATAAAACAGAGAGCAGGCATCTTGTATTTTGATAACTTTTTGTCATAAATCTCTGTATTGATTGCACGTGTATCATTGCCTATGAAATAATTAATTGTGTGTTAGCAATCTCTTATTGTTGGAAATGAATTAGAAAATCTTTATATTGAGATTCAACTCTGTGAAAGCTTCTACCTTATCTATACATGTTAGTAGCTCCCTGACCCAATCTGTGAGATAAGAATGATCTAGCTCATCTTCAATTTCCTTCCAAATTGAATACCCTGTATTCTAATCATTCTAACTCAGACTTTACCTCGTCATTTGTCATTCAATCATTTTAACACAACCCTTTGGAAAGTTAATCGCTGTAAGTCCATCTTGTAAGATTCAAAAATTATTGGAACCTGTATATCAATCTATGAATAAGACATATTTATAATGTTCCACTTATTTCCATAGAGAAATAAGATCATTTTTGTGGTTGTTTTAAGAGTAAACTTAAGAGAGTAGTAAGAAGGAATGGCCAAAAGAATGAATTTCAATTGAATTTCAGAGCTTGAGCATTAAAATTGCCCAAGTTTTAGGTCACAATTTGCCACAGATTTTTTTAAAAAGGAACTGTATCCTGTGAACTTTTATAAAAGCCATTGGAAGGAGTTCTTCAGAAAAGACACAAGATCTTGAAAATGTTCTCCTCTCACAGAGACAGTGACAGGCTCTCATTGGATACACAGAATACTTATTGACATTCTTAATGATTTGCCTCTCAGACTCCTTAACATAAACTCTACAATTAATAGTGAATAAATTCTCTGGAGACACTTTCACATTATAGTTGGAAATAATCCTGTCTTATTATTTAAGATGATAGGGAACAGAGTAAATGGAAAAATACGGGGCTTCCTTACTTATTTAATGTTATAATTACTGTTTTGGACAAACCAGTATCTGTCTACTTTTCCAATAGCATCTGGATTAGCACTAATCCTTCCATATATAATTTACCTTCATCAAGATTCCAAAGCCTGAATTCTTTAGTCTTCAACAATGCAGAATGTTAAAATACAGTGAATCAAAAGCAGTAAGTCACCTTAAGCTTTATTGTTTTTAAAGTTAGAAAGATTCCATATAGTTGTTTACAAAATAGGAAAAAAATCCACATTTTAAACTTGTTCTTTTTTGTACTTCAGAGGTCTGGGTGGAACCACTCAGTCTTTTATACTTCACACTGATATCATCTGTTCTGAAATCAAATCAAAGGGCTTAATCTCACACACACACACATATACACACACACAAACACACACACACACCCCACATGGCATGCATGTTAAAACTCAAATGTTGTACCACTTTTCCTTAGTTTTCTCTTCTAGCTTACCCAAAAACATCCAAACTCTCGTGACATGGAAGAGCTTGGATTCATCTATGTTTCACTGGAAATGAATGTAGCAAGAAAATATAGGGATTATCTTTTAAAGTTTGTTCCATACAGCCAGCTTTTGAATTCTGTCTTTATTAATAAATGCCTGGAAAATAGATAAACTTGCTCAAACTGAAACAAATGGAAAAACATAAAAATCCCCTTAGAATCACTACGCATTTACCAGTGGCCACTGTGTGCATTTTAAAGATAATTAGATGGCAATGCCTGGGCTCACACTCATTGTCTCAAGTATAATATTAAACCTAATTGAGAAATGAATTCCTTAATTCTTATAAATTAATATATATTAGTAACCCATTTGACTGTATTTTAAATAAGAAGGTAAGTCACACACAAAAGACTACATACAAAATGATCAGCAGAATATTTTTAGTTGTCATTAAAAAAGTAATATAAAAACTAGAAACAGCCTTTCAGGCCTGTGATAGTAATTTTGTTTCAAGGAGTATCTATCTTTTCTCCTTCCAAGAAAACATTTCACAATGATGTCCACTACTCTGTGGGATTGAAGGCCCTGGGAAATAATACTGGATGTATGTCAGTTGGCATTCCAGTGAGGCGTGGTTCCATTATGTCCGCACTTCATTTTGAGGAGGTATATCATACTACTTCTTATAAAATGAGATATGATTGTAATCAATTCAATAATAATCTTGACTTCTCGTGTAAGTTTTCTTTTGTGGGGGAAATACGTGATGACCATTTCCCTGTTGTATCTTCTCAGCCTCCTTTGGTGAAGCTGGACACTCAGCTCCCTTAGTTGGGGTTCTTCTGCATGTTCCTCTTACCTTAGTCCTTATTTACCAAACAAGGAATTTTCAGCTCAAATGAGAGGCCAATGGGATTTCATAGAGAAAAATAGCTTTGTCTTTTGAGTTGTGTTAGTGGAGGCACAAACCAGGAATGTTGTAGATAAGTGATAATAAGATTCATGACTTTAGCCAGTATCTTCCCGTATGTAAGACATCCCCTAAAGCTTTTAATTTCCCTAATATTGCTAACAAACTTTTCAGCCTTTGTCCTGTTGTTTTTTTTTACAACAGTACTTTCCATTTTGTAAAAGCAAAAGACAAAATCATCCATTTATGTAAAAGAATGTAATAAATGAAAGAAAATGAGCAAGCTTTAAACAAAAAAAAAATGGTATTTTTAAAAGCTTCAAGTAAAGGACTAATTGACTAAAAAATCAAATCTAAGGCTCAAAGAGTGAAGAAATATTTGCTGAATGGTTTGCAAAATAATGTTTTCTTAATAATTTTCTCTGTTAACTGAACTCTTATAGAGCAGAAACATTTAAATATACTAAATGTCTACTTTTGCATTTCTTCCAACTTGACAAAGTTTATGAAAATCTGTGTTTATGATGGAAAAAATATACAAATTTGTAAAAAGAAATCACTAC
This sequence comes from Manis javanica, assembly GCF_040802235.1. Taxonomy (NCBI): domain Eukaryota; kingdom Metazoa; phylum Chordata; class Mammalia; order Pholidota; family Manidae; genus Manis; species Manis javanica. The sequence goes on from NC_133162.1 coordinate 69,045,843, forward strand.
CTATTAACCCTTCCTTATTTTCTCATTGATAACTCACTGAATGCTCCCTGTTTTAACCCAAGTGGAGGAAGCTGCTGAATCAAATATGGAGTCAACACATTTTCAAAACTGTAATGAGTGACACAGATATGTGGAGCTGTAGTCTTCCTTGGATCCAAATAACTTAAAACAACTGAAAGTATACCATAAAGTTTGAGAATGGGGCATTCTTTTGTTTAAAAGAAAAAGAAAGGATGAAAGGAAAGCTTGTTCTGCAGAAAAAAAAATAGTAGTGTGTCCTGCAGATCCCGTCTAATCAAGCTAAAAGAATGAATAAACACCTCTATGAGTCTGTTCTCCAAAGGAAAATTGCTGGGCACCTGGTGCCATGAACATTTGCACAACAGATACTTACATTGAACTAATGACTTTCTTATTGTTTGCTTTTTTAATCTGATTTTAAAGTTAATTACCTAAAGTGCAAAAAAAAAAGAAAATTACCAGCCCTGAAGTCAACTATGCTAAGACTATAATAAGTAGCGTCTTTGTATATATTCTTCTCACTTTTTACATTTGTGCTTTTTTCAGTTTCCTGCTATGTTGCAGTATAATTTTAAAAATAGTACATCATACTATCCCGTGGTAGTACATTTTCTTTGTAAACATTTAATTTAAAGGCTACACAAATTCCAGTTTGCTCTCCTATTATGAGTTATTTAGACATTCTATTATTATTTGACATTCAAATTGCTTCAATTTATTCACTACCATAAGTAACTCCGCAATTATTATTATAGGGTACACATTACTTTTTCTCTTTTGGAAGGAGACTGCTGGTCCATGAAACAGTTTCATAGGATCTGTATACCACTCAAATTCGTAAGCTGTGCTTGTGTAGAGGTTTGTATGTGCACTTTCTTTTTGGTGAGACAGAAAGGTCTGTAACTGAAGAGTTCATAAGGTTAGAAAAGAAATCTGTGAACTTCAATTTTGAAGAATAATTCTTTTAAATAATTTCCTGGTTAGGCATTGTAAGAAATTGTATGGATAAATCAATGAGCATAACTTTATTGTTAATTGTGTTATTACTATTATGTTTTTAATAAGAGTTTGTTTTTTAGAGGCGTTTTAGATTAGCAGCAAAATTGAGGGGAAGGTACAGAGATTTCCCATACACTCCCTTCCCTGACACCTGCACAGCCTCCCCCATTTTCAACACTCCCCACCAGAGTGGGACATTTGTTAACAATTGAAGAACATACATCACACATCATAATCACCCCAAATCCACAAGTTTACATTATGTTTGTTCTGTTATTGTACCTTCTATGGGTTTGGCCAATTGTATAATGACCTGTAGGCACCATTATACTATCATACCAAGTATTTTCACTGCCCTAAAAATACTCTCTACTCCACTTATTCATTCCTCCCTCTCTACACAACCCCAGCAGCCACTGACTTTCTACTGTCTCCATAGTTTTATTTTTGATACGACCACCTAGAACATTTATTTTAGACATTACTCAACTGATTTCTGGAAGTGGCTAACATATGCAGTTTTGACATTACTTGAATTTTTTGTTTATTGTTTATTTACTTTGCACAGCAATGTAACATTATAGTTAAAATGCAATTGGTTTAGAATTGATCAGAAATGCATCATTTTGATGAAGCTTTATTTTAATTTCTAATCAGAAAAATGTTACATGCTTAACACATAAAATGTATAAGAAGAAAAATAAAAATAATCACCAGGAGATAACCATTATAATATTTGAGTATATTTCCTTCAACTATTTTTAATTGAATAAATATATATATGCATATGTCACACACAAAATTGAGTCATTTAGTATTTAAAACATTTTTCCTGCTTTATGAACTTTACAAAGGGGCTCTGATAATTTCCTCGGTTAGTAAAACATCTTTATACATAGTATGTTTAATGGCCACACAAGCCATTATATGAATGAAACATTTTGATATTTTCAAAGGGCTCTTTAAACATTTTTCTCATAACATATGTATTATGCAAATTATTTTAAAATATTTACCTACCTTTGGCTTATGTCAATGTTTAAATATTATACATACACATATATGCATTAATGCTTTCTTGGCAAACGTATATTACTATGCATATGTAGACACAGATATTAGTTTCTACCATAGTATTAATTTGTTTTTTGGAGCATTTTTCTTGATGGACTTTGATCACTAAAATATTTGCTAATGTCTAATAGCTGGATAAAAGACATAAGCCCTAGAGAAACCTCTGTACAGCTCACTAAATTCACACCCCTCAATCCACACTAAAAAACTTTTGAGTGTTATAAAACATGATGATTTTAAAATTGCCATCAACTTTGGAACCTGGAGGAGTGAACATTAACATAAAAGCGAAACATTGTAAAGAACTGAGAACATGCCCAGTACTCGGGGTTTTATATGTATGTATATATATATGTATGTATATATATATATATATATATATATATTCATTTATTTAACCTTCATAATAACCCTATGAAGTAGGTATGAGTATCATCCCATTTTAAAGTAAAGGAAACCAAGGCACAGAGAAGTTCAAAAAATTGCCCTAGATTTCACAGATAAATTGTAAGGGGTTGTAAGGGGATGGATTTCAAACCAAAATTCATTCAGACTTACTCTTTATTTTCTAATTTTTTATCATTCTCTTCCTTGAGGAATTTATGGTAATCTTAGTTCAAATGTCCAAGATAGGGTAGAAATCTCCAGTGCAATGTGAGTATGATCCTGATTTGAGTTCACTAAATCCAGATATTGGATATAACAAGTGCTAAATGAGATACAGAAATGAGGACAGAGCCCAAAACTCATGAATGGAACTCAACCACCCACCTTTGTTGGTAGTTTGTATATTGAGTGTATACATATAATGCGTAGATACAATATAAATGACAGTGACCAGATAGTTACTAACATGACTATCTCTTCTCCAAAATATGACAGGTAGCAGGTGGTCAGGAAGAAGACCAGAGCAGCAGTCTCATGGCCCTGGCCACTCCCCTGTTTCCATTAAGTGCAGAGTGGGTATACAGTGGTAGACCTGAGGTCATCAGCTTCAGCAAAGCAAGAGTCAGTGCTGTACGAGGCTGTGGTTCCCTGTCCATTTACTTCAAGGTGCCACATCACTGAAATGTTACTAGATAGTAATTTATGTCAGTCATCCCTCAAGCCTAAGATCTGAAAGGGGGATTTGGGGTGTGCCAGTATGTAGCTGATAGAAGAAATAGGGAAGATTCATTCAATCTCTCCCATACCCACTACTACTAGACAGACGCAAGCCCTAAAGGAATCTGCACAGTCAGTAGGAGCATTGTGAAGCTATTTGTAGGCAAGAACAAAAGCCAAACATATTACTTTCAATATGCAGAGGCCATGACTCCTCTCAAAATGAGATTTGCTCTAATATTGCACCTTGGAAATTATCAGTTATTATATCAAAATGACAAGAAAATTTATATTTATATTTGAGAAATGAGATAAAAGACTAAGCACAACCGCTGAGACTCATTAAAGAGCACTTACATAGGAAGAAGGTCAAGAAAATTTTTTCTAAAGGAGAAGAAATAACGAAAGCAGAACTGAAATCTGACAGAATTAGTCAAACAGAGAAATTGCCAATGTAAAAATACACACTAATAGAATTAAAGTTAAAACATCTGTCTGATTTCTTACCCTTCCTCCCTAAGATATGTCATTTTAAAATTTAAAAAAATATATAAAATAATTTTTAATGTTAAAAAACAAACAAAAATAATTCTACTCTTCTAACAAGTGTCAAAGAGGAAATAAACGTTTCAATTAAAGGAAATTTAGAATGTAAAAATTAAAAAATATTTAAAACCAGCTAAAGCTGCCCTCCGTGGCATCTTCAGAGTCTTAAATAAATTCAGTATTAACCAAGAGAAGTGTTGAATTAAGAAGTCAGCTGACAAAGTTAGAAATAATATAATTCACTTTTAAAAATAAGAGAAATGTTATATAAATAGAAAATTAACTATCTGGAATAAGAAAAAGTGTGGAAGTAATAATGCTTTAAAAAAGTTAAAGTAAATATGCAAACTTAGGATAAATAATTTTTAAATGAGAAAATCAAACAGATAATGAAATGAAAGTATATAAAGTATAAGTATGGAAAATATCTTTTAAATTATGTTTAAAAGCATAAATAATTATTTGCTCATTACCATGAAAATCTCAATGAAACCTATGACTTTTCAAGGACAATAAAATGTACCAAAGTGGCTTAAAAGCAGAAAATTTGAGTATAGAAATATTCATAGGAAAATAAATAGAAAAAAAATTCTCTTACAGTGATTAACAACTTACAATGAGTTTCCAGGCCCAAATAATTTTGTATTTTTTTGTAGATATCCGTCTCTCTATATAAATATATATATATATATATATATATATATATATACACACACACACACACACACACACACACATACACATACATATAAAAATACATATTAATCTGTTAATTACACAATATACAGTTAATATATAATTAATTAGTGCATGTACACATATGTATGTACACAGGATGTTACCGTGCAATTTTCTCTCCAGATTTTAACTGAAAGACAAAATATAGTAGGTGTTTTGCACCTCCACTTTGTAGAGCAAGCCTTAGATCATCTCAGAGGGATATGCTATTAAATGTTATAGGCACTTTTGCAGTGTTAGCCATCACTCACTTCCCGCCTATAAAAAAATGAGCTTGGAAAGAGAGAGAATTCCTTTTGTAGAATTGTCAGAATGTTGTGCTGTTCCATTTTTCAGATAAAGATAACTTCTTCTCACACCAAGCCAAGGGAGAGGGCACTCAGAGAGCCCTGCCTGTTCCCATGGTATGTGACCCCTGGAGGTTCTAGCCTGGGGAACTGAAAGAACAAAATTCTGGCTGAAGCTTGCCAGTCAATTGCTAGATTGAAGAGACACAGACACCTGGGGAGAAGGGATCCATGTGCTTGTCTCAGGATAAAGATTTATGTTCCCTCTTCCCCTTTGGGGTCCTACGGCCTGAGGGAGCAATGTGACCCAACAGACAGTCTGTGTGTTGTGTTGTTGCGGGGCTGGGGACAGCCCAAGGCTAAGGAGAGGTCACAGCTGGGTGGAGACATCATGTCTGACAGGTAGGTCCCCCACAGCCCCCAGTAAGTGTTGCACAGCACAGAGCTCTTGTACTTTTTCAGCTGCCTCATTCAAAGGGTGGAAACTACACTTGTTCATGTTCTTCTTTTCTTGCCACATTGGTCTGACTGTGGGGTCAGATACCATTGAGTGCAGTGGGAAAGCTGAGCGAGGAAGAAGGCAGTCTCCTTTTGGCATCCAGATTATGTCCCATAAATATTGGGATCAGAAAACCTTTTTCTAAGAACATTTAGTACTCACTATTGTTTGGCAAAACAGTCCCTGGGAAAATTTATGGTATCCAATATTACTTATAAATATATAAGAAACAAAGCTAAGTGAAATACTTGTAAATGAATTATACTAGCATAATAAAAAAGAAATTGCAATGACAGTCTGAGGCTTATTTCAGCAATATAAAGATATTTAATATTAATGAATTTAGTAACACGATTTACCTCCATAAAGAGCAAAAATCAGACATGATTCAATTTCTGTTCCTGACTAAAGCTCTTAGTTAATAAGGGGGGGAAATCCACTTCCTTAATAACATAAAATCAATGGTCAGAATTAGACATAGCACTTAAACATTAGGTTCATTTCCCTTAGAATAAAGAGCAAGGCCACTCTTTCATTATTGTTACTATTAACCAACTTTTATATATATACTACTAAGTAATATATATTACATATATATAAGCAATACCTACCAATATCCAAAAGAAAATTCAACAGTCAAAAGGAATACTGTAAATGATTTCAATGATAAGCCTATAAACAGAATAAATGGTTAGAAAATATCAGCTGTATAAGATCCTATTTGCAATATTAACATAAATATACATTACCTTTAAATAAACCTAAGGGAACTACTAGACAAAATAGCATTAATTAAAATTTAAATAAATGAGAATATACTCTTTCTCTTAGTGGGAAAACTCCATATTTTAAACTTGTCAAAAGGCCCCAGTTCTAGTCATAAATATAATGCAATCAAATAAAAGAAATACTGGGAATAATTTGGAGAATACATAAATAAGAAGAGTCAAAAAACTATTTTGAAAAATAAAACTATACAGAAAAAAATGAGTGACAGTTTAGTATATAATTAGGAATGTTATAATGCTACAATTATTAGAACTGTGCTGTCTGTACAGGCATTGAGAGAGGAGAAACATAAACAGCAGCCCAGAAACACACTCATAAGTTAAAAAATTTAATAGAAATCAAGGACATTTAAAATTTTAAGTTGAATACATCTTATTCAAGAAATGTTGCTAGAAATTGGCTGACATAAAAGGGAAACATAGGTCCTCCCTACTTCATATCATATACTGTGTTAAAATACTGATGGGCTAAAGAATTAAATGTAACAGATAAAACCATGAGAGACCTAGAAGAAAATATAGGTGGGCAAGAACTTTTTAGAAATGTAAACAAAGAGAAAAACAAAATTGGATTATATTTACAGGAATTAAACTTTAAATAGCTATTTATAAAAATATAAAGCATATGATGAAATTGAAATAATATTTACAACACAGATTATTAGGGTTTACTATCTCAAAATCTCTTCAAAATAAGAAAACAATTAATGCCCAAACATTAATTAATTAACTCAGCAAATCTTGATTCCATGCCTAGTCCAGGCATACCATGGAGATACGGAGTGTTCCATTCCAGATGATCACAATAAAGTGAATACTGTAATAAAGCAAGTCAAATGAAGTTTTTGGTTTTCCAGTACCTATAAAAGGTATTTTTACAGTATACTGAAGTCTGTTAAATGCACAGTAGCATTATGTCTAAAATAAAGTACTATCTTAATGAAAAAATACTTTATTGCTAAAAATTGCGAACTGACCGTCATCTGAGCTTTCAGCAAGTCATAATGTTTTTACTGGGGGAGGGCCTTGCCTTGCTGATGGTTGCTGAATAATCAGAGTGGTGTCCCCCAAAGGTTGGGGTGGTTGTGGCAATTTCTTAAACTGAGACAACAGTGAAGTTTTCACATTGATGGACTTTTCCTTCCATGAACAATTTCTCTGTTAGCATGTAATACTGTTTGATTGCAACCTCAGAGTAGAACTTCTTTCAAAATTGGAGTCAATTCTCTCAGACTGCTGCTGCTTCATCAGCTAAGTGTATGTAATATTTTATTATTTGTTGCCGTTTCAAAGTTCTTCACATCTATAACGGGAGTAGATTCCATCCTAAAAAGCCACTTTCTTTGCTCATCCATAAGAAGCAACTCCTCATCCAATCAAATTTTATCATGAGATTGCAGCAATTCAGTCACATCTTCAGGCTCCACTTCTAAGTCTAGTTCTCTTTCTGCTTCCATCACACCTGCAGTTACTTCTCCACTGAGGTCTTCAACCCCTCAGTCGTCCATGAGGGTTGGAATCAACTTCTTCCAAACTTTTGATAATGTTGATATTTTGAACTCCCATGAAATGCAAGTGTTCTTAATGGATTCTTAATAGAATGGTGGATCCTTTTCAATTCACTTTGCCCAGATCCATCAGAGGAATCACTATCTATGGCAGCTATAGCCTATGCTATATATTTTTTAAATAACAAGATTTGAAAGTCAAAATTGCTCTTTGATCCATAGGCTTCAGAATGGATGTTATGTTAGTAGACATGAAAACAACATTGTACATCTCCATCAGAGCTCTCCGGTGACCAGGTACATTTTAATGGGCATTAATATTTAGAAAGGAATCTTCTTCTCTGATGAGTAGGTCTCAACAGTGGGATTAAAATATTTACTAAACCATGTTGTAAATATATGTGCTGTCATCCAGGCTTTGTTCTTCCATTTACACAGCACAGGCAGAGTAGATTTAGCTAATTCTTAAGGGCTCAAGATTTTCAGAATGGTCAATGAGCATTGACTTCAACTTGAAGTCACCAGCAACATTAGCCCCTAATAAGAGTCAGCTTGTCCTTTGAAGCTTTGAAGACAGACATTGACTTCTCCCTAGCTATGAAAGTCCTAGATGGCATCTTCTTCCAATAAAAAGCCATCTAGTCTACATTGAAAATTTGCAGTTCAGTGTAGCCACCTTACTAATGATCTTAGCTAGATCTTCTGGATAATTTGCTGCAGCTTCTCCATCAGCACCTGCTGCTTCACCTGCACTGTTCTGTTTGGAGATGGCTTCTTTCCTTAAACCTCTGTTCAAACTTTTCTTCTGCAGCTTCCTCATCTCTCTTAACCTTCATAGGATTGAAGAGAGTTAACATCTTGCTCTGGATTAGGCTTCAGTTTAAGGGAATCTTGTGGGTGGTTTGATTTTCTAACCAGACCACCAAACCTTTCATGTGCTCCTTGGAGCAGCATTTCTAATTTCTTTCAAGAATGTTTCATTCATTCTTTGTATTCGCAACTTAGCTTGCTGGTACAAGAGGCCCAGCTTTCAGCCTGTCTCAGCTTTTGACATGCCTTCCTCACTGAGGACAATCATTGCCAGTTTGGGATTTTAAATGAGAGATGTGCTCTTCCTTTCACTTGAACTTTCAGAGGCCAGAAGAAGGTTATCAACTGGCCTAATTTCAATATTGTTGTATCTCAGGGAATAGGGAGGCCTGAGAAGAGGAAGAGATATGGGGGAACAGTAGATCAGCAAAGCAGTCGGAACACACACAACATTTACCGAATAAATTTGCCGCCATTTATGGGCATGGTTCATGGTGCCCCAAAGCAATTACAATAGTAACACTATGATCAATGATCACCATTACAAACATAATAATAATGAAAAACTTTGAAATATTGCAAGCATTACCAAAATGTGACACAGAACCATAAATTGAGCAATACTGTTAGAAAATCGGGGCTAATAGACTTCTTTGATGCAGGGTTGCCACAAACCTTCAATTTCTAAAAACTCAGAATGTGCAGAGAGCAATTAAGTGAGGTGCAATAAAATGAATTATGCCTGTATATTTGGTGTAATATTGTAGAAAATAGGAATGGACAAAATGACAAAATCTGATGCCTCAGTGAGGGCAATGTATTAGTGGAAATAAGGGCAAATGGCATGAATGGGAAATTACCTGCACACACACACACACACACACACACAACAAAGACAGAAAGAATGGCAGTTTTATATGTGGTATTATCTCTTATAGCTGAAGTATTCCAAAATAGAAGTTACATGCAGAAAATTACACATGAAAATTCATGTATAAGAATATTACTACAGCCTTATTTATAACAAGAAAAAATAAAGTCAAATGGCTAAACAAATCATCTTTTACATAGTGATGAAATATTACATCCTATAAAGTTGAAATATTCTTAGGGATTTTTCACAGCATTGAACTGAATTAAGGATTTAGGATAAAATTGAGTTAAAATTTTATAACATAAGTAGCAATGTCATGTGTTTCTTCCCATCTTTTTCCAAATATATATATAATACATGAGTGAAACAAACCTAATAAAAGCAATTGAAAGATACCAAAAAATATATCTACAGAGAAATGTTTAATTGTTTTATAATACAATAATAGGATGGGATAGTACTGAATTATTAAATACCAGGCTTTGAGAGAGTATTGATTGCTTTAGAAAATGTTCTCAATATAAGCTATTGGAAGGAAATATTAAATATTAACAATGGTCATTTCTGTGTGGTAGGATGTTGAGAATTTTAACATGCTCTATTTTTTCAATAATAGATACATTTTACTTTTATATTCAGAAAATTTAAATGTAATTTTCAACAGTCCAATTTAGGGAATCCATTTCAATATTCCATAAAAAGTAATGGCTTTGTTTCTTATCCTTACAATCCTAATTAGTACATTGTTTTATGGTGTTTTCTTTGAAGGGATTTGCTTTTCTTTTTTGGCGTGCCTCCTTGGTTTGATTAACTGGGGCTTCTGTTCCACTCCTCTGCATTGCAATTGACTGTTTGTGGTGGGGGAGGCAACAAGAGGCAAAACAATATTATTACATTCTCTCCTGAGGCTTCCTATTTTCCACAGATTAGACATATTTGTTCAACAGCACCAAGTTGCTGTAACAATTTCCTTCTCATTTCCCTTACACCCAGGGGCAAATGGCAACTTTCTTGTCTGTCACTTTCCAACTCAGGAAGCCGCTAGGTATCTTGTCCATTATTTAAGACTTGACAGAAAGCTCCCAACATCAAATAACCCATGAAAACTCTTGGCTGCTGGTAAGCAGAAAAGCTGCATAAGCTTTCAACATTCTGGTTACTAAGAGGAGATCTGGGTGGTTCAAAAAAAAAAATCTTTAAACCACATGTGATACTGAGCTGGTTCATAGAATTCTATTTGTCATCAAAGAAATAATATTAATTATTACTGCTCCCTGAAGCACAGCTAAAATGTGTATTTATGCCCTTTGACAATGTGAAGTCTAATTACAAAGAAGGCAGGGAGACCTATTATCAAGGACCAGAGCCCATGTGACACAAGGGAAAAAGTACTGTGCTGTTAATCATGGTGTTTTCAGTGTGGTGGCGAAGATCACTAGCCCCACCCTGTGAGCCCACTCATTTCTCCCTTAAAAACCATGGTGACCTAGATTGGGTGGGCAGAATTGGTGAGATAGTTCTCTACACCTACATCCCCCACGTAGAGAGATGTTTGTGTGTTTTCTTCATTGTCTCCCTCCCTTCCACAAGCATCTGTTTGAGTACTTACTATGTGTGAGAGCCAGTTCTAAGAGCAGGGCATCCAGGGATAGATTTCTGGAGTAGAATTCTGTAAAGGAGACAGCCAGTAAATAAGTAAGCAATCACATAAGATAATTTCAGCTTATGATTGAAAACCCAAAGGAAATAGGGAGTAGTTTGGTGGGGAATGAGGGAAAGATGAATTGGCAAATAGATTCATTGGAAAAGTCACCTCTGAGGAGTTCCACTTGTGTCAAACTAGGACTGAAGAATGAAATGGAGTCACCCAGTCAAAGACTTGAGCAAGGATGACCCGGGTAGAAGAAATAGCACGGGAGGCCCTGCGGCGGAAGGTGGGCTGGCCCACGGGGCAGGAGAAAGGAGGCCGGCGTGCCTGTGGCAGAGTGAACCAGGATGAGTTGGAAATGGGTACACAGGACAGGCTGGCACAAACCTACAGAGTTTGGGTGTTAAGTATAATGAGGCATCATCAGAGTTTTGAGGAGAGGAGGGATCTGTTCAGAAGCATGGCTTCTGCACAGACAATGGCTTCAAGGCAGTGGCAGTGGATGAGAGAAGCGGCAGGGTGGCCAGTGGAGCAACACAGGGGAGAGATGGTGGTCAGTGCCGCTGGGGTATGTACAAACAGTTACACAAAGACAGAGGGAAAATGATTTGCTTAGTATTTCACATTTCAAGTGGAATATCTCATGCTTTATCTCAAATAATCTTTAAGGTCCCTTATAACTCTAAAAATCTGGAGGCTAATCATTTATGACCTTACGGGGATTCAACAAGAACTTTTCAATCTCTGAACTCATTATAATACATTTGATGCTATCCACATCTATCCAGTGTGTATATATATATATATATATTTTTAATGTTTTTTTCAAATTTTAAATTTCAGAGAATTACTTGAGGAATATTATGCATTTTTTTGCTGTTTCAGATGTTACAGGTCTATTTTCAGATTAAATTTTTAGATTGGAACTAGTTTATTTTAATTTATAGTTCAAATGGTGTTTCCTATCCCATACTCTCTAGAGCTAGACTGCGTGGTGGCTTCTCAGCCAGGATAATGCAATGGTGATAATCTCTGTAAGACAATGGACATGTTGTCACATGGGTAATAAAGGTAATATTGAGGAGTAGAACTTAAGAATTACTCCCTTATTGTTCTAATGAATTAATGCTTTGCTAAATTATATGATGATCTTTGAAATTGTGACCTACACTCATTCAACAACTTGGTAAAATATTGGTTAATAAAATAGAAATGGTCCAAACCTTCACTGTTTACAGTAAGTTTCTGAGATAATAAAATTAATAAAGAAAGAAGTGTGTGTGTGTGTGTGTGTGTGTGTGTGTGTGGTGATAAGTGTCATGAAGGATATGAATTGACCATAATGACACAGAACACAGATAATTTGACAACCACTCTTAAAGATGCTTACGAAAGGCTCCCTTGGGAGGACACATATGAGCCCATACATGCTTCAGCCATGTGAAGAGCAGAGCGAGCAGCATTCCAAGGAAGGGAAACTTCATATGCAGAAGCTCTTGGAAAGGGCTTCAGCATTCAGGGAAGAGAAAGGAGTCTTACTGGAGGCTGCAGACAAACTGGTAAGTGAACCTGAAGAGCAGGCATGAGTTAGATTGGTGCAGAGATCTGTAGCTATGGCTAAGGGTTTGGACCTTCACAAAGGCATGTGAAAGACACTGAAGGGCCGAAGGAAGGAAACAGTGTGATTGGATTTATATTGTTTGGTTTTATTTTAGATTACCCTCACCGCCATATAAAGAATAGGATGGAAGAAGACATGAGTTGGAAAGGTGTAGACTAGTAAAAAGATTATTTCATGCTTAGAGGACAGATGATGGCTGCTTGACTTAGAGATGTAACACATGGGATAAATTGACAAATCAAAGATACATTTTTCAGAAATTAACAAAACCTTAATGTTTGATTGATACAAGTTGAGGAAAAGAAAGGGAAAGTGGCATCTGACTTTAATAATGGCAGGTTCATATGTCACTTTACCAGAAAAGGAGAACTGAGAGAAATGATTTGGCAGGAAAAATCAGCAGGGCTTTATTGTAAAAGGCCTGAAACCAGTAATTCCAAAGTGTCAGGGAACGCTATTAAGAAAAACTGAAGTTTAAATTAAGAATCTGTTAGTGTTAAGTAAACAGCAAAAGAAGATGCATGTAAGTAGGGAGGAAAAAAATAAATTATATCCACTATTAGAAACTTAAATTAGAAACTTAAATGTAAAACAGCATCAGCCAAGAATATGGATGAAGACTGCTGTGGCTGAGGCAGGAGGAGGTAAGGGAGGTGAAAAGGCAGAATGCAGTGCCAGAGCAGGGGTAGCAGGAGGAGAGCATGATGAAGACGGCGATGAGGGTGAGGATGAAGAGGGTGGCGACGAGGACAACTATAACAACGACTAAGATATCCTTAACCTTTTGCACTAGTTGCATGGGCCAGCTTGTGCACTAGTAATAACATCACCAAAATTTCAGTGGCTTAAAGCAACATTGGTGTGATTATCACTCATGCTTCCTGTGTGTTTTAGATCCTCAAAGGGCTCTATTCCACACTGGTCTGCCTCTGAGACCCTTGATGATGGAACAGCAACCATTTGGGGCATTGTCTGCCATTGTGGCAGGGAAGAGAGGGCAAGACAAATTCCACTCTAGTTCTTAAAGCTTCTGACAAGATGTTATGACTGCGTTATGACCTCAACTTAAATTTTATTGCCTAAGCAGGCCACATGGCCAGATCTAATCCTGAGGGCTGAACAAGGACAATCCAGTCATGTTCCCAGAAGAACTAAAAATGTTTGGTGACCCACACTAACGATTATCTCTATTTGTTATGATTTAATTCGATTATCTCATTTAAGCTTCTCATAATCCAGTCTGTACTATTCTTTTTATCCTTACTTTATAAGAAAATTGAAATTTAGAGAGGCTAAGTACATGCAGTTTAGAGAGAGGTCATGGCACAGACATGTTAGTGGCGAGGTCATAATCTAAACTCAGAGCTCATATTCTGAACCCTTAGCTTTCCTGCCTATATTGGCCATGTCAGGAATCTGAACTATATCCCAAAGCAATAAGAAAGCATTAAAATGTTTTAAAGACAAGAGTGGTATTATTAGATTTCTATTGTAAGAAACAATTGGTTTGTTTTTCAATTCTAAACTGAGATATTCACAAAAATTTACCTTATAAATATTTATGCCTTATAAACAAAATTTAATTTCTAGTAAAAACCACTATTCCATTAGTAAAGTGAAAGGTGAAACTTAATCTCAGCGAACTTTGAGCTTTTAAGCTCACTTACTAGAGCTTGGGAGGTGGTGGGTATTACTGGCTTGAAATGATTACTGTCTATTGATGTTTGCATCTGCTGAGATATTCTTAACTTTATTCTTCTTTGACATTCTAGACAGGTTCCCAACAAGAATGCTTTGTTGAGTCTGGGATTCTGTTGGCTAACTTCAGAGTATACATTGGCTCAAGAGACAGACATGCTGCTTCCAGAAAACACTGTGTCACAGGTAGCTCTCCATTTACATTTGTGCACCAGTCACAAATTGCATGTAGATGTTAGAAACAGGAAGCAATGCACCCATATCACCACCATTGCTTATAAATGTTGTCTAGATCAAGCCTATTACAGAGCCTTCCCAATGATGTCAGCAAATCAGATGATTCATAGCTTTCTTCTTATCCTCATTCTTCTTATTCTGTGAATTTTAAAAAAGCATTTATGATTGGTTAAATCACTTTTATTTGGGTATTATGTTATTGAAGTCAGAAATATTCTGACTTATTTAGCATATATGTTTAGATAAGAACTACATGAGAATTTTTATTAGTTGAGAGAGCATATGAGAAGAAAGAAGGTTGAAAATAAAGATCAGAAAGGGGAAGTCTAATGCAGCAAAGATCCAGAGGTGATGATAGGATGGGCTTACTGGGGAGAGAGGAGGTAGTGGCTTGCTGTGGGACAATGGGCCCATCGCTCTCTATGGCTGACAAAAAGGGGAGAGACAAGATGAGAATGCAAATGCCAGAATGTGATATGGATGTAAACTTGCGTTCTTACTTATCTAAATGCATTGATTTACTGAAAGTAAGAAAACTTGCTTGGGTACAGACCGGAAGAAAGGTAGTAGACATTTCACAATGAAATTGAGAGGACTGATGGGAGTAGCTGACCAAATAAAAGGATTTCAAGGCAATTCTAGGAACCAATCTGAGTTTGCAGATCATGACATGAACTGTTTGTCAGTCTGCATCGTCTATGCAGAGCTGTAGAAAGGAAGATGATAGGTTGGAAAATGTATCCAGTGTGTGTGTGTATGTGTGTTCCTTCGCTTAATAAGACAGAAGGGATGACTGCAAAGGAGTTGACGTTAAGACCATAAATTATGAGAACAAGTGGTGTATCCTCAATTGCCTGAGGAAGGAGAAAACCGGGAGGCCTCTGACAGGCTGAAGAACAATGGACAAGGCGATAACAATGTGAGAATTGCATAGATAACATCTCCTGAGTGTCTACTCTGTGCTCTGTTGCATAAAGCATCATCTCACTGAACTCCAGCCCCAGAGGCTGATGTTATTTCCTTTGTCCAGCTGGATCATTTTAACCTTAGGAGACTGAATAACTTTATTTGCAAAACAATTTCATTACACCTAAGATTAAATCTCAAGTGCTTCTGACTCTGATGTCTAAGTCCCCAACTTCTCAAGGGCCTAGAATTTATTAAGAAATTAAAAGCAATAGAAATGGGTGCAAAGTACATGGAGAGGTGGGAGGTTATAGCCTGAGGACAGGATGTGAGAGGTCAAAGTTTCATAATTTAAATTGTTAATGCTAAGGCCTAGATTAAGAACGTGTGTGACTGAGGTTGGACAGAGGTAAGGGGTTTCTAGCAATCACAGTGACTGCATTCTTAAAGGACATAATGAGCATTGAAATTTCCTGAAAGTATAGCAAACATTAAAAGGGAAGGAGGAAGGAGAAAGTGGAAGAAAGAAACAGGGATTACAGGATGCGAATCGAAATTAGAGGTTCTCGGTGCTTGTTCTCACTCTGCTGCAAAAGATTATGTGCATTAGATAGGAGTTTTTTGTTTTTGGGTTAACAGATACTAACTCAAGAGCTGTTGCATAAAGAATTCATTATGATCATGCAGGGATGTCTCATGAACCCAAAGGCATTAATGCAAGTAGGCCTTAGAAAGACTGGAATTAAGGGCAGGAGGGATATTATTTTTTGATATGTAACAATAGTAGTACAACTCCTTCCAGATTCCTGGACTGGATTCCAATGGAGCAGTCTTCCCACACACACCACCAAACAATTCTCAAACACCAACAGGATGTCCGAGAACTCAACTCAATTCTGAGGCTATCTGCCCAGATACACCACCAGATTCCCCAGGTTAAGGGCTCTGACCTCAAGACTATCCTCTATTCCCCACTCTACACACCAGTCGCAAGCCCCAGGCAATTACCTGTGCTTCTGACCTACCATCTACAGATTGGAGGTTCCCACGACCTCCTCCTTAGGTTTGATTAATTTGCTAGAGTGGCTCACAGAACTCAGGAAAACACATGTTTACCATTTTAATAAAGGATACCATAAAGGATACAAGTTAACAGCCAGATGAAGAGATACATAGGGCAAGGTCTCAAATAAAGGAGCTTCAGTCCTTGTGGAGCTTGGGACCTGGCTCAAAAGCACGTGGAGGCATTCTGGTTCCCAAAGCATGGAAGCTCTATGCAGCGGAGAAGCAAGACACAAGAGAGATATGTTCTTCTCATGGGTTTTTGTGAGGGCTTCATTGCATAATAATGATTAACTACTTCATTGGCTATTGTCTGATTCAACCTTCAGCCCCTTCCCTGGGTAAGGTCCAAAGTCTCTCAACATGACAAGATACCCATTTCACCTTTAAGGCTCTGTAGCATTTTCAAACTGTGGATGAAAACCAAATATACCTGGAAAATATATATTCGGTCATCTGAATTACAAATATGTATGTATTGTGACTTATTATATTGCAAGGGATGTAAGGAAAACCAGTAGTACTATCAAGCCATCTTTGAATGCTGCCTCTCCCTTTGAGCTCTGCCCGTAACTTCTGCTCTGTAGAGTACACTTGCTAAAATGACTTGATTCCTGAGATTTTACATCTGTTCCATTTAGTATACTAATTTAGCCTGAGATTCAGTTTTCCAAGTTTCTGGAAAAGAGAATAATTGAGAGCCATTTACCTACCCTAAGATATATTATACAAAATGTTTGCTGTAAACCAGATAGTGGTGACTGGAGGCAACTTCCTGAAAGGAGAGAATGGGCAGATAACCCTCACATTGTCCTTAGACTGGGTCTATGCATATTACCTTAACAAAATGCTCTTCAAGTTTGTGTGGGAGGACTGGAAAGAAAAAGCAAGCTACTATAATTTTATTAAATACATACTTTATAGCAGTACTAAAAGTGGAGGGCAAATTATTCATACAATAATTGTGTCACTTTGGCAGACTGCTATAAACTCAGCAAAATATGTATTGATAGCATACACAAGTATAGATATCTCTGTGTGTATGTACACACACATACATATGTAAAAGCTACAGATACTTGTATGTTTGCATGTATACATCTTTCTATGGATATATTTATACACACACACACATATATATATACATATATATATATATATATATGTATATATATACACACACACACACACACACACTATGGGCTGGTCTTGGTGACTCATTTCTAACAAGTCAATTATAGAATGGGGAAAATATTATTTTTAAAGTAAGATGTTTCACAGGCATCATTTAACTAATTGATCAGCCCTGACCCACCAACGGCGTGATGAGAATGCTACTTCACCTCTGTACTATATTTTCAAAAACGAATAACTCTTATGTGATTTTGGGAAATTATTGAACACACATAAATTTAGGGATTTTTGTCTTCATACTTGGTCAGTGCCCTTCAAAAGTTTCAAGGAAAAAAGACTGAAAAACTGTCATAGATTAGAGAAGACCAAGGAGAAACGATAATGAAATAAAACAGTATTATGGCCTGAATGTGTCCTCACAAATTCATATGTTGAAGTCCTAACACTCAGGACTTCAGAATGTGACTGTTTTAAGAGACAGGACCTTTAAGAGATAATGAAGGGTAAATGAAGTCATAGAGGGTGGGCCCTAATCCAGTGTGCCTGCTGTCCCTATAAGCAGCGGAGTTTAGGACACAGCCACACACAGAAGGAAGACCATGTGAAGACAGAGGAAGAGGATGGCCATCCCAAGTCAGGAAGAGAAGCCTCAGAAGAGAACAGCCCTGATGACAACTTGACCTTGAACTTCTAGCCTCAAGAACTGTGAGAAACAAAATTTTGCTGTTTAAGCTCCCCAGGCAGTGGTACTTTGTTATGGCAGCCCTAGAAAATTAATACACAAAGTTTTCTGAATTGGATTTTGAGATCAAAAAGGACATTAGTGGGAAAATTGGTGAATAAAGTCTATAATTTAATGGTACTGTGTACATATTGATTTCTTAGGCTTGACAAATATGCCAGATGGAAGATGTTAACACTAGGGAGACTAAATGCAGCCTATATGAGACCTGTCTAGTATCTTCGGTTCTTTTGCAAAGATTTTATTTTATTTTGAAATAAAAAGTTTTGAAAAATCTAAGGACAAAGATTAAATATAACATGCATCAGACAGGACATCCCAGCAACAAAGGAAAAATAAAACCTTGCTTCACTATAAAAAAGTAAAATAAAAGGGACCCACTGAGGTGGAATCTGGGAGGAGCTAACAGTGGCATCAGGAAGGGTGCCAAACATTTCACTTTCATTAAGCATTATCTGCATGCCAGAGGCTGGGGAGGGTGGTTCATTTCACTTAACCTTTAGGCAATCTCTCCTCATGAAAATGAAATAATGAAATCTGATCTCCTGATTTTCAAAAGCTTGGTGAGTAAGGGATTCAGAAGGTAGTTCATGTTGAAGGACCAATGCACTACAAACTGAACACAGCATCCTCACCATCAATGAAGTTCCCTATATTGTTAAACTGGTCACTCCCTTGCTTTTCATGCACATCCTCTTCATCAACAAGATGGGTCACTTTAAACTCCTAAATGTTTCTCTTGCACAGTATTTCTCCCTTTTATATTGCTGTTGAGAAGATGATAATGATTGTTCTCAGATACTTGCATCCTCAAATCCATAAGGTTCAGAAGGCTTGCTGAGCCTCACAGTGTGAATGTACATTATAGGAGAAAACTAACAATGGTTTTATGGTTCTGTTCTTAAACAGGGACTTCCACTGTAAATCAGGTCAGGAAATGCACTCCTTATCTTGGCAGGGCCTTTATGATGCTCCACAGTTGAACTCCTACCTATTTCTTGAGCCTCATCACGGGACAAACTTGCTCTCTGTTTCTGCATTGTAATACATGTTCAGTAAATACATGTTGAACAAGGGAATGAATGAAAAACTCATAAACGGTAGTGCTTAATGCACAACTTAAATATCTACCATTGTCTAGTGACAGAGACGGGTGACACATATGTAAGTACAATAATCTAAGTGCTGAGAGAGAAGTATAGAGAGTTAACGCAAAGTGTGAGGTTTAACTGTGGACATGCAAGGAAGGTAGAGTTTATGACTTTACATCTGAGTTTTGAAGGGTACTTAGGAATTCATTTTTTATTCAAGGGGGAGAATAACATTTCAGACTCAGGAAGCAACACACACAGATAGGCAGAGATGTAGGATAAACCAGCACTTCAGAGGACTATGAGCCCTTGCCCTTGTTTGATGTGAGCTAATCACACTAATAAATTGCAGACTGACTCAGCATACTGCCTTGAACCTACTGTTACTTGAGCACAATGTCTGTGTGCTTACAAAACAGTCTTCATACATGGCTCTGGGTATTTAGAGGTCTAGGAGATACTTAAGTTTCTCATGTAAAAATACCAATAAATTATAGCTGTTGTCAATATCAAGTCTTACATTCAGGTGACATTTATCTTTTAACAGAAGCAGGGTTGTAGAAATCTGTACTTATGACTGAATATAAACATATGTAGTCATAACCAAATATAAAGAAGCAAATTTTATATTTTGGAACATAAACCCTAGGAACTTAAAAAGTCTGATGTATTTAACTGAGATCACACTTACAAGGATTTTTTCTAATGCATGAAGAAAGAGCATTTACACAGTGTATTACTTAAAAAGAGAGAAAAAGAAAAAAACCTTAAAGAATATCTTCTAGAGGGCATTCATGAGGCTCAATAGGACCCTGAATTCAAGTTACAGGAGAAAAAAACAAAAATCATTTCATACCTTAGTTCTTAATAGTGCAAGTTGTCATTAATTGCCGTAATTTACATGTCCAATCTGACAGATGTGTTTCAGAAAAAGCATGTGTGTCATAAATGTTTCAGAAACCTCTGGTCCTAGGTTGATAACCACTCATCTCTGTGAATAATTTCACACTTCACAATGTCTGAATTCTAGACATTCATAATCCTAGTGTGCATTTATATAACATTCTCTTTTTTTGAAGCCACAAATTGTTTTATAGTGTATAAAATCTTTTTTGATTGAAATATAGTTGATATATAATATAGCATTCTCTTTTGTAGAAATCCTTCCACAAGATGCCTTTGAAGAGTAAATTATATGTAACCTTAGCCCCTTTACATAGTTGAGAACAAAATCAATTTTGAGTTCACTTAAAAAGTGGACTCAGAGGGAGAATTTGTAACTTGTAATATGCAGACTGAAGAAACCCAGGAATAGGGAGCATAGAGTAATGCAAGGAGCAAAGGTCTTTGCTATCAGGGAGATTTGACTGTCAATCAAAGCTCCACCACATGTATACTGTAAGACCCTGGGAGTACTATCTATCAGTTTCCTCATTTGTAAAATTAATATCATAATTCCTATATCAAAGAGTTGGTGTGAGGAGTAAATGATCTTTAAAATGTGTGGCAAATTATTACTTTAAATATTAGCAGCAGTTTCCCTCTGCCCCAGTATGTTATTTTATCCATTGCCTTTCCATTGCAGACACTAGGACATTCCATTCTCAGCAAGTCAGAGAAGAATGACAGGGCAGAACGTGGAAAGGATACAAATAAAGCCTTGAATTTGGTCTCTAAAGCCTTCCCTCAGAGGGGATTTTAGGCATGAGAAATACAGATGACATAAGAGGAGGATTTTCTCCACTGAGGTTAGAGAAGTTCCTTTTTACTGGGACAAAGGAGAAGGGCTGAGGGAAGCAAAGGGTAATTATACACAAAGCATTTCTTAAAGGAATCCTCTGCACCCACACTTGGTCAATTCCCTGGGCTTGGCCCTAGCAGGAGAGGTGACTGAGCCTCAGGGAGATGAGGGGAGCTCTCCATGGGGACAACAGAGGAGGCAGCCCAGAGAGGGAGGTTGGACCCCCAAGAGTGGGGAGAAGGACAACTCTATACGAGGTGGTGTTGAGACTAACTCCAAGTTAGAGGAGAGGTAAGCCCCTAAACAGGAGACTCATGACATGTGAAGGAGACTGACCAAACCAGTAAATATTTCAGGATAGTGGAAGCCAACCAGGTTTCTCACATGTTTGAGAAGAAGGTACAAATATGCAAACAGACAAAACTAGGATGAATTCTATTGCATCACACTGGAAATCAAAGTATCAGTGTGAACTCATGGTTTTCAGTCTAATAGAAACAAATATAAATCAAGGCATGTGTGTAGGCATGCTCACTAGCTCTCTCCACTGGCAGGGCCTGGGAGTAGCCACACCCCAGTAATTATGAGCACACTCAGTGCTCAGGTCTTGGTTTCTAAATACATTCCACTAGAAAATAATGTGGATTCTTTGGAACAATGACTGATTTATAAGGCCTGGACACTACAAGATGACCCTAGACCATTTTGTAGTGCCAGAAAGTAAGGAAGAAATCAAAGAATGCTGTACACATGTCCCTTGGAAGGACCTCTATTAGGTAAATCTGGAAAAAAAATTGAGCATACAAATAATGATTGAGAAAAAATATATCTCATTGAAAAAAGTAGGAACCCATGAATCCTTACTGATATAAATGAGTTATAAGTGATTAACTGAAGGGAAGAGAATGCTTTATTTATAGCAGAATACCAAGTAATAAAATTACCAGGAATGGTGGGATAAGAAAATCTCATTTAGGCAACCGTAATAGTAATAATTAATATGTTCAAGAAAAGTTAATGGTATTAATGGACAATGAAAGTATTTGATGAAGAGTGAGACATAGTCTCAAAGTATTTCTGCAAAAATATTTATAAATTACACACACACAAAAAAAGGGATAATTTCATAGTGGAAAACTCTGGAAGCTGTTATTTTAATTAAAAGACCAAAATTACCATCACCAGTAATGGGCTGAATTAAATTGTGCACTACCAGATAGGATGCAATAAAAACACAGGATCACTTTTGTGATATTTCTGCCCTAAATGAATGATCTGAATTTAATCATGAACGAATGTCACATAGGCCCAGTTTGAGGGATAGTCTATAAAGTAACTATCCCGTAGTTTTCAAAGGATAAAGTTTGTGGAAGTCAATAACATCTAAAGAATGATTCCATATTGAAGAGCTATGACAACTAAATGAAATAGCAATGCATTGGAGGTAATGTTTCAAGGGCAGAGGTATCAATATACTCATATTGATCTCCTGTTTTGTTTTACTTTTAATACTTGAATTGTGATTTCTTTAGAAGACTGTCCATGTCTAGCATGATGCAGCATCATGTCAGCAGTTTGTATTCAAATGGTTGAGAAAAAAGTATACTTTGTACTGGTTTTATGATTTAATGTAATTTTGAAATTATTTGAAATATTTGAAATAAAAAGAGAAAAAGCTAAAAGTGACCACATGGTTCAACTGAGAGATGGCTTGTGTGCAGCTTAATGGGACAGTTCCCAGCTCTAGCTTTACCACTAAATCACTGTGTGTAGGTAGATGAGTCATTTTTTCTTCCAGGACATTGGAATATGCCCTGGGTATTAGTTAAACTTTTCTAAGGTCTGTGGGCTGCTGGTACCAAAGACACTCTTTGTGGAGTTACAGTATTGTGCTTATGTGGCTAAATTTTTCCAGTGTAACTTCTTTCCTAAGTTGGAATGAGAAAAATCCTTCTCTCAGTTTGCTCAGAGACACAGGAATAATAAACTTTGAGCAGTGGGCTTTGTCTTTCAGAAGTGGTGTACAATATAGTGTCTATGCTTACAATGGCTAGCTTTCAACTCCACCAATGGTTAAACATAGTTAGACAAAGGAACAGTGTTTATGGACTCACATTTCTTCCCTATGTAGCCTAAGGATTCAAGTCCAAGTATAGGAATGAATCAGCAGGAAAATCAATAGATGGTTGGATTTTTTAATACATATCATAAATATTTAGTCCCTATGAAAGTGAACATGAAGTCCTTAAACAATATCCTATGTCTGTCTTGTTTTCATTTATATCTACTGTGCCTAGAATACTAAATAGGACATAACAGACAAGCAATAATCATGTGTTGAATGAATCAACAAATAAGTGAATGAAAGGATGTGTAGAAGAGAAAATGTATGAACAGCATTAATCCCTCCTCCTCCCCTTCAAGAAATGATTGCTAATTAAGTTCATTTATCTCTTGATAGGCTCCAAATTAACCAACTGTCTTCACTTTCAAGGTTTTTTTAAACTGGAAATATTACCATGAAAAACACTATCTTATACAAGTACAGTATCCATTTAGACAATACAGTATAATATACTTCATTGAGTGATAGGTCTAATTAAAAATTAGTAATTAATTTTTTTCTAACCCTGATCTTTACAACAGTGTTGGCAAGCAAAGTTTAGAAGACCCAATTATCTTCTAAGGGAATAAAGAATTTTAACCTCTGAGACTGGGTCACTTCCTACTAGTTTTATTTTGAAGAAGGGCTGCTGATGTATCTATTACTATTACCCTGAGCTTTACATCTGCATGATATGAAATGATTCCTTTAAATTGACATGAAGGAGCTTCCAATGCAGACATTAATTTTGTGTGTGTCACAATTTAAAGGTATAACAACCTGATTGTTGTTCTTTGCAATACCTGTGATTAAATTCACCCTAGATACAATTTGAATCCTTCAGTCTGTTGCTTATTTATTTTTTAATTTAGGAAAGTTCTCATCATATCTTTCTTTGATATTTCTCTGCTCTCTCCTTTTCTCTCCTTTCTGGAAATGTATTAGATGTATGTTAGAATTATAATGTTTTTCTTCTTTAACTGTACTATTTTCTATCACTTTATCCTTTCAAAGAATTTAAGGTAATAGTTTTTACTACACATCACTATTCACATTTTTGAGATTTTATTTTCATGACTTATTATGGTTTATATTTGCAAGATTTCAACTGGGCATTTCTGCATAAACACAAAAACTCTTGCATTATGAGTAAAACATGCTCGCTTCACATCTCAAAGAATCTTGACCATATAGTTATAAAGTACTCATTTGTCTGCTCTATTAGCTCTATATCTTTGGGTGATGTTTCTTCAGGATGTTTGTGTTTCCACTTTTCCTGTAATTTTTCTGTGTGAGCTCGTGCTTCATTTAATATTCCCTTAGAAGCTTTCAGCTGACCTTGTGAATTTACCTGGACGCATTAATTTTTGCAAACTCATGTCCCTTGTCATTGCCTTGCCGTGTAATCTTATGATGTCGCTTCTACCTTCCCGCTGGCACTGTTCAGCAGGTTTTTGCAGAAGCATTGGTATGTCATTTTCCTCTTTGATAAATTCCAAGTTGCCCTCAGTCTGTCATGGCTATTTTATTGCCTTTATACTCCAAAATTTCCCCTTCTCACATTTAAACATAACCATACTTTTATTCATTTACCCTTAATATATCCAGACTTTGATACAGTACACAGCATCCTGACTTTCTGATCATTTAAAGTAATCCAGCATTTATATCACGCTAGTGTCTGAATAAATTCACAATTAAAAATATTCCTTTGTAGGAGGCGGAGCCAAGATGGCGGCGTGAGTAGAGCAGTGGAAATCTCCTCCCAAAAACACATAGAGCTATGAAAATATAACAAAGAAAAATCTTCCTAAAATAGAGACCACAGGACACAGGACAACATCCAGACCACATCCACACCTGCAAGAACCCAGCGCCTTGTGAAGGGGGTAAGATACAAGCCCCGGCCCGGCGGGACCCGAGCGCCCCTCCCCCCGGCTCCCGGCGGGTGGAGAGAAACCGGAGCGGTTTTGTTTTTTTTTTTTTTGGCGAGCGCTTTTTGGAAGCCTTAAAGGGACGGGCCCCCGTTGCTGGGGAGGCAGGGTGGCGGGACCGGTGAGGAGGTGCCTGGGAACGGCGCAGGAGGACAAAGAATATCCCGCGTTTCTCCATGCGAGACCTGGGGGCGGGTGCCTGAGACCGGAGCCGGAGGACGGAGGAGGTCGCGCGTTTTTCCCCTTTTTTTTTTTTTTTTTTCTCTTTTTGGCGAGCGCTTTTTGGAAGCCTTGAAGGGACGGGGACCCCAGTGCTAGGGAGGCACGGTGGCGGGACTGGTGAGTGGGTGGCTGGGACCGGCGCCTGAGGACAAAGAATATCCCCCGTTTTTCCCTGCAGGACCGGTGGGCGGGTGCCTGAGACCGGCACTTGAGGACAGAGGAAATCGCGCGTTTTTCCCCTTTTTTTTTTCTCTTTTCTGCGAGTGCTTTTTGGAAGCCTAAAAGGGACAGGGACCCCGGTGCTAGGGAGGCAGGGCGGCGGGACTGGTGAGCGGGTGCCTGGGACCGGCACCTGAGGACAAAGAATATCCCGCATTTTTCCCTGTGGGACCGGTGGGTGGGTGCCTGAGACCAGCACCTGAGGACGGAAGAAATCGCGCGTTTTTCCCCTTTTTTTTCTCTCTTTTTGCCGAGTGCTTTTTGGAAGCCTTGAAGGGACAGGGACCCCGGTGCTAGGGAGGCAGGGCGGCAGGACTGGTGAGCGGGTGCGTGGGACCAGTGCCTGAGGATAAAGAATATTGAGCGTTCCTTCCCTGCGGGACCGGTGGGTGGGTGCTTTTTGGAAGCCTTGAAAGGACAGGGACCCTGGTGCTAGGGAGACAGGGCAGCAGGACCAGTGAGCGGGTGCCTGGGACCGGCACCTGAGGACAAAAAAAAAAAAAAAAAAATCGCTTGTTTTTTCCTTTTTTTTCCTTTTTTTTTTTCTCTTTCTTTCTGTTCCCTCTCTCATTGTTGCTGCTGTTGTTTTGGTTTGGAGAGTGCTTTT
Organism: Manis javanica; assembly: GCF_040802235.1. Lineage (NCBI taxonomy): Eukaryota > Metazoa > Chordata > Mammalia > Pholidota > Manidae > Manis > Manis javanica. The sequence goes on from NC_133162.1 coordinate 69,072,057, forward strand.
TGGAAATCTTAAAGGGGCAGGACAGGTCACTTAGACCAGAAGTAGGGAATCTGGGGATCTCTGGGCACTCTAACCCCCTGGGCAGCAGGGAGCACAGAGACCCCTTACGGAGATAAATAGTCTCCTGGCTGCTCCCCCTCCAACGGGGCTCCACCATTTTGGAGGAACAGCCCCAGCCAGGCCAAGCCCACAGCAACAGCTGAGATAAACCCCAAAGCAACTGGGCGGGAAGCAGAAGCCCTGTCTACGCACAGCTGCCCAGCACAAGCCACTAGAGGTCGCTATTCTCCCAGGAAAAGGCTACAAACCAACAAGAAGGGAAGCTCTTCCAGCGGTCACTTGTACCAGCTCTGCAAACTATCTCTATCACCATGAAAAGGCAAAACTACAGGCAGACAAAGATCACAGAGACAACACCTGAGAAGGAGACAGACCTAACTAGTCCTCCTGAAAAAGAATTCAAAATAAAAATCATGAACATGCTGACAGAGATGCAGAGAAAAATGCAAGAGCAATGGGATGAGATGCAGAGAAAAATGCAAGAGCAGTGGGATGAGATGCAGAGAAAAATGCAAGAGCAGTGGGATGAAGTCCGGAAGGAGATCACAGATGTCAGGAAAGAGATCACAGAAGTGAAACAATCCCTGGAAGGATTTATAAGCAGAATGGATAAGATGCAAGAGGCCATTGAAGGAATAGAAGCCAGAGAACAGGAACGTATAGAAGCTGACATAGAGAGAGATAAAAGGATCTCCAGGAATGAAACAACACTAAGAGAAATATGTGACCAATACAAAAGGAAAAACATTCGTATTATAGGGATACCAGAAGAGGAAGAAAGAGGAAAAGGGATAGAAAGTGTCTTTGAAGAAATAATTGCTGAAAACTTCCCCAAACTGGGGGAGGAAATAATCGAACAGACCATGGAATTATACAGAACCCCCAACAGAAAGGATCCAAGGAGGACAACACCAAGACACATAATAATTAAAATGGCAAGGATCAAGGACAAGGAAAGAGTTTTAAAGGCAGCTAGAGAGAAAAAGGTCACCTATAAAGGAAAACCAATCAGGCTAACATCAGACTTCTCAACAGAAACCCTACAGGCCAGAAGAGAATGGCATGATATACTTAATGCAATGAAACAGAAGGGCCTTGAACCAAGGATACTGTATCCAGCACGACTATCATTTAAATATGATGGTGGGATCAAACAATTCCCAGACAAGCAAAAGCTGAGGGAATTTGCTTCCCACAAACCACCGTTACAGGGCATCCTACAGGGACTGCTCTAGATGGGAGCACCCCTAAAAAGAGCACAGAACAAAACACACAACATATGAAGAATGGAGGAGGAGGAATAAGAAGGGAGAGAAGAAAAGAATCTCCAGACAGTGTATATAACAGCTCAATAAGCGAGCTAAGTTAGGCAGTAAGATACTAAAGAAGCTAACCTTGAACCTTTGGTAACCACGAATCTAAAGCCTGCAATGGCAATAAGTACATATCTTTCAATAGTCACCCTAAATGTAAATGGACTTAATGCACCAATCAAAAGACATAGAGTAACAGAATGGATAAAAAAGCAAGACCCATCTATATGCTGCTTACAAGAAACTCACCTTAAACCCAAAGATAAGCATAGACTAAAAGTCAAGGGATGGAAAAACATATTTCAGGCAAACAACAGTGAGAAGAAAGCAGGGGTTGCAGTACTAATATCAGACAAAATAGACTTCAAAACAAAGAAAGTAACAAGAGATAAAGAAGGCCACTACATAATGATAAAGGGCTCAGTCCAACAAGAGGATATAACCATTCTAAATATATATGCACCCAATACAGGAGCACCAGCATATGTGAAGCAAATACTAACAGAACTAAAGAGGGAAATAGACTGCAATGCATTCATTGTAGGAGACTTCAACACACCACTCACCCCAAAGGATAGATCCACCGGGCAGAAAATAAGTAAAGACACACAGGCACTGAACAACACACTAGAACAGATGGACCTAATAGACATCTATAGAACTCTACATCCAAAAGCAACAGGATATACATTCTTCTCAAGTGCACATGGAACATTCTCCAGAATAGACCACATACTAGCTCACAAAAAGAGCCTCAGTAAATTCCACAATATTGAAATTCTACCAACCAATTTTTCAGACCACAAAGGTATGAAAGTAGAAATAAATTCTACAAAGAAAACCAAAAGGCTCACAAACACATGGAGGCTTAACAACATGCTACTAAATAATCAATGGATCAATGAACAAATCAAAATAGAGATCAAGGAATATATAGAAACAAATGACAACAACAACACTAAGCCCCAACTTCTGTGGGATGCAGCGAAAGCAGTCTTAAGAGGAAAGTATATAGCAATCCAGGCACACTTGAAGAAGGAAGAACAATCCCAAATGAATAGTCTAACATCACAATTATTAAAACTGGAAAAAGAAGAACAAATGAGGCCTAAAGTCAGCAGAAGGAGGGACATAATAAAGATCAGAGAAGAAATAAACAAAATTGAGAAGAATAAAACAATAGCAAAAATCAACGAAACCAAGAGCTGGTTCTTTGAGAAAATAAACAAAATAGATAAGCCTCTAGCCCAACTTATTAAGAGAAAAAGAGAGTCAACACAAATCAACATAATCAGAAATGAGAATGGAAAAATCACGACAGACTCCACAGAAATACAAAGAATTATTAAAGACTACTATGAAAACCTATATGCCAACAAGCTGGAAAACCTAGAAGAAATGGACAACTTCCTAGAAAAATACAACCTCCCAAGACTGACCAAGGAAGAAACACAAAAGTTAAACAAACCAATTACAAGCAAAGAAATTGAAACAGTAATCAAAAAACTACCCAAGAACAAAACCCCGGGGCCGGACGGATTTACCTCGGAATTTTATCAGACACACAGAGAAGACATAATACCCATTCTCCTTAAAGTGTTCCACAAAATAGAAGAAGAGGGAATACTCCCAAACTCATTCTATGAAGCCAACATCACCCTAATACCAAAACCAGGAAAAGACCCCACCAAAAAAGAAAATTACAGACCAATATCCCTGATGAATGTAGATGCAAAAATACTCAATAAAATACTAGCAAACAGAATTCAACAGTATATCAAAAGGATCATACACCATGACCAAGTGGGGTTCATCCCAGGGATGCAAGGATGGTACAACATTCGAAAATCCATCAACATCATCCACCACATCAACAAAAAGAAAGACAAAAACCACATGATCATCTCCATAGATGCTGAAAAAGCATTTGACAAAATTCAACATCCATTCATGATAAAAACTCTCAGCAAAATGGGAATAGAGGGCAAGTACCTCAACATAATAAAGGCCATATATGATAAACCCACAGCCAGCATTATACTGAACAGCGAGAAGCTGAAAGCATTTCCACTGAGATCGGGAACCAGACAGGGATGCCCACTCTCCCCACTGTTATTTAACATAGTACTGGAGGTCCTAGCCACGGCAATCAGACAAAACAAAGAAATACAAGGAATCCAGATTGGTAAAGAAGAAGTTAAACTGTCACTATTTGCAGATGATATGATACTGTACATAAAAAACCCTAAAGACTCCACTCCAAAACTACTAGAACTGATATCGGAATACAGCAAAGTTGCAGGATACAAAATCAACACACAGAAATCTGTAGCTTTCCTATACACTAACAACGAATCAATAGAAAGAGAAATCAGGAAAACAATTCCATTCACCATTGCATCAAAAAGAATAAAATACCTAGGAATAAACCTAACCAAGGAAGTGAAAGACTTATACTCTGAAAACTACAAGCCACTCTTAAGAGAAATTAAAGGGGACACTAATAAATGGAAACTCATCCCATGCTCATGGCTAGGAAGAATTAATATCGTCAAAATGGCCATCCTGCCGAAAGCAATATACAAATTTGATGCAATCCCTCTCAAATTACCAGCAACATTCTTCAATGAATTGGAACAAATAATTCAAAAATTCATATGGAAACACCAAAGACCCCGAATAGCCAAAGCAATCCTGAAAAAGAAGAATAAAGTAGGGGGGATCTCACTCCCCAACTTCAAGCTCTACTACAAAGCCATAGTAATCAAGACAATTTGGTACTGGCACAAGAACAGAGCCACAGACCAGTGGAACAGATTAGAGACCCCAGAAATTAACCCAAACATATATGGTCAATTAATATTTGATAAAGGAGCCATGGACATACAATGGCAAAATGACAGTCTCTTCAACAGATGGTGCTGGCAAAACTGGACAGCTACATGTAGGAGAATGAAACTGGACCATTGTCTAACCCCATATACAAAGGTAAACTCAAAATGGATCAAAGACCTGAATGTAAGTCACGAAACCATTAAACTCTTGGAAAAAAACATAGGCAAAAACCTCTTAGACATAAACATGAGTGATCTCTTCTTGAACATATCTCCCCGGGCAAGGAAAACAACAGCAAAAATGAGCAAGTGGGACTACATTAAGCTGAAAAGCTTCTGTACAGCGAAAGACACCATCAATAGAACAAAAAGGAACCCTACAGTATGGGAGAATATATTTGAAAATGACAGATCTGATAAAGGCTTGACGTCCAGAATATATAAAGAGCTCACACGCCTCAACAAACAAAAAACAAATAACCCAATTAAAAAATGGGCAGAGGAACTGAACAGACAGTTCTCCAAAAAAGAAATACAGATGGCCAAGAGACACATGAAAAGATGCTCCACATCGCTAATTATCAGAGAAATGCAAATTAAAACTACAATGAGGTATCACCTCACACCAGTAAGGATAGCTGCCATCCAAAAGACAAACAACAACAAATGTTGGCGAGGCTGTGGAGAAAGGGGAACCCTCCTACACTGCTGGTGGGAATGTAAATTAGTTCAACCATTGTGGAAAGCAGTATGGAGGTGCATCAAAATGCTCAAAACAGACCTACCATTTGACCCAGGAATTCCACTCCTAGGAATTTACCCTAAGAACGCAGCAATCAAGTTTGAGAAAGACAGATGCACTCCTATGTTTATCGCAGCACTATTTACAATAGCCAAGAATTGGAAGCAACCTAAATGTCCATCTGTAGATGAATGGATAAAGAAGATGTGGTACATATACACAATGGAATACTACTCAGCCATAAGAAGTGGAAAAATCCAACCATTTGCAGCAACATGGATGGAGCTGGAGAGTATTATGCTCAGTGAAATAAGCCAAGCGGAGAAAGAGAAATACCAAATGATTTCACTCATCTGAGGAGTATAGGAACAAAGGAAAAACTGAAGGAACAAAACAGCAGCAGAATTACAGAACCCAAAAATGGACTAACAGGTACCAAAGGGAAAGGAACTGGGGAGGATGGGTGGGCAGGGAGGGATAAGGGGGGGGGAAGAAGAAGGGGGGTATTAAGATTAGCATGCATGGGGGGAGGGAGAAAGGGGAGGGTGGGCTGCACAACACAGAGAGGACAAGTAGTGACTCTACCACATTTTGCTAAGCTGATGGACAGTAACCGTAATGTGGTTGTTAGGGGGGACCTGATATAGGGGAGAGCATAGTAAACATAGTATTCTTCAGGTAAGTGTAGATTAAAAATTTAAAAAAAAAAAAAAAAAGAAAGAAAGAAAGAAAAGGGGGATTACTCCTTAACAGGATAAAACTATTGGTAAATCAAAGATCAACGCATGCTTTAAATATCCTTAATGTTGATCACTTAAAGGGTGTCAGATGATCAGCTATGGAGGTACTCTTTGCTGATAAGATTCCTTTCTCTTAATTAAAAAAAAAAAAAAAAAAAAAAAAAGCAGTTCCTGTGTGCTGACCTCCAATGAGTTCTGCACAGTGGTATAGAGGGCATGTCAAAGTGTGGGCAAAGGGTCTGTTTGTTTCTACGCAGAAGATCAAGGCCTAGCTTGGATACCCAGAAAATGAACTAAGATACGATACGAGGAGGAGCTTCCGGCATCAGCACTCTCTGGAGGACTCGTGCCGGGGGATGATCATCAAAAAGCCTCCACAGGGATCCGGACGATGCTGCGGTTGTGGCTGCATCCAGCCCACTGTCTCCTGGACTTGCCATAAGAAGGAGGAGGGAGATGTCTAGGCTGGCATGTGCATACAGTGAGACAACGAATTTGACTGGATCTGTACTGTTGGAACTCAACCAGGAGTTGGGAGGGGTGCAAGTTGTAGCACCCCAAAAATCTCATGACTATAGACTATCTATGGTTAAAAGAACATATGGGATGTGAACAGATCCCAGAAATGGGCTGCTTTAATTTGTCTGATGGTTCAAGTACAGTTGGAAAATATCCATCATATCATAGATAAATTTTCACAAATGCCTTGGGTGCCTAAATGGTTTTCTTGGCTTCACTGGAGATGGCTGGTAATTATAGATTTGCTTTGTTTATGTCACCGTATTCCTATTATGTTAATATGTGTGTGCAAATTAGTTAGTAGTTTAAAACCTATACATACTTAAGGTACTATACAAGAAGATATGTCAAAGAAATAATCAATCCCCCCAAGTTTCCTTCATATGCTACATCTATAGCTTTTCTTCTTCCTTCCTAATTACAAACCTTAAATAGAACTCGTGCCTCATATCGAATTTACCGAGTATCATAATTCCTCCAGGTGGTAAAGATACCTCGAGACAAGTGCTGGGCATAGAAGCCACAGGGCATAAATCTGCAAAGAAGTAAAAAGCTAACCTTTGCAAACAATATTGCTTCTCTCTCACTTACCAACTTTACATTTCCCTGTATGGCCCCGGAAGATGACTGGTTAGCCAGAGACGGGTAAGATTCCTCAAGGGAGGAACAACCTAAGACAGGCACAGTCGCAGGGGGGCCATCAGGTGAGAATTTGGGGATCAACAGAGGTGAGGCTCAGAACCTCACCCCCCCTGCTTTGAGAGAAATCTTCTGCATCCGTGGATGTCTTGCTGCCCTTGTCTAGCCTGGATTAATACTTAGTCCATAGGCACACATCTGATCATCTGATCATCTACATTTGCCTTCTTACAGCACTAAACTATGTTTTCTACCTTTATCTTGCATCTACCTACCACTTCAGCATTTTATTAAAAATAAAAATAATAATAATAATAGGAGAAATGTGGGATCAACATATAAATCAAGTACAAAAATCAAATGAATATTCATATTTGACCTGATGGTTTATAGGTCATATTGCATGATCAAAACCGAAAGTTTCTGTGATGAATGCCCTTGTACTGTTCACCATGTAAGAATTTATTCACTCTGTAAGAATTCGTTCACCATGTAAGAACTTGTTCGTTATCCTTCAGAAGATTGGAGACTGATGAGAATTAGGCTTGAGATGGATTAATGATTGTACATTGAGCATTGACCCCCCTATACTGAATTTTATTGTTGTTAACAACCATTTGATCAATAAATATGAGAGATGCCCTCTCAAAAAAAAAAAAAAAAAAAAAATATTCCTTTGTATTGCTGACAACTCTGAGTCTCCCAATACCACATGTAGGTTTATTCATTTCTTTACATTTTCTTTAATTACTTTAATAATATTTTATGGTTTACAGTGTACAGATATATATAGTCATTTAGATGGCTGATGCTAGTTTAAAAGGATTTTTAAGTTGACATTTCCAATTGCTAATGCTAGTATGTAGAAATGCAATCAATTTTTGTATATTAGTGTGCACAACCATTTTCCTGTGGGCCATTGTAAATTTGATCAACCAAAATTTGGGCAGAGGTTGTGTTCAAACACCTTGAGATAGTAAGGTTTCCAATCTATGCTGACAGATCTGTGTGTTACCTGGGAAGTAAATGCAAACTTAAGTCTCCTCCAGCTCTTACTTTCCACCAGTCTCTCTCACGTTTTGTCTATAAATGCATTCACTGTCTGTAGGCAAGGATGTGTCTGATCTCTGCTGCACATGTGCACTGTCTTCAGCCAACCCAGGCTAGCTATGGTGCTTAGCAAGCCTGCTGTAACTGTCTGAATTTCTAGAACTCCCTGATAAATCCAGCTACTCCACTGTTGCGTCATTCTCCACCAGTCAGGCTTGCAAACCACTGATTCTTTTTGTCCACTTGCCAGTTTGCCACTTCCTTTGTTACACTATTATTGTTTTTTAAAAAGACAGCAAGAGAGAAAGAGAGACTTCCAAATTAAGTTTTCTTTATGACCTGTAACATCTTAAAGTTTTTTTCATATAAGTCCTGTGTTTGGTAAGTGAATTCCAGTTATTTTACATTTTTGGTTAACATATTAATGGAATCATTTTTTCTCATAAATATCACATTGTATATTAATTGTTCAAGAAAATTCTAAATGTAGAAGGGTGGTCTTTCAATAACGGAATGATTATTATTTTCAAGCCACATTCTATTACTTCTTGCTCATAAACTACTCTAATGATCAGCTAAAATCAAAACACAACTTCTGAATAAGGGTAATATAAACTCTATTCAAATGCCATTAATATTTTATTAGGCATTTAATTTCCCATTTATGTTGTTATAACATTTGCTTCAGAGAGATGGGTATCAGGACTTGCCTTGAAACAGGAATAAGTTTCTTTAGCACATACTGGAGTTTGCCAATGCAGACTCATGAAACTGAATGTAAAATTGAACCTTTATATTTTACAGATGAAATTTTAACTATTGACAAAGGCAAGGATATAATATTACAGTGATGACATTTTAGTTATAAAATAACTTAAATACCACAAATTCTTTTATTCATAAAAGCACAGTAGGTTTCATTAATATTCACTGAATATGAGAAACAAGAGTAAGAAACAGTGGGGGAAATTTTGATTTTCTTAGAAGCCAAAGCCATAATGGAACCACAGCAACCATAATGCCAGTGACACACATGCATGTCCCTATTACACCTGTAACATTATGGAAGGACACAGGATTTTGGCAATGTGCACCCATAAGGCTTTGCAGCAGCTTCCCGAAATCTTCTAGGCAATCACCTACTTTAGTACTACAGGGTCTGGTAACCTTGCAGATTCATGCAACTTCTTGCTTCCCTGAGATCATTGTATTTTTTTTCTCCTGACCTTTACAACATCATCCCCTACAAATATACTGTAAGTATCTAATATTCTGTATTGAATCCCCAGAATATTTTCCTGGGCAAACTCTGACTGAAGTATTTGGTGCAGGAATAGATACAGTAAATAGTTACTAAAAACTTGGACCTTAAGACTGATTATGGTAGATATATTTACTGTTCAACTACTATCCATGTGCTCCCACAATTTTTCTATCTTCCTTTTAATTAAGTGGGGACCAACAACTAGGTCTGCCTTAATGAGCTCTGAAAAGAAGTTACTGACATTGCTTCTGGTATAAAAACTAGGATTAAATGGATATTAAGTTATTTTGTTGTCTAGTTCCTGTGTTCCTATTAGCAAAACAGGCTTTTTAAAATATTTTTTTTATAATTTAATTTATCACCTTTTTTTAAGTCAAATGTGTTCCCTTTACCTCTCTTAGTCTTTACTGGTTTGCACACTCTATTGTGCATCAGAACCAGTTTCAGGGAAAGTATAGACCCTCAGGGGTCAATTATCTACCAGCTCCAGTATCCTGAACAACGTTACACTGAGACTTACATTAGAGCCCAGTGCATGTCAAGGGTGATTCTTGAGTAGTAAAACTCTTTATCTTTCTTACATTTTGAATGTAAGACAGATGCATTTCATACTATAAGAATTTACTTTTCCGAATTACATGAGCATAGTCACACACTTATAAAAAATGAATGTGCACCATTTACAAAAGCATAAAATAGTATTCATGAGATGCTTATGGAGTCTTTCTCAAGATAATCTCTTTGAGATGTGAATTTAAGAAAACTGTCATCATATTGAGTATTGAAAACTGCATTTATTCCTTTATTCAACAAATATCTTTTTAGCACCTTTGTAGCAGGTACATTAAAGTATGTAGATATATTATGCAGATGTACATTGATACATTATGTAGATGTATGTATGTATGTAGATACATTAACGTATGACCACATGTATCAGTCAGCTTGGGCTGCCAAAGGATCTACTTTATATATTGTATCAGTTGGAATCGTTAATTATGCCTGAAGTTTGGGAAGTTTCCAATCCATTGTTATTCTGGCATATGTCAAAGAATATGTGATGATTTAACTATGGTGTCAAATAAAAATGTGCAGAAGAAAAATTTCAGGTTCCAAGAGGACAGTGATATTTTAAAACAGAAAGATAGGGGCGGAGCCAGGATGGCAGTGTGAGTAGAGCAGTGGAAATCTCCTCCCAAAAACACATAGAGCTATGAAAATATAACAAAGAAAAATCTTCCTAAAATAGAGACCACAGGACACAGGACAACATCCAGACCACATCCACACCTGCAAGAACCCAGCGCCTTGCGAAGGGGGGCTCCACCATTTTGGAGGAACAGTCCCAGCCAGGCCAAGCCCACAGCAACAGCGGAGATAAACCCTAAAGCAACTGGGCAGGAAGCAGAAGCCCTGTCTGCGCACAGCTGCCCAGCACAAGCCACTAGAGGTCGCTATTCTCCCAGGAAAAGGCTACAAACCAACAAGAAGGGAAGCTCTTCCAGCGGTCACTTGTACCAGCTCTGCAAACTATCTCTATCACCATGAAAAGGCAAAACTACAGGCAGACAAAGATCACAGAGACAACACCTGAGAAGGAGACAGACCTAACTAGTCCTCCTGAAAAAGAATTCAAAATAAAAATCATGAACATGCTGACAGAGATGCAGAGAAAAATGCAAGAGCAATGGGATGAGATGCAGAGAAAAATGCAAGAGCAGTGGGATGAGATGCAGAGAAAAATGCAAGAGCAGTGGGATGAAGTCCGGAAGGAGATCACAGATGTCAGGAAAGAGATCACAGAAGTGAAACAATCCCTGGAAGGATTTATAAGCAGAATGGATAAGATGCAAGAGGCCATTGAAGGAATAGAAGCCAGAGAACAGGAACGTATAGAAGCTGACATAGAGAGAGATAAAAGGATCTCCAGGAATGAAACAACACTAAGAGAAATATGTGACCAATACAAAAGGAATAACATTTGTATTATAGGGATACCAGAAGAGGAAGAAAGAGGAAAAGGGATAGAAAGTGTCTTTGAAGAAATAATTGCTGAAAACTTCCCCAAACTGGGGGAGGAAATAATCGAACAGACCATGGAATTACACAGAACCCCCAACAGAAAGGATCCAAGGAGGACAACACCAAGACACATAGTAATTAAAATGGCAAGGATCAAGGACAAGGAAAGAGTTTTAAAGGCAGCTAGAGAGAAAAAGGTCACCTATAAAGGAAAACCAATCAGGCTAACATCAGACTTCTCAACAGAAACCCTACAGGCCAGAAGAGAATGGCATGATATACTTAATGCAATGAAACAGAAGGGCCTTGAACCAAGGATACTGTATCCAGCACGACTATCATTTAAATATGATGGTGGGATCAAACAATTCCAAGACAAGCAAAAGCTGAGGGAATTTGCTTCCCACAAACCACCTCTACAGGGCATCCTACAGGGACTGCTCTAGATGGGAGCACCCCTAAAAAGAGCACAGAACAAAACACACAACATATGAAGAATGGAGGAGGAGGAATAAGAAGGGAGAGAAGAAAAGAATCTCCAGACAGTGTATATAACAGCTCAATAAGCGAGCTAAGTTAGGCAGTAAGATACTAAAGAAGCTAACCTTGAACCTTTGGTAACCACGAATCTAAAGCCTGCAATGGCAATAAGTACATATCTCTCACTAGTCACCCTAAATGTAAATGGACTGAATGCACCAATCAAAATACACAGAGTAATAGAATGGATAAAAAAGCAAGACCCATCTATATGCTGCTTACAAGAAACTCACCTCAAACTCAAAGACATGTACACACTAAAAGTCAAGGGATGGAAAAACATATTTCAGGCAAACAACAGCGAGAAGAAAGCAGGGGTTGCAGTACTAATATCAAACAAAATAGACTTCAAAACAAAGAAAGTAACAAGAGATAAAGAAGGACACTACATAATGATAAAGGGCTCAGTCCAACAAGAGGATATAACCATTCTAAATATATATGCACCCAACACAGGAGTACCAGCATATGTGAAACAAATACTAACAGAACTAAAGGGGGAAATAGACTGCAATGCATTCATTTTAGGAGAGTTCAACACACCACTCACCCCGAAGGATAGATCCACTGGGCAGAAAATAAGTAAGGCCATGGAAGCACTGAACAACACAGTAGAGCAGATGGACTTAATAGACACCTATAGAACTCTACATCCAGAAGCAACAGGATATACATTCTTCTCAAGTGCACATGGAACATTCTCCAGAATAGACCACATACTAGCCCACAAAAAGAGCCTCAGCAAAATCCAAAATATTGAAATTCTACCAACCAATTTTTCAGACCGCAAAGGTATAAAAGTAGAAATGAATTCTACAAAGAAAACAAAAAGGCTCACAAACACATGGAGGCTTAACAACATGACAACATGCTCCTAAATAATCAATGGATCAATGAACAAATTAAAAAAGAGATTAAGGAATATATAGAAACAAATGACAGCAACAACACAAAGCCCCAACTTCTGTGTGATGCAGCAAAAGCAATCCTAAGAGGAAAGTATATAGCAATAAAGGCACACTTGAAGAAGCAAGAACTATCCCAAATGAATAGTCTAATATCACAATTATCAAAATAGGAAAAAGAAGAACAAATGAGGCCTAAAGTCAGCAGAAAGAGGGACATAATAAAGATCAGAGAAGAAATAAACAAACTTGAGAAGAATAAAACAATAGCAAAAATCAATGAAACCAAGAGCTGGTTCTTTGAGAAAATAAACAAAATAGATAAGCCTCTAGCCAAACTTATTAAGAGAAAAAGAGAATCAACACAAATCAACAGAATCAGAAATGAGAATGGAAAAATCACGACAGACTCCACAGAAATACAAAGAATTATTAAAGACTACTATGAAAACTTATATGCCAACAAGCTGGAAAACCTAGAAGAAATGGGCAACTTCATAGAAAAATACAACCTACCAAGACTGTCCAAGGAAGAAACACAAAAGTTAAACAAACCAATTACGAGCAAAGAAATCGAAAAGGTAATCAAAAAACTACCCAAGAACAAAACCCTGGGGCCAGACGGATTTACCTCGGAATTTTATCAGACACACAGAGAAGACATAATACTCATTCTCCTTACAGTTTTCCAAAAAATAGAAGAGGAGGGAATACTCCCAAACTCATTCTATGAAGCCAACATCACCCTAATACCAAAACCAGGCAAAGACCCCACCAAAAAAGAAAATTACAGACCAATATCCCTGATGAATGTAGATATAAAAATACTCAATAAAATATTAGCAAACAGAATTCAACAGCATATCAAAAGGATCATACACCATGACCAAGTGGGATTCATCCCAGGGATACAAGGATGGTACAACATTCGAAAATCCATCAACATCATCCACCACATCAACAAAAAGAAAGACAAAAACCACATGATCATCTCCATAGATGCTGAAAAAGCATTTGACAAAATTCAACATCCATTCATGATAAAAACTCTCAGCAAAATGGGAATAGAGGGCAAGTACCTCAACATAATAAAGGCCATACATGATAAACCCACAGCCAACATCATAGTGAACAGCGAGAAGCTGAAACCTTTTCCTCTGCAATCGGGGACAAGAGAGGGATGTTCACTCTCCCCACTGTTATTCAACCTAGTCCTGGAGGTCCTAGCATGGCAATTAGACTAAACAAAGAATTACAAGGAATCCAGATTGGTAAAGAAGAAGTTAAACTATCACTATTTGCAGATGACATGATATTGTACATAAAAAACCCTAAAGACTCCACTCTGAAACTACTAGAGCTAATATTGGAATTCAGAAAAGTTGCAGGATACAAAATTAACACACAGAAATCTGTGGCTTTCTTATACACTAACAATGAACCAATAGAAAGAGAAATCAGGAAAACAATTCCATTCACAATTGCATCAAAAAGAATAAAATACCTAGGAATAAACTTAACCAAAGAAGTGAAAGACCTATACTCTGAACACTACAAGTCACTCTTAAGAGAAATTAAAGGGGACACTAACAATGGAAACTCATCCCATGCTCATGGCTGGGAAGAATCAATATCGTTAAAATGGCCATCCTGACCAAAGCAATATACAGATTTGATGCAATCCCTATCAAATTACCAGCAACATTCTTCAATGAACTGAAACAAATAATTCAAAAATTCATATGGAAACACCAAAGACCCCGAATAGCCAAAGCAATCCTGAGAAAGAAGAATAAAGTAGGGGGGATCTCACCCCCCAACTTCACGCTCTACTACAAAGCCATAGTAATCAAGACAATTTGGTACTGGCCCAAGAACAGAGCCACAGACCAGTGGAACAGATAAGAGACTCCAGACATTAACCCAAACATATATGGTCAATTAATATTTGATAAAGGAGCCATGGATATACAATGGTGATATGGCAGTCTCTTCAACAGATGGTGCTGGCAAAACTGGACAGCTACACATAGGAGAATGAAACTGGACCATTGTCTAACCCCATACACAAAAGTAAATTCAAAATGGATCAAAGACCTGAATGTAAGTCATGAAACCATAAAACTCTTAGAAAAAAACATAGGCAGAAACCTTTTAGACATAAACATGAGTGACCTCTTCCGGAACATATCTCCCCGGGCAAGGAAAACAACAGCAAAAATGAACAAGTGGGACTATATTAAGCTGAAAACCTTCTGTACAGCAAAAGACACCATTAATAGAACAAAAAGGATCCCTATAGTAGGGGAGAATGTATTTGTAAATGACAGATCCAATAAAGGCTTGATGTCCAAAATATATAAAGAGCTCACATGCCTCAACAAACAAAGAACAAATAATCCAATTAAAAAATGGGCAGAGGAACTGAACAGACAGTTCTCTATAAAAGAAATACAGATGGCCAACAGACACATGGAAAGATGCTGCACATCGCTAATTATCAGAGAAATGCAAATTAAATCTACAATGAGATATCACCTCACACCAGTAAGGATGGCTGCCATCCAAAAGACAAACAACAACAAATGTTGGCAAGGCTGTGGAGAAAGGGGAACCCTCCTACACTGCTGGTGGGAATGTAAATTAGTTCAACCATTGTGGAAAGCAGTATGGAGGTTCCTCAAAATGCTCAAAATAAACTTAGTATTTGACCCAGGAATTCCACTCCTAGGAATTTACCCTAAGAACACAGCAATCAAATTTGAAGACAGATGCACCCCTATGTTTATCACAGCACTATTTACAATACCCAAGAATTGGAAGCAACCTAAATGTCCATCGGTAGATGAATGGATAAAGAAGAGGTGGTACATATACACAATGGAATACTACTCAGCCATAAGAAGTGGAAAAATCCAACCATTTGCAGCAACATGGATGGAGCTGGAGAGTATTATGCTCAGGGAAATAAGCCAAGTGGAGAAAGAGAAATACCAAATGAGTTCACTCATCTGTGGAGTATAAGAACAAAGGAAAAACTGAAGGAACAAAACAGCAGCGGAATTACAGAACCCAAAAATGGACTAACAGGTACCAAAGGGAAAGTGACTGGGGAGGATGGGTGGGTAGGGAGGGATAAGGGATAGGAAGAAGAAAGGGGGTATTAAGATTAGCATGCATGGGGGGAGGGGCAAAGGGGAGGGCTGTACAACACAGAGAAGACAAGTAGGGATTCTACAACATTTTGCTATGCTGATGGACAGTGACTGTAAAGGTGTTTATAGGGGGGACCTGGTATAGGGGATAGCCTAGTAAACATAATATTCTTCATGTAAGTGTAGATTAAAGATTAAAAAAAAGAAAGAAAGAAAAGGGGAGTACTCCTTGATAGGATAAAACTAACTGTAAATCAACAATTAATGCATTAATTTTGATCACTTAAAGGGTGTCAGATGATCGACTATGGAGGTACACTTTTCTGATAATATTCTTTTCTCTTAAAAAAAAGCAGTTCCTTTGTGGTGACCTCTAATGAGTTCTACACAATTGTATAAAGGGCATATCAAAGTGTGGGCAAAGGTCTGTTTGTGATTATACAGAGGATCAAAGCCTAATTTGGCTACCCAGAAAATGAACTAAGATACGATATGAAGAAGAACTTCCAACATCAGCACTCTCTGGAAGAGTCATACCAGAAGATGATCATCAAAAAACCTCAACAGAGATCCAGGTGATGCTGCAGTTGTAGCTGTATCCATCCCACCGGTTCCCGGACTTGCCATTGGAATGAAGAAGGAGATATCTAAGCTGGCCTGTGCTTTCAGTAAAACAACAAATTTGACTGGATCTATACTGTTGGAACTCAACCAAGAATTAGAATTGCAAGTTGTAGCGCTCCAAAATCTTACGACCACAGACTATCTACTGTTAAAAGAACATATGGGATGTGAACAGTCCCCAAGAATGGGTTGTTTTAATTTGTCTGATTTCTCTCAGACTGTTCAAGTACAGTTGGACAATATCCATCATATCATAGACAAATTTTCACAAATGCGTAGGGTGCCTAACTGGTTTTCTTGGCTTCACTGGAGATGGCTGGTAATTATAGATCTGCTTTGGTTATGTAACTGTATTCCTATTATGTTAATGTGTGTGCACAATTTAATTAGTAGTTTAAAACCTATACATGCTTAAGTTACTCTACAAGAAGATATGTCAAGGAAATAATCAATCCTCCCATGATTTTGTCTGTCTGCTACCTCTATAGCTTTTCTTCTTCCTCCCTAATTACAACTCTTAAATAGAATTCATGCCTCATATCGAATTTACCGAGTATCATAATTCCTCCAAGTGGTAAAGATACCTCAAGACAAATGCTGGGCATAGAAGCCACAGGGCATAAATCTGCAAAGAAGTAAAAAGCTAACCTTTTCAAACAATATGGCTTCTCTCTCACTTACCAACTTTACATCTCCCTGTATGGCCCCGGAAGATGACTGGTTAGCCAGAGACAGGTAAGATTCCTCAAGGGAGGAACAACCTAAGATAGGCACAGTCTCAGGGGGGCCATCAGGTGAGAAATTGGGGATCAACAGTGGTGAGGCTTAGAACCTCACCTCCACCCCCCTGTTTTGAGAGAAATCTTCTGCATCTGTGGATGTTTTAATGCCCTTGTCTAGCTTGCATTAACACATAGTCTAGGCACACACCTGATCATCTACAATTGCTCTCTTATAACACTAAACTATGTTTTCTACCTTTATCTTGCATCTACCTACCACTTCAGCATTTTATTAAAAATAAAAATAATAATAATAATAAAGGGAGAAGTGTGGGATCCACATATAAATCAAGTATAAAAATCAAACGAATATTCATATTTGACCTGATTGTTTATAGTTCATAATGCGTGATCAAAACCGAAAGTTACTGTGATGACTGCCCTTGTACTGTTCACCATGTAAGAACTTATTCATTATGTAAGAATTTGTTCACCATGTAAGAACTTGTTCGTTATGCTTCAAAAGATTGGAGACTGATGAGAATTAGGCTTGAGATGGATTAATGATTGTGCATTGAGCATTGACTCCCCTATACAGAATTTTATTGTTAACAACCATTTGATCAATAAACATGAGAGATGCCCTCTCAAAAAAAAAAAAACCAATCTATAGAATTAGATATGCTAATATAAACAGCAAGCTTTATGTAATACCTGGCATATAATAAACACTCCATACATATTTTTGTAAGTATTGTGATTGTTACACACATGTGCATTGGTGTGTATATCATAATCAGGAAAATGTAAGGTATTTAAGATGAAAACATGCTTTCTGATATATGTATAACAATCTTCCTCAAAGGGCTTTACCACATAGTCTGTGAAAAAGCTAGTTTCTATTTATTGAGTCCTGCTGTATGCTAGGTACTTTATTCCATACTAACAAATACTAGTATTTACCATATAGGGCATTGTTTTTCCCCACTGCTCATGAACATAACTGCTCATGGGCATAAAATTAGGCTGGCAAATCTCTTGCATACCGGTGACCCTCCAGGTGGGATACAACTATTCACAGTAGTCAAAACAGCAGAATCATTCTCCCTGAAGTCTGAGGCTCTTAACTTGTTCCTAGAAGGACACTCATAACTCAAACAGGGATAAAAGAGCAGGTGTCTCAGTAATTTCCTCAAAATGCTTGAATATATATATAAATCATAAATATTACATGTTCTTAAGATAATTATGCACATATCTCAGCTCATTTTTCTTGTTAATACTGTTCTTTAAAATATCCATTCTTAATCGATTTAGGAGTTAACATTGTGATGACTTTGCCCTTGAAAAAGATATGTCTTCCTACTGATGTTCCTAATTTAGATTTAACTGAGACCATTCATTTTTTTAATGATTTGATGCTAAAAATCATTCTTTGCCCAGGAACCCCTTAAATACATTAATTTTGCATTCTTAACTTGAGCATCTACCACATGATAAATGTGTTATAAAAAGTATGCTTATTAATCAAAGGCCCAGGCAGGAATACTGGTGATGAACACTCTGAGGACCGGAAAATGGTTCCCCAATCCAGTCCAAGCCATCTTCTTGACCAGAAGTGCTCTCATTCATGCATGAGTGATCTTCAAGAGGCATCTAAGTATGGCTTAGAAAGCCCTGTGTGATAGACCGCCTTCTCATCTCTGCCTCCAATTCTGGGGTTTTGCTCCCTGACAAACATATTCAAGTTATAATAGATGATTCCATGTTTCTTACATTTTGTCTCTCTATCTTGACTCTGGACCCTAATCTCTGCTCTCCTATCAGGACTATGTCTCTAGATGTGAGTCATGTACCACAAGTGGCATAAGAATCCATTTTAGACATGTTCAGACAGAGCTTTGAATGTCATTGTATCTCAATATATGAAAATCTGTATCTGCTTCTGATTACATTACATACATGAGAAAGTCTTACTTCCATACTAAATTTGTTTGTTTGCTTAACATTAAGATTGCTAACATCCCTAGACTGGGAAGGAAGGTCTGAGGCTCAGAACTTTCTGCAGGATGCAGTAATTAGCTGAGATTTAATTCTATGCTTTGTGTCAATGTATTTATTTTTAGAGATACCTTCTGCTTATAATACGTGATTTTGATTTTCTTCTTATGGAAACAATATAAATTTGCCTTTAAAACAATTAAAATTTTAAAAATGCACTGATCAAAAATAAGTATTCAGTAAATAATTTTATTGAATGTATGTGAATATGGCAAAAGTCATAAGGACTTGGAAGGAATGTAAGTGAAGTCTTGGAAAACCTGACAGAATATTCTTCCCCACAGTCTTTCTGTATCTTCAGTTCTCACCTGATACATAACTTCAGAAAGACATCTTTGACTTTCTCTAAAATCTGGCTCCATTACATCTCTTCTGTTTTTGTTCCCTATGTCCCTCTATTTATCTATCAATACTGATTTATTTCTTTTTTGTTAAAGTTACCAGCCTCCCCTGTAACAAATTCTGTGAAGGTAGGTGTCACCCAAAAGGTCATGTAATAAATATTTATTGAATCAGTAAGTATAGAACTTGGATGAATAAGCACTTAGGTGATTAAAGGGTGTAATTATAATGATTAGTTCTTGAAATAAGGACTTTAATTGTTGCTTTTCTGTTTCTTTTTAAGACTTGGTTAAAAGAAAAGGGTAAATCATTAAGTTTAAAAAGAAATTAACCTGTAATCAATCACAAGATAAAGACCCAATCACAAGATAAAAACAATGAACTTAAAAGGAGCAAGCTAGTACCAGACTTAACTCACTAGAGGATTCCCAATAGTCTATCAGCTTGAGAGTCCACAAATTCAAGGTTTGGTTGAGCTGAATCACCTGAAAGCCTGTCATCCTACACATGTGGTTGGTACTGAGATACAAAAACCACCCCTGTTTATAATTGGTCTCAGAGTCTTTGCAGTTATTGATGGTATCCTGTTGACACTCCAGGCATGTTAGACATTGATGATAAGGAAGAAGGCTAATCTATGGTGGGTTTGATTGTGGATACAAACTTATAAACCAGGGCTATGAGTAGAAATGAATGACAGAGATTTAAGAAATCCCTAATTTATAAGGGAGCCTGATGGATGCTGAGGGAGTCAGTTTGCCTCAGCAACTGCATTCAGAGAATATCTGTAATTGGAGAGATGACAATTTATCAGTTTGTCAGTAATTGAGAATCTGATTAGCCAACCAATAATTTGCTACCCTTACTTCCATAAAATATTTCACTGCAAGATCTTAAATGAATTTTGGAATTATTCATGTTAATTAAATTTCTTTCTTAGGCAATGCCTGTGAAATCACCTTTTAACTAAAAAAAAATATTTTACAAAATAAAAGCTATTTAAAGAGAAAGGCCACTGCACATATGTTACATATGTGCTTAATTTATCTAACATTGCATCATATAAATTGAATTATTATTACGTTTTACAGCATAACATATCTTTTAATGAAGAAATGGATTACCTCCACAAATGAGTGCTTTTTTTTCTCTGGGTACTTGAATTAAAAAAAAATGGTAAGATATTGTTTAAACAAACCTAATTTATCACCCATGGAAACCATTATATTGCATTAATATACTGAATTTTCATTTCTTAAGACATTTGTGGATGCATTATAAAATCACAAAAATTAAAATATTACTTATTTCTAAACTAAAAATAAAAAATGGAGCAAGCAAAAATGATATATGATCCCATAGGATCTTAGAGATAGGTGGAGAGATTTGTATTCCTTCATCTGTTCAACAGATATTTATTGATCAACATACATGTCATGCATTGTACTATATGGTCACTGCCTCATTGGACATTTTATTTATTTATTTATTTATTTTTTGTTGGTGGTGCTTTATTTCTTTTTATGTTCATTTTGAAAAATAGGGGCTCTCGGGAGGTCACTGTGATAGAGACAGCTAGCTGGGCCTCTTCTCAGAACGCTCCTGGGCTGCATTTTCTATTTTGCTCTTCACTTAGGATACACCCAGTCACTGAGATCTGGACAGTGGAGTGTGAGTGGCAGTGATTATGCCTGGCCCGTGGGACTCCCCTATGTTCTTTCCCCTCCACCAACTGGAAACAGGTGATGACAAGTCCTGTCCAGAGAGGTGAAGGGTACTGGGTCCATTAATCACCGAGAGATGGAGAGCATCCCACCCAGAAAGCCCATCTTATCATATGAAAAAAGAAAAGACATGTATTTTTATCACTGTTCACTTGCAGGTCTGTTAGAATCATTTAGCCTATTCTAATTATTAGTCACAGAGACTGAGATGTAGACTGCAGGGTTTTGACCCTCAGTGCCTCCACTTATGCCTTCTCTCTCTTTGGACAGTTGTATAATTTTCTGGCCTCATCAGAAAGTAAGGTTAATAATTATGGCCACCATATATGGTTGTTGTTGGGAAGATAGAAGGGGTTTATAAATGTACAGAGATTAAAGCAGTTCCTGGTAAAGAAATAAAAAAGGTTGACAATTTTAATTATTATTCCTCAGAATATCCTTAAGAATCTGAGAAGAAAGCTAAAATGGACTCATGATGTTACTACAAAATGAGAAGTCAAAGCTCCCATAATCTTGAGCCTATTGGCTGGAGGCGGTGGGATATATAAGAGAGGTAAAGGATCAAGAACATGCCCTCTGGTAAGAAAGTTGACAATTTTACCAACCTCACTTGATGCTATAAAATTCTCTATTCACTGAGGATCCCTATATTCCAAAGGCTGTAGCTTTCCATGGGGAATAAACTCCCATCAGTACCTGGAGAGACATGAGTTGTTATGAAGGACGTAATGTAAGTATCAGCTGAGAGAAAAAAAAGAAGAAAAAGACAAGGAGTTCAGAGGAAGAAGGAAAAATGGCCTCAACAGCAGCAAAAACAGGCAGAGAAAATATGTGAAACCCAGAAACCCTCAGGGAAAGGAGAGAATTCAGGAGTCACAGGAATGCAGAAGGTACAGCATCAGTAAGCCATGTTATTTATTCCACTGCCCATGAGGGTAAATGAACCAGAGATACATTAGAGGGGGCGACCAGCATGTATAAACATCATTACTCCCATTGTAACTAGTCAGGGAATTGTGCATTCATGGGTGTGTCTATGATATTACTCACTGTTGCCATGATAGGTATAATTATAAGGAAGGGGAACAAACATTTAAGATCCATCTTGAGATAAATGGTGGACTGCCTTATAATAATTATATAGATTTATTTAACACATTTTTCCAAAAGTAACCATAGGTCCATAAAATAGAAATGTTCTTACTGTGTGTGCTCTCACTAATTAAATTTTATATAAGGAAGCAAAGCACTTAAAGAAATTTTCTATTAACCACTGTGACAGCATTTATCTGAGTCACCCTAGTTCTGGGAAGTCAAATGAAATTTTTATATTTCTCATTTCAATTTGACTAAAATCACTCGAAGTGTTTCTAATGAATATCTTCCTGACTATTTGGAACTTGTTATGACAGGTTTTCCTTTAAGAACTGGGGACTCTTGCAGACTCATGTTAAGAGAAAAATGAGGACAGGAGGTAAATGGGAAGTGGTGAGAAGCTCTGGGCTGGCAGTGGGGAGATTTGGACCCAGTGTTTGGCTCAGCACAAATACACGTGGTTGCAGTTATTGCCCTATGCATTGGCTTTGGAATGCTCATTTTCAAAGGGAGCACTGTGAGTAGGGACAAGGAGAGTAGATTTTAATTTAATTTTCAGCACATTTCATTTGCTTTTGAAGTACTGCTCCTCTTTCACCCGATGGGGATCTCTGTCCCATGAGGTGAACATGTGATCTGAACAGAACAAATCAGAATCAGCCCTGGGATTTTCCTGAAATCATCAGGAAGGAGGTCCTCCTTTGCCTCTGAGATATATCTCTGTAATGACTACATGAGCTAAGAGATACTTCTGGAAACATTTGTCTGAAGAAGAATTCACCACAGAGGAAAGCAGAGTCAAAAGATGAATAAGGTGATTATTATGTCTCCATGAAACGATTTGACCTCCAAGAGCCAGCTGTCCTTGGATCTAATTCATCTATGGACCATTGGCTACATCAGTGGTTCTCACAGTGTGATCGGGAGCAGTACCAGTCCCTGGAAGTTGTAACCAAACACTTACTAAGTCAGACTCTCTGGGCCAGCGCCTAGCAATCTATGTGACTAAGGCCTCCGGGGGCTTCTGATGCCTGCGAACTTTGAGCACCCCTGGGTTACATGAACTGCTGTGCTTCACTTGCTTTTTTAATCTCATGTATAACATATATACACACATATATAAACACACATATATAGGTAGATTAGGTACAAAGAGAGGCTGTTATTCATTCAATTGACTAATTTGATAAATTTGGCTATGCTCCTGGCACCTACAATACAATATGTCTCTAGATGCTGAGAATGAGAAATAAACAAGACCTTTCTAACTTTAAAGAACTTGCAGCACAAAAGAACTAGGGTTAATAAATACTTAGGCTGCCACTCTTCTGCACCCATGACAGTAACTCCTAAATACTCTTAATCCTTCCCAATAAAGAACTTCAGTCAGGCAATACCAGTCTGACAGAACTGGCTCAATAGAATAATGTGAGCTATCTCTAGGGTTGAGAGAAAAATAAATAATTTCATAATTTATTTTTAATAAAATGTAAATTATATTTTGATATAAAATGTTTTGGCTTACAGATATAAGGGATATTTTCAGTGTCAATCAGTAAATTTTTTATTAATATTGGAACAATATGCTTACATAATTTTATATATATTTTAAAACATTATATTAATATATTGCACATATATATATATATTCATAGCATTGAGATATTCTCTATTTAGAATTGTATTTCATTTACTTAAACTGTTGGAATGTTTGACATAGAGTAAAATATCCATTTTATGCATGTGGATATTTATCCAAAGAGAATGCTTCTGCAACCTCACTGACCTCCAGGTTACCAAGGGATATGTAATATGATAAAAAGTCTCATATAAATGCACTTTAAAATACCAGAATGGGAGCATGGATTACCAGGTCTTGTAGATCAGGTTAAAAAGATAGTCATTGAATGTTTTACATCAAGGAAAGTAGGGAATGTGGGTGGGACATAACACCACCCAATTTGTATTTGGAAAGGAGCATTTTTGCATAAACAAATTGAAAGACACCAGAGTCAAGAAGAGTAGAACAGTTATATGTCTCCAGCTTCTAACTGAAGTAATAAACAGAGAGTAGGATGAATGAATGAGCAAATAAATACATTAAAAGAGTCCTACCTGCTTTTCATTAGACTTTATTGGGAAGAGTGGGCACTTTGAGCTGTAATTGTTTTTAGGGTCATATTTTAATTTTATTTTTTATGTTGAGGTTCATCCAATGAAATGCCCAAGTCTTAGTGTATAGCTTGATGAATTTTGACCATCACAAAGATCAAGATAGCAAACATTCATTCATTTTTTCCCCCTTCACCCATTTCACCCATCCCTACCTTCCTTCCCTGTGGCAACCACCAGCCTGTTCTTTGTGTCTGTAAGTCTATTTCTGTATCCCCTGTTCATTTGTTTTGTTTTTTAGATTCGACACATAAGGGGAGTCATTTGGACTCATCTTTCCCTGTCTGACTTACTTCACTCAGCATGATACCCTCTAGGTCCATCCAGGTCGTTACAAATGGCAAGATCTCATTCTTTTTTATGGTTGAGTAAATATTCCATTGTATCCATGTACCACATCTTTTTTACCCACTCATCTGTTGATGGACATTTAGGTTGCTTCCATACTTTGGCTATTGTAAATAATGCTGCAATAAACATAGGAATACATGTATCTTTTTGAATCAGTGATTTTGTTTTTTGGGGAGGTAAAATTCCCAGAAGTAGAATTATTGGGTTGTATGGCATTTCTTTTTTTAATTTTTGAAAAACCTCCATACTGCTTTCCATGGTGGCCACACCAATTAGCAATTCCACCAGATGTGTACGAGGTTTCCCTCTTCTCCACATCCTCACCAAAAATGATTGGCATTTCCCTGATGGTTAGTGATGCTGAACATCTTTTCACGTGTCTGTTGGCTATCTGTATGTCTTCTTGGAAAAAATATCTGTTCAGGTCCTTTGCCCATATTTTAATTAGATTATTTGGGGCTTTTGGTGTTGAGTTATATGAGTTCTTTATATATTTGGGTATTAGTCCCTTATCAGATATATCATTTGTGAATATATTCTCCCATTCAGTATATCGCCTTTTCATGTTGTTGATGGTTTCCTTTGCTGTGCAGAAGCTCCTCAGTTTGATGTAGTCACACTTGTTCATTTTTACTTTTGATTCCCTTGCCTCTGGAGACATATCCAGAAACAGATTACTAATGCTGATGTTCAAGAGTTTATTGTCTCTGTTTTCTTCTAGGAGCTGTAATTTTTTAAGTCTGTAAGTTTCACATTTTCTCTCTCCATTGGACAGAATCAGAATGGTGTCTTAGAGGGTGCTTTTGATTCAGTGGTTTTTGAAAGAAAGACCAGGAACTTAAGGGTAAGGAAGCAAGGAGCAGCCATTATAATGGCCAGAGAGGCCTCTTAGTTCTCTTCATGGTTTTCCAGTCCTGCTTCTCAGAACTGAAATACAGGAAGGAAAAGTCAATAAAAAAAACCTCTGGGAAGAAAGCTGTGTTCTGAGTCTTAGGTACTCAAGGAAAATGGAAGGCAATGTAACATAACAGTGTAACAGTTAAAGAAGAAGGTCACAGGAGTTAAACAGGGGCTAATTACAAAGTAAACTTGGAGTGTATTTCTTCTGGAAATGATGTGACATTGATGGGATAATCTAATCTCAGATTGCTGGCCAATCCTTGACATTCTGTTTATGAGCTTTTGCCTCAGTATCATCTATCTCTTTGGAGTAGTGATTCTGCTTCAGAGAATTGGAGAAAACAGAATTGGAAAGAAAACATGAAGGTAAAAAGCCCCAGTAAGGGTCATATGGTTCTTTTCATGGCTTTGGACTTAACAATAGTTTCCTATATAGGATGCCAAAAACACAAATAATAAAAGAAAAACTAAATTTGACTTCACCGAAATTAAAAAATTTTGTGCATTAAAGGACACTAAAAAAAGTAAAAATGCAGCATACAGAATAGAGAAAGTATATGTAAAGTATATATCTGGTAATGCACTAGTATCTGGAATATGAAGAACTCTGATAACTCAATAGCTAAAAGACAAATAATCAAAAGAAAAAATGGACGAAGGACTTCAACAGATGTTTCTCCAAAGAATGTATACAAATAGCCAAGTCACATGAAAAGATGGTAACATCATTCGTTATTAATGGGTGAAACTGCAAATCAAAACCACAATTAGAGACCATTTCAAAACCAATAGGATGGCTATAATACTAGCTTTAAAAATATCTAATATCAAGTATTGCCCAGGATATAGAGTAACTGGAAACTTCATAAATATCTAGTGAGAATGTAAAATAGTACAACTACTACAGAAACAATTTGGTTATTCTTCAAAAAGACAGACATAGAATTATATGCAATTCTATGATAATTCCACTTGGGCATTTGCTCTCAAAAATTAAAAATGTGTGTTCAAATGAAAACTTGTACACTAAAAATCATAGCAGGACTATTAACTAAAGCTGAAAGGTAGAAACAATCCCAATGTCTGTCCGTGGATGAATGGATAATCAAAATGTGATAATATCCATACACTGGAATTATGTGATCATAAAGAGGAGTGAAGTATTCATACTTGCTGCAACATGGGTGAAACTGGAAATCATTATGCTAAGTGAAAGAAGTGAGACATAAAAGGCCACAACTTGTGTGATTCTTTTTACATGAAATATCCAAATTAGACAAATCTAAATCCATAGAGACAGAAATCAAGTTAGTGGTTACCATAGTTACAGAGAGCTGGTAATGGACCTCTACTCCTTAATGGTTTCCTTAACTGATTAAAATGTTCTGGAACTAAATTGTGGTTATATTGATATTCATATTGTGAATATACTAAATGGTACTGAATTGTATACTTCAAATGGTTAATTCTGTCATGCAGATTTTACCTGAAATACACACACACAAATTATAAAAAGGATGTCATCTCATTTTCAAGACCCAAGCTGTGAAGCATCTTGAGATGTCACCTCATGTGCATGCTAACAAGTTAGACCTCTAATGTTTTATATTTATTCACACACACACACATATGCATGCACACACACATACAGTCTCTAGAGTAGGGAACAGATTTTTTATTTACACACAGAGTAAATAAAATAATTGCCCAACAACTCAAATTACCATGATATGAAGCAACGAGAGCCAGATGTCATCTAAACATGCCGTGGAATTTGCACTACAGGAAAGGAACTCCAACATTTAAAAACTCAGAGTATATACAGAGCTGCTGGCAGAACTGCCATTTTCCCCTCCTGAATTAAAAGGAGAAACCTTATCTTTTACTCTCAAATATGAACTAATCCTCTCTTGGGGAGGAGAGAAAGGTCTCTACTCCAAAATTGTCTCAGGGGAGGTAAAAAAGGCATCTGTAGACTCCTTATCCTTAGATTGGAAGCAAAATCACTCTTGGAAGAGAGAAGTGCCTCTGAGTTTATCCCCCTTTGGAATGTGAGGAAATGGCTATTGGGGAAAAAAGATCCTCTCTGTCTTTATATTCTGCCAATTTTCACTATTCAGAAGGCCTGGACCAATGTAGGAACTCAGAAAAAAACCTGTTAGGACTGTCTGACTACACTGGTCTAAAAATATAAAAGCTGTCTAATCTGAAGTACCACTTTGGTTTCTTTCTCACTATGCCTCCCTCATTTCGTTTGAATACTTCCAAGGAACATACTAGCTGCTGGAGCTACTTACTCTATCTTCGAAACAAGTTCATGTTTGAACAGGTATGTGCTGGATTTTATTAGAGTTAGGATATGGAAAAACAGAGTTGGTTATATACAGAATAGAGCTATACAACCATATTTAATATACAGATGAATAGAATTTACTAACTTCTAATATTTAACATATAGACAAGTAGTATTTAGTAGCTTGTGGAACTCACTACTATGACATTAAATTAATTCTTAATACTATGCAAACTTTTACACTGCTTCTTGTTTCATTTAGCCATCAATCTATTATTAATGAATAGTAATGGTTATCTTCAAACTTTGTTTCTGTGACCAGATGACAATACGGTCTTATACAATTTGCTTTGAAATATAACTAATATATTTGACTTGGAAAAGTCTGGTCCACAATGTAAATTTCAGCAGAGTTCTGAATCAATCAACTGATGTTTATTTGTAAAGAAGGATGAGTGGTACTGTACAAGAAGAAAAAAATTAGTAAATAGCCCATTTTGGTTGAAAGAACTTTTCATAATTCAGTCACTTTTCTCTACACTCCATGAAAATAAAAGTAGTGCCTGCTCAAAAGGCTGAGGTTAAGATCTCCATGACAGATGTTTAGAATTCAGAATTAACATCACAGATTGAAGGTAATTTACAAAGGCCTTGCTCATATCTATGATATTTCTTTTTCCCTAAAGGAGAAAATAGAAACTATGATGAGCTCTGTCAGCCATTCATACCTGGGCATGGACTTGAATGTAATGCTTTGCATGTCTGAACCCTGTTCATTCCATTCCAATCTTAGATACATTTAACAAGAGAAGAAGAGAGAACCCCTTTTGGAATGCAAGACAACAAAGTACTATTCACCAAGGTCCAATTCCTGACCCAGATGTTCTTATCCTTTAAGTAGGTGAGTAACCTTATTAAAGTCATGGAAAAGGGACAGGGATCATCAGGGATGGAGCAAAGCTTGCCCATGACCAGAGAGCAAACCAATTAGAATGATTTAGTTTAGGTAGAAAGAGGTGAGAAGGGGCCTGGCTGAAGTGTGCAGAACCACGATGTGCATGATGAGAGCGGCTCACCCTCTTCTCTGGCCATAATCATGGAGGCATACGGTCTCAGCAATCTGTGGTAGCAAAGTGCTTCCAGGTCATTCATTAGCCCTTCTCAAAACATTAGCCTTTTCCCTACCCTGCAGGCATGAGACATCATAGTAAATGTTCCAGTGATCTTCAAAATAAGAATGGATAGGCATAGTGGGAGAGAGAGTGAGACAATTTTTAGAGGGAGAAGGTAACTTATACGTACTGCATTCATATGATATGCCCAATGGCCCAGATGGCAGATGACACAGTCATGTGCCAAAACACCGAGGGAGGTCAGCAAAGGAGGGCTTTAGATCCTATGAGCAATGCCAAGGCTCTGCAATTAATTCACACACTCCACATACAGCAGCAGTTCCCACCCCCCATAGTCACAGTAGTTTCTTATGTTATCCCATAAGCACGTTTAATTAAAATACCACAGTGGAAAAGGATTGTCAAATAGCAGCAGCACTTGGAAGCTTAATACAATGCTGAAGTTGTATAAATACTGATTAAAGTAGATGAACATGAGTCAAACAGTCTGGCTTCAATTCCTTTACTTCTGTTTCCTGGTCTGTGAAATAATAAAGCATAACTCAAAAGTTAGTTGTTGGACTCAAGAGCACATTAAGCACTGTGTATAAGGTAAGTATCAAAATGTTACTTATTATCATCACGACAATTTATTGATGAGGAGACAGTTCAATGAGGTGCAAAACCTTGTATAGATCTGTGATAAGAATAAACCATATACCATGATCAAGTAGGGTTTATTCCAGGGATGCAAGGATGGTAAAATAATAGAAAATCCATCAACATCATCCACCACATCAATAAAAAGAGGGACAAAAACCACACAATCATCTCCATAGATGCCAAAAAAGCATTTGACAAAATTCAACATCCATTCATGATTAAAAATCTCAACAAAATGGATATAGACGGCAAGTAGCTCAACATAATAAAGGCCATAATGACAAACCCACAGCCAACATCATACTTAACAGTGAGAAGCTGAAAGCCTTTCCTTTAACATCAGGAACAGGACAAGGATGCCCACTGCCTCCACTTATTCAACATAATTCTGGAGGTCCTCACACAGCAATTAGACAACACAAAGAAATAAAGTGCATCCAGATTGGTAAGGAAGAAATTAAATTGTCATTACAGATGACATGGTATTGTACATAAAAAAACCCTAAAGACTCCACTTCAAAACAATTAGATCTAATATCTGAATTCAGCAAAGTTGAGGGATACAAAATTAATACACAGAAATCTGTTGCATTCATATACACTAATGATGAACTAGCAGCAAGAGAAATCAGAAAAACAATTCCATTCACAATTGCATCAAAAAGAATAAAATACCTAGGAATAAACCTAACCAAGGAAGTGAAAGACCTATACTCTGAAAACTGCAAGACACTCATGAGAGAAATTAAAGAAGATACCAATAAATGGAAACACATCTCGTGCTCATGGATAGGAAGAATTAATACTGTTGAAATGGCCATCCTGCCTAAAGCAATCTACAGATTCAATGCAATTCCTATCAAAATACCAACAGCATTCTTAAACAAACTGGAACAAGTCATTCTAAAATTCACATGGAACCACAAAAGACCCTGAATAGCCAAAGCAATCCTGAGAAGGAAGAATAAAGCTAGGGGGATTATATTCCCCAACTTCAAGCTCTACTACAAAGCCACAGTAATCAAGACAATTTGGTACTGGCACAAGACCAGACTCATAGACCAATGGAACAGGCTAAAGAGCCCAGGTATAAACCCAACTACACAGGGTCCATTCATATATGATAAAGGAGTTATGGGCATACAAGGGGGAAATGACAGCCTCTTCAATAGCTGGTGTTGGCAAAACTGGACAGCTACATGCAAGATAATGAAACTGTTTTATTGTCTAACCCTATATACAAAAGTAAACTGAAGTGGATCAAAGATATGAATGTAAGTCATGAAACCATTGAACTCTTAGAAGACAACATAGGCAAAAATCTCCTGAACATAAACATCAGCAACTTCTTCCTGAATGCAACTCCTCAAGCAAGGGAAACAAAAGCAAAAATGAATACATGGGACTACATCAAACTAAAAAGCTTCTATATGGCAAAGGACACCATCAACAGAACAAAAATGTATCCTACAGTATGGGACAATATATTTGTAAATGACATATCTGGCAAGGGGTTAACATCCAAAATATATAAAGAACTCACATGCCTCAACACCCAAAAAGCAAATAACCCAATTAAAAAATGGGAGGACTGTATGAAGAGACAATTCTCCAAAGAAGAATTTCAGATGGCCAACAGGCACATGAAAAGATGCTCCACATCACTAATCATCAGGGAAATGCAAATTAAAACCACAATGGGATATCACCTCACACCAGTAAGGATGGCCAGCATTGAAAAGACTAAGAACAACAAATGCTGGCAAGGATGCAGAGAAAGGGGAACCCTCCAACATTGCTGGTGGGAATGTAAGCTAGTTCAACCATTGTGGAAAGTAATATGGAGGTTCCTCAAAAAACTAAAAATAGAAATACCATTTGACCCAGGAATCCCACTCCTTGGAATTTACCCAAAGAATATGAGTTCCCAGATTCAAAAAGATATATGCACCCCTATGTTTATTGCAACACTATTTACAATAGCCAAAATATGGAAGCAACCTAAGCGTTCATCAGTAGATGAATGGATAAAGAAGAGGTGGTACATATACACAATGGAATACTATTCAGCCATAAGAAAGAAAGAAATCCTACCATTTGCAACAAAATGGGTGGAGCTGGAGGATATTATGCTCAGTGAAATAAGCCAGTCGGAGAAAGACAAGTACCAAATGATTTCCCTCACTTGAGGAGTATAACAATGAAGCAAAACTGAAGGAACAAAACAGCAGCAGACTCAGAGACTCCAAGAAGGGACTAGAGGTTACCAAAGGGGAGGGGTGTAGGAGGACAGGTGGGAAAGGAGGGAGAAGGGGATTGAGGGGCATTATGTTTAGTAGACATTGTGTGGGGGGTCATAGGAAGACAGTGTAGCACAGAGAAGGCAAATAGTGAATCTGTGGCATCTTACTACACTGTTGGACAGTGCCTGCAATGGGGTATGGGTGGGGACTTGATAAATGGGTAAATGTAGTAACCACATTGTTTTTTCATGTGAAACCTTCACAAGTGTATATCAATAATACCTTAATAATAAACAAAGAATAAACCATATTTAGCATTATCTTTATGAAATATTCACATGTCATTGAGGATCACCTTAGAGCCCAGGATAACAGGAACAGGAAATGACCGTTGTGAAAACAGAAACCATTTATCCAACAAATAACTGTAAGTTCCGAAATTTACAGATAATTAGACTAAGGCTGAGTGTAATTGCAAATACAATATAGGTGTGTGGGCTTGGAGCCAAACTTGAGTGGCTAATGAATTGATGTTGGACAATTATTTAAACTCTGACTATTCATCTTCAAATTGGGATAATTATGCCTGCCTTGCAGAGTCATGTGGATGAATTAAGATAAGTGAGTAGGATAATAAATCAATATTTTTTCCACTTTCTTGACATGAATTGCTTTTCCTATGGCTACCTCTTTTCATCCCATATGTCTTGGCTTTAATGAAACCCCTTGAAGGAAACATTCCTGGCCCCTTCCCTTAGAGGTTGCCACCACTAAGCCCTAATATTACACCACATCTTTTCCTTAAAGACCTGATCAAAATGTCTGATTATATAATTTTGTGATTACTTAAGTTCTGATCTCTCTTCCAGATTATAGGCTCCCTCAGGGGCTAAAACTACATCTGTTGGCTTACCCACCATGTTTCTAGCAGCTAACACATGTATTTTATATAGATAGGTGCCCAGTAACTGTTTATTGCATCAGTGACAAAATGTATTAATTGTAAGAAAATGGCCTTCTAAAAGAGAAAACAGTACATTCAGCTGAGCTGCTGACAAAATGAATTATTTTTTTATAATTAATAATGGGAGGAAAGGGGCAAAGTATGAAGGAAAAGAAATTAATGAAACCCAAGAGTTTAAAATAAACACTCATCTTCATACATAGAAGCTACTGGAATAATACCATCAGCCACAAAGCTTTGAACTTTTATTTAAAACAAGTGAATCTCTATTTATTTAAGCTACTGTAGCCATTTTTGATTACTTAAAACCAACAGACGAGATTTCTAAACTATATAGCACCTATTAAAATGACTAAAAACATCCCAGTTTAATGTTTTGGAAGATGATACAAATTTCAAAGTGCCATAGATACATCTCCACCAACCCAGGGGATTATTCAGAAACCTTCAGAATATCCAAATGTCTGTAATAAAAGACATACACACAAATGAAATACTGATTTCCTTACCTATGCATTTTAAACATCTTCATCCACTGAATGGCTACTTAATCTATACAATTCCCTGTACATGGAACCTATACTATGCATCTTCTATTCAATATATATATTGACTTTCTGTGAGCTTTCCTCACAAGCTCAGGAAAAAGCTCTGAGAGGAAACCCTTTTTAACTTGATTTTCACATTAATCATACTTCACAGGATGAGAATTTGCTTTGTGTTCCACAACTGCTGAAAATCCCAGATTTCTTCAGATAACTCTTTTTTTCCACCTTGTCTTAGGTGGGAAAAACGAACCTACTTCATTATGTGGGCTTGGAATCAGAAAAAATTGGACCTGATTCAATGGTAATTTGATGCATATTCTTTTACCTCTTGTGCCAAAGTTTACTTATATCTAAAATGATGGAAAGGATTCCTACCTCACTGTTTCTTTAATGATTAAAAAGCACCCATTTATAGAGTATCTTTTTCCCTCTTGCACCAGTAGAGATAAGTGCAAAGTTGGTGGCTGAACTCAGGAATTTTGAACTGTGATTGGCGCTTACCTTTTCCATTGTTCCCGCAAATGAGCAAAGGGTAAAAGCCAAAGAATTAGATAAGCTTAGGCTGAACTCCATTAATTTGTAAGTAACTGAATTAAAAGAGAAACATAAATGATTTTCCCAAAGGACTCCATCGTTATCTTCTGAGAGGTACAGAAGTCACATTGTCTTTTGTAGTAGGCAGCATTGACATGGAAACTAGGGTATCGCAAGAAGCAAGAACAATACTTTCTGCCAGGATATAGTGACTCTAAGATCTCTCTGTGGGGAGCTCCATGGCACATGGTCATTGAAACTTCAAATGAGACCACAGTTAGGTAACTATTCTAAGCATCGAAGAAGTGGCCTCTGGGGCTCTTACCTGGGTCATGATCAGACACAGGATCTATTCACACACACTTAGAAATGCATTCTCACCACATAAGGGAGTGGAATATGATGAGCTCAATGTAAGGGATTGCATTTTTAAAAAAAGAACTGAAATAAGCTTTCTTGTTTTTAAATACCTAGATTTATAGAAGGTTCAAGTGAGAAGAGATATTAAAAGTCATAAATTCAAGTCTTCATTTTACAAATGAAAAGTGAAAATTAACCGAGGGAAAATAATAATATAAATCATACAGTATTTATGGGTCACCAGGAATACCTAAGTATCCGAACCTACAGCTCTGTACTGGTTTCACATTCTTTCTCACATATTTCTTATTATGTTACTACATTATTCCTTTCTAGGTGAATGTTAAAACCATGGATAAATCATTTAGAGATAAGAATAGACCGTATACACTTTTTTGAACAAAAAGTAATAATATTGTAAATAATACCTCTATGCAGGGAGGATGGAGTAGAGGACTTGAATTTTCTTAGTATTTTAAATAGAATATCTGGTTTTTCAGTGGGAAGCACCTAGAAATGTTTAATACCACTTAGCTGATGCCCTACTGTCACTGTCATGTTGTGTGCGCTCATGACCTAGATTTGGTTTTGGTATTCTGTGCCTGTCTCAGGTTATTTGCAGGGACATCAGTCTGTCTGATTGATTTGGGTGCTAACCCTCATGCAACTTTATCAATCTTCACTCAACATTCCTGGCCCTCTAGATGACCTCATAATAAATCTCCAGAATAACCTAGAAATTAGTAACACCACTTGAATTAGTATGAGCCCACTCTAAGTGGAACATATTCACAAAAATATGTGATCACAACTCACCTGGACCAAACTCTAATTTATCAACATATGTTAGATATTACAATTTGATCTGTGTTTGTCCCACAGCTTGTATCTCCTCTTGAGCTAAATAGTGATGGTACTGTATGGAATTCTGCACTATCATAATAACTTTATAATTCTTCCAAATAAAGCTAATTTGGGCCAGGGGTGGGGATAATTCTAAGTATAATAATTATCTTAATCAACTTCCTATTGTAGTCACAGCATTCCATCACATTCATCTGTACTTACAAAGGACTTCTGCTGATAATGAGCTCTCCAGTAATAAGTATTATTTTCCTAATGTTTTGTCTTAATAAGTTTCTTCCTCAATACAAGGCTCTGATTCATTAATGGCAGAAATATGCCCACTTGAAAGATTATATTTCCTAACCCCCATTGCACATAGGGCATATCTTGGAGCCTAAATTCTGGTCATTGAAGGATAAGAGCATATTATAGGGGGGTTCTGACTTCAGAGAGGCTTCATAAGTGGGAGAAGAAACTGGGTGTAACTCAGGGGTGGGGGGAAATATGTTCCCACCCCAGAGCAAGTAACCTTTGAAGCTGAAATCAGTCAAAGGGAAAGATAAAGTGGGAGAAACCCATTTATTGCTTACAAACAGTCATCTACTTCTGCTTGCCCATGTCTCTCCCAATCTGGCTGCAAAAGGACCCCACCACATCTCTACTATCCAGATATGATTTCACTCCCCTTTGTAACACCTGTTGATATGGAGATGGACTACGGCCAGGTGAGAGATTCTGGAAATATTGCAATTTTACCCACACTGGATTGGGAACTACTGTTCTTAGAGAATAATGGACAAGCATGCTATATACACACATACACAAATAAACTTCCAGAAAACAAACACTAGAACTCAGAACAATTAATAAAACAGCCTATCCCGAGTGCAGAGTGTGAGACCACACTTTGGGCTAATCTGCTAAGTATCTGCACAGTCCTCCAGCAGTCTGTGATTAGTGAACTGCCAATGATTGGGAGTGTTTCCTAATCTCTTTACTACTTTTAAATATGGTAATTCTAGATTCCACCCCCATCATTGTATATTGAATGTTCTGGGTAGAGATAATTTGTATATTAGCTTAGATGTCCCTGGAACCAAAAGAATTGTATCTGGCACTAATGAAGAGGACTGTACAAATACTGAGGAGATGAAATTTTGAGGTTATCTATGTACGGCAAAAAATTTCCCCAAAGGCACAAACCATGGCAAAGATTGCTGTTAGTCCACAACATACATTATTTCCTGTTACCTTATTAATAAAACTCTGATCCCTGATGACCACAAATCCATCTTGCTATCATCACTGGGGATGCCCAATGTTAAAGAATTTTTCATATGTAGAAAAAAGAAGCCATTTTTAACTTTCTTTTCTGCTATTTAACAACTAAAATTATTTTCTTAGTGATATTAACCATGAAAATAATGTTCTTTTAAGCTAGAGCAAGTTCCCATTTCACCCATCCTCATAAATATGAGATTAACAATTTATTGACCATAATGTTATCAGAGATGGGTTTTAGTTTCATTGTAAGAAAGAATTCAAGAAGGGACACAAAAATAGGTTGTGCATTAAAAGTTTATTTTCAGAATAAATGCTCAGAAAAGAGGAGTACATGTCCGGGAGTTGGGGTGCTGGCAGACCCAGAGGGAGTCATGCCAAGGGAACAATAGGGCACCTTTTTTATAGGGAGATGTATATTTACTAAGTGGGGTTAGTTTTCAAAGGGAACAGGTAGAGTTTTTTCAGAGTTTGGGCTTGCTCCACCCTCACACTGGGCAGAGGGAGTTGAGGCTATATTTGGTCCCCTTCTGAACTGTCATTGTGCAGGGAGGTGTGAGTTTTTACTATGTTGGTGGATTTTGGGGTGAAGTTTGGGTCAGGTTCTCCTCTGTGATGGAACTAGTTGGTTTTAGCCAGTCTGTTTTCTATATTATCACTCCACATCCTTTGAGAACAGCTTTACACAGAATGTGTAGAATGTAAGGAAGCATCTAGCCAAATGTCAACACCAGCCAAAGTCCTCTTCCCTCCCCTGCTTATGTCCAGGTAGCTACCTACTCTAATGATATTCTTTGGGATTAATATGTAAGTCAAGTATAGAAATCAAACATATAATCATATATGACTTGATTATTTTTCCTGTAATTCCTGATAAGTGATCAAGAACAGAACAAACAAGACCAAAGCAGTTCTGTGACCTAATTGCCCTTGCTATTGTTTCAATACCATGTAAGATGTTGCACCCCAGGAGACTGGAGACTGCCGAGGATTAAGTTTAGAGTTAGTTAATGGTTGTCTATTAAGTCCCCCACACAGAATTATATCGTTGTTAACATGTATTTGCTCAATAAATATGAAGGGTGCCCTCTCAGCACCACTCTTGGCGCTGTTAAGCCTTGAGTTCTCTGGCTGGTCCTTTCAGATCTTTGATATCTTTTTGTGTCTCCTCCCTTATCTGCGGGTCAGAGGCAAGGAGGGACTCACAAGTAGTGCCCGAACAGGGGACCTGAAACTCAGAGCAGGGAAGCTCTGAAGATCGTCGATCCAGTAAGACTCCCAGGAAAGCATATGTAGGGACAGACGTCAGGGACCCTATAATGGGCTAACATGAAACTAAAACAGCTAAAACAGAGGATCATTTAAAATTACTCTGTGCCCTCCTAAAAATCTCAGGAGTGAAAACTTCTAAAAAAGACTTTGTTCAACTTCACAAATATATTAAAAAACATTGTTACTGGTTGCCCCCACAAGGAACACTCAGACAAGCTGATTGGACTAATGTATTAAGAGATTTCAAAAAGGCTCACAGAGAAGGAAACATTATCCCTGTACCTGTTTGGGTGGATTAATGGCCCCTCAATAAAGAAAACCTGGCAGCCTTATACATATTAGTTCAAGAATAGCTTCAGCTAAATAGATTAGAATTTTCCACAAGCCAGTGGAATTCCCCTGTTTTGTTATAAAAAGAAGTCCAGAAAATGGAGACTCTTACATGACTTAAGACAAATTAATGCAGTCCTTAAACCTATGGGTCCTTTACAACAAGGCCTCCGTTCTCCAGCTATGATTCCAAAAGACTGGGACATGGTTATTATTGATCTTAAAGACTGTTTTTTTACATTTCCTTTAGCTATGGCAGATAGGGAAAAGTTTGCTTTTACTGTACCCTCCTTAAATTTACAAGCTCCTTCAGAAAGATTCCAATAGAAAGTACTTCCTCAAGGAATGTTAAACAGCCCTACAATTTGTCAAAAGTATGTGCACAGGGCTCTTTTGTCCCTTCCTTGCATGAGCCAGGAGCTGTCTGTCCTCTCACTGTATCTCTAAATAAAAGCCTCCCCTTAACTCTCCTACTTTGACAGTTTGCTAAGTTTATTCTTCGACTCTGTAAACACAGACCCCAGCATCATCTTTGGGGGCTCGTCCGGGATAACTTCGGAGGTGAATATCGGCATCCAAGCCTGCCTTTTCTTTCACTGTCCTTATAGAAGGAAGCCGTCTATGGCACACAACATCGGGTGCCCGTCAGCCACTTAAATGGGACTAGCCCAGCTGCTGTTCTCAAAGTCTCGAGTGACAGGTTCCCCTGTGTCTCCCTCAGTGGATCCCCCGTCTCCCTTGGGAGCCAGGAAAGTCACCTGACTGGAGGCCAGGATTCCCTTTCAGAGGCATCTCCTTGGATGCGAGGGACTGAGGAAAGCTGTGGGCAACTGCGAGAGTCTAGGCTGAGGCTACACTTCAGTGGCTTCTCAAAGGCCTGCGTGTCTGGAATCAGACCTCGACAGCCCAACTGGCTATCCGTGAGGAGTGTCTCTCTCTCTCTCTCTCTGTTTCTGACTTCCAGCCTGCTTCTTCCAGCAGCCCTGGCCTCTAAGTGAGGCAGGGGGCATTCCTAACTCTCTCCTAACTTCATCAGTTTATTGGAACTTGATGCCTACCACTGCAAGGTAAGAGATTGCTCTTATTCCTGCCTAAATGCTGTACTCTTTATCTCATAAAATGTGTCTGGACACCTGTTAGCCACTTAAAAGACAATTAGTGTCAGCTACCCATCTTAAGTCTCCTGTGAAATATTCCCTCGTGTCTGCCACTCCTTGATCCCCCTCCTCCAGATGGAGGGGAATGTCGGGGAGTGGCTGAAGCGATTTCCTACTTTTCTATCCTAGTCTGCGGACTCCAAGGGTAGAATGGACTAGTAGACAGTGGTCCTTGGATCTCAGCTCCAGTTGATCAATCCGATGGCGCTGAGTGAACCTCTGTCTAGGCTGCTGCCTATGCGAAAGTCTCAGATGACACCTGACCTCTTGTCTCACAGATCAGATTTCTTACAGTGGGTGACTAGCAGGATAATTTCCAGGCAGTGGGAGAAACTGATGTTTAAGAGTATAGACCCCCCCATAAACGTCCGTGGCAGCCTCTGAATTTTATCTCTGGCCTTGGCAAAAATTTCCCTTGTTCCCCATTCAAAGCAGTTCTCTTAGGCCTGCCTTCACTTTCCCCTGTGTAATGTAAATGATGTCTGTAAAGTAATCAAGCAGAAACCTCAGACCAACATGTAAATGGCTCAATTCTATTAACTCCTTTCCTTAGAGGCAGTCATCCTGGGGCTAGGCATTTCCTTTTCTGCAGCCCCAGGGAAGCAAAACAGGCTTGTGACTCGGATCAAGGCTCTAGCTGGGAGAGGTCACACAGTCCCTGCACTTATCAGACAGGGAGGGGGCTCTCAAGGAATGACTAGCTCTGGCAGAGAAAACTAGGAAAACTAACTGGGAGCAATTCAATCTCTACTCTAAAAAAGAAGTGTCTTATCTTCTGCACACAAGCCTGGCCTCAATACAAACTCTGATAGAGAGGCTTGGCCCCTGAAAGAATTATGCAATATAATATTATGCAGCTAAATATATTTTGCCAGAAGGAAAGAAGATAGTCAAAAGTCCTATGAACTACTACAATATGGAGCTGGTTTTCTAAATTCTTTTAGTGAAAATCTATTCTACTTATTGGGTTCATCATTATCCTTGAAAATTGGGAAGTTTTAAACTAGGTTCCCTGAGACAGAAGAAATTTATCTTTTACAATACAGCCTTGGTTTAAATAACTGGCACTAGAATTGAACTTGCATTTCATTTCCCCCTGGACACACACAGTTCCTATCAGTTCAGAGTCTTCACCAGCCCTTTTAGTCTGTGACCATCTAAACCTTAACCTAGTTATGTAAACTACTTGCCCTTGGAGTGTATTCATAAAAATTGAAATACTTTTAATAAAGTAAGCTATAAAGAAAGAAGGCAATTGAATATTAGTAACTCAAATCTTTGTATCAGTTTGTGTATATGTCCTTTTATGAAAAGTGTTGCTTACTGTAGGCATTATGTCTCAATCTGTATGTTTGTGTGTCTAAGTGTGTAAATGAAAAATATTTTTCTACCTCTGGATGGTATTAATACAAATTGATTTAAAGACAAATGCTTGTGAAAATTGGGCATTCTAAAACTTCCAGAAAATTCTAATAGAAGATATTAACCATTAATGCTAATTTAAGTTGAACTGAAACAGACATGTCCTTATGGTTATCAGCTGCCTAAGTTTACCTAAAGTCATTGAAGTTGATGTTATCTGTTAAATCTTTCAAGAAAAAATGCTTAAAGAGAGGCTTAACTTTGCCCATTGTTTGGTAAAAGTTTTGTGAGCATAGTTGTTATGAATGAGTAAACTAAATAAGTGTAGCAAGTAAACATCTTAATAATAGTGTGTTAATGTATTACAGTGTGTTACAGTGTGTATACCTACAAACACCCTGAGAATCTTTGTGGTAACCTAAAATCTTAAAAGTTTTTCTAAGTTAAGTAGACATATTTTATGCTTAGTGAGAGATTGTGCTGTAAAGCACATGGTTCCAGAAATTATAAAATATGTTCATAAATTTGTTAATCTAAAGAATGCTAGTGCAATGGTTTACAATAGTCTACTTCTCAGTGTTCACTAAAAACTAAAGTTTCTAATGGTTTTAAGGTCTAATTAAAGCTACTTAAAGTAATAAAGAAAAAATCTCCACTTGCTAAAAAAGATGTGTGTTTAATAAGAGAAGGTATAAGGAATGGAAATTTGTTTTGTTGAGGGTAAAAGAAGTAACTGTTCAAAAGTACAGCTATTTATTTAAAGGGGGAGAACACTGAATGTAAAAAGAAAGTTGTAGAAACTTTGTGGAAAAATGTAGTCATGCTATGTGAAATTAAAGCAAATAAGTCTTGATATCAAGTATACAGCAAAACTAGAATGTTTTGTTTGTTAAAAGAACAGGTTTATTAGTCTACTGTTAATGTTGAAAGATTGTAATGGGTTTTCTAATTGTTTTATAAAAACAGTTTCTCATGCTTAAAGTCTCAATGAGTTGTCTGAGTATTTAAGAAAATGAGATCTTAATATTAAAGGACTAAAAGCTAAGCTTTGCTGGCAACTGTGTAATCTTCTGTATTTACCTTTAAAATCTTTTATTGTCATTCTGGTTAAATAGATAAGTATTGTTTCATAATGACTTATGATTCTAATTAGGCAAGTGCCTTAAAACTTTAACAGCTTCCCAAAATCAAATTCAAAAAGGTGATTTTTACCTCTAGTTCACTCTGCTATTTTCCAGAGGGCCCCTGGAACATGTCAGAGGAATTTTTTCTCCTCATCAGGGAAAACATTTGGCTAATTTGGCTTATTTATATGATATATATTTAGCTGGAAAGCACCATCAAAGGGAATGATGCTAAACTTTGTTACTGAATGTTTTATGTTACAGAAATATCCAAATTTTCTTATGTCAACTGTCTTGCAGTAAGCTCTCATCAGATCTTTAACCGTGGTCATTTGTAAGTCTTTTGTCACTTATAGTCACTGTTTTATTACTCCTAAACTAGTGAAGAACTAGATTTCAGCAGAACAAGTATTGGTTACATAAGATTAAGTAAACTAAGGGAAATGATTTTGTGGCTTTTTGTTTCAAATGTTGCTGATAAAGTGTTTTAAGCTTTTTCTCTTAAGCTGACAACAGCTTAGTAAATGACAATACCTTTATAAGCAGAATTGAAACATTTATCTTTCTCTCTCCCTAATCCCTCC
Organism: Manis javanica; assembly: GCF_040802235.1. Classification (NCBI taxonomy): domain Eukaryota; kingdom Metazoa; phylum Chordata; class Mammalia; order Pholidota; family Manidae; genus Manis; species Manis javanica. The sequence continues at coordinate 69,114,504 of NC_133162.1, forward strand.
AGAATTTAAAAACTCTCAATGACTATTTTCATATTTCATGGCAGTATGTTTATTTGCATTACTTCAATAAGAATCTGCTTTCCTTGTAAGAGGACCAATTAAAAAAACAGGTTATGTTACCAAGGCTTTGACTGGAATGTCTTACCTGAGAAACACATGCATAAACTCAGATATGAACAGACAGCTTTAAGGAACTAAGGTTGACTTTATAGAGCTAACAAAGCCCATTGGAAGAACTGGCCTGGTACCTTGCTTACAAAGTTCCCAGCAGCCTTACCAGGGGAGTAAGGAAGGTCACTTCCTGGCAGGGGCAGGAACCTCAGACTGTCTTGGGGACCTCAAGAAGAGAGGAATTCACCCAAATATACAGGTACTGCAGGCAAAACCTGATGGCAAATCTGGCTTGGCTTTCTGGCCTCTAGAGGCCTTTAAAAGTCCAACCTGAAATTCCTTATAAGAAATTCCAGCAAAGCACATTTAAAAGATCTTATGTAATCAATTGCTCTTCTTGCTGCACTTATGCAAATAGTCAAGCCAAGTGTTAATTATTTTCTTAATCTAGTTAGTTCTAATAAAAATGAGGGTGATTTTAGAGAAAAGTATTATAATGCAGCCTTATCCATACTAAATCCTAATACTAGTCATTGAGACATAGACTAGATCCAGAATTCTAGTTTCTCCAAAATATCTAGCTATGATTCTCCAGATGTTTTAGTTTTCACCCATCATTTCAATTAAAATTTTACTGTTTCTAGTCCTCATATTCAGCCATTCATTCTTAATCTTGTCAAGATGTCCCAAGAAGGAAAATCCAACTCCAGGTCTTGCTACTTAACCTAATAACACGATTTGTTCTATCTTGCCTAAAAGCCATAAAACTGCAAATAGTAATAGAAATGAAACCCAAAATGGAAACACCTATCTTCCAAGGCCCTCTCAACTGACCAGTGATGGAGACCTAATTACACCCCTTATAGTGCTCCCTCTCAGCATGAAGCAGCCAGAGTGGTCGTTGCCCCTTTTCCCTAGCAGCAGCTAGGGTCTCCATCTGTAGAAGGGGAAATGAGACAGAGACCATGGCTTAGACAGAATGAGGTGAGAGCCTCCTGAAAAAGCAAGGCAGCATATTTGTAGTCAGAGCAGTGTAACTACATGCAAGGAAACCCCCTACCAAAACTCTGTGTTAAACATTAAGCTCTAGAGTCATTCTTCAGTGAGATCAGTTAAAGCTCAGAAGGCCAGGAGCAACTTGGCCTAGAATGTTTGAGTGTTCCACAAATAAAAAAGGGTATCTCAGCATAACCCGTGACTTGACTATAAACCGCCCTAGCGAACAGACAACAATCCAGCCCACCTTGGGGGCAGGGCAGGTGGTACAAGTCCACACCCTAAGCCCTCTCTTCACATTATCAAGGTATATGTGGCACGGGATGTGTCCTTCCCGCTCTAATAGATTATCCCGGAAATAGTCATGAAAGATTTCTCCGAGCTCTGCCATCTGATTGTAACAACAACTTGAAGCTTTTAGATCTCACCTCTGTTGCAGTTGTAGCTGCATTCATCCTGCTGGTTCCTGGACTTGTCAGTGGAATGCAAAAAGAGATATCTAAGCTGGCCTGTGTATATAGTAAGACAACGAATTTGACTGCTTCTGTATTATCTGAACTCAATCAAGAACTAGGAGAAGTGCGAGTTGCGGAGCTTTAGAATCGCACTACTATAGTCTGCTGTTAAAAGAACATATGGGATGTGAACAGTTTCCAGGAATGTGTTGTTTTAATTTGTCTGATTTTCTCAAACTATTCAAAATCAATTAGACAATATTCATCATATTATTAATAAGTTTTCACAAATGCCTGAGTTACCTAACTGGTTTTCTTGGTTTCATTAGATACGACCGGTAATTGTAGGTCTGCTTTTGCTATGTATCTGTATTCCTGTTCTGTTAATGTATGTATGTAATTTAATTAGTAGTTTGTTAAAACCTATACATGCTTACGTTACTCTACAAGAAGCTGTATCAAAGAAATAATCAATCTTCTCATATTTTCTTCCTTTGCTACTTTGATAGCTTTTCTTTTTTCTTCCTAATTACAGCCCTTTACTACAATTCGTGCCTTATACTTAAAATTACCATGTATCATAATCCTTCCAGCTGGTAAAGATACCTCAAGATTGCTGGGCATAGAAGCCACAGGACATAAATCTACAAAGAAGTAAAAAGCTAACCTTTTCAAAGAATATTGCTTCTCTCTCACTTACCAACTTTATTTCTCCTTGTATGGCCCTGGAAGATGACTGGTTAGCCAGTGATGGGTAAGATTCCTCAAGGGAGGAACAACCTAAGACAGACACAGTGCAGGGGGGCCATCAGGTGAGAAATTGGGGATCAACAGAGGTGAGGTTTAGAACTTCATCCCCCTCACCCCCCAGTTTTGAGAGAAAGCTTCTGCACCCATGGCTGTTTTGTTGCCCTTCTCTAGCTCAGATCAATACCTAGTCTATAGGCATGGACCTGACTGCCTACACTTGCCTTCCTACTGCACTAAACTCTACTTTCCATCTTTATTTCACATCACGAAATTTAAAAAATAGATTATCTTTTATGAAAAAGTAAACTGTGTTAAAAAGATTTCTATTAGAACCTATAATCTTTATTATGTTTACCTACTGCGTAAACATTTTATTAAAAAATAAAGGGGAAATGTGGGATTAATATAGAAATCAAGTATGGAAATCAAATGTATAATCATATATGACTTGATTATTTTTCCTGTAATTCCTGATAAGTGATCAAGAACAGAACAAACAAGACCAAAACAGTTTCTGTGACCTAATAATCCTTGCTATTGTTTCAGTACCATGGAAGATGTCGTGCCCCAGGGGAACTGCAGACTGCTGAGGATTAAATTTAGAGTTAGTTAATGGTTATCTATTAAGTCCCTCACACAGAATTCTATTGTTAACATGTACTTGCTCAATAAATACGAAGGGTGCCCTCTCAGCACCACTCTTGTGCTGTTACATCTTGAGTCCCTGGCAGGTCCTTTCAGATCTTCCATATCTCATCGTTTCTCCTCCTTTATCTGCGGGTCAGAAGCAGGGAGGGGCCTGATAAATTCCTTCTGTACTTTCTTTTTTAACTATAAGGTTTAATATCCAGATTCACATAGGTTCCTGTCTTGAGAAGTATGGCCACAAAAAAATCTAATTAATCTATTAATTTATTAATCTGTTGGTAAATATGTGGATTTAATGTTCTTAAAATAGATGATGAAACAATGTAGATTTGATTGGATAAAATGTTTTGTACATAGCATTAAAGATTCAAATTTTCATTTCATCCTATAAAGAGCAAAGAACATATTACCAAGTCACTTGTGTAAAACAGCTCTAGGTGTTCATGTAATTTTTTTTTCTTGTTTGCTTTAGATCCAGGTAAAACCTTCATTATATACAGAAGATAGCAAATTAACAAAAAAGGTAGATAATTGTCTATGAATGGGAGCTTGCCATGTTGCTAAACGTTTTTATTGCATTAACATATCCTTACAAGTTAGGTGTTCTTTTCCTCACTGTATAAACTATGATTCTGAAATTGAGAGATCAAGTCCCTTCTAAATTTTTATGTATCTTATAAAATTAGAACCAGAGTGAGAAAGCAATTTTGTCTAATTTAAATTTTGTTTTCTTTCCACTACTTAAGATTAATTACATAGGAGGGAGACTGTGACATAGTGTTAGGATTGTTAGACAGGAACTTTTTGAGGTTTAGCACTGGGGGAAAGGGTGTTCCAAGCCCAGGGCAAGACCACTATGAAACTGGTGAAACCGAATTAAGTTGAAGAAATGGGTAAGTTGGGAGAAAGGCTTTTATTTCTTATAGTCGCTCAAGGTCCCTAGGCAAGCCCCACCCCATCCATCTCCTCTGGCCACAGCTTGCACTCTGCAGTCACAGCACACTCTCTACCTCCCCACCTGCCCCTTCCTGCAGGATCTCCATGGGTGGGTCCCTGGTGACTGGAAGATGAAAGACCAATTATGTACCAGGAATAGAGGGAGGGAGGGAATGGCCATTATATCCCCACCCCTTGCCCAGGAGACTGTGAGAGGCTACAGCAGTAAACACCTATTTATATATAAATGGACTAAGTTCAGGTAGGAGATTCTGGAAATTCTGCCATTTACACCACAGGAGGGCTGAGACCAAAAGCTAGACCTGCACCTTGAGGTGGGATAGGAAGCAGGAGAGTGGCCATCAATACCACAAAGTAGGTGATTTTATCAGGCAGAGTCGACTATGTGGAAGATGCTGTTGGAGGAAATCCAGTGTGGCAGGCAGAGTTCTCAGATGGCCACCATGATCTCCACTTTCTGGTGGTGAACCCTGGATAATCCCACCCTGCCCCTCTTGATTCTGGGAAGAACCTATTACTTTCTTCTAAGTAGTAGAATATGACAAAGATGAAGGGATACCACTGCCTTGACTAGGTTACATTATATAGCAAAGGTGAAGGGATGTCACGCCTATGATTGTGCTAAGTTATACGTAAGACTGTCTTCCAAGAATGGAGCAAGAGACTCTCCCTCTTGTCTTGGAGAAGCCAGCTCTAGTGCTCTGGACTGCCTGAGAAGAGGCACACATGGCAGGGAACTACAGGTGGCTCCTGAGATCTGAGGGCCTAGTGCTAAAATCACAAAGAAATGAATTTTGCCTACAACCTGTACAGGCTTGGAAGCATATGTTTTTCTCCAGCAAGATCCCACATGAGCACACAGTCCAGCCTACAGCTCTTGATTGCAGCTTTGTAAAATCTTGAGCTGAACATCCAGCTACATCACACCGAGACTCCAGACCCAAGGAAACTGAGATAATAAATATGCATTGCTTATAGCCACTAAGTTTGTGGTGATTTATTACACAGCAATAGACAACTAATACAACTCATGAAATAGCTGGCATCAAGGATACCCAGTTCGCTGTTCCAAGGTAATGACAGGAGGATGGGCTGGGACTTCCTTCCTAGAAGAAATAAAGGTCTAGGTTATATCAATAAATGACACAAGAACAATATAGGGCTTGAATTATCCTCACAAGGGCACAATACTGAACATAGACTAACAGTAAAGCAGGCCCCAAATGAGCCAAATATTTGTTCATTAGTTCAGAAATATTTACTGATGATATAACTGATAAAAGAATAAATGAACTAGAAGAGAGATCTGAAGAAATTCCCCAGAATGAAACAGAGAAAAAGAAGATGGAAAATCTTGACAAATGGTAAAAAGATACTTCTCACTCAAGATCTGTGAATTAGAAGCTCGGGGGAGAGGTGTAGCAATCTATACTTTCCCTGAAACTGGTTCTGATGCACAATAGAGTGTGCAAACCAGTAAAGACTAAGAGAGGTAAAGGGAACACATTTGACTTAAAAAAAGGTGATAAATTAAATTATAAAAAATATTGTCCTAACTTTATTATTGTCTTATCTTTTTGCAATAATATCAAAAAGAAAAAAAAAGACTGTTTTCATTAAGTATAACATAGAAAATGTAAGCACACCTAAAAAAACTCTGCGTTAGAAGTTATGGACTAAATGTTTGTCTCCAAAATTGATATGTGGAAGCCCTAATGTGACAGTATTTGCAGGTGGGCCTTTGGAAGGTTATTAGTTTATGAACACAGAGCCCCCTTGATGGGATTGGTGTCCTCATAAGATATGGAAGAGAGCTAGCCCTTTCTCTCTCCAAATGGGAGGATACAGTGAAAAGATTGCTCTCTGTAAACCAGGAAGAGCTCATCAAGAACTCGACCACGGTGGCACCAAGATCCTGTATTTCCAGCCTCGAGAACTGTCAGAAATAAATGTTTGTTGTTTAAGTTACCTTATCTATGGTGTTCTATTTTAGTAGTTGGAAATGACTAAGACAGAAGTAAAGAGAACTGGTTTTTAAATGAATCCGAAAAAGGGGAGGTATGAGAGAGTACTGAATATTTTTCATTTTGTCTTCATGTCACGTGGCTATAAAATAATTAAATAAAATAGAAAGCAACTATTTTTCTTTTTGTTGGCGTAGAGTAAGAAGTATTTCATTTTATAATATATCTTTCTGTTTTTTTTTTGTTTTGTTTTGTTTTTTTATTTGAAAGCATAGCTTTATTGAGATATAATTTACATATCATAAAATTCACATTTAAAAAATGTACAGTTCAGTGGTTTTTTAATGTATACCCACAAAATAGCACAACAACCAACACTTATTCCAGAATAATTCATTACCCCAAAAAGAAACTCCAGATTCATCTGTGGTCACTGCCCATATCCTCCTCCCCGCAGACCCTGCAATCACTAATCTGCTTTCTGTCTCTAAGGATTTGCCTATTTTAGATTTGTCATGTACATGGAATCATACAATATGTGGCCTTTTGTGACTGTCTTCTGCCATTTAGTGTGTTTTTAGGTTTGGTCATACTGTAGCATACATTAGGAAACCATGTTAAAAAAAAACACTTATCTTCCTCCTTAAAAAAACAACTACTTTTCATTAGCTTCTGAGGGGCATAGCAACGTCGCATTCTTCCAGAAAGAAGGTGGCTCCTCCCTTCTCCCTCTCAGTCTCTCTCCCTCTGCTTCCCTCCTCCTCCCCTCCCTCCCTCTTTCTTTCTTATGGAAAATAACCATCTGCCTGCTCAGGGTTCTCTGGTCTTAGCACATCTTAACTATATTCTCCTTCACCTCTTTCCCTTTTTCTGCTCCAGTCTCCACTTTTTTTCTTTTTTCTTTTTTTTTTTTTGAGAGGGCATCTCTCATATTTATTGATCAAATGGTTGTTAACAACAATAAAATTCAGTATAGGGGGGTCAACGCTCAATGTACAATCATTAATCCATCTCAAGCCTAATTCTCGTCAGTCTCCAATCTTCTGAAGCATAACGAACAAGTTCTTACATGGTGAACGAATTCTTATATAGTGAATAAATTCTTACATGGTGAACAGTACAAGGGCAGTCATCACAGAAACTTTCGGTTTTGATCATGCAATATGACCTATAAACAATCAGGTCAAATAGGAATATTCGTTTGATTTTTGTACTTGATTTATATGTTGATCCCACATTTCTCCTATTATTATTATTATTTTTATTTTTAATAAAATGCTGAAGTGGTAGGTAGATGCAAGATAAAGGTAGAAAACATAGTTTAGTGCTGTAAGAAGGCAAATGTAGATGATCAGATGATCAGGTGTGTGCCTATGGACTAAGTATTAATCCAGGCTAGACAAGGGCAGCAAGACATCCACGGATGCAGAAGATTTCTCTCAAAGCAGGGGGGGTGAGGTTCTGAGCTTCACCTCTGTTGATCCCCAAATTCTCACCTGATGGCCCCCCTGCGACTGTGCCTGTCTTAGGTTGTTCCTCCCTTGAGGAATCTTACCCGTCTCTGGCTAACCAGTCATCTTCCGGGGCCATACAGGGAAATGTAAAGTTGGTAAGTGAGAGAGAAGCCATATTGTTTGCAAAGGTTAGCTTTTTACTTCTTTGCAGATTTATGCCCTGTGGCTTCTATGCCCAGCACTTGTCTCGAGGTATCTTTACCACCTGGAGGAATTATGATACTCGGTAAATTCGATATGAGGCACGAATTCTATTTAAGGGTTGTAATTAGGAAGGAAGAAGAAAAGCTATAGATGTAGCATATGAAGGAAACTTGGGAGGATTGATTATTTCTTTGACATATCTTCTTGTATAGTACCTTAAGTATGTATAGGTTTTAAACTACTAACTAATTTGCACACACATATTAACATAATAGGAATACGGTGACATAAACAAAGCAAATCTATAATTACCATCCATCTCCAGTGAAGCCAAGAAAACCATTTAGGCACCCTAGGCATTTGTGAAAATTTATCTATGATATGATGGATATTGTCCAACTGTACTTGAACCATCAGACAAATTAAAGCAGCCCATTTCTGGGATCTGTTCACATCCCATATGTTCTTTTAACCATAGATAGTCTATAGTCATGAGATTTTGGAGTGCTACACCTTGCACCCCTCCCAACTCCTGGTTGAGTTCCAACAGTACAGATCCGGTCAAATTCGTTGTCTCACTGTATGCACATGCCAGCCTAGACATCTCCCTCCTCATTCTTATGGCAAGTCCAGGAGACGGTGGGCTGGATGCAGCCACAACCGCAGCATCGTCCGGATCCCTGTGGAGGCTTTTTGATGATCATCCCCCGGCACAAGTCCTCCAGAGAGTGCTGATGCCGGAAGCTCCTCCTCATATCGTATCTTAGTTCATTTTCTGGGTATTCAAGCTAGGCCTTGATCTTCTGCGTAGAAACAAACAGACCCTTTGCCCACACTTTGACATGCCCTCTATACCACTGTGCAGAACTCATTGGAGGTCAGCACACAGTAACTGCTTTTTTTTTTTTTTAATTAAGAGAAAGGAATATTATCAGAAAAGAGTACCTCCATAGCTGATCATCTGACACCCTTTAAGTGATCAACATTAAGGATATTTAAAGCATGCATTGATCTTTGATTTACCAATAGTTTTATCCTGTTAAGGAGTAATCCCCCTTTTCTTTCTTTCTTTCTTTCTTTTTTTTTTTTAAATTTTTAATCTACACTTACATGAAGAATACTATGTTTACTATGCTCTCCCCTATATCAGGTCACCCCTAACAACCACATTACGGTTACTGTCCATCAGCTTAGCAAAATGTTGTAGAGTCACTACTTGTCCTCTCTGTGTTGTGCAGCCCACCCTCCCCTTGCTCCCTCCCCCCCATGCATGCTAATCTTAATACCCCCCTTCTTCTTCCCCCCCCCTTATCCCTCCCTGCCCACCCATCCTCCCCAGTTCCTTTCCCTTTGGTACCTGTTAGTCCATTTTTATGTTCTGTAATTCTGCTGCTGTTTTGTTCCTTCAGTTTTTCCTTCGTTCCTATACTCCTCAGATGAGTGAAATCATTTGGTATTTCTCTTTCTCCGCTTGGCTTATTTCACTGAGCATAATACTCTCCAGCTCCATCCATGTTGCTGCAAATGGTTGGATTTTTCCACTTCTTATGGCTGAGTAGTATTCCATTGTGTATATGTACCACATCTTCTTTATCCATTCATCTACCGATGGACATTTAGGTTGCTTCCAATTCTTGGCTATTGTAAATAGTGCTGCGATAAACATAGGAGTGCATCTGTCTTTCTCAAACTTGATTGCTGCGTTCTTAGGGTAAATTCCTAGGAGTGGAATTCCTGGATCAAATGGTAGGTCTGTTTTGAGCATTTTGATGCACCTCCATACTGCTTTCCACAATGGTTGAACTAATTTACATTCCCACCAGCAGTGTAGGAGGGTTCCCCTTTCTCCACAGCCTTGCCAACATTTGTTGTTGTTTGTCTTTTGGATGGCAGCTATCCTTACTGGTGTGAGGTGATACCTCATTGTAGTTTTAATTTGCATTTCTCTGATAATTAGCGATGTGGTGCATCTTTTCATGTGTCTCTTGGCCATCTGTATTTCTTTTTTGGAGAACTGTCTGTTCAGTTCCTCTGCCCATTTTTTAATTGGATTATTTGTTTTTTGTTTGTTGAGGCGTGTGAGCTCTTTATATATTCTGGACGTCAAGCCTTTATCGGATCTGTCATTTTCAAATATATTCTCCCATACTGTAGGGTTCCTTTTTGTTCTATTGATGGTGTCTTTCACTGTACAGAAGCTTTTCAGCTTAATGTAGTCCCACTTGCTCATTTTTGCTGTTGTTTTCCTTGCCCGGGGAGATATGTTCAAGAAGAGATCACTCATGTTTATGTCTAAGAGGTTTTTGCCTATGTTTTTTTCCAAGAGTTTAATGGTTTCATGACTTACATTCAGGTCTTTGATCCATTTTGAGTTTACCTTTGTATATGGGGTTAGACAATGGTCCAGTTTCATTCTCCTACATGTAGCTGTCCAGTTTTGCCAGCACCATCTGTTGAAGAGACTGTCATTTTGCCATTGTATGTCCATGGCTCCTTTATCAAATATTAATTGACCATATATGTTTGGGTTAATTTCTGGGGTCTCTAATCTGTTCCACTGGTCTGTGGCTCTGTTCTTGTGCCAGTACCAAATTGTCTTGATTACTATGGCTTTGTAGTAGAGCTTGAAGTTGGGGAGTGAGATCCCCCCTACTTTATTCTTCTTTTTCAGGATTGCTTTGGCTATTCGGGGTCTTTGGTGTTTCCATATGAATTTTTGAATTATTTGTTCCAATTCATTGAAGAATGTTGCTGGTAATTTGATAGGGATTGCATCAAATATGTATATTGCTTTGGGCAGGATGGCCATTTTGACGATATTAATTCTTCCTAGCCATGAGCATGGGATGAGTTTCCATTTATTAGTGTCCCCTTTAATTTCTCTTAAGAGTGACTTGTAGTTTTCAGAGTATAAGTCCTTCACTTCTTTGGTTAGGTTTATTCCTAGGTATTTTATTCTTTTTGATGCAATGGTGAATGGAATTGTTTTCCTGATTTCTCTTTCTATTGATTCGTTGTTAGTGTATAGGAAAGCTACAGATTTCTGTGTGTTAATTTTGTATCCTGCAACTTTGCTGTATTCCGATATCAGTTCTAGTAGTTTTGGAGTGGAGTCTTTAGGGTTTTTTATGTACAGTATCATATCATCTGCAAATAGTGACAGTTTAACCTCTTCTTTACCAATCTGGATTCCTTGTATTTCTTTGTTTTGTCTGATTGCCGTGGCTAGGACCTCCAGTACTATGTTAAATAACAGTGGGGAGAGTGGGCATCCCTGTCTGGTTCCCGATCTCAGTGGAAATGCTTTCAGCTTCTCGCTGTTCAGTATAATGCTGGCTGTGGGTTTATGATATATGGCCTTTATTATGTTGAGGTACTTGCCCTCTATTCCCATTTTGCTGAGAGTTTTTATCATGAATGGATGTTGAATTTTGTCAAATGCTTTTTCAGCATCTATGGAGATGATCATGTGGTTTTTGTCTTTCTTTTTGTTGATGTGGTGGATGATGTTGATGGATTTTCGAATGTTGTACCATCCTTGCATCCCTGGGATGAACCCCACTTGGTCATGGTGTATGATCCTTTTGATATACTGTTGAATTCTGTTTGCTAATATTTTATTGAGTATTTTTGCATCTACATTCGTCAGGGATATTGGTCTGTAATTTTCTTTTTTGGTGGGGTCTTTGCCTGGTTTTGGTATTAGGGTGATGTTGGCCTCATAGAATGAGTTTGGGAGTATTCCCTCTTCTTCTATTTTGTGGAACACTTTAAGGAGAATGGGTATTATGTCTTCTCTGTGTGTCTGATAAAATTCCGAGGTAAATCCGTCCGGCCCCGGGGTTTTGTTCTTCGGTAGTTTTTTGATTACTGTTTCAATTTCTTTGCTTCTAATTGGTTTGTTTAACTTTTGTGTTTCTTCCTTGGTCAGTCTTGGGAGGTTGTATTTTTCTAGGAAGTTGTCCATTTCTTCTAGGTTTTCCAGCTTGTTGGCATATAGGTTTTCATAGTAGTCTTTAATAATTCTTTGTATTTCTGTGGAGTCTGTCGTGATTTTTCCATTCTCATTTCTGATTATGTTGATTTGTGTTGACTCTCTTTTTCTCTTAATAAGTTGGGCTAGAGGCTTATCTATTTTGTTTATTTTCTCAAAGAACCAGCTCTTGGTTTCGTTGATTTTTGCTATTGTTTTATTCTTCTCAATTTTGTTTATTTCTTCTCTGATCTTTATTATGTCCCTCTTTCTGCTGACTTCAGGCCTCATTTGTTCTTCTTTTTCCAGTTTTAATAATTGTGATGTTAGACTATTCATTTGGGATTGTTCTTCCTTCTTCAAGTGTGCCTGGATTGCTATATACTTTCCTCTTAAGACTGCTTTCGCTGCATCCCACAGAAGTTGGGGCTTTGTGTTGCTGTTGTCATTTGTTTCTATATATTCTTTGATCTCTATTTTGATTCGTTCATTGATCCATTGATTATTTAGAAGCATGTTGTTAAGCCTCCATGTGTTTGTTTGCCTTTTTGTTTTCTTTGTAGAATTTATTTCTAGTTTTATGCCTTTGTTGTCTGAAAAGTTGGTTGGTAGAATTTCAATCTTTTGGAATTTACTGAGACTCTTTTTGTGAGCTAGTATGTGGTCTATTCTGGAGAATGTTCCATGTGCACTTGAGAAGAATGTATATCCTGTTGCTTTTGGATGTAGAGTTCTATAGATGTCTATTAGGTCCATCTGTTCTAGTGTGTTGTTCAGTGACTCTGTGTCCTTACTTATTTTCTGCCTGGTGGATCTATCCTTTGGGGTGAGTGGTGTTTTGAAGTCTCCTACAATGAATGCATTGCAGTCTATTTCCTTCTTTATTTCTGTTAGTAATTGTTTCACATATGCTGGTGCTGTGTGTTGGGTGCATATATATTTAGAATGGTTATATCCTCTTGTTGGACTGAGCCCTTTATCATTATGTAGTGGCCTTCTTTATCTCTTGTTACTTTCTTTGTTTTGAAGTCTATGTTGTCTGGTATTAGTACTGCAACCCGTGCTTTCTCCTCACTGTTGTTTGCCTGAAATATGTTTTTCCATCCCTTGACTTTTAGTCTGTGCATGTCTTTGGGTTTGAGGTGAGTTTCTTGTAAGCAGCATATAGATGGGTCTTGCTTTTTTATCCATTCTATTACTCTGTGTCTTTTGATTGGTGAATTAAGTCCATTTACAGTTAGGATGACTATTGAGAGATATGTACTTATTGCCATTGCCGGCTTTAAATTTGTGGTTACCAAAGGTTCAGGGTTAGCCACTTTAGTATCTTACTGCCTAACTTAGCTTGCTTATTGAGCTGTTATATACACTGTCTGGAGATTCTTTTCTTCTCTCCCTTCTTATTCCTCCTCCTCCATTCTTCATATGTTGTGTGTTTTGTTCTGTGCTCTTTTTAGTAGTGCTCCCATCTAGAGCAGTCCCTGTAAGATGCCCTGTAGAGGTGGTTTGTGGGAAGCAAATTCCCTCAGCTTTTGCTTGTCTGGGAATTGTTTAATCCCACCATCATATTTAAATGATAGTCATGCTGGATATAGTATCCTTGGTTCAAGGCCCTTCTGTTTCATTGCATTAAATATATCATGCCATTCTCTTCTGGCCTGTAGGGTTTCTGTCGAGAAGTCTGATGTTAGCCTGATGGGTTTTCCTTTATAGGTGACTTTTTTCTCTCTAGCTGCCTTTAAAACTCTTTCTTTGTCCTTGATCCTTGCCATTTTAATTATTATGTGTCTTGTTGTTGTCCTCCTTGGATCCTTTCTGTTGGGGTTTCTGTGTATTTCTGTGGTCTGTTCGATTATTTCCTCCCCCAATTTGGGGAAGTTTTTAGCAATTATTTCTTTAAAGACACTTTCTATCCCTTTTCCTCTCTTCTTTTTCTGGTACCCCTATAATATGGATATTCTTCCTTTTGGATTGGTCGCATAGTTCTCTTAGTATTGTTTCATTCCTGGAGATCCTTTTATCTCTCTCTATGTCAGCTTCTGTACGTTCCTGTTCTCTGGTTTCTATTCCTTCAATGGCCTCTTGCATCTTATCCATTCTGCTTATAAATCCTTCCAGGGTTTGTTTCACTTCTGTGTTCTCCTTCCTGACATCTGTGATCTCCCTCTGGACTTCATCCCATTGCTCTTGCATTTTTCTCTGCATCTCCATCAGAATGTTCATGATTTTTATTTTGAATTCTTTTTCAGGAAGACTGGTTAGGTCTGTCTCCTTCTCAGGTGTTGACTCTGTGATCTTTGTCTGCCTGTAGTTTTGTCTTTTCATGGTGATAGAGATAGTTTGCAGAGCTGGGACTAGTGACACCTGGAAGAGCATTTCTTCTTGTTGGTTTGTGGCCTTCCTCTCCCCCTTCGCAAGGCACTGGGTTCTCGCAGGTGTGGATGTGGTCTGGATGTTGTCCTGTGTCCTCTGGTCTCTATTTTAGGAAGAGTTGTCTTTGTTATGTTTTCATAGATATATGTGGTTTTGGGAGGAGATTTCTGCTGCTCTGCTCACGCCACCATCTTGGCTCCGCCTTTGTATAGATTTTTTTTATCAATGGCTTTTTAAATTTTTTTGCTCACAGCTCACAGGAAGAAGCACATTTTACATACTACTAAGGAAACATACACACAGGGATATATTTTGTTCTGTTCTACCGTGGTTGGGGAAATATTGATCTTTTAAATTTATTAAACAAACCACTCATGGGCTGAACACAGACTGTTCTATATGATAAATGCTAGTATTTAGGAGTTACACATCTATCCATTTGATTTTCTAAGTGTTCAGCCTGTGTGTATTTAGTGCAGAGGAAACATTATATGTGTTTTGTGTGTATGTGTATGTGTGTTTACTATACTGTATTGTTATAGTTTAAGTCTCAACTGGTTTAATCAACTAATGCTGTGAAGACAACTCATTACATTTTTGGTGAAAGTACAGTTATTAAACAATTTCACACTTTACTGTGAAATGCACATTAAAATAACAATGAGTATTATTCAGTTTCTGCTGGTGTGAATTTAAATGTGTCTGAACAATCTGCAGGGTAACTTCATAATGTGTATCAAAAGCTTTAACAATATGTATAAACAATGATCCAAAAATTCAATTACTAGAAATTTATCCTAAGGAAATAATTAAGCGTATGGTCAAACTTTTAGCATCATTAACTGCAAAGCTGTTTGCTTTACAGTTGTTTGTAGTAGTAAAATTTTTGAAACACCTACTTTTTCAACAACTGAGAATTGGATAGCTATAATAGTAAACATTCATGCAATGGTTCCTATTCCATTAGATATTCTGTGACAGATGATTAAATACTGATATTGGAGTATGTTTACAATTTGTAGGCAGAGAGAAGGATAGAGGATTTAAGTAAGTATATGATGAGGAGAAATAGGTATTGGTTACCACACTTAGGGGTTGAAGTTGAGGAAGCAGCAGCTGAGGGGTTGATAATTATATCAAGAGAGTGTATCAGATCAGAAGATCATAACATCACCCAGATATGGGAAATGTGAGGAGCACAGTGGTTCTGGAGAGGAAAGAAAGGTAATGGGGAGAAGCTGTGGTGGTGAGGGGGTTGGTGTGTTATTTGTATTTAAAAATATTAAATAAAATAAATATAATACAATAATAATATATGATTTAATTTTACTATTCATCCTCAAAATATTTCTTGCCATTTGCTGGACAAACTACTAACCAGTTATATGCCTCCCTTCTTTTCTTCTGTTCTCATCTATAAAATGGGACAGTAAAGAATTCTTTGCTTTATATTGGCGCAAGCTGGTCGAAAGTCTACTGGAATATCCAATGTGTGTCAAGCCTTTAATCCATGGTAATTGGTATTAGTAATATTTTAATGCATCTTTAGTGGAAGGTCCAGGATTATAATTCTACTAATACTTCCAGTATGTTACTATTAGATCCAACTTTGCATTTAATAACTTGTAGTGTACCTGGTCATTTAGCCCAGATTATCCTTATTATTCATATTATTTTCAAATGATTTTTAAAATGATCATTTCACACTCAAAGGAAATTCCTTTTGAGTTTGATTGTGAATTTTGATATTAGGTTTGGGCTTAATTTGCAAAAGATTAAAATTTTCAGGTTTTACCTACAATATGAAAATCGCTGACATATTCATAGCATTACTATATTCTAGGAAGCCTTTTATGTCCACTGTATGACCTTATTCAGACCTCATGAAACTGTGAAATAGGTATTTTGAATATCTGGAATTTACAGTTGAGGGAACCGATGGACACAACAGCTAAGTAATTTATCTAAGGTCACAGAACTGATAACTGGTAGATTTGGGATTTGAACCCAGGAAATAATGACTCTGTGTCTCTTCTTTTTCTCACTTCTTGATGCTTATTTACTCTACCTTAGTGAATATATGTTGTGGATTTTTCTTTTCAGGTAATACTTATTTATCAGTATGTATATTTCAAAATACATTTAGTTAGCATTATGGCTATTATAAGTCCTTTTATTTACTTTCATTTATTTTCTTGCTGGGACATATTAAATAATCATGATTTCCATACTTATCTTCTAAACAGACAATAAATCCCTTTAATACTGTAATGTTTTTAAATAATCCCTCCATGTTTTTTGGCGTATAACCATAACATGAGTAAATAATGAAATTACTAGACATTTTTCCATCAAATAAATAATGAATTTATAATCTGTTTAGCTATAACTTTGCTTCATTTGGTTTCAAAGTGACTGTTGAGAAGTTAGATGTATCTGTAGGAAACCATTCCCTGTGCTTGCTTTGACTTTTTCTTTGGAGTTCTACAATTTTGTGATAATATATCCATGATATATTATGATACATTCATGATAATATACTTTTTATTTCTATGTATTTATTTTCACTTATTCAGGTTAGTACTCATTGGGATTCTGGGTTGGTGATTTTCAGCAAAGAAAATGTTTATTTTATTTTCAAATAGTTGTATATCATCTACTCATTCTATTTTCTCTTTTTGAAAATCAAATTCAACTCTAGTTTGAATTTTTCATCCGTATTATATACCTGTTATATACCCTAACACCTACATATTCTAATTTCTATTTCATATTCATGAGTTTTTCTCTGTTGCATTCTAACAATTTCTCTAGTTGTATGAATTTCTAATTTCTCTGTTTAATCTGCTGCAAAATGTTTATTGAGTCTATAATGACAACTTTAACATAGTTTTCATTCCAGGAAAGTGTATATTTCTTATATTAATGTACCTTTTTCAAAGTCAATAGTGCCTTGTTCATTACTCCTATTTCTAACTCTTTTTTTTTCTGTTATAGTTTAAATGTTTGTGTCTCCCAAAATACATATGTTGAAACCCTAATGCTCAATGTGATGGTATTAGGAGGTGAGGCCTTTGGGAAGCATTTAAGTTTAACATCATTAGGATGGAGTCCTCATGAATAAGACTAGTGCTTTTATAAAAGAACCGCAAATTCAGAAGCAAGCCTTCACTAGAACCTGACTCGGCTGACACTCTGATCTTGGACTTCTAGTCTCTAGATCTGCAAGAAATACATTTCTGCTGTTTTTAAGCCACCCAATCTGCGGTATTTTGTTGTTGTAGCAGACTGAATGGACTGACACAACTTACTTATATATATATATATATATATATATATATATATATATATGTATATATATATATATATACACACACACACACACACACACATATATATATAAAACATCATTGTTTTATATTTTATATGTGATAATCATAATGTTTCAAGATTTTGCAGGTCCACTTCAGCAGGTTATTATTTTTGCTGACTCCTGCTTATGATGACATGTTTCCTCAGGGGCCTTGAAATTTTAAAAAATTTTAAGCTCATTTTCTTTGGCATTTTGCTTAATTAAATTAAAAGAAGGCCCAGTCTAAAGTCTGTCGTCCCATGTAAATTTGTTTTTGCTTCTGTCAGCTACATTCTCAAGTATATTGGGTGACCACATTTTGGACCTGGTTTTTCTTTTCTAATTTATCAAAAGTTAAGAATGAGGCAGGTATTTCCAAGTATTTCTGTCTGATAGAAGACCTCCAATTTAAAACGCCATTCTTTATAGACCTAACACATCTGTCTGCTGTCCTTCTGTACATGCTGAAACTTGGCTTTAGCCATCATTGATTAGCCTGTGTCAACAGGGTTATTCAGAGCAGAAGTATCACCTCTTCAGAATCAGACTCTTAGATGCTGAGGAATTTCTATCTACTGATATGACATCCATATTGATATAAATACTTTTTAAATTCATATAGAATCTTTATGTTTTCTCTAGTGTGACTGGGTATCTTGTCATCAGTATTTCCAGAAACAGAAGTATGATTTCATCTTAAGAATAAGTTGTTTTACACAAGGAAGCTCCTGATAATCCTTTGCTTTTCTTGTAACTATGATGTAGTTCATAATGAAATATATGCACTGAAGAAGTATGATAAAAACAAGTACAAGTAAAATGTTATCAAAGCCTTGATAATGTTGAGTTTTATTATAAAGCACCCTCTTGTCATAAATCCTTAAAATTATTGGAATATAAGGCATGGTTGTGTATGTGTATGTCTAGGAGTAGAAATGCCTAAAACATGGTCTAAAACATTAATGCAAAGAAGCAAAGGGTGTGAATTTCTATTCCTCCCCAATTTGTGACAAGGTGGAAGCAGTAGAGATTGTTGCTTCAAGATGAAAAATAAGTTGTGAGTACCAGTCTATAAAAGCAGGACACACACAAAGGGAATGGGGAGTTTTCACAGCAAATAAATAAGCAATAGTACTTAATGTGGGCCACATGTTGCTTCCTCCTCAAGATTACTGTGGTCAGGAGTGGGAAAAAATGTACAGTATGAAAGCAGAAGAAAGCAAGGAATATGAAATAAAAGATGAACACCTAGCAAAGAATCACAAAATAATACAAAAAAATTACAAAATGAAAGAGAGCCAACAATCTTAACAATCAAAACTATTATCTGAGAAAATAGAATTAAAATTGTAAATTAAATGTATGTCTAAAAGCATAAAATTATTTTTTAAAGGAGGATATCATACACAAGAAATAAGAGTTGTGCAAGTTTTCTGGGAAATGCAAGTAGGAGGGTTAAAGTCAACCCAGGATGGAAGAATGGATTAATATTAGGCTGACATTGTAAAGTCAACATGAACATGGAGAAGAAGGTATGCTTATAGTTTAAATTTTTTGTTTTGAGTCAGCTTTCTACGGGTTACACACGTTTCTGCAGTCTGATGAGCAGAGGCACTGACAGCTTTTGCGCATATGCCTTTTCAATGAGGCTCTGTAGAATGAGGTAGAAACAGTATCTACCTGTTGAGGGTAGACTTGTTTGCTATTGAGAACACAGTCTCCATCTAGAGCAAGCATTGGACCATTTGATTTACATCTCCTTATGAAAGACTGAATTTCCTAAGCTCGTGTTTCCTCAGCTGTGACACAAGCTCTTTACACACAGAGCATCCACCTGAGCAGCCTGTGTTGCCTCCATGGCCCCTGAGACCAAGGAGAACCAATGGAGCAACTGGTCTTGCTGGAAAGGGGAAACTTTGGGAGAGCTTAGCTGATAAGCTCTGTAGAGGCTGGCTCACTAAATGCCATAAGGAGGTCTAGGTCTGTCTCTATGGTCCCCAAACTGAGACATCTCTGGAGAAAGGTGAGGGAAGTGTGGGAGGAGATAAAAAGATGGATTCTCTGTGGTGAATTCATTTATCAGAAGAAAGAAATCGGTCTATTGCTTGTATCATTCAAAATTAATATAAAATAAGACTGCTCTTGCCTTAGAGTGGTAGGCAGGCTGAAAGCTTGCTGTTTTTTCTAGTGATAAATGGCATGAGCTTAAAAGTATTCTAAATGTCTGAGCAGATAAGGAATGTTTAAATATGAAGAAATACATAAAAAATAAATTTAAAAACTTTCTTCAGGGCATTATGCAGGAATTCTTTCAGCGCTGTCAACTCAAGTGACTCAGCAAAAAACCTAGAACAACCCGTCTGCTTCTTTAAGGGAGCAATCACAGTCATTGTGTTAACAGGTCTTTTGTAACTGTTTTGTCCTACACACAAATTTATACTGAATATTTGGCGTCTTGCCAATAGAGACTCATAGCAGCTGAAAGAAGACAACAGAAAATAGTCCCTAAGGAGATAAGCAAGTCACTGCCTTTTTGCATCTGACCACAGACTCCGGACAGAAGTGTTTATTAAATCTGGCAGAATGTAAAACCTTTATGGCTTTTCATGGAAGCCTCGTGTGAAGTATTTGCAAACACAGATCCACTTCTTCATACCTTTGGCTCAACAAACTAGGCAGCTTCTATTGTACCTCTGCTACATCAGTATCTTGGAGCAGAAGAACAGTTTTTTCCTGACGTTTATCTTTTGAAAGGGAATGTAATTAATTTGTGATTGCTGCATTCATTTTATAGATGTAATATCTATTTTGCTTCACAGACTCGGCAGTTGTGACAATGGACCTGCCGTCCTGCTCAGTAAGTGGGGCATCTCATGAATACTGTGAAAGAAGCCCACCCCAAACCCTGTAACAAGTGCTATTCCACTGGGAAGGTCCAGATTAATATGATGCTCCCCAATTGCTACCTGCATCTCTGATCACAGTATCAACCTTCTGTGCCATTGAATCCTCTGTGTTTTTTCTTTCCTTTTCATAGATGTTAATTTAAAAATAAACGATTTATGAAGGGGAGGGAGATAGAATAAATGTGTGAGTATCAGAGCAGTAGCAAGAGGACATCCCCAGATGATTCCATTTGCTGAAGCTCAAGCTTTGCAAGTATCAATTATATGACAGATGGGATGTGGTAGATTGTTAAAAAACTAATGCTCAACCTATTTCATCAATAAGTGGTTTAGCAATAAACAAAAATAGTAATGGTGTATTGTGGTAAATGCTATTGCTAATTGCTCTGCTCTAATTACCCAGAACTACAATAAAATATGGTATCTTTATTTTTTCACCATGAGCTTTCCTGCTGTTCTCTTTTTATAAATGTTTTCCTCCTTAACTCTTTGCTTATGGAACTTTTACGAATCTTTCAAGCAGCAGTTCCTCAGGGAAGCCAGCTAATTTCCAGTCCCTGAGCTGTATTCATGGACCTTTAGTGTCTACACATCCTGTGCCTACTGCTGTCACAGCAGGGATCCCAGCTGGGCCAGACATCTTCCAAATGGTCCACCAGGACAACTAGTCATTCGTCTCCACCATACTTTCTGCCCAAGAAGTCTGTTGTAATTGGTGCTTTCGGGAGCTTTGCCCAGTTGGAAACCATGGTAGATCAGAGGGAGAAAAGAAAAATAAGATTAGGGGTTTCATGCCTGTGGAGTCTTCCTTGGACAGATCATATTCTTCAACCCCCGGTACCATGTTCAGGGTGGTCTCCTATAAACAACTACCCACCACAGGGCTATAGTAAATCTTCCTCTTCTGGTTCCTCTAGCATAATGGTCTTATAAATCTGCTGGTCACTAGCTTTGGGTTATGAGTTTATCCCTTATGAACATGCCACATTCTTATTTCTGTAAATTACCCTCTTCGAGATATCCATTCTGCATAACAGACTTGTCCAAAATTTAGTGTCTTTATTAATAAACATTTAACTTTTTTCAAAACATTTTGTGTTGGGAATTCTGGCAGGACTTGGTTGGTCAATTCTTATGCCTCACATAGCACTGACCGGGTTCATTTGGTGGTGTTCAGCTGAAGGCTGGACTGGTCCAGAGAGTAAAAGAGTGCTTCACTAAAATGCCTGGAGTATTGGTGAGGCCTTCTAGAAAGCTGGGCTAAGGTGGGCACTTCTCTTTTGCCATGTAGTCTCAGAGAATTTCCATCTTGTCTGCCCAGCAGGGGAAGGCAGATTTCTTACATGGTAAATCTTACATGGTTTGAAGAGGTCCTCTCTTATTCGACTTGAACAGACCAAGAGATAAGCTACCAGTCCTTTTAAAAATTGGGCTAGTATCTGGCTTTATTAGTCTCCTCTTTCAGTATAACTTTCATTTCATCATATTCCCAAGTCACAGTCACACGCAAGGGGTTGAGATTATAAAAAACATGTACACCACAGGGCAGGAATCTTAGGGACCACCTTAGAAGTTTGCATATCACAGTCCTGCCAATGTCCCGAATGATCCATATACCTCCAGAATGAGAAATACATTCATCTCCCTTCCAAATGTTCTCAGGAGTCTCATTATAGCTTCAGCTCAAAAATCCAAGAACTCATCATCCAAATCACCTAAATCAGGTGAAGATGAAACCCTGGGGGTATAACCCATTAAATTCAGCGTCTGGAGCAAAATTTTTCTCCATCTGTGGAATCTGCGAAACTAATCAGACAAGTTAACTAGACTTAATGCTCCCACTATGCAGTGGTGAGACAGTACAGGATAATAGTAACAGACATTCCAGTTCTGAAGTGGGTAAAACAGGTGAAAAGGAATAACTGGTTCCTGGAAGCTCTGTAATACAGCTGGGCAAATAGTGAGTGCTTTTCTTTTTTTTTTTTTCCACTCAGTTTCAATGATTAGGAAAAATATTCTGGGGTCCAGGCTTTGCCCCCTGGGCCACTGATTCTATTCATTGAGTCATTTTTCCTTTTTCATGAAAAGTAGTAAGTGTTTGAAGCTGAATAGTTTTATCAGCCTGCTTGCTGCCAACAGAAGTCTGGTCTTATCTGAAAGGCTCCTTTCATTTCAAATTCTCCTGGCCTCTTTCAGCCCAAGCTAGCAGTATTTCTGCAGAAACAAATTTCTCAAGAACTTAGGAGTCTTCAATGGATTTTGCTGGGTTTCAGTCCATCAAGGCAAAAGTTACACTCAACAAATCTTTTTGCTCTTTTTGAAGCTTTAGCCAAAGGTTGTGGAGTCACACATTCAGTACATTGTTTATATCTTTTACTTTCTGTACATTGTGATGCCTTCACCTCTTAAAAAGCTTTCTGGCTAGGGAGATGTCCTTCCCAGGGCTAGTGGACTCTTAGAGATATCAAAGGACTCAGCCAGGAGCACGCCTTTGATATGTGCAAACTAACCAATCCAGAGCATATCTCCTCTATCTGGCCCTTACAACCCAGGAGACAATATTCATCTGCTTTAATCATCCCAGGATCAGCAGGCAGCTAGAGACCACCCCACGTAGCCCAAGTCCATTGGAATTATTTAAACTAGCTACTTCTAAAATGTTTGCTCTGTCCTGCCTTGCCTTTCCTGTAGAAATACCTATAGAATCTCTGGCCTAACCTTTCCCCTTGCTTCTCTCTTGGGCCACCTGACCAAAACCTGGTGTTTCCCCTGGGATGCCCCACCCCCTTTCTAGGACCTCTGAATATAATAGGCTTTTGTTTTCCTGAACCTCTCTTGCATCCCCTGTGAAAATTAATAAAGAAAACCTTATTTACGTAGCATCAGGTGGCCTGCAGGGGGAGCTCCCACATCCACCACTCTTAAATCTCAGACCCCACTGGAAAAGATGGTCACAACATTATTTTAGCTACTTTACTCCCAGCAGGAAGAAGAAGGCTTTCACCTCCACCACCTCCCAATAGCGCAGCCAATGAAAGGCTGTCACAACTCAGTCAATAGGAAGCCACAACACAGGGAAATGCCAGTTTACTCCAATGGACTTTTTTGCTTAGAACAGCCCTCCCAACTGGGTCTTTTCTCTATAAAAGACTGTTCATCTCTTTTGTTCTCCCATCTTGCCTGTGGCTCTGCAGTAGCTTCCATGTACCAGTCTGCAATGCTCTGTAATTCCTGAATAAACCCATTGTTTTGCTAGTATGTTTTATATTTTATTATTTTAGGTTGACACACCTATTGTGGCTGCATCCGACTGACAATCACAAAAAGAACACAGAACATTCAGCCTTTCTTTATGCCATACTATCAGAAATACTTCTTTTTTTACTTTTAGCATTTTTGTTATCTAGAGAGGCTGAGAATTTCCAAAATCATTAAGTCCTGCTTATTTTTTTTTTGTTTAATAATTCTTCCTTCAGTTTCTGTCTTGCACATTTTACTTGTAAGCAGCAAGGAGAAACCAGGCAGAACCTCTCGCACTTTGCTTAGGAATCTGCTCATCTATACATTTATATTAATCACTTACGAGTTCTACTGTCAATGTAACTGCAGCAACAATTCAGCTAAGCTTTCCGATGCCACTTAAAACAGGTCCCCTTTCCTTCAGTTTCCGGTAACATGTTCCTCATTTCCTTCTGAGCCCTTAGTGGCAACATCCTCAGTGTTCCTATTTCTATTAAGAGTCTGTTCAAGGCGATTGAGAGTTTCTCTCATTTGCTTCAATACTTCTTTCAGTCGCTATCCACTGCCCAATTGCAAAAGTGCTAACATATGTTAGGTACTTGTTACAGCAGCAAAGCATTTTGATCCCAAATCTGTATTAGTTTTCTATTGCTGTGCATTAAATTGCCACAAATTTAGTCTTAAACAATACAAATTTGCTATTTCACAGATCTGTAGGTCAGAAGTCCAAGCACAGCACTACAGATTCTCTGCTTAGGAAGAAAAGGCTGAAATTCAGGTGTCAGCTGTGCTGGGGTCTCATTTGAGGCTCAGGATTCCTTTATAAGCTCATGAGGTTTGGGGCACTTCTTTGTGGTCATAGGACCAAGGTTCTTATTTTCCTGTTGACTGTGATTCAGGAGACACTCTCAATTCCTACAGGCTCACAGCTCTGTACCATGTGTTTAATACCACCGGCACTCTTCTAACCTGGCTCTTTTCAACTTTAAGATCAGCAAGAGAATTTCTCTAATGTTTTGAATCTCTTCCATCATGAAAGGCTCGCCCCTTTTCAGAACTTACTTGGTCAGTTCAAGCTCTCCCAGGATAACGACCCTTTAGATTAACTCAAAATCCATTCACTGCATCTGCAAAATCCCCCTCAGTATGCAACAAAATTGTAGGATTGATAACCCACCATATTCAGTCCTACATACTTATGGGAGGGGGATAATATATGGTGCATATAGGAGGAGACACCATCTTGGGGGTCATCTTTTGCCCCCAGTTGACATCATGTAATTTCTATTGTGCTCTTTCAATGAAAACAGTCATGAGTTTCACAGATTCAAGGGGCAGGGGAAAAGTCCTCACCTTTCAATGGCAGCTGTCTCAAGTATGTGTGGCCAATTCTAACCCACCTCAGTCCATGTTCTGGCTACAAATTATTCAGATTTTTATGATATATGAAATATACTCACCCCTTTCTAAGAGCCACAGAGTCTTATCCCATTCTGGCATGGGCTTGATGCAAGATCTCATCATCTAAATCAGGCCCAGGTAAATGAAGCTCCTCAAGGGCCATTCTTTGACCATGGTTTCTCTTGGTAGGAAAAACTGACCTGTTTTCTACTCCTCACATATCAAAACTTACAATGGGCTGAAAATAATAAGATAATCATAATAAACACATCTATTTCAAAAGAGGGAAAATGGAAGGCACATAGCAGTTACTCCTCTGTAATAATTCTTAAAACCCAGCTGTGTGCATCTGGTCAATTTTTAATTAGGGCCCAGTCCTGCTCTCTGGGAGTGTTTCTCTGTGGCTTTTGACTCTACAACATGAAGCATCCCTCCTGTTCCAAAAGAAATGGTTAGTGTTTTTAGCTGAGTAGGGTTTCAGCATATTACCTGCCTCTAGTAGATGGAGGATCTCTCTTTTCATTTTGTTCCATTTCCGTCCCTTTCAGTCTAAGTCATTAAAAAAAGTGTTGGCTTCCTTTTTGGTCAAATTGTAATCCACTCCATTAAGTACAACCAGAAACACAAATTTCTTACAGAGGAACTTTCCTGTCCCTGGGTCACTGTGAGGCTGATGTGGGACTATGTTCATTTGCTGGGGCTCTGACTGGAGGGCTTCAACAACAGATATTTATTTTCCACAGTTCTGGAGGCCTGATGTCCAAGATGAAGGTGTCAGCAAGGTTTATTCCTTCTGAGGTTGTGAGCAAAGTCTCCTCCTGACTCTCCCTTGCTTCTGGTGTTTGCAAGTGATCTTTAGTGTAATTGGCTTGAGACTACATCACTCTAATCTCTGCCTAGACAGTCATATGGTGTCTGTGTGTGTGAGTTTGTCTCTAAATTCCCCCCTTTATGAGGATTAGGGCCCATCCTAATGACATCATTTTAACTTGGTAAAGACCCTATATCCAAATAGAGTCATGTTCTGAAGTACTTGGAGTTAGGACTTCATATGAAGTTTGGAGAAACATGAATTCAACCCATAACAGGGACACCATGCTTGATATTCTTAGAGGCCCTCATTTTTAACAGAAGCCACCTGCAAGGAAAATCCTTAATATTTTTGGAAGAACTCAGTCTTCCTTAGGCTATAAGAGCCTTATCGCCACATCCTGACTTTATCTTTACGCTGAGGTCATACTTTACTAAACTGGATTTGAACTTTGCCTTGAGGCCAGGTCTCACTTTGAGAGCCTTTTGCAAGCTAGGAAGACCATCTATGGCCTCTTAGAGGCTGGGCCAGAACTCAAGCAGTGTTTTTTTCTGCCATACTCCCTTGATCAAAGTAGTCACAGTCTAGTCCAAATTCAAAGAGAAGGGAATTTCTCTCAGTGAAGGAGTTTCAAAGATTTAGTAACCCTCTTTAACCCACCACAGCTTCTTGTAAACAAACCTTTGGAAAAAAATGATCCTAGTATGGATATTCTGTTTTCTGTTGAGAACTTGACTGATATTGTAATGGGTATCATAAGAGGTTTCTGGAAACAGATCTTTAAAATGAGATTTTGAATTTGAATTAATCGTACATTCAAGGTTGCAAAGCTAATCTGCTTTCTTTGGGAGAGGGTGAAATGGAATATGAATTACCTAGTGCATACAATCACATCATGATTAATCACAATGTCAGTAGTGATATTAGATGCAAAGCAGGTGGAAGGCGAGGTATTGGGGGATCATTGAATGTGTTAACTAGTTACCATGGCAAGACAAGCAATTATAAAACTTGTAGAATTATGTGTTCATTAGTAATGCTCAGTGAGCATCCCTAAGAGCAAAAAGAAAATTAAGTCTGTCAACCTATAACTATGAACAAACATGTAAACTTTAGAGCTCTGTGGTACCTTTGACAAAGTTTCTTACTTTCCTTAGCCACATGACAGAAGGGACTTAGACAAGTTGAAGGTCTGGGATAAGAGTTGCAAACAACGAAGCAATAATGATAAAAGTGACACCAATTCAATCCCACCAAGTCTCTTACACTAAGTCAAGTAAAAATAAGAGATTCTCAGAAAAGACATGGAGATATTTTTGAGCAGACATAGATAAGGCTGAAAGCTTGAGTTTATACATTTCTCTGCCCCTTGCTGGCAGAGCATCTCTTTTCTTCATGTGCGGAAAGCAGTTCAGTAAAAGAGCCTTCCCAAATCTGTGACAGGAAGTTGCCTCTCAAGTTCAACTGTATCATCTCATTGCCTTTGCTTCATATCAAAGGGTTAGATCCCAATACAGCCTAGATACAGCATAAGAGATAGCCTATCTACTGTAAGTGCTATAAGATCTTACTCTAAGTAAGGAAAGTTAGGAGTAATTTTCATTTTAATAGAAGGGACAGCAGTAAACCATTTTTGTCATGTCCCAGGGCTATTTCAACATTCCAACTGCTATGTCATATTATGGTCTGAGATGACCTTGATCTTCTTGGTACCCCATAGAATTTGGTGCTAGCTCATGTCATGATGACATGATAAACCATTTGGATTTTTGTGGTAGATAACATTATTGGCCCCAGTCTTTTTCTTCCCTTTTTCTAAGCTCTTTGCCATGTGACTTCTGTGTTCCTCTCATAGAAGTGGAGTATTTTTTGCCACGTGTTGATGTTAGACTCAGCTATGTCCCTTACCCTGGCCAAAGGCATGGAGGCACAAATTACAGAATGTCTGTTTAGATCTGAGGTTTGAGAAACCTTGTGTGCTTCCCTTGGTACATCACTTCCCTGCCGTCACCAGAACATGCTCCCAATAGCACGCTAGATACCAGGAGGGTGAGATACCTGTGTAGCATAGGATGCCTTCTGAAACTGATACACTCAAGCTGACACAGACTAAAGCAGAGGCATCCCAGCTGATCTATTAACTTAGTAAGAAGTGCTTATTGTTTTATGTCGTGATATTTTGTGGTTATTTTTTATGTAGCATTACTGAGCAATATTTTACTGATAGACTCAGTGGGCAGGAGACAGACCCAGAGAAAGTTAAGGATGCTGTTGTGTCAATAACATTTCTAAGGATATAGTAGTTTGGGATATGATGGAATATCTCTTTCAAAGTGAAAGAGAAGTTTCCAAACCCTGCTCTGTACACCATAAAGAGGTATAAATATGTAGTAGTCCTCTTAATATTTTAGCAACATATACAGGTGTTTCTAGTATGACATTTGTGATCCTAATAAAATAGATATTCTACAAAATTGTACACTAAATATAGCAAGCACATTTTATGTTTCTTACTGCTTTTAGTGCACTTTTCTCCCACACCTATCCTCACTACTTTTTGCCAAGAGCACCAGTAGATGACTGAAGTTACAGATGTTATTAGGACCCAAATGACTCATCTCTTTAACATAGGGGCTGGTGTAGGGTGAAAAACGTTCCTCTTCCCTTCCAGGTTCTTTACCTAGTCTAATAATTAAATTGATATAAGATGGCATCGACAGGAGAAAGACAAATTTAGGTTTATACCTACAAGAGCCCAAAAGGCCAGAGAGACTCAAAAAAGGCAACTGAGGTTTATATGCCACCCTGAACCAAGGAGAAGGGAGCAGGAGTTTGCAGCTTCAAAGCGGGGAAAGACAATTCACAGGAAGATGAGAACAAATGTCTGGTAAACAAATGTTCGCCCTGCCATGAAGATTAGTCTTTCTGATATAGAAACTTGACTCTGGTATTAGCCCTCTTCCTGGTCCAAGCCACCTATTTAAATTCTTTTAGGTAGTTAAGGGAGAGATAAAAGAAAATCTTTCTGGGTCTTCTGGGTCCTAACTACCTTCAGTTCAAGACAATCCATGTGCAAAAGTGGCATATTTTAGGGTGAGTACTCTGCTCCCCCTCACTGTACTTATTTATTACAAGTTCTTCCCCAGATGAAAGGAATGAGTGGATGCTGGGCAGTAGTAAGTGTAAACGGTAGAAGATATCTGTGCGTGCCCTCTGGAACCACTCTTGCCCTCCCTGCCTGCTGAGGGAGTAGTGATGTGCCTGATACCAGAACGCCTACCATACCCTGTCTTCTGGTTGGCTTCAGCCAGTGGGAGTCATTTCAGGGGAATGGAGGAAGAAGGACATCATTTTCCCCCTGGCTTCCTCCCTTCACTCTCCTCCTCTTTGGGTGGCAACAGCTGTGCCACTACTGGCTGCAGGATCCTGAATTATCATCACTTTCCCTCTCCCTGCACCTCTATAAAAAGTCCTGCTGTAGATTAGCCCTCTTCAAATTACCCTAAATTGATTGTGCTGTTTTACTTATGATGATTGACTGACTCAGCAGTCTACTTACATGTTTGATAAAGTGGTCGATGCCTTGACTATCCTATCCTTATGTAATGTGCATTAGGAAAGTAATCCTATCCTTACATCCTCAGTGTGGAGGTGCCCTTTAATAAATAGTGTTTGAATAAATGAACAAAGGAATGTATGAAGAAAAATCATCCAAAGACATTTAGAATCAATGCTAGAGGGAACATTTAAATGGAGGAACACAGCTTCTTAGCCAGGGCTCTGGCTGGCATCCACATCACTGAGATAAGTCTTTCCCTCTATGTGCCTTCTCTTTGGATCACATGTCCTCCAGGATAATTCCTAACTACACTGAGTTTCAGGGGCTTACATACCATCTAACCTCATACAGGAGTGAAAAGGAAACCTGAGGGGAAAATCTGGAGCATTCTGATTCTAGAATCTGCAGAAGCTCCACCACTTAAAAAAATCCCAGGTAGAAGTTTTAGCAGACCAAAATGTTCTCATTCTTGGAAATACCATGGAGCTGAGCAGTGATAACATGGAAGTCCAGTTCTAGAGGATGTTACATAAGACCTTGTTTGTGTTGGGGAGGAAAAACTTTTCTTCTACCCTTCAAGGTTGTAGCTGGTCTAAGAATTAAATTGACATGAGACAGATTAGCAGGAGAAAATCAAATTTAATTTAATTACATATGCATTGGAGAATCCATACAAACATGAGATCTGAAAACAGGCAAAGTGAAGTACACAATTGACCCTTGAACAACATGGGTCTGAACTGTACGGGTCCACTTACACATGGATTTTTTTCAATAAACATATTGGAAAATTTTTTGAAGATTAGTAACAATTTGAAAAAACATTTTCTTTTCTAGCTTACTCTATTGTAAAAATACAGAATATAATACATACAGCATATGAAATATGTGTTAATCCACTCTTTATATCATCAGTAAGGCATCTGGTCAAATGTAGGCTATTAGTAAAGTTTTGGGGGAGTCAAAAGTCATACTTGGAGTTTTGACTATATAGGGGCTCCACTACCCCAATGTCTGTGTTGTTCAAGGGTCAACTGTGATGTCACCCTGAATGACCTGAGTAGGGTAGGGGCCTGGGACTTCAAACGAAGGAGAGCTGTTCACAGGAAGGTGAAAATCAGAATATGCTTGGTAAATAAATATCTGTCTTGCTAGAGCACACAGAAATAATGGGTCGTAATGAGAAATTTTAATAGATGTTGTTCAATTCCTCCACCCACCACACCTACATCATACCATAATGTAGTTATCTCTAGTGATATCGCTCTTCCTAGAGCAGGTCCTACATCTAACTTATTTTTAGGCAATTAAGGTGAAGGTCAAAATTTGCTTCTGGAGTCTTTTTGGGCCTTAATTATTTTCAGTTCAAAATAACCTGCATGCCAAAGTGGCACATTTTGCAACAGCATGTCCTTGGCCCTTATATTTGTGTCTTCACCAAACCTTTGGAAAGTGGAGAGTATGATGTTTACAAGTGGAAATCAGCCAACACCCTCAGGAAGCCTAACTATAGTGAGGACAAACTTTTTTTCAATAAATATATTTTCAGAGTCAGAGATTGCAGAGGACCTACTTTTATGCATAGTGATGCTGCAGAGCTGGTCTGATAGATCAGTCCACATACTTGACTTCCAAGACATTCCACAGAAGAAATCGCCCTCTCTCTCTTCAAAGAGGCTGATCTTTTGTGGATGCCTGGCATTGAGGAAAGTTGACTCTGAAGTACATACAGATCATACATAAAGATTTCATACCCTTTTTTCTAGATAGAAAGCACAGAACTTATACTAGTACAAGTCTGTAAGAGTATAATGTTGCACCATATAAAACATTTTAGGAAGTGCTACAACAATTTTTCCTTTTTCTATATTGTCATCATGAAAGTCCAGTAAAGACAAAACAACTCCTTAGGAACTTTTAGGTTGTTTTTGGAGTGTTACACAGATCCAAAATATTGCAGATCAATATTTAAGCTCTTTGGGATTTAAAAACAACAGCAAACAGAGAAGTTATAGAGCCTCTGAAATAATAGCACATACATAGAATCCTTCACAGTGTGACAACCATCACATAGGTACAATTTTGTGTTGCCTTTCCTTCAGAGTATGTGAAAGAACAGTGAATGCTTAGGAGAAGTAGTGTATTTATGCTCTACCTTTCAACACCTGAAGAGACTGATACCACATCAGAAGAAAAGAATCCAGGGAAAAGGCTCATCTGGAATTAGGTGAGAGAGAAGAAGGAAGCATTACCAAAGGGAAAGAAAGGGCTTCCTCTTTCCACATTGAGAACAATCCAAGGGGAAAGACTCATCAGACTCAGATATTAATCAAGCTACTTTAATAGCCTTTTCAGAGATCTAACATAGGGGAGATAAATCTCCATGGAGCAACACAGCAGAGTTGCTGGGGGCAGGGACAGGTGGTGTGAATTCAGATGGCAGTGTCACTGAGAGGACACAGACTCTCCCTGGTTCTCTTACTCTGTACTCTGTATTGATTATCTAAAGACTCTCATTTCCTTTCTTCTTTCTTTTCTATTTAATGTCTTTGCTGCTTACATGAAATCTGTAATGTTCTCTGGTATGGCTCTGAAAGATAATCTTATACTGGAATTGCAGAGTACAAGAAATCACCATTAGAAAATTATTAAAACTTCAAGAAAATGACCCCTACTAACAGGATAATGGGGCCCACACATGAGAGCATTCAGGTCCCTAAAAAAAAAATACCCAAAAGCAGGCAGTGAACCTCATAGCCAACAGCAAAAAGCAATTTATATGGAGCGTGGAGGCATAAAGTGCACTGATTAAATTAATAAGAAATAGTTGGCTGTTCTTTACACCTTTTTTCTCCAATCAGAATAGGTCTTTAACTGTGAAATGGTTTAGACTGGAGATGGAGACATGAGAAGACAGAGGCAGCAAAGGTGAGCTGAGGACTCACTGATTGAGACATGGGAAATTGCAAAGGAGTCTAGTTAATGCAGAGAAAGTGGAGATGAGAGAAAAGCATGAACATAGAGCCAGAATGTACACATGAAAGTATATAGAAGACCATAAACAAAGAGCTCAGGCAGTTGTCTGGGGGCAGGAGAGGGGAACCAGAGAACCACTTGGCTTGTTTAATTGAATAACAGGGGAGGAAGAAGGTGTTTGTAGGTCGTTACAATCAGTAAGGAAAAGCTGTTGATTGAGGTGTTGAGAGAGTGAGGGTAGAAACCTGCCATACCATTTTAATAACATTTGGTAAATTACCAAGTCTCTTTGAGGGAGATGCCCTGCAGTTGGATAATCTGTAGTCTTTTTTTAAAAAATAAGATTTGTATTGCCTTCCATTTTCAAAGGGGATTTTCTGACTTTGCCTCCATTTCTGCTTTAGCCCATGGTCAAGTATGAAATTTGATTATAGATTAGTACATATACTGACAAAAAATATTGAATGAAGTGAATGTATGTATTTTTTTTCATTTCATTTTAACCATGTGGTTAAATATGTGAATATATACTACATGGTTAAAAGAGATATTGCCATACTTAAAAAAATTAATTTAAAAACTCCATCCTATAACTTGTTTTGACAATATTCTGCTTTTAGTCTTATATCATCTTCATAAGCATTTCATTTACCTAATGAAAAACATATTTAAAGTAATGAGTACACAGTGTTTTAATTTGCATATGCAAATACATTTAATCACTAGGAATAGCTGGCAGAAGGTAAGTGTATACATGTAATTATTTCAGTGACTGCCCATTCCTTCAAGTTTATGGGAATGCTTTATAGCAGGGATTAGAGATTAATTCTTTTTAGGGGAAAGAGACTAAATTCTTCCATGTGGGAAATGACTGTAATGATAATAATAGCTACCAATTATTGATCCTACTTAGTGGTATGTGTGGTCCCTATCTTTTTTTGTTTCCACACAATACCTAAACAAAGCAGAGTTATTACCCTCATTTAGAGATGAAGAAATTCAAGTTCAGTGAAGTGAGGTAATTTACTGAAGGTCACACATTAAATAACAAAGCTGGGATTCAAAACCAGATCTGTTTGTTTTTAAAATCTGACCTCTTTCCACCATAAGGAGAAAACCTTTAATTACAGATTTGTGCTACCAGTCAAAAAAATTTTCATTTTATAATGCTTTATATTAAATTTGCAGGTTGAGAGATGGGATTGGCAATGGAAAGTGGAATTTTAAAGAGTAAGTGAATGTTAGTAATACCACCCATTTACATAGATACTAGGAGTATTTTTTTTTAACTACATATGTTGAATATGCCACATATGACTTCTAAATGGAACTTGAGATTAAACATTAATAAAATCATAAAAATGGTGTTCCTCAGTTTCTAGTTTGTTCTTCCCAGGTATCAGTGTAAAGAAAGAAAATGAAAATCTTTATGGATCAAGATGCAACTGTAGCTCTGAGACAATGCAGAATATACTATGAGGATGAAAGGAATGTTCTAGTTAGCTTATCTCCCATGTAAGGAGTTACAGAAAGCCAAAAGGGGACACACATCATGGTTCCCAAATTCAACAATAATATTCCTCTGATTAGTTTTATGTATTAAAAAAATGGGTAGCTAATGTTAAAGAAAAACTTCAAAAATAATTCAAAACTTAAGTTTTTAAAATATCTTATATAGTTCTTACTTCTCTGAGAGTGTCAGTTTACCGATCGTCACCACACAGTCTTTACCATACATCCTGAATGACCAACATTCCCTTAAATTTATATCCATATTGACTTGACTCCACACATCTGTACATTACTGTTCTCTGTTGGACAAACCATTCCCTAACCTCACCTAGAGCAGCACTACACTTTAAGATTTAATTTTATTTGGAAACTTTATATCTGGTACAGCAGTCTTTACTAAAAGCCCCATCTCTGATTTCCAATTATACCTTATGTGAAAGCCTCCACATACAAATCCTCATATATTTTGTGATCATTGTTGTCTGGCCTGGTAATTTACCAGCCTTCTTAGAGTAGAGTTGCATTTTTTAATGTTTGATGCTTTATTGGGCACAAATTAGAAGCCAAATAATATTCTCAAGTTAAATATTAAATGAAAAAGTAAAAGCACAAAATATCTGCTGCTTACCATACTTTCTATTGTTTATTTAATTTGTTATTTAATTTGTTAATATGGTTATATACATTTTTGTATAGTTACAACTAAATGCATTCATTTGTTATCACATGCCTTTGTATCATTAGCATTTATGCATTTGTTCAAATTCTGGTAAGATTATAGCATATCAATTGATGGACAACCAGGTAGATACCAGAAATGATCAGGAGGAAGGCAGCAGGTTCCATCAGGCTTCCAGAAACTGGGGAAGCAGGGATTCACATGGCGACGACATTTTTACTGCTCAGTGGAGCAGTTACAGATTTATATTTCATCAATATCTGTCATTCAGAAAAGATCTGGACAGTTTAGGACTTTTATTACTGAAGTATTTTTGCCTAGAGCCTAGGATCTTAAATATAAACATTTTTGGCTTATTTTCTCCTACTATTTATAGGTTTATAGCCTCTGATTAGGACTATTTGAGAAGCAATGGAAAAAAAAAAAGAGAAAAGAAACATTTGCTCACAGATTCAAAAAAATAGAGGAACATCTTTGTCTTTATAACTACCAAAGATCCCAAATCATTCATACAAAGGGACTATTTACTTCATGAGGTTAGGGTCCTCATCTTAACTTCACCTGCCATAATGGTGCCGAGACCTGTGAAATGCTACCTTACATGACAAAAGGAATTTTGCAGATGGGATTAAATTAAGTCTCTTGAGATGGTACATTATCCTGGTTACTTAGTTGGGCCAAGTAATCATAAGGGCCCTTATGAGTGACCCCAAAGGGTTAGAGACAGGAAGGAGGTAAAGCAGAAGCAGAGTGTCAGAGTAATGTGATACTGATTTGAAGATCTTATGCTGCTGGATTTGAGGTGGACGAAGGGGCCATGAGCCGACATGTGACAAATGCAGACAGGACATGAGGGTGATGATCGGAAGAAAATGATTGTAAATTTCTTACACTGTTTATGAATTAGTGGAGTATTTCTGAAAGATATAATAAAAATCGAAGATGTATATTGTATATAACCAAAAAGACTATGAAGGACATAAAAAAAGTAATTAAAAAATACTTGATGCACTGAAATAATGCAGGAAAGAAGGAATAGATGTACAAAGAGCAGATGTGATAAACAGAAATCAAATACTAAGTTGACAGAACTAAAAGGAACTATTGCAGTAATTATACAAACGTAAATAAATCACTTCTCTAACTGTAAGACAGAAATGATAAGACTGGGTAAAAAGCAAGAATCAATTAACTTAGCTGAGTATTGGTGCTGTAACAAGTTACCACAGACTTAGTAGCCTAAACAACACATACTAATAGTTCTGGATGTCAGAAGTCCTAGGGTTGTGTTCCTTCTGAGGGTCTATGGGATAATCTGTTTCCTGTTTTCCAGCCCCTAGAGGCAGCCTACATCCTAAACTCTTGGCTGTGCATCAACTCAAGCTTCTGTTTTTGCCTTCACTTTTCCCTTGACCCTGCCTCCTCGCCTCCCTCTTTCTCTTAGGAGGATTGAACCAGTCCGGGTAACCCAGGAGACGCCCTCCATCTCAAGATCCTTAGTCATGCTGCAAAGTCCTTTGTTCCTAGTAAAGTAACATATTCACAGGTTCTACAGATCTTGGAGGACATCCTTCTGGGGGCTGTCTTTCTGTCATAAAGATTGTTTATAAGAAATATATTTTGAACATAAACATAAAGCAGGTTGAAAGTAAATACCATATGAACACTAAACATGACAAAACTTATAAGACTATATTAATACCAAAAAAAGTAGACTTCAAATTAAGAGTATTACCAGAGATAGAGGGGTCATATGTAACAATAAAAGTATTAATTCATCAAGAAGATAAAGAAATCTTTTATGTTTAAGAAACTATCTAAGCCCTCAAATACATGAAACAAAAAGTGGCAGAACTAATGGAATATATATATATACAATAATATTGAAAATGTAACAATATTCTCTCTGAAATTGATAAATATGTAAAAAATTCAGTAAAGATTTAAAGGACTCAAACAACACTATAAGTCACTCAACCTCATTCTACCTTAAGTTACACTTCATCTAACAACAAAAATGCAAAATTAGGTCACTTATCTAGATCTCAATCTGGGCCAATGAAACAATTCCCAATAAATTTCAAAGGACTGAAAATCATATGAGAATATAATTCATGATCAAAACAGTCTTATATTTAAACAAAAGCAACAAGAATTTTGAAAAGCTTCAAATATCTGGATATTAGCAAACACTTATAAGTAAGCCATTGGTCAAAGAAGAAATTGCAAGAGGAGTTAAGAAATTTTAAAACGATTAATTAAATACAATGGATCAAAAGTTGAAGGAAGCTGCCAAAGTCATGCCTCAGAGAGAAGTTTACTCTTTTAAATGCTTATGGTTGAAAAGCAGAAAGGTACAAATTCAATGATGTATGCTGCCACCTTAACAATGTAGAAAAAGAAGAACAAAGTGAAATCACAGTACATAAATGAAAGGTAATAAAAAACAAGAACAGAAATCAACAAATTAGAAAAGAGACAGAGAAAATTAACCCGTTTGTTCTTTGAAAAGAGTTAAAAATGTTAGGCCTCCAGTAATGTAGACAGATGTAGAAGGAAAGATAAAATAAAATACCAGTATCAGAAATAAAAGATACTATTTTCCTCAATAATAAAAAGGATAATAATTGGATATTATGAACCCATTTATGTTAATAAATTTTAAAAGTTACATGAAATGGACAGAATTTTTTAAAAACAAAAATCAAAACTAATACACCTAGAAATAGGAAATAGGAATAGCTTTCTATTGTTAAAATTAAATTTATAGTTAAAATAACTTCCAACACAAAAAACCTCCAAGGCCTGAGAGTTTCACTGGTGCACTGTGTTAAACAGTAATGAAGAAATAATGCTCCCTTTATACATACTATTTCAGAAAATAGAGGAGGAAGCGCACTTGCCAACTCATTTTATGAGGCCAGTGAAACTGTGAAACCGAATACAGACAATAATATTGCATGGAAGGGAAATTACAGAAATATAACCCTCATGACTACAGATAAAAGAAAAGCTTGATATTAAAAATCAATTTCACTATACATAAAAAGGATACAAAATATGTAAATAAAAATTACAGACATATAACATCATGACTACAGATTAAAAGAAAAAATTTAAGATACTAAAAATTTCACAATACATAAAAAGAATGCAAGATATATAAATAATCAAGTAGGGTTTATGTAGAACATACAATTAACATTGGAAACTTAGTATACTTAACTACATTAACAGGTTAAAAAGAGTCATGTGATAATCTAACTAGATGCAGAAAAAGCATTTGATAAAATCCAATACTCTTTCAAAATAAAATATTTTAGGATACTAGGAACTGAACTGAGATCTCCTTGATGTGAAACAGAGTATTTACTGAAGCCTACAGCTAACACCATCCTTAACAGGGAAATACAGAAGGCTTTCCTTTTAAGACCAGTACAAGAAAACAATGCCCACGTTTACACAACATTGTACCAGAAGTTTCAGCTATTTCAATGAGGCAGGAAAAATAAACTAAAGAAATTAAGACTGGAAAGGAAAAAAATCGAATCATTTTTATTTTCAGATGATATGATAGTGTATGTAGAAATCCCAAGGAATCTAAAGAAAGGGAGAAACTACTAAAATTAATAATCGTATTTAGCAATATTACAAGGAACAGTTTCAATATATAAATATCAATTGTATTTCTATGTATTAGGAATAAATAATTTGTAAGAAAAAATGTGAAACAATAACATTCTAAAACATTAAATACTTAGGTCTACATTGAAAACTGTAAAACACTTTTAACAAAAAATTAAATGCAATCTAACCCAATAACAAACTACCCCATGTTTATGGATTGGATGTCCCAATAATATAAAAACATCAATTATCTTAAACTGGCCTTTAAATTAAATGAAATACTAATCCAAATTCCAAAGCAGGATTTTTTTGTACAGATTATCAAACTGATTCTAAAATTTATATGTAATACAAATCACCTAAATTAGACAAAACAGCTTTGAAGAAGAAAAGCAAAAGACTAATATGACTTGACTTCAATACTTACTATGCCGTGGTAGCAATCGAGATTAGGATGTGGATCGCGTGGGTCAAAGCTCATTATACTGCAGATTGTACTGTACCCTTAAGATACAGTTCACAATTAGATTTTGCCTCAATAAGAAAAATGTCAAAAGCCATAAAAAGTAAATTATCAAAACATATCAAGGAATCGCTGAATTCTACTTAATCTCTATATATTTGGGCAGAGTCCCCTAAATTTCCTGAGGTTTATTTCTTAATCCAGGATAAAAATGCAACTGAGCAAAGGTTGCTGTTGAAGTTTATTCACAGAATTGAAAAATGCAAATCATCTTCCAGTCCTCATCTAACTAAATTATTATAATCAGATGATATTTCCTTTCAGTCTGACCCAGGATATAGGATTTTAGGCATGACCACCCACTTCTCAAATTGTGTCTTCCACTGAGACCTAACCAAGAATGTGACTTCAAGGTCTAAGTTTCTGAGAACTGGCTGTCTTTTCTGTGTGGCCCTATTTAAGTTGGGCCTACACTTTAGGAACTGTGTTTGAGATCTTAATGTGGCTGCTGACCTGAAGGCAGAAATGGAATGTAGTAGGATAAACCAAGGGTTAAATATTATAATGTATGTAGAGTATTTATCAGTTTATGACATACAGCAAAAACTATAAATAGCAGCTCTTATTGTAGTTACAAGAACTATGTTTTTACCTACTAATAGTTTACAGTGTGAAAGGAATTGCAACGTGAACTACAGCTATACAGACAAGCAGAACCTCGTGTGATAAGCCAGACCATTTGGAATTTACCTAAGGTCAGTGGGTTTTGAGAAGAGCAGCCTGTGCAGATTTCCCTTTTAGAAAGATCGCCCTGACAGCTCTGTGACTGACAGACTGGAAAGGATGTGAGTTAGAGAAGGAGTATCATGGTAATTGACAACCGCAGAAATGCAGGCAATACATTTTAAATCTTCCTGAGCTCCTAGCATTGGGAAGGCACTGAAGAGGGGTATGGTAACTGTTAGGGAGGCAGACCATCTGACAGTCATTAGGAACTGGAGATGGAGCGTGCTAGAAAGAAAAATATCTACAGAAGCTTTCAGATTTGGTTTGCAGGGTTCATGCCACTGTTGGCTGGAGACCATGCCCAGATAATCAGTCCATTTGTGGGTCATTTTAATATCTCAGAGCAGAACAAACTAAAAGACTCAAGAAGTCTTTAAATGTGAGGCAGCTGGGGAGAGATGATCAGTAAGCAAATGAGAATGTGACTGGAGTTTTGAAATAAATTCAGAGCTGGGCATAATCTAATTTCTTTTTATAATTTAGCTGCTTTAGCTCACTAGCAAACTCAAGGGTAGGGTACATCACCTACTGTCTGGCTTCTTTCCCATTCTTCAGTGAAACCTCCAAATCCCATGTGTATATATATATATATATATATATATATATATATATATATATATATGTTTTTCCCCTTGAATTATAAAATGCAGTTTCGCTGAGTGAGGCCATTCCCTTTGTGAAATTTATCTGGTGCCATCCACCCCACTGTTCACTTCTAATTCTACTTTTCAAAAAATATTTCTTAGTCTCTTTCATTGTTCCTATTCCGTCTCCCTACTCAAAGGTCATGTTCTTATTCAAATCTTTCTTGTTCAGTTTATACAGTTTCTTTCATGTCCACATTGTCAATGATCACATAAGCAGCTATCAATTTTAACTTAAGCTCATTGCTTTTACCACAGTTATGGACTGAAAACGTTTCACTGACTATTTGGCATGTCCTGTTTTTTGGGCTATAGGCACCTCAATATGTCCTGTCTGAAATTAACCACATGGTCACCTCCCACGTTATTTACTTCTGTTTTCCTAGCTGTCCAAGACAGACATCTCAACACTCACCCCTCAGCCTCACCTCTCATGGGACAGTAAGTTCCTATTTTAACCCTTAAATCATTGATTTAATCCTTGACATAAACACACTTTGAAACAGACTCTGAATGGGTCCTTTTGCCTCATAAGTAACTTCACAATCAAAATATTATCCTTGAGCCAGCAGCATCAGCTTCATCTGAGAATTTTCTAGAACCCTATTGAATAAAATGCTAAGGGTCAAGCCCAGTAACCTGGGTTTCAGGTGATTCTGATTCAAGTGTGAGCAAGGCTGTGATTAGCAGCACCAGCATGATAATCTGTGTCATGGGTTAGGATTCAGGCAACGTGGATTCAGGACACATGTTTGCATAAGACTCTTCGCCTGTTGTATTCTAATTTCTTCATCTGCTAGTTAAATGGGCTCAATTAAATGATCTCTAGGAGAGTTACAAGAACGTTTCTGAATGCTATCTAGGCTATAAGCCCTGTGCTAAGTGTCTGCATGCATTTAGTACTAAGAAAGAGTACATTGAAGTAATTTAGTCCTAAGTAAGAGTACATTATCCCCATCGTAAGTGTGAATAAACTGAATTGCAGGGACATCACTTCCCCAAATCACCCAACCACCCAATGAGTGCAGGACTCATGAAAGCGAGTACCAGTGAGCATTGTCTCAGCCTTTGCACTCTCCTGCCATTAAGGGTCTCTGGTCTAAGAGTGGCAAGAGCAATCAGAGTTGCTAAGACCCCTAAAACATTGTATATAACATATATATATATATATATATATATATATATATATGCATCTCACATAGAATATAGTGTACATTGTATTATATTTCACATATGTGTTATATGATAGGCCAAATCAAGTGAAATAGTCTCATATTTTAGTGGGCACAGAACTGTTAAACTCAGAAAATTGGACCATGGATGATGAGTGGCACCAGGGGGTTGATTCCCATTATGTTCCCCACAGGTAAAAATGTACTTGAGGAGAATTTCTTGGGATAAATATGCCATCCTGCATATTTAAAAAGAACATTTAATCTTGTCCAGTAATTAGTCTGCAGATGTGTATTTCAGGATTGAGTGAGTAAATGAGTTTAAAGAGTTTGCTAATTTTTGTGGAGAACCAAGGGCAACTTTGTTATTTTCAGAGGTTGGAATGTAACAAGGCATTGGCACATTTTTGTACCTCAAAATAAAGAACATTTTTTTAATAGTTGAAGGAAAGTTTAATTGTGAAAAAAAAACAGGTATTTTTTTTCCCTACAAGCACAGGATTTCTTTAAAGAAATTCATTTTTATAAATAAAAAATGTTTATTTTATTTTAAATATATAAACTATATATATTGCTCCTCTGATTTTTCTAGGCACTGGATACAACAGGCACAAAAATATTGGTCATTTACTGTATCTATTTTTTCAAGGAATGGTGAGAGATTCAGAATGAGTAGATTTTACACTGTGTAGGGAGATACTAGGAAGATGCATGGGGTATTTGCCATATATATGTAATTTTGCTGTACACAGTCAGTCAGTCAGTTAGCTGAATGGCAGAAAGCCTTTCCTTCTTAGCCTGTTCTCACTAGAATATCCCATTCTCCTTGGCTGGAAACAGGATTTACCAGTTTCATAAACCTGACACCTAAAATTAGCTGTGGACATGTCACTTTTCCTCTCCTTGAATATCTGATCCATCACCAGCTGGGAAGCTCTTACTTTACAATATTCAAATCCAAACACTTTTCTGTATCTTTACTGCCACCACCCTAATCGAAAATACAGTTATTTACTACTGGCTCAGGCTTCTCCTTTATTCCCTGTGTTCCTGTTGAGAAATACATTACAATTACATTATGAGGGTAATACAGTTTAATCTCTGATAAAACCAGATGGTAATATATTAATTCTCTATTGCTGTTGTGACAAATTCAGTGGCTTAAAACTAAACAAATTTATTCTTTCAGTTTCTGTTGGTCAGAAGTCTGGAAGGGCTCAACTAGATCCTCTCCTTAGGATCTGTCAAGGATGAAATCTTGGTGTCTGCAGATGTAGAAAATGCTTACAGTTACCCAGGTAAAAAATGACATTCATTTGAGCTAGTGTAAGGACAGTGGTGTGGAGGAAATTGTGGAGCATTTTAGAGAACACAGAACTCTCAGGAACTTGTAACAGGAGTTACAAGTTAAAATGAACTTGTAACTGTTAATTAATTTATAACAAGTAAATTAAGCAACCAAGTAATGATGCTCAGTTCTCCCAAAAAGCAGGTCTGATCTGACTAGATTCAAGTATGTCTTTCTTTCCTTATGGACAAGGATATGGTCTTCACTTTGTAAATGCCCCATGTATCTTCCTGCTATCTCCCTACACAATATAAAATCTGCTCATTCCGTACCT
Source organism: Manis javanica (assembly GCF_040802235.1). NCBI lineage: Eukaryota > Metazoa > Chordata > Mammalia > Pholidota > Manidae > Manis > Manis javanica. Next base: position 69,157,139 of record NC_133162.1, read on the forward strand.
CTCATCATTCTTCGAAGAAATGGACAAAGTGACCCATATTTTTATGCCTGCTGTTTCTAGTTCCTGGAACATAATATCCCACCTTCTCTGCCTGGAAAATCAGAAAAAGAACCAGCTCAATGTCACCAACTTCATGAATCCTTCCCTTACTGGCCCTTCAAAAAATATATTCATTCCCATTTGTGGGCTTTCATGTCACTCTGTTTATCTCTGTTATCACATGAATAATTGAGAAAGGGTTAGAATTATGTACATCTGTACTTCTCCAATGTATTAGGGATCTCTAGCAAAACAGAACAAATACGATAGATAGAGATAGACAGATAGAGATTTATTCTAGGGAATTGGCTCCCTGAATTCTCGTAGCTAAGGAGTCCCGTGATCAGCAGTCTGCCAGCTGGAGGCCCCAGGAGGCCTCAGGGTGTCCTTCCAGTCCAAAACCAATGGCCGAGAACCAGGAGAGCCAACGGTTTACCAGTCTGAGAACAGGAGAAGACCCACGCCCCAATCTGAAGACGGTGAGACAGAAAACATTCTTTCTTATTCAGCCTTTTGTTCTGTGCAGGCCTCCAACAGATGAGACGGGACTCACCCAGCAAGAGGAGGGCAATCTTTCTCCATCTTCTGATTCAAGTGTCAGTTCCATGCAGGACACCCTCACAGACACACCCAGAATAACGTTCAGCAAATATCTGAGCACCTCATGTCTCAGTCAAGCTGACATATAAAATGAGCCAACACATCCATCAGCACTGTGATTTTCAAATTAGGGATACTATTTTACCATATCTCTTTATTTCCTGACAGTGCCAGGTACAGAGGAGGTGCTCAGTCAATACTTATTAAATAAATATATAATTTTTATTCATATTATCAGTATTCCAAACACCCTGGGTAAAATAAATACCATAAAATGCGAACTCTGTGTGATAAGAACATCATTCCAGTACTGACCTGCTTCCTGGTTTCGGGGCTGCACATGTTTCCCAAATGCACCAGAGCTGACAAACTTAAAAGTAAACAAAAAGACCTGCTCTTTTGTTTACAGTATATACTCATGGAATGAATAAATGAAACCCCAGTTAAGAAAAGATCTGTTAATGTGTGTGCTGACCACATACTGGGTTCAATTTCAGCTTTTCATCTGTCGAGCTGAGTTGTGCTGCTTTGTTTTCTCTGAAAAGGGAGGACTTTGCAGAGATTCTTCAAAGGGTTCTGGAATCCCTCATCAGTTCCAATTAAGCTATTTTCCCGCTGACTCATTTAAAAAGAACACTTAGGTAAATAATAACCCTTCGTGTTCTGCCCTTTCACTTAGATCCTTATTAATAGAGATGATTATTATAGGGTGTCATGTAAACAATTAAATCACACCAGAGAAAATTCCAAAAACCTTTTGAGATCAACCTTACCCATTTTGTGCAGTTTAAATACACTCAGGATGGTATTTTCTATGCTACAAAAACCCTCCTTAAATAAAACTGGCTTTGGTAGATTTGATTTACAGTGAGGCAATTGGCATGCATTATGATCCTGAGATTTAGAGATGTAATTATAATCTGGAGTAGACATTCAAGAATATAAATAAAATGGAAAGAGAGGTAAAATCTATGAACTGTACATTAATATGCTAAGTTAATATACTGGTATATAAAGGGAACTTCCAGCCAAGTCTGTAGTGAGACCCCAAACAACGAGACCTTGCATCTTCCTATAGTGGAAGAAAAATGTTATGCATATGAATACTCTTGTAACTTTTTTTAGTCATTATATGTATTTCATGTACTGTATGAAAAATATAGAACATATTCAGTCTTCCATTGGGCCAGATTTTGTCATGCTTATTATATATGTTATGATATCCCCAAAAGGCCATATCAAAATAACATAGCTACAAGATAGTCCTTGTTTGAACAACATAAATCACCGAGTTTTATTCTATTGAGCAAATAATACTACCTTATAATTTCCCCATGCTTAGAGCCCCTTAGAGTGAGTACTCAGACCACGGATCCTGTCCTCCACAGGTCTCGGGAATGGGACACTGTGGGTGTCACGGTGGATGGCATTTTCCCATGGATTCCCACGGGCTTCAGTTGGGGATAGCAGCTGAGAACGTGCATCTACAGTCTCTCTAGAGACTCCCAGTGTCTTGGCAGACTGCCTAGCTCATGTGCCCTACCCCCACTCCCCCATGGTTTAACTGGTTGTTAAAATGGAAGTGCTTCTCACTGATAGAGCAGCAGCTGCCCTAGCACCTGAGTGACTCTCACCTCCCAGCCCCATTCTTAGCCCCTTTTCTGAGAGGACTCCCCATGAGCCATGAAATAGAGGAATAAAATTTGCACGGACTCTGTTGCACTGCTCTAGCCAGCATCTGTTCTGATAGTCTGTAGCTGTACCATACCAGGAGGAGTAACTGTTTTAAATACACTTTCGGTGTACCAGACAAGGTGAGGTCCTGCCGAGGAATGATATGTGCCTATCTGAGCCATAATGAAGTTCCATCTCAGTCTCTCGGAGGATGCCCAGAGCGGAGAAAGCCACACAGGAAATAAATCTCTTTTTGAATAGCATACGCATTCATCTCTACCAGGACCGAGGATCTCCTGTGCTGTGAGTCCATCATCTTCGGGCTGGCATGGTGTGTGCTATCAGCCCTCAGTGAACCACTCCCTCTGCAGAGCCAGTCCTAACCCTCCGGCTCCAGTTCACACTGTTATGACTGGCAGAGTGATCACTTGAGGGCCTGGAGAAGTCAGTGGCTGCTGGGAAAGGACATTAGGTTAGGTATGGAGGATCATTAAATCGAAACTGTTTCATACATCTCAGTTGATGGAGATTCACTGTACTGTTTGGTAGCTTGTTGTTTTATGACTAACTCTCTCGTCAAAGACAGGAGCAGTGCTAATAGAAATAAATTACATTTGTTTCATGTTCAAGAGTCTAATTGTTGAAATAGTATTTCCCTCACTTATGTGACAATATACTGTGAAATAAGAGGTGGAGGGAATACTGGAAATGCTTGAGGTAGTCCTCAGACCCTTTAAGGAGCTTTTTCTATAGCATTCTTAAAACATGGCCATCTAGTCACATTTGGTAATTCTATAGAAAGGGAGTCACAGTTTTACAAAGAAATACTAACTTTTAGAAATAGGTATGCATTACAAGGTCTTCCTTGTGTTTGCACAGTTCGCTGTAGTTCACAAAATGCTTTCACCCACCTTACCTTATGGATCATCATTACAGCCCATGCTGGGATTCAGGCTCATTGTATAGGACATCTACTCCAATTGTCAGAACTTGGGAAATAGAAAATGTAGGCAATTAAGTGAGTTAAATCTGACCTCAGTAGAGCACTCCCAAGAATTAAAAAAGAATCTTCCCATGATTACTTCATTCCCTTAAATATCTCACTTCTTCATGAAAGCAAGACATAGCTAACTGTTTTCCTCATGGTGAATAATTCAGCTAAAAGAAGGTTCGATTAAGAGTTTTCTCTATTACAGCCATTATTGGTCCATGTCCTCTCACTACTCCTTAATCCTTATTTTTAATCATGTTTCAGACTTTGCTAGTGGCAAAAGAGAAATATATATCCCCCTAGAGAGTCCAGATGTGTGTGCACATGCACACTCTCACACACACGCATGTGCACACACACATAAGCACAAATTCATTTGTCCACTATCAAACTGTTTGAAAACCATAAGTTCACAGTACTTGAAAATTTACTATAGAGACATGCATTTCATTTAACAATGGCCTCTTGAAAACTAAAATACAGTTTTGTCATTAACTTTGGTGTGAACGTTGATAATTTAGTCAAATTTGTTACTTTTATTTTTTGTTAGCACTTGGATATTTAAACAGGAATTTGGGTTTGGTAGTAGAGGGAAAAGAAAAAGTAGAGAAAGGTGGGTTTTCACCATATAGTGCTTTGGGCAAGGGGACACCTTGTTTGGGCTAGCTTTAAACTGGGGAAAAAGGAGAGCAACAGTCAGAGCAGAGCAGAGAGACGGAGAATCATAGACAATCTGCCATTATGGCAATGGCAACATGGCAAAATCTGAGATATAGGTTTTAAATATTCAGCAGCAGTCACAGTGGACATTTCCTCAAGGGGCTTAAGGTCCAGATGGGGGATTGGAAGTGTGATTTAAAAATTGAAAAAGCACATAGCCCAAGTCATATGTATGAACATTTGAAACTTGAAATAGTTTGCTAAGTTATAGCATGTAAGAACTAAAAAGATGAGCATACATGAACAGGAAAAAGAACATATTCTATGTAGGGAGCAATTCATGATAAAAGCTTAAGTCCAGTATTTCTCCAGCTTTTATTCATTCATCCAATCCATATTTATTAAATGTCTGCTATGTGCACAATGCAGGGCTGGTAGTGTCTGAAGAGGAGTGGCTAATCTACCAGGCAGAAATGGAGAAAGTTTTCAAGGCGACTGTGCAAACCCTTTGGAATGGTTATTTTCAGACCACTTCCAGAGACTTTTGAAAACCAAACTAAGCCCTTTGATTTTCATCCATTAGGTGTTAGGAAGACAAGCCATGTTTCTTTTCTTTTTTGAGAACAGACTGTACCTAAACCTCCACTCTTAAAAGAGCCCTGTTTTGAAATGACCAACTTAAGGAGAGAGGTTTCTGAAGAAACCATGCTATTTTCTTCTAAAATTTTAATGCTCTGCTCTTTAAATGGCATTTCTAGAGAAGAATTCAGTAAAATGAATGTTGCCAAAAGGAACCTATAATTCCCTAAGGAAGCAATATTAATTAGAGAAATATGTGCCTCTGAATTCATCCAATTTGCATTTCATTTTATGGTTTATTTTTTGCAAACAGTTTACTGAATGATTGCAGTTGCAGATGGTTAAATTATTACCATCAGATGGCTGCCATGGCTGATATTACATAAAAGGATAAATTCTGGTTCTTTTTAAATAGTAGAAAATAAGTCTTCGCCTTAAAAAAGCAGGGGAGTGAGGTGGTGGTCTCTTTCCACTATGGCTGGTCTTTGATGGCAATTAGCCCAATACACAGCAACAAGAAATTAATCTGTTGGAAGACCCAGGTTGGCCATGAAAGCCTGCAAAATCAAGGTGCCCCTTTTTATCTATAAAGCAGCTACCCCATCTATTATAACTCCCACTGATAGGACTGTCTTTAATGGACTTTGTAGCTAAGTAGTTCTTATGAGAAGATGCTAGATTCCAGATCCAGCCCACTGTTGTGACAAAACACATTCCAGTTTGCCCAAGATTGTCCTGGTTTTAGCACTGAAAGTCCCACATCCTAAAAGCCCCTAAGTCCTGGGAAAACTGGGACAGTTGATCACTTTACCCCAGGCTCACAGTCTTTATGGACAGCTGGTGTCAGCATTCAGCACAACATTTTTATGTGTATGTGTGTGCAAGCACATACACATAGATACACACAAAAGATACACACAAAGATACATACACACAAAGATAAAGGGGGTTCCAGAAAAGTATGTAGGTCATCCATTCTCCATTCTTCAGTAAAAAGAGCTTCATTCAGTACAACCTTTTAAAATCTAGAATGTTCTGGGCTCCGATCATTGGTTTATTTCTGTTAGTTAACAGCAAGTGAAAGATTTTATATATGAATGCTATCCACTAACACTGTTCAGGTAAAAGCACCCCTTATAAAGTTTTCACAAATTAATAGAAAAGTCTTTTTAAATGATCTCCATTTATAGAAGAGCATTTGTAATTGCCAAATAAAGTTGTTGTGACAAGCAACTGAAGTTTGGCCTCATTCCAAATGAATGCCAGGGCAATTCACCTAGATACAAATAGACAGCACTAAATCAAGGGCAGATTTTTTTTCAATGTTGATTATACATTCAACAGATTCTTGTTAGATTTTTCCTCTTTTCTAGACTCTCTATTGGGCTTGGGAGTGATAGCAGAAGATAAAAAACATAAAGCATTATAATCATAAATATGCTAAGATTAAGAGAGAAGCCGAGCAGCAGGAGCCAAGTGGGCGGCTGTGGGTACAGCTGCGGCTGCGGATGGCAGGGAAGGAAGGAGAAAGCAGCCGGACCTCAGGTCTGCAGCCTGTGTGATTCCACAAGCCACATGAGAAGAATCATCATCAGGTCTTCACAGTGAATTCGTTGACTGAGGATATTAGGCAGAAGGAAATACTAACTAAATTCCAAGATTTCTGTCTCAAGCACCCAGCTCTGTGGTTTTACCATTCCTTAGAGATGACAGGTCAAAGGAGGAAGACAGTGAATTTTGCTTTAAAATGTAAAGACTAATTGACACCAGTGGGAAGAAGAGTAGTTACATAGTTGCCACAAGCTACCTACAAAAATGGGTCAGGGTACCCTGAGTAATGCGGGATGGTGAGATCTACTTAACTTAGTAAGCTTCATGTTCCTGACAATGTACAATAGGGCTAAAACAAAAAGAACGAACAACTGAAAACCTGCTGTCTTTACAGAGTCTAGAGAAGGTGATGGGGTCTTTCACAGGCATAAATAAATTTTTGTCTTACACTTCATTGACAGATGAATAGTAATCAGAATGTGGAAATTAATAATATAATCTATACTTCATTTTTAGACAATTGCTACTCAAATAATTGTTGGCTAACTTGCAGCTAAATTAGGGCATCTTGCTAGAAATGGAGAATCTAGAACTTCACCCTACCTGGTGAATCATAATCTGCATGGCAACAAGACCTCCCAGTGATTGGAATGCACATTTAAAGTTAAGAAGTACTGCTAAAAGCCACCCTTAAAATCTTTCTTTTGCTTCAGAGTATGATTCTCTCAAGAAAATCTAAACTACCTGCAAAAATTTGAGAAGAATATAGTCAAAACAGTGAGAAAACCTGACATGTTACAAAGAACAGGGATGTTTAGCCAAGAGATAGGATAATATACCAGAAATGTGGCTTTTTTCTTCAAACTACTCAAGGTCTGTCACATGAACTTAAGTGTTAAAAATAGGACCAATGAGTAAAACAAAAACAGAGAACATGAAATGTGTTTAAGCTCAACATAAAGCAGAATCCCTAAGAGAACAAGGTATCTAAATATTTAAGGGAGATGATGGTAGTAGTATCTGTAAATTCTCTAACATTGGAGATAAACAGGAAAGGAAGGAAAGAAGAAATCTATTGGTATTTATTTTGTCAACTAATATGAGCAAGGAACCTCACTGTGTTTTATATGTTTCTAATTTTACTGGATGTCTGCCTTCAAACCATTACAAAAGATAAAAAGTAAAGAAAACATAGTGCAAACAGCAAAAGATGAAATAATAGAAGCTCAGACTGGTTTCATTAACCCTACTGGCTTGATTCCATGGCAGTTAGAATGGCCCCCGAGCTTTTCTCTTCCGTTTTACTGCTGCTTTCTGCTGCTTTGTCTTGGGGCCCCCATCCCCTCCTCCCAATGCTAACCACCACATTTTTCACCCAATTTTTATCTTTATTTCCTACATGTGGATGCACAGGTTCTCTTCCATTTTATTGGCTGGCAATTTTGAAATCTTTAAGTGGTGACGGGATTTGAGCATGGTTTATGTTAGCCATTACACCTTGTCTGAGTTGGAAACTGTGCAAGGTGTGGGGATGTCTGCAAGGTCAAGCTTCAGAGCTTTTATTAGCTTTGGGTCTCATTTGGTTTCAACTTGCACATTGATAGTGCCTTTCTTTCCTGTGACATTTCCTTCTGAAAGAAGATGCTCTCCATATTTAAAACCTCAAAAGTGCACTGCATGAAATAACCCAGAAATGAATCACTGGTTGCTGTTTTATTACCAAGACTCATTATATGAATAATATGGGTTTTTACATAATAAATATGCACAATGGTATTTACAGTGAGTTGACCAGTAAGCATGTGGAACTTTCTTGTTACAAATTTTCATAAATGCCGTTAAAGAAGTAATGACCTTGTAAAAATCAAATGGAAAATAAAATTACTGATTTTTTTTTCTTCTCTTAATTCATGCTTCTGACTCTGGAACTGGATGGACAGATTTTTACTACAGCCAGATTGATCCAACACAATTCATGAGTGATGTCTTGGAAACTGAATAATGAAAGAACTTCTCAGCTATAGGAATCCAAACTTTGGTTTAAGTTGCATTGTTAAAATTTTTCTCAGTAGCACCTTCATTATCTAATCACCTAAGAGGATCAAAGTTCTGTCTTTTGAAGAATAATGAGAAGGGAAGAAAGAAAGCAACTGATAACATTACCTACTGTGTGCTAGGAACCTTAAGCATGCTATATTTAGTCCTCACAGTGATATTGCAATGAAGTGTTATTATCACATTTTATACTTGAAGAAACTGAGCCACAGTGATATGAACTGGTAGCTTACTGTGTTTGGCATATTGCATACATGTTGGGTTTTTAATCTTCTGAACAATACTGTAAGGAAGGAATCACTATCTCCATTTTGTAGACAAAAAAGGTAGTTGCTATAGGTGAGTCTCAGTTACCTATATAAAAAAGTTTCTCAACCTTGACAATACTAACGTTTTAGAATGAATAATTCTTTCTTGTGGAGGCTGTCCTATGACTTGTATGATGCTTAGCTGCATCCCTGGCCTCTACCTGGTACTAGATGCCCATAGCACCCCCTTCCTCCCAGTGCCTCACCCTGGCAATTGTGACAACTAAAAGACATTGTCTAAGGGGCACTATCACCCCCCAGGTAAGAGCATTAATACATAAGAATAGCCACTGTGAGCAGGGAGGTGGCGATAAAGATGACAGAAAGGAAGGCAAGGTGGAAACCTCCTCAGAAAGTCAAGTAAAAGAAGAAAATACAGCAAATACAACTAAAACTGAAAATGACCTGAAGACTGCAGAACAGACTACCTACACCTGGGGAATAAGATAAAAACTCACAGAAAAAGGTAAAATGGCAGAGTCATGATCAAGCAGGACCCAAGCCCTCCCCCTACCCCAGGCTACAGGTTAGAGAAAAAGAGACAGAGCAGCAAGGAGTAGGAACACAGGATCACTACACACCTGGCACTGGAGGTCTGTTCTGGGAGCATAAGCCTACATTACAATGGGTTCTGGTGATTAGTAAGGCTGGACACCAAGAACAAGTGGAACCCTCAGGGAGGCTGAGACTTCAGCCACTTGTGGAGAACAGGCAACATCCACTGGTCCCCCTGAGACAAAAGCAGAGGTGGCAGTTTGAAAGTCTTGCCAGCAGTGGGAGGGGGGCCAGAGGAGTAAGTGTTGGGTGGAGCTCTCTCCTCAGGAGAAAAGGCAAATGGACAATACCTTTTCATCCCTCCCTTGGTCCAATAGGTCAGTAATTCTCAGGAATCCCAGACACTTCATCCCCCTCACTGGCAACACAGCCCCAAGCCACCTCCCTGCATATGCTGCCAGTGAGCCAACCCACTTGACACAGCAGCAGCGTTAGACTTTATTGCCTGGCAGGCAAAGGGAAACTCTCCCAGCATTCTTGGCTCTGTTTCAGCCCAACTGGGGAGGTGCCTGCAGGAGCCAGCCTCAGGGCTCCATCCTCCCCTCAGGTGTCCAAGGTGGCTGCTATGCATCTTGCCCTTCCCCAAAGCTGTGCAGTGGACCTACCCACCCCATTGACCCTGCAGCTCTGACATTGCTGCAAGGCAAGCAGAGGGTGGCCCTTCACACAGCAAACCCAGCAGAAACTTCTGCTCTGAGCCCAAAGGCAACTGAAGCAAACTGTCAGCAGTGTGGACTCAGACCACTGTGAAAGACAGACAGAAAGGTCGCCACACCCATTGTATGCCTACAGCTGAGACTCCCACAAAATAGAACCAAACATTAGTGAGTAAAGAGTCTTGAGCTTCTGGGCACCATAGGTTGCATCCTTCATAAAGCTATTATGCCATAGGTCAGGAAGCATAGCAGAGCCATCTAATATAAAGTAAGAAACACAGAAGCCCTGACAAAATGAGGCAGAGGAGTATACTCCAAACAAAACTACAAGACAAGACAAGAGGGCTAAATGAAACAGAGAACATCAATCTTCTTGATAAGGATTTCAAAGTAAAAGTCATAAACATGCTCACAGATCTACAGAAAAGAATTCAAGATCTCAGGGAGGGCTTAAACAAAGAGATAGAAGACTTGAAAAAGAGCCACTCAGAGCTGAAAAATACAGTGTCGGAAATGAAATAGACAATGAAGGGATTTAAGAGTAGATTATTTTAGGTAGAGGAGACAGTCAATGAGATGGAAATTAGAGAACAGAAACATGATGAAGCTAAGGAACAGAGAGAGAAAAGGATCTCTAGGAATGAAAGAATAATAAGAGAGCTGTGTAACCAATCTAAATGAAACAATTTTCACATAATAGGGGTACCAGAAGGAGAAGAGGGAAACAAACTGGTAGAAAGTCTCTTTGAGGAAATAATTGTTGAAAACCTCCCCAATCTGGGGAAGAAAATAGACATTCAGGTCATGGAAGTTCAGAGAGCCTATAATAAAAGTAACCCCAAGAATATAACACCAAGACACATAATAATTAAAATGGCAAAGATCAAGGATAAGAAGAGAATACTGAAAGCAGCCAGAGAGAGGAAAAAAATTACTTATAAGGGAAACCCCATCAGGCTATCAACAGATTTCTCAGCAGAAACTTTACAGGCCAGAAGGCAGTGGTAAATATTCATATAAATGATATATTTAATGTACTGTAACAGAAGGACCTCTAACCAAGAATCCCCTACCCAGAAAGATTATCATTTAAATTTGAAGCAGGGATTAAAAATTTCCAGATAAACAAAAGTTGAAGGAATTCATCACTGCTAAGCCATCCCTACAGGATATGTTAAAGGGAATGCTGTAGATGGAAATGTTCCTAAGAATAAATAACTTTCACCAGTGAAAATAAACCCACAGTAAAGGTAGTAGACCAATTATTTATCAAGCAAGTATAAAAGTAAAAAAAAACAAAAGAAGTAAAATCAAATATTCACAAAATCAGTCAAGGGATACATACAAAGTGCAGATTATGACATCTAATACATTAAGTGTGGAGGAGGAAGAAGAAGAAAAAAAATACCTTTAGATTTTTTTTGAAATAGAGTAATCAGCAATTTAACATAGACTGTTATGCAGTAAGGAAGCTATCCTTGAACATTTGGTAACCACAGAACTAAAGCCAACAATAGATACACACACAAAATAAATAAATAAATAATAAAAGAGAAATCCAATCACAACACTAAAGAAAAATGTCAAACAACGAGAGAAGAGTACAAGAGAAGAAGAAAGGAACAGAGAGGAGCTATAAAAGCAACCAGAAAACAGTTAATAAAATGGCAATAAGTACATATCTACTAATAATCACCTTAAATGCAAATGAACTGAATGAACCAATCAAAAGACATAGAGTCACTAAATGGATAAAAAAACAAGACCCATCTATATGCTGCCTACAAGACACGCACTTCAGATCCAAAAACATACAGACTAAAAGTGAAGAGATGGAAAAAGTTATTTCATGCAAAGAATAGAGAGGAAAAAAGATAGGAGTAGCAGTACTTATATCAGACAAAATAGATTTAAAAACAAAGAAGGTAATAAGAGACAAAGAAGGACATTAGGTAATGATAAAGGGGTTAGTCCAACAAGAGAACATAACCATTATAAATATCTATGTACCCAACATAGGAGGACCTACATATGTAAAATATTAACAGAATTAAAGGGAGAAATAGACTGCAACACATTTATTTTAGGAGACTTTAACACACCACTCACATCAATAGACAAATCAACCAGACAGAAAATAATAAAGAAACAGAGGTACTGAATAATACATTAGATCAGATGGACTTAATAGATATCTACAGAACATTCCACCCCAACTCAGCAGGACACACTATTTTCTCAAGGGAACAATGGAACATTCTCCAGAATAGATCATATACTAGGCCACAAAGAGCCTTAATAAATTAAAAAGACCGAAATTGTATCAGGCAGCTTCTCGGACCCCAATAGTAAGAAACAAGAAATAAATAACACACAAAAAAACAAAAAAGCTTACAAATACATGGAGGCTTCTAAATAATCAATGGATCAATGAACAATTACAACAGAAATCAAGTGATACCTGGAGGCAAATGAAAACAAACACTCAGCAGCCCCAGATCTGTGGGATGTGGTGAAGGCAGTTCTAAGAGGAAAGTATATAGTAATACGGGCCTACCTTACAAAACAAGAGCAATCCCATATGAACAATCTAAATTTACAATTAACAAAATTAGACAAAGAAGAACAAATGAGGCCCAAAGTCAGTAGAAGGAGGGACATAATAAAGATTAGAGCAGAAATAAATAAAATTGAGAAGAATAAAACAATAGAAAGAATCAATGAAAGCAAGAGCTGGTTCTTTGAGAAAATAAACAAAATAGATAAACCCTGGCCAGTCTTTTCAAGAAAAAGAGATTCTACACACATAAACAGAATCAGAAATGAGGAAAGAAAAATCAATATGTACATCATAGAAATACAAAGAATTATGAGAGAATACGATGAAAAATTCTGTGCTAACAAGCTGGATAACATAGAAGAAATGGACAACTTTTTACAAAAATACAACCATCCAAGATTGACCCCGGAAGAAACAGAAAATCTGAGTAGACCAATTACCAGCAAAGAAATTGAAGTGGTAATTAAAACACTCCCATAAAACAAAAACCAGGTCCAGAATTCTAACAAACATTTAAAGACGTACTACCAATCCTTAGAGTATTCCAAAAAGTAGAAGACGAGGGAATACTTCCAAACTCATTCTATGAGGCCAGTATCACTCTCATACCCAAACCAGACAAAAAGACCACAAAAAAAGAAAATTACAGACCAATATCCCTGATGAACATAGATGCAAAAATCCTCAACAAAATATCAGCAAACCAAATTCAAAAATACATCAAAAAGATCATCCATCAGGAGCAAGTGGGATTTATTTTAGGGATGCAAGGATGGTATTATATTCATCAATCAATCAATATCATACAGCATATTAACAAAAAGAAGGATAAAAATCACACGATCATCTCCATAGATGCTGAAAAAGCATTCGACAAAATTCAACATCCATTCATGATAAAAACTCTCAACAAAATGGGCATAGAGGGCAAGTACCTCAACATAATAAAGGCCACATATGACAAACCCACAACCAACAACATGCTTAACAGTGAAAAGCTAAAAGCTTTTCCTCTAAGGTAGGGAATAAGACAAGGATGCCCACTCTCCCCACTTTTATTCAACATAGTACTGGAGGTCCTAGCCACAGCAAACAGACAACACAAAGAAATAAAAGGCATCCAGATTGGTAAGGAAGAAGTTAAACTGTCACTGTTTGCAGATGACATGATATTGTATATAGGAAATCCTAACGTATCCACCTAAAAACTATTAAAAATAATAACTGAATTCAGCAAAGTTGCAAGATACAAAATGAATATACAGAAATCTGTCACTTTCCTGCATACTAGCAAGGAAAAAGCAGAAAGAAAAATCAGGAAAACAACTCCATTTACAATTGCATCAAAAAAAATATAATACCTAGGAATAAACCTAACCAAGGTGGTAAAAGACCTATACTCTGAAAACTATAAGACACTCATGAGAGAAATTTAAAAAGACAGAAATAAATGGAAATCTATCCCGTGTTCATAGGTAGGAATAATCAATATTGTCAAAATAGCCATCCGGCCCAAAGCAATTTACAGATTCAATGCAATCCCTTTCAAAACACTGACAGCAATTTTCAATGAACTAGAATGAATAGTTCTAAAATTCACATGGAACCACAAAAGACTTCATATAGCCAATGTAATCCTGAGAGAGAAATACAAAACTGGGGGGATTATACTCCTTAAATTCAAGCTCTACTAAAAACTACAGTAATCAAAACAATTTGTCACTGGCATAAGGACAGACCCACAGATCAGTGGAGCAGAAAAGAGAACTCAGATGTAAACCCACACATATATGGTCAATTAATATATGATAAAGGAGCCATGAATATACAAAAGGGAAAAGACAGCCTTTCAACAACTGATGCTGTAAAAGCTGCACAGCTATATGTAAGAGAATAAACCTGGATTATTGTCTCACTCTATACATGAAAGTAAACTTGAAATTGATCAAAGACCTGAATGTAAGTCATTAAACTATAAAACTCTTAGAAGAAAACATAGGCAAAAATCTCTTGAATATAAGCATGAGCAATTTTTTCCTGGACACATCTCCTCAGGCAAGGGAAACAAAATAAAAAATGAACAAGTGGGACTACATCAAACTATAAGGTTTCTGTATAGCAAAGGACACCATCAGCAGAACAAGAACACATCCTACAGTGTGGGAGAATATAGTTGTAAATGACTCATCTCATAAAGGGTTAACATACAAAATATATAAAGAACTCTTAGACCTCAACACCCAAAAAACAAATTATCCAATTAAAAAATAGCTGAGGACCTGAGCAGACACTTCTCCAAAGAAAAAGTTCATATGGTCAACAAGCACATGAAAAGATGCTCCACATTGCTAACCATCAGGAAAATGCAAATTAAAACCAAAATGAGTATCACCTCATACCAGTTAGGATGGCTACTATCCAACAAGCAGGAAGTTACAAATGTTTGTGAGGATGCAGAGAAGTGGGAACACTCCTACACTGTGGGAATGTAAATTGGTGCAATCTCTATGGAAAACAGAACAAAGTTTCCTCAAGAAACTAAAAATTGAAATTCCACTTGTCACAATAATTCCATTCCTAGGAATTTACTCAAAGACAATAAAATCCTTGATGCGAAAAGATATGTGCACCACTATGTTTATTGCAGCACTATTTACAATAGCCAAGATATGGAAGCAACCTAAATGTCCATCAGTAGATAAATGGATAAAGAAGAAGTGGTACATATACTCAGTGGAATATTATTCAACCATGAAAAGAAAAGAAAAGAAATCCTGCCTTTTGCAACAACATGGATGGATCTACAGGATATTATGCTCAGTGAAATAAGCCAGATGGAGAAAGACAAATACCACATGATTTCACTTACTTGTTGAATATTAAAAAAAAAGCAAAAGAGAAGGAACAAAACAGCAATAGATTCTTAGACACTGAGAAATGACTAGTGGTTACCAAAGGGGATAGGCTGGGGCATGTGGTAGGGGAGGTGAAGGAGGATAAAGGGGCAAAATAATTCACAATCACAATATAAGTTGGTCACGAGGACGGTAGTACAGGATGGAGAATATAGTCAGTGATTCTGTAACATCTTTCTACACTGATAGATAGTAACTGCATAGAGAGGATGAGGATTTAATTATATGGGTAACTGTTGAAACACTGTGTTGTATATTTGAAACCAACATAAAATTGTATGTCAACAAAACTTAAAAGAAAAAAATATAGTCATTTCAAGTAAGTGACAATCCTAGGATTCTAATGGAGAATAAAGACTACAAATCCCTTGATCACTTAAATAATTACTAATGGTAATTATAGCTAATATTTATTTAGTGTATACTTATGAGATAGATATTATTATTATTCCTTTTTCACAGATAGGGAAACAAGGCTTGGAAAGTTTAAATCATTTCTCTAAGATTGAAGGCCTGTAAATGGTCAAGCGTGATTTTAACTCAACCTATTTTTTACACACCCTGTGCCCTTGTCCTCATAGGGCAGACAGTCTTGATGACCTATCCAGCAGCCATACCCAACCCCTTCCACCCTGGAGGAGGAGCCAGGGTCCCACCAGAGGGGCTGTTGATATCAGATTAGATTCTGCTTTCCTCACAGCTGAGCCATCAGTCACAGATCCGTCCTGACTGATGGCATGGCTACTGGTGCTGGACATTCTGGCCGTTTTCCTCTTGGTTAAAAGAAGAGATGAATCTTCTTCTTTCCCTACCATTTGAATCCTGACACACAGCATCTTTTGTGACCATGACAGAAAAGTCAGAATGTGAAAGCCAGGAGTTTAAAGACTGCAGGCAGAAGAATAATATCACTAGGAACCAAACTGACCCTGGACTGTCCACCTCCAAATGTCCATTGTGTGTGATAATAACATCCTATTGATTGTCACTTTTACTTGGTCATTAGTTCACTTGTATCTGAAATCACTTTGGCGTACATACTCCCAAGAAGCAAACCCTTTGGATGACTTTTATTTCATCTTATTTTGAGACTCAGGTGCATAAGGATTAATCTTATTCCTCGATTCCTGACACATGACCTCTTCTAGTGATATATCTTTGTTCCTTTTTATCCTCATTTCCCTGTCTCATTCCTTACAGGGCAACAAATCTGAAGGGTCTGATATGTACTTTTTTATTAGCGTGCATTTATGTCCAAATGTCAAATGGAGTTACAATTGCATGTGTCACTGATTTGCATGATAAAAATGAGTAATAACTAATATTACAGAACATTTACTATGTCCCAGACATATAGTTAAGTAATTTTCATGCAGTGACTTGCATAAAGCTTGCAAAAACCCTGTTAGATAGGCATGGTCATTTTTTAAATCTTGTGGATGAGGTAACCAAGGCAAGGAGAGGTACATAAATGACATTGAGCTATAGCTTTCATCCAGCTCATTATGTTTTTCAAGTATCACTTTTAATTTTAAGTCTACCCACACTGGTGCCTGCAGATACTGTGTTGACTGTGGTTTCATTTTCCATGGTACACAAAGCCACATGGACCATCCTGTACCCAAGTTCACTAATAGACCCCTGTCTATACAATATATAGAAATCTATACATCCAGGAACAAAAGCACAGGTTCACAGTGAACATATGTTATTTACTTTGAGTAAAACATGTAAACTGATTGGCTGCTCTGGACTTCATAGACACCAAACATGCAGGAGGGTTCTAACAGCCCCACATTCCTACCAACATTTGGCAGTATCCAGTATTGCAATTTTAGGGACTCTATTAAGATTAAAATATCTCATTATGTTTACATTTCCATTTTTCTAATTATTAATACATTTAAACATCATCTTATGATTTATAATGGGATTTTTCCTTAAGATTTTATCACTTAAAATGAAATCCATAATAACCCCCTCTTTTGCTAAAGATGCACACCATTTTTAAATTTAAAATATTTGTTATTTATTTTAGATGCACACTGTTTTCATTCTACCCAATGACCAAGTGGGAAAATTCTTTTGTATGTTAAATATCAACAACCTATTTATGAGCAACTAATGGATGAGACAGACTTGACAGTAAGAAGAATTATAGAAGAATGATAACTTCCATTTTGTTTTGTTTTGTTTTGTTTTTACTTTGGGACATACAAGAGAAATACAGAAAAAAGGATACATATTCATTGATGGGGAGATGTGCTAAGATTCTTCTGGTGTCATTGTGGTTAAGATTCTTTAGTCACTGAAGTTTCATTTATTTCCCCACTCCTATTGGAGGTGTACTCTATATGCCTGCATGGGGCATGGGAGAACCTTGCTTTCAAATTGCTCAGCCTGGCATAATTATACTGCATAATATAAGTAATGGTAAAGGTGCCATGAGTTGAGAAATCAAAGCCAGCTGAGAGATTGCTGCTCAGGGGTATTCTTGAGAGGATAATGCTTCTTTTTGTCACGTCATCCCATGCTTAATTAAAGAAAGAAAAAACAAAAGGAAGTACCCTTTGCCCTACATTCTTATCCTTGCCTATGTGAACACACACACACACACTCCCTCCATGCGTTTAATCACTGCCGTTGATAGCTGAGAAAATTACAGATGCAAGAGACAGCCAGGTGTTTGCAGAGCTACAGGAAGCCCAGTGATGCTGGGGCACAGAGGGCAGGGCAAGTGCGCGACAGGAGGTGCAGATGGGCAGAGACTGGCGGGTGGTGCAAGGGAGCCTGGGCTATTCTGCAGAGCTTCTGGGGAGCCAGGGAAAGGCTTAATGGAGGAGAGATTTGGTCAAAGTTTCAGCTCCATGGATGATGGGTTTGAAGGGGAGAGGATTAGGGAAAGAAAGTGACAATAGTCACTCAGAGGACCAACACTGAGATCTTAAGGAGAGCAGTGTCGAAAGGCACAGAGAAAGAAAGATTGAAGAAATAACATCAGCAGGATGTGTGCTTGGAAATAGGAGCCTGAGCAGAGAGAGAGGAGTCCAAAATGGGCCCGAGGTTCCTGGAAAACACAAATTATAGTGGGAAGAATATACAAGTAGGCTGATTTTTCAAGAAAGTGCACACTGATAAAAAAACAAAGGAGTCCTGATGCCGCGGGAATGGAGCCAGTGCTTGTAACTGTTGACCAGGTCTGGGCACTGGTGCATATGGTTTGCATAGAGCAACCATTTAATACCTGCAATGACTGTATGACATCAGTCCTTAATAACCTATATTTACGGAAGAGAAAATTAAACCTCAGAGCTTAGGTAACCTCATAAAAACCACCCAACAGAGCTGTGAGTCAAGCACAAGCAATGTGGTTTCAATCTGGGTTCCAGAGTCTGTGCATTTAGTGACGACAGTATGCTTAGAGTTCCAGCTTGATAGGCCCGGCTGAATGAGTGTTCATCCCACCCACACCCACACACCAGACAAGCTTCTTGTGCTGTTAGCCACCTCTCCTCCTTGCTGCTTGATTCCACCATAGGGAGAATGGCAGCCTGTGCTAAGGCTGAAGGCTGCAGGAACGCAGAGGGTAGGAGAGAGCATCTGGGCTGTGGTCTAAATGCAAACACCCTCTTGTTCTATCACCAAAGCCTTGACTACATTCTCAGAACTACCAATTCTGAAACCTCATCTGCAATATATAATTTTAGAGATGCACCCATTGCACTACATCAGTGTCCCCCTGTTAAACTTGTATGTTCTCCAGGTGACAGGAGAGAGGCCTGAAGTCTCCTCTTTTTTTTTAGAAGAATAGAAAATATAATTCAGGACACATACCTCTGTCTGGTCAAATCTATTCTACACATTAGCTCATGTAGTAGAGAAGTACAAGCCATGGATGCTATGCCTAGCAATCCTCTAATGTGGAAGACCTGCCTACACTCCCCCAGCCTACTGCCAGGAGGGCCAGAAGACAGCATTAGGTGACACAGAAGGAGGAGCATGACTGAAGTGAGGCCCTTGGACGGGGGTGGCCTCATTCCCTCAGGAACTCTAGCGGTGAAGTATATTAGAACTCACTCAGAAAATTTGGTTACCAGCATTTGAAGAGAGAATATATGAGGAGGTGTGGGCTTGCAGAGATAAGATGAGAAGTCAGTTTTGCATGTTTTAAGAGTGAGGACATCTGGGACAGCTAGATGGAAACATTCAGCTGACATCTGTGTCAGAGGGGAACAAGAGATCTGTGGGGAATAGTGTCTCAGGAGCTCTATTTCTTATGTTTATTTCTGTGTACTCTCTATTTTGCTATCATGACAGTCAATTTTCTCTTATTTCCCTGTAAAAAAACCTGTAAGATGTGTGTGTATACACACACACACACACACACACACATTAGTGTATCAATGATAGATTAACATAGCCAACAAAGAAATTTGCAAAGTAATGGAAAGAACACTGATGGAAGGGAAGGGTGGGAATGTATGGGCAGAACCTTGAGGAAAAGCAATGTGGAGGGGCAGCTCGGTGGAGCAAGACTTGGCTCAGCAAACTACAAGAGTTACCAGAAGGGTTTCACAGATAGAAGTGTGGAGTTTCAAGAACAAGAGTGGTGGAAATGTGTGTTAAACTATGGAGAATCAACAAGAGTAGGACTGAAAAAGACAAATCTGTCTCAACGTAGAAATAGTAGGAAGACTGGTTTCTTTAATGATAGCAGTTGACTGCTGATTGTTGTGAGTTTGGGAATGGAGAGATGAGGAAGTGACTTAATGCTCGATTAAATCAGGGGGAACAGTTTGACATTATTAAAACAATTTACTATTTTTGTGCAGTTTCTACAGTGTAACAAAATAAAACAAATAAAGACCTAGCTACTGATTAGCCAGGAGGAAATATAATAGTGTCTATCAACAAAAAAAATGACTGCATACCCAGAATATCTGAGAAAATTAAGGAAATCTTACTGAAACTATTAGGGTTGAGTAAGATGGTTGAATACACATTCTGTACAAATATATATGTTAATGGTTTTCCTATTCACCAAAATAATTAGTTGTGTGTTATAATGGAAAATTAATTGAATCAAAATAATACCATAAGTATAAATTACTCAAGATTTATCATAATAAGAAATAGATCAATGAAGTTATTTAAAAAATATATGAAACTTGTTTCAGGATGGTATAGATATACTATTCCATATTCCTCCTGATAAATACAATTACAGCTCTTGACATTACATCTAAAACAAACATAACATAACTCAGAAAAGTCAAGAGAAGAAGATAGAACAGGGTAAAATTATCAATACAACACCCGAGAAAGATTTAAATGATATGGACCTCATGACTCTTCCAGAAAGGGAGTTCAAAATTAAAATCATCAACATTCTAATGGAGGTACTAGAAGACATCCAAGAACTCAGTAATGAATTCAGGTTGGAGATCCAATCATTGAAGAGCACGATGGAAGGTATTAAAAGCAGATTAGATATGGTGGAGGAGACAATAAATGAAATAGAAACTAGAGAAGAGGAATACAAAGAAGCTGAGGCACAGAGAGAATAAAGGATCTCTAAGAAGGAAAGAATATTGAGAGAACTGTGTGACCAATCCAAGCAGAACAATATTCACATCATAGGGATACCAGAAGAAGAAGAGAGAAAGAAATGGATAGAAAGTGTCTTTGAGGAGGTAGTTGCTGAAAACTTCCCCAATCTGGGGAAGGACATAGTTCTTAGGCCGTGGAGATCCACAGATCACCCAACACAAGGGACCCAAGAAAGACAACACCAAGACACATAGTAATAAAAATGGGAAAGATCAAGGATAAGGACAGACTGCTAAAAGTAGCCAGAGAGAGAAATAAGATCACATACAAAGGAAAGCCCATCAGGATAACATCAGACTTCTCAGCAGAAACCTTACAGGCCAGAAGGGAGTGGCATGATGTATTTAATGCCATGAAGCAGAAGGGACTGGAACCAAGATTACTTTATCCAGCAAGATTATCATTTAAATTTGAAGGAGGGATTAAACAATTTCTAGATAAGCAAAAGCTGAGAGAATTTACCTCCCACAAACCATCTCTACAGTCTATTGTGGAGGGACTGCTATAGATGTAAGTGTTCCTAAGGTTGAATAGCTTTCACCAGAGGTAATAAAACCACTGTGAAGAAAGTAGAACAGCTAATTAGGAAGCAAATGCAAAATTAAATTAGCTATCCTCAAAGTCAATAAAGGGATAGACAAAAAGTACAGAATTTGTTACCTAATATATAAAGAATGAAGGAGGAAGAAAAAGGAGGAGAAATAGAAAAGAACCTTTAGATTGTGTTTGTAACAGCATCTAAAGTGAGTTAAGTTAGACTCTTAGATAGTAAGGAAAGTACTCTGGAACCTTTGGCAACCACAAATCTAAAGTCTGAAATGGCAATAAGTACATAACTATCGATAATCACCCTAAATGTAAATGGACTGAATGCACCAATCAAAAAACATAGAGTCATTGAATGGATAAAAAACAAGCCCCGTCTACATGCTGCTTACAAGAAACTAACCTTAAACCCAAAGACATGCACAGACTAAAAGTCAAGGGATGGAAAAAGATATTTCATGCAAGCAATAGGGAGAAAAATGCAGGTGTTGCAGTACTAGTATCAGACAAAATAGTCTACAAAACAAAGAAAGTAACAAGAGATAAAGAAGGACATTACATAATGATAAAGGGCACAGTCCAACAAGAGGATATAACCATTATAAATATATATGCACCCAACACAGGAGCACCAGCATATGTGAAACAAATACTAACAGAACTAAAGGAGGAAATAGAATGCAATGCATTCATTTTAGGAGACATCAACACACCATTCACTCCAAAGGACAGATCAACCAGACAGAAAATAAGTAAGGACACAGAGCCACTGAACAACACAATAGAACAGATGGACCTAATAGACATCTATAGAACTTTACACCCAAAAGCAACAGGATACACATTCTTAAGTGCACATGGAACGTTCTCCAGAATAGATCACATACTAGGCCACAAAAGAGCCTCAGTAAATTCAAAAAGATTGAAATTCTACTAACCGACTTTTCAGACCACAAAGGTATAAAACTAGAAATAAATTGTACAAAGAAAGCAAAAAGGCTCGCAAACAGATGGAGGCTTAACAACACGCTCCTAAATAGTCAATGGATCAATGACCAAATTAAAATGGAGATCCAGCAATATATGGAAATAAATGACAACAACAACACAAAGCCCAAACTTCTGTGGGATGCAGCGAAAGCAGTCTTAAGAGGAAAGTATATAGTGATCCAGGCACACTTAACAAAGGAAGAACAATCCCAAATGAATAGTCAAATGTCAAACTATCAAAATTGGAAAAAGAAGAACAAATGAGGCCTGAAGTCAGCAGAAGGATGGACATAATAAAGGTCAGAGAAAAAAATAAATAAAATTGAGAAGAATAAAACAATAGAAAAAATCAATGAAACCAAGAGCTGATTCTTTGAGAAAATAAACAAAATATATAAGCCTCTAGCCAGACTTATTAAGAGAAAAAAAGAATCAACACACATTAACAGAATCAGAAATGAGAAAAGAAAGATTACAATGGACCCAACAGAAATAATAATTATTAGAGACTACTATGAAAACCTATATGCAAAGAAGCTGGAAAACCTAGAAGAAATGGACAACTTCCTAGAAAAATAGAACCTTCCAAAACTGACCAAGGAAGAAACACAAAATATAAACAAACCAATTACCAGTAGAGAAATTGAAGCAGTAATCACAAAACTACCCAAGAGCACAAACCCCAGGCCAAATGGATTTACCTCAGAATTTTATCAGACATACAGAGAAGATATAATTGCCATTCTCCTTAAAGTTTTCCAAAAAATAGAAGAGGAGGGAATACTCCCAAACTCATTCTATGAAGCCAACATCACCCTAATACCAAAACCAGGCAAAGACCCTACCAAAAAAGAAAATTACAGACCAATATCCCTGATGAACATAGATGCAAAAATACTCAACAAAATATTAGCAACCGAATTCAAAAACACATCAAAAGGATCATATACCATGACCAAGTGGGATTCATCCCAGGGATTCAAGGATGGTAAAACATCCGAATATCCATCAACATCATCCACGACATCAACAAAAAGAAGGACAAAAACCACATGATCATCTTCATAGATGCTGAAAAAGCATTTGACAAAATTCAACATCCATTCATGATAAAAACTCTTAACAAAATGGGTATAGAGGGCAGGTACCTCAACATAATAAAGGTCATATATGATAAACCCACAACCAACATCATACTGAACAGTGAAAAGCTGAAAGCTTTTCCTCTGAGATTGGGAACAAGGCAGGGATGCCCACTTTCCCCACTGTTATTCAACATAGTACTAGAGGTCCTAGCCATGGCAATCAGACAAAACAAAGAAATATAACCAATCCAAATTGATAAAGAAGAAGTCAAACTGTCACTATTTGCAGATGACATGATATTGTACATAAAAATCCCTAAAGACTCCACTCCAAAACTACTAGAACTGATATCAGAATACAGCAAAGTTGCAGGATACAAAATTAACACACAGAAATCTGTGGCTTTCCTATACACTAACAATAAACTAATAGAAAGAGAAATCAGGAAAACAATTCCATTCACAGCTGCATCAGAAAGAATAAAATACTTAGGAATAAACCTAACCAAAGAAGTGAAAGACCTATACCCTGAAAACTATAAGACACTCTTAAGAGAAATTAAAGAGGTCACTTACAAATGGAAACTCATCCCATGCTACTGGCTAGGAAGAATTAATATCTTCTAACTGTCCATCCTGCCCAAAGCAATATATAGATTTGATGCAATCCCTATCAAATTATCAACAACATTCTTCAACAAACTAGAACAAATAGTTCAAAAATTCATATGGAAACACCAAAAACCCCGAATAGCCAAAGGAATTCTGAGAAGGAAGAATAAAGTAGGGGGGGATCTCACTCCCCAACTTCAAGCTCTACTACAAAGCCACAGTAATCAAGACAGTTTGGTACTGGCACAAGAACAGAGCCACAGACCAGTGGAACAGAATAGGGAGCCCAGATACTAACCCAAACATTTATGGTCAATTAATATATGATAAAGGAGCCATGTACATACAATGGGGAAATGACAGTCTCTTCAACAGATGGTGTTGGCAGAACTGGGCAGCTACATGTAAGAGGATGAAAATGGATCACTGTCTAACCCCATACACAAAAGTAAATGTGAAATGGATCAAAGACCTGAATATAAGTTATGAAACCATAATACTCTTAGAAAAAAACAGGCAAAAATCTCTTGGACATAAACATGAGTGACTTCTTCATGAACATATCTCCCTGGGCAAGGGATACAAAAGCAAAAATGAACAAGTGGGACTATATCAAGCTGAAAAACTTCTGTACAGCAAAGGACACCATCAACAGAACAAAAAGGTACCCTACAGTATGGGAGAATATATTCATAAATGACAGATCCGATAAAGGGTTGACATCCAAAATATATAAAGAGTTCATGCACTTGAACAAACAAAAAGCAAATAATCCAATTAAAAAATGGGCAGAGGAGCTGAACAGACAGTTCTCCAAAGAAGAATTTCAGATGGCCAAGAGGCACATGAAAAGATGCTCCACATCGCTTGTTATCAGAGAAATGCAAACTAAAACTACAATGAGATATCACCTCACACCAGTAAGGATGGCTACCATCCAAAAGACAAACAACAAATGTTGACGAGGTTGCGGAGAAAGGGAAACCCTCCTACACTGCTGGTGGGAATGCAAATTAGTTCAACCATTGTGGAAAGCAGTATGGAGGTTCCTCTAAAAGCTCAAAATAGAAATATCATTTGACCCAGGAATTCCACTTCTAGGAATTTACCTTCATAATGTAGCACTCCAGTTTGAAAAAGACAGGTGCACCTCTATGTTTATTGCAGCACTATTTACAATAGCCAAGAAATGGAAGCAACCTAAATGTCCATCAGTAGATGAATGGATAAAGAAGATACGGTACATATACACAATGGAATATTATTCAGCCATAGTAAAAAAACAGATCCTACCATTTGCAACAACATGGATGGAGCTAGAGGGTATTATGCTCAGTGAAATAAGCCAGGCAGAGAAAGGCAAGTACCAAATGATTTTACTCATATGTGGAGTATAAGAACAAAGAAAAACTGAAGGAACAAAACAGCAGCAGAATCACAGAACCCAAGAATGGACTAATGGTTACCAAAGGGAAAGGGACTAGGGAGGATGGGTGGGAAGGGAGGGATAAGTGCAGGGAAAAAGAAAGGGGGCATTACTATTAGCATGTATAATGTAGTGGGGGGGGCATAGGGAGGGATGTGCAACACAGAGAAAAGAAGTAGTGATTCTACAGCATCTTACTACACTGATGGACAGTGACTGTAATGGGGTTTGTTGGGGGGGACTTGGTGAAGGGGGGAGTCTAGTATCCATAATGTTCTTCATGTAATTGTAGATTAATGATAATAAAATGAATTTTAAAAAAAAGTAAAAAACAAATTTTAAACCAAATACCCAAAAATTTCTTGAGAAATTATTTTGAGAAAATGATTTAAATGTTAAACAAAGGGTTTCAATATGATAGAAAATATGGAACTAGGTCTGAATCTGTTTAGACAGATTGGTAGATAGGGTTGATGAGAAAGAAAGAGACAAAGAGAGAGAGATGTAAATAGAAATTACTTAATAAAGGTGACATTCAATATAGGAAGGAGTGCTTTGATAAGATTAAGAAAAATAAACAATAGATTCCCCAATATGTATCATACTTAGAAGTAAATTTCAGAGAAATTAACCTAATAATACAGTGGCAAAAGAACTAGTGTAAAGGAGGGCAGAGAGCATCAAGAGTCAGGAAAAAGGACTAATAACATTTAACCTAACTGCCTAAAGCATGGGCCACCCAGTTTTGAATAAACAACCCGAGGCTAAGCTTAGAAATGCGCCTGCTTTAAGTTAGATAACTACAAGTGGGCAACAGCCTGGGGGCGTGATCCGTGATAAGTCACGTAGACATGCTTGGGTAAGCAAGAGATAACAATTGAAGTGGTCAGGCAACTGGAGTGTTCCTATATAAGCAATACCTAAAGTTGCCTGGGTGTCGGCAGCTCGGACTCGGCCTGCGGGTCAGGGGATATGCTGTCTACCCCAGCTTGCTGGCTGAATAAAGACTTTGCCTGTATTTACATCTCCATGCCTGTGTGCTTTGTTCTCTCGGGAAAACCCTGAGTTCCTGGACCCTAACACTAGGGGTCCTTTTTATAATTTTGCTGCAGGGAAGGTCTTCTTATTTTTATCTTTTTTTTTAATCTTTAACTTCTTAAAAAATTTTGAATAGATAATCAACTGACATTATTTCTGATTTTAAATGAATAAAAAGGCATACATTAGAGTTTCTTTTCTACTTATACCCAATCCAGTTCTCCTCCCCAAAATTAACCAGGGTTAATGGTTTTGTGTATAACCTTCCAAACGCATTTTATGGAAACATAAGAAAAATGTCCACTTGTATTTCCTATTTTTACATAAACAGAAGCATACTATTCACATTTTTAACCATTTCTTTTTTAAAATTATTTGTTTCTAGAATGAAAATAGCTGACACTTACATAGCACTAAGCTAGGTGTCAGGTCCTTTTCTAAGCCTTTTTCAAGTATTTATTAACATAACCCTCATGACAATCTTATGAAGGGAGTGATATTGTCATCTTCATTTTTGAAATAAGAAAAATGATTTGCAGAGAGGTTAAGTTTACCTTGTTCAATATCCAACTTTAAAAGCCACACATTAAAAAAAGTTGCTTTAATGTTTTGATAGCACTCTGTATTAGTACATAAAGAGCTTTCTCCTTTTCTACGGCTATAAAGTATTACATTATATGGATGTACTATATTTATTGAACTAGTGGCCTGCTGATGTTATTTCTATCTTTTGTTATTTCAAAAAAATGTTGCAGTGCATACATTTGTAGATACTTCTCTTTGCATTAGTTTGAAATACAAAATAAATTTGCTAGAGTACAATCACCAGGTAAAAGAACACGAACATTTGTAATTTTGACCAGTAACTGCCAACTTGCTGTTCATTTGGGATTGCATCAATGTATACTCATGCCAGCAATGGAAAGAAAAAAGGTTAGAAAGATATAAAACCAAATTAGAATTACACTTTTTCCTCACCTAATTGCATAATTGATAATTTCATAGTTTGTTCTCCATTAAGGTAAGAGAAGATGTGAAGAACCAATAGGAGGTTTCCTCTGTATTTTCTCTTCCCAATCTTTCTTCACCCTATTCTCCATTCATGCCCTATATTCACACTTTTTGAAGCAGGTTTTTAGTTTTTAATTATTCTTTTCTTGCCCTTTTATTCAGGATGGAAGGGGTAAAGCACTTTGAAGTCAATACACATTCCTACCTTTCACAAGCATATGTTCATTGAAGAGATTGGTATTTATGGAGAAGACAGTCCTGAGAGAAAGAAGGGCAAGTGGTTCTTTGCTGCAGTAAGATGAAGTGAGTGCCACTGAGGACATCGAACAGCAGGGATAGATCCACAGGCTCCGCAGTGGCAGCAGTTTTGGATGTAATGAGTTTGCGGACACCAAGAAGAGGTGGACCTGAGGGCCAGGCACAGGGAGTCCTGGCATCCCCAGAGGATCCTGTAATACAAATGAGAGTCCAAAAGGGTCCATGCAACAGTGTCGAAGTGACACAGATTGAAGCGATATCTGCCTCAAGACTGGTAACCACCCCTTAAAGAGGGAATTCTCCGAAGGGCTGATGCTCTATTAGGCCCCAGGACATTTTCAGATCTTTGTAGGATTTGGGCTCCCAAGAATGACAAAAGAGTTAATTTGCCTTTGTTTAGTGGAATGTAGGGGGAGCTCAGAGTCATAGGTAAAGTATTTTATGAAGCTGTTTCATACCTAGGAAGTAGAAGATGCACTAAAAGTTCACCACCTCCTTTTCCCTCCAAGTGACTGCTGGAGTTTTCTGCCAACAAAAGACTGTGCGTGTTGATTGATTAATTATCAGGGAGAAATGGCACAAAAGGAAGGATTCCTCTTGGAAATCACGTCCATAGTTTGATAATTTTAATGAATAACACTGTAAGAACCCTGTTTCCTGTTTCTGAAATTGCTCCCTTTATCTGTGTGATCCAGGTTGTGGTTGCCCTGAGCACTTAAGCTTTGTCCTATGGGGACAGTGCCAGAGTTAAGATATTTCTTTGCTTTAGGTTATTGTTCTTTTATTACCCAAAGAGAGTATTCACCAAGCTGGTAAAGATTTTCTTGAGAATGTGGGGGGAAATACTGAATGTGTAGATATTGAGCCATTTCTCTAAACCTTTCCACAGTTAATGTGATTACGAAACCCCAGGACAAGTTCCAGGGAAATTCATATGTATTTTGTTTTCATCAACCAATAGATATTTGAGGGAGTGATTCATGTCTTCTTAGTTTAATGCCATAGGCCTGTTTTTAAGAAGGCATGTCATCTAGCGAAATTGGAATTACTTTTGATCTATTCAATCTTGGTTCAATTTTATCAGTAACTGCTTTGAGATTTCTGGTGAAAGTACATCTATTCATTTTTCAAAAAAAAATGCTTTCAATGGATTATTTTATTTTTACTTGGAAAACAAAATGCAATATATCCAAAGCACTATTAAAAGCAGAATTCCATTTAGTTGGAGGCTATTAATTGAGAAAAATATGTAATTTCCAAAAACACAAATACAAGTTGCTGATTTGTGGACAAATAAGTACTTTCAAGTAATGGCCAAGCTAGCTGTATTTGAAAATCTTTGTAGAACAAAAAGAAAACTAAACTGCTTCCAAGATTGACTTGTGCCTCTTTTCTTTTTCTACATTAACTTGTTCCTGTGTCTGGACCCCACACATGTGGTAGATCAGAGCAAGCAAGGAAGATGCTGTTGGTATCCCACTCAGAGCCTGTGGGCCAGGCTGCTGCACATGTATGACAGCTGCTCTAAAGATTTGCTGCCAAGCGATCCCCAATGTCCCCTTCCTCTGGAGCACTTCCCTCAGCCTAGGGGCCCTAACTGGCCCAGGAGGCATGCTCCAGCTAAGGGCTGACTTCCTGGGAACGTACAACACCGGACTCCTTGCCTCAGGTGGAAACACAGATCCAAAGGTCCTTGTGAGTCAGGACAACCCAGATTACCTGAAACTATACCTTGCTTGACTTTTACCCCTTCACTCCACCACTTTCCTCACTCCCCTACAGATTAGCCTTAAAATATACCAAGGAACAGTGTATGCTTAAATTCAGAGAAAAGAAAAAAAAAAAAGAGGAAAAACCTTAAAGCTGCCATGCCAGGACAGTGCTATTTGGAACTCACTGTGTTAACTGAAGGCAGGCAGGAAATAGGGTCCTGTTGACATGGATTCCAGTCAGCTTGTGTGGGGACCATTTACATGTACCCCACCCTCTGTAGAAGAACAGAGGTGTGTGCAGGGTCTTAAGTTGGGTGAATCCACTGCACCCTATATCAAATCTAAATTCCTTGTGCTTTTCCCTCTCTTACATGTAGATTTCAGCCACTAATTCAAGAGTCAACAGGTGTTATAGCCTGACATTCTGATAACCTAAGACAAAAGGAGTCTTTTGCTTTTTTGTGACATGCACAACTCAGAACCAATATATCACTCCCTTTCACCATTTGCCCAGATTATTTTGACACCAATGTCGGATAGCAATATGCTTCTCCATGAGACAAATCCAGAGTGCTGGATAAAATATAAGACAGGGGAGTCATCGTCTGGGATGTAAACAGTAAACTTGGCCAAGTACACTTTGACCAGGACTCTCACGGAACAATCCCCCCAAATGTCTTGCATCTTCATGTTGCCTATAATGTACCACTCTGTGAAATTTGATGGGCTTGGATTCATTCTCAAATTCTTCGTGCTGGGAGACCTCTGTGTAGGCTGAATGAGCAATACAAGAGAAGCCGACCTGTGACCCTCTTCTCAGTTCTCAGCATTGGTCCCCTGTCCAGTTGGAGAACTGACAGGGAATTCTGTGATAGAAGCAATGAATTTTGGCATCATAGACTAGAATACATTATAGGAATTATATTTCAGCTGTTGGCATAGGTTGGGAGTTGGGCGAACCAATACTAGCCTGTGTATCAACTTAGTCAACCTGAAGTCTCTACGATGCCCCAAACAGGGAGTTCAATTCCCTAGAGATATTTAGTGAGTAGAGCCAAGATCTGCGTCCCATTTACCTAAGCATGTCATCTCTCCAAGTACAGGTGCATGGCAGGAGCTGCAGAGTCAGAGCTGAGCAGCAGAGGACACTCATCTGCATCTCTAAACTCTGATTTTACAATTTTGCATTTTTATTGCAGTACATTTTTCTAATTATGATAATACGTGATGAAAGCAGAAAGAGGCAAAACACAGTATATCACAGAGGAAGGAAAATCCATAATTATACTGCTAACACAAACAATAGTGACTGTTTATATTGACAAATTAGGACATTTTGATGTAGCTGATTCGATGTAGTCATTTTTGCAGGGCTTTTCAATTGCTGGAGACATTGTGAAGAAGCACTCTTGGTGCAAGCGTTTTGCTATGGCCTCATGAAAATAACGACTTAAAATGTAAAAGGTGTGTGTGCCATAGAGAGTGCCAGGTAGAGCTATGATCTTTTTTACTGCTTCAAACTCTGTTCCCTAACCCACACTCATTCCAATAAATTGAGGAATGGAGAAGAAACAGGCCTGCTTTGTTTATTTCTTCAAAATACAATGTTTCTGGGGGCAATGTGGCAATAAGTATCCATTTTTAATGTTATCGATTTAAATGTGCATTGTGTGAAGAAGCATACTTTTTCTTATAAAAGTGAGTTTTAGGAATTAAATTGTCATTTTCTATATATGTGTGAGTGTGTGTGCATACACACACATTTATATATTCACATATACAACTATTTCTGTCTAGCTATAGCTGGTCAGAGTAGCAAAATATAAACAACCTAAATGTAAACCAACTGGCAATCAATTTAACAAATTTATTGTAAAATCATATAAAGAGTCTATGTAACAAATAAAAATAATTACACACATGTATGTGTCTCTATATGTCCATAAAAAGTGACAGTTATAATGTCATATGCTTGATTATAGTTTGTCATTTTACTTTTCCATTTAAAAATTTGTGAAATTTTGTGATAATCCAATATATATGCATATATAATATAATTAATAGCTAATATTTAAAAGAAAATAAACAAGGGACTTTATATGAAAAACACCTGAACCAAAGATGACTTCACCAAGAAATATGAAACAAATTTTGAATAAAGAGACATGGGAATGGTCCTGACTATTAAAAAATTGAACTTTGTAAAAAATTACCTACCAACTGATCTTGCAATTATATATTATGTAATCTCTCAAAAAATCATAATTTTTGGAATTTCACAAATCTAAATTTCAATTAAAACTGCAAAATTGTATAAACATTAAAACATTGCTCCTCAGTCACTACACCTTTTTATGAAATGTGTATGAAATATTCACAAATTTGAGTAAATAATAAGACACAAATAAAGTCCCTGTGTATTTAAAAGTAGAAATGACGTAGCAAATCTCTACTCATATTAAACTGGAATAAGAAGGTAATAACAAAACAAAATATTTAAAAGTCCCTAAAACCTGGAAATTGCAGAAAGAAATCTTTCTGAAACAATATAAGAAAAAATTCAAACACAAACTGTAGAATGGTTAAAAATATCAATCATAAAAGCCATTCACATCACAACTATGAGATAAAAGCATGAAGTTTTATTGAATATAGAAAAAATCCCACCAACCAAAGGAAATCAGAAGGATGGATTTAATAAAGATAAAAACAGAAGGTAATCAATTAGAAATAAGAAAAATGGAAGAACTAATAAGTAAACCAAACACTGAATCTGAGCAAACCAATAAACTAGATAGGGAAGAAGTAGAAGACACAAATATACAAAATAACAAATAATGAGGAGTAAATCACCATATCTGGAGGAAATTAAAAGACTGGCAAGTTGGTTGGTCAACTCTGCAGAAGCAATTGAAAACCCAAGGAAAAAGGAACATTTTTAAGGAATTTTCACTAAATTAAATGGACTCCAGCACAAACAGAATATCTACAGACAGCTTACTATAGAAAAATTAGAGTTGTGAAAATGCTACCTCTCTGTCCAAAGTTGTCAAACTCAGACATTTTCCCAGGGAAATTTTACCAAAATTGTACAGATGAGAAAATTACAAAGCTACTTAAAATGTTTATAACATAAAGAAAGAAACCAAGTCAGTCTCTTCTATGGAGCTAGTCTTACAATAACATCAAAATCCAAAAAAGAATTTATAAAAAGACCAAACCAGGCATTTTTATGATTACTGATGAAAATGCTAAATAAATATTATTAAACACAGCACACATTAAAAAAATAATTCTATAGCATAACCAAGTGAAATGTATCACACATAAATGGGAAAATATCCCATTTGAATTAATTTAAAAAGTGATAAAATATCTCTTAAATTTCAGAAAAACATGCTTTTTGATATGAAGAATATTTCAAAACATTCTTGAAAGACTCAAAGAAAGACTTGAATGTAATAGAAAGTAATTGCTGTAATCTGAAATAGAAAGACATATTTGTACATATGTCTATTCTCCCTAACTTAGTGAGAGCCTAGTAATAATAATTGATATTTTAACTGAGCAAATATAAGCTTAATTTCATATGGAAAAATAAATAAGAAAATAACCAGAAAAATATGGAGATAAGTAACAAAAGGGTTCCTGGTTAGCATATTAAAATGAATTACAAAACTAGACAAAATAAAAGCATGATACAAAATCACAAATAGACATAAATTAGTGGAAGAAATCAAATCACACATATATAAAATGTTACTACAAGATAAATATAGAATTTTAAATCAATGGGGAAATGATTAACAATATATGTGTTTTTTTTCAGTTCAAAGCAATCATTTAGAGAAAAAAGATTTATAGATAACTAACATCTTATTCTAAGATAAATTTTAAGTGGATCAAAGATATAAATGTAAAAAAGAAAATCATCTGTACATGTACTTAACAGACAGTATACTGTACAGGGAAAAATATTTTATAATATAAGAGTGGGAAGGGCCTGTCCAATTATGAAAACAAACCTCAGAAGCTTTAAAAACTTGATAAATTATATTACTTTAAAACCAAATTAGTAAGTGCAAAAACATAAGAAAATCAAAACCTATATGATCAACTGCAAAACATTTCAGAAATCACATTATAAAGAGTTGTCTCATTATGAAAAGAATTTCCACTAGTCAATAA
The DNA here is from genome assembly GCF_040802235.1 of Manis javanica. NCBI lineage: Eukaryota > Metazoa > Chordata > Mammalia > Pholidota > Manidae > Manis > Manis javanica. The sequence continues at coordinate 69,190,758 of NC_133162.1, forward strand.
AAAAATGAACAAATAAATAGAAAAATGGGCAAAATTTTAAAAGTTTCATCAGAAGTAAAATTTAGGTGGCTTACTGTCAGTGATAAAACAAGAAAAGCAAAGAAAGACTGAGAATGATGGAGTATGTATGTTAAAAGACCATAGGAACTACCGTGAAGAAGCTCCAAAAAGCCAAGTGTGGGACTATTTGAACAATAAACTAAATAATGGAAACAGTGAATTACAAACCATAGAGCCATGTAAGATTCCATGGGTCCAAACTTATATGAATGAGGGAGTCAACCAATCAATAAGCAATAAATAAGTAAATAGGAGGGGGAATGAAAATTCTTCCTTAGTCTCTAATTCCATTTACTCAATGTAGAATGAATGGTGGAAATAGAAAATCATGCTTTATCTTCATTGATAGTTTCTAAAATGAGTGGGTGCATACATGATTTAAAAATATCTGCATACTCTCAAGGTATCTCCCAGAAGATACTCAATCATTACAAAGGGGAAATTACTGTACAGTGAAAATCCTGCCAGATGCCATCTGTAGCAAGTTATCAAATTTGATATCACAAGTAGTGGAACCAAAGCCATGTGATGTTCCCTGTGATCCGATGAATGACCCACAATTACTTCTGGGTATTCTTACCACAGAATTTAGTCATGAATAGACATTAGCCGAAATTAGAGATATTACACAAAATAACTGGCAAGTCCTCCTCAAAAGTGTCAAGGTAATGAAAGAAGGGAAAAAAAGGTACAGAAACTGTTGCAGATTCAAGAAGACTAGGGTGTCACTGCAACTATGTACAAAGTATGATCCTGAATTAAATCCTAGATCAGCAAATGTTAGAAGGTGTGAAATTTGGTAAGATATGAAAGTTAGAGTTTTGTATTAATGCTAATTCTCTGATTTTGATAATTATACTGTGTTTCTGTAAAATGTGAATATTTGAGATAGGTGGTTGATGTATATATCCAGAGCTTTAGTAATTTTTGGCAACTTTTGTATGTCTGATATATTTTTAAATGAAAAAATTAAATTTCAATAATTAAAAATACCACAAAATATATTTTTTATTATAATACTGGTAAGGAACCAATAATTTTGAAACACAATGTATGTCAGTGTGTGGGAAAACAAACATTAATATATCATTAGTCAGGTAATACCAAAAAATTGGTAAAATTTCTATGGCATACATCAAAATTTAAACCTCTACGGAATGCAAATTCAAGTTTTAGATGTATATACCTTATTACTCAGCCTTACTATGTCTGGGATGTTTTCCTCCAGTTACACTTGCCTGTGGGTCAAATGGCAAATGTGCCAGGATAGTAACTGCAGCCTCATTTGTGATAGGGTGATTCAAACAGCAAAATAAATACAGTAAAATAATAAAATCATATTTAATTGAATACTTATAAAATAAAAGAATAAGGAAGTTCTTCAAGGAATAATAATGAATAACATCTAAAAAACACCTAGTTACATAGGAAAGGCAAGGTTCATAAATTTTTATTATTTGTAACTACTCCTATACATATGTATCTTTGAATATAGAAAAACGGAAGTGCAAGAAACATTGTCTGGATTGACAGTATGTTAGTAGTTAAGAGGTAGGTGGTGAACAACATGGATGTTTACCCCGACTTTCTGAGTTCCGATCTCAACTCTGTCACTACTAGTTATAAATACTTAATTACTTAACCACCCAAAGCCTCACTTTCCTAATCTGTGAAATGGGAGAACAATTGCTATCTAAAGGGTTGTGTTGAGGATTAACTGAGTCAATTGAAAAAGTTTGCAACAGTGCCCTGCAGTGAACCCCAGTTCAGCATATGCTGTTTTAATCACTGCCTTTAGGGAAAGGAGTTTGTTTGATGCCAGGGTGGGAGCAAGACCCTCCACTGTATACATTTGTGAATTTTGGATCATGAGCTATGTGACTGTATCAGATGTTTAAGTATAGAAGAGATGGGGAAAAAACCTATTCAAATAAAAAATAAAATTGTGTTATCCTATAAGGAGAAAACCATCTCAAAGATCTCATACTTATTATTGAATTGTGTCCCATTGGTAACTTCAGTACAAATATCTATTCTGCTGGAGATGAATTTATACCTTAATATTATATAAAATTACTTCTGTCAATATTTATTATTTTAATTATTGGAGCTATATTTTAATTATAGTTATTCTGGCATAGTTGTTGTCTTAATTGAATGATCTAGATTTTGGACACATATTGATTGTCTTTGTCCAAAATGAAATGCATTGCTATTTTCTTTTCTGTAACAAATGTTTTATTGCAAAATACTTGCTTTTATTGGCAAAAATACTAAATGTTTTGTCAGGTAGGAAAAATAAGATTTTGTTTCAGTATTAATGCTACCTTAGCTATATGGGCTTAATAAGTACATTAATGGTCACAGGTAAGATGCAGTCTCCACATTTTATTAAAATTCTGTAATTTTAATTTAGAACCATATCTCCATATTATCTGCACAAACAAATTTCATGAAATTATTATCTTGTGAATAATTATTTAAAGAGGGGAGAATTTGCCAAGAAGGGTCTATAATAAAGTATGACTTGATGTAATAAAATGTATTTAACAAATTTAGCCAAGTTAAAAAGCTTTATTATCTTTAATCTTTGATTCCAGAAATGGAAGATGAAGCAGGAACTTCAATTTGCATAAAAAGCTGTAAGAGTATGTGCATATACTCACGGGCTTTAATCTCATAAATTCTGAACTCTCTGCCAAAGCCAACACTGTCACTGAAAATTAATTTGCTATCAAAGCTCTAATTGTGTTGCAATTAAAACCCATCATTACCTCCCTTTTAAGGGAGGGAAAATGTCCAAGCCCTTCTTGCCAAATCTGAGTTCTATTAGACATTGTAGTAGACTGACTACTAGAGATACTTAATAAAATTTGGAAATAAGATTTGAAACCTAAAGAAACATGTCTTTTTAGTTGTATTTTAGTGTCTTCTCCTTGCTGCAGGACTATAGAGCTACCAAACATGCCCTAAAACTGCCACAGTAAGGAAAAGAAAATGGCATTAATTAGACCTTCTTTCCTACATGTCATGTACATTGCTGCATGTTTAACATATATTACCTCATTCCATACTCAAAATATTGAGACTATTAACCCCATCTACAAATAAGGAAACTATCAAACACAGAAGTTATACAGTCTAAGCTAGGATATAAGTATAACCCAAGTCTCCTATGACTCATTTTTATTTCCCCAGTTCTGTATGTCACACCTTTTTTTTCCTATCATTCCTCCATGTGCCTCCTCAAACTCAATCAGTAATTTAATGCAAGCAGGGTTATGCTCTTTTCTAGAGTAGCGATACTCAAACTGTAATGTGCTTGTGAATTGAGATGTTATTTTTAAATGCAGATTCTGATTTGGTAGGGTTGGGCTTAGAAATTCTGCATTTCTCTCAAGCTCTCGGTGTTGCCCTTGGGGCTATTCCGTGGACCACACTTTGAGGAGCAAAGCACTAGTGCGTTCTCTACTTCCTGTGGAACATTCCTTCTCTAAGCAAACACCTTATTAAACATTAGCCATGCAAATTGCCTTTCCAAAACCTGCATACTCATTGGGTTGTTGGCCAGTCTGATTCTAAACTTTGCTAATATTATGGTTGATAAACATACCAATAACCAAATATGTTTTGCCCTCCCCCATTGCACAAGCAATGCATGTTTGTTATTAACAGAGAATGACAAGCAAAACCGAACAACTTATATTAATCTGAAAACTACATTCAGAAGAAAAAAGCACTCAGAAAAAAAAAATGATTTTTTATAGAATTATAATGAAAGTACCATTTAATATCTTTGTGGAAATTATTTTTTGTGTTAATAAATATATATATACCCCATCATAAATGATGAGAGGAACTTGCTTATTTCTATGTACACCTACCACCTGTAAGTTACTTTCTCTTCTGGTTCTCAGTTTTCTCACTTGGAAAATGAGTTGGACCAGGTGAGCTAACAGGTCCTTTTCTAGGCCATGGCTGGAAATCACCACTCTTTGTATTTTAATGTCAGTTTCCCGAACTGCTGCACACTATATAAAGACTATATCCCATTTTTCACAAGATTTCACAAAAAAAGTTTAAGAAAATAGCAGGTGTGCAATTTTTGCTAATCTCACAGGGTTTAGCCTTAAGGGAATTTGCATACAGCAGCAACCTGCACTTAAACCTCAAGAGCATAAACAGGTATGGAGGATCTGCCGGTGTCTCTATCTGCTGCTGTCTCAGCACTCGAAGGTCAGCTATACCTTCCATTGAAGGAAACTTCTTACTTGGGTTTACATGGGTTTTGCAGAACATATGTACAAAATGCCACGATGAGTTCTTACTTCTGCAGAAACAGTATCTCTGGGTATTCCTGTACTCTTTTTGACTGACTTAAATGGTATTTTGAATGTAAATGTAGAGCCTGCCTTCTCATTTTCTATAAGAAGTTATTCTTATAAAGCACTCTTAAATCCCACTTAATGAAGAAGTGACATGTTCTCGTGCACTTGCATGAAGCCAATAAGATGAATAATAGACAGGAAGCTAACTTGAATTTGGGATGGGAGGGTGGGAACACTTAGCTGATCTGAACTCTACCTTTGTGGATATCGAATGTCTCCCATATTCAGAGGGTGCACTGAAAGGAATTTAGTTTTCTGGGGTGTTGTTTGAGAGACAGGCTTTTTACTTATTTCTTTATCTATTTATTTATTTAATTTGGAGTCTCATGTGAGAAGATAAGCTTTTTACCTATTTATTTAGTTCTTTATTTAGAGCTTCTCTCCATCACATACATGACTGATACTCAGAACTCTTAACTGTCCATTGAACATCAGCTGACCCAGTCAGCCCTATCTTGAACAACTTCCTTATGGGACAGATTTTTTTGTTGCTGTTAAAACATTCATACTTGTACCTCCAAGTTCCTCTATAGATAAATCAGTTGTTTTCTAAACTTAGAGTTTTGGAAGGAGGGAATTTCCTTTCCTTCTTTCCTTTCTTCCTTCTATTACTTGCTAAATTTACTATTGAAACGTCTAAAATTTCTAGCCAAATCTTACAATTATATAAAACTAGGAATCTCTTCATTTCCTGTCTAATCAGCATTAGAGGCAAGGTACATACTCATGACACTCACTGTCCTCATATTATGAGGCATCTTGTTTTCCCCTTGACACTATTATACAAGGAGCCAGCAGGACACACAGGAGCCACCATCTCCATTTTACTGTGCTTCTCACATTCTCGAAATGTGGCCTTTTGTTTCTTTGAGAGATTATCTCAATCACACATTTCTGAATATGCCCACATGTTGCAAGCAAATTTAGGAGGCTTCAGTAAAAAATACTTTCATTTCTCTCACTTGCTCAAAATTGTCTTGTACAGAAAGAGTGAGGACTAATTACTGACTCTGGAAACAGAGTGCCCAGGTTCAAATCCCAGATTTGCTATTTAGTAACTGTGTGATATTTGGAAAATTACTCAACTTCTCTGTACTTCAATTTCCTTATCTTTAAAGTGGGACTCATAGTGTCACCAGCTTCAAAGGGTTGACATGAGTGTTAAGTAAGTTAATAAGTGTTAGTGCTGGAATAGTACCTGGATTGTAGCAACCTAAATACTGGTGTGTTTTCTATTATTGTTATCTTTATTCTTTTATAAGAGAGATAAACAAACTTCTATGAAGTTTACTGTGATTTGATGCTTTTCTGATATGTTCATCCAAATTTAATCCTAAAAGTTGATTGCATCAAGCCTAGCTTTAACATTACAGTCTTTGTGAAACATTTCCAGATCCCAACAGACTGAATTAAACTATTTTTCCATTAAGCTCAAAGAGTATATTCAAATATTTCCATTAGAACTCTTAGCTTAATTGTACTTTTTGCTTCTTTGTTTCTTTGCTTTTATTTGTTTCATTTAGCCCCTGCCCCACACATATCATTGTTCCTTTGTCATCAGTACCAGATGACTGCCTCCCTTTTGCAATCCTAGCACCAGTTACAGTGTTTGCTTGATCACTGATACTCATATTGCTCCTTAACAACATGGTATTCACCTTCATAATGAGAGCACCTTGAGTGAAGGAATTTTGATTGCAGTACAACTATTTATAGCTTTGTTTCTTTTGTATTTTGTTTTGTTCTGTTTCTTTTTCATCGTGAAGTCTGGAGAGCCAGGACAAGTGGCTTTCATGCGCAGGCTGTAAACCCAAATACTTCTAGAGGAAGACACTGGTGATGTGGAAGGAGAGAAGCTGAATGGAGGATATTCAAATTTTGGGGATTTGAGGGTGTGGGATGGGGAATGGGGCTGAGAAGGATGATTTTCAATATTCACATACTGAAGAACATGTGTCCTCCTGGGTACATGGGACTCCTGATATATTCTTAGTTTTATAGGACACCATATGTAAAATGAATGAATGAGTGAATAAATGAACACATGAAGAAAGAAATAGTGGTTCTCAAAAGGAGCATATATTCCAGGTAAACTTACATTCAATTTTTCTTTCTCTAATTGCCTGTTTACCTCTTTTCTACTTTATGCTTTCAGGGGAGACCTGTTGTTAAGTGGCTCACTCCTTGAAATGTTGCTGTAACAAAGAACCGGAAGCAGCAGATGACATTATGGAGAACATGCCCATGACTATGCTTTCTTCTAAGGGCAATGGAATCTGGTGACTATGGCCTTCTAGAGGCTTTTACAATGAGGACCAGTGAGAAAGAAATTCATAAAATTCTCCCCTTCTCCTTTTTTGAGCATGCTCAGGAGGTGGCTGAGAGGACAATTTATCATACTGAGATAGCTAAGCTCCAATTTTCCATATTTTGTTTCTTTTTCTGAATCTCCCAGCTCTGAGGTTTTTGAGGTTGCTCACATTAAAGGAAAATAGAACCTAATTTCTTTAAGGTAGAAAATCACTAATCTACCCCACTAAGGAGACATCTAGAGATATTTACTGGCCAGCAAAATTACACTATTAGGGGGCAGTTCAAACTTTGGGGACATTGATTATGGAACTACATGAACATTCGAAATATAATGCATGAAATAAAATCAAATAGTACTTTAATTATACTCCAAAACAAGCCATTTTTTATTACAAGTAGGGAACCTGTTTTATTATCTCTCAGCTTCACATATGTCCTATTTTATTTCTAGGTTGGCTAAATTAGCACTGTTGATGAACTTCAACCCTGAATTATGATGTTTACTTATTCTCCTTAATACTAAAGGATGGAGAGCAGAAAACTTTCCATTGTATACAAAATAACGAATGCGTATTTGAGTTCTGACATTATTTGAGTGGCCTAGGTAAGTACTGAAATGGCACATGTAGGGCCTTCATTTTTAAAATACAAATGTCATAGAAAATTGTCCATGTATTGTATTAGTATGATCCAGAAGCCATGAGGCTAAATTAAGATAACATGGTATTCACCTTTGTAATGAGAGGACCTTGAGTGAAGGAATTTTGATTGCAGTACACTATTTATAGCTTTGTTTCTTTTGTATTTTGTTTTGTTCTATTTCTTTTTTCATCATGAAGTCTGGAGAGCCAGGACAAGTGGCTTTCATGCGCAGGCTGTAAAACAAAATACTTCTAGAGTAAGACACCGGTGATGTGGAAGGAGAGAAGCTGAATGGAGGATATTCAAAATTTGGGGATTTGAGGGTGTGAGATTGGGAATGGGGCTGAGAAGGATGATTTTCAATATTCACATACTGAAGAACATGTGTCCTCCTGGGTACATGGGACTCCTGCTTTATTCTTAGTTTTACAGGACACCATATATTTAATGTTCACTCTGAGTTTTTATGATCAGTTTGGTAGTTGGAAGTTCATTTTCTAGCAGAATCTTAAAGAAGGTCTGAGGGCAAAGATGTCTTCCGAGTTTTTTCATGAGGATAACAGTAATTTTTTTGTGTGACGCAAACCTAGACATGTTTACTATATGAAACAGTAAGAGGTTTGAAGATAGAGCACTTTCAGGGTTGCTTCATTTGGAAGTTCAACCAAGTGAAATCCCTGGGTCATTTCCATTGTTCTGCTCTGTCATCCTCAGCATATTTGCTGTGACCTTGGACCAACACTGTCTTGAATTTTTTATTCAATTTATTTAAACAAACAAACAAAATATAACAGTCCTACCCCCTACCTCTGTCTCTGAGAACACCAATTTGTTCTCATATCTGAGTTTGGATTTATTCATTCATTCATTCATTCATTCATTCATTCATTCATTTCTTTTAGATTTGATATATAAGAGAGATTATATGATATTCATCTTTCCTTGTCTGATTGTCTCACTAGCATAATCCTCTCAAGGTCCATACATGTTGTCACAAATGGCAAGATTTTATTCTCTTTTATGGCTGGATAATATTCCAAAAGCCAGCTCTTTGAAAAGATAAATAAATGATATTTGATTTTAAAAGATAAATAAAATCAGTAAGTCTCTTCTGCCCTTCAAAACACAACATCAAGAGAATGAAGAGATAAGCCACAGACTTGGAGAAAAGATTTGCAAAGATACATCTCTTAAAGGACTGTTAGCCAAAATATGCAAATAACTCTTAAAAATCAACAATAATAAAAGAACAATCTGATTAATAAATGGAAAAAAACCATGACCAGACATTGCCCCAGATAAGATACACAGATGGCATCTTGAAGCTCATAAAAATATTCAACATCATTTTTTGATGTTAATTAAAAATTAAATCAATAATGAGATACAGCTACATACCTACTAGGATGGTCAAAGTCTGGAACACTGACACCACCAAATGCCCACAAGGATGACATTTACTAGAAATACCCAATATCAAGAGATATTTTAATAAAAGTACTGGATTATAAAAATTAACAAACATTTTTAGAGCAAAATTGAGCAGAAGGTACAAATTGTTCCCATATAGTCCCTGTCTCCACATAGGCACAGCCTTCCCCAGTATTAACAAGAACTCTCATTCATTGATGGTGAGAATGCAAAATGGTACAGTCACTTCAAAGGACAATTTGCCAATTTCTTACAAAACCAAACACAATCTTACCTTAAGATCCAGCGATTACAGTCCTTGGTATTGTCAGAACTCAAATACACATTCATTATTTTGTAGACACTGGCAAGTCTTCTACTCTCAACTTTTTAGTGTTAAAGAGAAAAGTAAAAGTCCATAATTCAGGGGTTGAAGTTCATCAACAGTGTTAATGGAACAATTGCAGTGCTTCAAAAATAATGAACTATTGAGGCACGAGAAGAAAGATATAGAGGAAACTTAAAGGCATATTGTTAAGTGAAAGACACCAGTCTGAAAAACCAGTCATACTGTATGGTTCCAACTATATGACATTCTGAAAAAGGCAAAATGACAAAGGCAGTAAATAGTTCAGTGGTTGCCAGAAGGTGGGGGGAGGGAAGGATGAATAGGGTACAAAGGATTTTTAGGTCAGTGACACTATTTTGCATGCTACTATATTGGTGGACATGCGTCATTTAACATTTGTCAAAATGCATTAGAATGTACAACACTAGGAATGAGCTCTAACGTAAACTATGAACTTTGGGTGATAATGATGTGTCAATGTAGGTTCACCAGTTGTAACAAAAATACCCCTCTGGTGGGAGATGCTGATAGATGGGGAGGCTGTGCCTGTGTGGGGTCAGGGGATATACAGGAACCCTTTGGACCTTGTGCTCAATTTTGCTCTGACCTAAAACTGCTCTAAAAAAGGTTTATTCCTTTTTTTAATCTGGTAATATTTTTAAGAATATCTCTTAATATTGGGTATTTCTAGGTTAATGCCCTCAGGTATGTGTTATGGCTTTTCAATACCTAGTTCCAAATCTGCTTTTTTCTCCCCCCACCCCTTTACTTATTTGTTTATTTCAAGCAAGGGTTCTTGTTCTCTTGCTCTAGTTCTGCTTTCAGAGGCTTCTATTATTATTAGGGCGATCTGTTCTGCTCATCACTGGATCACTGGTATTTATCACTGTCTTGATTCCTTTTTATCTCTTCATTTCTTTTTAATTATTTTTTTCCCATTTTCATTTCTTAAGACATTATCTTCTTTCTTTTCTTCTTTTTCTGTTTCAGTTTCATCTTAATATCTGATATTATTTGTTGTTTATTATTTTTTCCTGGGTTCAGTAACCCTATTTGCAAGTTTTGCTAATTCTTACTCAGGTTTTCCCTTTTTGTCTTGTGTCTTCTTAATGTCTGTAGCTCAATTCGAAATAGTGACAGTTTTGGTTTGGTTTTGTGGCCGTATCTTTGCAGCCTGCTTCCATAACCTGTAAAGAATTTAGTTTGCTCCTGATTCTCAGCTTTTGTCTTATAAGGGCTTTGATTGATATTTAACCTTGACAGTTTTATTGCTCTAATACGTGTGTTTCCTATTATCATCTTTATTATTTTACAAGAGAAAGAATTAACTTCTATTTGGCTTATGGTGATTTGAGGCTTCTCTTTTTTTAATGTGAAATTCGTTTTTCTGATCTTTTAGAATGAAGCAATGTTCAGGAAAGCTTTTCTAACTTCACAGAGCTCCCTCATGTGTGTCTTGCTTTCTGGGATTTCCAGGCCGTTTCTTCTTCCCACTTTTATGCAGATCTCATGTTTTCCTCTCTCTTGTCCTGTCCTGCTCAGTGTTGATGTGATTCCCAGGAGTTTCTGCTCGTTGAGGGACCCATCCTAAAGCGGATCCCTGGAGAATCTCTTTTGGAAGTCCTTCGGGGCTGAACTGCTGCAGTTCGTTTGTGCTCTCACCCTGGAGTCCCCGCACTCACCAGTTGGTGGAGAGCAAACTCCGTCCCAGCATCAGCGGCTACTCTGCAGTCGGCCCCCGTCATGTCTCACAGAGGACATCTGCTGGCACTTTGAGGTCACTTCTGTACTCTGTTCCAAAAGATGGCACCATCATTGCTTCTTTTGTCTTCTTCCCACATAAGCAGTGGTGCGATGCCTGTCCTGAGGCTACTGGTGTATTGTGCTGTTCATGGAGATGCCTTGAAACCTAGTGTCATGGTAAATGTTGTCCATCTGTTTTTTTGGTTTTACCATGTAGTTTACCCTGCCCCAACATACCGGGCCCTCTCTCTTGGCTCTTTGCCCTATTCCCGAAAGCCTTAAAAGACAGAATCCTAAGCCCTTCAGTGTGTCTCCTCACTGAAGTTGCCCACACTTCCCTTTCTTTGAGTGTATACTTTTTGCCTTAAATAAAGCCTTTTTATGGCTTAACTTACTGAGTTTTGTCTCTGTGCTCTTCCAGTGGTAAGCATCTTTGTTACTTTTCTATTTCATTCTGTATTCTAGACTTAAGCACAAGACTTCACTCTCTCTGTCCTACTTTATGCAAGTGGGGAAGGGCTGCTGAGATCTTTGACCTGGACTTGCAAGTTCCCATCACCTGGGTGACCTGGAAAGGACTGCAGCTGTACAATCATGCTCTTTAGTAACCTGCCTAAAAATCTCCTTTCTTTACCTTTGGTAAATTCTCAGAATATAATCTCACTCCACCAGTACTGTGTGGCTCCCCCAAATCCTGGGGTGGTAAGCGCTTAGTTCCCACACCATGCAGATCAAGGGGACACTGGATGCCAGGTGACCCTGGCTTCAGGAGTTTTAGCAAGGGATCTGCCCTGTGCTGAGTAGGAGTTCCATGAGCTTCCCTTTCCTCCCTCTGCTCTTCTTTGCTCTCTGCTGCCTGCAGGGCTGCTGCCATTCCCTGCTACTTTCACTTTGTGAATTCCTTCCTTACCTACACTCATCTGACCTGCTCAAGAATTCTTTTTCATTCAGAGTCAAGAACCCTCCCCATCCAGGTTGAGGTCTCAGCTAGTACACAGCTACCCAACAACAATAGGGTCTTTTACAAAGCATGGAAACAAATGCATGGCTTAGGTTTATTAAGTAGCCCTTGAACATCTTTATAGGAACCAGGTTTACCCCATTCCTCAATGGGTTTGTTTTTCTTTTTTTTTTTTTTTTTTTGCTACCACTCACATCAGTAGCAAATAGTGGATTTTAATGGGGAAGAAATATCATTTTCCCTTTACTATATGGAGCTTCTGAATTTTTTTTTTTTGAAAAAGAAAAGGTGTCTAAGCATTATGAGAAAGCTAAAGCTGTCTATCTACAAAATCATGATTACTCTGGATAAGGTGTAAGTTAGACACAAAATGGGGATTGTAAAATATGAATTATTCAAGAAAAAAAACCCAGATGAAAAGACATTTTAATTGTAACCCCCTATGAGCAGTTCTTCATGTTTAAACATCTAATGGGGGTTGGGACATACCCACAGACTCCAGCTTGAGTAGCTGCCTTTCTTCTGAAGTGCAAGGTATTTAGCCAGGTTAATAAACACCAGATATTACATTTCTATTTAACTTTCCATTAATCATGTATCCCAATAGACAAAGTATATTGAGATTATAGAACATTATCTTGGTAGCATTTTTTCCAGAAATACTGGCCATAACTAAGTCCAGAAAAAAAACTCTTAGGCTATACTTCTCAAATTCTTGCTGATGGGTTGGTTGACAGAACGATGCCATGTATTGTGTAGTACTTTCTGGTTTGCACTGAACTGTCACCTTTTATTTGATATATTTAATTCTCATTCAAGACAATAGTGAGTTAAATATTTTACAGATAAGGAAGTTGAGATTCAGAGAAGTTCTAGAACTTATTTAAGCTTTCTGATTCCATATTTTAAACATGTTTTGCAGTTTCTATTATTCCACAGTTTCTGAATGAATATTTTGCAGAAAGAATTGCCAATTCTTCTCCCTTTACACTAGTTTAAGAAAAATGTGTTTTATGCATAGGCATTTTTACAAGTGCCTTTGTCTTTGTTTATGTTTACCACATACTTTAATCATTTTTAGTGATTCTCTATCTAACAAGGAAGACTTCTAAGAAATTTATTCAAAGATTTCATTTTTGCAGTTAATGTACTATAAAAAGATAATGGGATGATCATGGACATGTGCTAGCTACTCTGCTAAATTCTTTCAGAGAATGTTTTATGTGATAGTCATACCAACTCTGCTACACTTTGTATGGACTAACCACTCCTTATTTTATAGGTTGAAAGAGTTAAGTTACTTTTCCAAGATCACATCACTAATTAGTTAAAGAGCCAGAATTCAAAATCATGACTGAGTTCAAATTAATGTGGCTTTATATAAAAAACACTGACCTTACTCTCTGTGTTGAGAGGCAATTTATGAAATTTACCACATATCATATAGGCCCAAGGTCTTCCTATTAAAATGTTTATTTTTTAGTTTGTTCCTTTTATGACTTGTCTGGGCACATTTTTATTAAACAGATTTTTAAAAACACTAACATCGTTCTGCTACCAAAGAAGCTTTTGCCATAATATGAACTATACAGAATTGTTTAAATGTACTAAGTATTCAAATGTTTGGTTTTGGAATAGCAAAGCCTTTCCCTTGACAATGATTTAAAGTCCTTATTTTACAAGTGGTGCCTTTTAAGAATATAAGTGCTCCATATTTATATCCCAGTCAGCTTTGAAACATTACTGTGTTGGTATTCTGGGAATCAGAGAACAAGTTGTTCAGGGAGGAATTTTATAGAGCAGCTCTTGGTATTTCAGGGAGTAGAACAGAATGTGAAAATGTGACTAAGCCCATTCAGTTCCAGAATAGGGTCCATCTGAATGTAAGCAGCAAGATCCAAGTAATTCAGGAAGGGATTGAGGGAAATGGGATCTGTATGTAGCTCAGGGAGTATAAAGGGACAACTTTATTAGCTAGAATGGTTTCTCAGTATACCTGTTGTTTTCTTATGTGATATGTATAGAAACATAGTGCAGTGTTACCTTTTGCCAAAAACTGTGTAGAGAGCAAAAATGTGCCATATACAGATAGCACTGTAAAGAAAATATTTCAAGCAATTGATGACAATGGGGCTACCATCCATATGTGCTACTTTCAAGAGGGTGATGAAGGAACTAAGCTAGAGTCTCCAGATTCTGTCTGCCAGGTTGAAAAATAAAAACATTCAGCAGAGCAGCAGAAGGTTCTTTCCCTTGGACCACATAACAGAAACCATTGGATGCATCCACAGAGTGAAAGAGGGCAATGGTGAATGGCCAGGGGCTAGCCAGGAAGCTGCATATTGCAAGGCACAGTTGTGAAGATGGGTGCAAGACCTGCTCATTTGGAAAGGAAACAGACACCTTACCTAGCTCCTTAGTTTTCTCCAGGATAAATAATTAGATAGACCCAGTGTAGTCAGGGATAGGCCCAAAGAATTGAAGCATTTGTTGCCATATCCTTAGAGGGGCAAGGGCTTATGTTGCAAATATGAAGTCTGAGGAGACAGGAGCCGAGGGTAAATCAGCTTCCTTGTGTCTTTATAATTTTTCTTTAATGAACAGCTTCAGAGTAAGGGGTTTGAGTTTATTTAATCTGATTAATTTAAATTGACTCGTAGCACCTTAGGAAAAAATTATAAATAAGAAACCATGCTGAACTATAGGATTTTAATTGCAATTCGGTTTAATCTAGGGCCATCATAATCAAGATAAGATTCAGGTAAGGAGGACATGCTTTGAAATCTATTGGCCACTGGGAGGAAGGGATGTTTCAGTGGGATGACTTTATCACGAACTAAATGAGAACACAAGCATCCCTTAAGTATAAGTTTAAGGTGAAGTGATCTGTGCACTGATGGTTTAGGTGCTCAGGTATAAGACTGGGGATGGGATGACACACCAGGTAGCAATTTTAAAAGTCTCTTTTAAAACAATTTTAGTGACCAAGGGAAGCAAAAATGTACTAGATTACATGGTCCTATGTCCTCTCTAAACTGAATTAATACTTATCTACCTAAATATTCTCCTTTAACCCACCTTCTGAATGCTAACAGCCCACCTTAGAGCATAGAACTTGAACCAGGAACCAGGAAATTAGAAGAAAAAAAAGTCACATACTATGAAGAGCTGAGAAATATAAATAAGCAAAAGCCCAACAAACAGAGCATCCCGTGGTGATTAGCTTTATGGAGACCTGAGGACCATAAAAAAATATCAGCAACATTAATGATGTGTTTGAGATGAAGCCCTGGGTCTTATTGCCCTGCTGTACCCTATAATCATTCCATTCTTCAACAAATACTTAGTAGAGTAAAATTTGGAGACAGGCATCATGCCAAATGCTAGTATATAATAATAAAAATCAAAGATCCTAATTACTCTTAGGGTGCTACACTCTACTAAGGCATACCCACAGTAGACTCACAACCATGTACTGATCCCTCTTGGAAAATTATAGGGTTTTACGTGCACACATTAGAAGAGCTCCTACTCCAGCCACTGGGGATGTGCAGGGATGGAGGAAGAAAAGACCAAGAGAAGTGAACAGGAGTGTATAGATGGCCTCAGTACAGAGAGGCCACTGCTGCTCCAGCAGACAGGCATGAACCCCAAGCAACAGATTACTGTATGATATAGAAGATGTCAAACTCACTTCTCTCCTCTGAGTTATTTCAGGTGGGTGATAGGCATGTGATCTATCTGAAAGAGCAGGAGAGGGATAACATCTTCGTGGAAGATCTTTTCTAAAGGCATTGAGTTAGAGGGACAATCCTAGGAGATTACACATACAAGAAACTGTACTTGCCACTCAAAAGTGGGTTCCAGGTTTAAAAGTGATATAGTTGGGTGAGAAGAATTGCCAAGCATGATGAAGCTGAGGGAATCAGAGAGAATATTTGAACCAAGATCCTACTGACTAGTACCGGTAAACAAGAATAATGACAATCTGAACAATCAGAGGTTAGCTAAGGACAAAATTTCTAAACACATTAGCTCCTATTCACTATGGGACTGTGGGATTTTCACCCCTCTATTAGAAGTCATCCACACTCTGAAGACATTGTGCCTCTAAGGGGGTATAATTCTGGTGTTGATCCAGCATGTTGCAAACCTTGGAAAATGCTTATAAGTTGTACAAACTGTTTTTCATGTAGTGTCTTCTGATACTTGCACTTGAACCCTGAATTAACTTATCTTTAAGAGCCACTCTCTGGTCTATAAAAATGAAAGCAATGAGAGGAAGAACAACATTTCACGAAAGAGTTAATCTTTAGGTAATTTATACACATTTACTTTTAAATAGGCTAACTGTTTTAACCAGATTCTTTTCACTTCTGCCCCATTACATTTTTGGGAGACTGTTTTAAGCTTGATTTCTGTATCAATTTTTCAAGTTCCTTCTACATTTTTCTCTTGTTTTTCTGGAATTTCAAAAAGCTTTTCTTAAGGATTTGTTGCATGACAGGCATGGTGTTATGCAATGCAGATGCAAACATAAATCAGGCACAATTCCTGTCATTGAGGGACTTTCAGTCTAGCGTGAGGGATGTATAAACAAATTATTTTAATATAATATAATTATTAATTAATTGTATGAAAACATATTTATCCACCTCTCCATTCACCAGGAACTCAACATACATTTATGGAATTCCATCTATGTGCCAGGTACAAATCAGTCACTAAGAGTGAATAGGACAAATAGTGACCCAGCCTTCAGGGAACTGAGATTCTCATTAATTAGGGATCATCTCTAGTGGACAAGGTTGTGGCATGGGTAAACCAGACAGGGAAGGTGACATTAAATTGTTTTAGCACAAGAAGCACCATATTGGGGGGATGAAAGAAACATACTCAACATGGGTAACAGAGAGGGAAAAACATGGAGACACTATAATTTGTGGCATATTTTAATATGGACAGTGAGCAGACAAAATATAACCAGAGTGGCTATAGGCAAGTGTGTCCATAGTACACTGGTTCTGCAGGTAATTTATTAAGAGCTCATTAAGAAAAAAATCTCATGAAAAACAAAATTGGGAAATGCCAATGGAATAAAAATTGAATAGGTTTATTTACTGTAGAATTTCTTGTTGCCTTTAATATGGAGAAGTAAATGTACATTCAAAGGAGGTCTATAGCTTGCATAATTAATGGATTATTTGATTAATAATCTCTGTGGAACATACCTTTGAAAATAATGGTTCAGAGCGAGAAATTGGCCTAGCATGTTACTGTAGATTGAGCTGGACAGGTAGATTTGAATCACATTGCAAAAGGCTTTTTAGCAATAAATTCTGGACTCCACTGACTAGACAGGAATGGAGGACAGACACAATAAATTTCTATGTTATTATTGTTCTTTGAATTAAACTAGTTCACTTTATAAAAATGTTTAATCCTGAAGCATTCAATATAGAGAAATGTACAGGAAATGATATGCATGTGCCTTTATTACAAGTTTATCAGCTGCTAATATTTTCACATATTTGCTTTTGATCATATTTGAAAGAGCTAATTGTATCAGCACATATAAATCTCAAAAAGAAAACACTTTTCAGTACAAACAACAATCAAGTTGCAGAACGTATTCGATGGTACTATATACAGTGTTTAGACACCTGTAAGAATTACTATATAATGTTTATGGATTCATAAATACATACTAAAAATACAAAAATGTTCATGGAAATTATAAATGCTAAGTTAAAGATTGTGAATTTCTCTAGAGATAATGGGAGGAAGGGTTTTCAATTGTATCTATAATATTTAATTCCTCAATGAAAATAAATATCTACCTGAAACAAATGAGAAATAATGCCAATTTATAATACTGAGTGATTGTCATAGGTCCAGTTCCCTGGAAATTGAGACAGTGATTTGTGGACACTTGAGAAAAGCTTCTAAAAGAAATGAATGAAGAAGGATTGGGCTGAGGGGAAAAGTGACCTGCAATGCAGTTCCAGCAGGGAAACTAGAGGATCCCATAGGGAGCTCTGGAGCTGAGATGACTAGTCAGAGATTCCAGAATTGGGTCAAGGATGTTGAGTATCAGGAACCCTGCCTTGACAAGTACTCGGTTTTAGGCTAACCCTAGGAAGGAGGTAAAAGCTCAGGCCAGGCAATTTGCTTCAGTCAGGAACAATTCCTGGAGCAATGCCCAGTTCTGAGCTCTCAGCTGCTAATGCTTCAGCTGATGGGGTAATGGGAGCACTGGCTTCATCTTACAAGGCAAATCTGTGTAGTGTCCACAGCATGCATACAATGACGCACCTTGTTCCATTTAACTATTCTCTTTGTATGTTTGAAGCATTCCATACTTTTTCAAACCTCAGTATTTAAAAGAACAATTTCTAGTAACAATGCTCTTTAAACTCTTCCACCAACAGAGACACGTACACGCACAGACGCACAGACACAGGCAGCACACAACAGAGAGTAAGCCCCAGCCAGATCATCAGGTCACATTCTCACTATTTTGGTTTCTGTTCTCTCTTTTCAGCAACTGGAGATTCTTATCTTTCTCTCCCTGGTTTTGGAATGCCTTCCTATATATGTTCAAAAGTACAATGTATTCAGCATTTTTAGGTTTTTGTTAAAGAAGAACTCAGCTGGCCTTCTTGCTGGAACATGGCTGTTTTCCCTGGAGTGTCAATTATAAAGTGATGCTAAAGAAAAATTATTAATCCTATTATTGGATTATAATACTCTTCTTTCATCATCTAAATTTTCCTTTCCTCTGCTCCAATATAAAACATTTAAATTCCATAAAAAATTGTGTCTTTACTTTTTATTTTATTTTTTTTTGGTTTGTACCATAACATTCATATACTTGCTAAATCAGGGTTGGCAAACTATGGCCCCAGGGACAAATCCAGACTGTCAAAGTTTGCCAAACCTGCTTTCAAAGCATTGACTAGTTTTACATTTTGCTTTGAGAAAATCCATATGTGGTGAAAATAGCAATGGATAAGGGCTAATGTGTTTGGCCACCTGACCTTTCCTTAACTGTTTTTCAACCAGAAATTGAAAAATGTACAAAAGTCAGTTGTCAGGAGCAATGCTTTCTTGCATCTCTGCAAGAAACATTCTAATTGCAAGAAACTTAGGTGGTAAAGACATATCTTGCCCTAAGGTATGCCTCAGCCACAAGTGGAAACAAGTCAAGGAGATAGGAAATAGGATAAGATCTACTTCTATAGTTTTTAGACAATCACAAATTACTGACTTGTGCAATAAACAGTAGTAGTTTAGATATGTGTATTCACATGTGCACACAAACAAGTACATGACACTACTTCACATGAGCTGGCTGCTTGCCTTCTAGAAGGACAGATTCCCCTGGAATGCCACCAAGAGCATCGTGTCTGATGCTGACGTGTATTTGTCTCTGTAGCTTTTATTACTAATTTTAAAATTCTGTTTCATATCCTTCTCTAATAAAGTCTAACTTGAGAAATCTCATCAGCACACAAAACCTGAATAAGGCAAGCAACTTTCGTAATTAGATATATACAGATCGATATATAGACACACACATACAAGTAAATATAAATACAGAGATGGATATGGGAATAGAAATGAAAACACACATATATATTCTTCAAAATCTTGCTAGTTATATATTTCTCCTTCCTTATTGATGTGGACTTTTCCATGGATCTTATGCTAGTTTTGTTTACATGATTTTGCTGAGTGAGGGGGTGGCCACCCAAATTGCCTATGAGTTTGTCCATAAATTGAGTGGATTCATTTCCTTTATTATTGTTCTTTTTTAGTTCAGCTTGGTTCTGACAGTATCCTTTGATCAGACCTTAAGCTCAACAGCAGGTTGATAATAATTTATGTGGTGAGTTCTGAGATCTGGAAATGGTGTACTCAGAGAGCAGTTTAGTTTAGGACCTTTGGTTTAGGACTTGTCATTTCTGGATGAAAAAGTCTCTGAATTGGTGTGATTTCTCTACCTGACTTTTTTGCTTGACCAGAAACACATCTCTTCGGGCCAGCTGCTGCCAGAACATGAGAGACATTCTCCGTCCAGGACTACTTCAGGCCGCTAAGTTTGCACATGAACTCTGGGCTTCCCCAAAGTGAGGACTTGCCAGTTACCCGTCGGCAGGTCTGCAAGGGACTTACAGGGTTCCCTCCACCTTCCCTCTCCTTTAACTTCTTGCCTCTCTATATTAAAAGCCAAACCAAGATCCTTTGAGAACCGGCTCTGTTTAGTTCCTGGTACATGAGAGGTAAAAATTAGCCCTGGGTTAAAGTTATCCCTCCATTAATCTCTGCTACATATATAGGGAAATATTTGAAGTCTTGGCATGTACATAGATGTAATGATGATATAGAAGTTTTCTTTTAACTGGAAGTGGAGTTTGATGGGGGTAAGGTAGGGAGGTACATGCTAAGATGGCTTGTTTATATCTTCCTTCTGTAATACAGATAGTAATTGGGAGAATTCTTCCTGTATCTGCCCTTTAAGCCCAGTAATTTTCAAAGCATCATCTCAAATGGCAACCCAAAATTAAACACTCACAATTTACATTTTACTAAGGGAAACACAATAATGAAAAGTGAGAAAGAAAGAAAATATCCCCTTAGAGCCTTTCACTAATTTCTATTGTAATATAGTATATAGGGGCCTCTTTTTATAACCAGTGTGTAGGCAAATGGTTTGAATATATGATGGACTGTGAGAAATAGAAAATATATTTTCTCACGATTTAGCAGATCCCCTAGCTATTTTAACAATTCACATTTTTATTTTGTGGTCTCTTCATTTCTTGGTGTGACAAATAACTAACTTGTGCTCTTTTATATTGATTTTAATAAATTAGGAATAAAGTATTTATAGTATGAACATTTCATCTTCCATAGTCTCAATATTCAAATGTTTGTTCTTATTTAGACACAGTCTTGATTTTCCATTTAGTTGATCTAGGTGATGCAGGTGAATATTTACTTATGAATTGAAAACCTCCACATATATCCACACTAGGGCTCATTCGCAAACAAAACTATTCAGACCCACCAGATGTACATCTGAAAACTGAGTGGACACATCCTTTTGGTTTTCATGCAGTTTTAAAATGACATTATTGATGATGACTGTAGAAACTTTGAATTCTATCTCTTAAGCATTTGCTATGAGCCAGCAACACATGGGATCTGTTGCATGTATTTTATACTTTTCACTTGCCTTGTTAGTTTGTCTTCCCCATTTTCAGAGAAAATAATTGAGATTTAGAGAGCTTATCTGAGTCACCCAAAGTCGCTTACTAGAAAATGGCAGAATTAGGATTTCAGTCAAGATGTGCCATACTCCAAATCCCAAAGTCTTAACACTCGAGTACAAGATTTTACTAAGTAAAAATAGGCTTAAATTTACCACTGAAAGATTCCCTTATAGGTTTTCAGGCATCAAATCTCTATAAAGACCAGTACACATATAGTTTCTCCACACTACAATCACCATGAATCATCAGTCATGTTCAAGCCTAGCCATTTAAAAGTGCTCATATCTCAAATGAGTCACATTTTATTTTATTCACATTCACCCTAATCTTTTTCCCCCATTTTCAAAAAACTTTTATGATTTCATACTATACGATGCCCTGTAAATGCCATTTGACTTTGAAACTCCTAATTACACTTCAGATGGTATTCATCTGTAAGCATGGCCTCTTCCACAGAAAGAATGTCAGGCAGCAGCTGGACTCCCCCCAGCCAAGAAGATTATTTTTGATTGAATATTTGTTAAAGAATACCAGGGGGACTGAACTTCAGCGTCAGTAGGCACATTTGAGCACTGCCCGCGAAAGCAACCAGCTTCATCAGGTTTTCATTGCTGCAATTTAGAAATACCATTTTGCTCAGTGTTCTCAGGCAAGGAGTGGTGGGAATAGGATAGTTCATTCTTTGCAGGGATGAGGGAATTTAGAGCATGTTTCATTTAATATGAGATCAAAAGATGAACAGGAGGGGAGTAGTCTTGACCTTAACAAATCTTTACTACAACTCTTAGAGCTGGATAAAATCAGACCAATAAAACAACTTGGTAGACACCTGCTACTTTGAAGTCCTCCACTGGCCCAAGATAGAGAATTACTGGCTCTAGGAGTGTGAGCGTCCTTGGGAATTGTAAAGAGAAGTACATGCAGTGCTCAAACAGTCTGGGAAGCAGAATGAACTTGTGCTTTTGTCCAATCTGTTTTGCTGTTCTGATTGTTAATTTCTTAAAATAGAATATTTCTTATGAAATATTGTAATTCTAAGGAATAAAAATGTAACCAATAGGTGCGGATGACTACATCTTTTCTTTTTTCTTTTTTGACCAGGTTTATTGTGTTATACTTTATACCATAAACCTCACTTTTGCTCGCAATTCTAATTTGATGAGTTTGACAAATGCATACAGTCTTATAAACCTCACCATCACAGTGAAAATACAGAATATTTCCATCAAACCCCAAAACTTATTTCCCCTTTTTTGCAATCAGTCTCCTTCTCCAACCTTTGGTTCATAGCAACCATTGTTCAGATGTCTGTTCCAATGCTTTGGTCTTTCCCAGAATGCTATCTAGCTAAGTGAAGTTGTATAATATGTACTGTGTACAAGGCTTTTGAGATTCACCCATGCATGTATTGGTTGTTTCATTATTTATTACCTCAACACAATGTGGTACAGTGGATTGGGTTTTATTCAGATCTGGTGAAATCTGAATAAAGGCTGCAGTTGAATAATAGTATTGTACCAATGTTAATTTCTTGGTTTTGATAAATGGTTATGAAATATATTAATATGATTATGTAAATTATGTGGGTTATAATGGGAAACCTATTTTGCAACTCTTCTGTACATTTAAAATTATATAAAAATACTTAAAAGAATATCGTACAATAAGGAGGGAGAGATTAGTGACAATTTTAATGACTTAAATGTCCCCCACATGGCAGTCCCAATGACAATCCCATTTAATTCACCTTCTGACTCCTTCAAAAACCAGATGGATTGTGCCAGCTGACAAGACACTTACTCTAAACACCACCAGGTAGTAGCCTCAGTTGCAGCCACTTCACGGAAGTGCTCTTTGCTAGAGCTAATGAACACAGACGCAGGGATATGACCAGCAAAGGCACCAGATTTCCAGCCATTTGAGAATGTGGGATGGAAACAGTATACATTATAGTCATGTATTAAGTATATACTGATGCTCCCATACTATGTCATAATATAGTTTGATGGAACCTATAGCTTCTGAACATTCTGCAGAACATTCCATGGGCTGATTTCATTGATAGCATTGTATTTATTAATCAAACAAGATACACACAAAGTGCTAAATATGTTAGAGATCTCTGTGTCTCTTTTGTGTTTCAAAGGGTCAGAGAGTACTAGAAACATTTCAGGGCTATGCCACATCAGTGAAGTTTTTAGAGGTCCAGGGGCTTGGGGCATGTCATGATATCCTATGGAAGGACATACTATGTCATCTTACCCCTCCCACCACTGAGAAAGCACAATGCTTGAGTAGGGCCGAGGGCACAAAACAGCAGCAGTCCAACTATTCCACATGGCCCATATTACTTAGAGAGTACAAATTTCCTAGAAGTTACCACTCTGATGGAAAAGCTGTAATGAACCTTTCCCCAATAAGGAAATCACAGTAAGACCCCTGGGGATCTACAGCAAGTTTTCCTGTCTTGCAGTGGACAATGGCTCACCACTTGACAAACAGCTGCTGATCTACTCCTGCACCCCAACAGAGTGTGATGGTGGACTGCATTTGACCACATGGCATTGCTTTATTCTGTCAAATGCATGAAGCCATAAGTTGGATGAGTCCAATAGCAATTCACTGTAATATGAAAGTGGCATGTCCAGATATGACATAAGTAAATGGCATGGCTCCATGAGCAGATAGCCCAGCCCCTCAATTCATGGTAACATTGCACTTGTGCTTTATCCTGAGCTCCTACTTATGACCATACAAGGGAGTTCCTTTAGGTTGCTGATAGAAGAGAAAAAATGCCAAACTTCAGACATCTCATTATCCACTTTGTGTGGAAAGAAAAGCTGCTCAAAAGAAGAATGCAAGCAGACTAATGGAACATGGCAAATGACTGGCTGGATTTCTGTGGGTCTAAAAGGAGAAATTTAGAAGATTGAGGACAAAGAGATCTGGGAAAAAGGTGTGTTGAGCACCAATTGAAGTGGTCAAGGTATTTGAAGACCTTGTCAATGTCCACCAGAAAACATACTCAGAGAAATGAGTCCTTAATTACCAAATGGTCAGAGCAACTCAGCATTTTGGCATCAGTCATCCCTTGTCATTACCACCTCTTTCCTCATACAATGAGCTCTCATGAGTGGAGTATCAGAGACAGAAGACACACATGGTCCCAATAACACATATTTCCATTCACCAAGACGGACACAGTTACTATGTCTGCTAAATGTCAAACTGCTGCAGCACAAACCCACACAACACCTTCAGTGGATGTAATCTACCAGGATAGGCTTTTTGATGACAAGTTTATCGCCCTGGATCCTTGTTACCTTTATAGACAACTATTCAACTTGACTAGAATCAGCATGTATTTTGGGTATGGATTTCCCTTTCTTGTCCACAGGCCTCAGCTAATACACTATCCAAGGAATAACAATGCAATAGACCAAGGGATACACTTCACACCAAAGGAGATATGTCGGTGGACATATGACCAGGAGCATCTTCTTATGTATGACACTCCCCCAAACTGCTGTCCTGACACAGGTGAGGTACCAGCTTGGAGATGGAAGCATGTGAAGTCTCCAGTAAGTAGAATGCATGAGTCCAGGAACTTAGGGGTTAGAAATAGGAGTAGCCTCAGTTACATCACTTGCAATAACCCATATAGGAGAGTTGTACTTCTTACTCTATCACCTTAGACTCTGAAGATCTAGAGCTTCTAGTTCACAGAGGAGCAACATTTCCACCAGGGAACACAGTGAATTGCATTTAGGTGTCGTATCACCCCATTCAACTTTATTTTCAGGCAGCCACCTATGCTCTTTGGTCTTTTGTTGCAAAAGAACAGAAGCAAAGACAGGAGTCAACATTATGCCACTCAACATTCACCCTGACCATCATTAAGTAGGGCTTATAGGGGCATGGATAAATAAATTTAGTACCCAGGCGATCATTTGGGAGTCATTTAGTACTCCACAGCCTAATTTTGATGGTAAAATGACAAGTACAGCAGCCATGCATGAAAAGAGTTCTAAGTTATGAAGGTTAGGCTCATCCCATCAGTCATGTCACCAAGACCCGCAGGAGTGCTGGCCATAAGGGGAATATGCAAGGGATTGTACAAGAGAGGAAGGAAGATGATGGGCATAATTTGTGGCTCCAGGGTCTACTAAGTAATCTTCATCTTCAAAGTCCCTCAAGGGAAAAAGACCACCTGGAATTCTGAAGGAATGTTTCTCAAATGGGGTGAACTTACAGTGTTGAACAAGTGAACCTGAATGATAAATGGTGTGAATTGCAGTGTATGCCATGCCTAGATTTCCCTTTCATGACCAGGACACTCATGTCCCTGGCTTCTGGGATTCTTGCCTGCTAATGGCTCACAGTTGAGCACCCCTCTGGACATTACCTACTGCTGAAGGAAACCACCTTGCCCAAGGCTACACCCACTATTGTGTCAGTAAACTTGCGTTCCAAAAGCAAAGCCCTGAAATAAATATTCCCATGAGGCTCAACCTCAAAGTATTGACAGTTCAATAACCAGCTGGCAAAATTCTTGGATATTTAGCAACTGGCTCTCTTGAGGCAGTGCAAACAGATCCTGCCACCCCACTGGTTTGTAGGCTACACTCTTTGAGGGCAATCTGCATCCATGACAAGTCAATGGAGATATTGGGACAAATATAAAGGTCAAATTCTGCTTGAGAATGCCTCTGCTACACTGCTTTACGGTGTCACCCCTCCTTCTGCCTTGTTTCTCTACCTCTTACAGAGACTTCCATGGAAAATATCTAATAAATTTCTTGAACATAAATCTTTATTTCAGAATCTGTTTTCAGGGAACTTAGGCTGAGTCATGCAGAAACACTGCAAAGATACTTATCCTCTCCCCTCATTAAACATTTTTTTTTCTAACAGTGAAATTTATATTCTAGGAAGCAAAAAGTGAAATGATCATAATACATTTTCCACATGCTTAAAGTAGTAATAAAGAGTAGGAGAGAATGGATTAGAAAAGCATCAGGCAAAAAGGGTTATAAAAGTAACTCCAACATCCTTGTTTTTCATGTGTTTGCTTTCATAGTGGACACATTCTCCACTTCAAACCCAGAATGTTACCTTTAGAAGGTTACATTTCTCTTTCTACATGGGCTGATATAAAAAGATATTTAAACTTTTTTTCAAGCCCACTTTTTAAAAAGATAAGCATCCTTATCTAAAATGGGATTTCTGATCTGGTCAAGAAACAGTTTTATAGAATCTTCACTCCAAAATTCTAAGGGAGTCAAACAAAAATAAATAATTTCCCTGCATCCTCCTGCCATCAACAAGAATCTAAATTTGCCCATATGCTATGAAATGCAAGACTATTAAGTCTTTTTTGAAGTGTTTGACTGGCAGATAAGGATGAAAAATGTTTGATGCCTGATGGCTAATCCCAGATTTTAGCTGTACAGTATTTCTAAATATGACATTAAATAATTTCTGAGGAAAACTAATTTTCTTCCCATTTACTCTGAATAGGTACCTTCTAACTTCTCATTGTCCTCAGAAGTTCCCAGGATGTTATACGTAGAAAATAAAAGACTATTGAATAGAATTTTCTCAACAGAGAGATGGACAAAATAATAATAAACATGAATAATACTAAAAGTAAAAACTAAATCACTCTGTTATTAAACAAAGTCCTTAATATGTTCCTTCCCTGGCAATACTTCTTGCATATAATTCTAAAGGTATAGATGCATAGTTTGATAAGATTATCTTACTGACCTTGGAAAAAGGGTTTTGGAGTAAGCCAATTTAAAGAAAAAAGAAAATATTTAAAAAGAGCACAGTCAACCTAATTTAAAAATAATCCTGAAAATTTTACACACTTTACCATGCTCATCTGAATATTTGAGATCCTGTCCTATTAGTGAGGATGAAAATCTTAAACTATGGTAAGCAGTGTATAAGGAAGAAGGGAAAAAACTGACTGAGACTAATGTGGCAGACACTGCATTACACACATTACAAATGTTATTCATTAATCCTCCCACATCCCTGTAGACTGGTCTGTCTCCATTTGACGGATAGGGAAAATAAATGCCAGTAATTTGCCAGTCAGATAGCTGCATCTTCTGACTTATACTCCTCTGCTCCTAATATTTAAACACTAGCAGGCTCCTGGCATTAGTATCCTGAAGGAATTCCTCTACCTATATTCATTTCTAGGAGAACTCAGACCAATGGCTTTAAGCACCATTGTATTAGTTAATCTATTTCTGTGCAACAAATTACCCCAAATTCAGCAGTTTAAAACAGCAGATATTTATCATCTTATGAGGTTTCTGAGGGTGAAGAATTCATCAGTGGCTTCGGCGGGTGGGTTTGAGTCAAGCTCTCCTGAGTCTGTAGCGTAGCTGTCAGTTCTGGTGAAGGTTTCTGAAGTCTTGACTAAAGTTGGAGGATCTGCTTCCTGGCTTTTTCATGTGGCTTTGGAAATAGGCCTCAGTTTCCTCCTGGGTGGAGGAAGAAAGCCTCAGTTCCTCCAGACAAGGGCCCATCCACAGTGCTGCCTGAGTGTACTCACAGCATGACACCTGGACTCCCCAGAGCAGGTATTCTAAGAGAACTAGGCAGAAGCCACACTGTCATATAACACAGACTGGGAAGTGACATATCAAGACTTTTGCCATTTTTTATTGTTCACACAGACCATCCTCAATCCAGTGTGTGAGAAGTCTCATCAAGGCCCTGAATACCGGGAGGCAAGGATCAGGCCAGGATATAAATGAAGCACTTCAAATTTAATTCTTTAAGTACATCTTCTGGGGTGTAATTTCTCTCTAAATTTGAAGACTGTAAAACTAAAGGGATAAGTTATCTGCCCCATACCTTAGACAAAAGACACACCTACACAGTTCTTTGAGATAAGCTCTTCCCCCCCTTGGATTTATCCTGAGCCAGTTGAGGAACAATGTTCTTAAGTTTTTTAAGAGATCTTTTGTTTGATTAAGAGTATCTATGAGCTACAACCCTTACACTCTTAAGAGGATCTGTTTCTTGAACGAATGATACTTTGATGCACCACTTTTGATACTTCTGAGGTGTTAAAAGCAGATTTTATTGTTACACCTGAGGTTTTGTCTTTGGACCATGCTTTCTTAGCAGTGCCCTTGGTGTGATCACTATTTTAGAAGCCATTTCTTAATATTAGCATCATTTACCCCCCTGGAGAACCTGAGAATTTTCAACACCATTAAGTCTGAGCTCTTTCATGTTTAACAGTCTTTCTTGTAGTTTACCTCTCTTGTCTCACACTGTACTGTAAGCAGCAGGATGAAAATGAGTGGTGTCTCTAATAGTCTGGCTGGAAATTTCCTTAGCTACATCACTCAATTCACTAGGTACACTTTCTGTTTTCTTCATTAATGTAGGGAATGGTGTTGCTAACATTCTGTCACTATATAAAAGGATGTTCTTTACTCTGGTTTCTAAGGTTTTCTTACAAATCTTAATTTCTCAGATTAAGTTCTAAGAGTACTTAAACACATCTGGCAACAAAATCTGCGTTAGTTATCAATCGCTACATGCAAATTATCCCCGGATTTTGCAGCTTGGAAACACTTATTATATGACACATTTTCTGAAGATTGAGAATCCAGGAGTAGGTAAGCTCCATGGCACTCTCATGAGGTTGTAGTCAAGCTCTAGACTACAGTTGAGGTCACCTGAGGGTCTGACTAGTGCTGAAGAACTTGCTCCCAGGATGGCTCACTTACATGGTGGAAGCCTCTGCTCCTCAACACATGCCCTCCTCTACAGGGCTGTCTGAGTGTCCTCATAACATGGCAGCTGGCTTCGCCAAAGGAAAGTGGCCCAAGACAGCAAGGAAGAAGCCATATGTCTTTTGTAACTGTGATGGATAACCTCCTATGTCAGCTGTGCTGTTCTACAGGGTCCATATATTTTGTCAAATATTATTCTTGATTTTTCTGTGTGTGTTTTTTGATGCATTAACAATTAAATTGGTGCATTTTGAGTAAATCACATTGCTTTCCATAATGTGGGTTGGGGCTCATCCAATCAGTTGATGGCCTGTATATAACAAAAAGATTGACCTCTTCTAAGCAAGAAGAAATTTTGCCAGTAGACAGTCCTCCAAAGAGGACTTTGACTCACTCTTGGGATTTTGAGCATGCCAGCCTCTATAATTGCATGAGCCAATGCCTTCAATCAATTAATATTTCTCTCTTTCTTCTTCTCCCTCTCTCCCTTACTGTCCCCCACCACGTTTCAGTTTCTGCAGACAACCCTAATAAAATAACCTAATCTCATACATTCTTTTTCATATTTTATTAGTCACAGAAACCAACCCTTAAAAATAAAGAAGAACATCAAACAAGGTCATGAATATCAGGGGGCAGAAATCATTTAGGGCCATTTTGAGGGCTAGCTACTACAACTATCTATTATCTAAAGACACCCAAATTTTTATTTTTAATGACAACCTCTCTTATGAATTATAGATTTGGAAATCCAACTGTGTATTTGATATCTATTCTTAGGTGTCAATAAGCAAAAGTTTAGCAGAACTCCTGATTCACTGCCCACCACCATCGCTTACCCAATTAATCCACAAATAACCACAGTTACAGTTAATATCACTACTGATTGTCTTGCTCCTTGGGTCAAGCTTTGAGTTCTGTCTGTCTCACACTCCACATCTGATCTATGAGCCTTCAACTCTGCTTTCAAAAACGTCCTGATAACAATGATTTTTCACTTTTCACAGCCTTCATCTATCACTTTCATCCAAGCCACAATCATAATATGCAAATGGAATCATAGAAAAATACTTTTTCTTCTTTCTGTGACCTCAACAAGCTCCTAAATTTGCCAGTACATTTTAGAATATAATATTTTCAAGATTTTAAAGATTCTCTTTATGGCTGTATACATGGAATGCACAGTGTCTAACATATGGTTTGGAGGGAGACACTGATTTTGGTATCTTAGCAGGAGTTTTGAATATGGCCCCAACATGCTCTGATGGGGTACCAAAAGTTTTTACACATTTTTTCCCTTTGCTTTGTTTCAGTCCCTCTTGAACTCTTTGTCAACCAATACTTGGCATTTTGAATGGGAAGGTATCACCATTCATCAAATTAAAATGCACATACAAATTCATTTTAGTGTGCAACATACACTAAAAAGCCTCCCTTGGAAATTATATGACCCAGCTTTACAATGTAATTTTAGCATTAAGATATTTTATCACAATAGAATTACCAACTCCAATTTGTTTATTTATTTTCCCCCTATCAATTAGTCTTCTCCCAGACCAGCAAGCACTCTTTTCCTTTATTAATGGCACAATGAGAAATTACTAAGATGAACATGGTTTGGGACTCTGAATTTTCAATAAATAGAATAAATGCAGTAGAAAATACTTCTTATATACCCATATTGAACTCTGTATGGGCTGTGGGGTCTTTATGTAACTTCAGCCTGATTAGGACCCCTTATAAGAAGTGGATGTTTATACTTTATGATATAGACTAGACTTATAAAAGAGGTGAAAAGAATCAATGTTACAAAGAATGTTGCTTTCTTTCAACTCTTGTTACACATTTTCCTCTCTAGATAACTGAGGTCAGTATATTAATTTCCTACAGATTTGTAAAAATTACTCCAAATCTTAGCAGCTTAACACAACATTGATTATATCATTGTTTCGGTTGGTCATGAGTCTGAGAACAGCTTAGATGGATAATTCTGGCTCAGGGCTCTCATTGGGTCATAGTCAAGCTGTTGGCCAGACCTGCAGTCATGTGGAGCTGGAGGACCTGCTTCCAAACTCAGGCATGTAGTTGCAGGGAGGCCTCATTCCTCAGTGGCTGTTGGCTGAATGCCCAAATTCCTTGCCACATAGGTCTCTCCATACAGCTACTCACAGCCCAGCAGCCTGCTTCCACCAGAGCAAGTGATCCAAGAGAGAGACCAAGATTCAGGAGCCATATTCCTTTTATAAATAAATCTCTTAAGTCACATGCCCTCAGTGTGTTCTGTTCTGTTCATTAGAAGTAAGTCACCAAGTCCAGCCCACACTCAAGCTGAGCAGAGTAAAACTCCACCTCTTTAAGCGAGAGCACCAAATAATTTGTGGGAATTTGCTTAAAACCACCACAGCCACATAATTACCCACTTCAGGTCATTGCTGGCCCTGGGCTGTTATCAGTCCTGGCATGGTCGCCAAGGGACCTGGTACCTACTCTGGAGGAAGACAACCTTTTTCCTCTGGCTGCGATGTCTGTATAAAACTTCATGCATAGTCACATTCTGAAACAACAGAAGACTCCAGAAGGAAAATGAAACTCTGGATTTTATCTTGTAGTTATTTTCTAATGGAGTTGAGAGTAAACTCTAGAGCTGAACTCTTTAGTTCCCATACTGGCCATGCCACTAAATATGCAACTTTGAAAAATGATTCAAACTTTACATTCCTTAAATTTCTCATCTGAAAAATACAGATAATAACAACACCTACCCAGTAGGTCTGCTGAGATGTTTACATGAAGTATTATATATACAGTATTTATAATATTGCCTGACAGATAACAACTCTTTATTAATCTCGTTATCTTTATTATTATGATATGTATCATATGTGCAATTATGATATACTATTATATTTTATTATTATTATCATATCATCATATCCACCCACTCATCCCAATCAATCATGGTTTATAAAATGGGTATTCATTATACAAAAATAAGAAGTTTGGTAATGAGCCAGACTGTTTTAGGCATTGGAGATTCAGGAGGGAACAATACAGAAAAATCTTGGCTTTGGGGAGCTTCTAATTTTGTGGGTTTTGCTCACATCACTCACAGTCTCTTCCATAGCTTTTCTAAGAAGAAGCAACGGAGAGGTCTGGAAAGCAAAGCTGAAGCTACAGAGACAGTGCTATTTGAAGGAGTATGTCTAAATTATCAGAAGAGTATTCTGTCACCTGGCTCTACATGTTTCCAAAAGTAGAACAACCCTTGGGTTTGCCAGTAACCAGCTGTGTCAGGTTCAGGAAGTCATGTCCTCTCTCTCAGGGTATTCCTTATTTACAAAAGGGGGATGAGGATGACAGGGGTTGAACTACATTTGTACTTTTTTAATTTTTTTAAATTGTCTCCCAGGGAAAATTGGAATTCCTCAGAGATGCTTCAGGGATTCTGCAAACACTTCATTGGAATTTTACTTAGTTTATTATCAATATTCTATTTGTTTTTATAAACTTCCATGAAACCCATGCAATCAAAGGGACCACAAAATATTTGTATATTAGAGTCTATGGGATTAATATTTTGTCCCTAAGTAACGTATTTACTAATAGGAAAAATATCATGCATCTGAATTTACAAAATAAACAGTTACTAAGTTTTACTTTGATATGTTTTATATATTGCAATTTTGTATTAGTTAAATTGAAAATAGGGTATCATAAAAAGACTTTAAAATTCATTTGTTTACACAATAATGACTAAAAATTTGAGCCACTGTTATGTGCGCCAGGATCTGTCTTTAAAAGTTCTTCATATAATATTCCGTTTAAATTTAAAAACAATTCTATGATGTTGGCATGCTTATCTTCCTTTCAGAAAGTGAAGAAACTGAGGCTATAAGTAACTTGCCTAAGGTCATGTGACTTGCAGTGGTACAGCCAGAATTTTAATCGCGGTTTTGAAATGTATGCTATTTTTTGGACACATAAAGTCTTTAATGATAAGGATGTTTCAAGTTTTCAAAATGTGTGCATTGAACTACCACACAATAACTATTCTTAAGATCTCTTATTAAGATAACTAACAGATTTATCTACCTTTCCATTCTATTACATGGAAAATCAGCTCTTAATGTTGAAGGGTGAGTGTCAACCTACAAGTTTGATGGTAAAAGTTTCAACGTAAGAGACACGTCTCATGTATTGCTGTGCTTCTAAGCAATCAACTATTCATCGGTTTTTCAGTCTAATAATCAATTGCAATACTATATGACCTCTATGCTCGTGATTGCTAGCCATTCCCATGGTCACTGTTTACATCCTGTGCCTGCTATAGTGGATGGACAGCACTACATCCCTTTTCATTTACTCTAATCTCATACCCAGGCATTGCTTGAATTGTGACCAAAATGACATTTCTGAAGCATAGACTCTCAAGCCACTCTCCTGCATAAAGTCTACAATGCTTCTACATCCCTTAGCTTTCAATTCAAGGTTTTCACCATCTAGCCTCAGTCTACTTTTCTAGAAAGTTTTACCATTATAATATTCAACCTTAAACTCTTCTCTTGCTTCAAAACCTATACACACAATTCTGAAGTTACCATTCGTATTCCATAGCTCCTAGAACAGTGCCTGACATGGCACAAGCCCAAAAAATGCTTGTTGAGGAAAACTGTCTTTGATTGTGATTTGTCATTGCTAAACAGTAAATACCAATCTTTATTTTAATTTTTAATACATTAAACAAAGGTACAAAACCACAGCATTAAGTTATAATGATGAAGTAAATCTCAGTTAGTGGCCTCAAACTTCTTTACGACTTTACTTCACTGACATGCCATAAATAAACACTCAGTAAATCAGTAGATTTAAAAGAATTTGGTAAATATTCTAAGTCCAACATTTCATCTGTGAATTAATGACTAGAAAACTGAGGGAATTGGCTTCTTAAATTGTAAATGCCACATTTCTTGTTTTCTCCAGCTTGATCATTTTATAGTTGAGCAGCACAATTAATAGCTACTATTTCAGTAAATTACATGAAAAGCAATATTTTGTCTAGCTCTATGGGTGGCAGTAAGCTAGCAAAACATTCTCGTTGGTATTATCCTGACACAAGTCAATGAAGCCATCAGGCAAATGAAACTACTTTTGTGGTGAGCAACACAGTAATTGAAAATTGTCATTCTTTCTTTCTTTTTCCTCCCCAGGAAAACCTGAAACTTTCATTTCAACATTTTTTATATCAACAGGAAGCAGTGAATATTTATTAAACAAGAAGAAGGGAAAAATCAGGGTGACATTTTTCTCAGTACATTATAGGCAATAAAGAAGGATAATAATACAATAATTCAAATTTAAACCTGAGTGGTTGAAGTAGCATTAATTGTATAGGCATTTGTTCAGTTTTAAAAGCAAAATGTGTAAGCAATGATGTCAGAGACATATCCTGTTACATTTGAGGTGGGGGAGTCACTAAACTGGGAGGTGATCTCTTTTCCTTAGAATCCAGCAGTTCAAGAGAAACTAAACAGGACACTAATAAATGGAAATTCATCCCATTCTCTTGGGTAGGAAGAATTAATATTGTCAAAATGGCCATCCTTCCTAAAGCAATCTACAGATTCAATGCAATCCCTATCAAAATACTGACAGCACTCTTCAATGAACTGGAACAAATAGTTCTAAAATTCATATGGAACTACAAAAGACTCCGAATAGCCAAAGCATCCTGAGAAGGAAGAATAAAGCAGAGGGGGATCTCGCTTCCCATCTTCAAGCTCTACTACAAAGCCCCAGTAATCAAGACAATTTGGTTCTGGCACAAGAACAGACCCAAAGACCAGTGGAACAGAATAGAGAGTCCAGATATTAAACCAAGCATATATGGTCAATTAATAATATGAAAAAAGACCCATGGATATACAATGGGGAAAGACAGTCTCTTCAACAGCTGGTGTTAGCAAAACTGGACAGCTACATGTAAGAGAATGAAACTGGATTACTGTCTAACTACATACACAAAAGGAATCTTGAAATGGATCAAAGACCTGAATGTAACTCATGAAACCACTAAACTCTTAGAAGAAAACATAGGCAATACTCTCTTGAATATAAAAAGGAGCAACTTTTTGATGAGCATATTTCCCAAGGCAAGGGAAACAAAAGCAAAAATGAACAAGTGGGTCTATATCAAACAAAAAAGCTTCTGTACAGCACAGGACACCATCAGTAGAACTAAAAGGCATCCTACAGTATGGGAGAATATATTCATAAATGATATATCCAATAAGAGGTTGATATCCAAAGTATATAAAAAGCTCACGTGCCTCAACACACAAAAAGCAAATAATCTGATTAAAAAATGGGCAGAAAGATGGCAGCATGAGAGGAGAGACAGAGGCTTCCTCCTAAAACTGGATACAATTAGAAGATTTAATTGGTGCAACTAATCCTGAGAGAGCAACAGGAAAGAGGATGGCATCAGACTGCATACACCTGGAGAAAAGAGCAGACCTCACTGAATGGAGTATCAGTACTGCTGCCCTGCGACCCCCGACATTGCTTCAGGGGCTGCACAGCTCCAGAATAGAGCTTCTCAACACTAGAGAGTGCCATATACAAACATGAAACGCCAAAGGAACCTTGTCCAAAGTAAAATTATTAATACAACTCCCAAGAAAGATTTAAATGATACGGACCTCGTGACTCTTCCTGAAAGGGAGTTCAAAATAAAAATCATCAACATTCTAATGGAGGTATGGAAAGACATCCAAGAACTCAGGAATGAATTCAGGTCAGAGATCCAATCGTTGAAGAGCACGATGGAGGGTATTAAAAGCAGGGTGGATACGGTGGAGGAGACAATAAATAAAATAGAAACTAGAGGAGAGAAATACAAAGAAGCTGAAGCACAGAGGGAAAAAAGGATCTCTAAAAATGAAAGAATATTGAGAGAACTGTGTGACCAATCCAAGTGGAACAATATTCGCATTATAGGGATATCAGAAGAAGAAGAGAGAGAGAAAGGGATAGAAAGTGTCTTTGAGGAGGTATTTGCTGAAAATTTCCCCAATCTGGGGAAGGAGATAGTCTCTCAGGCCATGGAGATCCACAGATCTCCCAACACAAGGGACCCAAGGAAGACAACACCAAGACACATAGTAATTAAAATGGGAAAGATCAAGGATAAGGACAGACTGTTAAAAGCAGCCAGAGGCAGAAATAAGATCACATACAAAGGAAAGCCCATCAGGCTAACATCAGACTTCTCAGCAGAAACCTTACAGGCCAGAAGGGAGTGGCATGATGTATTTAATGACATGAAGCAAAAGGGACTGGAACCAAGATTACTTTATCCAGCAAGATTATCATTTAAATTTGAAGGAGGGATTAAACAATTTCTAGATAAGCAAAAGCTGAGAGAGTTTACCTCCCACAAACCATCTCTGAAGTCTATTTTGGAGGGACTGCTATAGATGGAGTGTTCCTAGGGTTGGATAGCTGTCACCAGAGGTAGTAAAATCATGGTAGGGAGGGTGGAGCAGCTGATTGAGAGGCAAATTCAAAATTAAATTGACTATCCCCAAAGTCAATCAAGGGATAGACAAAAAGTACAGAATTTGATACCTAATATATAAAGAATGGAGGAGGAAGAAAAAGGAGAAGAAATAGAAAAGAACCCTTATATTGTGTTTGTAATAGCATACTAAATGAGTTAAATGAGACTCTTAGATAGTAAGGAAAGTAACCTGGAACCTTTTTTAACCACAAATCTAAAGCCTGAAATGGCAATAAGTACATACCTATCGATAAACACCCTAAATGTAAATGGACTGAATGCACCAATCAAAAGACATAGAGTCACTGAATGGCTAAAAAAACAAGACCCATCTATATGCTGCTTACAAGAGACTCACTTCAAACCCAAAGACATGCACAGACTAAAAGTCAAGGGATGGAAAAAGATATTTCAAGCAAACAATAGGGAGAAAAA
The DNA here is from genome assembly GCF_040802235.1 of Manis javanica. Classification (NCBI taxonomy): domain Eukaryota; kingdom Metazoa; phylum Chordata; class Mammalia; order Pholidota; family Manidae; genus Manis; species Manis javanica. The sequence continues at coordinate 69,227,664 of NC_133162.1, forward strand.
AGCAGCTGTTGCAGTACTGGTATCAGACAAAATAGATTTCAAAACAAAGAAAGTAACAAGAGATAAAGAAAGACATTACATAATGATAAAGGGCTCAGTCCAACAAGAGGATATTACCATTATAAATATATATGCTCCCAACACAGGAGCACCAGCATATGTGAAACAAAAACTAACAGAACTAAAGGAGGAAATAGAATGCAATGCATTCATTTTAGGAGACTTCAACACATCATTCACTACAAAGGACAGATCCACCAGATAGAAAATAAGTAAGGACACAGAGGCACTGAACAACACATTAGAATAGATGGACCTAATAGACATCTATAGAACTCTACACCCAAAATCAACAGGGTACACATTCTTCTCAAGTGCACATGGAACATTCTCCAGAATAGACCACATAGTAGGCCACAAAAGAGCCTCAGTAAATTAAAAAAGATTGAATGAGCAAACCAACCAACTTTTCAGACCACAAAGGTATAATACTAGAAATAAATTGTACAAAGAAAGCAAAAAGGCTCACAAACACAGGGAGGCTTAACAACACGCTTCTAAATAATCAATGGGTCAATGACCAAATTAAAATGGAGATCCAGCAATATATGGAAATAAATGACAACAACAACATAAAGCCCCAACTTCTCTGGGACTCAGCAAAAGCATTCTTAAGAGGAAAGTATATAGCAATCCAGGCATATTTAAAGAAGGAAGAACAAACTCAAATGAATAGTCTAACATCACAATTATCAGAATTGGAAAAAGAAAAACAAATGAGGCCTAAAGTCAGCAGAAGGAGGGACATAATAAAGATCAGAGAAGAAATAAACAAAATTGAGAAGAATAAAAAAATAGAAAAAAATCAATGAAACCAAGAGCTGGTTCTTCAAGAAAATAAACAAAATATATAAGCCTCTAGCCAAACTTATTAAGAGAAAAAGAGAATCAACACACATCAACAGTATCAGAAACAAGAAAGGAAACATCATGACGGACCCAACAGAAATACAAAGAATTATTAGAAAACACTATGAAAACCTATATGCTAAGAAGCTGGAAAACCTAGAAGAAATGGACAACTTCCTAGAAAAATACAACCTTCCAAGACTGACTAAGGAAGAAACACAAAATATAAACAAACCAATTACCAGCAAAGAAATTGAAGCGGTAATCAAAAAACTACCCAAGAAAAAAAACATCGGGCCAGATGAATTTACCTCGGAATTTTATCAGACATACAGAGAATACATAATACCCATTCTCCTTAAAGTTTTCCAAGAAACAGAAGAGGAGGGAATACTCCCAAACTCATTCTATGAAGCCAACATCACCCCAATACCAAAACCAGGCAAAGACCCCACCAAAAAAGAAAATTACAGACCAATATCCATGATGAACATAGATGCAAAAATACTCTATAAAATATTAGCAAATTGAATTCCAAAACATATCAAAAGGATCACACACCATGACCAAGTGGGATTCATCCCAGTGATGTAAGGATGGTACATTCGAAAATCCATCAACATCATCCACCACATCAACAAAAAGAAAGACAAAAACCACATGATCATCTCCATAGATGCTGAAAAAGCATTCAACAAAATTCAACATTCATTCATGATAAAAACTCTCAGTAAAATGGGTATAGAGGGCAAGTACCTCAATATAATAAAGGCCATATATGATAAACCCACAGCCAACCTCATACTGAATAGTGAGAAGCTGAAAGCTTTTCCTCTGAGATCAGGAACAAGACAGGGATGCCCACTCTCCCCACTGTTATTCAACATAATACTGGAGGTCCTATCCATGGCAATTAGACAAAATAAAGAAATACAAGGAATCCAGATTTGTAAAGAAGAAGTCATACTATAACTATGTGCAAATGACATGATATTGTACATAAAAAATCCTAAAGACTTCACTCCAAAACTACTAGAACGATATCGGAATACAGGAAAGTTGCAGGATACAAAATTAACACACAGAAATCTATGGCTTTCCTATACACTAACAATGAACCAATAGAAAGAGAAATCAGGAAAACAATTCCATTCACAATTGCATCAAAAAGAATAAAATACCTAGGAATAAACCTAACCAAAGAAGTGAAAGACCTATACCCTGAAAACTATAAGACACTCTTAAGAGAAATTAAAGAGGACACTAACAAATGGAAACTCATCCCATGCTCTTGGCTAGGAAGAATTAATATCGTCAAAATGGCCATCCTGCCCAAAGCAATATACAGATTTGATGCAATCCCTATGAAATTACCAACAACATTCTTCAACGAACTGGAACAAAAATTCATATGGAAACACCAAAGACCCCAAATAGCCAAAGCAATCCTGAGAAAGAAGAATAAAGTGGCGGGGGGATCTCATTCCCCAACTTCAAGCTCTACTACAAAGCCACAGTAATCAAGACAATTTGGTACTGGCACAAGAACAGAGCCACAGACCAAGTGAACAGAATAGAGACTCCAAACATTAACCCAAACATATATGGTCAACTAATATTCGATAAAGGGGCTATGGACATACAATGGGGAAATGACAGTCTCTTCTACAGACGGTGCTGGCAAAACTGGACAGCTACATGTAAGAGAATGAAACTGAATCACTGTCTAACCCCATACACAAATGTAAATTCAAAATGGATCAAAGACCTGAATTAAGTCATGAAACCATAAAACTCTTAGAAAATAACATAGGCAAAAATCTCTTGAACATAAACATTAGCGACTTCTTCATGAACATATCTCCCCAGGCAAGGAAAACAACAGCAAAAATGAACAAATGGGACTATATCAAGCTGAAAAGCTTCTGTTCAGCAAAGGACCTCATCAATAGAACAAAAAGGTACCCTACAGTATGGGAGAATATATTCGTAAATGACAGATCCGATAGAGGCTTGACATCCAAAATATATAAAGAGCTCACACACTTCAACAAATATAAAGCAAATAATCCAAATAAAAAATGGGCAGAGGAGCTGAACAGACAGTTCTCCAAAGAAGAAATTCAGATGGCCAACAGACACATGAAAAGATGCTCCACATCGCTTGTCATCAGAGAAATGCACATTAAAACCACAATGAGATATCACCTCACACCAGTAAGGATCACCACCATCCAAAAGACAAACAACAACAAATGTTGGTGAGGTTGTGGAGAAAGGGGAACCCTCCTACACTGCTGGTGGGAATGTAAATTAGTTCAACCATTGTGGAAAGCAGTATGAAGGTTCATCAAAATGCTCAAAATAGATTTACCCTTTGATCCAGGAATTCCACTTCTAGGAATTTACCCTAAGAATGCAGCACTCCAGTTTGAAAAGGACAGATGCACCCCTATGTTTATCGCAGCACTATTTACAATAGCCAAGAAATGGAAGCAACCTAAGTGTCCATCAGTAGATGAATGGATAAAGAAGATGTGGTACATATACATAATGGAATATTATTCAGCCATAAGAAGAAAACAAATCCTACCATTTGCAACAACATGGATGGAGCTAGAGGGTATTATGCTCAGTGAAATAAGCCAAGTGGAGAAGACCAAATACCAAATGATTTCATTCATCTGTGGAGTATAACAACAAAGGAAAAACTGAAGGGACAAAACAGCAGCAGAATCACAGAACCTAAGAATGGACAAACAGTTATCAAAGGGAAAGAGACTGGGGAGAAAGGGAGGGAAGGGAGGGAGAAGGGTGGGGAATAAGAAAGGGGGTATTATGATTAGCATGTATAATGTGGGGGGTGGGGAAATGGGAGGGCTGTGCAACACAGAGAAGACAAGTAGTGATTCTACAACATCTTACTATGCTGATGGACAGTGACTGTAATGGGGTTTGTGGGGGGCACTTGGGGTAGGGGAGAGACTAGTAAACATAATGTTCTTCATGTAATTGTAGATTAATGGTAACGCAATAAAAAAAAAAGGATTCGAAAGAGAAAAAAAATGGGCAGAGGATCTGAACTGGCACTTCTCCAAAGAAGAAATTCAGATGGCTACTGGGCTGGAATCCTCAGTCAGTTTGGGATAATCCTGGGCTACAAAACAGGATCAATTTCACCCCAAAGTGTTGAAAGCAGAATTCTTGGTCAAGATGACTAGCTAAACATACAAACTTACCTTTTCTCTCCTCCCAAATCAGGCAAGGTCACAAAAAGTTATTGGAAAAAATACATTCTCAATTGTGTCGAAAACAGGAGAGGTTGTCAATGGGTGATTTAATGTCGAAGAATTTGTAGAGAATATAAATCAGGTGATATTTGTTTAGTGAAGAAATCAACCCAGGGTGAATTGATATTTAAGAAAAATATAAACAAAAGAGAAGAATCAAAACAAACTCACACCTGTCTCTGAAGAACACAAGAAATTCTTCTAAGAAAAAAATGGAACTTTCAATAATTCTGATTAGTATCCTTAGAGATATAACAGAGGGTTTTAAATTCACATGTAATAATAATGAAAATTATCTCATAGTAACTGAGAGAGTCAACTTGTAGACTCTGACAACTTCTCAGACTTTCTTTGTTCTTAGTAACTTGAACATTTTAAGAAATACTGATCAGGTATTTTGTAGAATGTATCTCTACTGGGATTTATCTGATGCTTTTCTCATGATTAGATGAGAATCATGGTTTGTTCTGAATAAGACTGTAGAGGTAAAGGGACATTTTTGTCACATCATGTTAAGAATACAGACTAGTGACATGACATTGATATTGATATTCACCTTGATCCCCCAGCCTGAGAGTGTTTGCCGGATTTTTCCATTGTAATGCCACTCTTTTTTCCCTTTTCATACTCTACTCTCTCAGTTACTGTAACTTCAGAATGAGTCTTGAAATCATGTGATGTGATTCCTCCAACTTTATTAAACTCTTCAGTATTGTGTTGGCAATTCTAGGTCTTTTGCCTTTCCAAATTATCCTTAGTTTATTTGCCAACACTTAAAAAATAGCTTCAGAGATTTTAAGATTACTTTGTAGATCAAGTTAGGAAGAACTGACATGCTAACAATACTGAGTCTTTCAGTCAATGAAACACAATCAATGATATTTCTGTCAGTGTTTTGTAGTTTTCTGAATACACAGTCTATACCTGTTATGTGAGGTTTTTACCTATTTCTTTATTTTTGTGCTCTTTTAGATATAATTGTTATTTTTTAAAATTAATTTCTAATTCCAGCTTTCCCTTGCAGAAAATCAGGAAAGCCATAGACTTTTATATATTAAAAGTGTATCCTGTGAATTTGCTATAGTCACTTAATAGTTCCAAGCATTTTTTTTTATTATTCTTTGGAATTTTCTATATAGGCAATTATGCCATCTGTAAATAAAGACATTCTTATTACTTTTTTCCTGCTATGTAACTTTGACTTCCTTTTCTTATATTATTTCAGCAGGTGGAATGTCCAGTGCAATGTTGAAAATGAGTGGTCAAGAAGGTCATCCTTGCCTTGTTCCTGATCTTAGGAAGAAAGCAACCAGTTTCTCACCATTAATTGGCTTTAGGTGTTTGGCAGATGTTCATCACCACACTGAGAAAGTTCACCTCTATTCCTACCTCACTGAGAATTTTCATTATGAATGGATGTAATCTTTTTTTCAGTATTTTATTAAATTATATAATTCTAGCTTTTGACATGGTAGATTATATCAACTTAATATTTTAAGGTTGAACCAGCCTTGCATACCTGGAATAAGTTTCACATGGAAATAGTTTAAAATTTTTTTTAAAATATTGTTAGATCCTATTTGATAGTATTTTTGTTGAAGATTTTTGTATTGGTGTAGTATTTTTGTTGAAGATTTTTGTATTGGTGTTTGTGAGAAATAATGGTTTCATTTTCTTTTCCTGTACTATCCTTATCTGGTTTGGGTGTTGGGATAATACTGACCTCATTGAATAGTTAGAAAGTACTCCCTTTTTTTCTGTTTTCTAGACAACATTGTGGAGAAGTATCATTTTCTTTTTCTTAAAAGTTTCATAGAAACCACCAGTGAAAACACTGGGCATGGTGCTTTCTTTTTGGAAGGTTATTATTAATTGATGCAACTTATTTAATAGAGAGAGGTCTATTCTGATATTTATCTTTGTGTGAATTTTGGTACTTTGCATCTTTCAAGGAAATGGTTCATTTCATCTCTGTCAAATTTGTGAGCATCACATGCTTCATATTATTCCTTTGTAGCCTTTTGATGCTCACAGGATCAGTAATAAGGGCCCTTTTATAATTTCTGATATTGGTAATTGTTTCCTCTGTTTCCTGGCCAGCCTGGCTGAAACTTACCAACTTTATTGTTATTTTCAAAGGCTCAGCTTTTGGTTTTATTGTATTTCTATACTGTTTTACTGTTTTCAATTTCACTGATTTCCCTTCTAATAGTTATTTCTAGTCATCTGATTGCTTTCTGCTTAGATTGTCTTCTTTGTCTAGTTTCTAGAATAGGAGTTAAAGATATTGATGTTAGAACTTTCTGTTTCCCTAATACATACATTTAATTACTAAACACTGCTTTTGCTGCACCCATACATTTTGACAAGTTATGTTATCATTTACATTTGGTTCAGAATATTTTTAGTTTCTTTTCAGATAACTTCTTTGTCTCATGTGTTATTTAGAAGTGTGCTCTTTCATTTGGGGATCTCATAGTTATCTTTCTGTTATTGATTTCTATTTAATTTCTTTGTGGTCTGTGAGCATACTTCATAGATATTTTATTTTAATAAAACTTCCACATTTTCTTAAGGAAATTTTTTTTAGCCTAGAATGTCTGTCTTGATAAGTTCTATGTGAGCCTGAAAAAATAATGTGTGTTCTTCTGTTATTGGATAAAGTATTCTATAAATACCCATTAGATCATGTTGACCTATAGTGCTGGTTAACTATATTTTCTGATGTTTGAAGTATCAGTTACTGAAAGAGGGGGTTTTAAATTCCAGTTAATCTGTTTATAAGCTGGACTGTGGCTAGTGTTTCCTATATCTGGAGGCACCAGAGGCTTTGGACTTCCCTATTGCTCTTGCTTTTGTCTCCCTTGTTATCTTTGGGCTTCCTGAGAACTCTCTTTAAATAGTTTGCACCTTGTAGCAGTTTGGGTATAACCCACTGTTATTATGCTGGAGTCTTACTGTGGTGGTGGTAATACATATGGGGAGGAAGTATTTTATAACTTTACGTAATAAACTACATCTTTTAGTGGCTGGTGTCCCTGGGCTGTGTTCTTTGCAAGTGTGTCTTTACGCCTTCTTCCCTCTTAGGTGCCTAGGTGGTCTAGAGAAGATAAGAGGAGGGTCCTTGCTCTTCCCCCAGGTGGGGTAAGGTTCTGTGAAATGTCATCCCACAGAGCAGGCTTTTGTTATGGAGAATACTCTGCGCTCATCTCACAGTGGTCACTCCTCCCCTCTCCCTGTCCAGAGGCCTCTTCTTCAGATCTTTATGGTGAGATCGTGGAGGGCCAGGGGCCCCAGAAGACAAGCCTGGGAGTGCCCCCTAAGATGGCAGTCCTCAAGAGTTTCTTGCTCACATTGGTTCACCCTCAACCTCCAGCAATTCATTAAAGTATCATTTAAGTGTTCCTACTGGTTTATGACTCCAGTGGTTTCTGCTCTAGATAAGGAGATCTCAGCTGTGTCTGTCTGGATGAGACAGTCTCCTCATATTTCAGAGCAGCAGCCAGCCCTGTAATGGCAGTTCTCTGATGGGTTATGAAAAAGTCATCGGTTTCAGTTTGCTCAGCTTTTTTCTCGTAAGGATGGGAGAGATGACTTTCAAGCTTCTTACAAAACAGATAAAGCTGGAAGTCTTCAGTCAGAATATTTTTAATGATTCTTTCTCCTAGACTTTGGTAGGAAGGCAGAAAAAAAGAATGTGTTAAGTAATTGAAATAATGTTCCTGGATTCAGCTGAGGTGCCCCAAAGATACAACAGAAACATACAGGAGGAAGGTTCTCCAAGAGCTGGTAGAGTTAGCTCACTGTCATTTGAGACATTCTCATAGTTGTCAGTTCCACCTAGCATATATACCATCTACATAAATCCTATCTTGTTTTTCTTCTGGCTTGGATTCTGGTCTTGAATACATGGATTTTACAGTGATTGAAAGCTATCACCTGCTGTCAGGCCTGAGGCAGATTCAGATGGTAACTATCCCTTTTTCTAAGATTTGTATACATCATCATCTATGCCTTGAGTAGGTAGAAAACCCAAACCACATTAGAGATAAAAAAGGTATAATGTTTAGAAGGAGTATGAGGCACTTTGAGGTTTGGGTAATGGTGTCTTTTATGCTTATTATTTACCCACCATCCAGAAAACAGACCCATATCCAGCTCTTATTTTACAATAAGATTGTAAAATAAAGTTTTGGTTCAATTACTCTTCTTATTGGGTTAGGGCTGTCATTGTCTTAAATGGTACCTCTCCTTATAATTTTCATGTAGACACTACTGGGAATCTCACACACATCTTCAGGAGAGGGTCCCTCTGCTCCCTTCCTCTTCATGCTCCCATTGCCTACATGACTAGAGGAAGTAACTCCTGCCACATGCATTTCTCCCCCTCCAATTTCTTATTCTCAAACAAATTTGAGCCAGAAGGTGGGAGTTCTCTGAAGCACGTCTAAATTTCAGATGTAGGGAGAGGGCCCTAATAATCTTTCACAAGTATATTTTTTGTGAATTGGGGATTCATTTTCCTCACCCTCAGACCCTTATTTCAAGAGCAAGGTCATTGTTCATGAGTACAAAATCAGTCACCCAATCACTGTAAATAAAATAATTTATTATAGAGACACAGGTGGCATCAGAGATCATGGCACCCCAGTCATATACTCCTATAGAAAGCTGCCAGGCTGTCAACCCCTGATTGTTTCAATCATAGCATATGCTATATGTTGAACTGTTTGCCCCTGATTTCTTTCTTTCTAACCTATAATTACATTGACAGAAGCAATTTCTTTTCAGCAACAAATTTATGTGGTGAAACAGAGTACACTTGAGAGCACCATTCATAAAACTTCTCCTACTGTCTGACACCATGAACCATGTATTTAACCTGCAAGTGATGGGCAGTATGCATTTAATTATAACTGCCATGGTGTGCATCACTAATTAAGAGCCAGGATGAGTCCTCATTTGCTCACAAGAAACCAAATTGGAGATTTTATAAGACCAGATAAATTTTGCTATGAAGGAGGTCCCTTGATTTCAATGGCAAAAAAAAAAAAAACCACGTTTAGTTCATGCAACCCAAGTTCTAGATATTTTTATATATTTTCATTTAAATTAAGTTCATGCATCACAAATATTCTAAGATACATATTATTATGCCCATGTTACAGATGTAAAGAAGAATGAATGAGTTGAAAGAAGTTTATAAATGGTAAGAAATAATCAGCAAGCTTACTATAATAGATACATAAAGGACACTGTGGAGAAAACACTTAGAGAATGCATTCTTTTACAAGCACATATTTCAGGGAACAAAATAACTTGTTCATATGTTCCCCCATCTTCCCTCTCAGCAGATACATTGTCTCCCATCTCATCAGAAAAGGGCAGCTATAAGAACTTCCCCAAGTTACCACCTCTGCTTCTACACACCCACAGGGGTCTGTGCTTCCATACTTGGCTTTCATTCCTCTTACTATCAATGATCTTTACACAGTTTTTCTCAAGATCAACCTCTCCACTTGCACATGAAGTGACATTCCTTGTAGATTTTCTCCCTTCTACAACACCATTTACTTTTTTCCTGCTTTTTATTTCCCATCAGCATACATGCACATTATTGTTTTCTCTTATTTTTAAAATAAGCAAAACACTTTGTGAGGCACCTAGCTCGCTAGCTATTTTCTGGAAATAGCTCTGTATTATCTTCAATTCTTCTCCTTCCCTTCTCTCTGGAATCTACTGCCGTTGGGCATTCATATCCACCTCTCCTCCGAAGCCCTTCTGATCAAAATTATCAATGATTTCCACTTTGTGGAACTGTATACTATAAGCAACTTTCTGATCTCATCTTACTTAATTTATCAGCAACATTTGACACAGTTGATGGCATCCTCTGCTTTCAAACCTTTTCTCCATCTGGCTTCCATTCCTCCCCTCCTATTTCCAAACTCCTCTAGTTTGCCTTCTGCCTCACTGGTTACTCCTTCCTGACCTCCTGTGCTGCTTCCCTCTCTTCTCTCTGACTTATAAATGTTGGTATGATGGATCCAGGGTTTCAATTGAAACTTTTTCTCTGTGTACTCTTTCTGAGGTGATTTAATGTACCACCATGGCTTTTAATGCTATTTTTATGATGATTCCAAAATTTATGTCACCATCTCAAAGTGCTCTTCTGAACTTGAGATTTCTATATCCAAAGTCTACAACACACCTAACAGACATCTCAAATTAAGTAGATGTAAAACTGAAGTTCAGACCTGCTCTCATAACTTGCTCTCTTTTATCTGTCACCATCTCACATACTGGCAACTGCATCCTGTTACTGGCTCAGGAAAACATAACTAGATTTATCCTTAATCCTCTATCTCAGAACTTAAATCAAAACATAAATTCTAAATATATTCTCACCAATCACCCTTTCTGAGTGATTCCTTTGTAGTCGGGATGCTTCATGTATTCATTCAATAAAATCCACAATTCTGAATATTTCAGGATCAAGGAGAAAAAGAATGTAAAATTCAAAAAAAGTTAGAATTTAATAAAATTGAAAAAGCTCCAAATCTTGATTTTTCTTATACAGGTACATTTAATGTATTAAAGACCAATAGCTAGACAATCCTCTGTAAAAGACAATTAATTATTTCCAACATTCTACAGTCAGGAATGTTGCCACTCTATCTTTTGTTGATATTGCCTAGAGTTTGGCCTGCTTTGTTACAGAAACACTTTACACTAAATCTTTAAAAATGGATATAATTTCAAATTGAATCTTTAAAATTTGATAATCAGAAAATACACCATTATTTTATTCCCTTCTAAAATGTTTTTGAGTGTTTCTACATTCAAATCTACAATAATGCCTTTAATAATCCTTCAATGTTCCTCTAAGATTTGCAATTCCACTCAACAGTTTGAGGGGACAGACAGTTCTCAGGCTTCAATTGCATGCTTATCTTTTAACACTTAAGACCTCCACACACATCTCAGTAACAAAATGTAATACAAAACTGGAAAAAAAAGGTCTTAGTAACAATTTTTTTAAAGTAATATAATTCCTTCTACTAGTGAGTAACTTCTTATGTTCCGTAAAACTCTTGTTTGATGCTTTGAAACAGGAAAGTATGAGACTGTTGTCAGTCTTCCAGTGACGACTGTTTGCTCTAACAAAACCCAACAGAAAACTTTCTGCTGTCTTCTACATCTTCCTGAGTAAAACTTTTCATTTTGGCTTAAAAGTATATTAGTCCTTCTAGCAGACATTTTAAATGATGATTTAAGTCCACAAGCACAATATCAACAAGACACATAGCTAAACTGATACAATGACAGCATAAACAGCTATGTTCAAGTTGAGCATAAGCCTGCAGTGACAACTACATCATGGCTCTTTCCTGGTTAAAAATGACTATGAGACTTACTTAATTTTGAAATTTTGATATGTGAAAAAAACCAATTTAATCTTAGATTCTATGAAATATGGTACTTTTCCTTCTTTATTTCTCTCCTCTTATGTTTTTATAGACAATTAATTTTACTATTTGATCACCATTAATTCCCAATCTTTTATAGCACAAATAATTTTATCTCATTATTGCAGTTATTCATCAAATGCTTTTAATTTTGGTCTCTAGGTGGCAAATTTTATGTGATACTGTGTGCATGAAGAATATATTTCTTGTTCCTCCATGTTTTGATGATAGGATTTTTGAATATGTAAGTCTGGATGTTTACCTTTTCCTGCAATTTATCTAGGTTTGTGGTTTTTTATATACTGTCTGGCATTCTGATAAGGATGACTATATAATTTATTATCTGCTTTCAGTAAACATTTCCAACAGATTTTAAAGCAATTGCAACCAAAATATAGAGGACTCAAGTACAAAAATAAAGTTTAATAATATTTTAAGAAATTTGGGTTAATTTACAAAGTTGAATTTCAAAGGTTCAGATGATTTTAACATCCTGGATATAATGGGCAGCAAAGACAGAAATCATATACGGTTGTGTTAATGTATGTGTATTTTCATCATTTACATCATCATGAAAGTTTCACAGCTACTCTAAATGCATGTATGTAAAATATACACAAGTTTCTACAATTATGTCTTCTACTTGGATTGATACAAGTTTGAAGATTGTTTAGATACAATTATGAATTATATGTGTACCATAGTTGATCCCCAAAATGATGTTTTTGCTTCAAAAGTTTCTTAATTAGATATGAGTTTTCTCTATACCATAATATTGGGCTTCACCAAAATCACCAACACAAAAAACAATCAACTTATCTTCAATGAAGGACTTCTTAACCTTCATTTTGGCAGTAGTATAAACAATAATGTCAGATGTGTTTCATATTTAACAGAATGAAATTCTAAACTTTCCTTTGATGTGTACTGAATGAGAAATAAAATCACCATTATTATTAACTAATATTTTTATTTGAAGCAACTGTTGACAGTACTATAAAACTGGCACCGTTATTGCCAAGTTCCTATTCTACTAAGAGAACCAACTTCCAGGAACCACCCCTGATAGTTGGCATCTTACTAATAACACACCCCTCAGGAAATCTTTGCACTTTTTAATCAAAGCAGCACAAGAGATAATCTGTTCAAATTGCAGTTCATTAGTCCTTGGGGCGTGGGTAGGAGAAGAGGAGGGTGTATGAATTTGCCCTATTTTTCCCTAGTAATGATAGAGGGCATTCCTCTCTTAAATTGAATCTAGTTGGGATATCTGAATTATTTTATCATTAATGTATGTTATTGGTTATTGGCATGAATTCTCTACCTTTTATCATTTTAAGGAAATATTTCTCTTCCTTGCCCATAAGCATTTTTTTTCCATAGGAACATTAAAATTCATCAAAATTTTATCATAATACATGGATACGGTACAGTGTTCTTTCTGAGGTCATTAGATATATTGCTTGTAAAAAAAAAAATGGCTGCAATTATTCCCCTTCCTGTAGGGAACCCTCTTCCTTTACAATGTGTGTATAAGAACAAGGAAGAGGGTCTGGACCAACCTACAGCCAGGCAATCCCCAAACATGCAAGAAATTCTTCTATGTTCAGCAGCCCTGCCTACCCTAACAACCATGGACCCACTGACTCCCAAGCAATAGTAAGTATTACTTAAAACAGCTAGGTTTTGGAGTGGTTTGTTACACAGTAAAAACTAAATAATTGCAGAATAATTGGCCATATATTACTATAGAAGCATGTACAAATGTGGTGTGCGTGTTTCACAGAACATTATCTAAAAATACACACAGCAAATTGATGCCAGCAGTTACCCTGGGATAACATATGGATGTTTAAATTTGTATGTAGTCAAGTCTCTTAGTATCTTTAGGCCTGATTTATTGTTTAATATAATGCTTATTTCTTTCTGACATCAGGGTTTTATATATATATATACCTTTATAAATTTTTTATTATTGATATACAATCTTACATTAATTCAAAGTAGACAACACAGTGGTCCCACAGTCACCCATATTATTAAGTCCTCCCTCAGCCCCGCTAGTACAGTTTATCCGTCAACATCGGGGAATGTTACAGAATCATTGGCTGTATTCTCCATGCTGCACTACTATCCCCATGACCACCCTACATTATGATTGAGAATTTTTGTGCCCCTTTATCCTCCTCACCCTCCCCACCCTCCCACCTCAACCTCTCCCCCATGGGAACCACCAGTCTCTTCTCTATATCTGAGTCTGCTGCTGTTTTGTTCATTCTGCTTTACTTTGTATTTATATTCCACAAATAAGTGAAATCATATGTATACCTTTAGTTTTTTTTTTTACCCTTAACGTGCTGAATTACATTAGTAGAACAACCAATGTCAAACTATATGTGCATTCTCTGAATTAAGTATATTTATAATTATTCTTTTAATACAACACTGGATATTATTTGATATTTTAATATTTGAGAATTAGGGTCTTGATATTAAAGAACATTGGTCTTGGATTTTCTTATTTTATGCTATCTCTATTCCATTTTGGATTTTAGTGTTTTGGATTTTAGAAAGGAACTGGGAATTGTGGTATCTTCATCTGTTTTATATCTGCATACTCATTCCTCCTTAGGGCATTTATATTTCTCCTTTTTTTGTTGTTTGTTTGCTTTTAAATGATTCCTGTAGATGTTTTTTCAGTTTTGCAAATTAAACATCATTTATATTTATCTACAACTTTTGCTGTATTTTTCTTTTATGATAGTCTGCATTTACAATGTATAATTTCCTCCCTTCTGCTTCACTTAGGGTAGTCTTACTGTTCTCAGATTCTTGAGGAGGTGTTGCAATTTTGAGTTCAGAGAGAAGGTGCTAGTAGGAAAGCCTGAAATTTGGGGCAGAATAAATAGCTTAAAATCTTCATGAACATGTGAAGGTGGATGATCCAGGGAGGAGGGACCAGAAAATCTTGGAATCGAAGCAGCTGGTATTGTGTAGGAGTAATATTCTGGGGTGGTTATTAACAACAAGAACATCCAGAGCGTTAATGAAATGATCAATGTACACTCATTAAACAAATATATATCAAGGACCTAATATTTTTACTTTTGTGATAGCACCAATGAAAAAAACCCCAAATAAAAAAGAAATAGTCTCATTGTTCATGAGATATATATTTTAGTAAGGAATTTAAAAATTCTGTTGTCACAAATTTTTCTGTGACTTGTATTCAACTTATGAACAAATAAAACCTAGCATTGAAAGTATATAAACCACATTCGAATGGGAGTTTGCATCTGAATAAGCTGAAGTCCCAGCAGTTTGCCTCTGTTTAAATAACAAACTCTAAGTAAGCATCTGGCAAGGCTATTTGAGAACTTTGTATGAACTTCTGATCCCTAAAAGTAGGCTGGTTAGAGGTTGATGATGTCAGTAGTAATCTTAAAAGATTTGTATATGCAATTTCTTTTGGGGATCCTTTCAGCAAAGGAGGGTGTTCTTAATGCCTTTAAATAGGGAAGACAGAGAGGAAGGAAGTAAGGCTTCAAATCAGCAAGGTCTGTGCCTGGAAGATCAGAATCAAGGTATCAGGTGTCCTGAGCAGGTATAGAAAGCTATTCATAACTAAGAGCATGATTTCTACTCATGTTGTGATTTTTAGACTGGGTTTCAACACTTCATCCATGGGGGCATCTGTCTGGTCTGGATCCTGACCCCACCAGCCTGGACCAGGCCCCACCTGGACTCAACCCCACAGGACATGAGTTGCTCAGTTTGCTCCTCACGCCCACTTCCTCCCAGCAGAAGCTGCCTTGCCAGTATCTCAGTGGGAAATGTGCCTCCACATCTCCACAGATCAGCAGAGCTTGAACCTGGTAAATTGGAAGGGTCTACTATTGCCTAAGCAGTGAAGAGGGACTAGAAGAGATATCAGAATAAGGCTCATAGGGAAAAAAAGCTAGTACTTATTGCCAAGTTCCTTGCCAGGTGTTTTGTATATATTATCTCACATAAGCCATATAACAACCTACTTTTTAGAGATGAATAAACTGCACCTTAGAGAGGCTGAGTGACATGTCATCTACTTGCTGACAGAAAACTGATTTGAGCTAATGTCCGTCTACCTTCTAATCTTCCCAATATCTTATCTTACCCAGCCAGGAATCAGGGAGAATTTGCTTAGTCATGAGATTGCTTCCCAAATGAGCTGGCATGGGTTCAGTCAGGCTCCTGGGAAGATTCTTTGTGAGCCATTGCAAATTTTCCAAATAGACCTATAAATCTGAAGAGGCCATCATTCAGCTATTTCCTGCACAATTTTTTTGTGTTGGTTGGAAGATTTTTAAAGATTTGAACCCGATATCAAAAGCAGCTTATTACCAGCTTCCAGAGGAAAAGAAAAATGAATTACTGTTATATTTAATAGTGTATGAAATTTGACACATCCTGTATGCTACTGTTTCCTTCTAAGCAGGTTCCTCAAGGTGATCCTTATACCTCATTTCTTGGGCTTTCTATCACATGAACTTGCCTACCTGGTCCAAGATGGGTAGCGATGGGTCAGTTTAAGCACTAGTTCAACGCAAGAATGCCCAAGCGGTGTGGTCTGACAATGGAGAGTGAAAAACATGCCTCATCAGATTCTCCCTCTTGATGAATGTTGGTTGTAAATGTGTGTGTGTGTTGGGTGGGGGGGGTTTGGACATGGGGTGAAGGGGAGAGAGAAAGAGAAGGAGAGAAATGGAGAAACCTAGTAGAAACTAGGGCAGGGTCAGATAAAAATAGTTATAAATATGGTAAAATTATTAGAGAAATATAGGTGCATGCTTCTAATCGTATGCCAAAATGAATGAGTAGGTCAAAAAACCTCTGTTAAATTCCTAGCATTTATGTTGTTAGTAGCATAATGCCAGCTCTAGTTCACTGAGTTCTTTCGGGGCAGCAGGCACAGTGCAGAGCTTTGATGTGCATTACCAAGTTCTATTGCAGTCAGGAGTTTTGCTGGCTGTCCTTAGAGCTGCTCTGGTACCTGAAATGTGATGAACACCATTTCCACTGACATAAGTCCTGACCTTGACATTATTGAGACAGATTCCTGTCCTTGCCAACTTCCTAGGGCATCCTTGAAAGTTCCATTATCTGAAGCAGAAAAGAAGCATATTTCCATTCCTAAAACTGAAATCACCTGACATACTGGAAATTGAGAATCTGAAAGAAAAGAAAGCCAAAGCATATGATGCTGAATTGGTATCACTGTTCCTTACATGAGTAATGAATCCGTTAAATCCTTCACTGTCTCAAGAAATCACCATCTGTTCTTTAGTCTTTAATTGATGTAAGAGATGTTTCAAGATATCTACAATGGGAAATAATTCTGGTGTTCACAAAAACTGGCTGGCAGATTAGTGGGTCAGCCAAGCAGATGGTGCCCAGGTGATTCAGCATCCTAGGCAGCTGCTGTCCTACCTGGACCAGGTGGTCATTCCCTCCACTGCACAGTCACAAACCTGCTAGTGCCACTCAAGCTCTCAGTGACTACATCACATAGGGTTTATTCTGGAGACAGGGTTGGAGGTGAGAAATGAGTGTAGCAGAGGCACAATATATCCTCATCTACAGCAATACATGGAGTGCAGACAAGAGTGGAAAAAATTTTATGGTAAAACAAAATAAAATTTCATCAACTAGCCAAGAATGCCAGTTAGATTTTAGGCATCTGGATTAATCAAAAGGTCAGGAACTTGATTACCACATGTAGGAACATTTCATTCTTGCAGGAAATTTTAGTTATTGAGGGCAACATCTATGTCATAATTTCTTCATCTCATTTCCTGACTTTATATAATCAGTAGAGCACAAGTCCTGTTTCCCTGCTGATTATTACTCAGGAATTTCAAGAAGTCCATGCTGAAAGCACTGTGATATCTTCAGCAATTCTTAGAATAGTTTTGGCTCCTGGAAAAATGGTGAAGTAAAAAATCTGGGTTTAAAGCTGTGTATAGTTCCTGTTCTGCTGCCTTTTTACTCGTGTGTATGACTCTTGGCGTGTGCATATCATGGTTTTGAACGGTGTTACTGTGGGCTCTTCCTCCCTCTTTCCCTGCCTCCATGAACATTTGTGAGTACCTACTGCATGTTAGCCATAGTTCCAGGTTCTGGGAATAAGAGTTGAGCAAAAAACCAGGCACTGTCCTTCCTCTTGCAGAGCTTGCATTTTAGTTTAAGAACTAAACATGTGGTTAACTCCAAACTGAGAAAAGTCCTCTGAAAGAATTACAGCTCAAGGAAAGCAGAGCACACTGGGAATTGTCCTCTGGCAATAGATGGGGAATGGGGATAGGAAGGCAGAGGGTCAAGGAAGGTTTGCCTAAGGAAATAAGAAAGTTATACTGCAGCTGAAATAATATAAGATAAATAGAAGAAAAACTAGGTAAAGATTTGCAGGAAATGTCATTCCAAGGAGAGGAAATGGCATTTTCAGAGGTCCCCTGAGAAGGGAGGTTGGTACAGAAAGGTCCAAGTGCCTGGACTGTGCAGGATAACACAGCTATGAACTCCTCCTTTCCTGCTTTTTCCTTCTTCAGAACATATGGAACAATTAGCATATTATATATATCATTTAGTTATACATCTCCTCTCACTATAATTAAGGTCTATGAGGAAATGTATTTCTCTGCTTTACATGCTTCTATATCCAACTTCTGGAACATTTTCTGACCTATAGTAGGTGCTCAGCAAATATTTCTTGATGGACTGACCAAATGAATGAATGAATGAATGAATGAATGAATGTGGTACAAGATGATGCCGGGAGATCCAGGGCCCCAATGAGGCAGGGTCTTGTTGGCCACATATAGACCAGTTTATACCCTTAGAATGATGGGATGCTGCTGAAGGGTTCTAGGCAGAGGGATAGAGTAGGGTCATTATTACATTCATGTATTCAGTATAGTTAGTGAGCTTTTTCTAATGCAGGTATCCTACCAGGCAGATTCGTGTCCAAGGGCAAAGAGTGCTTTCAGTATCCCTGGATTTTTGTGGTAACAGGCACACTGAAAAATAAGAAAGGGGTAGTTATCCAAGTAGGGATATGGTTGGGGTCACAGGTGGAAAAGAGATGGAACTTTTACAGATGGAATGGCAAGCCCAACAGGAGCAGGCAAGCCCAAGGGTGTTACTCATATCCTAAGCCTCACTGTCACTCTGATCAGGGTGCCTGGAGACAACATGGCTGCTCATTTCAGAGAGAAGTGGTTTGGGAGCCGGCAATTGGAGATCACAGAGACTGTCCCTCTGAGGCTGTGTTACATCCTCAAAGAGCAGCAGGCCAAGGCACAAATTAGCTATGTTGACAGATTAGCATGCAAAGCATTTTTACACACTTATATATTCTATGGGTTGCTGGTCAGAAGAAAGGGAAACAACACAGGCTTTGTTAAGCAACTCCTGCATGCCAGGAACTCTATATACATTATCTTGTTAATCTTCACAGCAATGTGAGAGCAATGTGCTGTCTTATCTTCATTTCCAAATGGGAAGACATAGCCCGGGCAGTGTTCTCAAGGTCTTGTCCAGTTAGTGACTGAACTAAAATTTACATGATGGCAAAGTCCATGCATGGCCTAGTGCTGGAAGGCAGAGGAGGCACAGAAGGAAGAAAAGGAAGAGGAGAAAGAAGAAAGAGAAGGAGGGAGAAGGAGACGTATAGCAGTAGGACACATTAGTGAGGGTGAGAAACTCTGCCGTTAACTTGAAAGAGCATCTACTTTCAGCAGGATTAAAAATAAAGGTAAGAAACAGCAAAGTTAGAAGATTTATGTTAGGTTCTCTGCCCAAAACATACAAATACAGAAGCTCATACCATAACATTTCCATTTTAGGAAATGAAAACAAAACATAAACAAAATTCCTTAAGGATTGGTGGTGGCAGAAGAAACCGCCAAAGTTACAGATGTCCTGAATGGAAATGGCTGTGTCCCTGCCTCCATCCCGTGAGTTCAGAGCTGACCCTGCAGAATTACAACACCAGGCATTTAGGGTCAACAGTCACATCCCAACATGTGCTAGGGAGGAAGACATTGGGTGACAAGCTAGCGTCCTAAAGAAGTTCAGAATGAACACATTCTGTATGGCAGTGTGGGTGATGCTTTTAGGTGGATTTCAAATGCACAAATATTTTATTCCTGAAAAAAGAGCAGAAAGGTCTATGAAAGGTGGCCCTCTCACCATGGTGCTACAGCCCACAGACAGGGACACCAGCCCTGACTTGCTGTGTAGAACTGAGTCTTGCATTTCCTTGGTCTCCAGATCTGAGAAACACAATTTGGGGAAACAGCAGCTAAGTACTATAGGAAGGGGGATATTTCATAATTTGAGTTGCCAGATTTGGCAAGTAAAAAACACAATTAAATTTGGAATTCAGATAAACGTGTAATAATTTTTAAACAGTGATTCTTTTTTCATTTTCTTACCTGAAATTCAAATTTAAATGGGTGTCTTACTCAGTTTGGGCTGCTGTAAGAAAATGCCATGTCCTAGGTGATTGAAACAACAGAAATTTGTTTCTCACAGTTACAGAGGCTGAAAGTCTGAGATCAGGTTGCTGATGGTGAGGTCCTTGTGAGGTCTCTCTTTATGGTTTGCAGGTGGCCACCTTCCTGCTTTATCTTCACATGACCAAGAACAGAGAGGAGAAGGAAGCTCTCTCTTGCCTCTTTTCATAAGGGCACTACTCCCATCATGAGGGCTGCACCCTCCTGAACTATTTACCTCTCATAGGCCCTATCTCCAAATATCACCATGTTGGGAATTAGGGTCTCAACATATGAATCTTGGGAAGACAAAATTTTCAGTCCATAGCACTGGGTGCCCTGTTTTTACCTGGTGATGCTATCTATTTATAGTTCATCTGAAATTTGGATACCTGGAGACAGATTGAGAGACCTCTGCACAGGAGTGATAAACCTCATGTGGCTAAATCTGGCATGTGTAATGGAAGATTATAGCTGATGGAAGATGGGAGGATATCCTCCCATTTGGTGCCAGCAAGAGAAAGAGCCCTGCACTTTCAGGCAAGAGATTAAAGAGGAGAGCACATATAGAGGACTGTCGTAGAAAAAGAGACTGCAGGCGGAATCCAGGACTTCAGTCGGCCAGGTGGCACAGCAAAGCTTGACTCATAAAGACTGAGAGGGCAGGCAGAGAACAAGAAAAGGATCCGCATATGGGGCAGGGCATTTGAGAGACAGAAGCTGGGAAGAAGGGGGGAGATTTTATAAAATGACCTGTTACCTGTCTCTAAGGTAGTCTGGAAGGACATGGAGACAGTTTCAAGAAGAAGATCCAAATATGATTATTATAGGTTATAGATTATTATATTTCCCTCAGGCATCCAGGCTCAGAGTTTCCATAGTCCCTAAGTGAGGTGGCATTGGAGTTAGCACTAGGGTCACCTGGGCATTAATTATTCATTGTTGAAGCAGAAGTAAACTAATATCGACTGTGCCTGTTTCATTTCATTACTTTTGACTCAGGCATTAAACAACTGATGCCTGATGTCACCCCAGAGTTCCCAGGTAAAAGGACATTTTCTGGTATTGCCAATGAAAGGAACTCTGTAAACCAGCAACTCATAAGGCCACTGAAGCCAAAATGATTTCGCCAAACTGGTCAAGCAGGTGAGGGATTTCCTTTACCGAATGTGCCCAAACAGAGTGTCTTCCTCTCTGAAGTCTTTTGTGTCTCTCCCCTGCTTCCCTGCTTGTTCAGCAAGGCCCAGGCAGAATGACTTTTATTTGGTTTATGCTTAATATCCATGTAGCAGGATGAAAGAAAGCTCGGCATCTGCCTTCATACTGTGTCTGTTTCCTTTGCTGCCTTCATCTTTCAGTCACACACCTTCTGCTCAGCCCTGCGGCCCTGCACATAGGCTTGCTGCTCATCAGAAAGGAATTTTGCTCACAACTTAAGGTTGTGCAACCAGTCGCTTACCCTGGACTCACCTGCCCTGAACAAATAAGGAAGTCTGTACAAAAATGATGACTGGATCATCATCAAAGACTTGGGAACATCACAGATGGACCCACGTTAGCAAAATGCCTGGAGTCAACTAAGCAAAGACAAGGAGCTTCACAACCTTCCTCGGACCCTTGCTGGCACCCAGATGTCTGAGGCTGACTATGACCTCCTGACCCTAAACCCTCTTCTCCTCCCTACTTACCTAGCATAAAAGAAGCTTGAAATCAACCCTGAGTTAAAATAGTTCTTTAGAACACTTGCCCACCATCTTCTTGGTCTGCTGGCTTTCCAAATAAAGTGACTTTCCATGCCCCAACGTCTTGTCTCTCAACTTCTTGGACTGTCATGCAGTGAGTGGAATGAGCTTGGATTGGGTAACATCCAGATGACCTGTGAAGTGTATCATGGAGAGAAGATTTGGGATCCTAAATCACTCTTAATGGCAGGACACTTTTTGAAGCAATATTTATGTTTGGATGACAAGAGCTCATTGAATGGTTAGGGGATTATGGTAAGGGGTAAAACCAGAATAAATATCATGACTCAAAACAGTTACATGGTTAACATTTTGTTGGGAACCAAAATTGTCTTTCTTCTACTGGTGCTGGCATTACTCTAATTCACCTTCTACCTATCAGCTACAGTCCTAAAACCACTGGAGAACAACCTTCAGGAAATTCACTGATAAAACCTGCTAGGAAATGTGTAGATATCCCCACAACAACAGAGGTGACATTCAGGGACAACCAAATCAGAGACTGTCTAAAGGTTTTGAAGAAGAAAAAAACTATCTTTAGAATGCTTTGTCCTTACTAAAAATGTCTGATTTAAGTGGGGGAAAAATGTCATTTGAAAATAAGGTCTACAAGAAATAAAAAGCATTTATACAGGTAGGGCAGAGTACAGATGAATGTAATGACAGCAAAGTTGCCATCTCACGCACTGCAGTTCCACATTTACCAATGTAACACATTTCACAATTTACAAAGCAAATTTGAAATGTTACCTATTTCCATTTACTTTGGAAGTAAGGTGAGAGGTGAGAGGTTAGCAGAAGAGAACCAGACTTGAGATCCAACTCTTGGATCTTTGGGGGACTTGGGAGCTGTGATTCGAAGGTAACCCTCCCAGTGAGTGAGCATTCGATAGGTAGCCAGGCAGCTCCTGTATGTTACACAGAATGTCAGCAATCTCACAGTTCTGTGGGTTAGGCGCAAATTATATTCCTCATTTCAGAGGGAAGGGAAGTGACCTTCAGAGAGGATAGTCACCCTCTCAAGGCCACACTGCTGGTGATTAATGGAAATAGGAAGGTTTCTCAACCTTTCTGCATCTCAGATCCTTTACCTATGTAACTTAGATAAGAATAATCGAAATAATAGCAATGGACACTTGTTTTTAGCAATTTAAAGGTTTTAATTCCCTTCCGGGGAGCTAACTTTGTATTTCGAAAGAGGTAGGTATTATTCCTTTATTTGAAGAAATTGAAAGTAAGTCACCAGGCCACAAGGTAAATGACACAGCTCAAAATTAACTGTGAAAGACTCAGACATGGAGCAATGTTCATAAAACTCAGACAAAGGAGAATCTGTGCTCAGAGACTTCCACTTCAGTAACACCTTTCACACTGCACAGGGTTCTGTGGGGCACCCAAAACAACTCAGAAGGAAACGTGGAGGGAAGTTACCAACTTGCCCTCATTGTCTCCCTTCTATTTTATTCCACCAGTACTTTATACAGTAGAATATTTCTAAAACTGGGACATTACTGGTACCCTTCCTGTTTCAGTGCATATGAAGATTTTCTCATATTTCCATGTATTATAACTTTAGTATATGTCATTTCAGTTCTCAAATGGAATTAGGGGAGGGTAAGCCACTAGATAAGGAGCACCAGGAACACACTTAGAATCAGAGTTGGGGTATTAAGTTGCTCTAAAAGCGGAGAGTGGGCCAGAAGAACCATGGAGCATTTCATTAGGAAGGAGACTTTTATGGGGTTCTGAGCTTGTGCTGGGTGCTTCTTTAAAGAAGATAAGTGAGGGTCAGATCTGAATTAGATACATTCATGAAGACATTTCATAGTTAGAGTATGGCCTTTGAAGAAACATTTTGTTATGTTGGCTTTGCCAATGGCCCTGTCCATCCAAGTCAGCTACAGGCTGCTTATCAAGAGGGCTGACTTTTTCTCTCTCAATTATGGATGGGTTTTATTTTTTCGGGTAAGAATATCCTTACTCAAGTTACCATGTTGTACATGAGTCCACCTTTTTATATATATTTCAGTGTTTTGCATGCATGTATGACAACACTAATTCTGTATTAGGGCACAAAGAAAATCTCAATGTAACTAAACAGAAATTTTAGAGCCGTATTCAATGATTAAAATGTAATAAAGCTAAGAATGAGTATAATTATTTAAATAAACTTTGCTATATTTTCAGCAAATGTCTCCTAAGTGAAGTTGGGAAGAGAATCAAAATAAAAATTATAACATATTTAGAAAATAATGACTAAAAACACTATGTATCAAAATGTAAGTTATATAGTCCAAGTTTTCATAGGCAGATAATCCTTATTTATAAATGCTTTATGATTAAACAAAAATACTAAAGCTAAATGGACTGGGAATTTGATGCAAAACTTTGGAAAATACAAATAAATAATTTTATGAAACCCAGAAGAAGACGATCAATAAAGATAATGGCAAAACATAATGAGTTAGAAAACAGATAATGAGTAAAACAAATTAAAATTTCCAAAAGCACGTTCTTTGGAAAACCTAACACATGCAAAAAAGAAATCATTTGCAAGCCTAATGAAAAGATAAAATTATATAAACCTTTAACATTAAAAAAATCTGTTAAAAAATTACCTAATTCATAATAAAAGAACATGTTATTAATATCACAGAGAATATAAAAGTATCTCATTATATGGAGGAAAAATTGAGATCCTTAGAACTGCCTTGTATTTGACATACTATTCCAGAAAGTTCATTTAAATTTTATGGTTCAAACCTATATTAAGAAACTGAAATGTTTATTATTCATATGTTTTATTTTAGACACACATATATACACATACCTGTAATATATATTATAGATTTATTTATGTGTTGCTTTAAATAGGAATTAAATTGCATGTTTTACAATTCACATTAGAACATGAAAAAGATGTTCATTGGGTAGAAAAGCAGGATGTAAAGTATTCAATTTCATTGCTATTTGAAACTATATGTGTGCAAATATGCATATATATAAATATTAATGTATATAATGGACAGTAAGGTGTGCTCATGCAGAATTATATATATTTTTAACAAATTATATAAAAACCTCTGAAGAAAATTGTATTAATATCCTTAGCCTCAATTTCAGGGTATGATTTTCTCAACGACAACAAGAGGTGGCTTGGATGCAGGATGAAGCTGATTTTAACACACCCCAAAATTTGCTTCAGTGGCAAACTACCCTTCCTTAAAAATGAGCAATTAGTATTTTCTCAATTCTTTTTCATGTACATGGTGGCTTCAAAGCAGCTCTTCACCCCATCTTTAACCAGGTAACACCTTTGCCTATATAGACATTCTACTTCTGCATTTTGGTTATTTCTGTTTTATTTCAGTGTATTACAGACATGACCAACCCACTGCCCTTCATTGAGAACCAAGGTAAAAATATCTACTTAATTAGATTAGAAGCAAATGAAATACTGATAATTTTTCTCTGGCAGAGATGTCCATTTTTCCTTCTGCATGCACTCTATTCATTTTGCAGAGAGTATTTCCCTGTCCTCTCCGCTGACATTCTGCAGCCACAGCCAAAACTGCAGCTACAGTTGTATAAACCAGCTACTTGGAGAATATCGGTTGGTCCGGGTCTGGGCATCTGATACAAGCAGAACCAATCACGTCTAGCTGATAATTTAGACTTACAGCCTGCTTGTAGAGGCTGGTTCCTCTCTTCTAGGTGGCTAAACTGAGAAGATATTTTGGTGCAGCTGAGAGACTCGTTTTACTTCAAGTGCAAAGAGAAATATACAGAATTAGGAGTTTAGAGAAGCCAAGAGGCTATGCAACCCCAGGAAAAAAAGACAGAAGAGACACTGTTGTTCTTGGTTTGTTTTGTTTTTGTTTTACATACAGGTAGACCTTAGGGAGGGGGTTTGGTTCCAGTCCACTGTAATAAAGTGATCAGATTAATATTTTTGGTTTCCAAGTGAGTGTAAAAGTTAAATTTACACTATAGTGTGTAATAGTGTACAATGGCATTATGTCTAAGTATGCAATAGCATTATTTCCAAGAAAACAATGTATATACCTTAATTTTTAAAACTTTATTGCTAAAAAAAATGCTAACCATCATCTTAGCTTTCAGCAAGTGGTAATCACTGATCATAGATCACCATAAGAAATTTAATGATGAAAATTTTGAAGATATTGCAAGAACTACCAAATGTGACATAGAGACAGACAGAAAGTGAACAAATGTGTTGGAAAATATGATATCTATATACTTGCTTGATGCAGGGTTGCCACAAACTTTCAGTTTGTAAAAAGCATGGTCTCTGAAGCACAATAAAGTAAAGCTCAATAGAATGAGGTATACCTGTAACTTCTGTCTTTCTATTTCAATCCCTCCTGAGTCCCAGCTGCATTTCCTGTTTTGGGTTTATGGAGCATACCCCTATGCTAACTCAATGCATTTCCACTGAGAGTTGCCAGGTGAACTGTTTCCCCAGCTGTCTCGTCCAATGAGTGGCTGCTGCCCTTCCACATCTATCTGTCTTTAAGGAGAAGGTGAATTTTCTTTAATACCTGCTCTGTGCCATTTGTGGGATTAGAACTTTTAAATCCATTAGCTTCTTTAATTACCACAATGACCCTATTAGATACTGTTGGCATTTTACTGTTCTGAAAGTGAGGACTTGTACTTACAAAACAATAATACTGTCATATTTCTACCCAGAAGTGGAGCCAGGGATTTAGTTTAGGTGTGTTTGACTTCAAAGACAATGGTCTCTCCTTAATGAAGTTATACTCTTATTTTCCTAGTCCAGTGACAGCATTTATAGAAGGTTCACTACCCATATCTTCATAATTAACTCCCTAGCAGTTTTAATCTGTATGATCTGCCTGAGCTCTAGGAAATTTAGAAAATTGTTGGACTTGCTATAGCTGCCTGGGCTTCTCAACTCACAGGCTGATCCACGGGGGAATCTAAATAAAGCTAAGGCACTTTACAGCCACCACTCATCTCCGATGTGATCTCAGGTGACACTGTGGAATCATTTTTATAGATAGAGTCAAAGCATATGCCATTTTTATGAGCTTGTATCACATAGAACTGGTTTTTCTTCCCTGATAGATCACCTTTTGCTCATTTTTATTGCCAGTATGGGGCAATTGAACTTGTTTGCTTTGAAATATCTGTCTGAATAAGAACATGGCTTTGGACAGGGTTAAGCTTTGAGGAAACTTAGGCGAGACCTCGCACTAGACCTGAAGGATTCAGACATAAAGGTGTAAAGGTGGAGCTAAGATAATGTGGGATGGGAAGACAGTGGCACCTGGCAACCTACCCTGCATGTAGGGCTGACTCCCACACCACCATCGTGAGACACCGAGCCGTCTAACCTGACGGTGCTGAGGACCCAGGATTTGGTTCAGTCGGTGTTGGTCGCTGAAAAGATACCCCTGAGTGCAAAAGTGGGACTTGGCCTCACACTGGCAGGCGCTTGGCCAAGCCAGAATGCCTGCTGGATGTTGGAGTAGCCTACTAAAATAACAACCAGCCAACATGAAGTAAAAGGACACCTTTAATCACTTACTGCCAGGCTATAAGCTATTGGCTAAACCTGGAGAAAGTGCTGGCTTCCTTCCATTTTGTTTTCCTCCAGGGAAGGTCTCAAGGAGTGTGGGGTGGGGATGGGGGTGGTCAGGAAAAGGCTGCTTCACTGTTGAGAGAGCTCTAAACAAAAGTTCCTGCAGTAGTTCTCTGGACAAGAGATGGGGGGAGAAGTTGGACTGGGAGTGGAAAAGTACTGGGTACTGGGTCAGGGTGGGGAAAAGTGTCATTGAGGATTTCGCCTTCTCACCCCCTCTGAGGAGATTTCAGCGGAGGCCCCTGGAGAAACCTCTGTCCAAGCTCTCAGATGAAGAGACCTTGGCAAGAAGGATCCTGGGCTAGGATTGTAAATATGGGAAGAGCAAGACCAGCAGGGAGGGCCTGCGTCCTTGACTGAACCTCCCTTCAAAGACTTCAGTGCATGGGCAGACGCCACACGTGCTGTGGGGGGACAGCCTGCCCCCTGAGGTCTGCGTGGGGAAGCCTTTGTATCGCCTAAAGACAGGCCTGAAAAAAATCTCTAATCAGTGTTTAACAGAAGCCGAATTCTTCCTCAAACACAGTGCTTCAGGCAGCCCAGGCTTTAACACTCAGGGTTGACAAAAAATAAAAAATAAAACTGACCTACCAACCTGTCCCAAGGAAAATTCATACATGAGAGAAGGTGAATTCTTTACAGTCTTATATTTTGTCTCATTGTGTATGCACAGTAATGTGTGCACTTGTCAAAGTCTTCCTTCCTTATAGGCATTGCTGTTATGGTTTAAAGCTTATTCAATTATTAGGTACTGACTTCATAAAGTTCACTTTCTAAATTAATCCGTGTGGCTTATAATATCCCCGATGATCCTAGTTACTGAATTTTGATCAGTGGCATAAGTAAATAAACTGTGAATGAGGTTGTAGTATAATTAGGTTTTTTTTTTTTTTTGGTGCACAGTGATTGAATTTTCATAAGGTTCAATTGGACTGCATATGCCTGTAATGTATTGTTTCCACATAAATGGATTGTAAAAACTGCTGTAGAGTGATGTAGAATTATTGCCAACTAATATACTAAATATACTACATATTTATTTTCTTTATTGCTATCTACCACTATTAGAACTGAAGTTGTGTAAGGGCAGATTTTTGTCCTGTTTTAATTCACTGTAGTATCTCTAGAACAGTGTTTGGCACTTTGTAGATGTTCCATTCATGTTTGGGGAATGAAATGAATGAAGTTGGCATTATATGAAATAGATGTTATTTGCTCTCAGTAAATATCTAAAATGCCCTTTTAAGTAGACATCATAGGTGACATGACAAATGCATTCCTCACATTCATATTGTGTAGTGATATCTGAATGCAGGAGAAACAAATTCTGATATTCTATATGGCAAGGCATATATTAAGAACCATGGCTATGAGAGCCCCAGACAATCAGTTGTAGTGTACAGCAGCTTCTGTTAGAGGGCTAGCCTGGGGACCCTCAATAGACATCCTATTTATTCTACAACTCTGCTTTTCTGTAACCATTTGGTGCAGTTTTTCTCACTTCCAAGGCATACCCCCATTTCTCAAGTCATTAATTTTATTATAAGAATTTGTACTCAAAACCCCATGTTTGAAGATGGAAAGGAGACATTGTGCAATGTTACTCTTGGACTGGTCTGGACCCTGGATGCCTCATCTAATCTGACTTACATATAACTCATGTCCCTTTTTTATTTTGAATTAAAGGATACTGCAGCTGAAAGAATGGAAATAGCAACATCTCATCTGATTTTATTTCAGTATCCCCATGGGGGCTCTGGTCACAGTGCCTACGTCAACAGAATTCATAATGGATGGCTCTGAAAATTAATCTCTCAATATACAGTCCTTTAATATTTCCCTATAAAAGTTATTGATCCTCTATTTCCTTTATACTGCCAGGATTTCTTATTAAGTTATTGTTCTTGAAACAGTGACATACTCACTCCTGAGTATACAAACTTCCCTAAAGCAGTGTGATTTCTGAATCTTGGCAACATGGTTATTAGCATTACTAGATAATATTAAACAGAATTCAATATTTCTAATCATAGCAGATTTTAATAACATTACAAAAATATTAAAACATTAAGTGTTTGTGGTTTATATAGACATATATAGTTGATTTTGATATTACTTTCAATCTATAAATCATCATGAATTCATGATTAATTCTAGTAAGTTATGCGTAGATTCTTTTAAATTTTCTGGTATACTCAATATGTAGTGTATAAGTAATGAGAGTTTCATATCTTCCTTTCAAGTTCTTAAAAATGTTTATTTTTTTTCTTGTCTTATTGAACCATCAATATTTTCCAGGAGAATGTTGATTAAAAGTGGTAAAATGTGTAAAATGTGCATTCTGCCTCATTTCTGAATTTAAAGAGAAAGTTTTTAATTCAATATTAAGGATATTTTCTATAGATACTATAGATAACTGTAGATTCAGATTGAAAGTTCCCTTCTATTCCTAGTTTCCTAGTTTTCTAAAAGTTCAAATTATGAATAAATGTTGAATCTTATCAAAATTTTTTGGGCACAACTAAAGTGATTATGCTGCATTTTCCCCTATCCTGTTAATAAAGTGAATTTTATGAATTTATTTTTTAATTTTAAGCCAAACTTGTTTTACTGGAATAAACCCAACTTTGTTGCCATATATATATATATATATATGTGAATGTGAATGTGAATGTGAATATATATACATATAGATAGATAGATAGATAGATAGATAGATAGATAGAGATAGAGATAGAGATATAGATATATCATCCTTTTAGTATAATTTATATTTGGTGTGATAATAATATTTATTTGATGTTTTCATATATTTCAGAATAAGAATTCATTTAATTTTCTTTAGTTAAAATGTTGAGAGGTTTTGTTATCCAGTTAGCCTGACTTCATAAACTAGTTAAAGAACCTTCTTGTTCTCTCACATAGAAGAGGCTGTGTTTATTGGTGAAATCTACATGTGGGATATTCCTTAGGATAAAATTATATATTCAATACCCTACTGAATACATAAATATTCAGATTTTATGTTTCTTCTTGAATGTGTTCACACACATATGAGCCATATGAGAGAATTTTGAGGGGTGATGGATATTTTCTGTATCCTGACTTTGCTGGTGATTATGCTAGTAAGTGAGTGTGCTAAAATACACAGAATTATACAGAAAAACTACTCCAGTTTATGAAGCTTTGTCATTGAGGGTTTTAGATCCTTTCTGAAAGAAATTCATTTCTGAAACACCCTGCACATTTCTGGTTCTCCCATCTTTTCAGCGGGTTTAGTTTTCCTCGTTCTCAGCTTTGAAAACTACTCATGAAACTCCAAAGACAAATCTTATTCTAATTCAAATTCTCATTAAATATGCTTGATTCTAGCATTAAACCTTTGCCCCTCCATTATTTTTCAGTAGACTCCATCTTAGCCAAAACTATTTTATATTCAGCACTCAGAAGCTCAGTCTCTCAACCATGGCTCCCAGTCCCTGCTGTAAGTCAGTCTCTTTGTCAGATTTGGTCATAGTCATCATCTAGGTTCATCACTAAAATCTCTTCATTTCCCAACACAAAAGAATCCTACCTTTCTCAAAAATTGAACCTCCTTCAAAGTCTTGAAGCACTGAACATCTGATAAGATTTTTTTTACAGGTTTATGAATTTTCTTGATTCACAGGTTCTTTAACTAGTTTATGAAGTCAGGCTATTTACAGGTTTTTACAGGTACTAAAATATAACTTGTTTTGGATAAAATATAAATAAATATTGACATAGGTCACATTCAAAATGTAGATTTTTTATTGAATCTAGGATGCATGAACTTCTACAACGGAGATTTTATTAAGGTCATTATGTATTTCTGTTTTTGAAGATGAGTCTCACATAATGAAAGCATCCATACAAGGGATGAGAAAACAAACAAACAAAAACTTTAGTGACCTTAACATTTCTCTATCCTTTTTTTCTCTTTGTTTAAACTCACTACAAACCTCAAACACTATCCTAAAGGGAAAAGATTCCATTAGGTACTTGTCACTGGTGGAGAAAGAAAAAGTTTTCTTCATAACTGGTAGACAGAAGAGCCTACAAATATGTGAAAAATATTTGTATTCAATTTAATATAGAAACAGAGAGAAAAGTACAGATTTATCCAGGACAACATGCAGATTGTAGCACATAAATTTTCTTGATTCACAAGTTCTATTTTTTAACTTTCCACTCAGGGAAAACTGCCCAGAAGCAGAAGCTTAATAACAAAAAGTTTCCCTTTTGTAATTCACAGAAAAAAATATGTAATAGCCCAGACACAAATTGACTTATAGGATGGAAGCACATAGCCCTATTCTGAAGGTCAAATTCCAGTGCATCTACCTGCCCCATAAAAGCTCGGGGTTTCTTTTTTTATTAGCTATTAAAAAATGGTATCTTCTAGGCTTTAGCTATTTCTTCAAACATTGATCATCTGGACAATAAATAAAGAGTTGGTCTAGAGATACTTTATTCAGTCATGTGGTGTAACAAAAAAATTTGGTCTTGTCTCTGGTTCCTGGCACAGAACTCCTAAAACCCTTGGAACTTCCTTAATGAAAGGAATATCTTTTGCTATTTATAATGATGAGTCTCTTTCAACCTTGCCTGAGTTTGTGCTAATGAAGTGACTATTGATGGCCCTAGATAGCTCAAAATGGGAGCTGATACCCAGAGGAACCAATCATGAGACTAAAGGGTTGGGATTTTCAGTCCTACTGCCAACCTCCAGAGACGGAAGCAGGACTGGAGACTGGGTTAAAGCACCAAGGTTAATGACTTAATCAAACATGTCTATGTTATAAAAACTCCATAAAAAAACACCTACAGGATGGGTTTTGAAGAGTTTCTGGGCTGGTGAACCCTTCCACATGCTGGGAGGGTGATGTGCCCAGAAGAGGCCCAGAAACTCTGCATGCATCCCTCCCACCCTCATCCCTATGCCTTGCCCTGTTCATCTCTTCAATTTGGCTGTAAATTATATTGTATTCTTTATAATAAACTGTGTCAAATCCTTTATAATAAATAGTTACACTGAGTAAAGTCCCTCCCTGAAGTCTGTTAGTTGTTCTAATGAATTAACAAATCTGAGCAGGGGCTGTAGGAACCCCTGAATTTGTAGTTGGCCAGGCAAAAATGTGGGTAGCGTGGACACCCTCTTTGTAGCTGATGTCTGAATTAGGGGCAGTCTTGTGGGATTGAACCCTTAACCCACAGAGGCTGGGCTAACTCTGACTCTGATATTTAGTGTCAGATTGAATTGTTGGACAAACCAAGTTAGTGTTGGGGAACCAGAGAATGGGTTAGTGTGTGAAAAAAACCCTCAAGTCAACAACTATTAAATATTTCCTAAACACATGATTGAACACAGTATTATTCTTTACTTTTTTCAAAGGGAACTATTTCTATTATTTAATTAAACATCAATAATTAAGTTTAGCTTGCCTCTGCTCAAATTTTTAAATATCTGTTGACATAGCAAAAGGAAAGTGATATAAAAGGTTTATTTCCAGTGGGAAATATATAAAATATTCTCATTGAACAGATAGCATTTATGTCCAATCAAATTGATTTACCATGATGTGAATTATTAACTGCCTGTGTTTATTGGTCTTTTCACATTGGATCACATACATGCTCCTTGAGGCCATAAGACAGTGCTAACATATCTTTTCCATCCACCAAGAAGCCTAATAGTTTCCTGAATGCAGTAGAAATGAAGTACGTATTTGTTGATTGACTTAATGTGGGATTTATGTCACGGAAAACATTATCTGCTATTACTGTCCTGTCTTTCACAGTATTAAACTGAGTTAGTCTGGATCACACTGCACTAAAACTCTTAGGACTTCTTCTCCATCTTCTCAGCTACACAATTACATTTGGGACATTTGGTGATGCTAAGTTGAAGAGAAAAGGGGCCCTGAGTGGCTAAGAGACCTCAGTTAAGTTATTTAAGCTCCAGGAAATTCAGTTTCCTCAGCTGTCACATGGTAGGTCTTAATATCAAATTCATGAGCTCTTATTAGGGCAAAATGAAAATACAAATATAAATCTTCTGGGATATTTTTTATGTATTAAATATAACTCTCTTTCCCCATTGGAAAATAAATCACTCTCATTATTAACATGGAGGTATGCTGATGATCAGCAGAATATAATTTAAAGAGTGAATCCCCAAATCTTTTCTATGTTTATATTGCAAAATCAACATTTTATTCAAGTAATTAGATATATTCACAAATATTTAACAGCTTTGGAAAATAAAATCCCCAAGATTCCATTTGTAAGTTCTTTACAGGAGGATAAAACTCAAAGTTTATCTCAGCATCAATATTTGGTTTTTCTCTTTTATGATTGAAATGTTGTAGAAGAGGCATAAAAACTGATTACAATGATGCAAGTAGCGAAGTTTCAGTGTTCAATTTGGGCAGATAGAGGATTTGGGGAAAACCAAGATGGTAAAGAATGAACTTCTAAAAGACTGAAGTAACTGTCTTCAGTCATGAAGACAGTTTGGAATGTGGCTAACATTCCAAAAATTTATACTTTTCAGAACTTAAATTTCTGAAATCAAAGGCATTTTATATAACATATCAGACACCAAGGCACAATACTTATTTATTTGAATTACAATGAGTGTTAAACATAAGTTCTGTGAAGACTTTCTTATGAATAGTTCGCATCTTAAGCCCCAGAGATCTTTATAAGAAGAAAACCTATAAAACAATCAGTAACAAAGTATGTTGAATGCTTCATGCATGGGCCCAATCTAATAGGTTATTGTGTGTCTTTATACTGGATCAGATAAACATGCCAAGATTTTTTTTTTACATGTTATCTGGTTGAAAAACAGAGAAGAATTTATGATAGAGACCATTTGTGTCTTACAAAGACTGAATATTTACTGTCTGGCTCTTTATAGAAAAGTTTGTTAATCCTTATTCTAGAATATTACATGTGCCAAAAATATTTCAAAGACTACATTTGCAATATATAAATTTTTCTGTCTTTAGATTTGTATATGACACTATAAATTTATCATAATTCTAAATAAAATAAAGGAACCTGGATTCTTAATTTTATATCATTATAAGTAGCAATGTTCTGATGTTAGCCTGCCAACATTGGCATTGCACTGGGACTTAATTGATCAAATCTATTGGTCCCCTATAATTGTGTCTTCAGATTTGTTCTCCATGAGCTACACTGTAGTCTGTCATTTGAACCTACCACATTGCATTTATCTTTTGAAGAATATGAAGAAGCAGTGACTATAGTTATGCATGGGTTTTAGGATATCTGTATTTTCAATTTTAAGATGATTATTAAATTGCTTTCCAAAGTGGAGTAGTTCTACAATCTCAATGTTAAGCATGAAGTTTATCATATATTTTTGGTAGTCATATTGCCAAGGAATTCTGTTCTATTCCTACTTGAGGGGGAAATTTGATTTTTATCAAATGCCATTTCTATGCATGTTGAGACAGTTATATATTTTTCATTTATTTTAATTCCATTAATTTATCTTTAAGGTGAATTATATTAATTAATTTTAATGTTAAATAATCTTTTTGTATCTTGAATTAAACTTGGTCTTTAATTAAACCAATTATACTTGTCATGAAACCCCAATACAAACAAACAGATCTTATTATTTTATTCTATTGTTCCTAGATTTTCTTATATGTTCTGTAGGTCTCATCTAGCCATGAAATTCTACATTTTTGTATTGTTAAATAACCAAAGCATAATTGCTCTTTGGATCCATGTATTGATTTGGGTCTGATTAGGTCAATGGAATAGTTCTTGAGAACATGGTTCTTATTTTGTAATATCCATCTTTCTATATATCAATACTTTGTTTGCAATCTTTATCTCTCTTACCTTGATCTATCTATTTCAGTATGTTTCTCAAAGTTAAACAGGGTTGTAGTTTTCACATAATCACTTTAGCTATTAGTCATATGTCTGGGTGAACTCTAAATATGGCAAATCCTTTATAGATATTCCTAAAATAAAATAGGAGTTCATTCGGTGTGTGAGGACAATCTTTGTACAGTTCTTTAGATAAGGTTATATTATCAGTCCCATTTTTCTGATAGATAGCTGAAGCTCCAAAAAGCTATGCCACCAGTAATAGCACTATAGCTCTGGGTCCATAATTATAATCAGTCATCAGTGTTGTAACCAGCTGGCTTGAAAAATGAATGGCCTAGTGGTTGGAGAAGTTGTTGCCTGGACAACAGGGATCAGAGGCCTCTGGACTGCACCTGGGCCTTTTACATGTGAGACAGGAGTCCTGATACCCAGAACTCATGAGATGCAGGCTACTGTTTGGGTGGTAGCCGGTGGCCAGTCTTCTTTTTGTGGCTAGTAGAACTCTATCCCTCACTCAGGGGGTGTCCTGGGTGGGCGGAGAGAGGAGAAGATACTTCATACTGGACCTATCTAGGAATATTTTTCTGCTGACATAATTTAGAAATAATTTAATAGCAAGGCAATAGTTGGCAGTTTCATAGATAGTCAGAAAGATAATTGCAGAAGCAACAGGCTTAAGCTTGGGAGAGGAATAGGACTTAGATGTGAGCAGTTGCAGATAAGCAAGATTGAGATTTTATGAGGTGAGTGAGTATTCCTGAGGAAAATTTAAATTGGGAGTCTATAGTAAAGGAAGTATAGTAAAAAGTATGGTGTCTTATGTTTGAAGTTGATAGCATAAAATTTGTAACTTCTGATAACAAACATTTTCAAAGTGGGGTGCTACATTCAGTAAGCTGTAACAATAAGAAATATTTACCAGAGTGGGGCAGACCCCAAATCTGTATTCTACAAGTGATGTATTTATTGGTGATGACAATACCCAGGAGATAGCTGTGGAAGAGGGTGGCTGAAGTGAGATGGAAATACAAATGATTACAGCTGAAAAGTTCAAGCAACTATAAAGCCTGATTTCAGATGGTTTCTTCTTTCAGCTAAGACTATGCCATCATTCCAGTTGCTCAGGTCAAAACCCTCATTTGTCATCATTTTCTCCTCTTTTTGCACACTACACATCATCCCACCAGGAAATCTAGTTTTTTCTTAATTTGAAGAATATCTTGATTTCTACCACTTTTATTCATCTTGGTCAAACCATCATTACCCCTTTCCTGGATTATTTCATAACCAAATAATGAATTTCTCTGTTTTTTGCTCTTTATCCCTTTCTGTGTACTACCAACATTGGAATAAAAATTGAGTCTGCTAAAACAGGATCATTCAGATTATGTCATCTTGGGTTTCAAATGGTCTAATGGTTTTCCATCTAATTTAGAGAAAAAGCCAAAATGTTACTTTTGTATCAATTAGCTGTTGTCACAAGAATGCTGTATAACAAATTATGCTAAATTTCAGTGGGTTAAAACTATCATACTTTATGCTCATGGCTGCAGGGTGGTAGCTGGTGGTTAGACAGTGGGAGTCGAGGCTCATTTGCACTTGGTTCAAGCTCTAGCTTGGGTACACTTCTGCTTCATGTACACCAAATTTTTGGCCAGCACATGCCACATGAAAAGCCAGAATCTAAGTGCAGGAAGTACAATGTAACATTATGAAGCCAAGTCAAGTGTGTCTGTTCAGATCTCCTAAAAAACAGATGTTTTAAAGGGATTAGACATACAAGAGAGTCCGTGAGGGAAGGCCAGTGAAAGACAAGCAAGAGAGGATACTAGCAGTCAGGAAGAACTTTCAGGGTAGAGTTGCAGTGCATGTCTGACAACCATATAAGGAGAAGAAGGAAGATGAAACGGGAACAAGAATCTGAGGTTGCCATGCAGCTCTAAGAAAGTTTCAGCTAGACCAATGTGGAATCCTTCTGCCAAAGTTCCCATGCAAGGTGACTTGCATTCTGAAAAGAATGATCCAGTGCCCATGCAATGCTCAGTCACCGGCTGAGAGCAGCCTAGCAGAAGCACAGCCTCTGGGAGAACATGAGGATGTATCAGGGGGACAGCACTGGAAGATCTAGGTCCAGTTACGATGCCTAAAGCAGGCTGTTTTAAAGGACATCCGAGCAGCACATTAACTTGGTTGCAATGCCAGTTATATTGCCAAGTAAACCAAATTGGGGCAAAATAGTATAGCCTCCTGTGGAAGTAGGAAGAGAGTAGTACTGAAAAATAATCTCATGAATTTACAAATCTTTACAAATCAGGCTTCTATCTCTCGACCTCCTTTATTACCACTTTCCTCTCATTAATTCCTCTCTACCAATAATACATCATCTCTGACAGAGTGTACCAGGCATCCTCCTGTCAGAGAAACTTTGCCTAGAATGATTTTTGCCCAAATGCCTGCATGACTCTCTTATTCATTTCTTCCTGATGTTTATTCAAATATCAACTTGTCAGTAGACTTTCTCTGATCACCTTTTCCAAAAACCTCCATCCCCATCAACATAAGGCATGCTCCATAAATTGCTTTCAGACTTGGTCCAATTCCTATTTCCAAAGACAGGCTAAATTCAAGGAAAAATGTATATAAAGCATTTTAAGTTCTCAAATTTTGGTACCACAGTCTCCTAGCTGATGTAGGCAGCAGGTAATCTAATGATTCTTAGAAAGTAGCACTATGAATAATTTAACAAGTATTTTCAAGGAAATACTGAATTTAGGGCATTTTGGAAAGAATTCAATAAGCAAGAACAAATACTCAACAACTACTTTTTAAGGAAAATATGCAGACACAAGGAAAAGCAGTCTCTTGCCTTTGGGTTCCCCCAGCCCCACTTAAGATAACCTAAAAAAAATACTAACAGGCTGGAACTTTGATTATCAAATGTGATAAAATGATCCAGGCAAGTTTCCTGCCACTGCATAGTATAGTAAATAAGTGCTATGATGGGCAGCCTTATGTATCAACTTGGCTAGGCAACTATACCCAGCAATTTAATCAAACATTAATCTAGGTGTTGCTGAGATGGTATTTTGTAGGTGTGGTTAACATGTGCAGTCAGTTGACTTTAAGGGAAGATTATCTTTGATAACCTGTGGACCTCATCAACTCAGATGAAAGATCTTAACAGGAAAAGGGAAGAACCCTGAGGGAGAAGAAATGCTGCTTGTGGGTCATAGATATATATGTAATATATATACTGTACATTATAATTATTACATAGTATAATATTATAATTTTAAGTCTTAATATAAATATCTGCATCCTATTGGTTCTGCTTCTCACATACAACTCTGACTAGTACATGCACCAAATAAAACCTTTAAGGTAAAATAAGTAAATAAAAATAAATAAATAAACATATGTAAATCTCTATTTTCCAATGTCAATGTCAAGAGACCATTGGGAACTTGGATGGTTTGCCCCTCAGCACTTCGGTCACATAACTGTGTAAAACAGAAATAAATATTCTTGGTAAACAACAACAAAAAAACTTCCTAAAATATGCCATGCACTCTACTAGTTAACTTAGACATTTAAAATTAATCCCTACAGAAAATACATACTTCCATTTTACGGAGTAGTTAGTGGGAGGTTACTATGCTAAGAGAAAGCCCTGCAATATGTCATGGTCATGAGTCACAGCCATGCATATATGGATGTGTATTCCCCCAGCTCCCCATATATTAGGTAGGTATTTTGGACATCAATTCTCAAGACTTTGTTTTATCATCTCTGAAATGGGAATGACAAGAGCTCTCTTGCTCTGGTGGTGGTTGTGAAGACTAAATTAACATATGGGATTGTTGAGTCACATGTAAGGTACATCAAGGGTGCTCAACCAATGTTTGTACTCTTAAACGTTTTAGAAATCAAGACATCATACCTCAACTGCTACTAAGCATTCTGCCTTTTCTAACAAGCACATAAATAGCACTGGAGCTGCCTTTCCCCATTGGAATAAATGGATTCTCCATCTGAAATGATGAAAGACAGTTATAAAGAGAAGTTGTGTGCAGTGCTATCTCTAAATCTGCCTTAGCCTCTGCCTTTCAAAAAGCAGGCTTATAAAGAACTAATTTAATTCCTTTGAGATTTACCAAATTGTAGCAAGAAAAACTACACAATCCCTGAACAACATTCAGTCAGATTTATATTAGGACTTCACAACAACTGAGGTTGAAACAAAGGAAATCAATCTATCACTGTTACTTGAAAATAAATTATATTTTTCTTCTATATTATCCTCCAAATGCAGTCAGATTTTACCTTTGAAATATATGGTGAGTTTTTTTTCTTTTTTTCTGCTCTCATTTCTCTGAAGGGGAAAAAAAATCTAACACTAGCCAGATTTTCCCCTGTACTCCTTTTTCCTCTCATCATCAAACGATCGGATTTGCTGGTGAAAGAAGAGTACTTAGGAATTGCAAAAGCATGCCTTCTGATAAATATTTCATCATTTCTGAAAAATAAAAGCAATAAAAAATTTCAATAAATTGTTTTTGGAGGAAGAAGCAGACTAACATCTTGCAATATTAACATCAAAGAAATGTGCCAGGGAGCTAAAGCAGCCAGTCCCTGCTTATGGCTCTGGCGTCTTAGGGGAACAGGTACCTGCTGTTCTCAGAGCTTATAATGGGCATCTCTAAAGAATCTCCACAGTCAGCTTTCCTCCACATCAGCAGGAGGAATGCACACAGAATCCCTTAGTGTAGAGAGGCATCTTGGCATTTTTGCCAGACAGTTTTGTATAATGTTGGTCTGAGTTTTAAGCCAAGTTTCCAGAATGTGCTATGTGATTGTCTACATGGTATGGACAAGCTACTTAACCTCTCTGAGCCTCTACTTCATCATTTGTAAAGAAAGGTGATACATGCACTTGCTAAGGAATTGTAAGAATTAACAGAAATTATCTATGTGAGGAATTAAACAAAAGACACAGCATGCTGTACAATGTTAGCTATTTGTATTATTAAGATCACTGTGACTTTTGTGGCTGTTAATATACTGTTTGGGAACTTGGGGTCTGCTATCAAACAGACCTGATTGCAAATCCTTGAATAAATGGACCTTGAACAAATTCTGTAATCTCTTTATGTTTACACTAAAATATGTAGTGTCTTTATCATATGATTGGGAAAGCATCACTTCTTGCATAGTGCTATGAAAATTAAGATGTAAATATAGATAGTTTAATGCAGTCATGATTATTACTTGATTTAAATGCTGAAGAGACACCAATGTGTTAGATATAATTATTACTAATATATTTTTGGAAAAACTGACTCTCATAATATTTAAGAAAATCATCCACAGTCACTCAGCCTGTAGAAGAATTTGAATCTGGCTCCCCCTCACAACCAAGCCTGAGATAGTCCCATAATAGAGATCAAGACAATGGCCTACAGAATAAGACTGAGTCTTCTTGATTTTTTTTCTCACTCAATCCATCAGCAAATTTCTCAGTTTTATCATCAGAATAAATCCAGA
The DNA here is from genome assembly GCF_040802235.1 of Manis javanica. Taxonomy (NCBI): domain Eukaryota; kingdom Metazoa; phylum Chordata; class Mammalia; order Pholidota; family Manidae; genus Manis; species Manis javanica. The sequence continues at coordinate 69,268,677 of NC_133162.1, forward strand.
ATCTGACCACTTGACACCCCCTTCACCACACGTCCCTAGGCCAACTCATCTCATCTCTCACCTGAACCATGTAAGAAGCCTCTGAAATGGTTTTTCTGCCTTAAAGTTTGCTGGCAAAAGGTTAGTCTCATCACAAAGTCAAAAGCCTTTGAAAAGGAGAATGAGGTAGTTCAATAACTTCTTAAGGTTTTGAGAATAAACAGCAAGTCCCTCCCATGGCCTTAATGGACTGTCCCTTGATGAAAATCAGACTTTCTTTTCCGCAGCCCTGGCTTTTCATCATTCTGTTCCAGCCACACTAGCTTTCTTGCTGTTCCCCAAACGTACCAAGGATCAGCTGCCTCAGGGCCTTTGCACTGTTAACACCACCTTGAAAACTTTTCCCCAGATATCAGCTTGATTGATTTCTTTGTTTCTTTCAGGAACTGCTCAATGTCACTGTATCAGAGAGGAATTCCCTGACTGTGAAACAGCACTTTCTGACTCTCTCTCCATCATTATTCTCTTTATTTTCTTGTATATTAGTACCACTTGACTTTCTTCTATCAGTTGAATTCTAGAGAACAAAGTCTTTGTTCCTTAAATTTCTCATCCTTAGGGACTGTGACAGTGCCTGACATGTAATAGGCACTCATAAACATTTGTTGAATAAATAAATGTGATAATTACCTAAGGTTCTATGTGATTATATAACCAGGAGGAAAAGCTGACATACTAGACTGTTCCTGATTTCCCAAAAAAACACTGGAGGGAGATTGAAGCAATAAAAATGGGAACTTCACAAAGGAACAATCAGTCAGAATTGTATTCTTCCAAGTAATTCAGATATTTAATGAGTGTAACTTTATCCTTTCTGGTAAAGCCCCAGAGCCATAGAAACAATGTAAGTCTGTTTCTACTTAATACATAGCCAGTACTGACAACACAGCCCCGAGAGTCCAATTTCCAAATCTGGTTAAAAGAACTGGAAAGAATGAGAAATGTAACGCCTAGAATTAAGGAATCTGTAATCAGTTGATTAATTTGGGGTTATTCATTCCAAGCTGTAAAGAGGTAAATGAAGGAGATGATGACTACTTGCAGTAAATTTGGTAAAGCCAGGCAAAAATAAATAAAGTGAGTTCTTTATTAGAGTTTTTATCTACAAGAATTTTATAAGCAGTGACATGGGAAAAAAAACCTATCCACCAGGTATCAATTTGAGCACATCAGATAACAATGTTTTATCCACCAATCACAGCTTCCTTACCATTTGCTAATCTCCCGAGATGGGTGCTGAAAGCTGCATTAATCCAGACTGTCAACTCAGACTCTAGCCATCAGAATATAAAATGATATGTGCCTTAGAATTTCTTCAGTAGGAGAAATTGAGAAATCCCTTGTAGGTAAGGGCCTATGGTCCTTGCAAGCACAGGTCATAAACAATATAGTATAACCAGAAAAGTCTAATTCTAAGCATATGGAAGAGTTGTGGAGATTTTTCAACAGGAAATAACTATTTTATCAAACAGTTGTTTTTTTTTCTCAAAGAAATTCTTCCCTCAGAAGACTAAGGAAATGGCCAAATGAATACCATGTCTATTCCATCCCATTTGCCAGAAAACTGTACTTTTTTCCTGGGACTAAATTCAGTTTTGGAAATAAAAGGACTTCAGTATTGTGCCTTCATATGAGGAAAACACTGATTTAAAATATTTACCTGATTTTACCAGTACATACAGGTTGATATTGTCACACATCATGAAAATGAGCTTACAATTTTAGGATTTGGGTTAGTAAATAAGTCAAACAAGAAGGAAAAGAAAATCAGTGAAGGGAAACAAAAGAGCTGGTGGAAAGAAAGAAAAGGTAAGGACGACTAAGCTCCCACATGCACGGAGTAGCTGGAAGGGCTCTTAGGAACCAGCCACAAGGGTGGTATTCATCCCGGCTTCCATTTGAACACTTTGGAGAATGTTTACAAAATGTGGAGAGAAGGTCTTACCAAATGACCTGGGAGTGGGTAGGCATGAGCCTTTTGTACAGACTTCTCTGTGACTGTGATAGGTGGGGAGAAAAACTTTCTCTGCCCTTCAAGGTTCTAGCTGGTCTAGGAATCAAATTGACATGAGATGATGAATAGAAAAAAATTACATTTAACTGTCTATGTACATATGTACAGGGAATCCACACAGAAATGTTTCCAAAGACAGTCGAGGACAATGAAGTACATATGTCATCCCAAACTCAGAGACGGGATAGGTATGTGCGCCGTCACAGGGAAGAAAGCAATTCACAGCAGATGGGGTCAGTGCCTGGTAAACAAAGGTTTGCTGAGCAACACAGAAACAATGGAACCTAGGGATGAATTTTAACAGACTTTACTAAATTCCTTCCTGTCTACCAAGCTTACTTCATATTATAATGAAGTTATCGACACTGATTGCCTTCTTCCAAGAGTAGGCCCTCTGTCTAAGTTCTTTTTTATGCAATTAAGGGGCAGGTCAAAATTTCTTTCTGAGCCCTTTGGGGCTTGATTGTTTTTAGCTTGACACAGTCCTCATGCCAAACTGGTGCGTCTTGGGACAGCCTGCTCTTGGCCCTCATGATGTACACCGGGAATGGAGAGGCCCTGTCAACCCCGTCGTGGAAGTCCAGAGAAGCTGAGGGACAGTCCAAAGTCATACAAAGTCAAGACTAAAACCTATTTTTAATCTCTTAATTTGTGGTTCTTCCCTTCATTCAGTGCTACTGTCTCTGGATCTGACTTGAAAGCTTGATTAGGATTATGTGGCCAAAATTAGGCTGCCATGACATTACCATATCCTCTGAAATTTGAAAGAAAGCCCCGGAGAACTCAATCTTAAGGGACCTTGTTCTTAAGTCAGCACACTACAGGAGTTCTAAATGTAAATCACTGAAAACTCTTATTCTCAAGAACTTGAGGCTATATTGTAATCATTACAATTTAATGCCAGCCACTTCTTTCACCAACTCCCCACAATGCCAAGACCGTGTGTGGCACCTAACAGTAACTCAATAGAAAAGCACAAAAATACAGGCAAACTGACAGGGGGAATAAACCTAATAGGGGTCAGGCACTTTCACTGGCTTGGACTTTCACTGCCATGGCCCTGAGCTTTATTGGAAATGAATTGTAAATCCTCATTGGCATGCACCTCCACACTCCCAGGTCTATTTGGAAAGCCAGATGATCCAAATCACAGTCAATCTTAAAATGTTAACTCAGAAGCGAAATGTGCTAGAAATTAATTTGATCTGCTTGCAAAGACACAGGCATAAGATATAGTTAGAACATTAGTCAAGAAGCAAACATGCAGCTCCCCCATGACTCCTACTTATGATTTCTTTTATCTTTCATTGCTCAATACATTTTGTTCTTTTACCATAGCAACATAGGACTTTCTGCCTATACAACCATGGTAATAAGAGGTTATTGTTGTGTTATTTCCCCATCTTGTAAATACAGTCAATGCTCATGGTCTATCTGTTTACAATAATATGTATTTATATCCATGACAATTTAGAGCATGAAGAAGTACTTTTATTTTCTTATTAACTCATATATAAGGTAGTCTGAAGAGATACTAATGGAAGGTTGATGTAAGTTTTACTCTACAGGAATAAATATTGAAACCAGCTGAAGTGTTACTCATTTATCTTCTTTAAATGTTTCATGAGGCTTGTTTTAACTTCTCTTTACAAATGCTGACTTCAACATTACCTCATGAATATATTTCTGGAACCCCCAAGAACTGCACTGATTAGCTTTCTGTGTTTATACATGTTAAGGAAAATGTGCATTAAACCCAAGCCCTGTAAGAAAACAAAAATACCAGACTACTAAATCTAGGTAACAGCTGCCAGGAGTCTAACACCATGTGAGCTCTATGTTAGCAGCACTTTATCATGTATGCTCTCTGTGCAGGCACTGTGAGACACTGCACGTTACTCCATATACTGTACAAGTTAGCAGTACAGAACCCAGTATCCTTATTTTGCAGGTGAGAAACCAAAGCAGAGATACAATGACTTCAATGTTGTCTACCTAATAACTGACTGTGTTTATTGTTTTAATTTTATGAAACCATAACTTTAACTTTTGGCAAAATATTAAATAACCAAAAAATACCACAATTACCTATCGAAGTGCCTGATAGGATGTATATTAAACACAACCAACCAAACAAAAAAAAAATGCTGCTCACCACAGTTATCAACCTACGAAAACACTGAATGTTCAAGCTAGAAAAGAGGTCAAGTGCTTCTCTTTACAATGATGGGCCAGAGAACATCAAACTCACTCAAGACCACACAATTATTTACTACTGAAGTAATGCTGATGGCTTGTAGGAGCAATGTTATGATTAGCTAATATTTTGTTTTTTTTCAGTCTAGACATACTTTCTAAGATGCCTCACAATTTGCTTTAACAGATAATTTTAAATTTGACTTTGGGCATTTCACTAGGAGGCAAAAGAAGTTACAATTGTGCATCTGTTATTTTCACCAATATTTCTTACAAATTGTAACATGTAGAATGAACACTATCCATTATTTTATCACTCTGTATCACTCTATATAGTCCCCACCACCACCTCCTCCTAACTTTCTTGTCCTCTCTATGAGCAAGTGAAGGAATCTATTCATGAAACCACTGATACAAATGTTCTAAAGTTTCATTATATGCACAAGTAGAATGTGCCCCAGTATTAGTTATAAGTGCCAGGACACTCAAAGAAACAACATGGCACCAAAAATAAACAATTGCAAAGAGTGCATAGCCACTAAGATCACAGAAAGGAGTTTCAAATCCCTCTCCTCTACCGCACACATGTATGCCCCACTTTCAGCTGTGTGCATTTGGGTTGTTTAATTCCTTACCATCTTGGTACCATTTTTGCAAAATGCAGATGATATAGGATATAGGGGGATTTAAATGGAATAATATATATAATGCAATTATCAAAGTACTGTATATATAGTGTTGACAATAACTATTCAGTGTATGTGTATTATGTCAAATACCATCTCACGTGTTTTCATTCATTATTTCATTTAACCTCAGATGCTTAAGCCCATATTTTTACCACTTTGCTAAACTGTCCCCAATTGCTATCAAATGTATATCTGGAGTCTGACAGATCAGTGTTTATATCATTGCTTGTGTCTTAGAAGCTTTGTGGAAAGAGTATACTTGTTTATATGTGAAGACTGGGGGAAGTAGAGGTTCTGGTCCTCACTTACATTTGCGAAATGTAATTATTTACACCTCTGAGAATTCTCAATTTATTGCCTATTATAGAGCAAGTAAATAGTAAGCATTTAATATGTTTCGTTAAATCTATATACCATCAATAGTAAGAGACTATTATTTAAAAAGTTAAAAAATTGAAATTAAAGAAGTGCCAGTTAAAATATAATACAATATTTATCACATTGATCATGACACATGGTTACTTCTAAGATGTTCGAATGTGAAAAAGAATATGCATGCATCTTAGAATCAATGTAATTTAGTACCAATCACTAGTTTCCTTTCTAAGAAATAAAGGTCATACCCACTTCTCATAAAAGATTTATCTGAATACTTTGAAAGAAATTTTCAGTTTATTATACCCTGACGGGTTATATCAAATTATCCACCCAATTCTTCACTTCCTTGCAGCAGTATTAAACATGTACTTCCTTGTCCTAGCCTCCAGTGGGTCTTTCCTAACCCTTTGATATTGACTTGTCTATGGGACTTGATCAGGTTAACGCAGGGTTCCTCAGTGTCGGCACTGATTGAATTTTGTAGACTCTACCCACTCGATTCCAGTAGCACTCTTGCCTCTGCCCAAGTTGCAACAAACAAAAATACCTCCAGATATTATAAAATATCCCCTGGTCAGAGAATAAAATTGACCCTGTTGAGAATTATTTTATGTGAAGAGTACGTTAGTAGACCTGACTTGAATAGAAGTTTGAAACTTGTTTGTATGATAGGATTTTCCCTCTTGCACTATGGTGTTCAAGCATGAGAAAACCATCCCTGGTTTTTTCCCTTCACCCTGAATGCCAGAGCAAAGCCAACCGATAGCTTGAGTTAGAGTCAGGCTGCTGAGTCCAGCCTAGATCAACCAGTCCCAGTTCATTTTCTTGGGTTTTCCTTACTTTGGCAAGAAAATATCTTCTGGCAACTTTTTTCGAAAGACTAAATTCATACTTTGATCATCAGTTGTTTTTTTTTTAATTCCAAGTTGGAAATCAATTTCACCTAGAATTTTGAAGATATTACACCATCATCCTCTTACTTTCAGTGTTCCAGGAAATCTAGCACATAGAGATGTTTACTGTCTGCAGCTCCCAAGCCCTCTGAGCAGCCTGATGTTTCTTTCCCACTCTGGGAAATGCCTTGGGATGCTATTTTTACATTTACTGAGCTGGACTTTTTTTTAGTCTTTTCATGATCATCTTGAATTTTTTTATTAATGGGACATTGCCTATTATTATTATTTATTTAATCTCCTCACCCTTTTCTCTTTCTTCTCTTTGTAGGACTCTTGTTAGTCAGTGGTGGGACATATTTTAACTTTTTGTTCTACTCTCTATGGGATTTTTTTCTCACCTTACAATCTTCCTATTGCATTTAAAAATTTTGCATGTATATAATGTGTGTATACATATTAATTTGCAACTCTTATTATTATTTCTTTTTTAGTATTTGGTAGTTTTTTGTTTCATGGATTCAATGTTTTCTCATCTCTCTAGGAAGAATATAAATATGATAAAAATAGATATACTTAAAGTGCTTATTATATTTTCCGCTTTTTAAAAATTTATTTTAGTTTATTTATTTTACTTTCATGGTAAAATAAAAGTATATACTTTTGTACTTATATCCTTGTTGACCCTTGGCCGTTCATTCATACCTGAGTGAGGCATTGGAGAGCTCAATGGACACTTTATGTTTCAGGGTATCTAAATCTTTTCTTTTGATGGTGCTTGGGAGAGGAACACCCCTCCCCCTCACCCCAATTTTCTGTTGCAACATTTTGAATCTGAGCAAAAAATGGTGGTTGGGGGATGGTTTCATCATTCCCTATGACAATTTTAACTGTATCCTTTTGTTCCTAGTATGCCACATCACCTCCACTTTTAATTTCTACTGGTATTCCCAAATCCAGGACCTCTCTGATTCAATTATTCCAAAACTAAGTGCTTTTTGGAGTATTTATGTGATTTGGCCTTTTCTGGGAATTTACTTTAATAAGTTACTGATAAATTTGTGTGTATACAGAGGAGGAAGACAAAACAGACAGTAAAGGAATAACCACTGGGATGGCTGAGATGAGGAAGAGCAATGGAAAAAGTCACAATGATCCTTTTGTAGAATTTACATGATACTCCTGCCTTCTAGCCCCAAACCTGACTACTAGTGTTTTCTCAGAACATCTGAGGCTTCCAGTTCCAAAACCTCTCTAAATTCTTCATAAGAAAAAGGTGGTTTCCTCTTGGCATCCATCTCTGCATAGTTAAGTTCCATTCCCTTAACTGTCATTTTAACAGATTTTCAGAAAGGAGCAGAGATAATACTTTTGTTTGATTCATCAGATTTAACTGGAAGTTGAGGACATTTTTATAGATGACATAATAAAGATACATGGCATTCTGTAACCTTAGAGGATGACACAAATGCAGGAGAGCTAGATAATACTGAATGGTCAAATCAAGGATCCAAAATTTCTCAGCAGGTTGAAAGAGTGGAGCTGAATCTAATAAATGCCATTTAGCTAAGGTGAGTATAAATGCAGTATATAACTTCAAAAAATCAATTGTACAAGTGCAAGATACACAAGAATGTGAGAAACTCTAGAAGTTTAGGGAATTTAAGACTTACTTTGCAAGATCAGTGTGCTAGGAGTTCTGAGAAAGCCAATATGCTCTTAGAGTGCATTGTTAGAAGTTTAATTGTACTGTGTATACTAAGCATACTTAGAATACTCGGGCTGATATTCTTTGAGAAGGTAGTGATAAATTAAAGTATGTATGGAGGAGAAGGAAGACAAAATGGCTTTAAGACTTGCTTTTTTTCTTTTAAAATAGCTGGTCAATTTACCCTGGAAAGATGAAAGCTCATAGGAAAAGGATAGTTGCTTTCAGATATTTTAAAAGCCGATATGCAGAAGAGAGTAAACCCTTACCTACCATGACAATTGAGGGCAGAATTCATGAATAAAATTAATAAAAAGCAACATTTTGCCCATTGTAAAAGAGAAATGTTGATCAAATCTAAAGTGATGATGGATTAATGAGGGTTTAACATGGGGGATACCTATTATCAGAAGAAAAAATAACTATAAAAATGTCTGGTGATGGATGTTAACTAGACATACAGTGACATCATTTTGCAATATATACAAATATCAAATCACTATGTCGTACACCTGAAATTAATATATTGTTATAGGCCAATTATACCTCCACACACACAAAAAAAAAACCCCTGGAGGTGGGCTATCTTCACTGCGTTTGATTTTAGAAAGCTGTATGTGAAGAAACTTCTTAAGAGTGATTACTTTGCACAAATAAGTAGACTAAGTACTTTCCAATTAGGCCATCAGGCAGGAACTTTTATTATTCACATTTTACATTTGAGGAAGAAAGATTATTTACCCAAGATACAGAGCTATTTAATTAATATTAAAACAAAGACATTTGATTCTAAGGCTTCTGCTCTTAATGGGAGAAGTTGCAAAGGTTTCAGATTAGTATGAAGCTTTCCTGACCATTCTCCGCCCAGCCCAGACTCCCCGCCAAGTGCCACCATTATCACCCCTTTACCCTGTGAACTATGTGTGCTCAATAGCTCTCTGATAGGAAAATGCTCCTAAATGTTGCTTATTAAGTCAATACGTGGAAAGTTGGAGAGCTTGCTGGCCAGAGAAGACGGAGTGCCTCAGCAGCTCAAGAGCACAGCCAGCAGCCTGGAACCCCAGACTTACAGCCTCCAGCAGAGCCCAAGTATAAGCAGAGATTCAGGCACCACCGGGACAGAGGACTACCCCCCAACACCCACACTGTCTGTCTAGAACTGAGGACATATGGAAACCCTACAAAAGTAAACATCTGCCCTACCCCGACACATTATCCCTGAAGGCAAAAATGAGGGCGCAGGGTAGAGGGAGAGACTGGATTGCTTGCTAATCAAACAGAAAAGCACTGAAGCATTTAAATTTAGAGCTTTGCTGCAGTTCTGATATCTTCATTCTCATTGGTGAGAAGGCCTGCCAGATATGTTTTTATATATCTCAGTTTCAGTTATAGATTCAAATTTTCTTAGAGAGAAAGAACCTATAACAAATCAAAGCATGTAGTGTAGAAGCTGTTTCAGTAGTCCTGCTGTTTTCCATAAAACTAAGAAATGTCCATAAATTCTGGATTTAGAGTTGATCTTCCCAGGACACTGGCAGCCCTCTGGGGCAACTTACGCTTAACTCTGTAGTCCAGTGGAGGCTCAGCTCTGCCCCAGGGCAAAATAGCTCTGTTAAAAATCTAAGATGACCACAGTCTAAGCAACTATCTTTTTCTATAACCAAATTTACTGAGTTATTTTTGTTCATACTCCAGTATATTTATTTATTTAATGAAGTATTCATTCAGTGTATATAGTGTTTTCTGACATTTGTTTTTATCACGAAGAGACTTCCCATGAGTCTACAGTGAATTAATGTCTTTTAAAATTTATGACACACTTTAAATACTATGCTTTTCTGAATCACATTCTGTCACTCTCACAGACTTGCATGTTTTATAAATGACTGCCTGGCTCTGTTTGGTATGAAATAGTTAAACATCCAAATCCCCAGCATTGGCAGCATGAGGATAATTAAAATTATGACCACTGAAAGGATCATGCATTCAGTGACAACTGCCCAGTGGCCTGTAAGGAAGAGTTCCTTTCCCTAGAAAGCTGGAATGGCACAAATGACATTTCTGACAGCCACATAGTAGAAGAAAAGCAAAAATGTGGCCCAACTAGTCTCTCCTGTCTCAGGAGATTGTTCTTTTTGCATTGAAACAGAGCATACAGTTCTTACAGGCTGCTTCATCAGCACTTACTCTCTTCCTACGGGAAAAGCGCAGTGTTAGAGATACTGAAATGCAGGCTTGTGTGACAAAGAACAGTCTCCCTGTATACACACGACCAAGGTCATGATGTGCATAGAAATTTGGAGAGCAAGCCTAGGGTGTGAGAACAATGTCGTGAGAGGAGAGAGAATGAAGCCAGACAGAGAAGGTACTGGATCTCCTACGGAAGGATCAGGTCCTCTGTGAGCCACTGCAGGGTACAGAACAGATAGAGAGCATGCTAAGTGCTGGGTCGTAGAAGCTTCGCTGGTTTTCTAATGTGCCATTTGCACACTATCAAGCCTACGTGCAATTAATTCTAAAATGATTACTTAAGAGTCCAGAAGCTCTCTCTGTTAACTCCATGCCAAGTGCAAATTCCATTTGACTGAAACATGGCACACTGCTTCTTGATTCTGGGATCATTATGAGGAACAGTTCTGTCACAGCCTCAGAATGCAGAGAAAGAAGCAGATGTTTTCACTAAAGTCACCTCCATGCTCTCTTCTGTTAGCAATTCACAGGTGCTCTTAGGTCATTCAGCCTTCAGTGGAAAGTGAGACCGTAAGTGGGGAAGAAAACATGGACAGCTAATTATGTCGTCTAACTTCCCCCTCCTTCCTCAAATAAGAGGCACTTTGGCACTTGTCAGGACTATCTTTCCAGAAGACAACATCAATAATCCTCCTGGGAAATTTTCTTAGGCTGTTTTTACTCTAAAATGGAAAATGCTTTGGATTTTATTTCACATACATGATGTTATTTCTACCTGAAGCCAACTATTGGTTATGTGTTATTATAGTCCTATCTTACAGAAGGTGAAGTCACAATGCTCAGAGGGATAAATTACTTTTCACTGGAGAAATACAGTGAGTTAGCTGAAATTGGACTTGAACAAAGCTATCTAGTGACTGTTGAGCCAATATTCCTTCTCCTAAAGAACAATGAGCAAAAAAGCACAGTTGATGTACCAGGTATTTATATTCATATGCAAAGAAATGATATTCCATGTTAGTTGACAATTATAAGAGTTTTCTGAGACACCAAGGCCTGTCTATTGTTTTCACTGACTTAGTTTCTATTTTTTTTTAATCGGATGGACCTTTGGCAGTGGAGTGGCATAAAAACACTGAGGGATCCAAAAGTTAGAAATAAACAGATACTTTCCAAGGGCAAGTGCATTTCTATAAAAGAAGGCAGTGTGCAGGAACGGCCTCGCCAGGTCCCTGGTGTGTTTATTCCATTCTCCCTGCTGTCTCTGAACTCAAAGAGAGGATGTAAACATACCACCCTCACCAAAGTGGAAGCAAGAGCAAAATGCACAAATGCACACAACATAAGAGTCTGAAATATAAAATTACTCAGATATAATTTTATAGCAAGGAACAATTTTAGCAAGTGGACAAGAGGATTTTTATTTATAAACGTGGAACACTCAGCACAGAGGGACCTGTCACACATAGTATATTGTGATGTAGTCTCTGAACACTTAATAGCATCCATTTTATCACCATTTTCCTCTGGAGTAGAATGACATACTAAACTGATCAATAGAAGGCTTTGGCTTCCTCAAGATGTTTACAGAGATTGTTGAAATTGAGTAACATGGTGTTCTTTTATTTTTCTGTTGACTGTTACATTGTCTGTTTTAAGACCTGCCAGAGTTTACTTCCTAGTTCTGAATAGCACGTCAGGAGGAGCAGGTTAGTCATTTGTACCTTATCACAGACATTAAGAAAAGTTGTGTAGTTACTCAGAAAGAAGGAAATGTGTAGTTCTCAGGCAAGGAAAATTATTGAAGGTTTGCTTTTGTATTTTTCTTGAGTGCTATAGGGCTTGATTCAGGTGAAACTATGGGATCCAAACTAGAACATACACAAGAGCCCACTTCCAAGAGGACTAACAGAGCAGGTACTTGGTTTGTTGTCCCTAGAATCTCATTTTGCTGCTTTTTTAGCTGGTGAGTGGAGAGCAGTGGGGAGGGACAGAAATAACTAATTTCCGAATGCCACTCTCTTCTGTAATTATATACCAGGCACTTTGGGAAGCCCTTTCTTGTCTTTTCTCTAACATGCTAATAGTGTCATTTTCATTTTGCAGGGGTGGCTGTAAAAAAATTCCCAGAGTCTGAGGTTGGTCTCACACTCAGATCTTCTGATTACAGCTTGAGGGCTGTTACTCATGGCTCTTTGATTTGGAAGTGACAGAAACCCAACTTAAACCATCTGAGGCAAAACGGAATATACTGGCTACACAAGAGATGGACATCTGGATATAACTGAGTGGCTGGACCTCAGAAACTGGAACATACCCAATACAGTCTCTGAGTCTCATCCCGTCTCTGTGCTTAACAGCATCAGCTGTCAAATGCGCTTATACACTGAGTGGACAATAAGGCCATGGATAACTCCTGTGTCTCACATTTCCAAACTTCATCACCAGAGAGACTGTGATTGAGGCTCTGCCTCTCTATAAATGTCCAAAGTTTCTGATTTGTCCCACTTAGATTGTCCATACACCCATGGACTGTGCCTATTAGGTGGATTTTAGTCTTGGCCTATATTGCTTTGTCAGATGCCCAGTGATGGTAGAAAGGGCAGTGTAAGCTACATGGAATAACTGGACCACACAAATGGCAGGGGGTGCAGAAGAGGTTCCCTCTCCCACATAGGACATGTATGCAATCTGACAAGGCTGCCATATAAGAACAGACAATCTTAGAACAATCTTAGACCAGACCATCCTCTTGGGATGACCCCATGACTTTTGGCTTCACTGGCAACATACACACCTCACTAGGATAGTCTGACCACCCAAACTGCTCCACCAAAAGTCACTAATCATACTTTCCTTTGAATGTAGGAGAGCAGCCCCTATTATTTCTGTACTCCTAGATCACCACTGAAGCAAACCAGATAAGAGTGAAAAAGAAGAAGTCTCACTGTCATTAGCAATGAAGACATTTTGGTAGCCATGCACCAAAACTTTCAAAAATATTGACTAGAAAAATGCAATTGGATTAAACTGAAGAAAGACCTGCAACTTTCTCTGAAGCCATAATGACAGTCTCCACCAGCTTCCTTTCCTTGAAACCATAAATGACAGTCTCCACCAGCTTCTCTACAGCACCAGTGAACACCTGAGATTGGTAGCAACACCATGCTTGTGGCACCAAGACAGGGAAAGGGGCTGCAGTGTCCTTTCAATGGAATGCTTGCCTTAAGCTTCTCCAAATGGGAAATTCTGGAGCCACTTCTGCCCTAAATGATCAAGGGATTAAGTAGATATGAGTCTGGAAAACGGGGATATTCTGCAGTCTAGAAGAGATGCCTGATAATAAGGAGGTGAGGCAGGGGAGGTGATGGTAGACTTGATGAAGGGAGGTGCTTAAAGGAACAACCACTTGGAATTTGTCTAGACATGAAACACGGAGTCAGTTCTTATGGAACAGCAGTGGCAACAGAAAGCTTCTGGTTTCTTGTGCTCGGAGTGGCAGTGCCATGCAATGAGCTTTTGGTGCATCCACCAGGAAGACACAGTGACAGTAGGTGACTGCCTGGCCATACTCGCACAGGGCTTGGAACATGCAGCTTCTTGCAAATAAAGCTCAAGACAAAGAAAATCATTGGAAGAGAAACAGAACCTCCTATTGGGACTGTACTGTGAATTTATAGACATCATTTTTTTTCTCTTTCTCATAATGTGAAAGTTTCAAAGGAAAACGTGTCAAAGTCCTATAGAATCCACCTTAACTCCTAGCTGTTTCTATCTGCGGTTTAGCTTTCGCTGCACAATAAAATACTCTGGGAAGCTTTCAAAATTCCCAGCACTTAGGCTACCTCCCAGTCCAATCAAATCAGAATCTCTGGAGGTGAGACCCAGTCCTTGGTACTGTCTTTAAAGCATCCTAGATTCCACGGTGCAGTCATGGCTGAGAAACACCGCCCTAAATAAACACTAGGTACATAAATGTCTCCTTTGCAAGACTAAGCAGAACAAGAAAAATCACCAAAATTAGAAAAAGCTAGTGCAACGCAAAACTATAGAGACACCTGGAGGAAACAGAGAAAAAGGCTAATGGGGTTCTTTACTTAAAAAAAAAAAAAAATGTATGTGTAGCATTCTTTAGAAAAAAAATGCATTGCTTGCTTTGAAACACCGTTCTCAAGTCAATTATGGTTTTCATTCTTCACCTGATGAACACAACATTGAAATATTTTAAGGTGATATCGCCTATTTGTCAAACATACCTTTCAGCAGCAGCACTACTGCCTTTATCTGAAGAATAGTATTTTTCCAGTTATTTGAGAACCTAATTTAATTTGGACCTGATTATCTTAAATTAAACAGTAGAAAGAGAAAAAGATAAGAAATGAAGTTACCTGTCACGGCACAAACATAATATACAGAATAAAACTCACAAAAAGATAGAAACTGTGAGGTGTGTCTAAAGAGATGACTCCTTAACCTGAACCAGTCATTAGATAAACATGGGCAACTGTGTGAGGAATTGTGAAAATAAATTTTTTTAACTAAAAATCTGTTATAAAATATTTCAAATATGCTTTTGAAATTAGTGACTAAAAGCTAATGGCAGGAGAATTTTTAAATGATATATCTGGCCCTCTGAGAATTTATAAAATGTAAGGCTATCTTCTCCAGTTATATATATCTAACTTGTATGTGTTTTCAGGAAAGCAGTATGTATGAAATTAAGGAACTGGGTAAAATTCAAGGAAGCAAAAAAAAAAAATAGAAGACAGCATTCTAAGGACTATTTTAGGCAATGGCACAGGAATTGAGTATATGTGGTTTACTTGGAAAATAATACCAAAAAACACAGAAGCAGTGGGAAAGTGGGGTGGGGAATGGAAGGAAGCCATAAGGGAATGTGGGATCAAGCATATTACTGCTGTGGTCAACTAGAACTTGATCGCTGTGGGTACACGGCCAGCTATTATAGGGCATGAGCCCCAGAGCTCCCCTACCTGAGAAGGGGGTGATGCTGTTTATCTGCTCATGAAGACTGCTGCTAGGGGGCATTACCTCCATTCCTTGCCACTTACAGCCTGCGCCAGCCACAGGTCATGGAGCATGGAGCCCACACTCCTTAAGACGAAGAGTCCCATGTGCCAGCAATTGGATAAGCACAGAAAGAACACGAGTGGGCCTTGCCAGCATCTGCTAAAAGTGTGTTTTGAAATAAAACAGAGCAAGGGTTAGCAAATTTTTTGTCTGAGCTACCAGATGGCAGATACTTTAAGTTTTGTGCCACATATGGTCACTCTCACATATTTTTCTTTTTTCTTTCTTATCTAACTATTTAAAAATGTAAAAACATTCCTAGCTCATACAAAAACAGGTGCTGGGCCACATTTGGTCTACAGGTTGCAGATTGCAGGCACCTGAAATAGGGGATCATTTTTTTAAGATATAAACCCAAATTTATCAGTTAATAGGATCAGTCAAAATGAGTAAAATCTTCCAAAATGAAGTCAATCTTTGCATGAGAAACATTTTATGTTGCTTATGTAGTACACTTAAATAAAATGGTTACATTAGAAAAACAGTTGTACACATTAGATGATCCAAAACAGGTACAGGGCAAGGAAGAACAAGGTAGGGTTTAAGGCATTAAAGAAGACGAGTTATTTCATGTTAGTAAATGTAGTACATAATGCAATGTAAATGTAGTGAAATGTAAAATCCACAATGAAGACATTGTAGCCACAGTCTGTTATTTGACAACTAAGATAATAACAAAAGGCAAAACAAAACTGTTGAAAAGAGAGATGAACAGAAATACCATTAAAGTGGTACAATTTATTCTACTATTCCAAATCTTTAACATATCAAGTATTAACAAGATCCAAAGGATATGAGAGAAGAGGCTTATTAAATTATAAGAAAGTAGTGGCTCTAAATTTCAGTGCATAGTTTCAAATTTTCAAGAAACATTTATTTTCCATGAGTTAACTAGGTTTGATCCTTAGCCTGCATTATGAATGAAATACTCAGGCTCCAAGTCCCACCAGGCTTCTAGCTTTCAGGGTGTGGTATTCTGGGAACTTACCTACCCTCACTAAATTGGGAGCCTTCTCTGTTCCTCAGGTGTCAGGCAACGTGGCAAACATGAGATGTGAAATTTCTCCAGTTCTAATTTTTCATTCAAGCCCATAGGTTCTTGTTTGAAGCTACAGGCAATTTAGTCAAAGCCAGAAAACTCACTGCTATCCTCTTCTTTAGGGCTTTTTATCTTTTCAGCATTAGCTAGACAGCAGAATGTATTTCCCCTTGTTTGAGGAATCCATGGACCACTCTTTCCCCTTTCTCCCAGGCTCCAATTATCTCTTTCATCCAGAGGAATCTGTACATCTCTTCCAGCCTCCTCACAGATACTCACTCTGTCCTAAATCACACCTGGAATGCCAGCATAATCTCCTAAGCAGGTTTAAGATTTTGAAACAAAAATAGGAGAAAGAAGCATTCTTGCAGGCAAATTCTGCTCTCTGTTTGACAATGTTCTTGCTACCACACCAATTTGTTCCTGTTGTTCATACTCTTATTATAAATAAAGGCAAAACTATACAGATCATTCTTTCCAGGTACAGTGACATTGAATCAGAAGTAAAATACAAATAAAAACAAAATAAAAACTCTCAAGCACTTATACTTTGTCCTGAATTAACAATCCAAGTTGCAATGGTTTATTATTTCACAATAATTCCTGTCAGAAAACTACATGTCAGAAATAGAGATGATGCCCAGAGGTATTCTGAGAAAAATTTAGAGATTTATTCTAAGGTCTTGACAAAGGCATTCTTTTACATGTTATATGACCTATTGTGGAGTTAGGGAAATACCTAAATTGATGCTTCTAAACAATTCTGTGACTAACATAAAAACTGAAAAAAATGGCAAGATTAATAATAGGAATCTTTTTAAAAATAAGAATCATTTTAATCAATCAAAACATACTTTTCTACCATGAAATACTGTGTGAGCAACATTGCATAAAAACAAGAAAGAATAAAAATCCTCCATAAATCAGAGATCTGAGAAATTGCTGAATTATCTATACTAGGAATTAGGTTGTTCTCTTAAAGCTTTCTGTTAATTCTAGTGAAAAAAAAAAAATAATAATGGCAGCTAACTAAGTAGAATACTGCAAATTACAGATGACAGAATAGTCATTTAAATTATAAACCTATCTTTTACAAATCTATAAGACTAAGACTGTAGATTGGGAAGGCCAATAAAAACATGGAAAATAATAATTACAAATTGGTAATAAAATTTAAACATTTCTCAAAATCATTATATTTAGGCAAATGCAAACAATTTATAATTTCCTCTAGCCAATAAAAATTTTTTTAAAAATACTAAGAATAAAACCACAATGAGATTTCACCTCATGCCACTTAGGATGGCCAACATAGAAAAGAATAGGAACAACAAAAGCTGGCAAGGATGAGGAGAAAGGGGAACCCTCCTACACTGCTGGTGGGAATGTAAATTAGTTCAACCATTGTGGAAAATAGTATGGAGGTTCATCAAAAAACTCAAAATACAAATATCATTTGACCCAGGAATTCCACTCCTAGGAATTTACCCTAAGAATGCAGCAGCCCAGATTGAAAAAGACCTGTTCCCCCCTATGTTTATCGCAGCACTATTTACAATAGCCAAGAAATGGAAGAAACCTAAGTGTCCATCAGTAGATGAATGGATAAAGAAGATGTGGTACATATACACAATGGAATATTATTCAGCCATAAGAAGAAAACAAGTCCTACCATTTGCAACAACATGGATGGAGCTAGAGGGTATTATGCTCAGTGTAATAAGCCAGGCAGAGAAAGACAAGTACCAAATGATTTCACTCATCTGTGGAGTATAACAACAAAGCAAAAACTGAAGGAACAAAACAGCAGCAGACTCACAGAACCCAAGAATGGACTAACAGTTGCCAAAAGGAAAGGGACTGGGGAGGATGGGTGGGAAGGGAGGGAGATGGGGAAGAAGGGGCATTATGATTAGCACACATAATGTAGCGGGGGAGAGCATGGAGAGACAAGTAGTGACTCTACAGCATCTTACTACGCCGATGGACAGTGACTGTAATGGGGTATGTGGTGGGGACTTGATAATGGGCGAAATCTAGTAGCCACAATGTTGCTCATGTAATTGTATATTAATGATACCAAAATAAAAAAAATACTAAGAATTTCCCATCAAGGGAGGATATTGACATTCTTATACATTCATGGTGATAGTATAAAATGTTAAACTTCTCAAAGTACCAAATGGTAAGACACAGTAATGTCTTTTCAATTATTCAATCTAATACTTATAATTATTATACTCAATCCAGAGGAAATAATGTTTCAGAAGAAGATACATGAACAAGTACATTCTTTGTGAAATAGCAAAAAGGAAAAAATTAATCAAAATTATGGGAGTTGAATATTAATAAAAAACTTTTAGGCAATGGAAGACCACATATTCAGGGTTAAGTAAGATTGTGGGTATTGTATATTCAATATATATGTCCACTTGGCTAGGCAATAGTGCCTGGTTGCTTGGTCAAACGCCAGTCTAAATGTTCCTACAAAAGTATTTTTTAGATATGATTAATATTTAAATCAGTAGGCTTTTTAAAAAGCAGATTACTCTCCATAATATGAATAGGCCTCATACAGGCAAGAATGAGGTTGCCCAAAGAAGGAATCTGGCCTCACGGCTGCAATATAGAAACCTTGCCTCAGTTCACAGCCTGCCTGGCTGCCTCTTCAGATTTCTCAGTAGAGATGACAGTATCAACTCTTACCTGAATTTCTAGCCTTCAGGATAATTCTACAGGTTTAGGACTTCCCAGCTGCCACAATCACATAAATTAATTCAGTCTCTCCTTCTTGCTCTTTTTGCAATTGGTAGGGTTTCTGGATAACCCTGACTAATACAGGTATCATAATTTTTGTATTCAAAATTTTGTATTATGATTTCTGCTTCAGGACTATGATGGAATAACTGGTACCACACTAAACAACCATGATAAACTAACATAAAAATACACAAAAAATAGATGAGACAACCATTTGTAGGTATCAGACAAAAGGCAGCACAGAAATTCAATCCTGAGAAAAGGCAGATTCATGAGCTGAGTTCCATGAATGCCCTGCCTCTTGGCCTGAGGACATTTTTCTAACTAATGCAGTGAGTAGGAAAGGCAGAGATAAGGAAATAAATAAATAAAGTCTACTTAGAACTAGCAAAGCTTAAGCCAAGCCCTGACAAGAGTTACTGGGGAGACAGAATTTGGAGGTTGATTTGTCAAGTTAGATTACCTCAGAAAATAAGTTAGGCTTTCTACAGATCTGTGTTAACAAAGAGTAGAACCCAGCCTACACAAATTCAAGGTGATCAGCTAGTAATTGACTTACTGACCAGAACAAAAACTTCAGTGGAAGGTAACATAATACTTACCTTTCACAATGAATTAGGATCAATGTCTAACTATGTGATTAAAATTATATATATTAGGCATGTAGGGGAAAATAAAATAGAAAAAATCAGGGTCAATGAAGAATGTATACAACAGAAACCAACTTCAAATGGTCAGGTATTAGATTAGCAAACAAAAAATGTTTTATTAAGCAGCTATTACAAATCTACTCAGAGAATTGAAGGAAGATATGGTCAGGTAACAAAAAAAATATGCTCAAAATTTAATGAATGAGTAGACTCTACAGGAAAAAAAACTATATGGAATTTACAGAACTAAAAAGTACAATCACAGAAATGAAAACTCACTGAATGGCCTTAAGAGAGCTGTTTTGATATGAAAGAAGAAATGGTCATTATACTTATGGATGAATCAACAGAATTATCCAATCTGAAAAACAAAGGAAAAAATGACTGAAAATAAATGAACGAAGTTTATCAGGAAACTGAGGCACAACCTCAGATAGTCTGACATGTCTGTAAGAGCTCTAGAATAAAAAGAAGATGAGAATGAGACAGAAAAAGATTTAAAGATTTAATGGCTAGAAATTCCCAAATGTGATGAAAATCATTTATTTATATATCCAGGAGTCTCAGGGTACATGAAGAAGGATAAATGCTCAAAAACCCACATATAAACACACCAGAGTCACAGTGGTTACAACCAAATATAAAAAGAAAATCTCAACTGATTCGGTAGAAACCACATGTTATATACAGAGATCAATAGTAAGAATAAATGCTGACTTCTCAGAATAAATAATGGAAGCTAAAAGATACTGGAACAATTTTCAAGTGCTAAAAGAAAAGAGAAATAGAATTCTGTAAGGACAATATCCTTCAAAAAGGGAGGATGAGATAGAGCTATATTTTGTTAAAAGCTCTTTTTTAGGTAAGTACCAGCAAACCTACATTATGAGAAATCCTAAAGGATATTTGTCAGGCTTATGGTGAATGATACCAGATGGAAACTTTGACCATAGGAAGAAACAAAGACAACCAGAAATTCTATTATGCATTTAAGGGAGGTGCAATACTAATTTTACTCAGTTTTTCAGAAAATAGAGAAAGGGAGAAAGAACACTTCCTTAATCACTTTTTGAGGTCAACACAATGAAGGCTGACAAAGAATTTCTGGGAATTTTAAATTGTAGACCAGTATTAGCCATCATCATAGATTCAAAACTCCAGATCAAATACTAGAAAATGAAATCCAGACATATATAAATGATAATTCAAAATGACCACATACATTATCCCTATAATGAAAGTTGGCTCGACATATGAAATTAAGTATGATTTACCATATTAACACATAAAAGAGGAAAAAAATTACATAATCATCATTATATCTCCATTATTTCAACAGAGGTAGAAAGATATTTTGAAAAGATCCAATACTCATTCACGGTAAAGTGAAAGAAAGAAGGAAGGAGTAAAGAAGGAAGAAAGGAAAGAAGGAAATGAAATAAAGGGGAAAAAAGGCTTGCAGCGAACTAGAAATAGAAGGCATCATCCTCAAACTAGTAAAATTATTTACAAAATACCTATAAATAACATCATATTTAATGATGAAAAATTGAATACTTTATTCATAATAGCCCTAGCTGAACCATCAGCAGATGAATGGATAATGAAATAGTGGTACATTCATTCAATTAAATACTATTTGGCAGTAAAAAGAATGAGCATGCACACACATACACACACATAAACACAAATGAATCTCAAAATCACTGTATAGAACAAAAGAAACCAGATATAAAATAGTATGTATAATATGGTTTGATTTATATAAAGTTGGAGAACCTGAAAAAGTAATGTATAAAGCTAATTAATGGTTAATATACATATATAGTGGTTATTTCACTTAGTATAATACCCTTTAGGTCTACCCATGTTGTCACAAATGGCAGGATTTCTTTCTTTTTTATGGCTGAATAATATTCCATTGTGCCTATGTACCACTTCTTCTTTATCCATTCATCTGTAACTGCACCAGTAGGGGTGCAGATTTAAAAATGTAGGTAACTATTGAACCACTGTGTTGTGTATTTGTAATATAAGATTGTGTATCAACTATACTTCAAGTAAAAATAAATAAATAAAAAAGATCAGGATGCATGAAGCATGCAAAAGCCATAAGGGAACTTCCTGGGTAACAGAAATTCTCTATCTATGTTTTGGTTAGGGCTATGGTTAACAAGTGCATAGATGTATCAATTATCAAACAATCAACTTCAAAAGAATGGCTTTTTTCATTTAGATTATATCTCAATAAAGTTGATTAAGATATATACTATTAAAATCTAAGATAAAGAATTTGTTCTTTCTAGTCTACATTATGATAGAGAATAGACATAGCTAGATATCACAGATGTCAAAGAAACAGTGAAAAGCAATACAACATGTTAACTATGGTATTAGAGGGATTTCAGGCAATTTTTATCTTTGTAATTATAACTGACAAACATTGTAATTTACAAACTTGCTAAAAATGATCATGCTGTAAGTTAAAAAAGAGGGATATAAAAAAGAAAATCAAATATCTGATAAATGATAAAATATCTGATATGTGGTAGATTTTCAGGATATGTTTTGAACTTCCTTGCAGCTCTTTCTTTTTTATACTCTCTTTTACCAATTTACCACATTTCCACTGTCATGTGCCTTTACTTCTCTTTTTCTTTATTCCCATTATATAACACATTTATTTCTCCATACCCAGATCTGATGAGTTTGATGAGAACTTTTTTGTTAATTTAACTCAAGTCATTAGCAGAAATCTCCAAGGAATTAATGATGAAGTTTGCACAATACTGAAGCTAACAGAGTCATATACAAAAACAAGATGATAAGAAAATAGAATGTGACTCCACTGTAATTCCATTTCTCCAGACCTCAGCTCAGCCAGGACCACAGTTTTTAACATTCCTCTTGGAATATCAACATCAGCTGGCTCTGAGAGAAACTCTGGCTCAGATCCATAATGGTAAACTTACACTCAAGGGATCCTCTCAGAGGAAGGCTTGAAAGAAAGCGTGGATTACACAAACTGGCAGTCATTGGTCAAATCCTTCTGTTGTGTTTTTTTTCTTTTGGAAGCCAGCTGCAAAGGCTCCCCTTTTCTTAGCTGCCCTTAATGAAGGAAAGCCTTTGTGATCCTACCTTTGGCAATCCAGGAAATCAGTACATCCATTCTAGCAGACACATTGCTGTCTAAGAGGGAAATGGCAGCACAGGGCCCCCGGGTGACTGCAGAGTTAATGCTGGTTGATATTGGAGGAAACTAAAAATGGAAAACAACAAAAATATTTGGTGATTATATTTCCCTTTAAAGTGTTTCCTCACTTAAGTTTGTATATACCTCTTAGGAAGATATTTCTAAAAGACCACAGAAAGAAAGCATGTAAAGATGGCTGGAAGGCTGTTGACTTTATTTGCTGACAACTTGATAGGGTAAGTTTAAAATACTAAAACAGTCATTAAAAAAAACAAATGAATTCTATTAACAGAATTATTGTTGCAACTCCAGAAGTTACAATGTCAATAAAGATTAATTTTATTTCTATATAGTAACCATAAATAATTGGAAAAATACAATAAAAAAATACCACTATTTTAAAGAAATAAGACTATATTTCTTGATTAGGGATAAATTTAACAAAAAATAAAATAAAATATCTGTATACTGAAAACTAGAAAACATTGCCTGAGAAATTAAAGACCCAAATGAATGGAGAGACATATTAAGTCTGCACAATGGAAAACTGAATATTGCTAAGGTTTTCTCCACATTGATCAAAGTGTGTATTCTCAACATGGGCGATAGACCCCAAAGGAGTGAATTGGCCCTTAGGGGGCAAAAAAATCCTTAGATATTCCAATGTCTTGTCACTGTCCGAAGTTCAACCCTCCTGATGAAATCTTATATATTACTATGTAATTTATCTTACTTGAGTGAATTAAATATAATTTATTTTTTCCTCCTTGGTGTTAAGATGACAAACAAGACAGAACTAAAATAAGGTAAAATATCTGTACACTGAAAGTGAACTAAAAACTCAAGATAATCCCAATCAAAACTCCAGGAGCAGGGTTTTAATAAGTTGGCAAAATGTGATACCACCATACATCTACTAGAATGGCTATAACTCACAATTGCAATGTATGGCAAAGATGTGAAGCAGCTGATATGCTTATGCATTACTGGTTGGAATGTAAAAGAGTATAAAAGTTATTAAAAATAGTTTCTTATAGAGTTTAACATCTGCTTACTACACAATCCATCAATATCATTTTTAGCAAATTTCCCAAGAGAAATGGAATCATATTCACAGAAAGACTAGTATAGGAATGTCCATATTTTGTCACTATTTTCCCAAAGTAAGAATCAATCTACAAGACCATGAACTAGAGAATGGATAAAATAAGAATATAGTATATTCATAAAGTGAAGTACTAGCAATAAAGGAAAATAAATGTACTTGAAACAGCATTATACTGAGTGAAAGATCCAAGGAACGAAAGAGCAACACACTGTATAATTCTCTTTGTATGACATTCAAGAACAAGAAAAACAATGATGATAAAGATCAGAACAAGGGTTTCCCTGGGAGATAGGAAAGACAGGAAAAAAGGATGAGGAAACTTTTTGAGATGATACCCTGTTAGTTACAAGGATGCATATATTTGAAACAACTTATTGAAATGTATATTTAAAATCTGTGTCTTTTATTTATGTAAATTAAACTTCAATTAAAAAAATAAAACATAAGGACAGAAATAGAGCCTATAAATTAAAATCTACTGAAAGATATATCAAAAGAAAACAAAAATAAACAGACAAAGCTAAAGCATAGGGTTTAGGGAGGTACACTTATATAATCATACTAAAGCAATGCAAAGAAGGGATTATTAAAACAGAATATTTGCTTAAGGAGAATAGGAGTTTTTTGCTGGGAATAGGGCATTTTTGAGGAGCTTCTGCTGTGGCTGGCAACATTTCTTGAACTGATTGACCACATATTAATAAAAATGTTAGTCTTATAATAATTCGCTGTACATTTATTTAATAGCAATTTTTGGTATCTTTATTTTACAGTAATTTATAGGATAAATAAATGAGCTTAAAAATAAATGAAAAGGGGGATCACAGGAAGATGGCAGCATGAGTAGTTCAGAGGAAATCTCCTCCCCAAAACATATATATTTATGAAAATACAATAAATACAACTATTCCTAAAAGAGACACCAGTGGATGCAATACAATAGCCAGGATACATCTACATCTGCGAGAACTCAGCATCACACAAAGGGGGTAAGATACAAGCTGCAGCCAGGCGGGACCTGAACGCTCCCCCACCCCAAAACCCGAAGGGAAGAAAGGAGTCAGAACGGAGAGGGAGTGAAAGCCTAGGACTGCTAAACAACCAGCTCTAGAAATCTGCACCCAGAACGCAGACACAAGGTGCACGAGGTGCTGGATATTAGAGGAATGGAAAAGCAAAACCTGTGGGAAGGTCCCTGCAACCAGCGCCCCTGAGACAAAAGAAAAGTGAGTGCTTTCTGCAAGTCTTAAAGAGACAGGGATCCCATAGCTGGACGAAGTTGTTCCAGCAGCTGGAAATACCAGGGAAACTTAGGTGCCCTAAATGGAGGCAGTGCAGCTCTGAAGACCCTCACAGGACTAGGCAGCCTGCCAGTCATTCCTCCAACTGGTGTGGACCCTGACACATGGGCCCAGTAGCAGGAGAGTGGGAGTGTGTGCCGGGGGAGGAAGTGCTAGAAGGAATCGAGAGCAAATCCGTGTGCCACAGGGCTAGCCCGCAGCGGCATGACCGAAAAGCCTGGGTGCAGCTCACACACACACTGGCAGCAGTGAAGCCAGAGCCTGGTAGAAGCCTGCATGGAAAAGCCCCACATGCAAGGCAGCAGAGCCAGAGGGAGCAGGCATGCTCCCAGGAGCCTACCGGAATCCCAGCCCAATGGACAGCTGCCCAGGCCAGACCCAAAGGCCGCTGCTCTTACACAGCTGCCCGGCAGGGTCGCCGCTAACATGGAGGAGTGCACCTGGCATGCCTGCCACTCCCTGCAGGGCTCTGCGCTGCTCTGACGGACACCCCGCCCACAGCAGCTTAGGAGATTAACCCAGTGGCTGCTCCAGGAGTGCAGGTAGCCATCACAGACAGCAGAGAAGGGCAAGGCATCCAGCAAGCAGGAAAGGACTTTCTTCTCCCAGCTGACACACCCACAACCTGCCTACAGCCACTGCTATCACCATGAAAAGGCAAAAAAATCTGGTCCAGACCAAGATAGTTACACCTGAGAAAGGATCTGCAGAGGCAGACCTAACCAGTCTCCTTGAAAAAGAATTCAAAATAAAAATCATAAACATGCTGACAGAGCTGCAGAGAAATATGCAAGAGCTAAGGGATGAAGTCCAGAGGGAGATTACAGACATCCGGAGGGAGATCACAGATGTCTGGAGGGAAATTACAGAAGTGAAAGAAACTCTGGAAGGATTTATAAGCAGAATGGATAAGATGCAAGAGGCCATTGATGAAATAGAAACCAGAGAACAGGAACGCATAGAAGCTGATGCAGAGAGAGATAAAAGGATCTCCAGGAATGAAACAATATTAAGAGAACTGTGTGACCAATACAAAAGGAACAATATCCGCATTATAGGGGTACCAGAGGAAGAAGAGAGAGAAAAAGGGATAGAAAGTGTCTTTGGAGAAATAATTGCTGAGAACTTCCTCAAACTGGGGGAGAAAATAGTTGCTCAGACTACAGAGGCACACAGAACTCCCAAGAGACGGGATCCAAAGAGGTCAACACCAAGACACATAGTAATTAAAATGACAAAGAATAAGGACAGGGACAGAGTATTAAATGCAGCCAGAGAGAGTAAAAAGGTCACCTGCAAAGGAAAACCCATCAGGCTATCATCAGACTTCTTAACAGAAACCTTATAGGCCAGAAGAGAAAGGCATGATATATTTAATGCAATGAAACAGAAGGGCCTTGAACCAAGACTACTGTATCCAGCACGATTATCATTTAAATATGAAGGAGGGATTAAACAATTCTCAGACGAGCAAAAGTTGAGGGAATTTGCCTCCCACAAACCACATCTACAGGGTATCTTAGAGGGACTGCTCTAGGTGGGAGCACTCCTAAAAAGAGCACAGAATAGAACACCCAACATATGAAGAATGGAGGAGGAGGAATAAGAAGGGAGAGAAGTAAACATCAGACTGTGTTTACAACAGCTCAATAAGTAAGTGAGGTCAGACAGTAAGGTAGTAAAGAAGCTAACCTTGAACCTTTAGTAACCACATATCTAAAGCCTGCAATGGCAATTAAGTACATAACTTTCAATAATTACCCTAAATGTAAATGGACTGAATGCACCAATCAAAAGACACAGAGTAATAGAACGGATAAAAAAGCAAGACCCATCTATATGCTGCTTACAAGAGAAACACCTCAAACCCAAAGACATGCACAGATTAAAAGTCAAGGGTTGGAGAAAGATATTTCATGCAAACAACAGAGAGAAAAAAAGCAGGTGTTGCAATCCTAGTATCAGACAAAATAGACTTCAAAATAAAGAAAGTAACAAGAGATAAAGAAGGACACTACATAATGATACAGGGCTCAGTCCAACAAGAGGATATAACCATTATAAACATATATGCACCCAATACAGGAGCACCAATACATGTGAAACAAATACTAACAGAATTAAAGGAGGAAATAGAATACAATGCATTCATTTTGGGAGACGTTAACACACCACTCACCCCAAAGGACAGATCCACCAGACAGAAAATAAGTAAGGACACAGAGGCACTGAACAACACGCTAGAACAGATGGGCCTAATAGACATCTATAGAACTCTACATCCAAAAGCAACAGGATACACATTCTTCTTAAGTTCACATGGAACATTCTCAAGAATAGATCACATAACATACTAGGCCACAAAAAGAACCTCAGTAAATTCCAAAAGATTGAAATCCTACCAACCAACTTTTCAGACCACAAAGGTATAAAACTAGAAATAAATTGTACAAAGAAAGCAAAAAGGCACACAAACACATGGAGGCTTAACAACATGCTCCTAAATAATCAATAATCAATGGATCGATGACCAAATTAAAATGGAGATCCAGCAATATATGGAAACAAATGACAACAATAACACAAAGTCCCAACTTCTGTGGGACACAGCAAAAGCAGTCTTAAGAGGAAAGTATATAGCAATCCAGGCATATTTAAAGAAGGAAGAAGAATCCTAAATGAATAGTCTAATGTCACAATTATCAAAATTGGAAAAAGAAGAACAAATGAGGCCTAAGGTCAGCAGAAGGAGGGACTTAATAAAGATCAGAGAAGAAATAAATAACATTGAGAAGAATAAAACAAGAGAAAAAATCAATGAAACTAAGAGCTGTTTCTTCGAGAAAATAAACAAAATAGATAAGCCTCTAGCCAGACTTATTAAGAGAAAAAGAGAGTCAATATACATCAATAGAATTAGAAATGAGAAATGAAAAATCATGACGGACCCCACAGAAATACAAAGAATTATTAGAGAATACTATGAAAACCTATATACTTAACAAGCTGGAAAACCTATGAGAAATGGACAACTTCTTAGAAAAATACAACCTTCCAAGACTGATCGAGAAAGAAACAGAAAATCAAAGCAGACCAATAACCAGCAAAAAAATTGAATCGCTAATCAAAAAACTACCCAAGAACAAAACCCCTGGGCCAGATGGATTTACCTCGGAATTTTATCAGACACACAGAGAAGACATAACACCCATTCTCCTTAAAGTTTTCCAAAAAATAGAAGAGGAGGGAATACTCCCAAACCCATTCTATGAAGCCAACATCACCCTAATATCAAAACCAGGCAAAGACCCCACCAAAAAAGAAAACTACAGACCAATATTCCTGATGAACATAAATGCAAAAATACTCAGCAAAATAGAGGCAAACCAAGTTCAAAAATACATGAAGAGCATCATACACCATGACCAAGTGGGATTCATCCCAGGGATGCAAGGATGGTACAACATTCGAAAATCCATCAACATCATCCACCACATCAACAAAAAGAAAGACAAAAACCACATGATCATCTCCATAG
The DNA here is from genome assembly GCF_040802235.1 of Manis javanica. NCBI lineage: Eukaryota > Metazoa > Chordata > Mammalia > Pholidota > Manidae > Manis > Manis javanica. The sequence continues at coordinate 69,297,464 of NC_133162.1, forward strand.
ATGCTGAAAAAGCATGTGACAAAATTCAACATCCATTCATGATAAAAACTGTCAGCAAAATGGGCATAGAGGGCAAGTACCTCAACATAATAAAGGCCATATATGATAAACCCACAGCTAACATCATACTGAACAGCGAGAGGCTGAAAGCTATTCCTCCGTGATCGGGAACAAGACAGGGATGCCCACTCACTCCACTGTTATTCAACGTGGTACTGGAGGTCCTAGCCACAGCAATCAGACAAAACAAAGAAATACAAGGAATCCAGATTGGTAAAGAAGAAGTCAAACTGTCACTATTTGCAGATGACATGATATTGTACACAAAAAACCCTAAAGACTCCACTGCAAAACTACTAGAACTAATGTCAGAATTCAGCAAAGTTGCAGGATACAAAATTAACAAACAGAAATCTGTAGCTTTCCTATACACTAACAATGAACTAATAGAAAGAGAAATCAGGAAAACAATTCCATTCATAATAGCATCAAAAAGAATAAAATACCTAGGAATAAACCTAACCAAGGAAGTGAAAGACCTATACCCTGAAAACTACAAGACACTCTTAAGAGAAATTAAAGAGGTCACTAACAAATGAAAACTCATCCCATGCTGTTGGCTAGGAAGAATTAATATTGTCAAAATGGCCATCCTGCCCAAAGCAATATACAGATTCAATGCAATCCCTATCAAATTACCAACAGCATTCTTCAATGAACTGGAACAAATAGTTCAAAAATTCATATGGAACTGCCAAAGACCCTGAATAGCCAAAGCAATCCTGAGAAAGAAGAATAAAGTGGGGGGGGGGATCTTGCTCCCCAACTTCAAGCTCTACTACAAAGCCACAGTAATCAAGACAATTTGGTACTGGCACAAGAACAGAGCCACAGACCAGTGGAATAGAATAGAGACTCCAGACATTAACCCAAACATATATGGCCAATTAATATTTGATAGAGGAGCCATGGACATACAATGGGGAAATGACAGTCTCTTCAACAGATGGTGCTGGCAAAGCTGGACAGCTACATGTAAGAGAATGAAACTGGATCACTGTCTAATGCCATACACAAAAGTAAACTCCAAATGGATCAAAGACCTGAATATAAGTCATGAAACCATAAAACTCTTAGGAAAAACATAGGCAAAAATCTCATGGACATAAACATGAGTGACTTCTTCATGAACATATCCCCCTGGGCAAGGGAAACAAAGGCAAAAATGAAGAAGTGGGACTATATTAAGCTAAAAAGTTTCTGTACCACAAAGGACACCATCAATAGAACAAAAAGGTATCCTACAGTATGGGAGAACAGATTCATAAATGACAGATCCCATAAAGGATTGACATCCAAAATATATAAAAAGCTCACACACCTCAACAAACAAAAAGCAAATAATCCAATTAAAAAATGGACAGAGGAGCTGAATAGACAGTTCTCTAAAGAAGAAATCCAGATGGCCAACAGACACATGAAAAAATGCTCCACATCACTAATAATCAGAGAAATGCAAATTAAAACCACAATGATATATCACCTCACACCAGTAAGGATCACCATCATCAAAAAGACAAACAACAACAAATGTTGGCAAGGTTGTGGAGAAAGGGGAACCCTCCTACACTGCTGGTGGGAATGTAAATTAGTTCAACCATTGTGGAAAGCAGTATGGAGGTTACTCAAAATGCTCAAAATAGAAATGCCATTTGACCCAGGAATTCCACTTCTAGGAATTTACCCTAAGAATGCAGTGCTCCAGTTTGAAAAAGACAGATGCACCCCTATGTTTATCTCTGCACTGTTTACAATAGCCAAGATATGGAAGCAACCTAAATGTCCATCAGTAGATGAATGAATAAAGAAGATGTGGTACATATACACAATGGAATATTATTAAACCATAAGAAAAAAACAGATCCTACCATTCACAACAACATGGATGGAGCTAGAGGGTATTATGCTCAGTGAAATAAGCCAAGCAGAGAAGGGCAAGTACCAAATGATTTCACTCATATGTGGAGTATAAGAACAAAGAAAAACTGAAGGAACAAAACAGCAGCAAAATCACAGAACCCAAGAATGGACTAACGGTTACCAAAGGGAAAGGGACTGGGCAGGAGGGGTGGGAAGGGAGGGATAAGGGCAGGGAAAAAGAAAGAGGGCATTACGATTAGCATGTATAGTGCATGGGGGGCATGGGGAGGGATTCGCAACACAGAGTAGACAAGTAGTGATTTTACAGCATCTTACTATGCAGATGGACAGTGACTGTGAATGGGTATGTGGGGGTGACTTGGTGTAGGGGGGAACCTAGTAAACATAGTGTTCTTCATGTAATTGTAGATTAATGATACCAAAAAATAAAAATAAAATAAATAAAAAATAAAATAAATAAATAAATAAATGAAAGGAACCTGCCCTATATGACGTGTTTAAACAAGACTCCAAGAATATTGAGACTTAAGATGAGGATTTGAAGGATGGAAAAGAGCCAGACCTACGAAGAGCATGGAAAGATAAGGGTAAACATACGCAGAAAAACTGAAAACAGGCCACTGTGACTGCAGCATGATGAACGTGCAGAATAGTGTCCTGAAATCAATTTGGTGATGAAAGCAGGAACAATAGCATGCAATACTTTTAGGTTAAAATAAGGACCTTAGGTTTTATTCTAGATGTAATAAAAACTATTGAAGAGTTGAAATGTCCAGTTGACAATTGTAAGAGATTGTTGTGGCTGGTGTGTAGGGATTTCATTAAAGGGCAAGAAGAGTGGAATTAGGGAGACAAGTTAGGATGATAACAGTGTAGAACAGATTAGAGACACAGTTCTTAGACTTTGGGCAGCTCTAGTGGAGCTGGAGGGAAGTGAATGTGTTCAAGGTATTTGCTAAGTGGAAAAAAATAATAATTCTGATTGGTTCCCACCAGGACTGTCTGAATTGATGAGAATGTCATATATTAAAATGGCAGCAGATTAACATAGCAAAAAGTTTTGGGAAGGAAAATTCATAGCTAATTTTAAGGGGTAAAAATCATCACTCATATCAAAAACCTGAAAGCTTATGTCCACTCTCTGCTACCCATTCTACACTGTCACAAGAATTCATCAGCTTAACTATTAGCACTCAGTCTCAAGACTAATTTTAGTTCCAGCACACTATCCTTGTTCCACCCTCTTGTCACATACACTAACCTCTGTCCCTTTAAAATATACTTTTTTTCCATTATGAAAGACCATTCCTTACTAAATGCACAATTAAATTTTTATATATCTGCCAAGGTCCACTTCAAATTTTATCATTTTCTTGAGAGCTTACTGGGAGAACTCCTTGTGTAGGAGGCTTACCCTATGTCTATGTACTTCTTTACTATAGTTTCATCATGTTGTATTTACTGATTTTTTCTATATTTCCCATTAGAAATGAAAGCCCATTGAAGACAAATAATACAGCTGTCATTTGTCTTTGTACACTTAAGACCACAGTGCCTGAAAAGAAGCCAATATTACATAAATGTTTATTTAATTGCTGTTTTAGAAGAAATTCAACCAACTCATGCTTTTGCAAAATTTGAGAAAACTACTAGGCTTAAAACTATCAATTATAATGATAGGTAATAATTCAGTTCACCAAATTCATATTGATCACCTATTATGTGCCAGAGTTAAACATTAGGGAAGAGAAAACTGATAAGAAATGGTGTTCTGCTTAATATACTCCCAGTCTAATTGGAGGATAACATTTGAACAGGAAATTAAAATAAATGTGGTAAATGTCATAATGTAGTTATGAACAAAGTAATATAGGAATGTAAATGAAGGAGAAAATTATTCTGCTCAGTGTGTCTTCCATGAAGGAGTTGCCTTTGATCTGGCCTGTGAATATGGAGTAGTCATTTTATTGAGTATTTTAAAAAAATTCAACATATCCATCAACTGAGTTTCTCTCAGTGCTTTCAGGTTTTGCAACATATGGCCTCTATTTTTGCCATCCACTCACCTAAACTAATTGAGTGATTCACACTGTGAGTCAGGGGAAGCTTGTTGAAACCATTAACTCACTTACACTCCCCTCCTACCTGTCTCAGAGAAAGCTACCTGAATGGGAAGAGTCCTAATGTGCTTCAGCTTTGCAATGGTCGCTGGCTGCAAGAACTTGCATAAGTCACTGCTCTCTCAGGTTCCACAGTTACTTCATCTGTAAAATAAGAGAAGTGAACTAATGTGCACCAACTTGTTTTGGCATCAAATTCCTGTAAAATGATGGATGAGAAGACTATGTCAAGAGATATAGATAAATATGTATTAGAGGAAATTAGTTCTTAAAAAGGTATAAATTTACATACTTATCATTTCCAGTTCCACATGTGAGGAGGTTAGACATTGCTACTCTATCCTAACAGCAAGTAAAAAGCTGAATAGACTGAGAAGACAACAATTTTGAGATCTATAAGAGGGAGGACATAGGTCAAGCCATTGTCCCAATATTAAAGAGACATACAAGGAGGCAGTTTACCTCAGTAGAAACTCATGGGCAGAAAACATGAGAAACAGGCCAGGGTAGGAAAACCTGAGCTGTAATTGCAATTGATAGAGGCTCACTGTGGACAACACTGAGAGTTAAAAACCCCAGGAGGACATGGTCACAGAAGTGCCTCCACAGTATTGTGAGATTTATCTCCAGGAGATTGATGAGGTTGCCAAAGTAACCAACAAAGAAAAATCTCCTCATGCTTCTGATACCAGGGAGGGGAATGAGGGAAAAAGAACCATTTTGAAATATATTTTATCACTCTGTTGTTCTTCACAAGGTCTACCCTCAGGGGAAACTAGTTAACCAGGACCCAAAATGCTGAAGTATTATTAAAGTCTCAAGACTCAGGGAAGGGAAATATCAACTCCAACCCATTCTAGCCAATCTTACCCAATTAAGTGGGGAGAAAAAAACTGAGAAACACTTATGAAGTCAATAATCCAGAGACATAGGCTCACTAAAATACTGAACCTAATGATAGGACTATAGAGAACTTCCCCACCCCCACACTTCACCACCACATTATAAAGGCCTACTTACACACTTCCTTTCACCTGGTACAAGATATCTTGCTATCAAGAAAATATTAAAAGGCCTACCAAAATGCAGAACACATGGTTTGAAGAGACAGAGCAAGTGTCAGTACCAGATATGTCACAGATGGTGGAATTATAAGATTGGAAATTTAAGACTATGGCTAATATACTAAGGACTTTAATAGATAAAATAGGCAGCATGCAAGAATAGATGGACAATGTAAACAGAGAAATCAAAACCCCAAGAAAGAACTATATATAATTGTTGGAAATAAAAAAAAACACTGTAATAAAAGTGAAGAATTCTTTTGATTGCATTATAAGTAGACTAGTCACAGTTGAAGAAAGAATCTCTGAGATAGAGGACTTATTAATAGACTCTTCTGAAAAGCAATGAGAACAAAGACTAAAAGAAACAGAATAGAATATCTAAGGACTGTGGGATAGCTACAAAAGATGTAATGGAAATGTAATGGAAATACCAAAAGAAGAAGAAAGAGAAAAAAGCTTAGGGAACACCAAGTGAGAAAAATGCCAGAAATACTATACCTGAGCATATAATTTTCAAACTAAAGAAAATCAAACACACATACAAAAATCCTGAAAGAAGCTGGGCTAAGGGGCAGGGGTGGGAGAACACCTTACCTATAAAGGAAAAATAAGAATTATAACTGACTTCTCAGAAACCAAGTAATCAGAAGAGAGGGAATGGAAATATTTAAAATATTGAGAGAAAAAAAACCAACAACCATGAATTGTATATCTTGCAAAATTATCCTTCAAAAGTGAAGGAGAAATTAAGACTTTGTCAGATAAACAAAAAGTGAGGGAATTTGTTGCCAATAGACCTGCTTTGAAAGAAAGTTGAAGTAAGTTCTTTAGAAAGAAGAAAAATTATATGGGCCAGAAACTCAGATCTACATAAAGAATTGAAGAGTGTTGAAGAAGGAATAAGTGAAGATAAAATAAAAATTAGCTTATTTTTCTTCTTACTAATGATCTAACCAATAATAGTTTGTTCAAAATAATAATAGATAGCATACTAGATTATGCATACTTATGTATATATCATTTATATGTATGCATATATATGTACATACACACATTTATGTAAACATATGTAAATGAAATGAATGATAGCAAAACTATAAGGGATGGGAAGAAGGAATTAGTCTTATTTTTGTTATTATAAGTTATTCACAATACTCATAAAGTGATATGGTGGTAACTGAAAGTAGACTTGATTAGTTGTAAATGCATATTGCAAACTCTTGGGCAACTACTAAAAGTTGTTTTAAAAAAAAAGTATAATTGATATGCTAAAAAAGGAGAGAAAATGGAATCATATAAAGTGCTGAAATGAAACCACAAAAGACAAAAAGAATAGAAGATAAAAATAGGAACAAGGAACCAAGGCAAATAATAGAAAACAGTTACACATATGGTATCCAACTATATCAATAATCATTTGAATGTCAGTGGTCTAAATACACCAATTAAAAGGCAGAGGTTGTCAGCATAGATTAAAAAACATGACATACTACACAGTGTCTATAAGAAACCCACTTGAGTTATGGGTAAATATATAGATTACAAGTAAATGGGTGGTAAAAATAAACGATGCTAATACTAATTGAAGGAAAGCAGGAGCAGCTATAATTCTTAATGTGTATGCATCTAAAACTGTATGTGGCAACATCAAACTGTATGAGGCAAAAACTGATAGAACTACAAGGAGAAATAGATGAATCCACTCTCATTGTTGGAGACTTCAACAGCCCTCTATTAGAAATGGACAGATCCACAAAGAGAAAATCAGTAAGGACATAGTTGAATTCAACACCACTATCAATTATCTGGGTTTAATTGACATACTACAGAATACACCCAACAATAGCAGAGTACACATTTTACTCTAGCACACAAGGTCCATTTGGCAAAACAGACCACATTCTGAACCATAAAACATTCCTTAATATATCTAAAATAATAGAAATATTACAATGTCTGCTCTAAGCCACAGGAAGTTAAATTGGAAATCAGTAACTGGAAGATAGGTGGAAAAATGTCACAATATATGGAGATTAAACAATGTACTTCTAAATAACACATGAGCCAAAGAAGAAATCTCAAGAAGAATTAAGAAATATTTTGAACCAAATGAAAATAAAAACACAACTTATCAAAATTTGTGGGATGCAGCAAAAGCAGTGTTCAGAGGGAAATTTATAGCATTGAATGCATACATCAGAAAAGAAGGAAGTTCTAAAATCAATAATCTAGGTTTCTACCTTGGGAAACCAGAAAAAGAAGAGCAACTAATCCAAAGAAAGCAGAAAAAATAATTAATAAGAACTAGAAAAGAAATCAATGAAATTGAAAACAGAAAATCAATAAAGAAAAATCAGTGAAACCAAAAGTTGTTTCTTTGAAAAAATCAGTAAAATCAATAAGCTTTAGTTAGGCTAACTACAAAAAAAAAGGAGAGATTGGACACAAATTACTAGTATCAGAAATGGAAGAGAGAGTATATTACTAAGGATCCCATAGAAATTAAAAAGATAATAAATAATAATATTAGTAACTACAAACTCACAAATTTGATAAACTATATGGACCAATTCCTTGAAAGGCACAATTTGCTAAAACTCACACAAAAAGAAATAGGCAATCCAAACATATCTTCAATATATTATAGAAATTGTAGAAATAATTAATAACCTTTCAAAACTCAGATGCATTCACTGCTGAATTCTACCAAACATTTAAAGAGGAAACTTTAACAATTTTCTGCAATTTCTTTTAGAGGATAGAAGAAAAGGGAATGCTTCCTAACTCATTCTATGAGCCCAGTATAACTCTCATACTAAAACCAAAGACATGAGAAAAGGAAACTACAGACCAATATCTCTCATGACATACATGCAAAAGTCCTCAACATAATATTAACAAATCAAATATAAAAAAATGTATAAAAAGAATAGTACTCCATGACCAAGAAAGATTTATTCCAGCTATGTGAGACTGGTCCAACATTCAAAAATGAATTAATATAGTCCATCACATCAACAGTCTAATAAGAAAGATCACATGATCATATTAATCAATGAATGAAAAATCATTTAACAAACTCTAACAGGATCTAGGAATAAAGGGGAATTTTCTCAACTTGATAAAGAGTATCTACTACAAATTTATAGCCAACATCATATTTAATTACAATAAATCCAAAGTTCTCCCATTAAGATCAGATACAAAGCAAGGATTTCCCTTTCACCACTCATTTTTAACACCACACTGAAAGTCCTCAGTAATGGAATAGGCAATATAAGGAAACATAAGGCATATGGATTGGGAAGGAAGACATAAATCTGTCTTTGTTTGCATATTACCTGATCATCTATATAGAAAATCTGAAAGAACTGACAAAAATCTTGAAACTGAGGAACTAGTTGTTAAATTCATTATAAAATGCATTATAGCAAGGTTTCAGGCTACAAGATTAATATACAAAAGTAATTTGCTATCCAATATACTAACAATGAACAAACAATTTGAAATGAAAGCAATACCATTTAAATAAACACCCTGAAAACTGAAATATTTAGGTATAAGTCTACCAAGATTTGAACAAGATCTATATAAGATAAAGTACAAAACTCTGATGAATGAATCAAAGAAGAACCAAATAAATGGAAAGACAGTCCATGTTCATGAATAAAAAGACAATATTGTCAAGTTGTCAGTTCTCAAATTGATCTACAAGATTCAATGAAATCCCAATCAAAATCCTCACAAATTATTCTGTGTATCAGCAAATTGATTCTAAAGTTTGTATGGAGAAGTTAAAGACCCAGAAGCCAACACAGTATTGAAGGACATGGACAAGACTGGAGGACTGACAGTACCTGACTTCATGACTTAGAATATAGCCAGATACCAAACAGTGTGGTATTCAGGAAAGTACAAATAGAACAATGCAACAGAATAGAGAGCCCAGAAATAGGCCCCAGAAATAGTCAAATGATCTTTGACACAGAAGCTAAAGCAGTACAATTTCAGAGCAAACTAGTCTCCTCACAAATGGTGCTGGAACTGGACATCCACATGCAAAAAAATGAATGTAGACACAGACCTACACCCTTCATAGAAATCATTCAAAATAGATCATAGACCTAAATGTAGAATGTAAAACTATATAATGCCATAGTATTAGCATATGAGAAAACCTAGGTAATTTTGGGTATGGTCATGCTTTTTTTGATACAACCCTAAAGACATAATCCATGAAAGAAAGAATTGGGAATCTGAACTTCATTAAATTAATCTAACATTATTAAGAGAATGAGAACACAATGCACACTGTGGGAGAAAATATTTTCAAAAGACATCCAACAAAGGATTGTTATCCAAATGTACAAAGAGCTCTTACGACTCAACAATAAAGTTACATATAAATAATGCTTACTTTATGACTAAGAAAATCAATAGAGGGTAATCATACAATAAGATTCTCCAAGATTTAAGGAAAAATGAAATAGATGATAGAGTAGCAGTACTTTTTCTTCCTTTTTGCAATTACCAAAATTACTTGGAAAGCCTTATACCATATAGTATAAAAATAAAGTTTAAAAATAGTTTTCATTCTGCTCTAATATTCTATAAATTAATTTCTTTTTATTACCTTATTAAGCTAACATTTTAAAAGAAGATGTTATGAAATTCCTCCCCTCAATTTGTGAACAAAGCTAGTGGGACAGGAGAAAGTGTTGCTGTAGCTACTCTGCTGATGTATAACAAAATAAACAAACCCAGGCAGAAGCTGCACCCCTCCAGCTAGAAATCTCTTCCTGGTAGGAAAGCCTTTCTACCAATTTTAATGTATATTAAGTTTTTGAATGGCACTCGGCAGGTCAGCCAGAGTGTGATAATGACAAACTTGCAGGTCTTAATTTTCAGTGCCTGCTGCAGCTTGCTCTTGCCTTCACCCTGGAGGATTTCCTCTACACACTTCTCAGATGTGTATCACAATAGCCTAGACTCTAATATGTGGCAAATGCTCCCACATATTCATTTATACCCACTTGCTTAGAGAAAAACTCTGAGACATTTTGAAATGGAAAATGAGAAGAGGAAAACAAGCTGGAAATTTCCCTGCAAATGTATACTCGGAAGCCTAAAGGGAATTGTATTTCCACTTGTAAAGCAGAAAAAATTGTCCAGCGCTAGGGAAGCAGCACAGGTGTTTTCCCAGGCTAGAGGAGTCGGGAGGTAGAACGGGTTCATAAAAGCAGTAAAAACAAAAACCATCTTCACTTTGCTCCTTCAGCCAGGTAGATAAAGTGCTGGCTTTCTCTTCTTGCCCCTTTCCAGCTTAGGCAGAACTCTTAAGGCAAGCTCACAAATAAGCATTGACTCTCAGCAGGAATTGAGGACACAGGCTGTTGGGCAGTGAGATGTGCTCCATGGGTAGGATGTCCTTCCCCGATGCTTTCGTGTGGCCACCACGAGTGCTGGCTGGAATGAACAGTGGGATTTGTACTTTGTTAAGACAGCTCCAGAATTGGGTCTGGTTATTGCCTTCCAACTGGGATGCTCTGCTAGAGAGCAGCCTCTAAACCAATTTGACAGTTTTCCTGCAGGTGCTTCTTTCATATTTTTGATCTAGAGAAAGGGAATGAGACAGAGAGCATAAATGCCCCCATCCACACATCAGGATTTCAACATGCTGTCTTCTTGCTGACTCATCAGCCTCTCCCCTCCACCTGCATCTAAGTCACCGGATCTTGGAAGGATGTGGTGCCATGCGACATTCCTAAGAAGTCAGTTCTCCTTCTTCTATCTCTGCATGTATTTAGTTAATCTGCAATGCTCCAGGAGCATCTCACTGGCTCCAAATATAATTTCACTCTTTCATTCTCTGAAAGAACCTAAAATTATCCTCTAAATTCTAGAAAGACCCAGGCTCTGTTATTCTTACCTACTGCTTTGTATTTGCATCCAAAAGTAGTACACTTTAGATACTTAAGTAAACTAGTGACAGAAACAGAATTTTGCCAGGATTGTCAGGTTTAGGATTTAAATCCTCTTAAAATTGTAACTCTGTGTGTAAAAAAAATGTTGTTGAATATCAGCAGCTCAGTTAGAAGTTCCTAGGGAAGAGGTTTTACAAAGCACACTCACATGTGTGCAACTACATCTAATTCTAGTGCTGCCCAACTGCTGTTATTGTTATGATTCCAGTTATTATTAACTTATCTTTAAAAATAGATATTCTACATATCTTGATTATAATGGCTTCTAAGGTCAAGTCATGTAAGGAAAACTCCAGTTACTGTGGAGTTTTGTTGTTGAGGTCTTTTGAAAATTCTTATGTAAAATTATGTAAATATCTAGGTAGAAACCCATACAAATAGAATTAAATTATGTCAAGGGGAGAAGGTTTGATGACTCACCTATCCAAAGTCCTACCTAGTAACCTAGTACTTTTTAGGTTCCTTCACATTTTCTTTCTCCAAACCTAAGATACATTCATGTTTGTGATACATAAAAAACAAAAGGTGATTGAAGGTAAAAGTCCCTTCTGCCTACGGTTGTATTAAATCTGAGTTTCTGCATGAAATTTTATGGGGCATAGAGGTGGGAAGAGGCAGAAGCATTGGGGGGGAAAGTCAGGCTAACCTTGGCCATGAAAGAGAAGTCCTGTGGTCCTTGCATCAGCAGCATCTAAGGTCCACAAATTGCAGAGTGGAGCACACACTTGTGAATGGGCCAAAGTATGGTTGCACATGGACCCAGGGAGAGAACTGCCAGGGCAACACAGGAGCCCCAAAGTGCTGTGCTCATAATTCTTATTAATTACTTAAGGATAGAATCCTTCTGTGCATCCAAGAGGATAAAAAAATCAATCCTTCATGCTAAGCTAAACCTAAAAACTATTGAGAATTATTACTAAAAAAGTGAATTTAGGGTTGGATTATAAGTGGGAAAAAAAGAAATGGATAGTAGAAAAGGAAGAGAGACTGTGCAATGCAGCCATGGCAGAGACACAGAACATCAGACCGGAGTCTAGCCTGGCGCTCAGGTGAGTGTAGAGGTCCACTGAGCTAGGCCGGCATCTTGTGCTGAGGTCTAGTGGGCCACGGTGAGACCTGTCTGTGGCAGAACTAAGATGCCTGTGAGCATGGAGAATCACCAGATCTAAGCTGGGCTAAAAAGGTTACAATAAATGTTCTTAAGCCTCTTTTTCCTTCTCAAGCATTCCATGTACCTTGCATTTTTTAACCACAGAGTGCACAAAAGCCAGGTCAAAAAAAAATTCAGGACGTTAAAATATTTAAAATGTGAGGTCAAAAGAACCTCTCAGTTAATAATTCCACCCATACCCCTATGCAGACTCCCTTGCCAAATCATCTTACACTCTCAACTCTTTGAAAGCCTATTGTGTGTCACTGGTTGGGCTGTTTTTTCTTGGCCCCTTCTGGCCATATTCGATAAGCATGGTGGTGACAGCATCCAGGAATCAACTTAAGAGAGGCTTACAAGAAGCTCTGAAGGCATTCTCTTCCAGCTGTAAAAATCTATCCATTAAACACATACAATTTCCCAAATCATATTTTCTTTTCCCTCTTTCTCTGTTAAAACCACCCTTTATCAGCACAATCTCTTGAGAACTGGCAGCCGAGAGTAGAAATGCAGGAGATTCTAAGGCCCATTAGCTGAAGCAGCCAGATGTTTAATAAATATCTGTCATTTCTACTTTGTTCTGTGGTTCTCAACATGTCAGACTTAAGAACAAAGCAGTGGGATGGAATTTTAACATAGACAAGTACGATGCATAGTACAGATACTGTGGAAGCACAATACACCTGGTTTGATGTCTCCTGTAAAATTTCTCTTGACTTTGTGAAGCCCAAGCTAAAGTATGGAATATCATCACCAACACAGCAGTAAGAATGCACCATTTCACATAATAGATTTTAATAGATTTTTCAATTTGGTTTGTACTCCCTAATCTTTAATAAGAAAATGACAGCATTTATTAACTGAGAACTTTTAAATGGTGAGTACAACTTCAGATGGCATCAAACTTAAAAGAAAGGAAAATAGTCATTTATCTACAGCCTAAGGTAGAAGCAGTGGGAATGATTCCAACAATTATTTAAAAAAATCACTAAATGCATGAATTATGAACACTTGAAAAGTTGGTATATACTATTACATGTAAGAAATTAGTATACAATGAATTGCAAAATACATTGTTGAAATACAAGTTGTTTCCATCTTTTTGAAAAGCTAGGAAAACTTAACTAGAAAATATTTGTACACATTAATGCACTATTTTCACCATCAAAAACCTTTCATAAGGAAATAAATCAGAGATTCTCACAGAAATTTAACATTTAATAATATTTATAGTAATAAAGCACTCATAAACATTTTTAAATTCCAGGTTAAAATACTATGATTATATTTTAAAAACACATGTACAGAGGGGTGAAGCAAAGATGGCGGTGTGAGTAGAGCAGCGGAAATCTCCTCCCAAAACCACATATATTTATGAAAATATAACAAAGACAACTCCTCCTAGAATAGAGACCAGAGGACACAGGACAACATCCAGACCACATCCACACCTGCGAGAAACCAGCACCTCACTAAGGGGGTAAGATACAAGCCCCAGCCTGGTGGGAACCTAGTGCCACTCACCCCAGCTCCAGGTGGGAGGAGAGGAGTCAGAGCAGGGAGGGAGAGGGAGCCCAGGACTGCTAAACACCCAGCCCCAGCCATCCGCACCAGAGCGCAGACACAGTGCATGTGTGGGGTGCTGGATACTATGGAAACAGGACAGCAAGACCTGTGAGCAGATCCCTGATGCCAGCACCCAGGAACAAAGAAAAGTGAGCGGCTTTTTTTTTTCTTTTTGTGAGTGCTTTTTGGAAGTCTTAGAGGGACAGGGACCCCAAAACCGGATGGAAGCTTCCCGGGACACTTAGTCTGGCAGCAGGGAATCTGGGGATCTCTGGGCACTCTAACCCCCTGGGCAGCAGGGAGCACGGAGGCCCCTCATGGAGATAAATAGCTTGCTGGCCACTCCCCCTTCAAGGCACCACCATAAGGGAACAGCAGCCCGAGGCAAGCCAAGCCCACAGCAACAGCGGAGATAAACTCCATAGCAGCCAGGCAGGAAGCAGAAGCCCTGTCTGTGCGCAGCTGCCCAGAAAAAGCCACTTGAGGTCGCTGTTCTCCCAGAAGAGGAAGGCCACAAACCAACAAGAAGGAAAGTTCTTCCAGCCGTCACTCGTGCCAGCTCTGCAAACTACCTCTATCACCATGAAAAGGCAAAATTACAGGCAGAAAAAGATCACAGAGTCAACACCTGAGAAGGAGACAAACCTAACCAGTCTTAATGAAAAAGAATTCAAAATAAAAATCATAAACATGCCAACGGAGATACAGAGAAATATACAAGAGCTAAGGGATGAAGTCCAGAGGGAGATTACAGATGCCCAGAAAGAGATTACAGAAGTAAAAAAAACTCTGGAAAGATTTATGATCAGAATGGATAAGATGCAAGAGGCCATTGATGGAATAGAAACCAGAGAACAGGAACACATAGAAGCTGACATAGAGAGAGACAAAAGGATCTCCAGGAATGAAACAATATTAAGACAACTGTGTGACCAATCCAAAAGGAACAATATCCACATTATAGGGGTACCAGAAGAAGAAGAGAGAGAAAAAGGGAAAGAAAGTGTCTTTGAAGAAATAATTGCTGAAAACGTCCCCAAACTGGGGGAGGAAATAATCGAACAGACCACGGAAATACACAAAACTCCCAACAGAAAGGACCCAAGGAGGACAACAACAAGACACATAATAATTAAAATGGCAAAGATCAAGGACAAGGAAAGAGTTTTAAAGGCAGCTAGAGAGAAAAAGGTCACCTATAAAGGAAAAATCATCAGGCTATCATCAGACTTCTCGACAGAAACCTTACAGGCCAGAAGAGAATGGCATGATATACTTAATGCAATGAAACAGAAGGGCCTTGAACCAAGGCTACTGTATCCAGCACGATTATCATTTAAATATGATGGAGGGATTAAACAATTCCCAGACAAACAAAAGTTGAGGGAATTTGCCTCTCACAAACCACCTCTACAGGGTATTTTAGAGGGACTGTTCTAGATGGGAGCACTCCTAAAACTAAGCAGATGTCACCAGAGAATATAAAATCACAGCCAAGAAAGCAGACCAACCAAATACTAACTAAAGGCAAAAAAATAAAATCACCTACCCACTAAAAGCAGTTAAAGGAAACACGAAAGAGCACAGAATAAAACAACCAACATATAAAGAATGGAGGAGGAGGAATAACAAGGGAGAGAAGAAAAGAATCTCCAGACAGTGTATATAACAGCTCAATGAGTGAGCAAAGTTAGGCAGTAAGATACTAAAGAGGCTAACCTTGAACCTTTGGTAACTACGAATCTACAGCCTGCAATGGCAATAAGTACATATCTTTCAATACTCACCCTAAATGTAAATGGACTGAATGCACCAATCAAAAGACACAGAGTAATAGAATGGATAAAAAAGCAAGACCCATCTATATGCTGGTTACAAGAAACTCACCTCAAACCCAAAGACATGCACAGACTAAAAGTCAAGGGATGGAAAAACATATTTCAGGCAAACAACAGAGAGAAGAAAGCAGGGGTTGCACTACTAATATCAGACAAAATAGACTTCAAAACAAAGAAAGCAACAAGAGATAAAGAAGGACATTACATAATGATAAAGGGCTCTGTCCAACAAGAGGATATAACCATTCTAAATATATTTGCACCCAACACAGGAGCACCAGCATATGTGAAACAAATACTAAGAGAACTAAAGGGGGTAATAGACTGCAATGCATTCAGTTTAGGAGACTTCAACATGCAACTCACCCCAAAGGATAGATCCAACAGGCAGAAAATCAGTAAGGACACAGAGGCACTGAAAAACACAGTAGAACAGATGGACCTAATAGACATCTATAGAATTCTACATCCAAAAGCAACAGGATATACATTCTTCTCAAGTGCACATGGAACATTCTCCAGAATAGACCACATACTAGCTCACAAAAAGAGCCTCAGTAAATTCCAAAAGATTGAAATTCTACCAACCAACTTTTCAGACCACAAAGGTATAAAACTAGAAATAAATTCTACAAAGAAAACAAAAAGGCTCACAAACACTGGAGGCTTAACAACATGCTCCTAAATAATCAATAGATCAACGAACAAATTAAAACAGAGATCAAGGAATATATGGAAACAAATGACAAGAACAACACAAAGCCCCAACTTCTGTGGGATGCAGCAAAAGCAGTCAAGAGGAAAGTACATAGCAATCCAGCACACTTGAAGAAGCAAGAACAAATCAATAGTCTAACATCACAATTATCGAAACGGGAAAAAGAAGAACAAATAAGGCCTAAAGTCAGCAGAAGGAGGGACATAATAAAGATCAGAGAAGAAATAAACAAAATTGAGAAGAATAAAACAGTAGCAAAAATCAATAAAACCAAGAGCTGGTTCTTTGAGAAAATAAACAAAATAGATAAGCCTCTAGCCAAACTTATTAAAAGAAAAAGAGAATCAACACAAATCAACAGAATCAGAAATGAGAATGGAAAAATCATGACAGACTCCACAGAAATACAAAGAATTATTAAAGACCACTCTGAAAACCTATATGCCTACAAGCTGGAAAACCTAGAAGAAATGGACAACTTCCTAGAAAAATACAACCTTCCAAGACTGATCAAGAAAGAAACACAAAAGTTAAACAAACCAATTACGAGCAAAGAAATTGAAACGGTAATCAAAAAACTACCCAAGAACAAAACCCCCAGGCCAGACGGATTTACCTCGGAATTTTATCAGACACACAGAGAAGACATAATACCCACTCTCCTTAAAGTTTTCCAAAAAATAGAAGAGGAGGAAATACTCCCAAACTCATTCTATGAAGCCAACATTACCCTAATACCAAAACAAGGCAAAGACCCCACCAAAAAGAAAATTACAGACCAATATCCCTGATAAATGTAAATGCAAAATACTCAATAAAATATTAGCAAACCGAATTCAAAAATATATCAAAAGGATCATACACCATGACCAAGTGGGACTCATCCCAGGGATGCAAGGATGGTACAACGTTCGAAAAACCATCAACATCATCCACCACACCAACAAAAAGAAAGACAAAAACCACATGTTCATCTCCATAGATGCTGAAAAAGCATTTGACAAAATTCAACATCCATTCATGATAAAAACTCTCAGCAAAATGGGAATAGAGGGCAAGTACCTAAACATAATAAAGGCCATATATGATAAACCCACAGCCCACATTATACTGAACAGCGAGAAGCTGAAAGGTTTTCCTCTGAGATCGGGAACAAGACAGGGATGCCCACTCTCCCCACTGTTATTTAACATAGTTCTGGAGGTCCTAGCCACGGCAATCAGACAAAACAAAGAAATACAAAGAATCCAGATTGGTAAAGAAGAAGTTAAACTGTCACTATTTGCAGATGACATGATATTGTACATAAAAAACCCTAAAGACTCCACTCTGAAACTACTAGAACTGATATCAGAATTCAGCAAAGTTGCAGGATACAAAATTAACACACAAAAATCTGTGGCTTTCTTTTACACTAAGAATGAACCAATAGAAAGAGAAATCAGGAAAACAACTCCATTCACAATTGCATCAAAAAGAATAAAATACCTAGGAATAAACCTAGCCAAAAAAGTGATAGACCTATACCCTGAAAACTACAAGTCACTCTTAAGAGAAATTAAAGGGATACTAACAAATGGAAACTCATCCCATGCTCATGGCTAGGAAGAATTAATATCGTCAAAATGGCCATCCTGCCCAGAGCAATATACAGATTTGATGCAATCCCTATGAATTATCAGCAACATTCTTCAATGAATTGGAACAAATAGTTCAAAAATTCATATGGAAACACCAAAGACCCCGAATAGCCAAAGCAATCCTGAGAAGGAAGAATAAAGTGGGGGTGATCTCACTCCCCAACTTCAAGCTCTACTAGAAAGCCACAGTAATCAAGACAGTTTGGTACTGGCACAAGAACAGAGCCACAGAGCAGTGGAACAGAATAGAGAGCCCAGGTATTAACCCAAACATTTATGGTCAATTAATATGTGATAAAGGAGCCATGGACATACAATGGGGAAATGACAGTCTCCTCAACAGATGGTGCTGGCAGAACTGGGCAGCTACATGTAAGAGAATGAAACTGGACCATTGTTTAACCCCATACACAAAAGTAAATTCAAAATGGATCAAAGACCTGAATTAAGTCATGAAACCATAAAACTCTTAGAAAAAAACATAGGCAAAAACCTCTTAGACATAAACATGAGTGAACTCTTCTTGAACATATCTCCCCGGGCAAGGAAAACAACAGCAAAAATGAACAAGTGGGACTATATTAAGCTGAAAAGCTTCTGTGCAGCAAAGGACACTATCAATAGAACGAAAAGATACCCTACAGTATGGAAGAATATATTTGTAAATGACAGATCCGATAAAGGTTTGACGTCCAAAATATATAAAGAGCTCACCCACCTCAATAAACAAAAAACAAATAATCCAATTAAAAAATGGGCAGAGGAACTGAACAGACAGTTCTCCAAAATAGAAATTCAGATAGCCAACAGACACATGAAAAGATGCTCCACATAGCTAATTATCAGAGAAGTGCAAATTAAAACCACAATGAGGTATCACCTCACACCAATAAGGATGGCTACCATCCAGAAGACAAACAACAACAAATGTTGGTGAGGCTGTGGAGAAGGGGGAACCCTCCTACACTGCTGGTGGGAATGTAAGTTAGTTCAACCATTGTGGAAAGCAGTATGGAGGTTCCTCAAAATGCTCAAAATAAACTTACTATTTGACCCAGGAATTCCACTCCTAGAAATTTACCCTAAGAATGCAGCACTCAAGTTTTATAAAGACAGGTGCACCCCTATGTTTATCACAGCACTATTTACAATAGCCAAGAATTGGAAGCAACCTAAGTGTCCATCAGTAGATGAATGGATAAAGAAGATGTGGTACATATACATGATGGAATATTATTTAGCCATAGGAAGAAAACAAATCCTACCATTCGCAACAACATGGATGGAGCTAGAGGGTATTATGCTCAGTGAAATAAGCCAAGCAGAGAAAGAGAAATACCAAATGATTTCACTCATCTGTGGAGTATATTAACAAAGGAAAAACTGAAGAACAAAACAGCAGCAGAATCACAGAACCCAAGAGTGGACTAACAGGTACAAAAGGGAAAGGGACTGGGGAGGATGGGTGGGTAGGGAGGGATAAGGGGGGGTAAGAAGAAAAGGGGTATTATGATTAGCTTGCATCGTGGGGGGCTGGGAGAAAGGAGAGGGCTGTATAACACAGAGAAGACAAGTAGTGATTATACAACATTTTGCTATGCTGAAGGACAGTGACTGTAAGGGGGTTTGTGGGGGGGACCTGGTATAGGGGAGAGCCTAGTAAACATAATGTTCTTCGTGTAATTGTAGATTAATGATAACAAAAAATAAAAATAAAAAAGAAAGAAAAGGGTGATTACTCCCTGATAGGATAAAACTAGCTGCAAATCACCAATTAATTCATGCTTTAAATATCCTTAATTTTGATCATTTAAAGGGTGTCAGATGATCAGCTATGGAAGTACAGTTTTCTGATAATATTACTTTCTCTAAAAAAAAAAAAAAGCAGTTCCTGTGTGGTTATCTCCAATAAGTTCTTCACTATGGTATAAAGGGCATATCAAAGTGTGGGCAAAGGGTTTCTTTGTGTTTATACAGAGGATCAAAGCCTAATTTGGCTACCCAGAAAACGAATTAAGATATGATATGAAGAAGAACTTCCAACATCAACATTCTCTGGAAGAGTCATTCCAGAAGATGATCATCAAAAAACTTCAACAAAGATCCTGGTGCTGTTGCAGTTGTAGCTGCATTCACCCCACTGGTTCCTGGACTTGCCATTGGAATGAAGAAGGAGATATCTAAGCTGGCCTGTGCATACAGTAAAACAACAAATTTGACTGGATCTATACTGTCGGAACTCAACCAAGAATTAGGAGAAGTGCAAGTTGCAGTGCTCCAAAATCTTGCGACTATAGACTATTTACTGTTAAAAGAACATATGGGATGTGAACAGTTCCCAGGAGTGTGTTGTTTCAATTTGCCTGATTTTTCTCAAAATATTCAAATTCAGTTAGACAATATCCATCATATCATTGATAAGTTTTCACAAATGCCTAGGGTGCCTAACTGGTTTTCTTGGTTTCACTGGATATGGCTGGTAGGTCTGCTTTGGTTATGTAGCTGTATTCCTATTATGTTAGTGTGTGCACGCAATTTCATTAGTAATTTAAAACCTATACATGCTCATGTTACACTACAAGAAGATATGTCAAAGAAATAATCAGTCTTCCCATGTTTTCTTCCATCTGCTACTTCTATAGCTTCTCTTCTTCCTTCATAATTACAACCCCTAAGTAGAATTCAAGCCTCATATCAAAATTACCAAGTATCATAATTCTTCCAAGTGGTAAAGATACCTCAAGACAAATGCTGGGCATAGAAGCCAGAGGGCATAAATCTGCAAAAGAGTAAAAAGCTAACCTTTTCAAACAATTTTGCTTCTCTCTCACTTACCAACTTTACATTTCCCTGTATGGCCCCGGAAGATGACTGGTTAGCCAGAGACACGTAAGACTCCTCAAGGGAGGAACAACCTAAGACAGGTACAGTCGCAGGGGGGCCTTGAGGTGAGAAATTAGGGATCAACAGAGGTGAGGCTTAGAACCTCACACCCCCATTTTGAGAGAAATCTTCTGCATCCGTGGATGTTTTGTTGCCCTTGTCTAGCTTGGATTAATACTTAGTCTATAGGCACACACGTGATCATCTACATTTGCCCTCTTACAGCACTAAACTATGTTTTCTACCTTTATCTTGCATCTACCTACCACTTCAGCATTTTATTAAAAATAATAATAATAATAATAATAAGGGAGAAATGTGGGATTCACATATAAATCAAGTATAAAAATCAAACGATCATAATTGACCTGATTGTTTATAGTTCATGATGCATGATCACAACCGAAAGTTTCTGTGATGAATGCCCTTGCACTGTACACCATGTAAGGACTTATTCACTATGTAAGAACTTGTTCATCATGTAAAAACTTGTTCGTTATGCTTCAGATGATTGGAGACTGTTGAGAATTAGGCTTGGGGTTGATTAATGATTGTGCATTGAGTCCGCTGTACAGAATTTTATTGTTGTTAAGAACCATATGATCAATAAATATGAGAGATGCCCTCTCAAAAAAAAACATAAAAACACATGTGCATATGCATATGCTAAACATTGGAACTGCACTTGGGGTTAAGGGTGATCTTTGCTAGGTTGTGCATTTTATTTTTATGTTTTTCAGTTATTTAAAAATTACTTTTCATGAGCATAATTAAAATATATAATCAGAAAACAAAACAGAAAATGTACCATACATGTAATTAAAAGGCATTTGATTAGACCTTAAAGATAATATTCTATTTCTTAATTGGTTGGTGGATACTTGGATATCTATTTGATTATGATGATGATGATGATTTTTATGATCACATGTTTTACATAAAAGTGTTTAAACCAATTTATAATATTTTGGAGAAAAAGTTATTTCATGAAAGTATAACTCCTTCCTTACTTAAAAGTAAACCCCTCAAAAAATAGAAAACATGGGTATGTCCTTACAAGTTATTGTATTAAGAATTGCTTTTAAATACTAAAGATCTTTAAAAATTATAAATGATAATAGGCTTTCAAACAAAAAACCAGTATGAGGAAGAAAGAATGGTTACTGCCTTCTAGTGAAGGCATTTCACATTGATCTCCATTTCAAGCTGGCAAAGGTTAAAAAATGAAAAATATAAATAGTGGAAAAGAGAAGGGCAAGTTTTCATTATTATATATGCTATTAATATGTATCTTAGAAATTCAAGAGAATTTCAAAGGTTCTAAGACACTACAGAAAAGTTCAGGACTATCTTGCATTTAAATAACTGACATCGGAAATCACTGATTTCTTATACATATAATTGGATTTATTATGAAGTATGGCAGGGCTTGTACAGATAAAGAAATGGAGAATCATCAAGGTTAAATAACTTGCTCAAGGTCAAATATCTTGCAATATAATAGAATAGAATATTCAGAGTAGATAATACTTTCTTTGAAGAATTTTATGACAAGAGAAAATGCCAATATAAAGGCAAAATGCTCTGTCAAGGGTTTTGGGGAAAAGTCAAACCTCCTGAATTTAATTGAAATATCTACATCAGATGCTCAGAGGAGCATCAGCCAAGATGGCTGATTCTGCCTGAGAACAGGGAGGATGACCTTCTCTCAACATGGCCTCTTTCCTTCTTGCCGGTCATGAGAATGACCCTTTTCTATACAGGGAATGTCATCCTACTAGCCAAAGGAAGATAATGCATGTTCTAAATGGGAATGATCTGCTTTTCCCTTGCTGACCAGCTCTGGCTGAGTAAATGAATTGCTGCCAATTTTATGCACAAGAAAAATTGTTGCAGTTACTAGAATTACTGGATTGAATTGGAGATATGCTTATGTTAACTCCTCAGTGATTGCTACTACAAGAAGTGTTTTATGTTGGTAACTTTAGTTGTAGGAAACAACCTCAAACTGGTTCCAAGAGGAGGAAAGTTTATTGTAAATATCCACATGAAAGATGTGACTTTTATGAAACTGTAACCAGAAATACTACAGGAGGAACCTAAACAATTAGAACTAGAAGAAGACTTGAGACATGGAGTAACTCCAGGTGCCCGAGTAGCAGTAGTCACAGGGTTTCTGTTGAAGGAATTGGCTATGAACATAACCAGTTATATAGTGTAAATCTGTTTCCTTCTAGTCTGATAATAACTCACATATTTTCTTAACTTAATGTTTCTTAACTTAAACTCTCAAGACAGTAAGACCAGCTGGTCTAGAGTTGTGTTAAAATTTCGTGTGAATATGAATCATCTGGGAATCTTGGTAAAATGCATATTGATTCAGGAGGTCTTGGATACAGCCTGAGATTTTTGTATTTCTAACAAGCCACTTGATGATGTCAAAAATAGTTCCCCACAGATCATGGTCTGTATGGCAAAGCAGACTATCTCACCACATCAGGCAATAGGAGTACTAGGCCTGTTTAAGGGAATGATTGTCCTTAGGTCATATGTCTACCACAGGTCCAATTGCCCAGGGCCAGGGTTTAGGTACACGTTCCTTATTGTATCAAATATATAGGGGTTGTGAGGGGGGAAATTCGTCAAAGAAGGGCCTGGGATTGGACTGGCACTCTAGATTATATCTCTTATAAGCAGTTACTTTCCACTGAGCATCAGTTTTAGTTCAACATTTTTGTCATTGGTGAGTATTATCATTGAAGATCAGAGGAGTCAGACACTCAAAGAGTTGCCCTACCCACCATATTATCTCTTGCTTTATTTTTTAAATATGCATAAATAACCTCATTTTCTTATAGCTTATTGGATAGTGGGGAGAATTATAATTACGAGTTATTTCATTAAAAATGTGTCCATCTTTTAAAAGCAACAATCTTGGTATTGATATATATTAGTGAAAACTGTGGTCTCAAAAATGTTTTTTCTACATATTGTGGGAAAATCTAGAAATGAGGGCTTTTAATGCATATTCTCCATCCTGCAACTAGAGTGATCATCCTAGAATACATACTTCATCCGATCAGTCTTTGCTGATTCACCTCCATCATAAAGACCAGGATCTTCAGGGTTCTTCAGAATCTGATCAGCTTATCTTTCTATATCATCTCCTAGTACTCCTGACACGTTATACCCTGTCATCCCTATGCCATACCCAATTATTTGCCATACTTGTCTCTGAGAACCTTCTAGACTTGGTGATTTTATGCCAGCTCTTTCTAAAATATGGTTCCATATATATGTACAGCTCATATTTCTGCTTATCCATCAAATATCTCACAATTAATTATATCATTTCCAGCAGCTATCAGTAGATACCTTAAAATAGTTCTTAGCACAGTATATTTGTTTGTGCATTTGTTTACTACAAATTGTTTTAAATATTAAATTTCCATAGACACTGGTAGCCACTCAGCAAATACTTTAAATGAATGAAGGAAGAGAATAAAGGACTCACTTGGCCTGTAGAAGTAGATGTGGGGAGGGAGTGGTTGGGAGTCCTAGGAAGAATCAAGCAGACAGCAAGAGGCAAGCCACAGAGCAGCCGGCCACACACTTAAACATCCAGTGACTGGACTCAAGCAGGTATTTCTGCCGTGTGTCTCTTAGTTGACTCTGTGCCAGGTCTGTTTGCTTTCAGCAAGCTAGAATGGTTTTTAAATCCTGAGTTCACAGCTGCTGGAATATTTACTTCTCCTAAATGAAACCACTCTTTTCATCATTCAAGATTCTGGTGCTACAACAGCAGCTGAGTTGAAAATCAACACAAAAAGATAACTGAAATAGCAGGGAAAGTAAATCAAATATCAAATAAAGCCAGTTCCTTCACTCTTCCTATCTGATTACTGTTCCTTAGAAGATAAAATATTTAATATATCCTAGAACCATGGAATCCGTGGGCTGTTACATTGAACAGCTTTATTGCAACAGGTTAGATACATTCTCCTTAGCACTTTATAATGTTTGCCTGGAAAACATTTATACTCATGAGGTCATTTGGCTGAGCTTTATTGACTTTTATTTATTCCAGAGAAAAAAAGTTTATTTTTCTTTGCAGAAGTAGCTCAGTGCTTTCCTGTCTTCTCATGCCATCCCTGATTTTAAGTGTTACAGTTTAAACCATCTGACCCAGAGATTTTCACATCTATGTGTGTCCCTTTTGCATCAGAGGGTATGACATGAATGCATTTACTAATGCATTACATAAAATGTAGTCTATTATAACAAATGGTTTCCTGTAGTCAGCTCAGAGAAATGCTAATAGACATTAGGAGCTAAAAGCAGGACAGGGAGAGAAAGAAAGGGAGTAGATGTGTGTTTCCATTTGGATAGTCTGTCTTTATTTTAATAGAACCATCCCTCTCACCACCTATTGCACCCCCCCATCCCCACTCCACCTCAAAAAATAAAAAAAAGATAAAGTCAGCAGAAAGGAGAAGCACCCAGGGGACATACTGGCCCAGTCTCTGCAGTTTCTGGGGGTCAGAGGAGCTGGCTTGACAGCTAGGGCTAATCTACCTTCTTACCTGGTGGCTCCTAGCAGCCTTTCAAAGTTTAAATTCCATGGTTATTTTAGAGGTGATGTTTCTGAAGTCCAAGAAAATATTAGATATCCATTAAGCCAAACCCACCGAGAAGCCTCTGTGGCAATTTACTCACCTCCATCTTCCACTGCATGCTGTGCTCTGGGCCCTGGGAGCTCGGCTGCATGGCAGCACATTTTCCATTAAGTTATCACTGGCAGCTGTTTGCATTCAGAACCTTACAGATCTTCTAGCAGACTACATGGAACATGTGATCTCATGCTCTGTGTAAACCATAGTGAGCACCCCTTGGCCTCCCAAAATTCGTTCATCATTGCCTCTGCTGCCCACCATGGAAAAGTTGAATATCTCCAACAGGTCTTTGCTTTTAGGTTCATTCAGGTGCCTTCTAGTCAACCTGAAATACAGATGTGTCTAATAAACTTGAATCTGAACTTGCTGAAGCAGCTCCCTGTGGCCCCTTGTTGGCTCTGACTTTGCCTTCCCCATAGGGTGAATTCTGTGGATTGTGCACCAGTCAGAGCTGCCGGCATGGAGCTCCCTGTTTGAGGTCCCCCACTGCTGCTGATGTGTGGGCAGACGGGGACTCCACAGGATGCATTGATGCCTCGCCATCAGCATCTGTGGGGCACTACCTGGAGGCCTGGCTGGGCTGCACCAAGGCTGTCATGGGTTTCCTGTTCAGGCAGGGCAACACTCGGCCAATTCCAGCAGAAGCAGAAGCTGTGGAAGCTCCAGATTCTATCATTATTAGGCTCTTTGCTGTCAGGATGGAGAGCCAGTCAAGGCTGGTCCTCTCCAAAGGTGGTTTCATCTGTACTGGTGGACAGCTCACTGCCTGGGGAGGGAACAGGAACCTGTGTCCTCTTCAGAACACAGAGAGAGTGGCAGTCATGTTAGTTGTGCTGCTGGTTTTCTGTTCCGATGCCCAGTCCTCCTTGGACTGCTTATTTTTTCCCCGCTGCTCTAAGTATTCTGAGAATTAGAGATGGAAATGGCAGGACCGGCATGATTGCTGAAACCCCACTGGTTGGAGTTGGCAGACAGTTTATGCTGTATGATTTCAGATGGGGAAAGAGGGAAAGTACTTTTGGCTGGATTAACTTAAAGGCTGGGGCTTCAGGGTCATGGTGTAGTTCTCCAGCTCAGATCCCTCATGTCCCAGGAGCAGATAAGTGGCCATTACCTCCTACTTTCAGCCATAAGTTAATCGATGATCTTTTCCCTTGTGTAACCATTGACACCATCAACTCTGTTCTCTGGGAGGTCACTGTAGTCAGAAAGTAGGTCCACTTTAGACTTTAGTTCATCTTAATGTTCATCCATGTACATCCGTGGATCTTTCATGATTTTCTCAAAAGTGCCTCTCGGTGGGATTAAGAATAAGAAGTTGCTTGAGCAGGTTTTTATGTCCATGAACAAGTAGAAAATAATATGGTATATTCCACTCAGTTCTTGCTCTCATAGCCTCTTGAGATCAGAAGGATCAGATGACCATTTTCAGGCTCTATGTCTCCAATATTCAGTCTATCATAAGTTTTGCCCTGAAATAGTTGTGTGACATTTTCATCACTTCAAATATAAACCCCATGTTAGGTACATCTATCCATCTCCACATCACACACACCCAAGCCTAAGCTACCACAAATTGACTTTCTATTTCTGTAGATTAACTTGATTTGGACAAACCATATGAATGGGGTCATATGATATGTGGCCTTTTATGTGGCTTCTTTCATTTAGCATGATGTTTTCAAGGTTCATTCATACATAGGATGGATCAGTGTTTTATTGTTTTTGTGGCTGAATAATGTTTCATTCTATGGATATACTGCATGGATGGATATTTGGGTCATTGATATCTTTTGTCTATTGTAAGTAATACTACCATAAGTACCCTGACACAAGTTTCTGTGTGGGCATATGTTTTGATTTCACTTGAGTTCATACCTAAGAGTGGAATTACTGGATCACATGGTAACTTTACTTTAAACTTTTGACGAATTGCCAGACTATTTTCTGAAGTGCTGCACCATTTTTCATTCCCTCCAGAAGTGCGTGAGGCTTCCAAATCCTCCACACTCTTGTTGACAGTTGTTATTATGTGATTTTTTTGATCCTCACTATCCTAGTAAGTATAAATAATATCTAATTGTTGCTGGATTTGTTCTTTCCTGAAGACTATTGATATCAAGCATCTTTTCATGTGCTTATTGACCCTTTGTTATCTTGTGCTTGGAAAAATGTCTATTCAGATCCTTTGTCCACTTTTTAATAGAGTTAGTTGGTCTTTTTATTATTGAATGGTAAGAAATCCCTTAACAGACAGATGATTTGTCAATAATTTTCCTATTCTGTGATTTCACTTTTTTGATGGTGTCATTTGAAAGACAAAAGAGTTCAATTTTGACAAAGTCCAAATAACCTGTTTTTTCCTTTGGTTTCTTGTGATTTAGTGTCCTATCTTAAAACACTTTGTGAAGCCCAAATAATCAATACTTGCCCATCTGTCTTCCCCTAACAGCTGTGTAGTCATTGATCTTACATGTATATCATTAATATATTTTGAGGGTTTTTTTGTATATCGTGTGAGGTAAGAGACTAACTTTATTCTTTTACATGTGGTTATACAGATGTCCAGGCATCCTTTGTTTAAATAACTCTTCTTTCTTCCATTGAATGGTCTTGTCACCCTTAGAAAAATCAGCTGATCTTAGAGGTATGAGTGTATTTTATGACTCTCAATTCAATTCTGTTGACCTATATGTTTACCCATGTGTCTGTTTTGATTACCATTGCTTTGTAGTAAGTTTTGAAATCAGGAAGTATGAGTCCCCCTACTTTCTGCTTCTTTTTCAAGATTCTTTCAGCTCTTCCTAGTACTTACAATTCCATATAAATTTGAAAATGAGCTTGTCAATTTATACAAAGGAATCAGGTGAGATTTTGATAAGGATAATATTGAATCTGTAGATCAGTTGAGGGATATGTTATCAATATTAAATCTTTTGGTCAATGAACATGGGATCTTTTCCTATTTATTTAGATCTTTAATTTCTTCCAACAATATTTTGTAGTGTTCAGAGTATAAGATCTGCACTTTTTTGTTAAATCAAATCCTAAGTATTTTATTTTTGGATGCAATTGTAGATTTTTTTTTTCTTAATTTCATAGTCAGATTGTTTATTTCAAGTGTAGAGGAACACAACAGGTTATTTTACATTGTTCTTATATCCTTCAAACTTGACAAATATGTTATGACTCCTTATAGTGTTTTAGTGGATTCCTGAGATTATCTATATACAAGATCATATCATGTGTGAATAGAAATAGTTTTGCTTTTTCCTTTCCAATTTGGATTGCTTTTATGTATTTCTTTATTTACTTTACTTAATTGTCTTAGAAAGAACATTTAGTACAATGTTGAATAGAAGTGGTGAGAGCAGACATCCTTGTCTTATTCCTCCAGTCTTTCACAATGAGGTGTAGATGCCCTTTATCAGATTTATCAGATTGAGGAAGTTTCCTTCTATTTCTAGTGTGCTGAATTTTACTTTATCATGAAAGGATACAGAAACATGTTAAGCAATTTTTCTGTATCTACTCAGATGATCATGTTTTTGTTTGATTTATTTATACTTCTTATATATTTCAAAAATTTATTTCTGGATGTTAAACCAACCTTGCATTACTGGGATAGACCTCATTGGTCATAGACTATAATTCTTTTTATTTGTTTCTAAAATAAGTTTTCTAATATTTTGTTGAGTTTTTTGCATCCATATTCATATGAAGTAATGACCTGTAATTTTCCTTTCTTGTGATGTCTTTCTCTGGTTTTGGTACCAAGTCAATATTGGCCTTATAAATGAGTTGAAGTATTTACTCTTCTTCTATATTGTTGGAAGAGTTTGTGAAGAACTGTCATTAATCTTTTAAATGTTTGGTACAACAGAATAGAGTTATAAAACTATCTGGGTATGGGCTTTTCTTTGTGGGCAATTTTTTGATTACTAAATTAATCTCTTCATTTGTCTAGTTAGATGTCTTTTTCTTTATAAGTTAGTTATGGTGGTTTGTATTCTAGGAAATTGTCTATTTCATCTAACTTATCTAATTTATTGGCATAAAATTATTCACAATTTTGGTTTATGATCCTTTTTATTTTTGTAAGGTTGGTAGTAATGACCTTTCTCTCATTTCTTATTCTAATTATTAGAATTTGCTCTTTATTTTTCAATCTAATGAAGGCTCATCAATTTTTCTGATGTTTCCAAAGGATCAGTTTTTGTTCCATTGATATTCTCCCTTGTTTTTGTAGTCTCCATTTATTTCCACTTTTATTTTTATTATGCTCTTCCTTCTTCTTGCTTCAGATTTGGTTTGCTCTTCTTTTTTCTGTATTAGTCATTTGAAACCTTCTTTCTAAATGTAGGCATTTAGCCTGTATCTTGAATCTTCTTTCAGTTACTTTTCACCACATCCTCTCCTGGATATACTGTGATGGATCAAAACAACATTGACTTATCAGAGAACTGTTCTGGAGAGTGTCCTTCTCTACACTCTGTTACAAATGAAATCAGTTTTTTAGGAAGAGATCAAGAGCTATTTTTTTCACATTTATGCTTCTCCCCTATGCAGTCCCTGAGCCAGGGCTCTGGAATTACGAGTAGAGACAATGATGAACTCTTCTCTGACACCTCTGCTCCAGAAGATAAGTGTTCATGTAAGTATGGCCTGTGTCTTCATGGCTTGCTGCTCCTGGCATTTATGTCAGAGAAATTTCAGAGAAATTCCAGATAAATCAGGCTGTAGGTTATTCAAGTCAAAAACAAAATAGCCTTAACTAGTATATCCAGTAGAGGATGTGACTTTGTCAAAATTAAACACTTTTGTCTTTCAAAAGACACCATGCTTTACATGCTGTGTCAAGTGTGATCAGAGCTGCAATATCTTAGCAAGCTGCTCCCAATGTAGAACCTCTATTTCACAATTGTTTGCTTGGTGGAAGAAGGGAGCCACCTCTAACCTGCACTTAACTTGGTACTCAGCGTCAGCAACAAGTACATGTGGACAAAATGCAAAACACTGACACTTGGGAAGAACATTTGGGAGCTTGTGAGTGAGAGTTCTGTGTTCTTGGCTACAAGAGTTTAGAGTGCAACTCTGCCTCACTGAGGTGGGAGGGAGGAGAGAAGAAATGGTCTTGCATCAAATACCATAGTTTCTCAACTTTCTTACTAAATTTTCATAGATTCTATTGAATACATGTCTTTTTTTTTTTCATTTGTTGTTTGCCATGGGGACCTTTTCTAAAGACTTTAAATGGTTGTTTTTAAAAAAATATTTTGTACCAGCTTCCGTGAGAAGTGGGTCAGAAGAGTCCCTCGCACAGTTATGTAGTAAGTCAATCCCACAAGTATATTTTAACATGTCTTGTGACTCTAGGTTTCTCATGCAAGTTAAAGATATAAGGATACATTTTTCTACATACTGGAAAAAAGACCCACACTATTATATTTAGAGTGATAATCTTTTTCTATCTCTTCAGAGAAATCAGGCTGTAGGTTATTCAAGTCAAAAACAAAATAGCCTTACCATTCCCTAACATCATTTATATTGCTTCCCTCTATCATCATGGTTACTCAAGTGTACCACCTCAGGGCCTGCCTCCACTAGTGGATAATTGCACAAGCCTCCTAATTTCTTTTCCACTCTCCAGTTTCTTTACATTTTGACAATGATATCATTTCACAAATTCCAATGACCTTATACTACTTCCCTTTAAAATCCTTCAGTAGTTTCCCTCTGCCATGAGGATAAACTGAAAACTCTGGTTTATCATTCAAGAATCTACATGATAAACCCTATTGCAGCCATTTTTTCCCTTTGTCTACATTCAAACATGTCAAATTACATGCACTCTCTAAAACAGAATACTTCTCATTTTCTTAGACATTTTCCATTGTATCCCTCCCCCCACAAAATGTCCAACTCATTCCGTTTGCTTTTCTTGTACCTATTCATTTATCATTACCATGTTAGTTTATTTATAAATTTCAACTGTTCATCAACATCCTGCTATATCCCAGACATCACAACTGATACTGGATATGCTATGGTAAATGAAAAAGACATTGTCTTTTCACCAAAGTACTTGCGACCTGGTGACAAAGACAAATTTTGAGCAAATAATTACTTTACTCATGTGATAGATATCACTAAAAGAAGATGAATTGACTTATTTGGATGGATTTAAGACTACAAAGATCTTCAAAGTCCCCCAACTGCAAAGACATTCTCCCTAAGGAAGCGGCACTAATGTAAATATTAAGTAAATAGATATGAAAATAGATATTTGAGGTGAAGGATGTAAAGCATAGAACAAGAGCAAGCTTTTGAGTCCATGGAAACCCAGTGCAAAAGCAATGAATTATGAGTGCACTGGATGAAGATTAATATTGCAAGAACACAGAGAGCAAAGTGGGTGAAATGAGATGAGATGGTCCAATCTCAGAAGGTCACATAAGGTAATCTGTCCTAAGGGAGTGGAAAGGTTTTAAGGAAGCACATTCCACTACTACACCTGTTTGTAAAAGAACACACTGGCAGACTCAAATCCAGGGGAACATTCACTCTTTTGTGGCACCACCACGCCTGGTCCATGTCTCTGCAATAGCACTACATCCTGTTAACTGGTTTCCATTCGGTTTCTTCAATCAGCTGGTAGGCAACTTGAAGGAAAGGCCTTTGTTTATCTATCTACCTACATTTCCACTTCTAATATAAGACCTGCTCCATAGAGTTTTAAAACATATTTGGTGATGAAATAAATGAATAGAAAATGAAAATAAATTTCAGGAAATAAAGCATATTGCATATTGTTTTTTTTCCTTTGGCCATGAAGGGCTGAACAACAGCTGTTTACAGACAAAAATAAGTTATATGTGAATATTCTTGAACAATTTGGAACTTGAACAAGATGATGCATAACTTCTGAATTGATGAGAAACAGAAAGGAAGCCTTGCATCTCATCCTTCCTAGGTCCATTCATTTCATTCTAAATTGAACATATAAACAATTTAATTATTGCCATTATTCTTGGGGACAGAGTTCAGAGGTGAGGAGAAATCATACAAGATAATTGTTATAATGAAGAAATACAAAACACAAGATATTTAATATACATGATATTATCTTATAGGGATTATTTAATACCATAGGGGAGACAGACAACTTCATGAATACTAGAAAAAAAATCTTTAAGCAAAGAAGATTGGTAGAGGCTGAGTGTAACTTGTAAGTAAAATGACCGTCCTCAGGTTTCTAATGTCACGGGCTGCCTCTTAGTCCTTCCACAGAAACTACTTCTGAGATATTTTGACATAAATCTGTGTATTTATAGGAAAACAGACTGTAAAACATGATACGCAAAATATACATACTGTCAATTATTATCTCTGGATTATAGGTTATAGGTAATTTTATTTTTATTTTTCATTTATATATTTTCTAATTTCATGCAGTACAAATAGTTTAATTAAAAACTAAAATTCTTATAAATCACAAATATTTTTTCATATCCTTGTATTACAGAACATATTGCATTGTACATAATATTATGTGTTTCCCCAACAGGCTCATCAAGCCATGAGAATAAATACATGTTTCTCCTTCAAGTTGCCGCTTTCATTCCAAACTATCAGACTGACAACCGCCTTGGGTGTTCAGGTGTGGCTAAGAAAAGAATGGATTTTTTTACTCAATCATGACTTTAAGACTTAAGATCTATGTGATCTTAGACAAATAACTTGCCAGTTCATTGTATCCTCATCTATAAAATTAATATAATAATGCTTAGATGCTATATGACTTTCCTTCTCTTTTGTTATCCGTAACCCAGTTCCTTGCTGCAATGTGGTCCACAGACCAGCAACCTCAGCATCACCTGGATACTTGTTAACAAGGTACACTCTTGACCCCAACCCTAAGTGACAGAATTAAAATTTACATTTTGGCAAGATCTCCAGGTGAATCATTGTACAAATACTTTGAGTAAAATGTATGCTATAGTATGTGTGTTAAGAACATTATTGAGTCATCTAAGAAATCATACATGCAAATAAATCTTCAGTCTCTTTGAGAGTCTCCACGGGGTACCTCTTCCTTCACTTTTCACTGCACACAGTGATTCCTGGTGCAGAAGGCCAATCATCATGATGAACTGAGGAAGAGATCAGACCAAATAAAGGTTGGACTTGGTCCTCAAGAGTTAAAGCCATATTTCAAGAGATCCTTTCATAGAGTTTTCTGTTTCCTAAGAAAGAACGTAAGTCATCTCTCTTCACATCTTTCCAATCATATTGCTCTTCCTCTTGGTGAAAGAGATCTATGAATTTTCTGAAGCTTAATACCAAATTCAGCACCAATTCACTCTAAAAGCCACATAACTTGAAGTACTGTGAAACAGAGCCTAGAAATTTCAATGATTATCTTGAGGTGACAGATTTATAATCCACTTCTGAAATTGCTCAATTTCCTTCCAGTTAATTGAATCCTATAGTTTTTAGGGGATTTAAGAGAAGCATAATCAATTTACCATTGGTGGTACTATTAATTGGTACAAATGTCTTTCTGTGGGGATTTTACAACAGTCTGTAAGAGATAAATCTTGAAATGAAAGCAGGTCCTAGGAGATGGAAATAGTAGCTGTGGCTTCCAAACAGAACTCTTCCCACACCTCCAACTCAAAAGCCTCCTGTACATTTTTAACTCAGGAATCGCTTTTAGTAGTGGGAGACACGTGAAAGTAGGACATGGGGATGTGTCCCACTGTAGGCACCACCATCTCATGCTCCATTTTAGACATAATCTCTTTGAGTGAAATGTCAGAAGGGACCAACATTTGCTATTTAAAATGTTTCTCTTTATATCTGCCACACTCTAACTTTTTGCCTAGTGTTGTTTAGTTGAATTTCCACAGTTAAATACAACTTTACCATAATCCAATTAAGGCAGTATTTCTAAACCTGAGCCCTTGGGACATCACAGGAAGATTCACTGCAAGATTGAAATAACGCTTGTAGTTTTATTCCCTGCCACACTTGGGTTAATGAAGTATTTATGGAGAAAACATTGGTACTCTACCATGCATGATGTTGTTTTTGAGGAACTATGTTTAAGTTTCAGAGAATTTATAACTGAGCTTTATAACTGATCTTTATTTTAAAGTGAGTTCTACCAGTGTGAGGATGGTACACTTGGGGAGGCTCATGTGAGCCTACTGACTTCACATTCAGGTACATCTAAAATGGATTTGAATTCTTTAGTTTCCTACATCTGTGTCAAGTCCTTCCTCTCACATTAAAATTTTGTTTTTCTCCCTTCCTATTTTTCCTGTCATCCAACACCTAACAAAAATTTGGGGGATACCTTTGTCCTTGCATATAGATTTTCAAATTGTATTTGTTGATTCAACAAAAAAATGCATGAGCATGTGAATGAATAAGTGAAAAAACAATGATTTCAAAAGTTGATTTTTTTTACTTAATTTAAAATTTATGCTTTTAGTTGTAAGGACTGATGAACAGAGTATTGTGACTTGGTTGTGGTCAATAGATGACATTCCTTCTCCCTTCATCTCTGAGATGCCATTCATCTTTGCCCCGCCAAGCTTCCAGAACTCCTCTTTACTCAAAGCTGTGTCTTCAGCAAATTTAAGAGTCAGGCCACCCTCCTGATTAACCATTCTCTCCCCTTTGTTTCACTGCTTTGGGATAAACGAGGCTTTGTGCTTCTCCTAGCAAAAGAGGGCATGCTGCATGACTAAATCCGATTAAGTATCTCCTTTCTCCCTCACTCTTCACTTTTTCTGCCTCCTATGCCCTCTATCTTTCATCTTCTCCTAAATCCTCAGTATGGTGCCTAATCCTGTGCCTGCCTTTTCCACTATAATCTCATTGTGTCTTACTGATAAAATCACAGACCTCTTCAGTAACTTCCTCCTCATTCTGTGGATGTCATTTAGATCCTCCTAGATCTCTTTTCTACATTTCAAAATCTATTTATATAATGGTCTATGTTAGAAATGAAGTTGCTTTATGTCATTAAGGCACAGTAAACCCTTACCATTCATTTGACTCTGTGTTGTTATTCAACTGGAGAGATGCCCAGCTCCCAGGGGGAGGTCACTGCCAGGGGAACAAGTGCTGGACAGTCACATCCCACACACACTGGCTCCACTTTAGGCTTCAGGTGCACAGACCAGAAGTTGAAATAAAGTGACATGTATTCAATGTTCATTTTGTGCTAAGTGACACACACAACCATAATTTGACCTTATCATCACAACAACTCTATATTATAATGCTATTATCTCATTTTACAGAGTCTGAAATTAAAACTTGAGAGGTGTCTTATTATAATGGGCAGGGGCAGATCTCATTCTTAGAAGGGCAGGATTTGATCTCAAGCCTTTCCACTTGCACTTTACCATCTTCTTTTTTCAAGACAGAAAACTTTGCCTAAAATACATGCAACATTATCTAGTCCCAGAACTGTTCTGCATGCCAAATAGACAACCTATACCCATTTAGCTTATACCCATTTAGCAGATGCTTTCCATAGTGGGGTTGGTTACACATTGTGAATATAACTAATGACACCAAGTACACTTTAAAGTGGTTAAAATGGTAAATTTTACATTATTCGTATTGTACCAAAATAACCCCTCCCCACATACACACATTTAAACAGTCTTCCACTTCCCCCTTTTCTCACAATTCCCTTTCCTTAACGGTTATGTCAATAATTACAGAGTCCAGGATGAAATACCTAAGCTGGTTTCATTAAATTAAAATACTGTATACTATTTTCTTTTTATTATCTCCATTATGACTTCACCTGGTTAAATATGAATTTTATGGCACAGGGAGACAGTATTAACATTTATTAAAAGCTGCACTTCACGAGTATACTGCAATGAGTTTTAAAACACCAACATTTTCCACTATAGAAATGCCATTCCTCAGAGAAAAATGTACCCTTTGCACACAGAATTTCCTGGTCTTTTATTTGGTCTGTGGGTTACAAAATGAATCTTGGAGCTTTCACCGGAGTTTCCACTCGACAAGCCCTTGACATGATGTTGATGCCTTCCAAACCTCTCTTCCAGCCCACACCCCTCCTGAGCACTGGACCATACATCCAGCTGCCTCCTGGACATCAGCTTGATATCCCTCGGATCCTGGAACTTAACTTGCCAAAGCTGAACTCATTATTTTGCACTCTTAGACCTGCTGCTGTTCCTGTATTTTTTATTTCGCTGAAAGATATAACTATCCACTCAGATGTCCAAATAAGACATCTAAGCATCATTCTCAAATTTTCCTTCCCTATCCACATCTCATCAATCATCACATTCTTTAGAGTCTATCATAGCATCTCTCAGGGCCTATTTCAAAGGATCAGCCTATACACACCTACACAGGTGTGAACAAGCCGAGGCTTCCATTCTGATTGCCTAGTGTGACACATTGAGCTATCCATCTGCCCTGGTAAATTGATCTCTGTAGTCACAGACGTGCCCACGGATCTCAGCCAAATAGTAACTTGGGAAGAAAAAAACCAACAGAAGATAAAGAAAAGTGTACCATTTCCCTGGAGATTTTACTACAAATCTTAATTCTCTGATTTTTCTAAATTCTTGTGATGTCAATAAATGTTTAAATTACAGCAGCCAAACTGATGCTCTTTCTGCTGTATATCAGGCCTAGATAGATTGCCTCCTCCCAACCCTCTTGTTTATCACCTGTGTGGAGACAATTGTAGACCATATGGAGAAATTATTTTAAAGTGTAAACAGATGTGTCTATCTGCTATCACACCTCCTTTTACCCATGGGCTGAAGGGCCATTCCCCTACTTGTGGCTTAGGCAGAATAGTCAGAAAATACAGAATACTATAGTATCAAAATCTTGATTCTTAAATCATAAAGCCTATGTTCTAGGTGTACTTGTAGGGTAATTTTTCCCACCCTTGTAAATTATTTTGGGGAATTTCTAATTTGAAGCCGGACATGTGAAACATAGCTGTCCCTTCATTATCTGATGGGAAATCACACAAAGACAACAAAGTGAATGAGAAATAGCAGCTCAACAATCTTCCAGAAAATTTGACATTTGTGAAAAGTGTATCAAAAGACATGGATAAATAGGAAAGAGTATATGATCAGTCCCCCACTTCCTGCCTATCTCCGCTTACTAGTGAAATACAAAATCCAAAAATAGCCACTTGTAGTATCTTCAGTCTTCAGGAATACTCCTTTTCCAGTGACACTCAGGCCTGATCTCTCCTTGAACTGCCTGCAAGTAATGGTTTCAAAAAACAAATTACATCCTTCAGAAATATTTACTCAGAAAGGAAGGGCCACAAGATCAAAGACAACATGAGAAACAAAAGTGAGTAAACCAAAGGGCATAGGAAACATACTCATCCTAAAATAACAGCTCAGGAAGTCTTAAACAAATATTTTATGATGAGTTTAAAAATGTAATGACACAATCAACAAAAACAAGATGACAAAGGCAAAGATAACATAAATTTAGAGATGATAAGATTAGAATATTTGAAATGTGAATAGAAGAGCTAAGAAAATAAATGAGAGGATTATAATAATCACAGAAACTAAGGCAAAACTATCAATGATAAGAGGAGAATACATATTGCTAAATATTCTAGAAGGATCATAAAGGACAGGATTTAAAAAAAGCAAACAAAATGAAATGGATGTAAATAAATGTCCTTGAAAAGATTATGAGAAAATAAAAGGCAAGGGAGATACAAAAATTGTGTAAATTGTGTAACAAAAGAAGAACATTATAAGAGAATCTGTCTTTAAATATATTATTTAAGAAAGCTTTCCAGAAACTAACAAGGTCTTAATAGAAAGACTAAAATTTATTCTGTGTCTTAGGAAAACCTGACACAGAAGGTCAACACAAATAAATGTTCTATTAATTTCAGCTTTAGGCAGCCAGATAAAGATCAGGTCACATAAAAGCAGAACATTAATGTTGGTCTCAGACTTCTCCATAGTCATATTCAATGTAGAAGACAATTGAAGGCTTAACAATTCTCAAGGAAAAAATAAAAGTCTAACTCAAGAATTATATACCTTCAAACATAAGGGAACTAGGTAACATGTTCAGAATGTACAAATACTCTGGAAATACTGCTTTCAGCCCCTTCTAAAGAAATCACTAAAGTATTTATTTTAGACAACCAAGAAAATAAGAGGAAAAGACAGGTAGAGAATATGTATTTAGGTATATAATACAAATATATTTAGCTATATGATCAATATTTTTAAAGTGTAAAAATATTTATAAAGCAAAATGGAATGTTATACTGACAGTGTAAACATAACAGAGATAACATTAATTTGGAAATGTTTTGACCATAATTTTGTCAAATTACTTTTCTGTCCTCCTTTGCCTCTCCTTTATACAACCCGTATGTTGGAACATTTGAAATCTCTCAATTAGCTCATATTCTGTTCATTTAAAATTTTTTTCTCATGCTTCATTTTACGCAGTTTTCATTACCATTTTTTCCCATCGCTCTTACATCTGCTTTTAATCCCATCCAGTATGCTTTTCATCTCAGACATTGTAGCTCTCATTACTACAAGTTCCATTTCCTACATCATTATTTAATTCTCTGAAAATTCAGCAAAGAGATACAAAAAATTGTTTTCATACCTTTGTCTTCTAACATTTGCGTCTGGTGTGGGTCCATTTTAATTAATTGTCCTCATTATGTATGACATTTTCCTGCTTCTTTTTATGCAGGGAAAATGTTTTCTCTATTTAAATTACATTCATTCTTCCAAGTTATATAAAATTTTATTTAAAATAAGACAATTTGTATAAAATAGAATGTAAGGGAGGGCATCAAAAGTAACAGATTTCTGACAATGTCAGAAATTATATATTTATATACTTTATGATAACATAAATATATCAGCAGCAGTTCTGAAAGTAAGCTGGTCATTGATAAAATATTTCCGTAAATTTAAAAATTCTATATTCCTATATCAGCTGGGGATGTAACCAATATTTAAGTCATAATCTTAGATACACACAATTAAACTTTTGGCCCTCATTATAATTTCTTATCAAATACTTTTCATTTTTTGGAGTACACATTGAGATAGTGAATTTCAGAATCCTAGAGTGACAAGATAGTACTTAGAAGCCATACATGGTCAAATACTAATTCACTCATATGAATTTCTAGAAATATCAAGAATGAACTACATTTTGTGTGTGTATGTAATTTATACTACATAATTTTATCACATGTGTAGGCTAATGTATCTACAGTGGCAAAAAAGATACTGAATAGTTCTAAAACTACAAGGATTGGTTGCATTGCCCTTTCAGGACTATACCCACATGTCCCCCTCCCCACTGTCTCTAACTGCTAGCCATACTTAATCTGTTCCACTGAAAAACATATTTCCAGATCTGCATATGAGGAGTTTGGAAGCCAACCCTTGATCCTAACAACAAGTAAAAAGGTAAACAGACTGAAAAAACTCACTATTCTCTAGGATCCTTAAGACATGCAAAGGACACAGGAGAATCTGCTGCCACCAAAATTAAAGAGACAGACAGGTGAATACAGGGAGTCATGACCTCCCAGAGCACAGACTCATTAGCAGAAACTGTTGTGGGAACCAGGGCTGGGGTAGAAAAACCTGAACTATAATTGATGAATTGCTGGAGGCTCAGAGTGGACAACTCTGAGAATTAAAAACTCCAGGGACCCGATATAGTGCCCCCCCACCCCTCCCACCAATTTTGTGAGATTCACCTGCAGGAGCTTGACCAGATTCCCAAAATAAATAGCAGTGAAAAATCCCCTCCTGCTTCCAAAGGAGGAGGGGAAGAGAAACCATTTTTAAATATACCAGAGCATTCTGTTCTTCAAAAATAGGTCTGCCTTGAGGTGAAACTAGTTACTCAGAGCGTAACTTGCTGGGTATTATCAGAGCCTAACAGTTCTGGAAGGGAAATAACCAAACTCAAGCCCACTCTTGCCATCTGTTGCACCTAAGGAAAAAAAGCTTGTGAGGTCAATAGTCCAGAAGCATAGGCTCATTAAAATACTGAGACCTAATCACAGGATATAGAACACTTCCCATCCCCCACACCTCACCACCACCTTATTAAGGCCTATTTACAATAGTTCCTTTTACTCAGTACATCATGTCCAGTTATCAAGAAAAAATTGCAATGCATACTTAAAGGCAACAAACATGATTTGAAGAGACAGAGCAAGCATCAGAACCAGACATGGCAATGACAGTAGAACTATCAGACTGTAAATTTAAAACACTATGATTAATATACCAAGGGCTCTCAGGGATAAAATGGCATGCAAGAACAGATGCGTGATGTAACCAGAGCTAGAAATCACAAAAAGAACAAAAAAGAAAAGCTAGAGATAAAAAAATGATTATGACAGAAATGAAGAATGCATTTGAAGGACTTTTATTTATTTATTTTTTTTAGGAGAGCAAGGTACAGGCTTTTATTTAGAGATACAGTGAAAGGACAGAGCTCCCGGCTCACCAGGAGGTGACAAGAGAGTCCTGAAGGACTTTTTAGTAGACTGTTCATGGCTCAGAAAAGAATCTGAACTAGAGGATAGAGTAAAACAATCTTGGAAAACCAGAAAGTAATTACTGAAAGACTGGGGAAAGAAATAACAGAGCACAATATCCAAGGATTGTGATAAACTGTGATAGGTATAACATACATATGAACACCAGAAGGAAAAGAAAGAGAGAAAGGAACAGAAAACATATCTGAAACAATAATGACTGAGAGTCTCCCTCAAATTAATGTCAAGCATTAAACCAAAGATCCAGGAAGCTCAGAGAACACCAAACAAGATAAATGTCAATAAAAATTCCTAAGCATATAATTTTCAAACTCTAGATAACCGAAGACAAAGAGAAAGTCCTTAAAGAAACCAGAGAGAAGAAACACTTTACCTATAGAAGAACAAAGATAAGAATTACATCTGACTTCTCAAAAACCATGGAACAATAAGAGAGTGGAAAGAAATATTTAAAGTATTAACATATAAAAGTCAATTGCTTTCCTATATACCAGCAATGTACAAGTGGAATTTGAAATTAAAAACACAATTCTATCTGTCTTTGGAGTCAGCTACTGGAAAATTATTATGGTCCTTTCTTTCTGATTTTCAATGTAGCTTGAAGTCTTCTATTGCTTTCTCAAAGTATAGACACACCTGTACCATGCTTTTTGCTCTGTCTTTTGGCAGAATTCTTCTGCTTGTATACTCTTGATCTAGCACTGCAACATACTGCCTGCTGACAGCCTCCCTTTTGTTTTCTGAGGGCAGAATTAAAGCTAAATTTTGTGTTCTTCCTCTGGCCTGCAGATCTCAGCTGGCTTTCTGGGTATGTTCACTAGTTATCCATCAAAGATTGTTTTTTCCAATGTTGAAAGTGCCCACAGAAAGCCAGCCACAGAGTGGAGGTATGCAGAGCAGTGGGGGTGCACACGGGCTATTTGGGGGGATCTCAGAGTGAGGTATCCTCTACATCTCATATGTGGGCTTCATGTGAAATCATGTGACACAGTTTATAGGATCCATTATCCTTTAATGCCCTCCAAGAGTCCTATGTGCAACGTTCTCAACCTCTTCCCAACCCTGGCCATGCAGCTCATGATTCAGCACTCTGGATAGAGGAAGAGAGAAATGGACCCCTTGGACATCCTCCTGCACAGTTGGAGAAGTCAGGTACCCACTCACATGCACTCTCTTTCCTCTGAATGAGAAATCAAGAGCAAAGATGATCTATCTTAGCACTGAATTGTGCCACTCTGGGGGACTAGTGACCTAGGCAAAAATCATGTTCTTCTTATCCTCTCCAATACATTCAAACTTGTATTTTTTCTCCCAGTGGAGTGCTGGAATTTCTCTTCTGGAAATTTGGACATCCACTAAGGCTCTCTCATCCATAGATGATTATTTAAGTCAGTGTTTTCCAGGGGTTTTGAGACCATGGGTGAGAAGAAGTGGAACTGGTCCATGAGACATTGGAGGATCTACAGTCAGGACCAAGGCTTGTGAGCCTATTTCCCATTACATATGTGGGCAAGACACCTCCTGGGTCCCATGGTGTATGGTGCTAGATGCCACAGCTCCCCCAAAGGCGTTTTGTCCATGGATGGATGCCAAACAATCATTGTTTAGGGGGTGATACAAATGAGGGGCCTTATTCAGCCTTGTTGCTGACATCACTCCAAAAATAAAATCTTTATAAATATAAAAAGGAGGGAGCCAAGATGGTGGCATGAGTAGAGCAGTAGAATTCTCCTCCCAAAACCACATATATTTTTGAAAATACAACTAATACAACTATTCCTAAAAGAGAGACCAGAAGACACAGGAAAACAGCCAGACCACATCCACACCAGTGAGAACCCAGTGCCTCATGAAGGGGGTAAGATACAAGCCGCAACCTGGCGGGACCCGAGCGCACCTCACCACAGCTCCCAGCAGGAGGAGAGGAATCAGAGCAGGGAGGGAGAGGGAGCCCAGGACTGCTAAACACCCAGCCCCAGCCATCGGACCAGAGTGCAGACACAGAGTGTGTGGGGTTCTGGAAACTAGGGAAACAGGACAGTAAGACCTGTGAACAGATCCCCACAGCTGGCGTCCCCAGGACAAAGAAAAGTGAGTGCTTTCTGAAAGTCTTAAAGGGACAGGGAACCTACGGCTGGACAGAAGCATCCAGGAACACTTAGCCCAGCGGCAGGGAATCATGGGGAACTCTGGGCGCCCTAACCCCCTGGGCAGCAGGGAGCACGGAGGCCCCTCATGGAGATAAAAAGCCTCCTGGCCAGTTCACCTCCAACGTGGCTCCACCATATCGGAGCAGCAGCCTGAGGCAGATCACGCCCACAGTAAATGCGGAGCTAAACTCCATAGCTACTGGCAAGAATCAGAAGTCTCGTCTGCACACAGCTGCCCAGCACAAGCTGCTAGAGGTCGCTGTTCTCCCAGGAGAAGAAGGCCAAAAACCAACAAGAAGAGACGTTCTCCCAGCCATCACTTGTGCCACTCCGCAAACTATCTCTATCGCCATGAAAAGGCAGAAAAATTTGATACAGACCAAAATTACAACCTCTGAGAAGGAAA
Organism: Manis javanica; assembly: GCF_040802235.1. Lineage (NCBI taxonomy): Eukaryota > Metazoa > Chordata > Mammalia > Pholidota > Manidae > Manis > Manis javanica. The sequence continues at coordinate 69,341,219 of NC_133162.1, forward strand.
TAGACCTAACTAGTCTTCCTGAAAGGGAATTCAAAATAAAAATCATAAACATGCTGACGCAGATGCAGAGAAATATACAAGAGCTAAGGGATGAAGTACGGAGGGAGATTACAGACGTCCAAAGGGAGATTACAGAAAAGAAACAATCTCTGGAAGGATTTATAGGCAGAATGGATAAGATGCAAGAGGCCATTGATGGAATAGAAACCAGAGAACAGGAACACATAGGAGCTGACGCAGAGAGAGATAAAAGGATCTCCATGAATTAAACAATATTAAGAGAACTGTGTGACCAATCCACAGGAAACAATATCCGCATTACAGGGGTACCAGAAGAAAAAGAGACAGAAAAGGGGATGGAAAGTGTCTTTGAAGAAATAATTGCTGAGAACTTCCCCAAATTGAGAGAGGAAATAGTGGCTCAGACTACAGAGACACAAAGAACTCCCAACAGACGAGACCCAAAGAGGACAACACCAAGACACATAATAATTAAAATGGCAAAGATCAAGGACAAGGACAGAGTTTTAAAGACAGCTAGAGAGGACAAAGGTCACCTACAAAGGAAAACCCATCAGGCTATCATCAGACTTCTCAACAGAAACGTTACAGGCCAGTAGAGAATGGAATGATATATTCAATGCAATGAAACAGAAGGGCCTTGAACCAAGGATACTTATCCAGCATGATTAACATTTAAATATGAAGGAGGGATTAAACAGTTTCAAGACAAGCAAAAGTTGAGGGAATTTGCCTCCCAAAAACCACCTCTACAGGGTATTTTAGAGGGACTGCTCTAGATGGGAGCACTCCCAAAAAGAACACGCAACAAAACACTCAAGATATGAAGAATGGAGGAGGAGGAATAAGAAGGGAGAGAAGTAAACATCAGACTGTGTTTATAATAGCTCAAAAAGTGAGTTAAGTTAGACAGTAAGGTAGTAAAGAAGCTAATATGAACTGTTGGTAACCACGAATCTAAAGCCTGCAATGGCAATAAGCACATATCTTTCAATAATCATCCTAATGTAAATGGACTGAATGCAACAATCAAAAGACACAGAGTACTAGAATGAATAAAAAAGCAAGACCCATCTATGTGCTGCTTACAAGAGACTCACCTCAAACCCAAAGACATGCACAGATTAAAAGCCAAGGGATGGAAAAAGGAATTACATGCAAACAACAGAGAGAAAAAAGCAGGTGTTGCAATACTAGTATCAGACAAAATAGACTTCAAAACAAAGACAGTAACAAGAGATAAAGAAGGACACTACATAATGATAAAGGTCTCAGTCCAACAAGAGGATATAACCATTATAAACATATATGCACCCAATACAGGAGCACCAACATATGTGAAACAAATACTAACAGAATTAAAGGAGGAAATAGACTGCAATGCATTCATTTTGGGAGACTTTAAAACACTGCTCACTCCAAAGGACAGATCCACCAGACAGAAAATAAGTGAGGACACAGAGGCACTGAACAACACACTAGAACAGATGGACCTAATAAACATATATAGAACTCTACACCCAAAAGCAACAGGATACACATTCTTCTCAAGTGCACATGGAACATTCTCAAGAATAGACCACATACTAGGCCACAAAAAGAGCCTCAGTAAATTCAAGAAGATTGAAATCCTACCAACCAACTTTTCAGACCACAAAGGTATAAAACTAGAAATAAATTGTACAAAGAAAGCAAAAAGGCTCACAAACACATGGAGGCTTAACAACATGCTCCTAAATAATCAATGGATCAACGACCAAATAAAAATGGAGATCCAGCAATATATATGGAAACAAATTACAATCACACAAAGCCCCAACTTCTGTGGGACGCAGCAAAAGCAGTCTTAAGAGGAAAGTATATAGCAATCCAGGCATATTTAAAGAAGGAAGAACAATCCCAAATGAATGGTCTAATGTCACAATTATTGAAATTGGAAAAAGAAGAACAAATGAGGCCTAAGGTCAGCAGACAGAGGGACATAATGAAGATCAAAGAAGAAATAAATAAAATTGAGAAGAATACAACAGAAGAAAAATTCAATGAAACCAAGAACTGGTTCTTCAAGAAAATAAACAAAATAGATAAGCCTCTAGCCAGACTTATTAAGAGAAAGAGAGAGTTAACACACATCAACAGAATCAGAAACGAGAGAGGAAAAATCATGACGGACCCCACAGAAATACAAAGAATTATTAGAGAATACAATGAAAACCTATATGCTAACAAGCTGGAAAACCTAGAAGAAATGGACAACTTCCTAGAAAAATACAACCTTCCAAGACTGACTCAGAAAGAAACAGAAAATCTAAACAGACCAATTACCAGCAATGAAACTGAATCGGTAATCAAAAAACTACCCAAGAACAAAACCCACAGGCCAGATGGTTTTACCTCGGAATTTTATCAGACATACAGAGAAGACATAATACACATTCTCCTTAAAGTTTTCCAAAAAATAGAAGAGGAGGGAATACTCCCAAACTTATTCTATGAAGCCAACATCACCCTAATACCAAAACCAGGCAAACACCCCACTAAAAAAGAAAACTACAGACCAATATCCCTGATGAACGTAGATGCAAAAATACTCAACAAAATATTAGCAAACCTAGTTCAAAAATACATGAAGAGCATCATACACCATGACCAAGTGGGATTCATCCCAGGGATGCAAGGATGGTACAACATTCAAAAATCCATCAACATCATCCACCACACCAGCAAAAAGAAGGACAAAAAACCACATGATCATCTCCATAGATGCTGAAAAAGCATTTGACAAAATTCAACATCCATTCATGATAAAAACTCTCAACAAAATGGGAATAGAGGGCAAGTACCTAAACATAATAAAGGCCATATAATATAAACCCACAGCCCACATTATACTGAAGAGCGAGAAGCTCAAAGCTTTTCCTCTGAGATCAGGAACAAGACAGGGATGCCCACTCTCCCCACTGTTATTCAACATAGTACTGGATGTCCTACCCACGGCAATTAGACAAAACAAAGAAATACAAGGAATCCAGATTGGTAAAGAAGTTAAACTGTCACTATTTGCAGATGACATGGTATTGTACATAAAAAAAACCTAAAAACTCCACTGCAAAACTATTAGAACTAATATTGGAATTCAGCAAAGTTGCAGGATACAAAATTAACACACAGAAATCTGTAGCTTTCCTATACACTAACAAAGAACTAATAGAAAGAGAAATCAGGAAAACAATTCCATTCACAATATCATCAAAAAGAATGAAATACCTAGGAATAAACCTAACCAAGGAAGTGAAAGAGCTATACCCTGAAAACTACAAGACACTCTTAAGAGAAATTAAAAAGGTCACTAATAAATGGAAACTCATCCCATGCTCGTGGCTAGGAAGAATTAAAACCATCAAAATGGCCATCCTGCCCAAAGCAATATACAGATTCGATGCAATCCCTATCAAAATACCAACAGCGTTCTTCAATGAACTGGAACAAATAGTTCAAAAATTCATATAGAACTGCCAAAGACCCCGAATAGCCAACGCAATCCTGAGAAGGAAGAAAAAAGTGGGGGGGTGTCCCGGCCTGCGGGACGAACATGGAGTGTGCCAGAGACGCCTGCAGAAATGAAACAAGCAAGGGACACAAAGAACGACCTGCAAGACAGGATGTCTGATCAAGCTGGCCAAGTTTATTGTTTGTAGGCTTAATTTATACAGGTCAGCAAGGAAGGGGTGGGTCAAAAGGCAATTGGACCTTAGGTGACGCTGGTGGGAAGGTGTAAAGGGGTGATTGGGCTTTGGTTGGCGCCGGTGGGAGCAGAGAACCCAGAAGAGAAGCAGGGAGTTTGCCATTTTGTGGGTGGGGGCTCTTTGGTCTCCGGCAGGAGGGATCTCACTCCCCAACTTCTAGCTCTACTACAAAGCCACAGTAATCAAGACAAATTGGTACTGGCACAAGAACAGAGCCATAGACCCGTGGAACAGAATGGTGACTCCAGACATTAGCCCACATATATGGCCAATTAATATATGATAAAGGAGCCATGTACATACAATAGGGAAATGACAGTCTCTTCAACAGATGATGCTGGCAAAACTGGACAGCTACATGTAAGAGAATGAAACTGGGTCACTGTCTAACCCCATACACAAAAGTAAATCTGAAATGGATCAAAGACCTGAATGTAAGTTATGAAACCATAAAACTCTTAGAAAAAAACATAGGCAAAAATCTCATGGACATAAACATGAGTGATTTCTTCATGAACATATGTCACCAGGCAAGGGAAATGAAAGCAAAAATGAACAAGTGGGACTATATCAAGCTAAAAAGCTTCTGTACACAAAGGACACCATCAATAGAACAAAAAGGTATCCTACAGTATGGGAGAATATATTCATAAATGAGAGATCTGATAAAGGGTTGACATCCAAAATATGTAAAGAGCTCACACACCCCAACAACAAAAAGCAAATAATCCAATTAAAAAATGGGCAGAGGATCTGAATAGACAGTTCTCTAAATAAGAAATTCAGATGGCCAACAGACACATGAAAAGATACTCCACATCACTTGTCATCAGAGAAATGCAAATTAAAACCACAATGAGATATCACCTCACACCAGTAAGGATCGCCATCATCGAAAAGACAAACAACAAATGTTGGCAAGGTTGTGGAGAAAGGGGAATCCTCCTACACTGCTGGTGGGAATGTAAATTAGTTCAACCATTGTGGAAAGCAGTATGGAGGTTCCTCAAAATGCTCAAAATAGAAATATCATTTGGCCCAGGAATTCCACTTCTAGAAATTTACCCTAAGAATGCAGCACTCCAGTTTGAAAAAGACAGATGCACCCCTATGTTTATCACTGCACTATTTACAATAGCTAAGATAGGGAAGCAACCTAAATGTCCATCAGTAGATGAATGGATAAAGAAGATGTGGTACATATACACAATGGAATATTATTCAGCCATAAGAAAAGAACAGATCCTACCATTTGCAACAACATGGATGGAGCTAGAGGGTATTATGCTCAGTGAAATAAGCCAGGCCGAGAAAGACAAGTACCAAATGATTTCACTCATATATGGAGTATAAGACCAAAGGAAAACTGAAGGAACAAAACAGCAGTAGAATCACAGAACCCCGAATGGACTAATAGTTACCAAAGGGAAAGGGACTGGGGAGGATGCGTGGGAAGGGAGGGACAAGGGTGGGGAAAAAGAAAGGGGGCATTACGATTAGCATGTATAGTGTAGGGGGGGCACGGGGAGGGCTGTGCAACACAGATCAGACAAGTAGTGATTTTAAAGCATCTTACTACGCTGATGGACAGTGACTGTGAAGGGGTATGTGTGGGGGACTTGGTGAAGGGGGGAGCCTAGTAAACATAGTGTTCTTCATGTAATTGTAGATTAATGATACCAAAATAAAAAAAATAAAATAAAGAAAATAAAAAGAACACTACACCTAGGTAAAAGGAAAAATAAAAGCATTTGCAAGGTTTTTTTTTTTTTTTTACCTATTTACATACAATACATAAGAAAACTCTAGAAAAAATAATTAGTGTGAGATAAATGGTCCTGCGTGTTTGCAAGGTTTTACCAATTTCTCTGAAGTGATTCCATACTGGGTTTAAATCAATGGAAGTTTGCACTATTAACACCAATGTTAGGAAAATAGTGCAAAAAAAGACACACCTAGAGTGACAACAAATACTTACAATGGGATCCTAAAAAGGATTTAAATAATCCAAAAGAAGTTAGGCAATGGTGAACAGAGAAAAAATGTGTGGGGACAAAGAGAAATCAAAGAATAAGATGATACAACTAAATCCAGTCATATCTGTAATTACTTCATATGTTATTGGACTAAACACACAAAAGTAAGTGCAGAGATTGTCAAATTGGACAGAACAAAGCATGACATATCTACATCCTGCACAAAAGAAAAACATTTTAAATGAAAAACAATTATAAGTTGAATGTAAATGATGAAAATGAACATAATACCTCATGCAAACTGTTAAGTATAAGGCAAGAATAGTCATATTAATATCAGATAAAATGTACTTTAAACCAAAGATACTTGACAGAGATAAAGAGGGATATTTCATAATGATAAAAAGACCAATTCAAGAAGACAAAAAAAATCATATCCTTAAAATCACATGACTAAAAGAATTGATGTAATTAAAAGATAATTCTGTAGTCATTTTTTAATATTTTAACACTCCTCTCTTTTAATAGACCAACTAGATAAAATATTAGCAAACACATAAACGATATAAGTGATATGAAAAAAGAAGAAAAGACATAAGAAGGTACAAAAATGGAATGATGTAAAATCCTCTTTATTGGCAGATAACAATTGTTTACACAGAGGAATCTATGATATTTACAAAACATTACTGGAATAAGTGATTTTAACAATGTCACAGAACACAGGGTTCATTTACAAAAATAAACATCCATGTTTATATATTAGCAGTAAAGAAATGGAAAATAGAACTAAAATTTTCATTCTTTTGCTGTCACCAACCATCTAAACTAAGATGTATATTTAGCAGAAGATATATAAAAATATGTAGTTGGAGTGCAGTGAAAATTATATAATACTACTCAGAAATATTAAAGAAGAACTAAATAATGAAAAGATATACTGTTTGGAATTCAATATTGTTGATAGTTATTATTCTAAAATTGGTCAACAGACTTAAGCATTTCAAATCATATTTACAAAGTTTTATTGTAACATTTTGTTAGCTAATCCTAAAATTAATGTGGGTATGAAAATGACATTAACTATCAAAATAACTTTTCAAGGACAAATTTAGAGGCCTTATACTATGTTACTTCAAGCTTTACTATAAATCTACACTAATCAAAAGAATATGACAGTTACATAAAGATAGACATATAGAGCAATTAAACATAATAGTGAGCCCCAAAATAGACTTATTCCATCATGTGATTTTCAATAAAGATGCTGAAAGAGTCTAATGGGAAATGAAAATTTTTTCAACAAATTGGTGTTATAATATTTGGATATATATGAAAAATGTAAACTTCTACCTCACAGTATACATAAAAATTAATTTAAGATACATGCAAGATCCAAATTTATTAGCTAAATTTATGAAGTTTTTAGAATAAAAAATACATTACATTCATGACTTGGAGGCAAGCAAATATTTCTTAGGTTACAAATAGCAAAAAATAAAAAATAAAAATGATAAACTATACTCCACTGAAATATAAAACTTCTGCTTATGAAAAGACCCTTAAGAAAATGAAAAATAGTCACAAAAATGCATCTGACCAAGACTGGTATCCAGCACTTATGAATAACTTATACAATGAAATACTATATAGATAAAAGCCTCAAATAAATAATGGGCAAAATATTTGAAGAGAGTTCACAAAGCAAGATAAATGAATAACTAATAATCACATGAAAATTGTTTCAATATAATTCATCATGGAAATGTAAATTAAAACCACAGTGAGCTCCACTACACATTCACCAGAATATTTAAAATTAAAAACACTGGTAATACCAAAGGATAACAAGAATGTAGAGGAACCAGAACTCTTATACTCTGCTGGTAGTAGTGTAACATGCTAAAAGCCACAATGCACATTCCAGAAAGGTCAAAAGGACAAATCACAGACTCTAACAAATGTTAATGAGAGTGTGGTACAACCACTGTTTCATCCATTGTTGGTGGGCTTGACAGTATGACCAGTTTGAAAAACTGAAGATGAATTAACAAATGCCCTATAACCTAGGTATTTCTCTCCTGGGAATAGGCACATATATTTAGGAAAAGATGTATACAAAAATGCATATAGTAGTAATACTGATAATTGTTAATAAATGTACATATATTCAAATGCTCATTAATAAAAAAAAGATTAAAAGCTGCAAAACAGCATACAGAAATGAAAATGAATGAATTACAACTACATACAATTTCATGGATGACTCTTAAAAAGATAATATTGAGTAAAATATGTTGGAAAATAAAAGAATACATACAACATAATTCCATTTGCAAGATTTAAAATCAATATAAACCAGCCTATGTTGTTAGAAGTTAGAGTGGTCACACTTGGAAGTTAGTGAAAGTGGGCAGAAGAGAGACCTTTGGAAAGCAAGCAATACTCTATTTGATTGTTTATTAAACAGGTGTACCCATTTTGTGAAAAATCATCAAGCTCTATCCTTAAAACTTAGTACATTTTTCTGAAGATACGTTTTACCTCAATATATTTTACTTTAGAAAAAAAGTATTAGGAGTAATGTCATCAAATGGGTGGGAGAGGAAGCTTCAAGGTGTCATTCCCTGGTAGATAGATCATTTAACAGCAGAAATTGTCAGAACCAACTTTCTCAGAACTCTGAAAATAGTCAAAAGTTTGCAACCAAGCAAAATAAGAAAAAAGCAACTTGAAAATGGTAGAAAATCACCATGGTTCTTTTGACTTGCTCTTGCCCACCCCCTGCCCCTGTATAGCAGATCTTGAAGCAGCAGATGTCAAATGAAGAACTCTAGTCTCTGGACCTTTAGGCAGCAGAGCAGATCTTATTCTTAAATTATTATGTATACCTGTTTAAACCTGTCTGGGGCTGATGCAAGCTGTTCCCCTTTGGTCAAGCTAACTTGGGACTCAGTGCAGAAAAGTCGTAGACAATGCTCAAAAACACTGCAAGGTGAACTAACAATTTACAAATGCCTAGGGCAACAGATTACAGTTAAAATATGTATTTAACCACCTAATATCCTGGAGGAAAAGCTTGGGGGATTCTTTGGGAAATTAGGACATTCACAAGCATCCACGCATATAGTATATCTTAGAAAGTCACATGCATACACAGGGCAAGACACGCACACATAAAAGACCTGAGAAAACTTAACGCTTTTTACCTTGAGCTGACCCCTAGTGTTAGTGCAAGCCTGGCTAAGTATTGGAGTACCCCAGCACAGAGCTGATCTGCAAAGACTAGGGGGGAGGTGTTTGTTCTCTTTACTTTTTTTCTTTCCTTCTTTTCTTTTTCTTGAGAACTCCTGATGTTCAAGGAATTCTCTATTAAAACATTAACTGAACATAAGCTAAAGGAACAGAAATTTCACTGGCCACATATTTGCAAAAGTATGTCATAAAATTTACTAAATAAATGGACTACTATAGCCTTTAACAACTGATAAAATGGCAAAATCTGGAATAGGGACATAATTTGATTTCCAAAGATACCCCTTAAAAATATTCAAATATACACTTTTTAACAACAACAACAAAATCAGAAGGTATACAAAGAAGCAGAAATGTATGGCTCATTAAATAGAACAAACAAAAGAAATGAAATAGAACAAAGCAAAAAAGAATGACAGAAACCATTACTGAGTCAACCCAGAGACTGGACATACTAGAAAAAGACTTTAAATCAATTGTCTTAAATACACTTAAACATGCTTAAAAGAGCTAAAGAAAATTTTGGACCAAGAACTTAAGTAAATCAGAAAAAAAATGGTATTGGAACAAAAGGAAAATATCAGTAAAGCAAAAACATTTAAAAATTATCTGAATTAGTGCTGGAACTGAAAAGTATAAAAACTAAAATGAAAAATTCAGTGGAGTAGTTCAACAGCTGATGGGAGTGGGCAGAAGTAAATTTGAAGATACGATAATTAAAATTATCAAGTCTGAGGGGCAGAAAGAAAAAAGAATGAAGAAAAGTGAACAGAACCCAAAGGACCTAAAGGACATTATTAACTAGTCCAACATTCACATTATTAGAGAAAGAAGCAGAGAGAATATATAAAATAATGGCTAAAGGCTGAAAAAATCCTAAATTTGATGAAAATATATAGATCTACAAACCCAAGAAAAACAATGACTCCAAATAGGATGAACTCAAAAAGACTCATATCAAAACACATTATAATCAAACAGCTAAAGAAGAAAAAAGAATCTTAAAAACATCAAGAGAAAAAGAATCAGCAAACACAAGAGATCCTCAGTAAGATTAACAGCTAATTTCTCATCAGAAGCCATGGACATAGGAGGTCAATATGATATATTTAAAGTGTTGAAATAAAAAACTGTCTAGATATAATTCTATATCTGGCAAATATGTCTTCGAGAAATGAAAGAGAAATTAAGAGATTCCTAGACAAAAATAAATAGAGAAATAAAAAGCTAAAAGAGTTCATTACCACTAAACCTGCCCTATAAGAAATCTTAAAGGAAGTCCTTCAGATTGAAATGAAAGGCACTAGACAGCAACTTGAAGCCATTTAAACAAATACTAAAAACATGAGCAAATATAAAAGACAGTATCACTGTATTTTTTGTGACTTCATTTATTTCCCGTGTGATTTAAAACATAAACACATAAAAATATAAATCTATATTATTGGACACACAATATATAAATTAGCATTTATCCAAAGAAGATAAACAAATGGACAATAATCACAAGGAATGATAGTAAGCATCGATAATTTTTAGGGAAATGAAAATCAAAACCACAGTGAGATATCATTTCACACTTTTTAGTATAGCAATAATTAAGAAAAAAACCCAGAAAATAAAAAGTGTTGGTGAGGTTGTTGAGTAATTGGGATCCTTGTACTTTGCTGCTGGCAACATAAATGCTGCACCTTCTGTGGAAAACAGTTTGGTCCAGATAGTTAAATATAGAATTATCATATGGCCTAAAGTTCACAGCAATTTCATGGCAGGGTTCTGAAACCATCACCTTCTAGAGCCCATTTATGCTTAATGATATAAATTATCTACTACTTAAAAGTAATACACGATTTTTCTCTTTTAGGAATAAGTTTTCCTTATTTCTTTTTCTTTCTCATCATGTTTGGCAAATCTGCAGAAAAGTCAAATCACATGGAATGGTATGAAGGAATAGTCAGATACTAAGAATCAGTTATAAATGATCAGGAGATGAAGCCTGGGCTGTAAATGTCTATGAATTCACACTGCAGCTCTATTATTCTTTTATTTTCCATTGTAAAGATGGATTTAAGCATTTATCATCTACTGCCGGGAGTGTTTTCCTTACTGCCTGGCTCAGCTCCTCTCATTCTATCTTTAATACATTGCATCAAGAAGAATCTCTCTGAAAGTAAGTCTGACTGTGTCACCCCCCTGTGTCATACCTATCCATATATCCCCCAAAACGAAAGTAACACTCAGTGCCTTAGCATGGCAGAAAAAAAGCATTCTGCAACCCAGAACATCACAGAACTATCCTGTCTTGCCAATGGGTTTCAGCCCTGGGCACATTTGCTATGGATTCAATGTGACCAAAGAAAATGACAGCAAAATGTTCTTGGAGTGAAAGGGCTATACCCAACTTTATTCTCACTGTGGCAGGTCAGTCACTAAAATTCCAATCACTCAGAGCGAGTCTGCATGCAGCAAGCCAGTGTCTGCCTCTGGGCCCCTCTGTCTGCACAGCCATCCTCTGGGCCCCTCTGTCCACACAGCCATCCTCCGGGCCTCTCTGCACAGTCGTCCCACACAGTCGTCCTCTGGACCTCTCTACACAGTCGTCCCGCAGAGCCGTCCTCTGGGCCTCTGTCCTTGGTGCTGCCACCACTCCAGCCTCTGCTCTCCTCTCCTGCAGCCTTGCAGCCCTGCCACTGTGTTGTGTGCAGAGCATTGGGCAGAGCTCTTTATATAGAGTCAACAGCCATGTATTGCCCCACAGGTGTGCAGTAAGCTAGTCAGCCACAGCCAGGTGAGAATCCTGGCCACAGGAACTCTCATTTTATCCACATACCCACATAGTTTGTGCTTAGTAAATAAAAACATACTCAATGGATTATTAGTGGTTCCTACCAAAGGAGAGAAAAGAAAAGTAAGCATAATAGTAGGAGTAATTCCCTTACTTTATATATTTTTTCTGAGCACTGTCTCTGTGCAGGAAATTGAAAGGGAGAAGGGGAAGATGTTCAAACCTCAGTTAGGTGCCTCTTCTGCCATATCCTTGCCCCAACCTTTAAGAACCCGAGAACCTAGCAGAGAACACAAGGCTTATACAGAAAAAACCAGTGGCTAGGAACTGATAGATGTGTTGAGGACTTCAGTAAGAGGAGATTCATTTTTCACCTTGGGAACTCCAAGAAAGCTACAGACATTCGGTCTGGGCCTTGATGAAGGAGTAAGTCAGGTGAGAAGAGACAGACAGGTCTCCAGCCCTTGGGTAGAGGCCCTCTTCTGTGAAGTTCAGGGAACAGGCCCAGGCTGCCATTCTACTTGACTGTGTAACACCGAGCATGTGAGATTCAGCAATAAGCTGTAGCTTGGAGCACCAGTGTGGCTAGCTTTGATTGCTAGTAAAAGAAATTGGAGCTTTCTCTGTGATGATTGAGGCCCCAGCTAATTAACTGCAAAGCCTGTTCCCTGGCTGCTTCCTCTCCCAACCTGCCCTCCTTATCTGCAATTCATTCAGACTCACTCACTCTCTGCTCCTTCTGCATACTCCTGCCCCCAACTCCATGACAATAAGCTTCAGTCAATTTCTTGCTACCAAAGGAAACTGATCCCCAAAACTATTCTTCATGTTGCTTTATACTTCCCTACCCTTGGACTTTTCTCCCCAGGAGGCTAGGAAAAAGGAAAATGAATGCCTATCTATAGTTAGATACTCATTCTAAGCATGGTTCTTCTACTTATAGAAGATAGGTGACCCAGGGCAAATTACTTAACCCTCACTGAGCCATCTGCAAAATGGTGATAATAATTTTTATCTTAAAGAAATGCCATGAGGATAAAATAAAATGCTTAAGCTTCTAGTTCATAGATGCTTCATGAAGTGTTCATTGTCTTTCCACTCCATCCCCAAGCTCAATTAGGTCAAATTTTGGGCCCTAACTTCCTCCTTTTCCCAGCCTTCAATTAAGGGCAGCTTAATGAATTCTCTACTATGATCATTACTAACTCTCCTGGCTTCTTTCTCAGAGGCCAGGAAAGAGTATTACACAGCAAGTCTTAAAGGCTCCTTTTTAAACTTAAACTAGACTCATTGGGGAGGCTAAAAGCTAAAGATTTGACTTGTTCTGGCCTTTAAGCTAACTAACATTAGAAACTGCCTGTGTAACACTGGAGGAGAAAGGAGAATGCTTTAATCAGTCTAAGCCTGGAGGAAAAGTAATTGCAAATTTATGGAGACAAAAACAGGTGTGTGAAATGGTGTGTAATGGAGCTTGCCACAATCTCTCAGGACATAGTTCCTGGTCAGGAGCGGTCATGCTAGAAAAGAATTAAGAGTATATCTTCGCAAGTTTGTGTCACAGGAAGTATATTATTTATTCAACACACAGAAAGCCAGTGGAGGCCCTGACAATTGCAGTCCAGGCTATCTGATTTAAGTTTGGCTGAAGTGTCATGTAGAGACTTAATCACAGAAGGCCGAGTCTCACCAAGTACCCATGTGGATCAGATGGAAGTCTTTCCTCATCCCAGCATCAGAGTACAGATAACAGAGGGTGGCTGGTGGAGGAACATCTCGTTACTTGAATCAGGAAAAGTTGTCAATTCCTGACTTCTGAGATCCAAACTACAACGAGAACATTCCTGCACCCAGAAAAGCTGCTGGACGGGTAGATCTCTTCATCCTTTGTACCAAGTGGGGATGCATCTTCCCGAGCCTAAAACGACACTACCTATTCCTGCCAAGGTTTGCTTAGGTAACCTTGCATCTGCACTGTTTCATAGAAACACAGAATATTAGCGGTGAAGGAATGAGTCTAAGTATCTCATTTCTGAAGGAGGAAAATGAAACCCAGAAAAGGTGTAGTTTATCAAGATCACAGAGATATTGAAAAAAAAAGCCTGTGTGACACGAATGTATGTCTCCTGACTCCCAGAGTGTAAACTTTTTTATATTTACTGAAATACAGTTGGTGAGTAATGCTACATTTATTAATGGTATTTACATTTTGGTAATGTAATGGTAATTACATTTTGATGGTAAAAAACAAACAGTAGTATTTGTCTCCAAAGTACTAAGCCATGTGTGCATAAAGCTATTTTGTCCAGCCAGCTCAACCCCTCTGGTGCACAAAAATTCTCAATTATAGTGTAGGTTGGTCATGGGGATAGTAGTACAGCATTGAGAACATAGCCTATGATTCTGCAATATCTTCCTGTGTTGACATAGAGTAACTGTACTAATTGAGGTGAGAATTTCATAATATGGGTAACTGTTACACTACTGTGTTTATTGGAAATGAATACAAGATTGTACATGAACAATACTTCAATAAAAAAGTCTAATTTAAAGAAGTTTTATCATTTAAAAAATTTTGCCTATAGTTAAAAATTTTAATATCTTAATGATCAGTTGGTACCATGTTCTTTATAGCTTACTTTTAATAAAGTTAATAAGAAATAAAGGCCAAGAGAGGGCTTTGATATTTACTGAGGAAATAAGCATAAGACTCTATACCTTAATTCATAAAATGATTAAGAGGATGCCCAGAAATATGACTAAAGTACCAGCCCAATAAATAAATAAGAAATCAATTTTAATTATTTTTCAAGTAATTAACATTCAAAATCCTTGGTTCCAACCCTTCTACTTCCATACTACATTCAAACTTTCAAAAGTTAAGGGGCTCTTATGGGTCACTTTTGATGAACAAGTGTTTTTAATGGTTCTTTGGTGGCCAGATAACTGCAAACCTCCCCTTTATATTCATCAAAATGCCTCTGATATGCTGTTGGGCAGATGAAAGGTTTCACTTTCCCCCCTGGTCTTGGCCTATTTGCATACCAATGGATGTTTACCATGACAGAGCCTCTGGTCAATCTGGGGTGGAGAGTGGAGAGTGGCAGCCATTTTCTCCTCCCTTCCATTCTTGGTGAGTAATTGGTCTGTTTTCCACCAGTCACCAGGGACTCGCCTGGATAGGTCCTCCCAGAGGGGCAGGCAAGAGAAGGGAGTGGGCAATGCAGGCACAAAGGATGGAGGAAGATGGATTGCTAGAGAGGAAGGACTAGGGAGCAACACGTCAGCCAGAGAGATGGATGGAGGGCCGTGCTAGTTGGGGGCCAGAGAGGAAGGACTTGGGAGCAAGCCAGGGGAAGCCAAGTCAGAGGCTGAGCTGTGAGCAGTGAAACCCTTTCTCCCAACTTGCCCTTTCCCTTGTCCTCCTTTGGTTTTACTGGTTCATAGAGAACTTCTCCAGGTGAGGAACCCCCTTCCTCCCAGAACTACATATGCTCAAGCTTATCGCTACTCAAATTACTTTTTAGTATAGCTAAAGAAAAATCCAATAGCTTTGAATATACTTAAATATGAAGAGCTTTAGGTATGAAAATCTCCAGAAGGCTTCAGAGTTGAATAGAAGGTTGGTGGCAGGAAAAGGGGGAAAGAGGGAAGCAGTGATATTCCAATCATTCTTATCTTTGACTCATACACATTAAGCACATGGATGTATGTCTGTTTAGCTATCTGCCTGCCATCTCTCTACTTTGCTATTATATCTCTATCTAATAAGAAACTATGGACAAAGAAAAAAGAAGTGGCCTACTTCCTATAGTCATTTCCATCCCAGCCCCAAGGAAGGACATTTCCAAATACCAGGCACCTACCCCTGGTGTGAATGCAATATAATAAATATTTGCAGATCATTGGCTGCCTGGTGCTGGCTCAATTGCTTTCACAATACAGGCTGTTGAGGTACATATTAATGCATATTTCAAACCAGCTGAATATATAAGGCAGAAGTCCTGTTTATGAGCAGTCTCAGTCTCAGTGTGCTCACCCTTCCATCCCACCCCACAAGTTATTAGAAGCAAAGAGCTGTTCCATACTGGTTCAGATTTTCCAAGGAGATAAAGCCATCCTTGCTTTACATATTCTCTCATAATGTTGCTGCATTAGAACTGTAAGCTTATTTCTCCTGGATTTTAGCAAAGAACCATTTATAAATTAACACCATTTGTAGTTCTGTAAGACTTAAGTTTTTAAAAAAATAACTTACATAACTTCTGTATTTCTTGGTGCCTGGAAAGTGGTAAGTGCTCATTCATTGAATGAAATCCAGCTTTGTGCTCATTTTCTGCTAAGTTGAGGTCATTGTGACAGAATTCAGTCACTCTCCTCTATGAAAATTACATAGTTTTTAGCTTCTGATTAAATGACATCACTTTGTATTCCTACTCTACATGTTCCCCCTGCACATTCTCACCCAGCAGCATGGCTCTCACTCCCACGGGAATGACTTTTAATTCAGTATCTCCAGCTAAAACTTCTGTCTTCAGCTCCATGATTGTGTATTGAGTTGCCTGCTATACATCTCTGCCTAAAGGACCCATGGGTACCTCAAAGCTAACATGTCCAAAGATTAATTCATCACCTTGCACCTTCTCCCCACCATTACACACACATTCACATATTCTCTACCGATCCATCTCTGGTGTTTCCTGTCTCAAAGTATGGCACTATAATCCATCTAGCTGAACAAGTTAGAAGCCAGAAAGCTTGCCTAGCCTTTCTGTCTCTCAAAATCTAGTGAAGCCTTTTCTCTCAGTGGCCCCAGTCTCTATTCTTTCAGAACAGAGTTTCAACTTCTGACTTCTCCTCACATTGATGTCTACCTCCCTCTTCAGGCATATCCCCCATGAATGAATTCATTTTCTTAAGCATATTATAGTCTAGTGCATCTCTCTTCTTTTCCATAAGTGCTTTCTTTCCACTTCCCAAGTATTGCCCTGTGAACACTTAGGATTTAAATCAAATGTCATTTTCTCTATGAGACTTTCCATTTTTAATTGTCCTATATTTCTTGCATGTGTCACTCTTGTAGCACTACACACACTGTACAGTTGATCACTCATTAATATTTCTTTCTCTCACATGCATTGCAAAATATGGAATCACTTCCCATTCTTTCCCATTTCTCCAGCACCAAGCTTGTTTGCAGTAGGTATTCAATAAATGCTACTGATAACCAAATGAATAAATGATGTAGGGTTAAGGTCTAGTAGGTGGTCACAGGGGTAAAGAGTAGGGAGCCGTCTTCCTGGGGTGACAGCTCAGATAGACTGAGGGGCAGAGTTAGTTGGAAGCATATGCCTCAGATGATCACTCAGTCCCGCAGTCACCTAATAAATGGTATTAACTGTAATAAACGTTTGCTCTATGATTCTAGTAAAATAAGAAGTATTTGACAACAAAATGTGGACTAAAGCATTATATACTGGTAGGTTAAATGAATACATTACATGACATATATGTTTAATCTATGACATGACCATGGTTTGAAGACAAACATGTCTTTGGTCCAACACATTTGGTTAAAAAGCTAAATGATAGATCCCCAATTTACTATTCCCCTTAAGATACCATCATATTAATATCTATGAATTCCTATGAAGGCTCTAAAGTGTATCTCTATTTTAAAACTTGCTATTTTATTTTCCTTAAGTATAATGTGTTATTCTTTCAAGTTTCAAAGCTGCAGGTGTAAAGAGTGCCTACTACTTCTATTATTCTGGGATTGGGTGAACTAGTCACCATTTCCTTCATCCATATAATTATGATTTTATGACTTGCATCATATGGTCCTGCCAATTAAATGCTGGCCCCAGTAGTTTCTCAATTTCATCCTTGACTACCTTCCTAATTCTTGGGTGGATGCTAGTTTACTTCCTCCAGTAATTTTTCTATAATTTATTTTTTAGTTAGATCCAGAATACCTGGAGTGCTAACATCAGGTGAACTAGTATTATTTTAGAAAACAAAATGAGGGTGAAAATCTTACATAGTAAAGATGGGAGTCATCCATTTAATTCCTGCTTGTTTTTTAATTATGCTTGAGCAATTTTTGTTTGTTGTGTTTTCTTTGTTTCAATTATGGCCTCATGTGTTCTATAATTTTTGTTTTCATATAAGGAATAGGTGGTTGTTTAAATGTCTTGCATTTTTGGAGGAAAAAATTGGGGATAAAGGAAGAAGGATGTTTAATAGGACTAAAAAGTTGATTTCTTGACTTTGCTATTTAATTCATTTCTACTATGCAAAATTTGAACATGTAGTAGTAAACAAACAGACATAGGTCTTTCTCATAAAAAAATAAACATGCTCATAAGTGTATAACTACTACTTGTACTAAGTACAATGAAAGAGCAGGGTATCAAGTTAAAGGATTAAAAATTGTCTACTTGAGACTAGGAGTCCAGGAAAGCCTCTCTGAAGAAATGATGTCATTTAGAGATTTCAACTGGAATAACAAAAATAAGAATAGGAAGGAAAGCATTCCAGTCAGGGAACCCCATTGGAAAGGATCCTGGACTGGAAAAATTCTTGGTCCAACTAAGTTGCAGAGAACATTTCAATATGCTTAAAGCCTCATGACAGAAGAAAGCAGCAGCATGAGATGAGATGAGCTGAGAGATGAAATTGCAATGGTGGGTTGTGGCCAGAAATACATCATAGGCATTACAAGTGCAGTGGAAATCTCCGGAAGGATTTACACATAAGAATGGCATGATAAAATTTATGTTTTAAAATACCAGTCCAGATGCTTGGTAGACTGATGTGTTGGTAGATAAGGGTAGATAAAGAAAAATCAGTTAAAAGATTATTGCAGTAATTAGGAAATAAATGATGGTAGTGTGGATAAGAAATGCTACAGGAAAGATGAAGATGAGGTCTTGAGAAAACTATCCAGCTGTATAACATGGATCTTAAAAGCACCAACTTCCTGAGATAAAAAATATTGTAAAAAAAAATGAGCCCTTTAAAGCACAAAGGACAGTTCTGGCTCATAGAAAACATATGTGTTTATTATTACTATTTCAACTCTTGTTTTTTTTTAACTTCAACTCTTATGATTACTACTGTTTGGAGCTGTTTGGTTTGGTTTTAGGGGTGGTGTTTGGATGCCAGTGAGGGAGACTAGATTCATCTGTTTTATAATTTATCAGTTTAGAAAGAAATTTGATAGAATTATATTATGGGGTCTTAGGAGGTGATAGTTACAATGATGGCAGGTGACGTTTAATGGGTGTTGAAAAGGAGAATGAAACAGTTGACTTTTTTTTATTTTAATGATTAATTGACTCAAGGACTTCATCATCTTTTTCTTTACCTGTCTGCCCTCCAGGAAGTTTCTTCAGTAATTCTAGGACTTGAAGTCTCATTCTCTAAGTGTAATACGAATACCATATTCTCTACTGATGATGGAAATATCTCATTCATGGAAATTGTCCTAGAATCTCTTGGAATGTCAGTTACAAGGGGACTTGGAGGTAATTTGGCCTAGTTCTCTTGGTGGCAAATGGAGAGGCAGACACTGAGAGCAGAAAGTGCTGAGACTCTTCAGAGGTTCAGAGGTACTTGATTGTGTGTTGGGAATGCCCTGGATGGGGTATCACAGTGAACCAAGGTCAAGCTCTGTATCTGTCATCACCATGTGATGTTGGGCAAATTCCTTAACCTTCTGAGGCTCAATTTCCTTGTTGTAAAAGGACAATCCTAATACCCTGCCTAGCTAAAGAGTTGTGGTAAGGAATGAATGAATTGATGCACATAAAAGCATTTCATGAACTATAAAGTATATTTGTTATCATTCCTTTTCAACATTTGTAATCACCAAAGCAACAGATGGGCATAGCAATTCAATTGTTTGTCTAGAGGTAGTTAGTATACTCTTGGTTATGGTGCTCAAAAATTAGGATAAATCTATTGGGAGGCTATGTTCTGAATGTATGAATAACTTCCACAGGTAAGCTAAAAATCTTCAAGTACATGGTTCCTGAATTCTTAAGATGTTTAAATCTTAATACAATCTTGGGCAATAGTATTATTACTTACACTTTACTATAAGAAAATAGGCCCAGTTTAAGTAACCACAGCAATTAACAAAACCAATATAAGGTCACACAGCCCTTAGGTAGCAAAGCCTTATTTAAAACCATGATTTACTTTGTTCAAAAAGCCAAAATGAACAGGGAGGGTATATCACCATCACAGAGATAAACTGACACAGTTTCTGGAAAAAAGGGTCCTTAAATTGACCACACTTGACTAGGAAACCAAAGGCACATTTTCGTTCTTCAGCGTATGTCAAAATGCAGCTGATATTGCAATTGAGCAACTGGGTGTAAAAATTACTGGTAAAAAACGCACTGCACATGGCAATTAATTGCCACAGGGGCCCTGCTGTATTTCACAGTGAAAGATTGACAGAGATGCTGCGACAAGGCTGAACCAGGAAATGACAATGCAAATGGGAAAGTGCCCTCTGCTGGTCAAGCCAGTGTCCTGCCCTTGTTCAACAGGACGTTATTCAAAGATGCAAATGAGATATTTTGAGCACTTTTATATTTATGACTTTATTACTCTGAGATGGTTGGGAGTTTTAATTTTGTGGTTAGCCCACCTGCTGTTTCTTTATTAAAACCTTAGTTCTGATTAATCAAAAATGCTCTTTGCAGTCAGGTCACATAGATTCCATAAAACAGGATGCACTCGTTTGCTCTGGATTTGGTGTGAGATTTATCTTTTAAAGATGCACACTGATTTATATGTGTGATCACAAGTCTGGCAGCGAATTAAAATATGACAGTAAGTGGGAAAGGTTCATGGCTTTCTGAATGTGATCATAAATAAGGGATTTCATGACCACATTGTTCTGTGTAATAGCCATATCTCTCATCCCCCATAAGCATACTGGGGTCACTCTATTGGTGGCAACCATGGTATACTAGTACTGGGTTTGCATAGCTTCACAAAATTGGCATCAAAAATCCACAATTCAATCACCTGTCTGTTTTTTATATATATGCCAATAAAGCATGTGAATTATTTGACACAACAGAAATGGTATCTTACCATCATCACTCAGATTTTTGCCTACTGGCAGTAGCCAAGAAAGCCAGCTTGGAGTTTTCTTCAATGGAGCTCCAAGAAACAGCAGGGACAGAGCCTAGATGTGAGATTCAGAGACAGGACAGCACAACATTGAAGCTGCTCAATAGAGAGTAGTGGAGAAAACACCTAAAGGGGATGAAAGCAGTGTTTATGTATATGTGTGTGTGTGTGTGTGTGTGTGTGTGTGTGTGTGTGTGTGTGTGTGTGTGTAGTAATATTCAAAGTATACATTAGATTCTAGTTTACTCTCAATTATTATTATTCAATACCCACATGAAAATGATACTCTGAGAAATTCCACATGCCAATTTAATACACAAGTCTCTTTTGTGGCAATTTCTAATATTCTCCCTCAAAACTAATATTATTTCAGACATACACATTATTAAATGTAATTTAATATCTAGAACTAAGAAACAGATGAGAGGTCCAAGGTCAAAAGAGTGGTGTTATTTAGATTTAATACAAGAATTACTTTATGAGATAACCTTTGCTGCTAAGATGTCAGAAGAGTCTCTTAGGGAAGAAACTTCTGTAATTACAGAAAGCAGTAAAGCAGAGCAGACAAACAGGAATCACAACTCTGTCTGCCATGTATGTTTAGGTAATTTCTTGACCTGTCTCAGTCTCAAGGTGTTATGGAAATAACACCTACCTCACTGGATTCTTTTAAGATTTAAACTTCATGTGTAAATGCCTAGCAGACAGTCAATATCACAAAATGTTAGTTTGAGTCTTCTTCTGTTTGACAAACTAATTCTAATGTTTATATGGAAAGACAAAGACCAATAATAGCCAACACAACACTGGAGACAAAGTCAGAAGACTGATGTTATTCAAATTCAGGATTTACTGTAAAGCTACAGTAATCAAGGCAAAATGGAAATGGTAAAAGAATATATCAATACAGCAGAAGAAAGAGCCCAGAAATAGAACCACAGAAACAGTCAACTTATTTTTAACAAAGGAGAAAAGGCAATCAATGGAGAAAGCATAACCATTTCAAAAAATGGTGCTGGAACCACTGGACATCCACATGCAAAACATTAATCTAGACTCAGACCTTCCACCTTTCACAAGAATTAATTCTAAATGGATCACAGACCTAAATGTCAAACATAAAACTTCTAGAAGATAACACAGGAGGCTATCTAGGGGACTTTGGGTTTGGCAATGGGTTTTTAAATACAGCACCAAAAACATGATTCCCGAGATAAAAAGATTAGACAAAGTTGAACTTCATTAAATTTAAATAATTCTACTTTACAAAAGACATACATAAGACAAACAAAATTCTAGCCATAGAGAGAAAATATTTGCAAAACATGTGTCTAATAAAAAACTTATCTAAAGTCAATAATAAGAATGCAATCAAGCCAATGAAAAAATTGGCAAAAGATCCAAACACCTCATCAAAAAAGATGTACAGATAGAAAATAAGCATATGAAAATGTACTCAATATCATATGTCATTAGGGAGTTGCAAATTGAAATACTGAAATACCTATTAGAGTGGCTAAAATGAAAAACACTGATAACACCAAATGCTGACAAGGATATGGAGCAAAAGCAACCAGAGTTCATTGCTAATGGGAATGCAAAATGTCACAGCCAGTTTGAAAGACATTTAGGCAGTTTTTAAAAGCTAATATAGTCTAGCAATCATGTTCCTAGGTATTTGCCATATAAGTTGGACATTCATGTCTACTCAAAAAAACTATATGTGAATATTTATAGCAGTTTTATTCATAATTGCCAAGAACTGGAAGCAACCAAAATGTTTTTCACTAGCTGAATTCATAAACTGTGGTACATCAAGACAATGGAATATTATTCAGCAATAACATAAATGAGCTATCAAGCCATGAAAAGACATGGAGAAATCTTAAATGCATATTGCTTAATGAAAGAAGCCAGTCTGAAAAGGCTGTTTTCTGTGTAATTCTAACTATAAGACATTCTGGAAAAGGCAAAACCATAGAGACAGTGAAAAGATCAGTATCATCAGGGGTTGGGTGGGGAGGAGGGATGAATAGGCAGAGCAACAGAGGATATTTAGGGCAGTAAAACTACTGTATGATAATGTACTAGTGAATGTGTAACATTATATATTTGCCAAAACTCATAGAATTATACAACATAAAAAATGAACTTTAATGTGAATTATGAATTTTAGTTAATAACATATTATTGTTCATCAGTTGTAACACATGCCATACTAAAAGAAATGCTAATAATAGAGAAAACTGGGGAAGGAGGGTGATATATGGGAATTCTGTACTGCCTGCTCAATTGTTCCATACCTACAACTACTCTAAAAATGAAGCCAGTTTTAAAAAAGAAAATGTCTTATCTCAAATGATCCTCTGAAACTCTCTGGCAAATAAGGTTCACACTATCATATTACAAATGGCAATACTGAACTGAAGTTCAAATATTAGTCAGTGATAGAAGAGCAAAGTGAATTTCTGACTTGTACTAAGGTAGCCATTTGAACTATAATGTCTCAGAAAGAGTCATCCAGTAAAAGTTAAAAACGTTGTGAAATATGGACAAACACGTTCTGAGAGTCTAGAGCTGTTCTGTCCGATATGCTATGAGGCACATCTTAATGTTCTGTCCTAAGGTGGCATCAGAATGCAGAGGGTAGAGAGCTCTCTCAAGAATATAGTTGGGAAGAAGAAACTTACCCTAAGAGAGGTAAGAACATAGATGAAGGATACTAGCTATAGGAGTAACTTTCCTATTATGCTATTTCTGTTATCCCTCTAATTACAATGTTTCCTGGTTATTAAAATAATTTGAATTCAACACTTACAGAGTTCTTGTAAAAGATGTGTATTTCTGAGTCCCAAATGAAGACCAACACATTATTCTCTGGGAGCAGATTCCAGAAATCTGTTGTTTAACAAGTTTCTCAAGTGATTCTTATATACAGTTCAAATTTTTTCCTTTAGCTGGAGAGAAAAAAAAAAAACCTTAAAATAAGAAGTGTGCATTTATTTTCAAAGTCCTTTTAGTGAGAAGAGGGTGTCCACACATCAATAGGTGTTGTAGATGATAATAGCATTAATGAGATGGAAATCACCTAGGCTCCCATGGCCTTCCATAATGAGAGAGAACATGCCTTTCTGTAGCTGCCTGGATGAGTGCAGATGTATGAGACAAAGAAGTGAAAGGGACAAAAACCTTTGGAACTATATAATACAACCATTGGAATAATAATACAAATGGAATAATGTATATTTTATACAATTTATTAAATATATTACATATAAAAATAATAATAGAAAGAAACTCGATGTTTCTTTATAATGTGTTCTTTTTCACACTGACTTCTACATTCATCATAATATACAGGAAAAAACAGGGCAGACTGTTTTAATTACTGTTCTACTCTTCAAATTCAGGTCATAATGGCCCAATAATTTACCCTCACTAGATGTCAACTTCAACTGTAAAATCAGTGTGGGATGAAGTTCCCTACCTCACCTAGTTAGCCTATTGAGTGCAGGTTAGGTAATTGGTGGAATACCATACTGAAAAATACAAAGTGATACCTAAATAAAAGATGTCACGATATTTTCAGTACTGAAATGATATCTTGGGCTGGGAAATTGCAGAGAGTAGCAAGGATTTCAGAGAAGGTGGAGAGTGAATTTTCAGCATTGTTTCTACCCTTCCCTACTAGCATCTTTGGCTTTGATAGTGCCGTCTTACTCAGTATCTATATTATAGGGAATGAAATTATGTGTCTACCTCAGACTTAATAATGCAATCAAATCATCTGCCTCCATTCCTAATTACCACTTGTTTCGAAGGAAATGATGCTCCCCTGTCACAATGCTTTCAGTGTTGTAGGGTAAATGAAGCCTGGAAGAGCCACCTCACCAAGTTCCTTTTTGTTCCCCACTTTCCAAGGGTCTGGAGCTTTCCAAAAAGAATTCAATAGAAACCATCTATTCAGCACTCACTTGCAGAAATGTGGATTTCATCTAAATGAGCCATGAAACTGTTTTACATTAAATGCTCTCTGGTGTAGAATCTGTTAGAGGACACATTACAGGACATTTACATAGCAAGTATTTCTAGTCAGGTGCAAATAGTAAGCTCTCGTCTACTGTAGGAAACTGTTTTATTCCACATGCACCCTCAAGTGTCACTCCACCCCTTCAACCATAAGCATTTGCTTGGGAGGGTTAGTGCTTCAACCCCTAGATACCTCATACTGATAAAATCTTGGAGGACAATGACTTTCCTTGGAGGAAAAAAGAAAAGGTGTGCCCAAGTAGGAGCCTGGAGAATTTGTTTGTTCATTGTGGGCCTTGTGGTGTTCTCCAATATTGTTCCTAAGTACTAGCATTTGTCCTCCCTGGGGCTCACAGGAGATACTATTTTCCATGGCACTTTTTCTCACTGGGATGAAGTGTGTCCTTAAAATCCTCCCCAAGCTTGTGCTCTATTTAGCCACTAATAGCCAATCAAAATTGGCATGAGAGGTGAAAGCTTTTTACTATTTTGGATTGTGAAAATCTCAAAGTCTCTAGAATCAGGCAAATCTCTTATAATTAATGGTTTTGAATATCTATACAAGTACTCTTATTTCTAAGATGGAATAATAATATTTACAAATAAGGATTTTGTGACTTCTTGAGTACATATACATGCATGTGTCCCCCCCCCACACACACACACAGACTCACACATGTTGAACCAGGTTAACAGTAGGCACTCAGACGTTATTGCATTTTAACTATACATATCAGCAGAATTCTCTGCTACCAGTATGGTCACTGGGGAAGAAGAGGCAAAGTAAATGTTCTAACTTGTCCTCCTGAAGTTCCTAATACACTCAAAAAAATCAGGCTCTAGTGCCAATCACCACGGTGGTGACCATCGACAATGTTACATTTTAAGATGTTATCTATTCTATTTAAGGATAAGGAAGCAACACCATTTTTAAAATGAATGTTTCCTTGGTAAATGACTCAATTCCTGGTGCCTAAAGAAGAGAAAAAGTGACAAGAGTAGATAACACCCAGGCTTTATAGAACAGCCATTTACACAACACCATGAGAAAATGAGACAAGTCCAGAATGTGGGAAATTCAATAAAACAACTGGCCTGAATGCCTCAGAAAGTCAATATTGTGAGAAAAGAAAAAAAGATGGGAAAATTGTTCTATTTAAAAAGAGACTAAGGAGCTATATGGATATAATGAAATATGTGATCCTTGATTGACTCTTGAAAGAAAACAACTATAAAAATACATTTTTGAGGGCATTTGTGCAATTTGGATATGGGCTAGATATTAGCTATGTGATAAAGTCTTAATTTTTTTAGGTATGATACTTGCCTCATCTCTGTAAGAGAACACCCTCTTATTTATAGGTGAAATGTCATTATGTCTGAAACTTATTTTCAAATAATTCAGCAGAATTACACAAGTTCCCATGGGACTATGAATGTTCACTGATATCCTTTCAACTTTTCTGTGCATTTGAAATTTCTCATAATGACAAACCAAAAAAAAAAATTGGAGTTCAACAAACTGCCCCAGTTTGAATGCTGGATTCCTATCTTCTTATATATCTGACTTCGGCCAAATGGCTCAACCTCTGTAAAGTAGAAATAAGGGAAACTTCCTCAGATCATTAAATGGAAATGTCAATGATCTAATACATATGTGGTTATCAGAATAGTGCCTGATACACAGCGAGGCTCAGAAATGTTAAAAAATGTCAGCTCTTACCACAGCATAGAGCATGACTGTAGACATCCACCACAAAGGCTCTACATTGTTCAAAATTTGTTTAGTAATGCCTTAGTGAAATTGAGTCCAACTCTCCTCTTTACAAAGGGTCCTCCCCTATCCACAGGCTGTTAGGGTCACAGTACCTTTGTTACTGAGATTGGCAACAGTCTCTGCAGCCCCGCCCAGTCACCTACGTTGCCTGACTGCACTGCTCTGGTTTTCCGTACCCTCTTTGCTTTTCACCCCAGGAGTTTTTCATTTTATTGGGAATTATACTATGTATTTAAGATTTTATTATAGTTGAGAAAGCTTTCAACATCTTTGTAAAGAAGCATTTCTCATCTGCCACATTGCCAGAAATGGAATCCAGTGAGTATTAACTAGCATGAAACTTTTCTGATATCTTATTATTTGGAACCTGAAAGATAAAAATAGGGACTCAGTGTATATGTAACCAAAGCCATATCAGGTCCTAAAATAGGATAAACCAAAGAGCTTTTGCTCTCCAAATAATAAGAAAATTAAGGAAAATGTTCCTGATACCTGGAAAATATCTATTAATTTAAAAGAAGTCTAGAGATAAAGATTGGGGAATTATCATATTATTAAACCTAGATAGGCCATGAGGATGGAAAAAATTAGTCAGGAAAACTAGACTGAGAGAAGAAAATATGGGGATAACCATAGAAAATTTAAATTGAAGTGACAGAATAGTGCTCTCTATGTGTATATATATATATACACACACACATACATATCTATATACCTATATACACATTTGTGCCTATACATGCATTTAATGTTT
This sequence comes from Manis javanica, assembly GCF_040802235.1. NCBI lineage: Eukaryota > Metazoa > Chordata > Mammalia > Pholidota > Manidae > Manis > Manis javanica. The sequence goes on from NC_133162.1 coordinate 69,368,712, forward strand.
GAGCCCAAAGTGTCTTATGTCTTATAAAGGAGGGAAACCTCAACATTTTCAAATGCAAGAGAGATAGATTTGAAAAGCAGTCATTGGATTTAATTAATAGGGACTAATTGATAACTTTGACAAAATGAATTTCAATAGAGTGATGGATAGAACTGAGAATGTAGTGGATTGATGTGAGTAGAAATATAATGTTATGGAAATTGTGGAGTTCATACCTGATCTTTCTTATAGTATATAACTTTTGGATTTCATACAAACACCTCAAAAAACAGTATGTCCCAAACCAAACTCACTCTGTCACTGCCTCTCTCCCCTCTTTTTCTCCTAAATTTCCTTCCCCCAACCATCTATATCTTAGTTAATATCACTACTGTATATTCATTTCTACATATAAAACTCTTCAATTAAAGGTAGGAGTAGATGGTGAGGTTTTGACAGCCACTGAAGCAGTCATTTTCCCAAGAAGAAACAGCTGTTCCACTTTTCAGTTGGTACAAGGCCTCAATTTCTGTAGGTGAAACAACTTGTAGAGGCAGAGAGGACAAAAATGATTTTGTTACATTTTTCAAACTAGCATTTTTGCTGCACAAGGTTCAGGTGGGATGCTGATGACAATCCTGTTTCATGGCTTGTAGAGTCAATACCCCTTCCAAATTCAAGCTAGCAGTCAGGTCTTACTTTTGGGGAACTGTTTTATTTTTATCTTTTTCTGATGCTTCATAAATATTGGAGTTGAACCTGTATCTATGGTTAGCTAGCTATAACTCTTGGGGGAAAATCCTGGGGCAAAATACCTTTGAAACCGAAATCAGTCAAAGGGAGAAATAAAGTGGGAGAAACCCTTTTATTGCCTACAAACAGTCGTCCACTTCTGCTCCCTCCTGTGTCTTACAACCGGCTGCAGAAAAAGGGGCCCCACCCAACCTCTAGGTCCAGATACACCCTCGCTCCCCCTTGTAATTACCTATTGATATGGAAATGGCTACTTCACTCCACATTTTGAAAACACCTATTGATATGGAGATGCACTAAGGCCAGGCAAGAGATTCTGGAAATGCTGGAATTTTTGCAGCACTAGCTAAGTATCATTCTATACCTGAAGTCATCTCTGTGATTTAGTTTTTTGCCTCAAATGGAGTTGGGAGTTTTTTAGAAATAAATTAATCAGGATATTGATTGGGATTGCACTATATCATAACATAATTTGGAATGTGTGGTTATTGAAATGGATGATGTCACTGAAGAAAATTCAACAGTCCAGATACAATGTCATTTTTTAAATGGTAATAGGGTAGGTGGAGGTACAGAGTCAATTGCATAAAGTGGAAGAAGGCACAGTGCGGTCTACAGAAGGACAGTTTCTCTGGTTCCCAACTTCTGGGTGTGTACAGCTGCTGCCATTACCCCTCCTGCAGAGCAGCAATTCTGGCAGTTTTCCCCTCCTGGACACCCTTTCCTGACTGTTCTGGTGATTCAATACCTGCCTCTCTCCTAAAAAAGTGTAAGAAATAGATTCACAGCAACCCAGACACTAATCTCCCAGTTCCCCTGGGAGAGAGGGAAGGGAAGGTCAATGTCTTAAGAGCACCTTTGGCAGCCCAAGCTCTGGCACAAGTGGAGATCAGTTCCTGCAGAAATAATGTACAGTTTAAAATATTTAGTTTTCCTTTTCAGAATAGATGCCCATATTCATTCACATCTTCTGTCAACTCTCTCCTTAAAGTAGTTTGTTTCCTTCTCATAGGCTCTCTGAAGTTTTCATTATAATTATAATTAGGGAATGTATGATTTTGTAGAAATTGAAAAGGCATTCATTCCATTCTAAATATCTTGTAATAGGATACTGATTTTGTTTATAAATGTTTAACAAATGTGAATACATCTTTTCCTATCAGTACATGACATATGAAATTATTTAACAGCCCACTGTCCTCCTCAGTCAAAAATTTTCACTGTAACTGTTTTTACTGTCTCTCCTCCCCACATTAAAATGAGAGGAGAAAATAGAATAAGCAGTAAAAGTAGGAAATGTTTCTTGATTAAAAAGGAGATCCAGATGGCTTAAATAAGTAGATGGCTGGGTAAAATTGTAGTATCTCCATAATATCTCACCTGGCTTTGGTACATCTGCATATCAACAGGTGTTCAGAAGTGGAGAGAAGTATGGCTTCAGTGCATTTGCATCTTTCCTCAGGGGTAGAGAAGTTCATCTCCGTATCAATGGGCAACAGAGGGCTTATCTGTACCTGAGAGGTGAGGAGGAGGGCTGGCGTGGTTGCTGCTTGAGCAGGGAAGAAGGACAGCATGGGACTGCAGTTTGTGAGCAATAAATGGGTTTTAAACTTTATTTCTCTTTGACTGATTTTGGTTTTTAGGGGTGTTTTGCCCTGGGATTTCCTTTCCCCGGACTTACAATGGCAGTGGCAGTGAGTTATTTAGTGAGGGTAAAATAATAAAGGAAAAACCTTGGGTATTATTTAAATATTACAGTTTTTCTTCTCAAATTAAATTTTCTGTTACTCATTTTCAACATTGAAGTATACTATTTGTTTTACAATAGCTATCATATATTTTTGGAGAATTTTAAGGCTACGGAGTCTCACATAAATTGCACCTTTCCAACTACACACAGCAACTTGATTCTATAAATACTTCAGAATTATGTCTACACCCAAATTAAAAATACTTATTTTAAAACTTTACTTTCTTTGAACCCTGTTGCCTATACTTTCCATGACAGTCTTTCTGGTTCTATCCTCTCAAGCTTCTAAGAGAAATCTGGTTTCTCTTTTTCTAGCATTTACATATGCAGAGGCAATGATGAAGTTCTCTGAGCTTTCACATCTCCCACTGATGCTTCTGCAGTCCATTTTACATGGTCTTAACAGCACTTTAGCTTGAGTTTCTGCCTTTTAAGTGTCTGTGGATGTTAAGGACAATAAAAAGGACAAAAGATCCTAAGATGAGATTTAAGGATTCTGCTTTTTGGTGAACTTAGTTTTCAAGAACCTGCTAAACACTAAAATTCAAGTTCTAGATTCTAATGTTTAATGATGAACATATTCTATTTTTTAAGCAATGAGAACATTGAAATGGAAAATTTGAAAAATTAAAATTTAATTCAAGTGAGACAGGGACCGTGGATGTAGTCAGAGTAGGGTGAGGGCCTCCAGAGGGGGCAGGGTGGGATATTTGCAGTCACAGCAATGTAACTACATGCAAGGAAACCTCCCTACTAAAACTCTTTATGTTAAACATTAAGCTCTAGAATCACTCTTCACTGAGATCAGTTAATGTTCCCCAGATAAAGAGTAGCACATGTTTTATTATGCTAATCATTTGTAACCATGTGTAAGATTCACTTGAGCATACTAAAAGGCCCAGGCCTATGTGCTGTGTTTCCTCCTTCAGATCTGAGGAGGTGATTTTGCAAACTGAGCAACAAACTATGCATGCAGACCCAGCTGTAGACGACATGGTAAAAGGCAGGAAGAACTCCATCTTAAAGAGAAGATTGCATTTTAACACCCAGGAAGTTTAAGAGGCAGGATTCTTTAGCAAATAGACAATACCTCAGCCCACCTTGGGGGCTTAGCAGGGCAGCCTTTTGATGTGCTCCCGGACCCAGGTCCCAGTGTCCCAGAGAGAAATAAAGGCAGGAAATTCCTTATGTTAAGTCAATTTTTAATATTCAGGGATCACTTAACAAGTCTACACCCCTAAACTCTTTTTCACATTCCCAAATATCCTCAACTGCCTATAAAACCCCCTAGACAACACACCACTACAGACTCTCTTGTCCCTCCTGGCATGAGCCGGGAGCTCTGTCCTTTCACTTTATCTCTAAATAAAAGTCTGTACCTTGCTCTCCTACCTTGACTGTTCGTGAAGCTCATTCTTCCGCTTCGTGAACAAGAATCCCAGCATCACAAGAAGTGGTTTTCTAACTTTAGATAATAGGTAGATGATGTAAGAAATATAGTAATTTATCCTCCATTGGCCCCATGGTCCCAAACACATAAACAGGTGAGAATTATGTCTGGGCTTGCCTGGGGCTCGACTGGGCTTACCCCGCCTTATCTCTAAACATCCCGACCCTCCCCCAAAGCAACAGGCCCAGCAGATACGCCACAATAAAAGGCACCACGCTGCTGCCCTCTTTGTCTCTGTCTTTGTCTCTCTCTGTCTCTCTTTCTCTCTGTCTCTCTCTGTCTCTCTCTCTCTCCTCTCTGCTCTCTCTGTCCCGCTGCTCTCTCTGCTGCTCTCTCTCTCTCTCTCTCTCCTCTCTGCTCTCTCTGTCCCGCTGCTCTCTCTGCTGCTCTCTCTCTCTCTCTCTCTCTCTCTCTCCTCGCTACTCTCTCTGTCCCGCTGCTCTCTCTCTCTCTCTCCCCACCCCCCTCTGGGGCAGCCACTCTCTCTTTTAGATAATGTTAGGGTCCAGGAACTCAGGGTTTTCCCGAGAGAACAAAGCACACAGGCATGGAGATGTAAGTACAGGCAAAGTCTTTATTCAGCCAGCAAGCTGGGGTCGACAGCACCTCCCCTGACACGAGGCCGAGTCCGAGCTGCCGACCCCCAGGCAACTTTAGGTATTGCTTATATAGGATTTTCACAGCCGTTACACAGAAGCCCGCGCATTTCTACAACCAATAATTTTAAAACACATTCTATATTGTAACCTTTTAGGGAACACTCCAGTTGCCTGACCACTTCAATTGTTATCTCTTGCTTACCCAAGCATATCTACGTGACTTATCACGGATCACGCCCCCAGGCTGTTGCCCACTTGTAGTTATCTAACTTAAAGCAGGTGCATTTCTAAGCTTAGCCTCGGGTTGTTTATTCAAAACTGGGTGGCCCATGCTTTAGGCAGTTAGGTTAAATGTTATTAGTCCTTTTTCCTGACTCTTGATGCCCTCTGCCCTCCTTTACATTTCCCCACTTTTCTTGATCAGACTGAGGAATCTTCCGCAGCGGTATCTAGGGCCTGATATTTTTGGCGAAGGACCAGGAGTTGGACGGTGTCAGACTTCTCTTGCACAAACTTAAGCAGCCTATTTATTATACACGGGCCGATGGTAAGCAAAAGCAACAGGATGACCAGTGGCCCTGCAACGGCCGAGAGGAGGGTAGCAAACCATGGCTTGTGCTTGAACCAAGATTCAAACCAGCCTTCGTTGCTGCTGCTTTCATATTCTTTACGCCGCCTGTCAAGATCTTTTTTTAGTTTGGCTAAGGAATCTCTAACTGCTCCTGTCTTATCTACATAGAAACAGCATTCTTCTTTTAGGGCTGCGCATAACCCACCTTCTTTTAAGAACAAGAGGTCCAGGCCTCTTCGGTTCTGTAGGACCACCTCTGCCAAGGAGGTGAGGGATTGCTCCAGGTTTGATACTGACTGTCGGAGCTGTTCTAGGTCCCTGTAGACTGCCAGCCTCAGGGTTGTGAGCCCTTTTTCCCATGTCACGAGGGCTGCGACCCCAGTGCCTGCCCCTGCTATCCCTAGGGAGATGAGGATCTCAATGGTCAGGGCAGTAACAGCCTCCCTCTTGCTCCAGTGGGGATTCGGCCTTTCTTCCCAATAAGAAAGGAGAGAGTCATGAGAACGATATATTAGGCGAGGTAGAATGGCCACCAGCACACAAAACTCACTGTTAGCATTGAACACAGAGGTGGATAGGGCCGGGGTGAGGCCTGTCTTTGAACAGAGCCACCAACCCGAGGAGGGTATAATCCACTTTCCTTGCTCCCACGGGGTGCTATTATAGGAGGAGCATAACTGCCTCTGGGCCGTCGGGACTGTGCCTACACATGTACCAGCGATAGACACTTGAGCGATTGTAAGTCTCCACAGTCTCCCATCCCAGTAAGTGGGATGGGAGTTGTTGATAGTGTAGGAGCCATTTATCCCGATTGCCTCATAGAAGGGGGGTGAACCTGGGTAGCATAGCCAACAGGGATCGGTGAGGGAGGAAGTGGTGTGGTTAAGAGTCTCTACTACTGCCTGAACCATTTCCCACATGGGATTATCTAACCCGGAGGGAGTGTGCTGGGCCCATAACCCAGAGGCCGATGGACCCAGTCCTCTCGTGGGTTCTGGAGCAAGCGTCTTGGTCGGCATTTTCTCATCCTTTTTGCTCAGGCCCTTATCTTGGATTGAAGGTTTCTGGGGATTTATAACTGGGTTGGGACCTACGGCGGCCGTGGGAGCTAACACGGTTAATTTAATGGTGAGGGTTGAGCCTTCCTCCTCATGTCCCCAAGATTTATAGTACTTTATCCCCCATGTTAGCCCTCTTATCCAAGGTGATACCTCGGTCTTTTTGCCCATCTCAGTGAATTGAATTCGTACCTAATCTCGGTCCCGGTCACAAGCCCTGTCCCTTTGCACGTGACGTGGGAGGCCCTGGTTTACATAAGAAAATTTGACAGCATCCCCTTTTGTAACCGGCCATTTCTGACCCCCATCGTTTGAGGTTACACAGGTCAATTTGGCACACCAGAAGGGTCCCCACCCACATGACTCTCCTTTACCTGCTTTTGGGCAGGCATAAAATCCCTGGGCCTGGGTGCCAGCCGAAGGGGCGATCCCCCAAAGGGTCCGGTAACCTTGGTTGATCCATTGAAGGCAGAAAAACAGGTCAGGCCACCAGGTTCTGAGTGGCGCACTGTGTTCTGTGGTACTGATGACTTCCCCAGTTGCACCGTTGACCAGCACCCAGGTCAGGCCCCATGGCTGGTGGGGGCTGGTCACAGATGTGGTTCCCTTTAAGGTCCATACTAAGGCACTTATCAGCAGGATCCCCTTCATCATGGGCTTAGGTGTAGTTTCAGGGGATTCGCAGGATGCTGCTGTGTCGCGACCCTTCAGGGACCGAAGCAACACGCCCAAGGTCTTGATTCTTCTCTAGGCTTTATTGTCTAATTTCTCGTGGTGGTTACAGCAGTTGTCGGGCAGCTCTTCTTCCTCCCGGCGGGCTCCCTTATATTCAGTCACCCAACCAATCCAGGACAGTATCCTGCGTGACCTTTAAGCGGATAGGTGTCACGCGCTACTCTAAGCGGCAGCACGAGCTGTGCACGGGTACGGAAGTCTGCTGGGCCAATCCCCAACAGGGAAGAGGGGAAAGGGTGGTGAGCAGGAAGCAGGCGCCATCTTTAGGGCATTGTCCAGCTAGAGTGGGGCTCAGCCTTGGCCGTAGGCCAGGCCCCCACATCTCCCCCTTTATTGTTTTATAACCAAAGGGCTGTCGGGATCATGCCTGTCTTAGGTCGTCCGGAGTCTGCGGCATTCTTACCCGTCCTCAGGCAACAGACAGCTTAGGTCTGCACCCTGTCTTAGGTTGATATGCGCAGCTCCCGATCTTACCCGTCCTTGACTACTGATCCAGCATAAGCCATACTCTAGGGGAGATGCCTTCCTCTAGCGCTGCCATGGCCTGCAACAGGACCTTCCGTTCTCCCCGTTGCTGTTTTTGTAACAGACTTTCCTCCCAAGCAGGAGAGGCCCACAATGAGCAATATTCCTATGACACCTACACTTGACCAGGCTTTGGTGGCATTTAACACAGCTTCAGCTATTTGAGCTACGGAGCAAAATTTCTAACCATAACTGAGTGGTGAGCTCGTCAAGCTCACTGGACCAATTTGTGGTTAACATCTTGCCTAACTGTCTGGACAAGTTGGCAGCTTTAGAATAATTATGAAAAGGAATACCAGTAATACACCTCCATATAAGAATGGACGCAGCCCACAGACAAAACCTCCCCCAAGAGGTCCAATTGTTCTTGAAGAAGGTTCAGTGGCCTGGGACAGACCATTCAGCATCTCTGCCATAGGAATGGTGATAGTCAGCGTGGTGGTGGCTGCAGCTGCAGCTCGGCACCGCCATCGCCTGCTGTAGGATCCATGGCAGGAGCAGAAGCAGTGTGATCATCTTGTACCTCTGCTCCGGGGTTTTCCACTCTGCGTATCAGATGTTCAGGCACCCAAACAGGGTTCTGCTGGTCCTGTGGAAAAACACAAACCGAGCCTCGGGTCCAGATTATCACTGGGTCTGGGCCTTTCCGTGTTCCTTCCAACACATCCTTCCACAAAACTTTAGGCATGTGTTTTGGATTGGATTGTTGGCCGTGCCACTCTGCTGCACTGCGGCCATTTTTGTCCAGTGTTCTAAAATCTTCTCCTATTCCCCATTTTTGTTTATATAAGGCATTCTTGAGGGTGAGGTGGGTGCGTTCCACCATACCCTGACCCTGAGGGTTGTCTCTAGCTCCCTGCTGCTCTCATGACACAAAAGGATGTCATCCATATAATGATAGATGATTATCAGGGGAAACTGTTTCCTGACAGTTTGTAAGGCCTTCTTTACATACACATGGTGGGGCTATTAGCCATGCCCTGTGGCAATAAACCTTTGACAGTCTCTGGGGTGAAGCGGGATGGAGAAGAAACAGTCTTTGATACTTTTTCCTAATTACAAAAATAGGTGTGTTCCATGGCGAGGTAGAGGGCTGGAGGTGACCAGCTGCTATCTGTTCTTGTACAAAAATGTGGGCTGCTTCCTTCTTTTCTTTGGTGAGGGGCCACTGAGGTACCCACACGGGCCTTTTTAGGCTGTTTTCCCTCAGTGGCCCCGAAGAAAAACCCAATCCTGGTCCTCCGTCCCCATCCTCTCTCTAAAGGGGCAAGTATCCTAGTTATAATTTAGATGGACTACGTCGCTAATTCCGCGAACCTTTTGATTTCGTCGCCACTCTGCGAACCTTTTGATTTCGTCGCTGCTCTGCGAACCTTCACTGGCGCCTCCTCATTCCATATATTATAATAAACAATGTCACAAACACTAACAGGACACACACACTACACATAATATCACAAACACTAACAGGACACACACACTACGCATAAACACCCACCGCAACTCCCTGCTGTCTGCCCTGCCACGTATACTTTCAGTTTGCTTGCCAATCCACTCACCCTCCTCGGTTCCCTCTCCCGGTCTGGCCTGCCGACCGAATGGCGTCCAGCGACGTTCCTTAACAGTTACAAGCTCTACTTCACCGGCAGGCGCCAGGGTCAGCGGATCAGGTCGCGACGAGGTTTAGCGATTCCCGGGGTTCAGCACCACTTGTCGCGACCCTTCAGGGGCCGAGGCAACACGCCCAAAGTCTTGATTCTTCTCTAGGCTTTATTGTCTAATTTCTCGTGGTGGTTACAGCAGTTGTCAGGCAGCTCTTCTTCCTCCCAGCGGGCTCCCTTATATTCAGTCACCCAACCAATCCAGGACAGTATCCTGCGTGACCTTTAAGCGGATAGGTGTCACGCGCCACTCTAAGCGGGCAGCACGAGCTGTGCACGGGTACGGAAGTCTGCTGGGCCAATCCCCAACAGGGAAGAGGGGAAAGGGTGCTGAGCAGGAAGCAGGCGCCATCTTTTGGGCATTGTCCAGCTAGAGTAGGTCTCAGCCTTGGCCGTAGGCCGGGCCCCCACACTGCTACACCTTCCACTCCTCCTTGCGGGCCCCTGGATCCTGATGAGGCAGGATCTTCCGAACGTGGGTGTGGTGCACCCAAGGAGCGATACCGTCAACCTTGAGAGCAGTGGGAGTGGTAAACAATACAACGTAAGGTCCTTTCCACCTGGGTTGGAGAGTCTTCACTTGGTGTCTCTTGACCCACACCATATCCCCTGGGACTATGCCATGTTCCGGGCTCGGAATTTTCCCGCCCTCGTAATACGCTCTGATCAGGGGCCAGATTTCCTGCTGCACTTTAGCAAGAGCTTGCAACACCTTCAGATAGTCAGGGGACGGGTCCTCTACACCGGGAAGCTGCACTCGCCGGATTATGGGTGGAGGAGCCCCGTACATTATCTCAAATGGAGTTAAACTATGTACATAGGGGGAGTTCCGAGCGCGGAAGATGGCTAAGGGAAGGAGGGTCACCCAGTCCCCGCCAGTCTCCAATACCAATTTAGAAAGGGTCTCCTTCAGGGTCCGATTCATTCTTTCTACCTGCCCAGAGCTTTGTGGGTTATAAGCACAATGTAACTTCCAATCTACTCCCAAAGCTAGGGCTAGTCCTTGCAGGACTTTGCTAACGAAAGCCGGGCCATTATCGGAACCTATTGCTTCAGGGACCCCATATATGGGGATGATTTCCTCAATTAATCTTTTTGCTACTACCTGGCTAGTCTCATGCTTGGTTGGAAAGGCCTCCACCCACCCAGAGAAAGTATCTACCATAACCAGCAAATACTTGTATCCATACTTCCCTGGTTTTATTTCGGTGAAGTCTATTTCCCAATTCCTCCCTGGAGCCCTCCCCCTTTCCCGGGTACCTGCTGGGTGCAGCCCTCTTGGGGCTGGTCTTAGCCTTACACAGCTACTGCATTCATTTGTGATCTGATGAGCTGCCTCATTCCAGTGGGGAAACACCAACTGCGCAGACTGGAAAAGGCTGAGCAGCTTTTTCCTCCTTGCGGAAGTAGAGCCTAGATGGGTGGACTTGTGCAGATTAGCAAGCATGTACTGCCCCAATGCTTCAGGCAGGATCAACCTACCTTCTTGGTCCCTACTCCAATTTCCCTCCCTAAACACTTTCCCCGAGACTTGTTTCTTAATCCACTCAAGATCCTGGGGGGAATACTCAGGTTTGGTTGGCAAGGCAGGCAGTTCAGGAATGGGTATTTCGAGGGCTGCAAGTACAAGGGAGTCTGAGAGGGCTGCCCTTTTAGCTTCCGCATCAGCATGGCTGTTGCCGACGGCCTCAGGTGTCTTCTTTGATTGGTGGCCCGGTACATGTATAACTGCTACTGCTTTGGGTTTTTCGACAGCAGCTAGTAGTCTTTGGACTTCTTGCAGATTCCTCAGTCCCTTCCCTTCTGCGGAATGGAATCCTCTTTCTCGGTAGATGGCACCATGGACATGGACAGTGCCAAAGGCATATCTGCTATCTGTGTATATGTTGGCCCTCTTGCCTTCTGCTCTTTCCAGGGCCTCGGCAAGAGCAATAAGTTCCGCCTTCTGTACTGAGGTGCCAGGGGGCAGAGCTGCGCTCCAGACAACTTCCCCTTCATGGGTTACTACAGCTGCCCCTGCTCTCCTGACCCCCTCCTGCACAAAACTGCTCCCATCCCTATACCAATTCAGCTCACAGCTTGGTAACGGTGTGTCTTTCAGGTCTGCTCGCACCTGGATAATTTTGGAAAGGAAGTCTCCACAGTCATGGATGGGGGTCATCGGATCTGGGTCCGGCAGAAGGGTGGCAGGATTTAGGGTTACTGGGTCAGAGAAGGCAATTCGTGGAGAGTCTAGTAGGAGCCCTTGGTAGTGGGTGAGTCTTGTGTTCGTCATCCATTTTCCTGGAGGATGCCTGAGGATCCCCTCTACGGTATGTGGGGCTGTTATTCTTAGGTTCTGGCTAAAAGTCAGCTTATCTGCCTCCTTTACCAGTAGAGCGATGGCTGCTAGGATACGCAGACATGGTGGCCACCCGGAGGCCACTGGGTCTAGCCGCTTGGACAAATAGGCCACAGGTCTCTTCCATGGGCCCAGCTGCTGAGCCAGGACTCCTTTGGCCACTCCCTTCTTTTCATCTATAAACAGGATAAAGGGTTTTTCTGGGTCTGGCAGACATAGGGCGGGGGCCTGGAGGAGAGCTTCTTTTAGTCTGTCAAAAGCCTCTTGTCGTTCCTGAGTCCATTGCCAGCCCAGCCCTTCTTTGGTCGCTTCATATAGCGGTCGGGCTATTTCTGCGTACCCTGGAATCCAAAGCCTGCAAAACCCCGCTGAGCCAAGAAATTCTCTCACTCCCCGGGGTGAGGAGGGGACGGGGATAGTCAGGATAGTTTGTTTCATAGCCTGCGTTAGCCACCTGGCCCCATTAGATATTTTGTACCCCAGGTAGACTACTGACCTCTGACAGATATGGGCTTTCTTGGCACTGGCTCGATATCCCAGTTCGCCTAGTTCAGCCAGCAAGTTCCCTGTGGCTTCTTCACACTCCTCACGGGTTTCTGTAGCCAGCAACAGGTCATCCACATACTGCAGCAGTGTCACGCGGGGGTGGCTCCTGCGAAAGGGCTCCAGGTCCTGGCTTAGGGCTTCATTGAATAAGGTGGGAGAGTTCTTGAAGCCCTGTGGCAGTCTAGTCCAGGTAAGCTGCCCTTTTCTTCCTCTCCCTGGTTCTTGCCACTCAAAGGCAAACAAAGGCTGACTAACTTCAGAGAGTGGGATACTGAAGAAGGCGTCTTTCAGGTCCAGAGTAGTATACCACACATGTGCAGGTGGCAGGTAGCTGAGGAGGGTGTAAGGGTTGGGCACTGTAGGATGGATGTCTTCTACCCTCTCATTGACCTTTCGCAAGTCCTGCACCGGTCTGTAATCTCCACTGCCAGGCTTCCTTACTGGAAGCAGGGGTGTATTCCATGCAGATTGGCAGGTTTTAAGGATTCCTGTCTCCAATAGTCTATGGATATGGGTTGCTATTCCTTTCCTAGCCTCTTCTAGCATTGGATATTGCCGGACCCAGATGGGTAGAGCTGCGGCTTTGAGTTGAACAACGACCAGGTATAGGTGCTTAGCGAGACCAATTCCTCCCATCTCGGCCCATGCGGAAGGGAACCTCTGTAACCAAGAGTCCATTTCTCCACGGCCCCCCTTTTCTTGATCCGGCTGAAAAAGACAATGTTCGTTGGCCAGGGACAGAGTTAACACATGCGCCGGTTGTAGGGGCTGCCCTTCTTTGTCCATGATTTTTATCCCTTTGGGTTCAAAATGAATGCGTGCCCCAACCTTGGTTAGTAAGTCTCTACCTAACAGTGGTGCAGGGCTCTCAGGTATGACCAGAAATGAGTGAGAGACCTGATGCCTTCCTAGGTCCACTTTTCTGCTAGTGGTCCAGGCACATTTCTTGGACCCTGTCACTCCCTGGACTATACTTGTGTGTCCTGGGTTCAGGGGACCGTGGGCCTGGTTGAGAACTGAATATTGTGCCCCAGTGTCTACCATGAACCCAATGGGAGTCCCCTCCATGCACAGGGTTACCCAGGACTCGGGGAGGGGTGCCGAGCCCTGTCTCCATCAATCCTCCTCTCCTAGGTGCAGGGTTTTAACAGGGTTCCCTCCTCCTTTTTCCCTCCTTTGGGGGCACTCCCTCTTCCAATGTCCATATCTCTTGCACAGGGCGCATTGATCTCATCCTAGTCGGGATTGGCGGGGTCCTGTTCCTCGAGGTGGCCTAGGGTCCTCCTTCACCCTGGCCAGGAATATCCTGGCCATCTCCTCCCTCTGCTTCTTGTTTTCCCTCTTCTGAAATTCTCTGTCTTCCTTCCTATTTTTCTCCTGTATTACCCATTTCTCTTTCCTCAGCCTTTCTTCTCTATCTTCCGGAGTTTCCCTAGCATTGAAGACCTTCTCTGCCTGCTGCAGCAGCTCTCTAATAGAGATCTCCCCCAGGTCCTCCTGCTTGTGGAGTTTTCTCTGGATATCAGGGGCTGCCTGGTTGATGAATGATAGGACTACAGCTGATCTGTGCTCCTCTGCTTCTGGGTTTATGGGGGTGTACTGCCTGTAAGCATCAAACAGCCTTTCCAGATACGCGGCTGGGCTTTCCATTTCCCCCTGAACAATAGTTTTTACGTTAGCCAGGTTAGTGGGCCGTCTGGCGGCCGCCCGGAGACCGGTCATCAGAATCTGGTGGTAGACCCGGAAACGCTCCCTACCTTCTGCAGTCCCGAAGTCCCAATCTGGGCGCGTAAGTGGGAACGCCTCATCGATGATGGGCTGGAGGGTAGTGGGTCTTCCATTCTCTCCGAGGACATTTTTCCTGGCCTCATTGAGGATATGCTCTTGCTCTTCTGTCGTGAAGAGAGTGCGGAGCAATTGCTGGCAGTCATCCCATGTGGGACGATGGGTAAACATAATGGGCTCCACTAAACCTATAAGACATTTGGGGTCCTCTGAGAAGGGAGGGTTCTGAGTCCTCCAATTATAGAGGTCACTAGATGAAAAGGGCCAGTATTGATATTGTTGAGCGATGCCTGTACCAATAGCGCGCACAGGCAGAACCGGCACTGCTCCTTCTGAGGTGGAGGAGGGAGCCTCCCCTTCTTGTTCCCTGGCCCCCCGAGGCCTTAACTGCATTCCTCCTGTTCTACCTGGCGCCCAGCGTGGGGCCAGGGTGGGGGAGTGTGGGGAAGCTCTTTCCGGCCTCCTGCCTCCCTCTGCTGAAGAGTCTGGGGAAGCTGCGGCTGCCTGGTTCCCACTGGGTTCCCCAGCCTCGTTTTCTATCCTCCTGGCAGCTTCACCCCCTCCTCCGCATACGGGGGTGGCTGCTCAATTGGCAGAAGGGGGTAGAGAGGAGAACTGTCGGGGAGGACAGGCGGTGCACTCGGGCGCACAGGATTTCTGGCCCTGCGATCAGAGGGCTCTAATTTTTCCTGAGCAACTAGGACGGAGGTCTTTAGGGGGTCAGTATGAGGTTTCCCCACCAAAAAGGGCCTCAGCCAGGATGGAGGATTCTCGGCTAGATTTTCCCAGACCAAGATATAGGGGAGTTGGTCAGGGTGGCCCTCAGGGCCTGGTCGGGAGATAATGGTTTTGACTTTGCCGATAAGGTCCAGGGAAAGAGATCCCTGGGTCGGCCAGCCTACTCCAAAGGAAGGCTACTCGACTGAGCAAAAGGTATCAAACTTACCCTTCTTGATGCCAAGGCTCATATTTAAGACCTGTTTCTTGACCTCTGGGAAATGGGAAAGGATCAGACTCTTAGGAGTAGCTTGAGCCTGACCCATAGTGAAAAAGAAGAAGAAAAAGGATATGAGGGAGACAAAGGCGAAGGATGAAGATGCCACTTCAAACAAGATGACTGTTATATGTGCATGTGAACGGGTGCCTGTCGTTACACAGTTTTCCTTCTGCGGCGGACGCGAATTTATCTGGGATTCGTGGCTGTGACCCCCTTATCCTGTCACGGGAGTCTTCTAGCGGCAGGCGCCCTAATGGCTCTTAATTGCCCGACCTGTGCCCACGGGGAATGATGTAGTGGCAGAAAGGAGGAACAGAGAGAGCAGGAGAGCCTTAGAACAAGGAAAGTTAAAATAAGAAGCGCATAAAAAAATATAAACCGAAACCAAAACACAGTAAAATAAACACCAAGCACACACACCACATCTGATCACACTCATTCGGACCGGTCCTTCTCTCACTCTGGTGCACACCACACTCACCACTTTCAGGATCCTTAGAAACTCTCGTTATTCTCCCGAAAGGCATCCACTCAGACCACCACAGGGTGACGAGTTCGATCTTTTCCTCCTCGGGCGCCAGTTTTCTGCCGATCGGACTTGCCTTCCTAAGGCTGAGTCACTCGGACCTTAGGGCCAGGATTGGTTACCTAGGCTTCATCCAGGGTCGCTAAACTTGGGGCCGGGACTACCAACTCGGACTCTCTCACTCGGGGTCACTAACCTGAGACCATACACGGGATGGCGACTCCCGCTTTATAATGGATTTATGCAGACACGAGGGGGTGACCGTCGAATTGCACTGCCCCGTCCGGACAATTAGACCTTGCCTCCAGCCGTCCTATGTTCTCAGGGAAGCTGCACAGATCCCAGACAAGCCCCCAAATGTTAGGGTACAGGAACTCAGGGTTTCCCCGAGAGAACAAAGCACACAGGCATGGAGATGTAAGTACAGGCAAAGTCTTTATTCAGCCAGCAAGCTGGGGTCGACAGCACCTCCCCTGACACGCAGGCCGAGTCCGAGCTGCCAACCCCAGGCAACTTTAGGTATTGCTTATATAGGATTTTCACAGCCGTTACACAGAAGCCCGCGCATTTCTACAACCAATAATTTTAAAACACATTCTATATTGTAACCTTTTAGGGAACACTCCAGTTGCCTGACTGCTTCAATTGTTATCTCTTGCTTACCCAAGCATGTCTACGTGACTTATCACGGATCACGCCCCCAGGCTGTTGCCCACTTGTAGTTATCTAACTTAAAGCAGGCGCATTTCTAAGCTTAGCCTCAGGTTGTTTATTCAAAACTGGGTGGCCCATGCTTTAGGCAGTTAGGTTAAATGTTATTAGTCCTTTTTCCTGACTCTTGATGCCCTCTGCACTCCTTTACAATAATAAAATCTCTTGCGTGGTCCCGTGTCTCCTGAGTCATTCTGGGTAAGGAGGGTTGCGGCGAGATACCCTTTCAGGTGATAAGTGATGATGAAGACAGGTGATAGATATAGGTAGGTGATAGATAAAATATACACAGTTTATACAGTGCGGATGGAATCACGTCAATCCAAACAATCCAAACGCCTTACTACTTGCTGAGAAATAAACATAATAAAAGATAATGGACTTTGGAGGCAGACAGGGCTAAACTGGACCCTTGGATTTTCAACTATAGCTGTACAGATCTGGAAATGAATAGCTTTTCTGAATCTTAGTTTCCTTCTGCTAAATGACAATACATAGAATGCAAAGACTGTATAAGTTTAAATAATATAATGAATGTAAATTGTTTAGCAGCGTGCCCAGTGCAGGGGAGTGCTGTTATGTGTTAATGCTACTTAAGAGTTTTTGCACCATACCTTAGCTATTAGCAGCATTTCAGGACAATGGGTAAGAGTATGGCTTTGTAGCCAGACTTCCCTGGCATAAACCTTAGCCTCACTATGTGGCATCTAGGTAATAATGTATAAATTACTCTATGCCTTTGTTTCCTCATTTGTAAAATAGGGATAATACTAGTTTTTATCTCATAAGGCTGTTGTGAGAATTACTTAGTTGGTACTTTTGAAAGAGGTATAGCACTTCAGAGAACATTGTAAGTATGCAATAGGACATGTGAAGTGGATGTCATTTTTTTAACCAATCTTTCATGCAAGATTGAATGTCATAGGAAGAATAATGTTCTGTGCAGACCAGATGAATACATCTATAAAAGAAAGTTAGTTTCTAACATATTATCATGCTCTGTAGCATTGCAGAATAGTGAATTAGACAGGAAAGGATATACAAAAGTAATAGACATTTTTTGATTATCCACTTTGTGGCAGGCATTACTATAGGCATTTTACATATATTATCTAAAAATAATCCACACACCTAAAATATTATTTGGGTACATGTCCTAATTCCTAGAACCTGCAATGTTTTGTCAAGTTAAACATATTTTCCCCATATGACCCACCACACTTACTCCTAGATGTTTACCTTAGACAAATAAAAACTTTTTTTCACAAAAACATGTAAAAACTTTTTAATAGCAGCTTCTATAATTCTTCCAAAATGCAGAATTAAAACTCATACTATTAATAATATCCCAAAAGAAACAGGTAACAAACAATGGACTTAATACTTGTCTTTTTAAAATCCAAAGACCAATTTTCATGATATCTTCTCAGTTGAACACACATGATGATACTCTGAGAAAAGCTGTAACGATTTAAGTATATTCATTTTCTCTTATAACAAATTACCACAAATCATTGGTTTTAAACAACACAAATGTATCGTCTCCCAATTCTGTAATTCAGGAGTCCAACCTGGGTCTCACTGAGTTAAAATCAAGGTCTTGACAGTAGTACACTACTTCTTTTTGGAAGCTGGAGGGGAGAATTGCTTGCCTTGCCTTCTACAGCTTCTAGGGGTCCCCAGCATTCCTTAACTCCTGGCCTCTTCCTATATTTTCAAAGCAGCATTGTCTGAGAGAATGTCCCTGACCATTTTTCCAGAGTCACAGTTCCTTCTGAGCACTACAGCAGGAAAGCTTACTTGATTTTAAGGATCCAACCCAGGATAATTTCCCATCACGAGGTCCTTAGCTTAATTACACCTGTAAATGCCTTTTGCCACATAGAGTAATACACTTGCAGGTTCTAGGAATTAGGACATGTACATTTTTGGGTGCCATTTTTCTGCTACCTCAAGACATAAAGTTGACACTGAAAGTGTCATCCATAAAAGAAAAACACATGTTGGACCTCATCAGAATGAAATCTTTTTCTCTGTGAAGGCACTGCTAAGAGGATAAAAAGACATATTATAGTCTGGGAGAAAATATTACCAAATGTCATATACTACAAAGACATATACAGAATATTAAAAGAACTCTCAAAACTCAATCACAAGGAAACAGACAAGCAAATTAAAATATGGGCAAAATATTCAAACAATATTTATATTATTTTAAAAGCCAGCACATTAACATAAATGGTGAAAGAAGAGACATGGATGGTACACGCCATAGGGAAAGGTGCTCAGCATAATTAATTATTAGGGAAATGCAAATCTTACCCACAATGATATGCCACTATACACATGTCATGAATGGCTTTATCAATAACAGCAGCAGTAAGAATAATAATAGTAATATTATCTCACCATATAATATCATTGTATTATAGTTAGTATTATAAAAACAGGCTTTATCAACTGTTAGTGATGATACTAAGCACCCAGAACTCTCATTTATTGCTGATGGGAATGAAAAAGGTACAGCCAATGCAGAAATCACTTTGGCAATGTTTTGTCAAGTTAAACATATTTTCCCCATATGACCCACCACTCTTACTCCTAGATGTTTACCTTAGACAAATAAAAACTTTTTTTCACAAAAACATGTAAAAACTTTTTAATAGCAGCTTCTATAATTCTTCCTAATTACCAAACCTGGAAACCCAAACATCCTTCACTGAACATATGAATAAACTATGTTATAGCCCTACAATGAAATGCTATTCAGAAATGAAAAGGAATGATCTAATGACCCACAACAACACAGATGAAGCTCAAATGAATTAAGCTGAGAGAGACCCAGACTCAGATGTTACATACTGCACAACTCAATGTAAATGACCTTCTGGAAAAAGCAAAAGTGCATAAGGAAGAAGAGATCAGTGGTTGCCAGGGGCAAGAGGGGGAAGGCGTTCACTACAAAGGGAAAGTGCAAGGGAAATTTGGAGGTGTATCCTATTCTACTTTCTGATTGTAGTAGTGGTTACATGACTATGCATTTGCCAAAATTCACTAGTGCCATAGGTACATTTAAACACATGTTTGAAAATCAAGAAGAGCATACTAAAATGCTGCAACTACTATACCCACTGACAATAATTCATCATATGATAGAAAAAACATTAAAAATAAAATGAATGACTCCCATACATTGCTAGAGTACAAATTGATTAAATCACTGTAGGAAACTCTTTGGTATTATCTACTAAAAATAAAAATATACATACCAGACAGTTCCTATGTGTATATCTGTGAAAAATGCATACACTGTAATCATAAAGATGTACAAAAATTTTATAACAGTGTTAATAATAGCTCCAAACTGGGATAAGCATAAATGTATACCAATAGTATAGCAGTTAAAATAATTGTGTTGTATTAGACAATAAAATGGTATGTGGCAATGCAAATTAATAAGCTACTTGCTACATGCTGCAACTCACAAAATTTTTCTAAACTGAATGTTAGTGAAAGAAATACATTCTGGAAGGCTGTGTTTTTTAAAGATGCCTATGACAGTGTCTCCAGTATCACATGCTCTTACAGAGCCTTGCCTTTCCTCCACTAACTAGAGTCAAATTCCTGAATCTGTGCAGGTTTTAGACTTTTCTGTTTAACACTAAAAAATGGCATAGGTGACAATACCTGACTTCCAATGCAGGTCATGAAAAGAAACTGAGCAAAATATTCCAGGAAGCCAGAGGACAGGAAACCTATTTTATGTCATAGAGTAAAGTTTAATAAATCTATTGTTTGTGATATCATTAAAAATAGAAAATTTTCTGAATGAAATGAATTATCTAGATGAGAACATTCCTGGCAATGTTTGGAGGGGTCTGTCTGGCTTCTTGCTGCTTATAATAATAGGAGTGAGAAGACAGATGGTCTATAGAACAAATTATTTAATTTCTAGGTGAAATTAGAAGAAAATACAAAAATGTCAGAACTTTTTAAGTTAGCAAATGGTTCTTAAACTAAGAAATGACTTCTGAGCCAAGATCAAATCCAGGGTGAGACTGAGATCTTTTGTCAAGATATCTCAAAGATCTAAAGTCCAGTATTCACACAGATTGAATACCCTCTGAGAATTCAGGTAGTGCCTCAAGACTTCAAATATTAAGCAATACAACTAAAATAAATTGCATTTATTTTTCACTAATTCATTAAGCTGTAAATTTGACTTGCATCTGCTCTATATTAGTGAATGTGATTATATCTGCTCATTTAATATTAGAAATGTTAAAAGAAGAAAAAACAAAATAAAAAATCCATAGTACCATCAATAAATTAGACCAAACACCTACAAAATATTTAAATGGTGATAGATTTTATTTAGAGTTGCTCCAAGTTCAGAATCAATGAGATTATGGTAAAGGAGAGAGTGGTGTCACTCAGACAGTGATTCACAGCCACTACTTCCTGTCTCTTGAGTGACAAGAGGAGAAGGATGTCTATCAGTCACCCAGTTATGGACATGGATAAAGAAGGGTATTATATATTCCCTGTTTTATTACTCTTTCACCAGTACACTGTTTCATACCTTCACTAAGCACCCAAAAGTAAGTATTGGTTGTATCTGTCTCCTTCCATTAAATACCACACTTTATTCAGACAACTATTTAATAGGTTAGTTATCACTTTATCAACTTGTGATTTTTTTTGTTTTTTTTGCTGAATATTATGAACATTATTTATCTCTTTAACATTTCATTGTTAGTTAATATTATAGCATTTGTTTGATGTATTGTAAAAGAAAAATAAGTTCATATTTGATATTCTTCAGTTCATTTATATACTATATACAAAAGTACACATTAATGAGTTCATTAATTAAATAATTAGGTAATTACTTTAAAGATTATTTATATTATGCACATATGTCTTGTAGTTGTCAAACATGTAAAGGTGTTTTAGTGAAAAAAATTTAGGGAAAAGATTTTCATGGTGTTACAACACATTATTATTTTTTTCAGTTAATGAAGTACAATCTGCTTACAAAAATTTAACATATATTTTAATAATGGGTTTAATTTGGAAAACAGGAAACTGTGAATAAGAATCTCCTATAATCAGTAAGAAAGAGACTGTCAAACCAAGAGAAAAATGGAAAATTTAAATGTTCATAAATGTGCAATTTTAAAAAGATACATTGGTAGGTCAGGTTGCAGGTAAAATAATGCTCCCTCCAAACTGCCTGTATCCTAATCTCAAGAAACAGTCAAAATGCTACCTTACATGGCAAAATGGACTTTGCAGATGACTTGCCTGAAGTCATAGGTAGCCTGTGCCTATGACTTTTGATGCAAGGGTATAAAGTCCCAGCCCACTTGCCCAAATACAGAACAACTCAGAAAGGCTACCACAGCTACAGAGCTCCCTATGGGCTGGGCTGAGGACTTTAAGAGCACATCAAAGCTCAGCTGCTATCTCTGCCCAGGCCTGTATCCATTCCCTCCCTTTTACAGTATTGAACTCAGGGGCACTACTGAATCAGTATCATGTTAATCTCAATCACAGGATTTTCTTCCTGGGAAACCAAATCTGCAACCAATGATATGAGTGGAGTGTGTGCATGTGTGTGTGGGAAAAGTGAGTGAAAGCCACATCTGTGTTGATACAGAGAAAGCAGAGAGGGACAGAAGTGGAAAACATGGAGGGTCCCGTAGGTTCTGACCACGCGCCTGAATGAACCCGAGCCTAAGAACACAAGAGAGTGCTGTCAGTGGAGACGGCAGAGGAAGAACCGCTGAAAACTCACTCCTCCGTAAAAACTAAAAAATGATTAGAACTCTGATAATTAACCAAAGGTTTGCAGCATTTATTTGAGCATTATTTGAGTGGGGAGCATTTATTTGAGAAAAGAGCCCAATCTCAATAAGAGCATGAGCTCTGCACCATTTTAACTGGACCTGGTCACGTTCTCCACTCCTCAGCTCTAAGGCAGCCGTGAAACCTGAGAAGGCCCTGTGCACTCAGTGCTGAATATTGAGGCTCTACACAGCAGGAAGGGAAGACTAATGTAGAGTTTCCACCTAGCCGTGTGCTAAAGGTGTGCCCCACATCAGCAGGACCTCCTGGCCAGCACAGGAGACTTACTGGTTCCATACCTCTAAGGAAATCTTTCTCTAATCATTAGCTGACCACGAAGCTTAACAAATACAGACTTCAGTGGCCATGCATGACAAATATAATTTTACAGAATTAGTTAATAAAAAGTGTTAAAGATGACAACATCAGCTACTACAAGCAGCAAAACTACAAGTCCTGGGGAGGAGGAATATCTGATTTCTAGAGTTGCAATTATATATTATTTAAGATTTCCATTTCCTTTGTTTTTCTACAATGACAACAAAAAAATGAGACATACAGGGAACCAAGAAAAGGTGGCCCATAAACTAGATTTTAAAAAATCAACAAAAGTTTCCCTGAGGAAAGCCCAGACATTGCATGTACTGCACAAAGATTTAATCAACTAAATATGTTCAAAGATCTAAACAAAATGATGTCTAAGTAAGAAGAAAGAGAAGAAAAAGAAGATG
This sequence comes from Manis javanica, assembly GCF_040802235.1. Lineage (NCBI taxonomy): Eukaryota > Metazoa > Chordata > Mammalia > Pholidota > Manidae > Manis > Manis javanica. The sequence continues at coordinate 69,391,280 of NC_133162.1, forward strand.
AGAACACGAAGGGGAAAAAAGAAATTCTGGTATCAAGAAGAACCATTAAATGAAAATAAGAATTCACCATAAGGACTTGTTTTTAATTGAATTTTTGCCCTCCAAAAAAAGATCACATGTGGTACAGGAGTAAGGTTAGACATATAGATCAGTGAAATAGAAATAAGTCTAGAAATAAACCCACACAATTATGCTGGGTGCCAAAACCATTCAATGGGAGAAAAAAGTAGTCTTTTCAACAAATGGTGCTGGCACAACAGGATATCCACATTCAAAGAAGGTGGACACTAACATCACACCATATACAAAAAGTAACTCAGAATGGATCAAAGAGTAATATATAAGAACTAAACTTCAAAAACTCTTAGAAGATATCATAAGGGTATATATTTTTGATCTTGGATTAGAAAGTGGTATCTGAAACCACAAATAGCCAAGAGAAAACTATACAAATTGGAATTCATGAAAATTAAAAACTTCTGTGCATCAAAGGACACTAATAAGAAACTGAAAAAACAATCTACAGAATAAGAGAAAATATCTGTGGAATATATAAAGAACTATTACCACACAACAAAAAGACAATCCAAGCAAAAAATGGGCAAATTATTTGTATAAAAAAATTAATTTCTCCAAAGAAGATATACAAACAGCCAATAATCACCTGAGAAGATGTCCAAAATTATTACTCAGCAGGGAACACAATTCAAAACTACAATGAGATACAATTTCACACTCTTTATGATGGATATAATAAAAAAGTGGGGATCAAATGTTGAGGGAGATATAGAGAAATTAAAACACTCAGACATTGATAGAAGGAATCTAATATAGTACAGCATTATAGAAAATACTTTTGTCAGTTCCTCAAAAAGTAACATATAAAGTTACCATATATTCAATAGAATTGAAAATATGTGTCTACACAAAACCTGTATATGAATGTACATGACATAATATGGCTAAAGATGCCTAAAGATGGAAACAATTCACATCTTTACCAACTGATGAATAAACAAAATATAATATGTGTATACAATGGAATATTGTGCTGCCATAAAAAAGAAGTGTGCATTGACATGTGCTACAACAAGTATCAATATTGAAAACATGAAAAGTGAAAGAATCTAGTCTCAAAAGACCACATACATGATTCCATTTATAGAAATGTCTAGGGGAAACAAGCCAATAGTGACAGTACGTAGACTCGTGTTCCTGAAAGAACACAAGAAAGGGCAATGCGGAGGGGCTACCAATACATATGTGGATTATTTACGTGTTGCTGAAAATATTCTGATTCAGATAGTGATGGCAGTTGCAAAACGTTATTCATATATTAAAAATCAATGAACTGTACACTTTAAAATGGTGAATATTGTGGTATATGAATTATATCTCTAGAGAAAGGAACATAAAGCAGTGTTTATAAATTATCAGAATGACATGGGTTGTGAACCTCAGGGAACATGCAGATTTTCTTTGAACTATGATGGTAGATTTGGAAGAATTTCAGAATAATTCTATTCTATCTCCATGTATTTATGTGTTGTTGATTCTAAATCAGCTTCCAAAGAATTGAAAAAAAGATAAGGTGGAAATAATATCTAGTAATCTATTTGTCTCTCTGTAACTTAGAATCCGCTCTGGATGGGGAAGTAGTACTCATTTAGCAGCTACAATGGGAAGTCACTGAAGACAAATACCTTTTTAATAAATATAATCTAAAGGGAAAAAATCTTCCTTTCACAGATCAAACAAATTGCCTCATCTACACAAAGGGAAAGATCTGGTAAGGGTCAAAGCTAGGATTTGAAATTAATATATTTAAGTCAAACTTCATCCTCTTCCTACTTTCTAATACTTTTCCTCCAATGTTTATCTTATCCCCATAAATATGTAAGTGTAGAATATGAATATCTGAACTAAGGATCCATTATGGCCGTAGCACACTGTCAAAACCATGTCATCAGTGTCTAATTGATTTAGGGTGTCTTATTTGCACATTTGTAAAATGTATAGTCAAATAGGTGGGGGTAGAAGAGATGACATATCACAGTAAGATAGACATATTAGGATTCCTCAATTTATATACAACCAATCACAACAAGGTGTGAACAGCAATGCTTCTAGGGAAAAACCAATCACAGAAAGGGATCTCTTCATGAGGAAGAGCTTTCATGGCTCCACTTCTGGGATGCAGGTCGTCCTCCTCCTACTGCTCCAAAGATGACTTGCTTGGCTAGGCAGCTTCAAATAAAGTCAGTGATCTATGGCTTTTTAATTATTTCCCAAAGAACTATGTATGCATATTAAAAAAGACTTAACTCTAGACAGATTAAGTAATGATAGATAGTGAGTTCATTGTTACAGTAAATAATTCGGTGAAAAATATAAGGTAATTTGGAAAGCCTACCCTTGGTCAGTATCCATTTACTGAACTACATCAAAGTCCATAAAAGGAATGCAAAAAGGTTCACTGGACTTTTATCCCTACACTTAACTCTGTTAAATCCAGAATCAGGAACAACTGCAGTAATTATTATCCATTAAAATTCCTCCTTTACTTTTTTATATTCTTTGCAAATTTCATAAGGAATGGAAATCAGGAATGACATTTTCATACAGATTCTCAGCCAGCTGTGCAGGGAAGTAGAGAGAATTTCATCACTAGTGCCTTTTCCTTTCAGCAACTTGGTTATTTAATCCACTCCCTATAATCATACATACACACACACACACACACACACAAAATACTCTACTCAGGGAAATATACTTTCCTGGTTTAGAACCTCTTAAATTTTTGTAATTCTACATTCCTTTGTTGTGGTTGCTGCTATTTTGTTGTTGTTGTTGTTGTTGTTGTCATTAATCTACAATTACATGAAGAACATTATGTTTACTAGGCTCCCCCTTCACCAAGACCCACCCCACACCCCATTAGAGTCACTGTCCTTCAGCACAGTAAGATGCTGTAGAATCACTATTGTCTTCACTGTGTTGCACAGCCCTCCCCATGCCACCCCCCTGGATTATACATGCCCCCTTTCTTTTCCCCACCCTTATCCCTCCCTTCCCATCCATGCTCCCTAGTCCCTTTCCCTTTGGTAACTTAGTACATTCGTGGGTTCTGTGATTCTGCTGCTGTTTTGCTCCTTCAGTTTTTCTTTCTTCTTATACTCCACATATGAGTGAAATCATTTGGTACTTGTCTTTCTCTGCCTGCCTTATTTCACTGAGCATAATACCCTCTAGCTCCATCCATGTTGTTGCAAATTGTAAGATTGTTTTCTTCTTATGGCTGAATAATACTCCATTGTGTATATATACCACATCTTCTTTATTCATTCATCTACTGATGGACATTTAGGTTACTTCCATTTCTTGGCTATTGTAAATAGTGCTGTGATTAACATAGGGGTGCATCTGTCTTTTTCAAACTGGAGTGCTGTATTCATAGGGTAAATTCCTAGGAGTGGAATTCCTGGGTCAAATGGTATTTCTATATTGAGCTTTTTTGAGGAACCTCCATACTGCTTTCCACAATGGTTGAACTAATTTGCATTCCCACCAGCAGTGTAGAGGGTTTCGCTTTCTCCACAACCTTGCCAACATTTGTTGTTATTTGTCTTTTGGATGGTGGCAATCCTTACTGGTGTGAGGTGATGCCTCATTGTGGTTTTAATTTGAATTTCTCTGATGACTAGGGATGTGGAGCATCTTTTCATGTGTCTGTTGGCCATCTGAATTTCTTCTTTAGAGAACTGTCTGTTCAGCTACTCTGCCCATTTTTTAATTGGATTATTTGCTTTTCATTTGTTGAGCTGCATGAGCTCTTTATATATTTTGGATGTCAATCCTTTATCGGATCTGTGGTTTATGAATATATTCTCCCATACAGTAGGGTAACTTTTTGTTCTATTGATGGTGTCCTTTGCCGTACAGAAGCTCTTCAGCTTATTCATTTTTGCTTTTGTTTCCCTTGCCTGGGGAGATATGTTCATGAAGAACTTGCTCATGTTTATGTCCAAGAGATTTTTGCCTATGTTTTTTTCTAAGAGTTTTATGGTTTCATGACTTACATTCAGGTCTTTGATCCATTTTGAATTTACATTTGTGTATGGGGTTAGACAGTGATTCAGTTTCATTCTCTTACATGTAGCTGTCCAGTTTTGCCAGCACCATCTGCTGAAGAAACTGTCATTTCCCTATTGTATGTCCATGGCTCCTTTACTGAATATTAACTGACAATATATGTTTGGGTTAATGTCTGGAGTCTCTATTCTGTTCCACTGGTCTGTGGCTCTGTTCTTGTGCCAGTACCAAACTGTCTTGATTACTGTGGCTTTGTAATAGAGCTTGAAATTGGGGAGCGAGATACCCCCCACTTTATTCTTCCTTCTCAGGATTGCTTTGGCTATTCGGGGTCTTTGGTGTTTCCCATGAATTTTTTAACTATTTGTTCCAGTTCATTAAAGAATGTTGTTGGTAATTTGATAGGGATTGCATCAAATCTGTATATTGCTTTGGGCAGGATGGCCATTTCGACTATATTAATTCTTCCTAGCCAAGAGCACGGGATGAGTTTCCATTTGCTAGTGTCCTCTTTAATTTCTCTTAAGAGTGTCTTGTAGTTTTCAGGGTATAGGTCTTTCACTTCCTTGGTTAGGTTTATTCCTAGGTATTTTATTCTTTTTGATGCAATTGTGAATGGAATTGTTTTCCTGATTTCTCTTTCTATTAGTTCACTGTTAGTGTATAGGAAAGCCATAGATTTCTGTGTGTTTATTTTATATCTTGCAACTTTGCTGTATTCTGATATCAGTTCTAGTAGTTTTGGAGTGGAGTCTTTAGGGTTTTTATGTACAATATCATGTCATCTGCAAACAGTGACAGTTTAACTTCTTCTTTACCAATTTGGATTGGTTGTATTTCTTTGTTTTGTCTGATTGCCATGACTAGGACCTCCAGTACTATGTTGAATAACAGTGGGGAGAGTGGGCATCCCTGCCTTGTTCCCGATCTCAGAGGAAAAGCTTTCAGCTTCTTGCTGTTCAGTATGATGTTGGCTGTGGGTTTATCATATATAGCCTTTATTATGTTGAGGTACTTGACTCTATATCCATTTTGCTGAGAGTTTTTATCATGAATGGATGCTGAATTTTGTCGAATGATTTTTCAGCATCTATGGAGATGATCATGTGGGTTTTGTCCTTCTTTTTGTTGATGTGGTGGATGAAGTTAATGGATTTTCAAATGTTGTACCATCCTTGCATCCCTGGGATGAATCCCACTTGGTCATGGTGTATGATCCTTTTCATGTATTTTTGAATTCCATTTGCTAATATTTTTTTGTGTATTTTTGCATGTATGTTCATCAGGGATATTGGTCTGTAATTTTCTTTTTTGGTGGGGTGTTTGCCTTGTTTTGGTATTAGGGTGTTGTTGGATTCATAGAATGCGTTTGGGAGTATTCCCTCCTCTTCTATTTTTTGGAAAACTTCAAGGAGAATGTGTATTATGTCTTCTCTGTATGTCTGATAAAATTCCAAGGTAAATCCTTCTGGCCCGGGGTTTTTGTTCCTGGGTAGTTTTTTGATTACCACCTCAATTTCTTTGCTGGTAATTGGTTTGTTTAGATTTTGTGTTTCTTCCTTGGTCAGTCTTGGGAGGTTGTATTTTTCTAAGAAGTTGTCCATTTCTTCTAGGTTTTCCAGTTTGTTAGCATATAGGTTTTCATAGTATTCTCTTATAATTCTTTGTATTTCTATGGGGTCGTCGTTATTTTTCCTTTCTCATTTCTGATTCTGCTGATGTGTGTTGATTCTCTTTTTCTCTTATTAAGTCTGGGTAGAGGCTTATCTATTTTGTTTATTTTCTCAAAGAACCAGCTCTTGGTTTCATTGACTTTTTCTATTGTTTTATTCTTCTCAGTTTTATTTATTTATTCTCTAATTTTTATTATGTCCCTCCTTCTGCTGACTTTAGGCCTCATTTGTTCTTCTTTTTCCAATTTTGATAGTTGTGACATTAGACTATTCATTTGGGATTGTTCTTCCTTCTTTAAATATGCCTGGATTGCTATATACTTTCCTCTTAAGACTGCTTTTGCTGTGTCCCACAGTAGTTGGGGCTTTGTGCTGTTGTTGTCATTTGTTTCTATATATTCCTTGATCTCTATTTTAATTTGTTCATTGATCCATTGATTATTTAGGAGCATGTTGTTAACTCTGTGTGTTTGTGGGTCTTTTTGCTTTCTTTGTACAATTTATTTCTAGTTTTATACCTTGGTGGTCTGAAAAGTTGGTTGGTAGAATTTCAAACTTTTTGAATTTATGAGGCTCTTTTTGTGGCCTAGTATGTGGTCTATTCTGGATAATATTCCATGTGCACTTGAGGAGAATGTGTATCCTGTTGCTTCTGGGTGTAGAGTTCTGTAGATGTCTATTAGGTCCATCTGTTCTAGTGTTTTGTTCAGTGCCTCTGTGTCCTTACTTATTTTCTGTCTGGTGGATCTGGCCTTTGGAGTGAATGGTGTATTAAAGTCTCCTAAAATGAATGCATTTCATTCTATTTCCACCTTCAGTTCTGTTAGTATTTGTTTCACATATGCTGGTGCTCCTGTGTTGGGTGCATATATATTTATAATGGTTATAGCCTCTTGTTGGACTGAGCCCTTTATCATTATATAATGTCCTTCTTTATCTCTTGTTATTTTCTTTGTTTTGAAGTCTATTTTGTCTGATACTAGTACTACAACACCTGCTTTTTTCTCCCTGTTGTTTGCATGTAATATCTTTTTCCATCCCTGACTTTTAGTCTGTGCATGTCTTTGGGTTTGAGATGGGTCTCTTGTAAGCAGCATATAGATGGGTCTTGCTTTTTTATCCATTCTAGTACTCTGTGTCTTTTGATTGGTGCATTCAGTCCATTTACATTTAGGGTGATTATTGAAAGATTTGTACTTATTGCTATTTCATGCTTTAGATTCGTCATTACCAAAGTTTCTAGGTTAGCTTTTTTAGTATCTTACTGCCTAACTTAACTCACTTATTGAGCTAATATAGACACTGTCTGGTGATTCTTTATTTCTCTCCCTTCTTATTCCTCCTCCTTCATTCTTTATATGTTGGTTGTTTTATTCTGTGCTCTTTTGTGTTTCTCTTAACTGCGTTTGTGAATAGTTGATTTCATTTTTTACCTTTAGTTATTATTTGGTTGGTCTGCTTTCTTTGCTGTGATTTTATTTTCTCTCATGACATCTGTTTCGCCTTAGGAGTCCTCCCATCTAGAGCAGTCCCTCTAAAATACCCTGTAGAGGTGGTTTGTGGGAGGCAAATTCCCTTAACTTTTGTTTGTCTTGGAACTGTTTAATCCCTCCTTCATATTTAAATGATAATCGTGCCGGATACAGTATTCTTAGTTCAAGGCCCTTCTGTTTCATTGCATTAAATATATCATGCCATTCTCTTCTGGCCTGTAATGTTTCTGTTGAGAAGTCTGATGATAGCCTGATGGGTTTTCCTTTGTAGGTGACCTTTGTCCTCTCTAGCTGTCTTTAAAACTCTGTCCTTGTCCTTGATCTTTGCCATTTTAATTATTATGTGTCTTGATGTTCTCCTCCTTAGGTCCCTTCTGTTGGGAGTTCTGTGTACTTCCGTGGTCTGAATGATTATTTCCCCCCTCCAGTTTGGGGAAGTTTTCAGCAATTATTTCTTCAAATACACTTTGTATCCCTTTTTCTCTCTCTTCTTCTGGTACCCCTATAATGCAGATATTGTTCCTTTTGGATTGGTCACACAGTTCTCTTAATATTGTTTCATTTCTGGAGATCCTTTTATCTCTCTCTGCATCAGCTTCTATGTGTTCCTGTTCTCTGGTTTCTATTCCATCAATGGCCTCTTGCATCTTATCCATTCTGCTTATAAATCCTTCCAGAGATTGTTTCATTTCTGTAATCTTGTTCCAGACTTCATCCCTTAGCTCTTGCATATTTTTCTGCAGCTCCATCAGCATAGTTATGACTTTTATTTTGAATTCTTTTTCAGGGAAATTGGTTAGGTCTATCTCCACAGATTCCTTCTCAGGGGAGGATGTCTGGGTTAGTCTGGTCTGTATCAAATTCTTCTGCCTTTTCATGGTGATAGAGATAGTTATGAGGAGATGGCGTGTGTGTTGGCTGGGAGAACATCCCTTCTTGCTAGTTGTGGCCTTCCTCTCCTGGGAGAACGGCAACCCCTAGAGGCTTGTGCTGGGCAGCTGTGTGCAGACGGGGTCTCTAATTTTTTCCCTGCCCTGTGGAAGAATCTCTGCCCTGCTACTGTGTGCATGGCCTGCCTCGGGCTGCTACTCTGATATGACGAAGCCGTGTCAGAGGGGAAATGGCCGGGAGGCTGTTTATCTCCATGAGGGGACTCTGAGCTGCACTGCCACCCTGTAGGTTAGGGAGCCCGGAGTTCCCCAGGATTCCCATCTGCTGGGCTAAGTGTTCCGGGACATTTCTGTCTAGCTGTGAGGTCCCTGTCTCTTTAAGTTTTTCAAAAAGCACTTGCTTTTCTTTGTTCCAGGGGCGCCAGCTGCAGGGACCCACTCGCAGGTTTTACTGTCCTGTTTCCCTAGTATCCAGCACACCGCACACTGTGTGTCTGCGCTCTGGTGCGGATGGCGAGGGCTGGGTATTTAGCAGTCCTGGGCTCCCTCTCCCTCCCTGCTCTGACTCCTCTCCTCCCGCTGGGAGCTGGAGGGAGGGGCGCTCGGGCCCTGCCGGGCTGCGGCTTATATCTTATCCCCTTCGCGAGGTGCTGGGTTCTCGCAGGTGTGGATGTAGCCTGTCTGTTATCCTATATCTTCTGGTCTCTCTTTTAGGGATAGTTGTATTTTTTGTATTTTCAGAAATATATATGGTTTTGCGAGGAGATTTCTGCTGCTCTACTGATGTCACCATCTTGGTTCCGCCTTCTGGTTGCTGCTATTTTGTTTTTGTTTTTTTATTTCCTAATGTCCTATTTGGTCTGTCTGCTTCTGTGATTTCTCTTTCCAGAAAATACACAGAACTGTGATTTTACATGTTTCATGGCTAAGTATAATTCAATTTTGTTTTATAAAAGAAAGTGTGCTTCTGACTAGTGAGAGGTGACCTGAGAAGTTACTATAAGAATAAGGGCAAGCAACTCTATAAAATAATGTGCTAGAATTCTTAATAGCTTTCTAAAAATGTTACCACATAGAGAACTTAATAGAAAGTAAAAAGTAATAGGCTAAGAGACAGTTGGATTGAATGAAAAAGTAGAGAAACGATAGGTTCAGGGGAGAAGCAATGAGTTCAAGGCATAGAGAAGGGTATTCAGAATACCAGAAAGTTAATATCTAGAGTGTCAATAACTTATCCCAATGGAAAAAGGTAAAAAGGAAAGCAAAGACTCAAATACTTTCACATTGTTAGCCAATGTTACAAGTCACTGTGCAAAAGAGTAAAAGACTTCAGACTTTTTTGATGGGGGCATATACCAATATACTTTAAAATAATTATTTTTGCTATGGATAACATACGCTAGGGTAATATAGTTCAGATATTCAGTACAGTTTGACAACCAAAACTGTTTAGTGCTAAATGCTGCTTAATAAACATTGAGCTTAAACATAAGATGTCTAAATGTAAAGTGACTGCATTAAGAATCAGCAACTTCCAGGTGATCAAAGAAGAAGAAGAAAAGAAAAAACTGCAAAATGACTACTTGTAAGGATACTGAGATATAATTAGGTAACAAAAGATGACAATGCTAAATTTCCAAGCCTAGGCATCCAGATTTAGAAACATGGATATGTCACTGACCAACTGAAAGTGAGAAAGTATTATGTAAAAATTCCATATCAGGAGGCAGATTTATTTGCAAGTGAGAGTCATACGTGAGCCATAGTGACCATAATATCATACCCAGGGAGCTAAGTTTCTTGTATAGAGCTGCCCAGTCAAATCTTCAGTGCCTCAAAACCAGGGGCAAAAGAGTTGGCCCCCGTTACAGCCACACTTAATGGGCTTGACACTGCAGCTTGGAAGCTCTGTCCAACAAAAATTAGATTCTGAAGTGAACTACAGAGGCATCGCCTGCCCATTCACCAGAACACTTGCTTGGGTGTTAGTGAGCCGTGCAGGTCATCCATTAACATTTATAATTTATCATTATGTCCTGATGCATGTGGCTTACTACATGTTGGAATCTTACCATTTGCATATCCACGTCCACTTTAAAATTAGAAGCAAACACAAAGGTGATATATACAGATATAAAGGAAATCTGGAAAACATACTGAGTACATTGCAAGTTTAAAATTGTTTCTGGCTCAAGTTAGTAGGATTATGTCATCCATCCTGCCTTTAAAATACCTGAAAAACTAAGGAGAATAATGACAATGGCACAGAGCCATATCAGAAATACCGAGACCGCTATGTCAGGATCTGGGAGGAATTTGCACTAAATTTAAACACATGGAGTTGACTTCAGAAAAAAAAAAAACACTGCTTTTACTTTGTGACATAACTAGTATTTGCTTTAGAAGAACCAAATTTAAAAACCAGGAAAGTAATATGTTTTTCATTATCTTCCTTTGATGTATTGTTTTAAAAGTCAGCATTTTTATTTCAAAATTATTTTGAATTTATAGAAAGAGAATTTTAATTTTAGGAGGATGCACAATAAAAGTGATCCCACCTATTTCTTTCACTTCCAATTTCCAAGGGGTAACCTTCCAACTTTTCATGCTGTGTTGTGTGTGTGTGTGTGTGTGTATGTGAGAGAGAGAGAGAGAGGGGGCGGGGGGAGGGAGAGGGAAAAAGGAATTGAAGAGAATATTCATTTTTAACAGAGATATATCCCAAACACTATAATTTCAAAAATAAATGTAACAACACATCAAAGTTATCTATACAGGAATTATGGGTCCATTTCATTCATTTAATAATTATATGTTATTTGTCACATGAACATATTTCTGTTAATTAATGATTGCCATTGACGTTTATTATCAATATTAATGCAGTGCCTATCAATGCACATAAAGTCTGAAATTAAACTTTTAAATTTCGATATGTGTTGCAAAATTGCTTCCTAAACCAGTTTCCACTTTCATCTGTGTGTGTCAGGTTATTCTTTTCATCTATATACACATCTACAATGAATATTGTAGCTTGAAAATAGCTTTAAAAAGTTGCTATTATTAGAAGATTTTCTCAATATCAGAAATTAGGAAAGGATGCTTGTTCAACTATGTTTGTATAACATTGCACTGGAAATGCAATGTTAATACCTTCCTGCTGCAGAAAGGCTAGAGAAATAAATAAGATGTAGCAGAATATAAAAGGAAGAAATATGGCAATTACTATCAGCAGAAACATGATTTTTATCATGGTATAACCACAAAAAGCTATGGTAAGCCTAAAAGTATTAACACACGAATGTAGCAAGAGCACTGAATACAATGTCAACATAAAACAAAACAAAACAAAATAAAGTATAATCTATATTCCAGAAATTTAAAAAAATTAAATATAAGTTCACATTTTTAAAAAGTCTCTAAGAGAAAATAAATGCTGGTAATTAAATCTAACAAAGTTATGCCACATCTCAACACTAAAAATTATGAAATACAATTGAGAAAAGTTCATTAAGACCTACGTAAATGGAGGAATGTACCATTTCTATTGTTGGAAAATTAAGTACCTTAAAATTGTCAGTTCTCAACTTGATTTATAAATTCAACATGATTAAAAACAAAACTTCAGCAGATTTTTTTAAAGTAAAAAATGATAGTCAATTCCAAAATGTATATGAAAATGCAATTTTCTAGAGTAACCAAACAATACCTTGAATTAAAGAAGCAAATTTGGAGAATTTATATTACACTACTCCTATCAAGGTATTTATAAAGCTATAGTAATGAAGATTATGGAATTGGACAGGAATAGATAAACAGACCAGAGGAGAAGAACAGACTCTGAAAATACATATGCATAGTTACCTGACACTGAAGTACAATGAGGAAAGTTCGGACTCTTTTGGAAATGGTGCTTCATCAGTTGGCCACCATTAAAAAAAACAGAAAGTGTTCTTTATCTCAACCTTACACCATAAACATAAATCAATTGCAATGTAATTACAGAGCAAAATGTGAAAAGTAATATAATAAAGCTTTTAGAAGGAAACATGGTAATTACTTTGGAATGGATATGTATTTCTTTTTCAGGACACAAAAAGACACTAAGAAAAAAATCACTGTGTGAAGTTTAAGAACTTCTGTTCATTGAAGGCACCATTAAGAGAAGGAAGAGACAAACCACAGAATTGGTGTTGACATATAAAGGGGTTGTCTCTATTATTTGTTTAAAAGTCCTGATTGAAAAGAAAAAAGAAAAGATAAGAGAAAAATGGGTCAAGAACTTAAAGTATTGACTGAAAGGGGGATATGGAGCAGACTTATGTAAAATTGTTTCTGAATGGGATGCTGTTTATGTGTATGCTCACTTTGTGAAAATTAAAAGCTATAACTGTGATCTGTGCTCTTTCCTTATGTATTCTTCATTTCAATATAATGTTTATATAAAAATATAAAAATAAATCAACTTTGCTTCTTCTTAAAAAGAACATGAAAAGTGCTAGAACCCCCATTTGGTTTTAACTTGTTGTTATCTGAGCAAGCTGGAAAAAAAATTTCATGTTTCTTATCAATGTGTATTTCTTTTAGAAATTGCATAACCATATCCTTTGTTAATTGGATTAATTACCCTTTTCTTATGGATTTATGGACATTATGTATCCATATACATAATAAGTTTATATGCACACATACAATAAGATCAGTACTTTCCCTCAAGACTTGCTGTAAAGCTAACTTGAGATAATTTTGTAAGCACTTGGCATCTGTATTATACTTTAAAATATAATAATAAATGCTAAGTATTACTGTTACTATTACTGTTATTATTCAAAAAATATATACAGAAAGTCAGTCTAAAATAGATCATATACATTTAAGTGTTAAAAGTGGAGGCATCTGGGAGATGTGTTAAATAAGATTGTTTCTTTTTATCTACATTTTCCTTTCTAAAATATGTCATGCATGAATTTGTAAGTACAGATAAAACATCATCAAAAAATGAGACTCCAAGATAATTAAGGAGATTTTAAGAAAGGTTATATTTAAATGAGAATATGGTGACTTTGTTTATAATTTCATGTTTATAATTTTTTATTTATAGTAAACAAAATGGACATATATGTTGATATCTAAAAATATGCTTGATACAATATTTTATAATTTTAAGTATGATTATATTTATGTATAGGAAAAAGAGTGTAATCCACCCTCTCCAAATTTATTGTTATATTAATTATGACTCCAATCTCCTAAAAGGACTACTTTATGAAACTGGACAATGTAATTATAAAATCTTTCTGAAAGGAAATAATGTTCAATTTGGTGAAGAAAAAAATTTAAACATATACAATGAGGATTTTCCCATACCATATATTAAAATATACTACATAGCTATAGCAATAAAAGTATAAGAAACAATAGATCAATGGATCAGAATACAAAGTATGGAAATAGACCCTTTTATATCTGGGGATTCAGTACATTGCAGAAAAGGCTTCTCAATGCACGAATCAGCAGGTATTTCAATAAATGGTTGAAGACAACTGGATAAACTTTTGGAAAATATAAAATGAGACAATTCATATAATTAAAAAGATACTTTCAGAGATGTTAAAAATATCTATGTAAAAAATTAAACTTATAATAATTGGGGTACAAATTAACATCTGAATTGAGAAAATTCAGAAGCCAGGAATGTTAAGACTGATAAATTAATTCTGCTGACATTTCAGAATTTTCCAGAATGAAATATATTTTAATAAAATTAATAAATTAAGCAACCAGCTTGGAGAAAATATGTACAACATGTAATTGCTAATCCAGGATTTATATCATAAAAAAGCACATACACAAAACAATAGAAAAAAGGGGGAAATTATGAATGTTGATGCTCAATCTGCATTCAATCAATATCAGTATCAGCCAACCAAAATGAAAAAGTGATTTATAATATTCACGTCAAGAATAGCTATCAGTATTTGAAAATATACATGATTCTCTAGAACAAGTTCTATTCAAACTTTTAATATGAGTCACTGAATTTCTTGCTAAAATGCAGATTCTGAAACAGCAGGTCTTCAGTGAGGCCTGGAATTTTTTATTTCCAGAAACTCCCATGCAATGTCAGTGCCACTAGTCCACAAACCACAATTTGGTAAAACTCTAACATACACTTCTAAAAACATATCCTAGAGTATTAATTTTGGCATGTACACAAAGACATATTTACTAGGATGTCTATGGTGGGATTTTTTAAAGTGTGAAACACTAGAAACCACCAAAATACTTATCAAAAAGAGAATGTCTCTGTAAACTAAGATACAATCATACTACTGAATGTTATATGGTAGTATAAATGCATGAAAAAGATCTACCTAATAATGATATGAAATGAGTTCTTCATTACAAGAAAAGGCAAAACTACCACAAAAAAAAGAAAATTACAGACCAATATGCCTGATGAACATAGATGCAAAAATCCTCAACAAAATATTAGCAAACCAAATTTACAAATACATAAAAAATACATTCATCATGATCAAGTGGGATTTGTTCCAGGGAGCAAGGATGGTACAATGTTAGAAAATCCATTAACATCATCCACTACATCAACAAAAAGGACAAAAACCACGATCATCTTCATAGATGCTGAAAAAGCATTCAACAAAATTCAATATCCATTCATGACAAAAACTCTCAACAAAATGTGTATAGAGGGAAAGTACTTCAACATAATAAAGGCCACATATGACAAACCCACAGCCAACATCATACTTAACAGCAAGAAGCTGAAAGCTTTTCCTTTAAGATCAGTAACAAGACAAGGATGCCCACTCTCTACACTTTCATTCAACCTAGTTCTGGAGGTCCTAGCCTCGACCATCAGACAATACAAAGAAACAAAAGGCATCCATATTGGTAAACAAGAAGTTAAACTGTCTCTGTTTGCAGATAACATTATATTGTACATAAAAAACCCTAAAAGAATATACTCCAAAACTACTAGGTCTAATATCTGAATTTGGCAAAGTTGCAGGATACAAAATTAATACACAGAAATCTGTTGCATTCCTAAACACTAATGTTGAACTAGCAGCAAGAGAAATCAGGAAAACAATTCCATTCACAACTGCATCAAAAAGAATAAAATACCTAGGAATAAACCTAATGAAGGAAGTGAAAGACCAATACCCTGCAAACTACAAGACACTCTTGAGAGAAATTAAAGAAGGTACGAATAAATGGAAACACATCCCATTCGCATGGATAGGAAGAATTAATATTGTCAAAATGGCCATCCTGCCTAAAGTAATCTACAGATTCAAAGCAATTCTTATCAAAATACCAACAGCATTCTTCAATGAACTAGAGCAAATAGTTCTAAAATTCATATGGAACCACAAAAGACCCCAAATAGCCAAAGAAATCCTGAGAAGGAAGAAAAAAGCTGATGGGATTCCATTCCCGGACTTACAGCTCTACTAAAAGCCACAGTAATCAAGACAATTTGGTGCTGCCACAAGAATAGACCCATAGACCAATGGAACAGACTGGAGAGCCCAGATATAAACCCAAGCATATATGTTCAATTAATATACAATAAAAGAGCCATGGACATACAGTGGGGAAATGACAGCCTCTTCAACAGCTGGTGTTGGCAAAACTGGACAGCTACATGCAAAAGAATGAAACTGGATTATTGTCTAACCCCATGCACAAAAGTAAACTCGAAATGGATCAAAGACCTGAATGTAAGTCATGAAACCATAAAACTCTTAGAAGACAACATAGGTAAAAATCTCCTGTAAACATGAGCAAGTTTTTCCTGAATGCATCTCCTCAACGACTCAAGGGAAACAAGCAAAAATGAAAAAATGGGACTAAATCAAGCTAACTAGCTTCTGTACAGCAAAGGACACCATCAGCAGAACAAAAAGGCATCCTACAGTATGGGAGAATATATTCATAAATGACATATCCAACAAGGGGTTAACATCTATAATATATACAGAACTCACATGCCTCAACACCCAAAAAGCAAATAACCCAATTAAAAAAATGGGCAGAGGATATGAACAGATACTTCTCCAAAGAAGAAATTCAGATGGCCAACAGGCACATGAAAAGATGCTCCACATCGCTAATTATCAGGGAAATGCAAATAAAAACCACAATGAGATATCACCTCACACCAGTTAGGATGGCCAACATCAAAAAGACTAGGAACAACAAATGCTGACAAGGATGAAGAGAAAGGGGAACCCTCCTACACTGCTGGTGGGAATGTAAACTAGTTCAACCATTGTGGAAAGCAATATGGATGTTCCTCAAAAAACTCAAAATAGAAATACCATTTGACCCAGTAATTCCACTCCTAGGAATTTACCCAAAGAAAACAGTTCTCAGATTCAAAAGACATATGCCCCCCTATGTTTACTGCAACACTATTTACAATAGCCAATATATGGAAGCAACCAAAGTGTCCATCAGTAGATGAATAGATAAAGAAGATGTGGTACATATACACAATGGAATACTCTTCAGCCATAAGAAAGAAACAAATCCTACCATTTGCAACAACATGGATGGAGCTGGAGGACATTATGTTCAGTGAAATAAGTCAGGTAGAGAAAGACAAATACCAAATGATTTCCCTCATTTGTGGAGTATAACAACAAAGCAAAACTTTCTGAAGGAACAAAACAGCAGCAGGCTCACAAACTCCAAAAGGCACTACCAAAGGGAAGGGGTAGAGTGGGGTGGGTGGGGAGGGAGGGAGAAGGGGATTGAGGGGTATTATGATTAGTACACATGGTATGTGGAGGGGATCATGGGGAAAACAGTGTAGCACAGAGAAGGCAAGTAGTGACTCTGTGGCATCTTACTACACTGATGGACAGTGACTGCACTGGGGTATGGAGGGGGAACTTGAAAATATGGGTCAATGTAGGAACCATTGTTTTTCATTTGAAACCTTTGTAAGAGTGTATCAATGACACCTTAATAAATAAAAAGGACTATGGGTGGGCCTTATGATGCCCACCTTCTCTAAAAAAAGAAAGAAAAGGCAAAGTTACAATAGAAAATGTGCAGCATACACCCACTTTTATATATATATATATATATATTCCTGATTATGGAGGGAAATGCAAAGCTGTGCATGTCAGAAAGAATATCTATTTGTGTGTGACTGTTGAGAAAAGAAGGGAGTAAGTGCTGAGATGTTCCTGTGACCACTGCTGTCAAATTGCTAGTCAAAAGACACAGTTACCATTATAACAAGGAACTCACTCAATTTGGAATACAAATAATTACAGAATAATTTAGCAATATACTCTCTTTATCTCCCCTTCCCCACAGGGCATCCTATTCTCCTCCCCAGCCTCCACTTTTGGTATACTTAGTTTTTTGGTTGTTGATAATTGTTGCTATAAAATAAATATGTGTGATATTGTGGAACTGGGCTTGGAATTAAAAAATTTTCTTGCAGCAAAGTTACTAATTGACTCCACTTAGAATGCCTTAGAACTTAATCATATTGATACATACATTGTGGTGAATCAAATTTCAAGTTGAAGATTGTGAGGAATCATGGAATGTAAGGAATGAAATTGAATAAAAGTTAGTATCTTTCTTATTCTAAGATAATCATTTATAGAATCTCAAAAATTTAGTTTCCCAAAACTAAAGGAGAGCTTGAAGACTGTCCACACTAGCAACATGTAAGGTTTGACTTCCTTCTAGGATATTATGAACTACCATAAAAATACAACACTCTTCCTGCATTTCTAAGCAAATGATCGGTGAGAATTTATTATCATTGTCAAGCTATTTGAATGTTTAATAGTTAATAATGGCACTGCAATCAGGTTGTACATATATCAAATTTGCACATGGAAGAAATAATACATATGGAAACATATATTATGTATATGGTGAAGGTGGATTAGAATGCATCAGAGCTGCAAGACTGGAGAATCATCATCAAGGTTATACTAATACAAATTAATGGTTTACATTCATCCTGATAAAGAAGGGAATGTAATATTATATTTAGTGGAAAATTGATCTAATAATGTAGATACTTGGGTTAGTGCTCTCTGATGTTCTTCAATCATCTATTTACTGAATTCTAATAAGAACAACAACAAATGAACGAGACACGTAGGGGAGGCTATAATATTGGCAAATATCTCTGAAGTACTAAACTATACAAAGTACTTAAAAGTACTTTAAGGAATGGTAATCTAGTTTATATTCAATTTATTTCATTTCCCTACAAAGCCCTGAGGAACATATCCCATTTGTTGCACAAAAGCCAATTACAGTAATGGGCTGTTCATAAGAGTTTCCAGCTTTCAGAATTAGTTCTTCCTATTTAACAGTACATTTTCAGATGGCTGTGAGGCTAATCAGTTCTAATTCTTCAGTAACTATGTTTATAGGATCGGCATCAAAACTACACCATTCTCTTAGTATTCAGTGTAGCCCAACTTAAGCAAACTAACATAAAAGGGGAATCAAAAGACCTGAGTTTATCGTGAAAACAGAAGCACAAAGAATAATTTCATGGTAACGAGATGCCCTGTTGGGAATATAAATTGTTTGGGTGCTTGTGTAACATTCCTACTGGAAGAACAACTCTACTTCATAGCTAGTTCACGCAGTCAAAGAAACATGGTCAGATGATAAGTTCTTAGCTCTGCCTACTCTTTTTACTTCTTTAAATGAAATGCACTTTGAAATGCAGTTTGGCTGAGAAAGGGACAGGGAGCTTCCTAGAACTCTGCCCCTTGGGCTTGCTCTCTCTTCATGCTGGGGTATGTTACTTATTAGCTCTGTGCCCTTGGGCAAGTCATTCTCTTGCCTGTCTTCAGCTTTCCTATGTGTGAAGGAGGGTAATCTCTCCTTTCTTGTAAGGTTGTTGAAAAGACAGAACTGTTCCATGTGGAAAAGTCACCCAATATAGGCCCTTGTTCATTAGTTGTTCCTTTCTTCTCCTTAATCTGGGCCCTTGAAGCCCTAGGTAAGGAAGATATTTTTCTTTCTGGATCCAATAATTCATTGTCCTGGTCTTTGGACCATAATCTTCTGTTATGATCTGATCAAATAAGACACTTCTTTGTTCTCTGACGTTTTCTTAAATCTCCCAGTATTTATTAGCCCAGGGCACTATGGGCTTTGAGGTAAGAAAATTATTTGTGCTGGGCTGTTCTAAACATACAGGATGCTTGCATATCTAAATGCTTCCCACTAAGTTTGTAAAAGCAACTTGGTCATTGTAACTACCCAAAGCAAGCTTGTCAACAAATTACACCTACACATTTCCAGTCACCCACAATTTCCCCTATAAAAGTTCACTGGACCCTTCAAAATACTATAAGAATCCTTTCCATTTTACTGATGCTCTCATACAGTTGAATAAAATATATTTATTGTCTAGTTTGTATGAGATAGATTCTATTTAAAATTTATTTAAGAAAAAAAAAACCTCATCTTCTCTATTATTATAAACAAGATCTCATCCAGGTTAACTAGCTGATACATGAACATGTAGACAGCATCAGGCTCTTTATAGTTAATTTAGCTTTTGAGAATTAAAAAAAAAAGTAAAAAAAAAAAAATCACATGACCTGCACTTGGGAGAAAGCTGTAATTCCTGTCTGTCTTGCAGTGTGCGATTCACTTGTATTCTGGAAGTCTCAAAACTAGAAACAGAATCCACGTCACCCATACATCTCTTTGAAAATATGAGTAGGCATTTTTACATACGCAGGAGTGTGGGTAAAACTGCAGTATTTCCAGAACCAGAATCTCTCGCCTGGCCTTAGTGCATCTCCCTATCAACAGGTGTTTCCAAGGGGTGGAGAGAAGTAGTCCATCTCCATATCAATAGGTAATTACAAGAGGGAGCGAGGGCATATCTGGACTGGAGAGTTTGGGTGGGGCCCCTTTGTGCAGCCAGGTCTCAAGAGACACAGGAGAGCAGAAGTGGACGACTACTTGTAGGCAGTAAACAGATTTCTCCCACTTTATTTCTCCCCTTGTCTGATTTTGGTTCAAAGATATTTTGCCCCCTTTCCCCCCTTCCCCCTGGTGTTACAAGGAGAGAGGGCCAGGAAACCCAGACAGTCAAGGACAGCTAGATTGTCAAGATGTGCAGGACCACAGGGGCTTCCCTGAATACAGGGCCTACACAAGGTCCTAAGAACTTGTCCTAGTGTAACCCCACCTCATTAAAATAACATCTAAATCTAATTAGCATTGCAGTGTTTGCCCCCCCATAGGCTTTGCTTAGGTTCTTATAGGAAAGGTGACTTCCACTGAGATAAAGATTATATAACCTAGAATGTCAATCAAATTATATAAATTGCAGGGCAGAACTTCCTGTCATCTTAAGAAAAATAAACTAACCTAACCTAACCTAACCTAATCCTAATAGCAGGGCTGCTTCTGGTTTCCAGACAGCCCACACTCTTGTTTACAGTGTACTTTTCACTTTAACCCAATAAATTCCCTGCTGCTTTTTCTTGTCATCTAGTCTCAACTGGATTCTATTCTTGAGAGGACAGGAATCGAGGAAATATATCATGTTCTACAGATAACAATAAGATGGTCAAATCTACCCAAACTCTTTATTGATTCAAGTATAACCAGACCCTTTTTAAATTACAGTGACTAAATTTCATGCTCCCCCAAATAACCCTGCACTCCATTTTATTTAAGGGGTACCTGCATTTTTCTGGTACTGAGTTTCTCAATTCCTGAAGCTAGAAGTTGGAATAAATTCCATTTCTGGCTCTTCAAATTGAGTAATTTGTGGTTTCCTTTAATAGCTTTCTCCTCTACCCAAAAGCTGATTCCGATGTCTTTCTGCTTCAAAGATCAAGTGGCCTAGCTTGCTATTGGCAAATTTTTCATTTCTGCACTTGAGCCCCCTCTACTTCTCAGATGACTGGCAGAGCAGATGACTCACCAGCTTCTCTGAAAGCAGTAAATAAACACAACTTTCTGACTTAGTTTACCAGCCATGCCGCTCTCCTTTTTGTCTTTGGACACACACAGGCCTTCGTCCTGGGACACTTGGCATCCATGAATTAAACTCTTCATCTGAAGATAACCATATGTCTTCGTGGACCTTGACAGTCACAGCGGAAATGTTCACCTCAGAGATGTGGGTGGTTGGTGTGTGGAAACTTAATCGTGCCTGCATTTGACAAAGGAATCTGCCTCTCACCGGGTTTCCCCAAAACTATGCAAACAAACTTGGAGAAGCAGCATAGCCACCACCCAGGAGCCTGAGGCAGTCACTGAGCAGCTGTGAGCGGGAATCACAAGTGCTTTTTCTTTGCTGTTCTGATGACAGTGGCTGCTCTCTGACTTGGCTTCTGCTAGCAAAGAAGCCACTGAGAGCTTTCAACAGATCTCCAAACCTCCTTAAATGAGTCCCTGCAGGCTCGAGTAGAATGAGCTCCTCCCATCCCCAACCCAGACAGGCAGAAAAAGAGGAAGCCCTATGGCTGGCATGCTGTTCAGGATCCCTGAGGCCCCTCTCCTCCATCAGTTAGTTCCCCAATTCTCAAGGAAAAAAAGGGGACTAGCATGAAGGAACATGAACAGGCTAAATAATCAAAACCAAAAAAAAAAAAAAAAAAGACCTAACACATGGAATATCAAGTTAAAGCATACCTAACATGCACTATGACAGAGACACACACCATTCCCTCTCCATCAGGAGCCATGCTCATGTGAGTCCTGTTGATTTGATGACTGTGTTCACATAGAGAAATTCTGTGGACTTTTGCCCCAACAATAGTGTAGAAATACCAATGCCTCCTATTATTTTCTAGGTTTTCTAAAATTTCCTATAAGGCTAAATGAATTTCCCATTTGCTTCCAAAGTCTTTTTTCTTCATGAGAGGGTTTTGTTTATTTTTTTTTAACCTGGAGAATTTGATGTTGAACCATTTCAAAGGGAGCAAATGGAACAAATTCCATGATCCACAGGAAAAATTTAACACATTTTTGTCCTTTCAGCTGTCTAAATAACTGTTCCTTTCATCCAATGGTTGTGCCATACAAAATGGGGATTCTTAAACCCAGCACTGGCAGGTCCTTGCCTGCTAAAGCAGGTTGAGTGGGTGTTACTGACATTAGTCCAATGATAGGAAGCCAAGGGTTAGAGAGGGGGAATAATGAAGTACCTAGGTGTTTCACTCACCATAATCACAGCCTTCTCCTTGTCCTGCACTGTACAGACATAGCCATATAGTCTATACCCGTGGGGCTCACATAACATGGCCTTACCAAGGATCAACGGAATTAGCGCCTGACCATCCAGACCCATCTGACCTTGGATCACCAGGTTCCCGGTGCTGCTCAGCCTCCAGCACTTTGTTGGACCAGAATACCATCATATCAAGAATACCACATTCCCAGCTCCTAATCTATTGTTTTCAATTTTAAGACTCTTCAACTACTTCTTCCCACTTTAACACAAATCACTGCCAGACTAATAAAAGAAAACAGTCTTTTGAATCTGCCTTCATCTCTGTCAAACCTATAATGCCCCATGGGCAGCCCTGATGAGGCATATTTCAGCCATGCCTTCTAACATCAAACAATTATTGTGTGGAGAGGTGTGTTATAACTCACATACTGACATAAAGCTATGGACCTTACATTTAGAGAGATTCTGAAGTACATTCCTAGCAGGAGGAAGGATTTTCATTAAATCATCAACATTCTCAGTCTTGTTTCCCCTTATTAGCAAGAGATGATATAAGTAAAATGGAAAAGGAAAGATAAATTGTGTATATTCATCCATACACATACAATATTTTTAATATACTTGAGTTTTTCCACTTTTATTCCATTCAAAGACTAGACAAAGGAATGAAAGACAGATATATTTGAAAGAGCTACTTTGAGTTTCTGAAAGACCCTACCATTCCTGTCCCTCTGTGAATATCGTTCTACTATATCAAGTTTCTTTTACTTGGGGCTTTGTTCTGCAGACTAATTATGTAAATGTGATTTAATATTTGAATAGATTAAAAATAAGTTGTGTTTTTCTCATATTATTCCTGGAGAATTTTTTTCTATGATTGATGAAAAGGTAATTACTTGTATTTTAAAATTGACATAAAATTGAGTTGATGTTGGAATCAAAGTGACTTTGAAACTCAAAAATTACTTTCAACTGCTAATCATAGTAACTGAAACGTTACCATATAAAGTTCACATAATTGCTATTGCTATTTTCTTTAATGGTTTATAGATATTTTAAGAAAAGATTTTAATTTATCACATGACATTTTATAAAAATACGTAGAGAAGGAAAATATTGTGTGTGTAATATAAAGTTTCACTGTCATTATCACATTTTAAGGGACTAAACTGCAAGAAAATATAACCCATCATTATCTTTCAATTTAATGGACAGCTTCCAGCATAAAGTAGGTATTTAAAAGCAATTTTTTAAAGATTCACCTAAATTTGGCTATGTATGTGCACACATATTCATATGTATTGTTTTACTGCTGGCTACACTTCTTCAGAAACAACATTTTTCTGAAACAGTTTTTCAAGTAGCTACTGGAAAGTAGCCCCATAAACTTATCATTCTTATATATACACTGTTAAATTTTTCCTAAAGCTTAACAGAAAAGATAGCTCTGTTGTTAATTGCTTCTAACTTTGCAATTTGGTTAACTTTGACCTCCTCCGTAATTTCCCTAATTTCATCTCATTAGCTCTAATTACATTGCCACATTCAGTGCCACACACTTCTATCCACTTGTTATTTATATAAACCTAGTGTTTTGGATTCCTTAATAGTCCCTCTTTCAGTTGACTCTTAGGCAAGCATTAATTTTGATGATACTAAGTGTTGCACATAAGACCTTACCTACTAAATTGCCTAGTGTCTTATTTTTGTTGTTAATCATGGATAATCTAAAATGCTAAAAATGTTATTTTCTATATACATCTTTGATAAATAGTTCAGTATTAGCTTCCTTACCCTAAACAGGAAAAATAGTTCCTATCTTGCAACCTTTCTTGTTGCAATCGGATACGATAATACATTTCATAAAACTCTATAAACTAAATGACACCACCACAAACAATGCAAAATAATATTATCATTATGATTACTTTTGCTTCTGATGGAAATTCAAAGTATGTAAATATACAATCTGGTTCCTTGAATGCTAAGAACTTCTATCAACCTCTAACGTCAGTGTAAGCCACCCCAGCTAGGTTGTCCAAAGCCTTGTGAACAGAGAATCAAGCTGGATCCATAAATGTACAGTTGTTACAAACTGAAACTTCGGCCCAATGCTCAGTACCATCTACTGCCTGTTGAGCTGATTTGTATCATCTGTTAACCCTAAAGAATATAGTTCCTTCTTAGCAGACTAAAAGCACTTATTCTAGAATTCCTTTATGTCCTGTCATGTTCCTTTGTAAAGGAGTGGATTCGTTCTACCTGATCTCAAGAAAATACAAACCGACAGTAATCAAGACTGTGTTTTATTGGAGAAAAGATAATGAAACTGAAGAAAATCTCAAAATCACACAAATATGGTAAATTCACTTTTGGCAAGGTAGCAAAGTCAAACACAATACAGAAAGGACAGACTTTTCAATAAATGGTGCTGGAACAATTTAACATTCATGTGTAAAAACAAAAACTCAATCAATAAAGCTCATCATGTAAATCATTGTTATGTAAATATTATACAACTGTAATTCAAAATGGATCACAGATCCAAAAATAAACCCTGAAACTATAAAACTCTACAACAGGTTTCTCAATCTTTGTGCCGTTGACTTTTCAGGTTGGATAAATCTCTGTTCTGTGGAACTTATCCTTGAAAGTACATTGCAGGATGTTTGGCCAAAACCATAGCCTCTACCTACTAGATGCCAACAGCACCTCTGGAGGTCAAAATTGCCCTCTTTTGAAAACAACTGTTCAGAAGATTCACACAGGAGAAAATGTGTGTGACTCTGAGTTAGGTAAAGAATTCTTAGATAAAGCACCAAGAGCAAAATCCATTTGAACATAAGTTGAACTTCCTTGAAATTAAAATGTTTGCCCTGGGACAGACTCTGAAAAGAAGATGAAAACACACACCATAGAGTAGGAGAAAATTGCTGAAAATCCCAAATGTAAGACTTGCATCCAGAATATATAAAGACTTCTGACAACCAACCATAAAAAAGAAAACACCAAATAAAAATAAGAAGGCCACAGTGGCTAAAACACAAAAAGCAGGGGGCCCAAGATGAGGTTTGGAAATTAGCAGGAGACAGATAATGGAGCACCTTATGAACCATGGGGTAGATTTTCATCATCTTCAGGACAATCAGAAATCATTTATGGACTTTAAGGAAAGGAATGTAACATGAAACTTATGTTTTAGAAATATGTCTCCAGTTGCAATGAACTACAAGAGGATAAAATATATGTTAGAGACCAAGGAGGGGACTAAGCCTGTCGTTCTAAAGAGAGATGATGGCTAGTGGTAACAGTAAGGTGGTAACAAAAGAGACTAAGAGATACGGACTGAATGAGGGCGTTAGGGAAAAGCAACTCACA
This sequence comes from Manis javanica, assembly GCF_040802235.1. Taxonomy (NCBI): domain Eukaryota; kingdom Metazoa; phylum Chordata; class Mammalia; order Pholidota; family Manidae; genus Manis; species Manis javanica. Next base: position 69,417,036 of record NC_133162.1, read on the forward strand.
AGGGATGAGTGTAGTGGAGTGTTTAAGAGTTCTGAGTCTCCAGTAAAATAGAAGGGTTTTCTTCTTCCTGTTGGTTCTGAGATTTGAAGTATAATAAGGTCCTCTCCCTAGGAAACAGCATTTAATTCCTGATATTACCTTTGTGAAATTATCTATATTGGGTTGTGGGGAGGGTAGATATATTTCTCATTAGTACCTGGAATAGTAATATGTGTTACGTAAGTATATACATAGAATTTGTACCAAAGAAAATATTAAAACAATGTAGTTTTTTATTAAATTGGCAACCCCTCCACATTGTATTCTTGCTGGGAGGTAGCTTTCTAGATAGGAATTTTATTGCTGGGTATGTTGTTGTGATTGGTACTAGCCAGGGCAGTCAACTGAAGTGATGCTTGCCCCTTGAGAGAAAGGTTTTTAAAAGGCAAGTATGCATTATCCTTGGTCTCTGTTCAGACAGTGAAATAAAACATTTGACTGCTCTATGCCCTTAAAAACTATCTTACAGAAAATGTCTGAAATTTTAGATATTTTTGTAACATCAACTAAGGTTATCCTAATAGAATAGGCAGTAATACATTATGAGTGGTAAATGATGAGAGCTTGCTACTTCCAACTGAATTCATGGAAGCTTAGCCAAAATAGCTATTCTTCACTTTAATGGATAGCAGAATCAAAATCATGGATCATATGAGAAAACAGATGCATAGCAAGCTCTTTTGGGCTTCCTCTGTTCTCTTCCTCTCTAAGGACATGAGACAGATCCTACAGTTGCAAAACATACTGAAGTTAATCCCCAAAGTCTCCTAAAATGTTGTTATATACTCGCCCAGATTTCTCCTTTCTTATTCATTTCTTAGTCAAAATTACTCTAAAATAAGAATTTTCTCTAAAGCAAAACAAACATTTTCAAAAACAAGGAAACCAAATGTGCTCCTTGTGTAATCTTATTACATAAGTAACTTGGATTTATAGCTTATGTATTTTTGAAAGAGTGTGTGAAAGGCATTACATGGATTTCTCTTTTGTTTAGTATTTTTCTCTAAGTCAACAAATACATGATAATATTTCTGTTAAGGACAGAAAATAATTTCTTATTAGTGGTAGTATAAATCTTAGAAATTTCAAATTTCAGAGTATATCCTGGTATTTCATGTGTGTGTGTTGGGGGAGGGAGTATATTTGTAGTAAAAACTTTCCATTTCCCATTAGAACTCACACAGTCTGGATAGTTGGTAAGTGGTTAGAATCATGTGCCTTATGTACATTAAATGCACACATTCATCTGCTTTCCTAAATATAAAGATGGTCAAACTTTCACTCGTGTGGCTGCAGAGGATTTAGCCCATAGCCCAGCCTAAGTAGCAGATTCTAGAAATCACAAAGATTTTTTCTCCCTTGTTAGTCTAGGCCAATTCTGTTCTCCAGGGTCTCTGAGCGCTTCTAAAGAAATCTTTAACTCTCTAAAAATGAGTCCTCTAAAACTAAAGCAAGAAAATAGGTGGATTCCCAAGTCTTGAAGACTGGAAATAGGAAAACATGGATCCTTAAGTAGATAGAACCCAAATTCTATGAACTGATTAGGCATTAGACAGAGACTAAGGGCTAATATATTTTGAGGGTTATCACTATTATGCAACTTATTTGTTCAGTATGTTAGAAAATCATTCAACGAAGAAGTAAAATATCCCATTTCTGTAAAAACAAAGATAAAACAAATAATGGCTCTCTAGGAATTCTGCCAGAAACTGTGCTCATCAACATCTTAGTTGCATATATGAAAATCATTTGTCTACTACTTTGTTCAAATCATACACCACATAACACCACATCCCTTGAGACACACTAGGTCTGGGTCATACTCATCACTTACTCTATATACAAACATATATACATACTAGTGTATATACAAAACAGTATGAAATAAATGAAAATATGGCATCATAAAATATGTTCAGCTTATCCTCCAAATTCAGATAATACTTGAAATTTTTTACCTAAGTCAAAATACATTTCAGAAAATGGTTTCCACTTAGTAACATTTTAAAACACCACATGAGAAAAGTTCAAAATTAAAAAAAAATAAATGAAAATGAAAGAAAAATGAATATTAAGAATGACAAAGACATTTTAAATGGTTTAAAGCAAGTAAAATCTATTTTGAAGTTGGTAAATTATATAAACAGCAATCTGTAAACTTGAAGACATGACATGAAAGACAGTCTTAAGGTGTTCTATAATATGAAGGAAAAAATTTATAAGAAGATTTTAATAAATTTAAGAATTTAGGACAACCACACCATTTATAGATCACATGAGATATTTTGGAAGGAACACAGAAATTAGAAAAGATGATCAAAAACTTAATAAAGTATAACATAAGTTAAAATAAAAGGCATAATTAACAAATATGGGTAAAAAAGAAACAAATACAAGAATGGTATTAGAGGCTGCTCCCTCTCTCTGGGGGCAGCCATTTTCTTTTTCAGATAACAAAATCTCTTGCATGGGCCCTTGTCTCCTGAGTCGTTCTGGGGAATCTGAGCTGCTTTGGGAACCCTCACTGCCCGATCCTCCTCCACGGGCTCACCGTCCATTTCTCCGTTTGTTCATCTTCTTGCCCAACACCAACACCAACCTTCAATTTGAGACCAGAGGACACAGGACAACATCCAGACCACATCAACACCTGCAAGAACCCAGCACCTCACAAAGGGGCAGCCCAAGCCAGGCCAAGCCCACAACAGCGGAGATAAACTCCATAGCAGCCGGGCAGGAAGCAGAAGCCCTGTCTGTGCGCAGCTACCCAGCACAAGCCACTAGAGGTCACTATTCTCCCAGGAGAGGAAGGCCACAAACCAACAAGAAGGGAAGTTCTTCCAGCCGTCACTAGTCCCAGCTCTGCAAAGTATTCTTATCACCATGAAAAGACAAAATTACAGGCAAACAAAGATCACAGAGACACCAGAGAAGGAGACAGACCTAACCAGTATTCCTGACAAAGAATTCAAAATAAAAATCATAAACATGCTGACAGAGATGCAGAGAAATACCTAAGAGAAAAGGGATGAAGTCCAGAGGGAGATCACAGATGCCAGAAAGGAGATCACAGGAATGAAACAAACTCTGGAAGGATTTATAAGCAGAATGGATAAGATGCAAGAGGCCATTGATGGAATTGAAACCAGAGAACAGGAGCGCATAGAAGCTGACATAGAGAGAGATAAGAGGATCTCCAGGAATGAAACAATATTAAGAGAACTGTGTGACCAATCCAAAAGGAACAATATCCGTATTATAGGGGTACCAGAAGAAGAAGAGAGAGGAAAAGGAATGGAAAGTATCTTGGAAGAAATAATTGCTGAAAACTTCCCCAAATGGGGGAGGAAATAATAGAACAGAAAATGGAAATACACAGAACCCCCAACAGAAAGGATCCAAGGAGGACAACACCAAGACACATAATAATTAAAATGGCAAAGATCAAGGACAAGGAAAGAGTTTAAAAGCAGCTTGAGAGAAAAAGGTCACCTATAAAGGAAAACCCATCAGGCTAACATCAGACTTCTCGACAGAAACCCTGCAGGCTAGAAGAGAATGGCATGATATATTTAATGCAATGAAACAGAAGGGCCTTGAACCAAGGATACTGTACCCAGCATGACTATCATTTAAATATGATGGCAGGATTAAACAATTCCCAGACATGCAAAAGCTGAGGGAATTTGCTTCCCACAAACCACCTCTACAGGGCATCCTACAGGGACTGCTCTAGATGGGAGCACCCCTAAAAAGAGCACAGAACAAAACAGACAACATATGAAGATTGGAGGAGGAGGAATAAGAAGGGAGAGAAGAAAAGAATCTCCAGACAGTGTATATAACAGCTCAATAAGCGAGCTAAGTTAGGCAGAAAGATACTAAAGAAGCTAACCTTGAACCTTTGGTAACCACGAATCTAAAGCCTGCAATGGCAATAAGTACATATCTCTGAATAGTCACCCTAAATGTAAATGGACTGAATGCACCGATCAAAATACACAGAGTAATAGAATGGATAAAAAAGCAAGACCCATCTATATGCTGCTTACAAGAAACTCACTTCAAACTCAAAGACATGTACACACTAAAAGTCAAGGGATGGAAAAACATATTTCAGGCAAACAACAGCGAGAAGAAAGCAGGGGTTGCAGTACTAATATCAGACAAAATAGACTTCAAAACAAAGAAACTAACAAGAGATAAAGAAGGACACTACATAATGATAAAGGGCTCAGTCCAACAAGAGGATATAACCATTCTAAATATATATGCACCCAACACAGGAGCACCAGCATATGTGAAACAAATACTAACAGAACTAAAGGGGGAAATAGACTGCAATGCATTCATTTTAGGAGAGTTCAACACACCACTCACCCGAAAGGATAGATCCACTGGGCAGAAAATAAGTAAGGCCATGGAAGCACTGAACAACAGAGTAGAGCAGATGGACTTAATAGACATCTATAGAACTCTACATCCAAAAGCAACAGGATATACATTCTTCTCAAGTGCACATGGAACATACTCCAGAATAGACCACATACTAGCCCACAAAAAGAGCCTCAGCAAAATCCAAAATATTGAAATTCTACCAACCAATTTTTCAGACCGCAAAGGTATAAAAGTAGAAATGAATTCTACAAAGAAAACAAAAAGGCTCACAAACACATGGAGGCTTAACAACATGACAACATGCTCCTAAATAATCAATGGATCAATGAACAAATTAAAAAAGAGATTAAGGAATATATAGAAACAAATGACAGCAACAACACAAAGCCCCAACCTCTGTGTGACGCAGCAAAAGCAATCCTAAGAGGAAAGTATATAGCAATAAAGGCACACTTGAAGAAGCAAGAACTATCCCAAATGAATAGTCTAATATCACAATTATCAAAATAGGAAAAAGAAGAACAAATGAGGCCTAAAGTCAGCAGAAAGAGGGACATAATAAAGATCAGAGAAGAAATAAACAAACTTGAGAAGAATAAAACAATAGCAAAAATCAATGAAACCAAGAGCTGGTTCTTTGAGAAAATAAACAAAATAGATAAGCCTCTAGCCAAACTTATTAAGAGAAAAAGAGAATCAACACAAATCAACAGAATCAGAAATGAGAATGGAAAAATCACGACAGACTCCACAGAAATACAAAGAATTATTAAAGACTACTATGAAAACCTATATGCCAACAAGCTGGAAAACCTAGAAGAAATGGACAACTTCCTAGAAAAACACAACCTTCCAAGACTGACTAAGGAAGAAACACAAAAGTTAAACAAACCAATTATGAGCAAAGAAATTGAAATGGTAATCAAAAAACTACCCAACAACAACGCACCCGGGCTAGACGGATTTACCTCGGAATTTTATCAGACACACAGAGAAGACATAATACCCATTCTCTTTAAAGTTTTCCAAAAAAACAGAAGAGGAGGGAATACTCCCAAACTCATTCTATGAAGCCAACATCACCCTAATACCAAAACCAGGCAAAGACCCCACCAAAATAGTAAATTACAGGCCAATATCCCTGATGAATGTAGATGCAAAAATACTTAATAAAATATTAGCAAACCGAATTCAAAAGTAAAAAAAAAAAAGAAAAAAAGAATGGTATTAGTAGTAGTAGTAGTATTAGATTTGGTAAAATGAATAAAAAAAGAAACAAATATAAGAATGGTATTATCAGTAGTAGTAGTAGTAGATTAAATGGATATAGAAAAAATATGCATCTAGCTAGTTGATGATTATGTCTGGTTTCTGATAAAGTAATAAAATTCAATCTTAACGTAAATGTCTTGTTTGCAGTGCTAAAGCCAAATGTTGAAAAAGTAGATTTTTAAAAGTGAAATGAAATCTGGTTCCAGTAATGTTTTTGTAGTAAGATCCCACCACACAGACACAGGAAATCTCTATAAAATATGAACATAATAGAAAGAGCAGGAACCTGAAAACACTGGAGAGTGAACAGAAGTACACAAAATCTTATGTGGTATACAGACTCAGAGAGGAAGGGTTTTTAAATTGAATTTATATTATCATTGCTTTTAGATTTGAGCCAAAGAATTCAACATGGTGTGGGAAGCAACAGGATGCCACTGGAATAACCGGTCTTTTTGTCCTGTCTATTCATGATCTCTATAAAGTAGAAGAATCCCAGAAGGCAGAGAGACAGTGAAGGGACCCCTTATATCTGCTTGTATTTCTGAACCACACACATGCAGGAGACTTGAAGCAACTCAGCTAAAAACAAAAATTCTGAGTTAGGATCAGATCTACTGACCAAGTAACAAAAATTGTCATTATAATAGGGTAAAAATCACAGAATTCAGCTTCTCTATGTTAAGGAAACCTTATGAAATTACCCAATATACAAAGCTCCAAGAATTTGGAACCTGTTATCAAGAGAAAAGGAAGTCAATTCAGACTGATCATGAAATGACTCAAATGTTGGTACTAGCAGTCTAGAATTTTAAAGTGACTATTACAACTTCCTCAGTAAAGTAAAATGAAATACACTTTCAATGAATAAAAAGGTAGGAATACTCAGCAGAGAAATAGAAATTTTTTTATAAGAACAGTCATTCTAGAACTGAACAATGCAGTAAATTACAATAACAGCCAAATGTAAGTGGCATAGGAAAGAAAGATAAAACTTGAAAACAGATCAATAGAGAATATTTAATGTCAATAGGGCTGAGAAAAAAAAGGTTTTTTTGAAAAGTGAACAGAACATTAAGAGTGTTAGATAATACCATATAGCTGAAAATATGTGTAATTGGAATTCCATAAAGAAGGTAGAGAGAAGAGGATACAGAAAAAATATTTGGAAAATAATGGCTGAAAAATTCCTGAATTGGATGACAGAAGCCAGAAACATACAGATAAAGATGCTGAATGAGGGGGGAGAGAAAAAGATGGTGGTGTGAGTAGGGTGGCAAAAATCTCCTCCCCAAACCATATCCATTTTGAAAATGCAGCAAATACAACTATTTCTAAAAGAGTGACCAGAAGTAACAGTGCACCAGCCAGTCTACATCTGCGAGAACCCAATATCTCAGGGAAAAGGATAATGTACAAAGCCGTGACTCGGTGGGACCCAAGTACTCCCCCAACTCCAGATCATTGGTAGGAAGAAAAGAATCAGAGTGGGGAGGGAGTGGAAGCACAGGACTGCTAAATAACCAGCCCTAATCATCTACCTCAGGAGCACAGACACACACTACATGGTGCTCTGGATATTAGAGGAGCAGAAAAGCAAAGCCCAAGACTAAGACTGCAAACAGGTTCCCAAAGGCGGCTCTCCTGAGACAAAAGAAAAGCAAGAGCTTTAAAAGTCTTAAAGGGACAAGAGTTTAGCAGGTGGACAAAATTGTCCTTGCACACTCAGCCCAGCAGGCTGGGAACTTTAAGGAGCTTCAGGCACCCTATTTCCCAGGATGGCAATGGAACTCTGAGGCCCCTCACCATGATAAGCAGCCTGTCATTCCTTCCTCCCTGCCAGCACCTTCAAGCAAACTGGGGGTCCCCATCATTGCTGCAGACCAGCCGGAGAGCAGCTCCACCTACAGCACCTACACAGTTTAACACAGAGGCTTCTCCCTGCATGTGGCTAACCAACCCAGACCCAGAGGCTGTTCCCTGTGTGTGGTTGACTGGCACAGACAGCGGACATGGGTGCAGAGAGACGGAGGTATGAAGGGGCAGGGTTCTTGGGGGAGACCACATGCCACCCACCTGCGCCCCCTGCCAGTGCCCTAGGCCATGCCGAGGGCTACCCTACACAGAGAAATCTAGGGGTTTAACCCAGAGGCTGTTCCCTGCATGTGGCTGACCGGTACAGATAGCAGAGATGGGTGCAGAAGCCAGGAAGCGTGAAGGGGCTTTGTTCTCATGGAAGAACAGAAGCTGTTGGCTTGTGACCCCTGCCAGTGCCCTAGGCCATCCAGAAAGCTGTCCAGCCCATGGCAGCTTAGGGGATAAACCCAGAGGCTGGTCCATTGGCTCGGTTAACTGGTGAAGACAGCGGAGACAGGCATTGAGACTGGAAGCCATGAAACGGTTTTGTCCTTGCAGCAGACACACGCACTACTGGCCTGCGACCCCCACCAGTGCCCTAGGTCATCCCAAGAGCTGCCCTGCACACTGCAGCCTAGGGGATTAATCCAGAGGCTGCTCCCTGTGCACGGTTAACTGGCACAGACAGCGGAGACAGGAAAGGTGACCGGCAAGCAGGAAGGGACTTTGTTCTTTCACTTGACACACATGCCACTCACCAGTGACCACTGCCATCACATCAAGACCATGAAAAGGCAGAAGAACCTTGTTAAATCCACAATCCCACAAACACCAGAAAGAGAACTCAGTGAGACTAACATCACCAATCTTTCTGGAAAAGAATTCAAAATAAAAGTCATTAGCATGCTTATGGAGCTACAGAAAAATATTCAAGAGCTAAGAGATGAATTCAGGAGGGAGATAACAGAAGTGAAACAAACAATGAAGGGGTTTAAAAGCAGATTAGAGGAGGTGGAGGAGACTATTAATGGAATAGAAATCAGAGAACAGGAATACAGAGAAGCTAAGGCAGAGAGAGAAAAAAGGATCTCTAGGAATGAAAGACTATTAAGAGAACTGTGTGACGAATCCAAATGGAACAAAATCTGCATTATAGGGGTACCAGAAGAAGAAGAAGAGAGAAAAGGGGATAGAAAGTGTCTTTGAAAAAATAATTGCTGCAAACTTCCCCATACTGGGGGAGGAAATAGTCTCTCAGACCGTGGAAGTCCACAGATCTCCCAACACAAGGGACCCAAGGAAGACAACACCAAGACACATAATAATTAAAATGGCAAAGATCAAAGACAAGGACAGAATACTAAAAGCAGCTAGAGAGAGAAAAAAAGATCACCTACAAAGGAAAACCCATCAGGCTATCATCAGATTTCTCAACAGAAACCTTACAGGCCAGTAGGGAATGCCATGATATATTCAATGCCATGAAACAGAAGGGCCTCGAACCAAGAATACTCTGCAGCAAGATTATCATTTAAATTTGAAGGATGGATTAAACAATTCCCAGACAAGCAAAAGTTGAGGGAATTTACCTCCTACAAACCACCTCTACAGTGTATTTGAAAGGAACTGCACTAGATGAAAGTATGCCTAAGGCTAAATAGGTGTCACCAGGTAAAATAAACTGACAGCAAATGAAGAAGACCAACTACATACTGGCTAAATGCAAAATTAAATCAGCTATGCACAAAGTCAGTCAAGGGATAGACAGAGTACAGAATAAGGCACTTAACATATAAAGAGTGGAAGAGGAAGAAAAAGAAGGGAGAGAAATAAATAATCATCAGACTGTGTTTATAATAGCATTATAAGTGAGTTAAGTTAGATTGTTAGATAGCAAAGAAGCTGCCCTTGAACCTTTGGTAACCATGAATCCAAAGCCTGCAATGGTAATAAGTACACACCCATCAATAATCACCCAAAATGTAAATGGACTGAATGCACCAATCAAAAGACACAGAGTAATTGAATGGATTAAAAAGCAAGACCCAATTATATGCTGCCTTCAAGAGACTTATTTCAAACCCAAAGACATACACAGACTAAAAGAGAAAGGATGGAAAAAGATATTTCATACAAACAACAGGGAGAAAAACGCAGGTGTTGCAGGACTTGTATCAGATAAAATAGACTTCAAAACAAAGAAAGTAACAGGAGACAAAGAAGGACATTTCATAATGAAAAAGGGGTCAGTCCAATAAGAGGATATAACTATTATAAATATCTATGCACACAATGCAGGAGCACCTACATGTGTGAAACAAATACTACCAGAATTAAAGGAGGGAAAAGAATTCAATGCATTCATTTTAGGAGACTTCAACACACTACTCACTCCAAAGGACAGATCAACCAGACAGAAAATAAGTAAGACCACTGAGGCACTGAACAACACATTACATCAGATGAACCCAACAGACCTAACAGACATCTATAGAACATTCCACACAAAAGCACTTCTCAAGTGCACATGGAACATTTTCTGGAATAGACCATATACTAGGCCACAAAAAGAGCCTCAGTAAATTCAAAAAGATTGAAATTCTACCAATCAACTTCTCAGACCACAAAGGTATAAAACTAGAAATAAATTGTAAAAAGAAAACAAAAAGGCTCACAAACACATGGAGGCTTAACAACATGCTCCTAAATAATCAATGGATCAAGGCCAAATTAAAACAGAGATCAAGAAATATATGGAGACAAATGACAACAACAACACAATGCACCAACTTCTGTGAGATGCAGTGAAGGAAGTTCTAAAAGCAAAGTATATAGTAATCCAGGCCTATTTAAAGAAAGAAGATCAATCCCAAATAAATAGTCTAAATTCACAATTATTGAAACTGGAAAAAGAATAACAAATGAGGCCCAAAGTCAATAGAAAGAGGGACATGATAAAGATCAGAAAAGACATAAAATTGAGAAGAATAAAACAATAGAAAAATTAATGAAACCAAGAGCTGGTTCTTTGAGAAAATATACAAAATAGATGAACTGATAGCCAAACTTATTAAGAAAAAAAGAATCTACACACATAAACAGAATCAGAAATGAAAAAAGGAAAAATCATGGCAGACACCACAGAAATACAAAGAATTATTAGAGAATACTATGAAAAATTAGTTTTATAGAATACTATGAAAATCCAGCTAACAAAATGGATAACTTAGAAGAAATGGACAACTTTCTAGAAAAATACAACCTTCCAAGACTGACCCAGAAAGAAACAAAAAATTTGAACAGACTAATTGCCGGCAACAAAACTGAATTGCTAATCAAAAACCTACCTAAGAACAAAATCCCTAGACCAGATGGTTTCACTGCTGAATTTTATCAAACATTTAGAGAAGAACTAATACCCATCCTCCTTAAAGTTTTCCAAAAAATAGAAGAGGGAATACTTCCAAACTCATTCTATGAAGCCAGCATCACTCTAATACCAAAACCAGGCAAGGACACCACAAAAAAAAGAAAACTACAGACTAATATCCCTGAAGAACAGAGATGCAAAAATGTTCAACAAAATCCTAGCAAACCGAATTAAAAAATACATCAAGAGTCTCATATATCATGATCCAGTGGGATTCATCTGAGGGATGCAAGGATGGTACAACAACAAGGGAAATCCATCAACAAAAAGAAGGACAAAAACCACATGATTATCTCCATAGATGCTGAAAAAGCATTTGACAAAATTCAACATCCATTCATGATAAAAACTATCAACAAAATGGGTACAGAGGGCAAGTACCTCAACAAAATAAAGGCCATATATGACAAATCCACAGCGAACATAACACTTAACAATGAAAAGCTGAAAACTTTTCCTCTAAGATTGGGAAAAAAACAAGGATGTCCACTCTCCCTGCTTTTATTCAACATAGTACTGGAGGTCCTACCTACGTCAATCAGACAAAAGAAAGAAATAAAAGGCATCCAGATTGGTAAGGAAGAAGTCAAATTGTCACTGTCTGCAAATGACATGATATTGTATGCAAAAACCCTAAAGAATCTGCTCCAAAACAATTAGATCTAATATATGAATTCAGCAAAATTGCAAGATACAAAATTAATACAGAAATCTATTGCACTCCTATACACTAACAATGAACTAGCAGCAAGATATATCAAGTGCACAATTCCATTCACAATTGCATCAAAAAGAATAAAATACCTAGGAATAAACCTAATGAAGGAAGTGAAAGACCTATGCCCTGAAAAGTATAAGACACTCTTGAGAGAAATCAAAGAGAACACTGATAAATGGAAATTCATCCCATGCTCTTGGCTAGGAAGAATTAATCTTGTCAAAATGGCCATACTGCCTAAAGCAATCTACAGATTCAATGCAATTCCTATCAAAATACCTACAGCATTCTTTAATGAACTAGAGCAAACAGTTCTAAAATTCATATGGAACCACAAAAGACCCTGAATAGCCAAAGCATCCTGAGAAGAGCAGGGGGGGGGTCTCGCTTCCCATCTTCAAGCTCTACTACAAAGCCACAGTGATCAAGACAATTTAGTGCTGGCACAAGAACAGACCCACAGACCAGTGGAACAGCATAGAGAGTCCAGATATTAAACCAAGCATATATGGTCAATTAATAATACAATAAAAGAGCCATGGATATACAATGGGGAAATGACAGCCTCTTCAACAGCTGGTGTTGGCAAAACTGGACAGCTATACATAAGAGAATAAAACTGGATTACTGTCTAACTCCATATACAAAAGTAAACTCAAAATGGATCAAAGACCTGAATATAAATCGTGAAACCATAAAACTCTTAGAAGAAAACATGGGCAAAACTCTCTTGAATATGAACATGGACAACTTCTTCATGAACATATCTCCATGGGCAAGGGAAACAAAAGCAAAAATGAACAAGTGGGACTATATCAAACTAAAAAGCCTCTGTACAGCAATGGACACCATGAGTAGAACAAAAATGCATCCTACAGTATGGGAGAATATATTCACAAATTACATATCTGATAAGAGGTTGACATCCAAAATATATAAATAGCTCATGCACCTCAACAAACTAAAAGCAAATAATCCAATTAAAAAATGGGCAGAGGATTTGAACAGACACTTCTCCAAAGAAGAAATTCAGATGGCCAATAGGCACATGAAGAGATGCTCCACATTGCTAATCATCAGAGAAATGCATATCACCTCACACCAGTTAGGATGGCCAACATCTAAAAGATGAACAACAACAAACGTTGGTGAGGATGTGGAGAAAGGGGAACCCTCCTACACTGCTGATGGGAATGTAAATTAGTTCAACCATTGTGGAAAGCAGTATGGAGGTTCCTCAAAAAACTAAAAATAGAAATACCATTTGACCCAGGAATTCTATTCCTAGGAGTTTACTCTAAGAATGCAGGATCCCAGTTTGAAAAAGACATTATTTGCACCCCTATGTTTATTGCAGCACTATTTATAATAGCCAAGAAATGGAAGCAACCTAAGTGTCCATCAGTAGATGAATGGATAAAGAAGATGTGGTACATATACACAATGGGATATTATTCAGCCATAAGAAGAAAATAAATCCTACTATTTACAACAACATGGATGGAGCTAGAGGGTGTTATGCTCAGTGAAATAAGTCAGGCAGAGAAAGACAAGTACCAAATGATTTCACTCATATGTGGAGTATAAGAACAAATCAAAAACTGAAGGGACAAAACAACAGCAGAATCACAGAACCCAAGAATTTACTAACAGTTACCAAAGAGAAAGGGACTGAGGAGGGTGGGTGGAAGGGAGGGATAAGGGGAATAAGGGGCATTACGATTAGCATACATATAGTGGTGGTGGGGCCATGGGGAAGGCAGTATAGCACAGAGAAGACAAGTAGTGACTCCATAGCATCTTACTACACAGATGGACAAGGACTGCAATGGGGCATGGGTGGGGACCTGATAGTGGGCGGAATCTAGTAATCATGATGTTGATCATGTGATTGTATATTAATGATACCAAAAAAAAAAGTTTCTGAATGAATGTCAACTAGAATAAACATCTGGAAGCCACACATGACACAAGCCATCATCACTGTCAGATTTTGAGAGTTAAACACAAAAAACAAATCTTAAAAGTATTTAGGAAGAATCACTCATTACATTCAAGGAAACTATGATTTATTAAGAGCAGACTTTCCCTCAGAAACCATAGCAGAAGGAAGAAAGAATGAAACAGCATTTTTAAAGTGTTCCAAAAACAGTTTACTCCAGTATTCTATATCCCATGTAAATATCCTTAGAGAGTGATGTTGATCTGAAAATATTTTCAGTTTATAGAAAACAAAGATATTTTATTGCCAAGAGATCTACACTTACAGTGTAGATATGCTAAAAAGTATTTCTTCAGAATGGAGAAAATTGGATCCTCTCAAAGGAATAAAGAACATTAGAAATGTAAATATTTGAGCAAAAGTAAAATAATATTTTTTATTTTCATATAATTCATGTAAAAAGCAGAAATTATAATATTGTCTTGTGGACTTTAGTATGTAGATGAAACACATAAAACAACTAGAAGTATAGAGCTGAAAAGTTTTATATTTTATGTGAAGTAATGCAATATTAATTGTAAGTGGACTGTGCAAAGTCAAGAAGTATGTTGTAATTCCTACAGCAACCACAAAAATATAATTCAAAGAACCATAAGTAAAAGTCAATAGGAAAACTAAAGTATGATCTCAACATATATTCACATCATTTGAAATTCAAAAAACCTGAGAGAGAAATAAAATTACAGAAAAAATAAAATCATTATTTATATTAGAAATTAATGGACTAAATGATGTATATGTTCCTAATGACAGGTTCAAAATACATGAAGAAAAACTAACAAAATAATGGAAAAATTGGACAACCCCATAATAGTATGAATGTTTCAACACCATTACCTCAGTAACTGATAGAAAAACTAGACACAAAATATAAAGCAAAAAAAACAAAAAAACAAAACCGTAAGTTCTAAATAACCTTTTCAATTCACTGATACAATTGATAGAACATTGATACAATTATAGAACAGTACACCCACCTGTATTGGAATATTTATATTTTACAGAGGCACATGTTGATTTTACCATGATAAGCCTAATGCTGGATTATAAATAAGTAGAATAACATTTTTAAAAGATTAAATCACTCAGAGTATATCCTCTGAACACAATGGAATTAAATTGGAAGATAATTGGTAAAACCAAAACCCCTCAAATATGTAAATATTAACATTCTTATGAATAATTCACAAGTTAAAAAGTAAATATCAAAGGTGATTAAAAATGTTTTAAAAATGAATGATAATGAATATATATACCATATCAAAATTTGTGGAGTGTTGCTAAAGCAGTAAAGGTAGGGACGGTTCTAGTTTCAAATCTATGTATTATAAAAAGACAAATTCAATGATATGAGGTGTCACCTTAAGAAATCAGAATAAAATAAGACCAAAAATAAGAATAAAAAGCATAGACAAATATAGAAAATGAAACAAAAATCAGTGAAACTCAGAGCTAGTTCTTTTCTAAAATATCAATAAAATCGACAAGCCTCTCTCTAGTTTTATTGATCAAGAAGAAAAAAAAGAGGGAAGATGCATATTGTCAATATCACGTATGAAAGTAGTTCGATCACTAGATGCTAGAGATATTAAAAGAATAATAAAGAAATGTTATAGGAAATTTTATATCAGTACATTTGACAACCTAGATAAAATGGCCAAATTTCTTAAAACATACAAATTACCAAAATGATACAAAAAGAAATATTAAAATGTAATAATAGATGGATGTCAATTAAAGAAATATAATTCACAATGAAACCCTCTCCAGAAAGAAAAATCCAGGCCCAAATGGCTTAACTGGTTAAGTTAATAGCTTATGTAACAATGAAATAACATAAATTCCTGTTCCAGAGAATAGACATAGTTTCAAACCGTTTAGCAAAACTATAATTTTTATGAAATTAAAGCAGACAAAAGACAGCAAATTAGTGGTTGTCTGGGTCAGGGTTAAGGTGAGCAGATCAACTGCAAAGGAACAATAAGCCAACATCAGAGGGAAGGAAACATTTTATGTTTTTTTTATCATGGTAGTGGTGGTGATCACATAATAAAGCAGACTTCTTGCTTGAAATATTTTTTTTTAAGGACCTGCAATATAGTACGGTTTAACTATAAATATAAGAACATGACAGTTTGTGAAAATGTGTAAACTATATATCAAACTATTGTATTAGTTGAAGCAAAATATTGATTGGAAAGTATCCAATTAATAAATTATTGAGTTTAATGGCTGACATGCTAATGTTAGTGAAGTATGAATTAAATTTATTAAATGTTGGAATGTATATTTTATTTGGCAAGAATATGTGTCAGTAATTCTGAGCCCTTAAGAAGCTGTAAAACATTTTTGTTTCTAAAGAGCTCTTTAAAACACCATTATTATGTTTCACATGAATTCTACCAGAAACCAAAATATATTTTTCTTCCACTGCCAAAATTGTTGATATCAATAATTCTGCTTGATCTTTTAAGAGAGAGCATTGTCTGAGGTGGCTGTTGGTTAGCTCTCTGATAAACAGCCTGTGCCCACACAGAGCAATAAACTGCAAAAATATCTTGACGGTTGATTCACCACTCAAAAATCTCCCTGAAAGATAGCACTGAAACAGCATCGGAGGCCAAACAGAAACAGACGTGGCTTAATAATATAAGGGAGAATGCCATGATTCACACCCAAGGTCTTCCTGCAGCTTGCTCTTTCTCTAATAAGGTCCAGGACTTGAGCAACTCCTCTAGAATACCAAATGCATGAGGATGGAGAAATGCCCACCTCTCATCTGTGTGCTTAGATGCAAGCTGATCTCAGTTGTCTGGATAAATTTACACAGGGTGACGAGCTACAAGGCAGCCTACCTGGTAGAGATCAACTAATATGCACCTTTAAATACCTCTTTCAAAGGAACAAAAATCTTCCAAGATTCTACCATTCAAGAGAAACAGTACTCTTATAACACTTCTTTGAACAAGCACCTGGCCTGAGCCTGGGGCCAGGGTTCGCTCTGTGCCAAATGTACGAGCTGGACAAAAGCAGTGTGTCACAGTCTGGGGCTTGAGAGCCTATCTACAATGTGAGGTCTTGTTAATGCACTGATTTTTAGAAATTTTAGGTTTTAGTTCTTTAAAGAATGAGCCTCCCATTGGACTGGGGATTCTTTGCTGCTATACTTTGTATTCATCCTACACTGTGTGGGAAATGTTTGTGAGCTGTGTAAGTGGTTGAAATGGGAAGGAATCATATTAATGGGTTAGGAAATAGAACTTCTAAGACTAAAATCCTGCATTTGCAACTTTGTAGTCTTCTGTGAGGTTCAAGTTTCTCCCTTTTCAGAATGGGGATTTTAATATTTCATCTGTATCTATTGATCTTGGAAGGGTGTTGGAGGAATTAAAGATTTGTCATAATGTCCTTATCAAATAGAAGACCCTCAGCATTGTACCAATTACCTTCTTCTTTTCTTTTTCTCAGAAGAACAGGCTCTAAACCCCAGCAGTCAAGTTGGAACTCTTCCCTGGCTTCATAATTTAGCTCTACTTTAGCTTTTGTATAATCTACTTGATACATGTAATCCTTTATATGTCTTTTTATCCCATTCCCATGCCCCATCCTCATATACACACACAAAACACTAACGTGCTCCCCAACACTAATACATACCAACACACAAATCTGGTTAGGATACCTGATTTATAAACAGAAGTTCATCTTTCCCATTTTCTATGCTGAAGCCTACCTCAGTTAGGAAGTATATGAAGAGTCCATGACTTGACTAGCTCCCACATTCTGTTGTCTCAGATTCAAGTTACATGATAATCAGTTTCAGCCAAATCTATCATTTTTCATATCACTTCAGTTCTACTTCCTGTATGATAACTCTATGTTTCCTACCCTGTTGAACTTAGGCCTGCTATATGATACGCTTTGAAAAATGAAATTTGAAAAGAAATGATACATCTCACTTCTTGGCAGAGGTTTCCAGGGCCAGCGCTTGCTTGTTAATGCATTTTTTCCCCTTCCTCTTTAAGACGAAAAATGTTCTGCAAACTGGTTCCCATCAATATAATCCTCCCATCTATTGCCAAATGTATTTATTCATCTTTGGCTTTCATGAATTGTGGTCTGCTAATATCATCCCTCCTTGTGCACAGGCTCCTAAATCCCAGCCTCATATTTCAGCACCAGTACCTGGATGTGGCCCCCCTGCTGCTGTGGCAAGATTAAGTTTCTGTTACCCTCAGTCTATAAAATGAAGATTTTGATCAAAACACCCTTTGATCAATAATGGAATAGACGCTCTGTGTGTTGCTTGACTTTGTGGCATTATCATTTTGAGTTTTAATACTGATTCACTTTATGAGTTTTTGTGAGAATTTAATAAAATATGTTAGCAGAGATAGTTCGACTAATTGTGTGCCAAATTCATTTACTATGGGAGCTGAGAAAATGATTCAGAAAAGTAAATCTAAATTTTCTTCCACTCCTATGGGTATGTACAACACACACACACACACACACACACACACACACACACACACAGACACACATGTCCATGCATTCATTGCTTTGAGCTAAGTGAATTGCCTTGTACAGATTTATCATAGATCCTGAAATGATAAGAAATGAAATGTCACTCCTTTTTTTCTGAAGCAACACTGAACATGGAGCTCACCATAGAGAGTCCTGTGAGCAAGGTTGGACGGAGACTTCAACTCAAATTTGGAATGAACACTAGAATGGCAGGTGAGTATTTGGCCTCGCATACAGATTAGGCTTGAAATTAATTTAAATATTGGCTTTCTGACGTATTTCATTATTTTCCCATCTGACTAATTGTCGGAGATATTAAGTGAACAAATAAAACTTTCACATAGGGCAAACAGTCTCACTCTTATCTCTTCCCCACAGTGGCCAGCTGCTGCTCTGATTGACCATAGACTCAAATAGTGAAACCAGTGAGTTGAGAGACCATAAATCAACAAACTAAGGTAACAAACAAGAAGAACAATTTTTTTGAAACACTACTTGAGTTGAAATATTTTTACCCCTATTTACCAGTTGTATAACCTTGATTAAATCACTTAATTTTGGCAAATCACATTTTATCATCTTTAAAATGTTGATATATAGTAGCACTTACCTCAGAGGATCATTGTAAAAATAAAATGGTATAATATATGAAAAGTATTTATCTTCGTGTCTGATACATAGTAAATACGAATGAAATTAGGTACATCACCATTTTTAAGCACAGCATAGTCACGCATTTTACTTATCCTCTACTCTTGTCTTATCATAGGTTCCTTACAACCAAATTATCTCAACTAATTTCCTTCATTGCACTTTCATGAATTTGTGTTTATTCCTGTTCCTTCATTCCCTCAAAGCTTTCAAGTCCTATATGTCTGTGTTTGCACATGAAAAGAGGTGCTCTGGGAACATAAACTCCTAACCTCTTTCCTCCCCATGCCTCTTTAACCTCACCATATGGCTCATCCCTTATGTAGCCAGCAGGTCATTAATTACTGGTTAAGGGTTTGCTATACTAACCTACCTCACAGATAATTATAATAAAATTTTAATGTCAAAGCTACTGAAAAATTAAACTGTATGTGATCTTCCTTAGAATTATGCAGCAATAACTCTGACAGTAAACTGTTGTTGCCCAAACATTCAAGTAAAGTGTGTAGCTGCTCAAAGAGGTGGCTGGAAGGAGGGCATGCATTCTTCTCATTTCTCCCCTTTGGTTATTTGGCAAGCAATGCCCTTAGCACCCAGATTTGACTGTAGAAAAAAAAATTGGCAGGAACTTGTTTAAAGATTTTTTTCTTCCTGTGAATCATGAGGACAGGGTCTAAACAAACTCAGTTTTAAGGCTGGGCGACCATTTGATCTTCCCACCCCTTTGCTTGCTCTTTGATTTTACAGGTGAGAAAACTGAGTCCCAGAAACACAGTGATGTGCCCCACATCTCATACTGAATATTACATTGAGCATGTTTCTCGAACTCATCCATTTTTCTCTTACTCTTCAGTTGCCCCAAGTGTTTCCCCTACATATTTTATCTCCAGCAGGTCGCTTTTATACTCCTGAGCAGTAGCTGTCTCAAGTGCACAGAATGCCCTTCCAGAATCTCCTTCTCGTTCTTACTTGGCTTACTGGCGCACACTTTCTCTCCTCTTCCTTCTGAAAACCCAGAATGTCAGAATCATAGTGAAACCTTCCGTTTGACCCACAAACCCTACCTTGTCGCTTATCAATACCAACACTGAAGCATTTATTTTATATTTGTCATTGTTGGTTTCTATGACTTTATTTCCAAGTGTATTACGCACTCCCATGCCCCTTTTAAGGAGGCTTTTTAAAATTATGTAATATTTCTTACATCTAAACAAATTGTGTATGAGTCTAGAAGGTATGCAGATGATAAAATGAACACTCAGGCACTCAGTACCAGCTTACAGGACAGAACATTACCAACATCTTGAAACTGCCACCCACATCTCGCTGAGAGAACACACCTCCCTCGTTCTCAAACTTAATCACCAATCCTAACTGCCTTTATTATTCCCTTGCTTTTCACTACAGATATTTATCTATCAAAAAGTTATGTTGTTGATTGGAATAGTATCAGGTTGAATGGGCCCCCTGTCTTTTTTGCTGTTTTACTGTTAGAAGTCAGCCCAAAGCCTGAGAAAGTAGAAACTGTTTTTTTGTTTGCTGTTTTGTTTTTGCTGTTATTTGAATAAGCAAAAGAATGTATTATGTCACTGAATGTCCATGGTTGCCTGAATGATCAGTATGATCTCCATTGATAGATGGGGACATGAGGCTCTGGGAAGCTTTGTTGATGCAGGCTTCCCCTGTCTTGGTACACAGAGGATCAGAGACATTTTATTCCCGACTCCTCCTCCATCATCAATGCCATTACAGTAGGCCACCTTGCAATGTCACTTTGCATTTACACAGTGAGAACCAGTTTTGAGATTCCTTGAAACGGGACCACTTCTCTGTGTTTACTTCTTTTAACTCTCTACAATCACTGGTATGCTTCTGAATTCATGTGTTAGAGGAAACAGAGAAGTCAGATGGTGATAAAGGTTTCTTCTGTTTTCAAGTGGTGTGATTCCTGAATTACACTGGTAGCATAAGAGAAAAACGGGTGTGGTGAATAGGCAGAGGCTGGCTTTAAGAGGTTCAAGATGTGGCCTAAGCATCATCCACTTGATTTAAATTAGTACCCCATGAACTACAGTGCTTACCTGATGGTGTTTGCCCTTGTTTTCATGATCTGGCTGAGGACGTTCCTGTTTTTCCCTCATCTTTGCTCCCTGTTGGAATCCTCTGTCATGATTTTGTTTTGGTGATGGGCATTTCCATTCTGATCCAAACTGAAAGGAAAGGAGCGACACATAGCAGCAATTCACCGGAGAGTTCTGCTTTATTAGGGAAAGGTGCTGGATTATATAGGAAGGGGCATGAATTGATTGAGGTGTCACTTCTACAGGGCTGGTGGCTGTTGGCTAGGTGCTGGGATTGGGAGAGGGGCGAGAGGTGATTGGGCTTCAGGTGGCGCCAGTGGGAACTGAGGACCCCAAAGAGAAGCCAGAAGTTTGCCATCTTACTGGTGGGGACCCTTCATTCCCCCCTTTCTCCTCTATGGGTTTGTGGACGTTGCTTTCTCTCTGGCTGCTTCCTGCTGAACAGGGGCAGAGAAGGGAGTGAGGGCTTGAGGATTGGGAGGAAAGGGTTGATAGGACTCCCCGCAGTAAGGACGAGTAGATGTGGACTTCTTCAGGTTTGGAAATCAATGAAGGTTCCCTGTAACCATAGGTTGAGGACCTGTTGATTCCAATGGTGCCAAGAGGATATGGGTGTCAGGAGCCAGGCGTCTGCGGCCATTGTTTCCAGGAACAGTTTCCAGTGGAGAGAGGGGTCCATCTCAGCGTGTGGTGAGGAGGTCACGTGAGGGTGAGGGCTCTTCTGTGGCCAGAAGCTGGTAGTTCCTGAGTAAAAGCTGGTTGAAAGCTTGATTAGAGATTTTTCCGACTTGGGATTTGATGAACTTTATTATACAGGGTAAGAAGAGACAGGCGAGAAGAATGATTATTATGGGGCCTGCAATGGCCCAGAGCTAGGTGAGGAGGGGGTTTGTTAGTATTGAAGAGAATGGGTTGGAATTGGAAGCAGAGTGGAGGCTGGAGGCAAGGTCAGTGAGTTTGGTAATGTCAGTTTCTACAATGCTGGATTCGTTGATGTAATAGCAGCACTCTTCCCAGAGGAAGACGCAGGTGCCGCCCTTCTCGGCTGTAAGCAGATCTAGGGCCCGCCGGTTTTGAAGGGTGACTTTAGCTAGCGAAGTGACCTGTCTTTGGAGAGAGGCTAGAAAATCGGCAGTGGATGTCAGGGCTCCCTCAAATTTGGCGTTGAGATCTCTAACTGCCTATAGAGAGTGACCCAAGGCTTCTCCCGAAAACCCTGCCCCAATGGCTGAGGTGATCAAAGAGCTACTGACCATGATGGGAAGGAAAGCAGCTCTTTTTGTGCGCGAGGGCAAGGGAGGTTGGAGCTCAAGAAATTCTGCCATGCTGTAAAGTGTTAACAGTGGGATTAGGGTGACGAGAATGCAGGGTATATCGGAGTTGAGAGGCAGTGAGTTGAAAAGACTGCCATTACACCAAAAGAAGTGTCCTGGTTGCATAAAAGTCTTAGAGCCGGAGGTAGGGGTGTAGATAGAGAGGCAGTGAAGTGCACTGGAGGTGGGGTGGAGTTGGGCCTACACAGTGGTGGATGGTGAGATTATCTGCGTATTCTGGTTCCCATAGGGGTATGTCTGCCAGGGGGCAGAGGGGTTGTCTTTCTGCATGGAAGGAGTAGTTGGAAATATTAAGGGGCATGGCGGCCAGCAGTGGGCGCTGTAGTGATGCACACAAGAAACAATTGGCTGTGTTAAGGGTGTGGTTGAGAAAGATGGTGGTGTCCTGAATGAGCTGTAATGAAGAGTAGGAGAAATGGGAAGAGGGGTGGGGATAAGAAAATGAAGAGGCGCCGTCAAGAGTTTGGATAATGACTTTTTCGGAATGTCTGCTATCTGATGCAACGTGAGAGATCTGGGAATGAGAGGGAACATACTTTTGAGAAATATGAAGGGTACCGTGGGGGGTCGAGGACCCCCCCCCATAGTAAACTGAGGCTGTGACTCTGGCAGCTCATCAAGAGTCCCAGGGATCTGGGATTGATAAGGAGAATGAGCTGTTGGGATATTTCATGAAACGGTTGGAGGAGTAATACTGTGGGTACTGGAAGTTACTCATGTAGTGAATTGCACAAGACCAGTAGGGACATCTCTTGTAGGTGTCTGGCCATCGCCTGCAATAGGCTTGTTTTTGGTCATAGAGGAAGCAGAGGTAGGGAGAATAAGGGTAGCTGCTAGTGAACACTTCAGTGGAGGGAGGAAAGTGGAGGTATAAAGGCTCAGAGCAGCTTTTCAGAGGGCAGTCTGATGTGGCAATGAGGGCAGTAACTTTTGTTTGATGCTGTGTGTAAGTCTGTCTGACTTTGAATCGCCATACAAAGGAGGCTGGGGTGGCGGGGAAGACAATAGGAATGAGGAAAAAAGCAAGAGAGCAGTAAAGGAGGAAAAAGTCATGATTTGGGTATGGATGGCAAAGGGGGTGAACGGGATTTTGGAGGAAAGAGGACAGTAAGGTCAGGAGTCTGGAGGGAGGGAGAGTCTATAAACTTTTGTAGGTTAAGAGATCTTTTAGGTGATGTGGGGACAGAATGCTAAGGGGCGCCCTGAATGTCAGTTTATGAGCTGCCTTCTGCAAGAGCTGTCTAGCAGCTAATGCTCATAGGCAGGGGGCCCATCTCTGAACTGTGGGGTCTAATTGCTTGGGCAAAGGATGGGCCATAATATTGGCCTAGGACTCTTAGAGCTTGACTGGACCTCTCATGAATGTATAATGAGAAGGGCTTCGACAAATCAGGAAGATGGAGAGCTGGGGCTTCTACAAGGGCTTGACGGAGTTTAATGAAGGAGTGTCGGGGTGAGGAGGATAATGGTTTTTTAGTGGGGGGCTCTTGCTGAGGTCGTATAGGGGTCTTGCCAACAGGAAGCAGGGAGAAGTTAGGGATCTACTTTTTAAAATATCTAGCCAGGCTTAGAAAGGGCCTAGAAAGGAAAGGATTTCTGTCTTGGTTTTGGGAATGGGCAGGTCAGAGAGGAGCTATTTTCTGTCTAAGGTAATGGACTTTCTTTGTTGAGATAGAAGGAATCTGAGGTAAGTGACAGAAGGGGAAGAGATTTAAGTTTTGACGGGGTATACTCGGTAACTTCTGGAACTAGAAGGTTAAGTAGGGAGGCAGTGTCAAGTTGAGACTGTTCCCACAAGAGACTGCAGAGTAGAAGATTGTCTATGTATTATAAGGTGGACTTGGAGTGATCATGATAAAACTGTTTGAGGTCTTGAGCTAGGACCTGTCTAAAAATATGGGGACTATCTCGGAAGCTTTGTGGCAAAACTGTCTAAGTGAGTTGTTTAGAATGTCTTGTGTATGGGTCCATCCAGGTGAAGATGAAAAAATCATGGGAGCAGGGGTCTAGAGGGATAGAAAAATGGGTATTTGAGATCTAGGACTGAGAAGTGGGATGCTGAGGCAGGGATCTGTGATAAAAGGCTGTATGGATTTGGAACTAAGGGATGGATAGGGACAATGGCCATGTTGATGAGGTGAAGGTCTTGGACAAGGCGGAAAGATCCATTGGTTTTTTTAACAGCTAATATGGGGGTATTAAATGGGGAGTGAGTGGGTCTGAGGTAATTTTTGTTTAAGAGATCTTGAATGATGGGTTGGAGGCCTATGAGGGCTGAAGTGGTTAGGGGGTATTGGGCCTGACAGATATTCTGAGAGGGGTCATGTAATTTGATAGAGGCAGGGGGACATAGGGCCACGGAGGGGCTTGTAATGTCCCAAACTTTGGGATTTACAGGGTGTATGAGGGCGGAACCAGAGCTTTCATTGGGTAGAGGGGGGTTGTCGGCTATGAGGGCCATCAGAAAGGGAGTACTGGGGGCTGTGGGAGTGGACATAGTTACGGAAACGTGGAGGAAGGAAAGGTTGTCTTGTCCTAGTAAAGGGATGGAACACTGGGGCATAACTAGGAAGGAGTGGGAGAAAAGGTATGGGACTGTCTAGGATTGTGCATAAAAGGTGGGGGGGTTTTAATGGGAAAATCTGTTTACCTCCCAACTCCACTATAGGAGTAATGGCTGGCATGGTAGGGCCCCGGTATTCTCACAAGACTGAGAAGGTGGCTCCTGTATCTAGGAGGAAGGAGACGGGGCGACCGTCTACTGTTAAAGTAACCCTGGGCTCCTGTTTGGTGATGGAAATGGTCGGGCGAGAAGCCCCCGGGCCCCGTCAATCTTCTTCTGCCAGCCCCACTATGGCGGGCTTAGGATGGGGGTTGTTCGTCCAGCCTCCCCTTCGGGTGGTTGGGCAATCAGATCCCCAGTGGCTCTTTTTGTGGCATCTGGGGCAAGGGGTGGTAGGAGATCTGGGGGAGGGGCATGCCCTTGACCAATGTCCCTCTTTTCCACACTTGAAACAAGCTCCTGGGGGGGGGCTTGTCTGTAGAGGGGTGCCCAGGTTGTGGTTTTATCAGCTGGGCCAACATCTGGAAATTGGCCTGATCAGCCTTTTGTTTACTGTGTTCTTTCTCCTCCTCCCAGTTATGGAAGACTTTAAAGGCCACTGTTAGGATCTCAGTCTGTGGGGTAGCGGGGCCCTGTTCTAACTTTTTGAGTTTAGCTTTAATGTCGGGGTAGCTTTGAGTTAGGAAGTATGTCATAAGGACATGTCTTCCTTTAGGTGTTTCTGGGTCTAGGCTGGTATACTGTAATAGAGCTTGAGTGAGTCTGTCTAAGAACTCGGAGGGTTTCATCTCTCTTTTGAATTATGTCTTGGAGCTTTTGAAAATTGACTACTTTCCGAGCTGCCTTTTTCAGACCTGCTATTAAGCAGGAGGAAAAAATATTTCGAGAGCAGAGACTCATGGCGGTGTTATAATCTCAGTGTTGGTCTTGTTCAGGGACAGCAGTGGGGCCAGGGGGATAGGTGGGGTCAGTCTTGTGGGTTTCGGTAGCGTGTGTTTGGGCGAAGTCTCAAACTCGTCTACGCTCTTCAGGGAGGAGAGTATTGGCCAGGAGCATGAAAATGTCATGATGTGTGAGGCTGTAAGACTGGAGGGTCCATTGAAACTCCCTGATGTATGTCATGGGATCAGTGGAAAAGGAACTTAGGCGTTTCTCTAGTTGGGCTAAATCTCTTAAGGAGGAAGGGATGTGAACGCGCACGATGCCTTCGGATCTTGCTACTTCCCAGAGGGGGACGGTAATTTTGGGAGGCCCTCGGGACTGAGTCTGAGGGGGACTGAAGGGTTCTGGCTCAGTCTGTGGGGGAGTGACATGGTCTAGCCATGCCTAGTCAAGCAAGTCCTGAAGTGCGGAAGGGGGGCAAAGAAAATAAAGAAAGATAGAATCGGACCCACGTGTCGCCAGCTAGCAGCCCAGCTGCTTGCCTCTGCTGCTTTAGTTGGGCTTGAACTCATGACTCTGAGGTTAAGAGTCCCATGCTCTACTAATTGAGCTACAGCAGGGCTCCAGTTAATTGCTTATGGAATGCCGTTTTCTATTCCTGCTACATCGGCAAGTGGGGGAAGGGCATAGCTAGAAGCAGGGGCGGTGTTTCTACACATCTTCAAGGTCTCCCTATTTTCAGAGTGAGGAGTCTTGGCAAGATATGTTTTTGTGGACAGATAACTTCTAAGGACTGCACATGTTTTTGTGGACAGATAACTTTTAAGGACTGCACCGGTTTTTGTTTAGCTTGTGCTTTCCCATGCTGCATTCAGACATGGGGGGAGGTACTTTCCCATTCTCTCTACAAACATGTGAGAAGACAAAGGTGGTCCCTAACAGGGGAGAAACAGGTGATGAGGGCAAAGATGGAGGAGGCCCTTGGGACTTAGTTAAAGGGGGGGCTGAAAGGCTCAGGCTTAATCTGCGGGCACGAAGGCGGAGGAGGTGAGATGGGGGAGGAGATGGTGGAGGAGGAAGGGAGAAGGGCTGTTGTAGGAGAAGAAGGAGAAGGGAGTGAACGGGAGGCTTCTGCGGGGGTGGCGGCTTGCAGGCTAGGAGAACTTGGGAGGGGGCTGAGGGAGGAGGAGGCGGAAAGCTTCGATATAGGGAATCTCCTTCCATTTTTTCAGGCGCTGGCAGTAGTTAAAAAGATCGCGAGTGATGTTAGGATCAAGAGATCCCCCTGCGGGCCATTGGTTGTTATTGTCTAGGGGGTATGTTGGCCAATCTTGGGAGCAATATTTATGGAGAAGTTTTGGTTTTATATCAGGCGTCAGGGAGAGGGTAGCCAGATGCTTAAGCAGGCATTCAAGAGGTGAACTTTCAGGGAGGGATGAGGAGGCTCCCATGGCTAAAGGACAGAGAAGGAGACAAACAGGGGAAGACGAACGGAGATCCTCAGACTGGAAGCAGACCGCAAGGAGACAAAGGGTATCCCCGATGATCCTTGGTGGTCTGCGGAAACTCGTATACGAGTCGGAATTTCTTAGGAAGTGTGGGTCATCACCCAGACTTCCCTAAGAAGGCAGAGTGCCGGAGTCACGAGGTACCTAGCGCTAGGCATTTTTGGCAGACAGAGCAGAAGGAGGAGGGGGGGAAAAGGGAGCGTTCTCATCCACAAAGGAGTCACCTCGTTTATGGCTGTTGGAGGGGGGTGCCTGAGAGTCTGCCGCAGCCATGAAGGCCTGAGGCGGGGATTTATGACTGTCAGAGGAGGGGCCTGAGGGTCCGCCGCAGCCATGAAGGCCTGAGGCGGGGAGAGTTCCCTCCTCATCCCCAAGCGTCAGGGCCTTGCTGGACGATCACGGTCAATGGCAATGTGATAGCTCGGAGAAGAGTGGCCCACTCCGGGTGGAAAACTTACCTAAAGGCCAGAGAGAAGTGGTGAGTGTGATGAGCCAGCACCAGAAAAAGAGGACGAGGGCAAGCTGCTGCTGGTGTCCAGGGGAAGACGGGGCCCAGTTGGGGTGTCCCATCTCCTGGGTTTCGGCACCAATGAAAGGAAAGGAGTGACACATAGCAGCAATTCACCGGAGAGTTCCGCTTCATTAGGGAAAGGTGCTGGGTTATAGAGGAAGGGGCATGAATGGATTGAGGTGTCACTTCTACAGGGCTGGTGGCTGTTGCCTAGGTGCTGGGATTGGGAGGGGGGTGAGAGGTGATTGGGCTTCAGGTGGCACCGGCGGGAACTGAGGACCCCGAAGAGAAGCTGGAAGTTTGCCATCTTACTGGTGGGGACCCTTCACAAACCACAGATGATTGCTACTGTTTAGCTGCTCCTCCTGCAAGATCTAGCCTAACCCTGTCTCTCTGCTTAAGTTGGCACTCTACTTTCCCAGAGCTTCTTCCCACTTATTTTTATCACCTTCCCAAACAGTTATGATATTAGTCAAAGTCCTAGGTGGTAATAAATGAAATGAAAGAAAGAAGAAAAGCAGGCAATTTGAAGGGTGGTCATCCAGTTTAAAAAATATGATCTTAGAATGTAGAAAATGTGTTTTAGCATCTAGTTGCTATCAGCCATGAGCTGTGTCTTCTTGATCAAATGACTTACCTTTTGTGTAATGGGATCAGATAATATTTACATGGTTACTGTTTTTTTTAAAGTGATATGGTTGAATGCTCTAAGCTCTAAAGGACAAAATGATTAATTTTAAAAAAATAGTTCTTAGGACCTGAAAAAAGTTGGAAAGGTGTGTAAACAGCAGTTTCTGTGAGGTTCTTGACACTACTTTTAAAAAATGATCATTCTTATGTAAAAATGAATGCACATGTGAACAATACATACATACAAAAAAAGTGAACAATACATACAAAACATATTAAAAGGATCTGAGAAGTAGTTAAAACACAGGATGAATATATTATCATAAAAATTTGCCTTTAGTTTCCAGTTGGGTCATCAAAATAGAAAATACATTGGGTTCTTTGTTTCTTTTTGATAGAGTAATCTTCCAAGTATGTCTGGAAAGACAGATGTCAACATTTCCAATAATTATAATATCTCCCTTTTTGTTAGTATCATAATTATGCTTCATTAAAGCTACCCATTTCCTACTAATCTCTTTGTTATGCTTAATGTTAACCACTATGCATTTCAAAATATGTAGCCATATGCAAATATTTGAAAGTGTGTTTCACACTAAGATCAATTGCTTACTGCTTTACCATGGCAAATTACAATGAAGGAGAAACCCAAATGTCAAAAGCTTGAGCTCTTTCAGCTGAGACCTTGACTATTCCATACCATTGGGAACACATTTACTCAAATAAAATTGTTCTACAAGGCCAGACAAAGCGTGGTGTTGACAATGTATATAAATAAAAGTGATTATTTTCTGTCAGTCCAGAGACTTCATAATATAATTTTTATTTGAAAATATCAAATTATTTCTGGAGTATTTATCAAGGGTAAATCATAGTCATTTTATTTTTTTGATTCCAGAAGCTACTTTTTTTTTCTGTTACTGTAATGATACCTATGTGAATTCACCTTACATTTTGTCAAAATACTTTGAAAGTGTTGCCAAAAAGCTGCCTCGTCTAATAAAGGAACTTATTCTGGTGAAAAACTTGCTCTTCATGACTTCTCCGTCTCTTTTTCCCTCTGCTCTCTGGAAATCTTACCTTTCTCAAGATTGAAGTTTCTTTTTAAGTATAGGTTTCTAAAAATAATTTACAACACACTCAATTTAAATATCTTCCTGGGACTATTGTTTGAAGTAGATTTAATGGAATTTATTATTTCCCTTGAGAAGTTTTATCTTCCTACCAAGTATTTAATTCTCATTCTCTCTCTCTCTCTCTCTCTAGATATATATATATTAGACAGACAGATAGATAGATTATACTACTTATTTAACTTTATATTTCCAGAGAATTAAAGCATTTTTATTCATGGAAGAAAAAATGATTATGGGAAAAATGTAGCTGGCCAGTAACTACTGATGCAGCCTTTCCCTACTTCACGTATAATGACTAAAACAGAAAAATATGAAGTTATCCACATACTGCATGAAGAACTGCAGAGCTACATGTTATCTGTATCATGTTAACTATAAATTCTTAAAATTAGTTATGTTCAGATTGCTAGCATACCTAAACACCCAAATATGTGACTTTATCTGAAGAAAGATATAATTATTGGGGCTCAAATTATTTCTGCAAATAATTTTTCAAATGCAATGTCCACCAGAATTAAAGTTTCTCTGGGCACTTGTGGAGATAAGCCACTGTGAGTGAGAAACAACCTAAACAATGGACAATTAAAACTGAGTCAATGTATCAAAATCATGAGAGTTTTAAAACAGTAGATTTACCTTGTTCAAGGAAATTAGAGCCAATCCTGAAAATTTCAGGAGGCAATAGGAAACAGTAAATGTATGCTAGATAAAGGTCCAAATAGAAATTTTAGAACTAAATTATTAAAAATAAAGAACACAATAGATGAGGAGCAGGGGGTGGGGAGGAAACACAATAGGTTGAGTCAAATCAGAAGCTATCAAACGATGGCTTGTGAACTAAATCTAGCCAAGAACTTGTTTTTGTGTCGCACATCATCTAATGGTATTTACATATTAAATGGTTACATAGTAAATGTTTATGTGAGAATCTACACAGTATCTTCAATTTTGTCCCTTGACTTATAAAGTCTAAAATATTTACTAACTGGCTCCTTAAAAAAGAATTCTTCACTTCCTGAGTTAAACAATGAATTATCTCCAGATATATCTAGTTCAGGTTGAGCTTAGAATTAAAAAGATATTTTATGGACTGAAAGTTGAAAAGTCCTTTCTGGAGTATGAACTCTCTAGAATAAAGCCTGTGGGGACAGAAAGATACAGAATAAAGAATATAAGTAAGAAACACAAAAGATGCTTTGGGAAAAATAATTTGCAAATATTTAATTGGCGTTCCAGAAGAAAGAAGAAAATAGATAATATTTGAAAAGGTTATGGTTAAAAAATTTCCATAACTCATGAATGATAGCAATCTACCAATTCAAAAAGCACAATAAACTCAAATCCAGATAAATAAAAAAGAAACCCACATCCAGATACAGCATAGTAAAACTTCATAAGATACTTCATAAAACCAAATATAAAAGAGAAAATAATCTACAAGGCGGGCAAGAAAAAAATTAATTGCCCTTCAAAATAAATGTAAAGCTGGCAACTGACTTTGGAAAGCAAAAAACATGATGGTGTGGACTGAACCGTGTCCCTCAAAATTCATATGTTGGAGTCCTAACCCCACTGTAACTATATTTAGAGATAGAGCCTTTAAGGAGATAATTAGGGTTAAATGGGGTCATAAGGGTGGGGCTCTAATATGATAGGACTGGTGTCCTTATAAGAGGAAAAGACACCGGATATTTCTCTACTCCTGCCCATCTCTCCCTCTTTCTATCAGCATGCACAGAAGAGAGGCCATGTGAGGACACGGCAAGAAGGCAACAGACTATAAAGCAGAAAAGACGGTCTCCCCAGGAACCAAACATGACGGCATCTTAATTTTAGTCTTCTAGCTTCCAGAACTAAAAGAAAATAAATTTCTGTTGTTTGAATCTTCCAGTCTATGCTATTTTGTTATAGCAACCCTAGAGAAGACTGATACAGTGCCCAAAAGGTAGGGAAATGTAGTCTATAAACTGAGAAAATATTTTCCAAACTAGGATTTTATAATTAGCAAAACTATTCTCCAAAGATAAAGATAAAATATATTTTTTAAATTTTCCCCTGGAAATGCACACTAAAAGGGTTTTTAAATGGTGATACAACAAAGATTAGCTAACCAACAAAAATCATGCTCCCCTCTAAAATGAAGAGCTGTAGCTGGGAAGCACTTTCCAAATTAATCTGTATTTTCAGTCTCATTTCATCTATATGGGATGAAAATGGGTAGACATAAGGAATGAAATTTAAACAGAAAGTATTCAAACCAAGGTTGTTAAGTATCTTGAATGGCTTCTGCAATCTCTATTTCCCTTCATTGGTGACTTATAAAGACTGTGTTTTGATTATCCAATTGTCACAAGTTGGAGGCCATCATTCTGGACCCCTGAGCCATCAATTGGAAGAACCTCAATTTATAGCTTGATGTTTCAAGTCTCCCAAAATAATCATGAAATCAGGAAGATCTTCCTATTTACATGAGTAGAGAGAAAAATTGTATTGTGTTAAGAATAGATGTTGAAGGGTTTGCCACATCATTAAATTGATGCTAACTAATTAGGTTCTTGATTAGGGAAAAGGGAAATAATCCCCAATATAAGGTAAAAACACAGGAAGAAAGATTGCAAAATGGAAGCAATAAAATCAATAAGCCGAATCCAAAAGAAAAGAAACTATAATAGAGAAAAGTTTTTAAACAATAAACATTGATTCTTTGAAAATATTTTTAAAATTAAAAAACACCTGAAAGATGAATCAAGATCAATTAACCAAAATTCATTCTGAAATATGAATCAACCAAACAGAGAAAACTTCAATTATTAATGTCAAGAATGAAAATGTGACTATCACTATAGGTCTATAGATATTCAAAGGGGTAATAAGAGGATTGTGAATACAGATATCCTAAGAATCCACAAAGAATTACTGGAACTTAGGATTCCAGTATACAATATATAAAAGGACAATATACAAAAAAATAAATATACAAAAAATAAATTTTATACCTTGTTTAAATTATTTACAGCAATAGATGATCATAAAATAAAGTTAAAAATACCATGTATAACAATACAAAAAACTTCAGATGTTCAAAAGCAAATTTTGCAAACTACCTACAAAATGTAGCTTTCAGAAATTAAGTGACACCTAAATAATATGTACAAAAAATTGTTGAATAAAAATTTCAAATATCTAAAATAAATGGGGTGCTTCTAAATTAGGAGACTCAAAAATTTTAAGATTCTATGTTCTTCTAATCTGTCTACCAGTTAATATAAGTCAGTAAGAATTCAATTAGCATAGTTTGTTGGAAGTGACAAGTTTATTCTAAGATTCATTTTATAACTACAAAGGGCTTATAAAATCTTTAGTAAAGAAAAAGTCCAAAGTTTCATACTACCCAACTTTAAAATCTATTATAAAGCTACAGTAGTTGAAAATATGTGATATTGACATGAAGTAGACAAGTATATCAATGGAACAGGAAAGAGAGTTCATAAATATACCCAAACATATATGTTTACTTGATTTGTGATCAACATTCCATTTAATTCAAAAGGGGATGGTGCAGAGCAATTAGATATCTATGTGGGTTCATATAAGTCTTAAACTCTGACATCATAGATAAAATAATTCACATTATACATAAAATTAACTCAGTATGAACCAGAGACCTAAATGTAAAAACCAAATTTTAAGTGTACTGAAGAAAAACATACAGTAATAGTTCCGTGACTTTTGTTAAAGATTTCTTAGGACAAGAAAGACAGTAACCTTAAAAAAAAAAGGATAACAACAAAATGAGATAAATTATATTTTATGAAAATTATAATTTTCAGTTTTTCTTCTCATCAAAATAGTTCTAAGAAAATAAAAAAGCAAATTACACACATGAAGAAAATAATACCAATACATGGCCCTACAAAGAATTCATTTCCACCTCTGTGGAGAACCCTTTTAATTTAATGATACAAAGACAATTCAATAAAAACAAATTTTACCAACGAACTTCACAATGGCCCTTTATCATGCAAAAATCATTAGTTGAAACATGAAAGATAAATGAATGATAACAAAAGCACAAGGAACTGGAGGTGGAAAAAGGATTATACTGTTGTAAGGTTCTTACATTAAATGTGAAGTACTGTAATGTTATTTGAAGATAAACTGTGCTAAGCTAAATACTACACAAACATTGAGATACCTAATAAGTCAACAGTGGGGATAAAATGGAAACCTAAAATAGTTAATTAAAATAATAAAAAGGACATTAGGAAAGATACAAAAAAAAACCCCAGAAAATAAATGGTAAGATATTAGATTTAAGCTCAAATATATTGATTTTACATTTATTGTGAATAGCAAAAACCCTCCAATTAAATGGCAGATATAGCCAGACTGGTTAAAAAGCAAAATCAATCATGTATTGTGTATATGAAATTGGTCTTAACTATAAAGACTCAAATAGGTTATAAGTAAATGGATGGAAAAATAAATAACATGGAAATCCAAATCATAAGAAAGTTGGAGTTACTGTGTTAATATCAGAAAAAGTAGCCTACAGAGCCAGAATTATCACCAGGGATAAAGAAAGTTATTTCATAATGACAAAGGAGACCAAAAAGCATAAAATTCCTAAATGCCCATTTTAAATCTCAAAAATAGAACTTTACAATACACGATAAAAACTGATGGAACTGACAGGAGAAATAGACACATTCATAATTTTAGCTAAAAATTTCAACAGTCTTCCCTCAGTAATTGGTAGAAGTAGTCAGAATAGATATATAGAAGACTCTGGAATAGCTGATTGATATTTACAAGACGTACCCAACAATAGCGGGATACAGATTCTTTTCAACTGCATGGGGAACATTTACCAAGTTAAACCATATACTAACTTCTAAAATGCATCAGTTAATTTCAAAAAACTAAAATTATACAGAGGAAGTTTTCTGACCACAACAGAATTAAATTACAAGTCAATTACAAAGATATATCTGGAAAAAAAACCTTTAATAACTGTGAATTACATAAAACAACCACCTACATGTGGGGTAAATGGCAGAATTTCCAGAATCTCCTGCCTAGCCTTAGTTCATGTATATATCAATTAAGTGTTTACCCTCTGTTCCTGGTATGTAATTGATCTGGTGTTTGCCAGTCACCAAGGACTGACTCGTGGAGTTCCTGCAGGAAGGGGTAGGCAGGGGAAGGAGACCACTAGCCATGGCCAGAGGAGACAGACAGTGGCTAGAGACTGTAAGGAATAAAAGCCTTTCTCCCAACCTATCCTTTCCACTGACTTATTTCAGTTTCACTAGTCTCATAGAGGACTCGTTCCAGGCTGGGAACACCCTTCCCACCCTGGGGCTGCACTATATATCACGGTTCAAGTAAGAAATAAAACATTTCATCTAAATCAAAGCATAATATATCAAAATTTGTATAAGTTAAATAGATAAGACAATGTGGTATTGGCTAATGATAATAGATAAAAGTTATAGAAGAGAGTTCAGGAATAGCCATTTGAATTTTTTAAAAGGTACCAAGGTAATTCAATAGGTAAAAGGCAGATTTTTCAACAAATAGCACAGAAACTGCTGTATATATAAAAATATATACATGAAAAAAATTACCCTTATCTTGTGGCATACACAAAAATTAATCATGATTATTCAAAGGTCAAAATGTAAATGCTGAATTTCTAAAACCTCTTAAAGAAACATGGGAAGAAGATTTCTATGACTTTGAAGTAGACAAAAGATTTCATAGGTCACAAAAAGCAAGACAGAGAAATATAACTGATGAGTCATATTTCATCAAAATTAAAACATCTTCAAAAGTATTATGAAAATGTCTAGTTCACAATGATTTCTTTTATTTAAACTTATGTTTTATGCACTTTTCTGTGGGCATTATATTTCTAAAAACTAGAATTTAATAAGAGGTAATTCCTATTTTATCCAGTTATTATTGAATACTTTTTCTGGAACAAAATTATAAAAACCTTTGTTGATTCTATATCTTGACATGTTTTCAGTTATATTAGCACTTATTTTTCTGACATTCTTGAAATTTTTCATAATCAAAATATATATAAATATCATGTAGGAACATAATGAATTTCATGGGATATTATTCATTAAGAAATATAGTATTTAAAATTATTTCTATACTATTATTATCAGCTGCATTAAAACAAGACATATAAAAAAGATATAAAAATGAAAACTATCAATTAAATTTTTTATGATGGTAGGAAACTGCATGCTTTTCCTTTTAAAAGGCTTGTTAATTTTTTTAATACAGTTCATATAATTTGTATATATTACATATGACATGTTCAAAAAATAATGAGCATTGTAATTATGATATTTCAGATCTTTTCAGGGTAATGATCCATCTTTAAGAAAATCTGCACTGTGCATATTAGAGAGGGCCATCTTAGACTCTAAAGTAATGACCTTTCTTTGGGATCTAGACAGACAAGCAAGAAGCTCCTGTTAATATAGAAAAAGTCAAGCTCAGGAACAGTTCTCATCAGCAGATTTGCATGTTGCTAACTGTAGATTAATTCAGTGTTTATTGGTGGCATAGTGTGGGTGTCATTAAACTATTTTTAATGTTTCATACAGATGGCTTTAAATCAACAGCTAGTGATACTCATATTTATGTTTGAGTGGCAGGTTGTCATTTGTTTTTAATTCTCATATTCTCTTTTATTCAAGTGTCAATTCATAAAATGCATAGATGAATAAAATCCACCTAAAAAGTTTGTTAAAATATTCACTAAGGATTCCAATGTTAAACATCAGCTAAAAACAAGGTATGGTGAAACAAAAACAAGGAGACCATTTACTCAAAGTAGAATATTTTACTATAAAACACAGATTTGGGCAACATAATAATACTTAACAACCTGTCAAACAAAGAAATCTCTTCTAACGTAATGCAGGATTTTTTTAAGTACCAACTATTTAGCAGCCAGTGTGATGGGTTGTACATGGTGTGTGGGCATTCAGAGAGAGAAAAGATAGGGCCCTTCTCTCAGAATACACTCTATGTTTGCTTTCTCTGTAGTCTGTGTAGGGTTCTCATTGAAAATACTAAATGTAAGATCAAGCAGCACATGCCATTTCCCCAAAATGATATCAACTCAGTCTAATTTAGCTTCAGGAGCACACCAGGCAAACTATGTTTAACTTCTTGAATTTATGCAAAAAGGACTCCAAAATCCCATCATTGCTTGAAATTTCAAGGGACAACTAGGGGCTGATGTCTGTTACCAAATCTAGTCTATTTTATTTACTGACAAACCCTGTGACCACTGGAACAACGGAGCTCTATAAAAAGGAGGGTAAAGATTAAATCAGAATCTTTGGCACTAAGTTAGTGATTAAAAATGAACAGGGCGGTTACACTTCTCTGATGATGGAATAGACATATTTTTCCCTATTCTTTCATTAAATACAACTAAAACAAACATAAAGACTCTGAAGAGAAAGAAAAAGGCAGACAGGCAATGGGCCACAGGATCTGTTTTCTGAGTTTTCTTTTTGCCTTAGTCCCAAACTTGGAGCCTAGAGGGGCTGGAGAAACCAGCAACCAGAATATGCCAACAAGTTGAGACCAAGAATAAAAATATAAACAAAAGCCTTCTCTCTATGCCTAAAGGACCCAGTCAAATGCAGCACAGCAAGAAAGAAAACTTTAAGGCAATAAGTGTTCTACTCCAGCCAAATATCACAGAAATAGCTCTGGTCCCTCCCTGATCCATGCCGGAAAAAGCCAAGTGAGGACCATAGCCTTCCACCCTCTGGAGACTGTATGGGCTTCACTCAGCCTGCCCTCCCACCCCAGAGTAGTATCAGACACAGATGAGAAGAGGGTACTTTCATTCCTGATGGGTTGCAACAAGAAAAGCCCTTGTGAGGTGTCAATGAAGAGTATGTAAGGAGCCTGGACTCCCACCACCACCCAGTAGTCATGGGGTAGTGTCAAGGGAGGTCCAATGGAAAGCAAGGACTTTCACTGTCATTTAAGTATCAGACAAAGCCACCTGCCATGCCCCTCTACAGTTCATCTCAGAAGAAGGACATGAAGGGACCAGTAACAGAAACTGGAAGCCATGGAGGTATTAGTGTAGGACTAGTGGGGACCTAGCATTCCCCCAACCACCGTTTTATAAGGATCCCAGTCTGGACACTGACAGAGGACAAATGAGGAATGTGGCCTTTTATTCCCATGTGGCAGTAACAAGGGTGTGGGCTCCTTTCTCAGTGGAGCTATTTCATAGGTAGCCAGATAAAACAAAAACCTTAAATCAGATCCAGAGTCTCATAAAACATAACACCCCAAATTTCTGGCTTCCAAGAGAAGATCATTCATCATACCAGTAACT
The DNA here is from genome assembly GCF_040802235.1 of Manis javanica. Classification (NCBI taxonomy): domain Eukaryota; kingdom Metazoa; phylum Chordata; class Mammalia; order Pholidota; family Manidae; genus Manis; species Manis javanica. The sequence goes on from NC_133162.1 coordinate 69,454,970, forward strand.
AGGAAAATCTCAAACTGAATGAAAAAAACATAATTAATAGTTGCTAACACTGAAAGGACAGAGATTTTAGGTTTATCTGCCAAAGATTTTATAGCAATCATTGCAAAAATACAATGAGAAACTATGAACACATAGTTGGAAAAATTTAAATAGAAAGTCTCAGCAAAGAAATAGAAATCTCAATGAAGAAATAGAATATATAAAGAAAAGGCAAATAGAAATTTTGAAAGCAAAAATGGAGACATTAAAGGATAAATCATAAATCCACAATTAGAGTTGTATAAGTCCCCTTTCTCAACAATTAGTAGAACTGAACAAAAATATTGGCAAGAATATAAAGTTCACCAACCCCATGAACCATCAGGATCTAATCACTGTTGTAGATTCCTCCATCGAACAATAGCAGGATACTCAAATACACATTATTCTCAATTTCCAATGAAACATATACCAAGATAGACAATATCCTGGATCATAAGACCAACCTTAACAAATTTAAAAGAATTGATATCATAGAAATTGTAGTCTCTGATCACAGTGGAATAAAACTAGAAATCAATTTAAAAAAATAGAAAAACCTACAAACACGTGGAAACTAAACAGCATACATCTCAATAATCCAAAGGTTAAAAAAGTTTCAAAGGAAAACAAAAAGTGCATTGGCTGAAAGAAAATTGAAATGCAACATCAGAATTGGTGGGACATGGCTAAAATGAGGCTGAAAGAGAAATTTATAGTCATAGATGAAGTCATTAGAAAAGAAGAAAAGTCTCAAATCAATAAGCTCTCACCTCACAAAGCTAGAATAAGAGCAAAATAAATAAATAAAGGAAATAAAAATAGTAAGCACAGAAGTCATATAAATGGACCATGGAAGAACAACAGAGAAAAGCAATAAAACAAAGGACTGATTCTTTAAGAAGATCAATGAAGTTGACAAACCTCTAGCATGATTGATAAAGAAAAATAAGAAAGGAAACAAATTACTAAAATCAGGAATGAAACAGGTGATGGGTGTGCAGACAGCCAAAGGCTAAGGAGGAAAATAGCATGAAAAACTCTACAGACATAAATCAATACAATGAAATGGACTAATTTCTCAAAACATACAAACACATACACACACAAACTAATAAAATTTGTCCAATATAAAATAGACAATTTGAATAGCCTAATAACAATTGGGAAATTGAACTTGTCATTTTAAACCTAACCTTCCAAAAATCTCTAGGCCCAGATGGTTTCATCTGAAAATTCTACCAAGTGTGTAAGAAGAGTTAGTACTAATTCACCACAGTATTGTCCATAAAACAGAAGAGGATGAACACATCCTAGTTTAATTAACATAAAGCTAATATACCTTGACACCAAAACCAGATTAAAGACAGTTTAAAATAAAGAAACTAAAGAACAATATTCCTTAGAAATAAAGACAGAAAAATCCATGACAAATTGTTAGCAAGTAAAATTTTACATATATATACATATATACATGAACATTTCACATATATAAATGTAATGTGTATATATATATAAATAATAAAGTTGAGTGGAATTTTTTTCTAGGGATGCAAAGCCAGATCAAGGTTTAAAAATCAATCAGTATGATTAATCATATTAATAACTTAATGAAGAAAAATCACATGATTGTATTAATCTAATGCAGAAAAATAATTTGACGTAATTCAACATTCCTTCATAATTTAAAAATGGAAAACCACTCAGAAAACTAGATAGAAAATTCCTTAAGTTGATTGGTGAACATATATGAAAAGCCTACAGCTGACTTTGTACTAAATGGTGAAAGATTGAATACTTTCCCTCTAAATCTCAGAATAGGATAAGAACTATCTACTGTCATTATTCATATGTAACATACTGGTAAAAGTTCTGATATTACAATAAGGTAAAAAAAAGGAAATAAAATGCATATAGATTAGAAAGGAATAAAAGTGTTGCTATTTGCAGAAAACACAATTGTCTAAGTAGAAAATTTCAGGGAATCTCCAAAAACCCAGAAAACATACATGTGAGTTCAGCAAGGTTTCAGGATACAGGAAAAAACACTTAATTATATATCAATATACAACTTATATGAGGATATAACATTGAAAATGAGGACACTGAAACTAAAATACAATGCCATATTCTAAGTGCTCAAAAAAAGAGAAATAGGTATGAATCTAACAAAGCATTCATAGGACTTCAACACTGAAAAACTAAAAATAAGGACCTAAGGCATCAAGTAGAGAGATATGCTGTGTTTATGGACTGGAAGATTTAACATGGAAAAGATGTCAGCTTTCTCCAGTTGATATAAATGTTTGACAAAATTTTTATCAAAATCTCAGTAAGATTTTTTGTGAATATTGATAAAATTATTATAAAATGTATATGGAAAGGCAAAAGCACTAGATTATAGCAAAAGAAATAAATCAAAAAAATGTAAAAGCAACCTACTGAGTGGAGAAAATATTTACAAACCATATATTGTATAAGGGGTTGATAACCAAAATATACAAAAAAATCATACAAATCAATAAGTGAAAAACAAAAAAATTTAATTTAAAAATGGGCAGGGAACTGAATAGACATTTTTTCAATTAGATAATGCAGATGAATAACCGGTATATGAAAAGATGTTCAACACCACTAATCAACGGGGACATGCAAATCAAAGCCACAATAAGATACCACTTCATACCTGTTAGAATGGCTATCCTAAAAATGACAAGAGATAGCAAGTGTTGGCAAGAATGTGGAGAAAAGGAAACGTGCAGTTTTGATGAGAATGTGAATTGGTGCAGCTCCTTTGGAAAACCGTGTGGAGGTTCCCCCTAAAAATAGAACCACCACATGATCCAGCAATCCTACTTCTGGTTATATATCCAAAGGAAATTAAAACAGGATATTGAAAAGCTATCTGCATGCCCATTTTTATCACAGCATTATTCACAATAGTGAAAGTATGGAAACAACCTAGTGTCCATCAGTGGATGAATGGATAAAGAGGACCCAGTTTATACACAGTAGAATACTATTCAGCTATGAGACAGAAGGAACTCCTGTCACTGGTGATAATAACATGGATGGACTTTGAAGGCATTATGCTAAGTCAGAGAAGCAGAGAAAGACAAGTACTATATATGACATCACTAACATGAGGAATCTAAAAAGTTGAACTTGTCAAAGCAGAGAGTAGAATGGTAGTTAACCAGGATCTGGAAAGATGTTAAAGGGTACAAATTTGCATGTAGAAGATGAAATAGTTCTGGAGATCTAATGCACAGCATAGTGATGATAGTCAACAATATCATAATACACACTTCAAAGCTGCTAAGTTTTCAGCACAGAAAAGAAATTATAATTATGTGATTAGATAAAGGCATCAGGTAATGCAAATGGTGGTAATCATATTATAATATTTAAATGTATCAAATCAATACACTGTATACATTAAGCTTATACATGTTATATGTCAATTATAGGTCAATAAAAAATTAAAATGTTTTAAATTACCAAAATAATATTCATATGGGAGGAATCAGTGCATTCTATTCTAAGATTTATTTTATAGCAACAGCAGTTAAGACAATGTGATATTGGCAGAAAGTAGAAACATAGATAAATGCAATAGAAGAAAAAATCCAGAAAAAGACCCATACAAATCTTCAACTATTTCCTCCTTTTTGACAAGGGAGGAAATTCAACAGAGGAAAATGATACCTTTTCAATAACTGGTACTTGATCAATTTGGTATCCAGGGCAAATCAAACAAACAAACAAACAAATAATCTTGACCTAAATCTTACACCTTACACAAAATTTAATTCGCAATGTATCACAGATTTAAATGTTAAATGCAAAACTATTGAATTTTAGGGGGAAAAAATACGAGATAATCTTTGGGGTCTAGATCTAGGTTAAAAATTCATAATTTTTACACAAAAAGCATGACCCATTAAAGGAAATATTGTTAAATTGGGTCTTGTGAAAATTAAAATCTTTCCTCTGCAAAACACCCTTTTAAAAGGATGAAAAGACATACTACAGACTGGAATAAAATGTCTGTTAACTGCATATGCAAGTGTAATATCTAAAATATATAATTTTCAAAATATTAGCAAAAATACAATTAGAAAATGGTCAAAATACAAACATATTCAGTGAACAGATGTTTCACTGAAGAAGATAGATGGCAAATAAGCACACAAAAAGGTACTCATCACCATGAACCATTCAGAAGATGCAAATAAAAATACAATAACCACTACACACTTATAAAAATGGTTAAAATGAAAAATAAAGTGATATCACCAAAGTCCGATGAAGATACAAAGAAACTGGATCACTCACACATTGCTGGAGAGAATATAAAAAGTACAGCCATTGTGAAAACATTTCGGCAGTTTATTAAAATTGTAAACAAAACAACTACCATAAGACCCAACAACTGCACTTCTGGACATTTATCCCACAAATGGAAACTTATATTCACACAAAAACATTAATCTTTAGAGCAGTTTCATTTAAATGGCCCCAAATAGCAAGATGCCCTTCAACAGATGAATGATGAAATAAACTGATATATCCATACATAGATACTGCTCAAAAAAAATAAAAGAATGTAATATTGATCCCCACAATAATAATAACCTGGATTAATTTCCAGAGAATTATGCTCAGTGGAAAAAAATCTCCCCAAATTACATACAGTGATTCCATTTATATAATGCTTTTGAAATGGCAGTATTACAGACATGAGCAGAGATTAATGGTTGCAAGGGGTTAAGGAAGGGTTAGGGATGTAGCAACATAAGAGATCCTTGAGGTATTTGAAATATTCTGTATCTTGACTGTATCAATATCAGGATCTTTATTGTGATGTACTACAGTCTGAGTTTTCCTATTAGAGAAATCTGGGTAAAAGGTACATGGGAATTCTACATATGCTTTCTTATAACAGCATGGAAACCTACAATTATTTTAAAATAAAAAGGCTAACTAAAAAAAGTTAACAGGAAATAGCCTACATAATAAATTAGAAGACAGTATATGGTGGTGAAATAACTATGTCAGCAAAGCATTACTGAACTGAGGAATCTAGTTAAACTTAATAGACAAGGTCAAGGGAAGGCATTTCAGAAGAGCTGGTGTGGAGCTGGGCCTGAGGAATTAGCAGGATCCTGAAAGGTAGGGGGTTGTGGCCAATGACACTGACGGCAGCATCAGGGGACTCTAAGGACTGGTAGAGGGATAAAAGGGTAGGGATTGAATGAGGCTGCCATCTGTGCAGGCAGTATGGTGTAGAAGAGGAGAATAACAGAGGAATTTCTGTGAGGCAGCTTCCTTCTGTGAGGGTTAGAAAGGACAAAAACTTGAAGATTCACAAGTTAAGAAGAATGTGCTCAGTGTCAAAAGGTTTACCAGAGCTGGGATTTGTGAAAGCCTTGAGGACAAGGACATCTCTTCCTTAAAATTGTGTCAGCCAAACTACTATCCAATATCTGGTGCATAACACATTAAATGTTGTTCCTGATTTCACTATAAAGCAATTTCATTAGGTTGATGGGGGAGATAGACATTTCAGTCAAAAGGAAGCAAGAAAATAAACAACTATTTTTAAAGACTTGGTTCTGAAGGTAGGAGCAAAAAATGAAAAAGACTAGAAGGCAAGGGCACATTTTATGTTTTGTGGTTTTAAGATGTAAGAATCTTGCATATACATCTTTGCCAGCAGAGATGGAGAGAAATTGAAATCTTAAAGAGAAATTCAGGAGAGAAGATGAAAAGTAGATATAGAAATGAATCTTAAGGAAATAAAATAGATGGAGATGTTTGTAGGTGGACAGGCAGGAATGCATGCCAGATGGCCTCTACTTTTCAACTAAGTGGGAGGTAAACTGTGCTCTAAGAGAGTAGACAGAGATTGGGCCAAAAAGAAAGCCCCCGGTTTAGGATAGATGGAAAATGGGAGTGGAAACTGATCTAGCAACCAACATAAGCTCATTTCTCATAACATTTGTCATCACCTGAACTGCACCTTTACTCATTAAAATATACTTCCTCTCTTTGACATTAGAATCTGCAGTCCCAAATGATACATATCTCTTCTGAACCAGTTTCTGCTCACAATAACTAAAGACCTCATTGGGCTAGGTATAAATATCTATAAATATTTTACAAATCATATTTGATCACACAATATATTCCTGAATTTATATAAACACAGTTTCTTCTTCTCAGGGATGTATTTAAGCATGATGCTTCGTTCAAGAACAGAATAAATGCAGGAGCCTAGAGACAGATTTGCTCACTTACCCTTGTGCATGCACTCTATTGCACACAGAATAGCTGATGAGATGAATTGTAGGACAACATGACCTATTTTTAGACAAATACTTTTGTAAATTTCATACACAGTGGTAGAAGAATATTTTAAATCCTAATTGAAGTAAGCCATCTCATTACCTGGCTATACTGACCGATGAGCATTGCCATGGTGATGAGGCAATCAAGTCAGCAGGTCCTACTGAGAGAATTTTCTATTCCAGATGCTTCATCAAGATTCATCTTGCTCTTCTCCAAACACTTCTAATCAGTGGGAATACAAAGAAAAGTGATTTAGTGACCCAGAAACAGACACCACAAAGGAAAACAGGGTTTTTGCAACAAATCTTATGCCAAAGTATGTTAACATGTAATTTACAAAGGCAACATGTTTTAGTATTCGATACCACTTCAGGCTTCTCAACAAGAAAGTAAAACCTTTCAAAATATATTTATGAAATTTAACATTTTAAAACTGTTATGCATAGTCAGGTAAAAAAATCAAAGCTCAATCAAAATCTTTTGTTGTCTGCACAATTTCAATTATAGTTTGTGATAGATATTGAATTGTGTCCCATTGGAATTCATATGTTGATGTCCTAAGCCCCAAAGTAATGGTACTTTGGAGGCAGAGGTCTTTAGGACATATTATATTTAGATGAGGTCATAGGGTGGGGCCCCCATGATGCGATTAGTGCCCTTATTAACAGAGGAAGGTACACCAAGCCACTCTGTCTCATTTTTTTAAAAATTTTGTTTTGGTATCATTAATCTACAATTACATGAAGGACATTATGTTCACTAGGCTCCCCACCTCACCAAGTCCCCCCCACATACCCATTCACAGTCACTGTCCATCAACATAGTAAGATGCTGTAAAACCACTACTTGTCTTCTCTGTATTGCACAGCCCTCCCTGTGACCCCTACCCACACAACACATGTTAATAGTAATGCCCCCTTTCTTTTTTCCCCCCCTTATCCATCACTTCTCACCCGTCCTCCCCAGTCCCTTTCCCTTTGATAACTGTTAGTCCATTCTTGGGTTCTGTGCTTCTGCTGCTGTTTTGTTCCTTCAGTTTTCTTTGTTCTTATACTCCACGTATGAGTGAAATCATTTGGTACTTGTCTTTCTCTGCCTGGCTTATTTCACTGAGCATAATACCCTCTAGCTCCATCCATGTTGTTGCAAATGGTAGGATCTGTTTTTTTCTTATAGCTGAGTAATATTCCATTGTGTATATGTACCACATCTTCTTTATCCATTCATCTACTGATGGATATTTAGGTTGCTTCCATATCTTGGCTATTGTAAATAATGCAGAAATAAACATAGGGGTGCATCTGTCTTTTTCAAACTGGAGTGCTGCATTCTTAGGGTAAATTCCTAGAAGTGGAATTCCTGGGTCAAATGGTATTTCTATTTTGAGCATTTTGAGGAACCTCCATACTGCTTTCCACAATGGTTGAACTAATTTACATTCCCACCAGCAGTGTAGGAGGGTTCCCCTTTCTCCACATCCTTGCCAACATTTGCTGTTTTTTGTCTTCTGGATGTTGGCCATCCTAACTGGTGTGAGGTGATATCTCATTGTGGTTTTAATTTGCATTTCTCTGATGATTAGCAATGTGGAGCATCTTTTCATGTGTCTGTTGGCCATCTGAATTTCTTCTTTGGAGAAGTGTCTGTTCAGATCCTCTGCCCATTTTTTAATTGGATTATTTAATTTTTGTTTGTTGAGGTACATGAGCTCTTTATATATTTTGGATGTCCACCCCTTATCAGATATGTCATTTATGAATATATTCTCCCATACTGTAGGATGTCTTTTTGTTCTACTGATGGTGTCCTTTGCTGCACAGAAGCTTTTTAGTTTGATATAGTTCCACTTGTTCATTTTTGCTTTTGTTTCCCTTGCCCATGGAGATATGTTCAAGAGGAGTTCACTCATGTTTATGTCTAAGAGATTTTTGCCTATATTTTTTTCTAAGAGTTTAATGGTTTCATGACTTACATTCAAGTCTTTGATCCATTTTGAATTTACTTTTGTGTATGGGGTTAGACAGTGATCCAGTTTCATTCTCTTATGTGTAGCTGTCCAGTTTTGACAGCACCATCTGTTGAAGAGATTGTCATTTTCCCATCGTATGTCCACGGCCCCTTTATCGAATATTAGTTGACCATATATGTTTGGGTTAATGTTTGGAGTCTCTATTCTGTTCACTTGGTCTGTGGCTCTGTTCTTGTGCCAGTACCAAATTGTCTTGATTACTGTGGCTTTGTAGTAGAACTTGAAGTTGGGAGTGAGATCTCCCCCACTTTATTCTTCCTTCTCAGGATTGCTTTAGCTATTTGGGTCTTTGGTGTTTCCATATGAATTTTTGAACTATTTGTTCAAATTATTTGAAGAATGCTGTTGGTAATTTGATAGGGATTGCATCGAATCTGTATATTGCTTTGGGCAGGATGGCCATTTTGATGATATTAATTCTTCCTAGCCAGGAGCATGGGATGAGTTTCCATTTGTTAGTGACCTCTTTAATTTCTCTTAAGAGTGTCTTATAGTTTTCAGAGTATAGGTCTTTCACTTCCTTGGTTAGGTTTATTCCTAGGTATTTTATTCTTTTTGATGCTATTGTGAATGGAATTGTCTTCCTGATTTCTCTTTCTATTAGTTTATTGTTAGTGTATAGGAAAGCCACAGATTTCTGTGCGTTAATTTTGTATCCTGCAACTTTGCTGAATTCCGATATTAGCTCTAGTAGTTTCAGAGTGGAGTCTTTAGGGTTTTTTATGTACAATATCATGTCATCTGCAAATAGTGATAGTTTAACTTCTTCTTTACCAATCTGGATTCCTTGTAATTCTGTTTAGTCTAATTGCCATGACTAGGACCTCCAGGACTAGGTTGAATAATAGTGGGGAGAGTGGACATCCCTGTCTTGTCCCTGATCGCAGAGGAAAAGGTTTCAGCTTCCCCCTGTTCACTATGATGTTGGCTGTGGGTTTATCATATATGGCCTTTATTATGTTGAGGTACTTGCCCTCTATTCCCATTTTGTTGAGAGTTTTTATCATGAATGGATGTTGAATTTTGTCAAATGCTTTTTCAGCATCTATGGAGATGATCATGTGGTTTTTGTCTTTCTTTTTGTTGATGTGGTGAATGATGTTGATGGATTTTCAAATGTTGTACCATCCTTGCATCCCTGGGATGAATCCCACTTGGTCATGGTGTATGATCCTTTTGATGAAATCTTGAATTCGGTTTGCTAATATTTTGTTAAGTATTTTTGCATCTACGTTCATCAGGGATATTGGTCTGTAATTTACTATTTTGGTGGGGTCTTTGCCTGGTTTTGGTATTAGGGTGATGTTGGCTTCATAGAATGAGTTTGGGAGTATTCCCTCCTCTTCTATTTTTTGGAAAGCTTTAAGGAGAATGGGTATTATGTCTTCTCTGTGTGTCTGATAAAATTCCGAGGTAAATCCGTCTGGACTGGGTGCTTTGTTCTTGGGTAGTTTTTTGATTACCGTTTCAATTTCTTTGCTCATAATTGGTTTGTTTAACTTTTGTGTTTCTTCCTTGGTCAGTCTTGGGAGGTTGTATTTTTCTAGGAAGTTGTCCATTTCTTCTAGGTTTTCCAGCTTGTTGGCATATAGGTTTTCATAGTAGTCTTTAATAATTCTTTGTATTTCTGTGGTGTCTGTCATGATTTTTCCGTTCTCATTTCTGATTCTGCTGATTTGTGTTGATTCTCTTTTTCTCTTAATAAGTCTGGCTAGAGGCTTATGTATTTTGTTTATTTTCTCAAAGAACCAGCTCTTTGTTTCATTGATTTTTTTTTTGCTCTTGTTTTATTCTTCTCAATTTTATTTATTTCTACTCTGATCTTTATTATGTCCCTCCATCTGCTCAGTTTAGGCCTCATTTGTTCTTCTTTTTCCAATTTCAAAAATTGTGACATTAGACCATTCATTTGGGATTGTTCTTCCTTCTTTAAATATGCCTGGATTGCTATATACTTTCCTCTTAAGACTGCTTTTGCTGTGTCCCACAGTAGTTGGGGCTTTGTGTTGTTGTTGTCATTTGTTTCCATATGTTGCTGGATCTCTATTTTAATTTGGACATTGATCCATTGATTATTTAGGAGCATGTTGTTAAGCCTCCATGTGTTTGTGAGCATTTTTGCTTTCTTTGTACAGTTTATTTCTATTTTTATGCCTTTGTGGTCTGAAAAGTTGGTTGGTAGGATTTCAATCTTTTTGAATTTACTGAGGCTCTTTTTGTGGCCTAGTATGTGGTCTATTCTGGAGAATGCTCCATGTGTACTTGAGAAGAATGTGCATCCTGTTGCTTTTGCATGTAGAGTTCCATAGATGTTTATTAGGTCCATCTGTTCTAGTGTGTTGTTCAGTGCCTCTGTGTCCTTACTTATTTTCTGTCTGGTGGATCTGTCGTTTGGAGTGACTGCTGTGTTGAAGTCTCCCAAAATGAATGCATTGCATTCTATTTCCTCCTTTAATTCTGTTAGTATTTGTTTCACATATGTTGGTGCTCCTGTATTCGGTGCATATATATTTATAATGGTTATATCCTCTTGTTGGTCTGAGCCCTTTATCATTATGTAATGTCCGTCATTATCTTTCATTACTTTCTTTATTTTGAAGTCTATTTTGTCTGATACTAGTATTGTAACACCTGCTTTTTTCTCTCTGTTGTTTGCATGAAATATCTTTTTCCATCCCTTGACTTTAAGTCTGTGCATGTCTTTGGGTTTGAGGTGAGTCTCTTGTAAGCAGCATATAGATGGGTCTTGCTTTTTTATTCATTCTAGTACTCTGTGTCTTTTGATTGGTGCATTCAGTCCATTTACATTTAGGGTGATTATTGAAAGGTATGTACTTATTGCCATTGCAGGCTTTAAGTTTATAGTTACCAAAGGTTCAAGGTTAGCTTCTTTACTACCTTAATGTCTAATTTAATTGCTTATTGACCTATTATAAACATGGTCTGATGATTCTTTATTTCTCTCCCTTCTTATTCCTCCTCATCCCTTCTTCATATGTTGGGTGTTTTGTTCTGTGCCCTTTTTGGAGTGCTCCCATCTAGAGCAGTCCCTGTAAGATGCCCTGTAGAGGTGGTTTGTGGGAGGCAAATTCCCTCAACTTTTGTTTGTCTGGAAATTGTTTAATCTCTCCTTCATATTTAAATGATAATCGTGCTGGATACAGTATTCTTGGTTCAAGGCCCTTCTGTTTCATTGCATTAAGTATATCATGCCATTCTCTTCTGGCCTGTAAGGTTTCTGTTGAGAAGTCTGATGATAGCCTGATGGGTTTTCCTTTGTAGGTGACCTTTCTTTTCTCTCAGGCTGCCTTTAATACTCTGTCCTTGTCTTTGATCTTTGCCATTTTAATTATTATGTGTCTTGGTGTTGCCCTCTTTGGATCCCTTGTCATGGGAGTTCTGTGTACCTCTCTGGTCAGAGAGGCCATTTCCTCTCTTAGTTTGGGGAAATTTTCAGCAATTATTTCTTCAAAGAAACTTTCTATCCCTTTTTCTCACTCTTCTTCTTCTGGTACCCCTATAATGCGGATATTGTTCCGTTTCGATTGGTCACTCAGCTCTCTTAGAATTCTTTCATTCCTGGAGATCCTTTTATCTCTCTCTGCATCAGCTTCTCTGCGTTCTTGTTCTCTGTTTTCTAGTCCATTAATAGTCTCTTGCATCTCATCCATTCTGTTTTGAAGTCCTTCCAGAGCTTGCTCTATTTCTGTATTCTCCTTCCTTTGTTCCTGCATATTTCTCTGCAAGTCCATCAGCATGGTTATGACTTTTGTTTTGAATTCTTTTTCAGAAATACTGGCTAAACCTATCTCCCCAGGTTCCTTCTCAGGGGAAGATGTAGCAGATGCCAAAGCTGTCTGGGTTAGTCTTGTCTGGATCAAATTTTTTTGCCTTTTCATGTTGATAGGTGCAGTGGTATGCTATTGACTCATCTGTCAGCTGGGAGAGCCAAGACTTTTTCCACTTGCTCCTAGCCATTCTTTACTGGGACAACTGTGACCCCTAGGGGCTTGTGTTGGGCAATTGCATGTAGACTAGGTCTCTGTATCTTGCCTGGCCTGTATGGAGGAAGCTCCCTTGCTGTGGGCGTGGCCAGCCTCAGGCCGCTGTTCTGCTATGGCGGGGCCCAGAGGGGTAATGGATGGGGGGCTGTTTGGCTGTTTACCTCCGTGAGGGGTCTCAGCACTGTTGCCCAGTGGGTTAGTGCACTCGGAGTTCACTGGAATTTCCAGCTGCTGGACTGTGACCTGGGATGCTTCCGTCCAGTTGTGAGGTCCCTGTTCATTTAATACTTTCAAAAAGCACTTGCTTTTCTTTGTCCCAGAGGCACCAGCTGCACTACATGCTCACAGGTCTTACTGTCCTGCTTCCCTAGTTTTCAGCACCCCACACATGCACTGTGTCTGCGCTCTGGTGCAGATTGCTAGTGCTGGGTGTTTAGCAGTCCTGGGCTCCCTCTTCCTCCCCGCTCCGACTCCTCTCCTCCCGCTGGGAGCTGGGGTGAGGGGCCTTGGGTCCCACCAGGCTGCAGCTTGTATCTTATCCCTTTCATCAGGCACTGGGTTCTCGCATGTGTGGATATAGTCTGGCTATTGTCCTGTGTCTTCTGGTCTCTCTTTTAGGGATAGTTCTATTTGTTGTATTTTCAGAAATATATATATTTTTTGGGAGGAGATTCCCACTGTCCTACTCACGCCGCCATCTTGGCTCCACCTCTGCCACTCTGTCTCTTTTCCTTTACCTCCATCTCCCTCTCTAATTCTTTCTTTTCTCTCTTCCTCCACCACAGGAAGACACAACAGAAGTCTTTATCTCCACACCAGGAATAGGGCCCATACTAGGGAAATGACTCACTGGTACCTTAATCTTAGAATACCCAGCTTCCAAAACTATGAGAAATAAATTTGTATTGTTTAAGCCACCAAAGCTAAGCCATTTTGTTATGGCAGCTCAATCTGACTAAAATAGCTTGTTTAATTGAGAATTGAGGGACCCAAACACATCTTACATCTTGTTTGAGGTCAGGTATTAATAAAGGATAAGTAACTTCCATGCTCAATAATAAAATCTAAGAGCAAGAGTTCAACGTGGTTTCAATTATATCTCAAAACTAGAGTACAGAACTATAAAGCAGTGTTTGAGACTATAAAGAATTGAAAAATTTTATCACTTCTATATCTTTGCGATTGTTATTTTCTTAGCCTAAGTGTACATAAAATTTTTAAAATCCTAAGGCATTATGAAATTGTATTTAGGTGCAAAAAGAAGGGGAAGAACCCAAATACTAGATCCTTTTTTTTTTTCTTTTGTCATTTGCAGTATGGGAAAAAACTAGGTTAAAAAGAATGCTGATGATAGGATTTAAGAAGAAAAGAAAAATTCTGGATAAAAATGCTAAAGCCCTCACCATTGCAATATTTGGCTTCTAAATTTCCCTTTAAGATTTCCATGAACATATACAAAGTACAATACAAAGATGAACAACCACACTGTAAACCAAAAATAAGACAGGACAATATACCAGAATCTGGAGTTCATTTTTACTAACCAGGTTTTATGAGCTACAGAGGTAAGAATCACCTCTGTTTCATTTTGCTAGTATATGCCCAGAATCTAGGACTGCCCTTGGTACTCATTAGCTGCTCAATAAACACTTCTCATCATTGTTAGCTAGACAGTTATTGGGAATTGATTGAGAAGGACCTTTAAACCACATATCATACACTTTTCCCTTAGACTGGTGATATCATGGACAGTTTCTAATGAAAGGCAAACACAATTCCCCATCTCAATATACATTCAGTGACACAGGGCATTGGCCAGAGATAACATCTGGGCCACTCAGAGCAAAAAAAATCCCCCTATTTCTTTCTAACAATTCTTCTTAAATAAAATTTTTCTCCACAACTTGCAGGATTTCATCGCAGGAACAAGAGAGGAGTGTGAAGTATGTGTTGCAATGAGGTAAATACAGATACCGAAGGAAGCAGAGTTTGAGATAATAAAATCTAGGAGCAATTAATTCTGGGTTACTCAGACTTTGATATCCTATATGATACAGAGACAATTATAAGCAATATTACTTCTTTGGCTTTTTCTTAGAATTGAATTGTGCTTGCAAAGTAGGTTGCAAAATTGTGCTAGCAAATTAATTCCAACACATCCACACAAAACACAATACCCACTGACATGGAAAACCAGGATGGAGCAGAATACTTGTCCATGTAAATCTAGATCTGAGATCTGAGATCTAAGTGGTATAAGGTGGCATATCTGATCTGAGCAGATATAGATCTGAGTCAGAGAAAGTGACAGCATCTAGACCAAATCTAGATTTGAGCAGGAGAAGGGGACAGCATCTAAGTGGACAGTGAGCATGGAAGCTACCGTTCACCCATACATGCTTTCTGGACACTAACAACACAACGGAAAACTGATTTAAACAGAATACTGACCAAAGCAATGAAAAAAAGGACCTGTGAAATGCTACCTTAAAACTTGGAAAGATTCTCAGGATAAACATGATTAAATAATTTTTCTAAAAGGAGAAGAAAAAAATAAGGTATACATCACCAATTACTTTGTATTATTTTCCTCTCATTATTTTTAGCTACAAAGCAAATTGATGAGTTTACTCAGTAATAATTAAAATAACTTTCAGTACAAAACTGCACCTTCCCCAAAATATGATTTTAAAAGAAAATGATGTATAAATGTCCAAAACACTAGCTCATCCGTAACTGATGAAACTCCCCATCACTGCCTAATTTGCAATGCCATTATTCTATTGGAATTTTGACTTTTTACAGCTTTTACAATATTTAAAATTTGTTTTTCTTATTTAAGCAAAACACCTTTAGTAAAATGTGGTGTATCTTGAACAAAGAGAAGTGGAGATCTCAGTAAGAAATTGGAGTTGGTAGGAGCATTTGTATCTCTAAGGCATTTTACTAATTACAGGTCTATATCCCTGAGAGGTATATATTTATCCCCACAGCCCAACTAGTGTTCTGTTCCCTTTCTCTGTGACCGTGACTGTGTCATATTCTTTTTTCTCTTCTTCTCTCTTCATTTCCCCTCTCTCCAGCCAAAGGGAAAGCCCATTTATAGTTAAGATTAGGATAAACCAATGTAAGTTATGTAAAGAAGAATGGCATGTTAATTAACTGAGTGAGTCAATGGATTCTTTGTTTTCTGATCTCTTTACTTTTCTACCTAGGCTTCCTTTTTTCCTTCAATTCATCAATACCTCCTCCAAAACTATTATCCTGCAAGTTCTTATCAATAAATTCTTTCTTTCTCTTTTTATCTCCTCATAAATCTCCATAATTTAGGTTTTCTATTAGTTGTTAGTGTTTTTATTTGGATGAACATAGTAACACATGAAGTAACCTTTTTCAAAAATTTCTGTAAGAAGCCAATTTACTATATTTCCCTAAGATAGGGTATAAGATTGTTTTGATTTTTTATTTTCCTGCTTCCATCCCAAAAAGTATCAAAAATACTCCTATATTTTCCAGAGAATTAGCTTAGTTATACAATAGCTTAGTTATAAAAAGCTCCATCTTTCCACTATTCCTTATTGTATTCCTCAGAACATGAAAATCTATTAAGCTAAGCAGCTCTTACAACAACAGATACTATTACTACTACAATAAACAAAATTTGGAAAACGTTTCTGGAATTAGTTTTATAAGACATAAAACTGGGGTGAAGTGCTCCTTCAGAGTTACTGTGGACAGTCAATCTTTCTGATTTGGGAAAAGAGACTCCCATACAATCTCATGATTCTTTAATGTTGTGATAAGAGCCAAAATATTTCTAATTAGCCCACTTGTCATAATGTGTTCTGTGGACAATTAAGCATGTCAAGTTTTTACAGTAGGGGTGACTTACAGAGATAGAAGATGTGATTTGCAGGGATGTGAATTCATAGAGGAATTTCTTTATGAAACTGCCTACTGCATTAGAAAAAATGCAAACAAATCTTGCTTACGGCCCAAGAAAATCTCTGGGGCCATATTTCTGACTTGTACTAAAGTCTCTAATTCTCAAATTTCCTGTCTTCCTATGTACTTCCTTCTTCCATCCTTTATATTAGCAAACTTTCCACTATATCAGAGGCCTGGCTCATGCCAGGCACAATTTTTCAAGGCTGTCTCCCTGCTGATTTGTCTCTCCTGATGAGATTCAGTTGGTTTTATAAAATGCTGTCCACATAATTTTGAACTTGATCAATTTCCTTGAGACATGAGCTCACATTAGAAATGCATCTTCCCAGATGCTGAGGCACATGTTTCTCTTTCTGGATCCCTCTGAGGCATGAACTTTGGTGACCCAGTCCAGAAACTGAAGTTTCTGCAGCAATATATTACTAGTTTCCTTCAAACCATGACTGTATAAAAATGTCCAAGCATTTGCCTTCTAGGGCAAATGGAGAAATGTCCTCAGACCGATCTCTATGCAGTTAAAATGTCACTCACCCTGATGCCTTTTCTATGAAGTTAAAGAGAATAGCCTGTGTCCTAGACTGGGGCCCTGGCTGTCACAGCACTACACATAATCATGGTAATTTTCTTCCTTCATTTATAGTCAGATGCTATTCTCAGGATCTCCATTGCTGACTAAACTTGATAAATTTTTACTAATAGCAACTTGGTCATTTTCAACTAATGAAAAAAGAAAGCTATTTTTTTCTTGAGCATATACTATACATAGAATACAGAGTATAAGCCATGTAATTATGCTCACACATTAAATTAATGACCGTTTACACTACATACAAAAATACAGTTACTTTTTCACAAATGAAAATTAAAGCTCACTGGGGCTGATAATTGACTCATGACCACACCACGCCTCACTTTGAATATAGTTTCATTTTCCATTTTTAACACTCTATTATCCTCTCCAAAATTCACTGGGACTTTAGGATCCCATGAGAAGCTTTCATCTGCCTGATCCTGTGCTATTATCTTGGGATTTTTCAGTGTTTATGTGACTCACCCTCCAACGCAATCCTTACAACACCTGACCTCCCCAAATCTAGAGTCCTTTGTATTAATTCCCTAGAAATTCACTGATTGTGTCATCACCTAGATGTGCTCCACTTAGAATTTCAAGTTCTAATGTTTCATGTTTAGCCTTGACCTCCCACCTTTCCCATTCTCTTCTCCTGCTCACAACCCTTGCTCATAATGGCATTGAGCCTGCCAGCACCTTAAATCTTCTGTTTTCTCCTAATCCTCCTAGAGTTAAAATCCTCACTTTTTCAGTTGTCTCCTACTGGAACAACCCTTCCTTGAGCCCTGTCACCTTCCTTGCCCTCTTATGTCTTTACTGTTCCCGCCACAAACCCCTAAAATTGGTCCAGTTTATCTCACATTCATACTCTCCACTCCATCTTGGGTATAGAGACTTCCCAGTGAGAGTGACTTACCTGAACAGCTAGGCAACAAAAGAAACTCATGGTTTTCAAGTCTCTTGAAACTTAAAATTATATTTCTTGTTCTTTCTTTTGCAAATTTATCCTTCTTTTAATACATCCTTTCAATTGGCATGTAAGCATGTTCAAGTTTATCCTTAAAAAAAAATACCTACAGGGCAGAGCCAAGATGGCAGCATGAGTAGAGCAGTGGAAATCTCCTCCCGAAACCACATATATCTATGAAAATATAACAAAGACAACTCTTCCTAAAATAGAGACCAGAGGACACAGGACAACATCCAGACCACATCCACACCTGCGAGAACCCAGCGCCTCACAAGAGGGTAAGATACAAGCCCCGGCCTGGCAGGACCCGAGCACCCCTCCCCCCAGCTCCTGGCAGGAGGAGAGGAGTCAGCAGGGAGGGAGAGGGAGCCCAGGACTGCTGAACACCCAGCCCCAGCCATCTGGACCAGAGCGCAGACACAGTGCATGTGCGGGGCCCTGGATACTAGGGAAACAGGGCAGCAAGAATGGTGAGCAGGTACCGGAGGCCAGCACCGGAGGACAAAAGAAAAGTGAGCGTCCATCTTTCTTTCTTTCTTTTTTTTTTTTCTGTTGTTTTGTTGTGGCAAGTGCTTTCTGGAAGTCTTAAAGGGACAGGAAACCCAATACTCAGAAACAGGGTAGCAAGACTGGCGAGCAGGTATTGGAGGCTGGTGCTAGAGAACAAAAGAAAAGCGAGCGGCCAATTTTTTTTCTTTTTTTTTTTTGTTGTTTTGTTGTTTTGTTTTGGTGAGCGCTTTTTGGAAGTCTTAAAGGGCTAGGGACCCCAATACTACAGAAATGGGGCAGCAAGAACGGTGAGCGGGTGCCTGAGGCTGGCGCTGGAGAATAAAGAAAAAATGAGCAGCCATTTTTTTTTTTTTGTGGTTGTTGTTTTGTTTTGGAGGGTGCTTTTTGGAAATCTTAAAGGGGCAAGGCGGGACACTCAGTCCAGAGGTAGGGAACCCAGGGATCTCTGGGCACTCTAATCCCCTGGGCTGCAGGGAACATGGAGGCCCCTTATGGAGATTAATAGCCTCCCAGCCACTCCCCCTCCAACGCAACTCCACCACGTTGGAGCAGCAGCCGAGCCAGGCCACGCCCACAGCAACAGCGAAGATAAACTCCATAGCAGTAGGGCAGGAAGCAGAAGCCCTGTCTGCGTGCAGCTACCCAGCACAAGCCACTAGATGTCGCTATTCTCCCAGGAGAGGAAGGCCACAAACCAACAAGAAGGGAAATTCTTCCAGCCGTCACTAGTCCCAGCTCTGCAAACTATTCCTATCACCATGAAAAGACAAAATTACAGGCAAACCAAGATCACAGAGACACCAGAGTCACACAGACACCTAACCAGACTTCCTAACAAAGAATTCAAAATAAAAATCATAAACATGCTGACAGAGATGCAGAGAAATACACAAGAGAAAAGGGATGAAGTCCAGAGGGAGATCACAGATGCCAGAAAGGAGATCAGAGAAACGAAACAAACTCTGAACTGTGTGACCAGTCCAAAAGGAACAATATCTGTATTATAGGGGTACCAGAAGAAGAAGAGAGAGGAAAAGGGATGGAAAGTATCTTGGAAGAAATAATTACTGAAAACGTCCCCAAACTGGTGGGAAGAAATAACTGAACAGACCACGGAAATACACAGCACCCCCAACAGAAAGAATCCAAGGAGGACAACACCAAGACACATAATAATTAAAATGGCAAAGATCAAGGACAAGGAAAGAGTTTTAAAGGCAGCTAGAGAGAAAAAGGTCACCTATAAAGGAAAACCCATCAGGCTAACATCAGACTTCTCGACTGAAACCCTACAGGCCAGAAGAGAATGGCATGATATATTTAATGCAATGAAACAGAAGGGCCTTGAACCAAAGATACTGTATCCAGCACGACTATCATTTAAATATGATGGAGGGATTAAACAATTTACGGACAAGCAAAATCTGAGGGAATTTGCTTCCCACAAATCACCTCTATAGGGCATCTTAGAGGGACTGCTCTAGATGGGAGCACTCCTAGAAAGAGCACAGAACAAAACACCCAACATATGAAGAATGGAGGAGGAGGAATAAGAAGGGAGAGAAGAAAAGAATCTCCAGACAGTGCATATAACAGCTCAATAAGCGAGCTAAGTTAGGCAGTAAGATACTAAAGAGGCTAACCTTGAACCTTTGATAACAACAGATTTAAAGCCTGCAATGGCAATAAGTACATATCTTTCAATAGTCACCCTAAATGTAAATGGACTGAATGCACCAATCAAAAGACACAGAGTAATAGAATGGATAATAAAGCAAGACCCATCTATATGCTGCTTACAAGAAACTCACTTCAAACTCAAAGACATGTACAGACTAAAAGTCAAGGGATGGAAAAACATATTTCAGGCAAACAACAGGGATAAGAAAGCAGGGGTTGCAGTACTAATATTAGACAAAATAGACTTCAAAACAAAGAAACTAACAAGAGATAAAGAAGGACCCTACATAATGATAAAGGGCTCAGTCCAACAAGAGGATATAACCATTCTAAATATATATGCACCCAACACAGGAGCACCAGCTCCTGTTAGTATATGTGAAACAAATACTAACAGAACTAAAGGGGGAAACAGACTGTAATGCATTCATTTTAGGAGACTTCAACACACCACTCACCCCAAAGGATAGATCCACTGGGCAGAAAATAGGTAAGGACACCGAAGCACTGAACAACACAGTAGAGCAGATGGACCTAATAGACATCTATAGAACTCTACATCCAAAAGCAACAGGATTTATATTCTTCTCAAGTGCACATGGGACATTCTCCAGAATAGACCACATACTAACCCACAAAAAGAGCCTCAGCAAAATACAAAATATTGAAATTCTACCAACCAATTTTTCAGACCACAAATGTATAAAAGCAGAAATGAATTCTACAAAGAAAACAAAAAGGCTCACAAACACAAGGAGGCTTAAAAACATGACAACATGCTCCTAAATAATCAATGGATCAATGAACAAATTAAAAAAGAGATTAAGGAATATATAGAAACAAATGACAGCAACAACACAAAGCCCCAACTTCTGTGTGACGCAGCAAAAGCAATCCTAAGAGGAAAGTATATAGCGATGAAGGCACACTTGAAGAAGCAAGAACAATCCCAAATGAATAGTCAAACATCACAATTATCGAAATAGGAAAAAGAAGAACAAATGAGGCCTAAAGTCAGCAGAAGGAGGGATATAATAAAGATCAGAGAAGAAATAAACAAAATTGAGAAGAATAAAACAATAGCAAAAATCAATGAAACCAAGAGATGGTTCTTTGAGAAAATAAACAAAATAGATAAGCCTCTAGCCAAACTTATTAAAAAAAAAAGAGAGAATCAACACAAATCAGCAGAATCAGAAATGAGAACGGAAAAATCACGACAGACTCCACAGAAATACAAAGAATTATTAAAGACTACTATGAAAACCTATATGCCAACAAGCTGGAAAACCTAGAAGAAATGGACAACTTCCTAGAAAAATACAACCTCCCAAGACTGACCAAGGAAGAAACACAAAAGTTAAACAAACCAATTATGAGCAAAGAAATTGAAATGGTAATCAAAAAACTACCCAAGAACAAAGCACCCAGGCCGGATGGATTTACCTCGGAATTTTATCAGACACACAGAGAAGACATAATACCCATTCTCCTTAAAGTGTTCCAAAAAAATAGAAGAGGAGGGAATACTCCCAAACTCATTCTATGAAGCCAACATCACCCTAATACCAAAACCAGGCAAAGACCCCACCAAAAAAGAAAATTACAGACCAATATCTCTGATGAATGTAGATGCAAAAATACTTAATAAAATATTAGCAAACCGAATTCAAAAGTATATCAAAAGGATCATACACCATGACCAAGTGAAATTCATCCAGGGATGCAAGGATGATACAACATTCGAAAATCCATCAACATCATCCACCATATCAACAAAAAGGACTAAAATCACATGATCATCTCCATAGATGCTGAAAAAGCACTTGACAAAATTCAACATCCATTCATGATAAAAACTCTCAGCAAAATGGGAATAGAGGGCAACTACCTCAACATAATAAAGGCCATATATCATAAATCCACAGCCAACATTATACTGAACAGCGAGAAGCTCAAAGCTTTTCCTCTGAGATCGGGAACTAGACAGGGATGCCCACTCTCCCCACTGCTATTTAACATAATACTGGAGGTCCTAGCCATGGCAATCAGACAAAACAAAGAAATACAAGGAATCCAGATTGGTAAAGAAGAAGTTAAACTGTCATTATTTGCAGATGACATAATATTGTACATAAAAAACCCTAAAGACTCTACCCCAAAACTACTAGAATTGATATCAGAATACAGCAAAGTTGCAGGATACAAAATTAACACACAGAAATCTGTAGCTTTTCTATACACTAACAATGAACCAATAGAAAGAGAAATCAGGAAAACAATTCCATTCACAATTGCATCAAAAAGAATAAAATACCGAGGAATAAATCTAACCAAAGAAGTGAATGACCTATACTCTGAAAACTACAAGTCACTCTTAAGAGAAAGTAAAGGAAACTCATCCCATGCTTGTGGCTAGGAAGAATCAATATCGTCAAAATGGCCGTCCTGCCCAAAGCAATATACAGATTTGATGCAATCCCTATCAAATTACCAGCAACATTCTTCAATGAACTGGAACAAATAATTCAAAAATTCATATGGAAACACCAAAGACTCCAAATAGCCAAAGCAATCCTGTGAAAGAAGAATAAAGTAGGGGGGATCTCTCTTCCCAACTTCAAGCTCTACTATAATGCCATAGTAATCAAGACAATTTGGTACTGGCACAAGAACAGAGCCACAGACCAGTGGAACAGACTAGAGACTCCAGACATTAACCCAAACATATATGGTCAATTAATATTTGATAAAGGAGCCATGGACATACAATGGCAAAATGACAGTCTCTTCAACAGATGGTGCTGGCAAAACTGGACAGCTACATGTAGGAGAATGAAACTGGACCATTGTCTAACCCCATATACAAAAGTAAATTCAAAATGAATGAAAGACCTGAATGTAAGTCATGAAATCATTAAACTCTTGGAAAAAAACATAGGCAAAAACCTCTTAGATATAAACATGAGTGACCTCTTCTTGAACATATCTCTCTGGGCAAGGAAAACAACAGCAAAAATGAACAAGTGGGACTATATTAAGCTGAAAAGCTTCTGTACAGCAAAAGGCACCATCAATAGAACAAAAAGGAACCTTACAGTATGGGAGAATATATTTGTAAATGACAGATCCGAGAAAGGCTTGATGTCCAAAATACATAAAGAGCTCACATGCCTCATCAAACAAAAATCAAATAACCCAATTAAAAAATGGGCAGAGGAATTGAACAGACAGTTCTCCAAAAAAGAAATACAGATGGCGAACAGACACATGAAAAGATGCTCCACATTGCTAATTATCAGAGAAATGCAAATTAAAACTACAATGAGGAATCACCTCACACCAGTAAGGATGGCTGCCATCCAAAAGACAAGCAACAACAAATGTTGGCGAGGCTGTGGAGAAACGGGAACCCTCCTACACTGCTGGTGGGAATGTAAATTAGTTCAACCATTGTGGAAAGCAGTATGGAGGTTCATCAAAATGCTCAAAACAGACCTACCATTTGACCCAGGAATTCCACTCCTAGGAATTTACCCTAAGAACACAGCAATCAAGTTTGAGAAAGACAGATGCACCCCTATGTTTATCACAGCACTATTTACAATAGCCAAGAATTGGAAGCAACCTAAATGTCCATCAGTAGATGAATGGATAAAGAAGATGTGGTACATATACACAATGGAATACTACTCAGCCATAAGAAGAGGGCAAATCCTACCATTTGCAGGAACATGGATGGAGCTAGAGGGTATTATGGTCAGTGAAATAAGCCAAGCGGAGAAAGAGAAATACCAAATGATTTCACTCATCTCTGGAGTATAATAACAAAGGAAAAACTGAAGGAACAAAACAGCAGTGGAATCACAGAACCCAAGAATGGACTAACAGGTACCAAAGGGAAAGGGACTGGGGAGGATGGGTGAGTAGGGAGGGATAAGGGGGGGAGAAGAAGGGGGGCATTAAGATTAGCATGCATGGGGGGGAGAAAGGGGAGGGCTGTACAACACAGAGAAGACAAGTAGGGATTCTACAACATTTTGCTATGCTGATGGACAGTGACTGTAAAGTGGTTTATAGGGGGGACCTGGTATAGGGGAGAGCCTAGAAAACATAATATTCTTCATGTAAGTGTAGATTAAATATAAAAAAAAAAGAAAGAAAAGGAGGGTTACTCCTTGATAGGATAAAACTAACTGTAAATCAATGATTAATGCATGCTTTAAATATCCTTAATTTTGATCACTTAAAAGGTGTCAGATGATCGACTATGGAGGTACACTTTTCTGATAATATTCTTTTCTCTTAAAAAAAAAGCAGTTCCTGTGTGGTGACCTCTAATGAGTTCTACACAGTTGTGTAAAGGGCATATCAAAGTGTGGGCAAAGGGTCTGTTTGTGATTATACAGAGGATCAAAACCTAATTTGGCTACCCAGAAAATGAACTAAGATACGATATGAAGAAGAACTTCCAGCATCAGCACTCTCTGAAAGAGTCATACCAGAAGATGATCATCAAAAAACCTCAACAGAGATCCAGGTGATGCTGCAGTTGTAGCTGCATCCATCCCACCGGTTCCTGGACTTGCCATTGGAATGAAGAAGGAGATATCTAAGCTGGCCTGTCCTTTCAGTAAAACAACAAAGTTGACTGGATCTATACTGTTGGAACTCAACCAAGAATTAGGAGAAGTGTAAGCTGTAGCGCTCCAAAATCTTACAACTACAGACTATCTACTGTTAAAAGAACATATGGGATGTGAACAGTTCCCAGGAATGGGTTGTTTTAATTTGTCTGATTTCTCTCAGACTGTTCAAGTACAGTTGGGCAATATCCATCATATCATAGACTAATTTTCACAAATGCCTAGGGTGCCTAACTGGTTTTCTTGGCTTCACTGGAGATGGCTGGTTTGGTTATAGATCTGCTTTGGTTATGTAACTGTATTCCTATTATGTTAATGTGTGTGCACAATATAATTAGTAGTTTAAAACCTATACATGCTTAAGTTACTCTACAAGAAGATCTGTCAAAGAAATAATCCTCCCATGTTTTCTTCTGTCTGCTACCTCTATAGCTTTTCTTCTTCCTTCCTAATTACAACCTTTAAATAGAATTCATGCCTCATATCGAATTTACCGAGTATCATAATTCTTTCAAGTGGTAAAGATACCTCAAGCCAAATGCTGGGCATAGAAGCCACAGGGCATAAATATCCAAAGAAGTAAAAAGCTAACCTTTTCAAATAATATTGCTTCTCTCTCTCTTACCAACTTTACATCTCCCTGTATGCCCCCGGAAGATGACTGGTTAGCCAGAGACGGGTAAGATTCCTCAAGGGAGGAACAACCTAAGACAGGCACAGTTGCAGGGGGGCCATCAGGTGAGAAATTGGGAATCAACAGAGGTGAGGCTTAGAACCTCATCCCCCCTGTTTTGAGAGAAATCTGCATCCGTGGATGTTTTATTGCCCTTGTCTAGCTTGGATTAACACATAGTCTACAGGCACACACCTGATCATCTACATTTGCTCTCTTACAACACTAAACTATGTTTTCTACCTTTATCTTGCATCTACCTACCACTTCAGCATTTTATTTAAAATAATAATAATAATAATAATAAAGGGAGAAATGTGGGATTCACATATAAATCAAATATTAAAATCAAACATTTGACCTGATTGTTTATAGTTCATAATGCGTGATCAAAACCGAAAGTTTCTGTGATGACTGCCCTTGTACTGTTCACCATGTAAGAACTTATTCACTATGTAAGAATTTTTTCACCATGTAAGAACTTGTTCTTTATGCTTCAGAAGATTGGAGACTGACGAGAATTAGGCTTGGGGTGGATTAATGATTGTGCACTGAGCATTGACTCCCCTATACAGAATTTTGTTCTTGTACAAATTGTTCTTGTACAAATACAGTTATTGCCTGAGTGCTGAGCCATGAAAGGTTGTGCAGTTACATCTGTATTCAGAAGGAAATAGGACTTAATATTGTTGTTAACAACCATTTGATCAATAAATATGAGAGATGCCCTCTCAAAAAAAAAAATTTTCTGAAAAAGTAATGATGTCTTAATAGAGAAAGTGGTTTTAATAAATTAAAAGAAAACATACCCACGCCAAAAAAAAGAAAATGTAAACACACAACACTATGGATTACTCTGAAAAACACTGCTAGACAAAAAAGGCAGAAATCAGTTCATGATTTTGTTCATTTAAAAAACAGTAAAATGATTTACAGTGTTAAGAATCAAAATGTGGTTTCCTTAAAAAATTGAGAGTGGTAGGAAAGATAATCAACAAAAAAGGGACAAAGAAAACTTTTTGGGTTGACGGAAATGTTTTATACCTTGTTCAGAGAGGGATTACCAGGGAGAATACAATTTTTGGCAGGACACTTAAGAAGTCTGTTTTCTCAACCCTTCAATCTGAGTTGGCCTTGTTATTTGCTTTGGCCAATAAAATGAGATAGAAGTGACACCATGTCACTTCTTAACCTAGACTTCAAGAGGCATTGCGTCTTTTTCTCAGAACCCTGCTGCTGCCATTTTAACAAATCCAGATTAGCCTTTTAGAAAGTGAAAAAGCATTTGAAGGAGAGCTTAGTTTTCTTAACCTCCCAAATAGTGGCTGTTCTGGACTAGACTGTCCCCAGTCAACTTCCAGCTGACCATAGACACCTAATTTATGAGCTATGCAATGGATTAGTAAGCTAGTGAGCAATAATAAATGCTTGTTGTTTTAAGTCACTTAATTCTAGGATGGCTTGTTATGCAGCAATAGCTAGCTGGTACATACAAGAACAAATTCATTGTCTTTCACTATTGTGAAGGATATATGAAATAATGGACTTAAAGGAGCATTGAAAATTGAGAAGTACTACAAAATGTAACAAATTGTCTCTTTTACAATTTTCCCTAGATCAATAAAGGTGCTAAGAAAGAATCATAAAATGTTGGAGCTATATTTGAGATGTTATTTAGAAATGAGACAAGGACTATATATCTTATGCAAAATTTCACTGACAATTATTGCCTGAGTGCTGAGCCATGAAAGGTTGTGCAGTTACATCTGTATTCAGAAGGAAATAGGACTTAATAGTACCTGCATCACGCTGGAACACACACTGGTTTCTATCCCTGTTTTAGTCCGATCTTCTCATTTTGAGATGAGAAATTGAGACCTTGAAAGGGAAAAGATCTTGAAAAAGTCATTCAGAAAATTAGTGGCAGATACAAGTTGTTAACCCAGGTCAATTTTGAGTGAGTCAACCCAAACTTCACCATACGTATAGGAAGTTTTGAAATACTGCAGCCCAGGCAACAGTTACTATCTAATAATTTTTAAGAGAATTAATTCTTGTATAGTTCAGATACTATTACAAAGAAACTGAGGTTCTGTCAAGTGACCAAACAGCTCCTGTATGACCTCTCACCTGTATGGCTTAAGCCTGTGATGAAGAAAAAGATGAGCAGAGATATGGAAGAATCACTCCCCTCTTTGCTCTCCCCAAGTAGTTTGTGTTGATACTATTTCTGTAAACAATTAATTGAAGACTTACTAGGATCAATACATTTTTTAAAAAGAGGGAGAGGCCCATTCATATCTCTGACAAATTCATCTGAAGGAGTAAGAGAGTCCAAGGCAATCAGTAAAGAGAGGAACTTGTGGAAAATCACTGATTCTGGGGTAGGTGGAAACCGAGGAGAGTAAGTACTACGGGAAAAGTCAATCAGAAACGTCCAACTGATTAGAAAAGAGACAGTTTTAAATTAAAAAAAAAAAAGAATGGGGAGGTAGATGTCAATTGTACATGCATCCTTTGTGGTATCCTCAAATGATATGCAACAGAAACTGGCTGAGCTTGGCTAAAAGACTGATATTCAGATGCCAAAGTTATAGTAGTTGACACTGTATAATATTCAGTTCATCAGATTGGATCCAGGACATCCCATCTCATTTATTCTGAGTATGTACAACTTTTAACATTGGGGTGACCAGATAAAACCATGCCAAGGGCTCACTGAATCAAAGAACAACACAATGTCCTAACAGGCTTTCAAATTTGGATGGTATGAAATTCATAGCAAAATATTCAAGTATATTATTCTCTGCTGCCCATTTTAAGTATAGGTGAGAAAGTTCGGGCCTTTCTGCCCTATCATAGAATCTGATATTGGGATAGCCTCATTCATCAAAGTCATAGGTTTTAGACAGGAAGATATCAATGGCAATTTGTAGGCCCCCTGGCAGAACCATAAGCATATTGTGTCTAGTGCATCTGCCAGTAGGTGATAGGTGTGTCTGGCATCTAGAGCCCTGGAATCCACTCTTGTTCCTGCTTGGTCCCTAACAGATGTCATGTACTCTCCAAAATGACATGGTGGAAACAGTATTGATTTGGGATCAAACACACTTGGGTTTAATTCTGGCCCTGACACAAACTGTGTGACTTTGCTCATGTGTATTCACCTCTTGGAACTTCAGTTTCCTCATTTCCATAATGTGGACATACTTCACAGAGTTGCTTTACATGTCAATGCATTAATATAAGTAATGTATATGTATAAGAAATATGTTGCACATATACTATGTGCTCAGCAACGTCTGTGCTCTTCTACTTAGAAGGCAAAGATCATGCCTCTTCCATCATTGTTCTCACTGATTGATAGAGTGGAAGATATTTAATAACTGATAGCAAAACTATTGTCTCTATTTCCAACACTGATACATTTGTTTGAACTTGGGGGCTTTTTAACTTCCATATTCCTGAATCTCATATTAATTACAAAATCATCTGGATAGAGTTTCACCTTAAACTCTAAGTGGCCTTCCATCATGCTATATGTGGCCAGGGTATTTGTTGTCATTGAATACTAAGACTGACAACTTATAGAAGCACTACATGTGTTTTGGGTATAAATCGGGAATCATCTTACAAGTTTCTAGGGCAGGCAAGCAATAGCAGAAAGAGATGGCTTACAAAAATAAAGGGAAGGAAATTTTTTCCATTAGTGATCTTCTGTATGGTTTGAAAAAAAGATTAAGATTCACCCTGTCATAGAGTCTCACATTGTGATAGTTTCATTTATTGAAGTTATGAATTTAATTACTTTTGTTAATTATTT
Source organism: Manis javanica (assembly GCF_040802235.1). Classification (NCBI taxonomy): domain Eukaryota; kingdom Metazoa; phylum Chordata; class Mammalia; order Pholidota; family Manidae; genus Manis; species Manis javanica. Next base: position 69,484,196 of record NC_133162.1, read on the forward strand.
TTTTATCTTAAAAGTTATAGATTTTAAATATGAAAACATCAAAAAGAATGTACAGGCTCCTCAGTAGAAGCAAAGTGTGTATTATATAGTCATATATATATATTACAATAGAAGAACCCTGCAGTCCAGTTTGAGGAACAGAAGCAGAGCGGAAGAGCTGCTGGCTGACATCCTGATGGGACCTGTGCCCCTGAGACCCAGAATCTTCCTATCCCCCTGACATAACTCTCCCCAAGCCTTGGCCCTATCCCTATTTAATAGAAGCCTGGAGTATAGCTGCTCCTTTCTGATAACCATGGAACATTGACATTTCTTTCTTATTAATCTCCCATTATTATGACACTTTCAGAGACAAGGAAGGGTGATTTTAACTATAAATATCAGAGTAAGATCCAGTGACTCATCTTTATCCCACAATTTTGAGGTCACAATGAGTAGATCAATTAACTTACCTGACCTGAAACAAATCATTTTACTTTTCTGAGTCTCAGTTTCCTCAAATGTAGAAAAGAGAGAAGACTAGATGGACTCATTGCTGTTGGACAAATTCTGCTTTTATGATTCATTTTCATTTCTTTTCACAGCTCCACATTCTTCAAATGGAACCAGTTCATTTATTTACAAGAAAAGACACAACTGCTGGCCATGTACAAACAGCTGCAGGCAGGCATAGAAAGGCCATTCTAAGATCTTTTCCTACTGACATCAGCTTGTCAGTCACATATCAAGAAATTCCAACCAGCACATTTTCATAGCCCAGGTACTCTTCCCTTCAGTACATCTGTACCTCCCTTCAGCAATTTCAGTCTTCGCTCGGAAATTCTGTGTTTTGTTCACACTTCCATTTCACATAGATGGGCTGCTACTCTTTTGCCCCATGCTGTTTACTCCAGGTTGGGCTTAAACACTATTCTTAAAGCTCTGAGGCCACTTTCCATGAACAGCTGTTCTGAGTCAAGGTCGTTTCTGTTCCAGAGCAGTGATTTAGCTCAGACTAACTTTTCTCCCTACAATTACCGGCTTGCCGCACTCATCCTGGGGTACCTGTGTCTGGCAGGAGAAGGTACATGGGCAGAACAAGGAGAGGATATGGAAAAGCCAGCAGTGCCTGGATGATGGCTCCCCAAGACAGCCCTCCTCATGGGAGCCAGCCAAGCCCAGCCTTTCTGCTGGCAGATGCTCCTGCTTCTAGCCATGTGTCTCCCGACCAGTTGTTTGGAAAGTCCTGTGAGGTAGCTCTGTGGCCTCTTTACTCTCCTGATCTCCAGGGAAACCAGCTTTTTTGGTAAGTGTGTCATTAATGCCATCCCCCTGCTGAAAGGCTCTCACAGGCTCCCATCACCTAAAGGATAATATGGACACTTTTTAGCATGACCCATAAAGCTAGTTTTCTCATTTGTAAAATGGGGATAACAATGTGCTACAGGGTTGTTCTGAAAACTAAATCATCCACTTATATGCTTCACAGGGGTTCTCAAGAATTACCAGTTTTCTTCCTCTTCCTACTTCCTGATCTAATCCTTACCTACTTTCTAAGCTTGGCTCCTACTATCCTCATCACTCAGTTTAATTATCCAAACTACTTGAATTCTTCAACATTGTTCAAATTCTGTCTTTTCACATACAATCTATCTGGAAATTGATGTTGCCCTATTATTCTTGGAAAAAACCCTTCATGTCCCAGCACTTCAGTGAAACTCCCCCTCACACTCCCTCTCTCTCAGAACACAGACCCTCTCTCTGCCCCTTCCAGGCCACCAATGTCCCACTCAGTTCTACTAACATCCTTAGCATTTCCTCATTAGTGCTAATGATAACAGTCATTCCTCAAGTGCTCATTATTTACCAGAAGCTATATTGTTCACTTTATAAACACTTTCTTTACTTTTCAGAATGATCTGACAGGTGTTGATATTTAGCTTCCATTTTAGATAAGGAAAATGAAGTTGAAAGGGAATCGTGTTGCCATAATAGACAGCCTAATCCCTTATTTATCTTCTTGACTAGATTGTACGTAATTATGTGAGAGCTGGCCCCCAATAACTGACTACTCACTGAAGATATGAATGACACAGAAAAGTCTCCTCTTTGTCCCTTTGCTCTTTTCCCATTCACATCACAGGCTTCTCTTTTCCTTTAAAGACATATATGCCTTAACCTAGACGTGCTTCAGTATATGCCATCAAAGAATTACGGAGGAACTTGATAGACCAAGCAAAACATTTCATATTTTACAGCTGTGCAAACAGCCTCAGAGACACCCAAGCCTTTCCTGAGGTCTAAAGTGAATAGCGAGGAACTCGAATTCCAAGGGGACCCACTTTGTTTCCAAGCAGGTGTTCTTTGCACAGACTGGTTAGCAGGTTTGGGGAAATGACTGATTCACTTTCAAATCTATAAAATTCAAGCACAATTAGAAGAGGCTTTAAAACTCAACACAGGCCTCATATTCTCTGTGAAGCCCTGCAAAAGAGCTGATCTAAGTCAAGTTGGCCTTTACAGTGGGAATCTTGGGCAAGGACTGGCATCTTCCCCCAAATTAGAGGAGGATAGAAGCTATGTCTGTTTCCCCCATAAGCTCAACTGGGTGATATAAATGAAAGCAAGTTCGAGACCAAATATTGCCACCCAAAGGGACATTGATGAGCTAAGCAGTAAATATAACAATATCAATACCAATTCAATTCTCGTTGAAGCTCTGACTCTCTAAAGCACAGAGGTTCGACATGAAGACACTGTGTGAAAGGCTTGTTTGAAAGGCCCACTCTATGGCAAAAGCAACAAACATTTTGATAGCAAATGCAAGGAACGGCTGCTTGTATTCTATTAGTCTTATAAGGCCCAGCAGCAGGATCTTTTGTTAACTGGGGAGACACAGGACCAAATAGAATTCTAGTTCCAGGGCACTAGTGTAAGAGGTGGAGATGCCTGCTTCACCAAATTCTTATTTACCAAGTATGCAAGAGTAGACATAAGCATGCAAATTATTCTAGCCAAATGGCCAAGCACATATTTTAAACACCATAAGTTTTCAGCAATAAAAAATTATCTCTAAATATAATGTACTTTGGCAGCCCCCCTCACCCTGAGCTTATTTTGATGCTGATATTTGAAATGCACATCTCTAGAGTGTGAACCTCTCTGAGAGGAAGCAATTCACCATATCTAGGACCTGAGTGCCTCATTAGAAACTGATCCTCCTAGAGGGTAGATTACATTGATTTACATACACATGTATTACCTTGTCTATGGACAAGTAAACTGTAGACAACATAACACTACCTCCTCTGTGGTCCTGCTGCAACCTTCCTCCCTCCCTGTTAGAGCCTTAGGAGTAAGGAGTAGTTGGTCTAGGTAATGTGTCTGCTTTTGCCACCAGAAACTTGTTATTTCTATCCTTCTAAGCACCCATGTGGCACTATGACAGGCATTAAGTGAACATGCAATAAATGCATATGATCTTTGAATAAATAACTGAAATACTAAACACTACAATGAATAAGTTAGAATAAGCAGCTTTAGGAATGATGCTTATATTAGTCTGCTGGGGCTGCTATTACAAAATACTTTGGACTGGATGGCTTAAACAATAAATACTTATTTCTCACAGTTCTAAAGGCTAGAAGTTCAAGATCAAGGTGCCAGTAGATTCAGTTCCTGGTGAGAACTCTCTTCCTGGCTTGCAGACAGCTGCCATCTCTGTTCTCACAGGGCAAAGAGAGAAAGAGAGAGTAGGTCTCTCTTCCTCTTACAAGGACACTGATCCCATCCTGGGAGCACCACTCTCATGAGCTTATTTAAGCCTAATTATCTCTCAAAGGCCCCAACTCCAAATACCATTACATGGGGGTGGGGTTTCAACATCTGAATTTGGGGGCATGCAAACATTCAGTTCTTAACACCATTCTAAACTGCCATGGTCACTGTGATCATTCTGATCAAAAACAAAGCAAAAATGGTAGGGAAGGTACTCTTCTCTCTGAGAAGTAGCCCATAACACAGAACTGGATGAGAAAAAGTAGAGTTCTGTAAGGAAGTTAGATTCTAACTTATCTGGCCTTCTTGTCTATCACAGAGGCCAGTATGCCCCTTGGAGAGCCAGGTTTTTAAGGTAGGCTGACCTGACTAGGGAAGGCAGAATCTTTGTGGTCAGCTGAAATACTGGGGGTTGTGGAGAGGCAGAAAGGGGTGCCAGGTTGATAGAAAATTTGCCCATCCAAAATGAGTTTTGCTCATTCCTACTCTGTTTGCTTTAAGAGGCTTGATTTTATTGTTACCCAACACAGAAAATGGTTTTCAGAGTTTACTTTATGTCCTGATATGAAGGGTTCTCATTGTCTAATTTGCATCCTAACAGATGTACAATTGATTCGCAAAACCCTGGTGCTACTTAACAGACAAATGATTCATTTGCTTCCCAAATTACAGGGAGCTTGAGGCCAGGCAGTCTACGTAAGCATAGAGCCTTGCCTTGGAGACAAGCAGCTTCTGGCTTTGGGAGCCATCTCCATCTGAGTGGTCAGTGTCAGCATCCTCTTACAACCCTCAGGGGACCAGGGGATTAGCATACCCAAGCCAGCATATGGTGTACATCGTATTAACTTAATCGCAGGACTCCAGCAAGCTGTTTTCAAGATAATTTGGGCCCCTGTGAATAGCCATCCCTCTTCCCAGCCCCTGTGCAGCTCTGGAAGAGATGATGCATGCACATCTCCTTTGCCCAATGGATTCCAAAGAAATCTTGCCATTGTTTATAATATCTGCAAAACCCCTCTGTAAATAACATCCCAAGCCACACTGAGCAGATTGAAGCCAAGAAGCTCAGTTCCGCCTGACAGCTTTTTTCACCAAATTGCTATTTTTGCAGTTGGAAAGAAAGAAAAACCTCTAAACAGAAGATTCATAGCAGTCTTAACTTAAACTTTTTTATGGCTGTTTTATGGAAGGTTATTTTTTACGTTTTTGAAAGATAAAGTGAATTCAACTTCTGTATCTGGAAGCCTCTTTGTTTCTATGCTGGCCATTGACAAGTTAAATATAATGATAAAAGTAGTGCTCAGTTTACAAAATACACGTGCAACTTGGTCTCTATTCAGGCAAGGGCCTCCCTCCCCAACCTCAATTCCTGTCTCTCCAGTCCTTCCAACCACGAACACCAAGGTCTGCAGGAGACTCTTTAGCTAACAGTGCCCTGGGAGATATCTGGTCTAGAAAATGAGAAACACATTAGAAATGTATCTTTAAGATGAAATGAGAGGCTTTGTTCACCCTTCAGAAGTATCTGTGACTGATTCCTACAAGTGAAAGGGAAGACCAGTAAGGACATTTTAATACCTAAAGGTACAGGAGAAACAGGAACATGGGGAGAAATGAATATTAAGGACCCACTTAAGGAAATAAACAAAGACCACTCAAGTGGGAAATAAAGCTGTATACTCAGAAGTTGTTAAAACAAGGAGCCAGCCACCTGGCTTGCATTTGGTAATGACTCAAAGGCAGGCAGAGGAGTGGGAAAGCGTTATAGTGGGAAGAAGGGAAGGCTTCCTGTGTGCTCCTCTGAGCGGAAGCCATTGCCATGGGAGCTGGAGGTGGCTAACTTTCATGGGTGCAGCAGTGTGATTGGTTTGGGAAGCATATCTGGCTTCCTCTGATTAGTGCTGTGCTGGAAGCAGAAGCAAAAATTAGGGAAGCTGGTAGTCACTGTGCAAGGCCTGACCCTTCCGGTATAATTGCTATTGAGGATATGGTTTGGCTTCACTGATTGCTTTGCTGATAGGTTGTGGGTCAGAGTGTTATTGTCTTATATTTTGTCCATGTCTTATGTCATGTCATGTCCACTGTCATATGTGTTGTCCATTTGTGTATATAATCTCTCCTACCAAATCCAGATACCATAATTTCATTTAATCACAATCGTATTTTTAAAAAGGACGTTGTTTTACTGTCTGTCAATAGAAGAAAGTGAGGCAAATTGTTCAAGTTTACAGAGCTAGTAAGTGGCAAGACAGGGTCTTGGATGTTAAGAAGTCTGATTCAGAAGCCCACATTCTTTCTGCACTTCCATGCAACCTCATCGCCTGAGGTGGAGGTATACAGCCCCGGTGGCTCATGTTGGGAGCATCTGCCAAGACTGGGGAGATGTACAACGTAACCAGTTTTTCTGTTTCTATAATGTTCAGTTCAGCCTGATTTCAATGGTCTCTGTTCTCATCAGCTAATAACTGGAGACAGTGCTCTAAAGGCATCTGTGTCCAAATTACAGGGAATCTCTAGCCAAGTAGAAGCCTATTGTTGAGGTCATTATTTCAAATCACGGGCCATTAAACCATTTCGTTGAGTTGAACTTATAAATGGAATCATGCTTTAAGTTGCTCTAGGAGAAAATGATACTGAAAAATGGTGTTCCCTATTTCTGATTAAGGGTATTTAAAGTGAAGTCCATGGATATTCCAATTGTATACTTGAGGGACTAAAGGATGCACCCAAAAGGTATGTAAAATATTGTGCCTAGGAACATGTGGGCATTTTTGTCCCTGGGTAAAGTGCTGAGACTTTCATAAACTTTAACAACGCTTACTGACCACCTAGCACCTATAATTTAAAGTCTTATCATCTGTAATTTAAACACAACAACAAAAAAGAAAGCACCCCACAGTCTATGGTGATATGGAGTCTGGAGTGAGAACGGATGCTCTAAAGAGTGAAGGATCTCATTTTAAATATGGTAGTTGACTTTGCCATGGCTCTGCCAATCCCTGTTCATATTTTGAAAGCTCTAAGTGTATTCACCTCTGAGATGCCCACAGAAAAGCACCAACCATATGCTTTGCAGGTGCTGTGCACCAATAGAAAAACAACCCAATTAAAGCATGTCAATTGGTGAGATGTAAATTTTCTCATCTATTCTTGATAGAAGTTCATTGTTAGCATATGATTGAAAATCATTTCTCCAATTCTGCAGGTTTAATTTTTCACTTTCTTGATGATATCCTTTGAAGCACAAAATTTGTAATACTTATGAAGTCTAATTTACGTACTTTTTTATGTTTTTGGTTTCATCTCTAAAGATACCTTTGCTATTTTCAAAAACACAAATATTTATCCCTATGCTTTCTTCTAAGAGTTCTATACTTTCAGCTCTCATGTTCATTTCTTGATCTATTTCGAGTTAATTTGTGTATATCATGTGAGGTGAGGTCCAACTCCATTCTTCTGCATGTAGTTATCCAGTTGTCCAGGCACTAGTCTTTTCCCATTAATAGTCTTCACATCCTTGTTGAAGATCCAATCACCATAGATTAATGAGTTTATTTCTGGACTCTCAGTTCCATTCCTTTGATCTGTATGTTTATCTTTGTGCCAGTTCCACACTGTCTTAGATTATCATTGCTTTGCAGAAGGTTTTGAAATCAGAAAAAGTGAATCTTTCCATTTGTTCTTCTTTTCCTGAATTGTTTTGCCTATTCTGGGTCCCTTGAAATTCCATTATAATTTTAGAATCAGCTTTTAAATTTCTACAAAGAAGTCATCTGGGATTCTAATAGATATGGTGTTGAATCTGTAAACTGACTGGGGGAGTATTACCATCTTAACAACATTAAATTTTCCAATCTATGAACATAGATGGTTTTAATTTACTTAAACTTTTTAAAATTTCTTTCAACAATTTTTGTAGTGTCCAAAGATAAGTTTTGTACGTCTTTTGTAAAATTCACTCCTAGATATTTCATTCATTTTGTGTGAATAATTGCTTTCTTATTGTGTAATTGATTTCTTAATTTCATTTTCAGATTCTACATTGCAAGTACATAGAAATACAAGTGATAATTGATTTTGTGTTTTAATCTTGTATCCTGCTACCTTGCTGAACTTTGAGAACAACTGCCCTAAGATATACACAAAAAAGGCTACTGTGATGTAGAATCTCATATTCATGTGACTGACCTAAACTGACAGGCCTGGACTTGTGCATTATTCTGTTTTTCTATGGTCACTGTGCTTTGAATTCCACACTTGTTCTGCTATCTCCTGTGTCTTCTGCTTTAAGTGTCTCAATTTTGTGACTACTACAGCTTTTCTCTGAGAACTCCATCTTGCTTGCCCCAAATCAACAAAGTGGGAGGGACTACAGAGAGTATGGATACTGGATGGCATGGTTCACTAGAAGGCTGTCTTTGCAAACTAGCTACCATAATCCTCCTTTGTCCCAACAAACTTGATTTGACAATGTACTCCAGGAGACACCTCTTAGAGAAAACATCACCTGCTGTTCTGAAGGGAAAGTGTAAGGGACTCCTAAAAGAGGGAATGGGAAGCTAATTCCATTATGTCACCCACCAAGGGCTCTATCCTGTGTCCTATGCCCACCATGCTGGCCCCCATTTTTGCATTCTTCATTTTGTTCATGATCCCTGAGAGAGAAGATGGAGTGGGAACAGCGTATGTCCATTTATTGAATTGAAGCAAAAGTTGTTCTCTCCCTTTAATCCCTCTCATCCCCTGGCCCAGAAGGGCTTCTCTTGAGCCCAGTCTATAGTTCAGCTCCGAAATGTCCAGAGACATGTCACTGCAGTGCCAGACAGCTGCTGCAACTTTTGAGAGAAGTGACAGACATTTCTTCTCTAGGCTTTTAATGTAGAATCACTCTTTTCTGTCAGTCTGTCAGATTTGTCTGTCTGCACTTGACCTTTCAATGAGAAGCATGTAGCTGTGTTAACAAGCCTCTCCTGGATAAAAAGCAATAAACCCACTTCTAATGCTCCAGCTTCCTTCCTTACTGTGGGCGCTCTACTCTTGAGGCCCTGGGACACCGCACCGGGTTCCACCTCAGGCACACTCGAGGGCAGATTGTGTTCACACCTCATGTATAAATCCAACTGGAGATGGAGTTCTCCATGTGAGAAGCATTTCAGAGTGTAATATTCAGTTCTCTGCTACCTCTTAGCAATATTAATTAATGTATTCCTTGGAGAGCCAAATGGAGTTAGTAATTATAGAAGAGAAAGTGATAAAGATCCACTGTTTATTTTCCCAACAAACCTTCTCAGCTAGTTGATTAAATCTTTGCTGGGATCTCAGGTTTACTGCACTATCACACAACTTTGAAGGGATTGTGTATTCATAAAGCATATGTTCATAATTTCTGTGAATTATTAACATTTGTAATAAAATGGCAAATGATTATATTTCACCTTTTATGTGCCAGATAGTGTTCTTAGTGCTTTATGTTAATAATTAATTTAATTCTCACAACAACTAAATAAATTTGGCACTATTATTAGTTCATTTTACACAGATTAAGTGCTCTGTCAGAATCTAGTGAGTGCTAGAGGCAGGATTCGAATTCAGGCTCTCTGCCTTAATACCTTTTGCATTTTATATTTCCCAAATCACTTGAATATGATCCACCTGCTTTGAGTGGCAGGTGTTTAGAGAGTATATTTACATTTTATAGTTAAGGAAGGTGAGATTGGGGGAAGCTCTGTGATTATCTCTGAGTTTTGTTCAGTGCATTTCTGGAGTTAATTCAAGCCCTATCCTTAAGGGTCATTTTAAGGCAGTCCAGAGTTTTTAAATGATTGTCTCCTTTCCTTTCTAGTACAGCACAGAACTCCTGAGACATCAGCCCCAACGAAGGCTTAGAGTTTGCTGAGGGGGATATGTGCACTCTCAACATAGTGAGGCCTGAAAAAGCTCAGTGGAATAACATGAATTTTACCCCAGTACCTTGAACTTTTTATTATCCAGGGTGGGTGGATAAATACATCACAGAGAATTTTCTCTGCATTCTGACACAGCAGGCCCTGGTCACTGGATCCCTGGATACTCACTTACAATGTGGTTCTACACAATGTGTCAGAACCCTCAACCCCACCACTACTGTCTATGAGGAGAAACGAGCCACAGGCAGTGGGGGTGAGCCTGGCCTCCCTGCTTTCCTGCCATCTGCTAGCCTGCCGTCACTTTCACACACTTCACTGAAGGCACTTAAACGCCTTGGAAGCCTGCCTGGAGGACCAGAAAAAACAATGAGAGCCAATAGAGTCTGTTCTCAAGCCAGCCTGAGTGGGCACTTCTGCCAGGGTCAGGGTCTGTGGCACAAAGAGCCTACCCACCTTCCATGGCACTTGTTGTCACTAGCCTACAGATAACTTCCTGATTTATTATGTGGTTTATTTATTTGCTCCTCTCTAACTGGAATGGAGGCTCTACAAGGGCAGGGATTTGGCCTCTGTTGTAATTGATGCTACTCCCTAAAAGAGCCCTTTGTGCATCCCAGAGGCTAAATAAATATGGGAAGTTGATAAATAAATGAGCAAATGCACTACCTTCTGAATATTTCCTGTATGTTCCACAAGCAGATTATTAAAAATAAAACTGATTATATTTTAGCTCAAACTACTCATGGTCATTTATGCAACCCAGATGGCTAGAAGAGGCCTGGTCCCATGGCAGTTCCCCACTATACCTCCCTCCTGTTTGATCTGCTCACTCTCCTGCTGTCAGCTCCTCTGGCCCAGGGACTCACCTTCTGGTCTTTGGGTCACAGCAGTTTCCAGAAGCTTCTCTGCCTTTGCCCTGGCACCCACTCAATGCTACTTTCCCACCAGCCACAGGGATGTTTCTACAAGCTACAAAGAATCTTGTCACATTTTTCCTTATCATCCTTTCATGGTCCCTACATTTTCAGGATAATGGAAAAATTCCCCCTCTCGATGTATAATTGTTTTGGGGATTATATGATCTGCCCCTGTCCACCTCTAGGACAGTTGCATTTCTCAGCTTTGGTTTCTCTCTCCAGCCTCCACTGACCACCTGCCCAGTGTTCCACCGGCTCATGATTGCTCTTCCTTCTGTGATTTTTCACATGCTTTTCCTTGACCTGAAACAGCCCTTCACCAGGCGGCTTCCTCTTCTTTCACGCACAATTCAAGTTTTATCTCCACCGACTTAATTTTATGTCCTGCTTACCTGCTCCCTTTCACTTATGCCCATAGTTGTGATTTTTGGTTGTTTACCTGTCCCCTCTACTACCTTGCAAACTCCTCAGAGGCAAGAGATGTCTTTCAGCTCTGTGTCACTGGCACCTAGTACAGGGTCAGATGAGGGTCCTCTTGAGGAAATGTTTAGTAATATGGAAGAAGCTGAAAGAAATGCTGTACTTGTCTCTTTCCCCCATCTATGATGGTTCCCAGGAGTTGTGAAATAGCTTAGACAAGATTGCACTTTCAGCAGTTAGACCCAGTGGAGATACTGCGTAAATCTGGGGCCAGCTATATTTGGGTGAAATTGTAACTCCTGCAATCTGATATTTTAGTAGTTTGAACTAGAGCCAGATAGGTTATTTTCTCCAAAAAGGCCTTATCCAGGTATTTAATGATATTTAAAGCAGCATGATAACAACTTCTGAATAAAATGTAACATCCTAGACATATTTTTCAATATACAGAGCAGGCATAGGCTCCTTCTTTTGTCCCTCCAGGTCCAAGAGTCTGGATGCCAAGATCATTCAGATCTTGGCTAAGGTAGGAATGTGTGGGTAATTGGTCTAGGTTTAACAAAAGGCACAAAAAGATATTTAAACATTTCACATAGTCTAAAAGTGTAAATTGTGGTCTCCTAACTCACATCAGGATGGTCTATGCTAGAATGGGGTCACATGGTAAGAGAGAAGCAGAGAAGGGAGGGGCGAGAGTGACTGCCTCTTCTCTCCCTCCTCTGGACCTCATTTCCTCCTGGATTGACATCCCTATAGTCAAAAACAGAGACTACAAAAGTCAGCACATGCAGTCATAAAGTGTCGGGACTGCCATATCCTGGTTACAGAGCCCAGAAAACTTTACACAGTTCAGTCTGGATCAGCATGTCACCACTTACACAATTCTTTATTCAGTTGAGTCAAGGAGCAAAGGACATCTGAGTAAAGGACAAATTAATAAGAGCAAAGCTTTATATATTTATAATTAGGGAAAGAAAGAGTCCATTGAGGCAAATGGGAAAGGGAAAGCTATAAGCAGCACTGGGTGTCCTGCCAGGCTAACAAACTTGGGCTGCCAAGCTAACAGTCAAAGCCAAGGATGGCTTTGTTGATGATATGTACAGAGCTCATTTCTATTCTACACAGTGGAATTTATCAAGTCCAAAATGTTGACATCTGGCTGGCTTCATCTATCCCATACGCTCTAACACAGGTATACATACATGCCCTTAGGTACTAAGCTTCCAGGTTACTCTAAGAGGACAAAGAACAGGTTAAGTTTGTTGGACATAGCCAAAAGGTATTGAGCCTCTATTCAGAACAAGGTCTATTCATGGGGTATGTGGTAACCTGCCATTTTGAGAGTAAGCCTTTCCTTGTTAGTTGCTGATGTGGATAAAATGAGAGTTTCTGTGGCCAGGATTCTCACCTGGCTCTGGTTCAGTAATTCACTGCACACTTATGGGCAATACATGGCTGTTGACTCTATAAAAAAGAGCTCCGCCCAGTGCTCTGCGCACGATGCGGTGGCAGGGCTGCAGGGCTGCAGGGCTGCAGGGCTGCAAGGCTGCAGGAGAGCAGAGCAGAGGCTGGAGTGGTGGCAGCACCAAGGACAGAGGCCCAGAGGATGGCTGTGCAGGACAGCTGTGCAGGCAGAGAGGCCCAGAGGACGGATGTGCAGACAGAGGGGCCCAGAGGACAGTTGTGTGGGACGACTGTGCAGAGAAGCCTAGAGGATGCCTGTGCAGATAGAGGGACCCAGAGGCAGAGACTGGCTTGCTGCATGCAGACTTGCTTTGAGTGAATGGGATTCTAGTGACTGACCTGCCATCTGGAAATAAAGTTGGGTATACCCTTTTACCCCAAAGAACATTTTGCTGTCATTTTCTTTGGTCACATTGAATCTATGGTGAACTTGCCCGGGGATGAACCCATTGGCAAGACACTGAGAACATAAATCTTGCACTAGAAGAAAATTAATAGGTCGGAGACCAACACTCATCTCCAGTGAAGCCCTGGGTAGGTGACAAGGGTGGCCTTGTGGGGATGTTGGGGTTCCTATGGCCAGGATCCTCACTGAACTTAAACCACCTGATGTAACTGACCTGTTGCAGGGCTGCCGCTTCCCCACCTTTAGGTAATAAGCTATTATTGCACTAGATAGAGAGCTCGGCCCAGTGCTCTGCATGGAGGCAGAGACACTAGTGCTCCACCTACCGCCGGGAGAACAAGCCGGGTAATAAACCCTTTCATCCCAAAGAATGTTTTACTGTCAATTTCTTTGGTCACACCGAATGCATAGCGAACTTGCCTGGGGCTGAAACCCATTGGCAAGACACCTAAAAGCAAGAATATTGCTTGCCTTGTGTGTACCAGAGGCACATCACTCTGATGAACAGGTGAAGTGGCAAAAGTGCTTCCAATCACAGGTGTTTCTCAGTAGTACTGACTCCTCCAAAGCCAAAGTGGGTGCCCTGGCTAGTGGGATCCCTGGTGTTCTGACAGGTGAGACTGTAAGTGTTTCCCTAACATGGCAGGGTATTTTCCCCTCTGACTGAAACAGATGTGCTCTGGCCATAAACTCCCCATGTGTCCCAAATCCTGATAGTGTCTTGAGGCACAGATGTGATGCTGGTCCCTCTGACAGCACCCCCTTTCCTCTGAGCAGGTGGGCCCAGGGTGTCCTGAGGGCAGGCAGGAACACGAGGGCCTCCAATCATAGGTATGATGCTCATGATTGCCATTGTCCCATGAGTACTCTGGACAGGTGGGCCTCAGGTACTCTGAGTAAAGATGGAGGTGCAAGAACCTCCAACAAGAGCACTGGGGCAAGATGTCCTTCTCAGTCCTGGGCCAAGCTGGGCCCTCCAGACCTGTGGCAGCCACAACACCCCAGAGCTGAGCTCCCCACAGGGGCTGCAGAGCTCATAAATGCAAATGTGTCTGCAGTGGTATTGGCTAAAGGGAGCTACTGTCCCTAGTGCTGCATGTTTTGGTGGCAGCTCCAAAGCCAGAGGTAGTGCCAATAAGGAAAATACCCGGAGTGTCACCAAAAGCCAGTTGGACACTGACAGGAATGCCAAAGGTGGAACACAGGGACATCAAGCCCACAGAAACTGATAGCCTTGTGCTGCCAGGGGCTGCAAGAGAGTTTAAGTCTGGAGCTTGTGTGGGGGCACCTGGGGTTCCAAAAGGGAAAGAGTTGTTGCAGTTGGTGGCTTCAGGCTGTGGCCCATCAGGAGACCTAAATGTGGGCCGAGTGGTTTCTCCTGGGTCAAAGGCAAGGTTTAAATTTGCACTGGGTCTCTAACTGACTTTGCAGACAGCTGGTAAAGACTGGTGCTGAAGCAGTGCTACCCCTGGGCAGCGTATTCTCAGAAAAAGGCAGCCCCATGGAACATGGGAAGAAGTTCTCCCTGGATACAGGGGAGGATGCGGAGATGTAGCCCATGAGGAGGGTGTAGTATCCACATCAATTTCATCAAAGTTAAAGGCAGGCTTGGAGGCTGAGTCTTCAAAGGTGCTGGCTGCTGGAGTAGAGGCAGCCGAGGAAGCAAGGATGGAGAGGCCAGAATGGGCAGGGGCACTGGGTTCATAGCCAAAAGTTATTGAGCCTCCATTAGGGCCCCCAAGGTGAGCAGAGGAGAAGGTTGAAATTTGGAAGAGAGATGCCTGCTGTAAATAGGCAGGCTAGGGATATCTGCCTCACACTGCAGTGGGCCTGGACAAATGGGAGGGTGCTCACCTCTGAGCTTGGGGAGATATGAGGTGAAAGCCCAGGATGGAGAAGTGGTGTCCAGATCACTACACCGAAGGCCAAAGCCAGTAGGCTAGTTGAGTCAGATGAGCTGACTGAGACAGGGAAAGCAGAGATGGGCTTGGAGGCAAGATGGGGATGCTGGTGGAGGCGTCTGTAAGAATGGGGGATGAGACACCACATCCCTAGGCAAAAGTGACTCCATTCCCAAGGAGCAGAAGACTGAGGTCCTAGGAGGCATGGAGAGGTCAGTAGTACAAGCTGCAGCTATGACTAAGGGACCAGAGTGCAAAGGGCCTCCATGCTCATTTCTAAGTATAACCCCAAAATATAGTCTTGAACCTGAAAGGTGAAAGAGATTCCATGGGAAGAGCAAAGGAGGGGAGTTAAGAATTGTTCATGTCGTTTCACAGTCAGTATCTGCTGTCGGGAAGATACAGAGGCAGACAGGACTGGAGGCCCAGCAGCAAGCAAGCCAGCCAAGTCAGTGACTGGAAATATGGTTATGACCAGGATCTGCAAAGGAAGTGGGTGAGCGCAAGGAGTCTGAAGTCCCCAGTGCAGGCATGGGAAAGAATGGGCAAGCTGGATGGCATTGCAGTCTGAAGGGATCTTAGTTTGATCCTCCAGGACCCTGGGGTTCCAGTGATACTCAGTTTTCTTCTCCAAGCCTGGGTTTCCATCAATGACTGTGCAAGGCCAGCTGGGGTGGGTGCAGGGAGGGAGAGGAGGTCAGCTCACCTTGAGCTGTGACATTGAAATTTTCCATTTACAGGGTCTTCACCTGGAATGTGTGGGTGGAGCATTCCTGCTGGACAGTCTCTGAAAATTCTGTGTGTTCTTCCCTGACATCAGTGAGGCTGGAGAGCTGGGCCAATGGCCTGGCCTTAATCCAGTGCTTCCTGTCCACCTTTTGGGCAACAGGGAGCAGGACACAGCTGGATCACTCCTGCAAACTCACAGGACACCTCTAGCTGGGCTGTGATGAGCTGTGATGGCAGGTCCACTGGGGAAGGAGACAACAGACATCTGGGATTTCTGGGAGCCTGGAACTGAGGTTTGGAGCCTTCAGTGGCTTAAGTCTGCATTAAAGGCAGTGAAGACTCCAGGGATCATCTCCAGGAGCTTAGATGCACATGGTACATTCTCACTGCTGTGGGGGAGGTGTGTTACTTCTCTGATCATCCTTCCCTTTTGCTAGGCATTTCTGGTCCTTTCCTAGAGCCCTATGCTCAGTTTCCTCTAGTCAAGGACATGTGTAGGGAGTGAATGGATAATACTGGCCTCATAAAGATACTTGGCAGCTGACAAGGCAGTGGGAATCCATCTGTGTCCCCGTGGGAGGACTCTTTACCATTCCTGAGTGGCCGAACATCTTGGGAGTTGCCATCGCCTGCTTCTTGGGAGAGTCCAGCCAGGACACTGGAGGCAGGATCACTGAGAGGAGCACTGAGTTGGCTGGATGGCAGACTGCCTTTAAGGGGCAATGTCAAAGAGAAGGGTAAAGACGGCTTTCTCCCTACACAGGCTTGTGAAGTGGGCTGAGGGGTGAAACTGTGAGTGGATGAATAGGTAGGCAATGTCCAGCTGGAAGCTGGCTGAGGAAGTTGCCCACGAAGTGCAGGGCGTGCATTATTTAATCTTTGGACTCTGGTACATAATTCACAGAGGCATCCATCCAGCTGCTTCCTGCTCTGTGGCCAAGCACACACTGATGTCACATCCTTGGACACATGACATACAGCATGAAGGGAAGGCACTGAGGGGCAAGGACTTCAGACTTCCGGCTCTACCAGGTGTTTGGCACCGGAGGGGACTGTGCTGCATGGGGAGTGTTCATGATCTAGATGCCTGAGTGGGCAGAGCTGGCACCCACCCCTAGGGCCTAGCATGTGTCTTTGGCAGTCAGTGCCTATAAATCAGAGGGTCCTTTCCCCCTGGGGTCACTGGAGGGAAGATGGCTCAAAGCGAGGGCACTGGAGTCACTCTGAACCCGCCAAGGGGCTGGACTCCTAGAAGAGCCAAGTAGGAGTGAGAGCGACTGGAGGGGGAAGTGAGGAGGCCCCAGGAAGTCTGCAGCCAGGCTGGCCTGAAGAAGAGGAGAGATGGAACAGGATGTGGGGTTATGAGATCCGTAGCCTCTTCCCTTCTATCACCACCTCAGGTGACACTAGGCCCCCTTTTAGGATAATGGAAGTAGTTATATCTTAATTACATTGGTGGATACTGGACTGTATGTATTTGTCAAAACTTAGCCATGGTATACTTCAATAGGTGCCTTTATTTTATGTAAATTTTACCTTTAAAATTAAAAGATTGATTTGAAAAATACTTGATGTAAGAACACACAGAGCATCATTTTCACATCATTGTTTCATGGGTAGATATTGCTACACAGATGAAACTGAAAAAATCATGGTAAAGAAGGCTAAAGATTGTTCATAACTGTTATAAGAATTTATAATACATTTTAGAAAATCCAGTAAGAAAAGATAATGGTGATGCAGTGGAATGGCAGGCAATGGGAAGGCAGATAGTTAGGGCATGGATGCGGGAGGGAGCAAAACAAAGCAGGAAGGAGAGCAAAGTATCAAGCCGGCTGGTACAGAAAAGCTTAGGGAACATGTGCACATAGTGGCTGGTCCCTCTCATAGTGTCCATTCCAACATCCACTGATGAGAAAGCCATGGACCTGGGTTTCTAGCTCCTGGGACACATGCTTAGACTGTGGGACCCTAACTCAAGCTGCTTCAGTCAGATCTCTCCCTAGATGAAGCCAGTCAGCACAGGGAGGGGATAGTTCAGCCCTTAGAGAGAATCACTTAAGGAGTTGTACTGACTCCCCTCAGTCAAGAAATCTCTGGACACCAGTTTACCTTGATAGTCTTCCCCCTTTCCATCAATCCTGGTAGATCAGGGCTCAAGATACTGATTCCTCCAGATTGATAATTTCCTAGAACAAAACCAAATCAATATTCTCCAGAAGATTTTTAAAGGATCCAGGATTTCAGTGTATTATTCAGAATGTCCAAGCCATAACCTAAAATTTCTCATCACAGACTGAACAAGCAAAACCTAACACTTAGCAAATGCAGACACTGAAATAAATTAAAGACTAGAATTATCGAAGACTCTAATACAGAAGCAACCATAGCCATGTTCTAAGACATAAGGGTGACCTCTATTTAAGACAGTGGAAAAATAAAGCTCCTGAACAAAGAAATAGTAACTATTTAAAAGAGTCAAATTTGAAAACCATAATGTATAATAAATTTTAAAATTCTGCATAGAAGCTCAATAACAAAATGGAGATGCCAGAAAAAAGAATCAGTGAACATGAAGATAGATTAATAGAAATCATCCAATGTAAAAAAATAAACAAAAAGTCAGGGGAAAAAAATAACATTGACTCAAGGGCCTATAGGAAAATATCAAAAAGGGTAACATTCAAGTCATCAGAGTGCCAGCATGAGAAGAAAAGGAGACGGTTACAAATAGGGAAAAGTGGAGAGCTAAAATTAATGCTATATATATATATATATATATATATATATATATATATATAAAAGATGGCGGCATGAGAGGAGAGACAGAGGCTTCCTCCTAAAACTGGATACAATTAGAAAATTTAATTGGCGCAACTAATCCTGAGAGAGCAACAGGAAAGAGGACGTGTCAGACTGCACACACCTGGGGAAAAGAGCAGACCTCAGTGAATGGGGTTACGTACCAGAGCTGTGGCTCCACAGGACCTGAGCCCCTCCCCCACCCCAGCTCACCAGCGGGAGGAAGACAAACAGAGCAGAGAGGGAGTGGAAGGCTTGGTACTGCTGAATACCTAGCTCCGGAAATCTGTGCTGGGAGCACAAACCTACATTTCATGGTGCTTTCATGAGACTCGCATGAATACCGGGTTGGAAAGTTAATACAGGCAGAGTTCCTGGGGAGACTGGGATTCTGGATGCTTGTGGAAAGCAGGGATCCATATCTGGCTGCTTTGGGACAAAAACTTATACCTGTGTGCCCGGCCCACTGACTCAGGCAGTGGAGACAGGCACAGGAGCCAGGAGGTGGGGAACAGCTCTTTCCTACCCCCAGTACCACTCCCTTGTGACCCCTGACATTGCTTCAGGGGCTCAGCAGCTCCAGAATAGAGCTTCTGGACACTAGAGGGCACCATATACAAACATGAAACGCCAAAGGAACCTTGTCCAGAGTAAAATTGTTAATACAACTCCCGAGAAAGATTTAAATGATATCAACCTCATGACTCTTCCTGAAAGGGAGTTCAAAATAAAAATAATCAGCATCCTAATGGAGGTAGGAAAAGGCATCCAAGAACTCAGGAATGAATTTAGGACAGAGATCCAATCGTTAAAGAGCATGATGCACGGTATTAAAAGCAGGTTGGATATGGTGGAGGAGAAAATAAATGAAATAGAAACTAGAGAAGAGGAATACTAAGAAGTTGAGGCACAGAGAGAAAAAAGGATCTCTAAAAATGAAAGAATATTGAGAGAACTGTGTGACCAATGCAAGCAGAACAATATTCGCATTATAGGGATACCAGAAGAAGAAGAAAAGAGAAAAAGGAGTAGAAAGTGTCTTTGAGGAGGTAGTTGCTGAAACTTCCCCAATCTGGGAAAGGAGATAGTCTCTCAGGCCATGGAGATCCACAGATTCCCCTACACAAGGGACCCAATGAAGACAACAGCAAGACACATAGTAATTAAAATGGGAAAGATAAAGGATAAGGACAGACTGTTAAAAGCAGCCAGAGGCAGAAATAAGATCAAATACAAAGGAAAGCCCATCAGACTAACAACAGACTTCTCAGCAGAAACCTTACAGGTCGGAAGGGAGTGGCATGATGTATTTAATGCCATGAAGCTGAAGGGCCTGGTACCAAGATTACTTTATCCATTGATATTATCATTTAAATTTGAAGGAGGGATTAAACAATTTCCAGATAAGCAAAAGCTTAGAGAGTTTACCTCCCACAAACCATCTCTGCAGTCTATATTGGAGGGACTGCTATAGATGGAAGTGTTCCGAGGGTTGGATAGCTGTCACCAGAGGTAGTAAAATCATGGTAGGGAGGGTGGAGCAGCTGATTGCAAGGCAAATGCAAAATTAAATTAACTATCCCCAAAGCCAATCAAGGGATAGAGGAAAAGTATAGAATCTGATACCTAATATATAAAGAATGAAGGAGGAAGAAAAAGGAGGAGAAATAGAAAAGAACCTTTAGATTGTGTTTGTAACAGCATACTAAGTGAGTTAAGTTAGACTCTTAGATAGTAAGGAAAGTACTCTGGAACCTTTGGTAACCACAAATCTAAAGTCTGAAATGGCAATAAGTACATAACTATCGATAATCACCCTAAATGTAAATGGACAGAATGCACCAATCAAAAGACATAGAGTCACTGAATGGATAAAAAAACAAGACCCACGTATATGCTGCTTACAAGAAACTCACCTCAATCCCAAAGACATGCACAGACTAAAAGTGAAGGGATGGAAAAAGATATTTCATGCAAACAATAGGGAGAAAAAAGCAGGAGTTGCAGTACTAGTATCAGACAAAATAGACTTCAAAACGAAGAAAGTAACAAGAGATAAAGAAGGACATTACATAATGATAAAGGGCTCAGTCCAACAAGAGGATGTAACCATTATAAATATATATGCACCCAACACAGGAGCACCAGCATATGTGAAACAAATACTAACAGAACTAAAGGACGAAATAGACTGCAATGCATTCATTTTAGGAGACTTCAACACACCATTCACTCCAAAGGACAGATCCACCAGACAGAAAATAAGTAAGGACACAGAGGCACTGAACAACACACTAGAACAGATAGACCTAAAGGACATCTATAGAACTCTACATGCAAAAGCAACAGGATACACATTCTTCTCAAGTGCACATGGAACATACTCCAGAATAGACCAAATACTAAGCCCCGGAAAGAGCCTCAGTAAATTAAGAAAGATTGAAATCCTACCAACCAACTTTTCAGACCACAAAGGAATAAAACTAGAAGCAAATTGTACCAAGAAAGCAAAACGGCTCACAAACACATGGAGGCTTAACAACACGCTTCTAAATAGTCAATGGATCAATGACCAAATTAAAATGGAGATCCAGCAATATATGGAAAGAAATGACAACAACACAAAGCCCCAACTTCTGTGGGACACAGCAAAAGCAGTCTTAAAAGGAAAGTATATAGCAATCCAGGCATATTTAAAGAAGGAAGAACAAACCCAAGTGAATAGTCTAATGTCACAGTTATCAAAATTGGAAAAAGAAGAACAAATGAGGCCTAAAGTCAGCAGAGGAGGGACATAATAAAGATCAGAGAAGAAATAAACAAAATTGAGAAGAATAAAACAATAGCAAAAATCAATGAAACCAAGAGCTGGTTCTTCAAGAAAATAAACAAAATAGATAAGTCTCTAGCCAGACTTATTAACAGGAAAAGAGAGTCAACACACATCAACAGAATCAGAAATGAGATAGGAAACATAATGATGGACCCAACAGAAATACAAAGAATTATTAGAGACTACTAAGAAAACCTATATGCTAACAAGCTGGGAAACCTAGGAGAAATTGACAACTTCCTAGAAAAATACAACCTTCCAAGACTGACCAAGGAAGAAACACAAAATCTAAACAAACCAATTACCAGGAATGAAACTGAAGCGGTCATCAAAAAACTACCCAAGAAAAAACCCCTGGGCCAGATGGATTTACCTCAGAATTTTATCAGGCATACAGAGAAGATGTAACACCCACACTCCTTAAACCTTTCCAAAAAGTAGAAGAGGAGGGAATACTCCCAAACTCATTCTATGAAGCCAACATCACCCTAATACCAAAACCAGGCAAAGACCCCACCAAAAAAGAAAATTACAGACCAATATCCCTGATGAACATAGATGCAAAAATACTCAATAAAATATTAGCAAACCAAATTCAAAAATATATCAAAAGGATCATACACCATGACCAAGTGGGATTCATCCCAGGGATGCAAGGATGGTACAACATTTGAAAATCCATCAACATCATTCACCACATCAACAAAAACAAAGACAAAAACCACATGATCATCTCCATAGATGCTGAAAAAGCATTTGACAAAATTCAACATCCATTCATGATAAAAACTCTCAGCAAAATGGGAATAGAGGGCAAGTACCTAAACATAATAAAGGCCATATGTGATAAACCCACAGCCAACATTATACTGAACAGCGAGAAGCTCAAAGCTTTTCCTCTGAGATCAGGAACTAGACAGGGATGCCCACTCTTCCCACTGTTATTTAACATAGTACTGGAGGTCCTAGCCACAGCAATTAGACAAAACAAAGAAATACAAGGAATCCAGATTGGTAAAGAAGAAGATAAACTGTCACTATTTGCAGATGACATGATATTGTACATGAAAAACCCTAAAGACTCCACTCCAAAACTACTAGAACTGATATCAGAATACAGCAAAGTTGCAGGATACAAAATTAACACACAGAAATCTGTGGCTTTCCTATACACTAACAATGAGCCAATAGAAAGAGAAATCAGGAAAACAACTCCATTCACAATTGCATCAAGAAGAATAAAATACCTAGGAATAAACCTAACCAGAGAAGTGAAAGACCTATACCCTGACAACTATAAGACACTCTTAAGAGAAGTTAAAGAGGACACTAACAAATGGAAACTCATCCCATGCTCTTGGTTAGGAAGAATTAATATCGTCAAAATGGCCATTCTGCCCAAAGCAATATACAGATTTGATGCAATCCCTATGAAATTGCCAACAACATTCTTCAACAAACTGGAACAAATAGTTCAAAAATTCATATGGAAACACCAAAGACCCCAAATAGCCAAAGCAATCCTGAGAAAGAAGAATAAAGTGGCAGGGATCTCACTCTCCAACTTCAAGCTCTACTATAAAGCCATAGTAATCAAGACAATTTGGTACTGGCACAAGAACAGAGCCACAGACCAGTGGAACAGACTAGAGACTCCAGACATTAACCCAAACATATATGGTCAATTAATATTTGATAAAGGAGCCATGGACATACAATGGCAAAATGACAGTCTCTTCAACAGATGGTGCTGGCAAAACTGGACAGCTACATGTAGGAGAATGAAACTGGACCATTGTCTAACCCCATATACAAAAGTAAATTCAAAATGGATCAAAGACCTGAATGTAAGTCATGAAACCATAAAACTCTTAGAAAAAAACAAAGGCAAAAATCTCTTGGATGTGAACATTAGCAACTTCTTCATGAATATATCTCCCCAGGCAAGGAAAACAAAAGCAAAAATGAACAAGTGGGACTATATTAAGCTGAAAAGTTTCTGTACAGTAAAGGACACCATCAATAGAACAAAAAGGTTCCCTACAGTATGGGAGAATATTTTCGTAAATGACAGATCCGATAGGCTTGACATCCAAAATATATAAAGAGCTCACACTCCTCAACAAACAAAAAGCAAATAATCCAATAAAAAAATGGGCAGAGGAGCTGAACAGACAGTTCTCCAAAGACGAAATTCAGATGGCCAACAGACATATGAAAAGATCCCCCACATCGCTCGTTATCAGAGAAATGCAAATTAAAACCACAATGAGATATCACCTCACACCAGTAAGGATGGCCACCATCCAAAAGACAAACAACAACAACAAATGTTGGCGAGGTTGTGGAGAAAGGGGAGCCCTCCTACACTTTTGGTGGGAATGTAAATTAGTTCAACGATTGTGGAAAGCAGTATGGAGGTTCCTCAAAATGCTCAAAATAGACTTACCATTTGACCCAGGAATTCCACTTCTACGAATTTACCCTAAGGATGCAGCACTTCAG
Organism: Manis javanica; assembly: GCF_040802235.1. Taxonomy (NCBI): domain Eukaryota; kingdom Metazoa; phylum Chordata; class Mammalia; order Pholidota; family Manidae; genus Manis; species Manis javanica. The sequence continues at coordinate 69,507,835 of NC_133162.1, forward strand.
TTTGAAAAAGATAGATGCACCCCTATGTTTATCGCAGCACTATCTACAATAGCCAAGAAATGGAAGCAACCTAAGTGTCCATCAGTAGATGAATGGATAAAGAAGAAGTGGTACATATACACAATGGAATATTATTCAACCATAAGAAGAAAACAAATCCTACCATTTGCAACAACATGGATGGAGCTAGAGGGTATTATGCTCAGTGAAATAAGCCAAGCGGAGAAAGACAAATACCAAATGATTTCACTCATCCGTGGAGTATAAGAATAAAGGAAAAACTGAAGGAACAAAACAGCAGCAGAATCACAGAACCCAAGAATGGACTAACAGTTACCAAAGGGAAAGAGACTGGGGAGAATGGGAAGGTAGGCAGGGAAAAGGGTGGGGAAGAAGAAAGGAGGTATTATGATTAGCATGTATAATGTGGGGGGTGGGGAAATGGGAGGGCTGTGCAACACAGAGAAGACAAGTAGTAATTCTACAACATCTTACTATGCTGATGGCAGTGACTGTAATGGGGTTTGTGGGGGGGGACTTGGGGTAGGTGAGAGCCTAGTAAACATAATGTTCTTCTAAAAAATAAAAATAAGTAAATTAAAAAAAAATTAATGCTATAGTGTTATATTAGAAATCGAGGTGGTATCAGTAAAAATTTCAAATTTTATTATGGATGACTCATAAGTATGGAAAGAGGTATGTTTGCATGTGGGCATGTGTTATTTCCCATTTCTGTGGGCTAGACAGGGTTTAGCAGCCAGGGCACCCAATAGTGATGAGTATAACTTCTTAGTTTCTAAAAGCCATTCCATAATCTGAGTACGCTGTGATCCTTAGAAAAATGGCTGATTTCAGACTGGGCTGGAAATTTTCAGATGAATCTAAAATACCTTATGGTGCCAGAAAATAAGGAATTGCTCAAAGAATAATGGGGTATGTCAATACAATGCAGGAGCCAGATTGAAGGGGCTCTCACTGTCCAAATCAGGAAAATTTTGAGCCTCAGAATAATAGTTACAGATTATTATTCATTGGATAAAATTAAACTCCAGGAGTCTGTGGTGGTACAAACAAATAAATACATGAATAAATTAGATAGAAGGGAAATATGTTCCTTTCACTGGCATGCCAGTGAATAAATTTAGGAGGAATGATGAAATTAGTAAATTACCATTTCATAACAGTAATATAATTAATTTAGTGAAGCATGAATCATGAATAGGTTCTAAAATTCGTGGATAAAAATGTAATGAGAATTATAATATTTACACAGTTTCAAAGTGTATTAATTATAATAAGTCTATTAATTTCAAATGAAAAAATAGTAATCTTATTGTGAGATATCTGGCAGACACACACATCAACCAAGTATTAAAGTTATTATTAGTAATGGGACAAGTTGACAGCATGTTCTAACAGGTATGACACACTGAAAAGTATACTTGCTACATTACCACTATGATATTCCTGCCAAAATGTGAAGAAATAATAAAATAAATGAAGGATATTCCACAAAATACTTGGCTTAATCTTTTTAAAATGCCAGCCAAATGAAAATCAAGCAAAACCTAAGGAACTGTTCTATGTTAAATGAATCTAAAGGGGCATGATAACTAAATGCAATGTGTGATCCTGGAGTGGCTCTAGGAACAGAAAAAAATATTTATCTTCCCCCATCTTTGGTTATAATCTTTATTATTAGAACAGTTGGTGAGATTTGAGCAAGAACCATAGAAAATTATAATTATATCCACCAAGGTGAATTTGGTATACTTTAAGTTGCATTGTAATTATGAAAAAGAATGACCTTGATTTGTAGGAAATACATACTGAAGTATTTAAGAAAAAGATGCATCATATCAACTACATATTATCAAAAACCAAGTAGGAAATATAATAGAAAAAATTACTTACAATTGCAACATGCTCTAAGATATAAAGGAATAAATGCACACATTATCAAATATCACAATTAGAAAAGAATCTCAATAAATAGGTAAATTTCTTGTTTTCATGGATAGGAAGAATCAATATCCTAAAAATTTCAATTCTTCTCAAAGTAATCTCTAACACCAACTCTAATTCCAATAAACTCTTCATTGGTATTGGTTGTAGAGTTAGACAAACTTTTCTAAAATCATTTTATACCAATAAGGAGAAGAAAACAGATAATCTAAAAAGGGAACAGAATGGAATCTTCCTTCACTATTATTAGTATGGTAACTAAAGCAGTGGGGTATTAACACAGCAAAGAAAAAAACATATTAGTCTGCTGGACTAATACCATAAAAACACCATAGACTGGATGGTTCACACACAGAAATTTGTTTTCTCACAGTTTTGAGGCTAGAAGTCCCAGATCACGGTGCTGCTGGCTGATTGGATTCCCATTGAGAACTTTCTTCCTGGCTTGAAGATGGCCACCTACTTAGTATTTCCCTCCATGGCCTTTTCTCTGTCGCATGCCAGGAGTGTGGCACGGAGAGTGAGAGCACTGGTGTTCCCTCTTCTTCATGTAAAGACACAGGTTCTAGTGGATTCGGGCCCCACCCTTATGATCTCACTTCGCTCTTCTTTCGTCTCTGTCTCCCTGAGACAGGGCAGGTGAGCTTAGACAGAGTAGGGTGAGGGTCTCCGGAAAATACAAAGCAAGATAACCCATTGTGAGATTTGCTTTGGCCTGCTGGGGGGCCCAGCTTATTTTTCTAACTTTACCCAGATGCTGCTTTTCTTCCTCCAGCCCTAAACAAATGATTTGCAACTTGGGCGATGTAGCAAGCAAGCCCAAAACAATGTAGTAAAAACAGGAAGGATTCCATCTTGAAAATAAGATTGCATCTTAAAACTCAATTAATTAAGTCTTGAGTGATATGCTCCCAGAAATCAGCAGTAAAATTCTTGTAAATAACCAGGAAGACTAATAAGAAACTTAATGTCTCTTCAAAGGTATTTAGGATCACTTAACAGGTATACATCCCTAGCCCTTTCTCTCTCAACTGCCTATAAAACCCCTAGACAACGCACCACACCAGGGCTCTCTTGTCCCCTCCTGGCCTGAGCCAGGAGCTCTGTCTTCTCGCTTTATCTCTAAATAAAAGCCTCTGCCTTGCTCTCCTACCTCAAGTGTTTGTGAAGTTCATCCTTCAACTCCATAAACAAGAACCCCAGCATCATCCCTTTACAGTCACATAGAGGGTTAGGATGTCAACACATGAATTTGCAGAGGGGAGGGGGGCACAGTTCAGCCCACAACATAGATCAATTAACAAAACAGCCCAGAAACAGGTCCACATGCATCAGAACTTGGCTGGTGATGATAAGACTCCTTGACTGGAGCTTAACCTTTGAGCTCTCTTCTCCAAAGGCCCCTTCCTTGGACTGCTGAGCAGTTTTAGCAAATAAACTTGCTAAGCCAGTTTATGGAGAATCTCTCACCCCTGATATTCAGTCAGACTCCTCTTCCTCCACCATTAATATCAAGTCAGTTTCCTCTTCCCTCCCACCCTTGATACTTAACCAAGGTCTTCTTAGTAATTTTCCATTCTCTCTTATTCTGTCTCCTGGCTATAAATCTCTACTAGTCTCAGCTGTATTTGGAGTTGAGTTCAGTCTTTCTCCCTTACTACAATAGTTTATTCCCTATTTTATGCAGTAAAATCTTTGTTGTTCTTTTAACAAGTATCAGAATAATTTTCAGTTTTAAATGGAAATTTAAATCTTCGGGGAAATGGGATATTAAAAAACAAAAAGGGGGGAGAGACAACTGGCTTTATACATTCATACCACAAATCATGAGGATGATGAGTCACTGTTATTTTTGAAAGGAAAGGAGCGACACATAGCAGCAATTCACCGGAGAGTTCCGGTTTATTAGGGAAAGGTGCTGGGTTATATAGGAAGGGGCATGAATTGATTGAGGTGTCACTTCTACGGGGTTGGTGGCTGTTGGCTGGGTGCTGGGATTGGGAGGGAAGCGAGAGGTGATTGGGCTTCAGGTGGTGCTGCCGGGAACTGAGGACCCCGAAGAGAAGCCAGAAGTTTGCCATCTTACTGGTGGGGGCCCTTCATTCCCCCCTTTCTCCTCTATGGGGTTGTGCACATTGCTTTCTCTATGGCTGCTTCCTGCTGAACAGGGGCAGAGAAGGGAGTGAGGGCTTGAGGATTGGGAGGAAAGGGTTGATAGGACTCCTCACAGTAAGGATGAGTAGATGTGGACTTCTTCAGGTTTGGAAATCAATGAAGGTTCCCTGTAACCACAGGTTGAGGACCTGTTGATTCTAATGGTGCCAAGAGGATATGGGTGTCAGGAGCTAGGCATCTGCAGCTATTGTTTCCAGGAACAGTTTCTAGTGGAGAGAGGGGTCCATCTCAGCATGTGGTGAGGAGGTCACGTGAGGATGAGGGATCTTCTGTGGCCAGAAGCTGGTAGTTCCTGAGTAAAAGCTGGTTGAAAGCTTGATTAGAGATTTTTCCGACTTGGGATTTGATGAACTTTATTATACAGGGTAAGAAGAGACAGGCGAGAAGAATGATTATTATGGGGCCTGCAATGGGCCAGAGCCAGGTGAGGAGGGGGTTTGTTAGTATTGAAGAGAATGGGTTGGAATTGGAAGCAGAGTGGAGGCTGGAGGCAAGGTCAGTGAGTTTGGTAATGTCAGTTTCTACAATGCTGGATTCATTGATGTAATAGCAGCACTCTTCCCAGAGGAAGACGCAGGTGCCGCCCTTCTCGGCTGTAAGCAAATCTAGGGCCCGCCGGTTTTGAAGGGTGACCTTAGCTAGCGAAGAGACTTGTCTTTGGAGAGAGGCTAGGGAATCGGCAGTGGATGTCAGGGCTCCCTCAAGTTTGGCGTTGAGATCTCTAACTGCCCATAGAGAATGACCCAAGGCTTCTCCCAAAAACCCTGCCCCAATGGCTGAGGTGATCAAAGAGCTACTGACCATGATGGGAAGGAAAGCAGCTCTTTTTGTGCACGAGGGCAAGGGAGGTTGGAGTTCAAGAAATTCTGCCATGCTGTAAAGTGTAAGCTGTGGGATTAGGGTGATGAGAATGCAGGGTGTATCAGAGTTGAGAGGCACTGAGATGAAAAGACTGCCATTACACTAAAAGAAGTGTCCCGGTTGCATAAAAGTCTTAGAGCCGGAGGTAGGGGTGTAGATAGAGAGGCAGTGAAGTGCGCTGGAGGGGGGTGGGGTTGGGCCTACACAGTGGTGGATGGTGAGATTATCTGCATATTCTGGTTCCCATAGGGGTATGTCTGCCAGGGGGCAGAGGGGTTGTCTTTCTGCATGGAAGGAGTAGTTGGAAATATTAAGGGGCAAGGCGGCCAGAAGTGGGCACTGTAGTGATGCACACAAGAAACAACTGGCAGTGTTAAGGGTGTGGTAGAGAAAGATGGTGGTGTCCTGAATGAGCTGTAATGAAGAGTAGGAGAAATGGGAAGAGGGGTGGGGATAAGAAGATGAAGAGGCGCCGTCAAGAGTTTGGATAATGACTTTTTCGGAATGTCTGCTATCTGATGCAACTTGAGAGATCTGGGAATGAGAGGGAACATACTTTCGAGAGATATGAAGGGTACCGTGGGGGGGTCGAGGACCCCCCATAGTAAACTGAGGCTGTGACTCTGGAAGCCCGAGAGTCCCAGGGATCTGGGATTGATAAGGAGAATGAGCCATTGGGATATTTCATGAAACGGTTGGAGGAGTAATACTGTGGGTACTGGAAGTTACCCATGTAGTGAATGGCGCAAGACTAGTAGGGACATCTCCTGTAGGTGTCTGGCTATCGCCTGCAATAGGCTTGTTTTTGGTCATAGAGGAAGCAGAGGTAGGGAGAATAAGGGTAGCTGCTAGTGAACACTTCAGTGGAGGGAGGAAAGTGGAGGTATAAAGGCTCAGAGCAGCTTTTCAGAGGGCAGTCTGATGTGGCAATGAGGGCAGTAACTTTTGTTAGATGCTGTGTGTAAGTCTGTCTGAGTTTGAATCGCCATACAAAGGAGGCCGGGGAGGTGGGGAAGACAATAGGAATGAGGGGAATAAAAGCGAGAGAGCAGTAATGGAGGAAAAAGTCATGATTCGGGTATGGATGGCAAAGGGGGTGAATGGGATTTTGGAGGAAAGAGGACAGTAAGGTCAGGAGTCTGGAGGGAGGGAGAGTCTGTAAACTTTTGTAGGTTAAGAGATGTGGGGTGATGTGGGGACAGAATGGTAAAGGGCGCCCTGAATGTCAGTTTATGAGCTTCTTTCTGCAAGAGCTGTCTAGCAGCTAATGCTCATAGGCAGGGGGCCCATCCCCGAACTGTGGGGTCTAATTGCTTGGAGAGATAAGCTACTGGGGCAAAGGATGGGCCATAATATTGGCTTAGGACTCCTAGAGCTTGACTGGACCTCTCATGAATGTATAACGAGAAGGGCTTCGACAAATCAGGAAGATGGAGAGCTGGGGCTTCTACAAGGGCTTGACGGAGCTTAATGAAGGAGTGTCGGGGTGAGGAGGATAATGGCTTTTTAGGGGGGCTCTTGCTGAGGTCGAATAGGGGTCTTGCCAGCAGGGAGAAGTTAGGGATCTATGCTCTAAAATATCTAGCCAGGCCTAGAAAGGAAAGGATTTCTGTCTTGGTTTTGGGAACGGGCAGGTCAGAGAGGAGCCATTTTCTGTCTAAGGTAATGGACTTTCTTTGTTGAGATAAAAGGAATCTGAGGTAAGTGACAGGAGCGAAAGAGATTTGAGCTTTGACGGGGGATACTCGGTAACCTCTGGAAGCTAGAAGGTTAAGTAGGGAGGCAGTGTCAAGTTGAGACTGTTCCCACGAGGGACTGCAGAATAGAAGATTGTCCATGTATTGTAATAAGGTGGACTTGGAGTGATCATGATGAAACTGTTTGAGGTCCTGAGCTAGGACCTGTCTAAAAATATGGGGACTATCTCAGAAGCTTTGTGGCAAAACTGTCCAAGTGAGTTGTTCAGAATGTCTTGTGTATGGGTCTGTCCAGGTGAAGATGAAAAAATCTTGGGAGCAGGGGTCTAGAGGGATAGAAAAATGGGTCCTTGAGATCTGGGACTGAGAAGTGGGATGCTGAGGCAGAGATCTGTGATAAAAGGCTGTATGGATTTGGAACTAAGGGATGGATAGGGACAACGGCCATGTTGATGAGGCGAAGGTCTTGGACAAGGCGGAAAGATCCGTTGGTTTTTTTAACAGCTAATATGGGGGTATTAAATGGGGAGTGAGTGGGTTTGAGGTAATTTTTGTTTAAGAGATCTTGAATGATGGGTTGGAGGCCTATGAGGGCTGAAGTGGTTAGGGGGTATTGGGCCTGACAGATATACTGAGAGGGGACACATAATTTGATAGAGGCAGGGGGACATAGGGCCATGGAGGGGCTTGTAATGTCCCAAACTTTGGGATTTACAGGGTGTATGAGGGCGGAACTGGAGTTTTCATTGGGTAGAGGGGGGTCATCGGCTATGAGGGCCATCAGAAAGGGAGTACTGGGGGCTGTGGGAGTGGATATAGTTATGGAAATGTGGAGGAGAGAAAGGATGTCCCGTCCTTGTAAAGGGATGGGACACTGGGGCATAACCAGAAAGGAGTGGAAGAAAGGTATGGGATTGTCTAGGATTGTGCATAAAAGGGGGGGGTTTAATGGGAAAATCTGTTTACCTCCTACCCCGACTATAGGAGTAATGGCTGGCGTGGTAGGGCCCCGGTATTCTCGCAAGACTGAGAAGGTGGCTCCTGTATCTAGGAGGAAGGAGATGGGGCGACCGTCTACTGTTAAAGTAACCCTGGGCTCCTGTTTGGTGATGGAAATGGTCGGGCGAGAAGCCCCCGGGCCCCGTCAATCTTCTTCTGCCAGCCCCACTACGGCGGGCTTAGGATGGGGGTTGTTCGTCCAGCCTCCCCTTCGGGTGGTTGGGCAATCAGACCCCCAGTGGCCCTTTTTGTAGCATCTGGGGCATGGGGTGGTAGGAGATCTGTGGGAGGGGCATGCCCTTGACCAATGTCCCTCTTTTCTGCACTTGAAACAAGCTCCTGGGGAGGGGACTTGTTTGTAGAGGGGCACCCAGGTTGTGGTTTTATCAGCTGAGCCAACATTTGGAAATTGGCCTGATCAGCCTTTTGTTTACGGCATTCTTTCTTCTCCTCCCGCTTATGGAAGACTTTAAAGGCCACTGTTAGGATCTCAGTCTGTGGGGTAGCGGGGCCCTGTTCTAACTTTTTGAGTTTAGCTTTAATGTCTGGGTAGCTTTGAGCTAGGAAGTATGTCATAAGGACATGTCTTCCTTCAGGTGTTTCTGGGTCCAGGCTGGTATACTGTAATAGGGCTTGAGTGAGTCTGTCTAAGAACTCGGAGGGGGTTTCGTCTCTCTTTTGAATTATGTCTTGGAGTTTTTGAAAATTGACTACTTTACGAGCTGCCTTTTTCAGACCTGCTATTAAGCAGGAGGCAAAAATATCTCAAGAGCAGAGACCCATGGTGGTGTTATAATCTCAGTGTGGGTTTTGTTCCGTGACAGCAGTGGGGCCAGGAGGATAGGTGGGGTCAGTCCTGTGGGTTTCTGTAGCGTGCATTTGTGCGAAGTCCCAAACTCGTCTACGCTCTTCAGGGAGGAGAATATTGGCCAGGAGCATGAAAATGTCATGATGTGTGAGGCTGTAAGACTGGAGGGTCCATTGAAACTCCCTGATGTATGTCGTGGGATCAGTGGAAAAGGAACTTAGGCGTTTCTCTAATTGGGCTAAATCTCCTAAGGAGAAAGGGACGTGAACGCGCACGATGCCTTCGGTTCCTGCTACCTCCCAGAGGGGGCAATAATTTTGGGAGGCCCTCGGGACTGAGTCTGAGGGGGACTGAAGGGTTCTGGCTCAGTCTGTGGGGGAGTGACGCGGTCTAGCCATGCTTAGTCGAGCAGGTCCTGAAGTGCGGAAGGGGGGCAAAGAAAATAAAGAAAGATAGAATCGGACCCACATGTTGCCAGCTAGCAGCCCAGCTGCTTGCCTCTGCCGCTCTAGTTGGGCTTGAACTCATGACTCTGAGGTTAAGAGTCCCATGCTCTACTAACTGAGCTACAACAGGGCTCCAGTTAATTGCTTATGGAATGTGTAAACAGAATGTTCTTTGTTCTCCATTCCTGCTACATTGGCAAGTGGGGGAAGGGCATAGCTAGAACCAGGGGTGGTATTTCTACACATCTTTAAGGTCTCTCTATTTTCAGAGTGAGGAGTCTTTGCAAGATATGTTTTTGTGGACAGATAACTTCTAAGGACTGCACTGGTTGTTCTCTAGCTTGTGCTTTCTCATGCTGCGTTCAGACATGGGGGAAGGTGCTTTCCCATTCTCCCTACAAACATGTGAGAAGACAAAGGTGGTCCCTAACAGGGGAGAAACAGGTGATGAGGGCAAAGATGGAGGAGGCCCCTGGGACCTAGTTAAAGGGGGGGCTGAAAGGCTCAGGCTTAATCTGTGGGGGAGGAAGGCGGAGGAGGTGAGATGGGGGAGGAGATGGTGGGGGAGGAAGGGAGAAGGGCTGTTGTAGGAGAAGAAGGGTAAGGGAGTGAACCGGAGGCTTCTGCGGGGGCAGCGGCTTGCAGGCTAGGAGAACTTGGAAGGGGGCGGGGGGAGGAGGAGGCGGAAAGCTTCGATATAGGGAATCTCCTTCCATTTTTTCAGGCGCTGGCAGTAGTTAAAAAGATCGCGAGTGATGTTAGGATCAAGAGTTCCCCCTGTGGGCCATTGGTTGTTATTGTCTAGGGGGTATGTCGGCCAATCTTGGGAGCAATATTTACGGAGAAGTTTTGGTTTTATATCAGGTGTCAGGGAGAGGGTAGCCAGATGCTTAAGCAGGCATTCAAGAGGTGAACTTTCAGGGAGTGATGAGGAGGCTCCCATGGCTAAAGGACAGAGCAGGAGACAAACAGGGGAAGACAAACGGAGATCCTTGGACTGGAAGCAGACTGCAAGGAGACAAAGGGCGTCCCCGATGATCCTTGGTGGTCTGCGGAAACTCGTATACGAGTCGGAATTTCTTAGGAAGTGTGGGTCATCACCCAGACTTCCCTAAGAAGGCAGAGTGCCGGAGTCCCGAGGTCCCTAGCGCTAGGAGTTTTCGGCAGACAGAACAGATTTTGGCAGACGGAGCAGAAGGAGGAAGGGGGGGGGGAGAGAGTGTTCTCATCCGCAAAGGAGTCACCTCGTTTATGGCTGTTGGAGGGGGGGCCTGAGAGTGCTGCAGCTGTGAAGGCCTGAGGCAGGGATTTATGGCTGTCGGAGGAGGGGCCTGAGGGTCCGCCGCAGCCGTGAAGGCCTGAGGCAGGGATTTATGGCTGTCGGAGCAGGGGCCTGAGGGTCTGCCGCAGCCGTGAAGGCCTGAGGCGGGGAGAGTTCCCTCCTCGTCCCCGAGCGTCAGGGCCTTGCTGGACGATCACGGTCAATGGCACTGCGATAGCTCAAAGAAGAGTCACCCACCCCGGTGAAATTTTGCTTAAAAAGTTTCAGTACTGATGGAAGGGACAGTGAATGCGTTTATGACTGTCGGAGGAGGGGCCTGAGCGTCCGCCGCAGCCATAAAGGCTTGAGGCGGGGATTTATGGCTGTTGGAGGAGGGGCCTGAGGGTCCGCCGCAGCCGTGAAGGCCTGAGGCGGGGAGAGTTCCCTCCTCATCCCTGAGCGTCAGGGCCTTGCCGGACGATCACAGTCAATGGCACTGCGATAGCTCGGGGAAGAGTGGCCCACTCCAGGGGGAAAACTTACCTAAAGGCCAGAGAGGAGTGGTGAGTGTGATGAGCCAGTGCCGGAAAAAGAGGATGAGGGCAAGCTGCTGCTGGTCTCGGGGGGAAGACGCGGCCCAGTTGGGGTGTCCCGTCTTCCGGGTTTTGGCACCAATGAAAGGAAAGGAGCGACACATAGCGGCAATTCACCGGAGAGTTCTGCTTTATTAGGGAAAGGTCCAGGGTTATATAGGAAGGGGCATGAATTGATTGAGGTGTCACTTCTATGGAGCTGGTGGCTGTTGGCTAGGTGCTGGATTGGGAGGGGGGCGAGAGGTAATTGGGCTTCAGGTGGCGCCGACGGGAACCGAGGGCCCTGAAGAGAAGCCGGAAGTTTGCCATCTTACTGGTGGGGGCCCTTCAATTTTGATAAGTACAATTAAAATATCCAATTGCAAATCAACAACTTGACTATTTTATTCCTCAATATCTATAATTTAGTTGATGCAAATAAGTTTTCTAAGATGGACAACTTGAAATTTTCCAAGATTAAAAGAAAAGTTAGTATTTGATCCAACAATGGTGAGAGTGAAATGGGCTATGGTGATTTCCTATACTCACCCACAGGTTCAGACATGAGATTATAAATCAGGTCGCCCCCCACCCTGTGAGCACATAGGACGGTGTCTAGAAGACTTGGTTTATCACAGTATTTAAGTAAGGGTTAAGTATAAAAGTGGGATAGAAAACCAAGTACAAAACTCAGTCTGGGAATTACTGAGTTAAACAAAAGTAAATGGATGCTCTTCATGGCAGGACTGCACAGAGCCTTTTGCATACTGATATACTTGATGAACTTCCTAAAGAAGAATGTGACATGTCATCTTTTGCCCATGTTATCTTATTTCATAAAGTATCCCATCAAACTAGTGTCTAGTAAGATATTATGGGATATGCCAATAGAAAGACTATCAGGATCTCAAGGGGCTGAAGCATTGTAAAATATAATTGCCTCTATGTATATAAAGGAAGTCTTTTAACTTTGTACAATTTTCCCTTGTTTCCTGAGGGGGAAAAATATCAGCTGTACCTGACATAATGGTAGACAGAAGCTAGGTATCATTCTCTAGTTGACAAGCTGTCAAGAATTTGAGGTCACTATGAAGTCACCTTCACTTTCTTACTCTCCTGATTAAGTGATTCGACCAAGTTCATCACAGGAAAACGAGCCAAACTGAAATATACTGGAAGTTCCTGCCTCACAGAAAAACAAGTGTGTCAGGCATTTCTAGAAGGAAGCTCTTTCCTCTCTGACAACTCCAAGACAACAAAGTTCTTCATATCTGTAGAGACAGTGAGCTGTCTCCTGTTCCACAACACACACACACACACACACACACACACACACACACACCACTTCACCCCACCATAACTCACAATAAAGTTATGAGCTTCCAAAGAATTATCTATTTTGTGAAAGACAGTAATTCACCATTTATTCCCCAGAGCAACTGATTTTCATGCTTTAATAGCATTACAGAAAATCCATTCTCCCCTCTCTTTAATACAAGGGCATCTGACAAGTTCATCAACCTTGTCTTCATTTGAGGCCACTCAGCATTTCCTCATCTCGGTCCGCTGCAAACAGCTTTCCAATCTGACTTTCTATGTTCCGGTGTACATCAAACTAGTGAGTGGGGAAAATAGGGAGAAAATGAGTAAAAAAACTAAAGCTTCTTTTTTTAAATGAATTGTTCACTAGGTTTTGAACTGGAAACAATTGTGAAAAGGAAAATAACTTTTTTAAGATTTTGATATTAATTCTTCTGTTACCCAACTCATTTGGATGTTTTTCATTATTAACATGTAAGAAATCAGAGGCAACAATGATGCTGTAGTATGTTGAACCTGAATTTAATTTCTGATCCCAAAACACCTCATGTGGAGCATCAGGAAAGCTACATTCTCTGAACTCAACTACATCTTTAAAAGGGGGAAATAGTAACTCTGGCATATTCCATAAATTTGGTTCATTTAATGCCCACTCCAAATCTCTCTCCTAGACCATCTTCTACTCTATCACCTGGAATGTCCAAATTAAAACTAAACCTCCCAATAGTACACCTTTGTGACAGAGGAGATAAGTATCAAAATTCTGGGCGATGAGACAGGATTTATCTGGGATTTGTGAGAAAGGCTATACTTTTGACCCTACCTAGGCAACACTTGAGGTTCTGTATGTCTAACAATTTCACAGGTGCTGTCAATGCCTCCATGGATTGCTCTTTGAGTAGCAAGGATCTGAAAGGCAAGTAAGGAGGCTCATATCCTACAATGTGGTAGGACAGGTGGAGTAGAAGGATGGTGTGCAAAGTAAGTAGGGTGCTGAGTTATTATATATATGTTAAATAAGAAGATAGTTTTCATTAATTTTATGTCCTTTGCTTCCATAAAGGGATGGGAGAGAAGAAGAGAAGTAGACTGAGTCATTTATTAGGAGTCGGGAAGTCTAGTTTGGTGAAAATAATTTAGGAAATTCGTGAAAGAACAGAAATTTCTAAATTCAGTTGTGTCCTGGATCATAAAATGTCACCTGCTCTGAGTTCATTCTTATAATCAACAACAGAAACTCAGCCTCAACTCAGCCAGGAGTCTTCCCTCTGAAAAAGCCTAAGCCTCTTCCCCCAAAGAAAATTTTGCCACATAATGATCACAAATTTATTTTTATCAAGCTCTAGGTTTGACCAAGGACAGAAAGTTAACATTTTTGAGTCTCTATAGTATGGCAGATACTGAGCTGTGCATTTTATTTTGTATTATTAAAGATCCCCAGGAGACAGGCCATCCCCACTTTAAGAGTAGGTGACTGTAGCACAGAGGTTAAATGATTTGTGTATAGACACATTACTATTATTGATTAGATCCATTATTTAAATTCAGAGCTGTATAGTTCCAAAGCCTGTGTATTCTCTACCAAACCACTACAATCTATGTGTTACTAAAAGACAAGGTAAGTCTAGAATCTTGCTACTCAAAGTATGGTCTACAGAGCAATAACATTGGCATATCTGGAAGGTTGTTAGAAATGCAGGTTCTCCAACCCCAAAGTGACTGACTCAGAATTGGCATTTTAAAAAGAATCTCCATCCAGGTGATCTCTATGCACACTAAAGTTGAAAGAGCATCCGCAATGATACAGGCCAGATTTGCAGATCAGGTGACCAAATGGATGGGGATTGAGTGTATTCTGGGTGGCCACCACTGAAATAGGGCAAAAAGGTGAAAGAGCACTTTGGGAAAGGACAAAGAGCAGCCCACTTTTAGATATTTGAAATTTATATGAAAGACATTCAAGTAGAGGTATTCAGAGGATAACTGGACATAGTAGTTTAGAGATCAGAAAGAGACTTGGGCTGGAGATACAGATTTGGTAACTATCACACAGTGTGGGATGTGGAACCATGAATGTGAGTGAGTCTGAAGAGGAGGAACGTATGGAAAGGAAAGAGCCAAGAACAAATGTTGCCCAGATGTCATCGTGTAAATGTTTATAATTCCTCTGAACTGTTTGTCTCCAAGGTTTAGAACTAGAACCTCTGTGTTAAAAGTTAAAAATGTTCAAAACAAGGAAGAAGTCTTTAACAGAGTTCTTCCATGAATTGATGGGCTTCCTGAAGAAATAAATTGGAGCCTTTGTATCTCATAGAGTGCGCATCCACTTGTCAGGGTGCTTTAGAAACAACCTAAACATTGAAGCCCTGGAACTATTCCAATCCTAAAACTTCACCATTATCAAGGTTAAGTGATTATGTTAACAGTAACTGTCCCAGTGTTCAACTCTAGCATTCTTAACAGCAGTTGCTATACAAAACCATCTATACAAAACCATCAGGTTTTGCTGTTAAAAATAGAAAAAAAATAGCTTAGATATCACAAGTATATGATTTGTTATAGCCCTTGAAAATTCCTGGCACTGTCACAATACATACAGACTTGGGTTATGTTAGGAAAATATAAAACAAAAGACAGTGAACTAGAACTCTTAGAAATTGCTATAATCCCTTTTCTCTAGTCACCAATACATAATCTCTCTATTCTGTTGCTAGAATTGTCCTTCTGAAGCAAGATCTGAATGTACCAGGACTTGGATGGAATGGTGAAAAAGGGACTACTTTTGAGGAAAACCTGTTGCCTTCAGTATGGAACACAACTCCTTGGGCTTAATAAATGGCATTTCATAGACTGACCCAGATCCATCTCCCGGCATCCGTTGTTAATATTTATTTTTCTCTCTCAAATGATCCTCACTTTATTTTTCACGTGGAAAACTTCCCATCTTTCAAGATACAGTTAAAGTGTTCTCTTCTCATTAATTCTTTCCCATGTTTCTAAAGTAGATTTAATCACTCCACAGCAATCTGCATATACTCTATTAGAGCAATTCAGACATTTTCCTTTACCAGTGGCGGTCAGCTGCCCTCTTCATAGCATTGAGTTTAGGAGCAGATTCCATCTTGCATCCCCAGCATATTGACTGTCTTTAGTAGTCCCTAAGGCCTCAAATGTTTACCAAAGCTGTGTCACCCTAACCAAGTGCATGCGCATGTCTGTCAAACTCCGTGCCTGTGTGTGTACACACATGTACACACACATATACAAATCCCAAATCTGCTTCCTTTTCCTCTGTTTTTAAGTGTACAAAATTGTAGCTATAGTCTGGCCTTTGCCTTAGTAAGTGGGTCATGACAATTAAGTATAAACAAACAAGAATAAATAAAAATCTGTTTTCCAATCTTAACGAGATTATGGCAAATTGTTCTAGAATACATACAAGAGACCCATGATTTGTCTTGACCCCCTACTCAATGGATGGTACATGTTTTCTCCATCATCTTCACTTCCCTCACCTGCACTGACTTATCTGTTGATTAAGGACACAGAGGCATAAAAATAGTAGCCAAAGCCTACAGTGGAAGACTAATAACTGAATTTTCTCCTTTTATTATCTGCTCAAAACTCAATGCAGGGGTTGGGGGAGTCAATTATATCCTATGCATAACATGATCAATGTCCAACTTAGGTGAAAAATTTCACCCCTAATTCTTTGTCTGCAAATATATATAGATTTATGATTAACACATGGAGTTGTTTTTGAATTAGATAGTCTGTCATAAAGAAAAATTCTGATCATTTATAATTAGTTATTTCCTTGTTCCCAACACTTGTTACAGAAATCTTTCAAAATATCCTCCCCTGTGCTCTTCAACTTTCTGTTTCTCCAAGCTTCTCGAATCCTGCATTGTTTTGGCATGTTCTACACAGAACACTGAACAGAGGAGCCACTAAGGAATTGCCTTGTTTACTCAATTCATATTACTATGACTCTTGCAAGTTTCATTCCCTAGACAATAAACTCTGAGATAACGATTCAAGTACAGGAAGTTCACTAGGAAGTATTCTTGGGATCAATATCTATGGAAGGGAAGGAAACCAGTCTGGAAGGAGGGAAAAACTGGGCTGTGTGAAGTCTCAGCTCGCTCCTTGAAGAGTTCTGAAGGTGCTCTGGTGCTTCAGAGTTGTCCTGAATTAGGGCAAAGAACGTAGAGCCTAACACCCCCTGTGGAGCAGGTATTTTATGCAGGCGGCTATGAGATAAAGACATAACCTTGGGCAGGCAATGCTCCTCAACCAAGGCAATTCCTGAAAAGGGCTGATGCTGAGCACCATGTGCCAGCAGCTCTTCCCCTGTAGCTGGGGAAGTAAGTAAAGTTCTTTCAATCTTGGTGAGGGGAGTACGTGGGTGGAACATCACCATGCCCACCACAATGGCATTATTTATAGAGCTCAGCACTGTTGAAAGTATTTAGGAGATGGAGTGGGGAAGGAGTCATCTCTAAAAGTTTAAAAAATTCAAAAACAATTACAGATTCAAGTATTTTATTTTTATTTTTGTTTAAAAGCAAGAAATGGTAAGGGAAGTAGGTAAGAGAGGTCAGAGGGTTATTTTTTGTACTAACAGTTAATGTTGAGGGCAGCAAAACAAAATCTCAGACAAAGATTTCAAACTTGATTCTTAGTTAATAAGATAAGTGGTTCTGGGAAGTTAGTTAACCCCTTAACTTCCAGTTTCCCCATCTACAACTGATAATATGTCACACCATGGCTGTGAATATTATGAGAGAACCTCTATGTAAGACATCATTATGTGAAGGAAGAACTCCTCCCCCGCTCCATCTCCTGAAAGTGGTCTTAGTGTTATTTTAGGATTGGCTCTTATACAGGTTGTCATCGGAGTTATTTTGTATTAGTCTGAGTTCTCTAGAGAAAAACAACTAATAGGATATAAAGAACATATATTAATTATGTACATAATATACATATATGTATAGGTATGCCTCATTATTATCACTTTGGTCTACATACCCAACATCCTGATAAACACATGTCATAGCATTAACCTCTAGTTTCATGGGCATTTGGAGAGGAAAAACTTCTTCAAATCCTAACAGTAAATGAGAACAGAGGTCCTCAACGTAGAGCATTAAAAATCAAACCTGATCTTTGGCCCTTAAGAATTAGCTGCTTGCTAATTTTGCTCTGTATCTCAGTGAACTGGGGATGGGGAAAGGGGCAATGCCTTTCTTCTCTGTGGCCAATACAATGAAAGGCCCTGCCATTGTTCTAGCATCTGACTCCCAAGGTCCTTCACACAACACAATCAAGAAAGGCTCAATGATTGTTGGGTACCTGCCCAATTTGATTGTTAAGAGTAACTGTTTCACCTCTTAAAGACCTTGAGCTTTTGGCTTCACAAACTCTAAATCATGTAACATAATTTATTTGAAGAGGGTTGTTGCCCAATAATGCTGATCTCTTTTTTTCCCCACTCAGCAAATGGATTATTTTGTTCTCTCCTTCTCCCAATTAGCATCAATTGTGAATATCCTAATAGTGTGATTTGAGCAAGGTTAAACATGACATGCTTATCTTTTGTTCAAAACAATGCTGCTCTGACATTGCTATTCCTCACCTTAACTTGCATCAATAATTTGATTTAAACCAGCTGTTTTGGCTAATTCAGTAATTAGCGACTTGGCAAAGGACTAATCATATTGGGAGGTAGAAAAAATAACTCATATTTACATATGTAATGAAATTTCAGCATTGAAAAATTGTTCCAAAGAATGGTAGTATCTAATATGGAACTCAAATTCAGCAAAAAAATAACAATGAAAAAAAATTACTTAATGCTTTAGGACTTAAGATCCTTACAGCTGTATTTCTCTATTCTGTGAAGACCAAATGTGTGCCAGGCTCTGTGCCAAGTGCTTTACATACACTACTGTAATCCCCACAGTGACCCTAAAGGATAATTATTATCAGCTATACTTTACAGATAAGAAACTAAAGCCCTGGGACACTCAGTGTTTTTCCTAATGATAACTGATTCAGGTTCTGAACCAGGTAAGACCAATTGTCTAACTAAATTATGAATAATATAGTCAAAAATATTTTTAACAGAAATTCCAAAAATTGCTATACTATGATTTTAATTATCTGTAACTAATCCTTTAGCTTTATTAAAAAAGAAAGCTCTTTAACTTACTAATGGATAGTAAAGAAGAATTTAAAAGGCCCATATATTATCTTTCAGAGAGAGGAAATACACAGACAAGAGAAAAAAGCAAAGAATGTAGAGTCCACAGATGATGATTTTGTATAACTGTATCTGTAAGAAATTAGAATGTGCAGATTGGATTAACGATAGCAGCATAAGAGATAAGACAGAGGATTCCTCATAAAACTGCATATAATACAAAAGTATAATTAATAAACTAATCCTGAAAGACAAACAGGAAAGAGGACTGCACCACACTGCACACACCTGGAGAAAAGATCAGACCTCATGGAACAGGGTAACGCACCAAAGCTGTGGCCCAGCGGGACCCAAGCCCTTCTCCCACACCAGCTCATTGGCAGGAGGAAGAGAAATGGAGCAGGGAGGGAGTGTAGGCCTGGGATTGCTGAATACCTAACTCTGGAGATCTACTCTGGGAGCACAAACCTACATTTTATGGTGTTGCATGATACTCTTATGATTAAGGGATTGGAAAGCTAAGACAGGCAGAATTCCTGGAGAGACTGAGATTCCAGCTGCTTGTGGAAAGCAGGGATCCATATTTGGCTGCTCTGGGACAAAAGAAAGGTGGGCAGTCTGAGAGACTTCCTAATAAGGAAGCCCTTAGCAAGAGGGCTGCTAAAGGGGCAAGGATTGCACAGAGCTTACTGCTCAGGAAAAAGGACAGGTAGACAAATTGTCTGCATGCACTCTGCCCAGCAGGTTGGGAGCTTTCACGATCTTCAGGTGCTCCAGCTCCCTGACTGGCTACACAGCTCCAAGGACCTCCTCCGTGATACACAGCTTACTTCATCTTTCTCCTGGCAAGCCCCACCTGGCTCACAAACTGGCAAACCCTATCCTGGCATTAGGCCAGCCAGAGGAAAGATCTGTCTACAGCAACTACAAATGCAAAGCATAAAGGCTTATACCTGTGTGCTAGGCCCACTGGATCAGGCAGTGGAGACAGGCATAGCAGCCGGGAAGCAGAAAACAGCTCTTTCCTTCCCCCAGGCACCAATACCACTCCCCTGCAACCCTTGACATTGCTTCAGGGACTGAGCAGCTCCAGAGAGTAGAGCTTCTGGACACTAGAGGGCACCATATACAAATATGAAATGCCAAAAGAACCTGGTTCAGAGTAAAATTATTAATTCAACTCCTGAGAAAGATTTAAATGACATCAACCTCATGAATCTTCCTGAAAGGAAATTCAAAATAAAAATCATTAACATGCTCATGGAGGTCCAGAACGATATTCAAGAACTCAGGAATGAATTCAGGTTGGATATCCAATCATTGAAGAGCACAATGGAGGGTATTAAAAGCAGATTGGATATGCTGGAGGAGACGATAAATAAAATAGAAACAAGAGAAGAGGAATACAAAGAAGCTGAGGCATAGAGAGAAAAAAGGATCTCTAAGAATGAAAGAATATTGAGAGAACTATGTGACCAATCCAAAAGGAAAATATTCACATTATAGGGGTATCAGAAGAAGAAGAGAGAGAAAAAGATGGAAAGTGTCTTTGAGAAGGTAATTGCTGAAAAATTCCCCAATCTGGGGAAGGAGATAGTGTCTTAGGCCATGGAGATCCACAGATCTCCAAATACAAGGGACCCAATGAAGAAAACACCAAGACATATAGTAATTAAAATGGCAAAGATCAAGGATAAGGAAAGACTATTAAAAGCAGCCAGAGAGAAAAATAAGATCACATACAAAGGAAAGCCCATCAGGCTATCATCAGACTTCTCAACAGAAACCTTAGAGGCCAGAAGGGAGTGTCATGATGTATTTAATGCAATGAAGCAGAAGGGCCTTGAACCAAGATTACTTTATCCAGCAAGATTATCATTTAATTTGAAGGAGGGATTAAACAATTTCCAGATAAGCAAAGGCTGAGAGAATTTACTTCCCACAAATCATCTCTACAGTGTATTTTGGAGGGACTGCTATAGATGGAAGTGTTCCTAAGATTTAATAGCTTTCACCAGAGGTAATAAAACTACAGTGAAGAAAGTAGAACAGCTAATTACTAAGAAAATGCAAAATTAAATTAACTATCCCCAAAGTCAATCAAGGGATAGACAAAGAGTACAGAATATGATACCTAATATATAAAGAATGGAGGATGAAGAAAAAAGAGGAGGAAAAAAAAGGAACCTTTAAATTGTGTTTGTAACAGCATATTAAGTGAGTTAAGTTGACACTTAGATAGTAAGGAAGTTAACCTAGAACCTTTGGTAACCACGAATCTAAAGCATGCAATGGCAATAAGTACATACCTATTGATAATCACCCTAAATGTAAATGATCTGAATGCACCAATCAAAAAACAGAGTCACTGAACAGATAAAAAAACAAGATCCATCTATATGCTGCTTACAAGAGACTCACTTTAAACCCAAAGACTAAAAGTGAAGGGATGGAAAAAAATATTTCATGCAACTAACTGGGAGAAAAAAGCAGGAGTTGCAGTACTTGTATCAGACAAAATAGACTTCAAAACAAAGAAAGTCACAAGAGACAAGGAAGGACATTACATAATGATAAAAGGGCCAATCTAACAAGAAGATATAACCATTATAAATATCTATGCACACAACATAGGAGCCCCTACATATGTGAAACAAATACTAACAGAATTAAAAGGGGAAATAGAATGCAATGTATTCATTCTAGAAGACTTCAACACTCCACTCACCCTGAAGGACAGATCAACCAGACAGAAAATAAGTAAGGAGAAAGAGGCACTGAACAACACAGTAGAACAGATGGACCTAACAGACATCTACAAAACCCTATACCCAAAAGAAGCAGAATACATATTCCTCCCAAGTGCACATGGAACATTTTTGAGAATAAATCATATACTAGGCCACAAAAAGAGCCTCAGTAAACTTAAAAAGATTGAAATTGTACCAACCAGTTCCTCAGACCACAGTTCCTCAGACCACAAATACTAGAAATGAATTATGCAAAGAAAATGAAAAATCCCACAAACACATGGAGGCTTCACAACATGTTCCTAAATAACCAATGGATCAATGACCAAATAAAAAGACAGATCGAGCAATATATGGAGACAAATGACAATAATTCAACAATGGCAAAAATCTGTGGGATGCAGTGAAGGCCTTGCTAAGAGGAAAGTATATTGCATTACAAGGCTACCTCAGGAAAGAAGAAAAATCCCATATGAGCAGTCATAACTCACAATTAATGAAACTAGAAAAAGAAGAACAAATGAGGCCCAAAGTCAGAAGAAGGAGGGACATAATAAAGATTAGGGCAGAAATAAATAAAATTAAGAAGAATAAAAGAATAGAATCAATGAAAGCAAGAACCAGTTCTTTGAGAAAATAAACAAAATAGATAAACCCCTAACCAGACCTATCAAGAAAAAAAGAGAGTCTACTCACATAAACAGAATTAGAAATAAGAAAGGAAAAATCACTACGGACACCACAGAAATACAAAGAATTATTAGAGAATACTATGAAAAATTGTATACTAACAAACTGGATAACCTAGAAGAAATGGACAACTTTCTAGAAAAACACAACCTTCCAAGACTGACCTAGAAAGAAACAGAAAATCTGAACAGACCAATTACCAGCAATGAAATTGAACTGGTAATCAAAAATCTACCTAAGAACAAAACCCTGGACCAGATGGCTTCACTGTGGAATTTTATCAAAAATTTACTGAAGACCTAATAGCCATCCTCCTTAAAGTTTTACAAAGAGTAGAAGAAGAGCGAATACTTCCAAACTCATTCAATGAGGTCAGCATGACTCTGATACCAAAACCAGGCAAAGACACCACAAAAAAAGAAAATTACAGACCAATATCCCTGATAAACATAGATGTGAAAATACTCAACAAATAATTAGCAAACTGAATTCAAAAATACATCAAAAAGATCATCCATCATGAACAAGCAGGATTTATTCCAGGAATGCAAGGATGGTACAACATTCAAAAATCCATCAACATCATACACCAACCACATCAACAAAAAGAAGTATAAAAACTACATGATCATCTCCATAGATGTTGAAAAGCATTTGACAAAATTCAACATCCATTCATGATCATAACTCTGAATAAAGTGGGTATAGAGGGCAGGTACCTCAACATAATAAAGAACATATATGACAAACCCACAGCCAACATCACACTTAACAGCGAGAAGCTGAAAGCTTTTCCTTTAAGATTGGGGACAAGACAAGGATGCCCACTCTCCCCACTTCTATTCAACATAGTACTGGAGGTCCTAGCCATGGCAATCAGACAACACAAAGAAATAAAAGACATCCAGATTGGCAAGGAAGAAGTTAAACTGTCCCTGTTTGCAGATGACATGATATTGTACATAAAAAACCCTAAAGAATACGTTCCAAAACTACTAGATCTAATATCTGAATTCAGCAAAGTTGCAGGATACAAAATTAATATGCCAAAATCTGTGGCATTCCTATACACTAACAATGAACTAGCAGAGAGAGAAATCAGGAAAACAATTCCATTCACAGTTGCATCAAAAAGAATAAAATACCTAGGAATAAACCTAACCAAGGAAGTGAGAGAACTATACTCTGAAAACTATAAGACACTCATGAGAGAAACTAAAGAAGATACCAATAAATGGAAACACATCCTATGCTAATGGATAGGAAGAATTAATATTGTCAAAATGGCCATCCTGTATAAAGCAATCTACAGATTCAATGCAATTCCTATCAAAATACCAACAGCATTCTTCAACAAGCTAGAGAAAATCATTCTAAAATTCATATTGAACCACAAAAGACCCCGGATGGCCATAACAATCCTGAGAAGGAAGAGTAAAGCTGGGGGTATTATGCTCCCCAACGTCAAGTTCTACTACAAAGGCACAGTAATCAAGACAATTTGGTACTGGCACAAAAACAGACCCATAGACCAATGGAACAGACTAGAGAGTCCTGATACAAACCCAACTGTATATGGTCAATTAATATATGATAAAGGAGCCATGGACCTACAATGGGGAAATGACAGCCTCTTCAACAGCTGGTGTTGGCAAAACTGGACAGCTACATGCAAGAGAATGAAACTGGATTATTGTTTAATCCCATACACAAAAGTAAACTTGAAATGGATCAAAGACCTGAATGTAAGTCATGAAACCATAAAAATCTTAGAAGACAACATAGGCAAAAATCTCCTGAATATAAGCATGTGCATCTTCTTCCTGAATGCATCTGCTCGAGCAAGGGAAACAAAAGCAAAAATGAAGTCATGGGACTACATCAATCTAAAAAGTTTCTGTATGGCAAAGAACACCATCAGCAGAACAAAAAGGCATCCTACAGTATGGGAGAATATATTTGTAAATGACATATCCAACAAAGGGTTAACATCCAAAATATATAAAGAACTTACATGCCTCAACACCCAAAAAGCAAATAACGCGATTAAAAAATGGGCAGAGGATATGAAGAGGCAGTTCACCAAAGAAGAAATTCAGATGGCCAACAGACACATGAAAAGATGCTCCACATCACTAATTATCAGGGGAATGCAAATTAAAACCACAATGAGATATCACCTTACACCAGTTAGGATGGCCAGCATTGAAAGACTAAGAACAACAAATGCTAGTGAGGATGCGGAGAAAGTGGAACCCTCCTGCACTCTCAGTGGGAATGTAAGCTAGTTCAACCATTGTGGAAAACAATATGGAGGTTCCACAAAAAACTAAAAATAGAAATACCATTTGACCCAGGAATCCCACTCCTTGGAATTTACCCAAAGAATACAACTTCTCAGGTTCAAAAAGACAAATGCACCCCTATGTTTATTGCAGCACTTTTTACCTTAGCCAAGATATGGAAGCAGCCTAAGTGTCCACCAGTAGATGAATGAATAAAGAAGAGGTGGTGCATATACACAATGGAATACTATTCAGCCATATGAAAGAAACATCCTACCATTTGCAACAACTTCGATGCGTTGAAGGATATTATGCTCAGTGAGGTAAGGCAGGTGAAGAAAGACAAGTGCCAAATGATTTCCCTCATTTGTGGAGTATAACAACAAAGCAAAACTGAAGGAACAAAATAGCAGCAGACTCAGAGACTCCAAGAAGGGACTAGTGGTTACCAAAGGGGTGGGGTGTGGGAGGGCGGGTGGGGAGGAGTAGAGAAGAGGATTGAGGGGTATTATGTTCAGTACATATAGTGTGGGGGATCAGGGGGAAAGCAGTGTAACACAGAGAAGGCCAATAGTGAATCTGTGGTATCTTACTACACTGATGGACAGTGACTGCATTGGGGTATGGGTCGGGACTTAATAATATGGGTAAATGTAGTAACCACAGTGTTTTTTCATGTGAAACTTTCATAAGAGTGTATATCAATAATACCTTAGTAAAAAAAAAAAAGAAATTAGAAAGCTAAGGGCCAGATTAAGAAATGATGAGGTTGACCAAATCATCCTATTATAGAAACAAATGATATTTGGTTATTTAATTTCTACTCAAAATATTTCTTTCTGAATAAACATTTGGTAATTTGAAAAACCATTTAGAAAATAAATACATCTCAATCTCACAACACATAGGTAACTTGCTAATATATTTATTTCCATTAAGTAATTTTTCTATATATATTAACATATTTAAGTATATTAATTTTTGTAAGTTCAGGATTGTATATAAATGTGTTTTTGTATGTATAGATATATCTGTGTGTGTATGTGTATGTGTGTAGATACATGTATCTGTAGACATGCATGTGCATGTGTACATGTATGTATTGCATATATATTTGTGTGCATGTGTACTATTATTTGCATATATGTGCATTCCATATGTGCATATATGACCAACTGTGTGTTTTTGTATAGCTGTGTTTATCAGTACACATGCACCTTTGTATATTCAAATATATGTATGTGTATGTATGTATCTGCATATCTATATAAGCATTTGTGTGTGTGCATGTGTTTGTGTTTGAGTGCCTGCATATCTGTGTGTATATTTTCACCTAAAACAATCCATAGTACTCTCATTGGCATTTAATTCTAAAGAGTTTGTAATACCGGTTTTTCTTTATTCTTTTTGTTCTTGTATATTTCTGTAGTTTTATGATCCATAGGTTAAATAATCAAGTAGTTTAAAAGGCTTCTTAGAGAATTTCCTTCTCCTTACAAGCAACAAATTTAAGTCAATGAGCTGAATCTTCCATTATTTGACTTTATGTATGTAAAGGCCACATTCACACTTTCATAATCTCAAATATTTTTTCTAAAATACTATATATTACTTTCCCAAATTTAATATGGAGGTTTATCTGTTTTTCATCCCAACACCACTTACTTTCACTCTAGAAGTCCACAATTTCCCAGTATACTTTAATTTTGGTTAGATCAGAAGTCATGCATGCTTGGTATCCATGTAAACACTATTTACCACTAATTACTTTTCCTATCTAACCAATATACTGCTTTTCTTTAACTTATTTTCCATGATCTTATCTTTATTTCAAACTCTTCTAGTTTTTATATATACTTGTTATAATTGGATTACTGTACATGGATTGTCCATAGTTCATAGTTTATATCCAAGCACATAGATACGAGTTCTTCACTTTTATAATTCTTCATTTTTTTACTTTATACAGTAAATGAAGTCATATATTGACATATATGCAACATATGTATACGTATATGACATAAAAGCAACATGTATATACATATGTATATATACATATGTATATATACTGGATGACATTTGTGAGACTTCCTTTGGGACCTAAATTATGGTGAGTTTGAGTGAATTTCTGATCTCTCTAGAAAAATAAGTTTATTCTCTATGCTTTTGCTATAAAGTACTATTTTATCTATTAGATAAATCTTGACAGCTATGTTATTCAAGTTCTCTGTAGTCTGTCTTACTTTTATCTATATAACCTATCAATTCTGAGAAAAGTATGTTTAAAAAAATCACTCTCATCATCGCTGTGCTAGTTTACTTTTTACATTTCTAACAAATTTTCCAATATATATTTTATCACTATCATATTATGGTTATAATAAAGTCTTGATTATACATGTTGTCACTATAAAATATCTCCTTGTTCTTTAATCTGTCTTTTGGTTAGCTTTGGAAATGTTCTTCTTTGTTCTTTTTTCTGACTTTTAGTTAACTTTGGATTTATATATCTTGTTCAGTTTCAACGGTTTTTAAAACAGCTTTATTGAGGTATAATTTACATATGCGGGGGAGGGACTTGCTAGACTAGTATTGCTGCCTGAAACCTAGACCCGCATGGGGGCCAAAGCTAATGTCCTTTCCAAAGGTGGGAATGTCTGAGCGCAAATGGAGAGAAGATGAAATAGTAGCTGAGGATAAGGGAATGAATAAGTGGGTTATGTAGTGAGAGAAACCCCATATTCCATGAACACTTTGAAAGGCTCAGGACAAGAGATGATATTGTCTTAGCTTAGTTTAGTTTGCTAATTAACAAACTTAGCTCAGTTATACCAGAAGTCTTAAAGGGTGGGGCCATATATTGGTAACAACACCTCTGCTTTTGGAATTGGTAAGATCAAATGTAAGCCTGTGAACTCCCTAACCCTGGGAGACATTTTCAAATGATATATGATGATGGATTGGATAGCTATTAAAGAGTGAACAGGATTCTAATAATGTGCCAGTACCTTTGACTTCTATGATTTGCTATAAGGAATCCATGTTTGAAGACCAGGGGGTGAGCTGCAATATTGTTAGTTATAAGAAATATATATTTGGTCCCTGTCCCTATTTCTGGCTCTGTTACAAGTCCTGTGCCATCTTTACCCCAGATATCCTAAAACTCTTTGAATTTCCTTTGTGAGGAGAGTGGCCAAAGTGTCTTTTATTATGTTAATGGAGTGACATTCCGACCTCACCTAAAGATGGGGGCTGGTTGCAAGAAGGATCAACCATGTGAACAGATATTTGTGACTTGCAGTCCCAACCCCTGGACCTCCAGGGTGGGGAGAGGGGCTGGAGGTTGAATTACTTGCCAATGGCTAGTGATTTAATCAATCATGCCTATGTAATGAGCTTCCATAAAAACCCAAAAGAACAGGGTTAGGAAAGCTTCCAGGTTATGAAGACATGGAGATTCAGAGAGAGAGGCCCAGCCCACTTGGAGAGGGCATGGAGGCTCTGTGCCCTATCCCCATACCTTGCCCTATGCATGGCTTCCATCTTTTATAATAAACCAGTAATCTAGGAAGTAAAATGTTTCTGAGTTCTATGGGCCACTTTAGCAAACTAATTAAACCCAGGGAAGGGGTTGTGGAACCTCTCATCTGTAGCCTGTCAGTGAGAAGCACAGGTACAACCTAGCTTATATCTAGTGTCTGAAGGGAGAAGTGGGGGTGGGGGTGGGAAGGGTGCCAGAGAGAGGCAGTTTCCCCTCATCTTTATTTCAACTTTCTGCTACCCTATAGTTTCTGTAGGATCACTATTATCTCTTCTCTACCTATTTGGTAGAACTGTTCAATGAAGATATTGTGGGCCTAGACTTATATTTTTGGAAAATTTTCAATTACTAATTCAAATTCTTTACATGTCAGGTATCTTTTCAGTTTGTGTTTCCTCCTGAGTCATTTTGGTAATATGTGTCTTTCTAAGATTTAGTCCATTTCAACTAAGCTGCCTAATTTTTTTGCTATAAAGTTAATAGTATTCGCTTATTGCTCTCATAGTCCTAATAAAGAACCCTATTTTTGTAGGATTCGTAGTAATACTCTTTCATTACTGATTTGGTAGTGTATGTCTTCTTACTTTATTTCCTAGCCAGTCTAGTTAAAGTTTTGTTGTTTCTATTTTTTTTTTTTGTACCTCTGATCCTTATTTGGTACCTTTTTTCATGTTAAGTCTGTATTTTCAAGTGTATTGTTTTAATTCCTCTGTTGTTTCATTTTTTACTGCATTTTTATTATTTTCTGAATGTTGCTCTAGGAATTACAATATATACCTTTTCTTAGAACAATTTCAGATTAGTACTAACTTAATTTCATTATAAAATAGAAAATCTGCTTCAGTATATCTCCATTTCCCATCCCCTTTTGCAATATAGATACAGTTGACCCTTGAACAACACAGAGCTTAGGAGCACGGACCTCCCCTCTCCCCACCCCAACACAGTTGAAAAATCTGTGTATAACTTTTGACTTTCCCACAACTCAACTAGTAATAGCATACTACTGATGGGACCTTAACAATAACATAAACAGTGGAGTCACACATATTTTGTAGGTTACAAATATTATATATTGTATTTTTACAATAAAGTAAACTAGAGAAAAGAAAATGTTTTTTCAAATTGTCACAAATCTCTAAAAATTCTTCTAATATATTTATTGAAAACCAATCCATGTGTAAGTGGACTTGCGCAGTTCAAACCCATATTGTTCAAGGCTCAACTCTGCATGAATCTTGTGAGATATATATATATATATATATATATATATATATATATAAAGTGCACTATTTGTTTCTTCTCTCACCTCATGATGGCAGGTAAGGCCCTCTAATAAATTTTTAAAGTTCAAGTCATGGTACATTTTAATTCTGTTTTAAAGTTGTTGGGTCCTTTTACAAAGTAATTTCTATCTCTTTATTGATATCTTCTCTTTTACAGGTTTCTATCATACTTTTCTTTAACTCTTTAATCATGGTCTTCTTTACTTCATAGAACATTTTTGTACTAAGCTGCTTTAAAGCATTTTCCTTCTACGCACAACATCTAATTTCCCTCAGAGACAGTTTTTTTACCAACTGTGATTCTTCTGTGTCTGAGCTATGCTTATTACACTTTTCTGTTACTCTGCATGTCTCATAAATTATTTTGCAGAAACTGGACCTTTAGGTAATACATTTTAACAATGCTAGATTCTGAACCCCCTGGGGTATTTACATTAATGTTCTTTACGTTTTTTATTGTTTTTTTCTGGGACTTGCCTGGTCTAATTCTGTAGAGTCTGTGTCCCCTGCAGGGTCAGTTCTCAGCTCATTCATATTTATGCTTGCTTTAATTTTTAAGCATAGCTTCCTAGGGCTCACATCGGGATCAGCAAATCTGAATAGTGAGACAATGATTGGTTAGCCATTTTGCTCAAAAACCCTAAGTTAATAAGTCTTCTATCATTTGCTTACAGATATCTGGATGTTACATAAAATATTTAAAGTGTGGGCAGTCTGAGAACATGCCCGTTTTTTTTCTTCTTGGTCTTTCTCATAGCTCATAGCTCTTCTGCATGTGTACAGGACCTCCTTTCAACCAAGGGTGTGGAGAGAGGTAGGGCCCTCTCCATTCTCTCCTGTGCAGGCACAGTCTTGAAATGCATGCTGCCTTCCCAAATGCTAGGGCTTTGCGGGAACTAATGTAGGCTCACCATGGCTGTCTCAGTTCTCTGATCCCCTTGTTAGATTTCCAGCTTGTCTGCTCGTCTGTTGCTTGGCCAAACCAGCAGTATAAGTACAGGCTGCAATGTCGAACTTACCTATCTTTTGCCACCAAGATCACCATTGTTTCAGACTCAGAAAAGTAGATTTTCTTCTTCCTCTCCTCCAAATCAAATCAGCCTTATCCAAAATGGGTCTATTATTTTTCACAGCATTCCTGGCCCTTGCAGAACTACCACACCCATGGAGCTGGGAGAGCAGCAAGGTGAAACTCTTGTTCTATTTAGTTCATGCACTAGTGTATTCTGTGAAGTCTGGTGTCAGTCTGTCTATTGCTTTGAGGTGTTTTTTCTTTTCCTTTTATTGTGCATTTTGACCACATAGTCCTTTGAGGCCCATTCTGAAAATTTTCAAAAATTTCCCAATGTGAGATGATATATTTCTTCATCCTTCTCATCACTCAAGGAGTCCTATCAGTGTAAAGACCTGTACTGATTTCAGTCTTCAAGCTATTCTGCCATTCATTTAAGAATTTCCTTCCTGTTTGCTCTCCAGTTTTTTTCTGAAAGGCCTAATAGATGGGTGTGGAAGCATCAAGTTTTTCAATTTTTTATTTAAAGTTTCCAGATCTTTATTTTTGTCTTTTATTTTTTATTCTAAAAGAATTTCTCAATCCATATTTCTGTGTTAACGATTTGCTCTTCAGTGTGCCTTTGCTATTTATTCCATTGATTTTGAAACTATACAATTACAGTTTTCCAAGGTCACTATTTTATTACATTTAATGACAAGGTAGATATACTTTTATGATACAATATCAGTTCTTAAATCTTATTTCTTAAAGGTCTCTTTTTCTTATTGTATTACATCTGCTTGCCTCCTTTTATTTATTTTTTATCAAAGTATAGTTGATATACAATCTTATATGGCCTCAAGTATACAACGCAGTGGTTCAACAGTTACCCATATTGTTAAATCCTCACCCCTACTAGTGCAATTACTATCTGTCAACATAGGGGGGTGTTACAGAATCACTGGCTATATTCTCCAAGTTATTCTATCACCCCTGTGACCAACCCTCTTTTTAATCATATCAATTTTTTTCAGGTATGTTCTGGTCTTTTATATGTGTTCTCATCTTGTTTTTTAGATCCCTTGTAAGCAGTGTGTGTGACTGCTGTAACATACTGCCATCCTCTTTTAGTGGCCATGGGGAAGTAGTGGAAGGCAGCATCCAGCAGTGTACATAAATACCTAGTTTTCAGTGAGTAGTGAGGACCATCTTCCTGTAATTTCCAGTGTTCCAGGAAACTACCTTGACTTCCAGGCCCCACACACCCACTCTCTATTGCAGTCTGGTGTGGATGCTTTGAGATCCAGGGCTTTGCACAAACGGCATTAGGAGTAAGGAGTCAGGCAGTCCGCACAGCCATATGTGGTACTGCCAACACCCAGCCTGAGTGGTTCCGTGGTTCCTTCTAGACCCTGTGGTCCCTCTGTCCCATAGCTTGGGAAACCTTGCCCACTCTCCTAATTTTTATCTAATTCTTCCCTGGGTCTCTTATAGGCTAATTTTTGCACCAATAAAATCTTGCAGGGAATTCTCACAATATCTGGTGTACTAAGACTACACTTTCTTTTCCACTTTAACCTACCAAAGGCTGTCATAGATTTAATTTTTTTTAAAAAATGTTTTCCTGTGAATTAGAAATGTGTTATCTGCCAAAACTACGTATTATTATATAGTCCATTTTTAATGGAAGTATAGTTGACATAATATTATATTAGTACATAGTCCTTTTTTTCTACATTACATAATATTGGGGAAATTTCTGTCCCATTATTGAACCACCAAAAGTTAATACATTGACTGGGAGTTAATAAATGCTGAATGAGTGATTTATTTCCAGGAACAAGTAATTTTAGTCTTGACATAATTTATAATTTATGTACATATAAAATTTGACATTTATTTAATAGTTAGAAATTTCAGTTGTTTCTTAAATTTTACTATGATGTTCCAGTTAACATTCTCTGTCTCTCCATGTTGTCTTCTAAATAATATCTTTATGACTTTTTCCAATTCTATAGTTCTGTTCGCAGTTTTGCTTAGCCTCCTATTTCATGTTATTCTTTTCTATATTCAAATGTCCATTTCCAGGAGTGTGTTTGTTATTTTTAAACTCTAATTTTTCATTTTGATAGATCTTCGCTTCTTACCTATAATCTTTACACCCTCTTTAAGTTATTCAAACAGTTACAATATTTGTGTCTACATCCACCTAGTCCTGAAGCCTCCGAGGGTATTCTTCTCCTCTCTATTGTTTTTTCTTACTTCCTTTCATTCTGCCTTATGTAGCTATTTGTTTGTTTTCATTTGGCTTCTAATTATGAGCTCAGATATCCTTAACATTTTGCTCATGGGAATTATTTGAGGTGCTGGATGAAGGTGAATTACCCTTGAGAGTGTTTATATTTGCCAACTTGGAACCATGCTACCCTGCATTCTCAGCTTACAGTGTAATTACCACCCTGGCAATGTAGATATGGGCTGTAACTCACAGGGTCTACCTACTCCCAAGAAAAATGATTTTCTGTTGTGTCCAGCACTAAAGATTTAGATGTAAATTCCTTCTTTGATTTATTTAAACATAGAGTATTTGTGCTTAAATACAATGATTCCAGAAGTCCTTGAGTGTAGTGGGGCAGCTGACTTCTTTCTAGTCCATCCTGACATGTGGACCCTCCTACAGGAGACTCATTTGAAACTAAAAACAGGTTTTTGTCTGTTCTTTTTAAGTCCTGTACCCTGGACCGTAAGGCCACAAAAACAAAACTCAAGGCCACTAGGATTCAGCAAATGATTTAAATGCAAAAGTTGCTTATTACTGTGTATTCCCCCACTGACATTGTGTTTGACCTCTAGGATTTCTTATTTTCTTATCTCCCCAACAATACATTTTCTTTTTTTAAACCAGAATCTTTAACTGTTTTCATTAGAAGGGTCTGCCAAGGTTTCTATTTTAACATACTGCTAGGGAAAGAAGTTGCTATTTTTCTAATCTGCAAGACAAAAATACTATTAAAATCAATGAAATGATATGCTCTAAAAGGAGAGCACACTTCATGAGATACAGCATCCCTTCACCAGCTTGTATACTGTTGTTTGTGCTCCTCTACTCAAACTATCCTCTTCACACCTTCTTAGCCAAGTTTCAACCATCATCAATGCTCAAGTTCAATCTCTGACTTAAGGTCTGTCTGAATATTGTGGCCAGGATTAATTTTACATGTTTCTTGATCACATGTCAGATATATAAATATGTCATAGGATTTCAAATTAGATTATGAATTAATGTCTCTGTTTTACATGCAGAGAAACTGAGCCTCAGACAACCTAAATTAGGAAGCACAGAAATGGATGTTTCACTCTTTCTGCTGATCCCTACCTTGAGGCTGCAATAACACAGAACACCCAATCTGACTTATTTCTTTGCTGATCATTGTATCTCCAGGATGTAAACAGTTGTTGTTCTTAAAGGTAACTCAGGATAGAGGCAGCTTAAACCACCAGACTGTATTTATTAGGAACCTCATCACAAGGGACCCCACAACATGCAATCTAAGTAGGCCTGTTTCACATCCTACTTCAACAGTGGAACAGAGACAAGTGTCACCCAAAGGGCTCATTGCAGGATCTTGACACTTTATGGTTCTGAAAAGCTGTCCTTTTAGTGAATGAGGCTAATTTTTTTTAAGGCTGTGCCTCACCTTCTGGAGCAGGAGATACAGCTCAGCTTCAGCCTTCCTCTTTTCCCTACTCTTGATTCTGGGAGTCTCTGCAGAGGTGAGGTGATGTACCTCTCACAGTCTAGTGTGGTTTGGGGAATCTTGCTTTCAGTTAAACTGGTATTACTGACCCTGCTTTTATTTATTTATTTGTTTGTTTGTTTGTTTGTTTGTTTTCTTTTAAACAATAAACTTTTTTTATTGAAACATAGTTCATATACAATATTAGGTTAGTTTCAGATGAACAACTTAGTGATTCGGCAATTATACACACTATTAAATGCTGCCCATGGTAAGTGTAGTTACCATCTTACTAACTCTGCTTTTAAAAATCAAGAACATGTAAAGCAAAGTTTTGAAGACTTAATAGTGTAAAGTATATACATTTTACTTCAACTTCACATATCTGCCTATGGTAAGCTGCCCTGTTACTGAATTACTTTGTATAGACAGGATTCCTCGTGAGTATGTCCCTTCCGCTCTAGGTTCATATCTGTCTGTACCATGAAAAGGTTAGGACTAATAATCTCAGAAATCCCTCCAATTGGACACTTTTAACACCACATCATTTCCTTCTCCAGTCTACACATATTTGTTTGAGTTCCAGCTTCCTTTTGTTTCTTTCAGTCCTGTTCCTTCTATTACCCTAACCTATGTCTGCAACGTGAGAACAGGCACTGTCTGCTCCCTGCCATCTATTCCCCAGGGCACCTGTAACAATAGGAGCAGCTGGCAGGTGCAGGGAGTCCTCTCAGATGGATTCCCACGATAGGCCTGTGTCATGGGTCCCTGTTTCCTGGAGCCCTGCCCTCAGCCTCATACCCCACACTCCGTGTTCCTTTGGAAGCCAAACTGCATCAGGCTTTCCCGACACATATACCCGCATATTGTCAGGGTTTTGACCTGACCTGGCACCGCACGCCCATGCTCACATACCACCCACAGCAACCAGCCAGACAATACAAAAGAACAAACATCCTCATCAGGTCCTCTTGTATATCCATGTACACTTCATCCATATACCCATAACTGTGCTGTTTAAAAGTAATAACTGGCATCTACATACTCTGCCACAGTTTATAATTCACTTATGTGCACTTAATAACAATGCTATTTTTTCGTATTTATATTTATATAATATATACATTTTTATATATTTATACTTTCATAATTTATATTTATAATTTTTTATATTTACATTTATAAATACATAATATTTAGCTCTGCTTTCCAGTTGTAGAAAGTGGGGCTGAGAAAAAATAGATAAATTCCCACAGTCACACAACTATTTAATGGCTGAGGCAAGTCTGGCATCCCATGAACTTCTATGATCAGATCAAATCATCTTCTGGAATATTAGGCAACTCATAGAGTCTTGTTTAGTGAAAGATGAAGGGCAGGTTCCCTACCTCTTTGCCCCCAGCAGCCCTAGTACCCGGTCTGTGGCTTCTTTGGGTGATCAGGTTTAGGCATCTTAATTTGCAGGCTTTGGTGGAAGACTCAGAAATGAATGGGGCTGTGCCATGGTGTGAAGTGTGGGCATGACTCAGAAGACAGGTGGTAACTGATGTCTCAAATGGACAGGTTGCACCCCAGACTTCACAGTACAAGCTCGAGTCCCTGTCGGGTACGAGGTAATTTTTAATCAGGATTCAATGTAGATACAGCAAGAGCCCTTGTCTCTTTTCAACCTTCCCATATTCTGATCACAAGAAATTACCTAAAGGAATATTTAGAGGCAAAGGAGTCTCAAATTTGCTCATTTGGAAATAGAAAAGGGCCAGGGGACTTTTAAAAATAGAAGTTTTCTTTCATATTAACAAAAAACAAAAAACAAAAACAAAACACCTAATGACCTACTGCCTTGGTCTGTTCAAGTTGATATAATAGGGTACCACTGACTTGGTAGCTTATAAACAACAGAAATTTATTTCTCATAGTGTGGAGGCTGGGAAGTCCAAGATCAGGGCACTAGCATACTTGCTTCTGCTGAAACCTACTTTCTGCTTCATAGGTGTAGATGTCCGCAACCTCACAAGGTCGAAGGAGTGAGGGAGCTCTCTGGGGTCACTATTAAAAGGGCATTAATCTCATTTACTAGGGCTCTACCCTCATGACCTAATCTCCCAAAGGATCCATCTCCAAATACCAAATACTCATTGGGGGGGATTAGTTTTAACATATGAATTTGGGGGGACACAAACAGTCTGTAGAAATTGTCTTATCTGAGAACAAAACAAAACAAAACAAGAAAAATGCAATGCAAAATTTATTATGAAAACCAAAAATGCAATTTTTGTTCTTGTTGTTGCAAAAGGCAGTTGAGTGGAACTGAAAAGTACTAGCTAGAAAAATGGAATAACAGCACAGTTTCATTTTTTGGAGTTTGTTTTATCACTTTCCCACACTCTGATTCTTCAGCCTGCTGGCTCAAGGATGTTACTTGTATGTTATTTCCAATCCCCGACTTCAAAATAATCTTAACTTTGTCCAAGAATATTTTTGTACATCTACAAAATGCCTGGCATTGCATCAGGCACTCAGCCTTTAGTTACCAAATTTATTTGTCAACATAATTCCTATGAAGCAGGTATAATTCCCAATGAGAAGTCAGGGGCTCAGAGAAGCCACTTGCCTAGGGCCATGAAAATAGTAAACATCAGAAAAGATATGAATTATATAATCTCAAAAGCTCTAAACCAGCGTCTCTCTGATAGATCAGGCCCCCACAGTTGTCAAAGGCCACCCACTCCAGCTTTCTCACACTAGAAATCTTAAGAAAATTTATGAGCAAGAATCTGTTATGCTCACTGTTTGCCTTCATCATATGTAATGCTGAGATATTTTTAGGGACCTTAGTTCTAAATATCAAGAGAATATGTTATGTCTTAATTTATCTGATTGCGAGTTAATTCTTACCTACAAGGTAAACACACAGAGTACTTTCTACGAGAATGTAAATCAGATCATCACTGAATGTTCAAGATTACTTATCCACACTGTCAATTTAATAAAAACAAGTTCTAATGTTTTTTAAGCTTATGAAACATGTCAAGCAGCATGATAAACACTTTTACGTGTTTTGCCTCATTCAAGTCTCCCAATAATGTTGTCACTACCTACATTCAATGGATAAGAAAAGTTAAGTATTAGAAAGTTTAAGTCAAGGGTAAAGCAAGGCACAAATCAACTTCAACTCCAAGGCCTGAATAAAACATTCATCTGCCTGAAAAAGAAGGAAATCAGGATTCACAGAACACATACACATTTTATCTCTGAGCCAGGATAAGAAAGCCAGCCTCTACATGCCATTGCCAAGTGTGCTCTGCCTTCGGGTATCTTAAGCTCCTAGGTATATCACCATTCAGTGGCCAACCACTAAGAGTCAGCCAATAAAAGAGGTGCTTCACGCTTGCTCATTTTAGGTTCCTGGCATGGCTGCAAGCCTCTTGGAAAGGCCATCGTTTAGAATGACCTATTCACAGTGCTAATTTCTGGCCTAAATAATAATAGTAATGATTGTAATAATAAAAATGATTGCTAACAACGATGATGCTATTGTTGATGATGATGTTATCACTACAGGTTCCATCCAAGGAGTCTTATTTCTCACAGAGTGAGTTGAGGAAAAATCAAATAGGAAATCCGTGATGCAAAGGCTTAGCTGGTAAATTACCATATGTGAATCTGCTTTGACTTTTGCATTTGCTGTAAGACAATTTAAATTCTAAATGGGACTTCAATCCAGAAAGTGTAAGATCTGAAATCTACACTATTGAAGTCTCACAACTAAGCTCTGATAAAAGCCTCAAGTATTTTGAAACTTAATGCACCATTAAGACCATTTCTGTTCCCATCTACCTATGTGGCCAGTTTTAATAGACAAGTTTCATTTTAGAAAAAGTAGGACCATCTTCCAGCCCTGAATGGCAGGCCTAGACTATGAGATTCTGTTGAAAATGCTATCTAGCCACAGTAGAATGGTGACCAATCTTAAAAACGGTTTTAAGGGAGCACCTCATTTGATCTTATTTTGACTGCCAGGCCTTATAATTCAGTTAGATGGAAAATTCAAGCTTGGCTGACACATGGTGGGGAAGAACGGGAATGTGCATGGCCCCTGCTGCTCTCTGTAATCTTTCTCAGGCTCCATTTCCATCTTAGATGAATATTTATTCTCTGGGAGATGTTATAAGCAAACCAGTCCTGCCTCAGAAGAAATAATTAATCCTCTGAAGATAAAAGCTAAGCTCTGAGAAAGAGGGTTGAGACTGAGCATCCCAAACCTAGAGACACAGGGGTGTGATACTAGGCAGTAAATCAGACATCAAAATACAGAATATTATAATAACAGAAAGAAAAGGCAAATGTCTTTTACTAAAAGGGCATTTCTTATCTCAAACTTCATATCACTGCTTAAAAAAAGGGAGCATTATTCATGCATCATGAAATGGCTCTTACATTTGCAAATTTTCAGTGGATAGAATGTTGCTTTTAATTATGATACAAAGCTGTACCTTTAAGAAGAGTAAGGTTTCATTCATTAAAGGTATATAAAAGAATGAGTGCAGGGTTAGATACCTAAGCAGTGTTATGCTGAGTGTCCTTTATCCCTTCTGTTTCAGAAAAGCCACTACTGATTTCCTGACACAACACACAGGGATCCTGTGCCATCTATATGTCAGATCACAGCATGTGGCTGCTGGGGCAGGACACTGATTGACATAAACCTAGCAATGTAAACAATCCTCAGGGCCCAACCTCCAGCAAGGCTCAAAGTGTTTGGACAACATCCTTATTATATGTTCACCAGCTTCTATTCACATCCCTCTAAATCCAGAGCTTACACACACTCAAGTGGGTGGCTAATACATTAGCTAAAATACATTTGCACCAAACTTCTCAGAAATGACCCAGTCCTGCCTCTTACAACCACATAGAGCAAACCCAATCCTGCTTATATATATGGCAGACTCTATAAAGTTACTTGGACTCCTGTCACCAGTACTCTTGGTTACTATGGCTTGGAGATTCAGGGCTGGAAAGGCCCCTACTGGGAGCATTTTTCTGTAACATCCAACCATGGGTAGTCCATTAATGAAACGATTATTTGGCACTACCTCTGTGCCATGCCTCCTGAGTCTTTAATAAGACTCTTTTAAATGAGCCTCCTTTAGTCATAACTCATATTTGTAAAACATTAACTTTTAACATAACTCCTTGGAAACTTTATGTCATTTAATATTCACAACAACCCCTTTAAAGATTACATTTCCCAAGGATGTGGAGAAAGAGGAACCCTCCCACACTACTGGTAGGAATGTAAACTAGTTCAACCATTATGGAAAGCAGTATGAAGGTTCCTCAAAAAACTAAAAATAGAAATACCATTTGACCCAGGAATTCCATGCCTAGGAATTTACCCTAAGAACAGAGGAGCCCAGTTTAAAAAAGACATATGCACCCCTATATTTATCATAGCACTATTTACAATAGCCAAGAAATGGAAGCAACCTAAGTATCCATCAGTAGATGATCGGATAAAGAAGATGTGGTACATATACACAATGGAATATTATTCAGCCATAAGAAGAAAACAAATCCTACCATTTGCAACAACATGGTTGGAGCTAGAAGGTACTATGCTCAGTGAAATAAGCCAGGCAGAGAAAGACAAATACCAAATGATTTCACTCATCTGTATAGCATAAGAACAAAGCAAAAACTGAAGGAACAAAATAGCAGCAGACTCACAGAACCCAAGAATGGACTAACAGTTACCAAAGGGAAAGGGACTGGGGAGGGTGAAGGGGAATAAGGGGCATTATGATTAGCACATAATGTAGCAGGGGCACAGGGAAGGCAGTATAGCACAGAGAAGACAAGTAGTGACTCTGTAACATTTTACTACTCCAATGGACAGTGACTGTAATGGGGTATGTGGTGGGGATTTGATAATGGGGGGAATCTAGTAACCACAATGTTGCTCATGTGATTTTATATTAATGATACCAAAATGAAAAAAAATAAAAAATAGAAAGAAAGATTACATTTCCCATTTTTACATGTGAAGCAATAAAGCTTTGTAGCTCTGGGAGGAGGTGGCTCCCCACCTGGGGCAAATCCTCTATGAATTCTATGAGACCAAGGAAAGATAAGAATGAGAGGTTGGGAATGAAAGGTTTATTCTCCCCTCTTAGTCTCTCCTCACACCAAACCCCAACTGCTTTCTCTCTCTCCCTACTCACACTTGGCCACACTACCATACCAGGTAGAACTCTGTAGCTAGGTCCCCAGTGACTGGAGGGTACCTGACCAATTAGGTACCAGGAATAGAGGGGAGGAGAGAATGGGTACATCCTCTCCACCCCAGCCGGACCAGAAATCCAATCCCATAAACATGCAAACATGTTCATTATATATATGTATATAATATATACATATATATATAGGTACTGTTAAGGCCAGGCTGGAATGTTGGTCAGAAAATGCCATTTTCTTCACATGGGTTATAGCTTACTAACTTTCCCAAGGTCATTTAATTTTCAGCTTTTTGTTTCAACACACTTTTGTCTAGCTGTAAAATTTACGTTCTTAGGACTGTAGTGTGCTATTTCTACCTCCTCTAGCAAGAGAAAAACATCCTAAGGCTAAAGAAAAAAATCAGTAAATAAGCAAATAAAAAGCTCTTTCTTTCTCTCTCAGTATCTCTTTCTCTGCTTCCCTCTGTCTCTATCTTTATCTCTTTCTGTCCCTCTTACACATGCATACAGCTATTCACACTTGGACAGTCAAGAAGGTTACCAATATGCCATGAGAAGGGAGATCAAGAAGTTTTCTTATCACAAAATATATCTCAATGGTCCTATTTTATTGGGGCTTGAAGACTCTCTTATCTTACCATCATTTTTGAATCAGTGTGGTCTTTTGAACACATGCTGTCATTTGCCCAATAGTATATTAATGTGAAGGCCATTGGAAATGGGTCACCAATGCAAGGTCCAGTGAAACAAGGCCCAAGACAGGGGATGAGAAAATAAAAAGGTGACAGCAGTGGTCCTAAGGCATCTAAGGATGTCAGAGCCCCTAGAGATAAAGATATTCTTTGTAGGACATCATGAAATACTCACAAAACCACCATATAGACAAAGAATGATTTTAGGAGCTTAAAAGATGACTTCTATATTGGCAACACAAAATAGCCTACAATATCTATCGGCTTCCATTAAAATTCACTTAATATAAATGTTTATTTATTCACTTAAAAATATTTTTTGACCACCTCCATGTATTAGGTATTGTGCCAGAAGCTGGTGCCAGAGAGAAGTTATATCCCACATTCTCATACTTCAAGAGTAGATGGATACCTCAATAGCTATGTTAAAATGTGGAAAGTGGTAGGACAGGCTTCTAGGGGAGAAATAGCAGGGTCCCTTGGGTGGTCTAGGAGAGTCAGGATGAAAGTCTGGAGAGTCTGGAGAAAAGTTAAGCTCTTGAGGATGAGTAGGAATTATCCAAATGAGGGAAAGGGGACACGTTCACAGCGTTTATAGCTGGAGGTCAGAAACCTATGGGGGAAAAGATGACATAAGATGCTAGAGAGGAAAACAGGAGACAGGCCCCAAAGTATTTCATTCACATACAAGCAAGACAACAACAAGCTTTCTAACTTTCAAATGAGAGGAAACTGATTCCATTAGGGATGAACAGCAGGGAACACCTCTGGGGTACATGTCAGTTGCCCAGAGGATTGAGAAGGAATTTAGAGCTGAACAATAGCAAGAAGCCTCTGTATCCTCCAGGTGAAAGGAGCTAATGGAGGAGGCAGGGTTACAGGAGTCCAGGAGCGAGTATCAGCTGGTAAAATCAGGAACCATAGTGGCTCTTCCTGGCAAAAGCTAGAGCCACACAGCAGCTACCAGAAACACCTCAGGAGGCAGGAATAGAGGGAGAGAAGTACCCTGGCTTCTTTCCTTCTCCTACTCTCCAGTGAACCCTAGCTGCAAGTCCCATGGTGAAGGAGCCTGGGAGTGGCAGTCTCATGCAGTGGAGAGAA
Source organism: Manis javanica (assembly GCF_040802235.1). Taxonomy (NCBI): domain Eukaryota; kingdom Metazoa; phylum Chordata; class Mammalia; order Pholidota; family Manidae; genus Manis; species Manis javanica. Next base: position 69,549,462 of record NC_133162.1, read on the forward strand.
GATCTGGAAAAAAAGTGACCTGAGAATGACCTGGGAGGAGGCCATCTTTACCTTTATGCAAAGAAAGGTCATTGATGGGCTATTCTTTTTGTACACGGCAAGTACTCCTAACAGAAAATCAAGGGCAAGAATCAATGGTTAAGGGCAGTAATGGATGAAAAATTTTAAATTGAGACAATTACATCCATTACCTTGTGTACATTAACTTTGATGATCCTCGTTCCATTTTATCAGTAGAACACTATGGCAAGAACTGAGTAATACCCTGTTTCCTGAGCGGGGAAGGTCAGAACATGTATCAATGCAGAACTCAGGATGGTAATCACAGAAAACAGGGAGTAGATAATCAGGACTTGGGGAACTTGTACAGGAATGAGGATTGGAGAAGGAATCTACAAGGAGAGGCAAAAATAATAAGAATAAAGTTTATTTTTAATAAATAACCTGGCTGATTTTTATTTCCTCCGTGATGAAGCATTTTCTACCTACCCTGATCAACCCTCAGTCATCTTTGAATCTCTAGACTTCCAGTATCACAATGGAAGCTTCTAAAATGATGTAATTATTCCATATCAGCACAATCCGATACTGTACTCTCTAACCATGTGAGGCTACAGAACACTGGAAATGTGGCTAGTGTGCCTGAGAAACTAGTTTCTAATTTTATTCATTTTAAACTTGATTTAAATTTAAATAACAATAGATGGTCAATGGTTAGTGCACTGGCCAACACCACTGGGACACCTGTCAGTTTTGTGGAAATGATTTGGACAGTTTTTAAGTTAGACATACTATTCTTGTGCCAATACCAAATTGTCTTTGATTACTGTGGCTTTGTAGTAGAGCTTGATGTAGGGAAGCATAATCCCCTCAGCTTTATTCTTCCTTCTCAGGATTGCTTTGGCCATTCAGGGTCTTCTGTGGTTTCATATGAATTTTAGAATGATTTTCTCTAGTTCGTTGAAGAATGCTGTTGGTATTTTGATAGGAATTTGCCGGAGACCACAGGGCCCTCACCCACAAAATGGCGTACTTCCCACTTGTCTTCCGGGTCCTCTGCTCCCGCCGGCGCCAACCAAAGCCCAATCACCCCTCTACACCTTCCCGCCAGCGCCACCTAAAGTCCAATTGTCTTTTGACCCACCCCTTACTTGCTAACCTGTATAAATTGAGCCTGCAAACAATAAACTGTGCCAGCTTGATCAGACATCCTGTCTTGCTGGTCATTCTTTGTGTCCCTTGCTTGTTTCATTTCTGCAGGCGTCTCTGGCTACACTCCACGTTTGTCCCGTGGGTCGGGGCATACTGGTGCCCAACGTGGGGCACCGGGACTCCTGCTGAAACGTCTGCTCGAAGCCCTGGCCAGGCATTCATTTTAGTCATCGCACGGGTATTCACCTGATGTCGACTCTGCATTGAGGATCACTGTGGCTCACCCGTCCGTAATACAGATCCCGGAGAGGTGAGTAGACGTATCACCCAAGCAAGCATCTTAAATACCTCTTGTGAGTTCTCACTGATCCCCTCCCTCTAATTTGCTGCTGCGATTTATTCCTTGTTTTGTCCTCTGGTTGTTCCTCTCTGAAAACCTTGTGCTTACTTTGGGCTAATGGTCGTTCACCTCTAGGGCCTGCACAAGGGACTCTGACTACAGAGTCCCTGCCCTAGAGGGTCTGAGCAGGCAGATTATACCTGCCGGCCGTCCTACGTAAGCAAGGGCTCGTCTGAGCTGATGAGAGTGGCTCCAGTGGCTCAGGACATTGGTGTAGTCACCGCTGAATTGGAGAACTTCAAACTTACATAGAGCAGAAGTCCCAGCCATCTTAATGGGCAACTCACTGAACTCCCACGAGGTATTTCTTAGCAGACTCAAGGAGTACCTCAGGACACGAGGAACAAGAGTTAAGAAAAAAGATTTGAAACGTTTTTTTGTCTTTCTAGAAGATGTCTGTCCTTGGCTCCCTCAAGAAGAGACCATTAGTGAAAAGAAATGGCAATGCGTGGGCGATTGCCTTCAAGACTATTACAGAGTTTTTGGTCCAGAAAAAGTACCTGTGTCAGCATTTAGCTGTTGGAATCTCATTAATGATATCCTGCGTGTTCATCGCGAATGGCCCGATTTACAGAAAGTTGTTATTGAGGGAGAAAAAACCTTGAAATCCCGTTCTCGTACCCCTTCCGAAGCCTCCCGGCCAGCTTCCCCTTCTTTTAAAACACATCCTTCAGATCCCGCTACAAACCCTTCCCAGGACCCAAACGAACTCCCGCCCTTGCCAACAATTGAGTCTCTTTCTCCGTCCCCTCCCCTTGATAGTTCTGCCGATCCTGTTATTCCTCCCCCAAGTATTTACCCTACTCTCATCGACCTAAACCCTGATGAGCCCCTTAGTCCCGCTGATGAGGCCACTCTAGAGGAAGGGGCAGCGCGCCATAATAATCCTGACTGGCCATCTAAAGGCCCTGCTATTGTTCCTGCCGCCGCGCCCCACCCTCCAACTGTAAGCTGTTTTGTTGAGAGTAAAAGAAGGTTAATTGTTCTAAAATACAGCTATTTATTTAAAAGGAGACAGAGAGACAGAGACCGAGAGAGCAGTGTGGTGCCTTTTGTTGTGGCAGATCAGCTCGGCCTGCTGCTTTGGGGGAGGGTTGGGATGTTTAGAGATAAGGCGGGATAAACCCAGTCAAGCCCCAGGCAAGCCCAGGCATAGTTCTCACCGGCTTGTGTGCTTGGGACCATGGGGCAAATGAAGAATAAATTACTATATTCTTACAGATATAATCATGCTATGTGAAATTAAAGCAAGTGAGTCTTAATATCGAGAACACAGCAAAATTGGACGTTTGTTTTCAGTTAGAAAGACAAAGTACTCTTTAACTGTTAGTCTGCTCTTAATATTGAAAGACTGCAGAGTTCTCTAATTGTTTTATTAAAACAGTTTCTTACGCTTAAAGTCTTAATGAATTGTCTGAGTATTTAAGAAAATAAGATCTTAATATTAAAAAGACTAAGCTAAGTGTTGTTAACAACTATGTAACCTTCTGCATTTGCTTTTAAACTTTCTTATTATCATTCTGGTTAAATAATAAGTGTTATTTAATAACTATAATTCTATTTAGACAAGTGCCTTAAAAACTTTTGACAAACTTCCCAAGACCAAATTTAAAAAGTATTTTACCTCTCAATTAACTCTGGTATTTTCCAAAGGGCCCCTGGAACATATCAGTAGAATTTCTTCTTCTCATCAAAGAAAATATTTGACTAATTTGGCTTATTTACCTGATATATACTTACCTAAAAAGTGCTGTCAAAAGGAATAATGCTCGATTTTATTACTGAGTGTTTTAATGTCTGCATGTCAAACACGGAAAACTGAAGCCCACTAAATAATAGTATCTTTTTTTATTTGCAATAATGGCACTTATGTATGTGCATACTACAGAAGAAATGTATAGACACATGATAGAGGAAAACTTAGATGGAATGATATTGCTGATTGGTCTGTTAGAGATGGTGATCATTATGATATTTATAAAGCAGTTTTGTCCCGAGAAGATATTGGCAGTTATACTTGTGAAAAGCTTCAAAAAAGAACTCCTGTCATATTGTATAAGAGTAATTAGGTGTATTTAAATATATCACTCATTCCAGAAAATTATTTTTCCTCACCTAACTTGTAGTTACAACTACTCATGAGCCAAAAGTTGCACGTCATTCTTTTGTGTAGCAAGAAATTCCTCTATCAGTGAACTGTTAAAGAAGAATTTAATAGGCATAAGACTTTCTCCTATGGTGTTTACTAATACCTCAGGCAAAAAACATCACACTTCCCCCTAAAGTGCTTGCTCCTGATGCCCAATTAAATTTACCTGTTAATACTACTATAATTACTGATTGTGTATGTATTAATTGTACTCATGTGCCCTCTTATTGTAATTCCTCAATCATTGTAAAATGGTCTTCTAGATATAGACTTCCAAATGGTTGAGTATTTTTTTGTAATAACAAAACATATCAAGCCCTTTCTTCACACTATCAAGGTGTTTGTAAAGTGGGATGCATTCTTCCTGCTCTAATAGACCACCTGAATATAAGCGCAAGAAGCTTCTCCGAGCTCTGCCATCTGATTGTCATGAAAACTTGAAACTTTGAGATCCTGCCGCTGTTGGCAGCTGCAGCTGCATTCCTCCTGCCGGTTCCTGGACTTGTCATTAGAATGCAAAAGAGATATCTAAGCTGGCCTGTGCATATAGCAAAACAACAAATTTGACTGCTTCTGTATTATCTGAACTCAATCAAGAACTGAGAGAAGTGTGAGCTGCAGTGCTTCAGAATCACACTGCTGTGGACAGTCTGCTGTTAAAAGAGCATGTAAGATGTGAACAGTTTCCAAGAATGTGCTGTTTCAATTTGTGTGATTTTTCTCAAACTACCCAAAATCAATTAGATGATATCCATCATATTGTCAATAAGTTTTTACAAATGCCTAAGCTATCTAACTAGTTTTCTTAATTTCATTAGATATAACTAGTAATTGTAAGTCTGCCTTTGTTATGTATCTATATTCCTATTGTTAATGTGTATATGCAATTTAACTAGTAGTTTGTTAAAACCTATATTCAAGTTATGTCTTTCGACATGTTCAAAGAACCCCTGAATAGTGTCTGAGTTCACGCCTCTCTTAACCCTAAGCATTTTATGTATTCTATTGCTGTTACTAAGGCCTTATGTCCTTTGCAGCATGTGGAAACTCATCCAACAAGCCTTAAGAGACCTGCACTATTTGAAATTGCAGCCGGCCCCCCCACTTGTAAATCATAAGATCTAAAGTCAAGACTGGTAGTCAATGACGGGTAATTAAGAGGATATACCTGCAAGGATACAAGACAGATATAAGACCTCTGGTTAAAAGGGCCGATCTAATACTGGGGCAAGCTCCTGTATGTACAGGCCGATCCAGTATCAGGGCAAGCTCCCCTGAAAATACCAGGCCGACTCCGAAAGGAGGCAAGCTCCTGGAAACAGAGGCCAGGTATAAGACCTCTAAACCTAAGACAGGCACCGTCTACCCAGAAGATTAGTGGCTCAAAGCACCCTAAGTAGTGCTCCAACCCCTCCTAAAAAACAGAAAGGGAGGAGATGCCGGAGACCAAAGGGCCCTCACCCACAAAATGGCATACTTCCCGCTTCTCTTCCAGGTCCTCTGCTCCCACCGGCGCCAACCAAAGCCCATCACCCCTCTACACCTTCCCGCCAGCGCCACCTAAAGTCCAATTGTCTTTTGACTCACCCCTTACTTGCTAACCTGTATAAACTGAGCCTGCAAACAATAAACTGTGCCAGCTTGATCAGACATCCTGTCTTGCTGGTCGTTCTTTGCATCCCTTGCTTGTTTCATTTCTGCAGGCGTCTCCGGCTACACTCCACATTCGTCCCGTGGGTCGGGGCAGGAATTGCATTGAATCTGTAGATTGCTTTAGGCAGGCTGGCCATTTTGACAATATTAATTCTTTCTATCCATGAGAATGGGATGTGTTTCCATTTATTGGTATCTTCTTTAATTTCTCTCATGAGTGTCTTGTAGTTTTCAGAGTATAGGTCTTTCACTTCCTTGGTTAGGTTTATTCCTAGGTATATTATTCTTTTTGATGCAACTGTGAATGGAATTATTTTCCTGATTTCTCTCTCTGCTAGTTCATTGTTAGTGTATAGGAATGCCACAGATTTCTGCATATTAATTTTGTATCCTGCAACTTTGCTGAATTCAGATATTAGATCTAGAAGTTTTGGAGTGGATTGTTTAGGGTTTTTTATGTACAATATCATGTCATCTGCAAGACAGTTTGACTTCTTCCTTACCAATGTGGATGCTTTTATTTCTTTGTGTTGTCTGATTGCTGTGGCTAGGACCTCCAGTACTATATTGAATAGAAGTGGGGAGAGTGGGCATCCTTGTCTTATTCCTGATCTTAAAGGAAAAGCTTTCAGCTTCTTGCTGTTAAGTATATTGTTGTCTGTGGGTTTGTCATATATGGCCTTTATTATGTTGAGGTACTTGCCCTCTATATACATTTTGTTGAGAGTTTTTATCATGAATGGATGTTGAATTTTGTCAAATGCTTTTTCAACATCTATGGAGATGATCATGTGGTTTTTGTCCTTCTTTTTGTTGATGTGGTGGATGATGTTGATGAATTTTCAAATGTTGTACCATCCTTGCATACCTTCCTGGAATAAATCCTACTTGATCATGATGAATGGTCTTTTTGATCTATTTTTTCATTCAGTTTGCTAATATTTTGTTGAGTACTTTTGCATCTATGTTCATTAGGGATATTGGTCTGTAATTTTCTTTTTTTGTAGTGTCTTTGCCTGGTTTTGGTATTAGAGTGATGCCTGCCTCATTGAATGAGTTTGGAAATATTCCCTCCTTTTTTACTCTTTGGAAAACTTTAAGGTAGATGGGTATTAGGTCTTCACTAAATGTTTGATAAAATTCAGCAATGAAGCCATCTGGTTCAAGGATTTGTTCTTAGGTAGTTTCCCAGAGTAACTTTCCAAACCATCCAGGAAAACCTTCTCATTTGCATTTGGTTACATTTTCAATTTTGGGGTCATTTTATATATTTCATTTCCCTCTTTTTAAAGCTATACATTATACATTAACACACAGAAGACATAAGAAAATTAAAATGTTCTACAAACCCTTCAGCAGGAATTAAGATATAGTTACATATTTATACAAATCATTATAGGCTTTTTGAAATGGTCCTTTAAGAATAAAAAAAGATCATATTTTAAATACAATTTAGCATTCTAAATGTTTCATAACATTCTAACATACACATGTCTATGTCATTAATTATTCATTAAAATGTGATTTTTTTTTAATGATCAAAAAATATTCTATCATATACCAAACTGTGTGAACTACTCCTCTGTGGTTGCTATTTGTTTTTAAAATAAAAAGAAATATTTCTTAATTTATAACTCTTGACTTGGAATGGTTTTTGCTTTTTACAAAATACAACCTACCCTAAAGTTAATAAAAGGATAAAAGAGATTGACAAGTATAGAATATTTGCTATATAACAACCTTGTTATATATATTATTATCTCATTTTTAAGTCAAAACTAGAAGAACTCCTATGTGTAAATGATTCCAAGTTCATACTTTATATTAACAGGTCAAAGAAACAGAATGGTTTTAATGGAAGTATAATTCTAAAATAGGTGTGTCACCTCTTATAACTTACTCAACTCTCAGAGTATTCATATGGGCTGCTGTAGTAAAAGAGAAGCAAAGGGTTAAAAGTTATTTGGCCCTTGCTATTTACAAAACATAAAACCAAAATCTTTTCTTTTTTAATCCAATCCCTTCAGAAGATCGTCCTTGTCAAATGGGCCTTAACACATCAGTCGATCCCTGCAGCATTTCACTCTCCCTGGCAACCAGAACCTTTCTCCAACTGCCCAAAGTGTCAGTTTGAGTCGTTTTAATTAACAGGTGCAATTAGACTGGAGAAGATTATTTCTCTAAGTGCCAGTCAGTCCTGTTCTTCCTTTCACGGACTCCCAAACAAAGACTGCAGCTGATAGAGCTACAGGCAGAGTGATGTACAGCCTTCCGGCCAGTCATGGCAAGGATTTCAGGCTCAGCCTGGCTATAAACTAGGGAGAATCAGGAATGAACTTGGACAAATGGCACAAAAGTCCTTTAACACCTTTCCAAGAAACAATCACAGCCAGGGGTACCTCCAACTTCTGGGATTTCATTTCAGAGGAGGGAAGAGCTGGCAAGTTATTCTCTTCCTTTTAACAAAGGAAGTGGATTTTTGCAGGTACCCAGCTCTGTGAGGCCGTCAGTGCGCTCCCTAAATGGAGGGCCCTTTAAGATTGCAATATTTGGGGGAAAGAAATGAAAGACAGTGGGTTATGAGGGGCATGAACTAAGCTAATTTACAACTTTGAAGAAGTAAAGATGAATTTTTTTATAAATGCAGTAGCAGATTAAAAATCACACAGCAAGTGCATATATGTATTAAGTGTTTTGAATGGTAACTCTGGAAGTTTCTGGCAGATACTGAGGGCACATTAGGTATGAATATTCACTGCGGAAGTCTATGTCAGTTTGGGTTTGTATCCTGGCTCTACATTTACTCCCTGGGGACTTTGAGCCAGTCACTTCTCATCTTGTGCCTTAGCCTCTTCATCTATAAAGTGAGGTTAATCACAGTTCTCATCTCCTAGGGTTACTGTAAGGATTAAATGAGAAACTATTTCATAAATTACTTCAGTGTCTGGAACATCATAAGCCCTATATAAGAATGTATTATATTAGGTACATGTATACAGTGAAATATTATTCAGCCATAAACAAAGAAATCCTGTCATTTGCAACAAAATAGATAGACCTAGAGGTCCATTTCACCTATGCTAAGTGAAATAAGCCAGAGAAGGACAATTACCATACAATTTCACTTATTTGTGGAATAGAAAAACAAAATGAACAAAACAGCAATAAGACTCATAGACACTGAGCAGTGACTGGTGGTTACCATGGGGGAGGGGCTTGGGTGGGTGGCTGGGCAGCATGAGGGGGATAAAAGGGAACAAAATTTCTCAATCATAATATAAGTTGGTCGTGGGGATAATCATACAGCATGGAGAATATAGCCAAGGATTCTGTAGCATCTTTCTATGTTGACGGATAGCAACTGCACTAGTGGGGATAAGGATTTAATAATATGGGTAACTGTTGAACCACTGTGCTGTATGCTTAAAACCAATATAAGATTGTATATCAATGATACTTCAATTATGAAAAAGGATGTACTACATGGCAAATACATTTTTTAATACCATGGGTTTCTGGTTCTTCTTTCTCTCCTGGCCACTGAAAAATGAGCAGCTTTGGGCAATTTGGGCCCAAAAGCATTTCTTGTCTCAAGAATCTTACTCTGGCCTGATTCCCTTTTACTTTTCAGGAGGCCCATCATGTAGGACACCCTCAATTTCCAGCCCTCTACTTACATGTTCATTTGCACTGGCAACCACCCTCCTTTTGTCTAGAAGCCTCATAAAATGAGCTCTCTCTCCTTCTATGCAAGGTAAACCCCTTGCCTTTCCTTTTTCACATCCTCCTTGGGATTCTTACTATATTCCAACATTTTTATCAGCAATTTCTCTGCTCATTCCTCCTTCAGTACATAACAAGTTCAAGTCACTATAGACTTTCTGGCTCCCAGAGGAGAAGGGCCTTCTCTCTCTCACTCTATTTAAGTATTGGAAAAATTTAAAAATAAATAAATAAAGATAAGAAAATTACCTATTGTGAGTCACCTAGACCCTTGAGAAATATCATTCCTTGGCAAATAAAAGTTATGTTTCATGGAGGGTTAGAATGAGTTTTTAGCCTGAACCAAAAACAAAACTCTCCTGCAAAAGTCTGAAAGTAAAATTCCAAAGGGAATGAAGAGCTCAGAGATAGGAACTCTCATACATTTCAGATAAGGAGGACGAGGCAGCAGTGGAAACAAAGAATGAAGAAGGAAAAACCCCTTACTTCTCTACTCTAAGCCAAGCTCATTCTCAACCTGTTTTCCTATTGTCCAGAGTGAACACTAGAAGGAAGATTGGGATAGCTGTACTATGAGTTTCATTTTCAAGAGGGTTGAATGCCTTAGTTTCTTAGCCAAATACCTGGGAATTGGGAACTTTATTCCTTCTCCAAAAACATTTTTTAACAAGAAAAACAAATGGAGAAATATACTCTTCTTGTTAACTTTAATTTATTCTGATTTTTCCATTAACCAAATGATGCCACATCCTAAACCTTCTTATTGATTGAAATTTTGACCTGATTCATAAAACCTACCCATGTCTGGTGATACTAAAGAAATAAAGAGCCAGTTAATCCCTAGGGAAAGTGTGAATTATTTTCCATGTCTCTTATCACAATTTGAAGATATTTTCATCAGAGAACCATCAGTTTTGTAGTTGAAGATTTATTCTTGAGTCATCCATTATTCAACCAGAGAAGAAGTGAGCAGAAGTGGCAGCTGGATTGACTGATGTCATTACACAGGGAGGATTATCAACAAGTCAAACATACTAAACTCCCGGGCAATTCATTATCCTTCAACAGAAGCCAAAGGAAATGGGAGATCAGAGTGTTACTCCTCAAGTGTAATAACAATGCTTCTTTTGAACTAATGTCATAATAAACTCACAATAAGTTCACAATCTATGAAACTTTTATTTCATAGAATTCTCAGAGCTCATCTTAGCTCTTATGGACGTTAAGGTGAGATGGACCTATAGCAATATTAATAATTCTAGGCAATGTTAAAAATGGTTATAATTTTATGTGATTTTAAGGTTTCATTACACTATCCTTAAACTTTATGTCATCTACTTTACTTTGAGACAATCAAATGCCCTGCTTATTCTCCCCCTGAATCTCCCTAGTAGGAATCCTCAGTCACAGCCTTTTAACCATCACTACTTTGCTGAATCTTTCTAAATTAAGCATACAGGTCTGTTTTAATGATTTAGATCACAGATCACCATTACCAGTCGCCCCACTCAATTCTTTGTGTCCTCTGACAACACACACACGACCTCCCCATCCCCAAAAAAGCAGCACTCACTATTTATTTATTTATTTCAGCAGCAGTGTTTCTCTGGTACTGCAGGCTGCTGAATCAATACACCGTGCAAGAACAAAGAAAGGAAAAGGGTAATGACTTACACCAGAAGATTGCTGTAAAATCTATAGGGTTGGAACTCAGAGCTCACTTTGCATTACCTTTCCATCTGGTGGGATGAGCAGAGCCTGTTTAACATTATGTGCATCAATTTCCTCATAGCGTCTTTAAATGAAAGCCAAATGAGCTCAGCTCTTACAGGTGAAGCTTGTGCTGCAGTACAGGTCACATTCGCATCTCTTTTCTGCTATCACAACATTTCAAACACAAGGGAATTTGTCTGTTATGATAGTGGGACGAAGGAGACCAGCATGTCTACAAATGGAAAGTCCTGGCTCATTGATGCAAAAAAGCATATGATCTATGGAATCAAGTACAGCTGCTGAGATTAAAAATTCTCTCCTGGTATGGCACGCATTACACTTTTAAATTGCAGAGAAGGTTTAACCAAGTGCAGGAATTGGCTGTTAGAAAAGTGTCTAGTACTGCTGTGCTCTGGCTGTGCTAAATGGCAACAGAATCATCCGAAGGGGAAAGCAGGCACCTCTCTAAAGTGAGGGAATGGGGAGAAAACAAAGATTTGAAGGCTGCAGTGTCTTGTGAATTTCTGAACAAATGGCAAACTGTTCATTAATAGTTAGGCTATGTCCCAGAACAGAAAACCAAAACGTGGGTTTTAGATTCTCTTTCTGAGTGCCTTTTCTCTAATGTGTTTTAGTGAAATGGAAATGTGTTTTCATATGGAAATTTTACTACTTCATTTTGCATAATCTCAGTCTGACTCTCTGGCTCTCTTTCCTTCTTCCTCCTTATACTCTTCACCTTTAATTGGAATCTGCACCATGAATGATGGTATGACTCTTCTGTGGGACTCCGGGCAATATTTGATCTCTCCCCACAGTGACTTATTAGCAGCTTTCATAATTCTTAACCTCCCAAACTCACTTCCTCCTCCTCTTTACTTTCAGATGTGAGCAAACCTCTTGTTTTACTGATATGACTGCCATTTGGGCAAACGGCCAGTGATTATCTGGATCAAAGATCACCATTACTATTCTCTCAATCTCAGTTGCCACCTGAGTCCCACTCCATTCTTCACTGTCTGACAACTGATTTAACCCAAATGTAGAAATGAATCTGCAGGTGCCATACTATGTTACTCAAGGTTAAGCTGCCATTTTCTTCTCCCTCTCTTCTCAGTTGTAGGGAATTGGGGGAGGAAACTTTTTAGGACTTTTTTTTTTCCTACACTCTCCCCATTTAGAATGCATAACATTTTTTAATGCAATCTGTAGTCAGCTGGCCTCCATTCAAGTGTGAGCTATGGTATCTTCTATCTGTGACACAATCTCTCTGCCCACCAGTACTCTTATCTTCACAGCAGTGTTAATAATAATCCTATTTCACAAGGTAGTTCCTTCAGTCTACAAATATTTATTGAGCACTAACCCCATGTCAGGAATTCTTCTAAGCCCTTCACCTGGTTTAATTCAGTTTATTCTACACCAACTTTTAAGATAGGTATGATTATGATACCTACTTTGTGGATGGGGAAATGAGAGAAAAACATCAGCTATCAAAAGCTGGGCTGGAGACCAATGCCACAAGCAGGATGCTGGAGCAAATCTGGGGCCCAGGTTCTGAGTCTAAGCAGACACTCTTTGCCTCTCTGAATCTTGCATCTGCATCTGCTGATGGCACCATCCTCCAGCAGGCTGCATGATTGACACTCTGTGCAATGGAAAACATGCTGAAGCATGTAACAGGACAGTTTATGCACATTAATTCCTGCCTGGCCCAATAAATATCTCACAAGCTAAACTCTCATTTTAGAAATGGCTACCCTCTTATTAAAGGGGCAAGGAGGGAATGAATGAAGAAGCAACACTGCCAAATTCCCATCTGCCTCCCAATCAGCTTGTGGACAGAGAGAAAGGGACTCACACAATAGCTCTGCCAGTTGGTTTTATTATCACATATTAATAGGAGAAATACCAAAGACTCCAAAGTGGTAAATTAATTTGCCCTGACAAAATGAGTAGTTATATTCCTAATTGTTTTTAACTCCAAAGGACATACTCTTTTTATTGTAATACCTAATATTGTTGCTGGAGTCTTTAGGATGCTTTCCATCTTATGGCACATAATAGGTCTGTTCCTGTATTTGGGTGGGGCTATTTTTCATCTATTTTTCTTCCTAACTTTGCTTTCCTCAGGCTATCATTACTATTTAGATCTCAAGGCACAGAGGAATTGGCCCTGAGGAGGAGGAGGTGTGCTAGAGTGTGAGTATCATATAATGTATGATGATTTGCTCTCTGCAGACCACAGTGTGCTCAGTACATGTGCAAATGAGTAAGAGACTGCTGTGAATCATTTAAGAATAGAAGAACAAAGTAGCACAATAAAACAGGAAGATCATCAAAACTCTAGTCAATCTTTAGAATAAGTTGTGTCATTAAGACATCTTGCAACTCTGAGTAAGTTACACCATTTCACTGATACACATCAAATTTAAAATAAAGTCATTATTTCAACTTTTCATGCCAGAAATCAGTATATGAAATGGAGCATGCAGTCATTATCCTAAAAGAGGTCAGTATTTAAAAATTTCCCTGTGCAGTAATGCATTTACCATCAAAGATTTTGGACTGGTCTGTGCTCCCGAAACCGCATCCAGCTTTCAAAAGATGGGTAGACACTTTCTGATCTGTAGTGTCAGAACAGATGGGCCTATGATAGCAGTGATTAAGAGCATGGTAGTTTTAACCTTTCCATATTGCTTGGACTGTTTAATGTATCTGTCAATAGCTGTAGTTATTTTTAGGGATTCAGTTTACATTTCAAGAACCTTATTCTACTTAAATAGCCCCTGATGCTGATCAGTTCTGAATAAGCATCAGGGTAGTGTCCCAATCAAGTAAATGGAAGAATTCCAGTATAAAGGGTCAAAACCATCCAGCTGGATTTTTGTTTAATGCCAATAAATACCCAGGTCAATAGGCACAAAGTCAGTGACTCAGATGTGGGCAATGTAACAAGCTATAGGATCGTCAGCTATCCTATAATTTCCACATCTCATAGTAAATTCAAAGCAAAGAGAGAACAAATATTATGTCCCAAACATTAAGAACTATGTTGTTCTAGCATATAAACTACTCTCTTATGGATGGGGAAGCTTTTAAAGGCTAACTCAGCATCCTTCTCACTCCTTTAGAACACTGAACACAACTGCGGAGAATGTAATTAATTTGTTATTGACATAACTTCTACATGTTTCACCAGTTAGAAAAAAAAATCCATGAGGGTGGTAATTATGAATGACTTGTACCTTCAGAACCTACCAGAATACCTGACATTGGCACTCAAAAAACACTGTTGTGAATAGAAAATATGAAATATTTGAGGACATAGCAACATCAAGTTCTCATTAATTCATTCAGTCAGCTGATACTGAGTACTTACTATATAGTAGGCACAGTGGGGAAACAATGAAAAACAAAGTAGACATGGGGCTTACCTTCTGGAGGGTAAGACACTAAATTATCATTTACACAGTTAGATGTTTAGTTACACTTGCAGATATTTCACTGCAAAAAAAGAAATATGGTATGCCAAAAAAACATATTACTTGGTCCAAGCTGTGCAGGGAGATCCCAGGAAGAAAATCCTTCTGTTTGCACTCATGATGATAGATTGGAGAACTGTTAACAATGGCTGCAAGGATACCAGTTAAGATAGTATGGCAATTTAGAACGTGGAGGTGAAAATGGAGAGAGAAAAAAAGAAATGTGGGTGATTTATATTTGGGGAGAAAATTAAATGGTAAATTCAATGACATATGGTGATTGAGATGTGCTGATGGAGAGAGAAAATGTTAAAGATAAATCCCACAGTTCTGGCTTGTACCATTCAGACTAATTCAGGCCAATTCAGTCCCAACTTACCCATTCGGGGCACAGGGCCCACAGTATTTGTAGAGGCCCATAAAATGTTTCAGTGCTTTTTACATCAGAAAAGCAGAAGGAACTTTTAGTTCAGAGAAAGTGCTAAAACTGATAATACTTAGATATCCATGTTTATGCCAATGTAGTAAAATGTAATCTTCAATATTTTTATGGAGGAAGCTAAAGTACCCAGGGTCCATGCATCCCTAGGTCATTGTCAGTGACACAGAAAACTGGAGGAAGACCAAATGGGCATGGGGCCCATGTGGCAGGACAGCACAAGTTGGGTCTGACATCAGTTTGAGTTTTTGGAGTACCTGGGAAATATCCAAGTTCAAAGAACAAAAGCCATTTAGGAATACAACTTAGAAATCACCATGGCGATCTCAGTGTCCAAGAATGAAGAAGTGTTGGGCTTGGAGTCATCAACTATGGATTTCAGTTCCAGAGCCACCACTGTTATTAGTCTGGTTACCTAAAACAACATCTTTCTTCTAGGAAATGTTTCAAAACGTGATTGTGCAGGCGGTGACCCTTACTCCAGCCATAGTAAAGGGTTATCTGACTCAAAATGAGTCAATCAGAGCCCACCTAGGGGACGTAGTATCTGAAGGTGACTGGGAGGACCCTTGTGTTCTCTGATGGTAATGTCATTGAAATGGGCCTCAGAACTGCCGGGGGAAGGCAAACTACCACATGGGGAGACTTGCTAGAGAAAATGAAGCCAACTTGCAGAAAGACACAGATTCAGTGTAGAAAGCCTTGATGATTTTAGCACCGCAGTTTCTAATCCTGCCTGGCACCATGTCTACCCCTGCATTTTTCAGACAGGACAGCTGGTCAACAAATTGTCTACTTTTTTAGGTTAATTCCGGCTTTGATTTCTATCATTTTTGAAGGCCAGAGCGCTGCCCAGTAAAACTGCCAAACAGCCCCGTGATGTTGGGCAAGTGACAGGCTCTCCCCAAACCTGTTTCCTGGTCTGCAGGAGGGATATGGCAAAACTTAGAACCTTGGTGCGTGATCAAAACCGAAAGTTTCTGTGATATGACTGCCCTTGCACTGTTCACCATGTAAGAACTTATTCACTATGTAAGAACTTGTTCACCATGTAAGAACTTGTTCATTATGCTTCAGAAGATTGGAGACTGTTGAGAATTAGACTTGGGGTTGATTAATGATTGTGCATTGAGACCCCTATACAGAATTTTATTGTTGTTAACAACCATTTGATCAATAAATATGAGATGCCCTCTCAAAAAAAAAAAAAAACTTAGAATCTTGGGATGATGATTACATGAGAAAATTACATAAAAATGCTCCAAAGTTCAGTGTACAACAGGCACACGTCCGCTACCATTTCATTCTAGGGGAGATGGAAAGGAGGAAGGATGTCAAGTGTTGATAAGGCAGGGCTCCGTGGCTCAGTTACACAGAAGCTGTCAAATGTGGTTTTAAAGCCCCCTCTTGATGCATCCATTAGATTGAAGAAGTCATATTATTTTTCCATGGTGCTCTCTATTTCGTGTTAATCTTTACTAATTTGCCAATATTTAAAAAAATCAGTTATTTCCCTCTGTAAGAAATTCTTTTAGAGCTAGATTAAGTCCCCCATTACCTCATTTCAATATTCATAGCAAAGACCTTCTTCTTTCTGCCTTCACAGTGTCCTGTTCTAACTCTATTGACCTTTACTCATTATCATATGAGCTGTTTATGTGTATAGATTTTGAAGTCTTCCAGGGTATCCTCATAGTCTCATTTATGTGTGTTCCCAGTACCAAGCATACAACAGGTACTCAACAAATGTTAGTTCAATAAATGGATGAATTCAGTTATATCTCTAACTCACACAACACACATTAGTATCTCTAAGGCCAATAATCTGTTTTCCACACCATAGAATCTGAAATGAAATCCAACCAGCTGCATCGTGATTTGAAAGTGTGTTTGTGAACAGGTGGTGCCCCACTTAAGGATGGCTGGGAGCCCCTTTATGGGAAGGCAGCACTGTGTGTCTGGGTATGGATCGTCTTCAACCCAGTCTCTGGCATGATGGGGGCCTTCCTTAAGAATATATGAAAAAACACATTTCAATATAAGACAACTGGCTGCTCAAGACACTGCCACCCCACAGTCCCTGGTGCTTACTTTGTGGGTCTATCCCTAAGGTATCTGTATTTTATTCATGTAAAAACTGACAACAGAAAGAGCATTTTGTGGCAACAAACTATTTGCAAATTGCATAGGCATAAAAGAGCATCATAAAGACTAGAACTCATATTTTTCACATTCCAGTAAATACAGCATCAATTAAAAGCTCAAGTCCAAGAAGCTTAGCCAAGTTACCATCCAGATGGAATTTATATTAAGTGTTATAAAGCTCTGGAAACCGGAGATTCTAGCCAAAGCAAGGAAAATTATATAAGATACACGCCTCAATGTGGCAATAATAACACAAGTATGGTTCCTAGTTTGCCAGAAATTTTGCTCCTTCATTCTTTTGTTCAGTAACCATTTATTGGGAGCCTATCTGCTGAGGAATGCTTGGAAGCTGGGTTGATGAGTGGGCACCCATGAAGCCGAGGAGAAACATGTATATACAAACCCAGACACCCATACCCACCCACACCCACACCCACACCTACACCATGTAATGCAAAAACAGTCATTCTAAAGCAGTGGAATTGATTACTTCTCCAAGCCTATGTTGTGGATTGAATGTGCCACCCCAAAATCCATATGTTGAATTTCCCTAGTACCCCAGTACCTCTAAGTGTGACCTTATTTATAAAAAAGGTCATTACAGATGTAATTAGTTAAGATGAGGTCATCCTGGAGAGGGTGCTGATGCAATATGACTGGGGTCCTTATAAAAAGGAGAAATATGTACACAGACACACACACAGAGCAAGGATGACATCCTAAGACTGGAGTTAAGCTGCCATAAACCAAGGAACTTGAGCGTGGAACTGATCCTTCCCTACTACCTCCGTAGAGAGCATGGCCCTTGATCTCAGACTGCTGGGCTCCAGAATTGTGAGACAATAAATTTTTGTTGTTTCAGACACTCAGTTTGTGCTACTTTGTTACAGCAGCCCCTGGAAAATAACATGCCTTTGCTTTCTCATTTGCATGATGAACCTATAACCTAAATATTAGTGTTGCCCTGATTAAATGAGATGGTGTACATAAAAAAGCTTTTTGAACTTCAAAGTTCAGTGAATAGTACATATGAAGAGGCACAGAAATGTAGGTCTTCAGTAGTGTCAATGAAGAGATAGCTAAAATCACCTTGAAATAAAGACAGAGTTTTATTTGAGCCAAACTAAGGACTTAAGCCCAGAAATACAACTTCTACAGTAGGTAGAAGAATTGTTTCAAAGTGCCTAAGTCATACAAAGGTTTTATATCCTCAAAGAGACAGGCAAGAAAGACAGAACTTCAAAGGGGCACATCTTATTCACACAAGATATGTGATGTAAAGAAAAGGGGGAGGTGTGATATACATCCTGGCACCAAAGGAATTAAGAGCAAACATTCTTGCTCATCTTTTATCAGGAATCCGATGCAAACTGCTTAGCTCTTAGCTTAATTAACAAATGCTTCTGTAGACTCAGCAAGTTTTAAGTTTACACAGGTGGCCATCATGAGACTCACAGAGTGAATGAAGCATTCAATACTCAGGCCTTATAAAGCGTGATGGTCCCTACTGCGGTGATCAGCCCTACTTCAGTTCACAATGGAGACCTTTTGCATGGCCCAACCATGTTAGATTTCCAACAAGTCTTAACCCCATGTTTCAGATATTAAGAGCAAGGTGTGGAGTCTATAGACCTGAACTGTCCAATACAATGGCCACTTGCCACATATGAGCACTTGAAATACGACTAGTTTGAAGGGAGATGTGCGTAAGTGTAAAATACACACTAGATTTCAAAGGTTTAATGTGAAAAAATGAATGTAAAATATCTCCTTAATGTTTTTATATTGACTACATGTAGAAATTATACTATTTTGGATATATGGAGTTAAATAAAATATATTATTGCAATTAATAAACTAACTTCACCTACTTTGGTTAGCTTTACTTTTGTTAAAATAGTTATTAGAAAACTTATAATCACTTATGTGGCACACATCCTATGTATTGGACAACACAAGTCTAGATATAAAGTGTGTCCATATATTTTCCTGAAATCACATACTATTTACCATGTTGGTCATGGTTCAATTACAATAGGTCTTCCTCAGATCACTAAATCATAGCACTTGGCAGCTGAGCATGGTAAGGTTCACTGAGGATGGTTCCATCAACTGTGGCTATATAACTAGGGTTGGTTTTAAAGGTTCAGACGTTTGAGGCCCTCCTCTGCTTGTCTCCCACCCCCATTTCCTCTGGGACTTCTGCTCATCTGACTGGTGGTTGGGCTAAGATTTCAATTCACAGCCAATTAGGAAGCCAGTGGCCTTTGCCCTCAGGTAAGGAGGCTGAGGATTTCAGAAATGGTTTCCCCAAGGCCAAACAGTGGAGTCCAGACATTCTGACTTTGAAGACAGACTACAGTTAAAATTCCAACCTGTCACTTATTGTCCCTGAGACTTTCAATAAGTACTTACTGTGGGGCAAGCATTAGTCAGGTGGTAGAGATGCATAATTAATAATTATGTGATGAATTCAGCTAATAAGGAACTCAGATTCAATTTGGGAAGCTAATATTTACCTCCGAGAATACAATGAAAATTGAGTAACATCCCATATGAAAAGTGCCTTGTTCTACATGAACATATCACCTATTACTGGAGTTATTTCCCCAAATGACAGCCCATATGAAAGACTTTCATGTCTGACACAGTTGTTGGCAGTCCTCTTCCTTCTCCACAACAGAGCCTGCCAGTGCTCTTAAAATGTCTCCCAAAATAGTCCCCTTAAGATGAAAATTAAAGTCTAGAAAAATAGATGACACACACAATCTCCCAGTCACATGGATTGTTGGTAGTTTCACAACTCAATTTGAATTCTTCCAGCTTCAGAATTTAACTGTCCCATATTCTTGTGTTGCCAGTATCAACAGTCACTCAACAGCTTGATGTTCTGTTCTAGGTACATGGAAAGCAAATACCTGGTCGGTAGCAACCAGGTTCTTACAACATAATATGTATTATCTTTCCAGGAAAAAAAATGAATTTCTCATATGCAGGTGTCATATTTTATCTTCTAAGACCCTAGAACCTAATGTTATTCTTGGTGTATAGCAGAAACTTTATAAAGATTTTGTGAATTATTATTTTGATTGATAAGAAGATTTAAATATCAACAATGCAATTTATTCCAGTTTGTGTGGTATGAAAAAAACCTTTTTTCTTCAAGGAACACCCGAGGACCTAAATTTCCAGGTGAAACCATCAGTGGCTTAGCTGTCCTCTGTCTTGTAAGGAGACAAACTTCTGAAGATGATAACTGAGCATCTGGTCAGGGTCTGCCTAATTTCCCAGACATTCAAGAGCAAGGGTCCTATTGGGCAAGGAGGATCTGGGCAGAAATCACTATTCTGCTGCATGAAGACAGCCTTTAGATGCAGCACAGCTCAACAGAGCTCCAAGGTTTCTTCATTCTCTGTGATTTTATCTCTCTTGACCTTTGATATTGTATTTTCCCTTTGGGGAAATTCACACACTTGTCCCCATGTCTCTTCCTGTCCCAGCTCCTCTTGCTCTCTTTTCCCCTTTGATGTGGTGAAAATCACCAAAAAACCCTTGGAAAACAGGTGGGCAAAAGTGTTACGTATGATGAGGCAAAACAAAGCCCATAAAGATTCTGGAAACTTAAGAAATTCAGGAAGGTTACTGAGGCATCAAATATAATTACAAAAGTCAGCCATACTTCAAGAAATAAAGACAGCTGTCCACTCTGCCTCAGAAGGCAGGTTCAGCCACACTAGGCTGTGAGGTAAGTTTGTCCTCGGTGCTAGACTGCTGGGAACTAGACACTGTGGCCTACCAGGCAGGGATCAACACAGGACAAGAGCACAGTTCCCATGCTCAGGACCCATTAACCCCCCACCCCTCACCAAATAAATAATCAAGGAAATATTTTTGATATCCTTCTGGACACTTCCTGTAAGCATCTCCTCAAACAGTGCTCCCAACCCACATACCCTACTCACATGGCCAGAATGAAAAACAGGATTTAGGAAACAGAAAAGAAACCTAAGTTAACTGTACTTCCTAAAAGAGACCAATATTACCATCATAAATATGTTTCCTTTAAGTGCCCACCTCCCTCCCACCCTATCTCTATTTATATATAGAAAATATATTTTATATATATATGAGTATATATTTATAATTTGTATCATACTCTATAAATTGTTTTATACTCTGAATTTTCACATGTATTACATGATATGAATTAGCCCATGTGTAAAATGTTCTTTAAAGCATCACTTTCAGTGGAAGACCAATATTTAATTATATATAGGCTCCATGATTTATTCAACACTCTTTATAGTCATTATTTTGTGATAATGAAAATGCATGATATAGTGTAAAAATGCCTGACATGAATATATTCGGTTATAAATCTTTGTCTCAGTTGCTGGAAACTTCCTTAGATTGTATTAATGAGCATAGACATTTTAAAGACATGTACTGCATATTGTCAAACCACTTTTAGGAAAGTCTCTACCACTCAGCAATCCCACTAAGAAAGCCGGAAATGCACATTTCTGCTAAACCTCCTTGGATTGAAGATTATTGGTTTTTAACTGGTTGCTAATTAGACATACAGAAGAATGATAACTGATTTCTGTTTAATACACTTTCTTTGATAACAAGTAACAATTTTTAAAATTTGTATAAGCTATTTGTATTTCTTTGAGAAATGACTATTCATATTCTTTGCCCATTTTATTACTATACTTAGAGCTCTCTACTTCTCCTTATAATGTATGTATTAGTCCTATATACATTAGGAATCTCAACACTTCTTCATTTTTGTGTGTGAATAATGTGCCTGGTTTTGTTTTTAACTTTTTGAGAATGTTTTTCTGTTTAAATCTTTAATCGAAGCCATCATCAATTGCCTTGGCAATTGCTTCCACAGTTTTTGTGTGTGACTTGAAAGTCTTTTTCCTCCAAAATCCAAAAAATATGTATAAAATACTTTCTTCCTTTTTAAAAATAGCTTTCTTCCTGTATACTTGGTTCAGTACATCCATTTGTGAATCACTTTAGTGGGCAATGATCCATGTCAAAAAGCTGTTTCTGACATCAAAATATTTATAGAGTATATTGGGAAAAAAAGAATTCCATAAAATGACCGTAAGAGATTTGATAGATCACTTAGCTTATTCTTATGGTGAAATTCTATGCTGTCTTAAAAACCTTTTTCCTGAAGAGTATGTTAGGAATCAGTAAAATGTTTATAACATGGTATTAATTGTAAAAAATGAAAACAATCTTTGTACTTTAATACCTATTTTACAAATGTAACTACATTTAAGGTTCCAACTACATAAGCAGCTATAAATATGAAATGAATATAGGTAGATTCCAAAATGTTTGAAATGGTTTTTTCTAGGCTGTGAGATTACTATGGATTTTTATTTTATACTCTTCAATATTTTCCAATTTTTCAACAATAGGCATTTATGTCTTTTAAAATAAAAAAGTAAAATTTTAATACACAATAGTTTGAATTGAAAATAAGATATTGCTTTTTCCATTAACACTCTAATAAGAATCAGCTTTTCCACAGCCAGTTCTATTTTTCAAAGCATTCATAGTTGTTTTTTTTCCCTTTTTCTTTTAGGAGTAAAAGAAACTAGATGGAAAATAGTTCTCTTGAAGCATGCTTAAAGGTCTCAGGTTACGTACTACCGCCTCCCAAACTAGTCCCCATTTAGGTTGCTTTGCCTGATTTCCTATGAATTTTTACCTTTCACCCAATTCATGTGATGACATGTGATGCTGTCTTCCTTTACAACATGTCCCTTTCCCCACCAGTTTCTGACCATTGACAGTATTTTAACTCCTCAAAATGTTCTTGATCTCTCTACCTATTTCCCTTTCACCGGCTCTCTCTTGCTTCCTAGCACCTTGGACTGTCATGGTCTGTCTCCCGTTCTAAATCATGAAGTTTTCTGTGGATAGCAGCCTGATTTATGTATTCTTTAAATAGCATGAGTCCTTTTCATTTGCAATACCCAGTTTAATACATGTGTAATACCTTCTCCTGGCTGCATTACATGGACATTTCAATAAACTTTAAGAGCAAAAACCAATACATTTCTAGTATTAAAATTGTAATAACTTTATTTTCCCAAATGTTAAACAGAGTTACCATATGATGCACCAATTCCACTCTCAAGTATACACCCAAGAGAACTGACAACATATGGTCACATGTTATCAATTTGTGACCATATGTTATCAGTTGGTATATGAATGTTCATAGCAGCATTATTCATAATAGAAAAAAGTGGAAAATTCCAAATATCCATTAACTGAGTAATGAGTAAACAGATATAGCATATTCATACAATGGAACAGAATTTGGCAATAAAGAGGAATGAAGTCTGACACGTGCTCACATGGATGAACCTCAAAAACATGTTAGTGAAAGAAACAAGTCACAAAAGATCATGTTACTTGATATCATTTATATGAAACGTCCAGAATAAGCAAACCTTAGTGGTTGCTTAGGACTGAAGGGGGACAGATATGTCTGTGTGTTGTAGGTGGAGGGATTGCTAATGGATATGATATTTCTTTTTGAGGTGAGGAAAATGTTCTAAAGTTATGGTGATAAAATTATGGTAAAAGACTATGGCATTAAATGTATACCTCTGTAAATATGCTAAAAACCACTGAATTGAACATTTTAAATGGGTAAACCTTATTACATTATTTCTAAAAAAAAACTGTTAAAAATGTATATAATATTACATATACTATATAATATATAATATTTGGACACACACAAATCCTTACATTATCCCTGGCTTGCAGCCAATCTTCAGATTCATATCCTTGCCACTATCCACAACTGAGGGAGGAATTTAAGGATATAGTCAGGGATGGAATTGGGAAATAAAAGATTTAGGGACATCTGTTGTGCTCCCTATTTGGTAATATTTTTAAAGTACTTTCACATTTTGAAGCACCAGAGTCCACATTAAATCATCCCAAGGTCAAAACAACCTCATCAATTCAGTTCTATCAAAATGTGCTACTTCTCCTCCTTCTAGCTTCCCAGGGCTCAGTGACTAACAGTCTGAACTTCTGACCTTCTATAAACCTTGTTGGTAATTCTATTATGCTGTAACATTTTTGGGTTTTGTGTATATTTCTCCTAAAAAGCCAGACTAGCTTAACTATAAGCCGGTAGACCATAACAGATTTGTCATAGAACTCTGTCTTCAGAAAACTACCTAGAAAATGGCAGAGTTAATTTTTATGTTTATTGAATGGAATAAAGAAGGGGGAACGCATAAAAATAAGAGATGAGCTAACTGCTAATTTTACAAGTATGTATTTTCCACCTCCAAACCCATCAAAAATCATCTGTAAGATAAAGCAAGAGAAACTATGATTAGACATCAAAGTGAAAATCTACTGCAAGCACACAAGAAAAGGCTGCAGAATAAGGAATGAAGGAGAGTTCATCACATATTTTAATTTTCTGAATGAAATCAAGGGCAAGGCAAATTCATCTCGAAGATCTTTTTTCCTAGCTTTTATAAATCTGAAATTTATGAGCAAGGCATCTTGGTGCTTTGTCCCTATACAGGCCAGGCACTGCATCTCCACATCCTGCATTTACACCAGCTGCCAGAAAGATGACAAATGACAATGAAAGAAATTGTCAGGAGACAATGGCCCCTATGAGGTGCATGTATTTACTTGCTCTGAATTAAATTGCTCAAACTACAGATTCACTCTGATCCCTGTATTTATGGTTCCCTCTGCCTTGAAGCAAGCATAGTGAGTGCCATGATAAATTGGCTGAAAAGCCTGTCTCATTTCCAGGCAGACCCTGTAAACTTCTGGGCTGTTCTTTGCAATGCTTCATTCTGATTTGTAATGTTCAACAACACTCAATGACACACAAAGGGTCTGCAGGCCCTTTTCTTCCAGCTGAGCATTGGCCAGTGTGTCCTGGCTTATCACTATCCCAGAGGGTTACATCAAGCCCTCTTCAATGAAGATGATGTGCATGTGCTCCTGGCCAAGACCTTCACCTAAAATGTGGCAGATGCTGAGTGGGTACAAGCTTGTCAAGATGTGTTTGATAGCAGAGTACATAAATGTTGGGATGTGTGTAAACCCTAAATAGAGAGTTGTCCCTATACTTAGGAAAACATCCCAAAATATCAATTCTCTGGGGAAATTTATAACATACCCACTCTGGGCCAACTCTCTTACAGAAGTTAGGGAAAACAACAGAAAACAAAATACAGCTCTTGGTTTCTTGGAGCTTAGAGGTCTTGTTTCATTTATTGAATAAATAAAGGGATAAATAAATGGTTGAGCATAATCCTTGCCCTTATAAGAGACTGGTAACACCATTGCTGTTCAAATCATACCTGCTCCTCAAAGCCAGGCTATACAACTCTTTCTTACAGAACAATCCAGTTAAATTAGTGAAAAAAAACTAAATGGTAAAACAGGTCTTTAAGATTATATCTCTGAGACTATATAGCTTTTCTTACATGCATACCTTCTTTGCCACCCTCAAGCCTTTTCTCTAAACAAGTATGGTTTCACTATGTTTTCAAACATCCTACTTTGGGGTTCAATGTTCATACATGACTTTTCAGCTTTATTTTCTTCCTACATTTTTTGTGGTCTATAATAACTGAGTGAGATCAAGTCTAACTCAGGTCAACACACGAATTCATCTACTTCTTAGTCAAATGTCCAACTTCCCCTCTGCCAAACACAGGAGGGATGGAGTCAGAATCCTGTAAAATGAATGTTTGTTTCCATGAAACATAGAAAACAAAATGGATAGGTATAACGCTGGGGGGAAAACATATTCCCAGTCCAGGGCATATAACCTTTGAAGTTGAAATCAGTCAAAGGGAAAAATAAAGTGGGAGAAATCTGTTTATTGCTTACAAGCAGTTGTCTGCTTCTGCTTGCCCACGTATCTCACAACCTGGCTGCAAAAAGGGATCCCACCCAACCTCTCCAGTCCAGATAAGCCCTTACTCCCCCAACTCTCATAATCACCTATTGATATGAGATGGGCTACTTCTCTCCACTTCCTGGCAACACCTATTAATATGGAGATGCTCTAAGGCCAGGTGAGAGATTCTGGAAATATACTGCAATTTTACCCACAAGTGGGAAATTAAGAACTCATCTTTTCCATCTTCTCCAGACAAGGGTGTACTTTGATTCTAGGTGTTTAATTATAAAGACTGGACAATAAAATTGAGGCACTGTTTGAGTCTGGGGTGAAGGAGGACAGAGAAGCTGGATTTGTACCTCAGAAGTCATTGCCCTGTCAATGCTGACTGTGAGCAGGGAACCCTATTGTCTGTCTGCACAGGAGGTTACATCCAGAGCTCCTGGAAAGCTGAGCCTTACACAATCCTCACAGCAAAGTGGGGCCAGGAATGTAAGAGGAAATCAGAAACCAAAAGCCAAGTACTCCAAAGCAAGGTAGTGAATAAGAAATATAATCATAGGCATAGAAACATTAGAACAGTAAAGTCCAGGTAGTGAAAAAACAGAACAAAGCTAATAGAAAACACTCAATGCTAATTAATCCTGTGCCAGGAGCTCGACACTTCATATATGATCCTTCATATAATATTCACAATAATTTTGGTGAAATTTATGTTAAAACACATTTTGAGAAAGAAGAACAAATCCTTGAGGATCTTGGAAGAGAACCAACATATGTGAAATCACCTAGATAGTTAGAACTTGTGTCTCTCTGTCACCAAGAGATCTGTGCTTCACTTTCCTTAGTTTTATCATCAGAGCAAAAGAGCAATGTCACTGCTTTACATAAGGAATTTCCATTTTATTTGACTAGACTAAATCCTAATATGATAAGACCCTAAATAATTTGATGCATTGGAGGGACATAAGGAAAGGGGAACATAAATTACTATTTAATAATGTTCATAATTATATCCCTTGCAACAGAACCAAAATTAAACCAAAGTTGAAACATTGTAAGCTAAATATTAAATGGCTAAGTTTATTTCCATGCACTAGCCAACAGCCTAAACAATAACTAATTTTCCAGGATGAATGTATTAGCACATAAAAGGAGAAATGTTGTTTCTTTATAACAAAATTATCAGTAGCTTTCTGCCCATTTAGTAGCAACAGCTTTCAGTGATGTTATAATGCCAGTTCTATCTGAAACACATTTTTTTAAAATCATAAGACATTAGAATTGGAAGGGACTTTGGAACTCTCAGGAAAGCAAATATGACTCATCTCACATGCCAACTCCCATGGGTGCATTTGAGGGCACTGTGTGGAGAAGCATTATGAGGATAGCTCCTGGCTCCAGAGATTTGGGGTGTCTCAGATGAAGGGGAATACAAATGAGGTATATTTGCCAACTTTAACTGCTCTGGTATCCTAAAGCTAGAGAAAATTCCTCATAATATTATAAATATTGTTTTATACACATTACCTACTTTACTCTTCCTAAGCTCTCAGTGGTTTTGGTATTACTGTTATTGCCCTTTTATAATTAAGTTGAAAAAATGCTGAAGCTCAGGAAAGTTTAAATTGTGTCTTTTCTAATAATGAGCAAGTTTGTTCTTGCCACCAAGTCAAGTGTAGCCTCCAATTCATGATCCTTCCTGGAATTGGCTCATTGCTCACAAGAAGTCTATATCATTAGACTTTTTTCAAGCTGTGTGTGTGCATTGTATGTGTGTGTGTGTGTGTACATGTGTGACATGATTCTCTTAGGTGCCTCCCTTATGAATACTACTTGCACAGTCACACACTGGACCCACCTCCCTTTATGCCAGACTCTACACCAACACCGTGTAATAGACTCCAATCTCTGAAGTCTCTTAGCTGCATTTTAATAATATCCATAAAGAGGCATATGCACATAAATAACTCTTTAAGATCTTGAGTGCCATTGCTTTAGAACTAAGTATGTTCTTTGAACCTATAATATTGACATATTTATATCTTCCTTTTTTTTCTTGGCCATGACTGACTTTTTCCTTCTATTTTGTGAGTTTAGTCAGTCATTTTACATGCAATGCATATATGTAGCACTACCATATGCCACACATTCTTCTAGACATTTGGAATACATTAGTGAACAAAACAGACATAAACCCCTGCCCTTGTGGAATTTTAGTTTCTTACAAGGGAGTTGGAGAAGAAGCAATAAAAATAATAAATCATATGATATGTTCAGAGTTGAAAATTATGAAAAGCAGAGCACCATAGGGAGATTTTAAGAAACGTAGGTAGGATAAAGTTTCACTTTTTATTCGGATGGTCAGGGTAGACCTCTTTGAGAAGATGAAATTTGAGCAAATACTGGAAGGAAGAGAGAGAACTAACAACTCAGATTGTCTAAGGAAGGAATTTCAAGGAGGACAGAACAGCAAGTGTAAAAACTCTAAGGCATGAGCATGCTTGACATATTCAAGACACAGCAAGAAGTGTATTCATATGGTGAACAGGGTTAAAAGGGGAGAAAAATAGGAGGTAGGTCAGAGGGGTATAAGGGCTGTAAATCATGCAGTTACTATAAGAACTTTGTCGAGGTGGAGCCAAGATGGCGGCATGAGTAGGACAGTGGGAATCTCCTCCCAAAAACATATGTATTTTTGAAAATACAACAAATACAACTAATCCTAAAAGAGAGACCAGAAGACACAGGACAATAGCCAGACTACATCCACACATGCGAGAGCCCAGTGCCTGGTGAAAGGGGTAAGATATAAGCCCCGGCCTGGCGAGACCTGAGGCCCCTCACCTCAGCTCCCTGCAGGAGGAGAGGAGTCAGAGCAGGGAGGGAGAGGGAGCCCAGGACTGCTAAACACACAGCCCTAGCCATCAGCACCAGAGCACAGACACAGTGCATGCATGGAGGGCTGGAAACTAGGGAAACAGGGCAGCAAGACCTCTGAGTGGGTCCCGAAGCTGATGCCCCTGTGACAAAGAAAAGCGAGTGCTTTTTGAAAGTATTAAATGAACAGGGATGCAACAGCTGGATGGTAACAACCCAGGTCACAACCCAGCAGCTGGAAATTACAGGGAAACCTGGGTGCACTAACCCCCTAGGCAACAGCTCTGAGACCCCTCATAGAGGTAAACAGCCAAACAGCCCCCTGTCCATTACCCATCCAGGGCCCGGCCATAGCAGAGAAGCAGCCTAAGGCTGGCCACACCCTCAGCAAGGGAGCTTCCTCCATACCAGCCGGGCAAGACACAAAGACCCAGTCTACACACAATTGCCCAACAAAAGCCACTAGGGGTCGCAGTTGTCCCAGTAAAGAAAGGCCAGGAGCCAAGTGGAAAGAGTCTTGACTCTCCCAGCTGACAGTCAATAGCACCTATCAACATGAAAAGGCAAAAAAATTTGATCCAGACAAGACTAACCCAGACAGCTTCAGCATCTGCTACATCTTCCACTGAGAAGGAACCTGGGGAGATAGATTTAACCAGTCTTTCTGAAAAAGAATTCAAAACAAAAGTCATAATGATGCTGATGGACTTGCAGAGAAATATGCAAGAACTAAGGAAGGAGAATACAGAAATAAAACAAGCTCTGGAAGGACTTCAAAACAGAATGGACGAGATGCAAGAGACCATTAATGGACTAGAAAACAGAGAACAGGAACGCAGAGAAGCTGATGCAGAGAGAGATAAAAGGATCTCCAGGAATGAAAGAATTCTAAGAGAGCTGAGTGACCAAATGAAACAGAACAATATCCGCATTATAGGGGTACCAGAAGAAGAAGAGAGAGAAAAAGGGATAAAAAGTGTCTTTGAAGAAATAATTGCTGAAAATTTCCCCAAACTAGGGGAGGAAATGGCCTCTCAGACCACAGAGGTACACAGAACTCCCATGACAAGGGATCCAAGGAGGGCAACACAAAGACACATAATAATTAAAATGGCAAAGATCAAAGACAAGGACAAAGTATTAATGGCAGCCAGAGAGAAAATAAAGGTTACCTACAAAGGAAAACCCATCAGGCTATTATCGAACTTCTCAACAGAAACTCTAAAGGCCAGAAGAGAATGGCATGATATTCTTAATGCAATGAAACAGAAGGGTCTCGAACCAAGACTACTGTATCCAGCACGATTATCATTTAAATATGAAGGAGGTTATTAAACAATTCCCAGATAAGCAAAAGTTGAGGGAATTTGCCTCCCACAAACCACCTCTACAGGGCATCTTACAGGGACTGCTCTAGATGGGAGCACTCCAAAAAGAGCACAGAACAAAATACCCAACATATGAAGAAGAGACGAGGAGGAATAAGAAGGGAGAGAAATAAAGAATCATCAGACCATGTTTATAATAGCTCAACAAGCGAGTTAAGTTAGACAGTAAGATAGTAAAGAAGCTAACCATGGACCTTTGGTAACCACAAACTTAAAGCCTGCAATGGCAATAAGTACATACTTTTCAATAATCACCCTAAATGTAAATGGACTGAATGCACCAATCAAAAGACACAGAGTAATAAATGGATAAAAGAGCAAGATCCATCCATATGCTGCTTACAAGAGACTCACCTCAAACCCAAAGATATGCACAGACTTAAAGTCAAGGGATGGAAAAAGATATTTCATGCAAACAACAGAGAGAAAAAAGCAGGTGTTGCAATACTAGTATCAGACAAAATAGACTTCAAAATAAAGAAAGTAACAAAAAATAAAGAAGGACATTACATAATAATAAAGGGCTCAGCCCAACAAGAGGATATAAGCATTCTAAATATATATGCACCCAATACAGGAGCACAAACATATCTGAAACAAATACTAACAGAACTAAAGGAGGAAATAGAATGCAATGCATTCATTCTAGGAGACTTCAACACACCACTCACTCCAAAGGACAGATCCACCAGACAGAAAATAAGGACACAGAGGCACTGAACAACACACTAGAACAGATGGACCTAATAGACTTCTACAGAACTCTACATCCAAAAGCAACAGGATACACATTCTTCTCAAGTGCACATGGAACATTCTCCAGAATAGACCACATACTGGGCCACAAAAAGAGCCTCAGTAAATTCCAAAAGATTGAAATCCTACCAACCAACTTTTCAGACCACAAAGGCATAAGACTAGAAATAAACTGTACAAAGAAAGAAAAAAGGCTCACAAACACATGGAGGCTTAACAACATGCTCCTAAATAATCAATGGATCAATGACCAAATCACAATGGAGATCCAGCAATTTATGGAAACAAAAGACAACAACAACACAAAGCCCCAACTACTGTGGGACACAGCAAAAGCAGTCTTAAGAGGAAAGTATATAGCAATCCAGGCATATTTAAAGAAGGAAGAACGATCCCAAATGAATGGTATAATGTCACAATTATCGAAATTGGAAAAAGAAGAACAAATGAAGCCTAAGGTGAGCAGACAGAGGGACATAATAAAGATCAGAGAAGAAATAAATAAAATTGAAAAGAATAAAACAATAGCAAAAATCAATGAAACCAAGAGCTGGTTCTTTGAGAAAATAAACAAAATAGATAAGCCTCTAGCCAGACTTATTAAGAGGAAAAGAGAATCAACACAAATCAACAGAATCAGAAACGAGAAAGGAAAAATCACCACGGACCGCACAGAAATACAAAGAATTATTAGAGAGTACGATGAAAACCTATATGCTAACAAGCTGGTAAACCTAAGAGAAATGGACAACTTCCTAGAAAAATGCAACCTTCCAACACTGACCCAGAAAGAAACAGAAAATCTAAACAGACCAATTACCAGTAATGAAATTGAAGCGGTAATCAAAAAACTACCAAAGAACAAAAACCCTGGGCCAGATGGATTTATGTCAGAATTTTATCAGACATACAGGAAGACATAATACCCATTCTCCTTAAAGTTTTCCAAAAAAATAGAAGAGGAGGGAATACTCCCAAACTCATTCTATGAAGCCAACATCACCCTAATACCAAAACCAGGCAAAGACCCCACCACAAAAGAAAACTACAGGCCAATATCCCTGATGAACATAGATGCAAAAACACTCAACAAAATATTAGCAAACCGAATTCAAAAATACATCAAAAGGATCGTACACCATGACCAAGTGGGATTCATCCCAGGGACGCAAGGATGGTACAACATTCAAAAATCCATCAACATTATCCACCACATCGACAAAAAGAAAGACAAAAACTACATGATCATCTCCATAGATGCCGAAAAAGCATTTGACAAAATTCAACATCCATTCATGATAAAAACTCTCAGCAAAATGGGAATAGAGGGCAAGTACCTCAACATAATAAAGACCATATATCATAAACCCACCGCCAACATTATACTGAACAGCGAGAAACTGAAAGCTTTTCCTCTGAGATCGGGAACTAGACAGGGATGCCCATTCTCCCCACTGTTATTTAACATAGTACTGGAGGTCCTAGCCATGGCAATCAGACAAAACAAAGAAATACAAGGAATCCAGATTGGTAAAGAAGAAGATAAACTGTCACTATTTGCAGATGATATGATACTGTACATAAAAAACCCTAAAGACTCCACTCCAAATCTACTAGAACAGATATCAGAATACAGCAAAGTTGCAGGATACAAAATTAACACACAGAAATCTGTAGCTTTCCTATACACTAACAATGAATCAATAGAAAGAGAAATCAGGAAAACAATTCCATTCACAATTGCATCAAAAAGAATAAAATACCTAGGAATAAACCTAACCAAAGAAGTGAAAGACCTATACTCTGAAAACTTCAAGTCACTCTTAAGAGAAATTAAAGGGGACACTAACAAATGGAAACTCATCCCCTGCTCATGGCTAGGAAGAATTAATATCGTCAAAATGGCCATCCTGCCCAAAGCAATACACAGATTTGATGCAATCCCTATCAAATTACCAGCAACATTCTTCAGTGAACTAGAACAAATAATTCAAAAATTCATAGGGAAACACCAGAGACCCCGAATAGCCAAAGCATTCCTGAGAAAGAAGAATAAAGTAGGGGGGGATCTCACTCTCCAACTTCAAGCTCTACTACAAAGCAATAGTAATCAACACAATTTGGTACTGGCACAAGAACAGAGCCACAGACCAGTGGAACAGACTAGAGACTCTAGACATTAACCCAAACATATATGGTCAATTAATATTTGATAAAGGAGCCATGGACATACAATGGCAAAATGACAGTCTCTTCAACAGATGGTGCTGGCAAAACTGGACAGCTACATGTAGGAGAATGAAACTGGACCATTGTCTAACCCCATATACAAAAGTAAATTCAAAATGGATCAAAGACGTGAATGAAAGTCATGAAACCATTAAACTCTTGGAAAAAAAAATAGGCAAAAACCTCTTAGACATAAACATGAGTGACCTCTTCTTAAACATATCTCCCTGGGCAAGGAAAACAACAGCAAAAATGAACAAGTGGGACTATATTAAGCTGAAAAGCTTCTGTAGAGCAAAAGACACCATCAATAGAACAAAAAGGAACCCTACAGTATGGGAGAATATATTTGAAAATGACAGATCCGATAAAGGCTTGACATCCAAAATATATAAAGAGCTCACCCACCTCAACAAACAAAAAACAAACAATCCACTTAAAAAATGGGCAGAGGAACTGAACAGTTCTCCAAAAAAGAAATACAGATGGCCAACAGACATATGAAAAGATGTTCCACATTGCTAATTATCAGAGAAATGCAAATTAAAACTACAATGCAATATCACCTCATACCAGTAAGGATGGCTAACATCTAAAAGACAAACAACAACAAATGTTGGCAAGTCTGTGGAGAAAGGGGAACCCTCCTACACTGCTGGTGGGAATGTAAATTAGTTCAACCATTGTGGAAAGCAGTATGGAGGTTCCTCAAAATGCTCAAAACAAACCTGCCATTTGACCCAGGAATTCCACTCCTAGGAATTTACCCTATGAATGCAACACTCAAGTTTGAAAAAGACAGATGCACCCCTATGTTTATTGCAGCACTATTTACAATAGCCAAGAATTGGAAGCAACCTAAGTGTCCATCAGTAGATGATTGGATAAAGAAAATGTGGTACATATACACAATGGAATATTACTCAGCCATAAGAAGAAAACAAATCCTACCATTTGCAGCAACATGGATGGAGCTAGAGGGTATTATGCTCAGTGAAATAAGCCAAGCAGAGAAAGAGAAATACCAAATGATTTCACTCATCTGTGGAGTATAAGAAAAGGAAAAACTGAAAGAAGAAAACAGCAGGAGAATCACAGAACCCAAGAATGGACTAACGGGTACCAAAGGGAAAGGGACTGGGGAGGATGGGCGGGTAGGGAGGGATAAGGGGGGGGAAGACGAAGTGGGGTATTAAGATTAGCATGCATAAGGGGGGGGTGGGAGAAAGGGGAGGGCTGTACAACACAGAGAAGACAAGTAGTGATTCTACAGCATTTTGCTATGCTGATGGACAGTGACTGTAAAGGGATTTATAGGGGGACCTGGTATAGGGAAGAGTCTAGTAGACATAGTGTTTTCATGTAAGTGTAGATTAATGATAACAAAAAAAAAAGAAAGAAAGAAAAGGGGGATTACTCCCTGATGGGATAAAACTAATTGTAAATCAACGATTAATGCATGCTTTAAATATCCTTAATTTTGATCACTTAAAGGGTGTCAGATGATTGGCTATGGAGGTACATTTTTCTGATAATATTCCTTTCTCTTAAAAAAAAAAAAAGTTCCTGTGTCGTAACCTCCGAAGAGTTCTACACAATGGTATAAAGGGCATATCAAAGTGTGGGCAAAGGGTCTGTTTGTGTTTATACAGAGGATCAAAGCCTAATTTGGCTACCCAGAAAATGAACTAAGATACGATATGAAGAAGAAATTCCAACATCAGCACTCTCTGGAAGAGTCATACCAGAAGATGATCATCAAAAAACCTCAACAAAGATCCAGGCACTGCTACAGTTGTAGCTGCATTCATCCCACCGGTTCCTGGACATGCCATTGGAATGAAGAAGGAGATATCTAAGCTGGCCTGTGCTTTCAGTAAAACAACAAATTTGACTGGATCTATACTGTTGGAACTCAACCAAGAATTAGGAGAAGTGCAAGTTGTAGCACTCCAAAATCTTACAACTACAGACTATCTACTGTTAAAAGAACATATGGGATGTGAACAGTGCCCAGGAATGGGTTGTTTTAATTTGTCTGATTTCTCTCAGACTGTTCAAGTTCAGTTGGACAATATCCATCGTATCATAGGTGATGGTGGGTGCCTAACTGGTTTTCTTGGTTTCACCGGAGATGGCTGGTAATTATAGGTCTGCTTTGGTTATGTAACTGTATTCCTATTATGTTAATGTGTGTGTGAAATTTAATTAGTAGTTTAAAACCTATACATGCTTAAGTTACTCTACAAGAAGATATGTCAAATAAATAATCAATCTTCCCATGTTTTCTTCCATCTGCTACTTCTATAGCTTTTCTTCTTCCTTCCTAATTACAACCCTTAAATAGAATTCATGCCTCATATCGAATTTACCGAGTATCATAATTCTTTCAAGTGGTAAAGATACCTCAAGACAAATGCTGGGCACAGAAGCCACAGGGCACAAATATGCAAAGAAGTAAAAAGCTAACCTTTTCAAATAATATTGCTTCTCTCTCTCTTACCAACTTTACATTTCCCTGTACGGCCCCGGAAGATGACTGGTTAGCCAGAGACGGGTAAGATTCCTTAAGGGAGGAACAACCTAAGACAGGCACAGTCGCAGGGGGGCCATCAGGTGAGAAATTGGGGATCAACAGAGGTGAGGCTTAGAACTTCACCCCCCCTGTTTTGAGAGAAATCTTCTGCATCCGTGGATGTTTTGTTGCCCTTGTCTAGCTTGGATTAACACTTAGTCTACAGGCTCACACCTGATCATCTACCTGATCATCTACATTTGCTCTCTTACAACACTAAACTATGTTTTCTACCTTTATCTTGAATCTACCTACCACTTCAGCATTTTATTTAAAAAAAATAAATAATAATAATAATAATAATAATAATAATAATAATAATAATGGAGAAATGTGGGATTCACATATAAATCAAGTATAAAAATCAAATGAATATTTATATTTGACCTGATTGCTTATAGTTCATAATGCATGATCAAAACTGAAAGTTTCTGTGATGACTGCCTTTGTACTGTTCACCATGTAAGAACTTATTCACTATTTAAGAATTTGTTCACCTTTTAAGAACTTGTTTGTTATGCTTCAGAAGATTGGAGACTGATAAGAATTAGGCTTGGGGTGGATTTATGATTGTGCATTGAGCATTGACTCCCCTATACAGAATTTTGTTGTTGTTAACAACCGTTTGATCAATAAATATGAGAGATGCCCTCTCAAAAAAAAAAAAAAGGACTTTGTCATGCACTCTGAGCAAGACAGGGCAACATTAGAAGAATTTGAACATGGGGATGACTTCATTTGACTTGCTTCCTGCAACTCCAGCTGCTGTGTTTAGAACAGATTGTGCAGTGGTGGTAAGGTTTTGGAAGCATTTACCCAGTTTGAATATTACTGTAGAAATTAAGGCTACAAATTCTGTTGACTTGTGTTAGGATGATAGCAGAGGTGGTAATAATATGGTGTCAGATGCAGAAGATATTCTGAATGTAAATCCAGTAAGACTTCCTGACAATTTGGCTGTGGGGTGTAAGTAAAAGATAGCATGCAAGGGAGGATTCTAGGTTTTGGTCTAAGCAACATGAAGAAAACAGTTGCCAGTAATTGAGATGGAGAAGTCTGCAGGCTTCAGGGAAAGAGGGAAATTCAGGGAAAGAGGGTACGCTTAAAAAGTTTCACCTTGGCATGTTGAGTTTGAGATGTCTATTAGATTTCTAAGTGGAAAGTTCAGGTAGGCACTTGAATATGCACATCTGGATTTCAATAAAAAATTACATGAAGTCTGAAGATAATACATTTGAAATTTATCAGACTACAGATGTTATATAAGTGAGTGCAACCCAAAGAGAGGTGTCAACTGTAAAGAAGAAAACCACTCCCCGAGAAGCTCTAACCTTGAATTTGGGTAATGGGGAAGGGAGGAATATAAACAAAGGGACAGAAGAACAAAAAAAAATAGCATGCCACATCACAGAAGCCAAGCAAGGCTACTGCTTGTAACAGAAGATTTTCTTTAAATTACTGAGAAGTTGAGGAGTTTGAGGAGGAAGACATTGTATTTGGCCACGTGGAGTTCATTTGTCAGGTCAAAGATGGCAGATTTTGTGGAGCTATATGACTACGAATCAGACAGGACTGAGAGGAAGAGAGAAAGGGAGGTAAGGATGTGTCACCATGAGTGCACAATACTTTGCAGGTAAAATAGGCTAAAGGTGAGGACAGTAAACTGGAAGCATACTATACCTAACTTCAAATCCTGGTTCTATCACTTATGTATTAACTTTGAAACCTTGGGAACTTTGTTTTTCCTTACTAAGCCTAAATTTTCTCATCTGGAAAATACACTATTAATATAACTTACTCATTGATGTTCTGTGAAAATTAAACAAAGTAATATATGTGAACCCCTTAGCTAATTACTATATATATATATATATATGTATATATATATATATAATTAGGCTTTCAATAAATCCTAACTATTGTTATTATTTCTATTATAATCATTAACATGAATATCTTTTGATATACCAGGAAGGGAAGCAGAGAAGTGGGAGTTGTGGGACGTAAGATTATATAGCTTTAAATATAATTCTAGTTCTTGCTGCACATATATATATAGAATAGTGTGCAAATACTACATTTCACAAACAATACTTGACATAGGAAAAAAATACCCATGGTGCACATATTCAATAAACTTGCAATTGGTTTCCTTTTAAGATTTAAATATAATAGCAATTGTGATGTCCTTGGAAACATCATTAAACACAATTCACCCGTATAACCATTTAGATCAAAGAACATAGTTCTTTGGAGAGAGCTTTTAGAAGCACGGTTTATCAGCTACTAAACTGTCAGATGATTCAAACTGTAGTTGAAACATCACTTCTTAAATATCTGTTGTGTTTGCCTGGAAACCATTTACCTGCTCCTACCTTTGAATTCATGGTGTTTCTGAACCAGAATTCTACATGATGTTCAAATATCATTTATTTCTAAAGGAGGCAGGTCTCTAAATATCAGTAAGTGCAGCCCAAGAACCAGAGCATGGAGTTGGTCCCTAACGCCAAGCAAAACAGAAGACTGGATCACAAACCAGGAATTGAGCTATTGCATTGCTAGACAAA
Organism: Manis javanica; assembly: GCF_040802235.1. Classification (NCBI taxonomy): domain Eukaryota; kingdom Metazoa; phylum Chordata; class Mammalia; order Pholidota; family Manidae; genus Manis; species Manis javanica. The sequence goes on from NC_133162.1 coordinate 69,587,648, forward strand.
CAACAAAAATCCAAGGAAATACAAGTACCTCTAAGGCAGATTTAAAAACTCAAGTTAAAATATCAAATTTTCGAGGATGGTGGTGTGACTAGAGCAGCGGAACTCTCCTCCCAAAACCACATAGAATTATGAAAATATTACAAAGACAACTCTTCCTAAAATAGAGACCAGAGGACAGAGGACAACATCCAGACCACATCCACACCTGCAAGAAACCAGCGCCTCGTGAAGGGGGAGAGGAAGGCCACAAACCAACAAGAAGGAAAGCTCTTCCAGCTATCACTCGTACCAGCTCTGCAAACTATCTCTATCACCATGAAAAGGCAAAACCACAGGCAGACAAAGATCACAGAGACAACACCTGAGAAGGAGACATACCTAAACAGTCCTCCTGAAAAAGAATTCAAAATAAAAATCATGAACATGCTGACAGAGATGCAGAAAAAAATGCAAGAGCAATGGGATGAGATGCAGAGAAAAATGCAAGAGCAATGGGATGAAGTCCGGAGGGAGATCACAGATGTCAGGAAAGAGATCACAGAAGTGAAACAATCCCTGGAAGGATTTATAACCAGAATGGACAACATGCAAGAGGCCATTGAAGGAATAGAAATCAGAGAACAGGAACGTATAGAAGCTGACAGAGAGAGAGAGATAAAAGGATCTCCAGGAATGAAACAACACTAAGAGAATTATGTGACCAAGCCAAAAGGAATAATATTCGTATTATAGGGGTACCAGAAGAAGAAGAAAGAGGAAAAGGGATAGAAAGTCTCTTTGAAGAAATAATTGCTGAAAACTTCCCCAAACTGGGGGAGGAAATAATCGAACAGACCATGGAATTACACAGAACCCCCAACAGAAAGGATCCAAGGAGGACAACACCAAGACACATAATAATTAAAATGGCAAAGATCAAGGACAAGGAAAGAGTTTTAAAGGCAGCTAGAGAGAAAAAGGTCACCTATAACTCATCAGGCTAACATCAGACTTCTCGACAGAAACCCTACAGGCCAGAAGAGAATGGCATGATATATTTAATGCAATGAAACAGAAGGGCCTTGAACCAAGGATACTGTTTCTAGCACGAGTATCATTTAAATATGATGGCAGGATTAAACAATTCCCAGACATGCAAAAGCTGAGGGAATTTGCTTCCCACAAACCACCTCTACAGGGCATCTTACAGGGACTGCTCTAGATGGGAGCACTGCTAAAAAGAGCACAGAACAAAACATACAACATATGAAGAATGGAGAAAGAGGAATAAGAAGGGAGAGAAGAAAAGAATCTCCAGACAGTGTATATAACAGCTCAATAAGTGAGCTAAGTTAGGCAGTAAGATACTAAAGAGGCTAACCTTGAACCTTTGGTAACCACGAATCTAAAGCCTGCAATGGCAATAAGTACATATCTCTCAATAGTCACCCTAAATGTAAATGGACTGAATGCACCAATCAAAACACACAGAGTAATAGAATGGATAAAAAAGCAAGACCCATCTATATGCTGCTTACAAGAAACTCACCTCAAACCCAAAGACAAGCACAGACTAAAAGTCAAAGGATGGAAAAACATATTTCAGGCAAACAACAGCGATAAGAAAGCAGGGGTTGGAGTACTAATATCAGACAAAATAGACTTCAAAACAAAGAAAGTAACAAGAGATAAAGAAGGACACTACATAATGATAAAGGGCTCAGTCCAACAAGAGGATATAACCATTCTAAATATATATGCATATGCACCCAACACAGGAGCACCAGCATATGTGAAACAAATACTGACAGAACTAAAGGGGGAAATAGACTGCAATGCATTCATCTTAGGAGACTTCAACACACTACTCACCCCAAAGGATAGATCCACCGGGCACAAAATAACTAAGGACACGCAGGCATTGAACAGCACACTAGAACAGATGGACCTAACAGACATCCATAGAACTCTACATCCAAAAGCAACAGTATATACATTCTTCTCAAGTGCACATGGAACATTCTCCAGAATAGATCACATACTAGCTCACAAAAAGAGCCTCAGTAAATTCCAAAATATTGAAATTCTACCAACCAATTTTTCAGACCACAAAGGTATAAAACTAGAAATAAATTCTACAAAGAAAACAAAAAGGCTCACAAACACATGGAGGCTTAACAACATGCTCCTAAATAATCAATGGATCAATGAACAAATCAAAATAGAGATCAAGGAATATATAGAAACAAATGACAACAACAACACAAAGCCCCAACTTCTGCGGGATGCAGTGAAAGCAGTCTTAAGAGGAAAGTATATAGCAATCCAGGCACACTTGAAGAAGGAAGAACAATCCCAAAAGAATAGTCTAACATCACAACTATCGAAACTGGAAAAAGAAGAACAAATGAGGCCTAAAGTCAGCAGAAGGAGGGACATAATAAAGATCAGAGAAGAAATAAACAAAATTGAGAAGAATAAAACAATAGCAAAAATTAACGAAACCAAGAGCTGGCTCTTTGAGAAAATAAACAAAATAGATGAGTCTAGCCAAACTTATTAAGAGAAAAACAGAATCAAAACAAATCAGCATAATCAGAAATGAGAATGGAAAAATCATGACAGACCCCACAGAAATACAAAGAATTATTAAAGACTACTCTGAAAACCTATATGCCAACAAGCTGGAAAACCTAGAAGAAATGGACAACTTCCTAGAAAAATACAACCTCCCAAGACTGACCAAGGAAGAAACACAAAAGTTAAACAAACCAATTATGAGCAAAGAAATTGAAAAGGTTATCAAAAAACTACCCAAGAACAAAGCACCCAGGCTGGACGGATTTACCTCGGAATTTTATCAGACACACAGAGAAGACATAATACCCATTCTCCTTAAAGTGTTCCAAAAAATAGAAGAGGAGGGAATACTCCCAAACTCATTCTATGAAGCCAACGTCACCCTAATACCAAAACCAGGCAAAGACCCCACTAAAAAAGAAAATTACAGACCAATATCCCTGATGAATGTAGATGCAAAAATACTCAATAAAATATTAGCAAACAGAATTCAACAGTATATCAAAATGATCATACACAATGACCAAGTGGGATTCATCCCAGGGATGCAAGAATGGTAAAACAAAATCCATCAACATCATTCACCACATCAACAAAAAGAAAGACAAAAACTACATGATCATCTCCATAGATGCTGAAAAAGCATTTGACAAAATTCAACATCCATTCATGATAAAAACTCTCAGCAAAATGGGAATAGAGGGCAAGTACCTCAACATAATAAAGGCCATATATGATAAACCCACAGCCAGCATTATACTGAACAGCAAGAAGCTGAAAGCATTTCCTCTGAGATCGGGAACCAGACAGGGATGCCCACTCTCCCCACTGTTATTTAACATAATACTGGAGGTCCTAGCCATGGCAATCAGAAAAAACAAAGAAATACAAGGAATCCAGATTGGTAAAGAAGAAGATAAACTGTCACTATTTGCAGATGATATGATACTGTACATAAAAAACCCTAAAGACTCCACTCCAAATCTACTAGAACTGATATCAGAATACAGCAAAGTTGCAGGATACAAAATTAACACACAGAAATCTGTAGCTTTCCTATACACTAACAATGAATCAATAGAAAGAGAAATCAGGAAAACAATTCCATTCACAATTGCATCAAAAAGAATAAAATACCTAGGAATAAACCTAACCAAAGAAGTGAAAGACCTATACTCTGAAAACTTCAAGTCACTCTTAAGAGAAATTAAAGGGGACACTAACAAATGGAAACTCATCCCCTGCTCATGGCTAGGAAGAATTAATATCGTCAAAATGGCCATCCTGCCTAAAGCAATATACAGATTTGATGCAATCCCTATCAAATTACCAACGACATTCTTCAATGAACTGGAACAAATAATTCAAAAATTCATATGGAAACACCAAAGACCCCGAATAGCCAAAGCAATCCTGAAAAAGAAGAATAAAGTAGGGGGATCTCACTCCCCAACTTCAAGCTCTACTACAAAGCCATAGTAATCAAGACAATTTGGTAAAGGCACAAGAACAGAGCCACAGACCAGTGGAACAGATTAGAGACTCCAGAAATTAACCCAAACATATATGGTCAATTAATATTTGATAAAGGAGCCATGGACATACAATGGCAAAATGACAGTCTCTTCAACAGATGGTGCTGGCAAAACTGGACAGCTACATGTAGGAGAATGAAACTGGACCATTGTCTAACCCCATATACAAAGGTAAACTCAAAATGGATCAAAGACGTGAATGTAAGTCATGAAACCATTAAACTCTTGGAAAAAAACATAGGCAAAAACCTCTTAGACATAAACATGAGTGACCTCTTCTCGAACATATCTCCCTGGGCAAGGAAAACAACAGCAAAAATGAGCAAGTGGGACTACATTAAGCTGAAAAGCTTCTGTACAGAGAAAGACACCATCAATAGAACAAAAAGGAACCCTACAGTATGGGAGAATATATTTGAAAATGACAGATCCGAGAAAGGCTTGACGTCCAAAATACATAAAGAGCTCACACACCTCAACAAACAAAAATCAAATAACCCAATTAAAAAATGGGCAGAGGAACTGAACAGACAGTTCTCTAAAAAAGAAATACAGATGGCCAACAGACACATGAAAAGATGCTCCACATCGCTAATTAGCAGAGAAATGCAAATTAAAACTACAATGAGGTATCACCTCACACCAGTAAGGATAGCTACCATCCAAAAGACAAACAACAACAAATGTTGGCGAGGCTGTGGAGAAAGGGGAACCCTCCTACACTGCTGGTGGGAATGTAAATTAGTTCAACCATTGTGGAAAGCAGTATGGAGGTTGATCAAAATGCTCAAAACAGACTTACCATTTGACCCAGGAATTCTACTCTTAGAATTTACCCTAAGAATGCAGCAACCAAGTTTGAGAAAGACAGATGCACCCCTATGTTTATCGCAGCACTATTTACAATAGCCAAGAATTGGAAGCAACCTAAATGTCCATCGGTAGATGAGTGGATAAAGAAGAGGTGGTACATATACACAATGGAATACTACTCAGCCATAAGAAGAGGAAAATTCCTACCATTTGCAGCAACATGAATGGAGCTGGAGAGTATTATGCTCAGTGAAATAAGCCAAGCGGAGAAAGAGAAATACGAAATGATTTCACTCATCTGAGGAGTATAAGAACAAAGGAAAAACTGAAGGAACAAAACAGCAGCGGAATTACAGAACCCAAAAATGGACTAACAGGTACCAAAGGGAAAGGAACTGGGGAGGATGGGTGGGCAGGGGGCAATAAGGGGGGGGAAGATGAAGGGGGTTATTAAGATTAGCATGCATGGGGGGTAGGGAGAAAGGGGAGGGAGGGCTCTACAACACAGAGAGGACAAGTAGTGATTCTACATTTTGCTATGCTGATGGACAGTGACCGTAAGGTTGTTTTTAGGGGGGACCTGATATAGGGGAGAGCATAGTAAACATAGTATTCTTCATGTCAGTGTAAAGATTTAAAAAAAAAGAAAGAAAAGGGGGATTACTCCTTGATAGGATAAACAATTGGTAAATCAAAGATTAACGCATGCTTTAAATATCCTTAATGTTGATCACTTAAAGGGTGTCAGATGATCAGCTATGGAGGTACTCTTTTCTGATAATATTCCTATCTCTTAATAAAAAGAAAAAAAAAGAAAAACAGTTCCTGTGTGTAGACCTCCAATGAGTTCTACAGAGTGGTATAGAGGGCATATCAAAGTGTGGGCAAAGGGTCTGTTTGTTTCTATGCAGAAGATCAAGGCCTAGCTTGGCTACCCAGAAAATGAACTAAGATACGATATGAGGAGAAGCTTCCAGCATCAGCACTCTCTGGAGCATTCGTGCAGGGGGATGATCATCAAAAAGCCTCCACAGGGATCCGGACGATGCTGCGGTTGTGGTTGCGTCCACCCCACCGTTTCCTGGACTTGCTATTGGAATGAGAAGAGAGATGTCTAGGCTGGCATGTGCATACAATGAGACAAAGAATTTGACCGGATCTGTACTGTTGGAACTCTATCAGGAGTTGGGAGGGGTGCAAGTTGTAGCGCTCCAAAATCTTACGACTATAGACTATCTACGGTTAAAAGAACATATGGGATGTGAACAGATCCCAGAAATGGGTTGCTTTAATTTGTCTGATTTCTCTCAGACTGTTCAAGTACAGTTGGACAATATCCATCATATCATAGACTAATTTTTACAAATGCCTAGGGTGCCTAAATGGTTTTCTTGGCTTCACTGGAGATGGCAGGTAATTATAGATTTGCTTTGTTTATGTCACCGTATTCCTATTATGTTAATATGTGTGTGCAAGTTAGTTAGTAGTTTAAAACCTATACATACTTAAGGTACTATACAAGAAGATATGTCAAAGAAATAATCCTCCCATGTTTTCTTCCATATGCTACCTCTATAGCTTTTCTTCTTCCTTCCTAATTACAACCCTTAAATAGAATTCGTGCCTCATATCGAATTTACCGAGTATCATAATTCCTCCAGGTGGTAAAGATACCTCGAGACAAGTGCTGGGCATAGAAGCCACAGGGCATAAATCTGCAAAGAAGTAAAAAGCTAACCTTTTCAAACAATATGGCTTCTCTCTCACCAACTTTACATTTCCCTGTATGGCCCCGGAAGATGACTGGTTAGCCAGAGACGGGTAAGATTCCTTAAGGGAGGAACAACCTAAGACAGGCACAGTCGCAGGGGGGCCATCAGGTGAGAAATTGGGGAACAACAGTGGTGAAGCTTAGAACCCCACCCCACCCCCTGTGTTGAGAGAAAGCTTCTGCATCCATGGATGTTTAATTGCCCTTGTCTAGCTTGGATTAGCACATAGTCTACAGGCACACACCTGATCATCTACAATTACTCTCTTACAACACTAAACTATGTTTTCTACCTTTATCTTACATCTACCTGCCACTTCAGCACTTTATTAAAAATAAAAATAATAATAATAATAAGGGGAGAAATGTGGGATCCACATATAAATCAAGTATAAAAATCAAATGAATATTCATATTTGACCTGATTGTTTATAGTTTATAATGCGTGATCAGAACCAAAAGTTTCTGTGATGTATGCCCTTGTACTGTTCACCATGTAAGAACTTATTCATTATGTAAGAATTCGTTCACTATGTAAGAACTTGTTCGTTATGCTTCAGAAGATTGGAGACTGACGAGAACTAGGCTTGAGATGGATTAATGATTGTGCATTGAGCATTGACCCCCCTATACAGAATTTTATTGTTGTTAACAACCATTTGATCAATAAATATGAGAGATGCCCTCTCAAAAAAAAAAAAAAAACACAAACAGAACATGAGGAGCCATTCTCCTGCCTCTCCCCAAAAAGCAGATTTATTGCCCCAAAAATATAGCTATTGCAATGGAGAACCTTCCATGTGCACAGCTCTCTGCATAGTCTGTACACTGATGGTAAGAATATGAGCCTTTTCAGAAGTGTCAGAGTCACGAAGACAAAGATGAACACTTTGATGGTGACTCCGGAGACATGACCTATTAGTAGGACAGCTGGGGAAATGTGAACAAGGTCTGTAGGTTAGTTACTAGTACATCAATATTAACTTTCCGATCTTGACTGTACTGTGGTTATGCAAGATGTTATCATTTGGGAAATCTGAGTGAAGGTAAAAGTAAATAAATGAATCAAATAAATAAAAATACACTGCACAAAAAGGAAAAAAAATATCAAATTTTCTTTATTTCAGAGCCAGTTTTGACCACATTTTATTACCTGTTCCAGCTCCTAGCATCTTACACATCTTTTAAGGCAATAGGCACCACTGTGAATAACACTGACCTCATTTACTCAGTGATCCCAAAAAATATGTAAGAGGAAAAGTTGTTCAGATTTTGGATGTTGTGGGTAGAAGGCAGATTTAGTGTTGACATTCACTAAGGAGTGAAGGAAATTGACAAAAACTGAGGCCCGGGATCATGATTTGCACACAATGAGTTCAACATTCTTGCTCGATCTCTCAGTAGAGATGTCAGCAAAGTATCTGGATAGATGAATCAGTGGTTTAGAGAATAAGTCTAGGCGAAAAAAAAAAAAAAAAAAACCACTTATAATAATAACAATTAATTGGCAAATTGGGCATAAAACAACATTTAACAACATTTAGTATTGAACTCTTACAACAAACAAAAATGTAATTTGAAGAAGAAAATTAAATTTTATTTCCATAGACTGAAAGATCTCTCTTTCCTGATAGGCTACAAAAATAATGGAAGCTGCTTTGTTTCTTTGCCATTCTTAATTTAAAAGTAGCCATTACTAAGGATATAAAAGAGAAGTAACCCAAGATTGCTGAAATGACTCTCCATCTTATATCCACAGTATCTTGAAAAGCTAACAATTAGATCCTGGCTTTCAATACACTTTTTAAGAGGTCTTAAAAAGTAAAATCTCAGAGTACACCAAATGTACTGGGGAACTTGGAATTCATGGTTACTTTTATGTTGTTTTTTTTGCAAAAGCATTTTTAGTGCAATATACCATACATACAGAAAAAGGCATATATTATAACTATATAACTACATAAATTTTTGCAAACTGTTTACACCCATGTAAGCACCACCCAGATCAAGATATGTCAGCACCTCTGATGGCGTGCTTGAGTTCCCTCCTTGCTACTAATATTCTCAAAGATAACCACTATTTTGATCTTTAATCATAGATTGATTTTGTCAGTTTATATATTTAATAAAATGGGAGAATGCAGAACACACTCCTTTGTGTCTGGCTTACTTTGCTAAATATAAATTCATAAGATTCATCCACATTATTGCCCAGAGTAGTAGTAGTTGTTTTCATTGTAGAGTAATAGTACATTGTATAAACGCACTATGATTTTTGTATCTCCTTTCCATTGGCAACGGACATTTGTGTTGTTTTCATTTGGAGACTATCATAACTAGTACTATGGTGAACATTCCTGCACTGAATATACTTATATAGATATATTGGTTAGATACTTGGGGGTGGAATTGGTGGGTCATAGGGTAAGTTCAGCACACATTTAGTTTCAGTAGATACTGTCAATTAGTTTTCCAAAATAGTTGAATAATTTACACTTACATGGTATGTAAGAACTCATATTACTTCACATCTTTATAAAGATTGGCAATTGGCTGTCCTTTTATAAATTTTAGTTCATTCTCTTGCATGTATACTGCAACTGCTTCCTCATTTTAACTGGCATTTTCCTGATAATAAGTTGAGCTACTTTTCATAAAAGTAATGTCACCTGGATAACCTCTTTGTAAAATATTTGACCAAGTTCTTTGCCTATTTTTAACTAGATTTTCTTTTTCTTTCTTATTGATTTGTAGTAGTTTAGTTAATACTGTGAAGTATATTGATTATCAACATGTTAAACAAACTTTGCATTCTTGGAAAATGCCACATCAAACAACCTTGGCCTCACTATATGCAACTGCCAATGTATTTTGAGATAATTATTTGCTTTTGTTTTATTTAGGATTTTAAATATTTCTACATAAGAGAGATTGATCTGTTATTTTTCTTTGTTATAATATTCTGTTATATTTTTATACAAGATTTTTCAGACCTTATAAAATAAGTAGATCATCTTTTTTCATTAAACCCATGCACAAGAAGGCACTATGTTTTTCTTACATATTTAGAAAATTTTACCAGTAAAACTATCTGAAACTTCTTTGTAGGAATTTCTTTATAAAATGTTTTCAAATTACTTTCTATTTTCTAATTTTATATATTTCAGAAATATATAAAATGTTAAAGCTTCTTTTACTTATGTGTTACTTTTTATAAATTACTATTTCCTAGGAATGAGTTTGCTGTATTTGGATTTAAAAAATATTTTAATAATGTTTTATGATATTTTAACAGCTTGAAGAATCTGTAATGATCTTTCTTTTTATGTCTGATATTGATGATTTGCCTTCTCTTGTTATTTTTTGATCAATTTTGTCAGGGATTTGTCATTTTAATGGGTTTTTTTCTTCAAAGAAAAACTATTGATTTTGTTCATTCTCTCTATTGTGTATTGTTTTCGCCATCATTAATTTCTGTTCTTATCTGGTTTACTTTCTCCTTTGCACCTTATTTGAATTTAATTTGCTGTTGTTTGGTCTCCTGGGATCAATACATAGAACACTGATTTTAAGACTTTCTTTTTTGTAATACACTTTTAAGGTTAAAGTGTCCTTTTTTATTGTGGGTAAGTTAATATCTGTGAAAGCTATAGATCTTAAGTGATAATGAGTATTGACAGATATATTTACCTATCTGACCACAATCAAAATCAACATATAGAACATTTTTTTCTAACGTACCAGAAAGTTTCCTGTGTTTCTCTAACCCCTAGAGACAACCACTGTTCTGATTTCTAAGCCCACAAATTTTACTTGGCTCAAACTTTCGATAAATAGAATCACATAGGATATGCTATTTATGTCCATCATCTTGCTACATATTGCATTTTATTATCTCTTAAACTGTTTATTCTTTCTTGAGACAAAATTTTCAGATAGTGAAAAATATACATTATTCAATGAGTATCAACAAAATGCATAACTTAATCTTCTCAGTCAAGATATAGAACAATCTATCACCTCAAAAAAGGTCCTTAACATAACCCTAAGCAACCACATTTCTGATTTACATCCATAGACTAGTTTTTATTTTCCTAACTCTGTGTAAGTGGAATTATACAGTATGTACATACCCCTTTGTGTCTGGCTTCTTCATTTGACTTAATGTTTTGGAGATTCATGCATGTTGCAGCACATTTCAATAGTTCAGTCTCCTGTAGTGCTAAGTGTTCTAACGTATTCATACACCACAGATTCCTTAGGCATTCTGCTGGTAATGGACATTTGCTCCACCACCCTCCCCACTCCAATTTTTAGTCATTATGAGAACATCTGCTTTAAACAGTTTATGCAAGTCTATTTGAGGACACGTATTCTAATTTCTGTTGAATAAATCCCTAGAATTACTAGGTCATAGGAAAATGTAGATTTATCTATATATGAAAATGTCCAGCAATTTTCTAAAATGATTGAACACTTTAGTGACCTACTAGCAATGTATGACTGCTCAATTTGTTCCACATCTTAATCAGTATTTGGGTTGTCAGCTTTTAAAGTTTTAACCATTCTAGTAAATATGAAGGATTATCTTCAGGAGGTTTTAATTTTCATTTCTCTGATTACTAATAATATTGAGTACTTCTTTATGTAATCACTGAGCATTTATATATCTCTTGTGGATGTTTATGTTCAAGTCTACCACAATTTTTTTCCATGTTTTTGAATTGTTTGTAAAGATTCTTTATATATTTTTCATAAAAGTCCTTATCCAAATGATTTTACTGCCTCCATTAATAGTAAGTTATTTCTCATCATTATATTAATTTAGATACAAAGGATAGAGTTATTTCACAATTGCATTAAGATACTATGCTTATATGCCTGGAAATTTGGCACAGACTATTAACCAAGATAAGTGAGGTAAGTAATCATTTATTGTGTGAAGTTCAATATTTGAAACTATCCTGGGGACACATCAAGCTGATTTGTTTATTGTTGATGTATACTTGGCATAATCAGACAGTCTTGTTTAGCCAATAGCCAGGGGAGCATAAAAGACTACTGGAATGTTCAGAAAACTCTTCTGAAGCCAAATTTCACTGCAGAGATTCAGTGGTTTAGTCTGTAGGTTAATCACATCCTTGTGCAAATTAGGAAGACCCCAGTGAGCTTTGTACCACATTCTTTGCATTACCAAAGTATGACCTGTGAAGCCTGTGAGTCCTTTCGCTCTTCAATCACTGTTGTAAACTTTGCAGTGGGGAAAGACACTAATGGGTATGCAACTGCTAAACTAAATTTGCAATCCAAGAATCAAGCCTGCTTGATACACTGTGCTTTTGTTTTTGTTTTCAGGATTTAGCCATTTCATCAAAATTTACATTATCTTAGCACAGTTATTTGTAATGTTCTCTTATTATCCTCTTACTATTGGCATAGTTCGTAATATTAGCTTTTCATTTCTGATATTGATAATTTTTTGTTTTTCTCTATGTCTCTATCAGTGTGTGTGTGGCAGGGGGGTGTGTGGGTGTAGGTGTGGGTGTGTCCTCTGATCAGTCTTCCTTGGGTTATATTAATTATATTAATTTTCCCAAAGACCAACTTGAACTTTCTTCATTTCTCTGTCATGTTTTCACTTTTATTATTTCTGCTCTCATCTTTATTATTTACTTCATTTTATGTATCTATGGAAACTTGCTTATTATTTCTAGATTTTTAAGTGGAAAATAATTTCAACCCTTTTTTTCTAATATAAACAATTCATATTATAAATGTTCCTCTAACACTGTTTTAGCTGTATACCCAAATTTGCTATGTGGTATTTTCATTTTTAGTCAGTTCAAACTATTTTTAAAATTTTGTTATTTCTTTTTACTCATGTTACATGTTCTTTTTACTCTAGTCACACAAGAGAACCAATAAAAATACCTATCTCCAAGGTTCTGTCGCCATCAGACCATCTCTGATGCTAATACAAGACCAGCCAGGGATCAACAGACAGCAGAGCCTCCCAAACACTTTAAGTGTCATGGAGTAAAGGAGATGATGCAGAAATTAGACCTTATACAATTTTAAGAAGAACTGGGGAAATGAAAGTCTAGAAGAGTGAGTTGGGGAGTCTAAGAAATAAAACATGAATCATTTCTCCTGGGCCCTGATGTGAGCAGATAAGCCAGAGCTTAAGAGAATCAAAGAAGCTACATATGACCAACTGCCAGTGTTGCATTATTCTGGGGGTAATTTGGAGGGAGTGGGGGTGCTAAGCTGTGAGTTCCTATATAACTACTGCCTCTCTGTGTCTGCCTCCAGGCATTCTGGTAGTAAGCTGAAACCATCTGTTAGTGGGCCTTTGTGACCACCTAATAACTTCTGGAGGACCTGAACCTGTGAGACTACAGAAGCTAGGTCATAAAGGCAATACAGCTTCTGCCTGACTCTCTCTTAGCACACTTGCCCTTAGAACCTAGCTATCAGACTTTGAGGAAACTCCAACGATATGGAGACAAACTGAAGTCCTGAGCATTTTTGTCCCAACTGAGACCCCAGTCAAGAGTCAGCACCAATGCACTAGTCATGTGAATGAACCATAGTGGAAACATATTCTCTAGCTTCAGTCAAGCATTTCCAGGTGACATTAAGTGCAGAAGAGATGAGCTTTCCAAACCATGCCCAAATTGCAGATTTATGAGCAATATAAATTTTTGTTGTTGTTTTAAGACAAGGGTCACAATTATTTTTCTGTAAAGGGCCAAGTAGCAAATATTTTAGGCTTTGCAGGCTGCAGGTGTTCACTGTAACCTGTTTTTCTTTTTGTGTAGTATTTCACAAATGGCAAAAAACATTCCTAGCTTTTGGGACACACAAAACATTCTGTGCATTGAATTTGGTCTACGGGCAATAGTTTGCTGACCCCTATTTTAAACCACTAAATTTTGCAGTGATTTGTTACAGAGCAATAGATTATCAGAACGATCAGTTAAACAAATTGCACAAAGACAAAGGATAAGAGGAAATAAAGAATCACACATCTATGTGTATACACTTCCATACACTTCATACTTATTTTAATGATAGCTTTATTGGCTAGGCATAGAAGATTAAATGTCAAGTATAAGTACCAGCAGCAATATACAAAAGCCCCATTAAAAATAAAATCTTATTGAAGAGAAAGGAACAGATATCCATTGAAAACCTGTTGCATTCTGGGATCTCTGTGGGATGATGACAAGTATTATTTTCTTTATCTACATAAGAATCTTACGAAGGAGGTAGTATTATGATTCCTTTTTACCAATAATGAAACTCAGGTTTAGAAAAGGCAAGTCTTTTTCTCAAGGCCTCATGATGAGTAATAGATAGAGCAAACCCAGTTCTGTCTACCAAACTCTAAAGCCTATGTATGGTCTTAAAAATTAGCTGGAGTGGTTCTTAAAGTCATTTCACCTAAAATACATATTGCAAGACTTCACCTGCTAATTTTACATGTGAGGAAATGGATACCAAGACTTCATTAAGACTCAAATCACAGCATAACTGGCATTAAAGCTTAGTTCCTTCTTCTGTATATAACTCTCTCATCTCTATACTTGGTTAATTTTCAGCTCCAGTGCATTTAATATGTACATTTAAATTAGTGGTGCCATGTTTTTTTTTAAACAGGGGTCTAAATTTTAAATATTGCTTTAAGATCTTATTTAAAAGCCAAATTTCTTCAGAATTTATTTTTAAAAATTGAAAAGTTTCAGCTAATAGGACGTATATATATATATATATCCTGTTAAATGACAGAAAAAGGAAGTTGTTTCTTATGCAACAGTTGAAAGCATAGCAGACACCTTATGTTGTTCCCAGAAGGAATCCTCTGGGAATCAATGCCCTTTTTGGACTACATTTTTGAGTTACATTTAATTCATTTCAAGTAGTATAAAATTTCATGGTACCGAGGTCTACAGGCAATTCCTCTTGGGAACATTGCTCATCCCCTTTTGCAGCTGACTGTGTTAGATCTCTTCCAAACTTGTTCTGAGATGTACACTGTGTACATCTTTATCAAGTGATCCTAGAACCTAAGCTCAGCCTCTTGCTGCAGGAGCACCAAAATCTACTCATCAAAGGGTGCCCATGGGCCATGGAAACCTGTTCTCTGTCCCCTAGCAGAGAGTTCATGGGCAGGTTGACAAACCCCTAAAGAGATGCTTTGTAGAGCAGTAGGCAGGGCCTGAAACTCCTCCTATTTTGAGAGGCTGGGCTCCACCTTAGCCTTGGTGTTATGACCAAAAATCATGAGGGAGCAAAGACATAAAGACATGGAAGCTTGTATTTAGTCCACCTTCTCTTTATATAGGTGGGCCAGGGTGGTGGAATTTTCAATACCCAATTATCTTCTTCTGGCTACATACTCTTAAAATTAATAGTCACATGACCACCTCTTACTCAAATTTGGGCCAAGGCACATACAGGCTGGTGCCAGAATCCAGCTCCAGCGAGTCCAGGGTACCCTGAAGGATGAATGGCATCGGCGACTGATGGAATGAATGAGGACACAGACACTATCAAAAGCTGAGCCTGGCCTTTATTGTTGAAGTTTAGCAAGGTTATATATGTTTTGAGTACGCAATTTCACAAAGATTAGATCATTTGATTCTTTCAGAAAAAATATTCACATAAAGGTCACTCTTTAGAGATTAGATTATTGGCACCTTAGCAATCATTAAATTTTTGCACTTATGCTTGCTTGGCTTCCCTGGTGGTCTTGGAACAAGTGTGACTTGTTCCCTCACACCTGGTTGGCCTGGGCCTTACTTGCAGTTTCCTTATTATTGATTCTAAAATAGCCATGGTTACCATTCATCTGATTAACA
Source organism: Manis javanica (assembly GCF_040802235.1). NCBI lineage: Eukaryota > Metazoa > Chordata > Mammalia > Pholidota > Manidae > Manis > Manis javanica. The sequence goes on from NC_133162.1 coordinate 69,603,190, forward strand.
AATAGAGCTAAGTCTATTTTTCTAGGTCTAGAGAATTACGTGAAGATTTAAAGAAAAACATCAAAACAGTGTATCATTAAAGTAGTGCAGCAAGACTAAGCTGATTGCATTTGCGGAAACTGGAAACTCTGTACTCTTGGGCAGGTGCCTAGTTTCATAGAGACGAAAGCGTTGCACCTGGGGGATGAGGTCAGGGGATGACCCCTGAATCGGAAGGCACAGGGACCCAGTCGGGCCACTTCTCTTCCTAGGGGCGGAAGCAGGGGCATGTCTGTCTTAGAGCTTCCTTAAACCATTTACAGTAGTATCTGTGGTAGTGATCTTTTCTATTGGGAGAGCCACTTTAATCATGCCAGGCCCTTCACAGGCCATCATTCATGCTGACCTTCCTTTATTGTTCTATTATTCCCCGGGACCCAACAGGTCTAGGAGTCATGTAGAAATTCCTCATGGGACCAAGTTGGGTGGGGAGAGGGAACTGGAAGCCACTCAAACAATTCTTATTTATTATAACTTGATACTTGTTTCCAATATCTTATTTGCATCCCCCTCCTATTATTTTTTAATAAAATGTTGAAGTAGTAGGTAAAAGTAATAAAGATTATGGTTTCTAATAGAAAGATGTTTAACACTGCTTACTTTTCCATAAAAGATTTTTAAATCTTGATGTAAAATAAAGATGGAAAGTAGAGTTGAGTGCAGTAGGAAAGCAAGTGTAGACTGTCAGATCCATGCCTATAAACTAGGTATTGATCCAAGCGAGACAAGGGCAACAACAGCCATGAGTTTCTCACCTGATGGCCCCCCTGCGACTATGCCTGTCTTAGGTTGTTCCTCCCTTGAGGAATCTTACCATCTCTGGCTAACTAGCCATCATCTGGGGCCATACAGGGAGATGTAAAGTTGGTAAGTGAGAGAGAAGCAGTGTTCTTTGAAAAGCTTTTTTTACTTCATTGCAGATTCATGCCCCGTGGCTTCTATGCCCAGCAGTTGTCTTGAAGTATCTTTCACACCTGGAAGAATTAGGGGGATCTTGCCTCTGGCATTTCTCTCAAGGTATTTTAAATTTGGTTTTCCAATTTAGGTGTGTAAGTGACCAATAACAACATTTCCAAACACCGTAATAAAAAGGGGGGATAGCGGGGATGTTCCTTTCCTAAGTCTGCTTTGCAGTTCCTTCTTTGCAGGCATCTGGGCTGCGCCATCCGACGGGCAGTTTGGACTGGCTCCCAACAGGTTGACATACCGTTATTCATGCGCCCTCACTCTGTAGCAGTGCTTGGTTGCAGAAGCTTGTTTAGTTGGAGACACCAGATGACCAAAACATCCTGGAATGAAAGGACAGAAACTCTGGAATGCCTCCCAGATAACCAGCAGACTGAGTGATGAGAAATAGCCTGTTAGTCCTTCAAGCCACTGAGATGTCGATGTTTTGTTTCTGTAGCTGAACATAATCTATTCTGATTAACACACCCAGCAACTCCAAGGTCTTTCAACCATCAAAATTCTGCCAATTTTGGTGGATCTATTAGATTTGCACTCTATTATTACCACTGAAGAAGTACTATAAAAAATACATCAGCTCATCGTAAAACCACATCATCCCCTTCCCCTAGTGGTTCTCCAGTACCATTTGGTTACCTGGTAGGGACCTAGTATTACCAAAAACTGAGTCCCGACTTTCTTAATTTATGTAAGTATAGGCAACATTGTTAAATATTCCTTTCTTAATCAATTTTTTAAAAGTTTATCTGGTCACACATAGTTCAAGCATTTTTGGTTATTTTTTTCTTTTTTGAATTTCAACTTTCTCCCATGTCTTTATATATCTAAATAAAATTAGATAACACCATAACACCAGCACCCCCCACCATCATCAGTATTATTGATAAAATACTGTTCAGTATCTCTCACTGCTTTTTTCCAAGTGAATTTTGGAGTTATTTAATTCAAAATTATGTTTGCATTACAGTTGCAATTGTGCTAATTTTATAAGGTAAATTGGGAATACTAAATATTTTTATAATGGTTAGCTGAAGTTTCCAATGGAGTTGATTTGTCTCCATCAGTTCTGCCTCTTTATTTATCCCAGTAAAATATTATAGTTCCCTTTACAAAGATCTAATACAATTCTTATTAGATTCAGCCCTGGATTATTTTAGGCAATTTAGTTCAATTATGAATGGAACTTCTTTTATAATTGTCTAGTTAATTGTTGCTGTTTTAATGGGATGATTTTATCTTTGATATATCTATTTTGTATTGGCTTCTTTATTAAGCTCTTAATACTTTATTAAACAATAATGTTCATAGCATCTGTAGCATAGTAAAACTGGAAACAACTCACATGTATGGCACAAATGGATAATTAAGCATAGTATATTTATATAATAGAACATTACAGTTTAAAAACAGAACTAACTAGTGAAACACTCACCCTCATGTTGAGGGAAGGATGCCAGACCAAAAGAGAAAGTTATGTATGAGTCTATTCACATGAAGTTCAAAACCAGGCAAAACTCATGTAGGATGATCAAAATCAGTATGGCAGTTAGCTGTGAAGAGATGTTGAGTGGGAAGAGACAAGAGGGGACTTATGAGTTAATGAAAATATTCTGTCTTTATTTGGGTAGGGGTTACATAGGTGTATACATGAGCTATCCATTCCTTTTTTGTCTATTTTGCTATATGCAAATTATATCTCATTAAAACAAATACACACAGCAGGCAAAACTAATGTAACGGGTAGCGTTCAAGAGAGGATGGCATTGACTGAGGAAGAGTGTGTGGGGGACTTCTGGAGTGGTGAAAATGTACTATATTTTTATCTGGGCAGTGGATGTGTGAATATCACCATAAGTGAAAATTCATCAAGCGGGACACAGAAGTTGTGTGGGCTTTGTGTATATTTTATTTCAATGAAAATATCTTAAAGCTAACAACTTCCTCATTTTCACCTAATGCTTTTGAAGTTTCTTTATATGCAATAATATTCTGGTTTATTTTCTCTTATTTTATTTGTATCTTCAATTCTAATTACCAGAATTTATAAAAATACTCTTTTGTTTTTGTTTGTAAAGGTATATATCTAGTCAATATTGACTATTACATGAGTTTTAATTGAAAACAGATAATTTATAATATTAACAATATCTTTCTCTGACAAAGGATATTGTAACCGACTTAAAAGGCAAATGATGAACTAAAATAGCATATTGTACCATATAATATGATCAAAATGGAGTTTGGAAATCAGTATGGAATCATTCTGCCTCAACAAAATACTGGGAAATGATTAGAAAGTATAATTTATAAAAGTGCAAATACCCAATTAAAATGTGAAGAATGCTTAATTTTACTGATAAAGAAACAAATCTAAGTAAGACATCATCTTAATTATTCAATTGATTATAGCTAAGTTGTTAATGGTATAGCCTCTGGGATAATGATTTACTCCTCTCTATAATTCAGTTTCCTTATATATATTGAGGAGATAACTCTGAGAACATGTAGTGTTTATATATGGATCAACATCATTAATATTTATAAAGCACTTAGTGACTTGCCTGGTATATAATTAGTGCTCAGTAAACATCAACTCTTTTGATATCATTATTTTTGGCCAAGATGAAAATATTGATACTACTCTGTGATGATAAAGATAGGAAAAGAGCAATAGTGAAGATATAAAGTCATTATGTTCTTCCTGGAGGGCCAGTTTGTGGACATGTATCAGAATTTTAAATATGCATACCTTTACACCCTGGAATTTCACTTCTATAGATTTATATTTTTATAGAAAAAATAGACAATTATCAAAAAAATGTATGCAAAGATATATCCATTGCAGCATTTTCATTTTCAAAGGCAAAAGAAGTCAGAAACATAGGACCATCACAAGATCCTTCAGTGGTTATTGGATATCATGAATGGGATTAGTGCCCAAGAGCTCCTCACCTCCTTCCATCTCAGGACAAAACAGAGGGTATCAGTTTATGAACTAGGCTCTTAACAGACACCAAATCTGGCACCTTTATCTTGGATTTACAGCCTCCAGAAGTATGATAAATAAATTCCTGTCATTTAAAAGCCACCCAATCAGTGGTATTTTTGTTATAGGGAGTCAAAATCGACTACGAAGAAATTGGTACCGAGAATGGAGTGCTGCTGCATATATGCAAAAGTGAGAGCAACTTCGGGACTGACGGTGTGGTAGAAGCTGCAGAAGTTCGGAGATGGGTGCCAGAAAAAGCCTACATTGCTGTGAAGTGACCATTAAGAGAGATTCTGGTGAAAAAGAAAAAAGGAGAGAAAGAAAAGAGGAGAAAGAAGAAAGAAAAGAGGAGCTCTGTAAAGAAAGCCTCAGCCCTCTTAGGGAAAATCTAAATAACCTTAACAGAATATGGTAGGAATATGGAAGGTAAAAGCCATTCTGATGAGATCTCAGAAGGAAATGAGGAACATGTCATTGGACACTGGCAGAAATGCAATCCTTGTAAGTGGCAAAGAACGTGGCTAAATTATGTTCAACTTTGTAGTGTTTTGTGGGAAATAGAACTTGTGAGGTCCCAGCACAAAGGCCAGGTTGACAAACTGGACTCAAAAGAGGGGTTGTGGAAACCTGCAGGACTATGCTGTGTGCTGCCAAGCACCACCTGATTGTGGGGTCTCTGCTTGCTGCATTCTGGTACCACACTGTCACCCCAGGAGCAGCCCTCGTGGGCTCCAGCACAGTGGGGTGTAGTGGCTACACCTCCCCAGGTGCAGCCTGCAGACTCTGGCAGTGAACACACAACTCCATCTCCACTAGCAGAGTGTACTGGCCTGGAGCATTGTTACCTCCACCTAGGTTTCAAAAATGGTGTTGCTGGCCTGAGCCATGGGCTTACAACCCCAGTCTAGGTTTACTGTTTTGTTTTGTTTTTTCTTAATATGCCTAACTCGGTATTTTCAGTATTTCTGTTTCTTAATGAGCACATTTTAAGATATCAACTTTCCTCCAAAAATAATTTTAGATCCATTTCTCATGTTTTGATGTCTCGCTTTCAGTGTTAATCAATTTTAAGTACCATGATTCCCATTTTTATTTCTTACTTCACCTGTTAATAATCTGGAATGCCTTGTTAATAATTAATGTTAATAATCTGGGGTATGTTTTGTAGGTTCTACATATATGACAATTTTGATATTTCTATTTTTATTCAATTGTGAGAATGTTTGTTTTTATTCGAAAAGCTGTACTCACTGTTTTTGGACAGCTAGGTTTGGAGAAATGACTCAAGAGAGTCTACATTTGCCTCTGATCAGACACTGGTCACACACAAGAGGGATGTGGTTCTGGGGACCTTCTAGATGATTATTGAAATGACTTCATCCAAGAACATGGAGTTTCTAGTTGACTAGGGACCACGGCTCTTGACTTTTGACCTTCTCTTTCTTCTCTCTCCCTCGTCTTACATCACTTAATTTAGGACATTTCAGAATTTTTGCCTTGTCAACTGTTTGACCTTGGGAAAAATACTTAGCTTCTTCCTTTTATGAAAGCAATTTATGCCAATAAAGTAATTATAACAACACTCGACACACAGTAAACACCTTGATAACTCAGTTATGACTGTGTCAAAGTACAAAATATGCTATACCTTTTCATCTTTGTTACTCTATGAATTATGTATTATTATGGCCCCTTAACACATTTCCTGGCACAAAGTAAGCTCCTGATAAATATGTGTTGAATAGATAAAAGAATGCTTAATATTTAAATGTGGAAATAAAAACTTGATGTGGGCTGATAATCAAGCCTGTCACACAGGTAATTAATGGTAGAGTGGAGTTTTGATTGGTGCCTGTTTTACTATTAATCACAAGGTTTCATCAGCACAAAGAAGCCTCTCTCCAGCCAGCTGTACCACCATGGAAAAGGGAGTTTGTTTGGTTATAAGCATCCACATTTCCCTTCCTCCTACTCTTTTTTTCATTCCTCTTCCCTGTTTTAATTCCTCTCTCACTATGTTCCTTCTTCCCCTGGACTTGGAAAATTGCCCTGCTCTCTTCTTTTATACCAGTGTCTTTGCTAATGTGACTTCCCTGGATGATGGTTTCCTCCTTCTCCTGATCAATAATCCCTGCTCCCCTGACTTGATAATTCCACCAGCTTTCATTCTCAAGCCCTAGAGGGGAGAAAAAGCCCTAGGGTGGAGAAAACCATTTGAACCTCCTCCTTTGATAATGTTTTGTTTTTCCCCATGTAGAGCAGTTTTCTTTACTGTGGTGGCAATTTTGTCCTTTCTCACACCCTTTCTGCCAGTTTCTCCATCTGCAGAGGCTACTACAGCCCTCAGCTAGGTGCTAGGATGTCCAGAAAATTTAAAGATTATATTAGGTGGCCAGCCTGGTGAGTTTCTAATGTGAACAGTGCCAGTAACCTCTGAGATTTCTATTACAGAATCTTGCAGGTATTTCATTGCAAGGGAAGTTCTGTCTTCCTCTAAATCCCTTTTCAGTTGTTTTGATTTATATGAAGGTATGCCAATCCCAGGATGATACCCTGATAGTGGAAAGGTGAGAGACTCATTTTCTTTGGGTAGTAAAACAAAAGGAAGGAGCACAGTTGAGAGAATCAGTACACAGCCAGTGCCACATGTGATCAAGCCCAGCATGGCAGGTACTCTAAGTACCCCCAGGACAGGGAAAGTACAACTTCCTCTGCATGGTTATCTTTACAATTCCTTAGCCTTCTTTGAAGTCAAATCACATGTTTAATGTTCTCCTTCTCCGTCAGAGAAAGGGAAATTTTATCATGCAAAAGGAAGACCTCATGGTCATTAACTGAGTACCTAGGATTGTGAGCCCTAATGGATCTTCTGTTGCAGCGATCAGCTAGGAGGTGGTATGATGTCTCCATTTATGGATGACAAACATAAAGCTTACCAAGCTAAGTCATTTGTCTTTAATGCCAGGGCAAGAATTCAAATGCAGAGTAAATTCCCATGGGTTTGCAACATGTTCTCTCCCATTCCTACTCTGCTTCCTCCACCACTCACAGGTAGGTAGACCACCTGTGTCAGTGGACCACTTCTTCCTGGAAGAGAACACCATGGGTGTGTCCACACTTGAAGCACTTTGTCTGAGGAGCTGCCTTTGTACGGGGACTCAGGTTTGAGAGCTCTCCAAGACAAGAGTCAGCACAGATTAGAGTCAGGCACCTGGCTTTTGCAATGTTTGAGGATGCTTGTGCCACATGACTTGCCAAGGCCCATCCCTCCCCACCCCTGTAGGGAATTCTTGAACCGGAGGGAAGTGAGCAGAAGCGATGGCATGCCACTTTGCAGCATGAGATACCTTGTGTTTCTGGCAGTGCTTGCTCATTTCCCTCTCTCACAAGTATGGTATTCAAACAGGCGCAGTCACCAATACGTAATATGAGCAAGGAATTTCATGTTAAACTTTATGAACCATTGGGATTTGGGGTTGTTTATATCACTGCAGCAGATCTCAAAATTATTTTTACACCATGCTAGTAACACTGGCCTTTCTGCTATCCTTCAAACATGCTGATCTACTTACTGTCCATGCTGCCTGAGAAACTCTCTCTTTTCATCTACACGTGGTTTATTATTTTTATCATTCATATTTTTGGGCAACTATTCCTTCCCCATAGATAAATTCACTGACTACCAAGATCAAAAGATTTATCTCCTCCTTCTGTCTAACCTCTTATATTATTTTCTAATGACATTTGATGCTCCATGAAATTTTATCATGTATGCATTTGTTAACTTACTTGTCTATCATCTTCTCCAGACTGGAGCTCCATGACAAGTGTAGTTACTATAAGAACACACTCATTAACCCAACTGCCTGGATTGTAATTATAGCACTGACACTGGTTAGCTGTTGGACACTGGGTGAGTTCTTCAACTTACTGCACTGGACTTTCCCCCACCTTATTTATAAATTGGGATAAGCATATAACATGGAACTCACAGGGCTGCTGTTAGGATGAACTGAGTCCAAATACGTGAGGCATTTAGCATGGTTCCCAGCACACAGTAAGTACTCAGTGAAGTTTGGGATTATCATTAGTATGGCACAGCATTGCATGCCAGATCTGAGGACATTGCTTGGGACAAATAGGGACTTATTAGTAATTTGCTAAATGGATAGATGAATGACTGGCTGCCATGCAGATTAATAAATGCCTCTGATAAAAACTAATTTACTTCATAGTTGACAGCTGAAGGCTGTCAATGTACATCTAAGAACAATGTCAAAAATGTTTAGCTCAATTTAGTATTTAGGCATTGAGGAATGATTGTAATAATGATATTTACAATAACAACAAAAATCAATACTACTCTTTATTGTGCATCTAACATTTGTTACCTACATAACTAAGTAATTGTAAAACAGCTATCAATATTTTAGGTAAGATGAGGGCACAGACCTAGAGAAAAGTAACCTGGATTTACCCAAACTTTCATAGCTTACTGGAGCTGGGTTTTGATTCATGTTTGATTACATTATGCTGCAGAGTTCTTGTTAAATAATTCTTTCTTTTTGTCTACTAGTACAAATTCCTAAGATGATGGAGGTTGTTGATGTGTTGTGCCCTTGAATAGGTGTGGCGGCCATGTGTACTTTCTTATGTCAGCCCCTGATTTAATACTGATGGAGTTTCAGCTCCTTGGCAATCACTATGCTGGCTCAAGTGTTCAGAAGAAACAACAGAGAAATCAGATGTCCCTGGCAGTAAAGGAGTGAAAGAACAGACATAGTCATTTGCCATTCCCAAAAGGAAAGTAGGTGGGATGTGCACTTTCCATTAGTTTCTTTCCTAATGGTTACAACCATCTGTAATTAACAGAAAAATGGAGTCACACAGATGTAAGGGGTTTACTCAAAATCATAAGAGTTAAGGAAGCCATGGGGCTAGGATTCCAATACTAGATGGTCCCAGATGTTTTCTACTCTCTCTCTGCTACAACATATAATGAACTCTTTTTGCTTGTTTACCTATTTTTGTCTTAACTGGTATAGTCAGCACCAAAGGTGAACCTGGTCAGGACATACACAGGAATTAGCACATGACAAGTGCATCTATAGCATGACCATTTCCCAAGAGGAGTAGATTGCGGTACAGAACAGATCTGCCATTACAGGACCTGTTGATGCCTCTGTCCCTTCAGATGAATGTTTCTCAGTAACCTCAAGTTTGAGGTTTTCTTACTTGATATGCAATTGGGCAGCCAGGTGTGGCCTGATCTGTTCTAAGTTCTCTTCTCCTGACACATCTCAGTCTATTCCAGGGAGCCTTTACCAGAGGCCCAGATCAAGCGTTCCAAGTGAAATGGTTTTTACATCTCCTCACTCAACAACAGCTTCTTCAGATCTTCCCTCCTTGCTGTTCCCAACAGGCAGTTTATCAAGAACACAGCATGGACTCAAGGCCATAAATCATGACTGACTTGGTAAGGTTTGCTCCCTTGCAAAGATAGATACATGGCTGGCTCTCCTCTGCTTTGCAGAGAGGCCACCTAAGAGACATGTTGCTTCAGCATTATAAATCAGCACCAGGCATGTGACAGCATCCTGACTGCAGGACAATTATTGTCCAGGAAATAAGAAATGCAAATTTCTCTTCCCTCATTGCAAAGGCAACCAGCAGACTTATTCTATGATGTTGATCAATGACTTTAATCTATGCCTGCCAACAGATTTATAAAATCCATGTACCACCACCTGTCATCCTTCCTCTCAGCTCAGAACCAAGGCAGTACTTGATTTCCCTAGGTGTCATGTGAGTCATTTGGGTCACCTTGAAAAGATAGCTGTTAAAATGGTAAATTATAGAGAGCAATTTTAATAGTAGTTATTTCACCTGTAAACTGAATTCTGGAGGCTTCAGCACTTAGGAGCTGTGTGACCTTGACAAGTTAGTTGGTGTCTCTGAGCCAATTTCTCAAATGACAAATGTAAACAAAAACATCTACAGCAGAGACTGGTTTTGAAGGCAAACTAGGAGGACTTCTTATCTTGTGTTTATTAATATTGTACTTAGTATTATTGGGCCAGAAAGCTAGGTAATGGTTAGGTAAAAAGAGATGAAAAAGTGAATCCATACTAATGGATCAATGAAGGTACAGGAAAACTAGGAATGGATGATTTACCAAGATTGTTCAACTTTATTTTTCACATGGCAGTTGACAAGCAGATACTGCCAAGTTAAGGATGGACGATAGTCATTGGAGGAAAAGGAGACTGGCATGGACCATGTATCTGCTGTGTTATGTGCAAGACCTTTACCACATGTAAATTACCTCTATTATCCTGCATTTTTCCTCAATCCCAAAACAGTCTCTGGAAACTTACACTTGGAGATATTGTTTTAATAGCATCATTGATAGGGTATTAGAAGATGTATTCTAATCTATACATTATGTGGGAGTCACGTAAGATTATGATTTTGTTGCAGAAATTCTGTATATCAGAGGAAGATACATGGTTGAAGAAATCCATTTGGGATCCTGCCTGTGTGGAACGCAGATGCATCTGACACTAAGTCTAATGGGAAGGCTAGACCATAACATATGCAAATGTGCTAGGAGGAGAAAAGGACTTAGATCGGCTCTAAATGGAAGCATAGCTACAATTACTGGCTTGCCTCTTTATCTACTCTGAAAACTCTATAGTCACTTGTTAAGGAATATGGGTTATTATGATGACAGAAGGATGCTGAACTGTACTCTTTCAGGAATATTCCATTTTCTATCCATGGACATCATAAAGTTAATATACTTTCTGAGAACCAGAATTCTCCCAGAAACTCAAGCAGTCATTGCAACAAGGGAGAACCTTGTAGTACTTAAACTTCAGTTGCATCTCATTACAAGGAGCTCATAAAGTTATGTAAGGCCTCACATAGCCATTAAGACAAGAAATATTTTCACTCTACTGGATGACTGATTGACCAGTTGATCACAAAAAAAAAACAACTGGGTATTCACAAGACCTGATTAAAGCTTTGAACTTTGTGTGAAAGAGCCTTATAAATAGAAAGGGTATTTATGAACATTTCTGCCACAGTCAACTGGATGGCCTTGTCAATCAGAGCAATCAGAGCAATAAATTACATTCAGGAAGGAAGTAGGAATAATAATGGAGAGCTTTCCTTGAATTTTTGAAATAAATTTAATAAATAACATGACTTTAATGGACTGAATATTTGCATTCCCCCAAAATTCATAAGCCCCTAACGTCCAATTTGATGGCATTTAGAGATGGTGCCTTTAGAAGGTAATTAGAGTTAGATGAGGTCATGAGGTTCTCATGAGAGTATGAGAGCCCTTAGAAAAAAACACTAGAGGGTTTGCTCTCTCTTTCTTCCATGTACGCACAAAGAAGAGGTCAGGTAAACCCATAGCAAGATGGAAGTTGCCTACAATCCAAAAAAATAGGCCTTCCAATGAAACCTATCTGGCCCAGACTTTGATCTTGGACTTGCCAGCTTCCTGAACTGTGGGAAATTAATTTGTTGTTTAAGCATCCAGTCTACAGAAATCTGTTATTACAGCCTGAGCTAAGACAATGATCACCAGTGCTATGATGAAAAATTTCATTCTAAGTTACTTCCCTTGAAAAGCTAATTTTAGGTTTTATTTGACCGTGACATAGAGCAGGTTAATGGAGAATGCAGTGAGCATTTAGCAAAAAATTCTGATATATTTAAAGACAGGTATGTCACTTCAAAATGTAATCCAAGATATGACTTGTCATGGCAGGAGGTCTGAGAGTTGTGATATGATGGTGGCTGAGATCAACACTGGTTGCTATAACCACCAGTGCAGATGCTGCCTGCACAACATCCCAGTTTATCAATCCCTCCCTCCTGGCTTCAGTGACATGGCCTGGAAATCTCAGTCATGTTGCTTGGAGACAACTTATGTGAGCAAGTGCAGAAGGAGGACTTGGAGAGAAGGCTGGGGAAAAAGTGTCAGAATTTACGCAGGTACCTAACCTGGAAATTACAGTTATTTCTATCCAGACATGTCTTTAGCTACCAGTGTCAGCTGATTCTTCAACAATAAGCTTTCAAATTCTTTATAGTCTCCCTTCCCACTATCATCATTGTAAGGCAGTGTCTTATCATCTTTTACTGTGATATTATTTCAAACACTCCCTGCTTGCATGTCCATGCCCCTTGCTCCTCCTCAAAGCCACTGTCTCATGGTTTTTCTGCAGTACCAGCAATGCACTTATTTCACAGACCTGATCATTCCACAAAACAGTTGATATCTCACTACCACCTGATTCTTTGGCTGCTGCTTCAGCTTCATCTCTGGTCTTTTTCCCTCTCTAACCCTGGGAAATCTCCATCATCATACTACCCATCTTTCCCTGAACAAGTCTTTGACATTCTCACCTGTAGTAGTGGCCTTCTTAAAGTTTTCTGTGCTACAAGCCTTTCCCTCAATGTACATCATCAGAAAGTAATACTTATTGTGGTACACAGAATAATGACCCCCAAAAGATGTCCACATCCTATTCCCCATAACTGTGAATGTGTTGCTACATGGTGAGGGAGAATTAAAGCTGCTAACCAGCTGCCCTTAAAATTATCCTGGGCTATCCAATGGGTTCAGTGTAACCTTAAAGGTTTTTAAAATATGGAAGATTGCAGAAGGCTGAGTGATACAATGTGAGAAACATTCAGTTGCTATGGTAACTTTGAAGATGGAAGAGGTCATGAGCTGAAGAATATGAGCAGTTTCTAGAAACTAAAAAAAAAGTAAGAACACAAATTCTCTCCCAGACCCTCCAAAAACAATACAGCTCAGCTGACACCTTGGTTTTAGCCCCAAGAGATCCATTTTAGACCTCTGAATTCTGGAAGTATAATAAATTTGTGTACAATACTATGTGGTAATTTGTTATAGCAATGTTAGAAATACACTTATGCTCATATTTTCTATGTATTTGGCCACATTTAAATTCATCAATTTGTTAAGTGCCGTGGTAGAAACAGAAAAAATGGAAGATACAGTCCAGGCACACAGGCACTTAATATCCACTTTATAGAGGTATTAATAAGTATCACTTATTGAACACTCACCCAGGCAGACATGGCTCCAACATTGTAAAAATACTGCATTTTATCCTCCCACAACACTATAAGGTAAGCTCAGTGAGATTAATAAATCAAATATGCAAAATGGCCATCCTGCCTAAAGCAATTACAGATTCAATGCAATCCCTATCAAAATACAAAAAGCATTCTTCAATGAAATAGAACAAATAATTCTAAAATTCATGCGGAACCACAAAAGATGCCGAATAGCCAAAGAAATCCTCAGAAGGAAGAATAAAGCTGGGGGGATTATGCTCTCTGACTTCAATCTCTACTACAAAGCCACAGTAATCAAGACAATTTGGTACTGGCACAAGAACAGACCCATAGACCAATGGAACAGACTAGAGAGCCCAGATATAAATCCAAGCATATACAGTCAATTAATATATGATAAAGGAGCCATGGATATACAATGGGGAAATGACAGCCTCTTTAACTACTGGTGTTGGCAAAACTGGACAGCTACATGTAAGAGAATGAAACTGGATTATTGTCTAACCCCATACACAAAAGTAAACTCAAAATGGATCAAAGACCTGAGTGTAAGTCATTAAGCCATAAAACTCTTAGAAGAAAACATAGGTAAAAAATCTCTTGAATATAAATATCAGCAACTTTTTCCTGAACACATCTCCTAGGGCAAGGGAAACAGAAGCAAAAATGAACAAGTGGGACTACATCAAGCTAAAAAACTTCTGTACAGCAAAGGACACCATCAGTAGAACAAAAAGACATCCTACAGTATGAAAGAATATTTTTATAAATGACTAACCCGACAAGCGGTTAACATCCAAAATATATAAAGAACTTACATGCCTCAACACCCAAAAAGCAAATAACCTGATTAAAAAATGGGCAGAGGATATGAACAGACAATTCTCCAAAGAAGAAATTCAGATGGCCCACAGGCACATGAAAAGATGCTCCACATTGCTAATTATCAGGGAAATGAAAATTCCAATGAGATATCAGCTCACACCAGTTAGGATGGCCAACATTGAAAACACTAGGAACAACAAATGCTGGCGAGGATGTGGAGAAAGCGGAACCCTCCTACACTGCTGGTGGGAATGTAAGCTAGTTCAACCATTGTGGAAAGCAATATGGAGGCTCCTCAAAAATGAAAAATAGAAATACCACTTGACCTGGGAATTCCACTCCTAGGAATTTACCCAAAGAAAGCAAGATCTCAGATTCAAAAAGACATATACAACCCTATGTTTGTTGCAGCAGTATTTATAATAGCCAATATATGGAAGCACCCTAAGTGTCCATCAGTAGATGAATGGATAAAGAAGAGGTAGTACATATACACAATGAACTACTATTGAGCCATAAGAAACAAATCCTACCATTTGCAACAATATGGATGGAGCTAGAGGATATTATGCTCGGTGAAATAAGTCAGGCAAAGAAAGACAAGTACCAAATGATTTCCCTCATTTGTGGAGTATAACAACGAAGCAAAACTGAAGGAACAAAACAACAGCAGACTCACAAACTCCAAGAAGGGACTAGTGGTTACCAAAGGGGAGGGGAGGGGAGGGATGGGGGCCAGTGGGTGCGGAGGGAGGGAGTAGGGGATTGGGATATTATGATTAGTTCACATTGTGTGTGAGGGGGTGGTCATGGGGAAGACAGTGCAGCTCAGAGAAGACATGTAGTGACTCTGAGGCATATTACTACACTGACAGACAGTGACCATAATGGGATATGGGGGTGGGGGAACTTGATAATATGGGTGAATGTAGCAACCACTGTTTGTCTTGTGAAACCTTAGTAAGAGTGTATATCAATGATACCTTAATAAAAAAAAAAAGTCATGCATATGACAATACAGCCAGAGCTGCTTAGATAGCAAAACCAGGCAGCTTCTTTTTGTTGACCACTTCAAACACATATGATTACTTAACTTTATATAAAGAAAATAAAGTCCCCAAGAGAACAATAATTATTCCTAACATCACCTTTAAAAGAAATTGTCCAACTAATATAAAACAACCAATCTAAGAGTAATTTAAAATGCTTGCCTCCTCATTAATAATTCAGGATCAGGTTCCCTGCCATCCCATTCCCAACACACACCACAGACACATGTACACATCACACACACACACCACACATGCATGACACATATACACACATACACACCACACAAATACACACATTATACATACAACATGCCACAGACATACAAGCACATACATGATGTGCATCCTATGGATGGTGATGCTTGGTTGAAATTTTTCTTCCTTTCCCCTCTATGAGTGCTGAACTCTATTGCATGTTGCTAACCCCCAGGTAGAATTAGTAGGCCAAGGATTCAGTCTTTTCAGTTTAACTACATGATTTATCACCACTTTTTGGCTCCTTGGGGAGAAAATTCACTCCAGGACAAAAGATGGAAATTTTCCTTTTACAGTTAAGCCTTTGAGCCTCTCCTCACAACTAAGTGTCACCATTATTTTGTATCTGGACACAAAAAATGTTACAGTCAGAAAATTCTCTTAACAGACCAGTTTTGAGTTCTTCACACTTTAGCACCAAGAAATAACAGCTTACTGAAAATAATCCAGTTTTCCATTCAAATTGTAATGACAATTATGGTGATTGCTAACTTTATTGATTGTACAGTTACTAAGTACCAAGCAACTCTTCAAATGCCGGGTGATTTATCTTGGGAGTACAAAAGATCAAATTACAGATTTCAGGACTGTGTTATAATATATGCACATAACTACACAAATAAAAAAATAAATATAATAAGTTAACAAGATGGGAAAATTGGCATTTGAACTCAAGTCCAAATGACTTCACCTAAATTCATTTAGCTGTGCCCTTCTGTTCCCCCCTCCCCACCCGCCACAATAAAGGGACAGATAATTCCTTTGGGACTTCAGAGAGAAGAGATGCTATTCTAACTGGAAGACTCAATAGCAGCTTCTGGTAGTAGGAAGATTTTGAACTGGAACCAGGCTTAGAAGAATATTATATGTTAACCTTGGCATGTACAGCAAGAGTGACTATTAAAACCTCTATTTTTCTTAAGATTTGCCCATGTCTTTGTTTGGTTTCATAGATTTATTCCTTTTATTCACTGAATAAAGTATGAATGTTTATGGACTGTCACAGTTTGTTCATTCACCTATTGAAAACAACTTGCCTGTTTCTAGTTTTTAGAGATGTGAAAAAAAGCTGTTATAAACATTTCCATGAAAATTTTTGTGAACTTAAATTTTCAAATGAGTAGGGTAAATTCCTAGAAGCATGATATTGGATCACATTATAAGACTGTATTTAGCTTGGTAAAAGACTGGCAAACTGTCTTTGACAGAGGCCTTACCATTTTGCATTTCCACCAGCAATGGATGAGAGTTCCATTTGCTCTACATTCTTCCTAAAAATTAGTATTGTCAGATTTTAGACACTCACTTTTCTTTTTAAAAAAGCTATCTTCACTGGGTATAAAAGTCTAGGTTTACAGGTTTTGGGTGTTTTCTTGCATCATTTTAAAAATAATGCTTCATTGTCTTCTTGCTCACATTTTTTCTGACAAGAAATATGCATTAATCCTTAAAATTTGTTCTTCCATATCATGTGCCTTTTGAAGGGTTTGATCTTAAATCTGTGTTGTAATGTTTTCATCAAATTTTCAACAAAGTTAAAAAAATGGAATTCTTGGCTTGGTAATATTTTAATACAGATACATTGGATTTGCCCCAAATTAAAAAGCTTTATAAATCATTTCTATCACTTTTTATTGTTCTATGGTGACAGACATTGGTAGTGTCAACCTGTGGCAATGGGGAGTCATTAGTGTTCTAATAAGATTATATAATTTCCCCTATCCCTAATGGCTACTAGAACACCACCATATCATGATGTGATACCTCAGACTTACTACTTAAACTCTTAAGCCTGCAACATAGAATTACTGCCAAGGGGACACCATTCATACTGTAGTCTATAAAGAAGGAGATGTTCTTGTTTGTTTTCAGGGTTTTTTTTAACACCTTAATTTGCATAGGTAGAGGGAATAGCCTGAATGTATTAACTAAAAAGTGTACAACTTCAACAAATAGGATCAACTTTGTAACTGGCTTCAATTCTTATTGGAATTCAGAATAAAATCAAAAGAACCCAAGACTGAGATCAGCAATTAGGGTAAGTATGGTTAAGGTTAACATATGATAAAGATAATGGGTAGAATTTGGTGCCAGACTTTGGTTGGAATTCTGATCCTGCAATTCACTTGCATATCCTAATCTTCAGAAAAGCTTCAGTAAAATAATACTATCTTGTTTAAAGGGTATAATATCTGAATGAAATGATGTAGATTAAGTGCTCTCAGAAAACTGCCCAATATATACTGAGCCCTCAAGAATAGTAATTATTATTAATTAGGCAATGAAGTTTAAGCTCTAATTGGAAGGAAAGAATAAACACTAATAATTCCATGGCTCCAAGCCTGGAATAGATCATTTTTCTGTGTGGAATCTATAATAATCAGAGGAAAGAATGGAGTCAAAGCTTAAGAGGAAAGCCAATGACCAAGAAGCCAAAAAACGTCTGTGCATGTTATTGACCAAAGGAATGAAGCAAAGATACTAGAAATGGTATACAGAATGAGGAGTTGGAAACCATGGAGGTGAAGAACAGGAGTGAATAGGAAGGGAGCAATGGAGAGAGAGGTGTGGGAAAATTGTCAGGCACTTGTGATTGTGGGAAAGCCTTCTTATCTGTAAATTTATAATTGTTTGATATTACTACACTACTAAAGGGAATGATGATAAGATTAAACAAGATGACAATCCTCATGAACAACCACTGCAAAGACAAATCCAGACAGACCTCAGTAAGCCTGAGCTGTTACTATGATGATGTCATTAGGTGGGTCAGGATACCCTGGGCACACTCATGCTTAGCCATACCTGATACTGGCCTCCAGGCAACAGAAACTCCAGAAGAGTGAATGTGGAGTTGACTTTGAGGACACAAAAAGGAGCACTGGAATGAAAAGTGTAAGTATGGTGAAAAGAGTAAAATCATATATAAACATAGTGCTAATGTTTGTAGTATCCACCATGGCTGGATTACTGAGATGTTTATTCTGTCTGAACCTTTTGGAAATAAATGTGTAGTCTGTCTGTTTCTTTTCTGCTCTGAAGTTTTTCTTCATTTTTTGCTGCCTGGAGAAGCTTTTGAAAATAGAAAAAATTCTGGATGGCACATTGAACATTTATCATTATTATTCCCACTTTATAGATGAAGAGAGCAGTTCAGAGTTATCTAGAGATTAGTTCATGGTCTCTCAACTCTTGAGTGATTGACTGAGATTTGAACCCCATCACTTTCCTTAATATGAGCTCCCATTCCATTCTATCGTGATGTTACATATTTAAACAGCATTTCTTCATGAAAGTGGTAACTCCCATAAAACTGAACAGCAAGGCAGATGTTTGCTGGAGGCTGAGCCAGATCTGTCTGCAAGTGCTGAATTGCTGTCTCAGCACTGCTGCTGATGCTCAGTCTGCTTGCCTACCCCAGGCTCCAGAAACAATGGGAAGGACCTTCCTTATGGCACAAAAGTCCCCAAAGCTTTAGTAGGCACAGCCATGTGATTCCATTGAACTTGATATAATACCTAGGTTAGGCACAGTGAGGGCAAGAGTCTAGCTTTGGTCAGGATGAGCTTAGGGGGCTGCTCCGGAGTGCATCTGATGTCTAGGTCCAGGCAGTGCCTCTCTGATAAATGCATTCCTCAGTTAAGCAAACAGAGTAATCACAGAAATTGCAGTTTTGACATTTTATTAATGAATGGAATTGCATGAGGTACTGAAGAGTATCCATTAACATATGCATATTTATGCCACAAAAGCATTTTAGGTCTACTTGCATCTCAATAGTGCAGGAGCACAGTTGGTATCTGGTAGCTTAAAGCAAATAAAAGGAAACCTTTCCCTTTTACAATTATGTAAAGCTAAGTCATGAATCAGACAGGTATCCTGCCAATCATCTCATCTGCTGCTGTTATTTTATAGATGAGGGGACTGAGGTCCCAAGGGCAACAGTGAATTTGGGTCTGGTCACAAAGCTAACACATACGGGAGCCCGGATCTCCACTGTGACTCTGGCCTGGGCTTCTGCACTTTTTTTGTATCTGGGGAGTCATACACATAGAAGGTCTGAGTTTTTCTCTCATTTCTTTTTCTCCTTTTGCTTTCATTCCTCTTTCATTCTTTTAATCTCCAATCAATTGTTCAATAATCTTTTCATTTTTCATCTATTTCATGTTTTTTTTCCCTTTTCTCTTCTTTCAGAAAGAACAGGAATATTCTTCCTGTAGTGTTTTCAATATGAAAGAGTTTTATTGGTGTGTTTCTGTTTTCGGTGCTTGTGAAATAGACAAGTGTCTTGTCCAAGTTTACACAGCTATCCAGATACACTCCAGAGCTGAAACCCAGCTCCCTGCACCAGCAATCTCATGGTTTGGTTTTATTTTCTGTAACCATACCATGTTTGTTCCCATTACACTTAACACTGTGGGCCATGACTTTCATTATAATATTGGCAATATAACAGAAATATTCTATTTTTAATTTTTTTATTGAAGTATGGTTAATATGCAATATTATATTGGTTTCAAGTACACAACATAGTGATTCAACAGTTATATACGTTATTAAATCCTCACCCCAACTAGTAAAGTCACCACAATTTTCTATCTTTAATATCTACATAAACTCATAATAAAGCTTTAGTTCTTGGTTCTCTGAACTTCCTAAGTTAAAACAAAGGGTTCACACAAAGTCCATCAGTGGGACTTTAGGGAATTTAGTTTCAGCATTTACCAAAGTGTCCATCAGCATAACTTTTGCTGTGATGTCTCATAAAACAAATGTTACTTAGAAAGCATAAAAGTATATTTTCAGTAACTACTGACACATTAAAAAATAGGTATCACATTATTAGCACATTCTTCTCAATTTATATGTACTTTGAAAATCTCATTTGCCTAGTTCCTTCATATCTTTATTTCAAGAATTACCAATCACTATCTTAAGCCTGAGCTACCCCAAATTTTTTTAAGGAAAAGACTCAGTTAAAAGTTTTCTGACACAACAGGTCAGGTAAATCCAATTCAGCTCCACTGTGTGTATCTAAGCTAGGTTTTCCCACCTCACCTCCTTCACCATTAGTTCCATGGGATCCTGGAAATGCCTGGGCAGGCTAGCAGGGTAGCCTCCCAGATTTTCTATTTGCCCAGGGATTGTTAGATTAGATCTTGTGGATTGTTAAAGACTAAGGGCTGAGAGTACTGTAATGGAATCTGATACTTATGTTACTAGCCTGCCCACACTCCCTTCTAAGAGAATCTGCCTGTCCTTCAGCCATTATATGACCCTTCTTCCTGACCCATTATCTCCACTCTTTGCAGCTATTTGAACCAAACATGAGCACTTCATCCAAGGGCAATCAGATAATAGGATGGACAACGATCCGTGACGACATGAAGAAGTGGATGTGACCAATTATAGTTTTCTTCTAGGAATTTGAAATAAGGAATGCTGAAATAATTTGTTCATAGTTAGGAAGATCTGTAACAGAAAAATACCTTGCCTTGCTTCTATATGAATATGTATGTTTATTGCTTAGTATAATCATATATATATATATATAGTGTATATATATATATATATATATATATATATATATATACACACAAAATGCTTTGTATTGAGAGATAAACCTCATACTATAAGATATCCTAATTTTACTACTATTCCTCCAAATAAATACTGTCTTGAGCCTTTCCTGTATATTTGATTTCCTAATAAAACCTTTATCTTAGATTTTTGTTATATTGATATCTATAAATATACACACAGTATTAAGCCTTGTAGATACAAGTTTAAGAGACAACTTGTATTTTTCTAATAATGATCAGACTATTTGTAACTTCCTTTTCCTCCAGAATCTCCCTGTACTTTTGATTCAGAGAATCCAGTTCCTCTGAAGGCTGGAATTTCTCTATAGCAAACACTTAAGGTGAACATATATTTTTTTCATTTTCATGCTCAACATTTTCTTTGACCTCATATGGTTTTATGTACAAAGATCATGAATAAGGTCCCATGAAATAAACAGGGCTTATGACTTCCAGGTCAATATCAATTTCAGTCCACGTTTATAGATCTTCCTCAACTTACACTGGGGTTATGTCCCGAAAACCCACTGTAAGCTGAAAATGTCCTATGTAGAAAATGTATTTAATATATCTAACCTATTCAACATCATAGCTTAGCCCTAGCCTACCCTAGCCTACCTTAAACATGCTCAGAACATTTACATTAGTCTATAGCCAGGCAAAAATCATCTAAAATAAAGCCTACTTTACAATAAGTGTTGAATATCTTATGTAATTTGTAGTATGCTGTGTGAAATTAAAAACAGACTGATTTTGTGGATGTCAGTCGTTAACCTTCATGACTGCATGGCTGACCAGGAGTGCGGCTCACTGCCTCATGGAAGAATACGGTGTTACATCTTGGTAGCCCAGGAAAATATCAAAATTCAAAATTTGAAGTATGGTTTCTACTGAATGTGTATCACTTTTGCAACATCATCAAGTTAAAAAAAATCGTAAGTTGAACCATTGTAAGTTAGGATCATCTGTATTTAAAATCAACATCCTCTTTTGGAAGAAAATATAGGTGACCTTGTTCCTTACAACCAAAGAATGAAATGAACATGTCCCAGTGAACTGAGAACATCTGAGCATCTTCGATGCTGAGGGGAATGTGGAATACTCTTCTTCATGGGAGAGCTCTAGCTGAACCGAGGACCTGTGGCTAGGGATCAGAAGGGAGGGAATTATGAAGTGCCATTGTGTAGGCATAGATAAAATCATTATGTAAATAACCTTCCAACTAAATTCCCTATGGGTTCCTAGAAATGCATTGCATTGCCTCCCAAGCCCTAGCTCTGGGACCACAGTCCTTTTGTGATGATTTGTATATAAATGAGAGAAAAAAACTATTACACGGTTACTTTTTATAAAGTAAATTTTATGATATTTAAAGAAATGGTCTTCATTTAAATATTGCATCTTTCTATACTCTAACCTAAAAGAGGAGATAGTAGACAGTGAAAGTACCTTACTTCTTCCTTTGCTGGGGAGACACAGCCAAAACTCACTCAAGAGCAAGTCCCATGGTGACATATCCAAAGAATTTGCTAGAATTCTACTCTCCAGAACTTTCCAGAAAGCTCTCCACAGTAAGGTGTCTCATTAGAGTCAGTCTTCTGCAAAACCACTTTAGAAGTACTTGAGAGGGAGCCCAGGTGTTGCTGTCTGCTGTGTAGTACTGTGGGACTTGGATGCTAGAGAAACTATACCCACAGCTGGGAAGTCCTGTGTGCTACAGAAGCTGACTTGGAGAAGCCATACACTCTAGTCTTCCCAAGGAGCACACTGAAATGAGGAGGTAAAACCCTCCTTTCTTTCCCCTGCAGTCACTCTCTAGCACCCTCTACTATCAAAAATCTAGCATTATGCTTATTAGCCAAGCAAAAATATTTCAAGGTCCTAAATCTATTATCACAGAGAAGGCAAAAAGGATTAATTAGAAGCAGAGATGCAATAAATCAATCCCTTAAGAGATACATGTCTAACTATTCCCATGTTATCCTACCTGGGAGCTAAAAAAATTGCAGAATATTTTTGGAACATGCCACTGGCATATATAACAATTTTTCTCTGTTGCCTCCAAAGTTCCCAATATGTGAGATTAGCCCAAGCAGTTGGATTTTGCTCTGATTCACAAACTACACTTCATCATTCCCTTCTGTTCCTGTCTGACAACTGGGACTAGACAACAGCTGTAGGGTTCTGACCCCTGAATGTTTTCCCCTAAACCCTTCCTTAATATCCTGCGATTTCACAGACTGTAAAGTGTGAGGAAATTCACTAAAAGTTGTTTACTTTATGTAAGAGCTAACATATTTATCTTCATATCCATTGTGGAGAGGCAGAAGGAGAAAAGGATGGTCACAAAAAGAGAATTATTGAAGAAAGGTGGGCATTGGAGTCTGTTAAGCTACAGTCCTTTGTAGCCAATGCTATCTGCACACACCCTACCACATGTGCTGTGGGGCTCTGCTCATGATAGGAAGGAGTCAGGGCTCCAGAAGCAAGAGAAATCACAGAGGGGCTCACAGAGCCAATGAAGGAAAACGTGAAATTAGATTTTTTTCTTTAAATAAATGCTTATCACTTTAATTTTTAAATAAACTTATTTCCAATGCCAGAGGGTGAGATAAAAATGACATGGGGTACTACAGAGAATGGAAAGGGAATGGTGAAACATTGAGCATTAGGATTTCAAAGTTAGAAACAATTGCTGGTACTAAGCAAAACAAAGAATACTAAGAGCTAATCAAATACTAAGCAGAAATGAATATAGTGGATCATAGTCCCATATAGTTGATCCTTGCTTCTCATGACAGACTTCTCATTTTGCCTGTTTGTTGCTTGGTAGGGCTTTTCCTTAAGCAGAAAGGCTGGAGCATAGACAAAGTACCATTGGTGCCACACTCCCTTGTTTCGTGCTGATAAGGACACAGTGTTTAACATTTTTACACTTGATTTTAGGGCACAGAACCACACAGCCATGAGAAATCAAGGTAGTCTATGTTGAGTGTACATTTTTCTTCCTTTAGTAGAGCTTGATATTGTCACCTAAATATGGCAAATGACCTCCCAGATGGAGTTCTCAATGGTCCCAGGAGCAGAAAGTACCTTCAGTCCTGGGCTTTGTTCTGCATAGGAACAGATGTTTTTGAAGTAATGGATAGAGAAATCTCAACTGCTCCATACAGGGTCCTGAAGGTAAAGGAGATTTTGGAAGCGCCAGGTTCCAGAGTCCAGCCCTCATCCCTACAGGTCCTAACTTCAACTAAAGATCCTACAGGACCTAATCCAAATCACATTGAAATCATGTCAGTGTGGCCAATGCTGATGAGGACCTTGAGACCAGCTCATTAAAAATACCAGCGAAGCCCTTCCTGCTATTTAAACTGAGATCAGCCATGTGTCTGATTTGCTGAGTATTTCTTTGTGTGCGTGTGTGTGTACCATATTTTAACAGAAATTCAATATTTTGCTCTTTCAATCATAACTTTTCTCTACAAAGTAATACATAGTTATTATAAAAACTTGATGACATACAGCATAACACAAAGAGGAAGATAAAAATCTCCTATAGCCTCACCTCATAGAACAAAGTTTCATTCACGTGGTGTCTCCAGAACCTGAAATCCACTTTTGTAATAAGAAAGAGGAGAAGGAGAAGGCAGAGTCACTGCACACATCCTTTTCTTGTTTGTTAAGTCTTTCTCACTTCCCAGTAGTGCTGTGGACCCTTACCAAGTTTAAGCCAGAAAAAGACTCTCAAGAATTTTAACTCTGGCATTTTGGCTTTCAAATTGCATCTTAACCACTTGAGCCTACATTTCCTTTCCTATGTGCAAGGGATACATTTTATTTTTTGATTTGTGTTTGTTGAATGGAGATGTCCCTAGATATTCATTGCAAGACCAAGTAGGGCCTCGAATTCTCTCTGGGGCATGGAACCTGTATGGCCATGGCACTTGAGTCGGCCAGACTAGGTCCTAAGAGAGTTCACGGAAGAGGGTCCCACTGCAGGGTGGGAGACTGGCAGTTAATGCAATGCAATGCCATAGGGGAAATATTTATGACCAGGAGATCAATTTTTTATGGTGCAGAGAGAATCTGATGGAGCTGGTATAAACTCCATCTTTGCCACTTACTGAACTTACACAATCAGGCAACTTATCTAACAATTTGTTACTTCTATTTGCACATAAGTAATGAAGGTGAATCATTAGACCTTCCTCCTTGGATTATTTTCAGAACTACATTAAAAATCTAGGCAAGCCCCTAGCATAGTATCTGATGTACAGGAGATACTTAACAAGGATTGTTCCCTCCCTCTTCCTCCTTGCTGATTGATAGTCTTTTGAGGTATGGAGTTGAGGGGGGTGCTATGTTTGAAGTCATTTTTTCCTTAGATTTATTTGGTTCAATATGTGTCTGTCTCCTGTTGCCTACATGAGAGTTTGTAACCCCAGGTTAGCAATACTGAAGATGTTGCTATGGCTACCACTACCCTGTGACTTCAGGTAGTGATGAAGGAAGCAGCAGGAGGCAGTCTGTGTTTTCATGCAGATGTCCTCAAAACCGCAGAGAGGCAAGGGACATGTGGGGAGAAAATTCTGGGCCTTCAGTGGGCAAGGTGGAAATCAAGCCTGAGACGTGAGGTGTGCGTGTGTGAGGCCCACCCTGCGCCCCCTGAGCTCTGTAGGATCAGGATCTCCCGAAAAAGCAACCATCACCTTCAGGATACTCAAAACACAAATTCATTTTTCTCTGTATTTTTGTCTCTTTATTTTTGCTGTCTTCCATATCTCCACCTGATATATTCTCCTTCTTTCCTTGAACACAGAGTCTCCCTGACTTTTACTCTGGGGGGAAGAAAGTTAAAAAGAAAAAACCCTTTTCCTTTCATTAAAGTTGCCTACTGAATCAGTTCAGTTTACAGAAGGCAGCAGCATCCAGGCCTGTCACTTTCCCCCATCCCACCCCACCCCACCCCATAAATCATGTGGCATTGATTCTTTTTTTTTTTCTTTTGGTCCAGATATCCCTGGCATTGTAACCTCAGACCACGTAAGTGCAGTTTGAACAGAACTGATTTATCTGTGTAGTCAAAATCCTCAAACTGAAAGGCCAAAAAAAAGAAAACAAAACAAAAACAAAAAGTGTAAATTACCTAGCCAGGCTTTGCTCTAGCAATTTAACCTGAGTTATCTCACTTCATCTTCCTAGCTCTTCTATGGAGTAGTTGCCATCTGCTTATTTTACAGAGGTGAGAACTTTGCCTAGGGTCCCAGAGTTAGTATGTATCTGAGCCACTGTGTGAGTCTCAGACCAGCTAATGGTATAGCAGCCCTATTTCTTTCTGGTTAGTTGCCTTATAATGACATAGACATATTATGCCCAGGACAGAACATTATACCTGTGTAAAAGTGTACACACAGCACTAAAAGCTTCCTGTCACAACTGGCCAATATGTGTCTAAGATTTTCCCTAAGTCAGTGCAGTGTTCATCAGCGCAACCCGTTTTCAGGGTTGCTGGTCTTGGAAAAATATGTATCTAGGAAAGCAGAGAAAAGAACTGATGCTTCCTGTGACATTTCATGTCTAATCCATAGTACCATTTCTCTCTACTCCTGGAAAATGGATTTCATTGTTTCTCACTTCTTAGAAGCTTTGGTCACTAGTCACACAACAGAAAAATTGTGCACGCTATCCTTGTTCAGTCTGATCCTTCCCTTTTTCGTTCGGCTGTAAGGAGGTAGAAGGGCATGATGAAAGGCAAACAGCCTGGAGACCATGAATAACCAGGGTATGAATTCTGTCACCTAACCCAGCAACCTAACCCAGTTCTTCACCTCTAGAAGTGAGCAAGGCCCCATCCTTGCAAGGATTTGGAGTGACGCCTGGGATGTGAGGTATGTGTGTATCAGGTCCACCATACACAACAGGCTCCATGTAGTATCAGGCCATTCTGAATAAACCATTACATTGGCAAGACTCCAAGCACAAATGCATTTTCACCTATATTTTTATCTCTATTTTCAGTCTGCTCCCTAGTTCCAATCATGTATCTCTACTACTGTTGTGAAGATCCAATGAAACAACCAATTTGAAGTTCCTAGTACCTTATCTGGAACAGAGTAGAAGCTCAACAAATGAGTTCCCTTTCCTTTCTCCTTTTCCTTTACAAAGAAGAGGACAATGCACTTCCCTCTTTGGTACAGGCTACACTTATCTTACTGGCAGCAAGTCTAATTTCAGCAGACAACAGCTCCTTGCATAGATTAGGGAGACCAGCCTTTACTCAGCAAAATGGCACTTGAATGTTATTTCCTTCAGGAGTTTCATGACTTGATAAACATACAAACATCCATCATGCATGAAGGGAACAAATACAGAGAACAACAAATCAGAACCTGGACCCCAAAAAGCTCACAGTCTGGCTTGGGAGAGAACAAAACAAATGGGAGCTGTGAACATGGGCTAAGAGATGCTGTACTTGACTTGGGGACTCCAGACTAGAGCCTTGGAACCACGTGAGAAGTCTCTCTAGCCTCAGCCAAAAGGAGCCCTAACGATGAAAGAGAGCTCTGCACAAGATGCACAGTCCTGCAGCTCTTCCAGTCTCCAGATGAAATAGAGCCTCTGCTCCTGAAGGTGGGACTAAACCCCAACCACAAAGCAGTCTATTTGCACTACCCTGATATCTAGAGTTTGCAATCAAAGAGAACCAGCTGATTAAAACTATTTGTTCCTAAGGAAATGTACTTCAGTATTGGCCTGTTAGCCCTAAGAACTCTGTATAATACATGTGAGCAGAAAAACTTTGTCTACACACCTAATTTCACTGGATGGCCCAGTGTGAAATAGAAATTGGGAAAATCCCTGAGCTGTTTGAGAAACCAAGCCAACCCAATTTGATGGGTCAAATGTTGGGCTGGGTGGGCTGTCTGGATGGTTCACACTGGCCACCAGATGAAAGGGTGATCTACCTTCCTTTCCAGAGACTTTCTCAGAAGGCTTTCCAAAGGGGAGCCTGTGCTCCTAGAGAGATCGAGGCAGTATCTACACTTAGGAATCTTTGCTGAAAGCACTAGGGATCTTTCTACTTTATTCTTCTACTCTACAGCCAGAAGTTTAGAGAAAACAAACACTGGGAAACAGGGGAAGCAAGTCTACATTTATTCAGCCCACATTTAAGGTCAGGCACTTCTGTGTGCTTATCTTACATCAACCATGCAAGATGTCATTAACTCTGTTCTACAGGTGCAGAGGTCAAGATCAAGGGGTTAAAGTGACCTTCCCAAGTTTACTTAGTTGGTCAAAGATGAGCTTGATTCAAACTCATGACTCTCTGGATGAAAAAACTCATACCATTTTCCATTTTATCACACTGCACCTGTCAATGGGACAGGATCTAGCCATTTTCTTTATTCATCTTACTATTCTATTTTATTTTCTTCTGTCTCTCTCAGTATTTCCTCTCTCCTTTACTTCATGCCCTTACCTCATTTTTGGCTATATTTGAGTGGCATAGAGGTCATGGCTGTTGACACTGGTCCAAGTTTCTCATTGCCTATCATTTCCAATTCAGCCAAGTTCCTATCTGGGGAACAAAGCATTCAATGGAACAATAGAAGACAACATTGCTCTTTAGTGTCAAAATACAAAGATCATTAACTTTCCTCTGTTCTTCTCTTTTTTATATATTTTTGGAGTTATTTATCACTTATGACATCAGTTTGTCAAATGACACTTCAGTCATTGCTCCCAAAACATATAGGGTAGTTAAGGGACCATATGCTTGTAGGCAGAACAAAATTGTCAAAGGAAAATGAACTCTTTTCCCACAATTTAATTCTATAGAAAATTTCTATTATATTCATATTTGTTGTTTTTAGTCATAATTCATATATGGTGGCTGATAAGCACTGTGGCTGCCTTTCATTTGCCAGTACTGTTCAGGAGAGTATTTTATTGTGATGACATGAAATGCAAGGTTAATACTAGTCAGTAGGTCACATGCACCACTTGCTGTCCACCAGAAAGTACTATGATTAAGATTTTAGAAACAAATAAGCTGCCAGAAAGGAATGTACATTGCTTTTAGAGACACAACTTATTTCATTGAAGAGTATGAATGGCTGCAATCCCAGTTAACAAGATCATTTATTCTGGAGACTAGTAGTTTTTTAAACAGCGAGCGTACAAATGTCGGTCAATGTAGGGAAACTGTGCTTGGGGATTTACTGCATACTTCAGAACTGAGTCATGCCTTGAGGTTCAGCACAAACATCCTAACACCATTGTCTCACTCCTCACACCTGCCTCCTGGCCAGTCCTGCGCAACATCTTTACGTAGCCATGTCCAGCCTCATCCATGCACTGAATACAAATATAAAACAAAACCTACAAATCATCCTGGCTCTGAACTGTGCACCTTCTCCAGGTCCGGAAGCCTGGCTCTACCTGATCAATGCTTTATTGGACAGCATCTGTTGTTCTTGCCTTGTCCTCACATATGACTTCAGGAAGATCAGGGCTGGGGTTTCCCCAGGATTATTTAGTGTGGAGCTGTCTATGGTTTCATACTTTGAAACCCGCACCAGGGTATAGTCTCCTTCCTCATCACAGGTTAGTAGATGAGGATGCAGTAAGTCAGAATACAAGTTAGAATACTAACAAGTAGAATACTCAGTTATCTAGTAGGGAGTAACAAAGCACTCCAAAACTTAGTGGATTGCACTAACTACATTTATTTTGCTAACTAATCTTGAGTTGTGAAGAGCTGGAAGGCAGACGCTAATCTCTGGTTCACTTGACACTAAATACATTCATGTAGTCTGGAGAGGTCAGCATCTGGGCATCAGAAGAGGGTGGAGATGGTGGAGAATGGAACTGGAGAGACATATGGTCACGTCATAAACATGGAATAAGATAGGTAAGGGAGCAAAGGAAAATATTCACCAATAAACAGGTTAAGTACGGGAATATCTTATGAAAATGATATAGCAAATGCTATAATGGGAAAGACTTATTAAGGGCTATTTGGACAGTCAGCAACAGAAGGAGAAACTCCTTGCTGGGGTCCACGTGGAGATGGGATGTCTTTACGACATCAATTCAAGAGTCTGCACTTAGTCCTTAAGAGGATGTGGTTCTTTTGACAGTCTGCTGGCTCTTCACTCTTATTTAAAAGAATGATACATTCAAAAACTATACAAAAACTATGGAAAACCATACAATCATTTGATTTTGTGTTTTAAACTTCCTTTTCTCTTAATAAAAGGGATAGTTTAAGATTGTCTAACTCCAAACAATGTTGTTGGTAAAAGTTCCACAATGTAGAGAGAACAACTTTTGGGAAACATATGTATATAAATATATATATATGGGGAAATAAATATACATATAGCTAGGCACATGTATATAAACACATATTTACATATATACATTTATAGTTTATATACACACATATGGAAAAATTCATGTTTGCACATCAGAATTACAGACAACAGTTGGTATACACTAAACTTTTTTTCCCCGCAATAGTTGTTCTCCTTACATTGCATATACCCACACACATATATAGGCTAGGGTGATAAAATCTCAGTCTCAGTTTGAGGTTTCTACTACCTGATTTCTCTGGAGTTGTATCTATGTTGTGATATTGTGCTTTAAGTTGGAGGATGGTCAAGGAGATATTTAGTCCATAATGTGCTGTATGGCATCTCTCATGATGTCCTTCATTGACAAGCTGTATATATTCTTGAAGAGCTGGCCCTTGCTTTGATATTCAAGACTCCTTTTGTTTCAGTGGCACTTCCTAATCCTTTTGAACTCTCAAGTACATGTAAAGATTCCAGGACTCCTGTACAATGCTGTGGCAATTGAAAACTTCTGGAGTTTTTCTAAGATTCTATATGCTTAGGCTCAGCAACACCACCATTATTTCTTAGGAATATTGTTTATTCCTCACACTTGTTTAGCTTAGCCCCTATGCTGTCAGATCTCACCAGCTTTTCTGGGGTTCTTGTTGCCTTTCTGGCTTATAGACTGGGAAAGGGAAACAGATCTTTAGGGAGCAAGGCTTACTTGCACATACAGTGCAATCATTTCTTCTCTGACTCCACTTGAGGTAACCTGTTATACACTCAAAGTTAGTGAAGTCTTATTCTTAAACACTGTACATAAATCCTTTGACTAAGTCACAAATACGTCCACTTCCTTAGGAATTAGGCATTTGATTATCATACACAAGAAAGAGACACATGTATTCCTATTGTCCCGTCATAACATACATTCTCTGAGGGAATGGACACCATGGGCAGATCTTAAGACAGCTGAAGAAATAAAAATGGGGAGGGAAAGCTGGTGATGAGAGTTGCAAAGAATAAGTCTAAAAAGTCATTGGTTAATATTTCTAAATCACACTGCCACTATTGGTACATCCATAATGTGTGTAATAAAAGGAAATTAGACTAGGCATGATAAATTGAAAGCACATACTGAAATGATAGACTTTAAACATTATATAATTAATGAATCTAAATTTAAGTGCAAGAAACTAATTAAAAGAAAAAATTGTAAGATGATAAAAAACTATCATCTTAAAAAGTAAATGTTATATGTTAGAACAAAAATGAGACTACTTGGGTAAAAATAAATATGAGACATAACTATACTGTTATAAAATTAGATATTAAAACAAGAAATATTATAAAAGAGGAATGCTTTCTAATGATAAAAGGTCAAATTCACAATTTTTCAGTTCTTAATCTGTGCATACTTAATAATATAGCCTCAAATTTCTTAAAGGAAAAATGAACGATGATAAAAGGAGCAATATGCAAATCTCCAATTTTTGTGGAAGACAGAAACACTTTGCCCTAGGGACTGATATAACAAGGAGACAAAAGATCAAAATATAGGAAAGAATATAGAAAGTTCTTTCAAACTTGACCTGTTATATGTACCATATTGCAAAAAAAAAGTACAAAAATAAGCATTCTTTTCAAGTATGAATATTTACCAATATTGACTAATGCTGGATCATAAGGAAATTTTTTAATTGAATCATTTATAGTATGTTTCCTGAACACTGTAGAATTAAGCTAGACATTGATAACAAAAATAAAAAAACATGGAATCTTCATACATGTGGAAATTAAGCAAGAAGAACAAAATTAGAGAAAAGATACTACTGGCTATCAAGATTTTTGTAATGCTATAAAACTTCAGATAGGTTGTAGTAGTACCAAGAAATAAAAATTGAAACAGAACAAAAGTTTAGAAGTAGATACACATATAGATGATCTCTTTGTGATAAAGCAACTTCAGAGCAAAGGAAAAATGGTATTTTCTATCAAAAATGAGTCAACCATATAAAAATTCCTAATTTACATCATATACAAAAATTAATCACAGGTGGATTATAGGTCTGCATGTGAAAGGTAAAGCAGTAAAGAAAATACCTTCATGACCTTGAGGGAGGAAAGCTTTCTTAAACAGGATAAAAAAATTTAAAAATATAAATAAAAGATTGAAATTGGACCATATTAAATAAGCACTAGATTCCTCGAAGATACCATTAAGAGAGTCAGAAGCCAAGTCACAGCATGGAGAAGGTACATAGCTGACAACATATTCATGTGCAGAAGGCTCACCCAAATGATAAGAACCCAATAGGAGACTGGGCTACCTGACCTGATGTATTACAATTAAGATCCAAATGTCCGGTAGATATTTGAAAAGGTTCTCAGCTCATCGATCATGGAAATCAAAACCAATATAAAATACCAGAATTGAAAAATTTTTAAATATAACAATAACATTTGTTGGAGGGGGTAGAGCAATGGAAACTTTCTTAGTTTTCTCTTGGTAATGTATGTTGGGACAACTTCTTTGTACACTAGCAGTAACTACTAAAGCTCCATTTATATGTGTGTTCTGTCACAGCAATTCCACTCCATAAGCTATTCCCAAAATAAATTTATACATATATTTATTCAACATGGGTAAGTCCTGGGTAATTCTGAGCAAAATAAGCCAGCAAACATAAGAGAGTACCCGGTGTATAAATTTCAATAACAGACAGAACTATCAAATGGCATTAGAAGTCAATTTGGTGATTGCTTTTGGAGGGCAAGTGGCTGAGAGAGGCCCAGGTGCTTTTATTTATGAAAATTAATCTAGCTGATCTTTATATCACTTCATCCT
Source organism: Manis javanica (assembly GCF_040802235.1). Classification (NCBI taxonomy): domain Eukaryota; kingdom Metazoa; phylum Chordata; class Mammalia; order Pholidota; family Manidae; genus Manis; species Manis javanica. The sequence continues at coordinate 69,636,219 of NC_133162.1, forward strand.
GTCACTCTCATAATAAATCCAAAACTAAAGTATTTTAAATAGGAAGAAAAAAAATTAATCTAGGTGTCCACTCATGCTTTATGCATTTTTCTCTATGTATATTTTAAAGGTTTATTTTAAGGTAAAAAAGTTAGAACAAAGTTTAAGAGGTCTGACAAAATTTTGCATAATTCTAAATTATTTGTTCAAATTATATTCTGAAAAAGATCAGGAGATTTGGGCATTTTGGGGTTGTTGGATTACTTTAAGCCCACCTTTCTGCCTGCTCTTCCCTTTCCTCTTAGTTGCTACCCTGTTGAATGTCAGCTACTACATGTAAAGCTACAATGTCCTCCTTTCTGTGAAAGCTGGTAAGCTCTTTCCCCCTTTCCCCACAGAAACCTTCCACAAGATTAGAAAGTGAAACTATTAGGTGAGGTATGAAGGAACTCTAAAAGTTGTCCCCTCTCTTCTGCATTGATGGCTGGGGTAGTCAGACCTGAGGAAGGCCTCACTGACCCAGGGACACCTTTTATTTATTTGGGAGGCATAATTTCCTTGAGAATTAAAGGAACCCAAGATGAGCCCTGTGGAAAGGAATTAAGGCTCCCTGGGAGTGACTCTGCCTCTGGGATTTATGAGAAAGCACATGGATCAGATCATGAGTTTGCTTCTTCTGTCATCCACCTCAACTTCTCAGGGCAGGAAAGCAGGAAGTTAGAGCATCCTATGACCATAGGTCTTGATAACTCAGAGAGTTAGAGTCATCATTTGGAAGCTGCAAACCCAGGTGAGGAGGAGGAACACCCAGTAGAAGACTCCAAGAACTGCAGGATGAGTAGCTATAGAGATTTGGGCCATGGAATACTCTCCTATACAGATTCCTCCAGGTGACTTGAAGGCTTGAACATCAAAAACTGAGCTGTCTGCCTGAGGTTCATTTTTCTCACCCTAGAAAAAATGAACCAAATGGTCAACATAAAGAGTTATAAGTACTTATAAATATCTTGTTGACCTCCTCAACCTTGACTTTATAAATTGCTTGATTTAAAAAAAATAATTGAACAGTGCCCGTCCTTGAATGTCTTAGCTGTCTAGAGGGATTACAGTGGATGGCTATTGGATATCTTCCCAGGGCAATGACACCCACTTTAATGATATCCTTCCTCCCTCCCTCCCTCGTTCACAGAAATGATTTCTAGCAGGAATTTTGTACAGTGTGACCACACCCCTCAAACCTGGCCCTATCTACACTTGATTGGACCACATGACCCAAGCTGGGCCAGTCAGAAGCTTATCTCTAAGGTCTGAAATTTAGAGTTGAATAAGAAATCATGTCTTTGTTTGGATAATACCAATATGTAAAACTCAAGAAATATGGGCTACTTTTTGTTTTTAATGATGTAGGCTTGAAAGTGGGGAAGATCCTCTGCAGAGGAGAAAGGAAATAAGATATACAGAGAGAAACTGTCAAGTCTCATACCCAATACACCATCCTTGCCTTTGAGTTAAAGACAGCCCTTTGTCCTTACAAGAAATGCCTCCATTTATGCAAATTGATGATGTGTAAGGTCTTTTTCTTTGCTGTAAACAAATCCTAATATAGAGAGTATGACCACATTGAAAAAGCAAATGGGTAGGTATCCCACCTTGGCATGAGTGTTGCTTATGCTCATGCAAAATATCCATCCCTTTAAATCTTCAGCTTAGCTTCAAGTAGGTTTTGTTTTCTCCCTTCTCTTGAAAGTCTCTTATTTTCATAAAAAAGTTAAGACTTGCTTGCCCTCTGTTTTGCAGTTTTCCTCTGGAACCAAATGAGACCAAAGCACTTACTTAGTTTTGTTTCATAATTGCCTTTCAAAATGATGAAAATTGCAATTTTTTGTTTATTGACTTTTATCTTCTTGCAATTTGTTAATGCTTCCATTTGACAGCATTTCACGCTACAGATGAGTAGAAAGGACAGCACTAGGTTATTTTTCAGTGTGTGTGAAAGTCTGCCAGAAATTCTCACTCTGAAAAGACCAAGTGCTCTGGGCCTTTCCTTGGCAGAGGAAGAAACAGCTGCTTCTGTGGGCATCCCAGACAACAGAGGAAGTGTACAGAGGATGTGCAGACTTGCCTTCCAGATCTGTGCTTATGTGATGGAGATTGATCACCAAGGCAGCATTACAGAACCACCAGGGAATCAATAGAGCTATATTTACATTAACTTCAGCATACAGTGTGTGTGTGCAGTAAGCACCTCAAGCTCTTATCTGGGGAGATTGACACAGATACTAATATGAGTGCTCTTTGGACATCTTTTTCTGGGAACACATGGTTGACCAGAAGGATAAAGATGGATCCTGGGCCACATGGCATCTGCAAGACCTTAGAGTTTGTACCTTAAACAGGAAAAGATAATGAGGATCATAAAGAAAATAACAGTAATAATAGTAATAGACTAGCACATATTGGCCATTTAACATGTGTCTGATAGAGTGTTAATAACATAGTGCACAGTATGAGGGAAAGTATTATTATCATCCCCATGTTATTGATGAGCATGCTGCAGCTCAGGGAAGTCAAGTCACATGGTCCCAAGTGTCAGGTTGTGGTCTCATGGCAGGCAGTGTGACTTCAGTGTTCAGGGTTTGAGAGCTCAGTGTCAACCATTTGCAGCCTTCAGAGCATGGGTCTCTGAGTTCCCACTTCCAAGGTCTAGGCAAGGGCTGTCAGGGAATCCTGGGGCTGAGTGTAATCTGAGATGCAGAGAGAAGGCCTGGCACAAAGGCCTCGGCAATCATGCTGAAAGCTAAGACAAGTATAAGAATAACAAGTAATCAGACATGGTCAGCAGCTAGAAGGCACATGGACAGCCTTTCAGTTCATGGTCAGTTAAGATCACAGAAAGCAAGTGAGTCTAAGACCCACTGCAGTCATGGGCGCTCAGGAAAGTTCACAGTGCTGATGCTGTGTGCCAAGGAAAGTGCCCAGGTACCCAGGACTTTCACAGACAACAGAAGGAAGCAAGCATCCTCATATAACCATCAGTCCATTTGACTGTGGAGAGAGCCCTTGCCTCAGAGGCAGAGCCCATGGTACAGTTCTGGCTGTCCCTATCCAGGTCACATGCATTACTTTCCTATAGGAGAGGAAGTGAATCTTTGATATACAAAACTTGCACACGTTTAATATCTACACCTTGATGAGTTTGGATATATGCATATACTATATACCCATGATACCATCACCACTATCAAAATACTAAGAACATACATTACCTCCAGAAATTTCCTTGTGATCTTTTGTGGGATTTTTTGTTTTATAAGAACAGTTAACATGAGATCTATTCCATATTTTGAAGTGTATAGCACCATATTGTTAACTATACATACTATGCTTTACATTAGATCTCTAGTCATTTTGTGTAACAAAAACTCTACACCTATTGAAAAACAATTCCCCATTTCCCCCCACCATCTAACCCCTGGAAACCACCATTCTACTCTCTACTTCTGAGTTTGGCTGCTTTAGAAATGTCATGCATCTGGAACCATGAAGGATCTGTCCTGTGTCTGGCTTATTTCACTTAATGTAATGCCCTCTAGATTTTATCCATGTTGCCATAAATGGCAGGACTTCCTTTTTTTAATTGAAGTATAGTTGATAAACCATATTATATTGGTTTAAGGTGTACAACATGGTGATTTGACAAGGATATACATCACAAAATGCTTACCATGATATGTGTAGTTGCTAACTGTCACCATACAAAGATATAATTTCTACTACATTCATAGCCAAGTCATATGGGCAGGAATAGAAGACCTAGTATTTGAACGGAGAACTCCAAATCTCCAGAAGCTTTCTACCATGCTTCCCAGCATCTGTCAAAAACTTTGTAAACTGCTAGAGGCTATATATTTGTATGTTTTGGTGGAACCTGTAGGCAGCAGATAGGGACCACCTCATAGACTTTTCCTATGTTCTCCTTACCCCAAGTGCTTCCTCCACTTCCACGTCCACAGCAGTGGTAGGACAAATATGCCCAAATGGCTTTCTTTCTGACATGTAACACTTAGCCCACTTTGCTTCAGATTATTCTGTGGTTTCTTCCTGATTTCACTCTCCCCCTCACCTCAGCCTCCCGCTCATACCTTGTCAACTGGTTTTTCTCAGTCCAGTTTCCCTAGAATACCTACCGAAAAATCTCAAAATATCTGGGGGACTAAACCCATACCTTTTGCAACTCACCCCAATCTTTGGACATTTCTGATAGTTTCTGATCTCTCTCAATACTTTTTCATGACTTTTACCACCTAATCAAATACCTAGGAAACCCCAAGTTTTACTTTCCATGGATAGAGGGCTGAGGAGACCTGGCTTTCCCTGAAGTTATGGATCCCTTGATTCAACAACCAATCACCTTCTGATAGGAGAAAATGATGAAAGAAAATGAGGAAAATGAAGCAGCTTAACATTTCTGGGAAATGTTAGAAGTGGAGGGTAATATGGCATCATCTTTCATGTGTTGAAAGCTGGAGAAAGAGCTTTTGTTTGACTTGACTAATTCTAAAGATAAACTGCTATAGACTAATTAATGAACCTAAACAGGTTTACCCAGAGATATTAATAAATTAAAGTTAGCTGGTTCAAAACACACCAGTACAGGTTTGGAGTAAGTTATGACAGATAAATCATTTGTTTTCATAAAATATAAAATGTACATTTGAAACTTGAGGCTCAAGGAGATAGTCACCAGGAGACAGACTGGTGTCTTCACAAGATTTTCTTAAATTCTAAGAGCATCAAAAATGGAGAACAAAGTGCCCCAACACCTTGGTTCATCATTCAAGATGACCTTGACCCTGTATTAACTTGCTCCTACCCCAGGCTCATGGACCCTGGATGATCTCACTCTAAGAAGTAAACCCTGATTCCCAAGAATGACCTAGACCCCTGTTCCTTCCTTCTAGGTTCCAGCCCCACCTGCATACACAGAGCGCCAGCTGACACATGACGCTTTTCCTAGCACTATGACTTTCTCTCCTGGCCAAGAGAACACTCCAACCCTGATGTCCAGTTCATGCCTAAGTTTGCCCACTCAAACCCCGGTTCTGCTTGGAAAGACCCTCTACAGGTATGACTTGTTCCTCCCCCAAAGATATGTGCTCTCCCTTGCAGAGCCATTCTAAGATCTAAGTACCATTATGTATACACTTTACAAATCAAGGAGTAAATAGATTAACTGATTTTCCCAAAGTCACACAGCTCATAAAGGGTAGGGTTGGGATTTGAATCCATATAAATTTGACTGCTGGCTTTCTCAGTCTCAAGTTCTAATGCACATTTTATATTTCCTGAAAACACACAATCCTAACTTTCTAACACACATTTTATATTTCATTAAAAAAAAAGTTCTAACTCCAAACCTGTCCTAGTATGCTTTGAACCAGCCAACTCTTATTTATTAAGATCTCTGGGTAAACCTGTTTAGGTTATCTGTTATTGCTATTCTTGCTCTAAAAGGGGACTGGCTGGTAACTTGAAAAATGGATGGAGAATTATATCATTGCACCCTGACTGGTTAAAATCCCTCCTTCTAGGCTGAAACACTACTGCTCACTGTCAGTTTTTCCCAGGATTCGTCCTGGAATCAGAGTGCTGACCACTCAGCTTGTGGGTATTCTTAATTCTTTGCAATTTCATAAGCTGTAGAGGCCCCACTGAGCCCAGAGGGCTGAGAAGTGAATGGCTATTGTTAATGGAATGCTTTGTGTTTAGAGTCTCTGCAGAGAACAGCAGAGGGAGGAGAGTGATTCAGACCAATCAGGACCTTGTGACAGCACCGCTCCCCTTTATAATAACTGTCAATGCCTCTTCCCTTCCACCAGTGTGTTCTAAAGCCCTGGGGAATGCCTGCTTCTCAGAGACCTGCGGAGTGGTGCCTGGGTCTCTTACACCTCACCACGTCCTTCTAAGACTTTGGCTTGGCTGCCTGTTTCAGGCTGGCCTTTTACTCCATTTCATCTGCAGAACCTTCAGACCTGTCCTGTACCCTTTCCTTCTCCCTGTGGCTGGACTTACTAGTATCGGTTTGTGACAAGCTTACTTCAGGCACAAGGCTGGCACTTTGCTTTCCATTCCTCAGCATCATACAGTCAAGCTGGCCTCCCTGAGTTTCTCTCTCCACATTTGGTGTCTGGAGGTGATTGATTGCCACCCTTGGAAAGATGCACAGACTCGCTATAGCAACCTGGCTACCTAGACCACAATGGTGTGGCCATTCCTGGAGATAAGAGTCCCTAACCTTTAAAGCTCCCTTTAAGCTGATCATTGTACCAGTGTTTGTGTGGGTGAGTGCATGTGCATGTGTGTGTGTCCACGTGTGCATGTATGTAGAGGTGAGAAAGGCAGAGAGGGTGGACCCTCCCTTGACTGACTTTTCATCATTACTTGGCCTGATAAGTAATTCCAGACAGGAAGTCAGGGTCCTGGTGCAAGGTGATGTCCCCGTGGTATGGCACTGCAGATCGGTCATTTCCAAAGAAGTGGTTTGGGAACCTTCTGGCTCATGTACCCTTAAGTGAGCAGGGAGCCACTGATGGATGGGGAAAGAGGCCAGGCCTGGAGACCTGACCCAAGGCATGGATGGTCCTTACCAGGAAGTACCCATGGGACAGAAAGAAACGCATCAGAAGCAATTCCTAGTGGACACAACAGATGAGGGGAGATTAGCAGTGTGCAGGTATTTGTGAGGATCACTACAGGTCACTCAGTCTTTAGAGTTGTTTGGCAGTACCTTCTCATTCTTCCAGGGTGACATGAGGAAGATGGAAAGCCACCTCTTAGCTCCACTTCCTGCCCTGTTTGCCCTCTCAAGTTTCATTTCAACTCTGCCTAGGCAAGTGTTTGAGCTACTTGAGGGGCACTGGAGGTGGTGACTGGCATCATTTATGAGATACTTCCCAGACACATGATGGTTTTTCTTCAGTTCTGCATGAATGTCAGCATTAGGAAGCTAAGGGCATGTCCAGGGAGAGCAAACTAAAATATCAAGTCAGCTGTAAATGTACAAGTCTGGAAAATTAGATATTGTCTCTATTTGAAGGTATACAAAGCTTACTTTTTTGTTTTCTTTTTAATAAAATTCAACAAGAAAAAAAATCAAATGACAGGCCATTAACAGTTGTAAACTGAAGCTTATTTGCAACAGCCCTCTGCTGTACACTCCAGCTTGGCCCTGCCTTCTCCACCCTACATGTGCATGGCACACCCAGTAATGCCTTTTCTAACCCGGGACCATTTCCTGCAACATAAAAGTGGGGACATTTCTTAACTGCTCCTCTTTTCCAGGAGCCCAGGGCTCAGAAACATTTCAACATTGTCAGTTACTTTCTATGTGAGTTTGAGCCTGTTACCTCATAGGAAAATTAGGTTCCTATGTCAGGATACATTCCATAGATGGAAACTTATGCAAAAGAAGTTGGCAGGATGTGAGGCCCATTTTAAGAGTTCCATAGTAGTAACCATTATTATTCAGACTATTTTTGTTGTTATTATTATGTATCCTGGCCTTTGCTTTTATTAAAGCAATTTTCATTATCTATTGTAAAATTAAATGCAAGTAATCAGAGTCCACGGCAAAGTGTTCTGCAAAATAAAAAATGAACATATGATTAATCTTAATATGACCCCATTAGCATCCAGGAGAGAGCCAATGGCACTAGTAGCATTTTAATACTAGTCAGACCTTGTTAAACTGACTTTCAAACATGATTTCATTCAATTCATCCCTGGTACCCATGAAAAGTGCTATTTGCATCTAAAACGACCCCAGACCTCTGGTGGGTAGAGGCTGGAGGCTTCTTTGCTGACCTAAGGAAGGCCGACTCTCTGAGGGTTCTTCTGCATTTCACTGTGTACTCACACATGCTGACATGGCCACAGCGGCTCTTTCTACGAACACACAGATTCTTCCACCTCTTTCTTACAATGAGGATGGAGCTCCTCCTAACATATTCTTATTGGTTTAGAAAGAATTCCTTAAAGACTTTATACAGGAGCCTTAAATATTTCATGGGCTCATCTGCCTGTTTAATTATGTCTACATGCAAAAAAGGCTTCCTGGCTAGGCATACATTTTGCAATACTGCTGTATAAATATTTAAACAGCTGGGCTTCTCTGCATCCTTAAGAAAAGTACCAGCCTTTGCTTGAAAAGAGAGGCCTAAAATAAAGAAGCTGTGGAAATGTATGCATAAGTACATCACCTTATGTAAGTAGGGTGACTGATTTTATTTTTAAAGCTAATTGAACAACAAAAAACTGTCCTTCACCTTGACTTTTAAAATGTTTCTGAAGGACCAGGGCAATCTTATTCAAATCCCATAATTTTTTTTTTTTTTTTTTTTTTTTAAATGCAGAATAGCATTTATTCATTTCTGGTGTTAACCACATCCAGAAGTTCTGTATTTAACAGTATTGAGTTAACAGTATTAATATTGAATCTGCACCAAAACGTGATTTTATTTTTAAAGCTAATTGAACAACAAAAAACTGTCCTTCACCTTGACTGTTTGCCAGGGTTTTTCTAATTTGCTACAGAGGGGCCTTGGAGTAAAAGAGGCACAATGAGAATCTTGGTTTTACCATTTACCAACTGGAAAAATCTATGCAAGTCAGTTAACCTCTGTAATCTTGATTTTCCTCATTTAAAAAATGAGCAAATTTTAACAAGGCAGTCACCATTGTAGTTTCACCATGCAGGAAAACAGCATGGCAGCTCCTCAAAAGATTAAACATAGAATTTTCATACGATCCCGTAATTTCACTTCTGGGTATGCACAGAAAAGAACTGAAAACAGGTACTTGAGATATGTGTACACTCATGTTCCTATCAGCATTATACACAATAGCTGAAACTTTGAGGTTTCTAAGATGCCCATCAACAGATAAATGGATAAAGTGTGTATACACACACACACACAATGCAGTATTATTCATCCTTAAAATGGGAGATGATTCTGACTCATGCTATAACATGGATGGACCTTGAACGCATTACACTAAGTGAAAAAAGCCAGACATAACAGAACTAATATTGTATGATTCCATTTATATAAAATAACCAGAATAGTCAAGTTCTTAGAGATGGAAGAATGATGGTTCCAGGGGCTGGGAAAGAGTGGAGTTCTGGTTTGGGGAGATGAAAAAGTTGTGGAGGCAGATGGTGGTGATGGTTCACATCAGTGTGAATGTACTCAGTGGCACTAAACTGGAAAACGGTTGAAATAGTAAATTTGGTGTTATTTATATTTTACCACAATAAAGCAATGGGAATAATAATAATATTTTCCTTACAGAGCTATTTCAAGTGCTAAATAAATGACATATATTTAACATGTGAAATACTTTGTGCAGTAGATGGCACTTAGAAGTTACCCAACAGATGCCAATGCCTTTCTCATCCTGGCTTTGGGATTACATGGATGAGTACTTTGGAATTTCTTACTTGGCCTGTGCTTAAGATGGCTACAGTTGGGAAACATGAAAGGTGTTTATGTTCCTTAATGAAGGGACTAGTTCTAGAGGCATGAGCAACATTAAAGTATATTACTTGACATAAGAAGCAGTGCCGATCCAATGGCCACTCCTAAAACCAAAGTAGAGAGGGAGAAAATCACATTGAGCCATGAGCACAATGAGAGGGGCAGATGTGAAGGAGGAGGAAGGCTTGAAGGAAGCAAGGGTGAGAGAGAGACATAACTGCTGCATATATTGCAGCTAGAAAGATACACCCCCAGATGTCCTGCCTAACTTTAAGCCAAAACTAGCAGGAAACCAAAGGGCCAGGAAAGCCAAGTAAAGCAGTCTTTAGACGCCAGTGTCCTTGGGTTTAGAGCAAGGCAAAATGGTCACAGATTTAGTACCAAAGAGCAAATAACCAGGACAACAAATAGTGATAAAAATGTATTCATTCGACAAGTATTTCTTGAGTGTTCACTCTTTGCAAAGTTGTTCTTAGCCTTGGAGAAACACAGTAAACAAGAACAATAAAGTCTTTGTCCTTAATTTCAAGTTGGGTGAGACAACTAATATTGTGCTGAAGTGATGCTCTTGAGTAGGAAAGAGTGGATGGGAACCCCAGCATATGAGGCAGGCTAGCCTTTGATAGAGGTGTGAGCAGTGCATCCAAGATGCCGACTGGGAAGGCAGAATAAATGGGTCCAGATAAGTGTAGGCTTGTAGATGCAATGACTGGAATTCATAGAAGTTGTTTTCTCTTGTGTTCTATTTTCTCAGTGAAAAATGAAGCAAGCTGAGAGGGAGGATAATTAAGGAGTCAGATTTGAGGAAAGAAACATTGAAAAGTCATCTAGAAGAGCTGAAGTGTAAATGGACTAGGTCACTGGCATCTTTTAAAAATTCACAGCCCAGGTCATATCCCAGACCAACTAAGTCATGATCACTGGGAGTGGGACTTGAGTATTTTTGAGGCTCCATAGTTGATTTCAGTATGCAAGCCCTGGACTAGGGAAATGGAGCATGCTGACTGGACATCACCAAGGGCAGAGGTCATGATTTTAACATAAGACCAGCCAGCAAGGTCATTTTCTCCTGCCAGCTTCAGCCACATGTGTGTAGATATAGAATGGGTTATAGTAAACCAAGGCTAGGGTTAACCAGATGAATATAATGGAGGAAAAGAAAGACAAGAGAGCCGAGATGTAGGGGGAAAGGTAATTACTCTGATGAAACCTATGCTCTCAGCTGAGGAAGGAAAGATTTGAGAGCTCAGTGGATGTAACTGTCAGCAAGATAAGACTGTCGGCTACTATGGGGTCAACTTTTTGGAGCTCACTGCAGGAATGAGCTGGAAAAGTCTAATGTGGTGATCAGTGGTGATCAGTTCACAGTAAACTTAAGAACTGATATTATGAAGAAGAAACAGTTACTGGTAATGCTAAATTCTAGAGAATGACTTGGGGAGTCAGTGACGGATGTAGGCTAGAAGAGAAACTATGAGGGAGAGTGGGTTAAAGAACCAAAATCCAATATACTATAGTGATGCTATGTGTGGATGGTGAAATCATCGAAAAACGTGTAGATGGTATTACAAAAATTATAAAATTATTATATTTAAATGTAATATGCACTGAAGCAAATGTGAAAAACAAAACACATTGCCTACAAAGATGAGAAAAGATAGGACAAATACAGACTTGGAGGCAGTTCCTGGCTCCACCACTTCTCTGTGGTGGAGAATGTCACTGTGCTGAGGATACCACCCCCCTGAGACCCTCTTATTCTTATCAGAGAGGATGATGACAGCATCTTCCAAATAGTTTCGTGAGAAGTTAACTGATGTGGAACCTGTAAAGTGCTCAGAACATTGCTGGGTATCACCACATGAGAGCTGTTAACCATGCTTGTCAATTACCCTTGATTGTTCTCAATCCAACTCTGGGCTTACTCTAAGGGAAGAGTTTCAAACTTGAGCTGGCATCAGAACCATCTTGAGGGCTTGAAATCATATTGGACCCGAACTCTAAAGTTTCTGAATAGATTGGGGCCTGTGAATTTGCATTTCTGCAAAGTTCCCAGGTGAAGCTGATTCTGCTGGTCTAGGAGACCACACTTTGGGAACAATTATTAGGTACGGGTCCCAGGAGACATATTCTAACAAACCTCTTCCCCCAGGTGAGTCTTAGCACAGGCTAAAGTTTGAAAACTGCTCTAAGGCTTAGTAAAACAAATATATATAACCCTCCTTCTTGTCTGGTCCATCTTAGCACATTTATTAAGTCTTAAGGCCATGGTGCAATCAAAACTCTTCTTTTTCTTCAGTAAAAACTGATTGATTTATTTCCACTCAGGTTCTTCCTTGCTTAGCTGTCTAAATAATTTTCCACACTGATTTGCAAAAATTGGAAAAGAATGTTTCTCACCAAGTGGGTTGAAGTGATTTTTCAGACTTTCAAAAGAAACATGCTTTTACCTCCATTCATTTGTCTCGTGCTAGAGATGGTAGGATTTAATCTTCAAAGCTGTTACCATAAGCATTATCACCAACTGCTTTAGGAGACTTTCCACCATTGTCAGAAAAATGATCTATAATTTGAAATTAAAAATGAGGGTGTTGCATCCTTTTAAGTATCATATGAATGCAAAGACCACTCAAGGATTGTCTAGGAGAATATACTTAGTTCATCTCATTGTTAAAATGAAAAGTTACAGATTCAATGGAGTTACATGTTAATACATATGTTTTTGTCCAGTAGTAATACAAATTATTTGTCAAATAAACAGACTACCCCACAAGTGTATGTTCTATTAGACATTAGACAGTTTATATCTAACTCAGCAATGGTCTCTTAACATTTCTTTGTTAAATTTCTACAAACTCTCTTGTTTCTTAAATGCTCTTGGAACCAGTCACAACACTTGACTGGATCCCTCATTAATTAATTGAGCTGAAATCTTTAACATATGCTCATTTCATATTTGCCTGAGGATCATGATTTTGCATTTCTGAAAATTATACTTTAATACTTTCTCTGAAGACTCATTTGAAGTAGTCTTGCAGAAGATTGGGCTTGAAACTTAGTGAAAATAACCACTCTGTGACATAAATGTATGACTAGCAGTTAAATTTTAGTGTAATCAGTTCGAAGATACATTGCAACAAAGGATATCAAAATGCATCGTGTGGGGAAGCTAAAGAACCATGGTTTCTTAGATCATCCCAGTTTCCTCATGGGAGAGGTACTCAGGTGGTGACTATTCAAGTATTCTGCCTTTCCAGAAGGAAGTCCTACCAGAATACAATAGCTTCAGGGTGGGGGATCCTGACCATGTTAACGTGAAACTCTTCTACTAAGCTATGCTACCTGACACTAGTATCAAGTTCTGGCATAGTTTCTGACTATGAAATTTCTGGAATCATCTTCTTGTACTGTCTGCACATTCTATGTAATAACCATGCATTACATATGTGTGGTCCCTTTATAGCCATGTAATAATGACCAGTCAGGACAAACTTCAGAAACTCTTGCATTACAAGGTAGGGAAGAACTAATAAGCACAGTAGGCTTAGACATACCATATCTATTCAATCTTCTCATAATCAAATCCAGGTTTCCCAGGTGGAGTGAGTTTTTAAATAAAGATATAAAATTTTCCACAATGGAGAATGTTCACTAAACAGTCCTTTCCTGAAATGCAGATTAGTGAAGATTTCAGAAAATGAGGAAAAGCAACTCAAAGAAAATTTGAGGAAAGGATGTAATGCAGGAAAAATATGAAACTAAAAGTAAAATTGATGAATAAATTCAAAATACAGTAGCTTAAAAAGTTTAACAGGAAACATACTGCTAAGTTTAATGAAAGAAATCAAAATTAGAAAAGGGATATGACAGAAAATGACCAAGTTACAATGGATCACTCTAACAATTTTGTGATAAAATTAGAAATATTGATGAAAATTATTGTTTTCCTATGAAATAGATGATGTGTAGTATAATAACAACACCAAAATCAACACAATAAGATATAGAAAACCTGAATTGAGCAATATAGGAAATAAAGAAAATTGTTAAAGATTATCCACAACAATGAAGGTCACCAGTGTGAGATGGATTTTCCACATTATTCTTTGAAGTTTTGCAATGTGACACTATGCTAAAATATAGATCTAAAGGAAAGTTATCCAACTTTACAAGGTCATAGACACCCCAGTCTAAACACTGAACCACAAAAAAGAATTGATCATATTTAGCTAAAAGTATGAAAATCTAAACAATCTATAGAAAAGTAAGCAGTATAACTGGATATTCAAGCCTGATGTAATGTGAAAATAAATCATATACAACACCCAGTATCTATCAGTAGTTTAAAGAAAACAAATACTATCAATTTTGTAGATATGTAAAATAAATTTGGTTAATGCCAAACTCATATCAATAAATATTTCTTTGAAGGATAAGATTTTTTAAGTTATTTTATTTTTTCAAAATGGAAATATTCTTTTCTGAATAAAAACATACGAACATTGTAGACACAGATGTTGTGTGGATCTACAGCCTATGGGTCTTTCAGTTGGTGCCTGAGATTCTAGAAATGGGGATATTCATTCATCAGCTCCTCATGTTAAGTAGCTTAATTAGACTATGCAATTAGAGTCAGAAGCACATGGATCAGACTGTAGAACCAAGAAAAGACCAGAAGGATAAGCAGATACTGAAGTAGGAAGGAAGCTCTTTTCTGATAAAATTTTGCCTCAGCAAGAAACTAAATGAACAAAGGCAGTTGGTCTCTTGACCTGTTGATGATCTTGTCAAAAAACTAAATAGTAACAACTAGCAAAGCCAGCTGCAAGCTGCTCAAGTTGCTCCTTGTGGGGAAGTTGGGGTTCCTATGGCCAGGATCCTCACTGAACTTAAACCACCTGATGGTGTAACTGACCTGTTGCTAGGCTACCGCTTCCACACCTGTAGGCAATAAGCTACTATTGCGCTAAATATAGAGAACTCCACTCAGTGGGCGGAGGCAGAGATGCTAGTGCTCGACCTACCTCGAGGAGAACTTCCCGGGGCTGAAACTCATTGGCAAGACAGTCCTAAACTTCTTTTTAAGGAAAATATCCCTACCACTCTTTCCATTGAAAGTATAGACTAGACTAGTTTGATTCTAAAATGTGTGCGCATGTATGTTTTGGGTAGGATCATTGGGTATTCTATTTACATTAGCCTATGCATTTACTAAGGCTGTTTCAGGATCATCAGATCAAAACAAGGCTGTAGAGGGTGCTCTGACAGCTCTCTGTTCTGTGGGTCTCTCCTTAAGCTCATATCTATGATCAAATAATTTGGAATGTAGAAAACATAAGGAAAATCTTAATGGCTAAGATTCCAAGTTGATTATCACCTTTGTCAGTAAATACCTTTTCAGCTATATTTCCTTATATGTTACCTTGAAAATGGGATTATAGTCTTATCTGAGCATTCTTAAATGTTTGCTGCAATAAAACAACTGATCTACCACTACAAACTGTTAAGCAATTTCCCCTTCTTACTTTCCCCATATCTAATAATTTTATTTTTTCTTCTTATTTTTAGCAAATACATACCCAGTGATTTCCACATTAATGATGGTCTAAATAAAGACACTGAAATAGATCAGAAAACAAAAATTTCTGTTCCAGAAAGGGAACTTTATCTCTTCTCACTTCAAGAGAGCAATTTTGTAATAATTAGATATTTATGTTTCTTTTATATAGTATACATTTATGCCTTTATACACTGTAACTATATATAATAATATATAATATGGTAATTTTCATTTTTATCTCTTTTATGTTTTTGTCTCCACAAAAATAGGCTCACACCATTCATATTGTTCTCTAATGTTTTTCATACTTAGTTCCATAATTAGTGAACTTCTGGGATCTATAGAATGTTCGAGTTATAGGAGACATTGCCACTGAGACCAAGGAACAAATTCAGGTAGTAGTAGATGTAGGAGAACTTAGAGTATTTCCCAGCCAATTAATAAAATAAAACTGAAATCCTGAAGGAAGTTGGATAGATGTCTAATATCACAACTGTCTCTCAGCAGGTTATCAGTTATGGTCCCATTTCCCAATAATGTTCAGAGGAAAGTTTAAGAATGACATTAATTTCCAAGTGAAAAGAACATTTGAACAGACTATATATTTTCTCCATACAGACACAACTATACACTATTGATTCACCTTATATCTGAGAGACACCAAAATTGCTGTGATTATTAGGGACACAGTTTGAAAAGTCAGGTGGCTAAGAAAGGTGTAATTGAGACACTGTGCACTGTGATTGAAGAGTGTGGAAGACTACACAAAATTGAAGCTCTTCAATCTATGAGAACAAGTCTGTACAGAGGACTGTGTGAGACTCACTGAAAACTGTTTTTCCAGAAAGGAAGAAAATAGTCAAAACACCATGCTTACAGACCACAAGATTTTTTTGTAACCAAGGCATAAAGTCTTTGATATTAAGTTGCTGACTAACATCTAATTAATTTGAAGAAAGGAAAGAATGAAGGAAGAAAGGAAGTAACCTAGGGTGGAAAATCAGTAATACAGAAAAATACAAGTAGAAAATAAAAGTATGTCAACTTTATCTCTTCTCACTTCGAGAGCAATTTTGTAATAATTACATATTTATATGTTTCATTTATATAGTATACATTTATGTCTTTATACACAGTAACTATATATAATATATAATATGGTAATTTTCATTTTTATCTCTTTTATGTTTTTGTCTCCACAAAAATAGGCTCACACCATTCATATTGTTCTCTAATGTTTTTCATTTAGCAAATAGTTCATGGACTTCTGCTGGTGGGAAGATGGAATAGCTACACTTTTTCCTATTCCTCTATCACCAAATATAACTAAAAACTCTGAATATTATACATAAACCAATAATACAAGAGGACTCTAAAATATTAAAGTAATAATGCAGACTGACTAGGGACCTCAGGACCTGAAGGATAGAAAGGTGGTTTCTCCAGTGTGTTTTGGTTTAGTTTGGTGTTCTGCTTCATAGAACCTAGAAGCCAGGCCACCTGCAGGTCCTGATTAAGCCCACTCTCTGTAGCTAAGGAACCAGGAAAGGAACTCTGAAAGAACATAGCACAACAGAAAAACCTGGCCCCACTCCTACTCTAGCTAGCAAAGGTTGAATGGGGAGCCTAGATGTCTACCCTTCCAAGGGTGCAACAAAGTACCTCAATATCACCTCTACACATATTAATTTAACAACGTAGATAAATGGACCAATTCAGTGAAAAACACAAGCTGCAACTCATCCAATATTAATCAGACCATTTTAATAGCTCTATGACAATTAAGAAAGAATTGGTAACTAAAAATCTCCCAAAAAAGAAATCTCAAAGACCAAATGGTTTCATTGGAGAATGTTACCAAATGTTTAAAGAAAAATTAACACCAATCCTATACTACCTCTTCCAGAAAGGAAAAAAAAAAGAATCTCCCAATTTATTTATGAAGTTAGTATTACTGTGACATCAAAAACAGACAAGGACAACAATACAAAAAAAAAAGGAGGCTACAGATTCTTGATGATAGATGTAAAAATCCTAAACAGAATATCAGCAAACAGAATTCCAGTATACAGAAGGAAGTGGGGTTTATTTCAAGAACGCAAAGCTAGTTCAATATTCAAAATCCAGTCAGGTTAATCCACCACATTGACAGGCTAAAGAAGAAAAAATAAATCACATGGAAATATCAAACAATGCAGATGAAGCATCAGACATAATTTAACAGCCATTCATGATACAATCTCTCAGAAAAATTAGAATATAGGGTGATTTCCTCAACTTCATAAAGAGCATCTATAAAAAAAAGTTACAGCCAACTTAACTAATGCTTCCCTCCTAAGATTGGAAAAAGACAAGGATACCTACACTCACCACTCTTATTCAACTTATTTCTAGCCAGTGAAATAGGACATGAAAAGGAAATAAACTATGTACAAGTTGGAAAGAGACAATAAAACTCTTCCTATTAGCAGATGACATAATTGTCTACATAGAAAATTCTAAGAAATCTACAAAAAAAAACTCCTAAAATTAATGAGTTAACCAAGTTCATACAAGATGAGATAAGCTTACAAAACCAACTGTATTTCTATATACTAGCAATAACCATATGGTTATTGAAATTAAAAGTATAATACCATTTACAATCTCTAAAAAATATGAAATGCTTAAATGTAACAAAACATCTTCAGGACTTGTGTGCTGAAAACTACAATATACTGATGAAATATCTACCAAATGTCTAAATAAATACAGATAGATGCTGTGCTCATGAACTGGAAGATATTACAGAGTAATAAGCAAGATGTCAGTTCTTCCTCAAACTGATGTACAGATTTGATACAATTCCGACCAAATACCCACAAACCTTTTTTTCTAGGCATACACAAAATCATTCTAAGACTTATACGCAAAGGCTCAGAAATAACTAAAATCATTTTGACTGTCTCTGGGAGTCAGACTACCCAATTTCTAGATGAATCATTTAACTCCAGTAGTAAAAACTACGTGGTATTCGCAAGGGCACTGACACAGAGATCAACAGAAAAGAAGAGAGAATCCAGAAATATATCCACACTATGATTCTTAACTGCTTTTGAAAAAAGTACAAAAGCAATTTGATAAAGGAAAGACTTTTCAACAAATGATGCTGTATTGAGTGGACAAGCATAGGCAAAAAATAAATTTCAACAAATCTCACACTTTATAAAAAATTAAATCAAAATGGATTATGGATTTATATTAAAACCTATAAAATTTTTAGGAAAGGAGAAAACATTAGGTATTTAATATCCATAAAATTTAAAGTAGCACTACATCATAATTAAAAACTTTTGATCTATAAAAGATCCTATTAAGACAATGAAAAGATAAGCCAGAGTGGGAGGAAATATTTGCAAAGGACTTGTGTCCAAAGTGTATAAAGAACTCTCGAAGCTCAACAGTTAAAGAAAAAAACAAATAATAACATTAGAACATGAGAAAAAAACACAGAGATTTTTAACTGAAAAGGATAAAAAATAAGTACCTGAAAAGATATTCAAATCACTGATCATTAAGGAAATGAAAATGAAAAACAAATTGAGATATCCCTACATACCTCTCAGAATGGCTAAATTTAAAAACAGAGACAATGCCAAATGCTGACAAGGATGAAGAAAAACTGGATTCTTCATCATTCATTGTTGGTTGGTACAGCCACTCTGAAAAACCATTTGGCACTTTCTTATAAAACTAAGCGTGCAACTGCCATGCTACTCAGCAAGTACACTTCTGGGCATTTATCCTAGAAAACTTGTATTCAAATAAAAGCCAGTACCTAAATGTTTATAGAAGCATTATTTATAATAGTTAGAAATACCCCACATGTCCTTCAATACGTGAATTTTTTAAATCTACTTGATTAACACTTACTACCTTAATGAAAACACCAAACAAATAATCATTTTTCATTATTTTCTTTTGATACAATAGGGCTTAATAGTTAAAGAATTTGGGATGAGTGTTAGTACCCAAACCCACCCCTCATATCTCCTTTGCTTCAGAAATGGGGAAGCTATCAACAAACAATAGCCAGTGAGAAACAAAATACTATTTTATTCAGCACTGAAAAAGCACTTCATACCCTAACGCATGCTCTGTTATAAAAACTCCATACCTGAATGGTTTCTTCCTTCCATCACAGAAGCTAGGAAAGTACAAAGATGGGAAATGATCATTGGTAGAAATTATTTGTCTATGGAATATTCCCCAGCCAGCATCCCTGGCATTTATAATTAATAACAGATATGGCAATAATTTCCCCTGGTTCCAGTGTCTTCTTGCCTTTGTGAAGCTCCCCCAACACTTATCAGGGTCCCTTGTATCTTCCTGTACCAGTGAGATGGGCAGTTTAGCTACTGTCCAAAAAAGCCTCTGAAGTACACAGAACCAAAATTAATAAAATTTACTCTAAGGCCACATTTCAAGGGACCCCGAATACTCAGAACCATCTTGAAAAAGAGTAAAGTTAGAGGTCTCACACTTTCTTATTTCAAAATTTACTACAAAGCTACAGTAATCAAAACAGTGTGGAACTCTAATAAAGACAGACATATAGACCGAAGGAATAGGATAGAGATCCCAGAAATGAATCCTCACATATGTAATACCAAGACCATTCAATGGGAACAGACAGTTCATTTAATGGTTCTAGGAAAACTGGATATCCACATGCAAAAGAATAAACTTGGACCCTTAAATTAACTCAGATGATTTCTTGGATATGACACCAAAGATATAAGCAACCAAAGAAAAATATCAATTGGATTACATCAAACATTAAAGACTCTGTGCACCAAAATATACCATCAATAAAATGAAAAGGCAATTCACAGAACTGAAGAAAATATTTCCAAGTCATATATGCAGAATATATAAAGAACTCCTACAAATCAACAACAAAACCCAAACAACCTGAAACACAATGAGCAAAGGACTTGAATAAGCATCTCTCTAAAGACGATATACAAAAGGCCAGAAACTTACATAAGTTAGGCAGAAGGATAATGGCAAATGACATGTAAGTCCTCCTAGAACACATTAAATACTTCGGCTTTTACTGTGGGTGACATCACACCAAGTCCCACAAATCCAGATTAGGTTTACACCTTTGCTTGTCACAGTAAAAGCTAACATACCTGCTATCATTTACTAACTTATCTTCTCTCACGACCTTGAAAGAAGAGATAGTAGAAAGGAGATACATATTGATCTTTTAGAATCCTAAAATCAGACAATGAAGGGAATTCATCAAAGTCTCTCCAAATACTGTCATTTGTACTATATAATATTACCACATGGGATTGAACCCAAAAGATCTCCTGCTTCCCTGGGCCATGGTCTGAGTCATTCCTTCTCCCCAGCCCCACAGAGTACATTTACTTATACCCCAATATGCTTAATGACAATACAGTGGTTACTCGGGTTCTAAATTCATAATATCTAAATAATGAATATTTTCTCAAACAACTTCTCAGAAATGTATCCTTAAATCTTTTAGCAGAATATAGAGATCTATTTGTAGAATTTTCTCAGCAGATAAAAACTTCTGACCAGATGTTGAATTGTCATTTTAAGCATCTTATTTATGTATTCAGAAATATTTATTAAATGTTTCTACCAATTGCAAGACATTATACTAAGTTTTACAGGGGAAATAATGATGGAAATGGCATTAGTGCAAGGAGCTTCCCCTGTGATCCAGGAGTGTGGACAGGCACGCAGACTGCTAGGAGGAGGGAGGCAAGGGCAAATCGGGCCTGATCAAGGGTTAGGAAAATCCAAGAAAGCAGGTGACCACTTTTGCCTGCAAAGCAGACAGGTTCTTTGAAGATGTGACAACACTGGATAATCATGGTAAAGTATATTTTCTACTCATTCAGTTGGTGACAAAAAGAAGAGAAGGTAGGAAATGGGAAATAGGTACACAAAAAGGTAATGAAAGGATAGAAAAATGGGAGGGAATGATTAGGGAAGAGAAGGACAGTACAGAAACCTTGAAGAAGGTAGTGGTTGAGAAGATATATAAAAGGAACAGGAAAAATGGAGATAAAACAGAAACAGGAAAGGGAAAATGGAAAGAATCTGAAAAGGCTGACGGAGGTGGAATTAGCAAAGCAGAGAGATGTAGACAGAAAACCCTGGAAGTGCAGAAATGCCCAATAAGATGATCAGACTCCATATAGTGCATCAAAAAGCCTTAGGCTGTGAGTCTCTGTCCAAGTGTTCCCTGAATGCATAGCCTTGGGTCTGATATCTTCATCTCTGTGTAGTTCTAGATTCACACAGGTAAGTATTCCTTTATATTTTGCTTTTGGTCAACAAAGCAGCAACAAATGCTCTCACTTTGTTCGGAGAATCTCAGGGTCAGATCTCAAAATTCCAACCCAAGAAGATAATGGCTTTTTGTTTGATTGCTGTTGCTTGTTTGTTTGAAAGCCACAGAGCTTCTGCACAAAGGCTCCCGCAAACACAGCTAGGAATCAAGAACACTGCCACATGCCCTGAAGCCAGCCAGTGGGTCCAAAAGGAAAAAGTGAAACTTTCCCAGCTACTTTTTCATATACAAAGAGTGTTAAATTTGAAACCAGCAGCTGTGCATTTTAACCACTTTCTCTTGCATGATTTATTCCAGTTGCACTTCTTAAATAAAACTTTCATTTTAGATATGGAAATAGATTTACTTCCTGAACAAGTTGCTCTTCTAGAAATAAGTGTTGAGTCAGATATATGACAATGATTCTCCCAAAAGAAATATGCACCATAAACAGCATCTTCCTATTTGCAGTTGACTCGTGTTCCCTGGTGATGGGAAAGCTTTTTCATCCACATTTCGGGGATGAAGAGGAAGTATCTCATACAAACAGAATAAAAGAGATTTCTGAGGAATAAGAATTACCTATGAGGCTATTTAAAATACCTTTCAGAGGCCGGAAAATGAAATTTAAGATACCAGTAGATACTTCAACAGGTAGTTCCATCCACCATTTCTCATAGACACAGAAATAAAAGTATATTTTAAAGTCATTAGTCAGAAAAGAAGCAATTTGCACATCAGAATTTGTCCTACTTTATGTATCCTAGAACAATCTTTGCTTTTGAAAGCCACTCTTGGCGAACATTTCCCCTACAGCTCATGTTATGGTAAGCACTCCTTGTAAGCTATCTCATTTTATCCTTACAACCATAAAAGGAAGGCACTCTGATTTCCATTAAACAGACCTGAGAAATCAGAGGATTTATGTAAGGCTCCTAAGTTATATACTAGTCAACAAAAGAACTTGGATAGGGATCAAGCCTAGATTAGTCCAAACATCAGGCAGCTAACTGCTATCCTACATGGCCTCTAATTGAAGCTTCTCTAGGAGATGTATTCAGCACGCTACAGTCCCAGGCAGTGGGTTGGGGCACGGAGTTAGGCTCCTAAGGGGTCAATAGGCAGAGGGTTTGTTTGGAGGAACAGGAAGAGGGTGAAGAAAAAAGGTTCAAACAAAGCCCTTAGAAGGAAGTCAGAGATAGCAGTTATATAAACCAAATGGGGAATACCTGTACTATAACCAAAAGTCAAGTTTTGAAACTATATATGAACTTGCTATAAATAGCAGCTGGTCAAAAATAAGTGGGGGTTTTATGGGAGAACTGGTTTAATGCATGTAGGTTGTCCATGGGTTTGCGACGAATGACTGACTGAATCAGGCTCACTTAAAGAATATCATTCTTTATCAGATGGGAATTAACTCAATAATGATGTGTCTAGAAACACCAAATAGGCATAGAGTTCTGTAAATTGTGGTGCTGTTATAATTGGCATTGTCATAAATTATGAGAAGCAACATATGGAATCAGAAATATGCAGCATGTATGAGGTGATGTTAGAAAATACTATTAAATCTACTTCATGCACTGAAGCTTCTATATATAGCATATTTCTCTTATATTTCCTTCAAGATTTTCAAACTGTACCTATATCTTTTTAAATATATTTTTGTAAAAAAGTACTGTATCTTAATATTAAAAGTACAGAAAACTAAAAATTAAAATAAAACAATCTTGACATTAATATTTGGTAACTACAGTTACCTCTCCTATTTATGCATAGATAGAAAGGAAAGAAGAAAGAGGGCAGGAAGGGACATAAGGAGGAATAAGGAAAAGGAAATGTAAAAAGGGTAGGAAGAAGGAAGGAGTAAAGGAATGAAAAAATTGTATGTGCTGTTCATAGTAAATTTCTTGGAATTCAGTTGAATTTAAGTGAAACCAATAAATAAATAAATAAATAGAGCAAGGGCTAATGTAAAACTAAAAGATTTACTGAATTTCAGAGAATGACCTTACTTCTTAGAAGCATCTAGTTCTCACCCTATCTGGTTTTCCGCTCCTGTGTTCTGGGGAGATCTACACTACACTATGCTCTATGGCTGATAAGTGGGACCATGTGATTATTTCTGGCCAGTGAGTTAGGGATGAGAGTGATAATGTGATTTCTAGGCCAAAACATTGGATTGCAACATATGCTTCTTTTGACACTTTGCTTCCTTTACATGTTCACCACAGTCCAGACCGTGCAGCTCCAGGATGATGAAATCTAATGGACAGAGATGCCTGGGCCTATAGTCAAGTTTGTAATAGGAAGAAATAAACACTTTGTATTCAGCCAGAGATTTTGGAGTTTTATGTTACTATAACCTTTTCCACTCAGTCCTGAATAAACCACATAAGAAATATTTGGTTCCTAAAATGTACCTCTAGAATTTACAAAATGACACTGAAAACTAACAGGTTAGACTCCAGTGATGGATATATGTCATCATACATTTGTCAAAACCCATTGAAGGTATGGCCCAAAGAGTTAACCCTAAATTAAACTATGAACTTTGATAATGTTGTATTAATATAAGTTAATCAATTGGTGTAGGTTGTTAAGTGGGCAAGGTTGAGGGTCAGGGGTCAGGGTGTATATGGGAATTCTGTATTTTACAGTCAGCTTTGCTGTGAATCTAAAACTTCTCATAAGCAATAATCTTATTAAAAAATATTAACACATTGAGATTTTATTTTTGAAATAACACATTTCAATATTTGTATCTATTGGTTAATTCTGTTATAACAAGTGAGAAAATTGGGATTTACCTCAATGTTTATCCAAATTCCTACAAAATTTTTTGCCACCAGTATTATTATTTTTGCCTCACTATGCCTATATTAAATTGCCATTTTTAGAAATATAATTTTCACAGTTGTTACACCTTACACCTGTAAGTCAGTGGAGTAAATGACCACCAGAAGTGCTTTTAACAGTTTCCATATCCTGAGTTCTGTCTTCTTTTCCTGTTTGGGTGTATAATATTTTTCATTACAGTTAGTTTGATTTGTTGTAGATTCTGATAGTAGTTACTCAGAGGGCTCAGTCCTAAACTTCTTCAATAGCTACTAATGTCTCTTTTATTATATTTCCTCTTGAATTGACAACAGAACTGAAAAGCTGAGTAGTAGGTAGGTCACACTTTATCTCCCTAGAATAACTTCAGAATGAATTTTCTGTCTACCACAATGAAAGTTAATGTAAAAAGTCTGAGGCCCAAATTCTACATAATTTGCTTTGTCTGTTTCAGAGACTACCCACATAAACCTTGCATTTATGTATCAAATTCAATACATACAAAATAGAAATTGGTGTTTATTTTTCTGTATCAAAATCTTCTGGGGATTATTGTGCTCGTCTCTGCAAATAACTGGTTTTTTTTATTTCAGAGGAAGTCTTCTTTGACTTCATGTATTTCCTTAAATTTTATATTGTATCTGGCTTTTTCCAAAAATATCATTTATATATGTGTTATATCTCCTCTCACCCATTCTAATAACTGCTTTGTAGGTTTTATTCTAATTCATGTTGCTAATATGGCTTTCATGCCTGTAATAGATTTTTTCCCTCCCATTTCTTAATCTGCTTTTTAACCCTTGCATCTCAGCTCATTTTTCTTCTCCTTTTGACCCTTGTAATTTCTTCTTGAGGAAGGTCTTTTGTAAAATATCATGGTTTCTACCAATTCCTGAAGGGAAGAAATTTAAACATCCAAAATTCAGACATACAAAAATACAACTTCCCCTATCGTGGGTTAAGTCTCTCAGTCTGCCTAGAATAGACAACTTATTCAGTATGATACAGTCACATGTTTTACTGATTTTGAACATGACTGATTTCCTATTAGGACATTGTCATTTATATGTTTAAAAATCCTGTATCTGTACCCTTTGTTACTCAAATATAGATACATAATCAAAACATATAGAGATGTATGGGAATGATGAAAAAATAAGGATAAGAGTTAATTCTGGGGAATACAGATGAATGTCCCATCTGACATGGTACAACAGGAAGCTTTTACTGTGCCTATAAAGATTTATTTCTTAAAAAACAATTTGAGGCAAATTTGACAAGATGTTACCTTTTTTTAATGGCTGTTTTATTATTCCCTATAACTGTCTACATTTTGGAATTATTCTAAATCACTTGGAAAAAAAGAATATTCATTGAACTTTTACGCTTTGCCTGTCAAAATGCTAAAAGCCTTCATTCACAATTTCGTATAATCTTTACAAAAATTCTACAAAGTGGTCATCATTTAGGTCCATTTTGTTTACAAAGAAAATTAATTTCAAAAGGTTAAATTCCTAAAAGTTTAAAATATCCAGAAGTGTCTGGCTCCAAATACCACAGAGGCATTTCACTAAACCATGAATTGCTAAAATGTGTCTCTGAAGCAATACATAAGCCCAAAGTCTTCTTTTCAAGTTTACTTTGTCTCCACAAGTTCCTTTAGTTTTAATAGAGCATGGAAGTATCTCATATTTCCAATGTGCCTTAGTGCAAGTTTTTAAGACAGTCATAAAGATGGTTTGCCAATATGGTAAACATTCTACCATACCTTTGCCAAATGATATAGATGGTGTGCCACAAGAGAACGGGAATGATTTCTGAAACTGCTGTAGTTATTTGCTATTTGCTCCTTCAAAGTAGTTAACAGAAAAATGACCTGGACACAGGTTTGGCTGTGATGCTGCTGTTTCAGTTATTCAGCTTTTGGCTGGCCTGTCCAGCCATCTAAACCTACAGCAATTTTTAGATTGGGAAAACATCACACATTGGAATAACTGTTTTCCTTTGACTTCCTCAGTAAAATCAGACAGTAAAGATGAATATAGAAAACTAGGAAAACCTATTACATTTTTCATCAATCTCTTTCTGTTCCTATTTAGCAATTTCTCTAAGATACTTGGAGGTACATTTACATTGCTGCTCTATCACAAGGAATATAAATATTGTGTATTATTAGATATTTTCAAAATACTCTGTAGAGTGGTTATGCTACTGGATTCTGCAATAACAGCATATGAATTCTCCTATTTTGCCATAATTTAACTAACACATGGTTTATCAGTCTTTTTAATTTGTGTGAATCTAACTGGTACAAAATGCAATTGTTGCTTTAATTCGTACCTCTGGATTCTTGAGGAACTAGGGAGGGACCTTTTGCTTTCTTTTGGAAAATTTCCATTCATATCCCTTATATATTTTTTAAATTTGTTTATTTATAATTTTCACATGGTTTATAGGAGTCCTATGTATCCTGGATACCAACCTCCTGTCAGTTATATATATTGAAATTATTACTCTAAGTGAATAAGATATTTGACATGTGTTTATTTAGAAGTTCTGCCATATTATATTGTTAAAATAAACTAGAGAATGTAGGCACTGGGGGATATGACTGACAGGCACACTCATTCCAGGTATTTCAGCAGCTTAATTGGAAATGAAAAATCTCAGTCCCCTAGCCCTCTTTCTGACAAATTTAAATGATAAATGCTGGTGCCATAAAATATTTATTTTTTATGACTTTCAACCATCTGAATACTGCCTTTTTCCTGACACATTATACCTTCTCTAAACTCTTTTGACTTCTGAGAAAGTGTTTCACTACGAAAGTTGCATTCTCCTTATCTGTTTTCTCATCTGTAAAAAAGGAATTTTAATATCCACTCTATATAATGGATAGGGGGATTAAGACAATATATGCTTCATATAATACATTATGATTGACATACCAAAAAAAGCCCTCAAACTGAAATATTTGGATAATCCTGTCCCCCAAAAGAAGGAAAATGGCATCTGTTGAGATGAGGAATATGTGGGGGCATGAGCTTGTGGGAATAAGCCGGCACTGATTCTCTCCAGATTATCGACGGCATGCTCAGATGCAGAGCTCCTGCATCTTCTGTGAACAGGACACAGAGGAGCAAAGCCTTCAATTCGCCCAAGAGTAAAGTCTGATCAGCTAGCTGTACCACCACATAAGTCTAGGACCCAAGAGAGCTTCCCCTTCAAAGAAAGGGAGAACTCATAAAAATAAATTAAAATGAGGATATTTGTTTGATTTTTCCAAAAGAAACACTAAAACAAGTCATAAAAGGGCAGATTTAAATACTAAGCATAAAAAGGAATACATTAAATATAAATAGTCTAAACATACCAAATGAAAGACAGAAATTTACAAAACAGATTTAATTTAAAAAGGGAAAGTGACCTGACTGCCATCTGTCTATAGGAAACTCACTATAAATGTAGGGTAGAGGTAAAATATGGAAAAAAACATGTACCATGAAAACACTAACCCAAAGAGAAATGGAGTGGTTATATAACATCCTATAAAATAGGTTTCATAGAAAAGAAAATTACCAGGGACGAAGAAGCATACTAACAAAATGATAAAGTAATTAATTCATCAAGAAGACATGATAATCTTAAATGTATATATTTGTATGAACCAAACAATAAAGCTGCAAAACACATGAAACAAAAACAAATAGAACAGAAAAGGAAATAGAGAAATCCACAATTACAGTCGAGGACTTCAATACCACTCTCTCAGTAACTGATACAACCACTAGACAAAGTATCAGTTATAAAGAGAAGAAAGGAACATCACCATCAATCAACAGGATCCAACTGATGTTTTTAACATACCCCACACCCCAAAAGAATGGGTATTCTTTTCAAGCATGCATGGGACATTCACTAAAATAGACCATATCTTGGGTCATAAAACACACCTTCAAAAATCTAAAAGAATCAAAATCAAATACTGTTCTCTGAACATAATGAATTCAAACTAGAAATCAATAATGAAAAGATAACAAATATCCAAGGACTTGAAAACTTAACAACAGACTTCTAAATAATCTATGGATCAAAGAGGAAGTCTCAAGGGAAATAAATATATTTAACTAAATGGAAATATGTCGGATATGTAGGATGTGGCTAAAGCAGTGCTTAGAAGGAAATTTAATTCAGTAAGTGTTTATACATGAGTAAAAAGAAGTCAAAGTAATAATGTAAGTTCCAACCTGAAGAAACAAGAAAAAGGACAAAGTAAACCCCAAACAGGCAGGTGGAAGGAAATAATAAAGAGCAGAAATTAAGTGGAAAACAGAAAAACAATAGAGAAAATCAAAATTTTCAAAAGACTAATAAAATTGATAAATCTCTAGCAAGATTTATAAACAAAAAAGAGAACATAAATTTCCAATATCAGGAATGAAGCACAGCATATCATTACAGATTGCATGGGCATCAAAAGGAAATAAAAGTGTACTACAAACAAGTCTCCATCCATACATTTGACCACTCAAATGGAGGAAACCAATTATTTAAAAACCATAAACTTCCAAAATTCATCCAAGATGAAATGATAATATGGGTTTAATCCTATAATAAAACAAATTTATAGTTGAATTTATAGTTGAAAACTCAAAACAACAGTCTCCAAGACTATGTGGTTGTACTGGAGAATTCTACTTAGTATTTGAAGGAGAAATTCTACACTCTTTTGCCCAGAAAGTGAAAGAGGGGAGAACACAATCCAACTCATTTTTATATGGTCAATACCATCCTAATACCAAAATCACAGATAGTCCTCTCGGAATTTCTCCAGGTCCACATAATCCAAAAGCATGCAAAACTTTATGGTAAACAAAATGAGCCATCCTAGTTATTCAAAGATAAGTTTTATAGAACAGAAAACATGAAAAGTGGACAGAGGAACTGGATGTTTCCAAACTGAATCAACTTACTTAAAAAGATAATCTTCAGAATATCTGTGAAATTGACTCCAGGCATAAGAATTCGATCAAACAATTGATTCTGTTAACCACAAATCATTAAAGCTGCCAGGAATAACATCTTTGGGTCACGACCCAGATATTACCATTTGTAGAGGGAAAAAATAGCCACCAAAAAGAATGGATTTGGTTGCTCCCTTTGGCCTAGCCCTTGCATAAGGATGACACAGAAATATGTGAAACATCCCATATTTTTGGACATGGGGAGTTATTGTTTAATGAGCATGGGGTTTCAGTTTGGAATGATGAAAAAGTTCTGGAGAAGGATGTTGGTAATGGTTGTACAATGATGTGAATGTACTATGCCACTTAATGCTTTAAACTAGGATATTGAAATTGACAGTCAACATTTGCATCCCACAAGGATCTCTCATGTTGCCCTTTATATCCAGATCCATTTCCCTCTTGCCCCTGCCCTCTCCCTGGCAAACACTGATCTATTCTACAGTTCTCTATTTCTGTCATATTATAAAATACAGCATGTTATAAAAATAAAATCATACATTATGGAAATTTTTATAACTGGCTTTCATTTTCATTCAACACAATTCTTTAGAGGTTCAACCATCAATATTTTGTTACTTTTTATTGCTGAGTGGTAATCCATGGTATAGATGTATGTCAGTTTGTTAATTCACTTGTTGAAGGACATATGAATTGTTTGCAATTTGGGGCTATTATTACTAAAGCTGGTATAAACATTAATGTACAGGTGTTTGTATAAGCTAAGCTTTCCATTTTTCTAGCATAAATATGCAGTAATGTACTTTCTGGATGTGGTATTCACAGTAGTTTTATAAGAAACTGTCAAACTATTTGCCGAGGTGGTTGTGCCATTTTACATTCCCAGCAGCAATGTATGAGTGATTTGGTTTCCTCCATACTTATTTTTAAAAAATCTTAAGGTGTAACTAACACATTAATATTACTTGAAATTAGATCCCATTTCTCACCAGGGGTCTGCCTCTTTCCAGCTGAGCAATCCAGGGCACAGATGTGGCTCTCCCTCCGTGGGTGGGGCAGGGGTCCTTACCCTGTCAAATTCACAGAGGTATTGTACACTCAATCATGTCATGCTATTATCCTATAGGCATATAACTGTATGTTCAGATTTCATAACCCTTGCAATTATTTTGTGGAATATTTCCTGGTGCCATTTTCCTCCATTTTCTTTATTCTTGGGAATAGTTGATATACAAAACAAATAATCTTGTCAAACATAGAAGAAAAGATGTATATTTAATAGGAAATGGTCCCTAACTTTTATTATACATCTTAATAGAGGAAATCCTGAGAACTCTACAGTGAATGTAGAGTGGAAAACTGGTTCTCCTGACCCACAAATCCTGACACCAAAGTCTTTTCCAGATAAATGAGATCTGGGAACACAGTCCTCCACTGTGTGCTTCTCCTGGGATCGAATACACATGCTGACTAGTAAAAACAGCTAGAAACTCCCTGTGAGCTCCACCTCAGTTAAAACAAAGACCACAGTACTACCTCACATGGCAACTGGGAAGCTTGAACGAGTGAAGGGACTAAAATAGTGTTGTAGTAAGTGCTCAGTAAGCCATCCTCTCCATTACAGAGATAGACACTATTACTCAGATGGCTGGACTAGGATTGCCTTATTTCCAAGATCAACCTTCTCATTTACTTGTCTTAACCTGACACTCTGGGAACAGGGGGATGCCAGGTCTCTCAAGTAGCTCCAAGAGAAGTCCCTTAACTCCACTACTAGTTCTCATGACCATGTTTCTCTTCTATCAATTATGCCTCTCTTGGCCAGAGAATCCCTTCCCATTTCCTGTGTCTATGAGGGCTACCAGTGATTTGAGGGCCATTTATTTTTTCAGTGGTCTAAAGAGTATTCCAGTGTTTCAAACAAGACAGAACCAAAGAAATGTTAGAGCACTTCACAAATACAGCCTATGACCCAAAGTGATCAATTTCAGCATATACCTTGTCCTCCGTGGAGGGAAGTGGGAACCCTTGGAATGGCTGCCTGGCTCATTCCCATCCTCTAAAAAGCACATCCAGTAGAGAGGGAGGCCCCCTACGTCTACCTCTGCCACTTCCCCCCAAACAAGCTGGTTTCTAGGCACTCTCTCTTGCAGACGCCCAAGCTTAACACAGGCACAGACACCATGTCATGTGAGGTGAGTCAAATCACAGTAGTGTCAAGGAAGGTTTATGAACTTCTGCTGCTAAGGTTCCCAGAGCTGCCTTGATCCCTCCGCTATGACTCAATATCCAGCTGTACTGTGATTATACTAGACACTCCAGCATGCGTCCCATGACATTCCTTATTTTCCTTAAGCCAAGCAGAGTAGATTTCTGTCGATTGCAACCAAAAAATAACAAAACCAAACACATTTATCTTTTTTTGCCTGGGAGACAAGAAAAATAGTAGGGAATTCGCTAGAGCATTAAATGAGGATGTAGACAAATTTCATCCACTTTACAATTTTCCTCAAGTCTGCTGATACTTTAGCCTCTGGTGGAATCATTGAGATTTGTGATGGAAAAGCAGAATTTGATGATTTTTAAGCCTGTGGTTCTGCAGTTGGCTGTGAATATCTGTCCTTTGATTTGCTTAATTATATTTTTTGTTTCCCAAAAAGAAAATGAGCAATAAATATCTTCAGCAAAGTGAGTGCATTCATTTGTTAGTTTGGAGGTAACTATTGAAGAACTGTTATTATATTATAATTTGAGTTTATAAATCAATTTAAAATATATTATCACTTTCAATCCACATAAACTATGTATAAGATAAATATTGGTAAAATGGGATAATAATATTTGCTCATTAAATTTATCATTTCATAATTAACTAGTGTAGTAAATGCTAACATTTTAAACTTTGACAAATAACCTAGAGGCTCCTAGGAATTAGGAAGGTATGGTTGGCAAAGAATATGATTTCTGAAGTTCAAAATATAGAAAATAAGTTCCAGTTTTTTTAATAACCAGTAAAAGGGGAGAGAGGGTATAGAAACATTTTTAAGTGGCAAATTTGCCATCAGCATTTAACTATTCTTCCAGCCCCTCAACTGTCTTCCCATTGAAATCACCCCAGGAATAAGAAAATAGGGAAAAGGTTGAAGCAAAATAGGTACACCTATATTACTAAGTGAAAGAAGCCAATCTGAAAAAGCTGCGTACTGTATAATTCCAACTGTGTGACATTCTGGAAAAGGCAACACTGTGGAGACAGCAAAAAGATCAGTGGTTGTCTGGGGCTGAGGGGCTGGGAGGGATGAAGAGGTGGAGCACAGAGTATTTGGGGGGCAAGGAAACTAAATGAAACTACCCTATTTATAAGGGTGGATACCCGTCATTCTACACATGTCCGAGCCCATAGAACATACAACACCAAGAGTGGACCCAAAGGTGAGCTATGGACTGGTGGATAATGACATGTCAAGGTAGGTTCATCAACTGTAACAAGTGTACCATTCTGGTTGATAATGAGGGAGGAGGGCAAAGCAGGTGTGGAGACAGGGGGCTATGGGAAATCTCTGTACTTTCCCCTCAATTTTGCTGTTGTCCTAAAACTGCTCTAAAAAGAGTCTTTTTTTAAAAAAAAAAAAAAGGGGGGGAGGAACAAGAAGAAATAGGTGCATCTGAAAGCCAGAAACTTCTATGACATTTTACTCCCTGCAGCATGACTAATGAATGAAGGTTAAAATAAAAACAAAAGGAAACAAAGGAGAAATTTGTGATCCCCCTTCCCAAAAAGTAACTCATCCTCACAGGAAGAACACTGAGAAGATCCTGATGCAACTCCATCCAAAGACAACCTCAATTTGCACAGCCAGGTACTGAAGGAGAGGAGGCGTTGGGAAGTCTCAGAATCCCTCCCTCCTCTGTGAATGTCCCAGGAGTCACACATAGAGGTGCCCAGCAGAAAACTCTCAGAGCCTGGGTATCAGCATCACTTGGAGTGAAGCCAAGGTTACTAAACTTTTATTAGAAAACAGATACCAATCTGAAGGCAGGAAACCACTGGACTACATAATACATGGGTACTAATGGCACTGGACTCTCCACACCATGCACTGACTGTGAGTGATTGCTTTGGTGCTGGAAAAACACAGACACTATCCCCATTCTCCTACTCCCAGATAGCCCCTGGAATCCCTCAGCAGCTTCAGCCCTGTGAGACATGTCCTGATGATAGAGAAGCCCAGCAGGGGAAGGGTGCCCATGGATGTGACAAAGCACCAGGACCTTCTTTCTAAAATGTGATCAGAATGAACAGTCATGCCACCATTATTTTAGTTAGGCTTTTGTTTTCTTCAGCATACTAGGTCCAAGGAAGTTACATCTGGCAAAGGCCACTGCAGGAAATATGAATACTTCAGTCATCTGAGTTTCCCATTAACATCCCTTGGTTATGCATTCAGCTGTGACTATAATGCAATTGGCCAAGTAAGGAACTGTTGTTAAAGACCTGCTAATTAAGTCAGTTTGATTTTTAAATGTATTATCAATATTCAACAAATATTTGTTTGTTTTTACTGCAAGTGATGTACCAGGTGATATGCTTTGTTCTGGGAATGTACTGAGCAAAAACAAAACAGACTGTGGAACAAACATATACAAATGAAAGAATCACATAAACATGCACTTACAGAGTATGACACAGCTCATGAAGGAAAACAAGAGGACCAGGTCTCAGGGTCAGGAAGGCTTGGTGCTGAGATCTACAGAGCAAGCTGGAGGCAGAGCCCACCTGGGCACCATGGTGGGGAGGCATCACTGCGCCAAGTTGAGTAAGACATAGTGCTGGGCCCTCGGGCTCATAGTAGGCATTCATACTGCACCTTCAAGAGTGAACACTTTCAAGGACAGAGAACAAAGGCAGGGGATTCCAAATCAAGGGTACTAAGGTACAGTTGCAATACTTCCTAACAGGATACCTTCTAAATACAAAGAATTGAACCAAGCTGGGAGTAGGGAGCATCTAGCTTCTCAGATAGAGAAAAACCTCCCCATATTACTTATCACCGAATTCTGAGAGGCCTCTCTAGACCTGTCAAACTGTGCTTAGAGTGCCTGCTTGAGGCATGGCCAAGGTCAGGGCTCACTCTCCTGTGTGCTTCATGCCCTTAAACTCTTAGATACTTTCATTCTGCCTTTTGTGGAAGCCAAGCAAAGATCCCCAGGAAGATGGTGCTCTTGGCCAGCTGGGGAACCCAGAATACAATAGAATCCACAACTGCCTACCTTTGCTGAAGATTAGAATTTTCACAGAAAGAAGGCATTATTGCAGGTCTACTTCCATAAGCAGACCTGTGCATTGTCCATAAGCTTCAGTTTTAAATTGTCTCTTTTCAATTTTTAACCAGGAAGTTAGATATGTATCCTATAGTGTTATATAAAGGGACCAGTGTTGTAGCAGGATAAATTTAGCCTTGACAAAGGATTGTTCTTGAAGGCTGTCTTAATCCTGATGCACTTTACTGCTTCCATCCACAGCCTGATAGATGAGCTGTGAACCTACTGAGAATGACTATTGGTGAGGAAAGTTGTCCTATTGTAAATATCACTTGATCTTTTTGTTGTTTCAAATATAATCACTCTGAAAAAGGACCCTGTAACTGGATGATTTATATAAGCAATTCTACAACTGATTTGGTGCTTCCCTCTGTAAACCTCAGTGGAATCCCAAACACCTGGATGGTGATCAAACTTCTTTCACCTTGGATTAGATATGAGAAAAACAAGTTTCCCCACCTGAGTGCCATGTTGAGAAGCTAGTGTTCTCTGTGGGGATCTGTTTTAAAAGATGTTAATTGTGTAGTAGAGGTATACAACCTCAAGGGACATAAAAAATTGGGCTTTTGAAACACTGGAGTGTGATTACAGTGGCGAATGGTGTCCAAGAAAACAGCTCAGAATTCTCTGCCCAAAAAGCACATCTCCATCACTCAATCTCTGTCACTCAGGGCAGGTGCACACATACCATTTCAGTGAAATGAACCCATGTGGTAAACATGGGTGCTGAGCAGAAAGACATTTTTACTATTAATTTGTAGGTGTTCGCATTAGTATCTCCCTAAAGATTGACATTTGGATAGAGAAGAAAGGGTATTAGAATTTGGACTTAGACCTGCATGTGAATCCTGACTCTGTCATATATAGCTAAGAGACCCTGTGTAATTAAGTAAATTTTCTGTTATAATAATATGGGTAACTGTTGAAATACTGTGTTGTATATTTAAAACCAATATGAGATTGTCTTTTAATTGAAGTTATCATTGATATACAAATTTAACCCCAGGAGCTCAGGTCCAGACAATATGACGTTGACCTATTTCTGATGGCTCCTCCTGCTAAACAAACAATAAGCCTTAAAATGGCTCAAAAGATAACCAAAGGAGACCTCTGAAAGGTGGTTAAGGTGAGCTGTTTGGGACCCCAAAATTGAAAGAACAGCATAACAAGCAGGACAGCTTGCAGTGTACACACATCAGAAGAATGCTACACAACTGCTGTTTTATGACCTCAAACCTAGTGCTAGAAATCAACCCAGGTGAGTTCATTCCTCCCCCTGATTGACAGAGTCCTTCTGACAAGAGGTGAGCACAGCACCATCATCAAAGAGAGTCAGCTCAGACTTCCACCAAAAATAATCAGCTGGAGGAGCACCTCCTCCTTCATCAGACCGGAGGAGTCCACTTTTCTTCAAAGAGATACCAAGGTGGACAGGCAACTGGACAAAAGAAACCCAGCAGCAACAAGCTGCCTAGTCTGGGAAGCCTCTTTGTCCCGCTTCCTAAAGTTTCTCCTCACCTGTCCAGAGATACCTGAGCAACATGGAGGGAAAGGCCTGAGAGGAAACCAGGAGAAGGATTCCCTCCACATTCATCTTCCAGCAAGAGACTCCCTGCAGGCAGGTCTGGAAAACCCCTTTCACCCTTTGGCAACACAAGCAGGACCAGAGAGAGCTCCAACAGCACCAGGTAAACCGAGTGAACAGAATAGTACTCCCAAACAGTTCCAAAAATCAAATTTGCCATTGGAACCATGGTGCACAGGCATACTAAACAGAGGGACTCCATGCAAAAGCAAGAGATCTGTAAAACTAAGCCTCCTAATACAACAGATAAAGTATCCAAGGTACAATTGAAAAAACACTCATCATACAAAGAACCAGGAAAATCACAACTCGAACGAGAAGTCAGTCAACTGATGCCACTTCGTAGATGAATCAGTTGGTGAATTACATGACAAGGATTTTAAAACATCCATCATAAAAAAAACACTTCAAGAAAAATTCTCTTGAAACAAGTGAAAAAAAAAACTCAACAAAAAACTAGAAAATATCTTGAAAAAACAGAAATTATAGAATTGGAAAATACAACAATGAAATTCAACTCCAGGATTTTTTAGGTTTTTTTATTTTGGTTGGGGTTCTTAAAAATTTTCAATAAAATGCTGCATGTCCAATGGCACAGCATGGGCCCCACTACAGAATATGAGTCTAGTGATTCTTAAAATATTTCAAGTAAATCTCATTTTTGAGACCAATTACAAATTGAATCATTTCAACATCAACCCAAGCAAAATTTTTTCCTAAACTGTGCCCCATCTTGCTTTCTACAGGTTAACAAAATTAACCAATCAGAAAATAATTATCAAGCAAATTTATAGGATTTTATCTATCCTTAAAATCATAATTTGACATTGTCATTATTTATATGTGGGGAACCAATTGCCTCACTCTACACAAACAGGAGCAGGGACTCTCGTCTTATACATCACCTTGGTTACCACCGAGAAGCTCACTGGCCAAGCCATCTTGGTTTATTCCAAGCCTGGTTTTTCCCTGCCTAGCTCCCCATCACCCCACACTCTCCCCACCAATTCCAAGCAAGACCCACTCACTGAGGTTGAAAGCAATGACTCACATTTGGCCTGTGCACAGTAACCCTGGCAGCCAGTCTCCCAAAGATGCTGATACCTACCTAGTGTGGCATGTGAAGGGAAAGGGGTCTCAAACACAGATATTACACACATCCCTGTCATGTTCCTAGTATTGGAA
Organism: Manis javanica; assembly: GCF_040802235.1. NCBI lineage: Eukaryota > Metazoa > Chordata > Mammalia > Pholidota > Manidae > Manis > Manis javanica. Next base: position 69,673,567 of record NC_133162.1, read on the forward strand.
AACCTGGTGCTTTTGCAGAGATGCCTAGCCAATTGTTTTTACTTGCCTTGTTTCTTAATTTTTTGTGAGCCTAAAATTCCAAACCCAAACTTTGCAAGGATTATCTGGCTTTTTTGCATTTAACACTACAATAATCCAGAAAGGAATAAGAATCAGGCTCTGTCATCTGAAAGCAGGCACTGATGAAACAGCTAATTATACTATAATCTGTGACCATTTGAATTAAAGTGCCAATGAAGGCAAAATTTTAGGAGACTGAATAGCCGTAGCCACAGACCCGTATGGCAGGCATAAAATAATTAAGTATTGTGGGGTGAAATGGTTATTATTAGCAGTATATGTTTATAAAAAAGAAATGTCTAAAATGAATTCTCAACTCAATGCACATACTGAAAATTTGGAACTTGTTAAGAGCATACTTCAAAAGTAATACTGGCAGTTAAGGCTGAAATTAAACTAAGATTTTCAAAGGGGGAGTTGCAAATTACAGTATCAGTTAAGTATAGAATCTCACCAGGTCTTTTGTATGGAAGTTAGTATTGTTGGGAAAGCATGGTATCCTAAAAATCAGAATGAGATAGTACAATACCAATTAACACAGAAGGCTCAAACTTATTGACCTCTTTGCTGTCCCTGTTGTTATTCCTGACATTCTTTAAAAGCCTGTCATCATCCTCAATCACAGAGTGTTCATTGCTTCTAATTGTATACCCTTTGTCTCTCATTCCATACCATCTAATACACTTCAGTGTCTGCAAATCTAGACATTAGAGTCAGATGTCAGCATTCCCCAAGGGCCAATAGCAATGTCAGACCTAAGAACTGGAATGTTTTTTCTCTGTCTGTCCAATTCTGTATATGGATGAAGGAATGGATTCCGAAGGTGCCAGGCCACAGAAAAACAGCTTAACTTTAAATTCCACTTAATGTATCTATTACTCACTTGGAAGCATTTCTGAATTCAATGTGTTAGTACAGCAGCAAGGGATAGTTCTAATTGGTGGCTTAGCTGATTAACTGAAACATTGGGTTTGACAAAGGCCCCCACTAAATGAAGTTAAGATGCCAGCAATTTCTTAATGCGCTGTTACAGGATGACTTGAGATGTAGGGAGCTATAAATATTGGAGTGGATTTAGTATGTGCAATCACCTGTCCATACTAAGCCCTTCTCTCAGGACCAGGGATTCTGGTAGGAGCTATTGTGGCTGAAATAGGCTCCCTCATTTGGATGGGAATAGCACAATAATGAGTGGCTGAGGCCAGGCACTGGTTAGCAGAGTCATGGGAGTAGAGGGACCAAGAATGCAGCATTAGGGGCCAGAATGATCTGTGAAATGACCTTTGTGGGAGACAATAAAGAAATGGGCAGCCTACTAAATTCCTCATATAACCAGGAAGAAAACAAAATTAAAGTAGGGCGCCCAAGAGAGTCAATGTCCCTCATCTAATACTCTAACCTGAGTCAGTTCAAAGAGGGAAGCTGGGCAATCTTGAAAAGAGGTCTCCAAGCACATCAGCAACAAGAACTCTGAATCTTACTCCTAAAGGGGGGCTCATAAAGGGGCCTGTGGTCATTTTCCAGGATAACAAATGGGGAAAGAGAAATATCCACCCACTTCAGAATTTATTAAACACTGACACCTGGGGTAGCACTCATTCTTTGGGCCCCTTAATATCACCACATTCCACCATTCAGATTATGGGCTTGGTTCTATTATTCTAAAGTTATCTCTGTATATTCTAATATGGAACCAGTAGAATCCTGTATGTGAGTTAGGCACAGAGTACTTACTGGGAATGGCTATCCTCATCAGCTGGTAAAACCCACATACTGGCTTCTTGACATGGAAAGTGAGGGCCAAATGGAAGCATCTGACCATAATACAACACCCAATCCAAAACCCTATCTCTGGGGAACTTCAGAATTGTGTTCCACCAAGGGAAACTTATGACATGCAGGAGGTAACGATCCAGGTTGGTCCACAAAGGAAATGGGTCTTAGACAATGACAATACAAACCATTATTAGATAGAGACTGTAACTGTAGCTATCTGTTTTAAATGCAGGTTGTTTTCCAGAATATCAAAATAATTCCCAAATCCTGATACTGTTTCAGACATGGAGGATAATTTTCCCTGCCACAATTGCAAGGAACACCATTCAATATGTGACCCTTACTTGTTCTATAAGTCAAGGCCTGGCAAGAAACTGATGGTATATTTAAAATGCATAGCTAAAGATGGTTTACTGATAAGATTATTTACAAAGGTCTAAACAGGGTTAAGAGATTCCAAGGACAGTTGTTGGAATAGGCTATTGTTAACCACAGCAGGAAGCCCTTGCATCCCTAGACATTAAGGGTCAAATGGAAGAAGAGGTTAATAGCACCTGTAGTTGTGTGAGGGGGCATTCAAGGGAAGTTGTGATCTTGAGGAGAGTGAATCAGCAATGGCCAATTGAAGGTCTGGTGAGAGAAAGCCAGGGGAAAATAATACCCTGTTCTCTTTCCTCTGGACCTTCAGTTATCTTGCCAGTACTTCCTAGTAGCTATGTCCAGCTGGAATCCAGACAGCAATGGAGCCTTAGAGCTCATACTCAAAGGACATGGATCAGGGTGGAGAAGGATACAAATTTTATTTATAAGAAGCATCAGGAGAAAATGCATTCCATTTGTCCACTATAATCATGACATCTTGTGAGAGGCCTGGGTGACCAGACTTCCTAGGTCACATGTAAGATTCACATACACCAGAGTGTGGGAAACAATCTACAAGAGTAAAGGGCAAACAGCCAGATCTGTAGTTCAGTGATGTGGAACTCACCAGAGAGCACTTTAGAAAGTAAAGGAAAAGTTGCTACACACACCCACACTGCAATGTCTGCCACAAAGGAAGTAACATTACACTCACTGAGCCCATTTTAATTTTTAAGGTGACATAGACACCTTTGGGTATGCTTTTTTCATCAACTTACCCAGAGAATAGAGATTGTTAGCTTAGAGATGGGCCTGCAGAAAGGCAACATTCCCATATGATTGAGGCTCACAGACAGCGTTATAACCCAATGGAGACAAAGATGCTCACTGGGTCTGTAAAAAGATGAGGTGCTTCACAGCGCCCAGGTCAATTCACACTCAGAGAAGAACAGCACAAATGTCAAGTTCTGAAGTAAATCCGTACCTGTTCTGTTTTCAGAACAATGGTTCCTGACTTGCTGTTGGATTTTGGTAGAAACTTAACACCCAATCATGGAGTACTAGGTGATGAAACCAGGGCTTCCCTTCTTGAACTGGGAGCCACTGATCACCTAGCCATAAAATCAGACATTCCTAGCAGCGTACCTACATCAAGTAGAAGTAGGCAAACAAGTCACAAGAACATTCTGGGAGCAGGTCTCACACACTACCAGAATACCCACTCCATTCTGCTCCTCCTCCCTTGACCCACACCAAAGGCCTTGTTCAGAGTTCCCTACCACCTGTTCACTGGGAAGGGATAAATGAGAAACAGCCTTTCAAATGCCTCTACGCCATGTGCTGGCACTCACCAAAATGGAAGTTCTGTGGCATTACAGCTCCATTCAAGGGCTCAAAACAATAGGGAAGATGTATTTTCATAGTAGTTAGAACTTCAAGTGGTACATTGTATTCACTCTGCTTGGAAAGAGAAAGAAACTGGGTAGTAGTTAAGGGCTGGGTGGAGGTCAGGGACTTTGAAGAAGTAAAATTGCACGACTGGGGTATGGACAATAGTGGAAAAGCTATGTGGATATAACTGTCAAAACAGTCACATAATATGAGAATATTTGTGTCCCATGTGAATTTCATAAAAGAAGAAAATTATTGAAAATTATCTTAGTCAAATATGCAAATTCTTAACCCACTCTCAGTAAATCAACAATCTTCCTTCTTCAGCCACCCCATTGCTGGACTCACTAACGAAGTGGCCAAGGCAACAGATAAATAACTGTCTTGCCAATGGGTTTCAGCCCCAAACAAGTTCACCACGGGTTCAAGGAGACCAAAGAAGTGACAGTGGAACATTTATGGGGTGAAAGTGTTTATACCCAACTTCATTCCCATGGTAGCAGGTCAATCACTAGAACCCTGTCCGCTCAGAGCAAGTCTGCATGCAGCAAGCCACTCTCTGCCTCTGGGCCTCTCTACCCACGCAGCTGTCTCAGTCTCTGTCCTCAGAGCTGCCACCCCACCCCCAGCCTATGCTCTCCTGCAGCCTTGCAGCCATACCACGAAGTCGCCCAGAGCACTGGGCAGAGCTCTTTTATATAGAGTCAATAACAATGTATTGCCCACACATGTGTAGTGAGCCAACCGACCAGGGCCAGGTAAGAATCCTGGCCATAGGAACCTTCACTTAATCCACACTTCACCCCTCCAAGATTCTTGCCTCTCAATCTACATGCCCCCAATTCTCCTCAATGGTCCCTGTGCAAGGAAACTAGAACACTGCAACCAAATTTGATAATAATATAATAACATAATATAAAATTAACAAATTACAACAAATTATAATAACTCTCAATCCTGAGGAGATCCATTACCACCAAGTGGTCACCCTGGTTGTATTCAAACCAGTTCTACCCAAATGAGTTAAACAAAAGGACCATGGGTGGGCCTTACAATACCTACCTTCTCCATTCTCCCCAGCAGAAAGTCTTGCAGACATACAGGCCAATCTTGTTGCTTTGTCTCTGGCTTCTGCTTCATCCTCAGTGGCCGGAACCACTGCTCTGGTCTCAGTTGTTGCCACAGCTCCAGTAAGATTCTATTTGACTTTCCACCCAATTTCTTTCTGTCTGTTCCTGACTTTATCAAATCAACCCACATCTGGGTCCTTTTCAACCTTCAAGGGGCCTGTCTTGCCAATGGGTTTTAGCCCTAGGCAAGTTCGCTATGGATTCAGTGTGACCAAAGAAAATGACTCAAAATGTTCTTGGAGTGAAAGGGTTATACCCAACTTTATTTTCAGGTGGCAGGTCAGTCACTAGAATCCTGTTCACTCAGAGCAAGTCTGCATGCAAGCTGGTCTCTGCCTCTGGGCCTCTGTTCTTGGTGCTGCCACCACCCCAGCCTCTGCTCTGCTCTCCTGCAGCCTTTCAGCCCTGCCACTGTGTCATGCCCAGAGCACTGGGTGGAGCTCTTTTTATAGAGTCAACAGCCATGCATTGCCCTCAGGTGTGCAGTGAGCTAGTCAACCAGGACCAGGTGAGAATCCTGGCCACAGGAACTCTCATTTTATCCACAGAGCCCTTTAAATTCTTCCTTCAAGAAGCAGACCATACTTCCTTTTGTACTTCCATTGCTTGAACCTGAAGATAGAAGTAGAGCACAGAGAGCTCCATGACCTGGGGAGGGGGCTGCACCTCTCCTGGAGGAACCTGCAGTAGCCTGGTCCTTTGGGCTTTCCACCAGCTTTCAACCAGGTGGGGTTTCAACCAAAGAAGGGCCAATGCCTCCAGCACCAGCAGGGCCTCACCCCCACCTGTTTGTCAAACCTCTGCTCCTCCACTTCTGGGGCTGATGGCTCCACTACATCCTTCACCTGCCCCAAGGCATCTGGCAGCCTGCGCTCTTGTGCTACTGCTTCTTGTGCTGCTCCTTCTTGGGCCACCTTTATGTTTTCCACAGCACTTCACAGTGACGCCATTTCAGCCACCAACAAATTTTTTACTTCCTCAAGGGTACCTCGCAGCTCACGTTCTCGTGCTGCCTACAGGAGGGCTTCTTTCTCTCTTACAGTCTTTCTCAATGTTGTGAGAAGAAAACCCCCCACCATTCCTGCGGCCTCACAGGCACTGTTTCTCTAAGGAATTCCCTATTTGGCTGAGGGCCAACTTTACTGCCTCAGGTGTTGCCTCCACCCTTTCCCAGTCCTGGGGTGGAGCCCAGTCCTCTAGGAGGCAAGCCACGTCGGACCACAGGTCCACTGGGGGGCCCTCTAATGTCTCCCCATCCATAGGCTGAGCCCGCAGACAACACTCCTCCCATGAGGGCAGCCCATTCTTTCCCTTGGTCAACAATGAATCCTGCTGACTATCATCAATTGTCTTTCCAATGGGTTTCAGCCCTGAGCAAGTTCACTATGGAGTCAGTGAGACCGAGGAATGACAGTGGAACGTTCTTGGGGTGAAAGGGTCATATCAAACTTTATTCCCACAGTGGCAGGTCAATCACTAGAATCCCCTCAACTAAGAGGTAGTCTGCATGCAGCAAGCTGGTCTCTGCCTCTGGGCCTCCCTACCCCCGCAGCCATCTCAGTCTCTGTCCTCAATGCTGCCACAACTCTAATCTCTGCTCTCCTGCAGCTGTGCAGCAGCCCACAGCACTGGGTGGAGCTCTTTATCTAGAGTCAATAACAACGTATTGCCCACACGTGTGTAGTGAGCTAGCTGAGTACGGCCACGTGAAAATCCTGGCCATATGAACCTTTTCTTTATCCACAATAAGGTACCCATGAGTTTTAAAAATGAACTTTTCTTCATTACACTAACCTGATTTTTGCTCCCTTGAATTTGTTTTCCTTTTCTTCCATTCTTTTGTTATATAATCATCCTGAAACTTACAGAATGCCTTATTCTCCATTATGGTTTTCCATAGTACATTCATTTTCAACAAAGATTCACTTTTCAGTGAAATAAGGGAAACTTTCCTTATAAGCCTATTGAGGTTCCTGGTCATTACTGTGTTCCTCCTCACCCAGGGGCATGACTTACAGAAGACTCAGATATGATGCTGGATGGGATACAATAATTTAACAGGTTGGACTCTATTCTGAAGAGTTATGTTCTAATTGGGAAAAAGACTATGGTGCTTTTACTCTCATAGCCTAAATAAATGGGTAGAGAAACAAGAGGTGGAATTTGAAAAAGGATATCTCACTCTCATGACAAGTTCCCCATTCATAATGTTTTTGTGCTTTTAATACCATGCCTTGATTAGCACTTTTTTAAGACTCGAGAGATGAATGTCCCCTTTACAGGGCACAAAGTTATTTCCATTAAATTAGAAGTTGAAAATGATCCTTGGTCAATTTTTCACTCCTCATGTCCAGGATAACCATACAATAAAAATCACATTTTTATCAAGGATAATAAATTCTGGTATCGATGAGGAAAGAGAAACATGGATGAATGAGCATGTATGAAGCTCAAGAATCTGCTAAGGATGCTCCCTATTTTAAAATGTCCTTAGTAAAATTTAATAGACAATAACTTAAGCCAAATATATGTAGGACCACTGAAGATGTGATCCCTCAAGAATGAACATTTGAGTAACATCATTTGGCAAACCATCTTAACCAGCTGATAGGCTCTCTGAAGGAGAAAAGAAGATGGAGTAGTTCATAGAAGTCATAAATACAAGCACGGGACCCATCACCATTGAAGAAATAAGAATTGTAGACATTTTTCTTCCTATATCATATTTTTATGCTTTAAATATTTTTCTTCTTCTTTATCCCATTACTATATATATAACATAGTGGTAGTTAACTTTACAATTTAGTCTACAGATTTTTCTATACAGATATGGGATCATGCAGAACTAGAGGAGAAATAGACACCATTCTTGATCCTGGAAGCAGTAACTGAGGGACATTTAGCATTGTCTCTCATTGAGGATGAGGTAAACTTTAATCGATGGACCACAGCAGCTTTACATTAGCTGGGAGTATATTTGGGGAAGTGTGCGTAAACAATGGAATAAAGCTAAAGATTAATAAGGTTCACCAAGTGGGCAGACTGTTGTGAATATCTGCCATTTGGGGAAGAAACCTAGCATATGAACACCCATATAAAGTTTGACAAAAGATAGAGTCCTCTTCCAAACATAGAACATGAAAAAAATATTCCTTTTGAGTCTCACTTTCATTTAGGACATAAGCATGTGGCCAAGGTTTGTCTGCTCAGACTCTTGAACTTGCTTGTTGTTCTAGTAGAATAGCTTCCCTATAAGAGATATCCCCATATATTTGTTTCTACCATATATCTAATATATTTCTATCTTATATATAATAACTAACCTTTTCAAGCAGTATGTAAATTACCCAAAATACTTCCAAATATTTTATTTCTGCTCAAATAAATAAGAGGCAGTTATTTTATCTTAACACTAACATTCTTGGCAGAACCACATGGACTCGAAAGTTACATAAGTCCTAGAGGTCCTCTCTATTTCCCCCCCACTCGGCTCCAACCTTATTGCACTTCTTGCTGCCCTGTAAGCATCTGCCATGCTCCCTCTCATATACACATGAGAGCTTGTTTCCACCTCAGGATGAACTAACTGTTAACCCAGCCTGTTACATTTTAGCACAAATGTTCTTGTGCTTGTTTACAGTAGACTCTTGGTTGGCTAAACCAACACTCATTCCTAAGTCCTTTCTCCCTTATCTGCCTCCACTACAGAAATTGGAATATAATCACCCTTGCAGAGTGTCAAGCAGCAAGACGTGGCCATGTGACAGTGTAACAAGTGATAAGCACAGACTTCTAGGAACATTTTCTTGTTTTCCTGATCAAAAAAAAGAGAAAGAAAAAGAGATATCATAGGAACCAGGGCTAGCTTCAAGACTGTAGCCAGTGTGGTCCCTGGAGTCTGCTCTCAGAAGGGCCCTCCCACCCTTCCCTACTTGGTTTAATGTTCTGCTATTGCCCTTTTGAAATTCTTAATAATATATCTTTGAACCTACATTCAAAGTGAAGTCCTTAGAAGAGTAGAGCATGACCATGAGCTGCAGAGACTCTCCAGGGGACAGCACAAGCTCAGCAGACTAGGCAGATAGTGGAAGCACTGAGCAAATGGCCTGGCAGCCAGGTCCACCTGCTGGGCAACAGGAATACCGAGGGATGCTAAGGCAGTGGGGGTAGGGAGCTGGGCCCAGGCCACAGCGGAGATGCACTGCATCAGTGACATCTGCAGGCTTAGGGGCTGCGTGCTGGGATACAGTGGGAGGCTGGCTTGCCTTCTGTCACCAGAGCCCTTCACTGCCGCCTCTGCACAAATATTAAGTCCACCCTCAGCACCAGGACAGGAACATCTGCAGTCAGGCAGTAAACTTTGTCAGTAAATTCTTACAAAACAATAGTGTCTTCATGGACAGTGCAATAAAGCATACCAGGGAGTTATTTGGGTCCTTCAGAGAATTTAGAATCTTCAGTGTCAAAAACCACTGCAACATTGCAAATCAAATAGAAATTAAATTGAAAGAGCATGGTATTTTGCAGAAAAGGACACTATTTTCAAATGAAGCTTCAACTGGACCAATGATTAATAAGGAAGACCATTTCAAAATTTATTTTCTTTTTAATTGAAAATACAATGATAAACCACATAAATGCATACTTTGAATTACAGAGAAAGCATGAAGCCACTTTCAGTTTCTTGTTCAACCTCCATAAGCCACAGAAAATGTCAGCAGAAACAGGAAAATGCCATTGTACAAATTTAAATTTAAAATAAAATTCAGACTTAACACAAAATTGATTTTAGAAAAATTGTTCCATGAAAATCAACTTCGGATGTACAAAATGTTCTATTTTGAAATAATTTATTGGAAAATTTTTTCCATGTTTTCACAGTCTATAAAATACTCTTAATACCTCTAGAGACAGTTGCATCAGCAGAAAGACGCTTTTCAAAACTAAAAAAATTATCAAACATTATTTTTAGTCTGGCATTTGCAAGACTGACTGGTGTTGCTTTCAAATCTATTAATTGAAAATGAACTTACTTCTGGTATAAGTTTTGATGATCTAATAAAATTGCAGAAAAGGCAGAAAAATAGTATGCTCAATTAAGATACCACATTATTAGTATTTATTGTTTTATATAAATTTGTGACACTAAAATATTTTTTGCATTTGGTAAGGTTGTGTTGTTACACATGTATCACTGCTATCTTTTATAAGTAACAAATATTTTTAAAGGAAAAAGATGTTTTTGTTAGTGCCTTAAAATGTCACTTTTTTCATGCTTTATGAACAAGAGCACCATAGTTTCATTTTTCACTGCCCCCCATCAATTATGTAGCCAGTTCTGACAGACACTGCCATTTCTTTTTCTTTCTGACTTGAATGCCTATGTAATACCTAAAGGCACAGCAGTCATTCTGAAATCATGAGATGACAATCCAACATATTAAAAATGGATGATAGGAATGGTAAGAAGAATCTCTGCTTTTATATTGCCACTGAACTGATGTAATGGCCCTATCTTGTATATGTACAAAAAATAAAGGGCCAATGATTTGAGATATTATTTGTGCCCTTTTCTATAATGTCTGTACATTCATTCAGAAATCAGTTCATGTCTGTCCCTCCTCGGAGAGAAATCCCAATTCCTTAAAAATTTCCCCTCCCACCATCATCTTCATCACCATGTGCAACATGCATCGCTACCTTAAATGATTTTATTCTTTCCTTATTCTCCAAATTAAATTATAATCTCCATAAGGGCAGAAATATTTTGTCTTCTTTACCACGACATGCCTCACATGAAATACTCAAGAAATGTTTGTTGAATGAGTAAGTGAATAAATGACTTAATAAAAGGCTTCCCTCAGCAAAGAAACCAGGCTCAGATCACAAGATAGAAAAGGGAAAAACACCTCTCAAATCATTTCTTCAGCAGTAAGAACAAGCGAGCATTTTTCCTCAAGTACCTGCAAGTGTAAGTTACTGTGCAACATAAATTACCTGGTGCAGGTTGGTGGGAATACTTCTTCCCTAAGTCCAAAATATATAAAACTGGGTTTCCATGAAGGCAGAGGGAGTCTGTTCTCACACTTCAGGGCCAGTTGTCATTGTGCCACCAGACTGTACCAGCCCACCTGCCACAATGCAGGATCCCAGTGTTGAGCATCTAAATGCTGAGCATCTGAAACAGCACCCGCAAACACTAATGCAGCGAAGATCAACTTCTGACTTCTGGTATTCAGCTGTTGTAGGTAAAATCAGGGAGACAGTCATGTTGCATAAATAAAAAGCTGATTGTTAGCTCTATCTCTTCCTCCCTGAGGCATAAAGGCCTCTCATAAGCCATCTTCGCCAGCACACATATATAACCTCTCCTTTATTCCTCCTTCTCGACTAGAACTTGAGATGTGTTTTTTCAATTATCTTACTTATTACCTCAATATTTGTCTCTACTTTGAATACATGATGCCTTTATCTCTACATCTCATGAGCACCTCCTTGTGACTTCCATTTAATCGAGGTCAAATGCCTTTTCTTAAAATTTCTGTTTTCCCCATTCATACCAATAGCTTCCCTTCCAATCTGAGGGCAAGAGAAAGCTCTCCAAGTGACAGAACTTCACCTAAATTCAAGTGTGACTACAAATCCACGGGCCTTCCCATCACCCTAGATCAGCAGCATGCCATTCAGCAAGGCATTTGGGGAACATGAAGTCCTATTGTAATCCCTGAAACCATGTCAGGGTCATTCAGTACTGATTTAATAATCAGAGATGGCAACATATAAATGCAACCTAAAGTCCTGCAAATATATTCTTTGAAGGAAAGACAAACTTGCAAAAAGCACCCACACAGAAACCATTGACAGTAATGAGGATGGCAGTGATCATGATACTGGCAAGTGTCTCAAATCTCATATATTCACTATTTATTGGAAAGCAAGCTTTTCAGGCACAAAAATGTTGTCCTTTTTCAATGAAGGTTGGCATTTCTTCAACACAGACTTTTATGAGATGTTAGAAAGTGTATGATGGTGCATGCATATTTTGTGGGTTGATATACACACAATTCCTGCTTCATATCTTTTATAATACCCAAAGCTCTTCCCTTTCCATTGTCTTCTCAGAATGTCCCTCTAAGAGGAACAGATTATTACTGACCCAATTGTAGATGTGAGAAAGGTGAGCTGGACTAAGTTTAAATGATTTGCCCAAGTTTCTTTAAGCCCACGCCCCTGCCTCCACCATTATGATGAAATGCCTTTCTCAGTTGAAAAATTCACCAAGGTATAATAAATTTGAATTTGGTTATCATGGAGTTCTCTGTGTTTTTTGTCTAATTTGAAAGTCTTTTCTGTATAATAAAACATTCTCCGACCCCAGTGTGTGGCAGTATGTGTGGGAACACAGAAAATAGGAAGGAATAATAAGATGATGCATTTATATGGCTCTGATTTCTCAAGCACTTTGAGTTCTAGAAATAACCCCTACAGTCCCCAGGCATTAAAATGCAATACTCCTAGTTGATAGATTAAGTTCAGAAAGTTTGTGAATTTAAAGTGAACTCTATGACAAAGCAAAGTGTAGAGTCCTAGTCAAATTCTTCATCCACTTGCATGAGCTGATGTTAATAACAATGAGAAAATTATTTGCAGTTTTATGCAAAAAAACAAAGGCTAAAACTGCAACATAAATACCGTAATATATTTAATTCCTGTTTTTGAAAAAGCATAAAACTAATAACTGAATGAGACCTCCTGGTTGAGAGCTTTTTTATAAGCTTTAATGACTCTGAGACCATTGGAAATAATTGAACTGGAGCTGAGAAGTGTTGCTTGATGAAGACACAGATACTAGGATCATCAGAAAGAGGTGGCCAAATACTCATCAATTCATTTAATAAATACTTTCTGAGAATTTATTTTATTCTATGAATTGAGAAAGGCATTAGATAAATCTAGATGAACTTGCTCAAGGCAAGTAAAATGAGAATTGCACTCAGGACAAAAAGTTGATGCATCTCTTTCACATTAATTCAGCTGTAAGTAACAGAAAAACCTACTTACAGTGGCTGAAATAAAGAGAAGTTGATTTTTCTCATACAATAAAATATCCAAAGAAAGTAGTTGCTGCCATTGATTCCAATGACCAGCGATACCATCTGGAACACGTATTTTTATTTATCTTTCTGTTCCACAACATTTAGCATTGAGTTTGTTGGTTCTTATGGCATACAAAACAATAAATAAATAAAAGGCCTCCCAACATTTAATGGCTTCATCAACAACCATTTATTATGTCCTGCACGTGCAGGTCAGCTGTGAGGTTCTATTGGTAAAAGTGAGCCTGGCTCAGCTATTCTCATGTGGGATCCACTCAGGCATTTGCAGTCTGCTGCAGGTCAGCTGGGGAGGGCTGGCTTTGCTGATTTTAACTAAGCTGTATTGTCAGTCTCTGGTCTTGGCTAGAACACCTGAGCTCACTCTGCCTCTTAGGGTTTCTAACCACCCAGCAGGCTAGGTTTGGGCTTGTTCTTCTGTAGGTGGGAAGGGATCCAAGATACTGAGAGGAAATGTGCAAGTCCTTGTGAGGCTTGAGCTAAGACTGGGCCCATTGACACTGTGCTGGTTGTACTGGGAAAAGCAGGTCACAAGACCAGCTCACACTCAAGAAGAAGGGAAATGGACCTCGTATTTTGATGGGAAGAACAATAGGGCATGAATGCAAAAGAAGAAAAATTGTCACTATTTTTGTAAATAATCTAACACAGTCTCCTCCTCTGGCCAAAATTACATATCATCTTTCCATATGAAAAAAGATACTCATTCTGCCTGACACCTCCAAAAGCCGCATACAATCATGCTCCCTCTCTTAAATTCTGGCTTTTCTTGACCTACATTTAGTACAAGATATTTGCTTTCACACACTCAACAAATAATGATGAGACAGAGACTGGGAAAAACCACAATAGATGCTTCCATATAAAGGGGGAAAATGGGAGTGCATGCATGGCAGCTTCTGGTCCATAGCAATTCTAAATTCCCACTGAGCAAATGTTGCCAGATCCTCAAAAACAGGAGTAGGCAATGTTTCTTGATTATGGCCTAGATCTACTCCCTGAGAATGGCCTCTAGTCCTTTAATTCTAGAAATGGCTCACAAATTCATTGTTTCCAATGCAATTGTCCTTGTCCTCTGGGATCTCAACTTTACCCACTGAAATACTTTCTTTTATATAAGAAATAACTTGTGCTTGCATCTGAGTAACTTTTTTCAACCTGCTTCCTTCCCATGCAATTTATAAAATCTGTGTCCTTTGAACTTAGCTAGTAATGTTTCTGCAATTACAAGTCCCTTGAAACCTTGTGGGCTTTCTATGTATCTGAGTATATTCTACTCCATTTGGGAAAAAGCCACACCTACTACCACTGTTTTCAAGTCATGCCTCTGTCTCTTTTATCTAACTCACAGCATGGCCATGGCAATATTCTGGGACAGTGCCTTTAAGATTCCTATACATCATTTTTCTAGCTGAAAGTTTCTTCTAGATGTCTCCTTAATCTTTCAGATATCTTGACAAAGAATCTTAAAGGAACAGTCCTGATTTGCTCTACACCCTTAGGCGATATTCTACCTCGAGATTCTTTCACTGGCTGAGAAGACTAGAGATAAGAAATAGTTTCATTTTCTATCCCTGCAAGTCCTGGCTCCTCTGTTGTCCCTCTAAATTGTACTTGCAAACTTAACAGTTCTTATTTTAGCTCATGTATCCCCTGCAGTTCCTTATTATATGCAGCTAAAATAAGCCAACTGACAAGTTCATTAGGTACATTTTTTAAATGTACCTAACACTTGGCCAAGGATTTCACAACTACGTAACAAAGGACATAATTTTTCTAGACTCCAGTAATAATTACTTCACCAGTTTTTCAAGCTTTGAGTAATTGCTCATTATTTTTCCAGCTACTTCTAGCTACCTGGTCCCCAAACCAATCATCCTTTGCACTTAGGCCCATGTCTGAATCAGTTAGATTTTGCTTTGTAAAAAGCCACCTCAAAAAGAAATTGCTTCCTCTGTGTAATTTAGTTGTCAGTTTGATATAGTTAGGTTCATTTGTTTTGATTTATATTCAATTTAAGGGTTTGATTTTTTTCATTTTGATTTAATTTTTGAATATATAAAACATTAATGTAGTTTAAAATGGAAACAGTATAAAAATATATATGCAAGACTTAAAAGCAAGGAGTGCGGAGACTGTCCGGGCAGACGTGGGCAGGATGGGCTCACATCTCTCAGCAGGGTTCACTCATGCCCCTGAGGATGGCAACCACTGGACTGGTGCTCCCTGAGCTGATCTTGGCAGGCATCTCTTACATATCTGGGGCTTGTCTGTGATAGCTAGAGCAACTCTTCCCTGTGGTCTCCCATCCTCAGGAGGTTAGTCCTAAGGTGTCCTCACAGTGTGGCAGAAATCCAACAGAGTGAGCAGAAACACACAGGCCTCTTGAGAGCTAGGCTCAGACTGAAGAACATCACCCCTTGCTGTGTTCCATTGCCCAAAGGAAGTCACAAAATTCAATCTAGATTTAAAGAATGAGGAAATAGACCCCACTTCTTGATGGCACTTTGCTGCAAAGGCACATTGCAAAGGGAAATAGACACAGGGAAGGGGACAATGGGCCATTTTTTGCAAACAAATTAACAGAAGCATGTAGGATTTTATTCTTTTATGTATCACTTCATTATTCCAGTTAACCAGGGCATCAATCTGTGGGCTATCCTTTGCCACCACTTGAATAACTTGTTCAATATACAGTGAGGTTAGCATGCCAGAAATTATTACATTGGAGTTTTCAAAATAATGGTTTTATAATTATACCACATTTTCTCCATTAATTAGTGTGTAGTTTTGAGTAAGAGGGGTTTCCTTTTCCTCTCTTTCACTCATTCAGTTTTTATGTGACTGGAAATACATAAATAATTTTATTCAATGTGTTATATCAATTAGTCACTATTCTTTCAGATGTCCAAATTGTCCTAAATCTGGCCAGTGAGAAGCCAGATTTATTATGATTTTTAAAAATTTATCATGACTGCATTGGTGTTCACACACCTTGTTTTGTCTGTAGAATGCATCCCACCAAAGGAGTATAGTTAGAGTGCTTTGCGCAAAAAGGTACTTAAATTGCTTCCTCTGTGTAATTCAGTTGTCAGTTTGATATAGTTAGGTTAATTTGTTTTGATTTATATTCAATTTAGGTTTGATATTTTTCATTTTGATTTAATTTTTGAATATATAAAACACAGCCCCTCTGTTGCTTTCTCACCTATCACTATCCTAATAGAGCCAGTCTCTCATATTCTTTCAGTTTCTTTTGCAACAATGAGCAAATATAAAATATGTTGCTCTGACCACTAGATACCACTTAGAAAAAGATAACTTACACAAGTAAGTTTTTCTTTATAATTCAGGGGTATAGGAAACTTCAAAACATAAGTCAAAATGTAGGAGCAGTAGGTTGAAAGACTGATTATATTGATCACATAAAAATAAATCTTTAAGTGGCAAAAAATACATATAGGAAAGTCAAATGACACTGTATAAACATATTTACAAGCTTGCATCACTGAAAAAAGACTAATCTGCTAAATTAAGCAAGAACTCTTAAAAATTAACAAAAACATCAAAATGGAAAGACATGAAAGAAAAAAAATAGAAAAAAAAACATGAAGAGATATTTTACCAAGAAAAGGTAAGCAAATGGATCTTTACATGAACAGATGCTCAATCTAAATTGATATTAAGAAAAAATAAATGAAAACCGTGAGATAGTATTTCCTAACTATAGGATGGGAAAATATCCAAAAGCATGACATTAGACTCAGTTTTGGTGGGTCTGTAGGCTCTTTCATATGCTGCTGCTGGAATTGAAAAAGGAGAAACATTTTTGTGGAAGAGAATTGGGCACTATCTAGGCAAGATTATGTATGAATTCACCTTTCAACAATCCAGCCGCTTCTAAATACACAGAAACATACGTACCTCCTCAAATATGCCCAAGATTGTTGATTGAGGCACTGATTGTAATAGCATAAGATAGAAGTGAAAATATTCATGAACAGAGGTCTGGCTGAATGAACTACACTCACATAATGAAATACTGTGCTACTGTGAAAAACAATGCAAAAGGTCAATATGCACTGACAGGGAACAATTTCCAGGATATATTGTTAAGTGGGGAAAAAAAGCTAAGGGCTTTATAGTATACTATTTTTATGGCATACAAAGAAAAAGAGTAAAGTTGCTTTTGTTTTAAGTAAATAGTGTAAGTAGTAAGTATGTGACAATATTAAGTAACATCGAGCCTTCTCTTTATACCCACAGAGGGAGGAATTGGCATGGAAATTTGCTAAGGACCCAGGATGTAGTAATGAGAACCAAAGTGTGTAATTTTAAATGAAGATGAGGCATGATCAAATCTGCACTTTGGAGAGATGTCCCACCACACCACAGTGGTGACTTAGGTGGAGACATGAGTGGTCTAGAGAAACCAGCAAGGAGACGGCCCCAACAATCTACGATGGATGATTAAATTTAAAAAAAGCTGAGAAATGTCTGCTAGAGAAAAGTGTGAGAAAATGCCCCAGAAAGTCTTTGGCCATAACTGGGAGGCCACGTTGAAGGTGATTAGTTTCTTGCAGTTAGGTTACCAGGGAAATTTTCAAAATAATTACAGATCTAAAAAAAATAAGTCATTACAGTCATGTGTCTTCATGGCCAAGTGAGGCTGTTGACTCTTGGTTTAACCTAAGAAGTCACAGTCTACCACCAGCTACGCTCCTCAGCTGACCTACTCCCTCACCCTGTAACCCTCAGCCTGCACACCGCACATCTCTGCCTTCAGGGAGGATTTCTGGCCCATTGTCTCCTGAACCCCTTCCTTGAAGCTTCCATGATGGTTTGTGCACATTTCTACCACTCTGCTTAATACATTATTACAAAATGATCTGCTATTTTAAAAAATCGATATATGGAATTGTCTTCATAACACAAAAATTTCTATTTATGGTAACTTCCTTAGGATAGATTCTCAGAATTAGAAAAAAAATTCTACTTTTCATTACTTCTCTTTCCTTAAAGGATTATTTTTAATTGTTTAAAACTAATGCATTCACTTGTTAAAACTCAATTAATAGAGAAAAATCTTAGAATGATAGCCTGGCTGAAAATGCTGTAATTTACCAGATATGCAATCCAGTGTGAATTATTGCATTAAGATTAATAAAATTTCCACTTTCTAAAATCGGGGTCCCCACACCACCAGTGGATTAGAGTATATGTGACTGAGCATAGCAGAGAGTTTAGCATACATAATTCTGAAGCTTAATGCTAGCTCATTCTGAAAGAATGTAAAGTGAAAGAAGTCTGATCAACTTAATCTCTCTTACAGGATTTTGGATTGATGAAGTTTGGATGAATTCCTTGGATCTATGGTGATTGTCTTCATGACTATCATTAAGGAAGCTATTAGTAAGAAAATTGGGAGGCAGATTCAGTGACTAATTCTACAAATAATTAGTATTTCCCTTTTCCAGAGCAATTTAATAAATCTAAAAGATGTTCACATCTTTTCCAGGCTAAAACATTCAATCAAGCTTGATGATTTAATTCAATCTACTTGCTCATTCTTTAATAAAAAAACAGATTTTGTATATTCCTTTTACCTGGCAAATTGAATTCATTCAGTCCTTCATCCATTCATCAGCCAACATTTACTGAATATCCACCATGCATAGAGTCCTCTTCTGGTCACGGTAGACACACAGATGGGTAAAATTATTTTAAGTTGCTGATGCTTATGTGTAGTTTGACACACTTTTTTTTAAATATCAGAAAACAGGAATATCCTAAATACCCAAACAACAGACACATAATCAAGAGAGCTATGGTAGCCATAGCATAACTTTCTCAAATCTCTGATTTCTTTTTCTTCTCCCCTCTCCCACACAACCTATTCCTCACTTACAGTGATTTTTTTTTTATGGTCCTTCATAAAGAAAAATAGAAGTTGTCAGAAGCAACGATTCTCATCTTCTCATCTAACAAACTCACCGTGCTTGCCATCGCCCTCACTCTCCCTCCTGTCACAGAGGGAGATGTGTCCAAAAACCAAATTCTCATTATTGTTCTGGATCTCTTCCAATTCCACTTTTCTTTAGGGGACTTTACACTCTATTCTTCTGGATTATTCTGCTCACTCTAGTTTCTTTTAAAAATGCAAACAAAACACATTTACCTTAGCCCCATGCCTCCTTCTTGCTACTGCCCTAGTTCTCTTCTCCTAAAAATTACATTTCATAAGAGTAAATTGCAAACAGCTTCTACTTCCTAACTTCCCATTCTCTATTCAGTCAATACCAATAGGGCCTTTGCCCCCACTAATTAATTGAAAAGAATCCTAATAAGGGCAGCGATGATCTTACTGCCACTAAACCAAATGAACAACTTTGAGTTCTCACCTTACTAGGCTTTTCCACAGTACTCCGTGTCAGGGATTGGCGAGTTACAGCCCACCACATATTTTGTCAATGAAGTTTAACTGGAACCTAGCCAGGCTCATTCACTTACACATTGTCAAGGGCTATGTTTGTACTGTACTAGCAGAGAAGACTCTCCTCCTTGGGCCATTCTCTTCCTTAGCTTCTTTAATGACAATCTCTTGGTTTTCTTTCTGCTTCTCTGGCTTCTCCTTTTTGGTCTCCTTTGCTGGCTCCACCTCTTCTACCAGTCTTTAAATATTGGAGTTTCATGGGCTTAATCCTGAATCTCCTTCTCTTCTCATATACCTTACCCCTAGATAGCCTCATCTATTCCTATAGACAAAAGCATCTTTAAACTGACAATTTGAAAGGCAAATCTCCAACTCAGCCCCCTCCCCTGTGCTCTGGAATCATTTAGCCAACTTCATGTAAAACATTTCATTGACTTCTCAAACTTAAACATTTGAGGGGAAAAAAATTTAAAAACTTGCCATCTTAGAATTCCCTTCCACATAAATGAAATCTGTTCCTCTGAATAGTTACTTATCTAAAGTCATGAACTTCCATAGATTAGCCCAAGCTACAAACTTGGGAGTTACTTGATAACTTCTTCCTTATTTCAGTACTATAAATTCCATTGTCAGGATAGGTCTTGAATCTATCGACTTCTTTCTATCACTGCATCATTTCCATAAACATCTTTCATTTCTCCAATGGACTACTGTACTAGCAGTTTTTTAAATGGATATCTTATTTCTAGCCTCTGCTCAAATCTTTCTCCATGAATCTGCCAAAAGGACATTTTATGCTTCTCATTGTAGGGCTCTATATACCCTGAACCCTGTCCACAGAATGCTCCTTCATATCAGTACACTCTTCCATGTGTCCATTATGCACCACCCACATAAACTTTACGATCACGGAAGACATTAAGTTAGTTCCTCTTTTGGAGATTTCCACTCTTTCCTTCCTCTCTTCAGCTGCTTAGCTTCTATGCATCCTGCAATTCACTTTCAATGTCACTTTCTCAGAAAGGTCTTCCTTGACCACCCAGTTGAAACCAGGTCCTTTATTATAACTCTCATTTCACTTGATATTTCCATCATAGAGTACCACATATGACTCAAAATCCACAAAGAGTGGTGCTTAAGATTTATTAGATTTCCATGTTTGGGTACAATCAAATTAGTTTGTCCCAATCTACAGCCTCAGGCAAATGAGAAATTCAATTTCAGTAATTCTTGAGAATCCCCCATGTGGGGTTATACCAAAAGTTAAAGTATTTCACAATATCAGGGAGTGAGTATAGGAAGCTTTTCTGGTCATTCACCCAGTGTGCATGCAAATTAGTATTGAAAAGCTCATGGAACCAAGCTCATATAGTCAGTGCTTTCTATTTCCATGCTGGTGCCCAGTGATCCCCAGGAAGAACTGCCCAGGTGCACCACACAACGATTTCTCTGAGGACTTGCCATTTTCTTGAAATCCAAATGTTTCAGAACCCTCCATCTTCTTCCTCTTACCAGTCAAGAATCTCACCTCCTTCCCTCATGGTTTCTCAAAGTATTCTCCCTTTCCTCTCCTCATTCAGATCACCTACCTAATGCCAAACCTTTATGATCTGATCCTTGCTGGAGGAAATCTTCCATCCAGCTTGACTGAACTTCCTTACATTCATGCACACAAACTTGAGATTGACTTTTAACACTCTTTAGCAACCCTATTACATTTCTCTGGTAAGCTTGCTTTCCTATTATTCAAAGTAACTCTTTCCAACCTTCTTCTCTGTTCTAATCACCTCCTGTCTCTCATCTCTCTCCTGATTCTCAACTAATGGTCTTGTTTCATAAGTCACTGGGAAAACATAAGTCAGGCACATGAATATTCTCAAATCCCTTATGGCACATTTATAAAGCTGCTTGAACCCATCTTCTTCAATCCTGTTGCAAATAAGATTTTCTAATTCCTATTAAATACCAATTTATCCACCTGCCCTCTGGATGCTTTTACTTCTTGCTGTCTTCAGGAATTTTCTTTCTTCTTTATTCTGTTTCATTACCAGTCTCTCCTCTCATCTGT
Organism: Manis javanica; assembly: GCF_040802235.1. NCBI lineage: Eukaryota > Metazoa > Chordata > Mammalia > Pholidota > Manidae > Manis > Manis javanica. The sequence continues at coordinate 69,694,900 of NC_133162.1, forward strand.
ACTTTCTTTTAATCAGTTTACAGATTTGCTATCATTATCCATTTTAAAGTTAAAAAATAACTCTCTTATATTTTTCACCCATTGCCTTGTAGCCTGATCTAAATGTTCTAGTTGTCTAGATATACTACCTTTAATTACTCACCTCACATTAATACCTCATCCCATACCATCTGGTTCCTGTCTCTCAGAATCCTTCAACATGTTTCCTCTTCCTCAAAACATCCTATATTTTTTTATTTTATAATAATATACTCTCTTTGTTTTCCTCAAATAAGGTCTGGTCTTGTCTCTTTAGTTGCATTTTCAGGTTTCTCCTCTACCAGATATATAAATGTTCAATTTTTTCAGGTCTTCAGAAGACAGGCATTACAGACCCATTTCTTGGAGGTGATGGAGTTTCGGGACCTGCCGAAGTCCAGCTCCAGAGAGTCCAGTAGTCCCTGAAGAATGGACGGCATCAGCGACTGATGGACCGACGGAATGAATGAGGACACAGACACTAGCAAAAGCTGAGCCTGGCCTGTTTTATTGAAATTTAGCAAGGTTATGTATGTTTTGAGTAGGCAGTTTCACAAAGATTAGATCATTTGATTCAGAAAAAAAAATGTCCACACAAAGATCAATCTTTAGAAATTCGATTATTGGCGCCTTAGCAATCATTAATTTTTTGCACTTATGCTTGCTTGGCTTCCCTGGCGGTCTTGGGACAAACATGACTTGTTCCCTCACACTTGGTTGGCCTGGGCCCTACTTGCAGTTTCCTTATTATTGATTCTAAAATAGCCTTGGTTACTATTCATCTGATTAACAAATAGAACTAAGTCTATTTTTCTAGGTCTAGAGCATTACATGCAGATTTAAAGAAAAACATCAAAACAATGTATTATCAAAGCAGTGTATTATAAAAGCAGAAGGCATAGGGACCCAGTCGGGCCACTTCTCTTCCTAGGGGGGAAGCAGGGGCATGTCTGCCTTAGAGCTTCCTTAAACCATTTACAGTAGTATCTGTGGTAGTGATCTTTTCTATTGGGAGAGCCTCTGTAATCATGCCAGGCCCTTTTACATGCCATCATTCATGCTGACTTTCCTTTATTGTTCTATTATCCCCCGGGACCCAACAGGTCTAGGACTCATGTAGAAATTCCTCACAGGGCCGAGTTGGGTGGGGAGAGGGAAATAGAACCTACTCAAACAATTCTTATTATAACTTGATACTTGTTTCCAATATCTTCTCCGCATCCCCTCCTATTATTTTTTAATAAAATGTTGAAATAGTAGGTAAAAGTAATAAAGATTACAGTTTCTAATAGAAAGCTGTTTAACACAGTTCACTTTTTCATAAAAGATATTTAAATCTTGATGTAAAATAAAGATGGAAAGTAGAGTTTACTGCAGTCGGAAAGCAAGTGTGGACTATCAGATCCATGCCTATAAATTGGGTATTGATCCGAGTGAGACAAGGGCAACAACAGCCATGGGCGCAGAAGCTTTCTCTCAAAACTGGTGGGATGAGGTTCTGAGCCTCACCTCTGTTGACCCCTATTTTTCACCTGATGACCCCCCTGCAACTGTGCCTGTCTCAGGTTGTTACTCTCTTGAGGAACCTTACCTGTCTCTGGCTAACCAGCCATCTTCCGGGGTCATACAGGGAGATGTAAAGTTGGTAAGTGAGAGAGAAGCAATGTTCTTTGAAAAAGTTAGCTTTTTACTTCTTTGCAGATTTCTGCCCCGTGGCTTCTATGCCCAGCAGTTGTCTTGAGGTATCTTTACCACCTGGAAGAATTAGGGGGGTCTTGCCCCTAACATTTCTCCCAAAGTATTTTAAATTTGGTTTTCTAATTTAGGTGTAATAAGTGACTAATAACATTTCCAAACACCATAATAATAAGGGGAGACAGCGGGGATGATCCTTTCAGAAATTGGCTTTGCGGTTCCTTCTTTCCAGGCTTCTGGGCTCTGCCATCAGATGGGCGATTCAGACTGGCTCCCGACAGGGACCAGGTTCTATCTAGGCCAAAATAGCACTGGTTATTGATTTGGCTCTTGGTTCTGATATGACAGATTTAATCATATGATTTTCTTAATTAGCATTCTGGTGGCTAATGTTCTTCCTTAGCTGTGTGTCAAACATACTGATCTTTCCCAAGCAGTGTATCTCCAACTGAGAAGGAGGCCCCATTCCTTAACAGGAGAATTTCCCTTACAGAGTTCTCTCCTTCTGTGTCCCTCCTTCTCTGAAATGCCCACAGCTGAGCTCCTCTAAAGCCTAGAACAGATAAAATAAATGCTACACTTAGTTCAGGCAGTGAAAACGATCAACTCTACTGGAACTTGGCTTTTAATACCTTGACATTTCCAACCCCCAAGACTATTAGGCAGAACCTTCTTGCTGAACCCTGAATTCCAGTGTGGCATGTCCAGCTGTGCCCGAATGATTAACCTTCTGGAAAATTTGACCCATTCAGCACCATCTATAGTAACAGTGTTCCAATGAATGCAATAAATAGACACATGGGTCTCTGGTTCAGCTGTGCTCCTGAGTTCCAAGGTCACTGAGGATGGAGTATTGGAAAAGGCACTATTTTGAGAAGTCATATTGAACATGGATGGATGACCATCAGTCAAGGAGTTCTAGGATGGAGTGCTACCCTAATGATTCAGTAGCACCCCACTGGCCTTCACTTGCCATGGCTGTCCAGTTGAAAATCTGCATGTGGTCCTAGGACTTCTGGTGGCCCCACATCAAAATCACAAAAACCTACAACACCTCTTGCATATCTACAACAAAGAGTTGTTATAAACTCTCCCAACTCCTTGAAGCAACTAAGAATCAGTTGCTCTGAAATTTATCTTCCATTTTTCCATCTCAAAATAACAGATTTTAATTGCATGGCAGTTTCCAGCTTTGGGATTTTTAAGGCTAGAATTGTCAGGAAAGAATGAATGAATTTGCAGCCACATATGGTTTTTTCTTTACATATTTTGAAAGCCTGAATTCAGGGTCAGGGAAATAACCAAGACAGAATAAATCTAGGAATTTCTATACTTTGTCACAGTTTCTCTATGGATCCCTGCATCAGGTATTTTCAAGTTGACTCAATGAACAATAGGTAAACACTGAATGACAGCAGTGGATTACAGAGACTCAAAATGCAAGTTTGATCATAGTGAAAGAAGAGATTCACAGCAAACTGAAATGTGTGTTTGTTCAGAGAAGCCAAAATATCTCAGACATAAAGTGAGAGTTCAAGATTTAGTACGCAGACAGTTAATTTTCACTTGGGCTTTATGTGGATAAAATGAGAGTTCCTGTGGCCAGGATTCTCACCTGGCCCTGGTTGACTAGCTCACTGCACACCTGTGGGCAATACATGGCTGTTGACTCTATATAAAGAGCTCCGCCCAATGCTCTGGGCGCAACATGGTGGCAGGGCTGCAAGGCTGCTGGAGAGCAGAACAGAGGCTGGAGTGGTGGCAGCGCTGAGGACAGAGGCCCAGAGGATGACTGCATGGGACAGCTGTGCAGACAGAGAGGCTTAGAGGATGGCTGTGCAGACAGACGGACCCAAGGGCAGAGACTGGCTTGCTGCATGCAGACTCGCTCTGAGTGAATGGGATTGTAGTGACTGACCTGCCACCTGGAAATAAACTTGGGTATAACCCTTTCACCCCAAGAACATTTTGCTGTCAATTTCTTTGGTCACACTGAATCCATAGCGAACTTGCCTGGGGCTGAAACCCACTTGCAAGACACTTTAGAACTGAGATATCAAGAAACTCCAGGAGGAAAACAATTTCAACAAACAGTTGGCTTTGTATTCAAGAACTGTGGGAAGGAAAAAAGACCTTTCAACACAATAAATATAAGTATCGGCCCTACATACAATAATGGAGGAAAAGGTTCAATTTAGGCAGCAGGCTAGAGTTGTGGGCTTAACCTACCTGAAATAAGGAAGCTCTTGACAGAGAAGGGAGGTGCTGCCATGGAGGTAACTGGTAAAAAGGTCTGGCTACCCTGGAGTAACAGAACTTACCCAGATCTTCTAGACCTTAAGAGCTGAGGGAAGATGAGGATTCAGGGAGGAAACCAACTCCCTTTTGGGAACCAACTGCAGACCTCATGCCAGCTCTCCCCAGGGACCTGAGGGTTCAGTCTTCAGAACAACAGAAATGCAGTAAGACATTGAGAGAGAAGATTAACAGATTCTAATTGCATGGCTTTTAGGTAAACTTTCTTACCTAGTTTAAGAAAGTATTTTTTCTGTGGAGGTGTGATTTATTCAGTTAGGCTTTAATTTCTCTTGGAAAAATTGTTTTTACATGAAGCAGTAGCCCATATTATTTTTAACTTGTCACAGCAGATTTCAGGCATGTAACATTGCTGACAGTTTATTATTTGGTTGATTCTGTCATCCCTTGTGCCCATTGTTCAACTCTGGTGAGCTAGTTTATGAAAAGGCTGCATCTAATTCGAAATGAGAGAATCATGGTTGGGTCTCAACCTGATGTACCTTGTGGCCTTGTAGTTACGTGACGTTCTGAAGAGATCTATGTCAGAAGTTTCTAGGGAAACAACACGACAGGCTTGTAACTGTCTTATGAAGCTGAAGCAGCCAATCCTCCCTCCCAAGTGTAGGGTAACAAAGGAGCAGGGCTGAGAATGGCAGGAACCCCTGAATTTCTCTAGTGCCCAGGCTCTTTCCCTAAAGCAAACAGCTGCACCCTCAGGATGACCTGAGAATTGACTCTGAGGGTAACTTAATGGTAAGTTAACAAGAGAAAGCAGAACAAGGGAAATATTGAGAAGAAGCTTTTTATTATTTGGTTTCTCACCACTATTATTTAGTCCCAAGGACAACTGTGAAGGTTCCATTTTGGGGTAACTTGTTGGTTATGTTCATGGTTAGAGCAAACTGTTGGTACAATTTCATTTCTACAGTGTAGAGCTGAAACATTTGTTTCAGCTTCTTCTAGCACCACCTCTTTGTAAATAGCTTCAGAATGCAACATATATAATTTTGGTAAGCCTACACAAACATGTCATTTGAACTTGGGGTTGGCATGATCATGATGTATATTTTGGAAGTATACCTGGGGCTACAGAATGAAAGGCATACTGAATGAGTAGTAACTGACAGGGAGATCAATTAACAGATCAGAGAGGAAAAGCTCTGAACTAGAGAGTTCACAATCCTTTATGGGTGCACATATTTTAAGGATATGTTCTGAAATTCTCTCAAGCTCAAAAATTGCCTCTATATTCACATATCAAATAAAAAGAGCTACACAGAACTGGGTGAACTCCACAAAATTCACACTATTCATGTTCCATAGACTTTAATCACCTGCGTTGGGCTCCTCTGCTGCCCCAGCCCAGACTGAAGTCCTGGTCCATTTCCCATGCAAGTGCCTCTGGCCACTGTAGTGTGCATGCACTCACTCTCTTAGCTTTCTCCAATTCGTCCACAATCTTGCTTTTAGATACAGAAATCAGTGCCACACATAGAGGAGAGTTATGGGGAAAGGGAATTCTGCTGAGTTTCCAATACCATTTGTAATACCACCCAGAAATTAGTTGATCTCTGTGGCTAGTTAACTATATTCTTGAGTCTTTCTTGGTCATTAGTAACATGAGTGTACTAGTTAGGGATCTCCACAGAAACAGAACCAATAGGCTATACAGAGATATACATAAGAGGAAATTTATTGTAGAAATTGGCTAACACAATTATGGAGGCTAAGAAGTCCCATCTGCCATCTATAAGCTGAAGAACAGGAAAGCCAGTGGTGTAATTCAATCTGACTTCAAAAGCCTGAGATGATGTCCAAGGGCAAGAGAAGATGGAGCACATTTCCCTACTCAGCAAAGAGACCTCATTTACCCTTCCTCCATCTTTTTTTTTCTATTCAGGCTCTCAACAGATTGGGTGATACCCACCACATTGGTGAAGGTTATCTTCTTCATTCAGCCTACTGATTCCAATGCTAATTTCTATTGGAGACTGGAGGGAAAATGGGAATGCCTATGGCCAGGATCCTCACCTGAACCTAAACTACTTGATGATGTAACTGGCCTACTATTAGGCTGCTGCTTCCACACTCACAGGCAATAAGCTATTATTGACTGAGTCACTATGTAAAGAGCTCTGCCCATTGCTCTGAGGAAGGAGGATTACAGACCTGCAGACTGTTGGATGTAATTCTAGTGCTCAATCTACAGCTGGGAGAAGAAGCCAGGTGATAGACCCTTTTATCCCTAGAAGGCTCCATTGTCATTTCTCAGCCTCACTAAATCCACAGTGAACTTGCCCAGGGCTAAAACCCATTGGCAAGACAGAGACACCCTCACAGACACATCCAGAAAAAATTGCCCCATAATTTGGGCATCCCTTAGCCCAGTCAAGCTGACACATAAAATTAACTGTCACAATGAGAACAGCAAAACAACTCATTTACCTTCTCTGTGTACAAACACCACACACATCCCTTCTTTCAGGAAAGACTCACTTTACATTAGCTTCACTTAGATAGTAATTGCATACACATCAAAAGTAGGATGTTAAGAGCAATAATAATGATGCTCTGTCTTGCCTGATGGTTTCAGTCCCAGGCTCACAGATTTGGTGAGATCAAGAAATGACAACTAATGTTCTTGGGGTAAAAGGGTATGTACCCAGCTTTTTTCTCATGACATTAGGTCAAGCACTAGAATCAGTCTGCATCCAGCATTCCACAAGTCTGTAATCTACATCCATCTCTGCCTCTGCCCAGAGCACTGGGTAGAGCTCTTTATACAGGGAGTCAGTCAATAATAGTTCATTGCCTATGGGTGTGGAAGCAACAGCCTAGGAGGCCAATTATATCATCAAGTACTTGAGGGTCAGGTGAGGATCCTGGCCATAGGAACTTCCATTTTTCCCACATGTTCTTTACAAATTACACAGAGTTTTCAAATGAATTATATTATGTTTGCCAAAACAACCTTCTGTAGCAGTTTCACTGATCTGGAAACTGGGACTCAGAGTTATCTGCCTAATGTAACACAGCAAAGGTGGCAGTGCTGGGACTCAGTTCAGTGTCTCCTAGACCCAACCCCAGTTCCTTCCCCTCCTCCACCCTGGATACATGTGTAGGTAGGAAGTCAGCAGAGCCTACTTTATCATTTCAAAATCATTCATTTTGTCTCACCTCCTTAGTTTTTCCTAAATGGTTTCATTAACAAGCCATCTACTTTGAAGAATTTTCTAGTCTGTCAAAGCTTGTTATACTCCTTAGTACTCATACAGTATGATTTTTCTGTAAAACAGAATAATCTCTATATTTAGTGTGTTCACCCTTACTGAGCTGGAGAGAAAGGGCATCTTTCAATGTGTCAACATTGCTGTAATTCTCTTAGGTCATGGCTATTTAACTCTCACATCTACAAAGCAGCTATTTCATCACTGTCTTCAGGGATACTTTCAGCCAAAAAATTACAACTTTAATTTCCATATTCAGTGTCTCAATTGAGAAGGGGGTGTGCAATTTCCATCTGTGGAGAAAGTGAAGGTTCCTACATCTAGGATTCTCACCTGGCTCTGGTCAGTTAGTTCCTACATATATGTAGGCAATATGCTGTTACTGAATGTATATAAAGAGTTCTGCCCAGTGTTCTGGGCAACACAGTGGCATGGCTGCAAGGCTGCAGGAGAGCAGAGATTGGAGTGGTGGCAATGCCAAGGTACAGAGACTGAGATGGCTGCGGGGGTAGAGAGGCCCAGAGGCAGAGACCGGCTTGCTGCATGCAGACTCTCTGAGTGGATGGGATTCTAGTGATTGACCTGCCACCATGGGAATAAACTTGGTTATAAACCCTTTCACCCCAAGATCATTCCACTGTCATTTTTCAGTCTCATTGAATCCATAGTAAACTTGTCCAGGGCTGAAACCCATTGGCAAGACACTATCTTCCCACTGCTGCTACAAAATGAGCCAGTTCATTGGAAATTTCTGTGGCATTGTTTCCTGTGAGAAATATTTCTAAAAACCACACTTGGCTAGAGACCTTTTCTAGAAAATGCTGTGCCATCCTACAGATGAAAGTCTCTATGCCTGATCCTCCAAGGATAGAAGTTACTCTATCCGTCTGATTCCCACCCCAATCTCTAGATAAGGAAGGTAATTGGGAACATTTAAACTTTTCTGTGCTGCCTAGTTCACTGGATTAACTAACCCATGAGTCCTGTTTTGGGATTTGGATTCCACACTTACTCTTGATGTGAGCACATCTGGGCCTTGTCGTATAGTGAGAAAAACAAGTGTTGTTGTTTCTTTGACACACTGTCAGATAACAACATGGCATTAGCTAAGTCTGTTAATTAAAGTCTAGATTAGCCATGACACAAGAACAGAATTATGCAGATTGTCTTTCTGAGACTAGATGCAAAGTCATGTGTCTCCCTCCTTTTTCTCCTTGGAATTTCTTTTAGAGATCCTACTGCAGATAAAGCAGGGCACTCATGTTTGGAGGCTGGGAAGGGTAAGACTGTATGAAATGTGAGCTAATTCCATTAGAACATTTGCTTTCCAAGGATCTCTCAGACATCCATTTCAGAGATCCTGAGGAAATCTGCATTCATATCTCAACAAAATAGATAAAAATAGCTTTATCTGCTCTGGGTACCACAAAAGACCCATTTTTCCAGATCCTAATTTGACAAGGAGTGCTTGGAGGTTGTTAAGTTAGTTTAGTGAGATAATATATGAAAAAAATCACAAAGGCCCACAAGAGAGCTTATTAACTCAAACTGACTACAGACTTTTTTTTTTGCTTCTGACATTTTAAATCTTCTACATATTTCTGTAGCACCTTGATCATGGATTTCAGAAGGATATGTTGGGGAAGTAATGACTCACTACCTACAAAATCAAAGTCCAAGCCTTGGCTTGGCCAAATATATTCTTTGACATCTTCGAATTTGTCAATCAGAAGAGCAGAGAGAATCTCTGGTTCTGAAATCAATGGAGTTGATTGAGAGCACATCAGGTTAAACGGCTGAATGTCAGGAACATACCCTCCAAGAGTTCTCAGGCTTCAGAGAGGTAATGAAGTATGTCTCAGGCTCTTAGCACTGCTTACTGAGACTGCTGCCCAGCTGCAGGTTACTCTATGGGTAAGGAGATCAGGAGAAAAAGAAAGACAAAAGCGATAGGGGCAAAGATTAAGGAAGACAGGACAGACTAGGTCATGCTGTGCTAATAAAAACCCACAAATCTCAGTGGCTTAAAATAACAAAGGCTCATTTCTTTCTCGCACTACATGACTCACTTAGACAGAATGGAGTCTCTGCTTGCATTATCTCTTCTTTGCTCAGGGACCCCAACTGAAGGGGCAGCCACTCTTTGGACGAGTACTTCCCCATGGGTGCATGCTCTAGCTATTAATGCTTCCACTGGGAAGTGGCAAGTGTCAGTCATGCTCACATTTTATTGGCCAAGTAAAGTCACATAATCACAGCTAATGGGCAGGGAAGTATAATCCTATTTTGTGCCCATGGGGAAGAGCTGAATATTTATCATAATCCTAATGATTACTGTAGTTGGAAAAGAAAGACGCAAAGTCAATGAATAGCCCAGGGCCTGAGCCGTGGGCACTGTGCTCCAGAGGGAAGCTGGTGGGACAGGAAAAGGCAATTTCAACCTTAATTAGGGTCCATGTGCATGCAGTAATTTTCCCAAATTCCCACAGATAGGAAGTGGCAGAACTAGGCCCTTTGGTTTTCTATGCTCATGTCAGCTGCCTCTCTGTGTCCCATTGAGTAATTGAAAGCTTAATCTCTGCCTCAAAGCACTTCCAGCCTAAAGCTGGGTAAAATCCTAATATAGGGCACAAAAAAAAATTAGGGAAACTACCCACTCAGCAAAAATTAAAGTTTAAGTTGTGTTACAGCAGGTCTAAGAAGAGTTCAGGGAACCAATGAGTGGTGCAGCCAGGGATCACCCTGGGAAGCCTTCCTGAAGGAGGCAGGATTCACAATCACCTTCAAGGGAACAACAGGATTTGTTGAGGAGACGAAGAGATCAGAGAACCTTGAAAATGAGCAGAATAGCGGGAGAAAAGGCAAAAGGGAGGGAGAGAGCCCAGCACAATGAGAAATTCTGGGACAACTGGACTGAGGAAGATGGAGGCAATGTGCCAGAGCATAAGCTGGCTGGCCTGACTGCACAAAGCCTGCCCAGCAGGGGAGCCAGCTTTGCACAGACCAAGAAGCCATGAAGAGCTTCAGAGCAGAGGCATTATATTGCAGAGGTGGGCACTTATGAGGGTTGTCTAACAGAAAATGATTTGGAGGTTGGCAGGAGAGAGCTTCAACTCCCAAACCCAGGAGACAATTATGAGGATCCTGGTAATGGGCAGATTTGGAGGTGGCCTTTAAGAAGCCAGAACTCATCAGATCAGCAGTGTACTAAGTCTTGATTTTAATTTACTGATGTGTTTTTCAGTCTCACTCTAAGGATGGAGTATGTGTACCACATCCAGAAATGCACCCTTTCCTTGGTCTCCAGGATGAGGAGTTAGCTAGTGAGGGTCAGCCACCCTGTGGCAGAAGGGTCAGGTGACAGCAGCTAGCAGGTGAACCCTTGCAGCAGGGAGATGGAGAAGTCATGGCTCTTAGGATGCTGAGCCTACCATCTAGCAATCCTGAGCCTAACCTCTCTGAACTGACAAAACTAGACAACTCTGGACCCGTCATTACCTCTCTGAACCTGAAAATGAGCCTTGACCCACACAAAGCTGCAGCTCCCTGCCATTAACTCCACCAACTAGCACAGCTTTGCTATAGCCAAGAAATCTTACATGCATCCTTGGGAGAATTTAATTGCCTCCTGATTGCTATTACTGTGATTAATGAAGGCAAACTTACTCCCAGCAATGCCTCATAAAAGGAGTGGGCAGCCCCCCTTTAGAATGCAGGAGCCAGGACCTGAACCACCTCCCAACCAAGCATCAACTCATATCCCACCTCTCCCCATACACATCCATGAACACAAATACACCCTGCTTTTCAGGGACCTCGCACACCCATGCCACTAGAATAGGGCCTGTCTCCTTTCATTCCTGTCTTCCCCCAGACCCTCCAGGCCAACCCAGCTCAGTTGACTGTCCTGTCATCAGGTTCCTGCAACTCCAGCCACAGAAGCAGCTGGAGGTGACAGAGGAGTCAGGCCATTTCAGCAAAGGTAGAATGGTGAAGCTGGGCTGGGATTCATTAGATTCAATTTATACTCTGCCTCCTTCTGTTTCATGGCACTTTTCCTTCCATGGCCCTGAAAAAGCACCTTTGTCAAACTACACATTCCAATATTAGGCCTGTGGAGGAGGCACTTTATGGTACCCTTCTCTGTGAGGGCCTAAACGGAGGGGGTGACATAACTCCTATTTATCTGTTGGTGACTGACTCCCACTGCAAGGCAGAAAAGACCTTGCTGCTTCCATTAGGAAGCTGTCTTCTCCCAAGGACTGTGATTAGCTGAAGGGTCTTAAACTATAGAAACAGCTGGGTGTATTTCCAGGTGATAGTTCAATGCTTTACTCATAAGGATCTTTGCCTTTCTAGATGGTAATTGCAGCCTGGGAACAAAAGGGAAAACAGCTAGTAAATAACAAAGTTGGAGACTCAGGCAGGAGGCAATTGGTAGCAGGAGAGCATGCTGAGGGGCAGAGGCAATGGTAGTGCGCACCAGTCCCTGATATGTGGCCAGCCCGCCCAGTCAGGATGGACGGGGGGATCATCAGCTGCCTCCAAGCTCAGCCCAGATCGGGGAGGCCAGAGTCACATAAGACTTTGGGAGAATGGAAGGTTATGGACCATTCCCCCTTCTAGGTAAGTCAAAAGAAAATTTATTTTTCATAATGACATTAAATTTACAGAAAGTCTGTATTAAAATAGTTTTTCTGAAATTTTCTAATTGTAAAATTATGGGTAGGTTTATTAAACTTAACTGTACCACCTTTTCTGGTAGAAGTACTGCTTCTCTCTGCCCCAAGTATATACTTGGTCAGTCTCTTGGGTACCAGCATTGAGTTGGACCCCATACACAGCTGTCTTGGTAAGAAGTAACTGATTGGAGTCAGGAATACCATCAAGACCTTAAAGCCCATAACAGGAAATTTAGGTCGGGTGATGTGCTTTGCTCCATGTGGAAAGCTGTTGCTCTATAAGGAGACCTCAGTCATGGGGCAATAGCCAAGGTACCCTTCTGTCCTACAGCCACTGCTCAAAGGTCACCTTGCCAGACAGGCCCTCTCTGACAAATCTCTCACAAGAACTCTTCTCTCTCTCAGCCATTTTCTCTCTCTCTATCATGATTTATTTTCCTTTATAGTGCTTATCTAAATGTATCACATTGCACACTGATTTTTTAGTATCTGTCTCCATTTACTGTAAGGTGTGTATGGTAGACTGAATAAAGGCCAACCAAAGATGCCCATGCCCTAATTCTTGGATTGAATTACCTTACATGGCAAGAGGACTTTGCAAATGTGAATAAATTAAGAGTTTTAAGATAGGGGAATTATCCTGGATTATCTGGGTGAATGTACTGTAATCAGAAGAGTCCTCATAAGAGCTGGAGACAAGAGTTTAGTCAACAGGAGATAATACTATGGTAGAAGCAAGAGGAAAGGTCATGTGATGTGGGACCATGAGTCAAGGAATGCAGGGGATCTCTAGAAGCTGGAAGAGGTAAAATAGATTCCCCTAGAGCTTCCAGAAGGAACCAGCCCTGGCAACAGTTTGATTTTGGCCCTCTATGACTCACTTCAGACTTTCGCTCCAGAACTGTAAGATAATAGAATTGCATTGCTTTAAGTCTGTGGTAATTTCCTACAGCAGCAATATGAAACTAATACAGGGTTTACACTGCATTCCCAGTGTAATGCTCCCCACTAATGGCTCTCACTGAATAGGAAACAAATACACACTTACTGAATGAAGAATGAATAAATGAATGAATTCCTTACCTTCAACATGCAACTATAATATTTTTGAGGACAGGATCCAGGATAGGTTAGCTTTGTTTTCTCCCCAGCTCTTGACACTTTAAATAAGTAACCATTCAAGAAAAAATACTATGTGATTTAGTGAATTAGAGATTCAAAATAGTATTTCCAACTTCATTTAGGTATTGATTTACAGAACCCCTGTATGTACCAGACACTTTAGTAAGCATTAAAATACAAGAGCAGAAAGACCCCACTTAGTCATTCTGTTACTTTCAACTTAGTCAGGGAGGGTTGTAGGGAGACTAACACCTCACACCGCAAAAACTGAGAGCTAACCTTAATTGTGTACCTATTATGTGGTATGTATTGTGCTGGAATACATTTAATGGAGTTCCTAGGAACATGCGTTTTAAGAGGCAAACAAATATGAGTTCAAGTTTCAGTCTTGTGCAAATTACTTCATGTCTCTGAGCCTCAGATTCTCTGCTCTAAACTTGGGGAAACAATACCTACCTCACAGGGTTGATGAGAGAGTTAAATGAGTTAATGTGCATAAATACAAATACTGTGGTGGTTAACTCTTTGTTATCAATTTGGCTGGCCATTGGGCCCAGATATTTGGTCAAAAGTTATTCTGGATGTTTCTGTGAGGGTGTTTTTGGTTGATATTTACATTTAAGTTAGTAGACTTTGAGTAAAGAAGACTGTTCTTCATAATGTGGGTAGGCCACATCCAATCAGTTAAAGGCCTTAACAGAACAAAGACTGACTTCCTGTGAGCAAGAAGGTGTTCTGCTAACTGATGGTCTTTGGACTTCAGCTTCATCAGTGAGTTCTTCCTGGGTCTCTGGTCTGCCAGCCAACTCTGCAGATGTTACACTTGCCAGACTCCATAATTGCAGATAAATCTTTTACACACATACACATACATACACAAAACTGGTTGGTTCTCTTTTTCTGGATAATCTTAATAACAAACATAGTATGTCTAGCCACATTGTAAGTACTCAATGTATTATATCCTATTTAATGTCTGCCCACAACTTTTTTAAGTACGATTAACCCCATTACATAGAGGAAGAAATTAAGGCTTAGAGAAATTGAACCTCTTACTTGTATCATGCAGATAATAAATGGCAGAGGCATGATTCCCGTTCAGTAGTCCCTACCACCTAAGCCTGAACTCTGTATCTACAATGCTGCCCCCACTCTGTTAAAAGCTGGCTAGGCAACATGCTAAGAAAATTGCAGATTTGTAAAAGACATAAACTAAGGATCACAATTTATTGAAATTCCAAAGTTCTTAACACTCTCCCAAGCACATATAGACACTCAATCAGTATGTTCTAATCCACTTGATTCCATTAGACCCCCTAGGCTCTTTGGCACTACTAAAATGAGCTTCAGGAAGATGCCATGTATCAAGTAGAGGATGCTCTGCATAGCTTTGCCTTCTCAGCTTAAGAGAGGACTCTCTGAAGTTTACATTTGTTTCCCTGTGTGCATATTATGTGCTTCTCCTTTGCAGAGCTTGCTTTCTATCCTTTCCTGTTTTAAATTTTAGCCATGCGTATAATTACATGCTGTGTCCTGCAAATCTCCAAATCAGAGGGTGTTTTGGTGGGTTCCTGGCACAAGAATAAATTGATAAATGGGATTTTATCAGAAGTGAAAATTTCTGTTCTTCAAAAGATACTGTTAAAGATAAGCCAGAGGCTGAGAAAAAAAATATTTGTGAAGCCTATATATGATAAAATTATTCTTTTCTAGATCATATGAAGAACTCTCAAAACTCAATAATAAATTTAAAAAACTTAAGAAATGAGGAAAATATCTGAATAAACATTTTACCAAAGAAGATAAATGTATGATAAAGCATATGAAAAGATGGCAAATGTTATTTATGGTTAGTATCATTCAGGGCATGAAGATTTTTACCAAATGAAATATCACTACACATATACTTGAATGGCAAAAATAACTGATCATACTAACTTTTGTATGGCACATGGAGGGACTTGAAATCTCATACACTATTGTGAGGAATGTAATATAGTACAACCATTTTAAATAACTGGCAGTTTCTTACAAAATTATACATACACCTATCACCTATCCATTCTACTCCTATGTGTTCACACAAAATAAAACATACATCCATACAAATGCTTGTCTACAAATTATCATGGCAGAATTTTTTTCAATAGCTAAAAGCTGGAAGAAATCCAAATGTCCATCAAAGCAGGTCAATGGAGAAATAAACTGTGGTATATCCATATGATGGAATACTACTCAGCAATAAAATGGAATAAACTATTGGTACATGATACAACATGGCAGTATTAAAAAATAGTCATGCTGAGTGAAAGAAGACAGACAAAATTAAAAAGTACATATAGTATTGCTCCATTTATATAAAGTCTAGGAAATGCAAACTAGTGTAGGATGACAGAAAGCAGATCGTTGCTTGCTTGAGACAAAGTTAAGAGGAGCAAGAGAAAGTCACAAGAGAAAACCTTAAGGGTGATTATCTTGACTGTGATCATTGTTTCACATGTGTATACATTTGTCAAAACTTGTCAGTTGTGCACTTTAAATACGTGTAATGTACTGAACATCAATCACACCTCACTAAAGCTGTTTTTATAAACCAAAAACACATGCAATATAATTACACTGACTAGAGGACAATGTGTAATAAGTGTAATACATATAATCACAATGACTAGAGGACAATGTGTAATAAGTGTAATACATATAATCACATTGGGGATTTCAAAGTCTAAATTTCAGCTCCATCACACACATGAGGTTCCTGACCAAATGACCTTCCTGGCCAGTCACAGAACCCCACGCCACCTGCCCCATACTCATGGTTTGTGGTAGAATCTCTCTCGTGCCCAGGTCTATAGCCCCCATTTCTTACCTTTGCTTCCAAGAGTTCTCAAGCTCATGCACACAAAACCATTACATTTCTACTACAACAAAGCTCCACGGGAAACATAGCAAAGGATTCTACACCGACTTCTATGGAGTCTGTCCTCTAGTTTGGAAGACAAAGAACAAAGCATAGCAAATTCAACAACCACCACCGCAAAGTACAAATGATGACGATGTAGAAGGTACCAAGCTCTAGCAGGTAACGTTTGGTATGATGACACCCAGGTGATGAATGACCCTCTTGCTCACTAAATGTTAAAAGTCACCACAAAGGACAAAAAAATGCAATGGGGGGTGTGGTACTATCAGGATGACCTAAATGGAAGTTAACATAAACAAAAAGCCGACACTGAGAAGAATATAATAGGAAAATAATAAGACTAGCTTATTTGTCTTTTCAAAGAGATTTTTGGAGCACTGCTCTTGCAAACACATTCTGCAATAATACTTTTTTCCTCAGAAAATACATGCAAAATCTGAAATGAAAAATCTGTCAAGCATGTGGTCGTACCATGGAGGATGATCTGCTGGGAATTGCAAGAGCTGGCATGCTGAGAAAGCCCTGCAATTTCTGGAGTCCTGAAGCTTAATTTTTGCTATGGGCTGTTCTCCCTTAAAAGGAACTTAGAAAATAAGCAGAAATTGGCTCTAATATTCCAGAAAAGGACATTTTTCATGAACTTCCAATTTAAAGGAAACCTAAGTGTTTTCAGCTGATTCTCCAAACTTTTTCAAAGTTTACTTTTATTAACCTTGCAAAATTGTTACATTATGTCCTCTTCTTCCTTTCTTCCATTTCTTTTGACTGGAGTACATTCTTCTCCACCCAAGAAATGTCACTCAGAGAGGAGATCATCATCCCTACCAATCTTTCTCTAAGGCACTTCATTCACTGGTTCTTAAAGAAGCCATAGGGTGAATGAGTCTCCCTTACATTTCAAATAAAGACACAATACCAGAGAAGGAGCTTCATCAATAATCATGGATCCATCATTGATGATCTGTATGAGATAATTTGGACAGGCAGGTTCCCATGAGCCTCTCCAGCTATGCCTTCTTCCCATTGTGGCCATGTGATTCTATCTTCAAGCCCAACCCACACCCCCCATGGTTTAGAACCAATTAGCCTTCTACAGAAGAGATTTAAGATACAACATTAATTGTTGTAATAAAATCTGGAAACAATCTACATGCCCATCTGGAAGGACATAGTTGAATATATGATGATACACCCATACTGTGGGCCACAAGGCCAGTATTAAAATAATGGGGAAAATCTATATGCACTGCCTTTGAAAGTTGTCCATAACATATTGTGAAGTAATAAAACAACAGTGCTTACTAAAATACTTAGGTATGTAGCAATACCTCTGTAAACTTATTAAAATATTCTAAAAGGAAATAAGCCATATTTTGGGTGGGTTGGAATGAGTACAGAGAATTATACTTTTTTACTTTATATAATTTTGAAGTAGTGGAGTTATGATTATTTCTACTTCTTTGTCTTTGCCTTATTTATCCCTTGAAATCTTTGAAAAATCAGTAAGTAATAGAACATGTTTTCATTTTTCTCTTTATATTTTCCATTGTTTATTATTGAACTAATCTACTAAGGACACCATGTGGGCAGAAGCCATGTGTGTCTTGATCACAGTTGTATCCCATCTGCCTAGAATAGTACCTAGAGTACTGAAAATATTTAAAGAATATTACGTGACTAGATGGGTTAATTAAATAGATTCAGTTCCATCCCACTCTGACCTGGTGTCCTAGGTCTATGTGGACTCTTGCCTTTTTCCCATGAGCAAGCACCAACTGTCACTTATTACCATAATTGTCCTCACCTTCCTCCCTTGCATTTAACATGCTTGTCTTGATTCTTTCTTGATGACCCAGCCCCCGAAGCACTGGCCTTTCTACCACTGTCCTCCCACCAAGGGATAAAGTCCTCTCTCTTCACCCTAAGTGAGCACCAGGAACATTACTCCCTAATGAAAACTCTGTTTCTGTCTACTTATGCTCGGTCAAAGTCAGCCCTGAGGTTTTCCATTATGAGTTTGTCGAGACTCCCCACAGTTCCCTTAGACTACTTTAATGCCCATTCTTTGACTATTTCCTTCCCACTGGACATCCTCCTTTGTTTGTTAGATTAAACACCCTCCCAGGTTCTGCGCTAGTTCTACTTTCAGAGGTCCCCCACCAGGGGATGGGTCTGGTCCCAAGTTTTGGTCCCTATAAGTCAACCGCAACCCTACTGCAACAAACTGGGTTACCTGTAGCTGGATGAGAAGTCATACCCACAGATGTTTTATGAACACTCAGAAATATCTAAACTTTCCACTTTCCATTTACATAATACAAGCATTCTCAGGAAGTGAAATACATTTTTCTGAATTTTTTTATCCTACTTATTTTCCTGAAATGAAACACTTTGCTACATAATAATCTTACAAGGATCTTTGTTCCCTTCTGGTCCTGCACATGGTTCTTCCTTCTCAAAAAAATCATTTTCCTTTTGACTCTCTGTTCATATATAGATCACCTGAATCTTGCTCTCAACCCACTCTTTTTGTAAGATCCCTGAGAGAAATTCATGATCAAAGAATAACAAAATGAATATTTTACATTTGTTGGGGTCTAGTTCTTAAGCCAATAAGAGATGGGCTGAACATAGGCCACAGAGGGGAGAAAATCCTAAGATTCTGCCTAAGATAAAGAATCCTACAGAATCCAGAAATGCTTGCTCCATCTACTACTACTGCAAAAGCTCATAGCTGAGTCATGGGTCTCATTACTACAATGGGGGAAAACAAATTGGTCAAAAAGAAGCAAACAATCCAATAAAGACCCAGAGTATTTGCTTATTAGCCTTGGTAAACTGGCTCCTGGATTTTTGGTAATATAGACCCTTCCCTCTTAGATCTGAAACTCCCTTCCACCACCTGGGAGACATTGTGTGGCCAGGCAGCATCTACAAGTGGGAGGGGGTCTTATCATAAAAAAATGGCTGGGCCTAGGAAATGCCCTCTATCCCTGCTGGCTATTAGACTTCCTTCACTAACCTAGAGACATGGGGAGATTTGGACAGGGAGATCCTGCAAAAAACAAGCAGCTGGCCCAAGAAGCCTCTGTATAGTGCAGTCTAGAGGATCACTTTCCTCACCAGAGACTTCAAGCAGATGGTGGCTCCAGTAGAGGGCATCCTGACAGAACAAGCACCTCACCCAGAGAGCACTCTTTGTTCTCTCACATGGGGGCATGGGTGGCTTAAATTGGGAAAGCTCCTTCTACTTCCTCAGGCAGAACCAGCAAGAAAAAATGGAAGTCTCAGCAGCACCAGATAAAACAATGAGACCAGGTAACATCCCAAGAGCTCTGAAAATTAAAATGCACTGGAACTACAGCCCATAAAAGTCAGCCAGGATCCATGTGCTGATCCTGAAACAGGGTGATTGCATAATAAATGATTTAAACAGAAACCAGAGTCTTCTAACATTTTAGGCAAAATGTCCAGGACACAATAGAAAGTTGCCCAGTGGTTGGAATTATCTGACAAAGATAAAGGTCTTCAAAAATCAGTTATAAAATCTCTTAAAATGAATGAAAAAAAAATAGAAAACCTCAACAAAGGAATAGACAAAATGGCTTGAAATTTCCCAAATATAGGTGAAAGACATAAAGTTAGATTTAAGAATTTGGGCAAAGCCCAAATAGAACAAATACAAGGACACTCATATGAAACTATTAAGTTTTAGTTAAACTAAAATTAACAACAAAAATTCTTTAAAACAGTGGTGAAAAGCTAAAAGCTTTTCATCTAAGATCAGGAACAAGAGAAGATGCCCACTCTCACCACTTTTATTCAACAAAGTACTGAAGTCCTAACCAGTGCAATTAGGCAAGAAAAGAAATAAAAGGCATCCAAATTGAAAAGGAGGAAATCAAACAGTCACTTTTTTCAGATGGTATGATATTAATATAGAAAACCCTAAGACCCCACCAAAAACTGTTAGAATGAATACATGAATACACAATTTTAGTAATGTTGCAACATACAAAATCAATACACAAAGTCTGTCACCTGAAAGAGAAATTAAGAAAATCCTATTTACAGTTGCATCAAAAAAAGAAAACAGCTAGGAACAAATTTTGCTAAGGAGCTGAAAGGCCTATATATGGAAAACTACAAGACATTACGGAAAGAATATGAGCAAAAAAAATGGAGAGATATTCCATGCTCATGGATTGGAAGAATTAATGTTGTTAAAACGTCTAAATAACCAAAGCAATCTACAGATTCAGTACAATCCTTATCAAAATTCCAATGGCATTTTTCACAGAAATCCTAAAATTTCACAATTTTCACAAATTTCAAAATTTCACAAATAATCCTAAAATTTATATGGGTCCAAAAAGACCCTGAACAGCCAAAGCAATATTAAGAAAGAAAAACATACCTGGAGGCATAATGCTCCCTGACTTCAAACTCTACTACAAAGCTATAATAATTAAAACTGTATTAACATACAAAATGGATACATAGATCAAAGGAATAAAATAGCCAAATATATATGGTCAATTTATGACAAAAGAGTCAAGAGTATACAAATGGGGAAAGCCAGTCTAAGCCAGTCTCTTCAATAAATGCTGTTGAGAAATGGACGGCTACATGCAAAATAATGAAACTGGACCCCTATTTTACACCACACACAAAAATTAACTCAAAATGGATTAAAAACGTGAATGTAAGATAATAAAACCATAAAACTCATAGAAGAAAACATAGTAAGCTCCCGGACATAGATCTTTGTGTTGATTTTTTAAATTTGACATCAAAAGTAAAAGCAAGAAGAGCAAAAATAAACAAATAGGATTACATCAAACATAAAAGCTTCTGTACAGCAAAGGAAACCATCAACAAAATAACAAAGCAACCTACTGAGTGGGAGAAAATATTTGCAAATCATATATCTGATCAAGGGTTAATAGCTAAACTATATAAGGAACTCATGCAACTCAGCAGCAAAAAAAAAAAAAGAAAAGAAAAAATCTAATTACAAAATGGCAGAAGATCTTCAGATGTTTTCCAAAGAAGAAATACAGATGGCCAACAGGTACATTAAAAGTACATGGGGAATGCAAATCAAAAACACAAGGAGCTATCTATCGCCTTTCATCTGTTAGAATGGCGATGATCAAACAGAGAAGAAATAAGTGGTAATGAGGATGTGGAGAAAAGGAGACACTTGTGCAGTTGGTAGGAATGTAAATTGGTGCAGCCACTATGGAAAACAGTATGGAAGTTCTTCAAAAAATTCAAAATAGAATTACCATATAATCAAGCAATTCCACTTTTGGATATTTACCAAAAGAAAAGGAAAACATTAACTCAAAAGACATAAGCACCTCTATGTTCATTGTACTATTATTTACAATAGACAAGATAAAGAAACAGCCAAGTGTCTACTGATAGATGAATAAAGGAGATGTACATATACACAATGGAATATTAGTCATAAGAGAACAAAACCCTGCCATTTGTGACAACATGGATGGACCTTAAGGACATTATGCCAAGCCACAAAAGTCAGAGAAAGGCAAATACCAGGTGATCTCGCTTATATGTGAAATCTTAAAATAAATCTAAGCTCAAAGATAATAGATGGGTGGTTTCCAAAGGCAGGGAGTAGGGAAGGTAGGAGAAATGGGCGGAGGGTTGCAAAAGAAAAATAAATCCTTTAAAGCAACTGGAGAGAAATGACACATTACTTCTAGGAGAAATTAATTCAAATGACATTGGATCTGAAATTATGAAGGCCAGAAAGAAATGTCTTAACATTGCTAAAGTAGTTAAAGAAAAGGACTGCTAACTAGGAAGTCTATATCCAACAAAATTATTCTTTATAAATGAAGGGGAAATAAAGACATTCTAAGATAAAAAATTATTAAAAATATCACTAGTAAAATTATCCTTAAAGAATGGCTAAAAGAGTTTCTTCAAATAGAATGGAAATGAGAAAAGGAGGGATCTTGGAGCATTAAGATGGAAGGAAGAACAATGGAAAGAACAGATACATGGGTAAGTACAATAGATTATTGTTATGGGTTTTTTAAATCATGTCTAATGGTTAAAACTTAACACTGATACTCAAGACATGATATTTAAAATTAGTGTAGGACCTAAACGGAAGTAAGATTTCCACACTTCCATTCAAGTTGTGTAATATCAAGACCAGTAGGCCAAGTCATGTATGTACATGGTAGCACACAAAGCCACAACACAATTATACAGAACAATATATTTAAAAGTACAACAAATGGGTCAAGATGGAATCCTAAAAAATTTCCAAGCAACTCACAAGGAAAGCAAGAAAAGAGAAACTATAAGATGAAAAACAGCAACTAAGCACATATGAAAACATACAGCATCATTTGCCATTAGGAAATGGTTTCCATGCACATGGAAACCACAATGCAACATCACTGTACATCTATCAGAAAGTGTAAAATAAAAAGTAATAACAACACTAAATTCTAGTGAAGATGCACAAAAACTGGGTCACTCATACATTATTGGTAGGAATGTAAAATGTTATATCCTTCTGAAGACAGTTTCACATTTCTTATAAAACTCAGTAGTTGCACTCCTGTACATTTATTCCAGAAAAATGAAGATGCACTTTTACATAAAAATTTGTACATGAATGTTCCTAACAACATTATTTTTAATAGCCTAATGTGGGAAGCAATGACAGTGTTTTCCTGTGGCTGAATGGTTAAGCTGTGGATACTGTGGATACATATGCACCATAGGATACTGCTTAACAATAAAAGGAACAAGTTATTGATACATGCAACAATGTGGAAAAATCTCAAGAGAATTTTGCTGAGTGAGAACAGGAAAAAACAGTCCCCAAAGGTCACACGGGGACAAAGAATGAAAGGAAAGGGTTATAAAAAAGCAACATCAGGGATACTTGGGGTGACAGGGTTGATAGAAATGTTTGGTATTTTGACTGCTAGTGATTACATGAACCTACATGTGTGATGAAATTTCATAGAGATAAACACACACACACACATACACACAGGCTTCCATGTGAAACTGGGAAATCTAAGAACAGTAGGTTATATCAATGTGAATATCCTGTTTGGGATGTTGTACTATAGTCTTGTAAGATGTTACCACTGGGTTAAACAGACTAAAGAAGGGATATACCTGTATTATTTCTTACAAGTGCCTATCTATCTACAATTCTCTTCAAATGAAAAGTAAAAAAAAAAAAAAAAAATAGCTGAGTTGCAATATGCAGAGCTCATCTCATTCATTTTCCAACATTTCTGAAAATAAGGCCTACAATCAAACTCTATATTAAAAAAATTAGAAAAGGCAAATTAGAATAGTTATGTATTGCCTTTGAAATGAATTTCAACTATGACCTACAATAGGACTCAGGTTTGCAGTAAACTGATTATTTTTCCCATGCTACTGGAAGATGGGGAAGTGTTTTCTCTTTTAATTTCTCTCAAGTCAGTTCAGTTGCTCCTTTAGAACTCATGAGATTAGGACTCTGTTTCTAAAAAGCAAATCGTGCATTATCTGCCATCTCAAGATACCTTGGTTTGGAAAAACTATAGGAGTAAGTCCCCTTTCTGTCTGAATGCTAGAAACTACTTGATGAGGGAGGAGGACTCACAAAGAAACCATTTCCTCCCAAGTTCTCATTAAAGAAATGGCTTTTCCATCTTCTGTACCTATTGAATGCAGTAGCAAGATCTCAGTTTGGAACCCTCTGAAGCTCAGTGGAACCAAGAATTGAAAGCAATTCGTGGATTCATCTGAGGGAATGGATTGAGGCAGACCCAATCATTTGTCACACATAGATACTTTATTTCATCTACACTTTATAGCAAATGCTACTCCATTAGCTCTCATACTTAAAAAAAATTGTGCACATCTTGCTCCATCTCTTTCCTGGTCATATGACTTCTCTCATAAAATAAACCTTTCTGAGCTTGTGAGCTGGCAATAGGAGGTAAAAGAACAAACAATAGCAGAAAAAAAGAACTTGATTTTACATTATTTTATTTGTTGGACTTTGGCATTACTTAGATCCATCAACAGCTTAAAGAAAAGTTTTTAATTTTGAGTATCTACTATGGGCTGAGTATTGTGCTATTTGAAAAGGGACTAGAAACTGAGTCACAAATCCTTAGATGAGATGATTTACAGATTATAAAGTCTTTTCAACTCTATTGTCTCATCCGGCTCTCAGGAAAACCCTACCTAGAAGAAATTATTACATGGCATCATGTTATGAGGGAAAAAACAGAATTTGAATAGGTTAAGAGAGTGCCCTATATTAAGGCTCTTGTCAAGCATAGAGCTTGAGCTATATGTGACTTGATTACAACCCCTACTGTCTTTGTACTGTGGCACACTACAGGCTCTTAGCTCCTGAAGAAATCTACTGCAGATTAAAACATGCAAGCTTTCTCTCTCTTACTCCACTCACTACTCCATCTCTCCTCCCAAGACAGATTTAGAGAGCACAGAAGTCTTTAACCAGCTCAAAGTGATCATGCATTCTATTCTGATGCTTTAGGGCCCAAGTTTTATACAGGTGTGTTTCCATATAAATTGTCATACTATTTATGCAACGTGTGATCATTAAAGCACGCATAGGTGGTTGAATGGGCTTTGTCAAACTATTCCAAGTCACAGAAGAGATTTCATAAATCATTACATTCAAAGAATTGTATCTTATACAATGTGAATTCATATTTACCCCAGAAATATTAGATTATACAGATCAACATAAGGGATAACAAAACACCCGCATCACACACAGTACAAAACTAAAACAAGAAAATTCTAAATTCACTTCATGGAGTTAAAAAAAAAGTTTAGTTTTGGTTAAGATATTTCTAGATTTCATTCTCTCTTCCTTTCTCTTCCTCCTATTCCCTTATCTTCAAAAATGGTATCATATAAATAACTCCATAATCTCTATTATTTAATATATTTAAGGTACCTTATAGATGTACAATAGTTCATTTAATAAGTCCTGATTATTGGACATTTAGATTGTTTCAAATTTTCCCTATTAATAATGGTATAGGTTAAAAAGAGTAATTTGTTCATAGTTAATTCCAAAATTATCCTAAGGAAGGAAATTATCTTTGCTTGGGATATTCACCATATCATTCAGTTTGGAAAAAAAATCCTAACCCTTTATAAGCGAGAGCTGGTCTAAGAAAACTGTTTAGGTCTCAAGGAAGACATATTCTGCAACTTCCACTCAGATGTGGCTAAGGAGAACATCCGGAGAGCAGAGCCAGGAGCCACAGAGACAGACAAGGGAGCTCCTCTCAGACAGCAGAGTCAGGGTGTAGTCAAGAGCTCCTGATTCCTTCCCATCCTTCCCCAGACATAACCATGTCTACCTGTTGGAAATTCTGGATTGCTATACACCAGTGAGTCTGTGTGTCCCATTCTTTTACATGCTGAATGGGAGCATTTATTGCAGTGAACTGGCCCCTGTTCCACTTGCATATGGAAGGCAAATAGTTTGTCTTTGCTGCTCTGGATCAAGAGTAGATAAACCCAATTGAGAGACGATTGTCATTACCTTGAGCCTGGGATTTTATATGGATTCAGAGACTACATTACTTTAGGCTTTCTCCCTTGGGAAGAGGTTGTTTTTTGTTTACTTTCAGAATTTTTTTGGGGGGGAAGAAGAATTAGTCAAATATTTGGTGATCCAAAGCATAGATTTTGGTAAGGATTCCAGTGCTTGCTAATACTTGGTTCTCTTTACTTCTTAAACATTTGGGAGGAACATGCTTTCCCAGTCCCCCCAAAAAATGTGCGTAGACACAATGGAATGTGATTTGGTCTTAAAAAAGAAAATCTTGCCATATGAAAAAACATGTATAAACCTAGGAGGCATTATATTAAGTGAAATACACCAGTCACAGAAGGACAAAAACTACATGGTTCTACTTACATGAAACACCTAAGAGTCAAACTCAGAGAAATGGAGAACAGCACCAGGAGTTGGGGGAATGGGAAATGGGAGCAGCTGTTTATAGGGTCTAAGGTTTCATTTATGCAATATGAATAAATCCTAGAGAACCACTGTACAACATTGTGCCTGTAGTTAACAATCCTGTATTATAAACTTGAAAAAATTGAGAGGCTCGATCTTCTCTTAAATGTCCTTACCACAACAAAAACAAATTTTTTAACTAAAATAATTTTTAAGAAGGGCAGGGGCAATATAACTAGAAAACATGGCAGCTTTCTGACTGTGAGGATCCTGCTTTTTGAAGCAGCCTGCGTGCTCATCTCCTTCACCTCCCCCCAATTATCAAGAATAAAGAAAACAGATGTATGTGCATGCGGTTCAGATACAAAAAGGGAGTTATGGTGGGAGAGAAGAGAAGCATATGAGACTGTCTTGCCTGGTGTCCCAACTGTGCCACCTTCCCTTTCTCCACTGCTTTGCTTTTACCTCTATTACAGCTCTTGACACACTCTAGCAAATTAACTGCTTATTGTTCTCCTTCCCCAACAGGCTGTCTGCACCGGGAAGGCAAGAATGTTTGATATTTTAGGGTTTCCCATGCTACCACAGAGCCTTGTATGTACTAAGTTGAACCTGGCACTTTCAACTGTTTGGGCACACAGAAGAAAAGGTGGCTATTTCATGTAATTCAGCCTGATATGATTCCATGAATATATATCTAATAAATGATGGATAAATTAGAAAGAGCTGAGTCTCCACAGAATAACCAAAATCAGACTCACCTTTACAACTCTAAATATCAAAAGGCAGGGTGACAATATCTACAGAATTTTAAGTGAAAGTATTGAAAGCCTAAACTTGATAACTAGCTTGTCTTTCAAATGTGAATGCCACAGAAAAACTGCCTCAGATATTTAAAATCTCAGAAGTCATACCACTTATATAACCTTCATGAAAAAGATAATAATGTTGAAGATGTATTCCAAGTGACCAAGATATTCCATATGCCACTGGGATATTAATATTATATAAAATTCCTGGCAAAATCTCCCAAGGACTATAACAACTCACAATAATAATTGATCAGAAAAGCTGTACCAAGAATTATTACCTAGGAAAACCACACTAAGCTTTGAACAGACCTGCCTAATAACCCACAAGAAGGCAGAGAACCAGGGCTGCCCCTCACAATAGCATCTTCATGAAGCTGAAAAGCAAATTATTATCAGGCTCAAGCTATCCGCCTGTCTCCGAGGCAGGTAGAGATCTGGGGAGATGACCCACCTGCAGGCACTGAGCTCAGACATTAAGAGTAGAATAGCCTTCATCTACCCTCAACTTTGGAGCGGGCCAGGAAGGTTGGCAGAGGGGAGTTTCCAACATACAGTAAGGAGGGGGTGCCCCAAAAGTCAGGTAGAGCCCAAGATTTTAAACTGAATGATACTCAAATCCAGAAAGGCAACAATAATAAGACCAGACACTGAGAGGGTGTTTAGGGGCCAGCTTTTAGTCCCTGAATGTGGAGACCCCTTCCCAGACCCGAACAGATGAGAACAGGAGCATCGTACAAAGGAAGAAGCCTGATTATAGCCACGGGGACACCTGGCCAGGTTAGACTGGCTGCAGGGGTGTTCTGAGAAGCTCCAGTTTCACAGCAGTGCCAGTCTTCCCCATGCCAAAGAATGTGGCTGAGCCTGCAAGGGATGTGGGGATATAGGAATACACAGAGGTTGGGACCGACACAGACCTTCAGTGGCTCCTTACAGCTGAAGGATAAATTACAAACCCCCTAACTTGACACTCAGGGTCCCGGAAAATCAGGTCCTGCATGTCATTCCCAACTTTGTCTGTGGACATATGTTTTGTCTCACTGAACTAGACCCATCCCCCAATCCCCCAAGCTTCTGTCCCATGTGGAGTTGGTGACTGAATCCCTCTTCCATGTGCCGGTCTCTGAGGCACACACGACACTGCTCTGTAATGACTCAGTTGCATGTGTGTTTCTGCTCCTTGGCAGGAGCCATCTCACTGCATCTCGCCTGCCTATCACAGAGCTAGCTAATAGAAAGAGATACAAAATGTGGATGAGAGGACACGTGGAGCCACATGTGAGCTCTTCTAAGCTGTTGAGAAGAAAGCAGTCTTACTCCAGAGGGGTGCTGCTGAACTTACTGGCAAAGGTAATTGAAGGTACTTGGGGAAGAGAGCCTGAACTTTACCCCGACTGCCTCTTTGATCTCAGCCTGTGAATGTTTCTGAGAATTTATCTTCTACCCTCCTCAAGGTAGGAGGATGGCAGGTGCAACTGGCTGTCATTGAGGAATATTTACAAATAATGGCAAGAACTCAGAGCTTGAAGAGTGTTACGTTTGGGTGTGATTTTTTAACTCCAGCAGACAGCACCTACAAAATATATTTTCTGATTTTATTGCTTCAATGCATAAATAAATAAATACAAGGCAATTTGCTGTATTGGAACAACCATAGGCTTGGTTTACAGATTCGGTTTCAAATTCTAGTCGACCACTTGATGAGGAAGTGAGGTGATAGGTTATAGACTTAGGACATTATCCTCTAGCCCACAGAACCATCAGCCTCATTGACAAATCAATGCACTATGACTAATTCTGAGCTGGGTTCCTGTTATACATTCAACAAATGTCTATCCTTCCTTCCTGCATGAGGGAGCATCCCCTACCGGCCTTTGTCAGATTCTACTCCAGAGCCTCAGAAATCTGTGCATCGAAGCCAAGATCATATTTAATTTCAAAATAAATATCATATACTACCATAAACTATCAACAATTTTCTTATACTTAGTGCTTCCTCTTTAGCTAAATGGTCTGGAGAATCACCAAGGAGGTGAATTCTAGATTCCACGGGCTCTGCAAGGACAGAAGACTTTAATGTTCCTTCCAAATTCAAAAATGTTGTGAGATCTGTTGGTGCCTATGGATCCCTTTAACTTTGGCATCTGTGAGAATGAGAAATGATGGATTCACTGCTGTAATGGCTTAGCAGGCCATGCCCTGGACTCTTCCAGGACAGCATCCTCAGTAGCAACTCTTCTCCCCCATCAGTCCTACCCAGGGAGTTTGGGAGGTTCTGAGATTGCAATAGGGTAGAGGCTGGACAAGTTGAACTACAAGGCATGTAGAGACGTCAGAGGGTCAGGCAAGTGGTGAAAAGGAAGCTGTGTGTGAATAAGTCAGAGACAAAGTAGATCTTCTGGGGGGTATGACAGCCTGCAAATCAGCCGGACTGAAGGGTGTGACACAGCAGATCTTGCTCTCCAAAGAGTTCATTCAACCTGTTGGCTGTCGCAGCCACATGTGATGATCAGGGATGGGCAGGCCAAGTAGCCATGTGCCTTTCACAGTCTTAATTCTGAAACACTTAACCCAAGCTGACCTCTTCATTCCTCCTGTTATGTAGCCTGTGTGCTCTGCTGTTTCCTTCCACTCTGTTCTGATCAGTAACAGAGAAGAAAGACTGCCACTAAGTGATGCCTGGGGAGGCATAATGGGGGCTTCTTTTTTGAACATGAGGCTGTCTCTCTCCTGGGAAGGTGACTTTGGCTGTCTGGCAGCAACACCTGTCTCAGTTTAACCTGCTAAGAACACAGATGCTTCCAATCCATTCCCAGCCTCCATCCTCCTGCTCTCCCTGCAGCTAACATTACCAGGTGATGGTCACCTCGGCATTCTGGGGGGTCACTACACACCAACTGAGCCCCCAGGCAGAGCTGAGGGTATAGTGCTGGGTACCCCCTGGTGGGTGAAGGGCCAGGGGTGTTGGCTGGGGTAGAGCAGAGCTAACAGAAGTCCAGAACTGGCAAAGCTGGAGATAAGGGCAGTTAGGGTTTTAAGGTACCCGAGCTCCACCAAGATACTCCAAACACTGAGTATATAGTGACTTGATTAATATCCCTTCCACTGGTAGGACTGGGGTCTTCTTGTCCTCCCAAGGTTTGGTCTAGACCAGGGTGATCCTGTAGGAGGAGGGGGCCCTTAGGACTAGGCTCTACACCCCACAGTTCCTTCCTACCCTGCACTCTGGCTACACCAACCTCTCTCCCACCTCTAGGCCTTTGCACAGACTCCTTTCCCTGACCAGAATGTTCTTCTGCCCTTCTCTCCACATGGGGGCTCCTGGTAATCCGTCAGCTTTCAGCTCTCATTTGAGCCCTAGACTAGACCAGGGCACCCTGGTATTTCTTCTTAGAGTGCCCTGCACTTTTCCTAGACAGCTTTTTTCACAGTTAGTAATTATCAATTTCTGATACCACTTGATTAATGCCTTCTTCTTTGAGGTTTTAAGATATATGAGGCAGAAATAGTCTGAATTTTTACTATTTTATTCCTGACACTAGGAGCCCAGTAGGTGGACAACAATAATTTCCTGAGTTAATGCATTAATGCATGTAGAGGACTTCTCTGGTGGCAAGATGGTCAGTGTCCCTCTGTGTCATCTCATGCAATCCGCACAAGGACTCAATGCCATTGGCAGTCTCACCTACATTTTACAAATGAGGGAACTGAGGCTTAGAGAGGTGACCTAACCTGATGCACGTCTCAGACCTAGAAGGTCTGCTCATGATTTGAAAACTGAGGCCTGCCTGATACCAGGGCTTGAACTCTTAGACAATGGCCCCTACTGTTTTTGCAAAGGAGACAAGGAGAGACATTAAATCTGAAATTCTCAGGCTGCTTGGAGTCTTGCCTGTCCTCACGGATTGCACAGCTTTGGCATGCCACTCCCCCACACTCCCTAGACTTCAGTTTCCTCACTTGTCATATGGAGGCAGTTGGTCTGGATGAACTCGTCATTCGGAACCTGTAGAACTTTTGTGGAGCTGCTAAGTGCTCCCTGGGTGAAGAGCATTTTTGTATGGCTTTTGTATCCTTTGTCCCTGAAAAGAAATGCTAAGACACCAATGAAAAATAGCAGGAAATGGGACATCCCACCTTAAAGGGTTGGGGGAGCACTCTTCAGATTGTCCCAGTCACAGCAGGCTTTTCACAGCCTTTTGGTGCAGGACCAAGCCCCTGGACTGTGCTCTGCCCTCTCTATTGGCCATCTTTACTGCATCTCTGGCTTGTGGTTCATACCTTAGTGGCCTCCAAACACAGGACTCCATCTCCTAGACACACTCTCCCGCTTTTCAAATGCCTAAGAGACGTCCACATGTGTGTTATCTCATTATTTCAATCTTACCATGTTTCAAACTATATTCATCATCTTTCCTTCAAAATTAACTCCCTTTCAAAATCCTCTTATCTTTTAAAGGCCTACCAATGTTCTTGGGCATTAAATTTAAAAAAATCTTCCAGAGAAAGCCATCATCAACTGTTCTTTTTTGTTTCATCCCCTGCTTCTAGTCAGCCGCAAGCCTTCCAACTGCCCCTTTGTAGGATTTCTCAGTTGGCAGCCATTCCCAATCCTCTGAGGCAGGCCCACATCATATTACCCTTAAATTGCCATGAGAACCTTCCTGCCAATCTCCCATTTCAGCCCACATTGGCCCCCTTTCTCCAGTCTCAGCCCCTTAGTAGTTATTTGTAATCAAAGGTCAGGTAACTATTGGAGTCACAGGTAGTGAAAGAGTAAATCAGGGATCTCAGAGCTCAGTTTGGGCCCCAAGTCAATGGTGCGTTTCTTGGACATGGTTGAGACACAACAGGAACAAGTTCCTAAAACATGTGGTTCCTCAGTGGCACCATGCTATCTGTAAAAATAAGTGCTGGATCTTTCTTTTTTTAATTTTAATCTGGCACTGGACATCTCATTTTACTTGTTACCAATGTAAACTAATTTCAGTCCTCTGCAACCCACACCAAATGGTGCTGCTCTGCACACTGCCCCGCCCACACCACACTAGTCCTGCCTCTTCCATATGATTTGCCCCCACTGTAGAGAATTTCACCCTCATTTTCCACCCATCGGAATGCAAACACACTCCAAAGCCTAACTATTACCCTGCCTTGCTTTTAGTTGCTTCCACCTTTTCCAGGTCATCCCAGAGCTCCCCCCCCACACAGATGACTCTTACAGCTCATTCATCCTGAGCTTAGAGCTCCTCAGTGGATTTTTAACCACTTGTTAACCCAGTTCTTGGTCACTTTAGGAGACTAAAAAGTTAGTGAGCTCCATAAGTATGGTAAGCCCTGCCCTAGCACTCCCACAGCTCTGAGTCTATGGCAGAGGCTCACCAAAAGGAGCTGATTGGTCGGTAGTGATAATGGGTCAGATGAGATGCTCCACCTGAAGCTCTGTGACCAGACTCACAATTGAGACATCCTTGGGGCAAAGGGCAACATGCTTCCAATTATCTGTGAAGCTAGAATTCCCACTTCTATCTGAATGGTTACAGTCTGGTTCAGAAACATCTCATGGTTGCCCAGATCAATGAATACTCTAAATGCAGCACCCACAGGTGAGTAGCTCTGTGTATCCTCAAACAGAAAACTTGGGAAGTTGGGATGGGGTGGGGGGGGTGGATAGAAAACCCCAAGGGATTCCTCTATATATGTACCATCATTGAAAGCTTTACATGGAGAGCTATTTAAGATTCAAGTTGATCTCCCAACTACTTGCAGCCTCTCTAAATTCTAAAGCCACCTGAAGGACTTTCCCTTGCAAGGAAAGGAAGTATTCAAGCACAGCTATACTTATACCTTCTTAAAGGAGCCAAGAAAAGGCAATGAAGTATACCATGGATTTTATGACGTTAAAAGACTGATAACAATGTAGGTAGCAATAGGAAGGGAAGAGTGTTAGTATTCAAGTTCAATATTTCAACTTCCCCCAAGCGCCCAGATCCTCACCCAGATTAGCTATGTCCTTTCCTTTACCTAAAAGTGTGCCTTTACAGCCGTCCACTATGCTCTTTAGATATGAATTTTCTTTTCTTCCTGGAAAAAAAATGTCTTCCCTTTTTTCTTTCTTTCTTCACTCAGTGTCCTTTTATATAACTCCAACTCCAGTGTGTATCATCCCCAAGACCATGTCCAGGTCAGCCTTGGTAAACACCCTTCCAACAATGTGCCCAACTTTCACAGCCTGCTTTTCTGCCACCAGGCAATCCTGAGAGCCTATGTGCTGGGCTGAGGATGCCTGTATGACAGAGCCATCTACTGGAGCCAGCCATACACAGCAACTGTATGACACATGGCAGTCCTCAGCCCAGGGATCCAAACAGCAAGTGCCCAGAGGCACAATACAGCCAGATGGCTTCAAGGTTAGCATGCACCTATATGTCTAGTTGGCCCCATTCCCTGCTAGCCTTAAATAAAAAAAAAAGAATTACTATTCCTTGGGTATCTCCTCTATGCAGATGCAATGTGAGGTGATTCCATAAAGCTTTGTATGACGCTGTCATCACCTCAGAAACAGCTGTAGGATTTTTGTCCAAACAGAAAGCAGGCACACGTAACTCGAATGCTGCTAAGTGGCAGAACCCTTTCTGTGTCAGCAGATCTGAATGCTTTGTCTATCTAGATAGAGTCTTCGTTTATTGTTCTGCTGGGGTTTTATTGATGATCCACTAATCCATGACATCATCCATTGTTTCACATTTCTACTCAAACATACATAAGTATTACCATATAAAGGTAGGAAGGAAAGACACAGAGTTTTAACCAAGCATTTGCCTATTTCATATGCCATCATATTTACTCCTGAAACAGTCAAAACGTTGTTATCTCCATTTAATAAATGAAGGTTCAAAGAAGTTGACTAAGTTGATCAAGTGCACATAGCTTTTAAGTAAGTGGCCTGAAATTCAAACTCAGGGCTTTCTCTTTTCCCAGTCCATTGAGGACTTGTCCTTTCTACAGCCTACAGCTGTGCTCATGTTTCTACAAAGCTGGCCTTCAGTAGGTATGGAAAGTAATTTTTCATAGGAAAGGCAGCTTAATTGTAAAGAACAGGGCCCCAGCATCAGCAAGAGTCAAAAAGAGAAATGGAGGCAGAAACTCCATTTGGAGAATTATGGATCAGCTGAGCACATTTTTAAGAACTAAACTGCTTCACTACCTTTTTGTACTTTCTTGTGAAACATTTTAATAAGCAGGGGGTGGAGAACAGAGTGGAGACCATGCTGGGACCATCTAGTTTGCAAGAAATAACAAAGGAGGTAAAACACTGGGAGACAGATTGGTACTGAGGGAGAGCAGCCCCTGATTCCAAAGTCAGGACTTGAGTGGCTTCAGTACCTGGAGCAGGTGGACTCCCCACAGGGACCTCTGATGATAAAGGGGGCTGGGCAGCCACATGGTGGGAGGATCAACTACAGCAAGGAGCACAACCAGCCTGTGAAATTCAAGGTCACAAACGGAGCTGCACAGTGAACAAGGGAACCCGGCAAGTGGAGGCTCCAGGAAGACGTGAAATCAGTGATGATGGCAAAAACAGTGACATGCCCCTTCACAAGGGACCAAGGAAGCCATGGGCACGTGTGTCTGTGTACTCATGCACAGTGTTGAAAGCCGGAGTCCACAGGTGTGCAAGGAATCTCTCTGAACAGAAAGACTGCCCTCTCAGTTCCCTGAGTCTGCCCAGAGGACTCCCTGTGATGTTCTCTGACTCAGGATGGCCAAATCCCCAGGATCCATGCGAAACACACTGAGAATATGTCCATGACGGACACCATCCTAGAGCCATGGCCAGGCTACTGGCTGTCCATCCTCCCCTCCAGTCCAGCTCTCACCACATTTAGCTCCAGCAAACTGACCCACAAAGGGTCTTCAAGACGGCATGAACCACCACCCTCTCCACGTGGCTGCGACACCCCCTACCCCTCCACTTGCCTGTGGTTCAGAAGTCAATCTTTCTTAGAATGTCACAGCTTAAATAAGTGCCTGGGAGTTCTTCAAAGGCAGAGAACATTTGCTCCCAACTTTGTCTCCCTGGAACTCATCATTTTAACAGGAAGGCTAGCACCATTAGCAGAAACCAGTTACTCATATTACAGGGTGAATCATTACCAGATCCTCCTTTCACTTTTTGAACAAAGAGCAATATGCTGCCCAAGTAGGATATTGGAGCCTAAAACTATCTGAGACTTGGTCCTGACTCTGCCTTATCCAAATGGTGTATAACCTTGGTTTGTCTGAGCCTCAGTTGCATGACATATAAAATAAAACCCAAAAAGTATTTTATGAGGTTGGGGAAGGTGGAGTCATGTCATGGAAGTAAACACATTGATATCAATTAAGTATTATTCTATAAATGGTCCCCAAATTTTGAAAAGTGAGTGTAAACTGTAAGCAATGACATGACAGTTATGAATGTGCAGCTTTGTGTACCAGCTGGAACTGATTCCATCCCCACCACTGACTCCAGGCTTGGGGAGAGCTGGAGGCCAAGCTCAGCACCACCTTTTATTGGGCCAACCATAAATCAGTGCTAAGTTTCATGCAAGATCTCACCAAATTTTCAAAATAACCTCCTGAGGTAGATATTGATATGGTCTGTTCTTGGCAGACAATGAGAGCAAGGCTCAGAGACCTTGCCAAAGGTCTCACAGCCAGCATGTAGCCCAATCAGATATGAACTCAAGTGCCTGAGAGAAACCACATGCTTTCATCTACAATCCCTTCTATTATGATGCAATGGTCCAGTGCCAACGGGTCCTCCATGGGAACTATGGCTGATCCTGTGCAGGATAACTTCCCTAACTTCTCATCTAAACTGTTTGACTCCCAACAGCTAGGAATTTTTTTATGTGTCCTATGAGTGCTCTAAACCTCAGAGCCACTGAACTGGAGAAAACAAATCACATTTACTTCCTAGCGCTAGCACTCCAGGTGTCCCCAGTACCATTCTCTCTGAGAAAGATGTCTCTAGGCTCAGGTGACGCTCCAGGGGGAATGTCAACATTGAATTAGCTGACTGGATTCTTGCTTCATAACCTGAGAGCAAGCACACTTAGCTCCTCTGTGTGGGGAGCTAGCTACTAAGAGGTCTACAGCTTAGTAGACTCTCTGTTCATTGATCTGCTGTGGTTTGTAAATGACCCCTCTGAAACACAACTGAAGTATCCTTAAAGGAGCCATAAAATCAAACATCCACTAACCTGTCACTAACACTGACAGTAACTCAAATCTTTCTTTTCTCAGTGGAGGTCTAGGGCTCCCATCTTACAGTCAGGCTCTGGGCTGTCCAAACACCATTTCTCATGAGGCTCAGTCAGCACTTAAGTCATAGGGATTTCTCAAATGGAATCCCTACTGCCAGAAGAGAAAATGAATGGTGCAGGACTGTACCATTCACATGGGGCACCCAGCTAAGGCCAGGAGAAAAAAGAAAGTACAAAAGGTATAAGTTCAGGGTCTTTCAGAGCTCCTTGATTCATCCAGAAATACGTAATGAACACAAACTCTCTGCCAGATACTGGGCCAGAAGCTCTGGATGAAGCAAAGAAGGGAATACTAGCCCTGCTTCTAAATGTGTTCCCAGTTTGTGGATCTTACTTAATTAAATAGATACATTGAAAGAGAATGACAAAATATAGTGTGATAAATGTATTCATCAAGAGATGTGCAGACACATTTAGGGCAACATTTGCCTATTTGCTGGTGGCCAGGTAGACTTCATAAAGGAAGCGTCATGTGAGTCAGGTCTTAAAAAAATACAATTTCCACTAGAGATTGCCTGGAGGTCTAGCTTGAAGTTGTCACTCTCTGCTTCCCTTGAGTCTGGAGTGATTTATCACAGGCAGAGGAAACTCAACAGCAACTTAATATGTCTCTATGTAGCTACTGAAGAGGGAAAAATTGGTAAAAGGGTGCCTGGAGTAAGAAGCCAAGGCAGAAATGACTATATTAGGGACTGAATGGCCAACAGCATTCCCAGAACCCACATTAGGACCCAGGATACTGCCTTCTACCAAGACCTTGGGGGAAGGTCTTTGTTGTGCTAGATGGGGAAGGAGAGTTTATTCCTTTGGGATTTTAAAAGTCTATTTTAACATGTATAAATCAGAGCCACCTCATGAAGGGTTGCTCAAAGGGCAGAAAAAGAAAACCAGACTTGGGGAAAGGAGATCTGCTGCCTCTACTGTGATCAGAACAATGGCTGCAGCTGTGTTATTACTGTTTGCAATGTGGCTCTTGCCACCAGCAAAAAGATGAATTTTTCAACAAGAGCTTCTGATACTTCTCTCTGTTCAAGCCCAGACAAGAAAAATAATCATCTGTTAAACAGAGAAAATAAAAAACTATCTATGTTTATCACAGCACTATTTACAATAGCCAAGAAATGGAAGCAACCTAAGTGTCCATCAGTAGATGAATGGATAAAGAAGATGGGGTACATATACACAATGGAATATTATTCAGCCATAAGAAGAAAAAAAATCCTACCATTTGCAGCAACACGGATGGAGCTAGAGGGTATTATGCTCAGTGAAATAAGCCAAGCAGAGAAAGACAAGTATCAAATGATTTCACTCATCTGTGGAGTGTAAGAACAAAGAAAAAACTGAAGGAACAAAACAGCAGCAGACTCACAGAACCCAAGAATGGACTAACAGTTACCAAAGGGAAAGGGACTGGAAAGATGGGTGGGAAGGGAGGGATAAGGGGGAAAATGGGGCATTACAATTAGCACACATAATGTAGCAGGTGGGGGGACATGGGAAAGGCAGTATATACAGAGAAGACAAGTAATGATTTTATAGCATCATACTATGCTGATAGACAGTGACTGTAATGGAGTATGTGGGGGGGGGGACTTGATAATAGGGGGAGTCTAGTAACCATAATGTTGTTCAAGTAATTGTACATTAACGATATAAAAAAAAAAACCACAATGAGCTATCACCTCACACCAGTAAGGTTGGCCAGCATGGAAAAGACTGAGAACAACAAATGGTGGCGAGGATGTGGAGAAAGGGGAATCCTCCTACACTGCTGGTGGGAATGTAAGCTAGTTCAACCATTGTGGAAAGCAATATGGAGGTTCCTCAAAAAACTAAAAATAGAAATACCATTTGATCTGGGAATCCCAGTCCTTGGAATTTACCCAAAGAATACAACTTCTCAGATTCAGAAAGACATATGCACCCCTATGTTTATCACAGCACTTTTTACAATAGTCAAGATATGGAAGCAACCTAAGTGTCCATCAGTAGATGAATGGATAAAGAAGATGTGGTACATATACACAATGGAATACTGTTCAGCCATAAGAAAGAAACAAATCCTACCATTTGCAACTACATGGATGGAGCTAGAGGGTATTATGCTCAGTGAAATAAGCCAGGCAGAGAAAGACAAGTGCCAAATGATTTCCCTCATTTGTGGAGTATACCAACTAAACAAAACTGAAGGAACAAAATAGCAGCAGACTCAGAGACTCTAAGAATGAACTAGGGGTTACCAAAGGGGAGGGGTGTGGGAGGGGAGATGGGGAGGGAGGGAGAAGGGGATTGAGGGGTATTATGTTTAGTACACATGGTGTGGGGGGTCATGGGGAGAAAAGTGTAGCACAGAGAAGGCAAATAGTGAATCTGTGGTATCTTACTACACTGATAGACAGTGACTATATTGGGGTATGTGTGGGGAATTGATAATATGGGTATCAATGTAGTAACCACATTGTTTTTTCATGTGAAACCTTCATAAGAGTATCAATAATACCTTAATAAAAAAAATTTTTTTTAAACTATCTTCATTTACAGACTTCATTAACATACAAATGCCTTAAAGAAAAAAAAACTTCTTGACTGGATTAGACAAGGCAGTTCAAGAAGAGAGCAGTCAGGGGAAAAATGGAAGGAGATAATAACTCAGCAAGGCCCAGAGATTACAATGCTCAGAGATTCTGAGCTAATGATGATGGAACTGCTCCAAAGGCAGGGAAGAAAGGTGGAAGTCACCAGTCTAAGTTAAACAATGTTGTAAGGTTCTATGAGGGCCTTTTGGACAGTTTTCATCCTCCACGCTCTGCTGGAAAAGCAAAAGCATATGAGAATGAATAGCGTTGACTTTGTAGTATCATTGATAGACTGCAGAAAAGCCTAGTTCAGTGGCAGCAATGAAAATTAACTGATGAAACTTAATACTATGCTTTTATATTTGGAAAATGAAGTGTCTTTTTTAATATCAGCCCCTAAAAATAAAGATTGAATTTCTTGGATGGTAAAATGCATGTTTAAAATGTGGAGAAAGACTAGGTCTAAACACTCTACAATTTATCTTTGGATCAAGTCATATTATTAGAGAGGCAAGCACCTGACTAAAGTCTTGAACACACCTCTCAAGAACGTCCCTCAGGAAAGGCAGTGTAGAAAACTACACTATAGTTTTCTGGATTATCTCAGGCAGCAAAGCCTCTCTAAACATCCTTCTAACTTGCTCACTCTCACTGCCATGCTCCAAGAGGACATATTTACGTGCACCCACTACCACAACACCTATATCACTGGAGTGTCCCCTGCTTGCGTACAAGTCAACCTCCTTCACTGGAAAAAGAGCCCCTCACCTGGGGCACTGATTTTAGTCGATATCCCTTGCACCTGATGCAGGAATTAGCACAGAAGGGTGCTCATTTCATGGCGGTTGACTATAGCAAGATCTCATGCTGAGTAGTATGGTTGGAGCATTGAGCGGTGTTAACCCATCTCATTACACAACCAGTGTCTGTAAACACATGTCCAAATCCACTGCTCCAAACAATACTCAGTGTTGTCAACCATATGCTAAATTGTCCCACTTCCACTTCAGAAGGTGCCAATTGACTCTTTGATTTCTTTTCCTAAACAGCTTCTCCTGACTTTCCTCATGCCGTGGGTGCCCTTGATTTCACATCCTCGTATCTTCTGCTAACCCCTCATTCTTCCATGCCTCCCAAACCCCCCACAGCAGAAAATGGTCAGTAAATTATTTTACTCAGGAAATATAAGGGGTCTATCTAGCTTCCTTTTCCTGATGCACTTGAAGGACTGAATGTAACTACACCCTCTCATCTCCTGGGAGATTTTGAAGATTAAGTCTTCTGCCCCCTGGAGAAAAAAGAAACTAGGTTTCTGGTTGTTAATGACTGAGTCTTCAAGATCTCTTACAAAATAACTGGAAGAGAAAAGGGTTGAGGAGAAGAGAAAGAGGGTAAACTAGATAGAGAGATTCTGAAGAAAACAGAAATTGACAGGAACTTGCCTGAGGTTGAAAAGCTGTGAGAGAATGGGGATGGAGAGAAACAGTGAGAGTGGTTATAGGGCAGTGCTGGGATCCTGAGGGCTTCTTCTGAGGAAGCTGGCCACAAGGAGACCAGGAGATTAAGTGTGAGGCTCTAGCAGAGGGACCCTGGGAGGGACTTTGTGCAGGTTTCCAGCATCCATTGGAGCTGAGTCTTCACTAGAAGACCCTGACACCTACACCCTGTGTCCCTTTCACAGAGTGGGCTTCATCTCATCAGTATGTAGCTCTTTGCCTGCTGCCTCGCCACAGGGAGGGTCAGTCACTATGATTGTGGGCTTTGTTTTGGTCCTGGGTAGTAGCCAGCCTCCAAAATGGGCCCCTGTGATCCTGGCCTCCTGCTGCTCATACCTGTGTGCAGTTCCACACACACACACTTGGTGCTGGGTTGGTCTGTGTGTGACCATAGAACACAGCAGATGTGATGGGACAACTTGCTGGATTAGGTTGCATGAGACTGCAGCTTCTGTCATGTTTTCTCTGTTTCACATCACTCAGTCTGGGGAAGCCAACTGTCAGAGCACAGGGAACCTCAGGCCATCAGTGTAGAGACCCATGCTGCGTGGAATTGGGGTCTCTAGCCAACAGCTGGTGAGGAAATGAGGCCTCCTGCCAACAGCCACCTGAGCAATCATGGAAGCAGATCTGACTCCAGCCAAGCTTTGAGATGACTGCAGCCCTGGCCTGCACCTTGACCTGGACTTCATGAGAGACTCTGACCCAGAACCCCTCAGCTAATCTGTTCCCAGGACCCTGACCCTTAGAAACTATAAAATAATAAGTATTTTTTGTTGTAAGCTGTTTGGGAGTATTTTTCTATGCAACAAGACAACAACACATCATGTACTTTATCCTATGTGGACAACCCCAATTTTTACTTCTAGAATATCCAAATGCCCCAAAAGCCCGGAAGAGATTGCAGGACACTCAGTTGGGTAGTGGTGAGAACCTGTGCCCCAGCTTGTGAGCACGGGGCTGAGAAAGAACAAAGCTCAAAGGTTTTACCTGCCCTACGGGGCCTCGCATCCCCACCATTTGTCTCAAGCCACGCTCTTTGCCCGCTGCCACATGGTCTGTAGCCAGAGCCTTTTTCCTGGCCTCCCTGCATCTCTCGTCCTTCCCTCCCATACATCTCACAGCATTTGCTGTCAGAGTTCTAGGCCACAGTCCAGTTATGGCACTTACCTCGCTAATTCCCCATATTTTCTAATTCCCCATATTTTGAGAATTTTTCACTAATTCCCCATATTTTGAGAAAATAGTGTTTTATTACAGTCAAAGCGCTACACTCCCTCACCCCCAAGGTAACCTCCACATACCTTCCAGCTGCACTTCCCACACTTCCCCTGGAGAGGAGGCAGGAAAAAGAAAGAAGAGATAAAAGGTTTTGTTTCTGTTTTCTGTTTTTGTTTAGCTGTCAGGCTAGCCTGAGGGGGCAGGTAGCTTCCCACTCCAGTGCCAGCCCAGAGGAAAGGGGATGGCGCCACTTTCATTTCAGCAGGTGCCAGCATCCCTGGGCATTGGATCTGGCATGAAAGGAGGCATTAGTAGGGAAGAGGGTACATAAACACAGGCATCTCCCAGCAGTAGAATCCTGGCTCCCAGGAGCACACAAGTTTCTGTCAGGACCCCAGCCAAGATCTGGGGCTGGCAACTGCAATGCAGTGTATCAGTCAAGAAGGCTGGATCAGCCTAGCACTGAGGGCAAACATCTAGCAAGCTCAGCAAGGTCCAAGTGAGGCAGCCTCCAGGTGCTGGGGATTTAGGCAAATGCAAGCACCATGGCATCCTGGGAAGCAGACTAAATGTACTATGTACCTGGTAGGGTACACACTGGCCTGGGCCTGCAAGGTAAACTCCACAGGTACAGTGCTGTTGGAACAGCTGGACCTCGCTGACCATTTCCCTGAAGAGAGGGAGGCTAGCTCCTGCTGCAAACAGTGCTCATCCATTAGGCCATGAGTATTTACTATCAGAGTGTTACATACACAGTTACAGAAGTGATGCCTTCAAGTTCACTGGCAAATGAGGCTGCTCTCCTTCCATCCACCCCACCTACCACTGCAGGTAGGGCTGGACTTCGTCACCCTTGAAGCCTGCAGCAGCAGGTGTGGTGGGCTCTGTTTTTCCATTCTCCTTCTCTCACATGTTTTTTTGGCTGTGGTTGTTTGGGAAGGGCTGATTCAGAGCCTCCTTGCCTATTATTTTGAACCAGAACTGATAGATGTTAGGCTAAAGTAATCCCAAGTTTTAAGCACCTCTTTAAAAAATGGATATTGGACTTTGGGCTACTCATTCTAGGGACCCCCCCCCCCAGAGAGCTGGATTAGTGCTTCCAGCCTGAGTTCTACTTGCTTTTTGCATACACTTTTTCCCCCAAAATATACCTGAGATTTTGGATTCCACCTAGCCTATCTAGGTGATGTCAATGTTACTTTTCTTTTTCCTGATCATAGACCCTCTCCAATCTTTCCTAGAATTCAATCATCCATGACTTCTTCTGTTTCCCTTGGCTCCTCAGCAAGGATCCCAATTGATCCCTCGCTAGTGCCACTGGTCTTGTAGGTTGGACTCCCATCAGTTGAGGAG
Source organism: Manis javanica (assembly GCF_040802235.1). NCBI lineage: Eukaryota > Metazoa > Chordata > Mammalia > Pholidota > Manidae > Manis > Manis javanica. The sequence continues at coordinate 69,737,646 of NC_133162.1, forward strand.
TGGAATGAACCTACCTGAGTCACCTTCTGTCATTAAGTGTGGGGGGTGGAGGATACCTGGCCTGTGTCCTTTTCTGCTTTGGGTGGAGGGCACCAAGATGTCCTGCCACTATGTTACTCCTTCTGTCTGAGGATCCGAACCAGCTCACCCTCCTCTGTTCAGATTTCTCTGTTCAGAAACCTCTTATTTCTAGGGTTTGCTATTGTACTTAGCAGAGAGGAGCAGGGAGAAATGATTTCCTGCCATCTTTATGCCTTCAGCATCGCTTTTGAACTGTACCCTAAATTGGCAGTGTACAGGACAAAGACAAGTTGCAGAAGTTTTTTGTTTGCTCCAAGTTATGTTTTTAAAATTGTGTGTTTTTAGTTTTAGTTGTTAGTTAATAATGAACATTTAAAAATCAGGAGGGTCCACATAAAGTTCTGTAGCCCTGGATTCTCTGAGAAAATCAAATCTGGCCACCTGGGCCTAAATTGAGCAACAATCAGCTGAAGATGTGTAGAAACATCCTTCTTCAGACACAGTGCTGGCACCACCCCCTTCATTTAAGTCCATCCAGCTTTTTCAGTTACCAGTCTGGCTCCTTGAGTTAACAACCCTGATTTGGTCTATCAATGAACAATCACAGTCCTTTATAACTGCATTTTATGAACACTTTCCTGTAAATTATTTAATTGAATCCTTATTATTAAAAAATTGGCATTATTTAATGCTAATTCTAAATAATAGGTTCTATTACTATCATTTTATAGCTGAGGATACTAGCTTTTAGAATGAGAATATGATTTACCAAGGTCATAGCGCTATTTTGGCCGAGTTGGGATTTGGCCCTCATCTTCTGACCCTAAGTCCAGTACACTTGCCCCTGATAGCAGGGAAGACCTTGGAGATGTTCTGAAACAATGCCACAAATCATAAGGCCATATTGCTTTGATGTTTGTCCTTCTGAAAAGAGATTCAGGGGTTCCCTCAGCTGTCATTCATTTGCACCTATGTTATACACTTGCTTTGTCAGGCTACTAAAAAAAACAAAACAAAAATCTAAATCACACTGAAGTAAACTTGAGCATGACTTTACCAATTAATTATACCTATCAAATTTCAGGTAGACTATTTTGATAGCACTGAGTTTGGTGGGGTAGATATAAACAAACCACAACACATGTTCTCCCACCCCCACACATTTTAAATATAGTCTAGGAAATTATACAGCACACTTTTAAACAGTCAGGGGAAAAATGTTACCATATATGATAAAAAAAAAAAACTCAACTGTGTAGATTTGTACCAAGAAGAGCTATGGACAGCAGAGAAAATTGAAATGCTTAAGACTTAATGATTTATTCTGTAATCTCTATTTCCTATAAAAGTATGACCTTTGATAAAACTACTAGGAAAAAAGAGGGAACCAAAAGCATCTTAGAAACACCATGAATAATGTTTCCCTGTGAATGATGGTTCCGGTGTCATTGCTGCAAACTCAGCCAAATGACAGGTTTTCCTGAGGGACAGATAAAGAATAACCCCATTCCCCCAACCATGCAGCAAGAACAAACCATAAAAAAATGAACAGATAGGCTTACATATGAGAGAAAGTGTGCTGCCTGAGCAGGGAGAGAGCCTGCTCGAACAGAATCAGAAGAAACAAAGCAGGCAAAGTGTTAGAAGCAGCAATAATTGGGCAAATACAAGTCCAGAAGGCATAGTGGTTTTAAATCACAGCCTCATATTCTATACTCTTCCTCCCTATTTTCACTTCCCTTGAACTTGGCAGGCCTGTGACCACTTCCACCAGTAGAATATGGCAGAAAGGATGCTTTGTGACTTCCAAGACTGGGTCATAAAGACAATGCTCAAACACATGTTCTTGGAGCCCTGAGCTGCCATGCTAGATGAGTATCAGGTAGGCTCTCCAGAGGAGAGGAAGCTGTGTCCAGGCTTTCTGCCATTTCAGCCCTGGTGGCAGACATACCAGTAAAGAGGTTTCCAAATAAGTCCAACTCCCAACCATTCAAATAACTCCCAATGAGTCTTCCCAGATGGCCCCAGACATCACAGAGAGAAAACTTCTGCAGTCTGTGTCCTAATTTCTGACTGATGAAATACCCTAGCAAATTAAAATGGTCATCATTTTAAGTCACTAAGTTTTGAGGCTGTTTGTTATGCAGCAATAATCAGAATAGGCTAAAAACAAAAGTCAAAGGTTGGGGGGAAGAGGTAGGTTTAGTACAGAGCTGGTACTAAGTTAATGTTAATGGTACAGAGCTAGAGGTAGGATTAAGTGTGACCCAAGAATGCAGCAGAAATGTGAAAGGGAAAACCAATGGTAAGAAACAACATGAGCTTCTGAGGACTATTAGTCTATGCTGCAAACCCAATTCTGGGTGCCCACAACACATATAAAATCCTATAATTACATTCATTCATGACAGATTATTCTCCAGGAAAATGCCAACTGGCCTTCTATATAAGAGACACAGCTTTCTTTTGCCAGATCCAGTCTCCCTACTTCTTCATCCTGGAGGACCCATCTCCCAAAGCCCAAGACAAATGCTGCCCAAGACAGCAGCTTATGAGGAAACTGAAATTTACCAGCACTGGGGGACCCTTGGCTTCAAGAGCCCCCATGTCCCAGAGTTACTCTACAACTTGAGGGCTCAGTCCATCTAATATCTTGACAAGCACTCCTGCTTGTAATTATCACCCTCGTATCTTAGACCTCAACATCCCACTGAAAGAGATTTACATCCCCTTCACTGCCTGGGCTGGACTCTGCCTCACTTCAGCTTCTGGCTGTCATCCACCAGGCATACCACCTGATCAGATGCTTCCAGAGTCAGACTACAGTGCCCACACCCCTTTAAAGGTCCGCACAGTGGGCAACTGGCTACTCTACTTTGGGGGATTGTTCCTAAGCTCAGTTCACTCTCCAAGCCCCAGTATCAGCTCCTCTTTCTCCCCAGTAGCCCAGCCTGCCTTGTAAGTTAAGCCACCCAGGTTGTGACAGCTCTTGCACAAAGTGCAGCATTCTGACAATAGACTAAACATTGCCCACCTAGATCCACCGTGAAACCTCTTTTCTTTTAAGCACTTCCTCCTGTGACTCCCCAAACACCACTAAGAAGGGGCATAGATGTATACCAGCTCAGTGCTTCCTTGATTTACTCATGGCTGTCTGCAAAGTAAGCCCTCCTCTGTGGGGCTGTTTGTCTAAGTGAGGCATTTAAGTTCAGATTGCCAGTTAATACCTGTGGAGCCAAACCCCAGCTTACTCAGCTCCGAGACAGGCAGAAAGACTTAATGGACCTCAAAGTCTCACAGGTTGGCAGATTAAGCAGAAATTTCCAAAATTTCTGAAGGAAGAACTTCCCTATATCAGTTGTCAGAAGGGGAAACAGAGCTGGAGAATGTGACAGCCTACTGACCCCCCTGCCCAGAAAATCGGGTTGCAAGGTTATGGAGTACACCTCATGGTCACAAGCATCAGCAGATACCTGCCACCAGCCAACGATAAGCATCATCATAGAAACACTGAACAATAGACTCCCTCTCCCAGAAAGAAGGGAGCCCGAGCAGGTCTGAGGGGCTGGGAGGAGAAGTTCTGAGCTTGATTGAGCCCCATTGTTGAGCTGTCTGGGAAGATTGCACAGCTGGGCTAAGTGTTGTATTCAGCAAAACACATGATGGACAGTGCTTTTGTGCCAGGGACACTCCAGTCAGCATAGAGCCTTCGACGGCTGTGAAAATTAAAACCTTTTCAGGCCCTTTCACAACACACCTGATTTCTGTATTAAATTGTAGAATGGATAGGCATTGTGTTGGGTAATTGTCAGCCCTGAATGTCACCACAGGCAACAGGCTCACTCTGATCTTCTCAGATGAGGCAGGAATGCTAGCTTCCCCAATATTCAGGCAGCCCCAGGCATTCGTGATAGCAAGTGGGCCTTGGAAGGAGATGACTGGGTTCTGGTCCTATTAACTCCCAGCCCCAGCCTACCTTGTACTGCATTTCTGACCCCAAGTCACAGGACTAGGCTGGTGGAGAAGCTGCCTGGCTCAACAACAGAACTCTTTGCAGGGAGTGAGCATCAAGCACCAGGCAAGGGAGGAGAGAGGACAGTGTGGTATTACATGATATGTAGGAAACAGCCAGGGTTGCCCTGGGGCCCACATCATCACATCCACAGGGTATATATAATTCACATTCTGATTCTTTTGTGGGAACCTGGAAACACTCTCAGCGGTTAGCATGGTGGGCCAGGTGTTACAGCCGTGGCCTTTCCATGGCAGCTCAAGCTTAGCATAGTCCCAGAGAGATCTGTGTGGTAGACATGGCACTAGGTGGCTTACACACATTAGATAACTCAGTTCTTGGAACCCCCCACAGTAAACCAGTTTACAGAGAAAGACACTGAGTTTCTGAGAAGTTCACTGACACACTCAAGGTCATACAGTTACTTATAGACATGCTATTCAAATCCAGGTCTCTTCAACCCCTCAACAGTGTTTGGTTCACATAAGAAACCAAAGGAAGATGGCAATGCTCAGATCTTGCCTGGTCTCAAAACTACAGTCCAGGCCCATTGGGGACAGAGACACCGAGTGAGCAAGCAGGGAGCCACGTGGGAGGAAGTCTGATCTGACAGTGATTCACTGGGGAGGACAGAGCCCCAACTCCTACAAGTCCCCTGGGGCCCGTTTTATTGACACCATGGATACATCACACTGGGGAAAGCAAGTAACTCGGTTCCCCACCACCACCAACTTCTATCACACCTTCTGCAATATACCACAATACAAGGACGGTCCCTCCTTGGCCCAGAGACCACCCCATCCCCAGAGTGAGCCCTCTTAGCACATCCTCCAGTACCCGGAGCCAGCTAAGGCCAAGAGGCAAGGGCTGGACCCCACTCACCATATGCTTTGGAAAACTCAGGCATTCATGGAAATCCATCAAGGGCCTGGTCCCTCCTCTCACCTTGGCCCCTGGGTGCTCCAAATCAGTATTAAAGAAAAGAAGTAACAGCCCAATTCTTTGAAGACCTTCTCAGAGATGAGACTGATTGGTTCTTCCCTTCTAAATTATCCTTATCTAATTCTCTCTTTTGAGCAGATGTATCTTTGACTCTGAGTTCTCTGAGGGATGCAGTATCTGCCTGTGGCTGCCTTGAGGCTCTCATCCTAGCTGCCTCCTTAGGGCCTGGGATTGGGCTGGGGTAGGGAGTGCTGTCAGTCCCCCGTCTCCTCGGGTAGGGGCAGCAGGAGAACGAGATGAAGTTTCTAATCCCAGATCCTATATAGTCACAGCCAACAAGGGGTCCCTACAAGAGTGAGCCAGCATGGAGTAGCCATAGGAAGTATATTAAAGGCCAGGCCTGGAAATACCATGTATCCCTGTCATCCACATTCTACTTGCCAAAACTCACCTAACTACAAGGGAGACTGAGATGTATCCAAGCTGTGTCCCAGGGGAGGAAAACAAAGAAGGAATGGGAGTCTGTTGAAAACCTAAGATTCTCTGCTATACTTTTCATATCTTAGGTATTTGCTGACCACATGTAATCTGAAAGTTGACATGGACTGACTTCTCCAATACAGATTCCCCTTGGCACAGTACAGCCCGCCCACCCTCCTGGAGTTCTGACACAAACAGAGACATATGGTTCCATGTCCTACTCTGATAGCAGACCAGGCAGGAGAACAGAGGCCCTAAGGGACCCCTCCACACCAAGGCCCATGTTCCAGCAGGCTGCCGATGGGGGCCCCAGAGCTACTGCTGGGTGGAGCGGGCTGCACGATCTCAGAGGCTACCTCGGTGCAGCCAGGAGCTCTGCCCATATGGTCTCAACATGCCAGAGCACTCTCTTCCCTAAGGAAACCCCTTAAACGTGGCCCCACTCTGAGCATCAGCAGGCTTCAGCATTTGTGGGTCAGCCTTGCGATTCAGCCCACATGGCTGTGCAAACTGCAGATGTGAGAGCAAGCAGGATATTTGCCTCATTTTCCAGAAAGAGTTCTATAAGGGGACCACCTCACAGGAAAATGGACTGTGCCGCTGCCCAGTCAGTGGGTGTCATTCCCATCACTGCCGTGGGGGTTCCCATGGGGCCCGCGGTGGGCATGGTCAAATTCCCACCTCCTGTGGGCAATGGGCAAGGAAAGCGATAAAGCAGTAAATGGAAGGAGGGTGGCTCCTTTGAGCTTTGGGAAAGGTGCTGGCCGGGAGCATGGAGAGGACTGGAGGAGTTCGCCGGCCCCTGTGTCAGCTTTTACAGACCTTCCCCTCCCCTACTGGGCTTCCCACCTGTTTGGCTCCGAGGGCCTCCAAAGGCTCTGGGAGGAGGGCGCAGGGGCAGCTGGTCCACCAGGAGATCAGCTTCTTGCAGGGGCACTTACAATCCGGGCAAGCTTGCTGTGAACCAGCATGTGGGGATGGAGTCAGCATTCTTCGACTCTCAAGGCCCAGGGGCATTTCCTTGGCCTACTATGCTACTGTCTTGGGTTCCCCTTTCAAAGGTGGGGTCCCTATTGTTTTTCTCCCTCCTCAGCTAACTCCTATCAAATGAGTTCATCTACCAGGTCTGAAGCTTCCCTGTGACTGGAGCAGTTCGGGTGACAAGAGCTTCTCCTGGGGGGGATGGCTCCTATTTCCATCACCTTCTTCTCAGGGGAACGTGGGGACTCCTGTCCTGATCCCACCCCTCCCTCTGGCACAATGACAGTCACCGGGTATAACTTCTCATTCATAAATAAAATGATTATGATTCAAATTATGAATTTTCTTCATTTGTGTCAAATTCCTCATTTTCTAAATAAATTATAATTGCATTTTTATTCATCTCATACAGGAGTTATTCATGAAAGGTTTTCTTTATTCCATTTATTACAGATTTTTAAAACTTCTATTGTACCCCAGTCAGAAAATGTGCCTTGTACCATTTATACTCTTTGGAACATACCGAGATTTTCTTCGCAGTGTATGCTATCATCCACTTTTGAATCCTTGATTTGATTTATCTCTTAGTCTGCTGAAATACATCTTAGAGCAGTTTTCAGGAAAAATAAGAAAGTGGCATACTTTCTAAATCATTGCATTTCTGAAAGTGTCTTTTTACAGCTTCACACATGAATGACAATTCAGCTGAACATAGAATTCCTGGGTTATGACCTTCTTCATTTAAGCCTCTGGAGATGGCAGTTCTGTGCTGAAGTAAAATTTGAGGTGAGCAGATGTTTCTTCCTTAGTAGGCACCCTGTTCTTCTGTTGAGATGCTTGCAGGATTTTTTTTTTTAACTCTTCCAAATCATGTCATATCTCTTCTTTCATCCTCTGTGGCACCCCTGGTAGCTCTGGAAGCAAAGGACACCTCAGAGGAGGTGAGATGCTGTGTAGAGGTGTGTTGGGGGTTCCCATAGCAGGTATATTGAGAATATGCCCATTATGATTTACTGAGGAAGCACTGGGCACCCACATTGAGTCAGCAGGGAGCCCTTCAGCATCCAAGTTCCCACTTTTGGGAAGTGAAACCCATGAGGTCCTTTTGAATGAAGATGCAGTTTCAATACACCCACATAAAGGAAGTAGAGTCATCAGACTTATTACTTACAGATCCCAGAAAGTGGGAGTGGGGGTAGGGCAGGGCAATGTGCGAGGGAAGGGCAGACCTTTGTCCCAGGTCCCTAGAGAACAGAACAAAGAGCAAGGTAGCAAGCACCTGTTCCTTCTAAAGAGGAAGTCATTAACTTTTCACGGGCTTAACTGTAAGTGGTAATTTTAAAAGGTGCCCCGGGAAAAGCAACGTGGGAATTTATGACAGGCATCCTCAACCCCAGTCCTCATCTACATGTCCCGATGCTCAGAGTGAACAGGGTTATCATACTGCAAAACACTAGGCAGCAACTTGGAAAGACAGGAGTTGTTTATCTCATCATAGGAGGGATGCAGGAAGTGCTGATCAAGCTCTGTGGCTTCTGGGAAGTGCTCTCCAACAGGGATGCAGGGACACCATGCTTTCCATAGTAATTTCCCAAGCTACACCAAATATTATGAACAAGCACAATAACTGAGCCATGTGCTCCTGTACCCTCATTTCCCTTCCATGAGTAGAGCTTTATTATAAATCAATAGGATTTCTACAGCAAGGGCAAAAGTTACATGTGTGGGATTGAGGAAATAATAAGATGAATCCGGAAAAGAATTTTCCTAGCTATATGATATTTTCTCCTCCAGACTCCTTGTCTCAGTGACAAATGCCACTGTTTGCATCCACGCCCTACCTCTTGAGCACAGGAGTTGCCTCTGTCCTTGCCCAAATCTAGCAGGCTCTGTGCCCCATAACAGAACGGAGCCTTTCCCTCTACCCTAAGTCAGTCATACACTAAAAGGTCAAATGGCCGTATTCCCGGACCTGGAAAGTATATCCCAGGAAGAGGATCAGAAGAGAAGATGGCACAATGCTGATGGAGATACTCCTGCTAAAAATGGAATTGGCCTCAGGATACTGGGCAATAGAATGAATCTCCATGATGGTGTGGAGATGTGAGAGCAAGCAGGGCATCTGCCTCATTTTTCCAGAAGGAACTCTACCGGAAGACAGCCTCACAAGGAGGTGGGCCATGCCATCGCCCAGCTCCAGTGGGTACCTTTCCCACGGCTATGCAAATGCTCTGTAATGCACTCCTGGAGCAAGTATGGTGACCTGTTCTAGAGAAAACCCCCATACCTAAGGTGGTGACCTGAGCTTTAGCAGACCTGAACTTGCTATGTGGCCTATCTAGGCTGATGAACAAAAGTGAAAACCTCAGTTAATATCCATGATGGACTAAAAGTTTGCTTACCCCTCAAAATTCATATGTTAAAATCACCAATGTGATGACATTTGGAGGTGAAGACCTAAGGAGATACTTTAGTCATGAGGATAGAACGTGCATGATGTGATTGGTGCCCTTATAAATGAAGAGCCCAGTGCTCTCTGCTCTTTGCCATGTGAAGACACAGCAAGAAGATGGCCATCCATGAACTGAGGAGTGGGCCCTCACCAGACACTGAATCTACCAGCGTCTTGATCTTGAACGCCACAGCCTCCAGAAGTGTGAAATAAATTCCTGTTGTTTAAGCATCCTATCTATGTTACTTTCGTTATAGCAATCCAAACTAAGACAGTATCTCATATATTATCCTGCCACATATTTGTGCCCAGAAAGTACTGCTATGACATACACAGGGAGATGTGCTCCTAAAATTCATCTCTTCCTGAGTGTTGCAGAGACACTAGAACTAAGAGATATTAATATGAAAAATTTAGTTGTCAAATGAGTTTCATTTGGGAAAGCCTATCCTAGAATTCCCAATGCATATTAGTGTTTTAAAGGCTCTGAGTGGGCCTGCAATAAAGAATACTTTATTTAAGCATGGTTCCCAAATCATTTGGCCACAAAGAATCCTTTTCAATTCATACTCTTTAACATCAGACAGACTATGGAACATACTTGGAAAAGTACTGTGCTAAGGAAAATTCCAGATTCAAGGACGTGCCACACTGCCTTCCACCCTCAGCATGGTCTCAGCTAGAAATCAACCAAAAAAAAAAAGCTGAGTATAACCTGTTTATTGAATGAGGTGGACTCAGTGGGGTACAAGAAGAAGGAAATATGCTCCTTCTCATCCTGTCACCTTTTAGCCTGCTCAGCCAAGGCAAACTTGTCTGTCTCTGAATGCAATCCCAGGCAGGTCCCAGACCTCTCTGTCATTCTCAGGTATAAACAAACCATCTAATGTTCAAATTCAAAAAGATCCTATCAGTTTGAATATCAAAACTTTAATCTCTCATTCAATTAAAGACTTCTCTTCCCAAATCACTGCTACAGGGAATGGAAAGAAAGTCTTCAATGGGAAAGGCAGAGCAGTTACGTCTTTTTATTTTTCTTAGACCTTTTTCTTGAGCATTCCCCAGGCTTTTTCATTCTTCCCCCATGCACTACACTAATGGAGGGGAAAGGAGAAGAGGCATGGCAGAAGCAAAGAATTCAACATGTCTGACAGGCCTAGTGCTGTCTCTGGTCCTCTCTGGGTTTTTAGGTGCCCTTAGTCATGGCAGATGCAAATACTGACTCTTCTGTCCTGCTGAGGCACTAGGGGGTTCTTCAGAGACCCCCAATGCCAAAGACATTCTGCCTGCATATAGGTGACATGCATGTCACCACTTCTAGCTAAAAACAGGACTAAACCTTAAGCCTTTGGCATCTGGTAATCCACCAGGGAGGGCTCATTTCTCCCCTCCAGGCCAGTCTCACAGGTGAAGAACCCTTCAAGATGCCTGAAGTCTGTCTGATTGCCAAGAAACCCACATCTGCAGCTCATTCCCACTCCTATCTCCCTTCAGAGCCATCAGAGGTAGACCCCAGAAAGCCTCCCACCTACAAGTAAGCCTTTTCAGGTATGGGTTAGGTTCTCAGTCTCCACGTCCTCCAGAATCCAGGGAACATATTTCATGTTCTCTTTGTGAATTCTCCCTCTCTCAGCTTGATGACAGGGAGGGTCTCCCTTCATCCTCTCACGGGAGTGGATAATGCCAAGGTCATGACAGCCCTCTGTAGGTTGGGCTCCTGGAAATAGACTCTGAAATGAAGATTTGCACCAAGGAAGTTTACTGGGCAGCATAGGCAGGAATGATTCCTGCAAAGTGAGAGAGGACTGACCACGGGAAGAAGCTGAGCTTCCACACAGTTATATCAGCTCTCACCTGATCCCCCAGGTGGCAATAAGCTGGATCAGCCCCTCTCAGACAAGGCAAGGGGCTCACGTCTCTCTACCCCTCCATCAGCCAGCACTACATGCAGGCTGTCCCTAGATTCACACACTTGTGCAATGCAGCTCCCTTGCTCACAGTCACAGAATTCCCAGAAAAGGAAGCTGCTGTGAGTCGCAGGAGCCAGTTCTCCCACCAGCTGGCAGGCTGAGTGCCTCAGTTCCGAAGGGAGTACCTGGGTAATGCACCATGGAACAGTACACTTACAGGGCCCCTAGTCAATGTCAAAGACAGAGAAGAATTTTTTAAATGCATTTTTTACTTTTCAACATTCTCTCCAAAAATGAGAAAGGGAAACATCAGGCATTTGTGAAGCTGGTCAGTCAGCAGCAATGTGATTCCAGAAGGGATAGCGATGTTCTTTCCTGGCTCTGCCCTTTACTGTCTGGGTTCAGCTCATGTTATGCTCTAGTCTTGGTTTCCTTGCCCTTGGTTTCATCGGGAGACAAAAATCACCATGTCTACCTTTTTTTGACTATGGTGAGATACACGTGAGACATCTGATATACATAAAGCAAGAGCTTTGGAAGCTGCTAGAGACATCAGACCTTCTTCGAAGTACTAACATGAGGTTAAAAGATATTCTGCTCAAGCCCCATTAGGGTTAAATAATCCAAGGCTAGTCCTAGGAAATAGTACTAATGAAAGAACTTTTGCAAAGTATGTCCTTATCCCAGGGAAAGTCAGGTACCACCTTGTGGGCTATGGTCAGAACATTTAGGGCTGCATGACAGGAACACACTTGGAATGCCACCAGCCCACAATAAAGGCTGCATCACAGGGAGAGCTGGGATGGAGAACTGCTTCCAGTTCTGCCCTTCACAAAGATGGAAAATTTATAAGTCACTCCCCATGCTGGAATCCATCTACATCTGTAATATGAAAACATTGTCTCAGGACAAGATTTTCAAATTCTTTCAAGAGCAGCACTCTGTTTCCAATTGGAAATTGTTTTCAAACCCTACTATACGGAAGCGTTAAACAGGTTCCTCATGATGTTTAAATGTAGGCTAATAACGGGAAATTTTCAAATTTTATAAAGCAGATTTTAAAAATCTGCTTCTCAGGAGTGGTTTGAGGCATATGAACAAAATGTAATACCATCAACAGCAAACAAAGCAGTCTCCTGGCCACTAAGCATATTAATTCAGTAACTCACTCAGAAAATAGTTCCTGCATGTCTACCAGGTGCCAAGCACAGTAGGGTATTCAATACCGTGCTACCATCTGGATGCCCAGCCTGATCCCTGCCCTTCTAGAATTTACAGTCTATTGAGTGGGCTAGACCATACATGCACAATTACACTGCAGAATAGCAAGTTCTCAGACAGCAGAACTTTAAAGCACATCAGAGATTATGACCCAGGGTTGGCACTGTGGGGGAGTCATGGTTGATGTTCTAGAGAAACTGGATCTAAAGGATGTGTTAGAATTGACCAGTTACCATACACAGAAGACTCTTTCTGGTAGAAAGCTTTGCTTTTCCAGGGGCCCAGAATTGAGAGAGAAGAGAGAGAGAGTGGGAGGAAAAAAAAATACTTATGAAGAACTGAGTAAAGATTAGTTTCAATGTAGAAGAAGAAACAACTGAAAATAGGAGATGTAACCATAGAATTACCATTTGGCTAGACTGCAAAAGGTCATTTATGAAATAGTAAGGAAACTGGGCTTTACAAAAGTGCTATGAAAAACCATTGATGGATTTTAAGCAAAGTGTAAGTGACTTCTCAGGGTACCTCCAATACTAATGCTTCTAATAAGACTTTGTTAAGCCCAACCAATAAATTCTTACACATTAATTGAGCCATTCAACAAATATTTGCAAAATGTAATTAAACGGTGATTAAATCATGAAGACTTAACAGAACTTCTTTTGAAAAAAGTCAAAGATAAAGGTAAGCCTATTTCTGGCAGAAAGACCAATTTATATTCTCAAGGGACATCATCTCATATCCAATGGGGAAGAAAAGAAAAGAGAAGTTTCTGAAGGGTACAGCCAAAGAGAAGGAGGCGGCTGCCACCTAAAACAATGCAGGTTAAGACTGGGACATTTTGGGGCTGAGAGACAAAAGACAGCAGAAGAACAAAGCATTCAAGAGATTAATTGGGACCCCTCAGAACCTATTTGCCACATATACAGAAACATGTCTATCAAAGGAAATTGTAGGGAGTTGTCACGCAACTGTTATTGACAAGATGGTAGCCTCAATGGCATGCTTTGCAACCCTCAGCTCAGCATTCTGAGAAGAGGGGATGGAAGGGCCCAGGTGAGTGTGTCCTGCGGACTTAGTTTAGAAAGGCTGATCCCAAGCCTCACCGCTATTGGTCTTCCAAGCCTACCTGTCTCCAGGTTTTCCCCTCCCATCATCCTGGCATGACTAGTCATGTTTCCTCCCTCTTCCTCTAGGTACACCCTGAAAGGTGTGAGCCTCCTTCATGGACAACCTTAAGTCCACTTAGTCCTTCTTCTCAAAGATAAGCTAAGCACTGATGTTCACCAAGCTCCCCAGGCAGTTCCCTCTGTGTGCTGTCTTCTCTCCCCACTTGAATTGTCCTAATAGCCACCTCTGTGCCCGATTGGTTGAACAAGCACCCAGACAACACAGTTGTCCCGACCCTCCATCACGTCAGATCTCTGATTTCCAATGACACCAACACAAAGGATGCTGATGATCCCACTCCTCCTGGAAGACAGGGCCAAAAAGCCTACTCATCAAGCCTGCTTTTCACCCCTAAAATGGACATGCTTTTCACCCTTAAAATGGACCCCTACAGTGACTTACAGGCGTGAAGTGGCTCCACAGATAGGAAGGCAAATATACAGAGCAAGGCCCACTCTGGCCTGCTCCCCTCCTGATGTGGACCTACAAATGCAGGCAAATGAATCTTACTACATTGATGGACAGTGACTGCATTGGGGTATGGGGGGGAACACGATAATATGGGTGAATGTAATAACCACATTATTTTTTCATGTGAAACCTTCGTAAGAATGTATATCAATAATACCTTAATTTTTAAAAATGCAGGCAAATGAAATCTGTCTAAACTCTAAATCAATCTAAGAGTCTCTCTGATCCCAGCCCAGGCTGTACCCAAATTAAGAGCCTCAGAGAACAAGAAGCTGTCCACTGCAGAAATGCCCACAGCCACCAAGCCGAGCCAGAAGTTTGTCTCCTCCGAATCTGGAGTGTCTGGGAGTACAAAGGTAGTATCATCTCTAACCCGGCTCACAGACTGACTTGCGAATATGCCTTGTCATGACTCTGCAAGCTCCCCCTGGAATTCAGAGTGATTTCTTTGTGTTCTTGCTGAGTGTTCACTTGGATATTGGCTCTATTCCCTGGATTCCCAGTCAGACCCAGGCAGCCATGCTGCAGTGTTTCTGCCTCAACAGCAAGCAAAGCAGTCTCATGGCCACTTGCATCAATCATGCCTAAAACCTGATAGCCAGAGTACAATCCTGCACATGAAAGAGATGCCCCAGCCCAGCCTGATTTTCCACCTTTCATACCCTCTTGCCAGAGCCTATAAGGCTGGGGTGGGACAGAAGTGGATTCTCTCACTGGTCTGGTCTGCTTAGCAGAAGTAAATCTGCTTCTCAGAAGTGGTTTGAGGCATTTGAACAAAATGTAAGACCATTTCCAGATGGTGTCTTTGTCGGGCCCAAATCCAGGAGAAACACTCTGCCAGGAATCCCCCTGCTATATCTTTATTATTTCCAGATACTTGGAATAGCACCATCAACTTGAGAAGCCCACTCTCACATTGACTAAGAGAGAATGGTACTTATCCCAATGTGCCTATCACTCTTTGATCATGTGCATAACTACAAAGAAACATGAATAAACAGAAACAAAAATACTGACCTCAATTACAAAATTTCATTTAGAAACAACAATATTCAAAAAAGGCAGGAAAGGTGCTGAATGAAACCCCAACAGCAAAATGGATCTCCCACCAAAAATTAAGACTAAAACAAAGTTATCGTATGTAATCATGTATTATGAGATCCTAAAAGAGACATTGCAACCATAAACCCAGAAGAATGTAAAAACCATTTGGTAAAATAAGAATTAGAAGCAATAAATAGATTTAGAACTACAGCCACAGATAATTTATCAGATTACTGGAATAGAATGTCAACTCAAACAGAATAATAAATTATGAGAGAGAAAAGAAAATAAGAAAAGATTAATATTAAGAGGAATTCTTGAATAATTCAATTATCAAAAAGGTCAGTGGGAATAGAATCAATATTGAAGATGTAATTGAAGAAAATCCTAAGAAATTAAAAAATAATATTGAAAATTAAAGTGATTTACTGGACTCTAATCATTATAAGATTCTTCTCTATAACAATGAATAAACCAATATTATAATGTCAAGTCAAACTTTCATTTATGTGTAGCAGTATTAAAGACATTCTTTACAGGATAACATTTATAAAATCAAAGGAACAATTCTCAGTAATAACCCTGGTAACTAATACTCACTGAGTAGCCCTATCTGCCCTAGTCTGCACCAGTTATTTTCATGTTTTAGCCCATTCTATCTTCACAATCTATACTATTATTATCACCACCCTGAATTTACAAATAAGGAGACTAGGACACAGAGAGGTTAAATAATCTCCCCGATGAGATAGAGCAAATTAGAGATGAAGCCAGGATTCAAACCTAGTCATCAAACTCAAATTCCAAACTCTTAACCACTGTGCTCTAGCAAATCTAAAGGTGGACAGGATTAAATCTACCAGCACAGTGATTGTTATGGGTTCAGGTTGACAGTGAGACTTAGGAGACACAATAGGCTTTCTTCTAATACCAGGTTGACTTAGGTTTATTGACAGACACAGGAAAGGAAATGCAGCAGGTACTCATCTTTAACTCATAATGAGGCCAGGCAGCTACCTTTACATCTCACCTACATGGCACAGGACAAGGGCTGAAGCTGTGTGGAAATCATCTTGATGCAAAGAAGCTGCAGCTTCAGTTTCTCACCAATCTTTCTAGTCACATAGGGGTAAGGTCTGCATGCTAACCCACAGGTATGCCAGGCCCAGCAGTTACCCATAGCTGACAAGACAGATACAACATTCCTCATCTGTACTATGTAATTTCTAAGAGAATCAGGCTGGGAGAAGACAAGCTCAGAGGTCATTCTCCCAAGCAGGCATGGACTACCCCAGGCCTGATATAAGCTCTTTACTTATAGCTACATACTTTGTCTAAGGAACTTTGGAGCTTCCTGTAAAACATTTTTTTGTTCAGTGTTCTCACATCATATGAATCCATTTCTTACTTCAAATGCAAAATACCAAAGAAAAAGAACAGGAAGAAGAACCAGGTGTCCATTCTAATTTTACATACCAAATCCTCTCTCTAATAGCATTAGTAGGAATTCTATCTAGAGTGCTTTTGTTTTTTCAGTTTTTGTTTTTAATTCTGCACTGCTTGGAAAAAGATCAGCACCTGAAAGGACTGAGGCTCTTGAGTCACTAGGTCAGAACAAGAGACCAAAGCGGGGAACCAGCAGGCCCAGCCCACCAGCTCACCAAGAGACAAGTTCTGATTTGACGAAATGAAACCATACCAGAAATATTCCAGACACTACAAAGGTCTCCCTAAAAACCCAAGGGAAGTGATAAGAAGTGTTCTTAGAAAGTCAACAAAAATTAATCAAACTGACGAGTTTATACATGGATCATTGTGTATTTATTTCAAAGTGGTCTCTGAAGGTGTTTCAGAAGTCCTGGACACTTCCAGAGAAAATCAACACAAGTTGCCTGGAGTGAAAAGGAAAAGAAACAAAAAGAACTCTTTTGTATTTCCGGTGGTGACCAGGAAGGAGCAGCATGGGACATGCACAGGTTGGAGATCCCTGCTGTTGACCTGTTAGCTCCTACTGTGAGGGCCACTCTCCTCCAGGGGACAATTCTAGGTCAAGGAACAGCATATGGACTTTCAGCCATGGCATATGAATGGGGTAAAACAGAGAGATGACTGAGTAGGTAAATCAACAGCATGCACCTACTCAGAACCCTCTTGGTCAAGTAATGTACTTGCTATTATTTGATTCTTTATAGCTGGGTTCATCAAACTGGTCCACAGGCCAAACCCAGTCCTTCACCTGTTTAAAGAAAGTTTCATTGGAATACAGCCAAGACTGGCTTTATGTGCAGTTACAGAGAGTCCCATACTTAGAAGGGCCCCATGTCTGGTTTTATGCACTGTTGCTGACTTTTTGAAATTGTTAATTTTTTAACAAGAAGCCCTGCATTTTCATTTTGTATAGTGGGTCCTGAACACAACTCTGCCCATTTGTTTATATATAATCTATGGCTGTTTTTGTACTACAATGGCAGGGTTGGATAGTTGGTCTGCAAAGCCAAAAATATTTACCACTTGGCCCCTGGCAGAGAAAGTTTGCCACCCTGCTTTAGAGGATACTGCATTATGGTGCACACCATGAATGGAATGCAGGTGGGAGCATGGTTGTGCTGTAATGGAGAGATTTCGAAGCTTAGATTAAGATGAACACAGAGGCAGGTCTGGGTTTACCTTTCATAGGCTCATTGGTTCAACTTTACCTCATTTCTTAAATGAACTTCTGTCATTATTATGTAAAATTTTTGTCCTGTCTTACTAGAGTTAAAATTATCTTCACAACTCTTATTTTTTGTATAAGAAATTTTAGACCTATATAAAGATAAAAGAGATGGCATAATAAAAATTCATGAACTTGTTATTAAAGGTTAAAAATAAGAAAACCTAGCTGGTTGCTCATCAGCACATCTCTGGAGATCCTAGAGATAGCACATCATGGTGTGCACCGTAATGCAGTATCCAATGCCTTGGAATATTCTTCTGAAAGAAGGGTGACTAACTTATTGGCTGACTCTTTATCATCGTCTGTTGAGTTTTCTTTTTTGCTTAAAGCTGCCCCTTACTTCCAGGTTGTGTCAACCCACTCTCTGAGAAGCCACCTCTGTATCTTGTCAAGTTGGATATGACATTGGCAATGCTATGGCAATATTGGAATGCTGGAGCCAGCCTTTTCTTCCAGGTGCAGAGCCAATCTGGGGCCTCAGGAAATAAAGTGCTATAGACAATTTAACAATATTAGTCTTTCAATCCCTGAAAATTGGATGTTTTCCATTTATTTGTGTCTCCTTCAATTTCTTCCATCATTATTTTGTAGATTTCAGTGTTTAAGTCTTTTACTTCCTTGATTAAGTTCATTTTTAGGTATTTTATTCTTTTGATGCTATTGTAAATGGGATTTGTACTCTTAATTTCCATTTAGGATGGTTCATTATTAGTGCATAGAAAATGCAACTGATTTTCATGTGTTGATTTTGTATCCTACAACTTAACTGAAATCAAAAATATTTTAGGTTTTACAGGCTACCTGCAAATTGACAAATGTTACATACCACACTAAGGAGTGGAGGACAAAAATCCCATGATCATCTCGAAAGATACAGAAAAAGCACTTGACAAAATTCAACACACAATCATAAAACAGTGTTCAGTAAACTATGTATAGAAGGAATATACCTCAACATAAAAAAGTCTATTTTAACAAGACAGCAGCTAACATCATACTCAGTGGTGAAAAGTTGAGAGCTCTTCCTCTGAAATCAAGAGCAAGGCAAGGATGCCTGTTCTTGCCACTTCTATTTAACATGGTACTGAAGGTCCTAGCCAGAGCAATTAAGCAAGAAAAATTAATGAAAGAATCCAAAATCAGAAAGGAAGTAAAATGATCTCCAATAGCAGATGATATAATCCTATAACAGATGTAGAGAGGATTTGGTATGTAAAATTGACTTTTAATTAATAAAATCTTAAAGAGTTAAGAAATATCCCCTTGAATTTTGACAATCCAAACTTCAAAGACCCACTGTGTATTTCTAATTTAAAGAAGAAGAAAAAGGAGTTTTATAGCTTATTTTTTGACATCTTGATGCCCTTTCTCTGCTTAAAATATTAAATGTTTTCTTGCAGCCCTAGTGGGAAAACAGGGACTTCTTGTTGATACAAACTTTCTGCAATTACAGCTGCATATTAACCAAAAGTCTGAACTCTGGACTTGAGATCTGAGTGACTATGGAGTATTTCAGAAAGACGCAGAACAGCACACTTTCACAGGATTCTTTTGTGATCCAGGATGGATGCTCTAGTACCTGCCCTACCCACCACTACCACCACACCTATACATGTGTATTCAGTCTCTAGAAGCCAGAAAGTAGGAGTAAGACTTGTACCAAATTGAAGCAAGGTAACCAGATAGCACGGGGGTTTCTAGAAGCAAAAGTTGGGTGCCGGTGAGGATGCTAGAGGGAAAAAAGTAGGCACATGCTCCATTATTACCAAATAATCAAGTTCTAAGGTGGTTATGATTTGTGACTCAGTTTGTTAGAAGGAAGGGTCCCTAGATACTTCACCCAAGGTAGCTAGGCCATTTTACTGAGGATTTAAGCTCAAGCAGGATCTTAAATTCTGAGCTATTGTTCAGGAGCAAAGTTTATGTTATAGCAGCATGAGGTTTCATCATAAATGCTAATTCTAACTGAAATCCATCAACATTCCCCTCACCCATAATATCTAAAACTCAGGGATGAAATGATATAAGGGAGGAGTCAGCGAATGTTTTCTACAAAAGACAGGTAGTAAATCTTTTAGGCTTTACAGGCCAAAAGGTCTCTGTTGGAATTACTCAGTTCTGTCCTTGTAACATGAAAGCAGCTATAGACAATCTGTAAATGAATAAGGATGGCTGTGGTCCAATAAAACACTTATTTTTTAAAGTAGGCAGCTACCAAAATTTGGCCCATGAGGCATAGTTTGTTGACCCCAATATAAGGTGTAAACATAAACTTCACAAATCTTAGAGCTGCCCTTGTGGCAAGGCTATCCTTTTTTTGACTGTGAATGTGGCCAAGTGTCTCATCCAAAAGATGTGTTGCCTTATGGATCCTCCCCAACTTGGTCCTGAGTCCCCTCCTCTTCTTCCCCATCCTATACAAATTCTTTGTGCTATCAATCTGAACTCATCAAGCAAAAGAGTGCTGTCCCCAGGCTAATAGCTGTCCCATCTCTCGATGGTGGTAGCCAGACCTGCTCTGGTCCAGCAACTACTTCTCCCATTCCCAGCAAGGACTGATAACAGGAGGGGGCCTTTGCGCAAAGAGTGGGCTCAGCAAGCTCAGGAGGAAATGATTTTCTCTTTCAGTAGATTAAAAAAAAAAAAAGGTTAAAAATGCCAATGTTGTGTTTGCATTATAATTATTCTATTAATCCTGACCTTGAAAACTGAAAATCAACTACCATATAATCATAGCATAATTGTCTGGTAATGTATGTCCTTGAAACTAGAACACTGGAATCAGTTTTTCAGAGCTGGAATTCACACAGTAATTAATCTTAAATGTGTGGAACTCAAACATGGCAAATACATGTTCCTTAGTCAACTCTGGATGACGATGTCTGATATTAAAGTGTCTGATATATCTGGGCCACAGGTTTACAGTGAAGGAAAGTAAATATGTACTTAAAGATACATTCATAACAGGCAACATTTCCTGACAGCTGTAAAACTGGTATGATGGAATTTAGATAGAAGCCTTTCCTGTTTTGTCTACTATGGGCAGCAAATTAATGGATCTATTAAGTATAGAAGCCAATCAGATAATTAGTTGTCTGTAGCAATACTGAAAGACTTTATGGAGGCAATAACAGCATCAATTACCCAAGACATGGATGGCATTCTGTCAACTTGTGTAGAATGGCATATAAGAGCCAGTCGGTGGTATCTTGTTCTGGGTGCTCAGTCTGTTTGAAGCAGGCAGTTAAAAGGTGCATGGGGGATGAAGGAGGAAAGTGAAGGTCCCAAGGAAAGGGATATACCCAGCCAGCAAAGTGGAACAGACAGGGGGTGGGGAGGTTGATAGAGCCCAACCAGGACACTGGAGTACAAAAGAAAGGAGTCTGCATATTGCAGATCAATACTTCTCTACTGTCTGTGTAGCAAATCACCCGGGGTCTTATTAATGTACAGATTCTGATTCAGTAGGTCTGGAGTGGAGGCCAAGACATTGCTTTTCTTACAACACCTGGGAGTGATGCAGGTGCTGCTGGCCCCAGGACTCACCTAGTGCACCTGAGTAGCAAGGCTGTAAGTCTTAAGGAGTTACTGTTGGAAAGAAATGGGTGGAGGATAAACCCAGCTCTTATGGCTACTCCCTCCAACTTTCTTATTACACAGATGAAGAAATGGAAACCAGGAAAGTAATGTGTTTTGCCCAGAATTATGCTATAGATAAAGCCTTTTGACTCCTATTTAATGCACTTTACCTCTCTATAAAATTTCTACAAAGGACCCAGAGATAAGCAGTAGCTGAGTTTTTAAGTTTTTTTTCAAATTGAGGTACATACAATAAAATGCTTAGTGTACATCTCAATGTACAACTTAATTTTGGCCTGTGTATATGCTCATCAATATTTCTCTTATATTTTATTGTGAAGAGATATTTCCAAATTAGTATCCTTTCTCTTATTAATGACAATTTCATAGCAATCCTATAACAGTTCATTTATTCCCCAGTTGAAGCCAGGACTGTGCCAGGAAGCAGAGGTCAGCTTCACAGCAGATCGTTAAATTTCTTATATTTTGAATATGTTTATACATAGAGATTCTTTGATTTCAAATAATCCTAAAAGCTATACTCTAAAGAATTGTGTTTTTGAAAATATGACAGATTTTTAATCTGGAAAACAATAAACAAAATTCGTGGATTCCAATAAATTTCCTTCAAAAAATGATAAAATAGTTACTTTATCACCATGTACCTAGAAAAATTTCCAAGTTAGCATTTGTAATTATGGTCTCAGCTAGTCTAGCCAACCCAATTTCCTAGTCTCCTTCCAGCTTTTATTCAAAGTTGAATATCCCTACAAACATATGAGTCATGTAGTATTATAACCTAACCTTAAAAGCCTTTGGGAAAAGGGCATGTTACATTTCTGAGCTTGTTTTGTTCTTACTGTCCCCTGACATTCAGGATAAGGGGCAACTGGTCC
Organism: Manis javanica; assembly: GCF_040802235.1. Taxonomy (NCBI): domain Eukaryota; kingdom Metazoa; phylum Chordata; class Mammalia; order Pholidota; family Manidae; genus Manis; species Manis javanica. Next base: position 69,759,541 of record NC_133162.1, read on the forward strand.
ATTCAGAGATTCCTTAGGCAGTCAAAAAGCTGAGAGCCTAAGCTCAGCTAATGCTCACATTCAGTTTACTAAGTGCTTTGCCTCTCTGGCCAAATTGAACTCTATCTGGAAGACTGGAGAGTAATGAATGCTTCACCCTATACCCCAGCATTCTGCCTATGTGCCCAGATCAGCCAGGGAGACTTCCATCACTAAGCCTCACAGACTCTTCATAAAGGTATTTCATTATCATTTCCTGACAGCCCCTCTGGGGTTTTGCACTTAGATATCTGCCTGGCAGCCAGTTCTGGAATGTCTGATGGGGGCTCTGTTTCTGGCTGTCCTCCAAAAGGGCAGACCTGGGAATTTGTAGCCATACATTTAAATAGCTTATTTAGCTATGCACGTTCCACATTAATTGCTCCTGCCTTCAGTTGGATTTGTGCTTGGTAATTTTCTCCTTACACAGAGAGTACAGATAAAATTTGATGGGCCATGCTGGCCCTGGGCTGGACAACTGCAGATGACAGTAAGTGCAGAGGGGAGAAAGGGATTCCATAAGTCATAGGAAGCTGGAGGGGCTCTGTGTTCCAGAGCTTGGTGACTGGGCTTGCTGATGATCCATGATTCATGCCTCTTCCTCTCAGCCTCTTCCCCTTATTTTCTCAACAGGAGACAGCAGGACCTACCAAGCAAAGGATGACCTTTCAGAAGCTTGCTTAATGATTCCCGATGTGGGGGGGGGGGGGCGCAGGATAACTGTTTTCTATTACTTTCCCTATACATTTCCCAACCTTCAACAGATGGTTGAAGACATCATCAGGGCATTTCACCAATTCTGGGATTTTGCTTTCTGCATGCACTGTAAGCATTTTTAGAAGAGCAGGCCAGGAAGAGTATTTTCCATTGAGATGGCTTGCATAAAACAGGAGTTCATATATAACAGAAAATGCGTTCCTCCTTCATACCATGTTCTGGTTCAACAAAGTTTTAGAGTTTCTGTTCTATCTGTTCTGTGTTTGGCCAGCCCACCCATAACTGTCTGCAGTGCTCACCACATCTATTCACCAGACAGGTGCAGAGTGACTCCCCAGAGAACATTTTGGCCATGATGGTGTCAGTGCTCTAATCACCAGTGGCAATGCCAGGCACTGAGGAATGCAAATCGTCACCAGGGGAGAGGCCACATAATGGCTCTGGGCTTGGGCTTATAAGCTGCTGCAGGTAGCTTTTTTGGATGCTAAGTGATTATGACTAGGGGACGATGCTGAGATTTATTAACAGTAAGCCTTGGCCTGATACCACTGTCACACTGCATTAGAGAAAGCTGTGGCTTGCCTTGATCATTCAGCCTGAGCTGTAACCACCACCTTGCTGCCACTCACGGAGCTGTGGTGCTGTTTAGCTCTGCTTGCATCTGTCAGGATGGCAGACTCAAGGATGACACAGCTCTCCATGTGGCAGTGCCCTGGTGAGCCTTGAAACTTGCCTTCTTCTGCCTTCTCAGCATGGAAAATCCATACCCACCCTCCAGATCTGCTCAAAGATAACATATTTTGTAAGACTATCTTTGATATCCTTTACCTGTAATGATTTTTATTACATTATAATCAGTATTTTACATGCCTATTATCTAAGATACATTGGGTCTTCCTAGTCTGAGTTTCTAATTCCCAGCATATATTATTTGTTGATACTTAAAGAGGAAGGAAAGGTGTTCATTAATGTGTTACTTAGAAAGATGATACAGAAAGACAAGTTATATCTTTTATATCCTTTATGTGGGTAGATATTCCATATTGCTAAGGTGAACAGGTGTCCAAACTTTTGGGGGAATATAACTTCCTTTGGATGGCAAGTGGAACATCCAACAAGTTGGGCAACTGCCCCATGTGTATTAAAGCTGGGTGTTTTATTAGTAAATTACACTTGCCCCACAAATCCAAGGCTCTCAGCCAACTCCAGGCCTACCATGGATAAACGGTCACTGGTATATTACCCTCCCCAATGAGCCAGGATGCACTCCTGTTTAAGTCTGGGTCAAAGGGAGGCTGCCTGGGAGATAAGCACAGCAGTGTATGATCGTCAGACTTCAGATCAGGCAGATCTGGATGGAAGAGAATAAAGTACTCAACATATCTGCTAGAGACAGGTTTTTAAGGAAGTCAAGTTCAGTTTTTCCCTTCAATTATCCAACTCGTTTACCCACAAAGAGAAAGCTGAAAGGTTGTTAAGATAAAGACTGGGATTTACTCTCTTGCTGGAGAATGACAGTTTTAGTGCCTGTGGATGAAGCGTTAGTTAATCTGCCAAATGATACCTAACACCTTTCATTTTCATACTTCCCCAACACATGCACATGTGTGCACACATGCATACATGTTACCTCCCACAAGGGAAAGCTGAGAGTAAAAGCATGAGAACATGCATAGGAATTGGATTAGAAAGAAATGTTGGGAGAGGTCAGCAGGGCAGAACATATCATACACAAGTCCTTCAAAAGACCCAGTCTCCCCACTGTGCATTTGGCCCCAGATGACCAGGGGATCTCTAGTTAACCCTGCTTTGAGATCCACTTTCTCTGTGGAACTTGATCTTTACATTCCTGAACACTATAACCAGAATATTATATTTACTAGAGTCTCTGTCCTGACCTATAACATAAGACCAACACCCTTAAGCTCTCTGTGTCTCAGTTTGATTATAAGAGAAATGGAGTTTTCATTTCATCTGCTGACATGACAAATACAAGTAGGAAACTGACAACTAACACATAATAGGTGTACAATAAATACCAATGACCCCCAGTCCCTCCAGTGGTAGGCTCCTCTATTTAATGTCTTGTTAGCATCTTTATCTTGCATCTATACTCACTGATGAAATGAGCAGACAGCCCTGGTATTTGGCTGAGCCAATGACATGCAGAAGCCCCAACACCTCCTCCTCCTCATGTGCATAACTGTCGCAGGCTGTGCAGGCGGCACTGCATTTTAGAAGGCAAAAAGAATTTGATTTCATCCTCCTTAAGTGAGATAAAACGTGAAGAATGAACTGGATAAATAATTTCTTGAAGGTCATTTCCCTTGTAGGTATTGCTTATTTAGATCTCTTTTTAAGGCACAGAAACTAATCTCTGCTTTGTTAAGATTTTTTTCTCTTGCACATTTAATGTGAAATACACAGTAGATTGATGATGTTGGTATTTGTACATATGGGTGGTCGATAGAGGCAACAGGTTAGAAAAAAATAAAAAATAATTCTTTCCTGGAGGAAGTAACCCATTAATACTACATCAGTAGCTGCTAGGTCAACCCTGAATTGGTTTTTGTGTAGTCAATGGTTCTCTATTCTTACATTAATAGTTGAGAAACAATGAGTACTGGCAACATACCAAAATTATACAGCCACCAGCTATGTCTAATGATGCAAGTATCTCTCAGAGCAAAGAAGACTTAGAAGACAAGGATATATGTCCTTTGAAAGAAGGAGAACTTAAAAAAGAGAATGTAAAATCTCTTAACAGGGCAATTTGAACACATATAACTATATTTCTTCTTTTTTGTTGCACCCTTCAGTTCTCATTACATGACTGAAGCCTGTAAAACTACAGGAAAACTTGGTATCAGTGGTGGAAACAGAAAAACAAGGACATTCTTGTGTTAGAGACAGTTAAGAACTTCAATAAGACATCCTATAGAATGGTCTGGATTGAAGTAAGGTTAAAGACCTGTTCCTTCCCATAAACTACCCATAAAATTAGAAAGAGACCCAAAAGGGACCCCTCAGATATCCCAAGTGGGAGATGCATGGGAAGAAAGTGCAACTGGGCCTTGGGATAGTTGACAGAAAAAATAGTTTATAGGAGCATCGCCAGGAAGGGAAGAAAGACCTGGTAAGGCTTGAGCAGTCAGACCAGCACACCCACAGCTTCAAATACAGTGTAGGGACTGCACTGTCCTCCAAGAGATGGTCACACCTAAACCCCATCCCAGGATCAACTACATAATTCATGGGGTGCAAAGCAAAATGAAAATGCAAGGCTTCTTGTTCAAAAAGTATGTAAAAGTTCAAGACAGCAATAGCAGAGCATTACACCAAGCAGGGACCCCTCTCCAGCATGGTTCCCTATGGGACTACACAGGTGATATGTCCATGAACCTGGGCCTGCCTCTTCCTTACACCTGTTTACCTGAGTGACGATGTAAAATACCATCCTCTCGGTCATCCAACACCAAACAGTTCATCACTGTAATATTCATCTGGGTGTCCTCCACTCTGAGCCACCCTACCTTTGGACTGTACTTGCAGGAACACAGCCTGTGGCCAGAAAACCCCCATTCCTCCCCTTCTCCTCTCACCTAGCTCTCCCCTGAATGCTTACCAACCTGATGTTTTTGCCTTTTCAGTTGACCTCTCTTGGTGAGAGATCCCACCCCATCCTGTGCTACCAAATAGCTCCTCCCCAACCCTGCTCATAGGTTATGTCCTCTCAAATTTATAACTACCTGGCCTCCAATAGATGGTCATACCCTGCACTCACTCTGGACTTCTAGAGTCAAAGGCTATCTTTCCACTTCTGGCATCCTCTTGACAAATCTAACATCCCTGTGGATAGCCCACCCCAACCAAACCTGGCCTTGCTGATGAGCTCCTTGACCCTACACCATCCCCCAGTCCATCCCAGCACCCTCCCCCAACCCACAGGCATTCCTTCAATAGAAAACACACCACAAAATCTCAATTTCAGGTATTCCTCTCTTCCAGTTACTTTAGCACCCCCAGTAAAGCAATGATTTATCCTCATCAAGCCTTCTGATGCACTGACGCCCTGTTGCATTATCCATTTCTCCCCTGCTGTCTTTACTTTTTCTTAGGCCAATTTAGATTCCATAATTCATCATTATAATTGCCTCCTTGCAGAGTCCTCATCTCCTCTGCTTTTCTTCCCCCTTTATATTCATGTGGGAAAACTATACCTCTCTGCCCGCTCAGTGTCAGCTTGAGTCAGGAATTCAAAGGGGATCCTCATGAGTGAAGAGTCAAAATAATAAAATGATGACCACACCTTGGCTATCCCAGTAGCTTCTTTTGTTTTGTTTTTTAATTTCATAGCTAAATAACAAAATTATAAGCACTCTACAAGACAGAGAACACTACTTCAAAGGAACAGAAATCAGACTGGATGATATCATTGTCCCTAAAACCCTAAAATCAATTTTTTTTACATGATTTTAAGAGTAAAGATTGTGGCCTCAGAATTCTGATCCTTACAAGCTCTCACTTGTGTACAAGGACAGTAGAAGCCTTCTCAGCTCTTCCAAGTATGTTCACCCTGTGTATCATACTCCTGAAAATAGACATGTTCCACATTGCCAAAAGATGAATCAAAACCAGAAAATCAAAAATGAGGAAGTCACGGCATAAAAGAAAAAAATGAGCAAAACAAATTGTCCAAATAACTTGTTAGTATGGTTATAAAACTTCCTGTAAATGTCAAAAATGAATTTTCTTCCAGGAATTAAATGTAAAATGCTTAGACCAGTGTCTGGAGTAGAATTGGCTATTATCATTATATAGAAATAAATTTGTTAATGCATCTTGATCTAATGTGCCAAACTCTAAGAACAAATTCAAGGAAATGTGATGGGGAAGGGAAGCATGGAGTGAAAACACAGAAAAGAAATAAAATCATATTAAATGTTTCATCCTATGCCAGATTATATGAGAAAAAATACCATTTTGTTGCTGAAGCTAATAATTAGAAGATGTATGAATATGTGTGCACACATGTGTGTGTGTTGTTTCACTTAATGCTGTGGTCCTCATTCTAGGAGTGTACATCCTATTTATCCAGCAAAATGTTGCTTTGTTTTGTTTTCTAAATATTCAGGGCCCTATATGGAGTGATGAAATGCAGTGGTCCTATGTACAGCCATGTGCAGGTCACACAGCCCAACAATTCTCTCAACATGAGTTAAACTTTGTAGCCCCAGAGAAGGAAAATAGTCCTCCTTATAAATGGGAGCAGGCCACCCAGGGCCTGGTCCTCGGTCTCCTGCACAGAAGCTGGTCAGTCTCAACCCACACAGCCCAGGAATCAGCCCTTCTAGGAGAGAGCATGGGGCCACAGCCTCAGCAACAGCCCGAAGAACATCTTCAAGATTCCCACTTCCTCAGACAAGATTTCCCATGGCAGGGTAGTAGTGTCTGCTCTCTTTGCCCTCTGCGACCCTGATTACCCTCTCCCCTATTGAAGTGGTCTTTCAGCATAATAACATTGAAATGATGCTACACACAAAGAATCTTTAACAACATTGGCAGTTGTTTGCATTGGGTGGAAATTGCTAGAGCCAAACAGCAAAAGGGAGACAGACTGAGAATCATGAGGTCCTGATCAAATGGACAAAAGATGTCAAAAGAACCAAAAGAGTTGGAACCAGGAGGATACCATCAGTTTACACTTCTTGTATATACTACTACTTACCTCAAGAGTACATTCATCAATCCCCATGCAAGGTGGGGAGACCCCATCCCAGGCCCATTTGCTGCAATTCCCAAAGGCCATGTCTGGTTTCATTTTCTATTACAAGTGTGCTCAGAAATGTCCACAACAATTATTCTAACAAACCTGCCTGAGGGGAAGGGATACGGCTCTCTAAGATGCTATGCCCTCATGTACATTATCAATAGAGATTCTATTTTTTCTGAATTCACAGTAATATTGCAGAAGCTTGTGGGCTGCTCATCAAGAACAGGAAGATGTGCCCCTGTGGACATGAATCTCCCTGATTACAGCCAGTGCAGCCTGGCAGCCAGCTAGATGGCACCTATAAACACCTGTCTGCAGCACAGGATAATTAATACCCTGCTCATAGCCTCCACTTTCCATTTACTTTGCCAATGCTTCAGTTACATATGACTGACTTTCCCAAAATTGGATATTAATGATTTACTCTCTGAAATCTAAGAGTTCTTACAAAGCATGATAGTGTGAGTGGCTGAAACAAAAATAATGAAAATAAAAAATACTTACCTCTCCCCATCTGGGTTTAGCCAGGTTGATGGTTTGTGTGAGGCTGTCTCTGTTGGCTCCTGACCATGAAGGCAGAGGTGGGCGGAGGAAGAGGGGCTGGCTGCTCTGCTTCAAATGTCTCAGTTGCCCGCTGACAGCATGGGGATCGATCCAGGGTGAAAGCTCTCCCCGCCGAGCTGAACTAATAGAACTCATTCATATTCTCTCAGAAAAAGCAAGGTGTACTCCTGTCAAGCAGCAGAGTTCAAGGCTCTGACGCTAGGGCCCTGCCCCCAGCTTGTCAGGTCTCACCTCCAGCGCTGAGAGCTCTTCACACCCTTGTCTCTCCAAGCCACCTCGGAGACACAACCCAGGCTCACCTCCTCCCAAGAGCTGTCCTTGACTTACCCCATATCACACTAATTTCCCCCTACCCTGTTGCCCTCCTTTATGGAATCAATTTACTGGTCAACTTAAAGAGGTTAGGATATTGCATCTTAGTGGATCTCGAAAGACATGCTTTGCAACATTAGTACTTAACACTTCTACAGCAACTTAGGTTACAAAGCTTTGCCGCATAGATTGTCTATACTTTATCCTCGTACAACCCTACGAGATGGATGGGTGGACATGAAACATTTCGTTATACTGACCTGCTTGTAACATCTTTGATGTTAACATTTTAATGGAACGATATTTTTGACACACTTTAAAGATAATTAGAACAGAACTGAAACACTAGTGACTTATCAACTTATGTGAACACAGAGATCTTTACTCCTGAGCCTTACCTCATAAGCCATAACTACAGCACCCCCCACTCAAAAGGCCATCCCCCAACAATGGGAATCTGAAACACGGAGAGGGATGGAAAGGGGAGGAACAGAAAAATATTTTGTGCACATTTCTTGGTAAAACCAAAGAGAATTACTACATTTTGAGAATGTCAAAAAGACTTACTCAAAATCCCTCATCCAAGTAGGGTTTACAGTATTTTAAAACCAGAAGAAACAACAGGCAAAGCACTTTGCCCAGGTTCATACCATTGGCAGTGGTAGTGCTGAGTTAATGCCCTAAGTCCCTCTCACACAGAGGAGTGGGGCTTGCTTGCCAGGAGAACATGCTCCTCACACATTTAAGGACTGTAGAAGAGCAGGAATGGAGTCACCAAGTGGGCAGGCCCTGCACTGGCCTCCTCAGGGAACCTTCTCAACACTCCGAGGTAGGGGACATTGCTTTTCCCAAGTTCAGATGAAGAAACTTGCCCAAGACCCAGTGATAACAAAAGAGCGGGTCAGACTTAGGTCTAGGGGACAGGCAGTCTTACCTTCAAACTTGGAAAACCTTAATTCCAGCTCTAAATCTCTCTCTAGTGTTTGGCTCTTTGCACCCTTTCACAACAGGCTTCTCTTGCTATCATTACTTCCACTTCCCTGGGCAAACATTTCTGAGCATGCAGGCTGAACAGCTCCGTGGGGAAGGAGGAGGGCGGGACGGGACCTCAGGCCTCAGGAGGTCAGATAAGGATTAGGAGGGAAGGGAGAGAAGTGGCAAGCCCGAATCCTGCTCTGCCACCTTTGCCCAGTGGCATTGTAGACTTCCTATAACAAACAGAGCCAAAGAAAGGAGAATGAAGAGGAAGGTAAGGAAGATAAAAGAAAATGGAAAGACCAGAAAGATGGGGAATAAAAGGGGCAGTAAATTAAAATGCTGTGTATACCATTTATACTCCAAGAGGGAGAATGGAAAAGGGCTGAAAGAATGAGTTTTCAAGTTTGACCAAGTTCCAGATCAGCCAGATAATCTCTCCAAGCTTTAGTTTCTGTACTTGTAGATGGGGGACGATCATAATACCAGCTTTGCAGGGCCCAGGGTGATAATAAAGTAACACTGAAAGCACGCTTAACCCTGTGGCTGATTCACAGCAAAGATTCAGTTAATGTTAGCTATTCTTGTGGGGGGTTTTAAATATGAAAAGTAAACAGATGAAAGAAAAAGGACCAAGCAAATATACAGACTTTATGTACTAATGGGGTTTCTGTGACTGAATTTAAGATTGGCAATCACAGCCACATGGGGAAGACAAGTTTCTTGCATCTTATTTTCAGAAAGGAGCAAACAGAGTAGGAAGAGAAAACAGGAAGATGTTGTCCTTAAGTCTGAATGAAGTTTCTCAGAGGCCACTACACTCATGGACATCAGTGGTTAGGAACAGGTTTGTGACTATTATGTGGCAGGGGGACAGTGTCAGGAGGTATCCTCTTTTATTCCAAACTGTAGATGTGAAATTAATATAATGAACAAATTTCAACAGATGTACAAAGTCCCCAGAGCTGTATTGAATAACGCTTGCAATCGTGTTATTAGGAGCTAACAGTTACTGAGAATTCACTGGATGCCAGAGAAGAGTTTATGACCTAATATGTATCATCACTAAATGAAGCATATACTATTGCTAATCACAGGTTTACTATCATACTTGTGTCCTAAATAGGGAAAATGGGATATAGGGAGGATGATGACTTGCCCAAAGTCACAGATCTGGTTAATTGCAAAGCTATGCGATTTCAAAGAGACCCACTCAAAAGCCCGGGCCTTTAATAATGCTGACCAAACCATAGTAATTTCTGAGAACTGAGATATGTAAATGTCCTATAGAATTCTGAAGATCTTAACTGCTGCAGTCATTTTCATATATCCATGAAGATATGGAAGTAAATAGGAAATCCTAGTTTACGATTCAGGATTAGCCACATTGTTGGCTACTCTTCAAGAAGAAAAACTGGAATTCCTTAATTACAAATTAGCACCTGAATTTTGTAATTATCAGCTGACCTGCTCTGGTTTATTGTCTGATGTTCTACCAACCAATGTCAATCTTCTTGTGTAATTCTCAGTAAATGACAACTCCATCATTTGAATTTGGTCCAACCAAAACCTTGGACCCATCCACAACTCCCTCTCCCTAAGAGGCCACCTCTAATCCATCATCATATCATACCAGCTCTATCTTCAAAAGATATTCATAACCCAACCTCACCACCACTTTGTAGCCACTTTGGCCCAATCCAACACCAGTTCACACTAGGGTTATTGCAATAGCCTAAGTGGAATTCCCACTTCTGTTTATACCCCTATATCCTATTCTCTCCACATCACCTGGAATGAGCCTTTAAAATTTGCCTCTGTTTAAATGCAATGACTCTGCATAAAGTCTCCAAATGGCTTCCTTCTGAATCAGGACAAAATTCTTAAAATGGCTTAAAAGACTCTATACAACATGACCCATGATGTGACTTCTTCTCATGCTAGGCTCCCTCCACTTTAACCACACTGCCTTCCTTCTCTTGCTGGTTACACGGGCTCCTAGTGCGCAGCCTTTGCATGCAGCATGGGGCTCTCTTCTCCCAGACAGCCCATGACCCACTTCTATGTGTCCTTTGGGTTGCTGCTCAAATTTCATCTTAACATAAAGACCTTTCCAGACCACGCTTCTTAAATTAGCTCACTGCTAACCTCAGATATGCCCATATTACCTATCACCATCTAACATATGTACTTTGTTTGATTTTACTTGTATACTTTGGTTTTCCCTATGTTCCCTCACTAGATCATCAGCTCTCTTGAGGGCAAGAATTTAGGTGTGTTTCATTCTGCTGTAACTCAGGGCATAGAACAGTGCTTGCAACATAGGAAATATTCCATATTTTCTAAATAAATGATGAGTGAATAAAGAGTTTGAAGGCAAATAATATGGCTCTCCCCTGTTTCCCTAGTAATACCAGGCACTTAGTAGGTATTGGATAAATGTGGGGATTTGAAAGGTTAAATAACTATCTGTATTAGTGTTCTCCAGAGAAACAAAACCAATAGATGAGATGTGTATATTATAGAAGAGGTTCATTAGGTAACTGACTCGTGTGATTATGGAGGTGGCAAACTCAAAACATACAGAGTGGACCATTGAGTCAGAGACCCAGGGAAGAGTCATTGCTGCCACTGAAGTCTGAAGGCTCTCTGCTGCAGAATTCCCTCTTCCTCGGAAGAAGTCAGTCTTTTGTTATATTCAGGCCTTCAGCTCACTGGATGAGGCCCACCCACATGATGAAGGGCAATGTTCTTCATTCAAAGTTCACTAATTTAAACCCAAAAACACTGTCAACAAACACTCAGAATAATGTTTGACCACATAACTAGGCACTGAGGCCCAGCCAAGTTGACACATAAAATTAATCATAACAATACACATTACGGTGAATCAACAGGATGCATCAGATTAAAGGGAAAATATAATAAGAATCCAAGACTTATCTTTTTCCTATAAATGCTTTATAGGCAAAATGTCCTATACTAAATACAAAATTATGTACTAAGTATTTCCTGAACACCTATATCAGTGCTAGGCACCATGCAAAGTATTAACAGGGGACAAGTCCAAGCTATCCTCTTTAGGAGTTCATGAGCCACATGCACATCCATCGTCCTCCGTGGGTTATCACTGCCCCTTGTCCACATGACCATCCACCAGTCCCAGGGAAATTATAAAGCACATCAGCCAGGCCTTTTCTCAATGAACAAAGTAACTACCTACAGATAAGTAATGGGTTGGCAGGTATGCAGAATAATTGAGCATACTGGAACAGTAATACAGAAAAAGTGAACAGCCCTTTTTGGGGTGTGGGCCTAACAACTTCACCTTCCCTGGAGACTGTCCCTACGTATATGAGCAGGTCCAGAAACCATGCCTATACGTCTTGCATTCTTCTTCTTCTCCCCCTCCTGATTTTAAGTCTTTTGAATTCACCAAGCAAGTTTCCTCAGGAGTAAACCTACCTAGTAGTTGATAAGCTCAATGACAGCAGAAATTTGTCTGGTTTGTTCACCTACCCTGCATATTGGTTATCTCTATTATTACCATGATTATTGCTACAATTATTAATTCAGAAAAGGGAAGCCCTTTGGTGAGTCTGCCTATGCTGAGCACTAGCATTGTGTCTCTAAGACTCAGGTTGACCTCGCTGTATGCAGTTATGTCCTTATAGCCATGCAAAGATGTTTTCACAATTTTCCCAATTCTATGATGATGATACAAGGTCAGGCCAAGGTTGACTGGGTCCACGCTGAGCAAAGAGAGCTATGAACATTTCACCATACACACCTGACACTCTCTGTAGCACTTTCAAATTTTAATTGTTTACTTGCATGATAGTTTGAACAATTTGTGTCTCCTTGACTAAACCATAACTCCACAGGAACTATGAATAGTTTTATTCAGTTGATCTGTTATTTAACAGTGCCCACCTGAATTAAGCAGGATAGACTGGTAAGACCACAGAACCAAATCTCCAAACTTCAAATGTCAGTGATATAAAACACAATAAAGGTCTACTTATGACTCGTGCTACATGTGCACCACTCATTGGTAGTGGGTTCTGCTCCACGTAGTCACTTGGGCACCCAGTGACACAGAAACTCCACCATTCTATGGTAGCTACGGAACATATACCTTCCTCAGTCACTGGGGCTGCTCATACTCAGAAGGGTTTCGTGCAAGCAATTGAATATTTTGGCCTCAGAGTAACATGCCCACTCAGAGCCATGGCCAAGAGGACTCATCAGCACCAGCTAACTGCAAAGAGTCTGGGCATGTAGGAGACCATAAACGAATGTCATGAGTATTACTCTAATAAACCTCAATATTTTTGACTGAATATATGAATGAGTAAATGATTGTTTATAATAAAGCTGAAAATTCAACATGAGTCCTGATCTATCTCTAGTCTCACCTCACCTACCCTAGGTGGAAGGAAAGGTTCTAGATCCATCTGGATTCTTTTAAGCCCCAAGCCATTTACTTAAAGCTTCCATGCAATACTCATAATGCCCAGTCACAGATGAGAAGCTGACCCTACCAGAGTTTTTGGTAGGTGTTTATTTAGGAGCTTCCTCAATGTGCTGGTGTGGTATGCTCATAATTTCCAGTGAGTTAGTTATCTGAAATGAAAACACAATCCTGGCTCCAGAGCTTGCTGGTGACTCTCAGGCCATGAAAATGGCAATGTGTTAAGGAAGTAATTCTCTCCAAGAAAATTCTACTTTAATGAAAAGTAGCAGCAATTATCTCTAAAGACATAAGAGACAGGCAAAAACAGAGAAACACCTATCAAGCTCTGGCCACACAATGCAGTGTCTAAAGTTCCAAAGAGGTCCCTTAAGGCTTGAAGCACAGGATGGTCCTCATAAGAGGCCCAAACAGAAGAAACTCTCCTTCTCTGCTTGTTTTCACTATTTTCCATTTCTGGGGAAATGGTTTTCATCACCTCATATTCTTAATTTTCAATTTCTTATTCCTTAATAAGCCAATTAATTACCTGTGCCCAAATGAACAATGGGCTAAAGGACAGGAAGAGAAAAAAATAGGAGCTTCCAAAATGCCTTAAGAGAAATCATTCAAATCCCTGGTCTAGACACATTTGGCTGTCTGCCCCAGCCATAGACCTAGTGCTTCAGAGACCTGGACTCCCAGCAGAGCATGAACCCCAGCCAACATCACTGCAGACCCCAGCCTGGAGGGCTCCACCTGCTTGCTGGCTTTCAAATCACAAGATGCTCTCTCATTAATTTTAAGTTCTACTAATCTATAAGTCATCAATGGCAGGTGTTTGGAATAAAACAGTATGCAGACTCAGGACATTTGTAAGCAAGCTTATCAAGAACTGTGTGAAATAAGTAAACAGAGGAGTCTGATCAAGGGAAAGGTGGCCCAACTCCAACAGGAGAAGCAGATATGATGATGATGTGTGGCCCCAGGGAAGATGGAGAAGGATCCTCAATGTCTGGCTTCCCAGTCAAGCCGCTTTTTCATGGTTCTGAAGTAACCCTGCCTTATTTATGTGATCTGAATTAAGTGAAGTCTGTCCCTTTTCTTTGAAAAGACCTTGACTCTACACCTATTAATATTAATGATAAATAGCATTTACCAAACACTTATTCTGTATCTGGCATCACACTAAAACTTTCATACTATAAAAGTTTATTTAATTTTAAATATTTTATATTTAAAAATAATTGTCTCATTATTCCTCACAGTTATCCCATAAGGACAGTACTATTTTTATCCCCATTTTATAGCTGAGGAGACTGAGGCTCTGAAGAGCTAAGTAATTCAATTTTAACTCCCAGCTAAAGCAGGAGTTGAACACAGGAACTGAACTCAAAGTTTACACTCTCAGCTGCCATACTAGACTGTTCCTTGACACCCAAGCTGAGCAACCTCATGGATCTGGGAACTACAGAAGAGCAGCCCACCCCTCTAAAAGTCTACCACTTGACTTTGACAGTGAGCTGGTAATGAAGTTGGAAGAGGGTGAGCTTTGGTGTTAAGAGTTGTTGAATGTAAATCCTGGCTCTACAGGTTACTTAATCTCCCCCCAAGCCTCACCTGCTTCATCTATAAGATAATAGTAATGTCCATTCTGCAGAGTTGCATGTAGATTAAATTAGCTAGCAAATGTGACATTTGCACAAAACAGAATGCCTAGTAGATTTTAATAAATATCATTACCCTTCCCGTTTGCGAGCAATTTAGAGTATTAAGAAACTACATTTGCAAAGTACAGTACGCTGCACAAAGTAGATGATGAGTGTACATTAAATCTCTCCCCACCCTCTACAGTTTCTGAGATGTCTTGGCCATCAGTTTGTAATACATGCCAAATTCACAGGCATCCACAGAGCCTCAGCTCAGTGCTTTTACACCAGGAGCACTGTTCCCAAGTCAAGGCTCTTTTTTGTTCTAAACTGTGTGCAATTCTCAGGGAGCTGAGAGAATTGTCTGTGAAAAGTTAGGAATGTCAGTCTGCTTTTACTTAGAGTTGTCACCAGTGAAAAGTGTTACTGTAGGTTAATGAATTTTTCCAAAAGAATGAACTGTCACAGAGGAAAGGAGGACAAGAGGAGGGAAGAGGTGATTACCCGTGTGACTCCAGCACAGGCTTCATTAACTAACACTACTTGCAGCAGACAATTACAAGTAAATCTCAGTCAGAGATTCATGTCTGCCAGAGATGGATTCTAACTGCATATCTGAAAAGAGCATCTCTCTGCTCAGCCACCAGATATCAGTAAAAACAGAGCTGCAGGCTCTCTGTGGGTGGTCTCTGGATTTCCTCTTTTCTCAGACAAAACAAGAGCTTGGGATCCTACTACACCTTCTTCTTGCAGAATTGCTATCCCTGCAGTGCAGATGACCACCAGAACAAGGGAGGGACAGTGATAGGTCCCCCATTTTCACATAGCCACTGAAAATTCTCATGACATTCAGAAAGGAGCTGAGCTGCTGACATTGGTGTCCTCTGCATACGTGCAACGCAGAGTGTGGTCCGTGCACCAGCAACACTGGCATCACCTGAGAGGTGGGTAGAAACAATACAGAATCTTGACCCAGGCACAGCCCTCCTGAACCAGAATCTGCATGGCTGGGGTGGGGCGATGGTAAATACAGATTTTTACTCCAGAGGGCTGGGAGGGGGCCTGAGGTTTTGCACATCAAGCAAGCAATCAAGTGGTGCCCATGCTGTTTGCCAGAGAGCACATTTTAAGCAGCAAGCCTCTACATAATTAACTAGCAAGCCCCTGCCCCTTCTGAGGAGTTGTTCTGGCTAGGATTAGCCCCATCCTAAGGCATCTGTGTCATTCCAAACTCTCACTCTTCTGATACCACTGGAGCAGAAAAAGCTAACTGCCCATCAAAAATGTGGGTACCTCCTATAACAACATGCAGTCAGCCCTGGAAGAAAACTCACAGTCAGTCATTGATGAAGCTCCCTCCTTATCACCAGGGGTGACCACGTGCCCAGTTCTCACCAGTGTGATGTGAATAGGAATGCCATGGTGTCTTGCCAATCAGTTTCAGCCCCAGACAAGTTCAGTATGGATTCAGTGTGACCTAAAAAATGACAGTGGAACGTTCTTGGGGAGAAAGAGTTTACGCCCAAATTTACTCCCACAGTGGCAGGTCAATCACTAGAATTCCATCCACTCAGAGCAAGTGTGCATGCAGCAAGCCAGTCTTTACCTTTGGGCTTCTCTGTCCCTGCAGCCATCTCAGTCTCTACTCTCCTGCATCCTTGCAGCTGTGTAGCAGCCCAGAGCACTGGGTGGAGCTCTTTATATAGAGAGAGTCAGTAACAACATATTGCCCACACGTGTGCAGTGAGCAAGCTGACCAGGGGCAGGTGAGAGTCCTGGCCATAAGAAACTTCACTTTCTCCACACATGGATTACAGCCAGGCCAGCGCTTTCAGGAAGTGGAGGTAACTTCTCCACTCTCTTTCCCCTCTACTGGCTGTGAACTCTGCAGTCTTGGTGGATGATAGAGCAACAAAATGAAAAGAACCTGGGTCTTTATATCAACATATGGAAGAAAATAACCCTCTAGCCTCCAACCCTGCATTGGACTGTTACATGTGTAAGAAATGGACATCTATTGTTTTGTGCAACTGAAACTATGGGATTTCTTTTTTCTAGCAGCTAGGGTTAACTCATACCACCATCACCATTATAGTCTTCCCCAAATTATAATAACTATGTTTTACTTAGTCATCACTATTTCTTGCTGGGCACTTTGCAAGACATTTTATATACCTGGTCTCTAAATCCTCACAGCTAAAATGACACCCCCCTCCCCATTTGCAGATGCAGAAACTGCAGCACCAGAAATATTAAACAACTTGCTCAGGATCCCACCTCTAATAAGTGCAGGGCTGGAATTCAAACCAGGTGTGTTCTGTGAACAAGAGTGAAGCTAGGACTGCAAGAAGCTCAGCTCCATGGAGATTTGTCTGCACAATGCAATGAGATTTCATCCCAGACTGGTCATTACCACCTCACACTGT
Source organism: Manis javanica (assembly GCF_040802235.1). Lineage (NCBI taxonomy): Eukaryota > Metazoa > Chordata > Mammalia > Pholidota > Manidae > Manis > Manis javanica. The sequence continues at coordinate 69,776,428 of NC_133162.1, forward strand.
TGCTTTCCTGCGCACTCCCAAATGGCTGGCCTCCACCTGCTTCTGTCCTTGGTACTGTCCCTCATAAGGTAATTACTAATAAAAATCCTGATGATATGCGGGAACTCTCCACCCATCTAGCCCTAGGCCTCTCCTGGAGCTGCCTTCTCTCCAGTGCCTTTTTGTACTTTGCAGCACAAAATGGTTACTGTCAAGATGATTTAATGTTCCTTGTAGGTCAAGGCTACTGGTTGCTTCAGCAATGCCCTATTGCTGAGATAGCCTCCTTCACCAGCTGTTACTGTTTTTGTGGATTTTTTCCCTTTCCCTCCTCCTTGCATAGACACAGACATGCAGAGCCGTAGGAACAGCTGCACTAAAGTCCCCCAGCCAGGGGAAAGCACTAATCTAGAGGGAGTGGTATGGTTAAATCAGCACTGAAAGCCCTCATAGCAAATGAATAAGTAGGTGTTAGATGCATGTGAAAAACGTACTAAGGTGTAACTAGGGATTTAATATAACTAAGGGATCAGGGAAAGTTCGATGGATGAGAGTTCTGTGTTTGGGTTTGGAGGGCTGAATAGGAGCTTCCTATGGGAAATGAGGCAGAGGAACTCCCACCTCTGGGATACTTCCACCTGTGCTTTGTGCCTACAGAGGGGGAGCTGAGCCTCATGATAACTTTACCTAGGTGCACTTGCCAACAATGAGCGTCTTGTTCTTCTGATTTGTTTATCCATTTCTAATTAGATCCTCCTGGGCCTCCCATTACCATGCCAGAGCAGCTGATGCAAAGAGAGCTGGGGAGGCAGGCTCACTGACAAAGCACTGGTGACTGACTTGAGAGAAGCCTCCAGGCAACTCTCCTGGCATTACAGCCAACACAGATGCATGCATATTACAAGCAGCATCTTACTTAATCCTTTCAACAGCCCTCGGAGGAAACTGAGGCACAGAGGGTTGTATGACTTATTCCTGGTTGGGGGCTTGGAAAGAGCAGAGGCAGAATTCAAACGCAGGCCATCTGGCACAGAACACATGCCTTTCCACTACTACCAGTCACTTGGCTGTGAGGATCATCTCTGACCACCACAGACTGAGGCTCCAGAAGGAACTAACCCCTCCAATTTACAGGTAGTGCAGCACACAAATGCCCTGCCAGGGGGCAAAGCAGGGCTGAAATCCAGCTCATCTCTCAGGGTGGCTCTGTGCCCTGGGACTGGAGGAAAGGATGTTGTTACCTTCCACCAGCTTTAGCTCTCTAAGCCATATATCCCAGGGTTGTGCCTACAATTGGTTCCTTTTTCTAATTTCTTGTACCCAGCCCAAGCACTTTTTCCTAATTTGCTCAAAGGCATTACACAGAGTAGCCATATTCTGCTTTGGGCATTTGGGCTCCTCCATGGTACGCTAAAGGAGATAATTTAGAGGTCCACCGGGCTGAGATTCAAACCCCTACTACGTAATTTACAAACTTAACATTCTGTGTCACCTGGAACAAATCATTTAACTTTTCTGTATCTCAAAAGCCCTCACTTACACATTTAGGATAGTATTACATGTCTCTGCAGGAAATTTGGAACTTGAGTTAATAATGACATTATAACTACAACACAATTGGCCTAGATGCTTAACAAATTGTTAATTCCCAAGAAACAAATCTGGAATCTAAGTAAAAACTAAGGTATTTCCCAGAGCAGAATGATTTGTTCAGTGGGGATGTTTCACTGCTACATTTGTGTGCTGTGTCCAGGTTTTACATCTTTCATCTGCAAGAGTAGACACTGAGCCTACCTACCGCAGGCACCATCAACCTGCCTTCCCAGCCTGACAGGGGTCCTCCTCATAAAATAGCTGGAGCTCCTGTTCATGTTCAAAAACTAAGGAAGTAGCAGAGAGGATTCTGGAAGGAGGTTCGAGCACCTGGCCATGAATGAGGAGTACAGAGTTTTACATTTAAGACCTAGTAGCCTGAGTCCTTGTCCCAGTTCTGACAATGACCCCATGTGTCACAGTTTGTTTCATGTATCTGGGGTTCAGTTAAGTCTTGGACAAGTAAACTGTAAAACCACCTACCATAGGATTACTGTCTAATGAAAGAGTATCTAATTATCACAGAGAATAGTGCCCAGCATACACAGCATGTAATAATAATAGTTGTTTATGTCATTCACACTTCCCTTATTTGCCCTGCACTCTTGTAATAAAAATCAAATGCAAGCATTTATATGCAAATGCTCTGCAGGCTGCTGAGCACTTGGCAAATGTAAGAGGTGGTGGCCTCATTAGTGCCACTTGACCCCTCTGTGCCTCAGTTTCCTCACATGTAAAGGATGGAGTGTCTTGCCTGCCCTCTGCCACCACTGCCCGCATTCTCACAGGTTGATAAAGAATCAAATTAACCAGGAGATGGGGAAGTGTGGTGGAAAGCTGATTCACTCCACAATAGGTGTCATCTTTGGTCCTGTTAACAGGATACAAAACAGCAGGGAGCTACTTTCAGGGAAAAAGAAATTACCCTTTCAAGAAATAAAAAGTTCATTCTCATGACCCAACCCTGACTCCCTGCAAGGAGTCCTGGGGCCATTTTTACCAGATAGTGGAGACTGAAACCCCTGTTAGACAACTAACCAACATTTCCCAGGTCTCTGAAAATGAGAAAGTCCTCAGCTCTTCCTTAGAGCCGCTGCAGCCCATGACAGAGAAGAGAAATCAGGAGCCCCTGTTGGGGACTGCATCGTACCAGGCTGCCTCTGACCCCGGCCCTTCAGAGGGCTGTCACCTATGTCCTCACTGAGCCCCAGGGAGACAGGGAAGATCCCTAGTGAGAGAAGGAGCTGGAGGGAGGAGCTCAGGAAAGAAAGGTCCTGGCTTCATTAATGACTTGTCTCTGAGCACAGGAAGAGCCAGGGGAAAGGAAACACCAGCAAGCAGGTGTGTGAGGCAGGATAGGACGGCCTTAGACCTAAGCTGATGTTTGTTGCTGTCCAAAGGCTCCCAGCTGGGAATCAGGATCAGCTCAGCCTCCCTCTGATTGATAACCAGGCCTCTGAATAGGTCAAGCCCCACTGGACATGTGTCTCAGTAGAAGAGGCATTTAAGGGGAGAAATGTCAGAGAGAAAAGTCTTGAAATAAAGCTGCTGACTTCAGCTGCAGCTCTGTAAGCCCCCAAACCCAGCAGTTCCTCAGGCCACTCTAGGGGCCCTGTAGGCAGAGCTGTCGTGCTCACTGTGCATGATGCTGTGAATGCAAAGGCTCTGGAAGCTGCCCTCCGCACACTCCAGGAAGAGCCCTCCCAGGCCACCCAGCCGCTGGCCCACCTTCATGCTCGCAGCTCATGGCTTGTTGCTCTCAACTTGAATGCAGAAGTAAAGGCATGTCTGAGGCTTCCCATTCAAGGAAAGAGACAGCTGCAGATAAGTGCCTTAAAGTACACAAAGGATGCTGAGCAAGGACAAGGGGAGCCCAGAGGAAGGACTTGCCCCAATGGAAAGTAGGAGAGGCTTTTTGAGAAAGCAGCTTCCTGAGCTGGGTAGAAAAGGAGTGAGCCAAGTGAAGGGATGGGTACGGTCTTCCCAGAAGAAACAGAGTCCTGAGAAAATCCATAGAGTTGCAAGCTAGCAAAGTGAGAAGACAGGTTCCAAGGGGTGACATTGCTGGAGAATGAGGAGAGGATAACACCAGGAGGCCAGAAGAGGTGTCAGGCTGTGCGCCCCAGAGGCTGGGCATGGGTCTGAGTGCAGGGAGGAGATGCTGCAGAGCCTGGTGCAGGTGGCAATGGGCACAGAGGCACATTTAGCACACTCATTCTGGCAGCCACATAGGGACCACTGGAAGGATCAAGGTAGGCAGAAAAGGAGATCTCTCTTAGGAGGCAGAGAGGATCAGGGAGGAGTGAACAGTGGCCTGAATTAGACAGGACTCATGAGAATTCAGACTATTTATTCCCCAGGTAGAACCCATAGGCCCTGGAGCCTGCCGAAGTAAGGAGTTTGACATCTGAAAGAGATGGATGTAAGGGGACAGGCAGGCTACTAGCTCAAAAGGACGTAAGGATGGTAGACAGCATTGTCAACCAAACAGGGCTCTTCTGAGCAAAGCCATGGTTAGAGGGGTGGGAGCATGTTGAATTTGAGGGGCCTGGGAGACTTGCATTTGGAGATGTATAGCAGACAGATGATTAATCTAGTTCCTTTCTGCTGCCATACTGCAAACATCATATCTGATTGTTCACACTGCACATAATAGGCACACAATAAATTCCAAATGAAAGAATGCTTTGTGGTTTAGGGAAAATCATTGGGGAACCCATGAGATGCAGGGACTGGATGGCATATTAACATTTGAGACAAGGATGTATCCTGATATACAGACTTTACCTAATCTGATCCTTACGACAGTCTAGGAAGTGGTATTATCACTTCCATTTTGCAGCAGATGACACAAAGGGACAAAATGTGTTATCCTTTCCCGTAGTCTCTAAGTGGCAGACTACACTTCAAACCCCACTCTGACTTGTGTCACAGAGGTCCAGAGCTCCAGCTGGGAAGTCAGATGGGCCCAGCTCAAACCTTGGCTGTCACCGACTATCTGTGTGGTGTTATGGAAGTTACTTAATCCTGAGGCAGTCTCTCAACTATAAAATGCAAATATACATAATACACATCTCCTGGAATGGTTTGAGAATTGAATGAGATGTTACAGGTAAGCCTGTCACACAGCACCTAGAACACAGTGAGCACTCGGCAAACGTCAGCTCACACGGTTCTGGTGCTCCTCTCCCTCTGCTGCATGACGTGCTCAGAGCCAGCAGAAGTGGGCCTATGGCTGCTGTCTCGTGTTTAAGAAAAAGCTCATTTCCTCCACTGCCTCATAATCGACCCAAGTTAGAAGCCATTCAATGGTATTGTATCTTTTTAAGAAGTATATTTAACACACTGATAAGGAAAAAGCCAGAGCCTTCTTTACAGTGTTGCCTATAAGTGCATTCTTCTCCACCTTTGATAACACATTGGCTCTTGTATTATATGCATATTCTGGAAAGGAAATCAAGAGCCAGTTTTCAATATATTATTACACACATGCATGTACATGTGCGCACACACACACAGCAATCTCTTTTGCCTTTGAAACAATCTCATTTTGGCCTTGAAAACTTACAACAGTGTTCTCAAAGTGCAGTCACCAGTTCAGCAGTGTCAGGATCATGTGACAGTTTGTTAGGAGTGTGAATTCTCAAGCCCTAACCTAGACCTTTGGAATCGGAAGTTCTGGGAGTTGGGCCTAACGTGTGACTGACAAGTCTTCCAGATGATTCTGACCCTCATTCAAGTTTGAGACCCACTGCCTTAAATAAAAGTGGAAGAGCTGCCCCTACTTGCCACCCCATGGAATGAAGGTCAGAAGAGGAAGTGAGGTAAGTCCTCATGCCCCATCAAAGATCCCATCTTCCCTAACCCTTCCTGCCACCTCCCATGCCCTGGCTATGGTGGACAGCTCTTGGCCACCTGGGATATCACCTTGAAGAGGTAGATCCAAGCCACAGGTCTCCTACCACCAGCCTGGGCCAAGAACTCTCCAGCCGAAACCTAAAGCTAAAAATATATACAAAATAAATCATTTATCACCTCTTTTCCTCAATCATCCTATCTTTCAGATGCCTCCAAAAGTGGTTAATATTTATGTATGTGGTTTTTACTCCCAGAAAAAGTGACCTGGTTTGGCATGTAGTCAGGAATGGTGGAGCCTGTGGAAGAGGAAGACCAGTGACAATTTAAAAAGGCAACTGATTGTCATCCCAGCTGTGACCTTTCAGAATGTAAATCTGATGTGGTCGTCAGATCTTCTACTATTTCAGGAGAAGCCAGAAACCCAATTATTTGTGTGAACTCCCCTCCCATGTAAGTGCTGGCTCGGTTGTTTACCCAGCACCATGTGGGTCACACAGCTGTGGGCCAGACTTGGCTCATGAGTTCACCCTCACCAATAGCTGACTTAATGACCTCTGCTCTTCAGCAACACAGACCTCCTTCTTTAAAAAGGGCAATTCAGGGAGTTTTTGACTGCAATTAACTTGGTCTCTGATTGCCTTGTCATTTTGGACAGTGACTTTTATGAAAGGGGACTTTGAATTTCAAGGCCAATGAACCCCTCTAGATGAACCAGCACTGACCACCTGCAGTTCCCTTCCTAAAAATCTGTCTCTCCTCCACATTAGACAGGAAAAACTAATCCAGGGAAAAGGAGACTCCTGCTTTTGCATTTGTCCCTGAAGTAGAGTGTCTCTTCCAAGGACTCTCCTTGAGTAAACAGTGACATCCACTGGCTAAAAATTAGATCCTGTATCATATTCACGGAAAAAAGAGACCTCCCCACAGGTCAGCAAGAGAGCTTTGATCCAGGCTTGGGATTCTCAGGTACAGACAGAAAACTAACAGGAATGAATCCAGAGCTGAGAGAAAGCAGATCTGAGGAGAACATAGATGCTAATAAGAACAAGAAAGAAATCTGATTCCCAATGCACGCTGGGCCGATGTGCATTTCAGAATTACAGAGGCTTCCTCACTGTGCTTGATCACAGTCAGGGGAATCAAGGACAGCTTAGAGGTAACAATGATAGAGGTAATGGGTTGTCAGATGCCAGAATCAGAAGGGACCTGTGGTTCTGTATGTCTAGTACAGGATCCCCAGCCACTCAGTAGCCCTCTGTGGCTGAGCTCTTACACTGTGGCTAGTACAAATTGCAATGTGCTGTAAATGTAAGCTACAGACAGATTTTGAAACACAGAGTGTAAAATATCTCTTTTTATATTAATGACATGTCAAAATAATTATATTTTTTATAAACTGGGTTAAATAAATTTTATATAAAAATTAATTTCACCTGTTTCTTTTTATTTCTTTATTGTAAGTACCAGAAAATTTCAAATCACATATGTGGCTGGCATTCTATGTCAATAAGCAGCAGTTACAGGTCATCTCATCCAGTCATTCTCAGTCCTCCTAAGTATCTAGAATTCCTGGGGAGCTTACAAAACAAAACAAAAAAAAGCTTATAAAACATACAGATGCAGGGCCCTACTCTCACAGCATCTGATTCAGTTAACAGAGGGGATCTAGTGGTCAGAGACGTCCTCCCCCTTGGTTTTCTTTCTCTATCATTGTCACCTCTAAGCTGTCCTTGAGTCCCCTGAATGTTATTGATCTGTAGTCCTCCTTAACACCACTTTCAGCCTGCACTTCCTGGCCTGCAAATATACATGCCTTTGTTCACTTAACACACATTAGGCATCCACCTTGTGCTCCAGGCACCAAGAACACAGGATGAAGAAGATGGACAGAGAACTTATATTTGTGGTGGAGTGGGAGAGATCAATCAAATCAGTCAGTCAAAAAAAATATCATGACATAGGTCTTAGCAATATTTTTTTGGACCAGTCTCCTCAGGGAAGAGTAACAAAAGGTAAAATAAACAAACGGGATCACAACAAACTAAAAAGCTTCTGCACAGTGAAGGAAGCCATCAACAAAAAAGGAAACCTACTGAGTGGGAGAAGATATTTGCAAATCAAACATCCAATAAGGGGTTAACAACCCACATATATGAAGGTTTTATATGAATTAATATAAAAAAAACAACCCCATTAAAAAGTGACCAGAGGATTTAAATAGATGTTTTTTCAAAGAAGACATAGGCACATGAAATTATGCTCAGCATCACTAATCATCAGGAAAATGCAAATCAAAAATTCAGTGCAATATCACCTCACACCTCTCAGAAGGGCTAGGATCAAAAAAAAAAAGAAGAGCTCATTGTTAGTGAGGGTGTAGAGAAAAGGGAACTCTCCTACACTGTCATAGGAATGCAAATTGGTGAAGCCACTATAGAAAGAAATATGGAGGTTCTTCAAAAACTTAAAAACAGAACTACCATACAATCTAGTAATTCTACTTCTGGGTACTTATCTCAAAGAAACACCAATTTGAAGAAATATATGTACCCCCTTGTTCACTGCAACATTATTTTTAATAGCCAATCTATGGAAGCAAACTTAATGTCCATAGACAGATAAATGGATAAAGAAGATGTGGATAATGAAATGGATAAGAAATAAACACACACATAGGCATATTACTAAGCCATAAAAAAGAATAAAATCTTGTTGTTTGTGACAACATGGATGGACCTAGAGGATATTATGCTAAGTGAAATAAGTCATAGAAAGACAACTACTGTATGATTTCACTTATATGCAAAATCTAAAAAATGAAAAACACAACAGAAACAGACTCATAGATACAGGAAAACTGGCAGCTGCCAGAGATGGGGGAGGGGTTGAAGGGCAGGCAAATGAGTGAAGGGGATTAAGAGGTACAAGCTTGTAGGCATAAAATAAATCATGGGGATGTAATGTACGGCATTGAGAATATAGCCAATAATATATCAACTTGGTATGGTGAGAGGGTAACTTTACTTACTATGGGGATAATTTCATAATGTAGAAAAATAGTAAATCACTATGTTATACATGTGAAACTAATAGGATATTATATGTCAATTTTACTTCAAAAAAAAGATACATGTTTTCAAAAGAAGAGAAATATCAACATAGCACTAAAATAGAGTAATATGAGAAATGCAGATTAGCTGGTCACTTTAGGTTAGGTGGCCATGGAAAGCCTCTCTGAGACAGTTCGGCTGAGGTCTAAGTGACACCAGCCATGCGAAGATCACAAGGAAGAGCAGCCCACACAGAGGAAGCTGCCACGGGCCTCTGAAAGCAGTTGGTGCCTTTGATGAACCCAAAGAAAGGCATGGTGACTGAAGCAGGGCAACTTTAACCAGGGTTGGGGTGGATGAGAGGAAGGAGGGCTGAGGCTTTAGTAAGGAAATATTTACTAAGGACAAATCAAGGGCTCTACATCTGAACTAGATTAAGGTGAAGCAGGAGCGGGAGGAGCATTCCAATCAGAAGGAATAGTGTAAGTTTCTGTGGCAGCAGGAGGATATTTAAGGAACTGGAACAGGGTCCATGTGCCTCCGTCACAGTGAGCAAGGGGCACTGAGGGACAAGTCAGATACAGGCTGAAGCCAGAGGGAAAAGGACCTCAAAATCCCTGCCAGGAATGCAGGATGGTTTTTGGAAGAGGCTATTTTAGAAAAAGTGCTTTTAGAAGGAGGTGTATTCATAATTCTAAAAAATAAGTAATATATGCATATATGTGCTTTATTATGCTAGGACATCTTTAGAAAAAGATACAAGAAACTGGTAATAGTGAAGGAAATGCATTACATTGTATGCCTTTTGCATGTATTACTTTTTCAAAAGATAAAAATATTTTAAAATATAAAAACTAAATATATAAGATTTATCAGGGCCCTTACACCTACTGTTTCCTCTGACTGGAATGTTCTACACCCAGACTTGTACATAATTCATGCCTTCATCTCATTCAGTTTTAGCTCAAATGGTAGTTCATCAGAAATGCCTTTCTTGACCACTCTATATTAAGAGAACACCTCTGTCACTAGCCCCTGTTTTATTTCTTCATAGCACTTCAGATTATATTATTATCTCCAGTAATATACACACATGATCAGGAAATTTACCTGTGCTTCTCATCAATGTGTATTCAGTATCTAGTTTGTAATACCTAGGTGTAGATAAAATGAGAGTTCCTGTGGCCAGGATTCTCACCTGGCCCTGGTTGACTAGTTCACGGCACACCTGTGGGCAATACATGGCTGTTGACTCTATATATAAAGAGCTCCGTCCAGTGCTCTGGGTGCAACACGGTAACAGGGCTGCAAGGCTGCAGGAGAGCAGAGGCTGGAGTAGTGGCAGCACTGAGGACAGAGGCCCAGAGGATGGCTGTGCAGGACAACTGTGCAGAGAGGCCCAGAGGATGGCTGTGCAGGACAACTGTGCAGACAGGCCCAGAGGACAATTGTGTGGGACGGCTGTGCAGGCAGAGATCCAGAGGGCAGCTGTGTGGACAGAGAAGCCCAGAGGATGGCTGTGCAGACAGAGGGGCCCAGAAGCAGAGACTGGCTTGCTGCATGCAGACTTGCTCTGACTGAATGGGATTTTAGTGACTGACCTGCCACCTGGAAGTAAAGTTGGGTATAACCCTTTCACCCCAAGAACTTTTTGCTGTCAATTTTTTTGGTCATTTTGAACTTGCCTGGGGCTGAAACCCATTGGCAAGATACCAGGTCACAGTAAGTACTCAGTAGATATTTATTGGATGGACAAAGAAAACATTATTTGGCTGTAGTGTGGAGGAAAAAAATAGAGTAGGACCCAAGCAAAGGAAGGAAGAGGTGGTTAGAAGACTACTTTGATGGTGCAGATGAGAAACAATGGCTGGGAGTAGGGTCATGATGGAGGAGAATTCAAGATGTATTTATAAGTGAAATGAGGGAACTTGGAGATATACAGGGAGAGGGAAGGGAAGTTTATTAAATATAACTCTTAGGGTGCTTGGTGAGTCACTGAACTCTTAACTGGTGAGTATTAGAAGAGGACCAATTCCAAGGAAGATCATCTTTGATTTTGAAAGAGTTGCACTTGAGATACTTCTGAAAACACAAAATGGAAATACTTAGAATAGGCTATGGGATTCTGACATATTTACAGATGAAATGGTGATATCTTGGATTTGCTTTAAAATACAGCAGCCAGAAGGAAGAGGAGGGTGGTGTCAGGGGAATATATGAAACAAACTGGCAGCTAATTAGTTGTTGAAACTGGATAGTAAGTTTTGGTGATCCATTAAATTATTCTCTCTCATTTGATATGTGATTAAAATTTTCCAAAAAGAAAAAATGCTTTCAAGAATATAGTTTCATATACAAGTCTGGAGCTAAGAGGAAAGGCCCAGACTGAGACATAAATTTAGATGACACATATTTGAAGGTGGTCTTTGAAGCCATGGACATAGATAAAACTTCCCAGGCAGAAAGGAGAGAAGGATAGAAGAGTAAGGACTGGAGGAAGAAGTCTCAGACCTCATCCTTGTGGGAACCTATCCTGCAGTGGCTGGGCAGTGGCTGAGGAGCCTGCAGAAGACACTAGATGGAGTGGCAAAAGCAAAGGAGAACTAGTCCAGTAGGCACAATTCCACAGACAGTGGTGACAAATCAATGTGATCTGAAGAGGAAGCACTTTGTATTAGCCTAGAGAAAGCCAGCCAGAAACGATCACTTTGAGCATCTAAAAGTAACAGAGGGAGGGAGGCCTGGTGATCCTTGTGGTCCCCAAGCAGAACAACATGGTTCAAGGCCAAAGTCCTGGGTAGACAGATTCCCCTTCAACATGAAAATCATTTCCCAGGAAGGAGAGGCATCCAGAGAATCTTCCACTTGTTAACAATGTTCCTGCTATCAGACACCTGAGAGACACAGAATTCCTCTGGAAGGGAACAGAGCATGGTAGAGATAATAAAGTGACGAGTGAACCCAGGCCAAGGGACCAGGACCCTCTCTTCCACCTCCCTCACACTGCTAATCAGTTTTCCTCATGTTATTGTTCCTGAAAGTCTTTTCTTCTCTACTGAATTTGATCTGATTTTCTTTTGCTTTTCCCTTCCACAAGCCCTGCACCTGAGACTGGACAATGTCCAAGGAGTGAAGAATGAACAACCAACAACTGCAGTGATGCCCCAGTACCACCACACCTTTGCCAGCCTCCTTGGCCCCATGGATGCTGCCTCTCCACAGAGGTGAGAAGACAGAGAAGCCAGACCACCTGGGTGCAAATCTTGGGTCTCCTTCTTCCCAGTAAAAGGACCCAGCCCAGCAAGTCACTTCATCTCTCTGTGCCTCTAGCTCCACCATCAGGAAGATGGCCCCTCTGATAGGCTTGTTGGGAGCATTCAAGGAATCGCTATGGGAAAAACAGCTGGAGTAGCAGCTGGGAAATAAGAGGTGCTGGGTAAATGTCAGCCCTTATTATTCTCTACTTATCCCAAATGCCCCCCACCACTGCTCACCAAAACTTCAGTCTCTCACCTCTGAGACCTTGCTCTTGAATTTTGTCTAAAAGCTTAGTGTTCTTCCCACAGCAGACCTTGGCCACATAGAAGACATCTTTTAAAACCAAGCTCCTCCTGCCATGACCCTACCCCACAGATTCAGGTGCACCCTCCTTGCTGGGCCTCACAGACACCTGTGTGTTCTCCATCCTGCTGTATGATCACACAGTGTGACCTTATACAAAGGCTGATCTTCTCTAGACTACAAACCTTTCAAGGCCAGGGATGCAGTCTCACCTTCTTTGTACAACCTGCACCTAAGGCAAGTCTGGAACACAGGAAATACCTGATGAAGGTTTCATGTGAACATGAACACTGAACTTGGAATTACACAGATTGGTTTGTGTCCAGACTCTGCTATGAAGTTTCCAGAAGCAAGTTACTCTATATTTTGCACCTCAGTTTGAAACCTGGAAAATGGTGCTTGCAGTGCCTGCCTTATAATGCAGTTGTGATGATTAAATAGCAAAGGAATGTAAGGGAGAATTACTCTTGCTTCTGCATCCCCTTGAGGATTTGGATGCTCCGTAAAATTCTTCACAGGCACTTAGCCCTCTGCTCTCTAGCCATTGCACCCTGCTCTTGTTATTAGCCTGTTTTCAGCTGCTTCTGCTAGGAGTCCAGCCCCTCCACCTGACTGTTAAGACACTGAGATCTAGAATTTTCCCTCTGTCTTTTTTAATAAATGCAAGTGCAACTCCCTTTAATGGGCTGTCAGTAGGTAGTAAGAATCTGGACTACACAATTAAATGAAACAAATGCTTAGCCATCTCTCCAGGCAGCTGTGAGGTTCAGAAAACCTTTATGTCCTGGGAAACTGGGATTCCAGAGTGTACATGTTAAGAGCACAGTCCTGTACTGTTAAGGTAAGGCATTGTTCCTGTGCTCTTAGCATTATTTTTCTCTAGAACTTGGGAGTTCACACAGCAGGGCAGGATGACAGAGGATGATGGCTGCTCGTTGTGGAAATGATTAACCTGCAAGTGATTGCAGCTGGAGATGGAGAGCCTTGCTTGCTCAGCCTCATCTTCTGGCCCTTACAGTACTTGGGCCCTTTTCCTCACTGCTTTCAGTTGCCATAGTTCAGCCCTCATGGCCCTTGGCTGAGCCCTTGTGGAGGTGGGGTCCTATGGAATCCAGGCGTGGTATGAATCAAGTCCTAGATTCTACCCTGGCCATCCAATTGCCCACAGGGTCAGTGTGAGGTTGGGGAAACAGGACAAAAAAGCCAAGGTCCCAGAAGGCCACCTGGGCTTACTATGTTGCATGTCCGTACAAGTCCACTCTAGCTAGGAGACTTGATGTTTGTCCTAATCCACACTAGAACCCACAGTTGGTGGCCCTGCTGATCACCAAAGCCTCATATATGAACACAATTTCTGGACCTCCTTGACTGGAGAATCTTTCAAATGTCCCGTAAGAAGCTCATTCCATTTTCTTGACATACCAGCTCAAAAGGAATTGGAGTTAGCTGTAGTTTATGCTTTTACTTTTTGGATAAAAAAGTAGAACATTTGACACATGGCAGGGTCTGTAAGAATGAGTTAGCATGAGAACGGCCATCTTAAGGGCCAAAAAGCCATTTTCTGAGTGCATGACTCAGGAAAGGAGGAACTGGGTAAGGCTTGATAAACAGGTTTTGAATAACAAGTTAATCATAGACACCAAGTTGTGGACTGTTGTAACTCTGGTCAGCTTATCTTGCTGAACCACCCTAACATTTGAGAAGTGGCCTTATCTGCTTTTGCTTAACCCCCAGGATGTGGCACAAGCCAAAAATTATGGAAAATTACTGTGTGTGTGAAAATGCCATATAAACCCCTGGTTTTGAGTGCTCTAAGTCCTTGTTGAAACCCGCTGCATCGGGCAGACACTGGACCCCAGCTAGCTGGAAATAAACCTCGCTATGTAACTTGCATTATCGTGAGTATCGTCTCTCTATCTGAGAGGTGGTCAACTCCGGACCCTAACAGGTCCAGCTTTCTGGAGGATGATCATTAGTATTCATTTATTCAACCAATGTTTGCTGAGCACCTACTATGTGCTGATTAGGAGGAGAGGCAGTTAGCCAAATCAGAATAGATGACCTTTCTGGGATGGTAAATGAGACAAAGGAAGACAGGGAATAAAGCCAGCAACTTACAGTGGTGCTTGGTGGACTCTTGTACAGACCCAGGGAGCCAGAGGCCCAGTAGTGGGCTCTGGAGACCCTGAGAGGAGGCCTCCTGCCTCCACCATCAGTGACACTGAGGGTAAGCCCCTTAGAATTTCTGAATCTGAGGTCCCTCATCCACACAGTGGAGGTGAGAATTCCTCTTTGAGGGGGTAGACATGAGAATGAATCAGGTGACATACATAGAGGACATAGAGAGCACTCTAACTTAAGAGCCATTCAGTACACATTAGCTTGCTTCCCCTTAAGCTAGCAGATCAGAGGCTAGAGAACAGGGGCAGGGGGGCTTTGGAAGCAAACAACCAGCTCTGACTCCCAGTTCTACGGCTTACTTGCTGTGTGAGACTGAGGAAGTCACTTACCACTCAGTGCCTGCAAGATTAGGGAGAGGAAATCCTGGGCAAAATACCTCTAAAAACCGAAATCAATCAACAGGAGAAATACAGTTTAAAACCCGTTTATTGCTTACAAACTGCAGCCAGGAGCTATCTCTCTCTCTCCTGCTCTGGCAGAAGCAAGCAAGCAAGGAAGGACCTCCCCCTAACTTCTCAGGTACGCAGATAAGCCCTTGATTGCCCAGGTAATTACTCATTGATTTGGAGATGAACTTCTCGCCACCCCTGAGGAATGATGCAAATGCCCTTAAACTAGACGAGATATTCTGGAAATACTACAATTTTACCCACAGTGCCTCATGCCCTTGTCTCTTAAGTGGGGATGATACCACCTTCCTTATCCAGCAGTGAGGGACAAATGAGTTAATGCAGCTGAGCCCTGGCAAGCAGTGGGAGTCACCCAGTCCAAACTCTTTGGTCTGTGAGATTTCCACCCCGAAAGAGCAGGGACCCTGTTTGAATTTGCTCACCAGCATCTCTCTGGTGACTGGCCCTCAAGCACCCAGAGCCTAAGAGGTAAGAAACAATTTTTGTTGAAAGAATGAATTTCCTAACTTCCCAGTGGCAAAACAAAGACCCAGAAATGTAAAGCCATTTCCCCTTTTAAGTAATGTTGCCCAAAGTTAAAAAGTAAATTGGTGACCAAACTTAGAGATCTTTCCAGTGCACTTTGGCAAGGGGAGACAAAGGGTTAGGGTGCACCCCACAGACCCCAGAACTGAGGGGACTTCAGACAAATATGAATGTTCCTTCTGCCTGAGACTTAAGCTGAAAAAGTTACACAAATCCTTCAGGGCTGAGAACAAACAGCAGGCTATTTTTATGATTTGATCAGAAAAAGGCAGCTCAGGGTTTGTGACTCAACAGGGGGAGGACTGAGAATACTGTTTCTTAAGCTCTATTGGCAAGATTCAGGGCAACCTGCTAAACTACACCCACTGAATTTTCACCTCCACATTAGGTTCTGATAAATGCAAAATGGGAGCAGATCTGGACTTGTTGAGATGAACTGAAAGACCGATGAGGCAGAACCTTGGGATATTATGGCCTTTCTGAGCTTTATTACATGTGACACTATCTCATCTTCTACATGCTGGGAAAACTACATAAATCACCTTTTCATCACTGAGCCAGTGACAGTAACACTTAGGAGAAGCTGTCACACCTTGGGATAGAAAACCTATCTCAGGCAGCAATGGGATGTGCTGAGATGCATGGAGACCCATTCAGAAACGCTTTGCAAAGCCCTCTCAGGGGCCTTGGCCCTGCTGGGCATTCACTGCTCGCAGCCAAGCCTCTGTTCTGCTCTCTGGGGGCCCATTAACCAATCTGTGGATCATTCCAGGTCCTCAGCCGGCCCATTCTTCCTGAAACATTCCTGAATGTGATTCCTTTAGATTCCAATTCCTTTTATTAAGCACATAACTTTGGGTAAATTACATAATCCCTCCAGGCCTGTTTCCTCACCTATAAAAGAGAAGCACGACAAGGACCCACACCATTAGGTTGTCAGGAGCACTGAATTAAATAAGGCTTGTAGAACATTCAGTGAAGTGCTTGGCACATAGCAGGCTCTCAAGAAATGGGTGTTGGTGCTACAGCAGCTTTCCTTTTCATGTGCATTAGCTCATCTGCTGGAGGATCAGCCAGAGGAATTTAACTTGAAAACCCAAATCAGATGATATCTTTGAGTTTACTTTGAACTTTTTTTAAAAAAAGGTGTTGGTTATGTATAGCACTTAGTTGAGGAGCTGGACTGTAAACTGTCAATTTGGAACAGGCTCTGAGACCCTTCCAGAACTAAGGGCTGTAGACAGATGGCCAAGTCGTCACCACCTCACGTACTGCTGGGTCCTTTCTGTAATCTGGTTACCATAATCTAGGCACACAGTTCATTCACAGTTAGGTCTCTAAACCCCTTTTCTGTAAGTGAGGCTCCTTACTGCATCTCTGCAGTGGTTTTCAATATCTAAGAGCAGGACCTATATCCCTAACCTGCCCCTCACTTCAGTCAGCCCTGGTTCTCTAGGTGTTTGCACCTAACATCCAAAAGATACTCTAACTCTCCTTTTACGAAATCTGCCTCTTTTATCTTCATCCAGCCCACTGGTAAAGTTGGTAATGAAAAATAAATGTGTTGCATGGAGAGGAAGGGGAAACATAACAGTAGCAGAACATTGACAATTCCCGGCATTTTAGTAGCAAGCAGCAGAGTGTGTAGGATCTGAAGAATCAAAAGTTAGCATAAGTACAGCCATCTTAAGGCCTAAATACCACCCCCTAACCCAGAAGAAGCAAAATCATTAGAATCTTGAAAAACAAGTTAGTTAGCCTGTGTCAATTGTAGTGACCTTTCTGTGTCAATTGTAGTGACCTTTAGTTAGCCAACCGTAAATCAGTTAATCATACACGCCTAGCTTATCTTACTAGAACCACCCTAGACATTCCGTAGGTGATCTCATCTAATCAGACCCCAGGATGTGGCGCCAGCAAAAGATTTATGAGCCTATAGAAAAAAACCCTGTATTGTGATTATGGAAAATTTTACCCCTTTTGAAAATGCTATAAAACCTTCTGCCTTAGTGTGCTCGGGGTCCTCGTTGAGACCCGCTGCGACGGGCTGACTTGGACCCCAACTAGTTGGCTTCTGAATAAATTCCTCTTGCTTGTTGCATCAAGAAACGTCTTTGGTGAGTGATTTGGGGCGGCGCCTTCCTCAGGGGAATCCAACAAGTGGAAGTTCTTAAAGTCATGTGTTCTAGGGTCTGACTGCCTGGTATCGCTCCTCCCTGTGTGAGCTCAGGTGAACCACCGAGCCTTTCTGAGCCTTAATTCCCACAGCTATAAAATAGAAGGGACGATGATAAAATCAACCTATTTGGATTTGTCGGGGCAATTAATTGAGCTAATATGTGTTTCTGACACATAGGAAACATTACATTTTATTATCTCATATAATCCTTATAATAAGTCTGCAGGGTTATTCATCTTCCCATTCACAAATAAGGAAATTGAGGCTAAGGGTATTTAGGTAACTTGCTAGTCACCTTGATAGCACAGTGGACCTAGGAAACCAGCCCAGGATGCCTGTTCCTGAAGTCCCATCCGCACCAGGCTGCCACCCAGCTCCATTCACATTTACTGATGAGTGTGTGTTCTTCCATCATCTGTGGTTCTAGCCATTGCAATTCAGTTTCTTCTCTCCCATACTACCAGGGAAAGAAAACAAAAGTAGGTGTCCAGCAATAGATAGTAAGAAGAAAAGCCTTGAGAGATTATCCTTCCTCTGTTAATTTCCCTAAAATCAGAAGCTCCTCTGACAACGGTGAGTCCTTAATGAGCAATTCCCATCCAAGTTGTCAAGTGTGAATGGATTTTGTCCACATTCACAGCATGTCACAGCAGACAGCAAATTACTCTTTGCTTTAGACAGAAATAACCTTAGCGTGATGAGTTCTACAAACACACACACAATCAGCTGAGACAAAAATTAAAAATAGATATTCCTTCCAGGGTCCACTGGACATGATCTTACCCAACAAAGATTCTCTACCTCCGAGCACTTGCTCAGTCCATACATTAGGCTATTTATTATCCTAACCTCTGGGTGCAAGGGGAATAAAAGATGATCCTATCAAAGGTTTTGGGGAGGTAAGTCAGGGAGCCATACCATGGCAGAGGCCTCACCAACTATGGGCCTCACCACCAGCTCAAAATGGGATTCTTGGAGATTAAAACAGATACAGACATACTTGTTTTATTGTGCTTCAAAGATAGTGCACTTTTTTAAATAAACTTAAGGTTTGTGGCAACCCTGCACTGAACAAGTCTTTTGGCATCATTTTTCCAACAGCATTTGCTCACTTCATTCATATCTGTGTCACATTTTGGTAATCCTTACAATATTGTAAACTTTTTAATTATTATTTGTTATCATGACCTATGGTCAATGGATATTGGATGTTACTACTATAGTTGTTCTGGGGTGCCATAAACCATGCCCACATAAGAGAGCAAACCTAGTGATAGATGTTGCTTGTGTTCTGACTGCTCCACCAACCAGCTGTTTCCATCTCTCTCCCTTTCCTTGGGCCTCTCTATTCCCTGAGACACAACAATATTGAAAATAGGCCAATTAATAACCCTACAATGGCCTTAAAGTGTTCAAGTAAAAGAAAGACTTGCACATCTCTCACTTTAAATCAAAAGCTAGAAATGATTAAGCTTAGTGAGGAAGGCATGTCAAAAGCTGAGATAGGCTGAAAGCTCTGCCTCTTATGCCAAACAATTAATCAAATTGTGAATGTAAAGGAAAAGTTATTGAAGGAAATTAAAAGTGCTACTCCAGAGAACATGAATGATATGAAGCAAAGCAGCTTATTGCTGAGATGGAGAAAGGTTTAGTAGTCTGGATAGAATATCAAAATAGCTACATTTCCTTAAGCCAAAGCCTAACCTAGCAAGGCCCACTCTCTTCAATTCTGTGAAGGCTGAGAGAGGTGAGGAAGCTGCAGAAGAAAAGTTGGGAGCCAGCAAGGTTGATTCATGAGATTTAAGGAAAGAAGCTGTCTCAAGGTGAAGCTGCAAGTGCTAATGTAGAAGCACAGCAAGTTATCCTGAAGATGTAGCTAAGCTCATTAGTGAAGGTGGCTACACTAAACAACAGATTTCAGTGTAGACAAAACAGCCTTATATTAGAAGAAGATGCCATTTAGGACTTTCATAGCTATAGAGGAGAGGTCAATGCCTGGCTTCAAAGGACAGGCGGACTCTCTTGTTAGGGACTAATGCAGCTGGTGACTTTTGTTGAAACCAATACTTATTGACCATTCTGAAAATCCTTGAACCCTTAAGAATTATGTAATATCCACTCTGCCTGTGATGTATAAATGGAACAAAGCCTGAATGACAGCACCTCTGTTTACAACATGGTTTACTGAATATTTTAAGCCCACCGTTGAAAACTACCTCTCAGAAAAAAAAAATCCTTTCCAAATATTTAGTGCTCACTGATAATGTATCTGGTCACCCATGAGCTGATGGAGATGGACAATGAAATTAATGCTGTTTTCATGCCTACTGACATATAACATCTTTTCTACAGCCAATGGATCCAGAAGTCATTTCAACTTGCAAGTCTTATTATTGAAAGAATACATTTTCTAAGGTTTGTAGTTGCCATAGTGATTCCTCTGATGGATCTGAGCAAAGTAGACTGAAAACCTTCTGGAAAAGATTCACTATCTAGATGCCATTAAAAAGTTTCATGATTCATGGGAAGAGGTCAAAATATGAACATTTACATGAATTTGGAACAAGTTAATTACAATGGAATTATGAATGACTGTGAGGGGTTCAAGACTTGAGTGGAGGAAGTCATTGCAGATGTGGTAGAAATAGCAAGAGAACAAGAATTAGAAGTGGAGCCTGAAGAAGTGCCCAAACTGCTACAACCTCATGATAAAGCAGATGAGGAGTTATTTCTTACAGATGAGTAGGAAAGTTGTTTCCCTAGATGGAATCTACTCCAGGTGAAGATACTGGGAAGATTGTTGAAATGCCAACAAAGGATTTAGAATAGGACATAAACCTAGTTGATAAAGCAGTAGCAGGGTTTGAGAGGATTGACTCCAATTTTGTAAGAAGTTCTACTCTGGAAATGATATCAAACAGTACTGCATGCTACAGAGAAATTGTTCATGAAAGGACAAGTCAGTTGATGTGGCAGACTTCATTGTTGTCTTGTTTTAAAAAATTGTCACAACCACCCCAACCTTGAGCGCCCACCACCCTGCTCATTCGGCAACCATCAACATCAAGACAAAATCCTCCACAACAAAAAAGAAAGATTACGACTTGATGAAAGCTCAGATGATGGTTAACAGTTTTTTAGCAATGAAGTCTTTTTAAATTATGGTGTGTGCATTGCACTTTAGACACAATACCATTGCATGCCTAACAGACTACTATCTAGTGTAACTGTAACTTTCATATGCACTGCGAAACCAAAAAGTTCCTTTGCCTCGCTCTATTGTGAGGGCCTGGCACCAAATGCACAGTATCTTCAAGGTGTGCCTGTAGTGCAGTATGTGAGGCTGCCCAGATGGCATGATGGATGGAGCTAAATATATTTCAGCCCTGCAAAATTTCTTCCTTTTTTCCTTAGTGGAAGATTTGAGCCAACTCAGAACAGCCTCTCTGTGTGATTAGGGGAGGCCAGAAGCCTCCCTTCCTTTCCCAGGACCAGGTAGGTGTATGGGCAGCCCCAGGCAGCTGGGAGAATGGGTCCCAGCAGCATCCTGAAAGCTGAAGGAAAGGGAAAAGCTGATTGGACCAGAATCTGAGCTTAGATTAGAGGTTGCCAAACTTACCTGTACAACTGAACCACTTTTAAACATTTCAAAGCCTGGGGCACATTCGAGATCAATAACCACAATTTGCTGAGTGGGACACAGGCATGAGTTTTGAAGCCCCCAGTTGCTTCCAATGAGAAGACAAGTGTGAGAACCCCTAGTTTAGACCCTTGTTCATCCCCGGGGGTGATATTGCAGGAGCATCTGGCAATGCAGGAGACATTTTGGGTTGTTACACTGGGGGTGGTGCTGCTGACATCTGGTGGGCAGAGGCCAGGGCTGCTGCTTAATTGCTTGTAATTGCTGAGGACAGCCCCCCCAACAAAGCATTACCTGCCCAGAATGTCAGTAGTGCCCAGATTGAAGAACCTGGCTCAGGCTCTTGCTATTCAAAATATGGTTATTGACCAATTGCAGAGCATCACCTGGAGCTTGTTAGAAATGTAGACTTTCCAGCCCCACCCCAGACTTACTTGATCAGAATCTGCATTTTTTGTAAGATCCCCTGGTGACCTGTATATACGCACATGACATTTTAGAAGCATTAGTTTTAGATTATCTTAGGGCAGTTTTATTTAATGGGAGTTTCCCTCAGTTTCCACTGCTATGCTGTTTTTTTTTAATACATGGCAACCATTTATTTCACATCCACTTCCTTCCCACAACTCCTCAGACCTGTGTAAAGGAATAGCCTCAGTCTTTAGACTCAGAAAGAAGCAGGTTTGGATTCCAGCTCAGGATAGGATCATCTTCAATACTTAACCTCACTGGGTCTCAGTTGACTAATTTGCAAATGGAGCAGTGACATAAAGACTGAGGTAAACTATGAAAACTTAGAGATGGGTCTGAATAGTGCGACTTGGAATCTGAGCTTCACCAGCTTACTAGCTTTTGACCTTGAGCAATTTACTTTCCTATTTTCACCTTAATTTCCTCCTCTATATAAAAAAAGAGTAGAACCACCTGACCATGGAGGAGGTTATCCAGACAATGGGTTTTAAGAAGTTAACATAAGGGGGATTGGGGGGAAGGAGCAGCAAAGCTGGGCTAGGTGCTCATGTGCAATTATTTACTTGCTTCCTAAAATACAGTAGGAACCCCATAAGTGCCTTAAATTCAAACTGCACACTAAAGAACCATAAATCCCTTCCCTGTATCAATCTGGCGGGGCATATGTTCACAGTCATAGACTCCCCTTCATCCATTATGGTGCCAACACATAAGAAGGATGTTGTCATCTGATGTTTTGTCTCGTTGCTTCTGTTGAGACTGCAACTCAAGGATGGGCATCATGCCCTGCCTTCCTCCTGCAACTCCATAGCACTTTGCAGTTGGGCAATGTGAATACCAAGGCCTCAACAAATGTTTTCTGCTAGTGATCTGGAATTCAAAATGACTCAACTAGTAAGAGAGGGAACTGGGACTCAAACGGGTCCCTCCAATCCCCAAACACATGTCATGTCATGTCACCACACTACCTCTCCATGGTAGGTGTTCCTGACTGACAGACATACATGCAGAATGCGGCAATCAATTAACAATTGCCTTGCTGGGTTTCCTGTAGGGATTTGTGGTTAAAATGAAGGTTCCTGTGGCCAGGATTCTCACCTGGCCCTGGTTGGCTAGCTCACTACACGTGTGGGCAATATGTCGTTACTGACTCTGTATAAAGAGCTCTGCCCACTGCTCTGGGCAAAATGGTGGCACAGCTGCAAGGCTGCAGGAGAGCAGAGACGCGCCTGGAGTGATAGCAGCACCAAGGACAGAGACTGAGACGGCTGTGCGGGTAGAGAAGCCCAGAGGCAGAGACTGGTTTGCTGCAGGCAGACTCGCTTTGAGTGGATGGGATTCTAGTGATTGACCTGCCACCATGAAAATAAAGTTGGGTATAACCCTTTCACCCCCAAAACATTCCACTGTCATTTCTTCGGTCTCATTGAATCCATAGTGAACTTGTCTGGAGCTGAATCCCATTGGCAAGACAGGACTTGAGCACTCATCTGTTCTCCGCGACTGGATCGTAAGTGCTTCAAAGCAGAAGCCTTGCCTTATTCTGTGTTCCTCGGGACCCTTAACACAGGCGGAGCTCACAGCAGATGTGTTACCTAATTGACTGATTAGGTCACAACTAACTGGAATAAATATAACACAAGCATAAGAGATGTGCTTGCAATCACATAGCCACTAACACTGTTAATAAACTCCCGTGACTTCCTAAAGATCCTAATAGATTCAGGACCTACTCACCCAGTCATCACCACTACCTCCCACGATGCTCTACAGAGTGAGGATGATGGCAGGCATCAAAGACTCATACCCACAGCACTGCCTGGTTGTACCAACTGTGGAGAACGCCCCACACAGCCCTTTGGAACAACAAGCACGCTGAGCCAGAGAAGCGAGAGAAATAAGATGAGGATCAGCCAGAAGAAAGGGGAAGGAAGAGGCAGGGCTTCTGGGGAAGAGAGAATAGCTGGAGGGTGGAGCAGAGAAGAGTTTCCCTGGTGTGTTTACAACAAGATGTTCAGTCCATTCCGAGGAGTAGGACACGGGGCTTCAGGGCTGCAGGGAACATAACTGACATGGACAGGTGTGTAATCGCCACAGCCGAGGAGCCAGAACCAGTCCAGTGATTCGGGCGGCCGACAATGCCAATGGAAAAAGCACCTTGGGTTTATCCCAGGAACCACGGAGGACTTTGGGGAGGCTGCAGTTCCGATGATAAAACACAGACAGGAGCCAACGGACAGGAGCACAGAGGTTTTCAGTTCTACTTTCTCCCACGAACAGTGGCTAAGTACCTGCCATGTGCTTACCGTGGCAAAGCAGCCATGAAAAGAAACAAGCGAGTACTGACATTACCCAGGCCACAGGAAAGCATGCCATGTGGTTGGTGTCTCACCAGAGAAAGCAAGCTGAACAAGGACTGCGGCTGCTCGCCCTCTGCCCACTCGGCTTTCCCAGGGCAGGGGTTGAGGGCAGCGATCTTCAATCACTTAGTGGATAATGTCTTCTGGGCTTTCAGAGGGGCTGGATCCTCCCAAATTCCTCACCTCCCTTGGGGTTAGGGGCAAGCTGTTTGTTCACCAGGGCAGACTTGAATTCCTAGACCTCAGGCTGTGGGGAAAGATCAGCCAAAAAGGCAAGCGAGAAGGCAAAGGAAACCCAGGAGAGTGAAGAGGAGACCCAGGCCCAGGAGCACAAAGCAGTGGTGGGCTGCAGGGCCTGGAGGGTGATGGGAACAGAGCTGGGAGTCAGAGGAGCATCTCTTCTTGAGATATTTCTCTGAAGACAGGAATTTTTTCCCTGTGCTGGTGTTTATGCCCTACCCACAGGAAAGGGTCATTCATGGGACCCCACAGAAACAACCAGGTCTGCCTAAGGCTTCATGATATTACTTCTTGCTTCTGCAAAAAAAAAAAAATAAGCCCCTTCTAAGTGGAGAGCAGAGCCTTGGCTCACTCTTGAGTAATTCGCAGAGGGCCATGAAGGTAGCACAGTGGGGGAAGAGACCCAGCTCTGCGCCTCAAGCGCATGCCGGGCTCCCAGATTGCTCTCAGCCAGGAAAAGAGGAGACTGCACAGAAAGGGATATTAGTATGGAAATGGTATGTTTTAATTAATGTTCATGAAAAACAGAAACTGTAAGATGTTTGAATTTACACACACACACATACGCTCACACCTGTCTCTCAAAATAAAGTTGCTTATGGTGAAGCTAACAGTGCAGCAGCCCCTCTGTAATGTAACAGAAGGATGCCCCTCTAGCACTGTTATAACTCTGCAAAGAAAATTTTTCAGAAATACTGGTAGAAATGAAGCATAGGTCTTTGATTTTAAGGGAGGAAAGGAATGAATTTTTGACCACTGAGTTTGTTCCAAGCCAGCAACTGTCCCAGGTGCTCTATATTCTATATAATTCATTTCTGTTATCCCTTGGAACAATCTGGTGAGACAGTATTCTTATCCTTCACTTGCAGATGACAAAACTGATCCAGAGTGGTGTAATAATGTTCTCACCATCTCACAGGCATTACATCCATGATTTCACCAAACATTTGCGAGTGGCCACTCTGAGTGTGACTTCTGCTCCCACCCCCTCCACAAACACATCACCATCCCAAAACCAAAGCATCCTGAGGGGGATAATGCATACCCCCTACACATCATTCTGAAGGCAGATGGGTTTTAAATCAATATACCCAGTAACCAATTAACATCCTCCCTTCCATAACCAGCCCCTGATTCCTGAAAGGGATGAGAAAATGTGGGGCCTTTTCAGAGCACATTGATATTCATCTCGATTACCCTCCTTCTCCATTCCCCAGCATATAAATTGCCAGCTCTGTTGTCAAATGCTGCGTGTAATTGTGTTTAGCGTAATGCCCCAAGGGAAAAGGAAAAACCGTGAGCTCTGCCATGGGCCAGGACATGCCAGAGTGCACTGGAATGAAGGTTGAAGGGTAGCGTCTACCCTTTCTTTCCACCTTCTCCAGAGGCTGCAGAGCTCAGAGGGCACATAGGCCTGTCAGCAACCACAAACAAGAGCAGAAAAATCAGTGTGTGAAGTGGGCAAGCAATTCTAGTAAAGAAAGTGCAAGCCTTTTGCTTGTCAAACCATGTGAACCAAGGCAAGAAAAAACATTTCCACCTACTTTTTGATGGCTAAGGGACAAGTCTTCTCTATGCCTATCTTAGTAAATTGGTAAAAAGAAACAAGATTTATTAGTGTAATTACTCTAAGCCATATCATGTAATAATGCTGCAGCCTTTAGGTAAAAGCCTGAATTCAGAACAGTTATCTGACTTGTCCAAGTAACTCAGCTGGTAAGTACAGGATTGCTGATATTTTTTCCTGGATTGCCTTTTCAGAGCCAATTCTTTCTTTATCCTAGCATTCTCTCACTTCCTCAGGACCTTGTTTCAACCACCTGGCCAGTAGGAAATCAACCAACTAAGAGTTCATCCTTGGAAAACCTCCAAACTAATACAAGCCTCTTGAAAACCAAAAAAGGATCCTCAACATCAGTGTCAATTAGTATCAATTTTGACTGCAAATAAAACTCAAAAACAAAAGCTAATGTTGTAAACAATTCTCTGACCTAAAAGAAGTTCTGGTAAAGAGCTCCAATATGCACAGGAACACAGGCTTTCTCTGTCTTTCTCCTGTGTCACCCAGAGATCATGGCTTCCATTCTCAAAGTCACCTTGGAGCCCAGAAGGCTGCAAGAGTACTTGCCACCTCCTCTAAATGTCAGGCACCAGGAAGGAAGGAGTAGAGAAGGACAAAGAGGCTGTCCCTCCTTTAAAGAGCCATTCTAAGTTTTCTACCCATAAACTCAGCTCACATTGCAGCCAGAGATACATTCCCACACCCAATTGCAAGGAATCCTGCAGGTATAGACTGCACTGGGCATATTGCTACCCTGACATGCACCAGGACTCTTCCTAAGGGGAGAAGACAAAATAAAGTTAGCTGGTAGAAACAGCTATCTCTGACACAGTCACTACCTCCCTCCCCTCTTTACTGAGGACTTTCCATGCCATATACCTTAGCTCAGTTCATCCCACAGTAACCTGAAGACATTCCCCCCATTTTACAGGTGGAGAAAGGGGGGCTTACAGAGGCTAAGTAACTTAGGCAAAGTCACAGAACTGAGATATGAACCTGGAAGATAGGTTTATTACTATTAATATCTGTCCTGATGTCACTCCATCAAGTACCCACATGACATAAATGTCTAATGTGATTGAAGTTAATTAAGAACCACAATTTTTAACTTAAAGGCACCTCTTTATTAAAATATGATATGATTGGCCTCTCTGTCTGGCTCCAAAGCCCAGGATTCTAACCACTACACTATACTTTCATTCTCCCATGGTACTTTCATGCACTCAACAGTGAGTATCATGGAAGTAGGGACCCTCAAATCAACCACGGAAGAAGCTACCTGGTAGGCTTGCCCATGAACCAACTCTAGCACCCTCAGAAATCTCACCCTAGAAGGGGGAACACTATACACATTTTCCTGAGGAGGATACCAGAAAGGGAAAGTCAGTGATCTCTCTCTCTCTGTCTCTCTCTCTCTCTCTCTATCTCTCTCTCTCTCTCTGTCTCTCTCTCTCTCTCTGTGTCTCTGTCTGTCTCTCTCTCTCTGTGTCTCTGTCTGTCTGTCTGTCTCTCTCTCTTTCTCTCTCACACACACACACACACACACACACACACACCAAAACTTTCCATACTGCAATCAAATGGCAAATATCATTCTACTGGACATATGGCCAGTTTTGCTCTTCTTCTCTGTCCTCTGCTTATAGTTAAAGATTCATTTCTCTCCTTAGTTTATTCCTATTGTATCTTGAAATCTCCTTTATACTCCTTTTACTTAGGAGTTCTTTTTATAACTATTCCAAGAGAGGCTGACCTGGTTATAACCTCACTTCTTGGTCTGCAGATCCTCAGGTCTAATTGGATGCCAAGTTCCCAAATAGGGTAAGAAGGTCAGCAGTCAAGAAAAATACAGCTTCCCAGCTGCTACAGAAAAAGGTAAACTTTTTATTAGACCCATAAGCAAAATGCCAAAGTATGGAAAGCCTTGACCCATAGCATTCTTATATTCAATGGCTCAGCCAGGAAGACCTGAAAGCTGCCTAGAACTGTTCCCTTTAATAGTCAACATTAAGATTAGGGCAATACCAGCCACCAACCTACCTAAAGATGCCATATATAGAACTGCACCTGACAATTCATTTCCACCATTAACTGGGCACCTCGCACCAGTCAATACTAATGACACAGGAGCAAGAATGCCCAGCACCCTGACTTCAAGTAACTTATAGTCTAGAGGTGAGTCAGACATGTGAGTTAACTATCCTAGGCCACAAACTTAGAGCACTGCCTAAAGATGAATAAAGTGCTCTCAATACTCAGAGGAGGATCATTAGCTCTATCCAAAACTATCATGGAAGCCTGCCTGGAGGAGATGGCATTGGAAGATGGGCCTAACTCCTGATGTCATCCAGCAGTAGTGAGCCTCCCATCGAGAACCTCAGTTATCTTGAGCCCATAATAATGGCTTTGTCCCAGACCCAGAAGCAAATCTACCTCCACATGCACAGCACTTAGCATTGACTTTACTGAAGATATTTTGGGGAGATTGAGAAAATGTTAAATCATGCACTAAAGAGCAAACACAATTTTTAAATACCTATAGTCTATTCCTTTCCCTTCAAGTTTTTCTCAAGGTTTTCTCCAGGTCCCAGCTGCCTCACTTCCTCTTCTCCCGCACACCCCTCCAATCTTCTCCAACTCACCTTGCATATCCAACTCAGCAAAAATGAGAGTTCAGTGGTTTACTCCTAGGAAAGCACTTCAGAAGTCCTATCTTGTTACGCAAGTAGGACTTTGGAGAATCTTTCCCCCTACCCCAGCCTGCTAATCAAAAAGTTCACCCAACAAAAGCCAGGGCTATGGAAAGGGAGAGATCATTCTACTGCCAAGAAAATATAATGTTCTCCATCTCACTACACACTGAGAAGGTACAGAAGGTTGAAAAGGGATTTCAGGAAAGGAAATAGCAAAAGCAAAGACAAGGCGGGAAAGAAGACATCCCACCAACCGTTTGGGAAACAGCAAAGGGTCCAATCTGATTAGAACAAAGGAATCAAAAAGATAAGCCTAGAAAAAGTGAGCAAGGTAGATGACTTAGAGCACCTCCATCTGGTTCCAGTGTGTTGGTTCTATTCTGGAACTTAGTGCTACATTAGTGCATTATGTCCCCAACCTCCATCTTAGCTTCTCAAGGTGTCACTGACATTCCTAATAGGGATAATTTTGTAGCCTATGACTTCATTGTGCTTCACTGCAAAATGAAGAACCAAGATAGTAAAACTTGATTAGAGCTTGAAGTTTAATGTTGTAGTTAGTAATTTGGGAATTATATATAATATGTGTATATATGCATGCACACACACAGAATAAAAAAGAATTGATTCTTCTGTTACATCGGCCATATTTAACTCTTAACTTTTGATTCCATCATTATACTTATTCACTTTAATTCTGCCTATTTCCAAAAACAATGAAATAAGAGTGAATATGAAATAGCTTACCTTAAAAGTAGTATAATAAGGCCTGTATTCAAGATAAAGACAATAGACAAGATATTTTATCAAGAAATTAGAAAAAATATGATATTAAAAAATTCTGCTTAGGAAAAGCTACCACTGAGTAAAAATGGACAGCTACCCAGGAGGCAAGTTAAAGATGTGTATGTGCTGAGTTTAAAAATAAGGCAAAAACACGTATTCCATGGGCATTCTTCTCAAAGGGGAACTCTTTATATAGTGGGTGCTGAGACCCAAATCCTAGTGAAAAACAATCCCTTTACTCCTCTTGTCTTCCAATGCTGTGTTGAATCTCAAATTTCAATATAATTTTCTCTTTGTTCTTGCCTTCTATCCTCTTTAAATTGTGTTTGAAAAACAAAAAGCTCCCACCAATTCTCTCCCAGTTGTACTTGACAGCAGTGACAGGCTGTGGCTTGCCCACAGGTTCACATCTAACTCAGACTGAAGTGTCATTATCTGATCTTACCACCAAAGAATGCCAGGTGGGGGTTAGTGGATGTCACCACAAAAAATGGAAAAATTAAAGATTACCACTTCTCAATCCTTGTTAGCATGAAACATAATTATACATTTTATGTTTTTCAGAAGCAAGGGTCATGCTTGTCAGAACACCTATTGCTTGCAATCTTGTTGTCACCATCAGTTAAAAGGAAAGCATCAATTTATTTGAACAGCCTTTGTCAATGTCAGCCTGAGGGCATGCTGCATGAAATAACGATTAGTATTAAATTAATAATAACAATAATAGTTACTATTCATTGAGTGCCTCCTAGTCTAAGTGCAAGCCCTTTGCAAACAGTATGTTATTTAATTCTTACAATAATCCTGTGTATTATCCCCATTATATTAATAAGGTGAAATTGATAGAGGTTAAGTATCTTGCCTAATTCAAAATAAAATTAAAGCCCTGTGTATCTGACTGTATGTGGACTGTGAAACAATACAATAAATGATACCCTCAATAGAAATGTTACCACCATAAAGAATAGCCATGCAATATATGACACTGCAGGCCACTGATGTCACAACAATAAGGCTCTGTTCTGCAAAAACAAATCCATAGGAAGCAAAAAGAGTATATTCATGTGGATATAGCTGGGCATCCTGGCTTCATTTTGTCTGAGGTAATCCAGACTCCCTGCTTCCAGAGTATTGTTGGTCCATGAATGACCCAAGACAAATAAACCAGCTTTGCTTCCCCGTGAAATTTCAATTTGGGATTAAGAGATTTCAGTCTAGCCTAATCTACTGAAAAGAGGAGATGAAAATTTAGGGTGGCCCGAAAGCATGGAAGGACTCTCTGCAAAGGAGAAATGTGGTGAACTGGAGGAGAGAGGACAGTGTGTGAGGTCTGGGAAGGCTGTGGGCATCCAGCTTCCAGCTCCCGGCCATTCCTGAGAGCCAGCTGCCTCCCTGGCCTGTGCTCTCAGAGACCAAGCCATGCTTTAACAAAGCCTCCTTTTCTTCTTAACACAGATCTTGTAGATTCCTTCTCCATGGACCTAAAAGAGCTCTAACTACTCAGGGTAATCTGATCAAAGAAAGTCTGGCATTTCCTAGTGGTCAAGTTTAAGGGATACAGTCTGAATCCTGGGAAGGTTTGAATAATGAGCAGGTCTCTCAGATTTCCTCCATCAAGTGTCAGTAATCTCTGCTTTCAGTTTAAAAGAAACTTAAAAACTAAAGTAAGGCTCAGGCAAGACAGCATTCTGTGCTCAGAAAGTCCATATCCTAGAGCTGACAGCCATGAAGTGGTCAGGGGTCATGTTTTTGATATGGTAATAAAAATAGGCTGAAACGGTGAGAGCCTGCACATAAACATCCCATAGCATGTGCTTTAGGTAAGGTTTCCCCTGTCAGTGAGGTTCACTATTAAGTGCTGTCTCCATATATAGTAAAAGAGGGAAGGCCTTAAATGGCTGAGCCATAACTCCCCCTCCCCTCTGCTCCCTGGATAAGGTCCTCTAGCCAAACAACTCTCCTTTTATCCAAAGTGCCTGGTGAAGTTCCTGCTTATCCCTGAATAGAGGCTTTCTGTTCCCTAATAGCCCATGGGATTTTTCAAACCAACCAACCACATATTGTCACCACCCTCACCACTGTCCACCCCACCATGAGCCAGAGGCCACCTCATCCTCTTGATATTACAAAGCCTGCCTTCTACAGCTCATGGGTGTACATTCTGTTCCCAAGGTCACCCTGCCTGTGGCCCTGTGCAGAACCAGTGTGTCCCTCTCCTGGGCCCTGAGTTCATGTGCTGATACACTGCTCTTTATCTTATCTGTCCAGTGTCAGGTGTCAGGTGTTTGGCCATCCCCATAACCTCAGGGTGATTCACCAATGATTCACCAATGGAGTGAATAGGAGGAGGTGAGTGAGCACAGCAGCACAGAGATCTGTCAAAGGAGGGCCTGTGTGGGTAACACGTGCCTACACAGAAAGAAATACAGCCTGTGACAAGCCTCAGTGAGAGAATGCTTCCCCGGACTCCCATGATGACAGGGCACAGCTCTCTGCAAGAGTAATGGTCATACCTGAACCTGTTCACCAGTCATAACACTATCAGGTGAGCCCTGATTCGTGAAGAATAACAGGTTCCAGCCATCGGGGGTTACTAGATCACTAACTTCAGAATAACCAACATAGAATATAACTGACCTGCACTGAGGTTCTGAAGCTACCTTCCAATCCCTATTTATTCAAAATATATATATATAAGAGGAAAAAAAAGGAAGGTGCTCAGCTAGGTGAAACCAGGCAAATTCCTTCTGTTCTGATTAGAACCACACACATCTTTTCTTTTTTTTTCACTGACTAGCTCTGGTGATCCTCTGATGGTTCCCCCTAAGTGTGTTCATCTGTAAAATGGGGATAATAACAGCACCTACTGCCCAGCACAGGGACATGATAACATCTGCAAAACACTTACCACAGTTCCACTACACACACATTCTTAGGCAGCAGTAAGGAAACAAAACAAGGTGGGTCTCTGACCAGTTCTAGCCTTTCAAGACATCTACAATGAAACCTCTGCAGAGTTATGATCAATTCAGAAAGATGTGAATAACTCAAATGAATCAATCAGAGAACAAGGCTGTATAATGCATGACTGAAAATACTAATGATGTGTTCAGAACTGACCAGCTTTCCAAACAGCCATGGAGAAGGGAAATATGAACATGGGCTGGGCCTGCCAACTAACTTTGTGAGAAGGATGGCTTGATCTTGGCTTTAAGGATGCACAGAACTATTAAAAAGAGGGAAATTATACTACATGTGAAGTGAAACTCTAGTCATTTCTCACTAAACACAGGTTTATGGTCCTGGAAAATATTGTAATTGGAAAACTGCATTTGGCAAGACCATGTTTTTAAAAATCTGCATTTATCTATCAACCCTCTATCTCCAGTCATATCTCCTCCAAAAAGGTGACCTCATCTGAGAATCCATCCCTGTCTCCTCAGGGTTACTGCTGTACTGGATATGGTTCTCATGCTCCATAATGTAACCTACCCACAGACTAGGCTTGAATCTCAGTCCACAAACTTCGACATCAAATGAATGTAGCTTTTCCAACTTTTTGTACAACTCAATTTCAGCTCAAGATCGCATCATTTCCAGGAGGGTTATATAGTGCCCAAGCAGCAACAGGCATGGAATCTCCAGTCCTCAGAATCATCTATCCATGTGAGCTGAGATGTCCATCACCTGCCTGGCCCTAGATTTTCAGTCCATGTGAGTGGACTTTGGCTCACCCCAGGCTCAGAGCCTCTCTCCATCAGTTTCCTGCCATTTTAGGCAGAAGAAAGTCATTCTGCTGCTAAATCCCTGGATGCACTATTTCTCCTTTGGGGCCCCACCACATTCTCAGGAGTATCCACTGGGAGATTGGACCCACTAGATGGGTCCTGATTCCCTCTCCCTACAATCCAGCAACATCCAGGTTTTCCAGGTTTTTTTCAACTGTCTCTCCTCCAAGCCAGTGTTCCTTTTCTAGGCTACAGGATAGAGGAGATTGGAGGGGGATATTCATTTTGTTTCCCCAATATTTTTTCTAGACCCAAGAGGATGTTCTGTTTCCCACAAAGGATGAAACTTTGAAAACCGGAAGCCAGAAGAATGACTCCTCTTCCTTTTCTTCTGTGGTCACATCCTTTCCCTAAGTGCATGAGAACAGACCCGCTGAGCTGCTTAAATGGGAGAAAGGTCCAAAGGAGAAAAGAAATGACCAGGGGGAGAAATTGTTACTTATTCGCTCACCACATCTGCCTGTAACTCTGCCTCCCCCACCCACCTGTGAGCTCTTTCACTGTATGGTCAGAGTGGGTGCTCATCTGCCTCCCCAGTGCATTCCACGGGCCCAGGAAGGCCCAGGGAGGAAGGGGTGGCTGACTGAATGAGTCAGGCCTTGGGCTTGGTCTTCTGCTCCACGTGTCCTACTAGTTCACCATCCCAAGCTGTAATCCTTTACTTCTCCACACCCTCACACCCAAAGAAATAGGCCACATTTTCTTTTCACAGGGTTTGATATGTGTTGCTTCCTGTCCTAAGCTGCAAAATAAATCATACATAGGCTTTTTAGCTATTTTCAGTGACTAGAAGAAATAAGACAAAATATATGTGCATGCATGTACACCTTTGTAGGTTCATTCACAAATACCCTCAGAAATTAATTTATGTAAATATGCTAACAGAACAAAATGGGCTGTGTTCCAGGGAGAGAAGACCCTGCCCTCTATCAGTATTTGCAGAACTTCCCAAATAAACTATTGCACTGGCACGCTTGTCTCAGAGTCTTCCTTTGGGAACACCCCAGCTGTGACAGGATGGCTTCCTGGAGGAAAAGATGCTCTGGAAGTTACTAAGCATAAGAAGAATGAGCAGGCAGAGTGAAGAGGAGCGTCTGTGAGCAGTGGAAGCTCCACAGGTGTTTTCTGACTTCTATACCCCTACACCCTTGCCCAACACCAAGCTGCTCTACATACATGGAAGTCAGTCTCCCAAAATGAGCTGACCAACAATGATTTTACACAATGAAAGGGTGATTTTCAAGATACTAGTGGTTCTCAGAGTGTGGTTGCTGGTCCAGTATCAGCATTATCTGAGAATTCATTAGAAACACAAATCCTCAGGCCCATCCCAGACTTCAGAAACTCTGGAGGTGGCTAGCAGCAATCTGTGCTTTAACAAGATTTTCAGGCTATCCTGACGCATGCTCAAGTTTGAGAACCACTGCTATGTGCTACAGAAAGCTGACAGGGGACAGGGATTCATGTGCACAGCAAAAGATGGGGCCAGATCATGGGCAACAGGGCTTTCTGCCATGTATTGAGTTTGCGCTGGGGCATTATCCTCTCTGAGATTTTTTTTTTTTGGTCTAGAAGACAGTGGTTAACAATAATACATACCTCTTATGGGTTACTATGAGAACGAAATGCAGTGCTGTATATGGGAGGTTTGCATAATTGTTGAAACACCTTAGAAATGTAAGGCAAGCAGCATAAAAGCAAGCAGGCAGTTTTTTAAAAGCCAGGAGTAGTCACAGGAGAATGGCTTGATTGGAGGTTCCAGCACATTCCGAACAGCCCTCTTAGGGTCAGAACAGCTGCTGGGATCAGCCCCACATCTCAACAGGTTCCACAGTCATTTGTCTGCCCTTGCCAACACATACTAGAGCCTGTTTTTCCCTTTGCCTGCAGCCTCCTGGGACCAGGCTCTGAGAGAGGGCGGCCACTTCTGACATCCTCCCCGCACTGTGACTACAGATGGTGATGACTCACAGAGGGCACGTTCTAAAGATGTCTGGCTTGGATGTTTTCTCACTGCACTGCCTTTTCACACACACACTGCTCAAATTGAAATGAGCAAGCAAGAGGAGAGGCAGAAGAGGGTGAGATCGACTTTCCATGACCAGCAGCCCCCTCTGCCAGTCTCAGCCTGGCTGCCTCCAAGCCTGGCCGCTACATATCAGAAACGAACGGGTAATGAGGTCACAGACAGAGCAGGGTCTAGGATCTGGGGAGGAAGCTTGATTCAGATCCCAACAAGCAGTTTACTCATACCTCTGCCCTGTTTACAGAGCAAACGATGCAGTATTTTTGCTGAGCCCTGCTGGGAATGGCTGCCAGTGGGCTCCGGCAGGAGGAAGGGCCATAGCACATGAATACCAAAAAGTTCCCCCTTCTCTGTGGGTGGACTGTCATGGTTCAGCTTCATCTCCTGGAATCCCTATTGGCCCTTGAGGCTGAGTGCTGCAGAAAAACTGACGAGCATAAAAAACATAACACAACAGGGCCATGATGGAGCCAGCAATTTCCCCAGCATTTTTTATGCATTGTGGAGAGAAGACAGATTTCCCTCATCACCTGTTTCTATCATGGTACTGAGGTTTTCAAGTAAGAAAGAGAGCAAACCAAGAAGACTTGACTTATTGTGGATTTGGTTTGTTGATCAGTAAAAAAGCTACGAAGAGATGCCAGTTTGCAAAAATGGGGGAAATGGCTACAATTGATGTATTTTTTTCCTACAAAGTCAGATGAGATGACCTCCAAATCACTACCAGTCCTGAGATGCTAGCATCCCAGCAATTCTGTTTGCTAGGAAAACTGGAAAACTATAGTCCCTGGACACACAGAGTTACAACTCTAAGCATAAAATTCTGGGAACACTTTTTACCTAATGCCTGTGACTATTTTTGGGTGTTTAAGCCTTTCACCTAAACAGCATGGTCTGGTCCAAGTTCCTGAAGCATAAATTGAAATGGCCTTACACTTTTAGCCAGGTTCTGACAAGACTCCGAGGGCAAGAGAGAACAGACAAAATTGTCACCCAAAGGAGAAAGGATGAATGATTTCCTTTCTTATGGCTCTAGACAAATTTTGCAGATTGATTTACAGCTCATAACAATACCAAGAAAGGAGGGCAGAGGAGGGTGCATGCCTGCCTACTGGCTCTATTACAGATGGCTCGCAAATACACTGGTCCTGGCACTCCACTCAAGAAAGACCAAGAAATGGGAGAATGATCATAAAATGGAAGAATGGCTCAACCCTGTGGTTTTATAAACACAATTTCTCTCCTTCCTTCCTACTGCTGTTCTCCTAAGCCTGCAGCTACAGTTTTTCACATTTTTTTATTGGTACAGATGCCAATTTAGCTCAGGGAACAAAATAAGACACGGCTCTCAATTAAATGTACTCTGAAAACTGGAAGTTCATGTTTGGCCAGAGTCTTACCCACATTAAGCCGAGGTCTGCAGTCAGGGAATCTCATTTAGCTTTTCTTTGTATTTTACTTCCAGTGTCAGAGGATCAGGGCTGATACATTATCTTCAATTGGAAGGATTTTTGGAATCTACCTGTATAACAGCACACCATGAAAATGTAGAAATTCAGTATTGACCATCTCACAGCAATGGGACTGCAAATAAAGAAACTGCATTATGCTTTCCTAAGATCTCAAAGTAGATCACCAATAGATATTAAAATATCCAGTAATCTATGATGCTCTTTTAGCCTTTATAAATATTCACCAGAGTCCCCTCCTTGGGCAGCCCTGTACTAGATCTGCATATGACAGAGGCAAGAATTGCCCATGAAGTGTGAGGTTTAGGTTTAAGGAGGCCACCCCAGCTCCACATCTGAATTCAGTATTTGCTGAGATGACAGCAGGTAAATATGTCCAGGAAGCACAGAGACTCCTGAAAAAGAAAAAGTCAAGACCTAAACTCTATTCCTTTTGAGGCTCAGTGTTTTTACTGCAAACCTACTAACATGCCTTTAATACCCATCAGAAGGTTGGGATAATAGAACTTATATCCAGAAAATGTTCAGTGTTCATTGCTCAGTAAAATACCCAGAACCTGAATGAATGGACAGAGCGGCTCCAGCAAGCAGCCTTTCCAGCTCATTCAGAGTACATCTTGCCTGGAGACCCTGCCCATGTGGCTGCCCTTTGGCCCAAGGACTGCTTGCTCCCATTTGTGGATTCCCTCTCTGGTCTATTATGGGATCTTTCTTCTCTTAAACTTCCTTGCTTCCCAGAACCCCAAGCTCCCCAAACATACACACACACACACACACACACACACACACACCCTACATCCTGCCTTTCTTTCCCCCCATCTTTTAGCTGAATAGATCATCACTCACTCCACCCCATCATTTTCCTAGAAGGAGCTGGGGGAAGTTGGGACTTATGCATAAAACCAAAAAATGAAGTGGACATAAAAGAGTGAAAGCACAGAGACTATTGAAGAGACAACTGTAATCGTCCACACATGAAATGAATGTATTGGACAGGCTTGAAGGAGCAGAGATGGGGAGACGGAATCAGACTCAGGAAGGACTTAGAGAATTTACTGCTGGACTGATGTTGGGTGACAGAAATGGAAGAGTCTGTCATGATCCCTACATTTTTGTTTTCAACAAGTGTGTGGATGATGGTGCCATTCTCTTGAGACAGCAAAGTCTGGGAGAAGGTTTGGCAAGAGACAGTCATCAGATCGTCATGTCTGAACGTAAGTCTTAAGGTGCCTACTATATATCTAAACCAAAAATGGTGAACAGACAGTTCAGTATTAAGTGTAGAGCCAGAGACATAGACCTGGGAATAATCATGCATCATAAACTATTTCGTTCCCTTAGGCTGGTAAAGTGGGACATGTCAGTTAAATGAAATTTACTGAGGGGCTAGTATGTTCCAGGGGTCACAGGCAAGTTAAGACTCAGAAAGATCAAGACACTTGTTCAAAGTCCCTAAGCTAAGTGTCTGATTCAAACAGAGGTCATCTATTCTTATCTAGTCATCCATTGAACATTTACTAGGTGCCTATCATGTGCCAGATACTGTGTGATCTAAAAAATACTATAATCAAAGTGATACCTAGGACAGAATACTGAATAAATGTTAGTTAACATTGTCACTATTCATATTTGAGAAGCTAATAATTTAGTGAAAGAGACGAAGTCAAAAACATAATTATAGAAATATTTGAAAGGGTAACATTAGAACCTGCATAGAACATTGTGATGGTACGAAATAAAG
The DNA here is from genome assembly GCF_040802235.1 of Manis javanica. Classification (NCBI taxonomy): domain Eukaryota; kingdom Metazoa; phylum Chordata; class Mammalia; order Pholidota; family Manidae; genus Manis; species Manis javanica. Next base: position 69,814,539 of record NC_133162.1, read on the forward strand.
GTGCCTAACCCCAGCCACGGGCTCTGTGCTCCTATCATGCGAGTCAACACTCCTTCTGTCCACTGTGCCCGTAATTAGGCCAAGGGCAACCAGCTCAACGACAGCAGAGCAGAAGCCGTAACTCACTTATATGACTCCCAACTGGGACTTTACACTCTGGTGATATTGCTTGCACTGGAACCAAGCCTTCATACCTTAATGAAAAATAAAGACCCAGGCAGCCCCAGAGCTATTTTAATGACAGAGGCTCTCCATTTAAGAATTCAGTATTTCTTCTCTACTGCCATGCTGACGTCTGCTTGATTGTGACTTGGTGATGGAGAAATTCATGCCTTAATTCTGTCTCATTAGAGGAAGCCGAGTGGAACCTAACAATAGGGGCCCCTATATCTCTGTGTCTATACAGAATATAAAATACAAAATGTAGATATTCATACTAGTAACATCATATGCATGTTATGTATCAGATACTGAGCTAAGTACTTTTCATATCCTATCTCACTTTATTTTCACAACAATCATGTGAGGTAAGTGAAATTATTAACCCTGTTTGACCTCTGAGGGAGCCAAGATCACCTGGGGTCATAGGTGGTAGGTCCAGGATGGGAACCAGCAAGGGTAACCACAGTATCTGACTATTGATACTATGTTGACCATTATGTTATGCTAAATGCACACTTTAAGAAAAACCACCACTTTGACCTTCATGGTTTTTTGTCCCTCCACACAGCAGCATTAATATCCAGAACAGTGTCAATCCCAAGGAGGAAAATCTCCCACCATGCCTACCAATGCTCAACCCATGTTCCCCTCACCACCTCCCTCTCACTCTCTGCAGACTCCCCACCAAGCTGTCATAATTTACATAATTGCTTTGTGTTTCTCTGCACAGACTTGATTTACACTGTCCAGAAACCTGCATAAGGTAATGGATTCTTCATAGATATTGGGAACCTTTTCTATTTTGCTGCCAGTTTTATGCTATTAAACTGCCCACACATCTGCTGATAAAGACAAAAATGTGATTTATCTCCAAGTGTGCAGAAACATTTCAACAAATTAGATTTACTTTATCTTGGGATTTTCCAAGATGTCCTTTTTACAGCATTGTCCTCATGGTAAATTGAGATGACTTTGAGAAAAAGGGAAGAACTTCATTTATATTCCCTCTCCCATCTGATTCTGAGAAAGATTTTCCTGCCTCATATTCTCCTTGGACCCTTTGTTAAGCCTCCAGAGAGTAACTGCCATTCCCTCTTTCCACTTAACCGCCTTAACCATGGCTTCTACTTCCTGGGAGAGGGATGCAGGGGCCAGGTGAGAAAGTAGGCCCTTAATCTCTCTCTAATCCTGAGTCCATCATCCTTAGGACTCTTAAAACAGTAATGCCCCAGGGTCTTCTGTCATTTATTTCCAGTGTCTCTCACTCCACTCTCATCCCCCTGCAGCTCAGAACCTCCCACACTTGCCCAGATCCTAATCCTTTCTTTCTGGAGCGTCCACTGAAGTCATTTTAGCCAACCACTCCTCCTTCACTCTCATTCTTTTTCCTGAACTGGTTCCCTAACCACCTTTACTTGGCTATTCCTGACCAATGCAGCTTCCTCCATAGTTCTGTCCTCAGGGAAGGGTGCTCTTCTAGCAGGGCATCTACTCCTTATCTCAGGGCACATTTTGTGGTTTGTTTGCAGGGCTGTAGAAGGATGCTAGTAGATGTAGGTAGAGGGAAAATTATTATTGTTCTCTTTGTGATGCTTTGCCTACTCTCAGACCATTACTCTTTCTTTTCAATCAAAATCCCTCCTCTTGGGCTCCCAGCTCCAATCAGTCCTGCCCTTTATCTCACTGTTGTTGTAGCCTGACTATTATGTTACATTTAAGAAGAGCTTTGGAGCCTGGCTCCCTGTGTCTGCTCTCCACCTCAAATCTGCTATCTGGACAACTTCAGCATCCACATGGATGCCTCAAACTCCTCAACCCACATCATCCATGTGGAGAACTCAACCCAGCTCAAGATTCCCTGACCTCCTGTAAGGAAAGATTTCCCTTTCTCCCCACTTTGGGGATCCCTTGCCATGGCCACATCTCAGATTTTCTTCATCAAGAACTATGCTAGCTCTGACCCCTAAATTCAGAGATCATAGCCTTCTTGCTAGTTTAGTCCTTCTCTCCCACTGAAGAAGACCTCTCCCAGATCTTTCCTTCATAATCACTTCTTTGTTTCTCTATTGCCCATGACCTTCCCTCCCTTCATTTTCTATATCCATGGCCCCAGACCGTGGGGCCAAAACTTTCAGTGGAATTCTTCCCCATATCCTCGTTCTTCCTCCCCACTGTCCTTCCACTGTACCCTCCAGATGTGTTGGCAGAGGGAGCATGGAGGAAGGGAAAAGAAATGCTGTTGACTTTGGTGTTGACATAATGGTGGCAGAGTAAAAGTTTGCCAGCCTCTGGGCAACATGCAGGGTCCCATGGATTATGGACACAGTATATTGTGTCTGGGGTGGGGGTAGATGGATAAGTTGAGATCCTTTCAGCTTTACTATATAATCGTAAGGATACTAAATTATTGACCACTTCTAAAGGAAACTGGGAAACTGCCCAATTCACAGTTTCTGTAAATAAAGACATTGGCCCTCTCCCCAGCCCCCAGTCATGGTCTGTTGTACTAAGTTGGGCTCCTGACCCAAGAGCCACAAATTCATAGTCAACAGATTCTGAGTCCAGTACCCACTAGATGACCTATGAGGTGACCTAATACAAACTACAGGACAAAACCAGGACAGGCTGTACTAATCAAATTTGTATTCTCAAAATTTGAGTTGTGAAATACAGAGAATGAATAATAGGAAATATAAACAGATATCATAAAAAAGTAATAAAACATTCTGAAAGTCCCAAGGGAGAGCAAGGGCCATGAGGAACTGCAAACAAGCCAAAATTGTAGGAAATGGAAATTATGACAAAATGAAACACTAAATATACTATGAATCCTTTATACTAGAAAATGCAACTTCATGTTAAACCCTTCTCTCTTCTTTATGCCTCATATCTAATTGGTCGCGGAATCCAATCAAAACTACCTGGGAATACACCCCCTTTTTCTCTCATTTGCCAATGCTTCATCAAGGCTGCTTTCTTCCACGTGAATTTCATTTAAGAGTCTTTGGTCTCCCAGCCTTAATCTCTCTTCCATACCCTCCACTCTGCTACTAGATTTGTTTTGTTGTTTTGTTTTAAAACAAATTGTTTTCCTTCCATCTTTAAATATCTTGATTAGTTCTACACTGCCTTCCTGAGTGTCCAGCCTCTTTAAAACAGAATTCATGTTGGAAGTCTAAGACACAGCAAATGTGCAATGTATGGGCAATTCTATTTATATTATCATCACCTTTACCATGCCACCATTATGTCAACACCAAAGTCAACATCATTTATTTTCCCTTCTTCCATGCTCCCTCCTGCTAACACACCTAATTTTCCCAGTTACCAAACATGGAAGACTCTTGCACAGCACTATGACTTAATATTTTTCCCTCTTAACTGTCTGTCAAATTCTTATCTCCTTTTTGAATTGACTATTAATTTAAGCAGAGTTGGTCCCTATCTTTCTGGGCTTACATAGCTCACTGTCCATATTTATATCTATGTATCTTTTACACCTCTAATAAATTTCTGTAACAAATTAAAGAGGACCACAAGTATTTTTGACATTCCTCCCATTGAGTGGTAGAGTCTATATTCCTTCCCCTTAAATCAAGAGGGATTGTGACTGCTTTGGTTGATAGAATATAACAGTAGTAAGTCCATGTCTTAAGCTTCAGGAAACCATCAACAAAACAAAAAGGCAACCCACTGAATGGGAGAAAATCCTTGCAAATTTTATATCTGATAAGGAGCTAATATCCAAAGTATATAAAGAACTCATACAAGTCAACAGCAAAAAATAAATAAATAAAAATCTGATTTTAAAAAATGGATAGAGGACCTGAAAGACATTTTTCCAAATTAAAAATATAGGTGCATGAAAAGTGTATATCAACATCTAATCACCAGGGAAATGCAAATCAAAAACACAGTAAGATGTCACCTCTCATCTACTAGAATGGCTGCTATCTAAAAGACAAGAAATAACAAATATTGACGAGGATGTGGAGAAAAGGGAACCCTTGTGCATTGTTGGTGAGAATGTAGATTGGTGCAGCCACTATGGAAAGCAGTATGGAGGTTCCTTATGAAATTCAAAATAGACTACCATATGATCCAGCAATTCCACTTCTGGGTATTTCTCCAGAGAAAATGAAAGCAACTCAAAAAGATATATGCACCCAAACTGAAGGAGCAAAATAGCAGCAGACTCAGACTCCACGAAGGGACTAGCAGTTACCAAAGGGAGGGGTGGGAGAGGGCAGGTGTGGAGGGAGGGAGAAGGGAATTGAGGGGCATTATGATTGGCATACATGGTGTTTGGGGGGGGTGTTCACAGGGAAGACAGCGTAGCACAGAGAAGACAAGTAGTGACTCTGTGGCATCTTACTAAGCTGATGGACAGTGACTGCAATGGGGTGTGAGAGGGGACTTGATAACACGGGTGAATGTAGTAAACAATATTTTTCATGTGAAACCTTCATAAGAGTGTATATCAATGATACCTTAAATAAATAAATAAGATATATCCACCTTCATGTTCATTTCAGCATTATTTACAATAGCCAAAATACAGAAACGACCTAAATGTCCCTCAATGGATGAATGGATAAAGAAAATGCAGGAAGTGGTACACATATACACACAATGGAATATTATTCAGTAATTTTAAAAAAAGGATGAAATCTTGCCATTTGTAACAACATGGATGAACCTTGAAGGCATTACATGAAATAAGTCAGAGAAAGACAAATACCATATGATCCACCTTTACGTAGAATCTTTAAAAAAAGCTTATAAATGCAGATGGAGAATGGACTGGTGACTGCCAGAGTCTGGAGGTATGGGGTGGGCAAAATAGGTAAAGGAAATCAAATGGTGTAAATGTCCAGTCATAAAATGAATAAGTCAAGGGGATATAATGTATATGGTGGCTATAGTTAATAATGCTATATTGTATATTTGAACATTACTAAGACTAAAATCTTAAATGTTCTCGTCATAGGAAAAACAATTCTGTAACTATGTATGGTTGTGAATGTTAACTAGATTTATTGTGGTGATCATTTCACAATGTATACAAATAAATCAGTATGTTGTAGGCCTGAAACTATTGAATTTGTAAAAAGTAACTGGTAGCTTCTACTTTTGTTCCCTTGGAACACTCTCTGTGGTCTGTGTCCCACAAACCCATGTAAGAAGTCTTGACTAATCTTGAGGCTGCCATGCCGGAGAAACCAAGCGCAGGTGCTCTGGGTGACTGACAGTGCCAACTAAACCCAGCCTTCCAGTGACCCCCTGGCAAGGTGCCCACCAGGCCAGTCCATCCACCCAACAATTACCACTGAGTGACTGTGGAATGCAACTGTCCTGAAAGCCCTGCCTAAATTCCTGACCCTCAAAAGCAGGATGTATAATAATGACTGTGGTTTTAAGCTGTTAAATGTAGAATGATTATTACATAGCGATAGATACCTGGAACAATCCTATACACTAGAGTAGAAGCTTCTAAGTGGAAGCATCAAGTTAAATCATCTGTTACTGCAGAGGTGTAAACTACCTGTGAATAATTTGTATATGTTGAATGTACAAATTACTAAAAACCACTCTGTTTAGTACTTTCTGATCTGCCTTCTGAAGCCTTTAAGGTCTGAATGACTTTAAGGCTTTAAGACATGAATTTACATGCCACAAACTCCACTTCTGATTCACTTGGTCAGCAATGTGAATTAACAGACTCAAAAGGAATGCTAAAGTTATAAAAATCCATTTTCAAAGAGCTCCACACATTTTTAGGTGACTCCTAATAAGGAAAACTAAGGAAAGGACCTACAATCAGAGGACTTGTTTTTAAGTCCTGACTTGCATGGATAATTTCACCAAACCTCTATTTCAGAAGCTCAGAACTCAACAAACTTCTCTGTAAAGGCCAGATAGATATTTTAGGTTTTGCAGGTCATTGCAAATATACAATTGGACCGTACAGCCCAGTAGAAACTGTAGGCAATACATAAATAAGTGGGTATGCGCTACTAATTGATGGAATGTTTGTGTTCCACAAAAATTCATATGCTGAAGCTCTAATCTCAAATGTCATGGTATTTAGAGGTGGACCTTTGGGAGGCAATAGATGAGGTTGAGATGAGGTCACGAGGTTGGAGCCCTCATATGGGATTAGTGTCCTTATAAGAACAGGAAAAGACTAAGCTGCTCTCTGCCAGGTGAATAAAGGTGACCATCTTCAAACCAGGAAGACAGCTCTCACCAGACATGAAATCTGCCAATTCCCTAATCTTGGACTTTCAGCCTCTAGAACTGTGAGGAATAAATATTTGTCACTTAAGCCACCCAGTCTAGGTACTGGCATAGCAGCCTGAACCCCCTTAAATAGTGTAGCTGTTCCCCAAGTAAAACTCTATTTGCAAGCACAGATTGAAGCTGGTTTTGGCCCTGAGACTGTAGTTTACCAACCTCCAGAGTAGACTACTCCATGAAAATAACAAAAACACACAGGATGGCTGTGAGTATTAAATAGATAAATGTGTGAAAGTCCTTTGCAGACAATAAAGCACGATACAGATGAGAAGAGAGGAGGGCTGAGCAGGGAGGCAAAATAACTGTAAAGATGGTATCTTTACTCTTACTCTTGGCATCTCTACCTTACTCTTTCATTTGCTGAAGGCCCCACTTTGATTGTCACAGTGCAGGATTATGAGGTGACCCTGAATGTGAGCACTCTGGAAGAAACTAGGCTTGGCTCCTAGAGACCAAATTTGAAAGGGTATTTGAGGTCCTGCTTCCTGCCTGCAGTTTGAGTTATATGAGATTTGGTTTATTGTGTTTCAGAGATAAAGACCAGACTGCAGTTTTCAAGACTAGATTAAAACATCTTCTACAATTAACCTTGCAAAAAGTTTTAAGCAAGGAATGCTCATAGCTCTGTTCTTTTAGCAATCAACAAAGAATTACTGATATGTCAGGCACTGTGCCAAGGGTAGTGGATACAGAAATGAGTAAGACCTCACTTTAGCCCAAGTCCATGATCTAGCAAAGGAAGCACACACATTATCATTAAAGGTAATGACAGTGAAATGCAAGAATTGTTTTTTAAAAAGAGACTCAGTGTAACTCTGTCATTCCTGCTGCTCATACCTTTTAAATATTTTTACATGTTTATATTACTCCACATTTTGAATTCTGCCTTTGCAATGTAGAATCAAAATTGAAAATGTTCCCAGTCTCCCTTGCTGCTAGAATGTAGGCATGTGGATTCATTCCTAGCTATCAGTCACATCTACACAAGACCAGGATGTGTGAATTCTGCAAGGAAACAAGGAAGGGTGCTGGATGCCCATTCAGTGGGCACAAGAGGCAGAAGAGATAGAAGCAGCTCCTTTACCAGGACCAGACCACTGTGATTCTGGGAGCTGTTGCTGGAAAGTGAGTCTGGAGCCTATTTCCCCAGTCCACCCAACACTCAGGAAGCTTTCCAATGTCTTCAATCCACTCTTGTTTAAGCTGACTAGAGTGAATTCTATTGTCTGCCACTAAGAACATAACAGATATGTGAAAATGATCAGGGTTTCATAGGATTAAAATGTGCAAAAAGGCTTCTCAAGGGCAGTGTTGTTAAAACGAGCCATTCTAGAAGAACATTGTAAACTGAATGAACTCTGGCTGCAAAGGCCCTGAATCATAGGACAGCATGCTTCATTCAGGAAAAAAATGGTGAATCTGACTGAACCATCTGGAGCATAAAGTAATAGTGCTGACAATGTAGGCAGGGATTATGCAAGTTTCTCTGTGCCTCAATACAGCATTTGTATACTGAATAAATGGAGCACTATTAAATGAATGTGAGTGAAGGATTGTCAGTATCATTTAGGAAGATCTCTTGGCAGCAATGTGGAGAACTGCAAGCAGGGAGGGAGAAAGACCCAGACAAGGAGAACTATTAGGAAGTGGTTGCAGTCATCCAGGTAAGAAGTAATAAGATGGAGGTTAAAGTGTGGTAGTTTAAATGGGGCAAAAAGCAAACTGATTTGTTCTGCTGAAGTTTTGAGTTAATCAGGAAGAAGAAACAGCATATTCACCAAGATGATGCCTCTCTACCACAGAAGATGATACTCCTTTAAAAACAACTAAATTGCAACCTCAGATTTCTATTTCCCCATGGCAACACTGCACAGAGCCAGCATGTGCAAGTCCTTGTGGAGACTGTCGGGAAGGTTTATGTGTCTCTAGAAGTGGACTGGAAACAGTGAGATAAAAAGCTTGATTTTATGACTCTTTCCCAGAACATTTCTTTCAGGAGGAGAGGTGCCTCTGGGACAAGCTGTGAGATAAATCTTAGAAAGGTGACATTGTTATTCATTCCCACAGAGTCCCATTTTTCACTGGATTTCTACTTCTAACTTCCATCCCCTTGTCTAGGGCAACTCATCGAGAAATTTCCTACCTAAGGAAATAGGAGTCACTAACCATGCATGTCTTCTCACACAAGGGCTCCAGATTTCCGAACAATTTTCTTTTTCAAAAGAGAGAAGAAAGTACAGGAGCATGGGATTCCAAGAACTGGAGAAAGTAAGCAAGAGAGAAAGAAGACAAGGACATCCTCAGGCCATCCTTCCAGCTGCATATTCAGATGACACCTTTTCCCTCACCCTCCCTGCATTCCTTCCTTTCCCTTCAGTTGTAAAAATAACACAACACTCTTTCACCTACCAGCTTTTTAACTGTGGGCAAAGAATATCTCTTAGCCTCAGTTTAACTTGCAGATGAGGAAAACATTAGTTTAATACCGAGGTTTGGGGAGGATTGAATAAGACACCATGTAGAGGGTATAGGGCACATAGTAGGTCTAGGTAAGGCAAACGTATACGGCTATTAACACTCCATTAATCCTTAGTCTGTTGGCACATTATCTCCAGCTATCATCTTTAATGACCGCATAATATTCCATCAAGAGGACTGCTGCATTATTTTACTTAACCATCTTCTATTATTTGACGTGACTGTTGTTGCCAACTAATCACCATTAGAGATATTGTAAAGTGAGCATTTTTTTGTGTAAAGTTATTTCCTTAATTTCTGTAAGAAATGCAAAAAAAAAATGTACTCTTACATCAAGTGATCTGGACATCTACATGGCTCCTATGTAATCCTAGTTTCCCAAATAATTCTCTGTAAGACAAATAAGCCACTTCTCTCAATGTGAGGTACTACCAAATCTTCTGACAGAATTTTGGTTGCATTTTACATCTCAGGCAATATGATTGCAGAATCTTTTTACCCAGAATATCCGTTTATGAAACAGCAAGTGAGTAGAGGTTGTATTTTGTTTTGAGTCAGTTGTGTTACATATGAGTGTGTGCATGTACACACACACACACACACACACACACACACAAAGGGTCAGAAGTCAAATTCAATTAACAATTTTGACTGCAGTTAGGTTTGTTTCATAGTTTTCCCCATTTTACTAGAAACCGTTTATGGTTCTAGCTGCCATGTCTTAAAACATACATAAATTCAAATACTGAATGGAGAAGGAAATTGTTTTAAACACATTAACACCAAAGAAAACCTAAGACAACCAAAAGTAGTTATATTAATGGTGATTCTGGATGGTAGAATAGGGTAGAATGAAGAAGAATCTTCTTCATTATTTTCCAAGTTTTCCACAATAAGTATTCTTTAAAGTACATGTTCATGTCCATTTTGGAGGCCGTGCTGGGGAGTGCAAGACCTGCTCAGCTATTTACAGGCTAAATGACCCTCTGAACCTTGACAAGGTCTCTGGGTTTCTGTGAAATCTAAAAGATATGAGAACAAACAAAACTGTCCTAGTGAATAGTAGGCCCTCAGTGAATAAATAGTTACTCTCCCCCCTCTACAATGGAAGCAAGGAAGGCACCACCCACTGGCCCATCCAGCTCAGCCCCTTCCACCCGGACACCCTGGCCAGGCAAACGTTTTTCCACTGGCACTTCACTGGGGCCACCTCCTTTAAGGCTGTGCTGCCTCAGAAGGATTAAGAATAAAGAGCAATTATAGAGCAGAGACTGGATAGTCAGTTAATTAGCATTTCAGAGATAAGGAAACGGTAGACTCCAATCCCACCGTAGAAATGAACAGCAGGCTGTGTCAAAGGAGGCACTCATAAAAGGCTGCCGAGAGCCTGAGGAAGCCTCCTGCTCCCAGCCTGGCTGATCTTTTGCTTTCTGCTCTTGTCTCTGTGTCTTGCCAATGGGTTTCAGCCCCGACGAGTTCGCTATGGATTCAGTGTGACCAAAGAAAATGACAGCAAAACATTCTTGGGGTGAAAGGGTTATACCCAACTTTATTTCCAGGTGGCAGTTTAGTCACAAAATCACATTCACTTAGAGCAAGTCTGCATGCAGCAAGCCAGTCTCTGCCTCTGGGCCCCTCTGCACAGCCGTCCTCTGGGCCCCTCTGTCCTCACAGCCATCCCACACAGCCGTCCTCCGGGCCTCTCTGCACAGTCATCCTGCACAGCCATCCTCCAGGTCTCTCTGCACAGTCGTCCCGCACAGCCGTCCCCTGGGTCTCTCTGTCCTCGGCGCCGCCACCACTCCAGCCTCTGCTCTGCTCTCCTGCAGCCTTTCAGCCCTGCCACTGTGTCATGCCCAGAGCACTGGGCGGAGCTCTTTTTATAGAGTCAACAGCCATGTTTTGCCCACAGGTGTGCAGTGAGCTAGTCAACCACAGCCAGGTGAGAATCCTGGCCACAGGAACTCTCTTTTTATCCACACTCTGTAAAGCCATTATCATCCTCCTCCTTCCCTTCCCTTCCATTACCCTTTTGTCCATACCCCTACTTTCTAATTTATTTTCCATATTTCCCCATTGTTTCTTCCCTTGACTAACTGAGCAGTTTGGGGCTTGTATTATTTAATATCAAAGAAATGGAGTCTTTGATTTTTATGCCCAAAATATTCATTGAGGCTTTTATGATAAAAGATGTCTGTAAAATGAAAGTAGTATTTTGAGTCAGTGGCAAGACACAGAAGGAAAGTCTCCCAGGGCATCAGTGTTGATCCTGGATATTTTGAGCCTGCCATCTTGCTCTGGAAGCCCCATTTCCAGATATGTGAGCAAGAAAGCTGGACCTAAGCATATTCATGGGATTCCCCAAAGGACTATCCCAGGGGACACAGAATGGATTGTTTCATAATTCCCCACTTCTATAAGATTCTGTTAAACCCATTCTCACAGTTTAAGAGGCTTTATTCAGGGAGATAGATGTATCTCTCAGACAAACCAGCTTGATGTTGCAAGGATGGGGCCAGAGGACAGGAAGTGGTAGGAATCAGGATGATGGGTCACAACTAGCCTAGCAACCAGCTGCACTCTCCACTGGCTTGAGCCCTAGCTGGGCACTGCTAACAGTCACTTCCGTTCTCAAGCTGTCTATAGTCTTCTAGTCAGGTCATTAGGGGTGGAGTCCACAGCAAGGACAGCACAGGCTGGTAGACACTATTTGCAGAAGAGACCACAATGGGCAAAAAAAAATAGGATTGCCACATAAAGTTTTTAGAACAATAACTCTCCGATCTTTATTCCTAAGACACTGGTCCAAATTATAAACAGTAATAGTAAATAAACATACTATCCTGGATATTTAGAATAGGAGATATAGATTTTTATAGATACAGGTTTTTGTATCTTTGTATGAATATTTAGATGCCAAGCATTTGAAACAGGCTGTCAGGACCACTGGTCTTTTGAAAGAACTCAGCTGCAAGGTGCTGCAGTTCACAAGAACAGTTCTGCCTTGCTGAACACCCATACCCCAGTCTCCATTGTTTGGTCTTGACCTTGCTCCTACCAGCTTTGCTGACATGGGAACCCACACTTGTTCCACTCTGAACTACTATCATTATACTGATCCCCCAGAATCTAAACTGGATGGCCCCTGACCCTATTCAAGCCACCCAACTAGGTTTTGCTACCTTCTAATGACCAGGAAGCCTACTACATTAGCACTGACCTTGTCTGGAAACAGGACTGAGAAAGGCCAGTATGGGAAGCAATGGCCAATACTCTTCTCCAGGAGAAAGGGGTCCTTGATGGTCAGCTGTCACATCCCAGTCAATTGTGTATGGATGCTAAAGGTCCCTCAGCTTGGAAACCAGAATAAAAGGAGAGGGAACATGCTGAGTGGGCAGCAGATTAGGTCTATGGCATCAAAAATATATTGCTTCAATTATCTACATAAAAATCTACCCTAAAACTTAGTGAATTGAAGCAAAAGCCACTTTTTCCATTTCATCTAATCTGTGGCTTGACTGGGGCTCAGCTGGATGGTTCTCCAGCTGGCTGTCCTCACCTGGGGTGTCTCATGAGGTCACTCAGATGGTGAGTGGGGCTGGGGCTCCCAAGATAGCTGGAAGGCTGGGATGTCTCTCTCTCCACATGGTGCTTCCACATGGGCTTCTTAACACAACAGCTAGAACCTAGCAGTGGCTGCTCCAAGAAGACAAGCCCACACGTCTAGCTGCAGCACACTTGATAATGCTTCCTTGGCCAAAGCAAGTGAAATGGCCAAACCCAGACCCATGAGAGCATGAATACTGGAGGCAGGGTTCATTGGGAGCCACAGATTCAATGGGCTATGGTATCTGCTCTCAGTAAACCATTTTTGTGCTCCTAATATTTTATCTATTTAGTTCTATTCTCTATTAGTTATTTCATACAGTTTTATGAAATTCCCTGATTCTCTCTGCTGAACCAAGTGAAAAATAGAGTTTTATTCCCTATTTCTGTTGAAGATTTTAACTTGAAAGCAGTGCCCACTGTCCTGCTCTGCTACTCCAAACACACACATGCACACAAGCATGTCATGATGATTGATGGTGTGGGGATCAGTTGGACAAAAACCCGGGAAAGCTGTTTCCCTGGGAGAGTAGTCAAGACTATGTGGCCAATTAACCCTACCTGAATCATCCCCAAAAAACAGTCTTGGCAAAAATTTTTCAGTCCCTGGAGTCTGTTTCTCCTTTAAAGGTAATAAGCTATTCACTCATGTGATAGACACTGTTATATCTATCACTGATTACAACAAAAATATCATGGCTCAAAAATCTTAAGATAGTAACTGGAGCCCATTTCTGAGCTGTTTTCATCTTAATGTCATCAGGCCTCTAAAAAAGATATTCACAGGATAATTGAGTGAAGCCTTTCTATTGTCCCAGGACCAGCTCCTTTCTGCTGCCCATCACACAGTGACCCACTGCTGTTTCTGAGAACCTAAACTGGGAACTGAGTCAATCTCTTTGTTAATGGAAAACTTGATTGAAATGGAAATTACATGTACTTCTCCACTTACCTAATCGCTGAACAATGCCAGTAGTTCTGCAGTCATTTCTGCTGCATCCACCTATTATTTCCTTTGTGCATAGGGAAAACTCATGGGAAAAAAAACCATTTAAAGTAAAATAGGTATTAGGATAGGCTTAGCCACATACAAGCAGGAAATTTGCATTCCAAGTAACAAAGGATTGCCAAACTTTAGCTGGCAGCAATCTAATCATCTCCACTTTCAAATATATAGGAAATAGAAACATTGATCCTACTGCATGTTCTTAATTTTGAGTATTATGACTTACTAAGACTCTCATCACAGCTCATGCCTGTTCCTCGCTTGGGTAAGGAAAACGTGAGCAACAGTAACCCAAGTTGCTGGCTGGCACAAAACAAAGGTCACTTGAAATCAAAATCACTCTTGGAAATTCCCTAGGTAGGCACCCAAGTTGGAGGCCCAAAGACTGTCTCTCAGCAACTCCAACGCAGTCAGCTTTCCCTCCAGCTTTAGAAGAGATGCCTGTTTTTTCCATTGAACCTGAAGCTGAATGGAAGGCCATGCTGTGCAAAGACCACATTTCAATGCTGTTATCACACTCAGCGCAGTGAGGTATCTCCTAGCTGCATTGTACCCCCGTGTGAAGAAATCTGCAACTGTCCTAGGGAAGGAGCAGCTGATTCCCATTTTCCATCGGATCCTTACTTATTGCAGGTCTTGATCACACACTCATTGACTGGAGTGGTGGGCTGAACTGCCTGTTCCATTCATTTGACTCTCTCTCCTTTTCCCTCCCTCCTCCTTACTGCTCTCTGCCAAGCATGAGTTGCTGAATTCCTATAACACTACAGCTTTAATACACAGATGACGCAACTGCACTATGTGGGGCCTCTTAGCCCTCCAGATGTCCAGCTGTTTTGTTCCAATTTTAGGAGGCAGTATATACACTGGTTAGGAGCAGGGGTCTGACTGTCAGGGTTAATCTGCAATCTTTATAAGACATTTCTCTGTGCTTGCTGCTCTCATTTGAAAAATGGGGATAGTAAAGTTCCCTCATAAGGTTGTTGTGAATGAAGCATTTCATACAGTTGCTGGTTCACAGTACATAATCAATTAATACAATCACGAGTAATGCTAGTTGCATTGTTGCTATTGCTATTGTTATTACTGCAAGTCAGATTTACAGCCCAGTCTTAGCCCAGCCAGCCAAGGCCTGTACATAGGCAGGAGGCATATAAGGTATCCCTTCCACTGGCTCAATACTAAGCCCATGTATGTTACTGCATATCCCACTCCAGCCTTAGTATCTCAAACACCTATTTTCAGATGCTTACTCCCACCAGTCAGACACTGTCTTGCTACCCACGCACAATTCCCCAGTGCCAGGCTTCTTCCCAGGAACCCAGCTATCTTTTGCTGCTGGATCACAACATTCGACTCCTGCTTATTAGACTCTCAGAGCCTCCTTTCAAAGTGTGTGTGTAGCCAGCAGACTGCTCATCACCTCTACTAGACTCCTCGCCCCACCAGCTGAACTCAGTGCTGTTCAGGATCACTCATGCTCACCCATATTGGCCCTGCAAGGACCTGGGCTTCAATTTCCCCAACCCCACAGAACTGGGCAGTGAATATAGAGATACCAGTTACTGAACACATGCCAAGCATCATTCTAAAAACTCTACCCAAATTAACTCACTTTGTCCTCACATCAACTTTATGAAGCAGGTACTATTATTTTATTTCAATTTTACTGATAACCTTTCTCTGTTTCAGTCACTTTAAGTAATTTTCCTGAGAAAATACAGCTACTAAATGGTGGTGCCAGGATCAACCCTATAGAACTTGCTCTGGCTCCAGAATCTACACTACAATATATAGGAAAGCCCTTATCAAAAAACTGTGTGTGTGTGTGTGTGTGTGTGTGTGTATGTGTGTGTGTGTATGCTACATGTGCATATATGTATGTGTATCATATATATAATATGTATGACTATTATATGTATGATAGATATGATGGGTCAAATATTTCTCACATTCACATCACTTGGTACAGCATAAGGAAAAATGCTTTGGAAGGTGCTAGTGAAATATAAACTTTCTCTTTTATCTGAATAACGCAGAGCCTTGTATACAGGAAACAAATAAATCTTATTGATTGGACAAACCTAATAATTGGAAAAACTCCTGCCCAAAGGCAATGTCCATGCCCTGGCATCTCAGTTCCTTCAAGGACTGGATTTTCTGGTCCTGAACGTTCTTGTCCTCTGATTCAGATGCATACAGCCTGCAGATGGATCTCCCAACACAGACATCACCTCTTACTGGCATTCTCAACAATCTTTTGTCCCACTGCCACATGGAGAGATATTTGCTTTTTCCCCCACTACCTTTACTGAGACATTATTGACATATAATATGTAAATTTAAGGTACACAATATGATGATTTGATAAATACATATGTTGCTTACCACAATAAGGTTAGTTAACATCTCCATCCTCTTACCAAATTACCATTTAAGATCTACTTTCTTAATTTTCAAATGTTTAATACAGTATTGTTCATTGTAATCACCATAAAGTTTGACAAAAAGACCTGTGTCTCCCTTTCTGCAGACCTTACATAGAATTCATGTGCACATCATTCCATCTCTCAAATCCTGACCTTAGCCTTGCTTCCATGGTTCAACCCCAAGATTTGTCCAGGGTGGAGTTGTCTGCCAGGTTGCAATCCATATGGTCCTAGGACTTTGAAGAGGTGTATGAACAATCTGCCATGACTCATGAGCCCCTTAGAGCACCAAGATTCCCCGGTGCTCAGAGAAAGGCATATCATTAAGTACCATCCAGCCCTTTCTATCACTGAGTTTTTTTTAGAAATGGGTGATGTCCTTTTCACACAGGTATGAAGACAACATCAAAAATTGTAAATTCTTATTAAACACTGGGCCCATTTTCAGGCCTGTTGCATTATGGACCTAATCAACAAGAGATATACCTCATTCAATCTCCACTTCGCCAAGCAGTCTGGAAAACATTTTGTGTATATACTTAAAAGGTTCATTTAAATTATTCCTCAACATGTCATGTGATTAGAACTCAGTTTAAATTCTAACCAAAATATGAGATTGGCAAAAGTATACCTTTAAGATGAGATACAATATTATCATCATTTTCTCAATACTGTACCAGTTACTCCATGCTGGGTAGAATCTAATCCAAAATCGATTCTCATCATCTACAAATCATCAAGCAAACTGACATAAAAGCTGTCATCAAGAGAATAAATAATTTGGAATACAAGAAAAAACACATTGAAATCATACAGCTTCTCTGGGAGAAAGATAAAAGCATGTTTTCAGTTGGCTACATCTGCCTGAAATCACCCAGAGTCTGCATGAAGATGCCAAACACCATCTCAGTTCAATGAACATGCATAATAACAGTAATAAGGCATTACAATTAGAAAACTCTTCACAAAGAGTGTATAATCTCATTTAACCCTATGACAATGCAATGACATCAGTATCATTATCTTCATTTTATAGTTCAGAGAATAGAGGTTAGAAGTCAGCAGACTTGCTCGGTATTATACAGCAAATTAGCTCATTTATTTAATAAGAGTTTATTGAGAAATCATCATGTCCTAGGAATTGAAATACAGGCTGGAGCATCAGAGATGAATAAGACATTTTCCCTCTCTGAATACTATTTGGAGGTATCAAGCTCTGGAACTCCTTCCTCCTATGTTTTCTCCTTCCCTGGCCTTGCCATTGCCTTCATGCAGTCCTGTTGTCAGCTGTGAGCTCACAGCCTCAGTGGAAACATTGGACAGGGAGGAAACAAAAGTGGCTCATGTGTCTTCTGACTCTGATGTTCCAAAAGCCTAAATTCTTGGAAAAACCTGATACATTATAGGAAAATATCTAGAAGAAGCTTAAAGGAAGAATTTGTCCTAGACTAGACCAAGATTCCCTGGTGCTCAGAGAAAAGGAGACGAGAACTGGAGGAAGAGAGAGGCCTGGGGGTTCTGGGAGAAGAGGGGACTCCTCTCCCCTCTAACAGTGCTTCCAGAGAACTGGACAACCCAATAGATGAAGTTGTAGCTTGATCATCTAAGCATTCGGGAACTGAAGTAGCCTCACCAGTGTGGTTAGGAGCCACAGAGAGCCAAGTGATTTGATGGGGCCACATTCACAAGAAAAAAACACGACCGCACAGTGACCTGTTTGGACAGTGACTGTGTTATGTCCTATGACCCTAAAACTGCAGAATAAGCCAGGGAAAATTAAAGTCCTGAAAGATCTGAGGCTGAGGACTCCAAATAGAAACACAGTTTAAGTACAGAGCTCTAGTTCTCATATACCCAGGTTTATGGACTGGGATTCATACCCACTACTCACATAATAAAATGCAATGAGTAAGGGAGACTTACTTCTAGTAAGGTGAGGTAATACTACATAGCAAGTTTCCCAGAATACTGACCCTCTTGAAAAAAACTAAAATACATTCTGTACATAATACTGAAATACCACCTGAGTCCAAAGGCTAGCCAAATTAGAAAGGGAACTGGAACTTGGAAGAAGGGATCGGTACCAGGTAAGCTCCCCATCTTTGTGGCTTTGATACATCTCAAAGAAACTTGCCATCTCTCTATCCAGAGCTAAAAAGATCCCAGGGCTGCCACAGCCAGTGGAAGATGAGAAGAGCATTCCACAAAGAAGCAGAGCCCAGTATTGTGCATAAACTTTGCCCCAGTCTCTGGCTAATTCCTGAGTCACAAACAGCATGGCAGGCTGCAAATATCCCAGCTTAAAATGAGGGGAAGGGGGTTCGAACTGAGATTCAGGCTACAGCCCAACTATTATAACTATATTCAAAGAGGCAAAAGAAAATACTCTCATAGTAAAAGAAATATTAGACTAGAAAGCAAAAGAGAAAGCTTCAAAATTATACAATACTGAAAATTAAAAATCCACTAGATAGGGTCAATACCAGAATGGATGTTACAAAGGAGTCAAGTGATATGTGTCTATGTGAGGAAGAGACAGAGAGAGAAAAGGGAATCTAATTTGGAAAACAGAGAGCTAAAGATTGAGAAAAAAATTAAAAGATCTTAGTGATTTGTGAGATCTCAAACAGTGTAACGTTTAGCCTCCAGAAAGAATAGAGGGAATGGAGCAGAAAAAATATTAAGGACATAATGGCTGACATCAATTCTGACTGACATTCCCACCATTCTTTTATCCTTCACATGGAGAGAAGCCTAGGACCCAGGCTTGCTCTGAAGCTTGGCTAGGAGCCCTCACAAATTTGGTAAAATACATAAATCTTCAGATTCAAGTTGATCCAACTGCAAACAGCATAAATACAAAGAACTATTCTCAGGCACATCATAGTAAAACTGCAGAAAACCAAAGATTAAAAACAAAGACCTTGAAAGTGGCTGGAGAGAACCAACACATCACATGTAGAGAAATAAATGACTCAAGTGACTTCAAAGTTCTCATCAAAAACCGGGGAGGACAGAAGACCATGTCAACCAGGAGTTCTAGACCCAAAAAAATCGCTCTCAAGAATGAAAACAACATGAAGACATGTAACTATTTAAAGAGAATTTGACACAAGCTCACCTATTCTCTAAGAATGCTAAAGTTATTCAGCCTTAAAAGAAAAGATGCCAGGGAAAATTCAGATCTTCAGGGAAGAATAAAAAAAATCCAAATGGTAAATATCTAACTAAATATAAAAGACTATTGCTTTCTTCACAATTTCTGTTAAATAGATATGGCATTGCCTTGCTGGGTTTATAATGTAGGTAGAGAGGGTACATATGACAATGATAATATGAAAGAGGGATGCTGGTAAATGGAACCTATGGTTGCAGGGTTTACACATTCTACAGTTAATTCTAAAACATTAATTCTCAGTAGCTAAGGATATTGTATTGATCAGGACCCAGTCAGGAGACAGAAACCGTAACAGTTATTTGAATAGAACAAATTTAATGGGGAAAAAACTTTCATGACTAAAAAGTGGTTATCTACTTACAGGGGTAACAGTAAACTTTAAAGAACAGCAAATACAGGCCACAGCTACTACTTCTGGTGCTGAGAGAGATTACACAAGGGAGAACAGAGAACTTGGAAGAGCTCTGCCACTTCCCAAGGCTAAGATTAACACCTCTTTGGAGAGCCTGTGGCCGCCACAGGAACACACAGCCTTCTGTACAAGACTTGGCCTGTTGGGATGCTGGTGGACCTGAGCTAGTCAGCAGGAAAAGGCTGAACCTCTCTGAAGAGTGAGAACCTCCTAGACTTTCCATGTGCTGGTATGCTGGTAGCTATGCCAAAGGAGGAAAAAGAATCCAAGAACCAGGAAAAGAAGCCCTCTCCTTCACCATAGACTTACAACCCTCAGGTACCCTGAGTAAGCCAAAAGCTTACTATTGCACCATCTGGCAAAGGAGAAATATGTACAGGTTCCAGCCCCAGTATCATAAAGCAGGGCCAAAAAAGGGGGAGATGGGTGATTTGGAACTGAGAGTCAATAAATTGATTACTAACTCAGATGTCCACTAACAAATAATACACACAGACTATCCATTGAAAAGCTAGTAGATAAATTCAAGTAGAATTCTAAAAAAATATATTTAAATAATCCAAAGACAGGAAGAAAGAGAGACAAAGGAACAAGAAATGAAGGGATAAACAAAAACAAAAAACAATAAAATGTTAGCCTTAATCTCAAAATCATGAGTCTGAGTGAAAAAAAGTCAGGTGCCAAAAGGGTGCCTAGAAGATGGTTCCACTTACATAAACTGCTAGAAAAGGCCATATATATGGTCTAATACATAATGACAAAAAAACAGATCAGATTGTCTGGGACTAGAAGTGGAGTGGGTGGTTGACTACAAAGTGGCATGGGGAAACGAGGGGGCAATGAAAATTTCTGTATGTTGATTGCAGTGAGGGTTTCGTGGGCATATAAGTCATCAAAAATCAATGAACTGTACATTCTAAACGGATGCAGTACATGATTTTTACTTCAAGAAAGTTGAACAAAAGATAAATATTCCAATGAGGACAAAGAGGCTGGGAAGCTACAAAGCTGGGAGAAAGAGCTGAACAGCCATCAGTGGACCTAGTGCTTGCTCTGATGTCAGCCTCCTGCATCACCAGTGGTACGCAATATCTTATGAAGCCCACTCCCATATGGAGTGATGCACAGCCTCAAAGATTCAGCTTCCCGGACCCAAGCCCAGGGGAGCTAAGGGCGAGTATTATTTCACTGTCCAGAGTACGTGCTGTGTTGACACAGCTGCCCAATAGAATGAGGCTCACCACTAGGAGGGCCTAGATAGAGACATCTCCTGGACACAACTGGGCTCAGGCTCAGTCTCCAGGAGCTGGCTTCTGCTTTGATGGACAGATAACTCCAGGGGCCCAACAGCTCCTTCGGAGGAGCACTGAAATGGGAAGGTATAGTCAGCAAAGACAGGACACTGAAACAAGAGAAACCACATCTAGAGTCAGGACTGTAATAAATAACCAAACATCCACTTCCCTTTTTCCCCTTGGATGTCTTTAAAAATCAAAGCAAATAAATTTGTCCTTATGTGATTCACCAGTAAGGCAAAGACTTTCCCCATGCCTGCCAGCTTCTGAAAGCTTGAAATTGGATGATTCAGGGGAGAATGAGAAGAGTTTTCTGAGTCTAATAAAATAGACCACAGAATTTCTTTACAGGAAACAAAAAGGAAAACACTTCATAACAAAAATATTCATTTAAAAATAAAATACATTTTATTTTACATATGAGCCACTGAACTAATTTCTAAGTGGTAATGAAAGTCTTTTGAAAGGACTGACCTTTCAAAACACGGTGATCTGCATTCAGTAATATAAATAGAAGTGTGTGAACTGAAGCCACAAAAATGTTTTTCTTTTAGTAAGTCAAATGTTAAAACATCCAAATGAGCACCATTTCCTTCAAAGTCAGCATGTTGAGAAGCTGCATTTATTCCCAAGTCTGTTCAGAAATTCTATTTTGGAATTGAGTTATTCAGTCATCATCCTGAATATCCTTAATATTCACAGGGCCTCTAAATTCTACCAGCAACCTGAGCATCGCTACTCTGGAGCAAACAGTATATACACATATAATGCCATTGGTTCATGTACTGGAAATTTGGTATAAGTTTAAAACCACAAGTCCTGACTCTTATCATCTCTGTGGCATTCAGCAGCTTCTCAATTTCTCTCAACTTCAACATCTTCTTCTATAAAAACATGAATAAGAATTCTCATGATATAAGGATGTTGAGTTTAAAAAAACAACATGAAAAAGGTTCAACAATCAATAAATGTTGGAGTCCTCTATCTTGCCTCAGTAGTGATAAACTTTCTTCTTTGGCAATAGACACCAATGATTTGAAATTGAAACAACTTGCATGTGAACTCTTTATTAACTCCTCTGTATTTCAGGACCTGGTATAGGTCTGGGCAGGACAGAATGGCTTGATGCTTTACAGAGGGTTCTAGAATCTGACCTGGCAGAGTGACCTTTATCATGCAACTGAACATATCTGGATCTCAGTTTCTTCATTTACAATAAAGGAGTAATAATAATAATGACCTCAAATAGTCCCTTTAGGATGCTGAGTATTTATTCCAGAATGAAAAGTTATTAGGGCTGAACTGTGCTTCCCAGAATTTTTCCTAAGCCTCAGAATGTGACTATATTCAGAGATAGGGCCCTAGAGAGAGGGAACTAGGATAGAAGGAAGTCATAAGGGTGGGCCCTACCCCAGTATGACTGGTGCCTTTATGAGAAGAGGAGATTAGGACACAGACATGTGCAGACCAAGGGAAGGCCAGGTAAGACCAAGGAGAGGCCACAGAAGGAATGAACCCTGTTGACGCCTTGAGCTTGGACTTCCAGCCTCCAGAACTGTGGGAAAGTATATTTCCCTTGTTTAAGCCCCCCATCTGTAGTATTTTGTTATGGCAGCCCTAGAAAACTAATACAAAAGGTAAAAATATTTATTCTACTCCTTCATGCTCCACTAAGACGACCTCTCCCAGCTTCCCCACTACCATTGGCAAGAAGGAAGAGGAAACCCCAGCATAACAGTCCTAGTCAGATGCCACCACCTCTCCCCCTCTCCCCCAGCCCCCAGCCTTCACAGATTCACCAACCAGTGTGCTTTGATTGCAGCAAGGCCTTCTCACTGGTTCTCACAAGAAGCCACTCCCTCAGACTCACCACCCAGATTCTTTCCAGATTCTTCCCTTCATGAGGCTCTGTTTCCCCTAATTTTACCCCAACTCTTGAATCTTTTCCTCTATGATATAAAATAACAATGCATCACCAGCAAAATCCTCATTCAATAATCTTCTGACTGAAAGTTTCCTTCATTTTTTTCTGCTTTACTGAAATGCATTCTCCCTGAGAACACTGCTTCCCTGCAATGCTCTCAAGTGCTGGTTATTTTCTCAGCCACGTGCTTCATACCACTGAACCTAGCAATAGGGTAGGTATCCTCTCTGTTCTTTGTTGCAGATTCTAGGCCAATTTCCCTTTCTCTTACCAAAAACTGCACCTTTGAAGTCCACCATTAAACAACACACCTTTCAGTCCTGTTGTAGTCATCAAAGGACCTCCTCAGATCTCCTCTTGGTCACTCTAACATTCCACCATAATTCCTCATGAATCCTAAATTCTTGGGAGTAATCCTCCCAGGCTTCTCAGTGTCTTGATCTCCTCTTCACAATGAATTAGTCCTTTACCACTTACCACCTACTCTCAATGTCATACCCTCGGCTTGGTCATGCATTGCCCATAACTGTTCTTCCTTTCCAAGCTCGGTTTCAAGCCTGACCTCTGTACACCATCCTCTGTATTTCACTCACTCAGCAGATTCTAGGTACCACCACTGTTTGTTCCTTTGGAAGAGGGGTTAGGGATAGGAGTAGGGGTAGGGCTGGGGAAAGGAGGAGGGTTGGGTGTAGGAGGAAGTTATGATAAGATTTAGAGTTAGGTTTAGGATTTTCCAAGAGGGTTAGGGTTAGAATTAGGTATAGGGATACGGTTCCATGTGAGTGAGGCTGAGGGTGAGGATTAGGAGGGAGGCATGGACTTAAGGTTAGGGTCGGTGTTAGATGTAGGGTGAGGATATGGTTAGGGCTTCAGTTACATTTAGAGTTAGGTTTAGGTTTGGGGTTACACTTAGGTACGGGTGACAGTGATGGTTAAGTGTTAGGATTAAGGTAATGGTTCAGGTTAAGGTTAGGAGTAAGGGTAGAAGAAGAACCAAAAACACAAGTAGAAAAACAGCCCCATTCACCCAGCTTGCACCCCAGGTTAATAGAAACAGGATTCATTCAACAGAAAACCTGTCCTTTCTGTCCATACTAGTGTCCCACAAGGAAATCAGGTGCATGAAGGTGGGACTAACAAGAGAGCCACACACCTAAAGAAAAGATCTAAGGAACAAAATGATGATTCTGCTGCAATCCTTTAGCATATGCAAGCAGGGCCTGAACAGAACATGGTTGTTTCCTTGGATTCCTAAGGGTCCAGATGTACTTTCAGGGCTCCTGGTTGACGTTCAGGGGTCAGAGAAAAGCATAAGGCATCAGAGTTAGGGTAGGGGTGTGGGTTCACAGGTAAGGGTTTGGGTACAAGACTTTCTGGTTTCCGGTTCAAGATTTTGGCTTCGGCATCCAGGTTAGAAGTAGGATTTGGGTCTGGGTTAGGTTTAGGGTTAGGCTTAGGGTGAAGTTATGGCTATGCTTGAGTTGAGGTGAGGGGTTTAGGGTTAGGGTTAGGGTGTTAAATTAGCTTTAGGCTAAGAGTGAGGGTGGGTGCGAGTGAGGGTGAGAGGCTAGGATTAAATTTAAGGATAGGTTTAGGATTCGGTGTAGGGTAAGGATACAGCTATGGTTATAGAGAGGTTTCGGGTTCAATGTTAGATTTAGGGTTACACTTAGGTGTGTGTGATGATGAGGGTTAAGGATTAGGGCTAGCAGCTAGGATGCAGGTTCAAGTTAGAGGTGGAATTAAGTTTAAGTGTAGGGTGGGGATATAGTTATGGTGAGAGTAGGGTTTCAGCTCTGATGTTAGGTTTAGGCCTACATTTAGGTTTAGGGTCATGGCTAGGTATGCATAAAGGTGAGGGCATAGGGGTAGGGGTCAGGGTAGGGGTAGGGTTATGTGAGGGTGAAGTTTAAGGGGAAGTTATGCTTAGGGTTAGAGTTAGGTTTAGGGTTTAGAGTGAGGATTAATGCTAGAGTTAGGTTTAGGTTACATTTCAGTGTTGGTGATGGTAAGGGTGAGGTGTCAGGCAAGGGTTTAGGGTTTGGTGTAGGGTGGGTGTATGGGTACAGTTAGAGTTGTGTTTAGGGTTAAATGTTAGAGGTAGAATTAGTTTCAAGTGTAGGATTAAGCATAGGGGTGGGTAAAGGTGAGGGGGATGGATTAGGGCTAGTTGCTAGGATTAGAGTTAAGGTTAGGGTTTGGCTTGAAGGTGAGTGTAGGGTGATGATATAGTTACGGTGAGAATTAGGTTTAGGATTTAATGTAAGGGTTAGGGCTAATTTTTGGCTTAGGGTCACAGTTAAGTTTGGGTGCAGGTGAGGGTGAGGGTGAGGGGTGAGAGGTAGGTGTAGGATTAGGGTAGATGTACAGTTAGGTTTAGAAGGAAGTTATGATTAGGGTTAAAGTTAGATTTAGGGTTTGCGGTGAGGGTTCGGGTTCGAGTTAGGTTTAGGATTATGGTTCCGTGTGAGTGACGGTGAGGGTTACGGTTGGGTCTTAGGCATGGGGTTAGGTTTGGTTGTGGTGTTTCCAATATATCTAGAGTGAGGATATGGTTTCAGTTAGAGTTAGGTATAGGGTTAAATGAGAGGGTTTGGCGTTCGATTAGGTTTCAGCTTAAGGTTAGGTCTGGGTGAATTAGGGGGTGATGTTTTAGGACTAGAGACTAGGGTTCACATTAGGATTTGGGTTTGTTTTAAGGCTAAGTAGAGGGTGAGGATATGGTTATGGTGAAAGTTAGGCTTATGCTTTAATGTAAAGGTTAGTGTTACATTTAGGTTTAGGTTTAGGATTAGGGTTAAGTGTGGGTGAGGGTGAGGGTGAGGGTTCCCAGGTAAAGCTAGACTTAGTGTTAGGTATAGGGTGAGGTTTAGGAAGAAGTTATGGTTAGGTTTAGATGTAGGATTTAGATTTAGGGTTATGGTTAGAATTAGGTTTGGGGTTACCGTTCCATGGGAGTGAGAGTGAGGCATAGGTTTAGGGGTTAGGCATGGGCTTAGGGTTAGGGTTAGTGTTTGCATTAGAAATAGGATGAGAATATGGTTACTGGTAGACTTAGATTTAGGGTTCAGTGTTAGGGATAGGGTTAGTCTTAGGTTTCATGTTATGCTTAGGGGTAGATGAAAGTGTGGGTCAGGGTGAGTGTATAGGCCTAATGGGTAGGGTGTGTGTGAGAGTTAGGGTTGGGTTTAACATTAAGTGTGGGGTGATATTATGGTTTCAGTGAGAGTTAGGTTTAGGCTTTAATGTTCAGGTTAGGGCTAAGTTTATGTTTACAGCCAACGATCAGCTGTGGGTGAAGGTGAGTTTTGAGGGAGGGGGTGAGGGTTAGGTGTACAGTTGGGAGTAGTTTTAGGTGTAAGGCTATGCTTAGGACAAAGTTGTGGCTAGGGTTAGAATTAGGTTTTTATTTTAGTGTGAAGGTTAGGGTTAGAATTACCTTTAAGTTTTCAGTTCTATGTGAGCGATGGTGAGGATGAGGGTTAGGGGCTAGTCGTGGGGTTAAGATTAGGGTTATGATTCACATTAGGTGGAGGATGAGGGTATGGTTACAGTTAACATTAGCTTGAGTGTTCAATGTTAGGATTAGGATTAGGTTTAGGTTTAGGGGTGACACTTAGGTTTGCATGAAGGTGAGGGTGAAGGTTTAGGGCTAGTGGCTAGGATTCAGACTATGAAGCAAGACCATCAACAGATAGGGTTAGGGTTGGTTCTAAGGTTAAGTGTAGGATGAGGAGTTAGGTGTAGGCATTCATGTTAGGATTAGGACTCATGTTAGGTTTAGGGTCACAGTTAGGTATGGGTGAAGTTAAGAGGTCAGGGTTAGGAGTAGGGCTAGGGATACGGGTAGATGTATGGTTAGGTTTAGGAGGAAGTAATGATGAGGTTTAGAGTTAGGTTTTGGGTTCTGGGTGAGGGTCAGTTCTCACGTCAGCTCTAGGTTATAGTTGCATGGGAATGACAGTGTGGGTGAGGCTTAGGTTTGGCACGGAATTAGGGTGAGGGTTTAGCATTCAATGTAGAGTGAGGATATGGTTTCAGTTAGAGTTAGGTTTAGGGTTAGGCTTAGGGTGAAGTTATGGCCATGGTTTGAGTTAGGCTGAGGGGTTCATGTTAGGGTGGGAGTTAAGTCTAGCTTTAGGCTGAAAGTGAGTTATGGGTGAGGGTGAGGTTTAAGGGCTCTGCTTAAGGTATAAAATTCCATAGAAATGTGGATCTGAGAGACGAGCAAGAATAATATATCCATAGTAACAGGTAGGGAGGCAAATATATGGGTATATTTGTGGTAGCTTGGTAAACATGGCAGTGAAATGGCATGGAAGCTCTCTTTTGTTTGCCTCTGTTTTGTCAGGAAACTGAAGCAAGACCATCAACTGATAGGAGGGTGAGGAAATGGTGGATGGTTGCCAAGGGAGGAGGAGTTGTGAAGTGGTTTCTTACAGGATGAGGTCAAGAAATGCAGTAGCATTGCTGGTGCCCATGAAGGGCTCATTTAAGATTAGGAACTGTGAATTTGAAGTATGATTACTCAATTATGTGTGCTTGTCTCTAGCCATGGTTAACGATGTTGGTGCAAGCACAGAGTAGGCACAGATATCGACCTAATCAGGAGTGGTTTTCACCAGATGAATACCACAGAGTGAGAAAGGCAAGGGAATTGAGGGCATTTACAAGTGAGTGATTACAGGACGGATCAGAAAGTAAGGACATAAAGATGTTACAGACAGTGACAATGGGAAGAGATCAGTGGACTGGTGGGTTAGAAATACTAGGAGTTGAGGTACTGCCAAACACATTAAAACAATCATGTCTTTTTTCTGTTCAAAGTTCCTGATGACAATGCATCTAAATAGTAGAGAAAGTCCTTACTGTGGCCTATACAGTCCCACAAGGTCTGCTTCCCCACCGTCTTTCCATTTCTCTGGCCTCTTTTTCTTTTCCTCCCACCAGTTCCCCCAGACACCTTGGTCTACTCACTGATGCTTGAAAACCCCAGGTAAGTTCCCACTTGGGTCCTTTGCATTCACTTTTGCCTCTTTGAAGAACATTCAGCCCCACACCATTTCACTGCCATGTTTACCAACCTATATCTGTGCCCATATATCTGCTTCCCTTCCTGTTACTATGGATATGTTATTCTTGCTCATCTCTCAGATCCCCATAAGCAATGGATCTTATACTTTCTTACTCACTCAAGGACAACTCTCAAGCAATTGTCCCTCTCATCCTGAATTACCAATTCTTTCCTTTTCTACTGAGTCATTCAAACCAACATATAAACATGCCCTTCATTATCTCATCTTTAAATATACATACTTTTTTCTTTACATCTCCTAACAAGCTCCATCTCTTTGTTCTCTTTCGGTCTTGCCTATACTTGCTGTTATAGGTTGAACTGTGTCATCCAAAAATTCATGCTAATGTCCTAACCCTCACTACCTCAGAATGCACCTTATTTGGAATTAGAGTCTTTGCATATGTAGTTAAGATGAGATCATCCTGGGGTAGGGTGAGTCCCTGATCCAACATGACTGGTGTCCTCATAAAAAGGGGAAATTTGAACACAGAGGCACACACTTGGGGAGAATGCCATGTGGAGATAAAGACAAAGATGAGGGTGCTGTAACCCAAGTCAAGGAAGACCAAAGGTTGCCAGCAAACCACCAGAAGCCAGCAGAGAGGCCGGGAACAAAAAGAACCAACCCTGCTGACATCTTGATCTCAGGCTTCCAGCATCCATAACTGTGAGGTAACAATCTCTGTTGTTTACATTACTGAGTTTATGGTACTTTGTTGCAGTAACCCTGGCAAACATATATAGTGGCTGTCTCTGCTTTTTCTCCTCCTATCTCTTCCCAACCCACTGCAATCAGATTTTGCAAGCTCTACCAAAACAATTCACGTCTGACTCTCCAGTGGCATTTACACTGCTGAGCCAGACAATACTCAGTCTTCGTATTGACTTATCAACAGCATATGACACAGTTGTTCATTTATCTCCTTTGACACATTTTCTATACTTGCCTTCCAAGACACTTCTTAGATTTTCCTCCAACCACACCAATCACATGTTCTCAGTTCTCATGTGGGTTGCTCATCTTTCTGTTTTTTTTCTGTAATTTTTTTCCATTGTGACATCATATACATGCAGGAAAGTAAGTAAAATCTATATGCTCAGCTCAATAAACAATTGTTAAGTGTTTTACTATGTGGTCACCACCTCGACAAGACACAGAACATTCTGTAACTCCAGAAGCCCTTCACATACCACTTCCTGAGGAAAGAAAACCTCTCCCTCTCTGCCAGAGGTACCAACTCTCCTAAATTTATGTAATAATCTTCTTTCCTAAGAGAAATATAGTTAAGTCTTTCACAATGATTGTGTATTTTTCTATTCTCCTCTATAAACTTTCACTTTATATATTTGAAAATGTTATTATAACCATAATAAATTTAAATCTTCACCTTATTTTGGTGTACTAAGCCTTATATAATTTTAAAGTTATTCTCATTATGTATTACTATTTCATATGACGAAAATTTGTTTACATATACCCATATATTTTTCCAATTTTTTTGCACTTAATTCCTTCTGCTCCTCAGTAATATCTGAGATCACTTCCCTTCTATTTGAAGTACATCCTGTAATATCTGCTGGTGATGAAAACCTCAGTTCCTGTTTATCTCAAAATAACCTTATTGGGTTTCCATTCCTGAAATAGATTTTTGCTGGGCATAGTTTAGTAAAGAGGTATTCATCTTTGGACCTTTCCTTTTTTTTATCTCATCACCTAGGTTATTTTATCCAGATTCATGGCTTTAAATATTTATTTGATTATTGTATGAATATCTCTAGAACTCTCCATAAACTCCAGACATACATATATATATGAGACATCCAATGAAGATGCTGGATGAACATCTATTAGACATTCAAATGAAAATGTAAACTTACAATACACATGTGTGTATGTATATGTAAGTTTACACTACATCTTCATTTGCCTGTTTGATAGATCCCTCAAACCTAGCATAGCCCCTTCAACCTCTCCTCCCAAACTCTCTGGCCTAACTTGAATGCTCACCCCACCTACGCATATGACTTGGTCTCCAAATCGGCCATGTTACCACTTGCTCCCAGACCCTTGCACACCTCCTCCTTCCTCTTGTTCACATAACTCCTACGTGGTTTCCTCAAAGTTCATTTGAGGAACCACTTCCTCCAGGAATCTTTCCTTGACCATGTATCAGTCTGGGTTGGGTGGTCCAGCTGTCTTCCTACAGCCTATGCTATGTATACATCTGCCAAAACGTTTATCAAACCCATAATGAAAGGACCAACTTCCTTATTATTTCCCAGTTCTAGTACCATACTTGACACACACGTGACATCATACTTATATTTTTTAATTAATTGTATGTAAAGAATATTTGAAAGCAATTTCCAAAAAAAACAGCTCTAGAAATCTATAATTCTCCTTGTAGGTCTATAACCTTTATAAAACACAGCAATTACATTTGGATAAGTGTACATTCTCTCCAGGAGATACCTTTGATGGGAACAAACATACAGTTGCTTGCAGATGTCTGCAAGTATGTGGGGATTTTTTAGTAGTTTCCATCCTTCCACTACAAACCTCCTGTAAGTTTAATTCTTAGTACTAAACAAAAATAAAAGCCAAACCTAAAAAACAGCAGGGATTGTAAATAGTTCTTTTACACCTGGACAGGGGGAGAGGTATTATTTGTGACTTTGCCTCTTCCTCTTTTCATTTTTCCAAAGACAGATAATTACATTTTCAAATAAAATAATTGCCATCCTTCCTCTGACCCTGTGGATACTGTGAGGGGGTAATATGTTGGCCTTGGGGGCTTATCTCCCCCACCATTCCTTCTATCAACTTCAGCATTGCCTCTACTCTCATTCAAGTGGGGAAGAATACATTGTTTAATCATGATGTTTATCCTAGTCATATGAAGGACTTCCAAACACAATTTTTGTGACTGACAGAAAAGGGGTAAGAGAATAACAAAAGGCATCAAGACCGAGCACTTGGGGCATTGAATCAAGCAAAAAGCAAGTTATTTTGATAATAAAGAGCAGCAATTCAGAACTTTACCCTGCTATTTCCAAATCTCTATGTCCAGGATCTACACCCACTGGCTCTTTAGAATCACTGCATCTAGGAAAATATCACACACACCCCAAAAAAAATTGGCCATAGGAGAGCCAAAAGCATATTTATCTCCTATCAGTGGAGGCTATTGGGTTAGCCAAAGTTGTCCATCCAACATAGTTGGCATATGCCTAGAAGATTTGAAAATGTGATCCTATCAAAGCACTTTAAGGATGAGTTAAAGTGTATTTACCCTGGCAAACCTGATTTTCAGTGACTATATCAGTCAGAATGAGCTGCAGTCATAACCCCCAAACTCGGGGGGTTAACACAATGAACATTTACTTCTCACTCACAGTACTCATGTAAAGCATTCACTCAAAAGCAGGGGGAGCTTGGATCACTTTAGTCACTCCAGGACCCAGGCTGTAAGGGGGTTCCTCTTCATGCATGCCCCACAGCCACCGCACTGGAGAAAGGGAATGCAATGGGTCACGTGATGGCTACAGGAAGTGGCCCACATCATCACTCCTTTTCTCATCTCATGATTTGCCAAAGCAAATCATGCAGCCACACCTAACTTCAAAGCTGGAGAAGCACCATCTGACCATGTCCCCCCAGAGAGAAGAGAGCTGGGATATTTGTGAACAGCATTGTTTTCTACCACAGTGACCCTCCCATATTTTCACATGCTCTGTTCTAAGTCCTTTTAGTGAATACTACCCTCAGCAGGTAGCCTTTGCCTCAGAGCTGAAAAGGACCAGTGAGCCCACCTTGGAAAGAAGTGGCTGCCTTGTCTGCAGCAGAAGTCTCTCAAATAAGGATGCAGCAGAGGGACTGAGGCACTGGAGTGAATCCCAAGCTAGTTCATCCAGCATGTCCTTCTTAAGCCAGATAGTATGGTTCCAAAGTAGAAAGATGCCAACTGAAATAATATGTCAGTTTAGCCTAAAGATAACACAAGACCAAAGTGGAGACTTTTTAATACTTTGAATTGTCCAGATAAATTATCTTGATGCTCATTAATTTACTCAACAATGAATGACTTAATGCCAGTAAAGGAGGTGGATATGATAGATACAATTATGACAGGGAAAATAATTGTTAGGTAGTTACCTATAATCCCCAGTTTCTGAAGGCAGTGGATACTGAAAAGGATCTTTGATTTTGTTGAGCTAAGGTTAAATGTAGGGATGTAAACCATAAAAGAGGAGAAGGCTAAATTGAAACATAAGAAAAGTGCAAGAGATCTAGGAGTATCCAGGTAAAGGGAAGAGAATGGGACATACACAGCCAAGAGAGGGCTGGAGATGGAGGAGAGAACTGAGGAATTGTCAAGGAGGGAGCATGGAGGAGGAGCAGCAGCAAGCAGGGCAGTTTCCCAGGGTTAAGACATTTGGAAGGGAGCCAAAACATTAAGAGGGGTTGGAGGAATAATTTTTGCCATGCAGTGTGCAATATAAGCCTCTCCTCACCAAGCCCTCCTCTGTGAGCCATCAGTGTATTTAATATGTAATTATATTTAGAGAGGAATTGATGATCTACTTAAATTGGCCTCATAGGTCACTCAAAGAGACCTAGGCCTTTGCAGTTACCCTGTAACAGCAGCATGGATAAAATAAGGCAGAAACACAGGTGCTGGGAAATCCAACTCTGTTGAGGAAGAGTATGGGAACAATTCAGAGGAGCTGTAGTGGGATATACTTTTAGAGACCTTGGGATGGAATGAACGTATTTTGCACGTGGGGGATGGGACTCACTGAAGGCCAGAGATGGACTACAGTAGACACACCCTAAGCTAATTCCCAGTGAGTCACACCCAAGTATAATTCCTGCCCTTGAGTAAGCACAGAATCTATGGCTTGCTTCTTCCCAGCAGAATCTGGTGAAGGTGATGGGATGTCACACCCTTGACTGTACTGTATCAGACTTCACCTTAGCTGACTCCAGTGAGAGAGCCTTCTGTGGCCTTGACCATGTAGGTTGCCATGTTGTGAGGAGGCCACATGGCAGGAAACTACAGGGGCCTCAAGGATCTGGGAATGGCCTCTGGCTGACAGCCAGCAAGAAAGCAGAAACTTCAGTGCTACAACCACAAAGAACTGAATTCTACTAATAACCTTATGAGCTTGGAAAAGGACCCAGAGTTCCATAAGGGAATGTAATCCAGCCAACACTTTGATTGAAGACTTTGAGATGAGACCCTGATCAGAGGACTCTACTACACTGTGTCCAGACTACTGACTCATGGAAGCTATGAAATAATAAGCATATGTTGGCTTAAGCTACTAAGTTTATGGTAACTTTTTTTGCAGCAGTGGTAAAACAATACAAGGAGTGAGTGTCAAGGACTAAATATGAGCTCACCACATGGGAAGAGAAAATAGCACAGGGGCCTAGAAAATGCTGGCTTTTGCAGGGGATTATGAGTGGTTACATGAGCTAGTCTAGAAGAAGGTCTACAGAAAGACTGGGGGACAGTGGGCTGCAAAGAGGGGCATACACAAGATCATAGAGAATCTACTCTTTTTCCAGAAGAGGAGTTTAGGCTATATTATTAGGTTAAAGGGTGCTCTTAACAGACATTTGTTGCTCTTTTTTCATATTTCTGGGGCTTACCTGAGAAAGTAGCCAAGCTATGGATCCCAGCTACCCTGATTCTACCATGTCTGACTCTCAGGTGGCTACAACATTCTCCTGAGTCCCTATTCAATGGAACAACAACACAGGATGAAAATCTCTTCCAAGTTCCTCAAGAGTAGATAACATTTTCTTGTTCCTGAGCCCAAAACCTGAAATCAATTGACTATTTATCTCTTTATTTAATATATATTTACTGAATATTATATGAATCTAGCACTTTCTCAGATGCTAAAGACACAACTGTGAACAAGACTTAATCTCAAAGCTTAAATTCTATTAAGTCATGTTAGTAATCAATTCTTCAGCTTCCAAGCAGCAATTCTTCACTCTGATATAGGACTTGGCAGTCCTATGTTTATTGTTTGTTTGCTTGTTTGTTTGTTTGTTTGGGCAGTTACTTTTAAGGTCTTTAAGTAAGAATTCCAAAGTATTATCAGGCCCACATCCACTTTTAGATTAAACTGCCAGCTCTTTGAACATACATGTTTTCTTCCACGTGACACCCCACCCTACATAGTTCCACCACTGCTGATTAGGACCAAGTGTGAGCACTCGGTTCAAGAGCAGCTATTTCACTGGCTAACAAATGACAAGTGAGCCAGCTTTGCCACAAGTTGGACCAATCAGATTGTCTTGGAAATCTTAACTAAAATAAAAACAAAAGCAAACAGAATAAGTCAGTTGGACAGAGCTGGAATTAAAAGACTGATATAAAAAGGACTTATAATAAGAGGGAACCACATCATTTATCACCCAGTCACTTTTGAAAGAGGACAACTAAAAAATATTTTAAATATACAATTAAAACTGCTACAAATTATAAAAGTATTATAAAAAAAATAGTTATAGATGGACACCACCCAATAAATTACCAAACTGCCATAATAAGAACATCCAGAATGCCCTTGATAAGCTTATGCTGCGACTGCTCAGCCTGTTTTCTACATTTAATTCACATACCTCACCTATAACTCTCTAAGTTTCTTAATGACCTTGTGACAACTTTGTGCATTGCACAGGCTCAAGTCACAGCACAAACTGGTAGACCAAGTGACTGGCAGAGGCACTACTGGGTTGCTTCTCCTACAGCCAGCCAGAGCAGAGGGTTATCTCTAGCTGTCCCTACAGTGCACAATTTATCAGTGAGTGACCTATATGCTATTCTTGAAAAAGGGGGTAGTTATAGTACATCTAGAAGGGGTCCAGAAAAAGAGAAACAGATTTTTGTGGTCTTCCAGATTTGTCCATGCATTAAAATGATATTCAATTCACTGAACTAGAATGTCATGCTTTACTAGACAAAACCATGATAAAACTGAAATTACAAAGTGAAGGTCTACCAGACCTATACTGGCTTATTTTAATGCTTCTATTAATAAAATTCCATTAAAACTGAAAAATCCAAGACAAATGCTAAACCAGAAGGGATGCCAGAAAGATATAAAACCCATGCACAGCGGACATATGATGACCTCGGTATAATGACTGAATGCAAATCAAAGTTATGAATCACACAGCAGTTGCCTGCAGTGAGGCAGCGATAGAAGAATATGTGAGGCTGTGGGAGCATTGATGGGGAGCGAGCTCCACTGGTAACTAGCTTTTCTTTGCTGGAGTCTACTTTCACTCCATGCATATCTTTATAGTTCACTCCCATTTTCTTGAGGTCATTCGAATAAGTCTTGATTTAAAAACTAAAGAATCCAATTACAGTAATATACCATATGGAGTGACTCAAATTCTTTTGGTTACAAGTTAACAGAAAACTCAACCCACTCTGGCTGAGGCCAAAAGGAAATGCATTGGGTCATGTAACTACACAACCTAGCTTCAAGTAGGTCTAGATCCAGACCTCAAATGATGCCACCAGGACTGATCTCCTCACTCTGCTTCCTCTGAATAAGTTCCATTTTCAGATTTCTGACCATGTTTCCCAGCAATCTAGGCTCTTTTCTCATGGGACAGCAGTTTTAAACTCTACTCGTTACCTTGTGGACAGTCTGTGTCCTAGAATTCTCTGTAAAAGTCTAGAGGTTCACTCGGATCAGGTCAGTTTAGATCAATTCCCCAACTCCGAGCTAACCATAATGCCCAAGGAGATGAGATAACCTGATTAATCCAATCCATACAGGACCATCCTCTGTCATCCTGGGTGGGTTCAATCCCATCTAAACCCCATGAGAGACCCTGGCCAGTTGTCCACAGTGTTTCTACTTTCCTCAGGGACACAGTTTCCCTTGGGACCAAGTGACTGAGCTCCAGCCAAAAGATTGCAAGAAATGAAGTGCACCCCTCCAAGCGAGCCATAAAACCTCCCACACAATCAATCCTCCAAGTTATTCTAAACATACTTAAAATTTTTCAATAACTGAATTGAATATCACTCTTAAAATTGAAATAAACTAACATTAAGTGAGAAACTTAATTCCTTGATTGTACCAGCCATGTATCAAGTGCTCAAAAGCCACATGTTAAATTTCTTATTTAATTGTCTCGATTCTCCTAGTATTTCTTTGCCAGTGCACAATCGGCCCCAAGCGTGTTGTGCTCAGTTTTGATCATTGCCCTAAGTATTCATACTAGTGAACACAGTAAAACTTAGAGTAAGTTCTAGACCCTACAGTTAGTTCCCTTTTTGTTCATCAATACCTACCAAAACTCTACCGTAATTATTGTCTCTTAGTATATGATTAAGTAAATGAGAAAAACAATTATCATTAAAGGCATGATGTAGTAAAAGGGCAAACACACTAGAAGGTAAAAGAACTAAGTCCCGATGTGCCCTCTGCTGCCTACCATTTCTACAAATCCACCCTTCATTGCCCTGGCTGGGATGCTGAACTATTTCTCCCTCACCTACCAGCACAATGTTAACCACTGTCAGTAGAGGGCATTGGTGGGACACTAGGTAAAAAACAGACCCCTGAATCATGTGTGGTTTCCTTCTGGTGGATGCAGTGCTGGGCTGGTGTGCAGGACACCAGATGACGCTGTTCCCTACCAAATATAAGTAGTACTTGTGCAGCTGGATTCCCAGCGAGTTACATGGGTGCCCAGCTGGCTTCCAAGTATGAGTTCAGCAGCACCACAGGAATTCTCATCAGAACTCCACCAGGAAGTCTGCTGTCAATCAAGGACTGCCAGCTCCCCAGTAGGAGTATTTCCAGCTACCAGTGCAGACAAGCTCTGGCCTGGGCAACCTGGTGAACTTCTCTCCCATTCAGTGGGCTATAGCCATACCCCCTCCTATGAGGTCGGAATCCCAGACATGGGGAAGGTCCCCCCTTCCAAATTAGCTCTTCCTTGGGTGCTCTCTCAGAACCCAGGAGAGTATATTGTAGAGTTCTATCTCCCCTTAGTAAAGCTCCTATAAATAGTTAATAATTTTTTATATGAAACCTCCTTGTTCAAATGACTGTTTGGTTTCTGCCTCCTGGCTGGACTCAAACTGATATACCTCCTTGGCAATTCCTTGCCCAGGTAATATTGTATTAGACATGTCCCTTCTCCAGACATTGTGAGTCTTTTCCAGGAAATAGGAACAGCCAATCAGCTCAAAGCCAGGTAGACAGAGCTACAATCCTTGGGTATCACAAAAATGCCAGTTGATGCCTATTACAAAGCAACTTCACCACATTTTTCATGCAGTTATTAACCACTGGCTTCTCAGATGGAGAGAGAAACAAAAACTATCACAGTTCAGGTTTTGCTGATAACCTGTGGGAGCTGAAGTTGTCTTGCTGGAGAAGACCATGAAAGAAATGCTGCTGTTGTCCCACTCTATCTCACTGGCAGCTTTTCTTCACATTTAACATTGTTGAAGGCATTTTCCTCCAGTGTGGGTCCCTGGGGCTATGTGTAGACAGTGTAAGTGGAGCTCTACCCAAGATTAAAGCTGATCTGAGTCTTCTTGTGCTACTGGGCACTCTGCAAAGCAGATGGCTTCAATCATTCGTGCTGGCTTCCCTGTGGGACAAATCTAATCCAGGCTGTTACCCTGTCCATCTTGAAGCCCAGTGTTATGGAAATCCTTTGTGAAGCAACATGGTATTCTCTGGGCTGCAGTGGCCTAGCTGGTGTTTGGGGCACTCTGCTCTAAGAGATTTCAAACAAATCATACTGGGGTAAAAAGCACAGTGAAACTTTCAACAAGAGTAGTCACATGCATAAATCACAGCACTATGAAGTAGGAATCATAGTCCTGCTCCATACTGTACAGACAGGGCAAGAGAAAAGGGGAAAGAAATGATGGGATGAAGAAGGTATGCACTAGCACCACCGGATGCCAGATGGGGTGCTGTCTGGTTGGGTCAGCTCAGAAAAAACAGTAAATGAAAGCATCTCTGCTGTTATGAAGGAAAGGAAGAGAAAGTCAAATCAGAAAGATTCAGAAAACAGGAGAGTACTAGGACATGGGGCCAAATCCAAACGGATTTTAAATAACACAAATTAAAGTGACAAAATTATGAAGATGAAGTACATATCAAAGGTGTTTTTATATACAGTATGTATTTTCTGATTTTAAATCATTGAGTTTTAGGATCCTGATTACCACAGTGATGGGAAGGAAAAAAATTTTCCTCTAACCTCAGAGACTGAGGCCCTGCAAATTGAACTGACAAAAGACAGATAAACAAAATAATCTGTTGCATATGCCTATGTGGGACCTTACAGAAATGAAATGAAAATCCCCAAAAATCAACCAGACCTGAACGCTTACATACTATTTTAACAAGGGGCAATAAATCTGTGGAGAAATGACACAACAAAGGAAAGGTTTCAAGCTCCTAGGGACAGTAAATTATGGAAAGATAAATATATGGGGAAACTAAGAGAACATAAGGTTATTCAGTAAAGTTTGTTTGTGTAAGCCCATCTCGGTGCCTACCTTCCATCTTCTTCAAGGCAGTAAGCCCCCAGCCCTCCAGGAAAGGAGATTTATGGCATCCTAATTTCTCAGAAGTTTCTGCTCTTAGGTAAAGGAAGCTCTGAGAAGCCTTCTTTCTGTATATGTTGATTCTCAATGGCCTTCAGCTCAAAATAACCCATACCCCAGAATGGCATATTTTGGGTGATACACTCTGATCTCCTTAAATAGTGATAATGATTATAATGACATCTTGAATTTAATTGGAAATATGTGGACTTTTAACAAGCACTATTACCATGAATGTAATTGCTCTCTTATTCTCAAGTAAATTTTACCTGAATATTAAATATTTGATAAATACTGATTCATACTCAGAAAAAGAAAAAATCAACCCAACAATCAGCCACAACAGGAAAGCAACATGAAAAATGAAGTTAGTCCCAGATTACATGAGACCATACCTCAAATATGCAGAGGCCATTTTGCTTCACAAAATGTTTTCATACTCATTTAACAAACGTGTTTGGCACTACTAAGTATCGAATACTATTCTAGGCACAATGAATAAAATAGATAAAGTGCTGGCTGTCACAAGCTTAGATTCACTCTTTCACTGGGCTCTTAGTCCTGCCTTTTTGAAACAAGTAGTCTAGCATTATTAGCTTATACTATGTTGCTAGAAAACTGAGATCAGAAAATAATTTATTAGCACAATATGTTGAAGAAGGAGGATGAGTATGACTACAGGTCTTGTAGTATGACACATATATTGATTCAAATCCTACCTCCCTCTCAGTAATTATGTGGTTTTGGCAAATAACCAAGTCCTCATTCTCTGTTTCCTGTTTTATAAAATGAAGATGGAAGATGGTAGATGGTAGCAGCCTAGTTACCCAAGTAGTAGTGAGGACTAAATCAAATTATGGAGACTTAAGTACCTTACAATCAAAAGGGTTTTTTTTATACTCAATTGAATGAGTTGAATTGAACTAAATTAACATGAAATATTGTAAAATCAACAAAGATGGAACATTCTTGATAATCTTATTTATTACTGAAGAACCATTTAAAGAGTGGGTTTAAGAGATTTATAATTCACAAACTACTTAGACGAAATCAGATCCTGTTAATTCTAATAATAAAAAGTTTCCATTTACTGAGCACTTATTACATGACTGGTATAGGAGCTAGGTTCTTGATGTACATAATTTATTCAATCATTCAAAATTCAAAGAAGTATATACTATTATTTAGAGAACTAAAAGATTTATAGCTACATATAACACTTTCATACACTTTTTAAAATATTTTTCTATACTTTGGTTATAGCCACTTCCTAATATCATTTCTCTCTCTCTCTTTCACGTATACATACACACACCAAGAGCCTTCTATTTTATTTTTGAAGAACTAGTTTTAGTTTTAATCATCCCTTCTATTATTTTTCTATGTCACAAACTTTAGGCCCCCTCTGTTTTCTTTTAGCTAATTTTGCTGTGCTAGTTTCCTGTATTGAAAACTTAGTTCATTTATTTTCAACCTTGTCTTTAAGTTATGAAGGCAACTAAGAACAATGTATTTTCCTCTCAATAAATCTTTAGCTCTATGTTTTGTTGTTTTTTCTGTCCATTTGTAAATATTTTGTCATACTGATTTTATTTCCTCTTTGAATCAAGGGTTATTTAGAAGGGTATTTCTTAATTTCCATGAGTTCGTTCTTTAAACCTGATAGATAACATGTTTTTGTAATGAAAGTGTCAAAGCTCTGGACACCTATAGCAACAAATATAAATGACAGCTTTAGTGGATTAGTAAGGAAGCACTGCATGTGGTCATCTGAGATCAGACACAGCTCTGTTCAGTCCAACCCCTCTTTACCAGCTATGGTTTTCCAGATAAATAACCGGAGACTCAGTTTCCTCAGTTATAAAATGGGAGACAGGGTGAGATGTAATAAAGCTGTGCTCCCACCCAAAAGACTAATCATGCAGCTCTAATGAAGAAATAGATGTGGCAATACTGGCAATAGTTTGTCCTCACCATGCCATGTGAATGTTTAAACTTATAACTAGGCCATTAGGACATGCAATAGGAAGTGAGTGACTTTAATTCTGGCTGTCCTCGCACAGAACAACCACTAGAGCTGATTTGTGGATGCAGGAAAGCACCCTGGGGGATTCCCAGAAATAATCAAACAAGTTGCTGCTGAAAAAGATAGGACTTGATACCATCAAGAGGCAGGGCCAAGAATTACAAAAAGTGAATGTCACTGTCAGTGTGATTTATATTTCCTGGCCACTGACACCTGAGATATTTGGATCACACTCTGACAGAGCCCAGCACAGTGACCCAGAGCTCAGGTGCTCACCGTGACAGAAAGTCTGTGTTTGAAAACTTGACCTCTTAAGTTACCATAGGCATGACCATGAAGAATTTCCTACCATTAGCAGGTCATGTTTTTCTCATCTCTAAATGAGAATAGCACACATGTAGCATTTAGAACAGGCTTGGCACAGAGCACATAGTCAAATCAAGAGCAA
This sequence comes from Manis javanica, assembly GCF_040802235.1. Classification (NCBI taxonomy): domain Eukaryota; kingdom Metazoa; phylum Chordata; class Mammalia; order Pholidota; family Manidae; genus Manis; species Manis javanica. Next base: position 69,855,499 of record NC_133162.1, read on the forward strand.
CCGTAATTACTAACTAATAAGTCATTTGTAAAATTACCTCTCCTCTTAAATATCCCTGTACCAAAACAAAATATATACTTGAAAATGCTCCAAGAGTTATTTTTTTATCCTTTCCTCCACTGAAAACTCATCAATCATTCCCAAGTTAAAACAAACTGATAAAGAAATATACTTAATTTCAAAGTGGAAACAAGATGAAGAAAATTATTTTCTCAGGCTAGAGAGACAAAAACCTCATCTTGCTGTTGAAATGTTGGTAAATAAAAGGCTAGTACATAAAGATGCTGTTCCTTTATTCTCTCCAGCCTCTAGATCCATAGATCTAGAGGATGTAGTGGCTATGTCGAAGCCTGGGACGAACACACCAGCCATCTGTAGGGGTGGGCGGGGAGCACCCTCAAAAGCACCAACAGAAAATGCCAGCTCACAGCGCAATGCATTCCCTTCGTTAGTGATACCCACTGCCCAGAACCAGGGGCTGACGGAGGAGCAGACTGGGCTCCATCCTCTCGCTCAGCTCCTGGGCATTCCTAACCCCACAGCTTCCCTGTCTCCCCTCCCCCCACTCTGGTCCAGACTCTCTCCATCCTGGACTGGCAGGGACCCTATCACTCATTTTAATCACATAAAAAGCCTGATGGGTCACCATCAGCAAGGGGAGGAGCTGTGGGCTTCGGAGTCAGCGGTATTCCGAGAGGCTGGCAGATCCTGATCATGTTACTTTGAATCAGGACTCCACATGTTCTTTCTCACACCCAGGGTTGAGTTTACTCCCACTCCCATGCCCTGTTCTCCTCTCTTCCTTTCCCTCTCTCTCTCACACACACACATACTTTTCCACACACACTCTCATAGCCACATGCACATCCACACAGTTGCACAGACTCACACACTCATTTTTACATACTCACACACAAACACACTCATGCGTACCCACAGGCAGGCAGACCCTCATTCTCACATGTGACCTCTCAGCAGAAGCCTCTGTAATCAGCTGCTTCCAGGATGTTCTGGCCCCGTGAGAGGCATGATAGGCTCTCAAGTCAAGGAAGTCTCTGTCTGTCCAGGGGTGGGGTGAGAGGTCTGCATTGTTCATAAGGAAGGGAAGTACAGAAAGGTCCACTTTTGGAATGCAGTATCTTTACATCTCAAGGTGCTGCTTTTAAACATCTCCTGATTTCATCACAGCCTAAACAACTATTACGTTAGCATATTACATTAAAATTTTGAAAAGTTGCCACTTTTGGAAAACTGATTCAGGAGAGACAATTTGCTTCCCCGCTTGCTCCCAGAGCCCCAGACATATTTCTGTGCCTGTCAGTAGCACACATTTCTATTCTGACAGGTGACAGCAATTATATCTTCCTAATTTAAGATTTGCCAACATTCACTGCTAGTAGTCAAGATAGAACTGGGAAGGTAATTAATTTATATCATGGATAAATGATGACCACAAATTCTTGCTTCTCCTCCCATCAAGACATGAAGGTGATGTCCTTTCCCCTTGAATTTGGGATAGACCAACACAGACTCTCTGACCCAGAAGACAGCATGAGTGAGATCATGCTATCTCTAGGTCTGGCTCTGCCCGAGCTCTCAGCCACCACGTAAGATGGGCTACCCTGCCAGAGAGACCACATGAAAAGACAAAGGCACCTGGCCAGCCCACAGAAGTTCCAGTCATTGCAACTGAGATGCCACATAGCTTTATAGTGAGTAAAATCATTTTGGTTCTGCCTGGCCAAGTTCCGGGTGAATACAACCACACGAGCAACCCCTGCTAGAGCTGTGATCTGGAGCAGTGATGAACTGTCCCTACTGACCCCTGCCAAGGCTGTAGAACCCTATGCTTTAAGGCATTAAGTTTTGGGGTGTTTTGTTACAAGGCAATAAAGAGCTGATATAAAATGCCTCCTGGAACTAATAAGGGTTTCCAAAGGAAGGATCAGTGGGCCCATTAACCTCTGTTCTATGTGACACTATTGTGACACCTTATATCTTAAGCCACTTGTAAATATTTAGAGTATGGATCTATTCATCAATAGTTACCTAATAAAATCTCCTCTACAAATTAGGTGTAATTATCAATATTTTATAGCTGAAGAAACTGATGCTTCAAGACCAAGCAGAGTTCACACATCTAGAAAATAGAACCAGACACTGAACAACCCAGATCTATTTGATCCCAAAGCCTGTGATTTTTCTGATAGAGCACACTACCCCTCACTCATCATGTGTTTCTTGGTAACCTGCAGCCTGATAACATTTCTAAAATACGAATTGAGTAGATACTATTGGACAAAAGAAATTATCAAGTAAACAGATGCTTCCCAAAATCCCTAGGAAAACCCTCATCAGTGTCTTTTTTTTCCTTCAGAGCACATTGCAGTGCCCCAGGTACTGTATCTCTGGAGAACCAACCACAAGAATTATTTATATGTGTTAAGCCTGATCTTATATCAGCTATTACAATGTGAGCATGTTTTGGATTTCCCAGTTTGTTTCATTTGAATGGCACACACCCTGGGTTTAAGTAGTGTGAGGTTTAGCAAAATCGAGTAAGACCTTTCCCGATCATTTCACAGTGAAGGGGAGAATGGGGAAGGAAGAAGAGGGGGCGAGGGGGCATGAGACCTAAATTTGGAAAATGAACAACTGTACCTCTTTCAAGATAAAAGTCAAAATGGTCCCTTTAACAAACACTTGGAAAAGCCCTCCATTAATGTCCCAGGAGTAGCCTCAGGGGCAAAAGCCCCAGGGCCTGAGTCTGGCCCACTTGACCAACAAGCTACCCACCTGCCACTAGACTAGCAGAAGGTTTGCTAGGCTAGTGAGCCAATACTCTTCATTTCCAGAGCAATTTGCCTGTGCATACATGTGGATGTTTGGATAGCCTCACAGCCACATGACAGTGAACCTTCCCATCTGCTCCTGGCAGCAGCTTGCTGAAGTAGAAGGTGTCTTGTCCATTAGTCAGACAGACCTGAGCTCAAATCCTATCTGCATCATTTACTGTGAAATCTTGGAGAAGATTAGCATCTCTAAATTGTAGGTTTCTAATATGTAATAAAAAAACAAAAATGCCCCCTAAGTGCTGTTATAAAAGAGGAAAACCCCACCCTTTGCCTTTGTCTCCCTATCAGAAAAGGATAGAAACACACCCTAGGTATGGCCATCCAATGTGGTTAACCAGATCTGCCACAGAACAAAGATAAGAGACATGGCAAACTATTAATTGTCCAGCAGGATCCATTCCCCATTCTTCCGAAAAAAATCCCCTATGTTTAACTGAGCACACAGCCACCTCAAATAAAGACTAAATTTTCTAGCCACCACTGCTGCTAGGTGTAACCACACAATAAAGCTCTGGACAAGGGAATCTAAGTGTATGTGTGTCTCCTAGGAAGACTTCTTAAAGGGAAGAAGTCTGCCCTTGTTAGCCCTTTCTTCTCTTCTACTGTCTTGAATGTAGATGTAAAGACTGGAGCCTAAGCAGCCATCTTGAACCATGGGGGCAGAATCCTAATGTTGACAGAGCAACAAGAAAAGCTGAGTTGCTGATGATTACAGAGGTGCCAAACCTGCCAGGTTCCTTTAGTAAGGGAGAAACAAGCATTTTCTACCACTATTAAGTTTTTCCATTACCACAACTGAACTTGATCTTTATTAGTACTAGAAATTAAATTTGCTCTCAATATATCTCAAGAATGTTTATTCCTGATTCCTTAAAAATTGAACCTGTTTTGACACATTGCCTGAAATGTTTTTCATCTGCAAGCAAGGACAGTGTTGACTTCTAATCTTGTATGCTTGTTAGCAGAGTCCATGGGACTCAACACTTGAAATATTCTAGGAATCCTAGTGATTTCTGGACTAAAAAGTTCAATTTTAAAGTGAAAGATGCAGTTTGTGGGAATTGCTATATCAAACCACCTTACGTGCATTCATTAATAATGAATGATCATATCTAGTGTGTTTTATTGTTTAGAATATGCTAAGTGTTATATACTTGACATGGAGTATCACACTTACTCTATATAAACATGATTTGGTACTGCTGTCATTCCTGTACTGCATGTGAGTAAAGCAAGGCTTCCTGCCTTTCTAAAACACCACACTGACGGATTTAGCCCTTTAGCCAGGCCCTGAGAGCTCTGTGTCTCTATTTCCCCAAATGCTCTCATATCTAAATCTGAAAAGGCGAAGGGGAAAACCTCTCTTCTTAGTGCTGCAGTGTGGACAGAAATGCTCTTCTGCAGACTTGACTCCTCAGTGCAGCAGGCTCTTACTGAAAAAGGTTCTTTTCTTCTAATGGCCTCTTACACAATTGCCCACTTTGCAAATAACCTCCCAGGATGGAAGCAGGATTTGGATTAATATCTGTTCACTCTTGATTTATGATATTTCACCTCAAACCCCATTGATCTAACGTTGATGAAGCTTCTGAATTTTTTTGTTGGCTCCTGAGATTAGTTTTGAATCACGTATTCAAACCTTCAATCATTTTTAAAGACCTGCCTTCAGGCTCCAGATAAATTCTATGCTGTTCTTTAAATTTATCACCAACTTAATTTGGAATTTTTACTTGTCTCCACTTGAGTTACTGAGACCTCTAGTTAGATGCCAAAGTCCAGGTCCCGACGCGGGTTCATTCCTTGAATCCCATGTACAAAAAAATCTGAATGTATAAAAATTTCAGGTAAGATAAATATTTGACCTTTTACATTATAGTCTAAGATGGTTTGATGTTAGACAAAATTGACAAATACAGACTTTCATCCTAAAGTAAAATAAATCATCCTGAAATATAGAACTTTTCCCAAAACAGTATTAATAAATAAAATACCTGGAGTAAAAATGTTCCTCTTGTGTTAAAACCAAAGCATAGACTGAATAGGTTGATGGTGCCTTAAGTAGTTAGTGGGTAAAGATTCCTGAACATTCACAGCTGAGGAGTTAAGAACACTTTAGTGAGAGAAGATGGGCTGACCTCCCTTGAGGAAGGCTGTCTGCATGCCGTTTGCCTTCCCTTGTCAGTGGCAGTCAGAGGCATCTCCATTTGTAGTGAAATATGCCCAGAGAGCTTGGCCAGTGCAGCGATGGTTTGCAATTACCTTTGGAAAATGAGCAATCTCAAGCCTTGTGCTGTTTGTCCAGAAGTATTAATACCAGGGCTCTGTCTTGCCAATTTTAGAGCTGGCTTAGAAAAGTCACTTTGAAAGAGAACGTGTGGGCCGCTCTGGATGTCTCTACACTCACCAGCTCAAGATTAAGGAGGGAGATAAGTGTGCAAAAGAGCATTTCCCTGGAGCCTATGAACAAATATTCCAGGTGTACCAAGGCCACTTGATGCCCACATCCTTTCCTTGAGATCCATTACAAACCTATTCATTAATCCTCCAAAAATGAGTGGAGCCTATGCTATGTGCCCCACGTTTTTCTGGCTGCAGTCATAAACCAGACAAAATTTTAGTGCGGGGATATTGACAACATAAGAAATAGAAAGAGTAAATATGTATTATGTGTGATAAGCACCTGCTGCAGATTATTTGGGTGCTGCATCCATGTTTCCAGGACACCATTCAGTGCAGAGGGCTTCTTATCACAGGTCAATGAAGGAAGGACTTTCCCTGGCCACAGGAGTACGACTGGCCTTTATAGGATGTGGCCAAAAGTGCTAGTGAGTGATCCTCAGCCAAAGAGGAACAGCACCCCCGCACCCCCCACACACACACCACACAATGCATCTGGTACCAACAAGGCAGGAGAAGGGAGATAGCAGAAAAGTATAACTGGGAAGGAGAAGCAAAGGCACCCTGTGGATAAAATGAAGGTTCCTGTGGCCAGGATTCTCACCTGGCCCTGGTTGGCTAGCTCACTACACACATGTGGCCAATGCATTGTTATGGACTCTATATAAAGAGCCCTGCCCAGTGCTCTGGGCAACTTGGTGGCATGGCTGCAAGGCTACAGGAGAGCAGAGATGAGTCTGGAGTGGTGGCAGTGCCAAGGACAGAGCCAGAGGACCGCTACAGAGGCAGGAGGGCCCAGAGGCAGAGACTGGCTTTCTGTATGCAGACTCACTCTAAGTGGATGGGATTTTAGTGATTGACCTGTCACCATGGAAATAAAGTTGGGTATTTACTTCAACCCAAGAACATTCTACTGTCATTTCTTTGATCACACTGAATCCATAGTGAACTTGCCCAGGGCTGAAACACATTGGCAAGACACCCCCCCAGATCCACTTAGGATCTAGCAGGTTGTGTTGGCTGGGAAAGGCTCTAGGGGTCCTTTGAGAAAAGCAAATAACCTTACCAGAAGTCTGCATGTGAATACTCACTGGAGGTGAGGGAGGTAGGTGTGTAGGGCTGTGTGTGCATACATGCACACAGGCAGGAGAGCAAGCAGCTGCACAGAATACCTGCATCACAGGCTGGACCAACTGGCACCAACTGCAGTAGACAGGGCTGAACAAGCAGTGGAGACACAGCCCTGGCAGAGAAACACCAGAGGCCAGGAGGAAGTCTCTCTCCTCCCACCCGTTGTCAATCACCTAAGGGGACTCCTCTGGGGAAACCAGCGGGATGAGGGCCACAGCTGGATACCACATTGGGACTGACAAGAGACTCTTGAAGCCACCTGGGAAAACCACTAGATCATGCTTACTATTTGTGAAAGGGCCAAGCTTAAGTTGTCCCTTACACCCAACTGTGGCTTTCATCATTGTGCTCTCAAGCTTTGGGACTATTCTACCTGTTCAGTTTATACATGTGGCCTCGAGTCTCCCCCAGACTATTGATACATGTGGGAAACACTGGGTATCCTTGTTCCAATTTTTGCCAGATTTGGTTACTACTTATACTAACTGATACTATTATTTAACATTTTCTTTAATTCAACTTGTTTTAGGTTAGCTTCATTTTAAGCAATAAAATGTTATGTTTGTTCTAAATGTTTTATTACATCAAAATAAGTGTTTATTTATATCCCATATTAAAAATGAAAGGTCTGATCTTTATACTACTGAAAATCATCTCATATACCATTGATAAGTAACACATGTGGGGAAACATGGTACTATAAAATGTGTAAGGTCCTTCATTATTTCCAAATCACTGTAAACAATGTACAGGGTTCTCTGGAAATGTCAGGAAGTCTAAGAAAAATTCTGTGAGCTGTTGGCATTTTCGGGATGGAAAAGAAGACATAATGCCCTATTTTAAGCTTTTATCTTCAAACAAATGTTCATGGAGACAACTGGAAATATCAAGAATTTAGAGCTGCTAGATACTTCCATTTCCCTTCTAGGATATCAACATCCCAAGTGATATCAACTTGTACAGAATGAGACCCATAATCTTTGGTGCTATCTAAACAGATACAGGAAAGAGAATATTAAAGCTATTAGACTGTGTAACCAACTTAGAGACTCAGAGCACATTGCTGTGTTGAGTGTAGTGGAAATGAAACTAAAACAGAAAACCAGGAGGACCTGGGTACATGTCCACCTCTACCAATTACAGGCTGAGCTGGGGACCTGCAGGTAAACTGCTCCCCATCTCTGGAACTCAGCTTTTTCTTCAATGAGGTTTGGATCAGACCAAAACTTCTTAGCCTAACATTATTAGATAGACATCATTACCTAGTACCACCCTAACAGGAAGGCAAAATGTGCACTACCACTCAATTTTTATAAATTTTGTTACTTTTCTGGGGGAAAGAAAAGCAACCACTGGACAAGGTGGTCTCTAAGGCATATTCAGAAACTGACAGTCCATTCATGCCTTCAAGTCAACTCTCCATAAAGAACATTTCAGAGGGGGCATCTCTCAGTGATGAGTTCCTGGGAAAGAGGGGTCAGGAGCAACTGAAGAAAGTCTTGTGCTCACCCAGGACAGAAGTGATGGGGACCTTTTTCCTGCCCTTGGGAGAAATCTGATCTTGAATACTGAGCACCAAGGCTCACCTCAAATGCTTCCCTATGCCTTCACTCCCTCTGTCCTTCTGCTGCACCCCACACACACTGGCTTCCTCTGGAGAAGCACAGATTCAGTCCAGAGGTACTGCAGAGGTTAATTCATCCTGGGCTAATTCATCGTGGCCAAGCATGGTTCAGCCCTGTGAACTGCAGTGCGATTGGAAGCCCTTCAGGTTCCAGGGCACTGACTTTCTCTGAGGTAATCTTACTTTCGCGTTTTCTGCTCTGCAAAACCTGTTCAAAACAGCAATGTAATGCTCTGTGTTGACTAAGGCAATGCCTTCAAGACGCACAGAGTGGCTCAAAGATTTACAGTTGCCTGAATTCTCATGTCTTACTCCTTTAACCACGGTCTTGGTCTTTTAAGCTTGACAAGCATATCACCCTGTACAGGCATTTGTAGCCTGTAATCCCTTGTTGCTCTGTGTGAACTGCCTGGGAATGGAAGCTTCCTGGCCCAGGGATGAGTCCTCAGGAGTCACCTTTCTAAATCCCCACCTGCCATCAGCAGGGGCCACACACACTGATTAATCACATGTCATTCTGTTGTGTGACAGGCTTATGCAGACATAAGCACCTTAGGTTCACATTGAGGCCCTCCTCCATGTTTGCCTTAGTAACCACAGAAGAGAGACCTGCTCCCCTGCAGAAACTAGAACGAGGCTGACTTCACTCCCAATTCCCTTGAAATAACCCGCAGATCAGACATGAAGACCCTCATCTAGGCTAAGCCCAGATGTTCCAGCAATCGAGGCTCTTGCCCCAGACTCTAGGCCATCCACCAGTCAGCCCAGCAGCCCTTCCGCATCACAGCTCCCTCCCTATTGTACAACAAGCTAAAACTCAGTAGGCACCATTCTGAGCACTTTATACCTATTAACTTACTTAACACACATAATAACCCCATGAGAAAATAGTATGGCTACTACCCTTTTACAGATGAGGAGACACTGAGGCAGAGACAATAAACAGTTTGCCTGAAATCACACAGACTCTAAGCTGTGAAGCCAACATGCAAACCCAGGCAGACTGCCACCTGCCTCACAGAACACAGACAGATATTATTCACATGCTCAGCATCTGACCCTGCTTCAGCTGATTTTAGCACCAAACCCCAACAAGATCAAACTGCAAGGCACCCGTCCATGGAGCCTTGGCCAGGTAGAGCTGCGCATGTCCACATGGATGCTGCCAGCCAGGAAGCTTTTATGTGTAATGATTCTTCTCTGTATAGTTTGTATTACTAATTGTGAATCACTTTTTCTCTTACAAAATAAACTCTTTAGTGAATAAACTCTGAAATGTCTTGTTCTCAGTGGGAATATAACTGAGGGACACTGTTCCTTCTCTACACACACACACACACACACACACACACACACACAGCACTTAAACTGGGCAATTCCTGGTGTCTGCTTGTACTTTCCTGAATGTGCTTCTTACATATCAAAGGCCCTAAAACTAATATTTAAAGTCCAGCTCAAATGCCACCTATCCAGAAAGCCTTCCTTGGTCTCTCTAAGCAAAAGTAATTATAGTCATTCCCCTCTCTAAAGTCTAAGAGCTTTTACTTCAGCCCCTTTCTGATACCTTCACCCTATATGTTTTCATCTCACCACACCCCTAATCCCCTTGAGGATGGAGTGCTTTGCTATGCCTTCCTCTCTATAATGGATATATTATAGCCAATCAATACATATTTGTTGAACTTATTTGGAAAATTTTGGTGCCCAGTGAGAGCTGATGTTAGAAATTAAATTATGATTATCATTCACACTTTCTCTAATGAGAAATCTCTAATCACAAATCTCTAATGATGATTAAAGCAGTGAAAGACCATAGGAAGTGCAAATAAAGGTGAATATTTGTTTCAAAACAAGATAAAGAAAAATTATGTATCCATTCCACTTTTCATACAAGGAAATGTTGTAAATTTACATTAAATAAAGATCCTACCAGATAAAGCAACAAGCCTGAAGTTATCTCCAGCTTACTGCAAACTCATGGTCCACAACCTTAATTCTTCTGGTATAATATAAACATATTAATTGATGAATTTTTAAAAATATCTCAACAGGGAAATTATTTTAACATTCTTTCCTCAATGCTACCACCCTTAGTATCAAGTGAAATTGGTGGATTCCTTAAAATATGTAAAAATATTCAGTGCCTCGATTATCCTCTGGGAAGTTTAACTGTTGTTTTCCTGTACATTCATAATTTCTCAATGTAATTTTTCCCAAGAGAATGTATCAAAAGTGTGCATAGATTTACATATGTAATTGCTAATAAACCTCCCAAGAAGAAAATAGCCTTCTATCCAGGTGGAAACCATATATATCAGTTTAAATCAAAGTTTACTGCCTTTTTTTTTTTGCAAAGTTATATGGTAAAATGCTAGACTATAAGTCACAGGCAATTAGGAAATGCTAGTAACAATTGTGACAAGTGGCTACTCACTTGAGGGTTGTATGAATATATTCCAATCTCTATTACGCCTTTTCTATCACTTTATCTGCCCTTATTAGGAAGTAATTCCAAGACAGTTGGGTGGGCAGACCACCATGTACCATCATGAACATCGAAAGACACAAACACTCCCTTCCCCGGCACCCTGACTACAAGGGTGTAGGTGCGTGATGATGGACATTTAGGAAGCAACAAAGATGATTGATTGTTAACTAGAATCCTACAAAACTTTAATCTACAGGAAAGATGGCATCTCAAATAGTTCTTTGTTGTTGAGTCATCTGATGGTGAAAAACAGAAGATATTTACAAGTGACTTATGATGTCTGGGACTGCTTCAGTACTCCAAATTCTTTTAAAATTTTAAGTGGTGTATAAATTAAGTAAGATTGGCAGAATTGTAACCATCAGGAAATCTGAGAATGAATGCATGGAGCTTCACTGTACTCTGTTGTTGTGCATGCTTGAAAATTTTCATAAGATAAAAAGAAAACTTTTTCAGAAGTCCAGGAGTGTTGCAGGAAAGGTCCCAAAGCAGTGGTGAGGATCTGGTAGTACCAGGGTTGCCTGCCAATGGCCACACCCAGTTTATTCTGGTTGCTGCCCATTTTCTGAGCTAGATTCTCTAGTCTTCCTGGAGATTCAGTGAATTCTCCAATATTCTACAACACATTTGTGTGTTCTGCTTAAGTTCCTGTAGTTATAACCAAGAATTTGAATGCTGAAACCTAGTAAAGTATAAACTTTAGAAGACATTCAGGTTGCCTCATCTAGCGAGCACAACTGGTTAATGTGAAATTGGACCATGGATGGAAAATGCCATGGCTCTCCCTTCCTAAATCCTTGACTGGCTTTGATAATTAATCTCATACTAATTCCTTCCTGTTACATGTGTTTATGACCTTAGATCCTTCTCAACATAGCTCTCTGGGCAGCCACTGCCTACCAAGGCTGATTGGAGAATTAAAATATTTACCATTCCCAGACTAAGCAAAGAATACACAGGAAAGTCTGCCATTACTCTGTAAAAACATCATGTATTTTGATGCTGATTACAAATAAGCTTAAGAGTGTGGTGCCTGCCCTCTCTCATCTCCATCTCTCTTTTCCAGTTGCAAAGAAATGACATATGCATTATATTTCATATGAATTAATATCAGAAACTCCTCAAAAGAAAACTTTGCCGTAAGGGAAAAACCTGAAGGCCTTAGAATCTTTCTGTTCAACCTTATCTCTGTATATACTGGTTTGTTAACCCTGGGAGATTCCTCAGGTGAAATCTGAAATTAGGCCCAGACATGGAGGGCAAGGAGATACCCAAGAAGGAGGCTTCCTCATAAATTCCCAGACCTGTATCTATGGCAGCCTGAGTCCTGCTGGCTTTGCAAAACTGCATGCTAAGCTCTCCTACTATCCTGTTCTCCCATCTTGTCCACCAGCCCTGAAGCTAGCAGAGTAGGAGACAGTGCACATCCTATTTTAACCTCAGCTCTTCTTCCAATTTCCTAGCTGGGCATCTTGGCCAAACTGTCCACAGTACAGGCTGGCTGCTGTAACAGCCACACATTTCCCTTCTTTGCCACAGTCCCCAAACAAGCATTAAACCAGCTGGCATTTTGGGGGCATCCCTGGATTTATGCACAGTCCACACACATCTGACATATAGGCATACTCCCCTCATAAGGATTGACGGCCAACCCAGGGTGTTCCCTGCAGCCACCCAAGACCCATTTCTCCAGTCTCCCTGCTGGCTCACCAGTTGTTGGTTCACAACCTGGGGAGCTTCCCAAAATCTCCAACTGACCCCCAAACATGGAAACCAAGGAGAAGCTGAAGATAGCAGCAGGCTTTAAAAACAAGTCTTGTCCTGGGCACTGGTAAGACATGCAGGTCTCTACAACCACCCACCAGAATCATCACATTTTACACAGCGGCCTCATGTGGGTTCAGTCACATACACAGTCCAGATAGTCTCCACAACACTTAACACTCTCCAGGTTGTGTCCTTCCAACAGTGGGGACAGATTCTAAGGACACATTCTAAGGACAGGAATGCAGTTGAGGGGCCTTCAATTGCCCCATGTACTTGCAGGTCAACCAGAGGTCACATCCTCCCCATGACCTCCAATAGTATTATCTAAGTTGTTTGCCACAACCAAAAACCACAACTCACACATTTCATAGTGGGGTTTTTAAGCCCTTCTAAGAACAGGAGAAAGGCACAAGAATTGGCCTTCCCATCATTGGGGTAGGTGCTAAATTGCATATTACAAGTTCTAGCTTCCAGAACATTCTGGCTGTAAGGGCAGATATGAGTAAACAGAATTGAAACTAACCCACACAGACCGTGAAATTCAAAGAAACCTCCACAAACAGAAAATCTCTCATTTCCTTCAAATTGATCTAAATTTCGCATCCCATTTTATAAGTCGTTTTTTTAAACATAAGAATAATCATTTTTTCTTTTCCAAAGTTGGTATCTTAAGAACACCAGCGTGGGTAAAATTGTGACATTTCCAGAATATCTCACCAGGCTTTAGTGCATTTGCATATCCCCAGGGGTGGAGAGAAGTTCATGTCCATATCAGTGGGTATTTACCTGGGTAACCGAGGGTGTGTCTGAACCTGAGAGTTTAAAGGGAGGGGCTGCCTTGCTTGCTGGTTTGCTTCTTCAGGAGCAGAGGAGAGAGCCGGCCCTGGACTGCTGTTTGTAAGCAATAAATGGGTTTTAAACTTTATTTCTCCCTTTGACTGATTTCGGTTTTTAGAGATATTTTGACCTGGGATTTCCTCTCCCCAGACTTACACCAGCTTCCCCTCCCACTCACTTAAACCCCCTGGGACCTCCACACCCATGTGAGGGGCACAGGAAAGAGAAGCTGGGTTCAGGTAGCAGATCTGCTACTTAGGGTGTGACCTTGACAGTAACCTGGCCCTATCCACTATGCTCTCTGCCCCTCACTTGGGTGTAACTGGAGGGAATGAGGGGATTTGTAGAAGGTTCTTGTTTTCCTGAAATTGGCAGCCAAAGCCCATGGTTGATATCAAAAGAGTCCAAGTACCCTGTTGTGGGTAAATTGTAATATTTCAAGAATCTCTCCCCAGGCCTTAGTGCATCTCCATATCAATAGGTGTTTCCAAGGAGGAGAGAGAAGTAAACCATCTCTGTATCAATAGGTAATTACAAGTGCAAGCTAGGACTTATCTAGACTGAAGAGGTTGGGTGGGGTCCCTTCTTCTGCAGTTGGGTCACCAGAGACAAGGGAGAGCAGAAGTGGACTGCTTGTAAGAAATAAAAGGGTTTCTCCCGCTTTATTTCTCCCTTCGATTGAGTTTGGTTTCAAAGCTATTTTGCCCCAGGATATTCCCCCTGGAGTTAACACTTGTGTAGCAAGTTAAAACTCACCAGCAATAACCTTGGTTTGCTGAGGCAGCCTTTCAGCTACAACCACCCTTCCACAATCATCACCAAACAGACCCTTCTCCTACTTCTAGGAGCGAAAGAATGGTTGGGGAGAGGCTTATCTTTCTTACCCACCTGTAGGGGAGGGTAGTATTTGTTGAATGAATAGTCACAGTCAAGGGCCGACCCTCCAAACTAATCAGCTCTTCTTAGTCTGAGTTCCCCAAACGCAGGAAGAGAGACAAGGATGTGGGCTCCGGCAGTTTATCTGAGAGCATCCCAGGAGGCCAGGGAGAGAAAGAGGCAGGCAAGGGAGGCACTTGATTGATTAAATTACTGCTGTGCGTCATGAAGCTCAATCTTTGAGGGGAGCCAAGCAGAAATGAAACAGAGCTGTGGGTGCAAGGCCAGAGATGAGGGCATTTACCCACCAGCTCCTGCCCTCAATGGTTTGTGGTTACTGCAGGGACACAAATACCCTTGAATGTCCAGGCCTGAGATGCAGGCTAAGGAAGCTCGTTTCACTTTGGAGAAATACAGAGGACGGAGAGCTGAGTCCTATCAGTGCTGGTAGTGGGAGATGCTCTGCATGAGAGCTCCTAGCATACAAGCAGCTGAAAGTGGATGTGGGCTGAGGGCATGAAGCACAGGACACCAACAGCATGAGCTCCAGGCCTCCTAAATAATCAAGTGTTAACAGGTGTTAACTATTTATGACATTCTGTGAGTGCCTCAGGAGACAGCCAAGATATCTAATCACAGAACGATTTTATAATTTAAAAGGGATTTGATTCTCTTCTCTGTCTAGACAGAAAATAAGCTCAGAGAATGACTCAGACCCTGTATATTTAAACAGAATACTCTGTAGGTACCTTAAGATATGTTAGTCTCTAGTGTGAAAAGTAGATTAATACACATTACTTTGCAAGGAAATTAATTAAATTTTTCTGTCTTCCTCTTTGGCCTCCATCAATTAACTGTAATTTAAACTTTACCTGGGTCTTTCCATAGAGGAAATAAAGCACACAGCCAAAGTCCTGAAAAGCAAATACAGTGTTCTTAGGGGGAAGATTGTAAAGTATGAGATAAGAGCTGAGAAACTGAGTAGTTTCGAATACAGCTAATTTCAAACTCTATTATTTAAGGAGGATAAAACCTAGATGGTAGAAAGAATGCAATACATTGGCCCACATTATCCGTTTCAAGAAGATATTAATGAAATTCCTATTTCCCAAAATAAAGAAAATTAAGCAGAGAAACAGATCAAATTGCAGGGCAAAGAAAACTAACTACCCTACATAATGTTGCTTCCATGCTTTTTCTCATATGAGTTATATGAGGCTAACCAATGGGCCAGTTGAGGAAATGATCACAATGAGAGAGGACACAAAACTATTCTTGAAAGGCAATGGGACTTTGCCCAGCCCTTCACAACCTGTGGGAGCTAATGGGATATCAGCAGAAATAACTCATTTTTCACTGAATCACGCCTGTGTAGGCCACTTTAAACATTCCTCAGAGTCTTCAGGTACATCTCAGGTGTGTTTATGGACACGTCCTTTCCAACTGAATGCTGCTGTTGTCCCTCTGCCTCCTGCCAGATGCCCCCGCTTGCATTGCAGCTGAACTCCTGGAACCCCTGAGACAGCAACACTGACAGTGGTCCCTCTCCCTTGGGCTCGTGTGCATTGCTGGAGTGTCAAAGCTCATGCCGTAGTGTCTTAGAGAAACAGCATTGTCAGAGTTCATATACAGCACACCTGTTCTCCAAGGGACTCCAACATTTGTGAAATCCAAGGAGTGAGGACTTGGACATGAACTGAAGTGATCAACACTTCTAAGTCCTCCAAACCACATACCCTTGGCTGGGATGGTTCAAGACTTCTCTGTGCTTCCTTCTTCCTTTATGTGGCTTTCTTTCCCACAAGGCACCATAATCCCTCCAGATATGACCCTAGGCTAGGACCCTCTTAATTAAAAAAAAAAAAAAAAAAAAAGGTTGCTTTAATTTATTTATGCAGTTTTCAGGGCTTGTTTTCCTTAATAAGCACTTTCTCAATACAACTGCTCAACTTGTTTTCACTTAACATATTCAAGGGATCATTGTCCTGCCAATGGGTTTCAGCCCCCGGCAAGTTTGCTATGGATTCAGTGTGACCAAAGAAAATGACAGCAAAACATTCTTGGGGTGAAAGGGTTATACCCAACTTTATTTCCATGGTGGCAAATCAATCACTAAAATCCTGTTCACTCAGAGCGAGTCTGCAGGCAGCAAGCCAGTCTCTGCCTCTGGGCCCCTCTGTCCGCACAGTCATCCTCTGAGACTCTCTGCACAGTCATTCCATACAGCTGTCCTCCCGGCCTCTCTGCACAGTCATCCTGCACAGCCGGCCTCTGGGCCTCTGTCCTTGGTGCTGCCACCACTCCAGCCTCTGCTCTGCTCTCCTGCAACCTTGCAGCCCTGACACCGTGTTGTGCCCAGAGCCCTGGGCAGAGCTCTTTTTATAGAGTCAAATTGCCCACAGATGTGCAGTGGGCTAGTCAACCAGGGCCAGGTGAGAATCCTGGCCACAAGAACTCTCATTTTATCCACAATCGTATTAAAATGTCATTTCTGATTCAGTAGATCTAGGGTGGGTCCCAAGATTCTGCATTCTTAACAAACCCCCAGATGACACTGATGCTTCTGGTCTTTGACCTTCCCTGGAAGAGTGAGGCTTAAGGCATTTGCAGATAAACATGACACAACCTGGGCCTCCAGGAGGTTAGTTTGGCTAGAAAAATAAAGTATCTCTACACAGTCGACAGTACAAGTGAGCCTATGTCTAAGAATGAGTACCTATTCTTAAAAATGCCCAGAATGTGGTCCATGACCAAACTCATGTAAGTAACCTCTTCAGCAGAGGGTCTCAAACTCACGTGATCACCAGAAGCACCTGAGAAGTTTGTTAGACAAATTGCTGGGCCCCACCCCCAGAGCTTATGTTTTCATAGGTCTGGGTTGGAGCTCAAGAACCTGCACCTTTAACAAGTTCCAGGTGATCCTGTTGTTTCTGGTCTTTCATTTGAGAAAGATGCTTCCCACACCACGAGAGCCTCTAATCTAGCATCACCAGGACTAGTAAGCCTCGTGCTGAAAGGCAAGACAACTTCCAGTCATCTGTATGAGGATAAATTACCCTCTGGATTCCTGCCCACCAACAAAACTTGTAATGATCCAGACCTCTTAACATAATCCCCCCTGGCAAACATGTTCACAAGAATCTTGCAATATTGTCTTGCCAATAGGTTTCAGCCCCAGACAAGTTCACTATGGATTCAGTGTGACCAAAGAAAATGACAGCAAAACATTCTTGGGGTGAAAGGGTTATACCCAACTTTATTTCCATGGTGGCAAATCAATCACTAAAATCCTGTTCACTCAGAGCGAGTCTGCAGGCAGCAAGCCAGTCGCTGTCTCTGGGCCCCACTGCCTGCACAGTTGTCCCACACAGCTGTCCTCTGGGCCTCTGTCCTCAGCGCTGCCACCACTCCAGCCTCTGCTCTGCTCTCCTGCAGCCTTGCAGCCGTGCCACCGTGTCCTGCCGCTGCACAGCACCGCGTGTCGCGCCCAGAGTACTGGGCGGAGTTCTTTATATAGAGTGAATAATAGCTTATTGCCTAAAGGTGTGGAAGCGGTAGCCTAGCAACAGGCCAGTTACATCATCAGGTGATTTAAGTTCAGTGAGGATCTTGGCCATAGAAACTCCAACTTACCCACAAATATTAATCTTCATCCTTTTATCTTTAAGCTGAGGCTTTGTATTTAAAGTGGACATACACTAGGGACTTTAAATACATTCTCCACCCTGACAATCTCTATCTTGCGATTGGTGTCTTGAGATCATCTAAAGTGATTATTGTTATATTTGGATTAATATCTCCCACGTTTGTAACTGTTATCTACTTGTTGTTTATTGTTTGTTATATTGTTCGTAACATTTGTTGTTTCTTTATTGGCCCTCCCTTCCTTCTCTAGCTTTAACTGGCATTTCTTATGATTCAGTTTTCTCTTCTCAGTATAACAATTATGGCCCTTTTCAAAAAAACTTCAGTGGTTGCCCTAGAGAATACAATATATACATACAACTAATCTAAATCAATTCTCAAATAACACCATACCTCTGTGTGTAATACAGGCACCTGATAACAGTATTCCCAATTCCTCTCTTCTGTCCCTTGTGATATTGCTGGCATTCATTTCAATTACCCATATGCTAATAATCACCCAGTACATTATTACTATTACTGCCTCAGTTTTCTTTTAGCTCAGTTAAGAAGAAAATTATTTTATCTTCATTTATTCATTTGCCAATGCTCTTTATTATGTAGATCCAAGTTTCTGACATATCAGAAACTCCTGGCATTTCTTGCAGGGCATATCTGGTCATAATGAATTTCTTCAGTTTTCGTTGTTCTGTGGAAGCCATTATTTCTTCACTTTTGAAGAGACATTTTATTGGATATAGAATTCTAAGATGGAGGGTGTTGTAATCAACACTTTACATATTTCATTCTACTCTCTTGCATGGTTTCTGATTTGAAATCCTTATAACTCTTAGTCTTGTTTCTCTGTAGGTATGTGATTTACCATAACCACCCACCAGCTTCTTTCAAGATTTTCTCTTTGTCTTTCCTCATCTACAGTTTGAATATGATGTATCTAAATGAGAGACTTGGAGGAGTGGGAAGGGCTGGTTTGTTTTTTCTTTTTTGTTACTGTTTTATTTTGGTCATTTAACCACGTTGGTGTTCTCTGAGCTCTTTGAATCTGTGCTTTGTAGCTGTCATTTATTTTGAAATGGTAAATAAAACATTCTCAGCCATTATCATTTCAAATACTATTTCTATTCCATTCTTTCTCCTTCAGATTTCCCAATTACACATGTGTTACACCTTTAGAAATTGTCCCTCAGTTCCTGGGTGTTCTGTTGTGTTGGTTTTTTTTGTGTTTTGTTTTCACCTTTTTTCTCTTTGCATTTCAGTTTGGGAAGCTTCCATTGATATACGTTTAAGTTCAATGACTCTTCATTTGGCTGTTTCCAGTCTGCTGATGAGCCCATCAAAGACATTCTTCCTCTCTGCTACAGGGGTCTTATTTTCTCTCATTTCCTTTTGTTTCTGTCTTAGAGTTTCCAACTCTCTGCTTACATTACTCATTTGTTCTTGCATGGTGCTTACTTTTTATATTAGGGCCTGTCTTGCCATTGGGTTTCAGCCCCGGGCAAGTTCACTATGGATTCAGTGTGACCAAAGAAAATGACGGCAAAACGTTCTTGGGGTGAAAGGGTTATACCCAGCTTTATTCTCACAGTGGCAGGTCAGTCACTAAAATCCCATTCACTCAGAGCGAGTCTGCATGCAGCAAGCTAGTCTCTGCCTCTGGGTGACTGTCCGCACAGCTGTCCTCTGGGCCTCTCTGCCTACACAGCTGTCCCACACAGTCATCCCACACAGATGTACTCTGGTCCTCTCTGCACAGTCGTCCTGCACAGCCATCCTCTGGGCCTCTGTCCTCAGGGCCGCCACCACTCCAGCCTCTGCTCTGCTCTCCTGGAGCCTTGCAGCCCTGCCACCATGTCATGCCCAGAGCACTGGGCAGAGCTCTTTTTTATAGAATCAATAGCCATGCATTGCCCACAGGTGTGCAGTGAGCTAGTCAATCAGGGACAGGTGAGAATCCTGGCCACAGGAACTCTCATTTTATCCACAGGCCCTTAGTATGTTAATCAGTTATTTTAAATTCCCTATCTGATAATTCCAAAATAAGTGTCATATTTGAGTCTGGTTCTGAGGATGGCCTTTTCTCTGCAAAGTGTGTTTTGTTTTGTTTTGCCTTTTAGGATGCCCAGTAATTTTACATTGAAAGCTAGACATGCTATATAGGTAATAAGAACTGGGGAAAACAGGCCTTTAACATGAAGATCTGTGGTCACTGGGTAGGAGTCAGGTCATGTGTAACGTCCACTGAAGGTGTACATGCCAGAAACCCAACGCCCTCCAGGGCCCTTGTTGCCCCCTCCCGCTCGGCTTCTCTATGTCCTCCTCAGAGAAAGTCTGGGTCTTCCTGGCTTTCTCAGCTGTCATCTGCTGTTATTATGCTGGAGCCCTGGTGTGGCAGTGTGTGTAGGGGAGGGGAATGTTTCATGATCTGAACTAAATCTCAGTATTTTAGGGAGTCTCTAAATTCAGTGCCATGACCTTCACGAGTGTTTCTCCAGCAGTACAGCTTCCTTCCCCTGCACTGCCTCCCTGGCTGTAGCATTTCAAGTCTATTTCCTTGAAGCCCTGACCTCTGTTGACTATGTTTTACCCCTTTTGGTGAGAAAGGAAGACTAGAGGAGTGGAAAAAATATGTTTCTGCCAGGCACAATTAGGCCCTGGACAAAATCTTTTCCTCTGGAGAATAAGTATTTGTTATGAAGTGACGTGGTCCAGCCGCGCCTAGTCGAGCAGGTCCTGAAGTGCGGAAGGGGGGCGAAGAAAATAAAGAAAGACAGAAAGAACTGGGAGGGCTGATGCTCCCACGCGTCGCCAGCGAAACTTTAATGAAGGTCCAGGGTTTATATAATGCACTGGGGTTACATGATTCCAGGACATAGCATTATCCAATAGACAATCAAGCACAGTATTGATGTCAGCAATAGCCGGGCAAAGGTAGGCTCAGCAGGGTTCCGGTTAGTTGCTCATGGAATGCGAAAACAGAATGTTCTTTGTTCTCCATTCCCGCCACATGGCAAGTAGGGGAAGGGCATAGCCAGAAGCAAGGGCGGTGTTTCCACACATCTTCAAGGTCTCCCTATTTTCAGAGTGAGGAGTCTTGGCTCGTCTTCGAGGACAAGATATGTTTCTGTGGACAGATAACTTCAAAGGACTGCACCAGTTGTTCTCAAGCTGGTGCTTTCCCATGCTGCGTTCAGACATGGGGGAAGGTGCTTTCCCATTCTGCCTACAAACATGTGAGAAGACAAAGGCGGTCCCCAACAATGAAGACTGTGGGTATATTTCATGACAGTTAGTCTCCCTCTACCAGACCAACAAGGGAATCTTCTCAGATATTCACCATGAAACCTGGTAAGGTTCATGAAGCTAAAACCCATGATATTGTGCCCCCATCCCCAAGGACTGCTTTTCACTCTCGTGGTAGTCCATGCACAACCTCTAGCAGTTTGCCAAAACTACCACCCAAGTGTTCTTACCAGCTTATGACTCCAGCAACTCCCTCCAGAGGTAAACAGCCCTCAGCTGTCTCTCTCAGGACAAGCCTATCTCTCTAGTTTCAGGGTAGAGGCTTTCCCTGAATCATTTCCATAAGTCCAAGAAAAGTCATTGTTTTTCACTTTATCCATTTTTTTCTTGCTGTAAGGATAGGAGTGATACCCTGTAGATAAAGTGAAGGTTCCTGTGGCCAGGATTCTCACCTGGCCCCTGGTTGGCTAGCTCACTACACTTGTGGCCAACACATCGCTACTGACTATATAAAGAGCCCTGCCCAGTGCTCTCAGTGAAACGTTGGTACAGCTGCAAGGCTGCAGGAGAGCAGAGCAGAGGCTGGAGTGGTGGCAGCGCCAAGGACAGAGACTGAGACAGCTGTGCAGATATAGAGGCCCAGAGGCAGAGACCAGCTTGCTGTGTGCTGACTCACTCTCGGTGGATGGGATTCTAGTGATTAACCTGCCACTATGGAAATAAAGTTAGGTATAACCCTTTCACCCCAAGAATGTTCTACTGTCATTTCTTTGGTCACATTGAATCCATAATGAACTTGCCCAGGGCTGAAACCCATTGGCAAGGCATACCCTGAAAGCTCTTCATATGTAGAAGGTAAACTGGAAATCATTTCAGTGTTAATCTAAACACAATAGTTTCATAAAGGAAAGTTCTTGATAGAAAGCAAAACAAATTCATATGGTGTTTCAAAACCAAAGACTATCCATGGTACTGAAAGCCTCCTCCTCAGGACTTTTTGGTGTTTCTGCCCAAGACATCAATAGTCTTTTTGTGCAGCGGCCTGATTTCACCCCCAGCTCATTCTACCACAAAGATAATTTTTTATCTATAACGGTTGTTTGAAGAGATCTGGTTTTGTGCACAATATGGCCAGCATGCTGGAATAATAATCCATAATTCTGTTTCCTTTTATTTCTAAAGATAGAATATTTATAGTACATAATAGTCATAATCTAAAAAGCTTCAGTGGTAGGCAAATATTCTTGATTTTTAAAATCTTATGCCTTCAGTTAGTTTTGTCTGACTCAGTACTAATTGGGAATATGCTTGCTTCCTTGACTGTGGTACATTTTTCAAATGTATAAATGGCCCTATTGTCTACTTCCTAATTTTTATATTAAAAGTGGATTATTTGAATATTAAACATGACTAGATACCAGAGAGATATAAATGAAATAAAGAATGAGGTCTATTTGTACCCACTCTACATTCACAAACACAAAATCAGAAATGCCAGTGGAGAGGAGAGCATGGTGGGGTAAAGCACAGTTGACCACTGTGTCATCTTAGGAAAGTCACGTGTCTGCTCATCTCTCAACTTATGCCTTTTCACCTGAAAATGGGAGCACCTGTTAACATTGTGAAGATTAACTGAGGGAGCCCATGAAAAGCTTAAGACAGAATCCAACAGACAGGAGACAAAATTAAATTTTCATTATTGCCAGTTCTAGTGTCATTGTGTGTCTAAATCACTCCAAATGTGTCAGTTCCATGTGTACAAGGCTGTACCAATACAGGTTTCAAACCTATGGTCTCAAATTCCTTGTCCTTTACACCCCTTTTGGCTTCTCCCTTCCCACTGTGTTTCAATCCTTTAAGTGTCTATCAGACTTTTGACCTTTTTTGACTTCTTATTTCTTTTTGTTCCTACTACTTAAAATTCCACCTCCAACGTGAACTTCACAGCAAAATTTCAGCTTCACTAAGTTGTATTGTCAGCAAATCCAAAGTCAGGCACAAGAACAGACCCATAGACCAGTGGAACAGAATAGAGAGTCCAGATATTAACCAAGCATATATGGTCAATTAATATATGATAAAGGAGCCATGGATATACAATGGGAAAATGAGAGCCTCTTCAACAGCTGGTGTTGGCAAAACTGGACAGCTACATGTAAGAGAAACTGCATTATTGTTTAACCCCATACACAAAAGTAAACTCAAAATGGATCAAACACCTGAATTTAAGTCATGAAACCATAAAACTCTTGGAAAAAATCATAGACAAAAATCTCTTGTACACAAACATGAGCAACTTCTTCATGAACGTATCTCCATGGACAAGGGAAACAAAAGCAAAAATGAACAAGTGGGACTATATCAAACTAAAAAGCTTCTGTACAGCAAAGGACACCATCCTTTGGTGTAGAACAAAAAGACATCCTACAGTATGGGAGAATATATTCATAAATGACATATCCAATAAGGGGTGGACATCCAAAATATACAAAGAGCTCATGCACCTCAACAAACAAAAAGCAAATAATCCAATTAAAAAATGGTCAGAGGATCTGAACTGACACTTCTCCAAAGAAGAAATTCAGATGGCCAACAAGCACATGAAAAGATGCTCCACATCGCTAATCATCAGAGAAATGCAAATTAAAACCACAATGAGATATCACCTCACACCAGTTAGGATGGCCAACATCCAGAAGACATAAAACAGCAAATGTTGGCGAGGATGTGGAGAAAGGGAAACCCTCCTACACTGCTGGTGGGAATGTAAACTAGTTAAACCATTGTGGAAAGCAGTATGGAGTTTCGTCAAAAAACTCAAAATAGAAATACCATTTGACCCAGGAATTCCACTCCTAGGAATTAGCCCTAAGAATGCAGCAGCCCAGTTTGAAAAAGATATATGTACCCCTATGTTTATCACAGCACTATTTACAATAGCCAAGAAATGGAAGCAACCTAAATGTTCATCAGTAGATAAATGGATAAACAAGAGGTGGTACATATACACAATGGAATATTATTCAGCCATAAGAGAAAAAATATCCTACCATTTGCAACAACATGGATGGAGCTAGAGGGTATTATGCTCAGTGAAATAAGCCAGGCATAGAAAGACAAGTACCAAATGATTTCACTCATCTGTGGAGTATAAGAACAAAAAAAAAAAACTGAAGGAACCAAACAGCAGCAGACTCACAGAACCCAAGAAATGGACTAACAGTTACCAAAGGGAAAGGGACTGAGGAGGATGGGTGGGAAGGGAGGGATTAGGGGGAAAAGGGGCATTATGATTACCACACATAATGTAGTGGGGTTGCACAGGGAAGGCAGTATAACACAGAGAAGACATGGAGTGATTCTATAGCATCTTACTACACTGACGGACAGTGACAGTAATGGGGTATGTGGTGGGGACTTGATAATGGGGGGAGTCTAGTAACCATAATGTTGTTCATGTAATTGCAGATTAATTATACCAAAAAAAAAATTTAAAAAGACATCAAATAAAAAAAACATCCAAAGTCAGTACTTGTATTTCCCTTCCACCTCTTTCCACATAGGATACCCATCCCATCTGACCCTTCTCTGGCCTCTTGGATCCCTCACCCACTTGGTGAAACTTAATTGGTGACATAATCAGTAAACTCTTTTAAAAAGCAATATGAAAGTTAATATGAATAGGTTCAGTGTTCATCCCCTCTGATATAGTAATTCTCACTTTTGAAAATATATCCTAAAAAAATAATATAAAACATGGGGTGAAGCCATGGTAGATAACATTTTTCACTACAGAGTTATTTATGACAGTGATAAATTTAAAACAAATTAAGTGTCCTAGAGTAGAGGAATACTTAATTAACCTATGGCACATATACTCCTTGGAATATTATGCAGTCATTAAAAAGAACAATTATAAAGACTACATAGCACTCAGAATAATGAGTCAAGTGAAAAAGCTAGAGATAAAAATATGTATCTTGCATGATTGTAATTATGTAAAAATATGGGTGCATGTAGACATGGGAAATATTCAAAAAGGATAGTAACTATGTTAATTAGATTAATGGTCATTTTCTGTTAACTTTTTGTAACATTATTACATTGTTTTTACAATAAAAAGAAGTTCGCTATAAATGTAAATAAATAGTTAACAAAGCCAAACTCAGCTTCCAGAATATTTTGTTCTTTTCATTCAAAAGATTTGTACTCCAAGACTCAATTTCTCATGCTTGCAGGATGTTGTAGAAGCAAGTATTTCTATTTCCAGATACAATAAAGGGAGTAATTTAGTTTACTGAAGAGTATTTGACCTCTGTGTTAAAGTATTTTGTTATATGAAGATGGCGCTCTTACTCTTCTGTGAGCAGGGCTTGTGTTTTGAAATGTTTTTCCACTGAAGGGGATAGATTTGAGCTGAACTACCCTCTCTTCTTTCACCTTGTTTGTTCAGCTTATGGTGAAACATTTGCAAGGCTGGAGGCTGGGGGGCAGTTGGGAACCTGGCCAAGCAAAGTGAATTGACCTGTCCATTGTGCACACAAGACCTTGGCCAAATGCTCGATACAAAAGAGTTGAACTGAGATATAATAATAAAATATGCTTATAGGTGATTCCATGCCATCCAGGTGAAACAGTTTATTGACAGAGCAATGATGAATTATCTATAATAGCACCAGATAATGTGTGTATGTGTGTGTGTGTGTGTGGTGTGTTTTAATATAAAGTACCTGGAGGAAAAAGGGGAATTACCCTGTCCTAATATAATAGGAATATTATACTTACAACCATAGTCTTTAAGTATAAAGAAGGAAAAGTATATAATAATAATCTCCTAAATTCATTCCCCTACCCTTTCTACTGTTGAAAAACAAAATTCAACCAAGTAAATTTGAAGCTCTAATTGGCTTTGTTAAGTTATTCACGGATCAGACAGCATCCTCTCTATCAAGTAGAGATGTTCCAAGGAGTTATACAGAATGAAAGGTTGTTATAGACAGGAAGGGGGGAGCAGTTATTAGCAAAACAAAGGATGATTGTCAGGCCAGGTCACCTTCCCTTAGAGGGAAGAGCAGGGGCTCTTCTCATTTGTCCAGTGAGCCTCTCCCTCATCCTTAAAGGAAGAGAGGCTAATCTGCATTAGAAAATTCCTGACTGACTATGTTTCTGGGCAAGGTTGAAACTAATTGGGTGTGAGTATTAGGCCCTGGTTTGGTGAGTTCACCTGACAGAAGTGACCCCATGTGGAGCCTGTGTCTGTCTTTTTAACTCTTCCATTAGGCGGAAAGATGGATATGCGTGGAACAAAAAGAGGGTGGGGCCCACCAAGAACGCAGGGAGTTAATCAGGTAAACCCAGAGATCCACAAAGTACTCACAGAGTTAATGCCCTTTGCAGTGTGGGTTCATTCCACATGCTCTGAATCTGAGCTGACCTTGAGACTTGCTCTAGCTAATGCAGGTAGAGATAAGGCGGGGACATCAGACAAGCATCATAACTAATATGTCTAAAAATGCCAAAATATAAATAGCTTAGTAAGAACAGGAGGGACTCCATCTTAAGGCTAAAAATTCCATTTTAAAACCAGAGAGTTGACAAGTTAGATTCCTAACATATCTTTGGTAATCAGCCAACAACCTCTCTTAAGGCCAGGCAAGCAGTCTTAACTGACATATTCCCAGTGCTTGGGGATAGCCACTATCTTGAAGAGAAACAGGACGTTTATTCTACATAATTATCTAGAGGACTGACTGTGGATAGTGACATATTGTCTCTCACTGGAGATACACATCATAAGACTGCCTGACAAGCACTACGCCCCGCTAACCCTTTACCTTTATCCCATTCCTGAAAGATAATCACATAGTGTCTCATCAGAGATAGACATCATGAGACCACAAGTCAAGCCTACAACCACTCAACAACCCCCACCTCCACCCTTTGCCCCATTCTTGAAAGCCTTAAAAGACAGAATCCTAAGCCCTTAAGCATGTCTCCTGTCTGAGGTGGCCCTCACTCACCTTTCTTCAAGTGTGTGTCTCTCTCTCTGTCCTACTTCAGGTAAGTAGGGAGGGGCTCCTGAGAGCTCTGATTTGTACTTGCAAGTTCCCATCACCTGGGTGACCTGGACACAACTGCAGCTATAGGATCATGCTCCTTAATAGCCTGCCTGAAAATCTCCTTTCTTTGCCTTCGGGAAGTTCTCAGAACATAATTTCACTCCATCCAGTGCTCTGCGGCTCCCCCAACTCCTGGGGTGGTAGGGACTTGGTTCCCATGGAGTGCAGATTCAAGTGCACACTGGAAGCCAGGTGACACTGGCTTTAGGGGTTTGCAGGGGATCATGCCCTATGCCAAGTAGTTCAATAAGCTTCTCTTTCCTCCCTCTGTTTTTCCTTCCTC
Source organism: Manis javanica (assembly GCF_040802235.1). Classification (NCBI taxonomy): domain Eukaryota; kingdom Metazoa; phylum Chordata; class Mammalia; order Pholidota; family Manidae; genus Manis; species Manis javanica. The sequence continues at coordinate 69,882,761 of NC_133162.1, forward strand.
TCTGCTTTATTCAAATAAACCTGCTTGTGTCTACCTTGACTGTGGTCTGTTCTTCCCTTGGAGTATATTCAAATAAAACCTTAACTCTGCTTCACTACTCTGTCTCTGCCCTTCAATTCTTTGCTGCAGTGGGGACAAGAACCAAGAAGAACAAAACTGAGGAGAGCAAACTCAACACGCCAACACTACCATCCTGTCTCTTATACAACTCGGTCATCATCTACTACTGCAGCTCCAGCCATTCTTTTACTATCCATGATGTAACTGCTCCCGTCCGTGTACCAAGTCAGGAGTCCTGTTCCCCTTAAGGGCTGGTCTTGCAAGTCCTGGCGGGTTCCTGTCTCTTCAGCCAGGATTTCCTGGCAGGTATGAAGCACTTCTTTCCCCAACTCGGGGAGCAGAGTGGCCGGGTTTAGGATGGCAGGGGGGGCAAACTCTACTCGATCACGATTCAGGAGTAAGGTTTGGTAGTGAGTCATTCTGGCATTCGACATCCATCTCTCGGGTGGCTCCCGAATCACACTCTCTCAACGCATGTGGAGCAACCACAGTAAGTTTCTGTCCCAGTGTCAGTTTGTCAGAATCTTTAACTAGGAGGGCCACAGCTGCCACTACTCTCAAACAGGCAGGCCATCCACTACTTACTGGGTCTAATTTTTTTGACAAATAGGCGACAGGTCTCTTCCAAGGTCCCCATTGTTGGGTCAACACTCCCCGAGCTACTCCACTCCGTTCATCTACAAAAAGGACGAACGGCTTAGATACGTCTGGGAGGGCCAGAGCAGGTGCCGACAGGAGGGCCTTCTTGATCTCATCAAAGGCCTGTTGCTGTTGAGGTCCCCAAACAAACGGGGCTGCCCCTTTGGTCAGGGGGTACAGGGGGGCAGCTAAGGTGGCATATCCGGGTATCCATAATCTGCAGAACCCTGCTGTTCCCAGAAATTCGCGGACTTGGCGCGGAGTAGTAGGGACCGGGATCTGCGTCACAGTCTGCTTCCGGGCTTCAGTAAGCCACCTTTTCCCTTCTCTCAGGGAATACCCTAAATAAGTCACTTGTTGTTGGCAGATCTGTGCTTTTTTGGCAGATGCTCTATACCCCAGCCTAGCAAGTTCAGTCAAAAGGGCTTCAGTAGCCGCTTGGCAGACTTCCTGTGTAGGAGCAGCTATCAGTAAGTCATCAACATATTGTAACAAGGTTACCTGCGGGTTGGAGGCTCGGTAAAAGGCCAAGTCCTGGTGTAAAGCCTCGTCGAAGAGGGTAGGTGAGTTCTTGAATCCTTGTGGCAAGCGAGGTCCAGGTCAATTGTCCTGTAGTTCCTGTGGAGGGGTCTTTCCACTCAAAGGCAAACAGCGGTTGACTACTCTGATGCAGGCGCAAACAAAAGAAGGCGTCTTTTAAATCTAAGACTGTGTACCAAGTGTTTTCTGGGGCCAGAGAGCTTAGCAGGTTGTAAGGATTCGGCACAGTGGGATGAATGTCCTGTGTTCTCTTATTAACTTCTCTTAAATCTTGCACTGGTCGATAATCTCCTGTTCCCGCCTTCTTTACGGGCAGCAAGGGAGTGTTCCATGGGGATTTACATTTTACTAATATCCCCTGCTCTATGAGCCTCTGGATATGGGGCCTAATCCCATCTCTGGCCTCTTTACTCATTGGATATTGTCTCACAGTTACTGGTGAGGCTGAGGCTTTCAATTCTATGACCGGGGGCTGGTTATACAGCAAGTCCCATACCTGCCGTTTCTGCCCAGGCCCCTGGAAACTGGTTGAGCCACCTCTGATTAACTCGGGAGGGTTCTGGTTCTTTAAAAAGGCGGGTACTCGTCTTCTAACTTTATGGACAGGATGCTTAGGCCCAAGGGTCTCTTTTTGCTATCAGTCACTTGTATCTTCAGTCTGAAAGGATATTTGGGCCCCGACTTTGGTCAAGATGTCTCTTCCCAACAAGGGTGTAGGGCATTCTGGTATAACAAGGAATGAGTGGTTTAGTCCCACTCCTAAGTCCACTGTTCTTTGGGTAGTCCATGCATATTGTTTCTGACCCGTGACTTTTTACTAGAAAGGGGGGCTCTAGCTTGGGTCAGTACTGAATGTTGAGCACCAGTATACCAGAAACTCAACGGGTTGCCCCTCCCACTTTCAGAGTTACCCTAGGCTTCGAGCCCCGTCTTCCCTAATCTTCATCTTCTAGCAGGGACAACTCCTAGCTCCTTTAATGTGTTATCTGTTATGTGTATAGTCAGTCTCGCCCTCTTCAGTTCCCACATGCATCTATAGGCCTGCCCTCACCAGTATGCTGAGATTGCTTTGATTAAGGTCACAACTTAACTCACAGTTGCCATACAGTCTCAGTCGATTTTTTTTCTTTTTAAAATTTTTCTTACTTTTCTCTTACTTGATTTTTCTGGGTGCTAGTGAGCATTCCCTCCTCCATGAGACTTCTCCTCACTTGGTCTGCATTTTCACACTGTGTTGGTTTTCCTCCTACTGTTCCAGATGCATATTTTCATTCTCTCTGTGTGAGTTCCCTTTCCTCTTCCTGTTTTTATGCTGGTGTTCCTCAGCTTGCTATGACTTCTCTGTCTCTACATACTTTCCCTGGACAACCTCATATATTTCCATGATCCCAACTCCCACCTGCCTACTGATGACTTACAGATCTGTATGTCTATGCCAGACCTTTTCTAATCTCTAGCCTTTTGTATGGCTGACATCTTAAGACAATTCTCTATGGATGTCCCAAGGGAGTACCTTGACTCTGCATATCCACTACTTAATTTGTCTGTGGGTAAAATTGTAATATTTCCAGAATATCTCACCTGACTTTAGTGCATCCTCAGGGATGGACAGAAGTATGTATGGCTTTAGTGCATCTGCATATCAATAGGCATTCCTCATGGGTGGAGAAAGATTACCTGCACAACTGAGGGCTTATCTGAACCTGAGAAGTTAAGGGGAGGGCTGGTTGGCTTCTGCTGGAGCAGGAGAGAGAAACAGACCTGACTGTAGTTTGTAAGCAATAAATGGGTTTTAAACTTTATTTCTCCCTTTGACTGATTTTGGTTTTAGAGGTATTTTGCCCCAGGATTTCCTCTCCCCAGACTTACATTGTCTTAACTCTCTTTTTCCAAAACCATTTATTTCTCTAATATCCCTTACCTCCAAGTCAGAAATTTGGTGCCATATCTAATATCTTCTTTTCTTACTCACATATATAAGTCACCATGTTCTATTGATTCCACCTCTTAAATATTTCTCCTATCAATTACCTACTTACACTGCCCTTGCCTAAGTGCAGGCCCTTGTCATCTCTCCTAAATTATTTCAAGTCTCTTAATTTGTAGTCTCTCTGCCTACAGTCTTGCTTCCTTCCACTTTCTCATCCATCTATTAGCATCTCACTAATCCTGTCATTCTTCAAAATACTTCAGTGAGTCTTCCTTACAGAACTCCAATTAATAAATGTAGAAGAAATGACTGAAATAAAAAATGCCATTTGAACACTACTGAGAATAATGAATTATAAGAAATATATATTTATATATTCTCAGAAAATATACTTCTAAGATATATTTGATCATTCAGATGACCAAAATGTATTTCTCAAATGTGGTTGGTCTTCATCTACAGTTTATGAAAAGAAAAAAGAAAAACATGCTCAGAGCCATAAAGGTCAAATGGGTATCTTGTTATGCTAATGAAGAGTCTTTTGGACTCTGCCCTCACACCAAGTATAGAGGTTGCTCACTAGGAAAACCAATCAAGTAATTACAGGGTGGGAACTCTCAGCTCCCAGCTCCCAGCCCCTGGAAGGGGAGAGGACAGGGGCTGGAGGTTGATTCAGCCAATGGCCAATGACTTAATCAATCATGACTACACAATGAAACCCTCACAAAACACAAAAGAAGAGCGTATTGCACTCTTTCACATCCTGCTTCCGTTCGAGATAGTTTGCACACTTGGGGAACAAGAATGCTTCCATGTGCCACCGAGCCAGGCCCCAAGCTCCACGAGATTAAAATCTCCTTTATTTGGGACCTTGCTGTATGTAGCTTCATCTGGTTATCTGGTTATTAACTTGTATCCTATACAGTATCCTTTATTAAACTGGTAAACATAAGGGTTTTCCTGAGTTCTGTGAGCTTCTCTAGCAAATGAATCCAACCTAAGAGGGAGGTCATGGGAACCTCCAATCTGTCAGAAGCACAGGGAACATCCTGGAGCCTGCGACTGGCATCTGGAATTTCGGGTGGAGGGCAGTCTTGTAGGACTGAAGAATCTTAACCTGGGGAATGTGGTGCTGTCTCTAGGCAGTTGGTGTCAGAATCAGGTTCAGTTCTCGACCACCTGCTGGTGTTCAAGAATTACTTGGTGTATGTGGGAAAATCCTCTTCCCCCACATAACACATTAGAATTGGGTCTGGGAATCCAAAAGGAATTAAAGTAATAATGACTCAAACAAGATCGACAGATACCTGCTAAAATTATTGGGCAAAAAATTAAGAAGAAACAGGACATTTGTGTGATGTCAAAAAATGTGGCCCCCAAAATAGTAATCATAAAGGAAAAAACTAACAATGGATAAACCTAGCAGGCACAACCTTAGCCATCTGAATGAGGTTAGCCTCACCAATAATAAGCAGATCACCATCAAGTACCAGCTGATGCAGAGAAAGCAGATCACCTCTATATATCCTTGCCAAAAAATCATGACCTTAGTCTAATCAGATGGAAACTTCACACAAACCCAAACTGAGAGACATTCTAAAAAATATCTTATCAATGTTTTTCAAATGTGCAGCACTCAGAAAAGACAAAGGCTGAAAAACTGTCACATATTAGAGAATATTAAAGAGTCATGAAATATGGTACACTGGATTGGATCTTGGAACAGGAAAAAAAGTAGTGGGAAAACTAACAAAAATCTGAATAAAGTTATTAGTATTGTGCCAATGTAAACTTCTTGGTTTTGATAAATATATAAATTGTTGACATTAGAAGAAGCTGGGTAAATAGCATATGGGACTTTGTTCTATTTTTGCAACTCATATGTGAATCTAAAATTATTTCTAATTAAAAAGTTTTGAAAAGTGTTTTCTAGAACCTATAAAATAAATACCAGTTTCTTTAGCATAACATTTCATTTCCCTCATGATCTGATTACACATGCACAGCTATCTCCCATGACTGCTCATAACACACCCAAGTTTCAGCTATGCTAAACTTCTGACCTCTTATTAGCACAAATACACACACACTCATATGTTCATATATACTTACACATCCAAAACACATGAAACCTAGAGAAAATTGCTCAATTTTGTTATTAATGGATATAGGACTAAAATCCAGATTCCCAGATTTCTAACCTGCCAGTCTTAATTGAATCAATATAATTGCAGTTCACTCACCAGAACACCCAAGTTATAACATATAACATATCAAAGCAGTCAACTTAATTTTACCATCAGCTTAATTGAACCTTTTGATGGAGAGTAATACCCTATAATGTGTACGTCACACATGGAATTGAGGACTCTGAACTCATTCATCTCAAATGCAAACACTGCAGTCAATTTTCATGAAGCCAAAAATGGGCACACTTATGCACATTTATGAAGTGCATAGTTCTGCTTTTATCAGTCCTATTACTATCCCTGTCCAAATCCAAAAGTGAAAATGAATATCACAGTGAAAAAATTTCTGGTGCAAATAAAATAGCCTGGTCTAACTTTTTAATATATTCACAAATAGGGATTTGATTCTTTTATTAGTAGTTAGGAAAGGTTGCATTAATATTCAGCAGTTAAAATGTGCCATTCTAAATTTTTCATAATTTCCCATAGGGTAATATATCTTTTTGAAAATATTCCCAGTAAGTGAATGACTTTAATAACATGGTGTCTGTGAAGATAGCAAATAAAATGGCTCACAGATATATGCTTTGGCAAACAGCTGAAATAGCTTTCCTTTATAGACAAGTAAGTGTTAGCCCTGCTCATTTGAGGTTGATTGAGATTGGTTAGCTTCTGTATGTAAGTATGTTGACAATTCTTTGAGTCTTATTGACTTCTGGGGTCTGTAGATCCTTTCCTGAAACCTTTAAAAGCTGATGCTTCAATAGAGAGCAGAGAGTACATAGAGATGGGCGAGGGAACTGAAAGGTTCTGAAATAAAAGAAATGAAGGTGAGAAATGAAATTGTCTATTTCTCAATCTCTCTTTTTATTTGTGGAAGCAGAGGATGACCAACTCCTCTTTAATAAAAAAAAAAAAAAAAAAAAAAGAATAGCAACTTGAAGTAGCCAAAGGGGAAACTTCTTACTTAAGTGAGGAAAAGAGCCCCTAGAAGCCACAGGAGTAGACAAGCAATCACAGCAGGATAGAAAGGACTACAATCCCATCAAAAGCCTTTCTTCACAGGGTGCTGGAGAGCCCCGCTGAGACTCTGCAATGCATGGGCAGGACCAGGTGCGAAACTGCCGGGACAGAAAGAATCACAGCAACTACACACAAAGCTAGTGACGGTTTTCTTCTGGAAATTCTCATAATCAGGTAAACAATCCTTTTCCTGGAGGGTGCCCTGTCTGGAGATTCCAACCTTTTGAGGAAGCAGCGAATTTTACCCCCCAAAGTCCCCAGGTAGATTTATAGGTGTGGCAGGCTCACATTCATGAGTGAAAACATCAGAGAGAGTGGAAAAGAGATGAGGGGAAGATGTGGGCCCCCACCCCCCAAAAACATCCTTCTCTGAGGGAGAAGACAGCAGAGTACATAAAAACAGCAAGTGTCCTAGAAGTAGTAAAATGACCTCATGGCCTCATATATATTGAGGTAACATGAAGATAAATCAATGAAAGAGATAGATGGATAGACTGAAAGCCCAACGATGATTAATCTACAGTTACAGAAAAGGTTCTAGAAGTACATAACCATTGTATTAACAGTGCTTATCTCTGACCACTAGGATTATGGATTGCTTTGTTTTTCTTTTGATTCTGTAGTGCATTTTCTTTGTAGAAGTCTGTGGGATAGCCTCAGTCACTCATTGGAAGCTCCTACTCTATAGCCAGCCTTTCTGGGAAAAAGATTAAGCCAAATGATAAAATGGTCCTCCTGCATAGAGGATTTTCTCACAAAGAACTAAAGGCGGGCAGAGAAAATCAAACAGAGATCCAGGCACTTTGTTAAATGCTTTTATTGGAAAGAAGAATAAATTTTCAGTGTACATGTCTATAGAAATCTTGATTGTATTTGACAAAGTACCTCCAATAGTTCCATGTTACCTTCCTTTATTGTTTTAATCACTTTTTTAAATGAAACTACAAAAATTACAAATGAATTGCTGTGCTGTAAAAACAGCATTACACCTTACACTAATGAAAAACTTTTAAATATGGAAGAAAATATTAACCCTAAGTTTTTGTAGAGATGTTTGTTAACTTGTCTCTGAAATTAACTGAAATCAACAGTTGTTCCAAGTTGCCTCTACTGACCTCAAACTAAAAAATATGTAATTAAATACCACGATGTCTTGCAGACCTGATAAGATAAAGAATTGCTTTGTGATGAAATTATTCAGAGGTCTGATTCCTCACAGTTGCTCAGAGTCTGTGTCATTAGGATTCTGAACAAAAAGCCCAACTCCACCCCTTGGACACAGGCTCATAAGTACCCACAACCTGGCAATAGGGAGCAAATGCTCCACCCCCACTCTCAATGACTCAAATTTTGTGGCAAACATGCAAACTGTTTGGCTCCCATCTGCTGTAGGGAGCTTGATAGTTCTGAAATATGTGATGACTTCTTTCCTTGAAAGTAGCCTCATGGAGGTTGCGTATTTCAAATGGGTATTAATAAACCTACAGCTTTGAACAAATTCCTTCTTTTCTCTGGAAGGGCCACATAATGTTAAGATCTCTTTAGCTTCAACTGTCAGGGGCCTCAACATTAGAGCCTTTGCCCAGTAAAAACCCACAAGCTTCAGATCTCTATTCATTTCTAAAGAAAGAGTCAAGAATAAATAGTAAATGGAAAATGGGTGTATGAATGAATGATGCACATAAATGCTTCTACATAAAAAGGATTTGGATCTGAATATTACCCTGGTTTCTTTTGAGGACAAGGTTCAGGAACTCCATTTAAATATTCAAGAATGTTCTCAGAAACTCTGTTACCAAATCCTGATGATACGGTTACTGACTCCATGTGTCCCCAGAAAATATTTATTATAAAGGCTGGAGCAAGGGAGTTTCTCTTATTAAACAGATACAATAACATAAATACAAATTGCTGCAATACATAAGCCCTGAAACCTTGTGCAATGTACCAGAACAGTGTCTAGAATGCAGAGCAGGAGGAAAAGCCATGGCATGTTCAGATTTTTCCCCAGATCTAATTTTAAAAACTTGAGTGCAAACTCACTCCAAGGAGAAATTGTATTAAGCAGACTCATTTATTTTCTGCTGATCAACACAGCTATGTGAACAGCTGATAAAGTCATCTATCTCTGCAAAAGTGTACCAGCAATATAATTATGAATTTCAGCTATAAATTTCAAAACCACCCTATTTGCTAATGCAATTATAGGTTTTTTGCCATTGCACAAGGCTAAATATATACGTGACTTAGTTCTATCTATTTTTATTGTCTTACTTAGCAGGAATGGCAAGGAAATGTGTTCCACCTACCAGAAAAACAATGTTGCATACATCCATCTGGGAAATGAATGCAATGGGAAGTAATATGAGATTTTCTGAAAATGTGTCAAAAATCCTTAACAAAAAAGTTCTCAGTATGAGATTGCTATGTGTTATATTCAGAAACCTGAGTGAATGAAGGCTGGCAGCAGAGTTTTCAGTGCCATCTACAAAGGTTCTTTAGAGAAGGCTCCTCCATGGCCCATTGACAGTGACCCTGTACTGGGACCACTTGCAGGGAATTTCTTATTGAATCACATTTCATTCTATCTCAATATTGAATATAGTCACATAGGGTAGGGCATCTATTAAAAATTTCTCCACTCAAGCCCTGCAACTGTTTTTAAACCTACTAAGCCTATAGACAGGACTACACACATGATTTGCAAGGTCCAGTGCAAGATGAAAATTTTAGTAGTTTTTGAACATATTCTAGATAGCAAAAGCAGAGCATTAAACCAAATACTGGATTCTTCTAAGCAGAGGGTCCTATGTGACTGCAAAAGATTGTATGACCACAAAGACATTGCTGCCTATAGAAACGTTATTGGCCTACTGCAATCAGTGCCATGAATATTGGCTACACTTCTCTCTGAATCCATTTGAGTTTCCTGATTTTGCTCCCCTCTCACTAAGCTAACTTAACACCTACATATAGACAATATGTGTGTGTGTATGTGTCTCAAGAACCCTAAGGAATGCGTTTTGAATAAAGCAGAGAATGACTCTCATCTACTCTATTTCACTGAGCTCACTGCTGGATTCCTATAGGCCTTGGACTTCTGGACCAAAGCACAAAATGCTCACCTTTAAATTCCTTGCTGTAAATTATTTTTTAAGCATAAAATATTGCCATAAGTATAATAATATCCCAATATTTACAATCATAACACAATTGAAAGAAGAAATGTCAGCTTTTCACTTAGAGGTATAATTAAAAGGTTGCATGGAAGTTAGGCCTGAAATAGTATAACATGAAATGCTAAGAGTGTTTCCATTTAAATATTAATGATTAATATTCTGCATTTAACCAGGTATGATGAGCCCATGACTTGAAAATCACTATAAATAATGTACAGCTTTTTTCTTATCATTAGGATTTTCTTTAAATTATCAAAGATGGAGAAGATGATCCCTTGTTAATGGACCTGGTTTTAATGACCTAGCTTAGAGCGCTATCTCCAGAACATTGCTTAGGGAATGTTCCTAAGAGTAAATAAATTCAAAGAGGAAAAAGCTTGAAAGAAATGAAAAGTAAATGGACATTCAATTATGTTTAAGCAAAGTTAATTTTTAGACTAACTTGGGGCTTTAACACACACAGCTAGCGCCACCTATAGAAACAAAAATGAAAATTTGCTCTGACAGCAACAGGCTGCTTCTCCAACAATTGAATTGGATCAAACATCACAAAAGAATGAGTGAGCATTTTAGCGGAAAACTGTGGTCTTTGTTCAATAAACAAAGAGAATGTACTCTAATGAGCCTTAGCACCGAGCTCCTAAAGATTTATTGGAAACGGAAAATGTGGTTTATTATCAAGGTTGCTTCTAAGTCTTATCCCAGCCCACTACAAGAGAAAAACAAAAGTGGAACAAGCAAAACAATTCTTCCAGAGAGGGAGAGTATTGAATCTTTTATTTTAATTAAGATATTACATTGCCGGTCCTTTTCTTCTTTAACTTGTTAGTGTACATTAAACATATTTGGGGCACATCTATTTTCCACCAGGTACTCAAAAATAAAATATTCACTCTGTCCTCCAGAAACATCCAACCTAATTGGAAATATATATACAAAAATACTAGAATACATTGGAGATACTAAGTGCCATAAGACTTTTACAATGCAAATAAAAGTTGTAGTGTGTACAGGAGGTACTTGGAGCTGGAAGATCAGAGAAAGCTCCATGGACAAGTACTTTGTGAGTTGGGCGTTGAAGAAAAAGTCTGATTTGGAAGTGAAGAGATTGAAACAGAGGGGAAAGTGAGAAAATCCAATTTCTGTATGAAGCATAGCAAAAGAAAGAAGAGAGAGACACAATTGGAAGGGTACCCTGGAGCCAGATCGTAAAGAATCTTGAACAGCAAAGCCACAAAATAATAAGTATTTGCAGTGTACCAGGTACCAGTCTGCAACCTCTCTGTAGATTAACTCGTGTCATCCTCAGAACAGTCAGTAGTAGGTAAGGATATATTTAATATCTCAGTTTTACAGATAAGAAACTGAAATACAGCAAGGTCATATAACTTGACTGAGGTCACATAGCTGGTAAAATTTGAATCATGCTCATAATCACCATTGACTACTGTCTCTTGATAATAAGGAGTTGGACTTAATTCTTTCCAAGATGAAGAAAAGTGTAAGAGTTGTTTTTGTTTTTTAGAAGTAAACAAATGCTCCCATGAAAAATTAAATATTCATTATAGATAACTCAAAAGATAAAGCAGAAAGAAGGGAGGAAATACAGTATTACTTCCCAGAGACAAATGCTGTTAACATTTTATTCTATCTTATCCCAATTTTTTAAAATCTCATTGTAACAAATTAAAGAATGAAATAGGGCTTAAGCGGAAAGAAAAACACGGCCTACCCCACCATCCCTGCTCCCCCACTAGCCCCAGAAGCAGCCTTTTTCCTGACTTAACAATTGCAGGCAAAATCTATTGAATTCAGGTATGTCCCTCCTCCTCTTGATGTCTGCAAATTACAGTATTGCTTTTACAGCTACTATAGTTATCTTAATCATTTTAAATAATACAGTAGTCCTCTACTTACCCTATCAACTTTAGTCGGTTTAGTCTTCCCTTTGCAAAATGAGAATATTAATGCCTCAGACCTCCTTTCAGCTTGCTTCCCTTGACCTTCTACAACTGCATTTTTGCAGTACCAAGGCTGTTAACATTTATATTCTCTGCTGGAACTATATCATGTCTTCTATTCTTTGTATGTAGGTTGACTTTAGGAGCTAAAAAAAAGACAATAAACAGCATTTATTTTACTATGACTCTAAATATTTTTTACTGCAAGACCAAATCTAATGCAGAAAAATAAGATTATATTTTATTTTTTATAATTATAGTCCAGTGTCACAACCCTTGGGCCATAGAGAAGAGAATGATCCTGGCATCAGGGTGAAATGGATTCTCCAACAGTCTTATCAACTGTGATTAAAATCAGTTCATATTTCACTTTGCTTCAAATCGGATCACAACAACTTGTGATCTTACATGGATTTTATTTTGGGGGGTTGGAGTTAAATTGCCTTTTTTGGAGCCTTCTGTATTCCTGTTTCAAGCTGGAATGTTTGTGCTGCAAACCTGTGGCTTAGCTCCTGGATTGGTCTTCCCAGTCCTCTTGGGTTATTTTCATGGCTCTCTCTTACCTTCTTGGTGTGCATCCAGCCTCTTTCTTGAGCACATTACCATGAAAATTCCTCAGAAGGTTATGTCAGACAAGAACTTTCTGATTCCATGAACCCAAAAATGTCATTATCTTACTGTATCACTCAGATTCCCAACAGAAAAGTGAAACCACTGACTGATAAGAATTTAAACTGAAGGAATTTGATGGAGAAAATTAGTTAAATAAATAATGGAAAAACTGAGAAACCAAACAAGGGAAAAAAGTAACCCAGATATTACAAACAGTGGACATTCACAACCATCATTAGGCCAGAGATGGTGTTAGCAGCTCCAGTCCTAAGCCCAGTCACCCAGGAGAAACTGAAGCCACAGAGATGGCACAGCAAGGGTCAGAGTCCTATACTTTTGGATTTTTGATTATGTGGCCCTGTATGGAACTATCTGGATGACAGTGCTTTATTACATGCACACCCACTGTTTCAATAAATACAAATGAGTCAAGTCCTGAAATAAGAACTTTTTTTTATCTGAAAGGGTTTTCATTATTTTTTTTCAAAACTACCGGTGTGCTTGATGCTTGAAACTGACATATAAAATGATATACAAAGAGAGCTTTCTGCCCATAAGCATTTATGTACTAAAAAGACAAGCAAGGCAAGCTACAAAACACAGAAGATAAAAATGAAAATAGTGTTGGGTCTGCTATTTGACAAGAACATTCTGAAATGTAGCAAGTAAGCTTCATCAGGGACTGATAAAAAGTAATTCACTCAGGAAAAAAATAATATAATCTATATTTATAGAGTAATGAGCTCAGAACCATCTGTTATAAACCAGTAAAGAAGACATTATAAACTGTTAAACTGAAACACTAATCGAAGAGTCTACAGAGGTAGGGGGAGGGCAGTGAGACTCAACAAAAGCAGATTACAAAGAGAATGTGGAAAGGTATCCTATACCACATAATATACATAACATATGAGGACCTATTTGGTTCACCTCAAGAAAGACAACTGAAACTCAAAAAAAACAAAACGGGGGTGCATCCTAAAATTATAAAATGAGTCTCCATGTTTAACTCTTACCAGTGATGTTAAAAATAGTAAGTTATTCTTGTGCGTCTACTTGGCTCAGAAACTTCATGCATGCTATGTCATTTAATCCTCGTAAGAACCCCATGAGACATGTATTGCAATCTGTCTGATAGAGGATGTGTCAGTTGCTTGGGCTGCTATAACAAAATACCACAGACTGGACAGCTCAGTAACAGAAGTTTATTTCCCACAGTTCTGGAAGCCAGAAGTCCAAGATCAAGGTGCCACAAACCTGGTGTCTAGCGAGATCTCTTTCTGGCTTATAGATCGGTTTATTCTCACTGTGACCTAGGATGAGAGAGACAACAAGATCTGATGTCTATTCCTTTTTTTTATAAAGAGATTAGTCCTGTCAAATAACGCCCCACTCTGAAAAAAATCTTATTTAACTTTACCCCTTAAGGGTCCCATCTCCAGACATAGTCATATTGGGGGTTAGAACTTAAACATATGATTTTGGGGGGACACAGTTCATCCTAAAACAAATGAGAAACTCGAGGTACTCTCCACACTTTTTCACTCTACTGACTTCTAGGGACTTTATCATCCTAGCTCCATTGGGCTCAGAGTTGAATTCAGCCATTGGGAGGCACTAGCAGGTGATGAGAGAGTGAGGGGTTGGAGATTTACCCCCCCAGTTCCCATTCTGTCATGCTACAGGTTTAATGATGGCCATGGCTCCTGTTTAGTGAACCCTCTCCTTTACCTGCAACTCTTGCCAGGATCCACTATTTCCTCCCCTTTTCCCTCGAGGCCCAGGGTGGTAACAGCTTCACACTGCTGCTAATTCCAGGTGCTTTACTATCCCCCATATGTGTGTTAGCCCAGCACACACATTTGCCAACCCTGATTTTGTTATACTCTCTTCAATTCTCTTTTTAATGTACCATCTGTTTCCTACCCGATGCTAATACACTAAGTGGTACCCAAGAGACAGACTCTCAAAACAGGATTCTTCAATGGCTCACATATTTGATGAGAGCACAGGTAACCTCTTTTCCAGACTTGTGATGGCATCACAATTACTCGAATTATTACAGGTAGTGACAAGGGATGGAACATGGGTCCAGAGAAAGTTATTGAGAGATAGCTGTTGCACTCAGTTGCTAAGACAAAAATGTGGCACTTACTTGTTAAGGCAACAGAGGTCATTATAAATACTGTGGAGCCAGCTGGCTATTTCTGACTGTCCTAAATTGAAACTTTGAAATCCAAACTCAAGTAATAGGTGTAAAATCAAAATACCACTATAATAGGCATCTCAATCTCCTGTGACCATAGAACAGATGTAGTTGAAGATCAAGCTCAGGGCCTGATTGGAAGGATTACGAAATTGCAACATGAATTAACTGGGAAAATCTGCCAAGTCTCTTATGCCAAGGTAAGGGTATTGATGCAATGAGAATGGTGTGGCAACATTTGGGCAGATCCTGATGAAGCTGGAGAATTTTGAATCCCTAAGTGTCCATTCATCTTCTTTATTGGCAGCAGCAGCCCCTGCCTCCCCCCACCCACCCTCACACAAACAAACCCCTGGCCCCCATCTAAGAAAACCAGCCTTTACTCCTTTAGAAAATAAAATAAAATTCAACAACTTTACCTAAAGCACTTAACTCAGAAGAGATGTAGAATCTTCATCACCCATTCTACACCTCACTGGCTCTGGGCCTAAAATGAGAGATTTCAACCTCGCCCAGAAAGAGGTCTATCCTGGAGAGACATACAACATACCAAAGGAGTCACAGGTTCTTACTCATCAGGAGTCAGGTTAGCATGTACTGGAGTGGACGCTAAGAGTGTTAGATTAAGTAAAATTGAATGAATAGTTTGATTATCAATATTGATGCACTTGCTTGGAATTCAGGATTTAAATGTATTAGTGTAAGCTTGTGGAAGTACCGTTATAGTTTTCCAGTTGGTTAATTGAAGCTTGGACTCAACACAGCCTATAGTCTATGAGTATGAGATAGCAAAATTTCTCTAGCATACTATAGAATGATTTAAAAATTTTAATATGCATAAATATCACCTAGTTAAACACTTTCCTGGGCCCCATGCCCAGATATTCTGATCCAGTTAGAAATAAGGTTGGAACACAAAGGACACAGTTATAGCGTTTTGATCAAGAGATCATAAAATTACTTCAAATTATATCTCACTGATAGAATCATAGAAGGAAACACCTTAAATTTTTCTGCTGAGCAGACCTGCCCATCAGAGTGGACAACCATGAGTCACAGAAGTCCTAGATCCTAGACCAGTGTTTTTCTCAACTGTCTGTTCATGATTGCTTCCCTAAGCAGCCTCTTTAGACAGTTTTTCCCTAACTGCCCTCCCCCATGAAATTTTAATGCCACAGAAATACTGGCACATGTACTATATGTAATATATATATTATTATTGTGTATATACTGAGGTGGAAGGGAATCAAGATCTTTCCCACCTTTTTTCCCTTGCATTTATACTTTGCCATGTCAGAGATCCATACTCGTATATTGTATATACTCTTTGTATGTTATATTTACAATACTACTGTATTTGTTATACACATGTAAATACTTTTTCACACCTCAAGCACCAGTGTTTACCCCCATTGGGAATGTGTCTTCTAGACCCAGATCTACTATTATCTCATTACATTTTCTTAAACTATTATCATTTTTGAGACTTAGTTTCCTCTTTGCTGACCAGGAAGTGTGAGATTATTCTCAAGATTCCTCCACTCTTCTGCCCCTCTACAGATACTATCCCATTAATGAGCTTGCCCTTTAGTCCACATACAGCATTTGCTTGCATCTCTCTGTGAAGAATATACATCAAAAAATTGCCAGCAAAATGAGTACAAAAATGAACTACATTTTTCCTTAGTTTGGCATCAGCTTTGCTTTTCAGGCCCCAGGAAGGCTAAAGCCTATAGCTTAGTTTAGTCCATACCGGCAAGCTGAGGACAGTCTGACAATTGGTCAGTCGGATTTAGGACCACCAATCATGTTGCAGTTCAAAGCCCTTTCTCCTGTCCTGGGCACCGTGTGAATTAGAAATACCCACATTCTACCCCTCCACTCTATTTTCTGGGCAGTGTACCAGCTCCCAGGAAATGCCTTCAGCAGGACTTGGAGCAGCACCTTCTCAGTCATGGCTTCATTTTCCCTCAATTGCTGTAAGGATCTAACTGTTGAAGTTGGCACAGTTTAGTTTCTCACCCAGAGAGAATCAGAAGCTGACTTCTTGGTCGGCTGGTACCCATCTGAGTGTCTTGTGCATGTACATTTCTGGTGTTCCCCTTACTACTGAGCAGTGTCTTGAACGGTACAAACAAGCTGCCCAACGTTCACAGCTTCAGTCTTGGGTTTATCCAAGATTCGGGGATCCTGGGACTCTTTGACATGGCAAACTATAAATCTAAGGGAAAACAAGGCAGGGAAGATATTGACTCCTTCACACCTGCCTTGTTTCCTGCCACTAACAGACACCATATGAGAAGCAGCTACCAGAGTGTCTCCTATGTTGGGAAACATCCTCTCTGGGAGGAACAGTTTCCCTTTGTAGAGAAACACAGTGAACACATAAAACTCCATTGGGGAGGGCAGCCCATGAAGCCCTCACCAACTCTTTTCACCCACTCCACATCTCCTCATGCCAAAAGTCTAATAAGGCTTATTTTAACTAAAAAGAACTAAAATATATTTTTTCTTTAGTCCTTGACTCTGATTTTACTCCTCTATAAACCAGCACTTTCCACTTAGCCAGCAGGTAGAAGATAAGGAACCAGTCTGCAGCCTTTAATAAAAATTGTGGTGTATATGAGCATTAGGATTAGTGATTCATGTCTTTTTCTGCTATCTGTCCTATGTTCCAAAGCCTTAGAAGCAGAAACTTGTAATTTAACACTTCATACTTTTACTTATCTACTTCCCCATATCTGTATCTCTTCCTGTATCCTACCTCTAAATTAACTGTGCAATTATCAAGCCAATTTCACTCAATTCAGAACAGAGAGATTATCTTGGCTGCCTCCGTCATCATCCTTATGAGCTACATTCAATCAGCCATTAAATCCTGTAAATTCCTCCTGGGTCATATATCTCTGTCATAAACCCCTTCTCTGTCACTCTACTGTCTGAATTCCAGCCTTCACCAACTTTTGCTTGAACAATTGCAAATTGGTTTCCCAGTCAATGAAACCTCTTCCCACCCCACACTGAGCAGATCTTCACGATGTTACCAGGTAACCCTCCTGCCTCAAAATTTTTGACATATGTGGAAACAATGCAGTACTTGACAAACAATACTTGAGAAAATATGAAATCATAAATTTTTCTACCTTTATGAAGAGAACACACTTTAATAAGAATCTTGAAGCAAGTCACTTTGACTTAAAAGGTACTTTGTTTATTCAGGTACTATGTTGTGAATCCCTTCTCTTTGCTGATAACTGAGACTCTAGGAGGGAAAAGTAACACCCAGGGAAGCTACACAGAGAACCTATCTTTGCTAGCCCATCATATTGGGTGAAGAGATAAAGAATAAATTGTGCGCAATATTTTCATTATCGTAAGTGACATTTCTCTACAGTGTTTTCTGCCATTTTCAGAGTAAAAAAGTAACTACATACTGCCAAACTGTTTTATTACCCACTGTGGAGAAAACGAAAGGTCCTGTGGCCAGGATTCTCACCTGGCCCTGGTTGGCTAGCTCACTACACACATGTGGGCAATACACGCTCCACCCAGTGGTGTGGGGGCAACACTGGCACAACCGCAAGGCTGCAGGTGAGCAGAGCAGAGGTTGGAGTAGGAGCAGTGCCGAGAACAGAGGCCCAGAGGATGGCTGTGCGGACAGAGGGGCCCAGAGGCAGAGACTGGCTTGCTGCAGGCGGCCGACTTGCTCTGAGTGAACAGGATTTTAGTGATAGACGTGCCACCGTGGAAATAATAACGTTGGGTATAACCTTTTCACCCCAAGAACGTTTTACTCATTTTCTTTTGTCACATTGAATCCATAGAATTTGCTGGGGATGAATTCCCAGCAAGACACCCACATAAAACGCAAACCTTTATGTCTGTCAAGATTTAGACCGGTTAGAAGATTATGATAAAACATAATTAGCAGTACCTAGGAGATAAGGTTCTTGAATTTTACATGTTGTTAATCACCTTATCTAAAATAGAACCCCTCCAAGGCTTTAAGCAGCTTTATTTTCCTTCATAGTACTTATCACCACCAAACATTTTGTCTATTTTTTGTCTCATTAGAAAGTAAACGTCCTAAGGGCAAGGACTTTTGTGTTGCTAAGGTACTGCATGTTTTATTCATTTGTATACATCCCTTGTACAGGGCTTGGTACAAAGTGAGCCTCAGTAAACACTGGTTTAATGAATAAAGGAGAGTGACGTTTTAGAAAACACTGAAAAACAAAAACAAAAAACATAAACCTTCCTCGTGAAGCCGAGAAAAGGCTTTTTCACTTTTCAAATTATGCGCAACGAAAACAT
Organism: Manis javanica; assembly: GCF_040802235.1. Taxonomy (NCBI): domain Eukaryota; kingdom Metazoa; phylum Chordata; class Mammalia; order Pholidota; family Manidae; genus Manis; species Manis javanica. The sequence continues at coordinate 69,901,414 of NC_133162.1, forward strand.
CTGAGTAGTCCTCAGAACCACCTTGGGTCAAAGAGCCTGCTGTTTATCAGCCCTATGTTATAAATACACACTGACGCTTGAAAATGTGCCATGGGGGAAGTCACAGAGAAGTGGACAAAAATCCTAAAATCCGTCCTGACTGCCCTCCGACTCTAGATTTTACGAGGTCCTTTGGAGTCAGGCCCAGGAAACCGGTTGGCTTTGGTCTGAACCTGCCACATTTGACACATATCTCGCAAAAATTTGAGAGGAAAGCAACAGTGCAACGGAATTTTTAATTCTCACACAATTGTTATTCAATTTCTAAATAATTTTGCAGCTGCTGCAACAAACTGAAACAAAAACGAAAGCGAGTTCCGTTACCCACAGCCAAAATGGTCGAAGCGCCTTCGCTGCCCACACCCAAAATGGACGTGAACTGTGACGCACTCAACAATCCTCCGCTGGCCCCGCCCCTTCACCCAGGAACCCCTCCTCTCTTCGTGCACGCCCTTCCGTCAGAGACCTGCTCATGATTGGCTGTCTGCAGTGTTTGCGTTATTCTGGGTGTTGCGTCACTCGGTAACCAGGAGGGACTGCACGGGCTCACAGAGGTGGGAGGTGTACGCTTCTCCGTTTAGCCGGCCCGGAAGGGGATCTGCGCGGTTGAGGTGACCGGCCACTGAGGTATGGCTCCCCAGGCGGACAGGTACCGAGCTTTACCGTACTCTCGACTGCCGGCCCGCGCGGCCCCTGAGTACTTTGGGGGAGGGCTGGAGGCGGGGGCGCTTCTGGCTGCGTCACGGTCTGCCCGCGCGTCAGGGTTGTTGTCCTGGGTGACCCGGTGGGCGGGAGACGGCGGCTGTTGGGCCTACGGTGGGCGGGCAGGGGCTCGCTCTGTCTTCGCCGTTCTCCCCGGGCAGCTGGGTGCTGAGTCACCCCGCGGCCAGGCCGTAGAGCTGCCGTCCCGGCAGATAAAGGCATGCCTGAAGCGAGGGTGTTTCGGAGAGTGCGTTGAGTTTGGGAGGCCGGAGGCTTGCTGCTGTGTTCATCCGACCCTAGTAAGCTGAGTGAACTTTCTTGGGATCTAGGCTCTCAGAATTGTATGGGGTTGGTAATATTTTACCCATTTTATGTTATAGTCAAGACACCTGAGTCTCAAAGAGGTCAAACACTGGCACGAGGCCACTGGTAGCATGTAGCAGAAGCAAGATTCGCACCCTGTGGTTACCCGACTGTAACGTCGCTGTGGCTGCGCAGGGCCCCGTTTATAGTCAGTAGGCTGAGATGATGTAATGGCATGAAAATGCTAGAACCATTTTTCCAAAGGACAGATGCCAGGTGTTGTACACTCTGACCCACTACCAGAAGTACACTTAGGTATTTTTAAAGCAAACTTTCTTAGTTTTTGAAGTATCAGTTAAAATACAAATTCCTGTGTTCCAATTCTAGAGGTGTCTAAATTTTAAAATGCATTCCAGGTGATCCATTGAAACATTTTATATCATGTTTTGAAGGGAAGTAATATTTGGCATGTTTAGCAGAAATTTACAGTGTTTGGTTCCCCTTGCTGTCTTAGGCAATGCAGTATGACCTCAAAGACTTAGTCGTTTCTTCCTTGGATGACACTTTGTCTTCTGCTCAAAAGTTATACAGTAGTCTTTTGAACTCTCCATTGAATGCTGCTATAAATCTGAAGCCAAAGCCAGAAAGCCATCACCCACCCTGTAATTCTCTTACGGTATTAACATCCACTTTTTATTAGATAACTTGTACATCTTGCTACTGTTTAAACTGGGATTTTAATCTTTTTTAGTGATGCATCCTAATCTGGGTTCTGTGGAATGGATTTTTTTAATTAATAAGGGGAAAACAGAAGGTTCACTGTTAACACTTTATTCCATTTTTTTCTCCTAGCTCCTCCTTGTCTCTGGGTCCTCTCTGTCCTTCCCGCAGTTTTCAATTGTTTGATTTTTTTTTGTCTTTGTCTTTGACTAGCATTTCAGATCTGCTTGGTAAACCTGGTGTACCACCATGCTAGCTTCAAGACTTGTGTGTCTTCGGATACTCCCTTCCAGGGTTTTCCACCCAACTTTCACCAAGGCCTCCCCTGTTGTGAAGAACTCCATCACAAAGAATCAATGGCTCTTAACACCTAGCAGGGTAAAGATAATCTGAGTGATTTTACATTGTCTCTCACTTGTGCCACAGGAAACCACTTTTTGACAGAACATGAAGTTCCTGACTTTACCATTAGTGATTTACTAAAACAATTAGCCTTGATAATGGTCCAGATCAGCTCTTTCTCACCGTTAGTTTTGTATCATTCTATTCCATCCTTACCACATACGAAGGAGAAAAACCTCCTGCAACTTTACTTACAGCTTTTGGCATTTCTTATTGAGAGAACTTAGAGTACTTTGTGAAGAATGGAGGACTATGTGGTGCAGAAAAAAAAGATGGAGGAGCCTGTAGTTAAAAGCATAAGAACCCAGGGCTATTACCAGGTGGCCAATAGCTTATTAATATGTTACTAAGTTTGTCATTTCAGCTCTTGTTTAGAGATGGTAAAAATCTGTCCAGTTAGACAGATACCCTTTTCCTTTTATAATAGATTTATAATAGATTTATATAGATTTATAATAGATTTATAATAGATTTCTGCTCTAGCATTCGAATTAGAAATATAAATTTTGAAATGTGAGTAAGAAAATGACTCACAAATAAGAAAATAAGCTAGAACAGATGGTTTTTCTCCTAAATTAACTGTTCCACTGTTGAAAAAGAGCTAAAATAAGCATAGTAGTCATCCTTCCTTTTGGCTTTGTGTTAAGGAGAGATACCTTTCTTGAAAATTTTCCAGATGAGAAGATTTAGCTAATACTTATTGAATGCGTGTTTTTAAAAAGTTAATGTTTAAAATATAGTACTTCTACAGACATAAATAAAAACTGGTTTGTAAAATAATGATTCTAAAGCTTATAAGAAGTTAAGCTGTAATGAATTACTAAATCACTTCAAAGAGCATAGGTAGGGTCTACATTTAATTTTTTAGATTGGCTAACATACTTTCATAGTGAAATCATGTACATGGAAAGTAACAAATTATGTAGACTTTTCTAATGTAACAAGATCCTCTGTTATGTTTTATTGTTAACATTCTGTTTTGGTGAGGGTGATATGTGTCTTGTTTTCTTATGTATCAGGAATATGCTACCAAGACAAGAATTGGGGTCCGGCGTGGAAGAACTGGCCAAGAACTCAAGGAGGCAGCATTGGAACCATCGATGGAAAAAATATTTAAAAGTAGGCGGCAGCGTTTATTTTTTAAACTGGAGTGCATGGAAAAAGTTTTAAGTCCATGAACAGTCTCCTAAAAATATATACAAACTTGTGTATATGTGCATATTTGGGAAGAAGAGTAATCATTCTCATCATTTTTAAAGATCTGGTGACCCAGAAAAGATTGCTACTTCACACTGAGTTCAGTGGTTCCCAGTCATACTCTTGCCGAAAAAAATTTACTTTCTCCATTATTTTTTAAAAAGTATTGCTAGCAAGTATCTAAAAGGTTTAATCTTCTAAGAAAGTTCATTTGAAACTGTATAAAATCCTTACTCAAGCATATAATATTTATGTATATGCTAGGTCAAGAGCAATTCAAAACAAAAATAATTAATATAGGCCTTTCAAGAAGCAGTAGGTTAATAAAGTAGTTTCATTCACAGTTTGCATTTCAGCTTTTCAAGTTCAGAAACTAAATTGTTAATCTGTGCAAGCCAATCAGAGAACACTACTGTCCCTTAATCTTGAAAATGTCAAAATATTATAATGGAAGAGAGCCCTAATCAGTGTCCCTCAAGGCATTTCTTTCTGATTAGTAAATTGCCCTTGGAAACTAAATTATATGAATCATAAAGTGACAGCAGGGTAACATTTTTTTAAATTGAAATATAGTTGATATACAATCTTACATTGATTTCAGGTATACAACACAGTGGTTCAACAGTTACCCATAGTATTAAATCCTCACCCCCACTAGTGCAGTTACTATCTGTCAGCATAGGAAAATGTTACAGAATCACTGGCTATATTCTCCATGCTGTCCTACTATCCCCATGACCAACTTAAATTATGATTGAGAATTTTTGTGCCCCTTTAGTAGCATTCTTAGAAAATTGAGACTGAAGGGAGTAAGATGCTCTTTGTGAATACCTCCGTCCAGTTAGAGTTGATAAATTAATTCTCAGTGCTCTTAAACGAGCACTCTCTACCTGTGTTCTGCTGCATAAACACTGATTACATTTTTATTTATTGTTTTTTTTTCTTGGCTACATGTAAAACTTCATCTTTGTTAATTACAGTTTAAGCACAGTGCAGTATAACTACTAATGTTTTTCTCCTCATCTTTACTTTCTAAGAGTGTCATGAGAACACACCACAGACTCTTGTAAATTAACGTATAAGAAAGAAGAATCCCCACATCTATGGATACACTTACTGCAAGTTCCTTATTGCAGTAATTAAGACATCTGTGTTTCAGCGGTGTGTTTTTACTGGTCCACTAATTTTGAGGCCATATCTATATCCCCACATATCCTAATTACAGCTGTTCCAAAGAAGTATGGTATATGTTTGCTTTCCCTCTTATAAACTAGAAAGGACTTCCTAATTTAGTCAGGATGTGGTAGTATTAACATGCATTTCTTCCTGTGTCCTGCAGTTGACCAGATGGGAAGATGGTTTATTGCTGGTGGGGCTGCTGTTGGTCTTGGAGCACTGTGCTACTATGGCCTGGGAATGTCTAATGAGATTGGAGCTATTGAAAAGGCAGTGTAAGTAAATTATTCTCACACAGTTCCATCCTTAAAGGTTCTAGTTTTCTTCTCCTTGGCCACATTTGGCATGTGTTAAGTCTAGTTTTCCAACTGAAGAGAGGTACATGTGCATGAAAATAGGACCTTTCTGTTTCCTTGGCATATATTTATTCAAACCTAAATAAAAATTTTTATGAAGCTTACATGTATTTAAGCAAGGAGAAACTGCTTTGCATATGTGCCAGATGCATGTATGGTTTATATCATTTAATTTTTATAGTAACTCCAACATATGCATCATTATTTCCATCAGAAATGAGGTAAATATGATTTAGAACAGTAAAGTGGTATTTCCTAAGGTCTCCCAACTAGTAAATTACAAAACCAAAATCTACATTTATAATCCTATAAAATAAACGTATTTGTTTCTTACAGAATTTGGCCTCAGTATGTGAAGGATAGAATTCATTCTACATATATGTACTTAGCAGGAAGTATTGGTTTAACAGCTTTGTCTGCTCTGGCAGTAAGCAGATCTCCTGTTCTCATGAACTTCATGATGAGAGGCTCTTGGGTGGTAAGTCAACTTCTTTTTTTTTTCTTTTCCTTTTCCACTAAATACCAAAAGATTAGATAAAAGATATTTGGCAATGGATATTAAATGGAAAGAATACCTTACTATACTGAACAAGTTTTTGTTTAAATAATATACAAATTATTCGTGCAGCTGAGACAAAGTAGGAAGTACATTCTGAGGTAAGCCAGCTATTTTCAAAGGCAACAAAGGTGTTGGAAACCGAACTTAACAGGAATGTTCTACTTAACTAGCAGCAGATATCAAACAGCCTTTACTTGGTAGCAGCTTACTAAAAAATGAGGTAGATGCAAAACCATTTTAGGGGTCAGTGGAAAATAACTTGGCACAAACACCCAAGCCTTCCATATTGTTGAGCAGACCAGTGCAGCCACTGTTACTCTGAACGCTCTTGACCCTGTCTAGGTTTTACATTCAGTGGGTGTTTCTTGAGCATTTGTTGTTTTGCTAGATACTGCAAAATGATTTCAAATATGGTGCCTATTTTTCTACTAAATGGTTGATGAGATGAACTCATTACTGTCTTAGACTAGTAGGGAAGGTCCGTGAAGGAGACATTTATTTCATCACGGCTGTAAAAAGCTAGCATTTGTTATTTTAGGAGAAGACAAAGGTAGTCCAAGTTTGCAAAACAGCTCGAGCAAAGGAGAGGAAGTACTGATTAAAAGGAATTTCGCAGTCCCATTGGAGTGAAGTTCAAGTATTTGAGGCCTGGAGCATGAAGAAGACAATTAGAAAGGGAATGTTTGATTGCCAAGCTGAAGAGAGTGCCTAAGCAGTCAGGGCATTGCAGATACTGACACAGTGAAATACGATTTGTATTTGAGTCTTAAGAACTAATATGGAAGAGACAAGAAGCAGGTGTTTCCACCTGTGCCTTTGTAAGATCTGAAATGAGTTATCATAAGAAGGTGACCTAGAACAATGAGTGTGAGACTGGAAGGGAAGGAGAGATGTGAGAATTTGTATAGCAGATTTCCCATAGCAAGCCAGTTCTTCTGTAGCTAACCTAAAGTCATCTAAATCCCAAATCTTTACTATTTTCACTGTGTTATTCAAAAGGAGAGAGCCATTTGCAGTAGTGTAGCCATTTAGACATTTCAGTGTTCCCAGGATCTTGCTTCTCGGTGGATGTCATGAAGCTTCTAGCCCACACGTTCATGAAGGCACAGAATAAGCATGGTGCATTCACTCCAGGAATGTCAGTTTTAAACAATGCTTTTGTAGTAAACAAACCTGGCTATATAAGAAAAATTACAATATATAAGAATTTAGACCCTAAAAGAAGACCAAAGAAATGTTGCCCTTGGGCCATAGACTCAGTCCACCCCCCAACCCATGGGCATAAGATCACTCTCACCTGCTGTTAGGGCTACTTAAGTGAAATAGTGTGAAAAGCCAGATAGGTGCTACAGAGATGAGGATTTAGCCCTTTGCGGATGGCAGACACACACAGATAATGTCAAAGCTTGTACCAAGTTGTTTTGGAACAAAGAGACATGAGGCATTTTAACAACTGCGTGCGGCAGCCAGGGTACCTACCAGAAAAACTTGCCAGATGAGGAAGTAGTCCTTGAGTCAGTCAGTCAGATAGGAAAGAGGTATCCTTAGGTGCAATAACAGAATTAGAGAAGCATGAAATTGGAGCTTGTTTGCAGCTCTTCACAATTCAGTGTGGTTGCAGTGTAGAGTTTGGAAAGGTGAAAGGCGAAAAACTGAACTGGATGATGAAGGACCTAAAAAGAAAAACATTTAATTGTGATGAATATACTGAAAATGCACGGAGATGTATGAAATAGCTTTTATTTATTAATTTTTTTTATTAAAGTATTGATATATTCTTACGAAGGTTTCACATGAAAAACAATGTTTGCTACATTCACCCATATTATCGAGTCCCCTCCCATACCCGATTGCAGTCACTGTCCATCAGTGTAGTAAGGTGCCACAGAGTCACTACTTGTCTTCTCTGTGCTGCAGTGTCTTCCCCATGATCCCCCACACACAATGTGTACTACTCATAATACCTCTAAGTCCGCTGCCCCAGCCCTTTCCTTTGGTAACCGCTAGTCCTTTTCTGGAGTCTGTGAGTCTGCTGCTGTTTTGTTCCTTCAGTTTTGCTTTGTTGTTATACTCCACAAACAAGGGAAATCATTTGGTATTTGTCTTTCTCTGCCTGACTTATTTCACCGAGCATAATATCCTCCAGCTCCATCCTTATTGTTGCAAATGGTAGGATTTGTTTCTTATGGCTGAATAGTGTTCCATTGTGTGTATGTACCACATCTTCTTTATCCATTCATCTATTGATGGACACTTAGGTTGCTTCCATATCTTGGCTATTGTAAATAGTGCTGCAGTAAACATAGGGGTCCATATGTCTTTTTAAATATGAGATCTTGCTTTCTTTGGGTAAATTCCTAGGAGTGGAATTCCGAAGTCAAATGGTATTTCTATTTTTTAGTTTTTTGAGAACCTCCATATTGCTTTCCACAATGGTTGACGAGTTCACATTGCCACCAGCAGTATAGGAGGGTTCCCCTTTTCTCTGCATCCTCACCAACATTTGTTGTTCCTAGTGTTTTTGGTGTTGGCCATCCTAACTGGTGTGAGGTGGTATCACGTTGTGGTTTTAATTTGCATTTCCCTGATAATTAGCGATGTGGCACATTTTTTCATGTGCCCTTTGTGTGGGATTAATGGGATTAATACATAAATCAAGTAATAGAAATCAAATGTACAAATATATATGACTTGATTAATTTTCCTACAACTCCTGCTGCATGATCAAAAACAGAATGATTAGAGCCAAAACAGTTCCTACAACTCGTGACCGCCCTCACAGGGTTTCGGTGTCCTTGAGGAGCTGGACTCAAGGTCAGATAATGATTGTGTGTTGATCATGTATTGAACCCCCTACTCAGAACTCTTTGGATGTTTAAGTTCATTTGCTCAATAAATATGAGGAGAGTCTTTTCGGCATTACTCTTGTGCTGTGATGCCTTGAGTCCCCTGGCTGGCCTTTCAGATCTTGGGCATTCCGTCACATTCCCTCCAAATCTGCAGGTCAGAGGCAGGGGAGAGCTGACACCATTGGTCACCTGAATTTCTTTGGAGAATTGTCTGTTCATATCCTCTGCCCATTTTTTAATTGGGTTATTTGCTTTTTGGGTGTTGAGGCATGTGAGTTCTTTATATATTTTGGATGTTAGCCCCTTATCAGGTATGTCGTTTACAAATACATTTTCACATACTCAGGATGCCTTTTTGTTCTGCTGATGGTGTCCTTTGCTGTACAGAAGCTTTTTAGCTTCATGTAGTCCCACTTGTTCATTTTTGCTTTTGTTCCCTTTGCCTGAGGAGATGCAGTCAGGAAAATGTTGCTCATGTTTTTTTTCAGGAGATTTTGCCTGTGTTTTCTTCTAAGAATTTTATGGTTTCATGACTTACATTCAGGTCTTTGATCCATTTTGAGTTTACTTTTGTGCGTGGGGTTAGAAAATAATCCAGTTTCATTCTCTTGCATGTAGCTGTCCAGTTTTGCCAACACCAGTTGTTGAAGAGGCTGTCATTTCCCCATTGTGTATGAAGTAGTTTTTAGTATTTATTTCTCCACTTGAAGATGTTAGAGTAGAACCCAGTGTGCTTTTCCATATTAACGAGTGAGGGCTTTCCCATCCTCAGCAAAAACCTATTCTGTTTACGGGTATTTAACAGCAGAGGCTGAACATTCAGATGCTCATGGGTCCAACAGGTTATGCAAAGGAGTGAGGCAGAGCTGTTATGCCGCACGGAATTATTGGTATCTAGAGAAAGCCTTCCCACCTAAAAGCATTACATACAGGTGTTTTTTGAATAATTGGCCAAACAAAACATTTGCCTGATTCTGTTCAAGGGCTTCAAGTTTGCAATTTTGGCTTTAAGTTTCCTGAAGGTTCATTGTCGTCTTTCTTCCATTATATACATTTCTTCCTTGTTATACACAAGGAAATCTAAAATAGGCAAAGAAAAAGGGTGAGGGGTGAGGACCAAGTCAGCTAGAAAACTGGGAAAATAGAAACAGCATCTTATTTCTCATCTTTTCCGTGTGCTTTTTTTTTTTTCAGGTATTTAGCAAACAATTCAAGACTGCACTATATATATTCTAGTGGGTGTCACTACTAATTTTTTAAATGCTATTTATGTTATACCAAAATAAATACAGCTAAAAATAATTATTCTGGGATTCTTTAAGGGGTTTTGTTAAATCTCTCTAATAAAAATAAAATTTTAAAAAGATGATGGTATCAAAGCTACTTGAAGTTGACTGCAAAACTCTATGGCAGTAGGGGGGCACTCTTGCCAATTTGGCCAAATAGAAATAAACCCAAGGCCATTAATGTGCCAGAAAAGTACATGATTTGGTTTATTATCCTTCATCTTTTTTAAGCATGGTTTATTGGAGGGACTAACTGAACTTGGAACTTTTGGGTTTCTGCTTCACATTGTTGTAAAGGATCGATTTTTCTTAGTGATAATGTGTCTTTTCAGACAATTGGTGCAACCTTTGTGGCCATGATTGGAGCTGGAATGCTGGTACAATCAATACCGTATGACCAGAGCCCAGGCCCAAAGCATCTTGCTTGGTTACTACATTCTGGTATGTTCTAATTTTAAGTTGTTATTAAACAGCCTTGAATACTACCTTTTTTGGTGGCTCTTCACAATCATAAATGGCTTATACATAATTTAGTTAAACCTCATAGTTACAATTACAGTTTTTGTCATTATTACTGGTTGAATTATTGCCAGATCTCTGCCCTGAAAAATTAATGATTCTAATACAAAGACCATGGACATCCCCAATATACTTGCCTCCTATAACAGTCCAGTACATGCAGAAATTTTCTTCTCTGTCTAATACCAAGATGTTAAATCTGATACACATCACTTGAAAATTGTTCATCTGGTTTATCTTTAGAAAAGTTAAAAGCAGTGGAGAAGAGAAGGAGGAGTTAAGATGTGAAAGAATCGGAGTAGAGGTTTTTGCAGTGGAACACTGGGAAAGAGAAGCAAACTTTTGGAAATGCACATTTGTGCCTGATGTGGTTAGCCGGGTCAGTGGGTAGTTCTTAGCTCACAAGTAGCTTGGGCAGGGCAAAGGTTTTCCAGCCTGCTGTTGAAGGGCAGTTTTAATATCCTTTTGTATATGTTGTGATATCTCCCTGAACTATGGAAAGACAAATATTTCAAAATTTTTGACAAAGTGTTTTCCATCTCAAGTATCCAAGGATAGTCTGTCTCTGAACAAAGAACCAATCAGACCTAGAAGCAAAAATGCTTCTTAGGTGCATGTTCTCTACCTCAAAACAGGATAGATTTTCTAAGCTTTTCCCTGAAACTTACCAGGAAAACAGTTCAAAATGTTAGTAAGTTGGGTCAGTGAAAGGAAATTAGGTTTAAATTTCTGGTGTGAAATACATCATTTATCATCTCCATGGGTTGTCTTTGTTTTGGTAAATAGGAGGCAGCATGACTTTCAAGTCTCTCTCCCACTAAGTTAGGTTATTCAACCATAGATACTCTCTATGGAGCTTTACAGGACAAAACCCTTGTGGTTGGGAGGTAATTGTCTACTGTAATAGTATAGAAAGCTTTTTAAGTACTTACCTTCTCAGTGAAACACCAAAATCCTCACCAGCTGAGTTTTACCATTTTATGTTTTGAATTTTCTGGATTGTATCATTTTGGCCAATGAATACAGTTCTGCACCTATTTTCTATTTTAGACACTGAGTTCCTTGAGGAAAAGGTTCAGTGTCTTTATCTGTGATAAATAGTAGGTACTTAGTCGTTTTTGAATTGAATTAAAATAGCTGTGTAGTTTGAATTTAAGGTTAGAATAAGTAAGCCTTTTTCCCTGGGTGTCTTAGAAAACCTCTTTTAATCTGCTACTACTATAGCACATAAATTAATTGAGTCAATCTATTTTATATATGTTGGGAGGTCCCCTAGACCTTCCATTCATTCAGTGATTTGTAAGAGGGAGTCCCAGGACTTGGCATATGTTTACTACAGTGAAAAGATGCATGACAGGATGTGCAAGGGGAAAAAATGCAGGCAATCTGGAGAAATCCACACACAGGCTTATAGTGCTTTGTCCTTCCTGTAAGGGGCCATACCATTCTGAATGTGAAAAGTGCAGTAACATGTATGATATTTCTGCCTAGGGAAGCCTGGGCGATTCAGTGCCCAGGGTTTTTATTGAGGACGGATCATATCATGTTGGCACCCTCCTAGCAAGTACCAAAACCCAGACTCCCAAAAGGAAAGCAAGCATTCAGCATAACTCGCAGCTTTTGCACAAATAGTCTAACCTTACTGGTTAGCAAAGGTTCAAGTGCCAAGTTCTCAGATTCCAGCCAAGGACTAACCTTGCAAACAGTGTTTGTAAAGATAGCCTTAAGCCTGCTGTGTTAACCTTTTTCTGCATTGTATGAATGCCAGATATTTCCTTTTGTTCAGAATTGTTGTATTCTTCAGAAACATCTTTGGAAGCTGTGTGTGCAGGCATTATTAACATGTCCATTTTATAGATCAGAAAGCTAAAACTGGGTGAGATCACACACTAGGAAGTGCCAAAGTCCAGACTTTGTTTCTTCAAGTCCAATATTCTGTCCACTCCTTTATCTACTAACATGATTGAGATGAGACTCAAAGGGGGGTTGGATGACCCAAGGGCAACCACTCACAGTGTCACAGGGTCATGCAAGCTGGCTTTTGAAAGTATTAACATCCCTATACATGACATTTTTCATCCAAGTATTTAGCACCATGCAGAAAACAGCTGTGGTCTCAGGACTAAATAATACTTTATAGGAATTACTAAAATGCTCATTGAAAAACGATTCTAATTGTGTTCTCCCCCCCACCCCGCCACCAACTTTCTGAGATAAAATTGACACATAATATTGTGTAAGTTTAAGCTCATGATATGTTGATTTGATATATTTGTATACTCAAAATGATTACTGCTATAGCATTAGCTAATACCTCCATTCCATATTTACCATTTCTTTTTTGTGGTAAGATCATTTAAGATCTACACTTTTAGCAACATTCAGAAGTATGATACAGTATTATTTGCTATAATCACTATGCTGTACATTAGATCCTCAGACTTGTTAATCACCTAACAGGAAGTTTACCCTTTAACCAATGTCTCCCCATTCCCTACCCCCACCAGTCTCTGGTAACCACCATTCTACTCTGTTTCTCGGAGTTTGACTTTTTAGATTTCACATGCAAGTGTGAGAGATCATACGGTACTCACCTTTCTCTGTCTGACTTAATTTTTCATAATTAAGGCCCGTCCATTTTATCAAAAGTGAGAGGATTTCATGCTTCTTTATGGCTGAAAAATATTCCATTGTGTGTATGTATATATATATATATAGACGTAGATATATATATACCACATCTATCCATTCTTCCATTGACAGACACTTTGGTTATTTGCGTATCTTAGCTATTGGGAGTAATGCTGCAGAGAACCTGGGGAGGGCAGGTATCTTCCTGATATATCCAATGAGATCCTGATTTCAGTTCCTTCGGGCTAGAAGTGGAATTGCTGGATTATATGGTAGTACTAATTTCAGTTTTTGAGATACCTGTATACTTGTTTTCCACAGTGGCTGTACCAATTTGCTGAATGCCAGTTTTCATTCAGATAATAATGTTGAGCTATTCTTACTAGTTTTATTTATTTATTCATTTATTTGATTAAGGTATCATTGATATATACCCTTATGAAGCTTTCACATGAAAAACAATCCTTGTTTTATAACATATTTGTCCTTAAGCAGCAAACATTTGTTACCTTTTGTATCATTGAAAAATCTCTGAATAATATCCTTAAAAGTTTTGCTAAAAATTTTTCTGTCAGTTGTAAAACTGATGGTAATCCTATTAGAAATAGGATTAGAAATGTCAAAGAGGAATTTTTGTCCAGTATCTTCCCTAGAGCAAAAAATATTTTAAAATTATTCATCATTGTGAGGTGCAATGTATCTTACTACTTGATCTAGAAATGTTCACGCTGGAAAAACAGATACACTAAAATTGAAATTTCAGGATGAAGATAGCTCCACCTATTCCATGAGTTTAAACTGTGCACATTTAATGTTTAAAAGAGAAACTTGTGTACTCAACGCTGAAATAATGCCTTATCTAAGATTTTTTTTTTTTTTTTTTTTTTTTTTTTTTTTGAGAGGGGATCTCTCATATTTATTGATCAAATGGTTGTTAACAACAATAAAATTCAGTATAGGGGGGTCAATGCTCAATGTACAATCATTAATCCATCTCAAGCCTAATTCTCGTCAGTCTCCAATCTTCTGAAGCATAACGAACAAGTTCTTACATGGTGAACGAATTCTTACAGAGTGAATAAATTCTTACATGGTGAACAGTACAAGGGCAGTCATCACAGAAACTTTCGGTTTTGATCATGCAATATGACCTATAAACCATCAGGTCAAATATGAATATTCATTTGATTTTTGTACTTGATTTATATGTTGATCCCACATTTCTCCTATTATTATTATTATTTTTATTTTTAATAAAATGCTGAAGTGGTAGGTAGATGCAAGATAAAGGTAGAAAACATAGTTTAGTGCTGTAAGAAGGCAAATATAGATGATCAGATGATCAGGTGTGTGCCTATGGACTAAGTATTAATCCAGGCTAGACAAGGGCAGCAAGACATCCACGGATGCAGAAGATTTCTCTCAAAGCAGGGGGGGTGAGGTTCTGAGCCTCACCTCTGTTGATCCCCAAATTCTCACCTGATGGCCCCCCTGCGACTGTGCCTGTCTTAGGTTGTTCCTCCCTTGAGGAATCTTACCCGTCTCTGGCTAACCAGTCATCTTCCGGGGCCATACAGGGAAATGTAAAGTTGGTAAGTGAGAGAGAAGCCATATTGTTTGCAAAGGTTAGCTTTTTACTTCTTTGCAGATTTATGCCCTGTGGCTTCTATGCCCAGCACTTGTCTCGAGGTTAAGATTTATTTTTTAATAAGGATTTTTGTTCACCTTTGCTAATTGAATTAATAATACTTTTCATAATTTTTATGAACATGTTTATATCTGACAACTAAAAGTACTTTATAAAAGCTGTGTTAACATTCCCTATTACACAAGATAACACCAGTGTCTGTCCTTGAACCACTAGTCACTTCTCAGTGTCTTTGAATCCAATGCTGTTTTGTTCCTTCTGTTTTGCTTTGTTTTTATATTGCACAAGTTAAGTGAAATCATGTGGTATTTGTCTTTCTCTGCCTGGCTTATTTCACTGAGCATAATACCCTCTGGGTCCATCCATGTTGTTGCGAATGGCAGGATTTCTTTTCTTTTTATGGCTGAATAATATTCATTGTGTAGGCTGAATAATATTCATTGTGTATATGTACCACATTTTCTTTATCCATTCATCTATTGATGGACACTTAGGTTGTTCCCACATCTTGGCTATTGCAAACAGTGCAGCAATAAACAGGGGTGCATATATATCTTTTCAAATAAGGGATTTTGTTTTTTTTGGGGGCAGATTCCAAGGAGTGGAATTACTTGGTCAAATGGGGCTTCTATTTTTAGTTTTTTGAGAAACCTCCATACTGCTTTCCACAGTCGTGGCACCAGTTTACATTCCCACCAACAGTATAGGAGGGTTCCTATAGCTCCTCACCCTTACCAGCATTTGTTATTTCTTATCTTTTGGATAGTGGCCATTTTAACTGGTGTGAGGTGATATCTCATTGAATTTTTTATTTGCATTTCCCTGATGATTAGTGATGTGGAGCATATTTCCATGTGCCTCTTAGCCATCTGTATTTCTTCTTTGGAGAAGTGTCTATTCAGGTCCTTCACCCATTTTTTGAGCAGGTTGTTTTTTGGGTATTGAGGCATGAAGTTCCTACATTTTAAGATTAGCACTATACACTCATTCTCTCATTTGTCCCTTTTTGGCAGCAGTAGGTTTGACCTTGAGTAAGTCATTTCAAGCCTTTTTATCTCAATTTTTTAAAATATGAGTATTGTTATAAAGACTAATGGTGGGCTCATATCCAAATAATGAACTACATAGAATTGACAAAGTTACTAAAATGCAAAAATGATGTTTGTGCTTATAAGTTATGACTCCTTTATTAGGAAGAGAGTTAAACTGTCGTGATTTGGAATTTGGACACCCAGAAATTTGGGTTATGGAATTTTGGGGGTTAGTGTTAAAGTAAGGAAAAGACTTTTTGTAATCTTACTGTTTAACAGTAAGGTATGATAAGTTCAGATGGCATGTTTGTTAGCAGTGGCATTTTCCCTTTGGTTATTATTTAGTAAATACTTAACTGGCAACTTGCTCTTTCTCCAGGTGTGATGGGTGCAGTGGCAGCTCCTCTGACGGTATTAGGGGGGCCTCTTCTCATCAGAGCTGCATGGTACACAGCAGGCATTGTGGGAGGCCTCTCCACTGTGGCCATGTGCGCACCAAGTGAGAAGTTTCTGAACATGGGCGCACCCCTGGGAGTTGGCCTGGGTCTCGTCTTTGTGTCCTCACTGGGTAAGCCACTGTGCTTTGACATGTGCTTGTTGGTCCCTGGTGTCCTAAAATCATTCAATGCACTCAGGTATCCTAATGGAAAGAATTCATTAAGAGTCATTTTTAAAAGTTGTTTAAAAGATATAATTTGACCAGATTTTCTTATTTGGCATTGTGATAAGCCATTATTGCCATTATTATATCAAACACATCTAAATTGGGAAAGTTGGTCTGGAAAACATGAAAATTGGTCAGATGCAAGAGCCTTCCTGTAGTGTTTGTAAGTGACCCACTGCAGGACTGTCAGCACAGGTTGTGAACTGGATGTCAATAAAATTAGACAGTACATATACTCATGTGTTTTCTTATGTGTGTAGTATAATAAAGAATTTTCTTTTAAGTAATTTTAATTATAAATCCAGTTACAAAAAAGTCCTTTAAAAACAAAAAACAATTTTTTTCCCATTTGATTTCAGGATCTCTGTTTCTTCCACCTACCACTGTGGCTGGTGTCACTCTGTACTCAGTGGCAATTTATGGTGGATTAGCTCTTTTCAGCATGTTCCTTCTATATGATACACAGAAAGTAATCAAGCGTGCAGAGGTAGTACCAATGTATGGAGTTCAAAAATACGACCCCATCAATTCGTAAGTAGTCTTTCATGTCTTTCCTTAGTCACATAGGAGGACACTTCTGTATTTTGGCCGATTTTGCTTTATGACTGTGTTAGTGTCCTAGGGCTGTGTTAACAAATTATACAAACTGGGTGGTTTAAAATATCAGAAATGTATTCCCTCACAGTTCTGGAGACTAGAAGTCTGAAATCAAGGTGTCTTCAGGGTTCATACCTCGTGAGATCTCTAAGGGAGAATCTATCCCATGCCTGTCATCTCGTTTCTTGTTATGGTAGCAGTCCTTGGCATTCCTTGGCTTGTAGATACAGTACTCCAGTCTCTGCCTCTGTCTTCACACAGCATTTTCCCTGGGTGTCAGACTCTTTTCTTACAAGGACACCAGTCATACTGGATTAAGGTACTACAGTATAAGCTCATCTTAATTCACATCTCAGTTATATTTGCAAAGGCCCTTTTCTCAAATAAGGTCATAATCACAGGTGACAGAGATTAGAACTGAAACATATGTTTTTAATTCAACCAAACAATGTCTGTTGAATTTTACTTATTTCTGTTCTGTTTGGTCTATGGATCCACAGGACACTTGATTATATTGCAGCTGACCATAATAGTTAGGTATCTGTTTAATTAAATCAGAATATTTTATTAGCCTTATGGTATGCTTTCTGGTCAGTTTTTTTTTTAGTAATTTATATTTAACAGATTTTAAAAGTGAAGAAAAGGTATGAGTCAAGTATTACTTGTTGGAAAGTGTATATAACTGACTTGGAAGTTTTAGTAGGAAAGCCTACTTCATTAAAAATTGGAAACACCTCACTATGAAAATTCCAATTTGAAGATACTCAACTTCAGCTGATATTAAGTGTTACATAATAATGCTTTTTTTCTTTTCTTGGCCTTTCCACCACAGTATGTTATTTTATGTAAATAATTTTCTTGAGTTTCATGGTGTCTATCACATTTTCTAAAGCAATTTATTTTTTGTTCTTTTAAAATTAAAACAATGTAATGGTTTTTTTTTTAATGTTGCTATAACACAAATTTGTAGCAGTTTTCTTTGGTTGGGGCATTGGTATTGAGGGGGGTAGAGTATATTATATTTAAAGATGCCAGACTTGGTCTGACAAGTTTTGGGAAAGGTGTTTCTTTGGTTTTGCTTTGATTATTTCATTGTCTATCACTCAGGGTTGTTTTTCTTTTTTTCTTTATCTTGGTAAGACATTATATTCATAGTGGAATTTCAGAGGATAGAATAATGATTTTTAAAACTGTCCTTTAACATTTAAAAGATTAATCTGCCAGAAGAAAATCTTGACTATTTCTAGTGCAGGACTTCTTTAGTTGACATTTTTTTTTTAAATTTCCATTTCATACACCTAGGGCAAATAACCAGTGTTCTTCTTCTTCTTTCCTAGGTTAAGAAATAGTTCTTATCTTTGTTATTAGAATTAAATGATACATAATGGACATAATTTTCTTTCCTAGGATGCTGGGAATCTACATGGATACACTAAACATATTTATGCGAGTTGCCAGTATTCTAGCAACTGGAGGCAACAGAAAGAAGTGAAATGATTCAGCTTCTGACTCCTTTAAAAAATCAGATACCTTTCTTATTGAATAAGGTCAGATATTCATTAAATAGGTGATACAAGCATCTTTTGTTGACGTTTAGAAGATAAGAACTTGTCACCACCATGTTTCAAATGTTCTGGTAATGTGATGCTTCGGGTCTCCTTTTTCTTCTCAAGAATAAATTGAGTGGTTCTCTTCCAAATAAGCACATACATTTCCATTTTGCATGTTTGAGTAATTCTAAAATGTTTTAATGAATGTGAAAACTAAGGTTTGTATTGTGAAACATTAAGTGTTCTATTTTAAAATGTATTTGTTTAAGGGAAAATTAGCAAACTGTGTTTACCTGCATAGTTTTTGAAATGCAGAGTGTTAACAAGTTAATGTCCTAAGTGATACAGAGGTTTGGTAAAGTGACCAGAGAGAAGTAAAGGTTCACCTGAAATCTTTCTTTGAATACTTAGCCCTTGTGTGATTGGTGGTTAGCCAGTGAGAGGGTCTGGCTGTTTGGAAGCAAACAAGTCAGCTTTGTTTTTGACATTTGTCTGCTTAACATACCAAAGCATTGAGCATAAAACAAAGACATGGGTGGTTCATTCTCCTACTGTTCCTTCTCAGTGTTCTCTTTATGACATAGATGTGGTCATATTTGGTTTCTCATTATTTGACATTGTTAGGACAGTCCAGAATGTATTATGTTCTACGGAGAATTCCTAATATATATATATATATATACACACACATATACATATATACATGTGTGTAAGTTTTACTTTTGAGTCTTCTGAATAAAATATCCTTAAAACTAATCTCAGGATAAAATGTGCAAGGCATGAAAGTTGTTGCATTTCTAAGTACAAAAACAGTATGTTCAGAATCTGGGTTTTTTTTGCATATTTATTGAACTTTTAAATAGAATACATGCTTGCCTTTCCATCTTTTCAAGCTCTGATGCTTTTATCAGAAAAACTCTTCAGACTTGTTTTCTTACGTTCCTTCTCAGACTAAGCACTAAAAAAGAAGGCAAAGCCAGCTTTCTTCATAAGCTGTATCATTCAAAAACATGCTTTATTTTTGTTCCTCCTAGCAGAATTTTCCTTATCTCTTGCACAGACCACTACTTAACTCCCTTGTGACATTTGTAAGTTTTTTTATAATGGAAGAGTTGTTTTTGGAAGTTTTTAATGAAGTGTATATGATTATTGAGACTATTGGTGTTTTTGACAAATACTTACTACAGTGATCCAGAAATAACTATTCTAACCACCTCAAATTACATAGGATGCTTATTTCTGAAATAAAGGTTCTAACCAGATGGCGACTGTTCTGTGATTTTTCCCAGCTGAACCATCTGCATACCATCTAAGGGATTTGTTCAAGAAAGCAGCTTAAGCTCTTACTGATACAGTCTGTATAGTACAGTGCCATTATCGCCATGGTACGTAGAACTAGACTGCCTTTATTTGAACACCAGCTCTTCCACTTACTTCTTAGGTGGCTTTGGGAAAATTGCTTGACCTTTCAGTGCCCATTTCCTCATCTTAAAATAAAGATGACAGAACCTACCTCATAGGGTTGAGGAGAATGTGTGGATACTTGGTAAAAACTCTCTTGAGTTTCAGCTGCTGCTGCTGGTTTGTTGGGGAACTTTTTACCTAAGAAAAATTTAAGTACCAAAATTACATTTTTCCCCTTCTCTACTTTACTACCTGTACAAAAGATTATGTCCTTATATTTGGATGGTATCACACACAAAAACAAAATGATAATTTCAACAGTGGGTATGAGGCAGAAGCTTATCCAGTAAATTAAGATACGTTGTTTTTTTTTAATTTAATGACAGAATTTTGTTACAGCACTTTTCTGACTTTGCTAAGACTTTTTAATATAAAAAATGAGTTATATAAAATGTGAATACTTAATAAGGTACTACAACATATCTAAAGTGATAACAAAAAAAAAATCACAGTTCCTTGGCTCCTGTTAACATACCCCTGGGGATTTTTTCCTTCTGTCACTCACAAGGAAGAGTGAAAACCTGCAAATTGGTAGGCTTTAAGCAAAAGAGAAAAAAAAATCCATTTCCAGTTTTGTAAAACATCATCCAAAGTGTTAAAGGATAACTGAGATATGTGGATAAAAATAAAGATCCTTTTGGTTTGCTTAGAATGGAATCTAATGAACATTCAGTAAAACAGCATGCATGTATCAGGCACCATACTAGCAGAACCCAGGGGAGCCAATGAGCAAAAATTGCCTTCTAAAGTATAGTAACCCTGTATAAAAACCATATAGTCCATTGTGATAGTGTCGTAAGTGAACAAAGTAATGTTACTGAGTCCAAGCTCATGCCATTTGGTGCACAACATGCAGCAAGTTGAGAGACAAGATGTTGGGGCAAGGAAAGACTACTCGGAAAGCCAGG
The DNA here is from genome assembly GCF_040802235.1 of Manis javanica. NCBI lineage: Eukaryota > Metazoa > Chordata > Mammalia > Pholidota > Manidae > Manis > Manis javanica. The sequence goes on from NC_133162.1 coordinate 69,922,015, forward strand.
AGACCAAGAAGGTGTTAAACTCGTCCTAAAGCACCATCTTAACTCAGGTTGCTTGCAAGCTGCTTTTATGCGAGGGAAGGGGGAGCAGTTGGGGAAGAAGGTTAGGCGGCCCCTGAAGGCTGCAGGCACCTGGCCACCAGCAAGGGCCTGAGAAGAGCTGAGTAACTGCGTGTCCTTGGTTAGTTGACTCTCATCAACCTAGTTCTCGTCGTCATGTTCCTAGAAATCTTTGGCAGGGCAATCATTATGTTCATATGTATTTCCCTATCTCTTGGAAGAGGTAAGCTTCAGGTAAGTCGCTATTTGCAGAATTCTTGAACTATCAGCAATAATCCTTTCGATGATCTACAAGCCTGTAATGCAGCACTGAGTGGAGCCCTTTTTTCACCTTTTCATCCCAGAAGTTAAGGCAGCAAAGGAGACAAATATAGTACGGGAACAGATATGACACTTTTCACTTGGTTAGAATAACTTTACAAGGTACCCCTTGAGTAAGTCTTCCAAGAGTAAATAGGCTAGGGTAGAAGCATGAAGATATGCTGGTGATAACCACAGTTGAACTTACTGCATCTTGTGTGCCAAGCCTTACATTACTCTGAGGTAGGCACTTGGTACCCCTGTTCTGTTGAATACACTGAAGCCCACGAATCTGATTTTACAAGGTGACAGTGGCTGGAACGAAGATAGTGGTAGAGTTGAACATCCTAACTCAGTTACACTGGAAAATTAATGATTGATGTCATTGGCCTGAAATCCTGTTTGAAAATAAAAATCACTACAAATTAACTAGGTTGAAAATACCTAGAGATTAGAATTTTAGTGTTTATCAGAAGAGGTTAATGTGTGTGTGGAGCATAAAGGGTAATCATGTTTTACTTCCCCAGATTTTATTACCCAGAAGCGCCTCTTCTGTGTTAACCCAATTCACCTGGAACTACAGATAAAACCATTTTTTAAAGTCGATGCAGTCAGTAAGATGGGATCCTCCCTGAGTACTCAATTTAAGTAGCACTCAAAATGGAAGCCATTTCTCAGGAAAATATATGAAAGCTATCACCTTGAGGACCTTGTCTTTTGTGAAGCAGGAGGATTTTGTGCCAGAAGCAAAGATGAAAATTAGAAGTCTGATAAGAGGGGTTTTCCCTCAGCCCCAGCATTCCATTCTGTGTCACACAGCTTGTACTGGCTCCTCACCTAGCGAGTGTCAGTCCACCTAAGGGGCCCTTTCAGCCTTCCACCTTAAACTGAGAGGTTGATCGGTGGTGAGGAAGTTGCAACTTCACTGGCTGCACTTAAATGCCTTGGGCATTGTGGCTACACCCCGAAATACACGGCGGATATTTCTGGCAGGACAAAACATTAATTCTCACAATTGGGCACACAAGTTTAGGAACTTGAACACTTTAAACAGGTGCCTTCCATTGAGCACTTTGTAAAGGCTGCCAAATCACCTGTAAGTCTGTCAGCTAGCCATCATTCCTCCAGGCTAGCCTTCATGTGCCTGAAAACGAGGACTGCTCACCAGTGCACCCCAAGTTTTATATAGCATCACAGAGTTCAGTGAAGTGTTCATATGACAATCTCATAGGAACAGTGTTAATGTCTTAGTTTTATTTGCTTAATAGTCATGTTACCTCATTCTAAGATACAATATTTTTCACACTTCATTTCTAAAATGTGTGTTCGATTTTTTTTTTTTGGCAAAACTATATTAGTGTATCTTAAAATCAGGAAGAAGTATTTTCCAGTGGTTGGTTTTCCATTTCTAATAGTCATGTAAGAACAGGTATCTGAGGGATTATTTTAATAATTGGCTGTAGCAACTTTTACTGATGATTCAAAAGGAATCTTCCGCAAGAGAGCAAAAACCTGGCCCCACCCAGTTATGTACTTAATTCTGGCTGAATAGACTGATTCCCAGCAATGCAGAATGACTTCTGAGCAAGAGGACCAGTGGAAGTTGAGAAAGTGTCAGCAGTTTGGTATGACCTGAGTGTCCGTGAGGAGAGTAAAAGGTGTAGTAGCTTTGCTCAGTTTGGTACTCCTTGAAGGAATTAATATTTAGCACCAGCGGTTGGAGGTCAACAAGGATGAATGACACCCTTCCTGACCTGCCATAGCAGCCTGGCTTGAAACATCTCAGTCTGTAAGAGCATCTAATGGACAGAGGCAGTCAATGGTAGCCAGGAGTGAGCTAATGGAGGAAGGCTGCAGGCCCTGCGGACCTTTGGAAGTGAATGCTGAGGCAGAAGCCCTTGCTGTGAAGGGGGGAGAGCAGGAGGATTTTTTTTTTTAATTTTGACAGATTCCACTCAATTACTTTTTTTTTATTAAGGTATCATTGATGTACATTCTTAAGAAGGTTCCACATGAAAACCTGTAGTTACTACATTCACCCATATTATCAAGTCCCACCCCCACCCCATTGCAGTCACTGTCCATCAGTGTAGTAAGGTGCCACAGAGTCATTACTTGTCTTCTCTGTGCTACACTGTTTCCCCATGACTCCCCCCACACACCATGTGCACTAATCATAATACCACTCAATCCCCTTCTCCCACCCTCCCCTACACCTCTCTGGTAACTGCTAGTCTTTTCTTGGAGTCTGTGAGTCTGCTGCTGTTTTGTTCTTTCAGTTTTGCTTTGTTATACTCCACAAACTAGTGAAATCTTTTGGTATTTGTCTTTCTCCACCTGGCTTATTTCACTGAGCGTAATATCCTCCAGCTCCATCCATGTTGCTGCAAATGGTAGGATTTGTTTCTTATGGCTGAATAGTATTCCAGTGTGTATATGTACCACATCTTCTTTATCCATTCATCTACTGGTGGACACTTAGGTTGCTTCCATATCTTGGCTATTGTAAATAGTGCTGTAATAAACATAGGGGTGCAGATGTCTTTTTGAATCTGAGAACTTACATTCTTTGGGTAAATTCCTAGGAGTGGAATTCTGAGGTCAAATGGTATTTCTATTTTTAGTTTTTTGAGGAACCTCCATATTGCTTTCCACAATGGTTGAACTAGTTTACATTGGCACCAGCAGTGTAGGAGGGTTCCCCTTTCTCCACATCCTCACCAGCATTTGTTCCTAATCTTTTCGATGTTGGCCATCCTATCTGTTGTAAGGTGATATCTCAATGGAATTTGCATTTCCCTGATAATTAGCGATGTGGAGCATCTTTTCATGTGCCTGTTGGCCATCTGAATTTCTTCTTTGGAGAAGTGTCTGTTCATATCCTCCGCCCATTTTTTAATTGGGTTATTTGCTTTAAGAGTGTCGAGGTGTGTGAGTTCTTTATATATTTTGGATATTAGCCCCCTGTTGGATATGTCGTTTACAAATATATTCTCTGTAGAGGGGATCTTATGGCCTTACCCAACAGCCTTCATCTTCATAAGTCTCTTAAGAGATGAAGACAACAGATTCTTATTAGGCACTCCATTAGATACCAAGTAGTTAAGATCTGAGAAACAGCAACAGATGACTCAAGGTAATTATGAAGAATTCTATGTAGAAACTACAAAAGCGTCATCCAGACTGACCTCTACAGGACTTCAGACAAAGGGCATCTGTGCCAAGTGCCCACAAGAACACAGGTGTCCTCTGCATACCAGCACAGAAGGGTTGATGGCCAAAGGGGGCTCCCTGCTTAGGTAGGAAGTGGGATGTCTGGGGCAGGCCCCACTTGCAGCAGCATGGGAAATACCCTGACCAGCTTTGCAGAGAACCCCGCCTTCTCTGCCTGCAAACAATGTGTGTGTGACTCTGCTTGTGTGCTCAAAAATCAAATCATCTTGCCCTTACCATACCAGGTGCATCAGAAAAGATGGGAGTATGAACACCTACCTCATTAAAGTAGGAAAGTCATTTTAAAATGTAGGAGAAATTACGGCAAGACTTTCACTGTGGACTGGCAGAAGAAAAATGGGCATATGGTGGGAAATGGGGTGTTTGGTGTCTTGTTCAGTGTATTATTATAGCTTTCCCTAAGTAATTTTTTAAAAAGGAAAGTATTTGGAGGAAATACATTGAAACACTTTCAAAGAAGCTCTTCCGATTTTGGGAACTTAGTGGAAAGACGTGGGAAAGTAGAACTACTCTCCACCCTGGGGTCTTAGGAACAGCTCATCTATGAGTAGAACTGAACCCAGAGCCTTGAGGTCTCTGTAGCCATTACATGCTGTGTCTACAATGACATCAGGGTTCAAGTTTACCCCAGGACTGCAGAGCCCTGGCTGCACCTTACATATCCACCCTGTCCTGGTGGTGATAGATGTGTGGGTGAAAATAAGGAAGGATGCCACCTCTCTTCTGGGAAGCCTGCTGCCAAGCCTGCAAGACACAGAACAGACGCTGACAAACAGGATCTATCCCAGCCCTGCCTGCTGTTCTCCAGCTCTGAGCACTGGCGAAAGCGGGAAACCTTGGTGTCCCCTTCCTCCTCCTGCCCACTGCTCCACTGGTCCCCTCTCCCTTCCTCAGCATTCACATTTGTAACTGGATCTGCTGTCAGACCTGAATTTCATTGTAGTTCCTTTTTTCTTTTACCCTGAAATGTGGCAAGAGAAGGCAGTTGTTTCACATTAAAGTAGCATCCATCCTTGAGCACAAGTGAGAGGTTGGTATTTTTGGGACACAGGTCACTGTTGATAAAGGGAGGGAAAGCTATATGTGTCCCACTTTCACAATTGACCATATAATATAGCAAAGACTATTTTCTTATAGCATAGCACTTTAGCATTACTCTTTCATCAAAAGGATCTGTTTCCAGTTTCAGCTAGTTTTACTAAGGAACAGAGAAATTGAACAACTGTCCAGTGTCACACGGTTAAACCATGGCAGAGCTCTGGTTAGAGCCTTGATCATGTAGGTTTAGACCCTGTGATTTTAGCAGGTGTAGGGAAGGTAAGGAGACAGAATTTGAAGACCAGAGTTCCTCAGTTTCCCACTCCAAGCTGAAATCACGGGGCAGGTGTATGGGCGTGGGGACAGAAGGCCAGGAACTCCAGAGAGAGTGAGCAAAGGACCCAAAACTGAAAGACTCTTTCCCTTACAGACTCAGATGTGGTGGCTTCACAGATGTTCCAGCACCAACACTGAATGGTCACAGGATAGAAAAAAGTGCCTCGTAGTCTCCTGGGTGTCTTTGTGGCATGGAGGAGGTGATATTCTGGCATGACCCACGTGGAGGAGCCCACAGGCCTGCTGGCGGCCACCATGGCAAGGCTAGGTAGCGCAGCAGGGGGAAGGCAGATGGGAATAATAGCACGATGTTGCACAGCGTCATTGAGAACCAAGAGGACCAGCAAGGGCAGGGGGGAGAGGCACAGACCCCTACTTAGCAGCCTTGATCCCAGAAGCACAACTACCAGAGGCAGGCAAGATGCAGTGGGCTGGAGGCTTATGAGGAAGTTTAGATAAATTGTAGAAAAAGAAAAAGAAAAAGAGGAAGCTATTGGTTTATTGTCGTATGACTTGGATGATATATAGGTTAAATATCCATATTATGGGTTATTTTCAACTACTCGTGAGCTCTCATGAAACCAGCACCTGGAAAGAACCTCAGCTTTGAAGTCAGACAGACCTGGTTCTGTGAGAAGTTGCTGTGACATTTTCTGTGAGGTGAAGGAACCACTTTCCCTTGTTGCAGATGGAAATTAAATGCTTCTCTGAGGTGGGGTGGGAATCAAATAAGACAGTTGAAGAGTCACAGTGGAGTCTGGCCCCTCCCTCTATAATAAACTGACCTGCAATTTGCAAGGCAAATAAAGGTGGGAGAGTCATTTCTGATCAAGTTCAGGGTCCATAAAACATGCTTTGAAGAAGACTGTGATGACCAAGAATAAGTGTGGGACTCTGGCCAATACTTCTCTATCCGTAAAGGGTGGGGACACTAAAGGCGTTTTGCTAACCGGCCTTAGAAATCACAAATTCGACTTGTGAAATCTTTCTTCCTTGTAAATTTCCCATGTGTTAGGCATGTCTCTGAAGACTTTCTCTCAGGAAGTCTGCCAACTATCCAAATCATCTTTGGAAATTATTCAAAGCCTCGAATTTGATTATTTTTGTACCCAAACTGCAAGTGCTTAAAACTAACAGGTGTTCCTGTTAAAATACTTCTCATTTTCACCTCTCAACTCAACTTGAGACTTCAAATATTCTGAAAAGCTAGAGGTGTTTCTCCTTTTTTAAAATAAGAAGTTGACAGCTATCGCTGAAATGTTAAAAAAAGCAGGTGAAAATCTATGAACAGTGATTGTCTCTGGGAAGCGGGGTTTGGGGTGCAACTTAACTTTATACCCTGTATTATTTAAATTAGTGTGGGCATGGATTGCTTCAGTAGCTTTTTATAAGCATATAAAAAGCTGATAGAATTCTGACATCTGAATCTTTTTCCCCTTAAACATATGATCCCAGCAACATCTGGACATCTATGAATCATGTATAAGGAACAGGGCCCCTATGTAGCCAGTTCTTCCTGCGCTTAGCTGTGCAGTGCCTGTACAGCTCTGTTTCGTGGTGGTGAGAAACCTGAAGTCTCTTTCTGACTGTGGCTGAGTGTCTGAGGGTCCTGAGACAATAACCTCAAGTCTTGGCTTAGTGGCACAGTGGATCCATATGAACTATTCAGTAGCCTGAGAGTCTCTCCTCATTTCTGCAGCAGTGCTAAGCAGAGTTCAATGTAAGATTTGGCCTAATCTCTGCCCCTTCTGCCAGGTAAGTGGCACTTTTTCCCTTTGATGATTGTTTGCCAAAAGCAAAAAGGAACCAAGTCAACCCAAATAGTAGGTGTTATAACAGGGAACAGGTTAGTGGCAGTCAAAGGTACACCGTTGCCCAGAGAACTCAATGGGGGCACCCCAAATGGCCGTTGATAAAAATAGTGGTACTAGTCCACCATAGTGGACCATGGGTGTAATCCTAATCTCAGGAAGCATCTTGAGGAAATGTCGCTGAGTTTATGGACACTGTGGTGGCTGGAAAATGCAGCCACTCTCTTTCTGACTCTCCTTCCAACAGTGGTACCCCCATATCTGTCCAGGGATGCAGCTCTGGAGTTGCCCCTCATAGATCCCCAGGGCCTTCCTGACCATACCCCCTGCCATGACCACTACCTGCTCAACATAACCTGCTCAACATAACCATCAGGATTCAGGGCACAGTTTGGAAAGGAATCAGGCTGGGGCCGGGTAGGTGACTAATAGTATGACACATGGTCCTTAAGCTCAGTGGCCCCAACTAGTTTCTTTGTGTAGACTGGTGTTAAGGTTTTTGTAAAGGTATGAGAGTACACAGGCTGACTCTCAAAATATCCCCTGGCCACTGATTTGCTCACCAAGCTGTCTGAGCATGTGCTCTGAACTGTATCTCTAATTTCTAGCAAGAGAGGAGTGCTAGGGAAGCATGCCGGCCTGTCTCAGGTAGCAGGCTTGTCTGAAGTGGCTTCTGGGAATCAGGGAGATCCTGGAGGGCTGAACCAGATAATGACATCTTCTCACACGCCCTTTGAGGCTGGAAACCAGAGCAAGTTCCTTGGTGAGAAGGGCACACTTATTAAGGCAAAGGACAGATGGACATGATACACAAGCACAAATGCAAAATCTGTGTATCTGCACAGCTGTCCCACCAACAAAGGTTCCCCAAGGCTAGGCAGTGTTTTCCATGTCCCCTGGGCCAAGCACAGGGCCTCCATAGAATGTGCCCAGTGACTGGGGGAAGACTGGGCATCCTGCAACTACTGGCAGATGCTTCCCCCTGCCCTTGTAGGGTGTTCTCCTGTGCACCTGGGCTCAGTGATCCTGTACCTGAAGTACCCTTTTGTTTTGTCTTAAACACCCATCAAGGTCCAGCTGCAGCCCCACCGTCTTACAGCTATATCAGCATCCTCCTTACAGCACATGGCTTCTCACACATGTCCTCATTCAGGCTGTGAGAGAGGTAGCATTGTCCATTTCACAAATGGGAAGGAGACTCAGACTTTGAAGGGTAAGTTCAAGGTCATGCTGCTGATATGTGGCAGAGCAAGGATTCAAAACCAGTTTGTATAATTCCAGGCTGTCTGCTCCATGCATTTCACCCATTGCTTGAGACTATTCCCTGAGGCTTGCAAATTTTTATGGTCTTTCTCCCATAGACAGGCTCTTAGGGTACTGCTAACAACACACATAACAGGAATGAGCAGAAAGACCTGTATTCGCTGGAATTATTACTGACACTATAAGTTAACATTCAACTCTGGAAAGTGGCTCTTTCCTTCTCTGACAACTAAGGCATGTGCTGGGAGCTCCCAGAGCTGGGCATTTACAGCTCTGTGTGTTACAGTTCACAAATCTTCTCAACTTCTCAAACAGCTGGGGTTTTTTCCTCTTGGGAGGGGCTGACTCTACCCTTTATGAAAATTCCAAGGTTGCTGGTGCCCTGCCCATTGGGAAACACCTCCCTCTGTCACTCTATAAGTGCCTGAGTTTATCCCAAGAGAGGACTTCTGCCACACAGCTGCCTCCCAAGGACATGAGTTCCAGCCACCCCGCCATGAGGTTTCTTGTCCTCTCCAGCCTGCTCTGCATCTTGCTTCTCTGCTTCTCCCTCCTATCCGTGGAAGGTAGGGGCTCTCCGCCAACATGCTGACCCCTGAGCAGGGATTCCTGTGTCTGGGAAGGTTGGAATCAGGAAATGTTTGCTGGCAGGCCCTGACAAGCAGTCCTGGGCCTGGAGAGACAGGCTCTCACGGTGCTACTCACAACCTGGGTGACACCTCTACCTACAGTGGCAGCACCAAGGGGTGGTTGGGGGGCTTTCGGCCCCAGAAGCTCCACCCGCTCCCCAAACACACACACAAGCTAAGTAAAAGCAGCGTGGTTACCAAGCAAACACGCAACCTCTAGCTGGATTGATTCTTGCTCCTGAGCCCAACCTAGCTAGAGATTCTGGAGCCACTGTATTGTGCTAGTACTGTGCTTGGAGTGCAGTGAATTGGTGTTGATGAATGAACAGATTAGTTAGCAGACTATCTGAGTCTGAACATCCTCAAAGTGCATGCACAGTAAATGCTGGCAGCAGATGGGATGAATGTGGGATGGAGGGGGTCATTGTGTGTTTAGAAGTAGAGGAGATGGTCCTTGTACTTCTGTGCATAGGAATATTTACCTCTTATGCCTTTATTGATTCAGATAGTTGAGTATTTTGAACTTTTTCTCTTGTCTAACCCTCTAGAAGTTGCCTACTTTTATTTTTTATTTTAGCAGTTAATGGTTATTTTAACACTTACTGGAGTTGAGGATATAGACATATATATGCACACATATATGTATATATATATGTGGGGTGAAAACACCCCTATTTCATGACTCAAGAATAGCTATGTTCAGTATTTTATTTCTTTTCAGTATTGCATGCAAGTGTTTTTTGTAATTGATCTCTATATGTTCAATATTGTATCTTTTTATTTATCACTGTATTATTATAATCACCAAAAATGCTTATGACTAACATTATTCTGGAAGCATTTACACCAGAATGCCAACAGCAATCACCTCTGAGCAGTAGGTTTTAGGAAGTATTTGTTTTCTAAAATTTCTGCAATGAACATTGCTTTGCTGCATATAGAATGTGGAAAACAGTGATCAGAATTCCTCATAAGCACAGTCTATTGCAATGCAATTTATCAGACCTCTATTTTTGGACGAGTTAGAGTTGCTTAATGCCAGTGCGTATTCAAAAGATGAATACCTTTCCCCATAAAGTTTCCTACCCATTTAGGAGTATCTCTAGCAGATTCTACAAAATGTTATTATTTAACTAATATTTTTAGATATAATATGCCATTGAGTGAATATGCTATGATGAATTTATGTGCTTAGACATCTAGATTGTTCACAACTTTGCACTATATTAAGTATGTGGTAAAAAGCCTATGTGTACATAGAACATTTCCTATATTTAGGATTATTTTCTTAGGCTTGATTGCCAAGGGAGAATTACTGTGTCAAAGGACATAGACACTTCTGAGTGACTGTTCTGAATTGTTTCTCAGACAGAAACATGAGGAATATATATTCTAAGGATAGAGTATCTCCACACATTGACATTGTTATTTCTGAAAAATAACTCACTTCAAGCCTCCCGTTTCCCTGTCTCCTCTCATAGCCTGGCCCAACCTGAGTTTCTTTGAATAAATATTCCTGAACCCAGGGCCTTGGGAGCAGAAGCTCACTCAGGTCTTTACTGCACAGATTGACTCCATGGCATCCTCAAGTGTACTAAGGAAGGGTCCCTGCCCCTCTGTGTCTGCCCGCAGGGAGAAGGCATTCTGGGCATCCCACCAAACACTTGAAAGGCAGGCCCTGCTGTTCCCAAGTTCCTAGGCTTCTCCCAACAACCCAGAAAGGTAAGCATGGTCTCCAACCCAGATGGTAAGGAGAGACTGCGGGGAGGCTGTGGGAAAGGTAGTGTTTGTGGACCAGCCTGTGCCTGGGCAGAGTGGAGGGGCCACAGGCAGATGCCATCTCTGTCTCATGGAGCTTCCAGTCTCCTGGGAGAATCTGAACTCCCCAAAAAGCAGCAAATTAATCATTTTGAACTGAATAAGTTGTGTCAAGTGAAAGAACAGGATGCAATTAGAAAATGGTATGTAGAACACCCACCCCGACTCTGGGTGGGAGTCATTAGAGGAGGTGACATTTATGGACCTGAAAAAAGGCAAGGAGTGTGGTGGGGAGTGGTGCTGGCTGGGGAAGCAGCAGTCATAGAGGCCTGACATGGGCAAGAGGGTGGCATAGGAGACAGAGGGGTTGGGGAATTGGGAGGTGCTCTTAGGGTGATGAACCAAGGCAGGGCTGGTCTTGGGTGCTGGCACATGAGGCAGGTATCACCTGGTGAATGGGGTACACAGGTCCAGAGAGACTAAAAGGCAGTAGGCTGCAGGTGTAGAGCTGGACTCCTTGCCAAGGTGAGGCCTGGAGGCACAAGGCTGCCTCTCTCACAAGACCCAGGGGCCATAGGCGGTGAGGAAGACAGGCCCAAGGAAGCAGGCACCCAGCTCCCAGTACTGTGGCACCAGGCTGCACAGGTTACCACATGGGAGTGGCCTAGCCCCAGGGCAAGATTAGGACTGCTGGACCTCTGCTGACCTTTGGTAAGTGGGTTCCAGAGCCTGGAGAAGGCAGAATGCCCCCCGGAAATGCCACAGAACCTAAAGCCAGCCAGGCCTGACAGAAACCCAGGGCTCTTGCCCACCATGTCCTCAGGCTAAGGCCCCCTCTCAGGGGTCTGAGAGGCCCAGCCCTGTGAGGAGGCTGTGACCCAGGGAGCCCGTGACCAGAGCCTCCACCCTGCTCTCACCTCCCAAGAGTCTTGAGCACCAAGGGAAGCTTGGGTGTGAAGGGAAGGGAAAGGAGGGGAGGGAGACTGCCAGGCTCGGCCTCAGGCCGCTTCTCCGAAGAAGCTGGCAGCCCCTTCTTCCAAACTGCTATCGCACCCAGCCGGGGCTGGGTAAAAATAACCAGTTCTCACACACTGCACCAAGCGTGAGGCAGCCACCCAGGCACGGTGAAGGGTGAGCACACTGACTGGCCTCCTGCAGCTCTGATCCCCACTGAGGCCTCAGCCTGGCAGTGGGGGTGTGCTTTTGTGAAATTAGTAAAGCAAAAACCTAGGGAAGAGAAGGTGGACTTACTCTCCAAGGAGAAGGGCAGGGCCTGCTCAAACATTCCTCTCTCCCCAAGCCCCTCCCCAGAATAGACTTGCTCAGGAACAGTAAAGAAATGAGAAGTTAAGGACAGGATGGGCGTGCACATGCATGAACGCACACAAAGTTCATAGCAAACACAGCCAGGTTAACTCCTTGTACACAGTACAAGGGCAGCTGTTTGGTTAGTCACACAATACTTCATTTAATTTAGATGCATGGTTTCCATGCTAAGTCTGGAATTCTTTTAGTATATATATGTTTTTTTTAATTCCATTGCAGAAATTTGCAAACAAGTTAGAACAAGGAGAACAGCACAAACACTTTATTGGGTCAATATCATTTATCTCATTTAAATCCTTAGGACCATCCCAGGGAAGCAATCTCACCATTTTTTTTGTTTTGTTTTGTTTTGTTTTGTTTTGAGAGGGCATCTCTCATATTTATTGATGAAATGGTTGTTAACAACAATAAAATTCTGTATAGGGGACTCAATGCACAATCATTAATCAACCCCAAGCCTAATTCTCAACAATCTCCAATCTTCTGAAGCATAACGAACAAGTTCCTACATGGTGAACAAGTTCTTACATAGTGAATAAGTTCTTACATGGTGAACAGTGCAAGGGCACTCATATCACAGAAACTTTCAGTTTTGATCACGCATCATGAACTATAAACAATCAAGTCAGATATGATTATTCATTTGATTTTTATACTTGATTTATATGTGAATCCCACATTTCTCCCTTATTATTATTATTATTTTTAATAAAATGCTGAAGTGGTAGGTAGATGCAATTTAATGCTCTAAGAGGGCAAATGTAGATGATCAGGTGTGTGCCTATAGACTAAGTATTAATCCAAGCTAGACAAGGACAACAAAACATCCACAGATGCAGAAAATTTCTCTCAAAACAGGGGGGTAAGGTTCTAAGCCTCACCTCTGTTGATCCCCAATTTCTCACCTAATGGCTCCCCTGCGACTGTGCCTGTCTTAGGTTGTTCCTCCCTTGAGGAATCTTACCCGTCTCTGGCTAACCAGTCATCTACTGGGGCCATACAGGGAAATGTAAAGTTGGTAAGTGAGAGAGAAGCAATATTCTTTGAAAAGGTTAGCTTTTTACTTCTTTGCAGATTTATGCCCTGTGGCTTCTATGCCCAGCATTTGTCTTGAGGTATCTTTACCACTTGGAAGAATTATGGTACTTGGTAATTTTCGATATGAGGCACGAATTCTACTAAAGGGTTGTAATTAGGAAGGAAGAAGAAAAGCTATAGAAGTAACAGAAGAAAACATGGGAAGATTGATTATTTCTTTGACATATCTTCTTGTAGAGTAACATAAGCATGTATAGGTTTTAACAAACTACTAATTAAATTGCATACACACATTAACATAATAGGAATACAGCTACATAACAAAAGCAGACCTACAATTACCAGCCATATCCAGTGAAACCAAGAAAACCATTTAGGCACCATAAGCATTTGTGAAAACTTATCAATGATATGATGGATATTGTCTAACTGAATTTGAATAGTTTGAGAAAAATCAGACAAATTAAAACAACACATTCCTGGGAACTGTTCACATCCCATATGTTCTTTTAACAGTAGATAGTCTATAGTCGCACGATTTTGGAGCACTGCAACTTGCACTTTTCCTAATTCTTGGTTGAGTTCCAACAGTATAGATCCAGTCAAATTTGTTGTTTTACTGTATGCACAGGCCAGCTTAGATATCTCCTTCTTCATTCCAATGGCAAGTCCAGGAACTGGTGGGATGAATGCAGCTACAACTGCAACAGTGCCAGGATCTTTGTTGAAGTTTTTTGATGATCATCTTCTGGAATGACTCTTCCAGAGGATGTTGATGTTGGAAGTTCTTCTTCATATCGTATCTTAATTCGTTTTCTGGGTAGCCAATTTAGGCTTTGATTCTCTGTATAAACACAAACAAACCCTTTGCCCACACTTTGATATGACCTTTATACCATTGTGAAGAACCTATTGGAGATCACCACACAGGAACTGCTTTTTTTTTTTTTTTTAAGAGAAAGGAATATTATCAGAAAAATATACTTCCATAGCTGATCGCAATGTCACCATTTTATAGGTTGGGAAACTGAAGTTCGGAAAGAACTGAGAAAGAGCCAGGAACCTGGATATTTCCACCTCTTTCCATTATAACACACTGCCTCCTTGGTACATAGCAGGTTTCCTGCAGCACGATTATGAATAATACATGCTTGTATCCAAGGGAGCCACAGACTTCCTAGAAGGATGGCACCATCTGGGTTGGACACTTAACTCCACCACCTGCTAGCTGGGTGTCCTTGAACAGGTCACCCAGCTCAGCTAAGCCTCAGTCTCCTCATCCATGAAAGGGTAAGGTAATAGAAACTACCTTTCTGGGTTATGGTGAGGAGTCAGCGGGCTGGTGACTCTAAAGCCAGGCATTAGCCTAGCACACAGTGCCCTGTAAAAACATGCCCTGCTGTTGCTATGGAGGAAGCCAGAGCCTGCCAGGGTGGCTGAAGCAGGAGGTCAGTGATTTCACACTGAAAACTGAAGCCGTTGCATTCTAACCCAGGCATGGTGGTTCCACCTGCCTGCTTCCAGCTGACCCTGGGTTCACTCAGCGATGCAGTCAACAGCAGTGGGTGGGTGTGCCAGGCTCTGGGAATTTGGCCTCTATACTCTGGTTCACTAACATAGAAGAGTGTCCTTGCAAAGGGAAAATAACTGAGGGCTGCCTGAAGGATGTCCCTGAGCTGACAACCAGCTGTGTGCACACAAGCCACTAACTGCTACTCCTAAATCCAGTGTCTTTCCAGAGCATTGATTAATATGTAAGTGCTGTGCAAGGCCCGTGGGGGTCACAGGAAGTGGCAGCCCCAACCTCTGGGTCAATTCCATGAAGCCATCATCAAAAATCAATGTGCTGAGTAGCCAATTTGCTGAATTTACCATGTTTACCAGTTTACTATAAGGGCTTTCTTTAAAGGACTTGAAAAGTTTGTAGCAATCTGTTCAGCAGCATTGTCATAGCAGTGATATGAATATTCAATTTATGGATTCTGTTAGCACTCAAGGGGAATCAGGCTTAGGCTGGGGTTGGACTGAGAGCTGTTTGGGCCCCACCAGCTGGGAAGGTCTGTGACCCTCGGCTTTCAGTCAGGCCACCTTCCTTCTAGGTGTCCTGCAGCTGTCAGTAACAATCCTCCTGAGGAAGACTGGGGAGGTCTTGTGGGAAGGCGCCTGGAGCCTCTTCATCTCACCAACTGCCTGGAGCCTGAGCACTCCGTGCCACCCTCCCTGCTTTGAAGCCCAGCCAATGACTTGACCCACAGTGGGAGACAAGGGGTAGAAGGCACACGGAGAGATTCCTCCCCCACCATAGTGTTGTCCCTGTCTCCAGAAAGATGCCCATTCTGCAGGGACAAAGATTACCCATTGAGGACCACAAGTCTGATGACTTAAGGGTTTTGGCAACTTTGGGTGGTCCCTGTGTAGACACAAGGACCCAGTGCACTGGATCTCAGAAGGCAGGAGGTAGAGAGGGTGCCCAGCCCATCCTTCCCAGTGGACCAATCAGAGGGGCTCAGATCAGTGGTCCTGCTCCTTAGGATTATGTCTTTTAGCAATAGCTGCATAACAAAATGCTCCCAACTTCACTGGCCCAAAACTATAAGCATTTATTACCTTCCATGAGTCTACATAAAGGACAGTTGGATAGATCAGCTGTCTTGACTGAGTTTATTTATTCTTCCAAGAGTTGGATAGGCTGTTCTGCTGAACTTGGTGGGGCTCTCTCACGTTTGGAGGTCAGTCGTCTGTACGTGTAGGATGGGCTCAGTTAGGCAGCTGGACTCTCTTCCATGTGGTCTCTCATCCCATACCAGGCTAGCCCAGACTGACTCACATGGGGCTGCAGGTTTCCACCTATGTGAGTGGAAGCCCCTTAAGGCCTCTTGAGGCCTCAGAACTGGCCCACCTTCTTCTCCACTGCCTTCTATTGGCCAAAGCAAGTCACCAAGTCAGCCCAGATTCAATGATCGGGAAAACAGACCCATATCTTGGTGGGAGAAGCTGCAAAGTCATATTGCAAAGGAGAGGTGGAGAACTGTGACCATATTTGCAATTAGTCAACCACAGTATTTATTGTAGGAGCCAGAGAGTCTTAGGGTCTGAGGATGACAACAGAGAATTGAGGGGAAGCCATGGTCAGGAAATCATGGTCCTTCATCAGAAATGTTGGTGGAAAATGCCATGACATGACATTATTAGAAAAGAGTAGTTTATAGTGTCTATTACTATGATTAACAATAGGGAAAGATAAGACACTTTCAAATAGGAAGAAAAAAATAGAAAACCACACCAGTATTAGCACTTACTTATGATTAAGATATGATGCTATGAATGAATTATGACAATTAAGATTGCTTTGTATAGCTAGTGGTTATGTAGTAATTACTGTGCAGCACTTATATCTGTTAATTCATTTAATCCTCACAATAATCCTAAAAATTAGATACTATTACTATTCCCATTTGTATAGATGAGGAGCCCAAAGCACAGAGAGGTTAAGTAACTTGTGGAAGGTCACACAGCTAGTAAGTAAGTGGTAGAGCTGGGCTTTGAATCCAAATAATAGGCTCCAGATTCTGTGTCCTTAACTATCACACCACCTTGCATGTAGTAATAGTTTAGAAACAGAAGGTGAAAAAAGAATAATATAATTACCATAACTTAATAACCATCCCATTTATGATTTCTTTTTTATGTAAATATATTTACCTAGTTTTATTTTTATTATACCTCACTTAAAAAATTTTTAAATCAACATTACATCATAAGCATTTTCCTTTGTGCTGCTACATAGTCTTCATAATCACAGGGTTTCATCACCATTAAACATTTCCATCATCATGAGTTAGCATTACTGATTAACCATTTCTCTACTGTAGGATAGTCAGATTGTTTCCAGAATTTTTTTTTCCTGCTACTAAAAACAAAACTATGAAGAATAGGTTAATGGATGCAGTTTGGCTTTTTTGCCTTGTGGATTATTCCTCCCATAAATGAGACTGGTTTGTCAAAAGATTCAAACGTGGCTAGAGACATACATTGCTTGAGACATGCTGTCTGGGAGGAGAAAGCCTGCAGGGTTCGAGGGCCTGCAAGTCCATGAGGGGTGGGCCCCCTTACCGTGGCCTCGCAGACCTCTCAGCTTTAGTGGACTCTGCTCTTGATAGAACCAGTTCAGCAGGGGAGCCTTCAGCTTTCCATCTTCTGCCAGTAAATCAGATTTCTCCCTGATGGGACTGAAATTGCCTGGACTGGTCATGTTTGCCATGAAAGGCCTTTCTGGTCCTCCAGGAAGGAGGGTAAGATCTGATCCTGGCTTTGATTTTTTAAAGTGTTTGCTTTACAGAGAGGAAAAGTAGTGACTTTGTGGCATCTTACGACGCTGATGGATAGTGACTGCATGGGTATGGGAGGACTTGATAATATGTGTGAATGTAGTAACCACAATGTTGCTCATGTGAAATCTTCATATCAATGATACCTTAATAAAAAGAAGTTTGTGCTTAGAAATGAATCTTAACAGGGACTGTAATGGGGTTTGTGGTGGGGACTTGATAACGGGGGGAGTCTAGTAACCATAATGTTGCTTATGTAATTATACATTAATGATACCAAAATAATAAATAAATAAATAAATAAATAAAATGAATCTAATTGTGATTTCTCCTCCCCCGACCCGTGGCTTTACCCACCCCTGCCTCTTGTCCTGTCTTGTCTGCCCATTGCCCCTTCCCAGGACGTAATGTGAGGAGCTGCAAACCCTGCAAACTGAGGCCAGATTCCAGATTCTGGGTGGTGCCTGGAGCACTCCCACAAATATAGTGTTCCCAGGACAAGGTGCCATTCAACCGAGACCCTCATGCCCAGAGCCTGAGGCACCCAGAAGCCTCTGGTTCCTGCAGGATGCTCCCCTCAAGGCTGGGACTGATGACAAAGATCCCCAGGGCTCTGGCCCATGGAAGCCTCTGCCCATGAGCCATGAGCCTCCTCTGGACACAACATTTCCCGTCTGCCATGTTGGACTGTGCTCACACTGCCTTTCCTTTGGAAAAGCCTGAACCAGAATCTTCTGAAAACCACAACATGGATTCTGAGGTCAAAGCTCTGGAATGCTTGTCTTGCTGTGTGACCTTGGATGAGTAACCTAGTCCCTCTGAGTTCATGTTGGCTTCAAAGATGTAAAATCCAGGGAGAAAAAACATCCAAGATAGGCTCCTTAGTCAGTGGCACCAGCCAGCTTTGCTCACCCCTTTCAACCTTCAAGGCAGTGAACTGGGATGTTGGAGGACTTCATCTCAGGGACCACGGGACTTGGGAAAGTTCCAGAACTCCAGATCCTGGTCCCAGTTGTACCACCAACCTTCAGAGTTATTGTGAGCCAGGCTCAGCCCACCTGGCCTCAATCTCCACAGGGTCTCTCCAGCAGTGACAGTCAAACAGATTCCCCTGTGACCTGTGGCAACTGCAAACCCAGACACTTCTGAGACTTCTGGGGTGCAGGGTGACAGGCATCCAAGAGTAGCTGACCAGGACTGCAGAGGCTCAGCCGTCCTGAGATACAGCTCATTACTAACCATCCTGTGTCCAATGGCCCCTGAAGGGACCTTTCCTAACTTTCTGATGTGAGTCTGCAGGGAAGAACATTCAAACAAGTAACAAGTAAACAAACAAAACTCATGGCACATCCTTATTTGAGCAAGTCGGTGATGGGGCCTGAGCCACAGATTTCTGCTAAAGGACACCTGTGTCCCCAAGCCCCTCCTGCAGCCACCCTTTCAACACAGCACAGTCTAAAGGTCTGACACACCAGGGTTCAAATCCCAGTTCTGCCCAGGATTTTCTGTGTACCTGGCAAGTCAGTCCTTTTTTCTATAAAACGAAGAGTCCGGGACCCATTCAGAGGGCTAACATGAAGCTCCATACATAGAAAGAGGTAAAGGGCCCACAAAAGGCCTGGCACACAGAGGGCCTTGGTTTAGAGAAGTCCCTGTCTTCCCGGCCCCCCTGCCTGGGGTAATGTTTATGCTCTCAGAACACAGAGCTGCAGAGATGTGGCCCAGAGGGACAGGTGGCCCAGGTCTAAGAGGCTTATCTCTCAGTAAACTCCCTGCTAATCTGAAATCCCAGTGAAGTGAGACCCACCCCCACACACTCACAACCATGTCTGAGGCGGCCAGGCCCACTGGGTACAAGGCTGATGGGCAGAGCTTCTCTGACACAGGGCTCTGGGGGCAGTGGCCCCCCAGAAGGTCTGAGTCCTTACCTGATCACAGGCCAGTCCTCACCCTTCCTTTTAGAAGCTGAAACTTCCTTTCATGGACTTACTCACCCACTCATCTACCCCTGGGGTGGGCAGTGGCCAGGCTGTGCTAGGTTCTGAGGCTCCAAGATGAACAAACACAGTCCTTGAGGGCTGAGAAGCAATCACTGCTCCACAGAGTTCTGAGCACTGAGGTAGAAATAAGGGCCCGGCTCAGGAAAGGGAGTCGGAAGAAGAGCAGACTCTTGTCCTGAGTTATGGGGCAGTTCCAGCTGGAGCGTGTGTGTGTGTGTGTGTGTGTGTGTGTGTGTGTGTGTGGCAGTTCCAGCTGGAGCGGGTGTGTATGTGTGTGTGTGTGTGTGTGTGTGTCGCAGTTCCAGCTGGAGCGGGTGTGGGGGTGTGTGTGTCTGTGTTGAGGTCAAGAAGGGGTGCAGCAGGGCCAGGCAGGAAGATTTGAGGCAAATTCAGCAACTGGACAGCAAGATCAAGGGACAAAGGGGAGGTGGCAGACTCATTTTGGGGTCTGGGATGACCTAGGATGTCATTGGATGTTTATAGTTTATCATGATGACGATGAAGAGTCAGAGACATTTGTAAGCAGGAGAGAATGCAGGTAGGCAGGGAAGTTAGGAGGAGGTGGAATGAGCTGGGACCATGGCAGGGTGGTGAGCTAGGCACAGAGGGATTAGAGTGGTTTCTGCAAAGCAGTGGAAAGGCTTTGCAGACCTGGTAGCTGACTGGGCTGTGGGGACGAATCCACGGTGAACATTCATGTTCACTGTGCTCTTGGACTCCTACCCGGAGCTGCCTTGGCAGGGCAGACCCCTCACCTATCAGCAATGCAGGAGCTGGCCATTCCAGAAACTTGTCCCTCACCCTTTGCCTCCCTACCCCCTTGTCCCCCAGAAAAGATAGTCAACTTGGAGGAACAATTCAAAGGCTGTGTGTCTGGCCACTGAACTGAGTCATGCTCAGGAAAGCTCAAGCCCCAGAAACCTCAGCTTCTCTGAGGGGTACAGTAGGAAAGACTAATCATTTAATGCACACAAATAAAAGGAAGAGACAGCCCGGCCCTTGGGAAAAGGAGGATTCTATCTCTGCAGGGCAGGAAAACATTGCCCCCAGCTCTGAGCCCCTGGCTAGCAAGAGATGGTGCTGTAAAGAGACCAACCTCGGGTGGGATGGGTGGTGACCCAAAGGGGCCTTCCAGGGACACCAGCCCCTCAGAAAGCCTAAGGTGGGAGGCACAAAGGGGAGCTGAGGACCTCACCCCTGCCCCACCTGCCCCTCCTCTGAGGACTGAGGGAAAGCCTGAGACCCATCCCCAAGCAGAGACGCCCACACAGAGTGAGAGGCTGGCCAAATACCCCAAACTTTCCTTCCCACATGCTCACCTGTGAGATGTCACCTCCTGAACTTGTAACACAGGCTTTTAAACTTGATGGAAGAACTTGACCCTCAAAGGGTAGATTGAGTAGACAAGGAAAATCTTGTGAATAAGGCTGTTCAAGGCTATTGAGGACCATATGAGGATTCCAGTCATCTGAAATTTCATTCACTGTATAGGCCTGGAATTCTTATGTTGCCCTGATTGACCCCTTGAAGAATCTAGACATGTGGGCAGGTCACAGTGGTGTCATTAGAGAAAGTGTACAGTGTCTGTGGCAACTAAAGGGTCCCACACTACCTGACTGGGTTGCCCCCTAATGTAGCTGACAGCACAAGTTTCACAGACAGGCTTGGGCACACATGGAGGCTCTGTCATGTGCCCACGGTGTGACATTAGGAGGTCAGGTCACCCCTCAGAGTCTCAGGTCCCCAACTGTAAAGTGAGGCTGAGACCGTCTATCACAGAGGGCTCTTAGAGACAGAAAAGAAGAAAGTGAGAAGCACCTGGCTCTGAAATAGAAGCCAGAGTAGTCACAGACCTGCTTCCACCAGACAGAAGGGATCCAGGCTCCCTGCTCCACACCCAGCTCAAGATGGGGTCCTCTGGGACCAATTTCATCCCCAGCTATCATCCAACATCTTGCTGGGCACCACATGCACTTGTATTTCCCTGTGTGCCCACCTCCCCTGCTGATTCATCTATGGGCATATTTCTGTACAAACTGTCCCAGGTAGTGTCCAGGATAAACCATTCTCTGGATCCCAGAAGAGGCTAGTTAATCTTCAAGCAGAACTACACACATGATGCCCCCAATTGACTCCACAGCCATTTTCTCTGCCTCAGAAGCATTATACAACTTCTAGGACATGGCTGCGTCCAGGGCTCTAATCTGGTCTCCCAAGCAGTGGTGGGACATTGCCTGTTTTCTAAGAGCCTGGTCACATGTGGACTGCTCCAGAGGCAACTGATAGACTGGTTATCAACCACTCCATCTCTGGAAAAGGTCTTTGGCTCTTCTACTGTTTAATCTGCCAAACTGCACTGCCCCACAGGACTTGTAAAGTGTGAACCAAAGGGTGAGAGATTTCAAATTACAAGATGTCAGGCTGGAAAGGTCCTTTCCACATCAAAATGCAACCATTTTGCTTGTTCAACTCAGTGTTTAAATATTCTATGGATACGAACATATACATATGCAATAAATAGTCTCCCCCACTCCCTATCACCTTTTACTCAGCCATTTCACACATCTCCATTTTTGCCTGGCTCAGCAGGCATTTCAGTTTATACCTCTTGGCTACTCCAGTTTATGGGTGGATGGAGGGGGAAGGAGCATGTCAAAAGTATGCAGAGGGTCAGTTGACCAGGACCAGGAACCAAGTCTTATGACATTGCCAGGTACATATTCATTCATTCATTCATTTATTCAGTCATTCATTCAGCCAGTCAACAATCAGCCACTGAGGACCTACTGTGTGACAGGGCTTGTATTGGTATTGAAGCAATCTATGCATGAAACACAGTCTCTTCCTGAATGTTTCACAGAACTCTGGGGGAGAAGCAAAAACAGACAGATTACAGCACCAGAGCCTTTCAAGGGTGCTGTTGAGATCCCAAGGAGGGGCCAGTTCTGTTTGGGGACAGAAGCATGCAGGGAAAAAACTCGGGAAGAGAAGACATTCTTTGGTATGGCCTCTTCCTCGGCTTGGCCATGTGGCAGGCTGAGATAGCAGAAGAGATTACTGGGTGAAAACAGGCCACGACAGGGCTAGAGCTTCTGTGCACCTGTTTGTGCCCAGTGACCAAGAGGCCACACTACAGCCTAGGCAACTGAGCCAGTGGGACCAGACCCAGCCAGATGCGTACTGGGTCCCAGGTGGCAGCTCCAGACTGCTGCAGCGTTCCCAGCTAGTGGACGGCAGGGCTTTAGGCAAATAGGGGCAAATCCCATCCCCATGCCAAAGGACTGAGACAGCCACTCTACACTTGGCCAGGACAGAGCAAGGGGGCAGGTGAAGGTTGCATTTCAGAGTGTCTACTGATGGTGTCCGGGGTTCCCCTTGCCTGATGAGCCTACAGTTGACCTACTAACCTGAGCCCATTGCTGTGGGGAGGAGCCCCCAACTTCCTGGCAGGTGGTTACATCCTGGCTTAGACCTGCAGAAGACAATCTTCAGAACCTTTCCTGGACTAGGATAGTGGGGCCTCACAGTCATCCAGGCCCACTGGGATCTCCTGACTCTATGCCTTCACACTCAGTATGAAATCCCACCCTGGGTCAGGGCTTCCCTCCCATGAGCAGTTAGTTTGTGGGAGCTCAGCAACTGGACAGAACAACTCAGGAGGCCAAATACCAGAGCAGAGGTCAGTCTGCCAGATGGTCTCACCTCAGATAGCTGGGGCAGAAGCAGGACCCTGGAGACCTGTCCTCTCCCCGTCCTGGGTCAGGGTCATTAGGAAGGTGAGCCTGACTAGCAGACACTGGCCACACCACATACTCAGCAATAGCAGGAACCTGGAGAGCTCTTTGCCTAGCTTATCTCTTGGTACAGGTGTGAGCACATGTGCTGGGCACATGTGTACACACAAGGAAGAGTAAGCAGAGTTACACATAGATGGGCATGCATGTATGTATGTACAAATGGGCCTGCAAATGGGACTAGGACTGATGTGTTTGTGGGCAGCTGTGTGCATGTGTGTGTGTGTGGGAGTGGCCAAGGCACTACAGGTTAGGGCACTCAGATCAGATATGGACAAAGAGGTCACAAGAGCCTGGGTTGGCATTTCAGCAGATGGAGCTAGAAAACAAAGGCTGGCTGCTGACACTTGAATTGCCACTCACTGACACCTAGATCAGCTGTTGCAGATCTACCAGAGGAAGAGCTGTCAGAACCTGACCTAGAGATGACCTGATTTAGCATTTCACTGAGGGTGTCATGGTAAGGAGGTCCCAGGAGAGAAGGTGCTTTTCACTGTGCAAAGGTGATGGGCATGTAGAGGACAATGACTGGAGTGTCTTAGGCTTCCCAGGGTCTGCAGCTTAGGGCCAAGTTCTATGTCTCAGGGCAGGTGAGCCCTTCCCAGCTGTGATAAACCAAGCCCCTCCATGTTACTTCCAGACCCCCCACACTGCAAGGTCAAGATCAGGGCCTGGTGAGAAACTCTATGAAGAACTGCTGTCTTCCCAGGTTCTTGGGTACTTTGAGGACAGGAGCAGATCTTGGGTGATCAGCTCTTCCCAGTTTACCCCAGACCTTCCAAAATCCCACAGTGCTGGAGACCCTCTCAGTGCCAGGCAAACCAGGACAGCTAGTCGCTGTGGCAGATCTGAACCTGTACAACTGAAGAGGATGGTCTCTTTAAGAAAAGGAATGTAAACTACAAATACAAAATTAGGGCTACAGGATGGATGTGTGAACAAAGCTGATTCAGTAGATTCACAGTCACCTTCCTCTGCCACAGAGGGTGCTGCAACTTTTTCAGGAGCCAGCCCAAATTTTTGGATGTGAATTGCATCTCTGTCCCTCACTGGTTATTGAGCCTGGGCAAGTGACTAATCCTCTCTCTGCTTTAACTGCTTCCTTTCTAAAGCAGGGACAATAAAACCAGGACAGGCTATGCTGGTTATATTGAGATATATGGATGACAGTACTCTACACACACACACACACACACACACACACACACACACACGGCATGTGGGGTACTTCTTCTCTGTCCTTCTTCAATACAAGTTTGTTGACTGAGTGAACTATGGAGAAGTCAAAGGCTCCAGAAATGTGTGATGAGGTGGTCCAACAGGACCCAGTGAGAGCACACTGACAAGACCTTTGCCCCAGGAAACTCTGACTCTGCCTCCAGCTAAAGATCGAAAGCCTCAGTCTTCTCACCTCTATACAGGACTTGTGGAGCACTTGCCTGGGCTTTATCCCAGCATTTTGTGACACAAAGCTGCAGAAATGTCTGTGCAATTTAAAGTGCACCTTCTCAGTGAAAGGGCCAAGCCCGAGGGGATTCAACAAGAGGAAATCTGGCTTAATCAGGCCCAAAAATTGCCAAGCAATTCGGGACCCCTAATCTGTCTTCTCCTTGTCCTGAATCCCTAACTCCTAGTAATCTTAGGCCCTGGGGATGAGGGATGCTCTGCTCCTGTGAAGTCCCCTAGGAAGGAATGTTGAGACCCCAGCTGTGGACCCTCTCTAGGGAGCTCACAGGGGGGTCTCCTCTACCTGTGGACAAACCCTCCCAGGGCCATCGTGGAGAGTGATCAAGCTTAGGCCTGACGTGACTGCACTGTGCCCCTGTGAGTGGAATGGGAACAGGCTTCTCCAATCAACCTCCAGTGTCAGAGCAACAGAAGGAGGCTGCAGCCCAGGGCAGTTTGCCAGCAACCAGGAAGATTCCTGAGCTTACCTGCTTCTTGTCAGCACCCAGGGCCCCTACAGCAGCAACTTGCTTTGAGTAGACATCCTCTAGAGATGGGAAGCTCACCCATCGCAGGGCAGTCCATACTGGGTTGGCTGTTAGGAAGTCTGTCCCACGACAGGGCTCGAATCTGCCTTCAAGCCATTCACCTTTTTTGCAAGCTTGAGGGGATCTACTGCTTTTCCATAGGCACCCAGTAGGCACTGGGAATGGGGAGGCAGACCAACCAACTACTTGGCTATTTCTGCTTCCCAGCTTTGAGGAGACTGGAAGGCCCTCACTGTTATCCACCACACATATGTACCCATCATCAGTGATTGGACTAGTGATTAGACTCTTTAGGACAGTTGGTCTGTCCTGGGGGGCAGGGCAGGAATGGGTTGAGATGCCAGAGAGAGGACCTGATAACCCCTCACCATCTGTTCCTCTCCCTCCTCTTTGTCTCTTTATCTCACCCTCAAAGCTTCAGGGGTGCTATACCTGGAACCTGGGAGGGCAATGTCCTTCCAAGCAGCCACCCCCTTTCCCCTTTTCTCTCTTGCTCTCATTTCTCCTTTAGGAAGAGATCCCTTGAGAAATCTGACGCTGGGTAGTTCCCCTGCTACTGTTTCGCAGTCTGGAATGCTCAGGCTGAGAGAGAGTGGTGAGCTCCCTGAAAGTCACTAGGAAGTTCATAAAAAGGGAAAACTCCAGGGAAGCCCAGCCCCCCGCCCCCCGCAGAACTTGGGGACCTCGGAAGCCCCAAGTTTCCAGTGCCCTGCTCAGGGCAACCTGGGGGAAGGGACTTGGTCTCCTCCACAGTGCTCCCATCTGCGGACCTGGGCCCCTTGTCTCCCGCGCTCCAGACCTGGACGAGGGAGTCCTGGGAGGAGAGAGGGGCCCTCCCGTCACGCCCGCCCCGCCCGTCGCGCACTGACTGGTCTCTCTAGGCGGCGGCGGTAGCGCTCCAGCGATCCGAGCGGAGTCAGCCGCTCAGCGCCCTCGCACACCCGCGGCCCCTCCCGCCACCGCCGCCGCCACCCCCACTGCAGTCCGTGCACTCCTCGCGCGCCCGGGGCATGCTCCGGGTTCCTGCGCCCGGCGGCGAGCTACACTACCCGCCCGCGGAGACATGAGGCACCGCCCGGGGGCCGCCTTGGCCCTGGGGCTGCTCTTCCTCTGCCTGAGTGAGTAGCCGGTGCACCGGCTGGGGGACCGAGGCGGGGCGGGGGGATCGCTGGTTAGAGGGGGCACTCCCGGAGTTCTTCTCCAGAGGGTGGTACTCTGGATACCCCAGATTTGGGGCCAGGATCCCCGCTACCCTCGGCTTCTTCATTAGGCTGCTCTGATGGCTGCGTGGGGCATGGTAGGGTGTCCCCGCTCCCGCCGTGACCTTGGCCGGGGCACTCTCCCTCTCTGGGCGCGGGTTCCCAGGCTGCTCTTTGATGGTTGAGATTGGCCTCTGCCTGCGTTCTAAGCGCCCCTGTTGGTGTACGTCCCTGGGAAGCCCCAGCCCAGCCCGAGTCCACAGGGAGTGGGGGGAGGGACCCTCTCCGTGGCTCCCCAGCCGAGGCTGTCGGTGTGCTGGGGATGGGAAGGTGAGCGTCCGCCTGCCCAGGCCTAGGGCCAGATGCGTGCGCTGGTGCGAAGTTTTCCTTCCTCGTGTCGTTCTCTTGCGTTCTTTTCCTAGCCCAGGCCAACTTCGCCCCCCACTTCTTCGACAACGGGGTCGGCAGCACTAACGGAAACATGGCCCTGTTCAGCCTCCCAGAGGACACCCCTGTAGGTGAGTAGCCCTGGCACCGGCCCCCATAGATCTCCCGGAGGGGCAGCCCATGTTCCCCTGGACGCGGGAGTAACCCGTGACTCCCCCGAGCCTATCGAGGCACCGGGCGCCAGACTGCTCTCACTCCCAGAGGAGCCCTGTTTGCGCTCTGAATTCCGTCCGGCAGTTGCAGAAAGGAGGTCACCGCTGCCATGGAGACCTAAGCCAGACCAGTCCTGGGGACCCCGCTGCAGGCCCAGAGGCAGGATGAGCCCCGGACAGCAGGCAGTAGTATGCAGCATGAGGACTTAGCCCCAGAGCTGACCCTCACCCTCTGTGTCACCTAGAACAAATCCGCTTCCCTCCCAGAACCTCAGAGCTTTAGGCTTTGGACTGGCCCAAGAACATCCAATGCCCTGCATGCAAGAGAGAGAGGAGAAGTGAGGAGGAGGAAAGAGATTTGCATTTTCTCTCTCTCACCTGTCTGGGCTGGGAACCCTGGGTGAAGGGACAGCAGTGTAACAGGGGCACCAGCTCAGAAACCCCTGAGGACCTGGATATGGGAACAGCACCTTGGGTCACCCCTCCTGCTCTAACAGCTCCTCCCTTCCCCCCTCCCCCAAATCCAGGAAACCCTCAAACTTGGCTGCTGGGACAGGAATCTATACCCAGCAGAGGCCCCACTGCTAATTAGGCACAGCAGCCCTGAAACTTCTCTGTAATGCATATTATAGATCACAACCTGAGAGGTGGCTGATGCTAACATCTCACCGGCAGTCATGGTCATGAAGAGTAGAGAGGGAAGCAGCCCACTGGGATGAGGTCCACAGCACATGCTCAGCTCAGGGTGGTGTGTTTGGTACTGACTTAACCTTCTACTTTATAAACAGTTGAATACTTGGTTCTATGCAGCTTCCACTTTTAGGAAAAGTCTGATCCCAGATTCTAGGTCTCCCCTCTGTGTCTCCTTCCAGGTTCCCATGTGTACACCCTGAATGGGACAGACCCCGAGGGAGACCCTGTCTCCTACCACATCAGCTTTGACCCCAGCACTAGAAGCGTCTTTTCTGTGGACTCCAATTTTGGAAACATCACCCTGGTTGAAGAGCTAGACAGAGAGGTATGTGGAGGTGTGAGGAGCACTGTGGCTGGGCGTGCAGACAAACCTCTGTGGGCTGCAAGGTGCCCTACAGATGGTCCTTGGAGAGGTCTATAAACCACAGAAAGCTCAGACAGCAGAGCAGGGCTGGAAAGAGAGGTTTAGAGAGTGGGTCTGAGTTTGGTAAAACTCTACCTTCTCCACCCATCTGACCCTTCAGGTGACAGAATATGGGCTACATTTCCTTTTTGAGACCCCACACTAGGCTGGTGGGCCTAGCTGGCCACAGAACTGGACCTCAGCTGTGGGGCTGCTGCTGGCTTTGGCTCCATGTGCGACTCCATCAGTTCAGGCCAGGGTGGAGAAATGAAAGGGTGGGTCTCAGAGACTGTGGTGGGAACACAGTGGTGGAGGTGTGACTGCGCTGCCCCTCCCTGGTGTGTCCAGGACCTGGTGGCCTCAACACCCTTCCTCCCTGAGGTTCCACCATGTCCTACGAAGGGCTTGCACCCCGCGGACCTGGACCTCTGCACACTGTGGAATACGGAGAAGGTGTGGAGAGATAAGGAGGAGAAAAGGGAAAAGGGGAAAAAACCTTCCTTCTTCCTGGGTCCCCAAGTGCACTGGGTCAGCACCTCCCTCATTCTAGCAGGGGAGCACTCTCTGCTGGCAACTCAACAGTCCCTCTGGGCTTATAACCCCTGATGTGCCAAGCTTAGAAATGAGGTTTGAGGCATAGCTGGAGGCAGCTTTCAGCCACCCGGCCCTTTGCCAGAGCTCCAGGGTCCCCGTGGTAGATTAGACTCTGGACACTCACAAGTCCCTGTGCTTCACAGAAGGAGGATGAAATTGAAGCCATCATCAGCATTTCCGACGGCCTGAATCTGGTGAGTGCACACTCAAGCCAGCCCCCTGGCAGCACATAGCTCCCTGGGCCTGACCACAGTTTCTCCTGCAGCCTCCTGGGGGCTCCCTGGCAAACTCAAGCTGAGACCCAGCTGAATCTGTCACAATACGCCTGCAAAGGAGGGCTGGAGCCAGTGAGGCTAGTGGGGAAGAAGGGGGAATAGAGAGAGTAAGATCTGTCTTCCTGATGGAGCATCTCTTCTAACCTGCTTTGCCACCTGCCTTCACTGACCTGGCTCTTGGCTCTACCTTGTCATCCAGGCTGACCACCTGGGTGCACAGACCCCAGCTTCTCCCTCCCCACCTTCTCCACAGTCTTCATCAGGGCTGTCTAGCATAGGCATAATCACAGGGGCTCCCCTGCCTCCAGGCTCCTGACTCCATCCACTTCCGAAGTTCAGCCAGAGCCACCCTTGCGGAACAGACCCGGCCACAGCCCAGCTCAGAAAACACTAATGGCTGGTCCCTGCTCCCCTTAGGATGAAACCCCAGCTTCAGTCTGGCATGCAGGGTCTCCCCCTCCAGCACCATCTGCCTTGTCCACCTTTTTTCCCACATTCACCCTACCAACCATCTAGCCATAAATCTGCTAACATGCTCTGAACTCACCATGCATCTCACTCCTCTGCCTTTATACGTGTTGCTTCTTCCTGGCACACTTTTCCACCTGTCTCCCTCCCCCTGACAAACCATAGCAGAGCTTAATCCCACTTCTCTGGAAAGCTTCCTGCTGCCCACCACCACAGGCTGGGTTAGATGCTTCTTCTTGAGGTCTCTGCAGACAGCCTCCTGGACTCTGCACCCACATTCCCAGGGTTGCATGTACCCAGGCCACGGTGTGCGTGATGTTCCCGGGAGTCAGACCATCAGGGGCCCTGCCCTGGGTACCCAGCATGCTGCTGTGATCACCCTCAGTGATATCAGCACCATTCTTTTATATGCTGATCTTCCCACCACCATCCCATCCTGCAAATTACACACCATCAGACTGTGTCTTCTGTTTCCAGGATGGA
Organism: Manis javanica; assembly: GCF_040802235.1. NCBI lineage: Eukaryota > Metazoa > Chordata > Mammalia > Pholidota > Manidae > Manis > Manis javanica. Next base: position 69,951,635 of record NC_133162.1, read on the forward strand.
ATACAGTGCTTGGCACCAAATAGTTGCTGAATAATATTTATTACATGAATGAATCAAAGAGGGAAGGAAGGAGGAGGGATGCACAGAGACATACACCAGGGGCATTAAAGGCCACTGTCCCTTTATCACCGAGGTCTCACTGCTTGCCCAACTCCCTTTGCCCCTTCTCAGGTGGCAGAAAAGGTCATGATACTGGTGACTGATGCCAACGATGAGGCGCCCAGGTTCATCCAGGAGCCCTATGTTGTTCAGGTCCCTGAGGTGAGTGAGGGACCCATAGACAGAACCCATGTGCTCCACCCCAGATCCCTGTCCTCCTCTGGGGCCACTCTGTCTCCTGGCCAAGGGGACCCGGCAGGGGAGTGAAAAGCGCCCCTGTATTGCTCACAGCCCTCTGGAGAGCCTGCCCCTCCCTGCTCTTTCTCTGTTGCCATATTTTCACACATTCAATCTTATTCCAAAGGAATGTTTGTTTACCATTTTCCACTATAATCATAATGCATGTTTATTCTGGAAATGTAAAATATGCAGAAAAGTAGAAAAAAAAGTTTTAAAAATAACCCTCAATCCCTCGCTTGAGACATTTGTTATAGTTTGGTGTTTCTTCCTGGTCACTTTTATGATTATTGGATTTGTTTTCCATTTGTTTTACATAGTTGTGACTACATTAATCATAGGCCTTCTGTACACTGTTTTTAATACTTAATTTATAATGTTAGCATTTTCCTTAATAACTGTAAAATTTGGGTAACTATCATTTTAATAGTTTCCATTTAGTGCATATTCCATCATTTACTGACCTGTTCCTTTATGTTTGGATATTTAAGATGTTTTACATTTTTGTTGTCATAAATAAATAGCAAATTCTGAACATGAAAGTTCCTTTTCTCTAATTAAGATGATTTTCTTATGATACAGTCCAAGATCAGAAATTATTAGGTCATAAGCATAAATGAGATGAGGTGTTTGTGTATTGCTTTTCCAGAATGGCACCTATTTCATTTCCCCTGCAGAGATATGGGAGGGAGGGGTTGTCTCCCCATCCCTAACCAACACAGGACACTCAAATTTTTTACTGTTTGCTAATTCAGTAGGAGAAGTATTTTATTCTGGCTCCAAGTTGTGTGCATGTGATCTCCGGTGATGCTGAATATGTCTGTGTTTATTAACTGTTTTCTCATTCCATATTTAACTTTATCTATTTGGAGTTCATTTCTCTCACTCTGTCCTTGAGGCCATCCTCAGGGGACATGTCCATGTGCTCCTCCTTCCCTGCACCCATGCTGACTGGTGTGTCTCCTGTGCTGCCCCTTCCCCAGCTGGGTGCTCTTTGGGTGAATCCCCACCTTTCCATCTCTTTTTAGCCCTCCATTTCCCTGCCTCTATATTTCCATGGCCGCCCCTGAATCCCAGTTCCCTGAGCATTCTGCCACTACCCCAGGACTGACCCCTGTGGCTGTTACCCCTCAGGACACACCTGCTGGGAGCAGCATCATTAAGGTCCATGCAGTGGACAAGGACACAGGTTCTGGAGGAAGTGTCACCTACTTCCTGCAGGTAAGGCAGGGCACACAGGACAGAACCAGAGGCCTGGGCTAGAGGGGATACCTGCATGGCCCCTGCCTTGTCATCAAGGCCCTCAGGTTAACACCTCTACCTATTCCCAAAGGTTGACAGAGGAGCCACAACAGATGCACAGGGGTGGGATGGTTAGGTGGAGACGTGAGAAGCTATCTTCTCCTGATGGACCCATCCTGGATCCCTTCAGCTGGCCTGCATACTGCCCCATAGATCTCCAGGATCCCCAGCTTTCTACCCCCAACCCCTTCCCCAGGAGGAAGCCTAGGCGCTTTGTACCCACACAGGGTAGAAGAAACCTATCTGGGCCTAGAATTGTCAATAGGAAACAGGGCAGAAGGGGTGACTCTCAGAAGGAGCACAGGTGTGACATCCCCTACCCCACACCCCATGCCACCTTGTCACAGGCAGAGACCCCCTGCCCCTCCTGCTTCTTCCAGGACCCATCAGGAGCCAGCTGTCCTCCTTCACTCATCTGCTGTTTCGGCAGCTGCACCTTACTCTTCACATTTGGTCACTTGCTCTCACTATTTTCAAGGCAGTACAGCCAGTGGCTAAGAACTCAGGTTCTGGTGCCATCCCCTGGGCTCCACATACTGGAGAGATCCCACCACTTCCCACTGGTGAGCCTCTTCAACCTGTTGTCTAATTTTCCCAGCTCAGTTTCCTCTCATGTAAGATGGGAGAATAAAAGCACATCCTCATGGATGGTTGAGGATTAAATACATGTAAAGCTCTGAAAACAGCTCCTGACTCAGTAATCCGTCTTCAGGTTGAGGATCATCTCCTGTCCCTCCACCCACCACATCCCACCCCAGGCACTGCCTGGACTGGCCCACAGTCACTTGGTGGGGTTTGAAGTCCTTGGGGGCTTTCTTTAACACTATCGCTTTTAGGTTCTTGAACTCTAGGTTAGAACACTCGCTGACCTTTCTACCTGTTGGAACCTCCAGGCCAGAGCTTAGCCCAAAGTTGGGCCTGGTTTTCTAGCTGAGAAGCAGAAAAGCTGAGGCCCTGCTGGAGGGGCCTGAGGGTGTGGCCATGGATGCCAGAGTCTTAGGCAGAGGGGCCCTGGGGGCTATGCCCTGAAGTTTGAACCTCAGCCCTGGGGCCAGAATTCTTGTGATAGAGGACAGAGAACACCCCTTTCCATAATCAGAGGGGGCAGTCCTGGGGCCAGCCGGGTCCTTCCCTGAGGCCCAGCCTGCTTCCGGCTCTTCCAGAGCAAGGACTCCGCCACGTTTGCCATGGACCACCACAGCGGCGTGCTGCGCCTCCGGGCTGGGAGCGCTCTGGACTATGAGAAAGCCCGGACCCACTTCCTCACAGTGGTTGCCAAGGTAAAGAGAGGGAGGAATGGGGAGCATCCAGTCTTTCCCTGGCCTTTGTTAGGGGAAGCTGCCCCTGGATTGGGACTGAATTGGGCCCTGCAATGGAAAGGGGGCAGTTTGCAGAGCAGAAGGAGTGCTAGGGGTGGGGCTGCTCAGAACCTCCTTTGAGTGGGTCCTGCCCTCAAGGGAGGCTGGTGTCTGTAGACTGGAGAAGACATATTCCCTCCTGGGAGAGGGCAAACGTCCCCACGAGACTGACAGGCCGGGATCCCCCCTGCAGAACCAGGTGGCCTGGAGACTCGCACCCCCTCACATGCCCTGTACCCTGGCCTCTGGGCACCTCCAACCCTCTGCCCGGGCTCGCCCACCCACCTCTTCTCTGTGGGATCAGTTACCCTCTCTGAGCCTCAGTTTCCTTGTCTTCCCACCTCTGAGGCTGAACTAAGCTCCTGGTGTTTCTGAAGTGCACGATGTGGGGCAGCAACTCTGCAGGCTCCGCCACAGTGGCCGCTCTTCCCCCAGGATGGGAAACCCCAGCATCTGGCTAGGCCCGGAGGTATTTTCTTTCCCAGGAAAAGAAAGGCCCTTGCTGGTCGCATACTGGCTGCAGTCCATCCCACTCCAGCCTGTATTGTGAGCCATTTCTCGGAGAGGTCTGGGCCCAGGGGGCACACACTGCACTCACCCCGCTCAGGCGGAGGCCCAAGGCATGCTCTGAGTAGGGCCTCAGGAGGTGTCTGATGCTTAGCTCCTGGCTGAGAGGGCAATTTGGCTCTGATTCCCTCCTCTGCCACGCGTCAGACATGATTTCTCTGGAGAGAAAACTAGCCTCATTTCCAAAGGAACACTTGTAGGCACCTACCAGGCACTGACTGAAGACTTCCATGCATCATGTCATTAACTTTCCCAGTATTCCTAGGAGACACAGTTAGCTCCAGGTGACACAGGAGCAAACAGAACTCAGAGATGGCAGCTGGCCTCTGGGCCAGTAAACGGCAGGAGCCAGCTCCACTGGAGTCTGTCTGGCTCCAGAGTCCAACCTCTCTTCACTCTCTGATTCTTCCCCAGGACGGTGGAGGGAGGCTGCGAGGGACTGACGTGGTGTTCTCAGCCACCACCACAGTCACAGTCAACGTGGGGGATGTGCAGGACATGGCCCCTCTCTTCGTGGGCACACCCTACTATGGCTATGTGTATGAGGACACCTTCCCGGTGGGTGCCCACAGCTGTGGGATCCCCCTACTGGGGACAAGTGGGCTTGGCCTCAAGTGGCCCTCCTCACTTGGAGACTGTAGGACATGTGGGTCCCAGGGGGCCAGGGATACACATGTTTGGAGTTGAGAGGCTGGGTCCCTCCAAGAGGTGGCAAATCTCCCTTAGACAAGTATTCCAGCCACAAACAGGTCCTTTTGCTGGTGGAAGTGTAGGAAGAAGCCAGGTGTTGGTGTGTGGGTGCCTCCTAGGCGCCAAGACTGTGCCAGGCATTTATTCACTCGTTCATTCTCACCCAGCCCAGCCTCAAATGTCAGCCCTTCAAAAGGGCTGAGATAGTGGCTTGCAGCTGGCCCATGGCCTTGGTTCCAGTGAGGTCTTTCCTGCTCCTAGCCAGGGGATGGGATTCCTCTGTGCCTCCCCAGCTCCAAGCCTATAGCCTGGGATCCCTCAGACTAGTAGCTCTTCTCTCACAGTTTGCTGCCAACCCACCCCAACCCTTGTCAGGCACAGGCCCAGCTGGGAGGCCAGACTGTTTCCCTCCCCAACAGTGCAGTCGCCATCCTGGGTATTTCAGCTCTGTACCTCTCAGGGAAGGTCCCACGACACAACCAGGCAGCAGAGGCCTGGCCTTCTGTCTACCTCTGAGGCCTCCCCATCCTCTATGTACCATCCCTGTGCACCACTCTGCCCTAACCCTCGGCCCGAAGCAGCCCAGGCACCATTTTCCCTGACATCTTTGGTTGAGGCAGGGTGACCTCCACTGCTCCCACACCATGCACACCCCTCCTCCCCGAGCATGCCCCTCCTTGGGCTGCACCATGTATTTATGCATTTATTTGCACCCCCAGCCAGACCATGAGCTCCCTGACAGAGCCAGAGCTCACACGGCTACAGCACAGGAACTCTCTGTGGAATTGAATTGCATTCTCAATTTTCACCTCACTGGTTTCTAATTATTCCCAACTTCATAAAACAATGAAAACACTGAGGAAGTCCTCTGCTGGGCCCAAGCTAAGACGCCACCTCACCAGGAGTGGGCAGTCAGTGGTGGAGGCAAGCACAGAGCGCTGGAGAGTGACATGCTGGCCTGCCCTGTTGGGGACCACAGGACGGGACAGCAGGGCCCAGGCTGTCCTGCTGAGGAGCGAGGGGCAAAAAGAGATGCTGAAGGGAGGGGCAGCACCTGGACAGTCTGGAAGCAGCCCTGAGTGTGGGCATGCAAGGGAGAAGGTCTGAGTGAGGAGCTTAGAAGGGGCACAGGCCCGGGGGGAGCAGGGCTGCTCTAGTTGTGGCACCACAGGTCCACAGGATAAAGTCTAGCTCCTGGACTTGGTACTGGAACTCTCTGTGCCCAGCTGTCCCTCCCCTCCCCTCAGTGTACCTCTGAAGGTAAAAGGTCAGTGAGGGAGTGGGAGTGATGCTGGAGGGCTGGGGCAGCAGGGGTGCAGGCTGAGTGTGGCGTGTGGGAAAGGAGACTAGGACATATGGGGAGGAGACCTAGGCAGGAGGCCTGGCTCTTTTCTTGGGCAGAGACAGCATCTCCCTTTGTGTTGGGGGCAGTGTCTGGGGAGGGGGGAGCCTCAGCAGCATCCATCAGCCTCAGACAGCTGCTTTCATTTTCCCCAGGGCTCAGAGGTACTGACTGTGGTTGCCATGGATGGAGATCGGGGCAAACCCAACCACATTCTCTACAGCCTTGTGAATGGTGAGTCTGGGGCAGCTTTGGGGATAGGCTTATCGCTGGGCTGCAGCCTCTGGGTCCCAGAGGGCCAGGGATACACGTGTCTGAAGTGAAGAGGCTGGGTCCCTTCAAGAGGCAGCAAGTCTCCCTTAGACAAGTACTCCAGCCCTGCTTGTCATTATGTCCAGCAACAGGGGGGAAGCATCAAGGGGCAGGATTGAGGGTGCCACCGGTGGTGCCCGTGCCTGTTCCCTTCACCCTAGACATATGCTCCTTGATGGGAAGGGGTGACAGCATTTCTCATACTCCTTAAATTGCTGTTGCTTTGGCCTAGACACACAGCTGAATTAAATGAATTAAGTGCAACGATATACAGCATTTCCCTAATACTGGCCCTGTTTAAGGACAAGAAAACTGAGGCTCAGAGAAACTAAATGGGCAACCCAAGCTCCCATGGGGTTTGGACCTAGGACTGCTGGCTCTAAGTGTGTGCTCTTTCCACAGCCCAGCAGCTGCACACGCTCTTCAGCCCTCAGTAGCTGGTCCCTGTGAGCCAGGCCTCTCTGTTAGACCATAATGTCTAGGGCATGATCCCAGCATGCACTTGTCCACATTCTCTCAGACCCCGTGGCTTCCCCCAACCACATTCTGAGAATGTGTCTGGTGCACACGCGGCCTTCAGAGGCTCACACATGCACGGACACACTCACCGTCACCCGCAGGCTCCTTTCCCAGGGCGCACCGACCCTTGACTGCCTTCCATCCCTTCCACCCCTGAACCACGTACAGTTACTGAACGCCTACCCCTCCCCATCTCCTCTCTCTCCTGCTCTCCCTCCTCACCCTCTTTCATCTCCCTCTCTCCTCTTTCTTCCCCCCCTCCCCCTTCTCTTTTCTCATCTCTCTCCCCTTCCATATCTCCCTCTCTCTGTGTCTTTCTTTCCCCCTTTCTCCTTCCATCACAAGCACATGTGTGTGTGTGTGCACACACTAGGCATGCGAGAAGCAAAGTACTGTGGAACCTGGGAGCCAGACAGAAGTGAGTTTAAGTCCCAGCTCTGCACTCACTGTGCAACTTTACAGAAGTTACTTAACCCCGCCAACACTCAGTTTCCTTACTGGCAAGACACAGATAATAGAATTACATCCTATAGCAGAGACTTCAGTGAGATAATGCAAAGGAACATATGGCACCCTACCCAGAGCGGCTCCCCTCATCCCCTTGTGGCCACACGTGGAACTGCAGGGTGCATTTCTTGACAGGGAGTGATGGAGCCTTTGAAATTAATGCGACGTCTGGAGCCATCTCCATCACCCAGAGCCCTGTCCAGCTCCGGAGAGATGTGTATGAGCTGCATGTACAGGTACCCTGCCTCTAGCTTGGCCTTCCCCACTTGGGAGGGAATGAGATCACCCAGAGGATGGCTGTGCGGAGAGAGGAGCCATTGGCCAGGAACACAGCTCTGGGAGCTTCCAGGGCTAGGAGTGAGAAGGAGGGGGACACAGGTGACGGAGACCCAGGAGAGATCAGTGAGGTGGGGAGGAACCTGCAGAAAGTGGAGTCTCATTCGCCAAGGGAACAGAGCACTCGTGAAGGTGAAAGAGGTGACAGTGCTGCCTGCATCTTGGAAACCAGTGTGTGGTATCCAAGTTGGGGATGAGCTGAGAGTTGAGTGGAAAGTAGGAAATAGAGACAGCAGATATAGGCTTCTGAGAAGGGAAAGTGAGGACAGCAGCTAGGGTGTGACAGAGTAGCATCCGGAGAATGTAATTGTAGGATAGGTAAGAGCATAGCATGCCTACAGAGCAAGCGGAAGGAGGCCTGGAAGGGGTTCATATGATATGTGTCATGTGGTACATGCACTGCCTATGAATTCTCGGCCCTGACTCGCAGCCTGCATTCATTCTCTGTTGCTGCATCTCCACATCTCCCCTCCCTGCAGCCGCCCCCCCACCACTGACTGGCCAAATGGACATAGGAACAGAATGTGGCAGAACTGGAATTTGAAACCAAGAAAGGGAGGCAGTGTGGTGAGATGGAGACAGCCCTGATTCAGGAATCAGATGCCTGAGTGCCTCCAATTCCAGCTCTGCTCCTCACTAGCTGTATGACTCTAGTGACTGCTTCGCCCCTCTGTGCCTCACCTGCAAAAGAGGGTTAGTAAGAGCATGGTATTAGTTTCTTGTGGCTGTTGTCACATATTACCATAAACATAATGTCTGAAAACAACACACATCCCCTTTGCCATATTCTGTCAGAAGCAAGTTGTTAGGCCAGGGCACACATAAGGAAAGGGAATTGCACAAGAGCACAAACTTCCAGAGGTGGGGATCACTGGGGCCATCTTGGAGATGGCCTGTCACACAGCCCTAGCCACCTATCCCCACTGCAGGTAACTGAGGTCAGTCCTGCAGGGAGCCCAGCTGCCCAGGCCACAGTCCCAGTCATCATCAGAATCGTAGACCTCAACAACCATCCGCCTACATTCTATGGAGAGAGTGGACCCCAGAACAGATTTGAGCTGTCCATGTATGAGCACCCACCTCAGGGGGAGATCCTGCGGGGCCTCAAGATCACTGTCAACGACTCAGACCAGGTGTGTGGTCCTGCTTTCCCCTCTGTCTTCTGAGGTCCCAAGGCTGGGTCTGCATAGCCTTCACTGTATGTCCCAGACCTGCTGGGTCACTAATGAATGACACAAGGGGGTATAACCAAGAGCAGGGTGGAAGACTGTCTGCTTGGCCTAAAAACATTCACAATCAATTAAAAAGTAAAACATCAGTCAAGCTAAAGCTCTCCTGCCCCTGATCTGCCAGAGAGGCACATGTGAATGTGTCCTGTCACCTCTGTGCCCAGCGCAGGACCAGGCCATGTGTGTTTGCTCCCTTGCTGAGGGCTACCTAGCCTGCTTAGTCTTCCTGATCCTGGACTGCCTGGCCTATAGAAAGAAGCGATAGTTCTTCTCAGGGTTAAGGACATATGAAGGCTCCTCGCTTAGTGGCGTGGGCTACATAATGAGTTTCTACTCTCATTCATCGTGTTTCCTCTCTCCAAACAATGTTGCCCAGGGAGCCAATGCCAAATTCAACCTGAGGTTGGTGGGGCCCGGGGGTATCTTCCGAGTGGTCCCGCTTACAGTCCTGAATGAAGCCCAAGTCACCATCATTGTGGAGAACTCGGCCGCAATTGACTTTGAAAAGTTCAAAGTGTTAACCTTCAAGGTAGGTAGTGCTTTGCACTTCCCAGAATGGGGGGGTCCCAGCAGCCCCTGGATTCATTCCCAGAGGCCCCTTGTCAGCCCCTACCCCTCCCTGGCCTCTTTTCTTCTCAGTCCCTTTGCCTCGCCTGCTTCAATTCTCCCCAGAATGCAAGGAAGAGTCAAAGGAAAACTTGAATATAATGTTCCTTGTTAATAGATTAAGAAGGAAAAACGATTTGATTATCAAGATTGATGTTTTTTATATGAATTTGACATCAATCACTTATTCTGATAAAGTAACAGAAGATGGAAAAAATAAATACTTTGTTGATATTATTTAAATGATTATTGTTATTTATAACTCTACACATATGCACATCTATGGCCAGCATTGTGCTTAAAGGTGAAATTCTAAAAGCATTCTATGCAATCAAGACCAAAACATGGATGCTTGCTATCACCACTGTTATTTAACACTATTCCTGGAATAATGTTACTCCTGGATAAAGAAAGGAAAGAAGAGGCAAAAACGTTAGAAAGGAAGAGTCAAAATTATCATTATTTGTAGATAATATGTTTGTTTGCTTAAGAAAACCTAAGAGAAATGATCAAAAACTGTTAGAGACACAGGAAAGTTGCTAACACGGTTGATTACAAAGTTAATACACAAAATCTAATAGTTTTCCTACATACAAAAAATAGCATTCAGAATGATGGAATGCAGAATTCTCTTTTACAATGATGACTAAAAGTAAAATTCCTAGGAATTACGATAACAAGAAATATACAGTAAGTGACAAAAAATGTAAACAAAGGAATATAAAGAAGGCACGAAATGGAAAGGCTCTTCTTGTTAAGACATGCATATTTTCATTAAATTAATAAAGAATCCAGTGCCATCTCAATAAGTCTTACTTAAAATTTCCCTTGGGGAGGTGGTGAGGGGGCTTGACACAATTACATTGGATTTTATCTGAAAAAATAAACCTCTAAGAATAGTCAGGAAAATTCAGGGAGGGAAATGAGGCAGGAACTTGTTCTGATAAATATTTAATTATATTATGAAGCAAAATAATTTTTTAAATTGGAACTAATAAGTAATATGCAAATCATTGAAACAAAAGAAATTGGCCCAAATCGACTATAAGAACTCCAAGAAAGCAGGCATTGCAGGTTGGTGGGGGGAGATGATGTAATGCCTTCCAGGTGGTCCTGGTAGCTGGCAGCAGGAATTGCTGGCTGGCAGCTGAGAGTAAGGACTGGAGACAAGGCCAGCGGGTACTGGGCCAGTGCTGAGGCAGGAAGCAGGAAGGCTCTCGGCAGGGGACCGCCACCCAGACAGGTCCTCCTCTGCTCCCTTCCCCAGCTCCTGGCCGTTGAAGTGAACACCCCAGAGAAGTTCAGCTCCACAGCGGATGTTGTGATCCAGCTCCTGGACACCAACGACAATGTCCCCAAGTTCACCTCCCACTACTACATTGCCAGGATACCCGAGAATGCCCCGGGCGGCTCCAACGTGGTGGCTGTCACGGTGAGCTGGGGACTGGCCCAGGGGCTGGGGGTGGGATGGGGCCCCCACTGCGGGGGTGCCTGATGAAGTCAGACAAACCTGGGTTCTAGTTTGAATCTCAAAGCCTACATTCACTACCTATGTCCTTGGACAAGCTCCTGTCCTCTCTGAGCCTCAGTTTCTTCTATACAAAGGAGATGACACCTCACACTGAAGGAGGACATTAGTGTAAACCCTAGTTCAGGGCATGGGGCTCATCTTTTCCTTCCTCTTTTACAAAGGAGGAATAAATGCCTTCCAGATCTAAACCTTTTGGTTCCCCAACACTTGAGATCCCCTGGGTGGAAAATCTAGAGCAAACCTCTAGATCAGATTCTACCCAGCTGGGCAAACCCCAAGCCCCACAGTGTGCCATGGAAGCAGCCCTCAGACACAGGAGCTGCCCACGTGCCTTGGCAAAGGGGCAGGTGCCACTGCGAGCTTTCTCTCTTCCAGGCTGTGGATCCAGACACAGGTCCCTGGGGCGAAGTCAAATACTCCATCTATGGGTCTGGGGCAGACCTGTGAGTAGATCCAGAATCCCAGACAGAGCCTTGGGCAAGGGATTTGGGAGTCTAAGGGTGGAGGTGCTGAAGGTAGGAGGAACTTGGAAAGGAATGGGGGGGGCAAGGAATGGAGGGAAGTAGTGGAGAGCCTGAGGCAGAGGTGTGGGGACACATGCAGCTCAGATGCTGGGATCCAAGGGACCCTGCAATGAAGGGTGGTCATCGCAGCCCTGTGCTGGAGCTCCTGGCCTCAGAAGCCAGGCAAGGGGTGCTGAGCTAAGGACGGGCTAGGGAAGGGCAGGCTGTGGCAGGAGATACACACAGATTGTAATGCCTTGTGATCCTCAGCTCTAGGAACCATTAGATGTGTGCATGCCATTCACTGGTTTGTCTATTCTAATACAAATAATTTAATCCTTCCTTACTATCTTTGAAGACAAAAGTACTTTCAAAACTTTCTGACGGGTCTTCATAATGTTCCAGATATTTCTGCTGTAAGCACAACTTTAGGAATTATAGGAGAGAGTTTATGTTAAGTTCCAAAAACCTATTAAAGATAACTTATTATTTTAAAATAATGATTATATTAAATTCAAAAAGAAAAAAACTGCAGAGTGTGCTTGCTAGAATAGCCAAGTAGAGTTTACAAAGGTGTTTTTGTAAGGGCTGTGACTCAGTTGTTAAATTCAGTGTTGATAGATGGGCAAGTAGATGGTTGGTCCTGCTTCCCCAATCAGACTGCAAGGATGGGGAAAGGAGCACGGGAACACTTTGGAGAAGATGCATATGCATTACTGCCACCTCCTGGAGGCAGCTCTTTACTGCAGGCTTCTGCATGTGTACGTGCATGTGCACCGTGCCCGCACTCTCTGTGCCCACAGCTTCCTGATCCACCCATCCACTGGGATCATCTACACCCAGCCCTGGGCCAACCTGGATGCTGAGACTACTGCCAGGTACAACTTCTATGTGAAGGCAGAAGATATGGAGGGCAGGTACAGCCTGGCTGAGGTGTTCATCACTCTGCTGGACATCAATGACCACTACCCCCAGTTTGGAAAGAGCATCCAGGAGAAGACAATGGTGCTGGGCACCCCAGTGAAAATTGAGGTGGGCTTTGAAAGCAGCCAAGCTCCCCTGAAAGCTTTGTTCCAGCAGCTGCAAGAGACATTGTGGCATAAGAATTTATTTTAAAATAAAGTTCATTAGATTTTCATTATGGGTGGGTTTTTAAGATACTTGCTGTAAACCCATCCCTACCTCAACCCAGAAATAACCTGTGAGATACCTTTGATTATGGAGGGCCTTGTCAAAGTGGAAATCGAATAGATACTTTACAAAATAAAAAATTGAGGCTCAGGTGGAGGGTTCGGCTCACCTTAGTTCACATGGCTGGTCTGCCTGCTGTCAAAGTCATGCTTTCCCACTGCACTACACTGTCTCCACAGTGTGGAAACTATATGACTCTGAAACCCAATAAACTTAACTTCTACCTGTCTGTCCTTAGACAAGTCATTTGGTGTCCAAGTTTTTGTTTTTTTAACAATACCTACTACTTAGATGTACTCTGAGAGGGGAATCGTGTGTCCGAGCCTAGCTTAGACCCTGGTTCATTCAATTTCTCTCCCACCTCCAGTCCACTCAAAATAGGATCAGGACTATTTTCCATCAACCCAGCATGGCCCCATGACATGTTGGTTTAGCCAGGGTACACAAGTATTGTCTGTCCCTGTGCACAGGCCACAGACCAGGATGCAGAGGAGCCCAACAACCTGGTGGACTATTCCATTACCCACGCAGAACCAGCCAATGTGTTCGACATCGATGCACACACAGGGGAAATCCGGCTCAAGAACTCCATCCACTCCCTGGATGCCCTGCGCAACATCACATCCAACAGAGATGCCACATGGTCCCTAGAGGTGCAGGCCAAGGACCGCGGCTTCCCATCCTTCAGCACCACAGCCTTACTCAAGATTGACATCACAGACACTGAGGTGGGTACAAAGCCTAGATTGGGAAGAGGGTCAGAGACCAGCTCAGGCCTTGCTGCAAAGTGGCCAGAAGGAGAGAGTGTCTCCAGCCTTCCTCCAAAATACACTCAATGCTGGCAAAGGCTGCAGGGGCCATCAAACACATAGGCTTTGGAATCATGTTAAAATCCTACTTTCAACATTCATTAATGGTATGACTTCAGGCTTTGCTAAGCCTCCACTTCCTTTCCTGTAAAATGGGAACAGTGATCCTCCTTCAGGTGGGTGTTGAAAGCCAGAGTGCAATTACTATGTGCATGTGCAGTTCTTAGCTCAGAACCTGGCAGCGAGTCATCACTGACGGAGTTCCTGATGCAGTCTGGCCAACAAGGCCCTCCATAATCAAAGGTAGGCAATTTCTTACTCTCTCCAGACCAGAGTTCATCTAAGGCAGGAGCTGCTAATCTGAAAGAGATTGTTTGCATCACACTCTATGTGCATTTTTCTGGAGAGCTGAGCTGTCACATTTTCTCTTTGTGAGTTTTTCCTGGAATTAAGCCCATAGTGCTCAACAGATTCTTAAGGGATGCCTGACCCCCAGAAAGTTTAAAAACCATCAGGCTTGAGGGAACTCACAGCCCTGCACTGCCCTCCTTCAGGGACCAGGCAGGAGCAGCTGAAGGCTGCTTGTGGAGCAAGGGGAGCAAGTTTCCCCATGTGGAGCAAGGGGCTGGCTCTCTCTTCCAGATGCTGTCCCGAAGCCCCATGGCCGCCTTCCTGATGCAGACCAAGGACAACCCCATGAAGGCTGTGGGCGTGCTGGCAGGCATCGTAGCCAGCATCGTGGCCATAACCGTCCTCATCTCCACCGCCACCTTCTGGCGCAACAAGAAGTCCAACAAGGTCCTGCCAGTGCGACGTGTGCTCCGCAAGCGGCCCAGCCCTGCACCCCGCGCCGTCCGCATTGAGTGGCTCAAGCTCAGGAGGACCAGGGCTACTAACAAGTTTGAGCTCAGGGAGGAGCCTCCCCATGAGAACTGCAACAAACACAGCTCAGGAGGCACCATGCCCCCAGCCCCGGCTCCCCCTCCGCCCACCAGAATGGCGCCCAGCACCGGCGTGACCCTCTGGACTGTGCCTACAGTCTCAGGCTCACTCACCCTTCAGCAACCCCGGTGGCCACCCAAACCCAAGGCCTTGGGGAGCCCCAGCCAGTCAGCTCTGGTCTCGGAGCTCAGGCAGAAGTTTGAGAAGAAGCATGGAGATGAGAAGGCTTACTTCTAAAGTGTGTCCTGTGGCCCCTCTCTTCCCCCCCAACAACCACCCTGTTGGCTTGGGCCATGCTCCCCACTACCTGCTCCTTATGGTCACTCCTGTCTTGCACAATGGTGTAACACCCATATCCAAGGCTCTGGACAGCACCTTGGGCAAGGGATTTCTCTGGTTACGGGATGCAGTTGGCAAACGCTTCCCCATCACCTACATCCTTGGCACAACTGTGGGGTTCCCCATTCCTCAGAGGCTGGAAACAGACAAAGAGCTAGCTCTATGTGTCTTCTACTTACCAAGCCCAGACTTAACAGTCCCTTGGGTACCCCTGGGGCCTCAGCATCCTTAGTCAAGGAGCAGAGCCCGAGCCACATGTGATAAGGCCTCCTAGGTTATGAATCATAAAGTCTCTGGCTAAGAGCAGGAGCAGGAAAGGTTGGTTTAGTCCTGGCTGAGGCTGGAGATCAGCGAACCTTGCAGGCTGTAGGAGAGCAAATACATCAGGGGAGGGCAAAGATGCACTGAAAACTCAGCTGACTGGGACTGTGCCTGAAAGCCATCGGGAAGAGGGATGCTGGTGTCCGGGCAGAGACTTTGGTCCCCTGCTGTGCTCACATGGAACCAGGAGCACAGAGGTCCAAGATGACGATGCAAGGATGACAGCAGATGGCCTCAGCCAGGGCTGCCATGGGCCCAGAAATCTCCAAGCTGGAGCCACAGTGGTAGCCCTAGAAGTTTCCAGAAGAGCATCAAGGCCCCCCTCTAGGAAGCTGTCCCACCAGAAGTCCTTGAAGTGACAGTGAAGGGCTGAGGTCTGAGGAGACTTCCATTTTTATCTGGCTCTTCTGCTCACATGGCATAAGCTTGGGAAAGCTGTTCAAATCCCCTGACCACTCTCTTCTTCATCTGTAAAATGAAAAGAGTAAGTCCTGGCTGCCTCACTCACAGGCCTAAGGTGAGGATTGAAATACTATGTGATGATGAGGGCTTTAGCCAAGCACAAAGCAGCGCAAATGTGAAGTATTTTTCTGCAGCCCCGTTCTCTGGGGTGCAGCTCTTCCACAAAGTATTAGGAGCCTCTCATCTACTCTGCCATGCACCCCAAGGGGGCACTGTGCTGCATTTGGGTCTGGCCCACATCCCGGGCAGACAGAGCTGGACGAGGGCGTTGCCCTAGACACACGCCTCCCTTTGCGTTCTCCACCACAGACCCAGTGTGGCCGACCACCGCCAGAGACCCTGGCCGACCACCGCCAGAGAGTACCAGAGCTAAGCAGCACATCCAGACCAAACCTCCCTTTTGCCAAGAGGATAAAAACACATTCCCAAGAGAGGAGGGGTTGCCTGAGGCCATACAGCGGGTTGGTAGCAGGACCTGGTCCAAAGGCTCCCCACCCCCAGGGGATTTCCCTTTATTCAGGCACACCTCTTTCAGCTTGTGACAACCTCCCCAAGGAGAGGAGACATGCAGGCCTCTATGATTACTCCAAGGAGTCCTCCCCGGCTCTAAGGAAACCTGCTGTGTGAGGAAATCTGGATATGTACAGAGAGAAAGGAGAGCAGATCTTCATATTTCCCACCATTCACTTACAACTCCTCTAGAATATGAGGGTGATTTTATTTTGACAAATTGTATGCATGTATGGTTTCTTGATTTCTAAGTCTGAGTTTTGAGGTTACTCACATATACTGAATATACAGGAACTTTGCACCCTGTGGTTTAGGAGAGGGCTGCCTTGGACCATGTTTGCCCTCCACAGGGAATACAGCATCCTTACAACTTGCATGCAATCAACTTCTTTTGTAAATGATAAAATAAAATCTGTTAACTAAGGGACAACCTGAGCCCCTGCCCCCTGGTTGTGTTCATGTTAACTGACTTGTAGAGACCAGTCTTCCTGACAGCCAAGCTCAGCCTGCTTCCTCGCTCCCTCCTATGGTGGGAGGATCCTTCCCCCAACCTCCAGATCTGACTCTGTGGGAGGCTGAATGTGTCCAAATTGCCATGCATACACCTCTGACTAGCACATTTAGGGCATGTCAGCAGAGTATAGCCCATTAGGGCCTAGACTGGGCTTTTCTCCTGAGCCAGACAAGCCCTAGCAGGGCTGCTTGAGGAAGACTGGGATCTGGATCTAGAACTCATTATTCCCTAACCCAGCCCAGTGAGGGTAGGAATTGGGAAGCCTGGCTGGGCATGAAAGTTGGGAAGCGGTTTTCTCTCCGGAACAGTGGTCATGAAGGCCTCTGGGCTGGAAGCTCAGGCCAGCATCTGGGCCCTGGGAGGGAGGTGGGCTCCTCCACAGGCCCAGGAACTTGAACCAAGGCAGAGGCAATCTTGGAAACTCCACACATGGTCAGATATGGGGAGGTATGGAGAAAGTACCTAGTTGCCAGCATGAGCCAAACTGGGAAAAGGAAGAAAGTACAGCTGAGCCTGAGAGGCCAGCAAACATGGCAGCCCAGGAAGAGAGACCCCAGCCAGTGGGAGTGAGGCCAGGCCAAGCCCCACTGCTCTAGGGAAGGGTGGCTGCCACAGGACTGCTGCCCAGTCACATTGGCACAGCCCTGGACTACATGGTGGCACCATGTCAGCCTCAGGGTGAAGAGCTGGGAGGCAGGGGTGACAGGTGAGTCAGGCTCACTCTCTCCTGGGCCCCCAAGAATGGAAGGACAATCAATACATATGACTCCAAGAAGTCTGCAGAAGAGTGTGCATTTTTTCTTGTGACTGACCTCAGACTTTCTAATTATATGAAATAACATGGTGCTTTACAGCCTGACAGCCCTGAGTCTGAATCCTGGTTCTGCTATTTAAGTGTGACTTTGGGCAAGAGACCAAGGCTTCCTGAGCACCCTTTTCCTCATCAATGAATAATGCCAAAGACCACTGCTATGAAGATGACCAGAGCTAATCTCTGTAAAGCACCTAGCATCAGCTTTGTACCTGCTGATACAAGCTCGGCAGACAGTCATTACTCTTAATTGTACAAGACTACAACTAAGAGGGCATTTGAGAAAGGCTGACAGTCCACATGCAAGAGCACCACATCCTGAAGGAGACGCCTGCTCATCCTACATCCAGGATGTTTCCACGCCCATGGAGCCTTTCCTTTGTACTGGAGAAGAGAGGACAGTAGAAGAGGAGGGAAATATGGGCAGGCAGCTGACCCAGCGTCTGACCTGTGCAGCTCTACAGCCTGTGTTTGAGCATCTTCCCTCCCAGGCAGTTAGGAACTGATGAAACAACCCCAAGAGGACCTGTGAGACTGTACTGAACATCTGTCCAGCAGAGCCCAGCTGCCATAGTGTGGCAAGAGCCGGGGAGGAGCCAGTCCCCTGTTTCTCTAAGGTCTTCAGGAATTTTGCTGCTCTCAGGAACTCGAAGCTTTGAGAGATTCCAGGTCCAGCCTACCTGGTGTGATGTTGGTATTGCTGGCAGGCAGTAATGCTTCTCTGACAGTCTTTAAGGGCTCTGATCATAGGAGGATGAACAGGGAGAATGGGGAGGATGCCCCGTGAGGACTAGGGCTGCCAGACTGGCATGTGGGCATAGGGAGGACCCCTAGGAGCTTCACAGAAATAACCCTGGTGAGGTGGGGGCAGTATTCTGAAGGGCCTAGTTTCTAGAATCAGGTGCGGATGGTTTCAGTGACCATGATTTGATCAATAAAGTAAGTGAGCTTATTTTGTAGCAATAGGCTAATGATCTGGGGACATCTGTATGACACTATGAAATTGTGGAAATGTACCTTTTTAGCTGAATGAGGTCCACTCATTCATTCGTTAATCAATAATTTACTTATTCATTCTCTTAACACGTGTTCTGAATATAGTATATGCACCAGGGATACAGGCTCTAACAAGCCAGAAGAAAAGAAGAAAGAGAAAAAGGACAAAATTCCTCCCTCAAGTTGCCAATAGCAGAAGCCAGAGACTAACAATGGCTTCATTCTAAAGGCAAGTGGCCCTGTTCACAGATGTCTCTGAATGAAGGCACTTGCCTTAAAATTCCATGGTCTAAGCTCTAAATAGATAAAGTTGCCAAGAGCATGACAACTGGATTTAAAACTATAGTATCTTTTAAACATTAATTAAACAGAAGAGAACAAAACATTAACTAAACACAACAAAATTAAACATTAATCAAACAGAATGTGAAAGATATTAGCCTAGATATCATGTCACTATATATGAACCTCAGATACCTTAAATGGTGATAACATTTGTTGAGGGCTTTACTATGTGCTAGGCACAGTTCTGAGAACTTTACATGTAAAAACTGGAGGAGACACCTGCTCATCCTACCTCCAGGATGTCCCCTGCTGTGCTCACATGGAACCAGGAGATCAGGAAAACCCTATGAGGCAGGTACTATTACTATCCCCAGTTTATAAATTAAGGCACAGAAAAATAGAGTAACTTGCCCAATGTTACAAAACCAGTAAAAAACAATCTCAAACTCTAAGCCCAGGACACTTGGGCTCCAGAGTCTATGCCCTTACCCCTCTGGTTATACTATCTAATCAATCTGAGTAATGTGCATCTTTACTCTGTGATTTTTTTCAAAGGGCAGCCTAAGGGTATTAAAATATCAGATCCCAGAAATCCTCTAGACCTTGTTACCTCTCCCCAAATTTCTGTGTTCACAGAAGCAGCTGAACACTGCGCCTGCTCACCGACATGATCCTGAGACTGCTATGCTACACTCCTCTTCCATGGCCCCTTCCCTCCTGCTGTCCCCTCATGCTCACCACGAAGCTTTCTTTGCCAGAAGTGGAGGCCAGAACACCCACTCCTGCCTCGGCGGTAGCGCCAGGCCATTTCATGAAGGCTGCACCCTCCAAGACCCATGGACGGCCTCTGATCCTATGGAAGGAGGCATGCAGAGACCAACAGAAGTACAAGTTCTTGGCTTGCTCCCTCCACTTTCCTTCAAAAGTTATCATGGGAATTTCCTCATGAATGGGTTCTCTATTGCACTGCATTTATGTATGCATTGTTTTGTACACATATGCATACATGAATATATGTAAGAGGGAACGACCACTTCTCCAAGGTTTAATAGGAGGCCTTGAATCATTGACTAGGGGAAAGGAATGGGGATTATATCCTCATTTCTATAACAAAAACATTTGTCATTCTCAGCACTGAAATGCTAGGAATACAGGGCTGAAAACATAAGCCCAAAGCGCACTATCTCAAGGGATTAGGTGGGAATTCAGGATGTGTAGCCTTCTCTTTGTAAATAATAATAATAATAATAATAATAATAGAATCATACAATTTTATGTAGGTTCTTTTCCTTCTGGGTATGGCTCTTGTGACTCTGCTTTCCAACAGTCACTCTGACATGACACGTGAGCCCTGGCTGGCAGCAAGTCTCCTGATCCTCACTGCTGATAGCCCCAGGCTCTTAGGAGCACCGATTGCTCATGGGAACACAGACACCCATAAGCAGACTCTAAACATGAACAAAACTCTCATTGCCCCAAAGGACAGCTCTCCTGAACATCACACTTACAGCATCTCATTGGGAGTTTGCCAATAAAAAGAATAACACTTTCTGAACAATGGGAGACACAGAATACTGCAAACCAGACATTGAGGGGGAGCAATAGAATTAGAACGTCTTTTGCATGCAGTGCCTCCACTGCCTGCTGGGTGGGTGGTGTTGCAAAAGTCATGGTAACTTTCTGGGCTTCAGTTTCTTCAGGAATGCAAAGGGGTAGAATTCTATCTTTCTCCAATGGGATAACACATGTGAAATGTTATATGTAAATGTTACATGTAAGCACGTAAATGTTATAGAGCTATATAGATGGAAAGAGTAGCATTTATTAATTTGCAGCCACTACATATAATTTATACAATTAATTGGATAGGACAAAGCTGCACTGACATCAGATCCATGAAGATAAGAATGTGTCTTGCTCATAATTGCTGGGAACACAGTAGGGGCACAATTAATACTTCTTGAATAAATGGGTCAAGCCAAGTTGAGCTGCCACAGAGGGTTTGGGTAATGGCTAGAGGCCCACACCATTCCCCCTGGCCTGGACTGTTCAGCCACTATCTTCCTTTCCACCATTCTCCTCATCCCTCTCAGCATCTCTGTGTCCTGGGCCATCCTCACAGACAGCTATGTGGTCCCTGCAGGAGCCGTCCCTGTGCTGCGGGACTGCATGAGGGCACCTGAGGGCTTTCCTGCGTAAAGGACAGCAGTGCAGGCCCCACTCCCTGCAGCTGCCAGGAGCCTGGGCTGCCCAGACGTAGGCACCCAGGGGCACTGTGAGCAGCACAGCGCACAGGACCACTGTGACGTGCAGCAGGCGCTCCCGGCCCTCCAGCCCTCCCTGGGCTCTGCCGGTTACAAAGACCACACACTGGCCCTGGTGGGGGGGCTGGCCACCCAGGCTGAGGCATGCCTCATATTTCGTGCCAGGGAGGAGGTCATCCACAGCGTATGTGTTGATTCCAGGGCCCATGTGGACCACCTCCTTCTTGAGGGCTTCATCTGATGCAATATAGAGGGTGAACCACTTCTCCTCAGGGGTGTCGGCCACTGCAAACCACTCCAGCAGGATCCCGTGCACTGTTTGCTTGACAACCCGCAGGTCAATGTAGGTGTTGCCCTCGGAGAGGGACAAAAGAGAATGAGTTGCAGATGGGGCCTGGGCAGGTTGGACGTGGAGGGAGATGACAAGGGTGCTCCTGCCAATGGAGTTGGAGGCCACACAGGTGTAATTGCCCCTGTCTACCAGGTGGGCAGCAGGTATGACCAGCCCTGAAAGAGCAGTATCTTCCGCAGTAGATATGGTCAACACTGGGGGGAGAGAAAAAACAACAGCTCTGATAGACATTTCTCTGATGGACAGCTGGAGAGTGTCCAACAAGGCCAGTTTTTCACCAAAAGGTGGTGGTGACCATTTATTAAGCATGTACTTGGTGCCAGGTGTTTGCCTCTCAACAAAGGAAGTACCCAATTTTTTATACATAGGAAGTTGAAGATTGGAGCAATTAAGCAATTTGCCCATAGCGAGTTTTTTGGAGGTAGCAATAAATCTAGAATCTTGTTCTTCTGTCTGTGGAGATCACATTCTTTCAATTACACTAGATGTTTCTATCAAACTACCTTGGCCTTTCTGAAATAAGACCATGGATTCCAGGAGATCTCTCAAAACTGTGTGATTGTGCAATATTATTGTGAGCTTCAAGAAGTGCCATTTTACCTCCCAGATGTGGAGGGTCTCAGAGCCTGCAACTAAATGTTTGGGTTCTATCCCTTACTAAGTATATGGTCTTGGACAAGTTTCTTAGATTCTCTTGGCCTCAATTTTTTCATCAGTCAAATGGGATGACAACAGTACTCATTGTAAGTTTGATAGTAAGTGCTCAGTGTTAGGTGTTATTACTGAGATAATATAGATAACATGATACCAAAGAGACTGACTATAAAGCATCATAAGGACAACATCTGAATGTATTTCATTGTTCTTAAATAGGCTACAACAATAAAATCTGTATTTCTCCTTCATTTTTATTTAACCTCGAGCCAGTAAGGTGTGATCAAAATGATAGAAAAAAGTCAAATTTGCATTAATTAGGTATTTTTTTATCATCCAGAGGTTTGTCACCATGCATAGCAAATATCTGGGTGACTGGCTGTATTTCTCAAGTTTTACAAAGATATTTCTAGCTCTTTTCTAGACAGCTTCACAGTACCCATAGGGAAGCCATGCCTGGCTTCGTGTCCCAACCGTGAGGGATGGCATTAAAGGTGATTCCATATAGAGATAAGATATGAAAGCAGAGCACAGATATCCATGGAGTGAAAGGCAGGTTTGAATCCTACTCGTGGTGCCCATGGAAGTCATTTCCACTCCCTGGGTCCCAATATTACAACTTCAGGCCAGTAAGTTCTGATCAACACAGTGCTGGGAAGCATAAAATTCAATTGATATCCAGGACTTCCCAACCACGACTGCTGGTAAGAATTAGCTGGTTGGGGGTGGAAGGAAGATACTTGTTAAAATACATATTCTCAAGCCTTAACCTGGACTCCCTGAATTCAAATCTCCAGGGCAGGAAACTGAACTTCTTATTTCAAACAAGCACCCTATGTGAGTCTGTTCAGACAAATTTAGGAAATAAGTAATATATAATCTCTAGAATAGTCCTAGTCAGAAATTCTATGATTTAAAAACACAGGGTACAGTGCTTTGTATCTAGGAGTCTCTCAAAGAATATATTTGTTCATATACAATTCTATAATATTTATACAATATGTTAAGTAAACTCTAATATATATATTTACATATTTATATAATATATAGAGAGAGATCTGTATGCAATCATTTAAAATAGTGCCAGTATTTTAATAATGCCAGTGAAACACTATCTTGGTATCTCTGTCGTGAGTATAATTCAGGCTTATCCCAATCTCACCTGAACCCTTCCTTCTTGACTGACCCAGTCTAGAAGCTCTCTGTTGAAGACAGGGTTACTGTGGATCTCCCCATCCCTCCAGATACAGTGAGAGGGTGCATGTGGCTTACCATCAAATTCTCTCCACATGCTCAGGGGATAAATCCATGTAATGGTTGGTAAGGGTCTGGCCTGTGCCAGACATTGCAGGGTCACGTTCTGTCCCACGTGGATGGTGACGTTGATACTGGGGGTTGAGATCTGTGGCTTTACACAAGCACTGAGCTCAGTTTCATGAAACAGCTGCCCTGCCTTGGAGACAGGGCCTCGACACATCAGGTACGGATTCACCAGGATGATGGGGAGGCTGATGAACTTTACAAACTGGACAAGTCCTCTTAGGCGACAGTCACATAGCCAGGGATTGTTGTGCAGTGCCAGCACCAGGCTGGAAAGAATTTTCACCCCACAGCCATGCTGCTGGAGTTTCTGGTAGGCTGGCCAGTTCAAAAAGACACTCTTGGATACAACTGTAAGCCTATTAGATGATAGATCAAGGTAGGTCAGGTTGACCAAGAACTGAAGAGCCATCTCAGGGAGTACATCAATCCTGTTGTGTTTGAGATCCAAGATCCTCAGGAGCTGCGTAGCACGGAAAGCTGCCCATGGCACTGAACGGAGTTTGTTCCCTTCCAGCCTCAGCTCTTTCAGTTCTGACAGGTGCTCCAGGGCTCCTGGGTGGATCACTGTGATATTATTAAAATTGAGCCAAAGGTATTCCAAGATGCTCATGTTGATGAAAAGCCCCAGGGGCAGTTCATATAGAGGCGTATTTTCAATTCTCACTTGCTTGAACTCTTCAGGAAGGTTACCTGGAATCTTTCCCAAAGAGGTAGACATGCACAGCAAAGTCCTGCACAAGAAACCAGAAAAGCTTTTAGATGAACATCAGAGATCTGGGAAGTGGGATCTTATCCTGGCATTACATACATGAATTAGAAGAAAAATTACATTATTCACTTGAGATAGAAGAGTGACCCATTTGGTAAAAGTGCACAGTTCATCAAAGTTCAGCACCAACTAGAATGAGTATCACAGAGATTCACAGACTTCCTGACAAATCTGTGCCTGCTCCCACTCCACATCATCCCCAAAGCAACCTTCTAGCATTTTGCTAGCACAGTGCACCTGCCAAAACTCTCTTCTGAGCAGGTACATCCTGGCAGACAGGGTGGCTGAGCTGCATGCGAATCCAGAAAGACCAGAACTAGCAGGAAATAGTGAGAAACTGCAGCCATATTCCTCTTTAAATAAACTACCTTGCAAGATTTGAATAAGTATATTCCAAGCTTTCAAATGGTAAATCCTATTATTTGTAATCCATGGCAATGTAGGTCAGCATAGCAGTGGCAAAGCCCCTGGACACTCTGAGGTCTATCATGGCCCAGCTCACAAGCTCAATAAGAACCCATGAAGAGGGATTTCTTAAGTCAGAAAATTCATGCTTTGTCTGGTTCTTGAGTCTGGAAAGCAAACTCGAAGCTAGATGTCCAGTTCAGTGCTGATACTGCTTCCCTCAGTCACAAAAGATAAGAGAGACAAGAAGGTGATGAAACAAGAAGTCTGTTCTGAGCACCGTGGTTCAGGTGATTTGGCCAGAATCCGTTTAATACTTCATCAATGACAATTGGCTCCTGAAACCTAGAGTTTTCAACCATTTTCTAAAAGTGAATGCAGATGATGGGTAACAAAGTAATTCTGGGACCATTCCTATCAATGGTTCTCTCTCTAACACTTTGCCTGGTGGATTCTTTCCTCTACTATAATTAAATGGCTTGCTCTGTCTCTTGAATGACCAGAGTCAGAGAAGAATCATAGTGCAGAGGTTAAACAATGAGGTGGTGCTTTCTGATTAAACCAAAATATGTATCTTGGATCTCACAAGTTTTCCTGAATGCTTTTTATCATATTTTCACATGATAAAAATGAAAAGCCTACATTTTAAAGTGAGATATATGTGACTTTGGATAATTTCCCTGACACTCTTCTTTCATTTGACATATTTACTCATCATCTGCTCCAAGCCACACTCTTGCTGGGTGCAAGGATGCACTGGTGAGTCAAACTGTTCCCATGGGGTCTTCTCTCTAGCTTATGCTTCCTAGTCTTGAAATCTTTGAAGGTCATTTAACTTCTAGGAGTCTTCCCTGCAAAATAAGGAAATTATTAAATGCTTCATAGTGTTTCTAGGAAATTTTGAGATTATGTAAAATAAAGTACTTAATATATAGGAGGTGACTAATACATTTTAATTCACCTCCTATACCAACAGACTCTTTAAAAACAGCAAAATCTATTTCCTTATTACTTGGAGTACTTCCTGACAAATATTGAAATTCCATGGGTCACCCTAAGACTCATGATACAAAAAGGCCTCAGGGAAGAAAATCCGCTTAGTCGCTAACCAGAGACTGGGAAAATGGGTCACCAACTAATCTGATTATACTCCAGGCTTTCTGTCCAAGCCAGATATATTTGCTGGATTTCCAGACAGTCTAATCTATGATCTGGCTACATCTCTGAAGTTCTTCTCAATGTAAAAATCAAAACAAGGAGAGTGCAATGGGTGCAAAGCTTGTGGTAGACATGGAGATAACTGCCTAGACCCCCTTCAAAGAATGAGTTGATGCTCAGCTGCAAGAGGTGCTTGCACAAGGTCATGCCCTCCCCAAGACAGCCCACACGTGGAGAGGGTGGTGGGCACATGGGCCCAGCCAGTTTGGTGGACTGATGGTGAACAACTCTGATGGGTCATTCTCACTCCAGAGTCCCCCATGACTACCAGGTTGGACAAGATTTTGTCAGGCTTGCTTTTTGGAAAAATGTGAGTCAGTCCATGGGTATCACAAACTACTACTGAATTATCACCTTACCCCAAAATGCAAGGGCCTAAAGAGCACTCAACCCCCACAATTTTTTCCCTGTTCATCCCATGCTATACTCTTCAAATAAATCCAGCTCAGCCCAACCTTCCGGTGGTTTGTGGCAAGCTTGAGAACACCCACTGGCATTTCATCTCTGGAATCACCCAGACCCCTCCTGCACGGCTCCATTTCCTCTCCAGAACCCTCATCCTCTGGTTTCTTTATTTGGCATGTGGGATTGGGAGTGGCTATGTCATCACTTAAGGCAGGAGACAAGAGCAACTAAAGTTAGCTTGGATCATGTCATTTATTTTAAATAACCAATGGTTAAGTAGTGCTCCTAAACTCAAGAGAGTTAGCAACAAAGGGATGGGGCCTGAGAACATTTTACCCCTCTCCCTTCCTGCAGGAGACTTTTAGGAACGTGGCTCTTAGAGTTATTGGTAAAGACAGAGTCATGGGACAGGAGTTACTCTGTGTTATAAAATAATTAGATATAAATTCCTTCTTGGTGGCAGTACCCTGGTTTATCTTAATAGAATCTTAAAAAGAGAGTTTCCTATTGATTAAATTGGAAAATGCCACCCTAATGTTAGTGGAACATTGGGATAGCTCAAGCTGAGGACTAGGCGACCTATCAGGAAGCAGGCATTCTATCCTTCATCTTTCTCAAGCTCTTTCCTCACTCCTCCATCTGCTGTCGACCATGCCTGAGATGGTTCCCCTTGGCTATCCATGCTCTGTGGCATGCCTGCGATAGACACACAGAAGACTACATCCTCAAACCCCCTTGAAGTAGGTTGGCTATGTGACTAATATTCTGGCTAGTGAAATGTTAGATGAAATACCATTTTAAAGGCCCCTACATGATTCCCCAGGTTCTCTTTTCCCTTACAGCAGGAATTTTTTGACATTCCAGGTGGTAGTCTTCATTAGCCTAGGTCCCTGAGTGAGTAAGTGGAGTACAGCCCTCCTTCCATCCACATTTCCCATAGACTCAAGAGACTCTGTAAGAGCAGGAATAGGTTTTTCTATATTAAGCCACTGAAATTTGGAAATTGTTAGCACAGCATTAAGTCTAACCTATCCTTACAATGCCCTTGCAATCAAGTGAAATATGCTCAAATACTTGTATGTTGATTTTTTTCTCTGCTGTACTATATGATAGTTCAAACAAAAATTTCATGCTCTAGTTCCCTAAACACATTACTCACTGAGTCCCTCAATCAATAGCTTAGTTTTAATAGCTCACATTCACTTTCCAGGATACAACTTCTGTTATTTGCCTTTTTAAAACTTAGACATGCAACTGTGTATAAGTGACATCAGAGATATCTTCTGCCCAGGTCAAGAGGAATACAACCATGTTGAAGTCAGAAAAGGACATGATAGAGATGCCATGATTCCAATGGACCTCCAAACAAGGCTTCCAAGGACAGCATGCTGTAGGAATTGCCATAGTGCAAGCTGATCTTCATCACTGGGAGACCGGAAATTCTTTTCCCAAGATTCTAAGAAGATGCTGGGTTTTCAAGGACTGACATACTACCCAGACTCATATACCAAAAGACTAATATATAATCCAGACATCATTTTATTTTTTACAGTGGAAATTTGTTTTTTCCAGTGACTTGAATATTCATGAGCACAATCCAGGACGATTCTTCTCTACAAGAGGAAGCCAGGGCAGACAGAACACCCAAAAGAAGGCTGACAGAGGGGTACTGGTAGGCTGACCATCTTGGGGGCCATTCCATCCAGACCACCAAGGTAGGTCTCAGCGAATCATTGAAAAGTTTGAGTCTTCTCTCTATCTCTCTCTTCCTCTCTCTCTCTTTCTCTCTCATTCTCTTTCTCTCTCTCTCTCTCTCTCTCTCTCTCTCTCTCTCTCTCTCTCACACACACACACACACACACACACACACACACATACACACACACACGTATTAGATAAATACTGGCAAATTTTTGCTTTCAGGTTATTGAATTTTCCTTAAACAAGGTTCAATAAACTTTATTGGATATTAGTTGTGTTTGGGCCAATAATTGCTCAGCCAATCATATAGAGAAAACATCTTGATCATTTCAACAGATGGTTGCTTTCATCCATTACACTTACATTCATTCCAATTTTGGTAGTGCCTGTCAATTTCATATATCAAATAATCACAATTCTAAGTATTGGGTATCCCAAGACACAGCAGAAATGCCTTTATAAATCTAGATCAGGGTTTGGCAAACTATAGCCTGGGAAGCCAACCCAGCCTGTCACCTGTTTTTGTAAACAGCATTTTATTGGAACATATCCATGCCCAATAACTTTCACACCACATCAGTAGGGTCTAGTAGCAATGACAGAGCCTTAAATATTTACTACCTGGCTTTCTTTACAGAAAACGTTTGCTGACTCATGATACAGACAGTGACTTTGTTGTGTTCCAACCAAATAATTTCTCTCACCAATGGCTATGGCCCACAAATTATAGTCAGATACACCCTCCAGGTGATGGGTAGAAAATATCCACGTCCATGGAAATCCCATGCTCATATACCCTGTCTGCTCTCATGGTTCTGACCCCAGGTTTCAGTGGCTTGAAAAAATCCATTTTCATAGTGAACCTGCTTATGATCTCATTGCAGAGATCAATAATAATAAAGACTCCCAACCTGGCCAGAAAATTACCAAAGACTTAGATCCTTCAAGAATACCCATTAATCATTATCCTCTTATAGAGTATTCTACTCTTTGGGCTTCAGTTTTCTCATCTGTAAAAACAGGCTTTTTACAGACCCATCTCCCATAACAGGTTGTTGTGAGGTTCAAATGAAAGAAAACAGGAAAATCTGTTGGAAGGTCTTTTGTAAATGTGAAAGGAAATGCAGTAATTTTAGAAATCACTGCATACGCTGGTTTTTATCTAGCAAATGCTCAACGCAATATGGAGTCTCTCAGGTGATACTGGCAAAATGGTTTCCTTGGGTCACTTGCTGTTCCAAATTTCCTCGGTTGTTACCCAAAGGCCTGGGCACCAAACACCCTGGATGCTCCCCTCATTAGAGCTCTCAGTACTGAAGAGAAGACAGAACACTGGCCCTTCTTCTGGGAATGTTTACCTTCTCCTAAGTACAGAGATGGCATCTTCCAGGTTCCCAGCTTTAAGCAAACTGACTAGGAGTCTTCCTTTGAAGTGGCTTACTGAGTGACTAGAAAGGCCCTGAGACAACCTCAGGGACCTAGGTAAGTTTCAGTAAAAAATCTCAAAGACTGCTGCATGGGGATAGAAGTGAGCTGTGTGTCAGACAGCATTGAGTGTCATGTGCCGCCTCCATGGAGGGTTTCTCAGATCCCTCCAGTCAGACATTTGAGAGTAAATGAGCAGTAGTCTTCTGGGCATCACCCAAACCTCTAGGCATTATTGAAAATCAAATGATTATCTCTAGGCAGAATGGCATCCAGAGGAAAAAACGTTAGAGTCCATGAAGATACACAGTGTCTGGTATTTGTCTCTGTGTGTATATGTGTGTACTACAAACATGATAATGCATAAAGAAATTTATGTGTGCCTATGAGTTAGCATAAATGTAATCAAGATGCAATCCAGAAGAGTGGTAAGGACTGTCAACTCTGGAACCAGACTAGTCCAAATTTCAGAGCTGCCACTTCCTAGCTGTGTATTTGTGGGCAATATGGTAGATTAGATCAATGCTCAGTGAAATATTTCCTGCCTCTTCACCATCTCCTTAGAGAATTGTCCTTTCTTTCCCCATTAAAGTTGAGTTTGGCCATTGAACTTGGTTTGGCAGACAGAACATGGGCAGAAATGGCAGTGTGGCCAATTCTAAGTCAACAATTTAAGAGGCATCACATGTTCTTGCTCATTCTTCCGAAATCATCTGACCTCCATGAAATAAGCCTGTCCCAAGTAGCCACTGACTCTCCATCCTGGGCCCTAACCAGGACATATGGAGCAGAGTTAGCCCTGTCAACCTGCAAGCCTATACACTGGGAGAAAATAAGTGCTTGTTGCTACATGTTGCTGGGATTTTGCTTTTATTTGTTACTTAGCAAAAACTTACTAATACAGGCAAGTTATTTAATCCTCCTGTTTCTTCTCCAGGAAAATGGAGAGACAAGTGGTGCCTGCTGCAAAGGGTTTTTATAAGAATTGAATGAGTTAATACATACAAAGCACTTAGAACACTTTCTGGCACAAAGTAAGTGCTTCATAGGTGTCAGTTCAGTTGTGTGTACAAGGGAGTAGGCACCCTGGGTAACAGTGGGTGAGCATGGACACAGGTGTCAGAATGAGTGTGTGGGAGTAGAAGACAGAGAGAGGACAGGGGCAGGTGTGTGGGCATGTGTGTGTGTGGTGGGGGGAACACAGCCCTCAGCAGAAGTACTCATTGCTCCATCTGCCTGCTCTGGTACCCAAGGCCTGAGAGTCCAGGCTGGAACAGGCTGAGAGGAGCCTGCTGGCCTCACTGAGGCTGTGCTGGGACAGCTCCTCAGAGCCATCCTCACTGTGGCCCAGCCTCTCCAGGTTGACGTAGGCACCCATGGCTTCAATGGAGCCCCCAGTGCGGCACTTGCAACAGCGCCTCTGGAGACCACCGCAACAGACGAACAGGGTAAGGGGCAGGGCGATGACGGCAGCCACAGTGATCACCACAATGTTGATGAGCTGCTGAGTGGCCTTGGCGTCCACCAACTCATCGGTGGAGAAGATAACACACTGCTCCTTCTGGGGCAGCAAGTCCCTCATGCAGACGCATGCCACGTACTTGGTCTTGGGTGCCAGCCCATGGATGGTGATGCTAGTCTTCCCAGGCTGCACGACTACTCGCCGCATGTCACGCTCCCCAAAGACCGCATAGAGGACACTGAAGGCTGCTGCGTTCCCAACCTGTGGGGCCTTCCACACCAAGGTCACGCTCTGGTAAGTGTCCCCTACCACCTTGAGGGACCTCACCATTCTGGCCTCTTGGGGCCCTGCCTGCCCCTCTGAGCGTTCTCCTGGGACAGCCATCTGGAAGTGCTGGAGGGTGAGCTCCTCCTCCATGTCAGGCGCAGAGGGCCCTGTGACCAGGACAGTGGGTACAGGGATGTGGGGGACGTGCCTGGCCACCACCTTGTACACAGTGGCTCTGGCCCCCTCACCTGGGCTTGCCCACAGTGTTCCTGGGCTCCCACTGCCTTCTGTGGACGTCTGGGGCTCAGTGATGACCAGGGAGATGAGAGTCTCAGAGGCTCCCAGGAAGTTCTTGGCCTGGCAGATGTAGTCTCCAGAGTCGAAGAGGGACACGGCAGGCAGGCCCAGCAGAGTCCAGCTTGTGCCGTCACTGGAGATTTCTTGGTGCACTGGGGGGAAGGAGGCATATTAGAGAGAAGCAAGGGGCCCCTCTGTCCCAAGCTTCCTTCCAGAGCCAAGTTCACTGCCCCTGGACCCTGCACACTCTACCGAAGACCCTGTCATCTGAGAAGGTGCTGGAAGTCATTCAGCATTTCTTAGACTAGCCAAGAGATCAAGATTATTAGGGCTCAAATTTGGGAGACTCAGGCTGAGAAACAGTCTAAGAATTATCTTCCTTCTTCTAAACCTGAGATATTCAACCCATGTTCTTCAGGGCCTGGAGTTCTGCACAGCTGACCTCTCATGGGCGGCAGGCAGATGCCTTGGGGGTAAGATAGGTCAGATGAACATGAGGCAGAAACCCCGCTGGAAGTGCTCTGCCTGCCCTGCCCCACCCTGTTGTCAGTTCAGACAGAGCATCCTCAACTTGCTGTTTTATGTAATAGAGCTCCTTACACAGTTTTGTTTGTAAACTGATTTCAAACCCACAGCCCTAGAGTAATGCTTGCCAAACCAGATGAGGGAGACTCAGAAGAAAGCAGGGAGGGACATGAAGTTTTCTGGCTAAGAAATTATTCTTCCTCAACCCCCTTTCTCCATCTAGGGTCGTGACCCCTGCAAACCCCACCATCCAGTGCCAGCGATGAACCATCTCTGTTTACACAGCAAAAAGAAGACACGCTGT
This sequence comes from Manis javanica, assembly GCF_040802235.1. Taxonomy (NCBI): domain Eukaryota; kingdom Metazoa; phylum Chordata; class Mammalia; order Pholidota; family Manidae; genus Manis; species Manis javanica. Next base: position 69,983,324 of record NC_133162.1, read on the forward strand.
GGAGTCAGCCAGATTGCCTTAGACTCCCAGCTCCTCCTCGTAGGTGCTGTGTGAATTTGGCTAAGCCATTTTGCCTCCCAGAACCTCAATGTATGCAAAATAAGCATAATTAGATTGTTCTTCAAAGTTCAGTGATGTTATACTCACAGTACACTTAATACAAGAAGAGTTCAATAGGTGGTAACTCATATCATTAATCACTCCTAGTGATATTTGCTTAATATTTACAACCCAGAAACTTACTGTAAATATTAAATACACTTAGAGCATTGTCTACCAAAAAGCCAGTATTTTGTTCCTCAGAGTGGACCCCAAGTCTCTAATAGAGTGGTTGGTGGAATATGATAGGACAGCTTGAGATCCATCATAATTATTGAAACCATTGTCCCTATGCCCTGCCTTTGGGCAGAGCCCGTTCAGCTCTATTCAGGTAGAATGGCAGAAAACAGCCTTGCTTGGCTGACCTCTCTCTCCTTGGTAAACCTGACTCCCTCATTTGGGATGCTGACCCACTACCCAAGTTTGGGATCTCAGTACAACAGTCTCTGTAGCTCACATACCTGTGCCATTGAATGGGTTCCCATTGGTCCTCCTCCAGCTCATCTCAGGCCCAGGGACCCCAGTGGCCCCACAACGTAGCAATACCATGCTGCCCAAAGGGGACCTGACACTGGCTACCCCAGGACGGAGCTCTGGACTCCGGCACTTCCTCAGTTCCAGCTGGCTGAAGGCCACGCCAGCCAGGCTGCGTGGGTTTGCACACTTTAGCCTGGTCTCTATGAAGGCCAGGTTTGGTGCCCAGCCTTCCAGGAAATGGACCAGGTCATAGAGTCGGCAGTCACATTCCCAGGGGTTGTCCTGCAGCCCTGCAGGGGTGAGAGGGAAGGCAAGACGTGAGCTCTAGATATTCAGACCCCAGATCCAGCTCCCCCTTCCCCTCAAGGAGGACAAGGATTCCTGAGATCAGAGTCAGCAGAAATGGCTGCCAGTCCCAGCTCCTTGCCTACTAGCTCTGCAACCTTATGCCTGGTCCTTCATCTCAAATCATAGCATTACTTCTCTTTCAGGGTTGCTATAAGCATAAAGATAAATCATATTAAGCACTGGGCAAGCCATCAGCACACTGACAAAATTGTCAATTACCGTGGCCATTCTTGGACTGATACCTTCAGGCTGCGTGCCAGGCAGTGCATACTTCTGCAGTAACTGCAATACACCAAAATCCATTTCTAGAAATGCTTCAGAACCCCTGACCCTTGACTCCTTTCCTCGCAGTATAAGTGGCACTTTCTGCATCACCCTGGCGATGAGGGTGGCTGTTTTGAGCCATGGTTCCTTTGACACAGGGTCAGAAGGAAACAATTGAGGAGGCTAGGAAATCAAATCCTTTGTCATATCTCCAGCCTTCTTTTCTTCAAATTGAACATCTCTATAGAGCTGAAAGCAGGTCCCTGCACCCACCCTGTCAAAGAACCTTCAACAAATGTAGGGGTATCATGTGTCCTTAATTCTAAGGCACAATTCCTTTTTATGTGTTTGTATTTCTGAAATACAGAGGAAATGCATTTAATGTGATGTTCTTTTTATCCCCCAGAGATTGTAATTAAACTTGATAGTATGTCCAATAATCAATGGCATATTATATATTTACATATATATGTTTGATATAGTTGAAAGGGGAAATGAGAAGGGTTGGGGAGAGGAGGGTACATTCAGATCTGCTTATATATCTTTGATTCTCAGGTCCTTTTGAGCACTAACTGGGAGGGTGACAGCTCCTCTTCACCTTCTCCCCCACCAGTGGCTGCTACCCTGTGTCAGTGGTTAGATCTGTATCCCATGAGTTATTGCTGCCTGGCTCTGGTGGTGATCTATGTGGTTTTCCCTAACACAAAGTCCCCAGAGAATTAATGCAAACAGCAAAGTTACATGACAGTGAACCTTTTACCTGTCAGACAGGTGAAAGTCAAACAATCTGACCATTTGAATTATTAGCTTCATGAGGAAATACATCTTCATCTATCTTGCTTACTGCTACATCCCCAGCACCCAGAACTGAGCCCACACATTGGTAGGCACTCAAATAAATTTGCAGAGTGAACATTTACATGGGTGGTCACATAGTACCAGTGGGGGTGAGAATTGGCCCAGCCACTTTAGAGACTATCAGACTGATATAAAAATGTCTAATGTGCACATTCTATGACCTAGTAATTTCACTTCTCAGTTCCTATCTAGGGAAATATTCTGCATGCACAGGGATGCCTTGTGAAGAATATTCTCTGTGGCATCAGAGGAGCAAACAAAATAATGAAACAATCTACAGGTCCATTAAAGGGGAAATGGCAAAATAAACTGAAGTATAACAATACTATAGAACATTATTCAGTAGTTTAAAAAAAATGAAGTTGATCCATTTGTAGTAACTTACAAAGATCTCTAAGACATACTGCTGGGTGAAAAAATGTGTGTTGATACCTACAAACCTACAATATAATGAAATTTTATGTAAAACAGATAAAATTCCTGTGTGCATGTATGTATGTGTGTATATATATGTATGTATGTGTATGTAAATGTATTATAAAAGGGAACATGCAAGAGAACATAGTAGTGGCTACCACTCAGGAGGGGGAGAAGCAATTCAAATCAGAAGAGGAACAAGAGAGGTATTAGCCTTTTCTGTAATATTTAAAATTTTTACAAATATACAGGTATGAGTTGTGTGATTAAAATTAAAATTAATTTTCCAGAATGAGTTATGTCCCCACCTGTCACCCTCAGGGCCAGGAGAGTGCCTTAGGCAGGAAAAGAGATCTGGTTCACATGGTAAGCTAATGGTTTGTTATGAACCAGTAAGAATCAAAGAGAGGGTCCAGCTAGTGTAACCCAGCCAGCTCTGCTTTGAGAAACTGAGTCTCAGGGGGCCATCTCCTGACTGAGTGACCTGGAAGATCTCTTGTCCCTCATTTCCTTATTGTAGCAGTGTATCAGCAGCCCTTGCCCTAACTGCCTGACATGGTTATTGGAATGGAGTCAACAGATATATATGCACATATTTTAAAAAGGACACTCAGTTAAATTTGATTTTCAAATAAACAAAGTTTTTTTCCACATAAGCACCACCCTATACAATGTCCTTTATCAAGTGAGAGTCTGTGGATGGATGGAGATGTAAAGAGGCCTGCTGTTCCCTTGCCCTGCTTCCAGGGAGGTGAGGCTTCCAAATATTCCCTCTTTGAGATGCTTTCCTGGGCCTCTTGGGAGCTGCCCCAAGCCACTCTAGAATTGCTCCAGCCCCAAGGGCTGGACCTTCAGGAGGCCTCTCTTCTGAGACTCCCCACGACTCCCCCACCACTGCCCTCAGCCATCCTCCACAAGCATTCCCATCCCCTTATGGAACAGGGAAAAGACAATCAGCCTACAAGACCTGAGCCTTAGGCGCCAATCCCTACGTACTAGCCCCCAGGTTGTGTTTGTTCATCTGTAAAACAAAGGAAAGGGCCTTGTGCTTACACTATCTACCCCCAGGAGAGGGTCAAGTTCTCTGAGGGGGCCAGAAGGAGTTTAGGGAAGCTTCAGCGTGACAGTAATGCAGAAGGCCAGTGAGGACTGACCAGTTAACAAAGGTCAAGGGCCACCTTCCTTCCACATACGTATACCCCGTGCTCAGAGGACTCTCAAGGTGGAAGGGAACTCACATGCTGTGAAGATTGTTAAACTGGGTTACCTGGAAGTACTCTGAGATAGAGATTAGCATGCAACATGTTTATGACAGGGCAGGTGGGGTGGAGGGCAGGAGGGAACATGGAGTCGTGATGACCTGGTGAACCCCAGGGCTGGGCGAGGGGGTGTCTGGAGCTGAAATAGCCCACCAGAGTTATTCCAAGTGTCTGGGCCTTTATACTCCACCTGATAGGTCTTTAGGTGGGGGCTGCTCCCAGAAAGAATGTATGGCCTTAAGCAGAGGCTGTCCCTGACTGGAATGAGAGCTGAAGGAGGCTGCCTACAGTGCCCCCATCAACTGGGCAGCCAGTCCTACCTAGACAGGGATCTGTGTGGCACATCACCATGCCTGCCACATGTACCTACTGTGTGCTTTTTACCCACTGTCTTTTTACCCACGACTCCAATCCTTTGCGATAGATATTGTCATCATCCTCTCTTTACATAAGGGAGCAGAGGCCCAGAGAAGTGAAGTAATTTGCCCAGGGACACACAGTAGGAGGCAGATCTGGGATTTGAACTACAGTCTGACTGGGAGCTTGAGCTGCTAAAACTGCCAGTGTGTGCCTCTCCCTCAAACTTCACTGAAACGCACAAGGCAGGCATGATTTCTATTTTCCAAATAAAGAGTTGAAACTCAAAGAGCCTTAATAATTTGCGTAGGACCCCAGGGCTCACCAAGGTGGTTCCAAGTGAAGGATGCCATGTCTTACCTAGGACCAGCCGGGCGTGATGGCCCGGAAGGAAGGGCTCGGTCTGCAGGTGAGCCCAGGCGGCCAGCAGCACCTGCGGGAGCCTCATCAGCTGGTTGCTGGAGAGGTCCAGGAAGGTGAGGTTCCCCAGGAAGAGCGCGGCCTCCGGCGGCACCCCGGAAAGGCGGTTGGCCTGCAGATCCAGCAGCCGCAGCTGGGGGGCGTCCGAAAGCGCCGCCCAGGGGAAGGCGGCCAGGCGGTTTCCCGGCAGGCGCAGCTCGCGCAGGCGACGCAGGCCCCTTAGGGTGCGGGCGCTGAACTCGCTGAGGGCGTTGTATGGCAGCCACAGCTGCTCCAGGCGGCCCAGCGGCCTGAAGGCCTCGCCGGGCACCCTGCGAATGGCCGTCCGCTCCAGGCGCAGTCTGGAGGTGTCTGAAGGGACAGACGCTGGGGGCAGGGTCATGTCAGGATCGTTGCACACCACTGTCCTGGTCACAGAAATGGGGGATATATGAGCAAGGGTCCTGCAGGGCCGGAGATTCCGTTCTTCCCTGACCTCCCTTCCTGAGGCCTCCTGGTCTGTGTCACACCTCACCAAACCCAGCGTCCAAGCTGTGGTGGGCCCTAGAGATGGGCCAGGAACAAGCAGCTGCCTGTTTTCTCTTTGAGGGATTCTTGTTTTAGGAGGCTTCCTCAGCAGTCCCGGATAGCCCTTTGGTCTGTCACTGGCCTGGAGGACGTCCAGCTTTGTTACTCCTCTTAGACCCCACACCACCTACCCGGCACCAGGACTGAACAGGGTTCATAAAGCCTGAGGTCCTCTTGTGCATTGCTGCATTGCATATATGTGTAAAGCATTTTTGTTAATTATTCCTCAGGGTTTTTTTTTTTAACTGTCTTGGCTATTCTTCATTTAAATATATATATACATATCAAGGGCATCAGAAATGGAAGCCATCACAGGGTGCCCGAAACCTCTCCCGACTGAGGGACCATGTGGTTAAGGTGTTGAAGGCCTGGGGCCTTGCAGCCCTGCAGTTGGACTCACATCTGGCTCTTTGCTTGCTGGTTGGGTTTCCTTGAGTATATTTCATGACCTCTGTTTTCCTCAGTTTCCTGGTAACAGACTCCACCTCATAGGGCAGGTTTTGGTGTTTAAATGAGGTCACATGTGTACTGGCTGGTCACACCTGTCACCTGAAGGAGTCCAGTGCTATTGATGGCTGTCAAAAATTTCTGCATCCCAGCACTGCAAGTGTTCAGTCAGTCTTACCACCTCCTTCCAGTGCTCCCTCTGACCACAGTGACTTCTTAAGCCTTGTTAAGTCTGATGCTAAAGCAGAGGATAGAGTGAGAACAGGAAGCGGTTCCTGCTCCAAGAGGTTTCAATTCAGGGCTGCATTGTATGCTGTCACTGAGAGCAGCACGCTCACATAAAGCAAAAAGGGAAAGATCACCAGAAGTTACAACCTGGAGGCTGGACATGAGGGACCCAGTCCTTGTGCAGCCCCAGCTTCATCTAGGGGACCTCACTGCTCACAGTGGAGGCAGTAGAGTGGAGTGGTCCTGCTCTGCTTTGCTAAGGGGGTGTGCTCTCTTTAATGTCATACTGCTGATACCAGGACTTCCTGGTGCAAAACACACATGCCATCAGCTTCTACTCCTCTACTCAGATCCTCTACTCAGAGCAACTGGGCTTAGTGTGTTGTTTCTCGTCAGCAATGCCCACAAAAGGCACAGCTACTTCCACTGACTCAGATAAACATGGAACCCCTACTGAGTGACAGGATGTTGTGGAGATTCAGAAAAATACTGCACTCACAGCCCCTGTTCCCACACAGCTTATAAAGCAGCTAAGAAAGAAAGAGCATTGGAGGCAATGATATTTTCAATGTTAATAGAGTTTAGGTGTTGAAAGGAGAATGTTGTGGATGTAAGAAGAAAGGGAGTTGATGGGAAAACATGTCCTGGAAGGAGGAGAAAATTGTGAGGGATGGGCCAAAGAAACCAGTAAGAGCCAGCAGAGGCCAACAGCATGACTCCTGGTGGGCCAACTGGGCACAAAGAACATAGGGACACATCTATCCAGGTGTCCAGACTGGATCCCCCCAGGTAACCCCAGTCCCCACAAGCACACACACTCTGTTCATGATATGGGAGTATGGAGCATGGGCAGGTCACCCAGGTTGCTCAGAGATAAATCCAGCACCCTCTAAGAGGCCCCGGTTTGAGACAGGGCTTAGGAAGATGTCTGAGATGTGGAAGGAGTCTGTGTACTCTTTGTCATGGCCATTTGGGGACCTCGGTCCCAAGCTGTGGGACTGTCAGGCAGGTAGAACCAATGGTGACAGCTCTGGCTTCAGAGGAGGTATGGCCACTGGCTGACATTAGAGGCTTTGGAATTTCATTTTCTATCCCAAGCCTAACCTGCTACCAGAAGTTCTGAGTTCCAGGACCAGGTCTGCCACTGATGCTGTGCGATTCTGAGCCCTTAGCTTTCTGTGGGTGGCAGGGGATGTCATATTGGTCACACTATCCTTGGTCCTAGGCTGTTTCCAGGCCTACTCAGGGCTCTGCCCTGTCTTCACTGGGGAGATGATCCTAGCCTCTGATGGTCCCCTATGAGTTGGGGCATTAGAGATTTGGGCCCAAAATGAACTTGCCCCATTCTTCAGACCATGGTGGGTGGTACTTTCTCTTGGTTTGCCTCTCCATTCTCTGTCTCCCCTCACACCCAATCAACCCAGCACCATCGCCAGGCTCACTGAAGGAGTGGCACTGATAACATCACTGCCCTGATCAGAAACCATCAGTGGCTCCCAGCACCCATCTAAAACAAGGGAGAAAGGGAGGATGGAATTCCAGGTTGGAAAGGTGATAGGAAAAGCCCTGAGCCAGGGGCTGAAATCCTTCAGCAAGGTGGAAAATGTTATGGTCATGTTTAATGGATAAGCTGCATACATAGGAGAAAAGATGTTTTAAAGACTGCCACAGAGAAAAGGAGAATAAGCCGGGATGGAAGAGCAGGAGTCCACAAACCGCAGTGGCTGTGGGAACATCCCATGGAAGGGGAGGAGCAGAGGATGCAGGTGCTCTCAGGGCTCAGCTGGGGGGAAGGGGAAAGTCCAGGAAGAGGCTAAGCATGGAGAAGTGCTTGCTTGCGATGGAATGGGCACTCCTGGCTTTTTGAAATGCCCTTTTCTAAGACTATAGAAAGGGTTGGAGGCTGAGGCTCCTGGGACTGGACCAGAGGAGACTCAAAGTGGGGAGAGCATGAGGAAGCAGGTGATCCCATCGTGGTGGGGTACCTGGCATACCTAGAGATACCTGGGGATGGACAGGTACCTGCAGGGGGTGAGGCAAGGGAATGGAAAGGGCCTAGGAAAGAAGGGGCTGCAGAGAACTAGAAAGATGATGGAATGGAAGGAAAGAGAGGAAAGGAAAGAGGTAAGGGGGAGACTGTCTGTGCCCTTAAGGAGGGTTCCTGTCCACCAGGATCCTGGAGGAGGCACACCTGTGCCCCACCCCTACCCCACATGTAAAGGTACCTGGTACCTCCTGGGCAGTGCTGGAAGACAATGCAGCCCAGACCAGCCCCATAGGACCCCTGGGCCTCAAGAGCCAGGAATGTGAGGGTCTCACCCAACCACAGTCTGAGGGCCCTTCATCCAACCCTCCCAACCCAGTGCAGCTGGTAGAGCTCTGGGGCTGAGCTACCATCCCACACACCTGGCACCATACCTGGCCTTGCTGCCATCGCTCAGGATGTGGAGGCTGCAGCTGCACTGAGAGGGGCAGGAGCCCCAAGCTTGAGGGTGCCCCCCAAGGGCCAGGAGCCACAGCATGCCCACTGCCACTCTCATGGCTCCTGCCTCCTCTGGAGATCAGGCAGGGGTCTGTCCCTGGACTGCTCTGTCCTGTTGGCCCAGCGAGCCTGGCAGCTGCCCACTGGCTCATCAGTGACCACCCCACACCCCCACCTAAGGCCATTGGATAAACACGGACAGGCTGGGGATTAGGGAGAAGAGCCCCAGCCACAGCACTCAGCAGCTTATTGCTTCCTGGGATCACTCGGTTCTGAGGGTGGCAGTGGGGATCGCCTTACATAGCAACAGCCCCGGGCCCAGAGAGGCCAGGGTGCAGCAAGGTAGGGCAGGTGGGCAGCCATCCAGGGGCAAGCCGACCCATGCCAGCCAGGCGGTAGCTGCACAGACCCTGCCAGGATGCCTGGGCTCATAGAAGATGAAGATAAACCCTGGCCTCTGATAAGGGCCACTGGAAATTCTCTCCTGTGACACTATTTTATAGTGAAAAAGCAATGAGATGAAGATAGTGAAGGCATTAGAGTCCAGGCTCCAGGGCTAGGCCAGAGAGGATTCAAATCCCAGCCCTTCATTGACAGTGTGACCTTGCATGAGTCTCTCTTGGCCTCTGTGTCCTCATCTGAAAAGGGCAGTAATGTTACTGCTCAGAGTGTTTGCGAAAATTAACCCACATTTCCCAGACCTTGATAGCCTTTGAGAATGGACTCTGTCTCATGAGTAGTAAGTGCCCAATTTCACTGGTGCTTACAAGCACCTGCTCATGGAAGAGTTGGAAAGATTGCCAGGAGACCTAAGAGGTGCCTCCCATGGGCTCACAATCTCTCCCAGTCTGCCGGGCAGGCAGCTGCTCCATGAACATGCCCAGATCACCAGGCTCAGAGCACTGCCGTCTGAGCCGAGCCCTTCTGGGCATAACCACCAAAGCCAAAGGCATGAGGCATCTCCAGGTGAGGGCAGAGAGCGCTCCCCTCCTCGGGTTATCATTCTCTGGGGGAGAGCCCAGGGTGGGATCACAGAGATCTTGGAGAAGGCACTTTCAGGTTTACTAGTTGGTCCCTACTTCCAACCTCACCCCACAATTGACATCATTTTCACTCATTTGTTCTTCACATTTGACCCCAAATCTTTTCTGTTTGGTCCAGCATGCCCTCCTTGGCTCCTTCAGCTTTTCCAGAAGGTTCCCCAGCCCCTCACACCCATGGCCTAGGCAGGCCAAGACCAGCGGAGTGACCAGGGCAGACACTTGGGTCCCAGTACATACATAATGTGCCTAGCTTTGCACCAGGCCTATTTTGACAACACTGGCTTCTGGGAAATGTTGGTTCCCATCTCTTCCTCTCTTCCAATCCAGCCAGTATGATTTTTCTAAGTGCTTCGCATCTGTACCTTCCTCCCCAAACCAAAAGACTAGCCCTGCCCATTTCCACATCTCTGCCTTTTCCTCCTTCTGCTGAGAATGCCTTCCTTTCTCTCTTTTCCTAACTGAATTCCACCCTTGATTCTCAGCCCTGTCCTGTTTCCTCATCTCCCTTGAAGTCTTTTGCAATCTTGAAGGTATGAAAAGAACCTGACTATATGTATTAACCAGTAATGCAAGATAAAAATTGGGAAAACAGTAACTGACTTATCAAGGGAGGCTTCCAGGAGGATGTGGACCATTAGCCCAGTCCTGTGAGGTGGTCAAGCTTGTATACATGGGGATGACAGAGGAAAGTCATGGGAAATGAACATTTATGAAATAGAATGAGCTGCTTGACCAGGGGCCCAGGGGACAGGTGATGGGCTTTTGTTCCAGCTCCATCCCTGAATTATTGTGTGACTTCAGGCTGATTCTTAACTGCTTTAAATCTCAGGTTCCTCATGTGAAATAGAAGGGATGATGGTACCTTTCATGGAGCTGTTATAGGAATCATCGTAAGATCAGTTAGCACAGTGCCTGGCCCTTAGTGAGCACTCATTAACATTAGCTCTGTGGCTGACAGTGCTCTGGACCTTGGTTTCTTTATCTGGAAGTGAGTTATGTTGCTCTAGGTTAGTGTTTCCTGATGTAAACTGCACCATCATCCTGTGCATAACTTGTAGCAGGACCTCACTGTAGAACCCAAAGCTCTTAGTGGATAGTAGGGTCACTTTCAAGAGGGCAGCAGCCCCTCTGTCCCAAGCCAGTGCCTGGGAGATTTGTGTGCTTGTGTCACTGAAGAGCTCTGCAGAGGTCAGGAGGTGCAGCCCTAAGGCTGTATCCATGAGGTATTCTTCTAACCAAGACCTGTACAGGCCAGAGAGAAGGATGCTTACATTGCAAAGAAGGACACTGAGAAGGCCCCAGTGCCATCCCAGGGCACATAGCGGGACCAGTCTCTAGTCTCAGTCAGGGTTCTTTCTATGACAGCAGATGACTTTCCAACCATCCTCCTTTCCCCATCACTTGTGAGTATACACATGAGAGCACGTGGACACACACACACACATGCAATTAGCCTCTCAGCTTGTCAGCACCTGCAAACAGGGACGGTCGTGGCTCCTAACCAATCCACAGTAACAGCTGCAGCTCAAATCCCTCCTCCCCGCCTCCCTCAGTTACGCAACTCTTCTCTCAGACGCACACCGTTTGGATCTGGGATCTTAATCCTGCCTGGTAAGGCTGAAATGAATGAGACAGGGCTCCATTCTGGCTTCACAAAGGCTACACTGTCCAACTTGTGAAGGGGTTCCTTCTGCTTAGGCCAAAAGCACAACTTAGAGGTAGGGGCAGGCAGCAAGGAGATCAAGGTCTCGCATAATCACCTGCATGTGCCAGCACGTGGACTGGCCTTTTAAAAGGGAGGAGCCTGGCTCTGGAGCACCAGAGAAGACTGGGCTGGCAGGGAGAAAGGCCGAGGATGGAAGAGTCTGGGTCCCTGCCCACAGGCTTCGGGGAGCTGGAGGTGCTGGCTGTGGGGACGTTGCTGCTGGTGGAAGGTGAGCACAGGCGGGAACCCCACTGGGCTCCCAGAAGCCAGGCCACAGCTGCGGAGTGGGCCAGGAGAGGTCCCCAAACCCTACTCCTCTGTGCCCAGACCCATGGGGACTCCTGACTGCTGTGCCTTTGGGCTGTAGCCTGCAGGCTTGGAGCCAAGAGAGAGAAGCCAGACAAGGATCATAGAGGGAGGGAGTTGGAGAGGGCACATCTGCCCAAGGCATGACCAGGAATCAGGGTTCAAGCCTTTTCATGTCCCTCCACCAAGAGAAAGTGTAATCTACTCCCTGGAAATCCTAAGAATCTTGTATAAGCTTAGATCCCTGGTAGGTTGGGAAGAGAGACAGCTCCACCACCTGATCTCTGTGTGACTGTAACCAAGTTCACGCAAGTTCTCTGACCCTCAGTGCCCTGATATTCCAAGTGGATGGTGGAAAAAGTTAGATGGGATCATGCATTTAAAGAATTAGCCTAGAGAAATACCAGGGATTTAAGCCCATTAGCTCATTCACCCTCTCCAGTCCCACCATGACTTCTACCATCTCCATGTCCTTGGCCCTATGATTTCCTTTATGGGCTATCTGAGTCCAGGAGGTGCCTGCCTCAACCCAGAATCCCTAAGAAGCTCACTGTGGCCAGGTCCTGGAACAGGGCCAGCCCAAGACTAGGTTGATGTGGGATGTTGTCCTTATTCAAAGCAGATTCCAAGAAAAAAATCACATATTCTTACCCAATGAGAACTGACAGTGAGAGGGAATGACAGGCACTAGGTTGGTCCTGGAGGCCTTGGACACCATTGCCTGGTGACCCCAGTCCCTTTACATGTCTTCTGCGGATGTTACAATTTAGCATCTTTCTCAGTTCTCAAACATGTCTTTGAAATTTTTTTGACTTTGTCTTTGCACACACACACACAATTTCTTTCTGGAATGCTCTTCCACACCTTATGTGCCTAGTAAACTCACAGTTTCAAAGGCAATATCCTCTCCCATTCCTTACTCTAGATGGGGAAGCCAAGGATCAGGGAGCATAAGGATCAGCCAGTGAGTGATCAAGAGGAAATTCAAGGTTGGGTCTATCTGCTCCCTGAGATTGTCCCCTTCAAGCTCACCTCATTGCCTGGGAAGCTCCTAGCTCTTATGTCAGCTCCTCCTCTCCCAGGCTCTCCCTGGCATTGCTCCACCACCCTTTGAGAAGGCATTTTGGAACTTAAAAGTCCTGATTTCAAGTCCCAACTCCTACTTACTAGCTGTATACTTTTGGCAAATTAGCTAGTGTCTTTGAGCCTCAGTTTCCTAAATGTTGATGGGGAGGACGGTATCCAGTAAATGATGTGAATATTTACTGGATCCACAAAAAGTGCTCAGCACCATGCCCAGCCATGTGGTAAGTGCTTAGCATCTGTCAGTGACTATGATTGTTCTAGTGTTAACCATGCCATACTTCATTGGTTTCCTTCTTCTCCATGAGATGGTAGAGGGCAGGATGTGTGTCTTAGAGCTTTCACTATCTCAGGGCCAGCCATCCTCATAGTGTTTGATGAACTGCCCTGACAGGTTGCTGAGCACAAAGAGGGGAGGTTGTTGAGGCTCCCTGCACCCCATGGCCCCTGGTTCTGACCCACTGTGGGCTTCTCCAGCCCCAATGCCAGCCCTCACCCTTCCTTTCAGCTCTCACTGGTCTCAGCCTCAATAGCCTGACCATCCTCTCTTTCTGCAAGACCCCGGAGCTGCGGTCTCCCAGCCACCTGCTGGTGCTGAGCTTGGCTCTGGCAGACAGTGGGATCAGCCTGAATGCCCTCGTTGCGGCCATATCCAGCCTCCTAAGGTACCAGCGCCCCTCCCCAGTCTCTGGGCTCTGGAGCCCAGCCTGGGGCCTGACCTCTGAGCCCTGAAGAACCACAGCCAATTTCTGGAACACAGGAGTTGCTCAAACCTGACCAACAAAACTGGCTGGCTGTAGGAAATAGGAGTGTAGGCCCTGTAACCATGCTGCTCTATAACCAGCTCTGAAATCTGGCTTCATTATTCCTATTGTTTCATTGTCTTCTGTAAATTTGATATTATTACCTAACTCACGTGAGGGTTAGAAGTACTGAGTTGTTATTATTCATGAGTAACTGAAAACAATGCTTGGCACCTAGGAAGCCCTAAATAAGTGTGAAAACAAACCAGGTTCTTTCAACACGCCCACAGAAGGTCTTTATAACGTTTTTCCAAGCAGGCTAAATGCTCCTAGCCCAGTTTAAGGCACTACAAATGGAGTCTGGAGCCCATCTGGGTGTGGGTACTCAGGCTGGCCCTTCAGTGGGGTCTGAATCAGTGAGGAGTCCTTGCCTCAATTTCCTGCCTCTGCCTGGAGTGAGGGAAGGGCAGCTGAAGGGTTTGCCCTTGCTTGGCCCAGGGGGCTGAGAGTCAGGAAGCCTACCCTGGGCTCCACCCTCTGACTTTGCTGTCATCAGCTGTACGACTGGCTCAGGGCCTTTTCCTCTTTGAGCCTCAGTTTCCCCATCTGTAGGACAAAGGCATGGGCTCTCCTCTCAGCTACGGTGCTCCATTTCCTGCGGTGGAGGCATTTGATGACATGGAGACCTTTTGGTCTAGCCGAGGTGCAGTGAGAGGTGCCGAGACTAGCCAGTTTGCATCTGGCTCCCCCTCTTCAGCCCAGTGACTTGAGCTTTAAGACCCATTTCCTCCTAGGAAAAACAGATAATAAAGCCCTCTTCCAAGAAGCCTGGTTAACATTCAGAAGGTGCTCCCTAAACGGTTGTTGGGCACGTGTGGGAGGAGGGCAGGGGCAGAGAGGAGGAGTCACCGGGGCCCAGTGTCTCCCACAGGCGCTGGCCTTATGGCTCCAATGGCTGCCAGGCCCATGGCTTCCAGGGCTTTGTGACAGCTCTGGCCAGCATCTGCAGCAGCGCGGCCATTGCCTGGGGGCGTTACCACCACTACTGCACCCGTAAGTCTTTGGGCTCCCAGAATGGAGGGATATCTACACTGACAGTGATCAGTCTAGCACTAAATTTCCCAAGGCATATTGTCAAATATCTTCTTCATAACTGGCTATATCAGTACTACTTGCTCTGTTATTTGCTTTCAATTTTTTTCTTAAAAGTGATTTCACTTTTAAAAACCTAGACACCTGCTTTATTCTCATTTTAACCAATAACTGTAAGATCACAGCTTTAATGTTATGCTGTTATATTTTTAATACACAGTAAAATAAAAATTGTGTTCACCCATAGACGATCTAGAATCCTACCCACCAACAGCAGGTATGAACACACTTCAAGGAGCTGTGGCTCAGCTAACCCTCACCTCAAACTCCCAGCCTGCAGACTGGGAAGCCAAGACTCAGAGAAGTTAGGTAGCTTTTCCAGGGTCATACAGCTAGTATGGGAAGAGCTGAGATTGCTCATAGCCTTCTGTGAGAACAGGGGAGGGAGATGGAGGGTGCCTGAGCTCATCTACTCCATTAGTGAGTGACCCTGGGCATGGCACCTTGGTCATCTGTTTCCAAAGCTGAAAAGGCTGTTGCAACACATGGGTTAAGGTAGATATGAATTATTGTGCCCACAGATGGGGGGATGGTATCTTAGTCAACTAGGACTTCCATGACAAAATGCCATAGACTGGATGCTTAAACAACAGACATTTATTTCTCAGTATCTGGAGACCAGGGTACCAGCATTCTTGAGTTCTGGTGAGGGCTCTCTTCCTAGCTTGCAGAGAGCTGCCTTCTTGCTGTGTCCTCTCATGGAGGAGACAGGGATCATTTCTCTTGCATAACTTCTTTTAAGAGCAAAAATCCCATCATGGGGACCCTGCCCTCATGACCTGATCACCTCCCAAAGACCCCATCCCCAAATACCATTACGTTGGGATTAGGGATTTGGCATATGAATTAGGGGGGCATAAACATTCAGTCCATAGCAGGGAGATACATCCAAGCAAATGCCATTTGGGGCTGTATCAATGGAAGCAACGTGTCAGGATGAGGAGATTGTATCCCTGCCCTTCTCTGTTGATGAAACCCTACCTGGAGTCCTGTTCTCTGCTCTGGGGTCTTGTCTACAAAGGAACATGACAAACCATAGGTAAATAAGGTACCCTGAAGGGCATTCTGAAGCCAAGTCCAGGAGGAACCACTGGAAAGACTGCCACAGAGAGGGGAATGGGGAAGGGACACAGAGGACATCATGTCAATGGGACTGGTCACATCAAAAGATGCTGTTGAGACCAAGCATGGAGGTGGGGTCCCAACCCCTGGGGTACCCTGGAAGCAGAGACAGTGGCCGGCTTCTGAGCAAGAGCTGAGGACGGTGGTAAGTCCAGACTGCTGCCTCTCTCCCACATGGCCCACACCCGAACCATTGCCCATGCCTCTTCTTAATGTGGCTTTGGGAAGCACACCTGTTTGCCACCCGCTACTTCTGTCTGTCCTCTAAAGAAAATGGTATAGAATGTGTGCTCAGAGATGGTCACTATCCATTATCTCTTTTATTCTTCAAAAAATATCTTCTGAGGCAGGGATTACCATTCCCATTTTGTGAAGGAGAAAAATGAGGCTCAGAGAGACTCTTGATTTGCCTGAAGCACTAAGCTCTTAACCATCAGAGCCAGGATTTAGGGACAATCTGTGTGACCAGGAAATCCATTCTTTTTCACTCTGTGTAAACATCTCCTCCTCTCAACCACCCTCCTCCTCTGTCCTACACAGGCAGCCAGCTGGCATGGAACACGGCTCTCTCCGTGGTGCTCTGTGTGTGGCTGTCTTCTGCCTTCTGGGCAGCACTGCCCCTCCTGGGCTGGGGCCACTATGACTATGAGCCACTGGGGATGTGCTGTACGCTGGACTACTCCAGGGGGGACAGGTGAGGTGGGAGGAACAGCTGCAGGTCTCCCTTCAGTGGGAATCTCTGCTTTGAGCCATTACGACAGCAATGACCCGGCTGAAAATCCCAATCTTGGTTACTGGGTCATGATACCCATTGCAAGTCAACAGTGGGAGTGGGGAAAGCCCATTCTGAAGACTGGCCAAGTTTTGGGAATGTTATGCAAAGTGGGGCACAAAGCTGGGTCTAAGAAGAGCATCATCATAACCACTGGGACGGTTGTGACAGCTGCTGAACCCGTGACCCCTTAGCCATCTTCAGCATGGTCAGCTCCCAGCTCTGACTTTATCAGTTTCTAGAGGGAGCCACGTCCTTTGTTTAATAGAGTCCGAGAATGTTAAGGTCTTTCCATTAGGAGGGGCCTCCTTGGCAGAGTTCAGTTCTCTGAATCCCCTGAGCATCTGCCATGAGCCAAGCCCTGGGCCAAGTCCTGAAGAGACAAAATTGAATGCATGGTGCCCCCATGCATGTCTAGGACTAGGGAAACCAAGGCTTAGGAAGACCCTGTCGGGGCAGAGTTGGGGAGGAGTCTCATGGGCTCAGCGCTCCTCTTGCTTCCAGTGGAGCCATGTTGCATTCATCTGCTTTCCACGGTTACTCATAAAGCATCTGCCCTGGTGACAGGCCTCCCAGGAGAAACCCATCTGAGAGCGCTGTGTCTGGTGCAGGTGTCCCTCCAGGGCATCCCCTGCAGGTTTCCCCCACTAGTGTCCAGTCCTTCTGGCAGTCCTTCCTTTACCTGTCCTTAGTGCCCAGCAGCAAGGTGACATGGTCTCCCCTTCACGGAATGGTAGTCTGCCTCCCTGGGACTCCCGCCTGCTTTGGATCAACCCTCCAGCCTCCCTGTGACCCTCCCGAGGACCCAGGCTCTTCTGTAGTCCCTTTGGTGATGTCTTCAGTGACACAGTGTCCAGAGTCTTTGCCATCTACAGGCCCCTTTCAAATCCCTGTGCCAGGAGCACTCCTTGAATGATCCTTCCTCTTGGTCTAGTGACATATCCTCCATTTGGTAAATGCATCTCCCAAATGGAAGTGTGTCATTCTCCAATCTTGGGGCACTCTGAGAGCAGGACCGAGCCCCTGAACTGCCGACTGCAAGTGGCAGGAGGACTCTCCCTCACCTCAGATCCCAAGTTCGGGGAGGACTTAGTGGCTCCCTGGCTCTGAGGGCAGTCCAGCTGGGGACCAGGGGCAAACAGCCCTTGTCTGCTGGGAGCAGGACCCCACATTGGAGTGTTTAGAACAAGGGTGACAGGTGTCTGAGGGCAGCTGACCATCACTGAGAGGCCATCCTTACCCTCTCCCCACTCTGCCTGCAGAAACTTCACCAGCTTCCTCCTCACCCTGGCCTCCTTCAACTTCCTTGCACCCCTTTTCATCACAGTCACCTCCTATCGTCTCATGGAGCAGAAGCTCAGGAAGGCTGGCCATCTCCAGGTAAGGACGTGCTCCTAGAGCAGGAGACATCTCTCTGTCCCTCTCAGAAGCACCTGGGAACAAGAATAATGTGACCATCAAGAGGAAATCCAGCTTTTGTGGAGCTTAGGGTAGGAGCATACCCTCTACATTGCTGGGGACCCCCAAGACCTGGGAGGAAGTGTCAGGACCGCTCAGACTTACCCAGACCCGGGAACCCTGAGAGTGAGGGCACCCTGCTGACACCATCCACTTCACTCTTCCCAAGAGTTTGAGGGCTGGCACGAAGTTACATGCTTTTTAAATGCTGCATTAAAATTTTAATTTAATCACAGGGATAGGCTGTTACCCACAACATAAAATCATATCTGCAGGCCCATTTGTCCAAGAAAAACAGTCCTCCTAGCCATTTCTGAATTTTGGCATTAATAGTTTCTTTCCACAATTTCTTTCTTTTGTCACCTGGACATCTCTAGCAGAGGAATCAGCCAAAGGTTTATAAAAAATAGTGTTATTACTGTCTGTGCATTTTGTCATTTCATCTTTACAATTATTCTCTGGAAAAGAAGGATTATTGTCCCTATGTCACAGATTAGAAAATGGAGGCTGTAGCCAAAAACTACTCAACTAGTAATAACAGAGTTGGATCAAATCCAGGTCTGGGACTCCATGACCCAAGCAGCTAATCATAGTGCAAAAAAAACATTCTCTTTGCTGAGACACTTTATCTCCACATTATTTATTTTTTTGGTGAATTGGAAAAGGACAATTCACCAAATCAGTTTTAGCTGGAAACAGACCCAGGCTCCCCTGAGTCCTGCTCTGGGATCAGAATTCAGTCTTCAGGCTCAGGCTCTGTGTCATTGCCTCCCGGGTGTCCTCTGCACTGCCCCCAAGCCCTGCCTGGATGCTCAAAGTTACCACATTTATTGGAGGTTCAATCAGCCAGGAAACGAGGCTGCCACACTGATTTGCTGTTTTCCCAGGGTGACTTTAAACCATCAGTTCTGGTAGCATCCTCAGAGGTCTCTGTGCGCGGGCAGGGACTGCCACTGCAGCTGAGCAGTTTTGTTGTTAACCACAGCTCTGCCTGCGGAGGCCCTCCGTCAGTACTTGGCACGATTTCTTCCTTTCTTTCTTTTCTTTTTTTTTGGAATGAGGGGCAATTCAGGAGAAAAGAATTCTCCCAGTCAACACATTTTCAAGTCCAAAATTCAAAATGCCATGAAGAAAATGTGTCTTCCTCTTGACTTAAGTCACCTTTTCTGTTATAGTGAGGTTTGGTCAATGAGAAAAGAGGTGCTGATTTTTAGCTTCAGGCTTTTAACATCTGTGTCTTGTAGGGAGCAGGAACGTGGCAACTTCCTTCCTGAAATTAGATCGCAACTCCTGTGACCCCATGTACCCCCCCCCCACCTCCCCCGCCCCCTGTACCTTATTACCTCTCCCTGCTTCTATCTTAGGTCCTTTGAATCCAGGACAGGTTGACCAGCCTGGTGGCTGCAGTTGCTGATGGAGAGCTGGTTGTGAGCCTGGGGTATGAGCGCAGCTCAGCCTAGGGACCCTCACCCACATAGCCACACTCATGACGCTCAGGGTTTCTCAGAAACCGTGCAGACCAGGAAGGAAGCTCATGCCCCACCGTCAGTCTCTGCCTACAGGCAAGTCAGGCATTATCAAGGCACTTGACAGAGGAGGCAACTGAGGTCGGGTAAGCCTAAATGCCAGGTTTAGGGTCCCACACCTCAAACAGCAGAGAGGTCCTCTTAGTCCCCAACTCCCTCTGAAGCTCAGCGCCTTCTCTCAGGCAGCTCACACTGGTCAGCCCTGCTGGATGCTCCCTGGTACCCCACACCCCCACCCCCACCTCCCGCCACAGGGGCTGCAGCCACCTGGAGCAAACCAATGCCTCCCTTCCATGGTTTCTCCCCAGGTGAACACCACTCTGCCATCCAGGACACTGCTGCTTGGTTGGGGCCCCTATGCTCTCCTGTATCTGTATGCAGCCATCGCGGATGTGACCTCCATCTCCCCCAGGCTGCAGATGGTAGAGACTCCCCCTCCAGCACCCACAGCCACAGCACTCTCTGTCTTTGTGTGTCTCTGTCTTGCCCTGTCTCTCTCTCTCCTTTGCTTTCTGGCCTCTATGATAGTCTTCTCTTTCTGCCTTCCTTTGAACACTCATATGCATTGGGAATTTGCATGTCTCCTGGGCCACGCAGGGCTCAGCTTGACATTGCCTAGGCCTCATGTGAGATGACAGTGCCAGCCAGCCAGATGGTGACCATGTATACTCTGGGTTTCCATGTACCATCTGCCAACTGGTCAGGGAAAGCTCTGGGTTACAGAATCAAGCCAAGGACAAATGATTGGTGGCCTCAGGGAGCAAGGATGGAGGTGGGGGTTGGCTCTGAGGTCACCAGGAGGGACCAGGGAGGAGAGCAGAGGCTTTGTTTGAAGCTTCTTTCCTGAAGTTTTCTGTCATAACAGGTGCCTGCCCTCATTGCCAAAACAGTGCCCACAGTCAATGCCATCAACTACGGCCTGGGCAGTGGGATGGTGCACAGGGGGATCTGGCAGTGCCTCTCACCACCGAGAAGCCAATGGGACCGAACCTCGTGAACCTTTCTGTGGGGCTGCTCACCCTGAGCCCCATGCCAGGAGACTGTCCTGGGAGTCCTGCCAAGCTCCAGACACTTATTCACCTTTCCCAATGGCCTTGTTGAGCCTGGCCCTAGGCTAAAAACAGGGGATTCAGAGAGAAAACAGATTGTGTGGAAGGAGCTGGCCATAGTCCCCCCTATAGAAGCTGAGAAACCTTGAGAAAGTCACTCTCTCTGAGCTGCGCTTCCTCACCCCCAAAACAAGGATATTAATATGGACTTCATGGGGCTGTGGTGAGACTTGAACAAGATAATGTATACTCACCATGCACACACATAGAAACTGTTCATTAAAAGAGCTGTCAGGACTTGGTGCCTTAATAGAAATGGGTGAAAGCCCCATGTTACTTAGGAGAGCCTGACCTAGACCATCAGCATTCATATGCCATATATTAAATTGAGATCTGGTGTAAGAGACTTATTCTGCCCATGCATCTGTTCCCCAAGTCATGAGATGTGTTGGCAGAAATGCTGACTTGAGCATGCAGAAAGGACCAGAATGTTACTTGGCATGTCCAGTGCTCACTGAGCGTTAGCTACCAGCACCCACCAAAGACAGCTAGCTCTTTGTTGCTTAGCTGGCAACAGTAATAAATCAGGACAATTTATTTAACACTCCAGATGTCTGCAGATGAGTCCCCACCAGCCTGGAGGAGGCTTCTTATTGACAGTTTGCGGAGCTCGGGGCAATTCACCCTTTGTCCAGAGCACGTCCTCTCCCATCAACTGTGCTCAGGTGTTCCCTGCAGAGGCTACAGGCATCTGACACTGTGCTGGCATCACCATCCTTGGATATACATCTGCCCTTCCAACAGAGTCAGCCATTCAGGGACAAGGTGTGGCAGGTACACAGGCCTGGGTGAGACCCATTGCCCTAGAGGGAAACGGAGGTGGTGGGCCAGGTGATGGAGAGCTCTACAGAAGGTCTGATGATGGCGGGCAGCTGCGCCGGGCATGGAGGATGCAGGAAGGCTGGAAGCTCAATTCTGTAGAGTTGAGAGGGGAGAGACAAAATCCCGGGGGTGAGGGTGGGGGTCATGAGACCAGCATCTGGGGTTCCTGTGCACCAGGACCTGCCTCTCCATTTTGCAGATGCAGAAAATCAGGCCACATAGACGTAACACACAAGAAGTCTCCACAAAGCAGACACCAGTTCAATCATTTAGCAAAACCAGGTGGGGAGGGGCAGGGAGTGGAGGCAGCCTTCCCACAGCACTGTTTTCTAGACCATGCCTGTGTCAAGTGCTGTGAAGACAAGATGCTACTCAGCTACACTTCTGCACCCAAACAGGCCCGAGCTGGGGGTCACACAGACTGAGTGGCTGGCCAGGAAAGTGATGGGGTCTGGAGCCTGACATGCTGACCCTGCCGGCATGGCCCATGGATCCTTGAATTGTCTGTAGTGGACACCCATGCTTCACTCCATCATGAACTAACCCCCTAAGATGGGACAAGGGGCCACAGTGGGAAGACAAGAGAGACAACCCCAGACCCAGAGAGAGAAGGGGTGAGGAGAGGAGGGTGAAGACACCCAGCAAGAGGGGCCAGTGTGTCCGAAGACATGATGTCCCTGCTTGTGCTCAGGGGAGGTGGGGAGGAAGGCAGGTTGGCCAGGCGTGTTCAAGGACACCGTTAGCTCAAGCTCTGTGTCCCAAGTCTGTATGGAGCTGGGGAAGGTGGGCTTGGAGCAGCTCCACCCTGGTCAGGTAGGCAGGGCTGGGAGTGCTGAAGGAGTGCCCGGCGACCCAGCTGTTCCAGAGGTCCCAAGCTCCCTGCACCCCTGCTTGCCTCTCACTCATGGAATGGCTTCAGGGAGCCACATCACATTTGGGCTTTTCTACCCACGTGTCAAGAAACTTTTGGATCTCAAGTGCCCAGTGGGTGCTATGCAGGGCTCTCCTGTCCCCTCCTTCCCAGTGACCCCCCAACACTCCCACTTGCCCCTTCACAGAGCAGCTCAGCCACCTCTGGGAGCCAGAGGGACAAGGGAGGTGGCTGAGTCCCATCTGAGGCCCACCATCTGCCAGCCCATGGCACAGGCACTGGGCTGGGGGTAACCAGAGCTGTCAGTCCCTGGAAGGTGAGCCGCCCCTGCCAGAGTCAGAGCACAGCCCCCCAGACCTCCTACCTCCTGAGGCTCCCTTGGCTGTGCTGGGCCCCAGACCCATTCACGGCCCTCCAACTCTATCTGCTGACTTTCTACCATGAACATGTTATCACTTTTACAGTCAGAAACACATGTGTGAAAAAAGCAGCTACGTCTGCCTCCTGGGTGTGTTTGTTCCTTGATGTCTTCTGTCGGACTGATTTTGGTGGCGGTCTCTCCCCACCCTTCAGGCTCCTGTCTCACCCTTTCTTGGGCGCCTGAGGCCTCTTTCCTCCATCCACTCATTTGACCCCTGGTGCTGCCCAGTAGGGATAATGCCCAGCTCCCCACACAGACACATGCGTACAGCATACACAGTCCCCTGCCCACACTACCCATCACTCATTCATGCCACCATGCTCTCCCCAAAGTCTCTACATGCTGGTGACAAGTGAGCGAGAGTGAGGAGACATTGGGTCTAATCTGTGCTGATGGGTCATATGGGCTAGCATCCTCTGGCCACCTCAGGGGAATTCCATGCTGCTTTATCTTCATGGCTTTTGCAAGTCATCGACAGGTGCTAACATAGCTAAGAGGTTAGAAGTAGAGATTAGAGTGCAGCTCTGTCCAAGTACTGGAATCAGGCATAGCAATCAGGGATATCAAGATTACCCAGAAGTTCCCTTCAGAATCTCTGCAAGTCTTTACCTGAAAACTAAGCTCTTTTCCCTTGCGCTAGGAAAGTTAAGTCCTTTGAGTTTCACTGCATACTTGGTTTAATCGCATTTCTACAGAACTGTCCCCCACTGACTTTCAATGCATACCACATATCTGGATTTTTTTCAAGTTTCTGTAGTTTGACTTGGTAACGCACCATCACCATTATTTTTTAAATGTAACTTACAAAGGAGAAGACCCCAGTCACACACCCATGTGTCATGACTAGACTCCAGCCCTGCTGTCCCCTCCAGGGGGCGGTCCAGGGTGAGTCCTGAGACCTCTTGGCCTATCCTCTCCATCTTCACAGTCTGAGCAGACTCTGACAAGGGCAGGTTTTAAAATTCTATCAAAACTCCAACTCTTTTTCAGGCAAGATGTTTGTTATGGATTAAATGTTTTTATCTTCCCCAAACTAATAGACTGAAGCCCTAACCCTCAATGTGACTATATTTGGAGTAAGATTAAATGAAGTCATAAAGGTGGGGCCCTGGTCTGGTAGGATTAGTGCCCTTATAAGAAGAGATACCAGTTCTCTCTCCCTCTCTTCCCTGCTCATACACACCAAGGAAAGGCCGTGTGTGAACACAGCAAGGTGTGTAAGCCAAGGGGAGAGCTCTCACCGGATACCGACCTTGCTGGCACTTTGACCTTGAAATTCCACCTCCAGAACTGTAAGACAATAAATTTGTGTTACTTAAGCCACCCAGAGCTTGGTATTTTGTTACAGCAGCAAATTAATGATGTTACACCACAGCTCATTGTTTAAAACAGATGACAGCAGAGGGGATGAAGAGATCTAGTTTGTGCCACTGCCCACCCTCTATCCCTGGAGTACCCAGGACTACTTCTGCAGAATCCCAGGATTGTATGAGACTCAAATTAACAGGCACAAAATTTGTTTTCTAAGATTTCCTACAGTTCTAAGACCCACTGATTTTAGAGTTGATTTAAGATCTTTAGCAAAAAGCATAAGTGCTCTACAGTAAAATAATGTCCCCCATCCCACCCCATCTTCTTGCTGGGAAAGATGGTTCTGCCTCTTAATAAATGGACATGGATTAAAGTCACGAAGTAACAAGTTGTCTTTGAGGTAAAGGAATGTACAATCCCTGGCTTTCTCTGCAAGATCGCCACTGGTACAATTTTCCTGAGAAGGGGAGGGACTGTGTGCCTGACTGATTAGTGAAAAAGGAAATATAGATAAATTATAGCCTAAACTATGTCTCATAAACACTAAGGAAAGGCCTGTGAGGACACAGCCAGAGGTGTGCAGGCCACAGGAAGAGCTCTCATCAGACACCAGTCCTGTCTATATGTATGTCTATATTCTCTCTTAAAATTAAGAGGCTTTCACAAATTTTCCACATAGAGAAATAAATTCAATGGCAAGATGGTAGGCTTAATTTATTTATCTTTCTCCTTGCCATGTAATTTATAGGATTTCTGCTATGTTCTCTGTTAGAGATGCTCCTTGTTCAATTTGATCAAATACAAGCTCACTCTACATCCCACAAAACTGTCTCCCCTATTAACAATATCGTTACTATCTGTCCTGTCATATAAGCTAAATAAAGAGAAAAGGAAGGGGAAAAAGCAGAGTTGATATGCATAAATACTTAACCTAGCAGGTTAGGATGGCGCAGTGCTTTGATTGTCCCACAAGGTGGCAGTGCTAACTCAATGATAAATTCATCCGGCCCTGCTCTGGAGGACCACGTTGGTAACGTTTCCAAGGCAACGCGTGCTGGAAAAACCCCGGGTGAAGGACGAAATCATAATCCCTAAACCTTCCTTCTCCTATTGGTTGAGGTAATTTACTGCTCCCCTCTTAAACCGTTCCCTGGCCGTGACAGCACCACCTGCTCTTCCCTCCAGGCATGCAGCTGCAATTACAATGGCCTCATTGTCTCCCTGTAAGGCTTCCTCAGCCCAACTGCCCTTCCCTCTGCAGCTGTCGAGACACGTGCAAGTCCTTTGCTTTTCTAGGCAGAGGCAGTATGACAGCTTGGAAAACACTCAGGTTTGGGTAGCAGAGAGACCTTGGCATGAATCAAGGATTTGCTTTTTATTCAATGTGTGACCAAGTTGGAGTGAGTTTATCTCTGAATTTGTTCCATTCCCACCAAAATGGACTCTCTGGGGTGACATATTTTAAAGCACACAGCACATAATGGGTGTACTTTAAATGAATGTTTTCAGTGAACATCAGATTTCCTCCATTGGGGACCTCATAGGCTCTTCCTTGCCATCCCCTGATTTTTTTTATTAGTCACTCAAGAAAGGGGTTGTCTTGTCAATGGGTTTCAGCCATGGGCAAGTTCGCTATGGATTCAATGTGACCAAAGAAAATGACAGTAAAACGTTCTTGGGGTGAAAGGGTTATACCCAACTTCATTTCCAGGTGGCAGCTCAGTCACTAAAATCCTGTTCACTCAGTGAATCTGCATGCAGCATGTCAGTCTCTGCATCTGGGCCCCTCTGTCTGCATAGCCATCCTCTGGGCCCCTCTGTCCGCATAGCCATCCTCTGGGCCTCTCTGCACAGTTGTCCTGCACAGCTGTCCTCTGGGCATCTGTCCTCAGTGCTGCCACCACACCAGCCTCTGCTCTGCTCTCCTGCAGCCTTGCAGCCCTGCCACCATGTCGTGTCCAAACCACTGGGCAGAGCTCTTTATATAGACCCAACAGCCATGTATTGCCCACAGGTGTGCAGTGAGCTAGTCAACCAGGGCCACAGGAAGTCTCATTTTATTCACAGGGGTATATAGAAAAATTATGAAAATTGAGTGACAATTATATGCAACATTCATCTCATCTAGTATCTCATTTAATTCCCACAACATCCTTAAAAGCATCATTCTCAAACCTGTTGCACATCCGAATCATCTGGAGCCTAGTGATTCAGAGTGTGGTCCCTGGATCAGAAGCATCAGCCTCACCTGGATGCTCATTAGACATGTAGACTCACAGGCATCATCACCCCAGACCTCCTGAATCCAAACATGCCTTTAGCAACCCCCTGGATGATTTGTGTGCACCTGATAGTTTGGGAAGCACAGCAGAGCCTTAGACACTACTGATGTCTGGGACCCTTTCACAGACACTGTGTTGTAAATGGTCTGAAGGGATGACTGGGCCTGGGACTTTTAAAAGTTTCCAGGTGATTCTAATGCGCAGCCAGGATTAAGAACCACTGATTGGCGGGTGAGCTGGGCTGATGTGTTATGGACACTTCCATTCAATGAAGAGTAATTTAGTTGAAATTTACCCTGAGTCATCTCTGAGGACATTCTTTGCTGTTTTATATGAATATATAATATATATGTATGCAAACATATGCATATGTATTTCTTGCTCTTTTTAAAAAAGAAGTCCATTTCTTTTTTACTCACCCCTATCTTATCCTATGGCTTGCTCTCATTTTTCTCTTATTGATTCTCCAAATCCCCACAATTGTAGACCAGCAGGAGAGCCTCAGCCCAAGGCTTTTCACTGTGTCACCATGATATTATTTGCAAGATAATGGAGTCAGGTCTAGTATGTGATAGGGAGACAAGGGAATAAAGAAATTAAACATACTGCTTAAGTTCATAGAGTACATGAGGAAGCCTGGCTGCTGACTCCTGGCTGCTGACTTCCAGATATCAAGGCAGGCAATGCATGTCCAGGTGGTAGGGAGCCAGGCTTCTCAAACCATAAAGCGTACACGAATCACCTGGGATCTGGCTAAGTGCAGACTCTGGTTCAGTAGGTCTGAGTGGGGCTGAGATTCTTCATTTCTACCATGCTGCTGAAGCTGTGGCGTGTTTGGCCAGAGAGAGCACGGCACTCATATCCATGATTCCAACTGCCTGGTCTTCCCTTCCCAGCAGCCAAGTGGGGTGTTCATTCAGCCTCTCTAACGTGCCAGATGATTCAGACCAATGTTTTCAGGTATGCGTGTCATTGGGCTGTGGAGACCTGCTGATCTCCATGCTCGGCCTCAGCCCACCACTGGGTGGTGCTCTGAATTTCATGTTGCTGAGCAGCTTTTGGAGTTCGTTCATCAAATATTCATTGCACCTAATTTTAAATCAGGACACAGTTTAAACAAGGCAGTGATGATCCTCATGAGCAGCTTACATCATAGTAACAGTAAACAAGTGAGTGTGTAAAATTGATCACTACAAATTGTGATAAGCACTCTGGAGGAGATAGACAAGGGATAAATAAGATAGAGACTGGAAGAGGGAGTGGTCAGGAAATACATCTCTAAGGAGGTGATATGTGAGCTCAGACTTAAAGAATGAGAATAAGGCAATCGGGTGGAGAGCAAGGGGAAAAGCATTCCAAGCAGAGGGAACAGCAAGTGGGAAAGGGCTTGGCTGTTCAAGGAACCTTTACTGTTGAAGCTGGAGCACATGGAATCAAGGAGAAGTGATAGGAGGTGTAGGGTCCATGTCCAGCAGGGCTGCAGGTGGAGGGGAAGGGCAAAAGAAGATGAATTAGGTTTTATTTTAAGAGCGAATGAAAGCCTTTGAAAAGTTTTGATCAGGAAAGTTACCAGATTTGATTTCCATTTTTAACTGATCTCTCTGGCTGCTAAGTAAAGACTACAGTGAAGGAGACAGCAATGGAGGTAAGGGTAATGAAACAGGAAATGTTATAGTAGTCCAGGCTATAGGTTCTATTGCCTTGAACTAGATGGTGGTGGTGGTGGTAGTGGTAATGGTAAGAAGTGAATGCGGATAGTATATGGTTTTGGAAGCAGATATGACAGAACTTGCTAGTGGTTTGAATAAGTGTATCCATTTGAAGCTTTTGATTTCAGAAAACAGAAAACACAGTAACTGTCTTCAGAAAATAGGACAACTTACACACACAACTGAAAAGTGTGATGGTGTAGGCTTCAGGCAAGGTTGATCAGGGTTCTAGACTTATTTGTCTATGATTATCAGTCCTGCCCCATCTCCCTCCCACCCTTTATGTGACCATGTATCCTTATGCTGACTTCATATATGGTTGCAAGAGAGCTTCAAGAGCAAGATACATAGTTGCAAGGTGATTCCATTTGCATGGAGGAAGAACAGTAATCATTTCCAACCATCATAAAACAAACATCTTGATTTGGAGATTGATTGAGCCATTTCTGAACAGACCTCTGTTGCCAGGAGAATGGATCAGAGAGTTGGCTTAATATCCCCATTATACCTCTATTGCCAGTGGACTGATAACTTAGATGGGCATTATTGGAAACAACCACCATGGGTAAGGGGACATTACCTGAGTTACCTTAGACCAGTGAAGACAGAGGTGTGGTCAGTCCTAACCAAATAATAGAAGTGAAGTGGACAGGTTGGGGAGAAGAATATCATGGGTGTTGAGAAAATTACAATTTCCATGGTGTGAACTAAATGAGATTTATAGGCATGGGAGGACATAGGGATGACATCTAGGTTTTGGGAGGAGTCATAGGCTAAAACAGGGAAGAAAGTCTTAGAGGGAAAAAAATACATATGCCTCTTAGATACTCAAATATCTGGGTCCAGTGAGCTTTTGGAAATATGAGCAGGAGCTAAAAGGAGTTGTCCTGGCATCCCACAGGTGTGGGACAGTGACAAACTTTCAGCTACTGGCACATTCTCTCCTTGACAATCCAGGAATCAGCATGAGGAGAGGTGTGGCCTAGGATTCTGATGAGAGGGTTAGGGCTAGTGACACTTCAGATAAAACCTTGAGCATCAGTGTTCTGCTATTAAGGGAATAAATGAAAGATTGTAGTGAACATGTGGATTGAAAAATACTAGAATGTAATTTTTTTTCATGTCTTTGATTCTTGTGGTCCTTAAGACAACTAAAGGAGGCCAGAGGGAAGGATTTGGAGCCCCATTTTTTTTTTTTGAGAGGGCATCTCTCATATTTATTGATCAAATGGTTGTTAACAACAATAAAATTCAGTATAGGGGGGTCAATGCTCAATGTACAATCATTAATCCATCTCAACCCTAATTCTTGTCAGTCTCCAATCTTCTGAAGCATAACGAACAAGTTCTTACATGGTGAACGAATTCTTACATAGTGAATAAATTCTTACATGGTGAACAGTACAAGGGCATTCATCACAGAAACTTTCGGTTTTGATCACGCATTATGACCTATAAACTCTTTGACCTATAAAATCAGGTCAAATATGAATATTCGTTTGATTTTTGTACTTGATTTATATGTTGATCCCACATTTCTCCCTCTATTATTATTATTTTTTTTATTTTTAATAAAATGCTAAAGTGGTAGGTAGATGCAAGATAAAGGTAGAAAACATAGTTTAGTGCTATAAGAGGGCAAATGTAGATGATCAGATGATCAGGTGTGTGCCTATGGACTAAGTATTAATCCAGGCTAGAGAAGGGCAGCAAGACATCCACGGATGCAGAATATTTCTCTCAAAGCAGGGGGGGTGAGGTTCTGAGCCTCACCTCTGTTGATCCCCAAATTCTCACCTGATGGCCCCCCTGCGACTGTGCCTGTCTTAGGTTGTTCCTCCCTTGAGGAATCTTACCCGTCTCTGGCTAACCAGTCATCTTCCGGGGCCATACAGGGAAATGTAAAGTTGGTAAGTGAGAGAGAAGCCATATTGTTTGAAAAGGTTAGCTTTTACTTCTTTGCAGATTTATGCCCTGTGACTTCTATGCCCAGCACTTGTCTTGAGGTATGTTTACCACCTGGAGGAATTATGATACTCGGTAAATTCGATATGAGGCACGAATTCTATTTAAGGGTTGTAATTAGGAAGGAAGAAGAAAAGCTATAGATGTAGCATATGGAAGGAAACATGGGAGGATTGATTATTTCTTTGACATATCTTCTTGTAGAGTACCTTAAGTATGTATAGGTTTTAAACTACTAACTAATTTGCACACACATATTAACATAATAGGAATACAGTGACATAAACAAAGCAAATCTATAATTACCATCCATCTCCAGTGAAGACAAGAAAACCATTTAGGCACCCTAGGCATTTGTGAAAATTTATCTATGATATGATGGATATTGTCCAACTGTACTTGAACAGTCTGAGAAAAATCAGACAAATTAAAGCAGCCCATTTCTGGGATCTGTTCACATCCCATATGTTCTTTTAACTGTAGATAGTCTATAGTCATGAGATTTTGGAGTGCTACAACTTGCACCCCTCCCAACTCCTGGTTGAGTTCCAACAGTACAGATCCGGTCAAATTCGTTGTCTCACTGTATGCACATGCCAGCCTAGACATCTCCCTCCTCATTCCTATGGCAAGTCCAGGAGACGGTGGGCTGGATGCAGCCACCACCGCAGCATCGTCCGGATCCCCGTGGAGGCTTTTTGATGATCATCCCCCGGCACAAGACCTCCAGAGAGTGCTGATGCCGGAAGCTCCTCCTCATATCGTATCTTAGTTCATTTTCTGGGTATCCAAGCTAGGCCTTGATCTTCTGCATAGAAACAAACAGACCATTTGCCCACACTTTGACATGCCCTCTATACCACTGTGCAGAACTCATTGGAGGTCAGCACACAGTAACTGCTTTTTTTTTTCTTTTATTAAGAGAAAGGAATATTATCAGAAAAGAGTACCTCCATAGCTGATCATCTGACACCCTTTAAGTGATCAACATTAAGGATATTTAAAGCATGCGTTGATCTTTGATTTACAAATAGTTTTATCCTATCAAGGAGTAATCCCCCTTTTCTTTCTTTCTTTCTTTCTTTCTTTTTTTTTTTTTTTTTGATTTTTAATCTACACTTACATGAAGAATACTATGTTTACTATGCTCTCCCCTATATCAGGTCCCCCTTAACAACCACATTACTGTTACTGTCCATCAGCTTAGCAAAATGTTGTAGAGTCACTACTTGTCCTCTCTGTGTTGTGCAGCCCACCCTCCCCTTTCTCCCTCCCCCCCATGCATGCTAATCTTAATACCCCCCTTCTTCTCCCCCCCCCCTTATCCCTCCCTGCCCACCCATCCTCCCCAGTTCCTTTCCCTTTGGTACCTGTTAGTCCATTTTTGGGTTCTGTAATTCTGCTGCTGTTTTGTTCCTTCAGTTTTTCCTTTGTTCTTATACTCCTCAGATGAGTGAAATCATTTGGTATTTCTCTTTCTCTGCTTGCGGAGCCCCATTTTTTTAGATGAAAAAACTGAGATTCACACAGGTTAAATGATGACATCAGAGGCTGTGTTTGAGCCCTGCCCTCTTGATTCTTAATTTAGCCTCCAGACCATGCAGATCCAAGCATCTATGGTCAGATGAACTATTCTTGGAGATAAGATACATACATTACTCATGACGGCACATGCTCAGATGTTCTTTCAGGTGCTGTAGGAGGTAACAGGTTGGCAGCAGGTTTAAGTGGAAACAACCCTGGATTCCCAGTCAGAGTTCCTGCTGGAGTTCCAGCTTTGTGCTTGCTTCCTATCTGACCTTGGGTGGGTCACTGAATTTTTCTGGTTTACATTTTATCTATCTAATAAGGGCTTGGGTTAGATCAGTTCTTTTCAAAGTTAAAAAAGGAAACTTTTTTTTTTTTTTGTGGGAGAGAGAGAAACCATACCAGGAGGTGTAAATAAATTAGAGATTTCAACATAATTTGTCCCCTGTCCTCCTCCCCTAGGATCATCACCCTGAAAGTGCTGAGGACACCTGTACTCGCTTTCTAGGAGTTTGTGGGTTGCTTCCCTCTCTAGGTAAGTCCTGGGGTTGCCTACTTTCCCCCAGCTTTAAAGCCTCCAGTGCTCCAGGAAAGCTGCCTCACAGACCCTGTCTCCACACCTGGCCAGCACCACAAGGCAGCAGGTGTTTTCTGTTCATACCTCTATCAGTGCAGGAGCCCTATGGATGGAACACCTTGGTTTTTCTGCCTGACTGGGTTTCAAAGAAGGCCTTTGTAGAAGCTCAGGCATCAGAGATCTAAAGACACCATTGTTCATTGATTGCTGTTGGCAGGTGCATTTGCCAAACCTTTGCTCAAGTTAAACAGGAAACGATTAAAGGGCTGGAGTTCAGAAAGGCAAGAAGAATAAATGCTCGTAATTATGGACAGCATTGCCTGACACTGTGCTTGGCGTTACATGTGTCATCTCATCTAATCCTCTAGCCACGCTAGGATCACAGTATTATAATCTTAAGTGTTATTATCCACATTGAATATATGAGAAAACTAAGGCTCTAAATGGTTATGAAAACTGCCTTGGGACACTATTAATAAGTGACACAACTGGGATAGAAACACCCCAAACTATCTAGATGTAAATGTACAAGTAGTTTTTTCAGGATTCTCTCAGATTAATAAAGCTGTAGCATCCTAAGAGAACACACAGACTTTTTCTCAATGTGTTCCTTCTTAGGGGGTTCAGTCATTCGTAACAACCTGGTGTTTACCAAGCACCCAGCTTTGGTCTGGAAGGGGAAGGTGAGATAAGTAAGACATACTGTTTTTCCTTTAGGAGCTCACACCCTAGTGTGGAAATAAATAGGTTATATATGTGTAAGATAAATTCTAGCCGAAATAAGCAGGCAAAGAGAGGCAACAAAGGGCCAGGTAATTTATTTGAATCCTCCCGGGCAAGGTTCCATGGCCTGGCTGTCACAGATGGGGGAAGTCACTCGAAAGTAGACAGGCAGCGAGTTTTTAAAGAAGGTAGGGGGAGGCAGAGCTTAGATTTACAGCGGTGTGAGGATTGGCTAGCCCAAGGCACATTTTTCAGGTTGGGAGAGGGCAGCAGCAGGGACTTTGGCACGTCATCAGGGTCTGACGTGCTCACCCCTCCCCCCAGTGTCTTCAACCTTACATTCCAGCCTTTTGGTCATAATGGGAAATAACTTGATCTGGCTACTTCTGGCTGACAAGGGGCATCGTGGGGGGGGGGGGTGCGGGTGTTCGTAGCATGTAGTTACATTGCTCTGACTGTAAACATCTCACCCTGCTTTCTTTAGAGGCTTTCACTTCACTCCGTCTAAGTTTATGGTTTTTGTTTCATTTTCTCTTCTACAGATAGAGAATCTAGCTGCTGCCAGGGCAAAGGGGCAACGACCGTTCTGGCTGCTTCATGCTGAGAAGGGGTGCAGTAAAGGGTGCAGCTAGGTTTCTATCACTGATCAATTGAGAGGGCCTCAGAAAGTTGGTGCTTTCTTCTGGAAGGACAAATATGATGAGATTAAGAATGCATGGCTGAATATGAGAACTAGAAATATGAAGAGTTTAATTGAGAATTATAGCCAGGTATTATGGGGAAACTAAAATTCTGAATTGAGTTTACATCTCAATGACTAGTATTAGGATTTAGTATAGATAAGACTGCATTATTGAAACAATACTTTTCTCTAAAATCACCCTTATTTTTATTAGAAGTAGCTAGATTAAGAAAATAATTAACACTTGGCTTTATTATTTGCATAAGTGCAGCAAGAAGAGCAATTGATTACATAGGCTCTTTTAAATGTGCTTTGCTGGAACTTTTTGTAAGGAATTTCAGATTGAACTTTTAAAGGCCTTTCGAGGCCAGAAAGCCAAGTAAGACTTGCCATCAGGTTGTGCCTGCAGTACTTGTAGATTTGGGTGAATTCTTCTCTTCTTGAGGTTCCCAAGACATTTCTGAGGTTCCTGCACCTGCCAGGAAGTGACCTTCTTTACTTTTCTGGTAAGGCTGCTGGGAACTCTATAAGCAAGATACCAGGCCAGTTCTTCTAAGGGGCTTGTTGGCTTTTTAAAGTCAATCTTAGTTCCTTAAAGCTGTCTGTTCATATCTGAGTTTACACACGTGTCTCTCAGGTATGACGTTCCAGTCAAAGCCTTGGTAATATAACTAGTGTTTTTAATTGGTCCTCTTACAAGGAAAGCAGATTCTTATTGAACTTATGCAAATAAACATACTGCCATGAAATATAAAAATAGTCACTGAGAGTTTTTTAAATTCTGGAGGGATCAGGTAGAGAGAAAGATAAAGTTTCAATTCTGCTTATAAAGGCAGTCATTTACTAAACTGCTGTTAGCTTAAGATAAAAAGTTTAAAACATTTTATCAACAACATTTGAAATAAAAAGTCACAAAATCATTTTCTTTAGTTTACTTAATTCTATGTAACTAATACTTGTTCTGCTGAAATCTAGTTTTTTACTAGTTTAGGAGTAATAAAACAGTGAGTATAGGTGACAAAAGACATACAAATGACAATGGTTAAAGATCTGATGAGAGCTTATTGTAAGACAGTTGTCATAAGGAAATTTGGATATTTCTATAACACAAAACATTCAGTAACAAAGTTTAGCATCATTCTCTGTGACAGTGCCTTCTAGGTAATTAAGCAGGTAAATAAGTTAAATTAGCCAAATATTTTCCTCAATGAGAAGAAATTCTTCTGACATGTTCTAGGGGCCCTTTGGAAAATATCAGAGTGAACTAGAGGTAAAAAGCACTTTTTTAAATTTGATTTTGGGAAGCTGTTAAAAGTTTTAAGGCACTTGCTTAAATAGGATTATAGGTTGCTATGAAGAAATACTTGTCTATTTAACTAGAATGACAACAAAATACCTCAAAGGCAAATAAAGAAGGTTACACAGTTGTTAGCAAACTTTAGCTTTTAGTCCTTTTAATATTAAGATCTCATTTTCTTAAATATTCTGACAATTCATTGAGACTTTAAGCTTGAGAAACTGCTTTGATAAAACAATTAGAGAACTCACTGTAATCTTTTAATATTAAGAACAGATTAACAGTTAAGAAAACTTTGTCTTTTTAACTGAAAACAAAATTTTAATTTTGCTGTGTACTTGATACTGAGATTTATTTGCTACACTTATTTAGTTTACTTATTTTTAACTATGCTAGGTTATTTACAAGACCTTTACTGAATATTAGACAAAGCCAAGCTTTTAGGCATTTATTCTTAAAAGATTTAGCAGGTAACATCAACTTAAATGACATTAGGTAAACTTAGGCAGCTGATAACAAGGAAATGCCCGCCTCAGCCAAATTCAAATTAGCATTAATGCTTAACATTTTTTATCAGATTTCCTGGAAGTTTTAGAATGCCTAATTTTCACAAGCACTTCTTTTTAAATTAATTTTTATTAATACCATCCGGAGGTAGGAAAATATTTCTCATTTGTACACTTACACACACAAATATACAAATTGAGACACGACTATAGTCAGCAACAGTTTTTACACAAAAACATATACACAGATAGACAAATTGATATAAAGACTTGAGTTACTGATATCTAATTGCTTTGTTTTTCTTCAGCTTCTTGTTTGTGGCTTCTGGAACTAGAGGGCGGGAGGAGCATGTTCTGGTGGGGGAAGAGGGCGGTGAAGGCAGAAGGAGAGGGGGAGGGGTGGTGCAGCCACTGGAAGAGGAGAGCAGGACAATGGCATGGTTGAGAATGTAGGACTTTAAGATGGTGGTGACACGTGTGAAGACAAAGGACTTAAAGATGGTGGTGGAGAGGGGGGAAGGGGATTGCAAGCTGAGGGAGGCAGGCAACTGAGGTTTTCTGGTGGATCTGAAAAGGAAGGACTGGGCAGAGTAAGAGGCTGACAATCTTTAACTGGAGATTGGGCTAGGAGAACCTGAGTCATTGAACACTTAACGTAAAGGTCTGGATGGGAGTGCGAAGTCCAAAAAGCCTGCACATATGGGATTTCACTCTACTCTCTGCTCTAGTGGCAATAATTAGTTAAGTCAGTGAGGAGGCCAAAATCAAAAGTTTCCTCAGGGGGCCAGCGAGATTGATTGTCCAAGGGATACTGAGACCTGGCCTCAGAGCAAAGAAAGACTAGCTTCCCGGGACAAACACAGAGTAGCCAAATTAGAAATGAGACACCGCAACAGGGTCTGAGCCTCTGCTTTCGAGGACTTGTTCCCCATATCTGTGCCACTTCCCAACTAATCCCGCTGAGAGGAGCGCCCAGCGTCCCAAGTGCACCAAGTCAGGGGAGACGTCCTGGAAGCCTGGGTGAGGGACGTCTCCCCCACGACAGGGCCAGGGGCAGGTCGGATGCCCGCAGACATCCTGGGGCCTGGGGTACGGACGTCTCCCACACTGCAGGGCCAGGGGCGGGTATCCCGGATACTCGCAATGGATGGGCTAATGCCCAGACCTGGACGTATGCACAATTTCTAACGGACCAGGTGAAATGGAGTTAGGAAGGGAACCAGACCAGGGGAAACTGAGGGACTCACCAGAAAATCATCCACGCAGCAGAGAGCAGGCTGAGGTCCCAGGTCAGGGAAGGAGGGGGCGGGGCTGCCGGTGGCCGGTCGGGGCCCCGTGTTCATGCTCCTTCCCAGGATTTTGGCACCAAATGTAAGATAAATTCTAGCCGAAATAAGCAGGCAAAGAGAGGCAACAAAGGGCCAGATAATTTATTTGAATGCTCCCAGGCAAGATTCCGCGGCTTGGCTGTCACAGGCAGGGGAAGTCACACGAAAGTAGAGAGGCAGCGATTTTTAAAGAAGGTAGGGGGAGGCAGAGCTTAGATTTACAGCGGCGTGAGGATTGGCTAGCCCAAGGCATATTTTTCATGTTGGGAGGGGGCAGCAGCCAGAGACTTTGGCACGTCATCAGTGTCTGACGTGCTCCTCCCTCCCCCCAGTGCTTTCAACCTTACAATATGATTGATTCCAACTGCTACAGGGTGTTAGCAGGGATGATGGGATAAGAGGTCCTGAAAAATCTTTTCCTACATTGGCAAAAAATATCAAAATCAATGTTTTCATAGCTCTGGAAATCAACCAAAAACTTGCAACAATCCCAAAAGTGTTTATTAAGGAAAAAAATTACTGAATCTTATTTCAACAAGATTCTTTGTATGTAAAGCATACAAAGAAACAAGAAAAAGTATAAAGCACGTCCCATTCCCAGGGAAAAAGTCATTAATAGAACAGTACTTGAGAAAGCTCACATGTTGGATTTATCAGACAAAGACTTTAAATTAGATATTTTATACATGTTCAAAGAATTAAAGAAACCATCTAAAGAACTAAAGGAAACTATGAAATCAATTTCTAAGAATAAAACATCAAAAATGAAAAATCATAAAAAGAGTGAAAAGAAAATTCTACAATTGAAAAGTAGAAAAACTGACATAAAATTTTTCCTACTCAAACAGTAAGTTTGAGTAGGCAGGAAAAAAAGAATCAGTGAATTTGAAAATTTGAAAATATTTCAGTGAATTTGAAAACAGTGGCATATTTTTCCACTGTTGAAGAACAGAAAGAAAAAATAATTAAGAAAAACAAACCATGTCAGAGATCTGTGGGACACTATCAAGTACATCAACATACACATAATGGGAGTCCCAGAAAGAAAGAAGAGAGAAGAAAGGCAGAAAGAATTTTTGAAGAAATAGTTGGGGTGTTTTTAAGATGAGAGAGGAGGCATTGATATAAGGCTATGGGGGACTGAAGTAATAATTGAAAGGAAAGAAATTGTAACAACTGAGGCTGGACAGGAGGCACTGGTCAGACTATATAAGGCCTCAAGACCATAAAATGACTCAGTGGTGAGCTCCCCAAGTGTTCTTTGTGCCTCGTATACAGCAGACTTTAAGCTGAAGAAGCCAGCAGCCCAATATATGATAATTAGCAAAGAAAAAAAATAAAGCCCCAATAAAAGGCTGCTCTCTCTAGCCAAATTAACAGAAAGGGTGCAGCCTAGCAAGACAGGAAACTTTCAGACAGGAACTGCCACACTTCAACCAAACCTTATAGGGAAAAAACTGGTCCCTTTCCCCACCCACACCAGGAGAAACTGAGTAGATCAATGGATGAATGGATAAAGAATATGTGGTATATATACAATGGAATATTATTCAACCACAAAAAAGAGGGAAATCCTGCCATTTGTTACAGCATGTTTGGACCTTGAGGACATGTGAAATAAGTCAAACAGAGAAAGACAAATATGTGATCTCACTTAAATGTGGAATCTAAACAAACTCCTAGATATAGAGAACATATTGGTGGTTGCCCAAGGTGGGGTAGGGGTGGGTGAAATAGATGAAGGTGCTCAAAAGGTACAAACTTCCAGTTGTAAAATGAATAAGAGTTTGGGATGTAATGCACAGCATGGTGACTGTAGTTACTAATACTCTATTGCATATTTGAAAGTTGCTAAGAGACAAGATCTTAAAAACTTTCATCACACAAAAAATTTGTAATTATGTGTAGTGGTGAATGTTAACTAGACATTGCAATATAGACATATATCAAATCATTATATTGCACTGCTGAAATGAATATAATGTTATGTGTCAATTATATCCCAATTAAAAAAGGAGGAAATGTTTCAACACTTATTGAAGGCTCTCACCTCAAGAATCTACAAATAGAAGAGCAAAATAAACCCAAAACAAGCAGAAAGAACAAAAGAAAGAAAATAGCAGAAATCAGTGAAATTGAGAATAAAACAAAGAGTTTTTTAAAAAACAAATGGTCAGTAAAATTGACAAAACTCTAATGAGAATAATAAAGAATAAAAGAAGACGCAAATTACCAATATCAGGAATGAAACAGTAATATCACTACAGACTGTAGATAACAAAAGGATAATATGAGAATACTGCACACACACTATAGACATAAATTTCACAATTTAGATGCAATGGACTAACTCCTTAAAAGCACAAACTACCAAAACTTCAATTTGAAACAGATAATTTGAATAGTCCCATACATACAACTATAAAGGAAATTGAATTTATCATTTTAAAGCTCCCAGGTATCTCTAGACCTAGAGACTTCTATCAAGTGTTTAAAGAAAAATTAAGACAGTTTTCTGCAATTTCTACCTGACAAAAGAAGAGGAGGGAACACTTCTCATTTTATAAGGCTATGTCATTACCCTGATTTGAAATAGAGACAAAGACAGGACATGAAAAGAAAATTACAGGCCAATTCACTTCATGAATACAGATGCAATAGCCCTTAACAGAATACAGCAAATGGAAATTAAAAAAGGTATAAAAAATTACACACCATGATCTAGAGGGTTTATTCCCAGGGATTCAAGGCTTATTCAATGTAGGAAAATCTATCAATGTAACCTACCATATTACTAGATGAAAGATTAATAATCACATATAGATGTCAAAAAAGCATTTTATAAAATTCAACACCCATTCATAATTAAAACTCTCAGTAAAAGAGGAATAGAGGGGAATTTCCTTAACCTGAGAAAGAGCATCTCTAAAAACTTACAACTAACATGCTAAAGGTGAAAAACTGAATGCTTTCACCCTAAGATCAAGAGCAAAGCACAGAAGTCTGCTTTCACAACTCCTATGCAATCCAGTGCTGGAAGTTCTAACCAGTGTAATCAGGGTAAACAAAGGAAATAAACAGCATAGAGATTGGAAAGGAAAAAAAGTGGAACTGATTCTATTTACAGATGACAAGACTGCCTATGTAGAAATACCCAACAAATACACAAACTCCCGAAACTAATGAGTTCAGCAAGGTTGCAGGATAAGAGAAAGGCATACAAAAATCAATTGCATTTCTATGTACTAGCAACTAACACGTGGAAACTGAAGTTAAAATACAATGCCATTTACAATTGCTCAAAGACAATGGAATTTTGAGGTGTAAACCTAACAAAACATGAAGAGGATTACACACTGAAAACTATGCAATGCTGATGGAAAAATCAGTTTAGACCTAAATAAATGGAGGTACATTGTGCTCATGAATTGGGAGACTCAACACCATCAAGATGTTAATTTTCCCCAAACGGATATACAGGTATAATGCAATTCCTGTTAAAACCCTAGCAAACATTTTATAGATACAGACTTCTCAAAAACTTATATAGAAAGGCAAAGGAACTTAAATATCTTAAAATTTTTGAAAAGAATAAAGTGGGAGGAATCCATCTATGTGATTGCAAGACTTTTTATTGAGCTACAGTAATCAAGACTAGTATTGGCAGAAGTATAATCACACAGAGCAGTGGAACAGATCAGAGAATCAGAAAAAGATCCACACCCATCTGCCCAACTGATTTTTGATGAAGGTGCAAAACACAAATGGAAGGAGGATAAACTTTTCAATGAATGGTACAATCGGACTTCCACAAGCAAACAAACAAATAAAAATGAACCTTGACCTGAGTCTCACATTTTATACAAAATTAACTCAAAGTTGATCAAGGACATAAATATAAAATGTAAAACTGTAAATCTTTCTTTAAAACAGGAAAAACATCCATGGAATATAGAGCCAGGTAAAGTGTTCTTAGACTTGACACCAAAAGGATGATTCATTAAAGAAAAATCTGATAAATTAGATTTCATCAAAATTAAAAAAAACCTTTGCTCAGCAAAAGACACCCAACATGTTATGTGGGATTTTGACAAGAACACATTGAACACCTTCTAGGAGGAAGAAAGGGAACCTCACTTCAAATGGATAGAGAGTGTGATTTGGGACCCCTACAAAAAAAAATTATGATTCTCTGTATGCTATAGTCATCCAGCCCCCAACCCTCACTGTGTCTTCCTGGTAATTAGCAGGTGTTCATCTTGTGCCTTGCTGAATCCAGATATGACCATCTGCCATCTGAAGCAGTTCTGCCTGTCTAGTGAGCTCATCACAATTCTGCCTGTCTAGTGAACCCATCATAGATGTCTCAAATGAGTCTCGCATGCCTTGTGCTTGGTGTGATTTTCTACACAGTACACTTATTATAGGTGGACAGGACAAGTGATCTAATTAATAAAGAAAGCTACATTCAGAGCATTTTGCCCCAGACCCAGCTATCTCCACTAGGAGAATAAAAGGTTTCCTATTTGAGAATCCTTGGATAGAAGTCTTCGATTTGAGTGTGGAAAGAATAACATGGGACTTTGTGGTATCTACTTTATCCAAATCTTTTTACAAAGTGAAGATTTATTAACCACTTACTGTTTTGAGCTCTTCGTTTTAAAGTTTGGAATGAAATCATAGTCTGTGATGTGAGGGTATCAGCATCTTCCCATCTTAGAACTCACTTGTGCCATTTACATTATCAAGGAGTCAAATGTTAACAATCATAAATACTTTGTTATACAAATTGCTTTCACCTCTCCTGCCTTCATTGTATGCTGCTCAAATACTCCCAAAGACAGCTGCTCTGGCTGTAGCTCTGGACATTCCCCTCATCTAGATATTAACCCAGCAAGCAGCAGCTTCAGAATTCTGCACC
Source organism: Manis javanica (assembly GCF_040802235.1). Taxonomy (NCBI): domain Eukaryota; kingdom Metazoa; phylum Chordata; class Mammalia; order Pholidota; family Manidae; genus Manis; species Manis javanica. Next base: position 70,024,508 of record NC_133162.1, read on the forward strand.
TATGATCAGGCCAAAAGTGGGAGAAGCATTACCTGCCCTTGTCTTCTCAGAGATGAAGAAGCTCTATTTTGTATATCAGCTTCATTTTTTTCCTTACTGTCTCCCCGTACAGCCCCACCCCATGAAAACGCTTTCTATTCGATCAGAGACACAAAGTTGGCTTAGGCAAAGCACACATAAAAGACACAAGAGCAATTTATTCTGGTTAATAAGCTTGGTGAAAACATGTAGAGGCAAATTGTATGGTGGGCACAAGAAGGGGCTCTTGTCTGGCTAGTGTATAAAGTGGCAGATACTGGCCTGTGTTTGCCAGTAGCCCTTCCCCATCTTTAGTACTTAGGTTAAAAACTATTTGTTACAGATGTCAGGCAGGAAGCCATGGGATTTAGGAAGGGCTGATATGCTACTAGCCCTGGTGGATGAATAAATTTCAATTTCTCAATACAAATTTTGGTCAGCAGGATTCACGATCCTCAAATGATTCCCACTTCCTGTTGTTCATTCCCTTGGGAAGCCTCTTCCACACTGAATAGGGCTGATGTGTGACCAACAGGATATTGTGCAAATGGCAGCATTTGAATTTGACTTTCAGATATGAATCACAAAAGACATTGTACTTTTTATCTTGCTTTCTTGGGTTATTCCTTCTGGAGGAAGCCAGCTTCCACATCATGAAAACACTCCCTCAGTACCAGAGTAAAGTATATGTGACACCGAACTGAGGCCTTTTGCCAACAAGTATGAATTTGCTGGCCACGTGAATGAACCAACTTTGCTCAGATCCTCCAGCTCAAGCTTTGAACAACTGGAAGGCCAGCTGACATCTTGCCTATACTTTCATAAGGAACCCCAAGCCAGAACCACTCAGCTACATTCTCTTCCAAGTTCCCAGCCCAAAGAAATTATGACAGGTAATGGATATGTGCTATTGTCTTAAGCCAATAAATTTCAGGATAATTTGTTGTGTAGCAATAGGTAACTAATACACTAATCATATTAATTCCCACTTCCCTTGTGTGGTATGTAGGTAGTCAGAAAATTACAAGCTAAAAACCAGAGATACAAATGATAGCTCTCAATACTGCCCATGTCTTATTCTAACCAACTGGGTCAGTGGTGCACTCACAAGCCATATCTTTCGAAAAATTCTGAAAGCTCTGATTTGTAGTATTTACCTAGTTCTTTGGTATACATATTGTCACCGTGGTTAAGTTCATGCTACCTATGCAGATGGGAAGAGTTGCATGCAATTGGCCCATAAGGGCTCCTATGGGCCAGCTCTAGCAGTAGGGAGAGAATTTAATTCCTGGTCTCTCTCAGTCCAAAGCTTCAGCTGCTTACACTCTGGATGATGCTATTTCCAAAAAGTCAACAACCCTGCAGACCTTTGACCTATCTAAGAACTAAAGAGCATTTGGATAAGGTAGCAAATATTGTTGACTATTTATTGTTGTAGTGCTCTGCTTGAAGCCCGGGGACACTGCTCCCTCCATGCCCCCTTCTCCAGTCTTCAGGGGAGCTCCTTTTGGTGTGGGAAAGAGCCTGAAAATAGCTACATCCCTACTCAGTGGGAGAAAGTGAGGCCATCCCTGAAGACTAGGACAGTGATTTAGGTTAAAGAATGCCAATGCTTGACAGAAGCCTAGGGATTTCCTGGTGTGTGGCCAAGTCCCCAGTGAATGAAATAGGGTTCACGCACTAAAACCAGGAGCCCATCTCAAAACCCTACCTGAGACATGGTCACTTCAGTACTAACCACACTGTAGGAAGAAAGAACCTCTTATGGTAGGATAATAGCATGGCGGTTACATGTCAACTCAGATCATCTGCATTTACATTGTTTCCACTAGCTGTGTAACTTAGGGGCATTTACTTAACTCCATGAGCCTCAGTTTTCCCATCTGTAAAATGGGAATAAGAGGGTTGGTTATGTGCAATTACATATTTCATGTGCTTGGCCTATGGAAAGTATTCAATAAACTTTAGCTATTTTTATAATTATCAGTATCATAACTGTGCAGTGATACAAGTCACTGAAGGAAAAGTTATAGATTTTCAACAATAAAAAAGAGATGCTCCTTAGCGAGTCTCCATGTTTCCTGATGTGGAATGGAATGACAGGGTGGAGTTGGCCTCACCACCCCAGGCCCTCCCTGTTGGAGCAGCAGTGACAGTCTTCTGCAGAGGCAACCCACCAGTGTCTGAACCATTCCCAACCCAGACAAGAGGACATCGTGGCTTCAAACCACCAGCTGTGTCAGTCTAGGCTCCTGTCGGGTGACCACCCAATCCCAGGCCGCCCCTTCTCTTGTCTGTGTCTATCTGACCTGGTTTCTGACTGGTTTGCTCTGCGGAACACTTGGCTGTGGCTGGACCCCCACCTGATCTTGTGGTCTTTTGCCCAGAAATGGAGAGAAAGAGGCTTCCATGTCCTCAGATGACAGCTGAGCTCAGTCCTATGTGAGAGCCGACTCTCAGAAGAATGATAGCAGTATGTTTAATGTGCCAGCTGTCACTGTGACTCCTTCACCCAGATAAGCACTTGCTATGCCCCTGTGGGTCAGCAGTTGCTTTCTGATAATGTAATCTGGTTTCCCTCTCTTCCCCAGAATTTGATATTCCTGAAGTCCCTGTGGGTTTTGTAGATAAACTTACAAAGGACATCTTGTACACAAAAGAAGCTTTTTGGTATGAAACAGTCCTGCTCTTCAGTTCCTAGGTCCTACCTCATGCCAGACTGCAGCCAGCTGTCTGGTTTACCCACTCAGGCTCAAGCAATTAGAAGCTTTCCCATCTATTAGAGCTACCACCTTCCATTCTGTACAATGGCCCTGAGTGGGTACAGTAATATACAGTCTCTTCCCTATCCCTGCCTGCTGCACCCCAGGGAAGCCTGTGTGCTGGTCTTGATTTTAGTAATTCTGGTTGCTATAGAAACACAGGAAATGGCAGCCAGATGAGAAACAGTTTGATTATGGGATATAATAGAATCCTTATAATAAATGGTTTTGGGGTTAAGGTCTGTATTAGTAAAGAGGAATTATTTAGTGAATGTTTGTTAAAAATGGCAAGATAGAGTTTATTCAAGACTATTGCAACAGGAGAAAGACTGTTGCAATAGAAGAGGGAGACTAAACTCAACTCTGAATATGAACTGGGTCTGGGGGGGCATTTATAGGGTGAAGGTAAAGATAGAGAGTTACAAAGAGAAGCTTGGTTAGGTATCAAGTGTTGGGAGGAAGAGGAACTTGATTAACTATCATGAAGTGAAGAAGAAGAACATCATTAGATACAGAGGGGAGGGGAGAGTCTTCATAAACTGGCTTAGCAGGATTCTTTGTTAGAACCACTCAGCAGGCCAAGGATGAGACCTAGCCAAGAAGAGGGCTCAGACAAGCCTGACTAAATTTGGTTAAAGACAAAATCTTTGTCAGTATCAGACAGAATTCCCCCAGAGAAACAGAACCAATAGAACATATGTATATGGGAGAGAAAAGGAAGGAAGGAAGGAAGGAAGGAAGGAAGGAAGGAAGGAAGGAAGGAAGGAAGGAAGGAAGGAAGGAAGGAAGGAAGGAAGGAAGGAAGGGAGGGAGGGAGGGAGGGAGGGAGGGAGGGAGGGAGGGAGGGAGGGAGGGAGGGAGGGAAGGAGGGAAGGAAGGAGGGAGGGAGGGTGCAAGAGGGAGAGAAAGAGGCTTATTTTAAAGAATCCACTCCTCTTATCATGGAGGCTGGCCATTCTGAAATCCACAGGGCAGAACAGATGGCTGGAAATCAGGCTGAATTTCTTTGTTACAGTCTTGAGTCAGAGTGTTTTCTCTGGGAAACCTGTTTTTTGCTCTTAAAGCCTTCAGTGACGAGGCCCAGCCCCATTATGGATGTTAATCACATCTACAAAATACCTTCAGAGCAACTTCTAGACTAACGTTTGACCAGACCACTGACACTATAACTTAGCCATGCTACTATAGATATAACTGTCACAGAGTCCCAAGAAAGTACATGGAAGCCCAGAGGGGCATATTCAGTCTATTTTGGCTTCTGAGGGGCACTCGCCAGTCTCCTGATCCCATTTTCAGAGAAGCCAGTGCAGAGGACCCCTCCCCTATAAAAGTAGAGAGAAAAGTGAGGTTGAAAATATTCATTCCTTTACCTCAGGTGGACATCTTATATCTAGACCCACTGGTCTTGGAACATCTGCCTCCCTCAGGCTCTGTTGAGCAATGACGCTGAGGGCGTTTCATACAAGTGCATCACCAAGGGGAGGAAAGAAATAGTCACCTGGACCTGTGAGTAGGGTCTTAGTCCTGGAGAAGTTGAGGTTTGGCAACAAGGCTAGGAACACCTATGCAGGCATTGCATTGTTATTTCTTGGAAATAAAAACAAGAAAAGAATAGACCACAGACCTAATAATAATCAGGGGTGACTGCAGTGGAAAGTCCCACTTTCCATTCTGCTTTTGCCTCCCGACTCTCAAGAATGAGTTTTGGGGCTTGGCAAGGTGGGGGAAAAAAACACAGAAGCTGCCACCAAGCTCCCCCCAAATAGGGAGTTTTAAGAGAGTGTCCTGTGGCTCTGCTGAATTTTAATAACAGTAATCCATGGAGTGAAAGCTAAGCTGCTCAGAACAAAGTTTGCGTGGCTGCCTGCTACTGCTTCACCAAGCGCCCCGGCTTCCCGGGTATGGGCTTCACTGTGGATTCACACACAAGTTCCTCTGGCCAAGATTGTGAATTGCCTTCAAAGAAGCAGGGGAGTAAATATACTTTCCTTGCGTTCTATGATATATTTTCTTGGTGTGATTAGAAAGCAAGATTTTGGCTTTAGAAGGTCAGCTTCCTCAATTTTACTTACAATATCCTGTTCTCCCATGACTTCAACATTACAGGCTGGGCTGAGACAAAGCTGAGACACCAGGTCTGACCTCCTCCCTGATGACCAAGTTCCTGATTGGATTGGACTCCACCTGCAGGAATTCCTCCCCTCTCATTCACTCTTGAGTGCACATTAAAAACATACTTTGAGTGCCATTGTGGGTCAGGTACTTTCTGAGGTGTTGGGGATTCAGCAGGAACCACATAGTCTCTGCCATCCTGGAGTTGCTCATTCTTGCAAAGAGACCTCTGTTCCCATCACCAAAGCAGTCAGATTTGTCCAAACAGGCCTGCTTCCAGGCCTTAAGATGGTCTCTCTTACCCCTGCTATATGATGTATATTTTTAAATATTTTAAAACAATTGTTAAATAGCATCTCAGGGTAGATACATTTTTTTAAGATAAGAAAATGCAGAAAAGTACAGAAAAGAGATATGATCTTTTCTATGTTCAGTTTCTTTTTTTCTCTAATATGTATCAAATTGGAAACATACCATACATCCATCCCATAATGCGAAGAACTGGCCACTATCTCCCTTTCCTACAGCAGGATTTGGGGACCAAAGGCTCTTGGCCGAGAGTGAAATGAAGGCATTGTCAGGAGGGTCACTTCACCGCATCTCTCAGGGTCACCAAGGGAGCCTCCTTGGAAGCAGAACACAGCTCCTTTATTTTCCAGGCCACCCCAAAGAGAGACAGGAATTCAACTAAACACAACACAGCATAACAATGCCCCATACTGACTCCCAGGGAAAAGGGGGTGTGTTATTAATTATGAGGTGGTTCAGGGAAGCGCTCCTTCTTCGCTGTGCGTTTGGACACTGTCCCTGACAATTAACATTGTTATTTGTCCTTGGGACATGTGGGTGTTGATGTTGGATTTAACAGGTATGTAATTTGAGGAGGCAGGAGAGTCCAACATCACAGTGGTAAGGATGTGGCAGAGGAGTGCTAACTACATGGCAGCATCACTGTGACCACTGGGGCAGAGGACTAAAGCCCCTGCTGGCCCAGGGTGCACAGGGGAGTAGGTTATGGGGTGGGGGTTCTCCATCATCCTTCCAAAGTCCGGGGGCTGCTTGGGATGAAAGACTCAGACTTGGAGAAAGGTGCTGGAGCTGTGCAGTATAAAGGGATGGGTGTGGGGAGTGAGGTCCTATTCCTCTGATGTGAGCTGTGCTGCTCAAAAGGTGGGTGGAGGTTTAAAGAAAGAGTCATCACAACAGTGGGACAGGTACAAGTAGGAAGCACAGAGCTGGGTTAGGACCTGGGCCGGGCCCTGAGCAGCCCCTTCCTGAGAGGCTCCTCTCCTCTGTTCTGTCCCTTTGGGTTCTGGGGACAAGTGTTAATTACCACCTTCTACCTGGCCAATCTTCCTTCCCTGACCTGACAAAGCCCCTGAATGATGCCACGGCGGCCAGCCCAGGGGCAAACGAAGGGGGCTCTGTCTCCTTGAACAAGGGAGAACTCCATACCTGATATCAGGGGGACTTGTTTTTGAGATTATCATTTAATGGGAGAAAAGAAAGAATATTAGGACTCCAGATAAGAAAGACAAAAAGCTATACAAGAAAGGAAATGTAGTCATAACACACTCCCTAGCTCCACAAAGAACACTGTCAACATAGACATAATAAAGTAGCCTCTGCTGATTGATTTAACCAAAAATAGTGACAGAGCTATATTGGGAGAATCAAGTGGAGGGAAGGTGATGTAAAAGAGCTAAAATCTATGTAAAGTATAGACAGATTATCTAAAAATAACAAATTATGATTAAAAGCAGTTGCCTAGGGAGATGGGGTGTGGTCAGATGAGGTGCAAGGTATTGCTTTATCATACCACCATCATCCTCTTGGTACTCGGAGCAGCTATGTTTGTATAGAATGTTGATAAAAAATCAATAATCTATGAAATTATTTGGAAAATGGAAATATGCCTTCTTGTATGGCTGTGTTGGGAGAGGGAGTCCTGGAGACAACAGGAATATGGTGGAGGGGAGGGCCCTCTCCCTCCCACGTGGTCCCACTATCTCTGTGCTGTCTCAGGCAATGAGAAGCAGCCAGGGCCAGGTGACATGGCAGCGCCTGACCAGGGTCATAGCCAGGGAAGAGCTCCTAATTCTGAGGATCACTCCCCATTACCCCTTAAGGACACCTCTTGAAAGACATAGGTTGGAAACTTCTCTCTCCTGTATAAGGGAGAGGAAGCTGGCCTTGAATGGGGAAGGTGAGGTAGGCACTCCTATTTCACACAGCTTTATATATTGTTTTTTTTCACTTAATATTAATTTAGGGGCATTTTTTTTTTCATGCAATATATATCCTTTAGAGATTTGGTCTAAATGATACCTGGGCTCATGGTGTGGATATACTACATTAGTGACAAACCTGAAGCCCCCACACTGTGCTGGTTAAGAGTGCAGGTGTACTGGTCTTATCTTCTGGCCCTGCCACTTACCAGCTGTGTGACCTTGGAGACACACAGCTTCAGTTTCCACCTTTGTAAAATGACGAATTTCACAGGGCTGTTGTGAGATGTAAATAAATGAATACATATGCAAAGTGCTTAAAAGAGGATCAGTCACTTAGTAAGCACTCAATAAATTGTAGCTATTACTTAAAAAAAAATTTAGCTATCCTTATTGTAAAATGTACTGGTTTTTTTTCCTTAAAGTTCACTTTGATAAACATCCTTGCACAATTTGGGGGGAATATTACACAAGTGATTTATATCTATTATAGAAAAAATAGACATTGCCAATAAGAAAAAAAAAGAAAAATGAATGTAATATTACCCCAAAAGATAACTACAGTGTATTTTCTGTATGTATTTCAAGTCTTTTTCCCATATGTGTGCATACACACACACATACCCCTTTACAAAATGAATCTTGTGATACTGTTTTATAATTTTCTTTTTGCCAGTTAAGAATAAGTCATAAACACTCATCAGGAATAAAGTCAACAACATAATTTTTAGTGACTGCCTATTTGTGTCATACTTTATTAGCACCTGTTGTCAACTACAAACAGCATTTTATTATTTCAGATTTTGTGTGGGGGGCGGATTAAAAGGTTCACACAGCCCACTCAGTTCAAAAGAGGGCAGCTATTAAATTTCACTGTAATTATCACAAGATAGTCTCCATCGTGTGAGGTAATGAGAAAAACAGACCTGCCATTTAAACATTTTGCTGTCTCTTCTAGTTTATACCTCTGATTGGAGATAAATTGCCTGTCAGTAGTCAGTCTCACACTTCTGAAATGGGTGCTCGGTTGACGGGAGCCCTGTGTGTGCTGGGGATGTGTGGGTGCAGGTCCTTGGGCGCATGCTGTGTCCCATCTGGCCAGGGGTTCTAACAGGCCCTGAAGTCTCTGGGAGCTCTCTCTGCCAGCTGAGCTCCCTGCCCCCAGGGAGTCTGGACAGTTTATCAGTCTCATGGCCAGGCTCTCTCCACTGGTGGTTTTCAAACTTCCACATGCAGAGCAGAGCTTATCAAACAGATTACTGGCCACCACACCCTGAGATTCTAATTAGTAGGTCTGGGCGGAGCTGAGTTTGCAATTCTAACGAACTACCAGGTGAGGCAGGGCCAAAGGCCATACCTTGTGGAGCCCTAGTCCAAACCTCTACTCTACCTTAGCGTCTGCTTCGGGGTCACTCACTGAAGTGGCCCTATGACTGTCTTGCTGGCTCTCCACCCAGCTGCCTACCCTGTGTGTCACTAAGAGTTTAGAACTTCTGGCTTCCTCGTATTCCACAAGGGAAGCAGGGATGGGGGTGGGGGTGGGAGAGTGCTTCATCCAGCTCCCCCTCTGATGCGCGTTCCATGCCACCTCCTCTCCCCCAAAATGATGTGGGAGCTCACAGTGAGAGGCATCCTCCCAAAGTACCAAATGGGAAGAAAAAAAGAAGCAACTCTGGCTTTAGGCTTTCAATCTGAAGGGGTGCTTGTTCTCTGCCATCTTCTCTTCTTGTAACATTAGAACCCAAATGTGGACAAGGATAAACACAAGGACACTGGCACGTGACAGCATATGCATCTCTCTCTCTCTCTCTCTCTTTCCTCCCAGAACCAGAAAGCCTTTTTTAAATTTCCCCTCTTGTCTGGAAATCATTTCTCCATTGCTAGTGCCTCCTTCCTGTGGTGGGCACTTGGCCACCCTCCCCTGGGCCATAATGGCCAGAAGGTTGCTAGGAACATGACTTAGAGAATATTTTAGAAATACTTTTGTTACCTTGATGTTCTTCATTTTTAGATTTCTTTCTTATTTTCTTTCTTGAATGGCAAACTTCATCTTGAATGGAAAGCTTAATTTTTCATCATTTTGAACTTAAAAATATTTTTCACACTCACATATAAAGATGTAATTTTATAGCAGTGGGATGATGTGATTCATGCCAATTTTATTGTGGACACCTTCTCTGCCACCCCTCCACTGCATCTACCCTTCCCACTCATACCACCCCAACATCTTTCTTCTTATATAAAAAACCATTTAAGGCTAGAAGTTTATCTTTTTATATCGGTTTGGCTGTATCTCATTAGTTCAATATGTGGCAGTCTCACTGTAATTTCTATAGACTTTCAAATCCTGCCATAATTTGTCACATAGAAGATGGGAATTTGATGTAATGCACATTTACAACTAATGAGACTGGTGCTTCCTTTCTGCCCTCCTCCTCCTTTTCAAATGCAGCAAGCTAAAGTTCTTTTCTTCTGGGGATGGGGTATGTTGGAAGATGTGAGATAGGGCAGTGAAATGAAGGGACTATGCCTCCAACTTGCTGGGATTCTCCCGGCCAGTTCACCCCAGGCCAATTGGATTGACCTGCCAAAACCAGCTAAGAGATCCTGGGATTGTCGCTCCTGTCCTGGATGTCTCAATCAGCCACAGAACCCAGAATCATGAGTATTTAGGCTGGGGCAGCCATTTACAAACATAGAGCCAAATGTACCCAGGAACAGGATGGATTTGGGGACATCCCAGCTATAAAGACTAGTCCCTCATCGTTTCATCTCATTAAACTCAATAACATAGTCCTGTATGTTTTACAAAACTGATTTTTTTTGGACCTTTCTAAGTGAATTATGGTGGAGTTTTACTGTGGGATGAAATATAGCTGAGTCTGCTCCTACCTCCCCATGTCATGACTGCCCAGCACCAGAGAAGAGCTCCCTACCTCTGATATTCACATGCAGCTCTCCTTCCAGCTTGCTCACAGCACACTGTGGTACTGGCTCGTGGCTTTTCTGCATGTCATGATCTTGGCTCCTAATCCTCTCTGCCATTTTCTCCCTCAAGCCCTCTTGCTCCAACCAAGGATTTGGGTACAGTCCTTTTTATTGTGTTTTATTATTATTTTATGATTTTTATTTATTATTTTGGGAGCTATTTTTTGCACACAAAACAACATTGAAAAGTTACACAAGGGTCTGCAGTGGAAGTAAAGTCTCCTTTCATTCTCTATCTTTTATGAAATCCCCCTTTGCAAAAGCAACTACTATTAGCAGTTTCTTGAGTATCTTCTGAGAGATGGCCTTTGAATTTATAAATATTTGCACATACGCTCATACATTTTTTTCCCTATCAAATTGTAGCATTCTGTACATACTGCTGTGCACCTGGCTTTTCCCCTTTGGAATCATGACTTGGTGATTGCTCCAAATCAGCACATAGAGAGCTGCTCATTCTTGATAATGCCATTACATCTCTTTAGCTTTCACTTTTGGAAAAACTGTCTTGGGTCACTCTGAGAACCCTCCAAACCTGCCCTCTACTCCCCACACTGCAGCTTCTAGTAAGAGATATTTCCTGCCGTCCACCCCACCATCAGGGGCTGGCAGCAGCCCAGGAGCTCTTCCTGGCTTCTTTGCTAGTCATTGGAGAGGAATGAAGCTGCTCTCACCACAGCACTTTAATTTCTCCCAGAACAACTGAGCTGAAAAGGGAAATGGCTCTTTCTGGAAGGGAGTCTGTGGACCTTCATCAATGACATGCTGACGCCTGGCAAGGAGCCTAGAAGCACAAAACCTCCCCAGCCATAGCAGACAGATGGCATTTATACAGGGAAGGCAAGGCTCAGCAACATCAAATCAGTAATCCTTCCTGCTTTATCTGAGTGTTTATGCTATAGATAAACAACGGGTCACTTCCCACAGAGAACTGTCAGTATCCTTCTCAGGGCTGAGGGCTGCAGGACATCTCAATTTCCTCACTCCTTGATTATATAGGATTTTGCATTATCACTTCCTAAAACTTAGCCTTTTTTTCTCCCCTGTCCAACAAATAATTTTGAATGCTCACTACATCATAGGTCATGGTTCCAGTTCTCAGACAGGCTTAAGTTTTCTCTAATCATTCCTCTTGAATGCTTTCATATCTGCCTGTTGCTGCCTCTTGTGTATTTACATTGAAGAGAAGCTTGATGGGAAAAACAGAACATTTTGCTCAATTTTCCTGCTTGCTCTCAGTTCCTGTTCCTTCTCCCCAGATTTCCATGGATCTGGCACATCAAGCAGAGCCTCCTGGCTTCCCTGGCTTAGTACCCTGGTGCTCAGGATTACACAAAGGAGGAAACTGAAGGGAGAAGAAATCAGACACTGCACTAAAGTCATCTATGGTAGAAACTGTCCTGAATACGCATTCTTCCTTTCTTTCATGCTTGTAGATTTTGTATCAGGACACAGAACTGTAGAGAAGAAAGAACACATTTGCCAGCTCCCTATCACTAGGTGTGGCTATGAACTAAAGTTTGGCTGAGGAAGTATGAGAGGAAGTGTCCTGTGGCCACTTCAGGAACCCTCCTTAAGAGACTGCTGGCATATGCCTTTGCTCTTTTTATATTCATTTCTCCAAACCGCTGCTAGAACCCAGTTGCTGACTGACCTTGAAGATGAGGGCCACACCATAGGAATGGTAGAGGAATTTTAAGAGAACCGAGCCCCCATACCAACCCTGGACTACATACACCCTGACTTTTCCATGAAGGAGAAATAAATTTTGGTCTAGTTGTAACCTTTGTCAGGTTGAATTTTGCTGATTTTTTTTTCATCTTTACCTTATCCTAAGTAATAAACTAGCATCCACTCAGAATTCTCAAGAAATAGGTTTATTTTAATGTTTATTTTTAAATTCTGCTGCTAGTAGTGGAAATGGTTAATTTCTAGATGTTGACATAAAAGCTATCAGCTGCTGCCTTTCCAACCTACATAGTAAATCCTTCAGCTTGAAAGCTCAGCCCTTGTCAATGGATGAGCCCAATCTGGAGGGGTGGGCGGTGTGGAATTGCATGTGGAGCAGGACAGGGGGCTACAGAATAGTTTGGAATTGTTCCCTTTTGGGAGGTTGGATTCCAATATGTCCAATATATTACCCAGGTGATACTCATGGAACCTCACAGAACCTCAGCCCAACACCTGCCTGACCCATTGTGTCAGAAACAAATTTCTTGCCTCCTGTCTTGAGCAGGTCACTTGCTTCTCAAAGGTACACATCCTCTTCTTATGTGTGTTAGAAAAACTGGCTACTAGTAAGTGGCCTGGGATGGGGATCCTTTCCATAAGTGGTCCCAAGTACCAGGAAAATTGGAAGCAGAACTGGCATAGGAGCCAGTTGGAAAGAAGTAAGAAAGGCAGCCCATAGGTCAGCAGGCAGATGGTGTCCTGTCACTGACACCACTGGCACAAGACCCAGCTTAAAGTCCAGAAGCCTCTCTGGGTTGCTGGTGCCTGGCCCCCTGAACTCTACCCAGGTCTAAACCAGATAGATCTCTTGGAAGTGCCCAGCTGCTGCCAACTGACTTAGAGTGTTTACATTGCTTGGAGAAGCTGTAACTGGTCTCCATCCACTATACTAGACTGAGGCAGAAGCCAACTCATAATGTAACTCATATTTGCAATGTAGCCTGCATACTAATTTGGAATCTCTGCTCTTTCTGTTGGAAGTCTTCTTAACAATGTCCTCAAAGACCTGAGGCTTGGAATTACCCATCATCCCTTTCCTCCCTGGCCCACTGTTGAACCAACTATCCAAGATCACAGATGTCAAAGAGTCTGCTGTGTTTGCAGGGGCTGGGGTGGGGCTGGATCATGGGAGAGCTAGGAAGACCTGAACAAGTCAACAGAACTATATCTCCTGTTCCCTCCTCTGGAGTCTTCTGTCTGGAAGGGTAGACAAGGGACACTGCTCTAGTGACCAGAAGAGGTGGGGCACCTGATACCTGAGGACCCTAACTCTTCCCCAGAGCCATAAAATCTTGAAAGCCATAGCTTTCCTCCCATACACTCAGATACCTTGTAAGAGTGACTAGGGAATGGAGGCAGCCATTGAGATATTGTGCTTTTGTACCCCGAAATGATCAAAAACTTCCTAAAGGTATTGTTTAAAAGATCAGCTATGTCCAAGTTTAAAAAGATTGATATTTTAGTGATTTTTTTTCCCCAAAAAAACATCAGGTAAGGACCCAGGAAAAAAGCCAGATTAGTTAGTGTCAAATAAAGGAATTAAAATTTTTCTGCTGTTAAGGGTTGATTTGTGTTCCTTTAAAATTTGTATGTTGAAGTTTTAACCCCTAGGACCTCAGAATGTTCCAGGGTCTTTCAAGTAGTAATTAAGTTAAAATGAAATCATCAGGGTAGGCCCCGATCCTATATGACTGGTGTCCTTATAAAAAGAGCCAAACAGAGGGAAGACCTGTAAAGACATGGGGAGAATACAGCCATATACAGGTCAGAGAGAGGCCTTAAAAGAAACCAGTCCTGCTGACACCTTGATCTTGGGCTTCCAGCCTCCAGAACTGAGAAAATACCTTTCTGTTGTTTAAGCCACACAGTTTATTATACTTTGTCATGGTAGCCCTAGCAAACTAATACAACTGTGTATCTGAATCATAGTGTAAATAAATTTACACCTCTATTACATCATCAATTTTTTAGATAAATTGGAGCATTATATAATAATATCTAATGATTTAGCACTTCCTATGTGCCAGGCATTGTTCTAAGGGCTTACATATATTAACTAGTTTTATTCTAATAACAACCTCATTTAATCCCCATTTACAGATCTGAGCACTGAGGGACAGAGAAAATGACTTGCCTTAATCCTCACCAAGAGAAAGTGGCAGATGGCAGAGTCAAGATTTGGAGCCATGTGGGCCGACTGTGGAGCCACACACTCCATCAGTACAAGGAAACTTTATTTTTCACTTAAGCATACTTTCTGGTGGTTTTCCATGTGAGTACATGTATTTCTACTGCATTTGTTTTCAGAGCCACATGGAATTCTCTGCTTAATTCCAGGGTATAAAAATTAAACCTGCACTGGTGTCTTAGCTGCTTTAGCAAGTAGCCTTCTGTCCATCCTCAGGAGTAGTGAGTGACTCATCCAGAAAAAATTTCAGCATTTCCTTTCCTCCCTGCAGAGGTGGAGTGACCATTGTGTTTCTGAGGATCAGTGGGCCCTCCTTAACTGAGCAGACACTTTTGCATTGCTAAGTGTTGCTTTTTGAGAAGTTTTGTCTGAAGGACTTTAAGCCATACTATGACAGAAAAGAAGCAAAATGAAGGCTTGTAAGAGAGGTTCTAGGTGGATCTAGAGCTGGCACCCTAGGAAATGGTAGACGGGAGAGGACAGAAAGAAGGCCTTTGGGTCCTGGCATCCCAGTGTCTGGCCCATCTTTGAGTTGTCCCATCTGTGGTATGTAGACTGAAAAGGTCTAGTGTGAATAGGGCAGAGGACATAAGGGCTTCTGCTAGAGGGCTCTGGAAGGACATCAGCCCAGGCAAGGGCTGTCCTGAACCCAGAGGCAATCAACCAGGGCTGGCTGCACAGTGTGGGAAGGAAACTGCAGGAGTGGCACTTCCTAGTGTGGGCCATAAAACCCTGCCTTCCCAGACTCACAGGAGAGCCGATTAAACCCTTGTCCCATGATGAATCATCCTCTTAAGTACCCCAGGAATTTGGCAAGCTTTTAGGAGATCTAATTACACTATTATATCTCCTATTCTCAATCTCTTTTTCTGTTTGCATCAATTTCTGGGAGATTTCAACTTTATTTTCCATCCCTTCTATTGAGTTTTCATTGCTACTGTGTCTTTTATATTCCCTAGGAATCTTTTGTTGCCAGAACATTTCTTTTTTATGATATCTATTCTTCTTTCATGAATGCCATATTCTCTCTTATTTCTCTGAATAGATTATTTTTGGTTTTGGAGGGAGGGGAGTGGATGGGGGATAGTTTTCTTCTACCTGCAGAGTTTCTGGTTCCTTTCAGGTCTATTTGTTTGGGTCTCTGTCTTTTATGGTAGGGGCTGTCATCTAGTGTCTTGCAATTTTTTTCTGGTTATTGTTAAGTAGAAAGGGAGAACAAATAGATCCTATATAACTACACTGAATTCTGTACCTATGTAAAAGAGTATCTATCTTTCTTTTTCAAATGCATGAAAATTGACCAAATGTTTAGGTCACCAAGAAAAATCTCAAGAAATTCCAAAGAATAGAAATATACTAATAATATTCTCTGGTCATAATAGAATAACATTTTTTAGAAATTAATGACAGAATTTCTTAAAAATGTAAAATTTTCTTTTTCCTGTGAAGTTAAAAACACTATATTAAACACTGTTGAGTTAAAATAAAAAATAAAATTGCAGAATTTCTTGAAAATGATCATGAAAACATGACATAGAATCTTTGTGATACCACTAAAGCAGTTATCACAGGAAAACTTGTAGCTTTAAATACTTGGTACAATAAAAATGAAAACATAAATATAAAAGAACAAAACATCCAAAATGAAAAGCTAAGGAAAAAAATAAAGTGAACCAAAACAAAAGAGAATGGAATTAATAAAGATAAAATTATAAATAATGATTTATAAAACAGAAAAGAGTAGAATTAATAAATCCAAAATCTGGTTATTTGAAAAATACAACAAAATACACAAACCATTAGCTAACTTAAGATTTAAAAATGGAGAAAATACAAATACACAAAAGCAGAAATTAAACGGGGAAATAGCATAAAAACAGAGATAAGAGTTAGGAAGAAAGTACTTTGTACAATTCTGTGCAAATAACTTTGAAAACTCAGTCAAAATCGGTATATTTTTAGGTAAAAGCAACTAGCCAAAATTGATTCTAATAGAGACAGGAAGTCTAAACAAAAAGACCTGAAAAGGCTAAAGAGTTATTCCACAAAAACAAATTCACAAAGAACCATGAAGCCAAATGGTTTCACAACAGAATTCCACATAATCATTAAAGACTAGCTAATTCTATTATTACTTAAATTATTCCAGACATTTCAAAAAACACATGTAATACTAATCTCCAAACCTGATAAAGATTGCCAGGTTTTTATTCCCATATATTTCAAATTTATTTGGAATAAATTCCAAAAAATTTTATTCCAATAAAAAGAAACCACAGACCATTCTCACTTAAGAATCTCAATGCAAAATACTTAATAGAAAAGCAATTTTAAAAGGTACATTGTGCTCCAGTGGGGTTTATTTCAAGAATGCAAAAGAATGGAATATTAGGAAAACATTAATATGTAATCATCTGCACAGATGTAGAAAAGGCATTTGACAGGATTCAACATCTATTTGTGGGCTTTTTAAGTCAAAACACTCAGAAACTAGAAGGTGAAACTATGAAATTGACATAAATTTCAATCAAAGATATATGGAATTTATATATATATATATACTAGAAATTGATATATATGTCCTTAATATGATGAAAATATATATAGTAGCTTAAAAGTCAGCATCTTACTAGCTTCTTAAAGTAATGTACAAAACAGTGATGCCATTATGTCTTCTACTGTGTAACACAAGAGTTGAAGGCATTAGCCAGGGCTACTTACAGAGAACAAAGTATATATCTGGAACACCCCAAAGAATTAAAGGAAAAACTAGTACAAATAGGATAATTTAGTAAAGTACCAAAACATCTTATCAAATTAACATATAAACCCAAAGACCTTTATCCAAGTAAACAAGAAACAAAACATAATGGAAAAGAATTCTCCATTTCTTCCAGTACACAAAATAACAAGGCATAAATACTACAGATGTTATCCTTAGAAGGGAAATTGTAAAATAATAATACTGAAATCACAAAATTGAATTTGAAAGAATGGGAAGACATATCAAATTGCTGGACAGGAAGATTCAGCCTCATAGAGATGTCAGTTCCCCTAATCTATAAATTCAAAACAATTCCAATAAAAATACTCTGTTTTTCTTAAATCTGGAACCAGATAAGTTGATTACCAAATTTATTTGGAAGAGCTGAGGAGCAAAAATAGCCAGGAAACTCCTGAAAAAAAAAAGGCAGCAATGGAGGGGATCGGAGATGGCTTTATAGAGCTTCTATATTTAAAACGTTTTGGTAATGGCCCATTAATATACAGAATCAATATACAGAATCAATGGCCCAATAATATACAGAATTTAAAAATCCAGAAATAGATTCAATTGCACTTGAATAGGTAATATATGATAAAGGTAGCAAATCACATCAGTGAGGAAAAGACTTGAAAAAATACTTTTCTTTCCCTCAAAATGATGATAGACTTTAATTTACAATTTCAGGAAGCACAATTAACACTAAGTGGTATAAATAAAATGAAATTTATTGTAAACCTCATAGTAATAAAACTACAGAATGTTAAAATCAAAGATATCTTAAAAACATCCAAAGTGTATAAGCAATTTACTCATAAAATAATAACCGATCAATACAAAAATTATCAACAGCAACAATGAAAGTTAAAATACAGTAGAACGGTTTCATCAGAAAGAGAGAGGGAAATTCTCACCCCGAACCTTACTCCCAGCTTAATGCTAATTCAAGAATGAAAGTGAAATATAATATTTTATACTAAAAAAAATAACAAAGCTTACTATTAATGGACTTCACTAAAGTAACTTTAAAGGATGTACATCAAGAAAATGGAGCATGACCCCTGAGCAAATATGAAATGCAATAGATAATCCAAAGGAAGAAAATGGTAAATAATGAGTAATTATAAGAAAATGTTTACTGTATAAAACTAGTAATAATATCTAAATCTGGGGAGGAAAACCACACTAACCAAAACAAAACCTGTACAACTATGAGAGAGAACAGAGATGAAAGGAATTACAGTGCCTTATAATACTAAAGGGATATATATTTATAGTTTTTCCCTAAATACCTATACTATATTTTTAAGAGCAATAAAAATATAATTAACTGGTATGACTCAGCAAGATGAAAAGCTTTTCCCATGCTTCTAATATTTGAGTTTAACAAATTCAAATTTAAAAATATTCTTTTTAACTTTGTTATAATTATCATATAAAAATGCACAGATTTTATTTGTATAGTACAATGAGTGAGTTTTGACCAATTTTTACACTAATGAAACCTCTACGTCAGTCAAAATATCTAACATTTCCAGAACCCCAAAAGGTTTTCTTTTGCCGCTATTCATTCAACATCACCCCGCCTCCCACCCACCAAGACAACCAAGCAACTATTGCTCTGGTTTCTACCATCAAAGGTTAATATTTTCTTGTTCTGGAATTTCATATAAATGAAGTCATAGAGTATGTCCTCTTCTAGGTCTTGCTTCTTTTGCATGTATCATTCCTTTTTAATGCTGACCTAGTATTTCACTTATGAATATACCACAGTTTGTTTATCCATTCACCTATTCACAGATATATGATTATTTCCAGTTTCTGACCTTTATGAACATTTTGTTTAAGTCATTCTGTGGATATGTCTTCATTTCTCTGGCATGAATACCTAAAAGGGAGGTTGTTGGGCTATAGGGTAGAAGTATGTTTAGCTTTATGAGAAACTGCCAGGGTGAGCTTCAAGATAATTCTACATTTAAAATTCTCACCAGCAGTGTATGAGAGTTCCAGTTGCTCTATATTCTTTCCCAACATTTGGTGTTGTCAATCAAAATTTTTAGCCATTATAGTGGTTGTAAAGTAATATCTCAGTGGATTTTAATTTGCATTTTCCCTAGTGACTAGTGATGGTACTTAGCACCTTCTCTGGTATTCATTCACATACCTTCTTTCATGGAGTCTGTTCGAGACTGTTCCCCACTTAAAATTTTGGGTCATTTGTCTTTTCATTATTGATTGGAATGAGTTCTTTAAATATTCTTAATACAAGTTATTGTTCAGGTTCACAGATTTTTCAGATTCATAAATTCCTTGCAAATATTTTCTCCCACTCTGTGGTTTGCCTATTAAGTTTCTTAATTATGTCTTTTGATGAATAGAGATTTTTAATTTTGCTGGAGTCTAATTTACCAATTCATTCTTTTATGATTGGTGTTTTCTGGGTTCTGCTTAAGAACTATTTACCTGTCCCAACACTGTGAACATCATCTCCTATGTTTTCTTCTACCACAAGTATTGCCATTTTAACTTAGACACTGAATTTTTGTGTAGATGCCAAGTTGATTTTTTAGTTCATGTGGGTATTCAGTTGTCCCAGCACCATGTGTTGAAAAGGATGTACTTTTTAATAAATAATATTGAGATAATTGGACAGCCATATGAAAACAGAAAATCGCATTCATTCTTTACACTGAACAATAATAGATTTAGTCAGGTGAAACCCATTTCAAACTTCTGATCTCCAGAAATAAGATTAAATCTAATAATAAATTTGTTATTACTCCTCAGCTTTATTGAGATATAACTGATATATAACATTGTATAAGTTCAAGGTACACAATGTGAGGATTTTACACTCTTATATATTGTGGAATAATTACAATACAGTTTTTTTTTATCACATCCTTCTCTTCACATAATTACCATTTGGTTGTTTTTATGGTGAAAACATTAAAGTTCTATTCTCACAGCAACTTTCAAGTACATAATATATGATTGTTGACTATAATCATTCAACTATACATTAGATCCTCAGAAGTTGCTCATCTTGTAACTGGAAGTTGTTACCTTAGACCAACATCTTTCCATTTCTCCACCCCTTAGTCCCTGGCAACCACCATTCTGATCTCTGTTTCTATGTATATTATATATAAGTATATATAATATGTAAGTATATATATATGTGTGTGTGTGTGTGTATGTATATATGTCTCTTTCTCTCTATATATATATACATATATGTATATATCTTCCTTATCCTTTCATCTATCAATAGACACTTAAGTTATTTCCATGTTGTGGCTATTGTGAATTATGCTGCAATTAACAATGGGGTGCAGATATCTTTGAGGTAGTGACATCATTTCCTTTGGGTATGTACACAGAAGTAGGATTGTTGGATTATATGGTAGTTCTGTTTTTGATTTTTTGAGGAATCTCCATACTGTTTTTCACAGTGGCTGCACCAATTTACAGTCCCACCAGTGGTGCGCAAGGGTTCCCTTTTCTCCACAGTCTTGCTGGCACTTGTTATCTCTTGTCTTTTTGCTAGTAGCCAGTCTAACAGGTATGAGGTGCTATCCCACTATGATTTTGATGTGCATTTCACTGATTATTAGTGATATTGAATATCAGTTAAAGCATCTTTTCAAAGATAACAAATCTGTATTTTTGTTATCAGAAAATCCCTAGGAATATTAACCCCAAACTAATAAGACATGTGAAGGACACCTATAAATTAAGAAAATATACTGGAATGTTATTGAGATTGTATTAAGTGTGTTTGTGTGAGAATTGTGAGAAAAGTCTTTTCCATGTTTTGTCTGTTATGATCATACTACAGACTTTTTTTAATCTAGTGAAAAATGCATGGGGAAAATGTGTAAATATGCTCTGTGATGCTAGACCCATCCCCATACAGATGTCTGTAAATCAGATGCTTCATTCACATACATTCTACACCGTTATACTGTTTTTATTAACCAACAGGTCCAGACTGTGATCCTGCAAGATCATCTAACTCCCTATTCTTATGCTCTAACACCACTGGGCCCATCCACAAAACAAAAGGAGGGTTTGTCAAACCATGTATATACCCACCACAGCATTTTATACCGTCTGCCTCTGCCTCTGCAGCTTCTGTTTTACTTTCGTCTCATGGAGTTGGAGTTTCTCAGTTGTTCTTTCCTGCCCAGCCTGTGTTGGAGTTTGCCACAGTGGTGATATTTGTCCACATGATAGCACATGATACTTAAACCTTTGTCTCTCATCAGTCCTTCAAAACTTTCTGGGAGATGGTAATCTCTTACCTAAATAGGATGGCTGCAGCATAGATTGATTGTCCAAGAGGTACTTTAATACAGTGGTTCTCAAGGTGTGGTTCCTGGTGCATTATTTCCCTGGGAACTTATTGGAGATACAGATTCATGAGTACTACCCCAGGCCCGCTGAATCAGAAACTCTGGGGGTGGTGTCCAGCAATCTGTTTTACTACTTGCTCCCTCCACTCCAGTGATTCTGATGCACACTTAAATTTGTGAACCACTGCTCAGCTGGTCTGCCCTCTCACACTTCACCTCAGCTACAAGCAACCTTTAGACCCTCAGAGGTCAGACTTCTAAGGATACAGGTAGTTTTTACATATCATTATATTTATATTTAATATTAAAACTTTTTCTCTATATAATTTGCTGTGGCAGATAAAATTAATGTGATGTGAAAAACAAGGAAATGAAGAAACTGAGACAAAGACAGAACAGTAGAAAAAGAAAATTAGATGAAACTGTGAACTACTCATACACAGCAAGCACATGGTAACTTTTGCAGAGGAGGAAAAGAGGTGACTTAGTACTTAACGAGCTGCCAAAGAAAAGAGAAAACGTGGTCACTTTAAGTGTTCAGGGAATCAAAAGATAATAACCTAGAGTGTGAAGAAGCATAGTTCTTTTTGATATTCCTTGTCCAGAGCCTCATACTGAGACTGGTGAGTATATTGCATCTTCCCCAATTCTCATAGACAAGCTGTGGCAGGCCATTTCTTGTATTGTCTCTCAATTTAGCTGATGACATAAATCCCAACCTATGTTAGTAACTGCCTTTCCTGAGGGATGTTCTTCAGAGGTGTGTTCAAGACGTTAGTCAGGTGTTTACCTTTCTAATAATCTGACTTGATCCGAAGATAAATTGTAGAGTGTTTAGACCTAGTCTTTCTCCACATTTTAAACATGCATTTTACCATTTGAGAAATTCAATCTTTATTTTTAGGGGCTGATATTAAAAAAGACACTTTATTTTCCAAATATAAAAGCATAGTATTAAGTGGAATGTAGTTCTACAAATCAGGCATGCCCCCTAATCTTAGTCTGGTTATTCCCACTTTCTTTTTCCTTGGGGTATCCCTCATTTGAAGACATAGAAAAGTGGATATTTTTCAAGAAATCCCCCTTAAATGTTATTTATTATAGTCAAGCTGTTAATAAGTGTGGTCCTCAAAGACTTCAGAGAGCAGCTAGTCTATCACCAGAGGCCAGCTCCAGGGATTTAACACCAGTAAGATCCGGGAGGCCCCAAGCATAAGGGAACTCCAGGCAGGTCCAGTAATAGAGGAAGGTGGGGGCGGGGCCAGAGGTGGGCTGAGGCCGCAGTCAGGCGGCGGGGGCGAGTCTGAAGGTTGGGCCAGGACCCAAGAGGCTCGCGCCTGCGCACTCGGGTCCGGGGGGGCGGGGCCGCGCGCGCGCGCGCGGTGCACGGGCTCGGGAGGGCGGAGTCCAGACGGGTATCGGCCGCGGGTGGGGGCGCGGTGTCTCTGGAGTCCGGCACTCCCTCAGGCCGCTGGCGCGGTGCTGGCAGTTGCGGGTCGGGAGGCGGCACCGGCAGGGATGTGACCAGCGGTCTCTCGCCTCACCTGCCGTCCTTGGGCCCGTAGGTCGCTGGGCGACCCGCAGCCGGGCCGCGGCGGAAGAGGCAACGCGACCTCCGCACGGTGAGAGCCGGGGTCGAGGCTGGAGCCGGGGCCGAGTCGGGCGGGGTGTGTGCCCTCAACAGCCCCGAGCAGGGGGCGCGGTCCGGGGGCTCGGGCCCACGCGCCAATCAACGGCCGTGGCGTTTCTCGGCCTCCTGCCCTCTGGGCGACCCTCTCGAGGCCCCGCGAGCCGCTTGAGGCCGCGCGGGCGTGGAGCGGGGCGGCCGGGCGCCCCCCGGCCCCGCGGGCTGTGACAGGCGCGCCGGGAGCCTCAGGCCTCAGAGGCTGCCGCCTTGCAGGAGAAATCTGGGCGAGGTTGAGATACTAGTGATTTGAGAGCCAGGGTGCTTGAGGGTTGATAGGGGAAAGTACCGGGTTGCCCCGAATGACTTTTTTTTTTTTTAATTAGCTGGGTCACAACAAAGACACACCCCAAAACAAATCCTGAGATAAAACTTTGGTGGACCACACCGTTGCCACAGGTTCACATGCCGCTTCTCTCTCCTTTTTAGACATCTGTATACATACATATTTTATGCACCTACTCTTTTGTCAAAACGAGGAATAACTCCTTTGGGGCAGTGGTTGGTGGCTAAGCTTGAGTTTGAATTTCAATAATTGCAAATTCATCTTTGTAGGCTACCCAGCCAGTCAGGCTTGCTGTTTCCAGACTAGGCCTTAGCCGCGTGCAAATTACTGATACAGGTACTCTTCGTGGCCCCAGATTGGAATGTGAATGTTTCACTTCCATTGGTGAGGTAAATTGAGTTTAAGGCTTTTCAAAATAGCCATTTGAAAAGCCATTCCTTTTCTCTTTTTTTCCATAAACATTAAAATATAATGGAACCTATTAATTTTGCCAGCTTTTTTTATTTTAAATCATTATCTTTGAGACTCGTTTACAGAGTTTAGTGTGGCTGCTCTTCTTTAACCAAAAGGAATTTAAGGTATTCCCCTAACTGCAAAAGATAGTCACAAAACATGTCATATATGGAAACGTTTTAAACATTTCTGAATTTTTGCCTGAGGTCAGTCTTGTTAGATATTGTTACTGTTTGCCGTTCTTAATTTCTTATAGATCTTTAGTATTTTCTAATTTGGTTGTTTGCTTTAATGTCAAAAACGTTGACTTCAAATAATCTTGAGGTAAAACCACACACTTTCTTGAGCCCTTTAGCCATAGTTTAACTGTTTTCTTCTGTCTTGTATTAATATGCATAGTAAGAAACTGCTAGAAATCATCCAGAGGGCAGGAATGCTCCATTAAGAAAAAAAGAATTTATTCTACCTTTCCACATCCAGATGTGCATTTTTTGTTTTTACTTTTACTCTTTTGAGTGTATGGAGGGAGAAGGAGACTTTTGATTCCATGTTTAAAAGTCCAATAACTCTCCATAATCTGTTTGATAAAAGTCAAAGTCCTTCAGAAATTCTGGTACTTGTGTACGTTTCTAATTTCATTTCTACCATTTTGCCTGCCCTCTCCATACTAATACTATTTAGAGTTCTTTGAAGATGACATCTTCCTGTGTGGTTATACACTGTTCCTTCTGTAGAGAATTGTCTCTACCTAGTAAACAGCTTGTCCTTCAAGAGCTAACCAAAATATCACCTCTGAATCTCTTCCAGGTATCTTAAAGCTCTTGTCTTGACTAATCTAATCAGTACATCATATATTCTGCAGTTAGCATTTGTCAATTGGTAGTTAATTATTTGTTTATATATATGTCCATCAGACTTTTGGGCTTCTTAAGGGAAGAGACCTTTGAAACTCTAGCACATTCTGTTTCGTGGCACACTTACTATGCAAAAACTATTGAATTCATTTTTTGAGGACTGCTCTCAATCGTGAATATAGTTTTAAGATAGGCAAAATGTGTTAACTACTTCTTTAAATATCAGAAAACTTAGAAAAGATGAATGCACAAGTTACTTTTAAATTTCCAAGAATGAAGTTAGAATTGTTGTTGGTTAGAATTGAAACCCCAGTTATGACAGGAAGAAAGCAACATATTTTACGACACAAGAATAAAAAGGGGCATGGCCATTTAGGATGCTGCTGCTTTGATCTTAAGGCTTTATTCTGAGTAATTTTCCGAAGGTCATGCAGGTAGAAAGGGACAGAGCTGGGCTACAATTCAGGTCTTTTGACCATCTGTGTATTTTACTGTTGCCCCCAGTTTCCTAATTCTAAGTCTTAATAATTGTTTTACTATCTGAATGGAGGATTTTGAGAGGCTTAAGCATTTATTGGTAAAAAGAGTATATTAAAGTAATAGAATGTTGATTTTGAAAAGAATTGACTGATTATGTGGTTTAACTTCTAAAATTTTACCCATTGAACTAAAGCCCAAAAGGGCAACTAACTTGCTTGAGGTTCCTTAGAGTCACCTGTGTCTCACATCTCTTATACTCATGCTCTTGTATTTTTCATTACTCCATAACGCTTCAGGGGAAAATGAGGGAGTTTTCAGAGGGAGAGCAAATTGGCTTGCATTTTCTCCCTCCTTGAATGCTTAACTGCAACTGCTAGGGATTTAGATCCCTTAAGTGGTTGAGAAACATGGTAATTCATTTGGGAATATAGAAAAACCTAACCTTCACCATTCTAGTTGGCTGGATAGTTTTTAACCTTAGTGCTTGAGGCTGTCTTTCCAGATGCCCTGTAACAAGGGGCTTCTGCTCACCCACATACAGTTACATTTTGATGGTAAAATGAGATTTAAATACGAGGTTACAGCTGGCTAATAGCATGGTTAAAATTACATGTATGGCTAGTCTCTGTGAGAAGACCCTATCGGATTACTCCTATGTGATAGGTTTTCTGGGGAAAAAAATCAATATTTGTAGTTTTATGCCACTGAAAAGTCAGTTTTGAAATGTGTACTTACTGTAGTGGGCCTGATCAATTTCAACAGGCTTTTTATTTCACAACTTAATGATCAAAGAAATAAAAAAAAAATGTAAAAATTGTCTTCTCATTTCTCAATGTATTACATGATCTTATACTATAATCAAAACATAAAAGTTTAATATTTGCTCTCATAATGTTTTCCTTTTGTGATAGTTTTTGTACTTTTACATTGTTACACAGTGTTATAGTGAGCAGAGTTCCTTGTTTTTAATAATTGGACATCTAAATGCTTCTCATTTTGCAAGGAATGCAGTTAACATATAGCAGCCCTTCATTTTGGTTCTTTGAGCTCAAGTGCCAGGAGGGGATTACAAGGTCAGAGGGTATGGAGGTTTTTGTCACTTTTGAAAAAGATTGCCATTTCTGAAAGGTTGTATTGCTTTACACAGCCTCCTGCATTTCGCTTGACCAGGTTTCTCCTATTTTTATTGGCTTTGTTTTTAAGTTTGTTGTTTAATAATGTGTATAAGGGTATCTGCTAAGAACACTATCCATAATAGAAAAGTAAATGCAGTAGCTTTCTAGTTTTATTTTTTCCATTGTATGAATTGTTTGTCCTTTGCCCTTAAGTTTACTGGAATCTTCTTATCATTTTTAATTTGCCTAACATCATAAATATATTGGAATCTTGAAGTTTGTTTCTGATCTGTTTTATTTATTTATTTGTTTTTTTATTTTTATTATGTTATTTTTTTATTTTGGTATTATTAATGTACAATTACATGAGCAACATTATGGTTACTAGACTCCCCCTATTAACAAGTCCCCACCACATACCCCATTACAGTCACATCAGCATAGTAAGATATCCATCAGCATAGTAAAATGCTGTAGAATCACTGCTTGTCTTCTATTGTGATATCCTACCTTCCCCGTATCCCCCCCCCGTGCTATATTATGTGTGCTAATCGTAATACCCCTTTTTCCCCCTTATCCCTTCCTTCCCACCCATCCTCCCCAATCCCTTTCCCTTTGGTAACTGTTAGTCCATTCTTGGGTTCTTTGAGCCTGCTGCTGTTTTGTTCCTTAAGTTTTTTCTTTGTTCTTATACACCACACATGAGTGAAATTATTTGATACTTGCCTTTCTTCACCTGGCTTATTTCACTGAGCATAATAGCCTCTAGCTCCATCCATGTTGTTGCAAATGGTAGGATTTGTTTCTTCTTATGGCTGAATAATATTCCATTGTGTATATGTACCACATCTTCTTTATCCATTCATCTACTGATGGACACTTAGGTTGTTTCCATTTCTTTGCTATTGTAAATAGTGCTGCGATAAACATAGGGGTGCATCTGTCTTTTTCAACCTGGGTTGCTGCATTTTTAGGGTAAATTCCTAAGAGTGGAATTCTTGGGTCAAATGGTATTTCTGTTTTGAGTTTTTTGAGGAACCTCCATACTGCTTTCCACAATGGTTGAACTAATTTACATTCCCACCAGCAGTGTAGGAGGGTTCCTCTTTCTCCACATCCTTGTCAACATTTGTTGTTGTTTGTCTTTTGGATGTTGACCATCCTAACTGGTGTGAGGTGATATCTCATTGTGGTTTTAATTTGCATTTCTCTGATGATTAGCGATGTGGAGCATCTTTTCATGTGTCTGTTGGCCATCTGAATTTCTTCTTTGGAGAATTGTGTTCAGCTCCTCTACCCATTTTTTAATTGGCTTATTTGCTTTTTGTTTGTTGAGGTATGTGACCTCTTTATATAATTTGGATGTCAACCCCTTATCAGTTATGTCATTTATAAATATAGTCTCCCATACTGTAGGATGTCTTTTTATTCTACTGGTGGTGTCCTTCACTGTACAGAAGCTTTTTAGTTTGATATGGTCCCACTTGTTCATTTTTTATTTTGTTTCCCTTGCCTGGGGAGATATGTTTATGAAGAATTTGCTCATGTTTATGTCCCAGAGATTTTTCCTATGTTTTCTTCTAAGAGTTTTATGGTTTCATGACTTACTTCAGGTCTTTGATCCATTTTGAGTTTACTCTTGTGTATGGGGTTAGACAATAATCCAGTTTCATTCTCTTACATGTAGCTGTCCAGTTTTGCCAACACCAGCTGTTGAAGAGGCTGTCATCTCCCATTGTGTATCCATGGCTCCTTTATTGTATATTAATTGTCCATATAAACTTGGGTTTATATCTGGGATCTCTACTCTGTTCGATTGGTCTATGGGTCTGTTCTTGTGCCAGTACCAAATTGTCTTGATTACTGTGGATTTGTAGTAGAGCTTGAAGTCAGGGAGTGTAATACCCCCACCTTATTCTTCCTTCTCAGGATTACTTTGGCTATTCGGGGTCTTTTGTTGTTCCATATGAATTTTAGAAATATTTGCTCTAGTTCATTGAAGAATGCTGTTGGTATTTTGATAGGGATTGCACTGAATCTGTAGATTGCTTTATGCAGGATGGTCATTTTGACAATATTAATTCTTCCTATCCATGAGCACAGGATGTGTTTTCATTTATTGGTATCTTCTTAAATTTCTCTCATAAGTCTTGTAGTTTTCAGGGTATAAGTCTTTCACTTCCTTGGTTAGGTTTATTCCTATGTATTTTATTCTTTTTGATGCAATTGTGAATGGAATTGTTTTCCTGATTTCTCTTTCTGGTACTTTATCATTAGTGTATAGGAATGCAACAGATTTCTGTGTATTAATTTTGTACCAGAACTAGTACTGAATTCAGGTACTAGTTCTAGTAGTTTTGGAGTGGATTCTTTTGGGTTTTTTATGTACAATATCATGTCATCTGCAAACAGGGACAGTCTGACTTCTTCCTTGCCAATTTGGATGCCTTTTATTTCTTTGTGTTGGCTTGGACCTCTGGTTCTAATGTTGAATAAAAGTGGTGAGAGTGTGCATCCTTGTCTTGTTCTCGTTCTTAAAGGAAAAGTGTTCAGCTTCTCACTGTTAAGTATGATGTTGGCTGTGGGTTTGTTATATATGGCCTTTGTTATGTTGAGGTACTTGTCCTCTATACCCATTTTGTTGAGAGCTTTTATCATGAATGGATGTTGAATTTTGTCAAATGCTTTTTCAGCATCTATGGAGATGATCATGTGGTTTTTGTCCCTCTTTTTGTTGATGTGGTGGATGATGTTGATACATTTTTGAATGTTGTACCATCCTTGCATCCCTGGGTTGAATGCCACTTGATCATGATGCATGATGTTTTTGATGTATTTTTGAGTTTGGTTTGCTAATATTTTGTTGAGCATTTTTGCATCTATGTTCACGAGGGATATTGGTCTGTAATTTTCTGTTTTATTGTGTCTTTGCCTGGTTTTGCTATTAGAGTGATGTTGGCCTTGTAGAATGAGTTTGGGAGTATTCCCTCCTCTTCTACTCTTTGGAACACTTTAAGGAGGATGGGTATTAGGTCTTCACTAAATGTTTGGTAAAATTCAGCAGTGAAACCATCTGGTCCAGGAGTTTGTTCTTAGGTAGTTTTTTAATTACCAATTTAATCTCTTTGCTGGTAATTGGTCTATTCAGATTTTCTGTTTCTTCCTGGGTCATCATTGGAAGGTTGTATTTTTCTGGAAAGTTGTCTCTTTCTTTTAGATTATCCAGTTTGTTAGCATATAATTTTTCATAGTATTTTCTCATAATTCTTTGTATTTCTGTGGTGGCCGTCGTGATTTTTCCTTTCTCATTTCTGATTCTGTTTACTTGTGTAGACTCATTTATTCTTGATAAGTCTGGCTAGGGATTTATCTGTTTTGTTTATATTCTTGAAGAACTAGCTCCTACTTTCAGTGATTCTTTGTGTTGTTTTATTTTTCTCAATTTTGTTTATTTCTGCTTTAGTCTTTATGTCCCTCCTTCTACTGACTTTGGCCCTCATTTGTTCTTCCTTTTCTAGTTTCATTAATTCTGAGTTTAGAGTGTTCATTTGGAATTGTTCTTCTTCCTTGAGGTAGGCCTGTATTGCAATATGCTTCCCTCTTAACATGGCCTTCGTTGTGTCCCACAGATTTTGCAGTGTTGAATTATTGTTGTCATTTGTCTCCATATATTGCTTGATGTCTGTTTTTATTTGGTCATTGATCCATTGGTTATTTAGGAGCATGTTGTGAAGCCTCCATTTGTTTGTGGGCTTTTTCATTTTCTTTGAGTAATTTATTTCTAGTTTCATAGCTTTGTGATGTGAGAAGCCGGTTGGTACAATTTCAGTCATTTTGAATTTACTGAGGTTCTTTTTGTGGCCTAATGTATGATCTATTCTTGAAAATGTTCCATGTGCACTTGAGAAGAATGTGTACCTGTTGCTTTTGGATGGAGTGTTCTGTTGATGTCCATTAGGTCCATCTGTTGTAATACATTGTTCAGTGCCTCTGTCTCTTTATTTATTTTCTGTCTGGTTGATCTGTCCTTTGGTGTGAGTGGTGTGTTGAAGTCTCCTAAAATAAGTGCATTGCATTCTATTTCCCCCTTTAATTCTATTAGTATTTGTTGCACATATGTAGGTGATCCTGTTTTTGGGTGCATAGATATTTATAATAGTCATGTCCTCTTGTTGAACTGACCCCTTTATCATTATGTAGTGTCCTTCTTAGTCTCTTGTCACTTCTTTGTTTTGAAGTCTATTTTGTCTGATACTGCAACTCCTGCTTTTTCTCCCTATTAGTTGCATGAAATATCTTTTTCCATCCCTTTACTTTCAGTCTGTGTATGTCTTTGGGTATGAAGTGAATCTCTTGTAAGCAGCATATAGATGGGTCTTGTTTTTTTATCCATTCAGTGACTCTACGTCTTGTGATTGGTGCATTCAGACCATTTACATTTAGGGTGATTATCGATAGATATGTACTATTGCCATTGCAGGCTTTGTATTAGTGGTTACCAAAGTTTCAAGGGTAATTCCCTTACTGTCTAACAGTCTAATTTAACTCAGTTCGTATGCTATTACAAACACAACCTAAAGATTTTTTTTCCCTCCTTATTCTTCCTCCTCCATTCTTCTTATATTATGAATCGTATTGTATACTCTTTGTCTATCCTTTGGGTGACATCTGTTTAGCCTTACGAATACTTCTATCTATAGAAGCCCTCCAAAATGCACTGTTGAGGTGGTTTGTGTGGAGGTAAATTCTCTCAGCTTTTGCTTATCGAAAATTGGTTAATCCCTCCTTCAAATTTAAATGATAACCTTGCCAGGTAGAGTATCCTTGGTTCAAGGCCCTTTTGCTTCATTGCATTAAATATATCATGCCACTCCCTTCTGGCCTGTAAGGTTTCTGTTGAGAAATCTGGTGATAGCCTGATGGGTTTTGCTTTGTGATCTTTTTTCTCTCTCTAACTGCTTTTAAAAGTTGTTCTTCATCCTTGATCTTTGCCATTTTAATTATTATACGTCTTGATGTTGTCTTCCTTGGGTCCTTTGCATTGGGAGATCTGTGCATCTCCATGGCTTGAGAGACTATCTCCTTCCCCAGATTGGGGAAGTGTTCAGCAATTACCTCCTCAAAGACAATTTCTATCCCTTTTTCTCTCTTCTTCTTCTGGTAACCCTGTTATGCAAATATTGTTTCATTTGGATTGGTCACCCAGTTCTCTCAATATTCTTTCATTCCTAGACATTCTTTTTTCTCTCTGTCCCTCAGCTTCTTTGTATTCCTCTTCTCTAATTTATATTCCATTTACTGTCTCTTGTACTACATCTAATCTGCTTTTAAATCCCTCCATTGTATGTTTCATTTCAGATACGGAATTTCTTAAGATTGAATCTCCATCTTAAATTTGTTCCTGAATTCTTGAATATTTTTCTGTACCTCCATAAGCATGTTTATGATTTTTATTTTGAACTCTCTTTTAGGAAGATTGGTGAGTACAGTTTCATTTGGCCATTTTCCTGGGGTTTCTGAGAGTTTGGTCCGAACCATATTCTTTTGATGTTTCCTAGTTCTGTGTGATACCTTCCAGTGCCCAGAAGCTCCAGTCTCTGGAGCTGCTTAGCCCCTAGAGTGAGGTTGGGGGTCATAGGGGAGTGGAGCTGGTGCCTGGGGTGAGGAAAGATCTGTTTCCTGATTCCCATCTGCCGTGCCCATCTCTGGTATTAGAGCCAGTGGGCCGAGCACACAGGTGTAAGCCTCTGTGCTCTGCGTCTCTAGCTGTTGGAGGTGGGGCCTCCTTCTGTCTGGCCTGATGCCAGCGCAGTAACTGCCAGTTTGTGAGCCAGTGTTGTCTGGCCAGGAGGAAGACTCGGCAGACTGCATATCACAGTGGGGTGCCTCGGAGCTGAGTAGCCAGCCACAGGTATGGAGCACCTGAAGCTCCTGCAAGTTCCTAATCTGCTGGGTGGAGCGCACCCAGACAACCTTGTCCCCCTATCCCTTCTCCTGCGCAGCAAGCTCCATGCAAACTCTGCCCCTTCAGCAGCCCTCTTGCGAGGAAGCCTCTCAGACTGCCTGCCTATCCCTTGTCCCAGAGCTGCCGGCTGTGGATCCCATCCTCCACAAACGGCTGGAATCTGTCTCTCAAGCACCTCTCCTGTCCCACCTCCCCATCCTCCAGAGCACCACACAATGTAGGTTTTCTGCTGCAAAGCAGACCTCCAGGGCTAGGTGTTTAGCAGTCCCAGGTTTCCACCCCTCCCAACTCCATTTCTCTTCCTCCTGCTGGTGAGCAGGGGTGGGGGCAGGCCTGGGTCCTGTCAGATCAAGGCTTTGGTAAGTTACTCTGTTTCCTGGGGTCTGCTCTGTTCATGAGGTCTGTATTCAGTCTGGTGCAGCCTTCTTTCCTGCTGCTGTTTTAGGGTTAGTTGTATTAACTGTATTTTCACACTGTCTGTGATTTCGGGAGGAGTTCTCTGTCTCACCTCTCACGCTGCCTTCTTGAATCTTCCTGATATGTTTTATTTTTATTTATTATTGTAGACTAAAGATTTTAAGATTACTAAAATCACTGACTTCAAAAAATCTTGTGATTTCATCCTTTGTGAGATCAGAACTATTTGCTATACTCTTATGTTCTTAAGTTTCTAGAGTTTGTTTTGTTGTATGTATATATCTTTAGCAAATTATATTTGGAGATGAGATTGATTTTAATTTATGTTGACTTTATACTATAGACAATCACATTCTTATAAGTATCTAAGTGAGTTTCCATTGAAACATTTCTTCCTGACTTGAATAGGAAACAAAAACAAAGCTAACCTAGTTCTTATCTTATTAATGGGTACTTTTAAAAAATAAATTATATTAAATGTAGATGAATCAAAATTTTCATGAATAGTATTTTGGTTAGTTGATGTTTTGGTTAATTGAAGATTTGTTGGTTCAGGTTTAACCAGAAAGTCATTTATGATTTAACTCTTCTTGTTAATCACTTAATATATTTGAAAGTAAAACCTTGGCTTTCTGTTTCCTTTGGGGAGTGAGATATTCTAGATAGATGAGACATCATAGGGCAATAGTTAATAACTGATTGAGTGCTGGCTACTATGCTGTTACTTGGTATGGAGTTTTTTTTTCTTTTTAGATAATTATTTTTTATTGAAGGGTAGTTGACACACAGTATTACATTAGTTTCAGGTGTACAACACAGTGATTGAACATTTATATACATGATAATTCTAGGTACCAGTTATCACCATACCAAGTTTTTACAATATTTTGACTATATTCCTTATGCTATACATTACATCCCGGTTACTTATTTATTTTACAATTGGAAGTGTGTACTTTTTTTTTTTTTTTGTGAGGGCATCTCTCCTATTTATTTATCAAACGGTTGTTAACAACAATAAAATTCTGTATAGGGGACTCAATGCTCAATGTATAGTCATTAATCCACCCCACGCCTAATTTTCGTCAGTCTCCAATCTTCTGAAGCATAACGAACAAGTTCTTACATGGAGAACAAATTCTTACATAGTGAATAAGTTACATGGTAAACAGTACAAGGGCAGTCATCACAGAAACTTTCGGTTTTGATCATGCATTATGAACTATAAACAGTTCAAATATGAATATTCATTTGATTTTTATACTTGATTTATATGTGGATACCACATTTTTCTCTTTATTATTATTATTTTAATAAAATGCTGAAGTGGTAGGTAGATGCAAGATAAAGGTAGAAAACATAGTTTAGTGTTGTAAGAGAGCAAATGTAGATGATCAGGTGTGTGCCTGTAGACTATGTGTTAATCCAAGCTAGACAAGGGCAATAAAACATCCATGGATGCAGCAGATTTCTCTCAGAACGGGGGGGGGGAGAGGTTCTAATCCTTACCTCTGTTGATCCCCAATTTCTCACCTGATGGCCCCCCACGACTGTGCCTGTCTTAGGTTGTTCCTCCCTTGAGGAATCTTATGGAGTTTCTTGCTGAGTCCTCATAACAACTCTAGAAGGTAGGTGCTTTTTGAATCATTTTGCAAGTGAGAAAACTTAGATAATGTGACCCACCAAAGGTAACACAGCTAGTATGCAGTGGAACTCAGTCTGCCTACTTTGAAAAGTGGCACTGCTAAGGATTTTCTGTGCTGAGGATGTGAACTCTGTCTCTTAAGCACTGGAAAGATATTAGATGTTTCAAAGCAAGGGGATGATACGGTATGTTATGTCTTTTAGGTTGTTGGCTCATGTGGCAGTGTCGAAATATATCAAATTGTGTTTATGAGAAGAAGTAGTTGAAATAGGTCATATAATAAAGTAAGCCTGAACTGCAAGGGGGTTTTGGAGATCAGGGGATATTATGGAAAGATACAGGATTTAGTACCTGATTTCCAAGAGAGTAGGAAACTGGAGTGTTGATTTGGAAGGTATCTAGTGGGGTGAAATGGGAGATACTGACAGATGAATATGCTGTCACAGCACTGTTTTATTTCTTGCATTACCATTAACTGTCACAAGTTGTATCTAATTTAGTGATACATCTACCTCCCTCAGTGGATTACTTGCTTGTCAAAGACAGGGACTAGATAGAAGTCATAAGCTAATACAGGATGAGACAATACAGGAAGAGGGCAGGAGACTGAACTGGGGATGGGAAACACCAATCACCAAAATTAAAGATGTGATGGAGGGAGAGGAGCTCTAGAAAGTAACAGCTGTCAGGAGGGTAGCGGGTAGGGTAGGGGAGAGCCAGACTAGGGGAGGAGTGCTAAGGAGAGGGAAGTAGTAGCACAGAGGTAAACACAGAATGCCATCTCGGGCTGCAAACAGTTCTGGTTGCTGTGCCCTTAGTAATAAGCTGATGGCTGGTTATTGTGTAGAACTAAGTTGTCTTTTCTTTGTTACTGACTTTTTGTTCCCCATGCCTTTTTCAAAGTATTCTTTTTGCTCCCATACCTTTTCAGAGTATTCTTTGGCTTTCTGCCTCTTTTAGGTTCTAACATCTGTTTGTTTTACAGGTGCTGATGCTGGGGTGTGACTCAGCCTTTTGAGAGCAGCCAATCAGAACCATCCTCTCTAAGTGAATTGACCAATCAGAGTATATTAGGGTAATCTGACTTTTCAGCTCCTCTCTGCTGAGCGGATTGCTTTTGAATGCCCCCCGAGTTACTTCTCTGACTTTCAAGACTTCTAATTAGTTATTTTGAGATTTGGAGCCATTGGGAAGCGAGAGGATTCTTAAATGCAGGATCCTTGAAAGATGAAGTTTTTCACCTGTTTACTTTTTTCTTATTCTTCCTTTTATCTTTATTTTTAAAAATTTCCTCAAGTTGATTTTTTTCGTGTTACGATAATCTGGACTTGTCAGTCCTTACTTATTAGCATGAGCTAACGTTGTAGATTTGGCCATTGTTGTGGCCACTCTTGCAGTTGATATTTTTCCAGAACTTAAGAGGTTCTGCACTGTAATTCTCTCAACCCAGGCTTTGAGACGAGATCGTGAGTCTGGAGTTTCTTTGTTTATGCCATCCAGCTATTCAAGAAATGACCATTGAGCACCTGCTAGTAATAGTGCAGGCAAGAAAACACATTTTCTGCCCTTGTGGAACTTCTACATTCTAATGACAAGATACAGACAGTAAACAAGTATGTATGTAGTATGTCATACATAGAGTGCCATGGAGGAAAACAAAGCAGAATATGGTGGTGGAAGCGTACAAGGGAGATGCTGCTGTTTTACATAAGGTGGTTAGAGAGGGGTTGTAGTGATGAACTGTACTTGAGCAGATATGTCGAAGAAATGAGACTGTGATCTAATCTGCATAGATATTATGGGATTAATACATAAATCAAGTAATATAGAAATCAAATGTATGAATACATATGACCTGATTGTTTCTCCTACAAGTCCTGATGCATGATCAATAACAGAATGAATAAAGCCAAAATAGTTCCTACAACTCGTGACCGCCCTCACATGGGCCCTCACATGGTTTCGGTGTTCTTGAGGAACGTCACGCCCTAGGGCTGGATGCAAGGTCAGATAATGATTGTGTGTTGATCATGTGTTGAACACCCTACTCAGAACTCTTTTGATGTTTGGGTTCATTTGCTCAATAAGTATGAGGAGTGCCTTTTCGGCATTACTCTTGTGCTGTAATGCCTTGAGTCCCCTGGCTGGCCTTTCAGATCTTCAGCATTCCTTCGTGTTCCCTTCAAATCTGCGGGTCAGAGGCAGTGGGGGAACCGACAAGTGGTGCCCGAATAGGGACCTTAGAGTGGGGAAGCTACTGAAGATCGTTGATCCGGTAAGACTCCCAGGAAAGTGTATATAGGGACAGGGTTGAGACATCAGGGACACTATAATGGACCAACATGAAACTAAAGCAGATAATCCGGAGGATTACCTAAAATTACTCTGTGCCCTCCTAAAAACATTAGGAGTGAAAATTTCTGAAAAGATTTTGCACAACTTCACAAATATATTAAAAAAATTGTTACTGGTTGCCCCCACAAGGAACCCTCAGACAAGCTGATTGGACTAATGTATTAAGAGATTTCAAAAAGGCTCACAGATAGGGAAACATTATCCCTGTACCTGTTTGGGTGGATCAGTGGCCCCTCAATAAAGAAAAACTGGCAGCTTTACACACATTAGGGCACAAACAGCTTCAGTTGAATAGATTAGAATTTTCACAAGCCCGTGGAATTCTCCTGTATTTGTTATAAAGAAGAAGTCAGGAAAATGGAGACTCTTATGTGACTTAAGACAAATTAATACAGTCCTTAAACCTATGGGACCTTTACAACAAGGCCTCCCTTCTCCAGCTATGAATCTGAAAGACTGGGATATGGCTGTTATTGATCATAAAGATTGTTTTTTTACAATTCCTTTAGCTGTGACAGGGAAAAATTTGCTTTTACTGTACCCTTCTTAAATTTACAAGCATCTTCAGAAAGATTCCAATGGAAAGTACTTCCTCAAGGAATGTTAAAACAGCCCTACAATTTGTCAAAATTATGTGCACAGGGCTCTCTTGTCCCCTCCTGGTTCAAGCCAGGAGCGCTGTCTTTCCTTTCACTTTATCTCTAAATAAAAGCCTCTCCCTGGCTCTCCTACCGTGAGTGTTAAGTTCATTCTTTGACTCCGCAAACAAGAACCCCGGCATCATTTTTGGAGCTCGTCTGGGATAAATTCAGGGGTGAGTATTGGCATCCAAGCCTGCCTTTTCTTTCACTGTCCTTTTAGGAAGAAGCCATCTATGGCACACAGCATAGGGCGCTCGTCAGCCACTTAAATGGGACTAGCCCAGCTGTCATTCTTAAAGTCTGGAGTGACAGGTTCCCCTGTGTCTCCCTCAGTGTATTCCCCATCTCCCTTGGGAGCCGAGAAAGTCACCTAAGTTGAGGCCAGGATTCCCTTTCAGAGGCATCTCCTTGGATGCGAGGGACTGAGGAAAGCCGTGGGCAACTGCGAGAGTCTAGGCTGAGGCTACACTTCAGTGGCTTCTCAAAGGCCTGCATGTCTGGAATCAGACCTCGACAGCCTGACTGGGTATCCATGAGGAGTGTCTCTCTTTCTCTGTCTCTGACTTCCAGCCTGCTTCTTCAGGTCACCCTGGCCTCTGAGTGAGGCAGGGGGCATTCCTAACTCTCTCCTAACTTCATCAGTTTCATGGAACCTGATGCCCACCACCGCAAGGTAGGAGATCCATGCTTTGTTCTTATTCCTGACTAAATGCTATACTCTTTGTTTTATTTTATTTTATTTTATTAATTTTATTATTTATTTTATTTTATTTTATTTTATTTTATTATTTTATTTTATTTTATTTTATTATTTTATTTTATTTTATTTTAATTTTATTTATTTTATATTTTATTTTATGAGGGCACCTCTCATATTTATTGATCAAATGGTTGTTTACAACAATAAAATAATGTACAGGGGACTCAGTGCACAATCATTAATTAACCCCAAACCTAAATCTCAACAATCTCCAATCTTCTGAAGCATAACGAACAAATTCTTACATGGTGAATAAGTTCTCAGACAGTGAATAAGTTCTTACATGGTGAACAGTGCAAGGGCAGTCATATCACAGAAACATTCGGTTTTGATCACGCATCATGAACTATAAACAGTCAAGTCAGATATG
The DNA here is from genome assembly GCF_040802235.1 of Manis javanica. NCBI lineage: Eukaryota > Metazoa > Chordata > Mammalia > Pholidota > Manidae > Manis > Manis javanica. The sequence continues at coordinate 70,062,682 of NC_133162.1, forward strand.
ATTATTCATTTGATTTTTATACTTGATTTATATGTGAATCCCACATTTATCCCCCCCTCTTTTTTTTTAATAAAATGCTGAAGTGGTAGGTAGATGCAAGGCATAAGTTACTGCTGTAAGAAGGCAAGTGTAGATGTTCAGGTCTGTGCCTATAGACTAAGTATTAATCCAAGCTAGACAAGGGCAACAAAACATCCATGGATGCAGAAGATTTCTCTCAAAACGGGGGGGATGAGGTTCTAAGCCTCACCTCTGTTGACCCCCAATTTCTCACCTGATGGCCCCCCTGCGACTGTGCCTGTCTTAGGTTGTTCCTCCCTTGAGGAATCTTACCTGTCTCTGGCTAACCAGTCATCTACCGGGGCCATACAGGGAAATGTAAAGTTGGTAAGTGAGAGAGAAGCAATATTCTTTGAAAAGGTTAGCTTTTTACTTCTTTGCAGATTTATGCCCTGTGGCTTCTATGCCCAGCACTTGTCTTGAGGTATCTTTACTGCTTGGAAGAATTATGATACTCAGTAATTTTAAATAAGAGGCATGAAGTCTACTAAAGGGCTGTAATTAGGAAGGAAGAAGAAAAGCTATAGAAGTAGCAGACAGAAGAAAACATGAGATTGATTATTTCTTTGACATAACTTCTTGTAGAGTAACATAAGCATGTATAGGTTTTAACAAACTACTAATTAGATTGCGTACACACATTAACAGAATAGGAATACAGATACATAACAAAAGCAGACCTATAATTACCGGCCATATCCAGTGAAACCAAGAAAACCAGTTAGGTAACCCAGGCATTTGTGAAAACTTATCAATAATATGATGGATATTGTCTAACTGATTTTGAATAGTTTGAGAAAAATCAGACAAATTAAAACAACACATTCCTGGAAACTGTTCACATCCTCTATGTTCTTTTAACAATAGATAGTCTATAGGACCACGATTTTGAAGCACTGCAACTCGCACTTCTCCTAATTCTTGGTTGAGTTCTGACAATATAGAACTAGTCAAATTTGTTGTTTTTGTGCAAGCTTAGATATCTCCTTCTGGATTCCAATGGCAAGTCCAGGAACTGCATTCCATTGGCAAGTCCAGCTACAACTGCAACAGCGCCAGGATTTTTGTTGTAGTTTTTTGATGGTCCTCTTCTGGAATAACTCTTCCAGAGCATGTTGATGTTGGAAGTTCTTCTTCGTATCGTATCTTAATTTGCTTTCTGGGTAGCCAAATTAGGCTTTGATCCTCTATAAAAACACAAACAAACCCTTTGGCCACACGTTGATATGACCTTTATACCATTGTGAAGAACCTATTGGAGACCACCACACAGGAACTGCTTTTTTTCTTTTTTAGAGAAAGAAATATTATCAGAAAAATGCACTTCCATAGCTGATCATCCGACACCCTTAAAAGATCAAAATTAAGGATATGTAAACCATGCGTTAATCATTGGTATCCAGTTAATTTTATCCTATCAAGGAGTAATCCCCCCTTCTTTTTTTTTTGTCATCATTAAACTACAATTAAATAAGAACATTATGTTTACTAGGCTCTTCCCTACACCAAGTCCCCCCCACAGACCCCATTACAGTCACTGTCCATCAGCATAATAAGATGTAGAATCACTACTTGTCTGCTCTGTGTTGCACAGCCATCCTCTTTCCCCCACCCCCCACATTGTACATGCTAATCATAATACCCCCGTTCTTCTTCCCTGCCCTTATCCCTCCCTACCTTTCCATTCTCTCCAGCCTCTTTCCCTTTGGTAACTGTTAGTCCATTCTTGGGTTCTGTGATTCTGCTGCTCTTTTGTTCCTTCAATTTTTCCTTTGTTCTTATACTCCACAGATGAGTGAAATCATTTGTTATTTGTCTTTCTCCGCTTGGCTTGTTTGACTGAGCATAATACCCTCTAGCTCCATCCATGTTGTTGCAAATTGTATGATTTGTTTTCTTCTTATGCCTGAATAATATTCCATTGTGTATATGTACCACATCTTCTTTATCCTTTCATCTACTGATGGACATTTAGGTTGCTTCCATTTCTTGGCTATTATAATAGTGCTGCAATAAACATAGGGGTGCATCTGTCTTTTTCAAACTGGAGTGCTGCATTCTTAGGGTAAATTCCTAGAAGTAGAATTTCTGGGTCAAATGGTAAGTCTATTTTGAGCATTCTGAGGAACCTCCATACTGCTTTCCACAATGGTTGAACTAATTTACGTTCCCACGAGCAGTGTAGGAGGGTTCCCCTTTCTCCACAACCTCGTCAACATTTGTTGTTGTTTGTCTTTTGGATGGTAGCCATCCTTATAGGTATGAGGTGATACCTCATTGTGGTTTTAATTTGTATTTCTCTGATAACTAGCGATGTGGAGCATCTTTTCATGTGTCTGTTGGCCATCTGAATTTCTTCTTTGGAGAACTGTCTGTTCAGCTCCTCTGCCCATTTTTTAATTGGATTATTTGCTTTTCATTTGTTGAGGTGCGTGAGCTCTTTATATATTTTGGATGTCAAGCCTTTATCAGATCTTTCATTTATAAATATATTCTCCCATGCTGTAGGATGTCTTTGTTGTACTGATGGTGCCCTTTGCTGTACAGAAGCTTATTAGTTTGATATAGTCCCACTTGTTCAATTTTGCTTTTGTTTTCCTTGCCCGGGGAGATATGTTCGAGAAGAAGTCGCTCATGTTTATGTCCAAGAGATTTTTGTCTATGTTTTTTTCTAAGAGTTTTATGGTTTCATGACTTACATTCAGGTCTTTGATCCATTTTGAATTTACTTTTGTGTATTGGGTTAGACAGTGATCCAGTTTCATTCTCTTACATGTAGGTGTCCAGTTTTGCCAGCATCATCTGTTGAAGAGACTGTCATTTCCCCATTGTATGTCCATGGCTCCTTTATTGAATACTAATTGACCATATATGTTTGGGTTAATGTCTGGAGTCTCTAATCTGTTCCACTGGTCTGTGGTTCTGTTCTTCTGCCAGTACCAAATTGTCTTGATTACTATGGCTTTGTAGTAGAGCTTGAAGTTGGGGAGTGAGATCCCCGCCACTTTATTCTTCTTTCTCAGGATTGCTTTGACTATTTGGGGTCTTTGGTGTTTCCATATGAATTTTTGAACTATCTGTTCCAGTTCGTTGAAGAATGTTGCTGGTAATTTGATAGGGATTGCATCGAATCTGTATATTGCTTTGGGCAGGATGGCCCTTTTAACGATATTAATTCTTCCTAGCCAAGAGCATGGGATGAGTTTCTATTTGTTAGTGTCTTCCTTAATTTCTCTTAAGAGTGTCTTATAGTTTTCAGGGTATAGGTCTTTCACTTCTTTGGTTAGGTTTATTCCTAGGTATTTTTTTCTTTTTGGTGCAATTGTGAAAGGAATTGTTTTCCTGATTTCTCTTTCTATTGGTTCATTGTTAGTGTATAGGAAAGCCATAGATTTCTGTGTGTTAATTTTGTATCCTGCAACTTTGCTGTATACCTATATCAGTTCTAGTAGTTTTGGAGTGGAGTCTTTAGGGTTTTTTATGTACAATATCATGTCATCTGCAAATAGTGACAGTTTTACTTCTTTACCAATCTGGATTCCTTTTGTTTCTTTGTTTTGTCTAATTGCCATGGCTAGGACCTCCAGCACTATGTTAAATAACAGTGGGGAGAGTGGGCATCCCTGTCCTCTTCCCGATCTCAGAGGAAAAGCATTTAGCTTCTCATTGTTCAGTATGATGTTAGCTGTGGGTTTATCATGTATGGCCTTTATTATGTTGAGGTACTTGCCCTCTATACCCATTTTGCTGAGAGTTTTTATCATGAATGGATGTTGAATTTTGTTGAATGCTTTTTCAGCATCTATGGAGATGATCATGTGGTTTTTGTCCTTCTTTTTGTTGTTGTGGTGGATGATGTTGATGGATTTTCAAATGTACCATCCTTGCATCCCTGGGATGAATCCCACTTGGTCGTGGTATATGATCCTTTTGATATATTTTTGAATTTGGTTTTCTAATATTTTATTGAGTAATTTTGCATGTCAGGGATATTGGTCTGTAATTTTCTTTTTTGGTGGGGTCTTTGCCTGGTTTTGGTATTAGAGTGATGTTGACTTCATAGAATGGGTTTGGGAGTATTCCCTCCTCTTCTATTTTTTGGAAAACTTTAAGGAGAATGGGTATTATGTCTTGTCTGTATGTCTGATAAAACTCCAAGGTAAATCCATCTGGCCCGGGGTTTTGTTCTTGGGTAGTATTTTGATTACTGCTTCAATTTCTTTGCTCATAATTGGTTTGTTTAACTTTTGTGTTTCTTCCTTGGTCAGTCTTGGAAGGTTGTAGTTTTCTAGGAAGTTGTCCAGTTCTTCTTGGTTTTCCAGCTTGTTAGCATATAGGTTTTCATAGTAGTCTTTAATAATTCTTTGTATTTCTGTGGAGTCTGGTGATTTTTCTGTTCTCGTTTCTGATTCTGTTGATGTGTGTTGATTCCCTTTTTCTCTTAATAAGTTTGGCTAGAGGCTTATCTATTTATTATTTTATCAAAGAACTAGCTCTTGGTTTCACTGATTTTTGCTATTGTTTTATTCTTCTCAATTTTGTTTATTTCTTCTCTGATCTTTATTATGTCCCTCCTTCTGCTGACTTTAGGCCTCATTTGTTCTTCTTTTTCCTGTTTCAATAATTGTGATATTAGACTATTCATTTGGGATTGTTCTTCCTTCTTCAAGTGTGCCTGGATTGCTATATAGTTTCCTCTTAAGACTGCTTTTGCTGCGTCCCACAGAAGTTGGGGCTATGTGTTGTTGTTGTCATTTGTTTCCATATATTGCTGGATCTCTATTTTAATTTGGACATTGATCCATTGATTATTTAGGAGCATGTTTTTAAGCCTCCAGTGTTTGTGAGCCTTTTTGTTTTCTTTGTAGAACTTATTTCTAGTTTTATACCTTTGTGGTCTGAAAAGTTAGTTGGTAGAATTTCAGTCTTTTGGAATTTACTGAGGCTCCTTTTGTGGCCTAGTATGTGGTCTATTCTGGAGAATGTTCCATGTGCACTTTAGAAGAATGTGTATCCTGTTGCTTTTGGATGTAGAGTTCTATAGATGTCTATTAGGTCTGTCTCTTCTAGTGTGTTGTTCAGTGCCTCCGTGTCCTTACTTATTTTCTGTCCGGTGGATCTGTCCTTTAGGGTGAGTGGCATGTTGAAGTCTCCTAAAATGAATGCATTGCATTCTGTTTCTTCCTTTAGTTCTGTTAGTATTTTTTTCACATATGCTGGTGCTCCCATGTTGGGTGCATATATATTTAGAATGGTTATATCCTCTTGTTGGACTGAGCCCTTTATCATTATGTAATCTCCTTTATCTCTTGTTACTTTCTTTGTTTTGAAGTCTATTTTGTCTGATACTAGTACTGCAACCCCTGCTTTCTTCTCTCTTTTGTTTGCATGAAATATCTTTTTACATCCCTTGACTTTTAGTCTGTGCATGTCTTTGGGTTTGATGTGAGTTTCTTGTAAGCAGCATATAGATGGGTCTTGCCTTTTTATCCATTCTATTACTCTGTGTCTTTTTATTAGTGCATTCAGTCCATTTACATTTAGGGTGACTATTGAAATATACGTACTTATTGCCAATGCAGGCTTTAGATTGGTGGTTACCAAAGCTTCAAGGTTAGCTTCTTTAGTATCTTACTTTCTAACTTAGCTCACTTATTGAGCTGTTATAAACCCTGTCTGGTGATTCTTTACTTCTCTCCCTTCTTATTCCTCCTCCTCCATTCTTTATATGTTGGTTGTTTTATTCTGTGCTCTTTTGTGTTTCCTTTAACTGCTTTTGTGGGTAGTTGATTTCATTTTTTGCCTTTAGTTAGTATTTGGTTGGTCTGCTTTCTTTGCTGTGATTTTATTTTCTCTGGTGACATCTGTTTAGTCTTAGGAGTGCTCCTGTCTAGAACATTCCCTCTAAAATACCCTGTAGAGGTGTTTTGTGGGAGACAAATTCCCTCAACTTTTGCTTGTCTGGGAATTGTTTAACCCCCCCCTTCATATTTAAATGATAATTGTGCTGGATACAGTATTCTTGGTTCAAGGCCCTTCTGTTTCATTGCATTAAATATATCATGCCATTCTCTTCTGGCCTGTAGGGTTTCTGTTGCGAAGTCTGATGATAGCCTGATGGGTTTTCCTTTGTGGTGACCTTTTTCCTTTCTCTAGCTGCCTTTGAAACTCTGTCCTTGTCCTTGATCTTTGCCATTTTAATTATTATGTGTCTTGATGTTGTCTTCCCTGGGTTCTTCCTGTTGGGAGTTCTTTGTACTTCTGTGGTCTGATCGATTATTTCCTCCCCCAGTTTGGGGAAGTTTTCAGCAATTATTTCTTCAAAGACACTTTCTATCCCTTTTGCTTTCTCTTCTTCTGGTACCCCTATAATGCGGATATTGTTCCTTTTTGATTGGTCACACAGTTCTCTTAATATTGGTTCATTCCTGGAGATCCTTTTATCTCTCTCTGCGTCAGCTTCTGTGCGTTCCTGTTCTCTGGTTTCTATTCCATCAATGGCCTCTTGCATGTTATCCATTCTGCTTATAAATCCTTCCAGAGATTGTTTTATTTCTGTAATCTCCCTCTGGACGTCATCCCTTAGGTCTTGTATATTTCTCTGCAGCTCTGTCAGCATGTTTATGATTTTTGTTTTGAGTTCTTTTTCAGGAAGACTAGTTAGGTTTATCTCCTTCTCAGGAGTTGACTCTGTGATCTTGGTCTGCCTCAAATTCTGCCTTTTCATGGCGATAGAGATAGTTTGTGAAGCTGGCGTGAGTGACGGCTGGGAGAACATCCCTTCTTGTTGGTTTGTGGCCTTCTTCTCCTGGGAGAACAGTGACTTCTAGTGGCTTGTGCTGGGCAGCTGCATGCAGACAGGGCTTCTGATTCTTGCCGGGCCTGTGTGGAGTTTTGCTCTGCAGTTGCTGTGGGCGTGGCCTGCCTTAGACTGCTGCTCCGATATGGCATAGCTGTGTTTGAGGGGAAACGGCTGGGAGTCCGTTTATCTCCGTGAAGGGCCTCCGAGGTGCGCTGTTGCACAGGGGGTTAGGGTGCTCAGAGTTCCCTGGGATTCCCAGCCCCTGGGCTACGTGTCCTGGGATGCTTCTGTCCAGCAGTGGGGTCCCTGTCCCCTTAAGACTTTCAGAAAGCACTGGCTTTTCTTTGTCCCCAGGGCACTGGCTACGGGGACCCGCTCACAGGTCTTACTGTGCTGTTTCCCTAGTTTCCAGCACCCCAGGCACGCACTGTGTGTCTGCGCTCTGGTGCAAATGGCTAGGGCTGGCTATTTAGCAGTCCTGGGCTCCCTCTCCCTCCCCGGTCCGACTCCTTCCACCAGGAGCTGGGGTGAGGGACGCTCGGGTCCTGCCGGGCTGCAACTTGTATCTTACCCCTTCGCGAGGTGCTGGGTTCTCGCAGGTCTGGATATAGTCTGGCTGTTGTCCTGTGTCTTCTGGTCTCTCTTTTAGGAAGAGTTGTATTTGTTGTATTTTCAAAAATATATGTGGTTTTGGGAGGAGATTTCCGCTACTCTACTTACGCCACCATCTTGGCTCCACCCCCTATACTCTTTATATCATAAAATGTGTCTGGGCACCCGTTAGCCTCTTAAAAACCATTAGCATCGGCTACCAGTCTTAAGTCTCATGTGAAAGGTTTCCCGGTGTCTTCCGCTCCTTGATCCCCTGCCTCCTGACGGAAATGTCATGGAGTGGCTTAGCCATTTTCCTATGCTTTATCTTATGCACACAAGCCTGGCCTCAGTATAAGTTCTCTAATGGAGAGGCTTGGCCCCTGAGAGAATTATCCAATATTGTAAGGTTATGCAGCTAAATTTATTTTAATGAAAGGAAAGAAAATAGTCAAAAGTTCCATGAACTACTACAATATGGAACTAGTTTTATAAATTATTTTGGTGGAAATCTATTCTACTTATTGGGGTTCATAATTATCCTCAAAAATTGGGAGGTCTAGACTCCCTGAAACGGAAGAAATATATCTTCTGCAGTACAGCCTAGCTTTAAATAACTGGCACTAGAATTGTACTTGCATTTTATTTCCAGACCCCTAGACACACACAGTCCCTATCAGTAAAGAGCCTTCATCAGCTCTGTTCATCTGGGGCCGTCTAAACCTTAACCCACTTATGTAAACTGCTTGCCCTTAGAGTATATTCCTGAGACACTTTTAATCAAATAAGCTAAAAAGAAAGAAGGCAATTGAATATTAGTAACTCAAATCTTTGTATCAGTTTATCTGCGTATATGTTCTTTTATGAAAAGTGTTGCTAACTGTAGTCATTACATCTCTATCTGTTTATGTGTCTAAGTGTGTAAATGAACAATATTTTTCTAACTCCAGATGGTATTAATAAAAATTGATTTAAAGACAAGCGCTTGTAAAAATTGGGCATTCTAAAAGTTCCAGAAAATTCTAATGAAAGATATTAAGCATTAATTCTAATTTAAGTTGAACTGAAATGGACATGTCCTTATGGTTATCAGCTGCCTAAGTTTACCTAAAGTCATTTAAGTTGATGTTATTTGTTAAATCTTTCAAGAAAAAAATGCTTAAAAAGAGGCTTGACTTTGTCTAATGTTTGGTAAAAGTTTTGTGAGCGTAGTTGTTAGGAATGAGTAAACTAAATTAGTGTAGCAAGTAAACATCTTAATAATTGTGTGTTACAGTGTGGTACAGTGTGTATACCTACAAACAGCCTGACAATCTTTGTGGTAACCTAAAATCTTGAAGTTTTGCTAAGTTAAGTAGACATATTTTGTGCTTTGTGAGAGATTGTGCTGTAAAACACACAGTTCCAGAAATTATGAAATGTGTTCATAAATTTGTCAATCTAAAGAATGCTAGTGTAAGTTTACAATAGCCTACTTCTCAGTGTTCACTGAAAATTAAAGTTCCTAATGGTTTTAAGTTCTAATTAAAGGAAAACATTTCTTTCTGCATGCTAAAGAATGTGTCTTTTCAGTAATCAAGACAATTTGGTACTGGCACAAGAGCAGAGCCACAGACCAGTGGAACAGAATAGAGACTCCAGACATTAACCCAAATATATATGGCCAATTAATATATGATAAAGGAGCCATGGACATATAATGGGGAAATGACAGTCTCTTCAACAGATGGTGCTGGCAAAACTGGACACCTACATGTAAGAGAATGAAACTGGATCACTGTCTAACCCAATACACAAAAGTAAATTCAAAATGGATCAAAGACCTGAATTTAAGTCATGAAACCATAAAACTCTTAGAAAAAAACATAAGCAAAAATCTCTTGGACATAAACATGAGTGACTTCTTCATGAACATATCTCCCCGGGCAAGGGAAACAAAGGCAAAAATGAACAAGTGGGACTATATCAAGCTAAAAAGTTTCTGTACAGCAAAGGACACCATCAATAGAACAAAGGTATCAAACAGTATGGGAGAATATATTCATAAATGACAGATCCGATAAAGGGCTGACATCCAAAATATATAAAGAGCTCACGCACGTCAACAAACAAAAAACAAATGATCCAATTAAAAAATGGGCAGAGGAGCTGAATAGACAGTTCTCTAAAGAAGAAATTCAGATGGCCAACAGACACATGAAAAGATGCTCCACATCGCTAGTTATCAGAGAAATACAAATTAAAACCACAATGAGGTATCACCTCATACCAATAAGGATGGCTACCATCCAAAAGACAAACAACAACAAATGTTGACGAGGTTGTGGAGAAAGGGGAACCCTCCTACACTGCTGGTGGGAACGTAAATTAGTTCAACCATTGTGGAAAGCAGTATGGAGGTTCCTCAGAATGCTCAAAATAGACTTACCATTTGACCCAGTAATTCCACTTCTAGGAATTTACCCTAAGAATGCAGCACTCCAGTTTGAAGAAGACAGATGCACCCCTATGTTTATCGCTGCACTATTTACAGTAGTCAAGAAATGGAAGCAACCTAAATGTCCATCAGTAGATGAAAGGATAAAGAAGATGTGGTACATATACAGAATGGAATATTACTCAGTCGTAAGAAAAAAAGAGATCCTACCATTTGTAACAACGTGGATGGAGCTAGAGGGTATTATGCTCAGTGAAATAAGCCAGGCGGAGAAAGACAAATACCAAATGATTTCACTCATCTGTGGAGTGTAAGAACAAAGGAAATCTGAAGGAACAAAACAGCAGCAGAATCACAGAACCCAAAAATGGACTAACAGTTACCAAAGGGAAAGGGACTGGAGAGGATGGGTGGGAAGGGAGGGATAAGGGTGGGGGAAAAGAAAGAGGGCATTACGATTAGCATGTATAGTGTGTGGGGGGCACGGGAGGGTTGTGCAACAGAGAAGACAAGTAGTGAGTCTACAGCATCTTACTATGCAGATGGACAGTGACTGTGAAGAGGTATGTGGGGGGGGACTTGGTGAAGGGGGAGCCTAGTAAACATAATGTTCTTCATGTAATTGTAGATATTGATACCAAAATAAGAAAAATAAAAAAAAAATAAGTGATGGACCCAGAAAAAAAAAAAAGAATGTGTCTTTTGATAAGAGAAAGTAACTTAGTTCTAAAGTACAGCTGTTTATTTGAGGAAGAACTCTAAATGAAAAAAAATTGTAGTGCTTCAAAGCCTTCCCAGCTAATGAGGATGCCTCAAGACAAGTGCTGGGCATAGTAGCCATGAAGCATAAATCTTCAAAAAGGCAGAAAGCTAACCTTTTCAAAGAATACTACTTCTCTCTCACTTATCAACTTCACATGTCCCTGTGTAGCCCCGGAAGATGGCTGGTTAGCCAGACGGGTAAGATTCCTCAAGGCAGGAACAACCTAAGACAGGCACAGTTGCAGAGGGGCCATCAGATGAGAAATTGGGGGCCAACAGCGGTGAGGCCTAGAACCTCACCCCCCAGTTTTGAGAGAAAGCTTCTGCACTGCCATGGCTGTTTTATTGCCCTTGCCCAGCTCAGATCAAAACTTCGTCTATAAGCATAGACCTGATCACCTGCAATTAACCTTCTATTTGCATTGAATCTTTTTTCTGTCTTTATTTCGCATCACATCAATTCAAGAAGCAGACTTTTATTTCATACTGAAGAATTTGGAGAAGTAATCTGTGTTAAAAGCCTTCTGTTAGAAACTGTCCACTTGCTATGTTCTTTATTACATCTACCTACTACTTAAAAGAAAAGGGGTAAATGTGGGATTAATGGGGTTAATACATAAATCAAGTAATATAGAAATCAAATGTACAATTACATATGACCTGATAGTTTCTCCTACAACTCGTGATGCATGATCAATAACAGAATGAGTAAAGTCAAAATAGTTCCTACAACTCGTGACCGCCCTCACATGGGCCCTCACATGGTTTCGGTGTCCTTGAGGAACGTCATGCCCTAGGGCTGGACACAAGGTCAGATAGATTGTGTGTTGATCATGTGTTGAACCCACTACTCAGAATTCTTTTGATGTTTGGGTTCATTTGCTCAATAAATATGAGGAGTGCCTTTTTGGCATTACTCTTGTGCTGTGATGCCTTGAGTCCTCTGGCTGGCCTTTCAGATCTTCAGCATTCCTTCGCGTTCCCTCCAGATATGCAGGTCAGAGGCAGGGGGGAGCCGACAGATACTAGTGGAGAGAGCATTTGAGGAAGATTGAGCAAGAGTGCAAATATCTTGTGGCTGAAGCATGCTTGTCCTGTTTGAAGAGTGGCAAATAGATAGTGGAAGCCTTGAAGGGAATCCTTGGTGAAAGATGGGGAGGGGAGATGGGGGTGCATGATAGATCACATACGGTCTTGTAGGCCCGTGGGACTTTGGTTTTTACTCTGCATGTGGAAATGGTTTTGTTTATTTTACTGAGTCCTCTCAAGTGCTACATATTGTCAGAGGTGGGACATAATGAGATCATTCAGCAGGGTCTAGCAGTAATATGGGGTGGGAGATGAATAATCTGGTGATTTCAGGCAGGTATTGGGAGAAGTGCTCAAATTCTGTATACATTGGAAGGCAGAGCCAGCAGAATTTGATGGTGGATTGGAAGTGGGCTCTGGGTTTTGGCCTGAATAACTGGAACAACTGAGATGGGGAAGACTTCAAGAGAAGCAAATTTTAGGGGAAAATAATGAGTTCAGTTTTAGACACGTTAAGTTAGCAATGCTAGTCCAGATAGGTAGGTACACACAAGTCTGCAGATCAGGGCAGAGATCTGGGCAGGGGATATAAATTACTAGTCATTGTCATAGAGATAGTATTTAATATCATGAGAACTGATGAAGATAATCTAGGGAGTGAGTATGGCTGGACAAGTCCTAAGATTTTTGTCTTGGGGTCCTGTAATGTTTACAGAGAGAAAATGGAGTAAGAGGGAGACTTAGAGCTAGCAAAGGAGACTAAGAAGCACCCATAAAGGAGGAGGAGAATTCAGAGTGAGTGGTATCCTTGAAGGCAAATGAAATGTTTTAAGAAGGAGGGAGTGAGTCGTCAGCTGTATTGATGCTGTTCGATGGAGGAACTAAACTGCAACTTTTAGATTTAGCAATATGAACATTTGTGACCTTAACAAGTTGTTCCCGGTGGAGTGGTGGAGATGAAAACTTGATTGGAGTGGGTTTAAGAGAGAACTGTAGGAAAAGAATTGGAGACACTAATTGTTTCCAGGCGTTTACTATAAATTAGGGCTGAGAAAAACAGGGTGAAAACTAGAGGGGATGTGGAGTCAAGGAATTTTTTTTAAAGTTAGGTGCTTTTCTAATATCTTTGAACAAATATGAAGTATTTGTAGATGATCAGTAGAAAAAAAATTACAGAAGCCATTTCTTTGAAAAATAAATGACATTAATTTTATCCTAATCTATGAACCCAGGGTCTATCATTATCATACATATGACCTATTTCTTTCAAACTAAGACAGTTGCTAGTGGGGAGAGATGTTGAAGAAGGTTCCCTCACCACAGTTTGGTGAATTTTTATCAGTTCAAAACTGTAGTATTTATATGTGGGCAGCAGATTTTTTAATGAATGATTAGGAAATGGGTTAAATAGTATTTTCTGGCTAACATGGGTTTTTTTGGTAACTTCCACGTTTATCATTCTCAGCAGCTTTGCTTACTGCTTGCCCTGTTGGTAGGTTCTAAATTTTCATTTGGTAATCTCTATCTATATGGTAGTTTTACTATGAAGCACCTTTTAAAAAAGAAAACTTTTAAAGTATAACTAAAATACTTTTAAGGAAAAAATTTGATAGCCACTCTTTTACCTTTTTTTCTAATGTACCTGACCATACTTTTACTGTAATTGCTTCTGATTATGGAGTTGATGTCTGAGATGAGTTCAGAAACTTATGTTGAAAGCTCACCTTACAGTTACAGCACTTTTTGTGCCTCTTTCTGTGGTTCTTTTATGTTTGAGTAAGTAGTTGTCAATATTTAGTGTTGGAGCTTTTCTGCAGTTGCTTATTCATCTTCTTCATAGGTCTTCCTCCAGATTTTCTTCCCTTACCCACTCGTCTGTGCTGCTGACTTGAATTTCTTAAACAGATCTAATCAGGTCCTGTTGCCTAGAAATTTGTGGCTTTCTTTTCTTTGGAAGTTAGTTTGCTCTCTTTTTTTCCTCTTTGTCTACCTTCTGCTTGCATTTGCACTCTGCTTCAGGGGATCTGGAGTGTTTTGTAGGGATTCTAAGGCACATCTGATGTTCCATACCACAGGATTAGAAGATAACAGATGCCTTATCAGTGTACACAAAGTCCTCCATGACCTATGGCCCTCATCTGTCATGGTTCCATGAAGGTGAGAAACTCTTAGACATACTCAGCTTCTTAGCTGTCTTGTTAGGTCACTTCATCTTCATGTGTGTGTGTGTGTTATGTTTATTTTTATTAAAGTATCATTGATACACAATCTTATATTGGCTTCAAATGTACACCACCATAGTTCAACAGTTACCCATGTTGTTAAATCTTCATCCCCTCTAGTGTGGTTACCCTCTGTCAGTCAATGAAGAAAAATGTTGCAGAATCATTGACTATATGCTCCATGATGTACTACTGTCCCCATGACCATCTTATATTGTGATTGCTAATTATTGTGCTCCTTTATCCCCTTTATCCTCCCCTACCCCACCTGCCCCAACCCCTTCCCCTTGGTAACCACTAGTCACTTCTCAGTGTCTGTGAGTCTACTGTTGATTTGTTCCTTCTGTTTTGCTTTGTTTTTGTATTCCACAAATAAGTGAAGTCATCTGGTATCTGTCTTTATCTGCCTGGGTTATTTCACTGAGCATAATACTCTCTAGATCCATCCATGTTGTTACAAATGGCAGGATTTCTTCTTTTTTTATAGCTGAGTAATATTCCATGGTGCATATGTACCACATCTTTTTTATCCATTAATCTGTTGATGGTCTATTAGGTTGCTTCCATATCTTGGCTATTGCAAATAGTGCGGTGATAAACATAGGGGTGCATATGTCTTTTCAAATCAGGGATCTTGTTTTCTTTGGGTAAATTCCTAGAAGTGGAATTAACTGGATTGAATGGTATTTCTGTTACTAGTTTTTTCTGAGGAACCTCCATACTGCTTTCCACAGTGGTTGCATGAATTTACATTCCCAACAACAGTGTAAGACGGTTCCCATTTCTTGCCAACATTTGTTATTTCTTGTCTTTTGGATAGTGACCATTCTAACTAGTGTGAGACAATATATCTCATTGTGATTTTAATTTGGATTTTTCTGATGATTAGCAATGTGGAGCTCTTTTCATGTGCCTATTTGCCATTTGTATTTCTTCTTTGGAGAAATGTCTCTTCAGGTCCTCTGCCCATTTTTTAATCAGGTTGTTGGTTTTTGGATGTTGAAGTATATGAGTTCTTTATATGTTTTGGATGTTAACCCCTTATCAGATAAGTGATGTACAAATGTATTCTCCCATACTGTAGGATGCCTTTTTGTTCTGCTGATGGTGTCCTTTGCTATACAGAAGCTTTTTAGTTTGATGTAGTCCCACTTGTTCATTTTTTATTTTGTTTCACTTGCCTGAGGAGATATGTCCAGAAAAATATTGCTCATACTTATGTTCAGGAGATTTTTGCCTATGTTTTCTTCTAAGAGTTTTATGGTTTTATGACTTACATTCAGGTGTTGATGATTGATTTTGAGTTTACTTTTGTGTATGGAGTCAGATAGTAATCCGATTTCATTCACTTACATGGAGCTGTCTGGTTTTCCCAGCACCAGTTGAAGAGGCTGTCTTTTCTCCATTGTATATTTATGACTCCTCTATTGTATATTAATTGACCACATATGGGTGGGTTTATATCTGGATTCTCTGTTCTGTTCCATTGATCTATGGGTTTGTTTGTGTGCCAGGACCAAACTGTTTTGATTACTGTACCTTTGTAATAGAGCTTGAAGTCAGGGGGCATATTCTCCCTAGCTTTGTTCTTCCTTCTCAGGATTGCTTTGGCTATTTGGGGTCTTTTGTGGTTCCATATGAATTATAGAACTATTTGTTCTAGTTCATTGGTATTTTGTCACTTTTTAATAGCCCAATTCTCTGTTACCTGTGTTCCTGTGACATTTTGCCTTACTTTGTTGTGGTATTTGCTGTATTTTACTCTAATTTGCTTTTGTATCTGGTTCCCCTTGCCCCAATACAAACTTAGACTCATTCAATAAATTTTTGTTGAATGAATAATTGAGTAAAGCACATAATTAATCAATGTTGATTCAGTTTGACTGACTTACATGGGTGGGTTTTTACATCCATTTGATTTATGTAGAATATGCAAATGGCCAAGTCAGATAGTATTCTTAAAAGCAGAGTCATACCCTACACTGGCTTAGGAAATTAATATTTTATTAAATATTTGTTCTTATGAGCAAATAATGAGATTTGGTGATGGTTTCATTATGCATCTCAAATCTCTATTTTCTTTTGTATCTGAATTATTTTTTTCCTCTGTGGTTTTTATGTTTTTCTCTTCAATGTTTTTATTTAGATGTCCTTAGACACCCTAAATAGATCTTAAACTCATTTCCTAAATTTGATCTTGACTTCTCCATTAGTGCTTTGTATAACTTGTGGTAAGTCACTTAGGTTTCTCTGCAATATCTTTAAGTCTGACTCTATGTCTTATCTTTATGGAATTCTGTTATAATTCAGCAAACATTTTTTGCCAACTTGATTTCTTTGTTAGTACTTGTGATGAGAGGCTGAATAAGAGAAGGTCGCAGTCCACAAATGATTATGAAATAATGTGGTGAGTGTAATAGTATAATAATAGTGGAATATCTAGGGTGTACTCTAGGAGTAAAGAATAACTCTCTTCCATGCGAACCTTAATTTGTACTTTGGCTACTGCCAACCTCTTTCAGGCCTTTATTACTGTTTTTGGATAATTTTAAGACCTGTCTTAACTCTCTTGTCATTCCAGTTCATCATGGATGCCCACTGGAGTAGTTGTTTTAAAAAGAAAAAAAAAAGCTACCTTTCTTTCTTGTTCCTGATCACAGAATGAAATCTAAAATAAAATGAAATCTGGAATGCAAAGCCTTTGGCTCAGACTTCCTTTCTTGTCTTCTGCTACATGCATCTTCCATTCCAGCAAAAGTCTTCTACATTCTGTTTCAAACACATCACATTTCCTTTTTTGCCTTATTTGAGCCTTCCCTCTCCCAACAATGTTTTAATCTTGCTTCCAGAAATTGTATCTATCTTTGGACATAATTCCTAATTGTTAAATCCAATGTGAACCTTTTAGATGTTCATGCCCATATTCTTAACACCCTCTCTTCTTTTGCCTTCATGACATCACTCTCTCCTGTTTTTCTTTTTTTTCTCAGTTGTTTTAACTATCCCTTAAGTGTTCATGTTTTTTGAGATTTCGAGCTGACCTCTTTTTTTCTTGATTCTGTCATCCTTTCTTAAATATATTTCGTTTCATTACCTCTTTTCTATGTTTATTTCTTCAGACCATTTTCTCTCTTGAGCACTCAAGTCCTTAGGTTTGCTAATTACAATGTCCTGATTGTTTAGCAGAAAATCTGAAACTTAAAACGCCAAAAATGAAGTACATGGTCTCCAGACCCATGAATTCACCTTATTTTTCTAACTTTGTTAATGATGCTGCCAGGTACTCAGTTATCCAAATTGTATACCTGGGAGTCATGGACATTTCATGTCCCTCATCTCCATTAGCTATCAAGTCCTGCTGATGGAGCTGTTCCCTCTTCATTCTCTTTACTGTTTCCTTGAGCCAGGCTGTAATATTCTGAGTAGATTATTATAAAAAGCCCCAATAACGTTGAGTCTTCTTGCCTGGTCCTGGATATTATGTAGGGAAAGGCAAAATAAATTTTGGGTCTGCCACCCTAGAAAAGTGCTTAAGTCACAGGCTAATACTTGTTTTTCCATTCAAGGTCAATTTCCTAAATATCTGTATTAGATGGCATTGTTAGGAAATAATTGATGCTTTGTACAAGAAATTTGCTTAAGGATTAGGAATATGATTTGTAAGGATTAGAGGGAAAAAAACAGGAAAAGATACAGGGAAATAGGTCTGGCTTGGATTAGTGCCAGGAATAATCTTTATAGGACATTTTCTAAATGAGCTAGAAAAGAGATTAAAAGTTAGAAAGTACTACTTGGAGCTCCATGTCCAAATGCCACTTAAAGGGTAATTAACTACAAGAAGATATTAAGACTGTGAGTAGACAAGAATGAGGGCTTTAGCATGGGGAAATTGTAAGCTAATCTATTTGGATACTACTTTGAAGAGATGCTGTTTAACTGTCAGGTAATACCCAGGGGAAACTCCTGATCTCACTGTTGCATGTTCCTGGAAGATGAGACCTAATGTGCTGATGTTACAGATGCGGTAACATAATCACTGTACCTGTATATCATTGAATATGTTTCATAAGAACAAGTCATTTAGTATTGAGGCACTATTTTGTGACCCCAGATAATAGGCGTAAAAGAACAATTCTTTAATTTTTTTCATGGCTTGCCAATAGATTTTTGGATAGAATTTGTCTTGTAACATGAAAAAAAATTTTTCTTGCTTTTAACATTCTGCAAAAGTATTAACTTTTTATTAGCTTTTGCCTTTGCTATATTGTTGATCTTCATTCACTTTCAGATGAATTTAGGGTTTATGAGGCTGGTACTAGGTTCTCATTAGGAAGTTACCTTGAAAAATCTATTTGAGTATTCTGTATTTGAGTATTTGAAGTTGAAAGTGGGGTGTGTGTATCATTGTGGCTTGTATTGTTAGGCCTAGGAGCTCCTCTGTGGAGGATGTGAGAAGGAAAGAAAAAAAAAGGCTTCAGAGAGAGTTTCCAAGGTACAAAGGTGGGTGAGTGACATTTTGAGGTGAGGGAATAGTGGGTGGTCTGGTAAGGAGTCTTGAAAGTTCACAGTATGGGCATGGATACTTGGGTGGTTTGTTGTGAGTGGAAGGCAGGGTTTGTTGAATAGTGGTGGGAGAGAGAAGCTGCAAAGGAATAGCAGAGCCAGATTTTGAAGGCCTTTGTAATCTTAGTGCACTTGACTACAATCTGTCTGTGGAAATCTTTGATTTGTCCAATTTTCAATTTCCTGAAACCTGCAAATAAGAGTAATAAAAATATCTGTTGTAGGACAGTTGTGAGATTTAAATGACATAATTGAGGTACCTGCCCCACAGGTGCTGAATGGATTATCAGCTGCTGTTGTTAATACTGTTTCGAGGTATTTGTTCTTTGGAGAGCCACTGAAGAATTTTAAATTGAAGAATAACTGATCAGATTTATAATTTTGAATATTAACTCTGGGAAAGTATAAAGGATGGATTGAAGGGTAAGAAACTGAAAGTGGGGGATTAAGGAAATGTGGTAGAATACTGGCTGGAGATGGGAAATGGAAGGTTGAAGGCACTGGGGGGAGGGGTGAGCACGTCAGACACTGATGACCTGCCAAAGCGCCTGGCTGCTGCCCCCTTCCAACCTGAAAAATGTGCCTTAAGCTAGCCAATCCCCGTGCCGCTGTAAATCTAAGCTCTGCCTCCCCCTGCCTTCTTTAAAAACTTGCTGCCTGCCCTGCTGAATGCAACTTCCCCAGCCTCCATTTCCGTAGACTAGGAAATCTAAGCTCTGCCTGGCCCTTTGTTACCTCTCTTTGCCTGCTTATTTCGGCTAGAATTTATCTTACAGTAAAATTCTAGATTAAGAAATGAGGTGGGGTTGGAGAAGACAGGTTGGATTTTTATTACATAAATTACATAATTTATAGAAAATTATTACAAATTGAGATATGCATTATATTCCATGAGTTGGAGACTTCTAAAGGGAACTAGGAGAATAGACAGCAAGGATGTAGAATACCCAGCTGAGTAAGAAATACTGTATTCTTCTATTCATAATAGGAGAGGGCAGAAGAGGGAGGGTAGTTAGAAGCACATGCTCACCATTGCTAAGGATCTAATGGCTGAGCTGGGCTGCCTACCATTCTCAAATGGGCTGGAGCATTTGGGCAACTCTGGATGAGCGTGGAGCAGTAAACTGGGCAGCAGAGGAATAATGTGCTGAATATCAGAAAGTGCTCATGAGTGTACAGCATAAATCACAAGTAGACCTACACAGTACCAGGCATGAAACAGAGGAAGAGCTCCTTCCTAATGGACTGGAAGGACAAAATGACAGTGTTGTATTATAAATGGATTTGAATCTCTGGGTTCTGCCCTTTCTAAAGTGCTATAAGATCAGGCCTTACTAGGGACTACTCAATTTTGCTGATGGCACAAGCTCATCAGTATCTTTTAAGGGTTTGGTATTTGAACATTTGATAGTGGGTATTTTGAAATGTTACCATATAGTCATTTTGGGTAAAGAAGCATTTCTACTTTATATATAGTTTTGTTTTGGGGTTACTTTATGTATATTCTCATTTAATCATGTTCTCTTTAGCAAGTTTAATTGTAGCATTTGAGAAACTGCCTTTCACAGTAAATGCTTAGTTTTTGTTTATTAAGTTGAATATTGTTACCTTATGTACTTTTACTTACAGATTCTTTGGCAATAGAGAATAAAGTTCTGTCTAGAATATTATGGTGTGTATTATGATGTGTCACTGAAGTGTTACTTGTATTGGCCAGTTGCTAGTACAGATTAATTATCAATGCCCTTTGATTTTAAGGTGTGGTTGATACTCAGGCTTCACCCTAAGATACCCTTTTATTTTTTATCAGTCATTTTATAAAATTATAATTATTTACATTATTGAAGTAAACAAGATTTGGAATTATACACAGTGTTATCAGCATTTTCAGTTCTTTCTCAGCAACTCTCAGATGTTATATATTCTATGCTATGGAGTTAGAATAAGACTCTTTCTACATTATGCTCTGTCCAAGTTAAAAAAAAAAACCTTTGAGTAGAAATGACATCATAACATTTAGATTTTTTAGTAACATTTCTTCATTCAGTAGCTTTTATTGAGTATTTTTTCTACATAGTATCATAGTGTTTAGGAATTTTTAAAAAATCTTGTCATTCTCAAAGAGCTCTCAGTCTAGTAGAGAAAGTAGAACACATGTAGACATGATTTGAAAAATAAAATAGTATGATAAATGCTGTACCCAGAGAGGTGTGGTATATAGAAGGAGCACTTCATCCAGGCAGATATCACTCCTATAGACATGCTGATTCTACAGTGAGACTTATTGCCATGTATTACATAAGAAGAGAAAATAGAAAATCTAAGAGTTGTCATCTAGAAGCTTGATAAAGATCAGTACAGAGAACATAGTACATTGCAGAGGGCAGAGATACATTGTACTTCATGGGAGATTGCAAATTCCAAGAAGCCTGTTGTTACAGTCTTCGCTTCTATCATGCCATCTCTTCATAGAGCTGTAGTGTATGTTTTTTGTCTCTCTGATGGGGATGCTACTCTGAGTAATGGAAAAGACAGGATGACTGGTTTGGGAGAAGTATACATGAAACAGGTTAAAAAGAAATGGAATTATTTAACATGAATAGGAGAAGTATAGGACTTGCTTTCATTTTTTTTAAATTTGGTTAATTGCGTATTTTGTCTGATACAAGTACTGCAACTCCTGCTTTTTTCTCCCAGTTAGTTGCATGAAATACCTTTTTCCATCCCTTCACTTTTAGTCTGTGTATGTCTTTGGGTTTAAAGTGACTCTCTTGTAGGCAGCATATAGATGGGTCTTCTTTTTTTATCCATTCAATGACTCTGTGTCTTTTGCTTGGTACATTCAGTCCATTTACATTTAGGGTGATTATCGATAGGTATGTACTTATTGTCACTGGAGGCTTTGATTTGTGGTTACCAAAAGTTCAGTGTTAACTTACTTACTGTCTGAGAGTCTAACTTAACTCACTTAATATGCTATTACAAACACAATCTAAAGGTTCTTTTGTTTTTCTCCTCCTTTTTCTTCCTTGTCCATTCTTTATATATTAGGTATCATATTCTGTACTCTGTCTATCCCTTGATTGACTTTGGGGATGGGTAATTAAATTTTGTATTTGCTTAGTAATTAGCTGTTCTACTTTCTTTTCTGTGGTTTTATTACCTCTGGTGGCAGCTATTAAACCTCAGGAACACTTCCATCTATAGCATTCCCTCTAAAATACACTGAGAGATGGTTTGTGGTAGGTAAATTCTCTCAGCTTTTGCTTATCTGGAAATTGTTTAATCCCTCCCTCAAATTTAAATGATAATCTTTCTGGACAAAGTAATCTTGGTTCAAGGCCTTTCTGCTTCATTACATTAAATATAGCATGGCACTCCCTTCTGACCTGTATGGTTTCTGCTGAGAAGTCTGATGATAGTCTGATGGGCTTTCCTTTGTATGTGATCTTATTTCTCTCTCTGGCTGCCTCTAGTAGTCTGTCCTTATCCTTGATCTTTGCCATTTTAATTACTATATGTCTATATGTCTTGGTGTTGTCCTTCTTGGGTCATTTGTGTTGGGAGATCTGTTGATCTCCATGACCTGAGAGACTGTTTCCTTTCCCAGATTGGGGAAATTTTCAGCAATTACCTCCTCAATGACACTTTCTATCCCTTTTTCTGTCTTCTTCTTCTTCTTCTGATACCCCTATAATGCGAATATTGTTCCATTTGGATTGGTCACACAGTTCTCTCAATATTCTTTCATTCTTAGAGATCCTTTTTTCTTTCTGTGCCTCAGTTTCTTTGTATTCCTCTTCTCTAGTTTCTATTTCATTTATCGTCTCCTCCACTGTATCTTCTCTGCTTTTAATACCATCCATTGTGCTCTTCAATGATGGGATCTCTGAACAGAATTCATTCCTGAGTTCTTTAACATCTTTCTGTACCTCCATGAGCATGTTAATGATTTTTATTTTGAACTCCCTTTCAGGAAGAGTCATGAGGTCCATGTCATGTTTCTCAGGAGTTGTATTAATTTTACTCTGAACCAGGTTTCTTTGGCATTTCAGTTTTGTATATGGCGCCCTCTAGTGTACAGAAGCTCTACTCTCTGGAACTGCTCAACCCTGAAGCAATGTCACAGGTCACAGGGAAGTAGGGGGAGGAAAGAGCTGTTTCCTGCTTCCCGGCTGCTAAGCCTGTCTCCACTGCCTAAACCAGGGGGCCGAGCACACAGGTATATAAGCCTCTATGCTTTGTGTTTGTAGTTGCTGTAGACATACCTTCCCTCTGGCTTTTCTAATGCCAGGGTAGGGTTTGCCGGTTTGCGAGCCATGTAGGGCTGGCCGGGAGATAGGCGCAGTAGGCTGCGTTTCATGGAGGGCGTCCTTGGAGCTGTGTAGCCAGCCAAGAAGCTGGAGCATCTGAAAATGGTGAAAGCTCTCAACCTGCTGGGCAGAGTGCACCCAGATGTTTTTGTCTACCTGTCCTTTCTCCTGAGCAGTAAGCTCTGTGCAATCCTTGCCCCTTAAGCAGCCCTCTTGCTAAGGGCTTCCTTGTTAGGAATTCTCTCAAACTGCCCGCCTTTCTTTTGTCCCAGAGCAGCCAGATATGGATCCCTGCTTTCCACAAGTGGCTGGAATCTCAGTCTCTCCAGAAATTCTGCCTGTCTTAGCTTTCCAATCTCCTAATCACAAGAGTATCATGAAAGCACCATGAAATGTAGGTTTGTGCTCCCAGAGCAGACCTCCAGAGTTAGGTATTCAGCAGTCCCAGGCCTCCACTCTGTCCTTGCTCCATTTCTCTTCCTCCTGCCAGTGAGCTGGGGTGGGGGAAGGGCTTGGGTCTCACCAGGCCACAGTTTTGCTGCGTTACCCTGTTCTGTGAGGTCTGCTCTTTTCTCCAGGTGTATGCAGTCTGGCGCAGTCCTCTTTCCTGTTGCTCTTTCAGGATTAGTTGTATTAATTATATTTTCGTATTTTATGCAGTTTTAGGAGGAAGCCTCTGTCTCACCTCTCACACCGCCATCTTTAATCCCATCCCCCCTTGGTTAGTATCTCTTAAACTTGTAACATTTCTTCCATGTTTATTTGTTGAGGAAAGAAACTGAATCCTTCCTCTTGTAGAATTTTCACCTTCTAGATTTGGCTAATTACATCCTGTGTTGTTTAACATTTTTTTTTTCTTGTCTTTCTTGTAGACAAGATAGATCTAGAGGCATGAGTAGATTCAAAATCAGTTTATTTTAGCAAGAGTATTTCATAGATGGACCTGTGTATTCTTGTCTCACAAAAAGACATTAAAATGATTCACTTTCAGTGTCTTTTCATTAAATAGGTTTAGCAATCATTAGTGATCTATTAGTACATTAGGGGTTATTTGCTAACCAACACTAGGTATATCTGATATTCTGTGATTCCATCATATTTTTTGCATTTATTATTTGCTTACCTTAAAATATAGGAAAAGCAGGATAGATAATTCTTTTATCAGTTTGTAGGATATGTTGTCTTGGCAGTGAGGCTCATTTTTCCTAGTTGTTAATAGGGTTGAAAGCAGTTAGTGTGAAGATTTTTAATTCTTTGGAAAAACTGGATTTTTAATTGAGGTGTAACTTGTGTACAATAAAGTGCATAAATGTTAAAGTACCTCTTGGTGAAATAAGTGTACACATGAGAAACACCATCCAGATCAAGTTATAGACTGTTAGACCAACACCTAAGTCAACCCCTTGCTGTAGAGGTGATCACTGTTCCAGGGGCTCTCGGTATGTTAACCTCCAGATCAGTAGTATCAGTATTACCTAGGAACTTAAATACATTTTTAAGGACCTATCCTAGACATACTGACTGAGAAACTCAGGGTGGAACCCAGAAGTCTTGTTTTCATAAGCCTTTCTAGGTGATGAACACCAACATTGGTAAACCACTGCTCTATTCTTATCTTTGTTATCATAATTAGCTTATCCTCTTCTTGACCGTCCCCTCACATAAATGGATAAACTGAACATTTTTCATGTCACCTTCTATTTCCTCCAAGTGCAGTTGATCTTTCCCTGTGCCCTTGGCATGAAAGGGTTTACTGCCCCTTCTCTAGCAGTTTAAGGCTTTGCTTCATAGGATAGAAGGATGAAGGGGAGTGAATGGGGTTTGTCCTTGTGCCAGCATAGCTTCTGATCACCTCCTGTTTGCCTGTGCCATTGGGAGATGCTCTCATGTCTCAGCCTTGAACACTAGGTTTAGACCCATAGAGAGGAACTTGCTATTCCAAGTTGACATTTTACTCCACGGTTGGCTTTTAAACATCCAAGAAAATGTTAGCTTATTATGGTGATCATCTCTTCCTCTTTTGTTGTGCCAAAAGCAGAACTGTTCAAATGTCTTGTCTCTCATTGAAGGGTCTTGGCCCCCCCATGGAATTTGTCTTACTTGGTTACAATCTGAGCTCTCTGAAAGGCTCAAGAAAAGTTGGGATTTTAAAGATTATCTAGCTCTTACAGGTTGTTAGGTAGTAATGACATTCATTGTAGCTTTCTATATACTAAGTGGAAATGCAGGTCTAACCTTCCTAGAAATGGAACCACACTATACATAATCTTAAGCATCTGGATCCTTTTGTTGAAAAGTTCTTGTCAGATTCATCTGTATCATTGCACATTAACAATAGTTAGCTCTTTTTTTATATTACTGTATTGTATTTTATAATGTAAAAATTACTATTAAAATTAATTGTTCTATACTACTATACCTTTAATACATATAAATCTTAAAATGTTTCATTTTGAAGTATTTATTGAGTGTCATATACTGAACAAACATGGGGTTGGCTAACAGATACTGGTGTACTAGTCCCAGTCTTTGCCATCTGTGACCTTATAGCCTAGTAATTATCCATCCATGTTAATATTACCCATGTCACTCTTCTCCCTGACATGTGACCCCATACATCCCTTCTCCCTGACATGTGACCCCATACATCCTTGTCCTCATTGTCTATTTAATTAAAGAACTTTGCTTGAGCAGGTCCTAAATAGACTAAGATGCTAAACGATTGCATGCTGGATTTTTCAACCATCTAGAACTTGTAAAATGTTTGTGCTTAATTGTTATGCCTGTATACTATTTAAAAAGTCAGATTAACTATTCAGGGGTTAGGTTTAGTCATTATTCAAGTAGCTTGGTGTGTTTCATTTTTATCTGGCTCTCAATGTCATTTGCATGCCCCACACAGTTATAATTTGAGTTTCGCTTGAATTAAATAGTAAGATTTGGAAGGAGAGTTTTTGTGGTTTAGCCAGGGGAGTTTCTTGTTCCTTTTTATCTGCTAGTATTCTCCTTATCCCTAGAAGTTTCAGGAAATAATATGACTTGAATTTATATTTAATAACATTATTTAATGTTCCTAAGCTACAAATTCACTTAGAGTCTAACTTACACAAGTTGCTTTGATCCCCATCTGCCTGAGTAGTAGGCAGCTGGAGGACAAAAAGGTCAGCTTAATAAAATAAAGGGGCTTTGTTTTGAGCTTGGTATGCTGTCTTTAAAACCATAAATAATCTGGAATGAAGTTGTACTGTTTTAAACTTTTACTTTCAGCTGAAAATGTCATTTTTACTTTTTTAATTGTTAAAATCAAGCCTTTGAATCAGCTTATGCCGCAGATGAAAGCCAGAAAAACTGGTCAAGGAGATATGGGGGATATGAGTAACAAGGTTAAAAAAAATTCTTTTTTTAATTAATGTGTAATTATCTGAATATGAAGGCAGGTTTCAAAAAGTGACTGGTTATAGGTATATAGCCATTAGCATTGTTGTTCAGTTAATTGCTCTTGGACTCAGTAAGTGAATTTATGCCTGTGTAAATGCATAAAATGCAGGAAATTCATGCCTTCTAAAAAGCTGTTTGAAAAACTCAAAAAAGAACATGAGTAAGTGGTTCCTCTCATGGTAAGGTAATGCATATGAAAGGAGTTTGAAAAAGTGAAAGCTCTTAATATTCCTGTGCAAACTTCTCCTTTAATTAATACCTAGGTTCTTAGCAGTCTTTATGCTTCTCTATCTTAGCTGTCCAGTCCTTTCCTTCACTCTTGTCCGTAACCTTCAGTAAATGACTCAGAATATTTCATTCCTTTGTCAGGCATGCAGTCTGCATGGACCTTGAATGATGTAGATTTGAGCCTGAATCCTCTTCAGCAGTTTATGAACTTGTGGTTTTGAACAAATATTTTCATCTTTCTGAATCTTGGTTTATCTATTTTTATTTATTTGTAAAATGGCATGAAAGCTAACACCTTGTAATGTTATGAAAATTAAACATTTAGGATACAGTGGTAAGCATGGTACCTATCTGTCATGTAAGTGTTCAATAATGCTTGCTTTTTTTTTTGTTTTTCTCATCCCATTATGGATTCCTTTTACAAGCAAAGAACTCTGATTCTAGTTGGTTAAAAAGGTATTTATAAGTGGTTTTGAAAATTCTTTCAAATGTGAAATACTAATACTAAAAAGATTTGCTAAGCTTTTAATAATTATTCATGTAGAAACTAATGCAGAAAAATCCAGACATTCACAAGCCCTGTATCAGGTATTATTCTTAGTTCAGCATTAAAGCTCACAGAAAGTATTGAAGATTTCAGGAAAGATTACATTACTAGATTTGTTGCTAACATTACTTTTTCAAATGTTATGACTGCGTTTTGTTTTTATTTTGGTATCATTAATCTACAACTACATGAGCAACATTATGGTTACTAGTCTCCCATTATCAAGTCCCCACCACATACCCCATTATACTCACTGGCCATCAGCATAGTAAGATGCTAGAGAATCACTACTTGTCTTCTCTTTGTTGTATCTCCATCCCAGTGTGCCCCCACCTTACATTATCTCTGCTAATCATAATGCCCCTTTTTTCCCCTTATCCCTCCCTTCCCACCCATCCTCCCCAATCCCTTTCCCTTTGGTAACTGTTAATCCATTCTTGGGTTCTGTGAGTCAGCTGCTGTTTTGTTCCTTCAGTTTTTTCTTTGTTCTTATATTCCACAGATGAGTGAAAACATTTGATACTTGTCTTTTTCCACCTGGCTTATTTCAGTGAGCATGATACCCTCTAGCTCCATCCATGTTGTTGCAAATGGTAGGATTTGTTTTCTTCTTATGGCTGAATAATACTCCATTGTGTATATGTACCACACCTTCTTTATGCATTCATCTACTGATGGACACTTAGGTTGCTTCCATTTCTTGGCTATTGTAAATAGTGCTGCGATAAACATAGGGGTACATATGTCTTTTTCAACCTGGGCTCCTGTATTCTTAGGGTAAATTCCTACGCATGGAATTCCTGGGTCAAATGGTATTTCTTTTTTGAGTTTTTTGAGGAACCTCCATACTGCTTTCCACAATGGTTGAACTAATTTACATTCCCACCATCAGTGTAGGAGGGTTCTCTTTTCTCCACATCCTTGCCAACATTTGTTGTTGTCTGTCTTTTTGATGTTGGCCATCCTAACTGGTGTGAGGTGATATCTCATTGTGGTTTTAATTTGCATTTCTCTGATAGTTAGCGATGTGGAGCACCTTTTCATGTGCCTGTTGGCTATCTGAATTTATTCTTTGGAGAAGTGTCTGTTTAGATCCTCTGCCCATTTTTTAATTTAATTTAATTTAATTGGATTATTTGCTTTATGTTTAGGTGTATGAGCTCTTTATATATTTTAGATGTCAACCCTTTATTGGATATGTCATTTATTAATATATTCTTCCATACTGTAGGATGCTTTCTTATTCTATTGATGGTGTCCTTTGCTGTGGAGAAGTTTTTCAGCTTGATATAGTCCCACTTGTTCATTATTGCTTTGTTTCCCTTGCCCGGGAAGATATGTTCATGAAGAAGTTGCTCATGTTTATGTGCAAGAGAGTTTTGCCTATGTTTTCTTCTAAGAGTTTTATGGTTTCATGACTTAACATTCAGGTCTTTGATCCGTTTTGAATTTACTTTTGTATATGGGGTTAGACAATGATCCAGTTTCATTCTCTTGCATATAGCTGTCCAGTTTTGCCAACACCAGCTGTTGAAGAGGCTGTCATTTCCTCACTGTATATCCATGGCTCCTTTATCATATATTAATTGACCGTATATGTTTGGATTAATATCTGGACTGTCTATTCTGTTCCACTGGTCTGTGGGTCTGTTCTTGTACCAGTACCAAACTGTGTTGATTACTATGGCTTTGTAGTAGAGCTTGAAGTTGGGAAGTGAGGTCCCTCCTGCTTTATTCCTCCATCTCAGGATTGCTTTGGCTATTTGGGGTCTTCTGTGGTTCCATGTGAATTTTAGAAGTACTTGTTCCAGTTTGTTGAAGAGTACTGTTGATATTTTGATGGGGATTGCATTGAACTGTAGATTGCTTTAGGCAGGGATGGCCATTTTGACAATATTAATTCTTCCTACCCAAGAGCATGGGATGAGATTCCATTTGCTAGTGTCCTCTTTAATTTCTCTTAGGAGTGTCGTATAGTTTTCAGGGTATAGGCCTTTCACTTCCTTGGGTAGGTTTATTCCTAGGTATTTTATTCTTTTTGATGCAATTGTGAATGGAATTGTTTTCTTGAATTCTCTTTCTGCTAGTTCATTGTTGGTGTATAGGAAAGCAGCAGATTTCTGTGTATTAATTTTGTGTCCTGCAACTTTGCTGAATTCCAATATTAGTTATGGTTGTTTTGGAGTAAAATCTTTAGGGTTTTTGTGTACAATATCATATCATCTGCAAACAGTGTCACCTTGAGTTCTTTACCAATCTGGGTGCCTTGTATTCCTTTGTGTTGTCTGATTGCCATGGCTAGGACCACCATTAAGTACTATGTTGAATAAAAGTGGGGAGAGTGGGCATCCCTCTCGTGTTCCCAATCTTAGGTGAAAAGCTTTCAGCTTCTCGCTGTTAAGTATGAGGTGGGCTGTGGGTTTGTCATATATGGCCTATATTATGTTGAGGTACTTGCCCTCTATACCCATTTTATTGAGAGTTTTTATCGTGAATGGATTTTGAATTTTGTCGAATACTTCTTCAGCATCTATGGAGATGATCATGTGGTTTTTGTCCTTCTTTTTGTTAATGTGGTGGATGATGTTGATGGACTTGCAAATGTACCATCCTTACATCCCTGAGATGAATCCCACTTGATCATGGTATATAATCTTCCTGATGTATTTTTGAATTCGTTTTGCTAATACTTTGTTGAGTATTTTTGCATCTATGTTCATCAGGGATATTGGTGTTTAACTTTATTTTTTGGGTGGTCTTTGCCTGGTTTTGGTATTAGAGCGATGCTGGCTTCATAGAATGAGTTTGGAAGTATTCCCTCCTCTTCTATTTTTTGGAAAACTTTAAGTTGAATGTGCACTATGTCTTCTCTAAATGTCTGATTAAATTCAGTGGTGAATCCATCTGGTCTGGGAATTTTGTTCTTGGGTAGTTTTTTGATTACCAATTCAATTTCATTGCTCGTAATTGGTCTGTTTAGATTTTCTGTTTCTTCCTGTGTAAGTGTTGGAAGGTTACATTTTTCTAGAAAGTTGTCCATTTCTTCTAGGTTATCCAGTTTGTTAGAATATAGATTTTCATAGTATTCTCTAATAATTCTTTATATTTCTATGGTGTCCGTCATTATTTTTCCTTTCTCATTTCTGATTATGTGCGTAGATTCTCTTTTTCTCTTAATACGTCTGGCTAGGGGTTTATCTATTTTGTTTATTTTCTCAAAGAACCAGCTCTTGGTTTCATTAATTTTTTTCTTTTGTTTTATTGTTCTCAAGTTTTTTTATATCTTCTCTGTTCTTTATTATGTCCCTCCTTCTCCTGACTTTTGGCCTCATTTGTTCTTCTTTTTTCCAGTTTCAGAAATTGTGACTTTAGACAATTCATTTGGGATTGTTCTTCCTTCTTTAAATAGGCTTTGATTGCTATATACTTTCCTCTTAGGACTGCCTTCTGTGTCCCACAGAAGTTGGGGCATTGTGCTGTTGTTGTCGTTTGTTTCCATATATTGCTTGATCTCTGTTTTAATTTGGTCATTAATCCATTGATTATTTAGGAGCATGTTGTTAAACCTCCATGTGTTTGTGAGCCTTTTTGTTTCTTTGTACAATTTATTTCTAGTTTTATACCTTTGTGATCTGAGACATTGGTTGGTACAATTTCAGTCTTTGTGAATTTACTGAGGCTCTTTTTATGGCCTAGTATGTGGTCTATTTTGGAAAATGTTCTATATGCACTTGAGAAGAATGTGTATCCTGGTGCTTTTGGATGTAGAGTTCTGTAGATGTCTGTTAAGTCCATCTGTTCTAGTGTGTTGTGCAGTGCCTCTGTGTCCTTACTTATTTTCTGTCTGGTGGATCTGTCCTTTGGAGTGAGTGATGTGTTGGAGTCTCTTAAAATGAATGAATTTCATTCTATTTCCTTCTTTAATTGTGTTAGTATTTGTTTCACATATGTAAGTGCTCCTGTGTTGGGTGCATATATACTTATAATGTTTATTTCCCCTTGTTGGACTGCTCCCTTTATCATTATGTAATGTCCTTCTTTAAGTTTTGTTACTTTCTTTTGTTATGTCTGTTTTGTCTGATACTAGTACTGCAACACCTACTTTTTTCTTCCTATTGTTTGCATTAAATATCTTTTTCCATCCCTTGACTTTTAGTCTGTGTATGTCTTTGGGTTTGAGGTGAGTCTCTTGTAAGCAGCATACAGACGGATCTTGCTTTTTTATCCATTCTATTACTCTGTGTCTTTTGATTGGTGCATTCAGTTCATTTACATTTAGGGTGATTATCAATACATATGTATTTACTGCTATTGCAGGCTTTGGATTTGTGGTTACCAGAGGTTCAAGGGTAGCTTCTTTACTATCTAACCATCTAACTTTAACTCACTTATTACACTATTATAAAAAGCCTGATTATTCTTTATTTCTCTCCCTTCTTATTCTTCCTCCTCCACTCTTTATATTTTAGTTGTTTTATTCTATGGTCTTTTGTGTTTCCATTGACTGCTTTTGTAGATAGTTCATTTTATTTTTTGCCTTTAGTTAGTATTTGGTTTGTCTGCTTTCTTTGCTGTGGTTTTATTTTCTCTGGTAACATCTATTTAGCCTTAGTAATATTTCCATCTAGTGCAGTCCCTTTACAACACCCTGTAGAGGGGGTTTGTGGGAGGCAAATTCCCTCAACTTTTGCTTATCTGGAAATCATTTAATCCCTCCTTCAAATTTAAATGATAATTTTTCTGGATACAGTATTCTTGGTTTGAGGCCCTTCTGTTTTTTTTTTTTTTTTTTTTTTTTTTTTTTGAGAGGGCATCTCTCATATTTATTGATCAAATGGTTGTTAACAACAATAAAATTCAGTATAGGGGGGTCAATGCTCAATGTACAATCATTAATCCATCTCAAGCCTAATTCTCGTCAGTCTCCAATCTTCTGAAGCATAACGAACAAGTTCTTACATGGTGAACGAATTCTTACAGAGTGAATAAATTCTTACATGGTGAACAGTACAAGGGCATTCATCACAGAAACTTTCGGTTTTGATCATGCAATATGACCTATAAACCATCAGGTCAAATATGAATATTCATTTGATTTTTGTACTTGATTTATATGTTGATCCCACATTTCTCCTATTATTATTATTATTTTTATTTTTAATAAAATGCTGAAGTGGTAGGTAGATGCAAGATAAAGGTAGAAAACATAGTTTAGTGCTGTAAGAAGGCAAATGTAGATGATCAGATGATCAGGTGTGTGCCTATGGACTAAGTATTAATCCAGGCTAGACAAGGGCAGCAAGACATCCACGGATGCAGAAGATTTCTCTCAAAGCAGGGGGGGTGAGGTTCTGAGCCTCACCTCTGTTGATCCCCAAATTCTCACCTGATGGCCCCCCTGCGACTGTGCCTGTCTTAGGTTGTTCCTCCCTTGAGGAATCTTACCCGTCTCTGGCTAACCAGTCATCTTCCGGGGCCATACAGGGAAATGTAAAGTTGGTAAGTGAGAGAGAAGCCATATTGTTTGCAAAGGTTAGCTTTTTACTTCTTTGCAGATTTATGCCCTGTGGCTTCTATGCCCAGCACTTGTCTCGAGGTATCTTTACCACCTGGAGGAATTATGATACTCGGTAAATTCGATATGAGGCACGAATTCTATTTAAGGTTTGTAATTAGGAAGGAAGAAGAAAAGCTATAGATGTAGCATATGAAGGAAACTTGGGAGGATTGATTATTTCTTTGACATATCTTCTTGTATAGTACCTTAAGTATGTATAGGTTTTAAACTACTAACTAATTTGCACACACATATTAACATAATAGGAATACGGTGACATAAACAAAGCAAATCTATAATTACCAGCCATCTCCAGTGAAGCCAAGAAAACCATTTAGGCACCCTAGGCATTTGTGAAAATTTATCTATGATATGATGGATATTTTCCAACTGTACTTGAACCATCAGACAAATTAAAGCAGCCCATTTCTGGGATCTGTTCACATCCCATATGTTCTTTTAACCATAGATAGTCTATAGTCATGAGATTTTGGGGTGCTACAACTTGCACCCCTCCCAACTCCTGGTTGAGTTCCAACAGTACAGATCCAGTCAAATTCGTTGTCTCACTGTATGCACATGCCAGCCTAGACATCTCCCTCCTCCTTCTTATGGCAAGTCCAGGAGACGGTGGGCTGGATGCAGCCACAACCGCAGCATCGTCCGGATCCCTGTGGAGGCTTTTTGATGATCATCCCCCGGCACGAGTCCTCCAGAGAGTGCTGATGCCGGAAGCTCCTCCTCATATCGTATCTTAGTTCATTTTCTGGGTATCCAAGCTAGGCCTTGATCTTCTGCATAGAAACAAACAGACCCTTTGCCCACACTTTGACATGCCCTCTATACCACTGTGCAGAACTCATTGGAGGTCAGCACACAGTAACTGCTTTTTTTTTTTTTTTTAATTAAGAGAAAGGAATATTATCAGAAAAGAGTACCTCCATAGCTGATCATCTGACACCCTTTAAGTGATCAACATTAAGGATATTTAAAGCATGCGTTGATCTTTGATTTACCAATAGTTTTATCCTATTAAGGAGTAATCCCCCTTTTCTTTCTTTCTTTCTTTTTTTTTTTAAATTTTTAATCTACACTTACCTGAAGAATACTATGTTTACTATGCTCTCCCCTATATCAGGTCCCCCCTAACAACCACATTACGGTTACTGTCCATCAGCTTAGCAAAATGTGGTAGAGTCACTACTTGTCCTCTCTGTGTTGTGCAGCCCACCCTCCCCTTTCTCCCTCCCCCCCCATGCATGCTAATCTTAATACCCCCCTTCTTCTTCCCCCCCCTTATCCCTCCCTGCCCACCCATCCTCCCCAGTTCCTTTCCCTTTGGTACCTGTTAGTCCATTTTTGGGTTCTGTAATTCTGCTGCTGTTTTGTTCCTTCAGTTTTTCCTTTGTTCCTATACTCCTCAGATGAGTGAAATCATTTGGTATTTCTCTTTCTCCGCTTGGCTTATTTCACTGAGCATAATACTCTCCAGCTCCATCCATGTTGCTGCAAATGGTTGGATTTTTCCACTTCTTATGGCTGAGTAGTATTCCATTGTGTATATGTACCACATCTTCTTTATCCATTCATCTACAGATGGACATTTAGGTTGCTTCCAATTCTTGGCTATTGTAAATAGTGCTGCGATAAACATAGGAGTGCATCTGTCTTTCTCAAACTTGATTGCTGCGTTCTTAGGGTAAATTCCTAGGAGTGGAATTCCTGGGTCAAATGGTAGGTCTGTTTTGAGCATTTTGATGCACCTCCATACTGCTTTCCACAATGGTTGAACTAATTTACATTCCCACCAGCAGTGTAGGAGGGTTCCCCTTTCTCCACAGCCTCGCCAACATTTGTTGTTGTTTGTCTTTTGGATGGCAGCTATCCTTACTGGTGTGAGGTGATACCTCATTGTAGTTTTAATTTGCATTTCTCTGATAATTAGCGATGTGGAGCATCTTTTCATGTGTCTCTTGGCCATCTGTATTTCTTTTTTGGAGAACTGTCTGTTCAGTTCCTCTGCCCATTTTTTAATTGGGTTATTTGTTTTTTGTTTGTTGAGGCGTGTGAGCTCTTTATATATTCTGGACGTCAAGCCTTTATCAGATCTGTCATTTTCAAATATATTCTCCCATACTGTAGGGTTCCTTTTTGTTCTATTGATGGTGTCTTTCGCTGTACAGAAGCTTTTCAGCTTAATGTAGTCCCACTTGCTCATTTTTGCTGTTGTTTTCCTTGCCCGGGGAGATATGTTCAAGAAGAGATCACTCATGTTTACGTCTAAGAGGTTTTTGCCTATGTTTTTTTCCAAGAGTTTAATGGTTTCGTGACTTACATTCAGGTCTTTGATCCATTTTGAGTTTACCTTTGTATATGGGGTTAGACAATGGTCCAGTTTCATTCTCCTACATGTAGCTGTCCAGTTTTGCCAGCACCATCTGTTGAAGAGACTGTCATTTTGCCATTGTATGTCCATGGCTCCTTTATCAAATATTAATTGACCATATATGTTTGGGTTAATTTCTGGGGTCTCTAATCTGTTCCACTGGTCTGTGGCTCTGTTCTTGTGCCAGTACCAAATTGTCTTGATTACTATGGCTTTGTAGTAGAGCTTGAAGTTGGGGAGTGAGATCCCCCCTACTTTATTCTTCTTTTTCAGGATTGCTTTGGCTATTCGGGGTCTTTGGTGTTTCCATATGAATTTTTGAATTATTTGTTCCAATTCATTGAAGAATGTTGCTGGTAATTTGAGAGGGATTGCATCAAATTTGTATATTGCTTTCGGCAGGATGGCCATTTTGACGATATTAATTCTTCCTAGCCATGAGCATGGGATGAGTTTCCATTTATTAGTGTCCCCTTTAATTTCTCTTAAGAGTGACTTGTAGTTTTCAGAGTATAAGTCTTTCACTTCCTTGGTTAGGTTTATTCCTAGGTATTTTATTCTTTTTGATGCAATGGTGAATGGAATTGTTTTCCTGATTTCTCTTTCTATTGATTCGTTGTTAGTGTATAGGAAAGCTACAGATTTCTGTGTGTTGATTTTGTATCCTGCAACTTTGCTGTATTCCGATATCAGTTCTAGTAGTTTTGGAGTGGAGTCTTTAGGGTTTTTTATGTACAGTATCATATCATCTGCAAATAGTGACAGTTTAACTTCTTCTTTACCAATCTGGATTCCTTGTATTTCTTTGTTTTGTCTGATTGCCGTGGCTAGGACCTCCAGTACTATGTTAAATAACAGTGGGGAGAGTGGGCATCCCTGTCTGGTTCCCGATCTCAGTGGAAATGCTTTCAGCTTCTCGCTGTTCAGTATAATGCTGGCTGTGGGTTTATCATATATGGCCTTTATTATGTTGAGGTACTTGCCCTCTATTCCCATTTTGCTGAGAGTTTTTATCATGAATGGATGTTGAATTTTGTCAAATGCTTTTTCAGCATCTATGGAGATGATCATGTGGTTTTTGTCTTTCTTTTTGTTGATGTGGTGGATGATGTTGATGGATTTTCGAATGTTGTACCATCCTTGCATCCCTGGGATGAACCCCACTTGGTCATGGTGTATGATCCTTTTGATATACTGTTGAATTCTGTTTGCTAATATTTTATTGAGTATTTTTGCATCTACATTCATCAGGGATATTGGTCTGTAATTTTCTTTTTTGGTGGGGTCTTTTCCTGGTTTTGGTATTAGGGTGATGTTGGCTTCATAGAATGAGTTTGGGAGTATTCCCTCTTCTTCTATTTTGTGGAACACTTTAAGGAGAATGGGTATTATGTCTTCTCTGTGTGTCTGATAAAATTCCGAGGTAAATCCGTCCGGCCCCGGGGTTTTGTTCTTGGGTAGTTTTTTGATTACTGTTTCAATTTCTTTGCTTGTAATTGGTTTGTTTAACTTTTGTGTTTCTTCCTTGGTCAGTCTTGGGAGGTTGTATTTTTCTAGGAAGTTGTCCATTTCTTCTAGGTTTTCCAGCTTGTTGGCATATAGGTTTTCATAGTAGTCTTTAATAATTCTTTGTATTTCTGTGGAGTCTGTCGTGATTTTTCCATTCTCATTTCTGATTATGTTGATTTGTGTTGACTCTCTTTTTCTCTTAATAAGTTGGGCTAGAGGCTTATCTATTTTGTTTATTTTCTCAAAGAACCAGCTCTTGGTTTCGTTGATTTTTGCTATTGTTTTATTCTTCTCAATTTTGTTTATTTCTTCTCTGATCTTTATTATGTCCCTCCTTCTGCTGACTTTAGGCCTCATTTGTTCTTCTTTTTCCAGTTTTAATAATTGTGATGTCAGACTATTCATTTGGGATTGTTCTTCCTTCTTCAAGTGTGCCTGGATTGCTATATACTTTCCTCTTAAGACTGCTTTCGCTGCATCCCACAGAAGTTGGGGCTTAGTGTTGTTGTTGTCATTTGTTTCTATATATTCCTTGATCTCTATTTTGATTTGTTCATTGATCCATTGATTATTTAGTAGCATGTTGTTAAGCCTCCATGTGTTTGTGAGCCTTTTTGTTTTCTTTGTAGAATTTATTTCTACTTTCATACCTTTGTGGTCTGAAAAATTGGTTGGTAGAATTTCAATATTGTGGAATTTACTGAGGCTCTTTTTGTGAGCTAGTATGTGGTCTATTCTGGAGAATGTTCCATGTGCACTTGAGAAGAATGTATATCCTGTTGCTTTTGGATGTAAAGTTCTATAGATGTCTATTAGGTCCATCTGTTCTAGTGTGTTGTTCAGTGCCTGTGTGTCTTTACTTATTTTCTGCCCGGTGGATCTATCCTTTGGGGTGAGTGGTGTGTTGAAGTCTCCTACAATGAATGCATTGCAGTCTATTTCCCTCTTTAGTTCTGTTAGTATTTGCTTCACATATGCTGGTGCTCCTGTATTGGGTGCATATATATTTAGAATGGTTATATCCTCTTGTTGGACTAAGCCCTTTATCATTATGTAGTGGCCTTCTTTATCTCTTGTTACTTTCTTTGTTTTGAAGTCTATTTTGTCTGATATTAGTACTGCAACCCCTGCTTTCTTCTCACTGTTGTTTGCCTGAAATATGTTTTTCCATCCCTTGACTTTTAGTCTATGCTTATCTTTGGGTTTAAGGTGAGTTTCTTGTAAGCAGCATATAGATGGGTCTTGCTTTTTTATCCATTCTATTACTCTATGTCTTTTGATTGGTGCATTAAGTCCATTTACATTTAGGGTGACTATTGAAAGATATGTACTTATTGCCATTGCAGGCTTTAGATTCGTGGTTACCAAAGGTTCAAGGTTAGCTTCTTTAGTATCTTACTGCCTAACTTAGCTCGCTTATTGAGCTGTTATATACACTGTCTGGAGAGTCTTTTCTTCTCTCCCTTCTTATTCCTCCTCCTCCATTCTTCATATGTTGTGTGTTTTGTTCTGTGCTCTTTTTAGGGGTGCTCCCATCTAGAGCAGTCCCTGTAGGATGCCCTGTAGAGGTGGTTTGTGGGAAGCAAATTCCCTCAGCTTTTGCTTGTCTGGGAATTGTTTGATCCCACCATCATATTTAAATGATAGTCGTGCTGGATACAGTATCCTTGGTTCAAGGCCCTTCTGTTTCATTGCATTAAGTATATCATGCCATTCTCTTCTGGCCTGTAGGGTTTCTGTTGAGAAGTCTGATGTTAGCCTGATTGGTTTTCCTTTATAGGTGACCTTTTTCTCTCTAGCTGCCTTTAAAACTCTTTCCTTGTCCTTGATCCTTGCCATTTTAATTATTATGTGTCTTGGTGTTGTCCTCCTTGGATCCTTTCTGTTGGGGGTTCTGTATAATTCCATGGTCTGTTCGATTATTTCCTCCCCCAGTTTGGGGAAGTTTTCAGCAATTATTTCTTCAAAGACACTTTCTATCCCTTTTCCTCTTTCTTCCTCTTCTGGTATCCCTATAATACGAATGTTTTTCCTTTTGTATTGGTCACATATTTCTCTTAGTGTTGTTTCATTCCTGGAGATCCTTTTATCTCTCTCTATGTCAGCTTCTATACGTTCCTGTTCTCTGGCTTCTATTCCTTCAATGGCCTCTTGCATCTTATCCATTCTGCTTATAAATCCTTCCAGGGATTGTTTCACTTCTGTGATCTCTTTCCTGACATCTGTGATCTCCTTCCGGACTTCATCCCACTGCTCTTGCATTTTTCTCTGCATCTCATCCCACTGCTCTTGCATTTTTCTCTGCATCTCATCCCATTGCTCTTGCATTTTTTTCTGCATCTCTGTCAGCATGTTCATGATTTTTATTTTGAATTCTTTTTCAGGAGGACTAGTTAGGTCTGTCTCCTTCTCAGGTGTTGTCTCTGTGATCTTTGTCTGCCTGTAGTTTTGCCTTTTCATGGTGATAGAGATAGTTTGCAGAGCTGGTACAAGTGACCGCTGGAAGAGCTTCCCTTCTTGTTGGTTTGTAGCCTTTTCCTGGGAGAATAGCGACCTCTAGTGGCTTGTGCTGGGCAGCTGTGCGCAGACAGGGCTTCTGCTTCCTGCCCAGTTGCTTTGGGGTTTATCTCCGCTGTTGCTGTGGGCTTGGCCTGGCTGGGGCTGTTCCTTCAAAATGGTGGAGCCCCGTTGGAGGGGGAGCAGCCAGGAGACTATTTATCTCCGTAAGGGGCCTCTGTGCTCCCTGCTGCCCAGGGGGTTAGAGTGCCCAGAGATCCCCAGATTCCCTGCTTCTGGTCTAAGTGACCTGTCCTGCCCCTTTAAGATTTCCAAAAAGCACTCTCCAAACCAAAACAACAACAGCAACAATGAGAGAGGGAACAGAAAGAAAGAGAAAAAAAAAGGAAAAAAAAGGAAAAAACAAGCGATTTTTTTTTTTTTTTTTTTTTGTCCTCAGGTGCCGGTCCCAGGCACCCGCTCACTGGTCCTGCTGCCCTGTCTCCCTAGCACCAGGGTCCCTGTCCTTTCAAGGCTTCCAAAAAGCACCCACCCACCGGTCCCGCAGGGAAGGAACGCTCAATATTCTTTGTCCTCAGGCACTGGTCCCACGCACCCGCTCACCAGTCCCACCGCCCTGCCTCCCTAGCACCGGGGTCCCTGTCCCTTCAAGGCTTCCAAAAAGCACTCGGCAAAAAGAGAGAAAAAAAAGGGGAAAAACGCGCGATTTCTTCAGTCCTCAGGTGCTGGTCTCCGGCACCCACCCACCGGTCCCACCGGGAAAAATGCGGGATATTCTTTGTCCTCAGGTGCCGGTCCCAGGCACCCGCTCACCAGTCCCGCCACCCTGCCTCCCTAGCACCGGGGTCCCTGTCCCTTTTAGGCTTCCAAAAAGCACTCGCAGAAAAGAGAAAAAAAAAGGGGGGGAAACGCGCGATTTCCTCTGTCCTCAAGTGCCGGTCTCAGGCACCCGCCCACCGGTCCCACAGGGAAAAACGGGGGATATTCTTTGTCCTCAGGCACTGGTCCCAGCCACCCGCTCACCAGTCCCGCCACCGTGCCTCCCTAGCACTGGGGTCCCCGTCCCTTCAAGGCTTCCAAAAAGCGCTCGCCAAAAAGAGAAAAAAAAAAAAGGGGGAAAAACGCGCGACCTCCTCCGTCCTCAGGCACCGGTCTCAGGCACCCGCCCCCAGGTCTCGCAGGGAGAAACGCGGGATATTCTTTGTCCTCCGGCGCCGTTCCCAGGCACCTCCTCACCGGTCCCGCCACCCTGCCTCCCCAGCAACAGGGGCCCGTCCCTCTAAGGCTTCCAAAAAGCGCTCGCCAAAAAAAAAAAAAAAAAAAAACCGCTCCGGTTTCTCTCCACCCGCCGGGAGCCGGGGGGAGGGGCGCTCGGGTCCCGCCGGGCTGGGGCTTGTATCTTACCCCCTTCACAAGGCGCTGGGTTCTTGCAGGTGTGGATGTGGTCTGGATGTTGTCCTGTGTCCTGTGGTCTCTATTTTAGGAAGATTTTTCTTTGTTATATTTTCATAGCTCTATGTGTTTTTGGGAGGAGATTTCCACTGCTCTACTCACACCGCCATCTTGGCTCCGCCCCCGAGGCCCTTCTGTTTTATTGCGTTAAATATATCATGCCATTCTCTTGCGGCCTTGTAAGGTTTCTGTTGAGAAGTGTGATGATAGCGCGATGGGTTTTCCTTTGTAGGTGATCATTTTTCTCTCTCTGGCTGCCTTTAATATCCTGTCCTTATCTTTGATCTTTGCCATTTTAATTATATGTCTTGGTGTTATCCTCCTTGGGTCCCTTGTATTGGGAGATCTGTGGGCTTCCATGGCCTGTGAGACTATTTCCTTCCTGAGCGTGGGGAAGTTTTCAGCGATTATTTCTTCAAAGACACTTTCTATCCCTTTCTCTCTTCTTCTAATACCCCTTTAATGCAAATATTGTTCCATTTGAATTGGTCACACAGTTCTCTTAATATTCTTTCATTCCTGGAGATCCTTTTATTTCTCTCTGCCTCAGCTTCTCTGAATTCCTATTCTCTTATTTCTATTCCATTAACAGTCTCTTGCACCTCATCCAGTCTACTCTTTCATCCTTCTATTGACTGGTTCATTTCTGTTATCTCCCTGCGGACTTCATCCCTTAGCTTTTGCATATTTCTCTGCCCGTCCATCAGCATGGTTATAACTTCTATTTTGAATTCTTTTTCAGGAAGATTGATTATATCTATCTCAGGTCATCTCTCTGGGGTTATTTGAGTTATTCTTGACTGGATCAAGTTTTTCTGCCTTTTCACGGTGATAGATGTGATTGCCGGCAGGTGGCGTTTGTGTCAGCTGGAAGAACAAAGTCCCTTCCTGCCTGCTGGTCACCTTACACTTCTCCACTGCCTGTGCCTGTTACCCGCACACAGGAAGCATCCTTGGGGTTAATCTCCTGAGCTGCTGTGGGTGGGGCAGCCCTCAGGATAGCCGAGGGCACTGTGGTGGGTCGCAGATGTGCTGGGTATGTTCTTCTGTGAGAACAGTGCCCCTTTGTGCCTTCTGGACCTTGCCATAACTTCCACTGCCTGTGCCAGGCACCTGCACACAGGGGCAGCCTCTGGGTCTGGCCCAGTTAGCTGCACTCTGGGAGGAGACTCTGTGTGGTTGCTATATGCGGGGCTGCTTCCCTGCTGCTCTGCAGCTGTGGTGGGTCAGCCAGTTTGCTGCAGTGCCAGCGGGGGTAATGAACAGCAGACTACTTATCACCTGCATTGCCACCCAGAGGGTTAGGGCACCTGAAGTTCCTTAAATTCTCAGCCTGCTGGGGCTGAGTGTGCCAGGATGATTTTGTCCACCTGTGGAACCTTGTCCTTTTAAGACTTTTAAAGTGTCGCTTTTCATTTGTCCCAGGGGAGCCGGCTGTGGGGACCTGCTCACAGTCTCCATCTTGGATTTTACTTTTCCGTTTCTCTAATGTCCAGTACACTTTGCGATGTGTGTTTTTGCTTCCAGTGCAGATTACTAGGGCTGATTATTTAGCAGTTCTGTGCTTCCACTCCCTCCACACTCTGATTCTTTTCCTCTTGCTGATGAGCTGGGGTAGCGGGATGATCGGGTCCTGCCGGGTCACGGCTTTGTATCTTATTTACCCTTTTCGTGAGATGTTGAGTTCTCACAGATGTAGATGTAGCCTGGCTGGTGTACTGCATCTTCTGGTCTCTCTTTTTAGGAATAGTTATATTTGCTGTATTTTCAAATATATATATGGTTTTGGGAGGAGATTTCCACTGCCCTACTCACGCCGCCATCTTGAGTCCAATTCAAGTACATTTTTTAATTGGTTAAGAGACTGCATATCAGGTAAAGTTCATCAAAGATAACAGTTGCCAAAATGAGGCAGGCTCACAGCATCTGTTTTATTTCATTTCAGATTTATAAGCAAATGAAGGGTAATGTTTCATGAAGATTTAAAGACAGAAAGTAGCTCATCGACAAATAAAGTGACAATATTCATAATATATAAACAGATATGGAAACCTTACAGTTGAGATATTATTTTGTGCTTTAGACTGCAGTCCAAGATGATTGATAGCACTTATGTTGCAGTTATTTGTGCATTCAGAAATATTCCTGATAGGAAATAGTACATTCAGGTACTAATCTTTATTCTTTTCCAAATGGTAGCACCCCAAGCACTTTGTATTAACAGTGTGCCTTTCTAGTGAGCTTATTTTGTGCTTCTAAGTTATTAATACTTAAGATATGCTGTGGAGATGATGTACATTACCCTCATTTTAGAAGGTAAAAACAGAGGCAGAGAGAAGTGAAGAATAGAATGTTCTGTCCTCAGTCTACTTGTGACTGGCCAGGAAATGTTAAAGCCTTTCTGACTCATAGACTGACTCACTGGAGGACAGAATCTTTAATGTGTGTTATTCAGTGATTTGCACAATGATCCTTATATCTAATATTATTACCAGTTTCCATGTGGTCATCCTGAAAGTGTTTGTAGGTGTAGGAGTATGTTTTGTGGTAAAGACCATTATCAAAAATGTGTATGGCATTCATCTGGCATGGATATTACCACTGTCCCTTATTCTGCTCGTGGCAAGGTATTGCTGTTTGATCATAATTTTATTGTGGAGTGCAGATTTGAATTTAGAATTTTTTCAGTATATTGTTCAAGTCAGCTACTACCAGTTAATCACAGATCCATAAAACAAAGTTTGTTTGTTTTTTTCAGTTTTGACTGCTCTTGTGTTAATTTGTATCAAGACATTAGGAATTTACTTAAAAGTTGAGGATCTATCAAATTGTGGTCCTGTCAGGCCCTAAAGTATATAGGACTTAGTTTTTGTTCTCACCAGATTTACCTTCTTATGGGTCAAATAGAGATGCACATGATAGTAAGAGAGACTTAGCTGTATTACTGGTGTGAATAGAAAAGGATGCAAGACTAATTTTAAGTGGAAAGGTTTGTGGGTGTAGAGGTTTTTTACTTTGAGGGTAGGGCCTTTAAAATAGTATTTATGCCTCTAGAAAAGGCACAGAATGTAGAAAATACAAGATGGATTTTGGTTAATGACAAACAATGCGTATTGGCTTGAATGTATAGTACTGCAAAGATAAGGCAGAACCAAAAAAAGAAGCTTGATTTGGGTATAGTAGACTTTGGGTTTTATTTTGTTCCTGGGCCACACATAACATTAATTACTGTTTTAATCAGTAGAGTCATGTGGTCAGATCTTAGGTCTAATAAGTTTGACAGTTGGATATACAGTTTGGATAGAAGTGAAGTTGGGAGTCTTGGTAATGTAGGACTTTGTATTCAGAAAGAGATGATGAGGGTTCAGAACTAGAACTGTGGAATGGAAATGGTGAATTTACAATAAATTTTAAAGAAAATTGTAACTGAGGAGATTCAAAATGGTGGCATGAGAGGTGAGATAGAGAACTCCTCCCCAAACCACATATAATCTGAAAATATAGTTAATACAACTAATCCTAAAAGACCAAAGGGAAGGAGGGCTGCACCAGACTGCATACACCTGGAAAACAGAGCAGACCTCACAAAACAGGGTAATGTACCAAAACCTTGATGTGGTGGGACTGAAGCCCTGCCCCCACTCCAGCTCACCGTCAGGAGGAAGAGAAACAGAGTGGGGAGAGGGTGGAAGCCTAGGACTGCTGAACACCCAGACCTGGTGATCAGCTTCAGGAGCACAAACCTACATTGCATGGTGCTCTGGAGATTAGTGGGGTTGGAAAGCTAAGACAGGTGAAATACTTGGAGAGATTGTGATTCCAGTTGTTGGTGGAGGACAGGAATCCACATCTGGCTGCCCTGGGACAAAGGAAAGGACTGTGGTCTGACAGGCTTCCTAATAGCGAGAGGGCTGCTAAAGGGGCAGGGTTTGCACAGAACTTGCTGTGCGGGAGAAGGGATAGGTGGACAAGGTTGTCTGAGTGTGCTCTGCCCAGCAGATTGGGAACTTTCAGGAGCTTCAGTCACTCCATCCCCCTGGGTGGCTACTCAGCTCCAAGGCCCCCCACTGTGGTATGCAGCCTGCTGTGCCTTCTTCCTGGCCTGCCGGCACTTGCTTGCAAACTGGCAGTCCCTGTCCTGGCTTAAGGCCAGCCAGAGGGAGGCCCCGCCTACTGCAGGAAGAGACGCAAAGTACAGAGGCACGCATCTGTGTGCTCGGCCCACTGGTTCTGACAGTGGAGACAGTCACTGCAGCCAGGAAGCAGGAAACTTCCCCTAGGCACCAGCACTGCCTCCCCGCAACCCCTGACATCACTCCAGGGGGCTGAGCAGCTTCAGAGACTAGAGCTTCTGGGCAGTAGAGGGCGCCGCATACTAATATGAAATGTCAAAGGAACCTGGTTCAAACAAAAAATCTCAGAAACACTAGAAAAAGGGCCAAATGAAACTGAACTCAACAATCTTCCT
Source organism: Manis javanica (assembly GCF_040802235.1). Classification (NCBI taxonomy): domain Eukaryota; kingdom Metazoa; phylum Chordata; class Mammalia; order Pholidota; family Manidae; genus Manis; species Manis javanica. The sequence continues at coordinate 70,107,563 of NC_133162.1, forward strand.
GAAAGAGATTTCAAAATAAAAATCATAAACATGCTCATGGAGATACAGAAAAATAATGAAGAACTCAGGGACAAATTTAGAATGGAGATTCAATCATTAAGAAATCCCTTATCTGAATTGCAACATTCGATGAGGGGATTTAAAAGCAGACTAGATGTAGTAGAAGAGACAATAAATGGAATAGAAATTACAGAAGAGGAATACAAAGAAGCTGAGGCACAGGAAGAAAAAAGGATCTCTAAGAATGAAAGAATATTGAGAGATCTGTGTGACCAATCGAAACGGAACAATGTTCACATTATAGGGGTAACAGAGGAAGAAAAGAGAGGAAAATGGATAGAAAGTGTCTTTGAGGAGGTAATTGCTAAAAACTTCCCCAGTATAAGGAAGGAGATAGTGTCTCAGGCCATGGAGCTGCATAGTTCTCCCAAAACAAGGGATGCAAGAAAGCCAACCCCAAACATAATAATTACAATCACAAAGATCAAGGATAAGGGCAGACTTTTAAAAGCAGCTAGAGAGAGAAAGAAGATCACATACAAAGGAAAACCCATTAGGCTATCATCAGACTACTTAACAGGAACCTTACAGGCCAGAAGAGAGTGGCATGATATATTTAATGCAATAAAGTAGAAGGGCCTTGAACTGGGAGTACTGTACCTGGCAAGATTATCATTTAAATTTGAAGGAGGTATTAAATAATTTCCAGAAAAGCAAAAGCTGAGAGAATTTAGCTCCCACAAACCATCTCTGCAGTGCATTTTGGAGGGACTTATATAGATGGAAGTATTCCTAAGGTTAAATAGCTGTCACCAGGGGAAATAAAATTACAGCAAAGAAAGTAGAACAGTTAATTACTAAGCAGTTGCAAAATCAAATGAAGGACCCCCAAAGTCAGTCAAGGGATAGACAAAGAGTACAGAATATGATACCTAATGTATAAAGAATGGAGGAGTAAGAAAAAGGAGGAAAAAATAATCTTTAGGTTGTGTTTGTAATAGCATACAAACTGAGTTAAATTAGACTGTTAGATAGTAAGGGAATTACCCTTGAATCTTTGGTAACCACTAATCTAAAGCCTGCAATGGCAATAAGTACATATCTATCAATAGTCACCCTAAATGTAAATGGTCTGAATGCACAAATCAAACGACACAGAGTCACTGAATGGATTAAAAAAAGAGGAACCATCTATATGCTGCCCAGAAGAGACTCACTTCAAACCCAAAGACATACAAAGACTAAAAGTGAAGGGATGGAAAAGATATTTCATACAACTAATAGGGAGAAAATACAGGAGTGGCAGCACTTGTATCAGACAAAATAGACTTCAAAACAAAGAAAGTAACAAGAGACAAACAGGGACATTACAAAATAATAAAGGGGTCAGTCAAACAAGAAGATATAACTATTATAAATATCTCTGAACCCAACACAGGAGCACCTACATATGCGAAGCAAATACCAACAATTAAAGTGGAAATAGAATGCAGTGCATTTATTTTAGGAACCTTCAACACACCACTCACTCCAAAGGACAGATCAACCAGACAGAAGATAAGTAAGGAGACAGGGGCACTGAACAACACATTAGAACAGAGGAACCTAACGGACATCTACAGAACTTTACACCCAAAAGTAGGAGGATACACATTCTTCTCAAGTGCACATGGAACGTTTTCAAGAATAGACCATATACTAGGCCACAAAAAGAGCCTCAGTAAATTCAAAAAGATTGTAATTGTACCAACCAGCTTCTCAGACCACAAAGGTATGAAACTAGAAACAAATTATGTAATGAAAATGAAAAATCCCACAACACATGGAGGATTCGATTCACAACATGCTCCTAAATAACCAGTGGATCAATGACCAAATAAAAACAGAGATCAAGCAATATATGGAGACAAATGACAACAGTAATTCAACAGCGCAAAATCTGTGGGATGCAGTGAAGGTGGTACTAGGAGGGAAGTGTATTGCAATACAGGCCTACCTCAGGAAAGAAGAACAATTCCATATAAACAGTGTAAACTCAGAATTAATAAAACTAGAAAAGGAAGAACAAATAAGGCCCAAAGTCAGTAAAAGGAGAGACATAATAAAGATTAGAGCTGAAATAGATAAAATTGAGAAGAATAAAACAATAGAAAGAATCAGTAAGAGCAGGAGCTGGTTTTTCAAGAAAATAAAATAGATTTATCAAGAAAAAAAGAGAGTCTACACACATAAACAGACTTATCAAGAAAAAAAGAGTCTACACACACAAACAGAATCAGAAATGAGAAAGAATAAATCACTACGGACACCACAGAAATACAAAAAATTATTAGAGAATACTATGAAAAATTGTATGCTAACAAACTGGATTACCTAGAAATATTGGACAAGTTTCTAGAAAAATACAACCTGTACAGCTGACCCAGAAAAAAACAGAAAATCTGAACAGACCAATTACCAGCAGCAAAATTGAATTGGTAATCAAAAAACTACCTAAGAACAAAACCCCTGAACCAGATGGCTTCCCTGCTGAATTTTATCTAACATGTGTAATGAAGACCTAATACCCATCCTCCTTAAAGTTTTCCAAAAAGTAAAAGAGGAAATACTTCTAAACTCATCCTATTAGGCCAGCATCACTCCAATACCAAAACCAGGCAAAGACACCACAAAAAAAGACAATTACAGATCAATATCCCTGTTGAACATAGATGCAAAAATACTCAACAAAATAGTAGCAAACCGAATTCAAAAATGCATCAAAAAGATCATCCGTCATGATCAAGTAGGATTTATTTCAGAGACGCAAGGATGATACAATATTTGAAAATCCATCAACATCATTCACTACATCAAGAAAAAGGACAGAAACCACATGATCATCTCCATAGATGCTGAAAAAGCATTTGACAAAATTCAACATCCATTCATGGTAAAAACTCAACAAAATGGGCATAGAGGGCAAGTACCTCAACATAATAAAGGCCATGTATGATAAACCCACAGCCAACATTATATTTAACAGCAAGAAGGTGAAAGCTTTTCCTTTAATATTGGGAAGAAGACGAGGGTGCCCACTCTCCCTGCTTTTATTCAACATAGTTCTGGAGGTCCTATCCAGGGCAATCAGACAAAACAAGGAAATAAAAGGCATCCAAATTGGCAAGGAAGAAGTTAAACTGTCACTGTTTGCAGGTGACATGATATTGTACATCAAAACCCCTAAAGAGTCCACTCCAAAACTACTAGGTCTAATATCTAAATTCAGCCATGTTGTGGGATACAAAATTAATACAGAGAAATCTGTTGCATTCCTATACACTAAGAAATTAGGAAAACATTTCCATTCACAATTGCATCAAAAAGAATAAAATACCTAGCAATAAACCTAACCAAGGAAGTGAAAGAACTATACTCTGAAAACTACAGGACACTCCAAAGAGAAATTAAAAAGATACCATACCAATAAATGTAAACACATCCCATGCTCATGGATAGAAGAATTAATATTGTTAAAATGGCCATCCTGCCTACAGCAATCTATAGATTCAATTCAATCCCTATCAAAATACCAACAGCATTCTTCAACAAACTAGAGCAAATAGTTCTAAAATTCATATGTAAGGACAAAAGATGCTGAATAGCCAAAGCTATCCTGAGAAGGAAGAATAAAGCAGGGGGATTACGTTCCCCGACTTCAAGCCACAGTAATCAAGACAATTTGGTACTGGCACTAGAACAAACCCATAGACCAATGGAACAGACTAGAGAGCCCAGATATAAACCCAAGCATAAATGGTCAATTGATACACGATAAAGGAGCCATGGATATACAGTGGGGAAATGACAGTCTCTTCAACAACTGGTATTGGCCAAACTGGACAGCAATGTGCAAGAGAATGAAACTGTTTTATTGTCTAACCCCAAACATAAATGTAAACTCAAAATGGATCAAAGACCTGAATGTAAGTCATGATGCCATAAAACTCTTAGAAGAAAACATAGGCAAAAATATGTTGAATATAAACATGAACAACTTTTTCCTGAATGCATCTCCTCGGGCAAGGTAAACAAAACCAGAAATGAATGAATAGGACTACATCCTGCTAAAAAGCTTCTGTACAGCAAAGGACACCATCAGTAGAACAAAAAGGCATCCTACAATATAGGAGAATTTATTTGTAAATGACATATCTGACAAAGGATTAACATCCAAATTATATAAAAAACTCATATGCCTCAACTCCTAAAAAGCAAATAATCCTATTAAGAAATGGGTGGAGGCTGTGAACAGACAATTCTCCAAAGAAGAAATTCAGATGGCCAACAGGCACATGAAAAGATACTCCACATCACTAATTATCAGGGAAATACAAATTAAAACCACAATGAGATATCACCTCACACCAGTTAGAATGGCCAACATAGAAAACACTAGGAAAAACAAATGCTGGCGAGGATGCGGAGAAAGGGGAACCCTATTACACTGTTGGTGAGAATGTAAACTAGGTCAACCATTGTGGAAAGCAGTATGGAGGTTCCTCAAAAAACTAAAAATAGAAATACCATTTCCCATAGGAATTCCCCTCCTAGGAATTTATCCTAAGAATGCAGGATCCCAGTTTCTAAAAGACATATGCACCCCTATGTTTATTGTGCCACTATTTACCATAGCCAAGAAATGGAAGCAACCTAAGTGTACACATCAGTAGATGAATGGATAAAGAAGATGTGGTACATATACACAATGAAATATTATTCAGCCATAAGAAGAAAAAAGCAAATCTTACCATTTGCAACAACATGGATGGAGAGGGTATTATTCTCAGTGGAATCAGCCATGTGGAAAAAGACAAGTACTAAATGATTTCACTCATCTGTGGAGTATAAGAACAAAGTAAAAACTGAAGGAACAAAACAGTAGCAGACTCACTGAACCCAGGAATGAACTAACAGTTACCAATGGGAAAGGGACTGGGGAGTGTGGTGGGGGGGGGGGGAGGAGGAAGGAAAATAAGGGGCATTACAATTAGCACACATAATATGGAGGGGTTGCATGGGGAAGGCAAAATAGCACAGAGAAGACAAGTAGTGACTCTATAACATCTTGCTACACTGATTGACATTTACTGTAATGGGGTAAGTGGTGGGGACTTGATAATGGGGGGAATCTAGTAACCACAGTGTTGCCCATGTGATTTTATATTAATGATACCAAAATAAATGAAAAGAAAATTGTAAGTGAAACATATTAGATTGAAGTTGAGGCCTGGATAAATTGAAATGGTAATTTATGAAAGAGTAATAACTGTTCAATAAAAAAATCATGTTTTTATCCAACATCTACCTTTATGTCTTTTAGTATATTTTATATAATATGGTGTCACATATAATATTAAACTTAATTTTAAACATATTTTTTTAGATTGAACTGTTAATAGTCACATTTGGTATTGAATAAGTGATTTTTCTTTTTAAAATGCAATTTTTTAGTTAAAATTTTTAAGTAGCAAATGTGAGCGTGTTTGAAATATTTAAACAGTAATGACTTAAAAAGGTGAAAAGTCTTCTCTTCACCTAATTCTCATTTCTCTAATGATAACCACTATTAAGTTTATTGTATTTAAATATATATGTGAACACACATCTTTATCTAATTATACACCATGTTTCTTAATAAAAAGACATATAAAAATGAGAGGCAGTGTACAATTTCTCAAAATAGCAAAAATTAATGTGTTGTTTATGTGTCCCAAAGATACCGTCTTTTTGTAGCATACAGTCACAAGAAGCAAAGGCATAGAAATTTGAGATTATGCTTAGAAATCAGTGTTTTAGTTTTCTGTCTCACTGAAAGAGATCTGGTGAGCCAATGATTATCCATTAATTCAATTTAATAGTTGTCAGATGTTTTAAGTTATCTTTAAAGTTCTTGGAAATTATCTGTAAACTGATGTACCATGAAAGATAATTACATTGAAATAAAAAATTTATCAGAATAAATATTCAGTTTAAACATAGATTTACATTTTCATAGTCTTAAACATTGTGTATGAATAATATTGGCTTATTTGATTAGTAAGCCTATGTATGTATGTTTCAGACAAGTTACTCTAATGGAATAAAAATATATGCTTATACTTAACACTGATAAAAGTTCAGGATACAGATTTATTTTATTACACTTTTGTTTGTCCTATCTTAATTATGTGAACTCTTTTCTTAAAACCTTTCTTAGGTAGCTCCTGTAGGAATAATTTTTAAAAGCATAACACATTTAAAATATTAGAAAATCAGTTTCCTTATTTTCTGGAAACTTCGGGAACTTCAGTTTATGTAAGTATATGTTTATCTTTTTGCACCTATCAGAACATCAGAGCAGAGCTGTTTTAAGAGACTTTATAATCCAATTTATCAGTACTCTTTGGGAGTAAGAGAGCATTATATACTCACATTGAGAGGTAAACACCTTTCTGAATTATGGACACACAGCCATACAGACACTTGAGAGAGCTTATCATTTCCAGTTCTACAATTTTAGCCATGGCTAGAGTTAATACAGAAACACAAAACCTGACCTGTCCAAGTACCAAGTAAGTATTCTTCTTCCTGTTCAGTAGAAAATCTTTAATTTATTTGAGTTTGGTTGATTAAAATAGATGAATGAACAGGTGACTAATGAATCAAATTCTCCTTTTTCTTTCTCCTGGACAGAATAGATCTGAGTAAGTCATTAATTTGTTTACAGAGATCAGTAAAGATACATACTTGCTTCTATAATTTAGTTTCTTTTTCCTTTGCTTCTATAAACTTTTTCTCTTCTATTTTTAGAGGTATTTTCTACTACATCTGTCTGCTTTTTCTTTTCTCAAGTTCTACTTCACGAGACTAATTATCTCATTTTTCAGTCTCTGTCCTATGCGTTCCATTTTATTGCTTTGATATCTTTGTCTTTTTTTCTCCTCAGTACTCACATGATTTTTTAAAAAATTTTATTTTGGTATCATTAATCTACAATTACATGAAGGACATTATGTTTACTAGGCTCCCCCCTTCACCAAGTCCCCCCCATGTCTCCATTCACAGTCACTGTCCATCAACATAGTAAGATGCTGTAAAATCACTACTTGTCTTCTCTGTGTTGCACAGCCCTCCCTGTGCCCCCCCCAACACTATACATGCTAATCGTAATGCCCCCTTTCTTTTTTTCCCGCCCTTATCCCTCCCTTCCCACCCATCCTCCCCAGTCCCTTTCCCTCTGGTATTAGTCCATTCTTGGGTTCTGTGCTTCTGCTGCTGTTTTGTTCCTTCAGTTTTCTTTTGTTCTTATACTCCACATATGAGTGAAATCATTTGGTACTTGTCTTTCTCCACCTGGCTTATTTCACTGAGCATAATACCCTCTAGCTCCATCCATGTTGTTGCGAATGGTAGGATTTGTTTTTTTCTTATGGCTGAGTAATATTCCATTGAGTACTCACATGATTTTAAGATTTTTCTCCTTGTCATTAGTTTGATTTTGTCTTTGGTTCTTTTTCAAATTCATTGTTTTTATATGGTTTTCTTGGCTCCATAACTTTTCAAATTACCTGTTTTGTCTTTTCATCTTTGAGGTTTTGTTTTATTAAATGTATGTTCTTAGGTTGTTCTGTTACAAAGACCTCACTGAGGATTTCCTTGTGTTATGTTTTATTTTAGATTTTGTTATTCATTTGTGGGTTATAGTCATTATTTGTTTTCCCCCTTTTTTCCACCCTCTTGTTTCTACAGTTGCATGGCCATCTATTTTTATCTTGCTAAGTAAAGCCTTGGATAGCTAGATCAGGCTTTATATTTGCTCCAGTATAACATAGTGAATTCCCTTTGATGCCTTTCCCACTTTAGCTGTGATTTGTCTCTTTCTTTTATTTCATCCCCCAATACATGTTTTGAGCAGTGTGCATTGTTCTGTGAGTTTCTTTGTAGGGTATAAGATGGTCTGAGAGGAAAGCTGGTCTGGTGCCCCAGGCTTTCCTGTCTCCTTAGATTTTAAGTGTGCTGTACTGGCCTCATTCCATCCCTCTGAGAGTGTAGTGTATTTCTAGGGGCTTAGACCCTTCCCTCAACTCAGATAGTGCCTTGAAAGTTGACAGTTTTTGGTGCCATTCTGCCTCAGCTAAGGTTTCAAAGCTTCTGTTCTGAAGATATTTTCCTGGATTTTTCTAGGGGGTGCAGAATTTGATCCTTCTATCCATACTGTCTATCTTTGCTTATTAAAATTTTGAAGTTTTATTAATGTACCTGTTTTTCTCATTACTGCTTCTAGGCAATGTAATCAGGCCAGGAGCTGGATGGACCACAGCGTATAGATTCTTTTCCTGGCTACTACTTTTTAAAGTTTAGAGGTTTTTAGTTTAAACAGTTCTGTGTTTGACTGCAGCTAGTGGGTTTTGACTAAAAAATTACATGCATGTATTCTTTCCCTTTTATTAGTTATTGGGGATAGGAAGTTCTATACTTTCTATTTCACCCCACCATCTTTATTGAAGTCTGTGTGACTTCCTAAATATTTACTTTTGACATAGTCAATAACATGTATTTATTCTAGAAACTGTCTAAATCTTAAGATCAGGGATGACTTAGAACCAATTTTTTAATTAAGAAAATTAAATAAAGACAGTGTAAGATATGTAATTTTAAAAGACTTCATTGACCCCAAGACATATTTTTTTCTTTTATTTGCATTTTGCTCTTAGGTGTGCTTTTACATAATTTTTATATAATTGTAGTGAGCATGTAGTGACCATAGTATATCTGTTTTAATATTAGGACATTTTAATATTCTGTCTCATTTTTGTAATCTCATCATATGACATGTCATAATTTAACAGTTTCTTAAATAGAGGACACTATTTGTTTCTGCTTCTTGCTCTTGTGTGTGCATTGAACATTTTTCTGTTTGTTTTATATTACCTTTAAAATAAACTTGAGAGATTGAGATTAATGGACAAATCAGCTTTATTAAATTATTATACTTGTCATTATGGCACTAACTATAATATATGTTTATATTGCTAGATGGAAATTATTTTGAGATAATTGCTTAAAATGAGCTGGTATCTCAGCCGTTAATTCCAGAAGAATGTTTTTGGTACTATTGTGTTCTTTACCTACATTCTTCTCATTACTTTAATAATGAAAGTTTTAAAAGTGTATTCTAGTTCTTTTAATATCATGCATGCTTTAGAAATAAAAAAACAAAACTAAAATCACAAGTTCTTATTTTTACAGGGGACATTACCCAAAGTAAAAAAATAACCTTTATTAGAAACTAGGAAGTGTTTTATTTAATACAGTCAAATTTGGGGGTCTAATTTTATTATTTCTGGATTTAGGTATCATAATTGATAGCCCAAGTTTATAAAATTGTTTATAAAAATGTTCTTTATTTTTTCTAACATAAAGTTATTTAATTAATGTATTCAATATTTAATAAGAGTTCTGTAGGAATCGTGAGTAGCTTTTGGGCTTTGCTGCATTTATTATATAAAAATATGTATTTGTATTATGTAGTACACATAACTTCTTATTTAGTTCTTTTAATGTCATGTATACTTTAAAAATAAAAAAAACATTTATTCTATTTTTTTGTCTCCTCAGATTCTGTCAAATTTTAAGAACAAATGCACCTTATAGCTCATGGAAGAAAAAACACAAATCAAGACATTTTTGGGTTCCAAGTTGCCAAAGTATGGAACAAAATCTGTAAGAAGTGCACTGAAGCCAATGTCAAATGGGACACCTGTTAATTTACTAGGAACTTCCAAGAGTAGCAATATCAAAAGTTACATCAAAAATAATGGCTCCAGTTGTCCATCATCCTATTCATTTAATTGGAGAATGGCAACTAAATACCAGCTTAGTGCACAAGATGCTGAAGAGCCTAATGATACTCAAAGTTCACATGATAAAGTAATTGATTCTGAAAAACATGCACCTACTCAAGGAATGGTTGATAAAAATGGGATGAAGGGAGGTTTGAAAAGTATTTCTTTACTTACATCAAAGTTAGCAAAGCCATCCACTATGTTTGTGTCATCTACAGAGGAGTTGAAACAAAAGTCTTTGTCTGGGCCATCTAATCTGGGTAAATTCACCAAAGGCACATTATTAGCAAGGACTTCATATTCTTCAGCCAGTGCTCCAAAATCACAGTCGAATGGATTTTATGGAAACCGATCAGCTGGCATGCAAAGGCCTAGAACAAACTCTTGTGCTACCAGAAGCAGTTCTGGAGAAAGCTTAGCACAATCCCTAGACAATATTAAATCTCTTACTTGTGAAAAAATGGTAAGGTCACAGAGTTTTTCTCATTCCATTCAGAATTTATTCCTTCCACCTTCATCTATAATCAGATCACATTCCTTCAGTCGAGCTACAGATCTTACAAAGCCTTATCAGAACCAACAGCTGCCCATTAGAGTGCCCCTGAGGTCAAGTATGCTAACAAGAAATTCTCAGCAGTCAGAAGTACTCAGTGGGAATGAACATTTAGGGTATGAATTTAATAGGCCTTATGCTGCTGGTGGAAAGAAGTTGGCTTTACCAAATGGTCCAGGTGTAACTTCCACTTTGGGTTATAGGATGGTTCGTCCCTCTCTACTGAAGTCGAGCCGACCTCCATTTTCTGGGACTGTCACAGCTGATAGTAATAAAAATTTACCTACTGACACGTATGTGGAGGAAGATGCTGCACTTTTGGCTAAGGACAGAGCTGCTGATAAGGACCAAGAGCTAACTGAGAATGATAGTTACAGAACAGAAAATAACCAGACCATCAAGTGTGATACTAAAATTAGATACCTGAGTGATGATGTGGATGACATTTCCTTGTCTTCTTTGTCATCTTCTGAGAAGAATGATTTAAGTGAAGACTTTAGTGATGATTTTATAGATATAGATGATTCCAACAGAACTAGAATAACTCCAGAGGAAATTTCTCTCAAAGAAGAAAAACATGAAAATGTGCCACCAAAGGATATATTTGATTCTCCCAAGGAAAATGAAAAATCCTTCAGTAAAACTGATGAGTGGATAGATATAAATGTCTCTGGTAAATATTAATATCCTTGGTTTGATTACTTTCTCCTAGGTAATAAAACTGAACTTATATTTAGTATTATCCTCTGATTACTTCCAAGATATCAATTGCATGGAAGGATGGAGCTAGATGAAATTGGTGTGGGGCAACATTTAACTTCCTTCTGACTTTTGCTCCTTGTTCTATTTTTCACTTTATATGGACAGTAAAAACACTCCTGCTTAGGTAACAAGGAACTTACCTTTGTTCTTTGACTATCTTACCCAGGCCTATTCCTATTTGCTTTAGAATATTCTTTTTAATACTTCCCCCAAACAGTGGCACGCCATTAAAAATTTCTCTTCCCTTAGGGAGTAGATGATTACTGTTTGTTAAGAATAAAACTATAGCAATGGGTAAATGAGCTAATATAGGTTGTGTCCAATCTATTGATTTTTTTTTATCTTAGGAAATTTTTATATTTTTAAAGGAGGATTTAAATTGCTTGTTTAGCAAACTTTATAGTTATACTCAGAAGAGATTTATTTTTTAAATTGAGAAGAGTGAGAGAGCACTTGTTAAACATTTCCTCTTTTATTTGGTTATCCTGGCACTAAATAATGAAGAAAATGTATTTATATGCCCATATAGCCTGAAAAAAAAAAATTTAAGGCAGTGCATATAGGCATGTAGTTTCATTAAGGGACTAGGCCATGCCTGGAAATGTCCATAAACCCTTGCCTATCTGAGGGTCTTCTAGTTAGGAACAAGTTTTTTCCTTGTAAGGAGGCAACTGTTAAATGACTGTTAAGGAGGTTAAATGATTGCATACAGAGAGTAAGGAGTTGCCTGGCCTATGCTTGAAAGTAAATAGGAAAATTTAAAAGAATATGAGACTTTATTTACATTTTCAGAAATGTTGCAGAAGTGAAAGATGAAGTAGTGAATTTTATTTATGTCTACTGGGAAACATTTTAGTAGGTTATTTTAAAGGTTTTTCCTCCTGATTTTTTTGCTTAGGATTTTGAAAATGCTATAGTTATTTACTGTTCTGCCAACTTTTTTGCTATAATATGTCAAATTATTAGAGCTTCCATTTTTAGAACCTGAGAAATAATTACATTTTTGTAGACTAATAACTTTTTTTCTCTCTTTTTAAAAATCAATTGAAGACAGGAGTGAATGTACAAAACATACTTCTGGGAATAACTTGCTTTCACCAGATACAGATTACAGAGCTGGTTCTTCGTTTGAACTTTCTCCATCTGATAGCTCTGATGGAACATACATGTGGGATGAAGAGGGCTTGGAGCCCATTGGAAATGTCCACCCAGTTGGAAGCTATGAGTCCTCTGAAATGAACAGCATAGTATGTATGGATTTATATAACGTTTGGAACATGTTGTTTACCTTACTATAGAAAGACTTGTGATATTGATTGGATTTTTTTAAGCTTATAAATTAATTAGTTCTCCTAGTTAAGTGAAATTTGTACCTATTAAGGCCCTACCAAACTTTTATAGTAAGTAATAAAGCATATATTTGTGTCATATAACACCTAAGTTAAATATATTCTCATACACACATATTTGTAATACATACATATAGACATACTGTATTGTTGAAGTTAAGCTAACCTAGTAGTTCTCAAGGTGGGGGATGAGGACAATATCTGGAGAATTTTTGTTTGTCACATTGAGGGGTGCTACTGGCAAACACAGCACAGCTTGTTGATATTGCAGGTTTGGACCCAGACCACTGTGATAAAGCAAGTATCACAGTAAAGTGAGTCAAATGAATTTTTTGGTCTTCCAGTGCATATAAAAGTTATGTTTACATAGTACTGCAGTCTATTTAAAGTGTTGGATAGCATTTTTTTAAAGCATCTATTTAAACTAGTCTAAAAAAGTCTACATACCTTAGTTAAAAAATACTTTATTGCTAAAAAGATGCTAACAAGTATCTGAGCTTTCAGTGAGTTGTAATTTCTGATCACAGATCACTATTAACAAATACAATACTAATGAAAAAGTTTGAAATATTGTAAGAATATTGTGACACAGAGACATGAAGTAACTGTTGGAAAGATGGCGCCTATAGACTTGATGCAGGGTTGCCACAACCTTCAGTTTATAAGAACACAGTATCTGCGAACCACAGGAAAATAAGGCATGCCTGTAATGGGTAGATGCTGGAATGCTGCTTGGTGCTCCACAGTATGTAGGACAGCACCTACAGCAAAAAATTAATCAAGCCTAGTTTTCAGCAGTGCTGCTGTTCAGAAACGCTGGGCCATAACAGGTGCCAACTCTCAGTAGTTTAACATAATAAAAATTACTTTTTACTCTTACAAACTGTTGTAGCTCTGGGAAATTCTCTAAGGCACCTGTCTTCAGCGTTCTCTGCTACTTTGATCTTGCGGCTCACCATCTCATTTAGAGGCCCCATCTTGTCACGTGGAGAAGAGTGCTGGAGCGTTTCTCACATGCAATTACTTGCTTTGGCCTGCAGATGGCACACGGCACTCTTCACGCGCAATCTGTTGACTCAACTAAATTTTAAATACTAAGCGGTCAGGAAGTGTAGTCTCCAATGTTCCTGAAAGGCAAGGGAGCCAGATATGAGGGACCACTAAGACCTACTACACATTTATACAAACATAATCTAAGAAATACTGCAAGTAATGTAGCTGATGACTATATGATTATAATGTAGCTGAAGACTATAATGCTACATGACTAATGTATAAGTTGGTATGTTTAAAGTAACTTTATTACTTAGTATATAAAATAAGATTTTCCAGTAATTTTATGAGAAAATTGGTATTCTTTGTTAGATATATTAAATTCCAAGTGGATTTCAGGCATTGTAATTTTCTACACTTATATAAACCTGTGACTTGGAAAAAAATAAACATCATTACCAGAGACTTGTTAAGTTGCACAGAGAGGACACATTTAGAGTATCTCTATCTCATTAGATAAAGGAAGTACAGAAAAGATTACAGTTTACGGCTTTATGTGCTTTCTTACTAGGCCTTTTTTAAGCAAAAATGATTGAAGTGGAAGTGAAAATGAACACTGTGCTTAGCTATAAGCCACTTAATACCTGACATGTTTCAGAGGTTCTCCATCTTCAGTTTACTATGTTTGTGACTTACAACGATGTAGTCTCTAAGAGAGTTCAGAATTGATTGCCCTGGATTGGCTATTTATTTTAAGGTCTTAGATCTTCAGTCTTCTGATCTAAAAGGAAGGCAATCTGACAAAGGTTGGCAAAAGTTGAAAAGAGTATGATAAGATCTACTATAAAGTGGATTTATCATTTTTACTCCGAAATTGTATCATTTTGCTTTTTATATCTTAAGTTTATTTTGTTAAGTGTATATCTGTTTAGAATTGTTTTCTTGGTGCATTGGATTTAAGATTATAATTAAGTGATTCCCTCATGCTTTTTGTCTTAAGGCCTCTTTTTTCAGATATTAGTATATTTTACCAATTTCATTTATATATTTTCCATTTGCTATCACCTTTTGAAACATAGCAAATAGGTTGTTATTTAAAAAATACAGTCTATCTTTTTCTTTTAACTGGTGAATTTAGTCCCTTTGTGTTTGCATTTGTTGATACACTTGGACTTCATTCTGCCATCTTATTTTTATTTAAATTTGGCTCACTTTTTGTTTCTTCTTTTGTTTTTTCTAAAATAGTTTAAATATTTCTAACTTAACCCCAAAAAAACCTTAACATGTTCTTATTTTTCTTGGTCTCACCATCTTCTTTCACCAAAGGCCTTTCCTGCTTGCATGTCCTTCCCTCCTTCACTCCAACCACCACTATGGTTCTTCTGTACAATACTCATTCCAGTCCAGGTCAAGATAAGGAGCTTTCAAGAGAATGTAAGTGAACTGTGTCACTACTAACACAGTTAAGTTCAACCTGCTATTTAGTGCATTTGATACAGTTTTCATAGAAGGACTTTTCTCTTTGAAGAAAGAAAGCAGTGTGCTGATATACATTGTGGTATAAGCTCCTGATCTTGTTATGGACCCTGACATTTTGTACAGTTTTGTATAGCACTTGTCTAGAACCTTGGCCTTTTTTTTGTTTAAATGCTAACAGTGTTTTGTTGGGGGTATAATTCACATGCAATGAAATGTATAGATCTGTTCAAAACACAGGGAGTTTTGAAAATGTGTATATACTTACTCAGCAACTGTCCACATTGTGGCAAAGAACATTTCCATCACCTCAGAATTGTTTCCTGTGTTTTTTAGTCATTATCTCCAGCTCCTGAGAGTTACAACCACTATTCTGATTTCTGTCACTATAGACAAGTTAGTTTTGCCTATTCTTTACTTTTCTCCATATAAGTAGAATTATAATCCTGTCTACTTTATGTCTGGCATCTTTGAATCAATTTGTTAGTATTTGTTATAGTTTGTTCATTCATTTATTATATAATACTCTGTATGAATGCTATAGTTTATCCTGTTATTAATGGACATTTAGTTTGTTTACAGTTTTTGACTATTGCTATTGCTGTGAAGATTTTTTATGTTTTTGGTGAACATTTTATATATTTCTGTGGGCAAAATATTTAGGAGAGGAATCCCTGGATTATAGGCTATATTACCTGTATAGTTGCCTGTTTTTCAAAGTGCTGTACGAATTTACATTCCTACTGGTAGTAAATGAACATTCCAGAAATTCTGCTTTCTAGTCAATACTTGGTGTTGTCAGTCTTTTTGCATATTTGCTCTTCTGGTGGGTGTATAGTAGTATTGCATTGAAATTTTTGTCTTGTGTTTTGTGATAACTACTCATTGAAGACCTTCACATATGTTTATTTGCTGTTAGGGTATCCTCTGTTGAGAAGTGCCTTCTACTGGGCTGTATATATTTTTTCTAACTGGTTTGTAAAAAGTACTTCATACATTTTGGATATAAAACTTCTGTATGTATTTACATACGCATGTACAAACATGTACATGTATATATATGTATACACATACACATGCATGTATGTATGTGAATGTATTTTATATTTATGGGTTGCTTTCTAAGTACCTTAATAGTGTCTTCTGCTGAATAGATGTTAACAATTTTAATATAGCCCAATTTTCCATTCTTTTCTTTATTGTTAGCAGATTTTTTAACTGAAGTTTTTGTTTACCCTTAAGTCATGAAGCTATGTTCCAATATTTTCTTCTAAAAGCATTGTTTTTGAACCTTTGACATTTTGATCTTCAAGCCATCTAGAATTATTTTTGTGCATAGTGTGAGGTAAAGGTTAAGCTTAAGTTTTTCTTTTTTGGAAAAGTAACTTCCTGCCACTCTACTGCAGAGTTTTCTTTGTCATAAACCAGTGACTGTAACTGTGTATTTCTTGACTCTTAGTTCAGTGGTCTCTATGCTTATCCTGGTGTCGATACTTTCACTGTTTTAATTACTGTAGCTTTAAAATAAGTATTGGCAACTAGTAGTGTAAGTCCTCCAGCGTTGTTCTTTTCCAAGGTTTCCCTAGCTTGTTTTTTGCAGTATATTAGAATGAATTTGTTAATTTCTGCAGAAAACCTGCAGGGATTTTGAATGAGATTGCATTGGATTTATGGATCAATCAAGGGGGAATTGACATATTTACTATATTGAATCTTTCAATTCATGATTATGGTATGTTTCTCCATACAAGCATTTGGGACTTCAGAAATATTTCTTGCTAAATGTTTTATGCATTTCTGTACAATTTTATACTTATTTGCTTTATTTTAGGTACTATTTTCTAATAAATGGTACCACTTCGAAAATTTTAGTTTCAAAGTTTTTGTTGCAATATACATATATACTTGAATATTCTTGAGTTTTGCATTTTGACTTACCTTTCCGATGACCTTGATAAATTCACTTATTCTAATAATTCGCCTTTGGATGTTTTTGGAATTTCTGCATATACTATACAATCATATCATTTGCAAACTCTATCCCCCACCCTCCCCTTTATTCCACTGGTTAGGACTTCTAATATAATGTTGAATTGAAATGGTGTGGAATTTCAGGAGAGTTTTAATAGCTCACCATTAATGTTTTCTGTGTGTGTGTGGTGGAGGCTGTAGATATCTTTCATCAAATTAAGGAATGTCCTTTCTATTTTATATGCTTAATTTTTGTTTTGAGTGAATGTTAATTTTTACCAAATGCTTTCTCTACATGTATTGACATGGTCAGATTATTATTTTTTTTCTGTTAAGTATTTTCTGTTAGTATGGTAAATTACATTTCTTGATTTTCAAATATTAAACTGTCTTTCCATTCCTGAAATAAGTTCTCTTTTTTGTGATATATTATCTCTTTAAATGTTAGACTTGATTTCCTAATAGGTTTTTTGCAGTTATGTTGATGAACAAGATTGCTGTGTAATTGCCCCCACTTTTTTTTTTTTTTTGGTGTTTTTGTCACATTTGGTATCAAGGTTATATTAGCTTCATAAGTGTGTTAAGTTTTCCCTATTTTTTTTGCCCTTTGAAAGAGCTTGTGTTTAATTGATGTTACTACTTCCTTGAATGTTTAAAAGAATTCGCTAGTGAAACCCTTTGAACCTGGAGTTTTCTTTGTGAGGTTTTTAATAACATTTAATTTTTTAAATAGATATTGGTCCATTAAGACATATGTATATTTCTTTTTGTGTTGGTGTTTGAAAATGTGTCCATCTCGGTTGTCATTTGTTAGTGCAAGTTGTTCGTGATTATCCTATCTTGCACATCTTTATGGTCTCTTGTAGTGGTGTCTACTTTTTCATTCCTGGTATTGGTAACAAGTATTTCTATTCTTTTTCTTCATTCTGAAGAACCAAACTTGGGTTTTGCTGATTTTTCTTTGTTTACTTTTTTTGTTTCATTGATTTTTGCTCATATCTTTATTTTCTTCCTTCTACTTTTAGATTATTTTGCTTTTTCTTTTCCAAAATTCTTGACATGGAACTACAGTATCGATTTTCAGCTTATTTTCCTATTATATGCATTAATTCTCATAAGAAGGCTTTATTATATAGCATTCAGTAGCACCCTTGTATTAAATATAACTGTTTCTTCTAGTGTCTTGCTTTAAAACAATGAATTCTAAGCCATGTTGTGTATGCCATCTTTTTTCTCTTTAATACATTTATGTATTCATGAATAATACATAATATTGTTTTGTGTGTCACAAGTGGTACATGACGTCCTTTTTCACAACTTTTTTTTTATTCAGTGTTTTTATGGTACATGTGTATTTGTATTATAAGGTATAGTTCATTGATTTTTACTACTGTGTAATATGTATAATATGCTATATAATATCATTTAAATATACCAATTTTTTTCTCTGCCCACTAATGGACATTTGAGTTATTCCTCACATAATAATAATAATAATGTCAAGACCATACAGCAGTGAGCATTCTTAACTCATGTCTCTTTGATCATATACATTAGGGTTCCTCTAGGATATAAGCCAAGAAATAGCATTACTGGATCAGAGGATATATGGTTCTTCAAGTTTACTAGATGCTGCTAAATAGCTCTCTAAAATGGTTCTACCTGTCTATACTTACCAGCAGTGAATGAAGGTTTCTGTTGCTCCTCATGTCCTCATGTCCACCCCACTTGCTATTATCTGACTTTGAAATTTTAGCTAGTTTGGTGAGTGTGAAACAGTATGTCACTTTAATTTGTGTTTACCTCATAATTAATTTTTTTTCACGTATTTACTGGCTATTTGGTTTCCTTTTACATGAATTACTTATTTGCTCATTTTTCTTTTTTTTTTCTTCCCTTTTTCTTATTGATAAGGAAAAGTCTCATGTGGTCTGAATTTAATTCTTTTTAAATGTGTCACAAATAGTCATCTCTTAGCCAATGGCTTTTAACTTTGCTTTTTATGCCTTTTACCATGCATATATGGTTTTAAATTTTGATGTGTATGTTTAAGACATTCTTACCCATTTAGGACCATAAGGTATTTTGTATATTGAGGGACAGTATAGCACAGTGATTAATAGCCAGGGCTCTGGAACAAGTTACATTAAAAATCCCATCTTTGTCATGTACTAGCTGCATATCTTTGGATTCCCTGTGTTTCTTTTTTTTTGTAAGTAGATATGATAATCATACCTACCTCCAGGGCTGATTTAGGAAGTACATGCCTGAATGATCTAACAGCCATGCAGTTCTTGTTGTTGAGTATTTTGAATATCATCTCTGATCACCTCATGGGGTTGCTGTGAACTTAAGGTCAGGCATATAAAATGTTTAATACCAGATATATAGTAAAGCTCAATAGGTGTTAGCTATTTATTATTATTTTATTGTCCTCTAGTTTTAATTTTTTTATGTGTCTTAAGACTTTAATCCATCTGAAGTTGATATAAGACATTATAGTTTATCCTCATTACTATTCCTCCATAAGACATGTGGGAACTATGCAGAGAAGCATTAACATAGCAGGCCTGAGATTGCCTGTCCTTAGAAAGGCTGACCCTTTGCTGCCAAAGAGTTCCCTTACAGCATATAAAACTTTCCCTAAATGATGAGAGTAGCTCAGTGTACCTGAAGTGTTTATACAAACAACATAGTTTATTCTGAGCACCTGCATTCCTTCTGGGATTCTGGAGTGGTTTGTGCTAGGCAGAGGGTGCCCATGTGACTAGCCCTAGTTAAAATCACTGAATTTCTTAGAACATCAATAATAGACAACACTTTTCCTGTGTTGTCAATTGTTGCTGGAGGAATTAAGAACATCCTATGTGACTTCAATGGAGAGGACTCTGGAAGCTTACACCTGGTGTTTTTCAGCTTCGCTCATGTGCCTTTCCTTTGCTTATTGTTTTGAGTCCTTTTGCTGAACTAAATCTTAGCTGCGATTTTGACTGTTTGCTGAGAACTGTGAGTCTTCCTCATTAATCATCTAACTCAGGTGTAGGTTTGAGGACTCTGGCACAGGTACTGATTTGAAATTGTCTTTGTTGGCTGAATGACAATATCTCATTTTATTCATTATTTTATATTTTTATAATAATCCTTTGAAGAAGCTGTGGACCAGTTACTAACTCCTATTTCGGATATGGATGAATTTCAGAAGAGTTGAGTACATTGATATTAATTGACTGAGAACTAGTTTACTAATTATTATACTGTTATTACTTTTACTCTGGTATAATTATTATAGTCTGGTATTCTTGATTTTCAGCCTTTTATTTACTTGGGTTAACCAAGCATTTTTTAACTGAATAAACTTGTACTTGATATTTAACTTTTTTGGAGATGAAACACAGCAATTTTTTTCCTGATAAATATTATCATAATCATATTTCATGTGATTATGAACATTTTCAGGCAAAAACATTTTTCTCTCTTGTAAGCACAGTGAGCCATACTCAGAATCCTATTTGCTGAAATGCTGTGACCAGTATGAGATCACTCATTGAAGAAGAGTTGAACTACAGTGTCATGATGACTGATTCCCTAACACTAAAATATTTAGGAATTGGTATTTTAAATTAGCACATGGAGTTCTTTTATTTTTGGAAGGATTTTTATAGGACGCCTAAAGTGGTTGAACCAGATAATCCCTGAAAGTGTCTAGTTTTATTCTTCTTTGTTTTATCTGTGACTTATCTTAACATAGTAGGCAAGTTCAACCTTCTTATCATTTGAATAGAATCTTTTTCACTTTAAAATATCAATTCAAACTCTTGCTTGAGTGCTTTTGACCCACTAGGAAATAATTATTCTTGAATTTTCATGATGCTAGCGTATATTATTAACACCTCTTTACCTGTGTTTTACTAAGGGAACAACTTGCAGATTTGGGTTTCTACCTTGATGACTGATAACTTCTAGACTTTATTGAGATTTAAATGTGTGCTGAATGTCATAATATTCTTAGCATTAATTTATGTGATTATATGAGTTACCATAGTTATTTGAACTGAATTTTGGAATTTTCTCTAGTCCAAAAATTTGGCAGAGAAATATCAAATCTGGCTTGTATTTCCCTCCTTTGGTTTTATTTTGAATTGTAGAAGAAATCTCAGAAAGTTTCAAATTATTCTGTAATTTTGTATCAGTGATTTTAGTGTCTTTTAATTTAGGCTAGGTTATTTACTTTAAGGGGGAAACCAGAGATACTTTAGTCTTTTTAGAGTGTATTCACATATATTATCTCAGATTGTCTCCATTCTGCGTGTTTTTCACCATTACTTTTAATACCACTATCCAGCTGTTTTCATTCAACTTTGGTGAGATCATGCCATTGCTTCTTTAAATCTGTATCTATAATCAGGGCATATGCTTATATCTTATCTGCATTCTTGTGCAAAGATCGTTTGAGATTATTTATTTATGTTTCTTTAAGCTCTCTCTTTCTATACCTTTACCTATATTTTTCTACAGTCTACCATGCCTTCTTCCTGCGATTCCTCTATCAAATTATTTTTGTATCTTTTTTTACAGTATCGTTGATATAAAATCTTATGAAGGTTTCACATAAGCAACATTGTTGTTACAACATTCACCCATATAATCAAGTTCCCCCCTACCATACCCCATTACAGTCACTGTCCATTACTAGAGTAAGATGCTATTGAGTCACTACTTGTCTTCTCTATGCTCTACTGCCTTCCCCGTGCCCCCACCCATCCCTGCTATATTATGTGTGCTAATCATAATACCCCTTAATCCCCTTCTCCCTCCCTTCTCACCCACCCTCCCCAGTACCTTCCTTTTTGGTAACTGTTAGTCCATTCTTGGGTTTGTGAGTCTGCTGCTGTTTTTTTCCTTCAGTTTTTGCTTTCTTATGGTCCACAGATGGGACTTGTCCTTCTGGCTTATTTCACTGTGCATAATACCTTGTAGCTCCATCCATGTTGTTGCAAATGGTAGGATTTGTTTTCTTCTTATGGCTGAATAATATTCCATTGTGTATGTCTACCAAATCTTCTTTATCCATTCATCTACTTAGGTTGCTTCCATTTCTTGGCTGTTGTAAATAGTGCTGCAATAAACATAGGGGTGCATATGTCTTTTTGAATCTGAGATCTTGTTTCCTTTGAGTAATATCCTAGGAGGGGAATAGCTGGGTCAAATGGTATTTCTATTTTTAGTTTTTTGAGGAACCTCCATATTGCTTTCCACAATTGTTGAACTAATTTACATTCCCACCAGCAATGTAGGAGGGTTCCCCTTTCTCCGCATCCTCGCCAACATTAGTTGTTGTTTGTCTTTTGGATGGTAGCCATCCTTACTGGTGTGAGATGATATCTCATTGTAGTTTTAATTTGTATTTCCCTGCTAATTAGCGATGTGGAGCATCTTTTCATGTGTCTGTTGGCCATCTGCATTTCTTCTTTGGAGAAGTGCTGTTCATATCCTCCGCCCATTTTTTAATAGGGTTATTTCTTTTGGGGTGTTGAGGCATATGAATTCTTTATATACTTTGGATGTTAATCCCTTGTTGGGTATGTCATTTACAAATAGATTCTCCTGTACTGTAGGATGTCTTTTTCTTCTGCTGATGGTGTCCTTTGCTGTACAGAAGCTTTTTAGCATGATGTAGTTCCATTTTTAGCATGATGTAGTCCATTTTTTATTTTGTTTCCCCTGCCCAAGGAGATGCGTTCAGGAAAAAGTTGCTTATGTTTATACTCAACAGATTTTTGCCTATGTTTTCTTCTAAGAGTTTTATGGTTTTGTGACTTACATTCAGGTCTTTGATCCATTTTGAGTTTACTTTTGTGTATGGGGTTAGACAATAATCCAGTTTCATTCTCTTGCATGTAGCTGTCCAGTTTTGCCAACACCAGTTGTTGAAGAGGCTGTCATTTCCTCAGTATATATGCATGGCTCCTTTATCATATATTAATTGACCATATATGCTTGGGTTTATATCTGGGCTCTCTAGTCTGTTCGATTGGTCTATGAATCTGTTCTTGTGCCTGTGTCAAATTGTCTTGATTACTGTGGCTTTTTAGTGGAGCTGGAAGCTGGGGAGCATAATCCTTCCTGCTTTATTCTTCCTTCTCAGGATTGCTTTGGCTATTTGGGGTCTTTTGTGGTTCCATATGAATTTTAGAACTATTTGCTCTAGTTTGTTGAAGAATGCTGTTGGTATTTTGATAGGGATTGCATTGAATCTGTACATTACTTTAGGCAGAATGGCCATTTTGACTATTAATTCTTCCTGTCCATGAGCACGGGATGTGTTTCCATTTATTGGTATCTTCTTTAATTTCTCTTTGGAGTGTCCTGTAGTTTTCAGGGTATAGGTTTTTCACTTCCTTGGTTAGGTTTATTGCTAGGTATTTTATTCTTTTTGATGCAATTGTGAATGGAAATGTTTTCCTAATTTCTCTTTCTGCTAGTTCATTATTACTGTACAGGAATGCAACAGATTTCTGTGTGTTAATTTTGTATCCTGCAACTTTGCTGAATTCAGATATTAGATCTAGCAGTTCTGGAGTGGATTCTTTAGGGTTTTTTATGTACAATATCATGTCATCTGCAAACAGGGGCAGTTTAACTTCTTCTTTACCAATATGAATGCACTTTATTTCTTTGTGTTGTCTGATTGCCATGATGAGGCCTCCAGAACTATGTTGAATAAAAGTGAAAAGAGTGGAGGCCCTCTTGTCCCCTCCTGGCCTAAGCCATGAGCTCTGTCCTCTGGCTTTCTCTCTAAATAAAAGCCTCTGCCTTGTTCTCCTACCTTGACTGTTTGCGAAGTTCATTCTTCAGCTCTGTGAACAAGAATCCCAGTGTCATTTTGGGCGTTCATCCAGGATAACTTCAGAGCCTGCTTCTTTAGGCTGCCCTGGCTTTGAGTGAGGCAGGGGACGTTCCTAATTCTCTCTAACTTTATCAGTTTCATAGAACCTGATGCCCACCACTGCAAGCCATAAAACTGCAAATAGTAATAGAAATGGAACCCGGAATAGAAGTGCCAATCTTCTGAGGCCCTCTCAACTGACCAGTGATGGAGACCTAAGTGCACCCCTTACAGTGCCCCTCTCAGCATGAAGCAGCCAGAGCAGTCATCGCCCCTTTTCCCTAGCAGCAGCTAGGGTCTCCATCTGTAGAAGGGGAAATGAGACAGGGACCGTGAGCTTAGAGAGAATAGGGTGAGGGCCTCCAGAAAAAGCAAGGCAGGATATTTGCAATCTACATGCAAGGAAACCCCCTACCAAAACTCTGTGTTAAAAATTAAGCTCTAGAGTCATTCTTCAGTGAGATCAGTTAAAGCTCAATAGGCCAGGAGCAACTTGACCTGGAATATTCGAGTGTTCTGCAAATAAAGAAGGGTATCTCAGCATAACCCGTGACTTCACTATAAACAGCCCTAGCAAACAGACAACAACCCAGCCCACCTTAGGGACAGGGCAGGTGGTACAAGTCCACACCCTAAGCCCTCTCTTCACATTATTAAAGTGTATGTGGCATGGGACACATCCTTCCTGCTCTAATAGATTATCCCGGAAATAGTCATGAAAGATTTCTCCGAGCTCTGGCATCTGATTGTGACGACAACTTGAAACTTTTAGATTCCACCTCTGTTGTAATTGCAGCTGCATTCATCCTGCCAGTTCCTGGACTTGGTGGAATGCAAAATGAAATATCTAAGTTAGCCTGTGTGTACAGTAAGACAACAAATTTAACTGCTTCCATATTATCTGAACTCAATCAAGGATTGGGGGATGTGCAAGTAGCTGTTCTCCAGAATTGTGCTACTGTAGACTATATGCTGTTAAAAGAACATATGGGATCTGAACAATTTCCAGGAATGTGTTGTTTTAAGTTGTCTGATTTTTCTCAAACTATTCAAAATCAATTAGACAAAATTCATCATATTATTATTAAGTTTTCACAAATGCCTGGGTTGCCTAACTGAAAACCAACTGATATGGTTGGTAATTGTAGGTCTGCTTTTTTATGTATCTGTATTCCTGTTCTGTTAGTTTGTTAAAATCTATACATACTGCCGTTACTCTACAAGAAGTTATGTCAAAGAAATAATCAATCTTCTCATGTTTTCTTCCTTTGCTACTTGTATAGCTTTTCTTTTTCCTTCCTAAACACAGACCTTTACTAAAATTTGTGCCTCATACTTAAAATGTCCATGTATCATAATCCTTGCAGCTGGTAAAGATACCTGAAGACAAGTGCTGGGCATAGAAGCCACAGGGCATAAATCTGCGAAGAAGTAAAAAGCTAACCTTTTCAAAGAATATTGCTTCGCTCTCACTTACCAACTTTACATCTCCCTTCATGGTCCCAGAAGATGGCTCGTTAGCCAGAGACGGGTAAGATTCCTCAAGAGAGGAACAACCTAAGACAGGCACAGTTGCAGAGGGCCCATCAGGTGAGAAATTGGGGGTCAACAGAGGTGAGGCTTAGAACCTCACCCCTCCAGTTTTGAGAGAAATCTTGTGCACCCATGGCTGTTTTGTCACCCTTCTCTAGCTTGGATCAATACCTAGTCTATAGGCACAGACCTGACCGCCTACACTTGCCTTCCTACTGCACTAAACTCTACTTTCCATCTTTATTTTACATCACGAGATTTAAAAGATGGATTATATTTTATGAAAAGGTAAACTGTGTTGAAAAGCCTTCTATTAGAAACTGTAATCTTTATTATGTCTACCTACTACTTAAAAATTTTATTAAGAAAATAAGGGGAAAATGTGGGAGTAATATAGAAATCAAGTATAGAAATCAAATGTACAATCATATATGACTTTATTGTTTTTTCTGTGATTCCTGATACATGATCAAGCACAGAACAAACAAGACCAAAACTGTTTCTGTGACCTAACTGCCCTTGCTATTGTTTCAATACCATGTATGACATTGTGCCCCAGGAGACTGGAGACTGCCGAAATGTAAGTTTAGAGTTTAGTTAATGATTGTGTATTAAGTCCCCGACACAGAATTCTATTGTTGTTAACATTTATTTGCTCAATAAATACAAAGGGTGCCCTTTCAGCACCACTCTTGCACTGTTAAAAAAAAAAAAAAGTGGAAAGAGTACGCATCCTTGTCTTGTTCCCAATCTTAAAGGAAAGGCTTTCAGCTTCTTGCTGTTAAGTATACTGTTGGCTGTGGGTTTATCATATATGGCCTTTATTATGTTGAGGTACTTGCCCTCTATGCCCATTTTGTTGAGAGAGTTTTTATCATGAATGGATGTTGAATTTTGTCAAATGCTTTTTCAGCAACTGTGGAGATGATTATGTGGTTTTTGTCCTTCTTTTTGTTGATGTGGTGGATAATGTTGATGGATTTTCAAATATTGTACCATCCTTGCATCCCTGGAATAAATCCCACTTAATCATGATGGATGATCTTTTTTGGTGTATATTTAAATTCAGTTTGCTAGTATATGTTGAGTATTTTTGCATCTATGTTCAACAGGGATATTGGTCTGTAATTGTCTTTTTTTGTGGTGTCTTTGCCTGGTTTTGGTATTAGAGTGATGCTGGCCTCATTGAATGAGTTTAGAAGTATTCCCTCTTCTGCATTTTGGGAAACTTTAAGGAGGATGGGTATTAGGTCTTCACTAGCTGTTTGATAAAATTCAGCAGTGAAGCCATCTGGTCCAGGGGTTTTGTTCTTAGGTAGTTTTTTGATTACCTATTCAATTTTGTTGCTGGTAATTGGTCTGTTTAGATTATCTGTTTCTGAGTCAGCCTTGGAAGGTTGTATTTTTCTAGGAAGTTGTCCATCTCTTCCAGGTTATCCAGTTTGTTAGCATATAATTTTTCATAGTGTTCTCTAATAATTCTTTGTATTTCTGTGGTGTCCATAGTGCCCATTCTTATTTCTGATTCTGTTTATGTGTGTAGGCTCTTTTTTTTCTTGATAAGTCTGGCTAGGGATTTATCTATTTTGTTTATTTTCTCAAAGAACCAGCTCTTGCTTTCATTGATTCTATTGTTTTATTCTTCTTGATTTTACTTATTCATGCTCTAATCTTTATTATGTCCCTCCTTCTACTGACTTTGGCCCTCAATTGTTCTTCTTTTTCTAGTTTCGTTAATTGTGAGTTTACACTGTTCATATGAGATTGTTCTTCTTTCCTGAGGTAGGCCTGTATTGCAATATACTTCCCTCTTAGCATGGCCTTCACTGCATCGCACATATTGTGTGGTGTTGAATTATTGTTGTCATTTGTCTCCATATATTGCTTGATCTCTGTTTTTATTCGGTCATTAATCCATTGGTTGTTTAGGAGCATGTTGTGAAGTCTCCATGTGTTTGTGGGATTTTTTGTTTTCTTTGCATAATTTATTTCTAGTTTCATACCTTTATGGTCTGAGAAGCTGTTTGGTTCAATTACAACCTTTTTGAATTTACAGAGGCTCTTTTTGTGCCCAATATATGATCTATTCTTGAAAATGTTCCATGTGCACTTGAGAAGAATGTGTATTCTGCTGCTTTTGGGTGTAGAGTTCTGTAGATGTCTGTTAGGTCCATCTGTTCTAATGTGTTGTTCAGTGCCTCTGTCTCCTTACTAATTTTCTATCTGGTTGATATGTCCTTTGGAATGAGTGGAGTGTCGAAGTCTCCTGGAATGAATGCATTGCATTCTATTTCCCCTTTCAAGTCAGTTAATATTTGTTTCACATATGCACATGCTCCTGTGTTGGGCGTATAGATATTTATAATGATTATATCTTCTTGTTAGATTGACCCCTTTATCATTATGTAATGTCGTTCTTTGACTCTTGTGACTTTCTTTGTTTTGAAGTCTATTTTCTCTGATACAAGTACTGCAACTCCTGCTTTTTTCTCCCAGTTAGTTGCATGAAATACCTTTTTCCATCCCTTCACTTTTAGTCTGTGTATGTCTTTGGGTTTAAAGTGACTCTCTTGTAGGCAGCATATAGATGGGTCTTGCTTTTTTATCCATTCAGTGACTCTGTGTCTTTTGCTTGGTGCATTCAGTCCATTTACATTTAGGTGATTATTGATAGGTGTGTACTTACTGCCATTGTAGGCTTTAGATTTGTGGTTACCAAAGGTTTGAGGTTAACTTCCTTACTATCTAAGCATCTAACTTAACTCACTTAATATGCTATTACAAACACAGTCTAAAGGTTCTTTTTTTTTTTTGTCTCCTCCTTTTTCTTCATCCTCCATTCTTTTTATATTAGGTAGCATATTCTGTACTCTTTGTCTCTCCCTTGACTGACTTTGTGGATAGTTGATTTTGTTTTGCATTTACTTAGTAATTAATTGTTCTACTTTCTTTACTGTGGTTTTATTACCACTGGTGACAGCTATTTAGCCTTGGTAACCCTTCCTTATATAACACTCCCTCCAAAATACACTGTAGAGATGCTTTGTGGGAGGTAAATTCTCTCAGCTTTTGCTTATCTGAAAATTGTTTAATCCTTCCTTCAAATTAAATGATAATCTTTCCAGGTAGAGTATTTTTGGTTCAACACCCTTCTGCTTCATTGCATTAATTATATCATGCCACTCCCTTCTGGCCTGTAAGGTTTCTGCTGAGAAGTGTGATGATTGCCTGATGGGTTTTCCTTTGTATGTGATCTTATTTCTGTCTCTAGCTGCTTCTAATAGTCTGTCCATATCCTTGATCTTTGCCATTTTAATTAGTATATCTTGGTGTTGTCTTCCTTGGGTCCCTTTTGTTGGGAAATCTGTGCACCTCCATGTCCTGAGAGACTATCTCCTTCCCCAGATTGGGGAATTTTTTAGCAATTACCTCCCCAAAAACACTTCCTATCCCTTTTCTCACTCTTCTTCTGTTACCCTGTAATACAAATATTGTTCTGTTTGGATTGGTCACACATTTCTCTCAATATTCTTTCATTCTTGGCAATTCTTTTTTCTCTCTGTGCCTCAACTTCTTTGTATTCCTTTTCTCTAGTTTCTATTTCATTTATCATCTCCACTGTATCTAATCTGCTTTTAAAACCCTCCTTTGTTTTCCTTAATGATTGAATCTCCAACCAGGATTCGTTCCTCAGTTCTTGAACATTTTTCTGTACCTCAATGAGCGTGTTTGTGATTTTTATTTTCAAATCGCTTTCAGGAAGATTGATGAAATTGGTTTCATTTGACTCTTTTTCTGGTGTATGTAGGATTTTGCTTTGAACCCGGTTCCTTTGATGTTTCATATTTGTATGTGGCATCCTCCAGTTACCAGAAGCTCTACTCTCTGGGGCTGCTCAGCCCCTGGAGCAATTTTGGGACTCACAGGGGAGCAGTGCTGGTGCTTGGGGTGAGGAAATAGCTGTTTCCTGCTTCCGGCTGTTATGCCTGTCTCCACTGCCAGAACCAGCAGACCGAACACACAGATGTAAGCCTGTATGGTTTGTGATTGTAGCTGCTATCGGTGGGGCTTCCCCTGGGTGGCCTGATTAGTTGCATTAATTATATTTTGTATTGTATGCGGTTTTAGGAGGAGGTCTGATGGTAGGGCTGGGGTGCCAGTTTGTGAGCCAGGGGCGTGCTGTCCGGGACGAAGGTACATAAGGCTGTGTATCACAGTGGGGTTCTTGGAGCTGCATATCCAGCCAGGGGGATGGAGTGCCTGAGGTTCCTGAAAGTTCCCAACCTGCTGGGCAGAGTGCATCTGGACAATTTTGTCTACATGTCCTTTCTCCTCAGCAGTAAGCTCTGTGCAAACCTTGCTTCTTTAGCGGCCCTCTTGCTGTTTGGAAGTCTCTCAGACTGCCCACCTTTCTTTTGAACCAGAGCAGCTGAATATGGATCCCTGTTTTCCACAAGTGGCTGAAATCTCTGTCTCTCCAGGTATTCTGCCTGTCTTAGCTTTCCAACTCCATTAATCACCAGAGCACCAAGCAATTTAGGTTTGTGCTCCCAGAGCAGATCTCCAGGGCTAGGTGTTCAGTAGTCCCAGGCCTCCACTCCCCGCCTGCTCCGTTTCTTTTCCTCCCACCGGTGAGTTGGGGTGGGGAAAGGGATTGTGTCCCTCCATATCATGGTTTTGTTATGTTACCCTGTTCTGTGCGGTCTGTTCTTTTCTCCAGGTGTATGCTTGGCGCAGTTTTCTTTCCTGTTGCTCTTTCAGGATTAGTTGCATTAATTATACTTTTGTATTATATGCAGTTTTAGGAGGAGGCCTCTGTCTCACCTCTCACTCTGCCATCTTTAATCCTCCCCTGCCCACCTGTTTTTTAATTAAAATTTTATTAGAATCCAGTCATGCCTTTAATTTACATATAATCTATGGCTGCTTTCATGCTACAGTGGCAGGATTGAGTAGTTGCTGCAGGGGCTTTATTGCCCACAAACCTAAAATATTTACTGTCTGACCTTTAATAATAGTTTGCTGACCCCTAGATTAGAACATTGCAGATAATTTTAAAGATTCAGAAATTAATTTTGTAACCAAATCAACATCTTTGTAAACTTTTAAGCATTCATTTTTCTCTTTGTTGTCATTTGTAGTACCGTTCTTCCTCTGGCTCCTAGTAGAAAGCATCCATCAACCCATTCTACATATTTGAGCAACTTTTATGTGCAATATACTGAGGATACAATGATCAAGACAGCTACAGTTTCTGTTTTAGTGTTGCTTATATTCCAATAAGGCAGATATAGTTGAAATATTTCACCAAATCATTATCTTCAGTTGACAAGTAGGGAAAGTACTACAGAGGAGAATTACAAAGTGTGTAAGTATATTGTTGGAAAAGTAAGGCTTTTTCAGGAAAAGATATTTTAGGCAAAGCTGGTATAGAAATATGTATGCAAAAAGGGTATATATCATTGGGAGAACATTAGATGTTATAGTAAATGGCATATGGGAAGACCTTGAGGCAGGAAGGGATTACAGAGTGCTTAAGGAACTAAGAGAAAGCCAGTATAGCCTGAGCACTGACACAGAGCTAAGGAGTGGCAGGAGAGGAGAATATTAGTATAGAGCTTTTATGGATCTCAGTGGATTTGGATCTTTGTCCTAGAAATCAAAGGGAAGCTATTGGAGGATTTTTAAGCTGGAAAGGGACATAATTTGATTTACATTTTAAAAATGCTTTGTATGAAGATTGAATTAGAAGGGAACTAGACAGGATGCTAGAAGCTACTGTTCCAGTGACGGGTGGTAGCTTTGGCTAATGTGGCAGAGTGGAGATCTAGAGGGGTGGGCATTTTGAAAAGAGGTTTAGAGGGTATAATTGACAAAATTCCATTATTCATTGACTGTAGGGGAGAAAAGCATCACCTCCTCACTTTCAGAAGTTATGACTAATATTATTGCTTCCATTCATTCTGCCAAAACCATCCTAAATTGCTGGCTTGACTTGTTATTTATTTTCCTGTTAGTTTTCCCATTCCTTGTAATGTCAAATCTAAACTCTTTTGATTGGCTAATCATGGTCTGTTTATCACTTAGACTGGTCTACCTAGTCACTTTTAATTTACAGTTCCTCCTGTATGTCTTGAATATGTATAGTTGATATTTCATTATCCCTGTCATCATTGTTTTTAGATTTCTGGCACTAAGGGCTCAATACATACTTGTTAAAATGGGAACCATGACGACATGCCATTAATTCAAAATAAGTAGAAACATTTATATTAAAGGTACTGTTTAATACTGTTTAAATATTTTTCCATGTGCATTATGACATAATCTGTTTACAAAGTAAGTTTCTAAGATACTACATGTCATAATGGCAAGCTGCAAGTAACTAAAAATGTGACATTAGTATACATGTGATAGTGGAGGGACAGCTTGCAGAAAGTTGAGACTGTCCTAATATAGATAAATGAAAATCTCAAACTGATACTGATACTTCCAGCCACATTGTGATACAGAATATAAAACTTGAATACAGATAAGGGATCTAATCCATCTCAGTTATTTTATAGGTAAGGGGACAGAATGAGATGAGGAAATTAAATTTTTCTTAATTTGTATTATCTTTTTACCAAGCTAGTTAATCTTTCATGTGCATTTTAATTTTTAGT
Source organism: Manis javanica (assembly GCF_040802235.1). Lineage (NCBI taxonomy): Eukaryota > Metazoa > Chordata > Mammalia > Pholidota > Manidae > Manis > Manis javanica. Next base: position 70,139,617 of record NC_133162.1, read on the forward strand.
ATAGTTTCTTTTTGGCCTGTAAATATAACCTCTATATTTGAAAAAAAAAAGGATAAAGTTTATGAAATACAGCTGTGACCCTTTAAACATATATTTTTCTTTATATTGTTTCTTGTAGAGTAAGTGTATTACAATATGAAATTCAATTCACTAATTATTTACTGAGCTTCTGCTATGTCCCAGGCATATCATTAGGTATTGAAGATGCTAACATGGATAAGGCTGTCTTTGTCCTTAATGAATTCAAAGTTCAGTGTGATATATAGGTAGATATATTACAAATAGATTATTGTAGTATAGTTTTACAAGTGATATGCATGCTATGATTAGTATGCATGTGTTCTCAAAATAACAGAAGGGATGTGTGTGTGTGTGTGTGTATGCAGGTTTCAAAGAGGAAGTAACATCTAAATTGAGTTTGAAATAATTAATGCAAAGCTGACCAATTGGCCAAGGAAAAGAGAGTGTGAGCATTTTAGGCATAGGGAACAGCATGTGCAATGGCAGGGAGGTATCACAAGATCATGATGTGCCAGAGGAATATCAGTGTTACTAAGAGTGTAAAGTGACATGGAAAGTAGCTAGGGACAAAGCTAGGGGAAAGAAAGAAAAATCTTGTATATCAAACTAGAAAGACAAATGATGTTTACAAATCAGATTTTTAAAAGAGTATAAAAGATAAAATTTAAATACTGTATCAAAATCTGTATTTCACATCTTCATACTTCACTTCCTGTCAGTGTATATTTTTCTTATAAAAAATTGTTAGATAATCTAAACTTCTGGGTCAAAGCCTGTTGTTACAGAGAAAAAGTTAGTGAATTTAAAAGAAATTTGTTAAAAAAATAGTAATTTGTTCATCACCAAGTCCTTTTTACCTAGCATAGTACCTGTCACAGAGTAGATGAATATTTAGTAATATTTATGAAGATAATACTGAATTCTGTGAGTTAGATCAGATATAAGCTAGTTATGGTTAATGAAGACAGTGAGGCTGACAAGTTAAATGCCTTTCATAATTGTATAAATTTTAGGAGTTGAGGTTGATCTTCTAGCCTGAATGAATAAATATTTTCTAACTCATGCTTCTGTTTATTATCCTGTGGTGATTAGAACAAAAGCCAGAATGTATTGCCTTTAGTCTCTTGAATTTTTAGTGACATTAGGTGGTATTCCTCAGGTCCTTCTATCCTTTTCCTGGTTTTAGGAATCAGGTAGCTTGTATTTGCAAGAAGCTGTCAGTTTGGGTAGCTTAAGTTGGATTGTATGGAGGCACAGATGGAAAGTTGGTTCTTGGAAACTTTCTAACTTTTAATATATGATGACATAGAAAATGGCATTTTAGACCAACCATTGTGAAGCCCTCATTTGAGTCTTAGCTGTATAATTAGTGTTTCATATGACATAGCCTACTAACTAGTGTTCTTCACTCATATAAGATTGCATCAAGTGATCATATCAAGACTTTTCCCAGCTCTAAAATTCAACTTTTTCCTTCTCTGGATTTTGTGGTTCCTTTTCTTGTTTTTGGTGCTGGAAAAAATGGGGATATTTTGAAAATTTCCTCTGAAATTTTTTAATTTCCTAAATATATCAATTCATTTTGAGATCCTCCTTTATTAGTGGTTAAAAGGGTTTCTGGCTGACCTGAAAAGGACATATGAGACTGTTTTTAACTGTCCGCAAGGTGGGATATATGATATCTATAACTTGATTTCTTTTTTTTTTTTTAGTTTTTTGTTTCAAAATAAGTTTAGATTTACAGAAAATTTAAAAAATTAAAACTATGAGATTTTAAAAATAAAACATTTTTATATACTCTTTAGTCATTATCTCCTAATTTTAACATACAACCATTGAACAATTGCCAAAATCAGGAAATTAAGTTTGATATAATACTAACCTTAGACCATATTTGAATTTTTGTAGACCTTATTTGAATTTGACAGTTTTCACACTAATGCCTTATTTGGTCCAGAATCTAACCTAGGACCCCACTTTGTATTTGGTTGTCCTGTGTCCTTGTATCCTTAGGCTTCTCCAGTCTGACAGTTCTCAGTCTTTCTTGTTCTTTCATAATCTTGACATATTTGAAGAGTACTGACCAATTGTTTCATAGAATAATCTTCAGTGAAGGTTTGTATGGTGTTTTTCATGATTGGATTATGATTCTGCATTTTTGGCAAGAATACTGCAGAGGTGATGTGCCCATTTCAGTACATCATATCAGCAAGTTCATGATTTCAATATATGTTCTTATTCATAAGTTAACTTTGATCTCTTGACTAAGGCAGTTACTGCAAAGTTATTCTTTTTTCCCTTTATTAAGTATCTTAGGAACAGATACTTTCACTATGGAAACATTCTATTTTTTTACAGTTTTGTCCATTAATTTTAGCATCTGTTAATGCCTTATTAATTGGAATTCCTACTATATGAAAGAATCTCTCTTCTTATTTAATTATTTTAAATGATTGATTTATATCAGTATAGGCTCATGGGTGGTATGTATATATTTTATTCTTCATGTATAATCCATTATTATCATCATTTATTTTGTTCAAAGTATTCCAAATTTTGGCCATTGAGAGCTCCCATCTGGTTGATTTCTGTGTCTTTCTGACATGCTCCCTTTGTTTTTTGAGCACTCCCTCACTTTCTGGCAGTACAAGATGTTTCAGGCTAATCTTTTATTTTCCCTGTCCCTGATCTCCAAGGAAGAATTTTATTAAAAATTAGCATCTGGGGCTAGGTTCGCTTGTTGCTAATGGGGTATGTTGCTTTTAGGCATTGTAACAGACAGAGCTAACAATTGGATGTATACACACACATCTATATTTATTTCTGTATCCATCTGTTAATATTTTAAAGACCAAGAGTTCATACCAATACCTTTGCTTCCATTCTAATACCATAGAATTCATTCTAGCCTTTCCCTTTTCCTTAGTTTTAACTCTTTTCTCAGAAAGTGAGAAACTTGGCTTTCCTTAATCATAATATATTCACTCACATGTACAATCCTAGTGTATATTATATGTAAACACACACATATACACACATACAATTTCAGAACTGCTAAACCATACCCTATGAAAAATAAATTAACTTGCAGTATTTGTTTACTATTCTCTTTTAACTTGAGTTTTACAATGTCCAGTCAAAAATAGTGTTCTTCAGTTAATAACAGTAACAGTCAGTACTGTTAGTTTGTTCTTTCAGTTTTCATCCCCTTCAGTGTCGTTATGTTACTCAGTTGTAATTCCATACATTCATTTGTTACTGTTTTTATTTCCTTTTGAGATCCCGCTCCACATCAGGGTTCATTTACATTATTTACTTCACATTACTTCATAGAGATCTTCCTCATTGTTTTTTACTACTGTATATTATATTTCTTCATTTTGTAGATATACATTGTTTATTCAGTTGTTCTCCTGAAGATGGATATTAAGCTCATTTCCAATGTTATTAATTATAAACTGCTGCAATGACTATCCTAATACATATTTTCATAATTTAAGTAAAGGAAGGCATCTGTCACCTTACCTATGTCCCATACCAATTCCTATTCAATTCAGTTTAGAAATCTCTGTATATGAAAGTGCTAGTCAGTATTACAATATCGTGGTTGTTACTCCTGATAGCCTGTTTTCCTAGGAACCTTCTACTCCTATCCAAAAACTTACTGGCAAATCTTAAATGCTATAATTACTAAATTATGGGGTTACTGTAATATAAATTTCATCTCATGAGACTTCCATTACTACCACCTTTCCCCCCCAAAATATATAGTGTCTTTAAGATGCAAATTCTTATGCAAATTGTATTGAAATGAAAAGAAATGCTTTTTACTATATCTGAAACTTCACTTGATGTAACATGCAGTAAGTCTGATGCTCAGCTAAAATGGGTACTCACTGATGCACTGTAACTTGGGTGGTTTAGGACAGAATTGAATCTAAAAGAAGGAAATGCAGGCTACTGAAGGAATTGGGGCTCTTAAGTATATTCATTTTCCCATCATACAACAAGAGGACTATACTGAATTACTCATGCACTTGGCATCTTGATTTATTGAACGTTATGATTTTGTTAAATCAACATTTGTTAAGTAGAGCCCCCACAGTACTCAATGGTGAGTCAGAAGACCAAAAGATGGCAGAAATTGAAATAGAGAAGTTTACTGCTTATAGGTCTTGGAGGATATGCACCACATGGCTCAAGGGGCCACATGAGGAGGTAAAGGTAGGGTACAGGCAGAAAGAGTGACAGGACTCTTGGGGGTCTGTGTGTGGAGTGCCTTTGGAGTTCCTGGGCCAGGGCTGGATTGGTCAATTCTGACCATAAAGGGCAGGGATTTTGGTAAGCAGCATGGGAGTTTTGGCTAAGGGATACATAAGGGGAAAGTGCTGGAGGCACAGAACTTATATGTACTTGTGACTGTGGGCTGTTTATCTAGAGTTTGTGCTTGCATAAGGGGTTAGTATCAGTTTTAAGACCCTTGCAGGCTGCTTGGCCAAAAAAAAGGATGCCAAGGCAGTAATCCCTTGGAGTAGCTTAGCTAATATCTTAACAAACATACATGCCAATTTTTTTTCAGATATGATTATTCGTTTGATTTTTATACTTGATTTATATGTGAATCCCACATTTCTCCCTTATTATTATTATTATATTTTTTAATAAAATGCTGAAGTGGTACGTAGATGCAAGGCATAAGTTAGTGCTGTAAGAAGGCAAGTGTAGATGATCAGATGTTGATGTTGAAGTTCTTCTTCATATCGTATCTTAATTCGTTTTCTGGGTAGCCAAATTAGGCTTTGATCCTCTGTATAAACACAAACAAACCCTTTGCCGACACTTTGATATGACCTTTATACCATTGTGAAGAACCTATGGGAGATCACCACACAGGAACTGCTTTTTTTTTTTTTAAGAGAAAGGAATATTATCAGAAAAATGTACTTCCATATCTGATCATCTGATACCCTTTAAAAGATCAAAATTAAGGACATGTAAAGCATGCATTAATCGGTGATTTACAGTTAGTTTTATCCTATCAGGGAGTAATCCCCCTTTTCTTTATTTCTTTTTTTTTATCATTAATCTACACTTACATGAAGAATATTATGTTCACTAGGCTCACCCCTATACCAGGTCCCCTCTATAAACCCCTTTACAGTCACTGTCCATCAGCATAGCAAAATGTTGTAGAATCACTGCTTGTCTTCTATGTGTTGTACAGCCCTCCCCTTTCTCCCTCCCCCACCATGCATGCTAATCTTAATACCACCCTTCTTCTTCCCCCCCCTTATCCCTCCCTACTCACCCATCCTCCCCAGTCCCTTTCCCTTTGGTACCTGTTAGTCCATTCTTGGGTTCTATGATTCTGCTGCTGTTTTGTTCCTTCAGTTTTTCCTTTGTTCTTATACTCCACAGATGAGTGAAATTATTTGGTATTTCTCTTTCTCTGCTAGGCTTATTTCACTGAGCATAATACCCTCTAGCTCCATCCATATTGTTGCAAATGGTAGGTTTTGTTTTCTTCTTATGGCTGAATAATATTCCATTGTGTATATGTACCACATCTTCTTTATCCATTCATCTACTGATGGACACTTAGGTTGCTTCCAATTCTTGGCTATTGTAAATAGTGCTGTGCTAAACATAGGGGTGCATCTGTCTTTTTCAAACTGGAGTGCTGCATTCTTAGGGTAAATTCCTAGGAGTGGAATTCCTGGGTCAAATGATAAGTCTATTTTGAGCATTTTGAGGAACCTCCATACTGCTTTCCACAATGGTTGAACTAACTTACATTCCCACCAGCAGTGTAGGAAGGTTCCCCTTTCTCCACAACCTCACCAACATTTGTTGTTGTTTGTCTTTTGGATGGTAGCCATCCTTACTGGTGTGAGGTGATATCTCATTGTAGTTTTAATTTGCATTTCTCTGATAACTAGCATTGTGGAGCATCTTTTCATGTGTCTGTTGGCCATCTGAATTTCTTTTTTGGAGAACTGTCTGTTCAGTTCCTCTGCCCATTATTTAATTTCATTCTCTTACATGTAGGTGTCCAGTTTTGCCAGCATCATCTGTTGAAGAGACTGTCATTTCCCCATTGTATGTCCACGGCTCCTTTATCAAATATTAATTGACCATATATATTTGGGTTAATGTCTGGAATCTCTAATCTGTTCTACTGGTCTGTGGATCTGTTCTTGTGCCAGTACCAAATTGTTTTTGTAGTAGAGCTTGAACGTGGGGGGTGAGATCCCCCCTATTTTATTCTTCTTTCTCACGATAGCTTTGGCTATTTGGTGTTCGGTGTTTTGTTCTGTGCTCTTTTTAGGAGTGCTCCCATCTAGAGCAGTCCCTGTAAGATGCCCTGTAGAGGTGGTTTGTGGGAGGCAAATTCCCTCAACTTTTGCTTGTCTGGGAATTGTTTAATCCCTCCTTCATTTTTAAATGATAATCATGCTGGATACAGTATCCTTGGTTCAAGGCCCTTCTGTTTCATTGCATTAAATATATCATGCCATTCTCTTCTGGCCTGTAAAGTTTCTGTTGAGAAGTCTGATGATAGCCTGATGGGTTTTCCTTTATAGGTGACCTTTTTCTCTCTAGCTGCCTTTAAAACTGTGTCCTTGTCCTTCATCTTTGCAATTTTAATTATTATGTGTCTTAGTGTTGTCCTCCTTGGGTCCTTTCTGTTTGGAGTTCTGTGTATTTCCGTGGTCTGTTCGATTATTTCCTCTCCCAGTTTGGGGAAGATGTCAGCAATTATTTCTTCAAAGACACATTCTATCCCTTTTTCCTCTCTCTTCTTCTTCTGGTACCCCTATAATGTGGATATTGTTCCTTTTGGATTGGTCACACAGTTCTCTTAATACTGTTTCATTCCTGGAGATCCTTTTATCTCTCTCTGCGTCAGCTTCTATGCGTTCCTGTTCTGTGGTTTCTATTCCATCAATGGCCTCTTGCCTCTTGTCCATTCTGCTTATAAATCCTTCCAGAGATTGTTTCATTTTTGTAATCTCCCTCCGGACATCATCCCTTAGTGCTTGTATATTTCTCTGCAGCTCTGTCAGCATGTTTATGATTTTTTTTTTCAGAGGGCATCTCTCATATTTATTGATCATATGGTTGTTAAGAACAATAAAATTCTCTATAGGGAACTCAAGCACAATCATTAATCAACCCCAAGCGTAATTCTCAACAGTCTCCAATCTTCTGAAGCATAATGAACAGGTTTTTACATAGTGAACAAGTTCTTACATAGTGAATAAGTTCTTACATGGTGAACAGTGCAGGGGCAGTCATCACAGAACCTTTTGGTTTTGATCACGCATCACGAACTATAAACAATCAGGTCAATTATGATTATTTGTTTGATTTTTATACTTGATTTATATGTGAATCCGATATTTCTCCCTTATTATTATTATTATTATTTATTTATTTATTTTAATAAAACCCTGAAGTGGTAGGTAGATGCAAGATAAAGGTAGAAAACATAGTTTAGTGCTATAAGAGGGCAAATGTAGATAATCAGGTGTGTGCCTATAGACTAAGTATTAATCCAAGCTAGACAAGGGCAACAAAACATCCACAGATGCAGAAGATTTCTCTCAAAACGGGGGGCAGGGGTGAGGTTCTAAGCCTCACCTCTGTTGATCCCCAATTACTCACCTGATGGCCCCCCTGCGACTGAGCCTGTCTTAGGTTGTTCCTCCCTTGAGGAATCTTACCCATCTCTGGCTAACCAGTCATCTTCCGGGGCCATACAGGGAAATGTAAAGTTGGCAAGTGAGACAGAAGCAATATTGTTTGAAAAGGTTAGCTTTTTACTTTTTTGCAGATTTATGCCTTGTGGATTCTATGCCCAGCATTTGTCTTGAGGTATCTTTACCCCTTGGAAGAATTATGATACTCGGTAATTTCGATATGAGGCACAAATTCTACTTCGGGGTTGTAATTATGAAGGAAGAAGAGAGGCTATAGAAGTAGCAGACGGAAGAAAACATGGGAAGATTATTTTTTGACGTATCTTCTTGTAGTGTAACATAAGCATGTATAGGTTTTAAATTACGAATTAAATTGCGTGCACATATTAACATAATAGGAATACAGCTACATAACCAAAGCAGACCTACAATTACCAGCCATGTCCACTGAAACCAAGAAAACAAGTTAGGCACCCTAGGCATTTCTGAAAACTTATCAATGATATGATGGATATTGTCTAACTGAATTTGAATAGTTTGAGAAAAGTCAGACAAAACAACACATTCCTGGGAACTGTTCACATTCCATATGTTCTTTTAACAGTAGATAGTCTATAGTTGCAAGATTTGGAGCGCTGCAACTTGCACTTCTCCTAATTCTTGGTTGAGTTCCGACAGTATAGATCTAGTCAAATTTGTTGTTTTACTATATGCACAGGCCAGCTTAGATATCTCCTTCTTCATTCCAGTGGCAAGTCCAGGAACCGGTGGGATGAATGCAGCTACAACTGCAACAGCACCAGGATCTTTGTTGGAGTTTTTTGATGATCATCTTCTGGAATGACTCTTCCAGAGAATGTTGATGTTGGAAGTTCTTCTTCATATCATATCTTAATTCGTTTTCTGGGTAGCCAAATTAGGCTTTGATCCTCTGTATAAACACAAACCCTTTGCCCACACTTTGATATGCCCTTTATACCATTGTGAAGACCTTATTGGAGATCACCACACAGGAACTGCTTTTTTTTTTTTTTTTTTTTGAGAGGGCATCTCTCATATTTATTGATCAAATGGTTGTTAACAACAATAAAATTCAGTATAGGGGGGTCAATGCTCAATGTACAATCATTAATCCATCTCAAGCCTAACTCTCATCAGTCTCCAATCTTCTGAAGCATAACGAACAAGTTCTTACATGGTGAACGAATTCTTACATAGTGAATAAATTCTTACATGGTGAACAGTACAAGGGCATTCATCACAGAAACTTTCGGTTTTGATCACGCATTATGAACTATAAACAATCAGGTCAAATATGAATATTCATTTGATTTTTATACTTGATTTATATGTTGATCCCACATTTCTCCATTTTTTATTATTATTTTTATTTTTAATAAAATTTTAAAGTGGTAGGTAGATGCAAGATAAAGGTAGAAAACATAGTTTAGTGTTGTAGGAGAGCAATTGTAGATGATCAGGTGTGTGCCTGTAGACTATGTGTAAATCCAAGCTAGACAAGGGCAATAAACCATCCATGGATGCAGAAGATTTCTCTCAAAGCAGGGGGGATGAGCTTCTGAGCCTCACCTCTGTTGATCCCCAATTTCTCACCTGATGGCCCCCCTGCGATTGTGCCTGTCTTAGGTTGTTCCTCCCTTGAGGAATCTTACCCGTCTCTGGCTAACCAGTCATCTTCCAGGACCATACAGGGAAATGTAAAGTTGGTAAGTGAGAGAGAAGCCATATTGTTTGAAAAGGTTAGCTTTTTACTTCTTTGCAGATTTATGCCCTGTGGCTTCTATGCCCAGCACTTGTATCGAGTGCTTTTTTTTTTTTAAGAGAAAAGAATATCATCAGAAAAATGTACTTCCATATCTGATCATCTGACACCGTTTAAATGGTCAAAATTAAGAATATTTAAAGCATGCATTAATCGGTGATTTGCAGTTAGTTTTATCCTATCAGGGAGTAGTCACCCTTTTCTTTCTTTTTTTTTTATCATTAATCTACAATTACATGAAGAACATTATGTTTACTAGGCTCTCCCCTATACCAGGTCCCCCCACAAACCCTCTTACAGTCACTGTCCATCAGCATAGCAAAATGTTGTATCATCATTACATGTCTTCTCTGTGTTGTACAGCCCCCCTTTCTCCCACTCACCCCATTATGCATGCTAATCATAATACACCCTTTCTTCCCCCCCTTATCCCTCCCTACCCACCCATCCTCCCCAGTCCCTTTCCCTTTGGTACCTGTTAGTCCATTCTTGGGTTCTGTGATTCTGCTGCTGTTTTGTTCCTTCAGTTTTTCCTTTGTTCTTATACTCCACAGATGAGTGAAATCATTTGGTATTTCTCTTTCTCTGCTAGGCTTATTTCACTGAGCATAATACCCTCTATATTCTCCCATACTGTAGGGTACCTTTTTGTTCTATTGATGGTGTCTTTTGCTGTACAGAAGCTTTTCAGCTTAATATAGTCCCACTTGTTCATTTTTCCTGTTGTTTTCCTTGCCCGGGGAGATATGTTCAAGAAGAGGTCACTCATGTTTATATCGAAGAGGTTTTTGCCTATGTTTTTTTCAAAGAGTTTTATGGTTTCATGACTTACATTCATGTCTTTGATCCATTTTGAATTTACTTTTGTGTATGGGGTTAGACAATGGTCCAGTTTCATTCTCCTACATGGAGCTGTCTAGTTTTGCCAGCACCATCTGTTGAAGAGACTGTCGTTTCTGCATTGTATGTCCATGACTCCTTTATCAAATATTAATTGATAATATATGTTCAGGTTAATGTCTGGAGTCTCTAATCTGTTCCACTGGTCTGTGGTTCTGTTATTCTGCCAGTACCAAATTGTGTTCATTACTATGGCTTTGTAGTAGAGCTTGAAGTTGGGGAGTGAGATCCCCCCTATTTTATTCTTCTTTCTCAGGATTGCTTTGGCTATTCGGGGTCTTTGGTGTTTCCAAATGAATTTTTGAACGATTTGTTCCAGTTCGTTGAAGAATGTTGCTGGTAATTTGATAGGGATTGCATCAAATCTGTATATTGCTTTGGGCAGGATGGCCATTTTGACAATATTAATTCTTCCTAGCCATGAGCATGGGATGAGTTTCCATTTGTTAGTGTCCCCATTAATTTCTCTTAAGAGTAACTTGTAGTTTTCATGGTATATAGGTCTTTCACTTTGATTAGGTTTATTCCTAGGTATTTTATTCTTTTTGATGCAATTGTGAATGTAGTTGTTTTCCTAATTTCTCTTTCTATTGGTTCATTGTTAGTGTATAGGAAAGCCACAGATTTCTGTGTGTTAATTTTGTATCCTGCAACTTCGCTGTATTCCGATATCAGTTGTAGTAGTTTTGGAGTGGAGTCTTTAAGGTTTATTATGTACAATATCATGTCATCTGCAAATAGTGACAGTTTAACTTCTTCTTTACCAATCTGGTTTACTTGTATTTCTTTGTTTTGTCTGATTGCCATGGCTAGGACCTCCAGTACTATGTTAAATAACAGTGGGGAGAGTGGGCATCCCTGTCTTGTTCCCGATCTCACAGGAAAAGCTTTCAGCTTCTCGCTGTTCAGTATAATGTTGGTTTGGCTGTGGGTTTTTCATATATGGCCTTTATTATGTTGAGGTACTTGCCCTTTATGCCCATTTTGCTGAGAGTTTTTATCATGAATGGATGTTGAATTTTGTCAAATGCTTTCTCAGCATCTATGGAGATGATCGTATGGTTTTTGTCTTTCTTTTTGTTGATGAGGTGGATGATGTTGATGATTTTCAAATGTTGTACCATCCTTGCATCCCTGGGATGAATCCCACTTGGTCTTGGTGTATGATCCTTTTGATATATTTTTTAATTTGGTTTACTGATATTTTATTGGGTATTTTTGCATCTACATTCATCAGGGATATTGGTCTGTAATCTTCCTTTTTGGTGGGGTCTTTGCCTGGTTTTGGTATTAGGGTGATGTTGGCTTCATAGAATTAGTTTGGGAGTATTCCCTCCTCTTCTATTTTTTGGGAAACTTTAAGGAGAGTGGGTATTAACGTCTTCTCTGTGTGTCTGATGAAATTCCGAGGTAAATCTGTCCGGCCCGGGGGTTTGTTCTTGGGTAGTTTTTTGATTACCATTTCAATTTCTTTGCTCGTAATTGGTTTGTTTAACTTTTGTGTTTCTTCCTTGGTCAGTCTTGGAAGGTTGTATTTTTCTAGGAAGTTGTCCATTTCTTCTGGGTTTTCCAGCTTGTTGGCATATAAGTTTTCATAGTAGTCTTTAATAATTCTTTGTATTTCTGTGGAGTCTGTCATGATTTTACCGTTCTCATTTCTGATTCTGTTGATTTGTGTTGATTCTCTTTTTCTCTTAATCAGTTTGGCTAGAGGCTTATCTATTTTGTTTCTTTTCTCAAAGAACCAGCTCTTGGTTTCATTGATTTTTGCTATTGTTTTATTCTTCTCAATTTTGTTTATTTCTTCTCTGATCTTTATTATGTCCCTCCTTCTGCTGACTTTAGGCCTCATTTGTTCTTCTTTTTCCAGTTTTAATAGTTGTGATGTTAGACTATTCATTTGGGATTGTTCTTCCTTCTTCAAGTGTGCCTGGATTGCTATATACTTTCCTCTTAAGACTGCTTTCGCTGCATCCCACAGAAGTTGGGGCTTAGTGTTGTTGTTGTCATTTGTTTCTATATATTCCTTGATCTCTATTTTGATTTGTTCATTAATCCATTGATTATTTAGTAGCATGTTGTTAAGCCTCCATGTGTTTGTGAGCCTTTTTTGTTTTCTTTGTAGAATTTATTTCTAGTTTTATACCTTTGTGGTCTGAAAAGTTGTTTGGTAGAATTTCAATATTTTGGAATTTACTGAGGCTCTATTTGTGGGCTAGTATGTGGTCTATTCTGGAGAATGTTCCATGTGCACTTGAGAAGAATGTGTATCCTGTTGCTTTTGGGTGTAGAGTTCTATAAATGTCTATTAGGTCCATCTGTTCTAGTGTGTTGTTCAGTGCCTCTGTGTCCTTACTTATTTTCTGCCAGGTGGATCTATCCTTTGGGGTAAGTGGCGTGTTGAATTCTCCTAAAATGAATGCATTGCAGTCTATTTCCCCCTTTAGTTCTGTTAGTATTTGTTTCACATATGCTGGTGCTCCTGTGTTAGGTGCATATATATTTAGAATGGTTATATCCTCTTGTTGGACTGAGCCCTTTATCATTATGTAGTGTCCTTCTTTATCTATTGTTACTTTCTTTGTTTTGAAGTCTATTTTGTCTGATATTAGTACTGCAACCCCTGCTTTCTTCTCTCTGTTGTTTGCCTGAAATATGTTTTTCCATCCCTTGACTTTTAGTCTGTGCATGTCTTTGGGTTTGATGTGAGTTTATTGTAAGCAGCATGTAAATGGGTCTTGCTTTTTTATCCATTCTGTTACTCTGTGTCTGTTGATTGGTGCATTCAGTCCATTTACATTTAGGGTGACTATTGAGAGATATGTACTTATTGACATTGCAGGCTTTAGATTCTTGGTTACCAGAGGTTTAAGGTTAGCCTCTTTAGTACCTTACTGCCTAACTTAGCTCGCTTATTGAGGTGTTATATACACTGTCTGGAGATTCTTTTCTTCTCTCCCTTCTTATTCCTCCTCCTCCATTCTTCATATGTTAGGTGTTTTGTTCTGTGCTCTTTTTAGGTGTGCTCCCATCTAGCACAGTCCCTGTAAGATGCCCTGTAGAGGTGGTTTGTGGGAGGCAAATTCCCTCAGCTTTTGCTTGTCAGGGAATTGTTTAATCCCTCCATCATATTTTAATGATAATCGTGCTTGATACAGTATCCATGGTTCAAGTCCGTTTTGTTTCATTGCACTGAATATATATCATGCCATTCTATTCTGGCCTCTTGGGTTTCTGTTGAGAAGTCTGATGATAGCCTGATGGGTTTTCCTTTATAGATGAACTTTATCTCTCTAGCTGCCTTTAAAACTCTTTCCTTGTCCTTGATCTTTGCCATTTTAATTATTATGTGTCTTGGTGTTGTCCTCCTTGGGTCCTTTCTGTTTGAAGTTCTGTGTATTTCCGTGGTCTGTTTGATTATTTCCTCCCCCAGTTTGGGGAAGTTTTCAGAAATTATTTCTTCAAAGACATATTCTATCCCTTTTTCTCTCTCTTCTTCCTCTGGTAACCCTATAATACGGGTATTATTCATTTTGGATTGGTCACACAGTTCTCTTAATATTGTTTCATTCCTGGAGCTCCTTTTATCTCTCTCTGCATCAGCTTCTATGTGTTCCTGTTCTCTGGTTTCTATTCCATCAATGGCCTCTTGCATCTTATCCATTCTGTTCATAAATCCTTCCAGAGTTTGTTTCATTTCTGTAATCTCTATCTGGGCATCCGTAATCTTCCTCTGGACATCATCCCTTAGCTCTTGTATATTTCTCTGCATCTCCGTCAGCATGTTTATGATTTTTATTTTGAATTCTTTTTCGGGAAGACTGGTTAAGTCTGTCTCCTCAGGTGTTGACTCTGTGATCTTTGTCTGCTTGTAATTTTTGCCTTTTCATGGTGATAGAGGTAGTCTGCAGAGCTGGCACAAGTGCCGGCTGGAAGAACTGTCCTTCTTGTTGGTTTGTGGCCTTCCCCTCCTGGGAGAAGAGCGACCTCTAGTGGCTTGTGCTGGGCAGCTGCGTGCAGACAGGGCTTCTGATTCCTGCCTGGCTGCCTTGGAGTTTATCTCCACTGTTGCTGTGGGCGTGGCTTGCCTCAGGCTGCTGCTCCAGTATGGTGGTGCCTTGAAGGGGGTGCGGCCGGCAGGCTATTTATCACTGTGAAGGGCCTCCATGCTCCTTGCTGCCCAGGGGGTTAGAGTGCCCAGAGATCCCCAGATTCCCTGCTGCTGGATTAAGTGTCCTGGGAAGCTTCTGTCCAGTTTTGGGGTCCCTATCCCTTTAAGACTTCCAAAAAGCACTCGAAAAAAATTAATTAATTAATTAATTATTTTTAAAAAGCCACTGTCTTGTCTTTGTCCCCTCACTGGGTGTTCCTTTCCTGTTTCCCTAGTATCCAGGACCCCACGTATGCACTGTTTCTGCGCTCTGGTCTGAATGGCTGCGGCTGGGTGTTTAGCAGTCCTGGGGTCCCTCTCCCTCCCCTCTCCGACTCCTCTCCTCCTGCCGGGAGCTCGGGGGAGGGGCGCTCATGTCCCGCCGGGTGGAGGCTTGTATCTTACCCCTTTCACCAGGTGCTGGGTTCTTGCAGGTGTGGATGTGGTCTGGATGTTGTCCTGTATCCTCTGGTCTCTATTTTAGGAAGAGTTGTCTTTGTTATATTTTCAAAAATATATGCGGTTTTGGGAGAAGATTTCCGCTGCTCTAGTCACACCACCATCTTGGCTCCGATTTGCATGTTTATGATTTTTATTTTGAATTCTTTTTCAGGAAGACTGGTTAGGTCTATCTCCTTCTGAGCAGTTGATTCTGTGATCTTGGTCTGACTCAAATTCTGCCTTTTCATGGCGATAGAGATAGTTTGCGGAGCTGACATGAGTGACAGCTGGGAGAACATCCCTTCTTGTTGGTTTGTGGTCTTCCTCTCCTGGGAGAACAGTGACCTCTAGTGGGTTGTGCTGGGCAGCTGCACGCAGATGGGGCTTCTTATTCTTGCCCGGCTGCGATGGAGTTTATTTCGGCTGTTGCGGTGGGTGTGGCCTGCGTGCTGCCACTCCGATATGGTGGAGCAGTGTTGGAAGGGGAACGGCCAGGAGGCTGTTTATCACCGTGAGTGGCCTCTGAACTGCCCTGCTATCCAGGGTTTTAGGGTGCCTGGAGTTCCCTGCTGCTGGACTAAATGTCCCAGGACGCTTCCATCTGGCGGTGGGGTCCCTGTTACTTTAAGACTTCCAAAAAGCACTCGCTTTTTTTTGTCCTCGGGGCGCCGGCTGCAGGGACCTGCTCCCAGGTCTTACTGTCCTGTTTCCCTTGTATCCAGGACCCCACACATGCACCGTGTCTGCATTCTGGTGCGGATGTCTAGGGCTGGCTATTTAGCAGTCCTGGACTCCCTCTTCCTCCCCGCTCCGACTCCTCTCCTCTCGCCCAGAGCTGGGGTGTGGGGCGCTCGGGTCCCACCGGGCTGGGGCTTGTATCTTATCCCCATCGCAAGGTTCTGGGTTCTCGCAGGTGTGGATGTGGTCTGGATGTTGTCCTGTGTCTTCTGGTCTCTCTTTTAGGAAGAGTTGTCTTTGTTGTATTTTCAAAAATATATGTGGTTTTGGGAGGAGATTTCCACTGCTCTACTCATGCCGCCATCTTGTCTCCGCCCTCCCTTACATGCCAATTTTTAAATCTGTCACCCACCATTATAATCAGTGTGGCTAAAGTTAATTCATCTGAAACCTGTAAAGGCAAAAGTAAATTTTTAAAAGGTTTGTCAAGTCAAGCAGAACTTGAGCTCATTGCTGAGGTCCCCGACATTTTACAGGACTGACAGTGTAGAGAGAGTTTACCCACTAGATGTCCCACACAAGATTTCACACTTCCTTAATGTGCTATGTGTTGGCCCATCAGCTCACTGGGAAATACCACAGAAAGGGAACAAATACGTAAACTAAAAATTGAAGGCAGTAGGAATAGGATTGGATTTAAAACAGAAGAAACAGAAATGAGTGTATTTTCTCTTGATGTTGTAACAAATTAAACAAACCTAGTCTTAACACAAATTTAGTATAATTCTGTAGGTTAGATGTCAGCCACAGGTCTTAGGGGAATAAAATAAGAATGTTAGGGCTGCATTCCTTTCCAGAGGCTCTAGGGGACAATCCATTTTCTTCTCCAATTTCTAAAAGCTGTCCTTGATTCATGGCCCCTATCTAACATCTTTAAAACTAACAACACTGCATCACTTGACTATTCTTCCTCTGCCTCTCTTCTTCTGCCTCCTCTTCCACTCTAAGGAGTGATTACATTGCACCCACCTGGATACATCAGGATAATATCTCTATTTTAAGGTAAGGTGACTGGAAACCATTATTCTCTCTGCAAACTTAATTTCTCATTTGCTATGCAACCTAACATATTCATTGGGATTATTCCAGGGATTATTCTGTTTATCATGAAAACTACTTCATTTCTCTGGAATTCCTATTTTTATTGCAGTAAATTCTTAAAATATTTTGTCAAAAATCAAAATTTCAGCATGGAGACCCCAGAATGAAACAGTGAATAGTGATTTATTCTTCCAGAGCTCTTAGATTTTTGACAGTATACAGTGTGTGTGTATGTGTGTGTGTGTGTGTGTGTGTGTGTGTGTGTTAGGGTGTTCCTAGGTGTTAAGGTAGTTTATTTCTGGGAAAAATGGAGGAGAATGAGAACAGAAGAGAAATACAGATTGAACTATAGCTGAAGTTTTCTCTTTCTCATTTTAGTTCATAGGGAATACAATGACGAAGTCTTTTTTTTTAAGATTTTGTTTCATAGGGTATTCTTTGTAAATAATTTGTATAGACACATCAGAAGAGCCCTGTTGTTCTGTTCTCTTGGTCTGGGGACTATCTCTATTTTAAGGAAATTTCTTATGTAAATGCTTGTATTGTCTCTATTTTAAGGAAATTTCTTATGTAAATGCTTGTATTGTGATATTTTATAAGCTTTTTTAAACTTGATTACTCTCACCACATCTGACTATTTGCATTTTCTTTAGTGTTAAACTGCCTATGCCTTTTTTCCAGGAAGAGTCTTATAGTAATAGTACATATGAAGTGATTCTGAGCAGGAATTTTTTTTGTGTCATGATGGGAGTGGGAGACAAGGGGGAGAGAACACTGGATTAGAAGTTATTGGGGCTAGTCTGGATTTATTTTTATTCACAAAATATGTTATGGGTACATACTAGGTAATAATTGTAAACAAGATAATATTCCATTATATGTATATACCATATTTTATTCATTCATCTGTTGATGGATATTTAGGTTTCTACTTCTCAACTATTGTGAATAATACTGTAGTGAGCATAGGTGTGTAAATCTGAGATTCTGCTTTCAGTTATTTTGGATAGAAGTTATAGTGAGTTTTTCTTTTGTTACATTTTTACCTCCAAAATTTCTGTTTTTCATTGTTTTTTACCTCTTCAGTGATATTCTGTATTTGGTTAGATATCCTTTGCCTTTGGTTTTCTTTAGCTCGTTGAACATATTTAAGACAGTTGATCGGGTGTCTGATAAGTTCAATGTTTAGTCTTCCTCAGGGATCATATCTGTTAATTTTTTTTAAAGTTCTTGGATGATGTTTTCTTTGCATGCCCCTAAATTTTTATTGAAAACTGGACGTTTTGAATTTCTAATGTGGCAACACTGAAAATCATATTCTTCACCCTCCTTAGGGTTTGTTTTTGTTATTTGCTGTAGGCTATAGCTATGTATATTACTGACTTTTCTAAACTATTTTGTAAAGTCTGTCTTGTCATGTATGGTCTCTGAAGTCTTTGTGGGTTTTTTTGCTTGTATTTATTTAGTATTTTATGCAGAAATTTACTTGAATGCAAGAAGCCAAAAAAGAAAAAGAAAAAGAGGGAGAGAGTGATAGTGATAGACTGAGATAGGAGAGAGAAAAGCAGAGAAAGAACAAAGAGAATTACTCACACTTAAAAAGAAAAGCCTGTCACATGCAGCCACATGGATGAACTTTGAAGACATTATGCTAAGTGAAATAAGTCAATCACAAAAAGATAAATACTGAATGATTCCACTTACATGATGTACCTAGACTAATCAAATTCATAGAAACAGAAAGAAGAATGATGATTGGCAGGGACTGAGGAGAGAAAGGGAAGGGAAGGGAGGAAAGTCTGTTGTTCAGTGGATATAGGCTTTCAGTTATGCAGGATAATGTTCTAGAGATCTGCTGCACAACAATGGGACTATAGTTTATGCTACTTAATAGTACCTTTAAAATGGCTAAAATGGTAAATTTTGTCTAATTTTTTTTAACCACACTTAAAAATTAAGAAAGAACAACTAACTGACAACTCATAGGATTTAAGGGATTATAAAGTTATAACTTACATTTACTGCATACCTGTTGGTGTTAGGTACTGTGGTAAGCATTTCTAAAATTTTACTTCATTTGGTCCTCATGAAAACAAAATAAAAAATACTAGATTTGAGCACAGAGAAGAATCAGCAAATCTGAAGATAGGTCAATTACAATTATTCAGACTGAAAAGAAGAAAGAAAAAAGAATGGAGAAAAATAAAACACCTGAGAGACTGTTACGATACAGTCAAGCATTCCAACATATGCATGATGAGAACTTCAGAAGGCGGGGAGAATGAAAAACAGGCAGAAAGGATATTTGAAAAAATGATGGCCAAATAATTCTGAAACTTGAAAAAAGATATGAATCTATTCAGTGAAGCAAAATGAGTTATAGAAAGGATAAATGGCGATGGCCATGCTAAGACAGGTTATGTTCAAACTGTCAAAAGTCAAAATGAAAATACATAAGGCAGCAAGAGTAAAGTGATGCATTTATATGCAAGGGATCCACAGTAAGATTAACAGCCAAGTTCTCATCATAAAACATGGAGATCAGAATCCAGTGGGATGGCATTTTTAAAGTGGTGCAAGAAAACTCAACCAAAAATTCTGTATCTGGGAGAAATATCCTTCAAAAAGAAGGAAAAATTAAGAGATTACAAGATAAAAAGTAAAACAAAAAACAAAACAAACAAAAAACTGAGTTTGTAACTAGTAGGCATGCCTTATAAAAAACAATAAAGTCCTTCAGACAGAGGTACATAAAACAAAAATTATAAATCCATGTTAATGGGCACTTAATTTATTAAGATATAATTGTGAGCATAACAAAGAACAAGGGAACAGAATTGTATAGGAGCAGGGTTTTTGAGTCCCATTAAAGCTAAACTAGTATTAATTCAAACTAGACTTATAAATTTAGAATTTTCATTTTAATTCCTGGGAACCAAAAAGAAAATATTTTAGATATATATGTAAAAAGGAATTAGAAACAAATCACAATAGTATACAGCAAAAAATCAATTAAACTCAAAAAAGCCACTAATAGAGTAATTGAGAAAAATAAAGGTAGAAGACATACAGAAAACAAAGAGCAAAATGACGTAACTAAGTCATTCCTTATCAGTGGTTACTATAAATCTAAGTGAATTAAATACTCCAGCCAAGTGGCAGAAACTGCCAGTGTGGATTAAAAAAAAAAAAATCCAACTAGTCATCCTAGATTCACTTTATATCCAAAGACACATATAGGTTAAAAGTAAAAGGATGAGAAATATAATCCATGCAAACAGTAACCAAAAGACAACTGAGGTGGCTATACTAGTATCAGACAAAATACGTTAAGTCAAAAACTATTACAAGAAACTAAGAAGGATATTATATATTGATAAAGGGAGACTTCATCAACAAGATATAATGATTATAGACATATATGCACCAACCAACAGAACAAACTATATGAAGCAAACACTGACAAATCTGAAGAGAGAAATAGCATAGTCCTAGTTTTAATAATTCTAGAAATGGTTCTACAGTAATACCTGGGAATTTCAATAGTACATTTTCAGCAATGGATATAATATCTATCAGAGAATAATTATGGAAATAGAGGACTTGAACAATACTGTAAAGCAGTTGGATCTGAAAGATACATATATAGAGAAAAATATTCACCCAGCAAACACAGGATACATTGTTCATATGTGCAAATGGAATATTCTCTAAGACATACCATATGTTAGTCACTGAACAATTCTCAGTAATTTAAAAAAGACAAATGACAGAATCTTCTTGGTCCAAATGTAATGAAATTACAAATCATAAAGAAACCTGAAAAATTAACACGTGTAAATTGAACAACATATTCTCGAACAAACAAGGAATCAAAGACAAAAAAATCTCAAGAGTAAATACCTAGAGAAAAATAATAATGAAAATACCACATACCAAAACTATGAGATGGAGGAAAAGCACTGCTCAGAGGAAATCCACAACAGCAAATGCATTTGTTAAAAAGAGAAGAAAAAATCTAAAAATTAATGACCTAATTTTATAGCTTATGGAGCTAGAAAAATAATAGAAAACTAGCCTCAAAGCTAGCAAAAGGAAAGAAATATAAAGATTGGTGCAGAAAAAAAAATAAAATAGAAAACAGAAAAAGAGAAAAACAATGAAACCAAAAGTTGATTATTTGAGAAGAACAAAACTGATAAATCACTGACTATACTGACAATGAAAAAATGAAAAAACACAACTAAAATCAGAAGGGAAATTGGAGACATTACCATCAACCTTCCTGAAATAAAAAGGATTTTAAGAGAACATTATGAACACTATGGACAGTAGTACACATATTAGATACAGGCATACCTCAGAGATATTGCAGGTTTGGTACTGGACCATGACAATAAAGCAAATATTGCAAGAAAGTGAGTCAAATGAATTTTTTGGTTTCATAGTACCTATAAAAGTTGTTTACACTACACCATAGTCTATTAAGTATGCAATAGCATTAGGTTTAAAAAAGAATGTGCATACTCAGTTGAAAAATATTTCATTGCTAATTGCTAAACTGCTGAAATGAAGAATTGCTAATCATCATCTGAGCTTTCAGTGAGTCAGAATCTTTTGGCTGGTGGGAGGGTACTGCCTTGATGTTGATGGCTGCTGGATGATCAAGGTGTTAGTTGCTGAAGGTTGCAGTGGCCTGTGGTTATTTCTTAAAGTAAGACAACAGTGAAGTTTGCTGTACCGACTGACTCCACTTTTCAGGAACAATTTCTAGAGTATGATATTGTTTAATAGCATTTTAACCATTAAAATTCCTTTCAGAATTGGAGTCAATCCTCTCAAACCCTGCTGCTGCTTTATAAACTAAGTCTCTGTAATAATGTTAAGTCCTTTGTTGTTGTCATTTCAACAATCTTAATTTCATCTTCACCAGGAGTAGATTCCATCTTAAGGAACCACTTTGCTTATCCACAATAAACATCTCAGGTTTTATCATGAGTTCACAGCAATTCAGTCATGTCTTCAGGTTCTACTTCTACTTCTAATTCTCTTTTGCTATTTCCAACACAACTGCTGTGACTTTCTCCACTGAAGTCTGAAACCCCTCTAAGTCATCCATGAGAATTGGAATCAATTTTTCCCAAACTCCTGTTAATGCTCATACTTTGATCTCTTTGAATCCTTTCAAAGTTTTGCCCACATCTATCAGAGGAATCACTATCTATGGCAACTATAGCTTTACAATATGTATTTCTTTCTTTCATAATAAGACTTCAAAGTCCAAATTGCTCCGTGATCCATCAGCTGCAGAATTGATGTTATTTTAGCAGACGTAGAAACAACATTAATCTCAGTGTACATAACCATCAGAGCTCATGGGTGACTAGATACATTTCAATGTAATATTTTGAAAGGAATCTTTCACCATAGTGGGCTTAAAATATTCAGTAAGTCATGTGTAAACAGGTGTACTGACATCAAGGCTTTCTTGTTCCATTAGTAGAGCACAGGCAGAGTAGATTTAGCATAATTAAGGGCCCAAGGATTTTCAAAATGGTCAGTGAGCACTGGCTTCAACAAAGTAACCAGCTGCACTAGACCCTAACAAGAGGGTTAGCTTGTCTTTGAAGCCAGGAACTGACTTTTCCTCTCTAGATTTGGAAGTCCTAGATGACATCTTCTAATATGAGGCTGTTTTTGTCTACATTAAAAATCTATTGTTTACTGTAGCCCCCTTCATTAATTGTCTTAGCCAGACCTTCTGGATATCTTACTACATCTTCGACATCAGTACCGGCTACTTTGTCTTGCACTTTTATGTTACGGAGATGGCTTCTTTCTTAAATGTTATGAACCATCCTCTTCTAGCTTCAAACTTTTCTTCTGCAGCTTCATCACCTCTCTCAGCCTTCAACAGAATTGAAGGCATTAGGGCCTTGCTCTGGATAAGGGAATGTTGTAACTAGTTTGATCTTCTATCCAGACCATTAAAACTTTCTCTAATCAGTAATAAGGCTGTTTTGCTTTCTTATCATCATTTGTGTGTTCCTAACAGTAGATTCCATTAATATTTCAACAAGCAGTTGGTTTTATAATACTAGGTAGGGCATAATACTGTTTTCCACAAAACAGCTATATAAAGGAGACCAATCACTTCACATAAAGCCTGTTTAAACATTCCAATTTTCATTTGAATTCTCACTTTAATCCCATCAAACCAAAATGTAGAAGCCAAGGGACTCTAGCCCTTCTGTCTATCATTTTGACTAATTTACTGGACCACTGTCCCAACTGATAGCAGGTCAGGCTTCTCATTTTTATCTTTGTCTTTCAGCTTTTTAAATTCCTCCAAACTGGGATAAATAGAGTTGTTTAGGGCCCTTTAAATGTTGCAGAACAAGCATTGGCTCCCATTGGTACAATCTTGGGATTACATTAACACCTTTGCTTCAACCTCATCAATGTTCAGTATATTCATCCCATTCCTAAAAAAAAGCAACCCCTGATGGGACCAGTCCCTTGGCTCTCCCCTTCTGTCTTTCTCTCTTCTGTTAATGAGTCTTTTTTTTTTTTTTTTTTTAGTATTTTTAATACCCATAAGGAAAACCAAGACAGCAAATCTGATAAAGTTTCTCAACAGCTGCTTGGTTTTACAGCAGTATGGTAACATGGGAGTACCCATGAAGAAGGGCTCATCACAATCACAGCAGTTACCATGACATGGTTAAGGGACATATTCAGTACATGAATATTCCAATCATCATAAAGCCAATCCTGCACTGGATTGCTATAAAGTGTGCAGCCACTTCATCTGCTTGACATTTAACAAGAGAAAGAAAGTCCCTTTTCTCAGGCAAACATCTTTACAACAGCTTTTATCCAGTCCACCAGGCTACTTGCTCCCTCGGGAATAACTTGTCATGTACAGTCATCTATGATTGCTCTATAGTAAGCTGTGGGTTCTGTACCAAACATTGTCTTACACTCTGTAGCATTCAAAACCAAAGATTCTGCCTCTAAATTAGTCACTGTTACAATCCATTTTAGTAAAGGTTCTTTAGGAAGCTCATAATACAGCTATGTGATATTAGTCTGACCTCTGGGGAACAAAGAGTGAGACAACTCCTTGGCACTATAATCCCTGGTTTCAGTAGTTTCTTGGTTTTGCCTTCCCTCTAACTGGATTTCCTTTCTTGGTAACAAGAAGGTATAATAGTACTGTTTGTTATCCTAGAATAATCCTGGCTATTCTAAATCCTGGCTGTTCTAAAAGAACAGTCCTTAAGGCTATTTGTTGTAGCTCTGACTGACTGAAATCTAAGCTTGGCTCAGCATCAGGATTAGCCCCAGCACACTCTACTGCTTTCCTTTTGGCTATCATAGGTAATAACAACCAAGGGATTGTGTATTTAGTTTCTTTCTTTTTATTTTGCATTTCCTCATGTATCCAGTGAGCCAACCCCTTGGTATTTGGGTCTACCACCATGTCTAAATTTCATTCCGTAACTTTTTTATTTAGTAGCACAGCTGCAGTTTCATGAGTGACTAGACAGCCATCTAAGAATTGAAAATTCCTCATCTTCTTCCCCTTCATCCTTCTCTTCCCAAACCACATGTTTCAGTGAGTCAGGGCTTATCTAGCTAATTTCACTTTTTATGACACCACGTACAATGACTTTTGATGCTAACAATCCAGAGTTGGAACAAATCTCACAGGGAAAGGGTACTATCCTTCGTGAGACTAACCTTAATTCAGACACCACCAACCAAAGTTCACTTTGGCCCTGCACTTCTGATCAACTGACTACAAATTCAGGGGTTCCCACTACTCCCTCAGGTCCAATATTCACTAGAACAACTCAGAGCTCAGAAAAGCAACATACTTTATGATTATAGTTTTATTATAGCAAAAGGGGTATATAAATCATGACCAACCAAAAAGAAAAGATACAGGGCAAGGTTTGGGAAGGTCCCAAATATGAAACTTCTATGTTCTCTCCCTGTGGAATCAGAACAGGTCCCCTCCTTGGCACCTGAGGACAAACAATATGCACAGAGTAATTAACCAGAGATGCTCACCTGGGATTCAGTCTCTAGAGTTTTTACTGGAATTTCATTATGTAGGCATGACTGATTAAATTGTGGCCACATGACCAAACTCAATCTCCAGCCCACTTTTTCTGTTCCCCAGAGGTCAGACTAATATCACATAGCTCAATACCCTACCCCTCTAATCACTTGTTTGTTTTCTCTTGCCTGGCCTTCTCCCATCCTGAGTCACCTCACTAGCACAAACTACTAGGGCCCACCATGACAAAACCACTTCTATTACTTGGGGAGTTCCAAAGTTGTAGAGATTCTCACATAGGAACTAGGAACAAAAGCCTTCTGAGTTCTTTATTATACAACACAAGACTTAATGTAAGACAACAGTCAACAGCATGTTATTAGCAAAATAGTCACATAGATCTATTGAACAAAACAGAGCTCGGAAGTAGACCCACACAAATAAACTCAACTGATTCTGACAAAGGAGTAAAGGCAATTCTTTGCAGAAAGAATAATCTTTTCAACAAACTGCTAGAAACTTTTAGACAAAATTAGATGCAAAAAATAAACTCACTGGCGTTACACAAAAATTGACTCAAAATAGATCACAGACCAAAATGTAAAATGCAAGACTATAAAACTTCTTGAAGTAAACAAGGTAGAAAAACTACATGACCTTCAGTTTGGTTAAGATTTTTTTAACTACAACACAAGTAACATGATTTTTTAAAGAAAAAACTGAATAGGTGAAGTTTATTAAAATGTCTCCTTTGAGAAACGTACTTTTAAGAGAATGAGAAGATAAGTTAGAGACTGGAAGAAAGTATTTATAAAACTCATATCTAATAAAAAAACATACCCAAAATACACAAAAAACTCCTAAAACTCAACAATAAGAAATTAATTGCAAATGTTGGCAAAAGATCTAAACTGACACTTCACCAAAGTTTCACAGATACAAGCATATGAAAAGATGCTCAATATCATTTGTCATTAGGGAACTGTAAATTTAAAACAACAATGAGATATCACTGTATACCTATTAGAATGCCTAAAATCCAACACTGACAATACCAACTGCTGGTGAGGATGCAGAGGAACCAGAACTCTCACTTTCTAGTGGAAATGTAAAATGGGACATCTACTTTGCAGAACAGGCTGGCAGTTTCTTAAAAGGCTAAGCATATTCTTAAGCAACTACACTCGTTTATTTTATGTTTTGTGAATTGCCCATTATGACCTTTTCCAATTTTTTTTTCATGCTCATCTCTTTTCTTGATTTTTAGAAAGACTATGTATTAAGGACAGCAAATATTTTATGATGGAAAGAGGTTCTGTGAAATTTCTTTCTCTTGTGCCAAGGCTAAATTATTATTCAGAGTTTTCTGTTTTGTTTTGTTTTTTAGTAACAATTATTTCAGTTACTTTTAATCCAGTCCACAAGGGATTCTGGAAGGAAGGCCCAGTAACACAAAATTGGAAAGATTAAGATGGAATACCTGACATAGGAAACAATTCCAATTTTATTTGTATTATCTGTAATAAAATATATATTCCCCTCTGTAAGAGTTTTTCAAGGCCATAATCTCCAAGTTGTTAAAAAAATTGTGGATTTGTGATCTTTATACTTATATATACTAAGAAAAGGTTTTGCAGTGTTGAATCAGTTATTGGATTGGAAGGATCTACCAGTGGACTGTAGGTCAAGTTGAGTTCATTACTTTAAACTTAGTTTTCATTTATTTAGTTATTTAGACTTCAGAATAAGAATTATTGAAAGCAGAATATTAGTTTTCTAAAGATAGGTTCTAGCTAGCAAGGCCACAAATAGAACTACCCAGGAGGAGCTGCTTATACCAGTTTGACTAGGAGGAACTGCTTAAAGCAGTTTGACTAGACCAGTCTTACTATAAAAAAAGAATAAATTAATGCAAGCTGAGGAGTAGTGGTGCCAAGTTGATGGATTTGGCACAAGAAAGGCAATGGAATAATCACATCATTAAAGGCTTATTTTATTTTATGTAAGTGGTCCACTCCCTAGAAATAATAAAACATAACCTCCCTTACCAAATATGAATAACTTCTGGGAGATTCTTTACCATCTTTGATTATTCATGTTATCAAGGAAGTTGTTAAAGCATGGAGTCAGGAGCTAGACCTCCTCCTCTTTTGGCCAGATATTGAGGTCCTCTGTGCATTAATTTCATCATACTTAAAACGAGGATTGTACTAGTCACTAAATCATAGAGTTCTTTTGAAGATTAAGTAAATTAATATTTATAAAGTTCTTAGAACAATATCTTGTGAATAGTGAGCACATTTAAAATTTTTTTAAATAAAAATAAAATCTGGGGAGGAAGACCAGGAGAAGGATGCTACAAATAGTTTAATCAAGTAAACCAATTGCATCCATTTTTTTTCATTTAAAGTTTTAAAGTTTTTAATTTTTTAATTTTTTAAATCTATTCCTGTAACACAAACATTGAGTAAATTCAGACTAGTATATAGTAATATATGATAACCTACCATAGGTCATCACAACCTACCCATGACTTAGATTATAGCATTTTTTTACTGCTTTTGTTCACAGGATATTTTGAATAACCTTGAATCATGTGACCTTGAGGATGATGACCTTATGCTTGATGTGGATCTGCCCGAGGATGCACCTCTTGAAAATGGTAAGTATGGATGAACCTCTGGAGGCATATAGTTGAGCTACTTGACTATAACCAATTTGATACTTGTTTTTTACAGACTTCCTAATCTCAGTGGAGGAAGCCCTTTTAGACTGAGAATCAGTGTAATGAGAATTAAAAAGTACTGTGAAGTAGGTTCATTTGTTCACTTACTAAATTTTTGAAACTTAGTTTTGTAGGTCTTAAATATAATTCTGTATTGTATACCTATACCATAGAGTTAAGTGGTAGATAGGATTTGCCTTTCTTACCCCTTGCATACATACCTAATTTTTCCTTTGTCTCATCTTGATTCTAAGAAGAAATACATTTAGAGAAACAGAGATATCATTTGACTTGTGAAACAGCAGTAAAAAATCATTAAGTTTATAAATACTTTGGAAAGATTAAATTCTGAGAAAATGGTGATCTTCTGAACGAGTCATTCTACTCTTTTCTCTCCCAAATCCAATCTGTCTTCCTCTCTGGATTCCAGCAATTGCTGAAGTGGGGCCTTTAATAATCCATGTGCAAGAAGGGCCTGGGCGGTCTTTTCTATCTTAAGTACCGCTTAAGTACTGGTCTAGAACCAGAGACCAGCCAAGGAAAGCCCCTGGGGCAAGGGTTGAAATGGGAATCCTCCTGGAAGGAGGAATAGCTCATGAGATGTGTGGATTCCCTGTCAGTCAGCATTTGCCTGGTCACTCAGGCTTTCCATGGGCAAGGGATGAATTAAAAAGGGTGGTGAAGTCCTTTTTATAAATGATTCTAGAAAAATGCAGGGATATTTCAGAGAGGATATGTGTGTGTTTTAGTGCTTAATTGAGGTACTAGGAGCCTGCTTGCTGCTCACATTTGTTATATTGGTCAGGCTTTTTTTTTTTTTTTACACTGTTGGGATGCTGTGTAATAATCTCAAAATCTCAGTGGCCTTCAAAATAAATATTTATTTTTCTCGTTCATGGATCTGTGGATTAGTTGGGACAGCTCAGGTTGTGGACTGAGTTCAAATCTACTCCTTGTTTCTTCATTTTGAGACCAAGACTATTTGCAGCAGGTTGCTCTCATGGCATATGGCAGAAGGACAACAGGGTGAACAGAAACACACATATAATGTCTCTTAAAGTCTTGACTTAGAATCAACACACTGCTACCTCTACCCACATTATGTTCGCCAAAGCAAGTTATAAAACGTAATAGCAATGCGACCGGAAAGTACACTCTATTCATAAGGAGAAGCTCTGCGGAAGAGGACATTGAATGTGTAATTATGGTAAAGGAGAGAATGAGGAGTTGAGAACAGTATCTACCCTACAATAGGGCTAGAGTCTGTTGTACCTTGTACCTGTTTGTGGTTCTGCTGTCACTCTAGTAACCAGAACTGAGTTTCAGTCAACTAAGAAAAATCATAGCCAGTACCCAGGGAAAACAACAGAGTTTCAGGATTAAAGTGGCTCAAGAAGACAATAGAGCAATTTAGGGAGATTCAATTGTAGCACAATGCTTTCTAAGCTACAAAAGATTTCCCAGCAGAACTGTCCAGCAGATGACAGAAAGCAGAGCTGCTGTTGAAATCCAGATTAGCGGCCTGAAGGAGAAAGTGGAAAAATATTGTAGAACACTGAGGAAAAATATAAACCATTGAAAATTGTAGGGGAAAAATAATGAGACTTGATGATCCAGGAGATTTAATGTGAAGTTTTAAGGACTGGTAGTAATGAGAGCCAGATTTACCTCCTTGGAATAAATCACATCCTATGTAATGCATTTTACTTTGACAGAATTACAATAACTTCTCTGGAAACCTTTTACCCTTTCTGAGCTACAACAGGAAGTAGAGATATGGAATCAGTCTTAGAGCATGCTTCATGCTATAGTCTTTGAGGTCTTAGTTGGGGACTTATGAAAAAAAGGAGGGAATACCTGAGGTATAACATCTCACATATAATGTAGATTTTCCTAGGAAAAGGACAATATTGACTGTTTTGAGCTAGTGGAACTATTGAAGAAAGATGACATGGGTCTCAGAGGCATCAAAGATGACAATTGTCTTTATAGCTCTGAGGTCCTGAGTGACTATACCTACCCACTGACTTTTTTGATTAAAAGAATAGAAATGTTAAGAGGATTGGTACAAAGTTTAAGGAGTCTTCTAATGTACTTTTGACTATTGGTTTTAGTTCCCTTTGGCTTCTGGTATTTGAGGCTCTTAAGCAAATGAGGGTAGCGTTTTGGAAGGGTTACTCTGAACCTTGATGGCTTCAGCATCACTAATTTTGCCAGTACCAGTGGAATTTTTGCCAGCAAGAAGATTGGCACCTCATTGAGATCATTAGTTTGGGTTTGATTTGGATACAAGTTTGCTGTGTCTTCACTATGAATAGGGGAATCTGGGATTTCAAGGAAGAGGCCACGAGGAGAATATCTATCTGGTTAGTTGCATTTGTGTAGTAAATTGTGACCTATTAGGTAACATAAGTCGTAGCACAGAGGAGGAAAGGATGTTGATCAGATATTTCTTGGACAGTTGTGGGCTAGGGTTTGGGAACTGAGAGTTACTGGAGATACATACACTTGGGTGGTTTTGTGGCACAGATGGGGAAGTTATATAACAGTTGTAGACTTCAAAGTTGATATTGTAGTGCTTGTAACAATAAAACATTTGCAAGGCTGTCCTTTGATCTAGAAATTTATCTTTTAGTTCAGGGGTTAAAGTAGAAATTGGTTGCTTGATTTCCGCCCCCAGAACACTTTGGTTAATTACCCACCCTATTTTTCTCTATTATTTCTTATGTGATACAGGACACTTGTTTTTCCAAAGTCCTATATATAGTACTTATAAGTATGTTAAGTGACTACTTCCTGCAGTATAATTGACTGTTGTAGAGGCATCTAGTTGTTTTATATGCAGGATATCACTTTATTCTGAGTTGTATTCTTTTTTCTAAGGCTCTTTCCAGTCATTGGAAATCTGGCAGTGAGGCTGTTTGTCCTGTTTCTGCCTTAAAATCTTTCCCAGAAAGTGAAGAGAGAGACAGGGTCACCTTTCTTTCAGAATCTACTCCTGTTATCTGAAGGTGTTAGTCTGTTCCTGAAGTCCACAGTGGATTTATCCATTCTTTACTTACAGAACTGAATCAGAGTCCAATCTGTGTTCACAGGAAAGAGTTCATTGAGAGGCCTTTTCTAACCTATTCTGGTTTCCTGTGCAATTGGAGGAGTTCAGGAAACACTGCTCGAAAATACGGCATCTTGGCATGTTGAGTATTTTAAGGTGAAGGCATTTGAGAAAACAACGAAAGCAGGAAAGTCACTCTCATTTCCCAACCCCCTTGCTTTTCTTTCCTGAAGCAGGTCATAAAACCCTCCTGTGAGAGGTGCCCTCTCTATGCCTGGAGAAGACAGAGGGACACCCAGAAGAATACTAATGAACAGGCCTTGCTAAGTTTCTCCCAGTTTACTACAGTTATGTTACACTCCTTAACCTGTCACGTACCTCCACGACTGTCCACTCTTCCTCAAATCTATAAAAATACACAGGCCTGTTTCTTTGATTCTTCATTTCCTTATGTAGGCTCCTGTGTCATTTATTAAATGAATTTGTATGCTTTTCTCCAGTTAATCTGTCTGGTCAGTTGAATTTTCAGACCCTAAGAGGATTGAGAAAACCTTTTTTCCTGCTCTATACAGTGAGTCATGGGTTCTTCAGTTACCTTCAGGTTCTTCACAGTGCTTTTTCTGTTTCTATTTATTTGGACCTGGAGTTTCCTCTAATGCATGAATTAATTAGTATAGATCTGGGGGCCCTGGGTTTTCCCTCTTCTAAAGTAGGTTTAACTATAAAAGGTATTGAGCTTTTTAGACTCTGGCCAGCTTGCAAAGTAGAGGATTGGGTCAGAGTGAGAGATGGGGCAGAGGGAAATTAGGGAGCATAGAATGAGGGAAGAGGAATAAAAGGAGAAAAGGACTGTAGGTTTGAGTTGTGATTTGGGAGGACCCAGAAGAGAAATTCTTTTAATTCTTTTATATTTTTATTTGACTGTGGTCAAGGATCAAGAAAACAATTTTGGAATCTGAGTGTTGTTTTTTTTTTTTTTTTGCCAGACCATTGGGTATTTGAGATTTGCTCCTGTTTTGTTCTAAAGTGTGTCTCAAATGAATAATTTTGTTATATTAAAAGCATAATTGCTTTATTCCCTTGATCAGAAACTTATAATGTTCACACATTGCCTACAGATTAAAAACTAGCATTTGGCACATTCATAGTGTAATCCTTACTTAGGTTTATGGAATTTCCACAGTGTATAGATCTTCTTGTGTGTGCTATTTCCTGTACCCATTCTGTTTTAAACTTCTCTCTGTGAAAAAAATGTCTTTCTAATTATTTCCTGAATCCCATCCCATCAAATCAGGTTGTCTATTAAACTGCCCTTATTTCATGTTTTATTTCCTAAGGCCGTGTATTCGCTAAAAAATCTTTTTCTTGAGATATGGTCATGTGAGGTCAGTAGCATTGTGCTTGATCACTTTCTAATTACTGTGTTTTCTTCTGGAAATGTATTTTCCTTTTTCAGTACTAATTGTATTTAGTAATAACAAGGTACAGTATTATTATTTTTTTTAACAAGAGCTTTATTCTCTCAAGTCCAATTTCTGTTTAAAGCTTTCCTGATCAGATTGTAAAATCTGCAAAGCACATTTTTTTGGGGCTTTGTGATGTGTAATTTCTTCCTGCTGTCTTCATTTCTTACTTAGTTACAGATGGAAGTACTACCTGTGTTATCCATTACCTTCTTAAAACTTTAAGTTATCAGAGAAATAGTGAAGGTTACTTTTGGTGTCATATTTTGTTCCTTTATAAAATCCCAAGATATGAATATGATGAGTGTTAGACATAGGCATCTCCTAATCCCATACCTTTCGGTTAGCCATATTAGATTCTCTTTCTCTCTCCAGAGGGAGATATTATTTCATAGTCTATCATAGTGAAAACTACTAAAATCTGTTTGCCTTTTACACTTAGAACTGGAAACCTCCTTCAGAAGGCCTATCTTTATTCTCTAGTCCTCAACTCATAAGGGCCAAATCTGCTGTGTACATAGTTTTGATTAGTATATTAGGTTAAACATTTTTCAAAGTGGGATGCCATTAGGTTCGCCTCTTATTCCCTATAATATTGCACATTCAGAGAGACTTATTTCCTTTCTTAGTATTTTCTGTCCTGTTCCTTCATTGGGTCTGGAAACTGGTTTTGATTTGTCTCCATCTTGTAATTTTATTGGCTTTCCATTTTCCTTTCTATATTAGTACTTTCATTGTGTCTGGGAACTCTTAAGCTTCTCTAAGAAATGGTCAAATATTTCACTTTATCTTTTTAGTATTATTTTAAAGTATATACACACATGATTAATGGATGCCACAGGTGGAAATATAAGCAGGACCATTTCTACAGAGTCTTGGAGCAGTCATTTCTTGGAGAGCTTAAGACCTCACTGTCTCAATTTCTGCCAGTAGTCTTTTGTGGTCATGGCAAATGTTTGTTTCCAGTGCTTATTTGCCATTACACCCATGGTTGAATACATGTTTCAATAAAGATGCTTAATTTTGGAGCCTGTGTGTAGTACCAATGACCTTTATTTAGCAAACAGCAAAAGCAGTAAATCAATTTCTGCATTTTTACTTTCCCGCAGGATTTAACCCCATCTCTTGGTCTGTTTGCCAGGGTCATTTGGTCATTTGCTGCTTGCTACTCTATGTGCACTGTGTTGATGATACCCTAATTTACATATAAGGTTATTATTATGACAGAATTTCTTGTTTGGAGAGTGAATATAATGTTGCCTTCCTAAATTAAGAAGAAGTATAAATTCAGAGCATTTAAAGTAGTTATTCCTCAGCTATATAGAGTGGCTTAAACTAGAGTGACATTTTAATGCCATGTAGAAATACTGTTGACCCTTGAACAACATGAGGTTGGGGCACTGACCCCTGCACAGTTGAAAAATCCAGGTAAAACTTTTGACCCCAAAAAACTAAATTACTATTAGCCTGCTGTTGACTAGAAGCCTTACCAATAACATAAACCATCATTCAACATATATTTTGTATGTTATACTGTGAATGACATATTGTATTCTTACTATACACTAAGCTAGAGAAAAGAAAATGTTTTTTCAAATTGCTGAAAATCTCCAAAATATGTTCCAGTTATTTATCCAAAAAAATATGTGTATAAGTGGACGTCTGCAGATCTGTGTTGTTCAAGGGTCACTGTATTTAAGGAACTTAACTGAATCTATGAGTATAATACAAATGTGAATTAATAATTTTAAGCCTTCTTAGGATTATTTTTTAGTTTTTCTTTCGCTGCTCCTGATTTTTTTGTCATAATAGTCACCATACCTTTATTTATGTCTTAGTCAGGTTTTCTATAATGGAACTTAAAAAAAAAAAGAAAGAAGACCTTAGTTTATTCCAGTGAGATGACAAGAAATTGAAATAATTTCAAATGTAAAACTTCTTTTAAAAAAAGTTTTAAAAAAAACTATAAAGTACGTAGTTTTTCCCCAAAATTGATTTTTCTAATGAATACAAACAAAATTTCAGTGTCTTTCAAAACTTTGTTACATATTTGGAAGAAATATATTACATTGAATTCAGTGTATATGAGAACTGAATGTCTACATTATTTTATATCATCTTTCTTTGGAAGAGGAGTTTGTTTTTATTTTATTACTATAATGAAACACTTTCCATCTTTCAAAGTGAAGTTTTCATTTGAAACTTTCAAAAGCAATCATTTAAATAAGGAGTTACTTTAAATTGGGGATTGCATTGATTTCTAAAGCTTTTTTTATCACAAGGAGTTCTGAACATGCAGGATTTGAACTTTCTCATGTAATAATTCTCAGACTGGAGAACCCCTTCCTGGTCTTGGCTTGGGTTAGTATGTTTAGTTGTATTTTTAGTAACAGCCCTAACTCAGTAGCTATGTAAGCACTCAGCGAAGATGGAGTCACAGGGTAAAACTGGGCTTGCTTCCCACAGGGAGGGCTGGGAGTTGAGCAGGAAGGAAGGCCTGTTTGTCAGTGCTTCTGTGCAGCTATGTCTGAGTAGGCAGCCGGCGACACAATGTCTCCCTTGTACAAAGTAACTCTCTTAGTGAGTGCTCAGATATGTGAGGAAAAAGTATTGGGGTAAGTGAAGGAGAAGCTTGGATTTTTCTTTCCCTGTTTTTGTGGCATTTGGATTTTAGGGCGTGTACTGTTGCTGCAAAGTACTGGCTTTGTTTTCTGTGGATTTAAGATTTTTTGAAAAGCTCTATTGTGGGCAGAATGAAACATCTTACACTCTAAAACCGTGAGCTTAATTTAAAATAAGACTTGTCTGTGATAAAGAGTTAATTTGTGCTTCCTGAAATTAGTGAAAATTAATTGTGACATTTGTTTTTAGGAATGGGTTCTCTACTAGGCTTGATATCCACTCTTTTAATCAGAAACTACTAGTGAAAATGATGAAAACCACCTAAAACTGATGACTGGTGTTTAAAATGTATAATGATTTCAAGGATAATTTGCTTGTTTTAAAAGAGTGGGAATCTTGTTACTTAAGGGACTATGATATAAAAGTTTTATAATTTACTTTAGTTTGACTTATTTAGAGTTAA
The DNA here is from genome assembly GCF_040802235.1 of Manis javanica. Classification (NCBI taxonomy): domain Eukaryota; kingdom Metazoa; phylum Chordata; class Mammalia; order Pholidota; family Manidae; genus Manis; species Manis javanica. The sequence goes on from NC_133162.1 coordinate 70,174,787, forward strand.
GTTTACCCCAAAAGAACTGATTCTTTTCCTTCTGGAAATCTTGATTTTGTGATTAGTTAACATAAATGGTTGGTATTTTTAGGATATTACTTTCATATTTTCAGCAGCATTTAATTACCAATCTATAAGTAGTTAACTTTAATAAAGTATGTACATTTAGTGTTTTGCTTTTGAATCTGTCTAGTAGAGTGTGACAATATGAACCGCTTTGACCGATCAGAAAGAAATGTTCGGCAGTCTCAAGAAGGATTTTGGAAAAGGCCACCCCAGAGGTGGAGTGGACAGGAACATTACCACCTCAGCCATCCTGACCACTATCATCACCCTGGAAAAAGTGACTTGAGCAGGTGAGCCTAATTTAGATTACATTTTTCTATCTTCTGAATAATTTCAAATCATAATTCCCCCCTGCTCTCTCAAAATTGTTTTTTTTTTTGGGGGGGGGTGGAATGTCTGGTTTTTAGAGGAATTAAAAAACTTTATAAGTTATATGTGGCACTAGTAAGTCTAATTTTTTCCATTAGACTCAAATCCTTTTTCATTAGCTTTATTATAAATATTTTATTTATGTCTGCTAATTGGACTTTAAGTATTATTATGATTTCCCAATTCTCATTTAGTAAAGATTAACTGTTGTTAAGGTTTATTAGTTCTAAAATAATAATGTATAAAACTAAATGCCAAATAATTTGTCTTCTTTTGCTTATGTAATAAATGGAAATTTAAAAATTCCTCAAGTATTGTTAGAAGCAGAATAAGATATTGTACACCAGAATTTTTTTCCCTTTTGAAGCATAACATAGTCTTTTTTCTTTTTACATCACAACATTGTTCATTAATGAATATTTTACAATACAAACAAAAAAATACGGCAGTGCAATATATGAATAGGGCTAAAAATAGTATAGTCTTTAAGTTGATCAGACCTTATGTATAATGTGGGTCTGTAGTCATTCAAACCTGGAATCAAACCCTGGCTGGCACAAGTTGGCTTTGTGAGCTAGATAATTTATTCAGCCCATCTTTACTTCAGTTTACCATCTGTAAAGCCTATCTTCCTTTCGGTACTTAAAGGTCAGGGATAAAAGGTTTTAGAGCAGTATTTGGCTTACAGTAGGCACCTAATGGTAATTATTATTAATTTTTTCCTTTCACTCTCTCATCCCATTCCACTAGGGATTTGAGGTCATTTTGGAACATATTTACATTACAAGAAATAAAATTGGGATAAAGAAATAATGGAAGGGACACATACGAATAGTGCTTGAAGTAAGAAAAAAGTTTAGCTCTAACATTTGTTGTAGCAAAAGAAAAGAACAAAAAAACTTGATCCATTACAAGATTTATAATTTACATAAGATAAAGAATGTGATTCTACTGAATTTATTTGCTTTTATGAGACCAAAACCTGAGATAAATTGCATTGTGTGAATTCTTATAAGAGTACCTTGTCACATACTGGGCATGTCTCAGCTTCCCAAAGTTGAAATATTGATAAGTTCTTTATGTTCTTCAGTGCAGGCTACAAAGAGCTCTAGTCCAAGTGAAGAAAGGCAGTTCTGCAGTGGTCGGGAAATGATCAGGTCCAGCTTAAGATCTTTCTTTTGGTATAGTTTGATGCAAGGATAAAATTTGGAAGATCTGGAAGAATGCATGAAGCCACATATCTTTCCAAGCATTACTTTGGCCAATCTGTTTCTCCTATCTGGGCTTTTGTAAGGAGTTGAGTTGGCACTATCAGGCAAGAGTCTGATGAAAGGTAGTCTTCATTGCAACTAATGAAGGGTATGCTTCCCTCATCTTTGATGGTTGGTTTATGAGAAGGTAAATTTAAGCCCAACTTCTGAAAAATTAGAAGCCTAACTAAAACATGAACCATTGCTTATACTTCAGATAAAGTTTATTCATCCATTTAATAAAAATTCATTGAGAATCAGTATGTTGAACTCTGTGCTAAATTTTCAAGCTGGAATGAATTTGGGAATGGTATGAAATGAAAGATAGGAATTAGTATTGCTTTCTTGGAGCATTGTTTGAGGAAGATAAAAAGAATTATGCACTGCCTGTTCCAACAGAACAGTTGAAATTATTGCAATTATCACTTAGGTAGAAGATTTATGTGCCTTTTCCATCACATAGAAAGATGAGTAGTAGATGCTTCCAGCTGCCACGCTACTACTGACTCTGTGGGATAGACAGGTATATAGATTGTTCGTTATAATACAGTGTCAGTGCAATGCAGTGATGATGGATGCTCCAATAAAGTGGTGTACACAGCACTCCAGGAGCACGCAGCAGCTGCTTTTTGTCTAGAATAGTAGTGTATAAAGGAAGCTACTATATTAAGCTGGTAAGTATGTCTAGAGAGATGGCACTGGAATAGTTTCTATAGGAGAATGATGAGTTAAGTTAAGATGGAAAAAAAGACATGTGAAAACCTGTATGAAACAGTAGATGTGATCTTTAGGTAGCAAAACTATCTATGCATTTAAAATAAAAGGTGGCAAATTTCAATTTGAAGTGAGACTATTAATCAGACTATCCAAAATGGGACAAATTACCTGGACGTGTAGTCATCTCTGTCCCTGGGCATGATCAAGCTGAGGCTGATTAGTTATCTCTCAGAAAAGTTAAGCAGCATTTTCCAGAAATTATATTCCTGGATGTTAGTAGGTGTAGAAAAGAGAGATTCTTTGATCAAATGAATGTGGGAATGAACAAGTTACACTTAAATTAGGTTTTTTGGGGGGTTTTTTTGCCAGCCTCTCTTAGACCACAGAAGCTAGCAATTCACTCAGGTATTTTGTTTGGTTCACAGTGTGCTTTTATTATTCTTTTGAATTCATTACAACACTTAAAAAATGGAGAAATTTTACAGAAAAATTGGGACTTAGAGTTTCTCTTGAAAAAAATTTTTAGTGTTGCAAAGCTAGCTCTGAATTTCTTTTTTTCTTTTAAGGTATCATTGATAGACATTCTTATAAAGGTTTCACATGAACAATATTGTGGTTATTAACATTCACCCATATAATCAAGTCCCCCACAAACCACCATTACAGTCATTGTCCATCAGCATAGTAAGATGCTACAGAATCACTACTTGTCTTCTCTGTGCTATACTGCCTTTCCCATACCCTCCCTCACATGAAGTGTGCTAATCGTAATGCCCGCTTTCCCCCTTATCCCTCACTTCCCACTCATCCTCCCCAGTCCCTTTCCCTTTGGTAACTGTTAGTCCGTTCTTGGGTTCTGTGAGTAAGCTGCTGTTTTGCTCCTTCAGTTTTTCTTTGTTCTTATACGCCACAGGTGAGTGAAATCATCTGGTACTTGTCATTCTCCACCTGGCTTATTTCACTGAGCATAATACCCTTAAGGTCCATCCATGTTTTTGCAAATGGTAGGATTTGTTTTCTTCTTATGGCTGAATAATATTCCATTGTGTATATGTACCACCTCTTCTTTATCCATTCATCTACCGATGGACACTTAGGTTGCTTCCATTTCTTGGCTATTGTAAACAGTGCTGCGATAAACATAGGGGTGCATATGTCTTTTTCACACTGGGCCCCTGCATTCTTAAGGTAAATTCCTAGAAGTGGAATTCCTGGGTCAAATGGCGTTTCTATTTTGAGTTTTTTAAGTAATCTCCATACTGCTTTGCACAATGGTTGAACTTATTTACAATCACACCAGCAGTGTAGGAGGGTTCCCCTTTCTCTACATCCTCGCCAAAATTTGTTGTTGTTTGTCTTTTGGATGGTGGCCATTCTTACTGGTGTGAGGTGATATCTCATTGTGGTTTTAATTTGCATTTCCCTGATGATTAGCAATGTGGAGCATCTTTTCATGTGCCTGTTGGCCATCTGAATTTCTTCTTTGGAGAAGTGTCTGTTCAGATCCTATGCCCATTTTTTAATTGGCTTATTTGCTTTTTGTTTGTTGAGGTACGTGAGCTCTTTATTATATATTTTGGATGTCAACCATTTATCGGATATGTCATTTATGAATATATTCTCCCATACTATAGGGTGCCTTTTTGTTCTACTGATGGTGTCCTTTGCTGTACAGAAGCTTTTTTAGTTTGATATAGTCACAGTTGTTCATTTTTCCTCTTGTTTCGCTTGCCCGGGAACATATGTTCATGGAGAAGTTGCTCATGTTTATGTTCAAGAGATTTTTGCCTATATTTTTGTTCTAAGAGTTCCTGGGTTTCATGACTTATATTCAGGTCTTTGATCCATTTCGAATTTACTTTTTGTATATGGGGTTTCATTCTCTTACATGTAGCTGTCCAATTTTACCAACGCCAGCTGTTGAAGAGGCTGTCATTTCCCCATTGTATATCCGTGGCTCCTTTATCACATATTAATTAACCATATATGCTTGCGTTAATACGTGAACTCTCTGTTCTGTACCACTGGTCTGTGAGTCTGTTCTTGTGCCAGTACCAAATTGTCTTGATTCCTGTGACTTTGTAGTAGAACTTGGAAGTTGGGAAGTAAGATACCCCCTGCTTTATTCATCCTTCTCAGGATTGCTTTGGCTATTCAGGGTCTTTTGTGGTTCCATATGAATTTTAGAACTATTTGTTCCAGTTTGTTGAAGAATGCTATTGCTATTTTATAGGGATTGCATTGAATCTATAGATTGCTTTAGGCAGGATGGCCATTTTGACAATATTACTTCTTCCTAGCCAAGAGAATGGGATGAATTTCCAGTTATTAGTGTCCTCTTTAATTTCTCTTAAGAATGTCTTGTAGTTTTCAGGGTATAGGTCTTTCACTTCCTTCATGAGGTTTATTCCTAGGTATTTTATTCTTTTTGATGCAATTATGAATGGAATTGTTTTCCTGATTCCTCTTTCTCCTAGTTCATCGTTAGTATATAGGACTACAACAGATTTCTGTGTATTAATTTTGTATCCTGCAACTTTGCTGAATTCAGATATTAGTTCTAGTAGTGTTGGAATAGAGTCTTCAGGGTTTCTTATGTACAATATCATGTCGTCTGCAAACAGGGACAGTTTAACTTCTTCCTTACCAATCTGGATGCCTTTTATTTCTTTGTGTTGTTTGATTGCCACGGCTAGGACTTCCAGTACTATGTTGAATAAAAGTGGGGAGAGTGGGCATCCTTGTCTTGTTCCCAATCTTAGGGGGAAAGCGTTCAACTTCTCACTGTTAAGTATGATGTTAGCTGTGGGTTTGTCATATATGGCCTTTATTACATTGAGGTACTTGCCTTCTATACCCGTTTTGTTGAGAGTTTTTATCATGAATTGGATGTTGAATTTTGTCAAATGCTTGTTCAGCATCTATGGAAATCATGTGGTTTTTGTCCTTTTTGTTTATGTAGTGGATGATGTTGATGCATTTTCAATTGTTGCACCATCCTTGTGTACTTACTGCCATTGCAGGCTTTGGATTCATGGTTACCAAAGTTTCATGGATAGCTGCTTTACTATCTTACCATCTAGCTTAACTCACTTATTATGCTATTATAAACACAGTCTGATGATTCTTTATTTCTCTCCCTTCTTTTTATTCTTCCTCCACTCTTTATATGTTAGGTGTTTTATTCTGTACTCTTTTGTGTTTCCCTTGACTGATTTTGTGGATAGCTGATTTTATTTTGCATTTAGTTAGTATTTGGTTGGTCTGCTTTCTTTGCTGTGGTTTTATTTTCTCTGGTGACATCTGTTTAGCCTTAGGAGCACTTCCATCTAGAACAGTCCCTTTAAAATACACTGTAGAGATGGTTTGTGGGAGGTAAATTCCCTCAACTTTTGCTTATCTGGGAATTGTTTAATCCCTCCTTCAAATTTAAATGATAATCTTTCTCGATACAGTATTCTTGGTTCAAAGCCCTTCTGTTTCATTGCATTCAATATATCATGCCATTTTCTTCTGACCTGTAAGGTTTCTGTTGAGAAGTCTGATGATAGCCTGCTGGGTTTTCCTTTGTAAGTGATCTTTTTTCTCTCTCTGGCTGCTTTTAATACGCTTTCCTTGACTATAATCTTTGCCATTTTAATTATTATATGTCTTGGTGTTGTCCTCCTTGAGTCCCTTGTGTTGCAAGATCTGTGGACTTCCAAAGGTTGAGAGACTATTTCCTTCCTAAGATTGGGGAAGTTTTCAGCAATTATTTCTTCAAAGACACTTTGTACCCCTTTTTCTCTCTCTTCTTCTGGTACCCCTATAATGCAAATATTGTTCTGTTTGGATTGGTCACACAGTTCTCTTAATATTCTTTAATTCCTAGAGGTCCTTTCATCTCTCTCTGCCTCAGCTTCTCTGTATTCCTGTTCTCTGATTTCTATTCCATTAACAGTCTCTTGCACCTCATCCTGTCTGCTCTTAAATCCTTCCATTGTTTGTTTCATTTCTGTTATCTCCCTCTGGAATTCATCCCTTAGTTCTTGCATATTTCTCTGTAGCTCCATCAACATGCTTATAACTTTTATTTTGAATTCTTTTTCAGGAAGATTGGTAATTTGTCTCACCAGGCCCTCTCTCTGGTATTTGAGGGATTTTAGACTGAACAAGTTCTTCTGCCTTTTTATGGCAATGGAAGTGATTGCCAGCCAGTGATGCGTGTGTCAGCTGGGAGAACAAAGTCCTTTCCTTCTTGCCAGTCACCTTGCCCTTCTCTGCTGCTGTGCCGGTCAACTGCACATAGGGAGCAGCCTCAGGGTTAATCCCCTAAACTGCAATGGGCAGGGCGGCCCTCGGGATGGCCTAGGCTGGGGTCACAGGTGAGCGACATGTGCTCTCCCCTGAATATGGTCCCCCTTTGTGCTTTCCAGACTCTGCACTGGTCTCTGCTGCCTGTTTCAGGCAACTGCACACAGTGTGCAGCCTCTGGGTTGATTCCCTGGGCTGCCATTAGTGTGGCAGCCCTTGGGAATGCCTGGGGCAGTGGCTGTGGTTGCGGGTGAGCAGCACATGTTCACCCCAACAGAGCCCCTACATGCCTTCCAGACTCTGTGCCAGTTTCCTCTGCCTGTGCTGGTTAGAGGAAAAGCCCCTTTGTGCCTTTCAGACTCTGCGCCAGTCTCCGCTGTCTGTGTCAGTCCACGGTAGGCAGGGGGCAGCCTCTGGGTATGGCCTGGTTAGGTGCGTTAGGCGAAGCCTCTCTGTGGTTGCTGTGGGCTGGACTGCTCCCCAGTTGCTCTGCATCAATGGCGGGTCAACTGGTTCACTTGAAGTGCCAGTAGTGGGGATTGAATGGCAGGCTGCTCATCGCCGTTAGGGGCTTCTGAGCTGCCTTGCCACCCAGGGGTTTAGGGCACCTGAAGTTCCTTAAGTTTCCCAGCCTGATGGACTATGCCAGGACGATTTTGTCCACCATTAAACCTTTTGCCCCTTTAAGACTTTTAAAGCCCCAGCTTTTCTTTTGTCACAGTGCAGCCAGCCGTGGAACCTTTTCGTAGGCTTAGTCTCAGATTTTGCTTTTCCAGTTCTCTAATGTCCAGTACACGATGCAATGTGTGTCTGTGCTCCTGGTCCAGATTACTAGGGCTGGTTATTTAGCAGTCCTGTGCTTCCACTCCCTCCACACTCTGATTCTTTTCCTCCCGCCAGTGAGCTGGGGTAGGGGGAGTGCTTGGGTCCTGCTGGGTCACAGCTGTGTGTCTTACCCTTTTCATGAGATGCTGAGTTCTTGCAGATGTAGATGTAGCCTGGATGTTGTACTGTATCTTCTGGTCACTCTTTTAGGAATAGTTGTATTTGCTGTATTTTCAAAATATACATGGTTTGGGGAGGAGATTTCCACCACTCTACTCATGCCACCATCTTGAGAAATCCCCTCAGTGTTGTTTTAATTTGTATTTCCCTGATATTTAGCAATAGGGAGCATCTTATCATGTGCCTGTTGGCCATCTGAATTTCTTCTTTGGAGAAGTGTCTCTTCATATCCTCCATCCACTTTTTAATACAGTTATTAGCTTTATGGGTGTTGAGGCATGTGAGTTCTTTATATATTTTGCATGTTAAAGCCTTGTTAGATATGTCGTTTACAAATATATTCTCCCATACCATAGGATTCCTTTTTGTTCTGCTGATGGTGTACTTTCTGTATAGAGCTTTTTAGCTTGATGTAGTCCCATTTGTTCATTTTTGCTTTTGTTTCCCCTGTCCAAGGAGATGCATTCAGGAATAAATTGCTCATGTTTGTATTCAAGAGATGTTTGCCTATTTTTTCTTCTGAGAGTTTTATGGTTTTAAGACTTACATTCAGGTCTTTGATCCGTTTCGAATTTCTTTTGTGTATGCAGTTAGACAATAATCCAGTTTCATTCTCTTACATGTGGCTGTCCAGTTTTGCCAACACCAGTTGTTGAAGAGGCTGTCTGTTCCTAATTCTATATCCATGGCTCATTTGTCATTTATTAATTGGGTGTATATGTTTGGATTTATATCAGGGCTCTCTGTTCTATTCCATTCGCATATGGGTCTGTTAACATGCCAGTATGAAATTGTTCAGAATATTGTAGCTTTATAGTAGAGCTTTAAGTTGGGGATGTAATCCCCCCAGCTTTGTTCTTCCTTCTCATTATTTCTTTGACTAGTTGGGGTCTTTTGTGGTTCCATATGAATTTTAGAATTATTTTCTCCAATTTGTTGAAGAATGCTGTTGTTATTTTGATAGGGATTGCATTGTATCCGTAGATTGCTTTAAGCAGGATGGCCATTTTGACAATATTAATTCTTCCTACCCAAGAGCATGGGATGAATTTCCATTTATTAGTGCCCTCTTTAATTTCTTTTAAGAGTGTCTTGTAGTTTTTAGGTTATACATCTTTCACTTCCTTGGTTAGGTTTATTCCTAGGTGTTTTATTCTTTTTGATGCAATTGTGCATAGAATTGTTTTCGTGATTTCTCTTTCTGCTACTTCATCATTAGTATGTAGGTATGCAACAGATTTCTGGGTATTGATTTTGTATCCTACAACTTTTCTGAATTCAGAAATTGGTTCTAATAGTTTTGGAGTGGATTCTTTAGGGTTTCTTAATGTACAATATTATGTCATCTGCAAACAGTGACAGGTTGACTTCTTCCTTACCAATCTGGATGCCTTTTATTTATTTGTGTTGCCAGATTGCCATGGCTAGGATCTCTAGAACTATGTTGAATAAACGTGGGGAGGGTGGGCATCCTTGTCTTTTTCCCAATCTTAAATGAAAAGCGTTCAGCTTCTCGTTGTTAAGTATGATATTGGCTATGGGTTTGTCATATATGGCCTTTCTTATATTGAGGTACTTGCCTTCTATACCCATTTTGTTGAGAGTTTTTATCATGAGTTGGATGTTGAATTCTGTTGAATGCTTTTTCAGCATCTATGGAGATGGTTATGTGGTTTTTGGCTTTCTTTTTGTTGATGTGGTGGATGATGTTGATGGATTTTCTAATATTGTACCATCCTTGCATCCCTGGAATAAATCCTACTTGATCATGATGGATGATCTTTTTGATGTATATTTTATTTTGATTTGCTGATATTTTGTTGAGTATTTTTGCATGTATATTCATCAGGTATTTAGGTCTACAATTTTCTTTTTTTGTGGTGTCTTTGCCTGGTTTTGGTATTAGAGTGATGCTGGCTTCATAGAATGAGTTTGGAAGTATTCCCTCCTCTTCCACTTTTTGGAAAACGTTAAGGAGGATGGGTATTAGGTCTTCACTAAATGTTTGATGAACTTCAGCATTGAAACCACCTGTTTCAGGGGTTTTGTTCTTAGGTAGTTTTTTGATTACCAGTTCAATTTCATTGCTGGTAATTGGTCTATCAGATTTTCTGTTTCTTTCTGGGTCAGCCTCGGATGGTTGTATTTTTCTAGAAAGTTGTCCATTCTTATAGGTTATGCAGTTCGTTGGCATATAATTTTTCATTATATTCTCTAATAATTCTTTGTATTTCTATGGTGTCCATAGTGATTTTTCCTTTCTCATTTCTGATTGTGTTTATGTATGTAGACTCTCTTTTTTTCTTCATAATTCTGGCTGGGGGTTGTAAATTTTGTTTATTTTCTCGAAGAAGCAGCTCCTGCTTTCATTGATTCTTACTATTGTTTTATTGTTCTCAATTTTATTTATTTCTGCTCTAATCTTTATTATGCCCCTCATTCTGCTGACTTTGGGCCTCATTTGTTGTCCTTTCTCTAGTTTCATTAATTGTGAGTTTAGACTGTTTATTTGGGATTGTTCTTCTTTCCTGAGGTGAGCCTTCATGGCAGTATACTTTCCTCTTAGCATGGCCTTCACTGCATCACACAGATGTTGCGGTGCTGTGTCATTGTTGTCATATGTCTCCATATATTGCTTGATCTCTGTTTTTATATGGTTATTGTTCCACTGATTATTTAGGAGCATGTTGTTAAGCCTCCATGTGTTTGTAGGCTTTTTGTTTTCTTTGTGTAATTAATTTCCAGTTTCATACCTTTGTGGTCTGAGAAGGGGGTTGGTACAATTTCCATCTTTTTGAATTTACTGAGGCTCTTTTTGTGGCCTAGAATATGGCATGTTCTTCAAAATGCTCCATGTGCACTTGAGAATAATATGTATTCTGCTGCTTTGGGGTGGAGTATTCCATAGATGTCTGTTAGGTCCATCTGTTCTAATGTGTTGTTCAGTGCCTCCATCTCCTTACTTATATTCTGTCTGGTTGCTCTATCCTTTGCAGTGAGTGGTGTGTTGAAGTCTCCTAAAATGAATGTATTCCATTCTATTTCCCTTTTTAATTCTGGTAGTATTTATTTCACATGTGTAGGTGCTCATGTGTTAGGTGCCTAAGTATTTATAATTGTTATATCCTCTTGTTGGAATGACCCCTTTATCATTATGTCATATCCTTCTTTGTCTCTTAGGACTTTCTTTGTTTTGAAGTTTCTTTTTTTTGGTACATATACTCTACCTCCTGCTTTTTTCTCTCTCTTTAGTACAAGAAATATCTTTTTTTTTTCAATCCCTACACTTTAGTCTGTGTATGTGTTTGGGTTTAAAGTGAGTCTCTTGTAGGCAGCATATAGATGTATCTTGTTTTTTTATTCATTCAGTGACTTTGTCTTTTTATTGGTGTATTCTGGCCATTTACATATAGGGTGATTATTGATAGTATGTACTTACTGCCATTGCAGGCTTTAGATTTGTGATTACCAAAGCTTCAAGGTTAACTTCCTTATTATCTAACAGTCTAATATAACTCACTTAATATGCTATTGCAAGCACAATCTAAAGATTCTTTTTTTCTTTTTTCTCCTTTTTTTTCCTACTCCATTCTCTACATATTAGGTATCATATTTGGTATTCTTTGTCTATCCCTTGACTGGCTTTAGGGGTAGTTGATTTTATTTTGCATCTGCTTAGTAATTAATTGTTCCACTTTCTTTACTGTGGTTTTATTTCCTCTGGTGACAGCTATTTAGACATAGGAACAGTTCTATCTATAGCAGTCCTTCTAAAATATGCTGTAGGGATGTTTCATGGGAGGTAAATTCTCTCAGCTTTTGCTTATTGGGAAATTGTTTAATTCCTCCTTCAAATTAAATGATAATCTTGCTGGGGAGAGTATTCTTGGTTTTAGGCCCTTCTGCTTCATTACATGGAATATATCATGCCACCCCCTTCTGGCCTGTAAGGTTTCTGTTGAGAAATCTGATGATAGCCTGATGGTTTTCCTTTGTATGTGATATTATTATTCTCTCTGGCTGTTTTTAATACTCTGTCTTTATCCTTGATCTTTGCCATTTTATTTATTATATGTCTTGTTGTTTTCCTTGGGTCATTTGGGTTGGGAGATCTGTGCGCCTCCATTGCCTGAGAGACTATCTCCTTCCTCAGAATGGGGAATTCTTTAGCAGTTACTTCCTCAGACACCTTCTATCCATTTTTCTCTTTCTTCTAGTATCCCTTTAGTGCAAATATTGTTCTGTTTAGATTGGTCACACAGTTCTCTTAATATTCTTTCATTCCTAGAGGTCCGTTTTTCTCTGTGTGCCTCAGCTTCTTTGTCTTCCTGTTCTGCAATTTCTGTTTTATTTACTGTTTCCCCTACTTCATCTAATGTCCTTTTAAATCCCTCTATTGTGTGTTTCATTTCCAGTACTATATTCATCAACATTTGTATATCATTCCTGAATTTCTCCCTGGGTTCTTGAATATTTTTCTTTGGCTCCATGAGCATGTTTAGGAATTTTTTTTTTTAATCTCTTTCAGGAAGATTGATGAGTTTAGTTTCACCTGGCCCTCTTTCTGGTGTTTGTTGGATTTTCGTTTAATTCAGGTTCCTTTGACATTTCATATTTGCATATGGCACACTCTACTGCCCAGAAGCTCAACTCTCTGGAGCTATTCATCTTATGGAGTGATGGCGAGGGGTTGCAGGTGAGCAGCTCTGGTGCCTGTCCGGAGGAAGGAGCTCCTTCCTGCTTTCCAGCTGCAGTGCCTGTCTCCACTGCAAGGGCCAGTGGGCCAAGCATGCAGGGGGAAGCCTCTGTGCTTTGTACTTGCAACTGCCATAGGCAGGGCCACCGTCTGGCTTTCCTGGCGTACTGGTGGGTGCAGCTGGTTTACGAATTGTTGCCTGCTGGGAGGAAGGTGCAGCAGGCTGTGCATCACAGTGGGGGGCCTTGGAACTGCATTGCCAGCCAGGGTGATGGAGCTCCTGAAGCTCCTGAAAGTTCCCAACCTGCTTGGGCAGAGTGCACCTGGACAATTTTGTCCACCTGTCCTTTCTCTTGAACAGCAAGCTGTGTGCGATCCTTGCCCCGTTAGCAGCTCTCTCCATGTTAGGAAGACTCTCAGACTGCCCACCTTTCTTTTGTCACAGAGCAGCCTTATGTGGATCCCTGTTTTCCACAAGTGGCTGGAATCTCAGTCTTTACAACTATTCCACCATTGTTAACTTTCCAACCACATTTATCTTCAGAGCATCATGTAATGCAGGTTCATGCCCCCAGAGCAGATACCCAGGGCTGCATATTCAGCAGTCCTAGGCATCCACCCCCACCCTGCACGGTTTCTCTTCCTCTCTCTGATGAGCTGCAGAGGGGGAAGGGCTTGGGTCCCTCCAGATCATGGCTTTGGTACTTTACCTTTTTTCTTGAGGTTGACTGGTTTCCCCAGGTGTAGATCATCTGTTGCAGCCTTCTTTCCTGTTGCTCTTCCATGATTTGATATATTTGTGATATTTTCATATTATATATGGTTTTGGGAGGAGGTTTCTATCTCATCTCTCACCTGCCATCTTTAATCGTCTCCTGTGAAGGATTTTATTCCTTATTAAATATTTGTACAATTCAGTAGTGAAGATATTTAGCCTTGGCTTTTCTTTTCAGCAATTTTTTTTTTACTAATTTAATTTCTATAGATGTTTTATAGATGTCTGTTAGGTTTTGTTAGTTTGTAGTGTTGTCTAATTGCTGGATTAATGGGATTAATACATAAATCAAGTAGAAAAGAAATCAAATGTACAAATACATATGACTTGATTGTTTTTCCTAGAACTCTTTGTGTGTTCAAAAACAGAATGTTTACAGCTAAAACAATTCCTACAACTCGTGACTGCCCTCACATGGTTTTGGTATCCTTGAGGAGCGTCATGCCCTAGGGCTAGACTCAAGGTTGGATAATGATTGTGTGCTGATCATGTGTTGAACCCCCTACTCAGAATTCTTTAGATGTTTAAGTTCATTTGCTTAATCAATATGAGGAGAGCCTTTTCGGCATTACTCTTGGGATGTGACACCTTGAGTCCCCTGGTTGGCCTTTCAGATCTTCAGCATTCTGTCTTATTCCCTCCAAGTCTGCGGGTCAGAGGCAGGGGGAGCTGACAAGTGGCGCCCAAACAGGGCCCTCAGAGTGGAAAGCTCCTGAAGATTGTCGATCCAGTAAGACTCCTGGGAAAGTGTATGTAGGGAGAGGATCGAGACGTCAGGGACACTATAATGGACCAACATGAAATTTAAGCAGATAATCCAGAGGATTACTTAAAATTACTCCATGCTCTCCTAAAAACATCAGGAGTGTAAATTTCTAAAAAATATTTTGCACAATTTCATAAATATATTAAAGAACATTGTTACTGGTTGCCTCCACAAGGAACCCTCAAACAAGCTGATTGGACTAATGTATTAAGTGATTTCAGAAAGGCTCACAGACAGGGGAACATTATCCCTGTACCTGTTTGGCTGGATCAGTGGCCCCTCAACAAAGAAAAACTGGAAGCCTTACACACATCAGTTCAAGAACAGCTTCAGTTGAATAGATTAGAATTTTCCTCAAGCCTGTGGAATTCCCCTGTGTTTGTTATAAAGAAGAAGTCAGGAAAATGGAGACTCTTACATGACTTAAGACAAATTAATATGTCGTTAAACCTATGGGACCTTTACAATAAGGCATCCCTTCGCCAGCTATGATTCCAAACAACTGGGACATGGCTATCATTGATCTTAAAGATTGTTTTTTTTACAATTCCTTTAGCTATGGCAGATAGGGAAAAGTTTGCTTTTACTGTACCCTCCTTAAATTTACAAGCTCCTTCAGAAAGCTTTCAGTGGCAAGTACTTCCTCAAGGAATGTTAAATAGCCTTACAATTTGTCAAAATTATGTGCACAGGGTTCTCTTGTCCCCTCCTGGCATAAGCCAGGAGCTCTGTCATCTTACTTTATCTCTAAATAAAAGCCTCTCCCTGGCTCTCCTACCTTGGATGTTTACTAAGATCATTCTTCAACTCTGCAAACAAGAACCCCGACATCATCTTTGGGGGCTCGTCTGGGATAACTTCAGAGGTGAGTATTGGCATCCAAGCCTGCCTTTTCTTTCACTGTCCTTATAGAAGGAAGCCATCTATGGCACACAACATTGGGCGCTCATTGAGCCACTTAAATGGCATTAGCCCGGCTGCCATTCTCAAAGTCTCGAGCGACAGGTTTCTCTGCATTTCCGTCAGTGGAACCCCTGTTTCCCTTGGAAGCTGGGAAAGTCACCTGACTGGAGGCCAGGATTCCCTTTCAGAGGCATCTCCTTGGATGCGAGGGACTGAGGAAAGCCATGGGCAACTGCAAGAGTCTAGGCTGAGGCTACACTCAGCACCATCAATGGATTCCTCAAAAACCTTCTCTCAATCCACTGTTAAATACTATTAATTGTTTTACAGATGGCACAAAATCTTTTAAGGCAGCCTTTACAGCTTGTTCTGTTTATCACAGACTTTTCAAACGTCTTTTACTTCTGCACAACAAAATGAATTATATGCTGTAGTGTAAGCTTCACAGGGTTTTCCAAGTCCTCTCAGTATTGTTACTGACTCTGCTTATACTGCCTTTTTTTTAATTCATTTTATTATCATTAATCTACAATTGCATGAAGAACATTATGGTTACTAGACTCCCCACTTCGCCAAGTACCCCCACCACAAACCCCATTATAGTCACTGTCCATCAGTGTAGTAAGATGCTGTAGACTCACTACTTGTCTTCTCTGTGTTGCACATCCCTCCCTGTGCCCCTCCCCCATATTATACATGCTAATCGTAAGGCCCCCTTTCTTTGTTCCTGCCCTTACCCCTCCCTTCCCACCCCTCCAGCCCAGCAGTCCCTTTCCCTTTGGTAACCGTTAGTCCATTCGTGGGTTCTCTGATTCTGCTGCTATTTTGTTGCTTCAGTTTTCCTTTGTTCTTATACGCCACATATGAGTGAAATCATTTGGTACTTGTCTTTCTCCACCTGGCTTATTTCACTGAGCATAATACCCTCTAGCTCCATCCATGTTGTTGCAAATGGTAGGATCTGTTTTTTTCTTATGGCTAAGTAATATTCCATTGTGTGTATGTACCACATCTTCCTTATCCATTCATCTACTGATGGACATTTAGGCTGCTTCCATATCTTGGCTATTGTAAATAGTGCAGTGATAAACATAGGGGTGCATCTATGTTTTTCAAACTGGAGTGCTGCATTCTTAGGGTAAATTTCTAGGCGTGGAATTCCTGGGTCAAATGGTATTTCTATTTTGAGCATTCTGAGGAACCTCCATACTGCCTCCCACAATGGTTGAACTAATTTACATTCCCACCAGCAGTGTAGGAGGTTTCCCCTTTCTCCACAACCTCGCCAACATTTGTTGTTGTTTGTCTTTTCGATGATGACTATGCCCGTTTTTTAATTGGATTATTTGCTTTTTTTTTGTTGAGGTACATGAGCTCTTTATATGTTTTGGATGTCAACCCTTTATTGGATCAATAATTTATGAATATATTCTCCCATACTGTAGCGTACCTTTTTGTTTTATTGATGGTGTCCTTTGCTGTACAGAAGCTTTTCAGCTTGATATAGTCCCATTTGTTCATTTTTGCTTTTGTTTCCCTTGCCTGGGGAGATATGTTCATGAAGAAGTTGCTCATGTTTATGTCCAAGAGATTTTTACCTATTTTTTTTCTAAGAGTTTTATGGTTTCATGACTTAACATTCAGGTCTCTGATCCACTTTGAATTTACTTTTGTGTATGGGGTTAGAGAGTGATCCAGTTTCATTCTCTTACATGCAGGTGTCCAGTTTTTCCGACACCATCTGTTGAAGAGACTGTCATTTTGCCATTGTATGTCCATGGCTCCTTTATCATATATTAATTAACCATATATGTTTGGGTTAATACCTGGGGTCTCTACTCTGTTCCACTGGTCTGTGGCTCTGTTCTTGTGCCAGTACCAAACTGTCTTGATTACTGTGGCTTTGTAGTAGAGCTTGATGTTGGGGAGTGAGATACCCCCACTTTATTCTTCCTTCTCAGAATTGCTTTGGCTATTCGGGATCTTCGGTGTTTCTATATGAATTTTTTAACTATTTGTTGTAGTTCGTTGAAGAATGTTGTTGGTAAGTTGATAGGGATTGCATCAAATCTGTATACTGCTTTGGGCAGGATGGTCATTTTGACGATATTAATTCTTCCTAGCGAAGAGCATGGGATGGGTTTCCATTTGTTAGTGTCCTCTTTAATTTCTCTTAAGAGTTTCTTATACTTTTTAGGATATAGGTCTTTCACTTCCTTGGTAAGGTTTATTCCTAAGTATTTTATTCTTTTTAATGCTATTGGGAATGGAATTATTTTCTTGATTTCTCTTTCTATTAGTTCATTGTTAGTGTATAGGAAAGCCACAGATTTCTGTGTGTTAATTTTGTATCCTGCAACTTTGCTGTATTCCGATATCAGTTCTAGTAGTTTTGGAGTGGAGTCTTTAGGGTTTTTTATGTACAATATCATGTCATCTGCAAATAGTGACAGTTTTACTTCTTTACCAATCTGGATTCCTTGTGTTTCTTTGTTTTGTCTAATTGCCACGGCTAGGACCTCCAGCACTATGTTACATAACAGTGGGGAAAGTGGGCATCCCTGTCCTCTTCCTGATCTCAGAGGAAAAGCATTTAGCTTCTCATTGTTCAGTATGATGTTAGCTGTGGGTTTATCATGTATGGCCTTTATTATTTTGAGGTACTTGCCCTCTATACCCATTTTGCTGAGAGGTTTTATCATGAATGGATGTTGAATTTTGTCAAATGCTTTTTCAGCATCTGTGGAGAGGATCATGTAGTTTTTGTCTTTCTTTTTGTTGATGTGGTGGATGATGTTGATGGATTTTCGAATGTTGTACCATCCTTGCATCCCTGGGATGAATCCCACTTGGTCGTGGTGTATGATCCTTTTGATATATTTTTGAATTTGGTTTTCTAATATTTTATTGAGTAATTTTGCATCTACATTCATCAGGGATATTGGTCTGTAATTTTCTTTTTTGGTAGGGTCTTTGCCTGGTTTTGGTATTAGAGTGATGTTGGCTTCATAGAATGGGTTTGGGAGTATTCCCTCCTCTTCTATTTTTTGGAAAACTTTAAGGAGAATGGGTATTATGTCTTGTCTGTATGTCTGATAAAACTCCAAGGTAAATCCATCTGGCCCGGGGTTTTGTTCTTGGGTAGTATTTTGATTACTGCTTCAATTTCTTTGCTCGTAATTGGTTTGTTTAACTTTTGTGTTTCTTCCTTGGTCAGTCTTGGAAGGTTGTATTTTTCTAGGAAGTTGTCCATTTCTTTTGGTTTTCCAGCTTGTTAGCATATAGGTTTTCATAGTAGTCTTTAATAATTCTTTGTATTTCTGTGGAGTCTGGTGATTTTTCCATTCTCATTTCTGATTCTGTTGATGTGTGTTGATTCTCTTTTTCTCTTAATTAGTCTGGCTAGAGGCTAATCTGTTTTGTTTATTTTCTCAAACCAGCTCTTGGTTTCATTGATTTTTTTCTATTGTTTTATTCTTCTCAATTCTATTTATTTCTTCTCTGATCTTTATTATGCTCCTTCTGCTGACTTTAGGCCTCATTTGTTCTTCTTTTTCCAATTTTGATAATTGTGACGTTAGACTATTCATTTGGGTTTATTCTTCCTTCTTTAAATATGCCTGGATTGCTATATACTTTCCTCGTAATACTGCTTTCGCTGCGTCCCACAGAAATTGTGGCTTTGTGTTGTTGTTGTCATTTATTTCCATATATTGCTGGATCTCCATTTTAGTTTGTTCTTTGATCCATTGACTATTTAGGAGCATGTTGTTAAGCCTCCATGTGTTTGTGAGCCTTTTTGCTTTCTTTGTACAATTTATTTCTAGTTTTATACCTTTGTGGTCTGAAAAGTTACTTGGTAGAATTTCAATCTTTTTGAATTTATTTAGGCTCTTTTTGTGGCCTAGTATGTGGTCTATTCTGGAGAATGTTCCATGTGCACTTGAGAAGAATGTGTATCCTGTTGCTTTTGGGTGTAGAGTTCTGTAGATGTCTATTAGGTCCATCAGTTCTAGTGTGTTTTTCAGTGCCTCTGTGTCCTTACTTATTTTCTGTCTGGTGCATCTGTCCTTTGGAGTGAATGGTGTGTTGAAGTCTCCTAAAATGAATGCATTGCATTCTATTTCCTCCTTTAGTTCTGTTAGTATTTGTTTCACATATGGTGGTGCTCCTGTGTTGGGTGCATATATATTTGTAATGGTTGTATCCTCTTGTTGGACTGAGCCCTTTATCATTATGTAATGTCCTTCTTTATCTCTTGTTACTTTCTTTGTTTTGAAGTCTATTTTGTCTGATACTAGTACTGCAACACCTGCTTTTTTCTCCCTATTGTTTGCCTGAAATATCTTTTTCCATCCCTTCACTTTTAGTCTGCATGTCTTTGGGTTTGAGGTGAGTCTCTTGTAAGCAGCATATAGATGGGTCTTGTTTTTTTTATCCATTCAGTGACTCTGTGCCTTTTGATTGGTGCATTTAGTCCATTTACATTTAGGGTGATTATCGATAGGTATGTACTTACTGCCCTTTCAGGCTTTAGATTCGTGATTACCAAAGGTCCCAGGTTGCTTTCCTTACTATCTAAGAGTCTAACTTAACTCACTCAGTATGCTGTTACAAACACAATTCAAATGTTCTTTTCTATTTCTACTCCTTTTTCTTCCTCCTTCATTCTTTATATATTAGGTATCAAATTCTGTACTTTTTGTCTATCCCTTGATTGACTTTAAGGATAGTTAATTTAATTTTCATTTGCTTCATAATTAGCTGTTCTACTTTCTTTACTGTGGTTTTATTACTTCTGGTGACAGCTATTCAACATTAGGAGCACTTCCATCTATAAAAGTCCCTCCAAAATAGACTGTAGAGATGGGTTATGGGAGATAAATTCTCTCAACTTTTGCTTATCTGGAAATTGTTTAATCCCTCCTTTGAATTTAAATGATAATCTTGCCAAAGTAATCTTGGTTCCAGGCCCTTCTGCTTCATGGCATTAAATACATCATGCCACTCCCTTCTGGCCTGTAAGGTTTCTACCGAGAAGTGTGATGTTAGCCTGATGGACTTTCCTTTGTATGTGATCTTATTTCTGCCTCTGGCTGCTTTTTTAACAGTCTGTCCTTATCCTTGATCTTTCCCATTTTAATTACTATGTGTCTTGGTGTTGTCTTCCTTGGGTCCCTTGTGTTGGGAGATGTGTGCACCTCCATGGCCTGTGAGACTATGTCTTTCCCCAGATTGGGGAAGTTTTCAGCAACTACCTCCTCAAGGAGACTTTCTATCCCTTTCTCTCTCTCTTCTTCCTCTGGTATCCCTATAATGCAAATATTTTTCCGCTTGGATTGGTCACACAGTTCTCTCAATATTCTGTCATTCTTAGAGATCCTTTTTTCTCTCTGTGCCTCAGCTTCTTTGTATTCCTCTTCTCTAGTTTCTATTTCATTTATTGTCTCCTCCACCGTATCCCACCTGCTTTTAATACCCTCCATTGTGCTCTTCAACGATTGGATCTGTGACCCGAATTCATTCCTGTGTTCTTGGATGTCTTTCTGTACCTCCATTAGAATGTTGATGATTTTTATTTTGAACTCCCTTTCAGGAAGAGTCACTAGATCCATATCATTTAAATCTTTCTTGGGAGTTGTATTAAGAATTTTACTCTGGACCAAGGTTCCTTTTGCATTTCATGTTTGTATATGGCGTCCTCTAGTGTCCAGAAGCTCTGTTCAGGAGCTGCACAGCCCCTGAAGCAATGTCGGGGATCACAGGGGAGTGGTACTGGTGCCTGGGGAGAGGAAAGAGCTGTTACCCACCTCCCAGCTGCTGTGGCTGTCTCCACTGCCTGAGCCAGTGGGCCGGTCACAGAGGTATAAGTTTTTGTCCCAGAGCAGCTGGATATGGATCCCTTTTTTCCACAAGCAGCCGGAATCCCAGTCTCCCCAGAAACTCTGCCTGTATTAACTTTCCAGCCCGGTAGTCATGCGAGTCTCATGAAAGCACCATGAAATATAGGTTTGTGCTCACAGAGCATATCTCCAGAGCTCGGTATTCAGCAGTCCCAGGCCTTCCACTCCCTCCCTGCTCTGTTTCTCTTACTCACGTCAGTGAGCTTGGGTGGGGGATGGGCTCAGGTCCCACAGAGCCACAGCTCTGGTACCCTACGCCGTTCGGTGAGGTCTGCTCTTTTCTCCAGGTGTGTGTCGTCTGACGCCATCCTCCTTCCTGTTGCTCTCTCAGGATTAGTTGCGCCAACTGTATTTTCAAATTGTATCCAGTTTTAGGAGGAAGCCTCTGTGTCCTCTCACGCCACCATCTTTAATCTCTCTCTATACTGCCTTTTCTGTTCCTCTTTTAGACACTTCGACGTTGGGCACACTATACAATCCCCTATTAACACTTTATTTTCTCAATTACAGGCATGTATCTATCAATATCTATACCCCTTCTTTATTATCTTCTGCAATACTGCCTGACTTTAAATAACTGGTGTTAGAATTGTACTTGCATTTCATTCCCAGCCACCTAGACACACACAGTCCCTATCAGTACAGAGCCTTCATTAGTCCTGTTCATCTGGGGCTGTCTAAACCTAACCCAGTTATGTAAACTGCTCACCCTTAGAATGTGTTCTTGAAAACTGAGGTACTTTTAATCAAATAAGCTAAAAATAAAAAAAGCAATTGAATATTAGTAACTCAAATCTTTATATCAGTTTATCTGTCTTTGTATATGTTCTTTTATGAAAAATATTGCTAATTGTAGTCATTACATCTCAATCTGTATGTTGGTGTATTTAGTGTTTAAACGGAAAATATTTTTCTATCTCCAGATGGTATTAATAAAAATTGATTTAAAGACAAGCTCTTATAAAAATTGGGCATTCTAAAACTTCCAGAAAATTCTAATTAAAGATATAAAGCATTAATGCTAATTTAAGTTGAACTAAAAACAGACATGTTCTTATGGTTATCAGCTACCTAAGTTTACCTAAAGTCATTTAAGTTGATGTTATTTGTTAAATCTTTCAAGAAAAAAATGCTTAAAAAGAGGCTTGACTTTGTCTAATGTTTGGTAAAAGTTTTGTGAGCATGGTTGTTAGGAATGAATAAACTAAACAAGTGTAGCAAGTAAACCTCGTAATAATTGTGTGTTACAGTGTGTATACCTACAAACAGCCTGAGAATCTTTGTGGTAACCTAAAACCTTTAAGTTTTGCTAAGTTAAGTAGACATACTTTGTGCTTAGTGAGAGATTGTGCTGTAAAGCACACGGTTCCATGAATTATAAAATGTGTTCATAAATTTGTCAGTCTAAAGAATGCTGATGTAAGTTTACAATAGCCTACTACTCAATGTTCACTGAAAATTAAAGTTCATAGTGGTTTTAAGTTCTAATTAAAGCTACTTAAAATAATAAGGAAAACATTTCTTTCTGCATGCTGAAGAATGTTTTTTGACAAAAGAAAGTAACTTGGTTCTAAAGTACAGCTGGTTATTTAAAGAGGAAGAACTCTAAATGTAAAAAAAAATTGTTGAAACTTTGTGGAATAATTGATATGGTCATGCTATGTAAAATCAAATGAGTCTTGATATCAAGTACATATCAAATTAGAATTTTGTTTTCAGTTAAAAGGAAAAAGTTTTCTTAAACTGTTAGTCTGCTCTTAATGTTGGAAAATTGCAAAAAGTTTTCTACCTGTTTTATCAAAGCAGTTTCTCATGTTTAAAATCCCAATGAGTTGTCTGAGTATTTAAGAAAATGAGATCTTAATATTAAAAGGACTAAAAGCTAAACTTTGCTAGCAACTGTATAACCTTCTGTATTTGCCTTTGAGGTATTTTGTTGTCATTCTGGTTAAATGGATAAGTATTACTTCATGGCAACCTATAATCTTATTTAAGCGAGTGCCAAAGAAACTTTCTTCTGACAACTTCCCAAAATCAAATTAAAAAGGTGCTTTTGCATCTAGTTAACTCTGATATGTTCCAGAGGGCCCCTGGAACATATCAGAGGAATTTTTTCTCATTGGAGAAAGTATTTGGCTAATTTGGCTTATTTATCTGATATGTAATTACCTGCTTAATTACCTCAAAAGCACTATCAAAGGGAATGATACTAATCTTTGTTACTAAATGTTTTGTGTTACAAAAATATTCAAATTTCCTTATATCAACTGTCTTATAGTAAGCTCTCATCAGATCTTTAGCCATTGTCATTTGTCTTTTGTCATTTATAGTCACTGTTTTATTACTCCTAAACTAGTAAAGAACTAGATTTCAGCAGAACAGGTATTGGTTACATAGGATTAAATAAGAATGAAGATTTTGTGGCTTTTTGTTATTCTTTATAAGCACAGTTGAAACATTTATCTTTCTCTCTACCTAATACTTCTAATAAAAATGAAGGTGATTTTAGAGAAAAATATTTTTTCAGTAATACAGCCTTGTCTATACTGAATCCTAATACTAGTTATTGGGATCTAGATTATATCCAGAATTCTAGTTCCCCCAAAATATCTGACTATGAGTTTTTCAGATGTTTTAGTTTTCTCTTATCATTTAAATTAAAGTTTTACTGTTTCTAGTTCTCATATTCAGCCAGGCTTAATCTCATCAAGTTAATCCAAAATGGAAAATCCAACTCCAGATGTTGCTACCTAACCTAATAACACAATTTGCTCTATTTTGCCTAGAAGCCATAAAGAAATAGTAATAGAAATGGAACCCAAGATGGAAGCGCCAATCTTCTGAGGCCCTCTCCACCAACCTCTGATGGAGACCTAACTGCACCCCTTACTGCATCCTCTCTCAGCCATAGTGCTCATGGCCCCCTTTCTCTGGCAGCAGCTAGGGTTTCCATCTGTAGAGGGGGGTAATGAGGTAGGGACTGCCAGTGTAGTCAGAGTAGGATGAGGACCTCCAGAAAAAGCAAGTCAGGATATTTACAGTCAGAGTAATGTAACAACGGGCAAAGAAGTCCCTATCAAAACTCTGTTAAGCATTATGCAAATCAAGGTCACACTAATTCTCTAGGGTAAAGATACCAGACTAGGAATATAGACATCTTCAGTGAGATCAGTTAAAAGTCAAAAGGCCAGGAGTAACTTGGCCTGGAATGTTTGAGTGTTTGCGAATAAAGAACGTATCTCAGCATAACCCGTGACTTCATTATAAATAGCCCTAGCAAACAGACAACAACCCAGCCTACCTTAGGGGCAGGGCAGGTGGTACAAGTCCACACCCTAACCCCTTTTTTCACATTATCAAGGTATATGTGGCATGAGACACATCCTTCCTGCTCTAATAGATTATCCCGGGAATAGAAAAGATTTCTCTGAGCTCTGCCATCTGATTGTGATGACAACTTGAACCTTTTAGATACCACCTCTGCTGCTGTTGCAACTGTATTCATCCTGCTGGTTCCTGGATTTGTCGGTGTTAATGCAAAAGGAAATATCTAAGCTGGCCTGTGCATATAGCAAGATATCAAATTTGACTGCTTCCATATTATCTGAACTCAGTCAAGAGCTAGGAGAAGTGCAAGTTGCAATACTTCAAAATCGTGCTACTGTACACTCTCTGCTGTTAAACGAACATATGGGATGTGCCCAATTTCCAGGAATGTGTTCTTTTAATTTGTCTGACTTCTCTCAAATCATTCAAAATCAACTAGACAATATTCATAATATTATTAATAAGCTTTCACAAATGCCTAGGTTACTTAACTGGCTTCATTGGATATGGCCCTTAATTGTGGGTCTGCTTTTGTTATGTATGAGTATTCCTGTTCTGTTAATGTGTGTACATAATTTAATTGATAGTCTGTTAAAACCTATACAGGCTTATGCTACTTAACAAGAAGTTATGTCATAGAAATAATCAATCTTCTCACATTTTTCTTCCATTTGCAACTTCTATAACTTTTCTTCTCCCTTCCTGAATATAACCCTTTTTCTAGAATTTGTGCCTCGTACATAGAATTGTAGTGCATCAAAGCCTTTCCAGCTAATGAAGATACCTCAAGACAAGTGCTGGACATAGTAGCCATGAAGCATAAATTTTCAAAAAGGCAGAAAGTCTAACCTCGTCAAAGAATACTACTTCTCTCTCACTTACCAACTTTACATCTCCCTGTATAGCCCCAGAAGATGGCTGGTTAGCCAGAGATGGCTAAGATTCCTCAAGGGAGGAACAACCTAAGACAGGCACAGTCTCAGAGGGGCCATCAGGTGAGAAATTGGGGGTCAACAGAGGTGAGGCTTAGAACCTCACCCCCCCAGTTTTGAGAGAAAGCTTCTGCACCCATGGCTGTTTTCCTGCCCTTGCCCAGCTTACCTTGCCCAGCTTAGATCAAAACCCAGTCGATAGGCATAGACCTGATCACCTGCAATTACCTTCTAATTACACTAAATCTACTTTCTATCTATTTTATATCACGTAAATTGAAGAAGTAGACTTTTACTTTATACTACAGAATGTGGAGAACTATACTATGTTAAAAGCCTTCTGTTAGAAACTGCCTACTTGCTATATTCTTTATTTTGTCTATCTTCTTCTTAAAATAAAAGGGGGAAATGTGGGATTAATGGGATTAATACATAAATCAAGTAGAACAGAAATCAAATGCACAAATACATATGACTTGATTATTTTTCCTACAACTTTTGATTCATGATCAAAAACAGAATGATTAGAGCCAGAACAGTTCCTACAACTCGTGACTGCCCTCACATGGTTTCCGTATCCTTGAGGAGCGTCATGCCCTAGGGCTGGACTCAAAGTCAGGTAATGATTGTGTACTGGTTGTGTGTTGAACCCTCTACTCAGAATTCTTTAGATGTTTAAGTACATTTGCTCAATAAATATGAGGAGAGCCTTTTCGGCATTACTCTTGTGATGTGATGTCTTGAGTCCTCTGGTTGGCCTTTCAGATCTTCAGCATTCCAGTCATGTTCCCTCCAAATCTGCTGGTCAGAGGTAGGGGGGAGCTGGCATTTAAGTCTCTTATTTCCTTCTTACATTCTTTCTCGTTGTTCTATCCATTAATGAGAAGGAGGTATTGAAGTCTCCAACTTCTGTATCTCTTGTGGGGCAAGATGTGATAGCAACACATTTTCTCAATTTTTGTTTATTTGTTGATGTTTTAATTTCTCTTTAATTTTGAAAGACAGTTTGCTGGATATAGAATTATTGGTTGACAGTCATTTAAAATTTGATCCTCATACTTTCTGAAGAAAAATCAGCTGATAACCTTATTGAGCTTATTTTCTCCATGGTTAGTCACTTTTTTCATGCTGTGTTCTGGATTCTCACTTTATCTTTGGCTTTGAAGTTTAACTGTCACATGCTTTTCTTTAGTTTCTCATATTTCGGAGTTTGTCAAGCCAATCAATAGACAGCAATTTCCTTAAATGCTTTGAACTCTTTAAGTCTCCCAGACTTTGTCAAATGTGTGTGTGTGTGTGTGTGTGTGTGAGTGTGAGTGTGTTTAAGGATGCCTTCAGCAACCTGGTAAATTGCAGCTCTGTCCTAGACTTCATTCCCTGCTTTCTCATAAGCTCAGTGTCAGCCAAAATGAGAGATTAAGGCTTTTTCAGATGCACACAGCCCCACACACATGTACGGCCTTTTCTATGCCCAAGAATGTGTTGGGACATTTGAAATCCTATTGTGGGCATCTCATTCCTTGGGTTTTCCTGTTAAGTTTTTTGGTCACCTTCTTGTTTGTCCCAGTTGGTACCTCTGCTTCAGGCAGCTCAGATTTTAAACAATTGCCACTGATATTTTTTTTTTAAAAATGTACTAGAGATAAAGCTGTTTCCACTGAGTGAACTGTGAATCAGGTCAAGGAAAACAACTCCTGAGAATTGAGCCTTTTTTTAGGAAGGTGCCAGTTAGGTCAAATAGTAACAGTTCTCTGGAAATGGTGCTTTTTGAAAGAGTTCCAAACCCAGTTTACCTTCCCAGCCCCACTCCCTCCCCAATTGATTACTGAGTTTCACAGCTACCATGCTGATAAAGCTTTGTTTTTCAAGATACCACAGTTATAGGAGGTAGGCATGACAATAAGATAAGCTAAAATGCCACAGAACTTGTTGGTCTCACCAAGATTATTGTTATTATTTTTCTTTTGAATAAGTGTTGCTTGGTTGTTGCAAGTATTTGGTTGATTTCCAGAGTTTTAAAAAAAACTGATTATGATTTTAATATATTTACCGGTGTTCTCAGTTCCTTTTATGGAGGAGTGGATTTTTGGAGACCTTTATTCTGCCATTCAGAAAATACTTCCTTCTCATCTTTGTGTCATGTCTTTTTTTTTTTTTCCTGTTAATAGACTTTACTCTTTTTTTCTTATAAATGCATATGAATTATTTATTTTAAGTAGTTGGGGTTAGCTCAGAATTTTTTTTTTGAGAGGGCCTCTCTCATATTTATTGATCAAATGGTTGTTATATTTATTGATCAAATGGTTGTTAACAACAATAAAATTCTGTATAGGGGGTCAATGCTCAATGCACAGTCATTAATCCATCTCAAGCCTAGTTCTCTTCAGTCTCCAATCTTCTGAAGCATAATGAACAAGTTCTTACATGGTGAACGAATTCTTACATAGTGAATAAGTTCTTACATGGTGAACAGTACAAGGGCATTCATCACAGAAACTTTCGGTTTTGATCACATGAACTATAAACAATCAGGTCAAATATGAATATTCGTTTGATTTTTTTACTTGATTTATATGTGGATCCCACATTTCTCCCTTTATTATTATTATTTTTATTTTTAATAAACTGCTGAAGAGGTAGGTAGATGCAAGATAAAGGTAGAAAACATAGTTTAGTGTTGTAAGAGAGCAATTGTAGATGATCAGGTGTGTGCCTGTAGACTATGTGCTAATCCGAGCCAGACAAGGGCAATAAAACATCCATGGATGCAGAAGCTTTCTCTCAACACGGGGGGAGTGAGGTTCTAAGCTTAGACTTTACTTTTTAAAGCAGTTTTAGGTTTAAAGAAATATTGAGTGGAGTATGGAGAGTTCTAATACACTACCTCACCTCCTTCACCTTCTTTTAAAGTTTCTCCACTGACTAACATCTTGTATTAATTATTACAATTGATGTCAGTATTGGTACTTATTATTTTAATGTAGTTTACATCTTAGTTTACATTATAGTTCTCTTTGTATACATTCTGTGAGCTTTGACAAAGGCATAATGGCATGTATCTACCATTGCCATATCATTTGAAATAATTTCACTGCCCTTGAAATGCCAAGTTCTCTACCTAGTCATCCCTCCTTTCCCTCATCTTCAGCAACACTCCTGGAAAACACTAATCTCTCATGTAGTTGAAAACAGTATGTAGCCTTTTTAGGTTGGTTTGTTTCACTTATTAATATGCATTTAGGTTTCCTCTATGTCTTTTCATGGCTTGAACCCCCTTTTTAAAATATTACTAAATAAGAATCCGTTATAGAGATGAACTGCAGTTTATCTATTCACCAACTTGAAGGACATCTTGATTGCTTCCAAAATTTGGCAGTTATGAATAAAGCTGCTCTAAACATTTACGTGCATAAGTGTTCAACTTATTTTGGTAAGTACTAAGGAGCATGATTAGTGGATCATATAGTAAGTATATGTTTAGTTTGGTAAGAAACTGATAAACTGTTTTCCAAAGTGGCTTTATATTTTTTATTTCCTCCAGCAATGAATGAGAGAATACCAGGTTTGCCTACTGTATGTGGATTCAACTTAAGTGGGTTTTGAAAACAGGCTTATTTCACACATAATGTAGTGGGAGGGGACATGGGAAAGGCAGTATAAACAGAGAAGACAGTGATTCTATAGCATCTTAGTATGCTGATGGACAGTGACTGTAATGGGGTATGTGGGGGGGACCTGATAATAGGGGGAGTCCAGTAACCATAATGTTGTTCAAGTACTTGTACATTAATGATACCAAAATTTTTAAAAAAGCCTGATTTCTTAAAGATTCCTTTTTGAGGTTATTTGATCCTATTTCTTTTGTTATTGTTGATTTTATTGGTTGTACTTATAGAACAGCATTAAATGATATTTGTGATAGTGGGCATTTCTTTCTCTTGCTTCTGTAACCACTGAACTCATTTTTATATTGGTTCAGTTCTTAAGATCCAATAGCTCAGTCTGCCTGTTATTAGCCACATATGTTTTGCCTTTGCTAACACACTACTGACCTTCCAGTGTATCCCCAAAGCAGTGTGCAGTCTTCTGTTGTTTTTACCACCCAATTTCTCTACTAGAAATCCATAATTTTTAAAATTGGTACCAGAGTACAAATTTATGCCTGTCAACTTAATATTAGGTATAGTGTACAGTAATTCCTCTTTTTGTCTTATATTTCTTTTTCTTCACTGACTTTAAATCTTTGTCCCTGAATTGTGCTTGCACTCATGGAAACTGAGTTAACCTCCCACTCAGTTTTGAAAGTTTAGGTTCTCATGTGTGAATTGCATCATCTTCTCAGCATGTGAAATCTTCACTGTCTTTCTACACCGCCCCCTTTTTTTCCTCTCCTGTCTTAATAGTGTCCTTTTTTCCTGAAAATAGTCTCTGTTGTGTATTTGCTTTCTGTTCATCTTTGTCTTTGGCCTCTTGGCCTTCTCAATACTCATTTTTTTCCATCTTATTCCAATTTATTGTGAGATGTTTAAGCAACAAATATACAGATATAAAGCAATTGTGTCTATATTTACCAGTGGGGTAATATAGGCAAAGGATATATGGAATTATAGTACTCTTTTGACATTTACATTAGAAAATTTTTTCAATTTAAAGAAGTTGGAAATTATTGATAGTAGCGATAGTAATATGATAGTAATTGGTTTTTAACATTTACTATATATCAGGTACTGTTCCAAATGCTTTAACATATTACCTCATTTAATCCTTATAGCAACCTAATGATGTAAATACTCTTATTATGCTCGTTTTAAAGATGAAGAAATGAAGCATAGGTTAACTAACTTGCCCTGTGTGTTATGTAGCTAATAAGTGACAGAGCTGAGTTTGGAACTCAGATAATCTGTGCAGGTAGTATAATATAATATAAAAATAAGATACGACTATTTTCAAAGGGGTTACAGTCTAATTAGAGGTGATACAATACAGATTTCTTTAATTTATGCTATAAAGTATATTAAGAGTCATAAAATGGTAGTTTGATCCAGTTGAAGAGATCAGGAAGGGCTTTTGGGGGAAGTAGCATTTCAGTACTAGGAGAAGATGTAAGTTTAGTTTTGGATCTCATGGTGGAAGTATTTGAAATACAACCTAAGGCATATGAACTTTATTTGGTAGCCACTAGAGAACATTGAGAGTTAAAGAACCTATGGCATAGTGATATTAATTATTTTCAATAGCTAGTTACTGTCAGCCAGATTTTAAATCTAAATCCTATGCCAGAGCTGGCTCTTGTATACTACTAGAATTTTTCTAAATGCCAGTTCTTTGTCCCTATATTTTGTTAGTGATCAAGACTTGTTGACTCTTCTTTTGAAATATTTTCAATGTATTAGTTCACTGCATGTGGTTCATGTTCCATATCTGAATCTTACTCTGTAGGCAGCAGACCAATCCCCTTCTCTTTCATCTCTGATCTGTCTTTTACTCACTTGGTAAAATAAAAGGAATTTTAATTTACTTATTAACTGGGACTTTTTAAGGTGACTTCTTTTTCATGTCACAACAATTTTAGAATCTCAGAGATGGAAGTTTAAAAATACGCCCACCTAGTGATTAAAATCCTTGCTCCTTAATTATTCAATGAAAGCAGTAGCAAAAATGAAAACCAGCTGTCTCTGGTAAGAAGAAAAAAATATGTAGTCTGTGTCTTCATGGAGTTTTTAATTTGGTACAGATTGCAAATAAGCACAATATACTGTGACAAGGACTAAAATGGGCACTCTAGAGGGCTCTGTGAAGATACTTATGGAAGTACCATGCCCCACTAGGGATTAAGGAAGCTTTCCCTAAGGAATTGTCAACTAACAAAAGATAAAGAGGAGTTATTCTGCAGATCAAGTATGCAGTGGAAGGCAGGATGGGTAGACTGGCCAAAAGTACAGAGAGGTTGAGGACATGGATTTGGAGATTGGGAAAGTTACAGCATGCTTTTGCAATCTCAGGTAATGGCTGTGGATTAGAAGTTATTCTGAGGGAGGGAGGTGTGTTGAGGGATGAAGCTGAAAAATAAATTGGAATCAAGCTGTCTGCGGTCTCTCAATCCATATTTAACAGTGTTCTGGTCCCTGAAAACATGCCTTGCATTTTGTGCTACTTTCCTTTTCTTTTTCTAGAAAGTTTCTGCCTTTCATTTCAGTTAAATTCAAATATCACACTTCTAGTTCATCCCAAATTCTTCCCTGTCCAAGAACATTTCCCAAACTACATCAGCTTTTTTTCTGTGAAAACATAGCTCTTACCATCATTTGTCAGGTGATTCTGTTTTTGTTTTTCTATTTTGTTTACTTTTTATTGCTTTGTATTTATAGACTTATTATTCAGTCATAAATTGTAAATTCATAATAATTAATCGATCAGTATTTGATATTTAATAATTCAACTATATTTTGAACCAGTAAGAATAAAGCAGAATTATATGTGAACAAGTTAGGGTATTATATATGGATCAGCAATTTAAAAATTCTAAAAAACTTTTTTCTTAGGTTTAAAAAAAAAAGTCAGGCCAGAAATCAAGTATTAGTAGTAGGATCAGAGCAAAATAAGCTCATACTGAGTATTTGAGAATTTAGAGATTTGAGAATATTTGTTAAAAGCTAGGAAATTTAGTGGAAACCATATTTCTACCTTTTCAATACGGTTGAAATTTAATGCATCATAACTTTAGTTTTAGTCCTGATGTGTTAACATAGCCATTATATAGGAGATAATGCTTTTTCAGTGTGTTATTTTAAATACTGAGTTCTCATATATATAACAAGTTTTTGTGTTAAGAACCAACTGGAATATGTATAATATGAATGCAGTAATTTAAATTGCTGTAGTAATGACTTCTGGTTAAAGCATTGTGTTTTTCCCATCCGTGAAACACATTATCTCTACTTTTTTTCTTTGTCTTACTGAGTATGTGTACTATTGTATGAAACTAAAGGGAAGTTTAAATTTTTTAAAGCAGATTTTTTAATGTAGTGTAAGGGTGGGAAATGTGTGCTAAGTATAAGACTTCTATAAAATTTAGTTTAATCTTTATTAGAAAAGATAATTTGTCAACAGTGTAAAAGCAAAAGAAATAACAGTTCATCTGTCTTAACTATCTGTTGGGACTTTTTTCAGTGTGGAGTCCAGAGGTGTATATCCAAACTAGGAATTAACATGGGTAGCATAGTTATGGGGCTAAAAAATATATGTGAAGTTTAAAAGGCTAATTAAAGTCAAAAGTTAAAGAGCAATCATTGCAGAAAAGGAAAAAATACAATTTTTTCAAGCAAGGCCTATCTCTCCCCAGAGTTTTTTGTTGCTATTCTAGTTTCTAAGGAATAAGGTTTATTCAACCAATGTGTAAATGTACAAAAGGGGAGAGTGCTGAACATAATTGTATTAATGACAGATAGAACTGATTGGACCTTTTGATAGAACCAATTTGGTGTCTAAAGTGAGTAAAAGACAAAAGCTTTGTTGTGATAAATGATTTGTAATAATTACTGCAATAATTTCATTACCTTTATTTCTTTCTGAAATTATATTGTATGTCTTTTCCCTCCAACTTCTTCCCCTGCCCTTCCAGAGGCTCTCTCTATAGAGAAGCTCCTTTGGTTCATTTTGAAAGCTATGGAGGGACCCCCTTTTACCAGGCTCAGAAGATGTTTGTAGATGTACCTGAAAATACAGTGATACTGGATGAAATGACCCTGCGTCACATGGTCCAGGATTGCACTGCTGTAAAAACACAGTTACTCAAACTGAAACGTCTGCTGCATCAGGTGAGTGAGTACTGCTGAGCATTTTCAGCTCTGATATTTGAATTGCAAGATAAATCAACTTTACTTTTTAATTGGTTTTCTAACATCTGTCTCGATTTCTATAGGAGTAATGCTTGTAAATAGTATATAACAGAAACTTTTGTGGAGGGGTGGGATGTGGGATTTTGCATGATGGTCTCAGTACAGTTCCTAACATTTATGAGCTGTGTGATATTTGGTAAGCCAGTCTTTCTGCTTTTGTTTCCTCATTTTTATAGTTCGCTTCATTAAAAGGTTGTTGAGAGAATTATTAGTAGTTGTAAATTGAGAGATCTGATACCTGAAACATAGTAGGCATTCAATTATCAGTGGCTGCTACTGTCATTTCAGCTAAGTGTTAAATAAGGAGCAGCAGTTCTACTTACATAATCAGCCATATAAGCTCACTTTTGTTTGAAACCTTCAGGTTTAATCTTCCTTAGTCCCAACATTTTTTAATTTGAGAAAATCTAGATTCATACAGTAGTGATGTGTCGTGTCTGAAGACGGGTAGGCTGATGATAGAAATTGGCTTCTGATTCAATAGTACATTTTTTGTTTGAACATTTAACACACACAAGGTCAAATGCATAGTGGAAAACAAAGGAATAAAGTACTAATTTTAAATCATGGCTATCTTATTTAGTTTTAAATCTATTCAGCTTAAAATCTTGGTTGAGAAATAAGTGACTGGCAGCTCTGCTCAACTTTATTTCTTGGTTCCTTTAGGTTTTATGTTTAGATTCCTGTGGGTAGAGACCAAATGTTAGAATTCCCAGTGGTGATCAAAACCAAATTCATTATATATGCTCAGTAAAGACTAGTTGACTGAAATATGGCTCCTCTGCTAATAATAATGGTTAGTGGAAATATTCTGTTAAAGTCATGTAAATTATTTTATCTCACTTTGGACTACTTTTCTCTGTTTCTGTGGATACTCGCCTGCCTTTTGAAAAGAAACTTCTCTCTGCTAAGACTGCAGCAAGTAAATGGAGGATTCTTTCTGGATATGAGATCCTTAGAACTCTCTTGAGGCAGAAAAGAGACTCCATGATTGAAATATCCAGACATAGAGCTCATGCCTTAGTTTAACTACAATTAGGAGGTAAACTCTAGCTTATAGTATTTCTATGCTTGCTTGTTTGGGGAGAAGATTTTCTGATCAGGAGCTTCAGAGTCAAAGGAAAGAGGAGGTAGAAAAGGTGGGAAATAGTTAGTTATGTGAAATATCTACTTTGAGTCAGTCATTGTACTAGCTATCCCCTGTACCTCTTTTGTGGCTGGATTTATTGCCCTGAAGCAAGAAGCATGTTTAAGTATCAGCCAATAAGACCAGGCCACTTCTAATAATGAGAGAAGTAGCATAATTCAGGAGAGAATAAGTGAATTGAAAACTAGTGATAGGTACCATAAAAATAGAAAGCTGTTTTTTGAGACACTTTATGAAAAACTATGCATCTTTTAATGGCTTTTTTCAGTCATTATAACCTCTGAGATTTTAGATAGTACACACTAATCAATTAGACTTTTTGTTTATTCAGTTAAAACAAAATTATGAGAAGAAAATTGGAGAATCTTTTCAGGATACCTTTAAATTCTCCAAAATACTAATAGAAGTTAAAAGCTGAATGAGTTGAAAATTTTACATACCCACCTTATAATTTTTTCCCTTCTAATTTTACTAAATTTTAAAAAGTTCATTCTGATACATACACATAATTTTTAAAAACTTATGTGGTATTCAGAGGCTTAATAAAAGAGTATTTCTGTCCCTCTCCCCACCTTAGTTCAATATCACCCTTTTCTAATCTGAACAGGTTACCATCTGTAAAAGTTGCTCTAGAGCTGTCATGCAGGAAATCACTTTTGTCATATTCTGGGATTGGGTCCACTATTTTCTGAATAATGTATCTTCTCTTTTCTTGGTTTATGCCCTCATTTTGATAGAGTATATCCTCAGTTCACTTGCTAAGAAAGGTGAAATGGATGATAAATTTTTTTAATTACTCTATTACTAAAAATCTCTGTTGTCTACTCTCATTTTGACTAATATTAATAGTTTGGCTGGGGTGGAATAGTTGGTTAGGCTGGAAGTAAGTTTTCCCTTAGAAATTTGAATGCATTGCTTTTCCAGAATCCAGTTTAACCACTGAGAAAAGCCAATGGCATTCTGATCAAATTTACATTGTTTTGCTTGTTCTTAATAAATGATTTTCATTTGTTTTTAACATTCTACAGCTTCACAATGATGTCCTGGGATTTGAGTTTTGTTGTAGTTTTTGGTTTTTTTTCCCACTTAGTATATGAGTAATTCATGGGGTTTTTTTTGAAATTCATTTAGCTTGAAATTTTCTTAAGTTATTTCTGTTTTTTTAAATTCCATTTTCTCTGTGTCTTTCTGGAATTCTTGGCAGTCACAAACTAGAACTTCTGAGTTCTTTCTCTTTTCTTTTTTTTTTTTCTTTTGCATTTTCCTTTTCTTTGGGTTTGATTATGTTTTCTGATATATTTCCTCAACTTCTTGTTCCAGCTCTCTGTTACTTGTCTTGGCAATTATGTATTTAATATCCAGGAACTCTTTATGTCATTCCTTATTCATATAATTCAATTCTTATTTTGTCAATGAATGTATTAAGAAAAATGTTTCTGATGTTTTTGTTAAGATTTCTCAGGTTGCTTGCATTATCTCTCTTTCTCTAAATGAATGGCCATTTTATTTTTTATGTTTATTTTGGTTTCTCCTTCTTTTGGAATCTTGCTTCAAATATCTAAAGTTCTTTGTTGTTTGCAAATATTTTAGGGTGAAGAAATAAAGGGTTAATTCAGGATGCTTTGTAAATGGACTGGGCTTATAACTGGCTCACTTCATTTTAAGGTGCCAAATGGATGTCGATAGAACCTCAAAATCTACTAGATGGAGGGTTTTCCTTCTGAGATTGTTGCAGTTTCTCTAGAGAAGAAACCTGATTTTTTGCTTGAAATAGAGTCTATTCTTGTCAAATATTTAGTATTTTGACCCTCTTTGGGGTTTTGCAGGGCAAATTGGTTCCTTTTTTATCTGTATTCCTGATCCACACACACATAGTTGCCTCTTCCTCCAGTCCTTAAATCACTTATTAAAGTTTTTGCCTGCTATATCATCCCCAAATTCTCTTTATCATTTATAGTTTTTATATATTTTAAATTACTATCATTTTAGTAAGACTAAGAGCAGGAGAAGATAAAAATGTTTGTAATCAAAAGCCTCCTGGTTTTTGAAAGTATAGAGAAAAATATTTTAAAAATTAATTACATGAATGTGTCCTTATGAAACTTCATTGTGTCACAGCCCATAATTTGACTTATTCCTTGCACACTGTTGTTTGTTGGATTTGTAGTGTACTCAAGACTCCAAGGACAGTAAGTCATAAATTTAAATTGGAAATAATGAAATAATCACTTAATCAGTAGAACATTAATTAATTCATCAATAAACTTGCTGAGAAATATTTGTCACATTTTATAAAGAAACCTGCAAAACTTTGTATAAAAGATTGAAAGAAAATGCCTATATTCTATAGGAAGGCTAAATATTGTGAAGAATCAACTTAATCCATGCTTTTAATATAATCAAGGCAGCTACCTTATAGTCTAGGAGAACATACAAATATTAAATAATTATAAAAATGATGTGTTACAAAGGGCAAAGATAAGACACAGTCTGAATGTATGATTGAAACCTGTAATTTCTTCACAGTACTATTTATAGATGTAGTATAATTTTTATCCAAAATCACAACAGCTTTATTTTTGGTATTCATCAATATGACTTCGAAATTATTAACACCTAACAGGTTTGTGTACATTAAGAAACACACAAAGACAAGGGAGAGTACCCTTTAGAGCAGGGTTTACTATTGACATGAACAGAAATGCAGAGTAGTGGAAAAGAATGGAAACCCCAGAAATACTTGCTGAAGTATACTAAAAAGCATTTGGACACAAGGTTTTAAAGTAAATATTGAGAAAAACTCAGTAAAATAGAAGCAGTTATTTAGCTTTTTTTTAATACTATGGTAAATTCAGATGGTTTGAAGAGTTGAATATTTTTTTAGGTGTGGAAAAATTGGAAGAATTCACAACTAATATTTTTAAGTGATAAAAGAAACCTATTGAAAAGGATGTCCTAATTCATATATATATAAATTAAGTGCTTAGGTTTAACAAAAAAATACAAATTACAGTAGTAATTTGTAAGTAATATTTGCTTAGAATATTGTAGAGTCTATTCATATATAACAACATCCTGCTCAACTTGAATTCTAGGTAGATTTTTCTGTTTAAAAATGTCTTTGTCCCAGTCATCTGTTAGGGTCACCTCATCTCTGAAGCATATATTGGAAATCAGGTAGTACAAGTCTGTATTTTTTAAATCTCCTCAAATATAACTTGAATCACTGATTTTAAATCCTGTAGGTGAATTACTTAAAAATTATTCTCAATTCACATTTTAGAGAATGTGTGATATCATGGGTTCATTCATCCATATACTTTGGTTTTTAAAAAAGCAACTTTTTGAAAAAAAATTTTTTAATTTATCCTCTTCCTCTACTCCCTTTCTTAGGATGCCTCTTGTGATTGTGTTGTAGCATATCCGAAACACAAGGCAGCTTTGTTGACATCACTGATGATGCTTGTCAGCAGAGATTGGTCAACGCTGCCAAACTTTTTGTAAGTCATTTCAGGTATCCATATCAATTGCAGCTGCTCTAGAACTCATAGGAAGATCCCAGTTTTTACAAACTCATGGAAGAACCACCTGGGTAAGATGGAGTTTGTTATAGGTTTTTTCAGCAAGTTACTATGTGGAAGTTATAGTTAGAACAAAAGCTTATCTTTACACTGTTAAAAAAGAAAAGTGGAAGATGGTTTGCTCACAGTAGTCCCCTAATGCTCTTAGAGTAGAGGAAGATTTATCTATCTTTTTGAATCTTTAATGAGATGCTAATGACACAAGAATTAATTCTTTAAGATTAATTACATTCACAGTTGAAAAATCCTAACTGAAATCCATAGAAACTGCTAAGACACTTCACTCACTAAAGCAGACCAGAATACTTGGGCAATCAGTTAACTATGAATTGCTTATTTTTATGCCATGGTATTTTGTAGTTTTTATATTATTTTTGCATCTATGCATTTATAAATGTGTTTATGCAAAATTATTAGAATAGAGCACAGCACTGGTCAATAAATGTTAACTCCTTAGTATGCATAACATGAAGTGTGAACATTGCATGCATGATGATTATTTAGTGTTTTATAAAATAGAAGGTTTTTGTCCATTTTATGTCTCCCCTGCTTAATGCTTAAAGAAGCTTTTCTCAAAGTGTTTCCTAATTTGGGCTTGGACTCTTCATCTTAGTCAGTATTTAACAGAACCTACTACCATTCATTAGTGTCCAGAGTTATTTGGAGAGAAGATGGCTTTACGAGTTGATTCAGTTGGAGGTTATATATTCATGATCTTGAAACTCTTGTGCTTTGATGGAAATAATAGCATTTTCCCTCTTCTGCCTAAATCTAGACTGCTTGACAGTTAAAAAATAAAATGGGAAGTTTTTTTTCTCTAAAATATAACAATAGCTAAACATTAATAACTCCCTACTGTCTTGGGTTATACTATAAAATAATTTTGTTTAGAATACCTTTCTTTCAATTTTCAAAAATACTTGTTCAGTATATATGAGGCTTTCATTTTTTAATTGATTTGTAATATTAGTGTATTATAGTAAAGGATGGTATCTATATGATACAAATTTTCTGGAATGTGTTGATATTTCCTTTGTGTTCCACAGCAGCAGTTGGAAAACTTTTCCTTAGAAAGCTACATCATGAATTTTTAGCCTTTTCAGGCAAAAAGCAAAAATTGAGGCTATTGTGTAGATATTTATAAGGTTATTTTAAATACAACCATTTAAAAATATAAGAAACATTCTTAGCTCATAGACTGCAGTAAAAAGAGGCAGCCAGCTGGGTTTGTCCTGTACACCATAGTTTTTAGTTACTGGTTTAGAGAATGGTCAATTTTTGTGTCTGTTCTATGTTTGAAAAGAATATATAGAGGGATTAAAGATGGCAGCATGAGAGATGACACAGAGGCTTCCTCCTAAAACCGCATATAATATGAAAATATAATTAATACAACTAATCCTGAAAGAGCAACAGGAAAGAGGACTGCACCAGACTGCATACACCTGGAGAAAAAAGTAGACATCACAGAACAGGGTAACATACCAAAGCTGTGGCCCAGTGGGACCCAAGCCCTTCCCCCACCCCAGCTCAGGAGCAGGAAGAAGAGAAATGGAGTGGGGAGGGAGTGGAGGCCTGGGGCTGCTGAATACCTAACTCCGGAGATCTACTCTGGGAGCACAAACCTACATTTCATGGTGCTTTCATGATACTCTTGTGATTAGGAGATTGGAAAGCTAAGACAAGCAGAATTCCTGGAGAGACTGAGATTCCAGCCACTTGTGGAAAGCAGGGATCCATATCCAGCTGCTCTGGGACAAAAGAAAGGTGGGCACTCTGAGAGACTTCCTAACAAGGAAGCCCTTAGCAAGAGGGCTGCTAAAGGGGCAAGGATTGCACAGAGCTTACTGCTCAGGAGAAAGGACAGGTAAACAAAATTATCCAGGTGCACTCTGCCCAGCAGGTTGGGAGCTTTCACGATTTTCAGGTGCTCCAGCTCCCTGGCTGGCTACACAGCCCTAAGGACTCCCCCATGATACGCAGCCTACTGTGCCTATCTCCCAGCCAGCCCACCTGGCCAGCAAACCACAAAACCCTACCCTGGCATTAGGCCAGCAAGAGGGAAGATCTGTCTACAGCAACTACAAACACAAAGCGTAGAGGCTTATACCTGTATGCTCAGCCCACCGGTTCAGCCAGTGGAGACAGGCATAGCAGCCGGGAAGCAGGAAACAGCTATTTCATCCCCCCAGGCACCGATATCACTCCCCTATGACCCGTGACATTGCTTCAGGGGCTGAGCAGCTCCAGAGAGTAGAGCTTCTGGACACTAGAGGGCACCATATACAAATATGAAATGCCAAAGGAACCTGGTCCAGAGTAAAATTAATATAACTCCAGAGAAAAATTTAAATGACATGGACCTTACGACTCTCTCTGAAAGGGAGTTCAAAATGAAAATCATCAATATGCTAATGGAGGTACGGAAGGATATCCAAGATCTCAGGAATAAATTCAGGTTGGAGATCCAATCACTGAAGAGCACGATGGAGGGTATTAAAAGCGGATTAGATATGGTGCAGGAGACAATAAATGAAATAGAAACTAGAGAAGAGGAATACAAAGAAGCTGAGGCACAGAGACAAAAAAGGATCTCCAAGAATGAAAGAATACTGAGAGAACTGTGTGACCAATCCAAACGGAACAATATTCGCATTATAGAGGTACCAGAAGAAGAACAGAGAGAAAAGGGGATAGAAAGTGTCTTTGAGGAGGTAATTGCTGAAAACTTCCCCAATCTGGGGAAGGAGATAGTGTCTCAGGCCGTGGAGGTGCACACATCTCCCAACACAAGGGACCCAAGGAAGACAACACCAAGACATATAGTAATTAAAATGGCAAAGATCAAGAATAAGAACAGACTACTAAAACCAGCCAGAGACAGAAATAAGATCACATAGAAAGGAAAGCCCATCAGGCTAACATAAGACTTCTCAGCAGAAACCTTACAGGCCAGAAGGGAGTGGCATGATGTATTTAATGCCATGAAGCAGAAGGGACTGGAACCAAGATTACTTTATCCGGCAAGATTATCATTTAAATTTGAAGGAGGGATTAAACAGTTTCCAGATAAGCAAAAGCTGAGAGAATTTACCTCCCAGAAACCATCTCTACAATGGAGGAACTGCTATAAATGGAAATGTTCCTAAGGTTGAATAGCTGTCACCAGATTAATAAAACCACCGTAAAGCAAGTAGAACAGGTAATTACTAAGCAAATACAAAATTAAATTAACTATCCCCAAAGTAAATCAAGGGATAGACAAAGAGTGCAGAATATGATATCTAAAATATAAAGACTGGATAAGGGAGAAAAAGAAAAGAACCTTTAGATTGTGTTTGTAATAGCATGTTAAGTGAGTTAATTTAGATTCTTAGTATGGAAGTTAACCTTGAACCTTTGGCAACCACAAATCTAAAGCCTGCAATGGCAGTAACTACATATTGATAATCACCCTAAATGTAAATGGACTGAATGCACCAAGCAAAAGACATAGAGTCACTGAATGGATAAAGAAACAAGACCCATCTATAAGCTGCCTACAAGAGACTCACTTTAAACCCAAAGACATATACAGACTAAAAGTGAAAGGATGGAAAAACATTTCATGCAGCTAACCAAGAGAAAAAAGCAGGAGTTGCAGTACTTGTATCAGACAAAATAGACTTCAAAACAAAGAAAGTCACAAGAGACAAAGAAGAATATTACATAATGATGAAGGGGTCAATCCAACAAGAAGATATAACCATTAATAAATATCTATGTACCCTACACAGGAGCACCTACATATTTAAAACAAATACTGACAGAATTAAAAGAGGAAATAGAATGCAGTGCATTCATTCTAGGAGACTTCAACACTCCACTCACTCCAAAGGACAGATCAACCAGATAGAAAATAAATAAGGAGACAGAGGCACTGAACAACACATTAGAACAAATGGACCTAACAGACATCTACAGAACTCTATATCTGAAAGTAGCAGAATGCACATTCTTCTCAAGTACAGATGGAACATTTTCAAGAACAGATCATAGGCCACAAAAAGACCCTCACTAAATTCAAAAAGATTGAAATTGTATCAACCAGCTTCACAACATGCTCCTAAATAATCAGTGAATCAATGACCAAATAAAAACAGAGATCAAGCAATATATGGAGAAAAATGACAACAATAATTCAACACTGTAAAATGTGTGGGACACAGCAAAGGCCGTGCTAAGAGAAAAGTATATTGCAATACAGGAGTACCTCAGGAAAGAAGAACAATCCCATATGAACAGTCTAAACTCACAGTTAATGAAACTAGGAGAAGAACAACAAATGAGGCCCAAAGTCAGTAGAAGGAGGGACATAATAAAGATCAGAGCATAAATAAATAAAATCGAGAAGAATAAAACAATAGAAAGAATCAATGAAAGCAGGAGCTGGTTCTTGAGAAAATAAACAAAATAGATAACGCCCTAGCCGGACTTATGAAGAAAAAAAGAGAGTCTACACACATAAACAGAATCACAAATGAGAAAGGAAAAATCACTACAGACACCCCAGAAATACAAAGAATTATTAGAGAATACTATGAAAAATTATATGCTAACAAACTGAATAATCTAGAAGAAATGGACAACTTTCTAGAACAATACAACCTTCCAAGGCTGACCCAGGAAGAAACAGAAAATCTGAACAGACCAATTACCAGCCACAAAACTGAACTGGTAATCAAAAACCTACCTAAGAACAAAGCCTCTGTACCAAATGGCTTCACCGCTGAATTTTATCAAAATTTAGTGAAGGCCTAATACCAATTCTCCTTAAAGTTTTCCAAAGAGTAGAAGAGGGAATACTTCCAAACTCATTCTATGAGGCCAGCATCACTCTAATACCAAAACCAGGCAAAGACACCACAAAAAATGCAAATTACAGACCAATATCCCTCATGAACATAGATGCAAAAATACTCAACAAAATACTAGCAAACCGAATTCAAAAACCCATCAGAAAGATCATCCATCGTGATCAAGTAGGATTTATTCCAGGGATGCAAGTATGGTACAATATTAGAAAATCCATCAACATCATCCACCACATCAACAAAAAGGACAAAAACCACATGATCATCTCCATAGATGTGGAAAAAGCATTCGACAAAATTCAACATCCATTCATGATAAAACTCTCAAAATGGTTACAGAAGGCAAGTACCTCAACATAGTAAAGGCCGTATATGACAAACCCACAGCCAACATTATACTTAACAGGAAGAAGCCGAAAGCTTTTCCTTTAAGATCAGGAACAAGAGAAGGATGCCCAATTTCCCCACTTTTATTCAACATAGTACTGGAGGTCCTAGCCTTGCAATCAGACAACACAAAGAAATAAAAGCCACCCAGATTGGCAAGGAAGAAGTCACACTGTCTCTGTTGGCAGATGACTCCACTCCAAAACTGCTAGATCGAATATCTGAATTCAGCAAAGTTGCAAGATACAAAATTAATACTCAGAAATCTGTGGCATTCCTGTACACTAACAATGAACTGGCAGAAAGGGAAATCAGGAAAACAATTCCATTCACAGTTGCATCAAAAAGAATAAAATACCTAGGAATCAACCTAACCAAGGAAGTGAAAGACCTATACTCTGAAAAAGTACAAGACACTCATGAGAGAAATTTAAAGAAGATACCAATAAATGGAAACACATCCTGTGCTCATGGATTGGAAGAATTAATATTTTCAAAATGGCATCCTGCCTAAAGCAATCTACAGATTCAATGCAATTCCTATAAAAATACCAACAGCATTCTTCAACGAAGTAGAGACAATCATTCTAAAATTCATATGGAACCACAAAAGCCAAATAGTCAAAGCAATCCTGAGAAGGAAGAATAAAGCTGGGGGGATTATGCCTCCCAAATTCAAGCTCTACTACAAAGCCACAGTAATCAAGACAGTTTGGTACTGGCATAAGAGCAGACCTATAGGCCAATGAAACAGACTAGAGAGCCCTGATATAGCCCCAACCATGTATGGTCAATTAATATATGATAAAGGAACCATGGACATACAATGGGGAAATGACAGCCTCATCAAAAGGTGGTGCTGGCAAAACTGGACAGCTACATGTAAGAGAATGAAACTGGATTATTGTTTAACCCCATACACAAAAGTAAACTTGAAACGGATCAAAGACTTGAATGTATGTCATGAAACCATAAAACTCTTAGAAGACAACATAGGCAAATATCTCCTGAATATAAGCATGAGCAACTTCTTCCTGAATGCATCTCCTTAAACAAGGGAAACAAAAGAAAAATGTACTCATGGGACTACATCAAACGTGTGGTAAAGGACACCATCAACAGAACAAAAAGGCATCCTACAGTATGGGAGAATATATTTGTAAATGACATATATGACAAGGGGTTAACATCCAAAATATATAAAGAACTTACACACCTCAACACCCAAAAAGCAAATAACCCGATTAGCAAATGGTTGGAGGATATGAAGAGACAGTTCTCTAAAGAAGAAATTCAGATGACCAACAGACACATGAAAAGATGCTCCACATCATTAATCATAAGGGAAATGCAAATTAAAACCACAATGAGATATCACCTCACACCAGTAAGGATGGCCAGGATCGAAAAGACTAAGAACAACAAATGCTGCTGAGGATGCAGGGAAAGGGGAACCCTCCTACACTGCTGGTGGGAATGTAAACTAGTTCAACCATTGTGGAAAGCAATATGGAGGTTCCTCAAAAAACTAAAAATAGAAATACCATTTGACCCGGGAATTGCACTCCTTGGAATTTACCCAAAGAATACAACTTGTCAGATTCAAAAAGACATATGCACCCCCATGTTTATCGCAGCACTTTTTACAATAGCCAAGATATGGAAGCACTAAGTGTCCATCAGTAGATGAAAGGGTAAGGAAGAGGTGGTACATATACACAATGGAATACTATTCAGCCATAAGAAAGAAACAAATCCTACCATTTGCAGCAACATGGATGGAGCTG
Organism: Manis javanica; assembly: GCF_040802235.1. Lineage (NCBI taxonomy): Eukaryota > Metazoa > Chordata > Mammalia > Pholidota > Manidae > Manis > Manis javanica. The sequence goes on from NC_133162.1 coordinate 70,219,433, forward strand.
GAGGACATTATGCTCAGTGAAATACGCCAAGCGGAGAAAGACACGTGCCAAATGATTTCCCTCATTTGTGGAGTATAACAATGAAGGAAAACTGAAGGAACAAAATAGCAGCAGACTCAGAGACTCCAAGTAAGAACTAGTGGTTACCAAAGGGGTGGGGTGTGGGTCGACGGGTGGAGAGGGAGGGAGAAGGGGATTGAGGGGTATTGTGTGTCGTATGCATGGTGTGGGGGATCACGGGGAGAACAGTGTAGCACAGAGAAAGCACATAGTAGATCTGTGGCATCTTGCTGCACTGATGGACAGTGACTGCATTGGGGTATGGGTGGGGACTTGATAATATGGGTAAATGTAGTAACCACATTGTTTTTTCATGTGAAACTTTCATAAGAGTGTATATCAGTAATACCTTAATAAAAAATTTAAAATAAAAGAAAAGAATATATAGTCTAGTTTATATGTTTCATATTCGTATGTCTATTGTATTATTTATATCATTATTACTACATTTTTGTCTTTGATCTTTGAGTTTCTGAGTAGTGTTAATTTCCTGCTATAGTTTTTTCAATTTCTCTTTTTAAAGCTGTCAGTTTTTGTTTTAGTACCTTCAGGCTGTATATAAACGTTTATGATTGGCACATCTTGGTGGATTGGTCTTCTGATCACTAGTTAATGCCTTTGTTTATCCTTATTAAAACTTTTCACTTCTTTCACCTTGCCTCTTGTGTTATACTGCTATATCAGCTATATTTTTCTTGTGATTGTTGAGATTTTTCTATTTCTCTTTTTGTTTGCTTTTTTTTTTTTCATTCAGGTCTTATATTTGTTTTCTGGGGAAGACATAAGAAAGTGCCACAAGCTGGGTGGCATATAACAATACAAATTTATTCTTTTAAAGTTGTGAAGGCAGAAAATCTAAAGTAAAGGTATTGTCAGGGCCATGTGCTCTCTAAAGGCTCCAGAAGGGGAACGTTCCTTTCCTCTCTAGCTTCTGGTGATTACAGGCAATCCTGGGCATTCCTTGGCTTTTAGGTGCATCACTCCAGTCTCTGCCTCCTTCCTCAATTTGACCTTTACATGGCCTGTGTATCCAAATTTTTCTCTTCTTGCAAGGACATCAGCCATGTTGAATTTAGGCCCTACTTCTATCCTGAGCTCAACTTGATTATATCTGCAAAGACCCAATTCCCAAATGAAGTCACATTCACAAGTTCTAGGTTAGCATAAATGTCTAGGAGGATGCTATTCAACCTAATACACTTCTATTGAAGTCTGATTTACATCCAGTAAAATGTAGCCTTTTTTTATTGTATAGTTATGTGAGCTTTGACAAAACCATAAATTTTTTTTTCTTTTATGGTCAGTTTCTGCACCCACTGCAACCACTGATCTGTTTCATGTCTCTGTAGTTCTGCTTCAAGACTGTCACATGAATGGAATCATATATTATATAGCCTTTTGAGTCTGGCCTTTTTCATTTACCATAGGCATTTTAAATTAATTCATGCTGTTCTATGTATCAGTAATGTGTTTCTGTTTATTGCTGAGTAGTATTCCATTATATGCATGTTCCATAGTTTGTTTATCCATTTACCAGTTGAAAGATATTTGTGTCAACTTTTCAGTTTTTGGCAGTTATGAGTAAAGTCAGTATAAACATTCATGCCCAGATTTTCATGTGCACATCTTTTCATTTCTCTTGGGTAGATACCTGAAGGTGGGATTGCTGAGTTATATGGTAAATATATAGTAACTTCTTAAGAAACTGCCAAACTGTTTTTCAAAGTGTCTATATGATTTTGTATTCCCATTTCCAGGTGTTCTGCATTGTTGCTCCCCTTCGTATCATCAATATTTTTCAAAACCCTAATCATAAGTGTGCAGTAGTATCTTATTGCAGTTTTAATTTGCATTTGCCTAATGACTCATAATATTGACTGTCTTGTGATATGCTTATTTGCCATTCGTGTATCTTCTTTTGTAAGGTATTCTTATACCTATTAACACAAATGTCTGCTTTTGTACTGATTTTTGGTAGTTCTTTCTTTATATATATAAGTCCTATATAAATAGGTAAATGGTGAAACAAATGAAGATAAAAAAACTAAAATTAGCTTTTGGAGCAACTATGTACAAATGTGAGTTAATGAAGTTAGTTAAAAACTGTAGACCTTCATATTACCATTTTTGTTGCTGTTGTTTAAAAAATAGCTAACAATTTATAAGTGCTCTCTTATAAATAAGGCACTATGCTCATATTTTATTGTAAGTATTGCAAATTTTTTTTCCTAGTTCATAGCTTCTCTTTTCATTCTGTTAATAGTGTTTTTAAAGAGGAGAAGTTTTGCTCATGAAGTCAAATATATCCTTTGTTTTTTTATTAACATGTTTTTGGTACCATATCTAAGAAATCTTTGTCCAATCCAAGGTCACAACAGTTTCCTATATTTATTTGGAGAAATTTTATAGTTTAAAGTATAACATTTATCCTAACAGTCTTTTTTGAGAATTTTTGTATACAATGTGAGGTATGACTAAACTTTATTGTATATGGATATTCTAGCACCATTTGCTTAAAAGACTACCCTTCTCTAATAACTTGCCCTTGTACTTTTGTAAAAAGTGCCTTTGAGCATATTTGTGTAGGTCTTATTTCTGAATTCTATCCTGTTCCTTTGATCACTGTTTGTCCTTCTGCCAGCATCACACTCTTGATTACTGTAGCTTTATATTAAGTCTTGAAGTATGACTCCAACTTTTTTTTTCTTTTCAAAATTGACTATTTTAGCTCTTTTTCCTTACTATATAAATTTTAGAAGCAGCTTTTCTATTTCTCAAAATATTTGGCTGGGATTTTGGTTAGGAGGGTACTGATCTATAGTTGAATTTGGAATAGGATTGATATTTCCAACATTGAGTCTTTTAGTCCATTAACAGCACAGTTGACCCTTTAACAACATGGTTTTGAGCTGCATGGGTCCACTTATATGCAGATTTTTTTCCAGTAAATACAGTACAGTACCATAAATGTATTTTCTCTTCCTAATTATTTCAATAACATTTTCTTTTCTCTAACTTATTTTAAGAATACAGTATATAATACATATAAACATACAAAATATGTCTTGATCAACTCTATGTTATTGGTAAGGCTTACAGTCTATATTAGTCTATTAGTGGTTAAGTTTTTGAGAGTGAAAGTTATTTATGGATTTTCAACTGCACAGGATTTTGGTGCCCCTAACTTTTATATTGTTCAAGGATCAACTGTATATCTCTCCATTTACTTAGGTGATCTGATTATTTCACTTAGTTTTTTTAAGGTAGATAATCTTTATTTCATTAGATTTATACCTAAATGTTTCTTTTCTTAATTTTGGATTTTTATTTTTTCCTTCATTTTTGTTTTGTTTTGTGGATTTTGGTTTATTGTAGAGGGCAACCTGGTATTCTTTGCCATAGAAATATGTTTTTATATATTTACCTTGTGTTTTGTGACTTTTCTAAATTCATATGTTAATTCTAGTAGTCGCATTGTAGATATTTTGGTATTTTGGGATTTTCTACACCAAAAGTTATACTGCCTGAATGGAGAGTTTAATTCTTCCTTTCCTACTTGTCTTTTTTTTCCCCCTTGCCTTATTGTACTCGGTAGTAATGCCAGTGCCTTGTTCCTGGTTTTAGGGGTAAAACATTCACTCTTCCATTGTTAACGATGATGTTAATTGTTGGATTTTTTTAGATGGACTTCATCAGGTTGAGCAAATTCTCTTCTGTTCCTAGTGTGCTGAGTTTTTATCATGAATGTACGATGAATTTTCTGAGAAACTTTATCTTCAGTGGTTGGGATAATCATATAGATCTTTTATCTCTTGATACGGTGAATGACATTGCTTTTCAACTTTACATTCCAAGGATCAACTGCACTTGTTCATGATGTGTCTTCCTTGTTATATATTATAGTTAAATTTAATTGACAGATTTTTTTGTTACGGGTTTTGTGTGTCTGTAGTCTTCTTATACTGTCTTTGGTATCCAAGAAACGCTGACCTCAGTAATTGACATAGTTTTTTAATTAACTTGATTTCTGTTTTCTCTAAGAGATTGTATAAAACATACTGTTTCTTTAAATGTTGGAAGAATTTTCCAGGATAACATTTGGCCTCCAGTATTTCTTATGTGGAATGTTTAAACTATGAATTCATTTATTAATAGTCATATAACATATAAAATACATGTTTTCTTTTTCATTTTAGGTGAGTTTTGATAGTTTGTGAGTTTTTTTTTCTCTTTTCAGTTCATTGCATGAAGGAGTTACACTAGTCCAAGTTAAAAGCACACCCTAAATAGTTACATTATACAGGCTGTGAGGATTTTAAACTGTGACAAGGGACAGAGGGAAATTCTACTCATTGCATGGAAATCCTCACTCAACCTTCAGTGAACCAAAAGCACTTAAAATTCATGAACCTTCAGCTGGCGGTCCTTAACTAGTCCAGTCTCTGCCAGTAACTGGCATATGTTCTTGAACTGGTCATCCTGTAGCTGAATTACTTCTGCATATTCTGGATGCTCAGTTACAGTACCACTGCAGGCAAATTTCTTCTTAAAAGCCTTAACTAGTTTCTTTTTATAGTAATGATCAGGGATCCCTTGGACAGTAGTAAGGGTCTTCCTGCCATTTCTCTGTTGAATTCTTACATGGATATAACCCTCATGGAATTAGGAAGCACAACCTCACCCTTACTTCCATCAGCAAAGTGGTTGAAAGGATGGAGATTCTGGATAGCGGACGTAAGATTCTATTCCTTTCCTTAGGTGGGAACGAAGTGTCAAAAAGCGAGGGGCTCAAGGGGGAGGCTGCTGAGTCCTCGTTGGTGGCTCAGTGACTGGGGATAGTTTGTGGGTTTTGAGTAGTTTCTTCATTTCATATAAATTGTCCAGTTTGTATATACTGAGTCACTCATTGTATTATTGCCTTATTTGCTTTTAATGCCTGAAGCGTCTGTAACAATATCTCTGCTTTCATTCCTGATACATGTCTTCTGCATACTGACATATATCTGATTTGTGCCTTCTGTCTTCTGCTCTTTGGTTTTGCTAGTGGTTTTACAACTGTTAAAGAATCTGTTCTGGTTTCACTGATTTTTCTCTATTTCTTGAATTTAATTTCATTAATTTTTGCTCTTAATTATTTTCTTTTTTCTGCTTGTTCTAGGTTTATTTTGCTCCAGTTAAGGATTTGATACCTTTGCTTTAATAAGCATCTCATATGATAACTTTCCCACTAAGCACTGCTTTGGTTGCAATCCAAAATTTTTTTATATTCATATAAAATCTCCCAGTTTTATTTCAATGCATACTCTAATATATGAGAGTAATTTTATCATTTTAAAACATCTGTATTCAAGATCTACAGAGGAAAGTTATTAATTCAGAAATAGTATATGCCTTATATAAGCTTCTTGATATGCTCTTAATACATATACTTTTTGTATTGAAGTATTTCTGATGTTCAATATTATATTGGTTTCAAGTACAGAACATAGTGATTCAGCAGTTATCAATATTATTAAATGCTCACTCCAACTAGTATGGTTACTATCTGTCAACATAGAATGATGTTGAACAACTGTTGACTGTATGTATTCTCTATGCTGTACTTTGATCCCTGTGATTAATTTATATTATGATTGACATTTTGTGCCTCTTTATCCCCTTCACCTATTTTACAGGCAAACAATCTGATTAGGTTCAGGCGACAAGTGCCAACTAGCCACCTTTGGACTGTGGTTGTAATGTGTTCTATTTTCAAAGTCATCGCCATGCTCACCAGATCTGTTCTGAATGTACACACACCTTCCAGAGGCTAGCTTGTAACCTGGGTGATGATCATAGTTTATTTTTTAGTCTACTTCTCAAAATCTTTGAAAAGCCAGTTAGGATCAGATCCAAGCAAGTGCTGCTCAGGAACAAGCCTAGAAATTTACATACAACTTTCTGAGTTACTTTCTGACCTCTGTACTTTATGATCTCCCTGTTATTTTCTGTTTCCCAGACTCCCCTTTTTGTTCCTCTGCACCAAAAACTGGTGTTTTCTCCTGTTCTGCTGTACCTACTTCTCACAACCAAACCCTTACCACAGGGCAAAGTGGTGTGTACTTGTGTAGCCTCCCATTCTTTAGGGTTCCTGCTTTACAGTGGGCAGGAAGATACTACACATGCTCAAAAATAAGTCAAATTTTACAGTCTCTCTTTCTTCAAATATATACTTGTAGGTAGAACTGCCCCTGCTGTCATATGTCAAGGCATTTATAGCATAGATGAACATTTTACTGAGATGCATATTATGACATTTCTATTTTTTTTAACATTTGACATGGTATTCTGAGAATATTTGTTATTTGCTAGGTCATTGCCTCTCCTCTCATACTCAATTCTTAATATCCATATGACATCCCGGATAAAAATGTAATTTATCCATGCTGAAAACTTGGCAAGTGCTTATTCTTCACTGGCAATCAGTATTAATCTGTTGAACTTTTCTAAATACACATTTCTAGGCCCCATCCCTAAAGGTTCTCATTCAGTAAGTATACAGGGCAGTAAAGAAGAAACGGGATCTACATGCTTATGTCTCCTATTTTAGCACTCACTTTTCAGTGCAGGGCATTTCTGTGGTCTGGGAGTTTTCCTCAGGACAGGTAATGTCTGAGGAGGATTACGCAGCTTCTGGAAGGTTGTTGATTCAGTGAGTGTCCCAAAATAGCTGGGTACCGTGTGAACAAACAAGATGTGAACTGCACTTGTGCTGCCTTAGTCCAGGGCTCAGTCCCTCACCATCATCCCAGTCACATTCTTCCCTGGTTCATCTTTCTTGAGGTTGTCTGTGAATCATTGACCATGCCATTAATCACTAACCATGCCATTTCTTGGCTGCCTATTCCTAACCAGTTCAGCAAGAGTAGGACTTAATATTGTTCTGTCATTTTCTTTATTGCATTTAAGGACAAAAAGTTTTAATTTTTTTCAACTTTTTTTTATTGAGTATGCATACATCCAGTAAAGTGCTTAAATGTACCAGTCTTAAATGTACAGGTTCAACTTTTCATATGTATATATCCACATAACCACTATATAGTCAAGACATAGAACTTTTCTGGCATCTTTGTAGTTTCCCTAATGTTCCTTCCTGGGCAGTGACTACTTTCCCCTAAGTCAACCACTGTTCTTCTGATTTCTAGCACCATAAGTTATTTTGCCTGCTCTCAGACAATATGTAGAGTCATGCAGTATGCATACTTACTTGTTTAGTGTTGTTAATCAAATGATTTTTGTGGTGGAGGCTTTGAATAATTTAATATTGTTTCTGACTCATTTATACTCAAAACACCACATCTTAATCAAAGAAGATTTAATTTGATGTTAACATTTTTTGTAGGTGAGGTCATCTTAAACTATTTGGGAAACTTCCTGTATTCCTTTTCCCAATCAATCAGTGGCTTTCTTCTTCATACACTCATATAAAGTCTGTTCTGTATTTCCAGAAATTAGTCTTGTCTTAGCTTTCTTTCTTCGTCTTCCACATTTCTTTCTACCAGTGCATAGAGAGGAAAAGAGATTTCTAATATCTTATTTAGTGTTTGTCTTTCCATGCTAGCGTTTGATCTCAGGTGAATTTAGATTGCACTGAACATCAGCAGTTTTGTGTTAATCTCGTGTTTTCCTTTTCTTCTTTCTGACAGCATGATGAAAGTGGTTCATTGCATGATATTCAACTATCATTGCCATCCAGTCCAGAGCCAGAAGATGGTGATCAAATATATAAGGTATGAACAAGCAGCCATGCTGAAGTTGTCAAAAGTCTTTTTATTATTAAAATTATAAAGCAATAACAATTAAAACATTAGATAATTAATGTTTGCTTTTACATTCTATTTTCAGGCCATGCTAGTCTGTTTACTAGTCATCTGTAGTAACAAATACCTCAAAATACTGGTGATTTACAATAACAAAAGTTTATTTCTCATTTGATATTTTTCAATATGTTACATATTAGTTGTAGGTCATTTGGAGCTCTGCTTTATATGTCTTCTTCAGCCTCTGTCCTGGAACATGTGATTTTTGTACCTGAGAAAAAAGAGCATTGGCAGAACCACATGTGGATTCTGCTTAGATGTAGCATATGTGGCTTTCAAAACAAGCCAAGTGGCCAAATCTGGTAATGGGTCAGAGAAGCATAATTTTCTCCTTTGTGAAAAGCCTTCTTTTTACATGTAAGAAAATTCTTTTTAAAGAAAAAATTTAATTTCAACTTTTTTACACAACTGTTGTCTTCATTTTTTTCATGTTCCTTTATAGTTTTTCATTATATTTAATACTACATGACAAACATTTATTGCACAGTATTTATCTAGTTTCTCCTTTACTTTCTTCCAGGCATATCATTCCTAGTCATTTTTTTCCCTTTTTTTTTTTTTTTTTGGTGAGGTGCAGTAGCTGATACTGTTTCTCTCCAGTACACTAGACTCTCTCATGTTTTCATCAGTGAATCCCCGACATTGTCCCCTCATCCAAGATGATTTAATAGTTCCATTTCAAATGATACAAATAAGGTAACTTGTGCCATCACCAGTTTAGGGTCTGAAATCTCCACTGGATTTGTGATGTCTCCAGTCTATCCTCTATCTCAGGGCAGCTCTCTCTTCCATTCCCCTAATGAGCTTTTCTAGACATTGACCACTTTCCTTAAGCCTCATTTGCAGCTATTCTTCTCAATTTATGCAGATAGCCTTATGTCATCAAGCAAGATTTTCTGCCACCTGCATTCCTGCCTTCTGACCTGTATCTATTGTCATTCTTATTTACCTTATTCCATTTACAGGGTAAAAGTGGCCGCTATGTTGTGGAAGACCTCCTTTCTTCTTGATTCTGTCTTCTGCTGCTCTTTAAGGACCTAACCATCCTTCTCTCTCATCTGTCTTCAGTGTGCTTTCTCTGCTTCCTTTTCATCCTCACTTTATAAATATCTACGTCTGTATCTTAATTCAGTAAAATCAAATAAACCTTTTCCTGACTCTACTTAAATGTCTTTCCAGTTAACATAAAAACCTGAAAAAATGAAATAGCTACTGGTTTTAGTGTTATAGACATTTGGTGTGACCTTTGTCTTAAAAGCTTTATTCCTTGGTTTTTGTGTCACTCCTCTCTGAAATCCCTTATATCTCTCAGTATTTCTCCCCATTTCCTTTGTACGTTCCTTCTCTTTTGAATGTATCAAAAAGTCCTCTTTGAACTTTTTACTGTAGTGATTTCACATATGATGTATATATATATATATATATATATCGATAACATGTAAAATCTCTCTTTTCATACTTGGGAATCCAGTTGCCCCCTGGGCATTTCCACTGTATGCCCCACCCACAGGTACCTCTAATAGTGTATCTTAAACTAACAAATATTACTCTTTGGACATACTTCTCTCTTCTTTCTCCATTTCTTTTGGTGGCACAACCACTCACTGTGTCACTCAAGATGTCACTCTTGACTGCTCCTCTGTGCTCTTCTCTCACATGCAGTGAATTGTCAAGATCTCCTAATTTTTATTCCTTTTTCTATTCTCTCTATTATTATATGTTTGGGTCAGGCTCCTGCTCTCATCTCTCATCTGAAGTCTTATACTTGATGATGATTTCCCTACCCCAGATATGTTGTTGTTGTCATCAAATTTGCCCTCCAAACAGTTGTCAAAGCCAAATCAAATGTAAACCCATCTGTCCTCCTTTGCTTAGGCATTTCTTGATATTCATGGTGCTCTAGATCTGGCCCTTGCCTAGTTTACTAATCATAATGCTCCCCACTGTTCATCACAGCCTTTGTGTGACATCACTGCTTGTAGTTCTCCAGATATCCTCTGCTTATTTTCATCTCTGTACTGTCATATGGTACGTTAAGAATCTCTTACTCTGCCACACCTTAAGGACTTTTTACTCATCCTTTAAGACTCCGTTGGAGTTCCCCATTTCTTGATGTGTTCTGCTTTGCTTACCTTTATGTGTAAAATCCTTAGAGCAGTGCCTGTAATAAAGTGCTGTATATGTTTTAGCTATTAATGTTATTACCACTTTGTATTTTGATTTCATTTTTGGGTCCACTGCACTGCCTCCAACACTAACAGAACCTAACAATGACTGAGTAATGGGTATATAGTAATCCTTTAAGTTGTTACCTTCTATTTTAGTCATCCCTTACAGGACAATTGTAAATTTGTAAACTTTTAGAAAATAGCTTATTGTAGGTTTCCTTAGGATAATAATTCTCATACTTAATAATTCTTAATTATTTAAATTTAACTGTTTCTATACATTATAAAAAAAGTCACTCAGTTGCAGTATAGTAACATTAAAAAATCTTTTCTCTCCCATTGTTTGTGATACTTAATATGGTAAAGCCTTTGTAAAGTGTCTATTTCTGATCTCTTGACTAAAGAGACTGCAGTATATTTGTGTGTTGTTCTCAATGTATCTGAAGGAGATGGCATACATTGCTCAGTAACAACACATAATTCCCTTGTTACCTTCAGGCACATTTATCTTTCTGGTAAAATTCATGAACCAGCCATGAAACAACTGTGTCTTTAATTATGCCATTCCCTCTATTGTGCCCTTCTTTTTCTCTGGTGGGCTTAAAATCCAGCTGAAATTTCTGCTTTGTTTGTAATTTCTTTCACTATGTGGCTTATGCCCCAGGTTCCTTTATCTGTAAAATGGTGATAAGAGTACCTACTAAGTTTGTAGTCAGGATCAAATACTTAGTTACCTCAAAGTATTTAGTTCTGGCACCTGGTAAGTACTTAGTGAATGTGAGCTGCTTTATTGTTCATTGTTTATATGTCAACTCCATTAGACTATGAATTCTTAGGAGACCAAAATGGGTTTTTTGTTTGTTTCTCATAGGTTAATAGCTGGCATATTTAATAAGGATTTCCCCTTAAATGAACAAACCATTCTTTACTTAGTCTCTCACTGATTTAATGCTTCTCATTTGGGAATTTCAAATACAGTTAAATACTTCATATTAAATTTTTTAAAAATATTTCAGAGTGAAGATTTATTAAATGAAATAAAAGAACTTAAAGAGGAAATAAAGAAAAAAGATGAAAAAATCCAACTATTAGAAAATCAGCTTGTAAGTATAGTGTGTATGTGAAGTGGAAAAAGCTTTTCAAACTGGGCAATATGTATTTTTAATAAAACTCTAACCAGAATTGAAATTTGACTTTAATTTTTGCTTTCAAAGTTACACTATAGTATAGTTTTAGATTATGTACACCTAAAGGTATATGATTTAATTTGCAGTCTAAATGTTACATGTTTTCAAGGTGAAAAGAAAATCCTTGTCAGTCCATTTGCAGCAGCCTTTGTTTTGGTGTTTTAAAATTCACCGATTTACATTCATTTTATTGATGAATGTAAGTATCTTTCCTTGTGTAGATTTAAGGAAATGAGTGCTGGTGAATTGAGAACAGAGCATTTTCTCTGAGAGCAGAATGAAACTGGGTATCAGATTTAGCTGTCTGTATGGCTGTCTGTTATAATGAAGGGTATTCTAAGAAAATGTTTCTTCCCCATGAATGATGTTGAGTGATCCCTCAGGCCATGTTGAATCTCTATAATTTTATAATTGTTACTATTTGAAATGTTAGTCTCATGTGAAAACAATATGTACAGTATCTTGAGTTTACTTACTAATATTATTACTTTGTAATAATATTAAAGGCAAGGATTACAAGAACATAATGGCATAAATATCACAACAAGCCAAGAACAAGCTTTGTTGGAAGTCAAAAGCATATTTTGGTATAGCAAAGCAATTAGCAATATAAAATATTAATCTCCCTCAGAGTGTAAAGAGTAAAATATACTGAACTCTGAGCCACTGAGTTCAGATCACAGGAATCCAGCTCATGAATAGTAAGGACAGATAGATCAGGTGTTATGATTGAGGTTACAGAGTAAATTTATGAATTTGAAAAAAGAATTAACTGAATATTGCAAATAAGAGCCTACTAAATATAAAATTAAAAAGGAAAATGGTAATCCCTATTGTTTGTATTTCAAAGTTTAAGACAAGAACTCAGCTAACCCAGCCAATTTTCAGGGGGACAAAAAAGCTGGCATTAGGATATTAAGTAAGTTTCAAATTTTTATATGAAAAATGTACTATAGAACACAAGAATTGTGTCTAGTACACTTCAGGAAAAAAGTTATGATTGCATATTTTATATCTAAACAAATTTTAATTTATATACAAAGGTAAATTCTCAGACCTTTAAAGTCTTGAAAAATGTGCCACCTAGTTATCTTTGTAAAATTGCTTAATAATGCATTCTAAATTCCTGAAAGAGAAATTTAAAAATAACAAGAATAAAGAAATAAATATTAACATGAAAGAATGGTGAAATGAAAACCATTTTTAGAAAGACTAGGTGGGATAAACTTCCCAACAAGTAATCGGAAAAAATTTGTTGCTCATCATTTTATCGTATGTGATTATATGTCATTTGAATGTTGGAGTTTTTAAAATACATACTTTTATTTTGCTTTTGAAATCAAAAAAATATTGATTTTTAAAATTTTCAGTTGCTGTTTTTTGAAATATTTAAGACTAAATAGGTTTGAGGAAGGCAGAAAGGGTAATGCTGAATTCAGATGCACTAAATTTTTTATCTTCAAATGGGTATCTAAAATTATTTTTTAAATTATTTTTATATATGGACGTGAATTGTAAAATGTTTGTGAAATGCTATAAGATAACTATTTGTAGGTTAGCATAATATATCCTGGAAAAAATAAAAGTAAGAAAAGACATATAAAGTAGGAAAATACCAAGGATATCTAAAAACAGAAAAACGAAAATGACCAGAATTAGAACAAATATAATAAATATAACAGTAAATGCAAACAGTCTTATTTCATGGAGAGAGTTAAATTGAGGATTTTAAGCAAAAATCCATCCATTTTCTTTGTATAAAAGAAATTTAGGTAAAATGGCTAAATAATGCAGAACATATAAGGTTGGGGGACACAGAATAAAAGTAGCAAAAAAACTGTGGTTGTAATATTAAACTTAGAAAAATAAATTTAACACTGAAAGAATTATGAGAAGAGGTCACTTTATATTGATATATGATTAATAAATAATGAAAGATGAAGCTTATGCTGAGAAGTTATAATGGTATTCTTTTAACATTAATATGCTTCTTTTAAAAATAAAGTTTTCTTCATAGCTGAAATAATAATATCTTTCATAGTAATTCCTTAATATTTTCTAATATCCAATCAATATTCAGACTTTCCCAATTCCTAAAACATCATGTACATTACATCTGTTTATATCTTGTGTTGTGTGTCTCTTAATTTAGAAGCATCTTTTTAAAACTTTATTGACTTCTTGAAGAGACTGGACCAGTCCCCCTGAACAATATTTTACCTTGAAAATAATTTTTAGAGAGGTTTAAAAAATACCTAAAAGAATCCTAAAGAAGGAAAACCAGGAGAAAAGTGAAAGTGTTAATTACTCTAACAATATATGCTTTGGAAGTCTCTGAATTTGATTTATTAAACCTAGAAATCACACTTATTTTGGAGGAGCCCATCACCTGTCTTTAGTTTAGTTATAGAACTCTAGAAAGTCACTTGTTCAACAGAATTTAAAAAAGATATAAAGCACCAGAATAGAGATAATAAGCTACAGTTTTTTTGACAACCAAAATTAAAATTGCCTTTCTATTTACATTTTTTTCTTTTCTTATATCCCTAAACTGCTTTTCTTAAAATAACAGAAAGTCATCAGAAGAGCCATAGACTAGAAATTAGAGAACTTTTCTTCAGTATTAATTAGCTGAATGACACTGGCAGTTCCTATCACTCTCTAGTGCTTGAAAAAAATATGAAAGTTTTTCTAGGCGATTTGAAAGACCTTTTCCAGCTCTAGCTTTCTATGCTTTTTCTCTTCTTTTAAAAATTTGCAAACTTCCAGTAAAATGAAATGACAGTATAAAGTGCTGAATTCGTATTTATGTGAAATGTGCAGGTGTAAAATCAGTTGCAGTGCTCCAAGAATTTAATTAAAAGGTATAGAGGCTTAACTATTCAAGCCTTATTGCAAAATGCTGAGAACACCCACTTATTATCACCTCATTATACTAATTAAACAACAGTTAATTTAGGTACATTTGCTCATTGAATCCTCGGAATAATCTTAAGAAATTACTGTTGTAGATTTTTTTTTTATGGTGGCATAAGAAGTAGAATTCAGTTTAAGTAAGCTAGCAGTATATGTCATGTATTTGAAAAGCCATGACCAGTTTTGAAGCTGGATAAACTGGGTTCTAATCCTGGCTCTGAAACAATAGCTGTGTTCTCTTAGGGGAACTACTTAATTTCTTTTAAGCCTCTTCAGTATACGGGGACAACAAAATAATGCTGACCATATAGGGCTGAGTTAGTGAAATGAACTATGTAATGTTATACCTGGGCTGTGAGTGCAGGGTAAATAGTAACTGTCATTTAATAACTTGTTCCAGATCACTCAGCTAGTAAATCAGTGCATACCTTATGATGCTTTAGGTTTCAAGTAAAAGTCTTAAAAATAAGAACATGAACATACTCAAAAACAAGAAGGAAAGTGTGTAGGTCCCATCCATTTCCATGGTTGCTTAGTTAATCATTTGGGTAATTGAGAGAAGTTCTAGATTGGCTTCTCTGGACTCCTTTTAGCTGTCCCTTTATGGTCAAAAGAGGTCTATAGTAGTACAGTAGTCCCCAAAGTTAGGTAAAGGGCCTGTTTCTCTAGCATGTCTATTTTTAAAATCAAGAGAACTTTCTCAGAAATAATGCAGACTTTCCTCGTGTATTATTAGATAGATTTGAGTTATTTGTCCCTTCCCAAGCATAGAGGAATGGGCTTAACCAGATAATCAAAATCTGTTGTTAGTCAAGAGATAGGATGCATTTGCCTAAATATGGGACCAAGTAGAAAGTGACCATCTGAACAGATTCTGTCATAATAAAGAAAGCAGGTGGAGAGGGAATGAATGATTTGGGTAGTCACTTTACATCTGTTGAAGTGTCACTACAAGAAGGTTTTCCAAATGATGCAAAATTCAGATATTTGCCAAATATTCTTCGTATGTTAGCACACAGACCACAGAAAGGACATATTTTTCTGAAATTTCAGTAGTCAAGGTAGAATAACTAATGTACTTGCATTAAGATAAGTGTTTTATATTATCTTTTCTCTTCTTTACATACCCCATGTTAAAAGTTAAGTCCTTTTATAATGTTAATTCCAAGAGACTCTAAGTTGACTTGCTTATATATTGAACTTTGTTTCAATGAATATTGAATTTCTTAGGAATGGAAAGTATGTCTGAATTACATGGAATAGGGCATATGTCCACATCATACAGATTTTTGTTGCTAATTACATTTTATTTTATATATGACAATTGGAAAGATCTGATATAGTCAGGGAAATTTTTTGAATATTGATAAATATTTTCAAGGTAGAAACTTGTAATTTTAACTCAATGTAATAATCAAGAAATCATTATATAGGTTTCGCTACAAGAAAGAATTTTTACCTCCAGTAGGTTTGTTCAACATATAACATGGTTATATTACAACTTTAGACTAAGGAGAAATTTTCATTATCACTCTTTTTCTTTTGATTTGATATTTATTTAAAAGACCAAAGTTTATGCAATAGCTACATCACTATGTTATATAAATGATTAAATGAGTATGCCTTGAGGGGAGTCATGTAGAAAATTCATTTGTGAACTGAGGTGGTCAGATGGATCTTGTCAAAGAGATCCTTGAAAATATGCCAGTCTGATAGTGTCAACACATCATTAAAGGGTCTTAAAAGCACTGCATGTGTGAACAGCCTTACTTGGGCCTGGTGGTATTTAATATCCAGTAGAGTTCCATCAAAAATGAATTTAAGAAACCATGCTACAGTGATTATAGTACTATTAAGACTTTAGAGAATAATTAAAAGTTTGCAATTATATATTTGTGTGTGTATTCTACATCTATATGCATATTTATATACATAGAATTATAAGTGTGTTTTATAGAGAGTATAAGAAATTGCCAGAGGTAATTTTGACTATTCAGAATTTTAACCTTACAGGCTGACTCCAGTACCCAGTCTCTGAATAAGATAGGAGACTGCTGAATAGACACTAATGTTTGCCATTTGCTGTTGTGAGAGAGTGTGTGTGTGTGTGTGTGTTAACCTCCCAAGAGAACCTCTAATTACTTTGTATGTATATGTGTATATGTAGAATTATACCAATGTAAAATAAATACTGGTATTTTTGTTCAGGCAACTCGGTGTAACTGCCACCAAAAATCTAAAGAAGGAAAATGCACATATGCTGATAAATACACCCAAACACCTTGGAGAAGAATTCCTGTAAGTAGTATATGCCCTTAACGGCTTACATTTTTCATGTTTAATTCTACTCTTTATTCTAATCTGTAATAACTTTGAATCTGCCATGGCTGTTAAATTTTTTTAGGTAAGTGGATTTTTCTTATTTCTTAAGTGTTACGTGCTTTCTACTACTTTTGTGTGTCTTATGTAAGTGTGCTTTAATAGCTTTTCCATTCTGCACACTGTAGCGTATTTTATTTGAACATCCAATCTCTTCTCATTGCATGTATTTATGAGAGTAGTATTTCCCCATGCCCTAAAAGAAACAAATGTCAAAAATGCCCTCTTTCATCATTAGTAGCACATGACCCTGAAAATCTATGTGTATTCTTTTTTTGTTGAAATTTTTCAAATGTATTCTGTTGTTATAATTTCTCAAATATTAGGGCTTTTAGGAAGTATAAATTCATTAAGATATAGACTGTGAAAGTTATGTTTTAGTCATGGTTGGGCAAAGGTTTCTTGTAAACACTAGAAAGTAATCATGCATTCATGCTTCTTTGTTGTTTTTAAAAAAAATTTAGTGCCAAAATATACTGACTATAATTTTATCTGAGTTCTGGACTCAACTGAGGATGTGCCTGAGCTAAAGAATTAGCATATGGCTATCAGTCATCATCCTAATTTATGGTGCCACCTAATAGACGTTTCCTGTTAAGATAAACCTATTAAGCAGGACTCTTCTTTTGCCTTATTTTAGCAGTGGAATCCTAGTAACACAAATGAACAGTCAATTTTAATGGTTAATGTAATCAACAATCCAATTTTTTAAAACTTAGCTAAGAAGTTTTAAACCTTTAAAGTTTATAAACCTTTTAAGTTTATAAAACACTTCTCATCTAAAAAGTAATTATTTTTTGTTTGCTCTGTATAAGGTATAGTGTTAATAATTAATTTATTCAACAAAAGGTTGGTGACCCTCTCCAATATTGGTCAGTTATTAGGTTCTTGAAGTAGAAGTGGGGAATTAGGGAAGGAAATAACACAGATGAATAAAGATTCCTTCATTAACAAGTGATTATTAAAGGAACTGGTGATGTGATATAGTTAATGAATAGTAAGTTCTATAAGGTTCAGAGGATTGGGAAAGTCTGATTCAAAGAAGCAAGGATCTTGGTGAAGAAGGTGAAGGTAGTGGTTGAATCATAGGAAGAAAAAGATGGCAGCAGATGGAGATGATGTAATATTTCTTTCATATCAAAGGACGTGGGAACTTACCTGTTCAGAGGCAATTGTGGGTAGGATAAAAAGAGGGAAAAGACCTGCTAGAGAAGATGGTGCCTTTCGAGGAGAGTAGATAGTCTGCTTCTGACCAAATATTCTCATCTGAGGAACAGAGTACCCAGATAAGATGATGAAATGGAGAATTTGGAAAGAACAGTGTGGAAGGTACCTAACCATTCACACAAAAGTAAGTGAAGAGACTTAAGAATACTGCGAGAAGGTGGTGATTATGGGAGAAATCAAGGTTAATTTTAAATATGTAAACTATAAAACTTTATTTTTAAAGATAGTGTGACATTACTAATCCATGTACCAGCATGTAATAAAAACCATTATCTTGAACTGGATTATAAGATTTTTTCATGTGTTTCCAATATTGTTTCAGAAGCATTTAATATCAGTATTTGAATATCTGAATAGTCATTTTACATATTAAGTAAATTCTAAATGTTCATGGTAAATACTTTTTATAGAACATTTGTTTGAACTTCTTAAATTGGCTAGAGAAGCCAAAATATCAGAAAACATTTCTAAAGTCACACCATCAAATCTCTTATTTATCTCCTGAATCTCAAGGAAAGGATTGTGAAATGGACACAAGATTGACCTGGTCTGTTCTTAGTGATGGAGCCTCATCTACTGGGAAAGCTCAGTGCTACAGTGTCAAGTGCCACAGACTCCTTTGGGAGCAAGAAAGACCATTCCAGAAGGCTTTCTAAGCTCTCCCAGAAAAGGGAGGAATATGCATACTGATCAGGAATCAGGAAAAGTTCTATCTTCTCAGGGCTAAGATTAAAATTTCCCCATCCTCTAACTTCAGGTGATAACCCCTCTCAGTTCTAATCTCTGCTTTAAGAAAAAACAACTATCTGAGGGAAGAGCTGTAAGGGTTCTGGAGGACTTGGCTCACAGTTTCTTGTCTTATCCCACACTGGTCTCAGTAGGCTTTGAGAAAAATTAAGCTTCCTCTAAAACCCTGAGTTCAGACACTCCTGTTTTTCATGATTTTTTGTTCCTTTTTTGTTTTTGTTTTCTGGGTTTTTAAAAAAATTAATTAGGATATTATTCATACTGTTAAAACTCTGTCAGATACCCCGTTTTCCTACAAGTAAGTTTTTTTCACTTGGGTGGGATACAGTCATATACATACCTATAGCTGTTTTTTTTATACACAACCACTCTGGTTTCTCTAGTAGAAAGCATCTCATATCTACTACTTCATCTTAAAAGTTATACAATTTAAACTAAACTCAAATAAGCTAAAGGTCCTTTCCTGCCCAGAGCTTAGGGAACTTGTTGGTATCAACTAAGAAAGAATTATGTTCTCTCTGCAGTCTAGATTGTGCTCCAGTAGAAATACAGTGTGAGCTACATATTTAATTTAAATGTTCTAGTATCCAAATTGAAGCAAAATAAAAAGAAACATGCAGAATTAATTTTACTAAAGTATTTTATTTTATCCAATACCATTTGCACATATAATCAGTATAAGAACATATTGAGGTAATTTTACATTCTGTATTTTTTTTGGCTTTTGTGCTAAGTCTTTGACAGTTGGAATACGTTTTATGTTTATAACACATTCCACAATTCAATAGCCCATGTGGCTAAGAGCAACCATATTGGACAGTGCCGTTCTATATGTAGGTCATTGGTTTTGGCTTTAAATTTGAACTAAACAGGAATTGACAAAAAAAATAATTAACTCCTTCAACATTTAAGCCATAGGTCAATTTATACATTAATTCAACGAACTTTGACTGGTTTTTCTGTATTTCAGTCCCAGTGCTGAGGCTTTGGATTCTAAATCCAAGCCATTGCCTGATTCTAAGTTTATGATCCATCCCTTTTGTACAAACAGCAAAGGGTAGGTCAGAAATGATTGAACCGTGAGGCTCTGTTTCTGGACCAGAGGATGGTGGACATGTCTTCCCAATTTGGGGACTAGACCTTCTGGCTCTCAAATCCCTCTTTAAACTGTAATGCTATCTGGCAGTCTTGAGTTAAGGACTATAGTATATTCTAACACTCACTGTTGGAACAGATCCAGCCACTGGGGACTTTTTCTTTCTTTGTTTCTGCTGTCCTTTGGCTCAAGATCAGGTCTCCCACCCTTTCCTTACATTTTGTAAATCCTAAATGTTCTAAGTTTCTAAATTAGGTTCTTCCCTACATGTTACCTTTTGTGTAGAAACACTTCCAGTAGACATGGAATCATGGAGAGTTAGCATTGCTGTTCCTCTGTGCTGCAGCTTAGTGTTGCTCAGAGGTCTGCTGTCTCTGAAGTTGCCTGGTCTCAATGTTCAGTTAATTATCTATTTTACTACTGAAAGGAATATATAATGTTTCTTCTTTTCATACTCAAGGTAAATACCTTTAGCTTGTAGACCTAAGAAAATAGCACCCTACTGATGTAATAAGCATTTCAAATAACTTTTCTACTACTTTAATGTGCACTATGGTTTTATTCCTCTACTTGTTTTTTCTTTTTTTACCTTTTATTTTAAATACCTATAGTTCCATAGTAAGTTGCAAAAATAGTACAGAAAGATCCATGCATCTTTCACCCAGTATCCCACAATAGTTACATTTTACATAACTGTGGTACAGTATCAATTCCAGGAACTTGACATTAGTGTATGTGTAGTTCTGTGCCATTTTATCAGTATGTAGATTCTTGCAGCAGTTTTTTCAGATACAGAATTATTATACCACTACAGAGTTCTCTCTTGTGTGCTACTACAATTCTTAGCCCCTGGCAACCACGAATCTGTTTTCCATACCTATAATTTTGTCTTTTCAAGAATTTTATGCAAATGATAGTATATAGTGTGTGAACTTTTGAGACTGGTTTTTTTTGCTCCACATCATACCCTGTATATCCATCCAAAAAGTTGTGTCTATCAGTAATTTGTTCCTTTTTATTATCAAGTATTATCAAGTATCAAGATAGGGATGTTTCACGTTTTGTTCAAGCACTTACCTATTGAGAGACAGTTTGGTAGTTTCCAGTTTTGCCTATTACAAATAAAGCTGTTATGAATATTTGTGTAGAGGGTCTTGTGTAGATGTAGGTTTTCATTTCTCTGGGATAAATACCCAGTAGTGTGATTATCAGGTCATATGGTAACTCTATGTTTAGTTTTCAAAGAAACCCCCAAACAGTTTGCCAGCACCAACTGTGACAGTTTAGTCTCATCAACACTGTGTGAGTGATCCACTTTTGCTGCATCCTCACCAGATTTAGTAATGTTATGATTCTTTTTATTTTAGCTATTCTGGTAGGTATACAGTAGTATCTCACTGTAGTTTTAATTTATATTTCCCTAATGGCTAACAGTCTTTTTAATGTCTTTTTGTGTGCCTGTTCGCCATCTTCATTGAAGTTTCTTTTCATGTCTTTTTTCCCATTTTCTAATTGGGTTGATTATTTTTCTATGTTGAAGTTTAGCATTCTTTGTATATTCTTGACAGGGGTTCTTGGTCAGGAAGGTGGTTTACAGTATTTTTCCCCCCAGTAGTATGTCTTTTCATCCTGTTCAGAGTCTTTCACACTGCAAAAGATTTAAATTTTGATGAAGTCCAATTTACTGATTTTTTTTTTATGGATTGTGTTATGTCTAAACACTTCACCAAGCCAGAGACACTGAAAATTTTGTTTTCTTGTAAAATGCTTATAATTTTACATTTTACATTTAAATTTGTGACCCGTTTGGGTTAACTTATATGTAAGATATGAAGTTTAAGTTAAAATTCATTATTTTCCAATGAATATCCAATTGTTTTGCACCTTTATTTACAACTATCGTTTATTGAGTTGCTTAGCATCTTTGTCAAAAAATCAGTTGACTGTACTTGTGTGGCTCTACTTCTGGGTTCTCTATTCCATTGATCTGTGTGTCTACCTTTCCACCAATACCACACTATCTTGATTGCTGTAGCTATGTGTCTTAAATTGGGTAGAATGAGTCTTCTTACTTTATTACTCTTTTTCAAAATTGTTTATATATTCTAGTTCCTTTGCTTTTCCACATAATTTTAGAAAAAGCTTGTCTATATCTGAAAAACAACTTGCCAGTATTTTGACAGGAAATGTGTTTTACCTAAATATCATTTTGGAATTAACATCTTTAGTATATTGAATCCTCCATTCCATGAATAAGGTACTTGTTTCCTTTAATTTAAATCTTCTATTTATTTAGTCAGCATTATCTAGTTTGCAGAATATAAGTTCTGCATATGCTTTCTTACATTTATTAAGTATTTCATTTTAGGAGGGTGTTTATAACTGGTATTTATTGTATTTTAAATTCAGTTTCATTGCTGGTACTTTCAGTGTTCATTTCTGGTATTTAAAAATACAGTTGATTTTGTTTATGGATCTTGTATATTGTGAACTTCCTAAGTTCACATATTAGTTCTGGGAATTTTTCTGTAGATTGGGATTTTCTATGTGGACTGTCATATCATATGCAAATAGAAATATGTTTTAATTTTTTATCTCTGTGTCTTTTATTTCTTTTGCTTTGCAATATGCTACTGCTTAGGACTTCCAATAATATGCTGGAAAAGAATAGTGAAAGTGGACATTGTTGCTGTGTTCCTCATCTAAGGGGAAGCATTCAATCTTTGACTACTAAGTTAATGTTAGATGTAGATATTTAAGAGATTTTTTTTATCAAGTTGAGGAACTTCTACTTCTAGATTGCTGAGAGTTTTTCATCATAGGTGTGTTAGGTTATACTAAATACCTTTTCTATATAATATATAAGAACACATGATTTTTGTACTTTAGCCTATTGATTGCATTGACTGATTTTTGAATAATGACTCAGTCTTATTGCCCTAGATGCTACTCAGTCATGGTATATAATTCTTCTATGTATTTCTGAATTCTGTTCATTAATATTTTGTTAAGGATTGTTTCTGTATTGATGAGAGATAATAATCTGTATTTTTCTTTTTGTATTATCTTTGGTTTTGTCAGTAATTCTGGCCTCATAAATGATTAGAAAATGTTCTTTCCTCTTCTACTTTCTGAAAGAGATTGTGTAGAGTTGGTGTTAATTCTTTTTTAAATATTTGGTACTTTCCCAGTGAAGCTATCTGGATCTGGAGATTTCTTTTCGTGTTATTTTAAAATTCTCATAGACCTATTCAAATTACCTCTTCATCTCAGATGAGTTTTCAGTTTGTGGTTTTGAGAAATTAGTCCGTTTCTCCTCAGCTGTCAAATTTATGCCTGTGAAAGTATTAAACTTTTTAATATCTAGAGGATCTTTGTTGATACCTTGTTTCAGTCCTGATTTTCATAATTTGTGTCTTTTTTATCAGTTTTAGTAGTTTGTCAATTTTATTGAACTTTTCAAAGAACCAACTTTTTCTTTCCTTGATTACCTCTTTTTCACTTTGTTCAATTTCAATATTTTATGCTCCTGTTGTATTCTTTTTTCAACTTTCGGTGTATTTTAGCCTTTTTTCCCCCAAGTTCCTTTTTTTTTTTTTTGAGAGAGCATCTCTCATATTTATTGATCAAATGGTTGTTAACAGAAATAAAATTCTGTATAGAGGACTCAATGCTCAATGTACAATCATTAATCCACCCCAAGCCTAATTCTCGTCAGTCTCCAATCTTCTGAAGCATAGCGAACAAGTTCTTACATGGTGAACAAGTTCTTACATAGTGAATAAGTTCTTACATGGTGAACAGTACAAGGGCATTCATCACAGAAACTTTCAGTTTTGATCACACATTATGAACTATAAATAATCAGGTCAAATATGAATATTCATTTGATTTTTATACTTGATTTATATGTGAATCCCACATTTCTCCCTTATTATTATTATTATTATTTTCTTTTTTTTTTTTTAATAAAATGCTGAAGTGGTAGGTAGATGCAAGATAAAGGTAGAAAACATAGTTTAGTGCTGTAAGAGGGCAAATGTAGATGATCAGGTGTGTGCCTATGGATTAAGTATTAATCCAAGCTAGACAAGGGCAGCAAAACATCCGTGGATGCAGAAGATTTCTCTCAAAATAGTGGGGGTGAGGTTCTGAGCCTCACCTCTGTTGATCCCCAATTTCTCACCTGATGGCCCCCCTGCAACTGTGCCTGTCTTAGGTTGTTCCTCCCTTGAGGAATCTTACCCGTGTCTGGCTAACCAGTCATCTTCTGGGGCCATACAGGGAAATGTAAAGTTGGTAAGTGAGAGAGAAGCCATATTGTTTGAAAAGGTTAGCTTTTTACTTCTTTGCAGATTTATGCCCTGTGGCTTCTATGCCCAGCACTTGTCTCGAGGTATCTTTACCACCTGGAGGAATTATGATACTCGGTAAATTTGATATGAGGCACGAATTCTATTTAAGGGTTGTAATTAGGAAGGAAGAAGAAAAGCTATAGAGGTAGCATATGGAAGAAAACATGGGAGGATTGATTATTTCTTTGACATATCTTCTTGTAGAGTACCTTAAGTATGTATAGGTTTTAAACTACTAACTTGCACATGCATATTAACATAATAGGAATACGGTGACATAAACAAAGCAAATCTATAAATACCATCCATCTCCAGTGAAGCCAAGAAAACCATTTAGGCACCCTAGGCATTTGTGAAAATTTGTCTATGATATTATGGATATTGTCCAACTGTACTTGAACAGTCTGAGAGAAATCAGAGAAATTAAAGCAACCCATTTCTGGGATCTGTTCACATCCCGTATGTTCTTTTAACTGTAGATAGTCTATAGTCGTAAGATTTTGGAGCACTACAACTTGCACCCCTCCCAACTCCTGGTTGAGTTCCAACAGTACAGATCTGGTCAAATTCGTTGTCTCACTGTATGCACATGCCAGCCTAGACATCGCCCTCCTCATTCCAATGGCAAGTCCAGGAAACGGTGGGGTGGACACAGCCACAACCGCAGCATCGTCCAGATCCCTGTGGAGGCTTTTTGATGATCATCCCCCGGCACGAGTCCTCCAGAGAGTGCTGATGCCGGAAGCTCCTTCTCATATCCTTTCTTAGTTCATTTTCTGGGTAGCAAGCTAGGCCTTGATCTTCTGCATAGAAACAAACAGACCCTTTGTCCACACTTTGACATGCCCTCTATCCCACTGTGTAGAACTCATTGGAGGTCAGCACACAGGAACTGCTTTTTTTTTTTTTTTTATTAAGAGAAAGGAATCTTATCAGAAAAGAGTACCTCCATAGCTGATCATCTGACACCCTTTAAGTGATCAACATTAAGGATATTTAAAGCATGCATTGATCTTTGATTTACCAATAGTTTTATTCTATCAAGGAGTAATCCCCCTTTTCTTTCTTTCTTTTTTTTAATTTTTTTTATTTATTTTTTTTAATCTTTAATCTATGTTTACTATGCTCTCCCCTATATTAGGTCCCACCTAAAAACCACATTACGGTTACTATCCATCAGCTTAGCAACATGTTGTAGAATCACTACTTGTCCTCTCTGTGTTGTACAGAACACCCTCCCCTTTCTCCCTCCCCCGCCATGCATGCTAATCTTAATACCCCCCTTCTTCTTCCCCCCCTTATCCCTCCCTACCCACCCATCCTCCCCAGTTCCTTTACCTTTGGTACCTGTTAGTCCATTTTTGGGTTCTATAATTCCGCTGCTGTTTCGTTCCTTCAGTTTTTCCTTTGTTCTTATACTCCTCAGATGAGTGAAATCATTTGGTATTTCTCTTTCTCCACTTGGCATATTTCACTGAGCATAATACTCTCCAGCTCCATCCATGTTGCTGCAAATGGTTGGATTTTTCCACTTCTTATGGCTGAGTAGTATTCCATTGTGTTTATGTACCACATCTTCTTTATCCATTCATCTACCAATGGACATGTAGGTGTTTTCCAATTCTTGGCTATTGTAAATAGTGCTGCAATAAACATAGGGGTGCATCTGTCTTTCTCAAACTTGATTGCTGCATTCTTAGGGTAAATTCCTAGGAGTGGAATTCCTGGGTCAAATGGTAGGTCTGTTTTGAGCATTTTGATGAACCTCCATACTGCTTTCCACAATGGTTGGACTAATTGACATTCCCACCAGCAGTGTAGGAGGGTTCCCCTTTCTCCACAGCCTTGCCAACATTTGTTGTTGTTTGTCTTTTGGATGGCAGCTCTCCTTACTGGTGTGAGGTGATACCTCATTGTAGTTTTAATTTGCATTTCTCTGATAATTAGCGATGTGGAGCTTCTTTTCATGTGTCTGTTGGCCATCTGCATTTCTTTTTTAGAGAGCTGTCTGTTCAGTTCCTCTGCCCATTTTTTAATTGGGTTATTTGTTTTTTGTTTCTTGAGGCATGTGAGCTCTTTATATATTCTGGACGTCAAGCCTTTATCGGATTTGTCATTTTCAAATATATTCTCCCATACTGTAGGGTTCCTTTTTGTTCTATTGATGGTGTCTTTCACTGTACAGAAGCTTTTCAGCTTAATGTAGTCCCACTTGCTCATTTTTGCTGTTGTTTTCCTTGCCCGGGGGGGGGATATGTTCAAGAAGAGGTCACTCATGTTTATGTCTAAGAGGTTTTTGCCTATGTTTTTTTCCAAGAGTTTAATGGTTTCATGACTGACATTCAGGTCTTTGATCCATTTTGAGGTTACCTTTGTATATGGGGTTAGACAATGGTCCAGTTTCATTCTCCTACAGGTAGCTGTCCAGTTTTGCCAGCACCATCTGTTGAAGAGACTGTCATTTTGCCATTGTATGTCCATGGCTCCTTTATCAAATATTAATTGACCATATATGTTTGGGTTAATGTCTGGAGTCTCTAATCTGTTCCACTGGTCTGTGGCTCTGTTCTTGTGCCAGTACCAAATTGTCTTGATTACTATGGCTTTGTAGTAGAGCTTGAAGTTGGGGAGTGAGATCCCCCCTACTTTATTCTTCTTTTTCAGGATTGCTTTGGCTATTTGGGGTCTTTGGTGTTTCCATATGAATTTTTGAATTATTTGTTCCAATTCATTGAAGAATGTTGCTGGTAATTTGAGGGGGATTGCATCAAATCTGTATATTGCTTTGGGCAGGATGGCCATTTTGACAATATTAATTCTTCCTAGCCATGAGCATGGATGAGTTTCCATTTATTAGTGTCCCCTTTAATTTCTCTTAAGAGTGACTTGTAGTTTTCAGAGTATAAGTCTTTCACTTCTTTGGTTAGGTTTATTCCTAGGTATTTTATTCTTTTTGATGCAATGGTGAATGGAATTGTTTTCCTTATTTCTCTTTCTATTGGTTCATTATTAGTGTATAGGAAAGCTACATATTTCTGTGTGTTAATTTTTTATCCTGCAACTTTGCTGTATTCCGATATCAGTTCTAGTAGTTTTGGAGTGGAGTCTTTAGGGTTTTTTATGTACAGTATCATATCATCTGCAAATAGTGACAGTTGAACTTCTTCTTTACCAATCTGGATTCCTTGTATTTCTTTGTTTTGTCTGATTGCCGTGGCTAGGACCTCCAGTACTATGTTAAATAACAGTGGGGAGAGTGGGCATCCCTGTCTGGTTCCCGATCTCAGAGGAAATGCTTTCAGCTTCTCGCTGTTCAGTATAATGCTGGCTGTGGGTTTATCATATATGGCCTTTATTATGTTGAGGTACTTGCCCTGCATTCCCATTTTGCTGAGAGTTTTTATCATGAATGGAAGTTGACTTTTGTTGAATGCTTTTTCTGAGTCTGTGGAGATGATCATGTGGTTTTTGTCCTTTTTGTTGATGTAGTGGATGATGTTGATGGATTTTCAAATATTGTACCATCCTTGCATCCCTGGGATGAGTCCCACTTTATCATGGTATGTGATTGGTTTGCTAATATTTTGTTGAGTATTTTTGCATCTATGTTCATGAGGGATATTGGTCTGTAATTTTCTTTTTTTTTTTTTGTGGTGTCTTTGCCTGGTTTTGGTATTAGAGTGATCTTGACCTTGTAGAATGAGTTTGGGAGTATTCCCTCCTCTTCTACTTTATGGAAAACTTTAAGGAGGATGGGTATTAGATCTTCAGTAAATGTTTGGTAAAATTCAGCAGTGAAACCATGAGGTCCAGGAGTTTTGTTCTAAGATATTTTTTTGATTACCAATTCAATTTCTTTGCTGGTAATTGGTCTATTCAGATTTTCTGTTTCTTCTTGGGTCAGCTTTGGAAGTTTGTATTTCTCTAGAAAGTTGTCCATTTCTTCTAGGTTATCCAGTTTGTTACCATATAATTTTTCATAGTATTCTCTCATAATTCTTTGTATTTCTGTGGTGCCCATAGTGATTTTTCCTTTCTCATTTCTGATTCTGTTTATGTGTGTATACTCTCTTTTTTTCTTCATAAGTCTGGCTGGGGTTTATCTATACATTGTTTATTTTCTCGAAGAGCCAGCTCCTGCTTTCATTGATTCTTTCTATTGTTTTATTCTTCTCAATTTTATTTCTGCTTTAATCTTTATTATGTCCCTCCTTCTACTGACTTTGGGCCTCATTTGTTCTTCCTTTTCTAGTTTCATTAATTTTGCATTTAGACTGTTCATTTGGGATTGTTCTTCTTTCTTGAGGTAGGCCTGTATTGCAATATGTTTTCCTTTTAGCAGAGCCTTTGCTGCATCCCACAGATTTTGCGTTGTTACATTATTGTTGTCATGTGTCTCCATATATTCCTTGATCTCTGCTTTTATTCATCAATCCATTGATTATATAGGAGCATGTTATTAAGCCTTCATGTGTTTTGGGGCATTTTCATTTTTTGTATGTAATTTATTTCTAGTTTCATACCTTTGTGATCTGAGAAGGGGGTTGGTACAATTTCAATCTTTTTGAATTTACTGAGGATCTTTTTGTGGCCTAGTATATGATCTATTCTTGATAATGTTCCATGTGCACTTGAGGAGAATGTGTATCCTGTTGATTTTTGATGGAGTGTTTTGTAGATGTGCGTTAGGTTCATCTGTTCTAATACGTTGTTCAGTGCCTCTGTCTCTACTTATTTTCTGTCTGGTTGATCTGTCCTTTGGAGTGAGTAGAGTGTTGAACTCTCCTAAAATGACTGCATTGCATTCTATTTCCCCCTTTAATTCTGTTAGTATTTGTTTCATATATGTAGGTGATCCAGTGTTGGGTGGGTGCATAGATAGATATTTATAATAGTTATATCCTCTTGTTGGACTGACCCCTTTATGATTATGTAATGTCCTTCTTTGTCTCTTGTTACTTTCTTTGTTTTGAAGTCTATTTTGTCTGATACAAGTGCTGCAACTCCTGCTTTTTTTCTCCCTATTAGTTGCATGAAATATCTTTTTCCATCTGTTTACATTCAGTCTGTGTATGTCTTTGGGTTTGAAGTGAGTCTCTTGTAGGCAGCATATAGATGGGTTTTTTATCCATTCAGTGACTCTGTCTTTTGATTGGTGCATTTAGAACATTTACATTTAGGGTGATTATTGATAGGTATGTCCTTATTGCCATTGCAGGCTTTGGATTCGTGGTTACCAAAGTTTCAAGGGTAATTCCCTTCTATCTAACAGTCTAAATTAACTCACTTTGTGTGCTATTACAGCACAATGTGAAGTTTCTGGTTTTTTTTCCTCCTTTTCTTCCTCCTCGATTCTTTGTATGTCATGAATCATATTCTGTACTCTTTGTCTATCCCTTAGGCGATATCTATTTAACCTTAGGAATACTTCCATCTATAGGAGTCCTTCCGAAATGCATTGTAGAGGTGATTTGTGGGAGGTAAATTCTCTCAACCTTTTCTTATCTGAAATTTGTTTAATCTCTCCTTCAAATTTAAATGATAACCTTGCCGGGTAGAGTATTCGTAGTTTGAGGCCCTTTGCTTCATTGCATTAAATATATCATGCACTCCCTTCTGGCCTGTAAGGTTTCTGTTGAGAAATCTGATGATAGCCTGATTGGTTTTCCTTTGCATGTGATCTTTTTTCTCTCTCCAGCTGCTTTTAAAAGTTGGTCTTTATCCTTGACCTTTGCCATTTTAATTATTATGTCTTGATATTGTCTTCCTTGGGTCACTTGGGTTGGGAAATCTGTGTACTTCGTTGGCTTGAGAGACTATCTCCTTCCCCACATTGGTGAAATTTTCAGCCATTACCTCCTCAATAACACTTTCTATCCTTTTTTCTTTATCTTCTCCTGGTACCCCTATAATATGAATATTGTTCCGTTTGGATTCGTCACACAGTTCTCTCAATATTCTTTCGTTCTTAGAGATTCTTTTTCCTCTCTGTGCCTCAACTTCGTTGTATTCTTCTCTAATTTCTATTGCATTTACTGTCTCTTCTACTACATCTAATTTCCTTTTAAATCCCTACATTGTATGTTTCATTTCAGATATGGAATTTCTTAATGATTGAATCTCCGACTTAAGTTCCTTCCTGAGTTCTTGAATATTTTTCTGTACCTCCGTAAGCATGTTTATAATTTTTATTTTGAACGGTCTTTCAGGCAGATTGGTGAGTTCAGTTTCATTTGACCCTTTCTCTGAGGTTTGTGAGATTTTGGTCTGAACCAGGTTCTTTTGACATTTCATATTTCTGTGTGGTGCCCACTAGTGCCCAGAAACTCCAGTCTCTGGAGCTGCTCAGCCCCTAGAGTGACTTTGGGGGCATAGGGGAGCAGCACTGGTGGGAGGACAGAGCTGTTTCCTGATTCCCGTCTGCGATGCCTGTCTACAGTGTCAGAGCCAGTGGGCCTAGCACACAGGTGTAAGCCTCTGTGCTTTGTGTCTCTAGCTGTTGTAGGCAGGGCCTCCCTCTGACTGGCCTGACGCCAGCACCATGACTGCAGGTTTGCAAACCGATGACAGCAGGCTAGGAGGAAGGCGCCACAGGCTTTGTGTCACAGTGAGGTGCCTTGGAGCTGAGTAGGCAGCCAAGGGGATGGGGCTCCTGCAGCTCCTCAATGTTCCCAACCAGCTGGGCAGAGCGCACCCAGACAACCTTGTCCACCTCTCCCCTCCCCCACACAGCTAGCTCCATGCAAACCCCATCCCTTCAGCAGCCCTCTCGCTGCTAGGAAGCATCTCATACCGCCTGCCTTTCCTCTGACACAGAGCGGCTGCGTGTGGATACCCTCCTCCAGAAACAGCCATAATCTCAGTCTCTCAAGCACTCCACCTGTTCAATCTTCCCAATGTCCAGAGCACCACACAGTGTAGGTTTCTGCTCACAAAGCAGATCTCCAGGGCTGGGTGCTCAGCAATTCTAGGCTTCTACCACCTTCCCATTCCATTTTTCTTCCTCCTTCCAGTGAGCTGGGGTGGGGGAAGGGCTTGGGTCCCACTGGATCAAGGCTTTCTTACGTTACCCTGTTTCGTGAGGTCTGCTCTGTTCATGAGGTCTGTATGCAGTCTGGTTCAGCCTTCTTGTTGCTATTTTAGGGTTAGTTGTATCAATTAACCACATTTTTATACTATTTTTGGTTTTGGGAGGAGTTCTCTGTCTCACCTCTCACGCTGCCATCTTGAATCCTCCTCCTGCATCCTCCATTTTTTGATATTATTTATTTTATAATCAGTGTACATGTGTGTTCTTTACCCCCCGTTGAGACTTATTTGACCCATGAATTATGTTGTTCAATATCCAAGTGTTTGGAGATTTTCATTCTGTATAATTTTAATTCTTTTAAATTTGTTGTGGTTTTTTATAGCCTTGACTATGGCCTGTTTTGGTAAATGTTCAGACTCTTGGAATAGTATGATTTTACTGTTGTTAGATGGAGTATTCATTCTATAAATGTTGATAGATCCTGATTGTTGAGGATATCCTTGAATTCTTCTGTATCATTGGTGATAATATTGTCTCCTTGTTTTATCAGTTGTTGACTCGTTTTAGTCCTATCATTTTTTGCTTCATGTATTGTACAGTTCTGTAGTTTGGTGCAAACACATGTAAGATCACTATGTTTTCTTGGTAGATTGACCCTTTTATCAGTATATAAGGTCCTTCTCTCGACCTGGTAATTGCTCTGAATCTTTACCTGATATTAATATAGCCACTCTTGCTTTCTTTTGATTTTTGAGAATGGTATATTTTTGTCCTGTTTTACTTTAAAATACATATATTGTTATATATAAAGTAAATTTCTTGTACCCTGCAGATTTTGGGGTCATGATTTTTTTATCCACTCAGCCAATCTGTCTTTTCATTGGTACCTATACACCCTTTTATATTTAATATAATTACTGATATGTTAGGGCTTAAGTCTATCACTTTATTTTTTGTTTTGTTGCCTTTCTTCTTTATTTTCCTTTCTTTTTCTTGGGTAACTTGTATCTCTTTAAGAATCCCATTTTGATTTATGTATAGTATTTTGAATGTATCTCTTTGTATAGAAATGTTATGGTTGCTCTAGGTATTATGTGATATGTAGAACTTTACATAGTCTACTAAGTATAGAAACCTTGCCTCCCTTTAAGTCTCTTCCTTTCCTCCATTTATAATACAAGTGTCTTAAACATTTCCTATAGATACTCTGAAAACTACGTAAGACACTATTAGAGCCAGATGAAAGTGGAAGCTGTTTCTTATGGGAATGGTGCTGAGGCTGCACTGTTTCCCATGGCATTTACCAAGTTATTGTGTACAAGTTTTGTGTATTCCTGTGCTACTTCTTTCTTGGTCCTTTGGCAGGTACAGGTTTATTTAAGACTTTTTTTGTTTTTGTTTTTGTCTGTGTCCATTGACATTTCTGGGTACTGGCTTCTCCATTATGAACTCTGGGATACATTAGGCAATTCTCTATCATATTTTCCCTCAAATTGTAAGGTCCCTAGCTGGTCTGCTTCTTTGCTGTATCCTTCAAAGTTATATATTTGTATTATATATAATGTCCAGGGTTTTTAACTGTATTTTATAGGAGGAAAAGGGAGAATTATATCTATTCCATCTTGTGCTGGACCTAGAAGTCCCTCTTCTTTTAAATTTTAATCACAGTATGTTGTTTCTACTCTGTGAAAGTCACTTAAGCTATAGTTGATACCAAAAAAAAGTAAGAAAGTTATTATTTTCAGGTGCTTTTCTTTGATAGGAGACTAAGAAAAATATTAAAGCCAATGCAATGAGAAGAGGAAGAAAAATTATCTAAGTATCCACCAAAAGATATTAGATGTTTATAAACAAAAGTGATCATATTTAACTTAGGCAGGATCAGGAAAAACTTGTAGGAGATGGTTTGAAGTAGGCTGGGAAGGCTGGATAGGATTTTGACAGATGGAGGTAGGTAAGTGGAAGGAGACGTTTCAACTGGCAGAAATAAAAATGAGTAATATCCTTTGCCTTTTTAGGCACAAACTCAAATGGCAACTGTTCAGTTTGCTTAATAAGTGACTGTCCCTTGGCTGTAGCCAGGAGAGCCATGTATGTACTTATTTCACAAAGTTGTTTCTCTTTCCTTCTCATGCTCAGGCCCATCCCAGAGGATGTGATTTGTTGGTTTGGGGAAAGCAAAGATGGGTATCATTGCTTTTGTTTTTTAAGATTCTTAGGAACACAGTAACTTGATTTAATTCAGTTTTTAGAATCTGCTGTGTGCTGGGGACTGTTAGGCAGAGAAGGTGTGACATTTAATACCTTTTAAAACTCCTGCCAAGTTCTAGGTATTGTGACATACACTTACACTTAAATTATTTCAAGAACTAATGATTTATCATAAATAATTTAATACAGATTGTTTTAAATGCCATATAAATGGAGTTGTAAAGTTAAAGACAATAATGACTATGGAATGGGAATAAGACATGCATGCGAGTATCTGAATTTTAAATACTAAAGTGAGAAATTTGGTGTATTTTTTTCTCACAGTTCTGGAGGCTGGGAGGTCGAATCAAGGCACCCACAGATTCCATGTCTTGTGGGGAGCTGCTTCTTAGTTCATAGACAACCATCTTCTCACTGTCTCCTTACATGATGGAAGGGGCAAAGAGGAATCTCTGGGAGGCATGTCTCTTACAAGGGCATTACATTACTATCACTCATGGGGACTCTACCCTCAAAACCTAATCACCTCCCAGAGGCCCCATCTCTAAATACTATCACACTGGGAGAATAAGTTTCAACATTTGAAATTGTGGGTGGACACAATGTTCAGTCTATAGCACATTCCAACCCTGCATCTTACAAATGAGGAAACAGACTCAGAGATCAATGACTTTCTCAGTTATGGGGTTTATGGAAAATCCAAGGAAAAATACAGTTCCCCTGAATTCCAATCAGTACTATTTCCACAAACCTACAGAGAAACATTTCATTGAGGAGTATCTGTCTGCTGTGGTTTACCCTGGGTACAAAATCCCCATTTGAAGATTTCTTTACCCAGAGCAGTAGGTAGAAGTGTACCCTTTTTTGGTTGAGGATTTGTTTTTGTAAAGCTTTTGAACCAAAACATTTCTGAAACGGTAAAATAGAGTTGTATCAGGTCATAACTGGAAAACCCCTTGGGATCAGCCTATTAAGTATTTTCTAAGCTGTATTCATAAACATCTATGGCTAAATTAAAGGATAAAGTATATGTAATAGTTGGAAAAGGTAGGATCTTTATTCTGTTTAGTTTCTTAGAGCTGTTTTTTCCCCTTCATAAACATAGAAAATGGATCTTTTTTTGTTTTTGTTTTATAGTAAGTGATATAGGATTACTTTTAAATAAATTTCTGATTATACTGAACTGAGCCAAGAAGAAATGTTGATACAGAGGTGGAAAAATTGTTTTTTGGACCAGTATTTATGAAATCTGTTAACACCAATAAACTATATTAGTAATCCTTTAATCATTTCTATGTCAGATAATTGTTCTGAAAACTATGCATGCTTCCCTTTGCAAACTGGGTGTGATGATGATTTGCAAGCTAGTTCTCCTTGATGATATCGTTGGTGTTTCAGTAATTTTATTTGTGGGTATATTTCAGTTGTTGAGGTTAGGAAGAGACATGATAGTCAATCTGTTTCTGCTTGTTAGACATTAAACTAATTCTTTCTTGAAGACCCAGCCAGTTCTATCTGGAAAGTGAGGAAATGAAAGTAAATGACATTTCAGGTGTATTCCATTTCTGCTATTCTGTGATTAAAGTATGGAAAGCTAAGAAACCACAAATTATTCATATTAAAAAGCATACACATATAAACCATGGCCTATATGTAATATTCTTGATACGGAACTCACAACATCCTAAGTCTTTTTAATGCTGTTGGTTTTATCTTCAGCTAATAATCTTTATTTTACCTGCTAATCCTTTGAAAACCTGTGATTTAAAAAGAAATAAACATTTTTTGTATGGTCATTTTTTGATGGCCTAATTTATAATTGATCAGGTTCTGTGTGTCTAACACTTAATGTCTGTTGCCCCTTTAAAATGCTTTCATTTTTTGCAAAAGACTGGAAGCTGCTACCTTAAAAAGAGATATTTGATGATAAATACAATGTATACCAGAAAGAATGTATTATTTCTTGTGTATTAAGTATAAATATTAGAGGAAAATTTTTTTTCTTATAATACATAAAAAATAACTAGGTTTGTATTATGATGTATTTTTAGTAATTTGAACTGCTTGTATTTAAAATAAATGAAATCTGCCTTCTCTTTAACACTACTATTGATATGTTTTTTTAAAGTATGACTTTGGTTTCTCTATTTGTCGGTTCCCTTTTTTACTATACCTCCCTGCCCCGTCTCTCTCTGCACAGGGTGGGTATTCTGCTCCCTCCTTCTCTTCTTGGCAGGGCTCCTTCCAGGGGATCCCACGGACTGTTCCGCCGCACCGCAGACAGAGTGAGTCTGTGTCTCTCACTCCTATCCTGCTCTGGCTTCCCATTCATGGTATTTCCCTTCTGCATGACCTCTCCTTCCCCAACACCTTCTCCCACATCCAGAGTGACCTGCAGGCATGTGCTAAACCAGCACTCTCTGGGCGCTCCTCTGTTAATTAACACTTCTTTGACTGCATGTGAATAGACATCTCTTTAGAGCCTTAGGAAAGCTATTTGAAGTTAATTTCATTCTAATGTTATTTAAACCTGTTGTCAGTGACCCTAGACCTACCTATGTACATCTGTCTTCAATGCATTTATTTATGATACTGAGATATGTGAATAAAAAGTTTTTTATCTGGTTACATTAAAAATATATACACTCGGTGTAGTAATATAATGGACAGATGCATACTGTTTAGGGAGCAGGCTTACTAGACCATTGCACATTTCTTTAAATATGTCCTAATCAAAAGAGTTTTTAATCATTTTTCAGGGAAGTTCTTTTAACCACTAATATGTCTTTGTAATTTATTAGCTGCTTTGCAGTACAGAAGAAATGGCTCTTGAATGCATGGTTTACTAACATTTCTAATGATTTAGTAATTGTTGACTTTGAATTTTTTTCATTTATGTTAAATCTGCTTTCTAAAACAGTGTTTATTATTTTGTATTATGTACTTAATTATACCTGGTAAGTTGGTTATATTTTATCTTTTCTGAAAAGTCACCCCAAAAAAGCTAATATTGATGAAAAAGAGTTAAAAATAATTGTCAGTTGGAATCACTTTTATGCCTTCTTCAAGAATTTGTACTTATTTGTGATTCATATGAAGTTTTCCATAAATTGTCCTTATTTGTGTGAAGTATCAAAGGTCTAAAAGGGAGGAACTCTAAACAATTAAAATTAAGAAACATGATTTGCTCAAACAAAAAAACACATCTACTGAATTAGGCAAAATTATGAGCTATCAATATGAATTTGAGACAGGATTTGAAGTTTATTTTTTGGCTATTACACCTCTCCTCTTTTGTCTCTTTTTGTTTTTAAGAAAAATACAGTTTGTGTAGGCTTTTACATCAAGTTATTTAGTAACAAATTAATTTGTTTGATGGAAACAATGAGAAGAATTTCTCTACCCCCTACTCCTCCTTTCAATCTCCTATCCTATCGCCTTTGGAACCCTCCTTTTTACTTCTCTTGCCTCCAAGTAAATTGCTTTGTTTTTTCCTCTACTGAACGATTCCTAGCACATAAGGAATTGCACTCAAATTACAAGTGAATTAATCTGGTATATCAAAGGAAGCTATAACAAATTGTTAGGCAGAAAGACAGAAATGAGTGAGATGAAAAGGAGAAAGGGTACCCCAAAGATGACTGAGGAGTTGACCAATTAGAACCAGAAAGCCAGAAATGACTCAGAGTTAATCAGATGAAGCCACAGGGTCCAAGAGTGACTCAGGAAATGTCC
Organism: Manis javanica; assembly: GCF_040802235.1. NCBI lineage: Eukaryota > Metazoa > Chordata > Mammalia > Pholidota > Manidae > Manis > Manis javanica. Next base: position 70,256,403 of record NC_133162.1, read on the forward strand.
AGGGTCCCCCCAGATAAGCAACATTTAGAAGCACGGAACAGCACAGCCCTGTCCCCATTTCAACAATCAGAACAAGCCTAGAGATCTGACAGCTGTCAATCAAGGACCTCTGCCCTGCCAAAACCACATAAAAGAAGCCTCAGAATGAGTATCCACGCCTGCCTGTTTTATCTGAGGCAGGCCCGCTCTGCTACTCTATGCAAAGTGTATTAAAACTTACTTTGCTTTCTTGACTTTGGTCTCCCATCTCACCGTATCCGACTTCCCTGCGACACGGAGCCGAATCCTTTCCTTCCTAACAAAACGACAATGTATTTTTAGGCTTGTAGCCAATAAACAGCATGATTTGAAAGAATACCTCAGATTAATACTCCTACCTTGAATTTATTTCCCCGTTTTAGTCCCTATCCTTGTTCCACCATTCTTCTCCCTGATTGTCCTCCTCAGCTAGCTGTAATATGTATTATGGAATTGAAGTTCATATTGCAAATATAATTTCATGTTTATTTTTAAAGTATATTCTCACTTTCTTGTTCATATAGCTTTAGAATTTTCTTGTCCCTCTCTTGAGTCATTGGCCCACCATTTTCAAATGCTTCTTCGTCTTTTCTTCAAGTTCAGAGCTATCTTTTTTGCAACTAAGAAGCAACACTGTCCTGCAACAGTACTATCAAGATGTCTCTCTCTCAGGCTTTTGTAAATCAAACCTTACTCAGCATCTCCCAGTTAGCAAGAAGAAAGGTTTTGTTCTGCAAATTTGGGTGTGTTAGCCACCTAGATGATAAATACATTGGAGTCTTTTCTTGGGTAAGTCCTCACAGCTAGGAGAACTGGCCCTGGGACTTGATCATGGAGACTTGTAGGATCCTGTTTGTGAAAGGTGGTAACTAGAGGACTTGTTCATAACTTCTTGATAATTCTTACTGAGCTTGAAAGGCTTCTTTAAGGAGAAATATGTTCTAAATTACTACATTATTTTTCATTTATCCTGAGAAGAACTGAAGCAGTTTACTGTAATAATTAATTTAATAAAATATAAAGCAGTTTATTATAAAAATTATGTTTTACATTTTTTACATTTACACAGTGAAATAATATTTGTGCCACTTTAATCAATATGTGATTCTTAGTGCTGATTTTCAGAGAGGTTAATTCTGTATGTGATGGTAGATAGTCAAGAGAGTTCGTCATTGTAATGTGTTTCATTAATAAGTTCTTTTTGATACCCTTAAGTGAACTACTGCCTTTTCTTCTAAGTGCACAAGCCAGGTAGGCTTAACTGTTATTCTTCAGTGAGGGCAATATGGTTTTGGTTTTGGGTTGCTTTCTTTTAATTCATAAGAATAGTAGACTTTCCACTGTAAAGAGATTGTCTGGATATGGAGAGAGAGAAATAATGTTTATGGTATATATTTATACCATATATATGTGGTATATATTAATGTTTATGGTATATATTTAGCCCTGGTCACTCCAGAAGCCTACTCTAGCCAAAGATATTCTTGCTGAATTTAAGAATAACTCTAGATAAATGGAGGTAAAAGGAAAATCTTTAAAGTCTCTAAGTATTTTTTTTTCCTCAGGTTTTTTTTTTTCCTCAAGTATATTATTACTCTGAACTTAAAGATGCTTATCTTCCAGTTTCAAAGTAGATTTTTCTCTTGGTTAGCAGAAAATACCTACAGATGTATAGAGATGTATAGAGATCTTCTATTGTCAAAACCTTCCAGCCTGTCTAAATTAACTGGCATTGGTTTAGTCTTTCTAATTTCTAACTGTGTAATATTAGAAATGATAAATAACCTACCTCATAGTAGGAAAATCTAATAAAAGTAATTGCTTTGACAAGGAAATAACCTTAATGGTAATCTCAAATAGCATTTCTTACCAGGGGATATGCTTTTAGGAATACTTGACTTTTCAAAAAGTATATTTTGAAATAATACACATTTATTATGTCTAAAAAGACCTTTAAATTTTTCTGTTTAACACATTGCTTGGAAGAATTTAGAAATCTTAACTACCTTTACATGTTCAATAACTTAGATGGAAAGGAAAAAACCTTTTAAACAACAAAATACCGTAAATGCATCTACATATGTTTTAATAATCTTGCAGTTTCTTGATGTAGTGTTTCCTGATTTCTAAATTTATATTCCAATAATAACTAATGTATATTCACCAGAATTAAATTAAGGACGACAATTATATTGTCATAAACTCTCCTCCTCCTCTTTTAACCTTCAGGGGAGTTTCATAAACCTTTTTGACAAGTGACACTTATAAATTCATCTTATATCACAACCCAATGTGTATTTAGTGAATGAAACTGTATTTACAACCCAACACAAATTCAGATAAAAGATTCATGAAATATTACTTTTTCTTAGGACATATGACACTCATATGTTTATCTCAATTTTTTGTTTTGCCTTTTTTACATAGTGAACATTTATTTCACATACATGAACATTTTTCATTTAGAAAATATTTCTTAAACATGTTAATGGCTGCATGTTAATATATTATTATGTGGATATACTCTGCATAATCTTTTCCTGTTGTTGGCAGTGGTGTTGTTTCTGTTTTTCCCTGTTAATAGAGATTCTATTGGAATTCAATTTATTATTCTTTGTGGATCAGTGTCAGTATCTCTCTTTACATAGATAGATTCCTAAAAGGATGTTACTTTAAATCCAAAGGTGTGTACATTCTAGAGATGCTTGTTGTGTATTGTTGAACTGTCAGATGTGCTCGTGAGATATACATTAACGTGGCTCAATATGATTGGCTTTACCATGTGACTGAAATCAATTTTATATGTAAGGATAGCTTTAGTGCTTTAATGCAAAATTAGCTATGGGAGTGACTTTTCACAAAAATAAAATATTTTTCAGTGAAATGGAAACTAAAGCAACAGTAAAAATGGAACAATTCTATTTTACAGTAAGCTATTTGAAGTGTGGTGAAAATAGAATATGACACATTTTTTTGCAGCTAATTTCAAATACTGTTTAGTATAGTCATTGGTTAATTGACAAGAAATGTGCATCAAACTTATGGTCCAGACAGCCATCTCATAAACCTAGGCTTGGGTTAGTTTCTCTCTCAACACCTTGCAATTATGAGAAACACAGCAATTACTGTTTCCTGTGTAAGACTTATTGTAACAACAGATTGTGGGGTTGTGTTGTTAGCCAAGTTTGTTGTACCGTAGTGCCCGTAGTATCCTATTCTGGATAAATACACCATGCATATTGGTCACACCACTGGAATTACACTATTATGATGCTATTTAATTTTGTTTTCTGAACTACTGTGCATCCCAGAGGTAAATGGTAATGAATTCTGTCTCATAGATATAGACCCATGAAAATTAAGCATCTCACACTTACTGTGACTATAGCAAATGCTTCATTACTTAAGTCACTATTAGTCTGTTTGATAGTTCTTAAAAAGCATTTAACTGATCCACTTAGAAAAGCTGTTGAACTCTTTATTTTAGAATTTGTTTATATATAATTTATATTTCTCAGTCAGGTATCTTCTCTAACTTCTCTGAAATCTAGAGGAATACGAGCATTCCTGGGTCCCAACAAATCTTGGAAACAGTAATTGAATTCATGTGAATTACAGAGTACAATTCTTTGAAACTAGTTGTGCTAGGAACCCAGTCATGTCTTACATATCTAAGTGACCTGGAGCCTTGCTTATAACTTAGAATATATTTAGGACATACATGAAAATCGAATTGTACTTCTATTGGTCTTTAATGCAGCAGCAGTAATAAAAGTAAACTAACAAATATTGAGTTGTATTTAGTTTAAAATGTACAGGACTCTGAAATTATTTAAAAAAGTAATTTCTACTTTCATGAGGGATTACATGTGGCTAAGCTTTTCTAGATCTTTGAGGTATGATTATTAAATTGTGTCAAAATTCCTTTCAGCATTTTATTTGGTAAGATTCTTTGATTTCCTTTTAAGTGTGAGAAGTTTTACATACACTGTTATATGTATGGATATAAATATTTATACTAACTAGGAAACCACGTCAATAAGAAAGTTTAAGTCTATTAAAATTTGTTTTATTTTACACAAATATATTAAATAAAATAATAATGCCTAGAAAAACACAACAGAAGCATAGCAAATAGTATTGGCTACTACACCCAGTCATGGCAATTCCTTGGTGTTATGTGTGGTCTCTGACACCATTGTCCTGTCTTTATCTTGTCTCTGCTTTCCCATTATGCCATTGGCAAGGAGTTGAGAAGTTAGTCCATTACTTCTCTGACAAAGCATGGTACAGTACAATTTCAGATTTTTTCCTACCACCTTCCTCATAACCATTTTTTTGTTTTTGTTTTTTTTCCAGTTTGCATGATGCATGTCAGAGCCTGCATGAAATTACAGGCATGTCACAGATGGCTCCATTTCCATCTTCTTTTAGACTTTAAAATGTATTTAATAATAAACTTGTATGTACCAAGAAAATAACTTGAGGTAATTCCTATATCTGTTATGCAATAAGCATATTAGAGCATTTTCTGCTTTCTATCATACACACTTTGACATATTTTTCTGCATCAGGACTTGATATTTCTAGCTGCCATTTTATTGTTGATGACTCTAAAACAAAAATGTTTACTGAAACTGATAATGAAATTTTTTCTTATGCTCATGCTAGAAATCTGAGGTGATATGAAAGAGTAAAGGTGCATAGTTTTTCTCAGTGATGAGTCCTAATTTGACTTTTCTTGTGCTCAATGAATTTCCTCCAGTAGGTCACTTGGAAACACTTTTTCCCAGAAATACTTTTTCCACAATGTGGCTTAAGTTTGGTGTCTGAGAGTTATCCTGCGTAGGATAGATCAGCTAAGAAATGGCATTATCCAGGAAAATTAGTACCTAAATGTGGGCATTGAATCCACCTATTGAGTTTTTAAAATAGTCGTCCTTCCATATTACAGATTCTGAAAGTCTGGGAACTCATTGTAATTACCCAAATAGCACATAATAATAATGTTTTAGTGTTGAAATTTGAATTCTCTGTTGGTTCAAATTCTGGCTTTGCCATTTGGTGTAGTGTGTGATTGGACATTAATAACTTCTTGTGAGCACAGTTTATTCATTTACAGAAGAAGGTAGTACCTTCCTCTTAGCATCTTGTGGTAATTAAGGATCATACAAGCAAACTTAAGAGTTTGCTATCTATCCTTGGAAAGAAGGGAAACCCAGAGTATAATATTCCTCAAATATTTATAATGAAGAATTTGTAATTCCTCAAATAATTAGGCATTATACTAAGCACTTTGTACATTATCACTTATTATTCACAATAACGAAGTATACTGTTATTATCCTAACTTTATAAATTATAAAATTGCATATCAGAGTAGTAAGAAAATTTACCCAATATTTCACTGATAGTAAGCAGTAGTCAGGACTCAAACCCAGATCAGCCTTACTCCAAAAGCTAAGCGATTCAGTACTTTGTTGTATCAGCAACTCTATATAACCATATGTAAATTATTTCTAAACTTTAAAGTGCTTTTCATGTCCTAGCTCTGGTTTATCTCCAGGAAGGCATTTAAGGAGACTTATACATGTTTATATGATTATATAAACTGTGTTATATCAGATATGCCTGCTATGGATTTGAAACACTTAGATATGACTGGCATTATTGAAATATGTATTTGAAGCCTAGAAACTTCTTATTCCATAGTAACTAGATGATGATGATGATTATACTGCTATGGAACTTGCCTTTTTCAAGACTCAGTTACAAAAGGGCCATGGCTCAAATTAATCATTCTTATACATTTTAATAATCTTAGGTGGCATTTTTTGAGTATCTTTGATGTGCTAGGAGGTCCTCTGCTAAGTGTTTTTTTGCATGTATAATCATATTTAATTGCCATAATTAGAAATGGAAACTAGCTGGATGCTTGTTAGACAGTTTCCCCAACTCATTTCATCCAGAATGTCTAGTCTTCAGAAACACTTGTGGCTTAGCTAGTAGGTCATTACGGGAGATGCTGCATTCGAATTAGTATGTATTTAATCTTGCTTGCTAATCTTTTAAACATGAATCATTAAGCTAACTCCAAGCTTATTTAGAGAAAACATTTTTTTCTAAGGTTTCTTTTTCCTCAGTGTTTTCTTTAAACTTGTTTTTGATTATTAGTGCTATTTCCTTGATGTATTAGGCAAGTATCGTTCTGATATTTATTACCAAAGAAGCAATTCTAGAGTGTATCACTAATATTCATTTATTTATCTTGCAAATATATATTTAATCTAATGACTCTGTGTGCCAAATACAACTGCAGCAACAGCAAAATATTAATAAGGCATGGTACATGCCTGTAAAGAGCTCATAGTCTCTGGTTATCTTAGTAAGCAGTCCAAAAGAGACATTGAAGATTGTCATTGAAGATGCCTCCCAATCCCTTGGACAATTACCCAGCAGTGCTTGTTGCTGGCAGTCTTGAGCTTGATGCCTGTAATTATTGCATCTGACTTCATGCTAAAGTGTATGTATCTAACTAAAGTAACACTTCAAAGTTGCCGAGTCCAGTTTGAAGTACTTAGCTCTTTGAAGCTTCAGTAACCAACCCTTCTACAAGTTACAAGGATGGAGTACAGAAGCTCTACTTACGTGTGACTACAGGGAGTTTCCTGAAGTCGCTCAGTAGTGGGGAATTCCTTTTGCCCTCTGAGGCTATGAAATGAATGGACTGGTAAACACCTTCCAGGGAGGCCTATTTTTGAAAGAGGGTAAATACTTCATTATGCATCTTGAACAAGAAACCTGAACCTCATCTTAAATTCCTCAGCCACTTCCTGTCCCACCTTCAAAATCTCTTTCAATCCTTTCCTGTTTTTTTCTGTCAGTATCCTAATTTTAGACCCTTATAATTCACATCACCAGGGCTGTTAGCAATAGCCTATTACCTGGCTGTTTTTAGAATTTCATCGCCTTCAATTATGTTCTTCACTGATTGCACCAGAGTGACATTCTAAAATACATGTTGGCTCTTATGATTCCTCTGCTTAAAATGTATCATGTCTGCTGTAATCAATTGCACAAAAGTCAGAACTACTTAGCCTGACATGCATTTCTTCATGAGCTGGCCCTTGTCTTCACTTTCCCACCATCACTGTGCTCTCCAAATTTAATCTTATCAATTTGAAGTTATTGGAACACACCATGTTCTTTTTTTGCCTCTGTCTTTAATATCCACTGGCCCTCTACCCTGAATGCTCTTCCCTTCTTGTCTACTTGGCAAACTCCTGCTCATCTTAAAACTCAGTTCAGATGTTTGTGAGTCTTGGATGCCTTCCATGACTTCTCCAATTAGGCATATTTTTTTCTTTTTGTTCCCATATGTTATGCTTGAGACATGATCTTATCGTTTGTTTACCTGACTGTCTCACTTCCTAGGTCTCTCATCCACAAGAACAGCATTGTGTTCAGCTCCATATTTTCCTACACCTAGTAGGATGCATGATACATTGTAGACATTTAAAAAATAAATGGTCTTTGATGTTCCTTTCTGTTGGTCTTAACTGTCCATGAAAACATGGGGTTTTTCCTTGATAGAATTTATTCTAAAGATATCTGAGATTATAGAAGCAATAATGAATGTGGGGAAGATGAATTATTAACATTTTGCCTTTATATTAATCCAGTTGAGTGTTCAGAATTAGGGGAAATTAAACTACAAGCAGTGACCTATGGCAGCACATCTCTGCTTTGCTTGTTAGAGGTTAACAGGCAGCTTGTTGATCAGCTTGTAGCAGTTAATTAATGATAATCCAGTAGTTAGTGGGGAACCAGTTTTAGACAATCTTCTGTATATCAGGAGCAAGTCATTTCCTTGGTCCTTGCTATAGTCATTTCTTAATCTTGTTCAAGAGACTTTTTCCTTATGGTATTAGAATTGACTTCCAAACTTGTTTTAAAATAAACTTCTAATAAAAATGTAAAATCAACATTATTCAGCATCTAGGAACCACTGATTTAATGTAATTAAGTGGTAATTTAGACATTTTTAATTGTTCATCCTAGCTTAGTTAAGACTCAATATTTTGTTCTTAAAAGCCTGATTATTTCTGATTCTATAATATTTCATATGGACCTTTATAGCATTTAATACAAGGAGCACATCTTTCTGAATGTCTGCTATATTTGCATCTAGCTCTCTGATAAGCAGTGGTCAGTTGGGTAATACAAGTATGGTTGTGTACCCCCTTATCTGCAGTTTCACTTCACTGCAGTCAACCACAATCTGGAAGCAGTGAGCTTCCTGATCTGTCGTCAGAAGGCTGGTAGTAGCCTAATGCTGTATCACAATTCACCGCACTTCATGTCATCATGTAGACATTACCTCACATCATCACAAGGAGGATGAATACAGTACAGTAAGATTTTGAGAGACCACATTCACATAACCTTTATTACAGTATATTGTTATAGTTCTTCTATTTTATTATTATTGTTAATCTCTTGCTGTGCCTAATTTATAAATTGAACTTTATCATAAGTGTGTTTGTATAATAAAAAGCATAGTATACACAGGATTTAGTACCGTCCGTAGTTTCAGGCATCCACTGGGGGTCTTGGAACTTATTCCCTGTGTTCTGCAATAATCAGAACCATGCAAATGGATAATTTGTCTGCTGTTTACAGTGCCCCTTTTCTGGACGTTTGGTTATCTTATTAATTAGTTTGTTACTTTATCTTAATTAGAAAGTCACTGATTTTTATGCTTTGAGCTGATAGCACATGTTTATACCTTTTTTTTCTTACTGAGAAGACATTATAATAAGGCCCTTTTTTAAAAATTTTGATGTCATGTACAATTCCATGAGCAACATTATGGTTACTAGACTCTCCCCATTATCAAGTCCCCACCACACACCCCATTACAGTCACTGTCCATCAGCATAGTAAGATGCTATAGAATCACTACTTGTCTGCAAGGCCTTTTTTAATATGAAATTGTCACTGATATTTTAATAGGTCTTGAGTTGCTTTAAGATTTTTAACTCAAGACTAGAATATTGTTTTTGACAATAAAGAGGTGAAAAGGGAAAACAAATCCCATTCAGTCAGCCATTTGACACTGTCTCCTCTATGGTTGCTTTTTTTCCTTTGGTAGATTTTGGTTTGCTTAATGTGAACCAGCTCTGTATTTTTACTAATCTATCTAAAGTGTATGATCACTTTGGCATGGCATTTTTTTTAGGGAACTCAAGGGAGAGTCTTGAATTCATTATGTGGTGATTTTAGTATCCTTCTTTGAAGGAGTTTATTCATCTCTATGGTGATATATTTTGAAAATGCCCAATGACTTTAAAGTCTAAGACATTTAGCTTCAAGCAACAACTGAGATGGCTTATTTGTTTTAAACATTCTAAAATAACAGTTTAGCATATCCTGTATGGATTAATTTTGAGCAGTCATTGTCTTCATTTTATTACATTTTTCAGTCACAAGTCAGCCTTATACTGTCATGGCCAACCATCCCTCCTTAAGTCAGTGAATTTTGTTCTCATTCACTGTAACCCTGCCATAATTTAATCCCTGACTGTTGACCTGGCACCCATCATCCAGTGCTGGTCGAGGAGGTGAAAAAAGTGGCAAAACACACATGATGCAATATAAATAGATTCATCCCTTCTTTTGGAGGGATTAGAGCTCCTGTGTAGGTTTGTTTGTGGGTTAGCGTTGTAAAAAAAAAAGTTCTCAGTAAAAAAATGGTCCTTTGATGTTGATGTTTCAAAGCACTTTGCCAAATGTTTTGACATTTTTAGCTCACGTTAAGAAAAACTATGTGGGGGGTGTGGCGTGTGTGTGTGAATACATTTATAGGAACCACCCCAGTGTCAGGACATGACCAATAGGCTCTGCCCCATATGCTTTATTTGGGCCATTAAAGGATAACTGAAATTCATATTTCTTTACTGAATGCCCAAAGGAATGAAAGTTGCATGTTTCCTCTGATTTATTTAGAATGTAAACACAGAGCTCCAGAGAGTGTTTGTGAAGCACATTGGCCTTAAGAACTTTGCTATTATAGGCTTCTGAGCTAGAGTTTAAGTTACTGGCAATTTCGAATTTGTTTTACTCTCAACCATCATTCAGAAAGCAATTTATTTTTAATTTTGTTGAATGGGTACTCACTCTTGGGGCAGGGTAAATAACTGTTTTATACGTACCAGCCATAACAGAACTTTAGTTGATCCCTTATATGGCAGTTAAGCAGAACAAGCTGTGAAAACATGTTGTTCTAAAACTTTTCAACAAGGATTTTAAAGGTAGATTAGCATTAGCTAAGTATATCAACCTATTTTTATTTAAGTAATTAGAATTTTACATTAATTGAGAATAAAATCATTCTAAATCTTGTTTAGCTTATAACAGTTTTAATTCTCGATAGAGATATAACACCCTGACACTCAAATTAATGCGTTCTCTGATCAGGTATGATAAAGTGGTATATAGTTTTCTATTAAAAAAATAAACTTAAGATGGGTAATATTTTGAAGGTCACAATTACTATCTGAATGCTTTTTACAGGTTAAACCAAAGTGCCATAGATACCATTTTTTCAAGCTTTCTATATATAAGGTTTTAAATACTTAAATACTTAATGAATTAACTAAGGCAGGAATCTTTTTTCTATGATATATCAGTACTTTAAGATTTTTCTTTTCCTGTTTGACTTTGGATCTTGTTTAGTGTTTATTGCCTGTATCATTTTTTTTTTTTGCATTATCACTTTCATGTTCCTCATGAATTCACTTGAACATTTGCAATTTATTTTTTAATTAAAAAAAAAGCCCACATGCTTCTCATATTAAAAAATAATAATTACCAAGACAGCCTAATTGGAACTTATATTAATTCTGGGTGACACTTCTAAAATGAATTGTTGCTAATGTTGTTTTTAATTTTAATAGCCTCAAGTACTACAGCCTTCCAGCAGCCTTCCCAGACCCACAGAGCACGCCCAGGGAAAACTAATAAAGCCGCAACATATCGAGGCCCACAGTGAATGCACAATCCAGGACAGACATCAGAATGTTGCACATCTGGATGAAAGCTTTACACACGGCTTGCAGCAAGAAAGCAACTGTGGTCTGGAAGACCGGCCTTTTTCATCAAGCCCGCCTTTCACTAAGGATGTGGCTAAAAGTACACCTTCTGAAGCAGACTTGAACATGACCATGAATGCTCAAGAGCCTTATCATTTGGCAAATAATCAAATTAGTGACCTGCAATTTGTACCTACTTCTCTTCAGACACTTCCCCAGTCAAGTACAGTAGACCAGGCTAAGAGAGTTGGAAGAAGTCAGTCTTCACTGGCGGACCAAACGTCTCAACCCAAGTCCTTGCAGCTTTTTAAGCCTTCCATCTCAAATTCTTTGATACCTCCTTCAGTTTCAGAATCATCTTCAAGTAGGACTCCCACTTGTAAGAAGTCACGAATAATCACACCATGTACTTCAGCAAAACTTCAGCCAACATCTAGTCAAACAAATCTTGCAAATAATCCAAATCTGAAAGTGTCTAAGCTCCGTCCCCCTTCTGGCTCTTTCAAACAAAAACAAATAAGCAGTCCCCACCCAGAGCCTCAAAACTTCCAGGCCAAGACAGGCATCCCAAGACCATTAACAAGAAGAAGAGAAACCATGCAGAATTTGAATGGCAATTTGAATTCTGGAGATTGTTTGGCCTCTAATCGATATTCCCGTCTTCCTAAACCAAAAATACATTAAGTACATAGCCATTGCCTGCCAATTTGCTTTTTTAAAAAACAATGTTATGTAATAGCTTTACATGCAGTTTGCTACCATGATGGAGGTTCCATTGAAAGCTTGCAAATCCTAAAATTAAAATGCTGGAAGCTTTTGCTAGTTTGGCTCTTCCTTCCATTTTGTATCCTGGTTGAAGTGCTTAGCATTTGAGCATATTTGTCTCAGGTAAACACAAAAGTTTGCTTACCCATCTCAGAGGCCTGCAAAAGGCTCCAATCATGTTATCCATCCCTCTGCACATCAGAAAATTCATAATCACTTAGCAGGCTAGAAACGTGCTTTCCTGAATTAGTCCTTTTAAGGTCTGTGCTAATTGTGGTCCCAGAGCCTCACCCGTTTCCTCTTGTTTCTCCTGTGAGTATGGTTACTGGTTTAACTGAAGATGTGGCGATAATGGAAGATGGTAGTCTGTAAGCAGAGTTATGGCCAATGATTTGTATATTTAAAAGGTCTATGCAAAAGCTCTGTGATGAATAAAGGAGGTCAGGCTTTTAGTGGGAAATCTATGTAAGTTTTATTTTCCCTTGTTAGAATCAGCATCAACATTTATCAGACAAATCCCCCAGACTAAAAATGTTTCATTATATGAAACCAATTATAAGTTGTTTTAGCATCTTGTTCTCTACACACACATACACACACACACACACCGTTTGTGTTTGTTTTTGCTACTGGACAAAATTTGAAAAGCTTGAGATAACATCTTGAAACCTGTACCTAAAGATGTATTCATTTGTAACATATGTTGGTGCTAGAGTTTTGCTGGTAATTCAATTTTGAACCCTATAGGCTTATGGATCCATTATACCTATTTTAAGGTTTCACAGCATATATTTAAAATGAAGTCTTATTGTATTATTTATATTTATTGACTTTCTGCTAATATCCTGAGACAGGAATAATGGATTTAAAATGTTTGCATAAAACTTTGATGAGATATGAATATCTCATACATAGGGATTTAAAATTATTTTCTATAGGAAAACAAGTTAAAATATTTTGAGAATAATGACAGATTTAAGTAAGACTATCTGAGAAATCTGGAATTCATAATAGTTTTGTTTTTCTGAGTTTTCTAGGTTTCCCTTTTACATTGGTATATACTTGAATGACAATTTCTTGAAAAGTAGATGAGGAAGAAAAATAGAATTGGAGTGGGGAAATTCAGTTTTAGTAAAAGGTATTAAAAGAGATTTAAATGGCAACATGCTTACTTATTTTAATGTTGTAGGAAGGTAGCTGTGGAACTGCCAAGGGACCATAGGCTCTAACCTCTAATCATGCTGTGAGGCCACTCATCAGATGGTTCAGCAAATTTGCCTCCTGTTCCCCCAAATCATGTCATTTTTAGGCTGTTCACCTGTTTCTGCTTAATTAGGATTAATGTATTTCAGACAGGTAGTGTTTTACAAAGTCAATTTTGTCAATTTTTTTTGTGATCATATGAGCAAAAATGTATCATAAGGGATTATGTCCAAAAAGCTAGTCACTGCAGTTTCTAGGGATTCTTTTTTAAAAAGTGTACTTTGGTGAAATTGATCCTTTTTAGAGAAATAACAGCAAGTGCTTTTGTGGAAATTTCAAAAGGGATGTTTACTACTATTCTGTTGCAGTGTCCCCTTACCTGTCAAGAGAACCATTTAAGTGAATTTGCCATTCCCTGTCTACAAACCATTCCTGGATTTGATGACAGGTGAGCAACAGAAACCTAGTATCATACTCAGATTTGACAGCACTTCTGCTGGAGAATTACCCAAGTTCAAAGTTTTTCATATAGGACAGATACTGTTTGTATAAAGTGATCAGACATATCTCAGCAAAGCTCTTGCTTGTTCATAGTAACAAGCAGGGATAGGGATGGGATAGCTGCAGTTAAAAGTGGATACATGTGGTCTTTCATTTTGAAGGAGAAAGAAAATGATCCTCATGCATTGCAAATGGGATATTATTACACTGTATTTCCTTAAAGTAAAACATGCTGATGAATTACTGGGTTTTGATTTATTTAGAAGTTGGTATAGACTCTTATGAAACATTATTTACAAGTCAGGCCTTTACCTTAAAGGGAAAATTTTAAATTTTTATTTTTAAACCCCGAGTCTGAGGGAAATGTTGTCTATTATATAAAAATGTTGACTTTTGCAATTCGTTTAATCTTTTTCCTGCTCTATTTTTTCTCCCTGATGAATTTGCAGAAATATTAATCCATCAGTTCAACTTCTTTGTACCTTTGTTGAGCCTTAATCTTGGTGGATGACTCATCAATATAATTAGGAAGCATAATATATTTAACAAAAAAAATCTAGGATGCTTGCACAAAACAACAAAGCATTTGCCTGCAGTTTTCTTTAAAAACTGCAAGATTTTTATTACTATAGTCTGCTCCTTAGTAAATGTTAAGTCAGCAATGAGGTAAGGATGTGGTTTGCCTGAATAATCTGAGATTCACTCTCTCAGATTTGGCTTGATCTCTGTTTAGTGCTTCTGTAAATCGGCTCTGTGCCAAATCCTCCTCCACAGGAACTCAGATCACTTTTTTCCTTAGTTTTTGTGATTTCAGGTGAGATGGTTGCAGTGTGTGAATCCTAAATCCTGAGGAGACTTTTATGGAGGTTTATTAAGTTTCACATTTGTAAAAGAGAAAATTATAATAGAGTGTTTAGAATTATGCATCTGGCTTTTAATGGGATGCACATCAAATTCTTTAAGAAAGCTTGGCCTATGGAGTTAATCAGTACAGGTACAGATGATTTTAAGGCATTAAACAAAGGGTTATATGGTTATATCATTTAGAATAATTCCTATAACTGAGACCCTCTAGCATTTTTCTTTTGGAGTCTCATTTTAATTTGTGCAATATTTTCAGGCATATAGACTACTGTTCATTGTATTTATGTAGATATTAGGGAACTTACTAAGTACTTTAACAAGTAAAACTCTGAATATGAAAGAAAATGTCAAATTTGCACTTTAAATGAGCTTAATTGCTTGGAGTTGTGCCTGAAATATCGAAATGCCTCATTGGGTGTGGCTTTCTTTGTTGAAATGAATCTCTATAATTGTTGCTGTTTGAAGTACAGCCTTTCCCAGAATTATATCCTCAGCATGTCACTTTTCCCATTAAAGAACCAAATTCTTTGAATGTTTCATTGTCCTCTTAAGTATTTTACTTGGCATCAAAGAGAACATGATCCCCCGTAGCTGTCACTTCTAAATACTCCTGTAGCCTAGATGGTGTTACATACAAAGAGGTTCACTTTTCATTTCTGATTGGAGTTTTCATGATGGATTCCTGGTCTCTAGGGTACTGGATGTAGTTTGGAATCACCAAATAAGCTTGCAATGAAGATCAGTAAGACTGCAGCACAGTTTCAGTTTATTCTCCAACCTACACAATAGTTTTTGTGCTTATAAATTAGTTGGATGTTTGCATGCTTATGCACAAATTTGAAAATGAATTATAGTTATAATACAAATAACTGATGTTTTTCCTTAGAGATGATAGCCTTGTTACTTTTTTAAATTCTGATGCTTGAATTATATTTTCTCATTTTCTTTTCACACCTCCCTTCAATATTTCTTCTGCAGCAATTTGAAAAAATACATTTGGATTATGATGATAGGTGCCGACCTACACCTATGCTATTAATTAAAGATCCTCATATGTTTTAACCTTGTTGGGGAAAACCTACTCACCATAACTAATTAATACTGACTCTAGGAATTTAAAGTCTTTAAGTTATTACTAACTAAAAACAAAATCACCACAGTCTTTAATACCTGCAGTATTGTTTTTCCCATTGATTTGAAAAACCAGATCAGAGTAAATACTATATATTAGAATTTGCTTATAAAATGAATTATAAAAACTGGGTGTAAAGTCTCTTCCCTGAAAATGTTGGCATAGTAAATAAAAATAAAGTTCACAATTATAAAACTTTTCTTGTCCTTCTCAACATTGACTTTTAGAGTGTACTTTTTCTTGGATATCTTTTTTCCTACAAAGATCTAAAACACTGGTTATCTGGTGGATTATTTTCTCTGAGCTCTATCATTACACATAATCCCTTCTCTATGTTAGGGTCCAGTAACTCAGGGTTTTCCCAAGAGAACCAAGCACACAGGCATGGAGATGTAAGTACAGGCAAAGTCTTTATTCAGCCAGCAAGCTGGGGTCGACAGCACCTCCCCTGACATGCAGGCGGAGTCCTAGCTGCCGACCCCCAGGCAACTTTAGGTATTGCTTATATAGGAACACTCCAGTTGCCTGACCGCTTCAATTGTTATCTCTTGCTTACCCAAGCATGTCTATGTGACTTATCACGGATCACGTCCCCAGGCTGTTGCCCACTTCTAGTTATCTAACTTAAAGCAGGCGCATTTCTAAGCTTAGCCTCGGGTTGTTTATTCAAAACTGGGTGGCCCATGCTTTAGGCAGTTAGGTTAAATGTTATTAGTCCTTTTTCCTGACTCTTGATGCCCTCTGCCCTCCTTTACATTTCCCCCCTTTTCTTGATCAGACTGAGGAATCTTCTGCAGCGGTATCTAGGGCCTGATATTTTTGCCGAAGGACCAGGAGTCGGACGGTGTCAAACTTCTCTTGCACAAACTTAAGCAGCCTATTTATTATACACGGGCCGATGGTAAGCAAAAGCAGCAGGATGACCAGCAACGGCCGAGAGGAGGGTAACAAACCATGGCTTCGTTGCTGCTGCTTTCATATTTTTTACGCCACCTGTCAAGATCTTTTTTTAGTTTGGCTAAGGAATCTCTAACTGCACCTGTCTTATCTACATAGAAACAGCATTCTTTTTTTAGGGCTGCGCATAGCCCACCTTCTTTTAAGAACAAGAGGTCCAGGCCTCTTCGGTTCTGTAGGACCACCTCTGCCAAGGAGGTGAGGGATTGGTCCAGGTTTGATACTGACTGTCGGAGCTGTTATAGGTCCCTGTCGACTGCCACCCTCAGGGTTGTGAGCCCTTTTTCCCGTGTCACAAGGGCTGCGACCCCAGTGCCTGCCCCTGCTATCCCTAGGGAGACGAGGATCCCAATGGTCAGGGTGGTAACAGCCTCCCTCTTGCTCCGGTGGGAATTCGGCCTTTCTTCCCAATAAGAAAGGAGAGAGTTATGAGAACGATATATTAAGCGAGGTAGAATGGCCACCAGCACACAAAACTCATTATTAGCATTGAACACAGAGGTGGATAGGGCCGGGGTGAGGCCTGTCTTTGAACAAAGCCACCAACCCGAGGAGGGTATAATCCACTTCCTTGCTCCCATGGGGTGCTATTATAGGAGGATTATAACTGGCTCTGGGCGGTCGGGACTGTGCCTACACATGTACCAGCGATAGAGACTTGAGCGATTGTAAGTCTCCGCGGTCTCCCGTCCCAGTAAGTGGGATGGGAGTTGTTGATAGTGTAGGAGCCATTTATCCCGATTGCCTCATAGAAGGGGGGTGAACCTGGGTAGCATAGCCAACAGGGATCGGTGAGGGAGGAAGTGGTGTGGTTAAGAGTCTTTACTACTGCCTGCACCATTTCCCACATGGGATTATCTAACCCGGAGGGAGTGTGCTGGCCCATAACCCAGAGGTCGATGGACCCGGTCCTCTCGTGGGTTCTGGAGCAAGCGATCTGGTTGGCATTTTCTCATCCTTTTTGCTCAGGCCCTTGTCCTGGATTGAAGGTTTCTGGGGATTTATAACTGGGTTGGGACCTACGGCGGCGGTGGGAGCTAACACGGTTAATTTAATGGTGAGGGTTGAGCCATCTTCCTCATGTCCCCAAGATTTATAGTACTTTATCCCCCATGTTAGCCCTCTTATCCAAGGTGATACCTCAGTCTTTTTGCCCATCTCAGTGAATTGAATTCGTACCCAATCCCGGTCCCGGTCACAAGCCCTGTCCCTTTGCACGTGACGTGGGAGGCCCTGGTTGACATAAGAAAATTTGACAGCATCCCCTTTTGTAACCAGCCATTTCTGACCCCCATCGTTCGAGGTTACACAGGTCAATTTGGCACACCAGAAGGGCCCCCACCCACATGACTCTCCTTTACCTGCTTTTGGGCAGGCATAAAATCCCTGGGCCTGGGTGCCAGCCAAAGGGGCGATCCCCCAAAGGGTCCGGTAACCTTGATTGATCCGTAGAAGGCAGAAAAACAGGTCAGGCCACCAGGTTCCGAGTGGTGCACTGTGTTCTGTGGTACTGATGACTTCCCCAGTTGCGCCGTTGACCAGCACCCAGGTCAGGCCCCATGGCTCGGGGGGGTTGGTCACAGATGTGGTTCCCTTTAAGGTCCATACTAAGGCACTCATCAGCAGGATCCCCTTCATCTTCGGCTTAGGTGTAGTTTCAGGGGATTCGCAGGATGCTGCTGCACCTTCCACTCCTCCTTGCGGGCCCCTGGATCCTGATGAGGCAGGATCTTCCGAACGTGGGTTTGGTGCACCCAAGGAGCGATACCGTCAACCTTGAGAGCAGTGGGGGTGGTAAAGAATACAACGTAAGATCCTTTCCACCTGGGCTCGAGAGTCTTCACTTGGTGTCTCTTGACCCACACCATATCCCCTGGGACTATGCCATGTTCTGGGCTTGGAATTTTCCCGCCCTCGTAATACGCTCTGATCAGGGGCCAGATTTCCTGCTGCACTTTAGCAAGAGCTTGCAACACCTTCAGATAGTCAGGAGACGGGTCCTCTACACCAGGAAGCTGCACTCGCCAGATTATGGGTGGAGGAGCCCCGTACATTATCTCAAATGGAGTTAAACTATGTACATAGGGGGAGTTCTGAGCGCGGAAGATGGCTAAGGAAAGGAGGGTCACCCAGTCCCCGCCAGTCTCCAATACCAATTTAGAAAGGGTCTCCTTCAGGGTCCGATTCATTCTTTCTACCTGCCCAGAGCTTTGTGGGTTATAAGCACAATGTAACTTCCAATCTACTCCCAAAGCTAGGGCTAGTCCTTGCAGGACTTTGCTAATGAAAGCCGGGCCGTTGTCGGAACCTATTGCTTCAGGGACCCCATATTTGGGGATGATTTCCTCAATTAATCTTTTTGCTACTAGCTGGCTAGTCTCATGCTTGGTTGGAAAGGCCTCCACCCACCCAGAGAAAGTATCTACCATAACCAGCAAATACTTGTATCCATACTTCCCTGGTTTTATTTTGGTGAAGTCTATTTCCCAATTCCTCCCTGGAGCCCTCCTGCTTTCCCAGGTACCTGCTGGGTGCAGCCCTCTTGGGGCTGGTCTTAGCCTTGCACAGCTACTGCATTCATTCGTGATCTGACGAGCTGCCTCATTCTGGTGGGGAAACACCAACTGCGCAGACTGGAAAAGGCTGAGCAGCTTTTTCCAGCCTAGATGGGTGGACTTGTACAGATTAGCAAGCATGTACTGCCCCAATGCTTCAGGCAGGATCAACCTACCTTCTTGGTCCCTACTCCAATTTCCCTCCCTAAACACTTTCCCCGAGACTTGTTTCTTAATCCACTCAAGATCCTGGGGGGAATACTCAGGTTTGGGTGGCAAGGCAGGCAGTTCAGGTATGGGTATTTCGAGGGCTGCAAGTACAAGGGAGTCTGAGAGGGCTGCCCTTTTAGCTTCCCCGTCAGCATGGCTGTTGCCGACGGCCTCAGGTGTCTTCTTTGATTGGTGGCCCGGTACATGTATAACTGCTATCGCTTTGGGTTTTTTGACAGCAGCTAGTAGTCTTTGGACTTCTTGCAGATTCCTCAGTCCCTTCCCTTCCGCGGAATGAAATTCTCTTTCTCAGTAGATGGCACCGTGGACATGGACAGTGCCAAAGGCATATCTGCTATCTGTGTATATGTTGGCCCTCTTGCCTTCTGCTCTTCCTAGGGCCTCAGCGAGAGCAATAAGTTCCGCCTTCTGTGCTGAGGTGCCAGGGGGCAGAGCTGCGCTCCAGACAACTTCCCTTTCATGGGTTACTACAGCTGCCCCTGCTCTCCTGACCCCCTCCTGCACAAAACTGCTCCCATCCGTATACCAATTCAGCTCACAGCTTGGTAACGGTGTGTCTTTCAGGTCTGCTCGCACCTGGATAATTTCGGAAAGGATGTCTCCACAGTCATGGATGGGGGTCATCGGATCTGGGTCTGGCAGAAGGGTGGCAGGATTTAGGGTTACCGGGTCAGAGAAGGCGATTCGTGGAGAGTCTAGTAGGAGCCCTTGGTAGTGGGTGAGTCTTGTGTTCGTCATCCATTTTCCTGGAGGATGCCTGAGGAACCCCTCTACAGTATGTGGGGCTGTTATTCTTAGGTTCTGGCCAAAAGTCAGCTTGTCTGCCTCCTTTACCACTAGAGCGATGGCTGCTAGGATACGCAGACAAGGTGGCCACCCGGAGGCCACTGGGTCTAGCCGCTTGGACAAATAGGCCACAGGTCTCTTCCATGGGCCCAGCTGCTGAGCCAGGACTCCTTTGGCCACTCCCTTCTTTTCATCTATAACAGGATAAAGGGTTTTTCTGGGTCTGGCAGAGATAGGGCGGGGGCCCGGAGGAGAGCTTCTTTTAGTCTGTCAAAAGCCTCTTGTTGTTCCTGAGTCCATTGCCAGCCCGGCCCTTCTTTGGTCGCTTCATATAGCGGTCGGGCTATTTCTGCGTACCCTGGAATCCAAAGCCTGCAAAACCCCGCTGAGCCAAGAAATTCTCTCACTCCCCGGGGTGAGGAGGGGACGGGGATAGTCAGGATAGTTTGTTTCATAGCCTGCATTAGCCACCTGGCCCCATTAGATATTTCGTACCCCAGGTAGACTACTGACCTCTGACAGATGTGGGCTTTCTTGGCTCTGGCTCAATATCCCAGTTCGCCTAGTTCAGCCAGCAAGTTCCCTGTGGCTTCTTCACACTCCTCACAGGTTTCTGTAGCCAGCAACAGGTCATCCACATACTGCAGCAGTGTCACGCGGGGGTGGCTCCTGCGAAAGAGCTCCAGGTCCCGGCTTAGGGTTTCATTGAATAAGGTGGGAGAGTTCTTGAAGCCCTGTGGCAGTCTAGTCCAGGTAAGCTGCCCTTTTCTTCCTCCCCCTGGTTCTTGCCACTCATAGGCAAACAAAGGCTGACTAACTTCAGAGAGTGGGATACTGAAGAAGGCGTCTTTCAGGTCCAGAGTAGTATACCACACATGTGCGGGTGGCAGGTAGCTGAGTAGGGTGTAAGGGTTGGGCACTGTAGGATGGATGTCTTCTACCCTCTCATTGACCTTTCGCAAGTCCTGCACCAGTCTGTAATCTCCACTGCCAGGCTTCCTTACTGGAAGCAGGGGCGTATTCCATGCAGATTGGCAGGTTTTAAGGATTCCTGTCTCCAATAGTCTATGGATATGGGGTGCTATTCCTTTCCTAGCCTCTTCCAGCATTGGATATTGCCGGACCCGGATGGGTAGAGCCGCGGCTTTGAGTTGAACAACGACTGGGGATAGGTGTTTAGCGAGACCAATTCCTCCAGTCTCGGCCCATGCGGAAGGGAACCTCTGTAACCAAGAGTCCATTTCTCCCCGGCCCCCCTTTTCTTGATCCGCCTGAAACAGATGATGTTCGTCGGCCAGGGACAGAGTTAACACACGCGCCGGTTGTAGGGGCTGCCCTTCTTTGTCCATGATTTTTATCCCTTCTGGTTCAAAATGAATGCGAGCCCCGACCTTGGTTAGTAAGTCTCTACCTAACAGCAGTGCAGGGCTCTCAGGTACGACCAGAAATGAGTGAGAGACCTGATGCCTTCCTAGGTCCACTTTTCTGCTAGTGGTCCAGGCATATTTCTTGGACCCTGTCGCTCCCTGGACTATACTTGTGCGTCCTGGGTTCAGGGGACCGTGGGCCTGGTTGAGAACTGAATATTGTGCCCCAGTATCTACCATGAACCCAATGGGAGTCCCCTCCACACACAGGGTTACCCAGGACTCGGGGAGGGGTGCCGAGCCCCGTCCCCATCAATCCTCCTCTCCTAGGTGCAGGGTTTTAACAGGGTTCCCTCCTCCTTGTTCCCTCCTTTGGGGGCACTCCCTCTTCCAATGTCCATATCTCTTGCACAGGGCGCATTGATCTTGTCCTAGTCGGGATTGGCGGGGTCCTGTTCCTCGAGGTGGCCTAGGGCCCTCCTTCACCCTGGCCAGGAATATCCTGGCCATCTCCTCCCTCTGCTTCTTGTTTTCCCTCTTCTGAAATTCTCTGTCTTCCTTCCTATTTTTCTCCTGTATTACCCATTTCTCTTTCCTCAGCCTTTCTTTTCTATCTTCCGGAGTTTCCCTAGCATTGAAGACCTTCTCTGCCTGCTGCAGCAGCTCTCTAATAGAGATCTCCCCCAGGTCCTCCCGCTTGTGGAGTTTTCTCTGGATATCGGGGGCTGCCTGGTTGATGAATGAGAGGACTACAGCTGATCTGTGTTCCTCTGCTTCCGGGTTTATGGAAGTATACTACCTGTAAGCGTCAAACAGCCTTTCCAGATACACGGCTGGGCTTTCCATTTCCCCCTGAACAACAGTTTTTACCTTAGTCAGGTTAGTGGGCCGTCTGGCGGCCACCCGGAGACCAGTCATCAGAGTCTGGCGGTAGACCCGGAGATGCTCCCTACCTTCTGCAGTCCCGAAGTCCCAATCTGGGCACGTAAGTGGGAACCCTCATCGATGATGGGCTGGAAGATAGTGGGTCTTCCATTCTCTCCGAGGACATTTTTCCTGGTCTCATTGAGGATACGCTCTCGCTCTTCCGTTGTGAAGAGAGTGTGGAGCAATTGCTGGCAGTCGTCCCATGTGGGACGATGGGTAAACATAATGGACTCCACTAAACATATAAGACACTTGGGGTCCTCTGAGAAGGGAGGGTTCTGAGTTCTCCAATTATAGAGGTCACTAGATGAAAAGGGCCAGTATTGATATTGTTGAGCGATGCCTGTACCGATAGCGCGCACAGGCAGAACCGGCACTGCTCCTTCTGAGGTGGAGGAGGGAGCCTCCCCTTCTTGTTCCCTGGCCCCCCGAGGCCTTAATTGCATTCCTCCTGTTCTACCTGGCACCCAGCGTGGGGCCAGGGCGGGGGAGTGTGGGGAAGCTCTTTCCGGCCTCCTGCCTCCCTCTGCTGAAGAGTCTGGGGAAGTTGCGGCTGCCTGGTTCCCACTGGGTTCCCCAGCCTCGTTTTCTATCCTCCCGGCAGCTTCACCCCCCTCCTCCGCATACGGGGGTGGCTGCTCAATCGGCAGAAGGGGGTAGAGAGGAGAACTGTCAGGGAGGACAGGCGGCGCACTCGGGTGCACAGGATTTCTGGCCCTGTGATCAGAGGGCTCTAATTTTTCCTGAGCAACTAGGACGGAGGTCTTTAGTGGGTCAGTATGAGGTTTCCCCACCAAAAAGGGCCTCAGCCAGGATGGAGGATTCTCGGCTAGATTTTCCCAGACCAAGATATAGGGGAGTTGGTCAGGGTGGCCCTCAGGGCCTGGTCGGGAGATAATGGTTTTGACTTTGCCAATAAGGTCCAGGGAAAGAGATCCCTGGGTCGGCCAGCCTACTCCAAAGGAAGGCCACTCGACTGAGCAAAAGGTGTCAAGCTTACCCTTCTTGATGCCAAGGCTCATATTTAAGGCCTGTTTCTTGACCTCCGGGAAATGGGAAAGGATCAGACTCTTAGGAGTAGCCTGAGCCTGACCCATAGTGAAAAAGAAGAAGAAAAAGGATATGAGGGAGACAAAGGTGAAGGATGAAGATGCCACTTGAAACAAGATGACTGTTATATGTGCTTGTGAACGGGTGCCTGTCGTTGCACAGTTTTTCTTCTGCGGGGGACGCGAATTTATCTGGGATTCGCGGCTGTGACCCCCTTATCCTGTCACGGGAGTCTTCTAGTGGCGGGCACCCTAATGGCTCTTAATTGCCTGACCCGTGCCCGCGGGGAATGATGTAGTGGCAGAAAGGAGGAACGGAGAGAGCAGGAGAGCCTTAGAACAAGGAAACTAAAAATAAGCGCATAAAAAAATATAAACCAAAACCAAAACACAGTAAAATAAACACCAAGCACACACACATCTGATCACACTCGTTCGGACTGGTCCTTCTCTTACTCTGGTGCGCACCACACTCACCACTTTCAGGATCCTCAAAAACTCTCGTTATTCTCCCAAAAGGCGTCCACTCGGACCGCGGCAGGGTGACGAGCTCAATCTTTTCCTCCTCGGGCGCCAGTTTTCTGCTGATCGGACTTGCCTTCCTAAGGCCGAGTCACTTGGACCTTAGGGCCAGGATTGGTTACCTGGGCTTCACCCAGGATTGCTAACCTGGGGGCCGGGACTACCAACCCGGACTCTCTCACTCGGGGTCACTAACCCAAGACCATACACGGGATGGCGACTCCCGCTTTATAATGGATTTATGCAGACACGAGGGGGCGACCCTCGAATTACACTGCCCCGTCCAGACAATTAGACCTTGCCTCCAGCCGTCCTTTGTTCTCAGGGAAGCTGCACGGATCCTGGACGAGCCTCCAAATGTTAGGGTCCAGTAACTCAGGGTTTTCCCAAGAGAACAAAGCACACAGGCATGGAGATGTAAGTACAGGCAAAGTCTTTATTCAGCCAGCAAGCTGGGGTCGACAGCACCTCCCCTGACACACAGGCCGAGTCCGAGCTGCCGACCCCCAGGCAACTTTAGGTATTGCTTATATAGGAACACTCCAGTTGCCTGACCGCTTCAATTGTTATCTCTTGCTTACCCAAGCATGTCTATGTGACTTATCACGGATCACGTCCCCAGGCTGTTGCCCACTTCTAGTTATCTAACTTAAAGCAGGCGCATTTCTAAGCTTAGCCTCGGGTTGTTTATTCAAAACTGGGTGGCCCATGCTTTAGGCAGTTAGGTTAAATGTTATTAGTCCTTTTTCCTGACTCTTGATGCCCTCTGCCCTCCTTTACACTCTACACATATTTGAGTAGGAGTTCATAGTTTATTGTGTTTTCACAGACTAAGTGGTCTGATAATTATTTCCATTTTAATCAAGTATATCTCAGAAAATTGTTGAAATAATGTAACATTTTCACTTACAAATTATAGGCATTGAGTTAGAATGCTGCATAAAAGGAGAAAGCATTATAATTCTAATTTCATTTTATTGTTTTTAAACATGTACAAAACTGAAGCAGTAAGAGTGTTTAATGAAATTTTACATGGTTTTTAGGAACAAAATGAATAGGGTATTTATAATTTATTTTCCAATTTATATATAGTAGTCATTATTGGATATAAAAAGTTGATACAGTTGTATGTTATTAATCCAAAGTGGTTACATAAGTGCTGGAAAAAGAGTGAAGGAAATTTCATTAGTGATAGAACGGACTCCTCCCTCCATTCAGGCACCAGAGTTTCCCAGAGTCCTCCATCTCCTCTGATCCTTTCGAATAAGCCCACCCATCATCTCAGAGAGACCTACGTGTCATCTTACCTAGGCGTAAGTCCGGGGAAAGGAAATCCTGGGGCAAAATACCCCTAAAAATCAAAATCAGTCAAAGGGAGAAATAAAGTTTAAAACCTGTTTATTGCTCACAAACTGCAGTCTAGCCCATCTCTCTCTCCTGCTCAAGCAGCCACAACACAGGCCTCCCCCTCACCTCTCTGGTACAGATAAGCCCTCTGTTGCCCAGGTAATCACCCATTGATATGGTGAACTTCTCCACCCCTGAGGAAAGATGCAAATGCACTAAAGCCTACTTGTTTCCACCACTGAATGCCTATTGATATGCAGATGTACTAAAGCCAGGGAGATATTCTGGAAATACTACAATTTTACCCACACTAGGCTACAAGCATTCTCCAGAGGACACATAAGCAAGCCAGAAGCCCACCTTTCCCCTGTCCCCTCCCCTCCGAAATCTCTTCTTTTGGCAACAATATAGTTAGATTGAGGCTTTCCTTTATTTTTAAGGCATTGCTAATATCTTGACTGATTTCTTTTACCTTTTAGAAATAATGAGGGGCCCACGAATATCCCATTGCATTAGATTTGAGGACTTTTTTAGCTATAGTTGGAACACAAGAAACTTGGATGGAGGGAGAAGCTTGCCTGCTGCTGAGCAGCAATACCACAGTTGTCAGAAGCTGGCTTGTCTGCCTACTCCAGTCAGAATTTTACTTGTGTGAGCACTTTGGGTAGACTTTTGATATTACTTTAAAATTAGAGAACATGGCAAGAAAGCTAAGATAGAATTTCTTTAATCACGTTTTTCCTATAAAATTGAACTTCTGGCATACTCCTATAAGTGTGTTTGATGCTTTACTGGATGCAATTAAAAGTGATTAATTAAGTGAATGAATTTTTTTTCAATGTTTTTAAAAGTAAAATTTTTATATTTTTACTTAGAGGTAAACACAGATTCACCATTATTGAATGTGGGTGTGACATTAACATGATGATTGATCTGGCTAAAGGCTCTCCTAGACACATAAAAGCTGAGGGAGACAGAAAACTCGGATTCTATGGTAGATTGGTGTGTTAACCACTTAACTATAATATAAAGGTTAAGGGAAAAAGTTACTCTAATTTCTTAATGAATTCACAGCCTAGGAAGAGATAAATTGTGATGTAAATATAAAAGGATGAGTCAAAGGTGGTGCCTCCATAGATCCCTGATCTGCCCTGCTCCTGGAATCATAGGCTGTCCCTTTCCCTACTATGTGCCATCCCAAAGGCAGTTCCTCTGTGGCTCCTTCCCCAAGCTCTGACTTGTGGTCCTCCCCAGCCCAGTTCACTGTTGCCACTTTCTGGGTCACATCCTCCTCTCCCACCTCCATGGCTTCCCAAGATCAGTCTTGGTTACGGACTCCCACCATTCAGGCACCAGAGGTTCCCAGAGTCCTCCATCTCCTCTGATCCCTTCTGACTTGTGAGAGGGGATGTGTATGTGAATGTAATGTAAATATGAATGTTAAAGCCAGGCCCTGCTCAGCCCTCTTTTGCACCTTGGGGCTGAAAGAGGGAGAATGGGCCCTGCCCTGGAGTCCTGGATTGCCTGGGTCTTTCTCTACAGCAGAAGGTCCGTTGCCATTCCCATTTTAGAAGATGAGCATGTTGAGGCTCAGAGACAAGCACACAGCTAGGGTCTGAGGGAGCCAAGATTACAACCAGGAGAGAGTCCTCCTTTCTACTCAAGACTCTGAAGCTTCCATGCAGTGACATGCAACTTGACCCTTTGTGGCTAAATGGGAAAAGCATGTTTCAATCATAATATAACTGAAGATATTCTGCATGTATAATAAAAAAGAGAACAATGAAAGCAGGCCAGCCAAGGAAAATACAGCTGCAGAGTACCTGTTCTGGGGAGAAGACCTGGCATTTATCTCAGGCCTGGCATCTTCTGACTGCCTATGCTGAGGTTGCTCCTCAACCTGAACCCCAGTTCAACCCTTTGGTTTGTTTCCCCAACTAGCTGGACTCTGTGTAGACTGAGAGATTGTTATATCATACAGATGGGGGGCCTTCCTCAGGCTCTGGGTTTCAGGCTTGAACTTCTGTCCCCAAGAATGAGGACGTCTTCAACAGCAAATGGCACATGTCAAAAGGCACAGGAACCAGGTCGCAGGGGCTGCCCTGCCACTGACAAATCAAGACAACCCTAGCAAAATGAATCATGGTAGGAATGACAAATAATCCATGAGTCTAGACTGCTTCTTAAGAAAATTTTTAAATGGGGATTGGAGAAAAGGGAAAGATTTTCATAAAAGATTGCTCAAAAATAAAGATAGAAATAGAATGGAAAGCAAGAAAGCACCTTTTCAAACCATTGTAACAATTCAGCCACAATTTATCAATAGATGCTAAAATCACTGGGTGAAATAATGTAGGAGCATAAGAAATAGGGGAAACTGTGAACCTGACATCACTTAAAATAAAACCAAACTGTTTTCATATGGCTCATGATGGAGGATCAGTGTGAAGAGCATGGTAACCAACAGTTTTGAAAAAAATGTTAAATGCTGGACAAATAGCACATCATAAGATGGTGAATGTAAACACACAGAGAAGAGGGTCACAGTGAGTGCAAATGGGCTAAAAGATGCCATTAAAAATCAATTAATTAAAACATAGAGTCATAGACATTTTGAAAATAAAACACTGAAAAAAAATTAAGCCCTGAGAACACCAATCCAAGAGAAGACACTCCAGTTATATCAGACAAAATACAAGTAAAGCAAAAGGGTTGCTAGATTTAAATAAAGTTGTTACAAAATGATAAATAGGTGTAGTTCACCTAAAAATTAAGATTATGCATCCCTAATTACATGGCCACCAAACATTTAAGGCAAAATATGACAAAACTGCAAAAATCAAATCCTGTGTGGGAGGCTTTCATAGCCCTCTTTCAGCAACAGATAATGAGGAGTCCAAAGCCAGAAAGGTTGCAGAAGATTTGAATGGCAAACCTCTTAACATAGAAATATTTATCTAGATCAATACAGAAATATATAGATAGATATTATATATAAGTACATAGGAAATAAGTATGTACAACATAAATATTAGACATATTAGATATTAGAATTAAGTATTAATAAAAATATATAAATATGTATAAGTATTGCAAATGAATATGTAGAATATAAATATAGATACAGAAATATGTGTATATAGAAATACATCCATACATAGAAATATAGATTATTTACCTAATAGCTGTGGAACATAACATTATTTTTAAGCACACATACAATTAACCATATTTTGGCCATAAAGCAAGTCTCCATATATTTCAGGAGAATGAAATCCATAGAGTACACTCTTTGATCATAATTGCAATGTGCTAAATCAATGAAGAAATGATAACAGAATTTCCCCATGTGTTTGGAAATTGAGTAGCACCCTTTTGAACAAAAAGAGGAAATCTCAAAGGAAAGCATAATGTAACTGAACTGAATGAAAATGATGAAAATATGTCATTAGACTACATATTCTGGCATGGGAATTCCACCTTAGGCTGGAAATATTTTATGGTCTTTAAATCATCCCTCATTCCTGGAGAAGGTGTTACACCTTAAACAGCTAAGGAAATTTCATTTCTTTTATCATCTCACTAGCTGTTAGTGCAGGCTTTCAACTGTGACCATAAATGGGAAAATAGCAAGCTGCCTCCCCTGCTTGACCTTTGGGGGAACTCCAAGAAGCCTGGGCATTTTAAGTCAGAAAGTTCCTGAGTTTATCTCCCAGGGAACTCCTAGACACCCATGAAGCTTGGCTGCAGCAGGAGTGCTGGGTGCTGGGGGTGGAGCAGGTAAAGAGGGTCCCTTGTCCTGAGCTGAGCTTCCTAAGGTGTTTTTCTGCAGGACTGACACAGTGTTTCCCCAATTCATTGACACTCAGGTCAGCTTAAAAAATACTGCTTTAAATCCCATCCCTTTTTAATATTAAGAGGATTAATTATAACAAGTAAAGTTCTTATTACTGGTATAATACTGCTATAAAGGCAAAACTAGTATGTTTTTCCAGAAATATAAAGAAACCATTAAAAACAGCAGAAAACAAAAGCACAGAGCAAAATGAAATTAAAATTGAACCAAAAGAGGGCTAGCAAACAAGGACACTAAAGGGTACTTGTTGTTGAGTTCCAAAAGAGCTTTACACCATTTCTGGCTGAACAAGGAGAGGAGCTAGTGTAAGACAATCCTTGAAGTCAGAGGGGCTTCAAAAGTGAAGGGGAGGGTCAGGCCTCCTGGGCTCTGTCAGGTTATGGGAGCTGCTATGGAAAGAATGATTTGGTGTTTTGGTTAATACAGATTAAAATGGATTTAGGTGCAGTTTTTCACATCTTAGATAAACACAAAATGTACAAGCTTGAAAACACTTTGTCAGCAAGAGGAAATCGTGATTTCTCAGATAGTGGAAGAGCATGCCTCTTCTATTTTTTTCCTGAAATTTCTATCTGATTTCAACTTCTCCATGCAATTTATGTAATTCAGTTTATCAAGCTTTGTGATCTCTCTGATATCCAAGAGATTTTCCCTTTGTCATTTTCCAACTCTCCCAATGATGTTTCCCACATTGGATATATTTGGAAATTCCAATTGATCTCAAGGGACTTCATGGATCCTTTAAGGATAATTTATTCTCAAATGAAATTTATGATAGAAAGTATTATTTTCTTTTGTTTGCCTCAAAAAATAGTCATGAGTCATGACTCAAAAATGGTCATACTATTCCATACTATTCCATACTATGGAAAAAAGAATTGTCAACCATATCTCTTTAATGATTTTATCAAAGAGGAAAATCTGACACCACTCCTTTCTCATTTTTTAAAAGTTAAAAAAAAATTATGCATTTAAATGATTGGCTGTCTCTTAGAGAAGAAGGAGCTTATAATTCCATGCCAGGAACAGCATAAAATTTTCATAAAGAGCAGTAGAAGAGTCCCTGAATTAAAAACCTCTTCAACATTTCACAACAGGCTTGAATGAAGAGCAGAGCTCTTAACTACTACATGGAAATCACTAGTTAAGAATATCACTGGACGTTGGGGGCAGAGCCAAGATGGTGGCGTGAGTAGAGCAGCAGAAATCTCCTCCCAAAACCACATATATCTATGAAAATATAACAAAGACAACTTTTCCTAGAATAGAGACCAGAGGACACAGGACAACATCCAGACCACATGCACACCTGTGAGAACCCAGCGCCTCACAAAGGGGCAGCTCGAGCCAGGCCATGCCCAAAGCAACAGTGGAAATAAACTCCACAGCAGCCGGGCAGGAAGCAGAAGCCCTGTTTGTGTGCAGCTGCCCAGCACAAGCCACTAGAGGTTGCTGTTCTCCCAGGAGAGGAAGGCCACAAACCAACAAGAAGGGAAGCTCTTCCAGCTGTCACTCGTTCCAGCTCCACAAACTATTTCTATCACCATGAAAAGGCAAAATTATAGGCAAACCAAGATCACAGAGGCAACACCAGAGAAGGAGACAGACCTAACCAGTATTCCTGAAAAAAAATTCAAAATAAAAATCATAAACATGCTGAGAGAGATGCAGAGAAAAATGCAAGAGCAATGGGATAAAGTCCGGAGGGAGATCACAGACGCCAGGAAGGAGATTACAGAAGTGAAACAAACTCGGGAATTATTTATAAGCAGAATGGATGAGATGCAAGAGGCCATTGAAGGAATAGAAACCAGAGAACAGGAAGGCATAGAAGCTCACATAGAGAGAGATAAAAGGATCTCCAGGAATAAAACAATATTAAGAGAACTGTGTGACCGATCAAAAAGGAACAATATCCGTACTACAGGGGTACCAGAAGAAGAAGAGAGAGGAAAAGGGATAGAAAGTGTCTTTGAAGAAATAATTGCTGAAAACTTCCCCAAACTGGGGGAGGAAATAATCGAACAGACCACGGAAATACACAGAACCCCCAACAGAAAGGATCCAAGGAGGACAACACCAAGACACATAGTAATTAAAATGGCAAGGATCAAGGACAAGGAAAGAGTTTTAAAGGCAGCTAGAGAGGAAAAGGTCACTAATAAAGGGAAACCCATCAGGCTTTCATCAGACTTCTCAACAGAAACCCTACAGGCCAGAAGAGAATGGCATGATATATTTAATGCAGTGAAATAGAAGGGCCTTGAACCAAGAATACTGTATCTAGCACGACTATCATTTAAATATGATGGCGGGATTAAACAATTCCCAGACAAGCAAAAGCTGAGGGAATTTGCTTCCCACAAACCACCTCTACAGGGCATCTTATAGGGACTGCTCTAGATGAGAGCACTCCTAAAAGGAGCACAGAACAAAACACCCAACATATGAAGAATGGAGGAGGAGGAATAAGAAGGGAGAGAAGAAAAGAATCTCCAGACAGTGTATATAACAGCTCAAAAAGTGAGCTAAGTTAGGCAGAAACATACTAAAGAGGCTAACCTTGAACCTTTGGTAACCACGAATTTAAAGCCTGCAATGGCAATAAGTACATATCTTTCAATAGTCACCCTAAATGTAAATGGACTTAATGCACCAATCAAAAGACACAGAGTAATAGAATGGATGAAAAAGCAAGACCCATCTATATGCTGCTTACAAGAAACTCACATCAAACCCAAAGACATGCACAGACTAAAAGTCAAGGGATGGAAAAACATATTTCAGGCAAACAACAGAGAGAAGAAAGCAGGGGTTGCAGTACTAATATCAGACAAAATAGACTTCAAAACAAAGAAAGTAATAAGAGATAAAGAAGGACACTACATAATGATAAAGGGCTCAGTCCAACAAGAGGATATAACCATTCCAAATATATATGCACCCAACACAGGAGCACCAGCATTTGTGAAACAAATACTAACAGAATTAAAGAGGGAAATAGACTGCAATGCATTCATCTTAGGAGACTTCAACACACCACTCACCCCAAAGGATAGATCCACCGGGCAGAAAATAAGTAAGGACACACAGGCACTGAACAACACACTAGAACAGATGGACCTAATAGACATCTATAGAACTCTACATCCAAAAGCAACAGGATATACATTCTTCTCAAGTGCACATGGAACATTCTCCAGAATAGACCACATACTGGCTCACAAAAAGAGCCTCAGTAAATTCCAAAATATTGAAATTCTACCAACCAATTTTTCAGACCACAAAGGTATAAAAGTAGAAATAAATTCTACAAAGAAAACAAAAAGGCTCACAAACACATGGAGGCTTAACAACATGCTACTAAATAATCAATGGATCAATGAACAAATCAAAATAGAAATCAAGGAATATATAGAAACAAACGACAACAACAACACTAAGCCCCAACTTTTGTGGGACGCAGCGAAAGCAGTCTTAAGAGGAAAGTATATAGCAATCCAGGCACACTTGAAGAAGGAAGAACAATCCCAAATGAATAGTCTAACATCACAATTATCGAAACTGGAAAAAGAAGAACAAATGAGGCCTAAACTCAGGAGAAGGAGGGACATAATAAAGATCAGAGAAGAAATAAACAAAATTGAGAAGAATAAAACAATAGCAAAAATCAATGAAACCAAGAGCTGGTTCTTTCATAAAATAAACAAAATAGATAAGCCTCTAGCCAAACTTATTAAGAAAAAAAGAGAATCAACAAAAATCAACAGAATCAGAAACGAGAAAGGAATCATCATGACCGACCCAAGAGAAATACAAAGAATTATTAAAGACTACTATGAAAACCTACATGCCAACAAGCTGGAAAACCTAGAAGAAATGGACAACTTCCTAGAAAAATACAACTTTCCAAGACTGACCCAGAAAGAAACAGAAAATCTAAACAGACCAATTAACAGCAACAAAATTGAATCAGTAATCAAAAAACTACCCAAGAACAAAATCCCCGGGCCGGATGGATTCACCTCGGAATTTCATCAGACATACAGAGAAGACATAATACCCATTCTCCTTAAAGTTTTCCAAAAAATAGAAGAGGAGGGAATACTCCCAAACTCATTCTATGAAGCCAACATCACCCTAAAAACAAAACCAGGCAAAGACCCCACCAAAAAAAGAAAACTACAGACCAATATCCCTGATGAACATAGATGCAAAAATACTCAACAAAATATTAGCAAACTGAATTCAAAAATACATCAAAAGGATCATATATCATGACCGAGTGGGATTCATCCCAGGGATGCAAGGATGTTACAACATTCGAAAATCCATCAACGTCATCCACCACATCAACAAAAAGAAGGACAAAAAACAAATGATCATCTCCATAGATGCTGAAAAGGCATTCAACAAAATTCAACATCCATTCATGAGAAAAACTCTCAACAAAATAGGCATAGAGGGCAAGTACCTCAACATAATAAAGGCCATATATGATAAACCCACAGCTAACACCATACTGAACAGCGAGAGGCTGAAAGATTTTCCTCTGAGATCGGGAACAAGACAGGGATGCCCACTCTCCCCACTGTTATTCAACATAGTACTGGAGGTCCTAGCCATGGCAATTAGACAAAACAAAGAAATACAAGGAACCCAGATTGGTAAAGAAGAAGTCAAACTGTCACTATTCACAGATGACATGATATTGTACATAAAAAACCCTAAAGACTTCACTCCAAAACTACTAGAACTAATATCAGAATTCAGCAAAGTTGCAGGATACAAAATTAACCACAGAAATCTGTGGCTTTCCAATACACTAACAATAAACTAATAAAAAGAGAAATCAGGAAAACAATTCCATTCACAATAGCATCAAAAAGAACAAAATACCCAGGAATAAACCTAACCAAGGAAGTGAAAGATCTATACCCTGAAAACTACAAGACACTCTTAAGAGAAATTAAAGAGGATACTAACAAATGGAAACTCATCCCATGCTCCTGGCTAGGAAGAATTAATATCATCAAAATGGCCTTTCTGCCCAAATCAATATACAGATTTGATGCAGTCCCTATCAAATTACCAGCAACATTCTTCAATGAACTGGAACAAATAGTTCAAAAATTCATATGGAACCACCAAAGATCCCAAATAGCCCAAGCAATCCTGAGAAGGAAGAAAAAGTAGGGGGAATCTCGCTCCCCAACTTCAAGCTCTACTACAAAGCCACATAATCAAGACAATTTGGTACTGGCACAAGAACAGAGCCACAGACAAGTGGAAGAGAATAGAGACTCCAAACATTAACCCAAACATATATGGCCAATTAATATATGATAAAGGAGCTATGGACATACAATGTGGAAATGACAGTCTCTTTAACAGATGGTGCTGGCAAAACTGAACAGCTACATGTAAGAGAATGAAACTGGATCACTGTCTAACCCCACACACAAATGTAAATTTGAAATGGTTCAAAGACCTGAATATAAGTCATGAAACCATAAAACTCTTAGAAAAGAACATAGGCAAAAACCTCTTAGACATAAACATGAGTGACCTCTTCTTGAACATATCCCCCCCCGCCCCCCGGGCAAGGAAAAGAACAGCAAAAATGAACAAGTGGGACTATATTAAGCTGAAAAGCTTCTGTACAGCGAAAGACACCATCAATAGAACAAAAAGGAACCCTATAGTATGGGAGAATATATTTGTAAATGACAGATCCAATAAAGGCTTGACATCCAGAATATATAAAGAGCTCACATGCCTGAACAAAACAAAAAATACATAACCCAATTAAAAAATGGGCAGACGAACTGAACAGACAGTTCTCCAAAAAGAAATACAGAAGGCCAACAGACACATGAAAAGATGTTCCACATTACTAATTATCAGAGAAATGCAAATTAAAACTACAATGAGGTATCACCTCACACCAGTAAGGATGGCTACCATCCAATAGACAAACAACAACAAATGTTGCCGAGGCTGTGGAGAAAGGGGAACCCTCCTACACTGCTGGTGGGAATGTAAATTAGTTCAACCATTGTGGAAAGCAGTATGGAGGTTCCTCAAAATGCTCAAAATAAACTTACCATTTGACCCAGGAATTCCACTCCTAGGAATTTACCCTAAGAATGCAGCACTCAAGTTTGAAAAAGACAGATGCACCCCTATGTTTATCACAGCATTATTTATAATAGCCAAGAATTGGAAGCAACCTAAGTATCCTTCAGTAGATGATTGGATAAAGAAGATGTGGTACATATACACAATGGAATATTACTCAGCCATAAGAAGAAAACAGATCCTACCATTTGCAACAACATGGATGGAGCTAGAGGGTATTATGCTCAGTGAAATAAGTCAATCGGAGAAAGAGAAATACCAAATGATTTCACTCATCTGTGGAGTATAAGAACAAAGGAAAAACTGAAGGAACAAAACAGCAGCAGAATCACAGAACCCAAGAATGGACTAACATGTACCAAAGGGAAAGGGACTGGGGAGGATGGGTGTGTAGGGAGGGATTAGGGGGGCAAGACGAAGGGGGTATTAAGATTAGCATGCATAAAGGGGGGATGGGAGAAAGGGGAGGGCTGTACACCACAGAGAAGACAAGTAGTGATTCTACAGCATTCTGCTATGCTGATTGACAGTGACTGTAAAGGGGTTTATAGGGGGGACCTGGTATAGGGGAGAGCCTAGTAAACCTAATATTCTTCATGTAATTGTAGATTAATGATAACAAAAAAAAGTGGGATTACTCCCTGATACGATAAATCTAACTGTAAATCAACAGTTAATGCATGCTTTAAATATCCTTAATTTTGTTCATTTAAAGGGTGTTAGATGATCAGCTATGAAAGTACATTTTTTCTGATAATATTCCTTTCTCTTAAAAAAAAAAGTTCCTGTGTGGTGACCTCCAATAAGTTCTTCACAGTGGTATAAAGGGCATATCAAAGTGTGGGCAAAGGGTATGTTTGTGTTTATACAGAGGATCAAAGCCTAATTTGGCTACCCAGAAAACGAACTAAGATACGATATGAAGAAGAAGTTCCAACATCAACATACTCTGGCAGAGTCAGTCCAGAAGATGATCATCAAAAACGTCAACAAAGATCCTGGCGCTGTTGCAGTTGTAGTTGCATTCATCCCACTAGTTCCTGGAATTGCCATTGGAATGAAGAAGGAGATATCTAAGCTGGCCTGTGCATACAGTAAAATAACAAATTTAACTGGATCTATACTGTTGGAACTCAACCAAGAATTAGGAGAAGTGCAAGTTGCAGCGCTCCAAAATCTTGAGACTACAGACTATCTACTATTAAAAGAACATATGGGATGTGAACAGTTCGCAGGAATGTGTTGTTTTAAATTGTCTGATTTTTCTCAAACTATTCAAATTCAGTTAGACAATATCCATCATATCATTGATAAGTTTTCACAAATGCATATGGTGCCTAAATGGTTTTCTTGGTTTCACTGGAGATGGCTGGTAATTGTAGGTCTGCTTTGGTTATCTAACTGTATTCCTATTATGTTAATGTGTGTGTGCAATTTAATTAGTAGTTTAAAACCTATACATGCTTAAGTTACTCTACAAGAAGATATATTAAATAAATAACCAATCTTCCCATGTTTTCTTCCGTCTGCTACTTCTATAGCTTTTCTTTTTCCTTCCTAATTACAACGCTTAAATAGAATTCGTGCCTCATATCGAATTTACCGAGTATCATAATTCTTCCAAGTGGTAAAGATACCTCAAGACAAATGCTGGGCATAAAACCCACAGGTCATAAATCTGCAAAGAAGTAAAAAGCCAACCTTTTCAAACAATATTGCTTCTCTCTCACTTACCAACTTTACATTTCCCTGTATGGCCCCGGAAGATGACTGGTTAGCCAGAGACGGGTAAGATTCCTCAAGGGAGGAACAACCTAAGACAGGCTCAGTCGCAGGGGGGCCATCAGGTGAGAAATTGGGGATCAACAGAGGTGAGGCTTAGAACCTCACCCCTGCCCCCCGTTTTGAGAGAAATCTTCTGCATCCGTGGATGTTTTGCTTGCCCTTGTCTAGCTTGGATTAATACTTAGCCTATAGGCACACACCTGATCATCTACATTTGCTTTCTTACAGCACTAAACTATGTTTTCTACCTTTATCTTGCATCTACCTACCACTTCAGCATTTTATTAAAAAAAAAAAAAGAAATAATAATAATAATAATAAGGGAGAAATGTGGGATTCACATATAAATGAAGTATAAAAATCAAACAAATATTCATATTTGACCTGATTGTTTGTAGTTCATAATGCTTGATCAAAACCGAAAGTTTCTGTGATGACTGCTCTTGTACTGTTCACCATGTAAGATCTTATTCACTATGTAAGAATTTGTTCACCATGTAAGAACTTGTTTGTTGTGCTTCAGAAGATCGGAGACTGATGAGAATTAGGCTTGGGGTGGATTAATGATTGTGCATTAAGTCCCCTGTACAGAATTTTATTGTTATTAACTTTTAATAACCATTTGATCAATAAATATGAGAGATGCCCTCTTAAAAAATAAATAAAGAAAAAGAAAAAATAAAATAACATAAAGTAATGATAAAAAAAAATGAATATCACCTGGTGGAATACATTTTCTTCCTTAAATATATGGAATCATCAGTGAAAAGAGAAACACATGCTACTTTATTATTAACTCTGGAATTGTTATTCTACACTGGCTGTTTTAGCAGTAATTCTTGAACAACTCGACATTAATTTTTGAATGAAAATATGGGTATCTGAGCATGTTGTCTTGCCAATGGACTTCAGCCCCAGGCAAGTTCACTATGGATTCAGTTTGACCAAAGAAATGACAATAAGACGTTCTTGGGGTGAAAGGGTTATACCCAACTTTATTTCCCCGGTGGCAGGTCAATCACTAGAATCCCATGCTCTCAGAAGGAGTCTACATGCAGCAAGCCGGTCTCTGCCTCTGGGCCTCTCTATCCGCACAGCCATCCTCTGGGCCTCTGTCCTCTGTGCTGCCACCACTCCAGCCTCTGCTCTCTTGCAGCCTTGCAGCAGTGCCACCAAGTCGCCCAGAACACTGGGCAGAGTTCTTCATATAGAATCAATAGCAATGCATTGCCCACAGGCATGTAGTGAGCCAGCCAAACAGGGCCAGTTGAGAATCCTGGCCCCAGGAACCTTCACTTTATCCACAATGTGAATGCTGGTTTAAATTACTGGCATTCATACATACCTCAGTGCCTCTATAATCCTTACAGAATTTATGTTACACAGAATTTTAATGTTTTAAGGGCACATCTGTTTAGACACACAATGCACATAATTAACCTCTGCAAGTATAAACCCATTAGGCCAACACACAAGTTCTGCTGTATGACAGGTAAAGAGAGGGACGTAAGTTTAGCATATAAAGGATGAAAAACAAACTTTCCAGCCAGCAGTTGAGAAAGTGCATGCCTACAATATTATTAAATATTAAAGGTAAATATATCTTAAATGATTATTTTATTCATTCAGTTGGCCCAGTTTTGCACAAAGGAAAATGCACTCATAGGTTTTGAATTCTAATTTACCTTGTGTGAATAGTAAGTTATTTTTTAAAACCAGGGTCTGAATGTTACTCCCAATGCAAATGAATCAAAGCACTTCATTCTCTGCAGCTGACTTCTGGCTCATGCAGCTGTAAATAAACCTTGGTTCTAATCCATGCCGTCTAGTCCTCATTATTTAGTAAAGCAAGACAGTCACCTCCCCATGGTCTTTGGCTGCCACATGCTGTGGCAAAGGCTGCGCGTCTAGATTTACCTTCTAGAAACCTTCCAGCAACAGCACTTCTATTTTCATTTCTCATTTTCTATATAAACTCCCAAAGAAATAGACTTCCTTCACACAACTATCCTTAATTAATCCAGGAAACCAGTAACTCTTTTCTAAACCTTCAACAGTCCTTCAAAGAATTCTTTGGAAACCCTTTCATGCACGTATTTTCAATTTAATAAACCTCCATTTAAGACAGAATAGCTTCCAAGATATTCCTTTCTAGCATCCTCCAGTAATACTTCCCAGGAGACACTTGCCAGTAATAAAGACCCAAGCAAAGGAGCGAACCCTCGAGAAATCGCAACGCGAGGCAGAACGGCAAAGGATGCCACGTGCCCTCCACCACCCCTGCTCCAGGCGAGCAGCTGCAGCAGAGGTGGAAGTGGACGTGGGCTGAGCTGCATCCCCACACTGTGGCCTGCACTTCCCAACTTCTTGCAGAATCATCATGAATGCCATGTTAAAATATCACAATCAATGCCTAAGATGAGAAGAATCATATTATTACGATTGCCTTGAGTTGTTTATTGTATCAGCTATTGCTGCATAACAAACCATCCTAAAATAAAATGGTGTAATATAATGTCTTTACATTCAATCAAGTGGGATTATAGAGCAGGCTCTTCATGAAGCAACATTCAGCTGCAAATCCCTATATTGTGTTACTATGGCTCATCCATGATGTGTACAGTTGTATTACTCTTCTGTCTTGAACCAATTTGTGTCATTTTACTTCTGTATGTGCAGTATAATCTTGTAGTTCACAGGGGTAACAGTGAGTTTATCAATTCTAAGTTGCCTTAATTTAATTTCACTATTTTAACATTTACATATGAAAGTACTTTTTCCCAGTTAGAAGAGATTGCCTCACCCATTAGGATTCAGCTACTTGTATTGCAGATTCTATCCTGACTCATGAACCACTATGATTTTTTAATTCTAATTTATTAGGGAATATTTAGATGCAATAAACTGTACCTATTTAAGGTGTACAAATTGAATAATTTAAAAATTCATAAGAAAATAACAGTGCATACTGCATGGTTCTATTTGTTGCAAAACTCTAGAAGTAGTGTTTTAACTGCTGTTATATAATTATTAAAAATTCAATCCCCCTACCTCTGTGTCCTTAGTTTTGAAAAGAATGTGAAATAATAAACTTCTAAAAGGTGTTGTAACTAAAAATGAAATTTGTAGAAATACGTTGAGTCCAAAGAACAAATTCAAGGATAAGTTGATGTGTATGCATATTTGTATACATTTTTCTTCAACTAAACACACACGCATATATGCCCATGAACACTGACTCCCTTATAATCATATGTATTATGGTGAAGTAAGCCTTTATGAAAAGCTTAATAAAAAGAAATAACGAATGTTTGAACCAAAATGAAATTCAAGGAATGTAGAAATTTAGACACAATTTTAAAGCGTTGGCGGACTTCTGAGGCTGCTGTGTACAGGTGGGTGGCGAGAGGTTGAGGCGAGAGGCGACGGGGTGGGTGTCGGTAGGCAGAGGGGGACGGCTTCCGTGGTGGTGGCAGTGGCCAGGGGCGGTGTCAGGGGGATGCCAGCGTGGGAGGCGTCGGCTTCGGCGGCTGCGAACGTCCCGGGCTGCCATGCGCACAAGTGCAGCAAGAGGTGGCGGCGAGAGGCGGAGGGAGCGGGCAGCGGCGGCGTCAGCCCGGTGGGGGACAGCGTCGATGGCTTGCGGTGGCTTCGGGGGTGGCGGTGTCGCTGGGGGACGGGAGTTGGTGGCGGTGAGCGGCAGTTGGCGGCGGCGGCGCGCGCTGTCCGTCGTTGCGGGGAGGGGGTAGCGACCTAAGGGGCGGGGTCCGCCCGCAACCGACGCTGCGCGCCATCCCCCGGCCAGCCAACTCCACCCGCTTTCGGTGCCCACCACGCCCTCCTTCCAACAAATCGCAGCCACCCGCCGCAGAGGACGCTTCCCGCCTGTCCTCCCTCCCCCGCCTGTTCCTCCCGCTGACACCGCCCGGGAGCAGTGCCGACACCGCCGCCCGGGAAGGCCGGCATCCGCTGACGACGCCCACGGCCAGCGCCCTCCAACACCAACCGCCCGCCCGCGGCCTTCTACCGCAGCCTCCTCCCGCCGGCTTCAGGGCCCCCGCGCCAGGCACCCGGTGCCCCCGTCCTCACTCAGGCCTCGCCTCCTCGCAGCAGCAGCTCATAGTAAGTAGCCAGCCCCAGGGGCGGGCGGCGTCGGGGGACGGAGAGGGAGCGAGCGGGGAAGGCGTCTGCTGCGGGAGGCTGCAGGCTGGGCGCTTCGGCGGCGGTGACTGTGGGCGGTGCGGGCATAGGCGTTGGCAGCGGTGGGCAGTATCGGGCTGCGGTCGATGGCCAGCTGTGGCGTCAGTAGCGGCGGGAGGCGGTGGCGACAGGAGCAGCGTGCAGAGGTCGTGTGGGTGGGAGGCGAGAGCGGGTGGTGGTGAGCCGCAGGTGGCGGCAGCGGGCAGTGTCGGTTGGTGAGCGGCGGAGCGCCCGAAAGGCTAGGTGTCGCCCGCAACCAGAGCCGCTGACACCGCCCGCCTCCGCGCCGCTGGCCGGGATGCCTGCCACCAGCCTAGGCCGCCCCAGCCTCCCGCCGCCGAAGCGCAGACTCCGGCAGCCACCCGCCCTAGAGCCCGCCTCCCGCCTGTCCCCGCCCGCAGATGCCTTCGGCTGACACCTACCCGGACGCCTGGAGACACCGCCGCCCGCCAGTGCCTCCTCCCGCTGACGCCGCTGTCGCGCGCCGAAGCCCTGCACCGCTGGCCAGCGCCCATCGACACCTAACGTCCGCGGCCTTCTACCGCAGCCTCCTCCCGCCGGCTTCAGGGCCCCCTCGCCAGGGACCCGGTGCCCCCGTCCTCACGCAGGCCACGCCCCCTCGCCGCAGCAGCTCAGAGTAAGTAGCCCGCCCCAGGGGGAGGGAGCGAGCGGGGAAGGCGTCTCCTGCCGGAGGCTGCAGGGAGGCTGCGGCGGTGTCTGTGGGTGGGGCCGCAGTCCCAGCCCGGCGTCTGCAGGTGCGCCGTGAGAGGAGGCAGAGGCGGCGGCGGGCTGCGGCGTCTGCGGTGGGGGGCAGCCTCGACGGGCTGCTGTCCATCATGGGCCGTGATGTCCGCCGCGATGGGAGGCTGTGTCCGCTGTCCCGGCGGACTTCCGAGGCTGCCTTCTGCAGGTTCGCAGCCAGAGGCGGCGGCAGACGGCGGCGTGCAAGGGAAAGCAGCGGGGGAGTTGGCGGGCGTCGGTGTCGGCAGTGGTGGGCGGTGTTGGGCTGCTGTAGGTGGCTGACCGAGGCGTCTGTCCTGGTGAGAGGCGGTGGCGGCAGGAGCAGCGGGCCGAGGCGGTGTCGCT
Organism: Manis javanica; assembly: GCF_040802235.1. NCBI lineage: Eukaryota > Metazoa > Chordata > Mammalia > Pholidota > Manidae > Manis > Manis javanica. The sequence continues at coordinate 70,298,788 of NC_133162.1, forward strand.
GCGGGAAGGGAGCGGGTAGGGTGAGCCGCAGGCGGTGGCGGCGGCCGGCAGTGCCGGTAGGTGAACGGAATAGCGTCCTAAGGGTGTCGGCCTGCAACAGACGCTGCCCGCCTACGCACCGCCGGCCCAGATACCAGATACTAGCCCAGGCCGCCTCCCGCCGCTCCAGCGGCCCTTCTTCGAAGCGCAGACGCCGGCAGCCACCCGCCCCAGAGCCGGCCCCCCGCCTGTCCCCGCCCGCAGATGCCTCCCGCTGACACCCGGCCCGGACGCTTGCCGACACCGCTGCCTGCCATTGCCTTCTCCCGCTGACACCTACTTCGCTGCCTTTGCCAACACTCGCGGACGCCCAGCGCCTTCGGCAGCCAGACGTCACCGCCTTCTACCCCAGACTCCTGCCGCCACCAACAGGGACCCTCCTTCACGGGGACCGGACCCCCTCCTTCCCACTCAGTCCTGGCCGCCGTGCAGCAGCCTCAGCTCATAGTAAGTAGCTGCCCCCACGTTGACTTTTTGATCAGGGGGTTTGGGGGTGGTGCATGGGCCCTGGGAGGAAAGTAGAAAGGTATGGGTGGGCGTGGAAGAGATGCATGTACTTACCCAGCCAGGAAGGTGACCTGATCTCAGCCAGTAGCTCGCCAGACCTGCCAGCTTCTCTGACTGCAGCTAGTGCTTTCCGTGTCAGGTCCCTGGGCACACGGGCAAGGGCGCTAGGAGGGTGCATCCGCTGGGGAGGGGGTTCCTCCTGTACTCCCAGGCTGGTCAGCGCGGGCGTTCAGGGGGTGTATAGGTCCTTAAAGAGAGGCTTGAATTTGTCTAATGTTTGGTAAAAGTTCTGTGAGTAAACTAGCATAGTTTTTGGAAACGAGTAAACTAAGTGTAGCAAGTAAACATCTTAATAATTGTGTGTTACAGCGTATTACAGTGTGTATACCTACAAACAGCCTGAGAATCTTTATGGTAACCTAAAACCTGCAAGTTTTGCTAAGTTAAGTAGACATAGTTTATACTTAGAGATTGTGCTGTAAAGCACACGGTTCCAGTAATTATAAAATGTGTTCATAAATTTGTCAATCTAAAGAATGCTAGTGTAACAGTTTACAATAGCCTACTTCTCAGTGTTCACTGGAAATTAAAGTTCCTATTGGTTTTAAGTTCTAATTATAACTACTTGAAGTAATAAGGAAAACATTTCTGCATAAGAATATGTCTTTTGATAAAAGAAAGTAACCTTGCTCTAAAGTACAGCTGTTTATTTAAAGAGGGAAAACTATAAAAAGAAAGTTGTAGAAAGTTTATGGAAACATTATTGGTATGGTCATGCTATGTGAAATTAAAGCAAATCAATCTTGCTATCAAGTACATAGCAAAACTAGAATTTTTTCTGTTAACAGAACTAAGGTTTGTTAGTGTACCGTTAATGCTGAAAGATTGCAAAGGGTTTTCCTATTGTTTTATCAAAACAGTTTCTCATGCTTAAAGTCTCAGTGAGTTGCCTGAGTATTTAAGAAAATGAGATCTTACTATTAAAAGGACTATAAGCTTTGCTAACAACTGTTTAACCTTCTGTATTTGCCTTTAAAATCTTTTATTGTCATCCTGGTTAAATAGGTAAGTATTGTTTCATAGTGACATATGATTCTATTTAGGAAAGTGCCTTAAAAATTTTCTGACAGCTTCCCAAAATCAAATTCAAAAAGGTGCTTTTTACCTCTAGTTCACTCTGATATTTTCCAGAGGGCCCCTGGAACATGTGAGGGGAATTTTTTCTCCTCATCGGGGAAAATATTTGGCTAATTTGGCTTATTCATCTGATATATATTTACCTGGAAAGCACCATCAAAGGGAATGATGCTAAACTTTGTTACTGAATGTCTTATGTTACAGAAATATCCAAATTTTCTTATGTCACCTGTCTTATAGTAAGCTCTCATCAGATCTTTAACCGTTGTCATTTGTAGGTCTTTTGTCATATAAAGTCACTGTTTTATTACTCCTAAACTGGTAAAGAACTAGGTTTCAACAGAGCAAGTATTAGTTACGTAAGATTAAGTAAACTAAGGAAAAAAATTTTATGACTTTTCGTTTCAAATGTTGCTGATAAAGTGTTTTAAACTTTTACTCTTAAACGGACGACAGTTTAGTAAATGACAATACCTTTGTAAGCAGAATTGAAACGTTTATCTTTCTCTCTGCCTGATCCCTCCAGAATTTATAAAACTCTCAATGAGTATTTTTATTTTATTTTATGGCAGTATGTTTATTTTCATAAGTGCAAGAAGAATCTGCTTTCCTTATAACAAGATGAATTAAATACACTAGTTATAGTACCTAGGCTTTGACTGAAATGTCATACCTGAGAGACACATGTGAAACTGATATGAACAAGACAGCTTTAAGGAACTAAGGTTGACTTTACAGAGCCAATAAAGCACCTTGCAAGAACTGGCCTGGTACCTTGCTTACAGGGTTCCCAGCAGCCTTACCAGGTGAGTAAAGAGGGTCACTTCCTGGCAGGTGTAGGAATCTCAGGAATGTCTTGGGAACCTCAAGAAGAGAGGAATTCCCCTAAACCTACAGGTACTGCAGGCAAAACCTAATGGCAAGTCTGGCTTAGCTTTCTGGTCTTGAGGGGCCTTTAGAAGTCCAATCTGAAATTCCTTGTAAGAAGTTCCAGCCAAGCACATTTAAAAGAGCCTATGTAATCAATTGCTCTTCTTTCTGCACTTATGTAAATAATCAAGCCAAGTGTTAATTATTTTCTTAATCTGGTTACTTCTAATAAAAATGAGGGTGATTTTAGAGAAAAGTATTGTTTCAATAATGCAGCCTTTTCTATATTGAGCCCTAATACTAATCATTGGGACAAACTAGATCCAGAATTCTAGTTTCCCCAAAATATCTGGCTAAGAAAAGACACATGCATGCAAAGATGTTCCACATCACTAATCATCAGGGAAATGCAAATTAAAACCACAATGAGATATCGCCTCCCACCAGTAAGGATGGCCAGCATCAAAAGACTAAGAACAACAAATGCTGCCGAGGATGCAGAGAGAGGGGAACCCTCCCACACTGCTGGTGGGAATGTAAGCTAGTTTAACCATTGTGGAAAGCAATATGGAGGTTCCTCAAAAACTAAAAATAGAAATACCATTTGACCCAGGAATCCCACTCCTTGGAATTTACCCAAAGAATACAACTTCTCAGATTCAAAAAGAAATATGCACCCCCATGTTTATTGCAGCACTTTTTACAATAGCCAAGATATGGAAGCAACCTAAGTGTCCATCAGTAGATGAATGGATAAAGAAGAGGTGGTACATATACACAATGGAATACTATTCATCCATAAGAAAGAAACAAATCCTACCATTTGCAACAACGTGGATAGAGCTGGAGGACATTATGCTCAGTGAAATAAACCAGGTGGAGAAAGACAAGTGCCAAATTATTTCCCTCATTTGTGGAGTACAACAACAAAGGAAAACTGAAGGAACAAAATAGCAGCAGACTCAGAGACTCCAAGTAGGAATGAGTGGTTACCAAAGGGGAGGGGTGTAGGAGGATGGGTGGGGAGGGAGGGAGAAGGGGATTGAGGAGTATTATAGTTAGTACGCATGGTGTGGGGGATCACGGGGAAAACAGTGTAGCACAGAGAAGGCCAATAGTGAATCTGTGGCATCTTACTACACTGATGGACAGTGACTGCATTGGGGTCTGGGTGGGGACTTGATAATATGGGTAAATGTAGTAACCACATTGTTTTTTCATGTGAAACCTTCATCAGAGTGTATATCAATAATACCTTAATAAAAAATTAAAAAATATATATCTGGCTATGATTCTCCACGTTTTAGTTTTCTCCCATCATTTCAATCAGAATCTTACTGTTCTTAATCCTCATATTTAGCCATGCATTCTTTAAGCTCCTTGTCAAGTTTGTTCTTCCAAAAGGGAAAATCCAACTCCAGATGCTGCTACCTAACCTCATAACAGGACTTGTTCTATCTTGCCTAGAAGCCATGAAACTGCAAATAGTAATATAAATGGAACCTGGAATAGAAGTGCCCATCTTCTGAGGCCCTCTCTACTGACCAGTGACGGAGACCTAACTGCACCATTTACTGTGCCCCCTTCTCAGCATGAAGCAGCCAGAGAAGTCCTCGCCCCCTTTCCCTAGCAGCAGCTAGGGTCTTTATCTGTAGAGGGGGGAATAAGACAGGGACCCTGGATGTAGTCAGAGTAGGGTGAGGGCCACTGAAAAAAGCATGGCAGTATATTCACAGTCAGAGCAATGTAACTACATGCAAGGGAACCCCCCCACCAAAACTGTGTTAAATATTAAGTTCTATAGAGTCATTCTTCAGTGAGGTCAGTTAATACTCCCCAGATAAAGAAGAGTAGCACATTTTTTTATTATGCTAATCATATGTAATCATGTGTAAGATTCACTTTAGTATGCTAAAAGGCCCAGGCCTATGTGCTGTCTTTCATCCTTCAGAACTGATGGGGTGATTTGCAAACTGAGCAACTAATTTAGCATGCAGACCCAGCCATAAACAACATAGTAAAAGGCAGGAAGGATTCCACCTTAAAGATAAGATTGCATTCTAACACCCAGGAAGTTAAGAAGTAAGATTCTTAACTTTTTAGCAGACAGACAGTAACTCAGCCCACCTTGGGGGCTGGGCAGGCAGCCTTGTTTTATATGCTCCCAGACCAAGACACCCCCATCTCAAGGAGAAATCAGAGCAGGAAGTTTAGATTAATTCTAAATATTCAGGGACTACTTAACAACTCCACACCCCTAGGCCTTTTTTCACATTCCCAAAAATCCTCAACTGCCTTGTGGATAAAATGAGCGTTCCTGTGGCCAGGATTCTCACCTGGCCCTGATTGACTAGCTCACTGCACACCTGTGGGCACTATATGGCTGTTACTCTATATAAAGAGCTCTGCCCAGTGCCCTGGGCACAACACGGTGGCAGGGCTGCAAGGCTGTAGGAGAGCAGAGCAGAGGAGAGAAGCCCAGAGGACAGCTGTGGGATGACTATGCAGAGGCCCAGAAGACAGCTGTGCAGACAGAAGGGCCCAGAGGCAGAGACCGGCTTGCTGCATGCAGACTCTCTGAGTGAATGGGATTCTAGTGACTGACCTGCCACCTAGAAATAAAGTAAGATATAACCCTTTCACCCAAGAATGTTTTGCTGTCAATTTCTTTAGTCACATTGAATCCATAATGAACTTGCCCAGGGCTGAAACCCATCGGCAAGACATGCCTCTAAAACCCCTAGACAACACACCAACACAGGCTCTCTTGTCCCTCCTGGGGTGAGCCAGGAGCTCTGTCCTCTCACTGTATCTCTCAATAAAAGCCTCTGCCCTGACTCTCCTACCATGGGTAAGGAGAGTTTGCTAAGTTCATGCTTGGACTCCGCAAACAAGAACCCCGGCATCACTTGCAGTCTGGCACAGTGGTGAGTGGTTTGCTGTGTTGGTTCCCCTCCTTCATGTGTCTGTGTATGTAGTAGCTCTTGCATGTGTCTGCATGTGTGGTGTTGCGTGTGTGCTAGAGCACTGTGTGGCCTGGGACAGTGTTTGTGTCTCTGGGTGCCTGTGCACTAGAAGAGCACCCAAAACTGCCTAGCAGAGAAGTCAGGTGGGGAGAGTTTGGGGCAGGCTGCTGGGAAGATTGGCCTCAGCAGGGAAGCCCCTGGAGCATGAATAGTCAAAGGTGAGAGCACCCTTCCCACCCCTTTTCACATGGCAGGTTACCTTCAAATCAGACTTCACCTGTGACCCATCCTCCCTGCCTTGGAAAAGAAGCCATCTGCTAGTGGACTGTCCCTTCTTAGTGGGGAAGCCCAGTAAGTCAGGTTCACCCTCTTAATGACATTTTTGTTTTCCCTGCAAGGTCTCCACAGGAAGCAACTTCGTCTGTCTGAAGTCAATTCATGAAAGTTCTACTTAATCCATTTCTGCAAACGTGCTGTTCTCTACCTCCTGGGTTACACGAGGCAGGTAGGTGACTCTTTGTTGCACCCTTAGCAAACCACCATTCAATGTCCTCCTTCATGCCCTAGCATTACAGAGAGCACAGTTGTTCTCTGAAAAACCTCCATCCTCCTCTCCATGGTGGCTGCACCAACTTGCCATCTCACCAGCATTCTGTTGTCTCCATGTCCTTGCCAACACCTCTTATTTTTTTGTCTCTTGGATTTTGGACATTCTGACTGATGTGATGTGACATTTCATAGGGTTTAGACTTGATGAGTGTTATTGAACATCTTTTTATGTCTGTTGGCCTTCTGTATGTCTCCTTGGCAAAAATGTCTATGTAGTAGGTGAAGGGTGAGAAAATGAGTGAGAATATTTGATATCTTGATCTAGGCAATGGTTATGTGAGTGTGTACATATGTCAGAATTCATTGAGCTTTATGATTTGTGCATTTTATTGTATGTATTTTGGTATAAAGTTTTTCTAAGAGAAGAACAAAAATTGTTTGTGGTCCTTTGACAAGGGTCAGTGTTGGGGAGACACGCTGTTTATACTGGCACTCTGTGGAGGTGAACTCGGGCTGCTCTAATACACATGCATCTGTGGGTGTAGGAATGGGTAGTTTCTGTCGTGCATCAGTCTGAGCAGGCTACTTAGTGAAGTGGAGTGGTCATTCCTGATTGCTGATGCAACCCAATCTGGTATGTGCCATTAGAAAATTAATAAATAATGAAGTACAGTATAGGAGCTAAAATTTTGTTCCATGGTGCACTCAAAACAGAGGGTAGCCTTGGGACAGAGAAGGTGAGAAGGCCTGAAGCAACCATAACCCAGTGGCCCCTCACCTTGCCATTAGTTATAGACCCTGATGGGCACTGTGAAGTGCAGCCAGAGGGTCAGTTTCCTGGGATAAACATCAGGTAACATCAAGTTCATTCTCCCTCTAGTCTTATGGTTCCCAAGGCCTTAGCTTGAGTGCCTGCCACTGGCAAAGCACTAGCTCCTTTTATGTTTACTAACTTTATTCTTAATTATTAACTGAAGCAGTAATGTAATAATTAGTAGGAAAAAATGAAAATGTATGCAAGTACCGGTCAGTTGGTGTTAAATATTTGAATGGTGAATACTCTCATTTGTAATTTGAAAACCTTAAAAATCATATGTTCTGTTACTTTCCTAATGAGGTGATCTGTAAAGCATTACTTAACATTTCTCAGTGAGCATGGCTAGTTCATAGTTGGCTAAATGTTGTTAATATTGTGGTATTACTTTTATTGGCCAAATTTGAAGGTTCACCTTTGAGCTATCTTTTTTTATTAAGTTATTATTGATACACACTCTTTTGAAGGTTCCACATGAAAAAACAATGCGGTTACTACATTCACCCATGTTATCATGTCCCCCGCCCCCATACCCTATTGCAGTCACTAACCATCACTATAGTAAGATGCCACAGAATCACTATTAGCCTTCTCTGTGCTACACTGTCTTCCACATGATCTCCTCCCCACATCATATGTGCCAATCAAAACACCCCTCAATTCCCTTCTCCATCACTCCCCTCCCGCCTCTCCGAACCCCTCCCCTTTGGTAACTACTAGTTCCTTCTTGGAGTCTGTGAGTTGGTTGCTGTTTTGTTCCTTCAGTTTTCCTTCGTTGTTATACTCCACAAATGAGGGAAATCATTTGGTACTTGTCTTTCTCCACCTGGCTCATTTCACTGAGCATAATATCCTCCAGCTCCATCCTTGTTGTTGCAAATGGTAGGATTTGTTTCTTTCTTATGGCTGAATAGTATTCCATTGTGTATATGTACTACATCTTCTTTATCCACTCATCTACTGATGGGCACTTAGGTTGCTTCCATATCTTGGCTATTGTAAATAGTGCTGCAATAAACATAGGGGTGCATATGTCGTTTTGAATCTGAGAAATTACATTCTTGGGGTAAATTTCTAGGAGTGGATTAAAGATGGCGGCATGAGAGGAGAGACAGAGGCTTCCTCTAAAGCTGGATACGATCAGAAAATATACTTGGCACAACTAATCCTGAAAGAGCAACTGGAAAGAGGACAGCGCCAGACTGCACACACCTGGAGAAAAGAGCAGACCTCACCGAATGGGGTAATATACCAGAACCGTGCCCCAGCAGGATCGGAGCCCCTCCCCCGCCCCAGCTCACCGGCGGGAGAGAGAGAAATGGAGCAGGGAGGGAGTGGAATGCTTGGGACTGCTGAATACCTAGCTCCGGAGATCTGTGCTGGGAGCACAAACCTACATTTAATGGTGCTTTCATCAGACTCTTCTGATTACAGGGTTGGAAAGCTGGGACAGGCGGAGTTCTTGGGGAGACTGGGATTCCAACAGCTTGAGGAAAGCAGGGATCCATATCTGGCTGCTCTGGGACAAAAGCTTATACCTGTGTGCTCATCCCACTGGTTCAGGCAGTGGAGACAGGCACAGCAGCTGGGAGGTGGGGAACAGCTCTTTCCTCCCCTCAAGCACCAATACTGCTCCCCTGCGACCCCCAACATTGCTTCAGGGGCTGAGCAGCTCCAGAATAGAGCTTCTGGACACTAGAGGGCGCCATATACAAACATGAAATGCCAAAGAAACCTGATCCAGAGTAAAATTGTTAATACAACTCCCAAGAAAGATTTAAATGATATGGACCTCATGACTCTTCCTGAAAGGGAGTTCAAAAGAAAAATAATCAATATGCTAATGGAGGTATGGAAAGACATCCAAGAACTCAGGAATGAATTCAGGTCAGAGATCCAATCTTTGAAGAGCGCAATGGAGGGTATTAAAAGCAGGTTGGATACAGTGGAGGAGACAATAAATGAAATAGAAACTAGAGAAGAGGAATACAAAGAAGCTGAGGCACAGAAAGAAAAAAGGACCTCTAAGAATGAAAGAATATTGAGACAACTGTGTGACCAATCCAAGCGGAACAATATTCATATTATAGGGATACCAGGAGAAGAAGAGAGAGAGAAAGGGATAGAAAGTGTCTTTGAGGAGGTAGTTGCTGAAAACTTCCCCAATCTGGGAAGGACATAGTCTCTCAGGCCATGGAGATCCACAGATCTCCCACCACAAGGGACCCAAGGAAGACAACACCAAGACATATAGTAATTAAAATGGGGAAGATCAAGGATAAGGACAGACTGTTAAAAGGAGGTAGAGACAGAAATAAGATCACATACAAGGGAAAGCCTATCAGGCTGACATCAGACTTCTCAGCAGAAACCCTACAGGCCAGAAGGGAGTGGCATGATGTATTTAATGCCATGAAGCAGAAGGGCCTGGAACCAAGATTACTTTGTCTGGCAAGATTATCATTTAAATTTGAAGGAGGGATCAAGCAATTTCCAGATAAGCAATAGCTGAGAGAATTTACCTCCCACAACCGTCTCTACAGTCTATTTTGGAGGAACTGCTATAGATGGAAGTGTTCCTAAGGTGGAATAGCTGTCACCAGAGGTAATAAAACTACAGTAAAGAAAGTAGAACACCTAATTACTATGCAAATGCAAAATTAAGTTAACTATCTCAAAAGTCAATCAAGGGATAGACAGAAAGGACAGAATATGATACTAATATGTAAAGAATGGAGGAGGAAGAAAAAGGAGGAGAAACAGAAAAGAACCTTTAGACTGTGCTTGTAACAGCATACTAAGTGAGTCAAGTTAGATCTTAGATAGTAAGGAAATTAAACTTGAACCTTTGGTAACCATGAAACTAAAGCCTGCAATGGCAATAAGTACATACCTATTAATAATCACCCTAAATGTAAATGGACTGAATGCACAGATCAAAAGATATAGAGTCACTGAATGGATAAAAAACAAGACCCATCTATATGCTGCTTACAAGAGACTCACCTCCAACCCAAAGACATGCACAGACTAAAAGTCAAGGGATGAAAAAAGATATTTCATGCAAACAACTGGGAGAAAAAAAGCAAGTGTTGCAGTACTAGTATCAGACAAAATAGACTTCAAAACAAAGAAAGTAACAAGAGATAAAGAAGGACATTACATAATGATAAAGGGGTCAGTCCAACAAGAGGATATAACCATTACAAATATATATGCACCCAACACAGGAGCACCAGCATATGTGAAACAAATACTAACAGAACTAAAGGAGGAAATAGAATGCAATGCATTCATTTTAGGAGACCTCAACACACCATTCACCCCAAAGGACAGATGCACCAGACAGAAAATAAGTAAGGACACAGAGGCACTGAACAACACATTAGAACAGATGGACCTAATAGACATCTATACAACTCTACATCTAAAAGCAACAGGACACACATTCTTATCCAGTGCATGTGGAACATTCTCCAGAATAGACCACATACTAGGCCACAAAAAGAGCCTCAGTAAATTAAAAAAGATTGAAATTCTACCAACCAACTTTGAGACCACAAAGGTATAAAACTAGAACTAAACTGTACAAAGAAAGCAAAAAAGGCTCACAAACACATGGAGGCTTAACAACATGCTCCTAAATAATCAATGGATCAATGACTAATTAAAATAGAGATCAAGCAATATATGAAAACAAATGACAACAACAACACAAAGCCCCAACTTCTGTGGGACGCAGCAAAAGCAGTCTTTAAGAGGAAAGTATATAGCAATCCAGGCATATTTAAAAAAGGAAGAACAAACCCAATAAATAGTCTAACATCACAATTATTGAAATTGGAAAAAGAAGAACAAATGAGGCCTAAAGTCAGCAGAAGGAGGGACATAGTAAAGATCAGAGAAGAAATAAATAAAAAGCCTCGAGAAAAATAAAACAATGGGAAAAATCAATGAAACCAAGAGCTGGTTCTTTGAGAAAATAAACAAAATAGATAAGCCACTAGTCAGACTTGTTAATAGAAAAAGAGAATCAACACATATCAACAGAATCAGAAAAGAGAAAGGAAACATCATGACAGACCCCACAGAAGAAATACAAAGAATTATTAGAGACTACTATGAAAACGTATATGCTAACGAGCTGGAAAACCTAGGAGAAAAGGACAACTTCCTAGAAAAATACAACCTTCCAAGACTGACCAAGGAAGAAACACAAAATCTAAACAAACCAATTACCAGCAAAGAAATTGAAGCAGTAATCAAAAAACTACCCAAGAACAAAACCCCCGGGCCAGATGGAATTACCTCAGAATTTTATCAGACATACAGAGAAGATATAATACCCATTCTCCTTAAAGTTTTCCTAAAAATAAAAGAGGAGGGAATACTCCCAAACTCATTGTATGAAGCCACCATCACCCTAATACCAAAACCAGGCAAAGACCCCACCAAAAAAGAAAACTACAGACTAATATCCCTGATGAATGTAGATGCAAAAATACTCAACAAAATATTAGCAAACTGAATTAAGAAAATACATCAAAAGGATCATACACCACGACCAAGTGGGATTCATTGCAGGGATGCAAGGATGGTACAACATTCGAAAATGCATCAGCATCATCCACCACATAAACATAAAGGACAAAAACCACATCATCTTCATAGATGCTGAAAAAGCATTTGACAAAATTCAACATCCATTCATGATAAAAGCTCTCAGCAAAATAAGTATAGAGGGCAAGTACCTCAACATAATAAAGGACATATATGGTAAACCCACAGCCATCATCATACTAAACACTGAGAAGCTGGAAGCTTTTCCTCTGAGATTGGGAACAAGACCGGGATGCCCACTATCCCCACTGTTATTCAACATAGTACTAGAGATCCTAGCAATGGCAATTAGACAAAACAAAGAATACATGGAATCCAAATTGGTAAAGAAGTTAAACTGTCACTATTTTCAGATGACATGATATTGTATATAAAGAAACCCTAAAGACTCCACTCCAAAACTACTAGAACTGATATCAGAAAAGAGCAAAGTTGCAGAATATCAAATTAACACACAGAAATCTGTGGCTTTCCTAAGCACTAACAATGAAGTAATAAAAAGAGAAATCAGGGAAACAATTCTATTCATAATTGCATCAAAAAGAATAAAATACCTAGGAATAAACCTAACCAAGGAAGTGAAAGGCCTATACCCTGAAAACTATAAGACACTCTTAAGAGAAATTAAAGAGGTCACTAACAAATGGAAACTCATCCCATGCTCTTGGCTAGGAAGAATTAATATCGTCAAAATGGCCATCCTGCCCAAAGCAATATACAGATTTGATGCAATCCCTATCAAATTACTAACAGCATTCTTCAACAAACTGGAACAAATAGTTCAAAAATTCATATGGAAACACCAAAGACCCCGAATAGCCAAAGCAATCCTGAGAAGGAAGAATAAAGTGGGGGGATCTCGCTCCCCAACTTCACGCTCTACTACAAAGCAACAGTAACCAAGACAGTTTGGTACTGGCACAAGAACAGAGCCACAGACCAGTGGAACAGAATCAGGACTCCAGACATTAACCCAGACATATATGGTCAATTAATATTCTATAAAGGAGCCATGGACATACAATGGGGAAATGACAGTCTCTTCAACAGATGGTGCTGGCAAAACTGGACAGCTACATGTAAGAGAATGAAACTGGATCACTGTCTAACCCCATACACAATAGTAAATTCAAAATGGATCAAAGAACTGAATGTAAGTCATGAAACCATAAAACTCTTAGAAAAAAACATAGGCAAAACTCTCTTGCACATAAACATGAGTGACTTCTTCATGAACATATCTCCCCAGGCAAGGGAAACAAAAGCAAAAGTGAACAAGTGGGGCTATATCAAGCTGAAAAGCTTCTGTACAGCAAATGACACCATCAATAGATCAAAAAGGTACCCTACAGTATGGGAGAATATATTCATAAATGACAGATCCAATAAAGGGTTGACATCCAAAATATATAAAGAGCTCATGCACCTCAACAAACAAAAAGCAAATAATCCAATTAAAAAATGGGCAGAGGAGCTGAACAGACAGTTCTCCAAAGAAGAAATTCAGATGGCCAACAGACACATGAAAAGATGCTCCACATCACTAGTTGTCAGAGAAATGCAAATTAAATCCACAATGAGATATCACCTCACACCAATAAGGATCACCACCATCCAAAAGACAAACAACAACAAATGTTGGTGAGGTTATGGAGAAAGGGGAACCCTTCTACACTGCTGGTGGGAATGTAAACTAGTTCAACCATTGTGGAAAGCAGTATGGTGGTTCCTCAAAAAGCTCAAAATAGAAATACCATTTGACCCAGGAATTCCACTTCTAGGAATTTACCCTAAGAATGCAGCATCCCAGTTTGAAAAAGACAGATGCACCCCTATGTTTATCACAGCAGTATTTACAATAGCCAAGAAATGGAAGCAACCTAAGTGTCCATCAGTAGATCAATGGATAAAGAAGATGTGGTACATATACACAGTGCAATATTATTCAGCCATAAGAAGAAAACAAATCCTACCATTTGCAACAACATGGATGGAGCTAGAGGGTATTATGCTCAGTGAAATAAGCCATGCAGAGAGAGACAAGTACCAAATGATTTCACTCATATGTGGAGTTTTAGAACAAAGAAAAACTGAAGGAACAAAACAGCAGAAACACAGAACCCAAGAATGGACTAACAATTACCAAAGGGAAAGGGACTGGGACGGATGGGTGGGAAGGGAGGGATAAGGGCTGGGAAAAAGAAAGGGGGCCTTAAGATTAGCATGTATAATGTGTGTGGGGGCATGGGGAGGGCTGTGCAACACAGAGATGACAAGTAGTGATTGTACAGCATCTTACTATGCTAATGGACAGTGCCTGTAATGGGGTTTGTGGGAGGGACTTGGTGAAGGGGGAAGTCTAGTAAACATAGTGTTCTTCATGTAATCGTAGATTAATGATAAGAAAATCAATCAATCAATTAAGTAATTAATTTTAAAAAAAGAATGTTCATACTCCAAAATCAAATTTTCAAGTAAAAATAAAATTTGGAACCAAGGTCAATAGCATGTAATGTATCAGTGTCCTAATTGCACATTCAGATATTGGAAGTCTAATAAATATTTACCATTAGCAAAAACAAAACAAAAACAAAAACAAAAATTCCTAGGAGTGGAATTCCTGGGTCAAATGGTATTTCTATTTTTAGTTTTTTGAGGAACCTCCATATTGCTTTCCACCATTGTTGAACTAGCTTACATTCCCACAAGCAGTGAGGAGGGTTCCCCTTTCTCTGCATCCTTGCCAGCATTTGTTGTTCCTAGTTTTTTCTGTGTTGGCCATCCTAACTGGTATAAGGTGATATCTCATTGTGGTTTTAACTTGCATTTCCCTGATAATTAGTGATGTGGAGTATCTTTGCACGTTGCCATGTGAATTTCTTCTTTGGAGAAGTGTCTGTTCATATCCTTCACCCATTTTTTTAATAGGGGTATTTGCTTTTTGGGTGTTAAGGCATGTGAGTTCTTTATACATTTTTTATGTTAACCCCTTGTTGTATATTCATTTACAAATATATTCTCCCATACTGTAGGACGCCTTTTTGTTCTGCTGTTGGTGTCCTTTGCTGTACAGAAGCTTTTTAGCATGATATAGTCCCATTTGTTCATTTTTTATTTTGTTTTCCTTGCCCCAGGAGATGCATTCAGGAAAAAGTTGCTCATGTTTATATTCAAGAGATAATTGCCTATGTTTTCTTCTAAGAGTTTCATGATTTACATTCAGGTCTTTAATCCATTTTGAGTTTACTTTTGTGTATGAGGTTTGACAATACTCCAGTTTCATTCTCTTGCATGTAGCTGTCCAGTTTTGCCAACACCAGTTGTTGAAGAGGCTGTCATTTCCCCATTGTATGTCCATTGCTCCTTTATCATATATTAATTGACCATATATGCTTTGGTTTATATCTGGGCTCTCTAGTCTGTTCCATTGGTCTATGGGTCTGTTCTTGTCTTGATTACTGTGGCTTTGTAGTAGAGCTTGAAATGGTGGAACATAATCCCCCCAGTTTATTCTTCCTTCTCAGGATTGCTTTGGCTATTCAGGGTGTTTTGTGGTTCCATATGAATTTTAGAACTATTTGCTCTAGTTTGTTGAAGAATGCTGTTG
This sequence comes from Manis javanica, assembly GCF_040802235.1. Classification (NCBI taxonomy): domain Eukaryota; kingdom Metazoa; phylum Chordata; class Mammalia; order Pholidota; family Manidae; genus Manis; species Manis javanica. The sequence goes on from NC_133162.1 coordinate 70,313,897, forward strand.
GTATTTTTATAGGGATTGCATTGAATCTGTAGATTGCTTTAGGCAGGATGGCCATTTTGACATGAATTCTTCCTAGCCAAGAGCATGGGATGAATTTCCATTTATTAGTATCCTTTTTTATTTCTCTTAAGAGTGTCTTGTAGTTTTCATGGTATAGGCCTTTCACTTCCTTGGTTAGGTTTATTCCTAGGTATTTTATTCTTTTTGATGCAATTGTGAATGGAATTGTTTTCCTGATCTCTGTTTCTGCTAGTTCATCATTATTGTGTAGGAATGCAACAGATTTCTGTGTATTAATTTTGTATCCTGCAAGTTTGTTGAATTTAAATATTAGTTCTAGTAGTTTTAGATTGGATTTTTTAGCAATTTTTTATGTACAATATCATGTCATCTGCAAACAGGGACAGTATAACTCGTTCTTTACCAATATGGATGCCTTTTATTTCCTTGTGTTGTCTGATTGTCATGTGTGCAGTTTTCTTGACTCTTTCCTTCCTGTCCACAACTTTTCAGAGCTTTCCTGAGTTTCACTTGTCTGTTCCTCATTATTTCGAATTTGATTTTCCTTCTCCATTTGTTGTTCATTTATAATTCCTGTATTTCGGAGGTTAACCGTAGTTATTGGACTTCTGCAAAAAGCCAGGCTTGGTGTTGGTGCATTCTGTAATCACCTGTAATCCTTATAATGGTCTTGACCTAAAGTTGTTCATCCTTATTTTCCTGATGAGAAAAGTGTCAACCTATCATGGTCAGGATGCTAAAATAATGAAGTACCAAAGAAATGCAACTCATGGCACACAGATTTGCAACCGAAATATTGTTCACTTGGTGATAGGGAAATATTTACAAGGAAAGCACTTTATTCCAGGTGGCTCCCTTCTCTTCTATAGTTAGCAAAGATAGCAGAATCCGTTTTCCCCCTCTCCTTCACTCCGCGCTCTGACAGGCACTTACTCCCTAAACTCACTCCCTTACCTCACTCCCTAAACTCACTCCCCCTTCCTTGCTTGCTCATTTGCTGTGCATGTAGAAATGTTGCAGATATGGAAGCAGAAAGATATATATTGCTCCCCTTGCCTTTGTTCAGGGCTCAGACCTTGGGAGACTACTCCCCTCTGAGCCCACCCATATAAAATAAAACCTCAACACTCCAAGACCTCCAAGTGCCATTTAGTTCTTCCATCTGTAATCCAGTCCAGGTTTTTCAGGTTTTTTCCATAACATAGGAAGCAGATGTCAGGGGTTCTTAGAGATGGAAAGTCCATGCTTGTATACATGGTTTACAAAGACTCTTGACTGACTTAAGTGGCAGAAAACTCTCTTGGCTGAACACAGTTGGATTCTAAGGCCCTGACTCAATCCACAGGCCCCTCCTGGAGCATGGTGCAGGTGTTGGGGTAGAGTCCTTGGCACATGTGGGGTTTGTCTAATTTCAAACATCCCAGGTTGCACCCAGTGGAGACGTGTGTGAGGTTCACCTCCGTAATGACTTCCCACTCCGTTTAGAAACCCTTGATATCAGTGACTCCATTGTTCATAGTGCCTTTCACAGAACCAAGTGTCAGGAGCTCCCTGAAGTTATCTGAGGCTCCAAATACATGTGTGTGTTTTATTTTGGTTCTCCCACTTTTCTCGGTTGATGGTATTTCACATCCATCTGACTATAGCAGGAAAGGGGATTATTAGAAATCTGTCTTTTTCCTCACCTCTTGCCATACAGAATTCCATATGTCAGAGTAGGTTTTGGCAACTTAAGCTGGCATAGGGGTCACTCTCCTTGAGTCACTTGAGTTTGGTCTGAATCATTGCTCCTCTTGATTTTTTTAAGATGGTGGATTGGATTGAAGTCGCGTACTCCAATATCTTCTGTTACTGCTTTAAGAGCTAAGAACTGACCTCTTTTTAAGTGCATTCTGTTTTAATAGCAGTATTGTTGTTACATGGAATATTATATTAGTTTGAGGAGTTCAGTGTTATTTGCAATTATACACATGACAAAATGTTCCCCACAGCAAGCATAGGCCATATATGCCATCCTGCAATGTGACTCAATATTTTTGAGTCTATTCCCTATGCTGTACTTTCATCTACATGGCATTTATTTTCTAGTACCAGGTGTGCACCTCTATCTGTTTCACCTATTTCACCTATCCCCCAACCCATCCCCAATGGCAAACACCAGTTTCTACTCTTTATTTATGAGTCTGTTTCAGTTTTGTTTACTTGTTCACTTGTTTTAAGTTTCAAGATGCCTCTTATAAAAAGGAAAATCAGTGACCACACCTCCATCTTCATGGGCCCACCTGATGTCCACCCCTACAGCCAATCTGAGTCCTCCTTGCCTCCACCGACAGAAAGCAACTAAAACCCCTAACCGGGTGCCCTTCCTATCCTAATCTTCACCCTCCCGACAGTCAGCAAGCAGGGGGACCCAAATAACACACCGTTCCTCACAAGCAGGAAGCAGCCAGAGCGGTTGTTGCCCCTCACCCCAATGATTTGGGTCCCAACTGCTTGAGGGAGGAAGGAAAATAGATATGAGCTGGGTGGAAAGAGAAAGGCCAGGAAAGTCCACTGAAAAGACCCAGAGTTAATCAATTAAAGCTCAAAAAGCCAGGAGCAACTTGGCCTGGAATGTTTGAATATTCCAAATAAAGGAGGGTACCTCAGCATAGCCCATGTCTTTATTATATATTAATTATACAGGCCCAGCTAATTTTTTTACCTTTACCTATATGCTGGCCTCTTTTCTCCTTCTGGCCCTAATTAAGTAGTTTGTAACCTCGGCAACTAATTTAGCATGCAGGCCCAGCCATAAACAACATAGTAAAAGGCAGGAAGGATTCTATCTTAAAGATTGTATTTTAATACCCAGGAAGTTCAAAATGTAAGATTCTTAACTTACTCTTTGGCAAACAGACAATAACTCAGCCCACCTTGGGGGCTGGGCAGGCAGCCTGTCTGATATGCTCCCAGACCAGGACTGCCAGAGAAATCAGAGCAGGAAGTTCCTTGTGTTAAGTGAATTCTAAGTATTAAAAGACCACTTAACAGGTCTGCACCACCAGGCCTTAGATACATCCCTGAAGAATCCTTAGGGGGAACCCCCAATCTTTCGGGGCACTCCTTTCTTTGAGGTCACCCACACATTCTAAGTGTGTAACCTTTTAATCTTAAACTTTCTCTCCAACCTTTCAGGGTGCCTCTCCTTGCTGAGGTGTTGCCTGCTGCACTTTTTCTCTCTTTAAGCAACTTTAAATAAAAATTTTAATCTGCTTCAAAAAAAAAAAAAAAGAAAAATCATATGAAATTTGTCTTATCTGACTTATTTCAAATAGTATAATACCATACCCTCTAGGTGTGTCCATGTAGGCACAAATGGCAAAATTTCATCCATTTTAAGGCTAGGTAATATTCCATCATATGTACTTGTGTGTGTGTATAATGTCTACACACACATATATGTATGTATATCACATATCCTTTATCCATTCCTCTGCTGATGGACACTTAGGTTTGTTCTGTATTTCTTGGGTTATGTGATGGTGGGTAAAATTGCAACATTTCCAGAATATCTCACCTGGCTTTAGTGCATTTGCATCATTCCTCAGGGGTGGAGAGAAGTTTATCTCCATATCAGTGGGTAATTACCTGAGCAAGGAGGGCTTATCTGTGCCCAAGAGGTGAGGGGAGGACTGGTTTTTGGCTTCTGCTGGAGCATGAAAGAGAGAAATGGCCCCAGACTGCAGTTTGTGAGCAATAAATGGGTTTTAAACTTTATTTCTCCCTTTGATTGATTTGGGTTTTTAGAGGTATTTTGTACCAGGATTTCCTCTCCCCTAATACTGGTTTTCTGTTTTTAATACTGTGAGGAACTGTGCTCTTTTCCATAGTTGGCTGGACCATTTTCCATTCCCATTCACAGTGCACCACAAACTTACCCTTTTCTCCACATCCTCACCAACACTTGGTATTTCTTGTGTTTTGGACAGAAGCCATTTGGCTGGTATGAGGTGATGTCTCACTGTGGTTTTGATGTGCGTTTCCCTGATAACGAGCAATGTTGAGCACCTTTTCATGTGTCCCTTGGCCATCTGGGTGCCTTCCTTGGAACATTGTTCAAGCCTTTTGCCCATGTAATTGGTTTATGTGTTTTTTTGGTGGTGGTCTATTAACTCTTTCTGTGGTTTGGAAATTAACCCTCCTCATTGGATATATCATTTGCAAACATACTGTCCCATTCAGTAGGTTGACTCTTTCTTTTGTTGATGGTCTCCTTCACTGAGTCCATGAGTATATTCCTCATGGATAAGAATTCTTCTTGGAGTTTTCCCTTTTTAGGTCTTATATTTAAGTCTTTGATCCACTTTGAGTTTATACAGTGTGATACAGTGGTCCAGTTTAATTTTTTTTGCATGTAGCTGTTTAATTTACCTAATGCCAGTAATTCCCCATCATATATTCTTGCCTCCTTTGTCATAGACTGATGGACCATGTAAACACAGTTTTGTTTGTTCTCTCTGATTTTTTTCTGTGGCTTTGTCTGTTTTTGTGCTGGGAGCATACTGTTTTGCTTTCTGTAGCTTTGTGGTTTAATTTGAAAGCTAGGAGTGTGATGAGTCCAGCTTTGTTGTTTTTGTTCAGATTGCTTTGCCCATTCTGGGCCATCTGTAGTTCCATACAAATATTTGGATTATTTGTTCTAGTTCTGTGGAAAGCTCCATGGATATTTTGATAGGGACAGGACTGAACATGTAGATTGCTTTGGGTAGTGTGGGGAAAATGGAACTTTCTGACCAGGATTCCCACCTGGCCATTGTATATACATACAAGAGCCTGTTTACTTTACGAAGAGCATTTGTATGTTTAGTTTTGCACATTTAAGGGATGTTCACCAGTGACAGAGCAGATTGTCAGTCATGGGAGTGCTGGCACTGTGGAGGGGTGGAGAGGAAGCACCCATTCTCTCCTTCCCTCAGTTTCTGGTACATAATTGGTCATGTGTCTTCAGGTCACCAGGGAACCACAAAAAGAGTTCCTTGGATTGTGAGTGGTGGTGGAGGAGAGCGAGGGCCACTGCTGGGGGACAGCAGAGAGAGCACTGTGGAGTCCTGGTACCCCTTGAGGATTAATCCTATGCTGGGACACAGACCTGTAGCTGTCCTGGAGGCTGCATTTGAGCCAATGCTGTGTACTGAGTTGTTTGTGACCGCCATGGGAATAAATATGGTAACCCCTCAATCCCCAAATTCTTGCCCTTGCCTTATTCAGTCTGACTGAACTCAGAGAGAACTTGTCCTGGGCAGAGCACCCCCTCCTCCTAGAGCTACAGGTAGTTTTAACAATACTACTCATTTTTTAAATGTTAATGTCAACCATTTTAAGTCTTCCATTCCATGAGCATAAGATACTTTTCATTAACTTGTATCACCTTCAGGTTCTTTCCCCAGTATCTTAACATTTCCAGACTACAGGTCTTTCACCACCACAGTGAAACATCTTCCAGTTTTCTTATTCTTTTGCTACAATTGCAAGTGGGATTGTTTTCTAACATTCTCTTTCTGCAAATTTGTTTTAATTAATTAATTAATTACTTTTATATTGGTATCATTAATCTAAAATTACACGAAGAACATTATGTTCACTAGACTCCCCCCATCACCAAGTTCCCCCCACATACCCCATTACAGTCACTGTCCATCAGCATAGTAAGATGTTGTAGAATCACTACTTGTCTTCTCTGTGTTGTACAGCCCTCCCTGTGCTGCCCCCCCGCCACATTATACATGTTCATCCTAATGCCCCCTTTCTTTCTCCCCCTTTATCCCTCCCTTCCCACCCCTCCTTCCCAGTCCCTTTCCCTTTGGTAACTGTTAGTCCATTCTTGGATTCCGTGAGTTTTCTGCTGTTTTGCTCCTTCAGTTTTTTCTTTGTTCTTATACACCACACATGAGTGAAATCATTTGGTACTTGTCTTATTCCACCTGGCTGATTTCACTGAGCATAATACCCTCTAGCTCCATCCATGTTGTTGCAAATGGAAGGATTTGTTTACTTCTTATGGCTGAATAATATTCCATTGTGTATATGTACCACATTTTCTTTATCCACTCATCCACTGATGGACACTTAAGTTGCTTCTATTTCTTAGTTATTGTGAATAGTGCTGTGATAAACATAGGGGTGCATCTGTCTTTTTCAAACTGGGCTGCTGCATTTTAGGGTAAATTCTTAGGAGTGGAATTCCTGGGTCAAATGGTATTTCTATTTTCAGTTTTTTGAGGAACCTCCACACAGCTTTCCACAATGGTTGAACTAATTTACATTCCCACCAGCAGTGTAGGAGGGTTCCCCTTTCTCCACAGCCTCACCAACATTTGTTGTTGTTCGTCTTTTGGATGGTGATGATCCTTACTGGTGTGAGGTGATATCTCATTGTGGTTTTAATTTGCATTTCTCTGATGACTAGTGACATGGAGCATTTTTCATGTGTCTGTTGGCCATCTGAATTTCTTTGGAGAGCTGTCTGTTCAGCTCCTCTGATCATTATTTCACTGGATTATTTGGTTTTTGTTTGTTGAGGTACATGAGCTCTTTATGTATTTTGGATGTATCTGTCATATATGAATATATTCTCCTACACTGTAGGATGCCTTTTTGTTCTGTTGGTGGTGTCCTTTGCTGTACAGAAGCTTTTTAGTTTGATGTAGTCCCACTTGTTCATTTTTCCTTTTATTTCCCTTGCCTGGGGAGATATGTTCATGAACAAGTTGCTCATGTTTATGTCCAAGAGATTTTTGCCTATGTTTTTTTTCTAAGAGTTTTATGGTTTCATGACTTACATACAGGTCTTTGATCCATCTCGAATTTACTTTTGTGTATGGGGTTAGACAATAATCCAGTTTCATTCGCTTATGTGTAGCTGTCCAGTTTTGCCAACATCAGCTGTTGAAGAGGCTGTCATTTCCCCATTGTTTGTCCATGGCTCCTTTATCATATATTAATTGACCATATATGGTTGGGTTAATATTTGAACTCTCTATTCTGTTACACTGGTCTGTGGGTCTGTTCTTGTGCCAGTACCAAATTGTGTTGATTACTGTTGCTTTGTAGTAGAGCTTGAAGTTGGGTAGTGAGATCCCCTCTGCTTTATTCTTCCTTCTCAGGATTACTTTGGTTATTCATGGTCTTTTGTGGTTCTATATGAATTTTAAAACTATTTGTTCCAGTTTGTTGAAGAATACTGTTGGTATTTTGATAGGCATTGGATTGAATCTGTAGATTGCTTTAGGCAGGATGGCCATTTTGACAATATTAATTCTTCCTAACCAAGAGCATGGGATGAGTTTCCATTTGTTAGTGTCCTCTTTAATTTCTCTTAAGAGTGTCTTATAGTTTTGAGGGTATAGGCCTTTCACTTCCTTGGTTAGGTTTATTCCTAGGTAATTTATTCTTTTTGATGCAATTGTGAATGGAATTGTTTTCTTGAATTCTCTTTCTGCTAGTTCATTGTTGGTGTATAGGAAAGCAGCAGATTTCTGTGTATTGATTTTGTGTCCTGCAACTTTGCTGAATTTAGATATTAGTTCTAGTAGTTTTGGAGTGGAGTCTTTAGGGTTTTTCATGTACAATGTTATGTCATCTGCAATTAGGGACTGTTTGACTCCTTCTTTGCCAATCCAGATGCCTTGTATTTCTTTGTTTTGTCTGATTGCCATGACCAGGACCTCCAGAACTATGTTGAATAACAGTGGGGAGAGTGGGCATCCCTGTCTTGTTCCTGATCTTAGAGGAAAAGCTTTCAGCTTTTCGCTGTTAGGTATGATGTGTGGCTGTGGTTTTGTCATATATGGCCTTTATTATGTTGAGATACTTGCCCTGTATACCCATTTTGTTGAGAGTTTTTATCATGAATGGATGTTGAATTTTGTCGAGTGTTTTTTCAGCATCTATGGAGATGATCATGTGGTTTTTGTCCTTCTTTTTGTTGATGTGGTGGATGATGTTGATGGATTTTCGAATGTTGTACCATCCTTGCATCCCTGAGATGAATCCCACTTGATCATGGTGTATGATCTTCTTGATGTATTTTTGAATTCGGTTTGCTAATATTTTGTTCAAGTATTTTTGCATCTATGTTCTTCAAGGATATTGCTCTGTAATTTTATTTTTTTGTGGGGTCCTGCATGGTTTTGGTATTAGAGTGATACTGACTTCATAGAATGAGTTTGGAAGTATTCCCTCCTCTTATATTTTTTGGAAAACTTTAAAGAGAATGGGTATTATGTCTTCTTTATTTTTCTTATAAAATTCAGCACTGACTCCATCTGGTCCAGGGGTTTGGTCTTGGGTAGTTTTTTTTTTTTTTTCAGCTTCAACATTTTTTTTTTTTTGAGAGGGCATCTCTCATATTTATTGATCAAATGGTTGTTAACAACAATAAAATTCTGTATAGGGGGGTCAATGCTCAATGCACAATCATTAATCCATCTCAAGCCTAGTTCTCATCAGTCTCCAATCTTCTGAAGCATAATGAACAAGTTCTTACATAGTGAATGAATTCTTACATAGTGAATAAGTTCTTACATGGTGAACAGTACAAGGGCATTCATCACAGAAACTTCCGGTTCTGATCACGCATTATGAACTATAAACCATCAGGTCAAATATGAATATTTGTTTGATTTTTATACTTGATTTATATGTGGATCCCACATTTCTCCCTTTATTATTATTATTATTTTTATTTTTAATACACTGCTGAAGTGGTAGGTAGATGCAAGATAAAGGTAGAAAACATAGTTTAGTGTTGTAAGAGAGCAATTGTAGATGATCAGGTGTGTGCCTGTAGACTATGTGTTAATCTGAGCTAGACAAGGGCAATAAAACATCCATGGATGCAGAAGCTTTCTCTCAACACAGGGGGTGGGTGATGTTCTAAGCTTCACCACTGTTGTTCCCCAATTTCTCACCTGATGGCCCCCCTGCAACTGTGCCTGTCTTAGGTTGTTCCCCCCTTGAGGAATCTTACCCGTCTCTGGCTAACCAGTCATCTTCCAGGGCCATACAGGGAAATTTAAAGTTGGTAAGTGAGAGAGAAGCCATATTGTTTGAAAAGGTTGGCTTTTTACTTCTTTACAGATTTATGCTCTGTGGCTTCTATGCCCAGCACTTGTGTCGAGGTATCTTTACCACCTGGAGGAATTATGTTACTCAGTAAATTCGATATGAGGCACGAATTCTATTTAAGGGTTGTAATTAGGAAGGAAGAAGAAAAGCTATAGAGGTAGCATATGGAAGAAAACATGGGAGGATTAATTATTTCTTTGACATATCTTCTTGTAGAGTACCTTAAGTATGTATAGGTTTTAAACTACTAACTAACTTGCGCACACATATTAACAAAATACAGTGACATAAACAAAGCAAATCTATAATTACCATCCATCTCCAGTGAAGCCAAGAAAACCATTTAGGCCCCTAGGCATTTGTGAAAATTAGTCTATGATATGATGGATATTGTCCAACTGTACTTGAACAGTCTGAGAGAAATCAGACAAATTAAAGCAACCCATTTCTGGGATCTGTTCACATCCCATATGTTCTTTTAACCGTAGATAGTCTATAGTCATAAGATTTTGGAGTGCTACAACTTGCACCCCTCCCAATTCCTGATTGTGTTCCAACAGTACAGATCTGGTCAAATTCGTTGTCTCACTGTATGCACATGTCAGCCTAGACATCTCCCTCCTCATTCCAATGGCAAGTCCAGGAAACGGTGGGGTGGACGCAGCCACAACCGCAGCATCACCCGGATCCCTGTGGAGGCTTTTTGATGATCGTCCCCTGGCATGAGTCCTCCAGAGAGTGCTGATGCCGGAAGCTCCTCCTCATATCATATCTTAGTTCATTTCTGGGTAGCGAAGCTAGGCCTTGATCTTCTGCATAGAAACAAACAGACCCTTTGCCCACACTTTGACATGCCCTCTATACCACTGTGTAGAAGTCATTGGAGGTCAGCACACAGGAACTGCTTTTTTTAAATTTAATTTAATTTATTTTTATTTTTATTTTTATTAAGAGAAAGGAATATTATCAGAAAAGAGTACCTCCATAGCTGATCATCTGACACCCTTTAAGTGATCAACATTAAGGATATTTAAAGCATGCGTTAATCTTTGATTTACCAATTGTTTTATCCTATCAAGGAGTAATCACCTTTTCTTTCTTTCTTTTTTTTTTTTAATCTTTAATCTACACTTACATGAAGAATACTATTTTACTATGCTCTCCCCTATATCAGGTCCCCCCTAAAAACCACCTTACGGTCACTGTCCATCAGCATAGCAAAATGTAGAATCACTACTTGTCCTCTCTGTGTTGTAGAGCCCTCTCTCCCCTTTCTCCCGCCCACCCCATGGTAGTTTTTTGATTAATGATTCAATTTCTTTGCTGGTAACTGGTCTGTTTAGATTTTCTATTTCTTCCCTGGTCAGTCTTGGAAGGTTGTATTTTTCTAGGAAGTTCATTTCTCCTAGGTTTTCCAGCTTTTTAGCATATAGATTTTCATAGTATTCTCCAATAATTTTTTGTATTTCTGTGTGGTCCGTCATGATTTTTCCTTTCCCATTTCTGCCTCTGTTGATGTGTGTAGATTCTCTTTTTATCTTAGTAAGTCTGGCTAGTGGCTTATCTTGTTTATTTTCTCAAAGAACCAGCTCTTGGTTTCATTGATTTTTTTTCTATTGTTTTATTCTTCTCGATTTTATTTCTTCTCTGATCTTTATTATGTCCCTCCTTCTGCTGACTTTAGGCCTCATTTTTTCTTCTTTTTCCAGTTTCCATAATTGTGACTTTTGACTATTCATTTGGGATTTTTCTTCCTTCTTTAAATATGCCTGGATTGCTATATACTTTCCTCTTAGAACTGCCTTCTCTGCGTGCCACAGAAGTTGGGGCTTTGTGCTGTGGGGACCCGCTAGCAGGTTTTACTGTTCTGTTTCCCTAGTATCCAGCACACCATACACTGTGTGTCTGCACTCCCACTGCAGATGACTAGGGCTGGGTATTTAGCAGTCCTGGGCTTCCACTCCCTCCCTGCTCTGACTCCTTTTGTCCTGTTGGGGAGCTTGGGTGGGTGTAGCACTTGGGTCACACCAAGCCGTGGCTTGTGTCTTACCCCCTTGGTGAGATGCTGAGTTCTCACAGATGTAGACATAGCCTGACTGTTGTACTGTATCCTCTGGTCTCTCTTTTAGGCATTGTTGTATTTGTTGTATTTTCAAAAATATATTATTTTGGGAAGAGATTTCCACTGCCCTACGCATGCCACCATTTTGGCTCCCTTCAAGAACTGCAAATTTGTTTATTTTTATATATTTTATATATTTTTATATATTTTATATATTTCTGTATATTCATTTTGTATCCTGCAGTTTTACTGAATTTATTGTTTTTAATCATTTTTGTTAGAATCATTTGTTAGAATCATTTGTTAGAGTGTCATGCCATCTGCAAATGACAATTTTACTTTCTCCTTACCAGTTTGGGAGACTTTTTTTCTTTTTCTTGTCTGATTTCTTTTTCTTTCTTGATTGTTGTGGCTGGAACTTGTAGTACTGTGTTGAAGAAGTGTTGAGAGTGGACACCCTTGTTTTGTTCCTGATCCTATAGGAAACATTTTCTGCTTTTCACCATGGAGTATGATTTTGGCTGTGGGTTAGTCCTTTGAGTCATGTTCCCTCTCAACCCACTTTGTTTTTAGAGATATTTATTATGAATTGATGTTGAGTTTTGCCCAATGCTTTTTTCTGCATGTTTCAAGATGATCATAGTTTTCATCCTTCCTTTTGTAATGTGATATATCTCACTGAATGATTTGTTGATGCTCATCCATCCTTACTTCCTTGGAAAACATCCCACCTGGTCACGGTCGGTGATCCTTTCAATGCATTTTGAACTGAGTCTGCTCATGTTTTGTTGAGTATTGTTGCATCTATCTTCATCAGGGCTATTGGGCTATAATTTTTCCATTTTTCTGGTGTTTTCTTTTTCTTGGTTTTTATATCAGTGTAATGCTGGCCTTGTAGAATTAATTTGGAAGTGTTTTATTCCTCTTTTAATTTGGAATATTTTGAGTATACATATCAGCCCTTTTCTATACATGTTTCATACAATTGAGCTATGAAGTCATTTGGTGGTGGACTTTTATGTTGGGAGTTTTTTTTAAATTACCAATTAATTTTTCTTATGAATAATCAATCTGTTCAGGTTTTCTACTTCATCCTACTTCAGTCTTGGGAGAGTGTTGGTTTGTAGGAATCTATCCATTTCTTGAGGTTGCCCAATTTATTGGCATATAATTTTTCCTAGTAATGTCTTTTAAACCGTTGTACTTATGTTGTTTATATTTTAATGTCATCTCTTTCAGCACTAATTGTGTTTGAGTGTTCTTTTTCTAATGAGTCTTACTAGAAGTTTAGCATTTTTGTCTCTCTAGAGAAGCAACTTTTTAATATTTTTGTAATACTACACATCATTTAATTCTGGTCCTGTCTTTATTATTTTCTTCCTTCTCACTTGGGTCTTTGTTCTTTTTCTACTGCCTTTAGGGGTGATTTTAGATAGCCTATTTGAAATTTTTCTTGTTTCAGGAGGTATTCCTGTATTGCTAGAAATTTCTCTCTCAGAAGTACTTTTGCTGTGTCCTAAAGATTTTCATCTGTTCTTTTTCTATCTTTATTCAGTTTTCAAGTATTTTTGGTTTTCTTCTTCAATGCACCTGTTGCCCATTGGTTGTTTAGTATCCTATTGTTTAGCCTTCTTGTATTTGTGTTTTTTTTTCCAGTTTTTTCCTGTAACTGATTACTAGTTTCCCTTCCATTGTGATTGGAATAGATACTTCATAGGATTTGACACTTTAGTTTATTGAGATTTGTTTTGTGCCTGTTGTGTGATACCTTTTGGAAAGTACACATTTAAAAATATGTATTCTATTTGTTTTTGGATGAATTCTTGTGTATATATTGGTTAAGTCCATCAAAGCTCCAGTTCCTTTTTTGATTTTCTGTATAGATGGTCAACCCATTGATGTCCATCCAGCCATAGGGTGTTAGAAATTCCCTGCTATTATTGCATTACTGTGTTTTTCTACCTTTATGTTTATTTGTATTTGTTTTATAGGTTTAGGCACTCCTTTATTGGGTACATAGATATTTATAGTTTCTATGTCTTCTTTCTACATTGATGCCTTTATCATTATGTAATGCCTTCTCTGTTTGTTGGATATTTTTTATCTTAAAGTCTTTTCATGTCTCATAGTAGTATTGTTCCCCATCTTTGCTGTTTTTCTTTCAGTTTGACTTGCATAGGATATCTTTTCCCATCCCTTCACTTTTAGTCCATATGTGTCCTTATATGAAGTGAGTCTCTTGCAGGAGCATATAGACGGTCTTGTTTTTTTTTTTCTAGTCAGTCACCCTGTGTCTTTTGAATGGAGTTTTAAGAGTCTTACATTTACAATGATTATTGATACTCCATCCTTATTTTCACTTTGTGAATTGTTTTCTTTCTTTTTTTTTTGTAGTCTTTCTCTGTTTGTTACACTCTTGGCTATGAGTGTAGATTTTTTTGCATTGTGCTTGGATTCTTTTCTCCTTATTTTCTCTGTATCAACTCTAAGTTTTTAGCTTGTGGATACCATGAGGTTCACCTATAGTATCCTAAGTGTATAGCAGCCTATATGAAACTGAGAAACTGATGGCTGCTTAATTTCAGATGCATTCTAATGTTATTAAATTTTTACTCCCTTCTCCATGTTTCATGCATATGGTAGCATGTATTCATGATGATTCCCTTTGCAAATTGTTTACATAATTTGGATCTTACTAGTTTTGTATTTTTACCTTATCCTGGCTTTCAAGTTATTGTTTTACTACCTTTGCACTTTGATTGCCATGGAGAGTGAAATTATTATCCTGTGGTACTGTTCTTCTACAACACTGCTTTTCCTTTTGTATTTAAACAAGTCCATTTAACTTTACTCAAAGTTTTATTTCAGTGGTGGGGAACTTTAATTTTTGTTTTTCTGAGAGAGTCTTGATCTCTTCTTCAAGTCTGGATGATTTTCCTGGCTAGAAGGTTCTTGATGGGAGCTTCTTTGCTCCCAAGACTGAACATGTCCTGCTGCTCCCTTCTGGTGCATAAAGCTTGCTGCTGAACAGCCATCTGAGAGCATGAAAGGCTTCCCCTTGCTGCATGCCACTGGCATCCTTTCTCTTGCTGCCTTTATGATTCTCTTCATCTTGAACCTCTCACACATTTTCATTATCAGGGTCTTGGTGTGGCCTCCTTGTGTTCCTTGTTTGGGCGTCTGTGTGATTCCTGGGCCTATGTGTCTGTTTCCTTTCCCAGGTCAGCAAGTTTTCAGCTATTCCTTCTTCAAATGGGTTTCCAGTACATTCTGTCTCTTCTCCTTCTGGGACTCCTGTCGTGTGAATGTTGGTGGGCTTGATGTTCTGGTAGAGGTCACATAGACTATCCTCATGCTTTAAAACTACCTGCCCTGTCTCCTGCCAGCATGTGTGCTACCCACCCCTGTGCCCCGGATCGCTGCACCACTCTGTCCCCTGGAGTCTGCCATTGATTCCCTCCCAGGTAGTTTCCTTTTCAGTTACTTTGTTCTTCAGCTTTGATTGGTTCTTTCTCCTGTTTCGTCTCTCTTGAAGTTCTCACCAAGCTCATCCATTCTTCCTTCAAGTTTCTTGAGTATCTTTGTCACCACCACCCTGTACTCTGTATCAGATAGATGGCCTAACTCTGTTTCATCTAGGCTTTCTCTGATGTTTTGTCTTGTTCTGTCATTAGGAGCATATTCCTCTGTCTCCTCCTTTTTCTTGATTTCTTATGTTTGTTCCTATGAATTAGCTGCCTCCCCCAGTCTTGAAGGAGTGGCCTTGGGAGGGAACATCTCCTGGGTAGACTGCATGTGCTGGGTGGGTTTGGATGGCGGACTGGAACTCCAATGGGTGTGGGCTGGGGCCCTCTGGGTGCTCAGCCCTGGGGCTGCTCTCCTAGAGTGGCTGCCTGTGATGCAGGGGATCCAAGGCCCCACACAGGGAGCACCCGGGCTTGTCTGCCGGATTCAATGCAGGCACAGGCCCAGATTGTCTTTGTGCCTATGCACTCATGTCGCGTTGGTGGCACGTCTGGATCTCCAGAGATCATGGGAGTCACAGGCAAGGGAGTCACCTTTTGGGGACATCGAGGGCTGGAGTGAGTCAGTGGTCTCTGGGCTTGCTGGGAAACTGCTCCCCTCTCTGCTGTCAAAGTGGAGGTGAAGTTTCGGTGCAACTCGGCATTTGGATGTGAGTCTGTTTGAAATAACATAGTAGCTTTTAGAGCTGTTTCTATTCATATGGAAAAGGTGCTGAACAAAAAGAGTTGGATGATGGTAGCAGGAGTTCTAGGAATACCAACATCTTTGCATTTCTGTTTAGTGGAGTGATTCTGAAGTAATTTTTTAATCAAGTATGAAGGTGGTAAGATCAAATTAATCATGTTGAGATGAAATGATATAGTATAAATAAAGGCCCTGTACTTTGGCCAGATGTGGAGACACACCATTTGCCCATTTGCAGTTATTTGCTTTTCTGTCTGGATTTACTGCCTTAATTAACTTCACTGTTCACAGTGGTCCAAACCACATTTCAAGCAAAATCCATCTGAAATTGCATAGAAACACTTGGCAGGATATTCTCAGAGGCTAGTTGAAAATTACTCTTTCTAGACACTGTTTGCAAGTTTGTTTGTTCTCTCCATCACATGTTCCTTTTTTATTTTTGCATTTCCTGTGATTGTAGGCTGACAAATGCAGCAGAGGGGCACTGCTAGAAGAGCCCGTGGACTCTTTAGGTGCTGTGCCCAATGCCAAGCCTCTGGCTGATGCTCTGTTCATGCCACAGCATCCTTGAGCAAATGATGTGCTTTGTAAAGAGCTCCTTTGCTACCACAGGCTCAAAAGATGCTTGTCATTGCAACTCAGAGCCATCATCTGGATGAACACATCAAGGTCATATGTATAATTACTGATCTGCTCTTCCAGGTTCCTGAGAGAAGGGGCCCTAGCCAGGGTGCTGGGGAGCAAGCAGGGACTTGGCATGCACCTGCCACTGGCCTGGAAGCAGGACTTGGCTGCTTTGCTGAGAAGCTGGTGTATGAGTAGAAGGGCCTGGGGTGGCCTGGGCCCCAGCCAGGTCATGACTGGGCTGTGTCATGGGAAGGGGCCTGGGTGCAGTGTGTTCCAAGACATGGAGCAGGGGTCGCTCTGAGAGAGGTCCTGCAGGAGGGGGTGCCAGGCAAGTTCTTCCCTGCTCTGCAGGTCTCTCCAGGTGCACTAATGGCCTCACTCCTGGTGTAGCCATCTCCCTTCCTCAGGTCTCAGTGGCAGTGTCACTGTGGGCCCTGTTTTCCAAACAAGGCTGAGACTTAGTAAAGACCCTATTTATTGGAAACTGAGCCAACACCTTAAAAAATGTGATGTTGTGTTCATAGTGTTGCCCTCATAGAGACCAGAGTTAAAAGTACAGACATGCATGGACACAGATATACCCATCCTGTAATTATGAGTGAAACATTGGAAATGACCCAAGAATTGACAGGCAGGACTGCTGGGTAAATAGTGAGATATATCCTCTGGGAAGGAGCGAGTGGAACACGACTGTGTGTGTGTCACCTGTGGGGCCTCAGGGTGGAAGAGCACATTCCCTCACCCCCATCACACACACACACACTCATCAGGCATGAGTGCACTTAAAGGCAAACACCTGAACTGATCAACATCATTTGTCATTTGCTGGTAGGATTTTTGTACAAGGAATGTATCTTTTCTTATTCTTATTTAAATCATTATTTTACTAAATATTAACTGGATAAAGCTAAAAAATAGCACAGTATACCTTACTAAGCATAATGTATCAGAAATCAGTGGACACATTTCTGATTTTGATTTTAATATGTACATGAGGAAAATTTAAACATTGTATATGAAGGAAAATAAAAGCCTTTAAAGGTGTTTCACTGACTGGGACATTTCCCTTACGGTTTCTGACTCTCACTGCATATATAGGAAAGTGTTCCTTATCCCATGTTAGTGAGAACTTAAGTTTAGTATTGAGGCTTCATTTTCTATCCATCCTCTTTGATCCATCAGGGATCTTTCTTAATGAACTCTGTTATTTGTATTAAAAGTGAAAGAATTTTTAACTTAGTCTCCTCACACCTTTTGTGGTCAGACACCAAAGGCCACTTACCGTATGATTCCACCTTTATAAACAATCTAGAAGAGGGGAATCAACAGAGATGGGGGGACGATCAGTGGCTGTGAGGGACAGTGGGGGTGGGGAGAGAGGAGTTCCTGATTCATAAGGACAGGGTTTGTCCCTGATGAAAACATTCTGGAACTGGCTAGTGCTGTTGGTGGGGCAACACTGTGCCTGTACTTCCTGCCACTAAAAGGGACAGTGTCCCAGCATCTGAGAGTTAAATGTCATTTGAAGTGAACATTGTAAGATGAAATAGAGTAAGCCTGCGCTATCTGTCAGATGAGAACCCAGAGGAAGAGGCTATGTGCACTGGGCAGGAAGGGCTGCCCTGGGGCTGCAGCTGCACTACCTGCTTTGGGTCTGAGTACAGAGCTGCTGCAGGGAACTGTTGTCACATAGGTGCCTGTTCTGAGCCTCACCTCTCACAGGAGAGGTGGCTTGAAGGGTCCCGGGCTCTGAAGCTGGGGCTGGTGAGTTGCTTGTTTTGGCGCATGAGCTGCAGTGGTGAGAGCTGTGGCATGAGCCTGAGCTGGCTCTGGGACTGGAGCTGGCCTGTGCTTTTGTTCTAGCTTTGGGCCTTGAAATACATGTGAACCTGCGCCACTTGCAAATCTGGTCATAAAATGTCGGTGCTGTGCTACCTGCTCACCCTGATTCATGTTCTCTGTCCTTCCCTCTCTCAGTCCTCACATGGGGGACCAGGCCTCTGTGTTAGGAACTGTGATATAGAGGCCCACCTGGCCGAGTACTGAGGGAGCCTGACAAACAGACGAACACGGGCCTCCCTTCCAAACCCACCCCTGCTGACACTGCCACATGAGCTCAGGTGTAAGGGAACCAGGTCCTGACAGTTTGACCTGCAGCCCCAGGTCCTGAGAGTCTGGAGAAGCTCCCAGCTGAGAGCTGCAGATTCCTGGTCCACTGCAACTGGGAGAATAAGTGCTGTTTCAGCCACTGAGTTTGGGGAAATGTCCCACAGCTGCAGCAGTAGGTCGCTTATGCTGTCATCCCCCACTGGGCTCTGGCTGCCCCCTGCTCCCCTGCCAGTCCCCTCCTTTGTAACCTCCACAATGGCAAAACCGCCTTCTGTCTCCACGTGTCTGCAGATTGTGCCTCCTGCCAGGCTAACTCACTGGGATTTGTGCAGGGCTGCCTCCTCTTGTCCCACTGCTGGAATCAGAGCGTCTCCTCAGCTCAGCCTGCTCAGAACCCCGCACCTAGTGGAGCTCAGGGCTCACTGTGGTGCCCTACTGTTTCCCCACAGAGCACTGCTCTCTTCATCCACATGGTGGTGTTTTTGTGTCTTTTGTCCGTCTTCCCCTGTGACTTCCCCCTGTGAGCTCCTGTAGGCAGGGGCCTTGCTGGGTCTTCCCGCCCTGGTGCGTCTGAGTACTCAGGGCACAGGTGCTCACTGCAAAGGGGAGTCTGCACCCTGACCGCCATGTGCTGCCTTTGTTGTTTTCATGAATAGCAATGGTAGCAGTAATAACATTTGGTCAGCACTGTCATGATTTTTAGGTATCAGTATTTTCATTACATACACTATTATGGATTCTGAAAAACATCTTGCCCGGATTTGTGTTGAGGATTCATAGAACTCACACTTTATGAGTTGACTGCAAGTTTTGCTAGTTGCAGAAAGGATACTTCAGGAGAGGTGGTTCTGTTTCTTTCTCCTGCAATCCTGTGCTGACCTTGACTGCTGGTGGGGGGCGCCCATGGACACCAGAGTGATGTCTGGGGTCCTGTGGTTCCCCCGTGGACATGAGAGAGCGTGAGAACCCAGTCTCTGTGAGGCAGGTAGAGCACATGTGCCTTCCTTCAGTTTGTACTTTTCATTCCAGAGGGATCCAGTGGGGAGGGGCCTACAGGGCC
Source organism: Manis javanica (assembly GCF_040802235.1). NCBI lineage: Eukaryota > Metazoa > Chordata > Mammalia > Pholidota > Manidae > Manis > Manis javanica. The sequence goes on from NC_133162.1 coordinate 70,333,093, forward strand.
TTGGCTCCAGGACAGGACAGCAAGCAAAAGATTCCCCATGAGGAGCACATCCCCTTTCTGCCTGGAATACAGAGGAGGAGGCTGGGCTGCCCCTTCTCCAGGTTTTTGACCTTCAGCTGCAGACCAGAGTCCTCCCTTCTGTGTTGTTCCGTGTGACTGACTCTGTGTCTTTAGGTAAGGAGACCTTCTTGGCAGGTGAAAGTTCTTTTGTTTTCCCACAGGTCCTGTAGGGAAGGAGCTCAGTGGGTCAGACTCACAGGGTGCTGTCGTGTTTGTTAGGGACTGAGGGTGGTTTTGTGGGAGAAATCCCTGCAGAGATTTAGAGAGAGGGAAACACAAGGACAGTCACATAGCAGGTGCACAAGATACTGGGACCTTACAGATGTTTAAGGTGGGGAACATGGGAGATCCCTGGCCTGCACATAAAGAATTCCTCAGTGAAAAGGCAAATTTGAGTAGTCTGTACACAGCTTGATTCATTTTTAGTAGTTTATATTTCCTATAATGTGAAAGTATTTGAAAAACTGTGGACAAAGAGGGATGTAGTAAAACACATTATTTCAAGCTGCAACATTCTAAGTTTCTGAAATGCAGAATTTATTATAATTTCACTTTCCTGGCTTTCAAAGAAGATAAATGATCTGTAATGTCTTTAAAATATGCTTCTTATATTTCTAATAATCCAGTGGCAATGTGAAATATTGAAAAGTATTGGCTCATTGAACATTTCTTCCTGGATTCCAGTGTGATTAGTATTGTTAACAACTGATGAACCCAGGCTGCTACTCAATTATTTTGAGTTTAATAAGGTAATATCCTCAGTCAGATTTAGAAGATCAAAACCCAGTGGTGATTCATAAAATACCAACCATTGCATGCTGCTGGAAACCACTAAGGATGGAATACCTGAAAACGTGAACATTCAGAATAGTGAAGAACCAAGACCATGAGTGCTTTTTGTCAGTGAGATACATTTGTTGCACATGTATTTCTTCCCTGTTATAAATGCAAATCTGATGGCATTTACTAGAATTTTGTATTTCCATTCAAGAGATAACATGTGGCTATCTGTAATCTCCTTACTGTTTGTTATGATCCACTTTCCATTAAGTATTGATATTTTTAGTTGAGGTTTTTCATTTGTCATTTCTGTACTTTCCGTTTATTCCTAAATCCAAGTATAGTCCTGTGTCCGGTTAAAAGCTTTCCATTCCTCAAACATAAAATTTACCTTCTCACTTGGGTTGTAAGCAAGGTGGGAGGCCTTCTAAAAGTGGGTGTCTTTACATGAAGTCAGGATGTTTTGTTGGAGAGCCCCATTAACACTCTCCACTTGGTTTGCAGTATCATCCCCACATAATAATTGCCTAAAAAGGTGCCGTCCCTGTGCACCAATCTACTTCTGGTGTTGCTATGGTTTTTTTTCCAGTTTGTTTTTTCATTCCATATAATTTCCAACTTATAATATTTGAATTTAAAAACATATGCTCTTGATTCACATATGCTTATATATTTGTACACTTTTAGTGTCTGTTCAATGTATATTTTGCATGGGGTGATGGCTGATGCATTTGATCTGATCTTCATGACCATTGGGTATTTGGAAGTCTACTTAAAGTACTTTCTAGGACAGTCCTGAAAATATCCCATCTGGTGATTCAGAAACCTGTTTATCCATAGTATAATATTTAAAGCTTATCATAGTTTGTGTCTTCAGGTGATCAGCTAAAAAAGGTGCAAATTGGGTGCAATGACATAAACCGAGAGGAATAATGGCTTCTAACTTTTAGTGCAAACTCCACAGTTGCTCATGTATAATAACTGTGACTGTAAGTGATTTTCTGTCAGCATTATCCTTTTACTGTTTACTAATAAGGACTGCAAGTCCACCCTGTCCATATTTTCCTTACTTTCAATGCAATCAGTACAGCTTTTGTGGTAATGGCAGCATTCTTAATGTGAATGTACCTTGTCTTCTGATATATTCACACTGGGCTTACTTGTGCAATCAAAAGTGTATGAAAAGTTTTAGCTTTTTATATTCTCAATTGTATTTCAGATCTAACATGATTTCTTAGGTGCACTATATGTTCCTTTTGAGTTATAAGCACAGAGGAACAGATCAATTTTTATCTTTACGTACATCATTAGCTATAAGGAATTCTATCAACATTTAAGTTTTACTAAATTGGGGAGCATATCAGCATTTTCTTTGAATAATTCTATGTGATCTCTTAAGTATCACTTACACTTGGCACACAACAGCGGCAACATCTACCATCACTTGCAGTATATTCGGCCACTTTTAATTCTTTGATTTTGTCACTGTTTGCTCACTCTCACCTGGCAAATGATGTTTGAATATTTTTTAGATATTATCTGATGAGAAATTATCAAGAAAAAACATTGAATCTCTTCATGGTCATACCTTCTTTTCTCATTATTGTGATCTGAATATTTGAGTTAGAGATTTTGATTTTGCTCCATTACTGCTGAACTATACAAGTATTATTGGAATACATGTGAGCCAGTCACACTGAGGCATTTTGTTTTGTTTCCACAGCAGTCTTTTGAATATGTTTAACCTTGAAGTGAAGTAGACGCCATAGTATCTGAATCTCTACATACATTTATGATGACGTGATTTTTTGAGAGTGACCTGAGACACAGCCATACCAGTGAAACAACTTTAAAAACCTTCCCAAGTAACATAATATATAAGTAAATATGCATATGCATTATCCATTTAACATGAAAACTGTAACATAGTTGTTTGGAAATTATGATCTTCCTGAGTTATTTACTTCTCTTTGTCATAGATTCTATCTTTAAGAAACAAAACAGTAGAACTAGGTGACAATCAAAATCAATAGTAATTTCTAGTAGACAGTTTAGAAATACTATGTGTTAAAATATGAAAAGTGTTATTTAATACATTTTTATTTTAAGACACTTTCAGATTTTTAGAAAATTTGCAAAGGCAGTGCAGGATTTCACAGTTTGCTCAGATCATGTCCCCTCTTACTACCATCCCACATCATTATAGTTCCTTGTTATAATTAATGAAACAGTGTCGCTGCATCGTAACCATCTACTATCCATTCTTTTTCTCAGATTTCCCTAGTTGTATCCTTTGTCCCCTAAGAACCTGTTCAGGATACCTCATTACATTTAGTGATCTCATTTCCTTAGGACACTCTTTGTTGTTAGAGTTTCTGAGATATTCTTTGTTTTGGATGATCCTTTCCATTTTCAAGATTCTTCATCATCAATTTTGTAGAATTTTTCTCCCATTGGATTTAACCTGATGTTTCTCTTGTGATTACTTGGAGTTGTGTTTTACTGGGGAAGAAGGCCACAGAGGGCAGGTACCATTCACATCACCTCATGTCAAGCACACGTGCTTTGAAGGCAACTTAGATTGTTGATGTCCCAAATGGCAGGATTTTTTTTCTTTCTTATGGCTGAGTATATACCACTGTGTGTGTGCATGTTGTGTGTGTGTATGTGTGTTTCACATCTTTATCCATTCCTGTACCTATGGACATTTAGGCTGCTTCTGTATCTTGGCTATTGTAAATAATGTTGCAATGAACATAAAGATACATATGTCTTTTTAAATTAGTATTTTCATTTTCCTTGGGTAAATTCCTAAAGAAGAGTTGCTGGATTATATGGTAGTTTTATTTGTAAGTGTTGGAGAAACCCACGTACTGTTTTCCATAGTGGATACACCAGTTCATATTCCCACCAATAATATATGAGGGTTTCCTTTTCTCCATGAACTTGCCATTCTAACATATTTTAATTGAGATCTCATTGTGGTTTAGATTTGCATTTTCCTGATGGTTAGTGAAACTGAGAATCTTTTCATGTGTCTGTTGGCTGTCTATATGTCTTTTCTGGAAAAATGCCTATCTAGGTCCTCTGTCCAATTTTGAAATTGGGTTGTGTTTTTGATAGTGAGTTGTATGAGTAATTTGTATGTTTTGGATGTTAACACCATATTGAATATGCTGTGTTCGAATACCTACCATTCAGTAGGTTATTCTTCTGTATGGTTGATGGTTTCCTTCACTGTACAGAGCATTTTAGTTTGATGTAGAACCATTTGTTTGTTTTAGCCTTTGTTGTCCTTCACTGAGAGAAATCAAAAAATTATTCCTAAGGCCAGAGTCAAAGAGCTTTCTGCTGCCTATGTTTTCTTTTGGAAATTTTATGTTTCAATCCCTACATTTAAGTCTTTAATTCATTTTGAGTTTATTTTTGTATATGCTTTAGGAAAATGGTCCACCTTTTGCCTGTATCTGTCCAGTATAACCAACACCATTTTTTGAAGAGACTTTTTCTCATTATATATTTTTACCTCCTCTCCTCTGTCATAGATTAACTAACCATGTAACTGTGGGTTTAATTCTAGGCTCTCTGTTTTGTTCCATTGATGTAAGGATCTGTTTTTGTGCCAATACCATATTGCTTTGATTACTATAGCTTTGTAGTATACTTAGAAATCTGGGAGCCTAATACTTCCATAATACTTGTTTCTCAGTATTGCTCTGGCTGTTTGGGGTCTTTTGTAGTTCTACACAAATTTGGGAATGATTTGTTCTAGTTCTGTGAAAAATGTGATTTTTTTTTTAGGATTCTAACATTTATTCTTTTTTATATACTTTTCTTATTGGTGAAGGGGATAACACGGTACAAACATCAAATTATAAAGTAATTTAGTCACAGGGATGTAATTACAGCATAGGTAATGAAGTTAACATTGTAATAGCTTTGTAAGCTGTTACTACTTTGCTAGAGAGTGCATTAATCTCTAGATTGCTTTGTGTAGTGTGGACACTATAACAATATTAATTCTTCCAGTCCATGAGCATAGTTTATCTTTCCATTTACGTGTGTAGTTTTTGGTTTCTTTCATCTATATTTTATCTGTTTGAGCATACAGGTGTTCTTTTACTTCTGTGTTCAGTTGATTCATTGGTATTTTATTCTTTTTGATGTAATTGTAAATAGGAATGATTTCATAATTTCTCTCATAATTCATTATTACTATATAGAAATACAACAGACTTTTGAATATCACTTTTATATCCTACACCTTTACTGAATTCACTTATTAGTTCTGTTAGTTTTGTAGGAAGGGCCTTAGAGTTTTCTATATATAGTATCAAGTCATCTTCAGATAGTGACAGTTCTACTACTTCCTTTCCAATTTGGATGTCTTTTATTTTTCTTTCCTAGTTGCTATCACTAGGACTTGAATACAGTACTGAACAAAAATGGCAAGAATGGGCATCCTTGTCTTGTTCCTGTACTTAGAGGAAAAGCTTTCAACTTTGCACCATTGAGTCTGATAGGTGTGGGTTTGTCATATATGGCTGTTTTTATGTTCAGGTGTATTCTCTCTATTTTTATAAGTGGATGTTGAATTTTGTCAATTTTTCTGCATCTGTTGAGATCATCATATGATTTTTATCTTCCACTTTGTTAATGTGGCATTTCAAATGGATTAATTTGCAGATAGTGAACTAACCTTGCATCCCCAGAGTAAATCCCACTTGATTATGACACATGACCCTTTTATTGTATTATTGAAGTTCCCCCATCTGGTCTCAGCCTACATGTGACCTCCTGGAAATGGCTTCCTTTAGCCTGGCCCTCCCTCCTCTCATGAATTGCTATCTCAGTGCCTGGTTACAACTAGAGTCCGTCTTTTTCGTTTAACTGTTTGCTTACTTGTTTATCATTGGTGGTCTTCCCATGCTGAAGACTGGTCTTCCTTGCATGATTCTATCCACAGGGCCTAGCACAGGAGTGAGAAGAGTGCAAGTAATGAACATTGTTTTGAGTATTGTGATATAATGAGTTATATGAAATATATACTTGGCCATTCAATGACCCAAATATATATTTCCTAGGAATATTTTGTCCTCATTCACACTTCCTGAAAACACTGCCAGGCTTAAAGGTCAAACGGGTGTCTTGTCATGTTAATGAGAGACTTTTGGACCCAACCCAGTGGTGGGGGCTAGAGATTGAATCAGCCAATGGCCAATGATATAGACAATGAAGCCCTCAGCAAAAAACCACGAGAAGAGCATTTCTCTCTCTCTTGGATCCTGCTTCACTATCAGAGAGAGCTTCCACACTTAGGGAGCCAAAAAATTACATGCACCACAGAGCCAGTCCCCAAGCTCCAAGCTTCACAAGGATAGAAGCTCCTGTATTTGGGAGCTTGCCCTATGTAGCTCTTTATTTGGCTGTTAACTTGTATCCTTTATAGTACCCTTTATTAAACTGGCAAATGTGTTTTCCTAAGTTCTGTGAGCTTCTGTAGCAAATTAATTGAACCTAAGCAGGAGGTCATTGGGCCCTCAAATGTGTAGCTGGTCCTTCAGCATCTCAGGGAACTGCCTGGGCCTGGGACAGCCTTCTGAAGTTGGGGGTGGTGGGGAGTCTTGTAGGATGGAGCCCTTAACCTGGGGAATCTAATGCTGTCTCTGGGCAGATAGCGCAAAATTGAGTTGCATTCTCAGACACCCCACTGGTGTTTAAGAATTGCTTGCTGTGTGTGAGATGGCCTCTCTCTCTCTCTCTCTCTCTCTCTCTCACATACACACACACACACACACACACACACACCATGTTGGAATTGTGTCTGCAATCTCAAATGGAGGTTGTACTACAATGTGTATGAGAAAACACATTTTGTGTCTGGGTACTGAGAGTTGATAGAATGGCCCAGGCTCCCAGAAATATGTGGGTTTTGAAGAGAAATAATGAAAGGCAAGGAATGAGGAGCCTTGGAAGCCTGGATGGCTGCCCACTCACCCTTCATATGAAGGAGCAGCTGCACTGCCATCAGTTACTGTAAGGCTGGAGGCACCAGGGGAAGGAGTGAGCCTGCTGGACAAGCTCAGGCCTCACCAAACAAGGCGAAGAGACCAACAGGTTCTGGTCTGACAACATTCCAGAGCCTGATCGGATAACATTCCTAACTAGAGCCCTCCCCCAAGCTAGAAGAGTAGTGGTAACTTTCCAGTACCTGGCTAAAGGCCAATGAGAGACCCCCACATACCCTAGGTGAGCCAATCCCTGCACCACTGTATACCTTTGCTCTCCCTTCCCCTGCCTTCTTTAAAAACTTGCTGCCTGCCCTGCTAAGTGCGACTTCCCCAGCCTCCATTTCTGGAGACTGGGAAACCTCGCCCAGGAGTTGTGTTCAAATAAACTACCTGTCCCTTTGTTGCCTCTCTTCGCCTGCTTATTTTGGCTAGAATTTATCTTACATTTGGTGCCGAAATCCCAGGAGAGAGCGTGAGCGCGGGGCCCCAACTGGCCACCAGCGGCCCTGCCCCCTCCTTCCCTGACCCAGGACCTCAGCCTGCTCTCCGCTGTGTGGACTGTTTTCTGGTGAGTCCCTCAGTTTCCCCTGGTCCGTTCAAAATCGTAGCTACGTCCAGGTTGGGGCAAACCACCCCTTGGGCATCCGGCCCACCCTCTGTGGACATCCAGCCTGCCCCTGGTCCTGCGGTGGGGGAGACATCCCTACCCCAGGCTCCCAGGCCGTCTCCCCTGACTTGGCGCACTTGGGACGTTGGGCGCGCCTCTCAGTGGGATTAGTTGGGGAGTGGTGCAGACATGGGGAACCAGCCCTCAAAAGCGGAGGCTCAGACCACGTTGTGGTATCTCATTTCTAATTTGGCTACTCTATATTTGTCCCGGGAAGTTCGCAAACAGAAGCTAGTCTTTCTTTGCTCTCAGGCCGGGCCTCAGTATCCCTTGGACAACCAATCTCACTGGCCTCCTGAGGGAACTTTCAATTTTGGCCTCCTCACCGACTTAAGTAATTATTGCCACTGGAGCAGAAAGTTGAGTGAAATCCCATATGTGCAGGCTTTTTGGACTCTGTGCACCTGCCCAGATCTGTGTGTTAAGTAAGTGTACTCCTTCCCAAATTTTGTTATCCCAGGCCTCTGCCAAAGACCGCTGATCTCTACCCCTCCTATTATTGGGAGGCTCTTCTCTGACAGACTCGGTGGAAGATCTTGGCTACCCCCCTTCCCACTCCTCCAGGCCCACCGCGGGGGCCAGCTCCCTTCCTCAAAGTTTCTCTCCACCATTTTGTTCCCATTCTCTTCCAGTTTCTCCACCATCTCGTTCTCCTTCTCTTCCGGTTTCTCCACCATTTTGTTCCCCTTCTCTTCCAGTTTCTCCACCATCTTGTTCCCCTTCTCTTCTGATTTCTCCACCATCTTGTTCCCCTTCTCTTCCAGTTTCTCCACCATCTTGTTCCCCTTCTCTTCCAGTTTCTCCACCATCTTGTTCCCCTTCTCTTCCGGTTTCTCCACCATCTTGTTCCCCTTCTCTTCCAGTCATGCTGCCATCTTGATCCACAGGTGCCGACTCCACTTGGGATAAAACAGATAAAACTCCCCCATACCCTAGCCCCCTGCCTTCAAGCTCTGCATCGGTTCCCAGGTTGTATCCCCCACTACCAAGGTAGCCTCCTCCGTCCCCTTCTTCAAACCTGCCACTGTCTTACTCACCCCAGCTGGTGCCCAAATGGTCTAGCCCTCCTGTAACTCACTCTAGGTCACAGCAGTCTCAAACTCATGGAATGGCTCCTCTGAGGGAGGTAGTGGGGGCTGAACAGGTAGTGCAGGTTCATGTTCCCTTTTCCTTGGCAGACTTGTCCCAAGTAGAACAGCGATTGGGGTCCTTTTCTTCCAACCCCGTAATGTTTGCTAAACAGTTTAAATATCTCACTCGAGTTTACAAGCTCACCTGGCACAATGTACATGTAGTCCTCCAATTCACTCTAACCCCGGAGGAATATGACCATGTTATGGCGGTGGCACAGCACTGTGCCAATGAGGCCCATGCCACAGATGAGTGGGAACCTATGGGCAGAGAAGCTATTCCTCTACAAGAACCCCTGTGGGATTATAATTCTCCTGAGGGTGAAGCATGCCGGGATTGCATGGTTTTCTACTTATTAGCAGGTATGAACTCAACCTCCCAAAAGGCTATCAATTATGATAAGCTTAGAGAAATTACCCAGAAACCTGACAAAAACCCATCAGAATTCCTCAAGTGCTCAAGGAAACCCTAGGGGCTCTTACGAAGATTAAACCAGCCTCAGAGTTAGGTTTCTCTCTCGGGCCATGCATTTTATAACTCAGTCAGCTCCCGACATAAGGCGCAAGCTTAAAAAGGCTGAGGATGGTCCCCAAACCCCTCTAGGAGACCTGGTAGATATGGTATTTAAAATTTTTCATGCCCAAGAGGACGAGAGCGAGAAGAGGTCAGCAGCCCGAATGGCAGAACAGACTTGAGCCATAACAGCTGCTCTGTGGCCAGCTCGTAGAGATCGTCAGGGTGTCCCTGAAGACCCACTCGAACCTCCAAGCCCATGCTTTCAGTGCAGTGAAGAAGGGCACTGAGCATGGAAGTGCCCCAACCAACCACGCAGATCTTTTTGGACAGGCCCTGGCAGAAAACCTCTTGCGATAGTCAATGGACGAGAGTACCCTCCTCCAATATGTAGATGATCTTTTAGTCTGCAGCTCCTCAAAGGAGGCCTCAGTTCTGGCCACCACATCCCTTCTTAATTTCCTGGCAGACATGGGATATAAAGTATCCCCTGCCAAAGCACAGCTGTCTCTACCCCAAGTTACATACCTCAGGCTAACTCTAACTCCCACCACTAAAGCCCTAATGGCAGGCCGAGCAGCTGCGATTAGAGCTCTCTTGCCACCTACTTCAGGAGCTGAGATACTATCCTTTCTAGGATTGGTAAAGTTTTTCAGACACTGGGTGCCTAACTTTGCCCTTCTGGCCAGACCGCTCTATGCGGCTGCCACAGAGACTCCTACTGGGCTGCTAACTGCACCCACCGAGGTGGCTTCTGCTTTCAATCAGTTGCGAGATGCGTTGCTCTCATCCCCCGTCTGTTAATGCTCCCCGACTTAACTAAGCCCTTTACCTATATACAGCAGAAAGGGCAGGAGTAGCAACCCGAGTGCTGGTACAGCCAGTAAGGCCAGGGTGCTGTCCCATTGCCTTTCCTTCCAAACAGTTAGATACCACCGCCAGGGGGTGGCAGCCTTGCCTCCGAGCCCTGGCAGCTGCAGGAAGTCTAGCCCGAGAAACCCTGAAATTAACGCTCCAACAGCCCATTACTGTGTATTCCTACACCGGTTACAAGATCTTTTGAGTCATAAATCCCTGGCCTCCTTGAGTCCTTCAAGGGTATAGGAATTCCATCTTCTGTTCATTGAACATCCACAGGTAACCCTACAAGTCTCTCCACCCCTTAACCTAGCCTCCTGGCTTCCCATCAGCGATCAGGTAGATCAGCCCACTGATTCCTACGTAGAGATTATAAAGGCTCTTAGAAAACCTAGAGAGAGCCTACAAGACGTGCCCCTCGAGGACCCTGACTTGACCTCTTACATAGACAGAAGCTCGGTGAAGGGGAGTGACGAGGTGTGAAGAGCAGCCTATGCAGTAATGACTCTGTCACAGGTGACAGAAGCAAACCTACTTCCATCTGAGACCACCTCCCAGAAAGCCGAATTAGTAGCTCTTACCCAGGCATTACAGCTGGCAGCCAGGAAGAGGGCCACAATTTATACTGACTCTAAATATGCCTTCCTAATTACACACATTCATGCTGCAATTTAGAAAGAGAAGAGCTTCCTTACCACTAAGGGAACCCCAATCATCAACGGCAGGGCTATCAGCCACCTGCTACTGGCCCTACAAGACCCCAAGGAAGTAGCCATCATGCATTGTAAGAGACATCAGACTAAAAACTATCCAGTAACCAGAGGTAATGTGTTGGCAGACGCTACAGCCCAACAGTTAACATCCGGGTCTAGCCAACCCTCTGTGCTGCTTCTTTCCCCCTCTCTATTGCCCCAGTACCCTGATGATGAACGGTGACTGCTTCTACATCAAAGGAAGATGTTGAGAGATCAGAGATAGATATACCTCGGGAGACAAATTACCCTCCCCCAAGCCCAGGGCAGAGATATCATATCCAAAATTCATCAGTTTCTACACATTAAGCCAGAAGCCATGCACCAGTTTCTATCCCCCATATTTGCCCCTTATAATCTCCACAAAGCCATAAATCAAGTGAACCAAACCTGCACTACATGTCATCATGTCTCATCTCAAGGTGCTCTGAAGACCCGGATAGCCCTCCACCAGATGAAAAGAACAATCCCCGGACAAGACTGGCAAGTTGATTTCACCCATATGCCAAGCATAAAAAGCTCTGGTATTACTAGTTCTAATTAATACCATTTCAAAGTAGATTGAAGCCTTCCCCACCAGCCAAGAAACAGTTTCAGTACTAGCACAGACATTAGTGGCACATATCATCCCCCGCTTTGGCCTGCCTGCCTCGCTACAGTCAGACAACAGGCCTGCTTTCATCTTTCGGGTCACTCAGCTTACAGCTGAAGCTCTCAATATCACCTAGAACCTCCATATACCCTACCACCCCCAATTATCGGGTAAGGTCAAAAGAGCTAATGGTCTCTTAAAAGACCAACTAACTAAGCTGTCTCTAGAGGTAAAGCTCTCATGGCCCGATCTTCTCCCCATCGCTCTCACTCAGCTGCATGCTGCCCCCCGGGGACCGGCTGGACTAAGCACATTTGAGCTGATGTATGGCAGGCCCTTCTTACTGAGCACAGGCCTGCCCGCTACCTCTCCTCCTTTGGCCTCCTACCTTCCTTACTTTACACTGTTGAGACATCTTCTTAGAGAACATGCAGACCAGCTCCTACCCCAACCTACGTCATCCAACAACCCAAGAAACATAGCAGCCCTTCAGCCAGGAAATGAGGTACTCCTAAGAAAACTCCAGCCAAAATCTCTCCAATCCCGCTAAACAGGGCCTTATACAGTAATCCTCACTATGCCCTCAGCAGTCAAACTACATGGGCATTCCTCCTAATCACCTTTCTAGGCTCAAATGGGCACCCGGACACAATGATTAAGTGTCTTGTGAAGTAAGTCCTCTTAAGCTGCAAGTTAGTCATGTCAAATACAACCAGCTAGATAAATAGCCCAGTAATCTCCAGGCAGAATTATTCTGCATGGAAGTTTAAGTTCCAACTAACTCTTCATGGAATCAACCGAGAAGTAGGCACCCAAAGTTGCCCACATGTAGGTTGTCAGGCACCAATTCAGATACTGGTACACACAGACATCTTAAACACTTTCTCAAACCTACACTGTGCTTTCCATATGACCAAATCTCTCATACATGTATTTTCCAGTCTGACATGTATGGGAGATGTCATCCTGAATTAGACACATGTAAATTTCATGCAGTAGAAAAAACAACAAGAAGAGTCTCTGACAACATGTTCTTCAGAATACAAGATAAGCTATACATTACCATTAGTGACCCATGAAATCTATGCTGAGGAAAAGGAGTGCAGGGCAAGCTATACGATAGGTACCAATAGTCCCCACAGAGCACAATATACATCAAGAGAGAATAAACCACTATAAATCCCACTCTCATGGAAGTTCTAAACACCCAGGCACAGGTATCAACTAATATTCTAAAAACAAAACAAGCACTAAAACAGAAAATTCAGTCAGACCCCTACCCCACTCTCTATGACCAGCAGGAGCACCACTTTCCTGAGCCAGAGTCATTAGAAAAACAGTGCGGTTTCTTAATGCTTCACATATCCTCAGCAATGTGTCCAATTTTTTCCTCTGCACCTCCCTCCAATGTGGTGGTTCCCATTAGTTTTTCCCAGGCTCAACCAGTAAACTCCTCTGAAAAAGACTGCAGCCTCCCTTTAAGCAAAGTACCGATATAGAAAACGAGCCTTAAGCCCGAAGCTCGACATAGATCTGGGGCCACCAGAAAACAGTGCGAAGAACCATCATCCCCACTAACCTGCTATCTAACCAGTGTTCCACCATCTCGGAATTATCAATGAGAAGCCAATGCTGACGAAGAGTAACTGTAGACACTCAGTCACCCTTCAAGGAAGCAAGTTCTTCTGGTGCAATAATATGCTTACCCAATGCATCAACAGCACCATGGTAAGACCCTGCTTTTCGGTAATGCTGGTGCCCCAACTAGCATTGTACAGCAAACCTGAAGTAAGGCAGGCACTAGATGAATGGTCTATATATCAAAGCACTAGACAGAAGAAGGTGGTTCTTCTACATGTGCTAGTGAGAGTGAGCCTAGTTACTGCAGTAACCGCGGCCGCCACAGGGGCAGGAGCATTAGGCCAGAGCTTAGTCAGCTCTCAGAATCTCACAAGTCAGCTAGCAGCATTAAATGATAAAATAAGCCTAACCCTGAAAAAAACCTCCACCTCTTATTTCCCTCCAACAGCAGCTTACTTCCCTTGCCCAAGTCACCCTTCAAAATCAGCAAGCCTTAGATCTGCTTACTGCAGAAAAAAGCAAAACCTGTATTTTCTTGCAAAAAGAATGCTGCTACTATATCAATAAGTCTGAAGTCGTAAAACAAAGCATAAAAAAAACTACAAAAACTACAAAAAAAACCTCCACAAAACACAAATACCTGAAGGCAGCCCTTATGAGTAGCTTCAGTCCCCCATAATAGCCTAGCTAATACCTCTGCTAGGCCACTTAATAACAGTTTGTAGTTTACTCTTAATTGCCCCATGTGTTTTCAAGTTCTTTCAACAGTGCATAGCAGAAATTTCACATATAAAAGTTAATCAACTGTTACTACACAAGTACTTGCCCCTCCCAACTAAGCCTCCTCTGGCCATCAACCAGCCTTAAACCCCCCCATGATGCCCCTTATCAGCTGGAAATAACCAGATCAAGTTATCACCCATTATGACCAAAAGGCTAGAATGTAAGGCTCGAAGCACCAGGGGAAGGGGTGAGCCTGCTGGACAAGCTCAGGCCTCACCAAACACGGCAAAGAGACCAACAGGTTCCAGTCTGACAACATTCCAGAGCCTGATCAGATAACATTCCTAACTAGAGCCCTTCCCCCAAACTAGAAGAGTAGTGGTAACTTTCTAGTGCCTGGCTAAAGGCCAATGAGAGACCCCCACATACCCTAGGTGAGCCAATCCCCACACCACTGTATATCTTTGCTCTCCCTCCCCCTGTGTTCTTTTAAAACTTGCTGCCTGCCCTGCTGAGCGCGACTTCCCCAGCCTCCATTTCTGTAAACTGAGAAACCTCGCCTGGGAATTGTGTTCAAATAAACTACCTGGCCCTTTGTTGCCTCTCTTCACCTGCTTATTTCAGCTAAAATTTATCTTACAGTTACTACAGGTACAAGTTACCAGTGGAATTTAGAAGGGACAGTGGCCCCCAACTCCTATGGAGTTGGCTCGTTTGGCATATAAGGAAGTGCAAACTAATAAGAAGCAGGCTAAATGCTCCATTCCCTGGTTGTTGTTACCTGTAACAGCCAAAAAGAAAATAAAAGAAAGTGGTGGGTCAGGGGTTGATGCTGAACCAAGCTGGGATTTCGGTCAATCTGAGCTTCATCCATTAGCCCCAAAGCTGCCTAGAAAGGGAAAATTATGTCAGAGCAACAGGAAGCACCTCTAAGACCTGTAGGCACCAAGAACATGGCTGATGCACAAGGAGGCAAAAACCAGGACATGTGTGAAATGGGATTTGGGGTAAAGGAACTGGCACTTTGTATAGATCGGCATCACCAGCTTCCTGAACAACCTTTAGTAAAGTGCATTGTGAGCATCACCAGCTTGGGGGCTGTGTCTGGTTCGAATACTTCAGAGTGGAAGAGCAGGTTTCTGGCTGCTGCAGGATCCTCCACTCCCCCTTGGACAATCGTGGAGGGCTGTACATGATCCAGACACACAGGAGGTTATTTCTGAGGGAACAGCCGGCCTGGCAGACTGGATAAGAGCCCCTGTGAGGTCTGTTTATCCTGAGAAGGGGCACTGCCCAACTGCCCCTATAAATGCCAGATGGAACAGCAGATAGGCTTCATATGCAAGCCATGTGGGGTTGGCTTTAGGATGACCAAGATATTCCCCCACTGAATATTCCTGTTACACAGGTATGGTGAATGTTCTAGTGAAGGGGCCCATGTTACATGGGCACCCATGTAATTTTACTGCTATAAAATTGAATAAGAGTTTGAGGAGCCTTGTGAGATTTGTTTTCTCAACTTCCCCTCAGGGGTCTTATAATACCAATAACACTACCATAATTAAGAAAATAGGGAGGGACAGAAGGGAGAATCAGGGCACTTGACCTGATTGGAAGTTTTCAGATGGTTATTGAAAAATTGGGTGAATCCAGTGGACACCGATGGGGCGGCAACAGAGCTGTTAATGCAGCACTACTGGAAACTGGGTGGGCTGGTGGGAGTCCCTGTTCCCCCAACATTACAGCAGCCCCAAAACACCACTCTGTCCCCCAGTTTGGAGAATTTGAAAAGCCTGAAGGCCAAGATTACAGTGACAAACCTGACCAGGGATCCCTGGCATGGTATTCAGGCAGGTTAACAAGTTAAAGATTAACAAATGGGTGAGGGTCTTCTGGCTGCACCTGGGTCCTGAGGCCATTTGCATATGTATGGCTAAAATGGCCAGGGGCAAGGGGAGAAACTTCCCCGGGACTTCTTGCTACAGGGACCCAGTGCACTGATTCCAAAACCTGTTGGCGAATTCTTATAGGGTGTAAGCTTAGATTGGGAGGATATGGAAATGCAATGGTTGATGAGATTGAGATGAAAAGTTTGGAGGAATGTTGGGTATTCAAGCAGATGTTGTGTGAGGTGCTTGTATCCCTTTTATGTGAATGTATTAATTGGGGTGGATATTATGCCTGACTGGAGATGGCTTCCCCTGCCTAATACAGTAAAACGGAAGGCATGTAAGCCCGCCCTCTAGCCAGTTTTAATTGGGCGTGCTAAATGGGAACTGCTAGAACTGTATAAGCCACACAGGTGGTTAACTTGAAGCAGTGTAGAATACCTGGTGTGCAAAAAGAGATCACCACTTTAATGAGTGACATGCTGGAAGCTGGAGTGCTGGGGCCCGTGAATTCACTGTACAGTGCTCCTGGGTGGCCTATCAAAGGGGGATGGCTTGTGGAGACTAACAGCAGACTATCAAGGTTTAAATAAGTTGTACGGCCCATAGCCTCGGCAGTTCCAGACATGGTATCAACCATACAGAAAGTACAGGAAGCTGAAGGAGGCTAGTACTCAGCGATGGACCTTGCAAATGCTTTCTTCTCCATCTGGATCTCTGAAAAGAGCCAACCAGAGTTTGCCATCATGTGGGAAGGACCCCAGTGTACTTCTGCCATGCTGCCAGAGGGTTATCTGAACTCACCAGCTACTGTCACAACTTGGTCAGGAGGGATTTGCACTTGGTGCAGGGCTTGAGTGTAATAATACCCTATGTGATGACATCATCATGACAAGATCAGAACCAGAGGAGCAGGCTAGGACCGAATTGAATGCAATAGTGGCATACATGACCAAATGGGGCTGGCTAATAAATCCAGCCAAAATCCAAGGTCTTTCTCAAACAGTGAAATTCTGAGGAATAATGGGGGCAGGAGCCACCCGGGATATTCCACAAGTGTGACTGAGAATAAACGGTCCTTCCCCACCCCTAGGTCCAGACAAGAAGCCCAGCATGTGGTTGGTTTATTTGGATTTTGGAAGACTTCTATTCCACTCCTGGGACTATTGCCAGCTCCTGTCTGTGGCACTACGTGGAAGAAAGCTGTATTTGAGTGGGGTCCAAAACAAAAGCAGGCTGTATTAGAATTAGAAATGGCAGTCATGCTCTTGATACCTTTCAGCCCTTATGAACCCCACTTAGATATGATTTTGGAAGTGTCTGTCCCCTAGTCCCCTGCACACTGGAGCTTGTAGCTAAAGCCCATGAGCACCTCCCCACTGTGACTGTTGGGATTTGGATCAGAAAGTTCCCAGATGCTGCTGCCTGATACACACCATTTGAGAGGCAATTATTAGCATGCCTCAGTGACTGAAGTACATAAAATAATTTTGAAGCCTGAGATACCCATAATGTCATGGGTGATGTCAGAGAAACATGCTAATAGGGAAGGCAGCACCCAGAAGAGTTCTGTAACAAAACAAAAGCAGTTTGTGCAGGAGCAGGTTGCACGGGGAATGCTAGGAGGCCCACACAATACCCAGAAGCAGGTACTGCTTCCTCGCAGACAGACACTGGAGACCCCCAATGAGCTGCTGGAACGCACAGTTGCATGGGCTGCATCCTAGGAACAGCTCTCGGCTGAACGACAAAAGAGCTGCTTGGTTTGCAGGTTGCAGTTCCATGCGGAATGGACAATACCCTGTTTGGAAAACTGCTGCATTAAGACTGCATGTGGCAAGACTCTGGTTGGGAGGAAGGAGGAGCAAATCAACTCAGTGGGCTGAACTGCATGCTGTTTTCCTGGCAGTGATGGAAGAATTGAACAATGATGAAAGCCCATAATGTTGGAATTTTTACAGATTCATGGGCTGTAGCCGATGGCCTGACTGTATGGTCAGATAGGTGAGCAATGGAAAATGACTAGTAAAGGAATGCCCTTGTGAGCTGCAGCCGTATGGAAATCACTCTGGGAATTTAAGGAGCACATTAGAGAAAGACATGTAGATTCCCATCAGAAGACACCTCTTCAAGGAGTGGGAGGTGATTGGAGCCACCAAGAGGGCCTGTCGGGTGCTGTCCTTTGAGGGGGCTGCCTGGGTCCATGAAATGAGTGGACATGGAGCTGCAGCAGTGCAGATATGGAATGAATCTACAAATAATCTTCTTGCACCCTATGAGGCATGGCATGCCAACAAGAATGATTCTGACTGTCAATGAAGGAGACAGACTAGTTGGCTACGGGGAAAATTCCCCAGGGGGCATGCCCATCTCGTAGCTAGCCAGTGGATTACATTGGAGCAATGCTAGTAACTCCTGGAGGCTATAAATGGGTCCTAAGCAGAAAAGACACTTATTCTGGACTGGACTCTGCATTCTCAGTGGTAGATGCAAATGCTCAAGGTACCATTAAAGGTTGGAATAGAAGATTCTGCATCAATTTGAACTACCAAGTTACCTCTCGGATCAAGGGACACACTTTATAGCCCATGATGTTCCATGCTGGGCAAAGAGTCATCCCATCAGGTGGATGTACCATGTTGTTGCATATCATTCTCAGAGCAGTGATTTAATAGGAAATTGGAATGGGCAGTTTAGACACTGGTGGTCTAAAACTGGGGGAGATAAAGGCATGAGAGGCTGGCTTACACACCTTCAGGAGTATGTGCTCACACTGAACATGGGTGCTGAGGCAGAGAAGATTCCTCTGCTTTTCTGGGGCATCTGGGGAAGCTCTGATGGGGGAGGATGTTAGTGCCACTATATAGTTCTTCCTCACATCATGGCCACTTTCTTTTTTCCTACCTGATGCAGTGGTCCCAGGACCAGGGCTTCCTCTCCAGGTGCCAGAAGTAGAGAAAACTACCAAGCAAGAAAATGTAACCACACCCTAAATATTTATACCAGAATTCTTAAGGACCTGATGGGGTGGACTGTGCCTTCACCCCATGTGTGATGGTCAGGGCTGACAGTGAGTGCAGCTCTGCTGCCTAGTGGCCAGGACAGCCAGCTGGATCTGCACGTGGGTAACCATACCTCCCATGAGAGGTAGTGGACTGAGGGGAGGCACTTGCAAGACTGGTACTGTGCCAGCCGTCTGGAGGAGTACAGTAGCACCTGATATCCCCTTCACAGGTGGAAAGGTCAGGATAAAGATACATGGCAAATGGAGAGAGGAATAAATTATAGCTTAGGGTAAAGAGATGGGAAAGTGGGTTATGCACTGAGAGAATTCCAACATTTTATTAATACCTTGAGAGAGCCTCCAACCAAGAGAATAACTTATCTCTCTCAGCCAAAGCATACCAGATGCCCTGGAGGGTGAAACTTATGTTTGACAAGACCATCTCTGCTTCTGCAACCTGGCAAGGTTACATGGCAACCTGTAAACTGGAGTTATATCACTCTGGGAGAAACTTGGGTGATAAGATATGTTGACAAACTAAACCAATGTAAAAATGTTCGTGACAACTTTATAGGTGAAATGAGTTATCACTATAAATCTGTCCCCAACCCACACTGGCTTCTCTAAATGCCAGGCCTATTTGCATTGGTACTGTTCTATCTATTGTATAAATGCTATAAGATGTAAGGGTGTGACAGCATGATCCTTTTGCTGTTAAGGAATCCATGTTTGCAGGGAACAATTTCAACAGTGCAGGGACACATATTACTTCCCCTTCCAGTGATGTTGTTGAAACAAAACAGGGCCATCTGGCATATTATCCTAAGGAAGCTTCATTTACTAAATAGTACACTACTTTGAATATTATTTAACCAACATTAACACCTGGGAAATAACTTTCAGTAAGATACCTCCTGGTTTTAAGGTCTAGTGTCTGCTAATTTAGGTCTCACAGAAGATAAAGTACACAAATGGACACTTGCTGTCAATCTGGATTCCCCACTCACCAGAATGGGCCCACTCACCAGAATGGGTTCATGCAGATTCCCCATGTTAGAAGGGCTGTCACCTCCACTCCTGAAGTGCAAGAGCCTGTGACTTACTGGAAAATGCAGTGACATCCCCATCTGCTTCCCCTTTCATGGAGGAAATTAGTGGATCATCCAATCATTGGATAATCCACAGAAGACATGTTTTATATCAGTGCAACTTCAAAATGTCCTAAATCTTTATCCAGAAACACAGCTATCTGGGGGGTAACTGATACTGTCACATGCTGTTGTAGATGAAAAAATATAATACATTAGTGTATGTGGAGGTGGTATATTCCATTTTCATCAACATTTGAATGTTCCCTTTTTCTCCCACTATGGATACATTCAATGGGAGTGGAAATTTCTATGCACAGAGACTTCCATACAACTTATGTTCTAATAGAAAAAATTGTGACTGTTTAAGTGTTTAGCAGTAAGTGAATGTCCAGAATATTTATTAACAGTACTCTATGTCAAATGGCCATAAAATAAATTCGTGTTATGTACATTCACATTTCACTTAAACTGATATATTTGAGGTTATTTCAACATCTTATACTTTACCTACCCATTGATGTAACTAGTTCTTCTTCCTTTAAATCACCTTATTTCCCTCACTTTGGTTTTCCTCGTTACTAGTCCACTCTTTCCTCTATAAACTTGTTAGTTGCAATCATATACAAATCCTTCTGCAGTTCAGTAATGATTACATTATGGATTCCTTACATAATGTAGTCTAATAAAATAGTTTTACCATTTCCCCAAATGCTAATTAATACCGTAGAACACTTTCAATTCTATTGTTAACCATGATGTGCAGTACTGTTACCATGCATTTTAATTCTACATATAGTTTAATCTGCACAAGACTTTTAGAATTAACTCTTGGAACAGAATATTTTTTTTGTAAATAAATTTCTTTTCCTTTCCTCTTAATTTTTTCCTACATTCCTGGTTTTCAATCTTGGGTTATTTCCTTTCAGACATAACACCACGCTCTAGTAGTTTTTCTAGTTCAGTGCTGCTAACTATGAAGTATTACACTTTAGGTTTTTTCTTAAAACCTCATTGTGGGCAATATTGCTGTGGGGTATAGAAATCTGGTTTGACATGAAAGTTATTTTAGCATTTTTAAAATGTTTCTCTGTTGACATCGCCTTATTCTTGCTTGTTTAGCCTCTGTATCCTCTAAAGTCTTTTATGTTAACTTTGTCTTTTATGTTAATTATATTTTAAACCATAATCCCTTATGGTTTCCTGTATAAATACTTTGCTTAGGGACTCTTGAATTAATTGCATTTTTGGTTTGCCATCTTTCATCAACTTGGGTCATACTTGTGTATTTTCACTTGTGATATCAATTCCTTCCCCCACATTCCCTCTACTCTTTTCTTTCTTATATTTACTGGTTTATTATAAAGGATATCATAAAGGATACAGATGAACAGCCAGGTGAAAGGTATGCAGGGTGAGGCCTGGAGGAGCCCAGAGCACAGGAGCTCCTGTTGCTGTGGAGTTGCAGTGTGCCACCCTTCTGGTGTGTAGATGTGTTCACCAACCTGGGACCTCTCTGAACTCTATAGTTAAGAGATTCTCTTACAGAGCCTTCATCATGTAGGACTGATCCATTGTTTTTATTTTATTTTAATTGTTTAAAAATTTTGGTATCATTTAACTACAATTACATGAAGAACATTATGTTTACTAGGCTCCCCCCCTTCACCAAGTCCCCACCACATATCCCTTCACAGTCACTGTTCATCAGCATAGTAAGATGCTGTAAAATCACTACTTGTCTTCTCTGTGTTGCACAGTCCTCCCCGTGCCCCCCACACTATACATACTAATTGTAATGCCCCCTTTATTTTTCCCCGCCCTTGTCCTTCCCTTCCCACCCATCCTGCCCAGTCCCTTTCTCTTTGGTAACTATTAGTCCATTCTTGGGTTCTGTGATTCTGCTGCTGTTTTGTTCCTTCAGTTTTCTTTGTTCTTATACTCCACATATGAGTGAAATCATTTGGTACTTGTCTTTCTCTGCCTGGCTTATTTCACTGAACATAATACCCTCAAGCTCCACCCATGTTGTTGCAAATGGCAGGATCTGTTTTTTTCTTATGGCTGAGTAATATCCCATTGTGTATATATACCACCTCTTCTTTATCCATTCATCTACCGATGGACACTTAGGTTGCTTCCATTTTTTGGCTATTGTAAACAGTGCTGCGATAAACATAGGGGTGCATATGTCTTTTTCACACTGGGCCCCTGCATTCTTAAGGTAAATTCTTAGAAGTGGAATTCCTGGGTCAAATGGCATTTCTATTTTGAGTTTTTTAAGTAATCTCCATACTGCTTTCCACAATGGTTGAACTTATTTACATTCCCACCAGCAGTTTGGAGGGTTCCCCTTTCTCCACAACCTTGCCAACATTTGTTGTTGTTTGTCTTTTCGATGATGGTGATTCTTACTGGTGTGAGGTGATATCTCATTGTGGTTTTAATTTGCATTTCTCTGATGACAAGCAATGTGGAGCATCTTTTCATGTGTCTGTTGGCCATCTGAATTTCTTCTTTAGAGAACTGTCTATTCAGCTACTCCGCTCATTTTTTAATTGGATTATTTGCTTTTTGTTTGTTGAGGTGTGTGAGCTCTTTATGTATTTTGGATGTCAACCCTTTATCAGATCTGTCATTTATGAATATATTCTCCCACACTGTAGGATACCTTTTTGTTCTATTGATGGTGTCCTTTGCTGTACAGAAGTTTTTCAGCTTGATATAGTCCCACTTGTTCATTTTTGCTCTTGTTTCCCTTGCCCAGGGATATGTTCATGAAGAAGTCACTCATGTTTATGTCCATGAGATTTTTGCCTATGTTTTGTTCCAAGAGTTTTATGGTTTCATGACTTACATTTAGGTCTTTGATCCATTTCGAATTTACTTTTGTATATGGGGTTAGACAGTGATCCAGTTTGATTCTCTTACATGTAGCTGTTCAGTTTTGCCAGCACCATCTGTTGAAGAGACTGCCATTTACCCATTGTATGTCCATGGCTCCTTTATCATATATTAATTGGCCATATATGTTTGGGTTAATGTTTGGAGTCTCTATTCTGTTCCACTGGTCTGTGGCTTTGTTCTTGTGCCAGTACCAAATTGTCTTGATTATGTGGCTTTGTAGTAGATCTTGAAGTTGGGGAGCGAGATTCCCCCTACTTTTTCTTCCTTCTCAGGATTGCTTTGGCTATTCGGGGTCTTTGGTGGTTCCATATGAATTTTTGAACTATTTGTTCCAGTTCATTGAAGAATGTTGTTGGTAATTTGATAGGGATTGCATTGAATCTGTATATTACTTTGGGCAGGAAGGCCATTTTGATGATATTAATTCTTCCTAGCCAGGAGCATGGGATGAGTTTCCATTTGTTAGTATCCTCTTTAATTTCTCTTAAGAGTGTCTTATAGTTTTCAGGGTATAGATCTTTCACTTCCTTGGTTAGGTTTATTCCTAGGTATTTTGTTCTTTTTGATGCTATTGTGAATGGAATTGTTTTCCTGATTTCTCTTTTTATTAGTTTATTGTTAGTGTATTGGAAAGCCACAGATTTCTGTGGTTAATTTTGTATCCTGCAACTTTGCTGAATTCTGTTATTAGTTCTAGTAGTTTTGGAGTGAAGTCTTTAGGGTTTTTTATGTACAATATCATGTCATCTGTGAATAGTGACAGTTTGACTTCTTCTTTACCAATCTGGATTCCTTGTATTTCTTTGTTTTGTCTAATTGCCATGGCTAGGACCTCCAGTACTATGTTGAATAACAGTGGGGAGAGTGGGCATCCCTGTCTTGTTCCCGATCTCAGAGGAAAATCTTTCAGCCTCTCGCTGTTCAGTATGGTGTTAGCTGTGGGTTTATCATATATGGCCTTTATTATGTTGAGGTACTTGCCCTCTATGCCTATTTTGTTGAGAGTTTTTCTCATGAATGGATGTTGAATTTTGTTGAATGCCTTTTCAGCATCTATGGAGATGATCATTTGTGTTTTGTCCTTCTTTTTGTTGATGTGGTGGATGATGTTGATGGATTTTCGAATGTTGTAACATCCTTGCATCCCTGGGATGAATCCCACTCGGTCATGGTATATGATCCTTTTGATGTATTTTTGAATTCAGTTTGCTAATATTTTGTTGAGTATTTTTGCATCTATGTTCATCAGGGATATTGGTCTGTAGTTTTCTTTTTTTGGTGGGGTCTTTGCCTGGTTTTGTTTTTAGGGTGATGTTGGCTTCATAGAATGAGTTTGGGAGTATTCCCTCCTCTTCTATTTTTTGGAAAACTTCAAGGAGAATGGGTATTATGTCTTCTCTGTATGTCTGATGAAATTCCGAGGTGAATCCATCCGGTCTGGGGGTTTTGTTCTTGGGTAGTTTTTTGATTACTCCTTCAATTTTGTTGCTGTTAATTGATGTGTTTAGATTTTCTGTTTCTTTCTGGGTCAGTTTTGGAAGGTTGTATTTTTCTAGGAAGTTGTCCATTTCTCCTAGGTTTTCCCGCTTGTTAGCATGTAGGTTTTCATAGTAGTCTCTAATAATTCTTTGTATTTCTGTGGGGTCTGTTGTGATTTTTCCTTTCTCGTTTCTCATTCTGTTGATGTGTGTTGACTCTCTTTTTCTCTTAATAAGTCTGGCTAGAGGCTTATCTATTTTGTTTATTTTCTTGAATAACCAGCTCTTGGTTTGATTTTTTCTATTGTTTTATTCTTCTCAATTTTATTTATTTCTTCTCTGATCTTTATTATGTCCCTCAATCTGCTGACCATAGGCCTCATTTGTTCTTCTTTTTCCAATTTCGATAATTGTGACATTAGACTATTCATTTGGGATTGTTCTTCCTTCTTTAAATATGCCTGGATTGCTACATACTTTCCTCTTAAGACTGCTTTTGCGGCATCCCACAGAAGTTGGGGCTTTGTGTTGTTATTGTCATTTGTTTCCATATATTGCTGGATCTCCATTTTGATTTGGTCATTGATCCATTGATTATTTAGGAGCGTGTTGTTAAGCCTCCATGTGTTTGTGAGCCTTTTCACTTTATTTGTACAATTTATTTCCAGTTTTATACCTTTGTGGTCTGAAAAGTTGGTTGGTAGGATTTCAATCTTTTTGAGTTTACTGAGGCTCTTTTTGTGGCCTAGTATGTGGTCTATTCTGAAGAATGTTCCATGTGCACTTGAGAAGAATGTGTAAGCTGTTGCTTTTGGGTGTAGAGTTGTATAGATGTCTATTAGGTCCATCTGTTGTAGTGTGTTGTTCAGTGCCTCTGTGTCCTTACTTATTTTCTGTCTGGTGGATCTCTCCTTTGGAGTGAGTGGTGTGTTAAAGTCTCCCAAAATGAATGCATTGCATTATAGTTCCTCCTTTACTTCTGTTAGTATTTGTTTCACATATGTTGGTGCTCCTGTATTGGGTGCATATATGTTTATAATAGTTATATCTTCTTGTTGGACTGAGCCCTTTATCATTATGTAGTGTCCTTCTTTATCTCTTGTTACTTTCTTTATTTTGAAGTCTATTTTGTCTGACACTAGTATTGCAACACCTGCTTTTTTCTTCTTGTTGTTTGCATGAAATATCTTTTTCCACCCCTTGACTTTTAATCTGTGCATGTCTTTGGGTTTGAGGTGAGTCTCTTGTAAGCAGCATATAGATGGGTCTTGCTCTTTTATCCATTCTATTACTCTGTGCCTTTTGATTGGTGCATTCAGTCCATTTACGTTTAGGGTGATTATCTATAGATATGTACTTATTGCCATTGCAGGCTTTAGATTAGTGGTTACCAAAGGTTCAAGGTTAGCTTCTTTACTACCTTACTGTCTAACTTAACTTGCTTATTGAGCTATTATAAACACAGTCTGTTGATTATTTCTCTCCCTTCTTATTCTTCCTCCATTCTTCATATGTTGGGTGTTTTGTTCTGTGCTCTTTTTAGGAGTGCTCCCATCTAGAGCAGTCCCTCTAAAATACCCTGTAGATGTGGTTTGTGGGTGGGAATTCTGTCAACTTTTGCTTGTCTGGGAATTGTTTAATCCCTCCTTCATATTTAAATGATAATCGTGCTGGATACAGTATCCTTGGTTCAAGACCCTTCTGTTTCATTGCATTAGATATATCATGCCATTCTCTTCTGGCCTGTAAGGTTTCTGTTGAGAAGTCTGATAATAGCCTGATGGGTTTTCCTTTATAGGTGACCTTTTTTCTCTCTCTGGCTGCCTTTAATACTCTGTCCTTGTCCTTGATCTTTGCCATTTTAATTATTATGTGTCTTGGTATTGTCCTCTTTAGTCCCTTCTGTTGGGATTTCTATGTGCTTCCGTGGTCTGATCAACTATTTCCTCCCCCTGTTTGGGGAAGTTCTCAGCAATTATTTCTTCAAAGACACCTTCTATCCCTTTTTCTCTCTCTTCTTCTTCTGGTACCCCTATAATGCGGATATTGTTCCTTTTAGATTGGTCGCACAGTTCTCTTAATACTGTTTCATTCCTGGAGATCCTTTTATCTCTCTCTGCATCAGCTTCTATGTGTTCCTGTTCTCTGGTTTCTATTCCATCAATGGCCTCTTGCCTCTTACCCATTCTGCTTATAAATCCTTCCAGAGATTGTTTCACTTCTGTAACCTCCCTCTGGATGTCATCCCTTAGCTCTCGTATATTTCTTGCAGCTCCGTCAGCATGTTTATGATTTTTATTTTGAATTCTTTTTCAGGAAGACTGGTTAGGTCTAGCTCTTTCTCAGGGGTTGTGATTTTGTTCTGTATCAAATTCTTTTGCCTTTTCATGGTGATAGAGATAGTTTGTGGAGCTTGTGCAAGTGCTGGCTGGGAGATCGTCCCTTCTTGCTGGTTTGTTCCTTCCTCTCCTGGGAGAACAGCGACCTCTAGTGGCTTGTGCTGTGCAGCTGCATGCCGACAGGGCTTCTGTTTCTTGCCCAGCTGCTATGGAGTTTAGCTCCGTGGTTGCTGTGGGCGTGGCATGCCTTGTGCAGCTGCTCTGATATGGTGGAGCCGCATGGGAGGGAAAATGGCCGGGAGGCTGTTTATCTCCATGAGGGGCCTCCTAGCTACCCTGCTGTCCAGGGGGTTAGGGTGTCCAGAGTTCTCTGGGATTCTCAGCTGCTGGGCTAAGTGTCCCAGGACACTTCCGTCTAGCTATCGGATCCCTGTCCCTTTAAGACTTTCAAAAAGCACTCAATTTTCTTTGTCCCAGGGGTGCCAGCTGCGGACACCCGCTCACAGGTCTTACTGTCCTGTTTCCCTAGTTTCCATCACCCCACGTACACACTGTGTCTGCGCTCTGGTGCAGATGGCTAGGGCTGGGTATTTAGCAATCCTGGTCTCCCTCTCCCTCCCCGCTCTGACTCCTCTCCTCCCACCAGGAGCTGGAGTCAGGGGCACTCGGGTCCTGCTGGGCCACGGCTTGTATCTTACCCCCTTCACTAGCTGCTGGGTTCTCGCAGGTGTGGATGTAGTCTGGCAGTTGTCCTGTGTCTTCTGATCTCTTTTAGGAAGAGTTGTATTTGTTGTATTTTCAAAAATATGTGTGGTTTTGGGAGGAGATTTCCACTGCTCTACTCATGCCACCATCTTGGCTCCCCCTTGCCTGATCCATTGTTAACTCAATCTTCTGCCCCTCTCTACTCACCTAGTCACATGGAACTCTTAAAATCTAGATTAGTGAAAATAGAAAGTTCAGTTCCCCAGTCACAATAGCTACATTTCAAGTGTTCAATAGCCACATGAGGCTAGTTGACTACAGTATTAGTGTGAATAATTATGTAATGAAATACTATGCTGCAAAGAGCTGAATTAACTTTGCTTTACCTATCAACAGAGTTAAAGCTCAAGAACTTAACACTGAAGTATAAAAACAAGTTGAGATATTTTTATATATATTATGATATTGTAATGTGTGCATATTCTAAAATATATATATTTAAACAATGCATTGTTTTAAATATATGCATATGTGGAAAAACCAAAAGAAGAGGATAATGCAAATTTTTCAACAATTATTACATGGAGGAGAGGGAGATGTGCATGCTTGGAATCTCCTTGTGAAAGACTTCAAAGGCATTCATAGCTGCAGGAGGGGAATGCAGAAGAACTTGACTTTTCACTTTACACCTACATATAACGTTTAATTTTTTCCCCATGGGCACTTTTTAAAAACAGTTTTATTGAGTTATAATTTGCGTAGAATAAGGTGTTTAAGGACTGTACTTTGACAAGTTATAACATATGTGTGCATCTGTGAAACCATCATCACCATGAAAATAATGAACATATTCCTTATCCTCCAAAATTCTCCTTGTGCCTCTGTAATCCATCCTCCTGCCTTTCTCCACCCCTTTCTTTTTTTTATTAAAGTATCACTGATATACCATCTTCCATTGGTTTCAAATATACAACACAGTGGTTCAACAGTTACCCATATTATTAAATCCTCACCCCCTCTAGTGCGGTTGCTATCTGTAAACATAGTCAGATGTTACAGAACCACTGACTGTATTTTCCATGTGTACTGCCATCGCCATGACCAACTTATGTTGTGATTGTGGATTATTTTGTCACTTTATCCCCTTCACAGTCCCCTCCCCATGCTCCTCTTTTAATCAGTTCCCACTTCTCTGTAACTCTGTCCAGGGATTTCCAATATTGTTCACACTGCACTTTTGTTGGGTTATTTGCTCTTGAATTGTCTTGCAGTTTAGTAATCCATCCTTTTGCTGGGATCAATCACTTCTCAATTTCTTAAGTTAAGTTCTAATATAAAGACAAAACAAAACTATAATTTGAAATACAACAGTGCACTTCCACAATGAGGAGAAAAAGTTTTCACTTTTATACAGTGAAACACAGGAGAAAATTACAACCTGGATCGTATTAAGATATATTATGAGCTAGTTTTTATCGCAATTTACCAGTGGAAAGCCCTAATGGGAGAGACTCAAATTACACGCATCTGGTAAAGGACACCAAGCCAAACTATGTGAATAATTTTGTCAAATGAAACAAAGTACTGAAAGCCCACTAGAAAAATATGGCAAAAACTATAATAGGCATTAAATTAAAGGTGATAAGCAAATAACTCAAATGTTTTAAAAAATGTTTACCCTCTTTAATTTCAGGGAAATGCCTAATAAAAGTCACAATGAGCTATTTTTAAGACAAATCAGATTAGAGAAATGAAAACATTACCACTAATACCACATGCTGACAAGGTCTGGAACAATCAGATAATTTGTGTAGGGCTAGTGAGAATTTACATTGGTAGAACCACTTCACAAAACAGCCAGCATCTACTAAGACTGTATACAGGCCTGCAGTGTTCTCTATACACAAATATCCCCAGTATCGCATACCTGCCTGGTCCCAACAACCAGAGTCAAAATCACGGTTCTAGAAACTGAACAAATGTTGATGAACAAGGGAATGGATATACACAGTGCTACTGCACCCAGTGGAACTCCACACAGCAATCAGAAATTACAAATTACTACTGTGAGAGGAAGAACCTCTCCCATCAAATGCTGAGAGACAGATGCAGAGACATCCCAAGGAGAGCAGGCTCCCTGTGGTGGCTCACGGTTGTTCCTGGAATCGCCCCAGGGAAGTCCTCAAGTCCTCACAGAATAATGGGTGGGACACTGATGCTCAATAACCAGGCACCCAGGGGCAATCAGATGTCCACCAGCTGGGTGTCTGTATGACTGCAGTGTGAGATGGTCCCACCTAGTTTTGCTTAGGGAACATGAAGGGGCTGATAGCTCCCTCCCCTACTCCCCTATTTGAAACAGGAAAGGGGCCCAGTTTCATTCTTGTGCATGTGGAAACCCAGTTTACTCAAAATGATTATGTTTTCTTGGTGGACTTGTCAAATAGTAGTTGACCATGTACACATGGGTCTATTTCTGCCTTCAGGATACTGTTGCCATGATCTCAGAACCATTGGTTACAGGCAGCACACTGCACGGTGACCCTCTGGGACTAACTCACCTTGCATAACTGCAACTGCACACCCAGAGGACAGCTCTCATTCCCTCTCCCCTTGTCCCCTGGTAACTACCATCCTACTCTCTGCTTCTAGGAGTCTGACCGTTTTAGAACCCCAAATAAGGGGAACCATGGAGTATTTGTCCTTCTGTGTCTGGCTTACTTCATTTAGCATAACACCCTCCAGGTTCACCCATGTTGTCACAAAGGTCTGGGTCTCCTCTGCCTGTGAGGCTGAATTATGATTCCAGGGTACGTGTACACCACCTTTTCCTTATCTGTTCATCTGTCATTGGATATTTGGGTTGCTCTACAACTTAGCTATTATAGTGCTGCAAGGAACATGGGAACACACATGTCTCTTTGCGATCCTCATTTCAATTCTGTTCTTTTGGGTACACCCAGAAGTGGATTGCTGGATTACATGTTAGTTGTACTCTTAGTTTTTTGAGGATCAAGAAACTTCTCCCTAGTGGTGGCACCACTTCCATTCCCATCATGTAGAAGATTTCCAATCTCTCCACATCCCTACCAACACTTATTATTAATCATTTTTTTAAATAGCCATGCTAACTGATGTGGGATTCTATCTTTTGGTTTTGATTTATATTTCTCTGATGATTAGTCATGTTAAACATCTCTTCATGTGCATGTTACCCATTTTTATTTTTTTAAAGTAGTACTGGCTCATTTTTCCATTCTTCGTTCCTCTGAGTTGTAGAAGTTACTTACATTGGATATTAACTCCTCATCAGATATATGATTCTCAAATATTTTTCCCATTCTGTAAGTTACCTTTTCATTTGATTATTTCCTTTGTTGTACAGGAGCTTTTTAGTTTTATGCAGCCCCCCTTGTTTGTTTTTTCTTTTTGATGCTTGTGCTTTTGGCACCTGACCCAAAGTGATCTGCAGATTCAGTGCTATCCCCACAAATATCCCAATATCCAGTTTTTACAAAACTAGAAAAAAATCCTAAGATCCATATGGAACCACAAAAGACCCAGAACAGCTAAACAATCAAGAGATAACAAGGTAGGAGGCATCACACTTCCTGATTTCTAGCTATACTACAAAGCTACAGTAATTAAATCAGCATGGTACTGGCATGACAGGCATATACCACAATATAAGAGTGAGCACAGAGATAAACATGTACAATCATTGGATTAAGGAGCCAAGGATAACAGGAAAAGAATAGTCTCTTCAACAAATGGTATTGTGAAAACTGGATAACCACATGCAAAAGAATGACATTGGAGCCCCATCTCACACTGTACGCAAATATATACTCAAGTGGATTAAAGACTAAATGTTAAGACCTAAATCTATGAAAATCCAAGAATAAAATATAGGAGGAAACCTTGTTGACATTACTCTTGGCAATGAATTCTTGATACCCTTTTAATGAGGGCTTGGAGAGGCAGACCATTAAAGAGCTCTCATGCTCTCTCTCTCAACACACACACACACACACACACACACTCATTACATATCAATGATTCTTTACCCTATCTGGAGGTATAAAACCCTATATTTTCACATCCTCCAGTTTTAAGTGGAGCTGTTTCTGGCAGGAATGTAGAGGACAAAAAAAAAAAAAAATGGGGAAAAAAAAGCTGGTCAGTGGAGCTGGAAGCTGAGGGCTGAGGTAACCTCAGGGCCGTGCAGTCCTGACAGGTGAGGTTAAGAGAGCTGTGCCTGGATCCTGGCCAGGGCAGGGGACAGGCATCCCTGTCCCTGTAACCAGCAGCCCCAGCCCAGTCCAGCTGTGACTAGAAGGGCAGTCACAAGAGGCCTTCCAGCAGCCAAGAAGGAGAGGGTGAGCAGCCTAGATAAAGTTCATCACTGAGCATGGGGCAGAGCCCTAAGGCAAGCAGTATGCACCCAGCAGTGGGGGTGGACCAAGTCATCCCCCAATTCAGGGAGAGGAAGAAGTGAATTTTTTCTGTTAACCCCTAGGGTTTACCCAGAGGTAGTTTGTAAAACACCAAGAAAACTACAAGAGCATTTTCTCTTTTTTCTTTTAAAGCCTCTACAAACCTCCTGTCAGAGAGGTCACGTGGTGAGGCCCATCCATACCCTGGCAGCCGTGGGCACAGGCAAAGCTGGTCACTGAGCACCCTTTGCAGGAGTCACACTGGACTCCTCTGGGCTCTGGCCTTGCCCCTGCTGTTCCTTTTCAACCTGACCCACCCTCACGCCTCAGATGAGGGGCCACCCCACACTGCACCAGGCCCACACCAACACCAGCTCCTTCTGCCTCACCTCCTGCATCTTTGCTCAGGTTCAGGATGGAGCTAAACAGCTTCTGTGCTGTTGTATTGGTGAGGATGAGTCCAGGGAAGCAAGAATTCAGGGAAGAAGACAGTAAAGGAGGAGGAGAGAAAAGTAACAGGAGGGCATTTTATCACAGTCCACTCCCTGGTCTTCAGGCAGGATATTACTACTAAGTGAGCTTTTGGATACTGAGAGAGCAGTGAATTATTTGGGGACTTGATTGATTCAACATGGGCCCTGGTCACTGTGAATTAAGTCAAGGATATTGTCATGGATGTGGTGAGTGGGCAGGTGGTATTTGGGTCTCAGGGTGGAAGTCAGAACCATGATGATTCTGCAGGCATTTCCAGTTCATCAATGGTATTTTGAAGCCAGGAAAATGGTCGGGATGGCCTAGAAGAGGTTGTGGATGTAGAATGTGAGATCAGGATTGACTTCAAAAAACATCATGTTAAGCCAGAAACAGGATGTGAGAATAACAAGGAGGAGCGGGAGAGAAGGAAGGTCAGGTTCAGTGCCAGCACATTGGCAAATGGTTATTTACAAAACTGGAACTATGTGACAGGCATATGCTGTTTCTCATTTGTGAAAAGGAGAATTTTTTAGTGAAGTTGGGATCTGGGTGTGCAAGTGAGTGTGAGCATCTAAAGGTTGAGAGGGACAGGATTTCATTGGAGGTGCACTAAGGAAGCTGTGGAGACTAGGGTTCATGTGTCCTAAAGCAGAGTAAAAAGAGATGCTGCCCTGCAACCTTGGGGCACAAAGATAGCTGTGACCCCTGTGTATTCAGATGCTGGTGGGCCAGGGAGAACCAGCATGTATGTGGGTGACACTGACAAGGCTGAGGGAAGGCAAACATCCTCAAAAGACATGGTGGAGGCCAAATGGTTTGGAAGTGGTCCTGGATAAATGACCTTGCACTTTCTGTCTTGAGTCCTATCTGCTTCGGGAAGTCCCTGGATCTAGTCCCCAGCATGTGCAGCCTGGACTAGCAGCTTCAGTCTCCCCTGGAAACAGAAGTGCAAATGCTTGAACCTGTCCAAGACCCACTTGGGTTGAGGTCCAGAAATGTTTTAACAACCCCCCACAAGATTGTGATGCACGGTACAATTTGAGACACAATTCTCTATGCAGAGAGTAGGTGGGATATCCAAATAAGCTGGCAGTTTGCATTCCCTATTCCCTTCAAATTTTACACTTCATGTTTTAAAAAGGGAATCTCAGAAATATGCCCTCTACTTCAAGGGAGGAATAGTGTCTCTATTTAACCAAGTCCAAGTAGATACCTGGTTAAAGTTCTGCTACACCTGAAAGGCTGAGAGCTGCACAGTCACAAAGCCATTTATAAGGAAAACTTCCCGTGCTGGCAGCCAGGTGAGGTGCTGTCAGCGGGAGGCGGCCTGGCAGAAGCCCCTGTGGGTTGGTGCAGACAGGAGCCTGCAGGGACTCTAGCCCTGCAGCAGCGAGGAAGAGCTTTGTTAAAGACAAGACCCCTTAATTTTGCAAAGACCTTAAAAATCACTGCCCTGGGTAGTCCAGGTGAGTCCCTGGGCTGTGCTTCTTCTGAGATTCTGCACACCAGCCCCAAGTGACCACTGCCCAGTCTTCCGGTTGGCAGAGATGATCCCAGGAGTGGGTCTCTGTCACCCACAGTCCCTGTGCAGACAGGTAACATCTGGAGAAATTCAGAGACAGACATGGAATGTGAATAAAGTGGGGGAGAGTCTGACTGTGGCCTTGAACTCGGGCAGACTTGCCGGTGAAGCAGAGAGAGCAAGGGGCCTAGAAGGATGTTCTGAAAAGCAGGTGAACAATAGGAGAAAGTGCAGAAGTTGAATGCTGTGGCCCTTGGGAACTGGGTCACTGTGAGACAGCTCTCTGTTTTACTTGTCTGCTTGTAAACATGAATCCTGCCCTGAGCAATGCAATTTTGTCCCCAATCTGTTAGTTATTAAATTCATTTGAGAGACAAAAAGTATGAAGAGTAGATGGTTTCATTAGTCAGAGATTAGGTTTCATGAGACAAGAAAGGAGATCTTTATCATTGTTCAATTTGTTTCCTGTGACTTTATTTTCACATTTGTCTACTAGATAATCTAGCCAGAGGGACTATATAGCGTTTTGTAGTTATTTTTTTCTTGTAATAATCACCCTAACAGAAGTGACGTGGCCATCTCGCTGGGGCACATTTACCCAGAAGTCATTTGGGTGAAAAGAAATCAATTGAAAATGGCAAACAGACCAACCCAACCCCACAATGAGCTCCTAACACCTGCTGAGAAGGCTGCTCCCAGCAATCCTCTGCCCCCCACCCCAGCTGTTTAAGAGGTGTGCAGGCCACACATCCACCTGGAGGGCGTGGCTGAGAGCCATCCAGACCAGAGGGTGGCCTTTCCTCCTTTCTGAAAGGAAAAGTCCTGGGGAACACATGCCAAGAGCACAGAAAAAGGAGGCCACAGAGGGAGGGCCTGCTCCTTGTGTCCGACCAGCACTGTCCCTGCCTCCCCGTCTCTCAGAAGCAGGGTCCCCTTGGCCGCTTGCAGCAGCTGTGACCCTGGTGACAGGCAGACCCTGAGGGGCACCTGGGGCCAGGGTGGGAGGACCACTCACATGTCTGTGACGCAGTAGAGGGGGAAGTCACCCTTGCAGGAGGTTGTCCTTGCAGGTATGTTCCCATATCACTCCCCGACGTGGGAGGCTGTCCAGGTGGCTCCCTGTGCCCAGCAGTGCATGTGACAGCAGCAGAAGCAGGAATAGGTGACGCCAGGCACCCAGGGGCTCCTGCTCCATTTTCCTGGTCTCCTCTGTCACTCTCATCTTTCCTGGAGAGGAGGTGGGATCAGAGCAGTCAGCACATGGCTGCCTCAGCCCCAGCCAGTGCCCAGGGGCTTCAGCCCCTCCTACCCTTTCATTAAGGCTCCGTGCCCTTGCACAGGTCTGCCTGTACCTGCCTGTGGCAGAAGAGGCAAGCGTTTGGCAGAGGGGGCAGCACTAGCCAGGTGCAAGGGACTGCACTCCCTGAGTGGCCCTTACCCGCCCTGCAGAGACAATTTCTTGTGATGTCCCTTAGGATGGCTGGGAGGTTGGCATGGTGCATTTGTGACCTGCAGCTCAGCTCAGAGTCCTGCCTGTTGGTAACCCCCTGCAGGAGTCATAGGATCTTTGAAAGGGCAGTAAGATGAGGCCTCCATTTGTCCTGTGTCTTAAATCCTCACGGGCAGCCATTAAAATTCCAGAGAAACTCTGACTTATTGTAAACTGAAAGAGAGGAGCTGGGGTCTTAAATAAGGACACCACCGTGTGTGAG
Organism: Manis javanica; assembly: GCF_040802235.1. Lineage (NCBI taxonomy): Eukaryota > Metazoa > Chordata > Mammalia > Pholidota > Manidae > Manis > Manis javanica. The sequence continues at coordinate 70,368,315 of NC_133162.1, forward strand.
GAGAGAAAGGAAATGGGAGACTGGAGTGCTGTAAAGGTCTCTCGTGTGAACACTGAAGTCACTCAAGGGCTGGAATGATCTAGAAGAAGGTTGCGCAAGCATGCCGGTGTCCTCTGTGAATGAGGGACATTCCAGTAATCTACTGCTGTGTATTGAGCCATCCCAAACTTAGTGACATAGAACAGAACCATGTTGTATGCTCACAGGTTCTGTGGAGCAGAAATTCAGATGGGGCTGAGTTGGGGAATGGCTTCCGTCTGCTTCATGAAAAAACATGGGCAAAGTGTTTCCAAAATTCAGACTGCTCTGTAAAACTATTTAGAAATTCCTCAAGTAATATATTTGGTTTTCTTTACCTTTGTTTGCACAAAATAAGATGTGATATATGCTCAAAATATTTCTCTAATAAGCCTAAAATAGATGTCAATATATATAACATAAAAATTATAGGCCAGCTGATGGACAGTGACTGTAATGGGGATTGTGGGGGGGACTTGGTGAAGGGGGGAGCCTAGTAAATATAATGTTCTGCATGTAATTGTAGATTAATGATAACCAAAAAAAATTATAGGCCATAAACTCATTGTGTTGGGGTTTTGTTTTTGTTTTTTTTTGATATGTATTTAAAGTAATGGAGTATTTTAAATAAAGGTGATTTTGGATTTGATGAAATTAGTATTCCTCTCTGATTAGCACATTATCTTCTGTTGCTTAAAATCTTTCATGACACTTGGTTTTGTCATGTTTGTGTGCTCACCTAATGATTAGACATTGAACTGTCATCTTAATTTGCATTTCCATAATTCCTGATGGGAAAGGCCTTCTGTTCAAGTGATCTTGGGTGATTCCTTTTCCCTGGTTTGGAAAGTACTTTCTCTAATCAATATCCATTGTCTGATTTGAGTTTTTCTCTTTTTTCATAATGATCCCTTAGCATTCCTTATATACTCAGGGTACAAATCCTTTACCAATTGCTGCAGTTGTCTTCTTGCAGTGTGTGGTATGTTTTAACTTTTTAATAAACCAGAAATTCTTGATTTCTTTTCAGTTTACTTAGCATACATTATATTGAGTGTTCTTGATTTTAATCAATTTGATGTCATTTTAATAATTTGTCAAGATGTGTGCTGTTTTGTTTCCAATTCAAGAAGTTCTTCCCTGTTAACGTGTAACATGTTATCTCAAGCACATTTTGAAGATTGGCCTTTCACAGTAAAGTCTCAGATCCATCTGAAATTAATTAATGAACATGCCTTATGCCAGGGACTTAATTTCATGGTTTCCCATATAGAGTAAAAGGTCCCAGCACCACCCTTTGCTATTTGTGGACTAGTCCATCTTCTCAATGATTTGCAAGTCACCTCTGATGGGTATCAGGTTCCATAGAGTCGTGGATGGGATTCTGGGCTCCCTGTGCTCCCTTTCTCTCTTGGTGCACACTGGGAGTGTCAGGAGCACACCATGTGTCCTTAGAGGGCATGTGATTGCTTTGCACATGCTCCTGTCCCATCCTCTAGGGATGGACTGTGCTTCCCGGCCACACTCACGGCAGGCTCGGTCTTATTCAGCAATAAAATGTTAACATGAATTACACGTGCCACTTCTGTTCAGAATCTTTAAGAAACTAGGTGTGATTCAGATGGAACCCACAGCCTGCTACCTGAGCAACTGAGATGTGCAGCACCCCCATGGGGACTTGTGGGCATATGTCCATGTGGGAGAGGGAGCTATATGAGTGGGTATAAAGTTTGTGCTTTTAAGCTGATCTGATGTTGGGGTCTTGTTACTAGAAGCTAACCCAGCTGAATCTGACATATATAGGACATGGTACAGAGAGCACCACTGCCGCAAACCCTTTTACTGTATGACAACCATACATGAAATATGTAGATACATTTGGAGGGATTTCAATCTGCCATCTGGATGCCTTCTTTTAACATGGTCATATCTCTGCTTATTTAAGTCCTTTTTAATGCTTTTTGTCTACTTCCTTCTAAAGATCTTGACTTCTGCCCAGTGCAGTCCCTAGAACCCCTATATTTTTACTGCCAATAGCATTTAAAAAATGATGCTTCAGAGACTATTTATTCCTATCATGAATAAATGCATTTCTTTATTGATATATTCATTCAACTTTCTACACTCTTATCCTAAACATTTATCTACGGAATCATTATGGTTCCTATGAAAAATAAAATACAGAAAAACTGGTGCTGAGTAGGTCTCTAATGACCTGTGACTTGAAGCTGTGACATAGGCATTCCTGATTTCAAATGGAAAACTTCTAAGAGATAACAGCACTGAGAATAGTGCTTATTGAAGGCTTTTGGTAGAAATCCTTTGTCAGATCAGTTTCCCTGTTGACTTAAGTTTGCTACAATTCATGAATGAGTGCTAAATTTCACTTAAATTCTATATCTGCATATTCTTTCTTTGTGATAAATATGTTTTTTTCCACTCATCTATTAATATAGTTAATTACATTAATACATATAAATGCCAATTTATCATTCAGCTATCAGTGGACACTTAGCTTATTTCCACATAATTATTGTAAGTAATGCTGCAATGCACATGGGGGTGCAGATATTTCTTGGGATTGGTGATATTGTCCCCTTCAGATATATATTGAGAGTGGAATTGCTGTATCATACAGTAATTCTATTTATAATTTGTTTCAGGAATCCCTATAATGTTGGCCATAGTGGATGTGCGAGTCTCACATTCTTACCAGCAGTGCACCATCATTCTCTTTCCTTCACATCCTCATCAACACTTACTATCTTTTGTGTTTGTGACAATTGCTGTCCCAGCAGGTGTGAGGTGACCTCTCACTGTGGTTTTGATTTGCATTTCCCTGAAACTGGTGATGTTGAGCACGTTTTCATGTAGTTACTGGTTATTTGAACATTATCTTGGTAGAAATTCTATTCAGGTCCTTTGCTCCTTTTACATCCAATTTTATTTTGTTATTTATCAATATGTTGAATAGGAGTGGTGATAGTGTACTATGTAGTCTTGTTCCTGATCTTGGAGGAAAAGCAATTTCAACACCTTATCATAGGGTAAGTTCCTAATGAAAGAACTTCATTTTCCAGAAAGCCATAAAAATTGTAAGCTGACATGTACCTAAGAAAGTAAACATGATACATGAGAAGGAGAAAGTTGTCAAGTCCATTGTTACACTGAGAAATTGACATGTCTGTCAAAAAAATATTACCTAAAACACAGGAGATTTCACCAACTCAATAAATTTGGTCTAATGGGCTTATAAGAATCCTCTATCCAGTCATGTATTAAAACAAGTCTCAATAAAATTCAAAGAAATAATATCACATAGATCATATTCTCAGGTCACAATGCAGCTAGTATTGACATCAATGGCAAAAATAATTTTTGAAAAGCACATACACTTGAAAATTTTACATCACACCTGTAAATATGGACAAAAAATAAAAATCAAATCAAATGGCAATACAATAAGATATGTGAAAATTCAGGAGGTACAGTGAGGCACCATCAGGAAAATCTGTGGTCCAAAAGAATTATTTACAGAAAAGAAAGAGTGAAAATACATGAGCTAATAATTGACCTAAAACTATAGAAAAAGAGTAAGGTGGATAAACCCAAGAAAATGAAAGGGAGATACTTTAAATGAAAAATATGTGAAAAATGAAGCAAAAGACGGTAAGCAATAACAAAGTCAAAAGTAAAGTGAAAACTCTACTGATTTAGATAGTGCTCTAATGAAATTGACTGTAAAGTAGAACAGTGCTTCCCAACTTAAAAAAAAAATTATAACCTCCCCTAGGAGCTTTTCTAAACACTGTTTTCCTTAAGCCACTCCATGAGATTTTAATACCACAGATTTGCTGATCTCTTTATATACTGTACTTCATGCTTAAAAGGAGTGAGACTAATTTTTACTCCCTCAGGGCCATATACTCCCATTCTGAATGCATGCAATAAGGAAAGACACAAGTAAAGATAATTTTAAAAGAAGGTATAACTACAGATAGAGCAGAAATGCAAAAGTCAAACATACTCTGAAGAAATGTATACCAATATATGTGAATAAATGGCCAAATTCCTATGAAATATGGGACTTAAAATAAATAATGAAAGAAATAGAAGAACTAAATAATCCACTGTGTTCTTCTGTTCGGGCTGCCATAGCACAGTACCACAGGCTGGGTGGCCTGAACAACAGAAATTTATTTTCTCACATTTCTGGTGGCTGCAAGTCCAGAGCAAGCAGTGTCGGTTTCTGCTGGGATCTCTCCTTGTGGATCGTAGATACGTGCCTTCTCAGTGTGTCCTCACATGGCCTGTTCTCTGTTTCTGTGTGGAAAGAGGACTGTGGTGTCTGTTCCTCCTCTTATGAGGACACCAGTCCTGTGGAGTAGGGACCCACCCTGACGACCTCCTCTAACCCTAACGCCTCCTAAAGGCCCTCCCTCTGCATACAGGTACACTGTGGTGTAGGGCTTCAAAATATGCATCAGGGCAAGGGGGGTGCAATTAGGTCCATGCATTCCCTAGATATTAAATCAATTATATCAGTAGTTTAAAGATTTCTCACAAGGAGAAAACCACCAGCACAGATGATACGAAAAATTCATGGAGCAGATTAGAGTGGTAAAAGAGTTTCCAAGGAGAAAGAAGATGAAAACACCCCAAAGTGCACTTCATGAGGCTAAACCAGTTAAGGACGGCACAACAGTAGGAAATTACAGGCCAGCCTTCCTCATGTTCATAGGTTAAATAAAATATCTGAGCTAATAGTAAACTAAAAACTGTATAAAATTGTATAAAAAACATTATCATGGCCAAGCTGGGTTTCTTTATAAAATGTTAAAACTGGTTTAACATGCATTCATATAAATAACTATATTAATAGATAACCAGAGAAAAATATATTTATCACAAAGAACAAATATGCAGAAAAAGAATTTAGGTGAAATTCAGCCCTCATTCATGAATCGTAGCAAAGCAAAGGAAGCAGGGAAACTCCCTGATCTGGCAGAGGATTTCTACCAAAAGCCTTCAATCAGCACCGTTCTCAGCGCTGATGTCTTAGAAGTTTTCCCTGTGAAATCAGGAAGGCCTCTGTCACGGCTTTGAGTCACAGGTCATTGGAGACCGACTCAGCACCATGTTTCTTGTGTTTTATTTTTGCAGAAACCCTAATGATTCCATAGATAAATGTTTAGAATGAGTGTAGGAAGTAGGAAGTTGAATATATATCAATAAATAAACTTCACAACATCAGCAATTTCAAAACAACTTTTAAAATGTTATTTATTACAGCAGCAAAAATACAGGATTTTTAGAGAAGGGACTTGGCAAAAAAGGTCAAGAGACCCCAGGGAGGTGGCCAGGTCGCTTCTGTTGGGCATCCCCAGTGTCACTACTTAGAAAGTCCTTTGCTCTCAAGCTGCCCAAGTGCTTTGCTTCTTTCTTGGACACCTTGGAGACCCAAGTTACACCGTGTGTGCTCTTCCAGGCCACTTTGGTTTGTCTGGAGCCCTGGGGAGCTGGGCTGTGGGTTAGACACCTGCAAGCCCTCAAACAAGGAAGGGGGTGGGGGCGTCTCAATCTTGGGGGGCAATGATCTTGCTTCCATTTTCACTTACTGTGTTGGGCTGGGAATAAATGCTACTTATTCAGTGGTGACAGTGGTATGACTGTCAATACATTTCAAGGACTCTTTGGTTTCCAAGGACCTTTCTTGGCCTTTCTGTCATCCTCAAAACCATCCGTGCTTGGAGAGCAGGGAAGGCCTGTGATATGCAGTCTCCTGAAAGGGGGCGGCTTGTAGAGGCTGGAGGAAGCAGCCCAGAGGCTGGAGGGGCCACAGGACGCAGGCTCCCTGAGCTGCCTCATGCCAGCATCCAAGATGGGACTGCCCCTGACTCCCCCTGGTCTCCATGGACACTGCCGAATGGGGATGCAAGCCCAGCCCACCAGCTTCTAAGCTGACCCAGCAGAGCTGGGAGTCTCCCCTGCCAAGGAAGAAAAGTGTCTCCTCGCCGTCCCATGGAAGGACTCTGAGTTGCCCTGGGCAGCTCTTGCCTCGCTGATCCTCAGCACAGCCCAGGAGGCTAGTGATTCCCACCCTGGGCTTGGGTTGGGGTCTGAATGGTCCTGTGGGGGACTGAGAGCCTCCTTGGGTCAGTCTTTCTGGAAAGGGCCAGTGAGTCCAGGGGTTCCTCTCAGCTGCCATCCTGCTATAGCGCCCCTGCCCACACCCTGGCCTCTGCTGTCGGACCTGCTCAGGCACATCGAGGCGCTGGGATGGATGGGGAAGGGCTCAGGGTGCAGGTGGCGCATGTGTAGTAATAATGGGCACTATGTGCCAGGCAATGTGCCCTCCATTTAGGCCTCCCAAAGCTTAAGGGAATGGATCTCTGTCCTTAATTTAGGATGACGGAACTGAGGCTGAGGTGCAAGTATTTATTCAATGTCAACCAAGCTAATTTGCTTCCAAACATTAGACAGTGGGAGGATATTCCCCTCTCTCTCCCCCAAGGGAGTGTGAGACGAGGGTATGAGAAAGGCACCAGAGAAACAGCTTAAGTGGAGAACCAGGACCTCCCCACTCCTGCCCCTCTTTTCCCCCGCCTCCTTTGGCTTCTTAAATGCTGGCAGGCAGCACTCGTTCCGACCACAGCTGGCTCCCTCAGCAGCTCAGGGTGAGGAGTACAGGCCTTGCCCTGAAAGTGGAGAGGGAAGGAGAGGAAGGGGAGCAGCATAAGTGTACCCCCACTCAGGCTCCAGACAGGCTGTGCCGCAGCACTGTGCTCTCCTCCCCCACCACGGCCCTCAGTCTTGACACTTGCCATTTTAGCTGGAAGGACTAAATCCCGCCAGATTATGCAAATGGGAGGGGGAGCTGAGGGTGCCCAAGAGAGCCTTTCCACACCCACTTCCAGCCCTGGGCCATCAGTGAGAAATGTGCCTGGAGTGTTGCTGCAGTGGGTCAGGCAAGACCTGAAACTATGGCACACTGCTCAGCCCCAGGGCCGGGAGCTGCACACACCCAGACAAGGCCGGCTTGATGAGAAGCACTTGGAGAGAGAACATTCTCCCTGCTGAGGCTTCTCCCTACTCCTCTTGGGGAAAGGGGAATAGGAGGCGGCCCCAGCCCCACAGTGAGACAGACTCTGTACTAAAGGGCCTGCAGGAAGGCAGGGAAGGCAGAAACGTGCTCACATGATAGATGCACCTCCATCTCTAACTCATGTCTTCTTCTTTTTCAGGTCAGCAGTGTAAAGAACTGGCTGTTCATATACAGCTTTGTGCAGAAGTTGGTAAACAAATTTGGAAAGTATGGCCTTTCAGCTCTGTATTGCAGGGTGTTTTCCTGATAACTGAGTACATTGCTATTTAGATGCAGCGGATGTGGGACTGCTTCAGGTCACAAAGCTCAGGGCAGTGTTCTGAAGCAGGAAAAAGGACAGATCACACTTGTTTCCTAAGATCACAACCCTGCTTGGCTCCTTCCTGGGAGTCAGGTCGTGGTTTCAGGGACACAGTCTTCCCTGGAGGACCTCACAGATTAGGAAATAGGCAAACTACTTAACACTGTAACTAAACATCTGGATGTGGACATTTGACCTAGATCTTGAAGGATGAGAAAGACAAGGTAACAAGAACCATGAAGGTCATTTGAGCAGTAAGGGGTCTATTTGGCTGAACATGATTAACACAGGAAGGCTGGGAGATGCAGCGAGAGGTCAGCTTGGGGCCAAGGCCAAAGAGGCCAATAATGCCAGGAAGAAGGGCTTGGATTTCCTGCTGTGAGCCATAGGGAGCTTTGGATGATGTGTGATCAGGGGTCTGACGTGACTCCAGAAAGACACGACTCCGCTGTACTCCAGGAAGAGAGGTCTCATACTTGTGGACAAGGGCCAGGACTGGTGGGGAGCTCATACAGGGACCTATGCTAACAATTTAACTGAAGGATAATGAGGGCCAGGTGATCAGAAGAGAGTGGCCACGAAAAGGGAGGGGAGAATATGAATGGCTGCCAAGAGGAAGAATAATTTCTTTGAGGTGAGGGGGAGGGAGGTGGGGAAGATAGTCCAGAAAGTGAAAATGCAAAGAATTTTACAGGAGAGGAGAGGCCAGCTTGGGAGGCCCTTGTGGAAGTGTATGTAGCTGTCTATCTCCTTGTGCATGCAGCAGGCCTGTGTGCATGTTGGTGTGTGTGTGTGTGTGTGTATGTGTGTGAGAAAGAGAGAGGCAGAGAGAAAAAAACAGAATTTTGGGATTTGGACTACATGAGCAGGATGCTATGCCACACTCTGACAAGCAGCTGCACACCTTCCAGGCCTCATAATCCTTCCCTAAAGTTATGAGATCTTCTGGAGTCTGTAAATGGACTCCAGACTAAAAGAGACAGAATGGAAAGCAGGGAATTTGGCAGGCACCCCCTCCCTGGTGCCCAACCTCACTCCCCAGGCACTGTTTGATGGGTAGAGGTCCATCCTCTGGGCGACCCTGAGAGAGCCGCATTTGAGGCTTTCCCCAGCTAAGCTCACAAGTGACCCCTTGTTACCTGCTCAGAATTACCTGGTCTTTCTGGGAACCTTCCATGCCCACAAAATAAAGAGTTGCCCCAACTGCTTAGATTCTGCAGCCTGAGAAAAGGAAAGTGTTGGGTATAATACATTTGATCCAAATATGTGGATCAGAAGGCTGGTAACAATGGACTGAATTCACTTCCACCACTGTCTCTGTAAATGGTCATGGCAGCAGTTTTCCATCTGTCAACGTGATGGTGAGTCTGGGAGCATCTCCTGTGGGAGAAGCAGGGAGCGACTGGGTCAATGAGAGCAACTGCCACAGGCTGCCAGGACCCAAACACTGCTTGCCGCACCTCACCCTCCTGGGGAGAGGCCACCTGGACCTGAGCTCCTGCCACCCACATGCCTGGAAGGCTTTGCAGCTTATCATGCAACAAGAAGGGCCCCTAGCCCAGGACCCACTCTGCAGATGAGGTGAGTGATCCCAGCTCAGGGGTGACGGGTGCCTGGAGGAGAGGCCTGAAGGAAACCTCCCCCCAGGAAGAGCCAGGCCCCACCCGGTGAGGAGAACCCAGTCCTGCGGGGCCCAGAGATGACAGGGATGGACAGGAACCGGTTGGCAGACGTTGAGGAAGAAAGAGCCCCACAGTGTCTGTCAGGCTCTGCCGTCTCTTCCCTGATTCCACATCGTCTATTGTTGTCAGACCCATTGGTTCCTCCTAAGCTTCCCACGGCAGCTGAGAGCCATCCTGCTCTCCCTGCAGGCAGTGTGGGGCCCCAGGGAACCCAAAACACACCTGCCAGAGTCCCCTTGCAGGGGACTGTTCCAGCCACAGCGCCTGCCCCATGCTTACACCTGTCAGAGCTCAGAGGGGCCTGAACCACAGGGTCTGGCAGCCATGGTGCCACCTGCCATTGGGTCAAGGACCACTTTCTGGTCTGTTCTCTGCCTTCCTCTGGTCCCCACCAAACTGCAATGTAATGAACCTGCCCCCCTGAGCAGGACAAGGGTCCTCTTGCCTTCTGTGTGTCCCTGAAATGCAGGCCTTGTACCCCACCCTTCCAACTCCTGCCCCAGGCCCACCCCATGTTTTCCCCTCACGTCCTCTCTGTGGTCACTCTGTGTTGCCTCCAACCTTTGACCTTTCCCTCTAAATGTAGCCCATGACTCTCCACCAAAAATTCTGATTTGTTCCAAATTCCAAACCTTTCAGTGACTGACAGTAATCTCACCCCAAACACACAAGGCTGGTAGGCCCCCTGCCCATGGTGGAGGCTGCAGTGTGGGATCAGCAATGCCCTGGGGACAGAGCCGGAGGGGACTTCCCAGTCTCAAGGCAGCAACCTGCCTTAAGTTTCCTCACAGCCACATCTGCTTTTCAGGACAAACTGAGCACCTTGTTAGACATTCAGATGCTTACCCAAGAAACATACGTGTGTGTCCAGCTGCCCACGAGCATGGTAAGAGGGACACAGGGATGCTTCCCCTGGGCTGGGGTCTTTTGCTTGTGCCCCTGACAGTTACCCTCAGGCACAGTGGGTCAGAGATCCCTGTGTGGGCACCTGCCAAGGAAGATGCCCAAGACATGGGGGCATGGCACTCCTGAGCCCCACAGCCACCCCTGGGCAGGGCACCCATGATTCCCTTGCACTGTGGTCTCAAGGGTGTCAGGAAACTTACTTATCTAGGATGCTACCCAGTTCTTCAAAACCTAGGGAAACAGGGCTTGGGGGAAAAGCAGGCCACTGAGGTCTCCTGGCCTCCCAGACCACTGTCCCTCCACCCTGAACCCCCCACCCTGTGGGTGTGGGGCTCCCTCCAATTCCTGAGACTCTCCTGGCTGCTCACGCAGGTGTCAGGGTGCCTGATAGGGACTGATTTTACCAGTTAGTAAAGATTCATTCATTCTGTTATTGCCTTTGACAACAGTGACTAATTTTTATTGTGTTCCCCTCAGGGACCAATTGATAGATCAGAACTGTACACAGTTTCACTGTTTTAATCCTCCCAGTAACTTCACCTGTAGGTATTAAAGGTGTCCCAGGTTTAGGAAGATGGTTCTGACACAGAAAGGCCAAGTGACTTTTCCCACATCACAAAGCCCGGAGGTGGCAGAGCTGAACTTGAATCTCATTCCTGGCTCTTCCCTTCTCACTGCCCTGCCCCCCTTTGGGGTCAGCACTCATCATTTCCTGACGGCTTTACCTCCAAGCCACCAGAGGGTGGCCATGCTCAGACCCCACCCCCGGGGCCAAGGACAGATCCTGGCTCACCTGGGACTCATCTGCTTGAGCTTCCCCAGCCTCAGACCCTTTGCACAGACTGGGGTGGGGCAACTGGGAGACATATGGTCGCCAGAGTCTGTGAGTAGGGCTGTACTGGCCACATACTGGCCCTCATGGCTGAGCAGGTGACATTTAGAAGTTCTGGGCAGCCAGAGAAGCCTCTGGATATGGCTGATGAGACACACCTGAGGCATGCTTGTGCCCAGCAGGGCCACTGTCTGGCATCAGAGGTTCAGGTCTCCTGTTGAAGGTGGACTCAAGGCTCCAAACAGTGAAGTCACAACCCAGAGATGCCATGCAGGGGTAGGGGCAGGAACCACAGAGGCAGATAGTGGGTTCAAACAAGGGGAGGCAAGCAACCAGAGGGTGGACACAGGCAAGCTGCTAGGATGGCCTTTGTGCCCAGCAAGGTGAGGGTGGGGACACTGAGCAACTGTCTGAAATGGTCACATACCCAAGGGCCAAGCTCAGGTGGGGAGGGTAGCAGACTGATGGGTTCTGGGCATGTACAGCTGCCCAGGGTTTGGCCAGGCCCTGCAGTGCCACCTCTAGACTGGTCCCAGCAGTGCTGTAGCCCCAAGTGACCACCTGTTTGTTCGCCGGTGGTGCAGTGGAGGTCCCAGAGGTCAGGGAAGTGGGTGAGGTCACCCCAACAGTAGTGGCAGCACGCAGGATTTCTTAAATGAACTGAGCTTGTGCTGAGGAGAGCTGCACCCTGTGCACTGGCCCCTCCCTCTCCCCTGCCACAGCTCTGGAGACCCCAGGATTGTAGGATTCCAGCTGGACATCTGGAGCTTCTAACAGGTGCTGGGATTTCGGCTCTTGCTCTTTAAGCCTTCAGTGTGGGAGTCTAGGCAGAGAGGCTTGGGTGTCACTGGGCCCTGCAGTTTCTGCAGAGCAGGGAGGGCCCCAGCCCAGCCTGGTCTCAGTGCCAGCCAGCCAGCCCAGTCTGCATGGGGCATGTTACCAAGGAGTGGCCTTGTGGCCTTGCGCAGACTAACACAGGCAGCCTTTACTCCTGCCGTGGCAAACAGGCCGTTCGTCTGCCCCACTGCCTTCAAATCCCGGAGGAGTTTCTCTCCCACTGCTCCCTTCCAGAGCCTCTCTCCTACACACCCACACAGTGACCCAGCGAGGGTCAGTCTAGTTCCTTAGGCTTGTGCCAAACCCCGACTCCCATCAGGGCCTGATTCTCTTCCTTGCAGCCCGCAGGTCACAGAAACGGCCCTCGTAGATCCATCAGGAAAGTCAGGATCAGGATGGAACGGGTGCCCAGGGCAACAGAAGGGCTCCCAGCGAGGGTGACCTGTGCCACCCCATCTCGAGGTCCTTTTGAGACAAAACAGGTGCCATTTCCTCCCATAGCTCTCTGCAGGGACCAAGGCTGCTGTTTACACACATTTAGGGAATTTGATGGAAATTATTCTAAAGTTGACCTGAAAAAATAAACAGTTAAGAATATGCCCAAGAGAGAACAGTTAAGTCTCTTTGGGACTTTGCCATGGGCCCAAGAGAGACTGACATCAGTGCTGAGAAGGGAGATCCAGGTCCAGTGTTCTGGGGGCTGTAGGGCCAGAGTGCCCCCAGTTTGGCCTTAGGAATGTGGCATGGCAGACGAGGTGGGGGGGGGATGGGTGAGTAGAGTTTGCAAATGTGAAATGGGCTGAGAGGATGGGGTGTCACTGGGCCCCTTGTGGCCTTTCATGTACTAACAGGCAGCCTTGTTTATTCTGCTCTGGCAAAGAGGTCAGGGCCTAGGCCAGGGGAGTGGGCAGCTCTCAAGCAGAAAAGCACCAGGGGCAGAGTGGGAGCGTAGGGACACACAGGGCGGGGTCACAGGCTTTGCATGCATGCAGGCCGGGCTGGTGACAAGTGAGGGGCTTGATGGTGAGGACTCCAGCAGGCCAGCTGGGCCCTGGAGCAGGATTCCCAGGCAGAGGGGAAGCGCAGCTGAAGGTGGGAGCTGCCAGAAGTCTCTTCTCGTTGAAGGTGATTTTGTGGGGCCTGGAATGGGTTAGACAGAGCCAGGTGTCCAGGGGAGAGGGGACATCATGTAGGCCTGAGAAGGGAAGCCAAGGGCCTGGCCAGGCAGTAAGTACACAGGAATGTGAGAGTGGACTTCCGGCCAGAGATGAGCCTAGGACAGGATATGGGCAGAGCGGGCTCTGAGGCTCCATGCAGGAAAGACAGGTTCTCGGAAGCCTGATGTCAGCACACTACATGGTGCCCCTAGGGGATCAGTGGGATTAGGGGCAGCAGGACAAGGGGGGCTTGAGAAGACGAGGAACCTGGCCAGCCCCATGAGCCAAGGACCCTGCAGCCTTCAGCCCACAATTCCAGTGGCTTCTTAGTGACTTTCTCTCTCTGCTCTTCCCCACAGGAGAGGAATGCTTCCCCTCCCACCCCAATGACACCCCATCAGGGGGCGCTGCCCTGCGACCCAGGGATCTGCCATAAATTTATCCTTCGGTCCCTCTGTATCTGCAACTGCTGGTGCCCATGTTGCCAGCCCCCTCCATCTGGACGCTCCTCACCAAATGCGGCCGCTCTTCCCTCCTGCGGCCCAGGCGCTCTGCCCTGCCACAGTACAACTCCCACCCCATAACCCAGTCTCTGTTTAACAATATTGTTAAAGTGCTCTGTGCAAACTGAACTGGACGTCAGTACTGAGTCCTGGTTTACATCAGAAGGAGTTGAATTACCTTGCTCATTAGCAAGGAAGTGTGTTACCTGGTGAGTGTTGTTCCATTACATGAGCTGCGTCTTGACTCCTCCTGCCAGGACAAAGCACCCCGGGGCCCTGCGGATGTGCACATGGCTGAGTCCTACTCCCACAGCCTGGTCTTCATGTATCACCCAGGTCTGGGGCACATGGGGTTTTAGTCAGAATCTGCTCTGTGAAAAAAGCCCAAATGTCTTTAAAATATGAATATGATCCTGTGTCTCCTTCCCTAATTTTTTGCAGATAGAAGTGCTTAAATTTCTCACCTTCACTCCATGTTCCTGCTTTCCCCTTTCCCCACATTAGGGACTGAGGCTCTGAATGGGGCCCAACCAAGCCACCGAGTCCCACCCCACACGGGCTTATGCATCCTTTCTCATTTCCTCCATTCTGAGTAGGCCAATTCTCTGGAATGCCTGTGCCCAGTATTTTGTGCCCCAGGAAGCCTTCTTACAAGAGCTGGGGCGACAACGTGTATCACAGAAAGAGACAGAGTCCTCTAAAGTTCACCAGCTTCCCAGATGCCCAAACTGTCCATAAGCACGGAATTTTAGAGGAGTCTTTCCACCTAAGAAGGTAAACCGCTATTTGCATTTGTCACCTTAGAAGAAACCATGTTCTCCAGAGCTGCTCCAGCGTGCCGTGTCCCCCCGCCCAGCGTGCGCAGTGTCTGTGGACGGCTCCCAGGGCCTTGCACACCGTGCACAGGAGCCTGGGGTGGAACCCTGAGCGCTTCAGGAGAGATCCTTTGGGGGACTATAACCTGTTACCCCTAATTCATGTGAACAGTAAACTACCCCCCACACCCAGCTCCACCTCCCTGAATACTTATGCCTTGCTGTTGAATTTCTTTAAGACATATTTGCTAAAACTGTGTCCGTTGGAGTTTTAGCCTGTATTGCTTGAAGTGGATGGACAGTGGTGACCATAATTTCCCCATGTTTGAAAAAGGAAAGCTCTTGGAATAGCTTGTGTATATGTGTCTAAGGGTCATTTGCAGGGTTACCCTGGGTCACGTGGCTTCGCACCTTCAGAGCACCTCTACCTGTTCTTGCTGTCTCTCGTGGACCCCTCCTCCGCTTCTTGGTCCCAGCTTGGGTCCCACATCTGTGTCCTACCAACAGCCAGGATGGGAATGTTGAGAGACGTCATCTCCTGTGTGAACCTGTTCCATCTCTGCCAGTACGTTGTCGCCCCAGCTCTTGTAAGAAGGCTTCCTGGGGCACAAAATACTGGGCACAGGCATTCCAGAGAATTGGCCTACTCAGAATGGAGGAAATGAGAAAGGATGCATAAGCCCGTGTGGGGTGGGACTCGGTGGCTTGGTTGGGCCCCATTCAGAGCCTCAGTCCCTAAGCGAGTGTAGGTGCTTCAAGCAGTGGCTCCACACTGCACTTTGACCTCCTTCATGGAAAGTGATGAGTCAAGTGTGATGTTTTGTTTGGTTTGTTTTTGTAAAAGCCACTGGTTGTGTAAATAAATAGAGAGAATGTTAACAAGGAGTGCCTGGCATCTGGCACACAGATGGCAGGGCCCTGTGCAGGGCAGGGTCCAGAGCAGTGGTTCCCTGATGCCCATGCAGGTGTGGGCAGGACCCACTGGTCCTCACTGCCTTTACTGAGTGTTAAAGAAGTGGCTGGGACTGTAGGTGTTTCAAAAATCAAGGGAAAGAGGTTTATTGTACTCACAGCACTAAGAAAAGTATGGGAAATAATTTTTCTTAGGCAGAAAGGGGATTAAAATAACAATATAGGGGGATTTTATGTCTTCCTTAATACTAAGTGAAGTATTTTGGATCATCCCTAATTGGTGAAAGCATTGTCCTGTCCTGAGAGGTTCAAGGACCCTTCTCTGCAACTGGCTCTGTGCTCCTACATTGTCTCCGCGTATAAATGTAAGATGGTACCTGCCCATCTGAGACTCTGCAACCCTATATGGAGAAACATGTCTGTGCCTTCCTGGACAGCTCAGAGACCCTGAGTGAGACCAGCATATATGTTCATTAATGGACATATTATTCTTTCTTTAGCCAACATGAGCTAGGGCCCACCACCCCTTCCTCCTCCCTGAGCTGAAGAGGGAGGCAGTCATAACTTTGGAGCATTAGACCAGAGGACACCTGGGAGGGACAAGGGCCCGCCCCTTACCACCCCACCCCAGCCCTGTCCTTGCTGCCTGTGGGGCACAGTAAGAGGAGGGAGAGGGCAAAGGGCGTGTCCTGGGTGGACCCCACTCAGCCCACCTTGTGGCCCTGCCTTCCCCCATTCCAGGTCAGTTGTCCCCTCTGGTGTGGCATTAACCAGGGCGCTGCCCACACCCCAAGGAGGGAAGGGGGTGGCCTGCAGCTGCTGCCTGAAGTGCAGGGGGGCTGCCTTTTGTCCCACCTCCCCCACCCCCACCCTGCCAGAGTCCTTGAATGGGGCAGGATGTTTTTAGAAAGTGAGTCTCCCATCTGAGCTGCCCTCAGCTGAGAAATGTACAAAGGGAAGTATGCTGGGCGATGCTTACTCCTTATTTTATACTGGGACTATCACAATGCCCATTCTCTGAGTGCCCCTGGGTCATGTAAGGCAGCTCCTGTAGACTCAGGTTGGACCTCCAAGCTGGATCACATGCTTTTGGGAGCTAGGACCCCACCCCCCTCAGGTCAGCCGTAGGCCCCCCAGGTTCAGCTGTAGGCCTCCTACTCAAGCACACAAGTGGGAGCACATACACGCTTTTCCCCCATTGGAACATGCCTACCTAATAGAACTGTGGCCTTAACAGTTCCCCCCCACAATGTCTGTGCACCAGGCCCCCCAAAGTGGGCCCACGGAGGAGCTGGGGTAGCAGAAAGGAGCTCCATTTCTCAAGCCCGCCAGTTTGCACACGCAGCAATCTGCCGAGATGCCCCTTCAGGGTCGGGCTCTGTGTTTTCCATCCCACTTTCCAAGCAGGTAGCCAGGCCTGAAACATCAGGCCAGAAGTGAACTTCTCTCCCATCTCGGGCCAAGACAAGCTCCTGAGGGGCTTAGTGACTCTAAGTGAAGGGGTCAAGTGGAGAAGGAGGAAGGACAGAGGCCCGGGGTCAGGCTGGGTGGCTGCCCACTGCTGGAGCTCCGAGGGATGGCTGGGCTGTGACCAGGCCTGGGGACTCAGCCTCAGCAGAGCCACAAGGACTCAAAATATAGGGCCATGCAGGCCAGATGCTGGGAGATGGGAAGGCCATGAGGACCACTAATCAGGGCCTCTGTATGCCGGACTTTGGCCCAACCCTGGACAAAAACTACCGTCTTAAAAACAAAGAATCCCATTCTTAAATCATGGATCCTTCAGATCAGTCACAAAGCTTGCAAAAATGTCACAGACCACTTCAAAATGTGCCCCCAGCCTATTCACATCCTCTGTCAGCTGGGGGATTTCTGTGGAAAAATTGATGTCCTACCATAGGGGCTCCTCAGGCAGGAGACCCCGCTTGACCTTGTCTCTGGGCTGGGCAGGGGCAGGCCCTGCAGGGGACCCCAGAAGTACAGGGCTACACAGGCTGTATGTCCTGACCTGTGCTCACATAGGCAGCCAGGCCCCAGTGGGACCAGATGGGGAACCATTCCCAGCCTTGTCCTGCAGGCTCTCCTGCCCTCTGGGCTATGGGGCCCCTGCACCAGCTTCTTTTCTCCCCCATCTCCACCTCCCTGTGTGCTTGACTGCCCTCTGCCCCACAGGCCCTGGTTGCTGGTACTCTGCTCCCCAGTGCCACATTGTGGGACACGTGGCCATGATGCAGGTCTAACCACCAGGGTCACATACAAACATGGCTGCAAACATGGTCAGGCCCAGCACGGGGCGTGGGGCAGTTTGGAGGGAGGTGAAGGGTTCCTACCAGTAAGATGGCAAACTTCCGGCTTCTCTTCAGGGTCCTCAGTTCCCGCCGGCGCCACCTGAAGCCCAATCACCTCTCGCCCCCCTCCCAATCCCAGCACCTAGCCAACAGCCACCAGCCCCATAGAAGTGACACCTCAATCAATTCATGCCCCCTCCTATATAACCCAGCACCTTTCCCTAATAAAGCGGAACTCTCCGGTGAATTGCTGCTATGTGTCGCTCCTTTTCTTTCATTGGTGCCGAAACCCGGGAGACCGGACACCCCAACTGGGCCCCGTCTTCCCCCGACACCAGCAGCAGCTTGCCCTCGTCCTCTTTTTCCAGCGCTGGCTCATCACACTCACCACTCCTCTCTGGCCTTTAGGTAAGTTTTCCCCCCGGAGTGGGCCACTCTCCCCGAGCTATCGCAGTGCCATTGACCGTGATCGTCCAGCAAGGCCCTGATGCTCGCTCGGGGATGAGGAGGGAATGCTCCCCGCCTCAGGCCTTCACGGCTGCGGCGGACCCTCAGGCCCCTCCCCAAACAGCCATAAATCCCCGCCTCAAGCCTTTACGGCTGCGGCGGACGCTCAGGCCCCTCCTCCGACAGTCATAAATCCCCGCCTCAGGCCTTCAGAGCTGCGGCCAACTCTCAGGCACCCCCCTCCAACAGCCATAAATGAGGTGACTCCTTTGTAGATGAGAACGCTCCCTTTTCCCCCCCTCCTCCTTCTGCTCCGTCCGCTGAAAACGCCTAGCGCTAGGTACCTCGTGACTCCGGCACTCTGCCTTCTTAGGGAAGTCTGGGTGATGACCCACACTTCCCAAGAAATTCCAACTCGTATACGAGTTTCCACAGACCACCAAGGATCATCGGGGACACCCTTTGTCTCCTTGTGGTCTGCTTCCAGTCCGAGGATCTCCGTTCTTCTTCCCCTGTTTGTCTCCTTCTCTGTCCTTTAGCCATGGGAGCCTCCTCATCCCTCCCTGAAAGTTCACCTCTTGAATGCCTGCTTAAGCATCTGGCTACCCTCTCCCTGATGCCTGATATAAAACCAAAACTTCTCCGTAAATATTGCTCCCAAGATTGGCCGACATACCCCCTAGACAATAAAAACCAGTGGCCTGCAGGGGGAACTCTTGATGCTAACATCACTCGCGATCTTTTTAACTACTGCCAGCGCCTGAAAAAATGGAAGGAGATTCCCTATATCGAAGCTTTCCGCCTCCTCCTCTCCCCGCCCCCTCCCAAGTTCTCCTAGCCTGCAAGCCGCCGCCCCCGCAGAAGCCTCCCGTTCACTCCCTTCCCCTTCTTCTCCTACAACAGCCCTTATCCCTTCTTCCCCAACCATCTCCTCCCCCATCTCACCTACTCCACCTTCATTCCCTGCAGATTAGGCCTGAGCCTTTCAGCCCCCCTTTAACTAGGTCCCAGGGGCCTCCTCCGTCTTTGCCCTCATCACCTGTTTCTCCCCTGTTAGGGACCGCCTTTGTCTTCTCACATGTTTGTAGAGAGAATGGGAAAGCACCTCCCCCCATGTCTGAACGCAGCATGGGAAAGCACAAGCTAGAGAACAACCGGTGCAGTCCTTAGAAGTTATCTGTCCACAAAAACATATCTTGCCAAGACTCCTCACTCTGAAAATAGGGAGACCTTGAAGATGTGTAGAAACACCGCCCCTGCTTCTAGCTATGCCCTTCCCCCACTTGCCGATGTGGCAGGAATAGAAAACAATGCATTCCATAAGCAATTAACTGGAGCCCTGCTGTAGCTCAGTAGAGCATGGGACTCTTAACCTCAGAGTCATGAGTTCAAGCCCAACTAAAGCAGCAGAGGCAAGCAGCTGGGCTGCTAGCTGGCGACATGTGGGTCTGATTCTATCTTTCTTTATTTTCTTTGCCCCCCTTCTGCACTTCAGGACCTGCTCGACTAGGCACGGCTAGACCGCATCACTCCCCAACAGACTGAGCCAGAACCCTTCAGTCCCCTTCAGACTCAGTCCTGAGAGCCTCCCAAAATTATCGCCCCCCTCCAGGAGGTAGCAGGATCCGAAGGCATCGTGCGCGTTCACGTCCCTTTCTCCTTAAGAGATTTAGCCTAACTAGAGAAACGCCTAAGTTCCTTTTCCACTGATACCATGACATACATCAGGGAGTTTCAATAGACCCTCCAGTCTTACAGCCTCACACATCATGACATTTTCATGCTCCTGGCCAATACTCTCCTCCCTGAAGAGCGTAGACGAGTTTAGGACTTCGCCCAAATGCAGGCTACTGAAACCCACAGGACTGACCCCACCTATCCCCCTGGCCCCACTGCTGTCCCCGAACAAGACCCACACTGAAATTATAACACCGCCATGAGTCTCCGCTCTCGAGATATTTTTGCCTCCTGCTTAGTAGTAGGTCTGAAAAAGGGCAGCTTGTAAAGTAGTCAATTTTCAAAAGCTCCAAGACATAATTCAAAAGAGAGATGAAATCCCCTCCGAGTTCTTAGACAGACTCACTCAACTGGGTCCAGGTATACCAGCCTGGACCCAGAAACACCTGAAGGAAGACATGTCCTTATGACATACTTCCTAGCTCAAGGCTACCCCGACATTAAAGCTAAACTCAAAAAGTTAGAACAGGGCCTCGCTACCCCACAGACTGAGATCCTAACAGTGGCCTTTAAAGTCTTCCATAAGCAGGAGGAGGAGAAAGAATGCCGTAAACAAAAGGCTGATCAGGCCAATTTCCAGATGTTGGCCCAGCTGATAAAACCACAACCTGGGCGCCCCTCTACAAACAAGCCCCCCCAAGAGCTTGTTTCAAGTGCAGAAAAGAGGGACATTGGTCAAGGGCGTGCCCCTCCCCCAGATCTCCTACCACCCCATGCCCCAGATGCCACAAAAAGGGCCACTGGGGGTCTGATTGCCCAACCACCTGAAGGGGAGGCTGGACGAACAACCCCCATCCTAAGCCCGCCGTAGTGGGGCTGGCAGAAGAAGATTGATGGGGCCCGGGGGCTTCTCGCCCGACCATTTCCATCACCAAACAGGAGCCCAGGGTTACTTTAACAGTAGACGGTCACCCCATCTCCTTCCTCCTAGATACAGGAGCCACCTTCTCAGTCTTGTGAGAATACCGGGGCCCTACCACGCCAGCCATTACTCCTATAGTCAGAGTAGGAGGTAAACAGATTTTCCCATTAAACCCCACACCCACCCTTTTATGCACAATCCAAGACAATCCCATATCTTTCTCCCACTCCTTCCTGGTTATGCCCCAGTGTCCCATCCCTTTACTAGGATGAGACATCCTTTCCCTCCTCCACGTTTCCATAACTATATCCACTCCCACAACCCCCAGTACTCCCTTTCTGATGGCCCTCATAGCCGACAACCCCCCTCTACCCAATGAAAGCTCCGGTTCTGCCCTCATACACCCTGTAAATCCCAAAGTTTGGGACATTACAAGCCCCTCCGTGGCCCTATGTCCCCCTGCCTCTATCAAATTATGTGACCCCTCTCAGTATATCTGTCAGGCCCAATACCCCCTAACCACTTCAGCCCTCATAGGCCTCCAACCCATCATTCAAGCAGACCCACTCACTCCCCATTTAATACCCCCATATTAGCTGTTAAAAAAACCAACGGATCTTTCCGCCTTGTCCAAGACCTTTGCCTCATCAACATAGCCATTGTCCCTAACCATCCCTTAGTTCCAAATCCATACAGCCTCAGCATCCCACTTCTCAGTCCTAGATCTCAAAGACATACCCCCATATTAGCTGTTAAAAAACCAATGGATCTTGCCGCCTTGTCCAAGACCTTCGCCTCATCAACATAACCATTGTCCCTATCCATCCCTTAGTTCCAAATCCATACAGCCTCAGCATCCCACTTCTCAGTCCTAGATCTCAAAGACCCATTTTTCTATCCCTCTAGACCCCTGCTCCCAAGATTTTTTCATCTTCACCTGGACAGACCCATACACAAGACATTCTAAACAACTCACTTGGTCAGTTTTGCCACAAAGCTTCCGAGATAGTCCCCATATTTTTAGACAGGTCCTAGCTCAAGACCTCAAACAGTTTCATTATGATCACTCCAAGTCCACCTTATAATACATAGACAATCTTCTACTCTGCAGTCTCTCGTGGGAACAGTCTCAACTTGACACTGCCTCCCTACTTAACCTTCTAGCTTCCAAAAGTTACCGAGTATCCCCCGTCAAAGCTCAAATCTCTTCCCCTCCTATCACTTACCTCAGATTCCTTCTATCTCAACAAAGAAAGTCCATTACCTTAGACAGAAAATGGCTCCTCTCTGACCTGCCCATTCCCAAAACCAAGACAAAAATCCTTTCCTTTCTAGGCCCTTTCTAAGCCTAGCTAGATATTTTAGAACATAGATCCCTAACTTCCCCTGCACCCTGTTGGCAAGACCCCTATACAACCTCAGCAACAGCCCCCCTAAAAAACCATTATCCTCCTCACCCCGACACTCCTTCATTAAGCTCTGTCAAGCCCTTGTAGAAGCCCCAGCTCTCCATCTTCCTGATTTGTCGAAGCCCTTCTCATTATACATTCATGAGAGGTCCAGTCAAGCTCTAGGAGTCCTAGGCCAATATGCTTTGCCCCAGTAGCTTATATCTCCAAGCAATTAGACCCCACAGTTCAGGAATGGGCCCCCTGCCTACAAGCATTAGCCGCTAGACAGCTCTTGCAGAAAGAAGCTCATAAACTGACATTCCGAGCGCCCCTTACCATTCTGTCCCCACATCACCTAAAAGATCTCTTAACCTACAAAAGTTTACAGACTCTCCCTCCCTCCAGACTCCTGACCTTACTGTCCTCTTTCCTCCAAAATCCCGTTCACCCCCTTTGCCATCCATACCCGAATCATGACTTTTTCCTCCTTTACTGCTCTCTCGCTTTTTTCCTCATTCCTATTGTCTTCCCCACCACCCCAGCCTCCTTTGTATGGCGATTCAAAGTCAGACAGACTTACACACAGCATCAAACAAAAGTTACTGCCCTCATTGCCACACCAGACTTCCCTCTGAAAAGCTGCTCTGAACCTTTATACCTCCAGTTTCCTCCCTCCACTGAAGTGTTCACTAGCAGCTACCCTTATTCTCCCTACCTCTGCTTCCTCTATGACCAAAAACAAGCCTATTGCAGGCGATAGCCAGACACCTACAGGAGATGTCCCTACTGGTCTTGTGCCATTCACTACATGAGTAACTTCCAGTACCCACAGTATTACTCCTCCAACCGTTTCATGAAATATCCCAACGGCTCATTCTCCTTATCAATCCCAGATCCTGGGACTCTCGATGGGCTGCCAGAGTCACAGCCTCAGTTTACTACGGGGGGTCCTCGACCCCCCACAGTACCCTTCATATCTCTCGAAAGTATGTTCCCTCTCATTCCCAGATCTCTCAAGTTGCATCAGATAGCAGACATTCCGAAAAAGTCATTATCCAAACTCTTGATGGCGCCTCTTCATCTTCTTATCCCCACCCCTCTTCCCATTTCTCCTACTCTTCATTACAGCTCATTCAGGACACCACCATCTTTCTCAACCACACCCTTAACACAGCCAATTGTTTCTTGTGCGCATCACTACAGCGCCCACTGCTGGCCGCCGTGCCCCTTAATATTTCCAACTACTCCTTCCATGCAGAAAGACAACCCCTCTGCCCCCTGGCAGACATACCCCTATGGGAACCAGAATACACAGATAATCTCACCATCCACCACTGTGTAAGCCCAACTCCACCCCCCTCCAGCGCACTTCAGTGCCTCTCTATCTACACCCCTACCTCCGGCTCTAAGACTTTTACGCAACCGGGACACTTCTTTTAGTGTAATAGCAGTCTTTTCAACTCACTGCCTCTCAACTCCGATACACCCTGCATTCTCGTCACCCTAATCCCACAGTTAACACTTTACAGCATGGCAGAATTCCTTGAGCTCCAACCTCCCTTGCCCTCGCGCACAAAAAGAGCTGCTTTCCTTCCCATCATGGTCAGTAGCTCTTTGATCACCTCAGCCATTGGGGCAGGTTTTTCGAGAGAAGCCTTGGGTCACTCTCTATAGGCAGTTAGAGATCTCAACGCCAAACTTGAGGGAGCCCTGACATCCACTGCCGACTCTCTAGCCTCTCTCCAAAGACAGGTCACTTCGCTAGCTAAAGTCACCCTTCAAAACCGGCGGGCCCTAGATCTGCTTACAGCCGAGAAGGGCGGCACCTGCGTCTTCCTCTGGGAAGAGTGCTGCTATTACATCAACGAATCTGGCATTGTAGAAACTGACATTACCAAACTCACCGACCTTGCCTCCAGTCTCCACTCTGCTTCCAATTCCAACCCATTCTCGTCAATACTAACAAACCCCCTCCTCACCTGGCTCTGGCCCATTGCAGGCCCCATAATAATCATTCTTCTCGCCTGTCTCTTCTTACCCTGTATAATAAAGTTCATCAAATCCCAAGTCGGAAAAATCTCTAATCAAGCTTTCAACCAGCTTTTACTCAGGAACTACCAGCTTCTGGCCACAGAAGATCCCTCACCCTCACGTGACCTCCTCACCACACGCTGAGATGGACCCCTCTCTCCACTGGAAACTGTTCCTAGAAACAATAGCCGCAGACGCCTGGCTCCTGACACCCATATCCTCTTGGCCAACCTATGGTTACAGGGAACCTTCATTGATTTCCAAACCTGAAGAAGTCCACATCTACTCGTCCTTACTGCGGGGAGTCCTATCAACCCTTTCCTCCCAATCCTCAAGCCCTCACTCCCTTCTCCACCTCTGTTCAGCAGGAAGCAGCCAGAGAGAAAGCAACGTCCACAAACCCATAGAGGAGAAAGGGGGGAATGAAGGGTCCCCACCAGTAAGATGGCAAACTTTCAGCTTCTCTTCGGGGTCCTCGGTTCCTGCCGGCGCCACCTGAAGCCCAATCACCTCTCGCCCCCCCTCCCAATCCCAGCACCTAGCCAACAGCCACCAGCCCCGTAGAAGTGACACCTCAATCAATTCATGCCCCCTCCTATATAACCCAGCACTTTTCCCTAATAAAGGGGAACTCTCCGGTGAATTGCTGCTATGTGTCGCTCCTTTCCTTTCAGGAGGGACTGTGTCTCCATACTGAGGAGCCTGATCCACCTGTCTCCCCGTGAGTGGCTCTTGTTGCCTCACACCCCTCACTGCTAGTCACCCTCCCACCAATGTCCTCTTGCTGCCCAAAGGAGAGGGGCTGTGGCAGCAAGGGAGAGACCTTCAGTATCTGCTCACAGATGTCCTTGCCTGTGGCCCCCTCTGTATGTCTGTGTCCTAATCTCTTCTTCATATAAGGACACCAGTCACGTTGGCTGAGCACCCACCCTATGATCTCATTTAATTTAATTACCTCTGTAAAGATCCTTCCTCCAAATAGTCACAGTCTGAGGTACTGGGGAGTTAGAGCTCCAACAGATGGATTTGGGGAGGACACTATTTGGTCCATAATAGTGACTTATCAGCTGACACTGTCAGGGGCCCTCTTCAGGTGGTGGTGTAAGTCCAGCGACAGGAAATCCCAGGGCAAAATACCTCTAAAAACCGAAACCAGTCAAAGGGAGAAATAAAGTTTAAAATCCGTTTATTGCTTACAAACTGCAGCCCAGGGCCATCTCTCTCCTCTGCTCAGGAAGGAAGCCAGCAAACAAGCCAGCCCCTCCCCTTAAACTCTCAGGTTCAGACACGCCCTCTGTCACCCAGGTAATTGCCCATTGACATGGAGATGAGCTTCTCTCCACCCTGAGGATATGCAAATGAACCAAAGACAGGTGAGATAATCTGGAAATGTTAGAATTTTGCCCACAGGTGGGTTCTTGAGGACAGAGGGATTCTGTGGAAAGACTCCAACTTTGTTTTTCTTGTTTAGACTTACCTTGGCTATTCGTGGTCTTTTATAATTCCATATATATTTTAGGATCATTTTGTCAGCAAAGCATGCTGAAATTTTGATAGAGATCACATGGAATCTATTGAGTTTGTGAAAACAGTTATCTTAACAACACTGAGTCTTCTAATCCATGAACACGAAATATCTCTTTGGGTATTTTAATTTTAATCAGCAATGTTTTATAATTTCCATTATCTAAGTCTTATACTTCTTTTGTTAAATTTAAATATTTTATTCTTTTTAATGCTATTGTGAAAGGAATAGTATTTTTAATTTCTTTCTTGGATTGTTCATTGCTCATCTACAGAAATACAACTGGTTTTTGTTTATTGGTCTGGTGTACCTATAATTTCCTATCCTTATTTATTATTTTTATGCTTTTGTGGATTCCATGGATTTTCTAAATATAGGGTCATGTCATCTGCAAATAGAGACAGTCTTACCTCTTCCTTTCCAATGTGGATGCATTTTCCCCTCCCTTTTCCTTGTCTGATTGCCCAGACCTCTTGGGGCTGACGATGCTGATACCAGGATACATTTGAGAAACTCCTTGTGGCCACAGAGCCCTGCTGTGGCCTTCAGTGGCCTCTTGGACAGCAGAAATGGGTCAACACAGTCCTCGAACTTTAGAAAGCAGTGAGGTAAACCTACCTTACCTTTTCAGAGGCCTGCCATACAGGCCCATGTGGCCAGGAAGTCCATGAAGGGCACAGGGCCTTTGAACCCCCTAGTTTGGGGCCCCCTAGTTCTGAGAGCCCTGCTGAAGATTTTAGGTGTTTTATTCCTGTCCATTCCTCTTAACACACACTGCAGCAGGCGCTGACTGCCTGGGCCCCAAATGGTGGCCCTAAATTGTTTTAATAAGATTCATCTGATATTTTCCCTTATCAGTTAGGGAAATAGCAGGAATCTTAGGAATAAAGTGAAGAGGGATATGGGAAGCTGAGCACGCCAGACTGTAGGCCCTGTGGTTTTTAGATGTGTGCTCCCCAAACTGAGTGTAGGGCTTCATGCCTAACATATTTTTTTTTTTTTAGCACAGAAAGAGATCTGGAGATGAGGGGAGGGCTGGGAGCAAGAGATTACTTTTCATGGGAACCAAGGAGCTTGAGGGAAGGATAAACTGCCTTCAGTGGGGTGACTTACAATGTCTGATAAGGGTATGCTTTAAGAAAGAAAATTCCATTCTATAATTTGATATTTGTGTTTTGAGCCTGAACGTCTCATGCTGCAATATAAACCAAAAAACTAAATAAAATAATCTTTGTTATTGAAAAGCTGCAAAAGATACAGCACATCTCAGAGGAAACATGGAGTTTGGAGACTTCTGCAGTTCCACAGCTGGAAACTGCGCTGGAGAAATACCACTACTCTGGCTCCGGGCTTGTGTGAAATGAGGGAGCTTGGTCACATCGCAAGAACTAATGTTTGCTGAGGGCTTTCTATTTGCTGAGAACAGGGCTAAATGTTTTATAAATGAAACCATGACAAATGAATGACCCATCTTGTGCTGATGCAGGGTGAAATGGCAAATACTAACAGTCCAGCAGCCAAAAGTAAGTTCACAGTAATGTTAAGTCTTTACTGATTTTGTTAACAGCTGTGATGGAATCCAAATACATGGTCTGCTCAACGACATTCCTATAGAAGTGTGTCCAGCCCACTTCTGCGAACCTTCCCCACAGCCAGAGCTGCTCTGAGGCATCTTTCTTTGCTGTTCACCCATCACTCATCTCCACACCGAGTCCCTTACCGCTAGAGCAACAGGGCCAGGAGTCAGTCCTACAGCCTCGCACCGACAAGCCTGAGGAGGCCCCATTTCAGACATCTTAGCTACTCACAGGCACAGCAGTACCAGCCTTGGTGTCTAAATTAGCACCTTGCCAAGCACTGTGATGGGTGCTTTATATGTTTATTTGTAAGAATAGAAATAGGTTAGCATAAGCATAGCCATCTTAAAGGCCTAGAAGCCATTTTCTGAGTATGTGACTTAGAAAGAAAAACTGGAACTGGGTAAGGCCTTGAAAAACAAGTTAATCATGAGCACCGGGTGGTGGGCAGCTGTGACCCTTGGTCAGCTAACCTTGGTCAGTAAATCTTACATACCAAGCTTATCGTGCAGAACCTCCCTAACCATTGAGGAGTAGTCTTACCCTGCCCTTGCTTAACCCCAGGATATATGTCTTGCAAGAATAATGTATAGTTATAGAAAATTGCTATGAGTTAAGTGCTTTGAAATTGCTATATAAACCCTTGGCTCTGAGTGCTCGGGGTCCTTGTTGAGACCCGCTGCTTCGGGCTGACTTGGACCCCAACTAGTTGGCTGAATAAAGACTTTGCTTGAATTTACATCTCTATGCCTGTGTAGTTTGTTCTCTGGGGAAGCCTCGGAAGCCTGGACCCTAACATTTGGGGGCTCGTCCGGGATACGAGCAGCTTCCCTGAGAACAAAGGACAGCTGGAGGCAAGGTCTGATTGTCCGGACGGGGCAGTGTAATTCGAGGGTCGCCCCCTCGTGTCTGCATAAATCCATTATAAAGCGGGAGTCGCCATCCCGTGTATGGTCTCGGGTTAGTGGTCCCGAGTGAGGAAGTCCGGGCTGGTAGTCCCGGCCCCCAGGTTAGCGACCCTGGGTGAAGCCCAGGTAACCAATCCTGGCCCTAGGGTCCGAGTGACTCGGCCTTAGGAAGGCAAATCCGATCGGCAGAAAACTGGCGCCCGAGGAGGAAAAGATCGAGCTCGTCACCCTGCGGCAGTCCGAGTGGACGCCCTTCAGGAGAATTACGAGAGTTTTTGAAGACCCTGAAAGTGGTGAGTGTGGTGCGCACCAGAGTGAGAGAAGGACCGGTCCGAACGAGTGCGATCAGATGTGGTGTGTGTGTGCTTAGTGTTATCATTGACTGTTTTACTGTGTTTTGGTTTCGGTTTATATTTTTTTGCGCTTCTCATTTTAAGTTTCCTTGTTCTAAGGTTCTCCTGCTCTCTCCGTTCCTCCTTTCTGCCACTACATCATTCCCCGCGGGCACGGGTCGGGCAATTAAGAGCCATTAGGGCGCCCGCCGCTAGAAGACTCCCGTGACAGGATAAGGGGGTCACAGCCGCGAATCCCAGATAAATTCGCGTCCCACGTGGAAGGAAAACTGTGCAACGACAGGCACTCGTTCACAAGCACATACAACAGTCATTTTGTTTGAAGTGGCATCTTCATCCTTCGCCTTTGTCTCCCTCATATTCTTTTTCCTTCTTTCTCACCATGAGACAGACTCAGACGACCCCCTAAGTGTGTAAATGAATATATCTTTCTACCTCCGGATGGTATTAATGAAATTGATTTAAAGACAAGCGCTTGTGAAAATTGGGTATTCTAAAACTTCCAGAAAACCTGATAAAAAGTGTTAAGCATTAATGCTAATTTGAGTTTGCCTGAGGCAGGCATGTCCTTGTAGTTATCAGCTGCCTAAATTTACCTGAGGTCATTTAAGTCATGTTATCTGCTAAATCTTTTAAAAATAAAATGCTTAAAGGCTTGGCTTTGTCTAATATTCAGTAAAGGTCTTGTAAGTAATCTAGAATAGTTGTTACGAATGAGTGAACTAAATGACTGAAGCAAGTGAACCTCTTTTTAATTGTGTGTTACAGTGTGTATACCTACCTACTGCCTGAGAATCTTTGTAGAAACCTAAAACCTTAAAGTTTTGCTAAGTTAAGAAGATATACTCTATGAGAGATTGTGCTGTAAAGCTCATGGTTACAGAAATTATAAAATGTGTTCATAAATTTGTCAATCTAAAGAATGTTAGTTTAACAGTTTACAATGGCCTGCTTCTTGGTGTTCACTGGAAATTAAAGTTTCTAATGGTTTTAAGTTTTAATTAAAACTATTTAAAGTAATAAAACATTTCTCTATGCTAAAAAATGTATGTTTTAATAAGAAAAAGTATAAAGAATGAAAAGTCTTCTGCATGCTAAAGAATGTGTTTTGTGATAAAGAAAGTAACTTTGTTCTAAAGTACAGCTATTTGTTTAAAGAGAGAAAACAGCGTGGTGCCTTTTGTTGTGGAAGACCCGCTCAGCCTGTTGCTTTGGGGGGGAGGGTCAGGATGTTTAGAGATTAAGTGAGATAAACCCAGTCAAGCCGCAGGCAAGCCCAGGCTAATTCTCACCGGCTTATGTGCTTGGGACCATAGGGCAAATGAAGAATAAATTACTATATTCTTACAGATATAGTCGTGCCTAGTGAAATTAAAGCAAGTGAGTCTTGATATCAAGTGCACAGCAAAATTAGAATCTCGTTTCTAGTTAAACAGTTTTCTTTAACTGTTAGTCTGCTCTTAATGTTGAAAGATCAAAGCAGTTTCTCATGCTTAAAGTCTCTGAGTTGCCAGAATATTAAAAAAAAAAAAAAAATGAAATCGTAATATTAAAAAGACTAAAAGCTAAAGTTTGTTAACAACTGTATAAGCTTTATTTGCCTTTGAAATATTTTGTTATTGAAAACGATTGCATGGCCTGAGAAATTGAATTATTTATTCCATATATTTTTATAAGTGGAAAAATCTCTAACCAACAAATGATTAAAGTTGTTACTGATTATTTGTTTTCTTAATTTATCCTCCTAAGCAGAATGGTAACAAAGCTTTTTTCAGCTGATTAAATGCACTTAGTTAACAAACCAAAATTTATTCTTAAAAATTAAACTAGAATCTAGACAAGATTATGTTTCTCCCAGAAAAACAAGTTTCACTGTAAAAGTTTAAATGGACAAACGTGTGACCACTTTTGAGAAAGGTTGTAATAGATTTTTTTGACAACCACCAGGTCTTCTTGTTTAATTTATATGCTGTATGTTTTAAAAAAAAAAAACATGGGGGATGAAAGGAAAGGAGCGACACATAGCAGCAATTAACCGGAGAGTTCCGCTTTATTAGGGAAAGGTGCTGGGTTATATAAGAAGGGGCATGAATTGATTGAGGTGTCACTTCTACGGAGCTGGTGGCTGTTGGCTAGGTGCTGGGATTGGGAGGGGAGCGAGAGGTGATTGGGCTTCAGGTGGCGCCGGCGGAAACCAAGGCCCCCCCCCCCCCCCCCCCGAAGAGAAGCCGGAAGTTTGCCTTTTACTAGTAGTAGTCCTTCAGAGGACTCTTCATATTTTTTTAATGCAAATGATCTTAGAGCTTTTAATAGAATTTGCATAGCAGCTTATATCTACTATTAAAGAGTAAAACATTCTTGAAGCTTTCAGAGAAGACCTGTAGACTTAAGCACTTTCTCTGCTTTTTTTGTATCTGGTCTTGGACACTTATGCTAAGTTCAAAAAAAAAGTGCTTTTACCTCTAGTTAACTCTGATATTTTCCAGAGGGCCCCTGGAACATGTCAGAAGAATTTTTTCTCATTAGAGAAAGTATTTGACTAATTTGGCTTATTTATCTGATATATATTTATTTATTTACCAGGAAAGCACTGTCAAAGAGAATGATGCTAAACTTTGTTACTAAATGTTTTGTATTACAGAAATATCAGAATTTCCTTATGTCAACTGTCTTACAGTAAGCTCTCATCAGATCTTTAACCATTGTCATTTGTAAGTCTTTTGTCATTTATAGTATTATCCCTAAACTGGTAAAGAACTAGATTTCAGCAGAACAGGTATTAGTTACATAAGATTACATAAACTAAAGAAAATGATTTTGTGTCTTTTTGTTTCAAATGTTGCTGATAAAGTGTTTTAACCTTGTTCTCTTAAACTGACAACAGTTTAGTAAATGACTATCTTTATGAGCAGAATTGAAACTTCCTTCTCTCTACCTGATCCCTCCAGAGTTTAAAAACTTTCAGTGACTGTTTTTGTATTCCATGGCAGTATGTTTATTTGCACGAGTTCAATAAGAATCTGCTTTCCTTGTGAGAAGACTACTTAAGAACACTGGTTATACTGCCAGGGCTTTGACTGGAATGTCATACCTGAGAGACATGTGCATGGACTCAGATGTGAACAACTTTAAGGAACTAAGATTGACTTTATAAAGCCAACAAAGCCCCTTGGAAGAACTGGCCTGGTACCTTGCTTACAGAGTTCCCAGCAGCCTTACCAGGTGAGTAAAGAAGGTCACTTCCTGGCAGGTTCAGAGACCTCGAGAAGAGAAGAATTCATCCAAATCTACAGGTACTGCAGGCAAAGCCTGATGGCAAGTCTAGCTTGGCTGTCTGGCCTCAAGAGGCCTTTAAAAGTTCAATCTGAAATTCCTTACAAAAAGTTCCAGCAAAGCATATTTAAAAGAGCCTGTGTAATCAATTGCTCTTCTTGCTGCACTTGTGCAAATGATCAAGCCAGCTGTTAATTATTTTCTTAACCTGGTTACTTCTAATAAAAATGAGGGTGATTTTAGAGAAAAGTATTGTTTCAATAACTGCAGCCTCCAGAATAGAAAATCCAACTCCAGATGTTGCTACATAACCTAATAACACAATTTGTTTTATCTTGCCTAGAAGCCACAAAACTGCAAATAGTAATAGAAGCGCCAGCCTTCTGAAGCCCTCTCAACTGACCAGTAATAGAGACCTAGCTGTACCCTTTACTGCACCCCCTTCTCAGCACGAAGCAGCCAGAGCGGTCATCGCCCCTTTTCCCTAGCAGCAGCTAGAGCCCCTATCTGTAGAAGACAAAGACCGAGACTCACTTTATCCTCTGCAAGTAGGCAAAGAACCTGCATTGAGAGAGTTCCTAAAACTTACACCTCCCTCTACAACAAGACAGAAGTAATCAGCACCACCCCAGCTTATTCTAACAAGTAGTAGGCCCGCCAAACCGGAGTCACTCCATGTGTTACCTTTATCAAAGAACGCATTAGCACCGTGCAAATCATAGTGTTGAGACAGAACTATCAGAGTGTTAACCAAACAGATGACCCCTAATTTCATGATTGAAATAGATACAAGAAGAAGAGGGGAATGTAAGAATAGAAATAGGTTAGCATAAGCATAGCCATCTTAAAGGCCTAGAAGCCATTTTCTGAGTATGTGACTTAGAAAGAAAAACTGGAACTGGGTAAGGCCTTGAAAAACAAGTTAATCATGAGCACCGGGTGGTGGGCAGCTGTGACCCTTGGTCAGCTAACCTTGGTCAGTAAATCTTACATACCAAGCTTATCGTGCAGAACCTCCCTAACCATTGAGGAGTAGTCTTACCCTGCCCTTGCTTAACCCCAGGATATATGTCTTGCAAGAATAATGTATAGTTATAGAAAATTGCTATGAGTTAAGTGCTTTGAAATTGCTATATAAACCCTTGGCTCTGAGTGCTCGGGGTCCTTGTTGAGACCCGCTGCTTCGGGCTGACTTGGACCCCAACTAGTTGGCTGAATAAAGACTTTGCTTGAATTTACATCTCTATGCCTGTGTAGTTTGTTCTCTGGGGAAGCCTCGGAAGCCTGGACCCTAACATATTAAAATGACAATAGCCAATAACCCTGATGTTCAGGGTGTGCTGGTCATTGGTCTAAGCACTTTATACATTACCCTTTAAATCTCAAAACAGTCCCATGAAGCAGGTGCTACTATCTTTGCTTTACAGAGAGAAAGCTGAGGCTCTGAGAAGTTAAATAATCTGCCTGAGATCTCTCATCTATTAAATGGCGTTTACACTTTGAAACCAGGCCATGTGATTCAGACACAGTAATCACAAGGCTATTGCCACTTCTCAAGGTGTATTTCATTCCAGTTCATTTTCACAACAGCCCTTCCATTCTCACATCATTAAAGAGAGTTGGGATCTTAAAGGTCACTTGCCCCAAATCACACAGTTATTAAATAGAATAGTGCTGATGGGGCGGAAGCCAGTATATTCTATTGCACAATTCTGCCATCTAGTGGTCAAATTTGGAAACTTCCATATAAATAGACTACCCATTCCCAAAAGACTTCGAAGTTTCTTTAAATTTCAGACAGAAACCCTGCAGAGTCTCCAAAGTATTAAAATAAGAGTGAAAGGACAACAGCTAGATAATGATGGAGGTATGGCTGAGGCAATATCTTTTAACTGAGAAGAGAGTTGGCTCTGAGTTTCCCTGCAGCTAAGGTAAAGAAGGAAACATATATTCCATTGCTTACTGCCCAAGAGTAGGTCAATTCATCACGAGATTTTCCTGGTCTTGGACTTCATTAGTAATTCAATAGTGACAGTACTAAAAGTGCTGGAAATACCCTTTGTGTGAACATTAAATTCTTTGCAAAATTCAAG
The DNA here is from genome assembly GCF_040802235.1 of Manis javanica. NCBI lineage: Eukaryota > Metazoa > Chordata > Mammalia > Pholidota > Manidae > Manis > Manis javanica. The sequence goes on from NC_133162.1 coordinate 70,401,868, forward strand.
CTAGAGTCTCTATGCAACGGCTGTGTCTCCACAGGAGCCTTAGCTCAGCCTCGTCTTCATCTCCCCGGCAATTGCTCCCAGTATGGAAATGCCTGTGAAGGCTTCAGCAAACTCTATCCACTAGGTGCTTCAGGCCCAGGCCCCCATATTTGTAGTATTTTTGGCCCAGTTATGTTTTGAAAGCAACACTGAGGACCTGACACTGTGGTGGACTTCGGAGGATGGCCAGGGTGGTGCTCAGTTGTGCTGTGAGCTCCCGGAGATGGACCTGCGTAGTCCAATAAGGTGGCCTTAAGTCACATCTGGCTGTGGTTTGGAGGTTTTGAAATGTGGCTAGTCTGAGTTGAGATGTCCCATAAGTGTAAACTCCATACCAGATTTCATATCAAAAAAGGTAAAATATCTCATTAATAATTTTTATACTCATTATATTTTGAAAAATAGTATTTTGTATCAGGTTAATTAAACGATTTTATTAAAATTAATTTCATTTATTTCTTTTAAAAATTTAAATGTGTCTTCTAAAAAATTTAAAATTACGTATGTGGCTGGCACTGTATTTCTTTGTTAGACAGTGCTGGTCCAGGCCATTTACCCTCCTCATACTGGCTCCTACCAGAGGGCGGGTGGACTTGGCACTGGGGTCCTCATGTGCAATGCCCAGGACCTTCCCGAATCTTCTGTGCCATTAGGGGGAAGAACCTTGTCCTTGTCCTCCAAACACAAGCTGGCTCCAGAGGGGATTTTCAAGACCCTGACAGGAACCTCACCAAAGCTGGGCTAGAGTTGGGGAATTTGGCTAACATGTTCAGTAGTCTCAAACAACTTTGCTCTGCCAGATGTAAGTAAGCAGTCCTGGGGGTGGGGTATTGCCAACAGTGGGAGAGAAGGAAGGGGAAAGCAGGTTTGTATTTCTGGAGTTCAGAGTGAACTCCATGAATCTGAAGTGGGTGTCTGGCTTGTAAAGGGTTCTGCAGTCTCCAGGTGCATGCTGCTCAGTCCCCTGCAGGGTCTTTGGTCTGGGTGCCAGGGTTTGGAGTTCTTAAACGGCACCCTCTGATTTGCTGTCACATCACTTATAGCTTTCAGAGGACAATCTCTGCAAATTTCCTTTGAACTTGGAAAAGGCTGGAGGCAGGGAGATAGAGCACAGGACTTTTGTAAGCCGACAACACCCCAGTGCACATGCACATCTCATGCAAGCGCACATGCTTTCACCCATGCAGGAACTGTAGTCCCAAGTCACATAACCAAGCTCATCATTGCTGTGATTCCTTTCTTTTTTTTCTGCATCATGTGTTACAATATTAAGAGTCAATTTCCCAGAAGTTTTATTGACTTTACTCTTGCTGAACCAATTATATCAGTAACAAACTCACAGTCATATTGAGTGAATGTCAACAGATCTATTGCACCATGTCTTGCATCATTACTAAATGAAGAAAAATTCCTTTAGAGAGTTGCTGGAGCACAACAGATGACAGATTAGGGAATGTGGCAAAATCCAAAAGATGGCATCAAGCCCTTCCATTATCCTGGGCAGCTTGGCCAAAATATGATGGCAACTTGCCAGGATGGGCTTCTTCAACTTTTTTGTTTACTTCTAATGCATCTAAGGTCGCACTCCCTTTGGTAATATGGGGTAGGAACAGTGGCCACCCAAATTATCGGAGGGGTGTGTGCCATTCACACAGTAACCCTCTTCATATATGAATCTGTATCAGGTGCATGAGGGTGGGGACTCAGATGTGCATGAGACCTTCTCCTGGGGCTCAAAGCTGGGAAGGGGGCAATGAGAAGCCCCCACTAGGGTACACAGGATTCACTGCGGGGTTTTGGCCCTTTGGTGAGACTGAATCTCTGTGGGCAGGTTTGAAAGCTCCTCTTAGCCTGTAGAGGACAGCTGCACAGCCTCCCAGGGGACTGGCTCTTGGAGGGCTGAGACATAAGTCCTGCTGAATGAATGGATGGATGAGACTGAGTGAACTGTGTGTTCTTGTCATGGTGCTGTTACTCTGGGTCATTTCTTTTGGGCTGTTCCCAAATCTTCAGGCCAGACCTGTAGGGGCCTTGCACCCAGGTCAGGCTAAAGCACTCTTGGGAGGGCAGTCTGTGGGTCAGTAGGTGAGCCCTAAGGGGCACAGGAACCTTGCGGTACAGGAGTCAGGGCTGTGCCATCTGGCAGGCTTCCCCTCCTCGGGGATGCTCCTCAGGGGGTGACCATCATAGGAGATCCAGTTCCTCCAAGTGCCCTCCCGTTCTGAGTAAGGCCTGTGGAGGGACTGCAGGAGCCTCTGTCTCCCCCTGGCGCCCAGGCTGTCCTCCCTTCCCAGCCGGCCTGGTCGCTGAGCGATGGGTTCTGGCACCTGCGTTCCCGGGTACGGCCACACGGGGGCGCGCGGCTCCCGCTGCACAGCCGCTCCGCCTGGGGCGGGTCTGGGTCGGGAGCCCAGACAGGAAAGCAGCCAAACCGGAGTCGGGACGGCCCGTTAGGGCCGCGAGAGCCCCGGGGAGGTCCGGGAACGGGGATGACCGCTCAGGGCCGTTGAGAGACGAAGATTCCGCGAGTTAGCAGGGCACGTTCCGTCCTCCTCGAGGGCAGGGGAGGGTGAAGGGGTCTGTTGCAGGCCAGAAGGCGCTGGGGGCCTCCAGACGGCGGGGCGGGAGCAGAGCAGGAGGCAGGGCACCGCGGAGGCGCAGGACCCCAGCCAGGCAACGGCACCAAAGGAACGCTCCGCGGCGACAGAAATGGGCGCTCCGCACAGGTGACAGCTAGAGCGGGGGCTCCTGGTGGCAGGGAACCTGTGTCCTGCCTCCCGCGCCCCGCTTACCGCTGTGCCTCACTCGGACGCTCCAAGTCCCACCAGCAGCCAGAGGCGTGGGAGCTCGTGGTCCTCCTGCTGCAGGTGAGGAGAGGGAACTTGTCCGCAGCTCCGCAGCTGTGGGGGGCCGACCTTACCGAAGGCAATACGAGGCCCCAGGACCTAGACTCACTGAGGGTTGAGCCGTGCTCAACTTCTCAAGTTTCCTCTCCGCTCTCACCATCCTTAGCTAACAGGGCCTAGGCCTTCCAGTGCTGCAGGGTGAAATGGGTTTCCTGCGGGGTACGTAGAGCAAATCCAAGCCCAGAGCCGGGGTTCAGGAAACAGCTTTTCCAGCGAGCCGCCAAGGGCACAGAGTCCCAGTTGGGGAGGGCCAGGGTGGTGTCTCTTAACTCCCAGGAGATTTTCCTGTATTTTCAAGTGAAAGTGTGGAGTTCATTTATTAGATGCTTATTTATAAAGTGTTTGCTCTGTTCTACGTGTTAGGGGTGCATCGTGGGGGACAAAAGACACAAACCCTGAGCTTCATGAAACATGCTGGTGAGAAAGACAGAAGATAAATAACATACGTTAGACCTTTAAATGCTGACGAGTGCTATAGGAGAAAAGCAGGACAGGAGAGGAGCATGTGCGTGAGTGTGAGATTCCATTTTTGATTGGGAGGCCAGGGCACCGCACTGAGAACGTGCCATTTCGTTTGATCCCTGAGGGATGTGCAGTGGTGAGCAGGTGAACACCCTCTGTCCTGAGGCTGCACAGTCTGGAGAAACACAGGTTACGAGCCCTGGTGCAGGTGGGGTGCATACTGAGGGCCTACCAGAGTCCTCTGGCCTGCATCTAGGGTCAAGTGTAGGAAAATGATGAGTCACAGCCTTGCAGGCTCCAGAGACAGCAGTTTCTGTAAAAGCAAGGTCAGGCTTGTGGAGACAAGAAAATCTACAAAAAAGGTGACTGTTCTCTAGACAAGTAGCCAGTTACAACTGTAATGTGTTTGACTATATGATATGCAGAATTTACAACTTTGGATAGCAGGCAGAAGTGCTTGAATTTGACCTTCAAAAAGTGTGTTATTAGAAAGCATTAGAAGTTCTGCCGGTTAATGTGCTGAGAAGGCAGCTGCAAGGCCCCCAGACACGTGTGTGCCCCCAGGGTCCTGCGTCGGGAACTCACTAGGTCTCCTGTGGATGCACCTGCAAGGGGTAACTTCACCAGCGCTGGAAGTCGGGGTTCTCTGCCAGCCCGGTTCTCACCATCTACTTTGCGGGCAGGTACCCCAGCCCCGGGTGTGATTAGAGCCCAGGTTCTGGTGCTGTCCTGTCCTCTCTTGAGGTTGATTGTCTCATACTGATTGGCCCAACTCCAGGACGTCATGTCCTACCGCTGCTGCCCCCTCAGTCCTGGGAAAACCTGGAAGGCTGGTCACCCTGCGGCTTGGTGACGTTGGGTGCCAGCCACCTTCCCTCGCCTCTCCCTGCCTCCCCATCTGTGGACTGTGGACGACTTGTGAGGACCTGCTGAATGATGCTCTGAACCTGTGGAGGCTGTGCACTTGGCTGCCCTCAGCTTAACTCAGGCCCCAGGCTCTGCACATCCCCCACACCTCACTCTAGACTGGAGCTGTGGGCATGCGATTCTGAGTTCTGTAGTTTGGCAGACTTCAGTTCAAAACTGCTGTGTGACTGTGAACAAGTTACTGAACCTCTCTGAGCCTCAATAGTTTTGTGATAATAGCAAGAATAAAGCGCCAGAAAGGGGGACTCAGGGAATGCTGCCCCTTAACTTTCCCACCCATCTGAGGACCCCTAGGCCATTGCACAGCCGTTCTTCATGCAGATAGCTTTCAGCCCTGCACACCGGCAGCCTGCTTCATCCATCTGGGGCTTCTGTGCCACAGGACCTCTGTGTCACTAGAAGTGAGCAGACTGAAGTCCCTAGATTATGAGTAGATGGAGGCTTGGGGTGTGTGGGGGAGTATATATGTGTGTGTTTCTGTGTGTGTGTGTGTGTTATATGTGTTTCTGAATATAAGTGTGCATGTGTATGTGTTTCAATGTGTGTGCATGTTTTCTCTGAGTGGGTTTTTAATGTGTGAATGTGTACGTGTTTGAATCTGTGTGAGTGTGAGTGTGCATGTGTGTCTCTGTGGGTGTGTACACATTTGTACATGCAGGAGCCCAGCCCCTCAGCAGGGGTGCAGTGTGTCAGGGCCTGTTCCTTGTTTTGTCTGACATTAGGAGCCTGACCTGACTTCTCTACCTGCAGAGTCCCATCGGCCTCTCTTTGCCTGCTGACTAAGCAGGGCCTGCAGGGGGTGGGCAGCCTGGTGCTGACGCCACCTGCTACTTCCTCCTTACCAGGACTGCAGTGCCAGGGGTGCAGGCAGGGGATGGGGCACAAAGTCGGTACATGGGCTGAGCTGGCCCACTCCTGCACACCTTCCTATGGCATGGCACCCACTTGTCCACTGCTGGAAGCAAAAGAGGGGAAAGAATCCTAAACCTGCTGCAGCCTGCCCTCCGCATGCCAAGCAGGACAGGGGGCGTGAACCTGCCCTGGCCCCTGAGCCCTGCACTGGGATGTCTTCAGTCCCCTGCAGCAGTTTCTGGGCTACTGCCCTGGCCCAGGGCACAGCAGTTGCCCTGCCTCTCAGACCTCAGCCCCGGCCCAGGAGCAGTCCTGCCCTATCTCCTCTGGGATGCAGGGGGCAGAGCTCACTGTGGCAGAGCGCCAGCTCGGAGGGGGGGCCATGCTGTCACGGGGGAACTAGAGTGGAGTGGCACCGGGCTCAGGGCCCCTGCTACCCTCCCAGCCTCAAAACTGAGGGGCCACTGGCCGGGCCAGGATCGGGCTGCCCTGTGCCTGCTGCTCTTGCCGGTCCCTTCTTCATCTCTGCTTTGTCCCTGCATCATCCTGACCACATGGCCTCTTCCACTGCCCCCAAAGACAGTCACGTGTGTCCTGATGGGGTGTCACCCGAGGGGCATTGCACTGGGTCCCGAACAAAGAACATTTGATGTTTCAACCAGTAAGAACCCAAAATATCATGACATTGTGTCTCACTGGATGTCCACAGGTACCACTTCCCCAGTTCTCCTGGCCCAGTGGGGCAGGTCCTGGGTGTGTCCCTGCGAGCAGGTGATGTCAAGCCCAGATGTGCTGACTCCGCACCCAGGTGCCCTACATGGCCTGCAGGCTTCCACGGAGAGGGGGATGTGGGGGACCTCCAGCAGGGACTCCCGTGTTGGCAAGCAGGCCAAGCACCAGGGAGCTTGATGCCGGGGCCGGTCGAGGTGGCTCCAACAGGTCCCATCTCTCGGCCACAGTACTGGCCCTCCAAGACTCCAGAGGAGAACAGGATGGTGTAAAAGGCAGAAGACTGGCAAATGAGCAAAGTGTGGGGGAAGAGGTAAAAGACCCCAAGGATGACCATCCTTCTACCTTTTGGGGAGGTCCAGTGGTGTTTCTCTTTTTGGGGGGTGGTTAACTGGGGTAACAGTCTGTTTGGGCTGCTATGACAAAATACCACAGAGTGGGGGACTTATAAACCACAGAGGTGTATATCTCAGTTCTGCAGGCTGGGGGTCAGAGAGAGCCTGGGGTGCCAGCACAGCCGGGTTCTGGGGAGGAGTTCTGAGTACTGTCCTCACTGTGGCCTCACTTGGTACAGGGGCAAGGGAGCTTCTGGGGTCTCTTTTTTAAGGGCAGTAGTCCCACTCACAAGAGCTCCACCCACAGGCCTGATCACCTCCTCAAGGCTGCCCCTCACATACCATCACACCTGGGAGGAGCTTTTCATCATGTGAAGTTTTGAAGGGGCACAAAGATTCAGTCTAGAGCGGTGGCAGAGCTGGGGCACCCCTGACCATCTGTGAGGAGGTGCCTCGGGCAGGGACTTTCCTGAGTTCCTGGCTCAGGTCCATCACTGGGGGTTTAAGGTGCAGCCTTGAGCAAGGTCTGCTGTGTGGCTGGATCAGGCAGTCCCAGGTCACCCCTGAGCTCCTTTCCCCACCTCTGCCTGCCCCCGATCCCTGTTTAGAGAGCCTGACCATGCTGCCAGGGGTGGGCTCAGCTCTGCCCCTGCCCACACAGACAAACACATCCGCAGTGCATCAGGGGCGGCGAGTCTCAGCTGAGTCCCTCTTTCTGCTTTTAGGCTGAGTAGGGGCAGTGTGCATGTGTGCAGGGTCCCGGGGCTGTTTGTGACGTCTGTTGTCTCCTATATGCCTTCCCCAGCCATGACCCACTGTGGTAAAACAGTTACTGGGTCTGAGTTATGGAGCCCAAGGAGCCCAACAGGCACCCTAATTAAGAGCTGATTTTCTGCATTGTCCCCAGTTTTAAACTCCTGTGTCCTTGCACAAGTACCTAGTTGCCAACTGACTGCTTAGAATATCTGAGATCTCACCGTGTAAACCCTGAGAAGGCACCCTGGGCAGACTGAAGGGGCCCTGACTCTTCAGACCTGACTAGGACCCTACCTCCACCCTCACCCTGGCCTCATGCCGGGCAGTGTACTTCCAGAGTGCTGACTCAGCCCTTGGCCATGTGGCTTTGGCCCATGTTAGCAGACGTGAGGTGAGCAGAGGCTTTGTACTGTGTGAGACAGATCGGCTTTGCTCTCCTGCACTCTGGGGACTGAATGCAAGTCCGGCTCCTCCCAGGAGTGGTGCCCTTTCATCCTGGGCCCTGGAACGAGCACAAGTAGTGGGACAGGCCTGAGTGCACAGCGGGGACCCAGCTGGAGCACAGCCGCCCTGCAGAGCTCAGCCTTAGCCCACGGTCCTTGGTGGGCCACGCTCACGAGCATGGGAATAAGGGCCGATGGTCACACACCACTGAGAGTTTGTGGTGGCTGCCCAGCAAAGCTGACTGGCCAGCGGCCTTCTGTGGGTCAGGCCTGAGTGGGTTACAGCCCAATTCTGTGATATAAAAGACATCACAGAGACAATAGTATTTTGAAGACTGTGCAAACCAGACTGCTGTTGGCCTTACTGGGAAAGGAGATTTATTGCAAGTGTGTAGGGTGTATGGTGTGTCTGTATCTACAATATGTGTGTGGTGACAGTGTGTGTGTATGTGAGTGTGTGTGTGCGTGTGCATATGTATGTATGATGTGGTGATGTGTGTGTATGGTTGGGGGGGTCGAGGATATGACCTCCAGTCAGGGCTCAGTTAAATGGCCTGCACACCAGTCCTAGGCGAGGGGCCCGGTTCCCACTGGACTTCACCCTGGGTTGGAATTTCTCGTAGGCTTTGTAGACCAGCTCAGCTTGACCCTGCATCATCCTTGTCAGTTATCTCCCAGCCCTTAGCCTTCCACTTATGGAGCAATTGACACCTGTGGATGATTCTGATTTCCTTTCTTTCCTCTGTTGGGTGGAGGTGGGCAGTTGTCCTGTCTACATTCTGAAGGCATGGAAGGTATTGCCACCAGGTAGATCAGTTTTTCTAAGCATTAGGACTTCCAGGTTCTCCTATAACTTACGTGCAACACTGTGTGCTAAACATCCTGATTTGACTGGAGTTTACACCCCAGATAAATGGTTTCCTTTCTGAGAGCCACAAGCAGTACAGATGGGGACCTGTGGCCCAGCCCAGGTATTCCACAGCAATTAGCCACCAGCCAGGAAAAGCTGTTACATGGGCAGTGGGCCGATGTGGTGGGCAGGCCGCATTCCATGCAGATGCCCCACTGGACTGCGGAGGAAGAGGAGGCGAGGAGGGCTCCCTGGTCCCACCCTCCGGCCTGACAGGTGGTAGGCCTCTGCAGGCTTCATGTTGAGTGTTGACAGCTGGCCTTTGGCCATCATGGCATGTTCCGTCCCTCCCCCTGCCAACCTGGACATGGGATGACGTGGGATTTCTGTCCAGCCCTGGGTTCCTCTCCTCTGTCAACCCTCTCCCCATCTCCCCCTCCACATGTCTGTCTCGAGCATAGCTGTGTGCAAAGAAAAACTATCAGGAGATTGTCAGAAAATGTGTCATGCGAGGGCCCCATAGGATTCAGTGCATTTGAAGTCTGAGCTTCTTTTCTGAAATATTGCTTCTAAAACTTAAGAACAGGAGCTGATTTTCAGCAGCCACTCCAGCTCCTCTTGGCATGATGAAATAATGAGATGATCGCACTGCGACATCTGACATAGGCTGTTTCTGTTGCCAGTTACCCCAATAACAAGGTAGTTTCATTTATAATGAGATAAATGTAGAGTGACGCTCAGTGAGGCCCAGTGTCATTAGAGAGCTATTTCTGTGTTAATCGGGATGACAAGAGAATGCAGAAATGGCTACCACAGATCCAAAGGGGTGATGTTAAATATGCCTGTTGGCAATGCAGCCGGGGTGGGAGAACCTGTATCAGTTAAGAGGATGAACAAACAACATATGCCTTGACTTGCACATTTCCTGGAGAAGAGGGTATTTGCGCCCCTTTGAGCCCCTCCCCTGGAGTCTTCTAAGCACTCACTCTGGCCTTTGCTCAGCAGGCATTTGGCCCTCTCAGCCTAGGGGCAGAGTTCCCCAGGGGTGACACAAGGCAGGGTCTTGAAAGAGATGCAAATCTCAGACCATCAGCCTGGACATCACAGGCTGGAATAGTGACAGATGCTGGTCTAAGGGGCCAAGCAAGGGAGGGACGTGATGTTGAAGACAGGGAAATGGCTCCAAGCCGGGCAGGGATGAAGCCATGGGATTGACTTGAGTAGATGGCAGATGATGACATCCAACTGCCTTAAGCATAAGTGGTTCAGGTGCAGCTTGATTTGAGCTTAAAGGAAGCCGGAAGGGTGCCATCCCTCCTTTCTCCTCCATGTTGGGTCTTGTCTCAGGCTCCCTGTGTCGGTCAGTCTCCCACGCCCATAGTGCAGTCACATTCCGTCAGGCTCTGGGGAAAGAGGGAGCATCCCTTTTTGGGACGCCCAATAAAAGTGTCGTTGCCTACCTTGACTCTGCTTGGGCCACGTGCCCATCCCTTAAACAACCCCCATGCCAGTTGAAAGGCATGCTCTGCTTGCCAGGCCGGGATAGCGGCTTCCACCTGAATCACATGGCCCCCAGACGATGGTCCCCGGTGAGTTGCTGCCGGAAATCTGGTGAATCAGACTCACCCACAACCCTTGATGGCAGGGAGGCAGCTTGGATGAAGCAGGGCTAGGCTCAGATCCTCCTGGCAGGTTTTAGGAGAGCAGATCAGCATGGACCCCACCACGGTAGGAGTCCCTCTCCTAAGCCCTTAGATTCCTCCCCTTTTCTGCTTGCATTGCCACGGCCCTATTTTGGGCCCCTATTTTTCTTTTCTCTGTCCTGAATCATTGCTGCCTGAGAAAAACAAAACTATGAGGAGCATAAAACCTGACTATGCCACCCCAGTTCACATGCCCCGGTGGCTCCCACTCCCTTAGGATGAGCCCAAGTCCTCAGGGCGGTGCAGAGCCCTTCCTAGTTAGGCCTCTACCCCGATCTACAGCCTCTGCACTCCAGTCCAGTTCCCCTAAAAGCCATGCTTTCCCATGTTTCTATTTTGTACTTGCATCTGCCTGAGGTGCCCAGTCACCCCCACACGCCCACCAGCTAGAAAACTCCTCTGCATCTCTCAGCACCCAAACTGTGATGCCTCCTCCAAGTTCTCCCAAGCATTTGTCAGCCTACATTCGTGGCTGTCTGTGCTAGTTCTTTATCAGTTTTAACAGCTGCCTCCTTATCTCTGGAGCCTAGAAGCTCCTTAAGGATTGTTGTAAAATATTCTCTGAATTTTTTTATTGTGAAACATTACAAACACTAGAAAACTATTGAAAGTAACAGATATGTATTCATAGCCCAGATTTAAAAGATAACAGCTTTCCGCATTTGTTTTCTCTTTCTCCTTAAAGAAAGAAATACTGAAAATACAACTAAAGCGCCAAACCCCCATTCCCTTTTCCTCTGCTCTTGGGCTCCTGAACTTGGATGGACTCTCTTTCTGATATTATACTCTTGACAATTATCCATGTTGACTTGTGTAAGTATGTTTTGTTCATTTGTAAAATATTGGAGCCCTTTTGATTTTCAGAATGAACCACAGTGAACTTTCCTGTCCCTTCCTGATGAATGGATCAGTTTTTGATCTTTGAACATCACAGACCTGCTGCAGTGGGTGTCCTTGTGTGGGTCTCCTGGGCTCACAGACAAGAGGGATCAGCAGATACACTGGCCTTGACGGAGTTGCTGGCTCACGTGTGTATAGGGTCTGTGCATCCACAACTTTCACAAGCAGTGCCTGGTGGTGGTGAGCCTGTTATATATCCTGTGAGGGATTTCAGTTCCCATTTGTCCTCAGACTACACCAGCACTTCCTGCTATGAGACTCTTAAATCTTTGTCACTCTGACCGGAAGACAATGATGCTTGGTTCACCTGCATCTCTCCATGACAGAGGAGGCTGAGCTGCTTTTCATGTCTGTTGGTCCCTCAGGTTTTCTCCCTGTTAGTGATGTGCTTGTTACTCTGTGTCCTGGAGCTGACTCTGTGTCCATTGTCACAGTGCTGCCTTATCTGTCAGCACAGACCCAGGCTGGTCCTTGGTGAATGTCTGCTGAACAGGGGGAAGAAGGGGCTGAGCCCTTAGAACCAGGGAGGCTGTGCAAGGGGGTGACTGCCTGAGGGCAGAGCCTGTGGAGGAGATGGGCCTGACTGGAAACCATGCCCCAGGAGTGAGAATCCGAGTGAATAGGAAGGAGGTGATGCCAGAGAGGGCAGGAGGTGGAGGAGAGCTCTGAGAAGGGACTCGAGCTGTGCTTAGAGGAGGTGTCTGCTGAGGAGTGGGTGCAGCAGAAGCAGCCCCCCTGAATGAGATCTCTCCTGGGCCAGGACAGGGGGTGGTGGGCTTGACGCCAGTGACCCTGCCAGCCCCACCCTCCTGGAAGAATCCCTGGGTCTTGCCGACTTTGTGGAGATGGTCATTCCTGAGGCCTCCCTCAGCTCTTTGCGAGGCAGTAAGAAATACACCACAACAAGCCAGGATCTTGATCGCTTTCCAAGGTGAACCCATTAGCGATAAACCTCAGGACTCAGATTTAGACATTTTATTTCCAATTTCTTCCTATCTTGCTGCTGTTCTGAGTCATTAAACGGACTCCCAGGCTCTCTCCACCTGAACACACAACTTGAGGGAGGGCAACTCCTGGGGCTCTGCAAGATGGTGCACCCGTGGCCCTGTCCCCCAGCGTCATGGGACAAGCGGGCAGTGGGGCCAGAGTCCCAATCAGGTCCTTCCTTAGCGAAGACTCACCTGCAGCCACTGTGCAGCCAGAATTCAACTCTTACCTATGTGTGAATGGGTCCTTAAGTAAATATAAAGTTCAAGATAAGCTTTAAGAGGTTACACTGCCCCGTGTCCCAGCACCTCCAAGAGGTGTGGTGGTCAGAGGCCTCAGGAATGATTCAGTCAGTCGGTGGGTGAAGGGATGAGAGCACCCCGCACTCTGAAGACAGCGGTTCTCCCTGAGTTTGTCTATAAAGAGAATTCCAATTTAACTCAATTAAAATATTACCAGGGTCTTATCTTATTATTTTAATCAAATTATTCCCAAAGTTTATCTAAAATAATGAACAGCCAAGAAAATTTCCACATATTAAACTGCTTCAGATAGCAAAATCTATTATAAAGGGACAATCATTGAAGGAATACAGCACTGCTACAGAAATGGATATATAAATGGACAATATTCAAAGGCAGAAATATACTCAAGTAATATCAGGATTTAGTTCATAATCAAAACAGCACTTCACCAGAAACGGTATTTCTATTTATTTTTCATTTTTAAATTTTATATCATTAATGTACAATTACATGAACAACATTATAGTTACTAGACTCCCCCTGTTATCAAGTCCCCACCATATACCCCATTACAGTCACTGTCCATCAGTGTAGTAAGATGCTATAGAATCACTATGTGTCTTCTCTGTGCTATACTGCCTTCCCCATGTTCCCCCCCACCATGTTATACATGCTAATCATAATGCCCCTTTTTCCCCCTTATCCTGCCCTTCCCACCCATCCTCCCCAGTCCCTTTCCCTTTGGTAACTGTTAGTCCATTCTTGGGTTCTGTGAGTCTGCTGCTGTTTTCTTCCTTCAGTTTTTGCTTTGTTCTTATACTCCACAGATGAGTGAAATCATTTGATACTTGTCTTTCTCCACCTGGCTTATTTCACTGAGCATAATACCTTCTACCTCTATCCATGTTGTTGCAAATGGTAGGATTTGTTTTCTTTTTATGGCTGAATAATATTCCATTGTGTATATGTACCACATCTTCTTTTTGCATTCATCTACTGATGGACACTTAGGTTGCTTCCATTTCTTGACAATTGTAAATAGTGCTGCCATAAACATAGGGGTGCATATGTCATTTTCAAACTAGGCTGCTGCATTCTTAGGGTAAATTCCTAGGAGTGGAATTCCTGGGTCAAATGGTATTTCTATTTTTAGTTTTTTGAGGAACCTCCATACTGCTTTCCACAATGGTTGAACTAGTTTACATTCCCACCAGCAGTGTAGGAGGGCTCCCCTTTCTCCACAGAGGGGGCGGCAAATGTTTCTGGAGTGGTGCTCAGGAGCATGGTGGGGAGTTTGAACTCAGCAGAGCCTTATAACTGCAAGGCTCTATCTTTTCAGTGGGTCACCACTGTTGGGGTGTGCAAAGCAGGCAGTCTCCAAATGTGCTATACATGTGCTTGTTTGGGCCATTTAAAAAATAATTAGCTGTGTATAAATTTGAGTTTGGCATCAGCTGGCTTTTGAGCAAAGGGGTCTCAGCCTGTAGTGAAGGAATGAACAACTAGAGGCAAGTTCACAGGGGCCATTTTTAATCCATTTATATAAAAGTGTCCCTTAGACACTTCAGGGGCTATGGCTTGTGGGGTCACCTCCTCCCTTGCCAGAGGAGCTGTGTGTGAACAGCTGTGTCTATGAAGGGCCCAGGAGCTGGGGTTGTTTCTGAAGCCCCCCAGGTGATGCTAATGTCCTAATGTCTGTGCTTGCCTTGGAAGCCTCAGGCCCAGGTTGGTGGCCCTGAGCCATAGCTGCACCGTGGACTACTTGGGGCGAAGGCGGAAGGGTGCTGGTGACAGAGCTTGCAGACGGTAGGAAGACCTGGACTGGACCTCACCCCCAGAAACTCTAATGCTGTTTGAGGTCACACAGGGCACAGGTAGTTCTTTAAGTTCCAGCCCAGACTGGGAGGCACTCCAAGGACCAGGGGAGGGTAGAGCTGCTGCAGGCTTTTATCAGGAGGTCTTTCTGCCCACGGGCTCTGTTCCCTGTGGGCCGTGCCAGCAGGGGGCCTGAGCATGTGAGAAGAAAGTGCTGGACAGGCTCAGCCCTAAACCCTGAGGACATCCAGGTCAGCTGGGCAGCGGGAGGGCACCTCCTGGGTTCTGGGGGCCTTGGGAGCACTTGACAGGATTATGCTTGGAGGCTGCCCAGCACGTTTGCCGGGTCACAGGCATCAGTGTCAGAGGGCTGAGTAGGTCACGTCCTTATACAGCCTGGGCTCTCAGGGCAATAGCTGGCAGATGCTGGCTGGGTGGTCTGGGTGAGCACATCATCTTCCTGGCTCCGTCCAGCTGCCCTCTGATGGCGATGACGACAGGTGGCATTTACTGAACATCACTGTGCCAGGTGCTCTGCCAAATGCTTTCACATATCATTAAGAACAGAAAGCAGATTTATGAGGCAGGGACTGATATCACCCCCATTTTATAGGTGAGTAAACTGAGGCATAGAGAGGCTAAGAAACTTGCCCAAGGCCACCCAGAGAGAAGGAGGCAGAGCTGGATTCAGCCCCCAGGCTCACCCCTGCCCCACACCTGAGCAGACCCAGCCCTCACCCCTCATTTGTTCTTCCCCTTTTGGTGCCTGCACCCTGCCCGTGCCCTCTGGAAGGCCTCCTTCTAGTTCTGGTCCAACCCTTCTGTATCAGTCAGGCTCCTATCGGGAGGCAGAAACCACATCAGTTATCTGAGTGGACGACATTTAATATAAAGAATTCCTCACTGATGCAAAGCTCTTCCCTGCACAAGGGAAGGACACAAGGAGCACCCTAAGGTGTCATAGGAAGTGACTAAGGAAGTCCCATGCACTCCAAGGGCTGCAGCAATAAGGGAAGACAATGGAATTATTAAAATTCAAAGCCCAGAGAGGTGCCCCATGGAGCTCCATTTGCTGGGGGGTAGGGAGTAATGGGGGGACTGGTCCATGCAGGGTCTTGGCAGTGGGTGGGATGAGGGGGCAGTGGGATGAAAACTGCAGACAACTCAGCCGCTGCTAAGGAGGGAACAGCCTCTTCCAGGGTGAAGAAGCCTTATGTGGTGACCCACAGGAACCGGAGACAAGCAGGATGGAGCCAGCGGGTTCCCTCCCACCTCGCAGTCTGTCCACGGCCCCTACTGGGTGAGTCTCTAAGGACGCACTGTCAAAGCGGGGATGCTGTTTGCTGGTTTCCCACAGAGCTGAGATAGAGGATAGGTTTGGAGCTGAAAGACGACTACTCAACAATCAGCACATCTTCCCACAGTCAGGGTTGAGCCTTGTCTCTCATACCTCAGGATATGCCTTTCACCCACTTTTTCTCACGGGCCAGGCAGGCTCTTCTCACCTTTCAGGCAGGCCTGCGATGCCTCACTTTCCCATAGTCACTGTTCTGTTTCCATGGGGTGAAGGTAGCTGAGTGCCACGGTCCCCCTCCAAACAAAACTGAGAAACATATTAGGTCCTCTGCCTGCAGGGCCTGAGACTGAGTCTGTACGCATCTGTGTCCCAGGAGCCCCAGAGCCCTTATTCCACTGGGAGTCCCCGGTGGACAGGGAGCCCCTTCCCAGAGATGTTTGGCCTGGGCAGGGAGGGAGGAAAGCTGAGCCCAGGCTTCATCCCCCTTCCCTCCTCAGCCTCGCTGCCTCCTTCCCATCACATGCGCTCACCCAAGCATGGCACTGACACCTCCACTGGAGTTTGACCTTTACAGAAAGGAATAATTTGATTTCTCAGGAAAGTGGTGCACATAAGGTAGATGTTAGTGATGTCAGAGCAGCAGATCAATTAAGTGTCTGCCTAAGAGCTCTCTCTGGGTTTCCATATTCCAAAGGGCTCACAATAAAATTACCTCCAAAGTTACTGAACTGAGAAATGTACAATTACTGTCTTGTTGTGCAATAAAATGGAAGGGACTGTTTAGGCATTTAACTGGCATCCAACAACAGGCGACAGTATGTTAATTAGACATCAATTATGGCAGAGTACTAATTGACATTTGATAAGCATTTTAACTGGTAACCAGTGTTTGCTCTGCCAAATTAAATGACGTGGTGGGCTGTGTTTGACAGCAGGGAGGGCTTTATGAAAGGGCTGCAAGTGCTTGGTGGCCTCTGGGAAGCAGGGCCGTCTCCAGAACATCCCTCTTCTCCTTGGGAAGCACTCCCAAAAGCCAAGCGATTGCTTTCTGGTCCTCGGTTCTCTTCACACATTGCCTCTGGGAAAAGCGGTGGTCCTCCTCAGGGAGACGGGCTTCGCCCCAGATGCAGATCATCTTCCCAGGCTGTGTCTTCTCTTCTTTGTATCAGCCCCACATTTGAGCCCCATGTCTGTAGGCTTTATAGTCAGACCTAGTTGCATGCTAAGCATGGCTCCACTGCTTCAAAGCTGTGGGCTGGGGCAAGCTGGAGGCTCCTGTGGACTGCAGATTCCTCTCTGTGCCTCAGCATCTGCACCATGGGGAGGAAAGATTTGTACCGCAGAGCAGGAACTCAGCACCTTTCCACTCCTCCTCTTCTCTTTCCTCACCTTCCATCTGGTGTCCTCCTCCTACTCCTGGGTTATGGCTTTGCTCCACAGTGTGGGACTGTGGCCCTGATGACATCTCCCTCCATGTTCCATCTGAGCTGAGACCAAATTTGACTACCACTGGAGAAACCCCTTCATTAGCTGTGTGCCACTGAGCCAGTTACTCCCCTTCTCTGTTCTTTAGTATTCTTATCTGCATTGTGGGGATAAGGACACCACTTACCTTCTAGCATTGAAGCAAGGGCTTAGGATGATGCCTGTGCTTATAAAGTGCCCACTATATGTTGGTTATTGTAACCATTAAATCCAGGCAGCAAGGGTGAAGCCACTGAACTTGATTCTCAGCCAGGTAATTTGTTTAGTTTTCAGCACCCAACTCTTGAGTCTATGCAGGCTCCACAATCCCTTGTTTCTGGTGACAATAGGCCAAGTGGCCATTCCATCCTCTTTCCTTCTTTTCTCTTGAGGACCGTCTGATCAGTTTACATGGACTGTGGCTGCTGTACTCTCTGCCTTAAAAGAGAGTATGTGTGCAAGCATGTGTGTATGTGAGAATGCATTCACATATTGGCACACAGCACATGCACTGATTAAGAATTAGTGAGTCCTAGTTCTCTTAGAGTATAAGAAAAATGTGACTCTTTGCTACCAGTTGGCATTTTGTTCTAAAATATCACTTGGGAATTTAGATTGCCAATGGAACTAGTTCAATTCAATGAGAGCTAATTTATGAAATGGCTAATTTGTTAAAAGTCAGTTCACCAAAAGTTAATTTGCTGAATCATTAAATCACGGAATGACCAATTCACTGAATATCGCCAAACCATCCACCAGGTTTAGGATGGGCATTTGCAGATGTTGCCTTTAGAGCAAGAAGCACGTGTAAAGGAGACTCAGAAGCAAAGGAAAGGATCATGCAAAGATCCTTAAAAATAAGGATCTGAAGAAGATAGGGACCTGCATTTAAGAGAAAGTCCAACTGTTCACAGTTAAAGGCTGTCCAATTAAGAAGTACTCTGCCTTTGAAGTGCAATACACAAGGATCTCACATTCAGTTGGCCTGGGCAGGCTGCTCTATGGTTAAATGGCTGCAAGAAAGCTATGGTGAAACTAAAACAAAAAGTAATTCTCAATGATTTGGTGACTCAATTATTTACAAATTGGCTTTGGAAAAGTTTTCAGTGAATCTGTCTGTTTTCTTCCCCAGCATCATCTTAGCCTTCAGGTGTGCTGAGCCTGAAGTGAGGAAAGCCAGCTGGGAGAGGCCACCCACTCATCCGTAGACAAGGGGTTGAAGGTGGTGTTCAGTCTAGCATTTATATCTCTGCTAGGGCTGGGCAGGAAAACTGGGGGGTGGGGAGTGGTCCAGTAGCCTGAGCCTCTGGGTGGAGGTGGAGTTGGTGATTGAGCCAATAGTGGTTCTCTGCTCCTGGGGGCATGTTTATAGGGAAGCCAAACCTACACACTGCCAAGACTGGGACATGCAGAAACTTGGAGGAGTTGATGCAGGCCATAGACCTTCTGTTAGGACAAAGCAGAGTCGGCAGGGACCTGGGAACAGCTCAGGACACCAGGGTGGGCTAGTGACCCCAGGTTCCCTGAATGTAGGCTCACTTGTCTAGTAAAAAAATCTGTTGTATACCCATAATGGCAAAAAAAAATAATATTAGCTGAATATATTGAGCATTTACTTTGTCTGAGAACCATGCTAAGCACTTGGCATACATTATCTCACTTACTCTTGCAAACAACTCTTTAAAGGAGTTGCTGTTTTATTTCCATTTTACGAAGAACTGAAGCTCAGAGATAATAAGTTTTTGCACAAGATCACAGAGTTAACAAAAGTCAGAGACTGTCTTCTCATCTACCTCTTTCTGGATAGAGATCTATGCTCAACTCAAACCTCACCTTGCCTTCTCACCATGAATCAAACGTTGCACCGGGTTCTGGGAACAGACCAAGCACACACATTTTCTGCCTCAGAGTTGGTGTGGAATGCAGGTGGGTCCTTCTAGGTATTTGTAGGCTTGGAACTGAAAGGGCTGAGCCCTGTGAAGGACTGAGCATGAAATGGATGGGCGTCAGCAGCAAGCAGGGCTGGTCTTCCACAGCCTATCTGTTCAGCCCAACTCACTGATGACCCCTTTTCCAGTCAGCATTCTCCAAGCCCTTGCTGAACACTGCTGGTCAGTTAGGATGGTCTGAGACGTACTTAGGAAAAGAAATATGATCAGTAAAGGATTGGCTAAAGTCAATGGGTGTTGTAAACAGAATAGTTTAATCATTAAACATGGCCTCATATCTAGTTGCAGAAATGAGGATTGTAGGGCCCATACATATTCTTTCTTACCTTATATTTATATGTTTTTATAGATTAATCAATTTTTCTCTCATCTTCCTATACTAATTTGTATTTGTGTGTTAGTTGGCATTGAACTTATAACATAGTTTTAAGTTACCGTGAGAGCAAAAGGGAATTGTGACTAACTGATATGAATAAATATCATTTAAACATGGATATAGTAACTTACAAGCTTTGAATTGGCCTTTTTGGGGGAGAGAGTTAGCACACCTTTACACTAGTTGTATTATGTTAGGGGGAAGCACGTTATTGTTTGGAAGTTTAAATATGAGTATTTTCTCTTTGCAAGGTCATAGATATTATATTTTAACTAATTATGTTATTTTTCTTTTTTTGTAGTTTTATGTAGAGTGTGTTGTGATGTTGAACTTTATCATTTAGCCCATCATTTATAGAATATTAATACATGATTATCACAGAACTAGAGGAGGAATGGGCATTGCTCAGTAAGCCTAAATATGGAGTTGTGGGAAATATCTAAGAAGGCTTTGTATTACCTCTGTTTTAAGGAAGAGCATGAGAACATTTTTCTGGGGCAGATAGTTTAATTATTTTAGGTGGTACCATTATTGTTGTGACTTGGAAGATTAGGTATGGAAGAAGGTTAGAGGTTGATATTGGATAGTTGAAAGGTGGACTACAATAGGTATTTCCCATTCTCTTTGGCTGCCCAGGAGCATTGAATGTACTTACTATGTTTGAGGAATTTCCCACTTTATGCATCATGGTAGGAGGCAGAGACCATTTCTCTTATGGAAACTTCCCAGCCTGCCTTGTAGGCAAGACTCAGGCATTTCACTCTGGCTTTGCCAATTAGTTATATTTTTACAGACATTTTGTCAGAAACTAATGACATAGAAAGATGGACTGAAGCATTCTGGGGTGGTTTGAGGCAGCTCCACAAATTTTGCAGAGGCAGATTTTCCTCATGGTGACATACAGTGCCTGACATCAGTGAGGTTGATGGTGCAATTTACAATGTCTTGCTTAGTCAGGGTGACAATGCTGGCCCTGTTGCTCCAGTTCTGTCAGGTAATTTGACTCTGACTAAATGCTAAGCCTGATTATCTGGACTTCCAAGAGTTTCCATATGTTTTAATACATTTCTGTTTAGAGTAGCCCAAGTTGGTTGTGTATATTTAGTACTTCTGAGTGTTACAGGAAAAACAAAACAAAGCAAGTTTACTGATCTTTGTAAAATTATCTTGTCTCCAGCCACCATATCACATTTGCTTATTCATCACAACAGTATTTTTAAAATAAAGTTCTTTAATTTTCGAGGCATATTGTTATGTCATAAATAAATTAAGATTATATTATGGGCTTTTCTCCCCCTAAGTAATGTAAGTACAGATGGTAGAATTGGCCCACAGTTACCATTCCTGAGGTCTGTTGAACTGGCTGCAAATGCTAGGCAACTGTGTGCTGCTCACGTTTTCCTGTGAGCAGACTAAAGATGCTATGGTTTAGGAAAAAGCAAGTTCTTGCCCAAACATAATCAGTACACAGACTCCTTTGTAGCTGTTATGAAGACTTGGCTTAGTGGTGGCCAAGGGCACAAGTACTGTGATTTGGGTCCTAGAAGGCAGAGAGAGGGTGTTTACCACCCAAGTCAGCTAAAAGTAGAAGGACCCCAATTAGACATAAAAAAGAGCAGACCAATTGTTGCAATAGTAATTGTCAAGAGCAGGGATAAAGCTAAAAAAGTGAGCCCAGATTCAGGAACCAGGAAGGACTGGGATGGATCAGGAACAAAGTTAACATCAAACCAAGGAGAACACTAGGTGGTGGGAAAGATGGATGTGGAATTTTTCTGGTCACTTCTATTAACTATCACTAGAGTGATGTATAAATTATTTGGAAAAATCATAGCAATCTGGAGTTTATGAAGCTGAACCTTCATTCCCTCTGTAGGACTAGACTCCTGCTTTGCCTCTTCACCCCACAGTTAGTTTGGTGACCCACTTGTAGCAGGACTATGTTCCTGAATGACATGAAAAGTGTTTTAGAGATTTATCTTTTTTATTTAAATATTTAAATGTGCAGGCAAAAAGTTATTCATCATTATTTCCCCTTTTCTTTTTTTAATGTCTGGCAGATGTGCAGTGATCCCTGTTTCATTCCTGATATTGATTTCTGGTGCCTTCATTTTCTTTCACCCATGATTTGTCTTCTTAGAGATTTATAAATTCTGTTAATGCTTTCAAAGAGCAAGCTTTGTTTTTGAGCTTTGACTTTCTTGATTTTTCTCATTCCACATTTGTTTTGTATTTTATTAATTCCTGTTCTGTGTTATTTTCTTCCACTTCGTTTCAGTTTAATTTGCTCTCTTTTTCCTAACTTCTTAAGATAGCAGCTTAGATCTTTGACTTTTGGCTTTCATGTTTTCTCATGTATACATTTAATGATAAACATTTTCTTATATTTATAGTTTTAACTGAATCCCATACATTTTGATGTCATGTTTTCATTGACATTCAGCTCCAAATATTTTCTAATTTTCATTTTAACTTTCCTTTCACTTATGTACTATTTAGAAGTATACTGTTTAATTTCTAAATATTTGAGAAATTTCTAGTTATTTTTTTATTACTGAGTTTTGGCTGCTTCCATTGTAGTCACAGGATATACTCTGTGAGGTTTTACTCTCCTTAAATTTATTGATACTTGCTCTATGAGCAGTATATGGTTGTTATGAGCAGTATATGTGCACTTGAAAATAATGGTATATTTTGCAGTTTGGGATTTAGTGTTTTATAAATGCCAACTAGGTAAAGTGTGCTAATTAAACTTTTAAGTCATTCTTTATTTCTGAATTTTGCCTACTTAGTCTCTCAGTTGTGGCAAGAGACGTATTACAATTTTTCACACTCACATTGTGGATTCTTTTTTTTCCTTTTAGGTTTGTCAATTACTGAATTATATAGTTAGATGCTATGCCAATAGGTGCATGCAATTTTAGACTTCTTCCAATCTTACTGATTACTGACTGTTTTATCTTTGTGAAATATCCTACTTTGTCACTTACAATGTGTTGGCCCTAAAGTTTATCCTGTCTATTATTATAGCTACACCAGCTTTCTTTTGGTTAGTATTTGTGTAGTACATTTTTTTTCTTTTCATCCTTTATAAATCCATATATGTTGGGTATATGTCTTGTAAGAAGCATATAGTAGTTGATTTTGCTTTCTTATAGATTCATCAAGTAGCTTTTATTTATTCCCTTCTTCTCTATTAGTCTGATATTCTCTTTTAGGCTTTATATTCTCGTATAGTCTTTTAAATGGTTTAAATGGTTACCTTGGACATTTTAGTAGGCATTCTTAATTTATTAAAGTCTAAGAAGTTATCTTTGATATCCTAATAATTCAAGGGCTTTGAGTTCTTTAACTTAATGTACTTACTGCATTTATTTTCTTCGTGTATCTTAATTGCATGCATATTTTTAAACCCCACATGATGTCATTATTATTGTTGTTTCATATAGTCTATATTCATTTAGACCAATCTGTCTGTGTGTCTGTCTGTATCCTTTCTAATTCTCTTCATTTCTTTCTGGAAATCCATGCTTCCACTTAGGATTATTTTTCTTCTGTCTAAAGAACTTCCTTTAGTGTTTTATCTAATGTAGGTCTGTTTGGTTTTGATTATCTGGAAAAAATGCTTGTATTTGGCCTTTATTTTGTAGAACATAAAGGATTTTTATGCTGGTATAAATTCTTAGTTGTTAGTTATTTTCCTTTAGAGCTTTACATATATCATTTTATTATTTCAGACATTCTCCCTTTATTCCCATTGGGTAGCAGCAATCCTATTTCCCCTGGATAATCAAGATCAGGTAACCCAGTCTGTACAGTTAGTCCCCTTATTGTTTGCTGGTTTCCTGGTATAAAGAGCTCAAAATTAGCAGGTAGGAATCTCAACGTCCAATTGTCTCTGATAGAATAATTTATCCCTTGGTAATTAAGAGCTTGAAAGCAGCAGAGCTCCATATTGAACTGTATTTAGACTCATACCCCTACGTTATGCTGGGACCTGATCCCAGCAATGGGTCTTCAGGCAGGAAGGAGTGGTGGCAGTGGGTGGGTCTTAATGAGACTCCTCTGCAATTAAAATCCTCTTGATTCCAGGAAAGGTCAGGAGTCTTTAGACAAGGCAGAAACATGCACTCATCACCTAAGGTAGAGGGGACACTTCTCTAAACAGAGGGTGGCTCAGAAGGATTTGGGAATTCCAGGTGTTCATGTTCACCTAAGTCTACCCAAACAACCCCATTCTTAGAGTCCATCCCAGTTATTAACCTGACTTTCCCAAGAGAGACCTGGTGAGGGTATGAGTTCACTTACATGTGGTTCTGGCTCTTCAAGCTATTTATGCTTTGAATAGGAAACTATAGGCAAGTATTGCTTACCTTTACACAGCTTTAAAGTGTGTTACTTGCAAGTCTGAAAGTCTGATGGTAGCAGAGTCATAATGTCAAAAAAATGGTAGGGATAAAGAATGTGCAACATTTATGCTGACAATGGGCTAATATCCTTTTTCAAAAAGTACTTTCATAGATTGTTAAGTGTAGTAGTCAGAATCATGGCTCCCAATGATACCCATGCCCTCATTCTTTGAGTAGGCTGCTTTATGTGGCAAAAGGGATTTGCAGATGTGATTAATGCACCTTGAGATGGGGAGCTATACCTGGATCATCTAGGTGGGCTCAGTCTCATGTCTCCTTAACAGCAAAGAACCTTTTCTGGTGGCAGAGAACCAGACAGATGGCAGTGTGAGACAGACTGGTTTGTCACTGTTGGCTTTGAGGATGGAGGAAGGGGCCACAAGCCAAGAAATATGGGTTACCTCTAGAAGCTGGAAAAGGCATAGAAACAGATTCTATCCTAGAAGCTTCAAATAGGAATACAATCTGGACAATATTTTGATGTCAGCCCAGTGAGACCTGTTTCTCACTTCAGACCTCTGTAAGTGTAAGATACTCAGTTTGTTTAAGCTACCAAGCTTGTCGTAATTTTTTATGGCAGCAATAGAAGATTATACAGTAAGGAAAGACAAAGAACAGAAAAACACACAAAGACTGAATAGACAATTCATAGAATTGGCCAGTTAACATTTGACTGAAGCAGGTAAGTGCAGATGAATGAGATACCATTCTTCACTCATCACATTGGCAAATATTAAAACAATTGATAACACACTGTAATAGTGAGAAATAAGCACTTCTAAACATTGCTGGTAGGAGCATGAATTTATATAACTTTTGGGAAAGTAATATGGTGATATCTATCAAAATAACATGCAAATCCTTTGACTTAGTAAAAGCAACTTTAGCTACCTTCCTTACAGAAATAATAGGGACATTTTTTTCTGTAAATGTACAGGAAAATTTATTGGTTCATCAAAAAACTGAAACTAATCTTAAGGTTCATCTTGGGGAATGGTTTAATAAATTCTGACAAATCCACTATACAAAATATTATGCATAAAGTAAAATTATCTGGGTCTCTCTGCAGAGTCTAGAAGGCAGTCCATTGTATACTACTGGTTAAAAAAGCAGGCTGCAAGATAATGTCCACAGCATGAATCCATCAAAATTACAAATTATACAACAAAGCATGAAATAATATTTGCATATATATGTTTATATACATTTCTGTTTGTGTAGAGAAAGATGTACAGATAAAGAAACACATCAAGCAATTGACATTGGTTATCTCCAGTTATGGCACATGGGGATAAGGGGTATGTGTGAAAGGAGAGAATTAACTTTTTCTTCATACAACTCTATTGCTCAGCTTTTTGAAATGAACACATAAAACTTTTATAACATTAAACATTTCTAATACAATATTTAAGAAAGAGAAGAAATGTTGCATTATTGAACTTACACGTTTTCCCATGAGCTGATAAACAACCCTCTTACCTGGTGCTTTGGCCCTGTCCACTGGCCAAAAATCCAGTTCTGGCTACAGCACACCTTTGTCTACACAGCAGTGAATCTTTCTGCAGCTATGTGAGCATTTTGTGGCATTTTGTCCCTCTCTGATAACAATGAGGAGGAGATGGGAAGAAAATGAAGTGTAGGTAAGAAGTGTAAGTTTCAAAAGTTTAAAATAGTAGAATCAAAGGCAGAAATCATTAGGCCTGCCAAAATTAGTAAATCTCCTGAATCAGATACTCAGCTGGACCTAAACCAGCTGAGTGTGAGTTTGTGAAGGAAAAGAACAAAATTAAAGCACAGAAGCAAAGATGCTGTCTCTTTTGAGTCAAGTAACCGTGAGGTCCGTCATGTATTTGTTTTTCTTCTCCAAGATGGAACTACCCCTGAACAGATGTGAAACATGTAGGTCTGCAGCAGGGTTTTCTCACGTGAAGCTTTTCTTTTTTCAGGTACGTGTTTGGTCTGCACAGTAATACTCTGAAATACTGCTCTTCCTGCTGCCCCTGCCATCTCTTTGTATGCATTTCCAGGTCCCCACTTCTAGTCAGTCAAGACAACTCACATGGTCTTCAGAATGCCTAGGGTGAGTAGGAAGAAGAATAGCAAGAAATAGTCAAATTTTAAGTATTTGATTTCCCAAACAGATTTTTAAAATTCAAAAGGGCAAACCCCAGTGAAGCAAGGTACAGAATTTATACTGCAGGGTAACCAGGAAAGGGAGGGAGGAGGCCAGCCCTCTCCTGCCACCTGGGAGCTGGGAGCAGGGAGCAGGGTGGTCTAGGCTGGGGTGGAGAGGAGGGAACTACCGGGGGGGTCTTTCATGGGTCTGTGTGTGACCCAGGCAGGGAGCTATGACAGCTCTTGGTCTTTGCTTTGAACAGTAATGAGTATGTATTAAAAAAAACCCAGCTTTATTTATATACTGAGGTCTCTTAATAACATTATTTATTCTTTAGTAACATTTGTGTATTTTTGTCTCACTTCATTATAAGCATCAGTGACCTAGTAATGCCTTTGCCTGCCTATTACCCACCTTCTCACACTTCCGGATGGAGGGGCAGTATGCCATGTCGTCCACACCCCTGGCTATAATTGATTGAATCAGTGGTGGACCCAAGACGCAGATCTGTTCAACCTGAAATTTCTAAGAGGCCTCAGAGGCTCTACTAGTGCTGAGTGCTGGGAGGAGACTTCATGGAAAGCTGGGGAGGCCATATGCAGGGAAGGAGAAAGCTGGGGAAAAGGCAGAAGGAAGTAGGCGCTGTGAGACAAAGGGCTAAGAGCAACAGATCCCCCCAGGCAGCTTGGATAAACAGAGAGGGGAGTCTCCTTCCAGACTTTTCCATCTCTGGTTCCCCCCTGAGGCTTGACTGCGTCTATCAACATTTTGTCATGAAAAGTGAGGATATTAGAATACTTATACTTCCTCTCATCTCTTGTCTTCTCCCCACCCGTTATTAGTTCCTTGTCTTTATTTCAAGCTTTTTATTTTGAAATGAGTTTGTATTTACCAAAAAGTTGAAAGGCTGGTACAGAGCGGTCTTGTATATCCTTCAGCAGAGGGTTTGTATATCCCTCATGTCACCATTTACATAACCATGATGCAGGAGTCAAAGCTACAAACTGAACCTTGGGTCAGGAGTATTATCAGGGTAACCAACTCAGCCAGGTTTTCATAAGACTCTCCTGGTTTTAGCACTGAAAGCCGGCTATACAAGGAAGCCCCCAGTTCCAGACCAACCAGGGTTGTGCTAATTTAAAGCTGAAAGTCACAGGCCCAGAGAGCCCCTTCAGTTCTGAGCAAACCAGGATGGTGGGTCCGCCAATCACCTGAAGTACAGACTTCACTGGGTTTCCCCGGGCTTTGCTTTAATGTCATTTTCCTGTTCCAGGACCGAATACAAGATACCATTTAGCATTTAGTGGTGCTGTCTCCCGAGTTTCCTCCAATCTGTGACGATTTTCAGTCTTTCCTTGTTTCCCATGACCTTGACATTTTGAAGAGTACTGGTCAAGTATTTTGTAGAATATCCTTGAATTTGGGTTTGTCTGATATTTCCTCATTCATCTGGGGCTATGAACACAGCAGAGTGAAGGGAAAAGTGCCCTTAGAGGTACATGATAGCAACATGACTTACGATTGCTTATTCAACACTGATCCCTTGGTTAAGGAGGCATCTGCCAGTTTTCTCCACTGTGAAGTCATGATTTTTCTCTTTCCACCATCATTCTTGGGAAGTGAGTTGCTATGTCCAGCCCACACTCAAGAGGGACTTAGTTCTATCTCCTGAAGAGAGAATCAAAGAATTTCTGGACATATGTTAAAACTCTCAGAGCATTAATGAATATTTTGGTGGAGATATTTTAGGCCTCTGCAGATATCCTGGTTGCTCCTGAAAAGTTTTCGCCCACTACTCTCTAGCCTGCATCCGTGAGGTCTTGCCTATAGCAATTAGGCAAGCCTTCCATCTCCTGCTTCCCCTAAAGTTCCCCCAGGATCCAGCCTCCGTGTTCCCAAACATCTTTCTAATGGTGATCTTCTATACTTCTATCATTTTAATTGTTAAAATATATAATATTGGTAGTCTGCCTAGGGTGCACCTTCTGACCTTTAGTTCTGGGAGCTTCATCTGAAGCCTGCATAAATTCTCCCATTTGCTAGGGTTGGCTTTGCTGGGTTCTGTTCCCTACAAGGAAATGGTGCCTCCAAGAGTGAGCATCGCGGAGAAGGAAGGTGCTCCGTGCATGATGACCCTCTTGTACCTTCTTCCCCGGGCAGAGATGGACCTGTACAGAGAGCAGTGCCCTATTCGGTGTGCTGTGCTGCGCACTGTGGTAGGAGGGTCTCAGGGCCTTCAGTGCTATTTTCCAGAGTATCTCCTCTGCTTGGGCTGAGAGTCCTCCCTGACGCAGAAGCCCTTCCCTCTGTCCTTCCTCTTCCTTCTACTAACTGCTCCCCACGGCCTTCCGAGCAGCCCTGGCTCTGCCTCAGACACAGCATGGGCCACGGCTCTCCTTGTGGGCTCTTCACTGCAAACAGAATTAAATTGTAACTGAATCAACCTGGATTCCAGTCTCCATAGACTGACCTGTACTTCCCTCTCCATCTCCACCTCTCAGCATTTACTGTCCTTAAAACACTGCTTTTCTGCTCACCACACCTCTGGGGCTTGGCCCAGGGAGTCCTCTCTGGCTGGAATGGCCTTCCTCTCCTGCTTCCCCTGAAGCTCCCCCAGGATCTAGCCTCCGTGTTCCCAAACATCTTTCAGTAGCAAACCTGTCATGGATCATACACTGTTGTTCGGCAATTTCTCTGTGTCCAGTTCAGTCTTTTTTACATGAGTTGACAACTCTCAAAAGCAGCCCATCTTGTTTATTTATGCATTTTCAGCACAGGGCCTAGAGTCTAATAATATCTGGTAACATTTCTTGAGTGTTTTTTTTTATCAGGCACAACAAATCACCTTACCTGGGTTCATATGAGGATCCATCTGTAATCAAGGTGTTTTCAATTCTCCCTTTTTTACCTATGAGAAAACTGAGGTCCATAGAGGATACTGGACTTGCCAAGGCAGCTCAGGCAAATGACAGATGAACCAGACTTTGAATCCTGGTGTCTTTGGCTCCAAGGGCCTTCTTACTACCATGAAGCAAGCTTCCTCCTAAGGATTATTTCTGCAGTGATATTAAGGACCTGTCCTCAAATGCAGCATCCTGGACGTCCTTTTAGAGACAGTCTGGCCCAGCTGCCTTATGTTAAAGATGAGAAAACAGAGACTCAGAAAGGCACCGAGTGATCTCCCAGCTTGGGAACAAGAGTCTCAAGCAGATCTTAGGTCTTCTGACACCAGAGCCATTCTTTCTACCTTATCACACTGCTTGACAGTTTGATGGGGGATCTGCTGCATCATTGGTCTGACGAAAAGAGTAGCATCAGATATAAGGTCCTCTTCTAGCAGATGGGCTTTATTCCCCAAGTGTGCAGAGCAGTCTCTAGTGATCTGTAGCAGCCACAGATTGGTACAGGAAATGACATGGTGTTCATGTAGTTCCACAGTGAAAGAAGAATGCATTTCTTCGGACCTGAATTACAGCATTTGTTGGGTGGCTTTTAGCAAAGCTTCTACATGGATAACCCTAGGAAACCTTATTCTGATTGACAGAAGAGTCATGAAAGACCACATATTGTATGATTCCATTTATGTGAAATATCCAAAATAGGTAAATCTATTAAGACAAAAAGTTGATTTGTGCTTACTAGAGCTTAGGTGAGTGTGGAACGGAGCACCTGCTATAGGAATGGGGAATGGACACTTTTGCTGGTCCGTAGGGTGCTGCTCACTCTAATCCTTGAATACGGCTCCACCCAAGTCTCAGATGGTTTACACTCCCACCTCCGGCTGATCAGGACTCTGCTGGGTACCTGACGTCTCCCAGATGCTCTCCCTGTGCCACGCTGTCCTCGTCGGCGCTCTGTCTTGCTAACTTCAGCCACCTTGATCTCTCTGGACCTCACTGCTGTCTCTTCAACTCAGAGAGCCTGGTGGGCTTTGCCTGGGCTTTCCCTTGAAGATCTGTGGGTGGTAAGCTCCCCGTGTTGTGTAGGGCTGTGAGCAGTTGTCAGGGTGGTAAGCTCCCAGGGATCCTTGATAGCCAGATGTCTGGTGTCTTGAAAATCATTGTTTCATACATTTGTCTTTATTTTTGGTTGTTTCAGACAAGAGACTAAATCTAGTTCCTATTACCCCATCTTTTCTGGAAGCTGGAGAAACCACACTTGAACAGTGTACCCCTAGTACATGCCTCACACCATTCCTCAAACTCCAGGCACACACAGACACTTTCTTAGCTAACTATCTGCATGGCAAATATCAGTCAAGATGTCACCTCCTCAGGCCCTTCCTGGCCCCAGAATTTGAGTTTGGGTGTAAGCTTAAGAATATCTGGGCAAATTGCTTCACTTTTGGAGGCTCAGTTTTGCCATCTGTTGCATAGTTTGCTGGGATAGGGACACAATGGATGGGAAACACCAAGCTCAACACCATGTGAGTTCCTCTCCCCAGCTCTTTCCATCTCCCTCTTCTTCAGAGAAGGTAGGAAGAAAAAAGGCACCCGGTCTATATCATTTTGGTTCCTTAAAGAAATGATGAATGGGAGCAAATTCTCTCTATCTGCCCACCTGGAGCTTCAAGGAGCGGGTGACTGAGCTGCAGGCTCCCTGTAACTGACTGGATGAGGCTGCTCAACCCAGGGGGTTGTAAACATGAGCAGTTTTATTTTCCCCCAGTCATTTCTTTATCCATGCCCTGTTGAATCACTTAACAGAATCTTGATAAGACTCTAACTTCCAGGTCTCTTTTGGATATTAAAAATTTAATTCAAATTTATACCTTCAATCTCAACCTTGATTTAAATCTCATCTCCTGGGACTATAGCAGGGGCCTTTTCCTGGGGATCCTAATCATGAATTTCTCAGGCAGTGGGAAGAATTGCACTCAACGTGTGCTCTGCCTGCTTGTGGTGGAAGGGCAGGGATGGGCTTCCAGGGCAGCTAGTGGGGCCTTGCTTTTCCTGCCACCTTCAGTGGCCAGCGGCTGCCCAGGGATGAGGCCTGGGCCTGTTGAGTGTGCTATGGGTGGGGACAGAGCTCTGTGGTCTGCTCATCCCCAGACATGTGCTGTCTGGCTGGGCATTCAGGAATATCCCTTAAGAACAACTGAAATAATCTCTAACTTGAACTCTAACTGGATAGTCTGGTTGCCCTTCTTCCTGGGCCACATATTCTGCTGAACCATCAAGAAAGGTACCTCTCAAGTGGCGGGGTATCTGGTTCACAGCCCCACCTCCCCTCCTCTTGTCTGCTGGTGAGAGGGAGTCTGCTGAAGGCTCCCGGGAGGGTATTTATCTTTTTTCCCCACTTGCAAGTGTTCACACTTCTTCTTGAGTCAAAGTCACCCACTGTGGCTATTCTGAGGCTCCTGTTATTGTCCACTGTGGCCTGGGCCAAGCCCCATTGCTTTCCATTCATCACTCCTGAGATGCCATCCGCCTGTCCCACCACTTCCTGAGGAGGCTGGGCCCACAGGGGAGGGCAGATGCCTGGCCCTGGGTCCAGAGTGAGTACCTCAGTGGTGTGGTCAACAGGACTGGGGAGGGTGGTCCACGGGCACAGTGCCAAAGACCCCATCATCCAACGGCAGAGAGGAGAGTGCAGTTCTGGGTAAAAGGCAGCAGGGAAGATTACAAGGTTGGAAAAAGACCAGAAAATAAAAAGACACTATTTTGGTTCTATGCCCTGGCCTGCCTCTGAGACAAGCTAGTGGGGCTGGCTTCCTTTAGTTTCTAAGGGAGACTGTTTCCCGTTAGATATGTGGCAAGGGGTTCATTCCTTCCTCTCCTGTGGGAGGGTCCAAGCCTTGTGGCCTGGTGCTCACAAATGTACTGACTTCTTTCTAGGTCACTGATTAGAGGCTCTTTACATATATTTTTATCCTCATCATCCACACCAGGCATAAAACAATCTCATTTTTTGTATCCGTGAACTGATGTTGCTCAGGAACCCTTATTTCCTGTGAAGGCAGGGCCATCCCCTCTCACCACCTACCAACCAACTTCAGTCTTGGTATTGCAGTTTCTTTTGATTTAAGACATTGTGAATTTGGTTAAATATTTAGCCAAATTCAGACCTGCCCCGTCTCCTCCTTTTGTCCTCACCTCTGGGAGGAAATAGTTTCCCTGTGCATGTTTCAGTGTTGTCCTGGCTTTGGAGGAAGGCTGTAGGACAGTGTGCAGGTGAAAACTGAGAAGGCAGGGTGCAGCCAGACACCACCATAGTGGCCACTTTCTTGGCTCCTGCAGAGCCTGGAGGAAATCCACAATTTCTGCACCCCTTGCAAAGGAATTCAGACGATGACTGGGGATTTGAGACGGTGTGCCGGCCAGAAGTCACTGTGGTGTGCGGCACAGTCTTACCAATGGGCTGGGGATGAGAGGGGCATTGCTGAGTCTCAGGGGGTCAGCAGTGCAGGAATGATGCCTCATCTGCAGAAGGAGATGGGCCAACTTCATGCAGCCGGTGTAGACCATGCAGCACCGACTGTGGACTCTCAGCTGAGGCACCTGCAGGGGCAGAAGCCAAAGGCCAGAGTGCTCCCAGCTGCCCTCCCAACCATGGCATGCACACAACGTGTACCTTCTACCCATTTTATGGGCATTCTGATGCCCAGACAATAAATGTCTGTTCTGATTGTTTAGTCAGAATTGGTTTATTTGTTTGAAACCTAGAATTGCAATATTCTCCATGGGTCCTGTTCTGCTGTAAGGTATCTAGGCATTAATACTCCAGAATTTCAGGCAGGAAGTGGGGCAGGCCCCCAGCCCTGCACTCTGCGTTCAAGTCCCCCTGAAACATAACTCAGCCTTTTCAAAGGGACACACTTAATGTGTCATTGTCTTTTCTTAATTAATTTGTAATTACAGTATAATCAACACATAATATTATATTAGTTTCAGGTATACAACATACTGAATCCATGTTTGCATATATTACAGAGTGATTCCACAATAAGTGTAGTTACCCTCTATCTCCATATGAAGTTATTACAATGCTATTGACTATATTCCCTGTGCTGTACTTTCATCCCCATGGCTAATTTATTTTACAGCTGGAATTTTGCACCTCTTTATCCCCTTCACCTAATTTTGCCCATCTTCCCACTCTCTCCCCTCTTAAAACCACCAGTTTGTTCTCTGTATTTATGAGTCTATTTTTGTTTTGTTTTGCTGTTTAGATTGCACATATAAGTGGAATTATATAGTATTTGTCGTTCTCTGTCCGACTTATTTTAGTTAGCATAATACCCTCTGGGCAAATGACAAATTTCCGTTTTATTTTTAGGCTGAGTAATATTCCACTGTGTATATGTACCACCTCTTTGTTACCCATTCATCTGCTGATGGGCACTTGAGTTGCTTCTATATCTTGGCTATTGTAAATAATGCTGTAATAAACTTAGGGGTGCATATATATTTTCAAATTGGTGTTTTTTGTTCTGTTTGGGTAAATACCCAGAAGTAAATTGCTGGATCATATGGTAGTTCTGTTTTTAATTTTTTGAAGAACCTGTTTTCCAGAGTGTTTTCCAGAGTGGCTGCCCCAGTTTACATTCCCACCAACAGTGCACAAGGGCTCCCTTTTCTCCACATCCTCGCCAACACTTGCTGTTTCTTGTCTTTTTGTACTAGCCATTCTGATGGTGTGAGGTGGTAGCTCCCTGTGGTGATGTCCTATTCTTGGTCTCATCATTTCCAAATTCTGTTGCTGGCCCTCAGCCCATCTTGGCAGAGAAAAGGTTCTTAGTCCTGTCCTGTGTCCTTCTTTGCACTCACCTCCACCACTCTGGGAAGTAAACTCCACGAAGCTGCCTTCTCAGAGCTTTGGTTCCAGATCTTCCAAGTCAGTTATGTCCTTAGAAATGCAAAGGAAAACCAATTCCCTTTCAAGCACCAGTTCTTGGAATTGAGCCTTTTCAAAAGTAAGAATTTCTTTCTTTGTTCTGTTCTGACTCTCCTCTCCCTCTTCCCCTGATCTCAGTGCCATGAAAAAGGCAAGTTTCCCTGGAAGGCGGGGAGGGTGCCTGAGACAGGATGCCTGGGAACAGCAGGCTTTTAATATCTGAAGATGTTATACCACTACATTGTACTTTTTAAGTTAGGTCACATTTTTATTAATTATCTCTGGAGGGCTTATTAAACTGTGAAGATTGCAGTATGAAATTATTAACGATGAATTTATGAATGATAATGCACTTTTGAGTCCAGATATTAAACTCAAAGACACTCAATCCCAGATGGAGATGCATTTGCAGGGAAGTCAGCTGGAGACCCCACATGCCTCTGGGGAGCAAATGTGCAGGAGCTCCCATCCCTTCCCAGCAACTCTTAAACCAGCGAGCTCATTCGCTGCTGCTGTGCATCGACTGGCACCCCTGTTCACTCAGTGTCCTTCCTCTCCCTTTCCCCAGGCAAGACTTTGTGGTTTGCAGAAGTGGATTCAACCTACACAGCCACAGTGTAGGGGGAGGTGGTGGGCTGGAGGTGAGCAGGGGTGCCAATGAGTCTGAGGAGCCTATAGGGTGTTTCTAGGCCTGCTTCTTGTGCCTCAAGCTGCAAAAGCTGAGGCCACCAGAGTGACTCTGGGATGGGTGGAGTCAAAAAGTTTTTGGTGGTGGTCTAGGTCTGCTGATGAGGAGTGGTATTTCTGTGGATCTCAGGAACATTGCATCCTGGACAATGTGAGCCTCTCTGGGCCTTGGTGACCTGGGATGGCATGGCCATGTGAGGCTCTGAGACCTGGGGTGGAGTGAGCAGAACTGGACAGTAAGCTGGAACTGGCAGTGGGAGAGAATCCTAACCCAGAAGGCAAGGGGGGATGAGCTTTCTAATGACAGTCCAAAGAGTGGGTCCTGCTGTGGGTGGTGAGGCTGATCCTGCTCTCCTCCAGCCCTGGCAGGAGTGTTAGTGGAGCAAAGTTGGACTCATTTGCCTTCATGAGACAGAAAGCCAATCACTGAGGCACCTGCCTCTTGTGGAGAGAAAGGTTGATTGCCAGGTGCCCAGCAAGGAGACAGGAGGCAGGGCTCAAATCTGTCTCCTGGACAGTGGGGGAGAGAGGATATTTTAAAGCATTTGGGCAAGGTTGGGATAGGGAGGTTCATGATGTGGTGGTGGGCGATTGCTTGGAGGGTGGGGAAAGTCTAGTTCTTCATTTCAGGTCTGGGCTGCAACATTTAGCACCACTGTGCGGAATCTGATCTAATTACGAAATGCTGAGGTCCAGGAGGCAGGAAGTGTGGGTTCCCAGGACTAGGACGCCCCTCAGGTGGGCAAGAAGGAGAATAAGACGCAGGGGTGTTCCATCCCCGCTGTGGGGAGGATGAGTCTTGGGGAAAATCCTGCCTGGGGCCCTGAGGAACACAGCACCTCTGCCCTCCTTGGCCTAATGGGCACGGCAGGAGAGGGAGTCTGAGAAGGGAGGAGTTTGGGGCACTGAGAGGAAGCCAAAAGCACAGGGGCTCCCACCTCCAGTACCATTAGAATTCTGGAGCCAGGTGGCCAGTGATCCCGAGGGACAATGGCAGCACTGGATGCTTAGGCAGAGAAAGCTTTAAATATTCTCCTTGGCTCCCCACAGCCTGTGCAAGTGTGTGGGAGGCGCTGAAGGTCCACCTCCCGAGCAGGGAGCATGCAATGCAGCTGAGAGGCCAGAGGCTCCCAGAGCCAGCAGCCTGATCAGCTGAAGGTTTCAGGGGGTGGGGCAGCCCTGTTGACACCCCCGGGGAGAAGCCAGAGAGGACCTGGGGGACAGGTGCTTATCTGAGGCCTCCACAAGGACCACCAGGGCTTCTGAACACCCTCAAGACTAAACAAACATTCATGCCTAAGATTTAACCTGAAATGCCTGTTTAATCTCAAGAGATCAAATTACCTTTGCCTGGCAAGTATAACACCCTTCCTGGCCCACACCTGGGCAGGTGGAGGGACCCAGGCAGAGCTGCTTCATTAGCAGGGAGGGAGATTTCAAAGAAGATGAGGATGGAGATGAAAGTAGGAATGTTGTTTTGTTTTCAAATCTTAGTTGTAGGGTGTAATATTTTTACCCTGATAAATAAGTAAGGGAATTTGCTGGTTTTCAATAAGGATAAAGTATTGTTTCATGGACTCTAAGGGCAGAAATGTGACTGTTCTTATGAAGGGAGGGGAACCATGAGCTGAGAAGCCTATGAGAAGACCCTGTCTCCTCTGCTTTCTTCTACCGGTCAGCTTTATTTTTCTCTGCAATTGGCCTTTACTGATTCACGGCCCATGGAGTGTCAGATATTGGTCTGGTTTCCTTTTTCTCCATTAAGAGGCCAGACTCTCTTTCTCCTTGAATTTTCAAAGATAGGATCTCATCAGCTCAGCTTAACTTCAGGGTCTGAAAGCTTAACCTGAGCATCCATCCCAGATGCAGCCATCTAGGCCCAGTGCTGTGTCCAGCTGGTGAGGGCACTGCAGAGCTGGGCCCCAACTTTCATGGCCACTGTCTATTCTGATGGGCTGGTCCTAAGTCATAGCTGTGGTTCAGGTTTCAGCTGTCATCCTGGTGTGACCCTGAGCTCACTCAAGTTGAGTGAATGAGTATGTGTGAGTGTGAGTGTGATGGTTAATCGGCACACGGCACACATGGCTAAGCAGCGTTTCCTTCTGTGGGAGAGGGGACACTTCATGGGATTATGGTGCTCAGACTTGAGGTTTTCTGAATGTTGATGACATGGGAGCTGGGGAGGTGCTTAGCCAGCCCCTGGGTCATGCAGAGACTGAACGGGGTAAAGGAGTGTGTCTATCTGCAGGACCACTTGGCCACATGCCCCCTGGTAGCCACTCCGTCCCGGGCTCTTCACACTGTGTTTGGGTCCCTGGCCATTGACCTGGTCTCATAAAGCCCTGCCCACGTGTCCATGTGTGTAACAAGAACTTGGCCCTTGGAGTTGCCCCAGGAGGTCTGCTGGTGTTACCCTCACCGTGCCATAGACTTCCTCCCTGCTCCCACCCAGTCCCCAGCATGGCCTACAGAAGCGCTGTCTCCCTGGACTCCACCTGGGCTGGTGCACAGAGCAGAGCCTGGGGCTCCAGAGGCCTGGATTTTCTCTGTGACTCTGAGACTTAAAGATGGGTGGTCTGGTAAAGGCTAAATATTTCATTCTGTACAAAAGTCTCAATATTCTCCTCATGCCATTATTGTGGGAATCAAATGAGGTGGCAGGTTAAGCTATTCTGGCTCGACATCTGTCACTTGATGATCCTTTGAATACATGCTAGTTTTTTCTCCTGGGAAGAGACACCTTTGTCATTTAGAATAAGAAATGGAAGAAAATTCCATGATTGATAATAATGAGGCTTGCTTATGGCATTTGGAAGTTGGGATTCAGAATGAGTGCCGTGGATCCTGGCCTCAGGGGCACACCGCTTCCCCTGCTCTGCTGTCAGGGTCCAGCTGGCGTGACTGGGGCCCCACGGTTCAGCTGCCACTAGTATGACCTGGAATACAGGTGCACAGAGGGCATCCCTGGTGGAAAAGCTGCAAGGCATGCCTCAGGACAAGAAGGCTAAAATGGGATTGTTTTGAAAACATCCAGGTCTAGCTGAAATTCAAATGCCTGAGAAGAAGCTCAGAGATGGGGAAGGGAGGCTGTTTTGCCCTCCCCAGAGTGGCTTCCAGCTGAAAGAGGTTTTCAGTTCTGCATTAACAGCCTCCTGCAACATCAAACCCCAGAAACCAGTTTTACTGCATCAGAAAATGATTTATTCTCTGAAGTTAATGATCTGGAACAATAGATTGGTCTTGGTCAAAATCAATTATTATTATTTGGAGAAGTGGCTAGAAAAAGTCTCCTTTTCATTTTCAGGCTCACAGATGACAATCCTAAAGTACAATTGTTCAAGGAGAAAGCTTCATTTGGATTGCAGTTTGGGCACATGCACAGTTTTGTCCTTCAATTAATTCTTAAAGCTTAAATCCATACTTGGTGATGACTTGGGTACTCCTCCCTTAAAAGAAATCAGCTGGATCTGGTTCCCACCTGTTTAAGAGTGGCGGGTGCTTTTGGACACAGCTCCGAGTAGAGGGTTATTGAGCAGGTTGGCTGTTTGCCCCACAGTGCCTGGAGCTCATGGGCTGGGCTCTGAGTGCTCACAGCAGGGAGATGCTCTAGCACTTGTCAGGCACTCGGAGCTAGTCCCAGGGCTCTCACAAGCCACAATTCATGGTCCTTCTATCTGGGGTGAAGAGAAGAAGGGGCAGGATGGCTCCTGCTTAACAGAGTAAGAGATGGAGCCAGAGGAAGGAGACAGCCTGGCCAAAGGCTGCCTTCTGCCCTCGTGCTCTGGGTTCCCCCCGAGCACACCGCTCTGACTGAAGAACCTTACTCATTCTGTCTCTTCCCAGAGCCAGGAGGCCCACTGGCATTCCCGCTACTTGATTCCTTATCAGGGCTCAAGGACCCTGGTGATATGGCCCCACTTCTGCTTCCCAGACCAGCCTCCTGACCCCACTTGCCTCCCTTGAGCAGACCATTCTAGCTTGGGGTCTCTGCTGCTTCTGTGCCCCCATCTGGACTGTTCCTGCTCCTTTGCTTTAAGCTTGGGGCAGTTGTCTCCCTCTGCAGGCCTTGTGAATCCCTCCACCTGGGAGCCATGCATGGTACCCTGTGCCCCTGCAGCCCTCTTAGAGACCTGCACCAGAGGGATAGTCACAAGGCCTCAGGCAGCTCTCCCTGTGAGGTTCTGAGCCTCTTGAAGGTGGCTCTGACTCCTCTTGGTGTTGACAGAGCCTGGAGCAATAACCAGCACACTTCTGGGAGCTGCTCCATAAATGCTCAGACAAAGAACAAACATATTTTTCCTGAAATGTCTCCCAGGAGCCCTCAGTGCACCTTGACCTTGAACTTTTCTGAATTTCAAGTTTCTTGTTGGCTGTGCTGTTTGTTTGGCCTTATACTGTGGGCCACTGTGTATGATTATTGCTGGTCTCCCTGGGTAAATAGAAACACTTTCCTTCCTCACCTTATACATGTGTGTGGTCAGATTGGACCCCAAGACCATCAGCATGCAATCACAGTAAGACACCTTCACCGTCAACAATCTGAGTGCTGGTGGTCGATTTCTCCCATAGCCAAGGCAGGATCTCAGCCCCCTAACTGTTCTTGGAGGTCTTGGAGTCCCTGGGGAGTATCAGATAGAGTCTCAACCCACCCACTCATTTTCTTCTGCTCTGGTCTCTTTGTTGGGTCCCTCTGGCTGTCACTTGAGAGAGGTCTCCCACCAGTGTATCTCCCCCTTACCTTTTGTCCAAGCCCCAACTTGTGCTCTGCTGTTGCCCCTTCTGTTCTCTAGATGAGGCTCTGCAGTGTTGCACATGCTTCACTCCTTAGTCAAAAGGGCCCCTTGTGCCAGGAAGAAATGGAGCCCACACTCTGTCATCTGTTTGCCGGGGCCCCAGGCAGCCCCACCTGTATCTGGAGCCTTCCAAGTATTCACCAAAGCAACTCTCAGCTTTTACTGAGGTCACTTTGTCTCTGTAGGGTAAATTAGAAAAAGACATCAATCTAGCCTTCATTTCTTCATCTCTGCTTCTCTCCTTTGCCTAGAAACCCAAGTGCCAATTCATGCAACTGGCCCCAGGGCAAGAGAAGGCCTTCTGCGGAGGGGGCAGAGCTGGCTTGACCAGAACCGTGGTGTGTGCTGCTGTGTGGATGGGGCCTGCCTGTAGTTTTTGATCCTTAGCAGCTGATTCTGTGGATCCTTAGAATTTGTTCATCTAGGCTTTTTTTTCTGTTGCCTGAGACCCATGGATAAGATTACTAGGTATAAGTGGTTGTGCCAGGGGAAAATGCCAGTTGGAGTCTGCAAATGACACAGGGAGGAAGGCCACAGGATGGGTCACCCTGGAGGGGCTGAGCTGGCTGGGTACTGAGTGGGGGTTCAGTGCCAGGGTGGCTGAACTGAAGTGGAGGGCAGGTGTGTGGAGAGAGCAGATGGAGAATGCAAAATGGACCCATATTCCCTGAGTGCATGTCATCTCACTGTGGCCACCCCTTCTTCTGGGACCCAGTGACCTACCTGTGGGCCCATTAAGATTTCCCATTGTGGATAAAATGAGATTTCTTGTGGCCAGGATTCTCACCTGGCCCTGGTTGACTAGCTCACTGCACACCTGTGGGCAATACATGGCTGTTGACTCTATAAAAAGAGCTCCACCCAGTGCTCTGGGCGCAACATGGTGGCAGGGCTGCAAGGCT
Organism: Manis javanica; assembly: GCF_040802235.1. Taxonomy (NCBI): domain Eukaryota; kingdom Metazoa; phylum Chordata; class Mammalia; order Pholidota; family Manidae; genus Manis; species Manis javanica. Next base: position 70,441,646 of record NC_133162.1, read on the forward strand.
GCAGGAGAGCAGAGCAGAGGCTGGGGTGGTGGCAGCGCCGAGGACAGAGGCCCAGAGGACGGCTGTGCAGGACGACTGTGCAGAGGCCTAGAGGATGGCTGTGTGGGACGACTGTGTGGACAGAGGGGCCCAGAAGATGGCTGTGTGGGCAGAGAGGCCCAGAGGATGGCTGTGCAGACAGAGGGGCCCAGAGGCAGAGACTGGCTTGCTGCATGGGGATTCACTCTGAGTGAATGGGATTCTAGTGACTGACCTGCCACCTGGAAATAAAGTTGGGTATAACCCTTTCACCCCAAGAATGTTTTGCTGTCAATTTCCTTGGCCACACTGAATCCATAGCAAACCTGCCTGGGACTGAAACCCACTGGCAAGACAGGTAGTGTAATTGGGAAATTTATCTTGTCAGGTGTTTGTGTTTAGAAATATTTGTGTACTATGCTTTTTTTAAGGGGTAGAATTGGAACTTATTCAGCTCAGTCAGACAAATATACCTAGGTCAATAATATGCTAAGAGAGGCAGACATGAAAAAGTGGAAGAAACTACCTTTTTATTTTATTTTTAAAAACTTTTTATTATGAAAAATGTAATACTTTTGCAAAAGTGGGGAGGAGAAACTCTTATTCTCTATGTATCCATCACTTAGCTTTTATAATGATCTACCATTGTTTCTTACATGTCTGGATTCTTCTGAAGCAAATCCTTGACAAAAGATACTGACTTTTAACAAAAATATTTTTTACTAAGGTATCATTGATATACAATCTTATGCTCAGGTTTCCAATGAGCAACATTGTGGTTACTACATTCCCCCTATTATCACAAATGATACTGACTTAAAAAATATTATTATATCTAAGAATTTAATAATAATTCCTTCAGCATCATTATCCAGTCAATGTTTAAACTTCCCTGAATGTTTAATGAATGTGATTTTTTAATATAGTTTGAGTCAGGATCCCAATAAGGTCCACATGTTGAGATTAGCTGATGTCTTCTAAGCCTCTCTTTTTCTGTTCATTGTACTTTGTTGTTTCCTGTAGTTTCCCATGGTCCCTTTGGTTGATAGCATCCTCATGGGGTTGTTTGCTTGTTCCTTGTCCCTTGTATTGCCCCTAAACAGAAGGCTAGACCAGATCCAGTGGGGATTTGTTGGTAATGCTACTTCTTAGGTGGTGGTGTGACTTCCATTACAAGGCATGGGGTATGGTTTCTTTTTAATGATTAGCAGCCATGGTGATCATATCCCAGGTCTGTTACTTCATTAGGAATTGCAATATTAACCATTTTAATTTTATCATTTTTATCACTTATATGCTGGGAAACACCTATAGGCTGGAAGAGCTTTACTTCCTTGGCTATTGGATTACCTGGTACAGGAAAGAGAATTTTACTTAATTCCCAGTTTTCAAAGCAGTGGGCTGATTCCAGAACATCCTCCAAAGGTGACCAATGTAGTTCTTGTGTTCTGTTGAGCATCATCACGGAACTCATTGCAGCTGTCATCCTTATTGATGCTCAGATTGGCCCCTTTGAAAAGGAGGGAACCTTTTCAAATTGACTTCTGAGTGCAGCTGATGTGGCCCTAGCAGACACTGAGAGCTTCCTTACTTTAAAGTTTGATGAGATGTAACAGACTCATCTTGTTCATGTCCTGATCTGAATCCATCATGTCTCCTTGGAATGCTGGCTGCTTTCAAGGAGGTGGTATTTGGAGATGACCATCTGAGGGCCAGGGATGTCCATAGCTATGGGGCTGGTTGCAGTTTCTAGTTGTTCACAGTAAACAGAACTAGGAAATGTGTCTTTATTTTTAAATAAAATGCATCATGGATTCACATGGCTACTTTCAATTCTAATTTAGGATTGGTGAGTTGTTACTTAACCATATCAATCTGGTATCTGCATCTCCTTTCTCATGCAGAAAATCTCAGGTCTTATTGAGACCAACATTACCTTTTGCATTTTCCTATAGTAACACAATAATAGAAGCAAGGTTTTTAATTTTTCTGGCAATCACAAAAGAGAGAGGAACTGCTTTACCATTTGGGAGGTGTGTGTGGAGAGTATAAGGATTCCATATGTACGTGGACAAGTTTGATTTGAGGATAAAGGAAAAGGACCTGAGACATTGAAAACTCTTGGGCGCTTCCTGTCTGTGTTGGTCCTGCTGGCTGGGCCCCGGGACACTGAGTGTTTCCGAAGCCACCTGTCCTACTTCTCAGCTCCACCACATGGGACACTGTCCTGGGAGCCACAGAGCTCACGCTACTTGGTGACTTAGTGAATATGGGTTGCTCATGATGATGGTAGGCTGGCTGCCTCAATTAATCTTTTCCCCTTGTTTCCATCAAAGAGAGCTAAACTTACTCATTCCTCAGGGGTAAGATAATTTAGGATGAAACTTTCTCAACACTTTTTGTTTCACATTGCCAGCTTGCTCCTACCCAGAACATCCCCTCTTGCATCTCTGGGGCCCAGTCCCATTTTTACATGTACCATGTGTCTTTTGGTCCATTTCTCATGGTATTAAAACAGCTGAGTATTACAGTGGGGCTGGGGAAACACACTGTCACATTCCCATGTGCCAAGCCTTTCTCCTTGCTCACAATCTTTGAGGGTGAGAAGTAAAAACATGGACTGTGCCTGGTTTATTGGGCGTGGGGTCATCATTCACTGAGTGTCCTTGAAGCCACCTGTCCTGCTTCTCAGAGGATAGTTAGGAGGCTCCAGCTCTGTATCAGCAACTTCAGCTCCTGGAGGCCTGTTTTGTAGAGGGATGGGCTCTCCAGGCAATGGCATTGATGGCCCCATCTTGGAAGAGCTGAAAATATAAAGGAAATGAGATGGGCTGACCCCTCTCAGAGTACACGGAAGACTCCAGGATCCAGGGAACCAACTTCTACCATTGCAGTGGGAAGTTTTACTCATTACTTCCCTTGACCCGCCAGCCCCTTTGGGGTGGCTCCTAGACTGGGTCTTGGACCAAGAATGGGACACTTATCACCAGTCTAGGGGGAGTCGAGCTAGTGGCAGAAGCTGTGGCCGAGGTGGTCTGGTCGTCATGCTCCCTCCCTGCTCTTTTGTGTGTGATGGCCGCAGGAGCTACTGCTGGGTTTCCTTTCTCCCTCCTCTGGGGCACAGAGGAGTCCTTTCAAGACCTCCTGGCTAGAGCAGGTAGCACAGGTGCTCTGGGACTGCTTTTCTTTAATCCACTACTCAGTTTTGCCAAGTTGGGTGTACGACCAGAACTTTCTCATTTGGGGAAGGACCAGAATATCAGATGGCAAGAAACACCCTGTTTTCACCTCCTGCCTTCCTGTCTCCTCCCCTTGGGCCCTCAGGGCAACCCGAGGCTCAGGGTATGTGTCCCCCCAGCCCCACAGTCGTCTGGAGGTCAGTGTGTCACCCACGTGACATGTTGATGGCAGACCTGGGCACGTGCTTGTCTGTGGTCAAACAGGTCACACTCTGAAAGAGGATGCAGAGCCCTTCATCAAAGTAGAGACCTATGCTGAGGCTTAGGAGCAACATGAGAAGGATTAGCAGTGAACAAAGTTGGTGGTGAAGCTCAGGGGGCAGACCTTTGTAAATCTGTCCCTCGTCTGATTATCTGGCCTTCAGAGAAGCTTCCAATGACCGTGGTTTTGCTCAGGAGCTTCTCTCTCCTGCTTCCCTCTCTCCTGCTCCTTCCATCTTCTGCCTCCTCCTCCTCTTCCTTCTTCCTCTCTATCTTTTTCTCTCTCTGTGTGTCTTTCTGTCTCTCTGCCTCTGTCTCCACCCCTCTATCTCTGTCTCTCTTTCTCTCATAATTGCTTTAGATGTCCTTTGTTATTTCAATCTTTTTATTTTTTGCCAAATGGAAACATTAAAAAAATCTATCATCTGTTATCACCATCACTTAACATTCCGGCCAGGTATCCAACCCTGGAGATACATACAGTTTACCTAAGATGGGGTTCCAGAAGCAATGGTTAGCTTACTAGGGGGCTTGAAAATCAAGAATATTCTAGAAGGGGGTAAGCCTGGGCAGGATTTCACTGAGACCCTTTTCTGTTGACCATCTTGTTGGGGTTGGGAAACAATGGGGGCCTGTGAATGGTGACTGGCTGGGGTGCAGCATTGCCCATCTGCACCTTGTTCTCAGATATGAATTTCCACGATACATTGCTTTACTTAATCCGCCCAACAAATCAGCAAATGAAGTGTTTTTAAAGCCCTTTCCGCCTAACTTTTTTTTATGCCAACATTAAAACTATATAGAATTTAATAGAACAATATAGTGAACACATATATCTCTCACCTAGACTCAATAATTGTTACTATTTTGCCAAATTTGCTTTTTGCTCTACCTTCTCCCCTCAAAGCATCTCACAGGAAACTGCAGGTATCATAAAAGTTCACCTCTAAATGCTTCAGCGTTTATCTCCTAAGAATAAGGACCTTTTTCCACATAGCTGGTATATAACTTTTACACCTGAGAAAATTAGTAATTTCCCAATATCATTTAAAACACAGCCCATGCTCAAAAGTCCCCAGTTGTTCCCAAAATGTCTTTTCTGGGCTTTTTTGTTTTTTAAATAAGATCCAATTAAATTTCATGCACTAAAACATCCAATTTTTGTTTAAGGATGTGGAAACCAAATCCTTCCTCCCCAAAAGTGACTAAGCTTGCTTAAGGTCAAGCAAGCAGTGGGCTGTGAACCAGGGATTCCCAGCTATGGCTGTAGGGATCCAGGTCCCTACATTCCCTGTATTAGAGATACTGAGATCTGTTTTTCACAGGCCAGTCCCATTTCCCAAAAGACTTTTAGATATGAATGCAAGGTATCTTTTTATTTTTGCCAAATGTAAGCCTTAAAAAAAATGTATCATCTGTTATCACCATCACTTAACATAAATAATAACATGTTAATGCCAAAGTCAGGGACACAGTTTTAGGATACAGGATGGTCAGGTAGGAATCCAGTCACCATGGTGGCTATGCAGTCACAGGGCTACGAGGGAGGAGACTCTATGCGCACCAGGCGGCTGAGCTTGCAGGGGGGCCGCTGAGGACGAGGAGCTCGCTAGTTGGTGGCAGAGGCCACGGAGCAGGGCTGACAACCTAAGGATTTGTCACATGAAGTGCTGTCACCTTAAATTCTCTTATCCTCTGCAGATGTAGATGTCCCCTGGCCACCCAACATTTTATTGTAATAATTTTCTAATGTACTACAATGGTGACATACTTTCACAGGGAATGTTAATGTTCCACCACCTGTATTCTGCCACTGAGATTAACCAAATGATTTTAGCCCATGTGGAGTCATCTCTGCATCTTGGCTCCATTCCCTGTAATCAGCTCCTCAGCCATGGGGAGGGTTTGCATCCTGACTGTCTCAGTGGCAGGGTGGCCATCCACCCGGTTTCATCACCTCAGTGTGAGAGAGGTGCCTGACTGCCGGCTGGTGCTTCATTTGCACGCTTCCCCAGTGTCTCGAGTGAAGGCCCCTTTGGTTTAAGGGACAGAGCAGAATGAGGCCCCACAGGGCAGACCCTCCCTGCTGGGCTCTCCAGGGCCTGGACACCATGGTAGCTTCCTTCCTGCTCTCCTCAGCCCTCAGCTGCAGCTTACAGTGGGCCTGGCTCAGTTTAGATGCCTGTGGTCCCTGGTGGTCCCTGCTGTAACTGGCTGGTCATTGAATTTTGTTATTGAGGATAGAAGGTATTTGGTAGAGGGAAAGGTTTTAGACATGGGAGTACAGGCCATGACTCCTTCCCTGGGTCGGGGCAGACCATCCCAGAAAGGCAGCCACACCCAGCCTGGCTCTCCCAGTGGACCCGTACCCTTCCATCAGGCTCTGTAGGGTGATGATGTCTTGGGAAACAGTCCTGGGTTCTGACAGACCATTCTTTTACCTGGAGGTAGGCAACAGCTCTGAGGCTTCCACTGGTTTCTGGTACGTGCAATACAGGCTTCCAGCCCAAGCCAGCACTGCTGCTCCTGACTGGAGGGAACCATAGCATCTGTCTGCAGATGGCAGGCCTTCCCCTCTTAATGCAGGGGGAGGGGCTTTTCCCCTGGGAAAACCCCAGTCCTCTAGAAGCACGGTGACAAAGCCTCACAGGGGTCTGTGTGGAAACTAGAGCCAAGAGGACAGGGACCTTTCCTCTCTGGCACCGTGCACCCCTCAGTGGGCTCCAAGGGGCGACCAGTGCTTGGGTTTCCATATTCCCAGCTGTCCTCTGAGCCCAGCCTCAGCCCGGAGGCAGTGCCCATCAGGCAGGGAGACCCACCTGGTGGCTCCCAGGTCACCCACTGCAGGGGGGCTGATTGCTTGGGGGCTAACTAGGATACACGGCCAGATGACACCTTTCACCTGCAGCCCAAGGGTTATTAACCCCACTGCTGCCAGAGTAGAGAGCACAGCTTCCCCCCACCACACAACACACACTACACACGCTACACACACCCACAGTTGTTCTCTTTCCTCTTCTTTGTCTGTATGCATCTCATGACATGAACACATGTAACCACACAGAGCAACTGTAGGTCACACCTCTTAGACTGAGGCCTGCGAGCAGACAGTTGCCTGAAGCTGGCAGTCCTAAAATCCTAAGACCTGAAAAGGCATGATTAGCAGGAAGAAGAGTTATTTTTCTCTAATTTTTAAATTCGAGAAATGTTTCAGAAAATTGCACACCTCTACAAACAAATAAACATCCAGGAAGGAATACGAACTACAGATAACAGGGAACATTTTGCTGAGGTAAATGCCAGAGAAAAACAACTTTTAAGTATATCTTCAACCAGATTTCATAATGATATCCTTGTATGTTATCTTCATCTTCTGTAAGTGTAACTCACACTTTTGAGAAAAGTGTAGGAAAAGTGAATTGGGAGAAAATCCCAAATTTGTTATATGATGTTATGTAAAGAATAACTACTTGGAACAGAAGCATTCTACAATTTGTCTTAACAGAGGATTTGTTTTACTTTCTTCTTCTACCACATTGAATAAATTTTCTAAAAATGGGGTTCAAAAGGCTCTGTGGAACTGGTCTACCTGGTGATCATGTGTCTGCTGGGGCCCTGGCGAGGCTGGTCTCATTGCCATCTGCTGGGCTTCTCCCTCAGCCTGGCTCTAGTGGCCGGCTGCCCCCTCGGGCCTCGTGTCCCTGCAGCGGGTGTGGCTCTTGCTCCATGGGACCCATGGCCCCAGTGTCTCAGGGAGAGGCTCTGGTCCCGCCCTGGTGTCCAGTGGGGAGAGGCAGGGAGATAGAGGGCACCCACAGAGGTGCCGAGGGATCTTGGTGCCTCGGCCTCCTGTTGCCCGGCAGGCCCTGTCTTCCCTTCAGGTGCAGGCCTCCCAGGTGTAGGGTGGGCCCTGCAGTGGGGCAAGGGGGAGGCTGTACCACCTGGAGAGTGAGGGCAGTTGCAGCACATCCTCATCTTTGTGGGGTCCCTTGAGCTTCTAGAAGGAGGCAGTTATTTGTAGGGACAGCCCTGGGTCAGGAGGGGAAGCTGGGCTCCCCACAGGCAAGTCTCTGGGAACCCGTCTCAAGGTCTGAGCACCCTCCTCAGCATCTTTCTGGGTGAGTTGGGACTGAGCCCACAAAGCCAACATTTGGACGAAGTGGACAGAGTGCTCACCATGTGCACCTGTTCCTGCTGTGGCTTTCCTCACTGGACATATCTGGGGGTAGAAAGAGGCCTGGGATCTGGAGAACCCTTGACTGCTTTGGAGCGGAAAAAGAAACAATGTCATCAAAGTTGGAATGATGAGGGCTCCTGGTACATACCAGGTGCTAAACAATCTTACAGTGAGGCCTCAGAGGAAATAAAAAGGAGCTGCTAGTTTGCAGCTTACAGCCACCCCAAGGGCTTCACACCCACCCACAGAGGACAGAAGATGGACGGTTTCACAGATCGAAGTGGCCACCTTCATGGAACCAACAGTGCCTCTGGCCCTTCTACAGTCCCGGCAGCTGAGTGGACCCCTCCGGTGCCTCCACTTCTACTCTGAGCATTGAGGCTGCTCCTGTGAAAAGGCTTTTGGACATCAGTGTTAGAAAAGGGTTTGGGGGCCTAAGCAGGGATGGAGTTTCTTCACAAACCAGAAGAACTGGCTTCCTAGTTGAACACACCTAGAAACAGAGAGGAAAGAAAACAAGAAAACAAGAATCTTGCAGCCTGGAAGCGAAACTTTTTGGCTTAGGGAGGAAGGACATTTTTGTTGAAATATTTCCTGAATCTTTGATATGTGTCAGAAGAAAATTAGTTGCAACCCTGTTGTCTGATTCTCTGAGTGGAGGTAGGCTCTGTCTTGGCTGAAACAGAGACTGCTTCTGTCCAGAAACCCAAGGAAATGTGGGGGCTCTGGCATGCTTTTGCAGAGAAGAAATGGGCTTCTGCTAGTGAGTCCTGGGCTGCGCACATCTCCCCCGTTCATCTGACATATCTGGGATGCAGATTTGGGTCAGAATTGGCAGAACTCCACCCATCTGGGAAAGGCTACACCTTTCCTTTAGTTTGGAGCCTGTTTTCAGAAGGAGCCAGGGCCAAATTGTGCCAGGCTGAAGATTGGATAAGACCCCTTCCTGTTCTCTTAAATGGGGCCAACCAATGTGCTGCTGCAATAATATGCTGAAATCTGAAAATCTGGAACAAATATAATATCTGGGCAAGATTTTCTTTCTTAAGATGGAAAATTTCCCAAGCTGCAGAATGAAGCTCCTGAAAATGAGGAGTGAATATAGGAATTTCTAATTGAAGGGATAAATGACTTCTGAGTGACATTTACAATCACAGAAAGAGTAGTGGGGGAAGGGTGGTATCTAGAACTGCTGGGGAGCTTCGTCCTGCCCTGGGGCTTCTGACACCTTTCTTTCATCCCTAGGAAGAGGGGTACCCCATTCGCGTGAGCTTGCTGAAGGCAACCTGCTACCTCACTGATGTCATGACATCCTCTTCTCCCCAGGCCTCAGGGAACTCAGTCTGAAGTAGTTCAGCCAGGCTAGTTAGCAGCTGCCCTTTGAGTGGCTGCAAGGGCCAAGGTGTTCATTAGGTGACTCTCTGTCCCCTGCACATGTACAGGACACCCCTGCACATCTATCCCGGGCTGCCTTGGCATATGCTTGTGGATGGGTGGTTTCTAGGTAGGTAGTACCAATACATTCCCTTTTGGAAGCTCATAAGTACCGTGGGAGGGCAGGCAAGGAGGGACCATTTGTAAGTAATGGAGTGTGGCTGGTTGACAAGGCAGCCATCTCTGTTGACTTCATCATCTACCTAGTTCTCAGAGGGGACCCACAGAAGCGCCGAGGGATTTTGGTGCCTCGGCCTCCTGTTTCCTGGCGGGCCCTCTCTTCCCTTCAGGTGCAGGCCTCCCAGGTGTGGGGTGGGACCTGCAGTGGGGCAAGGGGGAGGCTGTACTACCTGGAGAGCGAGAGCAGTTGCAGCACATCCTCATCTTTGTGGGGTCCCTTGAGCTTCTAGAAAAGGCTCCTGTGAAAAGGCTTTTGGGCATCAGTGTTAGACCTCAGCTCCACTGCACTGCCTTAATTCAGGCTCAAACTTTTAGAGAAAGCTTTATTAGTTTTTCTGGTTGCAACTAACAGAAATTAAACTTGCAAGCTGAACCAAAAATAAAAGGAGATCAGACTCTTCTTCCAAACTTGTGGAATGCAAAGTTGAGCCTCTAAAATGGGACCAGAGACAAGCAGTGCAGAGCCCAGACAGCCTTCCACTGTGACCCCTCTCCTGGGTTTCTCCCATGCTGTTGGCTTCATTTCTTGTAGAATAGCTCCCTGTATGTGCTGATCATCCTTGCAAAAAAGATGAACAGCTTCTGTTAGGTTCATGGTCATAGACCATCGCCCCCAGGGAGACGAAATTAATCTTCTCTGGTTCCTAGTGCCAATTAGGCATAGGACTCTCCTGTCAGCTCAGGTCAGGTCCCTAGCAGGGCTGGGACCCTGAAGGGCCTGGAATGTGACCTGCTGGTATTATTTCTCAGTTCTGGGCTGGAGCAGAATATATATAAGTGACTCTTACTCCATGGTGGATTTCTGTTACAGGGCTGGGGGGCTGGGCAGACAATGTCCACTGAACCCTACGGGTGATCTGCCTTCCATTCTCCCTCCTGTGCTGCCACAGTCATCTCTCTAAGAGCATGTCTGGTTGTAACTCCTCTGCTTATGGACCCAGCTGGCTCTCTCTGATGGAGGGAGGGACTCTTGCCTCCATGGCACTGCAGATGGGGCTAGCAGGTCAGCTCTAACCATCTTCACCTTCTGCTAAAGACCTCCAGTGCTCTGAGTCTGTGTGTTAGCTCATATGCTAGGTCTGTTTGCTTTGCACAAAATGCTGTGACCTCTCTTTTGTCCAATTACTTCCCCTCTTCTGGTAATCCAGCATAGTCACAACTGCTCCTGGCTAGTCTTTCCCAGACACAGGCTTCTGGCACAGCCACCCCACTGGACATGATGCAGATCCCTCTGCCAATCTGATGTGCTGTTACCAGTCTCTCCCCAGTGGAACTTGACCTTCTGCAGGCAGGGACTGCTCAGCTTTCCACATAGGAAGCACTGTGTAGATTTTAGTGAGAGGAAGGAGTGGACAGACACAGTTACTAAAGCCTCCTCGGTGGTCCTAGGTGACAGCAACACACAGAGAGGGAGGTGACAGTCCCTTTTCCACTCTGGGTTTCCTGGGTGCTTTTCTGGGCAGTGTCCTCTGAGAGGGTTACACACATGTCAACACAGGGCTAAGGGAGTTTTTCAAGGCTTCCAGAAGTGAAGTATGGCACTGGGCAGCTTATTTCATGGAGCCTCAGGGCTAGGTATCTTGTTTGGAGGCTGTGGAGCTGAGCCATGCAGGCTGGCTGGGAGGTGAGGGTTGAATTCAGGCTGCAGCCTGCTCCTTCTCCAGGGAAACTCAGGTGAAGCAAGAATGGGGAGCAGGAGGGCAGAGACATCAAACCCAGATGCCTATGCAGGACTGCTTCATTCTCCCAGGCTCAGAGCCCCACCAAGAGGCACTGGATGGCTCTCTAGACAGAATGTGTTCCAACCCAGACCCTTTGAAGTGCACGGGGGAGGGGCATCACACTAGCCACAGTCAGGTTTTAAGTATTTCCCCCTTCATTGGAAAGGGATGCATGTCTATTGTGGAAAATTGTGAAGTGCAGCAAAGTCAAAGGAGAAACAATCACCTATAAGCCCATCGTCCAGAAATAAGCATTCTTAGCATTTGGTGACTTTCTTTCCTGGCTTTACCTCTATGAATTGTTTTTTTCTATGTTGTTGATCTCATGCTATGAATACTCATTTGTGTTTATTATTATTATTATTATTATTATTATTATTATTATTATTATTATTATTATTATTATCGTTACTTTGTAAATATGCTTTATAAGGGCTCCATAACATTCTACTTCTGAACAAGCCACATTTGCTGAATAATTTCAGGCCAGGATTTTAAAGTATATCGTGGGGTAAGTGACAGAATTTCCAGAATCTCCCGCCTGGCTTTGGTCCATTTACATATCAATAGGTGCTTACCACTGCAGCCTCCCAAAGCCTCTGGGGAAAGGGGTGGAGAGATAATACCCATTCTCTCCTCCCATCTATTCCTGGTAAGTAATTGGTCTGGCATTTGTCCGTCACCAAGGACCTGCAATGGAGTTCCTCTCAGAAGGAGTGGGTGGAAAGTAGAGGGCACACCGTGGCTGCAGAGCATGAGGGCCAGCCAGAGGAGATGGATGGGGCCTGCCCTGGCCCGAGAATTCAGGCAAGCTGTGAGCAATAAAAAACAGTTTCTCCCAACCTACCTTCTCCCTCAACTTATTTCAGTTTCACTAGTTTCACTGGGGATTAGCCCAGGCCAAGAACACCCTTCCCACTGGAGCTTCATGTGTCCATATCACTGCCACCACCATCTGGCTATAGAGAAGGGGTGGTGGTGGTGGACCCAGCTGAGCTAGACTTGGGGTACAGCAGATGTCTAGAGGCGTGCCATGAGGTCCAGGCAGCCTCTGGTCATTCCCTAGTTGGGACTGAGAATGTGACCAACTGGAAAAGCTGAAGCAGAAGAAAAGGAACAATTTTGGGCTGCAGGAAGATGTCAGTTTGCATTGTTTGTCACTTACTAGTTGCAGGACTTCAACTGCTTATCCAAGCCTGCTAGGCTTCAGTTTTATAATCTGAAAAGTGGGGTAATAAGTAACTGATTCAAATGATTATACAAATAGAAATAAACTATGTAATAAGCAACATGGGATACATAACATATAATTAAATATATAAAATAAATGTACATGCAATATGTAATAGTGCTGTATAAAATAATTTTATTCTATATAACATGGTATCTAGCACAGATAATGTAGACTATAGAAAATGGATTATGACTTAAGTAAGGGAACGTCTGAAGGCCTCGGAAGAGTCTCAGGCACAGGAAACATACCCTAATACCTGTAATTGTAGACAAAACAGGGTTAACATTGACAATGAGAGTAAACTACATGGGGAGGGGCCACGAAGGAAAGAGGGTCTATGCAGGTCATCTTCTCTGAAACTGACTGTTCTGGGAAGAACATTAAACTTTGTATTTGTAAAAGCAAGTAGACATTCTGGACAAACATCTGTTGCCTGCAACAAAGTGGACTTTTTGCCTAGTGAATAATAGCCTTAGCAAACAATTATGTGTAGCTAAATGTAGGTTACAATAGCCTTAGCCACTCCTAATTCTTTCACATCTCTTGTAAGCTACCTCCAGATTCTCTTTTTTACCTTTAAAAACCCTAAGCTTGTTCCCTTCTTTGTAGCATGCATTTGGGTTTTCTCCCCAGTCTGTGTTCTAGGGTTGCAACCCCTAAGACTTCAAATAAATGCAGCTGATTTTTACTGATGGTAATTGTTTTAGAGCTTTGCCTTTTTGTGGTTCACATACCTGTTAGAAGAAGGTATGTCCTTTTTCATTTAGCCAAAATAAATTCAGGGACATATTTACTTTGAATTACTACTGTTCAGAGAACTGAGTTTAACAGAGGACGCAGCAATAGCAGAGCCCAAGTCAGCCAGCCTGGCAGTGCCTGATCTCTTCTGGACATTTCTGTGCAGAACTAACCCAAGCTCTCAGTGACCCTGTTGAGCAGGAGAGGATATGATGATCCTTTCCAGCTTCCTCAAACCCTTGACCTCCCACTTTATTTCCCAACAGCACCCCCCCACCCCAAAAGATTGAAATTCTGGGTTTGTTTTGCCTCAGTGGCAGGAGGCATAGAGTTGCCCTGGCCATGCTGGAGGGACTATCTGGAAGACAAATACCATCTGCTGAGGTTTTCTCAGCAAATGTCCACATTCAGGGACTCAGTGTGATTCCAGATGAGAGGTGGGCATGTGGGAAGAGCTGGGCTTCTGGACTGGCCAGCATCCCAATCTCAGGTTCCTGTGGTAGGAGATGTTCGGAGGTTTATTACCTGTTACTCTATGTCCCTGGGCAATTCAACTAAACCTTTCTATAGAATGGGTACAGTAACACTCATGCTTTGAGGTTGTGAGGACTAAATATATTTATTTAGCATGTAAGTATTAGCAAGAAGAAAAAATATGTTTATTAAGATATAATTGTGTCTAGCACAATTTCCTTTCCTCCTACATCATCCTCTCTGTCCAAAGACACTCCTGTCTCATCTCCGTTCACACACCTATGTGGATACATGTTCACATACATGACATACACCTGCATTCAATGCATACATGCAATGCACACATCCATATGCACACATGTGCTCACACATGCACATCACACTGCACAGCAAGCACATTCACACACACCACACACATGCACACTGTGGTGTACCCACAATGATCTATCTATTCAGTTCCTTCAACATGCTGTGGATTTTAACATTTGTGTGCATTTGAAAGGACTCTTCTCTCACCAGAACAGAAGATATCTTTGGTTCTTCACTCAGGAAACTTCTCCTTATCTTGTATAGCCCATATCAGATGTCACCTCGGTGAAGCATTTTCTGGCTCTCCTAGACAGAACTAATAGCTCCTTCATTTCCTTGGAAACTGTGAGCAGACTGAAGGATTATGTCACACTCACTCATTCTTGGATCCTCGGCGTCTGACATGGAGTTGGTGCTCCAGAGATGATTGCTGAATGGTGCAAAGGCAAGTGTGAACTTAATCTTCAGATTCTTCAGTCTGTGATCCCCTTAAAGAGGTTTGGGGGGCTAATTTCTGGGACAAAGTGCTGTTTGGGAAGTGTTTGGAAGGAGGGAATTCAGGTAGTGTACAGAATGCACACACAAAAGCCACAACAGGGGGCAGGAGAGCGTAGCTAGGGAAGGACACTGTGTGCCTTGGATGCTATCAGCCTAGTTCAGTTGAGGTCAAGGGCATAGCCAGGGTGGTGGGGGCTTAGACTGTTAAGCTGGGAAGTTGGATTAGAGGTCTCAAGTTTTTAAGTCTTAGAACCTCTTCACAACTCTTAAAAATTAGTGGTGATCCCAAAGAGTTTTAATTTATGTGGGTTACATCAATATTTATGATATTATAAATTAGAAATGAGCAATTTTAAATATATTGATGAACTCATTAAAAATAAAACAATAAACTATAAACATAACATTTAAAGTAACTACATTTTCCTATTCAAAAAATTAGAGTGAAAATGAGAAAAGTGGCATTGCTTTTGATTTTTTACAACTTTCTTTAATGTGTAGCTGGACAAATGACAGCTGGTTCTCATCTCTGCCTTTGCAGTTGAATAGATTCAATAGAATAAAGTTCCCTCCTTCCTTTTCAGTGTTCAGCAATCACTTCAGGGGCCCCATTCAATCTCTTGCAACATCATGCACCAGGCCCTTTGGAAAAGTCCTCTGTATGTTCATCTAAGAATAAGAATGAAGAAGCCAAATGGTACCTTAGTATTATTATGAAAATAATTTTGACTTTACAGACCCACTGAACAGGTTGTGGAGACTACACACACTTTGAGAACTGATGGATAAATCATGTGGAAGTCCTGGTATGTTGCTTCCTTTTTCAGGTGGAGCTTTACATGTGTCTGAGTGTGATAGAGGGACCTTGACTTTGGCCTGTAGAAAGGAAGGGCCCTGTAGGGGCCTTGTGGAGCTGTGCATGGTGAGCTTCTGCTGCACAGATGAGGAGAGGTCATAAGCAGCAAGGAGAAAGAAGTGGGGGCCCTGAGTGAGAAGCAGGAGCTGCGGCTCAGGAGGGGCTGTGTGTCCTTGGGCGAGCCCTGCTTCTTCAGCAGACCTTGCTTCCCAAGGTTCCTTCCAGTGGGACAGATGCTGGGTCTCAGGTCCTGAGTCTTATGAGATCCCCTGTCCTTCCCCTTTTGGGGAGGAGCTTCCTCTTGGATGAGCTGGACCATCACAGCACAAGCCAGTGGGGGAAGCTTCTAAGTTCAACCATTCATATACCTCATATAATAACTTGCATTGTTACTTACTTCATTTCAAAGGTGAAAAAATTCATTAAAATAGAAAAATTAGGCAAGTGAAAAAAAGGAAAGAAAGAAAGAAAGAAAAAGAAAGAAGAAAGAAAGAAAGAAAGAAAAAGAAAGAAGAAAGAAAGAAAGAGAAAGAAAGAAAGAAAAAAGACACAAAAAAGCACATGTAGTCCTCTGCCTAGAGATAACCACTGATGACATCATGGTGAGTATCTTTCTGGTTGTTTTACTCACATTTAGTTTGTACTTTATCTTTGCTGGATTATTTCCTCTTAAATACAACTTTACCATGTGGTTCCCAGCAATTAAACTGAATATAGTTGGAACTCTAAAATAACTACAGTATGTGTCCTCTACTCCTTCTGCTTCTGTGTTTCCACTCTTGCCTCCCTCCAAATAAACCATGAGCATGCTTCCTGTACACCCTTTAAGCCATCTCTCTGGCATAGTACTCCATCTCTAAACTGAATCTATTCTGCAAGGCTCAGAAATTCTGATTTGCTCATTCCTTACCTTGCTTCCTTGATGACCCTACAAGAGTCCTCTGGGAGATTCTGACTCCATGTCACTTCTGAAATCTTATCTTATCCTCAGGCTGTTTGTCCCTCCCTCCTCTGAGCTCCCACAGCTATTGTACATACCTTGATTGGCATGTTGCTCAGGGGATTGCAATTGCCCGCCTGCGATTACCACCTGGTTCTGGAGTACTGCTCCCTGATTATTTTCTGACTGGGTTGGAACCCATGTGTGTGGCAGGTCTGATGCTGTCACAAGCTGTAACGCCAGCATTTGCACACCACTGGTTACTAGGGTGTCCTGCTGGATCTGCAGCACCCTCTGTGCAGGATCTCATGGGACTGATCCACTCCCACCTGTAGTGCTGGGAGAGGCTCCCCTGGCTGTCCTGGGGTGGCTTTGGCCTGTGATGTTGGCCAGGCAGAATTCCCAGCCACAAGATGTCAGTGTTGTCTCAGCTATGGAGAAATGGCTGGTGTGCCTCCTGCTTCGCCTGGTGCTGACAGAGCTGGGCGCTCAGAGGAACTGACCGAGTTAGAACTAACACTTCTCCCAAGCCACACAGATCAGAGGAAAGTGAACTACAGGGTAACATCAGAAGCCCATCAAAGGGAAGGCACTGGACAGGGGCAAGTTAGTGGGTGGTCTCAGGCCGCATGTGGTGTGGGAGACGGGTTATGAGAGCTGGAGCCGATGTCAGGAGCCCACTTACTTTCCTGCCACGTGTATGGTTGAGAGTGCTCTACAGCCAGAAAGGGTCGTTCAGTGAGTCGGGCAGAGCCAGGTTTAACAAAATGTGAGTGTCTGTCCAGCAGCCGGCAGTATAAGGGGCCCTCTGAATTCATTGCCGGTCACTGATCTGAATCTACATAGACAACTTGTCTTCTGGGATGAGTTCAGGGGGTGCTGTCTTCAGTCCTGACCTCCAGTCGCAGAGTGAATCAGTGAAGCCAAGGGGGCTCCTCCAGCGCCATCCTTACTGGCAGCAGATGGAATCTGGGGAAGGTGCTGGGCAACAAATCAGGAGGGCTAGATCTGTCCTGTCTCTGTCCTCTGACGGATTGAAAATTCAGGTGAGACACATGTTTCTCCAAGCCTCCAAGTCTCAGCCTTCGCCCGAGATGGGCTGCCTGCTGTCCTGCTTCTGCAAAGGCCTCTGCTACTTCCAAGGCTGATTGCTAGAAAGCAGCCCTCACCTTGTTTCTTTTCACATGGCCGAGATATAAATATTCTAGTAGTCAAAATCAGCACTGTGTTCTAACTGATGTTCTGCTATTCATAAAATAGTAGGTAAAGTTAGGATTATGCCAAAGCTACTTCAAAAGCTATTTTTATTTTGAATGGAATAAAGTAATTCCAGTAAATCTGTTAATCTGCCTTGAATTTTCTTTCATGCACAAATTTTGCTGGCTCATATGTTCTCCATGGGCCCCTTTTAATTCTATACTGGATCCTAATGAGAAGTTTTTCAGACAGCCTCACTCCTTAAGGCCTCACAAATCCTGTGGTTTTGTGCAAACAGTGTTGAAAATATCATCTTCATAATAAAATCCTAGTTGATTGTGTTATTTATTGTCTTTTAAAGGTTTCACAGACATATTATTGATTTTTAAAATTAAAATTAAGAAGAAAAAGAAACCAACACAATTGTTTGTAATTCACCAGATGTTAGAGTCTGGGATGTGTTGAAGCAAGAGTGTCATTTTAAAATGTTGAAAAAAATATCTCAATCCAAAATCAATAAAATATATGACAGTAATGAAAAGATGAATAATGATCAGAAACAGTCCTTTCCCCCTGAGTCAATGCTGTACAGAGAAGCATTGAAAGCATCCAAAATGTTACTTGCCCTTAAAGTGAAGGTTGGGGCTGGGAATAGGTAGGACAGGAATGGCTGAGGGAAGGTGCAATGTTAATTGAATACCTTCTGAGCCAGGTACTGAATTAGGCACTAGGGATTCCCACCTGTTTACAATATGTTTGAAATGGGAACGTATGGTCTCATATCTCTGTTGTCTATCCCCGGATCCTGAAGCCTTGCCCTTGATGGGCTTCTGACTTCACCCTATAGTTCACTTTCCTCTGATCTGTGTGCCTTGGGAGGAGTGTTGGTTCTAACTCCGTCAGTTCCCCCGAGCACCCAGCTCTGTCAGCACCAGGCGAAGTGGGGGTCTGAATGGTCTATCCATGGATCCTCAGGTTTACCTGCGTGGCCCCAGCTGACATGGGGAAAAAGTGAGCCCAAGAGGCTCATAAGAGACTGAAATAAGCAGCACAGCACCACAGTTGCACCTACATGTCAATTACATGCCAGTTATTCTTCTAAGAACTCTAGCTGTATTAATGCATCTGATTCTTGGAATAGCCTATGAAGATAGATTTACTATTATTATCATCCTCATTTTTCAAGCACTCTACTTACAGTAATCCATTTGGTTCCTGTAATAGCCTATGAGGACACATGATACTATTATTATTGTTTTCATTCCACAGAGGGGAAAACTGGCTCAGAGAGGTAAAGTAAGTTGTTTAAGGTCATACATCTAGTAAACAGCAGAGCCAGCTCTATTTAGATATCTACCAAATTGAATACATTTGCAACTCATCAATATTCTGAGGTTAACATCTACTTTCCAGAGTGTGAGTCTTAATCAATAGGAAATAGTAGGTCAAACAAAATCACCTTCCTCTGGAACATCAAGGAATCCTTACGTGGGCTTGCTAGGCGGAGCACTGGTGTGACAGTGAAATGCATGGCAGGCATTTTGGCGTCTATTTTTCTAAGCACCAGAAGTCTGGAACTAGGAGAGAGGTGGGAGATGTGGTGGCGAGGTAGGCAGGGCTGATGTGGGTGCTTCACCTATCACGGGAAGTGGGAGGACGTCATCCCAGCACAAGCTGCTGACTAGTTTTCATCAAGAAAGTGACATGGTATGTCTCTTCTTCCATCCATTGACTCCACAAAGCTTTATTGAATGTGCCAGAGTTGGAAACAGAGGATGAACCGGACAAGACAGGCATGTTTCTGCTCTTGTACAGCTTATGTCTAGTGGAGGGAGGAATGGGACAAATGTGTTGACTTCTTGGGGAACCCAGGAGGTCAACAAGGCCTCTGGAAGAGTGACAGGGGAGAGAAGGGCAGCCCCCTGCACAACATCTGGGGAAATGGAGGTTGAAGGTCGGAATGCCCTGGGTGGGTCTCACAAATGGAAGATGACGTGTGTGGCTGGAATGTCAGGGTGAGGGGCTGAGAGGAATGAGCATCAAGGGAGCAGTAGGAAGTGGGGCGAGGGGTGTCTACGTGGTCCTGTGATCTGAAATCTGAGTGTGGTGGTGGTAAATTGGGAAACACATGGCCTGATTTTTATGCACTTAAATCTTGGGTGTTGTGTGTTACAGAATGCAGCAAGAGCAAACCTCAGGCAGCTAGCAGGGGTGGGTCTTGGAGCAGACGACCACTTTCATTCCTGTGGGCCTGTACCGCAGTGTGAACTTGACTAGGTTCTTGTTTTTGAAACTTCCCGTTGCAGCTGAGGGCTGGAGGTCTGGAGAGGAGGCAAGGTGGCATTAGGGAATTACAGAGGAGAACCGATGAGTCTCCATGAGTCTCCAGACTGGGCAACAAGCTGGGGAGGGAGGAACTGGTTGGAATTCAATTGGGGGTAGAAAAAGAACTTAACAATCTATTTCTGAGGAGCACCTTTGTTAATTGGAAACAACCTCATTTCTATATGCAAAGCCCAGCTGGAGGTGGGACCAAGTTCCTACTCAGACCTGGCCTCCCCTGGTTCTCCCCTGTGGGAGGGCGGGTGTCCTGGGGGACTACAAGGGAGGCTGGGTCAGCACCCACGAGAGGAGCCTACTCCTGATGTTCCTGGTCTCTTCTGGGACTGGGATGCACAGAGGCAAAGCCACACTTTGACAAGAGCAGCTCCCCTTGTGATGATCTGAGAGATGCTTCCTGTGCTGGTGTTGGCTGAAAGGATTAGGTAATCTGTAAATGATTTCAAAAGGAGAGAAATCCAGACTTTTCAAAGCCATTCCTGCCTGAAGCCAGGCTTGCTTAGGATCCCACAGCCAATAAATTGCGGGGCAGGCATTTTTATCCAAGTCTCTGTCTCCCAAGCCCATGCTTCTCCACCGCTCCAACACAGAAGGCTGGGATGGAGCCCTCAGGGGGAACTGCTTACAATTATGCTTTGCAATAAACTATTAACCCTGGGGGCCCTGGTTGGAGGGTGAAGCCCCAGGGGCTCATTCAGGCAGGTTACTGGATAACACTTCCTTGAGCTTTTCTTCTGATCAGAGTTTTTAAACTCGAGCCTTCTGTTGGGAAATGGTATTTCCTATTCCAGAGCAAGAAGAGCAAGTGGCCGTGACTCTATTTATGCAGGAATGAAAATGCCAGGACTTAAAGAGCACAGGAGAGCCAGATGCAGTCTCATTTGTTCTAATAAGTAACAAGAAAAATGTGATTGTATTACCAAGTTCTTGTTTCTCTGGGTAATTACTTACAATGTTATATCTTCCAGGATCAAAGGGTGAATCTTTGGATCTGGGTTGTAAATGAGTTACTGCACTTCACAAGCTAAGTGAGTGCTGCCTAGTCCTGGTGTGAGATGGCGCAGGTGTGCAGGGACACCTGGCCTTGGAAGGATGACACAGCAAACCCAAAAGGCAGGCTGTCCAGTTTTAAAACAAATTGGTGGGGAGCGGGTGAGCTGGAGACTGGCACGCAGGATGCAATCCTTGAGTGCAGAAAAATCCCAAGAAGGGAGGAGAGTTTCAGGATATTCAGCTTGGAAGCTGTTCTCTTACATTAAAGGTAGGTCTGTCAACAGCCGTAATCCTCCCCCCAACATAGCAGCCAAGAGGAGAAGGTGTTCTGCTGCTGATATTTGCAGAGTGGTTTGGAAGGAAGTGTTGTTCCTGAAGTTCCCGTAATTGCCTGCATCTGTCACTAGCAAATGGAAAATGAAAATAGCTCAAGAAATAGATTTACACTTGCTGAAGTTAGTGCTTGCGAGGCTAGACTTGAAGCAATTTTAGACACAGAGTTTGAAGAGTCTCTGCTGTGAGTATCTCAATCCTAATAGAAGGGAGAGACGGATTCAGTACAGATCAGTCAGAAGTGTGTGTGTGCATACACGGCCTGGGATATTCTTGTGGTCTGGGCCATACCAAGTATATTGCAAACTTAGGCGTCATGATGCTTATTTGACCAGTAAGGAATCTGATGCTCTGGGAAGTTGGTCAAATTGTCTCTGTCACAGTGGACTGAGTCTAGGTCTTGGAAATCCAGACCACCCGCAGATTCATGGATGGCAGCACAGCCCTGAAGAGGGTGCGGCGGGAAGCGGGTCAGGGGCAGCATAGCTGACAACTTAAAAAAGAGAAGTAAAGAGCATGACCAGAGCAGGCTCCTGGCTCAGCCTCTCCTGGCTGAGCAATGTAAATACTATTATTTACACTATTGTGCACATCATCAAATAGCCTTCCCAAACTGGGTTTCTAGTTTATTACCATATGACTAGTACTCTATGAAATGTTCGGACATGTCCTACAAAAAGGCTTTTGTGTTCAAAGAGATTTGGATTAAAAAATGTCCTTTAATTGGAGGACTTTTTTAGGCCTAAGGCTCTTAGTCACAGTGAAAGGATGAGTATGATTTACTTGATCTTGCTCTCTCTCCTTTTCTTGGATGATCTCTTTCCATGGCTATATCCACACACCAATCTCCTTCATTTAGCAAATCGTGTAGTTCATTCTATGGAGATAGTTTAGGTCTTGTCATTGTTTTCTTGAAAATGTTTTGCATTACACCAGCTTCTGCACATTTTCCAGGTCAGAACTTCGTGAGGGGAGGTGGAGAGTGGAAGAGGAAAGGTCAGGGGAAAGGGCCTGGACACTGGGGGCCAGCAGGTTGGGCTACCTGAGAGGATGGGGCTCAGCCTGGAGCAAGATGGGGTTCTGGAGAGAAAGTGATGAGGAGTTGCCTCTGGGCAAGGGGGGATGAAAAGACATGCTAGGAGACAGGAGGCTCTTGCAGTAACGCAGAGAAAGGATGGGGAGGATAACCCAGGGGAGAGAAGGTGGAAGGGCTGCTCCCAAGCCCACACCCTGCAGAGGGGTGGTGTCTGAACGGCTTCTCCCTGCTAGGCTTCACTTCAGTGCTGCGCTGCCATGGGGCAGCTCAACTAGCTGCCACTTAGATATGCATTCAAATCCTGCTCCCTGTTTTTGGTTTGTGACTTTGAGTAACTTCCTTCAACTCTCGTCACTTGACTGCTTAGAAAGGTTGAGAGGGTTTAATGAGATAAGGCTGTACGTGGCGGCGTCCCCCCTGGAGCAGGATCCTCAGCCTTGTTACTCTCTCCTTTTGGTGGGGGGCTCAGAGCCCCTTTACTTACTGAGGACTTTGCGTTCCTCACTTCTTTGCTTTCCACCCATTTGGCCTCTCTGCCCCTCCAAGCCTCTTCCTTTCTCAAGTTTGGCTCAGCACTGTTTATACCCTGAGGATTCTGGATAAGCAGTTTCCCAATTAAGGGGGCTTTGCTGCTCTAAGAACTAAGGGCTCCCAGCCTGGAGATGGAATCTGAATGTGGAAGCTGGGTGAGTGGGGCGGCTCCCCACACTTTAGGACCCTGTCTCCTAGCAGCTCTCTCAGACTGAAGGGGGGTGGCAGGCAGTCCCTCTGGGACCCATAGCTGCTTGTCCTAGTTCATCTGTATTTTTTGGAGCATTATATTCTGCTAAATTTAAAGAGAAATTTTAACTCCAATTTGATAGACCTATTGGTAGTGTTACATTAAGAAATTTTTAATGAAGCGATTTTTTCTACTTGACTATATTTGTTGCATGCTCTCTTTCAAAATATGAATCAAAACTTCCATTGTGTACTTTTTCTGCCATTATTTTACATGGTGATCTCTGTTTATTACATCTGAGGGAAAGAACCCTGGAAGGTCTGAGGTTTGTGGTTGTCAGCTTTCAGAACTCCAAACAGATGACTTCAGTCTATCTGAAGGAACAATGGATTATTTAGGAGAGTTGCTAAAAAGCTAACCTTGGAGAACATTGTGCCTTTTAAAATGTCAAAGGGGTAAATTTGGAAGATTTCTATTTTCCTTCTGATTTATAAATGTAATGTAAGTTCATTGTAGAAACTAGAAATAAGAGGGAACTACCATCAACATTAAAATTACGGCATATTCTCTTATCTTCTAAGTCTCTCTCTTGCATAAACCAATAGGTGATCACAATGTGTACATGGGTTGGCTTGGTTTATCTAACATTATATTATGAAGAATTTCTTACCTCATCAAGAATCTTCCTTTCATGATTTTAATAACTTTTTCACCATCCAGATGTGTCACAGATTATTTAACCTGTCTCTTACTGCTGCATTCCCCCATTGTTCGATATTTAGGTTGCTGCTAATTATTTTGAATGATATGTGTCATTGTGATGAAAATCACTGTACAAGTATCTCTATCCACATCTCTAATTATTTCTTTAGAATTATTTCATAAAGAGCCTGACCTGATTAAAGGCACTGGATCTAGGGTTCCAATGGCCCTCCAGAAGGGCAGCACCAATTTACATCCTCATCAGCGATGGATGGCTCTTCTGCCTCACTTCACTAACCGGGACACCAAACAGCCCCAGACAAAGCAAAAATAAGCAGAGCAATGTTGTCAACTTGCTGTGTGAACCGTGTCATCTCATTATTGTGTTATGTTCCATTTCTTTGATTTCACATGATATTTACTATTTTATGTAGTGTTTATTTTCCATCGTTTTTCTTATTTTACAAATTGACTTCCTCATGCCCTTTGCCAGTTTGTCTGTGGGAGTGTTCCCTAAACAAGGAGCTTGCTCTCATTGTGGTACACATGAAACATATTGATCATTGGTTTGGTGTATAGGTTACCCTTATTTTTCCTGTGTTACCAATAGTCTTTTATAAAAGATAAATAATTATAATAATTATATTATATAATTATAAATAATAATAAATATAATAATAATTTTGCTTATGGTGTTTTAGATGTTCAGAAGTTTGAAAATCCTAGGTAGTAGAATCAGACTTTTCATTTATTGTTTTTTCATTTGCTCTTTTGATTGTGTCACAGGGCAGTGAATTGTGGAGTTGCTCCACTCTTGTCTTCTGGAAGGAAAAAATTCATTTGAGAGACTTTGATAGAGAGTTAGTGCTGCAAAGGGTTTTTATTTAGCAAAGCAAAAGTACGCAAACACAATCCAGATGGAGGGTGGGCTGACCCTTGCATTGTGTTTTTTATGGGGTTTTGTTTGGTTTCCTCCTCATTTTGTCATTCTCACACCACCCTTTGGATCCCCTTTGTTCCTCCCGGCCAACCTCTTTGCACATCTTAGTGTCTGCCATCTTCCCATGAGCGCTTAAGGGAAACCCACTGGGGGAAGGGGTTATAACTGTAGTGTAAATGATATTATAATGATACTGTAATGGCTTTATGGTTACTAGCAAAGGTTTTCCCTTAAGTGCACATACTCTAACATTTGAAAAGTCCCTGCGACCGGTATCTTTTACTTACCAGTTTGTGCTAAATGGCAGAAGGGGTTGGTCTAAGGGAGACGGACGGTCCGTGGGTGGAGAATGGCCAGTCTGCTGTCCTCCATTCTCCCTCCTGCTCATGTCCACCTAACTGCCACCCAACAATCGCAAAGACCTCCTGTCCTCTATGATCAAATAGCTCTTCACTTTTATTTTCTTCAATGGTTTAGTTTCTTAAATTTAGCTTGTTAATTGTTTGGAATTTATTTGTGTGTGGCATGAAATAGGGATCTATTTATGATTTTTAAATGTTTAACAGTTGTCTCAGTATTATTTATTAAATTAAACTCCTGTTTTGCACTGGTTCCAAATGCTTTTCATCCTATAAGCAGTACTTACAAATAGTTGGGTCATTCTGAGTTTGTCAGTTTTCTCCCCTTGTTAGTGTCTTTTAATTCTTCATTAGTGCCACAGTCATGGGGCTGAAAATACATAGTGCTCTTCTTTCAAAAATAGAAATTTTCCTCTTTATTCACATGATGAAAAATATTTCATTTAGTGAGCTCCTCAGAAACTTCATTGCAGTTTTGATTAGAATTCCACTAAGCGCAAAATAATCTTGCTTTTAATTTTTCTGATATAAATTTGTTATTTAAGATTTTATTTTTACTGAAAAAAATAGTAATTTTCTTCACATTTGGTTAATTGAACAGTAAGTGTTTTACACTGTTTGTTACTATTATGAATGGATTTTTTCCACATCGAATTTTCATGGTGTATAAAAACCTAATGGCTTATGCATGTTATT
The DNA here is from genome assembly GCF_040802235.1 of Manis javanica. Taxonomy (NCBI): domain Eukaryota; kingdom Metazoa; phylum Chordata; class Mammalia; order Pholidota; family Manidae; genus Manis; species Manis javanica. Next base: position 70,466,982 of record NC_133162.1, read on the forward strand.
TTATAATTATCTACTTTACTGAGCTTTCCTGTGGGTTATAATAGGTTTTTGTTGACCTTTGAAAACAGTGAATTTTGTATCTATTGGTAGTATGTTATATTCTCATGTTTTGCCCTTTCTTATGCCCTGATGAGAAATTCCCAAAAGGTGGCAAAAATGGTGATCATGGTAAGCATTCTTTTCTTGCTCCTTAATTTAATGGAAATGCCTCTAAACTGAATCATAAGGAACAATGCCTGGTCTTGGCTTGAAATATATAATTTTGTCATATTAAAGAAATATGCTTTAGTTTTTAATTTTACTAAGAGGAAATTTCCTGCTACTGTGAATGAGAAGTTGATTTGATCAGATACCTTTCCTGCTTCTGCCTAAGTAATAGTGTAGTTTTTCTTTTTATAATTTATTGATGTACCACAACATTTTAATAGATTTGCAAATATTAAATATTTCTTGTATTTATGGATGATTATTTACATAGTTATGTTATCTATTTATTTAAATATATTACAAATTTAAATCTAATTACATTTATATTTGCAAATGATTTATGGTTTTCCTTTATTTTGTGCTCCTTTTCCAGCCATTTAGAAGGTAACTGAAATATTTCTTAAGAGATTTGAGGGAACTACCTGGAAAATTATCCATGCCATGATATATTTTGGCCTTAATTCTTTGACAACATTTTCAAATTTTTTACTGTCTGTGAAACTTTAGAACTTTCTCATTTAGTCTTGGGGCAGGTTTGATAATTTTTATTTGTTTTTTTGAAGTTTCCCATTCATTTATATTTATAAATCCATATAAGGGACTTAAAAATATGTCATTCTCTATTTAAAAAATTCTTTGCCTTTCTTTCTTTGTCCTTTTCCTGCTATTTCTAATATTGCATATGTGAGCTTTCTTCTTTATTGCATATTTTGTATTTTTATTTCTCCCTCAAATTGGGCCTTTGAATTTATTGATTCATTCTATTATTTTCTGTTGTATAAATAATTATTTTCTGTTAGTTTTACTATTTCAACTTACTAAAAACATTTCTTAGATTTGCTTTTCCTAATTTCTTAAGTCAACTAGTTCATTTCTTAATTTTTTTTAGCTTTTGCATGTCTTTTTATTCTCTATAAATGTTTTCAGATTGAATCACAATTAGGTTAAAATTAATTGTCATTGCTTTTTTTTATTGATGTATCATTGATGTACAATCTTATATTGGTTTCAAATGTATAACACAGTGGTTCAACAGTTACCCACATTGTTAAGTCCTCACCCCCTCTAGTAACCTCTAGTGCAGTTACTATCAATATAGAAAGATGTTACAGAACCACTGACCATATTCTCCATGCTGTACTACTGCCATCAGTGTAATGAGATGATGTACCTGTCATCTCTATCCCGGCTAGGTAGATTTAAAGATAATTTTCTAGTTTTAACAAAGCCAATTCCCCCCAAATGAAAAGTAGGTTATAAAGATTATTGTGAAACACCCCTTGATTGAAGATGATTCTAAAATTACTTGTGAAAATGATTCACAAGTAAACAATAGCCAAAACAACAAAACTATCCAGATGTCAGAGCAACACTTCTGTTATTCTTAAGTATAAGTCTTCATCAATCACATTGAGAAGTCAAAGCAATGAGATGTAGTCAGAGCTCACTATAAAAGTCTACTTGAAGTATATACTATACTCTGAAATGCTGTCTACAGGTAGTGTGAAGCTCACAGAGTAAGCATTTAAAACGAAGCATTCAGAACGTGGAGACAAATGTCTGCATTTTTTTCAGCTATATTTAAGTCATGATATTCAATACAAAATGTATTAAAAGATATAAAACCTGTTTTGAGATTTCTCTCTGTATCCTAAAAGACAAAAAGCCACCCATCATGGGGGTACACTTGTTCTCACTTTCATGGTGGAAGTTACTGAACCCAAAAAACCCATATCATGACGATGTAAAAGTACATTCCTTTATTAGCAAAAAGTATTTGAAGATAGGTAAAATTCATTGTTATGTATTTGAAGAAATATTTTTTAGAACAAAGTCTTCAATATGGGAGGTTTTCTATGTATAGTTGGATAAAAGTCCAGACATCTCTAAGATATTTCAGTTTAGAGTGGCTTCCAGACCTGTAGGAACTTCTAGATGATCTTTCAGTAATAAACTCACAAAGTACATTGTGCATGTATGTTGAGCCACTCTAATATATTTTCTAAACATACTAGATAAGATAGGTTTTCAACAGTACATTACTTCCTTAATAACAATTTTTAAAACTGCATTTTAAAAATTAAAAATTTAAAGCCCCATTTTAGGGAAGAGGGGAGTGGAAAACTGAATAAATGGCTACTTCTACTGGAATAAAACAGGCCCTAGGGTGAATGTACCACAGGTGAAATTTATCCATTGCCTCCATCAGGTGAGGATATGTACCAAGCTGATTCCAGAAATGTCATTGTTACAGTTTTTTTAAGAAAATGAGAAGATCTTTAACATACTCCAAAGAGAAGGGCTGTAACCATAGGTATTTGTATACGAGAGAGGACAGTTGACTATCTTGTGGTAAGATGTTTTAAAGATTCATTAAATTTAAAGATAAAGTGAAACACATGTTTTCCCATGCAGGAAGATAAGCATTCCAAATTTGATGACTTTTTCCCTTTGGTAACTAAGCAGACATTTTTGAAGAAACTAACGTACTTGGTGTGTCCATTTGAGGTAAAGGTGATGCTTTAACAAGTGAGAAACTGCTTTTTGTCAGAAACTGTGCCAAAAAGGAGAGAACATTTTGAAAACAGGTGTCTGGACTCTTCCACCTTACATGATTTTGTTCCTCAAAACGTTATGTGTCACTTACAATATATCTCACATATGCACACCACAAAACCTCAGAATAAAAAAAAGTCTAATTTGTTTTAGAAATTGTTCAAAGAATTTTGTTGTTTTTGAGCTATTTGGTTAAAAAAATCAAAGCACATTACCTCTTAATTGTTTGGCATGAATAACTGATTGACAGTTGGAATGGGAAATTTACTAACAGAATTTTTGCAAAAAGACTTTGCATAATGGATTCAGAGAATGCAGCCAACTATGTGATTCTTTGATGTGGTTTTGTGGGCTTTTGTAAGAAGCTTTTTGACTATGGCAGCATTTAAAACTAAATGTTGAAATACACTGAATTTAGAACCTGACTTTTGAATCAGTGTCACAGGGACTTTTCAAAACAGAGAAGCATATTCAATCCCATTGTTTTCTCACGGCTATGTTCTTCAAGTGTAAGGTCTTGTGGAATACTAACGTATGCAGGATGGATGGTCCAGACTGCTTTCTCAGTATCTTCTGTTGCCCCTCACCACAGACACTCTTGAGATGCAATTTGAAACCCACTACTTTAAGCCTGACTTATTTCTTGTCTATTTTGTCTTTGAAATACTCTAAGTCACATGGAACCTACTGTCATGCAGTATAGTGGGCTTTTTTTTTTAGCATCTCCTTTCATTTCCAACAGATTTTGCTTCATTATATTTAATGCAATGTTATTTGGCATATAAACTATTTCTATATTAATATCCGAATGTTCCTATAGAATGTACCTTCACCCAAATAATGTTCAGTGTAACAATTTTTGTTAGTTTAGAATCTATGGTATCTGATATGAATGCCATGCCTTTACTTTTTTTGTCTGGCTTATCATTGTGGAATCATTTGCTTTTAAATTTTCTGTTACTTTGCTTTATGTTTTTGCAAACAGCACATAGTTGTGCTTTCCTTTGTTATTCATTTGGTCATCTTTTTGTTTTAGGATGGTGATTTAACTAACTTACACTTATTGTAAATATGCAATTTCACTGTCATTTTTCATCTACTTTTTTTTTTTTTGCTTTGCCCCAAACCTACTATTATTCCTGTCAAAGCTTCAGAAATAACAGAAGAGAAACCAGTGAATCACTGAGGTAGTAATTAGTAAAAGTTTGTTGTGTACAGACCAAAACGAGAGCTTGTAAACTGGGAGCACTCAAGCCAAAATATGTAATGAGGCTCAGGGTTATATTGTTATAATATTGGTATATCGGTGTATCTATATATCTTATACAGTGAGAAAGCAATGACTGTTCTTCATAGTGATTGGTTATGATATTGGAATTCTTGTAAATGAGAAGGAATTTATAGTGATTACCTCATATCAACTTTTGGAAGCAGTTCAAGTTTTGCTTATGATTTCCAGAGGCATAGCAAGAAATGACCCAGGTCAAGTTAGTCTTACAAAATAAAGTAAATTAAGCTTTGTTAGTATGAATAAACTAGTTTTATTTATTTTCAGGGACTTTTTCAAGGGATTTCAGGGTTGGTCTTCATTTGCTTTTCGATTTTAGCACTACCATTCTCCTTTACTATATGTAGTTTTATTTAATTTTCCTCATAGTGACTGACAATTTACATAACTTGTTTTGACTTTTGCAAATAAATATTTTAATTAAAAATCCCTAATTATAGTTTCTTTTAATAACCAGCATCAAAATTAAATATTTATATTTTTCCTCAATTTTACATAAGGAAAACACATTTCCTTTCTCTTAAATGTCATATTCTTTATAAAATCATTTAAATTAAGATAATTATTGTTGATTTTGTTAATTTTTATCTCCTCTTTTAGAATCAGTTTTGACATTTGTTTTATTCTTTACCTGTAGTTACAACAGACAAATCTCTGATAATGAAATTTCATTGCTTCACTACTAATATTTTATATTTAGTTTCCCTACTTTTTGAATTTCTTAGTGTGATTTTTATTTAGATTGGCACCAGTACCTTTAAAACAAGTTTTCAGGAGACTTCTCGAGATGGCAGCATGAGTAGGGTGGTGGAAATCTCCTCCCAAAACCAAATATATTTTGAAAAATCAGCAAATACAACTATTCATAAAAGAGAGACCAGAAGATACAGTACAACAGCCAGGCTACATCTACATCTGTGAGAACGCAGCACCTGACCAAAAGGGTGAGATACAAAGCCACAACCCGGCAGAACCCGAGCACTCCCCCACCCCAGCTCACTGGCAGGAGGAAAAGAATCAGAGTGGGGAGGGAGTGGAAGCACAGGACTGCTAAATAGCCAGCCCTAGTAACCTGCACCGGGAACACAGACACACATTGCATGGTGTACTGGATATTAGAGAAACGGAAAAATAAAAAGTTAAGACTGAAACTGCAAACAGGTCCCCACAGCCGGCTCCCCTGGGACAAAAGAAAAGCAGGCACTTAAAAGGGACAAGGGCTTAACAGGTGGACAAAATCATCCTGGCACACTCAGCCCAGCCAGTACCTTAGGCTATCCTCAGGGCAGCCCCGCCCATGGCAGCTCAGGGGATTAACCCAGAGACTGCTCCCTGTGTGTGGGTAACTGGCACAGGCAGTGGAGAAGGGCAAGGTGACCAGCAATCAGGAAGCGACTTTATTCTCCCAGCTGACACACATGCCACTGGCCAGTGATCTCTTCTATTGCCAGGAAAAGGCAGTGAATCTGGTCCAGTCAAAAATAACTCAGACAACCCCAGAGAGAGGGCCTGGTGAGATAGATATAGCCCATCTTCCAGAAAAATAATTCAAAATAAAAGTCATAACCATGTGGATGGATCTGCAGAGAAATATGCAAGAGCTAAAGGATGAAGTCCAGAGGGAGATAACAGAAATGAAGCAAGCAAAGGAAGGACTTAAAAGCAGACTGGGTGAGGTGCAAGAGACTGTTAATGGAATAGAAATCAGAGAACAGGAATACAGAGAAGTTGAGGCAGAGAGAGATAAAAGGGTCTCCAGGAATGAAAGAATATTAAGATAACTGTGTGACTAATCCAAACAAAACAATATTCACATAATAGGGGTACCAGAATTAGAAGAAGAGAGAACAAGGGATAGAAAGTGTCTTGAAGAAATAATAACTGAAAACTTCCCCAAGCTGGGGAAGAAAATAGGCTCTCAGACTATGGAAGCCCACAGATCTCCCACCAGAAAATCCAAGGAGCACAACACCAAGACATATAATAATTAAAATGGCAAAGATCAAAGACAAGGACTGAGTATTAAATGCAGCCAGAGAGAGAAAAAAGATGACCTGCAAAGGAAAACCCATCAGACTGTCATTAGACTTCTCAATAGAAACCTTACAGGCCAGAAGAGAATGGCATGATATATTTAATGCAATGAATCAGAAGGGCCTTGAACCAAGAATACTGTATCTAGCAAGATTATCATTTGAATTTGAAGGAGGGATTAAATAAGTTCCAGATAAGCAAAAGCTGAGGGAATTTACCTCCCAAAAACCACCTCTACAGGGTATTTTAAAGGACTGCTCCACATGGAAGTACTCTGAAGGCTAAACAAATGTCACCAGAGAAAATAAAATCACAGCAAAGAAAGCAGACCAACCAAATACTAACTAAAGGCAAAAAATAAAATCAGCTATCCACAAAAGCAGTCGAGGAAAACACAAAAGAGTACAGAATAAAACACCTAACAAATAAAGAGTGGAAGAGGAAGAATAAGAAAGGAGAGAAATAAAGAATCATCAGGCTGTGTTTATAATAATGTAATGAATGAGATAAAGTTAGATGGTTAGATAGGGCTCTCTTGTCCCCTCCTGGTGTGATCCAGGAGCTCTGTCTTTCCTCTCACTGTATCTCTCAATAAAAGTCTCCCTGGCTCTCATACTTTGACTGCTAAGTTCATTCTTCAACTCCGCAAACAAGAACCCCGGCATCATCTTTGGGGGCTTATCTGGGATAACTTCGGAGGTGAGTATCGGCATCCAAGCCTGCCTTTTACTTTCACTGTCCTTATAGAAGGAAGCTGTCTATGGCACACAACTTTGGGCACTTGTCAGTCACTTAAATGGGACTAGCCTGGCTGCAGTTCTCAAAGTCTCAAGTGACAGGTTCCCCTCCATCTCCTGTATTCCTATACACCAACAATGAACTAGCAGAAAGAGAATTCAAGAAAACAATTCCATTCACAATTGCATCAAAAAGAATAAAATACCTAGGAATAAACCTAACCAAGGAAGTGAAAGACCTATACCCTGAAAACAAAAGACACTGTTAAGATAAATTAAAGAGGACACTAACAAATGGAAACTCATCCCATGCTCCTGGCTAGGAAGAATTAATATTGTCAAAATGGCCATCCTGCCTAAAGAAATCTACAGATTCAATGCAATCCCTATCAAAATGCTGACAGCATTCTTCAACGAACTGGAACTAATAGTTTTAAAATTCATATGGGACCACAAAAGACCCCAAATAGCCAAAGCAATCCTGAGAAGGATGAATAAAGCAGGGAGATCTCGCTTCCCAACTTCAAGCTGTACTACAAAGCCACAGTAATCAAGACAATTTAGTACTGGCACAAGAACAGACCCATAGACCAGTGGAACAGAATAGAGAGTCCAGATATTAACCCAAACATATATGATCAATTAATATATGAAAAAGGAGCCATGGATATACAATGGGGTAATGACAGCCTTTTCAACAGCTGGTGTTGGCAAAACTTGACAGCTACATGTAAGAGAATGAAACTGGATTATTGTGTAACCCCATATACAAAAGTAAACTTGAAATGGATCAAATACCTGAATGTAAGTCATGAAAGCATAAAACTCTTAGGAAAAACATACGCAAAAGTCTCTTCAACATAAACATGAGCAACTTCTTCATGAACATATCTCCCCGGACAAGGGAAACAAAAGCAAAAATGAACAAGTGGGACTATACCAAACTAAAAGGCTACTGTACAACAAAGGACACCATCAATAGAACAAATGGGCATCCTTCAGTATGGGAGAATATATTCATACATGACATATCCGATAAAGGGTTGACATCCAAAATATATAAAGAGCTCACCCACCTCAACAAACAAAAAGCAAATAATCCAGTTAAAAAATGGGCAGAGGATCTGAACAGATACTTCTCCAAAGAAGAAATTCAGATAGCCAACACGCACATGAAAAGATGCTCCACATCTCTAATCATCAGGGAAATGTAAATTAAAACCACAATGAGATATTTTCACCTCCAGTTAGAATGGCCACCATCCAAAAGACAAACAACAACAAATGATGGCGAGGATGTGGAGAAAGGGGAATCCTCCTACACTGCTGGTGGGAATGTAAATTAGTTCAACCATTGTGAAAAGCAATATGGAGGTTCCTCAAAAAACTCAAAATAGAAATACCATTTGACCCAGGAATTCCATTCCTAGGAATTTACCCTAAGAATGCAGCATCCGAGTTTCTAAAAGACATATGCACCCCTATGTTTATGACAGCACTATTTACAATAGCCAAGACATGGAAGCAACCTAAGTGTCCATCAGTAGATGAATGGATAAAGAAGAGGTGGTACATATACACAATGGAATATTATTCAGCCATAAGAAGAAAACAGATCCTCCCATTTGCAACAACATGGATGGAGCTAGAGGGTTTTATGCTCAGTGAAATAAGCCAGACAGAGAAAGACAAGTATCAAATGATTTCACTCATCTGTGGAGCATAAGAACAAAGCAAAATCTGAAGGAATGAAACAGCAGCGGACTCACAGAATGGACTAACAGTTGCCAAAGAGAGAGGGACTGAGGAGGATGGGTGGGAAGGGAAGGATAAGGGGGAAAGGAGCATTACTATTAGCACATGTAATGTAGTGGGGGGAGGACAGGGGGAAGGCAGTATAACACAGAGAAGACAAGTAGTGATTCTATCGCATCTGAGTATGCTGATGGACAGTGACTGTAATGGGGTATGTGGTGGGGACTTGATAATGGGGGGAGTCTAGTAACCATAATGTTGCCTATGTAATTGTACATTAACAATACCAAAAAAACCAAAAACAAAAACAAAAACAAGTGTTCGGCTGAGGATATGACAGTCATCTGACATGACTGAAAGGAAATGTCTGAATTAGCTTGATATATTATTCTGTTGTTCTGTGCCATCAGTTTTTCTGTCTTCATGTTCATAGAATTCTTTCTTTATTCTTGTAATTTTGAAAATCATCAGGATATATGTATATGTTGTTCCTATTCATTAATTATATTCAGTTCTTAGAGAGCAACTTTAACCTGAGAACTTAGAAGTTATTGCTGCTCTTCAGATGGGTTTTCTTTATTATAACTGATGATTGTTTATTTTCAATGTCTGTGGTCTCTTTAAGGTGCTTTGCTTATGCCTATGTGGCTCTTACTTCATAACATCTGTATTTTTCATTCTTTTATTTCTTTACTCTTCTTCACTTCACTAAGCAAAAGACATTTAAACCTTTCCTTATCTTTACTTGCTTCCTCCTTTGAATCTCTAAGGCAATATTAAATTCAAGTCCCATTTATTTATTCTTTTATATTCTTCCCTTAACCAGGTCCCTCTTCTCTTTACTTTTTGGTTTATAGACTCCATTTTTCTTTAAATAAAATATGAAAGTATGTGGCTTAAAAAATACTTTTCTAAAACATTAAAAAAATACCTTCCTGAATTGTGTATGCTGTATTGTTTTTTTGATGTAACTTTATTTATTGCTTGCCTTTCTCTTCAGAAAACTAAGGGTCAAAGTGTTCCCTCCATCCTTCGCTTTGGCAGCCAAGACTTGCTTGGTTCCAATTAATTGTCAGAGACAGTGGCAGTGGTACCCAGGGGTGACAATAGTGGTGCTCAGCAGGTGTGGCAATGATGTCCTTCCCAAAACACTCATGTTAGGGTGTTTATAAGTGGTCATTTGTTATTTCCTTCACTGCCCAGTGTATAGGCTTGTTGGGGGTGCTGAGTTCATCTCCCACAACAGAAGCTAAAAAGTAAAACAGGAAGTCTCAGTCCCTGCTATAACCCAGGAGCTGGACATGAGGCGTGGCCACTGGGATTCGAAGCTAGTGATGCCAAGCCCTGGGCCAGTAGAGAGAATTTACTGTTTGTCTGCAGTGGTGGCAGCCACAGCCAATTTCCCAGGGCAGAAGCAGTGGTGCCAAGGGCAGCATCCAAATTGTGTGCCTTGGGCCTGGGATGACACTCCACCACCGTGTTCACTCTGAGCAGATGTGCCATCCTCAGACTTGTTCTGTGGGAGGAATTCATGTGTTTCTGGTATCATTTCTTCTCAATCCTGACCATTTTCTGAGCCTGGTTTCTCCAGTCTTCCTGTCAATTGTGAGGCTCACAAAGATGTTGCCAGTAAATTTATTTCCAAAGGCAGTTTGTGTAGCATTTAAATAAGAGTTTGACCTACGCATTTATCTCTAAGGGCTCTGAATTTGTTAGTTTCTGCCTCTTTTCAGCCCTTATCCCCTAGCCATCTGTTATGTTTAAGTTCTCTGCTTTGGTTAAGATAATCATAGTTCCTTTTCACTTAATGCAGCTAAGATCCCTGACCAATACCACACATGTTCATATTAACTCTGATGTTTCCCTGGTTTACACAGAAGAAGGGGAGGGTGTATCCAGAATTGGTGCTTCCTCATTAGCTGTTGGATCAATTTATTTTGAATGTTTCACATTTATCTTGTTATTAAAATCATCATCCCAGATCTTAAGCTATGGGTTGGCTGACATACACAGCCCCCAACCATGTTTGCTGAGGTTTAGTGATTGTCTATGTAGTTCAAATCTATTGAACTAAGAACTCTCTTGGTTTCATTCCTAAGACATATGCTGCCAAGAGGGAATTTTTTCCCCCTGGGTAATGTGAATGAAAATGTAGCTTTGTTTCTAGAAAGTAGGACTGAAGATCTAATGCTTGCTACTTCTCTGTGCCCCCAACTCCATATCCATCTATGTCCTACCCTCTGGGCTCTTTAAGGTCAGCCCAAGCCTACTGCTGACCTCTTTTACCACTGGTAAAGAATTTAACACCAAACCCACTTATACTTCTGGTTTATGCGGTTGAAAATTAGTGTCATTGAACTAAATTGTCTAGAATTTTCTGGCGAGAAAAGCTACAAACATGGAGAGGAAGCCTGCTGATTGGTGCCTGTTAGCCTCCTTCCCTGTGTGGTTGTGGCTGCCTGGCCAGCAGAGCCTCGTCTGTTTGAGGGAGAAGCACGCTGCAGGGAGGGGTGGACAGACACCCTTCTCTATCTTCTTTTGGCTAGTGGACAATCTTTTGCATGTATGACAGATGCTTTCTTATATTACAATTTCAATACCTGTTGAAATCTTACAAAATCTTTTTATATTGTGTATTTTAGGAGTAGTTAATAAAACAGCAGAATAGAGCATTAGATGCCTCTAGCTTTCTATTGGCTTAATCTGTTCTATATTGCTGAGAGAAATTTTAAGCATTTTGAATGTCTAATATTGCTAACTCTGAAAAAGAACTTATAACAGGGCCTTGTAGTAGAATATGGCAGCTTTTATTATCAAGGCACTGACCTAGGTAATAATCTGAAAAAAATTAAGTTGTATTTCTGCCTCACTCTTTATACCAAAATAAAAATTACAGATGTGTTGAATACTAAAAAATTGGAAAAAGTAGAAGAACTAGGAGACATGAAAGAAAACTTTCATAATCTTAACATAAAGAAAAGTTTGAAAGAACTTCATAAAATTCGTAAGACTTACGAGACAAGATGTGACATATTACTGTTAAAAATAAAAAATGATTCTTCACAGTAAAATTACCATAACCATGGTTAGAAGACAAATGAAAAACTGGAACAGATATTTGTAACACATACAACAAAGGGACACATCCTGAATATAAAAAAAACATTTGCAAGTTAGAAAGAATATAAACATCACATCCCTAGAAAGCAAGGGACATGACAGATTGTTCATAAAATGGTTAAAGAATAGTTTTTGAACTTATAGGAAAAACATTCAACCTTACTTATAATAAATAAATGTACATTTAAACAATGAATTGCGCATCTCCATAGTTTATCAGTTACAATAGGCTTTAAACTAATACTGAGGTTACTCAGATTTCTGAAGTGGTGCAGGGGCAAGCCACATAGCTGTATGCATCCTCCTCCCCTTGGAAGGTGAAACAACTTCCTCAGCAGGCAGGCACCAAGGTGTGTTGGTCACCCTGACGTTCACTTTTATACCCTTATATGCATGGTGGCCCGAGGCTTGTGTACCAGCCCACAGTTCCCCCAGGCCAGGACACATGCCACACAGTAGATGAGGCAGACGAAAGATTCCGTATTTACTTAGCTTTGTATTTTCTGGAGAAACAGCAGTCTGAGTTCATTAGCATTCCTGGGTCAGCCCAGGTTTGAGGTTAACCGTTACCTCCCAGACTGTAACATCAATTGTCCAAGAGCATAGGGCACCATGATGCACTGCGCTGGGTGAACGTGTAGTGAAACTGAGACATTACCGTAGACTTGGGAGGGCAGTTTGAGCATATGTATCAAAATTTTAAATGCACATCCTTTAACTTAGCAGTTTTAATTATAGGAACTTGTCCTACAGATATACCCAGAGAAAGAACATTTACTACAGGCCTGATTATGTTAGCAAAATAATGGAAACAATCTAAAAGGCCATCATAGGGGTCTAATGAAATAAAATATGGTAAATCAGTCCAAGGAGATACCATACAGCCACTTCAAATGAGAAGCAAATCTATCTATATTCACAGCTATGAAACAACCTCAGAGCTAGATGAAGTGAGGAAAAGGCAATGAACAGAGTAGAAAGATGCCCAAAGGGAATGCACGTACCTCTATGGCTATGTTTGGACAGACTACCTCTGGAAATACTAGCAAGAGACTGGCAACTGTTTTTGATGGGAGACTAGGGGAGAGAAAGAGGTTCATATTTTACTTCATGCTCTTCTATACTTTGTGGATTTTTAAAGAAGTTGTATTAACTATTTAAAAGATAGAAACATAATAAATACATTGTGAAAAGAGTTACTAGCTTAGGCTGATAAGAAAACACATTTTTCTTTAAATGAAATAAAATATTTAACTTATTTTAAAAAGTAGAAGTGGGAGACATAGAACTGTTGTCAAAAATAGAATAATTCTATTTCCATCAAGCTGAGTTATCATGACCACATTGGGCACCAGAGTCATTTGATGGAAATATTTCTGGTTGATGTTTTTGGTGGACTTAAAAGCTTGGTAAATAATCCTTTCTTCAGTTCCTCTTCTTATTTTTCCTACTTAACCCATTCCTGTCCGATTAGGAGTTTCTGAATTGCTAAGCCGAATCATCACTTTGCAATATTTACCTCGTTTGATCTCTTGGTCTTCCTTTTTTCGGGAGTATTGTTGAGTGATTCTTTTCCTCAAAATTATCTCATTCTTTGGCTTTCTCGACACCATATCAGAAACTCCTACCACTTCATTCTCCTCCTGATCCTTTGATTTCTGCCTTGGAAATATCTCTAGAATATTCCTTCTTCTCCTTATTCAAATTCAATTGCCTTAAGTTCCATCCCAACCGTGTTCTACTACATTAATGAGAACCTCTCTGTTACGAGTGAAGCAGCCCAGCTGCAGCTTGGCTTACCAAAGACAGGATTTTATTGGAAAGATCCTGTCGCATCTCCTGAGTGACCAAGCCTCAGGGCAGTTCAGCAGCTGGCCTCTGGGACTGCTGGGGCCAGGACCTGAATGTGCTGGGGGCCCTCCACCTCTCATCGCTGCTCTTTTTTTGGGGTTGACTCCTTGCTCCGTTTTTATCTTATAACTTCTGCCACTAAAGATGAATGGATTCGCTCCATTCTAACCAGATAACCCAGGAAAGTGATTCAACAGTTCAGCCTGGTCTAGGCAGGAAGAATCAGGAAAGACCACGGCAGCTTCCCCCAGAACTGTCCAGTTCCCAGGCCTGCAGTTACCTCTTGGCAGCCATTCAGTCCTCTTGGCAGATGTTCAGTCCTCTTAGTGTGTGCCTCCCAACTGGTGCTTTTCAACACATTCCTCCTCCTGCTCAAACTCCCTTCTGCTTCCATGAATTCTTCTAAATAATACTCTTTTCCCCAATTCACACAAATGCAAAGGTGGTGACTGCTTCCCCAGAAATTTCATGGTTCTTTGTATGTATCATGATGAGCACGTACCACACCACCTTTTAAGATAGTTGGTTACAAGTTTGTCTGAACCAGCAGACCATGAACCTTTCCTGGTATCTCCTGTCTATCTCCTGGGCCTTGTACTGTTGCTGTGTAATAGACGTCTGCGGAGTGAAGGAGGAGGGAGAGGAAAGAGGACCCTCCCCCACTGGAGCATTATCGTGGGGCCTGCTCTCTTTTCTCCTTTCTCTCTGGCTGTGTAGATGAACTTGCCTGGTGCTCTGGAGGCTGGAGGCAGAGCAGGGATTTGCATTCTCCGAATAGGACTGCTATCTTAAGGACCAGGCCTCTGTTATCCATGTGTGCTAGGAACAATGTGCGCTCCCAGCTAAAGGGCCCAGAGTTGGTGAAGGTGTATGTGGAGCTGCTGGACACAAATCAGGTTCTCCAGGAAGAGTGGAGCACATCTGAAGCTCTCAGCTTCTCCAGCATCTCCTCCCATGGGACCTGGTTTCTATTAAAGTCACATGTGGTTCCCAGGAATTAGGCCTTTGAGAGGGATTTCCCTCTCACCCTCCACAGGGAAGATTTAATGCAAAAAATGCAGTCAGTTAGCTGCTGCCCTTGCAAGGAGGCATCCCTCAACCTGGTCATCACAGCTAGACCCTAGGCAACTGCCTGCTCTAGAGCACTCTGCACTGTTTTGTTCCAGCCGGTATGACATTTAGGTACTTATTAAGTCCTGGATCAGTGCCCCTTTATTTTATATATATATATATAATTAATGTGCAATTACTTGAACAACATTATGGTTACTAGACTCCCCCTATTATCAAGTCCCCCCAACATACTGCATTGCAGTCACTGTCCTTCAGCATAGTAAGATGCTATAGAATCATTACTGTCTTCTCTGTATATACTGCCTTTCCCGTGTCCCCCCCACCCTACATTATGTGTGCTAATCGTAATGCCCCATTTCCCCCTTATCCCTCCCTTCCCACCCGTCCTTCCCAGTCACTTTCCCTTTGGTAACTTTTAGTTCATTCTTCGATTCTCTGAGTCTGCTGCTGTTTTGCTCCTTCAGTTTTTTCTTTGTTCTTATACTCCACAGATGAGTGAAATCATTTGATACTTGTCTTTCTCCACCTGGCTTATTTCACTGAGCATAATACCCTCTAGCTCCATCCATGTTGTTGCAAATGGGAGGATTTCTTTTCTTCTTATGGCTGAATAATATTCCATTGTGTATATGTACCACATCTTCTTTATCCATTCATCTACTGATGGACACTTAAATTGCTTCCATTTCTTGGCTATTGTAAATAGGACTGCCATAAACATAGAGGTGCATATGTATTTTTCAAACTGGGCTGCATCATTCTTAGGGTAAATTCCTAGGAGTGGAGTTCCTGGGTCAAATGGTATTTCTATTTTGAGTTTTTTGAGGAAACTCCATACTGCTTTCCAGAATGATTGAACTAGTTTACATTCCCACCAGCAGTGTAGGAGGTTTCCCCTTTCTCCACATCCTCACCATCATTTGTTGCTGTTTGTCTTTTGGATGTTGGCCATCCTTACTGGTGTGAGGTCATAATATCTTATTGTGGTTTTAATTTGCATTTCCCTGATGATTAGGGATGTGGAGCATCTTTTCATGTGCGTGTTGGCCATCTGAATTTCTTCTTTGGAGAAGTGTCTTTTCAGTTCCTCTGCCCATTTTTAAATTGGATTATTTGCTTTTTGTTTGTTGAGGTGCGTGAGTTCTTTATATAATTTGGATGTCAACCCCTTATCAGATATGTTATTTATGAATATATTCTCCCATACTGTAGGATGTCTCTTTGTTCTACTGATGGTATCCTTTGCTGTGCAGCAGTTTTTTAGTTTGATATAGTCCCACTTGTTCATTTTGCTTTTGTTTCCCTTGCCTGGGGACATATATTCATGAAGAAGTTGCTCATATTTATGTCCAAGAGATTTTTGCCTATGTTTTCTTCTAAGACTTTTATGGTTTCATGACTTACATTCAGGTCTTTGATCCATTTTGAGTTTACTTTTGTATACGTACCACATCTTCTTTATCCATTCATCTACTGATGTACACTTAAGTTGCATCCATTTTGAGTTTACTTTTGTATATGGGGTTACACAATAATCCAGTTTCATTCTCTTATATGTAGCTGTTGAGTTTTGCCAACACCAGCTGTTGAAGAGGCTGTAATTTCCCCATTGTATATCCATGGCTCCTTTATCATATATTAATTGACCATATATGCTTGGGTTTATATCTGGGCTCTCTATTCTGTTCCACTGGTCTATGGGTCTGTTCTTATGCCAGTACCAAATTGTCTTGATCACTGTGGCTTTGTAGTAGAGCTTGAAGTCAGGGAGCTTAATTCTTCCTGCTTTTTTCTTCCTTCTCAGGATTGCTTTGGCTTTTTGGGGTCTTTTGTCATTCCATATGAATTTTAGAATGATTTGTTCTATTTCATTGAAGAATGTTGCAGGTATTTTGATAGGGATTGCAGTGACCCTTTATTTTTAAATCATCACACTTTTAAGGGTAAACATAATTGCAGAAACAGGAGCCTGTGGCCCCCATCAAATTCTTGCCCAAAGCAGAGAACCCTAGGAAATTGCTGAGGATGAGGGTGACCTTCACTTCCAAAAGTGTCTGTGAATCCAGAAAGGGCTGAGTTTGAAGAGGAGTTTAGGATCACATTGTTAGACCATAGAAACTCATGGCAGCCCAAAAAACTGGGAGACCTGGAGTACCTTACCAATCAGAGGTGTTAAGAGGCCGGGAAGTACCACATCCTGCTGCGTGGGGCTGCAGCGCTCCTCTGGCCCTGCTTTGGGTCTTTGCTTTCACTGCCTTCTGAACTTTGTGTGCTTGTCTTTCCCTGACAGAAAGAATGCCTGGGATGGAGCCCTGGAAGCTCACTGTGTTCAGACCATGGCTCAATACCCCAAATCTTGGTTAGAGGCCACATCCCCAGGGACAGCTACTAGGGGCACTTCTAGTTCATAGTTTACATGACAGAAGGGGGTCATTCCATCTATATTCCCACCCCTTCCCCAGGGTTACCCACTGCAGCAAGTGAGGGCCTGATGCCCAGGCCAGAATCCCAAAAACCATCTCTCCTCTTGCCCTGTTCTAGATTTACTGAGTTAGTCATGAAGTTCATTTCATTTGACCTAGAAAATGTCTCTGGAATCCATTCCTTTGCAGCCCAGCTCAGTCCTGCTCATTTCTCATTCCAACTACTGTCACAGTAGCCCTTCCAACTGCCCCCCTCTAGCACCCTTTGCTCCCAGCAGCTCACCCTCCTGCTGTCCATAGAGTTAGTCACTAAACTACACAGGGTGTGTCACTCTGCACCTAAATATCTTTTTCTGATTCCATATCTGTCTGCATGTCTGAAGTTGAGCTGGCTATGCATATCTCTGCTCTTTCTTCTTCCATTCTGAGTGTCTGTCTGTTTGGGCTCTGGGTGTCTGAGTACACTGTGCCCATGTCTGGGTGTGTGAGTATGTTTGAATCTGAAGCTGAATGTCCATGTGTTTGGAGCTGTGTAGGTCCAAATGGATGATTGCTGGTTTTGTTTGTGTGCATATCTTAGCATCTCCATGGGCAGGTGCCTGAGGATTTGTATGTACTGAGTCTGTGTTCACTTGCAGGCTTGTGTGTGAATTTCTGGGTGTGTGTATGTGTGTTTGTGCATCCCTGGGCAATCCTGCATTTCCTCTATCTTTTGTTGTTTCTCTGAGCCTGTCTCTCTGGTGGGTGAGTGATTGCCATCAATGGGGAATGTTCCATTTTGGCAGTGTGCAAGAAATCATTTCACAGTCCTTACAGAGCAGAGCCTGTGCTCTGTTTCTGGTGAGTGAGTGGTTGCTGACTTACTGAAACTTAGCTTCTTTCCTCTCCTGCTATGAAACATTGACTGCCGGCTGTTTTTAATGCCAGCTTCTCCTCCTTTCTGCGGTTCCTTGAGGTTGGGAGCACAGTGCTGGTCAGGGCCTGTTCTCTGAGATTTACTGAGTCAGAGAACACTGGGTAACCCTTGCCGGGAGGGCAGAATGTGCCAGGCGTCTGAAGGAGAGCCCCGGCGCTGCCCAGGAATTGGGGCCGAGAGCAACTTTCCAGGGCTGGCTCTTCTGGTTAGAGCCATTTGTAACAGCAGAAGAAACTGTAAGTTTTATAGGAAAGTGTTTATTTGAAAAGAGCTGGCTGAGAGGAAGTGAGGAGGGAGCCAGTTCAAGCGAGATGAATCTGGGCAGTGAGGAGTCCAAAGGAGTTAAGAGCACCAGGGCAAGCAGGTCAGAACCTGAATCTCAGGCAGATATTTTCCTTCTGGGCCCCCTTGTCCGGGGTTCATCCTTAGGTGAGACAAATACAGCCTGTTCTCTCTTCTGCCTCTCATCCTCCAAACTGCCACCTTATCAATGTCTGTGCCTCCCTCATGGCCACTCTGACAACCAGGCTATGTCACTGCCATGATTGTAAGGGTGCCAGGTAAACCCTGAACAAAGAAAATCTTTGACATGTTGGACAATATGACCCTGTCCCCAATTTCTTTGGTCGTTGGTCATTGTGTGAATGAGAATGAAGCCCTAGCAGGATGGTGCCTTGTGGATCATATATCAGCCACATAGCTGTGACTACAATTTGAGTGTCCTGACACCCCATTGAGTGTCCTTTCCATCACACAAGGATCATTTTGGATGACTTTTGGGTATTGGGTGACTTTACTTTTATTTAAAACCAAAAAATAACTTCTCCTTATGGGTCCATAAGAGTGAACTGAAAACTCATGTAACAGGAGTTAGGAAAAAAGCTTGTGACAGCGGAATAGAAGACTTTCATCTGGAAGGAATGTTCCTGCCTTTGAAGAGGCAGTTGCAGGAAGGTTTGATGTAGGCCAGATATGGAGAGTTCTGAGAATGAGCAGCAGAGTGGCCAACTTAGACACTTAGTTCAGTTCAGTTCAGCCATCATTTACTCAAGACCTACCATAGATGAGGGGCTAGGGAGGTGTCAGTCATACAGAGAAGGCTAAGACCTGGCCTTGCCTTTAAGGAGCTCACAGCCTGGTGCAGGAGCCAGAAGGGGAAGAATTTCCCCCATACAATGGGCGGGGAGAGTGCCAATGTCGGCATGAAAGGCTTGCTGAGAGAACATGGGAAAGGAGGGGTAGTCCTGCTGCTAGGTCTCAGAGGATGCACAGGATGTTAAGGGTATGCAGAACTACATACCTTGGTCGAGGTGGTGCTTAAATGCAATATGAGGTTTGGAAGGAGGAAAATCTGAGCATCTTGAAAAACAGATGACATGGGTCCTGTTAGACTATGACAAAGTGCTTGAAAATGAGAATCCTTGAAATATATTAAACAGGCTGGTAAGTGGATCAAGTTTATGTTTGGATATCTCCCTGTGAGACAATATGCAGGGCAAGGTCTGTAACAATAATATCAAAGGTGGAAAATCAATGAGGAGATGGCAGCAAACTTTAGGTAAGAGAGGAGGAGAGCTGGAACTAGGGCAGCAGAGAAAGATATGGATTTGGGAAATTTAAGAGGTAGAAGTTAGAATGAGTGGTGACAGGTTGGTATAGGGCTGGAGGAAAAGCTTTGTGTTTCTGACTTTGGGGCACTGTGCATGCTGATGCCATCCACTGGGGTAAGGAATATTGAGTTTATGGAATTGGAGCATGTGGAGAGGGATGCCGAGGTTTGAACATGTATTTGATGTCCTTCAAGACATTCAGGTGAAGCTTTCAAACAACGAATAAGATCTGAACTTAGGAGAGAAGTAAAAACTGGATTTACAGATTTGGAAACATACAGCCCCAAAGAAGGATACCACCCATGGGGAATATAAGAAGAGAGTGGGTCAAAGGGAAAATCTAGGAAACCCCAAACTTTAAGGAACAATTAGAGGAAGAGGGTTCCATAAACACAATAGAGCAGGAAAATTGGAGAGGGGCCCAGGAAACCTGGAGAGCAAATTGTTGTGGATGCTCCAGCAAGGGTCAGGGTGTAGAGAGGGAGGTGTTGGGATATGATGGAGTGGTCATGAGTGCCGGGAGCAGAGCGGGGCTGAAGTGAGGTAAGGGCTGGCACAGATGGTGTGGTGGAATAGAGGTCTGGCTCAAGGTGAGGTGGGAGGTACGGCACACACACTGAGTTAGACCACATTTGTAAGAAATTTCTGTGAGGAGAAATCTTACTGGAGAGGACACAAAGTCAGAACTAGAGTTTTTTCTTAGGCGTAGGAGTGTGAGAAGGACATGCCTTTTTATAGAATGAGGCCCAGTAGAGAGGGCAGCTGAAGGGATAGGAAGGGGTAATGCATGGATGGAGAGTGCAGAGGATGGACAGAGAGCACCTTTGGCCTTGGATGGGAAGGAGGCTGGAGGAAAGGAGGCAGTTCTCTTTGTGGCTTTAGGTTAATTAATGGGTTACAGGAGCAAGAAGCTGAGGGCCATTATGCTTATGGTCTCCCTTTTCTTAATGAAATAGGTGCAAAGTTTTATGCTGGACACGTTTAGGGCTGTTTGTAAACTGGCTTGAGAAAAATAAGGAAGAGATGGGTTGGAAATTAGGGGAAATGAATGTGGGAGCTCACCACAGACAAGGCATAGCCAGTGGGGTTGAGAATCCAGTGAGGACACTCATGTTTAATTGACAGTGATGAAGTCTTCTTAGAATTAAGGTTTTCTTTAGCAACATTCAGTTTTACAGGCAGAGGATCCTAGAAGATGTGCTATAACATTGAGCCAGGATTGTGATTTTGATGAAAAATAGTGGAGGAATCACAGTGAGAGTAATACCTCATGTTTACTGAGTACATGCTATGTTCAGGGCACAAAGATCTAAGTTTCTTATGTATACAGACTGGTTTACATGTTAGCAACTCTAGGAAGTTGCAGTTAACATTAGTCCATTTGAGGGACCTAAGTCCCAGGTAAGTAAAATTAGTCCGATGCTGCATATGTAGAATGTGCTTGAGATAGGATTGAAAACCCTCTAATTTCAGAAGAAAAAAATGATTCAGGTAGTCAATGATGAGATTAAGCTGAATCTGGAAGAAAAAAATGAGGCCAAGGACTGACTGGTATGTTGGAAGAAAATTAAGGATCTAAGGGACTGGGTGTCTGCCAGTTTGAACACTCCCATGAGTATGGAGGTTGGGGCTGAAAGACTAGTCAGTTGAGATAATAGTGTGGGCCACTGGCATGAATACAGGAAGGGAGTTCAGATACAGGTTGCTGAGGTCCAGGAAGTCAAGGAGCATAATGACAGTGGGTTGGACAGAGTGAGGATGTTGAAGTATCTCAAGATGTTGGAGCTGAAAAGCAATAAGTTAATAACTGGCCCAACAGGAGATGAGGTTAAGTATGCTTCATACTTGAAGTATGGATTCCATTTTATTTCTCAAGCACTGCTGCTTTCTCTGCTCTTCCCAGTGCCAGAAAACACCCATTCCCAATGGCCTAGTTCTTCTGAGAGGCGTTTCCCAAATGCACCTTCTTCTCCCAGGAGACAGGACTGGAATCCCATGTGGGGACCTGGATGACTGCTGCTTTGTGAGGAAGTGATAGGGTTCCTGTGAGGGTCAGGGCCTCATCTCCTGGTCTGGGGGTCTCAAACCACAGACCAATGTGTGATAAAGCATCTCCTGAGACCTCACTACTTTTCCTTTATTGCTCTGTGCTCATTGGCTTAGTACATTTATGTCCAGGAAAGTGTGTGTGTTTGTGTGTGTGTGTGTGTGTGTGTGTGTGTGTGTGTGTGTGTGTGTGTGTGTGTGTGTGAATTATTGACAACATCAACCCTAGGGAATGAAAACTGTGCCTGAAGGGATCGCTGGTCTATATTCCTTAGAGAAAGTCTCTGCATTGGTCTGTGGGGGAAACAACATGGGTGGCCTGGGAACCTGTCTTCACAGCCAGGCTGGGGAATGGACCCTAAGGCTCAGAGAACCAATTACAAGTGCCAGGAACAGAGGGAAGTAGCTGAATCTGTGACAGCTACTGTGGGAAGGCCACCAGGCCCAGAGCTGGCCTGGCCAAAGAGATGGCCTGGACATGGAAGTAGAAAAGGCTTAGGGGATTCTCTGACAGTCCCTGTATCTCTGAGGGACTTTTTAGATAGTTTTTATGACTTTTACAGGGCCACCACTCCCATGGTTTATTCCCAAAGCAGCGTTGTGTTTAAAAGAACACAGTGTATATATAGCCAAAAGTAATTTCAAAACAATTTATGTTCTTTCCTTGTACATCTGTAGGCTCATAAAGGGAAAGCTTGGTCTCTGGCAGTACTTTTTAAATTTTCCTTTTCTTCTTCCTCCTATTGCTCCTTCACTTCAACTGTTGCCCAGGACTTGGTCCTCAAAGCCCCCTGAACAAAGCCATGGGCTGTCATCCCAGAGGGCCTCAGTCTCTACCTCTTTCTTCTCCATTCTCCAACACAAAGCCCTAGTAGTGATGTGGCAAGTCTGGGGACCCTGGTGGGTAGGGTGGGAGAGACTGCATCACGTCAGGCTGGAATGCCCTTCAGTGAGCGTGGGCTGGGCGCTGGGCCTCCATTACATTACCAGTACTTTATTATACCACCATCACTTTCCACCTAGGCAATGTAATGGACTCATCAAGGAGATGTTCAGTCCTCAGCAAGCCCCTGAAGGATGCCTTCCATGCGTATTCGCATGCCTCTCCTCTCCCCCTAATGTCAGCTTCTTCCATGGTGAGTGTGTTAGTCTTGTGGGAGCCTCCAGGTGCCTGGATGAATTTACTTACTCAGATTTTGTTACCAACTTCAGCAAAGGAATAAGCAACTGCATGTGCCAAGGTTTAGCAGTTGACCCCCTTACCCTCTCAGACCCCTGTCTTTGGTGGGAGGAGTTAAAGGGATCCTGAGAACAAGGAAACACTTGACCCTCCTGGTTGTCACAATCAGACAAGTGTGGGACTCTCCCCAACCCCAGAACCAATTCACACATGCTCTGTGACATGCCAGGGGCAAGGGCCAGGTGCCTGCAAGGTTTAGCTGCTGGCTTATCCTCTGCCTCAGAAACACAGTACAGACCAAGTCTCCAACCAGCATTGGCTAAGGACCAGTTTATCTCCATTGGCTGGATCTGTGCCTGGCTGATCTGATCTGAAGTGTGAACCCCCAGTGGCCTCTTTCTGGCTCCCCCAGCCTGCTGTGGCTGAGCTTCTTCAGCCTGAGTTGCGATTTCCTGCAGCGGGTCCTTTCCCTCCCCAGTTTCCAACGTCCCAATTCACTTTGTCAATGGTGAGCCTGGGGTGGCTCCTGGAAATCAAGCCCAGTGGTGCTTATTAATTTCTGGCTGTTTCCACCTCTGTCCTTTCCTCATCCCCTCAGTGTGTTTAGATGCTTCTGAGCCTCTAACAACTATTTTCTGGCCTGTATTGATTAGCACTGCTCAAAAGATGGTGGAAAACTGAATGTCTGCTACAAGGACCTTGTGCCAGTTACTAAATGTTTCCCCTCCTTCATCTCTGCTCTCTGTGGCCTGTGCTCTCTGCCTTGCTGTGCTGGGCTTTACCAGAAGGGGGCGCTGGAAGGCCTCTGCAGGGATGGAGGAGGGCAGAGAACAAGTCCCTCCCCAGCAATTCTTCTTCACTTCAGCAGAGGCGGTTCCTTTCTGTAGAGGCCTCTCAATCCAGTCTCTGCAGAATTCGACTTGTGGCCCCCTTAGCACTCCTCACCACCCAGAGACCCAGTGCTGGCTGGTGACCCTACTGCAAAGTCTCAGGTTCAACTCAAGGGGGCTCTTGTTTACTTTTCTAAGTTTTAATAATTCCAGCATCTTCCCATTGTCCCTCCTGCCCCAGGGATGGTAGCGGCTTCCTGCAGTTACTACCTCAATAATTTCTGAGTTTTCTTGTTACTCTTTCAGCCATCTGGTTAAGTTTACACCCAGTTAACACTTATTTATGGTCAATTATCTGTTCACATAACTGCTGAGGGCTCTGTCTCCCGATGGGACCCTAACACAGATAATGGCTTGGCTGATAAGCCTCAGGTCTTGCCCACACACAGAACTTACATCTGTATGGCTCTGTGACCAGAACATCTGTTGGTGTTAGGCCACATCAGCTCTCCCCTGGGGGCCAGTGGGCCGCTGTTTCAGTGCCACCTCATCCTCATCATGTCTCTGTGCATCTCGTCGTGCATTAGAAACATGACTTGAAGTCCTTTTCTACAAGCCCTGGTGTCCTACTTCCCACTGGTTTCTTAAGTTTCATGCCAGCACTTCCATAGTAGTCACATGGTTTCTTAAGTTTCATGCCAGCACTTCCATTGTAGTCACATGGCCACAGCCAAGTGTCCAGGAAATTTAGAGCTGAGTGATATTCCCAGGCCGCAGCTCATGGTAGGGGGCGGTCAGGGTTCATTTGGTATTGCTAAGTCTCAGCAGCTCCAAAGAGTTCTGAGTTAAGAACCTGGATGTCTGTGGAGCTGGTCGTTTAATAGAGTGTTTCACAATTCCTCTACTTAGTAAATTTACATAATGTCATGTCTGTCTGTCAAGATGCAACTCTAGAAATCTGAAAAGGGATAGCTTAAAGGAGGAAGAAGTTTTATTTATTTTTCAGGACTAGACCTCTGGGGTGGAGTCTGGGTGGGGTGGCTGCTGCATCTGTACCCTAGCTTCCTTCCTTTCTGCTCTGCTGTTCTCTGCTTACAACTTTCATTTTCATGGTCACTGTCTGGTGAAAAATAGTGGTCCTCCCTCTCCAGCTTCCTGTTTATGTCCAGGGCAGGAAGCAGAGGCAATGTCTGGGAAAGGGACAGAGCTGTCTGTGGGACTTTCCTGGATGTTCTCTCCTGTCTCTTTGGCACATAGGCACTCATGCTGAGCTGCAGGGGAGATCGTAGAGTGTAATTTTCTAGCTGGTACATTGCTCCCATGTGATTTGGGCAATAGGAAAGTAGGGGGTAATGGACACTGGACAGGCATGTTTCAGTGTCTGTTAGACATGTGAATCCAGTGCTCCAAGTGGGATGTGTTGGTCTGAACATATCAGTCACCCCAAGTTCCAACCTCAGCAAGGTCCTTATAGCATCCTCTATTCCAGCAGCCCCTGCGGCTCATGCTAGCCTCACATCTATGCACCTTGACTGCAACCATGTGCTCATGGAGGACATGAACTTTCAGGCCACACATAGTTGGATATTCTTAATCTGAAACTCAGCTTTAGGGCCACTGAGGCTCAGGAGGACATTTGTTGGGGGGTAGAGAGTGGGGAGGCACAGAGATGGAATCATTAGCAAACTCAGTGGGGACAAAACTAGAAATGCTGACAGGTTACTAGTCACAGGCTTATCAGTTGTTTTGCTGAAGGAGCCTCAACACAATAGCAAGGAAAGAGACAGAGGCCTGTCCAAGAAGGGGTAGCTGGGCCAGGGGGTTCCTGGAGAGGCCAAAGAGGTCTCATTTGTGGTGATGCCTGCTTGGTAAGGAAGACACGGTTTGGGACATCTTGGTGACATTATCAAGACCCTCTGGACCCCATCATAGCAGGACTCAGGAGCCCAGCTCCCTGTGACTCTGACCTCTGACCTCTGACCTCTGCATGAAGTCATGGAGGCAGAGATGGGCTGCAGCATGGTTTCATGTGGGTGTTTTCAGTCTCACCTGCTATTTGTCTACCTTTCATTTCTTCCTGGTTTTCTGGGAAGCTCCTCGACTTCCAGCCTGCCTTCCCATTGTAGCTTCCTACTTCCCACTCAGGCATTTGCCAACCGAGGCCTGCTGGGCATTGTTAGATGCTTAAAGTCCTTAATGAGATCTGTACACATGCACCTCAAGCAGCATCTCCCTTGTCTGTCTCTGAAGCTTCTTGTTTAAGTGAAATCTAAATAGCTTTTAATTATATGTCGCCTTTCAAGGCCTATTTCAGAACCAAACCAGTATTTACAAATGGCTTTGAAATTTTCTAAGTAAAGGGAATTAATTCTGTCTGTTAATTCTTCTGCAATGATGTGGGCACTGGTGTCTCTGGCCCAAATCAGGCAGCCTGCTTGGTAAGGAAGACTGCTTGGTTAGGATTTTATTCAGTTGGAAACGTAAACTTCTAATGTACTTGATCAGAGGGGACAAGGATCATTCTAGAGAGGGTTATTGTTCCTCCTGAGTAGAATTTACCTGACTCAAAGAAGCGAAGAGGAAGACATCAGGATGTCAGTCAGCACCTTTCTGCCAGAGCAGGTGATGGCATCATGGAGAACTTCCTCCTGGAAGTTCAGTTAGAATAGCCCTGACCCAGGCCAATGTCTTGTCCACTTGGGGTGGGGTCTGGTCTTACTCATGAGGTCAAAGCCTAGATGGCCTGCATCTGGGGAGTGCTAGGCCCAAGGGGTCCACAGTGGTCTCTCACCCCATCAGTGCAAATTCAACCCGTATCAGTGGTCGGTGCCTCAGCTCTCCTGTTAGTCCAACTATACTTTATTAAGACGAAAACTTGCCCTGAATTTTTAACTTTTTTTATGTGGACCTCTGATGCTACCCTTAATCCTTGCTAACTGATACTTCTACTGAGCCCTATGGAGCACCACTGGCCAACAGAAATTGAATGTGAATCGCATATATAATTTGACATTTTCTAGCAACCACATTAAAAAAGCAAAAGGAAACAGGTGAAATTAATTTTAATAATATATTTTATTTAACCCAATGTATCCAAATATTGTCATTGTTATCATTCAACATGTAATCAGTGTAAAATTACCCAAGACATACTCTTATTTTTTTTTGGTTGTACTGAGTTTTTGAAATCTGGTGTGTTGCTATTACAGCACTTCTGAATTCATTTCAAACATGTGGCTCCCCCATTGAACAGCACAGCTCCTGAGACTGGTTTATCCAAGGCCTCCAAAGTCTGGCTGGAGTCTTGTTAGTTCCTGTGATGGTTAATTTTATGTGTTTACTTGACAGGGACATGAGGTGCCCAGATATTTGGTCAAACATTATCCTGGATGTGTCTGCAAGGGTGTTTCTGGATGAGATCAACATTTGAATGGGTAGACTGAATAAACCAGATTGCCCTCCCCAGTGAGGGTGGCCCTCATCAGTCCATTTAAGACCTGAGTAGAATAAAAGGCTTAGAAAGAACTCTCTCTCTCTCTGCCTGTGTTTGAGCTGAAATCTTGGTTTCCTCCTGCCTTTGGAGTTAGACTTGGGCTGGAATTTACTCCGTAAGCTTTCTGGTCCTCAGACCTGTGGACTTGGGTTAGAACTTACACCATTGGCTCTCCTGGGTCTCCAGCTCACTGATTGCAGAATTCAGGACTTCTCAGCCTCTACAGTTGCATGAGCCAGTTTGTTATAGTAGATTTTATGTGTGTGTGTGTGTGTGTGTGTGTCTCCTGTTGGTTCTGTGACCCCAGAGAACCCAGGCTAACACAGTCCCTGCAGACACACGAGCTGTCCCAGCAGGCTGTGAGGACACCTGTCCCATCTCCACATGCCGAGGTGCACCAAAGGCAGCTTCCCGAGCTGATTTGGCTGATAATCCAGGGGGAAATAATAACTCACTATGGAGTGTCATCCAAGTAAAAAGATGGCATTGAGCAGCCATCAGCATCAGAGAATGGAGCCGGAAGTCCAGAAAACTGGAAATCTGAGAAATAATGCTAGAACTGGACAAGAAAAGTGAGTGGGAGATATCTGTCTTGCGAGGCTGAGAAAATTAATCTTTATGGGTATGGCCGAGCACGGCAGCTCTGTTGATCTTGGGTGTAACTTTGCTGAGGAATGTCAGGAGGTCACTAGCTTCCATGATGCTTTTGTTACTGAGGCCACCCCTTGACACTTAGCTCCTGATTACTCCTCTCCGTCTCTCTGGCTCCAGCCTTTCCTCACTCTCCAGTAATCCTTACATGATGCTTGTGACCATTTTGCCTGTGGCGTGATGTTCTAACTCCCAGCAGTGTACTCAGGAACCTTCATCCCTAATCCTCCATTCCTATCCACTGTTCCCAGTCCCCATTACACATGATGTTTTATGCTCTTTGCCCCACAGTGCTTTCTCTTCCAAGCCTGGGCCTTTGGGTATGGTTTTCTCCTTGCAGGCAAGTCACTCCTTCTCATTCTTCAAGTGGACTCCTTCGTTTCTTCTCTAAGAAAGAATGTAGGATCACTTTCTTCAGGAATCTTCTCTTGACATTCTCTCTTTTCTTCTTTACAGGTGAGATTAGATGCTGGTATCTTATATTCTCAAAAACACTCTCAGTTTACGTCTTTAATAGCCACTCATCTCACTACATTTTAATTACTTTCACATGTTGCATCCCATGCCATACCAAGACTCTTGAGTGTAGTTCTATATTCTTAGGACATGGCACCTGGCTGGGCCTGGAGTGGCTTCAGAAAAGTTGGTGCAATGACCGATGCATGCATCCTCCCAGCTTCTATGAAGACTGTAAGTTGGAACTGGGTCTCAAACTAAAGCTGTCTTCTCTGAGCTTTATCTGGCTCAAACTGTGATCCCCCAAGTGCCTTATGGCTAAGTCAGAGTATGTGGGGACCCACACCTTTGCAAAAGCAATCTGTCAGTACATATGCATAAAAAGGCTATGTGTTCAAAGATATTCATTGCAGCATTGCCTCTGATAGAAAAATGGAAGAAACAATCAAATTATAATGAATAAGGAAATTATAGCATGTCAGCGAGTTGGAATTCGTGCGGCCTTAAAAACTATGATTATGAAGATAGTGGAACAGGCTCAGCACTTTTCATAAATGAGTGGAAAAATCCACTCCAGCAAATGATCCTTTGTCTGTTCGGTCATTCATTAATTCAACAAATATTCATTGAAAACTTACAATGTTAATGGCCCTACTCATTAGCAAGCAGTTTAGATTTCATAAAGATTTGAAGGGAAAATGGAAGATAGGATTATATCCTATCACACACCCATCATACACCATTTGATTTAGATATACATATCTTCATTCAC
The DNA here is from genome assembly GCF_040802235.1 of Manis javanica. Classification (NCBI taxonomy): domain Eukaryota; kingdom Metazoa; phylum Chordata; class Mammalia; order Pholidota; family Manidae; genus Manis; species Manis javanica. The sequence goes on from NC_133162.1 coordinate 70,495,981, forward strand.
CATTTCTCCCCTTAAAAGTTCTTTTGAACGCCCTTAGACCTCTTCCCGTCCTTCCATGCCAGTCTAGCTCATCTTTCTTTCTTCCATCACTCCCCATCTCTTTATATCCCTTCATGTTGTGAGTGAGGAATTTATCTATCATTCTAGTTTCTCCGATATTAGGTCCGCACACCCATTATCTCCTCAGCAAAAAAGGGTCTTTTAGAATCCATTTTCCTTAGAATGATGCCGGGGTTTTTGTTCACGAAGTCGAAGAATGAACTTCACAAACAGCCAAGGTAGGAGAGCAAGGTACAGGCTTTTATTTAGAGATAAAGTGAAAGGACAGAGCTCCCGGCTCACGCCAGGAGGGGACAAGAGAGTCCGTAGTGGTGCGTCGTCTACGGGGTTTTATAGGCAGTTGAGGATTTTTCAAGAACATGAAAAAACTTAGGGGTGGGGACTTGTTAAGTGGTCCCTGAATGTTAAAAATTAGCTTAACGTAAGGAATTTCCTGCCTTGATTTCTCTCTGGGACACCGGCGCCTGGGTCCAGGAACACATCAAAAGGCTGCCTGCCCAGCCCCCAAGGTGGGCTGAGGTATTGTCTATTTGCTAAAGAATCTTGCCTGTTGAACTACGTGGATGTTAAAATCCAATCTTATCTTTAAGATAGAATTCTTCCTGCCTTTTACCATGCCGTCTACAGCTGGGTCTTCATGCTAAGTAGCTCAGTTTGCAAAATCACCTCGTCAGATTTGAAGGAGGAAAGACAGCACATAGGCCTGGGCCTTTTAGTATGTTAAAGTGAAACTTACACATGGTTACAAATAAGCGCATAATAAAACATGTGCTACTCTTTTTTATCTGGGGAACATTAACTGATCTCACTGAAGAATGATTCTAGAGCTCGATGTTTAACAGAGTTTTAGTAGGGGGGGTTTCCTTGCATGTAGTTACATTGCTCTAACTGCAAATATCCTGCCCTGCCCCCTCCAAATATCCCGCCCTGCAAATATCCCGCCCTGCCCTCACCCTATTCTGACTACATCCACGGTCCCTGTCTCAAGAAGACAGTGGGAGGATTGTAAATAACAAATTATGTTTTCCTACTGCAGGACAGTGAATTGGAGACAGGGGTCACCCTGGATCTGGGTCCCCTCCAAGCTCAAGGTGGTGTGGTGGACATAACAACCCCCCTCAGCCTGTGCAGCTACCTCTCTGGGGATAGGTTAGCCACTCTCTGTGAAATTTTAAGGGGGCCTGAAGCTTGTACTCATGCTCATAAGGGGTCACAGGGCACATTTGCTAAAGTCCCAGTAACACTCTTGCTAAGGCAACCCTCTCCCTCTCAGAGCTGGGGGAAGTCCCCGGGAGAGGAGAGAGAGAGAGCCACTTGGCCTAGTTTACGTGCAGCCCAAAGGTATGTAAATAATTCATATATTTAAAATGACAAAATTAATATTTTATGGGTCTTTAAATTTCAGGAATAAGCTGCACCCTTGAAATCCACAGATTAAAAGCTACCCAGATGCCATTGCACAGTGAAAGTTGCTATTAGTGGACACACATAATTCTGAGCTGACAGAATTTTACACTCAGGGGCTTTGGAACTCATCAGATTGTTGGCCTGCCTCTTGTGGGTTTCCGAGGAGGGGTTGTCTCTCTGCTTCTTTCCTGAGGCCAGTGTCTTCAACAACAATCTCAATGCACACGGGGTGGGGTCCTTGTTCCACACTGTTGTCTCTTAGGGAAAATTTACATTTTTGACCATCTTGGGTAAATCTGAGGAACATGTTAATAAAATTTGGTGGGAGGGTGTATGGTTATAAAACAGAACAATAAGGTTGGTGGGAGTTGCTTAATTTTTCTATTTGTCTCTATGTTCCGTGAGGATTGCAAAGATGATGTAAAGTACTCGCAGCAATAGGACTAGACTATTTCCTCAAAAGGGTTGCTTATTCCCATTATGTCTATTTTAAAATAAAATGCTTGTTGATTTTACAATTATGGAAGTAATTTATGACCATTTACAAAATTTAGAAAATATGGAAAAGTCTAAAGAAGGAAAGAGAAAGCATCCATAATTGGTCACACAGAAATAAACATTGTCATTCTTTTGCAGGAGACAGACAAGGCCTTATTTCTATGCTTAAAAGGCTTTTCTTTTCTCTTCGTTCTTTTATTAGGCCTCCTCTGGTTCCTTTGTTATCTGACTTAAAAGCAGCTTTGAAGAAAGATCCTCTTCTAAACTTTGCATTCCTCCCTCATTTATATCCAGGTGCTGAGTATGGCCCATTTTTGGAAACAATTACAAAGATTTCTTTTCCCTTATCATATAGAAGCTAAATTTTGTGTGACTTGAGCTTTCGATATAATGATCTTGGAAGGTTGGTAAAGAAGATTTAAGGCAGCATTTCTCAATGTGGGCAGCAGGGACATTTCAGGTCAGATGATTCTTTGTTGTGGCTTCCTTGTGCATTCAGGGTGTTTAGTAGCATCTCTGGCCTTTATCCACTAGCTAAATACCAGTAGCAAAACCACCTTTCTCCTAGTTGTGACAACCAAGAATGCCTCCAGACATTGCCAAATGTCCCAGAGTGGGAGGGGGCAAAGTCACCCCTGGGCAAGAACCACTGTTTTTTTTTTAATGTAGCATGTCCTGCTGAACAGCTAGAAATAAGGAATTCCAGAGTTTCTGGGCTTTTAATTGGTTATACTTTAAATCAGGAAATGTCAAGAAGATAAACATTTTAATGGAATTCCTGAGAACATGAATATCAACAGCTGTGTTCCTATTTTTTCTCCCTAGCTAATGCCTTTTCAGATGGGGTGTGGATTGTTATGGAGACCGGAGAAGTATGAATTTTGAAGCCCTATAGTCAGGGACGCAGTCAGGGACAGAGCAACCACCCCAGGTATTTCAATCAGAAAAAGAGTTAATATAAGGAACTAGGAGCTTGAAGAACCCTTAGAAGATCTGGTCAGAAGAGTAAAGGTCAAAAAGGATGCTGTTGGCTTTCAGGAAATCCAGAAAGCAGGAAACAGAAAAGCTTTCTTAGGGATCAGAAGGCTGCAGGTATCCCAGAGGGTTTATAACTGTAGATCTCAACAACTTGTATCAGCGATGTGAATCACTTTTAGGAAGAAACCTGGAAGCTGCTGGCGCATCCACGTATCTGCCATCTGCTGACGCCCTTGAGCCTGTCGTAGCTGCTGTAAGACAAAATAATGCCTCCTCCTTCTCTTCTGCCTTCCAGGACTCATCTGAATGCCTGTCAGTAGCCCAGTCTAACTAAAATCCTGCTGGCAAAGGAGTCTTGGAAATGTAGTTTCCAGGCTCTCAGCCCTATAGTATCAGGAAGGTGCTGAGAAGGATTGTATTAGTCAAACTGAGACAATTGAGGGTAGGGGGGTCCTTAAGTAAAGTGTCCCTTTACTAGCACCAGACTCAAAAAGGGGCAGAGCCTACTCCAGTACAGCTATATTCATGAAATAACCTTAAGATTCTTACATCTAAATTGTTTGCCATGTCTTGTTCTTTGCTGAGAACAATGAGAGGCTGTAGTTATGGGATGCGTAGGAGCAGTGAAGTTTCCTGGTGCCAAGAAGACAAACAAACATGAACTTGCTTAAAAATACATGCAAAAGTAGAATGATACTCACATATGGTTATATGTATGTGTGGGATAAATTGCAGAATTTCCACAATCTCCTGCCCAGCCTTAGTTTATTTACATATCAATTGGTGTTTACCAGTGTAGCCTCCCGGGCAAGAGGTGGAGAGATAATAGTCATTCCCTTCTCCCCTCCATTCCTGGTACATAATTGATCTGTCATCTGCCAGTCACCAAGGACTCACCCGTGGAGTTCCTCCCAGAAGGGGCAGATGGGAAGTGGAGAGGGCACTGAGGCAGCAGAGCATGAGCCTCAGCCAGAGGAGACGGTCAGGGTTGGGCCTAGCTAGTGAATTTGAGCAAGCTGAGAGCAATGAAAAATGATTTCTTCCAATCTACCCTTTCCCTTAAATTATTTTGGTTTCATTGGTTTCATAGGGGATTTGCCTCAGACTGGGAACACCTTTTCCCCCAGAGCTACAGTGTTATTTATTGATTTAATATCACTTCATGAGGTGCCCTCCAAATATCCATTCTTTCAAATGTTGAAGTTTTAAATTTGTCATGAAAAATAAGCTTAAATAACTTGCAAAAGTATTACTGCTACTAAAACACATCCCCTAGTGCATGGTATATATTTTGTTATGTAGATTTCAAAAACATTATTTCAAACATTATTTAGCTTTTTGATTTACATTTGTACATAAATCTTTGTTCCCAACTTTGGTTATCTTCTTAGGCATAGGTTTCTAGAAGTGGCTACTAATCTAAAACCATGAATTGTTTTATTAGGTTTTGTAGTCATTAACTACCACATCAGTGGTATATGAGATTTCCCATTTCTTACCACTTTGTAAGCATTGAGATCAAATTGTTTTTCTTAAAACAAAATGAATAAAGATTTGCTATTTTTACAGGCAAATATTATTTCATTGTTGTATAATGTTACATTATTTTGGTTTTGCTAATGGAGTTAAACTGTATAATTTTCCTTTTTTAGGTCCTATATGTGTCTTTAAAAATACTTATAAAATAAGCTCAGGGTACAGAATTACAAATGAGCAAAAACACATATGGTGAAAAATAAGACTCCTTTCTACACTTCTGTTCTGGCTAGTAAGCTAACTTCCCAGAAAATAACCATTTACCTATTTTTAGTGTATACTCCAGAAAGTTTGTACAGAGATGTAAATTGAAATACATAGTGCGTGTATATGTGTGAATACATATAATTATATATGTATACACATATGTGAATTAATGTGTATAACTCACACATTTACAAACATACACTTATAACTTCTACTAAGGGTAGAATATTATGCATGCCATTATGAAACTTTAAATTAGAGTTATAACTTTAAATTATAAATTAGAGTTCTTTCCAATTATAATCACATAAAGACATTTCTTCTTTTTAATGGCTGAAACATTCTATTTTATGTACTTGCTATGATATATTTACCAGTCCCCTAGTAATGGACATTTTAGTTTTCTTTTAAATTTAGAAATAATTGATATACAATCCTATGAAAGTTTCACATGAGCAACATTGTGGTTACAGCATTCACCCATATTATCAAGTCCCCCCACCACACCCCATTGCAGTCACTGTCTATCAGTGTAGTAAGATGCTATAGACTCATTACTTTTCTTCTCTGTGCTATACTGCCTTCCCCATGACACCCTTACATTATGTGTGCTAGTCATAATGTGCCTTGAATCCCCTTCTCCCTCCCTCACCAACCTCCCTCCCTAACCTCTTACCTTTGGTAACTGCTAGTCCCTTCTTGGAGTCTATGAGTAATTGGTAATTGGTCTGTTCAGATTTTCTGTTTCTTCCTGGGGCAGTCTTGGAAAGCTGTATTTTTCTAGAAAGTAGTCCATTTCTTCTAGTTTATCCACTTTGTTAGCATTTAATTTTTAATGATATTCTCTTATAATTCTTTGTATTTCTGTGGTGTCCGTAGTGATTTTTCCTTTCTCATTTCAGATTCTGTTTATGTGTGTACACTCTCTTTTTTTCTTGATAAGTCTGGCTTGGAGTTTATCTGTTGTTTATTTTCTCAATGAACCAGCTCCTGGTTTCATTTATTCTTCCTATTGTTTTATTCTTCTCAATTTTATTAATTTCTTCTCTGATATTTATTATGTCCCTCCTTCTACTGACATTGGGTCTCATTTGTTCTTCTTTTTCTAGTTTCATTAATTGTGAGCTTAGACTGTTCATGTGGGATTGTTCTTCTGTGAGGTAAGCCTGTATTGCTATATACTTTCCTCAGAACTGCCTTTGCTGCATCCCACAGGTTTTGCAGTGTTGTTTTCATTTGTCTCCATATATTGCTTGATCTCTGTTTTTATTTGGTCATTGATCCATTGATTATTTAGAAGCATGTTGTTAAGCCTCCATGTGTTTGTGAGCCTTTTTGTTTTCTTTGTACAATTTATTTCTAGTTTTATACCTTTGTGGTCTGAGAAGTTGGTCAGTACAATTTCAATCTTTTTTAATTTGAGGAGGCTCTTTTTTTGGCCTAGTATGTGGTCTATGCTGGAAAATGTTCTATGTGCACTTGAGAAGAATGTGGATCCTGCTGCCTTTGGGTGGAGTGTTCTGTAGATGTCTGTTAGGTCCATTTGTTCTAATGTGTTGTTCATTGCCTCTGTCTCCTTTTATTTTCTGTCTGGTTGGTCTGTCCTTTGGAGTGAGTGGTGTGTTAAAGTCTTCTAAAATGAATGCATTGCATTCTATTTCCCACTTTGATTTTGATAATATTTGTTTCACATATTTAAGTGTTTCTATATTGGGTGCATAGATATTTATCATGGCTATATCCTCTTGTTGGACTGACCCCTTTTTCATTATGTAATGTTCTTGTTTGTCTCTTGTCACTTTCTTTGTTTTGAAGTCTATTTTGTCTGATACAAGTTCTGCAACTCCTGATTTTTTCTCCCTATTATTTGCATAAAACATCTTTTTCCACCCCTTCAATTTTAGTCTGTGTATGTCTTTGGGTTTGAAGTGTGTCTCTTGTAGGCAGAATATAGATGGATCTTGTTTTTTTATCCATTCTGTAACTTTATGTCTTTTGATTGGTGCATTCAGTCCATTTTCATTTAGGGTGAATATCAATAATTATGTACTTATTGCCATTTCAGGCTTTAGACTTGTGGTTACCAAAGGTTCAAGGAAACCTTCTTTACTATATAACAGTCCAACTTAACTCCCTTATTATTCTAGTTCAAACAAAATCTGAAATTTCTGTTTTTTTCCTTCCTCCTCCAGTCTTTATATATTAGGTGTCATATTTTGTACTCTTTGTATATCTGGTGACTGACTTTTTGGGTAGTTGATTTATTTTTGCATTTGCTTTGTAATTAATTGGTCTACTTTATTTTGTGTATTTTTATTTTCTCTGTTGTTGACAGCTATTTATCCTAGGAGCACCTCCATCTAAAGCAGTCCTTTAAAAATACACTTTAGAGATGGTTTGTGGGAGGTGAATTCCCTCAACTTTTGCTTCTCTGGAAATTGCTTAATCCTTGCTTCAAATTTAAATGATAATCTTGCTGGGTAGGGTATTCTTGGTTGGAGGCCCTTCTGTTATCATTGCATTAAATATATCATGCCACTCCCTTCTGACCTGCAAGGTGTCTGCTGAGAAGTATAATGATAGCCTGATGGGCTTTGTATGTGATCTTTTTTTCTCTCTCCAGCTGCTTTTAATACTCTGTCCTTGTCCTTGATCTTTGCCATTTTAATTACTTATGTCTTGGTGTTATATTCCTAGGGTCCCTTGTGTTGGGAGATCTCTGAACGTCCATGACCTGAGAGACTATTTCCTTTCCCAGTTTGGGGAGGTTTTCAGCAATTATTCCCTCTAAGAGACTTTCTATCCTTTTTCCCTTTCTTCTTCTGGCACCCCTATAATGCAAATATTGTTCCATTTGGACAATAATTGTTCCATTTGAAACAATAATAACAGAACTGTTATTATTGTTTCATTCCTAGAGATCCTTTCTTCTCTCTGTGCCTCAGCTTCTTTGTATTCTGTTCTCTAATTTCTATGTATTTACAGTATCCTCTGCCTCTTCTAATCTGCTTTTAAATCTCTTCATTGTATGTTTCATTTCGGATAATGTATTTTTCAAAGTTTCTATCCCTAAGATCTTGAATGTTTTTCTGTAGCTCTGTGAGCATGTTTATAATTTTTATTTTAAGTGTTTATCAAGAAGAATGGTGATTTCAGTTTTACTTGCCCTCTTTCTGGTGTTGAGAGATTCTGGTTTGTACAATATTCTTTTGCCATTTCATATTTCTAATGATTATTATGGAATAATAACTTTGTGTAGGCAGTGCTCTCTGCTGCCCAGAAGCTCTACTCTTTAGAGCTTCCCAGCACCTGGGATGCAGGCACCTGCTGCTGGCACCTGCTGGGGGGAAAGGACTCTTTCCTACTTCCTGTCTGTTTTGCCCACCTTCACTGCCAGAGCTGGTGGCCTGAGCGTGCAGTGAGGAACCTCTGCATTACATCCCAGTAGCTGCTGTAGGTGGGGTCACCCTCCACCTGGCCTGGTGATGGCATGGGCAGCAGGTGAGAAGTCCAGTGCTTGCCAGTAGGAAGGAGCAGCAGGCTATGTATTGCAGTGGGGGGCTGTGGTGCTGCATTATCATCCAGGGGATGGAGTGTCTAAAGCCCCTGAAAGTTCCCAACCTGCTGGGATGAGTGTATCAGGATGATTTTGTCCACCTGTCCTTTCTCCTGAGTGGCAAGCTCTGTATTATCCTTGTTCCTACAACTGTCTTGCTGTTTGGAAGTCTTTCAAAGTGGCTGCCTTTCTTTTGTCCCAGACTGGCCAGTTGTGGGTACCTGTTCTCCTCAAGTAGCTGGAATCTCAGTCTCTGTGAGTATTCCACCTGTCTTTGCTTTCCAACCCTTCTAATCTCCAGAGCATCATGTAATGTGGGTTCGTGCTTCTGAAGCAGATATCCAGGGTTAGGTGTTTAGCAGTCCTGGGTTTCTACTCCCTCCCTGCTCCATTTCTCTTCCTTCCCCACTATTAGCTGGGGGTGGAGGAGGAATTGGGTCCCACCAGATTGCAGCTTTGCTACTTTACTCTTTTCTGTGAGGTATTCTGTTTTACCCAGATGTAGGCACTCTGTAGCAATCTTCAGGCTGCTCTTTCAGGATTAGTTGTATTTGTTGTATTTTCATGTTATATGTGGTTTGGGGAAGAGGTTTCTGTCTCACTTATTACACCGCCATCTTTTTCCCTTTAGGTTGTTTTTTTCATAATTCCAAATAATGCTGTAATGAATAATTTTGTATCCAAAATTTTGCAAACATATATACATATTTCTAGGACAAATTCCTTAAACTAGAAGCACCTAAGCATAGGTTACATGTATTTTAAATTTTAATAGATATATGCAAAGTTATTGCTAGTTTAATTTTGAAGTCACTGGTGTTTATTATTGGAAGAAAGCAACCTCCTACTTCTTTGAGTTAGAAAGGATCCCTAACCTCAAAATTTATTGTTATAATAATGGCTAATGCTTATTATCTATTAGTCACTGTTCTCTGTACTTTACATATAGGAAATAATTTATTTATTATCACAACCATATATGCTCTAGATGTAATTATTAATGTATCAATTTTTCTGTTGAGCAAACTATGGCATAATGCTTTAAATGATGTGTCTCAGGCCATTAAGGGCAGTGAGTGGAGGATCTGGGATCTGAACCTGTGTGGTTCAGCCCCAGAGCCTAAGCAGTTAAGCATTCTGCTACACCCATAATCAGCCTGAGCTGTTTCTTTTTCTATTTCTTTCTCTCTGTCACCCTTATTTTTTCTAATTTTCCACTGCTGTCCAGGGAGTGTGGATAGTGCTAAATCTAGGGACCTTTATTTCTTGGCTTCTTCCATCCCTGAGTTATTTCTTATAAGCAGTAATTTTAAATCTCTGTCTAGCTTGGTATTTAAGGAGATAGTGCTTAGGTGAGTGTAATGTAGTGATAGATTACTTACTGATTTTTGACAGGCCCAAAGGTACATGGGCTTTGATAATTGTGGCTTTGGTTTCTGTTTTCATTGTATTTTAATTTCCCCAAATATTTGAGGTAGACAACCATATAATCTGTGAATGTTGTTAATTTGATTTCCTTCCTAATATTACATCTCTTCCTTACTTTTCCTTCATTAGTGTATTGTCTTGAACACCAGAACCTGCTGTAAAATTGTGTTGTTCTTTTTCTTGCTTTAGATTATAAAAGGAATAAATGCCTACAGTAGGTCATATTGCACAAGGAGTTGGTTCATATTCTGGACAGAGATTCATGGTCAGGTTCAAGGATTCTCTTTTTCATCACCTGCTAAGAGTTCTTAACTAGGAATTGATGTTAAATATTATGAAATGACTTTGTGTGGGTCATATATGAAAATTATCACATGTTATATTAATTGTTTTTTATTAGATATGTTCTGGTTGTCTATTACTGTGTAACAAATTGCCCCCAAAGCAATGGATTAAAGCAGTAACTACTACTTATTTTGCTTATGAATCTATGAGTTGACCAGACTCAGCTAGGCAATTCTAGCTTGGGATAACTCACATGTTTGCAGTCAGACAGACACTGGCTGTTCCTCATTCACATGTCTGGTGCCCTGGGTGGGAAGACTCAGACAGCTGGGGCTAGAGCAGCTGGGGCTCTAGGGGCGCCTCTCACTTTCTATGTGGTGTCTCCACATGGGCGCCCAGGGTAACCAGACTTCTGCTTCCAGAGTGAGGGTCCCAAGAGAAACCAGCAGAATCAGCAGGACCTTTTCAAACTTAGCATCAGAAGTCATGGAGCATCATTCCACCATGTTCTATTTGTTGAGGCTATGCAGGTTCAAAGGAAGGAGACCTAGATCCCCTCTCTGGATAGGAGGAGTGTCAAGAAATTTGCAAATGTATTTTAAAACGATTCTACTTTATATATAAGATTATATATGTAGCAAAGTTTACTTTGCCATGACATCTTTTTCTTCCAGTATACAGCTGGACTCAGTTTGCTAATACTTTGAATCTTAGTACAACATGTAATCTATGATTTCTTTTTTATGAATTATGTTTATCTGGTTTTGTTATCAGAGTTGTGCTAGCTTTTTAAGATTTCTAATTATAGAATAGTTCAAATATCAGAAGAATTAAGTTCAGAAAAAAAGTTTAAAAATTTGACCTTAGAGTCTGCTTAGGACTAATTCTTAACTCAGTTTCTTCTATAGTTATTGATCTATTCAGGATATTCACTTTTTATTGAATTATTTTTTTAGTAATTCATGTATTTCTAGGAACTCATTAAATATTGATAGTTTTCAAATTTGCAAGAATGGACTTAAATATTTTTAGATGATTTTTAATTATCTTTTCATATTGTATCTAATTTTTCATTTATATATTTGTTTACTTACATAATTTTGTTTTAGTTTGATTATCCCAAAATGTATGCATTTTGGTATTTTTCCCAAATATAATCTCTTGTCTTTGTTTATATTTTTTCCTACCCATGAATTTTTTCTCATTTTTGATTTGTCATTTTTCTTGATATCCTTTAATTTCTTAAAAATCTCTCTATGTTAATAATTAATTTAGTCATATTCTTCATTTTCAATAGCAGGCACATTTCTGTTTAAAGAATTTACCACCAAATTTGGCATTGGCTTTCTTCCCTGAATTTTGACTGAGCTGGAACTGACTCAGGGAACAGAGGAAGAGACAGGAAGAAGCCCTGAGGACCGGGAAGGGGGTGCCCGTGAGTGTGTGGATGTCACCCAGGTGTGCCTGTGGGATCCCTTTGGCAGCTCTCAGGCCCTGGTCTGCTGGATCCTGGGCTGGGCTCTTGCCAGGCTGGGGTGGTGTGGCTAAGTGATGGAAACTATTAGTAAGGTAAGGAAGTGGTTGAAATAGCTACCAGGCAACCTGTCTTTGACTGGCTTCCTCTAGAAGTCTGCTGCAGGACCCTCAGGGTATAGGGAGGGTGGGATCACAAGGTGGGACCCAGGGGTGAAGGTGGGGAGCATTTCTCTTCTAGCTTTAAGGCAGTTAGCGTCAGGCCAATATACTCACCATAGGGGAGCACCTAGTCACTCTGATACTTGCAAGAAATCCTTGAGTGGCCTTGGGAAAGCAACAGCTCGGCTGCCCTGAGAGGCAAGTCGGAGCCCAAGGGACACATCCAGCATCCACAGGGAGCCAAAGAAGCCTCCAGGCCTGAAACAGAACATTTGTTCAGTGAAAGAGAGGCTGATGTGGGGACGTGAAGCAGAACCTGATTTAGACCATACAAAGACTTAAAAAAGGATCACACTTGAAAAATTCACTCTGAAGTCAGCACTGAGTGCACTCCAGAAAGACTGTCGAGAAGCAATATATTGTTTTTAAGAATATTTAGGATGCAAAGAATAAATACATAAATGAATAAATGAATAAACAAAACTCATGGAAATAGGGCTCTCATGTGGGGAGTTGTGTGAGGGCTGCATTCCTATCTCCCCTCCAACCTTCAAGGACAAACTCTCCAACTTGCAAACACTCCAGTTCAAGTGACAGACTGTTGGATTCAATCCCCTAACTCCATGCCTTAGCTCTGACCTTAAGCAAGTTGCTGAATCTGTCTGTGCCTCCTTTTTTTCATATGTAAGGTAGGGACAACCATAGTACCTATTGCCTAGGAATTTAGGTAAGGTTTAAATGAGTATCTATTTCTTTCTATCATCTATCTATCTATCTATCTATCTATCTATCTATCTATCTATCTATCTATCTATCTATCTATCATCATCATCATCATTATCTATCTATCTATCTATCTATCTATCTATCTATCTATCTATCTATCTATCTATCTATCATCTATCATCTCCCAACATTATCAGGTATGAGACAAAGCATTTTCAATTAATGTTAGTTATTATAATCTTTTTTGCCTGGCTATATATATAGTTACCATATCACTCCAAATCTCTCCTCTGAATGTTCTCATCCATATCCATCATGTCTCATCAACCCTCCCTACACCCATATGGGTGCCCTCACATCCCTCAGACAACCTCACTCAAGACTTAGCTGCCTCAGTTTACCCTGCACAACTTACACCAACCATTTGGGAGCACAGCTCTGCTCTAGTGGTTTCCTTCTTACTTTATGATTCTTCAAATCTAAATTCCTTTGGTTGATACTCAAGGCTTTACTTCATCCTTTACTATGGAGATACACAAACACACACAATGTATATACTTAGACACATGTACACACAAACGCATACATATATATTTATATACTTACACACACATAGAGTTTTGTTTTTGTTTTACATAAATGGGAATCTGCAATGTGTCTGTATGTTTTTATATATTGAGTTAGCTCATTCTTTTTACCAGTGTCTTCCTGGTAAACAAGTTCTTGATTTTGTGAGGCTGTCCACATTGTCTGCATGAAGTCTGTGTTTTGAGGGAGATGGACTCAATCCTCTGCCCCAGGAGGGTGCTTTTCTATTTGTCTATACTAGTCATTTTGGTGGCACTCACTTGATGGAATCCTGTGCAGCCATTAAAAAAGAACCAAGTAAACATAATGTTTCTCATGTAACTGTAGATTAATGATACCAAAAAAAAAAACACAGCTGCTCAATAAATGAAGACATGAGAAAGAAGGGGAAAATACTACTTACACATATGGTTACATTCCAATGCTGATGACTGGCATGGGCAAGAAGACTAATTCTGACCAGTGAGATGTGGGGGTCTCCTGGGAAAGGTTTCTTTGTTCTTAAAAAGAAGTACAAGGAAGAGACAGCCCCTTACCTGTCTCATCTTTGGGCTCTGTCATGTCTGAAGGTGATGCTGGGAGTTGCTGAGGCTGCCCCGTGGTCATGAAGAGGCTTCATGAGGGCCAAGCCAAGACATGAAGTGGCAAATCCAGGGCCACCATGGAACAGGGCTGGGGGCCCATAGGTGGACTGCTGTCTTGTGAGAACTCATTTCCTGGGTTCATTGGGGTTTCCTGCCACTTGCAGTGGTGCATGTCTTAATGGAGGCAACTCCTTTGTCACAGTTCTGGTGTATCTGCATGAGGGTCTGTCCAGGCTGAGAGCAGGCCGGGTGTGCCTGTGCCTCTGATGACACGCACAGTGCATTACCTGCTGCTAAGTGGGAAGGCTTCTTCTCAGACTGGATGGTACATGAGAATAACCTTGTTACCTATTTTGGCAGTTTTTCTGAACTGTCATATGATTTTAGTGGCAGATGCAGAGAAGCTGTATCACGGGCAGCCTTGTGGCCTTGTGTCTGTCATGCCCACCCCCATGTGTCTGCATGAACAAGTACTTCCCAGGTCAGGCCTCCCCACCTCTGAGAAGTCTTTCTGTTCTATTCTCAGAGAGAATGAAACCTCCCTTGGTCGATATTGTTTCCTTCTTTAGCATTCTTCAATTTTTGGATGCACAACATTGTTTATAAGGGTGAACATTGTAATAAACTCATCTCATACACACATCCATTTAATCCCTGTGACAACCAGCCCAGCAGGTTGATTCTTGCCATTTTTGCAGTGGAAGAAATGGAAGCATAGAAAGGTTAAACGACTTTTGCAAAATTGCCCAGCTAGTAAGTAGCAGGAACAGTATTTGAGAACAGGTCTGTCTCCCTCTGAAGCTTTAGTCTTGACCCTCATGCTGCCCACTGTACCGAACAATCCAGCACATGTGTACGTGTGTCCCGTGAGCTTCCAGAAGGCGGGGGCTGTATCTTCCTCATTCTTCATCTCCTGTTCTATTCGTGGTGTTTGGCTCCCAGGAGGCACGTACAGTGGGAATACTGAACTTGAGGATTTATCAGGGCATATTTGGGATCAACACTTGCAGAAGGGAAGGGAAGGAGAAGGAGGAAGGAGGAGGGGAGGGGAGGCAGGGGAGAGAAGAAAGCAGGACTGGGAAAGAGGAGAAGTCCATCTGTGATGTAGTCTCAGTGGGAATCTTAGCTGACCCTACAGGGAGATCTGACGGTGGAATAGGTCTTCAGAGCTGTCCCCACCGGGGGGAGAGAGAGTGGAGCCACCGTGCATATCATTATTGGATATAGGCCACTCTGGGAAGGGGGCGTGAGCTGGACGAGGAGCCTTCCTTCAGCTGCGTCCCTCTCTGAGGACAACAGCCAAGGGCATTTGGTGGCAGTAGGCCTAGCTGTTGGGAGAGTGAGTCCTTCATTCCTGGCAGGATCTGGTGGTGCCTCATGGCCTCTCCCACACTCCTACATAGTCTTCAGAACAGCCTCCCCTGCAGATGCCATTACACCTGGCATGTCTGAGCTGCTGTATGTCTCTCTCAGATGGAGATCTCGACTAGATACAGCAGGGACATACATGTGTTCTGGACCCAGCATCCAGGAGGGTGGGGCTCAAACAGTAGAAGCCCTTAAGACCCCGTTTGCTTGGGGTTTGCGTGTCTGATTTGGGTGCTTCCTGGCTGACAGCTCTCTCCTCCCCAAGAGACTATCTTTATGGCCATGGGGGTTGTTGGGAGGCTTGACTAGAATATCAAGCTCCCCAGAGTCTCATGAACTGGAGCACGGCCTCACTCTCTGGCCCCAACAAGCCTGCACACACCCAAGGCCATCCTCCATCTCAAACAGGAAGGGCCCTTCCTCCTTTTCCAGGGCAGCTGTTGGTGACCATGGAGCATGGTGACTTGAACTTAGCAACAGCCTGGCCTCTCACTGCAAGAGGAGTGCTAAAACTACCTCTCCCTGGAGAGCCTCAGCTGTGGGCTTGGGAAGGTACCACACACCACATAGGTGGGCTCTGGCCATGTGATGAAGGCATCTACAGGCGGAGGCAGGACTGGGGGCTAGAAGTATTGAATGGGTCCACTCTTCTTGAAATGCCTTCTCTACCTTTTGCTCACAAATTTGTGTCACTCTAAGAAGACATGCCCAGATTCTGTTACTCCCATCCAGAAGAGGACCACTAGTCAAACCAGGCCATAGGGGGGTGGGAGGGGGGTGAGGCTAGCAGTCACATTTTAAGGGGGCAGGCCAAATCCTTCTCTTGTCAAGTTGTGGGGTCAGATGGACCTGGCTGGGAGCCAAGGGCTAGTTACAAAAGCAAGAAGAACACTTAAGAGAAATCCAAGCCACAGTCCCTGAGGGCGTCCAGGAGTCATGAGGTAGCCAATTCAGTTTCTGACGGCTGTAACACAAGGACCCAAAAGGAACCAGATCAGTGTGGGAAGGGGTTAGACTCAAGGCAGGTGGGACAGGAACAGCGTGTCCAGCACTATAGGCTGGTCTCAGCTCTCCCAGGAGGCCCATCCACAGTGCCAGCGGCAATGGTGTCATTGGTCTGCAGTGGGACAGTCCCGAGGACAGGCAGTGGCATCCTGTGCCTTGAAAGTGAAGTGCATGGTTACTTCCTCATCAATCAAGAAACATTAAGCCAAGTGACTGCTCTGTGCAGTTATTACTGCAGATTCAAAGCTAAGACTCAAATGTACTCTGCTATCAATCTAAGAACAGGCAGGGTAAACATACAAGTTTATTTCTTTGAGCAAGTCTACAGAATATTTTCATTATAGACAATTTCAAACATACCCAGAAGTAGAGTAAAAAAATAAATAATTGAGTGAACCTGTACATACACATTCTCCTATTTTTAATAGTTATCATCATAATGCCAAAAGGTGTTACCTGTCTACCCCTACATAATGTTCCCTCACGCATACCTTGTATTCATGTCATTTCATCTCTAAATAGTCTAGTGTATATCTAAATGACAGTGACTAAGAAACATTACCACAGTACCAATAAATAACAATTCCTCAGTATCATCAAGTTTATAGTTAGTGTTCAAATTTCCCTGACTGTTCTATAAATATGTGTGTTTATTGACCAGTTGTTTGAATCAGTATAGAAACAAGATGAAACGGGTGTATTTGCTGCATGCAGGGCACTGCAGTAGAGGTGAGGACATGTGTGGTGGAGGCCATCAGGAGGTGCTCCCTGGACATACCTCCAGGGATGGGGTTTTGCAGAGATTGTGGGCATGGTCTTCGAAATTCCAGCTGTGTGACCTGAGCAAGTGGATCTCTCCAAGTCTTAGCCCTCATTTGCATAAGTCACAAGGTTGCTGTAAATATTAAATGAAATAATTCATGTATGGTACTTAGCACATAGGCTAGTCTTTAGTAGGTGCTCAATAAATTCAGGATATAATTACTGTAAACAAAGCAAAGAAGGCAATGTTTAATTTAGATCTGGAAGCATGTATCCTTCTGAAAAGTAAAAACTGGGTCATGTGTATTTTCAGGCAGAGACAATAAACAACTTTATCTAAAGGGAAGAATTGGAAATCTATTTGACAAATGGTGAGAAGGTCCATGAGTTGGAGGTGCAGGAGATGGGACTGGAGATGTAGGTTGTGGTCAGACCATACATCAAGGGTGTTAAGTATACAGCTAAAGAGCTGGGGCTTACTTTTGTAGTCATGGGGGTAGGTGGGGATGGAAGGGGGCAGAAGCTTGTGGGGAAGCCATGGCATTGACTCCTCTCATAGCAGGGTGGAGGGCAGGCCCTGAAGGAGGGAGGACAGGCATGAAGTTGCAGCAAGAGCTCTGGAAGGAGACAATGATGCCCTGAAGCAATCAGTAGACCTGGAGATGGAGAAGAAGCACTGCTGAAGCAGTGTGGACAGGATTAAGTGAAAGGTCAAGTGTTGGCAGGGAAGGAGAAGGGGAATTTAAGAACCACTCCAGAATCTCTGGCTCAGCTACCAGCTAGGAGAGGATGACACTGACTGAGATTACAAACACAGGAGTCTGAGCAAGCTTCAGCGATGGGGATACCGAATGCTGCTTGGGGGTGTGTGCAGTAAGACCCTACTGCAGGACTCCCAGGTCAGACTCTGTTCTTCTACATCTTCAAATGCCTAAGGAATCACTTAGGAGGGAAACAGAAGGAATGAAGCCTGTACGTGGTATTTCTCCCCTGTCTACTCCAGACCCTGCTAGGGAATCTGACAGCCGAGAGGATTTTTGCACTGAGAGGATTCCAGGAGGGACTGATGGCCTTTTGAAAGGCCACGTCATAAATGCAGTGTTAATGGCAAGTGAATAAAATCCAGAGTGATTTACTTAAAATGTATCTGGTCAGTAAACAATGTGGCTGTGAATGAGACAAAGGGCACTATGATCTACAAAGGTCTAGTTCTTGAATGTCCACACCCTTCGAGATCCAGTGACCCTGACTGAGCAGCCCATCATTTTATCTCATATTCCTACATTTTCCCTTTTTTCATCTCAGACCAAAGTGTCCTAAAATGAGGAAAAATATTTTGCTTGGGATATTGAGTGATTTTTTTAAAGCAACTATACAAAAGTAAAATGGTATTTTAGGAAGACAGGGAGCTTTCAGTCCCTGAAGACTGGTTGGTCATTTAAGTAGGGATATTTATAAAGGGAGTTGACATTTTGAGTTGGTGCTGGGAAGGATTAGATGACTGTAGAAGATGCTCTTTGTTGTGAAACCAACATTTGTTTTTCCCTTCCTGCTTGGTGTAGGACCCTTATTTTGTTCTCCTGTTGGCCCACCTATCAGAATTGGTTTAGGGATTGATTTAAAAAGTGAGTTCAAATTCCTCAACATGCCTCCCACTGAGTTGTGGGGTTTATGTCCCCTCCCCTTTTATCTGGGGAATTGTGACACATCAACCAGTAGAATGTGAAGGTAGTGACACTATGTGACTTTTAAGGTTAGGTCATGAAAGACCATGTAGTATCCATTTAATTTTATCCATTTAATGTAGCTCCCTCTTGGCATTCTTCCCCATGCAGTGAGGAAGCTCAAGCCTCCTGGAGAGGATACATGTGGGTATGCTGGGCAACACTCCCAGCTGAATCCAAGCTTTGAGTTTTCCCAGCCCAGGTGTCAGACGTGGGTGTGAAGAAGTTTCCCAGTGAGCCTCAGCATTTCAAAGCATCTCCAGCCAATACAGTCTTCCAAGCTGACATGCCATATATCATAGAACAGTGACCTGTTCCTGATAGAAGAATCTGAGAGTAAAACAAAATGATGGTTTTTCTATGTCACTATGTTTTGGAATGGTTGATTTTATAGAACATCATGATTAAATTAGAGCGGTATGTGACCAGTTCTGAGCAGGGGTACTTAAGTCACACTTCATTGGGGAGCTTGTGGGAAAGATTTTCTTCCTTGATAAGAAGAGGGAATGGTTTGAAGAAAAATGCCCCTTTCTTCCCACATTTCATGATGTTGAGAGAACTTGATGTTTGAAAAGACTACAGCCTTCCTGTGACCATGAGGACAAAGTCGACAGAGTGGTAGAGAAGCCTTTTATGGCCCTGGCAGTGTTTAGCTGGGGACTTCTTTCTTCAGGATTTTTCATAATGTATAAGAGTAAATATCCTCTCTGTTTAAGCCATTTGTATTTAGGTTTTCTATTACTCACTGGCTGAGTTAATGACCTTTAACGACCTTTCCAATTCAGAACTCTGGTTCTACTGCATTGTTGCTCTCTTCTCCGCTTTTATCCCCAAATGCTGTTCTGTCCCAGTTTTATTAGAATTCTTCACACTCTTCAAGGGTTACAAACTTTGTGAAGACTTCTGTAATCATCTCCCATGTTCATTTATCATGCACCCCACTACCCAAATCATGTAGCTGCCTATATGCAGTTTTTCTCTCCTACTGATATCTATACAACACTGAATCATCCAATGTGTTATGTTTCTCCATTTATTAAAATCTCTCTATTACCAGAGAGTTCCAGCAACAGATTTGAGCAGGCAGAAAAAAAGATTCAGCAAATGTGAATATAGGTAAATTAAGATTATACCATTCTGTGGATCAGAAAGAATAGAGAATGAAAGAAAATGAACAGATCCTCATGGGTCACCATAAATTATACCAATATTCATGCAGTGGGAGTCCTGGAAGGAGAGATGAGAGAGAAAAAGGCAGACAAATATATGTATAATGGCAAAAACTCTCCAGATTGATAAAAAAAACATCAGTCTGCATGTACAAATAGTTCAACAGTCTCCAAGTTAAACACCAAGAGATCCAAACCTAAACACACAAAATCAAATTGTCAAAAGTCAAAGGTAAGTCAATAAGGTGGCCAGACCAAGATCAATATATGAAACTCAATAGTATTCTATTCAATAGGATTCTATGAACAATTTGAAAATTAAATAAGGAAAATAATTTTATTTATAATAACAGAAAAAATACTTAGTACATACTTTATACTAAGAATACTTAGGGATACATTTAACAGAAGAAGGGTGAGACTTATACACTGAAAACCTCAAAATATTGTTGAAAGTAATTAAAGTAGGTCAAAAGAAGAGGAAAGACATTTTACATTCATGGATAAGAATAGTGTTGAACATTCTGAATTCATGGCTGAACAGTGTTAAGAAGGAATACTCCCAAATTGAACTGTAGATTGGCCTTTGATATCTACTGAAATTCTAGCTGACTTCTTTTTGGTTGTAGAAATTGACAAAGTTCACTCTAAAATTCATGTAGAAATGCAAGGAACTCAGAATAGCTAAAATAATCTTGAAGAAAAGGACACAGTTGGAGTACTCAAAATTCCTGATTTTCCAGCTTTTCTAAAAAGCTGTAGTAATCAAGACAATGTAGTACTGACATGGGAGAGATAGATATGCAGATCAGTGGAATAGAATTGAGAGTCCAGAAATAAATCCTTACATTTATGTTCAACAAACATGCCAAGATAATTCAACAGGGGTGGGAGGTATACTAGTCTTGATACACACATTGAAAAGAATGAAGTTGAGTCCCTGTATCACAGCCATACACACAACAACTCAAAATGGATCATAAACTTAAATATAAAGGCTAAAAGTACAAAGCTCTTATATGAAAACATAGGATGTTTGTGAGCTGGAATTAGGCAATGGATTAACCTGGATTATCTGAGTGAAAGATGCCAGTCACAACTGACCACATCACATCTTGTATGAATCCGTTTATATGAAATGCTCAGAACAGGCAAATCTATAAAGATAGAAAGAGATCACTGTTTGCTTGGGCTTGGAGCCAGGGGTGGGGTGGGGCAGGAATGGGGTGTGACTGCCAATGGGTGTGGGATTTCCTTTTTGGATGACTTTGTTCTTTGGCTCTTTGTTCTAAAATTAGATTGTGGTGATGGGTATACAACTCTGTGAAAATACGGAAAACTATAGAATTCTACACTTTAGAATAGGTAAATTTTATGATATATGAGCTAGATTTCAGTTAAAAAAAACCCAAAATGTTCTTTTTGGTTTTTACAAGCATTTAATGAGGTTTCTAACCTGTGATATTTTCCTAGAAAACTTGCTTTTCATTTATACCTTTCCCCAATTTTTCCCCTTTCAATTGTTTTTTATTCTTTTAAAATCTTATTTTGAAATATTTTGGATATTCACAGAGTAACATAAAGCACTACAATGAATAGCTGTGTGGGTATTGGCCTGCTTAAGCAATCAAACATTATTAATTTGATTGGAGACACCTGTGTGTTTTTTTTCTCTGTCAAAGTTTCTGTCCTTCAGAATATTTAGGTTTAGTTTAAACTGTATTTTTCTCCACCCTCCTCAAATTTTAGCTGAATACCCCTCAGCTGACTTGTTAGGTCTCAGAGAATCTTCCTAAAGCATCAGGTGCCGCTTGTTTGAGCATTTTAATTCAGGTCTGTTGGAGGCATCACTGAAAGGACATGACTTCAGGTCAACCTGTGAGCTGGACCTGGGCAAAAGGAGGCTCTTTACCCCCTGCCCTGTTCTTGGAATGTGCTTTCTGCTCACCGTCCCCAAGTGGGAGCTTTTTCAAGGATGTAACCTGGAGAGAGTAAAGAGTGTTTGAGACCATCCAGACTGTGTTTGTGACTGAACCCCATTAAGTCCTCTGTATAAAAACTTTGAAAGTCCTGGAGAACAGGTTCGGGGATCTGCATTTCTCATGGCTGCCCAAGACAAGCCTTGTAAGTAAGTTCTCTTGCTTTTTAAACATGCCACCTGCCAATCCGGCATGGCCTGCCTTTTTCTCCAGTCTCCTTGCCCTCCGTGTATGGCTGCCGGTCTGCGAACCAAGGTTTCTTGGAAATGGAATCTGGTCCGTTGTGTTGAGGCAGGTGTGTGTGGGTGAGCCATCTCTGTGATGGAGAGCCATTGAGGGGCCCCGCAGCTGCAGAGGCTCAGCGCCCTTCAGGTCCTGGCTGGCCTGCTGCAGCCTCTGGTCCCAGACATGCCCTTACCCTCCCTGGTTGCGTCCCTCGGGGGGCTTATCAGACACTGCATTTGACCCCTCCTTTCTCCTGTCCAGCCGGGGCAGCCTGTGTCAGGTTCTTCCCTGGCTAAGTTCCATAGGGGCTCCTTGTCTTGCTCACTGTTGTATTCCCCCAGCTCCTAGAAGACTGCTTGACACACAGTCTCTGGTCCATAGTAAGTCATCTGTCCCCTGTGGCAAACCGCTTTCAATCTGATTCTCAATTCCTAATCAACACTGTTTGATAGTGTTAAGATCGATCGTTATTATTGTTACTGTTGTTGCTGTTGTTATTATTAGATGTTGGGATCTTCAGGAAGTGTCCAGCTTTGGGTCTGGGCTTAATGTTATATTTGGAAAGGGTGGAATTTCTTGAAATGACTATAAATGATAGTTGCATCTGTTTGTTGCCAAGAGCAGAGATTCCTATGTTGTGCCATTTCAGTCCATTTGAACTGAGAATCTGAGATCCTCTCTAGTGTCATCTCAGAACTTCTACTCTCTCCATACTTAGAGAAAACCAAGTGGAAGGTCATCCTGGCTAGGGTCTGGTGGGACTGAACTGAAGCCTGGGGACATTCTTAGAGTGCCAAACCCTGGGGCGGGCAGTGTCCTCCCGGGATGGCAGGGGCCTGAGTGTTCCTCTGGTTGTGGCCTTTGCCATGACAGGTTCAGGCCTCAGGAGCAGGGAGCTGGAGCTGATGGGGCTGGCTTTTAGGAATGGCTGTTTTTGTGCAAAGCGGGGTTAATAAAAGAATTTCTAGGGGAGGGAGGGAGAGAGAGAGTGCAGATTGAGTTTGTGAACAAGTTATCTGATGACTGGCTTTGAAGGACACGGCTTAAGCTTGCCATGAAAGAGGAGGAGGCTGGGAGAACAAGGCCTGGGGCTGGCAGAGGCTCACTGCTCCAGGGGAGAAGAGCAGGAGAGTGAGGAGGTCAGGAAGAGGCCCTGAACCAAGGCCCTGTGGGACTTGACAAGGCATTTCTGGGGGATGGGAAGACCTCTCTGACATAATGGATGCAAAGGAGAGAGGAGGCAGGACAGGAAACTTGGGGCCAGGGTGGGGAGGACCTTGCATGCCATGTGAAGGAGTTTGCCATTCGTGTTTAGATACTATGTCTGTTTTCTCATGCTTCCTCTGAGTCACGCCAGTGTTCCAGCCAAGGTGACTTCCAGCCTCAGAAGGCCTGGTGAGGAGCCTACATGTCATCTTGAGTCTTAGATTCAAGTCCCATTACCACCATCTTCCCTATAAGACAGTGGCCTTGAAGTTCTGGGCTCTTCCTTGAGGGCGGCGAGGAACTGCAGACAAGTGTATATTTGGATGTCTGGCTGACCTTGACTGTAATCCTTCCTCTGCCCCACATTAGCTGCATGACTGTGAGCAAGGGACTTCATTGCTCCAGCCTCAGTTTTCTCCTCTTTAAAATGGAGAATTTAGCCTCTGTCTGACACCTATAATCACTGGATCTGTGTATGTGAGTATGCCTGGCAAACAGAAGCTCCTTCCCTCTCTGCACACCCTTTGGGCTCCCAAAGTGCTGTTTGGTGTGAAATCAACAGCTAACTGACCTTGAACTCTGCATTCATGTGCTATTTCTTGCTGTGCTGCCCAGGGGCCCAGTAGTAAGAAGGCAAGGCTCAAACAGGGAAATCATCTAGAAACTGAATCCACAGAGGGAAAATGATACAAATATCTTAGTGCCATATATGCAATATAAATTCATAAGGTATATTGCGCATTTTAGAAATGTATTGCCAACTGTATATTCTAAATGTCACATAATGGGCTCAGTTTTCTGATATCTCAAATATATCTTCCAGGCTGTCAAGTATATTTTAAAAATGAGTATCTTTTTAATGGACCATGGTGGGTAACCTCAGCAGAATAGGATGAAACTCATAATTTCTCTTAGTACTCAGTGACTTGTACATCCAGAGGTGGTCAGGGAGAGTGGGGGAAGACAGTTCTTTTCAGTGTGGGGCTTAGAAGGGATTAGGGAGGTGAGGTGCCTGATGAGCATCGTGCGAATGGCTTGGATGAGAGATGACAACTATGCTGAAGTGGGGAGAGAGGGGGAGGATGAGGAGCCTCTACTGAGCTAGATGAATAGCTCAGGCAGTGAAATGCTGGCCAGCATGAGCCTGAAATGCTGCTTAAAACTCTGGCTCCATGGAACCTTCTAGGAGGGAAGGGAAAGGATTTGTTACCACTGCTATAGGGTTGGGAAGGGAAGACAGGGGACGGGTGTGAAGCTATGTGGGGCACCAGCTGTAGGACAGACACTTGATCTAGGTTATCTTATTTAATCCCCTAGGATCCTTGGTGGGGTAGGGTGGGGACATTTTCATTTCTATTTTGCTGACAAAGAAACAGGCTCACAGCTCAGTAATGTGTTCAAGGTTGCACTGCTTGGGCCTAGAATTCAGGTCTATGTGAGTCCAAATCCCACTTCACTGTAGAGCGTGACAAGGTTGACCCCTTTGTATTTGTTGAGGGCTGGCCTTTGGCTTGCCACTCTGAATTTTCTCCTGGAGCCAGTGGCTAAATGATCTTGAAGAGCTCCTGCCCCTGCCAGTCATTAGCTGTCAGCCTCTGCACCAGCAGAAGCAGTTTAGCCAGAGCAGGTTTCCCTGAACACACCCGAGCGACGTGGAGACCTGTCCTCAGGTCCTTTCCCACCCACACACACAGAACTGTCTACTGAAGGCGAAGTGGGAGGGGGCAGAAGACAGGCGGCCTGCACCCAGGCCTGCTGAGGGGGCTCTGCCTGGCTACATCCCAAATGGACAGTGGGATGGCCCTCCTGGTGAGAGGCTCAGCAGCTCCTTTGGCCTGGGAAGGTGGAAACTACAGAGGTATTGCAGTGTCTTGAGCTCTGTGATGCTCTCACGTGAGGGCCTGGCGGGGCTGGGGACAGGGCAGTGTCCAGAGCCTTCCCTCAGGGAGAAGCCTGGGGAGTCTGAGGAAGGTCAGCAGGGAAGTGGCATCACCTGATTAATGGGAGTTGAAGTTCAGGACCAGGAGAAAGAAAGGTGGGCAAAGACGAGTGGGTGGATGAATTCTGGAGCTGAGAGTTGAAGTCCTGCTCTGCTGGTACTCAGTGTGCTTTCACTGGGGGAGATGGGAGCTTATTCACGTGGAGTGGGGGAGGACAGGATGGGCCCTGTCCAGGCTACTCTGGGCCACTGGGGTCCCTGTGTGCACAGGTCCCACAAACCATAGTCCCAGGTGGATCCTTAGAGGGGAGGACCTAGCGTTCACAGGCCTGTTTCCTCAGTGACTCTCTAGCCATGAAACCCAGTCCCTTCCATCTTCTGCCTATAGGCAGACAGGCTCTTGGGACAATTCATGGTCCCTTGAGGCACATCCCTGGATCCCATTTGGTGTGTTGCTAGCCATGTTCCCATTCCCAGGCCCCCCGCCGCCTAGGGAATGGGCTAGGGAATCCTGTCTTCTGAGGCCTCCAAACTTCCCTTGGACACAGGCCCCTCAGTGTTGTGGTCCTGCTCACAGTCTTTTCTTCCCTGACTGGACCCGGCTCTGAGCTCCAGAAGCCTCTGGGACACACTTTCCCTAGCCTCTCTGGCCAGCTCTGGCCTCCAGCGCCTCTCCCACAGCCACCCTCCAGGCCAGGCCATAACGTGAGGGCTCGTGTTCAGGCTGTCAGCGGGGGCTGATGTGCTGGTTGTTCATGTTGAGGTCTGTTCAGAATGGTCCCTGCCTATCCTGTACCACACAGGCACTATTTTAAATATCAACTTCATGTAACACTGCTGTTCTACACTGATGCTTTTGGTCTTGATCTTGCCGTGCCTGGATATGTCCTGAAATAAGACCATTCATCTCCCCTTCAGGGACAGGATGGCACCCCACTTATAGTAATTGTACCTATAGACATTTACTGAGTGCTCCTGAGTGCCCAGCATTCTTCTCTAGGCACTTATTTAAGCCTCAGAACAACTCTCTGAGGTAGACTACAGTGATCCCATTTTACAGCCTAGAAAGCTGCTCAAGATAGAGGCAATCTATGCAAACCCTGGTAAGCTCACTTCAAAGCCAATATTTTCCAATTGCTCCATAACGCTGCACATCAGTCCCCATGAGAGCAGGGCCATGGGCTAGAACACCTAGCATTCCTAGAGTGTGGATGGAAATCTAGATCCAGAGAAGCCCTTCTAAGGCAAAGAACTGAGAAGTCGAACACAAGTTTTGGAGAGAGAGACATGTTTTGGCATCCCCAGCCTTGTATCTGGTCAAGTTGCTATACTCTGAGCCTCAGGTTACCAGTCTGTAAAACAGACTTAATAGCTGTTACTCTGCAGGGTTGTATGTGTATGGTTTAATGACATAAACCCTAAGCATGGCACCTTGGATGTTATCATGAGAATCCAACAGGCCATATTCTAGGGTGCATGTGAAACTTCTTTGGTGAGACAAATCTCTGTAACAAGTCTCTGGCCCAGGCTGCTATTGCTTCTGCTTATGGCAACCCTGGGCAAAAGCCCCAGAATTGTCTCCCCTTGTTAATCGTAACAATTACCCCATGGCTGATGGAGGACTCAGGAAAGCATCATGACAGAGAGCTTCTTCTATATGGTCCCTTGGACAAAACTCTGGCTTCCTACAGCAGCTTCTGCCTGTCGCAGCCAGCTGGACGACCAGCCAAGTGTTGGGGGATAAGGAGGAAGCTGCAGGCCTGGTCCTAAGGGGTTCTTCAGGCAGGGGAGACGCAGCACCATATAGTTTGTGGGAGGTGGCTACATGAATAGCCCCCAGGAAATTATACTTTCCTGAGTTCACACCCTTGTGTGAATCCCTTGCATGTCGATTCTGGGCCAGGTCATCACTTTGCGTTGCCCATTGAGACACCAACAGATGTGACATGAGCGTGGTCTAGATCAGTACTTGTAGAGTGGGGTTTACCCCCTTGGAACTGGCTTGTAAAGAAAGCCAAGCCAGCCATGTGGGGGGAGAACTACATGCCCAGCAGCCCAGACCACACTTGCCAGACACATGAGCAAGGCCATCAGATGCACACAGCACCCAGCTGGCCTGCTGGGACAACCAAGCATGGTGCTTCTCCCCAGACTTAAAGAAGTACTGGGGCTTCCCTCATGTGCCCCACAAGGGTCTGGCTATTGAATATGCATTCTCCCCTTATTATCTTCTAAATAGAGGAGTCCTTCTAATCTACTTTTTGTTGGGTGTTTCTGCCATGACTCGTCTGCACATGGCAGAGCATGCTTTGCAAACCAGCCACATGACAGACCATGCAGGAGCTGGCTACACTGGATGTGCTATTCTTAAAGTGTCACCAGCATGGTCCCATACACCCTCCATCTCCTGCCCCTCATGTTCCAGCACACACAGAAATTATTCCCACTTCTTTACTCAGAGTGAGTTCTGTGCATTTACACATACTTTTTAAAGTACACATGCCAGGTCCTGCCCAGCACTGCAGCAAGCAGCTCATTTTCTGTGTGTGTCAAAGATAGTACTTGCACTTGAAATTAGGTTGTCTGTTCCTTCCTGTCTGTAGAGGCAGATCCATTAAGAAAGCACAGGGTGGCTGATGCGCCTCACTGCAAAGGGTGTTAAATACTCATACCATGGCTCCGCCAAGTAGCAGGGATAAATATGGCAGGCATGAAATGGGTCTAAATTGCTTTTGATGGCTCTATTCAATAATGTTGGTCTTTTTCTTATAGTGCTGTATAACAATAGTCATTTTCAAAATGGGGTGCTGCAGTTGTTTTTAAGGAGGAATTGACAATTTTGACCTACAGAGTAGTAATTTGCAAAATGTTCTTTCTTTAAGCCATTCACGGGGAAATGTAGGAAGCCAACTGCTGGACTTCAGGCAAAACGGCTGTAACTAATGATAGCCCTAAGAGGGGAGAGAGTGGTGTGGTGGTGATGTCCCCGCGTCAGAGCTGAAGCTGGGCTGAGGCAGAAACACAAGTTTCATTACAGACAATTGGGTTCAGAAGTCCCTGAATAAACCTTTTTTACTTCACTTTGCTGGCACATTTTACCTTATTGGCTCTGCACTTTGCAGCTCCAAGATGGGATTCGACCCAAGAAAGTAACTGCCTTAGACAAAGGGACAATGGCTTCTAGAACCACTTACCAGAGGTACCTTTTAAGTGTTCTGAATCCATCAGGATATCTGCTGTGTACTTAGATATTTTACAAAAACTTGTAAGAAATAGTCCAAGAATTCTGCCTGGATTTGATTGCACTTAAAAATTCTAGGTGCAAATGAGCTGTTCTTTACCCTCTGATGCTTGTTTATACAGGTCCCTAAGTTGTGTCTGTATGTATATTTTCATTTTTAGAGGCATTTCTACCCTGTTTTCTCTGTTCCTTGGAGGGACAGTAATTCCAGAGTTTGCCAGCCTTTGCATGCCTGTCCGTGAAGACAGGCTGTTATGGCCCTGACTTTGTTGGAGAATCCAGGGAGTTGGGGAGACAGTGTTCTAGGGCCCAAAGCAGAGGTGGCTTTTTAAGACATGGCCCTTTTTTTTTTTTGAGAGGGCATCTCTCATATTTATTGATCAAATGGTTGTTAACAATAATAAAATTCTGTATAGGGCACACAATGCACAATCATTAATCAACCCCAAGCCTAATTCTCAACAGTCTCCATTCTTCTGAAGCATAACGAACAAGTTCTTACATGGTGAACAAGTTCTTACATAGTGTATAAGTTCTTACATGGTGAACAGTGCAAGGGCAGTCAATCACGGAAGCTTTCGGTTTTGATCACGCATCATGAACTATAAACAATCAAGTCAGATATGATTATTCATTTGATTTTTATACTTGATTTATATGTGAATCTCACATTTCTCCCTTATTTTTATTTATTTATTTTCTTAAATAAAATGCTGAAGTGGTAGGTGGATGCAAGATGGTAGAAAACATATTTTAGTGCTGTAAGAGGGCAATTGTAGATGATCAGGTCTGTGCCTATAGACTAAGTATTAATCCGAGCTAGACAAGGGCAACAAAACATCCACGGATCCAGAAGATTTCTCTCAAAACAGGAGGGGTGAGGTTCTAAGCCTTACCTCTGTTGATCCCCAATTTCTCACCTGATGGCCCCTCCCCCCCCCAAGACTGTCCCTGTCTTAGGTTGTTCCTCCCTTGAGGAATCTTACCTGTCTCTGGCTAACCAGCCGTCTTCTGGAGCCATACAGAGAAATGTAAAATTGGTAAGTGAGAGAGCAGCAATATTCTTTAAAAAGGTTAGCTTTTTACTTTTTTGCAGATTTATGCCCTGTGGCTTCTATGCCCAGCATTTATCTTGAGGTATCTTTACCACTTGGAAGAATTATGATACTCAGTAATTTTTGATATTAGGTACAAATTCTACTAAAGTGTTGTAATTAGGAAGGAAGAAGAAAAGCTATAGAAGTAGCAGATGGAAGAAAACATGGGAAGATTGATTATTCCTTTGACATAACTTCTTGTAGAGTAACATAAGCATGTATAGGTTTTAACAAACTACTAATTAAATTGCGTACACACATTAACAATAGGAATACAGATACATAACAAAAGCAGACCTACAGATAACAGCCATATCCAGTGAAACCAAGAAAATCAGTTAGGTACCCTAGGCATTTGTGAAAACTTATCAATATTATGATGGATATTGTCTAACTGAATTTGAATAGTTTGAGAAAAATCAGACAAATTAAAACAACACATTCCTGGGAACTGTTCACATCCCATATGTTCCTTTAACAGTAGATAGTCTATAGTCGCACGATTTTGGAGCACTGCAACTTACACTTCTCCTAATTCTTGGTTGATCCAGTCAAATTTGTTGTTTTACTGTTGTGTATATGTACCACATCTTTATCCATTCATCTACTGATGGACACTTAGGTCGCTACCATTTCTTGGCTATTGTAAATAGTGCTGCGATAAACATAGGGGTGCATCTGTCTTTTTCAAACTGGGATGCTGCATTCTTAGGGTAAATTCCTAGAAGTGGAAGTCCTGGGTCAAATGGTAAGTCTATTTTGAGGAACCTCCATACTGCTTTCCACAATGGTTGAACTAATTTACATTCCCACCAGCAGTGTAGGAGGGTTCCACTTTCTCCACAACCTCGCCAACATTTGTTGTTGTTTTGTCTTTTGGATGGTAGCCATCCTTACTGGTGTGAGGTGATATCTCTTTGTGGTTTTAATTTGTATTTCTCTGATAACTAGTGATGTGGAGCATCTTTTCATGTGTCTGTTGGCCATCTGAGTTTCTTTTTTGGAAAACTGTTCAGTTCCTCTGCCCATTTTTTAATTGGATTATTTGCTTTTTGTTTGTTGATGTGCATGAGCTCTTTATATATTTTGGATGTCAAGCCTTTATCAGATCTGTCATTTACAAATATATTCTCCCATACTGTAGGGTACCTTTTTTTCTATTGATTGTGTCTTTTGCTGTACAGAAGCTTTTCAGCTTGATATAGTCCCATTTGTTCATTTTTGCTTTTGTTTTCCTTGCCTGGGGAGATATGTTCATGAAGAAGTCACTAATGTTTATGTCCAAGAGATTTTAGCCTATGTTTTTTTCTTAGAGTTTTATGGTTTCATGACTTACATTCAGGTCTTTGATCCATTTCAAATTTACTTTTGTGTATGGGGTTAGACAGTTATCCAGTTTCATTCTCTTACATGTAGCTGTCTAGTTTTGCCAGCACCATCCGTTGAAGAGACTATCATTTCCCCATTGTATGTCCATGGCTCCTTTATCAAATATTAATTGACCATATATGTCTGGGTTAGTGTCTGGAGTCCCGATTCTGTTCCACTGGTCTGTGGCTCTGTTCTTGTGCCAGTACCAAATCATCTTAATTACTATGGCTTTGTAGTAGAGCTTGAAGTTGGAGAGTGAGATTCCCCCCACTTTATTCTTCTTTCTCAGGATTGCTTTGGCCATTTGGGGTCTTTGGTGTTTCCATATGAATTTTTGAACTATTTGTTCCAGTTCGTTGAAGAATGTTGTTGGTAATTTGATAGGGATTACATCAAATCTGTATATTGCATTGGGCAGGATGGCCATTTTGACTATATTAATTCTTCCTAGCCAAGAGCATGGGATGAGTTTCCATTTGTTAGTGTCGCCTTTAATTTCTCTTAAGAGTGTCTTGTAGTTTTCAGCATATAGGTCTTTCACTTCTTTGGTTAGGTTTATTCCTAGGTATTTTATTCTTTTTGATGCAATTGTGAATGGAATTGTTTTCCTGATTTCTCTTTCTATTGGTTCATTGTTAGTGTATAGGCCGTGTGTTAATTTTGTATCCTACAACTTTGCTGTATTCTGATATCAGTTCTAGTAGTTTTGGGGTGGAGTCTTTAGGGTTTTTTATGTACAATATCATGTCATCTGCAAATAGTGACAGTTTAACTTGTTCTTTACCAATCTGGATTCCTTGTATTTCTTTGTTTGGTCTAATTGCCGTGGCTAGGACCTCCAGTACTATGTTAAATAACAGTGGGGAGAGTGTGCATCCCTGTCTTGTTCCCGATCTCAAAGGAAAAGCTTTCAGCTTCTCGCTGTTCAGTATGATGTTGGCTCTGGGTTTATCATATATGGCCTTTATTATGTTGAGGTACTTGCCCTCTATACCCATTTTGCTGAGAGTTTTTATAATGAATGGATGTTGAATTTTGTCAAATGCTTTTTCAGCATCTATGTAGATGATCATGTGGTTTTTGTCCTTCTTTTTGTTGATGTGGTGGATGATGTTGATGGATTTTCAAATGTTGTACCATCCTTGCATCCCTGGGATGAATCCCACTTGGTCGTGGTGTATGATCCTTTTGATATATTTTTGAATTCGGTTTGCTAATATTTTATTGAGTATTTTTGAATCTATGTTCATCAGGGATATTGGTTGGTAGTTTCCTTTTTTCGTGGGGTCCTTGCCTGGTTTTGGTATTAGGGTGATATTGGTTTCATAGAGTGAGTTTGGGAGTATTCCCTCCTCTTCTATTTTTTGGAAAACTTTAAAGAGAATGGGTATTGTATCTTCTCTGTATGTCTGATAAAATTCCGAGGTAAATCCATCTGGCCCGGTGGTTTTGTTCCTGGGTAGTTTTTTGATTACCGCTTCAATTTCTTTGCTGGTAATTGGTTTGTTTAGATTTTGTGTTTCCTCCTTGGTCAGTCTTGGAAGGTTGTATTTTTCTAGGAAGTTTTCCATTTCTTCTAGGTTTTTCAGCTTCTTAGCATATAGGTTTTCATAGTAGTCTCTAGTAAATCTTTGTATTTCTTTTGGGTCCATTGTGATGTTTCCTTTCTCGTTTCTGATTCTGTTGATTCTCCTTTTCTCTTAATAAGTCTGGCTAGAGGCTTATCTATTCTGTTTATTTTCTCATAGAACCATCTCTTGGTTTCATTGATTTTTTCTATTGTTTTATTCTTCTCAATGTGTTTATTTCTTCTCTTATCTTTATTATGTCCCTCCTTCTGCTGACTTTAGGCCTCATTTGTTCTTCTTTTTCCAATTTTGATAATTGTGACGTTAGACTATTCATTTGGGTTTGTTCTTCCTTCTTTAAATATGCCTGGATTGCTATATACTTTCCTCTTAAGACTGCTTTTGCTGGGTCCCACAGAAGTTGGGGCTTTGTGTTGTTGTTGTCATTTATTTCCATATATTGCTGGATCTCCACTTTAATTTGGTCGTTGATCCATTGACTACTCAGGAGCATGTTGTTAAGTCTCTATGTATTTGTGAGCCTTTTTGCTTTCTTTGTACAATTTATTTCCAGTTTTATACCTTTGTGGTCTGAAAAGTTGGTTGGTAGGATTTCAATCTTTTGGAATTTACTGAGGTTCTTTTTGTGGCCTAGTATGTGGTCTATTCTGGAGAATGTTCCATGTGCACTTGAGAAGAATGTATATCCTGTTGCTTTTGGATGTAGAGTTCTATAGATGTCTATTAGGTCCATCTGTTCTAGTGTGTTGTTCAGTGCCTCCGTGTCCTTACTTATTTTCTGTCCAGTGGATCTATCCTTTGGGGTGAGTGGCGTGTTGAAGTCTCCTAAAATGAATGCATTGCATTCTATTTCCCCCTTTAGTTCTGTTATCATTTGTTTCGCATATGCTGGTGCTCCTGTGTTGGGTACACATATATATTTAGAATGGTTATATCCTCTTGTTGGACTGAGCCCTTTATCATTATGTAATGTCCTTCTTTATCTCTTGTTACTTTCTTTGTTTTGAAGTCTATTTTGTCTGATACTAGTACTGCAACCCCTGCTTTCTTCTCTCTATTCTTTGCATGAAACATATTTTTCCATCCCTTCACTTTTAGTCTGTGCATGTCTTTGGGTTTGAGGTGAGTTTCTTATAAGCAGCATATAGATGGGTCTTGCTTTTTTATTCATTCTATTACTCTGTGTCTTTTGATTGGTGCATTCAGTACATTTACATTTAGGGTGATTATTGAAAGGTATGTACTTATTGCCATTGCAGGCTTTAGATTCATGGTTACCAAAGGTTCAAGGTTAGCGTCTTTAGTATCTTACTGCCTAACTTAGCTTGCTTATTGAGCTGTTATATACAGTGTCTGGAGATTCTTTTCTTCTCTCCTTTCTTATTTCTCCTCTTCCGTTCTTTATATGTTGGTCGTTTTATTCTGTGCTCTTTTGTGTTTCCTTTAACTGCTTTCAGTGGGTAGTTGATTTTATTTTTTGCTTTTAGTTAGTATTTGGTTGGTCTGCTTTCTTTGCTGTGATTTTATTTTCTCTGGTGACATCTGTTTAGTCTTAGGAGTGCTCCCGTCTAGAAGAGTCCCTCTAGAATACCCTGTAGAGGTGGTTTGTGGGAGGCAAACTCCCTCAACTTTTGCTTGTCTGGGAATTGTTTAATTCCTCCTTCATATTTAAATGATAATCATGCTGGCTACAGTATTCTTGGTTCAAGGCCCTTCTGTTTCATTGCATTAAATATATCATGCCATTCTCTTCTGGCCTGTAAGGTTTCTGTTGAGAAGTCTGATGATAGCCTGATGGGTTTTCCTTTATAGGTGACCTTTTTCTTCTCTCTAGCTGCCTTTAAAACTCTGTCCTTGTCCTTGATCTTTGCCATTTTAATTATTATGTGTCTTTGGGTTGTCTTCCTTGGATCCTTTTTGTTGGGAGTTCTGTGTACTTCCGTGGTCTGATCGATTATTTCCTTCCCCAGTCTGGGGAAGTTTTCAGCAATTATTTATTCAAAGACCCTTTCTATCCCTTTTTCTCTCTCTTCTTCTTATGGCACCTCTATAATGTGGATATTCCTTTTGGATTGGTCACACAGTTCTCTTAATATTGTTTCATTCCTGGAGATCCTTTTTTCTCTCTCTGTGTCAGCTTCTATGCGTTCCTGTTCCCTGGTTTCTATTCCATCAATGGCCTCTTGCATCTTATCCATTCTGCTTATAAATCCTTCCAGAGTTTGTTTCACTACTGTAATCTCCCTCCAGACATCTGTAATCTCCCTCTTGTCTTCATCCCTTAGCTCTTGTATATTTCTCTGCACCTCCATCAGCATGTTTGATTTTTATTTTGAATTCTTTTTCAGGAAGACTGGGTAGGTCTGTCTCCTTCTCAGGTGTTGTCTCTTTGATCTTTGTGTGCCTCAAATTCTGCCTTTTCATGGTGATAGAGATAGTTTGCGGAGCTGGCACAAGTGATGGCTGGGAGAACGTCCCTTCTTGTTGGTTTGTGGCCTTCCTCTCCTGGGAGAACAGCGATCTCTAGTGGCTTGTGCTGGGCAGCTGCATGCACACGGGGCTTCTGATTCTTGCCCAGCCACTATGGAGTTGATCTCCACTGTTGCTGTGGGCATGGCCTGCCTCAGGCGGCTGCTCCGATATGGCGGTGCTGCATCAGAGGGGAAATGGCTGGAAGGCTGTTTATCTCAATGAGGGGCCTCCGAGCTGCCCTGCTGTCCAGGGGTTTAGGGTGCCCGGAGTTCCCTGCTGCTGGGCTTAGTGTCCCGGGATGCTTCCGTCCATCTGTGGGGCCCCTGTCCCTTTAAGACTTCCAAAAGGCACTCTCTTTTCTTTGTCCCCAGGGCGCTGGCTGCGGGTCCCGCTAACAGTTCTTACTGTCCTGTTTCCCTAGTATCCAGGACCCCATGCATGCACTGTGTCTGTGCTCCGTTGTGGATGGCTAGGGCTGGTTATTCAGCAATCCTGGGCTCCCTCTCCCTCCCCACTCCAACTCCTTTCCTCCTTCCAGCAGCTGGGGTGAGGGGCACTCGGGTCCTGCCAGACTGGGGCTAGTATCTTACCCCCTTCACGAGGCACTGGGTTCTCGCAGGTGTGGATGTAGTCTGGCTGTTGTCCTGTGTCTTTCTGGTCTCTCTTTTAGGAAGAGTTGTCTTTGTTGTATTTTCAAAAATATATGTGGTTTTGGGAGGAGATTTCCGCTGCTCTACTCATGCCACCATCTTGACTCCGCCAAGACATGGCCTTTTTGTGCTTTGATTTTCCTGAAGCCTGAAACACTGAAGAAATTTTGTTAAAGGCCATTCATGGCAACAAAAAGTGAGAGGGAGTGGTTTTTTTCCCTAAGAAAAGAAATCAGAGGTCAGGACAGTACTGGAAGGGCTGATGAGACTAGGGTCCCCCACCCTGCACTGCATAATGGGAGCTCTGTAGGGGGAGCAAGACTTCAGAAAATAGTTACAGTGTATGTCCAGGGACAATGGCATGAAATATGTTTGTCAAATTCTGTTTGAGAATTTCCTGGATTTCTCCCCTTTAGCAGTAAGTCCTACAACCTGTGTTGGGCCATGGAAGGGGGCATTCCTTGTTCCCAAGGGCTCACTGAGGCCATAAGCCATGAATGTGTTATTAACAAGTATGATGGAGGCTGCAGGCCTCCCTGCTGTTTTAATGGTCACCATTGTTGGGCCCTGTTTTGCAAACTTGGGAGGGAAGGAGGCCCCAGTAAGGCATGAGACTGAATTTCCTTTTCTGCTCAACTATTTTATTACTTTATCAAAGCTCTAGTTAAATGAAAATGAAGGCTGCCTAATTAGGTAAGGAAAAGCATTATTACTCTCATCAGATGAAGGCCTCCAGATGGATATCAGATGAATGGGGGTCTTTGGTTCATGGTTCAGTTTCTGCATCCTTGAGGTTTTGTAAAAGGATCCCTGGTGAAGTCAGTGGTTGAGGCCATGTGGGAGGGTCAGGAGCTGGTAGGGGTGGGTGGCAGGGTGTAGTATAGGTCGGACACTGGCATCAGCAGGGATATGGTCAGGAAGATAGACTACTCTCAATTTTCTGCTTTTAAGTTTACATGGCCAATGTCTTAGGGTTAGGACAAGCAGAACACTTCAATGGGGCTGAAATTAGTGTTCTAACATAAGTACTTTATCATCTTATGGTCCTGTCAACTAAGGTATAAAATTCTGGTTTAGGATTATCCAAACATTATCAATGAAAAAAATGTAAAAGTTGGTAACAGCAAAAGCCATGTTGGTGCTAATACCCATCAAAATGTCTTCCTGTTGACTTATGTTGCTTTGGTCTGGACTGACAGTTCTGTGTCTGGTGACAGGTGTCATTCTGTGTATCAATCAGGATGGGCTAAGTTACTGTGGTAACCACCCCAAAATCTAAGTGACTCAAAACAATAACATTTACTTCTCTTCCACATTGCATCCTCACTGCAGACTGTCCTATGGGGCTCTGCTCTGTGTCCTCCTTACTCAGGGAGTGGGAGACACTCTCTATGATTCCTGGGAAGTGGGTCCCTGATTCAAGTCCTGTGCTTCAGAGGGGTGCTTTCCTTGAAATTGTCTGTGTCCCTCTCTCATGGCTGTGACCAGCTAGGGCTGACAGGTCACCCTGAGTCTCGAGCTAGTCCCGCATGGGTCCCAGTTACTGGAATTTCACACCTGGAAATTTTCTGAGTTCCCCTTCAGTGCCTGGGACTGGCTGAGCTGGAGTTAACTGGTGGAGCTATCTTGGTGGTGTGCTCTACTCTGGACCAGGACTTGAAGTGGTGCCAGGAAGTCCCTGTTTCTCCCTTTTAGGGTACTACTTGTCAATCTTCTAGCTCAGTCTTGCTCCTATGGGATTTTGGACTTGATGACCAGACTCAGGTTCCAGAGGAGCTGTCTGGAAGGTGGACCACTCCTGCCAGCTACGGTGGTGTTTGTTGTATAGGACTGAGTGAGATTGGGCCACTAGAATGGTGTCAATATGCTGATTTTTAGTGACTCTCACTCATGTTAGATATGGAATTAATTATGAGTTCTGGACTGCTGACAGTCTATGTTTGACTGATGTGTTTGACCTGCTTGTGAAGGTCTATGTATTACTGTGAGTTGCAACTTCAGTGCTGCCTCTGACCTACAGCAGCCTAGGGCAGCAGACATGGTGACAGGGGTCATTTGGACTGTGTACCTCCTCATCTCTGGCTACCAGGTAGTCACTCCTTTCCCTTCACAGGCTTTATGACTGCTGTTTGATAGCCCAAGGGGTTGTCTATACCCATTCCCACTGAGAACTTTCAAGACAATTTTTTTTCCTTTACAATGCAATGAGCTCTTCTTGTCAATGTCCATTTTTGCTGTTGATCCATGTGGTGATATTGTGCTCTCCCAGACCATCTTAAGTCATGCAGGATGAAAGACAGAAATTCTTTCTGCAAATGAAGTGACTTTTGCTCTCCACCCACTGGCCTCTTGCATACTTCTCCACTGCAGGTAGTATATAGAAGGCAGGTGTGGTCAGCATTGATGGAGATCCCACTTTGTGAATGCAGTGAATACCATCTAAGGAGTTCAAGAGAAGATATGGCTGGAAAAAGTGGTGCTCTACTTTTATGCTATCAAATACCAAATGAAAAATTTAACATGACCAGGAAACGAATTCTCTCACACATTTTCCTATACACTCTGGTTAGAACTTGCATTTGTGGTCACCACCAATGAGCCAAAATAATGACTTAAAAGGAAGCCACTGGAACCTCATATTTGTGGATGACATGTTAGAGGATGTATTGGCATGAGAAAGGATTCAATCAGGATTAAATGAATGGAATCAGGGAACTTTAGGAGCAAACATATCTATGTTATTTCAATACAATCATGTTCTGAAGAGCTGTTGGCAGAGCATTCTGAGTAACAAGAGTGTTGCTATTTTTTTTGTGTATGTGGCAGGAGATAGGAAATTAGCTAGAGATGGTGCATTTGATAATACAGAACATTAAAAGATGCTTCCTGGACCTTCAATGAGAAGAGATGGTATGATAATTGGACAACAAACAAATATACCCATGTATCTCCTGAAACTATTATTACAATCATGATAATGAACATATCTATCACTCCCAGAAAGTTCCTTGTCTACTCTGTAATCCTTTCTGCTCTTCCCCAATACCCACCCTCCACAGACAACTACTGATATGCTATCAATATAGGCTAGTTTGACTTTTCTAGAATTGTATATAAATTTAACCATACAGTATGCACAAGTCTTTATATGGGTGCAGGCTGCTTTTAGTTCTCTTAGGTTAAATAACTAGGAGGGGAATGGCTGCTTCATTTGGTAGCCTTAGCTGCATTACACAACCCTTGTTGCATTGTGTTTTAAGTTTCATTCAGTTCAGAGTGCATTCTAATTTACTTTGGATTTATTCTTTGACCTATGGCTTTTTTAGAAATGTGTTACTTCGTTTCAAATATTCAGTGATTTTACAGATGTCTTTCTATTACGATGGCTAATTTAATGGCATTATAATCAGAGAGCATACTTTGTATGACTTAAATCCTTTAAAATATATTGACACGTTTTATTGCCTAGAATATGGTCTTAGTGAACACATTGCACTTACTTGAAAAGAATGTGTCATCTGCTGCTGTTCGATGGACTGTTCTACAAATGTCAGTGAGCTCAAATTGTTCACCAGTTTTGTTCACTTAACTATATGTGTCCCTACTGATTTTCTGTCTACTTGCTCTATGAATTATTGAGCAAGATGTGTTGAAATCTCTGACTAAAGCTGTGGATTTGTCAATGTTTTCTTGCAATTCTATCAATGTTTGCTACATGTATTCTGAAATCCTGTTATTAGAAGGATAAACCTTTAGGATAATTATATCCTCTTGATGACCTCATATTATTATGAAATGTCTCTCTTTACCCTTGAGTGTTCTTTGCTCTGAAATACTTTTGAATAGTGTTAGCATGATCAGTCATTTTTGATCCTTTCACATTTAGCCTTTTTTGTATCCTTGTATTTTAAGTGGATTCTTTATAGGTAGCATATATTTATTTGGTTTTGCTTTTTTAAAATCCAGTTTGACAATCTTTGCTTTTATTGGGGTGTTAATACTATTTACATTTAGTATGATTAGCAATATGACTGGGTTTAAATTTACCAATTTGCTGTTTGCTTTCAATTTTTCTCATCTGCTCTTTGTTTACAATTTCATCTTTTTTTGCCTTTTTAAAAATTGAGTATATTTTTAATTCCATTTTTATCTTATTTGTTATCTTATTAGCTCTATCTCTTTATTGTGTTATTTTAGTGGTTACCTTAGCATTTGCAGTATGCAAGTATAACATTCCACCTTCAATTATACCGTTTCATGTATAGTGTAAGAAACTTACACCACTAGATTTCCATTTTTCCCCTCTCAGCCTTTGCGCTTTGTTTTCAAACATTTAGTTTTACATGTTATAAACCACCTAATATGTTGTTACTGTTTTTTACTTTAAACATTAGTAATCTTTTAGACAGCTTTAAATAAGAATTTTATATATATATTTCTTTACATGATTAGCATTTCCAGTGCTCTTTGATCCTTTTTGATCCTTTGTGGGGATAATTTCTTCTTCTGGATTTCTATCTGGAATCATTTTTCTTCTACCTGAAAAATGTTCTTTCATAGTTATTGTAGTGTAGGTCTGCTGGTAATGGATTACTTCAGCTTTTGTATGTCTGACATTTCTTTATTTTTGCCTTCATTTTTGAGGGATAGTTCACAGATAATAGAATTTCAGGTTCATTTTTTTTTTCTTTCAATACTATCACAGTACTACAAAGACACTCTTCCACCATTTTTCTGGTTGCATTGTTTCTGACTTAGAAATCCACTGCCGCCTTACGTTTGTTTCTCTTTATGTGATGCGTCTTTATTTCTCTGGGTGCATTTTAAAACTGTGTATATCATTAGTTTCCAGTAGTCTGTACTGTGGTGTAGTTTTCTTCATGTTTCTTGTGTTTGGAGTTTGTTGAGCTTCCTGCATCTGTAGATTTATAGTTTTTATCAATTTGGAAAATTTTTGACCATTATTTCTTTAAATATATTTTTGTCTACCCACCTGTGCACTGTACTTTGAGGACTACAGTCCCATGAGTGGTGGCCTGTATGAAACTGTCACGCAGTGCATGGACACTTGGTTCATTTTTTAAATTATTTTTTCCTTTTGGGTTTCAGTTTGGACATTTCCTACTGATCTGTCTTCAAATTACTAATCTTCTCCCACCTCCAGTGGCTAATATGCTGTTAAGCCCAATTAATGAATTTTTTAACATGGTCATCTTATTGTTCATCTATAATCATTTGATTTGGCTCTCTCATATGGCAATTACTTCTACTTAACATGATCAGTCTTTCTTCTAGCTTCTTGAACATATTTGTTATGACTATAATTCTTGTTTTAATGTCAGGCTGCTAATTCTATCATCTCTGTTATTTCTCAGTTGGTATTTTTTAATTGCTTTTTCTCCTCATTTTCAGTCACATTTTCCTGCTTTTTCACATACTTTTTTATTAGATGCGAGGCATTCTGAATTTTGTTTGCTGAGTACTGGGTGTTCTTGTCTCCCTGTAAATGTTGTTAACTTTTGTTCTGGGAAGCAGTTAAGTTACTTCAAAACAATTTCATACCTTGGGTTCTCGCTTTATTCTTTGTTAGGCAGAACCAGATATTTCAGCCTTTATTCCAGAGCTAATCTCCCCTGCTGTTGCGGTAAAACTCTCTGGGCACTCTACTGATGTCCAAGGTTAGCTGACTTTCTTGTTTTGGTGGCAAAGCACATCCTCCAGTAGTTTATGAAACAGGTTAAATATGTGAGAACTTACACATCTTCAAACACCATTTTCTTACTGTTATATTTTGTTGGTAAGTTATCAACATTTTGGGTTTGAATTGTAGCATGAAATGGAAAAAAGTTCTTCCAGGATGTAAAGGCATCATTCTATTGCTCCTAGTTTCCAGTGTTGCTGCTAAGATTCCAAATCCATCTGATTCCTGTTCCTTTCTTGGTGACCTGCTATTTCTTTCTGAAAACTTAGAAACTTTTCTCTTTGTTCTCACTTTTCTGAAATTTTATTATGCTGAATCTGGGACTGTATCTATTTTTATCCATTCTTCTGGACATTTAATGAGCCCTTTCAAAATCAACTCCTGTCCTCTAGTTCTTGGAAATCTTCTTGAATTATTTTGCTGATCATCTTATTGCATTTCTTTTCTTGAAAGTATTATTATTTGTGTGTTGAGCCTTCTGACTGAACAAGTGCATCTTTTAAAAATGTTTTCCATCTTTCTCATTTTACTTACTTCCTATGGTATTTTAAAACTTATCTGCCAAACTTTGAGTTTCTTTGTTTCTGTTATCACATTTTCGATTTTCAAAAGTTCCTTTTCAGGTTTTGATTTTCTTCCTTTTTTCTTTATCATGCCCTGTTAATTTTTAATTTTTCCTTGATGGGTGCAATGTCTTCTTTTTTTCTAGCTGCTCTTCTCTGTTAGTGTTTAGTTCTCTGTATTGCATAGTAGAGGCTGCTCTCTCATGTCTGATAGTCCTTGATTGTTTGCTCAATTTAAGAGTCACGTGGTTTAAGAAATGACCACAGGCTCTGAATACTGGGTTCTGGAATATGAACATCACAGTCTGAAACATT
Organism: Manis javanica; assembly: GCF_040802235.1. Taxonomy (NCBI): domain Eukaryota; kingdom Metazoa; phylum Chordata; class Mammalia; order Pholidota; family Manidae; genus Manis; species Manis javanica. The sequence goes on from NC_133162.1 coordinate 70,537,845, forward strand.
TACTGGAGGATTGCTGGTATTGGTGTCATTAGTTCTTTCCTCTTGGGCTAATCGGGTTCTCCCAAACAGGCTATTCCAAACTCCTGCTGGGAAGGTGGGGCCAAGGAGTTCTGGGAGCCAAGGAGAAAGAAGATGGTTAGTGCTCAGTATGCAAGGTTCCCTAAGTCCACAGTTTTCCACATGCTACTCTGCCCCTAACACTCATGGTGCTCCCATATTTGCATACTATCTCTCTTACTCTCTCCAGAGAAAAATTCTAAGAACAGCTGAGGTGGAGAAGAGGCAATTGTCTAATGGTGTGTAGTGGCCATGGGTATTTATATATTTTTTTATTTAAGAATTTACTATGTGCCAGGCATAGTATAGGTACTTTACAAATCTTCACTCATAAAAAGTGTTAGTACTCCATTTTTCAGATGCAGGGACTAAAGCACACAGTGGTAAAGAACTTGCCCAAGACTTCTCAGCCAGTGAGTGACCAGCTGGGATCTGCAAGCAGTCGGCTGGGCTCCTTAATATTCATTTTGATAATATTACACTGTCAGCTTGGGATCTGACATTTCCACAGCTTTTAAATGGTCCCCCGTTCTTAGCTGTCCCCACTGTTCTACATCACTTCCAGAGGTGACACCAGCTGCTGCCGATCCCTGTGCCTTTTGAGGACTCTGCATCCTGCTTTGGATTGTTTCTTGGCTTTTCTCACTGTTGGCTTAGAACTACAAAGTTGATTATCACTCATCCATCTGCTTCCCAGCCTCCAAAATTAGGTAGGTATTGTCTTCTTTCAACTTCTGCTGGTGCTTTGATTTTACTTTTTAAAAACAAAATCTCTGCTGTATTTTTATTGGGCTTGTGGGAGAGGGCACTGTCTCACCTGCAGGTTTCAGCTCCAGGCATGTTCATTCTGGATTTAGTGAGACCAAATAACAGCAGTGGAAAGTTTTGGGGTAAAAGGTCTTAGACCAAGCTTTATTCTCATGATGGCAGGTTGACTGCTAGAATCATATCTGCCTCCAGGGCAGTCTGCATGTAACAAGTCTGTCTGCCTCTGGGCCTCTCCACTGCTGCAGCTCCAGAGCACTGACTGGAGCTCTTTATACAGAGTCAGTGATAGCTCATTGCCAACACGTGTGCAAGCCTGCACCTGTGAGCATTGCACCTGCACAGTGGGCAAGCAGACTAGGGTCAGGTGAGGATCCTGGCCATGGCAACTTCCATTTTTACCTACTTGGCCAGTGTAGGCATCTGTGCCATGCCACTCCATGGCTTTTGGGTCTAGTCTCATACCCACACCATGATGAGATATGTGGTTATTACCTTTATCAGGGCTGTTCTGTTGATGGGCTCTGTAGCCAGCAAGGTGTGCTACATGGCAGCTAATTGTTTCTCTATTAAGGTGTACCATACCTCTGTTCCTTTCCAGAGTTGCAACCAGAATCCAATAGGTTGGTGAGTTCATTCAAGCCACTGCCAGAGACTCCAGCCATAACTGTCTTTGGTCACATGAACCTCCAGCTTATAGGGCCTTGATGGGTCAATCACACTCAAGGCCTGCAGGGCCTTGACTGCCTATCTTGCAGCAGTAAAAGCAGATGCACATGTCTCATCCCAGTCCCACCTGACACCCTTTCATACCCAATGGTATAAGGCCTTCAGAATTTGTGTCCTGTGCAGGATAAACTCTCCAGTAGCCTGAAAGACCCCAAACAATCTTGTAATACTGCCAAAATTGTAGGGGTAGGGAAGGCCTGAACTTTGTCTATGACTGCTTCTTGGATAACTTTAGTCTTTCCCAACCAGAAAACTCCCAGGAATTTGAATGACAAACAAGGTCCCTGAACCTTGGTGCTGTTCACAGTGTATCCTATCTCCTGTAGATATTGCAGCAGTCTAGATATTGCTACACCATCTAGATCTGAAATAGAATCAGACATGAGAATGATATCATCAGTATAATGGTACAGCCACATTGTTGGCAGTTTCTCCCATGCTGCTAAGTCCTGGGCTACAAGTCCATGACAGATGGTGGGGCTGTGAAGGGATCCCTGTGGAAGGATGGTGAAAGTCCATTGCCATCCTTCCCATGTGAAGAAAAAGTTTTCCTGACTTCCCTATGCTTTATTTATGGAAAAGAAGGCATTAGCAAGATCCACAAAATAATGACATATCCCTAGTTCATGACTGAGGGTGTCCATAAGGCCTGCAATATAGTAAATGGCAGCATGCAGAGACATACGGCTTTATTCAACTCTGTAGTCCATGGTCATACACCAGGAGCCATCCGGCTTTTTTACTGGTCACTCTGGGGAATTTAAAGGGCTATGGGTGGGCTTTATAATACCCACCTTCTCCAGTTCCTGGAGGGTTTCTCCAATTTCTTTATCCCCTCCAGGTAATTTGTATTGCTTGGTATTAGTCACCGGCTGAGGTACAGGCAAAGCTACAGGCAGATGCTTAGCATGTGCCCTTAGAACTGCCTTCACCACAGGTACCCTCAGTCTGAACTCACCTGCAGTGGTCTGTAATATAGGCCCTGCAGGATGTCTACCCTCAAAATATATTCAGGGATGGGGGAGATATACACAGTATATTCCTATGGGGGTAGATGCCCTATTCCCAGTGGGATTTGTGCTTGTATCACTCTGATAGCTTTACCTCCATATCCATCTATAACAGCGGAGGTCCTGGGAAACCCCTTGGGGTTGCCATAAATCAGTGAGTATTCAGCTCTTGTGCTTGCCAAAGCCAGGGCATGTTGTATATTCACTGGTGACCAATGAATTAACATTTCAACACATGGCCTCCAGTCCCCACCTGGTTGCTCAAGATGGGTGCCTTGACCTTCTGCTCAAACTGTATCCCCCAATTGTCTTCCTCTGAGGGCCCAGGCAGGGTTGGCTCACTCTCCACCAGAAAGTCCTGCAGGCACATGGTCCAGACTTGTGGCTTTGTCTCTGGCTTCCATTTCTTTGTCTTCAGTGGCTGAAACAGCTGTTCTGGCTTCAATTGTTGCAATAGCTCCAGTAAGATTTATTTGGCTTCCCATCCAGTTTCTCCTTGTGTGCTCCTGTCTCTATCAAATCAGCCCGTATCTTGGTCCTCATGACCTTCCCCAGGCCCTTTAAACTTTTCCTCTGAGTAGTGGACTCTACTCCCTTCTGTGTTTACATTGCTTCAGCCTCTCCCAAATCTGCCACAGTATGGGTAAACTGCTCTATATGAGGGGTAAGAATGGCCACTAGGGGCCCAAAGAGGGACAGGGGAGCATCTTTGAAGTACCATACCCTTCATCCTCATGGTAAATGGCTCCCTGTCTGGACCATGATTTCTTGGGTTATAAATGGCATTTTTCATGCCCAACTCCTGTAACACCTATTAGAACTCAGCATACGTCTGCCATCTAGCTGGGAAAGATAATAAATCACCCTGATTGGGCCATACAGTATGAAGTGCAGCCACCAACCAATGGAGGAGAAAGTGGTTCCCTGGGGTCTGGTATGCATTTTGTAATAGCTGCCACAGGGCAGGAAGAGTTGTCAGGGAAGCCAGTTTTTCCATTTCTAATCCAGAAAGAATAATCCCACTGATTCCTACATCCCAAAGACACAGGAGCCAGTATGACATGTGTCTGACATGTCTGAAACCAGGAGCCCAAATCCACCAGCTCTGCCTGTATAGGGGTGGAATGTGGGGTGCTCCATGACCTGGGGAGGGGGCTGCACTTCTCCCAGAGGAACCCACCATTGCTGCATCTCTGTTTTTTTTTTACTACAACTGGGTGTGCTTTCAACAGAGGAGGGGCTGGTGCCTCCAGCACCCCACTCACCCCCTCGTCCCTCTCTGATGTATCCTCTACCACTTCCAGAGCTGACGGCAGCTCCCTTGCCGCTCCCCTGAGGGCCTCCTCTGTTGCATCCTCTACCTTCTCCACAGGGCCCTGCAGCCACACTGTTTCAGTCTTCAACAGCCCTCTTTCCTCCTCCTCAGTACCTCATGGCTGGCGTTCTCTTGCTGCCGCTGCTTTTGCTTCTCACAGGGGCATCTCCTCATCCTGCATGGCCTTTACTTTTTCCTCAGCACTTTGCTGCAACACCTTCTCATTCTCCAACAAACATTTTCCTCCTCCACAGCACCTCGCAGCTTGCATTCTTGCGCTGCTTCTTCTCACACTTCTTGTAGGAGTCCATCCTTCTCCTTTATGGTCTTTTTTAATACTGCAAGGAATAGCTAACCCACAGTTCCCACCACCTCATGGGCACTCTGTTTCTCTAAGGATCTCCCAGTCTCATGGAGGGCTCCTTTTACTGCCTCAGGTGTCACCTCCACCTTCCCCCGGGTCCAGGGAAGGGGCTCACTCCTTTAGGAAGAAAGCCACCTCGGTCCACATGCCCACAGGGGACACCTAGATTCTGCCTCATCCATAAGGGGTTTCTGCAGCATTTCCCCAGCCATAGGGCAGCCCATTGAAGCACCCCTCTCATGGGGCAGCTCGTTGCATTTTTCAGTCTGCAGCAAATCCTGCTGACTATGCCAAATACCTTGCTTGAGGATTTCAGCTCCAGGCAAGTTCACTTTGGATTTAGTGAGACTGAATAACACCAACAGAACATTTGGGGGTAAAAAGTTTCAGACCAAGCTTTATTCTCATGATGGTGGGTCAAGCACTGGAATCACATCTGCCTCCAGGGCATGTCTGCATGCAGCAAGTCTGTCTCTGCCTCCGGGCCTCTCCACTGCCACAGCCCAAAAGCACTGGGCAGAGCTCTTGATATAGAGTCAGTAATAGCTCATTGGCTACACATGTGCCAGCGTGCACCTGTGAGCACTGCACATGAACAGTAGGCAAGTAGAACAAGGGTCAGGTGAGGGTCCTGGACACGGTGACTTCCATTTTCCCTACAAGCACTTCAGACAATTATGTTCAATCTGCCTATTATATGTAGACCTCTGGAGATGGAAGTGGCTACCACACTGGTGGCACACAGACTTAATTGGACTTACTGGTCATAGAAAAATAAGTGTTTTTTGTAGCCCTGAATTTCTGAATAGAACTTATCCCGTATTTATGTGTTTTGATGTATACATGTTCTCATGCCTTTGGGGAATTCACATGTGTAGCTCTGTGATGTTTTGGGGGCATTTTGGAGATGTTTCTTAAGCAAAAAGTGGCCTTACCCAGCCATGCCTCCCCTGGGCCACCTGGTCACATGGGGGGTGTTAAACTCTATAGTTTCAGCTTCCACGCTGGCAAAATCCTCTTTGCCTTTAGGAAGGAGTTGGTTCAGAAAGCTCACCCTTCTGCCACTGGCATGCTTGATTTTATGAGTCTGTGAGGTTAGTTGGGTTATAGTTTCCCCCTTAAAAAAAGTTTCCCCTATTGTAGAACTTTCCCATATATATCCCTTTGGATTTTTTTTGTTCACAATCACAAGTTCTTGACAGTTCCCAGCAGCTTTTCTCCCCCTGGTCCAAATAGCTAGAGCCTTGGTAGGTTTGTGGGTGATTTAACCTCAGTAACAGCCACTCCTGACCCCCTACTCTGTGATGGGGAGTCTGTTGTGTATGGGGCTGCAGAGAAGAACTACTCAGGTCCCTGCTATCCCAGAGCTAGTGATCCAGCAGGGAAGACATGGAGCTCACTATCATACTGAGAAGTGGATGCTTTGATAGCAGTAAAAACAAAATATGCTGGGAGGAAACACAGGGAAGGAGAGATGAATCTTGCCTGGAGGAATAAGGGAAAGCTTCATATACACTGTGACACATGCATTAGTTCTCCAGAGAAAGCTGCTATAAGCTGTGGAAATAGTGTTGGTAAAATAGGCAGTGATGGAGAGTAGGCAGCAACACAGTATAATCATGTGGGGCTATTTTCCTCATGTCAGGAGCGTAAATGGGATGAGTGGGCATGGGGTTATCCAGGTAGATGAGGGAAGGTTGGCTGAGCAAAGTCCAGTGACCTGATTGAGACCATGCTCTAGCATTTGATTGCCTGGTTTCTAAACCATGTTTTATCACTTACTGGCTTTGATCCCAGGCAAGTTGCTTAACCTTTCCCCAATTCCATTATCTGTAAAATGGGAGTAATTACACAAATGTAACAAGTTTATCCAGTGTGGATAAAGTGAAGGTTCCAGGATTCTCACCTGGCCCTGGTTGGCTAGCTCACTATACATGTGGGCAATGTGTTGTTATTGACTCTATATAAAGAGCTCCACCCAGTACTCTGGGAGACTCAGTGGCATGGATGCAAGGCTGCAGGAGAGCAGAGATGAGACTGGAGTGGTAGCAGCACCAAGGACAGAGACTGAGAGGGCTGTGGGGGTAGAAAGGCCCAGAAGGAGAGACAGGCTTACTGCATGCAGACTCGCTTTGAGAAGACAGGATTCTAGTGATTGACCTGCCACTGTGGGAATAAAGTTGGGTCTAACCCTTTCACCCTGAGAATGTTCTACTATCATTTCTTTGGTCACATTGAATCCATAGCGAACTTGCCTGGGGTTGAAACCCATTGGCAAGACATCCATGTAAATAATTTTGCATAGTATATAGTACATAGGGTAAGTGCTTAAATGTTAGCTCTAATTTTATCTGCCTGTTTATCTTTCCATCCTCTCCTACAACCATCCACTTTTCTTTATGTCTTCTCTTGTTCTACAAATGATTCAGCAGAAAGAAAAATACATTGAAGAGCTCTCAGGGAGAGTATGATGAGTTCTATTTTATACCGGATTTGCTATGCCAGTGGGACACCCGAGTGGAGATGTCAAACAGAGATTTCAAAATTTGGTTCTAAATGCTCAGAGAAGTCAGAATTGGAAATACAGGTTTGTGAAATTGGAAATACAGGTCACTTGACAGGTGAAGTCAAGGGAGGGACTAAGGTTAGAACTGGAGGAGAGGGGTGGGAACAAGAGGGCTAAGGCATTACTACCTTGAACAACTCCTCCATTTCAAAGCAGGAAGAGGAAGCAGGGAGGTGTATGTGTGTGCTCGGGTTGCCATGACAAAGTGGTAGATATTGGTGGCTTGAACAACAGAAATTTATTTTATCACAATTCTGGAGGCTGGAAGTCCAAGACCAGTATCTGGCAGGGGTGGATCCTTACACGAACCCTCTTCCTGGTTTATAGAGGGCCACCTTCTTGCTGTGTCACACAGCTGTTCCTCAGCGAGAGGGTTGAGAGCTCTGGGGTTTCTTCTTCTAAGAACATTAATCCCATTGGGTTAGCGTCCCTCCTTTACGAACTCATCTAAGCCTCCGGACCTCCATAAAGGCCCTATCTTCATATAGTCACATGGGGATTTGAGCCTCAACATGTGAGTTTGAGGGAACTCAATTCAAGGTAACTTAGAAAGATGAAAAAAGTTGAGGGAGAACTGGGAGGCAACAGAGAAACAGGGAAGAGAGAAGTGAATGGGCATGCAAGGCTAAGAATGTCAAATTAATAAGGAATAGTAATAATAAAAAAAAGTTACAATGTATTGTGTTACTATTGTGGGTAGAGCTTTTTCTATGAGTTATTCCATAATTCCTCATGCCACCTGTGCTGTCAGCCCCATTCTAGGGTTCAGGAAACGAGGCTTGTAGGAGCTGAGTAACTCAGTTGAGCTCCCCCAGCTGGTGAGCACAGAACTGGTTTTCAAACTTGGGTGTCTGTGATCCCAAGGAATGTGTACACCCTTTCTGTGATGCTCGCCTGCCTGTCTAGGTGGGAGGTTGATGTTGAGAAGAGGTCACTGGCTCTGAAGTTTTGAAAGGGGTCAGTGGTGATACAGGGATGGGAAGGGAGACTTCAGGCTGCAGGTCGTACAGGGAGATGGGGCCATTCAGTGAGCTGATGTTGCCTGGCTTGTCTAAGACCATTGTGTGGAATGCTGCTCTGTGACTCATGGGTTGCTCATGACAAAGATGGCTCCATGGTCAGTTAGGTTTGGTAAACCCAGCATTCTGTGTTCCCTGGTGTCAGAACCCTGGTGTCGGAGACGCTTCAGCCCTCTCTGGCTCTAGCTGCATCTCTGGCCCACAGCTCTGCATGGACCCCAAGGTGCCTCAGCTTGAGCGTGCATGTAGGCCTTGCACTGGCAGCCGTCACCATGACTCCTTACTCTGCACCCTTACAAGTTGATTTTCCCCCTTTCTTGCTCACTGTTTGCAATCCTGATACACAGTGCACACAGGAGCCAGCTTGGAGCAGTGCAACCTCATTTTTCCTCTGCTTTCCCTGCTTTTCCTTCTTGTCCCTCTTTTGTGATCCTTCAGTTTGCACTTCCTAATAAAGTAGTAGCATGCAAGGCTTCTGCCTGAGGCTCATTTTCTTTTCAAAATGAGGCTAAAACTCCCATTCCTTTGGAGATTCATGGATATGTATAAGAATAATGAGAATTCTTCCAGAAACTTCTCTGCATAGCCCAGAGATCTCTAAACTCAGTAAATTTTGAGGATTTAAAAAATGTATACTAATTCACCTCCCAGGATTATAATGTTCCATACAACACAGGCTAGGTTTAGTCTATGTAGTCTATTCTGAAAGACAGGGTCAGCAAACATTTTCCTGTGAAGGTCCAGGCAGTAAATATTTTAGGCTTTGTAAACCATAAGGTCTCTGTTGAAATTACTCACCTCTGCCATTGTAGCACAAATGCTGGCATTGAGAATGCAGAAACAAATGGGAATGGCTGTGTTCCAATAAAACTTTATTTATAAAAAGGTGACAGACTGAATTTGGCTCATGGACCATGGTTTCCTGACCCCTGATAAGAGAACATAACAGTGACTAGAAAGAGGAAGGAGGTTGGTGGCTGGTCTAGAATAGACAGTAGAGCTGGAATGAGGGTGAAAAAAATACGAGGGAGTCAAAGATGTGCTCTCTTTGCTGAATATCTCTCATTTTTTTCTTCTTGTGATCCCTGAATTCCTCAATCTTGTCAATATAGCAAACATGGAACATGTCCTCTAACTCTGCCCATAATCTGTTTTGCGTGATCAACGTAGGGCCATGAAGAGGGTGTTGACAGTCAGCCCACGGCTCCCCTGCCCTTGATTGTGGTAGATGCACAACTTTCCAGGAGACTTTCTGCAGCCTGAAATAGCAGGGGTTAATGAAACCCTATTATTCTTGCCTATCACTGCCATTGATCTCATGGCTCTGCCACCTGAGCATGCTGTTTGTCATTGTAACGCATCTTGGGGAGATCTACAGTGCCAGGCCAGATGAGAAGGGCCTGAGCAGTTTTGCCCACCCCAAGCTGGAGCTGTGGATGCCTGTAAACAAAGTTATCTGGTCCAGAGCCTCCAGTGTGCCTAGCACATTCTGATTCTTAACAATTTTTCTTTCCATGGTCAAAATAACAGGAATACATCATTTGGCTGATTCCAACTCAGATATATGAGGACAGAGAAGAGGAGCAAATAAAGTAGGGGAGGAAAATTCATAGGTGGTTAGCATCTGCTGTTGTCAGGTCCCTTGGTAGGCACTTTACAGATGCTGTCACATGTAATTCTCAAAGATCTTGAATAGGTATCATTGTTTTTGTCCTTTCTTAGAACCAAAGAGGATGTGTATCTCATTCAAACTTCATCAGCTAGCACAAAGGACCACCAGAAATAAAATCCAGGCAGACGTAATTGAAGCCTGTGCAATTCTTGCTACACCATAGTGAGACATGCCTCCTACTTAGCAAGTCCACCCAAATGGAATCCCCAAGGCACAGTGGTCAGTCTTTTCCATGTGCAAAAGGACACAGGACACTGCCATCATGTATAGGCACTTTGAAACTTAAGCATGAAACCAGCTCTCCTTCCAGTTCTTACACTGGAACATGAGAGAAGCTATGTCTCCATCTACTGCCAGCATTAGGGGCTAAGATGCTCCTGTGCTCACATGTCCACTTGAAGAACTAAAGGTTTAGCACTATTCAGGGGCTCTTGGCCCAAGTAACTGGTAGGGAGTCCTGCCGATTACTTATCAACCTTGAACATCTTTTGGTGGCAGAAATAAAATAAGGTGTCTTAGTGCTAAGTTTGGGGTAAACTATGGGTCTATTCAGCTCCATGTTCCTCCCTTTCTGGGAGCAGAACCAACTTACCTGCACCTTGCAGCACACCTCAGAGCCTGGAACCAGTCATGACCTCAGGGAGGGATCTTTTGAGAGGCAGCAGGGGAGTATCCATAAAATCAGATGTCTCCCTGATCAGCACAGAGCCAACATTTATGGAAGTGTTCCCAACCAGTAATTTCCTCATATGCTCTATGGGAGCATTTACGTGATTTATTATTGAAATCAATTGTGTTATATTGGATCAGTTGGTTGAATCAGGGACTGACTGTACATAAAGTGGATATGTTATGGGTTAAGTTTATTCTTCTCAGTTCTTGTCCCTGCTGCAATAAAGAATTGACAAGGCAGAGACACAGTTGTGGAGCAAAAATGAAAGTTTTATTTCAATATACTCTGAGAGAGGAGCAGGCCAGAGTCAAAGTAGAAAAAGGCAGGCTGCTTACTGTGAGGCTTCTTATTATAGGGTTTGGGCAGGACAGAGAAGTCCTTGATTGACCATCTGTGGCCTTGGAGGCCTGTCTAATTGGTAAAAAGGAAGACATGGGCTGTTCTCTGATGGTTACTGTGCTTGTCTTCTGATATTTTCTTTATCTGAGGAGTGTTTGGACATTGCAAATAACTCCTAGTCCTTGAAACTTCCTAATTAGTTGTGTGTGTCTTTTCTGGCTCTCTGGTTTTATCTAGTTAACTCTTTGAGTCCCTTTTAATGGGCTCTACTGAATTTGTTTTCTCTCCACCCTGCTTATGTCTACTTTTCTGCCTAACAGATACAAAATAAACCATATATGGGACAGGCAGAAGGCAGGCCCACCATCTCTGACATGACAGCCAGACTGCCATCCTGATGCTTCTGGTGGAGTGGTAAGGACCAGATCTGATCAAATCCACTCTGTTGGGGAGGATAAATGTTAGGTGAACTATAAGAAGGAATTTTATTTGAGCATAGATGCTTATCTTTAAGAGTGTGAAAACTTTTTCTGACTTCTAAGAAAGCCAGTTTGACAGATTGCAGTGATGGGAGAACTTGGGGGTGGCAGTGGCTAGCAGGTGACTTCTCATGCCATTCACAGTAAACTTGTCATTGGAGATGACTGCAGTGTGTCTGCTCACCACATCCTGGGATACGTGATGGGATGGGGCAGACTCTGGGTGTACACTCAGTCCCTGATGAAAGCCTGCCGGTAACTTTGTCTTCTGTCCCTGAGAGTCCACTTACCCTGTCTGATAGCCTAGAGTGGACCCTGACCCTGATACCTACAGCCAGTTCTCCCCTGTTTTGACTGACATGTCACTTGGCTTTTGGCCCCTGATGCCTGACCCTGCCTACTTTACTGGCTGGATCTTGTACTCTGCTTTGACTTGGGAAGGTAGTCCTAGTGGGAGATGTCCATGTGAGTATCTGGAAGATGGTGGATAGGAAACTGTGACCTGTGGCTCTTGCACCCCCACGGGAGTCGGTGACTATCTTAACTAGTAAAGCCTTCACAATACCACATGTTGAGCACTCTGGTTGGAAGCCAATATGAGTTACTTGAATATAGTACAGTATAGGGCCTGGATAGGGCCCAAGTAAGTAACATTGGCCAGGCCTCCTTCTGACCAGTTTTTTTAGCAGAGAGAAGTCTGACAGGGTCACTAGCCTCAAACTTCATGGGTTCATCTCACTTTAGTGTATATAAACTTTATTTACTATAACCCCACTAGAAACAGCCGACATGTCCATCAGTATATGATTGTGTAAACAAACTGTGGTATACCAAAATAATGAAATACTACTTGGGAATAACAATGAGTAAACTACTGATCCATGCAATGACAGGGATAAATCTCAAATTATGCTGAGTGAAGGACGCCAGACCAAGAGGAGGGCATCCACACTGCAGTGCAAAGTCATCTACAGTGAAGCAGATGAGTGGTTGCCTGGGGATGGTGGGGGATAGGGAAGGGCTGGAGGAAGGAGTCATAAAGGGGCAGGAGGAAACTTGGGGGGATGTGAATGTGTTCATAATCTTGGTTGGTGTGGTATCTTTGTGGGAGTAGATATTTGTCAAAATGGATCAAATTGTACACTTTGAATATGTGCTGTCTATGGTATGTCAGTTATACCTGTTAATAAATGTTTTAAAAAATTGCAACAATTTCAGAGCAGACTTCCCTAATCTCCATCTGTCCCTGTATCTAATGCTGAGCTCTCCATTTCCCTATCTTCTCCAGTAGACTTCATGAAGTCAGTGCAGGCACTAGATTCAGCTGGTTTCCCACTGCATCCTAAGTGGTCCTTCGAAAGGGATAAATTAGTACTTGTTTGCTGATGATTGCAGAGGCATGGGCTTAGCGCTTTTGTTCCCCCCATACCTGAGATCAATACAGAGATAAATACTCCTAATTATATAGGTGCTATTTACTAACTAGGGGGAAATGTAAAAGAATTCTGAGACAACACAGTATTTCTGAGACCCAGGTAATTCCTGGGTCACTTTGTTTAATAGATGAGGAAAATCGTGGTGATGGAAAGTTATCACATGACTTAATTATGGACCAGTTCTGATTCTGGACACTTGTGGTTTAAACAGCAAGTCTTAAATAACCCATGAATTCCACTGTTAAATTGTTAAATAGAGGAACAGAAAGTTTCCTTGGGGGCTTTTTGAGAAAAGGCACAAAAAGTACCACAGAGAGCAGAGTTGTGAGTTGGATGAGAAATAGCAAGGAATGTGATAATATTTGAGAATATAGTATGGTTATTTTGTCATGTCATTGAAAGAAAAGGCATCCAACTATCCTGAGAAACTGGTGCAAACATACTCATCAGCAAAAGAGAGGCATTTTAAAACTGCATGGACGCAAGATGGGCCCAGCCTGATGAGGGCTGTCAGGCCCTCGCACTGAACCCTATAGTCACTGATGTTCCATCCTCCCTCTATTTGTTCATAGCAGCTCCATTTTCTTCGGGAGAACCATCATCATTCCTCCACCCGTGTTTGTGGGGTTTAAGTGAAACTGTCTGAAGCTGAAGCCTAGCCAGCTCAGGTATCCTTTTGTCAGGCTTGAGTGACTGGCTCTGGATGGGCAGGGATCCTAGTTGGTTCAAGGAGACTTGATCCCAGGAATCCTGTTTGTTCGAATGGCTGAGAAAGAGATATTTGGTTTCTACCGGGGTGGCTGATCTGGTACTCTGGAGCCATCCTGTCACCATCTAGTGGGGGCTGCTTGAGAGAGGGCCTCACACAGGACAGGATGAAGCTAAGAAAGATGGGACATAGGAAGAAGTGTTTCTGTGCATATGAGAGAGAGAGAAGAAGAGGGGAGGAAAGAGGAAGGAGGGCATGGGAGATGAGTGGAAAGGCAGGATAGGGAAGTGTGTTTTTCCTAATGCCATTGTTTAAATTTTTGTAATTAGCTGCCCTTGAAGTCAAAATATCCTTGGATATTTCAGTAAGGTTAGGCACCCCTCTCTTTGTGAAAATCATATTGAAATATAGCACACAGACAGAAAAATGCACTCAGAGTATAATTTGATGAATTTTCACAAACTCACATGTATGTTATCAGCACTGAGATAAAAGAAAAGCAGAAACTTACTACAAACCAAACAACCTGCTTGTACTGTTCCAGCCACTGCTTCAATATTCTAATGTATGACAGTATGCATTGTGTTGCTCACTATTGCACTGTATATAAATAGAAATACTCAATATGTGTGTCTGGCTTTTGTGGTTCAAGATTATATTTGTTACAGTCATGTGCATTCTTCCATGTAGTTGTAGATTTTTTCATTGCTGTATAGTATTCCATTTATACTGTTGCCTGCCATTTGAGTAGTTCTGCTATTAACACTCTAGTATACATCCTTTGGTGCATAACTATGGACTACAATGTTGATAGCAGTACCACATATACAGGTATGTCCCAACCCACACATGTACACATTTTACTGGACCTATGCCTAGAATTGGAGTAGCTATGCCATTGGTTATATCCATGTTCACTTTGATACTGTATTACTTTTTATTTTTTTAATTTTGGTATCATTAATCTACAATTACATGAAGAACATTATGTTTACCAGGCTCCCCCCTTCACCAAGTCTCCCCCACATACCCCTTCACAGTCACTGTCCATCAGTGTAGTAAGATGCTGTAAAATCACTACTTATCTTCTCTGTGTTGCACAGCCCTCCCAATGCTCCCCCCACACTATACATGCTAATCGTAATGCCCCCTTACTTTTTTTCCACCCTTGTCCCTCCCTTCCCACTCATCCTCCACAGTCCATTTTCCTTTGATAACTATTAGTCCATTCTTGAGTTCTGTGATTCTGCTGCTGTTTTGTTCCTTCAGTTTTCCTTTGTTTTTATACTCCACATATGAGTGAAATCATTTGGTACTTGTCTTTCTCTGCCTGGCTTATTTCACTGAGCATAATACCCTCTACCTCCATCCATGTTGTTGCAAATGGGAGGATCTGTTTTCTTCTTATGGCTGAATAATATTCCGTTGTGTATATGTACCACTTCTTCTTTATCCATTCATCTATTGATGGACACTTAGGTTGTTTCCATGTCTTAGCTATTGTAAATAGTGCTGTCATAAACATAGGGGTGCATATGTCTTTTAGAAACTGGGATGCTGCATTCTTAGGGTAAGTTCCTAGGAATGGAATTCCTGGGTCAAATGGTATTTCTATTTTGAGTTTTTTGAGGAACCTCCATATTGCTTTTCACAATGGTTGAACTAATTTACATTCCCACCAGCAGTGTAGGAGGGTTCCCCTTTCTCCACATCCTCGCCATCATTTGTTGTTGTTTGTCTTTTGGATGGTGGCCATTCTAACTGGTGTGAGGTGAAAATATCTCATTGTGGTTTTAATTTGCATTTCCCTGAAGATTAGAGATGTGGAGCATCTTTTCATGTGCATGTTGGCTATCTGAATTTCTTCTTTGGAGAAGTATCTGTTCAGATCCTCTGCCCATTTTTTAACTGGATTATTTGCTTTTTGTTTGTTGAGGTGGGTGAGCTCTTTATATATTTTGGATGTCAACCCTTTATCAGATATGTCATATATGAATATATTATCCCATACTGAAGGATTCCCATTTGTTCTATTGATGGTGTCCTTTGTTGTACAGTAGCCTTTTAGTTTGGTATAGTCCCACTTGTTCATTTTTGCTTTTGTTTCCCTTGCCCGGGGAGATATGTTCATGAAGAAGTTGCTCATGTTTATGTTGAAGAGATTTTTGCGTATGTTTTTTCTAAGAGTTTTATGCTTTCATGACTTACATTCAGGTATTTGATCCATTTCAAGTTTACTTTTGTATGTGGAGTTAGACAATAATCCAGTTTCATTCTCTTACATGTAGCTGTCAAGTTTTGCCAACACCAGCTGTTGAAGAGGCTGTCATTACGCCATTGTATATCCATGACTCCTTTTTCATATATTAATTGATCATATATGTTTGGGTTAATATCTGGACTCTCTATTCTGTTCCACTGGTCTATGGGTCTGTTCTTGTGCCAGTACCAAACTGTCTTGATTACTGTGGCTTTGTAGTAGAGCTTGAAGTTGGGGAGTGAGATCCCGCCCACTTCATTCTTCTTTCTCAGGATTACTTTGGCTATTCGGGGTTTTTGGTGTTCCCATATGAATTTTTGAACTATTTGTTCCAGTTTGTTGAAGAATGCTGTTGGTAATTTGATAGGGATTGCATCAAATCTGTATATTGCTTTGGGCAGGATGGCCATTTTGACGATATTAATTCTTCCTAGCCAAGAGCATGGGATGAGTTTCCATTTGTTAGTGTCGCCTTTAATTTCTCTTAAGAGTGTCTTGTAGTTTTCAGCATATAGGTCTTTCACTTCTTTGGTTAGGTTTATTCCTAGGTGTTTTATTCTTTTTGATGCAATTGTGAATGGAATTGTTTGCCTGATTTCTTTTTCTATTGGTTCATTGTTAGTGTGGAGGAAAGTCACAGATTTCTGTGTGTTAATTTTGTATCCTGCAACTTTGCTGTATTCCAGTATCAGTTCTAGTAGTTTTGGAGTGGAGTCTTTAGGGTTTTTTTATGTACAATATTATGTCATCTGCAAATAGTGACAGTTTAACAACTTCTTTACCAATCTGGATTCCTTGTATTTCTTTGTTTTGTCTAAATGCCATGGTTAGGACCTCCAGTACTATGTTAAATAACAGTGGGGAGAGTGTGCATCCCTGTCTTGTTCCCGATTTCAGAGGAAAAGCTTTCAGCTCCTCACTGTTCAGCATGATGTTGGCTGTGGGTTTATCATATATGGCCTTTATTATGTTGAGGTACTTGCCCTCTGTACCCCTTTTGCTGAGAGTTTTTATCATGAATGGATGTTGAATTTTGTCAAATGCTTTTTCAGCATCTATGTAGATGATCATGTGGTTTTTGTCTTTCTTTTTGTTTATGTGGTGGATGATGTTGATGGATTTTCAAATGTTGTACCATCCTTGCATCCCTGGGATGAATCCCACTTGGTCGTGGTGTATGATCCTTTTGATATATTTCTGAATTCTGTTTGCTAATATTTTATTGAGTATTTTTGCATCTACATTCATCAGGGATATTGGTCTGTAGTTTTCTTTTTTGGTGGGGTCTTTAACTGGTTTTGGTGTTAGGGTGATGTTGGCTTCATAGAATGAGTTTGAGAGTATTCCTTCCTCTTCTATTTTTTGGAAAACTTTAAAGAGAATGGGTATTGTATCTTCTCTGTATGTCTGATAAAATTCCGAGGTAAATCCATCTGGCCCGGTGGTTTTGTTCCTGGGTAGTTTTTTGATTACCGCTTCAATTTCTTTGCTGGTAATTGGTTTGTTTAGATTTTGTGTTTCCTCCTTGGTCAGTCTTGGAAGGTTGTATTTTTCTAGGAAGTTTTCCATTTCTTCTAGGTTTTTCAGCTTCTTAGCATATAGGTTTTCATAGTAGTCTCTAGTAAATCTTTGTATTTCTTTTGGGTCCATTGTGATGTTTCCTTTCTCGTTTCTGATTCTGTTGATTCTCCTTTTCTCTTAATAAGTCTGGCTAGAGGCTTATCTATTCTGTTTATTTTCTCATAGAACCATCTCTTGGTTTCATTGATTTTTTCTATTGTTTTATTCTTCTCAATGTGTTTATTTCTTCTCTTATCTTTATTATGTCCCTCCTTCTGCTGACTTTAGGCCTCATTTGTTCTTCTTTTTCCAATTTTGATAATTGTGACGTTAGACTATTCATTTGGGTTTGTTCTTCCTTCTTTAAATATGCCTGGATTGCTATATACTTTCCTCTTAAGACTGCTTTTGCTGCGTCCCACAGAAGTTGGGGCTTTGTGTTGTTGTTGTCATTTATTTCCATATATTGCTGGATCTCCACTTTAATTTGGTCGTTGATCCATTGACTACTCAGGAGCATGTTGTTAAGTCTCTATGTATTTGTGAGCCTTTTTGCTTTCTTTGTACAATTTATTTCCAGTTTTATACCTTTGTGGTCTGAAAAGTTGGTTGGTAGGATTTCAATCTTTTGGAATTTACTGAGGTTCTTTTTGTGGCCTAGTATGTGGTCTATTCTGGAGAATGTTCCATGTGCACTTGAGAAGAATGTATATCCTGTTGCTTTTGGATGTAGAGTTCTATAGATGTCTATTAGGTCCATCTGTTCTAGTGTGTTGTTCAGTGCCTCCGTGTCCTTACTTATTTTCTGTCCAGTGGATCTATCCTTTGGGGTGAGTGGCGTGTTGAAGTCTCCTAAAATGAATGCATTGCGTTCTATTTCCCCCTTTAGTTCTGTTATCATTTGTTTCGCATATGCTGGTGCTCCTGTGTTGGGTGCATATATATATTTAGAATGGTTATATCCTCTTGTTGGACTGAGCCCTTTATCATTATGTAATGTCCTTCTTTATCTCTTGTTACTTTCTTTGTTTTGAGGTCTATTTTGTCTGATACTAGTATTGCAACACCTGTTTTTTTCTCTCTGTTGTTTGCATGAAATATCTTTCTCCAACCCTTGACTTTTAATCTGTGCATGTCTTTGGGTTTGAGGTGAGTCTCTTGTAAGCAGCATATAGATGGGTCTTGCTTTTTTATTCATTCTATTACTTTGTGTCTTTTGATTGGTGCATTCAGTCCATTTACATTTAGGGTGGTTATTGAAAGATATGTACTTATTGCCATTGCAGGCTTTAGATTTCTGGTTACCAAAGATTCAAAGTTAGCTTGTTTACTACCTTACTGTCTTGACCTCACTCGCTTATTGAGCTGTTATAAACACAGTCTGATGATTATTTCTTTCCCTTCTTTTTCCTCCTCCTCCATTCTTCATATGTTGGGTATTTTGTTCTGTGCTTTTTTTAGGAGTGCTCCCATCTAGAGCAGTCCCTCTAAGATACCCTGTAGAGGTGGT
Organism: Manis javanica; assembly: GCF_040802235.1. Lineage (NCBI taxonomy): Eukaryota > Metazoa > Chordata > Mammalia > Pholidota > Manidae > Manis > Manis javanica. The sequence goes on from NC_133162.1 coordinate 70,556,308, forward strand.
TTGTGGGAGGCAAACTCCCTCAACTTTTGCTTGTCTGGGAATTGTTTAATCCCTCCTTCATATTTAAATAATAATCGTCCTGGATACAGTAGTCTTGGTTCAAGGCCCTTCTGTTTCATTGCATTAAATATATCATGCCATTCTCTTCTGGCCTGTAAGGTTTCTGTTGAGAAGTCTGATGATAGCCTGATCGGTTTTCCTTTATAGGTGACCTTTTCCTCTCTAGCTGCCTTTAAAACTCTGTCCTTGTCCTTGATCTTTGCCATTTTAATTATTATGTGTCTTGGTGTTGTCCTCCTTGGGTCCTTTCTGTTGGTAGTTCTGTGTATTTCTGTGGTCTGTTCGATTATTTCTTCCCCCAGTTTGGGGAGTTTTCAGAAATTACTTCTTCAAAGACACTTTCTATCTCTTTTTCTCTCTCTTCTTCCTCTGGTACCCCTATAATACAGATATTGTTCCTTTTGGATTGGTCATACAGTTCTCTTAATATTGTTTCATTCCTGGAGATCCTTTTATATCTCTCTGTGTCAGCTTCTATGCGTTCCTGTTCTCTGGTTTCTATTCCATCAATGGCCTCTTGCATCTTATCCATTCTGCTTATAAATCCTTCCAGAGTTTGTTTCACTTCTGTAATCTCCTTCCAGACATCTGTAATCTTCCTCTGGATGTCTGTAATCTCCCTCCTGAATTCATCCCTTAGCTCTTATATATTTATCTGCATCTCCGTCAGCATGTTTATGATTTTTATTTTGAATTCTTTTTCAGGAAGACTGGTTAGGTCTTTCTCCTTCTCACCTGTTGTCTCTATAATCTTTGTCTCTCTCAAATTTTGCCTTTTCGTGGCGATAGAGATAGTTTGCAGAGCTGGCACGAGTGATGGCTGGAGGAACTTCCCTTCTTGTTGGTTTGTGGCCTTCCTCTCCTGGGAGAACAGCAACCTCTAGTGGCTTGTGCTGGGCAACTTCACACAGATGGGGCTTCTGATTCTTGCCCTGCTGCTATGGAGTTTATCTCTGCTATTGCTGTGGGTGTTGCCTGCCTCAGGCTGCTGCTCCGATATGGTGGAGCAGTGTTGGAGGGGGAATAGCTGGTAGGCTCTTTATCTCTGTGAGGCGCCTCTGAGCTTCCCTGCTATCCCGGGGTTTAGGGTGCCTGGAGTTCCCTGCTGCTGGACTAAGTGTCCCAGGATGCTTCTGTCTGGCTGTGGTGTCCCTGTCCCTTTAAGACTTTCAAAAAGCACTCGCTTTGCTTTGTCCCCGGGGTGCTGGCTGCAAGGACCCACTCACAGGTCTTACTGTCCTGTTTCCCTAGTATCCAGGACCCCACACATGCACTGTGTCTGTGCTCTGGTCTGGATGGCTAGGGATGGCTATTTAGCAGTCCTGGGCTCCCTCTCCATCCCTGCTCTGACTCCTCTCCTTCTTCCCAGAGGTGGGGTGTGGGGCACTCGGGTCCCACCGGCTGGGGCTTGTATCTTACCCCCTTCATGAGGCACTGGGTTCTCACAGGTGTGGATGTGGTCTGGATGTTGTCCTGTGTCTTCTGGTCTCTCTTTTTTGAAGAGTTGTCTTTATTGTATTTTCAAAAATATATGTGGTTTTGGGAGGAGATTTCTGCTGCTCTACTCACACTGTCATCTTGGCTCCACCTCCTGTAATGGCTGCTTTTTTCTCCCTGTTGTTTGCATGAAATATCTTTTTCTATACCTTGACTTTTAATCTCTGTATGTCTTTGGGTTTGAGGTGAGTCTCTTGTAAGCAGCATATAGATGGGTCTTGCTTTTTTATCCATTCTATTATTCTGTGTCTTTTGATTGGTGCATTCAGTCCATTTACATTTAGGGTGATTATTGAAAGATATGTACTTATTGCCATTGCACGCTTTAGATTCATGGTTACCAATGGTTCAAGGTTAGCTTCTTTACTACCTTACTGTCTAACTTAACTCACTTATTGAGCTATTGTAAACACAGTTCAATGATTATTTCTCTCCTTTCTTATTCCTCCTCCTCCTCCTTTATTCATATGTTGGGTATTTTGTTCTGTGCTCTTTTTAGGAGTTCTCCCATCTAGAGCACTCCCTCTAAAATACCCTGTACAGATGGTTTGTGCGAGGCAAGTTCCCTCAACTTTTGCTTGTCTGGGAATTGTTTAATCCCTCCTTCATATTTAAATAATAATCGTGCTGGATACAGTATTCTTGGTTCAAGGCCCTTCTGTTTCATTGCATTAAATATATCATGCCATTCTCTTCTGGCTTATAAGGTTTCTGTTGAGAAGTCTGATGATAACCTGATGGGTTTTCCTTTGTAGGTGACCTTTTTTCTCTCTCTGGCTGCCTTTAAAACTCTGTCCTTGTCCTTGATCTTTGCCATTTTAATTATTATGTGTCTTGGTGTTGACCTCTTTGGGTCCCTTCTGTTGGGATTTCTGTGTGTTTCCATAGTCTGAGCAACTATTTCCTCCCCCTGTTTGGGGAAGTTCTCAGCAATTATTTCTTCAAAGACACTTTCCCTTTTTCTCTCTCTTCTTTTTCTGGTACCCCTATAATGCGGATAGTGTTCCTTTTGGATTGGTCACACAGTCCTCTTAATATTGTTTCATTCCTGGAGATCCTTTTATCTCTCTCTGCATCAGCTTCTATGCATTCCTGTTCTCTGGTTTCTGTTCAATCCATGGCCTCTTGCATCTTTTCCATTCTGCTTATAAATCCTTCCAGAAATTGTTTCACTTCTGTAATCTCCCTCCGGACCTCATCCCTTAGCTCTTGTATATTTCTCTGCAGCTCCATCAGCATGTTTATGATTTTTATTTTGAATTCTTTTTCAGGAAGACTGGTTAGGTCTATCTCCTTCTCAGGGGTTGTGATTTTGGTCTGTATCAAAATCTTTTGCCTTTTCATGGCGATGAAGATAGATTGCGGAACTGGTGCAAGTGATGGCTGGGAGAACGTCCCTTCTTGTTGGTTTGTGATGTTCCTGTCCTGGGAGAACAGCGACCTCTAGTGGCTTTTGCTGGGCAGCTGCACGCACACGGGGCTTCTGATTCTTGCCCAGCCGCGATGGAGTTTAGCTCCGCAATTGCTGTGGGCGTGGCCTGCCTCGGGCTGCTGCTCTGATATGGCTGAGCCGTGTTGGAGGGGAAATGGCCAGGAGGCTGTTTATCTCCATGAGGGGCCTCCGAGCTGCCCTGCTGTCCAGGGAGTTAGGGTGTTCAGAGTTCCCTGGGATTCTCTGCTGCTGGGCTAAGTGTTCCGGGACCCTTCTGTCCAGGTGTGGGGTCCTTGTCCCTTTAACACTTTCAAAAAGCACTCACTTTTCTTTGTCCCAGGGGTGCTGGTGTGGGTACCCACTCACAGGTCTTACTGTCCTGTTTCCTAGTTTCCAGTACCCCATGCATGCACTGTGTCTGCACTCTGGTGCAGATGGCTAGCGCTGGCTATTTAGCAGTCCTAGGCTCCCTCTCCCTCCCCACTCCTACTCATCTCCTCCCGCCGGGAGCTGGGGTGACGGGCTCTTGGGTCCCACTGGGCCACAGCTTGTATCTTACCCCCTTTGCTAGGTGCTGGGTTTTTGCAGGTGTGGATGTAGTCTGGCTGTTGTCCTGTGTCTTCTGGTCTCTCTTTTAGGAATAGTTGTATTTGTTGCATTTTCAAAAATACATGTGGTTTTGGGAGGAGATTTCTGCTGCTCTACTCATGCCGCCATCTTGGCTCCTCCTGATACTGTTTTCTAAAGTGTTCACATCAGTTTACCACCACTACCCCCACCTGCAGTGTGTAATTTCTAATTGTTTCACATGCACAATAACACTTGGTAATGTCTATCCTTTTCTCTTAACCATTCTTGTGTGTTGTCATGGTATTGCATTGTATGTGTGCTTGCAATTTCCTTTCCTTTTAAAACATTGTGGTATAATTTAGATGCAGTAAAATGCACAGATATGAAATGTACAATTTGATAAACTCTGGCAAATGCATGAATCCATGTAACACACACTTGTTAAGATACAGAATATTTTCCAGAATGTTCTCTCTTATCCCTTCCAGTCAGTACTTGCCCCCTATCCCAGAGGCAACTACTTTTCTGATTTTTTTCACCACTGCAAGAAGTGTGATTAGTGGACAACCTCCAGCTACTAGCTTAGGGTCCACCTCAGTTTTTGAGTTGAGGCTATACCCTTCTTAGGGTAGCCCCAGCCAATGACTGAAGAAGGTAGTGGTAGCTGAGCTAGCCTTCTGCCAATGACTGAGTGAAGTGGTTGATCAAGGGCCTAATGTGGTGCTCCTCCTATGCACAGTCATTGTTCTAGAGTGCTCTATTGAGCTGACAGAGACTTCCTCACATTAGCATTGCCATCTGACTGCTCCCCTAGCACAATTCTGCTTGTTGCCTTTGCTTTTTCCCTAAGTGTTATTCCCCAATAAAGCTTTGAATTTCTATCCATCTCCATGTCTGCTTCCCAGAGAACTCTAATTGGTCCTATGGTCCAAAGAATACAACCAGTAAGGCAGAGTTTTGTGACTGAATCACTGCCTAGCTGGCAATGGTACCCCATTCCAGACATTCAGAAAGTGTGGACAGACTCTGGCACAAAGTGGTTGCCCAACTGTCAAAGCTTCAATGTGGTAACTTAGGTGAATGCACTGATCAGTATGATGATCCAGGTGCTTGGAATACATGGGGGGAATGAGAAATATTAGGATAATTGAACTGAGTGGTTGTTGCTAAGTTTCACTGACACCCTATAGATAGATAATGAAAGGCTGAGAACAATTAATTAGCAATTGAATATTGAATGTTACAGACTAACAGTCTCTTTGGTAGCTAACAAAAAGCCCCTATCTCAAGCAATAAACAAAGAAAAAGCTGAATATGAACCCAATGTCTACTAGAGTGGCTATATTTCAAAGATGGTTGAATATTCACTCCACCAAGGAAGGTCTTCTATGCTGAAGTCAGGTCCCTGAATGGGAAAGTTGTGGACTCTGACACATGGGACAGTGACAATCTGGAAGGATTCCCCTAAAAAATTTGCTTCCCCAGACTTCTATAAATCGTCTGAGCTTGTAAAAGTGCCCTAATCCTCTCTATTAAGAGCTACTACCCACTACCCCAAGGTGGGATGGGAAAGAGCTCTTTCTCCATCAGGCAATAGTTACCCCGTTAGGAGATAACTCAAGTCCTCTCCCAGCTTCCAGGCATATCACCAGCATTGAATTGTACCATAATCCAGCAGGGGGTGTGCTAAGCCTCAGAAAGAAGGAAAGCATCTATGACTAAAGGAAATTGAATGACCTAGCCAGGGCCCGGGAAACATCCATGAAACTTGGTTTGAGTATGCTCAGTCAAAGGGGCAAGAGCACAAGATTGGACAGGCGATACAATTGGATAAGGGTTCAATACCCTGTAAGGAACTTAAGGGTTGGTGCAAACTTGCTCTTAAGCTGATTCTTACAAGCCTAGAAAAAGCAATGGCCCACACTGCATGATTTTGAAATGCCTGAATTTCTGTGGCAGATGGTACAGGAAAGGATTACAAGGATCAGGGAATAGGCATACTGGAATGGATATATTATCTGAGGCTAAAAGACCACCAGAGGATTATGTTCCATCATAAGGCCCTGGAGACACATTCACTAAGGTCACAGGAGTGCTCTTACTAAGAAGTTCAGATATGGCTCTCCTCTGCATGCTAGGGTTGCTAGTGGGAGAGGTGGTCACAGATTTCAGCTCACTAATAGACATGGGGTTGATAGCCTTTTTCCTCATGACAAAACCTTAGATTCCAGGTGGTGGTGCTTAATTATCAGAAATGAGTGTGTGGGGGTTTAGGGGTGGAGCTGCAATTAACAGGATGATTGATAGGGTTGGAAGGTCCACTCAGAGGACTCAGCTTGCAAAAAGATTTGAATATGGCTAATAGGATATGGTATCTTCAGGGCCAAAATATTGGGCAACCAAGGAGAGTACTGCTTAACTTATATCATCAGGAAACAAGAATGGAGAGGCAGGAAGTTGATAGTGGTCATTGCAATAAAAACTCCAGCTTTTCTCAGTTTCTGGACCTGTATCAATTTTTAGACCTGGGACCTCTTTATTGAAGAGATGGCCAGACCACCGGGGGAAGGACTGGTGCAATACTATAAGTAGACATTGAAATCAATCCTGTGTCCTTCATTGGATGGATGGCCATTTCCTCAAACTATACAGTGAGGGAAAGGACATACCCAAGCATTATGGGGAACAGTCTGAGTGGACACTGATACCTCAAGACCCAAACCTTATAATAGGTCCCCTTTACGATAGGGACATCCACCATGGAACAGGCACTATATCACCAACTAGACAAAATTACTTGGTCAGTTGATGCTAGTTTTAGTTGTGGCCACAACAGTGCTGGCACAAAAGAAACACAAATGAAGTGGCCATACGTGGCAGAGAGATGGAGGCTATAAAAGGCCCTAACATCATTCAGTCAGACTCAACGTGGCCATTCTAGCTACTGCCTCCTCTGTATGTCCAGTCTGCCAGCAATAGAGGCATATGTTCTGTACATGGGATAGCAATATTTTCGGAGGAGATCAATTGTCCAATTGGTGGCAAGTTAATTATATTAGTTGCTTTTATTTAGAAGAGCCAGAATTTTATTCATCTAGGATTGGATCCTTATTCCAACCCAAAGTCCTCAGCCTGACCATGATCCATGGAACCCCTACACCATAATATCTGACCAGGGAATCAACTTTATAGGGAAGGAGATGTGGGAATGGATTCATGACTGTTGGAAGTACTCATCGTGCACCCAGGAGCTGCCAGCCTGATAGAGTTTTGGAATGGTCTGCTGAAGGCCGAGCAGAGCACCAGTGCTAGGAGAATACTCGGCACAGATGGAGCACCATCATCTAGGAAGTGCACATGTATTGAAGCAGAGAATTTTATGTGATGTGTCCTCAGTAGGAACAACATATTAAGTCTGGGAAACAAGGGCTGGAAGCATGAAAACCAAGGCCCTAACTGATTTCATTGCTAATAACCCACTGTAGGAATTTGTGCTTCCTATATGTAGCTCTGAGATCTGCAGGGTTTGTAGTCATGAAAAAAGTCACTTAAAATTTTTTTTCCCAGTTTTTCTGTGAACAAAGATTTTCACTTCAAGTAGGAAAATGTCTAGGGATATATGCTAAATGTATGTTTTCCTTTAAAGAAAATGGTCAAACCATTTTCTAAAGTAGCTGTGCCATTTTGAATTCCCACTAGCAGTGTATGAATGTTCTCTTTATATTCTCTCCAGAATTTAGTACTGTCTATTTTTTTTTTTTGGTAAATATAGCCACTTTCATAGGTATATAGTAGTATTTCACTGTGGTTTTAATGCAGATTTCTTGAATGATAAGTGATGTTGAGCATCTTTTCATGTTTATATTTGCCATTTGAATTTCTGTTTTAGTGACTTATCTGTTTAAATATCTGTTCATCTTTTTATTATGCTAATTGTTTCTTACTATTTAGTTTTGAGAGTTCTCTATATTTCCTGGAGTCAATTTCTTTATCAACTATGTGATTTGCGAACATTTTCTCCCAAGCCAGTTTGATTTTTAATTAATAGAATTTATTTTTCAGAGTTGTTTTAAGTTTACAGAAAATTGAGCAGATAGAGCTCCCATTTACTCCACCCCATTTCACAGTTTCTCATTATCAATACCTTGCACTGCTGTATTACATTTGTTAAAATTGATACAATAATTTTTCTCATCGGTGTTTTATAGTGTTCGTTGTATGCATTTAGTTTCTTAGATTTATGGCTCATATTTCATGTTTTTGTATGGTATTATAAATATTCAATTTCTATTTGTTCATTGATAGAATGTAAGACATAGTATCTTATGTATGATAGTATGAAAGACAATTGTTTTTTTTTTACATAGCTCTTGTACTCCATAATCTTGTTAAAGTCACTTATTAGTCCTACTAGCTTTTTTGTAGATTCTTTGGGATTTTCTATGTAGACAATCATGTTATCAGGAAGTAGAATTTTATTTAGCCTTTATTTAAGTCTATTTTATTATGTTTTTCCTTGCCTTCCTACACGAACTAGGACTCCAAGTATAGTATATTAAATAGAAACAATGAGACTGAGTATCTTTCTTTTCTCCCATCTTAGTGGGGAAACATTTAGCCTTTTGTCTTTCATTACTAAATATGTTGACAGCAGTGCTTTTTTGTTTTGGTTTGGTTTTGGTCAATGTCCTTTATGAGATTGAGAAAGCTCCTTTCTATTATTGATTTGTTTGAACTTTTCATCATTAGTGGACTGAATTTTGCTAAGTATGTTTTTCCGCATTTCTTTAGGTGATCATAAGGTTTTATTCTTTCTTTTATTGATATAATGAATTTCAACAGTCAATTTTCTAATATTGAATCAACTTTACATTAGGAAGATAAATCCCACTTGGTTAGGATATGTTTCTTTATTGCTAGACTCTTTTGTTAACACTTTTTGATAGTTTTATATGTTCATGTGTTTATGAATGATATTAGTCTATAGGTTTCTTGTAATATATTTATTTGATTTTGGTATTAGGGTAATTCTAGTCACATAAAATGAGTATTTCATCTTCTATTTTCTGGAAGCATTTGTGTAGAATTGGTATTATTTCTTCCTTAAAGGATTGGTAGAAATCACCAGTAAAGCTATAGGAATCTGGACTTTTCTTTGTTTGAAGGCTTATATTTATGGATTCAATTTCTTTAGTAGATATAAGTTTTTAATTTTTTTTTTCAAGGTAGAAGAGCGAGGTGCAGGCTTTTATTTAGAGATCCAGTGAAGGGACAGAGCTCCCAGGTCATGCCAGGAGGGGACAAGAGAGTCCCAAGTTTTTAATATTTTTAAAATCTATTTTTATCTCCTTATTTTTGAGTAAGCTATAGGATTTGATGTCTCTCAAGGAATTTTTATTTTTTTACTTTTGAGTGACCTTTGGTATTTGATGTCTTTCAAGAAATGTTTCCATTTTGTTAAGTTATTGTATTTACTGGGATCAAGTTATTTATATTATCTTACTATTTAAAATGTCTATAGGATTTATAGTGATGTTTCCTCTTTCATTCATGATGTAGCAATTTGTGTTTTCTTGTTTTCTTGATGAGTCTCAACTAGATGCTTATCAATTCAACTGAACTTAATAGAAAGCCATTTTTTAGTTTCACGAATTTTCTGTTTTATTAATTTCAGCTCTTTATCATTTCCTTTTCTTCTGCATGCTTTGGATTTAGTTTGCCTCTTTTTTTCTCATTAAGTAAAATAGAGGAAATATTTATTAAAATATTAAAATTTATTAAAACATTTATGAAAATAGTTCATCATTGATTTGAGAACTGCTCTTATGTCCATATGGATTTATTCAAGAGATAGTAATCATATGATAATTTAAACAGGGAAACATTAATGTGAAAATTAGTAGGCTACAATAAAAAAGTAACTATAAGATATAATGAAATTCTATATGGCATACTGGGGGTTGCAGACAGTACCCAAGTGGTATGTAATAAGCTAAAGGTGGCTCCTGTGTACCAACTCTATGCTGCTTACTCCTCAGCAGCCCCAGACTATCAGTTCAAAAGCCCACTGGCACCATATACAACCCATTCATCTAATTACTTTAGATATAACTCAAATAAACATATTTTTAGTCATTTATGGATTGTCTGCTTTGCCTATCCCACAAACTGCACCCAATTATCTGCTAGCTATCAATAAGGAAAAGCTAGGGGCTACAAAAGACTCCTAGCTGCTGCTGCCCCTTGCAACTCTCTGACCCAGAGACTTGCTGCTAAGCATTATCACCTGGTCCCCTCTCTGCTTTCCCTCTCCACTGAGAGTTCCCTTGCTTTCCCCTCTGGAGACAGAGGGACTTCCTCTTGCAGGAAACCTGTCAAATTGCCCAGATGAGGGTCACTGTATGCTACTGTTACATCAAACTCACTATGCCAGCGGAAGAAAAACTTGGAAGGTATTCAGACCTCCTTGCAGAAGGTATACTTTAGCTCAATGGATAGAAAAAAGGTTTACAGGGAGTACATGGTCTGCAGTCACTGGGAAAGCAGGGTCAAGCCTCTGGAATGTAGGTGGTTTGCAGGTGATCAGCAACTAGTGGTATGGGTTTGAAGTGGTGGTTAGAAACTTTTCAGAGCAAAGAAGAGCTATGTGAGGACTGCAGAGGGAGCTGGCTCACTTGGAATCTCCTGGGGTGCAGGCGGGTGTGGTGGGAGGCCTTGGGGTACCTCCATGGGTAGGAAGCCCTAAGAGCTGTGTGGATGGGAGGCCTTCAGGTACTGGTATGGCAGGGGGCTGCTGCTGGCGGACTTTCAGGTGCGAGTGCAGGCAGGAACCCTACAGGGCATCCATTTCTGTGTCAGGAGGACATTAGAAATGTTATTGCCAGGTGGAGGGCTGCAAGGTCACCAAGTGATCATACCTTCTGGGCCTGTGGCTGGGACAGTGCCCCCCTGGATATACTCACACTCACACCCTTGGCCTTCTCCCTTCCCTGCCTCTCCCCTCCCCTCCCCTACATAGCATCTGAAAGCTCAGGAGAGCCCCTTCCTCCTGCAGTGTCCCTCCAGTGCCCTCTTCTGAGAAATCTTAATATCATCTTTACTTTACAGGAAATATGCTTAATGAATTATTTCTATTATCACAGAACATACATTGAAGGGTAAATTTGGAGATGGATGCAATAAATTGATAACTACCACATCTCTTTTCTAACATAAGTATTTAATGTTAAAATGTGTTCTGCAAGTACAGCATGTTGATCCCCAAAATGTTTATATGCTGCATTTTCGTTTCCATTTAAGTCATGATATTTTCTAATTTCCCTTATGACTACGTTTCCCATAGTCATTTGAGTCATTGTTCCCTCTAAGTGGAGCGTTGCTTGTCTCTGACTGCTTTTAAGATTTTTACATTGCTTTTAGTTCTCAGTAGCTTGATTATATGCTTTGGCATGGATTTCTCTGGGTTTATTCTGTTTGGTATTTGTTGAACATTTCAAATCTGTAAGTTTAGGTCTTTTGCCAAATAGGAAGTTTTTGCTCATTATTTCTTCAGATAGTTTTCCAGGTATACACTCTTTCCTCTCTCCTTCTGGAATGCTAATGATACTAGGCTAGACCATTTGTTAATATCCTGCATGTCCCGAGACTTTGTTAATTTTTTTTGATCTATTATCACCCTGTTCATTCTTAATACTTTTTATTGGTCTATGTTTGAGTTCAGTAATTCTTTCCTCTGTTGTCTCCATTCTGATTTGAGACCATTTAGTGAACTTTTATTAATTGAAGTGATTGTATTTCTCAGTTCTAAAATAAAAAGATTTGATGTGAATTTCTCTTTTTTCATTTGTTCTGTGAACATTAGCAGTTGCTTGATGGAACACTTTTATAATAGCTCCTTCACATTCTTTGTTATAAAACTGTTAAACATCTGTTTTATCTTGGCATTAGCATATATTGACTTTTTCCCCCTATGAATTGATATTTTTCTAGTTCTTTATATGTTGAGTAATTTTGGATTTTATCCTGGACATTTTGAATATGTTATGAGGATCTGAGTCTTTTAGAATCCTATGGAGAATGTTATTTTTATTTTCACAGGTAATCAACCTGCAGGTTCAGGCAGCATATTCCTGTCCACCTTCTGTGGACTGTAGTTCCGAAAGTCACTCAGTTTCAAAGCTTTGGCAATGTTATTTGGAGCTATCTCATATGTGTGCCACCCAGTGGTTAGTTTGAGAGCTGGGCAATGATCTGTTAGTCCTATGCTCAAATTCTTTGAATACAATGTTGATGAAAGTCAAATCCATACATGCACAACTTTGGTGGGAGTCCAGGAATTCATTTAAAACGTTCATGGTTGTATCTTTCCTGAACTTCCCCCTCTCTCTGATTTCCTGTCTGTTACTTTCCAGTTCTATGGGGATCCCCTTTTTATTCCTTATAGTAGAAATCTGGGGCTTCAGTTATCCTGCTCTGCCATATGTTTTTTCAACTGCTTCTGCATCCAGAGACAAGCTGCAGGAGGACAGAGACAGTAAAATAAAATCATTGGGCTTTGACCCATCCTCTTGGGATGAGAGCTCCATGGATTGCAAAGCATGGTTCCCCCTCTCAGAGTTTTGGTTCCTGTGGGCCCCTGTTGCCACCACGATGAGACTGACTGGAGCTGGGAGGCAACTAAACAAAAAGGAAAAAGTAAATCAATGCCAGCAGACTTCCACACTGTAAGCATTAGCAATGCCATTTTGCTTATTGAGCTGGAACTAAAGGGCTGCCCCTGGAGCTCTTTCTATGCCCTGGTGCCCAATTTTAAATCTCAGTTTTTTCAGAGTGATGGAAGGAAGGCCAGACAGTAAAAAAGGATAAATTTACCACCAGTTTGGTGGTGCTTTGACTTCTGGTTTTCTTCCTTAATATGTCTACTACTGTTTACTTTCAAGATTCCTTGAATAACTGTCTTTTGTCAGTTTTGATAGCTGATTTCAATGCAAGAGACAGCGTTGGGCTGTGCTTAGTCTTATACAGAACTGTAACTCCTCTACACTGATTTACGGAAATTCCATATTTTGTTTACTTTTAAGATGTCCTTTTGTTCCTAAACCTTTTATTTTCTTTGCTTTCTTTCTTCTTTTAACAATATGTAATATCAATAAAATTCCTTCAACCAGGTGAAGGCTTACTTGTGTAACCAGGACATGAATAGCCTTTTATAATTTTTAAAATAATTTTTCTTTTTCCTTTGAATAGATTTGATACCGTCTTTTTTTATTTGTACCGTAATATTTCCTGATTGGTTTTTTTTGGCTTTTTGTTTTTCAATAGTTCATTTACTACCCTATCTCCAAATGGGATCACAGTGGAAATGGTGAGAATATTGAAAAGATAGAATTGTTTCCTTTTGTGTACAGTTATGTTTATATCTTGTAGATTGTAAAATGCCATTCTATATATTCTATCTTTTATCCCCCAGACTGTTGAAGCATTCTTAATTTTCTTCTTGTTATTTAGGAGATAAATGCTTAGTTTCCAGATTTTCAGATGTATTAGTGTGTATCCTGAGGAAAAAACATATAAAATGTCTTATTTTTTAAGTGAACTAAAATATTCTGGGTGTCCTTTTTTGTTTGTTTGTTTGTATAGCATCTGTGAATACTATAAGAAAAATCATATTTTTGCAATTTTGGGGTAGAGCTGCCATCAGTTAGTAACTTCTAGATTATTATCTATTTATTTCTCTACTTCTCTAACTAGGCTGTGACTAGGTGCAAATGGCTTCTTTATTTTTGTATTCCCAGCACCCAGAAGACCCAGGCACAATGTAGATATAATAAACATTTACTCAATATTCTTTTCCATTGTGTTAATTTCTTTGACATTCTGTATGTATCTCAAACATGTTTTCTATTTTACTAATTGATTTTTATGCAAAATTAATTCTATTCTTAACCACTTTCAAAACTGATATAAATTGTTCCATAGTGCACTTCAAGTTTATTTTGTTACTCTTTCAAAGGTGCCATGGCAATAGCTCATTATGGTCTTAATATTTTTTCCTGTTTGTCCAATGTTCTCAGAGAGCAGATTTCCTGAGAGGCTGTTCTGATGTTCTGCTTTGTTGTTCATCTAATGGAAGAGTCTGAATTGCTCAAGTCCTGCATTTGGGGTTGAGTAATTCTTGAAGAACAGTCTTAATACTCATGCCAACCATGGTTGAGTGATTCTGGCTTCTTGGTGTTGCTCAAATTTGTACTGTCTGCCCTGTTGAAGAAGTTCATTATTTATATCTTTTCAAGAATATCACATGTTTCCAAATAAGGAATATGGTTCCTGACAAAGAGTTCTCTTCAGTTTGGAGGATCAGAAAAACATCCCTCATTTTGTAGTCATGTTGGCAGAGCCCTATCCAGTTATAGGATTGGGACTGGGGGCTCGGTCCAGTTGGTGCATTTTTTCCCATAGACCTCTCAGATGAGAGGAAGTAGACTGTTACTGGAACACATCCTGGATGCGAGCTGACCATTGTGAGATTTCCCAACCCTGCTGTGGTTGTGAAGTTGTAGGGAGAGTGACAGCAATGATGTGGCCCTCCCCATTCTCCTCTCTTGACCCAGTGTCCCTTATGAGGTAGGGTCTTGTGCTTGGGTTAGCTGCCAGTGCCAAGGACTCTTAATTCTCCACTTTTGTAAGGAAGAATATACACTTATTCCAGAAGATGGAATATGATGAAATTCCTCTCAAACCTTTTGGGTGTTAATGTGGATTTTTTATCCCTTTGACAGAAAATGTCATAGATATTTTAAGAGGAAATGTGGAGAAGGGGACTTAAATGAATTCCCTCACAGCATCTTTCTGGAATGAAAATATATTTTATATTAGTTTCTTTATCTGTTCTTTTAATCTTATGATCCTTCTGTGTCAAGTTTGGTACCCTCTTAGTTTCCAGTACATAATTTTTTCCCAAAGTTTTCATCTTCTTTGGCAACACTGCCCATCATCATCTCTGACTGTTTTTGAGCCTACTGTCTCACATTCTTCCCTATCTGTATTAAACTCCTTTTGTCAGCCTTTCTCTTGTGCAAAGCCATGTGGTACTGAGTCTTGTGTTAGCTTCTCCCTTCTTGGTGCTGAACACTTCTTCCTTTTACAAAGTTATGATATTTTGGGAGGAGAAAAACATAAAATATAACCATTAGCTCTAGTTCTTTAGTTTTTTTCATCAGGCTTCTAGAAACTCTAGATATGCAGGTCATTTTGTTTTAATTTTATTTGCTCCAAATTTTATTTGCACAACAATTTAATTTCGTTGTGCAATTCATGGCTGTACACTGGGTACGTACCATAAGACTCACTCTCCATCATGTATCAGACTCATGTCTCAGGAGGAGAGCATTTCTGTCATAGCAAGACATGGTCATCGAAACCAGGCATTTTGGGTACTGTTGCCCAACATTCAGTCAGGCTAGTTTAAGCACTGAAGGTAAAATTTTATAAGGATCTATAAGAACATCACAGGAGGATTATATGTATATGTGTGTATATATATATATATATAAAACACACAGAAGACTAGAGTTAAGACCTGAATGAACATCTGGACCCAGGGTTATTCTGTTTTTCAGGGCTGATAATCTCATCTCTGTGCCTTTCTGTTAGCCACACAGTCCCCCTTTTTGTGCATAAAATAATGGCCAATATGACCACCTTCAGCTTAGCTTCTCATCACTTCCGAGTTCAGGTGGATAGCAGAGATTTACTAACATCTCCAAATTCCCAATGCTTGTGAGGGAAAGCTCACTGGCCTGGGCTGGGTGTGCTAAGTATGTGATGTAGTAGTACAAAGGCATTGTGTGCATGGTGGTGGTTCTCAGAGGAGTGAGTAGTACACAAGCTGGAAGAACTTCTCTAAAGGAGTCTCTGTAACGTCCTGCCAGAGGACTTCACTACCTCCTGCACTGCCCTGGACATGACACGGGTGATTTTCTCTCCAGTCTGTTCACCTGACTCCTCTGTTAAATCTGGGATGTTTCTATTTCATCCAGAATGCCTGGTACTCATCCTGAACTTGTGATTTTAGGGCAGAATCCTGAACATGTGGATTTAGCTCTAAAATGGGCCAGAGACTCTTCATTCTTTCATCCTTGTCATCATATGGGAGTTTCCTCATCTATGAAAAGTGGACACAGTGATACATGTGGCACTTGGGGAGTTAAATAAGCTCATGTATATAAAAGTACTCACAGTAGTACTTGGCATATGACATAGTCTCAAGTCAGTTTTGAGCCATCACTTTCATATCCTTCCTTGGGACACTGATTTGTGCCTTGTCCTTAAGAGTATTTTTCTCCTTTCTGGTTTACTTTCTTTAGTGCTTTTTACAACACCATACTTTTTGGTAGCTTGGTTTGTACCCATCTGGGGTTTGCAGAATTCTGCTTCTTGAAAATTAGAATAGCATTTGTCCATTTCCAGTCGATCAGAAACACTGGATTTTAAATTACTTTCTCAAAGACCACTGACAAGAGCCTGTTGATTCCACTGGAAACTTTTCTTTGTCCTTTGAGCTCTAATGTGTCGGCCAAGAGACTTGAAAACACCAAGAGAACATAGGCACCTTTACCATCTCCTAGGGAATTCAAAGCTTTAATTCTCTTACAGGGGCTTGATATTCTTCTTCTTAGTCCCCATACCATGCTGTTAGAGAAGCACACAGAATGTAAGGGAATTCACCTTCCTTTATTCAATCATATTCCACAACTGATCCCAAGTGTAATCCCTGCCTTGAACTTTCTGTGCTCTCAGAATAACTGAGAAAACCTTATTGAGAGTTTTAGCATTTTGCAAGCTGCAGCTCACCCTGGCCCACTCTTCACTTTTCTGTCCATCAGCTTTGATCATGTTCCTCCTTTCCATCTTTTGAGTGTGTTCTTTTAAAGGTCTGAATTAGTTACTGCTCAGTGGGCAAATCCAATGTTTTCATTAGATAACAGTTTGATTGGTTGACTGACAAAATGATTAACTTATTCCATATCTAATTCCTGGGAGGGTTTGAGACAGCCTTAGCTGTATTGTACTAATCATTACCGATTGCATTTTAGTTATTTAAAATAGCAGACAGCTGCTCCAGGGCAGGGAGCAAGACTTATGCTTTTATGCCTTCTTTGCCTAGCATGGAGCCTGGCTTCTAAAGATAATGATAGATGCCATCTATTGTGTTTTACTGGGTGCCAGGCACTTTAAATACATCATCTTACTCAGTCATCACAGTGATCACTTGGAAAAAATGCTCTTACATCTCCATTTTTATGATGAGACAACTGGAATGTGGAAAGATTAGTTAACAGGTCCAAGGTCCCTGCTCTACAGGGGTGAGGCTGAGGTTCAAATGTCATTGGCCAAACACCAGGGCTGGGCTCTTGTCCCATGAGGACCCCACCTGACTGTTGAACTCAGCACTGCAGCTCTTGTTTCTCACAGTTATTTACAAATGCAAAATGGAATCACATTTGTGAGAATTATCTTCCTTCCTCAAGTGTCATGACTTAGAATCCTAACAAACCTTTCTCTGAAATTTCTGAAATCTGCCTTCCAAATCTAGTACATACATTCAATTGCATCAAACTTTCTTTGCTACCATGAAGTGATATCACAATTTTCTCTCAAGTTTCTGTAATTTCTACTTTATTAGCCATTTCTTCTTGGCAGTCACAAGAAAGTCTAAGGTGACAGTTCGGTCCACTTCCTTCACCATCTACCACCTCTTTCTCCAATTCATTATTTTTCAGAAGGACACACCACCTGTTTTGTTTGTTCCCTACTTGAGCTCCTTCCCGTTAAGAATTGCTAATGCCATATAAGCATGTTTCCTACAATATTTTGATTTATCTTAAGATATGTGTTTTGTTTGATGGATGTTGAAAACAAGCACTGTTTTTTACTTAAATCAATTATTTCTTTGAGTAAATCATGACTACTGCTAAGATTTGAATGCCGTAGCTGCCCTCTTCTATAGGAACTTCAATGGTTTATTAGGCATTTCTCTCTTGGTCTTAGACCAATAACCCTTTAAACCCTGCCCTTGGATTTAGAGGCTGAATTTTTCCCCTGTGGGATTACTGAAAACAATTACAACTACCTATAACTAAAACATTTCAGAGATCAAAACACTGGCTCAGAATTAAGGCTACATGGTTAATTAATTCCCTTCTTCTCCAGACAGGAGATGGGTACCTGTCTGGTTGCTAAATGGCAGTCCAAATGGGTATCATGAAGTTTATCCTTTATACCAGTTTTTTGAGACAGAGAAAGGGGAAAAAGACCTGGAAGCACTGGGGTTTTATGAAGTTTTTTTTTAGCATTTCAGGTTTTGAGGCTCTGGAAAAATACTCTCAAAGACAGGCAGAAGCTGTCACGTCTATACTATGAGTTCAATAACAAGAGTGAATAGTGAGGGTAATCACAGTTGTGTTGTGAGAGAAAAAAGCTGCCCCATGTCATCTCTGCTCATTTCATGGCAGCCATTTCTCTTCTTTTTCAGCTTAAAGTCCTCTTGCTGAGACCAGCTGATCTCTGGATAGAGACTTAGGAGTTAAGTATTAACCCTGGATAAGAGCTCACAATTTTTTTACCTTCAGTTTTGTTCCAGAAATTCAAATCCAATTAGTTGACACAGTTCCATGGCCTTTCTTTCCCAAATCAAACCTTCACTGGGAAGAAAAATGAAATTGCCACCTGGGCTTTTAGACTAAACACCTTCCTACTACAGACTCAACTGAGCTCACTGGTCCTCATTTTTCTTGGTTTCTTTTCTTGAAGCTCTGGTTCCATTTCTGAAGGGAGCTTCATAAATAGTCTGCCTCTCTAGTGGTTTGGATTCCCAGTTCTGTCTCTAAAATTCAGAGCCTAGCTCATGTCCTTTCCATTCTATTGATGTCAATGTTGAGTTTCACAGGCCACATTGTCAGTCACTGAGGAACCTGGGATTTTGATCGATGTGGGCCTCACATCAAAGGGCAGCTGTCAGCAGGACCCTGTGCAGTTTCCCTGGTAGAGGATTGCTGTGGAGTGTGAGCTGTTGCTGTTCCTCCAGAAAGACATCTCCCTTAGCGGAGGGTGTCTGTAGGCACAGCTCCATCTGTGCTGACCTTTGGATTTCACTCCTATGTGAGGCAGGCATCCAAGAGATTACTGCGATGCAGGCTTGAGGTCTGCACACTGTCAGGGACAAAGCACATGTCTATCCTTAGTTTTCTGTGATGTGTTCCTTAAGGCATATTTGTGCCTTGTTTTTAAGGGAGACCTTCAGCAGGATGGTCCCATCTCAATACCTGCAGAATATGACCACAGGACTCAGAAGACAGAAGATCAAGACTTCCCCAGAGTGTCCTCTGGCTTACCCACTATGTATGTCCCTCAAATGAGATGTTTATGGAGATGAGCCATTTCTGGAGAAGATGCCTATGTGAAAATATGAGAAAAACTGGCTATATTCAGCTCTGCTATGCTTTAAAGCTTAGAAAATCAGGAGCTACATGGAGGATTACCCCAATCTGTTTCCCTCTGTGCTTCCATGGGGACAGACTCACTGAAGGCCTTGCTGCGTGACTTTCATTAAGAATGGCACCATCATCAAGTTGAATCAGGCCCTGACTCTTGGGTGGGCTTACTTTGCAGGGATATATTCTGAGAAGCTCTGTGTCAAACCGATTGCTTTAGACATGGACAAAAGGGAGAATGTGGTTTTGTTTGGTGATAAAATGAGACTGTAGCTATTGGGGAAATAGGAAAGAAGAGAATTTCTCATGAGAATTTTTAGCATGGTATCAAGACCCCTATAGCTACAGCCTATAAATGACTAATTGGATCAACCTCAGGAGCCAGGACATGCCTGGGTTAAGCTCTGAATAATGCATGAGGACAAATGGCTTAGTTTGGCAGTCCCGGGCAGACTCACATTTACCATGGGTATAAGGGGAGAATTCAAAATTTATGAATCACCTACTAAAGATGCTAGATACTTTAATTATGTTGTTTTATTTAATTTTAACAAAACCGTTTGCAAGTGAGTACTATTATTATCATCCCCATTTTATAAAGTAAGACAGCTGCTCAGAAAGATTCAATAACTTGCTTAAGGTCATACAGCTGCTCTGTGGTGGAACCTGTATCTGACATCCTGGTCCATGATTTGGAGGTGGTAGACTGCTGTCTATCATATAAGGCTTTATCAACTGGTGACCCTTAATGTTGGATCTGCTTTGTCACACACACACAGAGCAAATAATGGCCTGTGAACATCTATAGAGAAATTGTGATTACTGGCACATATGTGGGTTTACTGAGAGCACATTTCCAGTTAACCTCATTTCCTTTTGTTAATAAGGTTCCTGGATATAACAAATCATGAGGAGTAACCTTAATAATTCTTGCCTGGAATAGAAATTGTGACTGTGGGTCACTGCTCATGGACTGATTACTAGTAGAATATTGCTCTGAATCTCCACCCTTTGCAGACATTTTGTCACTTCATTTGGCCCTTGACCTCTGCGTGGAACTCTGTGTCCTCACTCCTTGGCTCTATATGATGTTGGCAGCCTTGGCTGCATTGCTTGAAGACTGGCTCTGTGTCACAGTGTGTCCCGCAGTTATGACTTGCAGAGGCCCTCAAATGTTGGACGCCCCTCTCTCTTCTCATCTCTCCTGAGAGTGGCTTGAGTTCCAAGTTTTTCTATAAACTGGACAACTGTCTTGGATGGGTGAGTAGACAGGGTCATTTCCCAAGAAGGGAGCAGAGGTATCCTTGCATCTAAAGTGTTGCTGGGCAGGTGTGGAAATGAGTAGGTGGCAGAGGTTAGTTCCATGCCCTGGAGGGACAAGTGACATTTTGGTTCAGAGTGACGTGACTGAGCCACAACATCCTGTGCCTGATGGAGAGAAGGGGACAAAGAAGTCCCCACCTCAACTGTGTGATAAGGAGGATGTGCCCAAAAAGGAACACATATAAGCTATTTGGTAAACTGTTGGGTGTAACAAATCAGCCCTCTGTGTGGTGGCTCAAAACAACAGGAACTGATTTAGCTCCAGAGCTTGCAGTTTGAGCAGGTGCAGTGAGGGAGGCCTGTGGCCGCTGCATCGCCTCAGTTGGAGTGGCTCTACCAAGGCTTAAGGTTTGCACTTCCAAGAATGCTCCCCCATGTATCTGGCAACTTGGTGCTGGCTGCTGGCTGGGCCGAGGGCTGAAGACCTTGGTGCCATTATGCATGGGCCCCGCAGAGTCTGCTTGGGTCCCTTCATAGCATGGTGGATGGGCTCCCATGGCGGGCATCCCAGGGAATCGGATGGTAGTCTCTGATGATGCTGGCCCAATACAGCAGCACTCTTACCATATTCCGTTTTCAAAGTCTGTCACAGAGGCCTGTCCGTGTTCAAGGAGATGAAACGGCATCAAAATGGGAGAGGGGTTAAAATCACATTGTAAGAAGAGCAGGTGGAATGGAAGACATTGTTGTGGCCATTTTTAGAAAAACATAATTTTCCACCAAGGTTGTCACAAGGGTGTGTGTATGTGTGTGTGTGTAGGAGGGCAGATTATAAAATGTGTTCCCAGGCTTTGGCTTCAGGATCTCCGAGCTAACTATCTTGAATAGATTGGTTACACCTCTGAGGTAATCAACTGATGCTGGGAAAGGTCATGGAAAAGGTAGTGTGTTTGTCTTAAGAGTATTGAAACTCTTTGTAATAGATGTACCAGTTACTGGCTTATTCCTGCCCAGTTACAGCCTTGGGGCAATTAGGGGCATCTGTCTTCACCCTGGTCTGGTCTGAGGGAAGTGGAAGTCTCTTACAATTGGAGATCTGGCAGAGGAATTTCTAAAGAATTTGTGTAGAACATCACCTGTGTGCATGTGTGTATGTGTGTGTGTATGCACATCTATGCTTTCCAGAAAGCATGCGGGACCATAGGTTGACTAGAGCATGTGGAGACTAGCCAGTGCTGTAAACTGTAAGCCCTTAGGGCTGATCGTGTGGGTGGATTTTGGCATTGCCCAGTCACTGGGGCAGATAGCCTCAGACCTTGGAGCCACATGGCAAAAATGATGTGCTGGGCAGAACTCCACAAGGGTTTTTACCAAGCTCAAAGGGGTTTATCCAGAGCAGAAAGGGGCCTCAGGTAGCAGTTGCTTCCCCTTTGCTTCATGGATTCTCCTCAGTGTAGATTTAGCCAGTCATGGCTCCAGAAACATGAGAATGGGGTGGGACTTAAGCAGTTAAAATTCTTAACTGTGCATATGTTGTAAATGTAGGAGAAAAATAATGTGAGGAAAATATTGGGTTAGAGAAGCACGCTGCCATGAGAATGATAAATGTTGAGTGAATCAGTGATTAGATGGTCTATTTGTTTAAGGAACTGGCTCCTCTCTTAAACAGTTACCGTGGCTCAGTGGGGAAAATCAGCTTTCAGGGGTGTTAAATGTATCGGTACCTGTGAGGGCTTGCACCTGGGTGGGACGAGTATGTGTACATGTGGGGTAATTTCATTTAAAAATGTGTTTTTCTTCTTGAGGCTTAACTACCTGAGAGAGTATGATTGTGTGGTTTTCAAGGCTGCAGTATTTCTATCAATGAGCCAACAAAATTAGAAAATTGAAGCATCATCTGAATATAAAATAGTCTTGTAAATTGTGACTTCCTTAGGATTAGGTATTAAATGACAGACTTTACATTTTATTTAATTATATTAATCAGACAAGAAGACAAATTACTGAGAACTTACTCTGTTTCAGGTGCTGGTTTAGATGTCAAGCAGATGCTGGAATTATAACCAAATCTTTGCTCTCCAGGAGTCATAGACTAATTTGGTGAGGAAATAAGCATGTGAATAATACAAACATATATAGATATACATATAAGTCAGATGGTTTGAGGAACTGATAAATACTATGAAGAAAACAAAAGAAACAAAATAGAAATTGACTGGGGAAGGGGCAATTTTAACTCAGGCCATCAAGAAGGTTCTTTCTTGAGAAGGAAACAGCTATTCGGAGACCTGGCTGAGAAGCACTCCAAGGTCTTGATGGGATGAAGTTGGCAGCGTGGAAGGCTAGAAGACCACTAGCTGGTGAACCAAGAGCAAAGGAGCAAAAGGAAGGGAATGTAGATGTAGACAGGGATGTAATAACACGGGGCCTTTGGGCTGCGGGGAGGAGTTTGGTGTTACTCTAATGCAAGGAGAAGCTCGTGGAGAATTCATAACATGAAGATGGCGCTGTCTGGTTTGCACTTTGGGATGATCACTCTGAATGTATGTGAAAAGTGGGACGTAGAAGCACAAGTTTGGAAGCAGGAGGCTGCCACTTAGTCCAGGTGAGAGGCGCTGGTGGCTTAATCTAAGATGTAGGCAATGGAGATGGGAACAGTGACATGATTCCTGCTATGTTGTAGAAGTTGAACCAGTTGGATTTATGAGGTTCAGGTGTGAACTGTGACAGAAAGGAACAGGGATAACTTTGTTTTTTGGTGCGAGGAACTAAGTGGTTGGTCACAATCATTTTCTGAAAGGGAAAGACTGGGTAGGAGCAGCTATAGGGGCTGCATGTAGAAGTTAATATTTGACCAGACTAAGTTCAAGGTGGTTGTTGATTTGAGAGTTGGCTATCTGGCTCAAGGTGGAAATCAAGGCTGGAGTAATAGATGTGGGAGCCTAAAGATGGCATTTAAGCCAATGAGATTTGATAGAATCACCTAGGGGGAGAGGGGAGATAGAGAAAAGAGACCAGGAAGGCCAAGGACAACACTCTGGGGTTCACTAACACTTAAATTCTACCAGCAGGTGAGAAGACAACATGAAATGGGGCTATAATTGCGGTAGGATATACAGGCAAGTCTGGTGCCCAGGGATCCAGGGGAAGATGGTGTTTCAAGATAGACTTGATGGTTAACCTCATCCAGTGCTGCAGAGAAACCTCATACAATGAGAACTGGGCATAAACTGTTGAGTTTAGCAGCATGAATGTTTTAGGTGTCCTTGATAAAAGCCAGTTCAGTCAAATGGTGGTGAGAGAATGGGAGACAGAAAGTGGATACAGGTGTGGAATTTTCTATGAAGGTGGACAGAGAAATGAGGGGCAAGAGCTGGAAATGATTTATGGTCAAATAAAATTATATTACTTTTTAAAGATAGGCAATATTACTGCATGATCTGAGAAGGCGGAGGAGAGACAGATGATGGAGGAGAGGCAAATGGGTTTGATGATGCAAGGTGAAATTGTTTTCATTTGATTGCATATATTTCTCTGTTTTGAGATAAAGTCATCAGATGAGAGTGGCATGTATCATCTAGGAAATGTAGTAGTCATGACTTGAGTTTTGAGGACACAAACCAAAAGTGAGGCCAGTAAACATTATTGTGGATTTTTTTTAGAATGGTTTAGTGCAGCATTTGATAGATTTCTTTTTTAAAGGAAGAAATAATAAAGTATTTTTGACTTTCTGAGCTGTACAGCTTCTGTCACACTATTCAGCTCAGTCACTGTAGCATAAGAGCAGAAATAGACAATACATAAATGAATGAATGTGGTTATATTCCAATAAAAATCTATAAAAAACAGGCAGTGACTCACATTTGGTCCAAGAATTGTAGGCTGCTGACTCCTGGTACAGCTGCTTAAGCATGCATGTAAAGGCAGAAAATATATGGATATCAATAGAAAGATTTCTTTTCCAAATGAGTAAAATAAAGATGCCCAGAAATTAAGAATGTTTACAAAAGATTTAGATAAATGCATTGTACTAGGGGCTCTAGGTCAGACAATGATGAACCATGAAAAAAGGGGAGGGTCAAGAATTCTAGGTCCTTATAAGGTAAGACAAAGGTAGTATCAGCAATACCAAAATCAGTGAGCTGGAAAGTTGGGAAACAGAGGTTAGATAGAGAGGGGCTGGATGAAATCAAGATGGTTCAGAAGTGGGACAGTTACTAGTGGTAACAATAATGGGGAAGGGAAGATTAGTGCAGTGAAAGACATCAAGAAAGTGAGAGTAGAGATGGTTGGCGGGATCAGCTATGTGTATACCAAGAATAATGATGTAGGCAGTGTGGAAGAGGAAGACAGTGATCCAGGGCCGAAAATCTTCAATAAATGAAAAAGGGACTCTGAGGTCAGCAGATGACCACAATGGTGAAGGGCCCTGAAGGTGAAGTCTGATGACTTGGATTTCAAAAGAGCTGGGGGTTTTGAGGGAGGAAAGGGGGTGCTTCCCTGAGGAGAATAAAGGTTGCTGACCCCCTCTTTGGGCCTGTGGGGAAACAAGGATGCAGGATATTCTACATGCACAGTGGAGAAGCAAGAGTTTCCATTAAACTAAAAAAGGGAAAGGAAATCAAGAAAGCCAAAGCCTTAGGAGAATTGATTGATGACGGAGTATGAGTTCCAGCGGTCACAAAGGCTATTCTTTCTAAGCTGATGTGACTGTTGGGAGGACATGCTGGTGAACACCTTGGGCTGGTGGCTTCTTTCCTGGAAATACAGGGAGTGGGTGGGTGGTATGACAGTCAGGAGAACAGGACAAGGAAAGCTTCTGGGCAACAGTTCTGTCTATGGTGTATGAGGACAAGTATTTTCAATTCCCTTTATTGTCAGATACATGGTGTCAAATTAACACCCATTCAGAAATCTAAATCAGGGTGGCTAGAACCGGGCTTAAATTACAAAAAAGCTCTTTTTAAAGAGTGCTTGTTTAATTGAGAAAATTTAAATGTCTTAAATTCAGGATATCTGTCTTATACATTTCTGGAAGGGGTTGAAGGTTTTCTAACCTGTGTCGGATTCCTCAGCCTTGGTGTGTGTTAAGTCAGACTGGATGGTGCTGAGACTCCTGGCCAAACAGAGAAAAGTTGGCTGGTCTGTTTCTGGCTATGGCTCTTATGATTTTAGGATTTTTCTGGGGGTAATTCTGTGTCTACATAACATAACAGAACACATTCTAGAAATGTCTTTGCACTAAGGGGAGGGGCATCTGTTAGCACAGATGAGGCTTGTTCCCAGAAGCTTGTTTTTCTTTTTCCCCACTGGCAGAACAAAGGCCTGTTAAGTCCAGCACAGTAAGATGCTACAGAGGAAGGATGCTCAATGGCAGTTAGGTGGTAGCTGAGTACATCATGGGAAATGAGAACTGGGTTTTGTGTCCCTACAAGACAAAATGATATGGGACACTTTAGGAATGGAAATTAGGCCATATTAATACAATTTTAATTATGTAATTACATTCTTCAGTTGGGCGATTGCCTTATTATTTTTAATTTGAGTGGGAAAAAATTGTTTATGAGTAATTATTGTGCAATTTTATGTACTCTTTGGTGAGTTGTGGGTGAGGGCTCAATGGAACTTAAAAGTATACATGATTTTGATAGAATTTACTGAGAAGCACTAAGCATTTCTCTTACATAATTTTTACTCTGTGCATATATGTGCGTGTTTGCTATATTTGGAAGAGATTCCACAGTTGTGCCAAAGATGACTGGGAACCAATTTAAATAATTTAGGGGAATGCTTGAAGGCAATGAAATGTAGAAATGCTTCTAGAACAGCAGAGGTAAGCAGGCTGTTCCAGCACCTCCTGGAATGCCACATCAACAGCACCATCTTATTGGAAGGAAAACAATTTTCATTTAAAATGGTAACTGACATCTGTGATCAGTTTCCCGCAGAGAGTTAGAGGTTGATAAATGGATTCTAAGAAATTGTCAGCCTTTAGCAGTTTGAATTTCAAAAGATGCCAGACATCTTCAATAAAATGTTAAGAGAACTTTATGGACGATGTTTGAAGAATGGAAGATTAGGCATGTAAGGTTAAGT
This sequence comes from Manis javanica, assembly GCF_040802235.1. NCBI lineage: Eukaryota > Metazoa > Chordata > Mammalia > Pholidota > Manidae > Manis > Manis javanica. Next base: position 70,582,717 of record NC_133162.1, read on the forward strand.
GGCAAAAGGATTGATGCATTAATTTGGCAAATCCTTACCATTTATTATGATTTTTTTCTTATTCTTATGCATGTGTCAAGCATTTTTCTAGGAGTTAGGGTCAGAGCAGTAATTGAAATAGAAATCTCTCATGGAGCTTATACTATAGTGGGGAGAGACAGACTAAACAAAATAAAGCAGAGAAACATACAGGGTGCAGATAAGAGCTGTGGAGAAAAATAAAGCTGGAAGGGTGGGTGAGGAGGGCTGGGGGTGGGAAGTCAGTTTTAAATAGAGTGGGCAGGAAATCTTTGCTAAGAAAAAGCATTTCAGCAACAATTTCAGGAGGAGGGAAGAATAAACTGTGTGTAAGAATGGTCCAGACAGAGAATAGCAGTTGCAAAAGCTGTGTCCCCAAAGCATGTTTTGAAAACCTCATTCTGGCCAAAATAGTGAGGACAGATTGCAGGCCAGCAAGAGTACAAGCAGAGAGATCTGTCAAGAAACTGAAATATTCCAGATGAGAAATCATGGTCACACGAAGAATGTGGGAGGAGGCATCAGATTGGGGATATATTCTAAAGGAGTGCTACCAGGATTGGCTGAGAGATTGGGTGTGGGAAATGAGAACAACAGGAGTTAAGGGTTAGTCTAAACTTTGGGCCTGAACTGCTGGAAGGATGGCATTGCCATTAATGGAATTGCACTGGGGAAGACACTGGGAAGCTTTGGATGGTGGAAAAGACGAAGATTTCAGTTTTGTACTGGCTAAGCTTGAGCCACCCCTGGCATCTGTGTAGTGAGGTCTAGTGGCAATTAGCTGTATGAATCTGGAAATCAGAAATCTAGGTTGGGGCTGAAAATATGGGTGTCGTCATCATTATGATTGTATCTAAATCCATCATACTTGATGAGACCACTAAATGAGGTGTGTAGATAAAGAGAGAAGAGTAAAATGAAGACTGAGAACTGAACGTTGTTCTTAGCAACCTAGAGGTCACTGGTGACTTTGACAAGAATGGTGGAGTTGAAAAATTGCTTTTGTTTTTTTTCAAAAAAAAACACCACTGATTGCAGTGGACCCAAAAGAGAATTGAAGGAGAGAAATTAGAAAAAACAAGTATATGCAATAGTTTTTATTAGTTTTATTGTAAAGGACAAACAGAGAAATAGGGCAGTCATTGGAAGGGGAAGAAGAGTAAAAGAATGATTAATTTTTTTAATATGGGAGAAATGATATCACACTGGGAAATAATCTGTTAGTGAGAGAAGAGATGGTGCAGAAGAGGAGAGAATGATTGAGCTCCATTGGTGAGTTGGGTGAGAAGGTGTGGGGATCTAGTGTGCAAATAAGGGGTTGCCTCTAGCTAGCAGTTACAGGAGTTTGTTCCATGTACCAGAAGGGAAAACTGTTAGGGTAATGATTCTGGGCTGTGCATAGAGGTGCTAGAGTTTATTCAAGGTGTCTTCTGCTTACTTCTGTTGGACTTAGGAAGTACTGGAGAAGATTACAGGAAGTGGGAAGTTAGCTATCTCTGCGGATGCTTATTCTCTATCAGCGAGCTTGTGGCTGGACTAGATCTGACATGAGATGCTTCCAAAGCAATGTGTGGTGTTGGGAAGACCCCTCCTATGGAGGCTCCCTTGGCACACACCACCACCCAGGATCCAGTCACTGATGTTGGTCCTTGTGTCCGAGGCACCCATATTTACATTATTCCTGATTTATGCATTCCAGGGTTCTGCAAGAGTAGACAGAAGTAAATCCTGCAATTAGGGTGAGGGCTGTTACTTGGTAAGTACTTGTGTGAATGACTGGCTTGTAAAGGATTAAAAAAATTGTTATTGCCATAGAGTTTGTAATATACATTTATAATTCATCTTAATCAACTTTCAAATAACACTATATTGCCTCACAGGTGATGTGGGTACCTTTAAGAGATTTCCAAATTCCTCCCTCCTGTCCTTTGTAACATTGCTACCATTTATTTCACTTATCCATAAGTTATAATCACCCAATATATTGTTGCTGTTATCATTTTGAACAAACTGTCATCTGTTAGGTAGATGAAGATTTAGATGAAGAAAAGGTTTTATTTTGCCTTCACTTACTCCTTCTCTATTCCTTTCCTCTGTGTAGATTTGAGTTACTGACGTAGGTCATTTTCCTTCTTTCTAAAGAATTTCTTTTAATATATAACATGTTTACTGGGAACAAACTCCCTCAAGTTTTGTCTGAGAAAGTATTTCTCCTTCACTTTTGAAGGATAATTTCACTTCAGGATACAGAATTCTAGCTTGTTTTTTCTTTCAAAACTGTAAATATTTCATTCTGCTCTTCTTGTTGGCAGGCTTTGTTAAGAGAAGTTCAATGCAGTTCTTATCTTCATTGCCCTGTACGTTAGGTGTTTTTGCCTACTCTAGCTTCCACAATTTTCCCTTTGGGTTTGATTTTCTAAAGTTTGGATATGATATAACCAGGTGTAGGTTTTGTTGATATTTATTGTGCTTGGTGTTCTATGAACACTTGGACATATGGTTTGGGTTCTGTCACTAGTTTTGGAAAATTCTCAGCCATTATATCTTCAAGTATTCCTTCTTTCCTTCTGAATACTGATTACACATATGCTATATATTTTATAATTGTCCCATGATTCTTGAATATTCTATTCCTTTTTTCATATATGTGTGTGTGTGTATATGTGTATATATATATATATGTGTGTGTGTGTGTGTGTGTGTGTGTATTATTTTTTCAGCTGCATTTTTCAGTTTGGGAACTTACTATTAGCATATCCTCAAGCTCACTGTTTCTTTCCTTAGCTATGTCCAGTCTTCTGGTGAACCCATCAAAATCATTCTTCATTTCTTTCACAGTGTTTTTGATATCTAGCATTTGTTTTTGAATTTTTCAGAGTTTCCAACTCTCAGCTTGTATTAACTATCTGTTCTTGCATGTTATCCCCTTTTTCCATGAGACTCCTTAGCACATTTATCATAGTTGCATTACATTCCCAACCTGACAATCCCAAAATATCTGCCGTAACTGAGTCTGGTTCTGATGCTTGTTTTGCATCTTTAGATTGTTTTTTTTAAAAATAGTTTCAATTTTTTTTGGCCTTTTTGAATGCCTTTGTGATTTATTTTTTTAAAAGCTGAAATGATGCATCGGGTGCAAAGAAATGAAGTAAATAGGCCATTAGTATGAGGTTTTATGTTTATGTCACTAAGAGTTAGGCTGTTTGCTGTTCACTGTGGTTCTAGGTGTCAGGCTGAAATTCTCTTTGCCCTTGTTTGTGCCCTTGTGGTCTTTGACTTTCCCTGGAGACTCTTTCTTGAACAGTGCCTGAGCCTTGCTATTCTTATCAGCACTAGTCTCCTGTTGTTACAGAGGAGTCCAGTTGATGTGGTGGTAAGGTATGGGTGGAGGAGAACACTTCTGTTTTCTTATGATCAGGTCTCAGTGTTTTGTTGAGCCTGTGTCTCTCTATGCTGTGATACTTCCAAGTGCTTCTCAGCTCTCTCCTCTCGCCTGACACAAGAAGCCTAGAGATGGCTAAAGTTGGATATTTCCCTTCTTGTTGCATAGCCTTGGGTAAAACCCATGTTTAGGATCTGGTAAAATAGTTGCCCTTGAGGACAGGTGTTTGTTAATGAGAACAGGAAGCTCTGGGTACATTTAAAATGGTTACTTTTCCCCAGTTCCTGCCCAAAGCATGAGGTGTTGCTTCTCTGATCTTCACCCTGATAACTGGGTGGGGTTCTTGAAGTTACAACTCATAAAGGTGTTCTTCACCCTTTGTGGGAACGGGGCCCAGGGGCTTTATCTCTCAAGCTAGTTCATAGTTCATACTAAGCCTTCAAAATCAGACAATTACCCTTAAGTGGTCCTAATTTCCTTCCTGCTACTGGAAACTCTCATTCTCTGTATTTACCCATCTCTCTAGAGTTTGAGCAAGTGAATTGTCCCATATGCTCTATTCTCTGATGGGCCTAAGAAGAGCTGTTCATTTTTAGTTGGTTCAGCTTTTTTCTTGTGAGGATAGAAGTGACAACATCCAAGCTCTTTAGTACATGTCAAACTGGAAACAGGCCTAAAAGTTTTTCAATGGGAAATCATTCAGAGCATGATTCTCTTAGCTCAAAGGAGGCAAAGGAGAGGGCAGTAACAATTCCCTGCTAAAAAGAGAAGAAGATGGTCAAGTCAGTAGGATGAATAAAGGGAAATAAGAAGGAGAAATTGTCAGCTTCTGACAATGATTTATAATTTTATTTTGACCCAAGCAAAAATCTCTTTCTCCTCCTCCTTTTCCTCTCTTCTCATCCTTCCCTTTACTCTCATCTTCCTCTTTGCCCTTCTGCTCCTGAGTGTGAGGGAGGCCCTCTGCGTTTCAGGCATGTCAGCCCTTGGCGTTTCTCAGGCCAGCTCTACTGTCATGCCGGAGAGAGAGAATGTTGGGATCACCTTGATGTTAACACTGAGGCTGGTCCTAGACCTTTCACATAAGGAGTCAGAGGACTCTTCCATGATCTTTACTGCACATATTTTTGTGGACAACAGAGCAGACATGGAATGGCTTGGGTCTCATGGACAGTCTGCAGAGGTCACAACCTGAGCCCTCAAGTGGAGATGATTTACTCACCAAGTGCTGAAGGTAACTGTTCTAGGAGGCTGGTTGGAAGCTACCAAGCATCCCCTTGACCTGCGGTGTTAGAGTTCATGGAGGTGCTTTCCACTGGTTTTAATATGCTTTGCTTATACTCCCATGAGCAATTTTAGTCCACCTTAATTTTCACAGGGCTTCTTCTGTAGATAGAGTGAACATGTAAGTATGTAAGTCCTTTTTGGTTTCCATGGGAGATATCAGAAGCAACTGCTATGGAGAGTCAGCAGTCTAGGCTTTTGAAAAGGCAGTCCCAGGACCATCCTTGTGTGGAGGCTGGCACACTGCTGGACAACAGACAGAATTGTAACAGGCTCTACAATGACTAGGTATGTGTCTTATCAAGTGGGGTGATGCTATTAATACTGAGGCATGGAAATATCCTTAGAATCTCAGTTATCAGGGAGTAACCATCTTGTGGGGGCTTTAAACCTAAAAAGGTCAGGAATTGTTATACAAATCTTGGCTCTCCAGTGATCCAGGAATCCAGTTATAAGATCAGGAGTGACTGCAGCAGCACTCAGTCCCTGTCTAACCTTGTTTTGCTTAGAGCTTCAAGAAGTCTTTAAATGCAGTACAAATCATGCATTAATAGGGAAGTAGGGAAAAGACATGACACTGACCTTGAGTGGAAGAGAGTGATGGATATATTTTGCAAAGGAGGGTAAGAAGAAGGGCTGGGTCTTGCATCATTGGCCCAGAATGTATAAAGGTAGGCAAATTGTGTAGGGGAACGAAGCAATGCCTGTAATAATGAGAACTTGGACATGAGTTGGACTGGAGTCACCTTCAGGGGAAAGTAGCTCAGAAGGAAAAGGGAACAGATATATAATCAGGCTTGTGCTTCTGTATCTCAGGTTTAATTAGCTTCAAAGGTCATAAATTCAGAGGCTAGACTGCTGGGGATGGAACCTGGTTCTGGTGCTTACTAGCTGTTTAATCTTGGACAAGTTACTTAACTACTTTGTCACTAGAGATATTATGAATTAAATGGTTTAATAATCATAAAGCTCTTAGAATATTGCCTGGTATGTTGTAGGCATATTACATATATGAATCCTACATTATCTAAGTGTGGACCACTTTGAATGATGCTCTAAGTATGGGAGTGCCCACAGCACATGTGTCGATGTGGAGTTTGGTTTTGTCACTGACGAGATTTTCAAAAGTGCAATACCCAGCAAAAATACATTTTAATCAAGACCTTTGATAGGGCCTGAGCTTCTCATGATTTTCCTATAGACAAGATTGAAAAATACCAACGGGAGCCTGGATAATTAGGGGATCATGTTGACCGTCTATTTCACATGGTTTATGTAACCTGATTAAGGTCAACTTGGAGAAGGGTTTGCAGGCTTTGTGCTTCCTCAGACCCCAGCTACCCTGCAGTACATGCTCTTCAGATACTTCAGTGAGGACGTACAGGGCATACTCATTGGAGCTATGGGGGATGTGCCTTTGTATATCTTGTATTAAAGAGTTTGGATCCAAAAAGTATTATTCAGTTCAAACCCTTGTTGATTATCTCACTCTAAGTCCTGTCAGTCCTTTTCTTTCATTGCTATGCTTGAGCTTTCTGTACATGCCATAGATTCCCACCTCTACTCCAAAGCCTCATGTTATTCCTTCTCACACACTTAGGACATGCTTTTCTTGGATGGTCAGCCCTCTGCTCCAAGGTGCTTTCAAGGCTATCATGCTTTAATCAAAACCTGAGGAGCTAACTGCCCACAGCTCATGCAGGCTCAAGTTAGACCCAGGGCTGTGCTGGCAAATTCTGGCTTTGCCTCAAATAGCAGGATGTGGAAAGACACATGTGCTATGGGCTCAGTTGACACACATATCTTCATCTTACATGGTATGAGATGCTGTTGACCTTGTGAAGTGTCTTGCCACACCCGCAGGGATTTGCTCATATGATTTCATGACACCACTTACTTCTGTAGAGTGTCCTACATTAGCAGTGGGCAAGGGCACCAGTTTATTACATGGACTGAACTAGGCAATTATGAAATCATTTTAGAATTCTCCCACAATGTTTCTAAATCCATTCTGTCAGGTCTCCCTTCCCCACCACAAGATCATATCTAGGAAGGTCCTATACCTTTGCTGATTCATTTTGGATATTAGAATAGTCTTGTCTTATTAGATATTAACAGTTGAGACCAGTTTAATTCCTAACTTCCTTCCCATGTGCATTTTATAGCCTCTCCTCTCCCTCCTGCTCAGGCCTGTCTGCTCAGTGATAGTTCTGGGGAAGGGGTCATGTCTGTTCTTGTACTCTTCACAGCTTGGCACCACCTCCTCCCACACATTCTGACTACCTCTGGGTCCTCCTGGATCTGGGATTGGAGAAGAGAGTTGTCCATTCAATCAATAAATACTCACTGTGTTCTTAATTTGTGCCAGGCACTGTTCAGATTTCTGGGTATGAACCGGTCCAATTCCCTGCCTTTATGGAACTTGTATTGAAGCAGGCAAGGCAAGGAAAGGCACAGTGTATTAATGAAAGTATGATATATCTGAAAATAACAGGAGTTGTGGGGAGAAGTAAAGCAGAAAAGGAGAATAGGGAATTCTGGGACTTGGGCTTGCTGTTTTATGGAGAGCAGTCAATGAAGGACTTTCTGGTAAAGTGGCATTTGGGAAGAAACCTGAGGGAAATAAGGGAGTAAGCTATCGAAAGATACAGGGAAGAAAATCCAAGCAGAAAGCCTAGTCAAAGATTCAAGGAACCCCAGGGCCCAGTGAGCTGATGGAAAGAGTGGAATGGAGAATAGCAGACGTTGGGGGCACAGAGGCGGAAGGAGGTGGGGCAGTCATGTGAAGGTCGTGACAGGGGTGTTAGCTTTTACTTCAGATCATCTGGGAAGCCACTGGGGTGTGTTGAGGAAGAATGTGATCTGACTTACTTTTTAATATGAGCTGGCTGCTGGGTGAATGGGCTACAGAGAGTCATGGCCAGAAATGGGGAGACCAGTTAGGGGGTGATTGAAATGATCTGACAGATGGAGAATAGGCATATTGTGGATCTTTTGAAGGTAAATCCAAAGGGGTTTATCTCTGGGTAATATTTGACATGAAAAAGAAAGAAGAGACTCCAGACAATCCTGCTAGTGACTGGACTGATAGCTCTGTCATTTACCAGTATGGGAAAGGCTGCAGGAGACACAGGGCATGTTTGGGGGTTGGCAGAAAAAAAGCTTGATTCGGGGCTCATTAAGTCTGAGCAGTAGAATTCAGGAATCTAGGCTGGAGATTTGAATTTGGGAATTGTCACCATACATTCTCAATGTAACAAATTAGAAGAGAATCTGGACAGAGCCTGGCATTGCCCACTCTAAAGGCCATCTTCTGGAAGGTGTTAGAGGTTTGAGGAGAGGGGTGAAGATGTGAAGGAGAGGAGGGAAGAAGAAGGACAAGGGAATATGACTGCAAGATTGCAGCAGCTCTAATGGCACCTTGAGACTACTGGTCATGAGTTTAAACAAGAACCAGTCAGCTTGGTTCTACTTCAGCTGAACTCTGCAGCTTGAGTGAAGATTTTTTTCAAAATATAGCTTTGTATATTCTTTACAAATCCTTGCACCTCTGGCATACCTTATTCCCTTTGAGACTCTAATCAGTCCCTACATGGCTGAACACTCCTGGGGTCCTTGCAGCTTCATAGTCCATCCCTTTGTTTGGAATCCTTTCAAAGTGACTTGAGATTTTTTTGTTTTTGCATTTTTATCACCATCCACTTGCATGCCTTTCCTGCGGATGTACCTGACCTGCATATTATTCTCTTTCTCCACCTAACAATTGTTCGGACTTGTCCAGGTGAGAATTGGCAAACTATGTATTTGCCAACTCACACTTTAGGGAGTACATGTCAGGTGCTTCCAAGAACTTTCTGGGAAAGAATTTTGAAATCTGAATGTTTCTCCAGCCCAGAAAGTCTCTAATTAGAGAATAAGATGGCAGCTTGCTCTTTTCAAAAGTATAGCCTCTGATCTCTCTGCACTATTTCTTTTTAGAAATTTTTTATTTGGAAATAATTTCAAACTTACAGAAAGATTGCTAAAATAAGAATAGTATAAAAGATACACGTACACTCCTTACCTAGATTCACCTACTCATAATTTTTTACCCCATGTGCTTTATCATTTGCTTGCTCTAACTTTATAGATCATTAAGTAAAGAAATCTCCACCATCCTTAAATAATTGAGTATGTACTATTTCCCAAGAGTAAGGATATTCTCTTATATAACCACAACACAGTTCTCAACTTCAGAAATTTATGATGATATAATTAATTAATCTAATCTGTCATTCCATATTCCAATTAAGCAGTTGACCAATAGCTTTTAAAGCATTTTCTCCTTGGGTAAGGATCCAGTCTAGTATTAAGTATTGCACTTAGTTGTTATACCTCTTTATCACTCTTTAATCTAGAATATTCCTAAAAAATTTTATGATATTGACATTTTTGAAGAATACTTTCTTTCCTTTAAAAAATAAAAAAATTTATTATTTTGTGTATGATATTTCCTTGTGATTAGACTGAAGTTATATATTCTCTTTAAAATTGAGATATAGGTCACTTATCATAAAATTGATCTTTTAAAGTATATAATTTAGTACTTTCTTTAGCATATTCACAAGGTTTCACAGCCATCAACATGATCTAACTCTAGAATATTTCCATCACTCCAAAAAGAAACCTTATATCTATTAGTAGCTACTCCCCATTTCCCAGGACCACCATCCTTGGCAACCATAAATCTTACTTGCTGTTTCTATGGATTTGCCTATTCTGAACATTTCACATAAATGTTACCATACAATATATGGTCTGTTATGTGTGGCTTCTTTGATTTAGCATGCTTTCAAGGTTTATCCTTGTAGTATACATATCAGTACTTCGTGGTTGAATAACATGCCATTGTAAAGATAGACATTTATTTTATGTTGTTGAATAACATGCCATATGTAAAGATAGACATATATTATTATCTGTTGATGGACAGTTGAATAATGTCCATCACTTTTTGGCTATTATGAGTAATGCTGTTATGAACATTCATAAATAATTTTTTTGTAGATATGTGTTTTTATTTATCTTGGGTATATATTGATGAGTGGAATTGCTGGGTCATAAGGTAACTTTATGTTTAACCTTTTGAGGAACTGTCAAATGGTTTTCTAAACCATCTGCACCATTTTATATTATTACTACCAATGTGTGAGAGTTCCAATTCCTCCACATCCTCACCAACACTTGTTAATGTCTATTTATTTGATTATTTCCATCATAGGGCATATGAAGTGTCATCTTGTTGTGGTTTTGATTTGCATTTTCCTAATGAATAATGATGTTGCGTATCTTTTCACATGCTTATTGGCCATTTGTATAACTTTGGAGCAATGTCTGTTCAAGTTTTTTGTCCATTTGAAATTGAATTATTAGTCATTTTATTGTTGAGTTGTAAGTGTTCTTTATATATTCTGGATACTAGACTTTTATCAGATATATTTTGCAATTGAGCTCTTCCATTCTGTGGGCTGTCTTCACTTTCTTGATAGTGTCCTTTGATGCACAAAAGGTACTAATTTTGATTAATTCTAATTTATCTAATTTTTCTTTTGTTCCTTGTAACTTTTGATGTCATATCTAAGAAATTATTCCTATTCAAGGTCATGAAGATGTATTCATATGTTTTCTTCTAAGAGTTTTATAGTTTCAACTCTTTTAGATCTTTGAGGTATTTTGAGTTAAATTTTGTATATAGTATGAGGTGAGGATTTGATTTCTTTCTCTTACATGTGGATATCCAGTTGTCTCAGCACCATCTTTTGCAAAGATTATTCTTTCCCCATTAAATTGTCTTGACACATTTATCAAAAATCAATTGACCATAAATGTATGGATTTATTTACATACTCTCAATTCTATTCTATTGATGTATATGTCTATACTTATGCCAGTAACACATAATATTTATTGATCTACTTTATAATAAGTTTTGAAATTGGAAATCATTAGTGCCATCTTTTACCTTCATTTTCAAAACTGTTTTGCTATTCTGGGACCCTTGCATTTCAAACTGAATTTTAGGGTCACAATATATCGATTTCTGAAAAAAAAAGGCCTTTAGAATTTTGATAGGAATTATACTGAATCTATAGATTAATTTGGGGATCAGTATTGCCATTTTAACAATATTCCCATTTTAACAATTAACAATATTCATTTCCAATCCATGAATATAGATGTCTTTCCATTTGTATACCTCTTTAACTTTTTGAAAATATGTTTTATAGATTTTAAGTTTCAAGTCTTACCCTTTTTGATAAATTTATTCTTAAGTATTTAATTCATTTTGATACTGTTGTAGATGGCATTGTTATCTTAATTTGGATTGTATATCATTAGTGTATAGAAATACAATAGATTTTTGTATATTGATCTTTTATCCTGCAACTTCCAAGATCACTTATTAGCTCTAGTAGCTTTTTGTGTACTTTTTAAGATTTTCTACATGCAAGATCATTCCATCTGAAAATAGAGTCTTTCTGCTGCCTCTTTTCCAACCTAGATACCTTTTATTTCTTTTTATTAACTAATTACCCTGTCTAAAACCTCAAATACAATGGCTGGTAGAAGTGATAAAAGCAAAAATACTTCTCTTGATCCTGACCTTTAGGAGCAAAGGTTTCACCTTTATGTATGATGTTAGCTCTGGGTTTTAAAAAATATATATATGTCTTTTATCAGGTGGAAGAATTCCTTTCTATTTATGCTTTGTAGAGTGTTTTTAAAAATCAATTATAGGATTTAAGTTTTGTCAAATGCTTTTTCAGTGTCTATAGAGAATATCTGTATATTTTGTCATTATGCTATTAGCATAGTAACATGATTTATTACATTGATTTTTGTATGTTAACCAATTTTGGTTAATATATCATCTAGGATAACTCCCAGTTGTTCATGTTATATAATCACTTTAATGTGTTCGATTCAGTTTGGTAGTGTTCTGTTGAAGGTTTTTACATCTACGTTCTTAAGGGATATTTGTCTATAGTGTTCTTTATTTGTATTTGTCTGGTTTTGGCATCAGGGTAATACAGGTCTAAAATAAGATGGAAAGTTTTCCCTCCTCATTTATTGTTTTGAAGAGTTTGTGAAAGATTGGTTCTAGTTATCCTTTAAATGTTAGGGGGAAATTCTTCAATGAAGTCATCTGGTCCTGGAAATTTTCTTCATGGGAATTTTTTGATTATTAATTCAATGTCTTTATTAATTACATGTACATAAATTTATATAGATAGAAATTTTCTATTTATTCTTGAATCTATTCAGTAGTTTGTGTGTTTCTAAGAATTTGTCTATTTCATCTAGATTATCTAGATGTATACCTACACATAGATATATATATTGACAAATGCATGCAAGAGCATAGGTGATGTAAGCATTAACTAAGTTATTTTTAAAGCACCAGTGCTGTGTCTAATGATGAAAGAATAGGAGTTCTTAGCATTTTCTCCCTCTTCACCTTCCCTCTGCCGTGTGTGTGTGTGTGTGTGTGTGTGTGTGAGAGAGAGAGAGAGAGAGAGAGAGAGGAGAGAGTGCACCAGCCAACAAGCAGTATCTCACTCAATTGGAAAAGCAAGCGCAAATACTTAGAATCTGACATCCTAGCTTGAGGCAAGTTAATAAATGGCTTTAAATGTATTGTTTCTGAAACTGACCATTTTTTTAAGTTAAACTAACTGGATGGTGCAGGGTCTTTAACCCTTGGTGGAAGAATAGATAGAAGAGTATCATATTACCTTGTAAAATAGATGTGAGTGTTCCTAGCCTCTCCTGGGCAGGACTAGGTGAGGACAGAGGTGGATCCTGGACAGAGCCCAGGCTGCATGTGAACCTTCAGCACTTCCCCTTCCTTCTGCCCGCTCTGTGCTCTCCATCCTCATAGAAATTGTGGCTGGGCTGCTGCACCTGGATTTTGTTACCGTGGTTACAGATGCAGTCCCTGGTGGAGGAGGGGGAGGGAGCTGTGTTTTATAAGGGCAAATTGTACTGACATTTAAATTGGAGGCATCACAGCAGAGCACAGCTGCCAAGCTATGGGCAGGGGATATGCTCCCCTTTGAAATTGGGATGTTGGGAAGACTCCTGCCTCCTCTCTCTTGGTGTTCATGTGTGTAGGGGTGTGTGTACTCATCCTTTATCCTGGAACATGTTCATAGGACTGAGATTCCGGTTAGAAACAGGGACAGAGCCTTTTTCTGTGAGATTTTGAAGGGTTCGAGACCGAACTAGGAGTTTTTCAACAAATGCTGCAGTGATATCAAACCAAAGGGCAGAAAGAGTCCCCACATCCATGAAGCCTAAGGAGCTGAGGAGAGAAAGAACTGGAAAGAGCAAGAGAGGATACAAAAGAGTCAGCAATGTGAGAATGAGGAAGATAGGAGAAGCATGAGGTGAGCCTCGAGGATCTTGCCTTGGGTAGGTACTCATGTTTGCAGCCAGCTTCTGGGGAATGGTGCCTGTGTGGGTTGGTGGAATTTACCAAATGGATCTAGCTCAAGGATGCCCATACCATCTGGAAAGTGGGATTGCCAACCAGGCTGCTAAGCCAGGGCCTCTTCCCCATCCTTAGGGAAGACAAAGTGTTTGAGGATAAATTAGTTGCAAATATTTTCTTCTGAGGAATAGCAGGCTCAAAGTATAGAAAATATCCTGATCCACGGGAGTGACTTTGCTGTGGGGCTTCTGGTCTCCCTGGTTGGTTAGTCAATGGTCAGTCAGTCAACAAATATTTACTGAGTTCCCACTCTGTGCTCGGCCCAAAGGTGCCTAAAGGCCAAGTGCTGCTTTTCTATTCCACCCCAGCATCTTCTTCATCTCAGCATCCACCCTCAGAAGGTCAAGCATCTCCCCACTGACGACGGGAGTTGGGTTGCAGGACACTGAATGACTGGATCTGAGAATGAAAAACTCAGAGCTCTGAAGGATCTCTGACTGGTCAGTGCCCTAGCCTCTGCCTTCAAGCAGGCAGACATTCAAGGGCTCCTTGGGGTCCATGTACCAACTGTCAGCTCAGTCAGCCAAGAGTCCAGGGCAGTGAAAATGGAAGGCCTGCTTAACCCATTTTTAACTTGATTTTCTGGTATTGCATAAACTAAGAGGAACCACTTACTGATATGAAGAGCTTGAGCTTTCTGTGTTCCCACTGGTCAGTCCAGAGAGAATGTGTACACAGCCGGGTATGAATATACTAAGCTATATACACTATTTCTGTTTGTGTTTTGGCCCTGCTTGGTTACCTGCTTGTATCTGTGTGTGCAAATATGTGTGTGTGCACTCATATGTGTGAAAGGCCTCTTGGTGTACACATTTGGAAATCAGAGCTCTGGGCTTGGGTGCTGAGGATTCCTTTTATTAGCTCTGTGGTTTTCAAGCAAGCAAAGTTAGACCTTTCAGCCACAGTTTTATCATCTGCAAATGGAAGTAATTAATCCTTTTTCAAAGACATCTTTGTGAGGATTATATATAGTAATTAATATAAAGCATCTGGCTTAGTGTCTATCATAGAAAATGCAATTAACAAATATTTCAGCTCCTGTTACTTTATATACCTTTCCCTCTCTTCACCCTGAGAAGGCACAGCTCAAATTTGTGTCATTATTCTCAACTGATGGAGGAGCAAATGGCCCTCAAAGCAGGTATATCAATAGCTTGAATGGTAGGCAATTTGTAGAATTTGTAAAAGTGCATTCACACACTTGTTCACATAATATCCATCAGCTAAAGTCAAGTCGTCAACATCATCTTGGTTGGTGATATGGAGGAGAAAGAATGAGAAAACACAGTCAGAGGAGCTGTTATCACAGACCAATCCCTGGTTCACAGCTCTCCACAGAGCGTGGCCATGGGAGATAGTGCTGCCCCACGCACAGTGGCAGTAAAGTGCAGGGGAGAGTGCCTTCTTCCCCCCATTCCTTTGTGTTTGGCAGTGACTCATCCATTGACCACAAGTCTTGGAATGGCACCCTAAGTTGGAATTCTGTACATCAAGTTCCCTTTCTCTCAGGACTGAGACAGCAGAGCAGAGATCCTGCAGCAGGAGTAAGAGGCCCTAAACACACCTCCTACCTTGGTCTAGAAGTGAGCTCAAGGCCCTCTTGACAGCCCCTGTGCTGGCTACTAATGGCTCAGCCTGGGCAGGGAGGTAGTTGGTTCCCTTTGGGAAGCTGTTCACCCTCTTCTTGCAACACCTTTACTATGTGTTTGGGACTCGCAGCTCAGCTGTGACGAGGTTTCATGTGTGTGTGTGGTACTCACATTTCAGAAACTTTGAACAGAAGCCACACTGGGGTCTGTGGCCTTTCTGTTCAGGGCTCATTGTTCTGTTGACCCCAGGAGGACAGAGTTAAGGAGAAAAGTTTAAACTGCCAGGACCAGGATTTTGGTTGGACATAGGGAATAAGTTGTCTCTGAGGCTGAGTCAACATCAGAAGAGATACTGTGGGGTGTTGGTTCATCTCTACGTATTTCCTTTAGTGTTGTGTCTTGGCTATTGTTAATGGGGTAAGGGGAGGGGCTGAGATATAATTCACATATAACATGATATTAGTTTCAAGTATACAGCATTGATATTTGTGTATATTGTGAAATGATTACCACAGGAAGTCTAGTTAACATCCATTACCGCACATAGGCATGAAAATTTTTTTTCTTGTGATGAGCCCTTTTAAGATCTATTATCTTAGGAACTTTAAAATAAGCAATATTGTATTTCATAGTCAACATGCTGTTCATTACATCCCGTGACTTATTTACTTTATAGCTGGAAGTTTGTACATTTTGACCATCTTCACCCATTTTGCTCCTTGCCCCCAGCAACCGCCAGTCTGTTCTGTTTCTATGAGCTTGGTTCTTGTGTGTTTTGTTTTTTAGATTCCACATATAAGTAGATTATATGGTATTTGTCTTCTTCTGTCTGACTTATTTTACTTAGCATAATGCAAGAGTCACTCTTTTTTTTATAGCGGAATAGTATTCTATTGTGTGTGTATGTCTATATCTGTATCTATCTTGCATATTCTTTATCCATTCATCTATCGATGGACACATGGACACTTAGGTTGTTTCCATATCTTGGTTAGTGTAAATAATGCTGCAGTGAACATGAGTGTGTATTCATCTTTTCATATTAGTGTTTTTGTTTTCTTTGAATAAATACCCAGAAGAGGAATTGCTAGATCATATGGTTGTTCTATTTTTTTTTTTTTTTTTTGAGAGGGCATCTCTCATATTTATTGATCAAATGGTTGTTAACAACAATAAAATTCAGTATAGGGGGGTCAATGCTCAATGTACAATCATTAATCCATCTCAAGCCTAATTCTCGTCAGTCTCCAATCTTCTGAAGCATAACGAACAAGTTCTTACATGGTGAACGAATTCTTACAGAGTGAATAAATTCTTACATGGTGAACAGTACAAGGGCATTCATCACAGAAACTTTCGGTTTTGATCATGCAATATGACCTATAAACCATCAGGTCAAATATGAATATTCATTTGATTTTTGTACTTGATTTATATGTTGATCCCACATTTCTCCTATTATTATTATTATTTTTATTTTTAATAAAATGCTGAAGTGGTAGGTAGATGCAAGATAAAGGTAGAAAACATAGTTTAGTGCTGTAAGAAGGCAAATATAGATGATCAGATGATCAGGTGTGTGCCTATGGACTAAGTATTAATCCAGGCTAGACAAGGGCAGCAAGACATCCACGGATGCAGAAGATTTCTCTCAAAGCAGGGGGGGTGAGGTTCTGAGCCTCACCTCTGTTGATCCCCAAATTCTCACCTGATGGCCCCCCTGCGACTGTGCCTGTCTTAGGTTGTTCCTCCCTTGAGGAATCTTACCCGTCTCTGGCTAACCAGTCATCTTCCGGGGCCATACAGGGAAATGTAAAGTTGGTAAGTGAGAGAGAAGCCATATTGTTTGCAAAGGTTAGCTTTTTACTTCTTTGCAGATTTATGCCCTGTGGCTTCTATGCCCAGCACTTGTCTCGAGGTATCTTTACCACCTGGAGGAATTATGATACTCGGTAAATTCTATATGAGGCACGAATTCTATTTAAGGTTTGTAATTAGGAAGGAAGAAGAAAAGCTATAGATGTAGCATATGAAGGAAACTTGGGAGGATTGATTATTTCTTTGACATATCTTCTTGTATAGTACCTTAAGTATGTATAGGTTTTAAACTACTAACTAATTTGCACACACATATTAACATAATAGGAATACGGTGACATAAACAAAGCAAATCTATAATTACCAGCCATCTCCAGTGAAGCCAAGAAAACCATTTAGGCACCCTAGGCATTTGTGAAAATTTATCTATGATATGATGGATATTGTCCAACTGTACTTGAACCATCAGACAAATTAAAGCAGCCCATTTCTGGGATCTGTTCACATCCCATATGTTCTTTTAACCATAGATAGTCTATAGTCATGAGATTTTGGGGTGCTACAACTTGCACCCCTCCCAACTCCTGGTTGAGTTCCAACAGTACAGATCCAGTCAAATTCGTTGTCTCACTGTATGCACATGCCAGCCTAGACATCTCCCTCCTCCTTCTTATGGCAAGTCCAGGAGACGGTGGGCTGGATGCAGCCACAACCGCAGCATCGTCCGGATCCCTGTGGAGGCTTTTTGATGATCATCCCCCGGCACGAGTCCTCCAGAGAGTGCTGATGCCGGAAGCTCCTCCTCATATCGTATCTTAGTTCATTTTCTGGGTATCCAAGCTAGGCCTTGATCTTCTGTGTAGAAACAAACAGACCCTTTGCCCACACTTTGACATGCCCTCTATACCACTGTGCAGAACTCATTGGAGGTCAGCACACAGTAACTGCTTTTTTTTTTTTTTAATTAAGAGAAAGGATTATTATCAGAAAAGAGTACCTCCATAGCTGATCATCTGACACCCTTTAAGTGATCAACATTAAGGATATTTAAAGCATGCGTTGATCTTTGATTTACCAATAGTTTTATCCTGTTAAGGAGTAAACCCCCTTTTCTTTCTTTCTTTCTTTCTTTTTTTTTTAAATTTTTAATCTACACTTACCTGAAGAATACTATGTTTACTATGCTCTCCCCTATATCAGGTCCCCCCTAACAACCACATTACGGTTACTGTCCATCAGCTTAGCAAAATGTGGTAGAGTCACTACTTGTCCTCTCTGTGTTGTGCAGCCCACCCTCCCCTTTCTCCCTCCCCCCCATGCATGCTAATCATAATACCCCCCTTCTTCTTCCCCCCCCTTATCCCTCCCTGCCCACCCATCCTCCCCAGTTCCTTTCCCTTTGGTACCTGTTAGTCCATTTTTGGGTTCTGTAATTCTGCTGCTGTTTTGTTCCTTCAGTTTTTCCTTTGTTCCTATACTCCTCAGATGAGTGAAATCATTTGGTATTTCTCTTTCTCCGCTTGGCTTATTTCACTGAGCATAATACTCTCCAGCTCCATCCATGTTGCTGCAGATGGTTGGATTTTTCCACTTCTTATGGCTGAGTAGTATTCCATTGTGTATATGTACCACATCTTCTTTATCCATTCATCTACAGATGGACATTTAGGTTGCTTCCAATTCTTGGCTATTGTAAATAGTGCTGCGATAAACATAGGAGTGCATCTGTCTTTCTCAAACTTGATTGCTGCGTTCTTAGGGTAAATTCCTAGGAGTGGAATTCCTGGGTCAAATGGTAGGTCTGTTTTGAGCATTTTGATGCACCTCCATACTGCTTTCCACAATGGTTGAACTAATTTACATTCCCACCAGCAGTGTAGGAGGGTTCCCCTTTCTCCACAGCCTCGCCAACATTTGTTGTTGTTTGTCTTTTGGATGGCAGCTATCCTTACTGGTGTGAGGTGATACCTCATTGTAGTTTTAATTTGCATTTCTCTGATAATTAGCGATGTGGAGCATCTTTTCATGTGTCTCTTGGCCATCTGTATTTCTTTTTTGGAGAACTGTCTGTTCAGTTCCTCTGCCCATTTTTTAATTGGGTTATTTGTTTTTTGTTTGTTGAGGCGTGTGAGCTCTTTATATATTCTGGACGTCAAGCCTTTATCAGATCTGTCATTTTCAAATATATTCTCCCATACTGTAGGGTTCCTTTTTGTTCTATTGATGGTGTCTTTCGCTGTACAGAAGCTTTTCAGCTTAATGTAGTCCCACTTGCTCATTTTTGCTGTTGTTTTCCTTGCCCGGGGAGATATGTTCAAGAAGAGATCACTCATGTTTATATCTAAGAGGTTTTTGCCTATGTTTTTTTCCAAGAGTTTAATGGTTTCGTGACTTACATTCAGGTCTTTGATCCATTTTGAGTTTACCTTTGTATATGGGGTTAGACAATGGTCCAGTTTCATTCTCCTACATGTAGCTGTCCAGTTTTGCCAGCACCATCTGTTGAAGAGACTGTCATTTTGCCATTGTATGTCCATGGCTCCTTTATCAAATATTAATTGACCATATATGTTTGGGTTAATTTCTGGGGTCTCTAATCTGTTCCACTGGTCTGTGGCTCTGTTCTTGTGCCAGTACCAAATTGTCTTGATTACTATGGCTTTGTAGTAGAGCTTGAAGTTGGGGAGTGAGATCCCCCCTACTTTATTCTTCTTTTTCAGGATTGCTTTGGCTATTCGGGGTCTTTGGTGTTTCCATATGAATTTTTGAATTATTTGTTCCAATTCATTGAAGAATGTTGCTGGTAATTTGAGAGGGATTGCATCAAATTTGTATATTGCTTTCGGCAGGATGGCCATTTTGACGATATTAATTCTTCCTAGCCATGAGCATGGGATGAGTTTCCATTTATTAGTGTCCCCTTTAATTTCTCTTAAGAGTGACTTGTAGTTTTCAGAGTATAAGTCTTTCACTTCCTTGGTTAGGTTTATTCCTAGGTATTTTATTCTTTTTGATGCAATGGTGAATGGAATTGTTTTCCTGATTTCTCTTTCTATTGATTCGTTGTTAGTGTATAGGAAAGCTACAGATTTCTGTGTGTTGATTTTGTATCCTGCAACTTTGCTGTATTCCGATATCAGTTCTAGTAGTTTTGGAGTGGAGTCTTTAGGGTTTTTTATGTACAGTATCATATCATCTGCAAATAGTGACAGTTTAACTTCTTCTTTACCAATCTGGATTCCTTGTATTTCTTTGTTTTGTCTGATTGCCGTGGCTAGGACCTCCAGTACTATGTTAAATAACAGTGGGGAGAGTGGGCATCCCTGTCTGGTTCCCGATCTCAGTGGAAATGCTTTCAGCTTCTCGCTGTTCAGTATAATGCTGGCTGTGGGTTTATCATATATGGCCTTTATTATGTTGAGGTACTTGCCCTCTATTCCCATTTTGCTGAGAGTTTTTATCATGAATGGATGTTGAATTTTGTCAAATGCTTTTTCAGCATCTATGGAGATGATCATGTGGTTTTTGTCTTTCTTTTTGTTGATGTGATGGATGATGTTGATGGATTTTCGAATGTTGTACCATCCTTGCATCCCTGGGATGAACCCCACTTGGTCATGGTGTATGATCCTTTTGATATACTGTTGAATTCTGTTTGCTAATATTTTATTGAGTATTTTTGCATCTACATTCATCAGGGATATTGGTCTGTAATTTTCTTTTTTGGTGGGGTCTTTTCCTGGTTTTGGTATTAGGGTGATGTTGGCTTCATAGAATGAGTTTGGGAGTATTCCCTCTTCTTCTATTTTGTGGAACACTTTAAGGAGAATGGGTATTATGTCTTCTCTGTGTGTCTGATAAAATTCCGAGGTAAATCCGTCCGGCCCCGGGGTTTTGTTCTTGGGTAGTTTTTTGATTACTGTTTCAATTTCTTTGCTTGTAATTGGTTTGTTTAACTTTTGTGTTTCTTCCTTGGTCAGTCTTGGGAGGTTGTATTTTTCTAGGAAGTTGTCCATTTCTTCTAGGTTTTCCAGCTTGTTGGCATATAGGTTTTCATAGTAGTCTTTAATAATTCTTTGTATTTCTGTGGAGTCTGTCGTGATTTTTCCATTCTCATTTCTGATTATGTTGATTTGTGTTGACTCTCTTTTTCTCTTAATAAGTTGGGCTAGAGGCTTATCTATTTTGTTTATTTTCTCAAAGAACCAGCTCTTGGTTTCGTTGATTTTTGCTATTGTTTTATTCTTCTCAATTTTGTTTATTTCTTCTCTGATCTTTATTATGTCCCTCCTTCTGCTGACTTTAGGCCTCATTTGTTCTTCTTTTTCCAGTTTTAATAGTTGTGATGTTAGACTATTCATTTGGGATTGTTCTTCCTTCTTCAAGTGTGCCTGGATTGCTATATACTTTCCTCTTAAGACTGCTTTCGCTGCATCCCACAGAAGTTGGGGCTTAGTGTTGTTGTTGTCATTTGTTTCTATATATTCCTTGATCTCTATTTTGATTTGTTCATTAATCCATTGATTATTTAGTAGCATGTTGTTAAGCCTCCATGTGTTTGTGAGCCTTTTTGTTTTCTTTGTAGAATTTATTTCTACTTTCATACCTTTGTGGTCTGAAAAATTGGTTGGTAGAATTTCAATATTGTGGAATTTACTGAGGCTCTTTTTATGAGCTAGTATGTGGTCTATTCTGGAGAATGTTCCATGTGCACTTGAGAAGAATGTATATCCTGTTGCTTTTGGATGTAAAGTTCTATAGATGTCTATTAGGTCCATCTGTTCTAGTGTGTTGTTCAGTGCCTGTGTGTCTTTACTTATTTTCTGCCCGGTGGATCTATCCTTTGGGGTGAGTGGTGTGTTGAAGTCTCCTACAATGAATGCATTGCAGTCTATTTCCCTCTTTAGTTCTGTTAGTATTTGCTTCACATATGCTGGTGCTCCTGTATTGGGTATATATATATTTAGAATGGTTATATCCTCTTGTTGGACTAAGCCCTTTATCATTATGTAGTGGCCTTCTTTATCTCTTGTTACTTTCTTTGTTTTGAAGTCTATTTTGTCTGATATTAGTACTGCAACCCCTGCTTTCTTCTCACTGTTGTTTGCCTGAAATATGTTTTTCCATCCCTTGACTTTTAGTCTATGCTTTTCTTTGGGTTTAAGGTGAGTTTCTTGTAAGCAGCATATAGATGGGTCTTGCTTTTTTATCCATTCTATTACTCTATGTCTTTTGATTGGTGCATTAAGTCCATTTACATTTAGGGTGACTATTGAAAGATATGTACTTATTGCCATTGCAGGCTTTAGATTCGTGGTTACCAAAGGTTCAAGGTTAGCTTCTTTAGTATCTTACTGCCTAACTTAGCTCGCTTATTGAGCTGTTATATACACTGTCTGGAGAGTCTTTTCTTCTCTCCCTTCTTATTCCTCCTCCTCCATTCTTCATATGTTGTGTGTTTTGTTCTGTGCTCTTTTTAGGGGTGCTCCCATCTAGAGCAGTCCCTGTAGGATGCCCTGTAGAGGTGGTTTGTGGGAAGCAAATTCCCTCAGCTTTTGCTTGTCTGGGAATTGTTTGATCCCACCATCATATTTAAATGATAGTCGTGCTGGATACAGTATCCTTGGTTCAAGGCCCTTCTGTTTCATTGCATTAAGTATATCATGCCATTCTCTTCTGGCCTGTAGGGTTTCTGTTGAGAAGTCTGATGTTAGCCTGATTGGTTTTCCTTTATAGGTGACCTTTTTCTCTCTAGCTGCCTTTAAAACTCTTTCCTTGTCCTTGATCCTTGCCATTTTAATTATTATGTGTCTTGGTGTTGTCCTCCTTGGATCCTTTCTGTTGGGGGTTCTGTATAATTCCATGGTCTGTTCGATTATTTCCTCCCCCAGTTTGGGGAAGTTTTCAGCAATTATTTCTTCAAAGACACTTTCTATCCCTTTTCCTCTTTCTTCCTCTTCTGGTATCCCTATAATACGAATGTTTTTCCTTTTGTATTGGTCACATATTTCTCTTAGTGTTGTTTCATTCCTGGAGATCCTTTTATCTCTCTCTATGTCAGCTTCTATACGTTCCTGTTCTCTGGCTTCTATTCCTTCAATGGCCTCTTGCATCTTATCCATTCTGCTTATAAATCCTTCCAGGGATTGTTTCACTTCTGTTATCTCTTTCCTGACATCTGTGATCTCCTTCCGGACTTCATCCCACTGCTCTTGCATTTTTCTCTGCATCTCATCCCATTGCTCTTGCATTTTTTTCTGCATCTCTGTCAGCATGTTCATGATTTTTATTTTGAATTCTTTTTCAGGAAGACTAGTTAGGTCTGTCTCCTTCTCAGGTGTTGTCTCTGTGATCTTTGTCTGCCTGTAGTTTTGCCTTTTCATGGTGATAGAGATAGTTTGCAGAGCTGGTACAAGTGACCGCTGGAAGAGCTTCCCTTCTTGTTGATTTGTAGCCTTTTCCTGGGAGAATAGCGACCTCTAGTGGCTTGTGCTGGGCAGCTGTGCACAGACAGGGCTTCTGCTTCCTGCCCAGTTGCTTTGGGGTTTATCTCCGCTGTTGCTGTGGGCTTGGCCTGGCTGGGGCTGTTCCTCCAAAATGGTGGAGCCCCGTTGGAGGGGGAGCAGCCAGGAGACTATTTATCTCCGTAAGGGGCCTCTGTGCTCCCTGCTGCCCAGGGGGTTAGAGTGCCCAGAGATCCCCAGATTCCCTGCCTCTGGTCTAAGTGACCTGTCCTGCCCCTGTAAGATTTCCAAAAAGCACTCTCCAAACCAAAACAACAGCAGCAACAATGAGAGAGGGAACAGAAACAAAGAGAAAAAAAAAAGGAAAAAAAAGGAAAAAACAAGCGATTTTTTTTTTTTTTTTTTTTTTTGTCCTCAGGTGCCGCTCCCAGGCACCCGCTCACTGGTCCTGCTGCCCTGTCTCCCTAGCACCAGGGTCCCTGTCCTTTCAAGGCTTCCAAAAAGCACCCACCCACCGGTCCCGCAGGGAAGGAACGCTCAATATTCTTTGTCCTCAGGCACTGGTCCCACGCACCCGCTCACCAGTCCCGCCGCCCTGCCTCCCTAGCACCGGGGTCCCTGTCCCTTCAAGGCTTCCAAAAAGCACTCGGCAAAAAGAGAGAAAAAAAAGGGGAAAAACGCGCGATTTCTTCCGTCCTCAGGTGCTGGTCTCAGGCACCCACCCACCGGTCCCACAGGGAAAAATGCGGGATATTCTTTGTCCTCAGGTGCCGGTCCCAGGCACCCGCTCACCAGTCCCGCCGCCCTGCCTCCCTAGCACCGGGGTCCCTGTCCCTTTTAGGCTTCCAAAAAGCACTCGCAGAAAAGAGAAAAAAAAAAGGGGAAAAACGCGCGATTTCCTCTGTCCTCAAGTGCCGGTCTCAGGCACCCGCCCACCGGTCCCGCAGGGAAAAACGGGGGATATTCTTTGTCCTCAGGTGCCGGTCCCAGCCACCCGCTCACCAGTCCCGCCACCGTGCCTCCCTAGCACTGGGGTCCCCGTCCCTTCAAGGCTTCCAAAAAGCGCTCGCCAAAAAGAGAAAAAAAAAAAAAAGGGGAAAAACGCGCGACCTCCTCCGTCCTCAGGCACCGGTCTCAGGCACCCGCCCGCTGGTCCCGCAGGGAGAAACGCGGGATATTCTTTGTCCTCCGGCGCCGTTCCCAGGCACCTCTTCACCAGTCCCGCCACCCTGCCTCCCCAGCAACGGAGGCCCGTCCCTCTAAGGCTTCCAAAAAGCGCTCGCCAAAAAAAAAAAAAAAAAAAAAAAAAACCGCTCCGGTTTCTCTCCACCCGCCGGGAGCCGGGGGGAGGGGCGCTCGGGTCCCGCCGGGCTGGGGCTTGTATCTTACCCCCTTCACAAGGCGCTGGGTTCTTGCAGGTGTGGATGTGGTCTGGATGTTGTCCTGTGTCCTGTGGTCTCTATTTTAGGAAGATTTTTCTTTGTTATATTTTCATAGCTCTATGTGTTTTTGGGAGGAGATTTCCACTGCTCTACTCACGCCGCCATCTTGGCTCCGCCCTTGGTTGTTCTATTTTTAATTATCTTGTGGAAATTCCATATCAATTTCCAAGAATTTACATACCCAACAGTGCATGAAGGCTCCATTTTTTTCCACATCATCATTAACACTTACTGTTTCTCGTGTTTTTGATACTATACTAGTCATCCAGACATTGTGGGGTTGGTATCTCATTATGGTTTTGATTTGTATTTTCCTGATGATTTGTGAGATTCAGCATCCTTTCACATATCTGGTGGCCATTTGGACATCTTTGGTATTGATCAGATTCTCTGCCCACTTTTTATAATAATTTTTTTTTTTTTGCTATTGAGTTGTGTGAGTCCTTCATGTATTTTGGATATTAGCCCCTTATCAGATAGATATGATTTGAAAATATTTTCTCTCCTTTGTTAGGTTGCCTTCCCATATTGCTGATGGTGTCCTTTGCTGTGCAGAACCTTTTAGTCTGATGTCGTCTCACTTATTTGTGTTTCCCTTGTTGCCCAGGAAGATTAGATCAGAATGTCTGGGGTTGAAGCTGAGTGACGGTGATATGTCTCTCACATGATTCTTGCTAATGTTTGAGAACTATTGCTCAGGAAATAGGAGGATGTCTCATCTTCCTGGTTGGTCTCAGACTTTCAGTAGTTCCTCATGATAGCATTCATGATGTCCATAACTTATATAGCTACAAGGCATGCTGTGAAATCAAAGCAGGCACCCGTCAGGGAAGGGGGAAGCCAGGAGCAGGCATGGCCAAGGTCAGTAGAAACAATCTGACTGTAGAGCTCAAACCTGTTTCTACAGGGTGTGAGAAACTCTAGCTTCATTTGGAAAAGCTACAAATTATCCCAGCCATAACTGACTTATTCCCATCCTTCAGTCCAGATGTCATTTCTTCGACACTATCTCAACCCTTATTATTTCCTTCACAGTATTTATTCAAATCTAGAATCTTCTTACCTTAAGTTATCTTGTTTGTTTATTTGCTAGTGTTTTTTCTACTTACTCAACTGGAATTTGACTTCCATAAAGTCAGAGCTTCTGCTTTCCTCAGGACAGGCACCATAGAATCCACAAGGCCAAGTGTATGCCTGGCATCTTGTGCCAAGGGATCACAGCAGTGGTCTGGTGGGGGGGTGAGGGAGGCCTTGGAGTGGCGACCTCCTGGTGGTGGCCTTAGAGCAGACATCAGACAGGGTGGCAGGGTGGGGTGCTTCATGTTGCTTGAAGTCAAACTTGAGCAATCTTGTGGGCATATGAGAGCCAAGCAGGTGGGGTCCCTGGCAGGGCTTGGGTCGCAGCAGAAGTCTGAGTCTAGATGGAGGAAATATAATAGAGATTATGGGAAATATGAACCTTATTGTCCAATAACATGCCAGACTCTGGATCTAGGTAACATTTCCTTATGCCCATGACTGGGTAGTTTGTGCCTACGTGTTCTGTTTGGCTGGGTCAAGACCAGTTAAAGAATGGGCAGCATGGAGTCTGAAGGGCATAGTTGACAGTGTTTGACCAATAAGAAAACACCTCAAAGTCATCCTTTTCCCTGGGAGTAGAGGAAAACACAAAATAGATCATGTTAGCCTCCCAAAAACAAAAATATACTTTGTTTCATGGATAGTAAACATAGAAAAGAGGGCATAAGACCAATGATTTCAAAGAAACTTAAGACAAAATCAGGATTGTTATCCCTGAGAGATGTGAGTTGGGATAGCTGAGAGTATTCCTAATGTAACCATCTCATGATGATTGGGAGGAAGCTTTTTCTGCCCCCTCAGAGACTGTCCCCTGGGATATTTGGGAGTCTGAAGACTGATACTGGGGAATTTCTGTGGGCATTAGTAATACTCCTTTACTTTTGGTGACAAGGATTCTTTATTCTCCTTCTTTAGAGATTCCTGTGTCCCTGGCTCCTACTCTTGATGAAGGTACCTGGAGCAGGTGGTGTAAAAAATGTCCTTGGCCCAGGTACTGAAATGTCTTCCACAAATGTTGAAGTACCACATCAGATGTTTTAATGTCATCGTGTCTCAGCAACAGAATTTTGAAAGGTTCGAATTCTGCCTCTAATCTCTAACTCTTTTCTGCCTCTAAAGATTTATTGTTGGAGATTTCAATGTAAAATGAATACATGCTCATTAAAATATTTGGAAAATATAGTCAATTAGAGAGGCAAAAATAAGCATAAGTAATGCTACCACCCTCAAACAACTGCCACTAATATTTTGGCTTATTGCCATCCTGCCTTTTTATTATGAATAGCTTTAAATATTTTTTGTCTGCTTTACATAACAGTAATCATGCTGTATACACAATTTCATCCCTAAGTATAAAATTACAATGATAACATAGCAGAAGTTTTTTCTATGTTATTATAAGCATAGAAAACAGTTGTGTATACCACAGCTGATTTAATCATTTCCCTACTGTTGGACATTTAGGTTGTATGCAATTTTTGAATAATGCCGTGATGCACATCTTTGTAAATAAAACATTTACCATATTGGAGAATTCTTTATGTTGTGTAGGTTTCATGAAAATGGAACTAGTGTTCAGGTATGTAAATCACCTTTACCAGTAGCTGATGAGGCAGCTTTGCACAAATCAGAAAGAGGCACCCTTTCCTTCAACACTGGGCTGCTGTCTATGGGAAAATTGTCTCAATAACTACACTGCAATTCTTGCATGGTGAATAGTGCCCCCTGGGGTTATGCAAAGCACAATTTGTACAGACTTAAGTGGCAGACTTGCTGTAAATATTTCCAAGATTCCGAATTCCTTTCCAAAATTGTTATGGTGTATAGTCATCACCTAACAGTCATGCATGAGTTTGCCATTTTACTTTGCTTGTCAGTATGGAGAATTATTTTAATTATTCTAATTTGATGGAATAAAATGACACTTTTGTTTATTTATATTTATTTAGTTACCTCTGAGGGTTCTTTCATTTTTTTATTGTAGTATAGATGATACAGAATAATTGGTTTCAGATGTGCACAACAGTGATTTTATAATTATATAAATTATGAAATGTCATTTTGTTTCAATTTTCTTTAAAAACAAAAATCTCCACCTTTACCAGAGATAGTTTTTTCTTTCTGTTTTTCGACAAAGGAAGGTTAAGCAGAGATAGTTCTTTTTCTTTCTTTCTGTTTTTCAACAAAGAAAGGTTAAGCAGAAGTTGATAACTGAACCCAGATCTGGCTCCCCAATTAGACAGAAGGGTTTCGTTGCACATGTCCAAGACTTGTGATTTCAATTGCTGTGGCTGGGAAAATGTGTAATTGGCTCCTCCTGCTTCCAACCTTCCCTTCCAAGAAGGTTTCCTCCTGCTCTTCTGTCACTTCCAGTCTTACACAGGGAAGCACTGGGATGCTCCCTAAGGGGTCCAGACCAAGAGGGTCTTGGCATGATCTGATCTGATGGAAGTTCTCTCCTTGGTCATCTGCATACCAGAATGTGAGATCTTGGAGGCTTACCAAAGTGAATTCTGTGTGAAAAATCTCTTAACCCTGAACCACTGCTGAGACCTCCTGTCTAGAATTCTGTATTACGATTCTCCAAAGAAAGAGAAGAAATAAAATATATACATGTGTAACACACACACACACGGGATTGGGTCATACAATTATGGAGACCAAGAAGTTCCAGGAGCTGCCATCTGCAAGCTAGAGAACAAGGAAATCCTCTGGTATAATTCAGCCCAAGCCTGCAGGCTGCAGAACCAGCAGAGCTGATGACGGAGCACAGGAGAAGATGGGTGTCCCAGCTCAAGCCAAGAGAACAACATTGCCCTTCCTCTACCTTTTCTATTCCTGTTCTCAAAAGATTGGATGATGCCCACTGCCTTTGTGAGGGGATGTTCTTTACTCACTCTGCTGATTTAAGTGCTAATCCCTTCTGGAAAATACCTTCAGAGACACATCAGAAATACTGTTTTCCAGCTCTCTAGGCCCCCCTTAGCCCAGTCAAGCTGACACATAAAGTTACCATCACAGGCTGATAAGGCCATGGTCTGCCTGTGAAGCTTTACAGAAGCCCTGGTCCCACTAAAAAGCAGTGTGTCATGCCTGCCTCCACTCTGTGAGATCTCTCATAGTGCTTATAATTTCTTTACCCAACAAATGTTTATGAGTTCTCTCTGTTCCAGGAATGGCTCTAGATACTATATACAGCTGCCAGCAGGAACAAGCAAGCTCCCTGCCCTCTAGAGCTTTTAGGAATCAGGAAGGCAGAAAATGAACAAGTAATCAAATAGATGAATGAATAAATGAATAAACTCTAAAAGGCAACGTGCTCTTGTGTGACTGAGGGTGAGGGTGCTTTAGAGCAGGTAGTCAGGGAAGGCTTTTTTTGGGAGACAACACTTGAGTTGAGACCTGAATGACCTTCATGACAAGATATATGAGGAAGGAAGGAACTAGTATCTATGAAGACATTGCCAGTTTCTTCAGGAATATAATTTTATTTCACTCACATGACAAGGTGAAGGTGGTACCCTGATAACAGAGATTAAGTAACCTGCCCAAGGTCTTGCAGCTTGTAAGGGTCAGGGCCACATTACTGTTCATGTGGGTGTGAGTCCAAAGCTTGTGCCCTTCCCATGAAACCACATCACATATGAAAGGGAACTTATAGGCCAGAAACTGAGTAGCTGCAGCTTGGGAACTGGAAAGGGAGAGCAAAAACAAGAATAAGAATTAGTCCCTCCCTTTTCATTTTTTGGGATTGTAATTGGAATGGATCTTGGTGGGAAAGACTGGCGTGGTGGATAGAGGAACATAATTTACAAGTTTAGGAAATCTCTCTGTGATCCCCTCAACTTCCAGAAATAATCAGCCTCCACTAAAGAGCGATTTCTCTTTGTCATCTTGGCCATCGGTAAATAGAAGCCTCTGTCCTACAGCAAGATACAAACTGGAGAAGGCTGGACCCTCCCAAAGGCCATTTTAACCTGTCTGGCAAAGTTGAGACCTGTTGGAGCTCTTTTGGCTGTGAGCTGATTCCAGAGTTCTCTTGGGTTGGAAATATATGCTTCTGGAAGAATGGGGGATGAAATAACCATTCCAGAGACTATCAACAGAGCTCTCAATCCCTGATCTCTTTGCTAAGTGCACTGTGTCTTTATTAATGTTTTCTGACACCAAATGTGGGAAGGAAAGCAGTAAGACCCTTTGGCTGGACAGGTTCTGTGGCCAATTTAAGAGATGAGCATCCCAGAGATTGATTGAGCTGGGGCCCAGCCCTGTCCGGGGGAATCTTTGACAGCTTAATTGTGTTCTTACTCAGTCACCCACAATGAATGCATCTTTCTGGCAAAGCAGGTTTCTTCCATAAGGAGACTAACAGTGCAGATTGCTATCGCCAGAGCCTGCCAAAGTCTGCTCTAAATTGTTCCTGAACCAGTGATAATAAACCAAATTGATACAGATAAGCACCAATTTGCAGAAATGTGTGGTGTCCAATGGATGGATGCTTTTGACTTGGGGAGTCGAGGCAAATGTATGATAAATGTCAGATTTGCAGGGAAGGAACTTCAGGTTATCTTGTGGGACAGCAGGAGAGTCTACCCTAAAAGATACTGATTTGTTCCATTCTTTAAATTACTCTAGTCTTTCACATCATGGTTTGTATTTTTGGCAATATGCTCCAGTGGCCTCAACAAGTTCGCAGTCTTGGGAGCCATGGCTCTTTCAGAGGCTAAACAATTGAGTTCCTGGGTGAGTAAGACTGAGGCCTGGGAGGCAGCAATACATTTTGATTCTGTCTTGCAACAGGGATGTGCAGTGGAAGCTGAAACTAAAAGTCCCCTTGGAAAGAAGGGTTGGGATTAGGCCAGCGTGGTTTGGATTCACACTGTGTGTTTCCGTACTTGTTAAGTACTCAGACCCTGTTCTGAGCACTAGCACAGGAAAATGGGATTGAGAGCTCCTACCCCAGTTGTCCAGATCCTAAGAGTTTAGTAAGTCAGATTTGTGGGGACACCATACCTTGAGGAGAAAGTAAGTGTTGTCCCCTGCTTTTTCTTCCTTTTCTCCTTTAGTTTGTGTGCTCTCATTACCTTCTTTTTAAAAATAAAGACTATTATTTCACTGCTGATGCTACTCTACTGGCTTTGAAGACAGAAGTGGCCACAGATGCAGGCAGAGGTTGGGAAAGGCAAGTAGACATATTGTGTGTTTGATGGACACAAGGATTCAGTTCAAGAAGATAAAGAAGTTCTGGAGATGGATGGTGGTGATGGATGCCCAACAATGTGATATACTTAATGCCATTGAGCTGTGCTCCTAAAAGATGATAAAAATGGCAAATTTTACCTTACATATAATTCACTGCAATTAAAGAAAGCCAAAGAAACAGATTCTTCTCTAAAGTTTCCAGAAAAAAGGCAGCCTTGTCAAGATCTTGATTTTAGCTGTCAGACTTCTGACCTCCAAAACTGTCACATAAGTTTGTACTGTTTAAATCTTAAGTTTGTGGTAATATGTTATAGCAGCAAGAGGCAACTAATGCAATACCCTTTGCTCAGCTTTCCCTAATCTTACATGAACAAAGTACAATTACTCAAACTAAGAAATGAACATTGGTACAATACTGTTAACTTTAGACCATATTCAGATCTCTCATTTTTTGCTAATGCTCTTTTTCTGTTCCATAATCCAAGCCAGGCTACCACATTGTGTTTAGGTGTCATTTCTCTTTTGTCTGCTCCAATCCATGACAGTTTCTCAATCTTTTGCTTTTATGACCTTGCCACTTTTGAAAAGTATTAGTCAAGTATTTTGTAGACTATATATCAGTTTAGGTTTGTCTGATGTTTTCTCACGATTAGAGCAAAGTTTGGTTTTGGGGGAGAATATCACAGACATAATGTGCCCTCCCCATCACATCATATCAGAGGATATCATGTAATATCATGGGGTGTTGTTACAGGCAATATTAACTTTTGCCAAGATAGTGTCTGCAAGTTTCTGCACATTTAAGTTTCTAATTTTCCCTTTCCTTGCTCTATTCTTTAGAATCACAGTAATTTTGTTTTATACACATTAGTGAAGGGAAGCAAGCACACTAAGGGTCAAGAAAACTGATTTTCAATGCCAAATATGCCACTTTCTAGTTGCAAAACATTGAAGGAAATTATTTCGTTGCCATGTGTCCCTTCCCATCACATCATATCAGAGGTAAGCCCAGCCCTCATTGGTAAAATTGGGAGAGTGATATCTCCTATGGCTGTCCTGAAGATTTAATGAGATGATAGCACATCTATTTACCCAGCAACCATTTACTGAGCATCCACAATTTGGTAAGAATTATGTTGAGGGAAAAGGATACCATGGTAGTTACCAGCAATGAACACAAGATACAGACTTTACCTGTGGGCAGGTCAGAATATGACAGGGAAGATAAATTACTGAACAAGAAGTTATAAGAAAGCATTAGGCATGTTCAGTTGGGGAATCACAGGGTGCTGAGATAATGCATAATGAGAGGACCCATTGCAGACATCAGAAAAGTCAGTGAGCAGAATGTTTGGTGTATGTAGAAGGCCCTCAGGGATGGAGGGAGGCCCATTCCCTTCCCTTTCCCATGTCTGGACTTCTCCTTCCTCTCTCAGTCTTGCAAAAGAATAGGGTAAGCTAACACCATGTGTTTTTCTTTCATCCCTCTAGGATTCAGCAGAGCCTTTAAAGTGCTAATGTGCATGATGACTTGTTGAGCAGGAGCCCATGTGTCCTACGTGTTCATGACAATGAACTATTTCTTGCTCAGAGCTTGTCACAAGCCTGGTGTGCAGAAGAGTGTTAGGGAAATGTCATTTTAGCACATTGGTCTCTTCCCCAGATACTGGTTGCTTGAGTTGAATTCATCCCAAAAATGTCTGTGTTTTCAGCATGTTTAGATTTTCTCAAGCATTTCACATGGGTATTTTTGGGCTATGCATTCCAGACCATTTCACTTCTAAAGGAAAGATTAATCCTCTCCAAGGACTGTTGAGGTAAATGTATATATATATGTGCAAGCACATTAAGGTATGTGTATATGTAACACATGTGTGTGTGTGTGTGTGTATATATACACACATACAAACACATATACATATATACACAAACATATACATACCTATATATATACATACAGGCAGTAGTTGAAAGAAGATTTCCAAAAACTTCTTAAAACAAATTTAAAAAAATTGTTTCAAATGGATTCATCAGCAATATACAGTAATTATCAGGATTTTGCCCTATTTGCTTTCTATATCTCTCTTGCTTGTTTTTGCTGAAATATTTTGAAGTTCTAGACATCATGTGATGTCTTTGGTATATGTTTTCTTTTGTATAAGTTGCTAAAACCACAAGCCTTTTCTTACATAATGACAAGCTATTACCCACCTAAGAAAGACAATAATGCAGCAATGTCATCTAGAAAGAGCGATGTGTTTGGGAAGGCCCTGCAGTCATTGCTCAGCAACAGGTGTAATGTTGGCCTCCAGGTGGGATACAGGCTGTGTCTTTCTCACATGTCTTCTGCTCATGGAAAATCACTCTTTAAAGCTTGGCAATGCCTCTGTCTCCTCTTCATCTTGAGGAGGCCCTGGGGTGCATAGTGTCACTCATTTTTGGCCTTTGTGTAAACTTAGGAAAGCTTGAAATCTATTCCTATTACAGCTTTAGAATAAACACATTGTTTAGCTACTGTGAGCAAAGCTGAAGCATTTTGGGTAATCATTTTCTGAATCTACAAGAAAAATAGAGATCCCAGAAGGAAAGAGATGTTTTTATAAGTTGGATGGACAGGAGGCTCTGAAGAAGACAAAGGGGTTGTTTTTATTCCCACAAGATTCTGTTGGTCTTCAGGGACAGACTGAAAATGTAATGGTTTTAAGCAGATACCATGCAATACAGCAATGCAAGATTAAGCTGATTGTGTTGTGACTGAACATAAGCTAGCTAATTACATTATTTTCTAAAACAGTGTGTTTGTGTTGGGTGAGGTAAGTAAAATGGCCAACACAATATTTGGTGGGCTGCATAGTGTCACTCATTTCTGAGTTTTGTGTAAATTTAGGAAAGCTTGAAATCTACTCTTCTCTTTTCACCCAAACCATGGGAACAAAGGCTGTGTTTTTAAACTGCTTGTCCTGTGGATTCACTTGGTGACAAAGTGGAGGAGAGCTACGGACTGTCCAGGTGTTCACACCTCACTCCGTGCAATCTGTCTCATTTTGCTTTTCCATTTATGGTGCCATGATACTCCATGATTCCATGGCTCAAAAGGCATTAGAAAACCCCTGGTCTGGTGGATGACTGCTGGACATCTCTGTCGAGAGAGCTGGCTCAGGCAACTCTTAATTGTTTCCCTTCACATAGGTCCCTCTCCTCTTCTATGGCCTTGGGCCATCCAAACACTTGGTAGAGTTTTGATAATCATCAGTTTCCTACTACATGGCTTCATCCCAAGGGAAACACATGGCTGGATTCCCAACTTGAAATTTGTGCATGGAGGAATCCCAGCAAGTCATCTTTCAGTAGGAAGGGAGAGTGTGATTGCATGTCGCCCAGCTGTGGGCTTCTCACTGATGCAAGACCCATGATCAGTTGTCCCGTTTGTCTGACAGCTGAATAAGCCATTAAGCAATGGCTAAAGTGCTTACTGTCTGGGAAAACAGGAAAATACGGTTTTCGTATGTATACACTGATAGTTTCTTCTGTAATTTACCTTAACAAAGCAACTCAACACAATTAGTGTAAACTACCAAAGGCTCCTGGTTATATTTAGCTAACGGATTCCGCTTAAGGAGCAAGGAGCTAATGATCTGAAGCACAGACTGCTATCCCAGCAGCCCTAATAAGCTGGAAATCACAGGAGAATAAGCACTGAACATTTGCCTGGTGGGGGAGCGATTGAACTTTGAAATCCACCGATAGGTTCCCCACTGTGTCTTCAACTGTTTTACACAGGGATGCCCTGAAATCAAGAGACCGAAAGTAATCTTTGTCCCTTTGGTGGTTTACCTATCCATTTTTTTTATATATTGTCAATTACCAGCTGTGGGCTTTCCTGAGCTGAGGCCTAAGGTGGTCAGCAGAGCCCTCCCAGAACTCAGAAAAGGATCACGGATATCAAAGTTGAGGACTGGCTCTCTGTGTCATGCTCAGATGCCGAGTTTAGAAAACGGGGAGGTCAGTGCCAGGGAGGAGAGTGACAGTAGAGTTTTGAAGAAATGGGAGCTGAAGGAATCAACTGGAATACAGCCTGTCAAGCCACAGGTGGAATGTGGACAAGGAAAATGTGGGTTCAGCCGTGGAGTGGGCAAGGAGCCTGGACCAGAAGACTTTTAGTATGGGGGAAAGAGCAAAGCTTTGGGGTCAGGGTGCAGTTTGATTCAAACTCTAATGCCTACTCATTTGGGGTGACCTTGAATGTTCTCAGCCTCATCTTATCTATAAAAGCAGGAACCAATAAAGCCTGCTGCATAAGATTGATGCACCACATCAATGTAACTATGTCGGAAAGGAAAAGGGCCTCACAGAGCTTGGTGCACAGACACGCTGTGCCTGGTGGCTGCTTTGGTCTTTGTCATTGTTGCCATGGTGCCTGGTCCATGGCTTCAACCAGACCCTAGCTGACAATGGAGTCTGTTTCTCAGTGTCCTGTGTCCTTGCTCTTTAAAGAAGACATGTGGCTTCTGACTCCACTCTGGGTGTTTTCTTGGGTTATTGGTTAGACATTTTGACTCTCTAGCCAGATTCTGAATATTTTAGATGTTTTTGTCCTGCACCAGGACAGAATACAAAATGACATTTTTAAATTCAGTGTCTCTGTGACAGGAACACAGACAGGAAGAGCCAGTAACAGTTTTACATATACATTTAGGGCAGGCGTCCTTTGCGAGCTGGCAGTCATGGAGAATTATGTGTCTGTCTGTATCACATGCACATGTATTCTTATTTAATTCTCACATCACTTAAGAGGAGTTATTATTACATACTGCCTTTTATGGGAGAGGAGACAGAGGTGACTTACCCTAGCCATAATGATTGACACTGGTTGTTCACAGATGCTCTAAATCTTTTGTACTCCCTGCACAGTTTGACAGTTCCCGATTTTGTAAATCCTGCCTTTCCAACAAAAAAATCTTAAAACCACCACCACCACCAAACCCCTACATTTCCCAGCCTCCCTTGCTACTATGGGGCAGACATGTGGCTTAGATTCTACCAGTTAGGTGTGAGCCATGTGGGGATCCAGGCAGGATCTGGGTGCCCACTTCATGGTGGGAGGAGAGTCAGAGGTGACATGGCTGTGGCTTCATGAGCAGCCACTATCTAACTGGAGCCATAATGGTCCTGGGTGATATTTCTGAAAGCTCAGCCTGGGGCCTGTTGTCCTTGCCTTTCTGAAAAGTACATAATTTTTCTAAAATTCCTGCAAAAGCTCCCTATTATCTATAACTCAGAACCTTGACTGATAATCTTGTTTGAACCCTGGTCTTTATTCCTCTAAAATTTGTCACAAATAAGAAAAATTATCGCCTGCTGCCATGTCTCCTTCTCCGGCTGCTCCACCGGCCTCTTCTGTGTGGGGTGGAGAAGGGCCCAGTAGTCCCGCTGGTAACCCCTCTCCAGCCTGGCGACTGCCTGGCCTCAGTTCTGAAAAGCCCAGGCAGTGACCCATCACCCCTGTTGTCCCCTTGTGGGCAGTTAGGTTCCTAAATTTAATAAAACCCTCAGGGAACTTCAGGGTTCCCTCGCTGAGCAATATAGCAGATTCTACCCCCCTTGGATCCCTCATCTTGCTTTTTGGGAACACTGAGCCACATCAGCTACCATGACCTCTTTCTACAAATTTGGAAGAGAATAATAGGTCCCTTCACGACTCACTGCTCTGGTCCCAGCTTCATGATCTTCTTTGTGGCCAGCCACAGCTCTGAGCCAAGGAGAAACCTGGGCAAGAATTTCCCAAGCCAGGTTTAATTCTTAGCTTGTTGACCCCTTTGGGTGTCCAAGCTTTCTAGGGCCATTTGTTGGTGTCTCTTTCACTCTTACTCTATATCTAGCTTGTTAATAGTATATTTATTGACTGCTGAAAATCTGTGATCTCATTTTCCCCATAACTTTTCAGTTGCGTAGCCAGCCTGTTGTTCCGTCCATTGAAAATGCCAGCCACGCTTGCCTGCTGCTCGGAGGGGTGCCAGATGTACAAACAAGATGTCAGTGTGCAAAATAGAAAAAGAAAGCCTTTCTCTGAGTAATTCTTTGAAAGTTTTACAACTTATTTATCAATTTTTAACTTACTCAAACTTCCTCTTATTGTGTCAACTTTTGTATTTTATGATCTTATGGGATAGTTTCCTTTTCACTGAGTTTTTCTCAATAGCATACTTTTATAAGTGCAGGGAACTCATAATTTAATACTATCTCTTGTTTATAACTAGCTATATCTCCATCCTCCTTTCAAATTTTGTTGATTTATCCTCTTTCTCTTTATCTCAATTAGTTCTAGCATTAATTTGTCTCTTTTATTAGTATTTCCAGAAAAGCAGGTTTCATATTTAATTTTACTATTTTTCTTTTCATTTTATGTCTACTTTTATTTATGTTATCATTCTGGTTATTTTCTTCTTTTTCTCCTAAGATTTTTAAGTGGCATGCTTAGCCCCATTATTTTTGCTTTTATATTTGTAGCAGAATCATCTAATGCTTTCATTTTATGAATGAGGTCTGCTGTGTCAGAAGCCCATAAGTTTTACTATTTTTAAAATGATTTTATCTTCTGACTTTACAGTTACTGTGTTCTGCATTCCTCCCTCATCTGCATTATGCAGACAGAGTAAAAGTTTAAACTGTGGCTTTATTATAACATTGGCTGGGCTAGAAACCTAACTCCTATACTAACCAACATGTGACCTTCTTCAGAGGTATGTGGAGAATACTGCATAGATAATACATATAGAAGGTTTGCTTAAATTACTCTATATGTGTTCATAGCAAAGTTCCTTTAGGCATATCCAAGAGTCTCTGAACATTTAGGGTGGTGAGCATACAGCCCACAGGCTCAGGCACTTCAGCAGGGGTATTGCAGCTGTAGCCCCTACACACCTAGTTCGGTGATGTGTTCCTGAGCACGCTACTGCTCTTCTGCGATCTTTCTTTGGGTTTCCTGTTTGTTCAGATGTCTTCTGCTATAGGGCATGTCCTTCCCCTATAAAGTATTCATCCCATAAAGCAAAACATTTTCTTTTCTTTTTTCCTTTATCTTGTGTTTGTTATGTAGGCCATGTGTTCTTTGTTCACAGTAAAGGTTGGAACATAAATATGCCCATTTTTAACAAAATGATTCTTTGAAGACAAAAAAGAAAAATTCTTAGTAGTCATCCAGGTGTGGTAAAATGCAATCATTTTACTCCCTATGGAATGACAGAAGTTCTTGCTTTTTAGCTTATTTCCATAACTCCTCCTCCTTTCTCGTTCTTTATTTAACCTGTTATTCAATTATTGAATAACCTTAACCTTAAATTATTCAATTCTTTTATAAGATGATTTTGCTTAAAAGTCAGTATACGCTATTTACTAGTATATAGTCTGGTATATTTATTAGCCAAAACCCTTGCCCTCTCTTCATGTTCCTATTTTGTTCTCCATTGGATAGTTTTTCTTCTTATCAAATAGTCTCTGAAGCAACGATGCTTTAATTCAGCCCTTTAGTCTTCTGGATAATGCCTTCTTCCTCAGTCAGATGGAGAATTAGCTGACACATTTCTGAGGTTCTGTGTGGAACCTTGCCTTTCTGCAAGCTTTACTTATCAGTTGTAGCTTGGCTGAGGCAGGGTGAATACTGGGTCACATCTTTCCTCTTCAAGTTTTCTGAAATGAAATTAGATCTGTCCTAGATTTTTGTGTCTTCCCACACCACCATCCCTTGTTGATTAAAATTGCTCTCCTATTACTGGAAATCAACAGGAATATGCCTTTTTGCAGCCCAATATCCATGACACCACCAGGTAGGAGTGCTACCTTTTCAAAGGAACAGAGGGGTTAGTGGGTTGTCATTGTTGTTTCCAGCCTAGGTCTCTGAAGTCTGTTACTGTAATTGTAACATGCAAGGAGAGACCACAGGGTGTGCTCCAAGCCCCTCTGCTTAGAAATTGCTATTGCTTGAGTTTTGTTTCTCTGTCAAAGAATAAGGAGAAACTTTCACTTCATGTCCCAGGATAGTTTCATATTTGGAGTATATCTGCAGCCCATTTTTATTTTATTTTGTTTATTTCATTTTATTACATTTTATTTTATCTCTGAAGGTTTGAAACATATTCTGACCCATTTCCCTCTCTAAGTGGAATCTCCAAGTCCCTGGGTTGTGCCAACAGAAACTCAGCTACAAATCCTTGGCTACTCTGTCACCAAAGAGAGTTACCAGTTGGGACATGCTGAGTCTTTTAAATAAGTAATAATGGATCCACTTTTTGGCAGAGGATGGAGGATGTTGCATGTACTATCTGGACATTAATGGAAGCTGTTTTGAAGCAAAGGAGGATGACATCCATTGGTTGTTTTATTCCCCAGGAAAGGGAGGCCACTGCAATCCTGGCATACCATAAAGCATTCTCCAAGTGAGTGCACCTGGCCCACTGGGCTCTCTATCAGCTCTTCAGATGGTTGGGATACACCCAACTCTGGGACCCACTGCCCTAAATCAGAAGAATGCCCTGTTCTTTCATCAGCCCCGTGAGGAATTTCATCTTTCCTGAACACCACCAAGACCTACCTTCTGAGCTCTCCTAAGAACCCTTAAAGAAACCCTAATCCTCTTTATTTTCTGGGCTCAAACATACTAAAAAGTTTGTCTGAACCTCTGAGTCATCCCATTAAAGATGTTCCCGTGTTTTCCCAGGTGTCAATGGCTGAGCCTTGTTCTTGAATCCTCTGCCTGCATCTGCCCTCTAACCTCCTCTTCCATCTTCTCGTGCCACAAGCAGGGGTCACCAACACCTGGAGATCCTGTGGTGACCTTGATTCCCTTATGGAAAACTTTTTCTTCCTCTTCTGAAAATTTGTTTCCTTTAAGCTCTCTGCCAGTAATGTCATTATTCTTCACATTTCCACCCATGTTCCCTATCCACATAGTCTGTTCTCAGACCAACAGCTAGAATGGTCCTTTTAAAACATAAGTCTCCCCAAATCCTGCAGTGACTACCCACAGTAAGCCCAAATTCTATCCGTGGAAATAGTCTGGTTCCTGACATATTTCTGTCCTTGACCCTCAACACTCCCCTTTGGTGTAGTGGATGCTTTGATGTGTCATCACTTCAGGACTGAGAGAATTGTTTCCTGCAGCCTCCAGGCCCCATCAGTGGAGAAAGCTGCTCCCCCCAAGGCCATGCCTCTCCCTAGGGCAGCCTGCAGCCGCTGACTGGTGAGTACATGGGCATAGAGCCTGGCACCTCTGAAGGGCCATCCAGCTGGAGAGCTGCTGGAAGGGCTGCCTGAGTCCTTAGTTAAGAACATGTCATGGTCCGACTTCTCCTTCTGGTCAGTCCTGCCTCCCCGACCTTTCCTTTTCCATATGAGGATCCTGAGCATACTCCCTGAAAGCACTCCCTGCATGTTCATCCCATCCTCTGAGGTGGCTTCCTAGGGATCCTAATCTGCAACACACAGTGACTTCCCTCGAGTTTCTTGGTACCCTTGCTTGGCTTGAACATTGCCAAGCCTGAAAGCACTCAGGGCTTTTGCATAGGTTCTTCTGCCCTTTGTTCTTCCCTTTGCATATCCTGGAGGCTTGCTTTCTCATTTCAAGTCTGGGGTCAAATGCCATCTCATTGAGCAGGTATTTGTGGCCTCCCCAAATACAATAAGAAAACCTTTCTTTGTTACCTTACTTTATTTTCCACCATCTGACAGAACTATTTCTTGCTATGCTTTCCCCTACCAGTGTGTATGTTCCATGGGAATATTTTGTTTATTATTCTTTCCCTGGTTTCTGGTACATAGTAAGAGCCAAATAAATATTTGTTGAAAAAATGAGTAAATGAATGGATTCTATCTGTTTTCCTGCTCTAACCCTGCAAGCACTTTCTCTTTCCATGCATCCTCTTGTTTGCATTTGAATATCTGGCTACAGAGAGCATGTTCTAGAGAGTGTTCTTGACCAGCTAATTTAGTTAGGAGGGGGCAAAAGATAAGGTTCTTGGAAGAATGCCTGGAGAAAGCCCCATTTCTCAGATGTGAAGGGGGAATAACCTTCTGACTTGTTTCTTTTCTTTCTTTTTTTTTTAAATTTTTACTCTGCTGTATTTGAGCTCTCAAATTTCAAAGCATTGGACATTGACCTCTCTGTCTATACCCTTTTTGCTTTTAACCTCATCACTGTCTTGTTATATGTGAATTACAAAGGAGGGGCTGAGCTATCTGTCACTCATGGTGATCAGCAGTCCTTAGCACTAGGCACCCTCATTTCTGAGGACCAGTTAGTTCCTGGTGAGTGTCTCCAATTCACTCAGTCACTGCCTTCATACTTATATACTCCTCTTACATATGAAAATCTTCCTTTATTAAAAAGAAATGAATGAGGACAAACCTTGTGGTGTAATATTTCAGTTAAGAGAAATGAAAATGAGTAAGTCCTAAATCCACACTTACCCTATGTTTCACAAATACTTTTTTCTTTTGCCTGTAGGGAAATACGAGACCTGAACATTTCTTTCCTATGGTGGGAGTGTAATAGTTTGAAGGAAGCCATTCATGTATTCATCTAATTTCCAGAAGATCTTGATTGTGAAAGGCTGTTTGTAGATCCCATCAGAGGTGCCCAGGTAAAAGGGCAGTGACTGATTCAATTAACTGATAAGAATCTATTAGTACAGATCCAAACCATCTTGTTTGAACAAGAGCATCACGTACAAATAACTACCAGGAGGGCTGTCATTCCGTCTTGGTGAAATACGAGGTTACTGTGTGTGACACAGCCCAGAAGGTGGCGACATATACATTTAAGGGACAATGGATTTTTAAATGCCAGTGGGCCCTATGCAGGTAGCAATTTGTGAGAACTTCTCTAATCAGATAGTAGTAAGAGCAGAACCCACCCTTTCTGCATCCAGCAGGTGTTCCCTTTGGAGGCAGTTGGGGCATTGCTATCTGCATATTTCCCTCCACTGTTGAGTGTGGGCATCAGAGGACTTATTTTGAAATTCTGGCTTTGCAATTTATAGTCTGTGTGGCCCTGAGAGTGGTGTTTAACCCTGCTTTACGTAATATAATTTAGGATTAGTAAGAAGTCTGTCATCAGGCTCTGAGGATTAAAAGAAAGAAGTATGCTAAGTGTGTTCCATCTTGTCAGGTCTGCATACTGGGTCTTTGAATCAATAAAGAACACAGTTCTGGGATGATACAGCCCTCAGACTGGTGTGGGGCATGGACTGTACTGCAGCCCCCAGCAGCCTCTGCTCATCTAAGTACCTATGATGCCCTCTCCCCTCCTCCATCCTTACCTGGGGACTTGTGTACCTGGACTCTGTTGCTTGCTCGTCTTAGACAACTAGATGCAGCAAACCAGCCTGCCAGAGAAGGAGAGGGGTGTATTGTTACTCCTTTGGAGGGAGATGAAAGAGAGAGAGCCAGAACAATTTAAGACTTACAGCCTTAAAATATATGGTAAGTATGCTATAGAACCAGGCTGTAAACAAAAAACACAAAAAGCATATAATTGAGCACAGAATTCTTGGAGATCTGAAGTGGAAGCTTAGTTCTCAAGGCAGAAAGTTTTACCTACTTGGAAAATTGGATTGGTTAACCTTTGGGATGTTGAAATGCCTGGATAACTGCGCAGTATGTCAAAAATGTGGGTTCCTGTGAATGATGACTTGGA
The DNA here is from genome assembly GCF_040802235.1 of Manis javanica. Lineage (NCBI taxonomy): Eukaryota > Metazoa > Chordata > Mammalia > Pholidota > Manidae > Manis > Manis javanica. Next base: position 70,625,218 of record NC_133162.1, read on the forward strand.
GTGGTGCCGCCCCAGCAGTGGGGACATGTTGCTATGGAAACCCTGAAGCTAGAAGTTTCTCCATGCCTCAGAAAGGCTGTCAGTTAGATCCAGGCACTTGAGGAGTGTAATGAGAACAGACACTTGTCACTTTCCCAGCAGCCATCTAACATTATATACATTTAATATGTCCAAGGAAAGAGCAGCCTGTGGTTAAGTTTAGCTATTTATTTTAAGAGAATTTCTTCGTGTGCTTTGACAGGGCCGATTGTTTTCCCTCTCCCTCTACATTAAAGGGAAAAATTAAGGACCTCCAGGGTTGAGCAGAAACACAATTAGGAGAGTCATTTAGGTTCCTTGGAGGCTGGGGGAGGAGAACCTTAGGCCTCCAGGCCTTATTTGCATCACAGCAGGGTTGCCGCACCCGCAGGATTTTCCTTCCTGGTTTCCCCACTCCACCTGGATCTCCAGAGCTTTTTGGTATCGTGAACCTGCACTGACTGACTGATAGGTACTTTTCCTTAATGGGGCCGCTCAAAAAAGAAACCTTCATTAGACATCACTCTCTCCAAATGTCAGATGCTGAGGAATAGGAAACACAGTTTCTTAGATTGCTTGCCATATGAGGCCAACTGCTGGGATCTGACTCACTCTGAGAACATAAATCAACAGTCAGTACAGAAACCACAGGCCGAAGAGGAGTGGTTCCAAGATCAGCCAGTTTTATTTGTTTTCAATTGAATGTATGCATGTATTTGCTTTTTTTTTTTAACCCAAACATGCTATTTTTTGAGAAGAAAAGACTTAAACCTCTTATCATGGGTATGATTAATGATAAGACAGGAAGACTTTTCTCTAATTGGGTAGGAACTGAGGCCCTGGTGGGCATGACCAGTGTCAGGCTGAAACACAAACAAAGAGCTGAGAGCAAACAGGCAGTCAGTCTGTCTTTGCCTAACCCATTAGGCAGCCAAGTGACAACTGAAAATCCAATTCCCCACATTGCGAATTGAAGACCGGTGCCTCCTTGACTTCTGAGATCAGGGCATCCTACTCTTTTTACTTTCTTTTAAATGTCAAATCATAAGTAGGCCAACAGAAACCAGTGTTATTAGTTCACCACGTAAGTTTGGTTCATAAGAGTGTAACAAACTACTACATTTTGTTTTTAGCAATATCTGAAAATTTCATTTTATGCTCTGGGTCTGATTGCATGTGGTAATGATCACATCTCTGCTTGTGGCAAAGAAGCTAGCAAAACTGGAATGGAAAGGCATCAATATTTCTCAGCTTCACTGATTGAATTGGGGGGGCAGTAATTATGCATATCCCCAAAGTACATATAATATGTTGCTCTGGATAAAGATTTTGCTAAGAACTCTTTCTTTTTATACATGCAGTAATGGTGGTAATTAGTAGAAACAGGAAATAACAAGCTTGAGTCAGATATCTGTCCCCACAGCCCTCTCCTCAAATATCAAACACTTCAGATGGCTGGTGAGCAGAATGATGAGCCACATCAAATGTTCTGAAGTAGGAAGTGTGGTACAGTGATTAGAACATAAGACCTAATGTGGGCTCTACAACTAACTGACTGTGTAATCTTGGGAGAGTCCCTCACCTGGCTATCAGTTTCACCAACTGTATTATACAAGAGTTGATCTTATTGAGCTCAGAGTTCCTTTTTGATTCTGCAAGTGCAAAGCCTGCCATGTGGCCCTTAGATGCTGACCAAGTATCTCTTTCTTGGATGGGCAGGGGAGACCCCATTCCCACAGGAGCTAGAGCTGTACCACACTTCCCTGGTCTAACCACAAGAACACTGAGGTCTAGAACCTTTGTCCTGCTTCTGCTCAGCAGCAGCAAGAGTGGAAACACCTCTCTCTCAAACAGCAAGAGTTGCCTAGACAAGGACTCACCAACATAGTTCTCTGAATGTTCTTGCATGAACAGAAGAGCATTCCTAAGGGCCCTGCATGAGTATTTCAGTTAGTATTTATAGGACTGTAAAGTTGTGGCAACATGGTAACAGCTTAGATTTTCTTAAACTTTGTGATTTATTACTTGATGTGGTAGCACAAAAAAGCTTGGGAGACTAACAAAGGTGTAGCCATCTTCCCTATAACCTCTATTCATGACAATCATTTTATAAAGAGAACTGCTCCTCTCCAGGCAGCACTGTCTGACTCAGTGCTCTCTGCCAGCAGACGATGAAATCACAGTTGCAAACTTGATCTTGGGTGTGACCCCTGAATTGACCCTTTGAAGGAACCTGGATTATGTCTGAGTCTGTTATCTCTGCAAGGACACAAGCTGTCTTCTGAATTGCTTTTGGGACCCCATCATGTCATTGTGAAATTGCAGTTAGTAATCTTGCCAACATTTTTCAGATTTGGTGCAGATAAGCTTGAACACATCCGGTTCCCTGGTTTCTAATGTTATTTAGAGAATTGGGTGATTTAAAGCACTTCTTTTCTTTAACTCAGTTCTCGTCATAATCCATCAATATCACAGTACTTTTATTCTCCATTTCATTTTTATTTGGTCCTATTAGTTGGGAGTAGCCCAGGTGATATTTTTCTTTACTATAGCCCTTTCTCCTCTTTGCCTTGGCTAGAACTCAGGTATTATATACCTTTTACTAAATCATAAGGCAGCCCACCTCTGACAAACTCTAAAATGGCTCTTATTTTATTCTCTGAGTTTCGCTAGGGATGGCATGGAGGCAGTTCCTCCTGCTCCATGCAAATGACATTTGCAATAATGTCCTTACATTGGAGACTTGTCATACCTCTCTTAGATGATTGAGGCTGATCCTTTTGCAAGCAGCTGTGCTCCATGGTGTCTGTGTTGAGTTTTGGGATTGAGAGTGAGTCAGGCTTCCAGGCCCTGAGGAAATGGCCTCCCTGTGGCCCCTGTGTGGTGACTCAGCAGAAGTGTAGTGTGTGAAAGGCATCATTCTTGGAGATGAGGCTGTCTTCCAGTTGGTTTTGAGGCGAAAGGAACATTCCCTGTTGGCAAGGAGCCAGTGGCGCTGAGTGTTTATGGGGATGCTGGCCTGCTTGGGGCATTTCTGCTTTTCCTGAATTGTTTGTCTCTGTATTGGAAACCACACTGATGCCAGGACAGGGTGCAAAATGTACTCTTTCCCTTCCAGGTCATAAAAAGAAAGGAGATTCCTCCAGTGCCACCTTTCTTCCCTCTGCCATAGCAATACAGGGAAATTTGATAATCAGAGCACCAGTCGTTCAGTTCAATTTGACAGAACATTTACTGAGAGTTTGCTGCACTGGGAGTGCTGAGATGAAGAGGAGATAAGGCAGTCCCTGCTCATGAGGTGTCATAACTTGAGTGGATTTGATGTGGGACGTGCTGGGACTTAGTGACATGGTCCATGGGGAAAGGGAGGGAGTCAGGGCTGATTATGGTAATGAACCAGCTTTGGAATTTTCCTCTCTAAATAGGTGTCCAATATCACAATGTACTGCCTAAAAGGAGTTCCGATATCTTGTGTTTAGTATCTGAAGGAATGTGACTCTAGGCCGGGTTGACCCTTGAGGTTCTACGGATGGAGTCCCTGGAGCTGCATGGCTTGTCTGTGCAGACATGGCTCTTGCTACTGGTTAAGGTTAGCAAGTCAGGACCCTGATCCCTGAAACAAGGGCCAGTATGAGCTAAGCATACTGTCAGAATGCTAGCCACAGAAATAAGGGTTGGGGCATGGTTTCCTTTCCCATGTTGTACTGGTTGCCCCCATTCTCTTTCATGCACTTCATTTGGCTTCTGGGACCCCAGATGACTTGGTTTTTCTTCTACCTGGCTGGCTCCTTTAACCAGTCTTCTTTTCTGACCTCTTAATTCTGGAATGCCCATGAGCTCAGGGGTTGACCCTCTTTCTTCTGATACCCCTCTACCAGTCTTTTGGCATTAAATGGCATCTATATCCTAACAACTCTTAGATGGAAATTTCTAGCTGAGGTCTCTGTGCTGAACCACAGATTCACTTACCCAAAAGTCTACTCAACATGTCCATGTGGGCCTCTCCAACTCAACATGTCCAAAATGAGCTCCCTCTTTCCAGCTGCTCCTTCTGCAATCTTCCACATCTCAGCTAATGGTAAATCTAGTCTTCCAGTTGCTCAGGAAAAGACGACTTGAGCTATCATGGCTCCTCTCTCACATATGGCATCCGTTCTGTCTTGCTGTTGGCTCTCTATCTTCGTAACATACCCAGGGTTCAGCGCCTCAGCTACCACCCTGGTGCTGGTCATCCACATCTCAACAACATCCTGGACTACACCAGTAACTTTCTAACCATTCTCCCCTGCCCCTCCTGAACAACCAGTTTTCACCATGGCAGCTAGAATTGTTCACGTATATCTAAGCCACATCGTGTCACTCTTTTCAAACCCTGAAAAGACTCCATTCACAGTGAAAGCTGGTATCCTCATCAGGATCTGCATAGTCTGGCCTCAGTGACTGTCAGACCTCATTCCTGAGGGCGTATGCTCAGTGGCTCCACTCCAGACCTCTGGCCCTGCCTGTACCCAGACAGCCACTTGCTAGTCTCCGTGCCCACTGGCTGCTTCCTCTGCTTTCCTCCTGTTAAATGCATACTTACCTTCTTTACCTCCTTCTAGTCTTTTGTCAGTTGTTTCCTTCTCAGTATGGCCTGCTTAGTTCACTGGGTTTTAAAATGAAACCTCCCTCCCCTCCCTGCTCACCATCATCCTTTGGCAGGCATTTCTGGTCAGTAGTAAACTAGTCTGACTTTTTTTTTTAACTATAGAAATTATCACCTACCAATGTACTTTTTTTTTTTTTCACTTATTTACTCTATTTGTTGTTTGTCTTCTCTCAATCCTCCCCTCTCCCCTACACATTAGAATGTAAGGCCCATGCAAGTAGGGTTTTTTAATTTGTCTTTCTCACTGTTGTATCACAAGTGCGTGCAAAGGGTCTGGTAAATGGTGGGCACTCAATAAGTTCGTTGAATAAATGCATCCAGCAATTCCATGCCTTCAGGTTCAGGGTATGTGAGATAACTGCCTCTGTCACTGAAATATGCCAGTTGAGTGAGCTACATGAAGTCATAGCAGAAATCTTTGCTGACATTATCAGTGCTGTGAAAGAACTGCTTTTATCCTAGCTTTCATTTTGAAGAATTCTGTGTGTAATTTTCTCCTTGGAAAACAGAATCGTGTATCTTGCCCATTTCTTCATGTAAAACTCTAAACAGGCATGCACTGAAGTTCACATGATCAAATCCATATTTTCCTCAATAAAGGATCAGGATCTGGAAATAACATTATTTTCAATTATTTTCTAAAAATGTAGCAACACAAGGATAGGTGTTTTAAGTGCAAATTCTTACATGAGCCCACACACCTAAGGGGTGCTCATAGGCAAGACGAAGATGACTGATTCTGATACTCTGCCTCTAAACCAGGATCTGCCCAGCTTTTTGTACCCTTTTGGAGTAAAGAAAAAGAAAAATACATTGGTGATGGCTTTGCAATATAAATGAAAGGGGAGATAAAAAAGAAAGGGGCTCCCTGAACTCATATTCTGCTTTTCCTGTGACATTTCTGTGATTCCTACAATTCTCCCAAGACTGGAAGATAAAGATTGGAGATGTAATAGTCGTAATTAGTAAAATCAACAAAAAAATACTTACCTCTTTATATTGAATGACAGGAAAACACAATTTAGGAATTTGTCACTTACGATTGAACAGAATCACATTTTAGTCTTATGTATGTGTCTCAACCTGATTAGTTCACAGGCAGGTTTTTGTTTAGCTTCCTGGATCATGAATATTCTGAATTCTTAGCTTTTCTTATCAGCAAAGAAAAGCAATTTCTAGCATGGGGCCTGAACAAACAAAGTATTTTAGAGTCTTCACAATTTCCCTACGGCAGAAGCTGATTCTCTGCTTACAAGGGAAACTCATTATTTTTATTATGTAATTTTCTTGATCAAAGAGAGGGGTTTTTATTATTTCATTTCCTTTTTTTTTTAAGGAAAGGAATTCTTGTTTTTTAAAATTCCACAATACTAATTCCAAGACACTGTTTTTACCCAGATTGTGAGTAGAATTTATTCAAGCAACTATTCTAAAAGAGCACCCATATTTGTCAAGCATTTTTCCATTATAAATTACTACACACATATGGCAAGAACCAGTTCATCCTTTGCAAGCGAGCAGTTTCATCTAATAGTAAAGAGACATATTACTATCATATGGTGTTATTTGCTATAGAAAAGTTACCAAAGTCTGTTCTGATTCTCTGCAAGCACAATATTTGTTATTAATTCTGCTTTCATCACAAGACTCTTATCAACAAATAGTGTAGCTTGTACCTTGTTTTCTTAGTGGGGAATATAGCTTTGAAAAATGTATCTGTGGGTCTCTTAAATGACTTAAGTAACTAAATTCATTTCAGGGCACTAAGCATTATTATTTCCTTTTTCCATAGAAGACCTTGTGCTTTTGAAGATGACCCCAAAGCACACACAGGTTTTCTCCCAGCAGCAGCAGGGTTGTTCTGGGTCCCTGGGGAGCTGGAGGAAGAAGAGGAGAGATGATGGTTGGCCCCGATGGCTCCTTCTACTCACTGAGGAGTATGTGGCCTTCCAACAGCAAGCCTTGCTTAATTTGGGTTAGGAATGAGGAGAGTATAAATAGATGTATAGAAACATTTTTAACTATTTCCTTCAAAAAAGGGGAAGTTTCCCAGTGTAGATACACTTGTTCAGAATGGTAATGTAAGTCCAAAAAAAAAAAATAAACAAAAGTGGCAAAAATAAGAATTGGCTTCCTCATACTTCTAACTGGGTCCTACCTGACTTGCAAGTCTCACTGGAGACTTACACCCCAAGAATGAGAGAGGAGCCTGTGATGATGGGCTGTGCCTGCTTCCATCCAGGGCTGCAGCTGTGCTTCTCCTGTGGTCTGCATCCTTTGCCAGAACAGTTAGGAATGTATGTGTATGTTTTCTACCCACTGATCCCAAACCTATTTTGGATGGAATAACAAGCTAAGGACTAAGAGTTAATACAGTGCTTGGTTCCATCAACCCAAATTTCAGATACACATCATTGTATATTCTAATCATATTTTATTTTTTAGGTGCTTGTGCAAAGTCACTTGTCCCAGTACATAGAGAGCTATGTTTCGACTTAAGTCCCCTCTTCTATTTATGTTTACAACATCCGGGTGAGTGGTTATACATTTTCAAACTTTTCAATGGCTTTATTAAGGTAACTTGGTTCATAATAAGCTGTACGCACGTAATTAGAGTGTGCAGTTTGATAAGTTGCATGGATGTATATACCCAAGAAAACATTTTACGATCAAGATAATGAGCATTTCCATCACTCCAAAACTTACCTTACGCCTCTTTGTAATTCCACCCTCCAGTTCTCTAACTCCCCATCCTCAGGCAATCACTGATTTGCTTTCTGTTATTGTCAATTTGCATTTTCTGGAGTTTAACAGAAATGGGTCATACAGAATGCATTATTTTTTGTCTGGCTTCTTTTGTTCACCATAATTATTTTGGGATTCATCCATGTTGTGGGGATTAGTATTTTCTTTTCCCCAATTTTTCCTGTTATTCTATCATATGAACACTAACAATTTCCTTATCCTGTTGATGGACATTTATATTATTTATTATTTCTAGTTTTTGGCTACTACAAAGTGATTTAACATTAATGTCCAACTCTTTACATAGACATATGCTGTCATTTCTCTTGATAAATCCTTAGGAATGAACGGTTTCACATATGGTTGATATAGGTTTAACATTTTAGGAAACTGCCAATCTGATTTATAAAGTGTATCATTTTCCTTCCTACCAGCAGTGCAAGTTCCAGTTGCCTCACATCCTAGACAACAGTTATCATGGTCAGTCTTTTAATGTTAGGGTTTCTAATAGATGTGTAATGAAATCCTACTGTGCCTTTAATTTGTATTTCCCTAGTGACTAATGATGTTGAGCTAATGACTATTGATTAGTGAGTATGTACTTATTTGCAATCATATCATCTTTGGTGAAATCACCATCTAAATATTTGGCCCATTTTGAATTTTTTAATGTTATTTCCTTTTTATTGTTTTAGAGTTCTTCATATATTCTGGAGGTAGCTTCATTGATTGTTCTTCTATTATCTATTCCATTGACTTCATTCTATTTTTATTATTTATTTTATTTCATTTACTTTGCCTTTAATTTGATCTTCTTTTTCCAGCTTAACATAGATGCTGTGGTTATTGAATCAAGAACCTTCTTTTTAAAATATCAGTGTTCAGTGACATACACTTCACCTTTAATACTGCCTTAGCTGCACTCTACCAATTTTATATGTTGTGTTTTCATCATCATTTAGCTTGAAATACTGGTTTCCCATTTTGGTTTCTTCTTTGACCCATGGATTATTTAGAAGCACAATTTGGAGAGAGAACTAAATGCAAATGTAAATGGGGAAATATCCCCCCAGGGTGAAGTTTGCTCTGGAGTGCCTGTCAGTGTGGACAGTCAGGGAGAGTCAGCAAGAAAACATGGTGGGCAGTGGGTCCCAGAGGCAGCGGGCCTGATAAAATTATTTCCAGAAGGAAGGTTTTACCATAAGTGAGGAAATACAGAAAGAGGTCTGAGTTTTCACACTGGTTCATAATCCGTACTGGAACACTGGTTAGTGAAGAACTGAAGTAAACAGACTTAAAAATGTGCAAAAGCAGAGCAGCAGTCCTGGGGAGGACTCTGTTTCTGCAGGCCACTTGAAAGGGACAGGCAACTCCTGGTGGCTTGATGGTAAAGATGAAGAGGGAGGAAATAAACAATCCTACACAAGCAAAAGAGGATTGATGAATCAGAAGACACTCTGATCCTCTCCATTCATGATTCAATCCCTAAAGAAATTGTATCTTCCATACCAAGAGAGAAGGATGCTTTGAACTAAGCAACCTGGTAGACTATCCACAAGTATTAACCTCCCTACATGGAAGGAGATCAATTACTGATGTAGAAAAGTAGAAGACATTTTAAAATGAAAGAAAATGAAAAGCAGTGTATTCATACAAAACAACTCTAAATAGAAATAGAAAATTAGAATCAATGTTAAGCTAATGAAGACATTTCCCTAAAATGAAAACAAAACAAGAAAGTGGTAGCACAACACTCTAGTAAGGATTGAATACTTTTAAACAAATATTTTCAGATAATTAAAGAATGCCTTGATTCAAAATGGAAAATGTTGATTCAGAATTAGAAACTCAAAAGAAATGAGCCAAGGAAATTTTAAAAGAATAAAAGATGAAATGACCATGGATCAAATTCGGGAACAAAATTCAAAGAAAAAGGACAAATAATCTAAGAAATTAATGCTAAATTATAAGTGCTAGAGGATAACAGACTGAAATAATAAAATAGAAGAAACAAAGATATATGATTAACAAAGAAGTTAGAAGAATCAGAAAAAACAAAAGTTATGACAGACAAGCAAAGAAGATCCAAACTACCTGTTTTTAGAATCTCTGAAGAAGACATATCCTTAATGGAATGAAATTAATGCTTAAAACAGTATCTAAAAAAAACCTGCAAATAAAAGATATCTCTGTCTACATATCAAAATGTTACACTCTGTAGTTTGGAAAATTGATCAATAACTCTCAGCTCTGGGATATATCCTGGTGAAACTTTTAGACTTGAAAGATAAAGAAAAAAAATTCTCTAGGCCTCCAGGCCAAAAAAAAAAAAAAGAAAAAAGATCATGTATCTGGCAAAGGAAAAAGAATCAGGGTGAAATTAAACTTCTTTCTTGAAACCAAAAAAGTAAGAAGACGAACATCATCTTCAAGAAACACAGGAAAGATGAGTGATAGCCGAGGACTTTCTGTCCAGACAAACTGTTCTCCAAGTATCAGAACTACACAAAACAATTTTAAATATTCAAAAACTCAGGGACTTCTGTATTCCGAGCCCTTTCTGAAGACTCTGTGAAAGATGAGCTCCACCTCTACCAAGAGGGACTGGGGACCTTTGGCAAAGGGCTAGTAATGTGACGAATGTGGGCGCTCTGCCTTGCCCTAGGGAAGGTCTGAGTTCCTCTCTGCCTGTGTCCGTACTAGCTGGACTTTCAGAAATGCAACCTGATGGGCAGACCTGCGATCAACCAGGCAGAGATGTTCTCTGTGGGAGTGTTGTCTGTGTGTGAGCTGCCAAATCTTAAAAAACAAACTGAAAATACGGTGCTCACTTCAACAGGAAAGTAAGTTCTTCACGGATTCCTTCCCCAGTTGTGGCTGCTTAAGATAATAACCAAATGACAGAAAGGAAAGGCAGGAAGGGGCAAGAGGCTGCAGTCTGCCCACGAACATTTGCAGAGGAAAATTTGAATTTGAGTTATACAAGCAGGAGCAGACTGATTTGCATAGAGGAAACAACAGAGAAGGTGAGAAGTTCTAATTGTTTTCAGCGTTCTTTCCTTGGGTAACTGAATGCCTCTGTTGGTTGACAAAAACGGTATTCTGCGCACTTCCACATTATGTTAAATTCTTGGAAGGATGTGTTTGAATTTCATAAACATCCTCAACCCACAGAGCATCTTTGGTGCCAGTATAGGATATGAACATCCCTGGATGGTTTTAAGGGTTTCCTCCTGTTTACATTCAGTGTGATATAAACCCTTGCTATTCAAAGTGTGCCTGGTACCAGCAGTACTGGCATCATTGTGGAACTTGATAGACATGCAGAATCTGCCTGCATTTCTAAAGTGTCTCTCCAACTTGAATACACATTATCTGGAGATCTTGTTGAAAACAGGTTTTGGTTCAGGTGCCTGGTGGGATCTGAGATTCTGCCTTTCTAACAAACTCTCAAGTGATTGAAATGCTTCTGGTTTTTGTACCACACTAGATCACTTATGCTCAGTTCCCTTCCAGAAGGGATTTGTTGAAGGAACCCTTTCTGATAACACCTGGCAAACTAGTGTCCTGTGTTTCCCTATAAATATCTAACAAGAGCATAAGCCATCTTAAGTTGAGAGAATCTTCTGCTAATATTCAGAAGACCCGGGATGGGTTTTGTCCACAGTGGTTATTCCTAGACTAAATTTCCTTTTTCTAGCCTTCTCAGGAAATTGCATAAAGTCATTGAATCACAGTTATCTAAATTTGTCTCAGTTTTTAGTGATCTGCTGCCCATTGCATTAAAATAAGGGCTGGCTCTTAATATGTAGGTGAATTTATTTTGCAAGCCACCAGTAGGGATATAATCAAGTGAAATCCAACAAATGAAAAACAGCATTGCTTGATCATCATGGCTCATCATAATCACATAGGGTCCTTTAAAAAAAGTTTCCTAGGTCTCACTTCAGATATACTGAATCACAATGGGGGCTGACAATGGGTATCTGCATTTTCTAAAAACTTCACAGGTGATTCTGATACACAGTCAGTTTGGGAGTACTGCACTATGTGAACAATTCCCCTAGAGTTGTACAATCTGGCAATACAAGATCTAACAGTCAAAAATGGGCAAGGATAGTAAAAACACTGAAGATTCAAACAACCCAATTAACAAGTTTGGTCTAGTGGAAAAACACAGATCTGTGCTCTCAGTAACTGGAAAATACACATTTTTAAAAGAACACCATATACATGTAATTATCAACATTCTCCATAGACTAGGATATTAATCAAATTTCAACAATCATAAAAGAATGATTAATAAGAGTTTTTTTCTATCAACAATGCAATTACAATAGGTTTCAATAACAGAAACATTTTTTACTAAAAATGTTCCACATGTTCAGAAATTAAACACATGTACTTCTAAATAATAGGTCAAAGACAAATCAGAATGAATACTAAATTCTTAGAATGGAAAAATAATAAAATCACTAAACTTGAAGTTTGTAGGACACTGAGAAGTGGAATTCAAGCACATATTAGGAAAGCAGAAAATTTGAAAACCTGTAAACTAAGAATCCAACTTGGGAAATTTGAAAGTGAATAACAGACTGAAGACGGAAAGAACAGAAAAGGAAATATAAGGCAAAGTCAGTTCTTCAAAGATATCACTTGGATAACATTCAGAAAGATGGAATAAAGAGAGAAGGGGAAAAGCAATAGTAAGAATAAAAAGAGGGGAAAAAAAGAATAAAAAGAGGGCATGCCCAAATGTTCAACAGAGACTACAAATTATAAGTAATACAAAAATGGCACTTGTCTATACATTTGCAGATCAAAACGAAATTACCAGGAAAGGTAGTTTATCAAAGTGGAACAAAGCAGAAACAAAACCCAACAAAACTGAACCGGTGGCTAAAACATGTCACTCAAAAGACAAAAGCATTAGCAATACTGAAGACTAAGTTAGTTACATTTGAATTAAAACAAACACTCAAGTAACAGATAATTCTAATAGTGTATAAATTCTACCAGATAATATAACCTTATTTTATAAAAATAATAAAACCATAAGTGTACAGCATGAAAGAAAAGTATAGGCCAATCTCACTTATGAATATGGGTGCAAAAAATCTTAAAATATTTCTTAAATGAACCCATTGTATGTAAAATAGACAATGTATCATGTCTGATATGAATTATTGAAGGAAAGCATGGATGATTTAATATTCTAACATTATTACTTACCCCATCAAAGAACTGAACGAGAGAGGCAAGCACATTACTAGATACTATCTGTAAGTGTTCACATGCACTTAGGAATAAAAGCTTCTAGAAAACTAGAAAGAAATAGTAATAGAAAGCCTTCTGAACCTAATAAAGAGTATCTGTCAATGACTTACTGCATATAATACATTTAGTGGTAACAGTCTAGAACCCTTCTCTTTAAAATCAGAAGCAATATATGTAGTTTCAGTCTTATTCCAGAAGTCCAAGCCAGTGCAGTAAGATAAGAAAGGAAGAAAAACTCATAAAAGTGGAAGAATACTGTCATTATTCATATATGATATGAATGTAATATAGCTAACCCTAAAGATTCCATAGGCAAAAAGTTATAAGAATAAGAATTGCTTGAAAACTTGCTATACATAAATTCTATATCCAAAAATAAATTGTATTTTTATATGTCAGCAACAAAGAATAGAAAATGTCATAATTTCAAAAGATGAATTTAAATAAAAGAGCATCAAATATGTAATGGATCAAAGAAGATATTTAACAAAGAATACATAAGACCTCTGTTGAGAAAACTACAAAATTTTGTTATATTAAGGAAAATTAAAATTGATGGAGAGATATACTAAGTTCATGGAAATCATTTTGAAATGTCAATTTCCCCCCAAAATGTCCCTTTGATTTAATAATAACCCTACAGAATTTTTCTTGGAAACTAACAAGCTGCTTATAAAATGTATTAAAAGACAGTGTCAAGTGGAGTCAAAACACGCTTCAAGAGGATGAAAAAATTGATGGAAAATGCCCTATTGTGTATCACAACTGGTTATAATGCTGCAAGCATTATTAACTAAGGAATAGATAGCTAAAACAACAGAACAGGAATTAGAGTCCAGAAACACACACACACACTCACACACAAACTCTTGAATCAGTGATGGAACCAGTTTTGCAGGCTTTTATGAAAGGTAAGTATTTAAAACAATTGTGTTGGGATTATTGAGTATATATATGGAAAATCACATCAGCTTCCTATCTTATATGGTTCTCAAAAATCAGTGAAATGCTTTAATCAGAAAGGAACTACTTAAAAATACCTAGTTAGAAATATAAAAAATTATTTCTATGACTTTGAGGTAGGGAAGGGCTTCTTAAGACACAAAAAGCACAAACTAAATTTGATTAACTTGACTACAATCACATTGAGAGACCTGCTCATCAGACCATAAAGAGGGAGGAAAGACAAGTTACAAACTGGGAGAAATTATTTTTCATAAACATAACTAATAAACAACTGGTATTGCATAAAACTAACAAACTATTGGCATGTACAAAGAACTCTCAAAACTCAGTAAGAATTTGACAAAGAAGTCCACAGAATAAAATAATGAACAAAAGACACAAATAGTCATATCACAGAAGAGAAATACAAACAGCAACAAACATATGGAAATATACCCAAACTCATTAGTATTAAGGAAATACATATGAAATACAAGATAACAATTTATATCTTCCTGAATGGCAAAAGTTAATGTCAAATGATTCAAAGAATTGGTAAGAATGTGGAGCAAGATACTGATTTTTATGAACTTTGGAGAAGGTTGATTTTGTAAAACTACTTGGGAAAACACTTTGGGTCACCTGGTTAAGCTGAAGACGAACCTTTCCTGATGCCCTGGCCCTTCTCTATAACATAGAGAGGCTCCTGTGCATGTGCAACAGGAACCATGAACAAGGATGCAATATAGTTGTTTTATTTGTAGGATCAGAAAACTGCAAATATTTAAATGTCAATTAAAAGGAAACTGGTAAAAATAGCTTTATGGTCATATGAAGAAATACTACAATACTATAATACACAGTAAGAAATAAATCTACTACAAAGATGAATAAGGTTCAGAAGAACTCACTTTGAATAATATAACTTTTGTAAATTAAGAACAAAACAAAATAAGAACAAAAACTATTAAAATAAATTTTGGATAAATGTATGAAAGCTCTATTGAAAAGCAAGGGGATGATAAATTACATGTTTAGGAATGAAGTTACCTTTAGGTGGGGAAGAGAAAGGCTGTAGTTGCCGATTTTCACACAGAAAACTTCACTAGTAGGAAAAGGTCTTTTCTTAAATCAGGCGGTGAGTTCGTGGGTATCTAATTGTTATATTTTGTATCTTATATATACATTATTCAAATGTATCAAATATTTGATAATAAAATATTTGAAATGAATGACTTCAAATATGTCTTTAGGTATTAAAAAGAGAAAACAATCACACAAATGGCTATTTCAAAGCTAAGGCAAAATTTTGTGTTATCCCAATTCTTGAGGCAGCTACAATGAGTCAGTGCAATGCCCTTATCCTCACCTAGAAAACGAATCCATTAAACACCTGTAGTAAAGGCCTTCAACAACCCACATTTTGTTAAATCTAATCAATTGTTATCTTTTTTCATCTTATTAGACCTCTGAGCTGAGCACCTCCTTCCTAATTACTTTAATTTCCTGAGAATTTTCTTATTTTGGCTTCTAAGCCATACTCACCTGGTTTTCCCCTTTCTGTACCACTTCAGGGCACTTTGCTCACTCTCTTTATTACTCATGCAAAACAGAAACCACACTACATATCTCAGCAGAGAGAATTTAATATAGAGAACCAGTTACCCAGGTGTTTGAGTGCTGCAAAAGGAAAAAGGCAACACAGAAATAATACCTGCAGGAATTAGCGAATATACCAAGGTCTGGAGAACACACGGGAGACACTGGGGTAATTAACTGGAACTAGAATCTCAGAGGAGGTTCTGTGGAGTTGGGGATGCAGTGTTTGAGGAATAGATGCCATCTGTCAGGTGATGGCACTTCAGAAGCTCAGAGGAGAGCTCTGGCAGAGCTGGGCTCAGGCTCTGGGGAGTGAGTACTGCTGGTTGCTGCAGAGCGGGCAGCACTTCGGGAGACCAGACTGTCCGCTGCTGTTTTGGGGAAGGGCTGCCACTGACAACACTGACAGAATCAGCAAACAGGAAACAGGAGTCAGTCTCCTTTCTTCACCTTTTTCTACTTTCCTTCCAGAGCTTTCTTTTGGCAGAACCAGCTGGCCAAGCATACATTTTGTTTTCAATGTTCTAGCTCCAGAATCACAAAGGAAAACATTAGACAGTGGATTTGAAGCTGTGAGAACATAGCTTAATGATCACCCTGCACCTGTCATTGGGCTTCAAGTATTGAAGAACCTCAGAGTGCAATCTTGGGAGCAGTTCTTCCCCTGTCTACATTCTTCCTTTACGGAATCCTGTCTGGTCTCATGCTTTCTATATCAGATAAAATCAGATGACTCTCAAATTTAGTTCTCCAGCTTTCACTTGAGCTCCAGACTTGTATATCCACCTACGTGTTTGACAACCCTAACAGGATGTGCAAAAAGTGGCAAACTCAGTACTTGCAAAATGGAATTCTTGCAGTTCCAAACCTGCTTCCCTTCCCTTTTCCTCTTCTCCGTTAATATCAACACCATTCATACAATCATTCAAGCAAGAAACCCAGTCTTCTTTCTTTCTTTTTTCTTTTCTTTCTCTCTCCCCCCCTCCCTTCTACCCTCCCTCCCTCCTTTCCTTCCTTCTTTTCTTTTCTTTCCTCCCTCCCTTCCTTCCTCCCTCTCTCCCTCTCTCTTTCTGTTGCCATTCTCTCCACATCCAACCCATCAAAATTCCTGCCGTTTAACTCCCAAAATATGCTCGACCCCTCACCCTCACCCAGCATGCATGACCACAACTGTGGTACAAATCTCTTTTCTCATGGACCACAGTCAATTGCTTATGCTCCTTCAGTTTTTCTTCCCCTTTAGCTCACTCTTCACATAGTAGCCTAGGTGATCTTTCAAAAATATAAATTATATTACTTCCTGATGTGACATAAATCCTTTGGTTTTCCATTAACAGAGCCAAAAAAGCCTCTCAGAGCCTGCATGAGCCCACTTTTCCATCCTCCTCTCACGCTGTTCTCCATCTAGCTTGCTGCAGTCTAGTCACACTGGCCTAGGATGCTCTGACAATGGTATGATGCATGGCTGGCGCTGATCATCTCTCAGATCTTAGCTTAAATATCACTTCTACACAGACACATTTCCTTATCACTGTGTAAAGTAGTCCCTTGCCTTCCAGTTACTATCATTTCATATTGTTTATTGCCTTCATATTAATATTTGCATTTAACATTTTTTGAGTAGTTTAATGGCTAAATTCTGCCATCTGTGTAGGCAGTGACTATCTGTCTTTAAACCACTGTATCATCAAGATCTGTAGCAGTGTCTAGCACATAGTAGGTGTTCACAGTAAATATTTGTTGAATTAATGAAAACTTTGGGAACAGTCCAGCTTTCAGCCATCATCATGCTTATTGTTCAGGGAAAATTTAGTAAAGAGTAGGCCCAGATGTGATGGGAATCTCATGAGATATGGCAACATGTTCAGTTTTCTAAAGATGAAAGTAGCATAAGATCTCTCTGATGCATAGAAAGTAGCTTAGAAAGATTTGTTCTGTAATTAGTGCACCTGAGAACACCACCACCAATCTCCCAGTTACCCAATCATTTTACACCTTCAAACTCCTGCTGGCTACCACCTCCAACCAGCAGTGCAGATGAGAAACAGCTCACTGGGGCAAGGTGGCCTCCCTGCTGGTAGACAGAGTTCATGGTCTTCATCTGATTAAAAGAGGACACCAACCTTACTGCTGATGGTCACTTTTGCAATTGATTATTCAAGTTCATTTTCAGTGGTGGCTTACCACTGTATGGGTTAGTAGACAGATCTTGGAGTCTGACAGCTTTGAGTTTAATTCCAGTTTTCCCTACTAACTTTCTTGGCATCTCTGAGCTCCAGTTTCCTCATTTGTAATGTGCCAATAGTAATATTTATATCATGTTTGTGAAGATTAAGAGAAATAAAATGTGTAAAGTATCTAAAAGAGTGTTTGGCACAAAATAGGAATGGAATTGCTAGGACTTACGTAAAACTGTTCTCACAGTGTTTAGTATCTAACGATGCGCTGTCAGTGCTAGCCCTTTGCTCCTCCTCGTGTTCACTGGAGAGGAAAGATTCTCCCTCTCTGTGCTCTCTTATCTTTACTCCCCATGAGCATCTCTTTTTCCTTGTCCACATTGCTCTTGACCAGGAAGGTATTGGGCCACACGCCTGGGCTGCCTGTCTTCTGGCTGGGGGAGACATGGCTCTGGGAGGAGTGACGGGGAACATGGATTTCTCAGCTCCCTCCTGCGGACTGCCCTCTGGGCCCTTCCCCACATCCACAGGCTTCAGCTCTGGCAACAGGCCCTTCGTGGGTTTTTGCCCTGGGAGTCTTTGTTTCTGGGTCTCTATAACCACTTCTATGACTTACTGCTAAGAGGAGTAAATGTACTTACTCAGGATACTGTGTTTGCCCTAATTGTTCCTTACATCCTGTACACAACCTCGTCAAGAGCCCCTTTATAGCACTCTGATTGAGATATGTCATCTGTTTTTGCCAGAACTGGGCTGATGCAATCTCTCTAAATAGCCAATTGTAGTCTCAGACCTAATTCCACACTCCGATCTGAATGTGTGCAAACACGCATGGGAGTCAAGTGCTCATTTCTGCTACTCACCCTTGAGTGGACCACTGAGTCCTCTACTGCTCTAGTCTAGATGTACCCATTTGGTCCATTGTAACCAGAAGCCAACCCAACTGTGGTACCAAGGTGCTCTGCTACTGCCACTCCCATGTAGGGTGGGGACTCAGCTCTCCAGTTACATCTCCAATTTGTCATCTGATACAAACCCTAATCTGAGCAAGTACCTTCAGTTTCCCTGGTCTGGAGATGGCAGGGATGCTGTGATCTCTGATGCTTGAGGAGTAAGATGTGAGCGACTTCCTCAGCTGAAACACTCCCCCAGGCTCTACTTTCCTTCTCCAAGATCCACTGCAAGCATGGAGAGTGCAGACTTTGCTCACTTGCTGGCTGCTTACACCAGTGCCACATCTGCATCCCTGCGGGGGCTATCCAACAGCAGCAGAGAGTGAATGGCAAAGAGGCAGGCATAGCAGGACACAGCCCGGCTTTCTTGAAGAGATAGCAATGTCTAATAAGGCCAGATGTTTGGGCCACAGGATGCTATTATTTAATAAATCCTGCACCCACCTGGAGGTGGCTCTAATCTGGCTAAAAGCATCATTCATAGTTACTTATAGATCCAAAATTGCTGATTTTTTAACATTTTAAAACATGTTAAGGAGGCTTTTTACATATTTTCTTTATTATTATCAAAACATATTTCTAACCTCTAAAATGGAGTAAAGAGATAACCCTTTGGCTTGACCCTCTATCTGACTTTCCCTAACTCTTGAGTCTAAACTCTATATACTTCCTCCCTAAACTCTATGAACTGCAGCCACACACAACTTCCCATTCTCAGACTTACTCACCATGGCATGGGTATGGAAGGAGTGTTAAAGTTATTACTTTTCTTAAAGGCCTGTCTTTGACAGGAATGCTACAATGGAAAAACAGAAATACAGTAGACATATGAGATCATTTGACATGGTCTTTATAAACAATATGGAGGAATAAGAATGGGCTCAGACTATGGTTAGTTGCATTGCAACTGGGAGCCCAGCGCTCTCTGAAGGCTGTTCACTAAATAATGTACATCAGTGTGGAGAGAATCCTCTGAGAAACCAGCCAAGGGTGCTTCTCTTGCTCCTGTCTTGTTCAAGAATTTATCACAAAGTGGGGTAAAGGTCTACCAGGACTATTTATAAATATTACCTGTGACATAAAACTATGAAGGATAGAAAATATTGGATGGCAAAAAGAGGATCTAGATGTGCTCGACTAACAGTTATAATGGACTGAAATCTATAAAAAAATTATAATAATTTTTAAATATAAATTGTAGACACACAAACTCAGAGACACCTACACACAAAGACAAACCTTCTAACAGCAAGGCAGAATCTGATGGGAATTTCTACTAACCACAAGGCAAAGCAACCTATTTGGAAAAACTCCTATCCAGCTTTGGCCTCAGGATGTGACTGCTTGCTTAAAGAAGACTCTTTACTCTGCCTCCAGTGTCTGCCTCTGAACACTTATCCTGAGTTTGATAAAACTCGAAAACATCTTTGCAGTCACTGTCAATTTCCTACGAGGAGGATGACTCCATGGGGTCTAAGAGTAAAAAATTATTTCCTGTGCCTTACATCTTTCTATATCAGGGACCATAAACCCAATGGCTCCAGGCAACATGTTGAGTGAAGGAAGAGAACTGGAGAGGTGGAAACTGTAGTGAGCTGAAGAACTCATGATTCTTGTCCAAGTCTGGCAACCACTACTCATTTCCAGTTATCACCCTCTTTGAATATGGACACACTGTTATCACATAGTGTCTTCTTTATGTGAAATCTCTTGATTTTTAAATGTTAGCAATGTATTAAAGTAATTTTTTTGTTCTGTAGTAAAATACGCATAACATAAAATTTACCATTTTAACTGTTTTCAAGTGTACAGTTCAGTGACGTTATACATTGACATTGTTTTTCAACCATCATCACCATCCATCTCCAGAACTTTTTCATTCTACAGCTCAAACTCTACCCATTAAACAATAACTTCTCATCCCTGCTCCCCTCTAGTGCCTGGAACCCACTATTCTCCTTTCTGTTTCTATGACTTTGACTGCTCTAGGAAACTCCTGTAAGTGGAAGCACACAATATTTTTCCTTTTGTGCCTAATTTACTTCACTTTGTATAGTGTCTCCCAGCATCCATGCTATAGCATATGTCAGAATTTTATTTTAAAAAGTTATTATTATTTTTATTGCAGTAAAGTTCACATAACATAAAATTTGCCATCTTCGGCATTTTTAAGGGTACAGTACAGTAATGTTAAGTATATTTATGTTTTTGTAGAACTGATCTCCAGAACTTTATTATCTTGCAAAACAGAAACTCCATATCCATTAAATAAATTCCTGTTCCAATTTCTCCTCAGCCTCTGGCAACCACCATTCTGCTTTCTGTTTTTATGCATTTGACTACTCTAGCTTTTTCATGCAAGTGAAATAACACTGTATTTGTTTTGTTATAACTGACTTATTTTACTTAGCATGGTGTCCTAAAAGTTCCTCCATGTTATAGCATATGTCAGAATTTCTTTCCGTTTTAAGGCTGGATGATATTGCATTGTACGTATATGCCATATTTTGTGTAGCCACTCATCCGTCAATAGTTACTTGGGATGCTATCATCTTTTACCTGTTGCAAATAATGTTGCTATGAACATTGGCATACAAATCTTTGTTCAAAACTCTGCTTTTATTCTTTTGGTATATATCCAGTAGTGGAATTGCTGAATCACATGCTAATTCTATGTTTAATTTTTCTGAGGAACTGCCATTTTACTGCACCACTATTCATTTCCATCAACAGTGCACAAGAGTTCCAGTTTATCCATATTCTCACTAGCATTTATGATTTTCTATTTTTTTTTGAAAAGAGTCATCCTAATGGGTGTGAAGTATTAGATAATTGTTGTTTAATTTGTATTTCCCTAATGATTAGTGATGTTGAGTATCTTTTCATGTTCTTATTCACCATCTGTATGTCATTGGAGGAATGGCTTTCCAAGTCCGTTGCCCATTTTCTAAATGGAATTGGTTTTAGTTGTTGAGTTGTAGAACTTCTTCACATTTTTTGGATAGCAATCTCTTATCAGATATAGGATTTGCAAATATTTTCTCCCTTCCATGGGTTGTCTTTTCAACCTATTGATAATGTCTGTTGATGCACCATGGTTTTTAATTTTGATGAAGACCATTTAATCCTTTTCTTTTGCTGCTTGCGCTTTTGATGCCCTTTCTGAGAAATCATTGCCAAATCCATTGTGAAGCATTCCTTCTGTATCTTCTTTATAGAGTTTTATAGTTTTAGCTCCTGTGCTCAGATCACTGATTTTCAGTTAATTTTTATATATGGTGTAAGGTAAGGGTAACTTCATTGTTCTGCATGTAGATGCCCAGTTTTCCTATCACCATTTGTTGAAAAGACCATCCTTTCCACATGAAGTGATCTTGGCACTCTTGTTAAAAATAATTCGATTATATATGTGAGGATTTATTTCTAGGCTCTCTGTTGTATTTCATTAGTTTATATGCCTGTCTTTATGCCAATATAACACTGTTTCAATTACTTTTATTTCATACTAAGTTTTTAAATCAGGATATATGAGAATTCCAGTTTCATTCTTTTTCAAGATTATTTAGGTATTTGGAGTCCTTGGATGCCATATGAATTTTAGGATGGTTTTTTCTATTTCTCTAAAAACATCATTGGGATTTTGATAGGGATTGCATTGAATCTGTAGACCACTTAGGTAGCATTCACATCTCAACAATATTCTCAATTTCTTTTTATAATACTGTGAAGGCCAAACAAAACTCACCCATGATAGATGTGACCTCTGTTCCTTAGCTATTTCAGTAAAAGCAAATTCTAGAAGACAGTTATGTAGAAAATGGTCATGGGGATTTCCACAGTAATACATTGCATCCTGGAAAGTGAAGAGCCCTGAATTTTGGTATTTAGATTATCTGAAAAATGGAAGACAGCTGTGTAATAAAACAAATCTATAATAGGTGAGTGACTCTTGGCAAATGAGACTTAAAATTGAACTATGGCTGTATTCATCAAGCTGTCCTCTAAGCTATACTTAAGGGAGAAAGATTTATTCTTTCTTGAGTAGGCAGAAAACTGATCAAAAGCTATGTACATTTCCTGTCTGTTGGCATAACACAATCCAACATAGGAAGGTTGGAAAATGAAGAGTGATCAGATTATAATTACTTCCCTAAAGAAGTTAAAATAATGGAAATGAACATCAAAGGAAAAAAATTTCACTAATTAAAGAAGAAAAAAAATCCATTAAAAATCATCAAGTTCTTGAAAGAAATCAGTGAAAAAGACACCCATAAATAGATACTTTAAGGAGGAAATGACATTTTTTTTTGAGAGGGCATCTCTCATATTTATTGATCAAATGGTTGTTAACAACAATAAAACTCTGTATAGGGGAGTCAATCCTCAATGCACAATCATTAATCCACCCCAAGCCTAATTCTCATCAGTCTCCAATCTTCTGAAGCATAACGAACAAGTTCTTACATGGTGAATGAATTCTTACATAGTGAATAAGTTCTTATATGGTGAACAGTACAAGGGCAGTCATCACAGAAACTTTCGGTTTTGATCACGCATTATGAACTATAAACAATCAGGTCAAATATGAATATTTGTTTGATTTTTATACTTGATTTATATGTGGATCCCACATTTCTCCCTTTATTATTATTATTATTATTATTTTTAATAAAATGCTGAAGTGGTAGGTAGATGTAAGATAAAGGTAGAAAACATAGTTTAGTGTTGTAAGAAAGCAAATGTAGATGATCAGGTGTGTGCCTGTAGACTATGTGTTAATCCAAGCTAGACAAGGGCAATAAAACATCCATGGATGCAGTAGATTTCTCTCAAAATAGGGGGGTTGAGGTTCTAAGCCTCACCTCTGTTGATCCCCAATTTCTCACCTGATGGCCCCCCTGCGACTGTGCCTGTCTTCGGTTGTTCCTCCCTTGAGGAATCTTACCCGTCTCTGGCTAACCAGTCATCTTCTGGGGCCATACAGGGAAATGTAAAGTTGGTAAGTGAGAGAGAAGCCATATTGTTTGAAAGGTTAGCTTTTTACTTCTTTGCAGATTTATGCCCTGTGGCTTCTATGCCCAGCATTTGTCTTGAGGTATCTTTATCACTTGGAGGAATTGTGATACTTGGTAAATTCGATATGAGGCACAAATTCTATTTAAGGGTTGTAATTAGGAAGGAAGAAGAAAAGCTATAGAAGTAGCAGGCAGAAAAAAACATGGGAAGATTGATTACTTCTTTGACATATCTTCTTGTAGAGTAACTTAAGCATGTATAGGTTTTAAACTACTAATTAAATTGTGCACACACATTAACATAATAGGAATACAGTTACATAACCAAAGCAGATCTATAATTACCAGCCATCTCCAGTGAAACCAAGAAAACCAGTTAGGCATCCTAGGCATTTGTGAAAATTTATCTATGATATGATGGATATTGTCCAACTGTACTTGAACAGTCTGAGAGAAATCAGACAAATTAAAACAACCCATTCCTGGGAACTGTTCACATCCCATATGTTCTTGTAACAGTAGATAGTCTGTAGTTGTAAGATTTTGGAGCACTACAACTTGCACTTCTCCTAATTCTTGATTGAGTTCCAACAGTATAGATCCAGTCAAATTTGTTGTTTTACTGTATGCACAGGCAAGTTTAGATATCTCCTTCTTCATTCCCATGGCAAGTACAGAAACTGGTGGGAAGAATGCAGCTACAGCTGTAGCATCACCTGGATCTTTGTTGAGGTTTTTTGATGATCATCTTCTGGTATGAGTCTTCCAGAGAGTGCTGATGTTGGAAGTTCTTCTTCATATCGTATCTTAGTTCATTTTCTGGGTAGCCAAATTAGACTTTGATCCTCTGTATAAACACAAACAGACCCTTTGCTCACTCTTTGATATGCACTTTATACCATTGTGTAGAACTCCTTGGAGGTGACCACACAGGAACTGCTTTTCTTTTCTTTTTTTTTTTTAAGAGAAAGGAATATTATCAGAAAAATGTACCTCCATAGCCAATCATCTGACACCCTGTAAGTGATCAAAATTAAGGATATTTAAAGCATGCAATAATTGTTGATTTACAGTTAGTTTTATCCTATCAGGGAGTAATCCCCCTTTTCTTTCTACCTTTTTTTTGTTATCATTAATCTACACTTACATGAATAATATTATGTTTACTAGGCTCTCCCCTATACCAGGTCCCTCCTATAAACCCCTTTACAGTCACTGTCCATCAGCATAGCAAAATGTTGTAGAATCACTACTTGTCTTCTCTGTGTTGTACAGCCCTCCCCTTTCTCCCCCCCACCATTATGCATGCTAATCTTAATACCCCCTTCTTATTTACTATGTTAAATAACAGTGGGGAGAGTGGGCATCCATGTCTAGTTCCCGATCTCAGAGGAAAAGCTCTCAGCTTCTCGTTCAGTATAATGTTGGCTGTGGGTTTATCATAAATGGCCTTTATTATGTTGAGGTACTTGCCCTCTATGCCCATTTTGTTGAGAGTTTTTATCATGAACGGATGTTGAATTTTGTCAAATGCTTTTTCAGCATCTATGGAGATGATCATGTGGTTTTTGTCCTTCTTTTTGTTGATATGGTGGATGATGTTGATGGATTTTTGAATGTTGTACCATCCTTGCATCCCTGGGATGAATCCCACTTGGTCATGGTGTACGATCCTTTTGATGTATTTTTGAATTTGGTTTGCTAATATTTTGTTGAGTATTTTTGCATCTACGTTCATCAGGGATATTGGTCTGTAGGTTTTCTTTTTTGGTGGGGTCTTTGCCTGGTTTTGGTATTAGGGTGATGTTGGCTTCATAGAATGAGTTTGGGAGTATTTCCTCCTCTTCTATTTTTTGGAAAACTTTAAGGTAATGGGTGTTATGTCTTCTCTGTATGTTTGATAAAATTCCAAGGTAAATCCGTCTGGCCCAGGGGTTTTGTTCTTGGGTAGTTTTTTGATTACCGATTCAATTTCATTGCTGGTAATTGGTCTGTTTAGATTTTCTGTTTCTTTCTGGGTCAGTCTTGGAAGGTTGTATTTTTCTAAGAAGTTGTCCATTTCTCCTAGATTTTCCATCTTGTTAGCATATAGGTTTTCATAGTATTCTCTAATAATTCTTTGTATTTCTGTGGGGTCCATCGTGATCTTTCCTTTCTCATTTCTAATTCTGTTGTGTGTTGACTCTCTTTTTCTCTTAATAAGTCTGGCTAGAGGCTTATCTATTTTGTTTATTTTCTCGAAGAACCAGCTCTTGGTTTCATTGATTTTTTCTATTGTTTTATTCTTCTCAATTTTATTTATTTCTTATCTGATCTTCATTATGTCCCTCCTGCTGACGTTAGGCCTCATTTGTTCTTCTTTTTCCAACTTCGATAATTGTGACATTAGACCATTCATTTGGGATTGTTCTTCCTTCTTTAAATATGCCTGGATTGCTATATACTTTCCTCTTAAGACTGCTTTTGCTGTGTCCCACAGTAGTTGGGGCTTTGTGTTGTTGTTGTTTGTTTCCATACATTGCTGGATCTCCATTTTGATTTGGTCATTGATCCATTGATTATTTAAGAGCGTGTTGTTGAGCCTCCATGTGTTTGTGAGCCTTTTTGCTTTCTTTGTACAGTTTATTTCTAGTTTTATGCCTTTGTGGTCTGAAAAGTTGGTTGGTAGGATTTCAATCTTTTGGAATTTACTGAGGCTCTTTTTGTGGCCTAGTATGTGGTCTATTCTGGAGAATGTTCCATGTGCACTTGAGAAGAATGTGTATCCTGTTGCTTTTGGATGTAGAGTTCTGTAGATGTCTATTAGGTCCATCTGTTCTAGTGTGTTGTTCAGTGCCTCTGTGTCCTTACTTATTTTCTGTCTGGTGGATCTGTCCTTTGGAGTGAGTGGTGTGTTGAAGTCTCCCAGAATGAATGCATTGCATTCTATTTCCTCCTTTAGTTCTGTTAGTATTTGTTTCAGATATGTTGGTGCTCCTGTATTGGGTGCATATATATTTATAATGGTTATATCCTCTTGTTGGACTTCGCCCTTTATCATTATGTAATGTCCTTATTTATCTTTTGTTACTTTCTTTATTTTGAAGTCTGTTTTGTCTGATACTAGTATTGCAACACCTGTGTTTTTCTCTCTGTTGTTTGCATGAAATCTTTTTCCATCCCTTGACTTTAAGTCTGTGCATGTCTTTGGGTTTGAGGTGAGTCTCTTGTAAGCAGCATATGGATGGATCTTGCTTTTTTTATCCATTCTATTACTCTGTGTCTTTTGATTGGTGCATTCAGTCCATTTACATTTAGGGTGATTATTGAAAGGTATGTACTTATTGCCATTGCAGGCTTTAAGTTTGTGGTTACCAAAGGTTCAGGGTTAGCTTCTTTACTATCTTACTGTCTAACTGAACTCGCTTGTTGAGCTATTATAAACACGGTCGGATGATTCTTTATTTCTCTCCCTTCTTATTCCTCCTGCTCCCTTCTTCATAGGTTGGGTGTTTTTTCTGTGTTCTTTTTAGGAGTGCTCCCATCTATACCAGTCCCTGTAAGATGCCCTGTAGAGGTGGTTTGTGGGAGGCAAATTGCCTCACCTTTTGCTTGTCTGGGAATTGTTTAATCCCTCCTTCATATTTAAATGATAATCGTGCTCGATACAGTAGTCTTGGTTCGAGGCCCTTCTGTTTCATTGCATTAAGTATATCATGCCATTCTCTTCTGGGCTGTAGGGTTTCTGTTGAGAAGTCTGATGATAGCCTGATGGGTTTTCCTTTGTAGGTAACCTTTTCTTTCTCTCTGGCTGCCTTTAATACTTTGGCCTTGTCTTTAATCTTTGCCATTTTAATTATTATGTGTCTTGATGTTGCCCTCCTTGGATCCCTTGTCATGGGAGTTCTGTGTACCTCTGTGGTCTGAGCGGCCATTTCCTCCCCTAGTTGGGGAAGTTTTCAGCAATTATTTCTTCAAAGACACTTTCTATCCCTTTTTCTCTCTCTTCTTCTTCTGTTACCCCTATAATGCAGATATTGTTCCTTTTCGATTGGTCACTCAGCTCTCTTAGAATTCTTTCATTCCTGGAGATCCTTTTATCTCTCTCTGCATCAGCTTCTTTGTGTTCCTGTTCTCTGTTTTCTAGTCCATTAATGGTCTCTTGCATCTCATCCATTCTGTTTTGAAGTCCTTCCAGAGCTTGTTTTATTTCTGTATTCTTCTTTCTTAGTTCTTGCATATTTCTCTGCAAGTCCATCAGCATGGTTATGACTTTTGTTTTGAATTCTTTTTCAGGAAGACTGGTTAAATCTATCTCCCCAGGTTCCTTCTCAGGGGAAGATGTGGCAGATGCCGAAACTGTCTGGGTTAGTCTTGTCTGGATCATTTTTTTTTGCCTTTTCTTGTTGATAGGTGCTATTGACTATCTCAGCTGGGGGTCCAAACTTTCCACTTGCTACTGGCCTTTCTTTACTGGGACAACTGTGACCCCTAGTGGCTTGTGTTGGGTAATTGCGTGTAGACTGGGTCTTTGTGTCTTGCCTGGCTGGTGTGGAGGAAGCTCCCTTTCTGAGGGCATGGCCAGCCTTAGGCTGCTTCTCTGCTTTTGCAGCACCCAGAGGGGTAATGGACGGGGGGCTGTTCGGCTATTTACCTCCATGAGGGGTCTCAGAGCTGTTGCCCAGGGGGTTAGTGTGCCTGGTTTTCCCTGTAATTTCCAGCTGCTGGACTGTGACCTGTGTTGTTTCCGTCCAGCTGTTGCATCCCTGTCTCTTTAAGACTTTCAAAAAGCACTCGCTTTTCTTTGTCACAGGGGCCTCAGCTTCGGGACCCGCTCAGAGGTCTTGCTGCCCTGTTTCCCTAGTTTCCAGCCCTCCACGCATGCACTGTGTCTGGGCTCTGGTGTGGGTGGCTGGGTCTGGGTGTTTAGCAGTCCTGGGCTCCCTCTCCCTACCGCCAGGAGCTGGAGGGAGGCATGCTCGGGTCCCACCAGGCCAGGGGTTGTATCTTACCCCTTTCACCAGGCACTGGGCTCTCACATGTGTGGATGTAGTCTGGCTGTTGTCCTGTGTCTTCTGGTCTCTCTTTTAGGATTAGTTTTATTTGTTGTATTTTCAAAAATATATGTTTTTGGGAGGAGATTCCCACTGTCCTACTCATGCCACCATGTTGGCTCCCCCCACGACACATTTTTGAAGAAAAAATATCCTATTAATATCTACCCAGAAAATAAGTAGGTCCCCACAAAGATACAGGCTCTAGGTACCATGATTCTCTTCTATATCAATAAAATTGAGAAAACGGTTGAACAGTTTCTACAAGAATTAAAGAAGAAAGTTTTTTACTCAAGAATTTCAAACCAAACCAAATGCTCTGTGAAGAGGGAACATAGCAGGAAGATATTTTTAGATATGAAAGATTAAGAAAAAAACAAACTTCTACATAGATATAATTTCATGAAAAAATTATTGAAGACTCATTCCAGCCAACTTAAAGATAAAACAAAATTAATAGCTAAAAACAGAGAAGTCATAGAAAAAAAGTAGTAGAGGAATATCTCTCTTGGACCATAACCAACTAGGGACCAAAAGGAATCATCCCACAGTCACAGAGGACTAGAAGTGAGGAGCATAGGCTCATGGTTCCCTGCGGAACTTTTCTGGATTTCTCCAGTGAAGCTGTGATGTTCTGCTTTGCACAGTGTTTTGAGAAGCTTGGGTTCCTGCTTCATGACTGTAGAACAAGCTGTAGAGTGATGATATGGAAGAGAGATGGCTAGAATTGAGTCCTGAGTTACATATTTGTGTCACAAGGCTTACATCAAAGTGTTTCAAGAAAAGGAAAAGTACAGAGAAAATAGTGCCTAGTTGAGTACTTCTCAAACAATATGCTGAATGAAGTTGAATGTTAATCACCTTGAAAAAATTAAATAAACATTTTTATAGCATGAAATGTAGACAGTAGATGACTGCTCAAGTACACAATGTGAGAGGACTTGCTTGTCATGGGAAAGGACTGAGGCTGATAGCAGCTCATTACTAGTTAACAATTGAAAGAGCTGCTAAGAATTGATTTAATCCCAGGTAGCAAATAGAATAAATGACATAGAAATAGAGAGGGGATGGAATACTGTTCCTCTAAGCTGGTAAAATCACAACTGAACTGAGGATTTGAGGGCTGGCAGTACCAGGGTTGGAGCTGAATGCAGCAAAATAGTAACTTTTGGCCATACACTTTCCCTGAACCAAGAGTAATGGGGCCGGATGGGTCTGGGGAATCTGCTGTGTGTGTGGTCAAGTCTCCTGGTGAAGGGGAATAGACAAATAACTTCTGATTTGAAAAATAGAGAAATTCAGGGATTGGGGAATAAATAGGCCATTACAGAACGTTTGGGTTTCAAATGGAAAGCTAGATAATGGAGGAAGGAATATTAAAGAGAAAAGGTTTATTTTTAAAATTTCCATATCATTGTATATTTCTGATGACATAGCCATTCTGCAGAGCAAATGCACCATCACCCCAAAGGATTGAATATGCTCTGTGCCTCAGGGTTTATCTGCCAAACCCTTCACACTGGTCTGGATTCAGGCCTGGCTTAGGCCCAAGGAAATGTTGGTGGGAATCTGATCTGGAAAGTCTACTCATATTTCCAGGGCTGTCAAAACTGCTATGGTATTTTTGTCCCAGAAAGTGAAAGAACAATATTTGATTTTGACACACAGAACTTGAATTGTAACATACCAGGGCGAAGAAATTTCTAATTCAGTAGTGCATTGGTTAAACATTCCCTGGGTCATCTGTGGCTACTCCAGTGGAAGTTTGGCCTGCCTCTACTGGGCACTCAGCACAGATTATTCCAGCAGACTACAGTGCTTACCTAAGAGATGATTCAAGGAATTCTAAGGCCACAAAATGTTCTTCCCATCCATCTTTTTGAGCCAAACAGATGATTCTTTGTTCTATGATTGTGGGATTATCCATGCTTCTGACCCCTCCATCCATAGTCAAAATTGGAAATATCCATAAGTAAGGTATGAATTTAGTTTGAATTGGGTGTAACACTTGAATGAGTTGGCATGTCATATATGCTAAAAAAGGTTAAACAGGTCTTGTTTGGGAAGAGGTATTCCATCAGGTAACAGTGAGGTAATTTAACATTAATTGTGCTCCTGTGAGGTGCTAAGTACCTTATACAAGCTAGGGTATGTATTGTCTCAAAACAATCCATGGGGAGGAGGGGAACAAGAAGTGAGATTAAAGCCTTGTGTACATATATATGGCTACAGTCTGCTTTGAACCCAACTCTGGGTCACTGCTTTGCTCCAGAGGCAGAGGAAAACCAATTTTTTTACTGGCTAGGCTCTACAGTCAAGCGAGACCTTGGTCTAGAAGCTGTTGCCTTCGTCAGCCTTCCCTGTCCACCTCAAGCCTCCTATCCCAGTCCCCTTAGCCCTGATCCAGTGTACTTCCTGTATGAAGGACTTGAATAGGGCCATGCCAGGGGGATGTAATCATTTTAATTTTATTGCTCTTCTCCAAACCAGTGGCTTAGAGCTGTTTTCCATTCATCAAGGTAATGATAGCCCTTCTGAATTAAACATGATTTTCCTTCTTAGAAAAGAAAGCTCAAAGGAAACATCAGAGTTAATTAGAGAAAGTGATATTGTAGCTACTGACAGAGAAGCCCATCAAAGGCTATGTTAAGGGGGATCCCAAATCATCAAAGCAGAGCCATTCAGTTGCAAATTGCTTTCTATTTCAGCTTTGTAGGGCAGAGGGTGTTCTGGGATCTTGCTGGTCTGCAAACACAGGGCTCTAGATAAAAGAAAACCAGATGCCCCTAGAGAAAAGGAGCCTTGGAATTAAGATGCCCCTCTGTGTAATTGTGAAGTCTACAAGGTTTAACTGAGGGTTCTTTCATGGTAGGAGGTCTTTGTCCAAATGGTGATAAATAGAATATTTATTTTCTGAGGTGGACAGAAGTCATTAGTTACTTGGGCTTCCAATTCAAATTCACCAGTGTGCTATGTACAAACCTTTGTGCTGAGTACCGGCTGCCTTTGTCCACCTCAGACACTTGACAAAGCCTGGTTTTGATATCGAAAGTGATTGAAAGGATTGAAATCCTAAAGCTTTTTTTTCAAATTGGAGGAGACTTTGGCACCATATGAAATGAACAACATTTGACTCTTGCCTCAGGGTCTGTAATATTCAGGCTCAATTTGCCTCAAGTCTCAGCATTCTTGGGTTGGCTTCTTTCTCCAGTTGCTAGATATTCCCTCTTCTTTTCTGAGCTGCTGAAACTCTGTCAAGACAGTATTTCTTTCCTTCTAGTGTACTGTTTGTACAGGTAGTACTTATGTGTTTTGGGGTTCTACTTTTTGTCTCCCAGTTTTATTGAGATATAATTGACATACGACATTTATTCATTTTAGGTGTGCAATATAGTGATTTGATATACTGTATATATTGTGAAGTGATTACCATGACAAGTTTAGTTAACAGCCATCACCTCACAGTCTTTTTTTATTGTGATGAGAACTTTAAAGATTACTCTCTTAGAAACTTTCAAACATGCAATACAGTATTACTAACTGTAATCACGATGCTGTGTATTGCATTCCTAGAACTTACTTATTTTATAACTGGAAGTTGTACCTTTTGATCTTTTCACCTATTTCCCCCACCCATTGTCCTGTTACCTGCTGAGATGCTGTCTTTCCCAGGATCATGTCTGAGAAGGAACAAAGAATGAAGCCAGCAGACAAAAGGACAGAGCAACCAGCAAAGCTCTTTCAAAGAGGAGTGAAAAGAAAAGGCCTCCTACTAATCAGGAGGGTCTCCAAGAGAAGATGCCATCGGGGCTGTTGTGTCTAGGTTTTATATAGCTTCCTGAAAGGAGGAAGTCCCGCCCCACTGACCTAATAGACAACTGAACAAAATCAGAATGCACACCTGATTGGCTGGAAGTGCAATGCTTCATTTGCATAAGGTATAACCCATCAGGGCTGAGGTCTATCTAAGTGTAGTTTTTAAAGCTGAGTTGGATTGGAGCTTTTTTTTTTTTTTGAAACTTACAAGGGTCATGAAACTTACAAGGGGCCCTGAACTCTAGCTGCCTGCCATCACTTGCCTTAGTCCCTATCTCTTGCAACTTCCAACCTGTTGTCTGTATTTATGAGTTCGGTTCTCATAGATTCTACATGTGAGATCATACAGTATTTGTCTTTTTTTGTCTGACTTATTTTACTTAGCATAACCCGTCAAGTTTCATCTATGTTGTTGCAAATGGCAGGGTCTCCTTTCTTTTTTTGGCTAAATAATATTCCATTATATATATATATATATATATATATATATATATATATATATATATATATATATATATATATATATATATATATATATACCACACATTTTCTTTATCCATTCCTCCATCAATGGAAACTTAGGTTGTTCCATATCTTGGCTATTATAAATAATGCTGGAATGAACAAAGGGGTGCAGGTATTGTTTTGAGAGAGGGATTTCATTTCCTTTGAATATATGTTGGATTCTACTTGTGTTGCTTCTCTGACATTCATCTCATTAAGGTGACTTACTATGTCCATTCACCAAATCTACTGGGATATTTTTTTAAATTTTTATTTTGGTATCATGAATCTACAATTACAGAAAGAACATTATGTTTACTAGGATACCCCCTTCACCAAGTCCCGCCCCACATACCCCTTCACAGTCACTGTCCATCTGCGTAGTAAGATGCCATAAAATCACTACTTGTCTTCTCTGTGTTGCACAGCCCTCCCCTTGCCCCCCACGTACTATACATGCTAATTGTACTGCCCTCTTTCTTTTTCCCTGCCCTTATCCCTCCCTTCCCACCCATTGTCCCCAGTCCCTTTCCCTTTGGTAACTATTAGTTCATTCTTGGGTTCTGTGATTCTGCTGCTGTTTTGTTCCTTCGGTTTTCCTTTGTTCTTATACTCCACATATGGGTGAAATCATTTGGTACTTGTCCTTCTCGGCTTGGCTTATTTCACTGAGCATAATACCCTCTAGCTCCATACATGTTGTTGCGAATGGTAGGATTTTTTTTTCTTATGGCTGTGTAATATTCCATTGTATATATGTACCACATCTTTTTATCCATTCATCTACTGATGGACATTTAGGTTGCTTCCATATCTTGGCTATTGCAAACAGTGCAGCGATAAACATAGGGGTGCATCTGTCTTTTTCAAACTGGAGTGCTGTGTTCTTAGGGTAAATTCCTAGAAGTGGAATTCCTGGGTCAAATGGTATTTCTATTTTGAGCATTCTGAGGAACCTCCATACTGCTTTCCACAATGGTTGAACTAGTTTACATTCCCACCAGCAGTGTAGGAGGGTTCTCCTTTCTCCACAACCTCGCCAACATTTGTTGTTGTTTGTCTTTTCGATGATGGCGATCCTTACTGGTGTGAGGTGATATCTCATTGTAGTTTAAATTTGCATTTCTCTGATGATTAGTGATGTGGAGCATCTTTTCATGTGCCTGTTGGTCATCTGGATTTCTTCTTTAGAGAACTGTCTATTCAGCTCCTCTGCCCATTTTTTAATAGGATTATTTGCTTTTTGTTTGTTGAAGCATGTGAGCTCTTTATATATTTTGGATGTCAATTCTTTATCGGATCTGTCATTTATGAATATGTTCTCCCATACTGTAGGATACCTTTTTGTTCTATTGATGGTGTCCTTTGCTGTACAGAAGCTTTTTAGCTTGATATAGTCCACGTGTTCATTTTTGCCTTTGGTTCCCTTGCCCGCGGAGATATGTTCATGAAAAAGTCACTTATGTTTATGTCCATGAGATTTTTGCCTCTGTTTTTTTCTAAAAGTTTTATGGTTTCATGACTTACATTTAGGTCTTTGATCCATTTGGAGTTTACTTTTGTGTATGGGGTTAGACAGTGATCCAGTTTCATTCTCTTACATGTAGCTGTCCAGTTTTGCCAGCACCATCTGTTGAAGAGACTGTCATTTCCCCATTGTATGTCCATGGCTCCTTTATCATATATTAATTGGCCATATATGTTTGGGTTAATGTCTGGAGTCTCTATTCTTTTCCACTCGTCTGTGGCTCTGTTCTTGTGCCATTACCAAATTGTCTTGATTACTGTGGCTTTGTAGTAGAGCTTGAAGTTGGGGAGCGAGATCCCCCTGACTTTATTCTTCCTTCTCAGGATTGCGTTGGCTATTTGGGGGTCTTTGACGGTTCCATATAAATTTTTGAATTATTTGTTCCCGTTCATTGAAGAATGCTGTTGGTAATTTGATAGGGATTGCAGCAAATCTGTATATTGCTTTGGGCAGGATGGCCATTTTGCTGATATTAATTCTTCCTAGCCAGGAGCATAGGATGAGTTTCCATTTGTTAGTGGCCTCTTTAATTTCTCTTAAGAGTGTCTTGTAGTTTTCAGGGTATAGGTCTTTCACTTCCTTGGTTAGGCTTATTCCTAGGTATTTTATTCTTCTTGATGCTATTGTGAATCGAATTGTTTTCCTGATTTTTCTTTCTATTAGTTCATTGTTAGTGTATAGGAAAGCTATAGATTTCTGTGTGTTAATTTTGTATCCTGCAAATTTGCTGAATTCTAATATTAGTTCTAGTAGTTTTGCAGTGGAGTCTTAAGGGTTTTTTATGTACAATATCATGTCATCTGCAAATAGTGACAGTTTAACAACTTCTTTACCAATCTGGATTCCTTGTATTTCTTTGTTTTGTCTGATTGCCATGGCTAGGACCTCCAGTACCACATTGAATAACAGTGGGGATAGTGGGCATCCCTGCCTTGTTCCCTATCTCAGAGGAAAAGCTTTCAGCCTCTCACTGTTCAGTATGATGTTAGCTGTGGGTTTATCATATATAGCCTTTATTATGTTGAGGTACTTGTCCTCTATGCCCATTTTGTTGAGAGTTTTTATCATGAACGGATGTTGAATTTTGTCAAATGCTTTTTCAGCATCTATGGAGATGATCATGTGGTTTTTGTCCTTCTTTTTGTTGATATGGTGGATGATGTTGATGGATTTTTGAATGTTGTACCATCCTTGCATCCCTGGGATGAATCCCACTTGGTCATGGTGTACGATCCTTTTGATGTATTTTTGAATTTGGTTTGCTAATATTTTGTTGAGTATTTTTGCATCTACGTTCATCAGGGATATTGGTCTGTAGTTTTCTTTTTTGGTGGGGTCTTTGCCTGGTTTTGGTATTAGGGTGATGTTGGCTTCATAGAATGAGTTTGGGAGTATTTCCTCCTCTTCTATTTTTTGGAAAACTTTAAGGTAATGGGTGTTATGTCTTCTCTGTATGTTTGATAAAATTCCAAGGTAAATCCGTCTGGCCCAGGGGTTTTGTTCTTGGGTAGTTTTTTGATTACCGATTCAATTTCATTGCTGGTAATTGGTCTGTTTAGATTTTCTGTTTCTTTCTGGGTCAGTCTTGGAAGGTTGTATTTTTCTAAGAAGTTGTCCATTTCTCCTAGATTTTCCATCTTGTTAGCATATAGGTTTTCATAGTATTCTCTAATAATTCTTTGTATTTCTGTGGGGTCCATCGTGATCTTTCCTTTCTCATTTCTAATTCTGTTGTGTGTTGACTCTCTTTTTCTCTTAATAAGTCTGGCTAGAGGCTTATCTATTTTGTTTATTTTCTCGAAGAACCAGCTCTTGGTTTCATTGATTTTTTCTATTGTTTTATTCTTCTCAATTTTATTTATTTCTTATCTGATCTTCATTATGTCCCTCCTGCTGACCTTAGGCCTCATTTGTTCTTCTTTTTCCAACTTCGATAATTGTGACATTAGACCATTCATTTGGGATTGTTCTTCCTTCTTTAAATATGCCTGGATTGCTATATACTTTCCTCTTAAGACTGCTTTTGCTGTGTCCCACAGTAGTTGGGGCTTTGTGTTGTTGTTGTTTGTTTCCATACATTGCTGGATCTCCATTTTGATTTGGTCATTGATCCATTGATTATTTAAGAGCGTGTTGTTGAGCCTCCATGTGTTTGTGAGCCTTTTTGCTTTCTTTGTACAGTTTATTTCTAGTTTTATGCCTTTGTGGTCTGAAAAGTTGGTTGGTAGGATTTCAATCTTTTGGAATTTACTGAGGCTCTTTTTGTGGCCTAGTATGTGGTCTATTCTGGAGAATGTTCCATGTGCACTTGAGAAGAATGTGTATCCTGTTGCTTTTGGATGTAGAGTTCTGTAGATGTCTATTAGGTCCATCTGTTCTAGTGTGTTGTTCAGTGCCTCTGTGTCCTTACTTATTTTCTGTCTGGTGGATCTGTCCTTTGGAGTGAGTGGTGTGTTGAAGTCTCCCAGAATGAATGCATTGCATTCTATTTCCTCCTTTAGTTCTGTTAGTATTTGTTTCAGATATGTTGGTGCTCCTGTATTGGGTGCATATATATTTATAATGGTTATATCCTCTTGTTGGACTTCGCCCTTTATCATTATGTAATGTCCTTATTTATCTTTTGTTACTTTCTTTATTTTGAAGTCTGTTTTGTCTGATACTAGTATTGCAACACCTGTGTTTTTCTCTCTGTTGTTTGCATGAAATCTTTTTCCATCCCTTGACTTTAAGTCTGTGCATGTCTTTGGGTTTGAGGTGAGTCTCTTGTAAGCAGCATATGGATGGATCTTGCTTTTTTTATCCATTCTATTACTCTGTGTCTTTTGATTGGTGCATTCAGTCCATTTACATTTAGGGTGATTATTGAAAGGTATGTACTTATTGCCATTGCAGGCTTTAGATTTCTGGTTACCAAAGGTTCAAGGTTAGCTTGTTTACTACCTTACTGTCTTGACCTCACTCGCTTATTGAGCTGTTATAAACACAGTCTGATGATTATTTCTTTCCCTTCTTTTTCCTCTTCCTCCATTCTTCATTTGTTGGGTGTTTTGTTCTGTGCTTTTTTTAGGAATGCTCCCATCTAGACCAGTCCCTCTAAGATACCCTGTAGAGGTGATTTGTGGGAGGCAAACTCCCTCAACTTTTGCTTGTCTGGGAATTGTTTAATCCCTCCTTCATATTTAAATAATAATCGTCCTGGATACAGTAGTCTTGGTTCAAGGCCCTTCTGTTTCATTGCATTAAATATAACATGCCATTCTCTTCTGGCCTGTAAGGTTTCTGTTGAGAAGTCTGATGATAGCCTGATGGGTTTTCCTTTGTAGGTGACCTTTTTACTCTCTCTGGCTGCCTTTAATACTCTGTCCCTGTCCTTGATCTTTGCCATTTTAATTATTATGTGTCTTAGTGTTCACCTCTTTGGATCTCATCTCTCGGGAGTTCTGTGTGCCTCCATAGTCTGAGCAACTATTTCCTCCCCCAGTTTGGGGTAGTTCTCAGCAATTATTTCTTCAAAGACACTTCTATCCCTTTCTCTCTCTCTTCTTCCTCTGGTACCCCTATAATACAGATATTGTTCCTTTTGGATTGGTCACACAGTTCTCTTAATATTGTTTCATTCCTGGAGATCCTTTTATCTCTCTCTGCATCAGCTTCTATGCATTCCTGTTCTCTGGTTTCTATTCCATCACCGGCCTCTTTGCATCTTACCTATTCTGCATATAAATCCTTCCAGAGTTTGTTTCACTTCTGTAATCTGTGATCACCCTCCAGATGTCTGTAATCTCCCTCCAGACTTCATCCCTTAGCTCTTGCATATTTCTCTGCAGCTCTGTCAGTATGTTTATGATTTTTATTTTGAATTCTTTTTCAGGGAGACTGGTTAAGTCTCCCTCTGCAGATCCTTTCTCAGGTGTAACTATCTTGGTCTGGACCAGATTTTTTTGCCTTTTCATGGTGATTGCAGTGGCTTTAGGCAGGTTGTGGGTGTGTCATCTGGGAGAAGAAAGTCCTTTCCTGCTTGCTGGATGCCTTGTCCTTCTTCGCTGCCTGTGACGGCCTCCTGCACTCCTGGAGCAGCCACTGGGTTAATCTCCTAAGCTGCTGTGGGTGGGGTGTCCGTCAGAGCAGCGCGGAGCCCTGCGGGGAGTGGCAGGCATGCCAGGTGCGCTTCTCCATGTTAGCGGCGACCCTGCCAGGCAGCTGTGTAGCAGCAGCGGCCTTTGGGTCTTGCCTGGGTGGCTGTGTGTTGGGCTGGGATTCCGGTTGGCTCCTAGGAGCGTGCCTGCTCCCTCTGGCTCACTGCCTGTGCGCACGGGGATTTTCCATACAGGCTTCTATTGTGCTCTGGCTTCACTGCCGCCGGTGCATGCAAGCCATGCCCAGGCTGTTCAGTGGCGCTGCTGTGGGCTATCCCTGTGGCACATGGATCTGCTCTGAGTTTCTTCTAGTGCTTCCGCCCCCAGAGTGCACTCCCACTCTCTTGCTACTGGGCCCATGTGTCAGGGTCCGCACCAGTTGGAGGAACGACTGGCAGACTGCCTAGTCCTGTGAAGGGCTTCAGAGCTGCACTGCCTCCGTTTAGGGTGCCTAAGATTCCCAAGTGTTCCCAGCTGCTGGGACAACTTCGTCCAGCTATGGGGTCCCTGTCTCTTTAAGACTTGCAGAAAGCATTCAGTTTTCTTTTGTCTCAGGGGTGCTGGTTGCGGGGACCTGCCCACAGGTTTTGCTTTTCCGTTTCTCCAATATCCAGCACTCCACGCACCTTGTGTCTGCATTCTGGGTGCGGATTTCTAGAGCTGGTTGTTTAGCAGTCCTGGGCTTTCACTCCCTCCCCGTTCTGACTTCTTTCTTCCAGCTGGGTTTTGGGGTTGGGGAGCGTTCAGGTCCCGCCTGGCCATGGCTTGTATCTTACCCCCTTCGTGTGACGCTGAGTTCTAGCAGGTGTAGATATATCCTGGCTGTTGTACTACATCTACTGGTATCTCTTTTAGGAATAGTTGTATTTATTGTATTTTCATAAATATATATGTTTGGGGGAGGAGATTTTCTCTGAACTACTCACGCCGCCATCTTCCTGTCCCTCCCCTCTACTGGGATATTTTTAGGTCTGTCTCCTTTTGGCTTCCCAGCAGCAGTTGTGCTATGACCACGTACTATCCAATCTCTTAATGCTATTTCCCAGTTTCCTGTACCGTTATTACTAGTTAAACTCTCTTAAACATCCTTTATCCTTTTCTGATGTCTTCTTTTTGGACTGCTTTTATTTTTATTTTTTAAACCATTTGAATCATGATCAAAATAAGGTCCACATACAATTGTTTGATATAACTTTTAAAAGTTTTTAAGTGTGGTGACTGGCAAACTTTATCTATAAAAGGCCAGATAGTAAATATTTCAGTCATTAGGGGCCTTCTGATCCCTGTCACAACTACTCAACTCTGGCATTGTAGAACAGAAGCAGTCATACATAATTCATAAGTTAATGGACATGGCTGTGTTTTAATAAAATTTTATTTACAAAAACAGTATGGTGCCTAGATTTGGCCTATAACCATAGTATTCAGGTTATTTGTTGAAGGAACTATATTATTTATTCTACAGAAAAAATCTGGATTTTGCTGATTATATGGTCTTTGCTGCCTTTCCTATAACTTTGTAGTTATACCTAGAAGCTTGATCAGACTCAGGTTTGATTTTTTTGACAAGATTAATTCAGAGGTAGAAATGTGTATTTTTGTTACATCATATGGCACACATTTGGTACATAATTAGAGCACAACTTTCTTTTTATGATGTTAAAAGCTGTTGATGGCCAGTGCCTAGATCTGTCGTTTTATCAGCTTTGCAAAATAGTGCTTCAATAATTATATCAGTCCTTCTCCATTTACTAGGTGGAATAGTTCTTCAAAGAAAACTTTCCTTCATTAACTATTTTCTTATCTAAAGATATATTTTGTGCAGGAAAGGTAGACTGAGTGATTATTTTCCTTTATTTACCATTTTACTCAAAATAGTGAGTATTACCTAGCATCTCCCAAAATTGACTAATGAGAGAATTTTTTTCTATAGTATATCTTTGAACTAATGGACTTAAGAATATTTAAAGTTATTTCAATCTATTGTATTAATATGTTTCTGATACACAAATTGTGCTCTTTTCGACCAGTGGGGGATCTTTTAAGGTGATTCTTCAATCCTTTTGGCAAGCTTTCAAGGGGTGTTGAAATATTCTTTGGTTTCAGGTATGAGAGATGTTCAGCACATCTTATACATTTCTTCCTCTACGTTTGGAATTAAAGAGTCCTGGTTCCTTTTAGTGGGAAGTGGTACTTAGAGACCACAACCTGAGTGCTAAGTGTGTTCAATCATTACTCCTGGGTTGATGTTAATTTCTAGGCTTTTCTTGCCTTTTCTTTTAAGGGAAGAAAGCTAAGAAATATTTCAAAGCTAAAAAATCATCATGGACTCAAATTGATGCTTCCATTCAAATTCGGGATCACAGGATTTTATACAGCTATGTTTACACCTATTCAAATCACCTTGTTTTAAAAATCACCAAAAATAGTTTCTCTTCATGTTATCCCATCTCATGTTTCTCTTCATGTTGTCCCATTATAGTGGTATGCTACCTTAGAGTTGTGTTCCTTTGTTTCATTCATCTTTTTATTTTTAGAAATTTAAAAATTTAATTTTGTTTTATAATTATGTAAATTTTTTACCGAATTCCAAACTGAAAGCTACAGATCTGAGAGGTATAGTTTTCCTTTCAACCCTGTGCCTTCTGTTTCTTAAATCTACAGGTAGTCATTACATTTTTAATTTGTCCTTCCATTTAAAAAATAAAAGCAAATAGTTATATATCTGTATCACATTCCCATCTTAGGTGAGTAATAGCATGGTATAAATACTTTCCTCCACATTGCCTTTTTCAGACAATGATATATTCTGGTGATCATTCTATAGCAGTATGTGGAAATATTCCCAGTTCCTTTATTGGGCTCTATAGTACTCCATTGCATAGATGTACTATAGTTTATTAAATTACTCACCTGTTAGGGGACATTTGGGTAATTTTCAGTCTTATGTTGATCAGGTATCTCTACAGCTAATTAGGAAGGTTTTGTTTTTGTTTTTGTTTTGGCCAGTATATTATCCAGATAGGTTTATTGAAGTTGGATGGCCAATTGAAAGGGTAAAAGTGTATGAAATTTTGCTAGATATTGCCAAATTACCTTCCACGATGTTTTTCTTGCCATTTAGTATCCCCACCAAAAACTTATATGAATGCCTATTTCCCCACTGACTTTTCAAGAGTATTATCAAACTTTTTGGAATTCTGATAATCTGATAGAAAAATAGTGTATGTATAGTTTTAATTGTCTCATTATAGGTGAAAGTAAGCATCTTTTCATGTATTTAGGGGATGTTTCTCTGAACTGGCTTTTAAGTCTCTTGCCATTTTTTGGTGAGATATTGCTTGGTCTTCTTCTCTATTTTTATAAAATCTTTATAGAATAGGGATAGTAACCCTTTGCAATATAAATTCAAATCCTTTTCTCCATTTCCCATTTGGCTTTTAAAATTTCTAATGGTTATTTTTGTCCTGGAGTTTGTGTTCATTTTAATGTCAAGTATATAAATCCTTTTCCTATTGCATTTGGATTTTGCATAGTAGGAAACTTTTCCCTATCCCAAGTTTATGGGGGAATTCACCCATTTTTTTTGTACCTGCAGGATTTCATTTCATTTTGTTTTTTTTTTGCATTTAAATACTTGACTGATTTAGAATATATATTTGAGCATGATATGAAGAATACATCCAGCCTTAATTGTGTGGTTATCCAGTTATATCAATAGCACTTATTAAATAGTCCTTTTTTCCCTAGATTTAAGGTATTGCCTTTATTATACACTAAACTTCCATGTAAAATTAGCCTACTTCTAGATTTTCTAGAATATATTTTACATATATATATATGCATCAACACCACTA
This sequence comes from Manis javanica, assembly GCF_040802235.1. NCBI lineage: Eukaryota > Metazoa > Chordata > Mammalia > Pholidota > Manidae > Manis > Manis javanica. Next base: position 70,667,472 of record NC_133162.1, read on the forward strand.
TTTTAATTATGAAAATTCTGTAGGTAATATCTGAGAGGGTTAGCCATAGCATCTCCACTAGGCCCCTTCTTCTTTCTCAGGATTTTTCTGACTATTCTTACTTGTTTTCTTTTTCCCCCCAAATATATGTTATAATTAACATGAATAGTTCCAGAAAACAATCTGATGGTAATTTTTTTTTTGCTAATCCACTTAATTTAATTAGAAATTAAAAGAAAGATTTCTATGATACTGATTGTGTCTAAGTCTACGGTATGTATTTCCAATTGTTCATGGTTGAGTACTGTAGATATTTTTTTCTGTTTGTCTTTGTATTTTTCTTTGGTCATTTTACCTTCCCATTTTACTTTCTTGCACTTAAGGACTAGAGAATCTTCTTGAATCATACCTATTTCCTTGAAAGTGGAGATACCACATCTGTGTTACTCATCCTGACCCTCCTTCAAGTGCCAAGCCCAAAGATATACAGATCCTACATTTCTAATGTGGACTTTTTTTCAAAACTGATATTAATTAGATTATGTTTTCATTGTCCATGTGCACCTGAGGCTCCTATGTGCTGTTGTTCAGTGCACTTTTCTTGGAGATATGGAGTTGCTAGGCCAAAGATGTGGTGTCACAACTTCTATTTAATCATTTTCTGCATACAGTAGGCATAAACCCATCAGTCATGAGAAGTATTTGGAGAGCTGGACGATTCCTGGAGTTACTAGCTGGTAGAACTCCACTTTAAGCTGCCAATCATGTTTAAGAAAACTAAAGGCAGAAAGGCTGAGCTTGCAAAAACTGTCTCAAAATGACAGGCATAAGCCATTCTTTCCCAAAATTTATGTAATCCTCTAAAACTGACAGTGGCACAGAAAAAAGAACTACAGCAGAGAGATTCCTTTGCTGTGAATCCAAGCACCTAAAGCTCCCTGCCTCCCCCTCATTCTCTGCAGTATAATTGGAACTTTAAATGGAATCTTAATCGTGGAATAATCTCCAGGTTTATTGATTTTATTCAATAAGTTCCCTAACAGACTGAGGCATGTTTTTGTTTTTCAACATAAAGCAGGGTCTAATTCCAAGTCCTTGATGTTAAGTTGTTTGAAGTGTTGAAATGAACACAGAAGTTAGTGGAAAACTAATTTAATCAAGCTCTAGTAACATGAGGAAAACAGTATAATTACTCATTAGACCATATGTATTTACTTAATGCCACAAAGCATAAGAGTTAGTTCAAAAATATGTAAAATAAAACTGATGCACTATAAGAAAATAAATCCTAGTATCAGCAAAAATGTAAATCAAGACACAAGGTCAAGATTGCTGGGTGTGGGTGGCAGTAGTGGTGGTGGTGTTAGACTCCAGAAATAGAGACAGGAACATCTTAAATATTTACTACTGATTAGTTGAATATTCATTACTAGATTCCTAGTGCCCAAGTTAAAAACAGAAACATAGTAATTAGCTGCATTTTCTATGTAGGAGAAACTGAATGGTGGACTTGCACTGTCATCATCAAAATCTTTACTGAATATAACAAGTCTATTGCTCCTCTTTGTGGGGGCTCTTAACATCAGGCAAAGTCATGATTCTAAAATATAAAGTAGGATTCAGAAGGAGATTCTGAGGCAATATGATCCGAAACTCATGGCCTAGCTAAGACCAACCTCAATAATCACAGTGTAATGCCTTTGTAGAAGGTCTAGAGGAAAGGAGATCCTGGCTCATCTGAGAATGGTTGTTGTTAAATTATTCTAAATTATAACATCAGAAGGTTATATAGTTATATTTAAAGGGAACTATTTTTAGAAGTGCCAACTGAAACTCATGCTTCACAGTTTCTAGAAGACCAGCATTCTTAGAACTTATTTTCCTTCTTAGGTATATCTGTGGTCACACCAGTGCCCTACAGAGTGCCTTTCTTTAAAAGCACAGTTGCTGGTGTCACATGGGTGGGGCCCCAAGCCCGCAGTGGAGAAACCCTAGAGGAGTTAGGAACAGAGTGGTCCTGGAACACCAAGAAACATCTTGTGATGGCTTCCCCATCTACATAGCTTACAGAGCTGGAGAGAAGAGTCTGCAGAGCTGCTGGTTGGTGAACACTGCTAGCTAGATCAGACTTTTCTTGAAAGTTGTGAATGGGAAAATATTTCTTTGATAAGAGTGTCTGTGCAAATATATTGGCCTCATTAGTAATTAGGTTTTATGAACAAAGCAATGGCATATGAACATTCAGCTTATGCTCTATGCTGCTTCCCAAGCATAGTGCTTACTGTGATTGATGAGCTGAAATAAGAATGGAAACGTGGATTCCAGCATGTGTCACCAGTGAAAGAAAGCAATTGCAATGATTTCACAGTGTCACATTGAACTACTTCATAATGAATAGAAAGGGGTTTGAAAGGTACCTGTTATAACTGCATTTCACTAACCTTTGCCTACTGGAAACCAGGGTGTGGGACTGAATTCAGGTAGTTCAGGTCTACTTGTCTCTCTGACATTTGGGTCTCACAACATCCCATAGGTCAAGGGACACCTGGGAGCTGACTTCTCCAGATCTACATTGAGGATGACACAGAAGCTTGGGAACCCCTTTCTCTCATCCTCTCTGCTGTTTGGACTACTCTATCTGCTTTTCCTCTGAGACATAAAATTCAGAGAAGGATTGAACATACTTAAGTCAAATAAACAAATCCTCTAGTTATTTCTTCACTTTTGCTTTTCTACTATTTCCACAACAACCTTAATTAATAGATTGAAAAATAACGTGTTATTTGCATTATTCTTCTTACTCCAAACAGGCAAAATAATATTGCATCTGGAGTCAGATGAACCTGTGTTTGAAACTCACATATGCTACTTAGTTGTCTAAGCAAGTTCCAAAACTTCTGTGAGCCTCACTGTATTTTCTGTAAAATGGGGACAGTGCTTCTTATAACATAGGGTTGCTGCAGGAATTAAATGAAATAAATCATGCAGGGCACACTGCCCACGAGTGCTTGGCACATGGTGGCCCCTAAATAAAAGCTTGTGTTCTGATCTTTCATGTGCTTGGATGCCATGTCCATCCTCTTAAAGACAGGGCCCCTCCTTGGACAGTGAGAAGCAGGTGAAAGCTCTTGGGAACCCATGGATTACTCTCAGGATAGCTCATATTTTTCTTTGTTGGCTCTTCTTTCCAAGGTCCCACACAGAGAAAGCTCAGGACCCTGTTACTCTGGCAACTGAGGAAACTGAGAGATTCCCAGAGTCATAGGCCTGGCTGGGGGGCTCCCTGGGAAGTGGGGCTCATTTCCTCCAGAGACAGGTGTCTTCTCCTAGAATTAGACAAACATGAGTGTGGTAGAGCTGTCAGAGCATGGGGGACCAGCATCTCGGGTCAGGCCTTAGGAGGGGGCAGTCCTGGTGCTGCTCCAAGGGCTCAGTGCCAGCTCTGAGTGCCATCAGGGCTCCCGTGCACAGCCAAGCTTGAGACTCACTCACACTAACCATACTCCTCAAACACTGACATGTGAAGCAGATGCCAAATTACTTTGTGCTGTGATGGATACTCCTCTTCCATCTAGATTGCACCCTCCCAATGCCAGGGAACCCTGTGAGCAATTAGGGACCATCACATAATCCTCAAAGCCGCCATTTGTTGAGTGCCTACTAGATGCCGCATCTCAACATTCTCTTAACCGTAGTTGGGTTTTCCCACCTTAGGGTCTGAGACTGCAGCTTGAATGCAGTGAGTTTATTTTGGAGAGTGATCCCAGAGAACAGTAGTTGGGGACTGGGAGGAGTGAAACAGGGAAGGAGGGAAAGCGATCTGAGGGTGTGTTATTGGGCTGCTGCAGTTGTGGGCAACAGGGGTCCCACTGGAGACCCTCTGGATAGAACGTGCTTCAGAATTTTCTGCACAAGCCACAGAAGTACTTATTCTCTGATTTCTGTCTATCATTGGCCATCAGTTATGCCTGGGGTGTTAATGCCTGCCAGCTTCCAGGTTTGTGCGAATGCTTGAATGGCTGAGTGGTCTCCTGCTGGCATCCCACAGCGAACAGCACAGGAAACCCCCTGGCAGAACGTAGGAGCTGCTTGGTGCAGCTGGGCTCTGGAACTGGGCTGCAGCATTGACCAGGCCACAAAAAAGAATCTGAGAGGATGTGAGGCATGAGGCAGTACACATGATGTCTAATGTAACCTTAGTCCTTACAGCAACCCCACACAGCAGATGACACTCACTGCCACTTCTCTAGAGAAGTAAAATGAGTGGCCCATGGCCATGCATTTCTTCACAATGGCACCAGAATTCAACTATAGGCTCAAGTTAACCTTGAAGCACACACTAGACTTTTCTGCTATAATGCTGAGCCAGACACCTTCCATTTGTCCCTGTAAACTCTTTCCAGTCTTCTGTGCTGTGGGAAGATGATCTATGGGGATTACCTCAAAATGCTCTCTTTCCCACTGGCATCTGGTTGGGGTAATATAACGAGGAGCATTAGCAAGTGATCCGAGGGAGGGAGGAGGGTATGACTAGGGTAGTTACTTTGGCTCCTTCACTGCAGGGTTGCCTAGGGCTGGTTGTGTCCCCAGACAGAGGATCACGGCTCTTCTCAGGATGGGCATCCACATTTTTCTTTCCTTCTTGCTTCTCATGGGTGTCTGTATCCCTGCCTGTTCAGTCCTAACGTCATCGGTCACTTGTAATTTCCTTACACTCTGCCCATACCTTTCGGAATTGTCCTGGTTTGAGTGTGCTGTGCCCTGCTGGTGGGACCCTGGTTGGTACAGTTGCCTCCCAGACATGGCTGGAAGAATAAGCCATAGTGCTGGGGGCATCTGGGTACGTCAGCCTCAGTGTTACTTACCTGCAGCAGAGAGCTATCTCCCTAGTCACCAAGATGGCTCATGGGCCAGGTCCCTTTTGTCTACCAGGCCATGCTGAGAAACATCGATACATCATTGCTCTTAGTTTCTCCTAAGTTCCATGGAGACATGCTTCTTCCCATACACACAGTTTTTCTCAGATACATTAATAATTTCACAACAACAGCTTAATTTTTTTGGCTGTTTGCTTTGATGTCCAGGCCCACGTCTGCCTTTTTCAGCTGGGGTGACATCTGTTCTTTGAGTTGTTCCTGCATGTGGTTGATCTCTTTCATTCTGGATGGATTATGCTCATTTTCCTCATGGGGGATCAGAGTATTTCCAAGTGTTTGGGAGGCAGAGAAGAGCTCTCAATTCAGTTCATCAGGTGGGAAGCCTGTTGTACTGACACATCAACTACCTCCTTGAGACCCAGAATATCTTCCTTTTGGTGGCTGGACATGGCTGGGAGGAGGAGAGCTGTACCCCTGCCTTCTCCCTGCAAACTCTAGCTCTACTTTTATGCCTCTCAAAACCTCTAGGTATTCGGCAATGCGCTGCATTCATTTTGATTTTTAAAAGAGAAAAGGCCAGCTATGGGTTTGAACAAACGTGTTTTTATTCAAGGTTTAAAGCATTTCTTTTATGGCTTCCCTGCCATGCCTCTGATTGTTCCCCTTTCTTCAGTGCATGAATGATTGTTTATTAAATATAATAATAATAATAAAGTGGAGGTAGGGTCTCTTAGCTGGCATTAGTTAAGATTCCAATTTAAACTTTCCCAGCCTCACTTCATTACAACTCTATTTGGTTGCGTATTTCATAGCCAGCATGTGTCACAGTGAATGAAGTCAAGCTTCAGAATAACATGTCAGTAAGATGATTGTTCATGGAACACACAGTACCTCTGGTCTATAATTAAAAAAAAACTGGCTCAAAAAATAACGATAAGAAACATGCTTCACTGCATAGAGCCCAGGAGCTTTGAAGTAGCAAAGGTCGCCTTCCTGAGCCAAGAGGCCTGTCCCTGTGAATGTCAGGACAGGGAGAGGTGCCTCCAGATCTCTCATGGGTGTCTAAGTGTGGTGAGCTGGGTGCAGCAGGACCCTGAAGGCTAGGAGGGGCAAGGCACTTTTATCCTCTTCATTCCAGAAACAGTGTGTTTAGGATAATGGGCTCTGACTCTTGCTCACAAAATGGCTTCAGGCCCTTCAGCTGTAGAGTGGGAGTGATAGCAAGTACATCCTACAGCTGTTGTGCAGATGACGAAACATGGTGTGCTGCAAGTGATTAGGAGAGTGCCAAGCACATAGTTGATGCTCAATGCACGGTAGCTGATTTTATTATCATGCAATATTATATGACAAATAAATCAAATGATTGTCAGAAATAATGATTGCCTCGGAGGGCCTTGGGTCATGCTTGAAGGAGGAGATAAAGATGGTGCTGTTCAGAATGTGGGTCTAGATGAAAACCTAGGCTCAGTAGTGGAAGAAAATGCCATTGAAATGGTCTTTGGTTAATAAGGAAAAAGCAACAGTTTATGGCTTGGAGTTGGAGACCACTTCCAATAAACATGCTCAAGTTCCATAAAAACAGACTGTTGCCTCACAGAAGAAGAAACACAGATGGTAAATAAGCACATGAAAGATGCTCCACATCATATGTCATCAGGCAAATGCGAATTAAAGCAACAATGAGATACCACTGTGCACTTACTAGAATTACCCAAATCCATAACACTGACTAACACCAAATGCTGGTGAGGAGGTGGATCAACAGGAAGTCCCATTGCTGGTGGAACTGCAAAATGGTACAGCCACTTGGGAAGAGTTGGGTGGTTTCTTACAAAGCTATACATACTCTTACCATACAAGGCAGCATTCATGCTCCCTGACACTTACCCAAAAGAGTTCAAAACTGTATCCACAAAGAAACCTGCACAGGGACGTTTATAAGTTTTATTCATAATTGCCAATACTTGGAAGCAACCAAGATGTCCTTCAGTAGGTGAATGGATGAATGGGCCGTGGTGCATCCAGACAATAGGGTGTTATTCTGTGCTAAAAAAGTGCTATAAAGCTATGAAAAGATGTGGAGGAAACTTAAACGTGTGTTACTAAGTGAAAGAAGCCAGTTTGAAAAGGCTGCATGCTGTAGGACTCCAACCACACGACACTTTGGAAAAGGCAAAACTATGGAGACAGTAAAAATATCAGTGGTTGTCAGGGGCTTGGGGGAGGGGGGATAAATAAGTGGAGCACAGAGGATTCTTAGGGCAGTGAAACTACACAGTAGGACACCATTGTGGTGCTTGCATGTCATTACACATGTGTCCAGACCCATAGAATGAGCAGCACCAGGAGTGAACCCTAATGTCAGCTGTGGCCTTTGGGTGCTTATGATGTGTTTATGGAGGTTCGTGGGTTATAACAAATGTACTACTCTGGTGGGGGATGTTGATAACAGGGAAGGCTGTAGGGACAGGGTAGGAGAATGGGAAATCTCTATACCTTCTCAATTTTGCTGTGAACTTAAACTGCTCTAAAAAATAGCTTTACTACAAAGAGAAGGCAGTTGCTAAACTGCTGTGCATAAAAGAAGGATAGGCCTGAGGAAGAGACAAAAGCCTGGGGTCTGGGAGTGAGAGGCTTGGGTGAGGTGGGTGTGGCACGTGTGGGCACAAGGTCAAGGAAGTTGGAAACTCAGGAGAACAGAAATGTCTGGGAGACTTTTGAGACTTTTTGCTGTAGGGTCGGTGATGTAAACCTTCTCTTCCCTCTCCTCCAGGGATGGGGGGAAGAGAAGGAGAAGGAGGAGGAGGAGGTTGCCAGCTAGAAGGCACTGTGATTTGGAGCCCAGGATCAGAAGACTGACAGTTCCAGGTTTTCCCCCGAGCTGAGCTGACAGAAGGAATAGATTAAATGTATATTGGATGAATGATTCTCACCAGTCAAAGGCTTTTCCTGTAAGAAGCTCTCTGCAGCTAGATGAGGGACTCTGGGCAAGCACGTGAGGGAATGACCTCATATCACCCTCAGCTCCTGGCTGCAGAACCACTGCAGGTGTCAGCAAACGACTGCGACTGGGTGACCCGTGGACAGAGAGAATGCTAGAGTTGCCCCCAGCCCACATTCTCCTTCTGCAAAGGTCTACTGGTGGTCATCTTCTAGTCAGTCAGAAACCCAGGCCCTGTTCTCAGTAGGGTCAGTGATTCTATAAGTCACACTGTCTCTGGTCCTTGCCTCTGGATCACTGCCACTACTGGTCTCTTCCTTGTGTGGCTGGCCATATCTCTCTGTCTCTCCCTCTTTTTCCCTTCCTTTCTTTCTTCCTCTTTCCTGTCCTCCCACTCTATCTTCCTCATTTCCTCTTACTATTTCTCTCTTCTTCTTTTCCTTTCTTTCCACCTCCACCTTCTTTAATTCCAATGCAAGAAGACGGTCACACAGTGGTCAGGGCTGGGTGTGCAAGTGGCTGGTCACTGTCTGGGCTTCCGTGAGAGCAGGCAGCCCTGTGGGTTCTGGGCCTCTCTGTCTTCTCCATCCCTATTATAAGCTCGCTGCTGCTAGGGCCTCATGACCCTGGAGACTTACAGGGAGGTTTACAGAGGAGACAAAGGTTATTGCCTTTTTTACCTAGTTCCTTCTCAGGGGGATTGGAATAAAGCATCTACAGTTGGGTTGCCCAGATAATGGACCTTCACAGGGAAAGAACAAAGTCTGGGCTTTAGAAATTCTGGCTTCTGGTCCAGGCCTTCTAAATAATTATCCATGCATTTGGTTATTTCCAGTGTCTAGGCCCCAGTTCCCTCATCTGAGAAATAGTTTAAACTGTCTACTAAGGTAACTCTGCCTCCAGGCCTCCCCAGATCTTAAGTTGAGAAATGAAATTCTGTTTCCTATGGTACTAAACACTTCAGCCCCATCCGGTACTGGTCCTAGGACAATTGTGACCTTCTCTCTTTCCTTTATGCTGATATGGATCCAACTCAATGTACTGCAATCCTAATTTCATGTGGACATTTGTCCTTTGACCTCTGACCAGCACATGCACATACTTTTCCTGTGAATGAGACTTCAGATTGTACTATGGAAAGTTATGGCATGAACAAGGGCAGTCCATGATTTTTAAGTCTATGTCAAGTCACTGTTTAGAGCCCCCTTTACAGTCACTGTTGGGGGCTCTACCTGCTTGCACATGCACAGGTAGATTGGCACAGAGCCTCCTTTCTGTCCAAACATCCTTGCAGTTTTTGGAGGGATCAGTTCTTTCTCAGTCCTCTAATATGGCTTTAATGAAGGGTATCTATCATAATATTCCTGTCCACATAAACACAGGGCTTGGCATGTGACACAAATACCAGTGAATAACCTTCCCTGGCTGGTGGGCATAGAAGGGGCTTTTTGTTTGTATAGATGTGGAACTGCCAGCAGCCATGTCCCCTGCCCCATGTAGAAATCAGTTCTGAAAAGGAAGAATAAATGTAGTGGTCAGGAAGCAGCAGACACAATGGATGAGAACAGGGAATCCTGGTAGCATCTGAGTTCCTGATTCTGCATCTGTGGCCCAGGTGATCCAGGTTTCTGACTCTCTGAAGTGTGGGTGTTGGGTCTTCTTTACATTTAGCTTGGCAAACCACTGAGAGCCTCCAATAAAGCTTGCATGTTGCTCACTCCAGTATGAGTCGTTCTCATTCTCTAAAACGGAGTAGGAAAGTGCAAGGGCAGATGTATTAGTCAGGGGTGTCCAGAGAAGTGGAACCAACAGGAGACTAATTTCAGTAAGTGAAGTTTATTATAAGGAATTGGCTTCTGTGATTATGAAGGCTGGCAAGTCCCATGATCTGCAAACTGGAGAACTAGAAAGGCTGGCATGTAGTTTGAAGGCTTGAGAGCCACTGGGCTGATGATGTAGATTCCAGTCCAGCCTGAAGGCCTGAGCGCCAGGAGTGCTGAGGGCAGGAGAAGAGACATCCCAGCTCCTGTAATCAGGCAGAGAGAGTCCAACCTTCTCCAGCCTTTTCATTCTACTCAGGCCCCCAACAGGTTGGATGAGGTGCTTTCACACTGGAGAGGCGCATCTGCTTTACTCAGCACCAATGCCCGTGCTAACCTCTCCCAGAAACACCCTCACAGACACACCCAGAAATAATGTTTCACTGGATGTTTGGGCATCCCATGACCCAGGCAAGTTGACACATAAAAGTAGCCATCACAGTGGCCCTGAGGCTGTCTGGTTGCTGTGTCATGTGCATGGCCAGGGAGCACGTCTTGACTTCCTCATTATAGTCTTGGCTCCTGACACCTGCTTGCTGTGTAAGCACCTGTAATCTGTTTACCTGCTCTGTCCCCAGTGGTCATTCACTTGGTCTCCAAGACTTACCTTCAACCTGTCAGTTGAAAACATTGGACTAAATAGTCTCTCAGGGTGTTGTTTGGGCATGAGCATCCTATTGGTAATTCCACAGTGAAATGAAGTCATTTGAAACTATATTCAGAGAAGGCATCCTCTCCAGTCTCTGAGTTGCTGAAGGCCACGCTGCCCTCCCTGTTTGCAGCTGTGTTGCCCTCCATCCTGGTCTGAAGTCTCTGGGCATCTCGCCCAAGCCTCTGAGTGAGTATCGTGGATTCTACCACTGCCTCCTCTACATGACTTCCTCCTGGCTCCAGGAAACCTTGAGGTGGTACTGCAGGAGAACCTAAGAGAGCAGAAGAGATAGGCAGGCAGGATGATTAGGGTCTCAGGAATTGTATAAATAACAAACTGGCATGCTCCTCTTTCAGAGCTAGAATGCACAGTCCCTGTCTCTGCTAACAATTTCATTAATCTAGGAAACAGAGTCTGGGACATGAGATGCATGGCAGGGCCCGAGGTATATCCACCCTGCTCATGTTCACTGAAGGCAGTTATGGTGCTGTTTCAAGGACGAGAGTATAAGTTTTAGCTTCGACTCTGGGCCAGATGGTCTTGGGTTCCAGTGTCAACACCACTGCTTGCTGTCACCTTAAGCAAATGACTGAACCTCAGTTTTCTCATCCGTAAAATGGGGATAACAATACCTGCTTCCTTGGGTTGCTGTGACAATTAAATAAATTAAGGCACAGCACCTGAAACATGGTAAACACTCCCATGAGTGCACATTGGTATTTGTGCTAGCCAATTCTATTTTGGAGCATGTATTAAAAAGAGGAGTGAATCAGTCATAATTCTGGTTTTGACTTAATTTCCAATTCTGGCTGTATTTCACACAAAGGACATACCTTCTCTTGCCACCAAACTGACACAAAGAGGATGTGCCTAACAAAGGCAAACAAAGGATCCCAAACTACCTTTATGTTTTAATTTTACTTATATTTTCTTGGGGCCCTTTTTGTATGGCTCTCTTTTATAGCTTTAATGCAGGCCATTCAACTGTTTTTGAAAGATCTTTCTAGCATTAGACCCACCCTTCAGAAATAGGCATTTTGATACTTTTTCATATACTTTATGGGAGACAAATTTCTTCAAAATTTTTCATAAATATTTTAAATAATTGCTGTTGAAAATTGTTCACAATATCCAAAGAATATATTCAAAGCACCCACTTTCTATAATATCTGATGGGAAAACTGCCTGCCTGTAGGAACAAAAAAATAAGCTTGTCAATGATTTCTATAGAACTTTTTATAATTTCCCTTCTGCATAAAAACCTATAAAACAAGTTTTTTTTTTGTACAGCAACTTAAAAAAGGAGAAAAGAGGCTTGAGTGGATACAGCTATCTTACTGAATGAGAAATTATTTTTCTACTCTTCAATTATTTCCATTCTGCTGGTCTCCTCCAGTGTTAGGAAACAGAGAAGTAAAATACTCTTTATTCCAACCTATTGTGGTGATTTAGATAATGACAACAATTATAAGACAGAAAAAGATTTTATAAAGCAGCCATTTCTTAACTTCTATAGAAGAGATCAAAGAGAGTGAAGGGGAAAGGGGACAAACTATTCCTCCAACCCTCTGATTAGTGCTTTACAACATCATTGTCTGATTGAATCCTAGAAATCCTATAAAACACATTCCCACAAATGAACACATGCCCAAACCCCACACTCACAAATACAGAAAAATGCATGCACATAAATATATGCACACATATCTATATTTACCTTAGGGTCTTTAAAGATAAGTCATCTGAGGCCAGACGGAGACAATTCATAGCAGAGGGATTTCTGGAATGGGACTTGGGAGAGTGATCTAATTATGTGGGCTTGCCCCAAGCCCTCCAGCTGGATTTTCACATCTATGAAATGGAGAATTTGGTGGGATCTTATCAAATTGCTTTCTCCTTTTATATTGCTACCTATACGGAGGGTCCCTTGGGGAAGTCAAACAAGGGTAGGGCAGCACTGGCCCCAGGTTGGGTCTGGCTGCACCAAGGTGCTGTCCCTGGTGCTGAGGGAAATCATTTGCAATTCTCAAACCCAGGGAGTGGGTGACCTTTACCCCCAGGGCTTCTCAGGGTCAGTGCTGGCAGAAAGCTGTTTCCTTCACATGGATAATTAGACCAGCCACTTCCCAGATCACAGATATTCTTAGAGCCTTGGGGGAGTGAGGCCTTAAACAGCTCCAGTCTTCCTTGCAGGGAGGTCAGCGGTCATCCCGTCCATATGGTTGGCTCCAGGAAATCAGGGATGGGGAGGAGGACTGTGGGACAGCTGTGGGACAGCATCTGCAAGGGGCAGTGTTAGGTGGTAAGCTGTGGGCATGGCATAAGGGGGAAAGGGGACGATATTTGCCACAGATACCTCCTGTGTGCTGAACTCTCATCATGTGGCCTTCCCAGGGTGGGCCTCTCTCAGGAGTGCAAAGGGCATACCTAGTGGGCACTGCTGTGAGGCTGCGGCCATCAGCTTCCCTTGGCATGCGGTGCCTGTGGTCCCCTGGAGCACAAACTGCCCACTGGAGATGACCAGGCTTCCTCCTTGGGGTATGAAGGACGGATGGGAGGGTGGTTGACACGTGGGGCTCTTCAGGCTTCTGCCAGCTATCAGGGGGAATGGCCCACAGCTTCGGTAGGCAAGGAAAAGAGGAGATGAGGGAATCAGAAATATGTGAAACCAGGGAAAGGACAAATGAAAGGAGTAGTGGCAGGGTGGGAAAAAATGAGAAAGAGAAAGATGGCAGGAGGGAGAGAAAAAAAGCAAGAGGAAGAAGAAAGAGAAACAGTTAAAGGGGAGGAAAGAGAGAGAGAAAGAGGAATGAGAGAAAGGCAGAGAAATAGCACAAGACAATGGAGAGGGGTCTGGGACTCGCCTTGGGAGGTCTCAGTAGCCAGTGACACAAGCCTGTGCCCTTCCCAGGCATCAAAAATGACAGATGTGCCCCTCCCTCAAACATTCTGAGGCTGGTTCCAGTTCCAGGAGGAGCTGGAAAGCAGTTCTATGACTTACAGACTGGGAACACAATCAGGCTTATAAGTGGCCTCAATACGAGGCCTTGTCTGCATGACACAGAGCTCTGGAGGCGGGTAGAGCAGTAATATTTGGGCACATCTGAACAGGGGCAGGTGGAGCTAGGAAGCTGGGTCCGGTTGTAGGCTGGTCACCGGTAAGGCTTAGGGAAGGATCCAAAGCCCAAAGAAGCTGATAGTGACATCCCTGGTTTGCTGGGAGAGGCAGGGCTCCAGGGGTCCTAGATATGATGGCTCAGACATGGGAGCCCACCAGGTGACCGGAGAGTGAGACACAGCACAGAGCACTCAGGAGGAGGCCTGATCAAGTCTGTCCACCCTTACTCAAATAGGATCACTTCCCTCCATTCCTCAGCCCCCTATGCAGCTGTCTCTTTCTTTTGAGCACTTTTCTCCTCCAACCTTTAATTCAAGAGCTCCAGGACTGTCTGAGTCCAAAGCTCATAATCTCTTTGCTAGATGGGGAAGTGATGCTGTGGTGGTGAAATCCAGGAACAGAGAGATGAACAACAGGGGAACAAGGCACATAGGCCACCCTGTGACAGTGCCTTGTGTCCCGTGGGCGAAGCCAGCATGAGATTATGACGGTGGGCCTGAGGTGGCGAAGTGCGGCGGACACCACAGTCCAAGGTTCCAGGGCTGGCACATCCACCCCCCACAGTGAGAACCGGCTCTGAGGAAACTGGGGGGACACAGGCTCAGCCTTTCTCAAGGACGGAGGCACATCATTGCTAAACTCACCTCCCTCCATTTGGGATTCCTGCTCCTGACTCCACTGCATCCCAGAGCCCAATTCATCCTCTTGTCAGAAGCCTGCATTTCTCCTGCTGCCGCTCAGCCTTTGGAGGCTTCATCCTGCAGATACAGTCAAAACTTAAAGAGCATTTTCAGAGCATTAGACATCTGTTTCCATGGAAACATGTACTTGGCGGGGCACACATTATGGGTGGGGGGACAAAGAAAGGCCAGTAGGTGCTGTAGGCTTGGAAAGAACCTTGTAAATATTCCTGTTCACTCACTGTGCTCCCTCGATTCACAACATAAACTGAACACCTCATCAAGCACTAATGGTTCTAACTGGGAGTCATTATGAAAAGCTTCAGCAGCCTGGGGTCCAATCAAGACTGACAGGGAGAAAAGCTGTCTTCCCCAGGAAGATTGTATGAGTGAGACAGCATTACCTTTTCTCTTTGGTTAAGTGACATGGCTGCTACTCATGGAGAGCCCAGGAGCTGTTCTTCGTGAGGTTGTCTTGCCAGTGAAGTGCAGGGCTGGTTTGGGAAAAAAAAAAAGCTATGCTTTGGCTTCAAATAGACCTGTGCTCTACTCTCAGCTCAGCCATTAGCATCTGCGTGCCCCCCAACGTGTTGCCTTAGGCCCTCAGTTTCCTTATTTCTAAGTGGCTTCTGTAGCTACCTAATACACTATGTGACATTTGGGTTGCTAATTATTTATAATTCCTTTGATTGCTGGCTTTGCTGACCTTCTCTGAGCTTTTACAAGGTTTATTCATAGAAAGGCACAGGACAGGACACCATAATATAATCAGAATATTTTTGGTCTGAAATGACAATGGCCCAATTTGAATTAGCTTTCTTATTAAGAATCTTCAGGAAAATCCTCTTTGGGGGAACTGGTATCTCTCAAGAAAATGCCACTTTGTAGCTAAACTTTCTTTGGTCACAGTTTGTTCCTTCAAGTAATTATATCCTGTAGGTCTTAAAGAAATTCTGAGGCAACCTGATAACAATGCAGCAAAAACAATATTATGTGTGAAAAGTGGCATGAGGTGACTACTCGAGCTCAGGTTTGAAGTGGTATTTACTGCCGAATGCTCAGTGTTGCTCATGTAATTGTGAGAAGGGCAGGGGTTCAACTGGTCTCCAAGTCCTCCGGAACTAGAGACTTGCATATTGCCAGGGACCTCTTTCTATCTGTCCCTTAACTTACTTCTTTATTCTCTCCTTACTAAAATCTGGCTTCTTCCAGATTGGAAGAAATTCAGTTGCTTGTAATAATCCATCTCTTGCCACTCCCTTGGGTGACCTGCATATGTCAGTTCCAGTTTGAATATCTGGAAGAACTGCTCACAGCCAGTGGTTCACCCTGGACCACTTAATGATGTCCAAGGACTTAGGGAAGTATGTCTGGCACAGGTGAAAACACAGGGGTCCTACCTCTGTATTTACAGGTTATTTCCAGAGATGGAAGATTTTTGACTTAAGTTGTAACCCCAGTTGGTGTCAATTCTAGACCTTCACTAGGCAATATCATTCTTAAACACATACTGGACCTGGATGCAAAGGGAATCCCAGTATAAAACAGAAGTCAAGGCCAGGTCCTTAGAGAAAGAATCCTAGAAGATCCTGTGAGGCATGACCTAATGCTTACATATGCCAAGAGAACCTGGCTCTTTTCTTCAGACTATGGTCACTTCCACATCATCCAATGATTATTCTTTTTGGCCAGAAAAGAGTTCAATGGAACCCCTAGTGTTTACAGTCCATCCACGTATCCTCCTTGGGTAACCTGTATGACTCATGACTACGATGGGGCAGCCCTACAAATCTTGTGACTTCATCATACTGCCAGAGATATTTGGATCAGGCTGTGGACCCTGGACTAGAGCTTAGCCTAACAGAATCTTGCTTTGATTATATTAGCTAACATTATTTTGGTTCGTAACAGAAACAGAGCAAGTTTAATTAACTGCCCTGTCTTACCCTCACACAAAAACACTGTTGTATAATGAGGATTTGAGAAAGAAACACACAGAGTTTGTAGACATTCCCTACAAAACAGGGACTTTCTATTCTTTTTAAAAAAAGACCCATAGTAAGAACATTTTACTTTTGTCCTATCTGGCACACATATATACATAAATGTACATATATGATGGAAATAAAAGTTTTATGAAACAGTATCCTTATTTGCAATGCACTATAACATTTTATCACATCATATATTTTATACTAAAATTTTTGTCAAAAGCCATAGTTATTATTTACTAATTATTTTCATGACCTACTAATGGTATGTGTTCCACAATTTGAGAAACACTCCTAATCTAGAGTGCCTAATTTGACATTATTCATGTCAACTTCCCATTTACATTACAAATTTACATTCCAAAATTCTCAAGAAATAGAACATATTTAGTTCTTTTTGGGTCTGGGTTCTTCCATTGTCCTGATCAACAGCTCAATTCTAAACAGGGCTACCAGTGCCTTTGTCTGTAGATCACAAGGCATGTTCAACTCTGGAAGCTGGACAGACACTCCAGATGGTATCTACTACACACACACACACACACACACACACACACACACACACACACACACACACATTGGGAATTGAGACCGACAGCCTAGACCAGTCAGATGGTAATGGGGCCATAGCTCCAAGGTCAGGTTCAGAGGCGCTAGACTTGAGGCCATGGTAATCCACACAAACACAAATGCAAAAACACTTCATGGGGGAGCAGAGATGTTCAACATATGTATAGAGATACTCAACAAAGAGGAAGAGAATAGAGGAAAACCACGTGACTTTTCAGGTTTTGCTGGAGGCTGGAATATATTTACTGGAGTTGAACTCTGAGATTTCCCTGTTGAAGTAAGTCACGTGGGGTGTTGAGTCTGATCATTTCCCTTCATGTTTGCATATATGTTTTGTAGAAGTTTGAATTATGCCATAGATAGGAGGGGTAGCTTAAAACATTTCTGTTGCAAAAGTCTGGTGGAACATCTCTTCAGTTTTAACCAACACTTTTCCCCTAAAATGGGAGTAAGGGACTCTGTGCCAGTGAGAGACAGATGTGGAAGTGCACAGCTTCACCATGACTCATCTCTCAGGTCACTCCTTCCACTGTCGTATCTGTGCTCATTAGTGGAGGCCAAGTGTGGCCAGAAAACAGGTTGCCATGGCATTAGGATCCCCTGGAATGAACAACACAAAATGCTCCAAATACCTTTAGTGGTAGTGGTAAGGGCAGGGATGAAAGACAGTGTTCACATAAGCCAGAGTGGAGTAGGCATGTAATGGAATAATACTCAGCAATAAGAAGGAATGAACCACGAAGACATGAAAAAGCATGGGTGGATCATAAGTGCATATTGATAAGTGGAAGAAGCAATCTGAAAATGTTACAGATTGTATGATTACATTAATGTGATATCCTAGAAAAAGTAAAGCTATAGAGGAGTCTTTAGGGAGAGATGGTCAACACATAAGGTTCTCCGCTGGAGAACTTCACAGTATGAACTCATTCTTAAAGTGAGTTCTCTAAACGGATGTGAAATAGCATGGAGGTTGAGTAAGGGTTTATATTTGTCCCAATTTTGACACAGTCCTGTGAGTTAGATATACTAACATCTCTATGGACATTGAGACTCAGAGAGACTTTGAGGCTCAAGGTGTCTTTGAGGTGAGAGGACTCAGTCTATCAGTGAGAAGGAAATACCTGGAACATCTTCCTGGCGCTCTTCTCTGCCACTTGTGCAAAACTAAGGTCATGCGCAGAAGAGCAAGTAGCCCATTGGTTCTCTACTGTCCTATCTCTCCTCTTAGCAGCTTACCACCTTAGGAGGACAAACACATGACATTTGATAGTGCCTTGAGAATCTTAATTTCCTTTAAATGATTGTGACATGATTTTGATCTTCATGGTCTTATTCTAAAAGGATTAGCCAATTAGGAAACTATTCTTCCTCTGTTTATCTTAAATTGTTAATGATTTATCTTCATATTGTTTTAGCTTTGTGTATTCCTTTTATTATTAAGTACATTATTTATGAATGTATGATTGACACTGTTACTGTTTGTTTTTACCACTTTGTACTAATTTCTTTGTCTTAGGCTATCATGCGGTTATTTTTGCTGTCATTATTCATTGAAATCCATATATTGCGGCCCATACCATCTCAGGGATATAATAGGGTCACAATAACAAAGTTATTCTGTTCCCAAGCTCAACTTCCATCTGAAGAATAATTGGAACTTTTACTTCAATCCTCTCTCCCCATTTTCCTCAAATAGAACAAAAGATATCTAGGAAGTGGCTCAGGTGTGCTTGCAAACTCAGCCTTCTTGGTTCTACGTGATATTTACAGCTTTCCTATTTCTGTCTTGAGCCCAGGGCTCCCTTCACCCCAGGGAGGTTTCTTTACTGATGCTGGTGGGTGCCGCCATGCAGGGATGCCTCAGCTCAATCTTGGATTCTTTACCAACCATCACCTGTCTTAACTGGGACAAATGTATCCAACCCTTGAGTGGAGCAAGCTAGGAGTGCAGTGCCTCCTTTCCCAATATCTTAAA
The DNA here is from genome assembly GCF_040802235.1 of Manis javanica. Classification (NCBI taxonomy): domain Eukaryota; kingdom Metazoa; phylum Chordata; class Mammalia; order Pholidota; family Manidae; genus Manis; species Manis javanica. Next base: position 70,686,081 of record NC_133162.1, read on the forward strand.
GAGATTTCAGTGATGCACTTTTAAAAGTGTTTTTACTCATTTCAAATTCAGCCTCTTTTTACTAGGTCTTGGGTGTGAGTCTAGGAGAGGCTGGGCCATGCAGAGTGGAAGAGCAGTCACTTTGTGCAACTCAGTGTCTTACCCCCATTTCAATATCACCCAGGGTCTGGTGACTATTGTATACTTCAAGTTCTCCATTCCCCTAGGGACAATTCCTAGGAGACTCCCAGAGAAAGGTACACTGGGGTTCAGCCTGCCATTCTTCTAGGATAAACCACACATGCACATCACAGAGACATATCCACAGACAGACAGACATATATGAATTCCTATCTTTATTGACTGAGGTCTAATTTTTTAAAAATGGGTTGATTTTATTCTCAAACGATTAAAAGCTCTGCTGGAAACATGTTAGAAAGAGGTTAGCTTGAAGGGCAGTCTATTCTTAAGCAAAGAAGACCATACGCCTGAGTCCTCAAGTTGACCCAGAGTAGCTGTCACAATTCCCCTGAATGGGCCTTCATTTCCTGCTAACTTGGAATCCTGACCAGAGGAGGTAATTTTACATATCTACATAGCTATATCTATATCTGTATTTATATCTATAGCTGATGAATGAGTGCCATTGGTTCAGATTTTGTACTGTCCTATACTTCTATGAGAATGACTTGATTAAAAAAATACGGGATCCCTATTTTACCTGATGATTTCCCTGTTTGTTGGCAAAGATGGCTGCATAACAGGATAGGGGCATAGAGGGTCCCACTTAGAAAATAACTTCCAATGTAATGCTAATGGTTTAATTTTCTAAAGGTTCAAGATGGTCTTGATACTTCTGCTTCTAGTCATTGGAAAGTGATGTAGTAGGCTTCTGAACTGTTTTTATTTTCACAATGCACACTTCTGCTTCCAGGATTGCTTTGGCATAAAAATTGTCCAAAATAAGAACCTTTCCTTAGTCCTATAGTTAATAAGAATTTGGTAAATTTAAATTATATCCAACAGGGTTCCTTTTAATGAAACTTTTCTTTCTGTTTATCAGAGTTATACATGTTCAAAACAGAAAATAGGAACACAGAAAGAATCACATATAATCATATCATCAAGAAATGGTATTATGATTTGGGAATATTTTTATTATTTTAAAGAGTTCAGACTGTCAATAGTCATCCTGGGTGATCCTAAGCAAGTTACCTAGCCTTTCTAAGACTTAGTTCTGCATCTTAAAAATGGGGATAATTGTAACCAAATTGAAATAATGGGATTGTTGTGACCATTGAATAAATCAGTGTACATAAAACATAACAATGCTTGGCACATAGCAAGGTGCTCAGTAAGTGCTAGTTGTTAACATGATTATCATTACTGTTATCCTTATACTGGCTCTTATTATTTCTTTATAGTTTTATTCTTTCTTTTTGCTATCTATTCTTTTTTATATAGTTGAGTTCATGCTGTCTGTATAACTTTATATACTGCTTATTCAGAAACATTAAAAACTAAACATTGTCCAAAGTTAGTGCAAACTCCTAGTACTCATAATTAAAAATAGTGACAAAATATTCTACTTAGATGCCAACCCTTAACTTACTTAACTATTGTTAGATATTTATGTTGTTCATAGTATTTCAGTATTACAAATAATGAGACAAGAAGAATCTGTGTACAAGCTTTTGTGCATGTTTTTTGTGCATGTGCTTAAGTTTATTTCTTTGGAGTAGAATTACTAGTTTAAAAGTAGCACTTGGAGTGCAGCATGTAAAATCATTTTCTAAAAGGGTTGTAACAAATTCTATTCCATAGATCAGTGTACAACTGGACATATTTCACTGAGCCCTTGACAAGATCTGTAATTCCCATTAAGATTATTGCTGAATTTTATAGATGAGAGTGTCTTAATTCATGCAATACATATATTTTTTACTATTTTTTAAAATAAAGGTATTATTGATATACAATTTTATGAAGGTTTCACATGAGCAACATTGTGGTTTCAACATTCACCCATATTATCAAGTTCCTCCGACCCCACTGCAATCACTGTCCATCAGCATAGTAAGATGCTGTACAGTCATTACTTGTCTTCTCTGTGCTGTACTGCCTTCCCCGTAACCTACCTATATTATAAGTGCTAATTATAATGCCTCTTAATCCCCTTTTCCCTCCCTCACCACACACCCTCCCCTCCCTCTTCCCTTTGGTAATCTCTAGTACCTTCTTGGAGTCTGTGAGTCTGCTGCTGTTTTGTGCCTTCGGTTTTGCTTTGTTCTTATACTCCACAAATGAGTGAAATAACTTGGTGCTTATCTTTCTCTGCCTGGCTTATTTCACTGAGCATAATACTCTCTAGCTCCATCTATGTTGTTGCAAATGGTAGGATTTCTTTTCTTTTTATGACTGAATAATATTCCATTGTGTATATGTGCCACATCTTCTTTATCCATTCATCTACTGATGGACACTTAGGTTGCTTCCATATCTTGGCTATTGTAAATAGTGCTGCAGTAAATATATGATGCATATGTCTTTTTGAATCAGGGATCTTGTTTTCTTCAGGTAAATTCCTAGGAGTGGAATTACTGGGTCAAATGGTATTTTTGCTTTTGTTTCACTTGCCCGAGGAGATGTGTTCAGGAAAAAGTTGCTCATGTTTATATTCAAGGGATCTTTGTCTATGTTTTCTTCTAAGAGTTTTATGGTTTCATGACTTACATTCAGGTCTTTTATCCATTTTGAGTTTTCTTTTGTGTATGGAATTAGACAACAATCCAGTTTCATTCTCTTACATGTAGCTATCCAGTTTTGCCAACACCAGTAGTTGAAGAGGCTGTCATTTCCCTATTGTATATCCATGGCTCCTTTATCATGTATTAATTGACCATATATGTGTGGGTTTATGTCTGGGATCTCTATTCTGTTCCATTGATCTATAGGTCTATTCTTGTGCCAGCACCAAATTGTTTTGATTATTGTGTCTTTGTAGTAGAGCTTGAAGTCAGGGAGTGTAATTTCCCTCGCTTTATCTTCCTTCTCAGGATTGCTTTGGCTATTTGGGGTCTTTTGTGGTTCCATATGAATTTTAGAACTATTATGGTTCATTGAAGAATGCTGTTGGTATTTTGATAGGGATTGCACTGAATCTATAAATTGCATTAGGCAGGATGACCATTTTGACAATATTAATTCTTCCTGTCCATGAGCATAGGATGTATTTCCATTTATTGGTATCTTCTTTAATTTCTCTCATGAGTGTCTTGTAGTTTTCAGGGTATAGGTCTTTAATCTCCTTGATTAGGTTTTTTCCTAGGTATTTTATTCCTTTTGGTACAATTGTGAATGGAATTGTTTCCCTGATTTCTCTTTCTGCTAGTTCATCATTAGTATATAGGAATGCAACAGATTTCTGTGTATTAATTATGCATTCTGCATCGTTGCTGAATTAAGTTATTAGTTCTAGTAGTTTTGGAGTGGATTCTTTAGGATTTTTTAAGTACAGTATCATATAATCTGCAAACAGTGACAGTTTGACTTCTTTCTTACCAATCTGGATGCCTTTTATTTCTTTGTGTTGTCTGATTGCTGTGGCTAGTACCTCCAGTACTATGTTGAATAAAAGTGGGGAGAGTGGGCATCCTTGTCTTGATCCCAATCTTAAAAGAAAAGCTTTCAGCTTCTCGCTGTCAAGTATGATGTTGGCTGTGGGTTTGTCATATATGGCCTTTATTATGTTGAGCTACTTGCCCTCTGTTCCCATTTTGTTGAGAGTTTTTATCATGAATGGATGTTGAATTTTGTCAAATGCTTTTTCAGCATCTATGGAGATGATCATGTGATTTTTGTCCTTCGTTTTGTTGATGTGGTGTATGATGTTGACAGATTTTAAAATATTGTACCATGCTTGCATCCCTGGAAAAAATCCCACTTGATCATGATGGATGATCTTTTTGATGTACTTTTTAATTCAGTTTCCTTATATTTTGTTGAGGATTTTTCATGCAATATATAGTTTAAGGAGCCTACTGTGTGACATCCACTGTACCACACACTGAGATAAAGTGGTGAGTAGACAGACTCAGCCCCTATTCTCATGGAACTTGTACTCTGGGACAGATGTAAACAAACAGGAAATAAGCGACAACTCATTGGATTAATTGTGTGTAGGATCTGTGCTGTAAAGGAGGAGTAAAAGCTGCTATGAGATGTTAAAGAAGCAAACTAACTTAGTCTTGAGGAATCAAGACTTCTCTAAAAGAGCAGCATTTCATCTGATACACAAGGGTAAACAAACGTATTGCCTGGCAAAGGGCAGGGGCAGAGAAGGGCATTCCAGGCAGAGGGAATGAGGTGTTACAAGAAAACCAGGATGAATTGGGAGACTCTGGATTGAAATGGGTTGGGAGGAGTTTTCTGTAGAAATAAGGAGATTGAGGAAGAAAAAAGCCATGGAATCCAGTAAGTAGGATATCTTTATGGAGTCTTAGAAATGACAGATGTTAGGAGTTGAACCAGAGAAGGAGAGAAGGAGCAGGTACCTTTGGGGAGCTAGGGAGAGTGACCAAATGTAAGGGAATAATAATGAAAAGAAGAGAGGGTGGTTCAGCCAGAGTAGCTGAGCCTTATTATTTCCGTGTGTGTATTGTTAAACGGTACATTTTAAAGGTGTAAAGTTTGTTCTTTTAAAGCTTAAAATCTGGCTCCATTGCTCATACTTGTTATCTACATTACATTAACCTCTTGTGACTTCTCTGTTAATAGCTTTCCCCATGTATCTATTGAAGTTTTAGTGTTTCTACATATTTATTGTGTCATTTTGGGGGCACAAATAATTTATATATTAGGATTATTAAACTTTTGTTTGTTAGAAATGTTTTTCTAAATGTAGTTTTTAATTGTGGATTTGGGGAGGAGTTAGTAACATATAAATTAGGGTCAAATACAGAACTTGTAACTTATTTATATATTTACTTATATTCATTTATATATATTTTTTAATTGAAGTATATTTGACCAGACTATTAAGTTTGAAACAGTGTATCTAGATTTTTTGGTTATATTTCTTTACTAATTTGAAATTTAAAACATTCTTCTAGAGCCAAATATTTGGTTAAAAATGACTTAATTTTTTGTTATAATTTTAAGGCAATTTGACAATTTAGTAAACTATTTTTTTGTTACTTGGAATTTTCTTATATTTGATGGCAGGCTCTTTTCTATAATTTTCTTTCCAAATATCCACCCAGGAGGAATTAACTTTCCCATGGATTCCAAGCTACCAATATGAACTTAATCAGATTACAGAATTCTTGAAAATTTAGCAGTATGCTCTCTCACACTGACACATGTGGCTCCGGCACACCACCGCCTCTTCTGATTCATTATTCTCTTTTGAGATAACTTCATTAGGCTATATCTTTGGTTTATTTGCCTCAGTGAATTTTGGAAACATCTTACCATTTCTCTCAAAACTCATCAGTTTTTCTGATACAAAGAAAATTTCTGCATTAATCAAATAATTAAAAATTATATAGTATATCTTTAACTTACCTATACCAAGAATTTAAAAAAATTTGTGTGATATTTCACAGTAATTTTTTCCATATAATTTTCCATGTTACTTTTTCTAAGATATTTATAATGTTATTCCTTTTATTTTTATGGTTTATGTAATTTTATGAAGTTGGCTCCTCCTGGATGTAAGGAATAAGTAGGTTACTTTATATAAAGCTACTTTGCAGGTACAATGCTTACAAACTTATTAGTGGGTCATAAAGCCAATTCAGAATTCACAGCCCATGTATTTTTTTGTAAGTTCTTTTTTGAAACCCATTTAAGACTAGCAATACGTTGTAAAACTACTACAGAGAATCTTTGTGTACCCTTCACCCAGCTTCCCTGAAATATAGCATCTTTTATAACCATAGTACATCATCAAAACTAGACAATTGCTATTGGTGCAACCTAGATAGAGACTTTATTTGTATTTGTAACCTGTGTTCCTTTAAGAAAATGAAATGTAAGAGAACAGAATGGACTGGAGGGAATATATCAGAGTGCATCATGAGTACTAAGGGTATGTACTTTTATGAAAGCAAAATGTTATTGCTGGGAGCAAAAAGTTTGAAGAAATATTGTGCTAGACTCTCTTATCAATTATAATAATCTTTGTAATGTCTGAGTAGGTTTTGAATGAGAGTAGTTGTATCTTTGCTGTTTTGAAAAGATTTAAGGACAGGCATCTCCTTTCTGCTTTAAAGGCACTAACCCTCAGGAAGAGGGTACATCATTTCCTGGACACATCATTTTGCATATCACAAAATTTGGTTATTTACATGCCAGGTTTCAATTTGACAATATCTTAAGTTCCAAATATTTTACACACTGGAAAGTCAGGATAATTATTTCAGAATATATTAATTTCAGAATTATGTGAGAAAATTTGAAAGAAGAGATCAGGAAACTGGCCAATTTCAGATCTTTCTGGTTCTGACATTCATATTTTGGCATATAACAATGTTTTGACTGAACAAACACTTCCTCTGCTTACAGTGTGTGAAGAGGATAAATAATCTTTAATTTGTCCCCCTGGTGGCTCCCAGCAGGGAAGGTGTTTGTACATTTAAAACAATGGCTCTCGTGGGTTCTAATGGTTGTGATGGAAGGATTTACAGATATTATAGGAGGTGCACAGAGCAGGACAGCTGGGGAGAACCGGTGCTGGTCTAACATTCAAGTGAGTGACCCCTGACCTGAATCATGCAGGCCATCTCAGAGTGTTCAGGTGGATGCCATCTGAAGGGCACACAGACTGAGGGGCAGAGAGAAATGAGAGCTTGTGGCATTGGGGAAGTTAGAGCACATGGAGACTTTCCCTCCTTTCTTCACTGGTGCGTTTTGGAGAAAAGTATGTTACTGGAGATGGGTTTTTGTTCTCGTTGCAAGAAAGAATTCAAGAATGGTTGCAGAAAAGCTGTTGAGCATTAAGAGTTCATTTCTATATTTGGAGTTCAGATAAAAGACAAGAGCACGTGCCTGAGTGTTGTTGGGTCACAGGCACACCCAGAGGGGGCTGCACAGGGAAAAATAAAGAGCCTTTTGTATATGAAGGGGAGTGAATATTCATTAAATGGGGTTAGGTTTCAAAGGGAGCAGGTGGAGTCTTCCTGGAGTTCAGGCTTGCTCCACCCTCACGGAGAGCAGGGGAGGTTTTCTTGGCTCTATTTGGTTCTCCTCAGAACTGTTGGGGCATGGCCAGGTGTGAGTTTTACTACCCTGGTGAGTATGTAATGTATTTGGAGGTGAAATCAGGGTCAACTTCTCCTCCCTATTGGAACCAGCCGGTTTTGTCTGGTTTGTTACCTATCCCCTCCCTCCCCATCAGGGAACAGCTCGTACAGAATGTGTAGAATGTAACAAGCATCCAAACTAATGCCCCCGCATCCTAACGTCTATGTCCAGCTATCAACCTACTGAGGAGTCATACAGTGAGGGAAGAAGATACACAATTCTTGCAGAGGTGAAATGGAAGAAGGACCCTGGAAGTCAGGAGAAAGGGTGGGCTGGGTGGGGGTCTACCCTTTGAGGCACCTGAGCAGAGCTCTGTGATTACCACTTGATAAGAACAAAAAGCAAAACCTCTGATGGGGTGCCCTTAAACTGCCAAAATCCTACAAGTGGATCATCTAATTGTTATCAGATACTTAACTGGAGCCCACCAGGTCTGCACTGGGAGCTCTGCCCCAGGTGATGGAACTATTCCAGCCTTGGCATTAGTGATGTTACACTTGAATTCACTCTGAGACCTCAGTCTGTTGTTCTGCAGCCAGCATAAATCCATAATAACCACCCAGGCCACAGGGATTGTTGGAGATTGGGCTCGCAGTGAAAGTAAAACAAGCCCCAAACCACAGGCATACCCACAGCCCAGATCCACAGGTGTCTTCGGGGCCTGGGGAGCTGGGGAGCCATTCCAGCCCTCTGTGAGGGCCATGGATTAGGAATAATAAATAAAGGTGTTCACTGTCTAATCCTTTACCACCTGATCCCTGAACACCTCAGGCAGTAAAGGGAGCTTGTTTGGGGCCTGTTGTGGGAGGCATTCTGATGAAGCCCTGTACCCCAATCTGCACAGTGATAATTCCCTGCCTCTTATAGTTACTGCCTCCACTTACCCACAAGTATAGAATGTGTGGACCTCATGGCTTGGCTGATGATACAATGGGTAACAGCCAGATACTGCCTGGGTGTGACAGACCACTCAGAGAGGACAAACTTAACCTGCTCCTAGAATTTAGCCTTGTTCAAGCATGTGATTAGGATTTTTAAAAGAATTTTTTTTTTATTTAAGTATATGTTGTTTTACAAAATCACTTAAGGAGAGCTTGCAAATTCCAAAACTTCTAAAAATACTCCTTAAGTCCTCTTTTGGAAATTTCTTTAGGGAGTATAGATTTTTCTTCTAGATGTTGGTCAAGGACCTGCAAAAGGAGCACAGAGCTAGAGATGACCAAACCCCCTTGAGCCTTGGACTGGTGACTTCAACTACTCACCCTGTCCCCAGAACTTAGCTCCTCACCCTTCTGATTCAAAGGATTAAAGGTCTTAACATTTGAGGTCCTTATTCTTCTCCTCCTGAAATTTGCCCTGTGCCACAGTCCCATATTGAGAAGAGGTTTCCCTCCATAGCACATGAGCCTGTGGAAGACTACCTTAGAACATGTAGACCAACACCAAACAGGAATCAGGCTGCGCAGATTCTGGGAGAAGGAATGGTTGGCTCTAGTCAGAGAAACTGTAGACAGATGTGAGTTCTCTTATCTCTCCTCAGTAATTTGCTCTTGGGTTTTGCCACCTAATCTTGAGTTTCTGTTATTCCCTTCTGTTAAGGCCATCTTCTTAGGGCCAGACTTGCTTCTTTCCTTCCTCCTGATTGGAGAATCTTAATCTAGTTTGAGGGTGAGAGTCTTTCTATCAATAGTCCACACATTTTGTTTATGGTATAAACATTGGAGTCTAAGGCATTTAAAACTCAGGTTTTTGAAATCCAGATGCCTCTTAACTGATTTTATGGTGTGCCAGTTTTCTCAACAAAGCCATGTCCCCACTGACTGAAGGGGGTGGAAAGTGAAAGGGTTACAAATAACTATTGGGAGATGATATTTCAAAATACCATCCTACAAGCCTTACATGATGGACAGTAAACTTCTAAGTGCATGGATACCCACAATCCCCAACAGCAGCTCATGTTGTTTTGAAAATCCTCATAATAAAACCTGAAAAAGAACTATGATACAGATATTAACACAAGCTAAAATGATGATTTACTGGTGACATGAACACTTAAAAAATAAAGAGCAATCCATGTAACTGTTATTAGACTTCATAACATAAAAGAGTGGCATAATAAGAGATAGACAAGACTCGACATCTTTTTTTTAATCCAACCACCATCAATAAGATGTGAAAGTCTACCCCCACACAAAAAAACACACAAAAAACAAAAACTATTCATAGTAACAGAAAATCACATGGATCTATATTAGTGGTTTCAGGGACTTCATTTTTTTCCTGTTAACTACCATATGGCATGTACAAAATTATTCCTATTTTTCTAATAAGAATTGTGAGTGTCAAGCCACTATGCTGTTAAGTTGCCATGCTGCTTCATCTGGGAATCAATAGAGCAACAAAATCTAATACATACATAGAAAAAAAGAGCCTCTGTACAATGGAACATAATAAAATTGAGAGAAAAAGGACTACTTGCATAGAAAATGTTTCTATCAAATCTGACAGGTTATGGAGAAAGATAGAAGGGTAGAAAGAGCTTATTTTTCAAATACATAAGCCCTCTCTAAAACACAATAGTTTAATGTGTAAAAAACATGGAGAAGTAAGAGTGCATGTACAATTAGCCAAAAACGTGATTGGAAAATGCCCATCACTTTAAGTGTTCAAAGAATTGCTAGTGTAAAAGATATGTAGAAATCATTTTGTAGCTATTAAAGAAGCAAAATGAAAATTTATAATAACAGAAGTTGAAGTTGTCTAGTATATGGTCTTACTGGCATGATTATTCATTTCTGCTGGTGTTTGAAGTGTAAAGAATTCTTTTGAATGGCACTGTGGCAATATTTAGTAAGACCCATAAAGTATTCATATTTCTTGATCCAATAATTTCAGACCCTATGAATTTATTCCAAGGAAATATTTGCCAGGAAAAATCTCCACATTTGCACAGCCAGTTTTGTGGCAACAGAGAGAAGTGTGTGGCAGTTCAGAGAGTTCACTGAGGAATCGGATGACCTTGGACCTGTGAGGGACCTTTCTCACTCGAAATTGCCTGGTGATCTTGGGCCTCCCTCCTAAATCATGAGTTGTTGTGAGGATCAAATGAGTTAACAAATGTGGGACACTTAGAAAATGCCTGTCGTGTTGGAAGCACTCTGCTGCATAAACTATGATTATAGCAAAAATTTGAAAAAATAAGTCAACTACCCCACATTGGGAGGGTTGTTCAAAAATTATGTTTCCATGATGTAATACCATTTTATAAAACCTTGAAGAAGTATTTTGAGGACTCTGAAACTGAAAAATGAATTTACGATGGAATATTCGGTAAAATGAAAATTGAAAAATCTGAATTCACTGCAGTCACAGACATGCAAAATGTATCTGAAAGAGGGAAGAGAAAAATTGTTCTGTCAGAGCGGTGGGATCGTGGGGGGTTGCAGAACCTTTTCTTTAATCTGATACTGTTGTTAAAAAAAAAAAACCAATACCATAACCAAACTACTTCCTTTCGCTTTGACCCCTCTGGTGTGCAAAACCAAACACACCTGGAATGAAACCTCCGGGGTGAAGGTGACGAGCTGGGAGGCGGCAGCTGCAGGTAAGTGATAGGAGCCTCCCTCACCTGCCCTTTGGACTCTCTGAGGCCCCTGTGGCAGAGTCACGTGGTTCTCTGGGCCAGATGGCCTCCCTGTCAAAGTGAGATTCTTTTTTCTACTTTTTCCTTCCTTCCTTCCTTCCTTCTTCTTCCTCCCTCCCTCCGTCTTTTTCTTTCTTTCTTTCTTTCTTTCTTTCTTTCTTTCTTTCTTTCTTTCTTTCTTTCTTTCTTTCTTTCTTTCTTTCTTTCTTTCTTTCTTTTTTTCTTTCTTTTTCTTTCTTTCTTTCTTTCTTTCTTTCTTTCTTTCTTCCTTCCTTCCTTCCTTCCTTCTTTCTTTCCTTCCTTCCTTCCTTCCTTCCTTCCTTCATTCCTTCCTTCCTTTCTTACTTCCTTTCTTCCTTCCTTCCTTCCTTCCTTCCTTCCTTCCTTCCTTCCTTCCTTCCTTCCTTCCTTCCTTCCTTCTTTCTTTCTTTCTTTCTTTCTTTCTTTCTTTCTTTCTTTCTTTCTTTCTTTCATTTAGGTATAATTAATAATTAATGTACAGAAAATTCCCTGTATTTAATGTATACAATTTGATGAGTTTGAATATATGCATATGCCAATAAACCCATCACCACAATCAAGGTAATAAACACATCCATCACCACCAAAAGTTTCCTCCCTCCTTCTCTCCTTTTTTAAGTTATTGTGGTAAGAATGAGAATGGGAATTGGGGGGTTGCTGTCCAATGTGTACAACGTTTCAGTCTCACACAAAGAAAAAGTTGTAGAAATCTGCTGTACAGCATAGTACCTATAGTTAGCAATATTGGATTATACACTTAAACTTGTTAAGAGGGGAGCTTCTTTGTTTTTCATTGCAATGATATTAAGGGACTTGAAATTCTGCTATTGTTGGAGGTTTAGAGTAAAAAATCTAAATGTCTTTTCCTGAGGAAGAGGTGGGCAAAAAGATGTCTGTGTTGCTGAGAATTTGGCCTGGCTTTGTCCTGGAAGAGGTGAAGTTGCAACAGAATGAAGATGAAAATTGGAGGACTGGTTTATGAGAATAATTAAAGTGAAGATGGTCTCGAATCATTGTCAAAATCCTGGTCTTTTAGATAGCAATGGTCCAGAACTGGTCTATTAGTTGTGTGCCTAGTTATGAGAGGAATTTGGATAATAATAGTGCTTTTATGAGTTTTATAGGACAACAAAACATAGGAAAATGATGTCAGTAACTGGCATTTAGTAAGTACTCAATAAATGTTCCCACTTCTGATGAAAGTAGACTGCAAGACTCAGGTGTGTAGAAGTAGGACAGAAAGCAGAAAATTGAGGAGGGGCAGGCAGCTGCTCGGGGCTAGGTTGATTGTTAGTGAACTAGATTGTTAATTTCAAGTGTCTTGTTGGGTCCAGCTGTCCCACTGTCATCTGCAATAAAATTAATCTTTCAAAAGCAGTCATTTCTTCCCCAGCTCCTTTTTGATGACATTCCTGTGGCTCTCATCTCATCTGTCCATGTGCCATCACTAATTCTCAGAAAAGCGTGTTTGTCACAGAGGCTAATGAAGTGACACACAATGAACAAGGCTGGCAGATAAAGGAGACTCAGCTGCTGGCTTCCCAGTTGTGAGTGGACCCATGTGTCTCTCACTTCTCAGGGTATCTCTGGGAACTCCAAAGAAAGCTACCAGTGAGGCCAATGGTTTTGGTCCTATTGAGTGTCAGAAAACATCCTTAGCAAGTCGAGAAGTGTCTTCCATGAAAGTCACAGCATCCAGAATGCTGGGCTCCCTTTGGCCAGGCTAAGATGACTTTTAATATTCCGTAGCTTTAAAGTATTGATGACAGTGGCAAATACTTTCTAAGCTGCCCAGCTGACAATGAGAAGATATAGATGAAAATACCGCAATGTGGTTTCCAGTCTTGAAATTCATGGGTCATACATTGAAACCGGAAATCCATTTAACATTGTTGAGCAAGATGGATGAGGAAAGAAAACACATGAGAAGTATGCAGAGCCAGAGCCACTTAGTGAGATTCTAGGTTCTAGGTACGTGGATCAAATTGGATCCAGGCTTTAGGCCAGGTCACCCCTTTTCTTTTACTGAGATGGACCTGCATCACAGCAAACATGCTGTAGAGGATGGTCTCTTATTTATTGCTTGATATGTTAGGAACAAGATTTATGGCCCCAACAAGAGTGAATGCAGTTGTTCACTTACTCTTTTAACAAATATTTGGGTGTCAGCTATGGGCTAGAGCTCTGGTGTTGTAGTGAGGAAAAAGAACAGTCTGTGTCCTATGAAAGGAACACTTTATTTGGAGATACAGACAACTAACAGGGAAACAAATACACACATAATGTAATTTCAGGTACATAAATCCACAAGGAAAAAGAAAGCAAGATAAGATGGAGCCAATGGACGTAAGAGGGCTATTTCAGATGGTCTGCTGGGGGAATCTCAAAGGGTATATATTATATGTGGGCTGAAGGCTAAATGGAATGGAGTGAGATATGAGATCTAGGTGAATCCCAACAGGAAGTCAAATTGGCTCTACCTTCCAAACATACCCACCATCCAGAATCTTCTTACCACCTCTGTTGCTAACTCTCTGTACCAAGTCACCATTAATGCCTCATTGTGAGTTACCTTCCAACACCACACAGTCTATTCTCAACATCACAGCCTGGGGACATCTTTAAAACTCTAATTCATATAATGCCATTTTGGAGCTCAGAATCCTGAATGGCTCCCTATTTCATTCAATGTCAAATTCTAAGATCTTACCATGGGCTGCAAAGCCTGACATGAACTGTGTTTGTTTCCTGTGGATCTGTGAACAAGGATGAGTTCACTGCATGATATAGAGATAAGCTCCTTACTGTTGTCATCTTAACCCCCAGAGGAACAGAGAGCTATTGCTCCATTTCCCATTGTCTGGGCCTATTGCCTCTTGACAGATTCAAGAATGTTGGAAACAGTGGAGACCATATGAAGAGCTCAGAACAAGAGGGATGCCTACCTCCCAATCTCCTTCCTGGAAAATGATGAATTTAGTAAATGTCAAAGGGTCAAGCCTAGTGTATAAGTCAGGTAACCCCCAGTGTTAATATTTTAAAACAATAAAAGTTTATCTTGGGCTCATGTAAAGTTTAGGGATTGGGGGATATGTTCTTTATACTAGTGTTGACATCTGATGAGGCCCAGATGTCCTCTCCATCCACAATCTGAGGAAGGAAGAGGGAAAACATGGGATATGGCACAGAATATTTGGGGGACTTGGCCTGGAAATGACACATAAAACTTTCTACATTCCACTGGCCAGAGCTGAGTTCTGTGAGCCATTATAGTGAATTAATTGAAATTGAGGAAGCGGTTGTGAGAATTTTTGATTTACAGCCAAATTGGACAGAAGTGTGGGTACTCTGGGCACCCAACACTAGCATCTGAAGTCAGAGGCAGTGTTATGGAACTGAGCTTTAACCTCTGGTGTCTGCATGAATTCCAGGTAGTCAGTGTCAGAAGCGAATTACTTATAGGACATCCAATAGGTGTCTGTGGAGGATCAGAGAATTTCTTGGTGTAGAAAACCCACACATTTGTCTCAGAAGAGTTATGAGTAGAGAAAAAGTTTCCTTTTCAACCCCTTTGTTACTCTATTGGTACTTGTGTGCTAGTCATCCTATCCCACAGGATAACTGTGGCTTTAAACACTGCTTTCAGCTTGACAACTCCTTTTTGACAATATTTTTGTATTCAGTTCTGACCTCTCTCCTGGACCAGATTTGAATGTTGCATCCAGCTGCCTGTTGCACATCTCTGTTTGACTGCTGAACATGTAACTCAAAATTAATATTTGCAAAACTTGGCTTGTAATTTCTTCCATAGATGCTTCTCGCTCAAATTTCCTCATCTCAATAGGAAACAATTGCATCCTTCAAAGTCCTCAGGCCAAAATCGTTGACTTTGTCACTAAATCATCTTCTTGCTAACATATCCAATTCATCAGCAAATTCTGTTGGCTATATCATCAATGCAGCAATATTTCCAATGGATTTTCCTTCCTGTCACTAGTGTTTCCTTAAACTTGTTCACCATCCTCATTTGTCTAGACTTTTGCAATGGTCTGCTGATGAATTTCCTAGCTTCTGTTCTTGTTACTTGACATCTCACTCTCCATGCAGCTGCTATGCCTCTCTATAGAATTTTCTGAAAAAAGAAATCCATTTTCAGTAGTCTGTGGTTTTAGAAAGGCTTTTCCAGGGCTACCTCCACTCTCCTTTGAGGCTCCTGGGTCTCTGGTCTTTGTACAGGAGAGATACATACTGAGCCCTCATGCCCAGGTTTCTGCTACTTCTTCAAGCAACTATCTCAACACAACCAAATCTTTATTTAATAACCAAATTACTAAGATCACATTCTAGGGATGGTACACACCTTTGAGGAATCTGGGCACCTGGTGATATCAGTCTTCCATCAAAACCTTAAATATCCAGCATACAAAATAGTCCCTATTTTTAATTTCAGTACACAAGATAGTCCCTGTTGGTAGGATAGATCAGTCATACCTGATAAGGCAGGTTCATAATGAAGGAGTTAGGCTCTCCAGAGTGGGGACTGAGACCAAGACACAAAAGGAGTCCCATAATTCTAGTACAGGAGGCTCTGGTCTACCTAGAGCTTTCTAGTTTTGTTTTACTCTAAGGCTGAGATAGAACAAGTGATTCCCAATGTTGGGATATGTCCAATTAGGTTAAGAGGCAAACGAGAAGTCATACATGAGTCAAGTGAATCAGAACTCATTACTGGGGTCTTAGAAGCAGGACTTATGTAAAAAGAAAGGAAAAGAAAAAGGCATGTCAGTAATTCCATAGGACATGGGAGACCCAGTAGTCAATAGATGGGATCTCAGACACAGGGAGGAAAAAGGAGTAAGACAGGAATTCAGCTGAACAAGAAAGAAATGGGTGCATGTGTGTCCAAGCAATAGCAAGTGACAGATCAGAATGGTGTCAACATCCAGAATGACTTGATAGTGAAATCCTTAAATGGTTTAATACTACACCCAGTAAGTTTTCAGGGTATAGGTAGAGGGGACAAGGGCTTGCAGCTGCCCGCTTCCCTGTTTCACAGGTCAGTCTTATGCAACCTGGAGGACAGGAGCCAAGAAAAAAATATCTTTCATTCTTTTGCTTTGTGTCAGGTCTGGTGTTTAGTGCTGCACAAGCATTTTCTCATCGATTCTTTTAACAGCCTGTTAGGGAGGAATTATTATCTCTATTTTAAAGGTGGGGAAATTGAGATTCAGTGACATCAGCGAAATCATTCAGAGCCACATGCAGCCAGCGAGGTGTAGATTCAGGGTTAACACCTCATGTTTCTGCTTCCGTAGCCCATGCACTCCATTCTCAGCCACAAGTCCTCGGGCTAGAGGAGCAATCTGTATCTGAGTGATCGGACAGGGAGCAGTTTGAGGACAGGGCCAGCTGCTTCCTTCTGTGTGTCACTAGCATCTGGCCTAGTATCCTGCAGATGATCAGTAAAAATGCATCAAACTACACTGGACTGATGTCAGGTTGTCTTGCAAATAATTAAGAAAACACACATGAGAGTAATTTGACCTAATACCTTGAGAATGGGTAATAAAGCTTGGTGTGTCCATTTTTATCAGTTAATTCTTAATTTATGAACACGACTTCTTCTACTCTCCTGCATCTTACACATTATACATCTCACAAGAAGCCACTTAATATAACTTCACTGAACAGGCTTATTTTCTGTTCTTGGAAAAATCACTGGCCTTGTTTTCATTGTAACTAATTGTTTCCCTGAGCATCAAAGTCCATTGTCATGGTGACTATACTACAGACACATGCTCCTGCTGCCAGGTTCTGTGTCTTTAAAGGTACAGGAAGAGTTGGGGACAGACTGTGGTTGGATATGGGAAAGGTCTATTGTTACATGAAACAGAGTTCATTGGGGGCAGAGCCTACGTACATACAAAGTCTGCATTTAATGTCTGTGATCATCCACAAGGCATTCCTCCCTGATCTAAGAGGAAAAATAGGAGTTGCCTAATAGAATCCCAGGATTAAGGAGGATGCTTCTTGTTGTGCAAAAGCATACAAGTGACCCCTAAAAAACACAGGGTCTGAGTCGCAGCTCCAGGGCAAATGGAACTGACACAAGCTATTCATTGCCTCAAGCCCAGGGGGACTGTGGAGACCCTTGCTCTGTGTCCTCAGTGAGAAGCTCATGAGCTCTGATTTCTGCTTGGGGCATTGAAGATAGCCAGACATTTCACCAGTGTCCAGGTTCCCGGGACTTCTATGCTGCTCTTTGGGATGGGGAAAGTGAAGGGGGCCTTCATGCCAATGCCCCATGGCAGTGGCTGTGGAAGACAGTTATCTTTCTTATCCAGAGGCATTTAGGAGAACCTTGCTTTTTCTCCTGCAGGGCTTAACAGTGTTTTCTCCTAATCCACAGATTCTCCTTTATCCAAAGAGCAAGACCTCTTTTTCCGAAAGCCAAGCTTCTGTAATTGTGGTGCTCAAGCCCCTCTATGTTGGTCCCTGGGTCAACAGTATTAGCATCATGTGGAAACTTGTTAGAAATGCTTATTCTCAGCCCCCACACCAGATCTACTGAATCAGAAAACCTAGGGATGAGGCCCAATAATCTTCACTTTAACAAGCTCTCCAGGTAATTCTGAGTCACATTAAAATTTGAGAGCCACTGTTTTAAGCCCTGAAAGAAGCTCGTTTTGATGTTAGAGGACTTCACAATAAATATGGAGACTGGCATTGAATTTTTGCATCAAAATCTCTCGTTACCCATCCTTACCACCCAGCATGGTCAAATCCAATGTTCAAACTGCCTTCAGCCCTCCAGAGTTTGCAAACTGAGCCTTTGCCCTTGATGCTCCATCATCTTTGTGTTTCTTTGAGAAGAATATTATCCTGGTATGTGAACTCTGATGCCTTTTCACTGTACTGATAGGTCTGTGATAGAGCAAAGATAAGGAATTAGTCTTGCAGGATGTAAGGAATTAGTCTACTCATGGGGGCAGGAGTCAAGGTAGCCAAGAAAGGTGAGGAGGGGAAATGGTCTAGCATGTGTCAGAATGAATTCCCTTGCTTGAGGACAAATGCACATTCTGGATTAGTGTGAGGCTGGTTCTGAAGAAGGTAGCTGCACCCACCTAGGATGGGTGAAGTAATGTTGCCAAGTGCTGGGGGTGTCTAAGTTCCTGGAGCAGAGTGACCGATGCCAGAGAAGCATGGTGAGGACCATTCCTAACAATGGATCCTCAGGAAGGGCAACAAGGAATCTGCACAGAGGTGGCTGTCGCAGGAAGGTAGAGGTGATAGCTGCAGAGGTGCAAGTGATGGGGAAGGTGTCTACACAGAGCACAAACGCCTCGGAGCAGGTAGGGCAAAGCTTGCCCTGGCTGACTGCTGAAGGCTGTATCAAGGAACATTCACAAAGCCCCTTGCTTCTTGGTAAGTGTTCTGTTGGAGGTGGGAGTGTGGCATAAGGGTGGTCAGGGGGTGCCCTCTCTGTGGAGGGAAGGAAGAAGGTACCAGGATTCTAGCAGGGAAGGGTGAGCACTTCAGCAGACCAAACAGATGTGTCAGTGTGAGGTGAGGAAGAGAAATTATTCATCCCATAAACAGAAACCTCAAACTCACTAGGTGTCAAGTAACATGTCTTTCCAGGACCCAGGAACTATGAGTTACATTTCTATTTGCTCTTCATAGTTCTAATATGCCATTCTCTTTTTCCCACTCTCTCCTAATTCATGGGTTAGGGCTTGTTAGTGTCTGTAGATTGCTGTAATATGAGGTACCTCATGACAAGCTGAGGTTTCCGTAGAAACAAATAGAGATCTTGCTGTCTTTCTGGCAATTTATCAGGAATGGCAGTATGTTCTTCTGGGGAAGATATTTACACTCCTTGCAGGAAAATCATGAACAAAACATGATCCTAGGACAGAGCTGTTCTGTTTTATTTTCCTGTTTTTTTTTCCTTTTTCACTTCTGCACTGTGTCTGGCTCCTCCAACCCACCTCTAAATGTTTCCTGAGCACCTCTACCTGAGAACTGATGGACTCCAGCTCTTCTCCATCCAATTCTGTTGCCATTTAGCCTCCTTCGGACACAGTCCAGAGGGTGTCAGAGAAGGGAAAGTAAGGAGAAGTGGGAAGAAAATGGAATTTCTGAGGGTATTCATTGCCACAGATTGATAGAGTTGGGGGCAGTGGGCTTGGATAAGGCTGTTGATAGCACTTCTGAAGATTTTGGTAGTTTGGGGTCAAGTTGTAATGTTACAAAACCTTGGAGAAGTTTGAATTTTGATCAAAATATCTAGGCAGTGACTATGATTATCATCTGAAAATAACTGGGTTTCAGAAATGAGGGGAAGATCAAAAGGCAATCATCAAAATTCCATAATGACCATGTCAGAGGGACTTAAAGAGGAGATATTCGATTAGACTTGGTATCAGTAGTATAAGCATATGTTAATAGGAACAAGTCTGAAGTCGGCAGATATTCTAAACTGCTTTGGCCTTTCTGCTCAGCCCCTTTGTCCCTGTGGCTGGTCTTTGAACAGCCCACATTTTGTTATCTCTGGATGGTGCCACGTGGTGATAATCCACAGCCTCTTTTATTTTACAGCACACCTACACTTCCTATTTGTGGTACAAGCAGAGCTGGATGGTTAGGGCTGGGATTCTTTCCCATTCCTGAATTTAATGTGTAGGGTTTAGTAAGTTTACTGTTCATTTACATCTTTAATGTGTAGCTGCTGGTTGTGTGCAGGACATATCTGGACCTTAGCAGGCATACTCAAGACGCATCAGGAATACAGCTATGGATTTTTTTTTTTTAACAACTGACAGGTGACCTTTTGTAGGTTTCAAGGAGCCCCCAGTAGGTTATCATCATTTCCTAATACCCTCTCCCACCCCCTCCAGGACCTGTGTCTCTCAGTCAGTGGTCATCTTGGCTCACTCCATCCATCTCATCTATCAGTGACAGTGCTCCATATTGTGAGATGTGTATCATTTTGGGGATGTGAGGAGGTAAGCTAGGAAGAGATTTTAAAAGACAGTACAACATAGAGACACAACTTAACTATCATAATTTGTGAAAATGCTGTTTTGCATCTAGATTGAGGTGTTAAATTGCCTACAGCTGCAGTTCCAGAGGCTATCACATGATCAATTAAACTGCCCAAGAATGTGGGAAACAAACAGTTCTTTGTCCTACTTCCATTATCTTAGTGACCCCTGGAGCCACCACTAGTGCAAAGAGTGCATAATATTGGTGACACAGTAAAAAGTGATATTTAAGAGAGAAGGGATAACTTTATTTGCACATCATGTTCCAAGAGAAGGTAGGGGGTGGTTGCTTTGACATTGGGCTACAGGTTCTTCGACAGGCTTCCCATAGGGGAGGTCATACGTTCCATGCCTGGAATGTGGATGGGCTTCGGACTGCTTCCACCAAGACAGTATGGCAGAAGGCATTCTGTGTACATCTGAGGCTAGGTCATGAAGGACATGAGACCTCTGCTTCATTTTCTGGAACATTCAGTCCTAGTGCCCTAAGCCATCATGAAGTAGTTCCAACTACCCTTAGGCTGCTGTGATGGAAAGGTCATATGGAGGTGCTCTGTTTGAGCCAACTTTCCAGACCTTTATGAGTGAAGAAGTCTCCAGATGACGCCAGCCCAGACCAATGTACCCAAGAACCAAATTTATCCATTTAAGTCTTCCCTGTTGGGACCCCAGACATTTGTGGAGCAGACACAAACCATTCCTGCTCTGCCTGATCCAACTCTCTGACCCACAGAACCTGAAAGCACAGCAAAATGGTGGTTGTATTAGGCCACTAAATTTTAGAGTGGGTTGTGCAGTAGTAGATGATCAGAACAATGATTAAGCTGGAATATGAACACCATCAATAGCTATACACTGTGCAATTCTTGTTCTGCATTTTGGGAGAAAAAGGCAAAGCAAGGTATTTCTAGTCACTTGCAGCAGGGTAGAGTAAATAAATGCTTTAATCATAAGTAATCATGCCCTCATTGAGAGGTAGCCATGTGTCACTTAGTGGGAGTATCCCCAGGGAATTACCAGTTAAAGAACTAGTCAACAGGACAGGAATTGGCCAACTGGCCTGTCCCCAGCAGAGCCATGTACCTGTTAACATTTCTGGCTTCATTGGAGATCATCAAGCTGTCCAAATGCGCTTTGGCAAGGATAGTTGGTGTATTAGTGTCCATCAGGGAAAAATAAAAGAAACACCTTTTATAAGGGAGGTTTAAATTGGTTATGTATGTTATAACAGTTGTCTATAATCATAAAGTTCTGTATAATATGCTCTTCTACTAATATTTGGTGGCTAAATACAAAGGTATATATTTATATTACAAGTCTAAGTGGGGGACACAGAGAAAAGCAGTGAGGACACCAGAATTGTACTAGTGGCTTGGAGAGGGGCACCTGCAGGGCTGGTACTTGAGCTGTTTGGAGGGGAGCTGTTTGCTGTTGATGTTCAGGTATACAGGGAGGTGACACCCTGCTCGGCTGCTCCGACCACTCAGAGAGAGCAATGCAGTGGCTGATGGCACCACTGATAGTGGCTGGAGCCGGGAGTGTCAAAAGATGTGGGAGGCTGGAGCCAGAGCTGTCTGCTCCTGTTGCCAGAACTGAAGGCAGGAAGCAACCCTTCTCCCCTCCACCTTGCTACTATCGCCTGTCACTGATTACCATTGGCCCAAGACAACAGGAGGTTGGCAAAGGGTTCTGGGAAATGTAGTTTGCAGGCTCCCAGCTCCAGATTCACAGAAGGAATGAAGGATGGTCTTAGAGATGAGAAAGGGTGGGTACCTAACTGACACAGGTGGAAATCTTAATCCCTGAAATTGTCAAGAAAATACTGTCTAAAAGGCTTCCACATATCACAATAACTTTGGACTCTTATTTTTGGTTGAAAATTAAAAGAATCAGATTCTAAATTAAGCAAAAAGTAAAATTTTAGCTCTTACAAGTGAAGAGTCCAAAAATAGGGCTTTATGACAAAGGACCAAAAGGATCTCTCACCTACTCTGCTTTTCTTTGCTTTTACATTCTTTGGCAGCATCTTCAAATATCATAGCAAGATTTCTCCCAGCAATTGTAGTCCAGCAACCTTACAGCTAAAAGAATAATGGAAATAAGGATTATTCCTCTCCTTTCCACTTAGTTAACTCAACATCCAAAACTCATCATCACTATTTTTTGTGGGGTCCATAGGTTTACTGGGGGACTCCAAGCACACACACTCACTGCATCACAAGATGACAGTGCGGTGACTGGAAGCCACAAGGTGACCTCCACCCACAGTTGGGGCCCAGAGGCAGTGGGGTGTAGTCTCCTCCTCTGTAGCCCAGACCCAGCTGGGTCCTTTCCTCCTGGGCAGCTGAGGGAAGGGGCTGCTGGGCTGGGCCCCAGGCCTGGGAAGGGGAAGCAAGCAGGAGTGCCTAGAGAGAGGCCATGGGACCAGGAGGGGCTTGCCGCTCTCACTGCGGGGAATGCAGCATAGCAGCTGTTTCCTCACCTTCATCTGGCTGGTTTCTTGGATCTTTTGGCCAGGAACATCTCACCCATGACCATGTAACCCTTATAGAAGTCGAACACTAGTTCCAGTTCACAAACTGGAAATACTCAGTCAGGACCTCCACTAAGTTGTGCATGGCCTCCAACCAAGCCAGGTTGCTGTCTCTGATGCCCATGCAGATGCACAGACAGGTTGGCTTTGATTGGTTCTCATGTCACGGTCAGATGTTCACCCACAAAATCTGGCTTGGGTTCAGGGAATGGCAATAATGTTGCCTTGGACTCAGTATTCAAGTATGTTTTGCTTTGCTTTCCCTCCAAAGAATCAAGGAAATGGGGCAAAAAACAAACACACAAATGAGATGAGGATTCAAAGGTGTGGATGAAGTTCCTCAGTGACTTCCTTGTTTTCCTCATAGGCAGGCCCAACATCTTAACTCCTATGGAGGAGATGTTCACTAGTTCGGAGGACCATAGGTCTTTTACTCACTTAGCTATTTCAACACCCAGAAACAACTTCTACTATGACCCAAGGCAATAATTTTGTTATTCAGCGAGCAATGGTCCAAATGTAATCTGCGGACCTTCAAAATCATGCCTCAGTAACACATTAGCAGCATCCTCTTTCCTGCACTAAATGGCAGAGACTAGGGAGTTTCTATTTATATATACTTAGGGTCTTTCCATGATCATGTTGGGCCATGGTTTGCCATACCACCACCACCTCTGGCTCTGATACCCTCATTATATGGATGCCCGTGCTCATCCATGGACCTGAAGTGAGATCAGCCCAAACTTTAAATATTAAGGCAAGAGGAAATGTGATTTTTATAAAGGAAATTACTAGGTACTTTTTTCAGAAGAGACTAGGAGAACAAGCTATGTATGTCTGCTAGAATGGTTTCCTCTTATTCTGTACACAGGAGACCCAAAGCCTTAGTCCCTACCTGTCCTCAACAAGTTGGGTTCTGGAAAAGGGCAGGCCATCAATATTCTCATCAATTCTGGCTGCTCTTCCCCAACACTAGGCATAGTCTAGCCTTTTCAGCTGCCATATATTCGTTGAGGATCATTGTCAGCACACCCCTGAATGCTATGCTTAATCTCCGGCTATTGTTGCTCTGCACTTGGTGGCGGTACACTCTTCTCCAGGATATACAAACTTAGCCATGCTATTCTGACTGTAAGGAAGCTTTTTTCTAGCTTGGTTTCCTTTCAGGCAGGGTTCTGAGTTCTTTCCAGCTTATGTGTTTTCCAAGATGCAATCCATTCTGTTTCTCTGCAGTTGGGAGTTCCCTGTAGCCAAGAATTACTTTTTGTTAAAATTGTCCTTTCCAAATGGTTTTTCTACAATCACTGTAATGAACAGACAGATGGGTGTCTGACCTTCAGAAGATATAATGAAGATTTATTTTCTAAATTGTAAGGACAAGCCAAGGTTATCATACAAAAAAAAAAAACCTAACACACTGCAAATTGCACTCAATTCAACCAAAAATGTCAGTTTCATTGGCTATAACTTTTCCCTCTGAATCATGTTGATAATATAGGTAAGCTTGAACATCTGACCTTATATCATTCTGTTGATTGTCTTGCTGATAAACACTAATTTTTGAGAAGGCCAGAACTTTCATCAATTCCATAAATCTTATCATAGCAGGATAACATCTTAAAAATGCTAACTCAAAATGGGTAATTGTTCTATTATTTGATTACCCTGTGTCCTTCTGAAAGGAATGATCTTGGTACCTTGTTTGGACAACCAGAAGCTAAACACCCACCCATACAAGATCGTCAATGCACACTGACTGTGCTCCAGTCCAGTGCATACCTGACCGTAGACAATGAGCTTCTGGGAACAGAAATGTTACTGAGAGAGATCCATACTAAGATAAGCAAATGATTCTACTGTAATAAATCCCCAATTTTCTAGAATCCAGCACAAACTGTTACCCTCCTGATCACCAACCACTGACATGCTTGACTTCCTGAAGAGCTTTTTTCTCTTATTCATATCACAGCTTTTTCCCCGATCCTCTGCTAAAGGGTTGTTGCTCAGAAATTTCCTCAAAGGTTGAATCCAGCTGTATTTCTATAGATTTCTCCTCTCCCTCTGTCTTGCTCTCTCTTTAAACAGTAAGGGCAAATATAATGCAAATTAATGCCACAAAGTAATTGGCCTTTCTCCATGTGAAATCTACACAGAAGCTGCAGAGCCACTGCTCAGGGGCCAACAATTCACACTGAATGCCTTGGTGGATGAATTGGCTCTATACCCAGAGTGAACAGTGCAAGCAAACCATAAAAAAATTAAATGTACTAAACCACCAACTGACATTATGGAAATAAGATGCTGGCTGGCCAAAAACCACAGTGTATCAATTAGCAGGATCTTAGTGTTTGGCAGAGAGAACTCTTGGTTTTGGAAGCAGAGTGCTACATGTTTAATGCAGTAATATAATATTTTTCCTGTATTCAAAGAAGGCAAACACCTGCAGTATGTACTGGGAAAGCTCTGATTACTCTGTTAAAATTTGCATCAACTCAGTTCGAAGCTTCCATCCATCAAGTTTGGACCACACAATGACTGCTATAATCACCTAATGGATTAGTCCCTTTACTTTTCTTTCCACAACTCTGTAGAAATTTCAAGGATATAATGTTTTTTGCTATCTTATGGAAGGGAAAATTATAGGAAATCTTAATTGCCTGACAGTTTCAAATGAGACTTCATAGGATGGTTGAACCTTGGTGGGGGTCTGTTGGACAGAGGAGAGATGTAGGCAAAAGCTATTGAATCTGTCATTTTTTCCCAGAGTTGAGAGGTTCATAGAAGAAAGTTTACAATAGCCAAATTCATAGGGGCCTGACCTGTAGAACACAGGAGAAAACATGTGGCTGGATCAGATGGACAAGGATCAAAAGCTTGCATTGCCATTTGTTAGGTTGTTGACTTTGGGAAGGTCTCTTATCCTTTCTGAATATCAGTTACCTCTTTTGGAAAATTGGGAGATTACCTACATAATAAAACTATTCAGAAATGAGGAATGATAGTTTTAAGTACCTAGCCTCCTGCTTGGCATACAGTAGGTGCCACTAAACAGTGTTAGTAACTTAGTAAACTTGAAGGGACAGCAGTGGCCGGTTGTCTGCTCAGGCAGGTAAAATTACACCCTAGGAAGGTGTTTTGTGTCCAGACATTTGGGATGAAGATTTCTTCGAAGAGAGGTGGGTTTTTGTTTGTGTTTCCTTGACCACTTGGGAAACAGGCACATCTCTTCATTCTCTGTGGCTTTTGGAAAATTACTGAATCTTCTTGAGCTCCTCTGTAATAGAATGGAGGAAACACTCCTAGTTTCTCTTATTGCTGTTAAGATTAAATGAAATGTATAAAACATTTCACATAGTACCTGGACCTTTGTAGAATAAATGTGATAATTAATAAATGAATACTGTCTCCCTTCTCTTCCTGAACTTTACTGATACTTACTCCAAACTCTGAGGAAGACCATATGCAGGCTCCACAGCTGCAGGCCATAGACTCTTCTTCCCCAAGTAAATGGGCCACTGTCCTTGCACAGACCTGCCCATTTGCCCTTATTAGTATGTTTCGGGAAGGAGAAAAAGATTGAAGGTAAAGTTAAGGATGTTTTACCACTGCATTGGGATTATTAGTTGATGATAATTTCCTTGACTTGGCTTTGATAAGAGTCTAAGACTTTTATTTATTTTTTTAGTCCATGGAGATATTCTACCTCCTTAAGGGTCAGAAATGGAGAAGATGGGAGAACAGATTGTAAAAGTAAAAAGTTAATTTATTGAATTCAACATAAACTTTGGTATCTCAGTTACCTACATTCCAGTCAGTGCCTACAAATTTGCAGACCACCTTAGATCTCCCTCTTGTACTGGTTTTTCCTTTCTATCTCTACTGTAACAAATTGCCCCAGTTTAGCTGCCTATGACACCCCAGCCTAGTAGCTTGGGGTTCTGTAAGTGGGGTCTCAATGAGCTAAAATAAAGGTGTCAGCAGGGTTGAGTGAGCCTGGAGCCTTTAGGGAAACATCCATTTCTTTACTCACTTGGGTTATTGGCAGAATTCAGAACTTTGCTGCCACAGGACCCAGGCCCTGTTTTCTTGCTAACTGTAAACTATGGGCCATCCTTAGCTGCCAGAGGCTACTGCATCCTTTGTCTTGTGGCCTGCTTACTCCTCCTCAAAAGTCAGCACATCCTTCTCACAATTCAACTCTGACTCCCTCTCCTTCTTCCTTCCTCTTCTGCTGTTAAGGAAGGACTCATGAGATTCTATTTAGCCCACCCACACAACCCAGGATAATATTCCCATTGCAAGGTCCTTAACCTAATCACAACAACAAAGTCCCATCTGTCATGTAAGGTGACATGATCATAGGTTCCAGGGATTAGGACATGAATGGCTTTGGGGATCACGATTCTACTAACCATATCTCTGAACAGACCTGGACAGTTAGAGTAAACAGAAAATAATACTGAGATATATTGTTTTCACTACAAGTGATTTGAATGTTCCTGGGGAAAAAAAACGCAATAAATCAAACTGTAGCATGTTAACAGATTAAGGTTATTTAAAAGAAATTAAAAAAAAGACTTTCTGGTAGGCAGATACAGGTCCTGCTAACTACTGCTTAAATTGTTCTTTAAGGAATTTTTGACAGATGGGGAAATTACAACCTACACAACCTTAATTAATTTTAAGGTTAACTCAATTCTCTCAGATTGCCCGAGTTTCCATCCTTTACTAACAGCTCTGGGTTTGGTTGCTTTCCCAAGAAAATTGAGGCAAAACTGAGAGAATGGCTGTATATGAGTGTGTGTGGTTCATTCATGCTCTGCTCTTTGGCTAAATTCATAAAGACAGAGAAAGATGGAATGGATTGTGCTAACCTGGAAACCAACACTGAGCACAGGGGAAAATGTTGTGGATAAAATGAGAGTTCCTGTGGCCAGGATTTTCACCTGGCCATGGTCGACTAGCTCACTGCACACCTATGGGCAATACATGGCTGTTGACTCTATAAAAAGAGCTCTGCCCAGTGCTCTGGGCATGACACAGTGGCATGGGAGCAAGGCTGCAGGAGAGCAGAGCAGAGGCTGGAGTGGTGGCAGCGCTGAGACAGAGGCCCAGAGGAGGGCTGTGCAGGTCAACTGTGCAGAGAGGCTCGCGGGACAGCTGTGTAGACAGAGGGGCCCAGAGGCAGAGACCGGCTTGCTGCATGCAGACTCGCTCTGAGTGAATGGGATTTTAGTGACGGACCTGCCACCTGGAAATAAAGTTGGGTATAACCCTTTCACTCCAAGAATGTTTTACTGTCAATTGCTTTGGTCACACTGAATCCATAGCGAACTTGCCTGGGGCTGAAACCTATTGGCAATACAATATCATGGAGTCATGGAGTCGTAATAAGAAAGAATAATATGGGACCACAGGTTAAGTAGTGAGAACCCCATATCCACACACTTTTCTATGGGCATTTTGTTAGGTCAAAGTGGGCTTAAGAAAAGTATGTATGACCTGTGCTAGGAGGCTAAAAGAGTCAGGCAGACTAGGAGACGGGGCATGGAGGGAGTGTTTCTCAAAGCTCACTGCTCTTTAGGAGCTTTATGAAAAAGCATAGCTGGGTCCCTACTGCAGGGATTTGATTCAATTGGTTTGGTTCTTTGTTTTTTACAGCTCCCCAGGTGATTCTAATATTCAGTCAGGTCTGGGAACCATTGCATCAGATTAACTTCCATAACTCTGTGATGGTTACAAAATCCATGTGACCAGGCATCAAAACAGGGGGATCTCAAGGGCAGGGACACAGCAGCAGTGGTGACTGAGGCTGGATTCCAAGGTACAGCTGTCTCTAGGTGGGAACCTTCTCTACTCCTGCACCCCTACTGTCTCACCTGTCCAATCAAGTGGAGACTGGGTTTCCTGACTCTGGCCAAAGGGTCAAAATTGATTTCTACTGACAAGGAGCCTGGGTACTGGAGCTCCACTCATTCACGTCCAGAGAAAAACTTCTCTTCCCATTGCAATTCCAACTCTCTGGGCAGATCATTATGGGACTAAACATGAAGGCGCAGGCTAACTTTAAATGCTGTGGTGATGATCTCCCAAGCTCCCTGCTTCTTTCTGTCTCAGGTATTTCCAGTGGGAAGTCATTCCAGTCAAGAGCCATGCATCTCTCCTGTATCTGAGGCCCTTTTATGCCTGCTGCTTGCTACCAGATTCCTCTATTGGTGCCATTCGTTCTTGTCCTGGTTGTAGGGCTAAGCACCACCCATAGATTTGGAGAGAGTTTGGTTTCTGTATCATGACTTACTAATATGGTCCTTACTGGTGTTGCATGATCTTCCCCAGGACTGCTGGTGGGACAGAGCCATAGACCTTTGTGAGGGTCTCAACTCTCTTGCTTATTTTTCTTATTTCTGGTTGTTTTTAACCTTTCTTCCTCATCACCCATAACACTTGGGGTTAAGACAAGACCTGCATATGACATGCCACTGTATCCAACATGCACTTTCAGCCATCATGCCTGGACCAAATGGAGCATATCTACTCCTACACCTTTTCTTCTGTAGGCTACCCAATGTCATACCCCTTGGTTTTCCCAAAGCACCCACATCCCATAACAGGTCAGACAAATTCCAATCTGCAAGGAGTCAGGAGAGGGTCTGCTAGAGGTGCATGCACACTGGGAGATGGGGCTATGACAGATAATAAAGTTAATTCCTAGGAGCTGACTCTGACAAAAGGTAGGTGACAGTGAATCCTGGGAATTAGAACACTTCCATGTAATTCATTATCTTCTGAGTATCTCTCACATGACATTCAACAGTAGCAAACTTTGTGAACTAGAGAGGGCAAATTGGTTGACTGATTGGATTGCATCTGGATGGGGAGTGAGTCTCTGAATCCCCATCTTAACTCTACAGTTAGGATGAGGTTGAGGTGCCCATGTCAATATTTTTACCTGGTATTCCTTTTCTCTACTGAATGGATTCCTTTCTCCAACCCCCAGTGCCTTGTGCCATGAGGCAATGAAGACTACAGTTTCAGCAAGCTTTGATTCTAGTGTCTTAAATCGCAGCCCCTGTTTATTTACAACACTTCACTTACTGGTCCTGTCTTTCCCAGAATGCAGTGGCAATATCAGTTTCCTTCAGCTGCAATTCTGCTTTAATATATTCTTGGAATTTGCATTTTTTTTTTACCTCTGTGTTAAAAATACCTGTCTGGATGAAGGAAAATTGGATCAGTGTTCAGCCTATTTTACAGGGCACCATTTCTGTGGAAAGAATTGGTTTGTTCCCAGTTTTCTGGTTGAGCTCAAGGCTCTGAATCAAGCAACAAATGGTGGAGAAGGCGTTCGTTTTCTTCAGTTTTGAGGGTGGCCTCTCTTGCATAACATAAAAGTGGAGTTTTCCTTTGATGAAAACTTCATGGTATTTTCCCAAGTCAGCTGAACTGATGTCAAAATTAGAGTCCATTCTTTTCAGTCTGGCACTGGTCTTCATGGCTTCATTTATAAAATACATGGAAAACATGTATTTCCATGCTTTCCATGCATGCTTATCTGTATTTTAGGGAGAGGTTGGAAGAGGCTTCACTGGGAGCTGCTGCCAGCCATCATATTAAGATCAGAAGTCTTCAGGTCTGCTTATCATTTCTCCTTATTTCAAGCCACTTGGCTCAAATTTTTCTCACTCTTTTGGCTTCTGACTTTTGCCAGGTGGTGGGGATATAATTTTTGTGCTTTACGTGAACTGTGATTCCTGATGGTTAGATGCAACTCTGCTTAGGAAGGCAGTAATGGCAAAGAGTCAGTTTCTCTAAAAAATAGCACAAAACAAAGGATCTTTGGAGGTGGGGTTAGAAATGCCTATTTGGGTACAGTGGGCAGAAGGTGGAGATGAAAAACGACAGGGGGATGGTGGAGGGCGTGGGTGGAGAGAGGAGAAAAGGAGAGGACCTGCTGAGAGGTGAGGACGAGGAGGTGGAGCAGATTCAGTGAGGATGGGGAGGAGCTTCTCTTTCTGGGGACGGCCTGGAGGCCTGCAAGGTGACTCGGGTTGGAGAGGAAGAGGTGTGGGAAGGCCCGTGGGCTTTGGAAGAAAGTGACTATGAATGGAACTGGCCGTGCAGGAAGCTTCATATATTAGGACCTAATCAACATGCAGGCAATATGGGAAGAAAACCAGATAGCTTGAAAACTGAAAGGAAATTCTAATTAAGCTGATACTGATAAACTATGGTGAAAAATTGTTCTCTCTTTGCTTCTTGGCACAGCTCCCTGCTCAGAATTCTGAGGGTAAAGTAGCTGTCATGGAATGGCTCTGCTATTAGAGGTAGTTAAGGCAGGGGTGAGTAGCCATCTGGCCAACAAGTCCTAGGAATGTTGAGGGACTATCCCTCTGAGGCCCCTTTGTGAGGTGTTATAAATAAACTCACAGGACCTCAACCTCAGCACTCAGTCCCACCCAGGGACATTTGTGTTCTGGACATTCATTCTGATTTCTGTAGTTCATCTGGACCCTCAGACACTCTCACCTTCTGGAACAAATCACCTTCCCATCCCAGCTGGATATCCAGAAAAGATCAGAGAGACCCCGCCCTCGTGTAACACCTCTTTCTCTACCTGAAGATAGCCCAGTTGAAGACTTCTAGCTGGGGCCTGAGGCCAGTTCTCTATTCCTACGCATGGCCTGTGTAGCTGCCCAAATGGGCGACTTCATCCTTCAGAGCTGAGGAGCCACTCATCCGTGTGCTGAGGGAGATGGGTAACCCAAGCACCAGGTGCTGTGCCTGTTGAGGCCATCCTTTTCTTATGCTCTTTCCACACCTTTCCCCCCACCCCAGGCACCCTACCAATCTGTCATGTTTAAAACCCAGCAGACCACAGAAGAATCTGTACAGGATCTAATTCTGCCTCTGATTTTTAAATAAGAACAAGTCTGAAGAAAGACTCCAAGTCATATTTAACCCGAGTCCCTTACTAAATTAATTAAAGGCAGCTATAATTCATCATGCTCTCAATTAACAATTAATTATGTATGAGAAAATGCTTTATTGAGACCCAAAAATAACACAAATCATTTGTAGAATGGTGGTTTCCCCTCTTGCTGCAGGGAGGGGATTTATGGGCTACAAGAACTACTTTGCTCTGAAAAATACAAATCCATCTGGACCCACTATGAGAGTGGCTTCCTGAAGTTAGAAAGACTTGAAGTCTGGCACTTGGAGAATTTCATAGTTAGGCGTGCTCCAGAAGGAAGGTCCTACCTGGGCGATGTGTGTGGTGCCCGCAGAGACCTTAGAATGGAGGGTCCCTCTCAGTCTGGGCAAGTCTGGGCAAGTTCAGGGAATTAGAGGCAGTGAGAAGGTGAGAGGGAAGCAGACATGACAGGCTCCCCTGCTGCTTCATCAGTGTCCCGTCTCTGCTAGGAGCAGTCTGTGCACACACACAAACGTGACAGTCTCATGTTGCAAATCAGAACCATTCAACTTAGAGTTTCATGAATGGCCTTTGCGGGAAGATGAGGAGGCATTCCCAAGGTGGGTTGAGCAACATGGTGGGGATCCTGAGCACTGAGAGTTTCTCTTATCACTGGATATGTATTGTTTCCCTGAAATCTGTTACCCCTGTTCCCCTTTCTGGCAGAGTTCCTCTTTCCCAGCCTTGTAGGACTGACCCCAGCCTGGCTCCAGGTGTGATTCTGAGCACCCTGAGCCAAGCAATGCATTCCATGTTTGGGACCCTGTAATACATTGCAGGAAACCCAAAGAGAGCCAAGGAGCCTCACAGAACACTGGAGCATGGATTCTCTCTCCTCTGCCACACCTGGAGAGTAGTAGAGAATATTATTATCACTATTACTGCTGCTACTGTTACTATATTAGCACCACTAATACCACCACCACCAACATGTGTGGGACCCTTACTCCATGATGGCCACAGTTTTAAGTATTTTATGTGTATTTACTCATTTAATACTCACAACAACCCTATGGGGTAGACACCATAGTGTTCCTACTTCAAAGAAGAGGAAATGAAACCCAGAGCTTTTTTACCTTACTGAAGGTTGCAGTTAGTATATGGAAGGGCCAGGATTTAAATCTAGATGTAACCTTTGTTGTTATGCAACACTTGTAACTGCAGAAGATGTGAGGGTATGTCTGAAGCTAGGAGAGCCCATACGAGGACTCAAAGAGGAGCTGGGTCCAGAGGAAGCAGAGGGGTATCTTTTGAGTCTGGTATCATAGTCTCTCTGGAGCCAGGAACATCTGTCTGCCTTTTGAGTTATGTGAATCAACAAAATTCCTCTCTTGCTTAAGCCATTTCGGAATGAGTCTTCTCTTTCTTTCCAAAAAAGTAAACTAATGTGGACTTTGGTAGATAGAAACAGGAATTGAAGTGTTGACACAGATAGGGAATTGACAGAAGGATCATGGGAGAAAGCCTCTATGTCAGGCAGTGGACTAACACACCTTGCTGTGCAGTGATGGAATAGCAGGTTGAATTGTCACATGTTGGGTTTGAGGTTTAGACCACTCATCTTTCAAAGTTGCAACATTAGGGACCTTGGAAAAAATCAGGATACTGAATTTGGCCACTTCTTGCAGCCTTTAATAAGGCCTGTTCTGGCTGTCTAATGTATGTTGCAAACCACTCCAAAGCTTAATGGCTTAAAACACAGATTTATTATGATCTGTCATGGTTCTTCGGGTTGCCTGGGCTCAGCCTGGTGCTTCCGGCTTAGGCTCTGTCATGTTGCAGTCTGGGGGTCTGCAGTCTTCTTATAGCTCAGTGGGTTGGGCATTCAGACAGCTCACTCACAGGACTGGAAATCAATGTGCATTGCTTTCTGGGCGCCCCACTGGGCTGTGTTCCTGATAGCCTTTGTGTGATTTCTCCACGTGGCTTGAACTTCTCAAAGCATGGCAGTTTCAAGAGGTAATGTTCCAAACATTTGAAGAGGCTTATGGATAAGTTGAAAGACTGCTCATAATTCAGGTCCCAAAGGATTGCTTTCACTGCATTCTATAGGTAAGAGAAAACCAAATGGATAGCCCGGATCCTAGGAAGAGGACTTTATAAGGGCAAGAATACTTGGAGGTATGGCCTATTGATACACCAGTTTGGAGACCACAAGACCCTACAGAAAAGTGAGGCGCTTACTTTGGATCTGGCCTTGGGAGAAACAGAGGCCTCAGGTGGGAAAACCTAAGAGAGTGCCTAAAGCCTCTGATCCAAATCAACTGGGAGTGAAAAACCCTGCAAGCTTGCAGGGCTGATAAAGCTGGTCCCCGAGCTATAGGGAGATAACCTGGGAGATGCTGGGAGAAAGAATGCTATGAGGGTGCAGGATGGTGCAGATTGCCTCCTCTGTACCCCACAAAAATACAAATCCAGCCACCTTTTTCCCAGCTGTTTTCCATTCCACATCCTTTGCCTGGCACAGTAAAGATGTCCTATAACACTGCTTTGTAAGAATCAGATTTGAGGTTCCTCCCCTTTCTACGCCTTCTGCTTCAAGCTTGCTGAGGCCGAGAGTGAGATAGACCCTGAATACCATGGTGGAGAGGGATGGGAAAAGCCTCTACTTTGAATACTAGGAGGCCAGTCTCCCCAGGCCCATCTCACTTGAAAGACAAGGCTGGATCACATCTTTGGCTGAGGTTACTACTTCAAGGACTGGCTGGAAGCAAATAGACCAGGAGCCCACAGAGCCTTTAGAAAACTCTTTGGACACAGAAACCCAAGTTCCTCCAGACTTGGTCTCTGATTGCTCAAGTCCCAGCAAACATGGAGAGAGATTGTTACTTTTACTTGCATTTCCTTTTTTCCTCCAGTGGTTGAATATCTTAACATGCTTATTGATTGCTTGCATTTTCTCTTCTGTCGATTTCCTCATTGTATCCAGATTTCTGTGTCATGGGACAATTGTCTTTCTGTTGTAAATCTGGAGAAATTTTTTCACAGGTACTACCTTCATCATATCTCTGTGTTATAAAAATGTTCCCAATCTATCCTTTATCTATTGATTGTAATAATCATAATTTTCTATTAAATATATAGTCACTAAGTGTATCTTTTTTAAACAATAACTTTTGGATCCTTAGCTTTGTTTTAAAGGCATCCTTAATAATATCTCCATGCCACCATCCATTGATCAGTCTGGGAACTTCTAAAGGGATTTTTCATTTACTTGGGATCCTTAGAATCTAGTTCCACTTAAGGTCCAAAGTTGCTGGTCAGTAAATACTAGTGGAAATTTTTAAAAAAAGAAAAAAAGAAAGGACAGAAAGACAAAGGATATTGCTTTGAGCCAAATCAGTGTTGTAACTGGGATTCAATTGTTTTTTTGATTGTGCCTAGGCTTTTGGTGGAAGCTGGAGTCAAAGGGAGAATCCCGAAGGGCAGGTATGACTTGGAGACAGCAAGTGTCATTGTGTGTTATAACTATAGCTTAGCTTGGCAAGATACAGAGAGTGACTACTCTGGGCTAATGAGAAGGGTATGAGCTGAGAGGATCCTGGTGTTTGACTACTTCTCTCCTGGTCCCAATCACTGCTCTTCCTCTAATTCTGCATTCCACCCCATTCTCCTCTTTCCTTGCCTCTTCCTCCTTGTCTCATCTCTTGTTCTTCCTACTTCTTCTATTTCCTTCCTTGAGTTGAGGCCTTGAGCACTAGATTCAGGGAAGATCTGATCATCAGGCCAGCCTTGGGACTGACGCAGAATAGAACCCAGCACCTGTTTCATCTCTCAAAGACCCTGGCCCCTCCTTCTGCAGGCAGCATTGTCTCTTTCTGTTGCACAATTCAGGGACAGTGAGGATATTGGATGTCACTCACATCCTATTCCTCTGAGGAAGGCATTCCCTTTTATGAAGAGTTGGAGCTTCCCTCCAAGAACAAAATTTAGATACCATCCATCTCCCTAAATCCCCCCTATCCTCATGCCCCCTACACACACACAATTGCATCCTGACTTTGATCTCAGGCACCTAGAAGACAGGGTTGAGTTCAGAGCAGTGATCTGGAGAGGAAATGAATTCTATTAAAGTTGCTGAGAGTATTTTCCTAAGGTAAGTAAAATTAGTAATTAACAGTACCATCAATTTTATAGATGATTTATTAGGATATTATTTATAGTGATTTCTCCATGTAGCTTGAGTTTCTCAAAGCATGGCAGCTGGGTTTCAAGAAGTAATATTCCAAGCATTTGAAGAGGCCTACGTGTAAGCTGATATGATACAGAACATTCACCTCATATTGCCCTTTTATAACCACACCCATCTTTCTCCCATTCCTACCTCCTCCTTAACTCATGGCCACAACTAATCTGTTTCCCATTTCTATAATTTGTCATTTCAAGATTGTTCTATAAGTAGAATCATGCAGTATGTAAACTTTGGATATTGTTTTTTTTTTCAGTTAGTATAATATCCTAGAGATTCATCCAAGTTCTTGTAGCAATAATTCATTCCTTTTCATGGCTGTATAGCACTCGATGGTGTGGATATACCACCATTTAACAGTTCACCATTTGAAAGGAATAGAGTTGTTTCTAGTTTTTAGCTGTAATGAATAAAACTCCATAAACATTGATGTGCAGGCTTTTGTGTGAATGTAATTTTTAATTTCTCTGGAATAAATGCTAAATTGATAGTCACAGTTTTAGTTTTTAGTTTTTTTTTTTAACTGCCAAACTGTATTTCTGAGTGTCTAACATTTTATGTTCTCACCATGAGTGGTCCAGTTTCCCATATTCTTGCTAGCATTTAGTAACTATTCTCAACTATTCTTTATTTTAGCCATTCTGATATTGTTCAGTAACATCTCATTTTTATTTTAACTTGCATTTCTCTAATGGCTAGTGATGTTGGACATCTTCTCGTGTGCTTTTTTGACTTCTTTGGATCACATTAATATATTTTAGCATTCCCTTTTTATTTAAAGTATTTATTCAAGTTATGTCTTTGAATATCATTTTTAGTGGTAACTCTAGGCATCACCTTATATATACATATCACAGTCTGCTAGTTTCATCACTTGCCAATTTGAGTGAAGTCTGGAAATTTTACCTCTTTTTTATATCTTTTTATTCTCCCTTCTTTATAGCACAATTGTCTTAACCATTTCATCTACTTACATTTAGAGCCACATAAGTATGTATAATAATTTTTGCTTCATCAAACATAATGTTTACCTGCATTTTTTGCTTACCATTTTTTTCTTTCTTGATCTTCTAATAATTCCTTCTTTATCACCTCCTCTCTGTTTAGAGAACTTCCTTTAGCCATTTTTGGGGGGTAGGTCTTCTGGTGATAAATTCTCTTGGTTTTCCTTCACTGTGAATGTCCTGATTTTCTCTTCATTCCAGAAAGATATTTTCAGTGGGTGTAGGATTCTGGATTCACCATTTTATTCCTTTCCTTCTGTACTTGAAAAATGTGCTACTTCCGTCTGGCCTCCATAGTGTCTTATGATAAATCTACTGTCATTTGAGTTGGTTTCCCCTGTAGGACAGATGTCATTTTCCCTGCTGTTTTGAAGATTTTTCTTTGTCTTTGGTTTTCAGAAGTTTGACTATCATGCTGTGGATTTTTGAGTTCATCCTATGTGGGTTTTCTTAGCTTCCTGCATCGATGGTTTTATGTCTTTTACCAAAACTAGGAATTTTTTTCAGCCATTAATTTATTCAGTATTTTTTCAGGCCTGCCCTCCTTTTTCCTTCAGGAAATAGTACAGTGTACCTATAGTCAAAGGAATGTTAGATCTTTTGCTTTACTCTCACAAATCCTTGAGGTTTTGCTCCTTTTTTTCGCAGTCTATTTTCTGTCTGTTGTTCAAACTGGGTGTCACTGATTATTTTCCTCATTCCCTCCATTCTTCTGTGAAGCCCATCCTTTGAGTTTTTAATTTCAGACACTGTATTTTTTGGTTCTAAAATTTTTACTTGGTGATTCTTCATATCTTCTATTGCTTTGCTGAGACTTTCTGTTTCCTTCATTTTTTGAAGGTAGTAATTGCTCACTGAAGTATTTTATGATAGCTCTTTTACAATCTTTGTCAGGTAATTCTACTACATTTGCCATCTTGGTTTTGATCACCTGTTTTCACCAAGCTTCAGATTTTCCTGGTTCTTGGCATAACAAGTGATTTTCAGTCAAAAGCCAGATGTTTTGGGTATTATGAGACTTTTAATCCTAGTTATGCCTTCTGTTTTAGTTGGGTTTGTTTGACACTACTGCAGCAGGGCAAGGGAATGCACAGTCTAGTTGCTGCCAGGTGGCATGAAAGTCCAAGTTATTTGCTCAGCCTCCATAACACCCAGGTCAGGTGAGGTGGGGCTCTGCATTACTACCCTATGAGACTAGGGGGTCCAGCTCCTTACCAGGCCTTGGATCATATCATCTTAGCTGGGAGGGGTAGGTGTGCCTCCTAAATGCTCCCTCCATGTCCTCCACTGACACCATAGGGTGGTGATTTCATTATCACCCAGCATTGGTGAAAATCCTAACTCTCCACTAGGCCTCTTTATTGCCAGATGGGGGTGGAAGTTTAGGCTTCCCGTAAGGCTTCCTTCCATTGCAATGACAGGTTGGGTTGGGGATCATTGCCACCAGCAGCAGTGAAAGTTCTGGCTTCCAACTCAGCTTTTTTCTGATAACCAGGATGGTGGTGGTGGTGGTGTGTGGGGGGGATTGGAGCACCTCCTTTACAGCCTGGAAATTATGGAAATCTAGGCTCTCTCCTCTGCCCTACCTTCCTTGGCATAGGTTAGGATGAAGCAACAGGTTTTTTTCCTACAGTATTTCGTGGGAGTAGAGCAGTTACTGTTTAATAGTTTTCCCTTTACTCATCTTCCTATTTCTTGTTCCTTTGGTGAGAAAAAGCAGGCTTTTGTTGGGGCTTTCTTTGTCTGTGCACATCGGAGTTTCTGGGTTGCTGACTCCTTCAACTACAAGTCCAGGGTATATGAAGCAAAAAGAAAATGTAGACACCATCACTGTGTAATAATTTGGATCCTGAGGTCCCTAATCCATCTGTTTTTTTTTTCTTCAACTTTCAGAGTCTCCTTGTGTTTGTCTCATATATAATGTCTGCAATGTTTAACTGTACTTAGCAAGAGTATTGGGGAAAGTATGCCAATACTGTCTTGCTTTGTGCACAGTGACTTTATAATTAACACTTTTGATATCTTCTAAGCAGGAGGGTCTTTCTCATTTGTTATCTTTGTAATATTGGACTTTTTTTTTATGTTTTCTCAATTATCATTTCATCTTGTTTCAAAAGATTAACAATCCCCAAATTGGAATTTCAATGGAATTTAGTGAGATAGAGATTTTATATTAATTATGGGAGAAATCATGATTTTATAATATCATCTCACATCCAAAAACATACAGTGTTCCATTTATTCCCATTTCATTTTATGTCCTTTAAGACTCAGTCATTTTTGTATCATAGGTGTAGTATTTTTTGATGTCTAATTTATTCCTGAAAAATCTATTTCATTAAGTTGCTACTGTGAATTATTTTTCCTCCATTTATGTCCAGGAAAGATGCTATTGATTTTGTATTTCTGTCTTGTATCCAGTCACCTTATCAAGTACCCTTATTCATTTCATTAGTTTTTTATTTACTAAAATTCTGTTGGATTTCTAGACATACAAATCACTTTAATCAGCAAAAATAATTGTATCATTTTCTCCTAATATTAAAATGATTTTATAAATAATAAAAGTAATTATATTGTTTTCTCCTAATTCTCATAGCAATGTTTCCAGCTTCATCAATGAAATGACCAAACAGAAACAACTGAAACAAAGGCCTATCAATATGGGAATGGTTGAATAAGTGTTGACTTGTCCACAAAATTGAATGCTCACTGACTGTGGAAATAAATAGAGTTGGAGAGATTTCAACTATGAAAGGTGAAGTGAGAAAAACAGAATGCAGTAATATTATCCTATTTTTCTAAAACAACAACTGTATGCAGTTGTATATATAATATATATGCATGTGGTTATCCAAATAGAGGGAAAGCTATGAAAAGGTATCAGTTGGGTTATATTGGCAGTGGCAGATGAGAAGAAAAGCAGAAATAAGCAAAAACAAAAAAAGGAAAGACTGCTTTAAGATGTTATTCACCTTAGAAACAGTGCACATGATACAATCTCATTCATGTTAAATTATGCAGGGCTGTGTAAT
This sequence comes from Manis javanica, assembly GCF_040802235.1. Lineage (NCBI taxonomy): Eukaryota > Metazoa > Chordata > Mammalia > Pholidota > Manidae > Manis > Manis javanica. The sequence goes on from NC_133162.1 coordinate 70,725,808, forward strand.
GAGATATGTGAAGAGATGGTCAAAGCAATATTAGTGGTGCTCATTATGTCAGGTGGGATTTCAGGAGATTTCATTTTCATTTTTACTTTTATGAATTATTCAAAATGTTTACTATAAGAATATATTATATGATTATAAAAACACAGGATGAATTTTTTTTAATGGCAGAAATTGAAACAAAACAAAACAAAATCAGGGTAAATCCTTCTCAAGTTTTAGCCAGGCCTTTTGCAGATCTGTGTTCTATTGGTTAATTATCTTAAATGGAGAACACCAGAAACTGGAAGACTAACAGAAAAACCAAAGAACTAATTACAGTATCCTGAATTGAAGGGAAAACTTTACAATATTCCTTGTGAGAAATAAGGGCTTATGCAGCCCCAGAAGTCTAGGAAATGGGAATTAATGGACAATTTCTCAGTACTTGAAGATGAATCATCTCTGCAAGTTTTCCTTCTTGAGGTCACTATGGGCAAGATTCAGAGTCTTAGGTGGGAAAATTCAACTGTCCAAATTTGGGTCACATGTTCAACACTTGGCCAGAGGAGGCTATGCTTCATTGTTTCAGTCCTGCCAAGATTAGATGAAATAGAGAAAGGGAATTATTTCCTAAAAGAGATTGGGGTGCATTGACCAAAAGAAGAGGGTAGCTCGTCTGGAAAAGTAAAAAAAGGAAACACCAGGTGTGCATGCACGGGCTCATGGAGGCCAAGGGTTCCACGAGAGCCTGGAGCCTCTGATGGAGGCTCAGTCTACATCCGAGTTTCTCTTCCTCCCCGTAGGCACTGGGACTCAACCTGCTTTCTTCTCTCCTATGTACATCCATAGGATGCCTTTTCCTTCAGGTCTCACAGACCCTGCCAATATTTGGCCTTCACATTTGTCTTGCCTGTTGGAATTGAGGTGTGCTTCTTTAATGGATGCAATGAAACAGTAATAAATCAAAGCCAAGTAAAGAGATGAAGATGCATTATCAACTGTCTCTGTAGAAGGGGTGAATGACCTGAGGAAAGTCAGGTTAAAAGACGTCCTTACTGTGAAGAATTAAACTTTCCCTGGACCACCATGGTTCCCCAGGGAAAATAAGACTATAATGATGGAAGAAAATACCCTAATTAGTCCACCCTGGCAGGGGGCTGTTCTCTATTGAGATGAGTGCCACCCATTCAGAAGAAGTCAAAGGGACTTTAAGAGAAGAAAATTTCCTTCTTCATATGAAGAAGCCTACCAACAGGAACCCCTCTTGGCCCCTGTCGTAGGCTCTCTGTCCTGAGGTTCCTTTGTGGGTGTGGTCCCAGAATACTGATGCTCAGAGGCTTAGAGCAACAATCATTTATTCTTTCTCTTTTGTGCAGGTCAGTGAGTGACTCTGCTTCTAGCCTCAGGTATACAGGTTCCTTGGGGGCATTGTGGCTGTTCTCTGGGCCTCAGGCAGAAGGGGCAGCAGCCACTGGAGGGAAACTTCTCATGGAAATGGCACAGGTGAGAGAGAAGGACAAGCCTACCCCTGCATCCCATCTGCTTACATCTCATTGGTCTAAGCAAATAATGTGCAGAATGCTCTCGTTCCCGTAGAGATTGTGCTCAGGGCCAGGGAGCGAATGGTTTTGAATAATTGAAATTGCTTCAGCTCCCACACAATCTTCCCTGAATTTGTTGGGGGGTAATCAGAGAGGTCATACCTAAGCAGATTTGTTTTGGAGTAACTTCTTTTTCAGTAGACTAACAAAGAACTGATTTAAAAAAAAATGTCAGAAGAGAAAAGGGGAAAGAAAGAAGGGAGAAATCTGGAACTACGTGTTAAATGTTAACTATATTATTTTGAGGTGGCACTACAATACCCAACTTGGATTTCTATATCATTTTCATCATTTTCTACAGTGGATATCTAATGTTTTCATAAACAGAAATCACACACACACACACACATACATACACATACACACACACACACATACATACACATACACACACACACACATGCACACATGAAAGAAAAATGTCTTCCAATGAGGCTTTTTTCTTCTCTGCTACTGGGAGCACAGAAGGGCACAGCATTGATGGAAGGGATGGGAAAGCATTTGGGTTTCTATCTCTGTAGCTTGTAAAGGGGAAAGTGAATGCTACAAAACGCTCATTTCTTCCATACTAGTTAAATTCTGCACTCAGGGAAGAGGCTAAAGATCACATTTTTATAAGGCATTGATTTTTTTTTTTTGGAGGGCAATAGATAGAAAACCTTTTAAGGAATTAATGTCCATTCTGAATTCTGTGAAAAGGGTGCTGATTTATTGGTTCAGGGATGAGGTTTTTCTTCTCCTATTCTCAGTTTCCTCATCTGCAAAATGAAGAGGGTGAATGCTGTGATCTTTAAGGTTCCTGCAAGATCTCACTTCCAGTAATTCTAATATGCTTCCTGCAGCTCATTTATTTACTATTTGAAAATGCTTGCTCCAATGTGAAAGGTCTAATTCCTTTGCCTTATTCTGACATTTTTATAGTAAGTAGCAAAGAAGCACATGCATTACAGTTCTTTTCTTACTGTTTTCCAGTTGTACAAATCTTAATGTATATTGCAGAAATTTAAAAATATAGGGAAAAAATGAAATAACCTACAATCCCATCACTATGAGCTTTAAACAATATATTTCTAGTTTTTTTTCAGTGCACATTATAATTATTTTTTTAATTATTGGTCTAATTTTTTTTTGTTTTATCCACTGTGATGTAGCCTCATGCAATTAAATTATCTTCTAAGCAGTTATATATAATGGCTAGATGAGATTTAATACCTTAAAAACTTTACTTATAACACTATGTTTTTCAATAACTTATATTTTGATCTTTAGGTTCTTTCAGTATGGGTTAGGAATTAAATTCATGGGCTTTGAGATTCGACAGCCTGAGTATGAAATCCTGAGCTATTACTCACTGTGTGTGACTCTAAAGAAGGGTCTTGATTTCCTTAAGCTTCATTTCTTCATTTACAAAATGGAAATGAAGTCTATACTATCTGTATGAGGTTTATAAGGAGATAAGACTATAAACTGTCTATATAGAGTTTCTTATGAAGATTAAATAAAATCATGTGTAGCACGGTAATATTTCAAGCTGTCTGTCAGTCCTATGCCTGCCCTCCATCCTACTTCCTCCCTCCTTGAATTTCTTCTCTTTTATTCCACAGTGGCCTCCCCCACTTCACCTCCCACACTGTAGAACCAGAAAACAAGGCTGCAAATAACTTGAAAATTAAAGTTCCTGTATTCCAGTCTGAGTACAAGAAAGACAAACCCATATATGCTTGTAAAGGAATTGCCTCTGCTTCCAAACTGGGTAAAATACAACATGGGCTAAAAAAGGAAAAGGAGGGTCAGTTGTGTGTCTCTTCACTGGTCACCTTTTTGGATTGCTTTAGGGACAATTCAGTTGACTCAATCTGATATTTTTTGTTTCTTCTAGGTGAACAATCATATTATTTGAAAACCATGATGATTTTGGTCCTTCCACTTTATAATTACATCTTTTTCCTTTGTGGCATTAACGAGAAATTCTAGAAAAATTCAAAATAATTATAGTGATGCTTGGCTTCCTCTTCCTGACGATGATGAGAATGCTTTAAAATTTGGACAATTCCACCTATTGATTCCAGATAGCTATTTTAAAAAGTCAAACTAAATAAATAGCTTTCTATTCTGAATTCTACTAGATTAAAAAAATACATGAACGTTGAAATTTATCAGATATATTACACCATTTATTGAGATGCTCATTCATGTTTTTCTCCTTTTACCTGTAATGTGGTGAACTAAATATGTTTCTGACGTTGAATTCTTTTTGCATGTTCAGAAAAAAACTACATATGGCTTCTCTGAATATTTTTGTAATACACTCCAGGATTCAGTTCCTAAAATTTTGTTTTTGGTGTTGCAGGAATTCTACCACCACCACCACCATCAGAGATGAGCAAGCATTATCCGCTGTTGAAAAGGTACAATGTTTTAGAACTTATTTACATAACTTTACTTTTAAATTCTCACAGTTATTCTTTTTTAAAATTTATTATTATTTTTCTCTATTTATTGAGGTATAACTGACAAATAAAATTGTAAGATATTTAAGATGCACAACCCTCACAGTTATTCTTAAGGTAAGTATTATAGTCTTACTTTGCAGAAAACGTTTAGAAGAGTTAAGTGTTCAGTTCACAAAATATTTCTTTAAAATACAGGAATTATTTAAATATAGATCTATTTATCTTCCAAGTCTACAATTTTAATCATTTTATATTGATATTTAGTGGAAAGATTGGTCTGTAGAATATTTCTTAGCACTTTATTTGACAGATCTTACTATTAGGGTTATTCTAGTTGAAATGCTTTCCATCTTTTCCAATGGTATTAAATATTTTAAATAGAGAATTTTTTGCCATATATGATAAGATACATATTTTATTATTCAAAAAATGCATATTCCTGTTTCCTTTAGGTTTGCTTTTAGCAGACTTCCTCAACCTTATATATTTTATTGGTCTTGTCAAATAAAATGGACAATTTTATGTATCAGTTGAAGTGTTTTCCTCTTGTTTTCTTTGTTTTGCTGTGAGGTTTTCCTCCCTCCCTCCCTCCCTCCCTCCCTTTCTTCTTTCTCCTTCCTTCCTTTCCTTTTGGCTTCTTAGATTGGACATTCATCTCATTGATTCTCTATGATGATGGTTAATGCTGTGACCATAGCTCACACTTTTGTGTCCCTCTCACTTCTTCCAATGTCCTGCTGAAATGACCCTATCAATGTAACAGAGAAAATCCTATGCAGTCAGTAAAATACCAAAAGGGTAGCACTGAACACACAAGGAATATGTAAGAAATTTAGCAATAAAATGAGGACCTGACAGTAGAGGAGTTTTAGGGGAAAAAGTGGTGAGATGAAAAGCCCACTAGAGGAGTAAGGTAAAGGATTCTACTTTGTCCTACCACACCTCCACTAATATGGATAATAGAGTGAATTAATTAAGCCATGACATACATGTTTTCTGAATGAGTCTATTTTAGATACCAATAGATCACACCGACTATAAGTTTGTGCAATGGATAATCGTAGTAACCAGAAAAATGATCCCCAAGAAAACAGACTTTTAAAAATATATTGTTATTAGAAAGTTTTGAATATCAGAGTACCATAAAAAAACAAGAACAAGAAAAATATACCCTGTAGATTAAAAAAAGATCATTCAGCTAAATAAAATTTCAGCAGCTGTAGAGGGTATTGCAGAACAAAACGAAACAAACACACAAAAATATAAATTAGATAACTATAAGTCTAATGTGATATATTATTACTATTCTGCCAAATATACCCATCCCCCTCTAGATTACATTTCCTGCACTAAATTATACTTCATCTCTCTGTCATCAGGCTAGGACAATTTGATTTGCTTTGGACAGTAACATATAAATTGAATTGTCGCATCTGAACCAGAGCTTTGAGAGCCTAATGTGGCCCACCATCTTCTCTTCCTCTCTGTCTCAAGATGGAGGTGTCCTGGACGGGAACTGCTTCTTCAGCCCCAGTCCTTTTCTAACGACAGCATGCAGCAGGGTCTCATCCTAGCTGTGGTGCCCATGAAAAAATAATCCTTCCTTGTTATATGCTCTGAAACATTTGGATTTGCATCTTGTCCTAGGAACTGAAGGGAAAGAGAGAAAGGTAGAAATTTAAAGATAAAGAATGCAAGGTGTGGACAGATCTAGGATATTTAAAACATATGTGAAAAGAATTCAAGGTATATTTTGATTGGATTGGAAAAACATTGAAGGTGCAGATTGATCAGGGGAGAATTGCCTTCTTTACAATATTAAATGTTTCCATTGAGGAATATGTCACTATTTTTATCTTCTTACTTTTCCTTCAATGCCATTTTTTTTTCACATTTTTTCTGATCATGAACATTTTTCCTTTACTGACACTGAGAGGGATATTAATTTTAAACATGTTTTTAAAACCCACTGAAATCAATCTGCAACTTGTAAATTTAGATTTAACCTTACTTTCACTGGAGAGCCATCCAAGTTTTATGTTTGAGAATTTTTGGACCTTGCCATATTACACTCATTGATGAACTTGTTAAAGGTGGAAATTCCTGGGATTCATGACCCCCCTGAAGTTCTAATTTAGTTGACCTAGATGGGAGTTGGAAATCTACCGTTTTAATAAAATTTCAGAAAATGCTTGTTCGAAGTAAATAACTGTCCACACTTCCAAAAATTTACTGTTAAGTGGTTTCCAAAGGTTTCAAATGCTTAAAATGGGGAAAAAACCCCCAACAACTCTTAATAACTTTAGAATAAAAATTTCCTTAACTTTCTCATTCTTCAAAAAGGCAATCAGCTTTTAAATCATGCAAAAATTAAGCTTTACAAAGGCAGGAACCCTAATTTCTTGTTTACTGCTGGTCTTTCCTGTTTAGAACAGTATGTGGTCCCAACTCAATTCTCGCTGATAATTTTGGGAAGCTGTGATTTGAGATGATTTATCTCCCTTCTCCCTCAATTGACCCCTGCTCCTGGATAGTCAGAAAACATGACACTTCCTTTTCTGAATTTGGGAAATACATGCATGGCATGACAACTGCAGAGCCTTGATCATACCCATATAAATGAGTGAAAACTTTTTATTTTCTGTATCTAAGCAAGACAATGGAAAAATCCTATAATTAAGCATGATAAAAAAATCAGCTCTTTTACTTTCTGTAAGTGTACTTTAAAAAAATGCTAAAAAAAACAGATGTTAAAAAAAGTCAAGTCATGGTACAATTTCTGAGGACTGTAATTCTGTAGCTCTTATTTCTATTATTTGAAAAGGTATTACATGTCATCATCTTTCAGCTGAGAAGGAAAAAATATAACACTTGATTTTTCAAAATAAAAACACAATGTTCCCAATCAACTGGCATATTGCAGAGAAAGAAAACTTTAAAAACTTAACCTCAGCCATCCATTTAAAATTAATATCCAGCATGGGCACATACCTCTTTGCTCCCCATCATAATCCTTACCATAACTTTGCAATTTTATCTATGGTTCAATTTCCTAAGTGGACTTCTAGATTCTTTTCATCAAGAACAAAAATCACTACTATCTATTTTAGCTACAAGACAAACATAATACAGAATAATGTATAGTAAATATCTAAACTCTATAGTGTAGATCATATTTACACTGTATGATTTACACTCACTATAGCAACAAAGTACTAAGATAATAAACAGTCTTTATCCCAAATAATGCACTATGATTTTTTCTATGGATTGTTCTACAAAGGTGAGATTGTCCTATATGCATAATTTCACACCTTGCTGTTTACTTGATAGCTTATGGATAACTCATATGAATAAAAATATTATCAACATAAGCAAAGGAATAATAAATACTATAGTAACTGAAATTAAAGTGAATGGTATTGATATTAATTTTCTTACCCACACCATTAATTGGAAATCAAATATTAGAGTCAATTGCTCTTTGAAACTAGTCCTGGTTTATAATGATTAAAAAATAACTAGTGCCTATGTTTGTCTGCTATTGCTATAAAATGTGGTGTAATGCATAAGAAATTACAGTGTATCTGCAGATACCTAAAAAATTGCAGTGTGTCTGCAGAAATGAAGATTAATAATAGTTGTAAATGTTCTTATAGTTTAGATCTCTCCATGAATTGATCAAAGAGGCATTACTCTGCTTGAAATCAGACTCTTCTTGGGTAAAATGTTCAGTGGAGGTACCTGTATTTGAGAAGAAAACTGAACATTCGGAAGTATCTAGCAAACTAATGCTCTTTTAAGGGAAAGGCTTTTCTTTGTGAGAATAAGGTAGACTATTATTTGTGTTGCTCTAAACTATGTAGTGTGGTAGGCTGAATACTATCCCCAGGTCCTAATTCCTGGAATCTGTGCATGTAATTTTATACGGCAAAAGGGACTTTATAGATGTGATTAAATTAAAGATTCTGAGATGCAAAGATTGTCCTGGATTATCTGGGCATTCCTTAAATGTAATTTTGTGTGTCCTTGTAAAGGCAGTGGTGGATGTATAATTACTACAGAAGGGAGGAAGGCAGTATGACAATGGAAGCAGGAATTGGAGCCATGTACTTTGAAGGTGGAGGAAGGGGTCATGAGCCCAGGTTCCAGGTGCACACCAGATGGTGCAAGAGGCCCAGAGGAAGATGTTTCTGGCAGAGCCTCTGGAGGGAATGTGGCCTTGCCAATATTCTTATTTCAGCCCAGTGAAACCCATTCCAGACTTCTGGTCTTCACAACTGCAAGAGGATACATTTATGTTGTTCTTAACCATCAATTCTGAGGTAATTTGTTAAGGCAGCCATAGGAAGCTAATACACATGGTAACTGAGGATGTTTGTAAAGTTTCTAAACTGACATACAGATTGGAAGACTTTGTCCTGCTAAAATAATCATCACAAAATTTTGTTCAATGTGCAATATTCAATTAAATGAGTTTCTCTTGAAACTAAGTGGGACAAAACTAAAGAACTTCTGTTCACTACAAGAAGTTGTCTGTTTTAAAAACTAGGAATGGAGGCCTTCAGTTTATTATAGATTGAGTTGTGTCCACCAAAAAGATGTTGGAAGTCTTAACCCCCAGCACCTAGGAATGTGAAAACAGGGTCTTTGCAGATGATCAAGTTAAGGTGAGGCCAGTAAGGTGGGTTCTAATCTAATATAACTGGCATATTTATACGAAGGGGAAATCTGGACATGCAGACAGACTTGTACAAGGGGAGAATATGTGTAAAGATGGAGACAGAGATCAGGGTGATAGCACAGAAACCTAGGAACACCTAAGATTGCCAGACAACCACCAGATCTAGAAGAGGGACATGCAGCTGAATCTCCCTCACAGTCCTCAGAAGGAACCAACTCTGTCGACACTTTGATCTCAGATTTCTAGCCTTCCCAACTTTGAGCCAATAAATTTATGTTGTTTAAGCCACCCAGTTTGTGGCTTTGTTTCAGCAGCCCTGGGAATGGACACGCAGATATCAGTAAGAATTTGTTCATCACAGCTTTTTTACCAGACCTTATCTGGGCATGTCCACTCTCAGGTCCTCCTAATTATTAGGCCTAAAGGCTAATGCCAGGACTTCCCTTTGAAACTAGTTTTAATTAACTTCTGTTTCATTTTGATTTTTGTTTATATTTATATTTTAAATGCACGAATTCCCAAGTAGCTAATTCTAGTTTCAATTTGGCAAGATGCTAACATATCTAGCCAAGTTTCTTCCTCTGCCTCTATCTTTGTCTATCTTTGCCTCTGTCTTTCTCTCTCTTTCTGTTCTATTTCTCTAAGAGAGCTGTAAGAGTAAAATCCAGATTTCGTGGAATGTGGTGTTGATAGGATTGCTTTGAGCAGCAGTGAACTGGTGTGAGCTATCAGTGAAACTTCTTACAAGTCCCTCTAAAGCAGAGCTAATCAGACCACTGGGTGACCACAAAGGCTACAGAGTTAGAAGTCTCTTCACTCCATCTCCTCTCCATTTCCCATCTGCCTGTATTTTCCCTTAGGCCACAACTAAAGTATCTGTCCTCTCTGTAAAGGGCTCCTCTGGCTTGGGGGGATTCTGGCCTGCCCAGCGCTCTTTCCAAGAGGTCTTGAATTCTGCTGTTTGCACACGGGCTGAAAGGACATATTTTTATGGAAGATTTGAAGAATGATTTGGTGGGATTTAGAGTGAAAGGACACAGAGAGAAAGGCCCATGTCATCCTGTTCACTCTTGCGTTGTTCAGAAGAGAGAGAGCCACAACAGCGAGCAGTTTGAAGAATTCACCATGTGCCTGATACCGCTCTATGTATTTTTCCTGAAATAATTCACTTAATCCTCATAAGAACCTCTTAAGGTGGTGTTATTATTATAACTACTTTTGTAGGTGAGAAAAACTGAGTCCGAGGGTTTGAGCAATCACTGAGCTGGCAAATCAGAGGCTAACGTGGCTTCAACAATTTAGCAAATAGGAAAGTGGTTTTAACATGGTTTTTAAATGTTGAGAAGTTGTTTACAGGTGTTGAGAATTAACTGAAGAGGGATGCAGAGCAACAATATCCCTGTCAGACTGAAAACATATTGCCCAAACCTTTCTCCAGTAACTGGAGTATTGTTATGATGTTTCCTGTACTGGTGCGTGCGTGTGTGTGTGTGTGTGTGTGTGTGTGTGTGTGTGTGTGTGTGTGTATTGTTCATTTAAATTAATGATTAACATAATAATAACTAGTTAGCTGTGCTATTATAAATGTTTTCTTTTATATTGAAACTGTTTCCCTTGTACTTATTTATTTATTTCCGGACTCACTTATTCAGCTTATAGTGATTAGATGCCTACTATGTGTAGAGCTCATGCCAGGCATTGAGGACACATCAGGAAGGAGACACACATATAATTTGTTTTCACAGCCTTTACAGTCTAACTTTATTTTGGCTGTACCTGTATTGTATTAGGACAAAACTCAACATTTAAGCACCAGGGAAAGAATAAGAGAGTGGGGCAAGGGTGCAGAGTAAATACAGTCTTGTAGGAAGCCACCCTCAATGTCCCAGAAATCAGCACAGGAGCTGTGCTGGGTCCAAGGCTTGTCTAAGCTGTTCTTTCTCCTATTTCCTTCTCTTTCTTCTTGAGCCAGAAGAACCGGTGCAAGTAGCCCCAATTAGCCCAGCCAAATGGATCCCCTAGAAGCTCCTTGCTGAGGGGGAGTGGAGGTTGGGCATATGCTGGGCTCTAAAGGTCACTGGTTTATCTCAGCAGCTGGTAGAGCATCCTGTCCCTTTTCTGATCACAGAGTTGGTCCTAAGCTATAGCCAGTTGCTTGTGGGAATGCAGATGCGAGGCTTTTTATTTTTCTTTTCATCCCCCACTGAAATACAATTAAAAGGTCAACCAAGGATCCTGAACACATTGTGCCAGGGTTGTGGGGAGAAGAAGCAGAGGGAGCACTTTGTCTGAGGATTAGCTTGTTTATAACAGAGCTAAAAAACATTTTGTTTCAAGCAGAGTTTTATGCATTTGTCAATAAAAGCAGGCTTGGAAAGGGCAAAAATCAGCCTGTTTGTCACAGTCTCCACATGCTTAAGGGTGCAGCCTGAGCAGAGGGGCTTGCAAATGTCGGTACTCATCCTAACAATGCTCCTGCTCTGGCCACTTAGCCAGGGGGAGGCTGTGATGCTTTGTTCCAGTCCCCTGGGACAAGGACGTGAGTGCAAATATGTGTGCCAGGATACACAAGTAAGAGATGAGGAAGGGAAGGGGTCAATACAGGGTATATTACAAGTAGAGTTACTACTGTTGGCAGTTGTGGCTCAGTTTGTCTGAGGCCTCTGGAGAATGATATAGAACGAGTCTCAGCATTCTCCTAGCCAAGAAGCAATGAAGCTGCAGAACATATACACAGCTCTCTTTGTCGCTGGCAAAGAGCTGTTTCCAAGGGCTCATATTCTGTAGCCTTCTAGCCCAGTACTCTTTGGCATGCAGAGAAAGTTTTGCAACAGAAAACTGGAGTGCTTGCATCAGGAAGTGGTGTGTGCAGAGGGTCTATAGGAAGACTACCAACCTTATGGCAATGAGCTCTGATCCTGAATGAGGGAAAGTGCAAAGATCTGGAGATCTCATTGGACCCTGCACCGTATCATGTCGTCAGAGTTACAAGGACTGTGGCCCAGGAATGGGCCCACAGTTTATCCTCTGAAGGTGACTGATGGAAAAGAAAAAGAAAAGACAAGGAAAAGCAGGTAGCCCAGAGGGGCCTGAGACTTTGGCTTCAGAAGTGGATGTCTGAATCAGATCCCCAGGAAGCAGGGAAGGCATGTGTAGTATCTGTATCAGAGGTTGGAACAAACAGCCCATGGGCTTCATCTTCTTCAAGTTGTATTTTGTTTTGCCCACAGCACATTGTGTTTGTCTGTTTAGATAAACTGCTTGTCAAATTATGCAAATTATGAGAGTTCACATAAAAATTCAGATTTCCAGCTTCCATTAAAAACAAAACAAACTGGAAGATCAGGCAATGTTGGGACTGCACTTATACATGGCCATAATCCCTGACAGGCAAATGGCAACTGCTCTCCATGTATGCGCCACACACTTTCTGTGGTCGCAGTGGTGCTCACCACCTAAACTCATCACTGGCCATGGAGACAGAGCAGTGCATTAACCAGAGAGCTTGTGGTTTTGCTTTTCTTATACCCTGCGTCAATCATTTATTTCGCTCCCTGACTGCTATAAGCACGTGAGTGGGGAGCTCCTGATTTTTATAATCTATTCCCTTCATAACCCTTCTTTAAGGGCTCCCACTGGACAACTGGCTTCCAAGAATTTTACTGGCCCTCTATGACTCCATCCCAACAGTCAGAAAAGTGTTCAAACTCTTGACTCTGTTATACAAGAAATTCAAGAAACTTCCATTATCTTGAGAGAGACCCGAACTCTCTCACCTGACTTTCATGCCCATCACACATTGCCCAGGCAAACTGACCAACCTGAGATGTCCAAACTGCATCGTCAGGGTTAGGCTCTCCTGTCCCGAACTGAACTCCTCATCTTCTCATCCAAGCCAGATCGTCCCTTCTTAGAAGCGACAAATTAAGAAACAATAGAATCATTCTCATTCCTTTCTTTGTGTCACAGAGCACATCCAATCCATCAGCAAATTATTTCAGATTCACCTTCAAAATTTTCCTTGGTTCTAAGTGCTGCCTTCTAATCACATCTAAAGCTCCTGCATAGCGCAGGCCATCATCACTTCTATGAGTTATGCTCACGGTCTCCTAAGGGATCCTTTGCTTCCACCTTCACTTCCCAAGAGGCTGTGCTCAGCACACGGCCAGGGTGATCCTTCTGAAACATGCCATGCATCCTTTGCTCAAAGCTTCCCTCCCATTTCCTCTCTGATCTCACCTTCTGTAGCCTTCCACCCCCTAACCCTAACCCTAATCAACCTGCTTCAGCTACACTCATTTTCTTGCTTTTCCCTGAAAATTCTAAACTTGCTTATTCCTTGAGGCCTGTTTCCTGTGCCTGAGATGCCATTTCCTTGTGTTTTGCAAAACTTACAGTGTCATCTCCTTTAGGACACAGAATGAATGTCATCTGAGTAAGACCTCTAAACACCCTGTTTAAAGTTGTAACCCTCTCTCCAACCCCTAGAAATCTCTATTTTAATTAGTCTCTAGCTCTTATCACCATCTGACAATATTTTTCCTAGTCACTCATTACCGGTCCCCCTGCAGGAATTTTGTCTGTTTTGTTCACAGATTTATTGACAGTCCCTAGAGTGGGACTTGGCCCTGAGTAGCTGCTCAATCATATTTGTTGGATGAATCAGTCCCGACCTTTCTTTGCCCAATGCTCCATTCCCTGGACAGGAAATTTCCCCTCAATGTCAACTAAGTCTAGTGCATTTTCAGAACTTACTCTCCCACATCCTCCGAGGAGTCTTTCTGATTATTCTTGTCCAGACTGACTATTGCATTTCCTCAAACTAAAATTATAAATGGAAAAACATTAGAAATGGTCACATTTGCAAATTTTACAGAAAATTGAGAAGGGGATTGTGTGTTCTTCATGACAACCTCAACAAGTCTTGAGAGGCAGAGAGAGTGGGCACACACACAAGAGTGTATGTGTTACAGTACTCTCTGAGATGCAAAGCTGTTCACTCTCAACTTGCTGAGCCACTCTCCAGACTCTACCAGGCTGGAGTTAACACACTCAAGAATTCTCTGAATAACTGAAGCAAAGATGCAAGAGAAGAGAAAAACCCCCTAGCACTTCATGGCTTCAAACTATATGTGTATTATTGATCTCAGATCTTTGAATGAGCAGTTCTGTTGAATGTCTGCTGGGTTTGCTTGGGTGTCTTCATCAGCTGGTGGCTCAGCAAAGGAACTGCTGGACTAGGATGGGTGGTTAGCTGGCTACTGGGTGGAGTGTGGGGATGCCTGGGTCACATGTCTGTTGTTTACCAGAATGCTGGCCTGGGATTATCCACCAGGTGGTGTCAGGGTTCGCAGAGAGCACATGCAAACACCTAAAGTGTGTTGGCAGGGAAAGCTAACAATTGTACAGTGTTTTCACATTTACTGCCCTGAGAGTTTTCATTTTAATATTTAATTTTTATAGAAAAATTGGGGATAGAAGATTAATTGGAAGATCAACATCTTTGTGTCTATACAGAATATTAGCCAAAACCTTTTGATATAAAATGAAAGAACTTTAAAGGGCAATATCCTGTTTTGTACAAAGAATTTGGACTGCATTGAACAACATGTAGCATAAGCATGGCCCTTCAGGGGCCATGAAGGAGAGGAAACAGCACTCAGGGTTCAGAGGGGTCTCCAGATTCTCTGAGCTCCAGACTTGGGCAAAGAAAAGGCTATGTCTCATACTTTGTGCATGAGGCCAAAGGAAAATACTGAAATGCGTATGTAACAGACAGAAGACTGATGATGAACTTAATGACATTCTGTGTTGAAGAAGTTAATTGCAGGTCAGCTGGGTGAAGGAGAAAGTAAGGTTGAGATTCACTATGTTCATAGCCCTTTGGCTCTGGCCTTAACTGCTCTTGCTAAATGAAGAAGTTCATGAAACACTGTTTATTCTGTAAGATACAACTTAGCGTCCCCATTTGTAAATGAACCAAATTCTATATTATAGGGTAGAAGCCCAATAGGACAAGTTTGAGAAGCTTTTTTCCCTCTTTTCCCACCCTTGAGTGTTTTACCAAATTGCTTGATGTTAACCATGTCGTAATTTAATTTTCTTCAAAATTAGCATGTTTTACTTTGTTTTCTTTGCTCACTGTATTGGAGACAGCCTGGTTAAAACCTTCCCACTCATGAAATTGCTAGTCAAAATATTTTAGGAAGGAAGCTCAAACATTCATTGTTTGCCTCATTAAAAATTAACTCAGGCAGATGGAGAATTCAATGCATGCTCTTGTCTTTGTCATGCTTGTTATTGCCCCTACTTTTATCTGCACACCAGATTTCACATAAGTTCACCCCAGTGGGGCTGTGGGGCCAGGTACAGGAGCACTCTTAGCTCTGTTTCACAGTAATGAGGCTGAAATGAAAATATCTTCCTCATGCTCACACAGAATAGAGGTATGGGATCAGAGCCAAAGCTGAGGTTATTTGGGCAAGACCTGTGTTGCTCCCTAGGTACCACAGAAGGGCAAAAAGAAGGCCTCAGAGTTTCCTTGAGCAGAAAACACTGGAAAAATTTGCCTGCTCTCATAAGTTATCTGTAAACTTGGAAGAAAGATATCAGAAATTGTATATTGCCTTTCTAGTTTGCTCTGCATCTGCTTTTGAGTCCCCTGCCTGTGGAATTCCTTGGACCCTTTCCTTTAATGTAATCATGCATTCATTTCTACAGTGGTTGATTGAGCTTGTTTCATGGGCCAGGCCTTCTCCTAGGTGGACCAACAGGGATAACAACATGTCCCTGCCCTCAGGGACGTCACAGTCTTGCAGGGGTATAGATCATGAATCTCCTGCAACACTGAGGCAAGTGCAAGGTGTTGTGGGGGAAGATAGAAGGGGCACCTAACAGCCTAAGTTTTTAAGTTACCTGTCATTGAAGGTACAGCTCCAATCCTTACCTTTAGCAAGTTTTACTCAGAAACAGGTAGTGCCAGGAAGGATAAAAGGCATTTGGGAAAGAGATCATCATCCTCTAGCCCAAGTTGGGTGAGCTGGCATGGGCCACTTTGAACACCATCTCCAAAGTGGGTCATACCCCAGAGTACTGAAGCTAAGTATTTTGCAGGGAGATCAAATCTGAAACAATAAAAAAAGCCTCCATATTTTCCATTCCATTCACACATTCTGCTCCCATCCCTAGAAGAATTCTCCATTCTATCCCTCATTATATGAGGATAACTGGTGTTATATTAGTCATTGTGTTCAGTAGTTTCATATTGATACTTAGTATTACTTAATCTTCCTTAAAGTTCTCTGAAGGAATGATTATTTATCCCCACTTTTAGGTAAACAATTGGGATAGAGAGCAATTTGTTAACTTACCCAAGGTTACAGTGCCTCCAAAGACTATATGTTGGGGGGAGGTAGGACTATGCAAGGTCTAGTGGGGCCAAGAGTATGCTAAAACCCAAAGGAAGATCAAGACCCAATGTGAGAGACTATAGCCCCACATATGTTATTTTTAAAAACTTAGGAGAGGAATTGGGAAAAAGATGGTGGTATGAAAAGTGAGGCAGAAACCTCCTTCCAAAACTACGTATCACATGAAAATACAGCAAATACAACTAATCCTGAAAGAGTGACCAGAAAGAAGACTGCAGCAGACAGCCTAGATCTGGGGAAAAGAGAGGACCTCACAGAAAAGGGTAAAGTAGCAAAGCCATGATCCAGCAGGACTCAAGCCCTCCACCCACCCCAGTTCAGCAGCAGAAGGAAGAGAAATGGAGTGCAGAGGAAATAGAAGCCCAAAACTGCTAAACAACCACCCCTGGAGATCTGCTCCAAGAGCCTAAACCCACATTACATGGTGCTCTGGATATTAGTGGGGTTGGAAAGCAAAGACAGACAGAATACTCAGAGAGACTGAGACTCCAGACACTTGTGGAGACTAAGTATCCACAATCAGCCTCTCTGGGACAAAAGAAAGGCAGGTACTTTGAAAGACTTCCCAAGAGCGAGAGGGCTACTAAAGAGGAAAGGATTGCACAGAGCTTGCTGCTCAGGAGAAAGGACAGGTAGACAAAATCATCCCAACACATTCAGCCCAGCAGGTTGGGAACTTTCAGGAGTTTCAGGCACTCCGTCCCCCTGACTGGCAGCACAGCCCTGAGGCTGCCCACTGTGATACACAGCCTGTCATTCCTTCCTCCCAGCACAGACCGGTTAGCAAACCTACTGGCCCCACCATCACACCAGACCAGCCGGAGGGCAGCTCTGCCTATGGCAGCTATAAGGGCATAATGCAGAGGCTCCTTGCTGTGTGCTTAGCCCACTTGCTCTGGCAGTGTAGGAAAGCAGCACAGCCAGGAACCAGGAAAGAGCTCTTCCCTCCCAGCAGGCACTGATGATGCCTACCTGTGACCCCTGCCATTGCTCCAGGTGCAGGGAAGCTCCAGAGAGAAGAGCTTCTGGGCACTAGAGGGTGCCACCAACACAAAGTTATTATTCCATAGGGATCATTAGAAATATGAAATGGCAAAAAGAATCTGGTACAACCCCAAATCCTCAAACTCCAGGAAGAGGGCTAAGTGAAATTGAAATCACCAATCTTCCTAATAAATATTTCATAATGAAAGTCATAAACATGCTGACAGAGCTACAGAAAAATATTCAAGATCTCAGAGAGGACTTCAAGACAGAGATAGAAGCTTTGAAAACTACAGTATCTGAAATAAAACATACAATAGAGGGATTTAAAAGCAGATTAGACAAGGTAGAGGAGATGATAAATGGAGTAATTAGAGAATAGGAATACAAAGAAGCTGAGGCAGGGAGAGAGAAAAAAGGATCTCTAGGAATGAAAGAATATTAAGGGAACTGTGTGACCAATCCAAATGGAAAAATATTCACATGATATGGATACTAGAAGAAGAAGGGAGAGAAAGGGGTATAGAAAGTATCTGAATAAATAATTGCTGAAAACTTCCCCAGTCTGGAGAAGGAAATAGTCTCTCAGGCGATGGAAGTGCACAGATCTCCCAACATAAGGAACCCAAGGAAGACAACATCAAGACATATAATAATTAAAATGGCGAGGATCAAGGACAAAGATAGAATAAAAAAAGGAGCCAGAGAGAGAAAAAAAGATCATATTCAAAGGAAAACTCATCAGACTATCATCAGACTTCTCAGCAGAAAACTTACAGGCCTTCTGGGAGTGGAGTCATATATTTAATGCAGTAAAAACAGAGGGGGCCCCCACCCAAGAATACTCTACCTGGCAAGATTATCATTTAAATTTGAAGCATGGATTAAACAATTTCCAGATAAGCAAAAGTTGAGGGAATTTACCTACCACAAACCATCTATACAGCGTATTTTGGAGGGACTGCTATAGATGGAAGTGTTTCTAAGGCTAAATGGCTGTCACCAGAGAAAATAAAACCACAGTAAAGGAAACAGACCAATTAATTACTAAGCAAATGCAAAATTAAATCAACTACACACAAAGTCAGTCAAGGGATACACAAAGAGTACAGAATATGACAACTAATAAATAAAGAGTGGAGGAAGAAAAAAAGACCTTTAGATTGTGTTTGAAATAGCATAATAATCAAGGTAAGTTGGACTATTAGATAGTAAAGAAGCTGCCCTTGAACCTTTGTTAACCACACATCTAAAACCAGCAATGGCAATAAGTACAAATCTTTCAATAATCATCCTAAATGAAAATGGACTGAATGTACTAATCAAAAGACATAGAATTACAGAATGGATTAAAAAAAACAAGACACATCTATATGCTGCCTACAAAAGATTCACTTCAGACCCAAACACATACACAGAATAAAAGTGAAAGGATGGAAAAAGATATTTCATGCAAATAATAGGGAGAAAAGCAGGAGCTGCAGTACTTGTATCAGATAAAATAGACTTCAAAACAAAGAAGGTAACAAAAGACAAAGAAGGACATTACATAATGATAAAAGGGTCAGTCCAACAAGAAGATATAACTTTTAAAAATATATATGCACCCAACATGGGATCACCTAAATATGTGAAGCAAATACTGACAGATTTAAAAGGGGGAATTAGAATGCAATGCATTCATTTTAGAAGACTCAACACAACATTCACTCCACAGGATAGATCAACCAGAAAGAGGTAAGTAAGGACACAGAGGCACTGAACAACACATTAGAACAGATAGACCTAAACAGACATCTACAGAACACACCACCCAATAGCAGGATTCACGTTCTTCTCAAGTGCACATGGAATATTTTCCAGAATAGATCAGATACTAGACCATACAACAACTCAACACCCCCAAATCTGTGGGACACAGCAAAGACCATTACAAGAGGAAACTATATTGCAATACAGGCGTACCTCAAAAAAGAAAAACAATCCCAAATGAACAGTCTAAACTCACAATTAGCAAAACTAGAAAAAGAAGATCAAATGAGGCCCAAAGTCAGTAGGAGGAGGGACATAATAAAGATCAGAGCAGGAATAAATAAAATTGAGAAGAATAAAACAATAGAAAGAATCAATGAAACCAGGAGTTGGTTCTTTGAGAAAATAAACAAAACAGATAAACCCTTAAAACCAGACTTATCAAAAAAGAAAGAGTGTCTATACACATAAACAGAATCAGAAATGAGAAAGGAAAAACCATTACAGACCCAACAGAAATACAAAAAATTATTGGAGAATACTATGAAAAATTATATGGCAGCAAATTGGATAACCTAGAAGAAATGTACATCTTTCTAGAAAAATACAACCTTCCAAGACTGACCCAGGAAGAAACAGAATATCTGAACAGACAAAGTACCAGCAATGAAATTGAATTGGTAATCAAAAAACTACCAAAGAACAAATGCCTGGACCAGACGGCTTCATCACTAAATTTGATCAAACATTTAGAGAAGATATAATACCCATCCTCCTTAAAGTTTTCCAAAAAGTAGAAGAGGAGGGAATATTTCCAAACTCATTGTGTGAAGGCAGCATCGCTCTAATACCAAAACCAGACAGATACCTCAAAAAAAGGAAATTACAGACCAATATTCCTGATGAACATAGATGCAAAAATTCTCCACAAAATATTAGCAAATCAAATTAAAAAATACTTCAAAAAGATCATCCACCATGATCAAGTAGGATTTATTCCAGGGATGCAAGGATAGTACAATATTAAGAAACCCATCAACATCATCCACCACATCAATAAAATGAAGGACAAAAGGACAAAAATAACATGATCTTCTCAAAAGATGCTGAAAAGGCATTTGACAAAGTTCTGCATCCATTCATGATAAAAACTCTCAACAAAATGGGTATAGAGGGCAAGTACCTCAACATAATAAAGGCCATATATGACAAACCCACAGCCAACATTATACTTAACAGTGAAAAGCTGAAAGCTTTTCCTCTAAGATTGGAAACAAGACAAGGATGCCCACTCTCCCCACTTCTATTCAACACACTTCTGGAGGCCCTCGCCACAGCAATCAGAAAACACACAGAAATAAAAGGCATCCAGATTGGTAAGGAAGAAGTTAAACTGTCACTGTTTGCAGATAACATAATATTGTACATAAAAAACCCTAAAGAATCCACCAAAAAATCACTAGAACTAATAACTTAATTCAGCAAAGTTGCAGGATACAAAATAAATACACAGAAATATGTGACATTCCTATATACTAATGATGAACTAGCAGAAAGAGAAATCAGGAAAATAATTCTGTTTATAATTACATCAAAAAGAATAAAATACCTAGGAATAGACCTAACAAAGAGATGAAATGCCTATACCCTGAAAACTACAAGACACTCATGGGATGAATTAAAAAAGACACTAATAATGGAAATATATCCTGTGCTTATGGATAGGAAGTATTAATATTCTCAAAATGGCCATCCTGCCTAAAGCAATCTACAGATTCAATGCAATCCCTATCAAAATACCAACAGCGTTCTTTAATAAACTAGAACAAGCAGTTATAAAATTCATATGGAACCACAAGATCCCAAATAGCCAAAGCAATCTTGAGAAGAAAGAATAAGGCAGGGGGAATTATACTCCCCAACTTCAAGCTCTACTGCAAAGCCACAGTAATCAACACAATTTGGTACTGGCATAAGAACAGACCCACAGATCAATGGAACAGAATAGAGAGTCCAGATATAAACCCAACCATATATGACCAATTAATATACTATAAAGGAGCCATGGATATACAATGGGGAAATGACAGCCTCTTCAACTACTGGTGTTGGCAAAACTGGACAGCTACATGTGAGAGAATGCAACTGGATTATTGTCTAACTCCATACACAAAAGTAAACTCGAAATGGATCAAAGACATGAATCTAAGTCATGAAACTATAAAACTCATTGAAGAAAACATAGGCAAAAATCTCTTGAATATAAACAGGAACAACTTTTCCTGAATACATCTCCTTGTTCATCAAAAATGAACAAATGGACTACATCAAACTAAAAAGCTTCTGTACACCACAGGACACTATAAGCAGAATAAAAACACATCCTACAGTGTGGGAGAATATATTCATAAACAACGTATCAGAGAAGGGGTTAACATCCAAATCATATAAAGAGCTCACATGCCTCAACACCCCAAAAGCAAATAACCCAATAAAAAAATGGGTAAGGGATCTAAACGGACACTTCTCCAAAGAAGAAATTCAGATGGCCAACAGGCAATGAAAAAATGCCCCTCATCACTAATCATCAGGGAAATGCAAATTAAAATCACAGTGAGATATCACCTCACACTAATTAGGATTACCAACGTTCAAAACAGAAGGAACAACAAATGCTTGCTAGGATGTGGAGAAAGGGGAACCCTCCTACACTGTTGGTCAGAATGTAAATTAGTTCAATCATTGTGGAAAGCAATAGGAGGCTCTTCAGAAAACTAAAAATAGAAATAACATTTAATCCAGTCATTCCACTCGTAGGAATTTACCCAAAGAAAATGAGATCCCATATTCAAAAAGACAGAAGCACCCCTATATTTATTGCAGCACTATTTATACAAATAGCCAAGATATGGAAGCAACCTAAGTGTCCATCAGTAGATGAATGGATAAAGAAGAGGTGGTGCGTATACACAATGGAATATTAATCATCCATAAGAAGAAAACAAATCCTCCCATTTGCAACAACATAGATGGAGCTAAAGGGCATTATGCTCAGTGAAATAAGCCAGGCAGAGAAAGACAAGTACCAAATGATTTCTCTTATTTATGGAGTATAACAACAAAGCAAAACTGAAGGAACAAAACAGCAATAGACTCACAGACTCCAAAAAGGGACTAGCAGTTGCCAAAGGGGAGCAGTTACCAGTGGGAGAGGGCAGGCAGGGAGAGAGGGAGAAGGGGATTGAAGGGCATTATGATTGTCACACACAGTGTGTGTGGAGTCACGGGGAAGCCAGTACAGCATGGAGAAGACAAGTAGTGACTCTATAGTATTATACTGATGGACAGTGACTACAATGGGGTGTGTGTGGGGGACTTGATAATATGAGTGAATGTAGTAACCACAATGTTGTTCATGTGAAACCTCTGTAAGATTGTATAACAATGATACCTTAACAACAACAGAAAAGCTTAGGAACCACCGAGCTATCATAGGTTGATGTTGGTGACCAAGGGATCTGACCTAGTAATAGGTATGGTCATAATTTCAGAATCCCTGGAATATGAGGGTAATAGGCAGGAAGGCATAAAGACCATTTAATCCAATTAATTAAAATAGAGACATGGCTCCACTAAATCTGCTTCTATTAGGAGCCAATGGATTCAAACCTACCCTTATGGGGATTGGAGGGACGGTGAGGACAGCGAAAGCCAACAGCACAGGGGCACTTGCACAATGTTCTTGGCAGAAGTCCAGACACCCAAAACCTGGGCACAAGGCAGGCCTGGACACAGCTGGGCTCTCTGGTTTGAAGCCTGCCCTTCTGTTTTTTGGGCTCACTGAAGACCCATTCTTGGATGACATGTTAATGGTGAGAAGTCTTTGAATAGACACCCAGACTTGCCTAGAAATGTCTTAAACCAGTTAGTATGAAACTCAACTTGCATTTCTCATCTTAGGGAAGATGCTGAGATGGACTATACATGCCAATATCTGAGGTAGAGCCCAGTGTCTCCTTGCAGGTTATACCCCTGTCTGGCCGCTGACCTGATGGTTGCATTCCCTTCCTACAGAATGACTCCCATTTTTCTCAGGATTCTCTCTTTGGGATTCGGAGGGAGGAGAGAGTCTACCCCCTTTGCTTTGCCAGACCCATCATCTCTGGGGCCTTCTGTTGGCTCCTCACTGTACTCAGGATACATAGAGATTTCTTTGTGCAACTATGCATTTTAAACTCTGACATGTTCTCCAGTAAACCAACCCTCAATCGCTTATATGGAACTACAGCAAAAGCACCACCTCCCAGCTATGAGCCATTGCCTGTAAAAGGCACACAATAGGGCTTTGGGTCCATGCTTCATAAAGTGGCAGAAAACACATAGTTCAGAGCAAGACAAAGATAAACAGACCCATCTTTTTCACCCTCAAATAAGTGAACGCTTCTGTCTGAGCTCCCAGACTCTGGCTCTTCAACTGCTCTGTTCCTCCAGCTAGATCCCAAAGAGGGTTCCTAAGGTTCCCCTTTCAGGGAATCTCTTTGACTCCCTGTTATAAAAATAATACAGTCCAAAGCAAATAATACACTCCAAGACTACTTGGAATGTAAACCTGTACATTACTAGCTAATATTGTTTTCAATTCAAAGCTGTATTTCTAGACTCAGCTCCTATGCAATTGCTTTCTTTTTCTTTTGCTGTAGTGACCCCCAAATACTTGCTTAGTCCTGAATATGTCCTTCAGTCTTCCAGCCCCTTGTCATTGTTCATACTGTTCTCACTGCTTGAAGGGTCCTACATATTGTCATTTCTTTATACCGCTCTTCCTTCAGAGACCAGCTTTCATAATAAAACTTTCTATTATGCCTCCCAGCAGAATATGAACTTAATGTCTTTCATGCTTATAAATCTGCACTCATCCTGTGTTCTACCCCTTTTCATGGTTTGCTTTTCACTCTAATGAGTCCCTCCCACTAGATCAGGAGCTTCTGGAGGGCAGGGGCAATACTTAATTTTTTATCCTGCAACACAAATCACATAGTCAGTCCTGAACATAACAATTCAGTTCATGCCTCCGGGTGGTACTGCCAGGCCCTTCTCAACTTCCTGGGCTGAAGCCATTGTAGTGGCACAAAGGATAATGGTCTTTAGATTCTGACAGACATAGTGTGATCATGTTGCAATCACTTACTGGTTTCATGTTACTTACCTCTCAGAACCCTCCATCTCCTCCCATGTACAGCAGGATTATAAATACATGATGAGAGATAACACCAGAATCTAGATGTCGGAATAGCTGAGCCCTGTCCTGAAACTTACCACTGCATGAGGAAGGATGTATATATAGAGGAATGTCCAAGACACAGTTCCAATTACCAGCAGGAGCTTTACTTCCAAATACCTTCATGGTTCCTATTCTCAAGATCCAATTGGTTCTCATGTGGATGAAGCAAGGTAACTGTCTTCTCAGTGCCAGGTCTGCATATGAAAGCATGTTTCAGACGTTTGTTGCACAGACATCTTTTCTCTAAAGATCCGTCCTGGCCTCCTCTTGGCTCTCGTGCGACAAGGGCAGAGGTAGTCACGGGTCCCACCTTACTCACTGTTTGCAGAAGACAAGACCTTCCCTCCATCAAGAAAGAAGGGTTTTCTACTGTCTGATTCTGTTTAGGATCTTTTCACTTTGCCCACAAAAATTCCTACCCCACTGGACCAGTGTGTTTGACTAACTCTTTGTTCTGGGGTATGTCATTTTATTTTGTACCAGTTTCAAAACTGCCCCTTGATAGTGAGGCAGTGAGTATGCATGTCTTTATAAATCAGTTATTTGAACAATAACATGACCTGGGTTAAGCAGATGTATCATGGAAAAAAAGAAAATATACTGATGTTGGTGTCAGGTTTTGCTTCTTACCAACTGTAACACATTGGGAAGTTTTCTTAACACATCAGGGCTTCAATTTTAAAATAGAGATGATCATATCTTACCACCTAAGGTGCCATGAGCACCAAATAAGATAATGTGTGTGGAGATCCTCTCATAGTAATTGGCATGAAAAAGGTGTTTGATACATGCTGGCACCTTTCTTTTCTGTCTTGAAAGTTAACCCAGTAATATACTTCCCCTATTTGGCTTACCTCAGTTTCTTAGGAGGGAAGCTTGGGAACGCAGGACCAGAGTCCCATGTTAATTTCATTATCCCATCACTTTCTGCAATCAAAGGGAAGAGCACCATCAAGAGCTAATTCCAAACTTTCTGCAGAAATGAATTTTTTATAGCCCTGCAGTATTCTTAGATACTTCCTAGCCTATTTTGCATGCACCTATTTGAAAAGCTTAAGACTCTCAGATTAAACCTGGTAGCATCTATTCTATTCCAAGTTGCTCAGATCCTACTAGCTGATTTTTGCCTCATGGAAAGTAATAGACATTGCTGGCCTAGAAAGAATGAGCTTCTGGGATTTTCTGGTTAAAATGAAGTCATTGTCATGACCTGTGCTGGCTGTCAGAGGACTCAGCACACTGTCACTTGGGGTTGGAGGGCTCAGTGACCTGTCCTGGTTGCTCTTTCCCAGACTCCTCCCAGCCACTTCTCCTGTACCAAATGTCTCCCCTGTTTCTGGTAGTTGGGCTAGATGCAGAGTTGAGGAAACCATTCAAGCCAATGAGACTACTTCTCCTTATTTCCAGGTGTGTGTATTAGGTACCCACAATTTTTCTCAAAATGCTTTTAGGAAATAGGAATGATGGGGTAAAGCTAGATTTTCACCAGCCCCAGAGAGCAAAACTAAAGTCCTTCCATGCCCACATTCTGTCCCAAGTAGACAGAGATGATGGGATGAGGTTGGGCGATTCTCCTCTTGAGAGACCAGTGTAGTGCAATTATTGAAAGCATGGGTTTGGAGGTCAATTGCTGTAGCATGTCTGAAATTTGTACAGATGTATGACTGTGCCTCAGGTCCTGAACTTCTCCATCCCCTACTTGCCCCCTCTTTGAAATGGGCATAATAATGCTACCTAGTTCAGCTGTTACAAAAATTAGACAAACGATGCATGTGAAATGTGAATGGAGTGTTTTGCACTAAATAAATGCTGCAAGTACTTAAGAGTGAGAACCTCCACACCAAGCTCTCAATTCCAGAGTTTAGAAATTACTGAATGACAGGAACCCAGATGAATTTGAATTGGATTGATTTATCAAAAAACAGAAAAGTCGTAGTTGGCCTGGGGCAAATGTTAATTAGGTAGGAGAAAACTGAGGAATTTTCTCTTCCTATTTTAAGCCGTAAAACAGCTTTATTTATTATATTTCTCAACTTTCTGTCGCAAATGAGATGTTGGGCCAGTCATAGCCAGGAGTTGATTGAACTTGCTGCTCTGATTTCCAGGCTTGCATTTCTTTATTGATTCATTTCTCTTTGCTGTCTCCACCATCTTTCTCACCATGATGGGGGGTAAACACACCAAGACAAGGAACCAGTTCACTTGCTCCCAAAGGCAAAGCTTCCCTTGGGGGAGCGCCTGAAGTGGTGCACTTGCCTCATGAAACTGCTGTCACCATGGCTCCTCCCCTTCCCCCTGGTCATAGTTTATTCTTGTCACCTTGTATTATGTCCTCTAGGTACACAGGAAACCATGGATCATTATCAGTCATGTCCCAGTCATGTGTATGTGCATGCATGTTTGTCTCTGTACAGAAAAGCACATAAATACATAAAGAAAACATGCACAGACATCCATTTAAACATACAAAGTCAGAAGCACTGTGATAAACATAAATATGCACAGAGAGGCTATATTGAATCTATAGGAAAAACAATCCAACACACTCACCCATGCTTGTGCTCACACATATGCACATCACAACCGTCACACACTCACACTTAGATCATGTGACTAGACTGTGAGAATGTAGAGAATATAGAATACAGTTCTTCTCATTCTAATCACATTCTTTTTATTAAGAGCTTTCTATAGATCCCTAGATCACCAGGACAATTCCATATCCTATTACAATCTGCCGAGAAGAAACAGATCAATCTATTAGCCGGCTCTTTGCTTGTTCTATCACTGTGACAGCTTCATATGGGTCTCCATACATCAGACCCCACGCCACCTGACAGCCAAGTCTCCACCACCATGCTGCAGGTGAAGGGCTCTCTAATTTCTGCTTAATTGCTCATTAATAATTCCAATACTGCTTTCTTATGTTAACTGATTACAAAACAGTTTCAGTGGAACTGAGTAATGAAGTTTGGTAGCAACCAACTATGGAATGGATTTTCTCATCATCAACATAATCAAGAAGAAATAGTAACTGAAACACTCTTTGCCCCGTTTGTAGATATTTAGAATGCTAGAACTGGCAGGGCCTTTGAAATTGAACTACATCAGCATTCCCCAAACTGTGATCCACAAGTGATTAAACAGTTTTTGAGGGGAAAACAATATTCTGTGATTAAAGAAGACTGGCAGACATGGCATACAAACCTTGCTCACATTCTGGAGTTTTATGTCTATGTTAGCTTATTAAAAGCTCTGACATTCCCCAGTTGAGAAGCTTATTGACACTGTTCTGTTGATCTTCACCAAAACTTACTTGAAAATAAAATCACATTTATATTGAACTTCATTTCAGTTATTTACTGCTGCATAACGAATAACATTTAGTGGTGTAAAACAATAATCATGGATTCTTTTTCATGATTCCATGGATTTCCTGTGTTGGAAGGTGTGAGAGGATCTGGCAGCTGGTGCTATCTGCGTGCCTCACTTCTGCCCATGGTTCCTCATCTTCCCAAAGGCTGTCTTACAAGACGGACTTAGGGCAATGTTTCAACACAGCAAACAGCAGAGACTGTGAGTCTCCTAAAGGCTTAGTCTTGAAAGACAAACAACATCACTTCTGTTGTATAATAAATAGTAAATAAAGCAAGTCACAAGGTCAGGCTATTGATGGAAGAACAGTCACATTGCAAAGGGGCACATGGAATGGAAGAAGGAATTTTTGTGTCCATCTTTGAATATGATCTACCACAAGCCACTGTGAAGTTTTTGAAAGACTGTTGTTTAGGAAATGCTGATGTAAAATAAACTCCACATTTTCTAGATTAGGATACTGAGGCTCATGAATGTGGAATGATTTGCCCAAGGGCATGTATTGGAATCACAGAGATGAGATTAGAATCTAGAACCAGACTCCAAGTCTTTTGTTTTCACTATTGCACTTCTAAAAAATACTCAACTGACTGTGAATGACTTGAATGCTACACAAATGCTTGTCCCCTGGATTTTGGCAGCTCTAGAACCCTGAGATGGTCGTCTAGGCAAGTCCAGTTGGGCTTATCAGATCATGAATAACTCAGTGAATCAGACTTAGCTTCCTATGCCTTTATTCCATGACTGATAGCCTCTGGAATAGCCAAACTTGGAGTTTCTGAATGGCATGAGTCAGGTGAGCTATGCTTCAAAAGCTTCTTGTGAGTAACCTGTTTCCCCCGCCCCCAAAAATTTAACCATATTGTCTGAATGTCCATTTTATCTGTACATTTATGATCCATAGTCAGATCTTCACCTAATTCTCCACGTTTCTTAAACCAAAGTTCAGCCAAACCCTTTGACATCTCATAAATGAATTTACATAATGCTCCTCTGACTTGGCAAGTTCTCCCAAACATGCCTTCCATTTTATTACAGTGCTTGCAAGAAAATCCTGAAATAATAACTTTTCCACAAATTCTTGCTGACCTGGTTGAGATAAGCATGAAATCTTACACACTTTTATGTCTGCAAATTCAGCTCAAGCCTTCTCCACTTTAATCTACATTTATCAGTATGGCCCCTTACTTTTGCATACTCTGCAAGGTTTATTGAGTCTATGGACAATATATTTGTTAATTGAATGTATTCTATCTAAGAGCACTTTACCTCTCTCTCTCTCTCTGTCTCTCTCTCTCTTTCCCCCAGTTACTGAATTGTAACATGTTTGCATTTACTGTTTTGTTTTATTTCAATACCAAAACTATAACTCTTGAACTCTAAGCTATTTGATGGCAGGGGCCACTTCTGAAATGCTTTTTGCAGATGCCCAAAGTCCTATCTGCTGCCTCAGTGCCTGGTAATCCTTGATGGTGATAACTTGATCAATATTTCCAGGACACTGATTCCTAACAACATTGCTTAAACATTTTACATTAACTTGGTTTTAAATATGCCAGCTTTTTTTGCTCAGGAAAACTAATGACAGAAACATTGAAATGAAAGCTAATGATTGCAAAGTAAAGTTATATAGTACACTTCACAGACAATATGTGAGATGGTGGCTTTATCCTCCTGTAACACATTTATTATGATCAAAGCACAACCTTTTTCTGGATGTCATTTTCAGCTGATGTGTCACAGAATGAAGGAGTCTGAAGATTACATCCACTTCCCATTCTCAGCTCATTACAAGGCAGGAGAAAGCGGACAAGAGATCTCGTGGCTGTAATTTATACATGAAGAGCAGGGTTGGCATTAAGTTCCCTAGGCCAACACTTAAGTCTAAGGTTACTGGGAAAGTAAGCAGGAGAAGGGAAAAAAAACTGTTTATATTATGAACACAACCAGTATCTGAAAGATTTTTCTAGTAATGCTGTTGAAATTCAGGTCAAACTTTTTTTTGTTTATCTGTTTGGTTTTCACTGAGGTTGAAGCTAGGAGAAGTAAAAAGGCAAATGCCTCAATGTGGAATTTGTATTTGAGAGCTAAAGAGAGACAGGTTAACTGATACTGATGAAGCTCACATGTCCAGGAGAAAATCCTCCTTGAGCCACATCAAATCTTGGGAGGTGCCAATCTTCCCAGGCTCTGATATTAAAGCCCTCTGAGTACGAATCTAGGTCTTGTTGGCAGGATAGAGCAGCAAATGACATTTTGGAGACTGGCCTAATCTGATGAACAATTAAATCACATTCCCCTGAAATTTGACTTTCCAAATATTGTCTATGCTCAAGTCAAGATGAAAAGTCAAATTGTGAAAATGTATTGGTTTAAAATGAAATGGACCCCAACATGAATTTAAGCAAACCCTCTGTTAACTTTTGAGTTGCCTTTCCAGAATTCTCTGTGACACCTGAAATTTCTTTTCCCTCTAAATCACCTGCCCTCATATACACCCACTCTACTTCCTACCTGGCTTTCTATTTATTGACTCCCTAGACTTAGTCACACATTTTGGTGCTATTTCTGCTCCAGGGTTATCCATAATATGTATGTAATTGCAGCTTATCTATAGTTTTTTGGAGTTTGATAAGTGAGAGACAAATGTAGAAGCAACGAGGTGAGGGGACTGCTAAGGAGACAGCAACCTTATTGCAGCCTCATAACAAGGAGACTTTCATTTTGTTGGGGATTTGGACCACTTTCCTGTGAAAATGTCAAGTTTCATGGAATCAGATTAATGAAGGAACTAAGATAAAAATGCTTGAACTTGTGCTTTATAGAAATGAAACACTGAGGGGAGAATCTGTGTAATCTGGATGAGGAAGGGTTGTTCAGAGGTATGTGAGGGAGTGGATGTGAGAAGTATCACAGCCTAGGTGTAAACTCCAATGACAAGATCCACTGAGCCAACGCATCAGGTGCAGCTCAGCAAGGATACTGGACAGTTAGAACTTGGGTTCAGCAATCACCGATATATATATATATATATATATAAACAAAACCCCCAAAACTCAGCTTTGCTCCTTTAAAAACAGCTGAAATGGAGCAACTCAACCTTCTCAGTAGCGTAGGTAGTCTCTTGAAGACAATTATCCTCAGAGACTACATATGGAGAAGTTGTGATAACTCTATGGCTATAGCATGCACATCTGCTCCTATACAAGCAAACTAGAATGTACTTCCCAACAAGGAGAAAAAATTATTTAAAAGGACTTTTTGTGCCTTCTGATTCTGGAAGATGTAGTAAACATATTTTTCTACATTCTTCTTACCAACTAAAGCTGAAAATTTTGGACATTATATATAAACCAAACATAAGATTATCAAAGGTGGAGAGAAAAAGGAAGACCAGCTAGGGACTTCAGAGTCCAGGAAATGACATGGTGATCAGTTCTCTGGTTTTCTTTTGACTTCATATATTCCAGATTTAGAGCCAAGAAGCCAGCAACTCAAAAATGCCAAAAAGAACAGACAAATAAGCTCCAACAAAAGCCTGTTCTCTATAGCCAAAGGACAAGGAAAGATCAGCTTAGTGAGACAGAACAAACAGCACAGAAGAAACTGTGGCCTCATCTTCACTCACACCAGCAAAGGCCAGAGGGGAGCCTAGATTTCCATCCTCATGATATTGGAATGAGATACCACAACACTCCCACCAAGGTAGTATAAAAGAAGGCCAAGTAGGGAGCCTCCACTAGCCTTGAAAGGTCCTCTGCCCCTCAGCGGTGTCCATGTGGGTTTCCTAGACGTACATATTTCCTGGATGTACAATTCATTGCAGTAATGAGGCATCCTTACTGATATTCACTGGGATACTGCAGAGGAGGTCTATTAGAACATTGGAACTTTACCACTGCCTTTGATAGTAAAGCCACCCTCATTGCAGTGTCAGTAAATACCATGTGAAGAGTCAGACCAACAGGAATGAGAATAACTACCTGTCCCCAAGTGGGGAACCTGAACATTTGCCCTCTCTTCAAATGATAGTGGGTTTCTCATTGAAAACTATGGAGCCTAGAAAGAAGTGGCAATATTTTTAATGTGTTAAGTGTAAAGAGCTGTCAACTCAGAATCCTGTACCCAGCAAAAATATTCTTTAGGGATCAAGAACAAATGAAGATATTCTTAAATGAAGGAAAACTAAGAGAATTTGTCATTATCAGAACCAATTTATAAGAAAGGCTAAAGGAAGTTCTCTAAACAGAAAAGAAATATTAAAGAAGGAAACTTAGAACATAAGGCAGGAATAAAGAACATATCAAACAAAAATATTGGTAAATGCAATAGGCTTGAGTTTCCTGAATGATTGAGAGGTGAAGCAGAAATATAGCACTTTGATATGGCTCTAGGTATATTAGGTAAAATATTTAAGACAATTATAAACAGGGGAGGTTAAAAGGACATCAAATGAGGTAAGGTTTGTATTCTTCACTCAGACTAGTAAAATTATGGCATCTGTGGACTGTGATATCTACATATCTCTATCTATATAATGCAATATATATAATAGATACAATAATACACAATAATATCTATATCCTAGCTTTTAAAAGTGATAATCTACATAGTAGAGCAGTACCATTAATGCTAGTATTACCTAGAGTATCACACACACACAAAATAAGACATTTGGTCAAATGCACTACAGACAAATCAAAACAGAATTCTAAAAATATTTGAGGGACCCACAGAACAATATGAAAAAGAAAACAAAGAAATGAAAAGCAGAGAATACAAACACAAAACAAAAATAAAATGGCAAAACTTGTCTTAACAAATCAATAATTAAGTGCAAATGATTTAAGTACAAAAATTAAAACACGTAATTTTGCACAGTAGAATAAAATCATGATGCAATTACATGATGTCTACAAGAAACTGACTTCAAGTATATGATATAGGCAGACTGAATATAGGAGGATGGGAAAGGATACATCATACACAACATAAATCAAAACATAGCATGAGTGGCTATATCAGATAAAGTAAACTTCAAACAAAATTGTCAGACAGTGGGGAGCGTCATAAAATGACATGCCAAACACCAAGAGACATAGTAGTCCTAAATATGTATGTACCAAGCAACAGAACTACAAATTCTGTGAAGCAAAATAGAACTGAAAGGAGAAATAGACAAATCTATAATTATAGTTGGAAACTTCAATACCCATCTCTCAACAATTGATAAATAATAGAAAATCATCAAGGGCGTAGAAGAACTCAGCAACATATTAACAATAGAGCTAATCAATATTCATGGAATACTACACCCAACAATAACAGAATACACATTCTTTTCAAGTTTCTCCAGTACACATACCAAGGTAGAACATATCATGGGTCATAAGACAAAGGTCAACAAATTAAAAAGAATTGAAATCTGTGTGTGTTCCCCAACCACAATAGAATCAAACCAAAAATCAAGAAAAAGATAAAGGGACTATCTCCAAGTACTTGGAAACTAAACAACATACTTTTAAATATTCCCTGGATCAAAGAG
The DNA here is from genome assembly GCF_040802235.1 of Manis javanica. NCBI lineage: Eukaryota > Metazoa > Chordata > Mammalia > Pholidota > Manidae > Manis > Manis javanica. The sequence continues at coordinate 70,758,892 of NC_133162.1, forward strand.
GAAGTCTCAAGGAATATTTTAAAAAGTACACGGAACTATAAAATAAATATACAAAATGACAGAATTTGTGGAACACAAATAAAGCAGCAACAAGAGGGAAATTCATAGCACCTAATGACATTAGAAAATAGGAAATCTCTCAAATCAATAATCTAAGCTTCCATATCAAGAATCTAGAAAAAGAAGAGCAAAATAAATCTAAAGCAAATAACAGGAAAGAAAAAAAATGATAAGGGTATATGTCAATGAAATAAAAAATAATAGAGAAATCAATGAAACAAAAGGATGTTTCTTTGAAAAGATGAATACATTTGAAAAACATCTATAAATCAGACAAAAAAAAAAGAAAGAGAGGACACAAATTACTAATATCAAGGATGAAACAAGGGATAGAATTATAGGCCCTGCAGATATCAATAGGGTAATGGGGTGGGCTGAATGGTGGCTTCACAGATATCAAGTCTTCATCTCTAGGCCTTGTAAATATTATTTTATTTGGGGGAAAGGTATTTGCAGATGTGATTAAATTGGTGGTCCTGAGATGGAGAGATTATCCTGGATTATGCAGATGGGCCCTTAATGCCATCACATGTATTTTTATAGGGGGGAAGTGGAGGGAGATAGGATACACATAGAAGAGGAATAAAATAGAAAAGAAAAGAAATGAGTGGACAATGTGATCTCAGAGGCATAGAGTGGAGTGATGTAGATATAAGTCAGGGAACATCACCAAAAATTGGAAGAAGGCAAAGAATAGACTGTTTCCTAAAGCTGCCAGAGAGAGCATGGCTCTGCTACCAGCTGATTCTGGCCAAGTGAAACTGGTATTGAACTAATATTCTCCAGCAGTGTGAAAAAAAATCTGTTGTTTTAAGCCACCAAGGTTGTGATAATTTGACACAGCAGCCACAAAAGCTAATACACACAGGCATACTATGAACAACTCACATACATAAATGTGGCAACTTAAATGAAATGGACCAATTCCTAAGAAAACACAAACTTCCACACTAAACCCAAAATGAAATAGATGATTTGAATAATCCTGTAACTATTAAGGAAATTGAATTCCTGATCCTAAAGTTCTCCAAACAGAAATCTATGGTCAGATGGTTTTATTGAACAATTCTACAAATATTTAAAAGATAATTAGCACCAACTCTATATAATCTCTTCTTTAAAATAAAAGTTCCCAATATATTTTGTGAAGCTAATACTACTCTGATAAGCAATACCAGATAAAGACAATACAAAAGAATACAACAAATGATATTCCTCATGAATGTAGATGTGAGCACCCTTAGCAACATATTGGCAAAAAGAATTCAGGAATACATAAAAACAATTACATATTATGATCAAATGGGATTTGTCTGTAGATGTAAAGCTGGTTAAACATTGAAAAAAAAAACTGAACAAGGTAATCTATCAAATCAACAAGCTAAAGCAGAGATATCATACAATGCCATAAATTGATGAAGAAAAAAGCATTTTACAAAATATAGCACTTACTCATGGTAAAAAATATCAGCAAGTTAAGAATAGATTGGAATTCACAAAAACTATAAAACCCTAGAGGAAACTTTAAATTGAATGCTTACTCTGTAACACAGGAAACAAGGCAAGAATGCCACTGTCATCATTCTTATTCATCACAGTGATAGAAGTACTAAGCTGTGCTATAAAGCAAGAAAAGGAAACAAAGGCATACAGATAGGAAGGAAGGAAATAAAATCGTTTCTATTTAAAGATGATGTGATTATTTACATAGGAAATCCCAAGAAACTTACAAAACAATTTCTGGAATTAGAAACAAGTGAGTTCAAATAAGGTCAGAGAATACAAAAAAAACTTACAAATATAGATTATATTTTAATATACTAGCAATGGATACATGGACATCAAAATTAGAAATTAAATGCCATTTGCTATTACTCCAAAAGAATCAAATACTTAGGAATAAATCTAACAAAACATATTGCATTGTATGCTAATAATTACATAAGACTAAATGAAGTAATCAAATAAGTTTTAAAAAAGTAGAAGGATGTGCTGTGCTTATGGATTGGAAGACTCAACAGAGTAAAGACATCAATTTCCCCAAATTGATATACAGGTTCAACACAATTTCTATTAAATTTCCACCAATGTTTTTGTAGACATACACAAAGATTATTCTAAAATTTATATGGAAAGACAAAGGGACAAGAGTAGCTAAAATAATTCTAAAAAAGAAGGCAAAGTTGGAGAAATCAGCCTACCCAGTTTCAGATCTTATTGTGTAAGTACAATCATGAAGACAAAGCAGACAGACAACACATAGATCAATAGAACAGAACAAGAAATAAAAAACAAATCCACACAAATAAGCCCAAATGATTTTTGACAAAGATGCAAAATCAATTCAACAGACTCAGAGACTTTATTCCAACAATTGGTGCTGAAGCAATAGGTGATCCATAGATCAAGAAAAAGAGAACCTTAACCTAAGTGTCACAGTACACAAAAATTAATTTAAAAAGTTCATAGACCTCACAGGATTAAATTTAAAATATGAAACTATAAAAGTTTTAAAAAACACAGGATGTTTACTGGGGACAGAGTGGCTGGTCAGTCATGGGAGCACTGGCCCAGGGGAGGGGTGGAGAGGAAACACACATTCTCTCCTTCTCTAAGTAACTGGTACATAGTTGGTCAGGTGTCCAGCAGTCACCAGAGATCTGCCCAAAGAGTTTCTCCTGGTGCTTGGGGTAGGGAAGTAGTGAGCAGCAGTGGGAAAGCAGAGAGCAGGGAGAGACTGAAACCCACTGCCATGAGAACACCCACCCTATTAAACCCTCAGTTTCTTGTCCTTGCCTTTATTTGGTAAAGTGAATTCATAGGAACTTGCCCTGTGTGGGGAATCCCCCTCTCCCAAAGCAACAGTATTGCCAAGTTGTTATCTAAACTAATCATGTCTATTTAAGATGCCGATTTTCCTGAATTTGGCCATTGTCATTTAAACAATCCTAGTTTATTTAGGCAAAACCTATCATTATTAAAATCAGTATATATATTTTTCCAATTAGATGGAATACTTTTTGAAATGTTGACTGTCTGCTTATGTTTCCTATTTTATCAGTGCAGATTTTGTGGATTTTACTACTGCTTCTATTGGATAATTTAGTTTTGTATTTAAGAGTTCTTTATGTAATAATGCCACTATACCTTTTTATTAATTTTGTAAATATTTCCCATTTTATATTTTGCCTTTTATTGTATATACATATAATTTATATGTAGAACAATATTTACCTGGTAGCATATTTAAGAAATAATACATTTAACTATGGCCTTGCCTTGCTTTAAATGCTTATTTGTGTGCCTTCCTTAAATCCAAGAACTTTTTGAAGCATCCCCCACTCACAGTGATTAATATTTCTCTCTTAGGATGCACCTAGATGGAGTATTTAACATTGAACCCCCTTTTTAAATCATAAAATTACTGTATTTTTAAACCAGGGTCTAGGATTATAGATAATAAAGACCTTAAGCATAACTAGTAGCAGAAAGATCTGGGTGTCCACAGGGATTTTGTTTAATCTCAAGGGACTGTCATCAAATTCAATTGCCAGCCAAAATGTGAATCTTTATAAAAAGGGATATGGATTATCTTCAGGAATATATTCATGCCATTCAAGTCTCAAACATCAAGGTTTCTCTACTATCTTTAATTTTTTCCATGAAACTTCCTTGCCATATAACAACAGAAGACATAAATTGAAGAGTAATGATCTCAGTTAAAGAAGAAATCATGAAGACAACCTCTTAACTATAATCTAGTATTTTTCAAAATGTGATCCACAGACCACCTCCATCAGAAATTCCCCAAAACCCATATTTTGGGTGCTACCAAAGCTTCAGAGAATCTTAGGTAGATGCTAGGATTCTTCATTTGTAACAAACAACCCAGAAAATTATTTTGCAAACTGCAAGTTGGAGAAACATTGCCTTAAACCAATATTGCCAGATGGCAGCCTATCAGCTAAGTAAAACTTTGTTGTCTATCTATTTTCAGATGACTAGATAATAATTAGCTTATTCTTTGGTCCTCATCTACAGCTGGGAGATGAGCATAAATGGAGGTTAAGTAGTCATTTCTTTCATAAATACTCCCTCCTTCTTAGTATTATGGCCATTCAGAACACCAGACTGGCATGATGAGGTCAAGTAATCAAGACTGAGATGAAATGAGAACATATGTCATTACTGGCTCCTGGGAAAGATCAGCAGATCTGCCTGTATGTGCTGTTGACTTCATTGTAGGCCTGGAGCCGTGGGAGGAAGCTGGCAGATCTGGGGCTGGAGATGCTGGTGGAAGGAGGGTCGGGGGAGGGTTGAGTGTGCAGGGCTTAACCACGGGAAGGATCTAATCATTGTGAACCAGGATCAAGCAGGAACTCTGAAAAGTCAGGCCATTTCTCAGTAGATTTTTTGAAAAACATGAAATCTTGTCAGGAAAACAGTGTGTGTGTGTTGGACATACCAAGCAGGAATATCAGGCAGAACAAGATGGTGCCTAAATAATTCTGCCTTGGCTCCACTTGCCCCCATCAACAGATGGGCACAACTAAACAAACCAGATGTGACAGCTCAGCAGGTGGGCCTGTTACCAAAAATACTGCTCACAGACCGTCCTTCCTTACATGGAGTGTTCCAGAGCAATCTGAACTGTGTTTTAACTTCCAATTACCCCCTGGGGAGAAATGATTTAGTCCTCTCCTTTGCAAGAGTGTGGGGCTGAGGATGGGGCGAAATAGAGGTGGACAGGCAATATTAGTAGAAAATTTTAAGGGAAAACTCAAAATCCCATCACTTCCAGCCTTCTTTTTCTGAGATTTGATATATAACACTGTAATAGTTTAGGGCATGCAATGTAATAATCATATATATATATGTATACATATATATGAAATTATTACATCAGTTAAGCTTAGTTATCCATCAACATACATAGTTATAATATTTTTTTCTTGTGATGAAAAATGTTATGATCTACTCTTTTGGCTACTTTTAAATATGCAATAGACTATTACTAATTCACCATGCAGTATATTACAACCCCCAGACCTACCTTATAGCTGGAAGTTTGCAGCTTTTGCCTACCTTCATCCATTCTGCCCTTCATTCTTCATTTCAGCCCTCATTCATTTTTTATTCTTATTTTATATATGCATGCATTTAATTTTATTTGTATTGAGGTACACAATAAAATGTACAAATCTCATTCATCCTTCATTCTTAAGAGAGTTCTGACATGTTCTCAGGAATGTAATGAAGTTTCTGAGCCCACAGAGGGACTTTGGTGGAAGACAGCTGAGGGAACTGGGCTGGACTGACCCTACCCACCATTCCTCCTTTAATTGGACCATTTATTCTGCAAATATTTTCCTATTTATTTTTTATCAGGATGTTCTTGTTGACCTAAGAAATGGGCCTCTGGATGCCTCCCTCTCAAGAGAACCCACAACGCAAATCAAGAAGTAGCTAGAGTTCAGGGGAAGGGAGCATTAAACCAGTTTCTTGGACAGATTCTTGGCCATGAAGATCCTATGGTTCTAGAACTGTAGTGGAGAACAGACTGGCTCTTGGAAACAGAGCCCTGGCCAGTGGCTATAGAGGGCATTGTCCAGTATGAATTCTGGGTATTAAGAGTACCCAGAGTAGATTACCTTGTGGCCATCTGAGAATTGGGGAATTAGGGTTCTAGGCATCCCATTTCCACCTTAAGATACAATTAATGGGGTCTATGTGGGAATGTGGGGCAACCTGTATGGAACATGCCAAGTAAGCTCTATGGTTATTTTACCTGATGTTCTAGTTTTCATATAATATGAGTCAGATGATTCAAAGCAGCAGTGATAACATGTTGGGAATAATGCAGAAGAGGGAATGTTACTTCAGCAAAGAAAGTGTTTCCCTGTAGGTGTTTAAATTTTCTCAGAGGCTCTACATAGAGAGAAACTGATGGGATGGTCTGAGAGATTTCTGTTGATTGACAGTGCCTCTTTTTGGAGTCTATATTTCAGACATGTTTCAGGATATCTCAGTACCAACTGAACATAGTGCCTTGGAGAACTGGATACTCCTATTACCTGCCTAGTGTCCAGGTGATTTTTGTGTTTTGTTCATGGGTAGGTGGCGATGTAGAGATAATGTTTATATGCTAGATGAAGATTGTAAGGACCTGCCTTCCTTCTACAGTGGATAGATGTTTTTCTAAATGCCTCCAATTAGAATATCATTTGCCATGAATTTCTATTAGTAAGTTAAGACTTAGATGATTATTATATAAATTATATTCTATAGATATATTCCATAGGTATATTATATATTCCATATATATTCCATAGATATATTATGAAATAGATGACGATTATGTGGATTAGGAGATGGGAAGCCAGGAGCCTCACAAAATTAAGCAAATTTTATTGGGTTGCATAGCTCGGTAAAGTGGAAACATGGAGCAGATCCCAGACCTTCTAGCTCTAAGGGATTGTGTCCAACAGACATGACAATTTTATTTGCACAGTGTCTGGCACAATGTAGGTGCTCAAAATAATATTGTTGAGTAGATGAATAAATTTCTAGAGGTCTTTGGGTCATGGCCTGATTACTCCCTTCTTCTGTGGTTGTTTTGATCTGCTCTGTTAGCCTAGGCAGGTACTCAGTATTTTTCATGACAAAATCCCTCAGTCACCTTTTGCCTCCTTAGGGACTTTCTATAGTTTCTCCACCAAGCTTTTTACTAGCCCTGCCAAGGAGTAAATGTTTTTATGAGAACAGCATGAAATGTGACATTACTCATAGATCCTGGCAGAAAATTAGCACAGCTGGGCAAGATTGCACCTCCCTGCTGGAAGCAGTAAGCTGAGGACTGTGGGGAGTCATAATGGTCTAATGATGGCTAATGGTGGGGAAACGATGGACCCGAGGCCCATAAATCAATCTGAACACAGGGATGGCTAATGAAATGCTCTGGAGATGCTTGAGCTCATCTGAGTATTGTTCATAGGTGTGTGTCTCTTACTGGACCATTATTTTTTGTTACATAATGGGAAAGTAGAACAATTTGTATTGAGAAAGTCTCAGACAGTAAAGATATTTGCAGGTTGGCAAATAGATGGGAGACCATGAGGCCCATCTTCAGGTTCCAGAGCTCCAAGTCCACTATTCTTTCATGGCTTAGGGTTATTCCCTAACTTCAGGTATTTGCCAAAATCAGGGATGGCTCCAGTTTTTAGCCTTGATCTAATTTTCCTGTGTATGCAATTGACAATGAGATGACAGATTTAAGATAACACGTGCCTAGAGTTTAGTCAAAGGCTTATAGGATTGCCTTTGCATTCTCTAGTCCAACCAGTATTACTAATGCTTCTGATAACTTGAGTGGTTTCAGTCCTCTGTATACTCACAAGCATCTTTTGTTTCAAATATTTACCTTTTAGGAAGGATCAAAATAGAAAGTTTGACTATAACCATAGAAAGTTACAAAGGTGGGATTTTTCCAACCCTTGTAATAGTTTCCTATTATAAAATGATGTGCAATCAAAACTTTAAAACTCACCTGAGGCAGAGTCAAGGTGCAGCCCCTTTTTTCTGTTCTTTCATAGAAATATTAAGGAGTTGACACAGCTTGTAAGCAGACATTTTTAATGTGAACTTTTCAAGTTGTTAGGTTTAGAGACATAAAATATCTGATAAAAGGAAGCACCCATATTTTGAGGTGATTTACTTAAGAATAATTGTAGACAGTCACAACTTATTCCTATTTTTTTCCCCAAAATGTAAGTTTTCCTTCCTTTTTGGAAATCTGGTGAGAGAAGGTTTCAGGACCATGGGGCATTTATCCAATGGGCTCTACATAGAGAGAAACTGATGGGATGGTCTGAGAGATTTCTGTTGATTGACAGTGCCTCTTTTTGGAGTTTAAACTCCAAATGAAATTGTGACAACTACCTTTTTATGATTAAAGATGATGCTGAGATGTGTATGAGACATTCTGCTAAAGCCTTCCATGCAATCTCTTTTGTGGTGTGTGACTCCCTGTTTTCTAGAGAGGCCAGTGCCGACTGTACAAGCTGTCACAGAGATTAGAATGGGAAACTGGAACTTTGTGGGAGAATTATAAGACTCATCTCATTGCTAGGGTGATCTACTGGCTTTCAGACAGCGGCCTATCTGACATCATTTCTCTGTCCTCAGCACACCAAAAACACCCATTCTCTGTGACAATTGGCTTTGCACAAATGTGAAAATGAGTCGCAGCCAAGGCTGTTAAGACTAGAGGGAGAACAAGGTCATGACCCAGAGGAGATGACTATAGCTTACCCCAGAAACAAAGCAGAGAAGTAGAGCAAAGCTATACCAGTAAGAAAAATAAGGCAGCAGTTTCTGCAAAGTCCCATTCTCCCAGCAATGATAATCAGGGGGACTGTCCCTGATGCCTTAGCAAAGGTCGTTCCAGAGTTGACCTTTTCATTCTTCACCACCCCTGATGTCTACACTTCGACTCAGAATCATTCTGTTCTGTCCACTGATTTTGTCTTGACCTTTTTCATGCCCAAGTGTTTAGCCTAAACCCTACCAAGAATATTATACCAATCAGTGATCACACATCTTCCTTCAAACTAGATGAAGAAATGGCTTTGCCCTCATCCCAGACTTTTCTCTGTTTTCTGTTGTTACTTACAAATCCACCCCATTATTTCCAGAGATAAAAGTAGAAAATTCAAAGGGAATGTAGCCTAGATTTTTCATTTCTAAGGCTCTAACTCTCGACTCTACATTGCCCCAGGAAGAAACCCTCTTATCATGCTATTCTGAAAACACACTCCAAATGCTTTTCATCTGAGCAGAGGACTTCCTGGGTGGTGAGGGTTAAAATGAATGTTTCCTTCTTCAATTATCTTTATTTGGAAAGTACAACAGATATTTGGCCTCCTTGTTTGTTGTTCACTCACTGTGGCAGGAGGAGGTCAGAGCCAGAAAAAATATTGTGACATGACACAAAAGAGGGTGCTGGTTCCTTAAGATTTCTGAGCACAACTTACATGTGGAATGATTGGCCTACTATTTTGAGACTGAAAATGGAGTGTGGATCTCAGAGGTACTCTCTGCATCTATTGATATGAACATCTCCCTTCACAGAGGGAGAGGGTTCTCTAGAAGGGACTATAATCCAAGACCTTCTTTGAAACTTGGATGAAATGAAGTAAGTACATTTCAAATGATTGCCTCAGGTAAACAAGGATTTCTGCTTATTTATCCATTATTCAAAGAACCAGATAGAAAGCATCAAGAGTAATAAACTTACCTTCTTCCACTGATAAACAAATGCCTCCTTTGTATTATTTACTTATAAATAAGCAATTACCTATTATTTCTATCAAAGTGAGGTTGCCCTGTTCTAACAAATGCCAGGATAATAAACCAAATATAATCAGAATTTTTTATCCTGCCCCAAAATTTCACTCCTAGGTGACCTGGGCCATGCTCTGAGAAATGTCTGGCAAAGCTAACTAATCACTGGAGGTAATAAATAAAGACATTACTACTTGCTAAGACATGTAGCTCCTTCCTGGAGTAGCTGGGAATTGGTGATAATAAACCACAATAACCCTAAGCTTAGAATTGGATTTGAATTTTGTTATTACACTTTCTGCAATTTTGGCAGTTTTGAAGGTAAAAAATGTGTCAAAGGGTAGTATGTCTCAAGGACAGTCAGTGTTAAATCAATATTAATTAAATAGGTTTATTCTTATTTAACAAAGCATTGAAGTGTAGAGGAAGGGAACTGCTGTGACTCTTTTCTTCAATTTTCTTTTGCCATCTGTCAGGTAAAATAAGACTTCCAAATCCCATACATCAGCATTTTAAAAATATAGCCGATTTTCAGCCCAGATAGCTTACCTAATGATGTATTCACTATGTCTCAGTTGTGATTTACCAGAGATACAGCTGTATTATTAAGCAGAAAGGAACTTCACAGGAGGAGTACCTAAAGAAATTTTGAAGCGGGGACAAAAATTGGGGGTATTGCTTTTAACCAAATCAGAACCCCCGAAGCCTGTGACAGTGCAGAGGATTGAGATAACAAGTGCTGTTTTTGCTGTGGAGCATGGATTCATTCATGGGCCACTTGAATTATGGAAATAGAGAAAAATGGTCTTTGTCCATTTCACCTTGTTCTTATGTGTCCTTCAACATAAAACACTTTGCATGTAGAAAAGACAGAAAAGTCAAGAAGCTGATGATTTCCTGAACATTTGAATATCTCATTTGTATTTTTACTGCCCTTCAGAAGTGATTTCAGATTCAGTAAAAAGCCAGATAAACGTATTTACTTGTACTAAAGAATAGTATGGTCATGAGAAACAATATTTAGCAGTCAATATTCAAAGTAAGCTCCAGTTGTTGGATAGTATCCATATCTGTTGTGCTCATTACAAGTTGTAGATATACTGAATCATCACAGATGTTCAAATCATTGTGGGAATGCTTTTCATTATATTTCCTTGTGTTATGGGTTTAAAGGTATGTTCTCCACATCCACTTGTTGATGCCTTAACCCCCAATGTGGCTGTTTTTGGAGACAGGGCTTTTGGGAATACAGTTAAGTGACATCATAAGGATGGGATCCTAATCCAATAGGATTGGTGGCCTTATAAGAAGATAGGAGAGAAATCCATCTCTCTTCATGTGCATACATGGAGGAAAAATTGTGTGAGCACAGAGCAAGGAGGTGGCCATCTGCAAGCCAGGGGGAGACCTTCACCAGAGCCTGACCATGCAGCACCCTGATCTTGAACTTCCAGACACCAGATTTGTGAGAAAATAATTTCTGTTGTTTAAACCACCTAGTCAATGATATTTTATTATGGCAGCCTGAGTTGAAGAGCACATCTTGTCTTAAGTTAAAACACAAATTCTTTCTGAGGAAACACATTCATACCTGGATTCTGACTATTTGAACAACTGCTAATCCAATTTCATGGTGCAAACTGGCCTTCTTAAAGCAAACAACACTGTAAACCTGCAGTAGTCCTGGAAGACCTTTATTCGTCCTTCATGGACCTGACAACACTGGCTCAGGCATCTTGAACTTGGGACATTTTATTCCTGACTACTCCTCATCCATGAATAAGCATGGACAGGTCAACAAAGTTTTCAGAGAGTCTTGCACACTCTTTATAAATGTCAGGTAATTGATAGATGGTGTAAAAGTGAGCAGTAGCAAAGAGTTTTTGGTGGATAGCTGGCAACTTCCCATGTAAATATTGGACAGCAAACCCTCACTTTCTAAAAGTAGTAGCTGGAATTGTGTTGTGTGAACATATCCCACAACCTGACAGATACATGATTTGAGAGAGTAGAACTCTCCCTTTGGAAAAATATATCACTTTGAATCTTTTTACAATGTAGCATATGTTAAAAATGAGTACAAAAGGAGTTTCTTATAGGACTTATATGGTTTCAGGTCTTATATTCAAGTATTTAATCCTTTTTGAGTTAATTTTTATGTATGGTGTAAGACAGTGATTCATTTCACTCTTCTGTATGTAGCTCTTCAGTTTTCCCAACACCATTTATTGAAGATTTATCCTTTCCCCATTTTATATCTATGACTCTTTTGTCATAAATTAATTAACCATATATGTATGGGTTTATTTCTGGGCTCTCTGTTCTGTTTCATTGATCTATGTGTCTGTTTTTATGGCAATACCACACAGTTTTCATAAATGAAAGGGGTTGATATCCGAAAATATAAAGGGCCCATGAAACTCAATAATGATGAAATGATCTGATTTAAAAATGGGCAAGGGGACTCAATAGACATTTTTTCCAAAGAAAACATACAGATGACCATCAAGTTCATAAAGTGATGCTCAACAACACTCATCATCAGGGAAGTGCAAATTTAATTAAAACCACAATGAGATGTCACCTCATGTCACTGTCATCAAGAAAAAAAAGGTAACATGTGTGGACAAGAATGTGGAGAAAAAGGAACCCTGTTGGTGGGAATGTAAATTAGTTCAGCCACTATGGAAAGCAATATTGTGGTTCCTCAAAAAAATGAAAATAGAGTTACCATATGATCCAAAAATTCCACTTCTGGGTCTACATCCAAAGAAAATGAAAACAGAATATCGCAGCGATATCTGCATTCTCATGTTCACTACAGCATTATTCACAATAGCCAAAATATGGAAACAACCTAAGTGCCCATCAGTGGATGAACAAAGAAAATGTGAGATATATATGAATATTATTCAGCCACGAGAAAGAAGGACATCCTGCCATTTGTGAAAACATGGATGAACCTTGAGGGCATTATGTTAAGTGAAATAAACCAGGCAGAGAAAGACAAATACTACATGGTGTCACTTATATGTGGAATCCAAAAATAAAAAAAAAAAATTGAACTCAAACAGAATGGAAAAGTAGTTGCCAAGGACTTGGGGGTGGGGGAAGGAACAGGTTGGTAAAGGGTATAAACTTTCAACTATAAAATGAATAAAACTGAGGTTCCAATGTAAAACATGGTGACTATAGTTGATTACACTATATTGCACAGTTGAAATACACTAGACAGTAGAACTTAAGTGTTTTCATAGAAAAGAGACAAATGCATGAGGTGACAGACATGTAAATTAATTAAATGTGGAGGAATCCTTTCATGATGTATAGATATATAAATCACCACACTTTAAACTCTTACAGTGTTATTTGTCAATTATACCTCAATAAAGCTAGAATATGAGCAAATAAACAAGTAAATAAATAAAATGGCAGTGGAGGAAGAATATAAACCAAAGGTTTATTCAGTAGAAAGTGTTTGATCTGATGATTTATGGTTGAAGAGGTTACTGCTTTATAAACTGCCAGTCTTATTTTTCCTGGGATTATAACTCTGAGATAAATATACCTCCCAGTACTACTATGAATCTTTAAACCATAATAATTATTTATAAATCTACACTATAATTTTAATTACATCCAGGAAATAAACTGGAATATGAAAAGAAGTAAATTAAGATGTCAACTGGGAAGATTCAGATGATGGTGAATAATCCCAAGGGCCTACCAGATGAGATAGGTGGGACTTTTAGGTAATATCAACATTAATCTGTGATTAAGTAGCGTGAAAGTTCACAACTGAACAGATAATTTTCTCCTTGGTATTGTTCTTTCTTCTGAGTTTCTATTCTGAAGGAATTACCTACCTAATTGTTATTTAGTTTATCTAGACAAGAAACTTGTCAGTTTTGAGAAGCTCCTCAATCTTCACAGAAATCAGTCCTCAACTCATTTTGAATCACTCTTCGGCTTTTCATCTACTCCTTACAACCTAACTACCAATCATCGTCTCCTGTCCTGCATCAGTCTCCTTCTTACAGTTTTTGTGTCTCCTCCACTCCCCTCGCCCCTGCACTCCATCCCTAAGTCTGCGCCAGAATGATGCAGTATTGCTGAGCAGATCACTCCCATGTTTAAGGGCTTTCACTGCCTTCCTGATCCTCCACAGGTTACAGTATAAAATTCTTAACATAGGTGACTTGGCCCAGAGTTTCTAATTAACTTATCTCACTAGCATCCTTTTAAATCACTTTTTAATTTTTTTCACTGTCAAACTGGCCTTGATAATCAAGGACTTGAGACGATTACAGTTTTTCATGACTTGGGACCTGTGTTTAAGTTTTTTTCTTCTGAACTTGTCTCCACCACCCACTATACTCTTAGCTAACAATGCCTTAATTATTACTCAGATTTCAAATCAGTACTGAGGAAGCATCACTAAATCCCCAGACTAATACCAAGTAGTTATTTATTACTGTCCTGAATCTATTGTGGCAGTATATAATCTTAATAAAATAAGTTCATAATTTAGTAAGTATACCTGATGTTCAAGTAGGTAGTATAAAACCTTATATAAAGCAGGAGCTATTGAGCAAATATTGATCAAATGAGGTTTTGTTTGTTTTATTTTTTTGCTGTCAAAGTTATTTTAAAGGACTCTACTGTAACCCAAAATGGAATCAAATTCTCCCTTGAGAATTTGGGCAAATGGGACCCAAGAATCTGTCATCAAAAGTCTGTCATTCTTATGAATAGATGATGCTTAGTATGACATTGAGACCCAGAATCAGGGATGAAGTAGGTGTCCAATTCTTAGGGTTCTATGATATTCTAAAGCAGGTTTTGCCTGAGGAGTATTCTGCTTTGGTCTATGAGAGTAACCTTCACAAAAGGTACCTATCGTTACTCTCTCTGTCCTTTGCAAGCTGAGCAGTCCTAGTCAGTTCTCCATGGCTCTTACAACTAAGTAGAGGAATCAAGGAGATGTATACAGAAGGGAGTCTTTGGGGAATCATCTTAACACTAGTAGTTGACTCAAACCATGACATGTCATTGTCATGACTTTACTTTTGCAGTTATGTTTTGCTTCACAGGATGATCATTTTTGTCATATATTGTAAGACTATAGCAATACTATTAACAGCTATCACTGGAAGGAAAACAGTGGTGTCCAGCTTATTAGGAACATGGAACATTTTTTTATACCTATTCACACTTTCTATCAGCTCTTTCAATGTGTCATTTAATGAGCTAAGAAAGTAAAGACAAGTAGAAAAGAAAATATCTGTAAAACAGCAATATTAAATAGAGGTAATTTTTTAGAGAAAGAAGTAAAAAAACAGCTTGGGCCTCAACCAATTCTTGGATTAATCAAAATGAAGGAGCAGAGACACTGTGGCAGAAGAAACTTAGACAACATTGACTCAAAGATGAAAAGTATCCAGAACTAGTTACCTATCAGACTGAGAGGCAGTAGGGAGAGGTGAGGAGAGACCCTTTTAAATATCCTCATCACACACACACACACACACACACACACACACAAAGGAGGTGATGGAAATGCTAATTAGCTTGATTGTGATGGTATTTCACAATGTGTACATACATCAAATGTTTCACAATGTATACATGTATCACATTGTACTCCTCAAATACACACACTTTTTTACTTGTCAATTATAGCTCAATAAAGCTGGAGTGAAAAAGAGAAGTGTTATAAGCCATTACAAAATAAGACTAATATAATGCATGGAACTTGGGAAAAAATATAGGGGACCTAATTTCCTTGCCTTTTATAATAGGGAGACATATTCTACTGTCATAAACAGATATAAACAAATGAGTAATGACTTCAGTGTATTCTTCATTTTTTATATTATTTTTTAAACCAAAAGGCAAACTCTTATAAAATAATGTTCATTTAATGAAAAAATATTTGAAATTTGGCAAGACCTTTGATTTCACATTAGCATACTTTTTTTCCTATTAAATTTAGATAAAAAAGGAACTGTTCTTTGACTTTATATCTACATTTGTGAAAATTGATACCTGGAGTGATATGAAATTAATATTGATAATGGTGATAGAGGATATAAGTGTGCTTAGCTCTTGCAAGAGGGATGGAAATAGGCAACTGTTTTTACTTTTCATTCTCTAGAACATTCGACTGAATATTCTAATAACCATACTGCATGAGTATATTTCAATAGATTACCTGAGAGCTCACAGCCACTTTTTATTCTTATCTTTGTAGAATTTGTCATATTTGCATATGCCAATAGGTCATATTTGGATTTGGATACTTTTAAAAAGAAATATGTGTAAATATAGAATATAATAAATATTAAAGTTATAAAACTACAATTAAACAATGCAATAAATATCCAAAGGTTTAAAGTGAAGAGTAGATACAATAAGATGGATATTATGTGGCTAGAGAGAATGAGTGGAGAATTAATATTTTTGAGCATTCAATATATTTTATATATGTAGGAATTTTAAATCTCCTTTAAGTTACCAATATATAAATAAATAAAATGACCTAAGTGTAAAAATATAATGTAAAAATAAAATGTAAAGGCAGATATATAATTAAAATATATTAAAATCCAAAACAGTATAAGAACAAGTTAAAATAAGAGAAAAAACTTTAAGGATTAGGAGATTTAAAAAAATAAAGAGTTAAGATAAACTAAAACATATAAAAGGAATAAAATTAACACAGAGTACATAACATATTTACACAAAGAGAAAATGCAGTTTAATTAAAATAGAAAAGTTTAAAAAGTAAATAATTACTAATAAATGTAAAGAAAAGACAAAATAAATACAGTGTGTACTAATGAAAAAGGGGACACAAAGTACTGAAAATTATGAAGTGGCATAAAAGATCAATTTTAAAAGGTAAATATAAAAGAAAAATAGTCCAAGATTGTGTTTTGTATTGACTGTTAAAGTTGACTGAAAGGGAACAAGAACCCCAAGTGGCCAGAGTCTACAGGTTTGGAGGCTACACATGCTGGCTGTTTGCTTTTCTTATTGATAATAAATGAAAGCAAATTCAATTTGAACATGTTCTGTGTCACAATTATTCTAAAACACAAACAGGAAATGCATGTAAGGAGGAGGAATTTCAAAGCAAAAAACAAGAAAAACCATGAAACAATAACAAAAATCTTGATTGCTACTATGCTAATCCTGGAAGTCCCGATTCAGGTTATAATCAATAATTGCACCAGAGGAAAATAAAAGGAAACATGTAAAAGAAAAATAAAACAGTATTTTAAAAGCCAATCCTATGAGTAAGTATTGTGAAATGCAAAAATATTAAATCATGAAGGAAATGAGGTAATAACAATAACATGAAAAACAAACTAAACTACTAAAAGTCAAATAGTGGTAAATATTAAGTGCTTAAAAATAAATAGGCGACAGGTGGCTGAAAGCAAAACATTAAATGAAGCAGCTGTGCAATGTCCAAATTCTAGCAGCTTCCTAGTATGAAAATAACAAGACAAAGCATGTGTGATTTTAATTTCCCTTTATTTCTGTGGAGGTTAATGGAAGCCCTGGGCAGGGACCCTAGGGACTGGGGGAGCTGGGACAGAGTTTACTTTCTTGCAAGGAGAAGGGTGAGGAAGAAAGGTGAGGAGGACAGCATGAGGCCCAAAGCTGCTGGAGGAGACTCGCAAGCTTGGGAGTCCCAGTAGGTGGAGCTCCAAACACTAGCAGCCAAAGAAGGGTCTGAGGCCCAGCAGATCTTGTGTTAGGTGTTATTTAATTGCTATTTTGTGGTGTGAAATGAAACCCACTTCTGTTCACCTCGAGCATATACACACATATACACACAGATCACTGATTAAGATAGTGGGTTTTTTGGGAGACATTTCTGGAACAATCAGCATGCATTCCATCTTCCCTTCACTCCTAAAGAGGTAGGGGTCATTATTTTCCCCATTTTGCATGTGAGGAAATTGCCACATTTCACATCTGTGTCACTGAAGGTTGAGTAATGTGTCCAGGATTGTAGAATTGGAGAATGGCAGAACTATGGTGCAGACCCATGCAGACTGCACCAATCTCTCTACTGTACTGTGTCAAAGTAGTCCATAATAGGGGAAGTTCAAAACCAGAGGCTCCCCATGGGAAGCCACTCACGGTCAGCTTATAGTTAAGAACTTGAAGATCTCTCCAATCTATCTTCCCTCAGACATCAGACGAACAGGAGTCCTTACCCCATTTTAAACGGAAGATGAAATGAGAAGGTATTCAATGTCTTCTTGAGAATATTTATACTCAGACTTGGATCAAAATATTTAGAGGACTCAGATTTTGTGTTTCCTTTTGCTTCCTCCTTCATACTGGGGAAGGAGATGTACCACCTTGTCAAGGTACTGTGGCTTGGCACATTAGGGATCAACTTTTAACAGCTGGAAGGTGCTTGCTTCTTTGAAAGTCAGGCAAACCAAGATTCACTGCTTCTTCACTAAGTATCATCCAAAGCCTTTAGAGAGAATCTAACCAGTTAGCTAAGATTGTAAAACCTCCAATGATTTGGTGATTCATTTAATTTCAGATCAACACCCCTTTGTGGTTGGAGGTCATTTGCCTAAAGCTTATCCAACTCATTGGCTAAGGAGATGGATATGTCCCTCTGTAGGGAAGTGAGTTTGCTTCCACCCTGATGGATGGCTCCTGACCTGCTCACTGGGTATTAAGTGACTGCTCTCTCTGCAGAGTCCTGGGCCCTGCTCACTTGTTCCATGCTTCTGTTTAATGAGGTGTGCAAAGGAAAAGTAGGATGAAACAAATTGCGTAGAAAAATACACCAAAAGATGGAGCACAGGGCATTCTTTCTAGGTTCTCACTCATCATAGTGCTTTTTAGTCACAGCTTAGTACCCTGAACCTGCCACTGTCCTTCAGTCAAAACTTGGATCCCTTATCTTGGGCCCCCTAGCCATGCATGGCCCTCCATCACCTGCTGCTGTTCTTTGCACTTGTACCTCTTGATGATCACACTTTTCTGTAAAAGTGTTTCACTGGCCAGATGGGTGTCATTTATTCTATGGATTCTCCCAACCTACCCAACTTCTCTGCCTTCAGTCTACTTCCCCCACATGATCTCCTGTGCATTTTCTTCATGGAGCTTTTGCTTGAATTGTAGATGTAGTAGCTCACCTGCTCATCTCCAGGTGAGGATCTCACACTTAGCAGAAGAGTAGCTTGTTCAAGATAAGAGAGGCCTGTCCTGGGCCCACATGTATTTGTGTTTCAGGGCAAAAGAGTCTCCAGAAATGCAATTAGTGGTCCTCTTTACTAAGGGTAGTGATGGAGAAATAAGCACCTCTAAATTATCATTTGGAAACTGGTTCCATAGCCCCTTCTAGTCTGTGGACCCTAACATGGACAACAGGACCTGTCAGCCAGGAGGATCTGGTTGAGCTTTCTAGGTGCAGCCTCCTTGTTGGATCCTAATGGATGCATTAAACCCAACATCTGCACAGAAAACTTGTTTCCATGTCAGAACGAATCTCCCTCTAACGAGTACTACAACTATGCTTTCAGAAATGGCATTCAACCAGTGTCTTGTCTTCTCTTCCTTTTATGCTCATGACCTTTGTATTCTTTTAAGAGACACTGCTGACTTTTTATTTGGCAGGCCAATGGAATGCATCCATCTTAACAGTACTACCTTCTCATCTTGCTTCCACTGGCAGTGACCACTCCAGGCCCCCTGCCACCATGGCAGGGCCACCATCCCAAGTTCCAGAATCTAACTGGGTGTAGGAGGAAAGCTGTGCCTAATGGGGTGAGAGCCAACATACAGTCAAGGTACTGGCATTTTTTAAATGATAAATCATGAAAATTTCTATACATATACATATATTTATAAAATTTACACACACACACACACACACACACACACACATATATATATATATATATACACCTATATGTGTGTATATATAAAAACTGTCAGGAAAAATATAATAAAATAAACACCTAGGTACAGAAAATCCAAGAAGTAGATGATTACTTGAGGCTCCTGTATGCCCCTTATTGATTGCATTGTTTGGAGGTCCTTCCTCCAAAATGTGCCCCGTATACTGATTTGCTGTTATCAGACCCATACAGTTCTACAGTTCTTTATGCTGTTAGACCCATTTAAGTATCCATAAAGAATACATAGTATTTATTTGAATGCTTTGCAAATTTATATAAATTACATTACACTGAAAATACTCTTCTGCAATTCGATTTTTTTTTTCTCTACTGTGTTTGTAAGATTTATTTATTCATGTTGGCTTTTCCAGCCCTGCTCATTCACTTTACTATATTGTATTTAATTATGTAGATATATTATAACTTATTTATCTATTATGTTGTGAATATTTTACATATACCTCCTTAAACACAATTTTAAGATGGTCTATAGAATATATATGCTTCAATATCTTTGCTGGGTACCGAGGTATCTAAATTTTCAACTTTATTAGATACTCCAAATCATTTCTTAAATGTTTGTACCAGTTTATATTCCCATCAATAGTATAATAGATGTCTCCACAGCTTCTTCATTACTTGGAATTGTCATACTTTTAAATTTTAGCTGATTTGGTTTATGGAATAATGTGGTATATGATTCAAATTTTAATTTCTTTAATTACCAGACTGGGCATCTTTTGTATGTTTCTTGGCCATCTCAATTTTCTTATCTGCAAACTGCTAGGAATAGTAGGTAGCTCTTTGTCGCTCTCTGCCCTCAAACCCCTTTCTCTATTTGCATTTGCACAGGAGCTCCCAGGCCACTGATACCCAGAAATGTGTTTCATTTCTGCTCTCTGACAGGGCTGTAGCACCATTGCCCCAGCAGCTAAGTTTCTCTTGTAATCATTAGCAAAGGATTTGGAGGGGTGAGAAGGACTGGGGAACCAAGGTCCCTGGGGGCAGAGGGCTTTTGTTTTTGTTAGAATGAAAAGGGGCAAGGGCCCACACAACATGAAATAATTAACCATGAAATGACCTCAGGCTTCAAATAGTTCTTTTCTGACCACCATCTAAATAGAGTAGCTTGAATCCAATTGTTTCATAAAATACGTAATAGAGAAGTGAGAAATTTGGGGGACTAAGAAGAAGGAGAAGTGAAATGGTTTAATCAGCCTGCAAAGATAGTTTTCCCCTGTCCTAATGTCCCTGTGATGTAATTGTACCTGCAGAGTAAATGCACAGGCCACCAGAAAGGACATCAATTCTCTTGTCCATTATTCTCAGTCCTTTGACCTTTACCTTTGGGTTGGTATTCAGTAGAGAAGCCAGGAACACTTAGCCAGAAAATGTATGCCAGTTCACACATGAAGAAGCTGGAAGGTGGGTGTTGAAAGGAGGAAAGTAAGGAGGGATAAACAGTCATCTGCCGAGTTCAGGGAGGGGCCTTGGTGCTGCCGTGGGCTCTGGGATTTGGGGGCAGAGGGCCCTTGGGTTCCTCAGAGTCAATGGTGTCAAGCATGACTCCTGCCCTTCTTTGTGTTCTTTGGAGAGATGCGAAGGAGAATGTGGAGTCACTTTTGTAACCACTTTGATTATTCATGAATTCAGAAAAGGGCAGATACCATAGGAGTCTAACGTTTCTTAGGATTACATGACTATCCTAAAGTTATACTACTCAGGATGCCTTGAAAATTCTACCTTCTTGTCCTTGAAACCTAAAGACTAAATTGAGTCCTCTCGTCAGTGTGTGACTGCAGGCCTGTTAATTTTGAATGTGTGTACTCTCAGACAGTCTCCTATCATGGAATAAGCACTGGAATGTGATCTTTAAAGAACCCCCTCAGGGTCTGATGGAGTGACTTTAACCTCTTTAAAGATGATTTTACCAGTGTAATATGATACTAATGACTCTGTCCCTGCCAACCTGATTGGGTCATTGGGAAACTGAAAATATTTATGCAAACCTGACAACTATAGAGCAATATTACAGTGTTAAGTTATATTTTTACATAATTTACTCTCTCCTCCAACAGACCCTGCACAAAAAAATTAGACTACTGGAAAAATTGAAAAAAGACAACTGCCTATATATTACTACTGTGCTGTGCAGGGGATTGGGAAGTTGGTTCCAGGAGAGGACTTGGTGCACAGTTATGAGGAGACTTGGTAAAGGCTTTGCCCTCCCATTTAGACACTGACTGTACTCGGGGCAGTTCTCTAAATTACTAAGGATGGCCAAGGGACCAGTGTGAAGCATGGACTCAAGCCACTCCCCCTGCTGTGGCCTTCTCCCTGCCTGCAAGTGCCTTGCAGAAGAGGAGGGGCACGCAAGCTTGGGAAGACAAACTGTCCTGTCAGGGAGGATACGACAAGTGTGAAATTTCTTTATTTAAAAAGAAAGCCTGTCTTGTTGGAGGTAGCTCATATTCTTGGGACACAGATGAGATAAGCATGCAGGTTCTATTGCCATTAATACTCCTGGAATGTGAAATGAAACACTTCTTTTGAGTGATATTTGGGCCAGCAGCTATGTTTGCACACAGATGAATGGAAAGCCTAGAGAGAGGCACAGGAAGCTGGGAAAGAAATTCAAGTGTAGCAAAAGAAAGACAAGAAATAGTCAAGGATTTCTAACCCCTGAGGACGCAAACAACTGGTAAACCACATAAACTATCAAATAATGAAGAGCTAAAATGTCCAAATATGTTATGAGAGGTGAATTACCTCTAGACTCCTTATTGCTAATCACTTTGTATTTCAAAACCTTTTGAGAAGCTGATAAAAACTATGGAAATTTTTCTTTATAAGAATTGCAGATATTCATACAGGGAAAACATTTTATATAGCATCCATAGGGTTGATGATTCCTGAGATCTATCTATGTACCTCTGCCAGGACTCCATGCTAGTCTTCCCCATCTATATGATGTGATGTGACATGACATGACATGACATGAAATGACATGACATATGTTGTATAATAAGGAAACATTGACATGGTTGAAGACATAACTATAAAGTGCATTGGTATAGGGAGGTGAGGCTTTTTTGTAGAGAGACCTTGCTCTGGGACAGTTTTCTTCACTGAGCCTCCATTCCTAATTCTTGTTCCCAATTAGGGGAGGATATCTTTTAGAGGGCCCAAGAACATGTATTGCTCTGTGGTATCCAAATATGAGGCATCAGTGTATGCCCTGGGCCCAAATATAGAACTGCCATTGATGGTGCTGCAGACTATGAGGGTCATTATTCCAGGGACACTATTCAAATAGGCTGCAATGGGAATGGTAGCCTTTGGGGTGGCCTCGGGATGAAGGCCTGCACAAAGAGCCGCACAGAGGTGACCTTGCCATTACAAGAAGACACCAGGGGTACAAAGGCCTAGGAGTGACCAAGGTGGTCCTTTGTGTGGTTCTCAGGTACAGGCTGGAGCAAGTCAGCATGTCATCACACAGAAATATCCAAACCAGAGGGGTGGCTTCTCCCTCAAAACAAGAACCACAAATAGACCTTTAGAGCACTCACAAGGAAGGAAAATACCTTTGTGCTAGAGGCAGTGGAGTGGCCAGAGTGAAAGCACACACAGCCTTGAAGCTTTGGGTTCCTGGATGAGAAAAACAGGCACTAATATCACACTTGGCACTCATACAAGCTGTGGAGCATCAGTACTAGCTCCTTTCCATTCCAAAGCCCTTGTCAGAGGGCAGTCAGGACCAACACAGGCCTTGCCATGTCTTCTGAGTAATGGGAAAGCCCTACGTTCCCCCTGAAGTACAATGTCCATCAAAACCTTCCAGAAAGCACTTCTTTGTGGGTTCTGACAAGGGTTTGCTTCTGTCTATTAGAAGTATTTATCTTGGAACTAGCCAGAAGGTGAATGACATTGATTTCTCATTTCTTTTAACAACTGGATCAATTTGGGCTAATTTCAGGATGTCGGGTGAATATACTTCTCTCCAGAGAGGGCACTGTGCGTTTCTGGAGCTCCTGGGATTCCATCAACTGCTTTTTGTTGTCACTGTGGTAATTGCGTTGACTCTTGTTAGAACAGTCAGGTTTGGGTTCTACTATTCAAGAACTCTTGGGGACAAGAGAAGACAAATGAACACTGATTGACTGTCTGCTGTGTACAGTCTGCATTGCCTAGCCCTGCTTCCCAGAGGGCCATTAGTCTAAGGATAATTCTCTATCATTTTGTCTTAACCTAAGTGTTCTAAGTCTTATTGGCTTCTCAGTGTTTAGCAGCATTCATTGGAATTCAAACCTACCAGCCAGCTTGATTGTGGATAAAAGTTAAGAATAAAAATGAGTTTCCAAGAGAAGTGGGCAGTTTGGGTGTTTGTGACAGTGACATAGTTGAATAGTTGACATAGTGACAGTTGACGTAGATTTATGTCAAGGGTCTGAGATACCAGACCCTCAAGGTACCCAAAGCTATTTGCTGTTCCACAAAATGGATTTTATGTCCCCTTCCCATTGCTACCCAGAGAATAATGATAGAGAGCTAGAAATTGCCCTAGCAATAGCCAGGTCACTGGATCCAGGCCTTCCTCTGAGAGTGTCCAAAAGCACTATTTCACCTACACACTAATAATATACTTTCTGCTGAGTTGTGAATGTCTCCTCTCACTCACCCTTTCACTCAGACATTGAAATAATATTTATTGAGTGCTGTAAACCAAAGATTTGGAGACAAATACGGTGATCATCCTGTCCTCTAGTAGCTTATCACCCATGAGCATGGACAAAAATAAGTATTGTACACAGTGACAGAAACTCAGTGAAAGACCAAGATCTGAGTACTGTGTGACTCCCCTGGGGGGTTAGGGCAGGCTTCTGGAGGAGGCTGTGTCTGAGGTGTCATGACAGCAGAGGGAGAGTTTTCCTTGTTGAAAGCGAGGGAAGGGATGGCAGCAGGCAGAAGCATGACGAGAAGGGCCTGGATGCATGCGGGCTATCAGGGAGCTCTGCTCCTGGGAGTTGGCATTTATGTGTAAGGGGTGAGCAGGCAGTAATGTTCGAATAGTGTGTGTAAGGAGATGGTGGAGGTGGTGAATCAGAAAGCCTTTTTTGTCTTATTCTTCACCTTTGGTTACTTTGCCCCTACTCCTTGGATCAAAGGACACATCTTACCTTGAAAGAAAGGTAGACAAATACAGGAGACAGAGGAAAGAGTGTATTCCCAGAAAACCTAGTGTAGCCAAAAAGACTTTTAAGTGAGGAGCCTTGCTTTGTTGGAGAGAAGGTGGCTCAGAGTTGCAGCTTTCTGAACAACATTAACTAGATCAAGATGTATTTTGTGGTGGACAACAGAAGGAACTTCTAAATAGTCTGAACTATTATAAGGCAAGGAGAGTTTTTCTATGAAGACTAAAAAAGGGAAAATGAAATTGTACCTTTCTGGACTATTTTCAAGCAAGGCCTATACTAAGGCATAATTCCAAAAGAACCTGTCCTGCTTCTTCATTTTTGATTAATGTGATCACATTTATCTAAAACTGGTGAGGCACAAATATTGACTTCACTGAGCTATTGTAGGGAATCAGTAAATTACACACAAGAAAGTACCCATCACAGGGTTTGGCACATAATATAGTATCAGAAAATATGATTCCCTTTTTTCCCTTCCTGCCTGCATTTCTTCCCTTCCAATTTTTTTTTTTTTGATTATTTTGATGGCTAAGGTAGATGTCAGTTTAGCTGGGGTTTTTCACAAGCAAACTATTGAATTTATATCTCCTTAAGCCCATGCATTGAAATAACAGTGACAAGTTCTTTCGAATTTTTCAGCTCATTTTCACCCTTGTGATTGTCGACGGTAAACCTTTGGAACTGAAGTATGTCTCCTGACCACATTTCCCCTCCTTGTCACACGTGGAGGCCCTTATTTGCTGCAAGAACCTATTTGTGTCTGTTACTGAGAGGGCTGAAGCTGGTGTTACAGGAAGTCAGGTCCAGGCTGTTCCCTTTGGAAATGAAGGGGGCATGTGTCAGAGAAGTCTCCAGAGACCTGGGAACTCAGTATGTAGGCACAGTCTTAACTTGAGCTCTTATTTTTCCTTTGGGCCTCTATGTGGTCCCATGATATGTCGCTATGTGATTCTCCTAGGCCTAGAGACAGACAACAGAGAACCAGATACTATACAGAGAACTGAAATGGCTGACAAAGAGCTTGCACTTTCAGAGGGTCACTTAATTAATCACCAGGATGAAGGAAACTCAGAAAATATGGGTGTTTCAAGAGAATGAACTCTAACCACTTGGCATTCTCCCAAGAAAGCCACTGCAAGAGTTATTTCTAAAACATAGGTCTGATTATGTCACGCTCATGTGCACAAATCGTTTTTAACTGCCCACTGACTTCAATATAAAGTTTTAAATTTCTTTTCATGGATTAGTGAAGCTCATGCATTTAGAGTTAACTACAAGTACCTAAGACACATGAGTTAAGTACCAATTTTGACCTCCCCTTACTTAACCTTCTCTGGGTCTCTCAGATCTCCGTGTAAAGCTGACCATGGAAATGGAACCACTGGTGACACTTAAGAAGAGTTTTCTGAAGAAGAGTGCAATTCATCTGTCATCACAAGTGTCACCCTGTGGTTGGCTCATGAGAACGACCTGTGAGGAGTTTCGGATATGCTGTAGCAGTTAGTGTGAGGTCCAGAGTGTCCCAGGGAGCTTGGACTCAGACTTGGGCAGTCCCTCCCTCTGGCCGTGCTCTGAGAACCAGGTTGGCCAGCTATCTTGTCTCCAGGTCTCTGTTTCCTAACTGCTGGGCAGCAGACTCCAAAGGCACATTTTTATCTCCATTCTCACACCCTACTGAGCTGCAGGGTAATAAACTGTGAGTAGAGAAGGCAAAACCATCCTTTGGGTCCTTTTTACCAAGATACTACCTAGAAGAAAAGGCTAATTTTCTAGACAGAATGTTGGCACATAGGTGTATTACAAATATATTTTTTCAGCCCAAACTACATTTCACAGTGGATGTCATGGAGGAGTGGAGGAAACACAGCCATTGTTTAAAAGCCAGAAGGAGGTATTGGACCAAGACAGGAATTGGTGGAAGCCAGAACAATTTTGTCTTCTCCATCCATGAACCACCTGGTAGGCAGAAGCGCTCTTGACCAGTGGTTTCAAAAATGGTTGGTCACACTCTGGGGTGGCTCCAGATCACCCATGGTGATATGGATGGAAAACATAGGGCCTCTAGTTCTTTATTTTATCAAAAATGAACAAAAATGAAGTTTTACTGATATTTACTGTATGGGTCGACCTTGGTGTCTATACTTGGTCCACATGTGAGATGGTCCCACCTCTGGTTTAACTGATGAAATATCAGGGTTGTAAAACAGGGAGGAGTTGTCGGGGTACCTCACACTTCATTTACTTTGGCTATGTGCTGATGTTCTGCACTTTCTCTGTGCCTGGTAAAGTGGATATACCACTTACCTAGTTTTAACTAATCTAGCTTTCCTGAGAGGACAAGTGGCTTTAAAAATCCCTGCAAAGAAACTATAGACTGAGTACAGACTATGATACTACTTAAAATGCAAGCAAATGATTAAATGATAGTGTGGATTCTTCCAGTCATAAAATAAACCTATCAACTTTAAGAGATAAAAGCAGTGGTGATATAATAAAATCTGAAAAAAATCAGCCAAAACAAAATAAAATAAAATAAATATCATCCAGAAGGTTATTTAAAATCTCTAAAGATAATACTGATCTGGGGAAGCTCTGCCCTAAGACTCTATTTTGACTACATACTAGCTAATGACAGAATGAAGCCCATATAATAAGTAAAATATTTAAACATAAGGTTTGTTTCATCTCAGCCTTTTAAAATGTACATTTTGTATACATTTTTTATATTAAGGTATCATTGATATACCCTCTTATGAAAGTTTCACATGAAAAATATTGTGGTTACTACATTCACCCATATTATCAAGTCTCCCCCATACCCCATTGCAGTCACTGTCCATCAGTGTAGTAAGATGCCACAGAGTCACTACTTGTCTTCTCTGTGCTACACTGTCTTCCCAATGATCCCCTCTACACAATGTGTACTAATCATAACACCCCTCAATCCCCTTCTCCCTCCCTCCCCATCAACCCTCCCCCACCCCTCCCCTTTGGTAAACACTAGTCCCTTCTTGGAGTCTGTGAGTCTGTTGCTGTTTTTTTCCTCCAGTTTTGCTTTGTTGTTATACTCCACAAATAAGGGAAATCATTTGGTACTCATCTTTCTCTGCCTGGCTTATTTCAGTAAGCATAATACCCTCTAGCTCTATCCATGTTGTTGCAAATGGTAGGATTTGTTTTCTTCTTATGGCTGAATAGTATTCCATTCCACTCTTCTTTATCCATTCATTTACTGATGGACACTTAGGTTGCTTCCATTTATTGGCTATTATAAATAGTGCTGCAATAAACATAGGGGTGCATATGTCTTTTTGAATTTGAGAACTTGTATTCTTTGGGTAAATTCCTAGGAGTGGAATTCCTGGGTCAAATGGTATTTCTATTTTTAGATTTTTGAGGAACCTCTATATTGCTTTCCACAATGGTTGAACTAATTTACATTCCCACCAGCAGTATAGGAGGGTTCCCTTTTCTCTGAATCGTCCTCAGCATTTGTTGTTCCTTGTCTTTTTGATGTTGGCCATTCTAATGTGAGGTGATATCTCATTGTGGTTTTAATTTGCATTTCTCTGATGATTAGTGATGTGGAGCATCTTTTCATGTGTCTGTTGGCCATCTGAATTTCTTCTTTGGAGAATTGTCTGTTCATATCCTCTGCCCATTTTTTAATAGGGTTATTTGCTTTTTTGGTATTGAGCTGTGAGAGTTCTTTATATATTTTGGATGTTAACCCCTTGTTGGATATGTTGTTTACAAATATATTCTCCCATACTGTAGGATGGCTTTTGGTTCTACTGATGGTGTCCTTTGAGTACAGAAACTTTTTAGCTTGATGTAGTCCCATTTGTTCATTTTTGCTTTTTGTTTCCCTTGCCTGAGGAGATGCACTCAGGAAAAAGTTGCTCATGTTTATATGCAAGAGAGTTTTACCTATGTTTTCTTTTGAGAGTGTGATGGTTTCATGACTTACATTCAGGTCTTTGATCCATTTTGAGTTTACTTTTGTGTATGGAGTTAGATAATAATCTAGTTTCATTCTCTTATATGTAGCTGTCCAGTTTTGCCAACATCAGTTGTTGAAGAAGCTGTCATTTCCTTACTGTATATCTATGGTTCCTTTATTGTGTATTAATTGACCATATATGCTTGGGTTTATATCTGGGCTCTCTATTCTGTTCCATTGATCTATAGGTCTGTTCTTGTGCCAGTAAAAATTGTTTGATTACTGTGGTTTTGTAGTAGAGCTTGAAGTCAGGAGTGTAATTTCCCCAGCTTTATTCTTCCTTCTGAGGATTGCTTTGGCTATTCAGGGTCTTTTGTGGTTCCATATGAATTTTAGAATTATTTGCTACAGTTCATTGAAGAATGCTGTTGGTATTTTCATAGGGATTGCATTGAGTCTGTAGATTGCTTTAGGCAGGATGGCCATTTTGACAATATTAATTCTTCCTGTCCATGAGCACGGGATGTATTTCCATTTATTTGTATCTTCTTTAATTTTTCTCCTAAGTGTCTTGTAATTTTCAGGATATAGATTTTTCACTTCATTGATTAGGTTTATTCCTAGGTATTTTATTCTTTTTGATGGAACTGTGAATGGAATTGTTTTCTTGATTTCTCTTTCTTCTAGTTCATTGTTAGTATATAGCAATGCAACAGATTTCTGTATATTAATTTTGTATCCTGCATCTTTGCTGAATTCAGATATTAGATGTAGTAACTTTGGAGTGGATTCTTTAAGGTTTTTTTATGTACAATATCGTATCATCTGCAAATAGCAACAGTTTAACTTCTTCCATACAATCTGGATGTCCTTTATATCTTTGTGTTGTCTGATTGCTGTGGCTAGGACCTCTAGAACTATGTTGAATAAAAGTGGGGAGAGTGGGCATCCTTGTGTTGTTTCTGATCTTAAAGGAAATTTTTCAGTTTCTCACTGTTAAGTATGATGTTGGCTGTGGGTTTGTCATATATGGCCTTTATTATCTTGAGGTACTTGCCCTCTATATCCATTTTGTTGAGAATTTTTATCATGAATGACTGCTGAATTTTGTTGAATGCTTTTTCAGCATTTATGGAGATGATCATGTGATTTTTGTCCTTTTTGTTGATGTGGTGTATGATGTTGATGGATTTTGGATATTGTACCATCCTTGCATCCTTGGAATAAATCCTACTTGATCATGATGGATGATCTTTTTGATATATTTTTTAATTACATTTGCTAATATTTTGTTGAGAATTTTTGTGTCTATGTTCATCAGGGATATTGGTCTGTAATTTTCTTCTGGCTGGGAGGAAGGCACAGCATGCTGCTTATCATGGTGTGGTGCCTTGCAGCTGTGTTGCCCACCAGGGGGATGGAGCACCTGAAGCTCCTGCAAGTTCCCAACCTGCTGAGCAGAGTGCACCCAGACAATTTTCTCCACCTGTCCTTTCTCCTGAGCAGCATGCTCTGTGTAATCCTTGCTCCTTTAGCAGCCTTCTTGCTGTTAGGAAGTCTCTCAGACTGCCTGCCTTTCTATTGTCCTAGAGCACCCTGATGTGGATCCCTGTTTTCCACAAGTGGCTGGAATCTCAGTCTCTCAAGTATGCCGCCTGTCTTTGCTTTCCAACTCCACTAATCTCCAAAGCACAATGTAATGTTTGTTTGTGCTCCCAGAGCAGATCTCCAGGGTTGGGTGTTCAGCAGTCCTAGGCTTCCACCCCCTCCCACTCCATTTCTCTTCCTCCCTCCAGTGAGCTGGGGTGGGGGAAAGGCTTGGGTCCTGCCAGATCACAGCTTCGATACTTTACCCTTTTCCTTGTGGTCTGCTTTTCTCCTCAGGTGTAGACAGTCATCTGCTACAGCCTTCTTTAATGGTGTTTTTTCAGGATTTTATGTATTTGCTATATTTTCATATTATATGTGGTTTTGGGAACAGGTTTCTGTCTCAGCTCTCATGCAGCCATCTTTAATCCTCCTTTATAGAAATGAATTATATGTATATACATTAAGTTAAAATACATACATATGTTGGAAAAAATGGTCAAATAATTTTATTGACAGGGAGCATTATTAACATATTGGTCTAAGAAATTACAATAATCAGAAGAAAAAAATAATCCCAATGTCAATGAACTTTAATTCTTGTAAGTCTATTATTCTATCTACCTATCATTGTAACACCAAATAATGGGAAAATTATTTTAATCATTTCCTTCATAAAATATCATAAAAGCAAATTTTCATAATGGAGTAAATTCATCTTTGTCAAATGGAAAATAGGGTCTTGTTAGGACATATTGGTATACTGGATTATGTTTGGCACAGGACTTTATTCACCACTCACTAATGGCAGATCTGCTTAACTTCCATGCAAAGAGAAGTGCATTTATCTCACAGTATATTCTTAGAAGCTTCCGTTGAGATGGGCCAACTGGACTCTTTCATGCATGATCTGGAGGAGAATGGCCTCAGTGAAGCTGTGAAGTTTTCAAGACATGTTAGCTTCTCTGGAGACTGTTCTGGTTGGGAGAAGAGGGAATAATGAACTTCACTGTGGATGAATAGAAGGTGTGTCTTATAACAATACAGATTAAACTGCATTAGACAGTGAGCACAGAGCCACTAATTTTAATCAGGAGTGACACATGGAGCTCAGAATTATGGAGTGTTTTGTGGCAACATTAGTTTAATGTCCTGATTCAGCCGTGAAGGCCAGTGAAAGGTGAGATATTGTCAAGAGGGGTATTGAAAACAACAAGTTCTGCCATTAAATCCAGATTCAGCAAATCATTGATTGAATACCTTCAGGTTGGGATGAAACAGGTCTGCTCATTATAATTTACAATAGATACAGAAAGCTGAAAAATTCCAAAAAGAAATGCAATTGATGTAATCAATGAAAACAACCAAATGAAGATAGAATATAAATAACTATAATTCCTTAGAAAGGAGAGATTGAAAGAGGGGCAAGGACTAGCTTATAAAATAGCAAGGAACAGTGGTTCTTTGTTTGAACAATTGTTTCATTTTTTTGTTAGTAAGATAAAGAACAAGGTGGGAAATGGTTGTGTGTGGGAGGATGTAAACCAGTTGAACCAATTATGTTTACATCTGTACAATGATAGTTTCTCCAGACAAATAGCCCAAATTCATATTGTTGAAAGGCTAGGATATCAGTGAGACTGCAGCTCTATGTTCCCAGAAGAGTGTGTGAAATCTTTGCATGTGTCTTCACCTCTGTGGGGAAAATTGCAATATTTCCAGACTCTCTCACCTGACCTTAGTGCATCTCCATATCAGTAGGTGTTTCCAAGGGATGGAGAGAAGTAGTTCATCTCCATATCAACAAGCAATTACAAGGGTCAGGGGGAGCAAGGGTATATCTGGACCAGAGAAGTTTGGTGGGGTCCCCTTTTTGCAGCTGGGTTGTGAGAGACATGGGCGAGCAGAAATGGAAGACTGCTTGTAAGAAGTAAATGGGTTTCTCCCACTTTATTTCTCCCTTTGATTTCAGTTTCAAAGGTAATTTGTCCCAGCTGGGAGGAAGATTTTCCCCAGAGATACTTCTTCTTGAACCACCATCCCAGTAGTGCCCCCTTTCCAGAGGAGCTTTGGTCAGGAAAACAGAAGGCACTGTAAGATTCCAAACAGGAAGCAATTTCATATGAAAACTTCAATACCATTCAATAGATAGGGAGAGTGATAGGGAAAGCATCTAATAGATTCTAGGAAATCAATATATGACAGAATAATAAAAAACACCACCAATTACCTCACAGTGGGTTATATTCTCCAAACCCCTGGCAACCTCCACCATCTACTGAAATCCATGCATCTGCCTATATCTGCTACAAAACTACATGGCTTTACATTTTCCTCCACCTCTCTCACAAGAGGGCCTCTCCTTGGCAGAACCTAAGCCAGAACCCAGCTGGTTGGAAAAATGTAGCTCCTGGCCCTTGGGCTGTAGGAGAGAGCATAGAAGAGGGGAAAGGGTACTGAGCTTCTAACAGATTATCTAGCACAGTCAGGCTTTCTCGCTGGGAGTAAGTCCTATCTTTCTGCTCCCTAGTATTCCTGAAGGTGTTTCAGTACAAGATTACCTAGTATAGAAAATTATTTAATATGGACCTTTGCTATATAACTATATTATTAATAAACTGTAAGCTGATGTCATATATTTAACTGAGTTAAGGTCAAAGAAAAGGCTCCTTCCCTTGCTGTAGGTGAGGCTTCCACCTATACTGTTTGCTGGTGTCATACCCTTGTCACTGAGAGATTTTTACTGCTCCTCTCCTGCAGCCTACTTTCTGCAAACTCTCTTGCTCCCCCTCCCAGCATTGTCTTGCTCTCTATCACTAAGGCTTATTCTGCTGTCCTGAGATGGCCAGTAGTGCTTCCACCACAAATGTACCTCTGTCACTCAGCCATGAGATAGGCTCTGTACTCACTTTTACAATGAAAAGCTGGAAATTGTATTAATGAATTTGATTCGGTCTTTCAGTTTATCCCCAAGAACTTAGAACATCTTCTTTAGAGACTGAAGATACTGTGAAAAAGCCTAAAGTTACAATTCAAGACATAGAGCAGTGGTGATGAACTGTGTCTGCTTTCTCCCCGTTCCCTTGTAGTCCTGAAGGTGGAGGGACCCTGGTGGCCAGGTAGAGTACTTTCCTTGTGGCAATATCACAGACTTCTCCTTTTTTAGCCATTGCAGATCATTAGCATCAGAGACCCTGGGGCAGGAATAAGGGGATGGCACAGACTGTCACATTGTCTCTGTAAGTCTCTTCAGAGAACACTGAACTGTAGGCAGGCATGGTAACTCTAGGAGGCACTGATAACAACTGACATTTCCATCCACTAAATTAAAAGAGTAAGAGAGAATTTTGATGAATGGAACAAAGTCTAGATGCTTTATCTTACACTGACATTTAGATTTTTTAAGGAAATGTATTTATTAACTGTATCCTGCAGATAGATAACTCCATTAGTACACTCAATGTTGGAATTGTAGAAAAAATAATCGAACTTGCCAGTATGCCCAAGTCTTAGATTTTCAGCTTGTCATAATCCACACAAGCTCTGCCACAAAGTCTGCTGGAATGAAAAGTAGAGGAGCAGAGAGAGAAAGAGCAAGCCAGAAATGGGCAATGTTAAACCCCAGACATTCGTCTGTTTATTAGGAATAAGTCCCAGGGACAGTGGCCAGTAGACAAAATGGAAATGTCTAAATTGGTGACCAGAAATCCATAACATAATATTCTAAGACACTGGGCTAGAGGCTGTATAAGAAGAAGGGACATCGATGACCCAAGGAGGATGGACATGAGACCATATTATTATGTCCCAAAGAAGCAGTCAGAAGGCTAATTTAACAGCTTTTAATGACATAGCAGGGTAAGGAGAGCAGATCATGAGACTACATTATAAAGTCCAAAGTTATGATCTCAGTAACATTATAATCTATGGGTATGCTTAAGGGAGATAAATGATAATTTCAAAAGGTAGAAGCTAAAAGACCATATTATACGATCAAGAAGATACATAGAGGCTGTACTTTGTAATGTCTTGGATTATGACCAACAAAATCCATTTCCTAATGACCACTGGTTAGCTAGCTGGGTACAGTTTAGCATTCAAGGATTGGGAAGTATTGTCCTCTACGTTTTTTGGTTTGTGGCTGGAGGTAGAGAAGCAAGGATCTGTGAGTATCAGGAGTGAAAACACTTGCTCATCCCAAGGAAGGACCTGTTTGGTTTGAAATCATCTTTGTAATGCATTTGCAGAGTATACGGGGTTGGGCTGGGTGGAACAGGCAAGGGCTGACAGAAATTCTGTTGACAAACCTCAGAAGCCATGTGTTTTAGTCTTCCTGGGTTGCTGTAACAAAGTACCACAGACCAGGTGCTTAGACAGGAGACATTTATTTTCTCATGGCTCTGGAAGCATGAAGTCCAAGGTCAAGATGTCACGGGTTTGGGTTCTCATGAGGCCTCTCTTCCTGACTTGCAGTTGGCTGCCTTCTGACCATGTCCTTCTTTGCTCTGTGACATCATGGAGAAAGACAGAGGAGAGAGAGAGAAAGAGAGAGAGAGATATCTTTGGTGTCCCTTCTTCTCAAAAGGACACTTGTCATATTAGTTTAGAGTCCCATCCTTAGAACCTCTTTTAACCTTAATTACCTCCTAAAGACCATATCTTCAAATATAGTCATGTTGGGACTTAGGTCTTCCACATATGAATTTGGGGGTGTGGATACAATTCAGTCCATGATACTGTGTGTCACTAGATCTCTTTTATATCATTCAGTCTTTGGTTTTCCATGTTGGGAATTGATCTGACTAAACTTCCTGCACTGCAGGAGAAGCAATTCTCTGTGAAGAACACTCTCAAAGAGGGATTTAAATAAAGGGACAAGTCTGCTTCTTCTCCAATTTACAACATTTTATTCAAACCTCTCATAGCTCTTCTTAAGCTTTAATAAGCTAGGCAGATGTATAATTATATTCATAGTTATTTTTATCTGTGTGGTTTTCTGATTGCTTTCTGATACTTTCCAGATCTACTCTTTCCTCTTCTCCATACTATTTTCTGCCTTGAGATGTTATTATGTACAATTCTTTTGGTCTCCTAGGGGTTTAGGAACCCTAGCTGGAGATAAGAAGGTGGAAGAATAAAGAAGAAGGCCAGGGTATGAATCCTTGTAGCTTCCTCCCTGTGAGGATACTAAAGCAGCCTGTCTTCTTCAACCAAAGGGCTTGGCTCCTCTTGAGGGGAGCTTTCTCTATGTCATTCTCTCCCTCGGGGTCTGGTAACTACTTTCTGCCCTCATCCTTCAGCACCCAGGCATGACAGGGACTCCTGCTCCTGAGCCCAGGTCACTGCGTTATTTTTTGTAGTTCTTTTAGGCCAACTAATACATTTGTGATTAGTCCATTTGTTTTTAACTGTCAAGGTATCCTGAATATGCTATTTGTTTCATATAGGGACACTGACTGATACAAAATGCATCATTAAGCCAGCTTTCCATTCTTGCTTATTCTCCTTGAGTCAATTTACATGCACTTAATTTGCCTGGAAAATCACTTGTATTGACCAGGATGATGTTGCCACAACTTGGAGATGCTTAGCCACAGAGCATTCTAGGAGCTCAGCAGTATGTAAGGAAATGGAGGGTGAGCTGGGATGACAGAGAGGATGGGTCTCCCCTGGAGTGTGGTGGAGAAATCCAGGTCCAGAAGTACATGGTGAACCCGAGTGCTATCCAGTCTGGGCCCCAGACACAGGGGAGTAAGGTCTGCTTCTGAAGTACATTCAATTTCAGGACAACAAACTAGAAATGAGCCTCTACTACTCATATATTTTGACGTAAATATGTTTCTGTGATGCTAAATGTATGTATTTCACCTGTGAGATTCAGTAACATTTTCTTTATTTTGAGTTATTAAGGAATGCTTCCCATAAGCACTCCCCTTCTTTTTTCTAGAGTTGCCCCTATGCCCAAAAGTTGCCCAGTCTGATTTTCAGTAGTTATATTAATCAACAACAATTACCACATGGTGGCCTAAAGCTTGGATTTTGCAGCCAGAGTTACTCTCAAATGCATTCTCTGTCATGTAATAGCTGTGCAACCGTAGTCAAGCTACCTTGCCTTTCTGAACCTCAATGTTGTCATGTATAACTGGGGATACTCTTAGTATTTATCTTGAAGGATTGTTGTGAGACATCAATGAAATTCCTTTGATAGTTCCTTGGCTCAGTTCCTTGCAGAATAAGCATAGAATAGATGCGGGCCACACTCCTCTTCCCATCCCAGCTGCTCAGCATCAAGCAGGGGGCGCTCTATGGTTCTGGTAGTCAACCTGCCTTAGAATGACTTCTTAATTCATGTTGGCTAGCATAGAGGATGGAATTCAACTCATGTGGAAAACAGGCAGAAAGAGCTGTGCAGAGTAGCAGCACTTCTTTAAATGGGGCTGGAACCCAGACATACCCCAGTTCCAGACAGGTGACTGGATGGGGAAGCTGAGAACAGCAGGCCACCTGAGCAGGCCCACAGTGTAATGGGCTTTAACAGCATGGTTAAAGCATGGCTGTCCACACTGGCCAGGATATGTTCTGTAGTGAAGGGCATCATGGCTAGCCCTAGAAGAATAGAGCAGAGAGTTGACAACCAAGAAATTTGGATCAATTCTTGCAACTCTAATAAACTTTGTCATTGAATAGTGGTGTGAACAGAGTAAGCAGGGATGGTCCCAGAGCCTCATGAGAAGACACAAGCATTTTGATCAAATAGGGTAGATGTTGATCTATGATTAGGTATATCCTATTGATAATAGATGTTCAAATGTATTGGAAATAATTTTCTTAATTCCAACTGACACTTTTAGCAATCATGGCTGAAGTTTGTTGAGTGCATACCACATGCCAGTCATTGTTTTGTTTTGTTTTTTACAACTTAACTACAAGGTAAGTATGGCTACTACTGCAGTTTAGAGATGAAGAAATAGGCACAGAGAAGTTAAATAATTGATAAAGTTCTCTTACCTAGCAAATATCAGGGCCAGCATTAAATTTAAGTCAGCTCTTAATAATTACAAGGCTTCAACCTTTAAGCTTAGAGAATGACATAGTAGGCAGTATCAAACTCCTTAAGTATTGCTTCCATCTCAAAAGCAAATATTTTATAAAAACCAATGGGGCTGGATTTCTACTCTTGGCTTATCACTTTCTAGCTATGTCACCTTAGCACATGACTTTATTTCTCTGAGCCTCAGTGTCCTGATCTACAAACTGAAAAAGTAATATCTACCTCATTGAGGCAAGTGTTACATGATACAAGATATGAAAAGTCCCAGCATAGAATAGATGCAAATTTATAGCCATGCCTAGTTTCCCCTTCTTTATTACATTCCACTTAAAAAGCTCATCCATCATCTCGGCTATCTCCAGTAACACAACTTCAACATTTCCTCAGACCCTTACTGCGCTACATTACAGAACAATGCTGGTTATCAGAAAGTTGGCTTTTTATAATGAATGCTTTCCAGACATCAGTTATCTGAGTTAATATGGGCTAAGACCAATTCTGATTTCACATCACTGGCCTTTTCAAATTATAAAGATAATGCTCATGGCCTCCTAGGTTTTTTCTTCTCCAAAGTAAACACTTACAGTTACTTCAACAATCTCTCAAGCGTGAAACCTGTGAATTCTTTCACCTGATTTCCCATCTCTTTGATAGTGACATTCATCAATTTCTCTTTTCAGATACATTTTTATTTCCCAAAAAGTGAATGTTCACTATATAAAAATGAAAAATATTCAGACTTAATAAAATGAAAATAATGATTTCTGAGGCAATATTTGCTCTTTCACAGCCCACCCTGGGAATCTTCATTCCTTTGTTTTCATGACTTATCTGGCACGTGCTGATGTTACCATCTT
This sequence comes from Manis javanica, assembly GCF_040802235.1. Classification (NCBI taxonomy): domain Eukaryota; kingdom Metazoa; phylum Chordata; class Mammalia; order Pholidota; family Manidae; genus Manis; species Manis javanica. The sequence continues at coordinate 70,796,871 of NC_133162.1, forward strand.
GATAGAACAGCTCTCCTAACTGGAAATTAGGTGATGAAACATAAATCTTCTTAAGTTATTCATTGGGGATAATTGGGAAATGGATGAAGAAAGCAGTGTGGAACCCTCTGGAAGATGCAGGTACTTCATTAATCTGCCTTGTTTGGTACTACCATTATCTCAAATTACAAACTTACTGTACTTTCATCATATTTGCACAAAGGGAGATTGCCTGCCAGAGACTTCAAGGAATTCGATGGGGTCTGTATAATTTGGTCAAGAACAACATCCACTCCCCAGATCTTGGGTGATAGGGATCATAATCTGTTCTGTAAGGTCACGTCATTAGTCAGTTCATCCAGTTGTCATTTCCCATGAAAATCTCTCTAGAACTTCAAACTGGTACCCTAGGGTTTGTCTTGTTGAAATGTGAACTGAAATCATTACTTCTTTACTTGTTCCAGTGTTTAAAATTCCAAGTTCAATCACCTCCTAGCTCCCAATTCCCAGTCCTCTCATGGGTTTGGATACCCAGAATACATTGGATATTTAGGAAGAAAAGCTTATGCAGCCAGTATGTTCAAGGACAATGGGTACTCCTTAATATGGAAGTAGGTTTTCCAGATTCCATCCACAATGCATGGTTGAGACAGTCCTAACTATTCTCTATAATGTCAGCTCACAATATATTATAGTAAAATATATGTGGTCTCTAGTAGTGTCTTAGCTACCTTAATGCATGCACATGCACACACACTATGAAGAAAACATAGGAAGAATTGATTCTTAGGTCTAAGTTTCCTTATTTCCCTTTAGGCTGAATTAACTTTTGCTCTTTCCAACCTAAAATCCTCTTTTTGTGAACCTAAACATCTCCTTTACTCACTACTAGAGGCTCTTAGTGATTCTAAGTGTCTACTAAGTTCCAAATGTGTGGCTGACATGTAGAATAGTCAGTCCCTCTACCTGCCATGTGTGTAAAGCTCCAACATTTGGCAGCTTTGCAGTTTACAATGAAAAGTGATGAGGACTAAATGGGAGGATCATGAGGAAGTGAAGAGGAATTTGGATCCCTGGAAGCAAGGCACTGTGAGACATCCACAGACCTCTGCACTATAAACCCTAACTGCTGCTAGACAATATGTTCCAGAAAGGCAGGAGTGTCTGTATGTTCACCATTGTATCTCAGCTCCTGGCACTTAAAGGGTGCTCAGTAAGTGCTTATTGAATAAATAGAGGATTGAATAATGAGTGAAAGTTAAATAAGATTTTTTGCTTTGTATCTTCTCCATGTTCATTTTTCTTTTATTTCTTCTCAGTTTTTGCCAAGTATTTTTTGGAAATTCTGTGCTATCTCATATGCATAGGGGTTGTGTTTTTTAAAACTTGCATTGTAGATGGGCCAAAGGTTAAGAGTGACATATGGGAATTGACATATCCTTGGAACCATTAAGAGTGTGGCTGGACATATGAATAGAAGAAAGAGAAGAAGACCTGCATGACGTCAAATACAAGAATCTAGGTTGATCCATGGCTGGAATTTCAATCTTTGTTTTAAATGGGGTGCTGATTCCTTTAAATACAGGATGTTGAGCAAAGCTATCTTTGTTTCTTTAAATAAAAAATCAGAAGCAGAGTGAAAATTGTTGGAAACTAAGCTGCCTGGGATCTGAGGCCACTAAATGGGTAAAGGGTCAGAAAGTTTCATTTTAAGAGAAGGAAACTACTTCAAGAACATCCACACTTGGGACTCCTTCCTAATGTGCTGATGTGCACTGGATCAGCCTGCCTGCAGCCCTCTTGGACCCAATAAACAACACTGGAGAAACACCACAGAAAAGAATGAGTGAGGGTTGCCTTAAATCTACGTGGATTTTAAAGTCCAAAAAATTTTATTTCATGAGGTTGTGATCTGAGGATTGACTTGGCTCGTGAAAACTGTGTATGTCTCAGAAGCTCCCACTCCAGGCATGAGGACGGATTCTGGACCTGGTCACCCAAACTCTATCTGGGGTCCCAAATGTTCACTCTTGTTCACTCTCAAATATGCTTCTTGACACAGAATATCATCTGAAGCTATTGTTTGCTTAAGGACTGAGCAGGCACAGTAAGACTCAGTTTGCCAAGGATTTTCTCCCACTCCTGCTGTCTGGTTTCATTGTTTTCTGATCCCTCACCCATCCCCTACCCCACATCATGCTGTATGGTCTTCTTGTACTGATTGATTCCAGACGTGTGTCCATGGGGATATTTATAGTCTCGTCCAATGGCAGAGAGAAAAATGAGTCTGAACAGTGTTTCCTTCCCAGGCAGAAGATTTTGTGGTCGTGATTAATCTCATTGGGAAACTCCTCATTTTCTAGAGATGAAAACTCACATAGACTCACTCTCTGGTTAGAAGAGCAGCTGATGCACCCTTCTTACCTGTGCCCAGCTCTCCGCCAGCAACCCATGCATGCTGCTTTTTATGCAAAGGGGAGAAAACAGGCTAATGATGCCCAAGCTCTGCAGGGGGGAACGGACTCTCCAAGGGAGCTGATCATCCACCTTTCTAAAGTTTGTTACAGGAGAGCAAAGGAGAGTGCACAATCAGAATGAAAATGAATTGCCTTGGATAGCTAGAATGAAAGGTAAAGGAGTTTGGAAAGGTGTCTTGGGTTTTTCTTTTTTGAAAAAGATAAATCTTTTAAATAGGTGTTCTTCAAGGTCTAAGAAAGCCCATGATCTCACCCAGAGCTCTGAGTGACACCACCCCTGCTGCGTATTTCAACGGAGGCCTTCATAATTCATTAACTTAAGAGGATGAACATAGCATAGGGAAAGAGGAAGGGCAAAAGAGGAGCATGATCCTCCCAAAATATCCCAGTGTAATTTCTTTATCCTGATGTCCAAGGGCGGTAGGGATATGTAACTGCTTGATATATAATCAGTTTTTGAATCATGAAACAATTCACTGTTATATCATTCTATTTAGTGAAAAGTTTTAAAATAATAGTCATGGAAGAAATAGAAACTGAATTGAAGAAACTGAAATACTGAGGGCCATACATGGAGAGGTCGATTACTATCACATCAGAGCAGGCCCTCCCTGGCCGCCCAACCACCATCCTCTCTTTCACTCTGTCTGCTCAGGGGGTCTTGGCAAATGCAAATGTGCTGGTCTTTGAGGGGATTCAGGCCATGCTGAAGTGTTTGGAAACCTCAGAGGCACCTGGGCCATTCACAGACCGGTGGTGCAGTGAGTAGACTGAGACAACAGGGGAGCTGATTGCTTATTGTGGGATCTATGAGATATGAGTTGTTACAGTGATGGTAGGGGGAGAGAAAACTGGGAGGAGAATGGAGATTTTATTCCAATTGACCAGAAGCCTGTTCTAAGGCTAGCCTACCACAGAGCTTAGAGCTTGCCCCCCATGTTGGTGGCTTAAACTAGGTGACAAGATACTCCTGTTTCTGGAGTCAGAGGATTGCTTTCCTTACTCCATTACTCCAGGGCCTTAATGGGCATGGCAGCTAGAGTAACTACTGATACAGAGGAAAAGGTCTGAAGGTAAAATGGTTCTAGAAATTCTGTCAGGGATAAATGTGGCTCCCCCACAAACTTCACAGAATGCTTCTCTGGTTGACAGAAATATTTTTCTGCTTTGAAAGCTCTACCTTCCATTACCTTCTCTCTAATTGTCCTCATATTGCAAGTCTCACAGCAGAGAAAGAAAAAAAATCAAATACCAAAGGGAAGTTGTTCTTAAGTAGGTGAGAAAGTGAGTAAGAAAGAGGAGTTCCTGATCTTAATCAGGGTTAGCAGGCACCAGTGTTTGGTTGCAAATGTAAAGTCCCACAGTGGAGTAGTTCTCTGCTACTCCCGTGGTGGTCCTCCGGCTGCCCAGACCAGCCCGCCTACCTGGATATGGAGGGTGTGTCTCTGCATGTGAGGCTGAGAAATAAGGTGTATGAAAGTGCCAGGCATAGGTCCTGGACTTTCGAACCTGCACTCAGTTCCTCCAGCTCCCCTTCAGTGTTTACACTACATGCAGCTGGGATGGGACACACCTTCCAGCTGCTGTACAAGATCCATTGGCATCCTATGGGGATGAAAGAGCTTTCCAATAGAAATCATCCCTCCTTGGTATGAGGGACTTGCTTGGAAGAGAAAGAAAGACCCAACTCATTTCACAAAGGTTTCCAACCATCTCTCCCTGAGATGGGCTTTCTTCTGCTGTGGAATGTCATCATGAGGTTTCTCCCAGGAGTGTGGGGAAAGCCTGGCAGGCACAAAGAGACAAAGAAACATCCTTCCAAATTTGAGGTAAGGAAGGATTTCTTAACTAGGGCACAAAAAGCACAAATCGTAAAAATAAAGGGTAATTTTGATTACATTATAATTATACTTTTTGTTTATTAAGAAATATATACACAAGGACAGTTCAAAAACTAGAGAACAGATATTCGCAACACATACAACACCCCCGCCAATGAACAGTCTAGAGAATAACACAAAATTTCACAAAGCACTAAGAAGTCAAATAATCTGGGCAGGGGAAGGGATCAACAAAAATGTAAACAGGAAATTCACAAAAGAAATTGGAATAGCCAGTAGAGGTATGACAAAATGCTCTATGTCATTAGCAATCATGGAAATTCTAATTATTACCACAAATTTCACATGAATCGGGCTGGCAAAATGTAAAATTTTGATGACACTATGTTGGCAAGATTGCAAAGTCACAGGGGTATCCAGACCTTGCCTGTGCATATGTAAACTGGTGCAACTTCTCTCAATTACAACTAGATAATAACCAGTAAAGTCTAAGTTGCTAAATCCCCTGAGCTGGCATTTCTATTTCTTGGTATTTCCATTAGGTACTCTTGAACACATATGCCAGCAAACATGTAGAAAAGCATCCACAACAACATTATTCCTAACAGCAAGATCTGGAACCAGTGCAAATGTCCGTTACCTGTAGAATGAGTAATTCAATTATGATGTATTCAAACATCAAAAAACCAGAATCTAACACAATAGTAAAATGAAAGAACTAGAACTACGCTTATCAATCACAATTGAGAGAAAATGTTGTAAAAACGTGACTAAATATATAAGAAGTAAATATATTTCATGTAAGACATATACACTTTTGTATTTGAAAAACACACAAAACAATATTACATGTTGCTTGGAGATTCACATAAAAATTTTGTTGAAATATTTATAAAGGCATAGGAATCAAAAACACTAAATTGAGTATAGTGCTTTTCTGGGAAAGGAAGGAACAGAACTGGCGAGAGGTCCAAAGGGGCATTTAGCCCTGCTGACAATGCAGTGTTTTAATATCTATTTGTATGCCTTAAATATAGCAAATTTAACTTAATTAAAATAAGAAGTCCAGTGGCTGACAGCCAATGGTAAGACTGTTAAACCCTTTCCCTCAGATCAAAAGATTGTTCTCAGGAACAGTCTCCACACTTTTCCCAAAACTGTAAAATCCAGAGTAATGCAAAAAGGAAACTGGGAGAATAATCAACAAATAAAATATCAATTTTGCCCCAGGAAGTTATGCATATTGACCTGACCACAATATAAAGAGGACATTCATTTTTGTCATGTGTGTGTGTGTGTGTGTGGGTAGCCACTTTTCATTCCTTCTTCCCTTTATATTAACTGCCTTCATTTCCTCCTCAGTTTCCAACCCACATGTTTACGGAGACCTCTGTGAGTATGTGATCTAAGTCAAAACTAGTCACCAGGTACAGGGATTGATTCAGGGATATACTGTCCAATCATGTCAATGAAATCCAAAAGATTTTGTAGGAAGTTGTTAAAAAGAGATTCTTGTGCTTTTCTTCTCCACTAGCTGAGACCAAAGAAAATGTCAACTCCAAAGATGCTTCAGGCTCCTGGTGACCAGGAGGCTGTCCAGCTAGTCTGAGCATGTAGGCTGGGAAGAGGAGATCCAAGTGAGTCACCAGAATGGGAGAAACCAAGTCCTGCTGGATTTGTCAAACCTTCCAGTCAAGCAGTGTTTAACACCAGCCCCATTTCTGCATTTCTCAGAACTGAAGGTCCATACACCCTCTTTACGAATATGATTAAATCTTTCATTAGTATTAAAATATCAAAATGAACCCTTCTCTTAGTAACCCAAGCAATCACTATTTTGGCTGAGAGGAGAGCCCTTGCCCTCCACGCCCACCTCTGTCCCACCTGCCAGGTCATCAGCCCCTTCCTAACCAGCTCAACAACTGATAAAGGAAGCACAGCTGGTCCCACTCAGATCCAATACCTTGTCCTTTGTCACAGAATTGCCTCATCAAAACAACTAAAATTGCCTTCCCTGAAATTAAACCCTTCTTTTGACTAGAGACACTTATTCCAGCCAAAAACACTTGATGAAGATCCAGTGAGGGGCTCATTGTTATTTTCAATCTGAATATGTGAGAAAAATGAAGGAAAAGGAGGGGAGTCCGTGAGGAGGTAATTTGTTTCTTCTGTCAAATGTTTCACAACACAGGTGATGGTCTAAATTTAAAGATTCTTTAAACAGTATGTACTCAGACTAATGAAAATCAAAGTTCAAGGGCTTATTTCAATTCTGATGAACAATCTGCCCATTTGTAAGGATTTATTGACTATCTGGGGAATATTTAAGATTTGCATTTCACTTGCCACTTTAGAATTTTTTTCCAAGAGCATTTAATCTTCTTCCCTCTTTCTCTGTTCTTTCAAAGGTCTTGACTTGCTATTCTTAAATGAAATTATCCTTGTCTGCTTCCTCTTCAGTGAAATGAAACCAACTTTAAATAACTCACCTAGACAGCTGAGTTTTAAAACTTTTTGAACAAATACTTTCTCTCAAAGTCCCTGCGTGTTCTGATGTTCTATTCTATCTTATCCCATTCCATCTATTTTAAAATATCTTGGTCAAGACGCACTCAATTGACTTTTGCTGAAATGATTTCTCCCTTCCAGAGTTGCTTGATATTTGTTCAGAAAAATCTTTGAATTGGCAAAGTCATTCTCCCCTTTAACTCCTTCCTTCATCTTATATCTTATCTAAGAATATTTTCAATCAGTGAATGAAGGTAATAGTACTTGGGAGCCTTATCAGTTCTAACAGTTTTGCTACACCTGGCTCCAAAAGCATTTTTCCATTTATTTGTCTTGCACTTAGGTGCATTAGCATCCTTCCTTTGCTCTACACAAAGAAGACTTATCCTACATTTCTCAGGCTTTTTTCCCAGGTACCAGTTAGGTTCATCCAAAAGGACACATTAGGGAGTGTCAGGCAGGGAGAGGGGAGAATCACAAGTTTTCCTCTCTTTCTGGCACTAGCTGTGTGTCCCATGAGACTCCCACTCTTGCTTGAAGCCTCTGTTCTGATTTTGATGCCAGCCTGATAGACTTGGCTCCTGGCCTTTGTAAATGCTTCCTCACATTGCTCTCCTGCCCTAGGAACAGAAGGAGCTTTCTATTGCTGCTCATCTCTGGATTGCTTTCCTATCCCCTATTTGATTTCCAGAAGCTTTGTTAACTAGTTATCATACTAAATTCTTTCCAGATACCATAAATTCCATACCAACTCAGCATTCCCTCTTTCTTTAGACTGGAACATGTCAGGGTTGGGTTACACTTGTTCTTAATATGACCCACTTGTTATTAATCCTGGAACTTTAGTTCTGGGAATGAGTGGATTTGAGGGACCAAAATTCTGGAGAGAAGGGTATCATAGAAAACATTCTGGACAAAGTTTTCTCTTGAGGTATTTGCCAATTCCTAAGAGGCTGAGAAACCAGACATTTAAGACATTAAAAAGCTAAGAAATTTATGCAATCACAGGGTACTTGAGAGAGTGAGAGGAAAAAAACCAAGAATTTCAAGGCTTGTTATGAAGAATCTTGTAAACCACACAGACATTTAGTTGAGACCCCTGAATGGCTCCTCCTAGAAATAAGAGCACACTGGAAGTATGCCAGCTCTCAAAAAGTCTGAAACACAACCTCAGGCCGTCTTAATTTCTGATTAAATCAAGGTCATCTTCCCAAGGTTGTCTGTCTGAAGGAAATTAAATTCTCTCTGGAGAAATATAAATTACCTGAAGCCTCCATATTTTAAAAATATACAATAAAAATAACTAAACATGACAGAAAAATGACCATATGGCTGAAAATCAAGAAAAAGAAAAGAGAAAAGGAACAGAGCCACAATGTAATAAAACTGCAGATATGCAATGTAAGTCCAGAGTTTGGAGTTATCAGATAGCTACTTTTAAGAAACTATAGTTTACATGTTCAATAAACTGATGAAAAATTTCAGTGGAGAATTGGAATCTATAAAGAGTAAAATAAAAATTTTAAACTGAAATAATTCCAGCAGATGGGTGCAATAGAAGTTTGGTTGCAACAGAACTCAGTAATAGTGAATTAAAATATGCAGTAGAAAATATGTAGATTGAATTACAAAGAGAAACGTGTGAAGGAAAAAAATGGGGCATGCTGAAACATCTAAATAGGTATAACTGAAGTCTCAGGAGGAAAGGAGAGAGAGCAGGAAAAAAGGACAGAACTGTTTTGAGTTAGTTGTGGACTAAGAACTTCACAACATCTGATGAAAGAACTCAAGATCAAATTCAAGAAGTTCTGCAAACCATAAGCATTATAAACAAAAAGAAATCTATGCTTAAATACATTATAATAAAAGTGCTGTAATCAAAGTCAAAGTGAAAATGTCAAAAACAACCAGAGGATAAAGAAGGCTCATTAGCTTTCCAAGGAGCAAGAATAAGAGATACAAACAACAAAAGGTAAAAATCGAACCAAGTTCTGAAAGAAAATACTTGCTAGCCTGGAATTCAATATTTCACAAATAATGATAAAATACTTCAGACAAACAAAAAAGTGATTACCAGTAGTCCTACAGTAAAATAAAGAGTAAAAGTATAAAAAGAGACATATCATCATGATTCAAGTCTTATTCAATGGGAGATTATAAAGACATGAATTTGTCTGCACTTAATAAAATCAATACCACAAGCTTAAATATATACATAAAGCAAAATGATACATAAAGAGCATATTGATATGTGTAAAAGGATATTGATGAATCCAAAATCAAAGGTAGAGATCTTAGCATCTCTTTAACAGTAGCTGATAAGAGAAGAAGCTATGGAAATATGAAATACTTATGTATTATGTATTGCATAATACAATGAGTAAATGTCATCACTACACCCAAAACCTCCAGAGTATATTACTTTTAAAATGTATGTGGAATTTTTACCAAAATAGATCATATCATGGCCTTAAAGCCATCTCTACAAATTTCAAATATTTGAAACCATACAGTGGGATCCATCTAGAAATAAAAACTCCAAATACTTGAATATAAAACAAAGCAAAGCTAATTAATCCACAGACAAAAGAATAAACCACAATAGAAATCAGGAAACATTTTGAGTCAAATAATGATGAAAATATAGCATATCAAAACTTGTGGGATGCAACTAAATCTATGCTGAGAGGAGATCTTTTGGCTTAAATTGATATATTATAGGATAAGAAGACTGAAAATACATTGTCTAAGCACATATCACAAGATGTCAGGAAAAAAGATGTGAAATACAAGAGTATTTTATTTATAGTACCTGAATAAGAGCCAAATATTATTTCTTCTAAAACTTCATTCAAACTGATATTCCTCTAACAAGACCAAACATAAAAATAAAGAGGATTCTTTTACCAGTATCAGGAATGAAAAAGGGAGTATTACTGTAGATTCTACCAATATTAAGGTGTTAATAAGAAATACAATATAAACTTTATGTCAAGGATGTCTGCTGTCTCCACCTGTATTCCCCACTCACTGTATCAGAGCTCCTAACCAGTACAAAAGATAAAGAACTAAAATGTGTGAGAACTGCTAAAGAAGAAATGCATTTGTCACCATTTCTGTACATATGAAAAATCCAAAATAATGTATAGGTAAATTACTAAAATTTATGAAATGATCAGCCAGGTTGCTGGATATAAAAGGGTTATACGAACAGTCAATTGAATTTCTGTATACTAAGAAAATTTATTTGAAAGTAAAAATGTAAAAGATATCACAATAGCAGGAAAAATATCAAACGTGTAGGAATAAATATAACAAACTATATGCAAAATCACTATACAAAAAAATACTAAAAGAAGTTAAAACAAATAAAGGGAGGAATATAACATGGTATGAATTGGGAATTGGAAGAATTAATATTGAGATGTCATTTCCCCCAAATATGGGTATAGATTCTACCATTCATCAATCAATCAAAGTAATCAATCCAAATCATTAGTTGTTTTAGTGGAAACTGACAAATTAATTCTAAAACTTACATGGAAATATACAGGAGTCAAAATAGCACATTCACTTTTGAAGATGAAACATAAGGTTGGAGTATTTGTATTACTAGAAACCCAATATGATTACAAAGCTACAATAATTAAAAATTCTTGCACTGAACAAGGCTAGATAAAGGCACCAAGGGAGTGGATTAGAGAATGAATGCAACAGGAACTCTTAACTCATGGTTAGTAGGAATGCAAAATAATACAGTTTAGAATACAGTTTGGCAGTTTCTTACAAGGTTAAATACATTCTTACTGTACAATCTGCCAATCATGCACCTAGGTATTTACACAAATGGAATGAGTTGGAAACTTATGTCCACAAAAACAGTCTGCATACAAATGTTTATTACAGCCTTATTCATAATCATTCCAAACTAGCAGCAACCAAGATGTTCTTCAATAGATGAATGAATAAACAAACTGTGATTTCCCTACAATGGAATAGTAATCTGTGATAAAAATTAATGTACTTATCAAGCCATGCAAAAACATGGATGAGTCTTAAATTCTATTGCTGAATAAAAGAAGTTTGAAAAGGCTACTTACTATATAATTCCATTTATATGACATTCTGTCAAAGGCAAAATTCTAGAGATGAGGTATTATTGTTTCAGAGGTGAAGCACAGGTGAATTTATAGGATGGTGAAACTATTCTATATGATACTATAATGATAAATACATGACCTTATGCACTTGTCAAAACTCACAGTACTTTACAGCAAAAATAATAAATCTTAATGTATGTGTACTTAAAAAAAATATTTAGGAGATCATGATATCCCAGAATGGAATTCAGACTTTCACAAAGAATCCAACTGTATTACAAATGAATGTAACAACCTCACTGTAAGGAATGCAGAGGAAATCTCTTGAACTAAATAACTGGGAAAGAGTGGAACCTGTAAGACCAAGGTAAAAGAAACTCTGCATAAGTGCTATACTCTAGTTGAGATTTCCCCCCACAGGGATATAGCTTAGCTAGTGTGAAAGTGCTCCATAAGTATACTGATGAAACAATTATGCAGGTGAATGGAAGTTGGCGAGAACCAGGATTCTCACTGTTGGAGTGGGAAGTTATAGATAAGTAAGGGAAGAAGTCCTGATATATCCCTATACATGCTCCATTGTTTCATGCTTCTGGATCAAACATCATAGTAGGTCATAGGAGTACTCCTGCAAGTCATTCCAACACATGATGGTAAGCAATAATAATTTTACCAAGAAGGGACTCTAAGCACCATAAATATTTCCAGCCAAACTCACATTAACTATATTCTAAATCTAATGTTTAAAAAAGTTTTTATTCTCACTAATTTTTCCCCTTCACCTAGTTTGCTTATCTCCCCACCCCTCTTCCCTATGGAAACTATGAGTCTGTTCTCTTTGTTTATGAGTCTATTTAAGTTTTGTTTGTTCATTCATTTTGTTTTTTAGACTCCACATGTAAGTGAAATCATATGGTGTTCGTCTTTCTCTGCCTGGCTTGTTTCACTTAGCATAATACCTCTAGGACTATCCATGTTGTTGCAAATGGTAGCCTTCATTCCTTTTTTATGGCCAAGTAATGTTCCATTATGTATACACACCACATCTTTTTAATGTATTTTTCTATTGATGTGTCAAAATTTAGGTTATTTCCAGATTTGGGCTATTATAAATAATGCTGCAATAAACATAGGTATGCATATGTATTTTTTGGATTAGTGATTTGTTTTCTTTAGGTAAATTTTCAGAAGTAAATTGCTGGGTCATACAATATTTCTAGTTTTAGTTTTATGTGAAAACTTCATACTGTTTTCTATAGTGGCTGCACCAAATCTGAAATCCCACCAGCAGTGTAGGAACCCTTTTCTCCATATCCTCACCAACACTCATTATTATTTGTCTTGTTGATACTTGCTATTCTGACTCGTGTGAGATGATAGCTCATCATTGTTTTGATTTGCATTTCCCTGATGATTAATGATACCGAGCATCTTTTTATTGTCTATTGTCCATCTGTATATATTCTTTAGAAAAATCTCTATTCAGCTTCTCTGCCCATTTTTAATTGTTGTTTTTTTAATGTTGAGCTCTATGAATTCTTTAATATTTTGTATATTAGCCCTGTATCAGATGTCATTTGCAAATACATTCTTCCATACAGTTGTTTGTCTTTTGTTTTGTAGATGTTTCCTTTGCTGTGTAGAAGCATTTTAGTTGATGTAGGCCCACTTGTTTATTTTTGGTTTTGCCTGGGGAAACATATCCAGAAAAAAATTGCTAATACCAATGTTTAAGAGTTACTGCATATGTTTTCTTCTAGGAGGTTTATGATTTCAAGTCTTACATTTAGACATTTAATCCATATTTTGTTTATTTTTGTGTATGGTATAAGAGAGTGATCCAGTTTCATTCTTTTGCATGTTGCTATCCAGTTTTCCCAACACCATTTATTGAAGAGACTGTCTTTTTCCCTTTGTATATTCTTGCATCCTTCGTCATATATTAATTGATCAAATAAGTGTGAATTTATTTCTGGGCTCTCTTTTCTGTTCCATTGGTCTATGTATCTGTTTTTGTGCCAGTACGCTACTGTTTTGATTACTGTAACTTTGTAGTATAGTTTGAAATCAATCAGGGAGCATGATATCCCCAGATTTATTCTTCTTTCCCAAGATTGCTTGGGTTACTGGGGAATTCTTGTGGTTCATACAAATTCTAGGTTTATTTTCTATAGTCCAGTGAAAAATGCCATTGGTATTTGATAGTGATTGCTATGATCTATAGATTAACTTGGTAAGTATGGATACTTAAAAATATTTATTCTTCCTTTCCATGAGCATGAAATAGCTTTCCATTTATTTGAGTTCTCTTCAGTTTCTTTCATCAGTGTCTTATGGTTTTCAGAGTGCAGATCTTTTACCGCTTAGGTTAATTTTATTCCTAGATACTTTATTCTTTTTGATGCAATTGTAAGTGAGGTTTATTAATTTTCTGTTAGTTTGTTATTTGTATGTAGGAATGCAAAAGTATATTGTATATTGTATATTGATTTTGTATCCTGCAATGTCACTGAATTCATTTATTAATCTAGCAGTTTTTTGTTGGAGTTATTAGCCTTTTCTATATATAATATCATGTCATCTGCAAATGCTAACAAGTTTACTTCTTCCTTACCAATTTAGATGCTTTTTATTTACTTTTCTTGCCTGACTACTGTGGTTAGGACTTCCCAATTCAATATTTTTCAAGGAGGAATCTCAAAAATATATAGGCCACCTCCAATGCCACCTGATCTAGGAATAAAATGCAACTAAGATCAGGATGATCTTTAACCAATTGCAGTTAAAAAAAAAAACTTTAGAATTTTACAAAAACTTTTTTTCATGTAAACACTTTTCTGAAGACTCTCAAAGACTTGGAAGGGCCCATAAAAATGTAGCTAAGCTTTATTAATTTCATGGTAAATTCATTTCCATTGCTACCTTTTTTGATTCTGTGGCTTGTTAAATAATTCTTGTAGTGAAAACTTTGGATGAATAAATTCTTAATTTTTATGCCACCCAAATTATCAATACTTTTTTCACTGTTAATGCTTTTAATGTCCTGTTTAAGAAACATTTACCACTCCAAAGTCATTAAAAAATTCTCTTATGTTATCTTGTAGAAGATTTATTTCTTTTAAATTTTATAAAAGATTTGTTTTTTTGTTTTGATCATTCTATCTGTAGCTGATTTTTCTAGAGATGGTGTGAAATATGGATTGAGATTCATTTTTAATATGTATATTAAAAATTGTTAGGTATTCATTGAAATGCATGTTAAAACAAAATATATAACTACATTAAACTACATATATTCACAAATGTATGTATTAGAATATATTAAAATAACTTGTTAAATGTATTATGGCTATATATTTTCTTATAACCATGGCTTTTTTACACCATAAATCTTAATATGCCTACTTTTATTATCATTCAGTTTAAAATATGTTTTTTAAATTTCCCATCTGGTTTCTTCTTTTGCTCTTGGGATATTTAGAACAGTATTACTATATATTTGGAGTCAGCGGTCATTCTTTTTGTCATTCCCTTGAAAGTAATGAGTCTTTTTTACCTGGCTGGTTTTCATTATTCTCTTTTCCTTGTTTTTCAGCAGCTTATCAGGTTATCATGTGTCCTGGTATGGTTTTGTTTATATTTATTCTGGTAAGATTTATAACAAATTTTAAATCTATTGCTTGATTTCTTATTTTAGAAACTTTTTAGCAATCAACACTTCATATATGGCTTCTTCCTTATTTTTCTTCATCTCTTTCCAGAATGACAATTACATATATGTAAACTTTTTCACTTTTACCATATGCTTCTTATTCTCTTTGTTTCCCATCCTCTTGAACATTTATGCAATTGTTGTATCTTCTTTTGACCTAGTTTCCTTTTCCCTAATTCTGTCTTTACCTGTGTCTAATATGATGGTAATCCTACTTGTTGTGTTCATAATTTAAATTCATATATTTTGCTTCTTATTTTTATTTGATTTTTTTATATTATCAGTTATCTGTACTATTCTCCATCTTGTTCTTGAATTTCTAGACTATGCTAATCACAATTATTATAAATGAATTGCCTAATAATACTGATATTAGAATATCCTTAGTGTCTATTTATATATTTTTTCTTTTGGTTTTTGGTCCCCCCACTTTTTTAATTTTTTGAATTCCATGTAATTTTTGATATAGGGTCAGTCCTTACTTATACATAAAACTTGGAAAGGTAATGTGAGGCTTTAGATATGTTCCTGTTTCCTTCTATCTCCTTCTCTATTCTCTGCATTATTGAACTAACAAAACATAATATTTTGACATTATGCCTTGATAATTATCTCATTCCATCAAGCAGATTCTCAAATATTTTGTCAAATTTTTCTAGTTAATCTGGATGGCAAAATTGATCCAAATCCAACTAATTCATCATTGCTAATAGTAGAAATAATTTGATCTTTTTTTCAAAATTCTATCTGCTTCTAAATCCTGTGTTCTTCTTTACTGATTTAGAATTTTTATTTGTAAAGAACAATATTATTTTAATTATTATTGGTTTATAATACATTTATGTAGTAGATAGTAGAAATGGCCATAATTTTATCATTTCTGTATTCATGAATATATTTGAGTGAGACTATCTGGGTCAATGAAGTCCCCAAAACATAAGAGAATCATGAAAATAAAATGTTTATTTATATTTTTGGCTCTTAAATTTCATAATGGTTTATTTTGCAATAAAAACTAACTTTTAAAGAAATCAATACCTAGAAGTGGGTGGCTACCATAATACAAATGAAAAACTTTTAGTATTGCCTTTGGGACTGTATTATAGGTGAAATCTAAACAAGTTGACATGAAACCAGGTCAAGAAGGCTGGAAAATTAAACAAACCATTAGTGGATATTGGAAAAAATAATGAGGGATGGCTATAACATGAAGCAAGGTTATATGTGTTATGCAGCAGCATAAAAATAAGAAAAACTATTGCTTTAGTAATTAGAAGATAGTAAATATACTTAATTAAATTTAGATATACATGCTTTTGATAAGGCAGAATATAAAATGTGTCAATTAGTTTATTTTATCTACAGAGTTATTACAGAGTTATTGGAAAAGAGAGATGAGCTAAGAATCAAATCAGTCTGTTTGCAAGAATTTAGAGGAAAAAGAGAGTTCTTGCTGGGTTTATTCAGGTCATAAAATATTGTCAGGGTGAGAAAAGACCTCTACATAAAGACCAAATAACTGATGTTGAGACCCTATTTTAGGATCTTAGATAAGATGGTGCCTAACGATCCTCTCAGCTATACCAAAAAGCTTCCAAGATTTTTCAGTGTCCTTGTATATAGTACTTTGACATACCAAAGAAGAGAGAAGTCTGTCTGAAAAAGACCTGTGGGTGTGGTCTGTTGAATGTTGTGGAGTATATATACTCAGATACATAGGAAACACACAGAACTTTTTAAATAGTTATATTATGAATGCACTGCTGTTTGAACCAAAAGGGATTGTGATTGTTCAAGTTGCGAAAGATCTCTGGGCTCCCAACTTTCTACAGGTAGCAGGAAGGCTAAAAAGTTATTCAACTGCAAAGAGAAGCCATTATAAATGGAAAAGGAAGATGTTTCATATTAGAACCAAGAACTGAGAACAATGAAATTCCAGGGTGAAACAGATAATAATAGAATAGGTAGCTGCTCCAAGGGAGCAGAACTGGTCCATTTCTATTATTTCTTCTCCTTCAGAGATCCACTGACTTCTCTGTTCTCATCATATCCCTGCCATCCCTCACCAACTCCTAACCAAGGTCTATGAGGCCTTTGGTAGGAGACCACTATCTCCCACCATGTTTTTCCCAGATGACATGCTTATGCACAGACACTGCTCTACTACCTAAGGACTGGTACTATTGTAAACCAAAACAAAGACTTTAGCCCTAACTCACTCCCACTTTATCGTCTCATCACATTCTTTTCCCAAGACAATGAACACATCATTTATCTGCTCAAATGAATTGGGGATGAAAAAGCAAATTACCTGGAGGAAAGAAAAACATTATTAACATCTGAAAACTATTTTTTAATTAGAAATGACTTGTGCTGATTTTCAATTCTTATTAAGATCTTACAAAATATTCTTGCAGTTAATATATGAAGTTCATCAAATTTTTTAATGCTTTTAAATAGAGTTCCAACTGCTTAAGTTGACAGTAGAGTGTTCTCAATATGATTGTGATTAAAGAACTTCTCAGATGAAGATGCCATCTGAAAACCACTTGCCAGCAACATGAATACTATTTGGAGAGTCATATTTTAAATAAGTCAACTCAGATATTTTGTTTATCATCCTTGCAGATTCAGGAAGATTTTGTTTGTTTTCTTCAGAAGATTTTATATGTATTTTGCTGGGACTTAATGGAAAGATATTCATGATGTGTATTAAATCCATGATTTCTGGTTGCTTTCCTAAATGGTATTGTCCCACTTCTCCACAGTTAAGAAGTCTCAGTGGTAGTAAACTTTCTTATCAGGAAACATTTTTAAGAGTCTTGAATTTAAAACATAAATCTACTTAGTTTGGCATACTGCTGTTTGTTTTTATAGAATTATTCTTTCTTCATGAGCTAATTAGAAATGTGATTTGAATTTGCTGTTGTCATCCATGTGTGCCCTAGGCCATATTCTCACAGATTTCAGTGAGTATTTAACTTTAATAGGAGCAGTAGGACACAATTCTTATATTCTACCTCAGAGTTCTTGATTCTTTATTTGGGTCCTTAGAGTTAAAATGATATGGTGATTCTAGTACTCAGATGGACATTAAACGTGTAGAATCTTTTATTCTCCATGTCTCTCCTTAATCTTTCCCAGATACCAGATAGCAGCCTGCACTTAGATTTGAGAAAGTCTCTCTCCTGCCCCACAGACACAAAGAAACCAAAAGCTGGATTCTAGTAATCCTTTCTTGCTTAAATTCAACAATGCATAGAGATATTTGAGTGTTCAAATCACCTTACTCAAGCTTCAAGGACTAATGGCCTTCTGAAGTAGGGAAGCCAAATAATTTTCCCAATAAATAAAAAATATTTGCTATAAAAAATGGATAGGTTATTATTTTACTAGTTACTATATACTGTTACTCATTTGTCTAAGCTACATTCCAGCAAACAATTTTACCATGGCCATACATGCTTCATATCTTCAATGGCAACTCAAATATGAGAGTTTAATTCCAGGCATACAAGATGAAAGCTTCAAATGAGAATTCTATTCAAGTCTAATTTTCACTGGAGCAGAGGACACAATAAATTGAGTTAATCCAGGTAAATAGATATGTTAAGAAAATCTGCTTACTATGGACAATCCAGGATTACTCTAGTTACTACTGCCACATAACAACTTATCCTAAAACTTAGTAACTTAAAATGACCTTTTTACTTTGTTCACAATCTTCTGGGTCAGATATTTGGAAAGGGTTCATGTTACTTGGATTCTTCTGTGTAGGTGCAGTCAAATGATGGCCGGTACTGCAGAACAGTGAAAGCTCGACAGGCTGGACGTGCAAAATAGCTTGCTCACAGACTGGTAGCTACTGTTAGTTTTCAGCTGGGAGATCAGCTGAGTTGTTGAACTGGAATGCCTATAGATGGCTTTTCCATTATGTTGGTCTCTGGATAGTTAGACATTTTATATAAAAACTCAGGTTCCAAGAGACAGTATCCCACTTCATGAGATGGAAGCTGCAGCACCTTTTATAATTTAGCATTATAAGTCATGCAGTATTACTTCTGCCACATTCTCTTGGTTCCATTTGAGTCATATTGCTGCCTAGTTTCATGGGAAGGGGAGTTAAAATCCACTTCTTGATGGTGAAGGGGCAAAGTCAGAGAAGAGGATATGGGATAGGAATGTTGCAATCAACTTTAGGAAATATCATCTACCTCAAAGATTACACGAAATTGAAATCTTCAGGTGAGCCAACAAGTGCCAGGTAGGCCACTTTCATGCTTACCTGTTGTGCTGAATGTGTAAGTAAAGAAGGCAACTGAAGACTCCAGTTGAGAGAAAAGAGAAAGGCTTTGGGTCATTTTATAAATATTACTCCTGTGTAGATGAAGCAAGTGACAGCACATGAGAAATGGGACTAACCCTGAAGCTCAGTGGATAGTAATTTCAGGCATGAAATGGCAGAGATATAGAAAGAGAGTATTCCAGGGTTCTCTGGATCTCTACTCATATATAGATTTATGGCAATTAGAAAATTAAATTTCAGAAAATGAGATTTGGTTTAGTATTTCCAATTATTGTATTCATTTATTCACTAATTTGTTCATATATCCAAAAATGTGTATTGAGCTTCTACCATGTGTCAGGCAATGAGGATGTATTGATACACAATGAAGGTGTGATCTCTCTCGTCATGGAAAAATATGAAAAAATCTAATTGAAAAAACATACAGTACACAATAAAAACAATTACTGCAAAGTTACCAATTCTGTTAAGCACTATGGGATAAATTCATCCAGTGTGATGATGGAGATTAACACGACCTACTCCAGAAGGGTCAGCAGCAAACATTGTCCTGTGAGGCGGAGAACTGAATGGTACAAGGGGCCATGAGAACAGTGATCTCCGCAGACATACAAGGTCTATGGGGACGAAAATCCAGAAGAGAGAAAGTGTCTGTTGCCTTTCAAGAACTAAAAGAAAGTGCTTGGGTGGGATTATGGAGCACAAGGAAGGATGCGGCAAGGGTGGGCTGGAGGCAACAAGTCAGAATTGCGCATTCCGTGCCTGTGGGCTATGTGCAAAGTTTTTATTTTATTATCAAGCAGCAGGTAGATGTTGCAAGTTCCTTGAAAAAAAGAGTACCATGATCTGATTTACATTTAAATAGGTGTTTATTGTTAAGATGGGTGTTTGATCCTCAGCATTTTTCTGATGGCTTAAATAATAATGAAATGTACTAGAGCTCTTTCCCAGAGAGCCAATAATGGAATATCACCAATTTCCTTTTATTTCTTCTATGTTCATCTGAATCCCTGATAAATAAGGTAACAGGAAAAGGAATCCTTGGGAATCACTTAATTCAAGTTCTAATATATGGTTCTACTGCACCCAAAGCAGCTAGCCCAGCCAGCTGGCGTGATAGATTCTCCTCAAAGCAAAAGGTAGTGAGCTGAGCCAGTGGCTCTCAAATAAAGAGCACGTAAGTTACATAGAGAATTAATACATCATCATTGCTGCCCTCCTCCCTTTTCCTCCTCCTCCTCTTCTTCCTTCCTCAGTAGTATGTTCCCTCTCCCAAACAAATGAGAGTAACAACAGTGCTCCTATTTGGAGAATTTATTCCGCTAAGTTCTTTAATCAACTTCAAAAACTGGACATTTTGAGAGAAGATATTAGGCTAAAGGTGGATCCTGGGAACAAAGTTTACTACTGGCACAGAGAGTTACCTTGCACCTACCAGGCAGATCAAGTCCCCAAATCTGTGGGAGGTTTGTGGGGTTTGTGTGCAAGAACATTCCCCTCTCATAAACCACTGGCTGCATGGGGCACCCGTCTCCAGGTCACCTTGCTCCAGGGAAGTCAGTATCAGGACTCAGAAGAATACCTCTTTAGCATATGTACTTATAAAGTCCAAGATCAGTGTCCATGAGAGGGATCTGGTGAGAGGGATCTATGTAAAGTAGGGATTAGGGTTTATTCGAAGTTTAAGTTCAGTCCAGTTTTGAGTGAGGGCCTGGGTAGTGATCAAGTTGTGGGCAGAGTTAAGGAATACTGTAGATTCTAGGCTTAGCTGTTTTATGGTTTGCTGAGAGGTCCCTCTTTGGACATGTCCATGATGTGCTTCAAAGGTAAGAGGTTAGTCTGGTCTGAAATCTTCAAGGATGTGGGTCCAGTAACTTCTGACAATAGAATAGCACTGGTGTTTCCCACTCTGACCTTGGGAGGAGAGCCAGTGCCTGCTTTCGGCTTACCTCAAGTGTTTCATAGAGACAGGTCAAAATGCCTCAGATGACAAGAATGATGACAGTCTTTTTTTTTACCTGTAGTGGTGAGGGAGAAAAAGGTGATAATCCAGGTCTGTTCAGCAATTACCTGATGGGCTAATTCCAGATGGTACTTTTAGCCATAAGGTGCAATAGCTCCCACTGCTCTCTATGTCTAGAGTGAAGCCTGGAAAGGGGAACAGCATGGTGCTGACGTATCACTGTGATACCCTAGTTCCCCAGCAGAGACTTCCTGCTCAGGAGGAGATAGCAAGTCATTTACTGGCAGGACATGATGTTATATGGGACAGCCAATGAAACAAATCAACCAGGCCACCACATTTCCTTCTCAAAGTTCCCCATCTAGGAATGGCCACTGCTTAAAGTAAGATAATGAGACTGAAGTCCAGAGAAGCCTTCTGGAATCCTAAGAGCCACAAGAAAGAGATCCCTAACCATAAAGGTCTTCACCAGGGTAGTAAAGAGAGAATCTGATCTGCAATGCCTAGTTCCTGGGTGCAAGATGTGTTCTTTTAAGTTCTGAATATATATAAATTCTGAATATATGTATACATATATACACATATATATATATAACAATAATAATATTATACACAGCAGTAAAAGCGGTGTAACTCCATTCTGGGTTCCCAGACCTGATTCCATTGTGTATAAGTATGTGAGAGGGGGTCTTCCACACATAACACCAAGCAATTCTCAAACACCAGCAGGGTGTTGGAGACCTCAACTCAATTGTGATGCTATGTGCCCAGACTCAGGACCAGATTCCCCAGGTTAAGGGCTCCATCTTACAAGGCTGCCCTCCACCCCCTACTCCAGACACCAGTCACAAGCCCCAGGCTTGCCCCAGTGCAGAAGTTACCTGCACTTCTGATCTACTGGCTACAGATTGGAGGTTCCCACAACCTCCCCCTTAGGTTCAATTAATCTGATAGAGCAGCTCAAAGAATTCAGGAAAACACCAAACATTTACCAGTTTGATAAGGGATACCATAAAGGACACAACTTAACAGCCAGATGAAAAGAGACACAGGACAAGGTCCCAAATAAAGGAGCTTCCTGCTCAGGAGGAGATAGCAAGTCATTTACTGGCAGGACAGGATGTTATATGGGACAGCCAATGAAACAAATCAAGCAGGCACCACATTTCCTTGTGGAGCTTGGGGCCTGGCTCGATGGTATGTAGAGGCGTTCTGGTTCCCCAAGAAGCTCTCTGCAACTGAGAAGCAGGATCCAGCAGAGTGAAAAGCAGAAAGCTCTTCTCCTGGGTTAGTGTGAGGGCTTCATTGTATAGTCCTGATTTACTAAATTATTGGCCACTGGCTGATTCAGCCTCCAGACCCTGGCCTGTGGAGGGGTTGGGGGGTGGGTCCAAAATCTCTCATTAACATGACAAAACACCCAATTCACCTTTAAGACTCTGCATTATTTTCAGCAAC
This sequence comes from Manis javanica, assembly GCF_040802235.1. Classification (NCBI taxonomy): domain Eukaryota; kingdom Metazoa; phylum Chordata; class Mammalia; order Pholidota; family Manidae; genus Manis; species Manis javanica. The sequence continues at coordinate 70,819,215 of NC_133162.1, forward strand.
TGTGGATGAAGATAGAATATCCCTGGGAAATACATATTTGGTCATATGAATAAATATGTATTTCTCATGACTCATTATATCACACTTGGAGCAATAATGGCACATAGCACAGAGGCGCAGGATGGAGACTGAATTGTTACCAGGGTCCAATGTGCTTTTCATCCCACCTGATGGGAGGAAGCTAAGATATTAAATAGAGCAAATTTCTAAGTATCTTCAACTAGCAATTGTGTCACTAAACAATAGTGTTTAAGGTCACAATCTCGGATGACCACATGAGATAGGATAAGAATAATATAATAGGAGGGTGAGGGGTTGCAGGGCTTCAGTTAACTGAAGAACACATGTTGGTTTGAAGTCCAAAAATTAGCTATTCAGTTCTGGCAAACTGTTGCCATGTTAAAATCTGGGGCTGCTTATTACTGGATCTTTTAAGGTTGAAGAATAGCCACATATTCAGAATTTAAATTGCAAATCTTGTTTTTAAAAATTATTAGTTAACTTTCTTGAAAACATTGTGTCAACAAATCTAATACATCTGTAGTGCTGCCCCTGTCCTGGGGGCTATCATTTGTAACCTGGAGCTTTGCAAAGTTGATGGTTAAATATGGCAGTTCTCCTACTTGCTCTAATCCAATCTAATTCTCTGTGGGACTCTAGGTATGCTGGTAAGAATAGCAAAAAGTGAGTTTTATGCACAGCACATGAGCTTATGAGTAGATGACCTGGCTGTAAGTACCTTAGATACTAGAATAATGAAACAATTTCTCATCCTTGGAGATGGCTCTATGTGACTATGGTGTTTCATCCCTGGGGCTTCAGGGACCATCCCATCTATCTTGCAAGAACTGAGCAGCCACAGGATCTGTGTGTCAGAATTTACAGCCATCTGTGATGAGCACAATCTAGTATGTTCTTTGAACTCTTGACCAAATCTGATCAAATCCCCATGTTTTTCAGCCCAGGCTGTATTGCAGTTGACAAATGATACAGCTTTAAAGATAGCCTGGAAAGGGCCAAGCAGACGCTCCATGCAGGTACATCGGCAGAGGGGGCAAAGGTTAGGCAGACATCCTTCCTGGCCTCAGATGTGAGTTTCATTATCTGTAGGTCCAGAAAACAGTTCTTGATTTTGCCAATTCACTGCCACTTTGGGAAAATGCCTCTAAATAATTCATGGACAGTTCAGCCCTTCTCATAGCCTCCATAGGAAGCTCAAGTTCTTCTTCCTTGTCTCATTAATTCACAAAATGTACTTTGTTTCACTTGACAGAAAATTCCTTTGTTGGGAAAGGAGAAGCCGAATTGTAGTATTGAGAATGGAATGCAGAACATTGCCCTGGGGGAAAAAAAACAAAATACAAAACAAAACAAAAAACATTGCTCTGGCATCTGTCTGTGGCTGGGCATACCTCAGGGAATGGCTAGCAGAGAGCGTGACCTGCAGCAGCCCAGCCCCACCCCTGTAAGGTCCTCTGTAGCCCAACAGAAGCTGAGGGGTGGGGAAATCCTCCTAAGACACTAACCCCTGAAATCCCTAAGACTGTGAATTGGAGCTGTGGAAATCTCCAGTCTAAACTGTAAAAGTCTGCTTTGTAAGGAGGTCCAGGAAAGGACATGAACATACACACGGCCAGAGCCCATGATTCGGAGTGTTGCCTGCGGGAAACTGTACTCAGGACAGGGTTTGGTGGAGATATCCCTTAGTCATGGAATCCCAGATGCAGACAAGAGCCCTGGCTGCCATGGTCGCCTGGCGTGAAGTCTAGTTATCACCCTTTCTTGTGCAGCTCAGAGGTTGTTGGAAGTATTTCCCATTCTCCTCTGAATGCCCAACAGAGCCCTGGGGCCTGGGCTGAGAGCACAGTTGGCTCTTCCCTTTCCTCGGGTTTCTCAGAATAAGCAAAGGCTAGCAGCAGGTCTGGGACTTACCGCCAATGCATGCTGAGTGTCTGTGAGCATCACTGCCCCCGATTCACATCATGGAAAAGTAACGTGGCCACATTATACCTGTAGAGGATTGCTGAGGTCCTAGAGAGGTCCTTCTCCCTGCCCCTTTTGGACTGGAGAAATGGAGGATTATCCCGGAGGAATTCCCAACCACCATGAGCATGCTCATTCCAAAGAGCACACACTCACCGAGGCAGGAACACAACATCCCAGACACTCCCACGGGCCAGCTTACATCTCTGCCCCTTTTTCTTTATCAGCCAAATATAGGTTACCTTATGCTGCATAACAGCCTCCATGTCTCACCAGCTTACAACCAAAAACATTTATTTCTCTCTCATATTCCACATCTTTAATGGATGGAGTGTAGCAATCAATGTCCTACATTTTCTTTGTTCCAGGACCAAAAATGAAGCTTCTCTTCATTTCATTGAAATGAGCTATTGAGGGCTCTTCACTGGGGAAGAGAGTATTGGGGGACAACATTATGGCTCCTAAAGCTTCAACTTATGAGTGGGATCCATTGCTTATACTCATATTTGGTCAGCCAAAGCAAGTCACCAGGCTGGCCAGCTTGGAATCACTGGGAAAGGAAAATGCAATACTCTTGTATAAAGGAATAATGACTACTTGGAAAGGATAATGCACTATTTCACACCCTTATTCATTACAGGGCATATCCTGCCTTGGAATAAGGAAGCATAGATCGCAGAAAAATAATGTACTTAATAATTTAACTATTAATTGAATATGTCAGGCATTTCTAGGCATAAGGGATATGATAAAGCAGGACAAATTCCTACTCTTAGGGAGCTTATATTCTAGGGGAGATTCAGAAAACAAAGACACATCTAAGTATATAGTATTTTTGTGATGAGTGCAATGGAAAATAATACAACAACATAAGGAGGAAAGAAAGTTCCAGAATATGTACATGTGCATTTGTGATGGTTTATTTAGGGCTGGGATGCTGTTGGCTGGCTTTAAGTGGAGAATAGCATGACGCTACTGACATTTGAAAAACCCACTCTGGCTGCCATGTGACAGAGGGAGAAGCTGGAGGATGAGACGAAGGCTTTCATGGTAATGCAGGCAGCTGGTGGTTTGGACCAGGATGGTGGTGATGGTAAGAGGGTGTGAGATGTGGTCAGATTCTGAGTATATATATACACTGAGCATAGATAATGGAGTTCTTGATGGATTAGATGTGGAGAGTATGAGGAAAAGAGAATTTGAAGATGGGTTGAGTATTTTGTTTTGAGCAACTAGAGCAGATGAATTGCCTTTATTGAGATGGTGGACTAGGAGGGGAGAGGTTCAGGGGTGAGGGGAAGAGGGCAGCCAGCATCCACCCTGGGATGTGTAAGACTCCTGTTGCATATCTGTGTGGAGATGTCTATAGGTACCATAGATGTAGTTCTGGAGATCAGGGAGATGTTCAGGCCAGAGATTTAAATGTTGGAGCCATTGTTGGTTTGATAATTGAAGCCATGAGGCCTGGTAAGACTCTTCAGGAGTGGTGTGTGCAGAAAAATGGCCTGAGGTCAGAACTTTGGAGAATGAGAAACTAGTGAAGAAAATGAAAGGAATGCCTGGTGAGGCAGGACTGAAACCAAAAGAGTGGTGTTAAGGAAGTCAGACAAAGAGAGTGTTCCCAGAAAGAGGGACTGACTGTCCATGCCCTGTGTGGCCAGAGGGAACCGAGCATGGCCACTGCATTAAGCCAAAGGTGGCAGAGAAGTGCTGCTTCACAGAGAGGACTTCTAGTGGGAAAAGGGGGACAAGCTCCCTGCCTTCCTGTACCTTCTCAGCTGTAGTCACTGAAGATTCCCATCTTTTAGACTGAAGACACCTAAGCTGCTAGTGGCCCAGAATTGCTGGCCACTGTTTGGCTGAGATTCCAGACTATCGAGTTTAAGGCCTTTTGGATGTTGGGTCTCAGGAACTCACTAACCCACTGGGCAACGTTTGTTTAATCACAGGTAAACCACATAAAACTGGCCCAAATTCAGGGAGTTCATTCAGAAGTAAAACTGGTATGATATATAGGGAGCATTGAGATGCAATTGAATTCTTTATTGAGGGCACTTTAAGAAGCATTAAATGGGGATTACTTGCTAACCCAGATCCCTTTCTTGGTCTCTCTCTACCCTTTCATTCATAAGGTGCTGAAGCTGCCTCTCAATCTCTCCTCTCACTTTTGCAAACTCCCATAAGCCCTTGGCAAACACGACCTAGGCTGGCTTTTCACTCTCTCCTTCTCTTCCTGCCTCTTTGGATCTATTATCTGTTCTATTTATTTATTTTTCTATCATGCAGAGGAGTCTGCCCTTTCCGGTGTAGATTAATTTAGTCTTTCTGGAGGTCTTTCAATTTTGTTCTCTACCACTACCCAGATCAATAAAGTACAGCCCAGAAAGGTAGCCAGGCAAACAGGCATCTCCTCAAAAGGGAAGGGAAGTAGGGAGGTGATGTGCAGTGATCCATTCCAGCATGCCTGTTTGTTCTGTACCTCAGCTCCCTGCCTAGCCCAGGAGCCACCCAGGAGCCCACACACCCCTCCCTGGGTTCTCAGGTGTGCCCGGGTCCATAAAAGGGTCTGTAGTCAAAAGCATAGGACCTCCTCCTAAATCCTGCCCGCTGCTGAGGAATCAGCTTCTGCTTCTCTTTTAGCCCATTTCTTCTCCCTTCCAGGACATGTGGGTTGATTTTCCCCTTTGAGGATTTTCCGGAAGCAAAAGTAACAATCCCAACTACCTGTCACTTAAACAAGAGGCAATTTATTAGATTTATCAGAAAAGTACACAGTGCAAGAGAGATAGAAACACAAGGTTAACTCCAGGTCAGGTGGTCTCATCTCTTCTCCAGTTAGGCCTTCCCAAGCAATCATTTTTCTGGCCCTGTGGCAGCAGTCTTGCAAAGCTCAGCATCTGAACCCCGGAGGGCATCTGGGAAAAGGAACCCCAGGCTCCTGAGGCATCACAGCTGCAGCCCTGGGTGGCTCCCCTGGTTCTGTGTGCCTAAGCTGACGTTAAAGGTCTAGTGGCTGAGAGCTGGGACAGGAACGGTTGCTGCCTTCTCCACCTTGTGTGCTGTGTGTGCTTGCTCAGGGGTGGGGAAACGGGTTACCACAGCTCCTTCTAGTAACTCCAATGACTGCAGAGGTGAAGTCAGCTCTCAGCGGGACTTAAGGACGTTGGGTTCAGGTCTGCAGCAGACGATTCCTTCTTATTGCTTTGGTCCCCACTTTAGTCCCCTATGGGAGGACAGGGGTAGTGAAATTGACAGTTCCATACACATAGCAATCAAAGCTTATTTAGTATCTCCTTAAACACACAATATTATATCACCTTGGACTGAAAACAGCCATTTCCATGGTTACAGAGACCCATTTTCTAGGAAAAAAATACAAGACATTTCAAAGTAAGTGGTCAGAAGAGAAAAGGAAGTTTTTGCATGCGTGTATGATGTATGTGTATGTGTGTGTTCTGCTTTTATGTGCCCTGATCCTTCCCAGTATCTGATTCTAAAGCAAAATTGTGCCCATTCCTTATGAAACAGCAAGCTCTATGATGACTGACATCATTGATTATTATGCTCTCTTTTGTACCCTGAGAGGGGGTCTGGCAAGTTAGGTGTGTTGAACTGATGAAAGCAGAGAGAGCCATCAGGGTCACTGCAGCTCCTTCTGTGTGAGTGAGCACTTGCACAGTCCCTAGTTCTGCTCCACCCATATCAGACACCCACAAATCATCAATACCAGAACTGAATCTCACTTTTCCATGCCCCCTGGGGATACTGGGATTTGGACCAGCTCCCAAACACACAAAGGACAGGCTGAAAGCAACCCTAGCTCATGACCCACATATGTCCACCTTCATATCTCTTCCCCCTTAGCAATAGTTTGAACAAGACACATAAAAATGGTAAAATTAAAAAAGTGTCAATTTAAAAATTGTCCTAAAGATCTCAGCATTCAAGTTAAAGAATGACTATTCTGGATCTTGAGCCTTACCTTCCTATGACAACCTTTCACCAGACTCCCAGAGCTGGTCCTTGCTTTCTTTCTTGGTATAGTGTGGACTGGGATGGGACAATGATCAGGGCATGAAGGGGCAAGGAGTTCTCCAGGAACAGGTAGCATAGCTACTTTCTTGCATGAAAGGCAAGGTTGTTGGGAAGTGAGATGGGAAGCAAGAAGTGGTCACCAAGGAAGCATGGAGAAGCTTGCCTAGCAGTTCCAAAGCATGTCCCTGAGGGGTGCAACCAAACACGGAGGACTGTGTAGTACAGTGTCAGGAATATAAAGACCACAATGTTTAGCAAGGAATTCACTGGTCACTGTGGTCTGTTTTATGGAGCATTGTTCACCTGCTTTGCCCTAATGCTGTTCTCATTGCTTTAAACAGACATATAGTATCCCATTGTGTGAGTATACTTTGATTCATTATATTCATTCCTTATTAGTAGACTGCCATTTTTTATTGTTGTTACAAATAGTGCTATAGTAGGTATGTAGTATTACAACTTGTGTAATTACTACTTAGAAAAGGTTCCTAAAATTTGAAGTATCAGGTCATCAGTGAAGGCATTTTTAATTTTGGTAGATATTACAAAATCAGAACCTGGAAATTTTGTAGCAATTTAAATTCTTATCAACCAGTAAATGACAAATGCTCATTACATTTACCAACAGTTGGCATAATTCTGTCATAGTTTTACTTATTTTTTATGTTACAATCAATACCTAATTACTTTGTGTTTATTTATAAAGTATGCTAATTTTCAAAGTTCATTAATTCTTCTATGCTTTTTTATGGAACTTTCAATAATTTTTTTGATGTTTTCTTATCGAATTGGTATTGAATTTTTTTATTTGCAGTATTATTTTACAGATTATAGATAAGAATTTATGTTTGTTACATGCGTTGCAAAATTTTGCTAAGGCAGAACCACTTTAAATTTGCATGTGATAGTTTTTCTAACAATTCACACAGTGCTTGGCCAGAGTGGACACTCAAAAAATATGGATAAAAAGAATGAAATGATACACAACATCATAGAGGTTGTAAGTTCAAAGACCCTTGATTAACTTTCAGCCATTTGGCATTGACTTATTGACTAATATCCTGTCCTTGTCCATCTGAGTTCCAAGAGTATGTCTTGTTCCATCCTTAGATGAAGAGAACTCCTCCTTGATAAAACTCCAATATTTTCCTGGTGTGCCTCTCAGATCATCCATGGACTTCTTACTGATGGGAGCAAGATTTCTCTCTAGCCTATTGATAGAAAATGACCACTGTCCAAGGAATGATCTTCAGTGATGAAATGCAGAGTGACTTGCATATGTCAACTTTGTTCTGTTAGTAATGATTTGATCATTAAAATATTCAGTGTTATTTCTTTAGGGCTTATCTTATCATCTGTAGCGTCCTCCAGTTATTATATGTTGGCTTCTTCAAGTGAGACGTCTACTTCACACAAAAGCAAGATTTTTCAAAAATTGATTTAACCTTAACAAAATACAATAATCACAACTGATAAACAATAACTCTAATATGTTAACCACCCAAACCACTAAGACACATCACAAAACAAGCAAATGACAAGTTGCACCACCTTCAGTGGAAGAGCTCAGTCTTTAAAGGTAATCTTAGCCTCTCTCTACATTCATAGGAAAAGCCTGAATTATCATCTTCTGTCCAAAGACATAGAATATCTTGGCACTGACAGAAAGAGAGATGTGGCTTCTACCTGACACCTGGAATCTAACAGCATACCTATGCTATAATATTTCAGGCATTGAGCTGGATATTGAATGTGATAGTGCTAGTCCCCACTACAGGGGATTCACAGTAGTTGGGCTCAGGCATCATTTCTTCCAACCCCAAATAATTTGTAGAACACTCCATAAGGGTGCCTGAGAAAGGAGGCAAAGCACAAGTAAATTTCTAGGGATACATGTCTTTACAGTAGGAGGCTTTTAAATTGCAAAGTGTATACACAGCCAATAAATATGTAAGAAGTTCATGTATCTAATAAGCCCCATCAGTAGGAAGGGAGCATGATCTTATGATAGTCTGGATCTCTCTCCATGGGGGTTAATGAAAACAGGATTTCCAAAACAATTTCTTGACTGTATCATTGGTTTCCTTGGCTGGAATGAGTTCTCCATTGACAGAGTGAACCAAATGGTGTAAAGTACTGTGCCACTTCCAAGAGTGAGTTCTTGGGATACTGCAGAGGTCCTTGTGATGTTAATTTCTTAGAGGTGGCAGTGGAAATAAGCAGGCAAGGACAGGGTGTGGATACTATCTTTACTACTCTTAGATTGAGGACAGTAGCTCCTTACCCTACTACCATGTGGTCTCTCAGGGGCTATCCTACCTGTCTGCCTACTATTTGGCCTTATTCTTGGGACTAGCTCTCTTTGTGACCTGGACTAGGGAAAAACAGAGAACCAGAAACCCTAGAATTACAGCCTGACTTCTCAACAAGGGTAGGAGATGTGCAACATGCACAGTGAGAAAATCCACGACCAGAAGCTCACCCAGCACCAGTTCAGTGAGCAGAAGTGGATGTCAGGGTCTTTGGGGAAACTGCCTGGTTGAAGGTCATAACTTAAGTAATATTTTATAGCTATTTCCGTGAGCTCTATACTTTTTCTAAATCTATCCCTGCTTTACTTTATTTTGACCTAAAAACTGAAGGCAAAGAGTATTAAAAATATTGGTTTTCTATTTGAACCCAGGTGTGATCTGACATTATGAAATATTTTACCATAAACAAACAACCATACCAATTAAACATCCATCATAAAAGTTGGTTTCCAGGATAGCCAGCTACCAAAGCCAAATAAGAATCCTTTCTAAACAGCCCAACAGGTTAAGACGGTGGCTCAGGATTCAAGCTGGGCAGGGGCACACAATGGAAGTGATACTGAGATGATTACAGCTCTAAAGAAAGCAGAAGGCTCATTGGGAGGCATTAAGGAAGCAAATGAAGCAGAAGAATAGACCCACCTGAACTGTGGGAGAATCTAGTTGGGGAGAATGTTGCCATACATCCTGGAAGCTGGCCAGGACACATGGTTACTTCCTTGCTCTGACTTCTGATCTTGCCACATCTAATTTGCCTTTCATCTTCCTGACACTGGGAAGACAATTTTTAAGCTAATACTAAGGTATAGACATAGGCAGTGGGAAAATCTACAGTCACAGCATATTTATAATTTAGGGAAGATCCATGCATTATGCAAAATGGTTCTGTTCTTTCCAAACCAAAGATGATGAGTGATAACAGAAGGCTTCCCTGTGGTTCTGCTTGGCGAGAGAAAAGAGAATCATTTAGGAGAGCTGGTAGGGAGGTATGCAAACCGTATCCCTAAGCTCCTGACACTTATTATCTTGATTATTCACCCTCTCCTTAAAGGAAATTCAGGCTTGGCCAGTTGGAACCTGGAGTTAGATGGAAAATTACATATCATTTATCTTCACTTTCTTTCAAGGACCAGAAATAAAATATTAAATTTACATTGTTTGAAGATCATAGAGATTAATCCAGATAGGCAGATTTAAATATGGCAGTAGACAAAGAGGTAGGGATAGCATGAAAGTGCTATTCTTGGGAAAATACTGTAAACCTAGTAGGGAAAAGGGGGATATTAGAGAACCAAGAATGTTAACAGTAAAGGCAATAGATTTAGGATAGCAAATAAAAGATGATCACAGAATTCCATTGTCTAAGGGACCATGTACCTGGTTAATTTGTGACTGCATGAGTTTGTTAAGAGTTGAGCAGACTGACCCAAAGGGCTGGGCCAGAGAGCTCCTGCCTTCCCATTATTAAAGGAGCAGGACTTCCTTGATCCATGATGCCAAATGGAAGTTTTGGCTGTCATTTTCTAGGAGAAAGTTCAGGAGGGTTGGGGGAAACTCCAACAATTACATAGAAAACCCAAGTTTACTAAAGAGAAGGCTCTACCAGTCTCTGACAACTTCCAACTTCCCAATAATTCATATTTAAAAATATGAGTTGTGTTTTATCTCTCTGCAGGTTCATGTGGCTTAGCTGCTGACCCTGCCTTACTGGACCCTTAGAACCTGTAATCCCCAGTGTTCTCATGGCCCAGCACAGACAGTTCCCTTTGGATGTTACCTCAGTGAGGGGTAAACAAGCACAACAATTCCAAAGGCTGAGATGATATGAGGCTTAGAAGGATTTGTTACTCATCTTAAGAAAAGTATTCTATCTTGGAGGACACCAGTACATCCCCAATCACATGTGCTTCCATCCATTCTGCCACCTAGATTCTCAGACCCCATTATGTAGGCAGCTCCAGGTGAAGGTCCTTGGAGTTCTTTGAGTATTCTAGATGCTTATGTCCATGCTTCCTCTTGGTTGTGATATTCAAGATCTTTACTCTGGCAGGGGCTGTCTCAGGTGGAGGCTTCAGGCTCCCTTCAACCTTTTAGAATTCTCATTCTTGACTGAGATGCTAAACACAAGTCCTTTCCTTTGACCTACTGTGTTCATCTACAGTGCGTTCAGACAGGCTTGAGGGTAAGGCTAAGACCCTCTTCAGAGACTTCAACTTTTTTGTGTGAACCGAGACAGACATCTGGAACAGAACAGCCTGTCCCAGGTGGAAATTTATAGCTTTTCCAGGTTGATTTATGGCATTTGAAAATGCCATGAATCTCTCCTCTATTCAGTTACCATTCAAGTTGCTGTCTTCATTCTCTCCTTTCTAGAAGAGTCGGCTGCTCTGACTGCTCTGTCCTTTCATTCCTATGCCCTTGATAACCCACTGCAGTCTGTCTTCGTTTCCCATCACCTCACAGAAGACCTCTCTCCTCTTCCGACCCCATGCCCAGGCATCTGAGACTTCGCTGCAGTGACTGGCACAGTGGGCTGCTCACTCCCTGACACCCTCTCATGCTGTGCTTTTCTTGTCACGCTGTCTCGGCTTTTCCTCTGTGGTCTCCACTGGCCTCTCTTCTCCCACTTACCCCACAGATGTCTGTGCTCCCCAGGTTTCCTTCCGGTCAGTCCCTGGGCTGAGGTTAAGTAGAAATTGTTGGCTAAGTATCTGTACTCTGACACCAAACTACTTGGGTAGGATTTCCAGCCTAGCCACTTCCATTCTTGGACATGACTTTTTTAACTCTTTGTGAATCAGTTTCCTGTGTACAGGGGAAACAACTAGGACACCTAACATCGGATTGTTGTACAAATTAAATTAGAAAATACAGTTAATCCTTGAACTGCATGGGTCCACTTAGATGTGGACTTTTTTGGATAAGTATATTAGAAAATGTTTTGGAGATTCTGACAATTTGAAAAGACAATTTTCTTTTATCTACCTTATTTTATCGTAAGACAGTGGTATATAATATGTACAACTTACAAATGATGTATTAATTGACTATTATGTTATTAGTAAGGCTTCCAGTCAACAGAAGGCCAATAGTGGTTATGTTTTGGGGGAGTCAAAAGTTGTACTTGGATTTTCAAATGCATGGGTCGTGGGGGCCCTAATTCCATGTTTTTTAGAGGGTCAACTCTATGTATAAGAGGTCACACTGTGAGCACCTGATATATGTGTCCTGTTTTCATTATTAGTCTCTCATCCTCTCTACGAGCTTTAACTATCAATTCTGAACTCTTGATTCTCAAATTTTTTCAGTAACTCAAAACTCATCTTTAAGTTCCAGACCTGTATTTCCATTTTCTACATTTCTGATATACCAGAGGAATATACAAATTAGCATGTCCAAAGCTAAACTCATTATCTACTTCCTAAAACCAGCTCTTTTTCCTGCATCCCTTATCTGGGTTAATGATACTGCCATCCACTGGGTTGTCATAATTAGAATCCTTAGAGTCCTTATCTATCACTCCTCTCTCACCTTCCACAGTCAATTTTGAATCAAGCCCTGACTATTTATCTTTCAAAAATATTTCTTAAATCTTTGTACAATCCTTCCTTAGTGTCAAAGCTTCAGTTCAGTCCCTTGTCATCTCTCACTTGGACCATTGCAATAATTTTTTCCTCCAAGTTTACTTCTTTCTTCCAACCTTTTTTTGAAACAGTGATGTTTAAAAATGTTTAAAAGTATTTTGAAAAGTCATTTTTCACGCCCATCCCGAAAAAGTTAGTAGATGAAACAATAGCAACAACAAAATTACCATATGGAGTCCCCAGTACCCACGCGAAGCGGGGTCAGGTGTGTGGCCTTCCAGCCCCCTAGCTCTGCGAACTGCCCGAACTTTTTCAGACTCGCATTTACCACTCTTCGTCTGAATCTCTTCCCATCTAAGTTAATATCAATCTAAATCTCTGGAACTGAAAGAGAATTTGTGATTTCACAAACAAGTCACACCCTTTCACCTCTCTTTGTCATTATTTTCCCCTTTTTTCTCTATTTGACAAAAGTCTTACTCAGGTTTAAGGTCTAAAACAAACATGCTTTTTTCAGGGCTGCTGACCCCACCCTTTCCAAACTCGATCCCCCAGTGGCCAAGGCAGGTACATTACTCCCTCTTCTGAGCTCGTCTGGTCTTTGTGTAGATCTGGATATGGACCCATAACAGGACAGTGATAGTAGTTATTTCTGTTCTCTCTTTTAGCTGTGGGGTTTTAATGATCCCTAATCCCCTACATCTGGCACAGATTTAGCCCTAAGTGAGCAGGTATTGATTGAATTTTTCTGAGAATCTTCCTCTTTTGAACTTCACTGCCAGAACAGCCAAACCTGGTGCCTCTTCATTTTCCATGTAGGCATTTGCTTGGTTTCTGCTGAGTGTTAGTGTGCTGGCAATGGGTCCTTCCAGCCTCTTGGTATTGTCACCATGATGGGACTTGTCTGGGAGCATGCAAATTTGCCTGCAACTCATTTGAATAAAAAAAAACTATGTTGGTTAGTAGAAACTTTCCTAACGGCACTCACTTAAAATCCCTATTTGCACAATGCAATGCATTTTATGGAATATGCAGAATGCTACATTTGTTAGAATGAGGGCTTGCATTCTTTTAGGAATATTTTGATCCATTTTGTCTACTTTTGAGTATTTCAATTATTTTTAGACTCAGGAATCTTCCGTCTATGAATTTTACCTTATATCATATGCAATTCATCAAATGCATCCCTTCTGGCCTACATTTTGCTTTTTGGGGTTTATTTTAGGAGACTTTGTGCACTTTGTGGACCTGTGAAGCAAATCAGCTGATAACCAATGGGCCATTCTAGAGGAGCATTATACTTTTGACACCAAGACTGAAAAATCATTTAGCTCCATTTCTCTATTTTATTCAACAACTTTCTTCACAAAGTAATGCTTGATTAGAAAACAACTTTGAAATCTGGTTACTGCTTTCCCTATCAACATAGTGTATAGTCATTAAGTAAATGTTGGAAAACATGAAAGAAAAGAGTAAGAAAAATAAAGCTTTATTTGTTATCATGCAAAAAAATCCATAACATTAAAATGTATTTCCTTCCAGTCTTCTATGATCATTGTTGCAATTTGTATTCAATATTTTATCATTTAATATTTATTATATTATTTTTATTTTATGTGGATATTTTGTTCATTTAAGATTATATTGATAGAAACACTTATAAAATATGTGATATATGTATTTCCCCCTGAGGTTCACCATGTAGTGTAGTCATTCACATTCACTGCTGAACAACATACGACCTTGTAAATATACTGGAATGCTGGTTATTTAGTCTGTTACTGGTTGATTTTATATTGTGCTAAGAGAAAAATTCATTTTAGGAATACCTATGTTTATCTAGTATATGAATATTATTGAATTATGTTATATATTATGTATAGATACCTAATAAGTATATATTCTTTAATATATAGGTATCTAATATTATCAATATATCTAAATATCATCAATGTGTATGTATATATATAATGACAAGAATTAGAGGAGAGACTTATTTGCAAATGGAGAGTCAGAGTATGGGCTTTTACAGCTTTGTCAGTTGACATAAGATTATTTTCTAAATAATATAACATTCCACAAATATATAAATATACTGGTTGCTCTACAGCTTTTTCAATACTTTTCTGAGGGCTAACTCTGATTTAATTATTATTTCATATAGTTGATATTATATTTTGTGTAATTGACATATAAGAAACTGCACATAAAGTATATAATTTTAGTATATACTTTGTTATATTTTTGTAATCAACATATAATGAATTGCATGTATGTAATTTGATAAGTTTCAGATGTATATACCCATGAAATTATCAAAACTATCAAGATAATAAACATCTATCATTTACCCTCCTCACCCCAAATTTTTTCTCATGCTCTTTGGTAATCCCTCTCTGATACCCTTCATCCCCATCCAGGCAACGATTGATTGAGTTAATGTCATAGATTACTGTGCATTTTTTAGAACAGTATGTCTATAAATAGTCATACAGTATATAATCTTTATATCAAGCCTTCACTCGGCATAATTATTTATAAACTGCTACTGCATGTAAAACAGTCCATTCCTTTCTATTGCTGAGTAGTACACCATTGTATGAATGTATAACAATTTGCTTGTAAATTGATCTTTCAATGTACATTTGGACTATTTCTAGTTTTGGTTATTTCAAGTAAAGTTGTATGAATATTCAGTTACAAATTCTTGCACATTTATATATTTTCATTTTTCTTGGGTAAATACCTAGGATGGGATGACTGAATTATGACTTGGTATTTGTTAGACTTTTTAGGAAACTGCAAAAATGCTTTCAAAGTGTTTCATTTTACATTGTTACTAACTATGTGCCGGAGTTCAAGTTGTTCCATATCCTTGCCAACACTTGGTATGATCAGTCTTTACCCATTGTAATAAGTGTGAAGTGGTATCTTATTGTCGTTTTAATTTGAAATTCCTAGAGACTAATAATGTTGAACTATTCTCATGTGCTTACTTGCCATAGCACATTTTTTTCTGAAATGTTTTTGCCCATTTTCTTCTTGGGCTCTTTGTTTTTATTACTGAATTTTGAGACTTCTTTATATAATCTGTATATGTCATTTTTTCCCAATCTGTGTTTGTTATTCATTCTGTTACCAAATATTGAAGAACAGAAGTCCTTACTTTGGAAGACAACTGATTTATCATGATTTTAAAAAAATTATGAATCATATTTATGGTGTTTGTATTAGTTTCCTAGGGCTTCTATAGACTATGTGGCTTAATATAACAGAATTATTGTCTCACAGTTCTGGAGACCTGAAGTCTAAAGCTGACATGTCAGCAAGGTTTTTCCTTTGAAAAGTGGGGAGGGAAGACCTGTTCCACTCCTCTCTCCCAGCTTCTGGTGCTTTGTTGAAATCTTCGGCATTCCTTGGCTTGTTGCCACATCACTCCAATCTGCTTTCACCTGGCATGCTCCCTTTCTGTCTTTTCCAAATCTTCCCTCTTTGCATGTCTGTCCATGTGTCCATGCTTCTACTTTTTATGAATATGGCAGTCACTTTGCAGTAGGGCTGAACCTAACAACCTCATTTTAACTGAAGTAACACTATAAAGACCCTCTTTCTAAATAAATCATACTTTGAGGTACTCGGGATTGGGACTCCAACATAGTTTTTGGGGTAGGGGACACAATTATATCCTTAATAGTGTTGTATCTGAGATACTTTGGCCTAAATTAACTTTACAAAGATCAGTTCCAGTGCTTTCTTTCTAAAAGCTTTACAGTTTTGTGTTTTAAATTTTAGGTTTATGATCCATTTGATTTTTGTGTGTGGTGGGAAGTATAGACTAAAGTTTTTTCATTATTTCTTAGTTTTTTGGCATTGTTTTGCTATCCTCCACCAGTTGCTCCTCCACCATTTTTTTAAAAGACCATTATATTTCCACTGGATTGCCTTTGCATTGTTATAAAAATCAGTTGTCCATATTTGCGTGGATCTATTTCTGGACTCTTTATTTTGTCTATCTTTACATCAATATCACACATCTTGACTACTGTAGCTGTCCTTTCAAGTAGATACTTGCTCTCAATATAGTTCATTTCCTCTAGAACGCCAGCAGATCTTATGTTAGATCCTGTATGCTTATTATATTTTCTCTTCAATTTTTGGTGTCTTTGTTACCATTCTTCATTTTTATAAATTCACTTAATCATATCCTTCAATTATTTGACTCTTCAGCTTTGTTGAATTAGTGGTTGGACTGAGATATTGCAGTTCTAAATTTTAATTACTGATTTTTTCCACTTCTAAAATTTCAATATCTTAATTTGAAAACCTATTTTATTTCAGGTGTATGATATAGTGATTCACTTTTAGGCTACATTATGATATGTTCATCATGGTAAGTATGTTTACCGACTGTCACCATAGATATCACAATATTATTGACTATATTTCCTATGCTGTACTTTTCATACTTGAGACTTGTTTATTTTATAATTGGAATTTTGTCCCTCTTTATCCCTTTCATTTATTTTACCCATGTTTTCTTATTCTTTAATCATAGTTCCATTTTTTTTCCTTCTAGTTAGTGTTCTTAAATGATAATTCCAATTGGACCTTTTGCAGATCTGATTTGGCTTTGTTGTTTATTCTGCCCTTTATTCATGATACCTTTTTTCTCACCATGTGTCTTTTGTTTTAATCTTGACCAAAGAAATCTCATTCCTTAAAACTTTATATATTGAAACTCTTTATTTTGAATTTTATTTTGAATTTTCTTTGCCCCAGAGAAGATTTGTCATTTCTTCTATGAAAGCTGAGGGTTCTTGTTTGTTCATTTTTTTTTCCAATCAATGTCACTGATAAATGTAAAAAGAATTTTTGCTATATTTACCAGAACTTCTAATAGTTTTCAGTAATTAGGTTCATTAGGTCATCCAATTCCTAGACTACCCAAAATATAAAATCTAGGCCTTTGTTTTTATGTAGCAGTTTGCCTAATGATTCATGTGTCAAGAATGCAGTTATTTAATTAATACCTTGCTGAATAAACACGTTAAACCTCTCTCTTTCTTTAATGCTCTTGTGCTCATCTCTGACGTTACTAGATACCCTATAAATACCAACTTTGAGATTTGCATATGATAGAAACATCAATAATTTAATTTTTCCAATTTATTATTGATACTTTAAATTTTTATTTTACATTTGAGATTTATTTTAGAGTAGTCAAAGTTGTCTTTCTTTTCTTTGTCATCTCTTCTATTGAATTCTAACTTCAAACATCCTCCCTGTAGAAGTTGAATAAATATACAGGTCTATTTTTAGGGACCTATTGCTGTGTTTTTAAAAAAATATTTAGCTGCTCAGCCATCAGGAATTCCTTTTTGTGTGTTTTGTGAGTCTCTGAGCCAAAGCCTACTTACAGCCCTCCTCAGGAAGGAGCCATACTGATCCAGCCCACTTCTCTCTTCTTGGCACCCTGATTATTCATTCTCCTCACCGCTCAACAGAGAGTAAGACAAATGTGCTCTGAGATGATTGTTATTCTTCTCATTATAAGGAAAACATTGCCACTTTGTATACATTAACCTTACTTCCTCTAAATATCTACACTTCTGATTATTATGTCGAAATTTGCTTTTGCTTGAAATGTTTAAAAATTGACTAAGCAGGAAAAAAGAATGCACCTAAAGGAATATAAAAAAGAAGACTTTCAGTAGCTATTTTAAAATCAACCTATCATATAAGAAATAGGTTTGATGCACAGGCATTTCAAATGAATGTCTCATTTAACAAATTATTATTAGAATTTAGCAGAACTGGTGAAGGCAATGTTACCTGGAGCCTGAATTATCAGCTAGTCCAAGGGTCTACAAATATTCTTTGATCTCTCCTTCAGGAAGTAGTTTTGCTGAACCTGGTCTCCACAAATTCCCGTAAAAATTCCTGTGGCCCACAAGGACTTTTTCTCTGCAGTAGGAGACGGGTCCTACATATCACCTTGGTGCTGCATCTGTGAGAAGAGGCTCTGGCAGCTATTTCTGAGAATGTTATTTCAATATTTGACACATAAAGCATTTTTGAAGACAACTTGCCTAACAGATTCTTATTAATAATAATGAAAACTCTCCATATGTTGATAATAGTTTTATGGAAAGTTTCCAGATCTCCTAAATCAAGGGGGTTAAATTATTTTGTAGGAAAATGCTAGTGTTCATCATTTTGAATGATGCCTAATTTTATCATATGCTTTTCTTTATTCACTAAAGTAAGAATTAGGAATTGCTCATTTAGTTTGATTCAGTCCATGCCTCTTCAGCAACATAAGCTGATGTAAAGCCTCTAGGTTATTAGCCTTGAAGTCAATGGCTCCAGCCTGACAACTGTGTGGACAGGGCCTCTGGTTAAGGGAGCTGTTGTCCCCTTTGGGGACATCTTTTCTTCCTGTCTTTGTGACCCAGCCCATTGGTGGCTGGGCTCTTGTGCTGGGGTTTTGTTATTATAGGGCTCTAAGGTACATTAGTAAAACTCTCCTTTGCCTATACAGAGGTTTTATTTTTTAATTAATCTCTATTCATACTTGAAGGGGATTTTCTGCTCCTGAATATCTTTCTTCTATGTCTACTGCTGTCTGTGTCCAGTACTCCTGTCTTGGTTCAGGCATTATTACAAGAACTTCTTTTGCTGCACCTAGTTTACCAGTCTCACTCCATGACCTGTTTAGTACACCAGGTAACAGTGGTTGAACCTCTCTAAGACCTAAATGCCACTGTGGCCTTGTGGGGAAACTCGAGGCTCACACAGTCTAAGGTTTCTTATGATCTGGACTTGCCTACCTCGCCAGCCTTTCCTCTGCTGGTCTTCGCAGCCCACATTCCAGCTAGTGAGAGCAAACTGCCTCTGTTCCTCTGGTGTCCTCGTGCTTTTGTGAAAGGAGCCCCACCAGAGTCCCTTCCCAGTTGCCCTTGGTTCCTGAGCCTCAGCCAAACATTGCGCCTTTTGGGAACCCTCCACTTTCATCCCCAGTCCCCTTTGTTCCGATTAGTGATTGTGTGTGCCTTAGTCATGCATCCCCCACATTGCAGTTGTCTTTCGTTTTCTTGTGGTCATGCCCTGGCATGGCATAGGGTAGCTGCAAACAAAGTCAGATTTGGAGCCAGATGGGCTGAATTCTCATCCTTATTGTGCGACTTACTAGCCATGCCATCAAATGATACACTCAGCCTCTGCCTCCTGTTCCTCATCAGTACAACAGGGGTACTAATGGTTTGCAACCCACAGGGGTGATGTGCTGATTAATTCAAAAACAAAAAATGCTGGGAGAGTCCTGGAACACAGAAGACACCCAATAATTGCTCTTTTGTTAATATCAGCAATGTCATTGAATGAATTGAGCACACGTTTCTAAGTGTGACAATATCAATGACTAGCTTATGACTGAACAACCTCAATGTGACAGAGAATGTAACAGTTTATCTACTTAATTTTCCTAGCAAAATGTATGTGAGGCAAGTGCTATTATTATTCCTATCTACATATGAGTAGATGAGGCCTAGAGGGAGGTTAATAAAAATGTTCCAAGTCATAAAGTAAATACATGGCAAAGTGGGATTTGATTCTAAGCAGTCTGACTCCAGAGCTTTCACTCTTAATCACTGTTCTTAACCCTCCTTCCAAACACTATGTTGTTTCCCCAATGCATATTTGTTGAATGAATGAATCTTTTTAAATGACAGGTATGTTTCCTCTCTATCAATTGTTTAGATCTAGATACATAAAGTGTGAAAAATCAAAGGAATGTCCTGACTCAAAAGATCAATGCAATTTTGCCATTTCTGGCAAATGTGGGGAACCACATTGGGCATGGAAAATTCATAGTCTCATAATTATGGCTTGGGTATACCATAAGTAAAAAAAGTGTGTTCTAAGTAAGTTCCTGGGAAGAGTCATACACCCTGACACAATGGACAGAAGTGGTGAAGGGGAGTCAGGGAAAGGCATCATGTAGAAAGCCAGACCCAGAGAGAAGGCAAATCTTTCTCATTCTGCTTCTGCCAAATATCAGCTGGTTTGTTCAATGTTTCTTGCACTCCTGGCATGTTCCAGGAACTGCTACTTCTTTCTGAACTTCAACATCCTGGGGTCATGGTAGTTCCTACCTTAAAAGATGTTTGAGAAGATCCAATGGGAAATATAGAGGCAACCCAGGGACCTTCCGTGTGTGGTTTTCTCACCCTTTTACCAGGCTGCCCCTAGCTGGGGGCCAGAATGAGCTCAGTCATACAAAAGGAGTCAGTGAAGTTCTCATGCACCCCAGAAGGAGAAAAGAGTGGGTTGCTAAATGGAGGTCCGGGGTAAAGTTTGGGACAAATCAGTGGAACCAAGGACAGATATGTAAGTCAGGACAGTAAGCCAAGGATTTGAGACTGAATGATAAAGGGAAAGCATGTTGAGAGCAAGTTAAAGAATGGGGCAGCATGTATTCCTGAATGTTACATTGGTCACTTGGTGGTGTTTGAAGTTCATCTGCATGTCTGGCTAGAGTCTGAAAATGAATACTGTTAGATGGGAGAGTCTTTTCTTCTTTCCTGGTACTTTGTTGGGAAGTTTCTCCAAGAATGTTTCTGCTGCTGCCCCCTTTACTCCTGCCCATTGAGATGGAATGAATTACTTGTATAGAAGACAGTGACCCCTGATCCACATTTCTCAGTTGATGGTCTATCTCAATAGATAACCTATCAAAGATTCTGAGCATGGGGTGTGGTTTTTGTGCTTCCTTCTTCCCCAGGAGCAGTGGAAAACAGCCACCCATCCAAGTGGGTCTGCTTTACAGACATACCTCAGATATGCTGCCCACAAGTATAGACTGAGGTTTGCAGCCTTAGCACTATTGACATTCTGGGCTAGATGATTCTTCGTGTGTGGGGGTAGGGTTTGGGAGCACACCATTGCATATTTAGCAGCATCCCTGGCCTCCACCCACTAGATACCCATAGTATCCTCACAGTTGTGCTAATCAAAAATGTCTCCAGATGTTGCAAAATTGCATCCTCTCCCTTGAGAACTGCTGCTCTAGACACAAGTGTGGGGAGCAGGCCAACCCCTTGGACCTGACACCATTAGCTTCAGCAACAATGAACCTGATACTTTAGGC
This sequence comes from Manis javanica, assembly GCF_040802235.1. Lineage (NCBI taxonomy): Eukaryota > Metazoa > Chordata > Mammalia > Pholidota > Manidae > Manis > Manis javanica. The sequence continues at coordinate 70,840,277 of NC_133162.1, forward strand.
TCCACTTTTACTGTTGCTTTTAATACTTTACAACTTACCCAGAATTGAGATGGATTCTCCCCAGTGAGCTCAGGGAATTGCTCAGGGTGGGTGAGGAGTCCTGGTTCAAGGGGACCTCAGTCATATGAACACTTCACCCTAGGGTATTTATTCCTCTCACCATCAATGTTTGGAAAGTTATAAAAGAGAAGGTCTGGTGGCCTGCCACTGACCTTACATCTGTGGCTGAAATTCAAGGGGAGGCTCCACTGGGTCTCCTGGATGTGCAGCTCTCAGATGGACCTTGGCCAGGATCACATGGCATCAAATCTCAGATGAGCCATTGGCCTTAAAAGCTGGGTCAAAGGCAAGCATTGACCCCTTAGCAGATTGGCAGCCTCATCTCAGCAGCCAACTGGCAGATAGAGCAGCTGGCTCTGGGCCCAGCTATATTTATTGAAAAAGCAGAGGTAGGGTACTTTTTGAGGCTTGAGGAGTTCTCTGCAGGGTTTCTGCAGGCAGCCAAAAGCCAAGACTGGGTCTGCAAAGTTTGGATTGGGTATTCCAGAGGCTGTTCGCCAAACTTGGGACATGTTCCTGGCTGAGCATCACCGATGGGCACTGTGCTCCAGCCAAGCCCAGTCCACAGAGCAGAAAGGCTTCGTTTTCAGCTCTGCAGAGGCAGCAGCCTTTAAGCTAATTAATAAATCATCAACGCATTTGTGGTGTGAAAAATGAAATATTTATGCTCGCCAGAGTAATATTTCTGTCTTGCAGCCCCATGCTCTGTTGATGCCTGATGGAGGATGAAGTAAATACCAGCTGGTGTAGAATGAGTGGAATATAATTACTCTCCACAAAGTTAAGTGAATATTAAAGCACAGAAGTCACAGGCATTGACACTCCGCCCTCCCCAACTCCACTGCCCAGTAAGTGATGTCCTGACCGGATGTTGGCTTTGCTACAGCTTCCCACAGGGATCTCAGTAAAGGGCTTGGTGGAAGTGGCTGGGACACAGGCTACTGAGAAAGGCAGGAAGTTGACCACCTTCCAGGAACATAGGGAGGAGAGGTCCCTGATGCTTGAGAGACAGTGTGATATTGTGAAAAGCATGTGGCTGTACAGCTAGAGGGAACAAGTTCTATGTCCCACCTTTGAAATTTACAAGCCGTGTGATCTTAGCCAAGGTCCTTCACTTCTCTGTGTCTCAGTTTACCTATCTAGAAAAAATGTGATAAAAAAAAAGGCCATGCTTCAGAAATGAACACACACAATTTTGCATGGTGACATGGGGCTAGAGATGAAATGTGAGGAGAGTGGATAAATAATTCACAAACCTGAAGGTGACGATGGTGGAAATGCAACAGAAGGCACTGTTGTGAAAGGCAAGATTTGCAGATGGTCTCAGGACTGCAGAGTCAAAGGGGACGCAGTTGTGAGCCCAAGAGTAGAGAAAACAAAGTACCGAGGAAAGGTGGGGGAGTCTAGAGGAGAGTGTGCTTAATGGGGGCAAGGGCAGAGATGTGGGCTATAATTAGGGGAGGAAGTGAAGTGGACAGTGTAAGAGGAGTAAGTAATCAGTGGGATTTCTCCATCCTTGGAAAAGTCTGTGGGCACATGCTTGCATACCAGGGTTTCTGGCCTCCTTGGTAATTCCCTATACCACATAAACACTATCTCCACTCAGCACAGCTTCCTCAGGCAAAGACTACATGGTTCTCTATGTTCCTTTCTAAGCCCTTTCTGTGTCTCATTTCCCACACTGAGTGCCTCATCACCCATCCAGGTATTGCATGTCAGCCTGTTTATGTTTCTGTGGGATTCACCCTCATAGGAGTCATTCCTTTAACTTCACTTCGAGGGTCCACCTTCACCGCTGGGCAGAATCACTGTGTTGTCATCCTTGGCCAGAGCCTAGGGCAGCAGGTGTATGATGTTCAGTGAGTGTGGATGTGGAGAAAAGGTATCCCTGTCTTCTACGGGATCCCACAGGATCCCTAAGTCCCTGCCCTTAAAGAGCAGACCCTACATGACATCCATGAACCAATTAAAGAACCAAATGTGCACACTTGAATGTTTTAATATTTACTAGGCTGTAGGTATGCAAGGAAGAAGAAAATCCACTTTGCTTAGAACCTAGTGTTTGTAATCACTGTTCTATGAATATTATATGAATTACCTATCTAATCCTTACAGCCAGCTTGTAAGATAAGCATTTTACATTTGGGAACACAGCCTCAAAGAAACGAATTTGCCTTCCAACAGAAAGCATGGAAGTGATGAGAGCAAGATCTATAACCAACTCCATTGTCTTCCAGTTCTATTTTCATTCCATCTCTCCTTCTATACTTATCTCTTTCTTCCTCCGCCTCTTTCTATTCCTTGCCCTCCCTTCTACCTTTCCTTTTCCTCCTTTTCAAAATGAGTTACAAGTGTGGCAATATTGTTAGCTGTCTACCATTGGTTGTAATATGGTTGGTAACATGCCATCTTACAAAATAAATTCCTTGTAGGTGACTATGGCCATGTGACAAAGTTCTGGCCAATGACATATAAATGGAGAATATGAGCTCAGCTTACCTGGTGTGTGGCTATCCTTCCCTTTCCTGGAAGGAAGACTTGATGCTCAAGTAAAGCAGCCGTCCCATGAGCACTAGGTGATGGGCGCCTAAGGCTGCCTGAGATCCAACATAGGACCTTTGTCGTGGAAGACAGTGAGCCTGCCAACCCAGTCTGAGACTGCCTGCCTTTGGACTTGCTCAAATCACTATTTTCTGTTACTTACAGTGGAATACAATTTCTACCTTCCTTTAGTGAGATTCATTAAAACATTTTTTAAAAGCTCCCAAATTCCCATTCTCCATCAAGAAACCACTGGGAACTGGGGGTTAATATACATCTTCTTATACTCATTCTCTACTTGCTCCATTTATATACTCACATATATCTTTTTAGAACATTAATGAGGTGCTGTATCGGTTGTTTGTGACATACTCTTTCTACTTGATAAAATTATGATCTGAAGCCCTGCTATTTAAAACATTCAGATATTTACTAGGCACTCTCCTTTGCATGTTGTGGAACAGTGGTTTTTAAAGGAGGATAATTTTGACCTGGCCACACAGGCTGTCCTTTGGCAATGTCTGGAAGCACGCTGTCCCTTGGCAATGACGTGTGGAAGTATCTTTGGTTGTCCCTACTTTGGGGAAGGAGGGACCAGAAAGGATGGAGGCCAGAGAAGCTGCTAAACATTGTACAGACCACAGGACAGCTTCTAAGAAAAATAGTTATCCAGCCCAAAATGTCAAGGTTCAGACTGAAATGTCAATGCTGAGGTTGAGAGACATTGCTATGGAGTATTCCATAATACAGCTGTAATTTGTCTAAATGGCCCCTGTTCATCAATACAAAGATTTTTTTTCTAACAATGCTGAAAAGACCACCATTGCCCATATATACTTGAGATTATATATTGATATTTTTAAGAATAAATTTTATGCATGGTGTTGCTTGGACTAAGAATTTGCACAGTTAATATTTAGATGCTCTGCCAAATCACCTACCAGAAAAGGTTCCCTAAATTTATGCACCCATCAAAAGTGCAATAGATACTGCCTATGTCTCTTTCACCAGCATTAGATATCATCAATCTTAATCTTTGTGAACCAATGGAATTGTTGTTTAATTTGTATTCTCTGATATGAATAAGGTTGAGCATCATTTTTTCTGTTAATTAGCACCTTATTTCCTTTTGTGTGAAATGCCTCATCCATATTCTTCACCCATTTTCTTTTCTGATTATTGTTTTTTTCTCTTATTGATTTTAGGGGCTCTCTCTATATGTTGAATATTAGTGGGGGTTTTTGTGTGTGTGTGTGTGTTGCATATGTTTGAGCCATGTTCTGTCTACATTTTCCTGCTGCCTAACCAATTAGGAAAGAGAAAATAAATGAAGGTTGTAGGAATTAGGAAACATTTTATTCATCATTAATTGAACCTGACTTATCTGGGTTCCTCCTTTGGGTCATGTAGGTAGGGTAGGAAACAAAGTGGGGGCAGAACCCACCCTTGCCCGCAGGTGGTTCAGTCTAGATGTGGATGTCAAAACATGCACACATTGCCTTTACTTTATAGTTCTTATGGGAATCAAGTGCCTCATAATAGCATCTCTCCTTCATGCATAGTTAGCTGAATCTATTGAACATTAAGACAAATAATTAGCAGAAGGGATCTCAAAATAGCTCTTCTTTTACCTATAATAGTGGCACTGCAGAGGGAGACAAACATTTGTAGATCATGGCCCCACTGCTGAGCCCACGGATTAGATAGGCATACCTGCCCATTCATTGTGAGGCTGGCCACAGGGCAGAGAGTAGTGGAGAGCCTGTATGTTGTCCTGGTAGGGCCCTCTCCCAGGAGAAAGAGGGAGGCTTTCTGTTTTTTCTTTTCATTTTTTATTTTTACCAAAAGATGAACTATTCCATACACCATGGGGAAAAGGTAAGCGAGGGGACAGAGAGCTGCCAGGAGTGGTGTGTTCATGGTACCCTTCCACCTGGAAGAAAAAGGAGGATAGGGAATAAGTGCCACCCACCTCTCTTATGAAATACTTCCCTAAGACCTTTAAAATGCCCCATCCTTCACTTCTACCACCATTTTGTTTACAAGTGATTCATTTGACAATTTGTTACTTTATTCATGTCGCCTCTGTTATTCAGTGTATCACGTATTCTATCTTCCTCCCCTTTGCACCAGTCATTGAGGTCAGTGTGGCAGCAGCTTGCTGCATGTTCAAAGTTCTCCTTCCACCTGTGGCTTTCCTTACTATCCTGCCCTCTTCCTTCATCCTTCCAGGTGAGATTGTTCATACCCACAGGTATTTAGGATTACTAAGTAGGCTCTTTTGACTTATTTTGTTCAAAATTTACTATGCCTCCTTAAATCAATGTCCATTCTCCACTCTGTATTATAAGAGACCCTTTCTTTATGCTTATTCACCACTTGTTCTGGCTATTTTTTGTTGTAATGCTCTCTCCTTTACCCACTCCCTGCTCCCTCTCACTATATAAAATGTTGGCATTCTCCAGGGTACCACCCACAGCTCTTCTCATTCTCTCTTCCCAGTAAATGCATGATTTTAGCTGCCAACTATATAATAGCAGTTTCAAAATTTATGTATTCTAACCTAAGCTGCACATGCACGCACACACACACACACGTGTTTCTAGTGCATATTTATACCTTGCTGTCACACTATTTCAAACTCAACATGACCAAATCCTATTTTTCCTTCTATATTTGTCTCAGTTAATATCATTAGCATCTCTTCAATTAAATATGTAGCCATCATCTGCAATGTAACTCTTACCTATTTAATAAATTATAGGTTTTGTCCTTATTTGATTATAATACTTTTCAAGGCTCCATATTACCCAAAAGATAAAAAACACAATGTCTCTTTACTTTATAGACCTATGATGGCTAATTTTATGTCAACTTGGCTGGCCATGATACCCAAGTCTGCCCTCTTCCTGCTGAGTCCCTGACGTTCAAGCATAACCTACCTCGTTGATTCCTTCCTATTTGGGTGTTGTCCTTAGCCTCCAGCAGGAAGTCCAGGAGACAAAGATGGCTGTTCCCTGGGGATCCCAGATCATGCAGCCCATTGACAACCTTCAAGGATTCATGACCCACAATACCAACAACTAGTGCTGAGCACAGGCAGGAGGCCATTTCAGAGGAGGCTGAGTAGGAAGTTAGAGATCACATTAAGACCATCCCTGACTTTCTGTATACCCTGGAGAAGTGGCCAACTCCCTTAGTAGACTGGGGGCTTCTTGAGGGCAAGGGTTATATATCTCTTCCCTTCTCATAACTATTCTGTGCAAAAATAAATAGATGAATAAATGCTCATTTCTTAGAAGCTGTCAGTAAATACTGCTGTGAGTTGACTGGTATGGCAGGAAGTATCTCAGTCTGGGAGGCTGGCTTATTAAAGTAAAGTAAACATATATGATGAGTTTTGAGGGAATCTGGGAAGGACATTGTTCCTTCCTAAAAGCTGTATCTTTTGCATTATAAGTTATTACTTCATCAGACATCATAGAGATTATCATGAGATATATTAATTTAAATTTTTACATTAGTCTTATTCGGTGATATTGGGCAATTATTTCGCCTCTGTACTCGTGCTTATTCATCTGTAAATTAGGTCTCAAATCCCTCTTCACAACAGTGTTGTGAATTAAAATATGTCAAAGTGCCCATCATCAGAAGTCCCTCAATAAAATGGTTATTGAATCCTAGTCTTTGCCACCGTCTTTATTATAGGCAATCACAGCTCTTTTTTTCCCCACTCTCTGTACTATAACTTTGCCAAAACACTCATAGCATATTAACCTTGCAGTAATAAAGAAAAACAGCAAGCTAATTTGAGAAACTTCCAATAGAAAAAATGCCTATTAAAATTTGAAAATGGTATAAAAACTATATGACCACAATAGCCTCTTTTTATTTTGCTTGGGAACTGGAGAGGAACATCCTTTTTCTGGTTCTTGACTTTCACTGTTTGCTTCCAGAAAGAACAATTTAAGTCCTGGTTATTAGAGCCTGTCAATAAATTTCAGAAGTGAAGCAAATCTCACTGAACTGACTGACAGCTACAAATTAATTTTGCTTTCTTTAAACAACTAACCAACTAATGTTCATACAGCTGACAAGCCCCACTGTGTGTGTGCTCTTGGCCCTGCACAGCGTGGTCTAAATGTCTTTAACTAATGAAAATTATTTTGCCTTTACTCAGCTTCTTAATCGGGAAGACTATGAAGTTCGTTAACAGACTCCTGGGTGATGAAAGACACTGGTTAGAATTCTGCCTGTTGAGAAATACATGGCTGGGCTAGGAGACATTTATAGCAGGAATGGCCCCACACTCGCAAGGGGCCCACTCAGTTCTATTGTGATTTCTTATCCCATTCATTCAGCAACATTTGACCAAACACTGTGTTAGTAAGTCCTGGGGGTGAAAAAAAAATGGTATTTTTATAAAGATGTCACAGGCTAAGAGCAAAAGAGACACAAATAAGGACCATATGCTGCAACTATAGCTGAAAAAGGCAATGGGACTATAAAGGAGAGTGATTATTTTATGGGCAGAAGTTGGGTTTGGTGACCAACAGAACATATAAAATACTTCTCCCAAATGTCACTTATCTGTCAATATTTGTTTTCTTTTTAAGTGAGGTGTAATATACATACAGTAATGTTCACACATCTTCACTGTACAGCTCAATTAATTTTCACATATGTGTGGACCCATGTAATTACCACCCAGATCAAGATATTGGATGATGCATTTCTATCCCCCAAGAAGGCTTCTTTGTGCCCCTTCCTAGTCAATCCTCTCTAACTCCAAGAAGTAACTATTTTATCAATATGGATTTGTTTTGCCAATTTTTGAGTTTCATATAAATGTATTCATCTGATATGTTCTCTTTTGTAACTGTTTTCCTCAGCTCAACACACATCTGTGAGCTCCATCCATATGCAATGTGTACTGGCAGCCTTTTTATCTCTGTGAGGTCTTCCATTACAGATACTGGTATTTGAAGGATGGCTACAAGTTGCTCTCAAATGGACAGTTGGGAGGAGGCATGGCATACATTTAAGCATGGTATATTTGAAGGCAGCTGTAGTTATATTACAGAAATTTGGGTGTTATATAGGAGACTGCACTGAAAAAAAAGATTGGAGCTATACTGGGAAGAATATAGAATTTACTGCAAGGTGTTTGAATTTTGTTTTTGTAGATCAGCTGCCAACATTTTCAGAGGTAAGCAGGTGGTGTGTTATGTTGTGGTGTAAGCACTGGGCCCATGAATGGATGTGAACACATTGAGCGTGGAAGCAAGGAGTCTCTGGCATCAGGGAACTGGAGGATGGGCCATCATAGCAACCCAAGGGGCTTGACTTGGGGTCATGGGAAAGAGAGAAGTGGAATAATCAGAGTGAAATCAGTATATTTGAAGGTGGGCAGGAGGGAGAGGAAGGAATAAAAAAAATATGGGGTTTCTTGGCTTGAAAAACTGAGTTGTAACAGTTAAGCAGCTGAGGAAATAAATTAGCTCCCATTTTTTATGTTCATTTGAAATTGGGATGTGGCAGTGAGTGAAAGCATCCAGCTTGTGCTGAGACACCTTCCATCCTGCCACCCTCCACCCCAGCTATACCTTCCCTGACCCGTGCTTGCCGTAGCAGCTCAGCCCTAAAGAGGAGACAGATCAGAACATCCCGAGGAATTATCCCAAGGAATTATGCACATTTACTTTACATCTGGGTCTGAATCCCCATGCCAGCTTTTCTGTCATTTTGCCATTTAAAAGAATAACATACCAGGGCTTTTTATTCCAGCCTGTGGTGGTGCCCTTTCTGAGAGAATAAATCCCAAGTAGTGTTGCCAAGAGCCAGTGACATTTGCTGGGTTTGAAAAGGCCTTATTTTGAAGAATGATTATTGATTCCTTTTCACATTTTAGATCATTCCTTTGATGCTGCCTTTTACTGGCCCTGGTGAGCAACCTTCAGCTGTGTTTGCAGCTCTCTGACACAGCAGTTCACCTGAAAAGAATGCGGTGTTTTTCCAAGTGGTGCTCACCTTGAGCCTGGCCACGGGGAACGTCACTGTTTCTCTGAATATTTCACCACACAGAGGAACTTCTCCAAGCCTCAGCAGGGTTGTTGAAAACGTGTAGATATGCTTATAAATGAAAGTAGGTAATGATGGAGCATGTAGAGGAAGGAATGAGAGGAACCAGTGCACTTCATTAGAATGAGTGATAGCCACTTGGGGACCACAGTATTGCATGTGCTTGCATTTCCAAAGAGACGTCAGGTTGGAAGAGATGGCAGCAGAAAGGTGGAGGACCAGGAGAAAGTCATCAATAATCCACTGAAATTGCTTGCAAAATATCGACTCCCAAGGAATAAAAATTGACAAGAATCATTGAGTATGGATAGTGTCCCTACAACAGAAAGGGCCCTAGTTTCTAGATTTCAGAATCAGAAAGCTACTAACCCATATACCTTACAAATTTTGACATTGCGTATAAATGTTAGAAGTGAAACCTCACATCCCAAGGCAGGTTGCTTTATGAGACTAATAGAGGCAGTAAAAAGAAAAAATGATGCTTTAAGTTGTGATATATATTCTGCATATTTGAAATAAGTTGTTTATTCTCTATTATGTATGTCCCTTGATATTATGTCACCTTTAGGGCATTGGCCAGGAAATGGATAGGACACTACAGGTCAGTGAACTTCAAGGACTAGGATAGAACTTTGGTCAAATACTGATTTAATTGTTCCATGAAAGGGTAGGGCTAACATCCAATATAACAGAATATATATAAATACAAATTGTATATTGTCAACTGAATCAACAGGACCATACAGCTAAGAAAGAGTTTATTCATAGTCTTACTGAGGATCATGACCTGAGAGCAGCCCATCACTGTGCTCAGATAAATTGCTCTAAAGCCCCTTTGTTTGGAAACATCTTAGGTACTTTTCTACAGCAGGGAATACATGCAGACAAGAGGTTACATTTATCAAGACATTAAGCAGTGTGGCCTGAGTACATCTAGTTAATACCCTGAAAGATCATGCTATACACTTTGCAATGCTATCTGTGTGTGTGAGAGGAGACAAGGATAAAGTTCTTATCAAGTGCATGACCTCATCTTCCTTTGGGGTTGGAAAGGGGGTATGTGACATTCTCTTGTCAATGGTGATCAGAACATTCCTGACTGACTACATTTCTGGGGGAGGTTGAAACTACAGTTAGGTTAGGTAGTAAGCTCTGGTTTGGTGACTTGACCTAGCAGAGGTGACCCCATGTTGGGCCTGGTCCTTCTTTTTAACCATACATATATATATTAAAATTTCATAGAGTTGAATACTTACCATTTGGAAGGTAAAGTCTTAAATTGCAAATACAGTATTTAGCATAATGCATAGCACAACATAATTATTATCCCACCTTTTCCTTTAGACCAACTTCTGTGGGTGTGGATGCTTTTGTTTCAGACCTGAGGATTCAAACCTGTACTCATAAAGACACTACTATTCTGGGATGTTTAAATAGAAAAATCTATGAAACCAACTTTGCACTGAGTGGTTGAAATACGTCCACAAAGGATAGATAGCCCTATTGCACTCCATCTTCTGCCCTCCCTGGATTCACTCTCTCCTTATACCAGCACCATCAGAAATGCAGCATCTCCCTTAAGAGACTCATTTACCCACTCAAGAACCTACAGTGTAGTGTGCCACCTCCACGTGGCTGAGGGACCTGGGTAAGATGCTGTGGGACAACGACACAATCTGTAATTTAGGTAGCTTCTGTCAGATCACATAATATGTTTTTCCCTCTTTAAAAAGCTATCTCTTTCCATTGCCATTTAACACTGGAACAAAATACTTCTATTTACGTTTTTGTATCAGCTTTTATACTTCCGTTTCATGGATGCTTATGTGCTATGATTTATAGTTAATACACTAGTTCTCAAGTGTTAATGTACTTTACAAGCACAGGGGAAATTGGATTCAAGTGCAGTCATCCAAGCCCAGCTCCAAACTTACTCAAACAAACTCTTTAGATAATTTTTTTAAATGACAGTAGTAAATCTGATTCTGACAACCACCATAAGCTTTAAAGTTTATCCTAACGTCAGTCTTGAGACCAAATGCATTCTGTGACTGGACTAGAATCTGGTTCTCCACATTCTTGCTATTTCTCAGAGTTGTTAAAGCTGTTGTCTGCCTGCAGCATGACTGGTCAGATCATTTGCTTCATGTGTATTGGGGTTTTAGAGGTATGGCTTTCTGCCTGCTTCTCAGTAAAAGGGTTAACTAATGCACATATCATGCCTTCGGTGCACTGGGGAAGAAATAATGAGCTTGCACACAGTGATGATGACTCCGTGGTCCTCAGTGTCCATCATAGGGATGTGAAGTTAAGGCACCAAATGTCAGAAAGTAGGAAGTATCTCAAACTATTAATTGGTAATATTTCATAAATAGTTACCAGAATTCCAAAGCATGTCAAAGGAAAATCCCCAGATAAGTCACTTCAGCAAGTAGAACAGCCTGCCTGGGGAAAATCCCCAATCATTAGTTAGGTGCAGAGCTGTCCCTTCATGGGACCTGTATTCCCACTCACCCTGCACAGATGTTTCTACTTCTTGGATGACTTGAAGATCTCAGGGACTTTCTGAAAAAATGTATGACTTTCTTTCCTTTTAAAAGAATACATTGGTGGGCACAATGTTAACTGTTGTAATAAATGCTCATAAAATTTCATTGCCTTAAGACAATAGAAATATATTTCTTGCCTGTGAAATAGTGCAATATGGGTAATCCTGGTCAACAAGTGGTTTTTCTCCAGACAGTGATTATGGAATCCACACTCCTTCCACCTTGTGTTCCCACCATCCCTGTGCGCTTTAGGTTCCTTGGGAAATAGCTGGCTGAAATGGAAACAGAGGCTGAAGACAGTGTGCCCACTTACTCTGGCCCCCCAAGGGGCACTTCCTCTCCTTTAGCTTTGGTGAGGTTATCTTTATCTAGTTACATGACCTCACATAGATTCAACAGGTCAGGGAGTTGGCAACTAAGTTGGAACACACTTTCCAGCATCAACTCCATGTTAGAGCTGGGTTTTTTTCTTTATTTCCTTGATAGATAGTTCCAAATCTTGAGACTAGCCTCATATGCATATAATGCATTTGTTCCCAATAACGATGGAAAGATGGCCAAGTTTATTTGTCCTAAACTATCTTTGTCTGAGTGAATCCTGTCTTGTTTTAGAAGCCATTTAGTCATGGTCTTCTCTCAGCTACAATGCCTGAAATTTTATTATAAAATGAATTCACTTACTACTAATTGTTGAGTCCATTAACATTTAATTTTTAATTTGCTTTTTCCCACAACTTTCTCAAAAAATTGTACTCTAAAGGGACCAGTGCTTCTGATAGCACATAATTTTGAACAGGGTAAAATTAGAAATGAAAGATTTTAAACAGAATTTTTAATGTTTTTGTTTTGTAAATGTAAAGGACAAACCACATCTGAAATAGATATGGAGACCTGGTTCTAAGGACTAGATAGCCCTGTGTCCTGCCAGACTGTCTAGAATGCCAAATAATGCTACATGGGTTACAGTGAGATGTGGAGTTGATGTGTGTGTTCAGACCGGGCATTACTGAAACACTTTCTGGCCTGATGCTGGCTAGTGAGTAGATGCTGTGAAGGTGGTGAGTATAAGATCCTGCTGAGAGTGCTTAGAAAGAGAGACACCATCCATTATTTTTAACAAGGTAATTGAGGATCTGAGTTTGGTTCTATTTGGGAAGCCAGCAGCTCTCCTGAGAGAAGCTGCGTGATACTACAACTTGAATGACAGCTTGTCTCTCAGTCTGTCTGAAGAGGCAGCAGATGGTCCTCCTAAACCATAGAAGGTTCGGCTATCCTCTCAATCAGCTTTGAGATAGAACTGAGTTGTCACTGATGTTGACTCTGCCATGACATCAGCTGTCTGGTGTTAGTGACACACGCAAGGTGTATATCATGCATACGTCCAAATTTCTATTCCACTTCACTCTTATTATCAGGACTCCTTAAGCACTGACAAATATTTTAGTTCTTACTATGTGCCAGGTGTTATAATAGTATTTGTTAACACAAACCAATCTAATTTGTATCTTATAATAACTTTATGAGAGGGTAATATATTATGTCCATATTACTGAAGAGAAAACTCTTAGGCTCAGAGGTATTTAGTTTCTTGCTCACAGCCACAGGACAATTAAAGAGGCTGAACATTACTGAGGGCTCTGGTTTGTTTTTTTAAATAACTTTATAAACACAATTAGCGACAGTGCACTAACTTGTGGCCAGGCCTTTATATAGGAGTAGCCTGTTTTATTCTTTCTTATAGAAGTTTAGGGAGAATCAACTGCTCAGAATGTCATCAATAGTTAGAAAATTAACTGAGGCAGATTTTCCAGAATAGTGAGTTAAGAAATGTGTGGTATTATACTTTATAAATAATATGTATTTGATCATTTAGATGACCAAATATATATTTCTCATAAATGTTTGTTCTTTGGCCACAGTTCCTGGCTTTCAACTCCCAAAACCCTTGGAATTTCCTAAGTGATGAAGGTGTTTTTTGTTGTTAATGAGGTGAGTTTTGTAAGGCACCTAAGGATGGGGCTGGTCACCAGGAGAACAAACCTTGTGATTAGAAGGTCATAAATTTTAGTCCCCCGGCCACAAACTTTGGGGAGGGGAGAGGTTCTAGAGGTTGAGTTCAATCACCAATGGCCAGTGATTTAATCTATCATGACTATGTAATGAAACTTCAATAAAAACCCAAAGGATGGGTTCAGAGAGCTTCCAGATTGGTGAACACATGGAGATTGAGGAGAGTGGTGCACCCAGAGAGGGCGTGAGAGCTCCACGCCCCTTCCCACATGCCGTACTTCCACCTGGCTGTTCTTGAGTTACAGTCTTTTATAATAAACTAGTAATCTAGTAAAGTAACATGTTTCTCTGTGAGCTGCTCCAGCAATGACCCCCAAGGAGAGGGGGTCACAGGATTCTCTGATTTATAGCCAGTAGGTTAGAAGCACAGGCAACAGCCTGCATCTGAAACAAGGGGAGGAGGCAGCCTTGTAGGACTGAGCCCTCAACCTATGGAGGCTGATACTATCTCTGTGTAGGTAGTATCAGAACTGAGTTGAATTCTCAGACACCCAGCTGGTGTTCTGAGAATGTCTTGGTGGGGGTGGAGGTGGGGAGAACCCCTCCCCCACCACACAATTGGAAACTAGATGCTCAAAATACCCAAATGAAAATATAATTTGTCGAGTATTAAATATACTGGATATATGAGCTATGCCAGTTTAGATGATCAAATTGTAAATAATTAGAATACAATTAAATACTTAAAAAATTAAAGCTAGTGTTTACTATAAATATAGTTTAATTTTCTTTGAGGCTTCCAGTTAATTACAGCATCTTACTACATAGTATATAGCATTCTCCCATTCAGCTTCTTCTAACTTACCACCAAAAACAAAACTGATGGCATGATAAAATAAAACAAATCAAAAAAATAAAAAACTTACCTAAAATTCAAGGCACTAATTTCTGGAAATCCTGAAATCTGGAAACACTCCAGATAATAACTGTCTATTGAACACTTACTAGATACTGGGTTAAGCATTTCATATGTTAAGTGCTTTGTATGCTTTAACATCCTTTCAACAATCCTTTCAATGTCAGCAAGGACTTTTAATTTTTCAATTTTAAATGATAACAGTAAGTGTTAATAATTTAAATAACTTGTTCAAGATCACAAAGTGGGTAAGGTGTAAAACTAAACTGTACAGCCTGTGCCTTTAGTCACAATGCCTCCTGGCTTGTCCCATTGACAGATCCAAGGTATCAGTGAAACTCTCCTCAACAAAGGCAACAAAGTTTGCTTTGTTTTCATTTTTGTTTGTTGTCCAGTTTACTAATCTTGTCTATTCCTTGCAGGTATTATTGTCACGGATCCCTAGATAACAGCTAACTTATTTTCCTGAGCATCAAGAATTGTGCATGCACAAGAAAGGACTATTGCTACTCTGCCTTCCCCTTTCCTTTTCTTCATCCCTCATTTCTAGAAAGAGCTGGTCACCCTCTGCTCTGCAGGGCTGCTTCCCAAATGTGGCCCTCAAACCTCCCAGCTGAGGTTCAAGCCTTTTCTACCAAGGGTCCTGGTTTGACAAATAACATTCTCCTGTGCTGAGCCAGGATGCTGGGTAAATTCCATCTGTTCATGTAGCTCTTGGTCACTTTTCTCACAGCGGCATGTAACTGGGTGAGGCTGGGGCCTGATCTGTCTCCTCCACAGTGGAGGAGCCTGGGGATGTTTCAGGTACCAGGAGAAAGCTTAGCATGGCAGACAGAATATGAGGCTTCATACTTAGGGGTATTCATGCCACAGCTGTGTTCATGTTAGGTATGCAAACAATCCTGCATGGCAGGCCAGTTCAGGAAGAGAATTGCAGTGCTGTCCCAGAGCATTGCATTGTGCAACATCTGAGATTCTGTAATGGCTTCCCTGGTTCCTGACCTGGTCAGTCACACCTGGGCGTAAGTGAGGTGAGTGCAAGAACCGTCATAATATAGTGTCGTCTCTGTCATATTAGGGACATTCAGAGATGCAGAATTAAGATGAAAGAGAAAAGTATTAACTCCCTATGGGTAACTATGGGAAACCTCCATAAAGGAAAGTGTTACAAGCAAGAAGGTTTTTCACAGTCAGACTGATGGGGAAGGAGGGAGAGAAAAGTTTTATAGACATGCAAAAAAAATAAGTTCCTCGGGGAACTGAACAAACAGGGGATTGTTAATATAAATGAATCTGTTGGTGTAGATATTGTGAGAAATTCTGTGGTGAGCATTCCTTGTAGGCACTGCATATGTTTTCTGCATTGTAAAGAGATGTGATTTATTAAGAGCGTGTAGGAGTTCCTGAATCACCAAATATAAGGTGTGCAGTCCTTTCCCCAGTAACAGCTCAGGGACTATTGTTTTACCAGTCTTAGTAAAAACCAGGAGTTTTAAAGTCAAGAGATTATTAGCCTATAACCATGATCATTCTGTAACAAGAAAAAATAACTAACTTGATAGCATTCTTGTCAAATCCTCACATATTCCTACTTACTTCAGTTAATAGTGTTCTTGCCCCCTTGGCTATGGTCATCTCAGTCTTGCTCTGCATTTTGACTTCTTACCCTTATTTCGTATAAACCGCTCTTGCCAAGGTTACTTATGACAATCTCATTGCTAAATCTGGGGACACTTGTCAATCTTTAAGGCATTGAGGGCTCTGCAGGCTTTGCCACTGGTAACACTTGCCACACTTTGAAATGGTCCTGGACTTTCCCATCCTTTGCCTTTTATGGCACCTACTTCCGGGCTTCTCTCTCTGGTGGGCACCTGCATCTTTGTTCATATAGTGGCAGTTTTGGGAGTGGTTTAGCTCAAGAGTCTCTCATTGGATGTCTGAATCCACAGATACAAACTGCAGGAATCAGCGGCAAGTTTCTTAACATGTGTACTACAGAAGTGCGTTCTCAGAAAGACCGTGAAGCATAGCCAAGGAGCCAAGCATTGGTTTCTTATTTGCAGAGACCACAAAGGAAGAATGTGGAAGTTTTGAGTCAATAGCAGCACAGGCAATGGGAGAAGCCTTGGTCACTACAGCCATGTTACCTAAGGATTTGGGGGGAGCCCCCGAAAGTGAGTCAAGCCACTCTCTGCAGAAAAGGTGGAATGAACCCTATGCAAGTGGAACAGATGTGCCCCATACAGGGACCTCACTCAGAGATGTTTGTAGCTTTTGTAGAAGTTCCAAAACATTCTTATAGATGAATAGATTGGAGTTCTACACATTCTGCACATTATACACGGCCATTTGTAGATAGAGTTGGAAGAGAGGTAAAACTGACACTGATTTTCATGCTGGCCGTGGTCTCCAACACAACAGAAATTGGTCAAGACCTTTATTTTCCTTTATCATTGTTTTATTTTCCTTTTCCTCTCCTCCTCCTTATTGCTCCTCCTCCTCCTCCCCTTCCTCTTTATCATTCTCCTCCTCCTCCCTCTTGACAGAACAATTTTTTAAAAATGAACTCCCACCTAGAGATTAACATATAAACAGATCTTTTCTAGTAAAAATGGGAATTGAAGCCGAGGCCTCACTCCCTCTTCTGGCAAGTTCATGGTCTTGATTAGAGTAAAACTACATAGACTGCTTTCTAATGAATTGATCAAGTGCTAATCAATCAATATTATCTCTTGTATTCTGATACCAAAATGATATGTCATATAAAATTCAAATATATAAATAAGTAACCAAACCTCTTGTTCTTTACCAATCAATAGGCAAGAAATGATATAGCATTACATTTTCAATTTGCATCTTTTTAATTATCAGTATGAGATAACATAGCTTAATGTATTTCTGGACATATATGTATTTTATCTTTAAATTGTCCATTTTTGTCATTTATCTGTTTTTCTCTTGATTTGTTTGTCTTTTATCTTGGTACAAAGGGGCACATTATAGAGTATAAACATCAATGCTTTGTGCATTACATATGTTGTAAATCATTTACCTCAAGCTTATTTATGGAATATTTCAAACTCGAATAGACAGGGAGAGATCACTGGGAAATAATAGAAATATCACTGTTTTTGTCAGAGGGGGATCTGGATTTGAATCTTGACACATCAGCTCACTGTCTGACATTCTGGAAGTTGTCTAAATCTCTGAGAGCTTTCATTTCTCTTAGATAAAGAAGGTCAGTATTATCTGAGTAATAGATTTTTGAAAGGCTTAAATGAGCTAACACATCTGAAAGCACTGTGCAGGTATCAAAGTACTTTTCAAATTTAAGTGGCCCTTTGTGATTACATGCTTTTCCATAGGGCATGGTGTGTTTCTCAGCCTGAAACAGATGCAACCATTGTCTCTCACATGAGAAAAATATTCTGTATTTAAAACAGGGATGATCCGTAACACTAAACCTCAGGTCATTGTTTTTAATCTTGTCTTTTTCCGTAACTGGTAGCATTGATACAGACAGAGTGGCCTGTTTAGCTTTTCCCTTTTGTGCCATGACAATAAAGAATTGCCTTCTATGTGAAATGACCCATTCATTTAATGAACTCTATTCTTCAGTCTAAAATGTGCTTCGAACCCATCATTTGTCTATTTGTTACCAAATCCATTCCTCTTACTTCCCTTGCTCTGTATTTCAGAGGACTACATTTTCCAGGCTTCCTTGCCTGCTGGATTTGTTTACTAAATCTTCTATAATGAAACAAAAACAAAAACAAAACATTTTATTAAAAATGTATACAATCAAATTTGTCAATCATTTACTTTGTAGCTGGTAATTTTTTAACTAATGATTAGGAAAGATCATTCCTTATGTAAAAATGTTCTCCGGTACGTTTTATTGTGTATTTTATAGCATTAAAAAAGGAAACTTATTTAATCTATCTAGAAACTGTCTCTGTGTATGGCATGAGGCATTTATATTTTGCTCCCAAATGAATAGTGAACTGTCCCAATACCATTTCTTGAATAATTGAATGTTGTATTCCTTCCTAACCAATATAAAAATTCACCTTCTGCATATATTAAATTGGCATATATACATAAGCTATCTTGCTCTGTTCCTATGACATATTCATCTATTTTTATACTTTTTTAAAACTTTAATGTTAGAATAAATTCAGAATCCCTTTTTTTGAGGCACTGAAGCATGTTAAATTATACAAAAAGACTTGTTCCATCATCAAGTTCTACCACCAAATCTTTGGCACTACCATTACTGCAGTATTAATACTCTAGTTTAGATATGATATAACTTAATAATAACTCCTATATCTGATAGAACATGTGTGCCCTCATCCACTTCAGATGTGTCCAGAGAGAATGAAAATCTCCCCAAGGAACTTTCCCACAGACAAGGAGGTGGTTTTCATAAAGCCTGCCCAGGCAGATTTCCACAGTCCTATGAACAAGCGACTTTTCATTTCACAATGACTGTGTATTATGGGTACCCTCTGCCTTCTCCACCACTGTGTATTAGAGAAAGCAGATAGCACCATTTTTATTCATATATTACTGGCATGTGGAGATGGAGAACAATGAGAATCATCTGGAAATAAAGAGCTTTGAACCAGATTCAAGGACTAGATAGGCATTTGGGTTATGTCCTTGTAGAGGGGGAAGGATAAAATGAGTATTTCATGATGAGAAGAGTACAGTGTATCAGATAAAATGCTATGTATTCATCAATGCCCCTTTCCTGGATTCAAAGCTACATTGCATTTCCCATTGTTCTTTGCTGTTTATTATGACCAATGGATTACTTTCTAACCAAAAGAATGTGAGCAGAAATGATAGGTGACACTCAATAATAAATGTTCTCTTGGGTTTTCTGTCAATAAGAAATTAAATTTTATGAGGCTTAAGCCATTCAGCATTTTAGGGTTTCTAAGGGTTTCATAACACCCAGCTAATTTTCTTTTTCTTTTTCCTGATTAAGATTTGTTATATTCTAGGATTTGAAAAGCAAAGTATTTGATTAATTCTAGAATTAACTCCCAATATTTTGTCTCTCCCTCAATCTCTCTATTCTTCTTTCTGGCCCCCATTTGCACATATGTTGGTCCTTTTCAGTCTGTTCACAACTGTCTCTCAACTTGTCTTTCATATTTTAACTTTCTGTGAAATTACCTCTTGGGTAATTTCTTGAGATCAATCTTTTATTTCACTATTTCTCCATCCAGTTATTTATTCTACTTTTAAACTTTTTCACTGAGTTTTTTAATTTAAATGAGTGTAATTTTTAATTCCCACAAGTTTGATTTGGCTTATTTCTCAAATATTCATGTTTTTTATAGTGTCTTCTTTTGCATATTTTAGATTCCCTTTTAGTTCTTTAAGCAAGCATTTCTTTAAACATGTTCTATATCTAATAATTCCTCTGTGTAAACTCCTTGGAGATTTAATTCTTTTGATTGTTGTTTCAGTTTACTTTAGCTCACAATGGCTTCTCTTTATACATGAACTCACTTTCAGCAAGTATTTTTCTGTAACAAAGTTGAGAAGGATGGCTTCTCTTTTCTCCTGAAAGGTTGTCAAGGACCTGGAACCACTTTAGGTTCTTATCTAGAATTTGTACTTTCTGGGACATTTAAATATATTTAACTGTCTTGTTTGTATATTGACAATACTGCAGTTTTGAATTCTGGGAAGGGATTATTTACTTAGCACCATGATCAAGGCAATGGCAATTTCTTGTTATCTGTCTTTGAAAACAGTACCTTTCTCCAAGAGTGTAACCCTCTGGGGGATATACATAGTGGATTCAGTCCAATGCCACCTATATGCAGTTAAGACATTTACTCCTGAAGACCTTGAAGTTGCTAAGAGTCAAACCTGGGTTTATTATTACTGGAAAATGTCCCTAGAACAGCCAAGTTCTCAACTGCATTTTATAATCCTGATTACTAGTTTCCTCCTAGACATTAGACCATGAAGATTTCTCTAACATTCTTGAGAATTCAGCTAAGCAGGTAAAATAATCTTTGTTGCATTTTAGCTGATATTTCAAGGTGGTTTTAAATGAGAGTGTTTTCATAAACTACAATCAACATTTTTAGATTCTAGACATGTTTTCTTTTCATGAAGTTTTATTTCAGTGAGTTACAATGGATTCTTTTTCCTTTACCTAAATTTTGTTAGGTTGATCTTTTTGTTGTTTTTCTCATGGATTGGACCTTTGGAATTTTCTACTTCATACTTCTGTTCCACTGGTTATTACATTGACTTTTAAGAAAATGCATTTAAACTTAAAACTTCCTATCAATGTCAAAACTGGATTGCTAACCATAACCCACCCTTTGCTCCCATAGAACAACACAAAAATTCTAGTATGATTTTAATTCTCCTCTTCCAATGGGACCCTTATTTTGAGGGAGGGGAGTACTGAACAGCTGGATTAAGCTCCATAACTTTATTACCTGTAACTATTTAATTAATTTTGTCATTAAATATCCTCCACACTCTAAGATTAACTTCTCAGTCTGAAGAAGAGTGTGTTATGAATGTATTTTGTAGAAAAGGAAGTGTAAGCAATATATACTTTCTTTCCATTGATGTCTAAAAAGCCCATTTGTTTCCCCTCATAATTTCCCAGGCTGAAGAAGTGTGTTATGAATATATTTGGTGGAAAAGGAAGCATAAGGAATATGTACTTTCTTTCCATTACTGTCTAAAAAGCCCATTTGTTTCCCCTCCTAGCTGTATCAAAGTTTCAATGGGGATAGGGAATTTAGTTTAAAAATTCTTCATTCTTTTTTGTTATTTTCTAGATTCCAGTTTGGGTGTCAGTCTGAATTTAAAAGGATATTGGCTATTATAGATCTAACCTCCATGGGTTTTTCTCTGTGTCTTTATATAATTCTCATTGCTTTGACTTTTTAAACAGTACATTGGGATCATTTTTCAGCTTAATATTCCTAATCACCAAAATACTTTTTATCTGTGGCAATTCTGCTATCCAACCTTTGTATTGCTGTGATTGTTAATCTTAGTAATCATGTTTTAACTATAAGAGCAGTGCTTCTATTTTTCAAAGTGTCCTTTAACCTCTATGAAAATATACATACAAAACAGTTAAAATCTTTTTGTGTTCAATTCTCTCTTTGATTCTGCTGGTGTTAGTTTTCCTGTTTATTCATTTTGAATCTCCCTTCCATGGTGTTAAGTTTTTTAAATTATTTCTTCCTCCAATGTTGATGATATTTTTTCTTGCTTATTTCTGTGTATTAATGAGCTTATAGACTCAGTTATAAACATTGTTCATAGGTGTTTCCTTGACACATGTGACAGTTATTATTGTCACAGCAGTAAATGCTGAGGCCAACTGTGTCCAGTGGCCTCTGTCTAAAGCAGACAGGCTTTACCTCAGAGGTGCAGAAGGAGCCTATTTTGGACAATGTAAGTGGCCCTGTCCCCCACAGCAAACAGCCCAAAGTCACCCCCTTATAGGCCCCTTAGGAGAATTTTCATGGTTCATGAGAAGCAATCCTACAGCCTTTATGCAGTTGGAAAACTTAACAGACAGCAAGCCTGAGAGCAGGAGGTTGCAAATACTATTTTATGATATTTTAGTTGATCAATTAAACATAAGGAAGCCCCGTATCATTCCAACTCCTTGTTCTTGCTCTCAGTGATTTTGTTTTTGAGGGATTCTTTCATGCAAACTTAATTTTTCAGAGATTCCCTCTCCTGTTTCATAAGTTTCAAAGTTCCTCAGTAATATTAGGCTTGGGAATCAATATTATTCCATTAGCTTAATATCTTCCAGAAATACTCTGTATCTCTTTGCTTTAGAAGGCATTCTTCTTAATATCTTACCATTACCACTTGGTTTTCTTATTCCCCATATATAAGAGTACCTATTTTTACATTTCATAAGGGTTTGGGGGAAAGAACTAGAAAATATTTATGCTCAGCGAGTCATTCAAACGAGAACTCAATTCTTTTTTTCTGTTAATTTTTTAAAATTTAAAGTTCACTGTCACCAGACCTCTTTAATAAGATTTTTAGTAGGAAGTGTTGATCAACTCAATGGATTATTTTTTTCTTTATTTGGTGCTTATTCGTTTGTTCTGTAGCCTTTTTCTTGAATGGGTGTGCCATTTATAGAAATACTTTCCTTCATGGATTCTATCCTTGAAATTATACTCATCCTCTTATTCTTTTTGGCTGAGCTTTATTTGATATTTTACAAACCAGATTTTTAACCCACTATTTGTTTTCTACAGTTTCTAACCTGATATTCCCAACCTTCACTGACTTTACACTCTGAGATAATCTTTCATCTCAAAACAGTATTTTCTGACTGTTCATTTTCTCCTTTTCACACGTTTATTTTAAACTCAAGTCTTTGTAAGTACATGAAGTGAAATATTTCTTGAAGCTTTTTTAGAAAAGAGCATTTCATCTTATTCTCAGGTTTTTCAAATTTTAATCACATTTTCATTTGTTTTTCTGTTCACTTTCTTTAAAGAGGGAATTCCATGTTTGTCTGATGATGGGAATGAAGATGGGCATGATTAGAGACCCGCAGGGCATTGTTTAGGTTACTAGGGCTGAGTGGGTGAGAGGAGCGTGTTCATATTTGCTGATTTTTCTTTTGTCCATGGATGTATAGTGGCCCCAGCACATAAGAGAGTGATGAGGGAGTAACTATATCCACACATTCTGCTGAAGGCCATCACTGGTGTTTCTCCTCTTTCTCTGCCTATTTTGCTGTAGTTGTTATTGTTATTGGTGGTGGTTCTGGTGATAGCTTAAAGATAGCTGGATTAGCATAACTGTTTTGTAAAAAGGTAGATCCTCCCTCTTCTAGGAGCCACTTGCAGCAAGACTTCCTTCCCTTGGTGCAATGTCCACGAGAAGAGATCAGCTCGGGGATTACCACTGTGAGGCTGCCTCTCAACGGTGCCAATTGTTTTATGACCAAAGGTTTCCTGCAGGCCCTGCTTCTTCAAACTTGGAATTGATACCAGGAATTGGCTGGAGGCCTCTACCCACTCCCAAGCAGAGGCAGCTCTATAAGTGTCAGTTGCCCCTGTTTTACCCTGGGTTTTTATAATCCAGTTCACAGAATCTTCGAATTTTTGTTTTGCCTTTGGGAACCATGTTTCCTTAGTATTGAGGGGTAACATGAGTCTCTCCTAGTTTTATATTTCATTATTCATTTTAGTGGGTTTCTTAGATGGCCAAGTTAAATGTGTACTTCTAAATTGCTATTTGATCTGAAGGCCCTACTGATTTTACAGCCTTTTCGGTACTGCTCTTTTTTATACTCTAGCATGGATATTAATTCTGTAGCTTAGTTGTTTGGATGCCTTGTAAATCCTTCTCTGATCATCTACCTCCTTGTAAATCTTATTGTCTTCATTCCTTATCTCTCTCTATTGAATTTCCAAATCTGTTTCTCATTAGCTTATGGTTTTCTACTCTTGTTTCACTGTGGATATGTCTTCTGCTACTTTATTGAAGATGCCAACATGTTTCTGATATTTTATTCTCAACCCATTGTTGACAATTTCTTTATCATCCCCAGAGCTTTGCTACACCCCTATGTCTGGCTGTGTTCTTGTTTAACTTTATGGTATTTGATTATGTGCCCTTCGTTGTGTTTTCTCTCTCTTGCACTCGCTGTTAGAGTTGCCATATAATTTATCATTCACAATGAGACAATTTTGAAAGAGAAAGAGGGTACCTGTATGATAAAATTATATAATTTAAGAACATCTTTGTATTAATGGACAAATTGGCATTATTATATTGGATACCTAGTATAAAATAATTCTGATGCAAAAATTATAAAAATAATATTAGTGAATCTAATTCAAAGATATATGAAAAGAGTATTTTGGTTTTTTTCCCCATTTTGTTTTGTTTTTAAGCTAATTCAGAGTTCATAGCTATTATTTGAGGTGGATGAGTTTATTAGGAGTTCACTCCTCCTTACTGGCTGCCAAACCCAGAATGTTTAAACTGTCTTAGCACAAGGGTACAAAATCCATGCAATCTTCATGCCATAAATGATTGGCTGAGATTGGATTTCTTGCTAATCTCTGGAGGTGGGGTTGATCCAGATTTGAGATTCCTTAGTAAAAGCATTTGCTTCCTTCTGACTATTACATGCATGTGTGTGAATTTCTGTGTAACAGAGTATTAAAATTCAACTTCAACAACAAAAAAAATCAAAGAACTAAAGAGGTTGCTCAGAAAGTGAATTATAGCAGACTAAAAGGCAGGATTTCAAAATAAATGGCTGATAACTGATTTCTTGACTCATGGATACCTTAAACAGTGACTCCTGATACAAATCTAGACTATAAAAGGTTGAGAGAATGGAGATGAAAATAAGATTTCATGGTGAAATTTCTTTGGCAAGACCTGATGTGGTACCTGAATTACAATTGCCCATTGACTGTTGTAAGTCTGAACTGCATGGGTCCACTTGTATGAGGAATTTTCTCAATGAATATATTGAAAAAGGTTTTGGGGATTTGTGACAATTTGGAAAAACACTTTTTTCTAGCTTAATTTATCATACGAATGCAGTATATAATACAAATAGCATAGAAAATATGTGTTAATTGATTTTTGGTATCACTAAGGCTTCTGGTCAACAGGAAGCTATTAGCAGTTTTTGGGGTAGTCAAATGATATATGCAGACTTTCAACCATGAAGGGGGTCAGTGCCACTAACCCCTGTGTTGCTCAAGGACCAACTGCATTTGGTTCCCTCCTAGAGGAAGAGATGGTTGGGGAAGCTACTTCCTTCACTGTAAGCCTAGAAAGGGGAATTTCAGAGACCTCACAGAGGACTTGAGATGTGAAAATACTGGAAAAGGGATTGAATCCTGCCAAGGTAGATGAGGGCAGACAACTTAAGTTCGCAAATTGCTCTGCTCGTAGTGAAGAAAGCAAGTTGCTACTGCTTCTGGGAAGCACTTAAATCCCCTCTACTGGCAGTTCAAAGAGGAATGAGCATTTTCTCAGAACGTTGTGCATATTTTGCAAGGGATAGCCAACCTGGAGCTCTTCTGTGGCCTTCTCAAGGAGTGACTGCCAATAACAAGAGTGAACGTAGACCTGCAAAGTTAGGGGACAGCATAATTAAATGAGTGCATGTGGCGTGCCCTAGCAGAAGTGTCTCTACATTTCTGCAGAAGTACCAATGAGAGTCATTATCATGGTCTGCCAGGGTGAAAGACCTCAAAGAAATTATGTGGAAGCACCAGCTTTAGAAGGAACTTCCCTGTCACGTTTTCTTCTCCTGTCTTCCTGGAATGATTGATAAAAAGAAAAGACTTATGGCCTCTTCTTCTAAACCAGGTAGCTACATAAAATTTTTGACTATTATTACATTCTTTGGAACTTGACATTCTGATTTCTGAATTGAAGCTATGTTTGCAAAGTAAAGAAAGCAGGAGAAATTATTGTTATCTAAGAAAAAAGCTGTCAATCATGAAGCCTAACTAATACTGGAGTATGATAGTGAAGGAAAGGTCTTTTTTAAAGTTATGTACTATAACATGTGCTTGTGCAATGTGCTGACACTGTAAACATTCATAAAAAGGAGAGGTGAGCAATCGATTTTGTCTGAGGATCTTAGCAGCAGAAAGGATGTGACATTTAAAATTGGTCTTAACACAGTTGAATAATAAAGAAAGAAAGCAATATGAACAAAACATGGAATTTTGAAGTTGCACAGAGTATTACAGTCAATGAGGAGAATTACAGTACACCATTTACCCTTGAACAACATGGGCTTGAACTGCACAGGTCCACTCACAGGCAGATTTTTTAAAATAAATATATTGGAAAATTTTTTGGAGATTTGTGACAATTTGAAAAACTGTCTTTTCTCTAGCTTATTTTATTGCTAGAATGCAGTATATAAAACATATAACATACAAAATATGTGTCAATCAACTGTTTATGTTATCAGTAAGGCTTTTGGTCAACACGGGGCAATCAGTAATTAAGTTATAGATAAGTCAAAGTTATACACATTTTTTCAACTGTGTTGGGGGTTGGTGACCCTAATCCCAGCATTATTGAAGGGTCAGCTGTATAGAGATAGTAGGGTTTGTAGGAAGAGAAAGATGAATTTGCAAAAGTGGCCTGAAACCAGTATATTAAAAATACTATATACCATGTGAATTTACAACAAATATTGAGGTAGTAGGAAGATATCAAATTCCTAGTATCAGGGAGTTTATGAAAATACTTGTGATCTGAAAGAAAGATAATCTTGTTGGTACATTGGAGGAGATGTGGGAGGGACACAGACAGAGGCAGAGGCATGTCTGAGAACTGCAGAGGCAGTGCGGTTGAGGTGTTTCTCATCTGGATCAGGGAAGAGGCAGTTGAGATGGATTTGCTAGGCTTGGAGATGAGCAGAAGGTCAGCATAGCCAAGGAATAGCTCAGAGCAGCACTCAGATTGTCTGGTTTGAGGCCTTTGGCTGGAGTACGAGATAGTTTATATAAAACTAGTTGAAGGAGGAACCTCAGGTCTGATGAGAGCGGGCAGGATGATAATGGCTTTGAAGACCTTAGTGTCAACTTACCTGTAAGATAGCCCAATGCAGATGTTCAGTAGGTAAGTAGAGATTTTGTTGGTTCAGGAGCTAACAGTTGGGAAAAGATTGCTATTTCTAAGTTTAGTTGTAGATAGGGAGAGATGGACATTGAAAATCTTTTTAGAGAAAGTGAAAGGAAGAAAACTTGATAAACAAGAAAAAGAGCTGTCAGAGGTATGACAAGAGGAGAGAATGACATCACAGGAAACAAGCAAGGAAAGAGGTATTAAAAAATGGTGGGGTTTACACCAGAGTCTACCTTTGCATATAAACCAAACAGGCTGAGAACTGAAAAGGGTCCGCAGGGTTTGATCATTAGTCATGTGCCTTTTTCCTGAATTGTCTATGGGAGGGGTGGCTCAGGAGTCAAGATGCCATGGAGAGTGGATGAAAGGCAACCAATTAAAAGCAGTGAATACTGCATTGGCTCCCTAAAACATCACAGGGGAAGAGAAGGAGAGAGCTGGAAAGCTTGATGATTATATAAGTGCCTGTTTAAAATAGAAAAACTGAAAAAATGAGATGCCAGAGATAATATGAATATGAACTGCTAGGGAAGACAGAGATTAAAAATTAATTCAATGGTGCTCTGTGACTTCTGCAATGATGGAGAACAACGGTAGCTCCTCTAACATGTTCTTACAAAATATATTTCCTTGTCTTTGTCCCCTTTGACCAACTTTAATTAATTTAGATCTAGAGATAATACTTTACAATTGTGTAAGAAAAAGTGGATAGATAAAGTAAAATGCAAATAGTCTTTCTGCAGATGATCTGGAGTAAAGCAGTGAATGCTTTCTCTTAGACCTCTGCTATTGTACTTTTAAATTCTTTTGTTGCATTTTTCTTAAGGATGAAGAGGGTATTGAATGACTGGTCACAGAGCACTTAAGACCTGGGTTTGTTTTGTTTGGGAATTTTTGTTTTTGTTCTTTTATTTTTTGTCCTTTGTGGTTATTCTATTTAGCAGTTGGTTGTCTACTGATTTTTAGAGTGGATTTGAGACCAAACACATCTGAACTCAAACACCAGTTTATTGCTCCTTAGGTGTATGAGTTTGACTGAGAATTAACCTGTCTGAGACTCAGTTTCCTCAGCTGTAATATGGATATAACATGACTTCCCCTTTCTGAGGATTAGTGATGATTGTTAGGCAACTCTACATGGATTGCATACAGTAGATGCTTAGCATATGGTAGATGGCATCATTAAATATGATCCTGATTTCCCAAAGAGTGGTCTGCAGCGGACGTGTCTGAGGACATTTCCTGGGGGAACAGTGTTTCCCCTCTTGGAAAGTCACATGCTCACTATTATGTTAAAGGTTTGGGGAAGCTGAGTGATGGAGGCATCAGATTGACAGTGTAGGGAAGGTTCCAAAACCTGTATACTATACTCACGTGTGAGAAAAAGAGAAAGCTTTCCAAATGATTAATTTCATTCTTTGTCTCTTGTCTTATTCCTAATTCCCTGGATCCTCCAGGATTCTATGTGTGTGTGTGTGTAGTGAGTGGTGGTGACAAATCTTGTCATCTAAGTTTCTAATCTAATTCAGCTAAATGTTGTTTGATAAATGAATAGATATTTAATCAATTTAAGGTTCAGATTCTTTACCAGGTTTTTTTTTTTGAAAGATTTCTTTGGTCCTCAGGGAGGTGGGGAAGGGGCTAACCCTTCACATAAGGGTTCTTGTGCCATCCTCTGGATCCGGAAGATTCATGGTGTCAAGGTTATATCCATTCCTTGCCTGGACACTTGGCATCCAGCTGGCACCAGCCACTCAAATTCATGGCTGGTGAACCTCATGACTTATGTTTATATCCTAGTCCCCTGGCAGCCCCTTTGCTAACTTAGCCTCATGATGGCTACTGTTGGCCTTTCAAAATCCCTGTATTTAGACCAACGCATCTATATACTAGACACTCATGTCATAGAAACTCCTTCTCCTGCACATGACCTTGAGGAAAGGCTATGGGTCTAAATTCTTAGCCATCTTCTACTTGCATTCTGGAAGCAGAAAGAACTTTGGATTTTTTCCATTTCACGTGAGAGCAGAGAGAAAGCAGGGGTGTTGTCTCTGGTTATTCCTCTTCCCAAACATACAGCGTGGCACTCCCATGTCATTTCCAGGGCCTGTAGTGGGCAATGTTCTCTCTGAGACCTTCAGCCTCCTTGGGTTTCTACCACTCCTTCTCCTAGAGTTCTAACAGTCGAGATTCTTATATCTGATCTTTTGAGGACTTGCATTATCCCCCTTTCATTCCTACTTCCTAGAACCAGAAGAACTTCTATCTTCCCTTCACTTCCATTCACTTTGATGGAAAATGAGAACATCTTTAAGTCATAACCTTCCTCTTCCCTCCAGTAGGTTTCCATGTTCTTGAATGCCAACTAATTTTTCTCTACAGCAATAAAAAGCTTTGTTCAATTGGTGGATAGTTATGGGGTGTCATGATTTAAGAAACAGGATGTTTTACAATTTTAATTTGATTTTTACATTGACTTAACTCAATTTTCCCCAAATCTATTTATGTCTGCCACCCCCATCCCATGCATGTATTAGCTATTAGACTAATGGTTATTGTCTATCAGCTCCATATTTCTGCTTTACTCACTGCTCCCTGTTAGGATCTTCAGATGAGGACACTGCTGGGAGAAGCAAGGCTGGAGGAGGGAAAGGCAGGCATACTCCTTCACGTTTGCTTACTTCTGCCTTCTGTCTGCATCTTTTTCCTGTGCCACCCCAGGAACACGTCTTGCCCTGGCGGAGGCAGTTTCTTCCTGTAGTAGCAGCTGAAGCTGGTGTGCAGTTTTTCCTACACTTGCAGAGCCGACTTCATTACCTCCTTCTCAGACACCAGCCCCGACCAGCCCTGACCAGCCGGCCACCTCCTAAAAGGGCTGGACCCAGGCCCACGGATCCTCTCCTTGGAGCTCAGACACCAGCCCTGGTGGTCTGAATTTCAACCCTCAGAGCTCTGCCTCCAAGCTTCTAAATTTGAATAATTTCAACTGCTTTCCTTTGTTCCCCAGTTCTAGGGTGGGAGCTACTTCCTGAATTTGTTACTTCCATGATATCTAGTTAACTTTATACCTGGCTTACAATTCTGCATATTAAATAGTCTCTGTTAAAATCACCAATATGATTTCTCTCTCTTGCCTGGGCACAAACAGATAAAGCACCCCCAAACGAGTGTGGTGTGAAAGTCACACTGGACTGCACCCACCCAACCATTTGTTAGTGGGACGACGAGGTTGGTGATGGGAGGGAGGGATTGTGGTCTTTGGGGTCTGTGTGAACATACTTGTTCTCACAAGACAACCCCAGCCCAGGGGAACGTTGGAGACAGAGAGCCACTGGGACTCGAATATATAGGAAAGAAAAGTTGGTGTTGAGATGAAAACAATTTAGCATATCCCCATCAGACCCTCCACCAAACCCAATACTCATTGGCATTTGGGGATTAGAAATTTGAAATTGTCTGAAAGTCAGCCTTTAAGATCAAGAAGTATAACTGTGGTACCAACATAGATGAATTTGAAAATATATTTTATGATTTGTGTATGCTTTCCTCCTGTGTCCAGAATACTTTGTTTCAATTCAGTAGAAGCAAACTTTAAAAAGTGTCTATCATAATCTTGGCACTAAGCTGAAGACATATAACATAGTCCCCTCTCTCATTGTTACTTCCCTGATATCTAGTTAACTTTACACCTGGCTTACAATTCTGCATATTAAATATTCTCTGTTAAAATCACCAATATGATTTCTCCAATATGAGTCTTGCAACTCAAAGTGTGGTCCACGAACCAAAGGCATCAGTAACATCTGGAAGCTTGTTAGAAACACAGAATTTCATGCTCCACCCAGATCTACCAAACAGACTCTCCATTTTAACTAGATGCTCTGGTGCTGTTTCTGAACATGGAAGTTTGCCAAGCACTGTGGGAAAGGGTGAAACAAGCAGTACCTCACACAAAACTCCTCTCTCTACCCTCTATTTCCAGTCCCTACCTCTCTCCCGTTTGTTTCTGACTCCCTAAACTACCTCAGAAATAACCCTCACTAAGCAGCATTTCTAAAAGTTAGAGAAGGTGGGACAGGACATTGTGGGAATTACACTTCTCCCAGGTTAAAGATATTAGACTTGGGTGGGAAACATCAACAACTATAGGGGAACACAAAAATAGTGTTTTAGGTACCACAATTCATTCAAAAAGGAAAAGAAAATGATGATCATAGACTACCACATATTCTCCATGGCCAGGTTTGTTTTCTCTCCTGGGAGAATTAAGTGGTGGCAGCGTGATACAGTTGTGTTTCAGGCTAGTAGAGTTGCCTGCTAACAGAATGTGGCCCAGAGGATGGGTCCTTTCTCTCAGGTTGTATCTCAAAGAGGGATGTTCTGTTAAGATCCAAAGGGCATATGACCTTCTAGGGCTGTCCGCACATCTGATCCACTGGGGAAGAGTAGTCATTGAAGGTGGCTCCCTACTGACAGGCTGATAATGTCCCCACAAAGAGATTTGGAGATTTGGGACTTTGTTTTGTAAAGAAAATAGGTTAAAATTCCAGCTTCTATTTTGGGATGAGGCAGGGGGCAGTGGGGTCATTGACAAAATTTTGACTCTCTTATGCTTCCATGAAGTTGGAGACCTGGCTTGACCTCTTACTTGGGAGTCCTCCAGACCTGGAAGGCCTGGCAGGTGGGTAGTGATAAAGTAGACACAGAGCATATCCTCTGCAATATTTTTCTGAGAACTTTCAGAGGCAACAAGCCACAAATAAAGAAATGAGGGAATCTGTATCTCTGCCAAATATTTCACATCTCATATGTAACATTGTGGCCGATAAGAAGATTCTGCAGCATAACAGATGTGGAAGCCTCAGAGAAAACACATATTTTTGACAGTTACTATGAAAATAGAGCAGCTTAAAAAAAATATCTGGTTTGTGCTCTCAATAAGATAAAGAACCATGAAACAGGAAAATGACATGTAAGGAAAGAACAGGAGAGATGAGAAGGTCCAATTCTGAGATAAAATGGTATACACTAAAAATCTTAAGGTTGGTCACACACACAAAAAAAATAGCTGTGTCAGGTTTAAAATTGACATTGGGTTGAAAAGGAATAAAATTGAAAGTGCAGACAAATGGGATTAGTGTTGAAGGATATGTTTGAGAAATTATTCAGGAAATCAGAAAAATGGGCCAAAGATGACAGTGGGCTGACGCAGATTTATAGGGCTGGAGCAGGGGTGACACAGACAAAAAAGGGAGAAATATTTTGAGAAAGAGAGAGAGAAAAATAGAGAGGTAAATAATGGGAAGCCACTTATATTTACTATAATGATCTGAAAATGAATGTCGTATCTGCAATGTCATTATGCCTTCTTCATCAACAATATCGGTACACAAACTCACCAAAACTCAGATTACCTCTTGAAAGAACTGAAGAACCAAATTTAGAAGAAAACTAGCCCAAGGTGAGGCAGGAGGAATCAGGCCAGTAGGTCTGCTTCTTGCAGTTTATCCTGAGGCGTCTTCCAATACAGATGAGGAGGGAGGCCTCATGGGGGCAGGTGCCTCTTTATTTTCTCTGCTGGGGGTTCCTCTTCTTCCTTTTCCCTTTTCTTCTTTCCTGGTAAAATGAATGGGACATAGGCTTTGGAAGGAGACAGTGTAGTCAGTTTAGCTACTTAATAACTTTTAAACCTTATATAAATTGTGTAGGAACCCTAGTTTTCTCTTCTGTAAAATGGAGATAAGAATACTTAGCCTGCAGAATTTTGTGGATATTAAATGAAATAATGCATGTAAAGTGCTAGGCAGTTGTAGGAGCTCTGAAAATAGCAGGTCTTTTCTCTCATAGCTCACCTCTGTGTGTCTCCTACCCCACAAACACTACTTCCCTCCCGCTCCCCACCCAACTCCCAACTCCTACCTGCCCATATTTGGTTTACTCAGGTCTTACCAGTTTAATCACTTTACACCAGAGACAGAGTGTGAGTTCTCTAGATTCAAGTGGCCTCCAGGGAATAGAATCTGTCTGATTAAGAGTTTGCTAAACACCATTTACTATAATTCAAGGGCACCTTTCTGGGAATTTGGTACACAGATGTTGCCCAGGAGCTGACCAGTGATAACGGTCATTCCTCCCTCAGGGGTCCAGAGCTTGATTCATTCTTTCTAAGACTGGCAGTGCATGTGTCACCATCTTCCAGACAACCCTGGAAATAGGACACTGGCTAGATTTCTCAGTGGAATGTCTCAGCCTCCATTCTCTAGGTCAGGCAGCATATCATCCTCATCAGTTGGAAGCATGAACCCCTGGTGATGCTCACCGGTGCAAGGACCAGAGGACCCACCATCCATAAAGGTTGTAAGAGGTTTTCCCATGATATTGACCAGCCTGAGAAATAGGGAGCGGGAGGGTGAACCTAGGCAAAGAATAACAACAGCACACTTCCATAAGTCAAAGAAAATATACATGGCCTTTAATTATCCAACTCAAGGATTGATTGAGCACCTATTAAGTGCTAAGACATGGAAAGATAAAGACAAAGGAAACACAATTCTGGTTTTGAAGAGTTCTCTTTCTAGCAGGAGAGACACATGTAAACAATTATGTGCAGATTAGTTCACATCTGTGTGTGTGTGGTGGACATCTGAGGAGCCCTGTGGGGGCAGGTGGTAGGGACATCATTTGGGGCAAGTGGTTAGGGTACGATGGGGATCAAAAATTATTTCCTGGTTAGGGTAACTGCACACAATTAGGTAAATTAATATTTTGCCAAATTTACGATAAGATCATCCTGAGTAGCTCTGGTGCACTTATTTGCATTTTCTGAGAGGTGTGCCTTAGACCCCATGCTAAATGTCAGGGCCTTCTCACCCCTCTTAAAACACCCACCCAGACACCATCTGACATTTCAGGGTCTTGATAACTTTCTCATACAATATCTTATTCAACCAGAGACACAGACTTCAATTTCAATTACGTTCCCTGAGAAAGAAATATAGGATCCAATTTAGGAGAAATGTTGCAAGTGGTTTCAAAGAACCCAAATATGTCATCTTTCTTCTAACTCCCACGCTGAGGTCCCAAGTAGAATGCCCAGTGTGGGCAGGATCTATAAATCATTCAGGGAAAAGAAGCATCGGGCCATTTGGGAGACATCAGCATCCCAGGAGCAGCTCATCTGTCACAGGTGCTCCATCTTATTAAATGGCCATAAAAATATATAGTGGAACTCAAAGAGGAGCAAGAGCTACCAATGTGGTCTTTCTGTCCCCCACTTTCATGCTACTGTCTGCCAAGTTCCATTTTCAGTCTTTTCCAAGAAATGTTCCTATCTATGAATTTTCAATGGGCTGTTTGTGTAAACCTTTCCTGTGTGGCATAGCTCACCAATGGGTGAAATGTTTTGTAGTTACTTCCAATAAAGGACACATTTTAGCGCCTTCAGCAGTGACATGGTCAATTACATTTGAATTAAAAATGTAGAGTAAAATCTGCAAAGGAGCAGACTTCAGTTAATGCACACAGTTTGGTATTCTGTGCTTCAGAGCACTTATGCACAAACACACTAAAGAGGCCAAAATGGTTCCCTTAGTAACTATTTGAAGACTTTGGAGCCACATTTGGATAGAGAGAAGTCGCTTGATCTCCAGTATTGAATGTTAGACAACCAGTTTCCATATTGCCATCCAAGATGGCTCAGGCAGAAAAAAAGCTGTCTCTTGTGTTGAGGAAAGCAAGCAATTCTGTCCTTGCTCCTTAGTCCTGGAAGCTAAAAAAATGAGCAAGGCTTCTTAAAGTTTGAAATAGGAATATCTCCAATTCTGGGCTAAAAAAGGCCCAATGCATATGATAAGTGTGATGGTAAAGTACCAAAAATGAAATTTGAAGAGGACGAGAATCACTACTGTATACAGGTGAATGTGTTAAATGTGCTTAGATGTACAAAAAGTAATTAGCATGTAAATTGAATACTGAAGGGGAGAATACAAATAGCCATGTCACTAAGGACCTATCTACACTGGATTTTTGGTGCCAGAGTCTGACCCGAAAATCTCTCTAATAACAAGGGGATAATGAGCTGTGAAAGCCCAAAGGGGCTCTAGGGTAGCAACCCTTATAAGGGAAGATAAGTGCATTTCCATGCGCAAAATCAGTCCCGGAATGGGAATGTGGCAGTAAAGTCATTGATATCAGCAGCCATAATTTCCCTTAGAAAGAAAACATTTTCTTGGAAATGACACTAGCTGAGGCTTTCCATCTTTTGGGGTTGTGATTCAGTGAGTTCCTAGGAATGACTTACACATCAGGGAACAAGAGCAGAACTGGCAAGACACAAAGATGGTGGCATCATAAAACATACCACCTGCTTCTACCCATAGATGGAGACATCTGACTTTAAACAGCAGAGCCAAACCTACTCCTGATCCTCAGGATTAATTCTAAAGTCAGGCAAAAGGAAATCAGAAGTCCTGCTCTCACCTTCTGAACTCATACTTAAGACTCTCTTGCTCCAGATGGTTTGAAGCTCTGGTTATTTAATTCAGGAGTGTGTCTGCCTCACAGTAGAGAAATAAAACTACTCATTCTAAAGTGCAGTCCTCTCCAAGATTGAGACTCTGTGTTGTGTTGGCTGTGGAGTTTTCATTCTCCCCCAAAACCCCAGCACACAAACTAAGGCCTGACCACTTGTTTTTAAGGTCTAGCTGAGAATGGCTGGTGACAGGACAGACCCCAGCCAGAGGTAAGACAGATGCGCCCAGAGCCATGAGGGAAGAGGGCCAGGAAGAGGGGAGCTGAGTTACACTGTTAGAGGATATAGGTGATCAGAGCAAAGGTAAAGAAGGAGAGTCAGGAATTTGAGATAGATCCATGCCAGA
Organism: Manis javanica; assembly: GCF_040802235.1. Taxonomy (NCBI): domain Eukaryota; kingdom Metazoa; phylum Chordata; class Mammalia; order Pholidota; family Manidae; genus Manis; species Manis javanica. The sequence goes on from NC_133162.1 coordinate 70,875,967, forward strand.
AATTTAACTTAAAGCTAGAAGAATATAGTTTCTTTAACCCAGCAGAATTTTGTTGAAATACAACATATGTATAAAAATGGTCTGGGGCAGTGATGGAATTGTTTGGTGTATGACAATATCCATCCATAGAGCAGGAGGACAGAAATAAGTTTGCCCAAGGGCCTGTCCCAGCTCTCTTTAACTGGAAATCGCTTCCTATGTGTCTCTTTTGATCCTGATGCTCTAGAGGAAGCTGAACCATTGCATGCATATTTATTGAGTGCCATTTGGTTCCCTTGGCCTTCTAAGACCCCCGTGTTCTAGCTCTCTGGCTCCTGCTGGCCACTCAGAATTAGTCTGTTCCTCCTCATAATTAATTGTAAGGACAAGTTTGGATACAGTGAGAATGACTCATAAGGGACATAGCCTGGTCTGTAGGGGTCAGATAAAGCCTGTCTGGGGAAGTGACACTTAACGTGTGTTCTGATGAGAAGGGATTTGACCAGGAGAAGAGCAGTGGATGGAGGCAGTTTCCTAGTCAGAAGGTCTGTGCAAAGGTCCTGAGGCACAAAACTGGCACGGTAGCTAGTTCTGTGTGTTCTGGCTCAACCTCCCTCCAATAGGTCCTGCCTACACAGCCCTGCCTTGGAGATAGCTGCCAAAGGGGAGAAAGGAAGGCAATGAAAGTATGTGCCCAACCTGTTTGGAAAGGAAGGGGCTGGAGAACAGGGAAAAAACTAGTGTCCAGAGAAATCTAGTTTCCTATTTTTCATCACTTTGGCCAATGTTTCTGAATTGGAAATTAAAGAGAATATTTGGTGGTTTTGACAATTCACAACATTCTAGCTGACCTCCAGCTAGAAAGAATGGCAAACCTCAGTGTCAAACGAAGTTGTTCTAAGGAAAAGTTTTTATATAGAGAGTTTCATTTTCTTAGTATTGAATGATATGGAGCTCACTATATATTTACTCAGCTGTGCATAGCAATTACCAAGCAGCTAAATGGTCAAGAATTTCAGTAACATAAAATACATATACCTGGTATTTATGTTTTAAAGTCTCCCCTTTCAAACCATCATATTTTAACCCTCGGCACAGGGATTCCCTGCTGACACCAGGGTTTGAATGATGGAAGGGATCAGCCACTATATTTTGTTACCATCAGGATCACATTATCAACCTGTAATTTCTCCATATTAGAAAATAGTGCTTGATTTCTGAATAATGAGCAGTTGGACTATGGCTTTGCCCCCCTGCCACCTAATGCTAGTGCCATTTCCATGCCCCCATGTGGAAGCAAGCAGAGATCTTGTTCCTCTAGTCACATACAACCAGGACCCTGGCGCCTCCAAGACAGAGTCGCACCATTCCTCAGAAACAGTACTGCCCAGAAGCCCTGCTTCCCTCCTGCTCTCACCCTTGAGAACTTCGGCCCTAGGGGGATTTTGGCTCCTCTCAGACAGGAAGCATCCTGCACAGGATTAGTACCTTTCCTGAGTGATAGGGATACTGTCCTCTATAGGTTCCAGGACACAATGGGTTGCTCGTAGAAACATATTTACAGGAGCATGGTTCAAACAAACTCTGTTCAGAAAAGTCCTGTCCAGATACTGCAGTTCATTTTGAGAACCTTCAACCATGTATGTCCTGAGGTTCCATGTTCAAGGGAAAAATACTGACCATCTGTGGTCTCACAGCCCCCAAAAGCAACTGCATTTGGGTGAGAGTTCTACCACCTGCACAACGAATCAGTAAAGAGGGGCATAGCTAAGAAGGAGGGATGAGAATTCACAGCCCTTCATGTCTAGGGAGACCAAAATCACAACAAAAGACCAATGGTCTGAAAAAGCTTGAGGTCATTTATTGTCACAGCCATTTTCTGTGGGAGTGGAGTGAAGGGTAATTCCAAGGGAGGAGGGTGTGAGCTTAGCACTCATAGTCTAGTCATGCGGAGGGAAGTTGTGTTCAGGAATGACCTTTGGAGATGCAGCATGGGTGATAAAAAACAGGAGTTTGGCTGGAAAGGTGGTCAGCTTTCCCAGGAAGGGAGAATGACACATCACAAACTTCCCAGTTTCAAAGAGCCAGAGGGACAGAGAAGCCTGGGCTGCTACTCCAAAGGTGGGGGGGCTCTGCATCCTGGAGCTGCAAACCCGGAGGACTGATGGGCTTGTTTGCTTGGGCTTGGGAAGGGGCGGTACTGCCTGTGGCCACCTGGCTACATTTTCTAAAATAGAACACAAACGAGAACTAATCATGGTGCCTGGCTAGGAAAGTTTGCACTGGAATTGGCCACAAGGCAGGGCAAAGAATCTCCAATGACACTTTTTAATTGGATGAGACCTCTGTGTTCAATACAGAGTGTTCATATACTTGCCTTGGCTGTCCCAGGCAGGAACAGAGAATGTGGCTTATGCCAGCCCTTGAGATACTAACTTTTCCTAGACTGGAAAGGATGGAAGTACCATCAAATACATACCACCTGTACACAGGCAGGCCAGATTCTGCTTTCCATGGCCTTTATTGTCAGGCTATAGTTTTGCTCTTGAAATACTCCTCAAAAAACTCTCTGCTCCCTACTTTTGTAAGGAATAAAATCATACAGAAAATTACCAGCAGAGGAATGAGGAAGAATTGAGATAAAATCCAAGACCTATAACTAACTGTATGACCTTGACCTGGTCATACGTCTCCTGCTATGGAGAAAGAGGTGATATCAACTTGAAGTTTGAAATGTTGGGATGAGATATAAATGACGTTATATACTGAAAGTCTGGCATTTTCCTTAACCCAGGAGGTCCCAAACTTCCATTTGACTACAGATCTCTCTTATCTAACTCCTATTTGTATCCCCAGAAATACTTAGGAAAATCCCAGCTGTCCTTATCTGCTGATCTTCATCTCCCAGCCTTCCCCCTTCTTGCATGAATAAGATGCAGACCCTCAGGCTAGGACATTACAGTTCCTTTGCATCAAGCTAGCCAACCTTTGTTGGATGTCAAGACATTGTGAGCTCCCACTGGGAGGGGGTCTCCTGGTAGCTCGTTTGCAGGGTGTCCTGACAGCACTTTGAGAATCTGAGAATCTTTGTCAAAGCAACTATGCTCCTCTGTTACCTTCCTGCATTTTTTATTTAGTAGGGTACATGTTTGGGTTTTGGCAATGGATACTTTTCTTCCTGGGGCAAAGATGTGTTGAGTATGTTTGTTATTCAAGGGCTCTTCCCTATGTCTTACTGATCTTCCATCATTTCCATTAAGGTCACATGAAGATTTGATGTGACCTTTGTCTGTGTTGCTGAATGACTAGGGAGGTAGAGAGAAGGGACTCCGATAACTGAGCCCCCCAAGTGTTTCAGAGGAAGGCCATAAGACTCTACAGAGGCAGCTTAACTGCTTCATGATGGGGAAACTGCTCTATTTACAGGTGAGCAAACAGGCCTAAAGAGGTTATTCAACTGGCCCATGTTCATGCAGTTATTAAAAAGTACTGGATACATTTGATTTGTTTTTCATACTGAAGAATGACGTCCCATTGCTCTTCCTCTTTAGAAAGCCTGAAGGTTTAGTGCTGGCCTCTCATGATTTGCTCTGTCTCATGCTGTCTGTAGTTTGCACACAAAAACTCAGCATGCTTTGTCAAGTTGACAATTGATGCTACAAAGGTCCTGAGGACCAAGAATCTTGGAGGATGAACTTTCGCCTCTTGACCTGGTGTCCCGGGAGATGCCTGAGTGATTGATGGCCCCACTGGGCCCTGAGAGTGCCTGGTTCAGAGATCAAAGTGGGAGGTCCCTGAGGAGGCCTTGGGCCAAGAGTGTGCCCTTCACCGAAGACACGAAGACAATACCCTGACATAAAAGGAGCAATATAATTAAATACAACTGAAAGATTAAATTAAAATTGTCACAGAAACCAGATTTTATGTTCAGGCTTCATTCTAATCTCCGACAGGGCTTTAGGATTGCTTTGGCTCATAGTACTCACTAGGAAAAATAGAGCTACAGCTTATTCTCATTCTGTAACTTAAGAGTCTTTTTTTTTTTTTAATTCTCACACTAGATACAATATCAGGTTATTTTAATTAGTTTTTCTATAAAAACACATTTGCAAGTACAGTCTGCTTTAAGATCTAATGGAATCATACTTTGTAAATGCTCAGTTAAAAATTTAGGTGAATAGGATCATCCCATCAGTGAGCACTCTGAAAATTTTTCATGGAAATTAGGTTTTTGATGCTGCTTCATTTCCCCAGTGGTGTGTTATCATCTCTTTAGCTACATATTCCAGTGGATTATTGCTGCAGACCTAGCCTCAATGTCAGAACAATTGGGAAAAGCAGTATCATACTGTGAACAGACACGACGACAGCTTACTTGCCATTTGGGGAAGGTGCCAGGATAGCAAAGGGCAGCCTCATCGTGCCCATCTGACCTTATGGAAGCATGGTCCCTGCCTATGTGGGCCGGCTGCCCCTGCCTAGGCCATGAGTGATTTAGAGACCATGTAGGACTGAGGCTTAGAAGCAACAAGTTGCTGGGGTGGAAGAGACTGGCAGAGGCAGCCCTGAAATTGTCAGTGCATAACTGTGTTTGTGCCAGGTTGTTATTATTCACTCGGGGCTGCACAGGGATCACATTAATACACTGACAGCTGACTCTGTAGGAGAATGACTGGGTAGAAAGTCATCCTCCCCTGGAAATAATTCAATACCCAACTGGCAGGGGCAGGGGGCAGAAGCCAGTCTCCCCCAACCCTTCTCTCTCTCTCTTTCTCTGATGCCCCCCTCAGTCAGCTCACTGAGAATTAGCAAGGGTTCGAAGGCTATTTCTTTTCAGTAAATCCATTCAAGTGAGAACTCTGACATACTGCTCCATATCAGGGCTGGCCACTGAGCATTCTACATATAGAAGTTGTCTGTAGGCCTGTTGGGAGAGAAAGCAGCCGCTGGCACTTTGAAGCTATGCTTGGGGTCAGGAAGACTCTGATGTAAATGTCCCACCTTGGCAGGAGAAAGAAGATGCTGAGACACAGGGCAGCCAGAAGGGTTGACTTTGGATGTGGTGTTGGAGGCACAGATGTTTTCTTCAGGCCAACCCTACAGAAAATGTGCCTTGAGTCTTTTGAAAGAAGAGGTAGGATGGAAAAGCAGGCTAGCAATGCCAATTGCTGTTATAACAGAGCAAAAATGAAGAGAGAAGGGCCACATTATTCAGCTACTGACAAAAACAAAGACAAAGCGTTTTTTTTCCTCTTGCCTAGAAAAATCTAAGCTGAAAAGTGGGGTGATGAGGCCCCAGAAGGGAAGGAAGGGGAACTACTGACAAAGCAGGCAGCCTTTGGAGAACTCAAGGGGCCCCCCTTTGCTGCTACAGAGTGATGAGAAGGCCAGAGTGAGGCTGTATACTGGCAGCCAGAGCCGAGCCGTGCTGGCCATCAGAGGGACTCACAGGTCCTTCCCGGGGGCTGAGTGGGCCGAGGGGAGTGTGGTGGAGAGGCAAGGTGGAAGTCCCTGCAGTTTCTCTACTGGCAACCCTACACCAGGGACAACTACAGTAAAGCAGTGGAGAGACAGCGAGGGCTGGGGTCACACCACCTGGTTCAGACCCTGGCCCTGCCACTCACTTCCACCCATTAGGCTGGAGAAGTTCACTGCCTGAGGCAGACGTGCAGACCTACCCCTCAGCTTCCCCTTCAAGAATGGATTCTCTCCTCCTTGGCTTTCAAGCCAATGTCATGCTACTGCTGAGGCAGCCCTGCCAGTGCCCAAGTATAGTGGTGGTACAGGGCCCAGGCATTTCTTCAAAAGGGGGCCAAGTCTAATGGGTAGTCTGCTCTACTCCTTGTCAAGCCCGCCTGTCCTGATGGCTCCCCTAGGCCAGTCCTGTTTCTGCCGTTTCTCTCACAGGTGTTACTCCACGATGAACGTCTTCTATCCCTAATTCCATCTCACCATCTGACTCCCAGAGAACCCAGCCCTGTGCCTCAGTGTCCTCCTCTGTAAATCAGGAATAGTAAACTTGAAAACTAGTTTATTGCTGTTATGAAGATGAAGGAGATAATCATGTAGAACCAAGTGACATCCTACCGTGTTGTCAGTAGAGTGAAGGCTAGAAAGGTCCAAATTATGTTATTTTCTCTAATTAAAAAGCTCCATTCTGCCTCACTGCAATTTCTTTCAGCATTTGGCTGTGTGGACATGTTCTATAATCCAAATATTTGGTCCCAGGAACTGAGCCTGGTTTTATGTTTGGAAGATTTCTCCTTCTTGAAGTTTTCCTCACAAAGAGCCTTCATTCTGGCCATCAGTTATATATAACCTAGCCATATTAACCAGCTAGAGGAGGCCTCACTTGTATGGGCAGAGGGAACCCAGAATTCCGGAGTGAAGATTTGGATGTTCTGGAGAGGTTTACACCCTTAGCTTCTAAAACACAAGCCAGGAGCTCCAGAGAGAGCTGAGAAGCACCTAGAGATGTTCCTTACACTGATATTAAACAGGGGATTACTATCAGTCCTTAGGGGAAACGGATCCCAGGGACTGTAGGATGCTATGAAAAGAGAGGGTTAGAGCTTCATGACTGCTCTAGTTCTTGATGTAGAAAATAATAATTGCCATTAACTATTTTTGCTGTCCACAAGAACCCCAGAGATTGCAACAATCTTGGGGGGATCCTGGGAGAAACCTCTTCTCCCAGATACTACCAGCCCCAGCACAGCGGCCAGAGTCCTGGCCATGTAGAAAGTAGCCCGGCATGCTGACGGCAACCTCTTGGGACTCTCTGAGCTGCAGCTCTGTGTCCCAGTCCATATGACACGGTGGCTGGAACTCAAGCATTTCTTTCCCGCTCTCGCTCTCTTTTCCATTTCCTCCTGCTCTCTTTTACTTTCCCTTTTCTTCCCTAAAAAAAACTGCCCTTCATTTTGGCATTGAAGAGACTTTAGGAATCTCTTGTTAGGTCCTAGGGTTACATAGAAAAGTGAGACATAGTAGATAAAGGTCAACAACTTTATTGTCTGACAAACATTAGACAAAAAAATAAGGTAGCCCAATTTGGGGCAATTAGGAAAGGATTCACAGAATATGTAATTTATAGACTGGGTGTTGAAGAATGATCAGGAGCCTTCAAGGTAGAGCAAATTGGAGGTGATGGTGATGGTAGGGATGTGGAGATAAATTCACTCCAAAGCAACATGAGAAGCACATACAGAAGCACGGGGCTGTGCAATATTGCAACTTCAGTGCAGTCTTACCCAGGGCAGGACTGTGTGCAAAGAGCCAGCATCCCCATGAAGCCACCACCCAGGGGCACAGATTGCTGAATTACTAGGCCTGGAAGTTTGTGAAGAATGCTGAACTGTTTTTAACAGGGTTGGATTAGAGCTGAGAGCCTGGTCGCATCTTCCTGGCCTCCAAAAGCCTGTGTTTGTGTCTTGGTTTACGTTGGATTTAGGAGTATAACCTCTCCAGAGAGAATGAGGTCCTCCAACTAAAGTGGCTTTCCTGTCCTTGTTAGTTCTCTAAGCAAGTATGTGCATTTGAACCCACGAACAACCACTGATTTGTGTATAATGCAAGAAAACAATGGAACATGGCCAAATGGGCCAAAATTATGGAATGCTAAAAAATTTCAAACATGAAGGACTTAAAAGTGGGGTAGGCCATTTCCTTTAAAAATATATGATTTCTGTCATTGGTGACATTTCGGGGAACTTATTCTCTGAAGTTTGTCTTTGGCAGTGGCTTGGGCCTCTCGTGGCCAAATCATTCTCTCCCCTTCACTGCCACGAGCTTGGGCCCTCGTCAGTCACACCCCACTGCCACCATGCTTTTTCCTCTCTCACTAAGTTTTCAGCCTTTCAGATTTAACAAAGGTCTAAATTGGTATAGGCTTTTAACTGAGCATATTTAGTGGACTGATGGTTATAACTGGATGTTGTGTTCTTCATTCATGGTTAACTCAAGACCACCCCCCACACAGCCTTTTCCCTCTTGTGGTGGCATCCTTGTACGTCTGCTCCACCAGAGTTCTTGCAGCTGCGCACACCACATTGTCTCCAGCTCACCAATGTTACCGTGACCCTGAGTCCTTCTTGCAGTGCAGGGAGACTTCATATACTCTGTTGGAAGCTGTCCTTTGGGAGTAAAGTCTCTGGGACTCCATCAGTCCTCTAGATTATTGCAGAAATAATCTGCAATTCAAAGTTTCTGCCCCAGATTGACATAGACCCACTGATAACTACTCAATGAGATAATCTTTTCAGGGTGGCAAATGTTGCTGCTATAATTCTCAACATTTGTTATATCAAGCTGTCAGAACTCTTCCCCAAAACCTATTTGAGAAGAAGGAAAGCATTCCTCATCCGTATCCACACATATGATTGGTGCAAACCCCTCCTCTTGCTCTCTATGCCTCTGCACAACACACACGCACGCACGCACGCACACGCGCACACACACACACACACACACAATCTTCCCCTTTCCTCTGTGTTCATCAGTACCTCCCTGCCTCTGGAGGAAAAAAAATAAAATAAAATAAAAAGCATTGCTATCCAGACTAACATATCTGTCTTAACACATCGCATGGGAAGCAAGTGTATAATAGCCTTCCAGGTTTTAGAGAGAGTGAGTCTTGTAGATTTCTGAGCACAGATGCTCAATCAGCACAGGTGGTGGGGTCACTGCAATTTTTAAGGAAAGTTGACCAAAGGAGGCTGCTGGGCAATTCCTGGTAGAAGGAGTGAAAAAGGAAATAACAGACAAGCATCCGAAATGGCCACCATACTAGTGTGTGACCTTGGGAAACTTAGTTAACATTTTCCTGCATAGGTTATAAAAAGGGGGTGATAATCACATAATCTGCATCATAGGACTATGAGGAGAATGAAATGAAAAAAGATAATGCACCAAGCCCTTGCACAGTGCTTTGAAAACAAGTGCTCCCTAATGTTAGACATTATTATATTTGTTTCATAGCTTGGAAAAATTGCAGTTTACAGTCACAGGTGAAATAGAATTCATGCCTATTGTTCATAATTTATGCTGAAGATTTGCTGTTCTTTTGACAATTCTGTAATATTCCCAAGTGTAGTTATGTTTCTCCCTCTGGCCGCTGGGGTTTTAGGGTGGGATGGTAAGGGGGAATCATTCACTTGGTTTCCTATTTTCCTAAAACAGTATGAATGGCCCAAAGATCATGTTCAGTCTAATGTATCATGCAATCTGTTCAGTGTTTTACTTTTTCATAAAATGAAATGTTAATGCTTGAAAGATCATTTACATATGGCCTACTAGTTATTTAAGAAAACAGCAATTAACATGTTGAGATAATTAACAGTGCGCACACAATTAACAATGCTTTTTAGATGCTAGACATTAATGGAGTAGATGCCAAATAAATGTAATCCCACACTTCAGTTAGGATTTCTTTGTTAATTATATTAATTTACAAATTTAAAACAACAATCACATTCATTCAAACAAAATGGGTATTTTAAAAGTTGAAATAATCAAAGAGGGTCTCCACTCTGAGGATGGAATGTAATGGATTAACCTTATTTTCTGTCCCCACCAGAGGACAATGTAATTAAGGACAAAAAAATACCCTGCTACACTGCAGGCCTGTCCACAATGGACTCAACCAACCCTTTCGTACACATAATTTGTTTTCAAGCTGGCTCACCTGCTGGTATCCAGCAAAATGGAATTGTTCTGCAGACGTGATTCATGTGCTCTTTGCTGAACCTTAGTCCTGCATTGACCCCACTACAGGGATTCTAAAGGGAACACATGCAAACAGCAGGTGAGTACACCCTCAGGCAGCCCCTTGGCTGCCCCACCCGGGGTGACAGGCTTATCAGGTTGAGGGGACTCCCACCCACTCATATTCACGGCAACATTTCACAAGCCCAGGGCTCTCCCAAGATGATCTGAGTCTGTTTCTGAGGGTAGTGAGCCAAGCGGCACTGCGACGGGGGCACCTGAGAACACATGTCCTCTCGTGTTGGCCAAGCCACTGGCACCTCAAGTGGCCCCACGGATGCGGGGGGCAGGGTGCAGCCTGATGCAGGGAAAGCCCTGGGCAGACCATCCCCACCCTCACTGGCTGGGTGTTCCTGGGCAAGGGGATGTGTCTCAGTGTTTCTAAACTCGCAAAACAGGAATCATCTATGACCTATTTCATGGAGTTATGCTGAGGACTGAAATGAGATAATCCCTTGACTTAATTCCTTTCCAATTGTTTCAAATGATTTTACGCCTTCAGTATTCTGCCAGTGGCAGCAGAAAAATTTAACTAGAAAGAGGAGGAGGAAGGCAGGAAGCAGGGAGGGAGGGAAGAAGGAAGAAAGGAAGAGAGGGAGTAAAGGAGGGAGGGAAAAGAGAATTAATTTTAAATTCCTTAGTTGACCACTGCATGGATCTGTAGTCACCAACATAGGAGGCTCTGACTGTGTGGATAAAAGTCAGACTATAAATGCGCAGGGGCGATAGCAAGTAGTTGAATGGTGCAAGTGGCAGGTGGAATGTGGAGTTGATTTCCAGGATATTGTCATGGTAAGGCCTATGGCTGGGAGGGGAATAGTCATCAACTGACCATCTACATGAAACTTGACTGTATGTCTGAGGTTTTACTTATACTCTTTCACATAGTTGGTGAGTTTTAAGGCTCAGTTTGAACCCATGTATCCATCTCTCATTTCGAAATCCTGGAGATGAAAATCTACAACTTCTTGCCTAGTCTCTGTTTGCCTGCCAGGACTGTTTGTTTCCTGAGGGGACTCTTAGCTGATTCTCAGCAACCCCAGCCCGCAACATATTCCTGGGTGCCCCTGAGTCACAAGGCTCCAAGCACAGCAGTCAGAGTGTCCACCCTGGGTGGGAAGGAAGGAAGGGAGGGACCTTGCAGAGACCCCCCTGTGCCAGAGCCGCCCAGTTATCACAGCGCAGTCGTATCTTCTTACAGCATGTCCCTTGTTAGAACTACAGCGGGGTTTGGGCTCTCTGTCTTCATACTGAAAGCACTCTGGCTTTAAGCTCAAGATTTATCTTAAATCCCTCTCCTGACCCTTCACTAAAAGTTATCAATTTATGATTCTGTATCTAAAACAATTTTCCTTTTTAAACAAACTCTGAATCCTAAAAATGAAGCATGATTTCCAGGTTTCCATGTTTCCAGGCCTGTGCCCTACTCTTCCCTGTGCCTCAGTAATGCCCCTCATACCTTATCATCTTGATCTGGTTGATTATTCTTAATTGTTGAACATTATTCCAGTAATTACCTCCTCTAGGAGCCTTCCCTGACTACCCTTCCCCATCAATATGTGATTATGGATCTTCCCTTTAGGGGCTTCCATTATCATCACATTCCTTTTTCAGCCTCTACAGCCCTTAGTATACAAAGTACCTGCAGGCATAGACTGCGTCTGGACCCCTGTGCCCTAATACCTACCTACCCATGTCCAGAACTAAACTTTTTTTTTGGTTCACCAAAAAAATGTGTCAGTCAGTCTGGTCAAGATGTTGAGGCTCCATGGAATCTAAAAATGGCTTCAGCAGTCCAGACAAAAAATTGTTGGAGGAATCCTAGCCCATCCTCATTAGGATGGACCCAGATGAAACTCATTAACATGTCAGGCTCACTCTCTGGAAAGAGAATGAGGTTTATTTAGAGCAGGCAATTTAACCCAGCTTTCCTCACTGAGTTCACGTGCAGCCACAGGGACTGGGGAGGGAGGTCAGCAATTGTCACAGAATTAAATCAATCAATGCAAGAGCTAATCTTAGCAATTCCTACTAAACAAACCACCTGTTTATCAATGGCCTTTTGTTTGGACCTCATTATTGTTCAGTCTGAAGGTGAAATTTTCCTTTCACTCCTGTCTTCTGCAACTCTGCATTTTGCCCTGCTGTGGATCAGTGCTTCTCAAAGAACCACATGTCTAAGAGTCAGCCAGAGATGTAGCTAAATGCTGATCCTGATTCAGGAGTTCTAGGATCAGACCCGAGATCTGGAGATCCTAACAGTCTCTCAGCTGGAGCATTACTGCCTTGTTCAGTGAAGCATACTTTGAGTAGCAAGGGCTTAGAGATGTAATTTTCTGCTTTAGCTGTGCATTGAAATCACCTAGGAAGTTCTATAAAAAGCAACTGTTACAGAACCCCACCTCAAGCCATTGAAAACAATACTGATGAGGCCCAGGAATGGTATTTTGTAAAATACCTCCTGGAGATTTCAATGGGCAGCCAAGGTTGAAAACCACGGTTGAAACTAAATCAGTGGTATGCTCAAAGTGTAGTCATCAGAACAGCAGCATCAGCATCATCTGGGAACTTGATAGGGATGCAAATTCTCAGTGAGTAGAGGAATTGGGGCATATCTAGTGAATGGAATATTACTCAGCAATAAAAAGGAGCGAAGTACTGACACATACTGCAATATGGATGGACCTCAAAAATATTACACTAAGTAAAAGTTGATAGGTGTAAAAGACCACATATTATATGATTCCAGAGTGGGCAAATAGAGACAAAGCAGACTAGTGGTTGGCAGGGACTGGGGGTGGGAATTGGAAGTGGCAACAAACAGGCACAAATGATCTTCCTGGAGGTATACAAATGCTCTAAACTAGATTGTGGTGATGGTTGTACAAATAGGCCAAGTTATTAAAAATCCATGAATTATAAAGTTAAAATGGTTGACTTTCATGGTATGTAAAGTATATCTCAATGAAGCTGTTAAAAAGAAATTAAAAAATGAGAGAGAAATGCAAGCTCTCTGGCTACTCCCTCCATACCCTCAGACCTACTAAATCAAAGACTCTGGAGTAGGGCCCAGAATGTGGTTTAGCAAGGCCTCCAGGTAATTCAGGTCACTCATGTTTGAGAACCCCTGGTCAGGAGTAGGAGAGGCATGAGACTGCCTGCTTCTGGGAGAGGGGTCCTGGTAGGAATCCCAGGAACTCTGGGGAATTGCAAGATAGAAGCAAAACAGTATTCCAGAAACCATGGAGTAAAAAAACTCTTGATAATTGGAGGAAAATGCCTACGTTCCACATCTCAAACTGCACTCTTGATAGATGTGTGAACCTAGAAAAATTATTTGCCTTTTCTGAACCTTGGTAGCCTAATCTGTAAATGGGAATAAAAATGCATACCTCTCAGGGTTGCTCTGCTGATAAAATTAGAGGAAATGTATAAAAGCTCTTCACAGTAATAGACCCATATGAGGCACTGATACAGTATACACTGATGAGAATAACAGATATGGGGCCATTTTTTCCTTGAATAAATTACTGTAATACAGCCTCTTCTCAGAAGCTCATCCTGGAATTTTCTGTTGCATTGGGGAAGCTTTGTGGTACAATATTTAGAAGGTTATTATTCCAGCAAATGCATATTCTTCCGTATTTTTTCTTGCCTCTGGGGTCTTACTTATTTAAGTCTGATTATTTTCAGAGTCATATATATATGCTACTTGGAAAAAGCATCAGGACAATGCCTTGGATTCAATTCCATTCTCTTTGTAAGGACAAGAGCAGAAATAACATTTTTACTAGGGTAATTGCCAGCCCTGAAAGAGTTCCCATTCTTATACTGAAACTAAGGAATTTCTCTTTGCACTTCCTGACCTAGTAAGTGAATTAAACATCACAAGAGATGAATACATGCATGTTCCCCAAAGACGTCCATGAGGTGTGCTTAAGATAATATAAAAAAGTTTAACTCCACCGAGACAAGAGGCAAATAGAAACAGCCTTCAGTGGAATATTCTTTAGGGAAACATATAGTACTTTGTCGCAATTGGAGCTCAAGTCAAGATATCATCAGCTAATCATTGGTAATCATTGGTAATTCAGATGTGAAACAAGCTAATTTCTAGATAAACATCCCTTCCAATGGTCCCATTGAATGACAGAAATAGGTGTTTATAATTGGTGGAATTGGACCTAGGCAAAAAGGTAGAGAGCAGCCCTGTGGGGCAGTAAGACTACGCAACAGTGTTAAACCCTCTGTCATCTGCTGGTATCCATAACCACCTCAGCCAGACCACAAAAGACAATCACTGTCTTTTTCCCTGAATCCTTGTCATGTCCTTGAAAGGCAGTCATTTCAATTGGTTTTGTCTTCCATTTGTCCAGTGAAGGTAATACTCAGTAATTCAAATGGAAAGGGTTTCATCCCAGCCACATAATTTGTTTGCCATTTGCATCCCATTGTAAACTTCTTCAAGGACATATCTATGTCTTGTCCACTGAGGTGTCCTAGCCAGAGAATGCTGCCCATTGCAGAAGAGCATTATGCATTTAACATGATCTCTTCACAGTTAATATCCACACTGCTCTTGGGAAGGGGCATTATTATCTGGAATTTATCAGGAAATACAAGGTAGAATTGGGGCATGCATTTCAAACTGCAGAGCCTATGTTCTGCATTTGGTCTGGTCCCCCTTGCTTCCTCTCATACTTTTATCTAGAAGCAGGGAGCAAGTTTAGTGCACTGGAACTTGACTCTTCAGCTCACCTCCTACTTTCTGGGCTATCTGGAATAATAGATGTGTGTAAGCCTTATGTGTCCATACAGTGACAAGATAACAAGTCCATGCTCCCTGCTTGCTGTTTTCTGAAGCAGCCCTGATCATTTGAACCAAATCTGTCTTTGCTGAAGCCTGTGAGTCCAGTTCTGCCCATAGCTCTTTAAACAGCTTGCTCATCCTGTCTATAACAGTAAAAAATCCCTGGTACAACAAATGAGGAATTGCTTGAAATTCCAATTAAGCCAGGTCTTACCAAAGCCTTTTTCCATTATCTCAGTAAGCGGTTTTCTGCATTAAAAGGCTCCCCTTAATTCATTCTTCTTGTTGGTCTGTGGGCATGCGATGCTTTATTATGACCTATGAATTAAAATGCAAGAAAACAAAGTGTAGATAAGCAGTGCGCTAAGCTCCTGTCATCAAATCAGAGCAGTGTCATATCGCCCTGTCGCTGGTCATCACTGTTTCTCACATCTTACAAAAGAGAGTACCTCTCAAGAGAGGACTGGGAAGACTCTGTAAAGGGCTCTCCGATATCTTTGGTATAAACAAGAGCATCTTCTGGGGCCCTGCTTGGATGCTATGGCCCACCCTCTTCTAGATGGGAAGCTGGAACAGGAGAGGAATGGAACTTACCCACATTTTCTTGCCCAGCAGCAAATGCGCAACAGGGATCTCTTGCATGAATAAGTGCATGGTAACAATTTTTACATGCTGGGTTCTGACATCTCACCATCAGAGGCCCACCTGCCAGGGGCTCTGTCATGCAGAGCCCACCTTATTGAGGGAAACTCGCCTTGGGTCTGCTCTGCTCTGCCAGTCCCCCAGCTCTCCTGAGAGCTAGTCCCAGAGGCCTGACCTCCTTCCAGTGAAATCTACAATGGAAATATCAAGGCAGTAGACATCCTACCCAGCTTAATCTACTTTTGTCTGATCCCAAATTAGGGACTGAGAAGATAGAGTCACCCCTACAGGACGGATGGCATTTTCCCTGGTTCTCCACGGTGTCTGCATTTCTCTGCTCCCCCAATGTTTGCTTTTCTGTCTGTTTCTCTCTTCACTGCTGAGTTCATCCCAGCACAGTTTTGTTTTGTTTTTAACCAAGTTCTCCAGGATCTACTACCAGTTCCTGGGTTGAAAGAAAATTTTTTCTCAAATTTTGCAATGTTTCTCCCTTCATGTAGTTATCACTCCAGTGCCAGATCCCCCAAACTTTCATCTTCTATGGGAGTCCAAGCCCCTCTGTCTTAGACATTTCCTTTGGACAGAGAAGCCAAGGCAGGCACCCTTGGACTGGAGTTAAACAGGACCCCTGGGGGCTGGGGGCTGGCCATATGTGGGTGCCAAGAATGTCAAACCTGACGGTAAAGCTGCAGTAGGAGAAAGAAGAGGAAGAGGAGAAGGGAGGTGTCTCCATTCAGTCTGACAACAGGTTTAGATTTTAGCAATGCAAGGATAAAGCTTAAATAATATCAATACCACAACTACAAATGTATCTATTTCCCCCACAGTATCTACTTCTTCCTCTGTGGCTCAGTACTGGCCTATGAAAGGCAGTGTCTTCACTTTTACCATTTTATTACTCACCAGCCAGTGTGAGTGGGCAACTGAAAAGATAGTTGAGTTGTTACATTCACATCTGTTTCTCCCAAGTGTGTGAAATGACAGCCTCAGTTTTGATGAGGAAGACATTCTGAAAGTGTTTCTAATTGCTTTTACTGAAAGGGATAAAAAGAAACAACTCTAGCAGATAAAGTGAGAAGGCTTCTGGGAACAGTATCTGCCTCCTAAGATTATGCCTGATGTATGGTTTTGCATTGCGGAATGCCAGGGTCCTACTACCAGCTTTCTCTAAAAGCTATTTCTTTCTCTCCTTCTCTACTGGTATACTGTTTTAGTCAATTGACAGTCTTTTCTCACAGACTGTTATGCTAGACTCCTGTCTCACCCACTGGCCTCCCAGCTTCATGAAGCATTTAGAACATTTTTTCTAAAATATAAAAGTGATCCTGTCAGCCACTTGAAGGAAACCCTGCCACTGCTCCCATATCCCTCTTGGAATGAAGACCATGTGCCCACACCATGGAGCTGTGAGGGTTAAGGAGATGCCAGTCAGCACAGGCAAGGACCCACTGAGCAGGCCACCAGGACATGGTACCTCTAGTCCTTCTGTCCTGCTGGTTTATCTCTCCCTCTACTCCATGACTTCTCCTTAATGTGTACTGACTTCCTCAGCATCTGTGTGGTCTCTAATGCCTAACACGTACTTAGTAATGTTTTGAATGAATCCAACTATTCCACCACAGTGTAGGGGGAACTGCTTTAGATTGGCTAATATTCTAGGCACTGATAAAGCAGCCATGAACCAAGGAGATCTCACAGCTCTGTTGGAGCTCACCCAGAAAATGAGGGACGTAGGGAGGGAGGACAATGTCATGTAAGGTATGTCAAACAAGGCCTCCCTGTGAAGCAGAGACCTGAAAAAGGTGAAGAAATAAGTCTGACAGATATTTGGTGAAAGAGCGCCAGGCAGAGGGAAGAGCTGTTGCCTTCCATGACCTGAAGCCATGCTTGCAGTGTACGTGGAATAGCAAGGGCCCCACGTGGCCAGAGTAGAGGAGCTGTGGACCGAGAAGGATACAGTAGAGTCAGAGAGGAGTAAAGGAGGCGTGTGGACAAGCACAGGAGTTTGGGGTTTGTTCTCAATAGGATGAAAAACCATTGGAGGAATTTAAACAAAGAATTAACACAACCTGATTGAGACTGTCAACGGATGCTACATGGAGATCAAATAGACTTACCTAAGCACATATTTCTTGTTTTTACCTAGCGTATATACCTAAAAGTAGGTTACCTGGATTATTTTGTATTGGTCTTTTACTTATTAATTTGTAACAGTTTCTTTTTTTAACTTTAAGATTAAAAATGATAAATTCTTTTCCTGCCTATATGCTGCCTTACAGTTTTCTGCTTACATCTATGATTGATTTATAGTGGGTTTCTTCCTATATAAATTTTCCATTTCTATCTCATAAAATCTGTTAATGATTTTCTTCATGGCCTCTACCTTTGATGTTATTCTCAGAGGGTTTTCCAAGCATGATATTTAACATAAGTTTGCCATTATTTAATTGTACTCATGCTTTTTATTAATCACAACTCACAACCCATCAGAAAATTTTTGATCTTTATTGCAGAGTGAGCATCTAAATTATACTTCTGTCTAGTGTTTTCATAATTGCTTAATTTTAAAAATAAACAATCTTTTATCCCTGTGATGAACTTCTTTTATCTCTTTTATTGCAAAAAAAATCTCTTTGTCATACATATTATCCAAATGTTAAGCGTCTTTGGGTTACCTTCATGCTTGTTATTGTCTTCCTATATTGGTTACTGCATATTTTTATTATTTAATGGCCCCACATAAGACACAATATTTGATAGTTCAAGTCTGTAACTTTGGGCATGTTACTGAATCACTCTGAGCCTCAATATTCATATTTGTGATATGAAGATAATATTACCTCATGGGCTAGTTTTGAGGATTACATTATCTAATACATATAAAGTGTTTATTTTCTTCAGTAAAAATTTATGACTTTGCTCAAAGGAGTTCTGCAGATTACTTCCTTTTTTATAATACAGATACATATTCTATATATACCAAGTACTGGATATATATCTATTTACTAGATACTGGAAAGGAGGTTTTTTTTTAATGGTTACTTCTGAATTATAGGATAAAATTTTAAACTAGCTTCCTTAAATTACTTCACAATTTCTGAATTTATCCTATTCTTTGAATTTAATAGTCAGTTGTAGCCACACAGTCAATTGCTCATTCCTCTTCCATTTTCCTACATGTAGTCATATTTCTTTTTCCTGGCTTCTTGCACTGGCCCTAGTGATGTTAAATAACAGAAATGCACCTGAGACCATTTGGGGCTTGAGTGACAGTGTCCCTTTTACATCACTTAAACATAACAATAGCTATTGATTTCAAACTGATGATTTATTCCTATGTAAGAATATACTGACATATAAGTATTGACATATAAACGATTTCCAAAATTTCAAAATCCCTTTGCCTTCCTGCTTTATTGGGATTAACACTTCCATGTCTATAGTTGTAATCATCATTTAAAAAATTTTGATATATTTTATTTATGATTATGTACACACACATATATATAACTATAGTGAGATTGAGTTACAGGGTTTTTTTGGTGCTTTTTTTAAGTCTTGCATCAATTATACACTAGTTTTATATACTAATTGTTTTATATACTAATTGAGGAGTTTGCATTAGTTTCTTCTACTTTGACCATCTAAATAGTATTGGAAAAATTCTTCCCAAAAATGATCTCAGACATTCATTTTGGAGGAAGTTCTTTGACAACTTGTACCATTTTCTACCACAGTTAATGGCCTATTTTCCTTTTCTAACTTTTCTTGAGTAAATTTTGGTACTTTAATTTTTTTCTAGAAAGTCATCCATTTATCTAAACTGTATATCATGAAGCTATAATGACAAACTGCATTCCATTGTATATTGTGCTCATTCTCCTGGCTGTGTATATATCTTCTTTTGCATGCCTAATGTTACAGATTTTTATATTTTATTTTTGTCATTTGTACCCCCAAGAAATAACCATTTTATTCTTCTTTTCTTAGTATCAGGTCTTTGGTTTCCCAGTTTTATTGCATCTTATTCTAATTCATTAATTTTTGGTTTTACTTTTATTAGTGTTTTCTATGCCTTTTCTAGGGCATTTTCATTCTTTGCTTCTAGAATTGAATTAAAGTTAATTTCACTCACTTTTCATATTTGATAGTAAATTACATAAGCATATAAATTTTCTTGAGCATAGCTTTGTGAGAGATTATCTTTGAGCTATAGTGATAGCTTGACATTGATTCTGAAAAAATCTTTATAGTTAATTTTGTGTTCTGCTTCAATCAAAATGAAAAATGAAAAAAATAAATGTTTTTTTCTGAACTTAGTTTTAAAGATACTGTTTTTATAATTATAATTATGAAGTGGGTATTTTGTCAAAAGTTGTCATTTAACATTAAATATTTGGTCTGTTTGCGTTATAATTAGTCATTTGTGATTTATAGAATTTCTACTCTTGTGACTAGTGAGATTCTCTTTTTTAGTATTGGGATATGATCTTTCTGTGTAAATACTACATTAGTATCCAAAAATTATATTTTATATAGGTATGTTTTATATATACCTATTAATGAAGTTTTCCATATCATTTAAAGTTTTTGTCTTCTCTGTGTGTCAAAGACTGAAATTTGTGCTTTAGACTTTTACTATAATTATGGCATTGTCAGTTTTCTCCTTCTGTTTCTAACAATTTTTCCTTTATGTTGCTTAATGTCTTCTTCATTTCTTGAATGTTATATCTTCATTCTGGATTATTTATTTTGAAGTATAAAATAACATTTTGGTATCATTTTATGCTTTTGCTCTTCCAGTCTCTCTTGCTTCTTTTTAACTTTGCTACATCTGCTCTCTGCATTTTCATTTGCCTACTAAGCTATTGCTGCTCTTGCCTTTCATAACTTTTTTCCCCAGCTTTGTTGAGGTGTAATTGACCAATAAAACTGCGACATATTTAAAGTGTATAACATGATGATATACCTATACATTGTAAAAGGATCCCACCCTGCCCCATGAAGTTAACTAACATAACTATCACCTTATATATTTACATATTTGGTTTTTTGGTGAGAATATTTAAGTCTTAACTATCTTAGCAAGTTTCAGTCCTAGAGTTATCAACTGTAGTGCTATGTTATACATTAGATTCTCAGACTTTATTCATCTAATAACTGAAACTTTACCAACCTCTACCTATTTCCCTAACCCGTAGGCCCCTGGCAACCACTTTTCTGTGCTGTCTCTTCTCTAGTTTTTTTCTTATAGGCTTATCTGTTTTTTGCAAATAGCTTATATTCTAGTTTACTTCTGCATTTTGAACTGACCTGAGACATTGCTCTTTAATAATTTGCAATGTTTTTATAACTGATGTGTTCTGGCTTATTTCAATTCTCTTATAATTTCTACTGTCACTTTCCCTTATCTTTTCCTTCTTTTTTAAAATTTTCCTAAGTGATTTGAAAGTTGTAGTTTTCATGGGTAAACCAAAACTGCTGAAGCATTCTATTCAATTAAACACAATCTATTTTATCCAGTTAGTGGGCGAATGCCACGCCTGGGAATGTCACTGGGAATGTGACAAGGGTCTGGGAGCTTCCCTCTAGGAGCTCTCTTATCACGCAGAGTAGCTGCCATAAAAGCTTCTCACAATACACAGGGGAAGATGCTCAGTCTCACTTCTTTACTATCCTGCCACACTTCTGTCTTGTATGCCAGGTAATAGAGATTTGTTATTATTTTAACAAATAACTTAAATTTACACAAAAGTTATAAGAATAGTACAATGGACATCCACATACTCTGTCTAGACTGGCCAAATGGTAACATCTTGCACATTTACATTGTGTATAAGTGTATGTATACTGAATCACTTTATATGTGGTAATTATAATAACTCTACATCCTTAACCATGTTAGTAAAAATTTCCTAAGAACAAGGACATTCTTTTATATAGCTGCAGCACAACTATCAAATAATAGATTGTGGTCCATATGTGCATATTATTATTAATCTTCCCAATAGCGTCCTTTGGGAATATAAAACACATTTTCCTTCCAGTGGATACTTTAGCCAACTGACCAAAGGTACACCATCATTAGGGCAAAAACCGTATCATGTGCCTTGCCTCTTGATACGATGCTGAAAAGGATACAGCATGGCTTCAGAGTATTACTGTGCAAAATGTTTAATCTGAATCTGGACATGAGGAAACATCAGACAAACCCAAGTTGAATGAAATTCTGCAATAAAACTGGATTGTCCTCTTCAACTGTCAAGGTTAAAAAACACCAAGGGTGAGGAACGAATCCAGGTTAAATGTACTGTTAAGGACCTGACAACTGAGTACAGTGCATCACCTTGGATGGGACTGGAGCAAAATAGCTCTAAAGCAGGAGTTGGCAACCTATTTCTATGAAAAGCCAAATAAAATATTTTAGGCTTTATGGACCATATGGTCTCTGTTGCAACTACTTTACTCTGTGGTTGTATGCAAAAGCAGCCATGGACAACATGTAAACAAATGGGTATGGTTTTCGTCCAATAAAACTTTACTAGTAGAAACAGATGGCAGGTGGGCTGTAGTTTGTAGATCCCTCCTCTAAAAAGCATTATTGGGATGACTGGCAAAACTTGAATATGGACAGAGGATTGGCTAACATGCTCAGTTTATTTTTTCAGTGTTAAATTTCTTAAAATCAGTAACTGTGTGGTTACATAAGAGAATATCCACCTTAGGAATACACACACATACATATAAAATGAGGTAGAGAGAGGATGTCATGCATGACTAGATAGATGATAGATACAGAGAGAGACTGGTAGACAGATGATGAATAGACAGATCTTTTCAATCTAATCTATATCTTTTTCTTTTTCTGATTCAGGCTCTAATCCAGGGCCAGGCCTTTTCTTCAGCTTCATTAACAGGGAATGATTTCTCTTCTTTTTCTTTCATGATTTTGACATCTTTGAAGAATCAAGGTTTTTTGTGTTGTTTTGTTTTTTGGTAGCATATCCCTCTGTGTTTACCTCAGGATTAGGTTCATGCTATGCATTTTTGGTAGAACTACTACAAATGTGATAGTCTGTCTCCCTCAGCAATTACCTCAGGAGGCACATGATGCTAATTTATTCTGCTGTTAGTGAGGTTACCATTGATCACTTGGTAGACATGGGGTTTTCCAGATTTCTCTTCTATAAAGGTAACTTGGTTCCTCATTCTTAATTTACTATATTCAAATTTATTCAAACTGCCTTCACAGTGAACCTGACATCTTCCTCTGTAGGAACCACCAACTTTTGCATTGTTTACACTTATACAAAGGAACCATCTGTCTTGTACTGGTGACCTTCGAACTCAATAGATGCTTGTGAAATCTTCCTGTAAGAGTTGACATTTGTTTCTGTCACATCAAAAATTCTTTCCATTATATTTGCACATCACAGCACAACACAGAAGCTGGGCCTCTGAATCATGTGGGTGGGCCCCTTGCAGTGGCTCAGTATGTGTAAGAGCACGCTCTTCTATTTAAAGGTTAATGTGCAAATACCAAATAACAACCACAGCTGGGTGTGAGGTGGTGGCTTTGATTCATAGACCTTTCAAGGCTGCTGTGATTTGCATTACTGTAGTTGGAAGGTTTTTATTAAAAGTTATACATTATAATAACCTAGATTTTCAAAAAGGGAAGAATATGGGTCTTAAGATATTATTGTACCCACAACACAACTAATTAAGAGTTCAGAAAATTAAGAATACCAAGTTTAAGGCTTTGAATGTTTCCAGTGATGTTTAGAACTGAAAAGGCACACGTATGTCGATGAAGGTGGTTGCGAATGTGTGGTTTTGCTTTAGTGGCACCTCAGGGGGCACCAGCAAGGAAGCCAGGACGCCAGAGATGTTCATTTGGGTTAGACACACACACGTCTGTCGTCAGGTCTGCTTTAACAAGCGGGCCTCCTGGCACAGGCATAGCCATGTGATGGGTTACCTGTGAGAAGAATACATGAATAAGTGAACTGAACAGAAGGTGTGGAAGTCTTCAATCCACACTGGCCACGAGGTTGTAATGTGGATACACCCTTCATGAGGAATGAAGCAACATGACAGGCTTACCTGTAATGGAAAATGACAAGCACCTTACAAAGCCAGGGGATTAAGAGAATTTTCAAGCTTGACACCTTGGAGCTGAAATAGGAAATCGTTTGGGGTTCCTTCACCTTAATGGATGGGGCCATGTAGTACATTTTGGCTTTGAAAACAAATATACCCAGAAGAATAAAAGGGAGGCAAGTGCTGAAAGAGGGTACATTCAAAAGTCACTGTCCTCCCAATTATCTTTGGAAAAGATAGAGATTTATTGAAGGATGTTTGTTCAAGATGATCAATGGTTTCCTGTCTTGCTGTAGGTACCCAGCAGAAAATTTTCATTTTCTGTGGTGAGTGGAGGACACCAATTTATCTCTCTTTTCAGAGGCTATGCTTGACTGGAGGTGCAGAGAGTGAGCACACCTACCATAGCCTCTTCCATCACTATCTTCGTGGAAGAGGATCCGATACATTCACCTTAGGAAGATATGCAGCAGTGCATTTCCCACCTCGAGGAAGTGTTGGCAGGCATTCCTCTCCGATGTGGGCCAGCAGAACAGCTGGGCAGAAGGGAGTGTGGGAGGAATGGGAAAGGGTGCTGAGCTACAGCCAGAGCACACAGTTGCTTGCCAAGCTCTGGGATCCATGGGGCAGAATCTGTGTTGAGCAAAAATTGACCTGAGAAGCCCAGAGCCACTCCAGTAAGAGCCAGAGAACCAAAGCTTGAGGCAGGAGTGATTTGTGCACAAGGGAGGAGTAGGTGTAGCTGTTCCCTTTGCTTTCACTGGTCGGGCATATACTCAGTGGCTTTCCTCCCAAGAGTGCTGCTCATTCCCAAAATGCTCACTCCAAGTCCTGCTGCCCACAGATGCCCCACCCCAGTTTGGGCCACAGTCCTTGTTGTAGGTGAGAGAGGAGGCAGGGACTTCTGGCAAGAATTGAGTAGGAAATGGAAAAGATTTTCTAGCGTGATACTCCTGATGTTAATGGGGGTTTCTGCTCCCTAGGGAGCCTGCGTCACTCCACATTCCTGTCTACCCAACAGCCTCTACTACCCTTCCTCCCTCAGGGACTGTTCTATCCTGTAAAAGCCACCCTGGGTAACTACAGTTCTCAACGTATGTGATCTGCTTCCACCCCAATTTTCCATCTGAGTTAACAAAATCAAATGAGGTGAAGCAATTTGACCTTGATCCTCAGTGAGCCTGTGACTGGATCTACATTTAGAAGAGAACTCACCTGTCTCCTTCCAGGATTTCTCACAGCAGCAGCCATGTCCCTGAGCCTTTCAGCTGCACTTAGATGTGGTCTAGTTTAATTACCACTTAAGCACTAGAAGGAGGTTTGTCAACCAAGACCAGCTGGCAGGACATTCTAAAGAGTCCTTCACCCTTCCTAAGAACCATCAAACCTTCCATCAATTAATAGATTGACCATCTTTTGTAATTTAGTATGATAAAATTTTTCAGACATGCTTGCCTCCTAATCATTCCTTTTAGCACCCTTATCACTGAGGACCGTTTGCAAGTCTTGTAAAAAAGAAGCTTGAAGAGGCAGGCATGAGAACCTTCAGAGGAACCTTCTTATTCATTGCTTAGGATAAATTATTTTCCAGCCTCTTATTCTATTCTTTCTTTTAAACATTCATTTCTTCTTAAAAAGCAGCAAAGTTATCTGTAATCTGATGCATTAAAACAGTTTCCTCCCATTACTAATGAAACCAATTTTTAGAACCAGTATTCACTCTGGCAGTTTTAATTATGGACCTATTTCCAAATCTGATCAGTATCCAGATATATTAGGCTGTGGGTTTATGTTTTATTCCAGAAGGAAAAATGTCTAATTTCAGTTTGCCTAGAGTGCTTGTTTAGCATAATGAAAATCAAGAGCATTGGTTTGGTAAAGGACACAGGTAATGCAGACAGATGGGGACCTTGCTTTGAAGAGCTTGGAGGTGCAGTAAGACACAGCTATGACTGCAAATATAGGCAGGGCCAGAGAGAGTAGGGAGGGTGAGCATTCTGTGGGGAGGAAAGGAAGAAAATGAGTCAGAGCATCATGGATGCTGGAAACTAAAGGTAGGGTTGGCTCTGTGGAGGTTTGGTTTAAATCCTCTCCCGCTCAAGACGTGGATATGGAGATGTTGGCAGGGATGGGGAGCATGTGGCATGTGTGGAGCTTCCCAGCTCCCTCTGCCTCTACAGACCCCACTATCTGGCAGGGAATTCATTGGATCACAAAATAGAACTTATTGGGGCAGGAGCTGTGGATCCAGCTCTTCAAACATGGGGGTTCCAGGTCCTGGGAAATACCCAACCCAAGAAGGTGTGCACAGGAGACAAGGTTGTGAAGCACTGAGCCCAATGCCTTGATTGAATGAAAGGATGCAAATTTAGTCTGAGTCCTACAAAGTCTGTGATTTGGAGACAAACTAAGATCCTAAGTGATCTTTCTAATCTGGCCAACCAGTCCAGGGTTGAGAAGATGTCTGAAATATCAACTTAGCCTAGCCAGGTCCTTACACACAGCACCCTAGTGGGAAGAGATAGATGGTAGGGATAACAACTTAGGTTGGTCCAGAGCATACTGTCTGCCAAGCACTCTTCCAAATGCTCTACATGTCTTAACCTTCAATCCTCACAACACTCTAATACAATTATTAACCCCACTACAGATGAGAAAATTGAATCTCAGAAAAATGAAAGAACTTGCTGGGACTGATCCCAGTGGTAAGGAGTATAATCCAAATGCCATAAGCAGATGACGGCTGTTTCTGAGGAAGAATATGGCTGTAGGTGTCCCCAGGAATGGGTGACTCACAGTCAGGTTGGGAGGTGGTTTGCAGTTCAAAGCAGTCCTTTCAGTTCTGCAGAAAACCCATGCCAGAGACTAGATTTAAGGGGATAAAAGACATCCACTAGGGAGACGCATGTGGCAATGACTAGGCAGGAAGTTAGGACCCCAGAAAAGTGTGGAGGGCAGAAAAGCAAAGCAAGAAATGAGGCATGAAGACAAATACATTGCACTGGGGACACGTGGTGGGGATTAGCGAAGGCCTACAATCTAACACGGATAAGCGATGATCCAGGGTTAAAGCAGCAAGACAAATCCAGTCCCTGTCTGCAAACAGCCTGGCCTGCTACAACTCACTAGCTCTGCTCAGGGTCTGGATGGCCTGATGGGAAGTTTCCAGGCCCTGAGGACTCAGAAGGAGCATAATTGCTGAGGTCAGAACCTAACATAAGTATGCAAAGGTAAGAAAAAAAGCAAGTCATCTCTCCCAGGGAGGGGAGAATATGTGGCAGGTAAGGAGGCCTAGCAAAGGCTGAGATGGAATCCAGGATTCACAGTGGCCATTCAAGCAAAGGATCAGCTGATAACTGGCAGATGGGCAACATCAAATGCGTGTGCAGAGAAACAGTTAGGCAGCCATTTGTTATCGATTATTTCCAGAGGTACAGGTCAAAAAAACAGCTGGCAACAGGTGACCATCATCTTCAAGAAGCCCAGGAAACTCACTGGTGAGATCAGAGAGTCCCAGAGGCACAGGTGGATGGAGAGACGGCACCACGGGATGACCAAGCATTCAGACAGTATTGCGGGATCCCACCAACATGTATCCCTCACTACCCAAATTCTCTGCTATCTAAACACAAGTATTGCACAGGGTTGGATAGATAGGATTTTAGTATCAGAAATGCAGTCTTACGGAGATTGGGTTCTGTGGAATAGATTTTCCTAAAACTGGAAGGACAGGAAAGAACTTTAATGTCAGGTTAATGAATATAGGATCCCAAATAAGTGCCACACGGCCTTTACTTGTGAGGTCTCAACCCTATGGAGCTCTCCTTTCTGGATCCACTGGACAGTGTGGCTATTTAAGGTCATAATTCTTATGTACCTGTTCCTCACGTTACAAGCCCCCCACAGGGATGAGCGGGCCAAATGCAGTGAAAAGCAATTACACACCAGACCCAAAAGCCTGCTGTAAAGGCCTCTCCCAGCGGTTCCAAGTCTTATGGACGACCACCCAACACAGCTCTGAGAAATCCTGGGCTGTGAGGATGGTCAACCTAAGTCTCAACCCTGAAAGGGATTTTCTGGCTTTGTTATTTTCTGATTTTTTCATACTTGGTAATGAAAGGAATCAAATCAGAACCTCCCCTCACCACCCCATCCCATACACATACATTCTCTATGTCCTGAGGAATGCATCCTCTGTCCCATAATTGGTGTTTTTCTCCCTTCCAGGAACTACTCCTTGGTTCTACCTCGCCATAGCCAATCTCCCCTGCCAGGTGTGATTCAGCCACCCTTCTCCTCCCCCTCCATTAAAGTGGCCTCTCCCTGCACTGCCCTCACTCCTTGGCCTCCCTGCCAACCTCTGGAGTAGATGGTAGACAACTCTGACGCCCCTCATTCCCATGGAAAATGACAGCAAACAGCAAGGGCTGGGTGCAGCAGCGTGGTTTCATGGGACTCAGCCAGGCTGTGCTCCCACTCAAACTCCAGCCTTAGTTGGGTCCACAGCTGCCCCCACTCCCTCACTCTCTCTGCTGCCTGTCAGCTCCTTAGATAGGTCACACTCCCTTCTCCAGCAGGCTCTCAGTACTTGCTTTTCATTCTGCCTGACCTAATACGCCCTCTTTTCTTCACTACCTCCCATGTATCCTCAAGATTTAAGTTCGTTCATCACTTCCTTGGGGAAGCCTTCTTTGACCTGCTGATCAGTCACATGCTCACCCTGAGAGCCCCATGGCCTTCACTTTTGACAGGTGTAATCATATATCCATTCCTGTGGTTATTTGATTATCTTCCAAATCCTTCCCTGAGCTGTAAATTCCCTTATTTCATTCATTCCAGCATCCAGCACAGGGCATGAAACTTCCTAGATGTCCTGTGAATAGTTGTTGAATGAATGAATGTCCTTGGGAACAACACTAACAACCCAGAGCCTGTATTTCCATATATACCCTGTGATATAAGTAACCTGCCAGAGTGACTGTGGTGAAGATTAATTCATGAATGGTCTATTAAGGTCCTCACATGGTGCCTGACACACAGGGACATCCCATACCTTCAGATTCTCTTGTTTTCTTTACAGTACCCAAGAGCAGTGAGACCTTCCTACCCCTGCCTGGGGCTCTAAGCTGCCGTTAGTCTTGAGAAGGGCACAAAGCCCTGAGTGTATTGACCTTGATGTCACACCAACCTGTAGTGTGGCCATGATAACACTTTATCTTTCCCAAGCCTCACTTTTCTCACCTGTAGAGTGGGAATTTTAATAATACCTAGCTCATAGCGATGTCATTGATAATACATGAAACAGTGCTTAGAACAGTCGGTCATGTCAGGAAGTGGTGCTTGCTATTATTATGTTCATCTCTAGCACCAGGACTCACTTAGAAGATACTCATGGAAAGGAATTATGACAACTGGGCCAGAGTTTGCCATATCTCAAACCTTCCGTTAGGATCCCGAGTGGAAACAGCCATATAGCCATCTGTCTGACCAGGTGGGAGGTCCTTCAAAGCCAGGGAAACATGGCCAGGCTGTTTCGGTTAGAGGATTGCCTTTTGTAAGGTGGCTTCTTGGCCTTGTCAATTCAACATGCTGCATTTTACTGAGATTTGAAAATACTCCCTTGATCATATTTCCACTCATCTTTTCTGAATACAGCTCTCTTTGAACCCTACTAAGATTGGCAGTGGCATTTTTCAATTCTCAAAGGATATCCCAGAGGATAAAGGAAAATTCCATCCACTGGAGTTGGCAGTCTATTATTCAGAAAAGAGTTCATAGGAGACCAGCTTGAGTTCTAGGTAGACAAGGAAAAAAAAAATTGCAAAGGATGAGCTGAAAGATGAACAAAGAAAGTCGGGTGGGGGTGGGGGTGAAGAAATGAAAAGAAGAGAAAAAATTAAAAAGAGAAAATGTATACTGTTTTTCTTAGAGACAGATCTGAATTCTTAAGCAGAAGCAGGACCACCTTAATGGGAAGAATTAAGGAGGAGTAGATATTAAACTCAGGTTCCCCCCAATAAGATTTCTCCACATAGGATATTACAAAGAGGAGGCTGGGACTTTATTGAAGGAACCCGACAGCAACTCCTTACCCAAAGGTAGAGGGTCTGTCCAGTCAGCCTGTAAGCCCCATGACTGCACATCTGCTAGAAGAAGGGGAATTTCTTACAGAAACTCTGACAAAAATCTAGGACAGAGCAAAGACAGGCCAAGCAGGTCATTGAAAATTCTTTGGAAAGACTCCTGTCAACAGCTCTGTTCTGCATGTGAATTTAACTCCAGGTATTCTCTACAAGTCTGGAATTAGAACGGGGACAATTCAAGACCCTCCTTTGAGCAGCACAGGATTAAGCTCTGCCTTATGCCAGTGAAGACGGAGCTTGTTTAGGCTCTGTCTTATGTTGGTAACCTGCTCTGTAAGCTGCGTGGAACATGAATTACAAAGACTTCAATGGTTCTTCAGGATTAATAGGGTCAATAAGGCATTTATGAGAGCAACTTAACCATATACTATAGGACATAGGCAATTATATGCAGTTATTTTCAGTGTGTGTGCACACACACACACACAAACACACATACATGCTCCTCAGGCTCTACTTAATACGTTTTGGGATTCTGTATTATCATTCCCTCAGCACCAAATTAAAGAGCTGCTTGATCCTCATGGTCAAAGAAAATCTCTCTTTCTTGGTTATGTTTTCTTCTTCTTGACTTGACCCTTGCTCAATCACTTTTTCATTTGCATTCTTGCAGATTGGGAAAATATTGGAACCACAGAGACCAGAGCTCAGATGCCATCTGTGCCACTTACTAAGTGTATAGCCTCTGGCATGCTGCATACTCTGAGTCTGTTCCCCCCACTAGAAGGCCAGAATAACAACAGCTGCCTCCATAGATTGGTTTAAGGATTAAATGTCATCAGAGGTGAAACACCCTAACACATGCTTGGTGAGAGGGAGGCTGAGTAAATGTTAATTCTTCTCCTTTCCCCCTTCCATATTATAGTGTACATTGGACTCATCTCATATTTACTTCAATTTTTACATGAACCACAGGAAACTTTTCAATCTGCCCTCTCTCAAAGTTTGGGTTTTAACCTGGAATCTTCATCAACCATGGAAAAAAGCTCTAGCTACTGCTTTTCTTAATTAGCTCTTTTTCAGGCTTGTGTACTGCTTGAACTGTGGGAAACCTCTCCTTAATTCTAAATTGATCATTGGAAACAGATTTTATTTCTTTTCTTTCTATTTGCATCACATTGGGAGGAGGAATTTTTGGATTGCCATAGCTTTCCTTGAACAAGAGAACCACTTTCAAATTGAATGCTCATTAAAATTTCACTCCAGTTGACAAAGTCTTTGCAAATTCCAGACATGGCCCTGGGTAATTTAGCCATGCCTTGCATTGCCATAGTGATGCAGACAAAGCACAAAGTAGCTTCTATTCCCACTGTTTGGACCTTAACCCTCTTGTGCTTAGGGCTGAGAGGAGGATCCATGTGGTTGGACTGGGGTTGCAGAGCGTTTGGAAATCAACCAGTGTAGTTGGCAGGGTAGTGGATCCCTGGGCTGGGTAGGGCAGAGAGTTCCTTTAATTGAGAATAATTATGCTGACAAAAAGGGGAAGTGTAAGGGCACCTCATAATTATAAACAGATGTATCTGAATAACGGCAACCGGTCTTTCAGGAGCCCAGCAGGCTGGTGCTTCAGCAGGGACTCATCTCCCTGGTGGGACAGAGATGCTTTAACACCTCTGATAATCCAAACAGGACAAGGCAAAGCAATTGAGCTGTTTTCAGAGAAAACAATACACAAGAAAATCAGATGGCGAGGGCAGTGTAATAGAAAATGCAGGTCTGGGAACCAGGTAGTCTGGTTTAAGTAGCAGATAAATCACTTAATAGCTGGGTGATTTCACCTTAGCTGTTTACACAGTCTGTGTCTCAGTTTCCTTCTCTCTTAACCGGCTGGATGACACCCATTGCATGGAGGTGTTAGTAGAACTTAGAAAGTAGAGGTAAACTGCCTAGCACAGAACAAGCACACAATGAGTTGCTAGTCCAAACAGCAGCCAATAGTTTACATTCTCCTACCTGGTCTCCCTCCTGCTTCCAGTCTGACCACAGGATTATTTGTTCTCCAGAGGAATTTATTTTTAAAAACTTAAGTCAGAATACACAATTGCTCAAAACTCTCTAACAGCTTCCCATACACTTAGGTTAAAATCCAGGATCCTTATCCTGTAAGATCTGGTTTCAGCTCTTAGGACCAACCTCCGATTCTCCCACTTTGTCCTAGTGTCCTCCACCCAAGACTACCTCTTGGTTCTATAAACCTACCAAGTTTGTTCCACCAGATGTTTGCATTCCTGCCTTCTTCTCACCACTCATTCCCCAGCTTGAATATGATAACTTGAAAGAAGCCTTCTTTGACTACTGTCTTGGTTGGGTTTCCTGGAAAGAGACTCTGAGAGAAGGGATTGGGACCACATGTGTTATGTTTAGGAAACACCTATAAAGGGCAAGAGAAATGGAAGGAGAGAGAAAAATAGAACAGAGACAAGGTCTTAGATATGATTTTAGGTAATGTCTAGCTTTGGACTAATCTATGGATTGTAGTGGTGGGTTGGGGGGATCTGGAACATACATCATTCTTTATAGGTGGTCTGCCTTGAAATAAGGAGCCAGGCTTTTATGCCACTGAATCAATCAGTCTTTGTCTGCCTCACAGGCATCTCCAACCAGCCAAGGACAATTCTCCTGAAAAGGCTGCAGA
Source organism: Manis javanica (assembly GCF_040802235.1). Classification (NCBI taxonomy): domain Eukaryota; kingdom Metazoa; phylum Chordata; class Mammalia; order Pholidota; family Manidae; genus Manis; species Manis javanica. The sequence continues at coordinate 70,908,044 of NC_133162.1, forward strand.
TTTAAGCCCCTGGCCACTAAATTATCCTCTACCCTCTGGAGGACGCAGGTACTGGCTTATAAATAGGATCTAGCAGGACATCAGCTCACCTGCCTCAACCACATGGTGCAGCATCGCACCTATGCACTCCATCCCATACACCTAGGTCAACTCATTGGCTTATTAATCATCTGATATTTTTCTTGCATAATTTATTGAATTTCTATCTCCCTGACTAGATTATAGGATCCTGACAGCAGCGACATTATCTGTTTTGTTCATGCATACATCTCTAGACACTGGTTTAATGAGTGAAGGTTCGTTGCTACACACCTCCTCCTGAAAAAAAATGTATATGTTCAGATAAAGAATGTATCAGAACCAAATTAAGACAGATCTGCCCTTGTCATGGTTACCTCCTACCTGAAGTTTCTTTGTCCTTTGCTGTTCCTGTCCCATTAGTGAGAAGCTGGCTGGTATTTTTTAAGCATTCCAAAGAATCTTGCTTATAAACTGTGTTTTCTAAAACAATGATATCCATCACCAGGGAGGCAAAATCAGCTTTCAGCCCTTATCCTGAAATATTTACAGAACAGATTTGAAGAAAGGGAAGAGAAAAGCTGTCCCCAGAAACTTAACTCCACAGCATTTAATATGACTTCCCTCAGAGATATTCCCCAACCAGTTAATCGCTACTGGGACCAGATTTTAAGGACTGTTTTCTACAGATGGGGTTACTCTCCCCCCAGATCTCTCATGTGTATCAAAACACAACCTGTTATCTGTCTACAGTTGTAGTCTCCTTTTTCCTCCTTGTCCCTAGGGAAAGAAGATTCTGGCCAAATAGCAACATGTTCAAGGATTAATAAGATGATGAGATGTGTACCTCTGCCTCACACTGTGTCTACACAAATCATACACACACAACCCTGTTGAAAAATGATGGCTTCCAACAGCTTTTGTAGCAGCCTGTCTGAAAGTTCCAGCTTCCTGTGGACCATCTGGCCATCAAAAATTCAAAGACTGAGAAAGTCCAGGTCATTTAAATAAGGAGCAGGAAGCATGAGGAAAATAAGGCAATTCAGTTGCATGTAGGAAAAGAGTCATGAGGACTGAGGCATTATAATATAAAATAATAAAATGCTATTTGGAAGACTTAACAAAGAATCAAGCATTGTGCTAAGCAATTTCAAACATTGTATCACTGAATATTCAACAAATGCTGTGAGATACACAGTATGTTTGTTTTACAGATGAGGAAACATACATATAGAGGATATGCAGGTTGCCCTATATCACAGAGCTGATTTGGTAGCCACCAACTTTTGTTTTTGCCTTTCCAGTATCTATTTGCCATTATTTAGGTCATAATACTCTAATTTACCTTTGAGAACCCATTTCCCCAACATTTAGTACATGTTGTACTAGCAGAGCCAGTTCCATTTCATAACCCACATCTGGCTAGCCCACTTGTTCTGTTACCCTGGCCATTTTGTGAGTTTAGGATAGGTGGATGGCCCTAGCCAGGCCAGTGAGCCTCAGCTCCTGGGCTTTTCTGAAAATGCTAGGAGAGAAAATGTCTCTTTCGTCTGGGATTGCAAGTGGTTAATTGAGACCAGCTTGCCAACTCAAAGAAGGAGTGTGATGACAAAGTGCTGATATGAAAGAAAAGAGACGTGATAAAGAGACACATTTTTCTGGTGCCATGTTTTAGCACCCATATTCCACCATTGTTGAAGTTGGTGCTACACATGAGACTTTTTAGGAGGCCAATACATTTCCTTTATTCCTTAAAACAGTTTAAGGTGGATCTCTCTCTCTAGCAATTGGATGAGTCTTAATATAGTATTAAACAAGTAATGATTGAACTTGGATATTAACTAAAGATTCACTGGACCCTCAATGCCTATGTACGTAGCTAGAAAGCAGACACACTCCAAGGATCTAGGAGAAGGAACTGGACATTTAATCTGCTTTTGTTCCTTCTGAATGTTTGGCTATTTTTAACCCAGCTCTTATCCAACTGATCACAAAACTGTCATAGAAGAGAAAAATGAGACGAAGGATACAGATTGCAACACTAAAGGGAACTGGACTTGGAATCAACCAGCACTTGGTTCAAATCTCAGGTCTTTTGACTTACTGAACCTTTCTGCACCTCAGTTTTCTCATCAGTAAAATGTGATGATAAAACCTATCTTATCGGGCTATTCTGAGAAATAAGAAACAGTATGCATGCAAAGTGCTCGGCCAGGGTAGCCACCCAATAAATATTAGTTTCTCACCCTCAAGAGCAGCCTTTCTGACTCTAACTATGAAAATTCACAAACACTAGCACAGAGAAATGGTTAGGAGTTTCCCCCATGGCCACACACAAATCATATTTTCTGGTTTTCAGACAATTAAATAAGGCAAATTTGGGCTTATTCTCTAAGGAACTAAGTAATTCGGTATATATGTACTTTGTAGTCTTGGAGGGAAGACATGTTTCTACACAAAACCAACCCAAATGTTAGAAAATTTCATTTCAGCCAAACACCTAATTGTGTTTTTGACACCTTGTCAAATAAGTGATGTGACTTATTTGTCTCTTCCCTCTGAATGAAGGTTGTCTGGATTGATCAAGCCAATGAGGTTTCTTGACAACTTGTAATGATAACAGGGCCATCTTTCATCTCCGTGCTGCCCCTTGTATGAAGAGCAGGTGTGTACAAGGTCATCCGCACTCTGAGGAGTCCCTTGAAGTCAGTGATATACATGGTAATGAAAAATCTAGTTGGAGTTAGGTATAAATAAATACTGGAAAAAGTCTGGATAGAATTATTCTCTGAAGAAGGGGCTATACCTTTATCATCTTCCTGCTAAGAGCAACCTGTGGGGCCAGTCGAGGGCCATGTGCATTACAGTGAGGAATAAAACTACAAGGGGATGGTTGGGGAGGTGACTCGGCCCCAGACCTGGATTCAGTTAGTCACGGAGGGCCCACTATGTGCCAGGACATGTATTAGGTGTTGGGATACAGATCAGACTCCCATCCTCATGATGCTTAAACTTGATTGGGAGGAAACAGACAAAAAGAAACTAAAATATATTGTACATCAGAAAATGATAAGTACTGTGAAGAAAACAGTAAAGTGAGGAAGGGGCATAAGAATGATAGATGTCAGTATGCAATAGGTAAAATTTACAATTTAAAATTGAATGTTTACTGGAGATCCAGATGAAAAGGGAATGTTTTGAAGGGGAAAGGAAAGGAAGAGAATGAAGAAAGAATGAAAACGTGCATGGATTTCTCGGAGAAGGGCATTCTTCTAAAGTAGAGGTCTGCCTGGATATTGGAAGACAGCAAAGGGGAATCAAGAAGTAGATTAGGAGGGAGGTGAGGTCAGAGATAGTGTGGGGTGGGGTGAGGCAGGGGCTGGAATGCCAAAGCTTTTCCTCCCAGGGAGAGGGAGCCATCAGCTGGCTTTGAACAGCTCTCACTTAAGTTTTATGAGTCCCTCTCTGCTGATGCTCTAAGAATAGACTCTGGAGGGGCAAAGGGAGGGGAGTAAAACATGGGCAGCTGGATCAGGTGGTGGTTAGTACAACAATGCTGATGACCCGTGAGAGTGGCTTCAAGTAGTAGGACCACAGTGGCAAGGATTAAGAATGGCTGGCTTGCAGAACGTCTTAGATTGTACGTCCATTGTCATGGACAGGGTCAGACAGGTGGCCATCCTGCTGAAAAAGCCCTGAGAAAGAAGTCCCAAAGATTTGAATAAAATGGACAGGGTCTCAGGTCAAGGACCTTAAGGTGGTTTAGCAAAGTGTCATCTTGGAATCATGGGCTAGAGTACAGTTTACAGTTCCCCAGGCCCTAAAAGTGAGGCAAAAAGGAAATAAGGGAGGGAGGGGACATCTGTGAGAGCGACAGGGCTCAGGAGCAAGGCCCACAGTGGTGCCTGGTATGTGAGGGGGTGTTCCAGAGCCCCTTAGATGTCATATGTGCAGCAGGAGGCAGAAACAAGGCACCTCAAGGAGCCCCAATAGCTGAGGGAAGTGTGGGAAAAGGAGCACCTCCAGGAAACAAAGGGGAAACTGGGTGGACAGGAATGACCACCTCACCCAAATAGGGTGGGCTGCGCTTTGTGCCCGAGGGGTGGAGGTGATGGGCGGTTCAGGTGGGGCAGTGTGAATGAGGCGGACAGAGATGCCGAGAGCTGGCCTCATCAAAGCTTTCTTTTTGCGTGAAATCAGAGTGAACCTAAAAACCGGTTCCTTCTCCTCCTGGGAACGACACTGATTGAAGATGATCCTCCCAAATTTCATGGCAGAAAATGAAGAACAGTTCCTGGTGAGTGTGATTTTATGCCTCCCTGGCCCAGTGCTGCGGAGGGAGACGGCTCATCCTTCACAGCTTCCTCCGTGGCGCTCACCGCAGGGCGATGTGCATCTTTCACCTGGACAGCGTCTCGGGATCCGACCGCAGTCAGAGCTCGTTTTGTTAATCTTCCAAATCCTTCAGGCCAGAGTGCAATCCCTTGCAGAGCCTGTATCCGAACACGGAAGGAAATAAAGGGGGAGAAGAGAGACCCTATGCTCATTAACCATTTCTTCTCATAAGGACATCATTCTTAATATCTCTCATGTATTATCCTGTAGGACTCTCAGAACAGCCGTAGAGGCAGTGTCTGGAATGTGACTACGTGAGCAAACTGAAAACCCGTGACTTACCCAGGTCCCCTCACACTATTTCACACCCCAACATCTTGATGGCCCCCTTTCACCCTGCTGCCTCCAGGACCAGCTCCCTCTCTCTGGCTGTGCCACGGGGCAATGGTCTACATGAAGCAGTGCCGCAGGGCTGCCAGGCTCCATGGCACACCTGGCAGGGCCTGGCATTACTGAGGAGAGAGAATGAGGGCAGGAGCTTGTCTTTTCCCAGCACATCCTTTGTGACAGGTTTTCTGCTCAGTGTTTCATATACAAGATTACACTTAGCCTTCATCATAGCCCCTCAGGAAAATATTATTTTCATGAGAAAACTGAAGCTCAGAGTATTTACCCAGACAGTGAGTAGCATTTCTGGGAGGTAGGCACAGCCCATGGCATGTTTCTAAGCTCCATTGAAGCCTTGTTGGTTCAGACAATGTCCAGAGGCAACTCTCTGATTATTTTCATAAGGAGCCACAGAACTTAAATTCAGAAACTCAGACTTGTCAGAATTACTGAGGTCAGAGGATACCAAAGAAGCGACCTGGGTTTTAGGCTCCTACAGTAACTGATCAATGCAGAGACTAACCCAGCAGTGCTCAAGAGTGACGATGTGCATGGGGCTCCAAAACCTGGCTCTGTCACTCACTTGTTGCGTGTCCTCGTACATGCCACCCAGTCTTTCTGTTTCCTCGTCCATGAACTATATCAAATATAAGAACTTGCTTCCTCTGGTTTCTTTTGAGGATAAAGGAAACACTGTTTTATAGCATTTAGTACCATGCTTCCTGTGAGCTGGATAATTCCTAGTGGTAATACTACAAGTTGAATAACTAACACTTATTAACAGTAGTCATTTCACTGTCAGAAGTAGTTGGGTCTGCAGGGTTATATTAATTGGAATTGTTTAGAGTCACCACTGGAAGAGATGAGAGGGGAAGAAAAGGGACAGGAGACAACAGACAGGAAAGCTGCAAAGCTGGCGGGTGATTCTCGAGAAAGCTGGTGGACTCCATTACCATATGTGGGGTGGCATTAGCCCAGGAGGATCGCTTTCCCAGGAGGTGATAGTGGCCCAAGAGAGAGGTGATAAGCACCCAGACTGTGTGGGGCAGTAGCGATGGGTAAAGGAAGAGGTGCTTTGTCTTTTCTATGAGGTCATTTTCTTCTGAAAAGTGTCAGAAGCCCCTCACCTGGCAGAATTTTTGCATGGCCTGAAGGGGGTCACCTGGCTGATGGACTCATTCTTCATATCTGCTTTATGGAAATTCCAAACCATCTCCAGTTTGCCCAGCCAGCCCTTTGTTCCACCCAGCAGTGTGGTAGGTACAGGCTGCCTGGATGGATATGTTTGTCATGTAAATGGTTGCAAATTGTCTACTTGGCACCACTCCACCCTCTCCAGTTCCCCACTCCCACTCCTACTGGACAATCCTCTTTTGCTCTGATGGCTTTCAGAGTCATTATTTCTCTTGTTTTTTCTACTGAAAAAATCAAGAGAGAATTCTAATCCTTAACTCAGGCTGTAGCTTCTAATTATCTTATTAAAACCATTTGGATTTCTTAAGCCTTTATGTTGGTGGCCTAGGACAATCTTCCTTCTTTCTGATGTCAGTCTTCAGTGAAGTTTTAATACCTGCTGATGAGTGTGTAGTGAAGGGAACTTTTCTTAAAATATGTTTTTGTTTTCCAAAACATGATTCTTACATAAAAATAAGTCTCAGCTTTAAGAAGCTGGCAAGGAGAGGGGGCAATTTGGAGTGTTTACTCTTCATAATGGAAGCCCACCTGAAATGTCACTGATTTAGAAAACAGGAGACTTGCAGAAGCCAAGCTCATTTTCAAATATAAAACAATAATTTTTTTAAAAAATGCTGCCTATATTGTTAGGATGAGGCAGCTCACCTGCTCATTTGTCAAATTGCTATTGCCAACAAAATGAGAGAAACAGGCAGAGAAGAAAGGGGAGAAAATGCTTAGTTTGAGCTTAGTTTGAAAGGGAAAATAAAGATCTTTATCTAACATGACTCCCAGTGCTCCGTCTCTCCAATGGCAGACACCACACCAGAAATCAGTGCCAGTGCATGGCAGCTCTGTGAGTACATCATCCTTTGGTGGTTATCTAAGTAGATGTGAGTTAAAAACGGGAAAGTCACATCTTTAGAAGGCTCCTTGGCCCTGAGAAGCCCAGTTACCTACAGGATGTCACCGACCCCGTGCCCTGTAAGACCATCATGACCTCTTATCTATGTCTGTAGCTTTGCCTCTTATCACTTCAAACCTTTCCCTCTCATAATTTGTGCCCACATTATATAGAATCATGTCTTCTGTTTTCTTAAACCATCTCATCCTTACACTTCCAGGCTGGCTCTACCCATGCTATTCACTCTCGACTCCTGACTGAACCCTACTTCCCTTTCCCACCTGGTAAATTCAGCACGACTACTACTGTGAAATCTTACCTGACCCCCAGGAGCATCGCATGTCCTTCCTCTCTGCTGTTTCTGCCCAGCCCTGTTGAGCCTCAATCTTGTCAGTAAAGGTGAGCAAGGGGCAGAAAGGATAGTATCACAAAGCGTCCTATCTTTCTATATCTCCAAGTACTCACCATTTAGGCTTATGGAACCCTGAGCATTTCTTTTATACATATGGAAAACCTGAGGCAGAGGCTGTTTTAGCCTCAGGAAATCATGTACCACAGGAATACAAGTTAAAATTTCATTGTGCTAGGTAATCCCTACTTGTGGATCAACCATACTGAGTGAGCCCAAGAAGAATTTAAGAGAAACTGCCATGCTGGACAGAAATCAACACCAAAGCAGTAAATCATTTTGTTAAATTCAGCGTGCATTTATTCATTCCCCCACTAGGAGTCAGGCACCATAGTGCCTGCAGATGCCCTGAAAGCTCCAAAATGAGATCTGTTCACAGAGGAGTTATACACTGAATGAGAAAGCAGATAAAGCAATAATATATTCCATTTGGATAAATGCTATTATCTGGGGGATTTTGTTTTGTTTTGTTTTCTGACAGTGAGACCAAATGAGTTTCTTATAGTCTCCATCCACTATTCCTAGTTCTGCCCCCTGTAGGGACCCACAGTAAGTTCAAAGCCCAAAACAAGTCTATAACGCAACAGTAAAAATAAAAATTTTAATGGGCATTTTTAGGCTATTCTCTACCTTTTGCTTCAAGTCATATCGTTTTTATGGAGTGAAAGTCTTTTATTTGTTCTCTATTCCAAAATGATGGCTTCCAGATCCTGGCCAGTCTTTCCTCGACACCCCTGTAGTCAGGGTCACTCTTAGAGTATGCTGGCCAGATATAGACTCTGGGTCCAGCTGTGATCTAATCATGCTGCCCACACCCTAACCACCACCTTTCTTTGTGTTGCCAGCTACTTCCATGATTCATTTCTTTATGGCACTGGAAATTTTTTCAGAAGGTTTTGGGCTGTGATCCAGCATATTAGATACCTACCTATTAAACCCTTTCCTATTCCTGTCATGCAGAGCTTTGGTAAGAATATCATCATTGTCTTTATAAGTCCATAATAAACATTTGCACAGGATAACAACTATGCACAGTCTCTGTCACAAAGCAATGATTTCTACCCTGAGAGTCGGGGACCAAGGAGGGAAGTGCTGTATTCATATAAAGTTGCTAATATTTTCTTTTACCAAGCATTGGCATTACTTACTTATTGAAAAGAGAAAGAAGGAAAAGAAAGAAAATGAAAAAAGACAGTGAAAGGAAATACTGCCCCCTACAATCACCAGCATTTCTTGAGAGAAAAGACAGCTACACCCCCACCCCAAGCACTACACATCATGGTGCCACAGCACATACATAACCAATATTTGTGAATAAATGGATGTATAAATAAATATGACTTATAGGAAATAGGCTCCACTGAGTTAAAGTTATCCCCAACAATTCTTTAACTCAGTGGGTATTGATTTGGTAGCAAGAGAAGGTTCATTTGTCAGAGGGAACATGGCCAAGAGCACGGTGTACTATCCTGTGTGACCAAGTGAATTTTTCGTGTGTGACATGGTCTCCTGAGTCCTGAATATCCACTGCCTTCCAGAAGGCCTTAAATTCCAGAATCCTAGTCCTGCAATCTTAATGCCCCATTGCGACCAATAGGATGGCATAGCCGTTCCTCAGCACCTCATGCCACCCATAACTGTGAAACCTCACAGGTATCTGTAATCAGCCCAGGACAGTGTATGCCACCAGGGCTCCAGCTCCAAGAAGATTCATTTGATAAATGACTCAATGATAGATCTCCTTCCCCAGCCCCAAATAACAAGCCTAACTCCAGTCATCCCCATCTCCTTATCCTTACAAGATATTGCCTGATAAACACCATCTCTTACCATAGGCTTCTGCAGCTCACAAATCTTTAATGACTTCCAATTAGGTACAGAAACAGGCCAAGTCCTTAGACAAGCATTAAAGGAATCCCATAATCTGACTTTAATGTATCTTTTCAACCTCAATGACTTGCAGCAGTTTGTCTTCAAATCCCCTGAGGCCTTTTCAATATCTACCTTGCCTCTTAGTAAGTGTCTGTGTCTTCTGCCCTCTGTTAGAGAATGAGTTAGGTGAGAACCTCACCCCAGCAAAGTCCTACAAATACTACCATTAGTTACAACTGTTAGATGAATAAGTAAGGTAGCCAGGTACAGATAAAGGAAGCCACACCTTACCTCACCCTGTTACACTGTGATCTGCCCCAGCATCTAGTATACTATTAAGTCCATCATACATACTCAGTGCATAGCCCTTGGATAAAGAAATGATAATAGGCAGTCAGGCAAGAAGAAAGGGAAGGAAGAAGGAAGGAGTGGAAGAATAATCGCAAGGAGGGTTAGGATTTAAACTATATTACAGTCCCATCAATTAAATTTTCTCTCTTAGATCACAGGTCATAGGGGGGGGGTATGGATAATGCTGGGAGATTCAGACACTATGACCCTGTCCACAAAGACTCAGGGAAAAGAGAAATAAAGTCTCTAGTCACAGGCCAGGGGAACCCCTGTCCTCAGTGGAGAAGGTTAAGGCAAGCATATGGCAAAGATTTAATGAAGGTCAAATGCAGAAGTGTTTTATGGCTTCCAGTTGATGCTTGTACTCTTCTGCTCCATGTTCAGATCTTCCAGATGATAGCTCAGGCCATCATCAGACACTTGTTCACAGTACTCTAAGGGTAGCAGCCACATAAAAACAACAGGTTTCCATAGATATCATCCCTAGATCTTCTTCATGGTCCGCTTTGGTGCTTTCTCAGTAAGTTTCAACTTATCCACCAGCTCCTTTTCTCCAGGACACCCAGTTTGTGACTTTGCTATGATCACCCACCTTTTTCTTCTAGACCTTGATCCACCCAGCCCCTCCCACAACTGTGGAAGATCTAATTACTATAACAAATCCCTTATTCCCCAGTACTTGTCACGCAACTCCTTCACAATTGAACCTTAGCTAAAAGGAAATGAGGAGGCCTCTATTCTTCCAATCTTCTTTAGACAGGAAGCAGCCTGAGAAAGTATTTCACTATAAAGGTGGACCATTTCTTATGTAAAAGGAGATATATCAAAATTTACCCAAAGTTTGTTTTAATCAGGTATGGTAAAACAGCAGACACAAAAATGACTGTCATGAAGGGAAAAGTTTCTACTCACAGATCTCTAAAGCAGGACACATGCCATGCCACACAGAACCATGCTGAGAAAAACCAGGGATGGTCAGCAGAACAAGAGGAGTGAGAGGGGAGGGAATAATCCAGAGCTTTTATTGGGATTTTCATAGGAAGGAGTGGGTGAGGCAGGCTTGATATATTGAGTAAGTCTAGGTTTAGATAGTTTAAATAATTTATTGTAGGCTCTGGGCTGTAGGGATTGTCCCTATTTGTCCAGTACCTGGCCCTGGGTCCCAGAGAGAATATTGGCTTGGTGTATGAGAGTTTGATAGAGAAGATAGTTGGGGATGGGATGTCTGGGTTGGTTGATATTAAAGATGCACTAAAAGGGTAACGGTTTACTATCTCTAGGAATTAGCTAGCCCTGGGAGGGGCATTCTCTCCAGGATGAAGGCCCCAAGTGCCAGAGCATTGGGAATACAGGAAATAAGAAAATATAGTCAATACAGAAGTGATGGCTCAGAGGACCAGAAAACAAAGCTAAGATCTAAGGAGAGTCAGATCTGACAGAGCTGATATCTCAGGGAGCAAAATTAGATCCTAATTAATATATATCCCTTGCTCCAAAGGAGAGGAAGTTGTGACGCATGCCCAGCTGGATTTCAGAACTGCTTTGGAGCAGTGATGTTTATGTGCTTTATATTTTCTCCCTTTGTGAACATGAGTTTCTGTAGTAATTGTTCTATGTTCAACATTGCATGTTGGCTGTGTCTCTTTAACTCACAGGCCATCAAATCACTAAGAACCAGACTAAAGGACTTGCTCCCAAGAAATGACACATCAGCTTAAGTTACTCATACACTCTTGGACATGATTAAATGAAAAGATCCTAGACTTCAAGTCTAAATCCGATGCTACAATTAAATAAGACTTTTGTGGTTCTTAAGATGTGGGGGAGTATATTTTGCATGTGAAAGGAACATAAATGACCTGTGGTCACAGGATGAACCATGGATAATTAAAGATGGTGGTCATTTCTTTGCCACCTCCTGCATCTAGAGGTGAGACCTAATCTCCTCCCCTTGAATATAGGTTGGTTTCTGGATCTGCTTTGACTAACAGAATGGGATAGAAGTAGCCCTGCATAATTTGCAAGTCTGGACCTTAAGGGATGTGCAGGTTTTGTACACTAGGAACCTCAACTTCTTTCAAGTTGCTGCACTATGGCTCAGGCAGTGTGGAGAAGCTAAGAGAGGACCAACAAGCTCTCTAGTTAATAGCCCAGCTGCACTCCCAGCCAACAGCACTACCAAATATTGGCCATTTGAGTTAGTCATCCTGGTTGTTCCAACCTAGTTCAAGTCTACATATGATTACAGTCTCAGCCAATGCAATGAGGAGCATAAACACCCCAGCTAAGCTCAGTTGAGCTGTAGAATTGTGAGAGCTAATAAGTGGTGGTTATTGCTTTTAAGCCATTTCAGGGTGGGGAAGGTGGTTATTATATAGCAGTAGGTAGCTGAAAGAACATCAAATTTGGAAATGCTTCAACAATATTAACATAACATTTAGATTATGGAATCTATCCTATGATCTCAGAATTTTCCATTGCACATACTTCCAAGAGTCTACCTGCTTCTCTCCTTCTCCAAAGAACCACCTTTCTCTAAAAGAAGGGCAGCCACAAGCCAGGCATTTGGAAGGACTCATACATTAAATCTTCCACTTAGACTAATCTCCTCTGTACTTTGGGGAGTTTTCCTCTCCAATTTCCTGCATTAGCACAAAGAAATACTCTTACAACAAAAAATATTGAAATTTCCTTTGGAGATTGATGCTCCTGCATAGAGAACTAACAAGCATTTGAGGGGTTCTAGTCTCTCTGTTTTTGTTTTGCTTTTACATTGCTAGTGGCAAATCTACACATCATAAAAGTATATTTCCACTTTCCTATGATAAAATTTTTAAATTTCTTTTATAGATTGATGCTTCTGAATGAAGAGGTAAAGTAGTTTATCTGGTTCTAGCCTCTCTGTTTTCTTTGCTATTGTATTGCTTTTGGAAAATCTATATATCATAAAAAGATATTTGTGTCTGCTTGCCTGAAGCTTGTTAATATCTTTCTAAAGTTGCCTAAACATGATTAAGATTATGCAGGACATTCATTAAAACTTGGGATTCAATTTAGGGAAAACTAATTTGACTGGTACCCTTGAGCCCTTACACTCCTCAACCAGGTAAGGCAACTTCGAATCATGAGAAACTTGTACAAGTAGGTTGCCAGATTTAGTGAACAAAAATATAGGACATCTAATTACATTTTAAGTTCAGATAAACAATAAATCATTTTTTTATAAGTATGTCCTCTGCAATTTTGGGACTACTTAAACTAAAACATGTTTGCTCGGATACCCTGTGATTTACCTGAGAACCCTATCATAAGTCTCTGTAAGGTATAGGGAGGCCAGGTATATTCCCTATGGTTACACATCTTTTAAAAAGTGTATCTCCTTTTCTACTTTCGTGGGATCCATAGTAATGTGGTTATGCTTTAACATGTGGCATGGAAAAGGTTACATAGACTTCTGGGAACCCAGAGCAGTAGGGAAGAGCGCTCACATCTAGTGGGCACTTATGTTATTTCCTGATATGCTCTCAATAAGCCCAAGATGTGTGAGTGCTATCACTTTGAAATGGGAATACAGACACTTGAAGGAGGACTTACCCAGGGTCACACAGCTGGTAAGCTGAGACTCAGGTCTCTAACCAGCATTCCCTGGTTCCCAAGCCCATGTGTCCCTAACTGTGCTGATCTCTAGGGAGATTGGGGGTGTGAGAAGGGAGTGAAGATCTTGCTATTTTTCTGTCACTTTTGTGCCTCCAGTGTGTTCCCTTGTTGCATGACATTTGAGAGGCCTGTTGATAACTACATACTTTATCGAGGACAAATGAAGGTAAGAGAGAAACAGGGAAAATGTGGAAAAGACAAAATGTTCCTCTTTTTTAATCTCTGAAGGGGGAATAAATCCTTGTCCAGTGACTCAAATGGTCCCCTAGCCACTTGCTCTTGTCACATACAGATGGTAGTAGATTCCTCTTCCACAGAAAGGGAGACTTGTGGGGGGAATGCTCTCCAGGAAAGTAGCGGTTAAGTGATCCCTCTTTGGTCATCAGCGTCCCAGTACAACAGAGTCTATTTTTACATAGGAGCGCCCCTTAGCACAAAATAGAAAGATAGTAGGACTCCTCTTCTGAAGCTTCAGAACAGGACTCTCTGTCCTGAAATATCACAGGAGGGAATAAAGCAAGATGAAAATGAGGACACAGGGCAATGTCACTAAGTTATGGGTCCCAGTGCTGTGTAGTTCTGACCTATTCTGTTTGGGGTGGAGGGGCAAAGAGGAGCCTTAACAAGCAGAATTGGGGAATTTGATTATAAAAAGGTAGTAAGACATGATATCGCCCCTATGTGGAGGTTTCTTTTCCCAAAAGAAACCAGCAGAGACTTAAATCCAAGGCATTAGCAGATTGCTATCTTTCACATGAAAGATGTCATTTTTCAGTCAGGTTAAGTAACTCCAAACTTGGCTTCTATTTTTCATCACTTCTTTTCTTATATTTGAGGGCTTGGAATAAACCAGTCAGCATTTATCCTTGAGCGTGACATAATTCATTTTCTGGAAGGACACTGACCTGAAGGGAAACCAATGGCCCAACGCCAATCTGAGCAAATGATTCACAGAATACTTTTGTCTCTGCTTAAGCATGTGGCCCTGCTGCTGCTGAGAACCAGGATAGAGAATAAGGGTCCTGTCTGTCCTCAGCCACTCACAGACACCATTCAGAATGCTTTTCTTTCTAGAGTCCGCAAACTTGTGTCACCGCCAGGATTAGAACTCAGAAATGCTCACAGCAGGCAAAAAACAGCAAATTCACTAAATGAAGTATGCTTACATATTGATTTCCCCAGATAACTGTGGAAGTACCTCTTCTGCTTTCTGCAAGATATCTTTTTGTGTCTTCTGTGTGTATTTCTGGGATGGAAGCTGGGAGATTTCAATAGATTTTCAAAGAAATCCATAAGCCACTAGATGGAGAAGTTACAAATTACACTTTATTGCTTTAGAGGACTTAAGTGAAACATGATTTGATACTTTGGCTAGGCCAGAAGCTGCTTCTTATTCTTTGCTTTTGAGTCAGTTTTTGAGGTGCAGGTGAATTAATATCTTGAATAGCAACTGTATGCCAGGTAAGTGCAAGGTCAGGATCTGATCTGTGATGATATGGGTATCAATCAGCCCCGTGGCTCACATATAAGTTGATCTAGTCTAAGTGAAAGATGTGAGCACAATAGTCCAGGTCATTCACTGCCAGGGAATGACACAGTAAACATGCCCAGCCAGATCCTCTTGGTTTCAAAGCTAGGCTTTCTATTGCCTCTTGGTTCACTGAAGGCCGGTCTGCTCCTTTGCCCTGTCCTTTCCACCCATATGTGCCTGAGTTCTTTTGCTGAGGGTCTCCTCTTGCTCTGGAACCCACTGTGCTCCCCTCACCATGAGTTGAAAGCATGGAAGAACTGACTCTCTCACTTCCAGGAAGTTGGTCGATGACTGTCCACTCAGTTGGTCTTCCGTGGGGTGACACTGATGTGTGTGGTCCACACCATTTCCCTATGAGGCCAAGCCCCAGGCTCGACGTTAGTAGCTGCCTGGCTAACCTATCCTTTTTTTGGCTGCCTTTCCTTCCTCGGGCCATTTCTTCATACTGCTTGTGCTGCTTCTTTGGTTATCTCTTAAATTGTTATGGGCTGCTTCTGAGGGAACCCCAAAGTTGCAGCTTCAGCTACTGGAAAATAAAGTTGAAAATAAAGTTGAAGGGACAGAAGAAATGTAGAGTGTGTGTGTGTGTGTGTGTGTGTGTGTGTATTAAGAAGGGTGGGGAAGGGTGATAGTCCAAGACAAGAGCTATCACTCCATATATCTACTTTATAATTTATAAATGTAATAAAAATATTTACCCCAAATAGCCATTGAAAGTATGGAATTGCATGATGTATAGAACACTGCTGTCCATAGTAAGTGCTCAGTAAGTTCTGAGTGATTGTAGACTTGAAAGGTCATGAACTTTGTGCTTGACCTACATTAAACAGGTAGATTTAAATTCTGGATCTATCACTTACCAATTTTAAGAGTTTGGGTAAATTGCTCTGAGTCTCATTGCATTCATCTGTGCAATGGGCATAAAGATAAACTCCCTGCAAAGCCATGCGGAGAACCGAAGCAATGTGTGCAAAGCAGTTACAGACAGGGCACTGTGACTTCCTAGACCATGGATCCCCTTTGCTTCTGCTTCTCCCACTTCTTCAAGGACACAGACAGAAAATCTGGGCAGGGTGTGTTTTTCTAGCCTTCTTAGTCCTACGTTAGCAAGAATTTAAACCACACTTGCAATTTCTGAGTGATTGATAGGCATTTCATGATGATTTCATCACTCGGTAGAAGGTGAAAGTCACTCAATGACTAGTAAGGTTCCTCCATTAAAACCCACTGCCCAAGACATACTCTAATTACCCACAAATTCCTGTTAAACCTTAGAGTGTAATTGCTATTCATGGTCCAATTAAGGGGCAATTGCAAGCTGAGAAAAAAAATGTGCTTTATTGCTTCAATTTTGAAATTCGTGTATCTTAGAGCCTTAACCTACTCCTGGTCTATAGGGTTCTGCATAGCGCAGCGCCCACGCGGCCGCAGTGAGGCTGGTAGGACTGCCTTCCCTGGAAGGCTCCTGCAGAGCTTTCTGGCTGGCAGCAGAGCTCTTCCAGCTCTGAAGCCTCACATTCTAGAACACAGAAGGGTGGATGGAGAAGGGAACCTGCCCTCTCTGGTGTGCTTAAGACTTTGAAAGAAAAATATCAGGTCCATTCAGAGTTTGAGCTACCAGGGTGGGTTGGAAGCTGGCCCTCCCCTAAGGGAAAGCAGCTTTTAGATGCCTAGCAGAAAAGCAAACACCAATAGGGGGGCTGAAAATTCAGGCAGGTCTGGGTTCAAATCCCTGTTCTACTACTTCCTAGTGTGAGACCTTGAGCAAAATAGCTCTCAAGATTCCAACGTCCTCATCTACTGAATAGGACAAGAGCATTCACTCTTTAGCTAAATTGTAAAGATTAGATGAGGTAATGCATGATAAGCTCCTAGCACATAATAGTCTTTCCGTAAATGCTATCACCATCTCCATCACCAATAATATTTATTGCTCCAGCTTCTACACAGTTGTCCTGTTCTGAGCATCTAGGTCAGGAAGGGAATATACCTGCTGATTGTGGCAATGGTACCCAGCAGAGCTTAACAAAGCTCTTCAGGTTGTTTAATGTTCAGCAGCATAGAAAATGGTTATTTACTGAGTACCTGTCAGAGTATTCAATCCTCTGATTTGTACTGTAAATCTGAGAAAAGGAGAAAGATAAGGCAGCACAGAGCACAGCGACCAAGGAATAGACTCTGAAGTCAGAGACACCTGCCTGGGTGCAAATAACTCATTCTGCACTATTAACCTCTCGACTCTCAGAATTTGCATCTATAAAATGGGAATAACAGTGTCTCCTACATTGGTATACGTGCAAGGATTAAATAATATATGAAAAATGCTTACTATAGGATGTGCGTTTAAACATTCAGTGAAGGTTAATTCATCAATCTTATTTATTTTTATTTTTAGAAGGAGAGGATATTATACTATTTCATGGAAGCTGACCAGACCCTCTTTTTGTAAAATTACTGAATCCAAAGAAGAAAACAAATATCTGTCCAGAAGGTTCCTCTTAGAAAATCTTGGTGCTTTTATATAAAGTGAGGATGGGTGCTAGACAAAGCCAATTCCAAAATGTATTATGTACAATTCACACTTGCCAGTGATACATAAGGACCTTGAGGCAGCGGGGCTGCTGGTGTGCCTCTAAGGGATCAATCAGATCTGCATGAGGAAGGCACTCTTCTGAGAAGAATAGAAGTCCTAAGT
This sequence comes from Manis javanica, assembly GCF_040802235.1. Taxonomy (NCBI): domain Eukaryota; kingdom Metazoa; phylum Chordata; class Mammalia; order Pholidota; family Manidae; genus Manis; species Manis javanica. Next base: position 70,925,376 of record NC_133162.1, read on the forward strand.
AGGCAGGTATTTGGTGGAAATTCAAACTATGCCCAGTGAATAGTAACAGAATGGAAACTTTGGCCTGAGGATGAACAAAAAACCATCCCTTTGTCAGAAAGGAGCTTGCTGAACAGTCCTTGCTCTAAGTAAGATGAATGTGCTAGGTGCCATGTCCACTTCCTCGGGTGGCCTTACCTCCCAGTTGCCATCTTTAGAAAGAACCTGTGGAGCGAGGAACAAGTCCTTATCTCTGAACACTGCCAGGCTGCAGCATGAGGGCCAAAGGGCTTCCACCCCCTACAGGAGAACCTACCAAGTATCTGCCCATATGCACAGGGAATTAGGCTTATGCAATCCTTCACCTTCCAGAAGTCAAAATTCAGATCCATGGATCTGACAGTCGAGTCACAGGTGGTTAAACTGCCTTTCCTCTATTTCACCAGAGGATTCCTTTCATGGTGCACAGAATGGATCATTTTGCTGAGAGCTTGGCCCCATGCTTCCCAGGTTCCTGTTGGTGGGGCATTACCATTCACACTCTGGCCCATTTGTTTCTGCTGCAAATTTCCTAGAGACTTATGGATGTGATGTTCATAGATTTTTCCATTTATGTTGTTTCCTCGTACATAACAATGATCTGCCAGCTTTCATTTCCTTTAATGACCCTCTGAATGGGGAAATGTTCCTTTGTCATGTCACATGTCTCATGCTGGCCTGATTTCAGAAGTGAAACAGTCTTGCATGATGATGACTAGAAAGGGCCACTCCCCACCATTTTGCAGGCTAGTAGCAAATCCTCATCCAAAAAGGAGGGTGTCAGAGGGAGGCAGACTGGGGAAAGGTAAAGAGTAGAACTTTTGGAGTCAAATGGGCAAGCATTTATAGCTCTGCCACTTTCTCAACATCTGGCCTTGGGCAATTCATTTATTGCTTTATGTCTCAGTTTTGTCAGCTGTATAATGGATCTCCTGCTTGTGGTGAGATCATACTAAGGTTTGCAATATTAAACCACTGTCAGTAAGAGCAAGAGATCCCCAGGAATTATGACTCAGATAGCAGTGAGTACAAACATCTCCATATTATAAGGGACACATCAAATATCTATCTGTCTATCTATCATCTATCTATCTATCTATATCTATCTATCTGTCATCTATCTATCTCTGTATCTATGTCTATTTATCATCTATCATCTATCTATATCTATCTATCTATCTATCTATCTATCTATCTATCTATCTATCTATCTATATCTTTATCTAGTCACCTATATCTACATATCTCCTCTGGATTGTGGGTTTCTTACAGGCAGAAGCTATGTCTTCTTTTCATTTGTATCCCCAGTAATCATTAATCAGTAAACATTTATTGAACTAATGCAAATTACAGCTGTGTACTGATGCTCAAACAAGGACAGTGGCCCCTATTGCAGGAAACAGTGCAGCCTCACATGGACAGTGACTTACCCTGGAAAGGAGTGAGCTCTCCGGGAAAAGGCAGCAGCCCATTTCAACCAAGGCCCTGGAAGAAGGCAAACCAGAAGGGGGAGCCAGCTCAGGGTCTGTTCCCAAAGAGATCAAGGCTTCACCTAGGGTCCAAGGTTTCAGTCTGAGAGAAGGTGGGAGCAGAGCTCTGAGGAGCTGGACTGGGACAGACAAAACCGCTCATCTTTGGAGGGGAGAGAAGAAGAGATGACTATGCATGCAGTTTGGGATTAAGCTATTTGCTGTGGGAGAGTCTTAATATAAAATCCTTCACAGCAAATGAGTTTGCCAGTGTTTGCAGATTCCCTTGGAATCTCAGAGGACTCATAGTGCAAGTAGTTGCTGTACTCTGAACAAGTCCTCAAGATGCTGGGCTGAGTTAAAAGGACAGGAGGCCATGCTGGGCCACAGAGCACACTGTGCACACACATACACACACATGTGGACAGGAGGATGTGCAACCACATTCTAAGGGACAGAGGCCAGTGTGGTGTGACCACAGTTTCTGGCGACTTTCCTCACAGCTGCCATGTGGGAGCCCCTGCAGGGTGGTGCTGGGAGCCCCCTGGTTGCCCTTGTCTGTGAACTGCTGGGCTCCAAGCACCCCAGGATAAATGCCTCACAGGTTACTTCCCAATGTCACAGTAGGAGATGGAAAAATCTGAGGAACAGGAAGAGAAAGGGAAATGGAAGTGTGGAGAAGAATAAAGAAAGGAAAGGCTAGAAGGAGGGGAGCAGCTACAAGTCAAATGACTTCTGCGTGACATGCCCCACCTCTCTCTAACTAGGTTTCCATTTCCAAAGCCAGTGCAGAGGAATTTATCTTAAGTTCTCATTAATGCTTTGCATAGGGGATGCTCCTACTGGGAGGCCTGTATGCAGCAGAAGCCAGCTGCCCTGTGCAGCTTAATAATGGGAAGAGGGATGGTAATCATGTCATTGCCATCTTAGCTCCCCATTAGAGCCAATGGGGATTATTTCCTGAAGTCACTGAATCATTCAAGGCTGCTGCCTTCTCTCTGATGATGTACACAGCTTTGCCCAGCAAATCATTTTAAACACGAGACATACTGTGGGACAGGGTGGGCCCCTGGGGGCCTCGCTCAGACCTTATCTAGATGCCTGGGTGGGTGCAGCTTGGAGCCTGCCATCTCCTCCTTTGTCTCTCCCTCTGGAGCAGCCAGACACCATCATCCAGTTATTGGGTCACATTCTATACAGGGAAACCAAGGATAATAAAAATAGCACCTCGCATTTGAAAAATGTTTTACAATTGCCAAAGTGCTTTTCATACCTGTCATCTGACTCAGTCCTCACAATGCCCTTGTCCACGAGGCAGGAAAATATCCTATTTGACAGAAAGAAGCCCTCTGCCTGGCATCTCTCAGCAGGCCCCCCGAAGTCTGCCTCCTCGGTTTATCTTCCTCTGGGTTGTCGCCTGAAGGGCTGTGAGGGAGAGGCGCCTCCCGGCTGCACGGCAGCCCTCCTCCTCTGCCCAAGCCCCTCCTCCCCAGTCCAAAGGACAGCCTGCTTTCCATTCTCTCCCCTCCTAACTCTCTGTCGCCCCCAGCCCCCTGTTCTCTCCTGGTGCAGACTGTGGGCCTCTCCCCCTTGCCTGCCATCCTGTTCACACCCACCCACTCCCAATGCTGCACTCAGAGGAGAGCGACAAGTGTTATGTCTAAAACACAAACTTGAACACACGTCACATTGCTATCCAGATTTCTCCAGTGGCTCCTGAGGACAACGTCCCGGGTCTGGCCTGGTTCACAAATCTGTTACTGAGCTTTCATGCCCCCACTGAATGCTCTTGCTTCAGTGCTACTGTCCTACAACTTCTCCAAATGTGCCCTGGAGGCCATTCTCCCCTGGGCCTGGCTTTATATGCTTGCCTTTCTGGCATTATAGTAATTTCATTATAGTAATTATAATGAAGATAAAAACAGTAAGTATAATAGGGAGATGAGGATGATGCTGATAAGCATATTTTGTTGTGGACAGTTGACCATCAGAGTTATTTAACTCATGTCTGCTCAAATGTCCACTGCACAGCACAACCTATATAGAAAATACAGCTTCTTTCTCGTCAGCCAGCTCTCCAATCAAACGTGACCCCCTCAGAGCAGCCTTCCCTAAAATCATCGGCCCTCCTGCATCTCTCCCTGTCCTTGTTGTTGCAGCTTAGCTTATTTATACATCTGCCTGGTAATGCCCTGTCTCCAATCTCACTGCCACTAGCAGAGTGTGAGCTCCTTGGGAGCAGGGACAGGATGCCAGGCTCGCTCTCTCTGTGGCCATATGCCTAGGACATGCTGATGGTCATGGTGTTCAGTGACTTGGGGTCATTTGACTGATTAGATACCTGAGGTTCAAAGAACTTAATCAACTCGCCTAAAGTCAGCCAGTTACCAGTGGGCAGAGCTAAGAGTTGAGGCATGGTTTCAGACCCTAAATCAGCTGCTAGTTTCAAGGCCACATGGTCCAGAAACTTTCTCAAGTGTCCCTGAACTGTATGCCTCAGTACACATGTGCACAAATGCTCACATGCTCACTCTCCCTGCCTGGGCACTTACTCTGCCTTGTAACCCCACTCACATGTCTCTAGAATACAGTCCATTGCCATGAGGGATTCTGTCTCATTTACTGGGATATCTCTAGGTCTTGACTTGGTAACTGAAATCAAGGAGGTGTTACATTTGTTGAGTATGGTATGGAGGAGAGCAAGCACCACTTTACTGGGCACTCTTTGCCTTAGCATTAACTTTGTACCAGAAGTACTCAAGGCATGGTCCCTGGACCAGCAGTGTCAGCATCCCTGGGAACTTGTCAGGAATGCAGATTCTCAGGCCCCACCATACCCTCTTAATCAGAAACTCTTGGGGTAAAGCCAGCCATCTGGGGATTAAAAAGCCACCCAGGTGATCTGACACACCCTAAATATTGAGAATCTGCTTTAAACCAAAGACTGACCACCTAACAAATTTAACACAAATCTGGCTTAATCCCAGATGCCCTCAGGCGATGGGATGCCATGGTCTCAGAGCGGACGGCAGTGTAAGGAGCAATCACCAAGCCTTGCTGCAAGAGTCAGCTCCTGCTCACCTGCCTCACTAGGCATAGACATGCAGTCCCTTCCCTGTACAAGGCCAATGCTGGCCTTTCTTGGGTGGGTATCTCTGCCCACTGGCAGGGGCACTGAGCAAAGGAGTCCTCCCTCCCTGACACTTCCTCCCACTCTCCTCCACCTTCCTCCACACCTTTTGTGTCTAGGGCACATCATTCGAGTTTCCCAGAGTTCTAGATTCCCAGCTGCCCCTGAGCATCCTAATGGCTAGATCTACCGCTTGACCTAGCACTGTGCTCAGAATGTGAATTTGGCCCTTCTCCAGATCCTGATGAACATCCTGCTTTGCTTCATTCATTCTTCGACTCCTTGCTAAGTTGGGTCAATATCACTACCCAGATTCCTAACGTGAGGAACTACCACCCTCCTCCTTCACCAGTTCACATTGGAATGGTCCTCTGGAGTTGATGAGATGGAGCTAACAGCTTTCTTCAGAGTCAGGCCCAAGAACTAGTTACTCCCAGAGCTCTGTTCCATTGTGCTGGCTGCTCCCGTCACTGAAGGTCTGGCATGGGAACCTCTGGCTGCCTGGGGGCCAGGGTTTCAGGGGTGAGCCCTTCCCCCAAACCGTAAGTGCTGCTCCAGTCCCACTTTCAGAGACAAGAAACTCACTACCTTGCAGAAGAGCTCACCTCATCTCTGAAGAGCTCTGGTTGAAAGAATGTCCTCATATGACCGACCACACTCTGCTTCTCGGTAACTTCTTCCCACAGTTCCTAGCTCCTCAGGCCCATTTAGCCTCCCTTCCCTTCCCACCCCAAATGTTCACTGGTGACTCCCAAGTAACACTATTGCTCTAGGGATGCTTGGAGCATTATCTGCTTTGATCCTTACTAAATCTGTATTTTATCTTTAATGAACTGGAGATGGAGGGAAGCTGCACCAGTCATGCAATGCTATAAAGCTGGGCTGCAGTTTTTCTAGGTTAGGGCAAGAGACTGCAGTGCAGATTCCATAAGAGATGGGGCAGATTCTGCAGATGTGTCGGTGACTGCCTGGAGCTCCCCAGAAGCTTAGCTCTGAGCAGATGAATATTCCTACTTCAGAATAGCTTCTTTTATTTTTAGAATATACTCTGTGGAATTACAAGCTTGGAGGGACATGGGAAAGTGCATGAACCTCCTCAAATCACTGCAGACATGTTGTGGGGGCATGAAAAAGAAGCCTGAAGAGGGAGTGAAATGGCCAAAGGTGGGGGAATAAAGAGGGTGAAGCTATTTGCCAGGACCAAGGGTCCCTAAGTAGAACATCACAGCCCATATACAGACCTCTAGTGCTACCCCATTATCTCTGTGTGTGAGCTCATGTGGTTCCAGACCTGTCTCCTCTGGCCATACGGGGCCTCAGTCTCCTGAGTGGTACCACAGCAAAGAAAGCTGACCTGGCAGTACATTGGTAACCTCTTTCCCCATCAGTGCACTAGGCTTGGAGACCATGATGGCTTCCAGAATAAGATGGGAGTGTAGCCCCTGAATATCTCCAGAATATCAACATGGGTTCTGGAGTCCACATGCAAACCTTGGCTCTAGGACATTAGACAAATTACCTGACCTCCTTAAATCTCTAATTTCACAGCTTTAAAATGGGTATGAGTATATACCAAAGACCTGTTTAGAAGATGAAGAGAAGTGACATTTGTAGGGTGATAGCTAGTGTTAAATGGAAGGTAGACCTTTTCTGGTCTAAGCCTTTTTGCCTACATGTCCAGGGTTCCTCCATCACCACTTCCCAGAGTCATGATGCTCTTATCTGATTCTCCTGTCACATGATGTGGATTCAGGGGCCTGCCTCATCTCCTTCCACACCCATTTCCTGATGGATGGCCCCAGGTGACTCTTCTTGCCTACTTTTGAATCGAGCTCAAAGGATCAAATGCCTGGTAATTCTACCATCTCCATCCAAGTACTTTAGGGCCCATTCTTATTTTGTAACTCTACCCATATGCAACTAGGCTTGCAATGATCCAGTTTGCTATTGAGAAGAGAAAACTGAAGGTTTAAAGCAGCAAAAAGCCAGTGGAAAGGGACCTAAAATGTCTTTTTGCTGTAAGAATATCCATGCTATTAAACTTTAGGTCTTACAAATGATGCATGATGCTACTCTGCAGAAGAGAGATGGGGAAACTTGGTTCCCACAACAACTTAGAATTTGACTAGACCACAGGGCAAGGCAGAAGCTAAGACTCTTATCTGATTCTAGCTGGAGGACAAGTGGGGGGGGGGGTCCTTGTGGAACACAGACCTGGCTCAAAACAAAACAGCCACAGTGAATCCAGGCTAGGCCTGGGACCATAATATGGAAAGAATCCTCAGAGGAAGGAACAGAGTAGGAAATGGGCACCATGCCTGAGCCTTAGAACAGGAGGTTATTTGTATATAATTGGCTGGGCTGGGCTGGAGAGGATTTCTTGCAGCCTATGTTTCTCCCCAGATTGCCTGTGTTGGTTCTCACATCTCTACTCCCACAGTGGTAAACACCTGGACCATGAAGTGTGGGTTCTTGAAGTCTCTTCATGTGTTAGCCTGGTCTTCTCATGCTGACAGGATTGCACTAGGCTCAGATGCCAACATCCTAGACACTGGTTAATGTGAAAGGTGGCCAGTCAGTAGCAGTGTAATCAGGTCAGAAGGACTGGGGGTTCAGAATAACCAGACCGGGGCTTGATGACCTCACACCAGCTGAGTGTGACTCTGCAGCAAATTCTTAGCATCTACAAACCTTTTCCTCACTTGTAAAATGAGAAAGGAGCCAACCTGCGTTCATAATGTTAGATTAAATGAGAAAAGAAATAGAAATCACATAGCACAGTGTAGCACATTGTAGGATTTTTAGATGATTGTATCATCAATATAATTCTACCTATAATTTGGGGATAGGACCATCAAAGTTATATTTTACACAGGTATGAATCCTTTGTCAGAGCCCCTCTCCATAAAAAGACATTGTGCTCATCTCCCTGGGCAATAACAAGAAACAAAGCACGAATCACAAGCTCAAGAGGTTTATGAGTAAGAGGGAGAAGAAAAACAATGGTCATTCACAAAGTAAAGTGAGACCTGGAGAAAAAAACCTGAACATGCTGTGCCGCTGAAGGAGGAAAGGTGACTTGTGTTTGCCAAGTGGCAAAACGCCTGTGCCAGGCATGATGTCAGAGGCTTGCAAACCTTATTTCCTGTAATCCTCTCAGCTCTGTTGGTAGGTGGGCCCGTTACTCCCCCTTTACTAGCTGGGAGAACCCAGGCCCCAAAGGGCCAAATGACTTCCCAAGAAGCTGCAACTGGTAGATGGGGGAGAGGTTTTGTACTGCCTGACTCAAGTTCCGTGCTTTCTGGGATACTTCACGGCTTCTAAGGAAAGAGAACGTAGAGAGGAATAATGTTTACATTGGCCCTAGAGAAAAGCCAATAGCACCATTGCTGCAACTTTACATTAGGTAAGAGGGAAACGGTAAGCAACTCTGCAGAAGAAAGGTGGGGGTCATGGGCATTTTGTTCCTGAAATTACAACTGAGAAAACACAAGCACAGCTTCTCTCATCAGTGCTGAGTGTGAATCACGTGGGTGGTACCGTCAAAGTGACCTCATGAGGGACCTCGGGTGGTTCAGTGGTGAAGCCTCCAGTGATGATGAATTAAAAAGTTAATTTGGTGTCAAATTGACGATAGTCTTTGAAGTAAAAATAATATTTTAATTTGTTTCAAAATAACACAAGGAATCCCTGGGAGGAGATAGTTGGTGGCGGTGTGGGTGATGGTTCAGATGAAACAGAACCGGCTGTGCTGATAATTGTTGAAGCAGCATGATGGATACATGAAGGTTTGTCACCCTATTCTCTAAACTGTGCATATGTTAGACATATAAAAAAATAAATATAAAATAAATAAAGTATGTGTACATTGTAAAGAACTGAAGAAAGGAAAGAAAAAATGAAAACATAAAAACATCATATTCTTGCTGCCCAGAATTTATTACAGTTAGGTTTATATTCTTTTGTATTACATGTCCTTCCAAATCTTTATATATGTATGGATATACAAACACATATTCTTATTTTTTCATCTTTTATTTAACCAAAATTAGATAAAAGTATACATTTTTCTATTATCTGGGTTTTTGTCTGTTGTTATTCTGTTCATTATTTGGGAGGAGCAAGCTCCACCTTTCCATGTTTCCATGTAAATATTTATTATTCTTTGCATCCATAATGCTCACTGTATATTCAAATTTCTCTATTTTTAATAATTCATTTATTGTCTATGAATATTCAGTACAGGACCAGGTACAGTATCCAGTTTTTATGCCCTTTAAAACTCCAGGAAAAAAAACCCAACAGCTTTATTGAGATATAATTCATATAGTATATAATTCACTTATTTACAGTGTATAGTACAGTGATTTTTTTAGTACTTTCTTAGAATTGTGCAGCCATTATAATATAATAGGAATATTTCATTGCTCCTAAAATTAGCAGTCATTCCCAATTCCCCACCTGCCCCTTCCCAGCCCTAGGCTACTTTCTGTCTATGTATTTGCCTATTTGGGACATTTCATATAAATTATATCAAACAACATGTGGTCTTTTGTGATTGGCTTCTTTCAATTAGCATGATGTTTTCAAGGGTTGCTCATATTGGAACACATGCCAGTACTTTATTCCCTTTTATTTTGAATAATATTCCATTGTATAGATATAACACATTTTGTTTATTCATCAATTTGTAGTCATTTGGATTGTTTCCAATTTTTAGGTATTTATGAATAGTGCTACTACAACGTTTGTGTTCAAGTTTTTGTGTGGTCTTGCATCATCTCTTCTTTGGAATATAGAAATCAGGAGTGGAATTGGTAACCCTATCTTAGAGTTTTAAGGAATTGCCAAACTGCACAGTCCATATGGGTGAAATATGTGGTAGATGAATTATATGTCAATAACACAGTTTAAAAATGTTGAATATTTTTCCTTCCAGGTTTGTTTTTAAATAGTTCAGCCTTACTAATACAGTTCCCTACAGAGTTATTTACTGAATGTCCTGGATATTCAATGAGGCCTGTCCAGTCTAGCCGGTTGGAACTAGAAAGTTTCTTATCCTTGTGTGAGTTCTAACAATCTCTCAGTCCATAAATCCTTGGTCATTCTTTGCCTGGCCTTATGGGGAATCACTCTATATAGTCACAGACAGTCAAAGGGAAATCTATGAAAATGTATGTTTTTTTTTTCTTTATGTATCATCTTCCTCTCTGGTATCTGCCCTGGAAATCCTAGCTATTTATCCTTAATAACTCTGTTCTCTGTTCTCAACTCAGTGAGGCCACAGTTTTACGCTTGGGCTCTCCTTCCCACCTACCAGAAAGCCATTCTCTGGAAAATGGCTCAGAAATTTAGGGTGATTGTAGGGCTCATCTCATTTGTTTTTCTGCACTCAGAGATAACATGTCCTGCCCTATATGACACAGTTCTTTCATATATATAGCCCAAATTTCTATGTGTTTATCCTGTGTTTACTAAATCTTGGTTGAATATACATTCTTTGTCTTTTAACCCCACATCCCCAAATGTATTTCATGGAAAATTTTATTAACAAAATTGTCAATTCTTTTTCTTCTATTTTCTAATTCCCTTTAAGGTTTCATAAGGTCACCAGAACTTGGATCATTATAGTTCATAACCCCTTTCCAAAAGAAATAGCATACTGTGTAGTGATTGGTTTTCATATGAATACTGGGTAAATAGGTCTGATCAAACACAGTGACAGATCTGCTCCTGATATTTATATATCCATTTAGGTTTCAGAGTTGCCTGCTTCACTTAGAATATAAGGGCACACATTAGAAAATTGATCCATGAATTTATTGAGGGAAGACAGGAATGTATATTTTTGAAATTGTTAAATTATCTTTGTACAAATGTCATGACTATAGGTTTATAGTCCATCATTTCTTTTTAGTGTTCCTTCCCTCCCCACAATTACATAATGATAGGATATTTTGATCTGGAGCCATTATAATGTATGCTGCCTGTGAGGTATGCAAAGATGGGGCCACACATCATTCCCTCCTGTCTCTCCAGTTCCCAGCTTTGTCCTGGCATAGGTTATGTGTGAAGTTGTTCTAACCATAGAATGAATGACTAATTATAGAAGATGATGTACATGCCCCAGACCCACCTCCCAAACAGTTTCCCAGAAATCACTACAATGTTACAAGTCATATTAAAAAAAAAGTTTATAAGAGGAGGAGACAGAGAGGCAAAGGTGAGGCACAGAGTTATGTATAGGCAAGACCAATATAACAGTAACTTTGATCTCAGTCAACAGCTGGGTTATTTCTACTGATATCAGAGCTGTTGAGTTCCTATGAAGCCAGCACAACAAGCCTAATTAAGGTAGGTGGAAAATCAGAAGTGCCTTTTGCTCCAGAGTTAAAACAAATTTCTCCGGAAGTAACATGCTCCCCAATAATTAACCCTCCATTTAACATTGCTTTATCCTCTGCTCAAACTCAGCGGAAACATGTATTAGAGCATGAGCTGCAAAACAGTATCATGGTAAATTCAACAAATATGGTGGACTAGGGAGCTCCAGGATTTTGTCCATCTAGAAAAACAACTAATAAACTGACAAAAATTGTCAGAATTAACTTTTACAGAACTCTGGACTATGGCTTAAAAAATTGCAACAGTCAAGGGAAACTTTAATAAAGAAGGAAGTGGCTGGTTTATTTTAAGGTAGTGCTGTGGCTTTTAAATCACCTGCCTCCCATCCTCAGCTCCCCAGAATGTCAGAAGCCATGAAAATGGCAGCCTGAACAGCTGGTGTGGGTTGCAAGTACCACAGGGAGCAATAAAGATCTCATTGTCAAAAAATTGAGGTTGTGTGCTTCAACCTGTCTGACAACTCCCTCAAAGGGACTGCCACAAGGACTGACATGTTTTTGCCTGACTTGGATCATTCCCTGGGCTGGGTGATTTCCTGGGCGGGTTTTAGTGAAAGCCCTTACAGGCAGAAGTGTTAACTGCAGCAGCCTGGGTCAAGAGAAAACAGTCAGGACAATCAATAGACAGACCAAATATTCTCAGAAAGAAGAGGCTGGGAAATGAAATATGTGGGGAGCACAAGGCTTTTACAAGTTCCTGCGTATAGTGGAGAATCAAGAAGTCCAACCCCGTTCCCACATTCTGAGTAAAAACCTGAAAAAATTTAAGCTTTCACCTCTGGCAGAATTTCAGGCTTCACACAAGCAGGAAGTGGGAGGTAAGCCAGAGTTGCAAATGGCCAGGCTAAGCACTGAAGAAGTGCCCAAAACAGAGTGCATCTACAAAGACTGGGATAATTTCTATTTTCTTGGCTACAGGTGTTTAAGGAAATTCTGTCAAAATGTCAGATAACTAGTAAGCTAATGGAATAGAGATTTTAGTAACCACATATGGCAGACAATATAGATTTTAGAAGAATAGTTTAGAAAAGTCATTAAAAAACTAACAATAAACCCTATCAAGCAGAAACACAAACATAGAAAGGGAAATTTATAGAGTTTAGAGTTTTATATATTTCTAGAGTTGCCACAGTAAAATATTCAGAAAATCTAGTTTTCAACAACAAATGATAAAGCATGCAAAGAAACAGAAGTATGTCCCAATCACAGGGGGAAAAGAAGAACTTAATAAAAACTGTCCCTGAGAAAACACAAATATTGTACTTACTGGACAAAGACTTTATTAAATATGTTCAAAGAACTAAAAAAAAACCATGAAGACCTAAAGGAAACCAAAAGAATGATGTATCACCAAGTAGATAATATTAATAGATAGAAATTCTAAGAATGAACAAAATAGAAAGTCCAGTGCTGAAAAGTACAATAATTGAAATTAAAAATTCACTTAAGAGTTTCATATCAAATTTGAGTGTGAAGAAGACTTAATCAGCAAATTTGAAGGTAGGACAGTTGAAATTATCCAGGTCAGGAAGAAGTCAGGGATGATACAGGTCAGGGATGATATTTTTGAAGTACTTAGAGAAAAAAAAACTGTCAACAAAGATTTCCATATCCACAAAAAAAGTATCCTTCAAAAATGGATTCCCTGATTTTTAAAAAATGGATATTCTTGGATTTTAAAAAAGTACAATTCATTACTAGTAAACTTGTCCAACAAGAAATGCTAAAAAGAGTATATTAGACTGAAATTAAAGATGATTAGACAGCAACTCAAAGCCACTTGAAGAAAGAAAAGACATTGGTAAAGGTAGCAACAGAGATAAATATAAAAGTCGGTATATTTGTATTTTGAGTTTATATCTCTTTATCTCCTATGCAATTTAAAATAAAAGCATAAAACAATAATTATAGCAAATAAAACTGGAATGACTGTATTAATATCAGACAAAATAGACTTTAAAAATTGCTATGCAACTAAAAAGAATGTTACATATTGACAAAAGGGTTAATCCTTCTTAAGATGAAACCATTATAAATATATTTGTCCTTCAAAACAGAACCCTAAAATATATGAGGCAAAAACTGATATAATTGGAAAGAGAATTACATCATTCTATAATAGTTGTTGACTTCAATATCCCATTATCAATAATAATGGGTAGAATATCCAAATAAGAAAATTAAAAGGGATAAAATCAATAAGGATATGAATTTTAACAACACTATAAAAACAACTAGACAAATCTGACATCTATGGAACATTCAACCTCATACTGAGGTGGAAAAGTTTGTCCTAATATGGAAAAAGGAAAACAAAGTTGGAAGATTTATAACTTTCCAGTTTCAAAAAGTCTTATAAATTTGCATTAATCCCAATAATGTGGTACTGGCATTAGCATGGACATATAGATCAATAGAAATACTGAGAGTTCAGAAATAAAACCATGTATATATGGTCAATTGATTTTTGACAAGGGTGCCAAGAATATTCAATAGAGGAAAAAGTAGGGCCTTCAACAAATGATTCTGGGACAAATAGATATCCACAGGCAAAAAGAATGAAGTTGGACCCTTATCTTACATAATATAGAATAACCCCAAATATATCAAAGACCTAAATATAAGAGCTAAAACTAAAAAATCTTAGAATAAAAGATGGGGGTAAATCTTCATGACCTTGGATTTGGCAATGGATTCTTATATATGACATCAGGAACACAAGCAGCAAAAGAAAAAGATAAAATGGACTTCATCAAAATTAAAAACTTCTGTTCATCAAAAAGACATTATCAAAAAATAAAAATACAATGTAGAGAAAGGGAGAAAATATTTTCAAATTATATACCCAATTATGGCCCAGATTCCAGAATATTGAAAAACAAACAACTCTTAAAACTCAACAACCAAAGACAAATAATCCAGTTTAAAAATGAGAAAGAACCTGAATAGGCATTTTCCAAAGAAGGTACACAAATGCCCTGCAAATACATGAAAAGATGTTCAATGTCATTTGTCATTAAGAAAATGCAAATCAAACCATAATGAGAGACCATTTCACACCCAATAGGATGGCTCCAATTTTAAAAAAAGAAAAATATTAGGTGTTGACCAGAATATGGATGGGTTCTTGGTGACTCACAAGTGCCAGACCAGTAAGGTACCAGGAACAGAGGGGAGGAGAGAATGGCCATTTTCTCTCCACCCTTTGCCCTAAATCTGCTGGAGGCTCTGCTGCATAAACACCCATTGGAATGTAAATAGACTAAGGCCCTGTGGGAAATTCTGCAAATTCTGGGTGAAAACTTTCATTTACACCACACATAGTCAGTGAGTTGGTATAGTTTCCTTCATCTTATTAAAAAATTACTTCAGAGGTACAACAGGAGACACTGACCACCCATTTTCCCCAGCATAAAAAAGCAGATATTTCTATATATCTTCCCTGGTTGTCATCTGCCATTGATTCATTCATGATTCTGCTTCAGCCACATTGATTCCACTGTAATTACTGAAGGATAATGGACTGTGAGCATGTTCACCTCTCCATCTTAAATGCCTATAACTTCTAGATCAGCTCAGAAACACTGACATAGCTATCAAGATTTGTTTCAAGGCGTGTGATCCTTTAGGAAGACCGTTCTATTCACATGCCATCAGAGGGGATAAACTTCCTCTTCTCCATGTTTCTAGCTCCTGATTATTCCGAGAATGGTGCCTGGACTACGAGCATCAGCATCATGGGAGAGCTTGTTACAAACGTAGACTCCCAGGACCCATCTCGCCCCTACTGACTCAGACCCTGCATTTGTCCCAGAGGATTTGTATGCACATTAAGGTGTAGGAGGAACTTCTTTTTTTCATACTTGTACCATTACATTTTTTCTCTTTACTGGTCTGTATGAATCCTCAGACTGTTAAGCTTCTTGAGGATAGGAAACCTGTTTTATTCATCAGAGTATCCTCACATGCACAGTTCTGGGGTCACGTCTCAGAAAAACTTTTCAGAATTATTAGAGAAAGAGTGGTTTTTATAATCCCCAAAGAAGGGCTCATTACACCGATTCATTAGTGAGGCACCTTTGAAGCTTTGGTGGGGAAAATGCTAGAGTTCAAGCTCAGCTATCATGAGATGTCACCAAGATCTGCACAGCATCATAAGGCTAATAAAGTTAACAGAGTAATGAGAAGCAAATGACAACAGAAGCTAGGTTTCTCCTGCTATCCCAGAGCAGAGGATAATTTGACAGTTCAGTGCTGTCTGTTTGCCAAAATACTTCCGTGGCCCATTTCTCTTTATGGAAAGTAGCACTGGGGGGCATGTCGCAGTGTCTGGGTGACAAGGGTCCATGTGGGAAAGTGCGGCTCCGCTGGGCTTGGCAGGCAGTGAGTGACAGGAGGAGTTGGGAGGATTTCCCATTCAAAGGCTCCCTCCAACCCCCACATGCTCTGTTCAACCCTAAATAAAGACATTAATGGAAATGTCCTGCTGTTCTGGTTCCTTCTTCCCTCCCTTCCCCCTGCCACTGCTTTCCTCAAATATCTATTATCCTAGTTAAAAAGATGATTGAGGCACAATTGCCTTCAAAAAGGACCCTGTGCAGAGATAAAGAAACTTGTAGCAAATAACTGAAACATACTGAGCTAAGTACTACAGCGGAGGAGAATTCAAGAGGGTAGAGAGGTGGAAGTGAGCTGGCTTGGCAGGGACTGTGCTGGGGCTGGGCATTGAACCACCTGTAGAAACGCATCAGGAGGGCGAGTTAGGGAAGGAGTCTCACTGGCAAACATACTGGACCTGAAATTAGACTGTGCATTCTAGAAACTGCAAGCAGTTAGATAATGCCAGAAAGAAAGCTAGAGGTATGGAATGGGGGATGGTGGGGTGGGGGTAGGCAGAGTGAGTATGGAGAGCCTTCTTTTACTGACAAAGGTATATTTTCTATTAATTCATTAATGTCTACATTGGACTCTATTCTCTCTGGTGTTCCTGACACTTTTGTGGTGTGAACCACAAGAAACAGGTTTAACATCATGATCTAGTAGACATATACAGAATTGAAACCAAAGTTTCATGAAATACTTTTAACCTTATTAAATACCTAAACTCCTGTTATTTCCATTTTGTCCTATTTCATGCTATAGGTGTTTGGCAGAAAATAGATATGAGTGGGTGGAGGGAGAATAGGCCAGTAAAGCCCACTAAAAGGGACCCAAAGAGTTAACCAGATAAAAATAGCAAGAAAAGACTCACTGAGTTAATGAGTTAATTAGTTGAAGTTCCAAAGGCCAAGAGTAACTTAGCATGTCTGGATATTCCCCAGATGAAGAAGAGTCCCCGAGCACAGTCCGTATCTTCGCTGTATCAATTAGGTCATGCCATTTTAAGATTTTTCTTTTTATTCTTTAACTTAACCTATATGCTATTTTTTCCTCTTCTTCCAGCCCCTGATCAAGTAACTTTGTAACCAGGGCAGGAGGCAGACCTCAGAAGTGTAAACAAACCTATGTGAACCAAGAATGTTAAGTGTCGCAAACCAACACAGTCACCTAAATAACCCTGGTCTTAAGATAAAACTTCAAAGGAATTATGAATCACCTGTATACATCATGCCTTATGGTGACCCTTACTGAAAAAAAGCCTATAAAACCCCAGACCCTTCACCTTTAAGTGCCTCCTGAAGTTGCCTGCACTCGCCTTTCTTCAAGTGTGTCTTTCTGTCCTGCAGCAGATAAGTAGGGAGGGGCTGCTGAGAGCTCTGATTTGGGCTTGCAAGTTCCTGTCACCTGGGTGACCCGGACAGGGCTGCAGCTGTACAATCATGCTCCTTAGTTGCCTGCCTGAAAAATCTGTTTTATTTGCCTTTGGGAAGTTCTCGGAACATAATCTTACTCTGTCCAGTGCTCTGCAGCTCCCCCAAATCCTGGGGTGGTGGAGGCTCAGTTCTAACACCATGCAGATTCAAGTGGACACTGGATGCCAGATGACTCTGGCTTCAGGAGTTGGCATGAGATTATGCCCTTAGGCTGAGGAGCAATTCAGTGAACTTCCCTTTCTTCCATTTTTCCTTCCTCTGCTTTATTCAAGTTAACCTGCCTTTATCTACCTTGACTCAGGACCGCTCCTCTCTTGGAGTGCATTCAAATAAAACTTCTATTCTGCTTCACTGATGTGTCTCCACCTTCAATTCTTTGCTGTGACAGAAACAAGAACCAAGGAAAATAAACTCAGCCCGCCCCCAACATAGGTACTGATTATGATTTTAATCTCAGTGTCTGCTTTCAAGAGGACCTAATCTGTGACAGTGGGCATTCAAAGACCTTTCCACATTTCACCAGTAAATGTGATGTTTGTTTTATGGGTTTGGTAGATTGTCTTGTCAGATTAAGAAAGGCATGTTCATATTTTGGTAAGAGTTTTTAGCATGACTGTTAAATTACATGAAACATTATTGCAGTGTCTGTGTTTTTTTGTCTATTACTTTATTAATGCCTACCTTAAAATGGTTTGCATGTTCTAATGTTAAAAAACCTTGTATTCGTGGTATACTCTTAATTTGGGCATAATGTATTACCCTTCTTATGTATTCCTAGATTTGGTTTGCTTAGAGATTTTTGTTAGAATTTTAAAAATTTTCTATATAGGAATTTTCACTCTATTTGGTATACAGTTCTATGAGAATTGGCAAATGTATACAGTTGAGTAACACCACCTCAAGTCAAAAAGTTATAGGCACTGTTCAATTTTCCAATAGTCCCATGAATATCATTTTATAAAGTTTCTCCGAATCAGTCACCAAGAAGTTTCACACATTACAATTTGCCATTATGTCACTTAAGACTCCTTTTAGACTTTAAGTTCCTGTGCATCTTTCTCAATCCACCTTGTAATGTGTTAAAGAAACTGGATGGTTTTGTCCTGTAGTTCTTGCCACAAGCTGAATTTTGTTGATTATAGTCCTATGGTTATTCTTTAATATCTGTGTTTTGACATATGAGATGTTGTTCAACATATTGTTCTGTCTTTCCTATTTTTGCTAAGTTGAATCTGGAGGCTTGATCAGGTTCAAGGTTGATTTTGGTGAGGACTAGACTACTTTACACATAGATTTGTATATTCCATCAAGATACATGGAATGTTTGCTTGCCACTTTTTATGTTAGCAATAGTTAATGACCAGTGCCTAGGTATGTGAATTTGTTATGTGTTACACAACAATGATCTAATTCTTTTATTCCTTCTTTTCTTATTAGCAAAAATACTTCTATAAAGAGAAGTTTTGTCTCACCTACTTTTTAATGACCTAGTAATGTGGGAAGATATGATGACATGTTGAATTATTTCCCTTTCTTTTAAAGTTTCCAATGGTGACCAAGGTTATGTTTTTTTCTTTCAGTATCATATTGCATTCTTTAGTTTTATACATACTTGATGTGTTTAAATTCATAGCAGAAGTTAGTTTTAGTGAAGCTCAAATTGCACCACTTAGGCCAATAAAAACTTAGATGGGTTGACTTCAGATTTGTTTAGTCATAACTTACCAGTCTTTGATAAAGTTCTTATTTTCTAGTATGACAAGAGATTCCAAGATCACTTTGTACATTTCCTGCCCCAAACAAGGAATCAGTCATTCTGAAAGGAACTCTGCTTCCTTTTGGCAAGAAATAACATTTCAAGATTATAAATCTGTGAACTATGGGTGTTCCTTGCTGCTGCTGTATTGTGTAATGTTTTCAAGGCATTTTTGAGGCATTTTTAGGAAACAGAACTGGAAAATACACACACATATGTGTATCTATTTATATATTCATCTATGTATATACTTGTGTCTATGTGTATCTATATTTATCAATTATCATCTAAAATTATAGTTTGAAACCCAGCATTCCAGAACACAGGAATTATAAAATTAGAAAATCATATACTCACTCATTCAGTAAACCCCCAGATACACATGTCCAACAGTATCCAAAGCAAATATGCAAGGAACAAATAAATAAGTGGCACCATCCCCAACAATATGTTTACTGTAGGGAAGTTTGAGATTCCAGGCAGCAGTCTTTCCTGAGACTATATCTCACTAGGATATATGCAGCCAGATGATCGGATTTCTAGAGTCAGTTTCCCTCTGGATGATAAGCTACCAAATGCGCAAACATTTAGGTTCATTTTTCCCATCCTGCTTTTCACATATTCAGGGATCTGATTCCAAAATCAATTTTATAAAACAAAGTGTTTATAAAGCACCTTTGTAAAAGGTGTTTATAGAACACCTTTTTTCAAAGGTGTCTAGTTTCTAATTCTGTCACTATTCCTATTTCATCCCCCCACTATAATGAAGTTCACACACACACACACACATGCACACACAGTTTGGTATTCTTACTTTTCTCAGATAAGTGGTAGCAAACTGTACATTCTCCTCTTTATTTCAGATAATAAAGTATTCTATAAAACTCTCTAAATTAAGATATAGAGACAGGTCGTATTACTTTTCATGACTGCTTAGTACTCCACTGAGGTGTACTACAGACAGTTTATTCATCCAGTCTCCTATCTGGAGACTGTTGGCCACCTGGGTTGTTTTAGTTCTATTGAGATTTCAAATATTCCAAAGAATGCTTACAGTATATGACTTTACATGTTTTCTGTGAATTTTTTACATCAATTTCTAGAAGTGGAAGTGTTGGGTCAAATGATAAATGAATATGTAATTTTCCTTAAAATTACCATTATGCTTACACAGGTGTTTTTAAATCTTTCCCAAAGATTTTCCCCACAGCTGTGACCCAGAGCATGTTGTCCAACATTTCTTGGGTTATGAACCTAGTAGGTGAGAAATGATAACTTATTACAACATTAACTTTCATCTCTCTTATTGTGAGTGGATGTGAGCATATTTTCAAATTAGTATGTGTTATATGAATTTTCTTTTCTATGAACTTTATGTTCATATTCTTAGCTCTTTTTTAGAGATATTTTCATCTTTTTTCTCCAATTGTTTAAGCCTTCTGTATATTAAAAATATGGAGCTTTTATAAGACAAGTTGCAAATACTGAATTTGTCAAATTTTGTTTTACTTTCTTTTTTGTAACTGTGCAAAAGTTTTTATTGTTGTTATTGTATTCATCTATCATTTCTTTATGGTTTCTAGATTTTGAATAACAGCAAGAAAAGTTGTTCACAGTTCCAGATGACAAGGGAATTCCCCCAAATATTTTTCAATTATATTTGTAAATTTTATTTTGAAGTAATTATGGATCCACAGAAAATTGCAAAACTAATACAAGAGGTTCCTTCGTGTTAATTTTGTATGTGCCCTTCACCCAGTTTACCTTAACAGCAACATCTTATATAATTATAGTACAATAGCTAAATAAATTAAGACATCTTTCTCTAGCCATGGGGCTTGAATATTTTCTCCTATTTTCTTCTAAAGGAGGGTTTGGACATTTTTAATCTAAGTATGTGATCCATTTTGTGTTAATTTGTGCATAAGGCATAAGTTTAGGCTGAGGATTTTTTTTTGCCTATAGATATCCAATTGTTCCAGTACCATTTGTTGAAGGATATATATGTTTCTTCCACTGAATTGTTACTGCTCCTTTATCAAAAATCAGTTGGACATACTTCTGTAGGGCTATTTCTTGGATCTGTATTCTGTTTCATTCATCTATGTATCTATTAACTCTGCCAATATCATACCATCTTGATTACTGTAACTATATAGTAAATATTAAAATCAGGTAGGCTGATTTATCCCATGTTATTCTTTTTCACAAAGAATAGTGAGTGGGTTCCAGCTTTATCAGGTATTTAAACATGCTCCTACATTTTGTGATTAAAATAGTGAGGTATTGACAGATGTGCCTTTGGAATGTAATAGAAAATCTATTACATTGTACATGGAAATTTAGCATATGATACTGGAAAAATCTCAGATCAATAGAAAAGATGGACATTTAAATTAATGGTTTTGGTATAGCTAGAAAAAGATAAAACTGGATCACCCCCTGTAATGTGCACCAGATTTTCAACTAGAATCACAAAATATAAATGAATTCATACCACTACCAGAAGAAAACATGGGCAAACCCTTCTACAATCTTTGAATTGGAAATCTTTTAATTTATTACTCAAAATCCTTAGAAGCCACAAATAAAAAATAAAGATAGATAACACTGATTACATTAAAATACTTGGACAAAAAATACTGTATGTATCAAATTAGGAGAGAAAATTGTATACTGGGGAAAAAAAGGTTAGTACTCATGAGACAAACAAATTCTGGATTTTCCTAACATAAAGAGAGCTTTCAAAAATGGGAAAGAAAAAAGCCAACAGCTTAATAGAAAATAGAGGGTAAAGAAATAAACAGAAAGTTCACAGAAAAAAAATGAAAATGACTTGTAAACTTATGAAAAGATGTTCCAGCTTGTTTATACAGTAAGAGAAATGTAAGTTGAAATTGTAATTGAAATTGAGATGTTATTTCTCATTCATCAGAATGACAAGAAGCCCAGTTTGCCAATATACTGCACGATGAAGCTGTGTGGAGACAGGCACTCTTACACAATGCTGGTGGGAATGCAAAAGAGTACAGTCTTTTTGGAGAATTTGGCAATACCCAGGGAAATTACATATGCACATGTACCCTTGGACCTAGCAATTCCTCCTCCAGAATCGCACCTGAAGGTGCACATCACAGTGACTGCAAATTTCTCAGAATATCATTGTTGCTCATCATTGCTTTGAAATTTTCAGCTTTAAGACTCACCATCTGATTTTGTTATTGAATGTCTAAATTAAACTTGAAACATACTATCATATCACAAATCAGCTTTTTAAAAATATTTTGACACTCTTCCTTCACATTGACGTTTTTCAAAATAAATATCATTTTGGAGTGCTCCTATTGTACCTCTTAAGACCCCTTTTCCCAGCACAAAGATATGCACACACATTTTGAGAATATTTAGATTGCATAAATGAATATATTATCATGGGGAAAAAAAAAGCTTGGCTTGAGCTAAATGTCAAAGAAAGTACTGTAGACAGTGGGCTGAAGACCACAGATATAATTAAGTCATAGGGTGGTTGAGCAATGTTTACACAGTCTTTCTGAAGTAGAGAGCAAAGAAAATCCACCCTACTGTTACAGGGAAAGAGAGTGTGTTGGTCTGAATTATTGATCTTGGCTATTGAATAAAATTAATTTAATAATTATGTCTTACTTTGAGTGGTTCCCTGCAGGCATAAGCTTTAGGTTGGGGTATGAATATTGGCACTAGGAATGATTGTACTGCCAAATTTCTTACTGCACGGATGAGTGAAATATGCACAAATTGGATGGAGATTGGGCAAGTGAGGCCTCTGGGATGCAAAATTTGAGGAGCACTTGTTCACAGGACTATATAGGTGCAGGGCCTGCTCTGAGTGGCTGCCTCCTGGATTTTTTGCACTCTGACCACCTTCTTCACCTCACTCAGTTTGAGCCTTGAAACTGCTGCCCATGGAGACAAAGTGGTTGGTCAGTGCCTGAGCCTACTTGGTGATAAAGCTGGAATTGATACAGGTTCTCTAATGTACTTCTGGAAACATCTTTCTCTATTAGGCTTCCTCCACCCTTGCCACTGCTCCAAGGAAATGCTCTCAAGACAGTGGTCAGCTCCATCATCCTGGAGAATTGGTCATGGCATGATGACCAACAAGACGCCACCCACAGCAAGATAGTCACACTGTTCAAACTGGAAAACACTTACAAGATGAACCAGCAAGTAAACAAGGGAAATGTTTATCCTTCATAATGAAGAGCGATATACTTTAAGTGTTAATGAAATTGTTATGAATAGAGCCATTGTAAGCAGTGACTTTGTTAATTTACAAACCACCTTCCTCCTCAATGATTGCAACACACAGAAAAATCTTCCAAGGAATAAAGTAGTTTCACCTTGTAAGACAGCATTTGTTAAGGATTTGAAAGAAATAGTTCTTCATTTCTTCAAGAATACTTTAAAATTTAGGGTTTTCAATAAAACAAATAAGTAGACCCAGCAATCTTTATTTATTGCCAAGAAATGAAAACATGTTCATACAAAAAGCCTTGAACGTTTATAGAATCTTTTTCCCTAATCACAGAAAATCCTTGAAAAATCAAAATGCCCTTCAAGGGGTGAATGTACTAACAAATGATTGTGCATGAATACACTGGACTACTACATAGAAATAACAAGAAGCATACTACTGATTGTCACACAACTTCAGTTTATCTCAAATGCATTATGCTGAATGAATGAAGACTGACCCAGAAGACTACGTACTACATGATTCCATTATATGACACTGTAGAAAAGGGAAAATTATCAGGGGAGGAAATAAAGGAGTGATTGATTGACATGGCTGGATTTAGAGAAGGGGTTGACAAAAAAGAGAATTTTTTGAGTTAGTAGAACTGTTTTATATCTCGTTTGTCATGGTAGTTACTCAACTGTATGTATCTGTCAAAAATCACAGCATTATACATGAACAAGAATACATTTTACTGCAAAACACACTTTGACAAATTTTTCAGTATAATTGGTTTTTTTATTCCTACTTATTTCATTACATGCATCTAAAAAAAAGTATGCTGAGAAAGGATCCACAAGCTTTATCAGACTGTCAAAGGGGTCCGTTAGAGACAGAGAGAAAGAAAAGATTAAGAACTTCTAGAGTATGGGGTGTTATCTCTGGCTTCTGCCTTTGGTGGATCTGAGTTCTCATCCTGTCAACCCCAAGTGTCAACCAAAAGCTGTGTGTCAGGGATGCAGATAGGAGACAGTATCTGTGTGTGTGTGTGTGTGTGTGTGTGTGTGTGTGTGTGTGTGTGTACATGTGTGTGTGCTTGTGCGTGTGACAGAGAAAAGTCTCAATCCCTCTCATGCCATGTCCCTGGCTCAGCCCTATCTTAACTCCCAGGGGCTCTTGGAAGTCCATCTCCAGGTTGCCTTCCTCCTTATTCCTAGGAAGATATTTGTAACTAGAGTTTTATACTTTGTACTCCTCTTTTCAGCCAGTGACTTGTCCAGTAACCTTCAGGAACTTACTTGGTCTTGGATTTTATTAAGACAAAGCTTTCTGCAGTTTTCCATTTTTTATTTGTTGTTAGTGAAAGAATTGTTTGAAACACCCAGTCTTACATTGCATAACATGTTTTAATAGCGTTTGAGCTATCTGATATTTTGTTCTTAAGTTATCATATAACAGTTTATATGAACTGACTCTTTTTAAGAGCAAGGCTGCGTCATTCTTACTTTTAAGTGAATGAACACCAATGTTAAGGAATGCAACAACTTCTGTGACTGATTAAATCTCAGATTTGCTGATCTAGTTCTAGATACTCATCCAACTTCATTTGTATCTGATGTTTCAGTCCTGACTAAATACCATGACCCATGAGAATAAAAAGTACTTAATAAATCATGGATACAAAGTTAAGATCAGACTTTCATATTTTGCCTATTGTTTTTATATCGATCCTCAATTTTCTATATCTACAAGGTTCTCAATTACACTTCCAGTCCAATTATAAAAGAACTTAAGGTAATTTTATGCCTACAGGGCTTTTGTGAACTACAGACATATGTTTTTATGTTGTACAGTAAGGTTGGGAGTGAGAGAAGATCTTTTAGCCAAGTGTTTCTAGGACATTTAGCATCAGAACAATGAAGATTCAAGTGAAAAGGTAATTTTTTACATCTATGATGTTATGTTGAGACCACAATTTGGTAAAGAAAATCAGGAAAAGGAAACCAAGAAGTTATGAGCCAAGGTCTCAAGCCAGCCAAGAACGTTGAGGAGACAGATTTTCCAGTATAGTTTGAAGGATGTCTTTCTAAAAGCCACAGTTGTCGAAAGACAACATTGTCTCCACTGCAGGAGACACTGATATCTTTGCCACCAAAGTGCTCTGTCTCAAGTCACTTTCCAGACAGGTCTGAGCTGTGATTCAGCATCACATGGCATATTGGACTGGTGGCATCTAGGGACCTCTCCAACTCTGAGAATCTGTGAGTCTCTCATCCTGGGATGCTTGAGGTTTTGAATTGTCTTGCATGAAGTAACCTAATTAGATATTAGATTATATCATATTTTCTTTATCCCCCTTAAAGTGCAGAGAACTGAGTTAATCCTACTACTTAGATCTTGGTATTGTATTGCCTCTGGCCTATGTAAAACTCCCCTCTTATTTGTTTGTTAATTTAATCATTTATTTGTTCCCTCTTGTTTCCACATAGTCTGTTCCCATTTCCTCTCCCACACTGGGAAAAATTTGAATATATTTAATATACATCATCATTCTGTTTATATAAAAAATTGTATTCTTGCAAAATAGGAACTTGTTTTGCAAAATGTATACTGCTATTTTACATGCATGCATTTTCAACTTATACTAATGATATTGTGTAATATATCTCATTCTGTTTCTTTACTTATTAAGCACTCAGTGTCCACTATCCATCCATTTTGCTATATGTGATCCACTGCTTCCAACTATGGCATAGTCCTCCATGGTGTGAATTGCACCATGTTTGACCTGGCCACTTTCTAACTCCACAAATAAAATGAACACACCCTTATCTATGTCCTCTTAAGGACTGGTAAGACTTTGGCATGTGTATTAGTCAAGGTTGTCCTGAATAACAGAACCAATGGGGTATATGTGTGTGTGTGTGTGTGTGTGTGTATGTGAGTGTGTAAGAACTTTATTATAAGGAATTGACTTACGTGATTATGGAGGCTGGTAAGTCCTAAGATCTACTGGTGAACCACAAACTGAAAAGCCAGGACAGCAGATGGTATAGTTCAATCCATCCAAAAATACCCTTGTAAACACACCCAGAACAATGCTTGACCAAATATCTAGGCATCCCGTAGCCCAGTCAAGTTGACACATCAAATCAATAATCATGGCATGTAAAACCAGGAGCACAAAGCTGATTCATGAAACATGTACAAGTTAATTTGCTGAGGTACTATCAGGTTACTCTCCTGGTTGACAGACCAAATCTACTTCACCTCACAGTGAATCAGGACTTTTACTCCCAGGGTTCTTAATCCCTGCTAACACTGGACACCATCCTTTCTGATATTTGCCAGACTGCAAGGTTTAAAGAGATATCTCATTGTTGTCTTAATTTGCATATTTCATATTAATACTGAGTTTGAGCAGCTTATCATATGCATGCTGTCTGGTTTTCTCTTTTCTAATTGTTATTTTTAATATGTTTAAATCTCTAATGTCTCTGAATTATCACCCCATTTTGTTGTTATTTATTTGTATTTTCTAATTTTTCTTGTTCAGTCTTGCCTGAGGTTTATCTTGTTAATATTTTCAAAGAACAAATGTGGGGCTTTTTAAATCTTCTCTATTGTGTTTGTTTTATGTGCAAATTTCTTTCTTCCAATATTCCTCCTTTTTTAACTCCCTGAGAAGAGCGATGATGGTTTATTCTACACAGGATCCCCCCAAAAACAGGGCAAAGGAGCCTGGCACACAGTAGATGCACAATATAAAATAATCAAATGACCAAATTAATGAGAAAATGTATCATCTTTGAGGTATAGTGATTCATTCTGTTTTTAAAATTAGTTTTCTTATTTCAGAGAAATAAGGTTAGAATGATGTAAGTAAAGCCAAAGTAGAAAAATAGAACAAACAGCTTATTTTTGACTTGCCTCTCTATCAAGGTTTGATTATATTCATTGAATATAAACATGCTTAGGAATATGGGGAGTGAGGACGGCGATTCTTGTTCCCAAAACAATATCAGAGGGCCAGCATACAGAATGCTTTTGAGACTACTTTTTTATAGCACTTTTAGGTTCACAGGAAAACTGAGGGGAAGGCATAGAGATCTCTTACACACATATGCGTAGCATCTCCTATCATCAGCAACCACCACTAGAGTGGTACATTTGCTACAATTATTATTTTTTTATTAATTGGATTGTAGTTGATGTACAATATTATATTGATGTCATATGTACAACATAGTGGCTTGATAATTATGTAGATTTCTAAATGCTCACCACAGGAAGTTTAGTTACCCCCTGTACCATACCAAGACATTAGAATAATGCTGGTTAAATTCTCTATGGTGTACTTCCATTCCTATGACTAATTTTCTTACAATTTGAAATTTGTACCTCTTTATCCCTTTCACCTATTTCATTCATCCTCTCACGCCCCATCCCTATGGCAACCAAGAGTTCGTTTTCAGTGTTTATGGATTTATTTCTTGTTTGCTTGCTTTGTTTTTTAGATTCAACATGTAAGTGAAATCACATGTTACTTGTCTTTCTCTAGCTGACTTATTTCACTTAGCATGATACCCTCTGGGTTCATCCATGTTGTTGCAAATGGCAAGATTAGTTATGGCTGAGCATTTTCCATTGTGTATATGTACCACATCTTCCTTATCCATTCATCTATAAAGGGGCACTTGGGTTGATTCCATATCTTGGCTATTGTAAATAATGCTGCAATGAACATAGGTGTGCATATATATCTTTTCAAATTAGTAATTTTGCTTTCTTCGGGTAAATTCCCAGAAGTGGAATTGCTGGGTTGCATGGTATTTCTATTTTTAGTTTTATGAGGAACCTCCATATTGTTTTCCACAGTGGCCAAACCAATTTACATTTCCAACAATGTAGGAGGGTTCCCTTTTCTCCACATCCTTCCACTTGCTACAACTGTTAAGCCTCCATGGACACATAATTTATCACCCACAGGTCATAGTTTACATTACACTTCACTCATGGTGAAGTGTATTTTATGGGTTTAGACAAAAGGATAATGATATTTATAACTCATTATGGTATCATACAGAAATGTCACACTGTCCTAAACATCTTCTGTGCTCTGTGTATTCATCTCTCCTTTTCTCCTCAACTCCTGGCAATCACTGATCTTTCCAATGTTTCCATTGTTTTGCCTTTTCCATAATAGATGGAATCAGACAGTATGTGGTTTTTTCAAATTGCACTTAGCAATGTGAATTTAAGGTTCCTCCATTCTTTTCCTGCTTAACAACACATGTCTTTTTAGCACCACATAATATTTCATTTTCTGTACCACAGCTTATTTATCCATTCACCTACTAAAGGCCACCTTGGTTGCTTCTAAGTTTTGCAATGATAAATAATGCTGCTATATGTCTGTGTGAAGGTTTTTATGTGGACAAAAATTTTCAAGTCCTTAGAGTAAATACCAAGAACACAATTATTGAACCATATGGTAAGACTGTGTTTAGTTTGTAAGAAACTACCAAGCTGTCTTTCAAAGTGGCTGTACCATTTTGCATTCCCACCAGTAATGAATGAGGTTTTTGTTGCTCCCCCTCCTCACCAGCATTTGATGTCATCAGTGTTTTGGATTTTTGACCATTCTAATAGGTATGTAGTGATATCTCATTGTTGTTTTAACTTGCTTTTCCCTGATGACATACGAAGTGCAGCATCTCTTTAAATGATTATTTGTCTGTATATCTCTTTGGTGTCTTTTGAGCTCTTGGGCCATTTTTTAATTGAGTTGTTTATTTTCTAATTGTTGAGTTTTAAGAGTTTTTTGTCAATTTTGTATAACAATCCTTTTTCAGATGTGTCTTCTGAAAACATTTTCTCCTAATCTGTGACTTGTCTTCTCATTGTCTTGCCATTGTTTTTAGCAGAGCAGAGATTTAATTTTAATGAAATCTAGTTTATCAGTTATTTTTTCCCTGGATTGTGCCTTTGGTGTTGTATATGAAAGTCATTGCCACATCCCAGGTCATCTAGATTTCTCTCCTCTTATCCTCTAGGAATTATATAGTTTGGGATTTTACATTCATATCTGTGACCCATTTTGAGTTGGTTTTTGTGAAGCATGTAAAGTCTGTCTAGATTCACTTTTCACATGTGGATGCCCAGTTGTTTCAGCACCTGATTTGTTGAAAGGACTCTTTGCTCCACTGTATTGCCATCACTCCGTTGTCAAAGATCAGTTGACTGTATTAATGTGGGGCTATTTCTGAGCTCCATATTCTTTCTTGATGATATATTTGAATATTCATTTGCCAATGCCACACTGTCTTGGTTTCTATAACTTTATAGTAAGTCTTTAAGTCAGGCAGTGTCAGTCCTCCAACTTCGCTCTTTTCTTCCAGTTTTGTGTTGGATACTCTGGGTCATTTGCCTCTCCATGTAAGTGTTAGAATCAGTTTATCAATATCCACAAATAACTTGCTTGGATTATGATTGGGATTGCATTGAATCTATAGATCCAGCTGAGAAGGATTGATGTCTTGACAATACTGAGTCTTCCTATCACACACATGGAATATCTCTCTGCTTATTTAGTTCTTCTTTGACCTCATTCACCAGCGTTTTGTGGTTTTCTTCATATAGTTTTTATATGTTTTTTCTTAGGCTTATACCTGATTATTTTACTTTTGGGAGTGCTAATGTAGATGTCATTGTGTTTTTTAATCCAAATTTCACTTGGTTATTGTCGTCAATCACTCACAGGAATGTGAATGACTTTTGTATACTAATCTTGCATCCTACAACCATGCTATAACCATTTATTAGTGCCAGGTATTTTTTGTCAGTTCTTTCAGATTTTATACATAGATAATCATGTCATCCATGAAAAAGTTTTATTTATCCCTTCTCAGTTTGTATGTCTTTTATTTCCATTTGTTTCTTACTCATTAGCCAGAACTTGCAGTACAATGTTGAAAAGGAGTGGAGAGAGAAGACATACTTGTCTTGTATCTGAACTTAGTGGAAAACTTCAAGTTTTTCACTATTAATGATGATGTTCATACAAAGCTTTTTAGGCAGAGTTATGAAAAAAATACTCTGATTACTGGAAATATAATCATGAGTAATACTGAGAAGACTTCTATAGAGCTTACCTATGAAAGGTGTATCAGATATAATTTTGCATAGCACAGATCATTAGGATTATAAACCCAGACTATCAGAATTACAGAGAAATAGTGTAAAATTGAAATATCAAGTACTAAAGTAAGTTACCTATGCACTAATACTGTATAGGGAAGTGGATATTAAACATTAGCCAACAGATTTGACCATAGACCCTCCTATTAAGAGGAAAATGGAGCAAGAGCGATGATTTCTGTCAACCATAATTTTTTTAATTAGGAAAGAAATAACTTTCTCAAGAGTGCTAAGTTACAAAGTAATTTTATTTCTAGCAAAATCGCACAAAGGAGAGTCAACACACCAAAGAATATTAAAGTTGATAATAAGCACAAATAAAAAGTTCTGATTCTTTGTGTCAGTACACTTCAACAAACATCTGAATCAACTAATAAAGTTTTTCCAAAGAAACAAGAATATTCAGTTTGTTTGTTCATTGGGATGGCATAATAAATATATTTCTCACAGTTCTTGAGGCTGAGAAGTCCCACATCAAGGTACTAAGAGATTTAGTTTCTGGTGAGACCCTTCTTCCTGGTTTATGGCCATACCTTCTAGCTATGTTCTCACAAGAAAGAAGAGGCAAGACACCTCTCTAAGGTTCCTTTTATAAGGAAACTAATCCCACTTAGAAGAATTCTGTTATAATGATGTAATCAACTCCCATGATGTTTAATTTTATGTGTCAACTTGACTGGTCTAAGGGATGCTCATCTTTTTGGAAAAACATGTCTGAGTGTGTCTGTGAGGGTATTTCTGGAAAAAACTAGCAGTTGAATCAGTAGACTGAGTAAAGACCTTCCCTTACTAATGCGGGTGGATATCATCTAAGCCATGAGGGCCTGGAGAGAACAAACAAGCAGAGGGAGGGCACATCCTCTTTCTCTTGCACTGGGACATCCATCTTCTCCTGCTTTCAGACATCAGAGCTTCTGGTTCTCAGGCCTTTGGACCCCAGGACTTACACGAGTACATCTTCCTCACTCGTCTCACCCTCTTCTCAGGCTTTTGGCTTTGAACTGGGAGTTACCCAGTGGTTCCTCAGGGTCTCAGTCCTTTAGACTCAGCTTGAATCATATCACCTGCTTTCCTGGTTCCCCAGATTGCAGACAGCACAGTGTGACACATCTCAGCCCCCATCCCATAATTGTATGAGTCGATTCTCATGATAAATCTCCTCTTATTTTTCTCTTTCTCGCTTCTGAAAACCCTCCTATTGTTTTCAACAGTCAAGAGATTACCCATGATACTAAAAACTATTTTTTTCTGGCCACTTTATATGAGATTTGAAATAAAATAGTTTAACAAATTTAAAGAGCAAGCTTCGCTTTAAAAAAATTCACTCATCAGAAATTGCTATTTTCCCAAGTGAAGTCTATATTCTATACAATCTTTAAAGCAATGGCTTTTTCTTAAAAGTAGTTGGAAGGAATAACTAGCTCCATGCTTATATCATCCAAGTTTGAATTACTTCAGCAAAAGAAGGTGATTTATTTTGTGATTCATCAAATTCAAAGCAATCAGAATATCAACTGTTAAATTGCTGAAGCTTTGCCTTTTCTAGGCATCTGAGCTCTCTTATATACACATTCAAACTTCAGAAGGAGATGTATTTGTTCTAGGAACCAATAAATACTCATTCCCCTAATTGAAATGTTAATTTTTAAAAATCATGATAATTTTTTCATTTAAAACTTTAAAAAATCTTAAATAAAAATCTAACTTTATAGCTAAAGGAATTAGAAAAAGAAGACCAAACAAAAACATTGGGGATTAAATTTAGGAAACTTTTTACAATTTGAACCCAATTGCTGCAGCTATTAACCAACACTATTCAAAGAAACTCATCCCGATTTACCTAAACAGTGCCTAAAACTTAGCATTTTCTTTCTAAATTAATAGGATGGCACATTCCATTAAGTTGGAATTTAAAGAGAAAATGGACAGATGATTCAGTAAAAGATTAAGAACAACAAAGCATTGTCCCTATATGGTGGTAGTATAAGAAGGCATATACTCCTAGGGAAGACATTTTTTTCAAAGTGTCAGCCAGGGTAAATGTCCATCTTAGACCTCATAAGCTGAATATAAAACTGCTAATACCTTGCTTCATTCCTGGTTCATTACCTGACAGTCATTGGAAGAGAAAGGGTATTGACTTTTCTCCCTCCCAACACAAACATGCAGATACACAGACACATAACACCTACCCTGATCAATGAAAAAGTGGTTGGGGCCATACTGAGGGGTCACCCCTGAGATTTGCAGAAACTAAATAATTAACTTCAGGAAGTAAAATGTTTGCATGTCTGGGATCAGCTTCCCATTCCTACTCCTCACCATCAGCGAAAAACAGTTTCTGATTGACTTGTTTGGGCTGTGTTCTTTAAATCAGTAGGGTCATGACACATGTGAGTGTGAGAGAACAGAGTGTTCTGGTAGCCCAGACAACATGCTGAACACTGGCTATGGCCTGACCCATGATTGATACTTGCAAGGTTAGTGCTTAGAAACACGTATCCATTTTGTTATCAATAGTGATAGATCTCTTTCAGGTGATGTGTATTTAGATCTGTGACTTGTGGTTTTGTCACATTCAAAAAGAGAAAATGCAAACTCACCTGTCATGGCCAGGTGGGAATAGGTCAAGCAGCTGGAGTAAGACCTAGTCTCATAACAATAGAGCAGGAACCAAACCACATGACCTGTCATTTTGAATAGAGGCAACTGTGGATACTCCCAAAGGGGAGAATTGCTAAATATTCCTTATCTTAGAAGAGTAATGCAAAATCAAGAAAGGAAGCTACTCAAACAACAATATTGACTTGAACTGTCTATTTAAAAAAATGAAAATATGGTGCACTCCAGCATATTTGCACAGTTACTGAACAGTGAAAAAAGTGGATGTAAATGGATTCAACCACATGGTTGCATGGTCTGTGCTGCATATAAAGCTTCTGCTCTGATGCCCAAGAAAGTTTCAAGCTCTTCTAAGTAAATCACAAGTCAGCCTACTCATCTATAAGCAGAGAGTGAGCAGGAATGCCCAGGTCTGTGCTACGTCATAGCCCCTGGTCCCACACTATTAGAATAAAGATCATATATGTAAGTGAAACCTTATAGGAAACCAAACAAATGAACAGGCAACACAGAAATAGATTCATAAACACAGAACAGATGGTTGGTTACCATGGGTTGGGGGGTTGGGTACAGGCGAAACAGGTGAAGGGAATAAAGAAGTACAAACTTCAAATTATAAAATAATTTGGTCACAGTGATGGAAGTATAGGGAATAGAGATTTAATATTGTAGAATCTTTGTAGGGTGACAGATGGTAACTACACTTATCATGGTGGGCATTTAATAACGTTTAGAATGGGCGAACCATTACATTGTGCATCCGAAACCAATAGAATATTGTATATACACTGTATTTCAATTTAAAAAGTTTAATGAAAAAACAAAGATGACAATACAATAAATTCAAAATATTGTACTCTACAGTTTAACCTGGCACTCCTACTGGATGACCCTTAGTCTTTGCTGACCCGTATTCAAAAATAGACTTCTTAGGGATGTATATTGCCTCAGGCAGAGGGAGGCTCCACTGGGATGTTGGTGCCACATCATTTGATCTCTTCTTCAATCACAGTGGGCAGACAAACTAGAGATTCAGTGAGATTTTCCCCCTTAACATGTAAACATGGACAATATGTTTGAGAGTTGTATTTTGCCTGTTGATACTTTTTTCAGTATCAAATACTAAAAATGTTAGTACAGCTTACTTTGGTCCAAGTTTGTAGATGTTGCTAGGAATTCTGAGAAAGAAATATTCCCATAACAGTATTTCTAAGCTAGTGACCCAGGGGAACCCAAAGGTAAGATACATCTGATCTGAGTGTTATACTATGATGCAGAGTCCTTAAAAACAAAGAAATTTACTAAAAAATTGAGTTCCAGGACTAGGAATCCCAGTAAGAGAAACACTGATTAATAAAAATATTGAGCAGGGGAATTCTCCACATGGAAAGACAGAATACCAGAAATATTGATTATAATAATAATGCAGATCAGAGATCTCAGTATCATAAATACTGAAAGAACACAGAGTCTCAGTGCTGGAAGTGTTCTTGAAAAGTCTTTCCCACCTACAAGGACTTGTGCACAGGTTAAAATCTATAAAGCACGTGTGAGTCCTCCTCAATAATATGAAATATCCTGTATGCTATTATCATGGAAACCGAAGAGGCTTGCTTCTCCTTAACCTTTCACTAAATCCTCTTCTTTATCACCTCTCTCATGGAGATATTGACCACCTGGCTTTCTACACCAAAGCCTCTTTTAGCAGATGGCTTACAATGTTGTCCAGAAACAGCTTAAAAGCTGACACCCCCAGATCCCCATCATTGATGTGTCAATCTTTCTAAGAGGCTCTCTGGTTCCCATGGTGAATAAAAAGAGTTACGAAGATGAACATTCTTTAAAAAATAATCATTTCAATTAATTTCCCCTTTCGAGAGAATCCATGACACAAGCTGTGGAGAGAGACTGGGTGAGCAGTTTGAGTCTTACTGAAAGGCTGGGCCCTGTGCCTCCTGAGGCACCCAGGGATCCTCAGCCAGTAGATGCAGCACCAGAATGAAAAAACAGGCACAGTCTAGACCTTTAAGCGCTGGAAACTTTGTGCTACTTGAGAATTCTGCTCATTTTGCTTGTTTATTTCATTTTGTGGCTAAACCTTGAGCAGTGTCTTAGGTTTTTTTGTACCTTGGGCAAGTGTCTGGTAATCTGTTTTAATCCATGAAATGCACATAATATTTCAGCATGGGCAAATAGAACACAGTGTTTGGAGCAGACAAGGCAAGCGTTACTACAGCCAACACTTTGACCTTCGAGAAATTCACCATTCAGAGCCTCAGATCTTTTATCTTCTAAGTGATGATATGTATACCTTCATCATAGGTTATTGTTATTATTATCAGATGAGATGATAAAAGAATATGTGGCCCAGACCATGGTATAGCATAAGTGAAGGTTGTATTTCTGCCTTTAAAGACCCCCAGCTGCCTCTACAGATCTTGCCTGGCCTCAGATGCTGAGAAATCTTCTCTGGGTGTTGTCTGTCACTTTCCTGCTTCAAGTTCTTCATTATTCGTGGTGTGAATATGCTCCTAGTGGGCCATAAACCTTGGAGACTGTGAGCTCCTAGAATGGGTTTAGGAGCCACAAAGACTAGAATTTAAACCCTGGAGCTGTCAGTACTAGTTATGTATATATGTATATATGTATATGGGAGTTATGTATATAGCAATATTATATCCATGTTCAGGTTTTTGAGTGAAATACATTTTAACTATTTTATATAAATGCCTAGGAGCATGATTGCCGCATAGTATGGTAAGCATATGTTTAGCTTTAAAAGAAACTGCCAACTGTCTTCCAACGTGGTTGTACCATTTTGTATTCCTACCAGCATGAATGAGGGTTCCTGTTGCTTCATATCCTCACCAGCATTTGCTATTGTCAGTTTTCGAGTTTTATTTTTATTTTGTATTATTTTGGCCATTCTAACAAGTGGTATCTCATTGTGGTTTTAATTTGAAGTTTCCTAATGACATATCTATGATATTGAACATTTTTTCAAATGCTTATTTACCATTTATAACTCTTCTTTGGTGAGATGTAAGTTCAAATCTTTTGCCCATTTTATTTAATTAATTAATTTATTTATTTATTTATTTTTTGAGAGGGCATCTCTCATATTTATTGATCAAATGGTTGCTAACAACAATAAAATTCTGTATAGGGGACTCAATGCACAATCATTAATCAACCCCAAGCCTAATTCTCAACAGTCTCCAATCTTCTGAAGCATAACGAACAAGTTCTTACATGGTGAACAGATTCTTACGTAGTGTATAAGTTCTTACATGGTGAACAGTACAAGGGCAGTCATCATAGAAACTTTCGGTTTTGATCACGCATTATGAACTATAAACAATCAGGTCAAATATGAATATTCGTTTGATTTTTATATTTGATTTATATGTGAATCCCACATTTCTCCCTTATTATTATTATTATTATTATTTTTAATAAAATGCTGAAGTGGTAGGTAGGTAGGTAGATAGATGCAAGATAAAGGTAGAAAACATAGTTTAGTGCTGTAAGAGGATCTTTTGCCCATTTTAAAATTGGACTCTTCAGAGAGGTTAAGTCACTTACTGCTTAACTGAGCCAGGGTTAAAACTCAAGTCTATATGACTCCCAAACCCATGCTAGCTGCATGGTGTGAGGCCCAATCGAAGCACCTTCACATTTATATATGTCAATTATATATGTATATATGATATGTGTGTGTGTATATATAGTACACATGTATACATACTGCTATCCTTTATCCATACATATCACACACAGTCTACGTGTCATATATGTATGCTTCTTTATAGTATCTCCGTACTGAAATGTAAGTTCCAGGAGGGGAAGGGTCTTGCCTTGGTAACTACTACACCCCCATCACCTAGACGACTGCCTGGCCCTTTCTGCAAGATGTTCTTTGTAGTTCCTCTGGTAGTTTTCTGTCTTTTCTACAAATATTGTTGAGTAAATGAATGAATACCTGGATGTATAAATTAAAACAAAACTCTGCAAATTATGGTGGCATAGGTGCTGCTTGTGCTTCAAAAAAAATAGAAGTACTATTTGGCCTTTAACAGTGTAATGTTGACATTTCTGTCTTCCCAGTGGTATTAAAATTTACCTTATTGACCATCAGTTAAAATTGACCAATTTACCTACATTTCCAAGTAGAATATGCAGGCAAGTGGCATTCATTCATGAAGAAGTTTGACTTTTCAGGGGACAGGAAGAAGGGACAGAAGGCATTTTTAAAATGCAAAATAATCACCAACCCCTTCCAAATACCAGCTTAAAAAATTCTGCCAAATTGGTTGCTATTTTAGAATATATTGATGGATCTCCAATGACTATAGTTAAGTTCTTTCCTCTCTCAGAAGAAACAAGTGATCAATGATATTTTCTGAAGTTTCTTACAATTCTGTAACAAAATGCATCTCTCAAATGCTGTCATTTGTGAAGACTTTAAGAGAGGACTTAATGAGGGTTTGGAGACATGCAGACTCAGTAATCATCATTTAGCTGACAAAAAAGTTGTTAACATTTCTAAAACGGGCGTTAAGGTTAATTGATATTTGGCAAAATGAAAGCCCTATTTAGGATATTTTTCTTGCCACAAATTAGACATTTACTTCTTGAACCTCATATCAGCATAACTCTGCTCATTACACCCTCTGTTCAAATGACTGTTAGCAGTGCTCACTTAAATGGTCTCATGATTTAGGGTAAATTTTTAGTACAAAATAATACATACTCGTAATACAAAATTTCTAAAACAGAAAATTTAGAGGTAAAGGGGGAAATATAACTCCATATACCAAGGCTATCATGTGCAAACATTTTGAAGCATTGTTTTATATTGTACTTATGCTTATTCTAAGCATATTTTGTATTTTACTGTTTGCATAATTTTGCATCTTTTTTTTTTAATCAAGGGATGGTCATCATCCTTATACATTATAATGGTTACATCATGCATCAGAAGAAAATTATAATTTATGACAATTTCCTTATGGCTAAAATTTAGAATTAGCTTTCATTTGTACTTTTATTAATGCTTCATTGAACATTTTTGCAACTATTTGTTTCCAAATTCAATATAATGTTACTATTATATAACCCCACCAGTAAAATATTTAGATCAAAGATTCCAGCAAATTTTAAACTCCTTTCTCAAATTTATAATTTTTTTCCCAAGAGATTGGATCCTATGCCTTTACCTCCTATACTAGTACGCACTGAGACAAGTGGTCACACGTCCCCAGGCGCAGCGAGAGCCTGAGGTAGAAGACTGTTTCAGCCAGAAGCGTTCATCCTTCCCATGAGGTCTGGCTGCACTTTCTCTTCTTACAATCAACCTCCTGTTTCCTTAAGCCTCTCCGGGTGTGTTTCTGCTCCTTGCAACAGAAAATCCCTGACAAAGCATACGTCAGTGCCAAAAAGGGCAGCATTTTGTATATAACTGTTTCCAATTTCACAAAAGCTTCCAGAGAAGCCACATGTAATGGATATAGAATTACTGCTTCAGGGCTCACATCAACTTAAAAGCCACTTATGCAGTCTTTGTGTGTGTGTGTGTGTACATATATGTGTGTGTATGTCATACATGCATGTGTATGCATGTAGATATACGTATATGCATGTGTGTGTGTATATACACACAGCCATGAT
This sequence comes from Manis javanica, assembly GCF_040802235.1. Lineage (NCBI taxonomy): Eukaryota > Metazoa > Chordata > Mammalia > Pholidota > Manidae > Manis > Manis javanica. Next base: position 70,963,674 of record NC_133162.1, read on the forward strand.
TAATTTTCTGATGGAAAGACTCATCAAAGATTTGAAGGCCAATGTTGGTTTCCTGCAGGCATAACTTGATACTATCATCTATGTCCCAAAACCCAAAGGAGAAGAATATGGGGAGCAAATTTATAACTTCATCTCTAGAAATATTGTAAAAGAATGAATAGGATGTTTGTAGCTAATCTATAATTTCACTAGAGAAATTTAAAGCTAGCCTCCCAGAAAGGGTAAGGGAGGGTGATGTCATAACATTAAGATAATAAAGCATATCATAAACCATTAACATGCTATGCAGTAGTATTTCTGCCTCTGAATGAGCAGAGGAGTGCTCACAGGGAAATAGGAACTTACCAGTTGTGACTCTTCAGTGTTCCTTGTCTGTCATGGTATGTGTGCGTCCTCTGCGTATCACAGGCACAGGATCCACGGTGGAGATCAACATATTTCTAACTATAAGACAGGTTGAGGCAAGGTTACCTGCTTGCCTACATCCTTCTGTTAGCAAGCGATAGAGCTCGGAAGTGAGCCTGCAGCCATTCGGACCCCACCAATCACCGTCTTTCCCCACCTCTAGCTGACTTATACATGTTTCTATTTCCACTAAATCTGGAAATATAAAATGCTTTTAGAGTCTTCTCTGACTTATCCTTAGGCCAAACATATTTTGTAGGGCTTATTTTTCTGTGATCAAGGATTGAAACTTATTCTCGCTCAGCTTGTCATTATTCCCCCAACTCACAATCTCCAAGGTGTCCCAGCTTTTGGAATTGTAGAATTTTTGAACTTAGGTATATAATCACAAAAATAAAAGGCTGAAGTGACAAGACTCTTAAAATATGAGTTTTCTGAGCCATGTCCACCTTACAACTTCATGGTGAAAGAAAGAGAAGTAGGAAGAAAGAAGGAAGAGCCTTCCAGATGTTTCCATGTTCAGGCCTCCCCTCCCCACCCCACCTCCACATGACTGGACAAAAGGAGTCTTCCCCTGCTCTCCCAGATTCTGTTGAATGTTTTTAAAGTAGCACTGCTTAGACTTATTCATTCTTCTACCTTTGAGTTCAAGGAAATTTCACATCACTGATTTTTCTTCCTATGAAACTTTTACTTTCAGACCCAAGCAAATGGATGTTCATCTTCAATTCCTAACATAACCTCCCAGGCACACTCATTCTGTGCCGATGTGCTCTACAAGACATACAGCTCCACTGTGGGCAAGATGGGATCTAGTTACTGAAATGAAATGTAAAACCCAAGAAGGAAAAATCACTGCAGTGCCCTCTCACCCAATTTCCAGAGTGTCGGGCTGGAATTTAGCCTCCAAAGTATTCTCCTAGGCTTTGCCTCCCTCTGGGGCAGGTCTTAGATGACAGCAGAGTTTAGAGATAGCAGAGTTAATTTTCTGTCAGTAATAACATTCTGCTTTATTGTGTTTATGTATTAATTCATTCACTCATTGAACAAACATTTATCGAGGAGTGACCTTTATGTACTGGGCACTGTGCAAGTCACTTAAGGGAAAAGATATGGAATTTGTAACATGCAGAGTCTGTTTGTTGTAGGACGAAGGAAAGCAGTCATAGAGCAGTGAGAGAGGGCTTCCGGTGGAAACTCTGGGTGCCTAGATGGGCCCCCTCATTCCACCCAAAAGGTATCAGAAGAGATGTAGCCACAGAGGGTACTTCCGATCTAGCACTTGTAGAATAAGTGGAGAAGGCATGTATAAAACAAATGTCGTCTACGACGACAGGGGAGATGGGAATGCATGGGTCTTGTAGTGTCAGGGCCTGGTGCCAGAGGCCACAGGAGGCAGTGGGAGCCTCGGGGGGCACACGATGATCCTGGGGACTGACCGTGCCCAGTGAGGCAGGAGGCCAGGGCCGCATCCCGCAGACCTCCCAAGCAGCAGTAAGAGCTTTCACTACCCTGCTACTAACTAGCAGGTGGGACAGTGGGACACAGCTGCCTCACTGTGGCTGTCCAGGGCTCATTATGGGAGGGAGATACTCAATTCCACATCCTGGAAGCTCCGGGAGGGGCCTCTAACTTCCTGATTTGAAGGAGAGAATAAGAGTTAGGAGGAAAGAAAATCCCTGCTTTCCTACTTATTAACTGTGAGACCAGAACAAATAAATTATCTCTTGTACTCGGTTTATATATTTGCATATTGAGGGTGAACTGGGCTTCCTGGGTGGGTAAATATCTTAGTGTATAAAATGTCTTGCATTTCAGTCCACTGCCTTTGTGTTGATACCGAGATTCCCTCATTGCTGCCCCTTACCCAGGCATTCCACCTTTACCACTCTGTCGATTCTGAGCTTTGGAGTTTCAAAAGCCTAATCTCTAGCAATAGGTTAAAGCTTTGGGGGTCAGTCTGAGGGGAAGGCAAGCATGAGACTCTGGTGTATGTGGCTGAGAGATCTGTGTCCTATTCTATTCAATTCTGTTCTATTCCCTGGCTTTGGAGCATGATGGCAGGCATCCCAGATGGTTTGGGGGAAGTCAAGCATAGAGGGAGTTGGGCCCCTGATTCATTTCCTAAGGCTGCTGTAATAAAAATAAATAAACAAGTTGGTGGTTTAAAATAACACACACCTATGTTCTCAAAATTCATAGCAGGTCAAAATAAAAGGAACCACCCTACCTCCAAAGTCTCTAGGGGATAACCAGTTCTCTTGCCTTTGAAAGATTCTGGAGACTGTCCACACTCCGTGGCTGGTGACTCCTTCATTCTTTAAGGCCCCTAGTGTAAGCGTGGTGTCTTCAAATCTCACTCTCTCTGCCAAGGCCATGATGTTGCTTTCTCCCTCTGTCTCAGCTATCAAATGTCCTTCTACTTCCCATAAATACACTGTGATCACAGTTAGGGCCCAAGTGGATAATCCCAGGTAAACTTCCCCATCTCAAGATCCTTAAATTTGTCAACATCTACAAAGGCCATTTTGGAATTTAAAGCAACATCCTCACTCACGAGTCCGGAGATTAGAACCTGGCCATCTTCGAAGGCCATCTTTCAGTCCACCAGGGTTCCTTTAATGAGGAAAGCCCCCGGAAGCCCAGGAGCAGAGCTGGGACTAGGCGAGGTACTCTGGGCACGTGACTGAGGGAGGCCCTCCTTCTCGGTGTCACCTGCCCGAGGGATTAGCTCCTGAAAATGAGCACGTCCTTCAGCTGTGTGACTTGTGCACTAGTCACTTCACCCTCGTCCGGGTCCTGTCATGGAATACCACAGTACTTCAGCATGGCAAAGCAGAGTTGGAGCAGAAATGGGTGGGAATATGTCTGCCTAGCAGGTCTGAAACAGTTCAATAAGTCCCTGCTGGTTCCGGGAGCTGGGATGCATTTACCAGAAAATGTGTGTGTTTGTGTGTGTGTTGTGTGGTGTGTAGCAGGGTGTAGAGTAACAGACAGGGAAGATAAAGTGCAGCAGAATGATTTCCCATGCTCACAAGAACAGCAATCCACTCTAGGAAAACCTGCCAGTACTGCAGGTTGCACCAGACGGAGCCAACTTGGAGATGCCCTGCCTCTATCTGGGAATAGGATCACAGGCCAGATGGGGAACAAGGTTGGCCCAGAGCTTGCCAGCATGGACGCCATCAAGGACCCGACGAAAATCCCTGGAAGGCTCATACAATAAGGAAAAAAGGTGGCGGAAACAGATTGGCAGTGATTGGACCTCCTGGGGAATGAGGCCTTGAAGAGGAAGTGAAATGCAGACATTACCCATCTTGTACATCCATTCGCAGTGTCTTGTCTGTGGGGCCCATTGAGCAATGAATGATGCTCCTTTACTCCTGAGTTTCCCACTGGGAGCAGAAGGTTGTTTGTGCACCATTTGTTCTAGAACCTGCCTCCAGGAAACTCGGTGAAGAAGAGCACCTTCCCCAGTCCCAGGCATGCCTGTCTTCTGCCTTATCCCCTCTCTCCCTCACATGCTCCCAGCTGAGAGGACAGTGATTCATCTAATTATACAGCAGCAGGAGAAACACACACACACATTTTTTTCCCAATAACAGCTAGGACTTTCTATTTATTTGTCTGCTATTTATAACTCACTCAGACAAGGAGGTCTTATCTCCTCCTCCTTCCACCACTCCCCCAAATGAAATTTCTCCAGGGCAGATCCAGTTTTATCGAGAGTGGTTGGACAGAGGAGCACAGTATATATATAATCCATATTGAAAGAGATAAGACTTTCTCCTTGTACTTGATATAAAAATAGCCAACAAGCAAAATAAACATGGATAGGGAAAAATTAATTTACTTCCCTGCCCTAATTAGTAGATGCAGGATAAATGTATCTGCTTAGCTCCCTAATTATAATAATACTTAGCATTTACATGAAACTCTTCATCATCAAAAATACCACCCTCTCCTGACACTAAATAATTCCTCTCTGGCCTCTTACCTGAGCAGGAGAAGTGCTGTGAGGACAGAGGGATCTGAAGATCAGGGTGAGACCCCCATTTATGAAATCAGAAGCTGTTTCACGTGTCCCAGTCCCCTGGCCTGGGGACAGTCTGTCCACCTCGGCCAGCCCAGGGCCTGCCAACTACAGCAAGAAGTCCACCACCAACTCCCAGAGCCTAGGGACTCCTGCCCACCTGGCCATGTGGTTAAAACTCCTTAGCCCGGGGAATGAGGCCCAGGGCACCCCCAAGAGGAGGACCCCCAGGTGCCACGCTGGGGAAGGTGCAGTCCCTGAGGCACTCCCCTGGGTGCCTTCCATATGTTAACAAGCTTTCTCCCTGCTTCTTGGACTGATGTTTATTTGCTTGACCCTGATTTTTACTTTTTCTATGGTGGGATCCTATTCCTGACATTACTTATATCAATTCCGAACTCTTGACTGTGATTCCCACCTTCACCAGGTACCTCCCCGCCTTGTGGCCGCTCCCTGCGTCTTAGATCAGACCCCTTAAGCAGGCACAGTTTCAGCCTCCACTGGGTCTGGGCTGACTTCTCCATCCTCCTGGGCTGCCGGAGTGTTCCCTGATTGCGCTCCTGCAGGGACGCCTTCTTCCGTCCACCCCTTCCCCACCCTGTCCTCGGCCTGACCCTCCTTGGGGTGGGAACTCCCAGTGTGCCCTGTCCTGGGCGTTGCCAGCTGGGTGGGAAACACAGGTCCCAGGGACTCAGGCGGCAGGTGAAGGGGAGGTGTGCCCTGCCTCCCTGCCCTTTACACTTTACACTTTCTAGCAGCTGCAGAGCCCCCCCCCATCATTCCCAGACATTGCAACCACGTTGGTATTGAAGGAAATACTTCATGAAAGAAAGAAGAAAAAATCCAACACAATCATTGTAGTGTTTAGTGTGATAGACCCTCAGTAAAGTTTGTTTTAAAAATTAAATTTCAAATCATTTTCCAAGGTCTTATTTTTTGTAACTTTCAGGAAAAAGGAAACACACAGCTGAGCTCTGGAGAGCATCTACAACTGTGAGATCTCATTTTTATCTTGTAGCCAGGGGTAACGAAAGGAGAGATCAATAAAAATCATCTTGCTTAAAATGCAATATTATTGTATTTCTTTTTCTTATTTTTATAAACATAGTAGGCCATATAAATATTGATTAATTTCAAAATGTGTTAAAGCACAAAGCTACTATAATATAAGATTGTATGTCCTTATTACATTGTCTTGAGGCAGTGTAATAATGCAAAAGGTTTTGAAAAAATAATATGAACATAACAAAATGGATTGCTCTCATTTTCTTAATTTTGGGCCTTATCATTAACATGGAAGACTAACCAACCATCCCTCTATAGTTCAGTTAATAGTACAATGCTGATTAAATCATGTGAGCTCAGAAAAGAGAGGAGGCAAAAAAAAAAAAATGCATGTTTTTGCTCTACTTCTCATAATATGACATATATGAGATGGTGAGTCTTAACCCTGTGTCCCACATCAGAAATCTGAGCTCCTAGGTTCTGTCTGATGCCAAATCCCCAATGCTTGCTTCTGTTTGTCACACAGTGGGCCATCTCAGAGCACCAGCCAGGACAGGGACAATGACAGTGAAAGGCCCCACTGAAGGACAGATCAGCAGGGCATGTGCAGCCAACAAGTCTTGAAGACACCAGAATGTCAAAAAGGATTATACTCAATCTTCAGGGAACCCAGGGCTAGAGGTGGGGTCAGGTTTCCATTTGGTAGTGAAGGGAGACTGATGCACCTTCTGCGGCCTCGCAGGTCCTGTGCCAGCCTCTGTAGTAGTCCGCATTCTGGGGATGAACACAGGCAGGACAGCAACAGACTTGTCTGGGATATTATAGGAGAAATGCAGCCTGCAATCAAATAACTGCTCCTCTTGAGTTTGTTTCCAACTCTGAAGAGCTCTGACTCTATAGGGGAACTCTCAGTGCTTCCCTTTCCTCATCTTCAAAAGGAGAGAATTTAAAGCATGCCAAAATGCTTCAGATTTCACAGATATGCATGTGTGCATGTGTGTTACCTTAAATGAAACCTACACTTAAGTCTCTTGTCTAGACTCCACATTACACAGCTGTATTCAGCAAGCTAACCACACTTATCAGAAGAAAGGATGAGTAGATTGCATTTCCTGACCTGTGATTGGTTGATTAACAACACCCATGTAGGAAAAGAGAATTGTTATCCTCCTTAGATTAATTAAAAATGACAATCAGCAAGGAGGTTCATGGGTGACCGGAGTTCTCCTAAGAGGATGCCTGTCTTATCTTCATAATAAAGACAGCCAATGCACAGTCCCTACATGCTGTACCTTCTGCTTTCTAAGTGCATGCTGTGTGTTTCCAACATGGTCAATCTCCCACAACGAATTACTATTATTAATTACCATCCCCATTACACAGAAGGAGAAACTGAAACTCAGGTAAACTAGGTGGTGGACCCCAAACCCCCAGCCTGATTCACAATCCTTGCACTTTCTGCCACACCCTCCACCCAAAGATAAGCAGAGAAAACAGAATCCAAAGTGTTAAACATGCTTCATTCTCATAATTTCTTGAGAAATTATTCTTTAGGAAACGTAGACCTACAAAGGATGTGGCACAATTTCCAGGGATGGAAGGCCCTTCCCAGGCTTTGTCTGCAGCATCCTGTCTGTGCTGGACATGGAAGCCATCCTCTCCATTGGCTGCCCTCCCAGCCGGCATGCTGCAAAGCACCCTCTAGTATTGTGCCAATTCCTCTTTCACGCCCAGACCCCCTATAAAGAAGCCTCAACCAGGATTCTCTCTGTACCGCTTACTTAGCATCTACAGAACCCAGCTTCCCTGAGATTCCTGGCACCACTATCTGTCCTCAGCTATAACACCTTAAAAGGTTAAAGAAACACATTCTCTTTTTCAGAAAGTTAGTTCTTCTTCACACTGACATATGCTGTATTGACAAAGGGCCGCAGGCCTTTCTCTTCCCCAAACTTTCAAAACAGAAGGGCTCTGTCCAAAATAGAAGTGTATGTTACACTGTTCCCATAAAATAAGGAAACAAGAGGAGTCTCAGAGCCACAAACATTCTATTTCCAAGTTCAGAGAAAGTAAAAAAATATGTCAGCCCAGAGGGAATGGATTTGGAGAGAAGATGGAGTGAGACATGCAAACTTTATTCTATGTTTAAATCCCAACATATGGGCCATTCTTATTTTAGGATGACAAATAATGACTTCCATATTTTGATAGTAATAAAAAAAGAGGTGCTAAGCTGCATTTGCAGGTCCTCCTAGGCTATCCTACTACCAGTAGGGTGGAAAACATGCACCCGTTTTGCAGATTAGATTTGAAGAAATCACTTGGCAATGCCCAAGGTCACCAGCTGTTTAAAAGGACAGCGCAGATGAGAATCTGGGCAAGTATGGTTATTTCTCCTGAGGAATCTCATTTTCTGGGATCAGCTTGGAACAGCTTGGTGTGTGTCTAAGATGAAACCCACCAAGATCTAGGGTTAGTGGGAGGCCTCTTGGAGGTGCTGGGCTGAAGGACAGATGTTTCTAAAGGCTAGTGATGGAGACGTAGCACCTGGGCCCTCATATGCGAAGCAGTAGGGCCCATATTCAGGGCTCAACAGACCTCTGGGCCATTCCCATCTGTCAGGCTACTTGGACATGCACTTGCAAAGTCAGTGAAAGAAGTCCTCTGCATGTTTCCCATGAACGAAAGTGGGCCAGTTCTCACAGTCCATGTTCTGCAGTTCCACTAACACCAGGACCCCAGACTGTTGCCCTTCTCTGTGTCTAAGCTGCAGCCCAGTTCCTCACCTTCGCTATCTTTGACCTCAGTAAGATTCCTAATCATGAATGCCTACTGCTGCCCTGTGGTGAATCCTTTGCTGCTCCAAAACTTGGGCCCTTTATCACATCAAGATATTTGGCTCCAGAAAGCTCTTTTAGCAGTTCATAAGTTAGGTGTATTAAATACATAGCTTTCTTTTTCAAATTTTTTTCTCTAATGAGACATGATGTATCAGTAGCTTGGAACTGAAAACGTAATAAAAACTCAGAGCCACAACCTTGCTCAGAGTTCTGTCTGGGTTTCCAACGTTTTGCATTAGTTAAGGTCTTGGGGTGGGGTGTTTAGGGTTAAGTAAACTGCTTGTTCAAGTAATTTTTCACCATGTGGAAAATGCCTGGACAACGACTTCCATCTGGTTCTTGGTTTCAGTCCACGCAGATGAGTACAGCCTCTCGTTTCCAGTCCTCAGGCTCCTCGTTGTGCAGCGCTCCCTGAGCTGACTCTGGGGCCTTCTCATGGTTCAGGGGAAGTGTTTCTGCAACACATCACTCCGGCCTTAAATGGCGGGCCCTTTACCAGGGTCATGTTCCTCCTGGTGCAGAGGAGTGCTCTCCTTCACTGGAAGCCTTCTGTGCTAGAAAAACTGAGAATCTGTCTGGGCTGCCTGCAAAGACAGGCTGCACCCTTTCGATTCTGGATTTGATCACTTCCCTGCGCTCCATCTGAGGATGGAATTTTCTCTTTCATTGGAATAATTTCTTTCCATCCTATCAAATTAATAGTTTACCCTCCCCCAATTCCCCCAACAACATCTACTTTGTTCTGGCAAGTGGACTTTCTTTTCTATTGCATCTTTGAAGTTATTGTTCTAAAAGAAATTTGAAAATTCACACATGAAATTAAGAATTGATGAGTGCAGTGTGTGTGTATGTATGCTTATAATTTATTAATATTCTACAATTTACTAATTAAATCTTTTCTTCACCTTAACCAATTATCTTAATATGATCACGGGTTTCTCTTTTTTATTTTATTAATGTGGTAAATTATAGTGATTGACTTTCAAATGTTAAGCCAAATTTTAATTCCTAAAATAAAAAGAAGAAACCAACTTCAATAAAAGAGTACATTGCTCTTACATAACTCTGGATTTGTTTTAATAATGAGGATCTAGGAACTTTGCACCTATGTCCCTTGAGATGTTCCTCCTTGCAAACTCTGTCAGCTTTTGCTATCAAGTTATACTGAGCTCATAAAATGAACTGGGAAGGATCCCCTCTTATTCTATGACATGGACAAGTTTGTTTAGCATCTGTGTCATTTCTTTCATAATATTTGGTATTTTCACTGATCAAAGCTTGTTAGCCTGCAGTTGTGGTTAAGGTGATGTTTGACAGGAAGCCTATTTCCTAGGGATTTAATTTCTTTAATAGATGTAAGGACGAGGTAGAGTATTTATGCCTCTTCACATCATGTTTGGTTAAATTGTATTCTCTAGGAACTTTTTTCACCAACATTTTTTAAATTATTGGCAGAAAACTGTTCAGAGTGCCCTCTTATTATCTTTTAAAAGTGGCTGTGGATTCTGTTGGGATGGTTTTCATTTTTAACAATGGAGTTATTTTTGCCATCCATCCTTTTTTTACTTGTTCATTGCCTCCACAAGTTTAACAATTTTAGTCTTTTAAAATAATTTGCCTTTGTTTATTCTTTGTTTCATGGATTTATTTTTATTCCAGTGTGTTAGTTGTAGTCCTCATTAGGACCTTCCTTCTATCGTCTCTGTATTTCATTTGATAATTTCTCTTGAACTTCTTGAAGTAAAGGTGTAACCTATATTCTACATGTTTAGGGTTATAAATTTACCTGTAATCGTAGCTCGAGACATGTATCACAAATTTAAATGTATCATATTTTATTATCATTCAGTTCATTATTTTTTATGTTTCTGTTCCAATCTCCATTTTCATGTCTTCTTTTATCCAGTGATCACTTAGAAGTGTACTGCTTAATTCCTCAGCATAAAAGAAATTTCCATTGTCTTTTTACTACTGAAATGTACCATAAGTCCTATCTGATCAGAAAGTATATTTTATTTTCTTTCTCTCCTTTTCTCTTCTTGTCTCTGTATTCTGTTTTTTATTACACTTTTGAAATCATTGTTTCCAAAGGCATTTCAACAGATGTTAACATCTAAGCCTTCTTTCTATTAAAGGCTTTGAAATTTTTAATCATTTGGAATTTTTATTTATCTCAGCAATTGTCCAGTTTTGGCTAATAGACTGTGTGGTCTTAAAAATAACTGCATATTTTATTGTTGGGTGCATGGTTTTAATGATGATTTTAATCAAGACTTGTGATTTTTTTGTGTATTCTTATTCTTATCAGTAGCAGAATGGTATGTTACTATCACCTATATTGATCTTGGCTTCATCTTTTTGCTTTTGTTTTTGTTTGTTTTAGTTCCATCAGTATTTGCTTTACATATTTTGAGGCTACTGTGAGTAGAATGGAGTTCCACATTCCACAAGTTATGTTGAAGTTCTAACCCCTGGCCACCTGTGAACATAAACTTATTTGGAAATAGGGTCTTTGTAGATGTAAGTGAAGATGAAGTCATCGTGGCCCTAGTCCCAGTGACTGTCCTAATGGGAAAACAGAGACACAGCGGGTGAGCGCCATGTAAAGGCACAGGAAATATTACCCTCGGCTGCTGCCTTCCAACAGGCTAGTAAGTACAAGGTAAAAAATAACAAAGAAACACTAACTGAACGACTGCAGGAGACAGACTCCTTCTGAAGCACAGAGCAAAGGGAAGACACAGAGCCAAAAAGAAAGCAGGCTTGAGAAATAACCTCTGGGAAACTAGCCCGTAATCTAAACCCAAGGAATTGCCACAAAGGGATGAGGGCTGTTGGGGACAAAACTATTCTGTTTCCTGATTGTATTGGTTGGTACATGAATCTATACATTGAGATACACACCCCCAAAAAAAGGTCAGTTTTGCTATATGGTAATTTAAAAAAATTAAGGAACAGAAAATAAAAATGTTTTCTCACAAATAAACCTGAGATAATACACTGCTAGCAGAACTACTCAACAAGAAGTATTTACAGAAGTTCTTGAAGAAAAAAGAACATGATGTTGTTTGGCAATTTGGATTTAGAGAAATATATGAAGATCATTGGAAATGGACTATATAGTGGTAAAATAAAATTCATTTTTTTGACTTATTTTTAATTGCTGCAGAAGATTAATTGATGCTATAAGGTGAATTTAATTTAAATGTATTGTGTGTTTATATCAAGTATAAAAGTAAACCATATAACATCCATGTCACAAAGGATGGGGAGTCAGGAATATAGTCTAACGTGATCCCTACCCTTGATGTGTAGCAGCATACTGTTATTTGAAGGCAAACTCAGATTAATTAATAATTATGTTGTATACCCTTGGGCCAGCCCTAAAATGTTTTAAATGGTATAAATACAAAGTCAGTAGAGGGAATAAAATTCTCAAAAAAACCAACAGAAGTCAGAAAAACAAGAAAAAGAAATAAAGAACTGACGGAATCAATAGAATACAGCCAATCAGGTGGTAGGCATTAATTCAATCCTATCTACAATCATATTGAAGGTGAATGGTATAAACAAATTATTTAGAATATTGAGATTGTCAAGACACAAAGCAAGACCTATTGCTATCTACAAGAAATCACATTAAATTTTAAAAAAACAGAAAAGTTCAAAGTAAAGGAAGAAAAAAGTATATCATGCAAATGGTAACCAAAAGAAAGCTGGAGTAGCTACATTCATTTCACACAAAATAGACTTCAAAACAAGGAATATTTTTAGGAGAAAAGATGGACACTAATTAATGGTAAAAGATTAATTCTCAAAAAAGTCATATTAATCCTAAAAAGTATATGTATCTCACAACAGAGCTTCAAATACATGAGGAAAAATCCAACACTTCTTCTTCAACTGCTAGTACAATTGGGCAGAAAATCAGTGGGTACCAGCAATACACACTGTAATCTAGACTTAGACAAATGAAGCTGACTGTGTTACAAATGTATAACATAACCACACTAAAGGGTGTGGGAAAGGAAGGATCTGACTTAATTATTTTGGGGAAACAATGATTTCCACCAAATATCATATCAGGAGGCTGAGATAAAAATAACTGTGTATAAATACTATATTCTAATTGGTAGATTTATTTCCCATGGAGGCACAGGTTAGTCATTCTAAAACTATGTATACACTAAGTTTGGACAAAATAATATATACTTAGAAGTGAATGCCAGGTTTTTCACTGTCAGAGAAAAATCTAACAAGTATGCAATGAGGTAATGCTTGACTGACCCATGATGCTGTATTGGGGTTTAATATATCGGTATGAACTTATATTTTTAATGTACATATAAATATGTATATACAGAAATAAGCATACACACACACACACACACATATATATATATATATATACATACATATTTCTGGAGAGCGAGAGACTTTGATCTGGGCTCTTTGGAAAATGAACCATTTCAGGGCTGGGATAAGAAGAATATAAGCCTGGAGCATCTTTTGGCACCAAAATTAAAGAAATGCTTAAAAAAGAAGAAACATGAAAGCATAAGGGCATACCAATCTTAAAGAGCTTCTAGTGACTGAAGCTGTAGTCATTTGAGAAACAAAATGAGAAATGATGGCTTTGGGTTATAACCCAAAGAACAAATGTATAAAAATATAACTGAATACATAAATAAATGAACTACAAATAGCCACTTGTCCTTAGAGAATTCCAATTAATAAACACAGATGAAAGAAAGAAAGGGAAAATCGCCACTAGTATGCCACGGTGATAATTACTGCAAACAAAAACCGTTGACAGATGCTAAATGTAATAGAAGAAATATTAAAGAGAAATAGGATATTTAGATATCTTCAAAGTATCTCTCCTGAAATATTTATTAACTACTATGGTGATACTTCTCTTTCCGGGTGGTAGAGCTTAACTCCTTATCCCTAACGTGTGGGTTGGATTTAGTGAGTGTATCTAACAAATAGAGTAAAGAAAGGGAAAAATAAACTGACATTAGAGTAACCTGGCAGGTGTGACTTTAACCAAGGGATGATGGTCACATTTCCATACTGATGTCACGTGTCCCTTATAACAATGCGATATTAAAGGGTATCCCATCTCAGATGTTCCCCAAAATGCTTAACTTGAGTCTAATCATGAGAAAACATCATGCAAACATATCCCAGAGAACATTTTATGGGAAACCAAATCTACACATGACCAGTACATTTTGAAAGTGTCAAAGTCACCAAGACAAGGAATAATTGAGGAATTATCACTTACCACTGATAAGTTTAAGAATATATGACAACTGAATTCAATGTACAATGTGGGGTCCTAGAATTTTTTTAAAAAAGGACATTAGTGCAAAAGTGAGGAAATTCAAATAAACCATGTGGTTATTGCTATTGTTTAATGTTAGTTTAAATTTTTAGTTTTGATAATTGAACCATGGTTATGAAGGAAATTAACATTAGGAGAAGCTATGTGCCAGGCATACAGAAACCATCTTTGCAACTCTTCTCTACACCTGAAATGATTTTTTAAAAGTTAAAGAAAAAAGTGATATGGAGTGTGATAATATTCTCTCTTGGAAACAAAGATCCCCTGGCTTGATGGTCTGTGTTGTTGTCCTGTTTTAAATCATCACCCAGTCAATCCTAGTAGTTTCCATGTCCTCAGAGTATAGAAATTCTCTCCTCACTATGAGTTGTTCTTTGGTGTCATCCAAGTAGGATACCTTTTACCCAGCTGGATGTAGGTTTGGTTCCCATAAATGTGAATCCTAAGTCTCACCAATTTAAAAGGTCAGTCTTGAAATCATTTTTTACATTGTTCATGCCATTTTGCTGACTGTCTCAAAAAGAGTAACTTTTTCTCCTAAACTGTTTAAAGTCATTCTCTGTGTAATGTATCGCACACATGCTAAGTCTCATTGAAACAGTTTTGTTTTATTATACTGCAAGGTGCTTGAGGATTTGTATTTTAAATAGTATATATATTTATATACAGTATTATAGATTTTATTGTGTGCATGCTTTTTGTTTTATTTGTGACTTATCTTAAAATTAACATTTCCCAATACCTGTAGATGCATTCAGTGGCCTTTATATGTCTCTTTTTCTGAGACTGGCACTATCCTGAAACTAATATACCCTGATGGTTAAACAGGGCTCTTCCCCAAGTCTGTTGCAAGGAACATTGTTCTCTTCGGATGGTCCCAGATCAAATAAACCCATAGTGAAATTAATATGAAAAATTCTGTATATTATATTCCTTTCTTAGAGATTTCCAAGCACTTTAAATTCTCTAAAAGGCTAATAGGAAATAAGTTTTTTGATTTAGAGATTACCAATATCCTTTTTCATATAAAACCTATCAATTGTGGAAGCCAATTTAGGAAACACTGTGCTGTGATAAACAGAATACGCCACAAGGGCCAAACTGGAATGCTGCTATTCTAAGCTGGTTTACAGTTTACAATGGCCAGTCCACGCATGAAAGATGTCAGCACCTGTAGCTGCACAGTCAGATTAGAAAAATGGCTAAATGATAGGTTGATAGGTGGGGTGGGGGTAGAGGAGAATAGATAGGTAAGCCATTGTTTGGACATATCTCATTAGTAACCAACAAATGAATGAGAGAGTGGTGGTGGAAGGAAGACACAAGAGCAGAGTCTAGTACGTGTGCAATGCCTTGAAGATGACATAGGCAAAAAAGGAAAGTGAAAACAGTATTTGTATAACATTTTATGCTATTTCTCATACATGCCTTCTTTTCTGTGTTTCCATGGGGCTGTGTAGTTTTTATTTTTAATACTTACCAGGATGTTATACACATCCTTATGTACCAGTCCCTTTTTCTCCTGAGTAAGCTCCAAGGGGTAAGAAAAATGTTATAGTCATAGATATACTATGAATTCCTTGTAATGGTCTAGGACAGAGCTGGTGATAAATAAATATGGCTTAAGTGAATGAAATTTATAAAAGCACATTATCTAGAGTTATATCTTATAGCCAAAGTGCAAAAAAGAGGTGAATTTACAGATTTAAAATTTTAGTAATAATGATAATAATTTAATAACAATAATGTTATGTGCTAGAAAGGTTTAAAAGAACTGAGCTTATAAAAATGAATACAAAAAAGGTTAAAATGAATTAGAAGACAACAACATACTGAGTTTTGAAAAATAAATATACAATAAGTCAAAAAGAGAAAAATATGCAAATAAAGTGAGGAGATATAATTTCAGAAGAGATGTTTTAAGTTACAATAATATACAACAGATAACCTATATTGATTATTCTGGAATTTTATGTAACAGTTTTCATAGAATATTAAATATTCAAATTACCAAAGTTATTACAAAATGAAGTAGAAAAACAGAATAATTATATAATATGAAAAGTAGTTCATAAATTTGTTGAAGAATGACCCAAGTGAAGCCGCAGATCTGGTTGATTATAAAAGCTAATTTTGTAAACATTTAGCAATAGAAAGTTTACACACCACAGAAAATTATCTAAAACCCAGAAGAAACAAAGCAAACCCATTGATTTTCAGCGGACAGTGGAAGATACTAGCATAATACCAACAAAAAACTACAGATCAACAAATACAGATTTGGAAACCTTCAATTATTCCTTAATAGAAATTAGTGCCTCATTAACTTCCTCCATGACCAAATAAAGTTTCATCTTTTAAACACAAAACTAGTTAAATATTAATAAAATTTTAAATATTAAAAATTAAGAAGGTATAACAAAACATCAAATCTATTGGTTAAATCAGAAAAACAAAGCAAAATAAAATACATCTCAATAGAAACCAGAAAGCTTTATTAAATTATAAAATTATTTTCTTGAGTGGTATATACTAAGAACCAATATTCGAGATAATAATTAACAGTGTAAAACAATAAAGGTGTTTCCATAAAATGAGGAATCAAATAACAAACACTGCCATCATTATTCTTTAATACCCTCTGGATAATCAAGTTACCTATGTAATAAAAACAACAAAAATAATATTATTATTAAGAATCATTTCTTGAATATTCACTACTTTCCAGTTTTAGTTCTTAGGTCTATTAAAGTAGAATGCCTTACCTCTCTGAGGTTTATAGATAAGAAAATACATGTTCTAATTTGTCCAAGGTCCAACAACCATGGCTTAAAATGAAACTTGCACAACTGGTTCTATGACTTTTGGCAAATGTAAATGAGCTAAAAAAAAAAAACACCCAGACAATTCATAAAAGAAATAAGAACTAGTAAATTTAAGCAAGGACATAGAAAAAGAAAAGGGCACCTTTGCCAATCATCAAAGAAATGTGCATTAAGGCAATGAGTACATTTTTTCATTTATGAAACTGAAAACTATAAATAAGGTAAATACCTGATCCTAGGAAGAATATTTTTGTTGCATAATGAAGGTGACAATGAAAATGAAAACAGAAAACATCAAGGAAAAAGGATGACAGTATGTGTCAGGAAGCATAAATAGTTTCTCAGTTCTTGACAGGATTAAATAAATTGTCCATGATTTGGGGAAAAACTGTTACATTTAAATAGGTTCCCATGTACGTAGTTTTCACAGTAATGAAAGATAGGAAGTAATCTACTGTTTTGATAATAGTGATACGGTTGAGTAAGTTACCGGCAATGCAGCTGTTAAAACTGTGTGTTCAGAAACCACATAAAAACATTGATAAACATTAATTTTAACTGAAAAAAAGCAGGTGTAAAATATATTATTTTTATATAGACTTTAATTATTACAAAGAAATCTACACATGAAACCTACCATGATATTGAGTATGAAACAATTAACCACCAACATCCTCGAACTGAGGCTTCTGGAGGTTTGTTCGAGGATAGAAGGCAAAAGACACCAGGGTTCCGCACAGCGAGCACCTGCTCCCATGTCAACCTCCTCCAACTTCTGTTGCTGTAAAGATGACTTCTTCCAAAGCTGCAACAGGATGCCGATGATGCCAAAGCCATATACAGAGAGGGTGCGTTCACTTTAAGGAGGCAGAGAGCTGTAGTTGCACTGAGCAGGAAGTCAGCAGGTTTGCAGTGCACGGGTAGGGAAGCCAAGCATTGTGGGCATGGCTTGAAGAAAAAAAAAAGAAGCTGAAGGTTCAATAAAGATTGAGAACTGAAAGATAAAGATGTGAAGCAAAGCTGAGCAGTCTAGTGAAAACATTCCAACACAGAGCCCAAAAAGGGATTTCCATTACATAAAAAAGATGAATCCAGAGGCAACTGTATTTTCCATCAGTGACTCTGATTAAAAGGAAACACCAGTTCCTTTGTGATTATAAGGCTGGTAACCTGAGGACTGGACCTATTGGTAGATATAAATAGACATGCATCTCTGGAGACTTTCCTGAGTGAAAGGATTTGTTATGCTTTGGATGAAGATGATTTGAATTGTTCATCTAGGTGAGCACTGTTACTTGCATGTGTGTGTGTGTTTATGCATGCATGCATGTGTGTCTCCTTTTTAAGCAAACACAGAAGACCAACATGTAGATTTGATGAAGAATGAGCTGCTTGAGCAAATGGAGAATCAGAGCCACTATGTGTTGGCATAAACGTACTTACGACATTAGTTTTAACCTCAGTTGGTAAAATTTGGGAATATTGTAAACACTCCAATATGCATAGTTTATGTTCCACTTACTTAGCACTTCAGAGCAAATACCCCAAAAGGAAGCAGCTTAAAACAACAGCATTTTTGCTCATGAATCTACAATTCAAATAGAACTTGGGAAAGGTTGGTTCCTATGAGCATCACCTGAAGTGGCTCCAAGGCTGAAGACTGTTTATGTATCTCTATTTTTTTTTCAGATATATCTGAAAGCCTGTTTATATGTATTATCCATGCTGAGAGCTTCCCCACTTAATTTCCTCTCCCCATGACCTCACCATGCAGTCTCTCTTCGTGGTCTATCTTTCTGAGGTCTTAATAAAGCATCTTTTAATCCCATTCTGGATTTCATCATTGCTCCCAAAACCTTTCTTAATTTGGGGGCTAGGGAACTGGGAAGGAGAAGCAGTTGTAATTTTAAACCCAGTGAACCTTGGCTCCTTTATATTTACAGTTATTTCTTCAGCTTGTCTCTCTTTTACATTTTATTACAGGCAGGTAAAAGAAGCCAAGAAAAACCTCCAACATTTTGCCTGGAAATCTCTTTAGCTACGCCATCTAGTTCATTAGGTACATTTTCATCTTTCCATATTATGACACACTAGTTTTGAAGAATATGTTCTTTACTTTCCTTTACACACTCACCAATACCTCCCAAAGGGCCATTATGCTTCCTCCAGGTCCTTCCAACTACTGTCTGGTCACTTAACCATAAAGTTGCTATCGCAATTTTACGTTTTACTTATGGCTGCTTATCACATCCAGGTAACAATATCTGTACCAATTACCTAGTGCTGCATAACAAACCAACCCCAGATGTAGAGACTTAAACCAACAACATTTATTGGTTCATGAATTTGCAATCTTTGCAGTGCTCAGCGAAGACTGTATCCGTCCTCTTAGCTGGGCAGCCCAAGTCCTGGAGCCTGGGATCTGCTGCAGGCTTGTTCACTCGTATGTCTGACGTAGGATGTGGGCTCTCATCTGGGTCCCCAGTCTCTCTCCAGTAGTTGTCCTAGGCTTTTCTGAGGTTTCTCATAGCATGGTGACTGGCTTCCCACCGAACAAGCATCCCAAGAAAGAGAGCACTACGCAGGATCTGTTTTACCTTTTATGACCCACTCTTGACTGTCATGCAGTGCCACTGCACCAGTTCTATCAGTTGTAGCAAAGTTCTACCCAGGTTCAACAGAAAGGAACATAGACTAATCCTGCTAATGCAAGGGTGTTAATATCACATTTTAAGTGGAATATGTGCAATGGGATATATATACCCATGTAGCCATCTTTGGCAAATGTAATATGGGCAGCTGTCATTTCAGATTATGGGCTTAGTTATCTGAATATAGTATTTTGTTTTCTTCATACATCATGTCATTATTTTAATAAACCCTAAACCAAATGGGCCCAACAAATAGAATTAAAATTCCAGTTTTCTCAAAATCTCTACTGAAACTTAATCAGGCTTAACTTTGTCTAAAGTGTAACATATTAGAAACATAAGCTTTTGTAAAAATTCTCATAGAGCCATACATCATCTAGGTTTATGATTTCTTTTTCTTTGGTAACTACCCCTGAAACAATGAGGAATCTTTTCCACTCCTATCAGCCATGTGCAAATATATAACTTCACCATTGGTCAGTTCTGATTGGTCCAGAATTGGGCACTGCATCAGATTATGAGCTGAATCATATTTATACTAACAACTGGACAGAAGTTTGGTAAACTCTTGATATTAAAGACTTTGCATTAGATAACCTCTAGTTGCTTTCTAACCTGTTTTCTTTGGTTCCATGAAACGAGTATAATCGCAAAAGTTCCCATTCATGCTTAAACTAGTTACAGTTACTTAAAATTATTTGCAATAAAATAATCTTTATATACATATACACACTTTATATATACATATAATTTATATATATGTATGTCATATGATGCATATAAACATGGATGTGTAGATATATATATTTAATAACAAGTAAAAGCAAATGTATAATTAAAACTGAGTAGTCAAAATCTTATGGCCAGAAAAAATTATATATGCATAAAGCTTTATCATTAATTGAAGGCTATGGAGTTAGCAAATTAATTTATATCCTGCCAAAGAGTGTGGTCCTGTTATACCTTGGACATTTCAAATCATATCTAGAAATGCCTTAAATGAATTTGCATCCCAATTGCTATTGAGTAACAGTTGAGTTGTGCTTTTCTCTTGAGAACTCCATTCATCCCCAGGAAAGTTTTCTCTATCTTAAATCAACACCACCATCAAAAGCTACCATGACACCTGCTCTGATTTTTATCATGGTCTTTGGCAACTGAAATGTCCATTGTAATTTTAGAGGCTCATCTCTTGTAGGAAATGAAAATAGTGCAGGCAATTTATGTTGCTTTTAAATTTAACATCATTGTAGTAGTGAAGAGAGCATGCACTTTGGAATTAAATAAAGGGTATAAGTTAACTAACTTTGTGACCTGTGCCAAAGTCTTTAAATTTTGTCACCTTCATATATAATCAGAGGAGATCAGTGTCAAGATAGCAAGGTTGGTGTGCAGAATAAATGTGATACAGTGTGAAATGAGCAAGATAATATATTTTGCAAGGTAATCACTCATAAATTCAGCTTTATGACCCTTTTTCCCTGTTCCTGGATTTCTTCCTTCCTCATACTAGAAACAAAAATAAGATTTAATTTTTCACTTTTGAAAGCACACAGTGAGTTTTGGTTTCCTTCCTTGGAAGGAGGGGCTGGGAGAGACTGGTACACAATACAACCCAGCAAATTATATAATGGAGAAATGGACAAAAAGTTTATAAGCCCACAACATTTTAACTACCCAGAATACACAAAATGTCCATTTAAGTTAAAACCTACAGAATGCATATGAGTTTGTCTAGTGAGGAATGAGCCTGGATGAGGGTGGGGCTCCTGCCTTAAGGATCCAGCTTCAATCTGACTCTTAATCCTTGTGTAAATCAACACCTGGGGAAGCCTCACTGCCTTGCTCTTCACTTCATTAGAAAAAGAAAGCTAAACAACTTTCTTTTTGATTAAAAAAAATGAAAGGAAAAGATGCAGTAGCAGTAAACTCTACTTCTATTTTAGCACGTATTTCAGAGGTAAAGCATGTTTAATTTATACACGTCTCTATTTTCATTCCAGGAAGACAGATTGTCATTGCGTGTTTCTACTCACAGGGCACCCAAAGGGTTTTGTTTATAAAAATCAATAAGCCTAAAGCTTTTTTTTTGTTAAAGCCAATCTATTTCATCTTTCACTGTCCGCTGAAGGAAGCCATGTATCTTCCAGCGAGCACTGGGATTTTGTTAATTCTTTGTGGCCCATTTCCAGCCAGCCGAGATTCAAGGTCACCATTAGAGTGAGTTTGCTTCCTGGCAGAGCTCCCTCAACCTGACAGGCCCCTTCAAGTTGATAAATGAACACAGACTATTTTGGGTTGTAATGAAATGCAATTCATTGCCCCACCCAGTGCTCCCCAGTGCTTTGTGTCTGATCATTTAGCATTTTCAGCAGGTGAATGGAACTTGTCACTTCCTCTGCTCTTCTCTGCAAGGGTAGTCCAGTGCGTTAGAGCTATGGAGAGTAAGACTGGCCAGAGAGTTGAGATTATTTGCTATAAAGCAGTCAATTTCTGCCAAGGATTATGTAATCCAGTCACTTCCCTGAATGTCAGGACATTAAGAAATAACTCCAAATTGATTTCTTAATTCAAACACATTGATATAAAAGTTTTAAATATCATTACTTATTATCATTATTGTATCATTACTTATTAATAATATAAATATTATAGATAATTATATATTAATATTACAAATATTAATATAAATAATTAAGAATTCTCTGGCTTTTCTGGTTAACTTCATGTTTTACCTTTTCTGTCATTTTTGGCTATTATCTATTAATTTATTATTTTTTTGAATCACTGAATAGTCATATTGTAGCTTTTTAAATTGAAAGCTCAGTTCATTCATTTTAAAACTGTCTTATTTTTCTACTATTTTAAGGCTATAAATACTTCACTATTTACTCTTTTTTATATTTAGGTGTTATCTTTGCTATAGGCTTTCTAAATAATGATTTCCAGTTTTCTATTTTTCTCTAAAGCAAAAAAAATTCTCTATACTTGTGTGAGTTTTATATATTGATATGTTTACTTTTGCTTTTGTTTTGTTAATTCTTAATTGATTATATTTTGTGTAATGGAGATAGATTACATGAAATCAGTTTTCTGTGATTTGTTGAAATTTCCTTTGGGTTCTAATTCATAAGCAAATTTGTGAAATATTCAGACATGTTCTTAAAAAAGTACAGTTTGGTGAAATTCAAAGAAACACATGTTTATTTGGTTAAATAAATTTATTTCATATTCACAAAGTAATGTGCAATTTCTATTTAATCCAAATTATATTTATTCAGACATTTTATTATTCAATAAACATACATTTATTTTGGTCTACTTATCTGTCCTGTCATTTCTGAGAGAGATGTAGTAAACTCTCCCACTAGTTTTGTAGCTATATCAATTTGTCCTCCATGGCTAACCATTTTTCCTTTATATATTTCAAGCTATGTTGCTGGGTTCATGAATATTATTGACTATAATATTTTCATGGTGGACTGCTCCGTTCATCAAAATGAAAAAAATTATTTTTTGCTTTTTAAATATTTTCATCCTGCTTACTTTGTAATTAAAAATCTGTTTATACATAAATTTTAGTTTCTCAATAATAATATGATTATTAATATATTTGGATATTCTCTATCCTATTTAGTGATTTATATTTATCCTGAGTTCTAATTCTCCCTCCCCTCTACTTTTCAGATTTATATATATATATATATATATATATATATTTATATATTTATTTATCACATTTCCTTCAGGGATTTTTGTTTTTGTTCCTCTAATGACCTATAAGTTACTAATTTTATTTCCATTTTTCAACTGTTTACCCTAAAGTGTTAACACATGAGCTCAAAGTTATGTTTGTCAAGCAAAATCTTGCTAGCATTAATCCATATCTATATCACCCTCCTCCCATCAATCCTTTCCTGCAAGAAAAAAAACCCACAAACCCCTTTTATTTTCTCTACTGGATACAAGGTTTTGCAGTGGTAGAATGTGGTATCTGTCTATCATAGTACAGATTTTTCTCAAATAGCTGGTGATCAGATTTCTGAGTGTGTTTGTATTTGAGAGTTATTCAGCCTGCAGTGTGCCTGAGGGGAGAGCTGGGATGCACCACGTCCTGTGGATTTCTGGGATTGTCCCACCTTGTTAACAGCAGTGCCCAAGCTCACTGCTCCCGCCCTGAGTGATGTGTGCTGCACAGGAGAGATGACCTGCATAGGTACCAAAAAGGTGGCCTAGCTAGGTGTTGTGACTGGTCATACTGCTTAGGGATAACAGGCCTCCTTCTGTATCTAGAATCTTCCATTTCAGACTTGGAAGACTCCAGAAGCACTTTCACCATCTTAGCAATCTTCTGTGCCTACATTGGCCTGTGTTTCTTTTTTTTTTTTTCTTTTCTTCAACCTGAAAGTATCTCTTTTATGGGTTTCAGGTGTTTGTTTACTTTCTACCAAAAATGAGCTTTCATGTTTTCCAGTGACTTTTTGGATGTTTTATATTTCTTTTCCACTTCATATTGTTACAATTTTGCTGTTGCTTTGGTTTAGTTTAGTTGTTTTTTTATTTACTCTTCTCTACTATGTGAAGTTGCCTGTGGTGGGATGGGGTAAATAGTTGGCATAAAGCTCATCCTGTCATCTTGCAATGTGAAAATTTCTTTTTTTGCTGGGAAATTAGCCATTTGTACTTATCATATTCAGTGTTAAATTTAATATTTTAAAATAAATCTTGTTTATTTGTGTTTGCTTTTACAGTTCACTTGTCATTTTTAATGTTTTGAATTGTTCTGTCTCTTCTTCTCCTAAACTGAACTTAGAATTTTATTTATTTTACAATTCTTGGAGGAAAGGGATTTTATTAATGTTCTGTCTTATCATTTAGTTTTCTATTCCTTCAATTTTAGTTCTTAATCTTGGTTAATTCCCTCCTTTTTAGTTCTTGTACCACTTGATTTTTTTCTATATTTAAAGCGAATACTCAATATATTTTTATATTATTTTTTAAAAATGAAAGATGCCATTATAAAATTCCTATCAGTATATATTTTTCTGCTTTACATATATGTTAGCATGGAGTTTTCTCATTTTCAAGTTTTAATTTCATCAATGACATCTTTTTTGCTCAGAGACTATTTAAGAAGAGTGTCTTAATTAGCCTGATACTAACTTTTCATTTTAAGGTTGACATTTCTTACAAATTTATGAGCAGTGAAGTAGGCTAATACCATCTTAAACTTTTGAAATTTTAAATATTACTTAATTTTATAAATATAAAACATAGACTCAGTATAAGAAATAAAATTATTTTTGTATAAATATCAAATCCTTTTATTTGATCTAAATCCTTTTTATTTTTGTATATTTATTATCTACTCCCCTTTTCAATTCTGAAAATGTTTATTATCTACAATTTCATGTTTTCATGTTCTGTCTCCTGTAGATTTTGCTTTATGCACTTGCCTGACATTTTGTTTTTTCATAAAGAAATGTATTTTCATAATTCTTTACACATTGTATCTTTCTTCTTCCTGGTGATACATTTAGTTTTGCAGTTAATGTTGGTCTTGGACCCTAATCTTACTCTTATTGTATTACATTAGTTTGATTTATTTTTGCTACACTATTTATTTCAAATTTTTCTTTGGTAGTTTTCATTGAGTATACTACTTGGAATTATCACTCACATTGTATATGTGCATGTATATTTATGCATGATATACTGAAAATCAACACCATGATAAAGGACTTCCATCTATTAATATTTATCATGTTGGCTAAAACATTTAGTTTTGTTCTTTTCATCCTAATCTGTATTGTTTACTACTACCCTACAATTTTGCAATGTTGTTTGCTCCTTTTCTTTATTTTTGCTAGCTTCAACCTTCAATTCTCTATTAATTTTGAAATGCTACTGTGTTTTTTATTAAGGTATCATTGATATACAATCTTATGAAGGTTTAACATGAGCAATAGTGTGGTTATTACATTCACCCATATTATCAAGGCCCACCCCCCTACAGACTATTGCAGTCATTGTCCATCAGCATAGTAAAATGCTATAGAGTCACCATTTGTCTTCTCTGCTATACTGCCTTCCCCGTGACCACCCTACATTATGTGTGCTAATCATAATGCCTCTTAATAACCTTCTCCCTCCCTCCCTACTCACCCTCTGTACCCTATTTCCTTTGGTAACCACCAGTCCCTTCTTGGAGTCTGTGAGTCTGCTGTTGTTTTGTTCCTTCTGTTTTGCTTTGTTGTTATACTCCACAAATGAGTGAAATTGTTTGGTACTTGTCTTTCCCTGCCTGACTTATTCCACTGAGAATAATACCATCTAGCTCCATCTATGTTATAGCAAATGGTAGAAATTTTTTTTCTTATGGCTGAATAATATTTCATTGTGTATATGTACCACATCTTCTTTATCCATTCATTTACTGATGGACACATAGGTTGCCTCCATATCTTTGTTGTTATAAATAGTGCTGCAATAAACATAGGGGTGCTCTCTTTGGATAAATTCCTAGGAGTGGGATGACTGGGTCAAATGGTATTTCTGCTTTTAGTTTATTGAAGAGCCTCCATATTGCTTTCCACAATGGCTGAACTAATTTACATTCTCACCAGCAGTGTAGGAGGGTTCCCCTTTCTCGGCATCCTCACCAGCATTTGTTGTTGCTTGTCAGTTGGCTATCCGAACTGGTGTGAGGTGATAATCTCATTGTGCTTTTAATTTCCATTTCCCTGGAGAATCTTTTCATGTGCCTGTTGGCCATCTGAATTTCTTCTTTGCAGAAGTGTCTATTCAGATACTCCACCCATTTTTTAATCATTATTTGGCTCCTTTATCATATATTAATTGGCCACATATGTGTAGGTTTATATCTGGGCTCTCTATTCTATTCCACTGATCTATGGCTCTGTTCTTGTGCCAATACCAAATATTCTTGGTCAGAGGCCCCTCTGTTTCATTGCATTAAATATATCATGCCACTCCCTTCTGGCCTGTAAGGTTTCTGCTGAGAAGTCTGATGATAATCTGATGGGTTTTCCTTTGAATGTGATCTTTTTTCTACCTCTGACTGCTTTTAATGCTCTATCCTTGTCCTTGATCTTTACCATTTTAATTATTATATGTCTTGGTGCTGTCTTCCTTAGGTCCCTTGTGTTGGGATGTCTGTGCACTTCCATGGCCTGAGAGACTATTTCCTCCTCCAGATTGGGGAAGTTTTCAGCAATTATTTATTCAAAGACACTTTCTATCCCCTTTTCACTCTCTTCTTCTTCTGGTGTCCATATAATGCAAATATTGTTCCATTTGGATTGTTCACACAGTTCTCTTAATATTCTTTCACTCCTAGAGATGTTTTTATTTCTCTTTCTGCCTCAGCTTCTTTGTATTCCTGTTCTCTACTTTCTATTTTCATTTACCATCTCCTCTGCCTCACCTAATCTGCTTTTAAATCCCTCCATTGTATTTTTCATTTCAGATACTGTATTTTTCAAAGTTTCTATCTCTTTCTATCTCTTTCTATCTCAGTCCTCCCTGAGATCTTGGCTATTTTTCTGTAGCTCTGTAAGCAAGTTTATGATTTTCATTTTGAAATCTTTATCAAGAACATTAGTGATTTCCATTTCACTTAGCCCTGTTTCTGGTGTTTGAGGGATTGTGGTTTGTACAAGATTCTTTTGCAGTTTCATATTTCTAATGATTACTATGGAATAATAACTATGTGCAGACAGGGCCCTCTAGAGCTGTCCAGCACATGGAGCAGTGATGGGTGTCACTCCCTCCCTGCTCCATTTCCTTTCCTGCCTCCTATGAGCCGGGGTGGGGAGAGGGCTCGGGTCCCACCAGATCATGGCTTTGCTACTTTCCCCTTTTCTGTGAGGTCTTCTCTTTTCCCCAGATGTAGGCATGTTGCACTTGTGCCTGCCAGGAGAAAAGTGTTCTGTCCTGCTTCCCGGCTGCAGTGCCTGCCTCCACTGGCAGTGCCAGTGGGCAAGTGCACAGGGAGGAGCCTCTACTCTATGTCCCTGTAGCTGCTGTAGGTGCAGCCACCCTTGTGGTGGCCTGGCATGATAGCAGGGGTAACAGGTGAGCAGACTGGTGCCTGACAGGAGGAGGGAGTGGCAGGCTGAATATCACAGTGGGGGGCCTTGGTGCTGCATTGTTAGCCAGGGGGATGGAGCACCTGAAGTTCCCAACCTGTGGGCTGAGTGTTCCTCGATGATTTTGGCCACCTGTCCTTTCTCCTGAGCAGCAAGCTCTGTGGAATCCTTGCCTCTTTAGCACTCCTCTCACTGTTGGGATGCCTTTCAAAGTGCCTGCCTTCTTTTGTCCCAGAGCAGCTGGTTGTGGGTACCCATTCTCCACAAGTGGCTGGAATCTCAGTCTGTCTGAGTATTCCACCTGTCTTTGCTTTCCAACCCGTCTAATCTCCAGAGAACCATGTAATGTGGGTTTGTGCTCCCAAAGCAGATCTCCAGTGGTGGGTGTTTAGTATTCCTGAGCTTCTACTCCCTCCCTGCTCCATTTCCCTTCCTGCCTCCTATGAGCTGGGGTGGGGAGAGGGCTTGGGTCCCACCAGATCATGGCTTTGCTACTTTCCCCTTTTCTGTAAGGTCTTCTCTTTTCCCCAGATGTAGGCAGTCTGTTACAGTCTTCTTTCAGGCTGCTCTTTCATGATTAGTTGTATTTGCTGCATTTTCATGTTATATGTGGTTTTGGGAGGAGGTTTCTGCCTCAATTCTCATGCCACCATCTTTTTTTGGGGGGGGAGGGTATCTCTCATGTTTATTGATCAAATGGTTGTTAACAACAATAAAATTCTGTATAGGGGAGTCAATGCTCAATGCAAAATCATTAATCCACCCCCAGCCTAATTCTCATCAGTTTCCAATCTTCTGAAGCATAAAGAACAAGTTCTTACATAGTGAACAAATTCTTACATAGTGAATAAGTTCTTACATGGTGAACAGTACAAGGGCAGTCATCACAAAAACTTTCAGTTTTGATCACTCATTATGAACTATAAACAATCAGGTCAAATATGAATATTTGTTTGATTTTTATACTTGATTTATATGTGAATCCCACATTTCTCCCTTTATTATTATTATTTTTTTTTAATAAAATGCTGAAGTGGTAGGTAGCTGCAAGATAAAGGTAGAAAACATAGTTTAGTGTTATAAGAGAGCAAATGTAGATGATCAGGTGTGTGCCTGTAGACTATGTGCTAATCCAAGCTAGACAAGGGCAATAAAACATCCATGGATGCAGAAGATTTCTCTCAAAATGGGGGGTGAGGTTCTGAGCCTCACCTCTGTTGATGCCCCATTTCTCATCTGATGGCCCCCCTGCGACTGTGCCTGTCTTAGGTTGTTCCTCCCTTGAGGAATCTTACCCATCTCTGGCTAACCAGTCATCTTCCAGGGCCATACAGGGAAATGTAAAGTTGGTAAGTGAGAGAGAAGCCACATTGTTTGAAAAGGTTAGCTTTTTACTTCTTTGCAGATTTATGCCCTGTGGCTTCTATGCCCAGCATTTGTCTTGAGATATCTTTACCACTTGGAGGAATTATGATACTCGGTGAATTCAATATGAGGCATGAATTCTATTTAAGGGTTATAATTAGGAAGGAAGAAGAAAAGCTACAGAGGTAGCAGACGGAAGAAAACATGGGAAGATTGAATATTTCTTTGACATATCTTCTTGTAGAGTAACTTAAGCATGTATAGGTTTTAAACTACTAATTAAATTGCACACACACAATTAACATAATAGGAATACAGTTACATAACCAAAGCAGATCTATAATTACCAGCCATCTCCAGTGAAGCCAAGAAAACCAGTTAGGCACCCTAGGCATTTGTGAAAATTTGTCATGATATAATGGATATTGTCCAACTGTACTTGAACAGTCTGAGAGAAATCAGACAAATTAAAACAACCCATTCCTGGGAACTGTTCATATCCCATATGTTCTTGTAACAGTAGATAGTCTGTAGTTGTAAGATTTTGGAGCACTACAACTTGCACTTCTCCTAATTCTTGGTTGAGTTCCAACAGTATAGATCCAGTCAAATTTGTTGTTTTACTGTATGCATAGGCCAGCTTAGATATTTCCTTCTTCATTCCAATGGCAAGTCCAGGAACTGGTGGGATGAATGCAGCTACAACTGCAGCATCGCCTGGATCTTTGTTGAGGTTTTTTGATGATCATCTTCTGGTATGACTCTTCCAGAGAGTGCTGATGTTGGAAGTTCTTCTTCATACTGTATCTTACTTCATTTTCTTTGGCTTTGATCTTAGGCTTTGATCCTCTGTATAAACACAGACAGACCCTTTGCCCACACTTTGATATGCCCTTTATACCATTGTGTAGAACTCATTGGAGGTCACCACACAGTAACTGCTTTTTTTTTTTAAGAGAAAGGATTATCAGAAAAGTACACCTCCATAGCCGATCATCTGACACCCTTTAAGTGATCAAAATTAAGGATATTTAAAGCATGCATTAATCATTTATTTACAGTTAGTTTTATCCTATCAGGGTTCTTTTTTTTGTTATATTTAATCTACACTTACATGAAGAATATTATGTTTACTAGGCTCTTCCCTATACCAGGTCCCCCCTATAAACCCCTTTATAGTTAGTGTCCATCAGCATAGCAAAATGTTGTAGAATCACTACTTGTCTTCTCTGTCTTGTACAGCCCTCCCCTTTCTCCCACCCCCCCATGCATGCTAATCTTAATACCCCTCTTCTTCTCCCCCCCTTATCCCTCCCTACCCACCCATCCTCCCCAGTCCCTTTCCCTTTGGTACCTGTTAGTCCATTCTTGGGTTCTGTGATTCCGCTGCTGTTTTGTTCCTTCAGTTTTTCCTTTGTTCTTATACTCCACAGATGAGTGAAATCATTTGGTATTTCTCTTTCTCTGCTTGGCTTATTTCACTGAGCATAATACCCTCCAGGTCCATCCATGTTGCTGCAAATGGTAGGATTTGCCCTCTTCTTATGCTCATGCCACCATCTTTTTCTGTATTTTTAATTTACTGAAAATATTGCCTTTCAATCATAACAATATTAACTTGTCCTATTTTATCCATTAGTATATGAACTATTAAATAATAACTATATAATTTCAATAAAATATTTTGTTCACCCATTTCTACCTCCCCTTTTTCTACCTTCATGAAAACAGAACCCTTCAAAGGCTTTTAAACCATTAGCTTCTGACCCTAGAACTTTAGCTTTTCCTTGAAATCATTTGGACTCTTTTAGTTTCATACTATTATGCGTTTCCCCTGATCTTTTGGATCTTCTTGATGTTTTATTTAACTTTACTTAAATTTGGGAATACAAATTATCAGTCACAATGTCATTATTTATTCTATAAATATGTATTTATAAATATCTGTGTATAAATGTATGTATATGCATTTTGCGATTCTTTGCTTGTCATTATTTTCTCTTTGTCATCCTTATTTGATATTGTTTTAATTAAACTGTTATTTGATATCATTCCATACACATGCCCTTACACTTTCTTCATCTGTGAAAACTACATAACATATCCTGTGAATCTCTGAAAAATACACCCACGCACAATTTTTTCCTTGCTCTAACAGATAGATGATATCTTTGCTAGGTACATCCTCTTAGTAACCTGAGGTTATCTGATTCTCTTTCCTTTGTAGAAAATCTTACAGGTGTTCATTCCACCTTAAAACCTGAAGGAAATTTCTTCTAGTTAACATTGTTTATTTAATTTTATTCATAATTCTGATTATTACCATCACTTTTCCTTAATCTTTATTTCATATCTTCCTTTTCCCTCATGAACTTAATTTCATTGGGAATTGAATTATATCTATTTCCAGTTATTTTCCAGACAGGAAGACTAACATGTTCCTCTGCAGAAATCATTCTGCTTTCCAGTTTGTATTAAGCAGTTTAAAATTGGACACTTCAAACCACACCAGCATGCTCTTTTGTTCAAGCCCTTTCAGACATAGAAGGGAGAACTTAAAGGAGTCAGGGATTTATCTTCCTCCTGTCATTTTCCCAATATCCCCTTTTGTTTTCTCCTCTGTTAATCAGCACATATCTTTAAATATTGTGTATCTTACTTTACCAGTTATTTTCAATGGCTCCTTAGAATGAACTCATATCTTATCTACTTATATAAATGTGGACCTATTTATGCTTATAGTCCTTGGGCCTAGTTATCTTATTTTTGGCTTTGAGTTACATATAAATTCTTCATTTGGGAAATCACTTTGCTAATTTCCAGTTGGTCATATCCCTCTGACTATAAACTAGGAACAATACTATTACACAAATAAATATTATGTGGCAGTATGTTAAAAATGTTTTGCAATATTATATTACTGCCAAGTATTGTTGCTAAAATTTCACATCTGTGCATCACTGACTGTATTTGGACAAATTAGTTAATAATACAAGTATATTTAAGCAAACACAATTCAAAAATCCTCTTCTTGTATAAGCCATGTACAAAGAGCTCTAATATTTAAGCTGTAATATCGAAGCTCTAATATTACCTGTAGTGCACTAGATTTCTCAACTTACCCAATTAAAAAGGTGAATTGTCAATTTTGAGTGACTAAATAGCCACTTCAGTCAACCACACACACTGTCTGTGAGCAAGGGGTTATCTTTCCTGCAAGGCAGGAAATACAAAAACTACAAAGCAGTTATGTAACACTTTTTCTGGTATGATTTATTTTCTCAGGATTTTTAATAGAACATCACCCAGGTCTCTCAGCTTCATGGACCAGCTCTTCTTTCAGTTGGCATTGCTTAAATAGAATACAGGACCTTTCTACAAACCATGGTGACCAGAGAGAGAGAGAGACAACAAAACACCCATATGCATTTTCACATTCTTCCCCTTACCTAGACTGCCCTAGAATTTCAGTTTACTAATTAAAGACTCATTTTACTTAAAAAGTAAATCACAGTGGATGGAGGTTGTGAGCAAAGGTAAAATTTAGAACATGTAAGGCAATGCATTTGTGGTGTTTAAGCCACTATATTTGTGGCAATTAGTAAAGCAGCACGGGATACTAATACAAGTGAGGAATCAGTTTCAAGCTGAAAAATTGCATCATTTTCACCATTAATTCTTAAGTCTCCATTTTCTTTTTTCCTAACCTCTGACATCCCTCAACTCTTTCCTCTCATTTTCTTCCAATTCCTACTTGGAAATGATCCTATCTTCTCCCTCCTCTCTCTCCCTCTCACATCTTTATTTCCTATTTTCTTCCTCTCTATTAGACTCTTCCCCTTATCCACTTTCCCATTATCCCATTTCTTACCCACATTCCATATTTCCTGTTTCCCATATACTTCTCCTTCCTTTGAGATGGGAGAAGAAGGCATTGTAAGGGTATCTAAGTTCTCCTGTTGTCACTTTTCTTTTTAGAAAGAAATTTCACTGAGCTCCACCATTTGCCTTGATAAATCAATGAACATAACAGTCCAGCAAAGATGTACAGGACAGTAGGAACAATGCGTAACTCATAGTAACCCAGCCACATGAAAGCCTGAGTTCAGCTGTTACTTGCTTACATCTACTGACTTTTGATCTTCCTGGAAAGTGCTACTCCATTAAGGACTTTCTCAGAGTGGAGCTCTTAAAATGAATAGATTTCTATCAAAAGTCACAACTCTATATATTAAAAAAAAACTGAATATACAGGATTGAAATTCTGCAAGTTTCCTTTAATTAAAACATACAGTAAATATGAAACCCCTTTAAGATGCTCAACAGGATAAACAAAAAGCCAAGCTATGCTAAATTGGATGCTATGGGGAAATTGCAGCCAAGTTTTATCTTTATTTGTGAAATATTATGCACTTTTTAAGTAACTCAGATTTTGGTCAAGGTGGAAGATACATGAAAAGGGCTCAATCCACCTTTTCATGCTTTCTGTGGTTGATATGCCACAGCAGTTTCAAGAATTGAAGACATCTCATACCTCTGAGAGGACGCAAAACAAGATGCTTGACATGGTGCATTCCTCAACTTCTATTAAGACTAGAAACGTAAAATAACTGAAATGGCTTATATTTTAACTCATACTTTATGACAGATTTATTGATTGAATGAATGAAGATCCACAATATGGCATTTACCATGGCCAAGGGTTAAAATGCAAGCCACACTCAAACTTTTCAGTGTAGAATTTTACTGTAATGTGAGAGAAAAATTTATTAAGAATTATTTTTTAAATTCAACCATAAAATCAGTGAATGTAGCTTTTTCTCCTCATGAGAATGTGAATGCCTCTTTACAGTTCCTTTTTCATTTCTCAAACTAGTCTTTTTCTGATTCCCACAGCTATTTATGAGTTTTTCTTCTCCCTTCCTTTTACTTTGCTAAAATTATGGTGTGGCAACTTGAGATCTGTGCTGGCTTTGTACAAGTCTATATTCATTTGGACAACGGGAAAATCATACCACCATAAAGCAGTTGGAGCTGGAGTTCAGCTCCGGAAGTAGGCTCTCTGGAAAGAATCAGAGAGCCAGAAATACATGCCCCAAAGAAACACCAGCTTGGGCCTCCAAGCACAGCTGTATAGAAAAGACCTGGCATTGCATAACTCACAATGTACTAGAGTTCTTGGTGTTCCTCTAACACCACCTCTTATGTAACTTACACCAATATTGACACTACAGCCTTTAAAGAGTGAATCAGAGCAGTGTCTCAGAGCCACGAATGTATCTCCTCACAAGCAGTATTTATGTCCAGGGGCAAATCTACTTGACAAATAGTGCCTGTTCATCAAAGAAAAGAGGGTCAGAGAGAGAATGAGGCAGGAGGAAAAGAAGAAGGAAAGCAATAAAGAAGGTAGGAAATAAAGGCCTAACAGCAAAGAAGTAGATACAAATCAAACACAAAGAAAGTGAAATGGGAGAGGAAAATTGCAAAATAAGAGTGTAATAAAACAGGTTAATGGGGGTAGAAATTGACTAAGGGAAGCATTTTCTTCAGTAAAGGTAGTCAGAGAAGTCCTCTTTGAGGAGGTGCTGTTTGAATTGACACCTTATTGATGAAAAAGATTATTTTAATTAGCTCCACTGTGTGTTCAACCATAGCAGAGTTTCAAACCCATCTCAAAGACTGAACTGACATCTTCCTCTCTACTTGTGATTCTACTTTTTAACGCCATTAACCTGTTTATTTTCTCAACACTTTTCCCTTTGTGGAATTATTTAACTATTTGTTCATTTTCTATATTCTCCTACTAGAACATGAGCTGCAAGAGGGCAGAGAAGTGGTCTGTTCTGTTTCTGTTCATCATTTTATCCCAAGGATGGCAGCATAAAAGGTCCTCAACACATTTTTGTTCAATGTTCAGTTGATGGACATAATAAAAGGCTCCAATTAAATTAGAGATCATTAGTGCTTAAGCTCCAGATGAGTGTGAGTGTTGGTGAGTATAAAATCAGTCCAGTAATGTTACTATACAATTCACCTCCCAAACAGAAATCTTCTGTTCCATCCTTTGCTTTGAAGACTTGCAACATGTAACCATCTGTGAAATACTCTTGCGTCTTCCCATAAAATATTTCAGCAGCCCTCAATGTCGTGTTGGGACACAGGACAACAGCATCCTGACACCTTCTCAGTACCTGTGTAAGTACCTGAAGAGCAGAAAACAGTTCTATGTTCACTACTACACTTCCAGGGTCTTGCCTGACACAGGGGAGGCTTCACCATACCTTTTTGTTGACCAAAAGAACACATCTGATTATGGAAATTCCCTGAATTGGTTTGCTGTTTCTACAGGAAAAAGCTAAACCATCCATGAATGAATCCCAGCTTGCCTGTCCGTCGTCATCTCCAACAACTAGCTCCAGTCACTCTGAGCTATATCTGTGCCCTCCCTGTTCTTTCAAAATCCAGTGTCTTTTAACAACTGTTAAGTTGAATAGCTAGTTCATTTGGGGAAAAAAAACTCATCTCAAGGATACAGCTGCAATATCATCCCTTTTGGGGAGATCTTCTTGTATCCATAACTGTATTCACATATCTAGATACTATAGCACCTAAGCTGTATTCTCATTATCTTCTTGCAATGTTGTCTCACCCAGTGTCAGTTGCTCTAGATAATAATTTTTATTCCTCCCATTGTTACTTGCCTCACATTAATAATAGTACTAGGCACAAAAGTAAGTACACAAGTGCTAATTGTAAAGAAAACTTGAGTTTCTGCTGCTTTATTTCTAAAAAGTCAGAGACATTGATCTAGTGGATCTATGCCTTCAATAAATCATTGAACAGAGAAACGCTAATTATTAAGAGCTAATAGAAATCAAAATGAGCAGTCACATTGAATATCCAAAGGTGCCTTGAAAACCTTCAGTTGTACAGTGCTTATGCGTATGGTTGTATTTTTTCCATCATCATTTGAGATCAAAGAAACATGTTTCAAAGCATGTCATAATTGGTTGTGTATAACACACACACACACACACACAGCTGACCTTAATTTATTCTGGATTTTTTTTAATATCAAAGAGAAGGCCAAATAATTCCTATACTAAACAAACCATTTCAAAGTAGATTTAAAAGATTAGAGCTAATTTACTCCCTTGTTATAACGCAAATGTGATTTGATTGTCAAATATGATGTTAACAGCAAAAAAAGAGAATATTATATTATAACCTAATTTATAACAGTCAATGCAAAACAATTTTTTCAAGCTTATCTTAATCAACCTAATACCTTATTTATCTACAATGACCAAAATGACTTATTCTCCAAACAGAAAGCTTCTTTAATACAAACACTACAATAATAAAATTTAACTCCTTTTATGCTAGTTTGCTTATCTCTAAAATGGGAGTAATATTTCATGCATGCATATTCACCTCAGGCTTTTTAAAATGAGGATTGAGTTACTATCTGGCAAGCCCTTTGCAAATGCTATATAAGTGTTAGCAATCACTATTGGTAAAAGTAATGG
This sequence comes from Manis javanica, assembly GCF_040802235.1. Lineage (NCBI taxonomy): Eukaryota > Metazoa > Chordata > Mammalia > Pholidota > Manidae > Manis > Manis javanica. Next base: position 70,999,788 of record NC_133162.1, read on the forward strand.
TAGACATAGTTATTAAGCACTAATGTGTCTCATGAACTATTCTGATCAATTTACATATATTAATGATAAATGTTAATTATTTTACATACATTATTTAATCCTTTCAACAGCTCATTAAGGTTGGTATTAATACATAGTCCCTTTTATAAAAGGAGAAAACAAGGCTAAAATGCATGAATTAAAGGCACTTTCAGAATTCAAGACATTAAAAGACACTGTCTTTTCCTATAAAGTGCTAAAACTGGATCAGAATCCATGCAAGTCTCTTTCTGGAAGTCCACCCTTGACTTTCTAGTTACATTGCCTCTCAGAGGAAAAGGGACCTACCTTTTAGAACCAAGCCTCCCACTCATTAAAATCTCACTATGTTTATTTGTTTTACTCTCCAAACAATTAATATTATAGAATTCTAATTTTTAAAATCAGTAATATGTGAGATTATAATGTATACGCAAATTATATATTTTACACATATTTATGTACTATTTATGTGAACATTACATATAAAATATAATTCTTATAATAAATAACATATAATAGACTACATATATTTGTAAAATATATAAATATATTACAGTAATACAATACAGATCATACAGTTAAAAACAATGAGATGAAGATGAGATAGCCAATGTTTATATATTAGAATTTATTTCATGTATTAAGCATACACAGTAAATATTCTCATTAACAATAAAATAATAGGAACAAATTTATGAATATGTGTCATTATTTTTAAATAATATTTGTTTCACTCTCAGTTATAAAGACTTTCAAAAGTCTGATTCTAATTTCAATTCACTTTGATTCTTGGCTTAATGCTGTAGTATCTGAAAAAACTCACAAACATTCATGAATATAAATGAAGAAGGTCATCATTGGCTGTGCATAATTAATCACAGTATCATTTTTCATTCCAATTATGCAGTGATATTCGCAGAAATTGGACTTGTGTATTTCCATGATTCCTGAAGTCAATCAGCAGTTCTTCCTACACACTAATGAGAAGGTATTTCATTTTGATGTTTTAATACATTTGCTCAACTTACACTGAAATTCTATATTTGGAAAATTCCTAAACATATAAACACTCAAATTCCAAGTTGTGCATGTGCATGTCTGTGTTCAGACATAATAGATTTTATGATTTTACTTTATTTCCTTAATTGGCTTATTAGCTATATTTATTTATTTTGTGTGTTTAGCAGCCCCTTTCGGGTTTTCAGTATACAAACTGCATTAGCTTATTACTTAGCATAGTATACCTTCAAGAAACATGGTAGTACTTGACCTATTGTATCAGAAGCTCACAACAGTACATGTCCATTCTCCCTTTACTGGACTTTCTGCTATTGTTATACATTTTAGTTCTATGTATGTTATAAGCCACAGAATGCATTTTCTTTGCTTTAAGTATTCAATTATCTTATAAACAAATTTTTATAAAATATAAAAGCTTCTTTTATATTTATCCACCTATTTGACCATTTCCAGGGGTATTCATTTTTTATGTAAATCCAATTTTCATCTCATATCAAATTTTCCTTCTTTCAGAAGGGCTTCCTTTAATATTTCTTACAGTGCAGGTCTGCTACTCAACAATTCTTTCAGCTTCTACAGGTCCAAAAAGACCAAAAAAAATGTTTATTTTATTTCCATCCTTGCAGAATATTTTATTATGCATAGAATTTTAGGTTGTTTTTTTTAACTGAACTTAGATTGGGAACTGCCAAACAAAGAAACAAGAATTACCAATTTACAACCAAGTTAACAATCTCCAGAAGAAAATGCAGAATTTAGAGTTTTCACATAAATACAGTCACAATGTACAGGACACAATTTTTTTTAAAAAAGAAACATGTATTGTGACCTAGAATCATGAGAAAAAAAGCAACAGAAACCAGTCCCAAGATGATCTAGATATTGATATTAGTGAATAAAGGTCCTAAGTCATCTATTATAATATGTCCTATAAATAAAGGAAAACAAGCTCATATAAGTAAAAAGTTAGAAAATCTAATCCATCAAATAGAAATAGCAAAAAAGATCTAAGTGGAAATTTAAAAACTGTAAAACAGTATCTAAAGTTAAACACACATTGTATGGGCTTATCATTGAAATGGAGATGACAAATAAAAAATAGTGAACTTGGAGATAGAAATACAGGAATTATCAATCTATAGGCCAGAGAAAGAGATAAAGATAGCAAGACAGTGACTGGAGCAGAAAAAAAAAGGTTGAAGATGCAATTTCTGAAATGTTTCCAATTTTGGTGACATGTAGTAGTTTGATTCCATTTTTTGGTGTTTGCTTTCTGATTGCTTTTAAGCCCCATGCTTCCTCTTCTCTTTCTGTTTCACATCTAGACACACAAGTAGGAAACCCGCATGCACCCTCCTTTTGCACCAGTGAGGAATTCAAATGATGTAGCCCTGGATTGAATGCAGGAACACTCAGCCTGGCTAAATAGTCTGTGTCCTGTGCACAGGATAGCCCAACACAACAAAGAATTATCCAGACCAACATGTACAAAGTACAAAGTTTGAGTATCAAGACATTAAAATATATATGACAGAGAATGATTCAAGATAGTGGTGTGAGAAGTGAGACAGAGAACTCCTACCAAAACCACATGTAACATGAAAATATAGTTAATACAACTAAACCTAAAAGAGCAACAAGAAAGAAGGTGGCACCAGACTGCATACACCTAGAGAACAGAGCAGACCTCACGAAACAGGGTAACGTACCAAAGCCTTGATCCAGCGGGACCCAAGCCCTTCCCCCACCCTGGCTCACTGGCAGGAGGAAGAGAAACAAAGATGGAAGGGGGTGGAAGCCTAGGAGGACTGCTGAACACCCAGCTCTGGAGATCTGCTTTGCGAGCACAAACCTACATTTCATGGTGCTCTGGAGATTAGTGGGATTGGAAAGCTAAGACAGGCAGAATACTTGAGAGATTGAGATTCTGGCCATTTGTAGAGAACAGGGATCCACATACGGCCGCAATGGAACAAAGGAAAGGCGGGCAGTCTGAGAGTTTTCCTAGCAGAGAGAGGGCTGCTGAAGGGGTGGGATTTGCATGATACTTGCTGCCCAGGAGAAATGATAGGTGGACAGGGTTGTCTGGGCATGCCTTGCCCAGCAGGTTGGGAATTTTCAGGAGCTTCAGGTGTTCCATCCCCCTGGCTGGCAACTCAGCTCCAAGGACCCCCACTGTGATATGCAGCCTGCTGTGCATTCCTCCTGGCCTGCTGGCACTGGCTTCCAAACCAGCAGTCACTGCCCTGGCATCAGGCCAGCCAGAGGGAGGCCCCACCTATGACAGGCTACAGACACAAGACACATAGGCTTACACCTGTGTGCTCAGCCCACTGGCTCTGACAGTGGAGACAGGGACTGGAGCTGGGAAGCAGGAAACAGCTCTTTCCTCCCACAAGGCACCAGCACTGCTCTCCTGTTATCCCTGACCTCACTCCAGGGTGTGAGCAGTTCCAGAGACTATAACTTCTGGGAACTAGAGGGCACCACATAGAAATATGAAGCGTCAAAGGAGGCTGGTGCAGACCAAAATATCACAAACTCCAGAAAAAGTTCCAAATGACACTGAACTCATGAATCTTCCTGCAAGAGAGTCAAAATAAAAATCATATGACTGGTTAGCCAGAGACGGGTAAGATTCCTCAAGGGAGGAACAACCTAAGACAGGCACAGTCGCAGGGGGGCCATCAGGTGAGAATTTGGGGATCAACAGAGGTGAGGCTCAGAACCTCACCCCCCCTGCTTTGAGAGAAATCTTCTGCATCCGTGGATGTCTTGCTGCCCTTGTCTAGCCTGGATTAATACTTAGTCCATAGGCACACACCTGATCATCTGATCATCTACATTTGCCTTCTTACAGCACTAAACTATGTTTTCTACCTTTATCTTGCATCTACCTACCACTTCAGCATTTTATTAAAAATAAAAATAATAATAATAATAGGAGAAATGTGGGATCAACATATAAATCAAGTACAAAAATCAAACGAATATTCATATTTGACCTGATTGTTTATAGGTCATATTGCATGATCAAAACCGAAAGTTTCTGTGATGACTGCCCTTGTACTGTTCACCATGTAAGAATTTATTCACTATGTAAGAATTCGTTCACCATGTAAGAACTTGTTCGTTATGCTTCAGAAGATTGGAGACTGACGAGAATTAGGCTTGAGATGGATTAATGATTGTACATTGAGCGTTGACCCCCCTATACTGAATTTTATTGTTGTTAACAACCATTTGATCAATAAATATGAGAGATGCCCTCTCAAAATAAATAAATAAAAAAAAATAAAAATAAAAAATAAAAATCATAAACATGCTCATGGAGGTACAGAAACATATTCAAGAACTCAGGGATGAATTTAGGACAAAGATTCAATCATTAAGATATTCCATATCTGAAATGAAACATAAAATGGAAGGATTTAAAAGCAGATTAGATGTAGTAGAAGAGATGGTAAATGGAATAGAAATTAGAGAAGAGGAATACAGAGAAGCTGAGGGACAGAGAGAAAAAAGGATCTCTAAGAATGAAATAATATTGAGAGAACTGTGTGACCAATCCAAATGGAACAATATTCACATTATAGGGGTACCAGCAGAAGAAGAGAGAGCAAAAGGGATAGAAAGTGACCTTGAGGAGGTAATTGCTGAAAACTTCCCCAATCTGGGGAAAGAGATAGTCTGTCAGGCCATGGAGGTGCACAGATCTCCAAAACACAAGAGAGCCAAGGAAGACAATACCAAGACATATAATAATTAAAATGGCAAAGATGAAGGATAAGGAAAGACTTTTAAAAGCAGCTAGAGAGAGATAAAAGATCACATACAAAGGAAAACCCATCAGGCTATCATAAGATTTCTCAAGAGAAACCTTACATGACAGAAGGGAGTGACATAATATATTTAATGCAATTAAACAGAAGGGCCTCCAACCAAGAATACTCTACCCAGCAAGGTTATCATTTAAATTTGAAGGAAGGATTAAACAATTTTCAGATAAGCAAAAGCTGAGAGAATTTACCTCCCACAAATGACCTCTACAGTGAATTTTGGAGGGACTGCTGTAGATGGAAGTATTCTTAAGACTAAATAGCTATCACCAGGGGAAATAAAACCACAGCAAAGTAGAACAATTAATTACTAAGCAGATGCAAAATCAAATCAACTACCCCCAAAGTTAGTCAAGGGATAGACAAAGAGTACAGAATATGTTACATAATATATAAAGAATAGAGGAGGAAGAAAAAGTAGGAAAAAGAAAAAGAACCTTTAGGTTGTGTTTTTAATAGCATATGAAGTGAGTTAAATTAGGCTGTTAGATAATAAAGCAATTGCCCTTTGGTAACCATATATCAAGAGCCTGCAATGGCAATAACTACATACCTATCGATAATCACCCTAAATGTAAATGGTCTGAATGCACCAATCAAAAGACATAGAGTCACTGAATGGATAAAAAACAAGACCATCAATATGCTGCCTACAAGAGACTCACTTCAAACCCAAAGACATGTATAGACTGAAAGTGAAGGGATGGAAAAAGATATTTAATGCAACTAATAGGGAGAAAAAAGCAGGAGTTGCAGTACTTATATCAGACAAACTAGACTTCAAAACAAAGAAAGTAACAAGATACAAAGAAGGACATTACATAATGATAACAGGGCAGTCCAACAAGAGAATATAACCATTATAAATATCTATGCACCTAACACAGGAGCACCTACATATGTGAAACAAATACTAACATAATTAAAGGGGGAAATAGAATGCAATGCATTCATTTTAGGAGACTTCAACACACCACTCACTTCAAAGGACAGATCAACCACACAGAAAATAAGTAAGGAGACAGAGGCACTGAACAATGTATTAGAACAGATGAGCCTAACGCTCATCTACAGAACACTCCATTCAAAAGCAACAGGATACACATTCTTCTCAAGTTCACATGGAACATTTTCAAGAATAGATCATATACTAGGCCACAAAAAGAACCTCAGTAAATTTTAAAAAACTGAACTTGTACCAACCAGCTTCTCAGACCACAAAGGTATGAAACTGGAAATAAATTACACAAAGAAAATGAAAAAGCCCACAAACACATGGAGGCTTAATAACATGCTCCTAAATAATCAATGGATCAATGACCAAATTAAAACAGGGATCAAGCAATATATGGAGACAAATGACAACAATAATTCAACAATGCAAAATCTGTGGGTTGCAGCAAAGGCCGTGCTAAAAGAGTATTTTGCAATACAGGCCAACCTCAGGAAAGAAGAACAATACCAAATAAACAGTCTAAATGAACAATTAATGAAACTAGAAAAAGAAGAACAAATAAGGCCCAAAGTCAGTAGAAGTAGGAACATAATAAAGATTAGACCAGAAATAAATAAAATTGAGAAGAATAAAACAATTGAAAGAATCAATGAAAGCAGGAGATGATTTTTTGATAAAATTAACAAAATCAATAAATCCCTAGCCAGACTTATTGAGAAAAAAAGAGAGTTTACATACATAAACAGAATCAGAAATGAGAAAGGAAAAATCTCTATGAATACCACAGAAATACAAAAAATTATGAGAGAATACTATGAAAAATCATGTGCTAACATATTGGATAACCTAGAAGAATCAACAAGTTTCTAGAAAAATACAACCTTCCAAGGCTGATCCAGGAAGAAACAGAAAAGCTGAATAGACCAATTACCAGCAAGGAAATTGAATTGGTAATAAAAAAACTACCAAAGACAAAAACATCTGGACCAGATGGTTTCACTGCTGAATTTTATCAAACATTTAGTGAAGACCTAATATCCATCCTCCTTAAAGTTTTCCAAAAGATAGAAGAGGAGGGAGTACTACCAAACTCATTCTATGAGGCCAACATCACTCTAATATCAAAACCAAGCAAAGACACCACAATAAAAGAAAATTACAGACCAATATCCCTGATGAACATAGATGTATACTCAACAAAATATTAGCAAACGGAATTTAAAAATACATCAAAAAGGGGGGGCGGAGCCAGGATGGCGGCGTGAGTAGAGCAGTGGAAATCTCCTCCCAAAAACACATAGAGCTATGAAAATATAACAAAGAAAAATCTTCCTAAAATAGAGACCACAGGACACAGGACAACATCCAGACCACATCCACACCTGCAAGAACCCAGCGCCTTGAGAAGGGGGTAAGATACAAGCCCCGGCCCAGCGGGACCCGAGCGCCCTTCCCCCGGCTCCCGGCGGGTGGAAAGAAACCGGAGCGGTTTTTTTTTTTTTGGCGAGTGCTTTTTGGAAGCCTTAAAGGGACGGGCCCCCGTTGCTAGGGAGGCAGGGTGGCAGGACCGGTGAGCAGGTGCCTGGGACCAGCGCCTGAGGACAAAGAATATCCCACGTTTCTCCCTGCGGGACCGGCGGGCGGGTGCCTGAGACCGGCACTTGAGGACAGAGGAAATCGCGCGTTTTTCCCCTTTTTTTTTTAACTCTTTTCTGCAAGTGCTTTTTGGAAGCCTAAAAGGGACAGGGACCCTGGTGCTAGGGAGGCAGGGCGGCGGGACTGGTGAGCAGGTGCCTGGGACCAGCACCTGAGGACAAAGAATATCGAGCATTCCTTCCCTGCGGGACCGGTGGGTGGGTGCATTTTGGAAGCCTTGAAAGGACAGGGACCCTGGTGCTAGGGAGACAGGGCAGCAGGACCAGTGAGTGGGTGCCTGGGACAGGCACCTGAGGACAAAAAATAAATGAATAAATAAAATCGCGTGTTTTTTCCTTTTTTTTTTTCTTTCTGTTCCCTCTCTCATTGTTGCAGTTGTTGTTTTGGTTTGGAGAGTGCTTTTTCGAAGTCTTAAAGGGGCAGGACAGGTCACTTAGACCAGAGGCAGGGAATCTGGGGATCTCTGGGCACTCTAACCCCCTGGGCAGCAGGGAGCACAGAGGCCCCTTACGGAGATAAATAGCCTCCCGGCCGCTCCCCCTCCAACGGGGCTCCACCATTTTGGAGGAACAGCCCCAGCCAGGCCAAGCCCACAGCAACAGTGGAGATAAACCCCAAAGCAACTGGGCAGGAAGCAGAAGCCCTGTCTGCACACAGCTGCCCAGCACAAGCCACTAGAGGTCGCTATTCTCCCAGGAAAAGGCTACAAACCAACAAGAAGGGAAGCTCTTCCAGCGGTCACTTGTACCAGCTCTGCAAACTATCTCTATCACCATGAAAAGGCAAAACTACAGGCAGACAAAGATCACAGAGACAACACCTGAGAAGGACACAGACCTAACTAGTCCTCCTGAAAAAGAATTCAAAATAAAAATCATGAACATGCTGACAGAGATGCAGAGAAAAATGCAAGAGCAATGGGATGAGATGCAGAGAAAAATGCAAGAGCAGTGGGATGAGATGCAGAGAAAAATGCAAGAGCAGTGGGATGAAGTCCGGAAGGAGATCACAGATGTCAGGAAAGAGATCACAGAAGTGAAACAATCCCCGGAAGGATTTATAAGCAGAATGGATAAGATGCAAGAGGCCATTGAAGGAATAGAAGCCAGAGAACAGGAACGTATAGAAGCTGACATAGAGAGAGAAAAAGGATCTCCAGGAATGAAACAACACTAAGAGAAATATGTGACCAATACAAAAGGAATAATATTCGTATTATAGGGGTACCAGAAGAAGAAGAAAGAGGAAAAAGGGATAGAAAGTCTCTTTGAAGAAATAATTGCTGAAAACTTCCCCAAACTGGGGGAGGAAATAATCGAACAGACCATGGAATTACACAGAACCCCCAACAGAAAGGATCCAAGGAGGACAACACCAAGACACATAGTAATTAAAATGGCAAGGATCAAGGACAAGGAAAGAGTTTTAAAGGCAGCTAGAGAGAAAAAGGTCACCTATAAAGGAAAACCAATCAGGCTAACATCAGACTTCTCAACAGAAACCCTACAGGCCAGAAGAGAATGGCATGATATACTTAATGCAATGAAACAGAAGGGCCTTGAACCAAGGGTACTGTATCCAGCATGACTATCATTTAAATATGATGGTGGGATCAAACAATTCCCAGACAAGCAAAAGCTGAGGGAATTTGCTTCCCACAAACCACCTCTACAGGGCATCCTACAGGGACTGCTCTAGATGGGAGCACCCCTAAAAAGAGCATAGAACAAAACACACAACATATGAAGAATGGAGAAGGAGGAATAAGAAGGGAGAGAAGAAAAGAATCTCCAGACAGTGTATATAACAGCTCAATAAGCGAACTAAGTTAGGCAGTAAGATACTAAAGAAGCTAACCTTGAACCTTTGGTAACCATGAATCTAAAGCCTGCAATGGCAATAAGTACATATCTCTCAATAGTCACCCTAAATGTAAATGGACTTAATGCACCAATCAAAAGACATAGAGTAATAGAATGGATAAAAAAGCAAGACCCATCTATATGCTGCTTACAAGAAACTCACCTTAAACCCAAAGATAAGCATAGACTAAAAGTCAAGGGATGGAAAAACATATTTCAGGCAAACAACAGTGAGAAGAAAGCAGGGGTTGCAGTACTAATATCAGACAAAATAGACTTCAAAACAAAGAAAGTAACAAGAGATAAAGAAGGCCACTACATAATGATAAAGGGCTCAGTCCAACAAGAGGATATAACCATTCTAAATATATATGCACCCAATACAGGAGCACCAGCATATGTGAAGCAAATACTAACAGAACTAAAGAGGGAAATAGACTGCAATGCATTCATTGTAGGAGACTTCAACACACCACTCACCCCAAAGGATAGATCCACTGGGCAGAAAATAAGTAAAGACACACAGGCACTGAACAACACACTAGAACAGATGGACCTAATAGACATCTATAGAACTCTACATCCAAAAGCAACAGAATATACATTCTTCTCAAGTGCACATGGAACATTCTCCAGAATAGACCACATGCTCACTCACAAAAAGAGCCTCAGTAAATTCCAAAATATTGAAATTCTACCAACCAATTTTTCAGACCACAAAGGTATGAAAGTAGAAATAAATTCTACAAAGAAAACAAAAAGGCTCACAAACACATGGAGGCTTAACAACATGCTACTAAATAATCAATGGATCAATGAACAAATCAAAATAGAGATCAAGGAATATATAGAAACAAATGACAACAACAACACTAAGCCCCAACTTCTGTGGGATGCAGCGAAAGCAGTCTTAAGAGGAAAGTATATAGCAATCCAGGCACACTTGAAGAAGGAAGAACAATCCCAAATGAATAGTCTAACATCACAATTATCGAAACTGGAAAAAGAAGAACAAATGAGGCCTAAAGTCAGCAGAAGGAGGGACATAATAAAGATCAGAGAAGAAATAAACAAAATTGAGAAGAATAAAACAATAGCAAAAATCAACGAAACCAAGAGCTGGTTCTTTGAGAAAATAAACAAAATAGATAAGCCTCTAGCCCAACTTATTAAGAGAAAAAGAGTGTCAACACAAATCAACATAATCAGAAATGAGAATGGAAAAATCACGACAGACTCCACAGAAATTACAAAGAATTATTAAAGACTACTATGAAAACCTATATGCCAACAAGCTGGAAAACCTAGAAGAAATGGACAACTTCCTAGAAAAATACAACCTCCCAAGACTGACCAAGGAAGAAACACAAAAGTTAAACAAACCAATTACAAGCAAAGAAATTGAAACAGTAATCAAAAAACTACCCAAGAACAAAACCCCGGGGCCGGACAGATTTACCTCGGAATTTTATCAGACACACACAGAAGACATAATACCCATTCTCCTTAAAGTGTTCCAAAAAATAGAAGAAGAGGGAATACTCCCAAACTCATTCTATTAAGCCAAAATTACCCTAATACCAAAACCAGGCAAAGACCTCACCAAAAAAGAAAATTACAGACCAATATCCCTGATGAATGTAGATGCAAAAATACTCAATAAAATATTAGCAAACAGAATTCAACAGTATATCAAAAGGATCGTACACCATGACCAAGTGGGGTTCATCCCAGGGATGCAAGGATGGTACAACATTCGAAAATCCATCAACATCATCCACCACATCAACAAAAAGAAAGACAAAAACCACATGATCATCTCCATAGATGCTGAAAAAGCATTTGAAAAAATTCAACATCCATTCATGATAAAAACTCTCAGCAAAATGGGAATAGAGGGCAAGTACCTCAACATAATAAAGGCCATATATGATAAACCCACAGCCAGCATTATACTGAACAGCGAGAAGCTGAAAGCATTTCCACTGAGATCGGGAACCCGACAGGGATGCCCACTCTCCCCACTGTTATTTAACATAGTACTGGAGGTCCTAGCCATGGCAATCAGACAAAACAAAGAAATACAAGGAATTCAGATTGGTAAAGAAGAAGTTAAACTGTCACTATTTGCAGATGATATGATACTGTACATAAAAAACCCTAAAGACTCCACTCCAAAACTACTAGAACTGATATCAGAATACAGCAAAGTTGCAGGATACAAAATTAACACACAGAAATCTGTAGCTTTCCTATACACTAACAATGAATCAATAGAAAGACAAATCAGGAAAACAATTCCATTCACCATTGCATCAAAAAGAATAAAATACCTAGGAATAAACCTAACCAAAGAAGTGAAAGACTTACACTCTGAAAACTACAAGTCACTCTTAAGAGAAATTGAAGGGGACACTAATAAATGGAAACTCATCCCATGCTCATGGCTAGGAAGAATTAATATCGTCAAAATGGCCATCCTGCCCGAAGCAATGTACAGATTTGATGCAATCCCTCTCAAATTACCAGCAACATTCTTCAATGAATTGGAACAAATAATTCAAAAATTCATATGGAAACACCAAAGACCCCGAATAGCCAAAGCAATCCTGAAAAAGAAGAATAAAGTAGGGGGATCTCACTCCCCAACTTCAAGCTCTACTACAAAGCCATAGTAATCAAGACAATTTGGTACTGGCACAAGAACAGAGCCACAGACCAGTGGAACAGATTAGAGACCCCAGAAATTAACCCAAACATATATGGTCAATTAATATTTGATAAAGGAGCCATGGACATACAATGGCAAAATGACAGTCTCTTCAACAGATGGTGCTGGCAAAACTGGACAGCTATATGTAGGAGAATGAAACTGGACCATTGTCTAACCCCATATACAAAGGTAAACTCAAAATGGATCAAAGACCTGAATGTCAGTCATGAAACCATTAAACTCTTGGAAAAAAACATAGGCAAAAACCTCTTAGACATAAACATGAGTGACCTCTTCTTGAACATATCCCCCCACCGGGCAAGGAAAACAACAGCAAAAATGAGCAAGTGGGACTACATTAAGCTGAAAAGCTTCTGTACAGCGAAAGACACCATCAATAGAACAAAAAGGAACCCTACAGTATGGGAGAATATATTTGAAAATGACAGATCCGATAAAGGCTTGACGTCCAGAATATATAAAGAGCTCACACGCCTCAACAAACAAAAAACAAATAACCCAATTAAAAAATGGGCAGAGGAACTGAACAGACAGTTCTCCAAAAAAGAAATACAGATGGCCAAGAGACACATGAAAAGATGCTCCACATCGCTAATTATCAGAGAAATGCAAATTAAAACTACAATGAGGTATCACCTCACACCAGTAAGGATAGCTGCCATCCAAAAGACAAACAACAACAAATGTTGGCGAGGCTGTGGAGAAAGGGGAACCCTCCTACACTGCTGGTGGGAATGTAAATTAGTTCAACCATTGTGGAAAGCAGTATGGAGGTGCATCAAAATGCTCAAAACAGACCTACCATTTGACCCAGGAATTCCACTCCTAGGAATTTACCCTAAGAATGCAGCAATCAAGTTTGAGAAAGACAGATGCACCCCGATGTTTATCACAGCACTATTTACAATAGCCAAGAATTGGAAGCAACCTAAATGTACATCGGTAGATGAATGGATAAAGAAGAGGTGGTACATATACACACACACAATGGAATACTACTCAGCCATAAGAAGTGGAAAAATCCAACCATTTGCAGCAACATGGATGGAGCTGGAGAGTATTATGCTCAGTGAAATAAGCCAAGCAGAGAAAGAGAAATACCAAATGATTTCACTCATCTGAGGAGTATAGGAACAAAGGAAAAACTGAAGGAACAAAACAGCAGCAGAATTACAGAACCCAAAAATGGACTAACAGGTACCAAAGGGAAAGGAACTGGGGAGGATGGGTGGGCAGGGAGGGATAAGGGGGGCAAAGAAGAAGGGAGGTATTAAGATAAGCATGCATGGGGGGAGGGAGAAAGGGGAGGGTGGGCTGCACAACACAGAGAGGACAAGTAGTGACTCTACAACATTTTGCTAAGCTGATGGACAGTAACCGTAATGTGGTTGTTAGGGGGGACCTGATATAGGGGAGAGCATAGTAAACATAGTATTCTTCATGTAGTGTAGATTAAAAAATAAAAAAAAAAAAAAAGAAAGAAAGAAAGAAAAGGGGGATTACTCCTTAACAGGATAAAACTATTGGTAAATCAAAGATCAACGCATGCTTTAAATATCCTTAATGTTGATCACTTAAAGGGTGTCAGATGATCGGCTATGGAGGTACTCTTTTCTGATAATATTCCTTTCTCTTAATTAAAAAAAAAAAAAAAAGCACTTACTGTGTGCTGACCTCCAATGAGTTCTGCACAATGGTATAGAGGGCATGTCAAAGTGTGGGCAAAGGGTCTGTTTGTTTCTACGCAGAAGATCAAGGCCTAGCTTGGCTACCCAGAAAATGAACTAAGATACAATATGAGGAGGAGCTTCCGGCATCAGCACTCTCTGGAGGACTTGTGCCAGGGGATGATCATCAAAAAGCCTCCACAGGGATCCGGACGATGCTGTGGTTGTGGCTGCATCCAGCCCACTGTCTCCTGGACTTGCCATAAGAATGAGGAGGGAGATGTCTAGGCTGGCATGTGCATACAGTGAGACAACGAATTTGACCGGATCTGTACTGTTGGAACTCAACCAGGAGTTGGGATGGGTGCAAGTTGTAGCACTCCAAAATCTCATGACTATAGACTATCTATGGTTAAAAGAACATATGGGATGTGAACAGATCCCAGAAATGGGCTGCTTTAATTTGTCTGATGGTTCAAGTACAGTTGGACAATATCCATCATATCATAGATAAATTTTCACAAATGCCTAGGGTGCCTAAATGGTTTTCTTGGCTTCACTGGAGATGGATGGTAATTATAGATTTGCTTTGTTTATGTCACCGTATTCCTATTATGTTAATATGTGTGTGCAAATTAGTTAGTAGTTTAAAACCTATACATACTTAAGGTACTATACAAGAAGATATGTCAAAGAAATAATCAATCCTCCCATGTTTCCTTCATATGCTACATCTATAGCTTTTCTTCTTCCTTCCTAATTACAACCCTTAAATAGAATTCGTGCCTCATATCGAATTTACTGAGTATCATAATTCCTCCAGGTGGTAAAGATACCTCGAGACAAGTGCTGGGCATAGAAGCCACAGGGCATAAATCTGCAAAGAAGTAAAAAGCTAACCTTTGCAAACAATATGGCTTCTCTCTCACTTACCAACTTTACATTTCCCTGTATGGCCCCGGAAGATGACTGGTTAGCCAGAGACGGGTAAGATTCCTCAAGGGAGGAACAACCTAAGACAAGCACAGTCGCAGGGGGGCCATCAGGTGAGAATTTGGGGATCAACAGAGGTGAGGCTCAGAACCTCACCCCCCCTCCTTTGAGAGAAATCTTCTGCATCCATGGATGTCTTGCTGCCCTTGTCTAGCCTGGATTAATACTTAGTCCATAGGCACACACCTGATCATCTGATCATCTACATTTGCCTTCTTACAGCACTAAACTATGTTTTCTACCTTTATCTTGCATCTACCTACCACTTCAGCATTTTATTAAAAATAAAAATAATAATAATAATAGGAGAAATGTGGGATCAACATATAAATCAAGTACAAAAATCAAACGAATATTCATATTTGACCTGATTGTTTACAGGTCATATTGCGTGATCAAAACCAAAAGTTTCTGTGATGAATGCCCTTGTACTGTTCACGATGTAAGAATTTATTCACTATGTAAGAATTCGTTCACCATGTAAGAACTTGTTCATTATGCTTCAGAAGATTGGAGACTGACGAGAATTAGGCTTGAGATGGATTAATGATTGTACATTGAGTGTTGACCCCCCTATACGGAATTTTATTGTTGTTAACAACCATTTGATCAATAAATATGAGAGATGCCCTCTCAAAAAAAAAAAAAAATTAGCTGTTAAGTCTGGGGAGGGGTCTAGATTGGTTCCCTGCATGGCTTTTCACTACCTGTACTGATTTTTATTTTTCATGTGATTTTTGTTTCATATGAAATAAATATAAAAAATAAAAAAAATAAAAATAAAAATAAAAATAACAATAATAATAAAGGGAGAAATGTGGGATCCACATATAAATCAAGTATAAAAATCAAACAAATATTCATATTTGACCTGATTGTTTATAGTTCATAATGCGTGATCAAAACCGAAAGTTTCTGTGATGAATGCCCTTGTACTGTTCACCATGTAAGAACTTATTCACTATGTAAGAATTCGTTCACCACGTAAGAACTTGTTCGTTATGCTTCAGAAGATTGGAGGCTGACGAGAATTAGGCTTGAGATGAATTAATGATTGCGCTTTGAGCATTGACCCCCCTATACAGAATTTTATTGTTGTTAACAACCATTTGATCAATAAATATGAGAGATGCCCTCTCAAAAAAAAAAAATACATCAAAAAGATCATCCATCATGATCAAGTAGGATTTATTCCTGGGATGCAAGGATGGTACAACATTTGAAAATCCATCAACATTATCTACCACATCAACAAGAAGAAGGATGTCAACCACATGACCATCTCCATAGATGCTGAAAAATGATTCAACAAAATTCAACATCCATTCATGATAAAAACTCTCAACAAAATGGGTATAGAGGGCATGTACCTCAACATAATAAAGGCCATATATGACAAGCCTACAGCCAACATCATACTTAACAGTGAGAAGCTGGAAGCTTTTCCTTTAATATCAGGAACAAGACAAGGATACCCACTCTCTCCACTTTTATTCAACATAGTTCTGGAAGTCCTAGCCACCACAATCAGACAACACAAAGAAATAAAAGGCATCCAGATTGGCAATGAAGGAGTCAAACTGTCCCTGTTTGCAGATGACAAGGTATTGTACATAAAAAAACCCTAAAGAATCCACTCCAAAACTAGTAGATCTAATATGGGAGTTCAGCAAAGTTGCAGAATACAAATTTAATATGCAGAAATCTGTTGCATTCCTATACACTAATGATGAACTAGTAGAAAGAGAAATCAGGAAAACAATTCCATTCAGAATTGCATCAAAAAGAATAAAATACCTAGAAATAAACCTAACCAAGGAAGTGAAAACTACAAGACACTCATGATAAAAATTAAAGAAGATACCAATAAATGGAAACACATCCCATGCTCATGGATAGGAAGAATTAATATTTTCAAAATGGCCATCCTGCCTAAAGCAATCTACAGATTCAATGCAATACCTATCAAAATACCAAAAGCATTCTTCAACAAACTAGAGCAAATAGTTCTAAAGTTCATATGGAACCACAAAATACCCCAAATAGCCAAAGCAATCCTGAGAAGGAATAATGAAGCAGGGGGAATTATGCTCCCTGACTTCAAGCTCTACTACAAAGCCACAGTAATCGAGACAATTTGGTACTGGCACAAGAACAGACCCATAGACCAATGGAACAGACTACAGCACCCAGATATAAACCCAAGCATATACGGTCAATTAGTATATGATAAAGGAGCCATGGATATACAATGGGGAAATGACAGCCTCTTCAACAGTTGCTGTTGGCAAAACTGGCTGGCTACATGTAAGAGAATGAAACTGGATTATTGTCTAATGCCATACACAAAAGTAAACTCAAAATGAATCAAAGACCTGAATGTAAGTCGTGAAACCATCAAACTCTTAGAAGAAAACATAGGCAAAAGTCTCTTGTATATAAACATGAGCAACTTTTTCCTGAGTGCATTACCTTGGGCAAGGGAAACAAAATAAAAAATGAATAAATGGGACTACATCATGCTAAAAAGCTTGTGTACAGCAAAGGACACTATCAGCAGAACCAAAAGGCATTCTACAGTATGGGAGAATATATTTGCAAATAATACATCCAACAAGGGGTTAACACCCTAAGTATATAAAGAACTCACATGGCTCAACACTCAAAAAGGAAATAACCCTATTAAGAAATGGGCAGAGGATATGAACAGACACTTCTCCAAAGAAGAAATTCAGGTGGCCAACAGGCACAAGAAAAGATGCTCCACATTGCTAATTATCAGAGAAATGCAAATTAAAACTACAATGAGATATCACCTCACACCAGTTAGGATGACCAACATAGAAAAGACTAGGAACAACAAATCCTTGCAAGGATGTGGAGAAAGGGGAACCCTCCTACACTGCTGGTGGGAATGTAAACTAGTTCAACCATTGTGAAAGCAGTATGGAGGTTCCTCAAAAAACTAAAAATAGAAATACCATTTGACTCAGAAATTCCACTTCTAGGAATTTACCCTAACGAACAACCATATGATCCCAGTTTCAAAAAGACATATGCACCCTATGTTTATTGCAGCACTATTTACAATAGCCAAGAAATGGAAGCACCTAAGTGTCCATCAGTAGATGAATGGATAAAGAAGATGTACATATACACAGTGGAATATTATTCAGCCATAAGAAGAAAATAAATCCTACCATTTGCAACAACATGGATGGAACTAGAGGGTATTACATTCAGTGAAATAAGTCAGGCAGAAAAAGAGAAGTACCAAATGATTTCACTCATTTGTGGAGCATAAGAACAAAGCAAAAACTGAAGGAACAAAACAGCAGAAGACTTACAAAACCCAAGAATGGACTAACAGTTACCAAAGAGAAAGGGACTGGGGAGGGTGGGTGGGAAGGTAGGGTTAATGCAATAAGGGGCATTATGATAGCACATGTAACATAGTGGGGGGCATGGGGAAGGCAGTGTAGCACAAAGAAGACAAGAAGTGACTCTATAGCATCTTACTCCACTGATGGACAGTGACTGTAATGGGATATGTGGTGGGGACTTGATAATGGGGGGGAATCTAGTAACCACAATGTTGCTCATATACTTGTATATTAATGATGCCAAAATAAAAGAATATATATATATGACAGTGTAGTTCTGACAAAAGAATTGACTATTGTTCAATGAAACAGACCAAAGGATTTGGAAATAGTTGAGCCATCACTTGCTTTTTTAACTAAAGCACCAAAAATACTCACTGGGAAAAGGAAATTATTTTCAAGAAATAGTGCAAGAATAGTTAGATATCCCTTTAGGGAGAAAAAATGAACCTATACTCCTATCTCCCACACTATACCCAATTAAGTTAGGTCACAGACCTAACTGTTCAAATTAGAGAAATTTTAGTGGAAAACAGAGGAGAATGTTTGTGATTCAGGAATAGTCTTACACAGGTCACACAAAACAATAATACTAAATCAAAAACTGATAAACTTCATTGTTATTTTAAAAATTCAGCTCATTAAAAAACAGTGTTTAGAATATAGGAAAGTCAGTCTGGGAGAAAAATTAAACAGCTCACTTCTAAATAACCCATCAAAGACAAAAAGAAGAAAAAGAAAAACAAAGAACATTAAACAATATTTTCAACTGAATGACAATGAAAACATAACATATTAAGATTAGCCAGAGACATCTGAAGTAGTGCTTAGAAGAATGTTTGTGACTTTAAAGGCCTATATTAGAAAAAAAAAAAGGTCTCAAATCATTGACCTAAACTTTGACCTTACGAAACTAGAGAAAGAGGAGAAAACAAACACAAAGCAAGCAGAAGAAAGGAACTAATAAAGATTACATGGAAAATTAATGAAATAGAATACAGAAAATCAAAGAGAAATATCAATGGACAAAAGTTCTTTATTTGAAAGTATAAACAAAATGGATAAACCTTTACCTAAAATGTCAAGCTGAAAAGCAAGAAGTCAAATCACCAAAATCAGGATTGAACAAATGATCATCACTACCAGTCCTATGGAAATTTAAAGTTTTTAAAGTACTACTATAAGTAAGTATATCAACAAACTAAACAACATAGATGAAATACAAATCATGAAATACAAAATCATCAAAACTGTCTCAAGAAGAAATAGAAAATCTGAATAGGCATACAAGAAGTAAATAAATTAAATTAGTCATTTAAAATATTCTCCCCAAAATAAACCCACTCCCAGAATGATTTCACTGGTGGAATCTATCAAATATTTAATGAATAATGCAAACTGTTCCAGAAAGCAGATAAACAGGGAACAGTTTCCATTTCAACAGGCCAATTACGATCAAATCTCTCAACAAACTAAGGATAGGAATGTCCTCAAGATGACAAAGGGCATCTATGAAAAATCTACTGCTAACACCATATTCAATGGTATAAGACTGAATGCTGTCTCCCTAAGATTAAATAACATGGAAGGATGTCTGCTTTTGTCGATTCTACTATACATTACACTGGAAGTTATATCCAGTGCAATCACACGGAAATAAATTACATTCAGATTGGAAAGAAGTAAGATTGTGTTTATCAGCATGCACAATCTCATAGGTAAAACACAAAGAAATCCACACACGTGCATGGAAACACACACATACACATACAAAACTGTAGAACTAATAATAGACATAAGCAAGATCACTGGCTTCAAAATCAGTACATAAAAGTCAAGTATACCTATATATTAGCAATAAATATTTTGAATATGAAATTAGGAAAGTATGATTTACAGTAGCTTTAAAAATTATTATTTTATTCAAAGCCACAGGAAAAAAATATACAATTTCCTATACACAGAAAACAAGAAACATTGCTGAGACAATTTAAGGAAGAATTAAATAGAGAGTCATCCCATGTTTATGGATTAGAGATTCAATATTGTCAGTATGGCAATTCTACCCATATTGATGTACGGATTTAATACATTCCCTATCAAAATCTAGCAGACTTTTTTGGAAAAAATGATAAGTTGCTTGTAAAATTTGCACGGAAATTTAAAGGACCCAAAATAGCCAAAGCAGTTTAGAAAAGAAGAACTCTTAGATGCATATAAAAGATTCTACTAAAATAGTCTAAATTGATACTGAATTTATTTACACACACACACTTTGTAACAAATAGAGAAATGCAAAAGAAAACAAATCCATGTCCAAATCATGATTCAGTAGGTATTTGCTGTGAATCTGCTATTCTTCCAGGTACTAGTGTTATGTCAATAACCAAATAGACAAGAATCTTAGAGCAAGGGGATGAGCAATGAGCAAATAACAGCGATGTCAGATCATAAGAGCAATGGAGACAATCTGGGCAATCTAAATTCAATGGCTTTCAAAGCTGACACCTAAGAATTTCCATTTTATTAGGTTTTATGAAAGTCATGTTATGGATGGGGAATCCTGAACTTGGATTTTATCACTGGTGAGTCTAGAGTTCCCAGGCACTGCCTGCAGAGAAGGAATATCCTGGCCAAGAGTCAATGATTTCCTGGTGACTTTGACACCTCTTGCCAGGAGGGGAGATGGTGAGGTAAGACCACAGCTTGGTGACAGAGGCTATTAATACTATTCAAACTTGTTTTATTGCTCTATTTTTTAAGTGGACTGAGTCATTTTGCTTTACATGTAGTTAATATGTAGAGAGAAAGGATTGTGGTTATTCAGCATAACATTTTCCCCTTGGCCATGCTGTTTCTCAATGGCAATCATTACACCTATTGGTGTCTCAGTCTCTGTGAATTTGGTTAATGTGGGAGGATATTCTGATGTTTTGTTGGGAGTTGTTTGTTTATCTGCCATCTATTCCCCTTCCTAATGGTTCTGTTTTTATTCACGTACTTTCCCTTTCCTTACAGCTCATCCCAGCACTTGCTCCTGGAGGGACAGGCCTAATTGGCAGCTCATTATAAATCTGACCCTTGTGGGGACCCTTGCAGGGAGCAGTACAGGAATGCATTATACCCACATTTATTGCTGGCATATAGCAATTAATTTTTTTAAAAAAAGCAAAAACCCAGTTTCAGTCCAATAAAAGACAGGGCTATATCTGGGAGAGAAGAGGAGTTTTTTCTGAAAAGTCATCTCAATATTAAAAGAGTCACTAGAAATTAGGTCTTATTTATCAGCTGGATATTTTCATATGCAGAAGTAAGGCTTGGAACTGCTTCAGCGGGTTTCCTTCCAGCACTGCGTAGGAAGCAAAGCCGAGAGAATGGTAGAGATACGGAGCCTGGGTCCTGATCAACAAAGCAGTTACCTGACTCAATAGTTCTGCTTCAGGAATTGGTCTTTTCTGTTCTTTGTTCTGTAAAACACTCTAGCAGTTACAGTCTCTGACAAAGTCAAGTTTCTAGAGTTGTGAAAATGAGAGCTGACTCTGGAGTCTATGTTCTACCCAGTGACATCTCATTTGTGAAGTTTTCAACCATGGCTGCTTCTCAACATACCCAAAATTAGCAAAATAAGGTATGGGAGATTTTAAAAAAATGTTTAAAGTCAATAGTCATAAGACTGCAGGGAAACATGCACAGTTGTACATTGCTTTTGGCATAGCAAATTCAGTTCAATCTTTTCTAAGGAGAGATCTGTTGCTATATAATAAGACCTTTAAAATCGTTTACAGTTTTGACCCAGAAATTCTACTTCTGCGATGATATCCCAAAGAAACACTTCTAAATAACAATTTAGTTTTTCATAGAAATACAACTGAAAATAAGAAATAACAACCACAATCCTGGTAAATAATCCAATTACCAAGCAAATGGAGATGATAAATCAGCATAAACACTATGTTGCCTTTCCAAGTAAAATATATCAGGACTAGGTCCAACTTCCAATGAATATGAATAAGGCAAAATGAAAATCGGAGATACAAAATGGTAAGAACATATTGTTCTCTAGGACATCAGCCTCTCTTCATATGCTCTTAAGTTATCAAATGAAATCATCTTACCACCTTCTTCAAATATGGGAAAGTTACTCCCCTACACACACCACTACTTCCCAACAACTGACATAACGGCAGCAATTCTGAGAAACCCTGTGTACCAAGCACTGCACTAAGCAATGGAGATACAAAGGAAAGAAAGATAAGTATGTGTCTTCATAAACTCACAAGGGAGTGGGGAGCACAGTAGACCAACAAGGAAACAAAGGAATGTACAAGGTTCTCACTGGTGTGATAAATCTGGTGGGAATAAGCATGGCAATGGGGAGTGTGTATAACTGGGTGAATGTGGTAGTCCTCTGAACTGGTGGCAAGGAAACAAATCATCCAAGGAAGAGATATTTAAGCTGAGATTTGAAGAATGAAAGAAGTCTTTTAAACAGCTAAAAGAAAAGACTGCATGTGGGGCCATCGGCAAACACAAAAGCCTAAAGTTAACATGTTTCAGGAACAGAAGATGGGCCAGTGTGGCCAAAGCATGTGCCCCTCTAGGATAAGAGAGACACATGATTCCCTTTGAGAGGAGGACAGCAGACAGATTATGCAAAGCCTTCCCTGTCGTGAAGAACTGGATTTATATTAAGGGTAATGGTTGTCACTTAACAGTTTTAGGCAGGGGAGGGAAATGGTCAGATTTATTTTTTAAAGACATTACACTTGCCGCTGTTAGGGAGTGAATTATCAGGTCCACATTTGGAAGCAGGGAGATGGTGAGGAGGCCATGGTAGTGTCCCAGTGAAATATGATGGTGGCTTAGAGCAGAGCAGCAGCAATGATGCTTAGACCATCAGAGGCACATTGTGGAGATAGTATCAATAGAACATTTAAGTGGATTCAAATGTGAGCAGAGAAGATGAGACCAATGCCAGATCCCAGGAATGTGGGCTGGAATTTCTGCTCCGCCACTGCCAGGCTGAGTCTAGGGGACATTTCTAATTAACGATCCCATGTGATCTCCAAATGGAATACACAGGCAGGCACTCTGTATCTAGGGCACTAGATCCACAAAGCAAATGATGAGAAGCATGAATCAAACCGTGAGTCAAAGTGCAGGATAAACAGGAAGACAGGGATCCTTTGAGCCATGAGCAAGGAGCTGCAGTCACTTTCTGTGGTTCCTGCTGTGGTGAGCAAACAGACAGGCTGAGGCAAGTTGCTGGTCTTTGGATTAAGGGACTGGCCCATGATTCCATCTTCCACCTTTGAGTTGAAAGCTTCCAAATCAACGCCTCTAGCCCAGAACTGTCTGAAGAATGGGATTAAAATAGACAACATTCGCCTAGACATCAATGTGGCTGCCCTACCGGCATCTGATAATCTATGTGTACAAAACAGAATTAACATCCTCTACCACTTTACTCCTATCTCTCCTCCTAAGCATGATACTTCATTTAATAGGGCCATCTTGCACTGCTAGATTTGTCTGTTGTTTCAATGAATATTAATGCCTGATTGATTTCTCATTTAAGGTCCAGCATTGCATATTTCCTGGTAAAATCCTCCCTGACCTCAAGTCTTGTCTAGGAAGTAGTGGTCATTCCCTCCCATTTCCATTATGAAAACCTGTATTTCTTTGTTACCTCCCACCATGTTTTCACAGTTATCTGTAAACTATTTCTACTTACATCATTCGTCTTTATATTTCCAGAATCTGGGAAGTGACTAAGATACATTAGATATTAGATGCTCAATACTTACTTGCTGAATTAACAGGTACATGCAACTAATGCACTAGCAGGCAGGGTCATGAGTCAGAAATGAAACATCACATGTGGAACATCACATTTGGTAGAAATCAAACATCCTAG
Organism: Manis javanica; assembly: GCF_040802235.1. Taxonomy (NCBI): domain Eukaryota; kingdom Metazoa; phylum Chordata; class Mammalia; order Pholidota; family Manidae; genus Manis; species Manis javanica. The sequence continues at coordinate 71,023,835 of NC_133162.1, forward strand.
GGGGTGGAAATGCCCTAGAAGACCTTAAAAGAGGTTTATATTGTAGCCATGACATGCAGATTCCTTGTCCTGTTTTATGTGGATCCCAATGTACTTGTCAGGGTTCTTCTAGAGAAGTAGAATCACAGAAATATGGGTGTCCTATAGAGGTCAGGGCCCTTTTACAGAACTAGCCACTCACCTGGTCTAAGAGTCAGAGAAGCAGAAGGAGGATCTGAGGATGGTACAACATTGCAGGCCCAGCTGCAGCCTCATGACTACAAGGTGAGTCATTTGATCAACAACAATGTATATGAATCTCACGATGGCTGTTTCTTCGTTTCTGCCCCAAATATCTCAAGACTTTTCCTGTGACCCCACCCTAATAAGAACCATAGAAGAAAAGGAATTTGGGGAAGTGTAGTTCATTCTAGGCAAGTTGACACTTTTTTACAAAGCTACACACCCAGAAATGTTGATGTTGGAGTTAAAGAAGAGGATCCTAGAAGTTCTGAGGTTTTATTATTCTTACTGGAGCTAGATACCTGATACATCAAAATGATATTGGGTTTCCTGAGATAATTCCACAGTTGACACATCATTCTTAATAAGAGACACCCAAATCTTGGGTCTCAGCTATAATAGCCTCTATTAATCCATTCAAGGTGCTGAGAAGCAGGTTCAAGGTCAAGTTTGACAGAGCTCTTCCTCCCAAAATGGAAAAGATGAAGGCCTGCAAGTCCTGACTCAAGAAATGGAGAAGAAAGCAGCTGAAAGGGACATGACCTAGAATAGAGGTTGATGAAGTTGTGGTTGAGGTGAACAGACCTCCAGAGAACAAAGATGCAGAAGAGAAAACTGAATTGGTCAGAATAGGCTAGGACATGCTGCAGTAACAACCAACCCCCAAATCTCAGAGGCTTCAATAACAAAGGCTTATTATGTCATTTTTTTTACCTCCCCTATGAAGGGTAATTTGGAGAACTCTGCTCATTCTGGTTATTCAGAGACATGGACTGATGAAGAAGCTACCACCTTGAATGTGGCCAGTTGGTATGTCAGAGAAAGAGAAATCACTGTTCTCAAATTGAAAATTCCATGGTCCACTCAAGATGGTATAGATCCCATCTGTTCAAACCTCACTGGCCAGAGCTCTGTAGTCCTGCCCAACCTCAAAGGATGAGAGGTTCCATTCTACACATGCCTGGGAGGAGTAGAGGAGTGGTTCTCTGTGAAAAGCACTGTTAGCAAGCCCAGTAAGCATCAAGAAATGTCCCAGCCTGCCTCTGAAGAGCACTGTGTCAGCACATCTTGAGTCTACCTGCCAGGAGTCCCTATGATGCTTTATTTTATATGTCAACTTGATTGGGCTAAAGGATACCCAGATCTCTGGTCAAACATTATTTCTGGGTGTGTCTGTGAGGATGTTTCTGGAAGAGATTAACATTTGAATCAGTAGACTGAGTGAAGAAGTTTGCCCTCACCAATGTGTATGAGCACTACCCAATCCATTAGAGGCCTGAATAGAACAAAAAGGTGGAGGATGGATAAATTTTTTCTCTCTCCTGGCATCTGAGCTCTTTGTTCTCCAGTCTTGGGACTCTGGGATTTACCCCAGTGGCTTCCCTGCTTCTTAGGCTTTCAGCCTTGCCCTGGGTATTATACCATCATTTTCCCTCATCCTCAGGCCTTTGGACTTGAACAAAATCATATCACTGGTTTTCCTGATTCTCCAACTTGTAGATGGTAAACCATGTGACTTCTCAGCTTCTATAAATGCAAGAGCCAATTTCTAGAATACATATGTTTCTCTCTCATAAATATATACATTTATCAATCTCCTGTCCTCACCAGCTTTTATCAATGACCATGATTCTCACCAGTTCTTCCATATGAGCTCATCTTCAGTAGAAGTCTATTTTCTGCACAGTATAGTGTTGTGTGCCTCTTAAAGCCAACATCACTGACATCACATACCAAGAGCTAGATCTATATATTTATATATAGACAAATGATGATATAGACAGAGACAGAAATGTAGATACATAGCTATAGATATGTTTCTACTGGTTCTCTTTCTCTGGAGAACCTAGATTAATGCAATTCCCTTTGGAGAAGTTCAGTGCATTACCTAAATGAAGGTGCTACTTTCAATTGCTTCCCTAGGGCAATCCATGAGGGCCTCTTACAGACAGCAGTCAACAAGTTGCCTATTGACTTTCATGCAGGAGCAAGTCCATCAGTCCTACAGAAGACTGTTCTGTTCTTCTCATAAGTACCCCAGGATTCTAAGTCCTTGAAGGAGAGAATGGGATCAAGGGCAATGTGGCAATGATGAGAAAGGGAAAAGTTATTTTAGGTGGAAATAGACAGGTCTTCTCTGAGCAGACAGCTCCATTGTTGTGTCTGTGGTCATTCATTTACAAAGCATTAATTCAGAATAGTCACTGTCTCTCAGGTTCTGTGGTAGGCAATGAGGCATTTTGCTATACTTATTAATGGAAAAATATTCCAATCTTTGAAAGTTGTGAGATGAGATTCTATTAATCAAAATTTTCAAGAGTTCTTTCAGTTATAAGAATTTTATAGTACGACTGTAAATGGTACTTTCTGTATGTATGCAAGTAAGGTTGTGTGATAATAAAATTCATGGACTTGAGAGTCAGGCAGATTTGAGTTAAATTCTGTCCCTAGAGAACCAGCGATACCTCAGATAATATATTTCATCCCTTTTAACTTTTTTCATCTAAAATGAAGACAATTTTTATATTGCAAGTTTGGTTCCCCTTGTCTTAAAATGCAGATATCATTTATATTACAGTTTTCCTATATAATGAGATGGCACTGTTTATATTGTAAACTGATTAGCACAAAGCATGGTACATTGGAAAAATGATTGTTATTGTTATGATAGCTATTATATTTGTTAATCTGCAAGATGTGCATCAATTAGTTTCAGAAAACATTTATTGATTTCTAGTATTAATGAAGACTTACAGAGATGAATCAGATGTGGTTTGGGGCTCTCAGGGTCTCCCTGTCTAGTGATGTTGGGTTAAGAAGCATGAAATACTTTACTCTGTAGAAAATGGATTTATAGTGGAGATGAGCCCATATGAAGGAATTATGAGGAATCACAGTCATTGATAAAAATTGGTGAGGACAGGAGATTGATAGGGACAAAAATAATAATAATAATGATAATAAGCTGTCCAGCATTGCAAAGATACTAAACTGTGAGTGTATTCACTGTGGGAAGGGACAATGTAGTATTTGGAATAAAGGAAAGCAGTTGAAATAAATCATTAGAGAAATTCAGGTTAGCTAAATAAATAATGTGGAAACATACAGACATTGGCCTAAATTTTTACAACAAATGGGTGACTTGGGTTTCAGGGCAATCCCTGAATCTCAGTGCTTTACCTAGAATGTAGGAATTTTAAAATCTATCTCACAACATTTGAACACAATAGGTATTTAATAAGTATTTGTTTTGTTCTTTCTGGATTGACTTGGTTTGATGATGAGCATGTTACCAATGGAAATTATGCCATTTAATTTCCTCAATGTCTTTATAAACAATATTGAAAAGACATCATACATTAGGTATTAAAGCTGTTATTGACATTAGGTTTTACTCTATAATCCTGCTTCTAACATCTACCTTTAAAACTCATCAAGTATGTGCCCAAGATTCATTACCATGATGTTTATCTCATACTTATGTGCCAGAGTAAAAAAGTTGTAAACAGTCTAAACATCCTCTAATCCAAGAGCATATATGTAGGCATGGGGATTTGAAGGGATTTCAATAATTCATGGTATATCCGTGTAATAAAATATGGTACAGACTTTAAATTGTAAGGTTTAGAATATTTAGTTATGGAAAAGGAAAGGCACTCTCCTCTTTCCACCTCTATGAAACCATGTTCTCACGTTGCACCCACCAGGGACCCACTGTTTGCTTCTTCTGTCCTCTTCATTGATGTTTCCTTTCCTTACCAACTGCAGAATTCTGGAGCTCATATACACCCTCTTCTCAGGCTCCACTGCTGAGACAAGTCACAAGGCAAATGCCTCCCTTTCCTTTTCCAGGCTAGGCCTCTCCCCTAAACTCTAGGTGAACAGATCTAATTGCCTACTTAAAACCTCTACTTGGGTGTTTCACAGTATTTTGAATAACAAATGCCCAAAGTGGATCTCTCAATTTCCCCACTCCCACCTCCCTGCAAAAGAATTCGAACTTAGTCTCCCCAGCTGATTCATTTTAGTAAACAGCACATCCTTTTAGAAACTTTGAAGATAAGAAACCTGACGACTCACATCCAAGCCATTAGCTTAGAAAGTGGGCCTAACTTCCCAAGTATATCTGAGAGGCATGCACGGTTCCCCATCTGTCGCTGCTGGCCCTGGCTGCCACTGTGGCAAACTGCCTGGACCAGTGCGGCAGCCTCCCAACCAGCCTCTCGGCTTCTGATGTGCCAGCTTCATCATGTACTAAGCAGAGCAATATTTTAAAACAATTTATAAGATTATGTAACAAACAAACTCTCTTGCTTAAAATTCTTTCACGGCTTCCTGCTTTATTTAGACTCACAGGAAGCTGGCCTCCCCATCCACCTGCCCTGTGTCTCTGACTTCCTAACCTCCCTGCTCTGGCTGCACTGCCCTCCCTCCAGTCCCTCACACACACTGAGTTCCTTCCCATACCAAGGCCTTTGGGGCTGGGGTTGCTGTTCCCTCTACCTGGGGCACTTTTCGTGGCCGTCCCATTTTCCAAGAGGTCTCAGGTATCACATCACCTGGCTCAAGAAGCCCAGCCCCAGCTCTCCTAGGCTCTATACCAGCACCTCATTCCCATCAGAGTATTTGATTGTGGGCTTTAATTTCAGGCTGATAGAACTTGTAACCTTCTCTGTACTATCAGCTCCAGGATGGCATGGAGGTATTGGTGCCACTCAAACCCCAGCCCTGAGAGAGTATCTGCACAGAGGTGGTGTTAATATGTGTTTTATGCATGAATTATTAATTAATGCTAAAAGTCATGTTTCTAAACAGTACCATCTCACTATATAGGTAAAACAAGATGTATTTAGAGTGTGTGTTGGGGGTGGGGGGTATGAAAAGATTGGAAAAATTAAAACCAAAATCTTTACTTTGGATATCGCTGAATGAGGTATTGAGGATGGTTAAAAATTTTTTCTATTTCCCAAAGAATCTACAATGCATGTATTTCTTGAATAACAAGAAAAAATGTTACTTTTTAGAAGACATCATCTTTAAGTGAAAGTTTTCAATCAGCAGGGTTGACCTAGCCAGTCTCTGGAGGTCACGGTAAAGGCTCTGCCTCAGTTCCTGCCTCAAACAGACATAAGGGGCACATTCTTGAGTTTGGTCAATTCGTTGATTTTAATTTGCTCAGGAGTGAACCCACTTCCCTGAAGCCCGACTTCGTCCCCCAACATTTCCTTCTTAGTGGGTTGAAGAGGCGCTGGCCTCCTCCTGCCTCTCTCTCATTTGGGCTTTTTCTTATCTCCTGCAGTAACTGAAGAAAGTTAACCCAGGATCAGAGGACAGAAAGGAGATAACGCCTTGAGCTTAATTCACCCTGCATTTTAACAAGCTGGATACACCCCATGTGGTGATCAGAGAAGCCTGCGGTCCTGCCCTGCCTTCTCCTGCTGAGCCTCTCACCTCTCCACCTGCAGGAATTGTCCTGCCCCAATTCCCGGGGCAGTCAGGTGGCGGGTCACTGGGTCCCCCTCCCTGAGGACTGACCTGGAAGCTGGAGCTCCGACACTGCCTGCCTGACTCCTCCTCTTTCATCTGGGAACATGCAGTGGCCCTGGAGCGCCAGTGCCTGAGCTTTGCATTTCCAGTTTGGTCCGTGGGCATCTACCTCCACATTAATGACACCAGGGATGTTTGAAGTCCTCTGCAAGCTGGTGAGGTTACCCAAGGTGACAGGTTACTCTTTTGAATGCTTCCTCATAATATGCATAACTCCTCCCTGGTCTTTATCAAATTAAAATTCTTTCATCCTAAGGGCTCATCTCAGGAACCATCTTCTGGAAAGGGAAACTTCCTGGGTCCTCTCTATAGGGTCCTCCCGGTCCTTGTACGTGCAACTAAAGTAACTTACATCATCCTGGAAGAGTGGAGGTAGCTGGCCTCCACTTAAAATACATAAAAACACTTAAAGCACATAAAAATCAGCCACTAACTCTGAAGAAACAACACGCCCTGTCAGCACTGCGTGGCATCGCTCTGCAACACACAGTGCTTGGGTCACATCCCTGGAACTCCACTCCTGAACTCGCCCCTCTCTTTCGAGTATCCAGAGAGTCCCAGTCCCAACATCAGCTCTGACCCCCCCCAGATTTGTGGACTTTCTTGCACTTGAAGACTGTGACTCCTAGAGACACACTCAGCAACATTTGTTCTCTGGTTTGGAATTACCCTCTGGGTGACAGAAGCTCTCTGTCAAAACCACACACCTCCCCCACACTCTCTCTCAGCAGAGCAGGGAACTGGAACCAGTGAACTGTGCTGTCCTCATATTTTTCTCCTCCTGCAGACTGAGTTCCCTGAGGGTAAAGATCGGTTCCCATTGTTGTGTGACTCATGCCTAAAGGGACACTTGGCACCTGGCAGGAGAAGGCTAGGGAGTATTTGACTACACTAAGGAGCCAAAAGGAGTTGACAGTCCCTAGGGGATCCTCCCTAGAACCCAGAGGCTGGGCTGCGTCTCCATGTGGGTCCTTCAGCTCTGCTGTCACTGGAGTGAGAGATCATGTGCTTCACCGCTGTGACTCTGTGGAAAACGAAGCTGCTTTACAGAGCCCTGCAGGCCCCTGTGCCTGGCCTCATGGAAGTGGACTTCTGTCTTGGCCCCAGTACTAAGATCTAAGTACTAAGATCCCATTGATCACTGTGCATGCTCGTATATGTGTGTGAGCGTGTGTGTGTGTGTGTGTGTGTGTGTGTGTGTGTGTGTGTACGTGAAGGATGCTATCCCAGGACTGAATTTCAGGTTTCCTGCCTCCACTCTTGTGTTTAATTGCAATTAATTATGAATTCCTGGAGATAAGAATAAAATAACTGCTTCACTGTTGTAAATTTAAATACAAACTCCAACTGAAATAACTCAAGTTCTATTTGTTTGTCTTTAAAATACCCTTAATTTCTAATCAGTCATTCAAATACAGACATATGGAGTAAATTCAGGGATGGAAACATGAACATTAATGGTAATGAGCTCAAATGATTTCAAACTTAAGAACCTACTCTTGAAATGACCAACCATGTGTAGCTAAGTAAGTGTGCACCAGGAGCCAAATGTATAAACAGCAGTTCTCTAAATTAATGTCAATATTACTAATGCTTATTAAAATTTAAGTATTAAAAAGTTATCAATAACTAGAGCAATTGCTTAGAACATAGATCATGGAATATTTTAGAGGCAAGGAAATGTTAGTACTGAAATTGTTCAGAATTGTTGGAGCATGAGAATAATATTGTCATGGGCCAAATTGTGACCCCTCAAAATCCTTATGTTGAAGTCCTAATCCCCAGTACCTTAGAATGGGACTGTATTTTGAAGATAGGTCTTTTAAAGAAGTAATCAGGTTAAAAAGAAGCCTTTAGAATGGGACCCTGATCCCTTCTGACTTGTGTTGCTATAAGAAGAGGAAATTCAAACACCCAAAGGAGACACCAAAGATACACACACACAGAGGAAAGACTGTGTGAGGACTCGGCACAAAGATACACTCTCCAAGCCAAGAAGGCAGAGCAAGCCAACCTTGCTGACACCTGACATTGGACTTCCAGCCTCCAGAACTGTAGGAAATAAAATTTCTGTTGTTTAAGCCACTCAGTCTATGGTACTTGGTCATGGCAGCCTGAGAAAACTAATACAGATATAAAGCAGACTGATATTTAGACAGTTTCAGTATTGCTTTTTAAATCCTCTGCAGCTAATGCAGCCCCTGAGGGCTGCACCAGGGTGGATGGAACCTGTGGCTTCCCCCTCCAGATGACCAGTGTGGCTGAACCTCTGCTCTCTTCAGGGTTTGCCCAGGGGCCCTTCCAAGCTCCACTGACAGCTCTAGTGCCAAGCAATGCCATCCTCCTGCTACAGGATATCACGATTCCATGATAAATCCTCAAAGATGACTGGCATATGAAAGTGTTCCATAGAAGAAATCCACCACTGCCACAGAGACAAAGAAAGGCATTTCCCAGGAGATAGCTGTCCAGGGTTCACAGTGGCTGGAGAGGATATTCCACAGGAGATGCCCATTAGAGGGACCCCAGGGCCATAGGCAGTCTCTTCACAAATCCAGTCTCATGCAGGAGGTCACAGAAGCAAAGGTAGGATTTTCTACAGAGTTGTTCCATATATACAGCCTTAGAGGCGTGGGCAAGTGTTACAGAGAAAATGCCCCTTTCTGCAATCACAGAAACACCTAGGGATTTCTCTCAGATCTACCCTGGCACAGGAGCCATGATAGAAGTGCTCTTTTGACACAGGTGGGTATTTCCACAAACACACTGGCCTGGAGATCAAAGAGAGCCAGAAAATATTTCACTAAAGATACCCACAGAGATGAGCCCCAAAGCTCAGGACAATGACATCCAAGGTCTTAGGAAGCAGCAAGGAGGCCCCAAGTAGGAAGCCTCAGTGAACCCTGATCTAGATGCCTGTCCTTGTATCTTCCCTCTTGGCCTAGTACCCAGCTGTTTATCTGCCAAGAGATGGGGTGTAAGACTTTGCAAGGTTCCCTGTCCTCTGCTGAAGGGCTCAGGGTGCAGACACAATCTCTGAGTGTATTTGAGGATGCTGTCCTCATGCCCCTGGCCATACACGGGAGGATGGGAGGCCATTGTCACACAGTGTGGTGCTGAGGCCATTTCATAAGAACAAAGGTTTTCAGGGGCCGATGAAGCCCAGGAAAGCACACCAAGCTTGAAAGGACCAAAGATGCCTTCCCTGCCGCCGGCAGCACATTCCCTGCTCCCTCACCTTTCCCCCCTCCTCTCTTTTCTCTCCCTGGTCCCCAGGATCTAGCCATCTGCATTCACACACACCCACTGGCTCTCTCTCTCTCTCTCTGATTCAAGCCCTGTGCACCTGCCGCCCCTGTACCAACTCAGAGTCCCTCTTTCCCTCTGACTGCCTCTCCCTTTCTCCCCTCCAGTCCAGCAGGGGCAATAACCACATTTACAGTGTGCGGTCATCATGCTGCCCCTGGGGGCCTACAGCTGAGCTCCTTCTGGCTGGAGTTGCTTGGGAAGGGCAAACACCACAAAGAGAGCCCAGACCGTTCTCAATTATAGATCAGTAGAAACCTCCCTGCTGAGTGTACTCCTCCAGAACTTCTGTGGGAAAGTGGGACAGGGGGCGGCAAGTGGGAGGAGAGCAGGTTTTAGCTCCAGGAACTGCTAAGCATTGTAAATTTCTATCCTACGCCCCCTAGCCTCTGTACCTATCTTGACCCCATGCCGTGGTATACGAAGGCTGAGGTGGCAGGGGGAGCAAATTCCTCTATGGGGAGAAGGGTTTTGTCACTGACTTTGACTTTAGAATCTCAGGAGCAAAGTAGTTAAAAAGCAGACCAACCTGTAATCAGTGTTGGTGTTTTGAAATCCCCTGCAGACAGCACACCCCCTTCATGTGCCAGGCGGACTTCTCCACTGCCCCACCTCTGATTCACTGCGGTCCCCCTGGACCTCAGTGACTTTGCTCGCTAGTAAACGTAGTCAATCTCTGCCACAGGATGAGGTCACTCAGATTGGTAGGTGCTCCCCTAAAATGTGGATCAGTGGGGAATCTGCAAAATGAGAGATGTCTCATGAACAAGGGGAGAAGCTAACAGCTCCTCCTCCATGCAGAATTATAGAAATCCTCCAGAAAAGAAAAAAAAATGGGGCCACAGAGATAACTGGTAGGACCCAGAGTTCTTACTGTGGTAGCAAATGATGTTCCTCAGGTAATACAGTGGTTTTCAAACTTTCATAGGCATCCATCAACTTACTTCTAGACCATTTCATATGTCTTTTTCCATCAGGACCAATGAAGAATTTTGCTATACAGATACTTAGGATTTCACCTCCTGTTCAGGGGGTCTGTGCTCAGCACAAGAAAAGAAATCATGGAAACAAGGGTTGCAGGAATTTGAAAGGACTCTGAAATAATAGAAAGAAGCCCCAGTTTCCAATCCTGGCTCACCCCAACCTCCCCTTAACTAATGGAGTGACCATGAAAATTGTCTCTATCTCTCTTAGCTTCAAAGAAATGGGGACATAAATACTTGCTTAGGTCACCAGCAAACAAGATGGGAACATGTTTAGAAATATATACAATAATGCCAGTTAAAGAAATCATTATCATCATCATGCAAGATGCAGGACACTAATGACAGCACACTGAGAAACCAAGCCTCAGAGTTTTCTGAATCTTTTCTCCACAAGGTAGCCATGAAAAAACTGAGCATGAGAATTTGGTACTGGGACCATTGACTATGGTGTCAAAAAGATAGGCACTTGAATCATGATCTACTAGCTGTATAATTTTGTAATATTATTACACTTGTCATCAGTTATCTCATTTGTATAAGGAAAATAACTCTTTTTTCACAATGGTGAGATAAAGAAATAAAATTAGAATAGTTAGACCTCTTGTAGCATCCTGATTTTTCTGTTCCATGTAGTTTAGGAGGGACTGTTCCCAGCCTACTGACAAGAGACAGAGATACCAAGCCTAAACCAATCACTGCCCTTCATGTCCTTGGCCATGATAATAGGACCAAATATGGATGTATCATCTGACTTGATCCATTGAGTAGCACATTCAGAACTTTCAGTGAGAAAGACACCTTTTCCTTCTTTCTGTTGTTTCTAGGAGGAAGATACTCTGTAAGCTTGGCACTGTCATGATCATCTTGCCACCTCAAATGGAGAGCCTACTTGAGTGGGGAGGCGATACAAAGGGAACCAGAGCTGGGAGATGGGACATGTGTTCCAAATGACCTCTTGCGAGTTCATGGGCCCAGCCATTCTAAATCAGCTCTTCTCTGGTATTTTCAGCCACATAAACCAATAAATTGCCTCCAGTTGTTTTTTAATTTTTAAGGATATTTTAGGTTGGGTTTCTCATAATTGCAACAGAAAGAGAAATAATTAATAAAGTAATTAGAATCGGGAGTGGGCTGCTGAAAGTGATAACCCTCACTCTAGTATTGACTGTCTCACTGGCGATCACTGGAACCCCTCCTTTAATGGATGAGAAATTGTCCATTCATATCATGCAGGCATGAACCATACAAGTTACTTATATCATGGGATTCAAACTTTGTGCCCACAATGGTCTTGCCATTTGTTTATTTTTTCTCTCCAAGTCACCTAATTCTCTGAACACTTGTCTTGAATTCCCTTAGAGCAGAAACCAAAATGAAAGTCATTAAGGTCAGGCATAAGAACACCCAACTCTACAGCTTAGGGAGCAAAAATCCCTAGTAAAAGCTTTATATTCAAGTAGTTATAAAAAGAGAGAAGACCTGAGAGTAGTGTACTCACATCTGTGATGGCTCAATTTGTAAAAGGCCTCCCAGCCTCTGTGTCCACTGGGCCCTGCAGGTTCCCAAAATTTCCCCTGTCCAGCCATCTGCTGAAGCTCTTGCCAGACAGTCCTCTTCCAAAACCCCAGCTGATGGAAGTTTTCTCTTCCTCATTACCACCCTAACACGCACACACCACACAGGTACACACCTTGCTGTGGCCTACCCTGTGGCCCAATTGAAAGCAGGCCAGGACAAGTACTGGGAGCTAATTCCCTTGGAGGAATTCAGCCAGGAGATCCCCAAGGAATCATGCCAAGGAGGCAAGCAGCAACCCCACATTCAATCTAAACCACTGTTGAATTTGAAATGACGATACAGGAAATAAGTTTACTGCAGCATCCAATGAGAGGAGAAAACAAATATACAGGAAAAAGCAACATAATTACAAGGTCAATGATGGTCAGTCATGAGGACAAGCCAGATTAAGTATTTTGATCCAACAAAGGAGATTTTTTTTAAGGATTTCAGCAAATGTGGAGACACGATGGTTGGCATTCCCCACTTTTACCCTCTAAAATTTCATTGCATGGAAAAGTTTGCTTTGAGGATAACCAAGCAGAAATAGTTAGAATCTCAGACTTTGGCTATTTACTGTTGTCCATACAATTAGGGGGTCTCTTTACCACTAATACCCCGACTTGAGTGGCTTCTTCCATTGTGAGATGCCACATAACAAATCACATGGCAGACTTGGATGTGTGCCTTTTCTCAGCCCAATCCAAGGGACTGGTTAGCAGAGAGGATTAACTGGGAATACTGGGGGCTGTGCTGTGGTCCTTGGAGATGTGAGCATAACCTCTGCTCAGCTTTTTCAGAGAGCAGAGGGCAAGAATCGTACAGAGAGCTGTGCATTCCCCTTCAGGTCACTCCATGGGTGGGTCAGAGGTCTGTGTTACTTCCCTGTGGTGTGTTCAGGGTCCTACCACAAACTTTTTTCACAATTGTCATGCTGCACCTTTGTTTGTGAGTTTTTAATTCATCTCTCTTTGAGAAAAAAAAGTGACCTTAGAAACGTGTTTTTAGCGCCAAAGGGATCAAGGAAAATCACTCAGTAGAAACTAACTTTTGCTCAGCTTTGGAGGGGTGATCCAAGGACACGTCAAAGGCTGCAGAGCCAGGCCTGGACTCCAGATGCTCCTGATTGCCAGCCCAGGGCTACTTGCAATGTGCTGTCATGACCTCCTGCTAGGACTGTCTTTAATACTGATGCTCATGTAGGGTCAGTCTGCTTCCCCATCAGGAAGGGGTCTACTTGTATTCTTCAAGCCAGGAGGAACCCGGGCTCAGGACCTGTGCTAAAGTCTCTGGTTCAAGAGGGAATATCAGGCTGGATCAATTCGTGTATTTGGAGCTGAAGGGAGGAATCTGGGTAGACTACATGGAGAGAAATCAACCCCAGACCTTAATCCAATAGGGCTCATCAGAAAGGGGCAATCTTGCTGCTCATAGTAGTTTCCAGAGAAATCCAACAGGGGTCAGCGGATCCTCTGATGCTTTCCATTCACTTTTCTCAGTGAAGTGAAGGAGATGGACCAGCAGTGAGAGGGAGATGCTTCCAGGCTGGGCAGAAGCAGACATTCCAGCCCAGCCAGCCTCCAGGAGACCCCTTTGGTTACCATGGAAACAGCTGTGGGGAAACTGAAGAGTAGATGGCTCACTTTAACTTGGTTTAAATGCTAATTCTGTAGGTAATTAAGAGGCAAACCACAGTAAAAACATTACAGGAGATATACAGTCACTGGAAAGGTAATAAATGCCTGCCTTGAAATGGATATAATGAAATATTTGACAGTTTGTCTCAGCAAGAGATACCGTCTTTAAAAAACCTCAGCCATTTCTATCTTTCCCTCCAGTTTTTGGAAATTGTCATTCTATGGTATTTTTTAAAATAATAAAGACTCAAGCTTGCAAAGGCTTTTAAAACTCTTCTCATTAACAGGTCTCCTATCTCCTGTCTTCCCCAGAGCCCTCATGGAGGCTTTCTTGGGCTGGAGCTCTGTCGGCATTTCAGCTTCAATTTTCCTTTTGGTGAAGAATCAGTTGGTCTATAGGGGAAATTTTCTGTTCCTTTTCCTTTAGACTTGCTCTTCGGAGTGAATATGTATATGCACTCCTGAATTAAGAGGCTCTGGGTGTTCAGCCCACCTGTCCCACCAGCCCCAGCTCACTTCTACAGGCCCCCATCACTTTCCCAAGTAATTGGAAGGTTCATCTCAATAAACGCAAGGGAGAGAGAAGAGAGTCCAATCATGGCATATTTGGGCTGGGAATTAAAACTTGCAGGACTTGCTCCCATCCAGACGAATGGTTTGTATTAGTTCTGAAATGGCACAAGGCTAGGCCTGTGTGGCTGTACTTGAACAAGGCAGCAGCTCCTTAATTAGGGTTTCATTGCTTTTTGATGCCTACACAGCTGATGAGGGGCACTTGGCCCTGAGTGGAAGGGGCTGAGATTACTGGTGAAGGGCTTTCAGTGGAGTGGCCATCACCCAGCTCTGCCTCGCACAGGGGTGCTTCTTGTATTCCTCAGGCCTTTCCCAGTGGAGAGCTTGACCAGTTCCTGCCTTATATTATTAAATCTCATGTATTGAAGCTGGTCACTTTCAGAGCCAGCTTGAAAAGGATGTGTTTTCAGAGATGACTGTGAGAGTAGGGACGGAGAGGAGTGTTTCTATTTTTTAAATCTCTCTGCCTAGCAATCTCATTATTTAAACCTGTATAACTAAAATTAAAAAGGAATTGTAGGAACTAGAAAATATATTGTGTTTATCTAGCTTACAGTTTCTTAATTTGGGGCCCATATATTAGTGTCAGAGTAATCATAAACACCTTGAGAAGGAGTCTGCTGCCTTTTGCTGATAGCAGGAACTAAAATGGATCCATACATTTTTAAAAAATAAAAAAACAAAGAACTTATGCTATATTGTGAAATCTAGTGCAGAGAGGTGGTTCCTGTTTATGAACAGGGTGAATCAATGAATAAAACCATGTGATTAAGGTTTCACTAGTCATCTGAAGCCACTTTCTGTCTAGCTTTGGGATTCCTTTTGTCAACCTCTTGTTACCTTTTTTTCCTAATATGACCAAAAATAATTCAGTCACCCTTGAAACAAAAAACTTGCTCCCCATTTACATGACATTTATGTAATCCAAGAGATACACGCAAATACTGAGTCTCTTACTTCCTGGAGCTAGTCCCCCTGAGGGCATGAGTACACAGTCCAGCCTCCATGACCTGTGCAAGCAGTGGGATGCCTGGGTTCAAGATCTTTTTAGGAAAAACAATGCACTGGGTAATGCATCTGAAAATGATCTAATAAAATAACAGTTCTGAATAAGCAATTAAAATGGAAGTTAATGAAAAGTGGCAACTCATGGAGAGCCTTAATAACAAAGAGAACATCCTAAACCCAGCCTGACCACAATCCTGTACCAGGATGGGGATGGAATAGCCAATGAAGGAGGTTTGGTGTGGGTGGTAGTGAACGCTCCTTACTCACCTGCCCCTAAATGACTCATCAAACCCTAATGAGGGACCTTTACCCAAAACCAGGCAAAGGAAATGGAAAGAAGCTCTAGGAAGGACACTCTGTCACCTGTGCAGGAGACAGGTAGTTAACCTTTGAGAGATGAGCATGTTTCTAAGTACAGTGGTTCAGAAACCAATGGAACTAACCCTCATTCAAGCATAGATGTACCCATCTTACCTCTACCTCAGTTTTATCATCTGCCAGATGGGGATGATATTATTTTATTTGTCAGTTTGTTTTGTGGACCAAATAAAATGACACAGGTAGAGGATTGATCCTGGCACCTAGTGGGTGGTAAGTACCCAACAGAGGGCAGTCTACCTCTTTCTGTACCTAGATATCCTGAAACAACCCCTAAAACCTACAGGAAGACTATGATTGGGAAGGACTGCTTTTTTGACTAAGTAGACCCTCTCAGGTGGCTTCAATTATATAGAGTGTTTTTATTTTTTATGACAAAAATTAATTTTCAATTACCTTTGTTTGAAAATAAACTGGTGAAAAGAATTCCAGAGAGATGGCAGAATAAGATGAATAACAAGAAATCTATTCTCTCTAATGCTCATCATTATTACTATTAAATCATCCAATTCAAAGAGTTCTCAACAGCCCCAGCAGTGGCAGCAAGAATTACAGGGAATGACGAGGACATCCAGGAAGGGAAAGCACAGAACATTTTCCTGGTGCCACGCCACTCCCACAGCACAGGGGAGCTGCCTCTGTACACAGCCATGACTCTTCACTGGGAGCAGGTCTAAGGGGCCATTTCAAAGCACTTGGGCCCCTGCGGCTGGTACAGGAGTTGCTCCCCCTCTTATCCAACTGTGGTCTAGATAGGTTCCCAAGTGCAGCCAGGCAGTGATGATGCCTCTGTGGCTCCTTCCTCAAGGCTTCAAGAACCACCTCTCCAGTCCCAGTCCCAGGCAATATTCTCCACTTCTAGTCACACCAGACATATGAGTGAAAGCACTCAAGCCTCTGCCTCTGGGTCAGGGTGGGTGTTGTCAGCCCCAAAGCGATGCAGTAAGAGAAAAATGTGGCCCCTCCCATCGTCTTCTCACTACACTAGAGCACCCAGGGTAGGCTGGGAATAAGCTTTTAAGTAGCTCCTAGGATGCCTAGGGAAGAATGAAGATGAGCACATCACATAAGGGACAAAATCCTGGCACTTATGAACAAAATGTGAAAGTAGAGACACCACAACCAACCAAATATAAATGATGTGAGAATAAGCAAAATTGGCTCTACAGAGAACCAAATGTCAACATAGAAGATGAAGTTAAGAAAAATAGCCCACAGACAGTCCCCTATCAGTCTAAAGTGCTCCCCTGCACACTGAGCAGGCTGCCATTAAATCCTCCTTGTCCTGGGAATTAACATCCATGTTTTCACTATTGAGATCCTAAATGGCCAACCATACCCCTTAGTTACTGCAATACACTGAACGTTTGTGTCGCCCCAAAGTTTACATGCTGAAATTCTAATCCAAATGAGATAGTATTTGGAAGTGGGGCCTCTGGAAGGAAACTAAGTTATGAGGGTGTGCCCTCATGCATGGGATTAGTGCCTTTTTAAGAATAAATTAGAGAACTAGCTAGCTCTGTTCTTCACCATGTGAGGTTACAAGGAAAAGATGGCCATCTTAAAACCAGGAAGTGGGCCCACACCTGACACCTGCTCTGCTGGTATATTTATCTTGGATGTTTTTCTCCAGAACCCGGCTATGTTAATTTGTTGCAGCAGCCTGATCTGACAAAGACAGTTCTCTTCAAATATTCAGTGTCAACTAGTGCCTACAGTGGGTCTGGATGTTTGGGATTGTTAATTGAGTGAATAAACATATTCCTGATTTAAATGAATATGCCAGGAAATTAAAAACAAGACATAACCTAGAGAATCAGCTCCCAAATGGTCAGTATTCATAAGGATGTACATCAGTAATTACAGATCTAATAGAAGAAAACCTTGCAGAACTGAAAAGAAAATATTTTAGAAAAGATCTGAGATGAGATTGTGAGAGGGATCATCACATGCTGGACATTTAATAAGAAAATATGCCCAGGCATATCCTAGGGGGAAGAGGGGAAGGCTTTGAATTTCAAAGGTAAAGAAAGACTCCTGCAAGCTTTCAAGCCAAAAAAGAAAAAAAACCTTACAAGCCATCCTTCAAAACAATCCTTTAACTTACGAGAATAAAACCCTGAGTGATCCTAATTCAAAGAAGAAGAAAATGGAGCAACTGATCTTACAGCAGAGAAGGTTTTGAGAAGAGATTGTCTTCGTTTTAGCATAACCTGTTACCCCTGGGAACTGTGATGCTCCCCCACAGGACCTGTGTCTTCAAAGGCTCCAGGCAGCATGGCTGAGAACCAGCTGTCTCTGCCTTTGTGGGAGGAATGTGGGCCCCAAGAGACCTTGTCACAACTCTGGAGCTCTGGACTCCCACTGAGCTGCCAACTGTCCCGGGGAGGATAGTGAGAGAAACTAGCACAGGATTCTTGGCTGTGCAGAAAACAGTTAACATCCCAGGTCTCCACTGTGATCATTGAAAAGCACTGCTTGTAATGTAGGCCCTTGGCTGGTGTCTGGAAACTTAGATTTTGGGAGGGTTGCCTCTGTAACCTGAGAGTGGCTCACTGTACCTGAGCTGTCTGTGTGAACAATGTGCCAACCCTACTCTCCTTGTGGGAGTTTGGAATTTTGGCACATTCCAGGCAGAGGCTGCCAATGTGATGAGGCCTCAGTAAAAGAAAAGCCTGCATTGAGCTTCCCTGGTTGTCAATACTTCACATATGTTGCTGGGGGGATGAAATGTATCCTGTGTGATTCCAATGGCAGGAGCTGGAAGCTTAAGGCTGGCCTCCCCAGACTTTGCTCATGTGCCTCTTCCCTTTGCTGATTGTAATTAGTATCCTTTATGTCATAATTAATCATAGCCATGAGTATGACTGTGTGCTAGTCCTGTTCATCCTTCTAGCAAACTCAATCCCAAAGCTCTGATCTTTCTACTTTACCACTCTACCACATGAACCAATCTAATTGTCTCCATCCGGGCACACATGAGAACCTTTTAGAGGAACTGTATCCATGAAATTCTACAGGCAAACAAGCTGGAGAGCAGCATGGTAAGAGATGGAAGAAGCAGGAAAAGGCAAACTCTGGGTACCAAGATTATCATGCAGACATCTTTGGCAAGATTGCAGCCTGGAGATGATTCACAAAAGCTCCACCAACACGTCAAGCAGATGTTCAGCATTCTTACTGAACACTCCAGCACCCTGCCAGGTCCTTTCCCCTTCCTGCTGGGATGATAAAAAGCTTTATCGACCCTCTGAAACACAACCATTTTTTTTCCAGCTGTGCCATCTGGTTGTTTTTCTTTTTAAATACAGTCAGCAGAAACACTGATCTGTTGAAATGTAGATGGGCAATGGAGGGGTGGGGGTTGGTCTATGGGTGTTTGTGCTCATCTGTTTATGCATTGGGCAAAGGAGTTGTAGGGTGGTTGTGGCAGGAAAGAACAAGTGGAAAGCATTCTGAGACACATGGGAAAGATCAAGCCTTGGATATTCCCCGAAGTGCACAGGTACCAGTGCCAAGAGCAATCAGCTTCAGCCTCCTCGCACCCTACCACCCCTGCTGACACCTCCCTACTGAGAGAGCTTTGCTCCTGTTCTGAGCCAAACCAAACCAGTCCATGAAATCACCAGCAGGGGGACGCTGTTGTACCCACACCTTTATAAGTCAAAGTCTGGTGTTCCTGAGATGAGAAAACACTGTTGCCATTGGGATGGTCAAAGACGCATTGTTCAACTTTCCCAATCAACTGGCCATTATAATTTGTTATTTTGCCAGGACAGCTGTTGCCAATAACTACCTAACAATGGGTATTAAAGCCCCACTTTTTTCTTAGAAATCTAATATTACAGATTCAAGAGACTGTCAAGAGACAATCTACGCCCCTTGGCTTTTCCTGTGTAATCTGAAGTATCTCTGAACTATCCAAAATATTTATCTAGATGTACAATAATAGGCACTCAATAATGGTAATTGCTTTTCTATAGATCTCCACAGAAGTTCTTTGACCTTCTTTTAATTGATATCAAGTATTATTGAACATTTACTGCACATCCAGGCTCTTACTCTGATGCTCCTTAGTTACATGGGTGTCCAAAGACCTGAGATTCCAAGAGTCTGGCAGAGGTTACAGCAGTTAGGTGGAATGGTCGTGGATAGATCCCAGATCAACCAGACTGCAAATCTGTGTTATTTCCCCTATGGCAGAATTTCTCCACTTCAGCAACACTGACATTTTAGATCAGAGAGTGCTTCATGTGGGGACCGTCCTGTACTTTGTGGAATGTTTATCAGCATCTCTGGCCTCTACCACTATATGACAGTAGCATCTCTCTAGTTATAACAATCAAAAAATCCCCAGATGTCACCAAATATCCTCACCAAGGGAAGGCAAACCTCCCTCCTCCCACCCCCACCCCTTGTTAAGGGTCCTGTAGCAAATGGCCTCAAAATCTTGCTTCTCAAAGTGTGGTCCAGGGACCAACAAGCTTCAGTGTCAACATAATAACCTAAACGCTTATTAAAAATGCAGAATCTCAAGACTTTTCTCAGTCCTACAGAATCAGTATGCTTCTTGACAAAACCCTCCTCAAGACGACCTGTGTATACATTAAAGCTCAAGAAATGCTGTCCCAAGGTATCTGTGGTCAATTGTCCACAGATTTTTCTGGACAAGTTCAGTCTCTAGAAGTGAGATTTCTAGCAGACTGCTCAGAGATAGTTTCAATCGAAGATTTAAAGACTTTTGTCAAAAGATCATAAAATTTTTAACTACCTTTGGTTACCACAATATTTTCTGATAAACAATCACCCTGGAACAAAGTAAATAGGGCACTAAGCTTTAATCAGTTTATCCATTCATTCATTCATTCCTGCCAAGGCAGCGCATTGTGCAAGGACTAAAGACAGGAGGTTTGCAGCAGCCTGGGCTGGCACCGGGAAGCCCAAGCACTCTCCCCAGTGCCCAGCACAAATCTCAGCTGCTGGGTACAAACATTTATCTGCCTTCCTTTGACCATATCCCATTGTTTGCGGTGCCTACATTGCTGAGAATAAAATCTGGAGCCATTGTGTGTGTGCAGAACCAGCAACACAGGAATCCAGGAGAAGAGGATCTCAACTTTCAGTCTGTGTATCAGTCTGCTTGAAATGCACGTGAAGGGTCTGCCAAAACCTTACGGTTAATGATTGATTCACCAAGAGAGAAGCTGGGTCCATCATCTGCTGCTCTGGAAAAGGAATACTGGGGAAGGTTTGGATTAGGAAACCAGGTTTCTTCCCTTTCCCCTACTACTAATTTGATAGAAACAGTTTGGGCATGGTACCTTCGCTGTTTACTCATGCTAGAAGATTTCAGACTGAAACCTAGAGTAAGGAGTGGGGAACTGTTCCTTTAGCATCGTAAGGCCACTGTTTTCATTTCTAAAGCATCAAGGACAAACACTGGGCTATCTGGCCTTCAGAATGCAATTTACTCTCATACAAATTAATATCTGCAGGCCCAGTCCAGGCTGGATCTCCCCAAACACCACCAATTTTCCTATCCAGAGTGCATTTGGAATCAAGAGAACTGAGACAAGAGACCATTCTCTGACTGCTACCAACAGAAACTGAGCAGTGAATAAACTCTGAGGCCCTGGAACTTATAAGACACAAAGGGATCTGAAGACTGGACAGAATTACCATCACAAAGCAGGAGGGATAGTGTTTCAGGGACACACGTAAGTACATACACACATATATAACCATCATGGAATGCAGGCATTAAAATGATGGAAGAAACCTGATATATCCCTTTCCATATTGTATAATCCCCTCCTGGTTCAGGTTTAATTCTCTCCCGGTTCAGGTTTCTTCCATTAATACCCACATCACATTATGAGTTGCTGGAGCATTATCCAGAGAGATGGGAGAGGTGGGTGTGAAGGGTAAACTTAATTTCAACCCTTGCCAAAATGTCCACATTCAGAAGCCCCATCTGGGATCTAATTTGCCAACGTGAGGGCTTTAGGCATTTTTTAAATGTAGCATATGGCTAAAAGAATTAAGCTTTTTGTTGTTGTTCAGTTAAATAAGGGTTCTCTGCTTTTTTGGTATTGAGAAAAGGCACTCTTCCAAGTTGAACATCTGTAGATAAGAAGAGGGAAAATCCATAACATTGCCTGAAAACTAGAGGAGAGGTGTAGGTGGGCAAAGCCTTCTCAGATGAGCACCTCTGTGATCCCTGGGTGGCATTCTTTAACAGAGAGGAAATGAAGACTGGCATAAGGCTATGGCACTGCTTAATCAAAGTTAGATATATGCCAAGCACACAGACCTTTGGCACAGAGATTAGCAGAGCTTCCCTACATCTACCTGCAGCCCTCTCAGCATGGACAAAGTCCAATGGAATCAGAGGAAAGAATGTATCTACTGAAGAATCCTGTAATTATCTCAAAAGAGGTGAAGATTACAATAGTTAGGAGCTGTGATCCCTCTAACTGCTAGAACAGATTACCCAATGTAAGCAAAAATAGATTTCAAGTTGCCTAGGCCTAAAACTTATAACAGGACACAGTTTAGCTTGTATTACTAACCCTTTCCTTCCCATTCTGGTGCTCTCAGGTGGCCATAGGAGATATTAGACTTGTCCATTCTCCAACATCCCCAGTTTCACTCTGCCATCCTCCCCTTCCAGGCTCCCAGCTCACCTAGTATGATATGAGTAGTACTGGGTTTGTCCTCGTCCCCTGTCTGGGGCCATTGGTCCCTCTTCCACACATCATTCTCTCACTTTCAACCAATTTATCTATTTCAATTGCCCCCAAATCCTGGGGCCTTTGCATAAGACCTGAAATTCTCATGCAACTCTTGAGTTTTGTCCATATCTAGTGGACCTGGAAAGAGAAGTTTTTATGTTTGGTGGTAAAGTTTTCTGAGATCAGTCACCTTTATCATTTCAGTGAGACTTCAACAGATAAGTAGCAATGTGCTAGGTAGAGAACAGGAAGGAGGGCAATGTAAACAGCGCATGCAAAGGCACAGAGGTATGAGAAGTATAAGGGACTAAGGAAGCAGTGAGTGGCCATGAGGAGCTACAGCACAGGGCAGAGGGGAAAGAGTGGCTGCAGAGCTGTAAAGTAGAGTTATGACAACCTAAAGAGAAAGCTATAGGATGAACTCGAGGCTGAGAGACAGACAGGATGTTTGCTATTCAGATAATCCTGGGAGGCCTGAAAAAAAACAGTGGAAACGGAAGTTAGGACTTTAAGAGACACTTCTGAGAGGAGAGCAGTCATATCTAGGACAGAAAAGTTATCAGTCATTCAAGCAAAGAGGAGTTGGCAATGTCCCCAAGACTTGATTTAACTAGAACTTAGTAAAAAGGGGGATTACAATGCACCCCCATGTTTCAATACCACTCTAGGTCTGCAAATGGAACATCCACATGACTCTGCCTCTGTTAATGCTCAGGCTCTTTGCCTGCCAGAATCTAGAATGTTCTTCTCTCAAAGAAGATGCCACGACTTTGCAGCAGCTAAAGAATGTTTCATCTCCCGATAGGATTGTCCTGGATTCTGTTATGTTATGTGCTATTCCACCAGCTCTGGGGAAAACTGCTGTAAAATCACTTTGTTCTTTTGAGAATTGCCATGGGATATTTAGTATCAACTTAGCCCCCTCATTATGCTAAAGATGTCTGCTGGACCTGACATGGACTCCTTGGATGGCCAACCAAGCCATCCAGCTGCAGTGGCAATGACAGGCTGGGCAGTGACAGGCTGGTTTCCACTCCACTCGGGTCCTGTCTACAGGGAAGTGCTGGCAAGAAGCATCCCAAATACTCAGTGGCAAAGTTGTAAATTTCAGCAAGGCTATTCAATATTCATGTAATTACCCTGGAAAGCACATTTGACATTTCAAAAATACGGCAGAATATTTAGCATTTCTCTCTCCCTCTTTGCTACCTAAGCAAACATGGAAAAATAATCCCCAGGGATCCCTGCTGTCTGAAATGGCAACAGTTATTGAATCCATAAATTTGGTAGATCAAAGTCTTCCTTCTTCATCCCTTTCATAATTTACAAATGAAATTGAGGCCGTATAAATGAGGCAGCCTGCTGTCCTGCACAGAGCTGCAGTCCCTTATGTGAGGGTATCTTCCCCAAAGCAGCCATGCAAACCCACAAACCCCACACAAACTCATGACCACAGCACAGAGGCTGAGCGGGCAGTTCCCCAGATGCCCAGGCAGCAGTAGACAGTGCTGTTAACAGCTTCATGCTCCAGCTTCAGAGCCACTGAACACAAATTCAATTTCCCAAGGACTCTGGGGCTCTGCAGATAGACTGAGAGAACTCTGGGTGCACACAGCCCTTCCACTGTGCATGCGTGCTCGGGAATACACACCTCAGAGTGCCAGAAGCTCACCTTAGAGCATGTCACGGCTGGCTAGTGGTGTTCCAAACGCAGACTGACTCTCCATGCCAGGCTGGGGAAGGACCCAACTGCTCCCCAGTCTGAGAAGCGGGTGTCTCTCCTCCACAACTGATGTGAAATAATGACCTTCTGCACCACCAGCAGGCTAATGAAGATCACAGAGTGCATGTCCACAGTCTAGGTGATTTTCCTCAAAACAAACAACAGCAGTAGTTTTTCATACATGAGGTAATGAGATCAGCAGACCAGAGAGTTATTTCATAGCTATGAATTATCTTGACTTGTTCTAGTATTAGAGATAAATTCCTACTATGTAAAATATGTAACATATGTATGCAGTATATACAATATACACACATAGGTATATGTATTATATATGCACATGTGTGTATATATACATCTACAATTGTGGGAACACCTGAAAGGAAGTTGATGTATGATTATATGTGTGTTTGCTTAAATATATATACATAAATATGCATGTGAATTGTGAATGTTAATACTGTCCATGAATGTGTATAAAATCATTGTAAATATTGAAATGTATGGTTGTATATGTGCTTGTATATGTACAAAGATGTATGCATACAGGATACATGTAAGATGTACATGAATAAATGTATGTATATGTGGGTCTATGTACATGCAGTTTAATAATAGCTTATATGTTGTTTAAATTTATACATGGCTAAATGTATCAGGCACTGAAGGTTTTACAGATATTATCTCAGTTTATTCTCACATCACCTTTGAAAGTCTAAAATTACTTTCATGTTTTTGATGCATAAAGTGAGCAACAGAGAGATGGAAATATTTGACAAGTATCACGCAAGTAGTAAGAGGCAAAGTTGGGATTATATCCCCAGTCCAACACACTGTAGATCCAGTGTACCTAATATGTGTGTAGATTGTGTGATATGTATGTGTGTCTCATATATATGAATGTTGTGTAGAGATGTGTGTGTGTGCATGTGTGTATGACAATGGTCCTCTGCACAGGGGTCTCTGTGCATGCACAGGAAGGCCTCAACAGTTGGATGCAAACAGGATGCCCCTGCAATCTGAGTCACCATCCCTAATTGATGCACTTATTTTTCTATAAGCCCTTTCTTCACCATGAAGTCTCTCATCAGAGCATGACTGTCTTTGGCCCCTTGGCCCATTCAAGTGCTGCTCAGCAACAGCAAAAATAATAACCAGATGTAGGACCTGCTACTTGGCAAGGTGACCCTCAACTCTTCTAGCACATTCCATAGGCCTGTGGAGCCAGGGGTGAGGAGGACTTGGGGTGCCAAGGAATGAGCTCTAGCAGCAGAGCAGTCCTGTCAGCTTGCTCCTATTCATGCCGAAAGGCAGCACCTTCAGGATGAACGGTGGTCCCATGCGAAGGTAAGGTTATGAGGCTCCCTAATCATAAAATGGGAATTGCATGTCTCCTGCCCAAAATGCCTGATAGGAGAGAGTGAGATAAGAGAATAGCATCTGGCATGAGGCCATACAGACACAATGCTCTAGTAAAACAGCATCCTGTCCTTGCTGGAGAGGCCCTGCAAACTGCAGCAACTCTTCCTCTCAGACTGAAGAGTGTTTTCCTATTCATCTTATTTCTTTGAAACCAGTTCATCTTGCATGCGAGAACCCACTTCCACGTGACCTGTCTCCACTCCCAGGTACAGGCGGCTAGAAGAGAGGGAGACTGACTGAGTAGCTGATCCACCATGACACGTCAGCAAGATCTGGGCTCCAGGAGTCTGACTGGGGAGGGCAGATGCCAGCCTCAGTGAAGCACTTGATTGGACAGCTCCTCTGGAGCCCATCTAGAGTGGCACTGCAGATTCCATGCACCCTGGGGTGGAGGAAGTTGTCTGCAAGACAGACAAAAATACAGCTGGAAGAAACAGAATCAAGAGACCAGGTGGCCCCTAGAGAGCAGGCAGTGACCTTGACTTGACTTTACAGTTCTGTCTTTGTTTCCTCCCAAACCTGGCTCCACGCCTGGCCTTGAGCTCCATGAGGTCACTGCAGTATCCTTTCCAAAGAGCCTCGCTTTGGTTCATGGTATTCAGACTAGGTTTCTGTTCCTTGCTATTCAGTAATCTTTGAATAAAAACCACTCAGCCACTTCTGAGGCACTATGAGTTCCAGGACATTCCTAGCAATCTCTTCTGCTGGTGGTGAAGAGCAAGTGTGGCACCCCTATGTTCAGGTCTAGTTTATGGGCTGAGTCAGTAACAGTCTGTAGAAAACAGTGAAAGGGCAGTGGGCCTACCATCACTGAGCAAGAAAAACGGCCATGCAAACAGAACAAGCAGTTAAGGATCCCAAATTTGAATAGCCTCAAAATCAGCCCTCCTCATTTCTCCTGCACTTTATATTCTAGAAAGGCATCATATGTGCTAATATCATGGTTGGCATACATGTGTAGGCAAGAGTCACAGCTGGTCTCTTTCTGTTCTTTCATACGTAAATAAAACTGGTACAAAAGTTTACACTATTTCTGCTCTGAAGTTTAATACTTCCCCTGTATTTTTGTAACTTCCCAGGGAATTCTCTGTTTCTGTCACCTAATTTCTACTCTGTGCTTTTTGATACCTTAGTTTTCTCTGCCCTGGGCTGACCCAACTTGGAACTCAGCCCCTGTCCCTGATTTCGCTCAGACACTGGTCATGCAGACCATTTGGATTCACAGCTCTTTGCAGCCTCTCCTGGAGAGCAGGCCAGCACTGCACAGCCAACAGCTAAAACAAGTTACAGACAGCTTAAGGGACAGACACCTCCGCTCTTCTCAGCAGCAGTGAAGGCCTCCCCGCCAGAAGCTCTCTCCACCCCTCAGCTCCCTGCACTCCTTTCCACCCCCTCTCCACATGGTTCCCCCTTCTTGACACACCCAGTCCACTTGGACAATGCACACAGGGTCTCCAGTCAGATTCAAAAAGGCCCATTAAAGCTTGTTTTCAAACAAGCATATCTGCCCGAGTGGAATTCCACTCCCAACATCCAAAATAACATTATTTCCTCTCCCTGGCACAGGCAATTGAAGGAAATTAGACCTGTGGAAGAGTTCAGGGACCTCCTTGTGCCCCTAATCTCTTTCACAGCTTCAACCCCTGACACTTCCCTCCTGTCAACCAACTCCACCTTTCTGGGTGCAGAACGTCAGCACCTTCCCCAGAACAAAATGCAGGCCTTGAATGCCCTGGCTCCTTCCCACTGGCCTTTCCCTCTGCCTGGAATACCTGAACTTTTCAGCTGTCAAACTCCCCCTCATCCTTCTAGACTCAACTCAAATATCATTTTCTCAGTGACTTTTCTATCAGTGCCCTAGATCCAGAAGGAATTAGATGCCTTCTCCCCTGAGCTCCCTCTGACTTGTGTTTTCATGTCCAGAACAATTGCACCATAAATCATAATGCCCCTGTTTACTGTCATTTCCCCTCATAGGTAGGAGAGCCTTCCATGGAGGAGCCAAGTCTCCTTGGTCCCTGTATCTCTGCATCTTTGGCAGCTGGCACAAATAGTTGCTTCTCTGAAAGTATGATTTGAACAGATGGATAAATGGAGAATAGGTGATATGTACAAGTGCTTACTATATGCCAGGCAGTATTCTAAGCATCCTAGCTGTACTAACTCATTTAACTACCTACGTACTTCCTCATCATAACACTATAAATATTCCTGGGTATTTTACATGTGAACCCACTGAGGTTCATCAGAGTTAAAGAACTTCCGTAAGATCACTTGGGTAGAAGGCCCTGGAGCAGAAATCTGAACCCAAGCTAGGCTCGTAGCAATTACACTGGTATCCAGGAAATGAAAATTTTGTTTGGATGGGGTAGTCAATGGAGTGATTCTTCACTGACCATGGCCTTAGGGTCACTCAATCAAGCAGCAGACATATACAGTGAGGAGGAAGGGGAACCATGTTGATACTGTACCAGAATCAGAGGACACAAAGGCATTGTGTGGTTCTGTAGCTGGGACTGCTAGACTCTCTGAAGTCAAGCAGCTTTGTTTGGAATACCTGCTCCATCCTTCAACTGGAGTAGGACATACCTGTCACAAATACTCAGGCCTCCATAAAAGACAGCCATTGTTGGTCTCACTGCTGCATAATACAATATGGAAAAAAACACACACACATACACACATACACACATACAAACAACAATTACATCAGGCCTGGTAAATGCTGCAGCCGTGCAGGCTCATGTGAGGCCACTAGCTGTTATAAGGACTTGAGGGGTATCCTTGGTCATCCAGACAAGTACCCCTAGTGTGTTAGCTGTAGCAAGAAACAGAAGGCCCAACAAGGACCCAGAACTGTGACTGTGGGCCTCTGGCCCTTTTGGACTGGCCAGGATGGGAGGAAGCCATCTCTTTCCCTAATATTTTAATGTCATTTGAATTGTCTTCTTTGCCAAAAGAAGTGTCAGTCTCTTTGCAAAAATCAAACTCTAAAGCTCTCATAAAAAATGTCAATATGTCCTTAAGCCAATATTGACATAAGGACAATGAGGAGCATGTGAGCCCATGGAAACAGAAATGTACTGCTCTCATTTGTTGTTAGAATCCTCATTCAGTGGCCTGCTTGGCTCTTGTCTATGAACTCGCAGAAAGAATGTGAATGTGCATATGAGAGCACACACCAGAGAAGGAACACTACTCTGGGGAGAGTAGGCATGTTTTTGAGCTTTTCCTAAATAGCACTGAGAATACTAATTTCTGACTGTATCAGTTAGTTATTGCTGCATAACAAACCATAGCAAAATTAATCAGGTACGTAACACCCATGTCTCCTTTCTCCGGAGCCAACAGATGGCTGAGTGGTTGGTCCATCTCAGCAGGGCTTGTGCATCTGCGGTCAGCTGGCCTTAGGCTAGGGCTTGCAGGTTAGGATGGCCTCACCTGGGAGGACTCTGTTCTGCTCTGTGTGGTTTTTCATTTTCCAGGCCAATCCCAGCTTATTCTCATGATGTTTGTAAGAGTTCAAGAGAAAAAGTGGATGTTCCTGAGACTTGGAACTGATATACTGTCACTTCTGATACTTTCTTTAGGCCAAAACAAGCCCTAAGGCCAGCCCAGATGGCAGGGCAGGGAAGTGAGCATCATCTGTTCATGGGGAGAACTGCAGAGTCATATGCAGCCCATCACCACAGTGCTCAGTGGTGGCAGGGTGACTGGGTTCAGAGTCACCTGTTGAACATTTTAGACTGAGTATTGCCTTGCTATTATTATCCCTACTATTATGATGAGGAAACTGAGACTCAGAGAAGTTAAGTAACTTGGCCAAGACCACAGAACTGGAAATTAGAAGAGCTGAAGTCTGAAACAAGATTCATTAGGCTCTAAAGCCTATACTTTTTCTGTTTTACCAAATGGAACCGGTGGCAATCTACCCTCTGAAGTATTGATGTGAAAGAGTGATGTGCATGGCTCTGGGTGTCAATGAGGGGTGTGTGGTGGGGGAAGGCTAGCCTTGACTCTGGGGAAGAGGCAGTGTCCAAGCAAACAGGATGGTACAGTAGAAAGAAAAATGGTGGGTCTAAACAGCTATAAATCTGTTTCCTCATCTGTAACACAGTGGTAGCACATAGTCCCTCACAGGACTGTGTGAAGAATAAATATGCTCTGGACTACCTGGTTTCGGCTGGGTGTCTGATCTCAGACAGGTTGCTCTGCTTCGGTATCTCAGTTTCTTTCACTGTAGAATGGGCATAATGAGGATTTTTATCTTCTAGGATTGTTGCAGATTAAATGAATTAACATCTGTAGAGTGTTCTGAATACCTAGCACCAAATAAGTGTGTATTATAAACAATGTGCAAATGTGTGTATATACACCTATGGTACCATAGATTTAGAAGGGGTCATACAATGCCAATGTCCTAAGCCCGATACAGGGCCTGGTGAAGGGCTGGGCACAGACTGAGCACTTGACAAATGATTCAAGCACCTTACAGGCCAAGGGGACTGACGGGACTGACAATCAAAATCAGATCTAGAGATAGACCCTGATCTCAGGCCCACTTGAAAGAGTCCATGTTCTGCCCTGCTCAAGGGGTAGCGAGGGAAGTGAATTTTAAAGCTGATTTATGTGAACATACTTGGAAGTATCTTGTCTCCCTGAGGGACATAACTGTCATAACCCCATGGAGGTACGTAGCTCAGGGGCCTGCTCATGGATAGTTGTTAAAAATGAAGGGAAATAAAGCATTATTAGGAAGAAAGTAATCATTTCACATTTGTATATATACACACACACAGATCTGCACAAACACACACACATTTCTAACTGGGCACTTGGTGTTATGTGAGAGGAAAAAATGGAAAAAAGTCAGTGTTATGAGCTGAACTGTGTCCCTCAAAATTCGTACCTTGAAGTCCTAAGCACCAGCACCTCAGAATGTTGCTGTATTTGGATCTTCAAAGAGGTAATTAAGTTAAAATAAAGTCATGTGGTTGGGCCCTAATCCAATATGACCTGCATCCTTATAAGAAGAGGAGATTATGAGACAAATACACACAGAGGGAGACCATGTGAGGACACAGGGGGATGGCCACTTGCAAGCCCAGGAGAGAGGCTGCAGAAGAAACCAGCCCTGCCGACACCTTGATC
This sequence comes from Manis javanica, assembly GCF_040802235.1. Taxonomy (NCBI): domain Eukaryota; kingdom Metazoa; phylum Chordata; class Mammalia; order Pholidota; family Manidae; genus Manis; species Manis javanica. The sequence goes on from NC_133162.1 coordinate 71,054,079, forward strand.
TCCGACTTCCAGCCTCTAGAACTGTGAGCGATTTAGTTTCTGTTGTTTGAGCCGCTCAGTCCATGGTACTTTGTTATGGCAGCCTGAGAAAGCTGATACAGTCAATAGTTGGCCATGAACTCTATGCCAAAGCTCAGTGAAGAACCTGGTACTCCCAGACGTACTTGCTTTTCTCAGGCCAGGAGAGCTGGGGATCCTTCAAGAAAGGAGGGTGTGACCCAAAGAACTGTGGGGACAAGGCTGAGTTGGAGACACCTTTCCATAGTCCTCACCCTAATGTGTTCTTCTGACGCAACCACCCTGCTCTTGCCAGCTGAACCCCTGTTTCCAGGCTCCTCCCCTGGTACTCACCTCAGCCTGGCCACAGCCCATGCCCTGAATTTCCCACTGTGGCACCAGGCCTGGCTCTCCCAAGCCTGTCTTCCTGCTCTTCTCCCACTGGACACAGCAGACGTGACAGACACAGACTCCCTGCTCTCTGACCCCTCGTGGCTTCTGGCCTGAGTTAATGTGAAGACAGAATATTATGCTCACATCCATAATATCTGCCGGTTCTACAGGGTCCCTCAGCTTGTAACTCACTTTACATTAACATGAAGGAGTTGACATTTTTAAGGTTAATGATCCAGTTGCTTATAAGACAGGCGGGGTTTGAAATCAAACAGCTATTATGAACGGAAAGCCCATGAAACAGCCTTTATTATGCTGCTCAGAATCAACCGAGGAAACTAACTTGTCCTTTGGCACCAATACAACCATCTAGGACCCATGCCTTCCATCTAATTTGCACTTTGAAAAAATCTCCCCAAGTCTTCTCACTTCAGCAAGCACTTCATGGTTTTTTTAAATGATGTACATCATGATCCAACTTGTTGCAGTTGCTGAAGGTGAGCTAGCGACTTGCTGAAACTGAAGAATATAAATAAATTGCTCTACAAGGAATGGTCTGCAATCCACAACAAAGAAATTTGGCTGAGTTATAACAAAGGTAAAAATCATACATGTTTTTGATGAGTTACAATTAAAATTGGGAGCTTTTCAATCACCTTATAAACAGCATCCCACCAATTTTCTCATTTCTTCTTAATGTTTAGAAAAACCCATGCCACCCTGAGTTCTGTAAAAGGCCAACTGCTCATATTCCTGGGCCTCAGGGGCCTGTCTATCCCTCTTTCATTCTGAAGAGAATGATGAATTTTACCTCTCTTCTTAATTTTTTTATTTTTACTTCTTAAATGGATGTTATACATTTAAAAATAATGCATAGTAGTTCTAACACATTTAAAAATGCAGTTGTAAAAATAAAATCTTAGTACTGCAATGTCTCCCCACTCCCAATCCCACCAAATTGAGTTAGCCAGCACTAGCAGTTAATGTTGGGTGTCCTTCCTTGCCCTTCTCTCTCATTGAGTGAAGATATAAATATGTATATGATGTACAAATGCTGTTTTCCATTTGTTTTATTCTATGGAAGTGTGGGGATACTATACATACCATTTTGTACCTTGACTTTATATACTAACCCTCCCGATCATCCCCTCTGACCCCCACCCATGTACCTCATTCTTCCTTTTTAACAGTCACATAAAATTTCATAGTAAGAGTGTCCTGTGGCTTATTCAACCATACCCCTTCTGGCAGATATTTAGATTGTCTTATCTTTATGCTCTTTTTGTTTTGGATACGGCAAACTTTGCTGTGATAAGCATCCTTGTACCTATATGTTTGTTAGTATCAACTTTCAGAAGGCCAAAATATATTTGTTCAATTGCACATAAAATCTTAATGTTACTTTCCTAGAAAGTTACAATGTACAGATCCATAAGAAATATATGTTTTTCCCCACACCTAAACTCATTCATATATTATCCAGCTAGATAGCATATCAAGATGTGGGAATTCCTGATACATCCAGGAAACTAACTTTTAATGTCATGTAAAGCAATTTGGATTTCCAGCTATGAATGTCTCCAAATTTTCTGTTAACTTCAGCTAGTTTTACTTGTATTCATTTACTTGCAAGTGAAAGAGACCTGGGAATACATTATCTATTTTGCTGTGCAGTTTTTTTTTAAATTACACAGCCTAAGTTTTATACTTTAAAATGTGCCTCCACCCAACAATATTACCACTATTCTCCAAATTTTTACCTAGAATTTTGTTTGTTAGATAGTTTTTCTGTTGACATGTTAGGTCAGATATAAGTATTCCAACAATTTAAGATTTTCTTGAAAGTGGTGGGGGTTTGGACACATTTTCTGGTCTGTATGACTCTCGATGCCCTGTACTCTCTATTTCACATAAGAGGGGCACAGGAAAAATTTGTGGAAAAAAAAACAGATATGGAAGAAAGAAAGGGGGAAATAAAGGAAAAAGGAGGTCAAGTTGAAAATAAGGAAGAGAAGATGGAAATGTGTTTCTGATTTTTTTCTTTATTGCCCAAGATGGTGATGTTAGTACCAGAGACTGTCAAAGCTTTCATGCTTGTTAAGTTTTGTGGGGTTGCCTCTACTAATGATGACAATTCTTCTATAATCTCACTTCTTTTTTCAAAAGATCTGATATAGAAGTCAGGCATATTCGAGTTTAAAATCCTTGATCGTATGCTTAGTAACTGGTTTTCCTTGAAACAGTTGCCTAGCATCTCTGAGCTTGCTCTCCACACCATCAAGTGCAGTGAACAGCACCACCCCTGGGGGTGATCCATGAGGCTCCAGTGGGATTGTAGAGGCAAAGGGCTGACCCAGAGACGCAGCGAAGATGAGCCCATGCCAACTTTGTTCGGTCGTTCCTGACCTCTGGATTTCTTTGGACTGACCCATTCTAGCACAAACATTTTCAAAGAGAGAAAACATCAGAGCTTGAGGAGGTTCCCACACATCCCACCCTCCTGGTCCCTCTCCTTTCAGTCTCCATGTTTCTTGGAGCCCACTGTGCAGTCAGGTACCAGGCTGCTCCCTCTGTATTGTGGATTGTCATCTGATATTTGACATTCCTTCCATTTTTCTGGATCACAGAGCTCCTTGAGAAACAGGAACATAAAAGCTTTTCATAGCTATGTGCATGCAATTTGGTGTCCCAGAAACCCCACATGAAGCCTCTCCTTAGGGCTCATTTAAGGACCTGGATCTGGAAGTTGGTGGGCATCAAGCAAATCTATCCTCTGTTCCTCCCTGATTGATATTCTAATTCAAAATGCAAGCCTCCATGGCAGCAATATGTTCATCAGCCAGCACCTACCCTGTCGACACTCCACATTTGAATGGTAGGGCCCCGCCTTACCCTGTGAGTGGCAATGCCTGTGTGGGCTTAACAGAGATTACTGCCCATTCTTTATCAGCCAGGCCTGGATGGATGATTCTGTAGGGGTGTCCAGATAGTTTCACATACTCTTTCTTTTGTTTACTTGGAAGTTTTTCAGTTAGTCAGAGAAAATGCAGTGACTATCTTATTTAAACCCACAACAATCCTACAAGAGAGGGTGTTGATCTTTTTTCCAGATTACAGATGTAGGAGCATGAGAGGATGAGACTTGATCGAGGCAATACCAATAGCTGGAGGAATCAGGAAACAAATCCATACCCAAATCCTGTGCTTTAGTATTGTAGTGTGGTTTAGCCAAAACCAGGGTGTGATGCATGTCCTAAGATTTAACAACCTGATAATAAAAGTATCATGCTAATCAAGGAGAAGAAAGAAGGAATTCATCCTCAGAGTGGCTTTCTAAATATCGAAAGAACCTGGTGTTAAGGTAAAATGTATGGGGCTTCACTGACCATGACGACTCTGAGAGCAAGAATATAATTAAAATAAACTGAGAAGAGTCTCACTTTATTTGGGGAAAAGTGTTGATGAATCTCTCAGAGAGATAACAGTGCTCTGACCAACCTCAATCATCCAGGAGGTATTGTGTGACTTCCCTCTGAGAGTCAGGTCTGTGCTGGTCCTAGGGATGGAAAGATGAATAATACTTGGTCCTGACCCCAGAAGAGCCCACAGCCTAAAGAGGGGCAGGGAAGTGCAACACAAAGTAATAATATGGTATCTGCAAAGTGTTCTGGGGGATGAAAAGAATAAGTAATTGTGCCTCAAGCTGATGAAAATTCCCTGAGTAGTGGTGATATGACAGCTGGGTATTGAAAAAAATATACCTATTTGTCATGCAGAAAGACAAAGGGAGGCATTCTAGCAAAGGGAAGAACATGAAACTGAATAGTTTATTAGGAGCAGTAATACATAAAATATCAGGAGCTTAGCACAACAAAGGTTTGCATTAGTTTACATATCCCATAAGGATCTGGGATGGGTTTGGGAGCACATGGAGGCTGCTCCACATGGTCACTAAGTGACCTAGGTTGAATAGGTGGTGACCTCCAAGGTCATCAGGCAGGGGAAGAGGCTTCATGGAGGAGAAATGCTGGTAATTAAATAACTCAGCCCAGAAGTGACACCTTTTTCTCATTGCTATTTAATTGACTAAAACTAGTCATTGGACCCTACCTAACTACAAGCGAAGAGGGAAATGTTTTCCTCCAAGTACTCAAGGAAGAGAGAAGAACCAAGGTGGGTGAACAGTGGTGATTTCTCTCACAGTTCCTTTAGGATAATGAAGAGGGATACATTGGATCAAGCTATGTGTTGTGAACATACCAGGGCAGAGTGCCCTGAACAAATGCTTTGGGATCATTTTCATCTCTAGCTTCTGCACATCAATTTGCCCTGATAACTGCTTAGAGAAGAATCATATGTTTACATAAGAAACAGCAAAAATTAAATGTTTTCTCTGGTGTTCCAGACCTTCAGAAGGTCAAGATTGTATAAAGTCTAGTCTACGGAAATGCCACATGTGGGGAAGGGTGTATAGGACAAATGAAGGGAATAATTCTTTTCTGAAAAATCTCTTTGAGGTAAACTTGCTAACACTTGGAAACCTAGTTTCCCCACTTGGCAATTCTGACCAACTGTCTGGAAATTATTCTCCCTTCTCCAAAGTCTGCATTATGCATCTCAACCTGGTGTTCTTGACCATACCAGGGGACAGGAGTTCCTCTGTGTCCCTTCCCAGCTGTAGCTGGGTATCCCTGCCTCTCCACCCCGACACTGTGCATGTTCCTGGTCTCTGTAGAACTGCCCAGCTCCTCCTAGACTCAAGGCTTTGCTCTCTCACCACCATTACTCTGGGGCAATGTGGTCTCCTGGCCTTAGTCATCTTCATATTCTTTGCCTCACGTCTTAGGGCAGTTTTCTATTATTCTTTTCTGTTCAGTCATTTCATTATCTCATTCTACTTTTTATTCTCTGCTTCTGCCTCTTCAGTCATGAGTGCCACCTCAGGGAAGCCAAACCAACCTCCTGCCCAGCCCTAGAAGTCAGCAACTCCCACGTGACTCACAAAGGGAATCAGGAGAAACACTGGCTGTTAAATGACTCTGCCCAGCCAGCCTCTCCACATGCATGCACGCCCCCTGCTGTCCCTTCTCCCCACCTCACCTGGAACCAAAGGTACAGGGTTCCAGGGGCTAACGGAGCCGGCTTCAAACTCAGGTCCTGTTACTTAATTTCTTTAGGCTTTAGTCTCCTTAGCTGAAAAAACACGAGTAATTACAAGACTTATGTTTGTTAAGTTGTTGTGATTGCTAAATGCAATAATTATAGAGCTCTTAGCTGAGTTCCCATAAAAGTATGAGTGCTCTGTATATTTTAACCGTCATCATTACTGCTGCAGACCCCTTATGTTCAGTACACCAATTAGCCCAGCTTCTCCTCGTAACTGGCCACAGAGCATTGTGAACTTCTATGGCTTCATGCACTACAGATGTAGAAAGGAAATGATCTTGTTCCAAGTTCCTGCCCACAGGCTCCATATTGATACATCAGCCCTTGAGACTAAGACCATCGTACTTAGCACCATAACAGTTGCACAGATTGGAAATGGCTGGAAATCAGATTTCACAATACAGCACAGACAGACAGCCATTCCTAGGAAGCCAGAAATCATATACACGAGTGAAGCTGAGTTTGAAAAGCATCAGAAACAAGCAGGGATCAGAAACAAGTCCTAGGTGCTCAGACATAACAGCAGCCAAAACAATTGCCCAGACCTCCACAGTGACTGCAATGTGTGGTCCACTTTTGTGGTACCAAGTGTTATCTTAGAGATACAACCAACCTCAGCTCCTCAGCCTGCCAAATTTCTGGAATCCCCTCTCAGATGGATGCAATTTCTGATAAAACAAGACCCAGGGGAATGTTTTGATTCCATGTAATATATCACTTCATTTGCCACTAACACTTGACTCAGTCAGACTGGTTTTGTGTGCTTACTCCTTGCCCTGAGGATAGAACATGAACCAGGGAGACTAGGGTCCTGTTCTCGTGGACTTACCCTTTAGCAGGAGGGAAAGGCAATAAACAAGTAAAAACATAAATAAGTCATAGAAGTGGTAAGATCTACATACAGATATGACAGAACAGAGTAATGAGATAGAGAAGGGTGGAGAGGGAAACGGTCAGAAAGAGAAAGGGGAAGCATGTGGCCATTGGGAAGATGAAAACTATTGTTACCAAATCCCATGTGCATGGAACAGGGACACATAAAATCAGGGCTGTGTGAAGGGAGGGCACAACTGATAATGTGTTGGCATCTAGTTGGAGCTCAACGAAGTATAGGTATTATTATGTCAGAATCTATTGGTGTCATCAAGGGGGACCCAGGAACTGAGCTTCTGGCCTGGGGGAGAAAGAGTCAGATAGTATGCCAGACCTCAAGCACCCCCTCCGGGGAAGGGCACCATGAGCAAACTAGTGGCAGCTGTGCCTGCATTCCAAGACGCTGCTGTCTCTGCTGCTACACTTGCCAGGTTTCACGTGTGTGGAGCTGGCCGGAAACCAAGGAGCCCTGTGTGCATCAAAGCACAGCGGTCTATTCTATTCTCCTGTCAGGTCATAAATAAAGGGGCATTGATCTCAGAATATGGGCACCCCTGGCTTTGGTGAGAGCGAAGTGCCTGAGGACAGATGATTGTAACTGCACAGGGTGACTGAGAACAGAGGAGTCAGGCCACCTCAATAGACCAGGAGTGTTCTGGAGAGCAGCTGGCGGCCGCGGGTGTGCTCCAGGAAGCTACATGAAAACACCAAGCCCAAACATCTGCTGAGGTCAGAGCCCAGTCCAGGTGCCTCAAAGCCTTTGTTCTCCCTCACTAATTGTGCTCCTGCTGGTGTCACAGATCAGAAAGGAGGTGCCAGGGCCACGGGCTCAGGAAGCACAGGTTAACAAGTGCGTGTTCACATGCAGGCATGAGAAAACCAGTTAGGAAAGGCCAGCAGGCAACCACCTGGCCTCCAACTTCTCTATCTTCTCAGGATCTGGGAAAGACTTTCCTGTTTCCTGTGAACTGAATCACAGGCAGCAAAAGCGAATTCTCAAAAGCTCTTACAGAGCATGCATGGGGCCTTTCAAACTCTCCCTTCCGCAATGCCCCTGGAATACATGGTTGATTCCCAGAGGAGGATTCCTAAATGTGTGAGCCAGTGTTTATGGCTCCATGTGATTCTTTTCTGGGGAAAAGTTTCATAAATTCATGATATCTCAAAAGGGCCTACAACCCCAAAAACCTTTAAGAATCATAACTCTGAGAATTTACTGGGGCCAGATGATACTTAGAGCCTGTGACTCACCTCTCAGGGGAGGAATATTTCTGAAGGGATGTGGAGTAAAGAAGGGCAAAAAACTCCAACACTGGGCCAGGCACTTCACACCTGGTCTCTCATTCAGGTACCCCCACTTATTTACAGACTAGGAAACGAAAGCTCTAAGCAGTGGAACAGGTGGCTCAGATTGGATACACACACTGACAGGACCTGGACCCAGGGTTGTCCAATCCAGAGCCGGGCTTCCCCCACCTCACCACAGCGATAATGTGCAGAGTCGGACCTCAGGGTGTGACCACATCAGCGCACCAGATCCGTTCAGGCCCCTCCAAACAGCCTGCACAGACGTCTGCCTTCTCCTTAAGAGCCCCTTCCACCCCTGAGCTTCTGGCGTGGGTCCCACTCATTGTGGGTCCTTTTTGAATGTGTAACTACCTGGATGGATCAGGGAGCAATGGACCAACTGGTATAAGATTTTAGCACAGGAAACCGAAAGAGGAGAGCTTTCCTCCACTCAAATCCCCATTTCACAGATGAGGGATGGGGTGGAGCTGGCACACCACCAACCCAATCATCCTGTTTGTTTCTATGCTTGGCCAGGCTGGAAGGGAGATCCCCAGTGGGCCTACAGGGAATGGCTTCTTCCTGTTGTGTATCACACCTTCTCACGTCACTTCTTGGCTCTGAGTCAAGCCTACTGCTCTCGTCTCACAGTTCAAGGGCTATCCCTGCCACATTACAAGGGACTATAGACAGAGCATGGCTTTGAAGCCAAACAAATCTGGATTCAATTCCTCTCTGTCAAGGCTGCGTATGTGACCTTGGGCAAATGTTAACTTCTCTGAGACCTTTAGTCTCTTCCTTCAGTAAATGGGGAAAAAATACTCATCTTACAGGGTAGTTGCAAGGATTCAGTGAAATCCAGCAAATAGAGCTCCCGGGAGGTCTCAGTACAGGAGCAATACCCCTTATTGTATTCCTGCAGTGCTCCTGGCTGTGGCTGAGCCAGCAAAGCCAGCCTGGATGCCGAGAGACCGCACAGCTGGCCCCGGGTGGAAGCCCTTGCCCGGGGCTGATGACATGCTCTTCCCTCACTGGCTGCTCTTTAAGAGGAACCAATTTCACATTTCCAGATAGAGCCACACTCCGAAACGTGTTTTAAATTAATGAATAGTGGCATTATTAACCCACACTCTCAGGGAGCTCTGTGCTGAATGTATTCCTTTTGCATTCAGAGAGGTCCAGTGCAGCAGATAAATGGGCCGCTGCCCGAGCTGAATGCACTGAAAAAGGGTGGCCCAGCCTGCCTGTCTCCCATCTCCCTCCATGAAACCTTGGCAGGAGGCTGCCAGCAAGGGTTCTGCTGCCTGGTGAGGCAGTCAAATGTTTCAGCTGCTCCAAGAACACTGAGCAGGCACAAAAGGAGTGACCAGCCAGGTCTCTGTCACCCCCGGCTTCTCCAGCCCACAGCGGGCTGAACTGTGGAGGAAGCCCCAGAGGAACTGAAGGAAGGGCAAAATAGTATCTTGCATAAAACAATCCAACAAACATGTTGCCTGCACACTGAACACCAGGTAAAAATTGCTCAAATATGTGACAATGACAAGATGTGTTCAGTATTCCAGGGAGGCCAGTGATGTAATCCTGCTCAGAAAAACCACGAGCTGGGGAAGTCCTGGTTCAGCATGTTGCTTTTCCTTTTGTGACCTCTAGCAAGACCACATCTCTCTGCTGCCCCAATAGTGAGGCTGCAGGCACAATCATCATAAGGTTTCTGTTGCTGTTAGGAGTGGAAGCTGAGGCTCCCTCTTCCATGCCTCCCCCTTGGGTGGTGGGGGTAAGAATCCCATAAGCAGCTCAGCTTGGACAGGTATTACTGACAGGTGCAGTCTAGTGCTGGGTTCAGGGCTAGCAAGCGTGGGAAGATGGAATCTGTTTTGGATGCTGTTCTGGGCTAGATTGTGTCTCCCCCAAATTCATTCCCAACCCCTAGTACCTCAGAATGTGACTATTTTTGGAGATAGAGTCTTTAGAGAGATAAATAAGTTAAAATGGTGCCATTATGGTAGGCCTTAATCCAATATGATTAGTGCCCTAATAAGAAGAAGAAATCTGGACAAAGACATGCCCAGAGGGAAAACAATGTACAGACAGACACAGACGGGAAGACCCCTGTCTACAAGCCAAGAGGAGAAACCTCAGAAGGACTCAATCCTGCCAATGCCTTGATCTCGGACTTTCAGCCTCCAAGACTATGAAAAGTTAAATATCCCTTGTTTAAGCTGGTCTATGGTACTTTGTTATGACAGCCCAAAAAACTAATATAAATGCCATCTTCTCTGCCACACTGCAATGAGACGTGGTTAGGACAGCTCTGAGCCCTTCATGGGGTTGACAACACAGGAAGACTTCAGCTAATGCCTCAAATGATACAGGGGCTTCCAGTTTACAGTTTGGAGGCCACATTCAAATCCCATTACATGTGCAGTCATAGAACCACGTGAAGGTGATCAACAGATGGTGACCCACCAAAAGGGAGGTGACCTCTCCCTGCAGGAAGGGGGCACCCATCATCCAGCATTAAGTGTGCCTTCTTCCTTGGATCACCATCCTGTGATATCCTCTACACACATATGGTTTCTAACATTCTGTGATTATATAGCACAATTTTATCTTTGCATTATTTTGTTCACACATTAACTTGTTTCAAGGAAACATTTCATAGCTATTATTTTTATGAACCACTTTTCAATTTCTTCTTTTTTTTTTTTAATATACCAGGAGCCTCACTAATAGAAATATCTTGGATCTCTATCCATTTCTCAGTGGCCCTGTAGTAGTTCTCCTCTCCTTCTTTTTCCTAATTACCTTTCCTGGCATTTGTCTCCTTGGACAAATGCTTCCCATTTCTGAATTCCTCTCTGTTTCTTCCTGCATGTGTGACCTTCCTAGGACTGTGGGTTGAAGTTTTGAGACACGTTTAGGTTTGCAGGTGGAGGAGGTCAGGGCAGGCGACCTGCCCAAGGTCAAGGATTCTCCTTAGGTGCAGGTGAGCACCCTGCACTCATTCACAGTAATTGTGCCAAACTGTATTAGGAATGAAGTGCTGCTTTGCCTGGCTCTACTCTCTACACACATATTTCCCATGAGGCCCTTTCAGGGAAAGGTGACTTGTCAATGGCATCTACAGCTGATTTTATTGTTCCTGAATCCTCTTTCCAATATCACAAAAAACCAGCTGAATATCTTCAAATAGCCCCAATATCCAGCATAGTAACATCTATGACAGGATTAACATGTTACATCTGCTCAAAATCCTCAATAAAAGGACTTCCCAGCAAACTGAGGGATTGTGAGACTGCAGAACTGAGCTTTTACTGGTCTGTGCAATGATTGTCACCTGCCCCATGTCACACAACAGCCAACAGTAGCAGAACTGCATCCAGCCAATGATGTGTCCCTGGGTCTCTGGCCTTTAAGCTAACTTCTCTTACTTGCAGCCTCCAGGGTGTGAATATCCCTTCTTGAGGCCAGAGTCTTGACTCATGCACTGAGATGTGTCTGTATGAGCATCTCCCTCGGGTCAGTTTTGCTCAGCAAAATCTAGAGACCAAAACTGTACCAGATCCTACTGGTTCCTTAGGTTAAAACTGTGGCATGAACTAGGTTCCTGTGTAATCCTGAGCAAGGGGCTGGTAGAGCACTGGGGGCCAATCTTAATGTGTGGGGCTTGGGTTCCTGCAGTACTATTTTCTACTTGTCCATCCTTGCTGAGGAATCCTTATCATCAGCCATTCTGGGCTGTGCAAAGAAGGTCCTCTGGATGAAATCTGAGGCAAGAAGGCTGACCTCTTTTTTTTTTTTTTTTTTTTTTAATAAATGCCTTCTCCTCCCTATAGCAGACCTCCCAACCTTGCATAGTGCTCTTGGCTATGGTACCTGTTTCCCAGAGAGGCAGTAAAGAGAGTACACGAAGAGATCCTGGGTATCAGTAGATGCTGTAAAAATAGATTCTTCTAACTGTTGTTCTCACACTTCAGCAAGCCTCACAATCACTGGAGGGTCTGTTAAAACACACATTGCTGGGTCTCTCCCTCACAGCTTCTGAGTCCACTGGTATGGGCTGGAGCCTATGGATTTGCATCTCTTACATGTTCCCAGGGGATGCTGCTGTTCTGGCCCCACACTTTGAGAACCACAGCCAGAACTCACTTCAGGATAGAATCGGGTGCACATCGGAGGTTGTGTCAAGGCTGACGCATCGGTGTCCATTTCAGGTTTGTTCCATTGTGCTTCTTTCCAGAGACTTTAGCCTTCTGCTGCACCAACTCCTTTGGAAATGCTTCTTACTGGCCCCAACACCATATTCTGGGACTTCTCCCAACCATGCCCTACTCCCTGTAAATAACACCACCAGCAGCCAAGGACCTGGAGTGGAGCAAGCATCTTTATGTGCCATGCTGAGTGGGGTTTCTTCCTGGGGAGCTGCTTCTCTGTGATTCTGTCTCAGGCAAGAGCTGGGGTTCCATGTCCCAGAAAGCTATTTCACTCTCTCAGCAGCTTCCAGCCCTGTTTCAAAAGTAGCTGCCTTTTTTAAATTGTCAGTCAAATAGATCCATGCTCTTTCAGTCCAAGAAAGAATCCAAATAGTCTTGGGGAAATTTCATCACATATGGGAAAGCAGGGAAGTTTAAGCAAGAATGAGATTATATGCCCCAAGCATATCATTCTGCCTCTAGCAATAGGTATCTCTCTGCTTCAATTACTGTACAAGAGATCAGCCATGCATCTGATTCAACTCCATTATACTATCATTTTCCAAGCAACTGCCATGTGCTGAGCAGTGTGGGACCCCAGAGATGCTTAGTGACTCTTGCCCCAGAAGTTCACAAGAATGGCCATAATGACATCTGCATTATCACTAGTGTAGGGCTCTGTGGCATCACAAAGTGCCTGGACATAATCCACACACCCTTCCCATCACAAGAACTTGCTGGAGTCTGTATGCTGAGTCCTGCTCTGGGCACTATGGATCTGGGGAGGAAAGGGCAAGAGCTCAAAGAAGAGCAGGCAATTGCACTGCCAGAGTCCTGGTAGGAAAGAAATGGCACACTCAAATTAGGTAGTATAGGAGTACTTAGCAACAGGACTGTATGCATGCATAGACGTAGGCAGGGTTTAGGAAAAGTGAAACAAAAGGGTGCAGTTACCTATTTGGTTTGTAGCAACAGATGAGCCTTCAATGACCACAGGCCTGAAACAGTGATGCCAGAGGTCAAGTGGGGGATGTTGTGGCTGAAAGGAGCCATGCCTTTGATCAAGGATGCAGCCAGCCTGCAATGAGGCCATCAGAAAGAGCAGCCAAGCTAATGTCTCTCTTCTTTTCTACCTCTCCCTGCTGGGGATCTCCACTGGACAAACTCAACCCAAAGTCAGTGGGCAAAGGAACTGATCAATGGAATTCATGGAGTTAAGCCTCCATGGAAACACAGCAGAGTATGCAAGGGTGGAGAGTAGAGTTGAAGGAGCAAATGAAAGGTGCCCTACACATTTCCCAAAGATTAGAACTACATTTGAGAGGAAGGGAACCCTAAAGATGGGTATTTAATGCCAGGTAGGAAGGTGCAGATAGATGGAGAGAGACCCTTATAAATGACTGGTCAACTTGGTGTCCCTCGTGCTCATTCAAGTAAGAGAAGATGTGGCTACAAACTTTAAGGATTACAAGATTATACCAAATGACTCAATTTTCATTACACCATGAGCTCCAATTCCATATTCCATACTGGGAAGTAGGAGAGAGAGACATTATTTTTTTTTAATTTTGTTTTGGTATCATTAATCTACAATTACATGAAGGACATTATGTTTACTAGGCTCCCCCCTTCACCAAGTCCCCCCCACATCCCTGTTCACAGTCACTGTCCATCAACATAGTAAGATGCTGTAAAATCACTACTTGTCTTCTCTGTGTTGCACAGCCCTCCCCGTGCCCCACACACACTATACATGCTAATCGTAATGCCCCCTTTCTTTTTTTCCCTCCCTTATCCCTCCCTTCCAACCCGTCCTCCCCAGTCCCTTTCCCTTTGGTAACTATTAGTCCATTCTTGGGTTCTGTGCTTCTGCTGCTGTTTTGTTCCTTCAGTTTTCCTTTGTTCTTATACTCTACATATGGGTGAAATCATTTGGTACTTGTCTTTCTCTGCCTGGCTTATTTCACTGAGCATAATACCCTCTAGCTCCATCCATGTTGTTGTGAATGATAGGATTTGTTTTTTTCTTATGGCTGAGTAATATTTCATTGTGTGTATGCACCACATCTTCTTTATCCATTCATCTACTGATGGACATTTAGGTTGCTTCCGTATCTTGGCTATTGTAAATAGTGCAGTGATAAACATAGGGATGCATCTGTCTTTTTCAAACTGGAGTGCTGCATTCTTGGGGAAATTCCTAGAAGTGGAATTCCTGGGTCAAATGGTATTTCTATTTTGAGCATTTTGAGGAACCTCCATACTGCTTTCCACAATGGTTGAACTAATTTACATTTCCACCAGCAGTGTAGGAGGGTTCCCCTTTCTCCACAACCTCGCCAACGTTTGTTGTTGTTTGTCTTTTGGATGGTAGCCATCCTTACTGGTGTGAGATGATATCTCATTGTGGTTTTAATTTGCGTTTCTCTGATGACAAGCGATGTAGAGCATCTTTTCATGTGTCTGTTGGTCATCTGAATTTCTTCTTTAAAGAAGAAACAGAGAACTGTTTATTCAGTTCCTCTGTCCATTTTTTAATTGGATTATTTGCTTTTGTTTGTTGAGGTGTGTGAGCTCTTTATATATTTTGGATGTCAACCCTTTATCAGATCTGTCATTTACGAATATATTCTCCCATACTGTAGGATACCTTTTTGTTCTACTGATGGTGTCCTTTGCTGTACAGAAGCTTTCAGCTTGATATAGTCCATTTGTTCATTTTTGCGTTTGTTTCCCTTGCCCAGGGAGATATGATCAAGAAGAGGTCACTCATGTTTATGTCTAAGAGATTTTTGCCTATGTTTTTTTCTAAGAGTTTTACAGTTTCATGACTTACATTGAAGTCTTTGATCCATTTTGAATTTACTTTTGTGTATGGAATTAGACAGTGATCCAGTTTCATTCTCTTACATGTAGCTGTCCCATTTTGCCAGCACCATCTGTTGAAGAGACTGTCATTTCCCCATTGTATGTCCATGGCCCCTTTATCAAATATTAGTTGACCATATATGTTTGGCTTAATGTTTGGAGTCTCTATTCTGTTCTATTGGTCTGTGGCTCTGTTCTTGTGCCAGTACCAAATTCCCTTGATTACTGTGGCTTTGTAGAAGAGCTTGAAGTTGGGGAGTGAGATCCCCCCACCCCACCACTTTATTCTTCCTTCTCAGGATTGCTTTAGCTATTCGGGGTCTTTGGTGTTTCCATATGAATTTTTGAATTATTTGTTCCAGTTCATTGAAGAATGCTGTTGGTAGTTTGATAGGGATTGCATCGAATCTGTATATTGCTTTGGGCAGGATGGCCGTTTTGATGATATTAATTCTTCCTAGCCAAGAGCATGGGATGAGTTTGCATTTGTTAGTGACCTCTTTAATTTCTCTTAAGAGTGTCTTGCAGTTTTCAGGGTATAGGTCTTTCACTTCCTTGGTTAGGTTTATTCCTAGGTATTTTATTCTTTTTGATGCTATTGTGATGGAATTGTCTTCCTGATTTCTCTATTAGTTTATTGTTAGTGTATAGGAAAGCCACAGATTTCTGTGTGTTAATTTTGTATCCTGCAACTTTGCTGAATTCTGATATTAGCTCTAGTAGTTTTGGAGTGGAGTCTTTAGGGTTTTTTATGTACAATATCATGTCATCTGCAAATAGTGACAGTTTAACTTCTTCTTTACCAATCTGGATTCCTTACATTTCTTTGTTTTGTGTAATTGCCATGGCAAGGACCTCCAGTACTATGTTGAATAACAGTGGGGATAGTGGGCATCCCTGTCTTGTTTCCGATCGCAGAGGAAAAGCTTTCAGCTTCTTGCTGTTCAGTATGATGTTGGCTGTGGGTTTATCATATATGGCCTTTATTATGTTGAGGTACTTGCCCTCTATTCCCATTTTGTTGAGAGTTTTTATTATGAATGTATGTTGAATTTTATCGAATGCTTTTTCAGCATCTATGGAGATGATCATGTGGTTTTTGTCTTTCTTTTTGTTGATGTGGTGGATGATGTTGATGGATTTTCGAATGTTGTACCATCCTTGCATCCCTGGGATGAATCCCACTTGGTCATGGTGTAGCATCCTTTTGATGTATTTTTTAATTCAGTTTGCTAATATTTTGTTGAGTATTTTTGCATCTACGTTCATCAGGGATATTGGTCTGTAGTTTTCTTTTTTGGTGGGGTCTTTGCCTGGTTTTGGTAATAGGGTGATGTTGGCTTCATAGAATGAGTTTGGGAGTATTCCCTCCTCTTTTATTTTTTGGAAAACTTTAAGGAGAATGGGTATTATGTCTTCTCTGTATGTCTGATAAAATTCCAACGTAAATCCATCTGGCCCCGGGGTTTTGTTCTTTGGTAGTTTTTTGATTACCCCTTCAATTTCATTGCTGGTAATTGGTGTGTTTAGATTTTCTGTTTCTTTCTGGGTCAATCTTGGAAGGTTGTATTTTTCTAGGAAGTTGTCCATTTCTCCTAGGTTTCCCAGCTTGTTAGCATATAGGTTTTCATAGTACTCTCTAATAATTCTTTGTATTTCTGTGGGGTCCATCGTGATTTTTCCTTTCTCATTTCTGATTCTGTTGATGTGTGTTGACTCTCTTTTCCTCTTAATAAGTCTGGCTACAGGCTTATCTATTTTGTTTATTTTCTCAAAGAACCAGCTCTTGGTTTCATTGATTTTTGCGATTGTTTTATTCTTCTCAATTTTATTTATTTCTTCTCTGATCTTTATTATGTCCCTCCTTCTGCTGACCTTAGGCCTCATTTGTTCTTCTTTTTCCAGTTTCAATAATTGTGACATTAGACTATTCATTTGGGTTTGTTATTCCTTCTTAATATATGCCTGGATTGCTTTATACTTTCCACTTAAGACTGCTTTTGCTGTGTCCCACAGTAGTTGGGGCTTTGTGTTGTTGTTTTCATTTGTTTGCATTTATTGCTGGATCTCTACTTTAATTTGGTCATTGATCCATTGATTATTTAGGAGCATATTATTAAGCCTTCATGTGTTTGTGAGCCTTTTTGCTTTCTTTGTACAATTTATTTCTAGTTTTATGCCTTTGTGGTCTGAAAAGTTGGTTGGTAGGATTTCAATCTTTTGGAATTTACTGAGGCTCTTTTTGTGGCCTAGTATGTGGTCTATTCTGGAGAATGTTCCATGTGCCCTTGAGAAGAATGTGTATCCTGTTGCTTTTGGATGTAGAGTTCTGTAGATGTCTATTAGGTCCATCTGTTCTAGTGTGTTGTTCAGTGCCTCTGTGTCCTTACTTATTTTCTGTCTGGTGGATCTGTCCTTTGGAGTGAGTGGTGTGTTGAAGTTTCCCAAATGAATGCATTGCATTCTATTTCCTCCTTTAATTCTGTTAGTATTTGTTTCACATATGTTGGTGTTCCTGTATTGGGTGCATATATATTTATAATGGTTATATCCTCATGTTGGACTGAGCCCTTTATCATTATGTAATGTCCTTCTTTATCTTTTGTTACTTTCTTTATTCTGAAGTCTATTTTGTCTGATACTAGTATTGCAACACCTGCTTTTTTCTCTCTGTTGTTTGCATGAAATATCTTTTTCCATCCTTTGACTTTAAGTCTGTGCATGTCTTTGGGTTTGAGGTGAGTCTCTTGTAAGCAGCATATGGATGGGTCTTGCTTTTTTATCCATTCTATTACTCTGTGTCTTTTGATTGGTGCATTCAGTCCATTTACATTTAGGGTGATTATTGAAAGGTATGTACTTATTGCCATTGCAGACTTTAAGTTTGTGGTTACTAAAGGCTCAAGGTTAGCTTGTTTACTATCTTACTGTCTAACTTAACTCGCTTCTTGAGCTATTATAAACATGGTCTGATGGTTCTTTATTTCTCTCCCTTCTTATTCCTCCTCCTCTCTTCTTCATATGTTGGGTGTTTTGTTCTGTGCTCTTTTTAGGAGTGCTTCCATCTAGAGCAGTCCCTGTAAGATGCCCTGTAGAAGTGATTTGTGGGAGGCAAATTCCCTCAACTTTTGCTTGTCTGGGTATTGTTTAATCCCTCCTTCATATTTAAATGATAATCATGCTGGATGCAGTATTCTTGATTCGAGGCCCTTCTGTTTCATTGCATTAAGCATATCATGCCATTCTCTCCTGGCCTGTAGGGTTTCTATTGAGAAGTCTGATGGGTTTTCCTTTGTAGGTGACCTTTTTTTTCTCTCTGGCTGCCTTTAATACTTTGTCCTTGTCTTTGATCTTTGCCATTTTAATTATTATGTGTCTTGTTGTTGCCCTCCTTGGATCCCTTGTCATGGGAGTTCTGTGTACCTCTGTGGTCTGAGAGGCCATTTCCTCCACTAGTTTGGGGAAGTTTTCAGCAATTTTTTCTTCAAAGACACTTTCTATCCCTTTTTCTCTCTCTTCTTCTTCTGGTACCCCTATAATGCGGATATTGTTCCGTTTCAATTGGTCACTCAGTTCTCTTAATATTCTTTCATTCCTGGAGATCCTTTTATCTCTCTCTGCATCAGCTTCTCTGCGTTCTTGTTCTCTGTTCTCTAGTCCATTAATGGTCTCTTGCATCTCATCCATTCTGTTTTGAAGTCCTTCCAGAGCTTGTTTTATTTCTGTATTCTCCCTCCTTAGTTCTTGCATATTTCTCTGCAAGTCCATCAGCATGCTTATGACTTTTGTTTTGAATTCTTTTTCAGGAAGACTGGTTAAATCTATCTCCCCAGGTTCCTTCTCAGGGGAAGATGTAGAGGATGTCGAAACTGTCTGGGTTAGTCTTGTCTGGATCAAATTTTTTTGCCTTTTCATGTTGATATGTACAATGGTGAGCTATTGACTTGTCTGTCAGCTGGGAGAGTCAAGACTCTTTCCACTTGGCTCCTGGCCTTTCTTTACTGGGACAACTGCGACCCCTAGTGGCTTGTGTTGGGCAATTGTGTGTAGATTGGGTCTCTGTATCTTGCCTGGCCGGTATGGAGGAAGCTCCCCTACTGTGGGCATGGCCAGCCTCTGGCTGCTGCTCTGCTATGAAGGGGCCCTGGAGGGGTGATGGACAGGGGGCTGTTTGGCTGTTTACCTCTGTGAGGGGTCTCAGAGCTGTTGCCCAGAGGGTTAGTGTGCCCGGAGTTCCCTGGAAATTCCAGCTGCTGGACTGTGACCTGGGATGCTTCCATCCAGCTGTGGGGTCCCTGTCCCTTTAAGACTTTCAAAAAGCACTCACTTTTCTTTGTCCCAGGGGTGCCAGCTTCAGGACCTGCTGAAAGATCTTACTGATCTGTTTCCCTAGTTTCCAGCACCCCACACCTGCACTGTGTCTGTGCTCTGGTGTAGATGGCTAGGGCTGGGTGTTTAGCAGTCCTGGGCTCCCTCTTGCTCCCTGCTCTGACTCCTCTCCTCCCGCTGGAAGCTGGGGTGAGGGGCCTCGGGTCCCACTGGCTGCGGCTTGTATCTTACCCCCTTTCACCAGGCGCTGGGTTCTCGCAGGTGTGGATGTAGTCTGGATGTTGTCCTGTGTCTTCTGGTCTCTCTTTTAGGATTAGTTGTATTTGTTGTATTTTCAAAAATACATATGTTTTTGGGAGGAGATTCCCACTGTCGTACTCATGCTGCCATCTTGGCTCTGCCCTCGAGACATTATTTTTTAAAATAAGGAAATCTCGTTAGGATTTGGAAAAATATAGGAAAAAAAATATTTCCTATTAGTCTGGAAGGAAAGGGAAGCACTTCAGTAAGAAGGTCATACCATGCAGGAGTAGTTTGAACAAAGGCACAGAATCAAAAGAATAAAGGTGTATCCAGGGATTAGTGAATTCCTACAAGCAGTGCAATGCATAGTACTCTGGGAAGAAAATGTGACAAAATTCATATGAAAAATTAGAGTGGTGCCTGATTTGGGAGATTTTGATATGCCCAAGAAGAACAGGATTTATTATGTATGTGACAGCATCTGTTTGAGTGAGGAGTGACTTGCTCCATCTGAGATGTGCTGCAGCACCAACCTTACTAGGTAACTCAGGTGTAGAACAGATTGGAGGACACAGGCCAGGTACAGAAGGTCAGTCAAGAGGCAAACAGTAAAGATGGAAAATCACGATGGGCTATGGGAGGGTGTCTTGTCAATGGGTTTCAGCCCTGGGCAAGTTCGCTATGGATTCAATGTGACGAAGAAATGGACAGCTAAAAATTCTTTGGGGTGAAAGGGTTTGTTAACCAGTTTGTTCTCCAGCGGTAGGTCGAGCACTAGTATCTCTGCCTCCACCCAGAGCACTGGGCTGAGCTCTCTATATAGCACAATAATAGCTATTGCCTAAAGGTGTGGAAGAGGTAGCCTTGCAACAGGCCAGTTACATCATCAGGTGGTTTAAGTTCAGTGAGGATCCTGGCAATAGGAACCCCAACTTCCCCACACTCCACCCCTCCAGGATTCTTACCTTACAATGTACACACTTTCAATCTTCTGCAATGGTCCCTGTGTGAGAAAGCTGTAGCACTGTAACCAGATTCCACATTAGCAACAGAGGATAACAACAACTTAGAGATAATAAAAATTAAGATACAGCAAGATTTTGATACACATAACAAAAATTATAATAATCCTCAAGCCAGAGGAAGTTCCCAATCCACAAAGACTTAAGGGGGCGATAAGACACATATTTTAAAGACACCAACATAGGCAAATCTTGTCCATCAGGAAGGATACATGCAAGAGAGTGGTCCTGTGATAGGACTGTAGCAGGAAAGGGGCCCCTTCCAGGTCTAGTATACCATACTTTTATTCCTTTCCCCCTGGGAGTTACTGTAGGGCTATATATAGTGCTACTGGAGGTGCATACACTGGCCATAATGATAAAACAGAACTCCCTGTAAAATGCTCCTACCTTCTGGCTGTTCAGGATATACTACTGTGACCTTTGGGGGTCACTCTGCTATTATTCCAGGAATACACAGGAAGCCAGTTTCCAGGCCTTGTCCCCAATATGCCAGGAGAGCCAGCTATCGTTGATCCATGTGTCAAAAGGTTCAAGGCCACGTCCACTCAAGGGAGTCTCCAGGGTTCAGTGCAGTTGGTGCTGGCAGCAAGATATTATTCTGGTGGCTGAACCTCGGCTTCAGTGATTCTTCCTTGGTTTATACTTATAGTTGTATAGGGGAGGCAGCCATATGTGTCTATGGGGCTCAGAGCTCCCTTTCAGTCCATAAGCAGACTGACCATCCCCACAGACTATTGGTATCTGATTTTAGTCTGGACTTTAACAAGCCATTGTGCCTCTCTACCATGCCTGCTGCAGTAGGATTGTATGGCACATGACACTTCCATTTGATTCCCAGCTGTCGCAACCATTCTTGCAGTGTATGGCCAGTAAAATGGGTGCCCTGATCACTCTCAATTACCTGTGGTTGGCCACAGGTGACAAAGAGATGCTCTAGTCCTCTTTTGGTTGTCTGCTGGTCTGCACAACACAGAGAAAAATCAACCAGAAGTCCAATAGCTGTGTCCACACAAGTTATGGCATGCCAATATTCTTCTGACACAGGTAGAGACCCAATATAGTCTATCTGCCACCTGACAAGGGGTATAGGCCCCTTAGCTATTGTCTCATGTTGTTGTGGAACTCAGTGTAAGTCCCTTTTGGAGCACATGACACACTCCTGCCGGGCTCTACTAATTTCTTCAAAGGTCAAAGGCAAGCCCCACCGACCGGCTACAGCCCTCATTTTCTTTTGCTCCACATGCAACAAACACTGATGTAACCATTGGGCTACCTCAGAAGCAGGCTTTCCTTTCAACCAACGTATATGGGCCAATTTATCTGCTTTATCATTTCCTGGGGATGCCAGTGGCAAATGACCTGTCACGTGGTATACTGTAATTATTTCAGTCTGACCACAGGCCCATAAGTCTTGTCACAATTCTTGCCCCCAAAGGGGTTGGTGACCAACCAGCCAGTTGGCATGGTACCAGGTTGGTAGCCACAAGGTCAAACCACAATAGACAGCCCAGCTATCAGTGCAGACAACTATATGGGAGGGCTCCTGGATGATCACAAGCCACACAGCTTGCAACTCTCCCCATTGACTTCTCTTCCCCTCACCTTGTTCCATCCATATTGTCTCAGTCTTAGGATGGAAAGCTATGGCCCTCCATTTTGGGGGCTGCCCACAGCTGGAACCATCTGTGTACTATGCATCTTTGGGTAGAGGGGCTTTTCCCTCCTAATAGGGACTCTCTGCTACTAATGGTTCAAAATCAAACTCTTCCTGCTTTTCACTAGTATATGTCACTGGCCCCAATAAGCACTGGAGTTCTTCTCTCAAGGGGCTACTAGAGAGGGCACTACACTGCTGTAGGTAAGCACCCCACTTGGCCAGTGTGGGCGTTTGTGCCATACTCCTTGGCTTTTGGGTCCACTCTTGTACCCACCCCTAGATGGGATAGGTGGTTATTACCTTTATCGGGGTCATTCCATTGAAGGGTTCTATAGTCAGCAATGCGTGATACACAGCAGCCAGTTGTTTTTCTATCAAAGTGTATCATACCTCTGTCCCTTTCCAGAGTTGTGACCAGAATCCAATGGGTTGGTGAGTTCGTTCAAGCACCTGCCAGAGACACCAGCCATAACCATTTTCAATCACATGAACATCCAGCTCATAGGGCCTTGATGGGTCTCTCACACTCAAGGCCTGCATGGCCTTGACTGCCCATTTTGCTGTAGATGCACATGTCTCATCCCAGTCCCACCTGACGTCCTTTCATACCAACCGGTATAAGGGCTTCAGAATTTGTGCCAGGTGTGGGATAAACACTCCCCAGTAGCCTAGAAGACCCAAAAACTCCTGTAGCAATGCTACCATTGTAGGGGTCAGAAATGCCTGGACTTATCTGTAACTGCTTCCTGTATAACTTTGGTCTTACCTGACCAGACAATACCCAAGAATTTGACAGACAAACCACATCCCTCAACCTTGGTACTGTTCACAGCCCATCCTTTCTCCTGTAGATTTTGCAGCAGTCTAGGTGCTGCACTTTCTAGACCTGAAAGAGAATCATATGTGAGCATGACATCATCAATATAATGGTACAGCTGCACCATTGGCAGTTTCTCTCATGTAGCCAAATTCTGGGCTATAAGTCCGTGACAGATGGTGGGGCTGTGGAGGTATCCCTGTGGAAGAACAGTGAAAGTACATTGCCATCCTTCCCATGTGAAGGCAAACTGTTCCTGACTTTCCTGCTCAATGGCAATAGAAAAGAAGGCATTAGCAAGATCTACCACATAATTGTATGTTCCTAGTTCATGGCTGAGGGTATCCATCAGGCCTGCAATAGAGGGGACAGCAGCATGCATAGGGGGTATGACTTTATTCAGTTCTCTGTAATCCACAGTAATACTTTAGGAGCCATCTGGCTGTTTTAATGGCCACCTTGGGAACTGAAAGGACTATGGGTGGGCTTTATAATACCCACCTTTTCCAGCTCCTGGAGAGTTTCTCCAATCTCTTTATGTCTTCCAGGAAGTTTGTATTGTTTGGTATTAGTTACCCGCTGAGGCACAGGCAAAGCTATGGGTGGGTGACTTGCATGTCCCCTCAGAACTGCCTTCACCACAAGGACTCAGTCTGAACTCACCTGCACTGGTGTGAAACCATAGACCCTGCAGGATATCAATCCCCAAAATATTCTCTGGTATGGAAGAGATATACACAGTATACACTTTGGGGCATAAATGCCCTTTTCCCAAAGGGATGTGGGTGTTTTTCACTCTGATAGCCTTATCCCCATATCTATGATAGTGGGGGTCCCAGGGAACTGTTCAGGGTTACCATGAATCAGTGAACATTCAGCCCCTGTGTCTACCAGAGCCAGGACACGTACATTGTATGTTCACTGGGGACCAATGGATAGCTATTTCAAAATGTGGCACCCAGTCCCCCCCAGTCCCTCAGAGCAGATACCTCGACCTTCCCCTCAGTCAAACTGTGTTCCCCAATTATCTTCCTATGTGGGTGTCAAGTGAGGTTGGCTCACTCCCCAACAGGAAGCCTTGCAAAGACACAGACCGGACTCGTGGCTCTGTCTCTGACCTCTTTGGTCTTAATGGCTGGAACTGCTGTTCTGGTTTCAGTTGTTGCCATAGCTCTAGTAAGATTCTATTTGACTTCCCATCTAATTTCCTTCCATCTGCTCCTGCCCATATTAAATCAGCCCACATCTGTCTCCTCATAACCTTCATGGGGCCCTTTAAATTCTTCTTGTGAGTAGCAGACCTTATTTCTTTCTGTGTTCTAACTGCTTCAGCCTCTCCTAAGTCTGCTAATGTATGTGTCACCTCACCTATGGGATGCCTTAAATGAGGGGAAACAATAGCCACTACAGACCCAAAGAGGGATGCAGGAGCCATTTGATGCACAATATTTTTCATCCCAGTAGTGAAAATCTCTTCATCTGGGCCAAAGTTCTCTGGACTATAGATGGCATTTCTTATGCCTAGCTCTTGTAACACCAGTTGGAGCTCAGCATACATCTTCCATGTAACAGCAGAGGATGGTAGATCACCCGGATTGGGCCAGAGAGCACAAAGTGCAGCCATAAACCAATTGAGGAGGGAGTGGCTCCCTGGGTCTGATGTGCATTTTGTAATCTCTGCCTCAAGGCGGCTGCACTGTCAGGGAAGCCAGCTTTCCCATCTCTGATCCCAACAGAACAATTCTATCCACCCCTAAGTCCACAGATGCAGGAGCCAAGCTGATATTGAGTCTAAGGGCTTCTGCCTAAACCAGGAGCCCAGGTCCACCAGCTCAGCCTGAGTATAGGGGCAGAGAATAGAGTGCTCCATGACTTGGGGAGGGGGCTGCTCCTCTCCTTGGGGAACTTTCAGCTGTTGGGTCTTTATTTTCTTTACAACCACTGGGTGTGCTTTCCACAGGAGGGGTCAGTGCCTCCAGCACCACCCCTTCATCCTTCCTCAGCTCCTCCATTTCCAGGGCTAATGGTACCTTTCCCTCCCCTCCCCTGAGTGCTTCCTCTGCTACAACCTTTATCTTTTCTACTGTGCCTCACAGCAATGCTAGCTCAGTCTTCAGAAGCTCTCTTACCTTCACCTCATGCTTCACAGCTGGTGTTCTCATGCCACCTCTGCCTGTGCTTCCCTCAGGAGTTCGCCTTTTCCCTTGATGGCGTTTTCCTCCTTCAGAGCACCTGGCAGCGCTGCCATTCTGTTCTGTAAGGATTCTTTTACCTCTCCAATGGCACCTTGCTGCCGGCATTCTCGTGCTGCCTCCTCTCACATCAAAGTAATTTCCTTCTTCAGGGAATCCACAGAAGTTTGCAGCTGATATTCTTGTGCTGCCATTTCTTGGGTCTTTTTCAGGAGTATGTCCTTCTCTTCTGTAGACTTTTTTAATACTGTGAGAAGCAGCCAACCCACAGTCCCTGCTGCCTCACAAGGACTCTGTCTCTCAAAGGACCTACTTACTATATCAAGGGCTATCCCTCCTGCTTCAGGTGTCACCTCCTCTTGAGCCTTGCGTCCTGGGGTGGGGCCCAGTCCTCTAGGAGGCAAGCCACCTCAGGCCACATACTCATTGGGGGGCAATCCACTGTCTCCCCATTCACAGGGGCAGCCCACTGAAGCACCCCTCCCATAAGGGCACCATGTCTTTTTCCTTGGTCAACAATGAACCCTGCTGACTTCACCAATTGTCTTGCCAATGGGTTTCAGCCCCAGGCAAGTTCACTGTGGATTCAGTGTGACCAAAGAAATCGACAGCAAAATGTTCTTTGGGGTGAAAGGGTTTATTACCCACCTTTTTCTCCTGGTGGTAGGTCGAGCACTAGCATGTCTGCCTCCACCCAGAGCACTGGGCCAGGCTCTCTATGTAGTGTAATAATAGCTTATTGCCTAAAGGTTTGGAAGCAGTAGCCTAGCAACAGGCCAGTTACATCTTCAGGCGGTTTTTAGTTCAGTGAGGATCCTGGCCATAGGAACCCCAACTTCCCCACAGAGGGGAGGAAGGGACAGTTGCAAAAAACATGATGAGGTGGCATCAAAGCACATTGGCACCAGGCATCAAGGTTGGGCAGAGGGGGAGAAACCAAATATTCTATGACATTCTTGACTATCTTTCTATGAAGCCATGTATGCCATTCATTATGATACAGCAGAGTTATTTTGGAAGGGAGGTATAATTCAGTTATAGAATTAACTTGCTGCAGGTCATAAAAACTGAGATGTAAAGTTCGGTAGCTGGGAGTATGGATCTGATATGAGATTTTATAATAAGGTGATAGATTTTTGAAAAGAATAAAAAGTGAGACAAGGAAGCAGTAGTCCAGGACCACTTAAGGCTTAGAGATGTCTTACATAAAGCAGCTCTGGCTTGAGAAATGATTTTACAGATTGTCTCATGGCTACAATGATGAATGTTGAGTAGGGATGCAGGAAGGAAGGCTCCAGTAGTGAGGAGGAGTTAAAATTAGGTAACCAGGGTTTTGGAAGTGTCATTTGTTAGATGCTAGCAAAAAGCAGCAGAAAGGGGTAACTTTCCCTAGATTACAGGATCAAGCTGCATGGCAGACCAGGCCCTTCCAGTTTGGAGTCCACTCATCTCTGAATTCAGCTCACTGTTTCCTTGCTTTGGGAATAAAAATGTATTCATTTCCTATGGTTGTATAATAATTTCCACAAACATAATGGCTTAAAACAATACAAATCTGTGATCTTAACTTCCTGAAGTCAGAAGTCTGAAATGGGTCTTACAGGGTGTCTTATCTGAAGGAGATTGCCCCTGAGCAAGTTCACTATGGGTACGGTGAGACTGAATAACAACAATGGAACATTAGGGGTAAAAGAGTTTATACCAAGCTTTATTCTCATGGTGGCAGGTCGAGTGTAAGAATCACATCTGCCTCTGGGGCAGTCTGCATGCAGCAAGCCAGTCTCCATCTCTGTCTCTGAGCAGAGTACTAGGTGGAGATCTTTATGTAGGAATGCCTCATTATATAATAATGGCTCATTGCCTATGGGTGTGTAAGCTCTAGCCTAGCAGCAGGCCAATTACATCATCAAGTAGTTCAGGGTCAGGTGAGGATCCTGGCCATAGGACTTTCATTTTCCCTACACAGGGCCAAAACCAAGGTGTTGGTGTGGGTATGCTCCTTCTGGAGGCCCTAGAGGAGAATCCATTTCCTTGCCTTTTCCAACTTGTAGAAACTGCCAACAATCCTTGGCCCATGGCCCCTTTCTTCCATCTTCAAAGCCAACAGATTAGCATTTTTGCTTCTATTTCTGTGTCTGACACTCCTGCCTCTCTGTCTCACTTAAAAAGTGCTTATAGTTACATCAGGCCCACCTGGATGATCCAGAAAAATCTCCTTACTTAAAATCCTTCCCTCAGTCACATCTGCAAAGTCCCATTCCCACAGAAGGTAGCAAATTCACAGATTCTGAGGATTAGGATGTGAACATTTGGGGGAGCCATTATTCTTCCTACCACAGAGAATGTACTTTGCCCTACTTGGAATGCCCTGAAACATTCCAGACATCCATTAAAGGCAAGTTCAAACAGCACCTCCTCTGGGCTTCATTCTCTGACACCTGCAGGCAGTCTCCTGCTTCCCCCTCCCTGCTCCATGGGGTCCAGGGCTCAGAGGTCACAAGGCCAGTTCCACTGTCACTGTCCCCACTGAGAGTGAGAATAAGAAACTTGGTTAAGTCATTTCCATATTCCCAGGGACCCACACAGGTTCTGGTTTTTAGGATGGATAGATGTGCTGGGGAAGATAAGAAGAAATAGAAACCAGAGGCAAAAATGGAAAATCAGAGAAAAAAAAAGGAAGAAAAGTGAAAATGGTGCAGTCCATTCCAGACCTTTATACATTTTCTCAGTTCATCTTAAAAACAATCCAGCATAATAGGCATTATAATCCCTGCTTTACACACGAGCAGGCTGGACCTTAGAAAAGAGAATTGTCATGTCCATGGTTCAGCTAGAAAGCTGTGAGCTGTCCATAGCCAGGATTTACAACCATATTGTCAGCTATATCCCCTTAGTTTGCTCCACTGCAGCCCCACCAGACTTCATGCTGTTCTATAAACAAATTTATTCATTCCCCATGCAGATCCTCATATGTATGTGTTGCTCTCTCTGCCCAGAATAGCCTTCCCTCAAATCTTCACAACACTTGTTCCATGGCTTTAGATGTCTGCTCAAATGTCATTTCTCCAGTAAGGCCTTCCACCAAATGCTCTCAAATACTTTATTCTAGTTTATTTTTCATCATAACAATTTCCACCAACTGAAATCAAACAATTATTCTTATTATTATTATAGAGGTCCAGAGAGGCAGGGGCTTCATCTATTTTGTGCATCACTGTGTCCTTAAAGCCCATAACAAGTGTCTGGCAGGAAGCAGGGACTTCTCACGAACTACCTAGTCAGTCAATGAATTGAAGAAATGAATAAAATGGAAGATACCATCATGACACAGGAATGCTGAGAGGGTAAGATTCCAGGAAGCACAAGCTGGAGAAGGAAATCATTAGGCATCTGGGCTGATTCTTAAAGTAATAGTAGGGTTAACCCAAATGGAATATTCCATTTGCACCAGAACCAAAGATGGGAGTTTGTCATATGTGTGTATCTTCCATAGAAAATTAAAGACATGCGCATTTTGCTCCCTGATGGTTAGCTTAATTCTGATCCAAATGAGGCCTAACATTTTGGAAAGCAGGGTCATGTGACCACAGACATGGCTCTGCAACCAGGCCAGCTTGGGCTTCGTAGCCACACTCTACCACTTACCAAACTTTGGCAGATCAATTACCCTCTCTGACCCCAGTGTACTTCCTCAGATAATTAAGATGATAAATTCTAGTTTCCAAGCTTTCCCTAAATATGCAATTAGAGAAGGTATTTAAATCATCAGGTATTTAGAAAGTACCTAAGAAATCTTCGTTCTCCCCTTCATTCCAGCTTCCTTAACTGGTCTGGATTTGGTCTAGTTTATTTTGCAAAATGTGCTGATATGCTCTTATTCTCAGTAATTTCTTTAAACCTCAGAGTTGGATCTAAAGATTATTATTGTCCCCTTCAGCTGCCCAGGGGGTTGGCTCTTTAATGGAATCACATTCTTCCACAGAGCCTGCCCTGAAGGGCTTTAACTAGGGGCAGCTATCAGCCCTCCTGTTCCTAGCTCGACCTTGGGTAAGAAGGAGGGCATGCAGTTCCCTTGGGCCAGCTGAGGACACAGGGAATCAGATGATGTGAGGCCTGCCTGAATTTGGCTTCCTGTCAGCAAGTCTGCCTCCAGCATCCATCCTCTCTGCACAAATTAAATGTGCCACAGTGGGGAAGAGTTCCTACAGAAACACACAGGCCCTTGGGCAAAAAGATGATCCTATTACCCATCAGTCTTCATTACAATGAGAGGAATTAGAGCTAGGAGGGTCCAACAGGGTACGCAGAAATGCCTTCTCCTCTTTTCCTAGAAAGGGTCCTTCCCACAATTGGCCTATAGCAACAGCTTCTGGGAAACACTCAGACTGACAGATTTTTCTCATGAAAAAGCCCATTTTAAGGAGCCCAGCTCTGACCCCCTTCCCTGTTTTCTTCCATCACTTCCTGCTGTTTAATCAAGTCACCTGAAAAAGGCCAAAGTCTGTGCTGGGCCCACTTCTGAGTCACGAGAGCAGACAGTCAGCCCAGATGGTAGGACCTGCGGAGTGCGAAACCAAGTCACCGGTGCCCCTTGATAACTGACCCTCTAAAATGGCTGGAGTTCTGCTTTCCCCAACCTTTCTGAGCATCAGAGAAAAATCAGAAGATGCTCTTGGACAGTGGTTGTCACCTTGGGGTTCCCAGACCACCAGCATCAGCATCATGGGAGAATTTGTTCAAAATGCAAATTCTCAAGTCCCAGTCTAACCTCCTGGATCCAAAGTTCTGAGGGAGAAGCCATGCCATCTGTGTTTTAACAAGTGATTTTTATGCACACTGAAGTTTAAGAACCACTGGTCTAGAAATCTTAGCTCTTTGCAAAGTCATTGGGACCTTCAGGCAATGCCTGACATGGGAAAGGGAAAGCTGTGAAGGGAAGAACACACAGTGAAGGATGAGGTCTTGTCCATGTGACTGAGAACTGGCTGAATCTACTCAAATACCCACTATTACCTTTCTAACCAGAAAGACCCCAGAAAAGAGAGAATGCTGACAGACTGGTTCTAAATCACAACAAATGCCTTAGCATCCAGGTTGGTTCTAGTTTTGGGGATGGTGAGTCATGACCCAACATCATCACCCTTGTAATGATCCCTACTGTTCTCCCAGTTCTATATTAACTACATACGAGGGGAAGATAGAAAATCCCAACCATTCACCCCTGAAGTTTATCTGGGTTTCCTCCTTGATTTTTTTTTTTTCAGTTTTTTCTACTTTCATTTCTTTGGTCTTAGCTCAGTCAAGACACCAGCATATCTCCGCTTAATAAACCAGGGTCTTCTACTTGTTCTATACCTTCCCTTTGGTGAACATTCACACTTCCTTGCTCAGAACAAGGGAAATCATTAATATTTAATTCATTTAATATCTACTACATATTTGATGTGTCATTAAGCCAATGGCACACAGTATCCCATGGAATGCCTAGACAGCCCCGTAAGAGAGACATTCTCATTCAACTTTTTAAATAAAGCAACTGAGGCTCTTGAAAGTTACTTGAGTAAGGAGCCTGCCTGCTGTGGAATGGAGCTGGGAATGATTCTGCCGTCCACACTTCTCTCTCCATGTCTGGCTCTGTGTTGAGAAACTTACTATATACATAAGAGTAAACACATAAATGATGTAAGTGTGTTGCATTAGACAGGAAAGACAAGTTTATGCTGCAGTAACAAATGTTTACATCTCGGTAGCTTAGCACATAAACTGTAGTTCTTACTCACAGAAAGTCCATTGCTGATCCAGAGGTTGTACAGGGTGCCACCTTCCAGCAGTAGCTCAAGAGGTCCAAGCGCTCCCTGTCTCATCTCGAAACCAACATGACAGAAGAGAATGCCAGAAAGGTTCTGTGGCCTTTTTTACTGTCTCAGCATGTAAATGATGTGCATCACTCACATGTCCTTGGCTAGAACTGATGTTATGGCGTTTTCTAATGTCAAGGAGGCTGGGAAATGTTGTGCTCTTATGTAACCAGGAATAGGAAAAGTTTTGTTGAACACAGAGTATATTCTTCGGCAACCATGTCTTAAAATAATAATATAAGTATACCTACCACTCAGCTCAACAAATAGACTTCTGCAGCATCATGGAAGTCCATATGTGCTCCTTTTCATCACCCTCCCACAGGAAAACGCTATCTTAAATTTTGTGTTAACCATTCTCTTATAGACTCTAACACTTGTCTGTATTTCCTAAAAATACAGAGACTTTCTGTTTCTTGAACTTTATGAAACCAGAGTCGTAATGCATATATTCTTCCATGGCTGCTGCTTTGGTTCCAGATTATGTTTCTGAGATTTATTCACACTGTTTAATAAATGTGCAACACTACTTCATTTATCTTCATTGCTTCCTAGTATTGTATTGTGTAAATATACCAACAATTTTTTCTGTTCTTCTGTTGATGTGCATATAGATTGTTTCCTTTTGTTTGCTATCATAAATTATGTTGATGTGAACATTCCTGTATGTGTCTCCTCACGAACTTTGTCAAAAGTGTTTTTGAGTATATATCAATGAAATGATTTGCCAAGCTGTAAAGTATTCTCAATTTCAGTTTCACTAGAAAATAACAAATTTTTACCCATAAATGAGTTTGGATGATCATCAGTGTTTTTGAGGCTGTGTGGCAATGGAAACTATCACGTATTTTCAACAAGATCATATTGACTAAAATAATAGAAATCATTCCCATAGTCAAAAGTGATATTGTTAGACATAAAAAGTTAATGAATAAGGCATTTCATAAATCTATGGCTGGTGATACTGACAAAATAATTGGGATATTAAGGCAGGTCCATATTTAACATAAAAAGCTCTCTACTGAGTACAAATAACATCCATGATTGAAAACCCATTTGTGATTGAAGAAGGTACTGTAACTAAACTGCCATTAGGCAGATGACTGATTCCCCTGTAGAATGTGGTTGTATTGGACCCTCACATTGGTCTATGTCATTGACAGGTAGATACAGAAAAGAAAAGATGGTCAGGTTAGTTTTGGTGCAGGGAAACCTATGTTGTTGAGCCCATATACAATCCTTCATCCCTGCTACTTTGGTCACTTCATTCTTGAATTCTTTTAATAAGTACCTTAATGGCTGAGGAGAGAAATCCACAACAGCCACAATTTTGCCATTTTGTTTTCCTGATTATTAAAATACTCTTCTATGGCAGATTCCCTTACTGTGCATTCACACAAAGTAAACAGATATTCTCCAATCAGTGCCCACTTTAAGACATTTTTCCATTAACTTCTTTCTCAGATTCCTTGTCACTAACCTTTAAATCTTGTCATTCCAAGCACCTGACTGTTAAGTATAACCATTAGCCATTGCTAATATACATCTATGAAGCTATGCATACTTATACCTCTGGTAATTTCCTCTTTCAAAGTGGGGAAACAAATTCACTGATGCAAGTTTTACATAATGACAGAATACACTTTCCTCACTGTAATTTATGGTTACCCCTGATTGAGTCTATAAAAATTGGTTGGTCTGGACACATTGTCAGAACCAATTATAAATCAAGAATGAAAACTTTGGTCCCAGGAAACTCCTCTTAGGTTGAAAATGTGAGTTGAAGGACAGTTGTTATTGGAAAACAAGTAAATACCATGGGAATCTGAATCATTTGTTCATTTAACTCACTTGTTTTATCAGTATCTGAAAAACCTCATTTCATATAAACCACTTCCAGGTGCTAATGAATTATTGCTGAACATGGCTGACATTACAATATGATCAATTAGGTAGTAACATAGGATGATATTGTCACATATTCAATTACTACAAGGTTCCAGTAGGAAACCATAAATGTTTCCAGAAAGGAAATATTTGATTAATACCATCAGAAAAATGATGGAATTGGCAACTACATTCTTTCATCCCTCCACAGAAATACTGAAAAACCAGCAAAAAACATTAAGAACCACCTTTGTCACAATTATGGAAAATAGTCAAGCTTACAGCAACCTGACTCAAGATAAAAATGCTTTCAAAATAGTAGGAAAACTCTGTTACATTTTTACTTGCTCTTACCCCATCCTCTCCCCACCACAGGTCTTGTCCTAAAGACTACATCTAACACTTAGCCAACCTGCTGTACATCCTGCATTACCAATACGGAATTCTGGTCCCCAGTTCCAAAGGGATCAGAGCAGACCTTAATCACAGGTTATTATGTTTGTCTGTTCTAAACTTTCTGGGAGCTACCTGAAGAACTGATGCAAGTACCCATCTCTGTTTGGCCTGACTCAGAACTCACACAGTGCTGGAAAAAATTACAAGGGGAACAAAAAACCTTCAGCCACCTGGGGCAAGAGATTACAGTTGAAACACACATTAGATCACCTAAAGCTTGATGGAAAAGCTAGAGACAGAGTTTCTTGAGAAAATTAAGACATTCAAACTCCTTATATACACACCTAGGACACTATGCATATTCAGGAAAGATTTCAGAAGACTCTAAGCTTCCACCATTGGCTGAGATCTAAGCTCAATAAAAGCAGGTTGGCTAAGTGTTGGAATACCCCAATACAGAGCCAATTTAAAAAGACTAGCCGAAGTGGTTTGTTTTTGCTATTGTTTTATTTTTAGTTTCCGGCATTTAAGGAATTCTCAGTCAAAACCCTAGTTGAACACAGGCTAGGAACAGGGACTTCAGGGGCGACATAAAACAAAGAATATAAGCTGCACAAAAATCGTTTGGGAAAGTCAGTAAACAAGTAACTAACTTCAGGCTTTAACAATCAAAATCAGAAAATCCTAGAATAGAAGAGAATCTGATTTCCAGTGTTATCACATTATAATATTCAAATACTCAGTTTTCAACAGCAAAAAACTAACAGGAATGCAAAGAAACAGTAAAAGATGATCACTCAAAGGAAAAGTAAAAATTGACAGAAACCATATGGGAAAACACCCAGACATAAGGTTTACTAGAAAAAATAATAACAACTTTAAAGTAACAAACTTAAATATTCTCAAAGAGATAAAGGAAGCCATATACAAATAAAAAAATACCAGGAAATGAGATATAAACAAAATGAGAATAACAATGAAAAGATACAAATTATGAAATGGAACCAAATGGGAATTCTGTAATTGGAAAGTACAATAACAAAAATGAGAAATTCACTACAGGGATTGAGCAGCAGAATTGATCAGGAAGAACAAAGAATCTATGAAATGGAATATAAGATGATTGATATTAACCAGCCTGGGGAACAGAAAGAAAATAGAATGAAGTAAACAGAGTCTAAAGACAGTAAAGAATCATCAAGTAGACCAAGTTATTAATGGAGTTCAGAAATAAAAAGAGAAAGGGGGAGAAAGAATATTTGAAGAAATCATAGCCAAAAATTTCCTAAATTTGATGAAATACATGAATGCACAAATCCTAGAAGCTCAATGAAGTCCAAATAGGATAAATTCAAATAGATTCACACTGAGACACATTGTAATCAAATTGTCAAAAGCTAAAGACAAGGAGAATCTTCAAAAGAACAAGGGAAAAGTTATTCACCATGTACAAGGAATCCCTAACAAGATTAATAACCAGTTTTATAAAGAAACTATGGATGCCAGAAATATGATAAATTTAAATTGTTGAAAGAAAAAAAAAAGCTATCTGACAAAATCCTTCAAAGATGAAGGAGAAATTAAGACATTCCCAGATAAGTCAAAGCTGAGGGAGGTTGCTATCAATAGGACCAGGCTATATAACATGCTAAAGGATGTCCTTCAGGTTGAGATGAAAAGGTGGTGGACAAAAATGTCAAAGTCATGCAAAGAAATAAATATTTCTGTAAAGGTAATTACATAGATCAGTATTAAAGCCAACAACATGACATTTTTGGTTTTTATGTCTACTCTATTTCCTATATGATTTTAAAAATAATTATAAATCTATGTTATTAAACACATTATATAAGCACAATTCTTGACAATAACATAAAAAAGGGACAAGGCAGATTTTTTGGTGTGTTATTCAAATTAATTGGTATCACTTCAAACAAGATTGTTATAAATTTATGTTGATTGAAATCCCCATGGTAACCACTAAGAATATAACTAAAATATATACACAAAAGGGAATAAGAATAGAATCAAAATGGTACAGTATCCAAAATCAAGAGCACAAAAGAAAGAAGAAATGGAGGAAAGGAGGAACAGAAGTGTAAGACATACAGAAAACAAATAGGAAAATATTAGAAGTCCATTTTTATCAGTAATTACTTAAATGTAAATGGATTAAATGCTCCAATCAAAATGTAGATTGGCAGAATGGATTTAAAAAAATCACCAAACTGTATGCTGTCTATAAGAAGCTCAATTTAGATTCAAAGATATAAATAGGCTAAAAGTGAAAGGTTGGAAGATAATAAATGCAAATAATAACTAAATGAGGATTAGGGTAATTATACTAATATCAATAAAATACATTTTAAGAAAAAACTATTAAAAAATAGAAAGGACAATATATATTCATAAAAATCCCAATTAATCAAGACATAACAATTAAATATATATACATACACACACACATATATATGTATATATACGTATATATCTATATATCAAACAATAGAACCCTAAATAATAGAACCCCAAAATGTATGAAGCACAAATGACAAAATAAAAGGCAGCTACAGGTTGTTCTATAATAATGGTTGGAGACTTCAATATTCTATTTCCAATAATTGGTAAAATATCTAGACTGAAGATAAGGATATAAGGACCTTAATGATACTATAAACCAAGTAGACATAATAGACATGTGCAAGTCACTCAACCCAACAACAGCAGAAGGCACATTCTTCTAAAGTACACATGGAACATTGTGTTGTATATACCATATGTTAGGTTACAAGACAAGTTTCAATAAATTTTTAAAATATTGAAATCATACAAAGTATCTTTTCTGACCAAAATAGAATGAAGCTAAGAATCAATAACAGAAGAAAGACTTAAAATTTCACAAATATGTAGAAATTAAACAACACACGATTACACAAGCAATGAGCCAAGGAAGAAATTACAATGGTTTAAAATATTTAGAAATGAATAAAAATTAAACTACAATATAATAAAATTTATGGGATAGAGCAAAGGCAGTGTTCAGAGGACAGTTTGTATCTGCAAAAATGTACATAAAAAAGAAAGATCCAAAAACAATAACCTAACTTTATATTTTAAGGAACCAGAAAAATAAAACTAAACCTAAAGCTAGCAAAAGGAATAAAATTTTAAAATTCAGTTTATATTAAAAAACAATAAAGAATAAAGATAATATAGAGAATCAATGAAACTAAACGTTGGTTATTTGAAAATAACAAAATCAACAAATCTTTATCTATACTGACAAAACAAAAAAAATACAAAAACTAAAATCAGACATGAAAGTGGAGATATTATCACATACCTTAATGAAATATAAATGATTATAAGAGAATACTATGAACACTTGTATGTCAACAAATTAGTAACCTACATAAAGTGGACAAATTCCTACAAACACACAAAATTATTGAAGCTGACTCAAGAAGAGAGAGAAAAAATCCAAGCAGAAACAACCTGACAAATAGAGGTTGAATTGGTAATTTAAAACCTCCCAATAAAGAAATCTCTATTATAAATGACCTCATTGGTGAATTCTATCAAACATTTAACAGAGTTAACTCATGTCATTTTCAAACTATTCCAAAAAATTAAAGAGGAAGAAATACTTTACAACTCATTCAGTGTTGCCAGCATTCCCTTATACCAAAGATAGAGAAAAACATCACAAAAAAAGGAAATGACAGACCAGTATCCCTTATGAATATAAATTCAAAAATACTCCACTAAATAATAGTGAACCAAATTCAATAGCATTTAGAAGGATTACATATCATGTCCCAATGACATTTATTGTTGGAATGCAAAGGTGGTTCAACATAAGAAGACTAATCAATGTAATACACCAGATTAATAGAACAAAGAGAAAGAAATGAATGACAAAATCCAACACACTTTCCTGATAAAAGCATTCAGAAAACTTGTAGTGAAGGGAATTTAATTGATATGATGAAAGGAATTCATGAAAAAACCCATAGTTAACATTATATTCAATGGTGAAAGACAGAAAGCTTTCCCTCTAAGATCAGGAAAAAGTCAAGGTTGCCTGCTTTTCAATACTATACCAGAAGTTTGATCCCTAACAGTTAGTCAAGAAAAACAAAAAAAGACATCTGAATTGAAAAAGAAGTGAAACTATCACTATTTGCAGATGACATGATCCTACATGGAGAAAAATCCCAAAGAATCCAAAAAAAATCTACTAATATTAGCAAATGAATCCAGCAAAGTTTCAGAGTACAACACCAGCACACACAAAAAACTTGTGTTCCTGTACACCAGCAATGAACAGTCCAAAAAAATTAAGAAAACACTTCCACTTACCATAGCATCCAAAAGAATAAAATACCTAGGAGTAAATTTGAGAAGGTGAAAGACTTGTACATTGAGAAATATAAAACATTGCTGAAAGATTAAAGAAGACCTAAATAAATGAAAAGACATCAGGTTCATAGACTGGAATACTTAACATTATTAATATCTCCACAGATTCTATGTGATGTCTATCAAAGTTTCAACAGCAATTTTTAGAGAAATGGAAAAAAATCCAATCTTAAAATTCATATGGAATTGCAAGGGTCCCCAAATAGCCAAAACAGCCTTGGTAGGGGGAAAGATGAGGGCTCATATTTCCTGATTTCAAAGTTACTACAAGTCTACAGTAATTAAAATGGTGAGGTACTGACATAAAGACAGATTATAAACCAGTGGAATAGAATCCAGGATCCAAAAATTACCCAATATATCTATGATCAACTGATTTTGGACATGAGTGCCAACACCACTGAGCCAGGGAGAGAACAGCCTGTACAGCAAGTGGTGCTGGGACAGCTGGAGAGCCACATGCAAAAGAATGAAGTTAGACCCCTACTTTCCACCATATACACAAATTAACTCAAAATGGGTCAATGACCTAAATGCAACAGCTAATACCTTAAACCTCTTAGAAGAAAACATGGGAGTAAGTCTTTATGACCTTGGATTTGGTGAGGATTCTTAGATATGACACCAAAAGTGCAAGCAAAAAAGGAAAAGGACATAAATTGGACCTCATCAAAATTAAAACCTTTTATGCATCAAAAGACACTATCCAGAAGATAGATCGATAACTCTTTTCAGTAGATTGACTTTTCAATATTCAAATTATAATAAATGAATAAATTATTCATTTAAATGAATAAAATTCTCTGAATTTAATTCATTCAGAGAAGCTAAATAAAGGGTTATTAGAAGTTCATTCTGTTCGAGGTGAATCATATGATATTGTAAATGTAATTTTAAATTCAGCTAAATATGCACCTTTGGGAATTAATTTCCCTTTCAGCAAAAATACAAATATGAGTTTTAGTGAGACACAACCTCATGGCAAAAAAAAAAACATTTTCACTAAATTAACATACAAATGGAACAAAAATATACTCAGAATTGTTTGCAGTACACACATAATTCCTCGTTGTTTTCAAAGAATCACCAATAGTCTGATGATTGAGGTAAAAACTAGTGTCAAAGCACATAAATGTTTACATCTACACAGAGTAAGTGAATTACAGAACTAGTGTGATAAAAATTTTGACCAAAAAAATTTAACTTGCAAACATATTTATTGCTTTTATTCTTTACTGCTTAATATCAGTCAAGTTTTAGGAATATTTGAGCTTTTGAATACTTAGTAAATGGTTCAAAGTATACACTCAAATGCAGTACATTTAACCTCCATAATCCAGAATTGCCTACATGAAATATCTTTGTTTTTCTTTCCAAACTGCTTTGTAAATCAACTTAAATGTCTTGCAATGGTATTGAATATTGTTTAAGTGAATCTTCTAAATTTGGTATACATTTTATTAATCAGCTTTAACTTTTTAACCAGCATATTCAATGCATGGAATACCAAAAAGAAATCAGCCTTTGAGCTTTTAGTAAACTGAGACTTTTGAAAGCAAAGCTTGCAGACAGGAAGACATTTAAATTTAATCCTGCAAAAGCAAAGTGAAACTGAACAAATTAAACACAGAGAATTCAAACAGTATCCAAGATTTAATTTTTAAATTCTATAATTACCCTTTCAAAAATCTGAACTGTGGGAAGGATTTTTGATAGAGGTTCTATTTTTATTGCAATAAATTGATATTCAACCCCAGAGCAGAATTAAATTGAGATGGCCTCTTGCTTTGTAGCATCTACATTTGGTGAAACACTCAAATGATTTAATGAGATTTAGTTGTAAAAATATTTTTCAAGGACAAGTACACTAGGTTGAGTTAAAATGACAAACCTGTGAAAAAAACACAGTGTAAAATATATATCGATTTTATTACAGAAAATAGAATTATGAGTACCTTCCACTTAGATTTTGAAATATAAGCATTATCTTGAAATTACCAAGTATCTCAATAATTATAAAGACAGTATTTTACATATATATATTTACATTTCATATAAAAATACTATGGTCAACAGAGAAAGAATAATTGAAAAATGTCAGTTTGAAATTTGTTAACCATAAAATGCAACCTTGAAGAACTTTTCAGACAATTTTGTTTTTTAAAAAATTAAAAGACTGTAATAAAAAATAAAAGTGAGATACATAGGGCTACAAAACAGTTTAAGACACATGAGTATATACCAAGAATACATTCTTTTGTTTTAATATATAGAGAAAAGCATCATTTTGTTTTAGAAATAGTTATGGAAACTACTTTTGAAAATAACTATTTTATACATCCACCAATAAAATAAATCTAATTTGTTAATCAACATATAAATATTCCAAAAATGGTATAATTTAAATTCAATAAATTATGCGGTCAACCTAGCCACACCCTCCTTTAATTCCCAACCTTTATCTAGCAGTCATAGAGTGCCAAAGATAGATCATCATTTTATTTCCTTGCCCAGTTAAATAATTACAGCATGAAATAAACATACAGCATGAAAGAGAATATAGCTTACAGGTTAAGAGAATGGACGCCGGGACCCTGACATTGAGGTCTGTGGTCCCAGAACTGCCACTTCTTAGGTATATGACCTTACTTCAATTGCCTCATCTGTGAATGAAAATAAAAATCCTAGCCTTGGGAGAATCAAATGAACCAGTGAATGTAAAGCATTTACAGCCATGTTTGGCACACAGTAAGAGCACAATAAATGTTGCTGATTTTGGTTTTGCAATGTAATTCACTACATTATTTCTGCTTCATTAGATTTCTCTGCTATCTACAATTCCCCTTTCATTCATATTGATGCCACTAAGTCCCTTGTTTCCAAAAACATGGGAGCTGCCACCTTCTAGCCACTCAAATTCCACTAACTTCCTTCTCTTCCTTGTACTCTTCATTTTTTTTCAGTTACTCTGTCTACTTCCTTCCATATTTTAGCCTGCCTTGTGGCAAACCAGCCTCAATTCCTGATTTTCCCTTTGCTTGACTTGCCAAATCTGTGCC
Source organism: Manis javanica (assembly GCF_040802235.1). Lineage (NCBI taxonomy): Eukaryota > Metazoa > Chordata > Mammalia > Pholidota > Manidae > Manis > Manis javanica. The sequence goes on from NC_133162.1 coordinate 71,094,741, forward strand.
TCAAGAGTAGTATCAGCAGTAAAGACCCTCCCAAACCCAATCTGCCAACAGATGAAGAGGTTGTATAAATGAATCAAAATTTCCAGATGTGATCCCCACAGGCTCAAAGGGAAACTAGGATGGCTTCTCCTGCCATTGGTCTCCAAACTAGAAAACAACAGATTGATGGATTGTGTCATCTGCAACAAGCCTCCCCCCAGATTCCAGTCCAGCAGTTCTCTTATTTTGCTTGAATCCATGGACTGTACTAATTACTGAGATGGCTTCATGTGTGACTATACTAAACACCATCTTTATTTGTTTAGATTTAGGATTCTAGCAAAAGGCAAATAAGAGTGGCTTCTAGCCCAGGGATGCATTTGAAAAAAGACAAAGCAAACAAAAGGAGCAGAAAAATGACTGGCCAAAAGTTCTAAACAAATGCATCTACTAGGGAAACGAACACTGACTAGAATGACTGTGCTTGGCTCTCAAAGTTAAGTGTTTTTCACCAAATTCTCATCTGAATTATAAGCATTAAGCTTTCCTGAGTCCCAAGAGGTAAAATTTTAATCCGTGTGCAAGTTGCATGGGCCTCTGAATCTAGGCAATTGAATCACAAATGGCAACCAATTTAATGAAGGCAAAATCTCCACTAATAGAAGCATGGAGTGTTTCCTCCAGTTACAGAATTCTGGGATCTCCAGCCACAAATTCTTTCTCTTTTCTTCCTACAGGTTCTTGGCATATTTGTTTTATCTGTGTTCAAATATACTCACTTTGTGGCTAAGATTGGGCATCCTTCTCTACAGCTCCTTCTGCTGGATTCCTGTTAACCATTAATGATGATCCTCCTAATACTTGGCTTAAAGCTCAGATTCTGTTCTTCTCACAACCCCTGTCTTTGGTCACAATACTTTCCAGTTTTCTGTTGTAATCTCCAGTTCTTTTACCTCCCACATTTATGCATCCACCCAGCTCTTTCCATGATACTAAAAATCTGTCACTGGGGAAAATCTCTATCCCTCCAGGGTCACCTTGAGCAGAGGACTTGTATTAGGCCATGTGCAGGGCTGCCATGTGCTCTAATTAATCTTTGGGGCTCAATCTTTTTTCTACTCAACAAGCTAGACCAATCAACCCAGTTCTAGCACCAAGCTCGCATGAACAATCTCCCTTTTGCTTTGATCATTCACTCAACAATCATTTCCTGAGAAGTCACTCTGCATCATGTTCTGGGTTGGAAGCTAAAGGTGAAAAATACTAACCCTGTTTGTATTAGCTTTCTAGGATGCTGTAACGAAGTACCACAAACTGTGTGGCTTAAACAACAGAAACTTGTCTCACAGTTCTGGAGGCCAGAAATCCAAAATCAAGATGTCAGCAGGGGTGGAGGATCTGAAGGAAAATCTGTTCATGTCTCTCTCCTACCTTCTGGTTGTTGCTGGCAGTCCTTGGCATTCCTTGACTTGCAAATGCATCATCCCTATCTCTGCCTCTATCATCATATGGCCTTCATCCCCATGTGTCTCTATGACTTCACGTGAGAAGAACTTCTCTATGTTCTTCTTATGAGAACTCCAGATATGGGAATTGGAGTCCACCTTAATCCCATATGACCTCATCTTAAATCAGTGAGTTATATCTGCAAAGACCCTGTTTCCAAATAGGTCACATTCTAAGGTTCCAAGTATACATGAATCTTGGGGGAAATGCTGTTCAGTCAAATACACTGTTCTTAAGGACCTCACAGTCTAGTGGTAGATTGAGACAATAAGGAAGAAATTACCACCTAATTTGATGTGAACTGAGAGAGAAAGAGAAGCTAGGATGCTGTGAAAGCATGGAGGAGGAACACCCCATTAACTTGGTATTAGGGGAAAGTTCTCTAAATTTTTATATTCTTAAATGAGAGTGGGAAGATTAAGTGAAATAGGTAAGGCAGGGCCATTTGGAAGGATTATCAGAAAATACTAATGACCCAACAGATACTAGTGACCATGAATCTAAAGTAGCACCAAATTTTAGGTTAATCTAATGTTCTCTAGGTTTACCAGCAGTCCTAATGAAAGAGAAATGAAAACAGATGTTTGTATTTATCCATGTTTGTGGACTCCTTTAAGAATAGAGGGGAAAAGAGGATGAGAGTATTGGCCAGAATGGGCTATAGATTAAAAAATGTGAGTCTGAAAGTTTGATAGATGGGAGAACATAGGAAAGCAAGTTTTCTGTGTTAGTAAATTTAAGGATTTTATAAAGGTTGTAAATGGCAGAAGGCATAGAAGTTTAAGCTCAGATAACAGTTAAGATCCAGAAATGGGAATATCCCAAGTGCAAGGAAGTGACATGGACATTTTTGCATGTGACCTGGAGTTAAAGCAGTTCTTTGCAGTAAAGCAGAAGACTGTAAACCAGGTGGCCAACTCGATCAAATTGTGATGAATGACTAAACAGATGGTGAAAAGAGAGCAGTAGAAAGTTTTCTGGTTGGACATCTTGAGCCTCGAACAGTAACCACTGTAACTGCTACCATTTATGAAGTGCTTTCTGTGAACCAGGTGCTGATACCTCTATTAACTTAATCCTTAAAATATTCCTCTGGGGAATCTAGTGTTATTCTCCCCAATTTACAAATGACCACTGAAAGGTCAAATAATCTCTCAGTACGCAGTACAGCAGGCTTTTCTTCCAGATCTGGGTGTGCACGTCACCCCTACCACAGATGTGGAAACTGCGTCCATGTGAATGCAGAGGGATAGGCTGGGAGGGGTGCTGAGGGAATGCATTATGATGAGGCTGACTTCCTACCTTAAGGTAAGAATCTACCAGAAATCACTGTCCATAGAAGACATGGAATCTTAGTTTTCTCAGGAAAAGGGAAGATCCAGTGAGGATTTTGATGATGGGCATGTACCAATACAGCAAGCAATACTTTAAAGGTTCCAGTGCTCAAAGATGCTCAATAGCACTAAGGTGGATTTTGGAAACAGAGGAACTTTAAAACATAGAGTTAAGAAAAGGCTTGTGTTTCATGGAAGAATAAAGAGTTGCATGGATATAAGACAGGTTGGACTGATCAGATTTAAGATTTCACATAAGACTTTGGATAGAACTGTTGACCACTGTTATTTATTGGGGGCCAGCAAGCATCTGCCCTGGACAGAGCATTATGTTGACCATCTTTCTATGAGGCATAAACTTTATCCTGGCAGCTTCACTGTGATATATGTACATTTATAATAAAGCTCTGCTTGCATTCTCTCTGGGAAACAAGTAAAAATGCAGAAAAGATAGGACCATATTCCATTTCAAGGCTACTTGATAACTGCTCTGGTCACTCCTTGAGTTTGTTATTGGTTGACAGGTTAAGTCTGGCAGCTGAAAGCACATATCTGGCTTGCTGGTAGCTGAGGCTGGCTGAGGCCAGGGGTCATCCTCCAAGCTGTCATTCAGAACCTTGGCAACCCAGATGTTGGCCATCATATAGGTTCAAGGAGGCAGGTCTCATATTAATCCAAAGAAAGAAGCAAGAAATTGATCACATCCTTGGCTAAGTGGAGAATGGTTTGCAACATCAGATCCCGGTAAATGAACTACTGATAACACTATGAAATCAGCCCTTTTAAAGGCAAAAGCTCAGGTATAAACAGATGCTCAAAGCCATATAAGATACAAGCAAAAGCGCCATCTCCCAGAGTATGTGGGACACCATCTAGCCCACAGTTGTGTACACATACATGTACACGTGCACACACAAGTGCATGCACAGCCCCATGCAACATGCACACAGACACAAGGAAAGTGATTCATCTGACCTTTACTCCAGACCTGGGCCATCCAATACAGTCAGTACTAGCCACACATGGCTGTGGAACACTGAAATGTGACCAGTGTGGCTGAGGAACTGAATTTTTAAGATACCAGGTCTAACAAAGCCAGGAACATGACTAAAGGGGAAGAAACAAAGCCATCACGTATCAGTGTAAGGTCTATGGTTTAAACTTGTTAATATTTCTAGTAAGTACATGGATGATCACACTTTCTTAGTCCTACCTTCTCTGACCACATTTTAAATGGTAATCCACTACCACTCAGAAACCTTGAGCCTCTTTAATTCTTCATTTTCCCTCACAATACTTACTACACTTCAACACACCCACTGTGTTTACTCAGTTGGTCTGTGTATTGTTGCCTTCCTTCCCCGGAGTGTAACCTCCACAGCGGCAGGATAGTTTGGCTCTCTTTTCACTGATACACCTCCAGCATCTAGAATAGTGCCTGACATTTCATAGACACACAGCAATATTTGTCAATAAGTGAAATTTTCTCATTTGCTGGGCAGATGCCTTTGATGAAACTTGAGGGCTATATGCACAGCAGTCACTGTGGGAACATCAAGTTACTTGGTATTTGTCAAACTGGGTTTCACCAATAACAACTCAGAAATTCATATAGAATTGAAAAGATATAGGACAAATACTCTAAGATCCTATTTGACATAAAGATTAGAGAAATAAGAGCAAAAATTTGGAACTATGAGGAATATAAGGAAATGAAACATGTCAGAGAGCTTCTTTCTAAGAAAAAAAAGCAGATTACCTTGTTACCAAGAGAAAAGGGGCCGCCATACAGTCCCCACTCAGATGTCAGCGACAAAGAGGACAGAGAAGTAAAATGATTTTAAATGTGGGTGATAGACAGTGAGAAGTCTCAAATTAGACATAATGATATAGGCTGTCACCACGACAATTTTCTAAATATTTCAAATTGAGAATATCTTAAATGCATACTTTGAAAGAAAAGTATGAACAGACTGATTTTTTTTCATAACAGAGAAACTCTAGTTCATAATTTCACTAACACTTGGGAGATTTCTCCCATTGTAGGAAAGTTCATGTATCATATGCACACACAACTGGAACAGACTCATTAGTATTGGCATTCTTAGAAGTGATGCTTATACCAAAAATACTTATCCTTTTCCCCCCACTTTCTCCTCTAACCTCAGGTCTATGAGTAGCATTAAGTCCCCACTATGATCTTTGGTTTACACAAGAAAATCTAGAAATGTCTTCATGTTTTCTAAGTTTTGGTGTGTGGAGTAGACACTGTGATTCTTATATGACCCTGTGGGCTCCTCACAAATGTGGGAAAATAAAAGGTATGAAGGCGGACCGCTCAGCTGTGGAGGTGCTGGCACACACACCGCTCACCATACCACCTTCCCTGGTGTTCTCTGATGGCGATATGACTGGACTTAATGTGGGATGGGATGCAGAATCAGAGTTAAACCATTTGCCAAGGACAAAACTTGACCTTATAAATTAATTTAATTCATTCCATCCCACTCTAGCCTAGTCTCTTGGCTGGGGAAGCTTCTAACTCTAATCAAGAGGAAAGAGGCCCGCTCTAAAAAGTCACAGACCTCCAGCCTCAAAAATGACTACAGTCCTGATTAACTGTAGATTCTCAAATTCAACCTATAAAGACAGAATATTTTGCAGAATAGCAGAGGAGATCCAGTATTCCTCTGTGTTCACTTTGCCCTTCGAAAGGGAGGACTTTAACGACCCAGGAGGAGAAAACATTGGAGTGAATACTTTCAGCTCTCCTCTGCATTCTTGCATTTTCTCTTTCTGCACTTAGGGTACATTCAGTAGCTTAGAGAGAACACTTTATTTGCTTCAAAACTAGAATCACATCCTCCCTGCTCTTACTTCCTGACATCTGGGTCCACTATAAGGGCACCAGGCTCTGCCCTCTCACCTCGTGTGCTAAAACCAGAGCAAGTAGGTCTCTGCTTCTTGCCCCCTCCTTCATGGGAGAGAACACTGATAGCCCTATTTTGGCTTTAGTTAACTGGAACCTCTATGTTCAAGCATTACAGATGCATCCTGGAAACACACTAGTCATATACATAGTCATGTTTTTTGTTTTTAGTCTGCTAGAACTCAAGAGAGAAAGAGAAGGCATCTTAGTCACTCCCTCCCAACTTCAACAAAGATGATTCTATAATTCAAGCTTTCAGAAATTACAAATCAAAATTAGTTATGCCACAGTATTTTAATACTGAAACACATCTCCATAGATCAGCTTTGTCTTCTATCAAGATTAGAATGGAGAGACAGGGAAGACCCAAGAAAGAGCTGGTAGAAGGGAAATCAGGGTGTAAGGGAACCTCATTTTTCAAAGGGCATAGCACTGCCTAGCTCTGGCAGGGCCAGCCCTGGAAGGAAGTGTGTGGGCTGACTGCAGAATTAATTGAACTTCACAACTTGCCTCTCATTCCTGCTGACACAAAGTGCCTTGCAAGGAGGGAAGCATCACAGGAGGCCAGTACAATGGCGAGACCAAGGCTGGGCACTGCTGTGAGCTGTTCTTTGTACAACTCCTGGCTCAAAATAGCTTCCTGTTAGCGCCCTAGCTGAGAGCCCCCACAGGCCAGGGAAGAAGTGTGCCATCTCCAAGATACAGCTGGCCCTCTGCTAGGAGCAGAAGTCATCGGCCTGCACTAGCCCTTCCCTGTCAGGGGCGTGGAGCCCTCACCTGTAAATAAGGTATTCTGACTACATGAATTTTAAGTGCCTTCCAGCTGTGACCCTGTATTTATCCAAAGATCTGAGGATCGACTCAAGACCTCTGCTAATATCAGCCTCCATCCCCATTAACATGAACAATCTGAGCATACTAAGGGCATAAGCTTCCTCCCTTATTTCTCCACTTAGATATTCCCCAAGCTATGCACAGCACACCTTAGGAGTCTTCACACCGGTCACCATATGTAATCATCACAAAAATAATGTAAGGGATGAACAAGGATTCTCATTTTACTTAATAAGGAGAGAACGGCTCAAAGAGTTTAGGAGACTTACCCAATGCCAGCAAATTTGGAAGAAAACGAGCTGTACTTAAATTTTAAACTACCAACCTCAAATCCAAGGGCTGTTTCTGCAGGACTATTCAACCCACACGAAAACTGAATTGCTTCAGCAACCATTCTCATAACGTCATTACGAAACACATGTTTATTAATGAATGACTGTCTAAGTGAATATATGATTTATTGGGTTAAATATATTAGAGCACTTAATCAATGAGCAGAAACATTATTGCTGATAACATTTCTTGCCAACAAATTGACTTCTTCAAATAATATTTTTAAGAATACTCTGCACGACCTTCATTTACTCATATGCATTCATGAATTTTAAAAATGGCACCTATAAGACATGAGGCACTGTACCAGGGGTTGGTCCAAAGAAGAATACTCTCTGAATACATAGCACATATAGTTTAAATTACATGAACACGAAGTCCTAACAGGGACATGAGCTGTGAGGGAAAGTTGCTCTGAGAGCTGAGAGTGTACCCTGGGAGTCAGGTCAGGCTTTCCTGCAGATATGGAGGCTCAGCTGATTCACAGGATGTATAGGCACTAACCAGGTTAAGCAGGCTGAGAGCACAACCCCTCTGTGCAGCAGGCAGCACGTGGGAAGGGGCACGAGCGACTGCAGGAACAGAACAAAAGCTTCAGAGGCTGGGATGACTGGAGAGGGCGCTGAGGTCCACAACTCGTTAAGGAAAGAGATGGCTTTCTAATACCATTCTCATACTTGCAAACCAGCCTCCTTCAAGCATTCTCTCTCAGGGAGTTCCTTATTTTCAAGGAACTTCCGTTCATGGTCTGCACTCACTCCCATGAACTTCAAGGCTTCATTTTTTGTAATTTTCTCTGGGTTCAATATCATCAATGTCCCTTTCTCTTCTGCAGTTTATCATTAGTATGCAGACATACTGTAACATCTCCTGTCTTGATGAACAACTGCATTGCTGCCCACATTCCCTCAACATCTGCCATGATGTTTCTTCTCTTTTTATAGACAAAATTCTTTATAAAGTTGTCTTCATAAACAATTTCTCATCTGTCATTCTCTCACACACACACGCATACACATGCACATGTATAATACACACACACACATACAGAGAAGTATACCTATTTTTAAATGAGGAAATTTAACACACATTTACAAAAAACACAATAACCAGTGAATTGGCACTGAGGTAAAAAATGGAACTATAGAACAGCATTAGCACCTCAGGGAACCCCTCTCTTCTGCCCAATTCTTTTCTCTCTAGACTCAAAAGTTATCTATTCTTATTTTACCTCAGAACATTCTTACTTTGCTTCATAGTTTTACCACCTGTGCTGGCATCCTTAAATGCTACAGTTCAGCTTGCCTGATGTTTCACACTTATACATACCATTGTTTGGATCTAGTTTATTTTAATCAGCATCATGTCTGTGAGATTTATCTTGGTGATGCACAAAGCTATAATATATACATTTTCATTGTTATAAAATCTTCCATTATATGACATGCCTCTTTATCCATTCTATTTTTGAAGACATTGGTGTAGTTGGGGGACTCTTATAATGCTGCAATGAACATCCTTGCCCACGTTTATTGGTACATACCTATAGACATTTGTTTTGGATGTACGCATAGATGCAAAAGTGAGGGATTATAGATTTTATACATCTTCAACTTCAATAGCTATTGTCAAATGATTTCCAAAACATACCAGCTTACACTTCCACTATTAATGTAGAAGAGTTTCTTTTGTTCCATATCATATTTGTCAGCACTTAGAAATATCATTCTTTTCTTTTTCTCTTACCCATTCTACTGAGTGTAATATTATATTACATTGTGATTGAAATGGACATTTCTCTGATTACTATCATAAAGTTGGGCACTTTAAAAAATATAATAAAGGCCAATTGGGCAAACGCTTTGGTAAAATGTTTGTTTGGGTCTCTTGCCCATTTTTCGATTGAGTAGTCTATTATTTTTTTCTTAATGAAATAGCTTGAGAGTCTATATATGAGTGCTTTATTGGTTATATGGGCTACAAATACCTTCTTCCACTTGGTAGCTTGTTTTTTTTTCCTTTCTTAATAGTGTATTTTGTTCAACAAATGCAAGTATATAGTCCCAGTTTGCGATATTTCCCTTTGTATTTACAGATATTTTGTCTTATTTTAAAATGCCTCTCCTATGCCAGAATAGTGAGCATATTTTCATATATTATCTTTTAGAAGCTTTATTTGTTTTGCAATTCATACAGATTCACAGCCCCCTGAGACTTATTTTTGTGTCAGGTGCAAGCTGGTGGTCAAATTTCATTTTTGTCCACTTGGATATCCAGCTGACCCAACACCATTTATTATTTATCATATTATACTTATTTTCCTACTGTTTTGTAATTCTTTTTGTTTAAATCAAGTGACTATGAGTAGGCAGGAACCTGAGCTGTGTATTATTTCTTTAGTCTACTTATATTAGTTTATAAAATATCATATTCATTGTGTATGACATTTGGAGCAAAATTCTTTACAGATATCCTTCATCAGATCAAGGAAATTCCCTTCTCTTCCTAGGTTGCTAAGACGCTGATGGACAGTGGTTGTAACGGGGTTTGTGGGGGGGACTTGGTGAAGGAGGGAGTCTAGTAAACATGTAATTGTAGATTAATGATAACAAAATGAATTTTTAAAAAAAGATGAATGGATGTAAAATTTTGTCAAAAACTTTGCATCTTTTGCAATAATATAATTGCTATTTACTATGTTAGTGTGTTGATAACATTTAAACCAATCATGCCACCTGGAATTAACCCAATGTGGTCATGAAGCTTTACACTTTATAGATGTACTTACTCTGTTTGCAAAATTTTTTTAAGCTTTCTGGATCTATCTTCAGTAATGAGATTGTCCTCTGTTTTTCACTTAGAGATATTAAAGTTATTCTGGACACAAAAAACAAATAGACTAGTAATCTTTATGTTCCTATTTGAGGAAAAAAATTATTTTATTCCAAATCTCAGAAAGAAAGCTTTTAACTTTCACCATTATTTTGCCCCAATATCATAGAATTTTCCAAGGACATTCCATCTGGGCATAAACTTTCTTTCTGGAAAGTTTTAAATTCATGTTAACCATCTTTAACATTTAGAGTACTCTTCTGATTTTCACTTTTAATCAGTTTTAGTATTTTCTTTTTCTAGGTATTTCTTTACTTAGTCTACTTTTTCAAATTTATTGTAATATGCCATTCATCATATACTAACAATAACTGTATCTTTGGCATCTATATTGATGCTCCTAAAAAATGAATATTTGAATCTTCTTTCTTTTTCTTTTGGCGGGGTTTTAACAGTATTATTAGACTATTCAAGGATCAACTTTTACTATTAATCCCCTCTCTGCATTTACATATTTTCCTGCAATCATTTATTTTATATTCTTCATGGTTTCTTTATCTAAGCTTTATGTGAATTTAACTTGTTTTGCTCTTTCTAATGTACTAAAATAAATGCTGAAGTCCCTAATTTCTCAACTTTTCTTTTATGATTTTTCACATTAAAAGTTAAAATTGCTCTAAGATTGTGTTTGCTTATATTCCAAAAGTTTTGATACAAATTTTCATTATCATTCAGTTCAAATATTTTTTAATTTTATTTGATATTTATTCTGATACATGGGTATTTTGAATTGTGCTTCTCAATTTTTAAACATAGCGATTTCCTAGTTTATTATGATACATGGGTTTTTAGAAAGATGCTCCTTAATTTTTAGACATATGGGAATTTCACAGTTATCTTTTTGTTCTTGAGCTCTAGTTTTGTATCACTGTGGTCAAGGAGCTTACTCTGTAGAATATCAATACTTTGAAATTTGTTGAGATTCCCTTTACCACCCATGTGGTCAATGTCAGAAAATGTTCCATGTTTACTTCAAAATAATGTTTATTCTGTGTTTGTTGTTTGCAGTGTTCTATATATAGCCTATCCTGTCACATGTGCTAATCATTTCGTTCAAGTCTTTTATACCTTACTGCTTATTCTGCCTGCTTCATTTATCAGTCACTGAGAGGAAGGAATGTTAAAGTTTCCAGATATGATTTAGATTAGCCTATTTCTTTTTGTACATCTGTAGTTGCATTATATTCAAAGCTCTGTTATTAGGAGCATGCATATTAGAATTGAGAATTAAGCTGTTAGCATTATGAAATGTCTATCCGTAACTGAATATCTCCAGACCTAATCACTTTCTTGAGCTCCAGACTTACACATCCAACTGTCCACTCAACAGCTCCACTTAATTATCTAATGGGCATCTCAAATATTACATATTTGCAACAGAAGTCCTGATTTTCCCTCTTAAACTCACTCTTCCTTTGTATTTTTCTCTTTCAATAAATGACACTACCACTCCTCCAGTCACTCAAATCATAACCTTAGAAATGCTTCATGATTTCCCTTTCCCCCCAAATTTACTGAGCTAAAAACCAAGGTGTTGGCAGAGCTGATCTTTTGGAGGCTCTAGGGGAGAATCTGTTTGTCTTTTCTAGATGCCACTTGCATTCCTTGATTTGTTGCTCTTTTCTCCACCTTCAAAGCCAGACAACCATCTTTTTCTTGTCTACTCTGACATCCCTGCATTCCCCTTATTAAGACTCTTGTGAATATAATGGCCCCAGCCAGATAATGCAAGGTAATCTTCCCATCTCAAGATCCTTAGCTTAACCATATATACAAAGTTCCATTTTCCATATAAAGCAACATATTCCAGCTTGGGAATTAGAACCTGGGCATCTTTAAGGATCCATTATTCTGCCTCCCACAGTTGGTGTGAAAACTAAGACAACATAAAAACCAAGCAAATTACATTCTCCGAGAACCAACATTTATAGAAGTTCTGTTGTGTTCATGGCACTGTTATGTGCTGTGAACATCTAGCAACTCTGGAAGAGGGTTTGAAGTGTGAAAATTCATACATCTCCAAACTTCCCCACAGTTTGCCTCACCAAACAGAATAGCCAATATCCTTCCTGGCTCAGGCTTCTTTCTCCGTGCTCTGATTCTTCTCTTCTATTCATATGGTAGCATGGTTTCAAGAGTACTACTTTGGAAAAAATGATGGGTCTCAGAATCAAACTTTTTAATATCACTTACTGACCTTAAATCTTATCAAGACTATCAACTTGAAGGCATTAATGGTCTTCACATAGAAATGTAGAAATTATTTCTTTCGTTATTTTCTATAGAACTAGGCATATCTTCTCTATCTCCTTTGCAGGCTCAATGTTTTCAAAGTCATCAATGGGATTTTTAAAGCCTTGGTTCTTGATCCTTTTTTTTTCCTCACTCTATCTATACTCTTCCCTTCAGCAACAACATCTATTCCCAGTACTTAAATACAGATGCAGAAGACTACCAAATTCGCTCCAATCCTGACCAAGCTCTGATACAGTACACTGAAAGTAGAGAACTAATTTTGAGAGTGAAAGAAGGCACTATGGATTATAAGGGTGGAACAACAGACATAAACCCAAATGATGCAAACAGGAACATGTGGTCAACCAAGGTATAACAATCTCCTACTTGATTTTTCCACCTGGATGTCTCTAAGATATCTCAGACTCAGTATCTCCAAGTGAAACTCACAGTCTTCCCTGCCAATAAGCAATCTCTTCCAGTGTTCCCTACTTCAGGGACTGGCGTAAACATTCAGTTGCATAAAGGAGAAATCTGATTGTCCTGCTTCTCCTAACATCAAATTTCTCTCCATCTTTATTATCATATAACTGAGTTGAGTGAGCATCATTCTTATATTAACCAGCATTCATGAATCCATTCTTGTTTTCCTTTGAACCATTCTCCACACATCAGCCAAAATAATCCTTTTAATATTAAAATACCATGTCAAGCCCATCTCAATCTTTCTCCCTTTAAAATTTCCCTCACTATTAAAATAAAGACCAAATTCTTCAAAAGGAATCCAAGACATTTTGTTGGTTCATTCACTTAACAGTTATCTATTTATAGCATGTCCTGTACTAAGAATTATTCAAGGCACTAGAGCTATTACAAAGAACAAAGCAAACAGAGTTCCTTTTTTTAAGGGGCTATTTTTTACTGGGTGAGACGAAAAAGAAAAAGACATATAATTGTAGGTGTGATGACAAGAATCGGAACAACCAAGAGATTGAGATATTTTAAAAAATTAACTTTCTCAGATGGAGATTCTGAGCCTGCAGTAATCTTAGAGACATCCAAGTGGAGAAATCAAGTAGGAGATGGTTATACTTTGGTTGACCACATTTTCTGGTTTGTGTCAAACAGTTGGGTTTATGTCTGTTGTCCCACCCCTTATAATCATAGTACCTTCTTTCACTCTCAAAATTAGTTCTTTATTTTCATTATACTGCATCAGAGCTTGGTTAGGATTGGAGCCAATTTGGTAGTCTTCTGAATCTGGAATAAGGTAAGACTAGGGGGAAAAGAAGTCCAAGTAAAGGGAAGAATGTGTGCAAAATCCCTTGCTGGAAAAGACCATTGGGAAATGAAAGAAGTAATGTAATGGAATATAGGGCCTGAGGTGAAAACAATGCAAAACAAAGTGAAAGACATGATGGGAAGGTCATGTATAACTTTGCAAGCCGTGCTAAGGAGACTTGAAAGTTTAGGTTAGGCAGACAAATGGACTCTCAAAGACTCCCTTGTACTAATTCCTAAACCTGTGAATATGTTACCATAAATGGAAAATGACCCATTTAGGAATTCTGACCTTCAGGAATGTAAGGAAAAAAATTTGTGCTGTTTAAGTAGCTAAGTTCATAGTAATTTATTGCAATAGCAATAAGAATCTAATATACCCACCCTCCCAGTGTAAACTGGTATTTATTTTTCCATGCTCTGAAATCACAAGCAATGACACTTTTCAAGGAACACTTTCCAACTACCCAAATCCCTGAATGCTAACTAGAGCTTTGCCTTAGAAAACTAGGCAAATATTTACACATATGTTTTAGATTTTTAAACCAAGAAAGAATGGAAAACTTGATTCCATAAAAGTTACTCATTTGCATCTCATAACCAGACATTGCTAAATTAGCAGTGGAACCCACATCCTCACACATCCACATCAATACCCACTCATTTTTTACAGGCTTTTATTTACTAAATCTGTATGTATTATTCTAAATCATTTAAGCTCAATTCATCTTGAAAAGAAATGTTTTATTTCTTTCTAGAAGTATTGATTTATAATTTATATTATTGGGTAAAACTTAATAGTTACAAAGTGTAGTTTAAGGAAAAGAGAAATTTCTACTCACTCATTTATTCAGTCATTCATTTAATCAATAATCCACTTGTTCATTCATTCACCAAGAAATTACTGAGTATGTAGAACATGCCAGACACTGTTATAGAGGTTAGATATGTTGTTGACTAGTTAATTTCCTTCTGGAGGTAGAAGACAAGTAATAAACACCCAAAATAAATAATAAATAAATGATAATGTTCTTACTGTGATAGAAAGTGCTAGAGTTGTAGTGTGGTTATAAGAAGCTCCATGAAGAGGTAATATTTAAGCTTATGCCTGAATGAAAATAAGATTCCAAACATAGGGGAAGAGCATTCCAGGTAGAAGAAATAGCAAGGGCTACAGGGTATTGTGTTATCACATGGATTGAATACACACTATGGAATGCAGTGCACGGGCTAAGACAGACATGGTTACAAATTATGGATTTCCTGTAAAATGGATATGCCAGCATAAGCAAGTCACTTGTCTGAAACTCAATTTCTTTATCTCTAAAAGCAGATGATAAAACATACTACTCCACTGAGTTGTGGTGAAGATTAAATTAGATAAAACTTGTGGAAGTGCTTAGTATACAGTGGAAAGGTGCTGCTTTTAGACTCTTTTCCTTTGAAAGAGAAGGCACATTATGCTTATTCTGGTGTAATCCTTTATTTCAAAGACGTACACCTCAAAGAGTCAAAGGGACATAAGAAAATGGAGCCAGAGGAGAAGACCCAGGGACACTACAACCTATTTGCAGCTGAGCAGAGAGATTGAATGGTGGAAACTAGGTGGCATTCAGTCAGTGTTGAAGGAACATCTCCCCTCCAGAAGAGAGAGAACACAAATAAAAACTGGTGACAGGGAAGAGTGAGTAGTATGGATCAGGTGGTCAGCATCCCAGGAAAAAAAGCATAATTTCAAAAGCATCCAACACTCATTTGTCAGTTTTAGAACAATGTCCTCCATTTGATATTTTCCCAAACCAGCTAATTAAAAATTTCTTTGCCCAGTGAGAGACCATGATTAACAATACTGTCTCTTGAACCTACAGCTGTTAAACAGTGTGTTTCCTTTATTCTAACATTTGCACTTATAATGGATAAGTTGTCATCACTCTGTGAAATTATCTAAGCAAAACTTTGTGTATGTTGCAATAACCTCTCTACCCTCTCTGGGATAATGAGCACCGAGCTCTCACTAGTAAGTAGGCTGAGGTCAGCCACAGCAGAGCTGGGGCTAATGGCCTAATACTAAGAGCTCACGACAGCACATGTCAAGCACCAGTAGGAGGCCCAGTCACAAGGTTAGCTGTAGGAAACTAAACAGTTGTTCCTAGCAGGAGTGCCCAGAGCAGTTCCCGAGAGGAAGCAGAGAAACCCAGACTCCAACGGGCAAATGAGGATATTATTAAACATCTGTCATGTGCCAGATTCTCCACAGGGGGTCATTGGGAAGGCAACATTCAAAAAATTTCATCTTTCCTTAAAGATCAGATTTTTTCATCTCATGTTTGCTATTCAAGCAATATAATCTGTCTTCCATTTCCACCACTCCTGGAAACTAACCCCAATGGCAAATAGAGCATATACATCTCAGACTACTGCAAGAGCAAGTCCTTGACCTTCTTACTGTCTCTCTCTCCCCAGAATAATATGATTTTAAAAAACATACCATTTTCTTGCCCCTGGTTTTCTGTTCAGTAGTTGCCTCTGTTCCCAGGTGGTTGCCTTGCCTACTCCTTAGATATGTTGGTCTCCCAAGATTACTTTTGAGTCTCTTCTATGCTTTCTTTGCATGTTCTTCCTGCCAATTCCAAGGAACCAGCCACCAACCAAATGCTGACCACTCTTTTTGGTAGAAATGTTTGTACAAACTCAAAATTCACAGACATGTGCACAGATTATGACTAGACAAATGAGATAAGTTTTATTCCCTTGACCACTCAAAGTGATGATTTACATTAGATGCCTGCCTTGAAACCCAAATGCAGGTGATTTTAGTAAATTCAGAGCCATTTTATCTAAATTTCCAACTTATTTCCAGCCATGCTAGCAATTTTGAGGTTCAAAATAGAGTTAAGTCCTGATTCCATGACAAGGAAAGCTCATTAACTCACACATCAACTGGTATGCCCTGACCTTTTGATACCTTGTTAAATCACCTAGAATCCCCACTCCATATTTTGTGGAATTTTAGCTTTCTCTGAAATTGTTTTTAAATATACAAGAGACTGGCTTGTGTGTTAAATATACAAGGCCATCTCATGATGGCCTTTGGCTCTGATTTCAGCTCATACTGGAGTTGTAGAATTTCTGGATTACTACTTTTTCTATAAATACTGTTTCTATAGCATGTCACTCTGAAAAACATCCTCTTAGATTACTCTTTCTCTCTCTTTCACACACATATGTGAATTCTTTCATTGCTAGGTATGGGTTTGATTGACTATTATATGTGTTTAACTACATGATGGAACTTATGAAACTTGGTTGTAGATAGGAATGGAGACATTAAGAAAGGTTTAAGTTAGTGGCAATGCAAAACAATAGACATCTTTATTCTTAACTTTCTTCTCTTGAGCATTTCCTATCCAGACATGATGTCATAGATTATTTTCCCTTTGATTCTCCTCATTAAGAACAACTGTAATTCCTGGAAATAATGCAAGGGACAATCAAGAACTCTGAAAGCCGGGAAGAGAAAGGCAAGTTAATTTGGGAGTTCAGAACTGAAGAAAACATAAGGTCAGGGCCCCTTAGGTTCCCTCAAAGGAAAGCAATCTGGGCCCAGCATTTTCCAACCACCAACCTAGCAACAGGAAGCAGCCCAGGTAGGATCATTCCTGTGCCAGGTTAAGTGGTATCCCCTGTGACAACACCAGATAAGTCTGAAAGCAGACAAAGGATATCTTGCACAGCAAGTGGCCTAGTTTTGGAGCACTTATCATTCCCAAGGGCTGTAGATTTCCTACAGGCTCTGGAGTGTCATAACCTAATGGTAAAAATATCAGGACACAATTTTAAAAATCCCCAAGTTCCACAAAGAATTGGGAAAATTACAACTTGAAGGAAAAAGACATTCAACTCATAACAACCCTGAGATGAATGAGATATTGGAATCATCTGACAAGGATTTTAAATGAGCCATCATAAAACTGCTTCAACAAGTAACTAAACATCCTTTTGAAACAAATGGAAAGATAGAAAATCTTAGCAAAGAAACAGAGGTTACAAAAGAGAAATAAAAGGAAATTATAGACCTGAATAAGCAATAAAAGAAATTTAAATTTTTTTTTCATGAGATAGGCTCATAGTAAAGCAGAGATGACAAAGGATAGAATCAGTGAATTGAGAAGAGATCAATATAAACTACCCAATCTGAACAACACAGGAAAGAGTCTCAGTTACTTGTGGAACTTCTGGAACATAAAATATCTAACACTTACATGATCAGAGTCCCAGAAGAAAAAGGGAAAAAGAGTGTACCTGAATGGGTATTTGAAAAAATAATGGCTGAAAATTTCCCAAATTTAGTGAAAGACATAAATCTCTAGATTCATGAAGCTGATCAAAATCCAAATGGATAAACCTAAAGAAATCCACACCATGACACATAATAATTAAACCTCTGAAAAGTAAAGATAAAGTATTGAAAGTATCAAAGAGAAACAACACATTACCTGCAGGGGGGGTGGGGCGGAGAACCAATTCAATCCAGATACAACTGGTCTCTAATCTGAAATTATCTAGGCCAGAAGGAAATGGCACATTTTTCAAATGTTCAAGAACAGAATGGTCAACTGGGAATTCTGTATTCAGTGAAACTCTACTTCAGGAATGAAGAGGAAACAAAAGATACTCTCAGATAAAAAAAAAAAAACAAAAAGAATTTCCCACTAGAGTCCTGTCCTCAGAGCATGACTAAAGGAAGTTCTTCAAACACAAAGGAATTGATAAAAGGAGGAAAATTGGCACATTATGAGGGAAGAAAGAACCAGAGAATGAGCATAAATTTGCATACATACTATAGCCAAACCTTCTCCTCATGAGTTTTTAAATTACATTTAATGATTAAAACAGGAATTATACTTCACTTGAAGTGGTAAAATTTCTTCACTTGACTCAACACCGCAAAACTTTTCCCTCACAATGCTCATGGCCTCACACCACTTTATGAGGGATTTTTTCTCCCTCCTTCTAACCTATTCCAAGAAACTACCAGTTTTCTCCCTACATTATGCAAAGTTGTTCAATCCCCCAACTTCTGTCTCCAAAGCAACCTTCAAAATATTTAGTAGAGTAAGAAGCTCCTTCATCATTTTTAGTAGGAGATTGTGTTTCAAATAGAATTTGCTCTCCTTCTCTAGATAAAAATATTCTCACACAACCTTTTGCAAAGGTACTCCATAAATTCCCTCTTCTTCCCTTTCTTCTTTGCTCTACCCTTTTCTTGTTCTACCAGGCTTTTCATGATTTTCACCTGCTCATCTATATTACAAGGGACTAAATGATTGAACTCTTCAAATGTTTGATAAACTCCCTTTCTAACTGATTTCTAGCTAGATTCAGGGAAAGGGAAGCACTAGAGGGATACTGAAAGATAGGAAGAAAGGAGAAGTCAGGGTATTTCTGCCCTTTTCTCTTTGTTTTAAATTAAGTCTATCAGAAGCAGAAACTCTGTCTGTGGCTGCATCTTTTCCATGATTTCCATTTCCGCAAGCTTCCCTTTGGGGTCCCAGAACCACCGAACACGCTGCAACTGTACTAACTTCTATACGCTGTCCCTGACTTAGGGCTCTAATAACTATCCACTTCTTTCCATTTCTTGGAATGTTAGCAGATTGCTGTTGTGGTTAATTCTAGGTCACTTCAGTGTCCTCTAGTTAGCCCTTTCAGCTCTTCCAACAGTAATGTATATTCTCTTGGTTCCGTAGTTCAGGGATTCAGGCAGGGTGCAGCCGTACAGTTCTGCTAGCTCCAAACCGCAGTGAGTGCGGTCACTCACTGACTGTATTCAGCTGTGGCTGGGCTGAACTAGGAGACCTGAGAAGGCTTTACTAACATGTTTGGTACTGATGTGCTCCTCTGAATGGCTCTAAAGATTCAGTAGACTAGCTTGGATTTCTTTATGTAATTATGTTTGGGATCCAAGGAAGTAGAATGTATTGGTCAGAGCAAATCACAGGCCTGTGCAGATTCAAGGAAAGAAAAAATAAACAGGCCCTACAGCCTAATAGCAGTCTTAAAAGTTTCACTCCAAAAGGCATAAAGAAAGGAAATATTGCTTTGGTCATCTGTGGAAATCATCTACCATGGACTATTTTTCAAATTTTGAACTATTTTACTAAGTTTTTATTAACATCCTTGCATGTGTGTTTTAATGGGCATATAAATGCATTTCTTTTTATAGCATACCTACAAGTGGAATTGCGAAGTTAAGAGGACTGGCGTATTTTCACCTTTAATAGATAATCCCAGTTACCCAAAGTATGGATAGTTTTGAGTGCTCTAAGTCCTCAACAACACTTGGAATTGCCAGTGTTGTTCATTTTAGCCATATTGTTGAGATAAAAAGTCCACTGTGATTTTAATTTTTATTTCTCTGAAGACTAAAGATGATAAGCATATTTTCATTCATTCATGGGACATTTAGGTATCCTCTTCTGTAAAATACATGTTGAAGTGTTTTCCCCATTTTTAGTTCTATACATTAAATTGTTTCTTTTATTGATTCATATGCATTCTTATGTAAAATGTCTAGACATTAGATGATAGATAGAATATCATCTCTTAGGCATGCCTATTCATTTTCTTATTGCTGTTTTGGATAAAAAGAAATTCTTACTCCCATGAAGTCTGATTTATTAATTTTTCTTTAAGTTTGTTTCATTTATGAAATTTGTATTGACTCCAAGGTCATGGAATGTGCCATACACTTTATTCTAGAAACATTTTTATTTAATCTGTCAGATTTAGGTCTATTACTTACCTTAATAATTTTATGTATGCTGTATGAGGTATGTATGCTTCTTTCTCTAGATACCACCTTGCTCTACCACCATTTATTTAAAAGACCACCTTTCCCTTATTGGACAGAGTGTCCCACTGACAAATCATTATGAGAGCATGTAAAACAAAATCTGTTTTCCAACCACAGTGGCTTTACAATGAGCAATAAAAAGGAAGATTATTTAAAAATCTTGAAATATTTTATACCTAGACAGGACATTTCTAAATAAAATCCATATTTCAAGGAAGAATCCCAGTGCATATCAAGGAATATTTTCAAGTGAGTTGAACTAAATCATAATAAGATAAAAAATGATAGCAATAATGAAATTTAAATGTTATTCTTAGAAAAAATTATAACATATGGTTAGCAAAATTAATGAATTGGAAGAAAAAAACAAAATGAAATTTAGGAATATCAGAAATTTCAAAAGGATCTCATGACTGATCCTACAGGTATTAGATTACAATATCATATAAACAAGTTTACACTGGTAAATTTGTTAGTTTGTATGAGATGAACAAAGTTGTTGAAAAAATCACAATTTACACAATGTGACACAGAAGGAAATACTAATATATAAATGTTTAATTAAAAACCTTCCCACAAAAACACATCTCCTGACCTAGGAGATTTTAATGATAAATTCCTCAAAAAAATTTTTTTCTCTAAAACTACAAACTTTTATTGCCTATGTTTTTTTTTATTTGGTTATCAATAATCTACAATTACATGAAGAACAGTATGCTTACTAGGCTTTCCCCTACCCCAACTACCCCTAACAAACCCCATTACAGTCACTGTCCATCAGCATAGTAAGATGTTGTAGAATCACTACTTGTCTTCTCTATGTTGCACAGCCCTCCCCTTTCCCCCACCCCCCACATTATACATGCTAATCATAATACCTCCTTTCTTATTCCCCACCCTTATCCCTCCCTCCCCTCCCATTCTCCCCAGGCTCTTTCCCTTTGGTAACTGTTAGTCCATTCTTGGGTTCTATGATTCTGCTGCTGTTTTGTTCCTTCAGTTTTTCCTTTGTTCTTATACTCCACAGATAAGTGAAATCATTTGGTATTTGTCTTTCTCTCCCTGGCTTATTTCACTGAGCATAATACCCTCTAGTTCCATCCATGTTGTTGCAAATGGTAGGATTTGTTTTCTTCTTATGGCTGAACAATATTCCATTGTGTATATGTACCACTTCTTCTTTATCCATTCATCTACTGATGGACACTTAGGTTGCTTCCATTTCTTGGCTATTGAAAATAGTGCTGCGATAAACATAGGGGTGCATCTGTCTTTTTCAAACTGGAGTGCTGCATTCTTAGCATAAATTCCTAGAAGTGGAATTCCTGGGTCAAATGGTAAGCCTATTTTGAGCATTTTGAGGAACCTCCATACTGCTATCCACAATGGTTGAACTAATTTACATTCCCACCAGCAGTGTAGAAGGGTTCCCCTTTCTCCACAACCTCACCAACATTTGCTGTTATTTGTCTTGTGGATGGTAGCCATCCTTACTGGTGTGAGGTGATATCTCATTGTGGTTTTAATTTGCGTTTCTCTGATGACAAGCAATGTGGAGCATCTTTTCATGTGTCTGTTAGCCATCTGAATTTCTTCTTTGGAGAACTGTCTGTTCAGCTCCTCTGCCCATTTTTTTATTGGATTATTTGCTTTTTGTTTGTTGAGGTGTGTGAGCTCTTTATATATTTTGGATGTCAAGCCTTTATTGGATCTATCATTTACGAATATATTCTCGGGGGCGGAGCCAATATGGCGGCGTGAGTAGGACAGTGGGAATCTCCTCCCAAAAACATATATATTTTTGAAAATACAACAAATACAACTAATCCTAAAAGAGAGACCAGAAGACACAGGACAACAGCCAGACTACATCCACTCCTGCGAGAACCCAGCGCCTGGTGAAAGGGGTAAGATACAAGCCGCAGCCCAGTGGGACCCAAGGCCCCTAACCCCAGCTCCCAGCAGAAGGAGAGGAGTCAGAGCAGGGAGAGAGAGGCAGCCCAGGACTGCAAAACACCCAGCCCCAGCCATCCACACCAGAGCACAGACACAGTGCATGCACGGGGTGCTGGATACTAGGGAAACAGGACAATAAGACCTTTGAGCAGGTCCCGAAGCTGGCACTCCTGGGACAAAGAAAAGTGAGTGCTTTTTGAAAGTCTTAAAGGGACAGGGACCCCACAGCTGGATGGAAGCATCCCACGTCATAGTCCAGCAGCTGGAAATTCCAGGGAACTCTGGGCACACTAACCCCCTGGGCAACAGCTCTGAGACCCCTCACAGAGGTAAACAGCCAAACAGCCCCCTGTCCATCACCCCTCCGGGGCCCCTCCATAGCAGAGCAGCAGCCAGAGGCTGGCCATGCCCACAGTAGGGGAGCTTCCTCCATACCGGCCAGGCAAGATACAGAGACCCAATCTACACACAATTGCCCAACACAAGCCACTAGGGGTCGCAGTTGTCCCAGTAAAGAAAGGCCAGGAGCCAAGTGGAAAGAGTCTTGACTCTCCCAGCTGACAGACAAGTCAATAGCTCACCATTGTACATATCAGCATGAAAAGGCAAAAAAATTTGATCCAGACAAGACTAACCCAGACAGCTTTGACATCCTCTACATCTTCCCCTGAGAAGGAAACTGGGGAGATAGATTTAACCAGTCTTCCTGAAAAAGAATTCAAAACAAAAGTCATAACCATGCTGATGGACTTGCAGAGAAATATGCAAGAACTAAGGAGGGAGAATACAGAAATAAAACAAGCTCTGGAAGGACTTCAAAACAGAATGGATGAGATGCAAGAGACCATCAATGGACTAGAAAACAGAGAACAGGAATGCAGAGAAGCTGATGCAGAGAGAGATAAAAGGATCTCCAGGAATGAAAGAATATTAAGAGAACTGAGTGACCAATTGAAACGGAACAATATCCGCATTATAGGGGTACCAGAAGAAGAAGAGAGAGAAAAAGGGATAGAAAGTGTCTTTGAAGAAATAATTGCTGAAAACTTCCCCAAACTAGGGAAGGAAATGGCCTCTCAGACCACAGAGGTACACAGAACTCCCATGACAAGGAATCCAAGGAGGGCAACACCAAGACACATAATAATTAAAATGGCAAAGATCAAAGACAAGAACAGAGTTTTAAAAGCAGCCAGAGAGAAAAAAAAAGGTCACCTACAAAGGAAAACCATCAGGCTATCATCAGACTTCTCAACAGAAACCCTACAGGCCAGAAGACAATTACATGATATACTTAATGCAATGAAACAGAAGGGCTTCGAACCAAGAATACTGCATCCAGCACGATTATCATTTAAATATGAAGGAGGGATTAAACGATTCCCAGACAAACAAAAGTTGAGGGAATTTGCCTCCCACAAACCACCTCTACAGGGCATCTTACAGGGACTGCTCTAGATGGGAGCACGAATATATTCGCCCATACTGTAGGGCACCTTTTTGTTCTATTGATGGTGTCCTTTGCTGTACAGAAGCTTTTCAGCTTGATATAGTCCCACTTGTTCATTTTTGCTTTTGTTTTCCTTGCCCAGGGAGATATGTTCATGAAGAAGTCGCTAATGTTTATGTCCAAGAGATTTTTGCCTATGTTTTTTTCTAAGAGTTTTATGGTTTCATGACTTACATTCAGGTCTTTGATCCATTTCGAATTTACTTTTGTGTATGGAGTTAGTGATCCAGTTTCATTCTCTTACATGCAGCTGTCCAGTTTTGCTGGCACCATCTGTTGAAGAGACTGTCATTTCCCCATTGTATGTCCATGGCTCCTTTATCAAATATTAATTGACCATATATGTTTGGGTTAATGTCTGGAGTCTCTAATCTGTTCCACTGGTCTGTGGCTCTGTTCTTGTTCCAGTACCAAATTGTCCTGATTACTGTGGCTTTGTAGAAGAGCTTGAAGTTTGGGGAGTGAGATCCCCCCCACTTTATTCTTCCTTCTCAGGATTGTTTTGGCTATTCGGGGTCTTTGGTGTTTCCATATGAATTTTTGAACTATTTGTTCCAGTTCATTGAAGAATGCTGTTGGTAATTTGATAGGGATTACATCGAATCTGTATATTGCTTTGGGCGGGATGGCCATTTTGATGATATTAATTCTTCCTATCCAGAAGCATGGGATGAGTTTCCATTTGTTAGTGTCCTCTTTCATTTCTCTTAAGAGTGCCTTATAGTTTTCAGGGTATAGGTCTTTCACTTCTTTGGTTAGCTGTATTCCTAGGTATTTTATTCTTTTTGATGCAATTGTGAATGGAATTGTTTTCCTGATTTCTCTGTCTATTGGTTCATTGCTACTGTATATGAAAGCCAGATATTTCTGTGTGTTAATTTTGTATCCTGCAACTTTGCTCTATTCCGATATCAGTTCTAGTAGTTCCTCAAAATTTTTAAGAAAAATATTACATAAATTTTACACAAATTCTTTCAAATCATATGAAATCAGGAAACATTTATTAATCATTTTTATGTGTCTATAGTACCCTTGACCCAAGACCTGACCATTACAATAAATAATATTACATATATATACAGAGAGAGAGAGAGAGAGAGAGAGCACTGCTTTCCCCTGGGTTATTCACCAATTAACAAATGAGAATCATGTTGCATCCACCAAGTAGGGGCAGGAAGAACTATGTCTGGAACCTTGGGAGTTAACTGGAGCAGCCTGCATCTGAGAGGATGTTAACAGGAGGCAAAAGGGAGGCAACAGGGGCAGGGCTGCTAAGAACTCAGACCTTTCCTGAGTAAAAATCTGTTACCCCATAGTTCAGGAGCCCTGACCAGCCCGGACACTGGCTGAAGGCAAAGAGGACATGAAGAGCGCTGCAGAGGACACCAGAGCCCATGACTAGGTAAAGGAATAAGATGGTAGCCACTATGCAATTTTTTTCTCCTTTTATTTTTTTCCCTTCCCCTCTTACTTGGAGTGAGTTATGTAAGCAGTGCTTACATTCACATTTCACTTCATAGGTCGACCATACAAAACACATCTAGACATGATAGGGAAGCTGGCACATTACCTGGAGATGTCGGACTTTGAGGTGGGTACAGCTTGTTTCCCCTTCTGCCTCATGGAGTTGCTGCTGTATATAAGTTAAATAAATGCAGAAGTTGTGAATAAATCCTGAGTAGCAGAAGAATGGACTATCTAGTCTAACATCTGTTTGCTGTCAAACCAGTTCTCTGACCAGAGTCCAGAGGGTAGGCAATGAGGGCCTGGAAGCAGCATTAGGAAGAAGTCAAGCCCTGGACAGAGGAAGAAAGTTTTCAACAATAGGAGGTCAACTGAGGAGAGAAAGCCAGGATTGTAATTTCAGTAAGTTTGTCAGGGTGGTAGCGGACTGCCAGCAATGAGAGAGTATGTCAGCCCAGCGGAAGATTTAGTTCCATCTTTCAAAAGCCATGACAGACACTCCAAGCAAAATAGACAGGCAGCCGCAGAAAGAAGCATGGCGTGTGCCACGGTAAGACAGGGAGGCTGGGCCCAGCATGTTGGGGCCAGACAGAGAGACCATAATAGTGGGATCGTTACCAAGCCCAAGGCCACACCACTCCCTCCATGACAGGCCAGTAAGTCGAGAGACAAGGTGTCGGGCAAGGAAAGAGACTTTAATCAGAAAGCCAGCAGACTGAGAAGATGGCAATCTCATGTCCTAAAGCACCATTTAACTCAGGGTTGCACGCAAGCTGCTTTTATGCGAGGGAAGGGGGTGCACTTGGGGAGCAGGTTAGACAGCGCCTGAAGGCTGCAGGCACCTGGCTGCCAGCAAGATTCCGAGGAGAGCTAAGAAAACTCCGGGTCCTTGGTTAGTTGACTTATTGACCTAGGTTTCATCACGATGTTCCTATAAATCTTTGACCGGGCAATTATTATTTTCATATGTATTTTCCTATCTCCTGGAGAAGCAAGCTTTGGGTTAAAGGAGCTATTTGCAGAAATCTCAACCTGCCAAAATTCCTTCTGATGATTAATAAGCCTACATACAGGGCTGGGAAGAAGCAGTTTCCTTTTCTTTTTTTTTATTTTGGCCCAAAGGTAAAAGCAGCAAAGGAGACACATACAGCACGGAGGCAGAGATGCCAAGCTTTTCCTGTTCGTTACAGGATGGAGAAAGCATGGCCTTTGGAGACAGGGAGGTCTAGACTGGAGTCTAGAAACCATCACTCTGTGGTGGCTTGTTTTACCTGCCTGGATTTTCACTTATTCATATTCAGATGAAAAGTTGTGAGTACAAACGAGGATGTGAATAGTGACACTGCTGCCGTGGAATTTAGTACATGGGAGAGCTGGCTGATTAGAGGTGGCAGGGAGAGGCCAGACACTGGACTCTTCCTCCCGGAAGCCAGGCATTTAAGAACAGAGAGAAAGTGTTGGGGAACTAGAAGTGTAAAGGAGAGAAGCTGAAGATGGGATGGGGGCTAACAGAGCAGGAGCCAAACATCAATAGTAACGAACAGGACTCAGGGGCAGAGTTAGTTTCACTTCGAGATGTAGCCCCCGGCTATACTACCAAATAATATCAGATTCACAGAAAATACCAAATCAAATGCTTGGGAGATAGAAAAAACAAAGGAAACTGTCCTACTGTTTGAAGGTAACTGGCTTCCTCATACTAGAGTGTACAGCTGCCAGCCCAAGCAAGTGAAACAGATGAGGGAAAAAAGATCCGAGACGGCAGCAGGGAGAGTAACACCGCAGAGTACAGGCCAGACAGAAGGATGGACTCTATGTGATGAGCCTGTACACGATGAGCTGACCGTGGGAGGCGGTTAGCCTGGGACTTTGCTGCTCTGTGATGGAGGCTACATCCATGGCCTGAAGGATCCCTGGGCACTGAGGGTGCAGTGTAGAGAATGCTATTAGTGCTAAGAAATAGGGAAATCTCCCCGGAGCAACTTCCCAATCTTCCTAAATGGTCCGAGGAAAAGAAAGCATCTCAAACTCCCTTTCACACAGACATCGATCACACCCACTGTGCTCTGCAACGATTTCCCTACGAAGTCACAGCATTTGGCTGTTTGGCGTAGACAGAGCCCTGCCAAAAGAACACAACCCTTGAGCTCCTGCTGTTTGTCCTGGCCTGTGCCCTGCAGGGAGGAAGGGGGCTTGGAGAAAGCCACTCTCCTCAATAAGCACATTGTCTGGAAGGAAAGCATGAGTACTTAAATATATATAAGAAAAACTAGAAAGTGATAAGGCCACTGCAGAAAAGGAGAGATGGTAGTAATAATTGTGAGCTCCTAGCACCTCTCAGGCTGCCTGGAACTGCCCCTCGCAGACTCATCTTGAAAGGAAGTTTCCTTTGGCCGTTGATTTGTTCTTTCCATACTCACTCTTTGCAATCTGGTGGCTTCACAATTATATCCACATGCTCCCAGCATCATCCAGTTTATAAGCAGATCTTATATGGGTGGTCTGAGGCTCCAACCTGGATTGATTATTGTAAATTATCACCCTGCATATCCAGTGCTGTGTTAACAAGGGAACTGGGTAGAATCTTCAGTGAACTTTAAAATCTTTCTTTGGCCAAGGGATACACAGTTTATATAAGCCACACCCCAGGACAGGGTCCGTGGCACCTTTTCCAGCCTTCTTTCCTGGGTGCAAGATCCCTGCCCCTTTGTTTCAGGCAACGTGATGGCTTGGGACTCCCCCACCCTATTCAGAGTGTGTTTAGTTCCCATTGCTCCACAGATGTCACACTCACTCCAGGCTGCTTCTTCCTGCCTGCAGACGTAGAGCTCAACAGGCCTGTGACTTCAGTTCTGCTCACCAGAGAGGGTTTCGGATGTGCTCTAGATCCCGAAGAGGTTCCTCTTGTCTGTGAACACAGCTCATCCATCACTGATGTACTTAAAGCCATGGGAGGATCACGGCATGAACTCGCAATGCCATTCTGATCAGTGGTCTATGTCTTCTCATTTAATCTCCATGAGGCTCTGGGGAGGTCAGGAATGCCATAAATCATATACTAGATTTCATACAAAAGTTATTAGAATAAAGAAAGCTCACAGACAATTGGTTATGCCAAAAGAGGTAGGCGTTAATAACCATATTTGATCAGGTGAATAAATTGTCTCAAAAAATTATAACCTGGCCACGACCAAGATTCTGGCACTATTAGAATTTGAAATATACCTCCACATCTATTGGTATCCAGAGATGTAGACAACATAGGGTAAGGGGAGCTGGAGTCTGTTCTAGCCAAATGCACAAGGTGTTTATCAGTCCTTCAAAAGTAAGTAAGGGATGGAGCTTTTTAGACAGAGAGAGCCTATGTGGGCAAAGCTGTGGAAATCAGGAACACCAGATGTTTCCAGAAAGGATAGTCCTCCATACTAAATCATTCTTCTCTCCAGTTATCAGTGAGTTAATGCATCCCCGCCAGTAAGTTCCAATAAATTCACAACTTTCATTGAGTATTACTATGTGCCAACCAATAGGTACTGAGATTGCAAAAGAAGAATAAAATCTTGTCCTGTCTGTAAGGATCCCACAGACTGGTAAGAGAAAGAGGTATCTTAACAAAAATGTTCACTACTGTCTAAATCTTAAAATGTTATGATAGCTAAATGACCAGGCTATATTAGAAGCACAGAGAAGGGCATTATCAACATTCCTTAGCAAAAAGGAAAAGCTTCATAGAGGAGTTGACATTTGAGCTGGTGCCTGAAAGATGCATAGAATTGCAAGGGGTGCAGAGGGTGAGGGCTCTGGGTGTTCCAGGTTGAGGGAATAGCAGGTGCAGAGGCCTAAGTGTAAAGTGCATAATGCTACTTTGAGGAATTGCAATTGGTCTTCTGGGTCAGATCCCTTCCCCACTCCCTCTTCCCTGGGTGCAAAGATTGAGCAGGGCTGGAGATGCAGAGGAATAGGGTTAAGCCTGGAGAAGTACTTTGGGACTTGTCTTCATAGCAGAAGTCCCAGCTTAGGAGGCATTAGGGATGAACAGTCAGAGTAGGTGAACCTCTAGGGCTGAGGGTGCTATGCGGCAGCTCTCCAATCCCAGGCTTGTCACTGGCCTCACCCAGGAGCACACCCTGAGCTGTGTGTGCATGGTGTCCTACACTGAAAGGCGAGCACTCATTTTTCCCACTGCCCATCCGTCTCTACAAACCATCCGTCCCAGCTACCCCCTTCCTGGGTAAGGCAGAACCATGGACAGGGTGACTTGAAGGAACAATTTCACAGCACCAAGCTGTCAGAACAGTGTTTTTATCCTGGAGCTTTTCCACACAACAGTGTGCTCTCTGACCTGCTGCACTCCAGGGCAACTGGTGAGGGCAGGATGAGCAGGGCAGAGACTGGGCAGCTAGCACCTGCTGAAAGGAGACAGGCAAGGGGATTCGGGAAGGGTGCTGGGTGAGGTGGGCCAGGGCTGATGAGAGCAGTTTCCAAGCTGGATGCACCTTTCCTTCTGGCTGCCTCTTTTGTTTCAAGTTCTGCACATTGTCTGACTCCCTACCTAGAACATCCTTTAAGGCCTGTAACGATTTCTAAATACCTATTGTTTATTGTCACTTTTCTTTCAATTCTATTCAACCAATGTTTACCCTGCTCTCGCCATCTAGTGAGAAAGAACATGGAAGAATGCATTGTATTAATAAAGGACTGTAATTATAACAAAAGAATTAAGCATAAGGGGCTGAAGGGAAGTAGAAAATGGTTGATCGTGGGACCAGGGCAAAGCTTCTTAAAGGAGAGGCTTCCTGAACTGGAAGATAAGTGGGAAGTATACTCAGTATTAATAACATTATTGATAATGAGAATTGCTCTCATAGGCATGCCATAAAGTGCTTATGCTGCTGAATAACACTGTGTCGGTGTAAATATAGCAAGTGCTAGAATATGAGGGGAAATTAATGGGACCATAATCAAGTTAGAAAACCAAGCCAATTCTCTAAATCTTCAACAGATCAAATAGACAAGAATAAATAGGTTTTAAGGAAACTGAACAATACAGTAAATAAAGTTTATTTATTAAACGTATATATTTTGTACTCCCCAGTCTTTCTAAATGACTGTTGGATATTGGAAAGAAAATAAAACATATTACACTCTAGGCACATACAGACCCTCAATACAGCTCTAAAGCTGAAATTATGTTAAAATAATAAATTAAAATTAATACCTTTATGAGTCTTTCTAAATATCAGTAAAAACATTCAGATAAATTTAGTAAGAACTAAAAGAAGCACAGTAGGAATGAGGCAGTGGACCCAATTATAGATACTTCAAAGATTAAGTCATTAAGGATTGAAATCTTTCCCTTTTAAGGATTTTGTCTAAAGGCTCATGAGGGATAGTGGCCTGCAGTTTTCTTTTTCAATAATATATGTATCTGGTTTTAGAATAGGGGTAATTCTGTATTCGTAAAATGAGGTAGGCAGCATCTCCTCCCCTTCTATTTTCTGTCAGAGTTGTGGGAGACTGGGATTCTTTCTTCTTTGCATGTTTGATAGAATTCATGGGTGAAGCCACAGGGGCCTGGAATCTCTTTGTGTCTCTTGATAGAACAGTTGGATGTGGCTTGTGTTTCAGCCTGAGAAGCTCTGGCTTTTATTAGAGTGTTTAGTCCATTTCTTCCAGTTGGCTGGCTGAAATCCATTTGCTCTCTTCTCTCTTGCCCCTTTGTGTCTCCTCCTTTGGTCTTCTATTGTTCTTTTCTTGCCTTTTTCTTTTTTGGGGTGTGGGGTGGGGTAGGTGGCTGCAGGAAGATCAGTGGAAGACAATAATCTGTTTTAATTCCTCCTTCAATTTCTCAGTGATACCCTCTTTGGCAGTTGTTTTACTGGTTGTTCTCCAGCTAACAAGACATATTTTTTCACTCTCAATATCCAGTTAGATTAATATTGTACTACTTTGCACCTGATGCTTTCCTCTCCTAGTGTTACAACTTTCCACTTCACTCTTCACACCTCCTACTCATCACTTTTTTAAATGGAATAACTAAAGAACGGTATAATGCCATGCACACAATCTCCTTTAGTGCTATTGAGATTTTTTTAAATTTCTATATACATTGTAAATCCTTACCTTATGATGTTACTATTTTTATTTGAAACAGCCAGTTAATATTTATAGAAATTAAAAGCAGAAAAAAAGTGAATAGTCTTTTATGTTTAACCATTTATTTTCAGCTTCTGTTGCCTTTCTTTACATTCTAGATAATCAGGGCTTCTCTCTGATATTGTTTCTTTTGGCTCTAGGATATATTTTAGAATTTCTTCTATCGCAGGTCTGCTGGCAACGAATTCTCTCAGCTTTTGTTTATCAGAAGGTATCTTTATTAAGCCCTCATTTTTGAAAGATGTTTTTAGTTTATACAGAATTCTAGTGTACTGACTCCACCACCAGCCGAGGGCTTAAAGGATGCCGTTCCTCTGTATCCTGGGGGTCTCTCTGCCTGATGAGAAGTTAGCAGTCAGCATCATCTTTGTTCCCAGGTACAAAACAGGACTTTTTTCCACTGCTTTCAAGATTTTCTCTCTATCTTTGATTTTCAGTAGTTCAGTATAGCATGCAGAGATGTGTTTTTCCTGTATTTATCCTGCCTGTAGTTCATTGAGTTTCCTGTATCTGTAAGTCAATGTTTTTCATCCCATTTTGTGACTTCTTAATTATTATAATTCAAGTAATTTTTTCTGTATTATGTGTTGTCTCTTCTTCTGGCAAATCCTATTTACATACATGTTAGACCATGATATTACACCACATATCCCTGAGGCTTTGCTGAATTTTTTCTATCTTTATCTTATCTCTTCAGATTAGATGATTTCTTTGGATCCGTAGTCAAGTTCCCCATCTCCTTTTTTTTCCCCCTGTCTCTATTCTGGTGATATGACCATTCAATGAATTTTTCATTTCAATCATTTCTAAAATTTTCATTTGATTATTTTTTATAGTTTCCATTTCTCGAGATTCTCAGTCTTTTCACTCAATAAGATATATGTATATATTTGATTTAACTATTTGAGTATATTTCCTTTTGTTCTTTGAACAGTTTCATAGTAACTACTTTAAAGATTTTGTTGTTTTTTACTAAATCCATAT
This sequence comes from Manis javanica, assembly GCF_040802235.1. Taxonomy (NCBI): domain Eukaryota; kingdom Metazoa; phylum Chordata; class Mammalia; order Pholidota; family Manidae; genus Manis; species Manis javanica. The sequence continues at coordinate 71,126,990 of NC_133162.1, forward strand.
TAGGAGCCATCTTTGGTCAGTCTCTATTGACTTTTCTCCTCCTGACCATGTGTCACATTTTCTTAGTTCTGTCCATGTTCAGCAATTTTTAATTTTATACTGGGCATGGTTGTGTTAATTTGTATGGACCTTGGATTCTGTTATTTTCCCCTGAAGAGTGTTGGCTTTTGTTCTAATAGGTAGTTTAATCCCTTGCTGCTCACCTTAGAATTGAGTAGGTTTTATTCATATTTTTTTATGGAAGATCTGTTGAAAGTCAAATTTGTTTCCCTAGCCTCTCTAACTTGGGAAGACTCAACCTCCAAACTCTGTCTCTTCTTAAAAAACTGTGACAGTTTGCTTTCAGACTTTGTTTTAGTGGTCTAAAATAGGTCTTATTTTAGAATGCAATCCTTCCTTGTGAAGGAAGACTTTGTGGTGTCTCAGCTGGGCATCTCCAACATCCCCGAACACTGTAGTTGAACTGTAGTCTCCAAGTTGTGGCAGCTGTATCTTTTAAGTCTCACTTTACACTTGCACAACCTGAGCTCTTCATCAAGGACTCATGGGAGTTTATGATGAAGCCCCTGCTCAGCCTCCTACTGTCCAGTGCCTGTCTCTCAAATTCCAACACCTTGAACTTCCTGAAACCCCAAATCTGCCATCTCCAATCAGTGATACTGTTGCTCCCTGCTTGGACTCTAGCTCACTGTTCTGCCATGAGGAAATTATCCCCCAGGAAGGACCTGAGGCCATGATGGGGCTGCCTAATGACTCCGCCTTCTTTTCCAGGTGCAGTGTTGCACTGGCTGAAAGACTACCTTACATATTTTGTTCAGCTTTATGTTTGTGGCAAGAGATATAATCTAATGCCAGTTCCTCAGTCATAGTCAGAAGCAGATTCCCCTTATTTTTATTGTGGCAAAATATATGTAACATAAAATTTACCATTTTAGCCATTTCTAAGTATACTGTTTTATGGCATTAAATAAATTCACATTGTTATGCAGACATCACCACCATTAATCTTCAAAACATTTTCATCCTCCCAAACTGAAACTCTATACCTATTGGACACTAACTTCCCATTTCTCTCTCTCCCCAGCTCCTGACAACCACTATTCTACTTTATGTCTCTGAGTTTGACTATTCTAGGCACCTCCTATAAATGGAATCCTATAGTATTTGTCCTTTTGTGACTGTCTTATTGCACTTAGCATAATGTCTTCAAAGTTCATCCATGTTAAAGCATATGTCATAATTTCCTTCCTGTTTATGACTGAGTAATCTACATATATACCACATTTTCTAATCCTTTATCTGTTGATGGACACGGGTTGCTTTTACTTTTTGGCTATTGTGAATAATGCTGCTGTGAGCATGGGTGTTCAAGTAATCTCTCAGAGTATCTTCCTGCAATTCCTTTGGATATATACTCAGCAGTGGGATTGCTGGATCATATGATAATTTTATTCTTAATTTTTTGAGTAACTACCATACTGTTTTCCATAGTTACATCATTTTCAATCCCCACTGGCAGTGAACAAAGGCTCCAATTTCTCCACATCCTTTTCAACACTTGCTATTTTTCATTTTTATGAAATAGTCACCCTAATCTGTGGTTTTGATTTGCATTTTCTTAAGTATTAGTGAGATCTTTTCATGTGTTTATTGGTCATTTATAAGTGTTCTTTGGATAAATGTCTATTCAAGCTCTTCATCCATTTTTAAATTAGGTTGTTTGCTTTTAATGGTTGAGCTGTAGGAGTTCTTTATATGCTCTAGATATTAATCCATCATCAGAAGTCCCAGATTTATACAATAACTAAGTAAACATTTTAAAGATAACAATTATAGCTTACCCCTCCACTGCTTAAAACTCACCAGAGGTTATCCACTGCATATAGCCTGAAATATGTGCCATTGCCTATCAGATCATGAACAGACCACTGTCAGCCTTTCTAATTAATAATGATTCTAACTAATTATAATGATTCCTAGAACTTGGAAACTTTTTAACCTCAGAATATTTGCACCTGCCAGATTCCTGGATGTTAGCTATGTCAGCTTTTCATATGACCAACTCTTTCTTATTTTCTAGAATTCATCTTAAATATCACCTTTCAGATATCACTTCCACTGATCACATTATAAATGCAGCCACAACTCCTCCTCTATTCCCATGATCCTTTGTCACAAGATACTGCTTATTCTCTTTGTGCTACTAATCACAATTCTAAATGTTGTACTTATTTTCTTATGTATTTTCTCTTTCTCCTGCTGCAAGGGGAGATAAGTACCTTCCTCACTATGAGGTATATGTCCTGAAGGAAGATAGCATGTGTCATTGACTTTCATATCATCTTTACTAGAAATACACAGAAGCTTCAATAGTCAAAAATCTATTGATATTAATAATCATATTTGATATTAATAATCCTAGTTTGTGGGCTGGTGTGGGATAAATTTTGTTCAAGAAAGGGAGGAAGAGAGGATGCAAGGGAAAAAGGGAGAGAGGAAAGGGAAGTAGAAGTTTTCACAGACCCATTCAGTCATGTTACTAGTGTTATTATATTCAATTCCTTGCCTTTTCCTCTTCAGCAGTTCTTAAAATAACCTAAACCTATGATCCATGAAACTGAAAAAGAAATCAAATCAGAAGTAATCTGATTTTGCTATGACTCCCTTTTCTATTGTCTCTGAGGCAATTGGGGACAACTGAGAGACTGTTCCGAGTGGGGGAAATTAAGTGCACTCTGTCAGATGCTACGTGTGTAGCTTTGGAATCAGCCTGTGTTTAAAGCAAGCTTTATAGAAGTTTCTAGAAAACATTTAGGCTTAAATGTTTGCTTAATCCTCCAACATCAAGGAACTAACCTGGTGGGCTACTTTCCTTACTCTCCCTCTTCTTCATCATGCATACCTCATGTGACTGACGAAAGACCTTTCCATCAGAGGTCGGAGCACTTAGCAATTAGTCAAAGTCTTTCAGGAGTCAAACAATGACAAATTAGCCTGAATTGTTTGAATAAATTAGGTCGTGGGAAAACGTGAGTTCATAACAATAGAAACTGCCAAGAAGAAGTTTTAAAGAAACCAGTCACAAGATTTTGCTGTCTAAAACGTGTCAGCTCCGTGCTCTGTTTTGGCAAAGTGTAAATGTGAGTGTGCATGTGTGTTTGAGAGTGTATTCATGTGCACGTCAAGGACTGGAGAGCACAGTGATGAGAAGGGGAATGTAACAGCAAAATATGCTGAACTTTCCCTACCGTTCTCTTCCAAATTCTTTGCACTGTTGTAGACAGTTCTGGCCTGGTAACTGCCAGAGGGTCAGGACAAGCCTAGTGTTGGCTCTCCTGAACTGAGACAGCGCTCAGCTGGGCTGAGAATGTAAGCTCTTTCCCTGAGGGCCTTATAGTCCCTCAGACAGAGTAGCTCCAAAGCTTCTGAAATAGATGAAGCACTGTTTAAAGCTGCTAATAAGCCACCAACTACACAAGAAACAACAACGAAGACAGAGCTCCATGGGAATGACCTGGTCAGGTGGGGGTTTCTCTGACACAGGAGACAGTTGGGACAAGCATTAAGTAGTGGGAAGCACAGACTCTGGAGGCTGACCATGAACAGTGTGTGCTTATGAGTCGGGAATGAGGAGTGGAGAGCAGGTGGGCTGCAGCAGGGCCCCCAGGAAGGGGGCGGCAGGAAGGAGGCAGGCAAGGAAAGTCTGGTGGAGAAGGGGAGAGAGGGTATAGAGTATAGAGACAGAGTACAGAATATAGAGTATATTGATCTGCAACCCCAACCTTTTAGATTTTAGACTCACTGTGCAAGTTAGAATATTTTTTCTTTAAACACTTATGGCACAGTGACAGATGTTTGAGAAATGCACGTTGATTTAATCCTTTCAACTGCCCTAGATGGGAGGTATTATTCCCATTTTACAGATAAGGAAGCAAAGAAGTTTAAAATTTGTTAAGACACTTGTCTATGATCTGTTACAAAACTTGTGCTTTCTGTTTGTTTGTGCTTCTAACACTCAAATCTGTCCTGGAAAATCCCTCCTGCTGGTAATCTGCTTGTCCTTTAAGCAACCTGACCTTGGTTTCCCATTCCATGAAGCATGGATATTGACCTGAAGGTCTGTGACATCCCACCTTAACTCTGAAGTTCTGGGCATCTAAGGCAGGGACAGGGGGAAAGGACTCAGTTAAAATATATTACAAAAACATAAAAATCAGGGTTCATTCTTGTGTCTCACAAGACTGAGTTATGCTTTCACTATGCTAAAGCATGGTCATTTGAATGCAGAAATTGTCCCTTCTGATTCCAGTTGGGTTGGTAACTGGGTAAGCTCATAGTTTCCTTAACATCTCTGAGCTTTAGTCTCTTTTTAAAGCAATATGGAATAATTGCACTGACTTAAAAAGCAGTATTAAGGATCAAGTGAAATGTATTTTCCATTCTTTTGTATAAAAAAAAGAACAGGGGAACCCTCCTACACTGCTGGTGGGAATGTAAATTAGTTCAACCATTGTGGAAAGCAGTATGGAGGTTCATCAAAATGCTCAAAACAGACCTACCATTTGACCCAGGAATTCCACTCCTAGGAATTTACCCTAAGAACGCAGCAATCAAGTTTGAGAAAGACAGATGCACCCCGATGTTTATCACAGCACTATTTACAATAGCCAAGAATTGGAAGCAACCTAAATGTCCATCGGTAGATGAATGGATAAAGAAGATGTGGTACATATACACAATGGAATACTACTCAGCCATAAGAAGTGGAAAAATACAACCATTTGCAGCAACATGGATGGAGCTGGAGAGTATTATGCTCAGTGAAATAAGCCAAGCAGAGAAAGAGAAATACCAAATGATTTCACTCATCTGAGGAGTATAGGAACAAAGGAAAAACTGAAGGAACAAAACAGCAGCGGAATTACAGAACCCAAAAATGGACTAACAGGTACCAAAGGGAAAGGAACTGGGGAGGATGGGTGGGCAGGGAGGGATAAGGGGGGGGAAGAAGAAGGGGGGTATTAAGATTAGCATGCATGGGGGGGAGGGAGAAAGGGGAGGGTGGGCTGCACAACCAGAGAGGACAAGTAGTGACTCTACAACATTATGCTAAGCTGATGGACAGTAACCGTAATGTGGTTGTTAGGGGGGACCTGATATAGGGGAGAGCATAGTAAACATAGTATTCTTCATGTAAGTACAGATTAAAAATTAAAAAAAAAAAAAAAGAAAGAAAGAAAGAAAAGGGGGATTACTCCTTAACAGGATAAAACTATTGGTAAATCAAAGATCAACGCATGCTTTAAATATCCTTAATGTTGATCACTTAAAGGGTGTCAGACGATCAGCTATGGAGGTACTCTTTTCTGATAATATTCCTTTCTCTTAATAAAAAAAAAAAGCAGTTACTGTGTGCTGACCTCCAATGAGTTCTGCACAGTGGTATAGAGGGCATGTCAAAGTGTGGGCAAAGGGTCTGTTTGTTTCTATGCAGAAGATCAAGGCCTAGCTTGGATACCCAGAAAATGAACTAAGATGAGATATGAGGAGGAGCTTCCGGCATCAGCACTCTCTGGAGGTCTTGTGCTGGGGGATGATCATCAAAAAGCCTCCACAGGTATCCGGTCGATGCTGCGGTTGTGGCTGCATCCAGCCCACTGTCTCCTGGACTTGCCATAGGAATGAGAAAGGAGATGTCTAGGCTGGCATGTGCATACAGTGAGACAACGAATTTGACCGGATCTGTACTGTGGGAACTCAACCAGGAGTTGGGAGGGGTGCAAGGTGTAGCACTCCAAAATCTTATGACTATAGACTATCTACGGTTAAAAGAACATATGGGATATGAACAGATCCCAGAAATGGGCTGCTTTAATTTGTCTGATTTCTCTCAGACTATTCAAGTACAGTTGGACAATATCCATCATATCATAGACAAATTTTCACAAATGCCTAGGGTGCCTAAATGGTTTTCTTGGCTTCACTGGAGATGGATGGTAATTATAGATTTGCTTTGTTTATGTCACCGTATTCCTATTATGTTAATATGTGTGTGCAAATTAGTTAGTAGTTTAAAACCTATACATACTTAAGGTACTCTACAAGAAGATATGTCAAAGAAATAATCTTCCCATGTTTCCTTCCATATGCTACATCTGTAGCTTTTCTTCTTTCTTCCTAATTACAACCCTTAAATAGAATTTGTGCCTCATATCGAATTTACCGAGTATCATAATTCCTCTAGGTGGTTAAGATACCTCGAGACAAGTGCTGGGCATAGAAGCCACAGGGCATAAATCTGCAAAGAAGTGAAAAGCTAACCTTTTCAAACAATATGGCTTCTCTCTCACTTACCAACTTTACATTTCCCTGTATGGCCCCGGAAGATGACTGGTTAGCCAGAGATGGGTAAGATTCCTCAAGGGAGGAACAACCTAAGACAGGCACAGTCGCAGGGGGGCCATCAGGTGAGAATTTGGGGATCAACAGAGGTGAGGCCCAGAACCTCACCCCCCCTGCTTTGAGAGAAATCTTCTGCATCCGTGGATGTTTTGCTGCCCTTGTCTAGCCTGGATTAATACTTAGTCCATAGGCACACACCTGATCATCTGATCATCTACATTTGCCCTCTTACAGCACTAAACTATGTTTTCTACCTTTATCTTGCATCTACCTACCACTTCAGCATTTTATTAAAAATAAAAATAATAATAATAATAAAGGGAGAAATGTGGGATCCACTTATAAATCAAGTATAAAAATCAAACAAATATTCATATTTGACCTGATTGTTTATAGGTCATAATGCGTGATCAAAACCGAAAGTTTCTGTGATGAATGCCCTTGTACTGTTCACCATGTAAGAATTTATTCACTATGTAAGAATTCGTTCACCATGTAAGAACTTGTTTGTTATGCTTCAGAAGATTGGAGACTGACGAGAGTTAGGCTTGAGATGGATTAATGATTGTACATTGAGCATTGACCCCCCTATACTGAATTTTATTGTTGTTAACAACCACTTGATCAATAAATATGAGAGATGCCCTCTCAAAAATATATATATATATATATATTTAAAAAATAAAATAAAATAAAAATAAAATAAAAAAAGAACAGCCCCTTTTTCCAAAATCTCCGTGAATCTGGGTCATCTGTTGCTAACAAAGAAAGGGGTCCCACTCTGGTGGATTCTGTAGGCCTGACTCTCTGTGGAGTGGATAGGAATTCAACCATGCCTGCCATCTCTTGAGTCTCTTAGAGCAATTAAGAGTTCTTGCAGACATAATCCCAGTGAGATCTGATGATTGAGAGCTTATTCAGAATTCAAAATTATCATTGAATTACTGGATAAGGCCCATGTATTCTGGGAACTAGTGCCTGGTGGGAGCATGCCAGAATGGCAGACTTCATACAAAATAGCAGGCATAGAGCAAAAATTATTCTGAATGCCCAGATATTTACCTTTGAAAGAGGAAGCTGGGCTGGTGATGTCACAGACTCTCATACACCAATAGAAGTCTAGCACCTGTGGCTGAACAATAAGTGCATCAGGAATAATCTTTTGGCATCACTAACATGTGGCAACTTCCACCCACATTCCAACAAAGGAGAACATTATGGACTTGAATGCTCGTGTGCTCTAAAATTCATGTGTTGAAATCCTCACCCACAATCTGATAGTTCTGGAGGTGGAGCCTTTGAGAGAGGATCAGCTCATGAGGGTGAAGCCCTCAGGAATGGGATCAGTGCCCTTATAAAAGAGGTCCCAGAGAGCTCTGTTGAACCTTCTGCCATATGAGGACACAGTGAAAAGACAGCTATCAGTGACCCTGAAAGTAGGTCCTCACCAGATGCCAAAGTGCTGTACCTTGATCTTGGACTTCCCAGCCTGCAGAACTGTGAGAAAGATATTTCTTTTGCTTATAAGCCACCTAGTCTATGGTAACTTGTTGTAGCTGTCTAAACTAAGACAGAGAACATCATTCCATTTGGAAGAAGCAAGAGAACATCTAGTTCTAGATCCCAGAGAAGCCATCCTCTCTACACTCAGAACATCTGAGCTGAGAGGAAATAGCTTTGTGTGTGAAGAAAAGCTAAAGAAGGAAAGACCTCCTCCAGAAATCTTTTCCTCTTGATGTGCTTCCATGGAGACAGAGTGAAGAAGAAGGGAGGCTGTGAAGACCCAGGGACATGGACTGGAGGCCAGAGTGAGGGAACCCACACAGGATGCATCAGCTGTCAGCTGTTACACCCAGAGGGCTGTGCACGATTGACCAAGGGAGGCAAGCTTTCATGAGGACTGCTGGAAAGCCTCACGGCCTCTCCCCACACCCTAACAAATACTGTCCTCCCAACAGAATGAAGCTCAGGCTGGTGTGAGGGTGTGTGATGGTAATAGCTGCATACAGGAGCTACAGTGACCTGACAAACAGAGAATCTCATTCAATCCCAAAACACAAGACCAAATGAGGCTTCAAGATAAGAGAATGACCAGATGAGGCGTTCTGCAAACATTGAATAAATATTTGAATGGATAAACAGGATTGTTCTGGGTTGTGGGATAAGGCTGACATTTGCCAGGTGTGGCCAGAGTCAGAGAGAACATGGAGACCTTGTCAGGGCTGGTGAGCCTGGGGCAAGTCCATCTTGTGCTTAGTATGTGACTGAGATCAGTGCCTAGAATGGGATCTGGGTTCCATCTGAAGCCAGACTCAGATCAAATGACAAAACTACCAGATATGTGCTTCAGAATCTTCCTTCCACTGCTTGGAGTCTATTCTGCAGGTGTGGGGCTCATTTCTATCTCCATCCCTCTTCTTCACTCACCTCTCAGTTGGCAGTCATTATCACTACGCCCACTGCCCTTCCAACACGTGTCCTTCCTCCACTGCAGACCACAGGCTGCCTGGGATCCTCAGCCCTGTGCCCTGCTTCACACCCAATGCACATGAGACTCTGCTCCAAAATGGCAATGCCAGGATGACACAGGGTGCTGCCTTCTGTAGCGCCAATGCTATTCTCACACCATCCACAGGGAAATGGGGTTCACATTTCCACAAGGAAACATGTCACAAGACATATGACTTTGAACAGCAATATAGCACAGTCTGGGTGGTGAGGAAGAACCCACAATTAAATCACAGTCTATTTAATTGTAGTTAAACGTAACTACAGTTAAATTGCCAGATAATCAAAGTGGACCAAAAACGCAATTATGGGCAAGTCTTTGTTCCCAGTCCCCTTCTGCACAACATGGCCTACCGAGATGAAGAGTGCAGCTGGAGGCATCGAGAGTCAGGCTTCCTACATCACTGGTTCCTTCCACTGTTGGCTCATTTTCATTTCCTTCCCTAAAGACAAACAAACAGAATCCAAAACTACTGTGACCTGAATGTGAACATACGGTGCAATTAGTAAAAGTGCATTAAGAACCAAATTGGTCCTCCACTGCCACTTTTCTGATAATGAGAGGAGGGAAAGACTGTGGCAAAGCAAACAGCTCAGGCATGGTATGAGCTTCCCTGAGGAGCAAGGCTCTGCGTATGGGCTCAGTTTCATGATTTGGGACCACATCTTGAAGAAGGTACCTGCAAACAATTTCCTTTCCAGAAAACAGCATTTCTGGAAGGCAAGTTGGCAGTACATAAACAGTGTCTTAAAAATTTCTAAATCATTACTCCATTAACTTCACTCCTAAGATTTTCTTATAAGGACACCACAAAAATATGCAAACCAAGATTTACTGATTGAACATAACAATGAAAACTTTAAAATAACTTGAAAGAACAGAAATATGGGAATAGTTAAGAAAATAATGGGAACAAAGAGTGGAAAATTATGCAACCATCAGAAATGATGTCATGCCAATGGGTTTCAGCCCTGAACAAGTTCACTATGAATTCAGTGAGACCAAAGGAATGACAGGGGAATGTTCTTGGGGTGAAAGGGTTTATACCCAACTTAATTTCCATGCTGGCAGGTCAATCACTTGAATCCTGTCCACTCGAGCAAGTCTGCATGCAGCAAGCCAGTCTCCGCCTCTGGGCCTCTGTTCTGCTCTCCTGCAGCCTTGCAGCTGTGCGACCGTGTTGCTCAGAGCACTGGGAGGAGCTCTTTATATAGAGTCAATAAAAACATATTGCCCACACATGTGTAGTGAGCTAGCCAACCAGGGCCAGGTGAAAATCCTGGCCATAGGAACCTTCACTTTATCCACAGATGTTTACAAAGAATCCCTAATAACATGGGGAGATGTTTCTAACAAAATTTTAAATGAACTGCAGCACATAAATCTAAAAATGCAGTGTAACTTCAACTGCTGATGTCTTCATCTATCTTAAAAATTCACTATAAATACATACAAATTATACTATTTTTATTGCTAGATTGAGCTCTGAGTGAACTAAATAGTTCTTTTGTTATTTTAATTATCTTGCAAATGATTGGTAAAGATATACAATGCTTTGATAATCTGAGAGGGAAAAATACATCTTTTGAAATAAAAAAATGCATGTATTCCCCTGCCTTGTTCCTTACCAAGTGTCTCACCTGAGGGGGATTGCCTCCAGGCAAGTTCACTCTGGATTCAGTGAGACTGAATAACAACAACAGAATGTTATGGATAAAAGAGTTTATACCAAGGCTTATTCTCACGGTGGTAGGTCCGGTGCTGGAATCACATCTGCCTTCTGGGACGTTTGCAATCCATCTCCATCTCTACCTGCTGGCAGAGCACTGGGCAGAGCTCTTTATTTAGTAACAGCAACAATAACGACTCATTGGCAACAGGTAGGTATATAAGCAATAGCCTAGCAGTAGACCAATTACACCATCAAGTGGTTTACAGTCAGATGAGGATCCTGGCCATAGTAACTTTCATTTTCCTTACATCAAGTAAGGCTGCCGTTGGGATAAAGGGTCCTACCCTTTTTCTCTGTAATCAACACCATCCTCAGCAACCAGAAAGAGTTTCTGATGCTCCATTATACAGAGTCTCTGAGGTTCTGCTTTTTTCTTTTTGCCTTTCAGACAGCATCTCAGCTGCTCATTTAAAGCAATTGTTTGCAGGGTGGTCAGGGCAAGCAAGATGAAGATCAGGAGAAAAAAATCCCCTTTTGATAATGGTTTAATTTCAAAAAGGTAATTGAAGATTGGGGTCACCTCCAATCTCCAAACACTGCTACTCAAAGAGTGGTGCCTGGAACAGCAGCATCGTGTCACACAGGAGCTTCTTAGAAATGCAAACCTGTGGTCCTCACCCCAGACCTGCTGAATGGGAATCTGCATTTTGACAAGATCCCCAGGTGATTCTGTGCACATTAAAATTTGAGAAGTATAATTTTATGAGATATGTTTACAGCAACATGGCATAATAAAATAAGCACAAGAAGTTGAGTAGGGCACCTCAGCTTTAGGGAAGGAAAAAATTTTTCTCTCTAACCATCTTAGGTTCACTGGTTGGGGCCCTATAAATTAGACTGACAGAAGACAGATTAACAAGGAAAAAGCAAACAGAAGTTTATTAACATGTGCATCACAGGTACGCATGAGAATACCCAGTGATGGGAAACTCCAAGGGGTGGTTAGAACTTGGGCTTACATAGCATCTTAACAAAAGAACGATCAGTTTTTAGAGATGTGACATAACAAAAGAAAAGGACTTTAAGCTTTTAGGGGTGGCAAATTGTGGGAAGGCAAATATACGGAGGAACTGATAGTAGATGTAAGGTTGAAGGCACTGGGGGGAGGGGGGAGCACGTCAGACACTGATGACTTGCCAAAGTCCCCAGCTACTGCCCCGTCCCAACCTGAAAAATGTGCCTTAGGCTAGCCAATCCTTGCACCGCTGTAAATCTAAGCTCTCCCTCCCCCTTCCTGCTTTAAAAACTTGCTGCCTGCCCTGCTGGGCACAACTTTCCCAGCCTCCATTTCTGTGGGCTGAGAAACCTCGCCCAGGAATTGCGCTCAAATAAGCTGCCTGGCCCTTTGTTGCCTCTCATCGCCTGCTTATTTCCCCTAAAATTTATCTTACAGTAGATAAGGGCTAGTTTTAGCAAGGTTTGTTATATAGATTTCTCTGGTGCTGTCTCTGGGGCAATAAGGTCTATAGTTATCTACGATAATTAACATCAGTCCTTCCTGACCAAGTGGAGTCACCTTTACAAATGTGAGTTCTACTTTGGGGCAAACAGAGGGAAGGCAGAGAGATTTTCTTGTATCTGCTTCTTCGGCTCAAAATGCCCAAGTGGCTTGTAACTCCAGGGGGAAAATCCTGGGGCAAAATACCTTTGAAACTGAAATCTTAAATAAAATTTAAGAAACCCATTTATTTCTTGCAAGCAGTCATGTGGTCTCTCTCATGACCAGACTGCAGAAGAGAGCTCCGCCCAACCTCTCCAGTCCAGATAGGCCTTCATACACCCTTGTAATTACCTATTGATATGTAGATGGACCACTTCTCTCCACCCCTTGAAATACCTATTGATATGCAGATGCACTAAATCCAGGCAAGAGATTCTGGAAATATTATCATTTTTCCCACATGGCTATTTGGAGGTGGCATATTCTGTTACCCATCACAGCCCTATAACCAAAAAACAGCATAACCTTGAAAAGCTGGATGCTTTTTACTGAAGGCTATAACATATCTAGATTTTTAGTTTCCACATCTGAAAAATGGGGATAATAAAATCTCTCCATTATAGGGGTTTGAGAGAACTGAATTAGGTAGCATTAAACCTCTAGGATACTGCCTGGAACAGATTAAGTATTAAGTAATTTTTATCATCATTATTATAATCATACATGACAGTTATGTGGATCAAATGATATCATGAAGACTCGAGGCTGCTACAGATGTAAGAGACTCTTACGCAGATGAGAAGAGAAATTAAAGATGTTAGGAATCATTCTTACCCAGAAAGCCAACTGTGAAATGACAGCTAGGAAAAAGACAATGAAAATACAGGCTCATTGGAGAATCTGAATTCCTGGGGCTTGACCTCACAGGTAGAGTCAGCTGGGGCAGGAGCCAACAGATGGAAAGAAGTTTCCATAAACGCAGAGCTTGCCTCACTCTTCTCCATTCCTTCCCAATAGGAAAGAGGAAAACATTCCCTTATTAGGAGAGTTAAGAGATGTTTCAGTGAGTCCACCTTCTCACACCCCTGAGCACCATTACCAGACAATCTACTCACTTCTGAGGCTGCCAGTGAGTAATCTTTGCAAATTTTTTTCAATTTGCAAATGTTAGGCAGCTCTGCCTTGATGCCCTTGAACAAGGAAGAAGAAAATGTCTAGGCATTACCAAGGCCTTCAGCTGTCAAGAGAAGTGGCCCACTGCCTTGCACAGGGTAATTGATAACGGAAAAACTTTCAGGAATGGTTCAAATCAACTCAGCTTTGAAGAAAAGCAGCAAGGAGATGTCCTAGAAAGGGAGATTGAGTTTGAAAGGTAAAGAACAGAATGGACCCAAATTGGGAAAAGTGGACAAAGATAATCCATGGAGTAAGGATGGAAATCCATGAGGAAATGTAAAACTACTGTTCTCCATTTAGACTTAGTTCTTAAGAATTTAAATAAAATTTCAGTTTTATTAAGCAGCATCTTGGTGGATATGTTAATAATAAAAGAAGTTGACTCTAATAAACTTGGTTCTTAAAATTCAAACTTCCTGGCTGTAAGATAAATTCTAACCAAAATAAGCAGGCGACAAGAGGCAACAAAGGGCCAGGCAGTTTATTTGAGCACAATTTCCGGGTGATATTCTCCAGTCTGGTTATCACAGGCTGGGGAAGTGACACCCAGCAGGGCAGGCAGCGATTTTTTAAAGAAGGTAGGGGGAGACAGAGCTTAGATTTACAGCGGCGCGAGGATTGGCGAGCCTAAGGCACATTTTTCAGATTGGGAGGGGGCAACAGCCGGGGACTTTGGCACATCATCAGTGTCTGACGTGCTCACCCCTCCCCCTAGTGCCTTCAACCTTACACTGGCAATGCCACAGGTATCAGACAGTCCCTGATTTGGTTTTGCTCAATGCTGTATACTCAGTGGATGCTTCATGTAAGTGTCTTGCGTGATCTTTGTCTCTTGGCTAAGCAACCAGGTTTTCCCCAGTCTCCCTCAAACCCCTCTTCCTGTTCTCCTTATGGCTCTTGTCATTTGGTTATCCCCAAGCTAAGCTGGTATTTCCTACGTTCTGTTATGTGTTTACTGACTCAAACACCTTGAGGGTTCAGGAAGGAGCACGAATATGTCAATGAGTTTGAGTTTAATAAGGAGTGGTATGGAGCATGGAAAACTGGAAAATACATGTTCTGCTAAAAAGGATTCAGCTTTTGTTTTTCTGAACCCATTGTCTAGGCCAGATTTGTCCATCTTCAATTTCTGCCATTGCCTCTTCCAAATGTCCACTCACAGTATGAGTCAGGATCCCACTCTGTCTCAAAAAAGAAGCAAAAGCTGGATTTCTACTGAGGTCTGTATGGTCCAGGGGGGCCAGCAGGTGCAGCAGGAGCTAGGGTCCAGCCATCTGTCTGACACTTCTCTACTCTCTTTGGACCTTTGGCTGAACTGCTGCACCCCACTCTTATCGTGATCTTAGCTGGGCCTCCTGGCCTTCCTGGCAATGGCTAATGATCCAGGAGACCCTAGTCCCAAAGCTGCATGCCTGAAGCATGTACTGCAGATGCTTCCAGGGTCCCCTTTACATCCTTCTTGTCTCTCACTTCAGCACTGACTACAGCAGATGATTTCATGTAAGCTCAGTCTCACCTTGCAGGGACAGTATTCCACTTCAAGTAGGAGCCAGCAGCTGTCAGCTTTGCTTCTTGGCCAGGACTTTGTCGGACAACATAGTTATCTGCTCAGCCTGTGTGTAAGCACAGCCAGAAGTACAAGAGAATTAGGCCGACCTTTCCATCTCCTTCTTGTGCTGTACACATCTGTCAGCCATGTCTGAGCTGCTCAATATGTCCCTTAGAATATCACACTCCCAGAAGCACATGCTTTGTCCTTCACATCTTCCCTTATCCACCTGGCTGATTCCTACTCATTTTTCACTCTTCTAGAAAGCCTTTCATTATGCCCCACCCCACTCTGCCACCTGCATTAGATCCCTTCTCTGTATTTGCATTCTTTGAATGTTGCCAACAGAAATGTATTTGCATTCTTCTTTGAATGTTGCCAACAGAAACCTTTTTTTTCTTACAATCAATCATTTCTTCTTTCTCTCCCATATATAGTGTAAGCTGTGTAAAGGACAGAAGACTTGTCAATTACCTCTGTATTTGCATTCCTAGTGGGTGACAAATAGCTGACACTAAATAAATATTTGTTGAATGAATCAATAGTAGTTTGCAGTTATCTACAGAATCCTACTCCCACCAAATATACCATTTTGCATAAGAGCAGTATAAAAATTAGTAAAGGCCTCATGGGAATTTATTTGCCACAGAGAAATCAGTCAATAAATGCAGAACATTTATTTGAGCTACAAAAAAATTATACAAGAGAGTGAGGGAAATGAATAAGTGCAACAAACCTGATCTTAAGAGTTTTAATTATTTAATGAGTCAAAGAGTGGGTGACTATATGAGAACTGTGAGTTTCATAGAATGTATGAGGTTACGAGAAATGGCCAGAGTTAACTAGAGATCAATATTATTAACTTAAGAAATACTTAAGGGATGCCTAGTTTATGCCAGGTGAAGTATATAGTAAGACTGAGCTGATATGATAAACTACGTCATTATTCACTGAGTTATAATTACTTTGAAAGTAAAAGAACGTTCAGTTGGTTTGAATAAATTTAAAAATTTTTAGTATCCTGAAGGTTAAATTTCAGTTCAGGGCAATAGGATAGCCTAGCAAAGAATGGTCGCTAGTTCCACCATGGGTTTTGATTGACAACAGGCTACTGGCAGGCACCTGATGTTTCCCTGCTTGAGCTGAATCCTGGGTCTAACCATTAAGGATAATTGTGAAAATTATTAGGGCTAATTATAATTTTGTTGATGTGTATAGAACTGTCAAAGCATTTAGAAATCTTTTAGTCAAAATTTTGAATTTGTTGTTTCCTGGTCAGAGTCCTAAGGCTGCTGTTACAAAGGTAGAAATGATGTTGCTCTAGTGTTGATTTTATAACTTCTCCTCATCACCTGCCCACCCTCTGTAAGTATCTGGAGAGGCAGCCTGTTAAAACAGCAAAGTTAGGCTCTGGGAACCAAACTGAGTCTGCCTTTTATTGAAATGTTTGTAAACTTGAACAAATTAGTTTTTCTCTTGGAACCTTGGTTTATTTACCTGAAACATGGGGGGAAAACTATGTATCTCACAGAATGGAATAAGTCAACTGGGCCTGGCCTGGTAACAAAGATTCTTGGGTTGACCAAATTTTAGTTAGGCTCCTGAACCTTCTCTGGAGCCCATCTGTGCACTACCTTATAAAACTGGTTTTAGCAAGAACCCTACTAAATCAGTTTAGCAAGAATCCCCCACCCTCAGTATCTGATCACGTTCCTCATCCTCCACTTTCAACCTGGCCTGACGATATCTGATCACACTGGCTGCCCTTTAGCAAGAATTCTGTCAGATTGGTTTAACCAGAACACCCCTCACTCCTGATATTTCTTCTTAGTAATTCTTCCATCCACTGACACCACTCTTCTAGAACTTGCTCTCTGGCAAGTTCCCACTTGACCATCGGTATTCAGAGTTGCGCCAATCTCTACTCACCTCCCTGCTGTGAAATCCCATTGCAGTGGTCCATGGCCGTGGTCCTAAATAAAATCTGCCTTACCGTCTTAATCAATGGTCACTGAATATTTTCACTTTACCACCAGTCCTCAGGAATGGGAGCCTGACAAAGGTTTCCCGTTTTCCTTTCCACAGAATCAAGATCCCTGCTCTTGGGATTCTTTGCCCCAATTTCTGAAATTCTTGATATTTGTTCTCCCTACCTGCCCCTGTAGTCAAAAGTTCAGTGTCAGAAAGAATAAGAAGTGAAAGAGTTTGGAGCCAAGGACCCAAGGGCAAGAATTCCTCACCTTCTCTTTGGACTTCAAAGGTCTCCAGAGTGACCTGCCTGCGGTAGTTGTGACGTGAGTAAGAAGGGCAAGAGTCCTGAAGAGAACGGGAGATTCTGGGGCTTGGGGTTGCAGTTATGAAAAAGGAAAATATTTGAAATGCATGTGCACATGTCCATTTATTATTATTATAACCTCATACTTTATCTTCATTTCTGATTGCTGTTTAATCAGCAATAGCTTGGAACACTTCAGCTTTTAGTTTCTTCCTCTGTTAAGCAAGTAATGATCTGTAAACAAACACTTGAGTAAGAGCTACTTAAAGGGGCCTCTTCATCCTTTTGTAATGTAAAGAATTATTTTATCATGTAAATGAGTCCACCCTCTAATTTGTTTTTTTGGGAATAGTATATTCAGGTACTTCATCTACCTCTTCTGTTTAGAACTTAATTACACAAGAGAGGGTATGGATTAGCTTTCCATTGCTACTGTAATAAATTACCACAGACTGAGCATCATAAAATAAGCCTGTTTTATTAGCTCACACTTCTATAGGTCAGGAGGCTGGGAGAGCGCCTCCAGGTCTGTATCTCTGGGGCTCACAGCACACAAATAGGATGTGGCCTGGCTGGGCCTTTTTTTTTTTTTTTTGGTGGCTCTGGAAAATAATCAACTCCTGAGCTCATTTAGGTTGTTGACTGAGTTCCATCCTGGCTGGGAAGGTCGAGCTGGGTGCCCCTCTGCCCCTAGACACCACCCAGTTTCCTTCTCACATGGTCCCCTGCTTCATACCAGCAAAGGTGAGGCAAGTCCTTACTCTTCACAGCTGGGACTTTCCCTTCTGCTTTCTCTTTTGCCACCAGAGAAAGTTCCATGCTTTAAGGGCTCTTGTGATTAGATCAGAGCCACCCGAATACTCTCCCTTTGTCTAGGTCACCTGTGCTCTATTAACATAACACCTCGACAAGAATAAGGTCTCTTTACATTCACAGTTCAGGGCTTGGGGGTGGACTACTGAGTGTTCCTAGGACTTCTGCCTACCACAGGTACATCTCACAGAAAGATGTTTCCTCATCCATCTTTCTTGAATATTCCTGAAAAGAATACCTCACATCACTAGACAAGAAAGACTGGGAGACTGAACGAAAGTGAGCAGAGTACTGGCGGCAGAATGGGAAATCAAATACAAAGTGATATTGCATAACAGTTGTCTTGAAGTAGCCTCATTGAAAAGTCAGAGCCAAACTCCATTTCTGAATTATGGCTGACACTGAGGAGGAATATACACAAACGTTTCTTTGGGTTGATAGAGCAAGGACAGGAGTACAGCCTTTTTGAATAAGCCCACCCAGCATCTCAGAGAGACCTAGGTATCATCTTAGGCTACAAGCATTTTCCGGAGGACACGTCAGCAAGTTGCAGTGCACCTTTTCCCTGACCCATTCCCTCAGAAAGCCCGCCAAAAATCCTGGCCATAAACAGCCTCTTAGCCTGTAAGAGACATCTTCTTTGCTCCGCTCGTCAGAACAGAGGGGTCCCTCTCAGGTTTAGCAATAACCCTTCTCAGACTATGGAGTTCACGTCCCTTCTTTTCCTTATATGGATTGAAAATAATAATCTCATTGAGCCTTATGATTTAGCTGGACTCGGAGGTACTGGATTATATATATAAAGCCTCACAATGCCCTTTGATTTGAGTAGGTATGTGACATCTGTCTACCAATTATTTAATTAATAAAACCAGGACTAGAGTAAATAGTTATAGAGAAGACTGATGGGTAAGAAAGTTCTTAATTTAAACTAGATATTTATTTTATGTATTGATTTGCACATTTATCTTGATATTTATATTTTAAGCTGAAATAGTTAAAACCTCCCTTGTACTCTAGGCAGACAAACCTCCTCCAACCAGACAAACACAGGGTGAAAAGCATCTAGCCTACAATTCCTGATCTCATTCCCTCATTCTTCAGTAAATGTCTAGTGCCTACCATGGGCCAGATGCTGATGTGGGTGGGGAAAGACACTGATGTGGGTTTGCAAAAACAAGGCCAGGTCAGCCCCTGTCTTCGTGGAACTTCTCTTCTAAGCCCTTGTGAGTTGGCCATGCAGGTGCAAAGGTGGGGCCTGCAGGACAGTGACAACTGCCAGAGCATGTCCCAAAGTAGACATGTGTCAAGTGCTAGAGGTCATGTGACAGGCCCTGCCTTTGGGCAGAGTGACAGCTAAAGCTGGGGCACTGCCCCTGTGATCCTTGAGAAATGTTCTCTTGCCTCCTGGAAACTCCAGGCTGCACCTGAGCCTGGGAAGGTGATGGAATCAAACAGGAAGACTTAACCTGGAAATAGCAAGCAGGCCTATCTAGGGGATAAATGAGCCTCATGTCATTCAAAATCTATAACAAAATTTGGTCTGCATAAGAATTTGGGTAAGAATAATTTGAGCATAGGGATCTAACTGCCTCTACTTCCACTAATTTTACTAGAAGGATTAATAGATAATAAAAATAGGGAAAATTTTTCATCAGGCCTGGGTTGTAATCAAAAGTGAAAAATAAACTTGAAGGATTTATAAATTATACCTTACTTTTATCCAGAGGAAAATAAAGAGGCAAGCCTGAATCTCTGGAGAGGCACCAAGTAGGCAGATAAATAAAGCAGAGTCAGCAAGATAATTTGCTCATAAACAAACTTAAAAAAGTAAATTGGACAAAATCTCCTTGGCTGGGTGGGGTTTGTAGATGCCCAGTGAAAGACAGGGGAACAGTTGCTAAATGCCAACTTGAATCTAACAAGGGAGGGAGAAGAGTACAGGATGCCCCTCATACCACAAAGGGACAGAACCACCCTCCTGAGAGAGGAGTGTGTCCCCACGAGGGAGGTGAGAAACCCCTGATAGAGCTCTACTCGCCAGACACCTCCAGAGGCAAGGGGCAGGTCTGAGAGGAAGGGCCAGCCTCGGGCTGCTCTCCTCCTCCATTCGTCTTTGACCCAAACAGGCAGCATTGGAAAGCACCTGCCCCCAGTGCCCAGGGTCATGGGCTTAGAGCAGGTGGCCAGGGCAGCCAGCCTTGGCTTTCCCCTTGGGGAGTGAGCAGCAGCCCAGCAAGAGGAGCTCCCACCTGGCCCGGCACACAGCACAGCACAGAGGAGGAAACTGAGCCCCACACCCAGAATCCTCCCAGTCACAGAGAGTTAACACGTTACAGAGCTAGGATTCTACATAGGAAGCTCAGATTCCAGAGGCAAGCTCTTTCTGATCGCGTCATATTGCCTCTTTCAGGAAGAGCGCTGGGAACTGCTACAGTTGGTAGCCAGGTTCAGGAGGAAGCCGTGGCAGAAAGTTGGCCCTGGTGTTACTTCACCAAACAAAGAAAAGAATCACAGGGAGAACACAGATCTCAGGGGACTGTGCAAGCCATGGCTCTGTCCACACTCTGCTCAGGCTGCAAATTGCTGGCTTTGTTTCATCAATTACTGGAAAGGGCTCTTCTTTCCTCTTTTGTGTGGACTAGAAAGACTTGGTCAGAGATCATCATAATTCTCTAACAGAACCCATCTCAGTTACTTTTTCACTGGAAGACAATACTGGCTAATTGCAGATTTGGGCTCTAAGGGTGAGCAAACCTCGAGAAACCACTTCTTGGGAAGATAGCCCTGGAGTCAGGATTAGAGAGAAGTTCTGCCTGGTGGCTGGTGTCTCAAGCAGGGAATTACAACCCCAGGCAGGGAGAAAAGTGCTCTCAGCGGTCATCCTCCCCTGCCCAGAGCACTTGTCCACTGATGACCACTGTGACCAACTGGGAGGGAGCCAGTGAATGTAGTAGGGCAACCGCACAAGGGGTGGGGAGACATTGCTGGGAGAATGACACAAACTCATCTTGTCTCCATTGCCCAGGGAAGGAAACAGCCTGGGCAAAGGGGAAAATTCAGAGGCAATGGCCTTTCCTGGTTTTTGAAAGCAAGGCATGTACAGTCAGCAGTTTAGGAGTTGAAAGGAGATATCTGTTGTAAAACAGCCCTGGGTGCAAATGCAGCTCTCCTCTTCGTTACATGAGGAAACTGGACCAGGTTGCTCGACTGGCTTGTGTGGCACACTCTTCTATCATGTTGAGACTATTACCTGTCTACTGCATTCATATAGGGATCAATGTTATGTATGCTGGCCTGACAAGTGATTATCATTCATATAGACCCATTCTTATCCAAGTCGACCTCAGTATTTTCCACACATCATCACGGCACCCAAAGTGAACTTTTAAAATCATAGATGGGATTGTGCAGCTACCCATTACAACCCTTCCATGGCTCACCATCACCCCTGAAAAATCCACAGGCCACCCCACAGTCAGCACAGTCTGCCCATGGCTGCTCTGTCAGTCTCATCTTTGTTCTCCTCCCCTTTGCTGTTGGGCTACAGCTCTACTGCTGGAATCACTGCCCACCACTAGCCACGTGTGCCCCACCTCTGTGCTTTTGCATATGCTATTCCCTCTGACTCAGTGCCCTGCCCCAGATATTTGCATAGCTCACCCTTCAGTTCACCAATGGCTCTGTTCAAAGGTCACATCTTCAGAACATTCTTCTTGGACCCGTTTATCAAAAATAATCACCTGTTTCTGCTTCATCTCCTTACCCAACTCAGTCTCCTTCTGAGATATTATATTAACTTACTTATTCACCTGCTGTCTGTTTCCTGTGACACACTGAGTTGCAGTCCTCTATGCCCCAATGCCTTGATCAGGGCTGGCACACAGAGACCATCCATATGTGTGAGTTGCCTTTGCCCTCCTTTGTTCATTCCCCATCTTCTCTCACAACTGTAGAATCTCATTCCAGAAGTTAGGAAAATCAGAATTATGTGTTTTCATAACCAAAGGAGTCAAGCAAGCTACCCAGGCCATTTCAGGCACCACAACCTTTGCCTGTGAAATCCACATCAAGATCCCATGCTGTTGGCTTCCTCCTTCAGGTCCTGATCACACAGAGCTTCCTGGGCTTTGTATCCATTTCCACTGCCAGGAAAAAGCAGGATGGAATAATAGATTGCCACCAGAACTGCCTACCCCACTCTGGGCCTCCAGCACCAGATCCCTAGTAAGTGCCCAAGTGCTGAAGGCTGGTATCATTATAGGCACCCAGTAAGCTTTATGAGCCTTTATGGCCCTTGATACATACTAAATAACAATACACTACTGGATGATTACCATATGACTGCTGCTATGATGAACCATTCAGGAGGAAGTAATAACCACGAGCAAATAAAAAAGCAAACAAAGAAACAATCTGTTGTGCTGCACCTAAAAATAAATGTAGGAACACAGATTCATCAGGGGTTGAAATATTTTGTTGACAAAGCCACAGGGATAATAGGTGTATTTAAACATGCCTCTTTCACACAGCGTCACTATGGTATGCTAACATACCCTTCTCCAGCCCTCCCAGTCACATGAGGGCAGCGGCACCACCTGGGCCAGGGAGAAGGCAGGCCCTGTTTGTGACCTGAGGTATGACTCAGATGTATAATCTCTGGGGAAACTAGTTTCATTCTGACTCACAAAAGCCAGTAGTTGTGTCTCAGAAATGGGGCAATAGTTTAACAGACCCCAGTCACTCTGTCTATCCTGGGCTAAAATTCCTTCACTTGGAAGTCTTGTTAGAGGGACTTGGGTTGGGGGCAGTACATCACAGTTTTTGTCCCAGGAAATGACTCGCTGGATGTCTGAATGCCTAGTAGCAGCAAGACACATGGTGCCCAAGATTGGATTCTGTTAAAAATGGATGGATATACTGCACGATGCCATTTATAGAATAACCTTGAAATGGCACAATTATAGTGATGGAGAACAAACCAGTGCTTCCCCAGGGCTAAAATAAGGGGAGGGTGTGACTATTCAGAGGAGGCATGAAGGAGGTTTTTGTTGTGTTGGCAAAATTCTTATATTTTGATTGTAGTGGTGTTAACACAAATTTACACATCTGGATATTTCATGATATATACACCAGCACCACCACCCTGACAAAACACTGATGAAACCAACCATGTTCCACACACATTGTGCTGCTACCAATTTTCTGGTTTTGAAGATGCTCTATGCTATGTAAAATCAATGGGGAAAGCTGGGTGAAGCATACACAGACACGTTCCTTTTCTTTTTGCAATGTCTGTGAGTCTAAAGTTAGTTTAAAATAAAAAGTTGAAAACCTGCAAAAAAAAACACAGTTTATAAAACCTGATGCAGAGGTTCCAGGTCAGTTACACAGAGTAATGGCTCTTCCCACGGCTGTCCCACTGCCGTGACTGAAGTACCCACAGGAGCTATTTTAGGACTCTGAAAAGTAAATAGAAGCAGGTGGATTGGGAAAAAACACCAGAATTCAAAATGCCATCAAAATCATAGTGAATTTACATTTTTTTCCCCTCAGTCCCCCTTGGCCTGAACGCAATTCAAACTGAAAGCTGGAGGTGGCCTTTAGCACACAGAGACCTCCAGGAAAAGCCCTTCAACTCTCACTCCAGTAGCTGGAAAGGGAAGCTTGAGATCTCAAAGAGAATGTGAAAATCCATTGGGGTTTTTGTAATTTTGGTGGGTTGGTTGGTTTTCTCTTCTCCGGTGTCTCCTGCCCAGCCCCCCAGCAATAGCACAGTGATGGTGGCAGGGACCCCTGCCTCAGCGGGGCTAGGATCCTAGGGAAATGGAGTGAACCACCACTGCTTTTTTCCTCCATGTTCTCCTTCCGTTTGACCCCAGACATAGGCGTAGTCTTAGAAGGGCAGGGTAGGGCAGGGAAAATAAAGCCACAGCACTTTGTCAAGAGGACAAAAAGGAGGAGCACCAGCGGCCCTTTGGAATCTGTAAAAAACGAATGCATATATTGTACCCAGGGAACTGTGAAGACAGGATATCAAGAAAACCACCCTGTAAAATTGTACAAGAGCACCTGGGTCCACTTCACACTACACACACATGGATCTGATTCTACTGAGCATAAGTAAGATTTAGAGAAATGAACTAACAAATCGATGATCGTTTAGGTCCCAGACTGACTACAGGGTGGCACATACCAGGGACAAATCTGAACAGCACTGCAAGGCATTGAAGACCAAACTGAGACTGGATCCACAGCCCACAGAGGGAAGCTGAAACATAGTCTGTACCTGTCCAGGTCAGTTGACTACTAAAAGAATGAAACCTTATCTTCTCCTTCCCCAGCTGCTCATCTCTATCTTCCTACCTAACAAAAACGTCCAAATTTTGGCACAAGACATAAGCTCACAGATCCAAGTTCAGTAAAATCTAACCAGAATAAACCCAAAGAAACCCATACCCAACCACATCATAGTCAAACTGATGAAAATGAAAGACAAGGAAAAAAAAATCATTAAAGTGTTACAAAACCAAGTTGAACCCTTTTGCCTGCATGCACTGGAAAACCAAACACAGCAGCACCGGTCTTTTGCAGAGAGAAAGTTTTACTGCAAGTTAGCAGAGGCAGGAGACAGGAGGCAAGGCTCAGATCTGTCTCTCTGAGCTCAGATAGAGAAGAGAATGTATACAGTTTATGTATATTCAGCAGGGGCTGATATAATTAAAAAGTTTGGGGAGGGATTGTTCTTATGGGCCTGTATAGAATGTTAACATGGTACTACATACCTTGTATTTAGAAAAAGGGCCCTAAATGCCACCCAGGGTGGAGATTACAGTACAATAGTGAAGGAAACATAACTTAAGGTCAACTGCTCCGCAGGCTTTGGAAGGGTTTGTGGGCTCTGCCAACTTGGACAGATCTGCTCTGGACAAAGCTGGCTTTCGGGTCCTGCAAAATATCTTCACCAAATAGCTGGTGACTTTTGTGTCAGAAAGGTTCTCTTAGAAGAAAAAAAAAGACAGCACAGGCTTTTACATTAAAAGGCTGCGGGTTTCACCAGTTTCAGGCTAAATAAACTTGGTGGTGTAAGGGTCCAAAAAATCAGAAGAAAGCAGTACATTCTCTTTAAAGAAACAGTGATTTCACAGGACCACAGATGTCACATCAGCAATCATGATGCTGGAAAGAAGTAGCACCACATTTTTAAACTGCTAAATGAAAACAACTGTTGACAAAGAATTCTACATACAGTGACATTATCTTCTGGTATTGAAGTGAAATAAAGACATTCCCACATACAGGAAAATTAAGACAATTTGTTGTTAGCAGATTTGCTCAAAAGAATTGTTCATGGAAGTTCTTCAGACAGAAGGGATCTAATGTCAGAAGGCTCCTTGGAACACCAGGAATGAGGGAAGAACAACAGAAATGGTAGCTATCTTGGTAAATACTATAAAGTCTTCTCAAGTTTTAAAATCAGTGATTGAAAACAAATATTTTAACATTGTCTGATAAGGTTTTTAATGTAAGTGGTAGTATGTAAGACAACTAAAAACATAAAAGAGAGAGAGTAAAGGGACTATATGACAGCAAACTTTATAAATTCCATACAATTTGTAAAAATGTAAAAGATGTATGTGGTAAAAATCTTAGGAGTCGGTGGAAAATAGAGTATGTACACTATAATTGTGAGAGCAACCACTGAAAATCTATAGAAACACATAATATCAAAATCACAACAGATAAATTAAAATGTAATAAATAGCATAAAATTCATCCAATGAGGACAAGACAGGAGAATCAGAAGAATGAAGAATAGAGGAAACAGACAGAAAACAGACAATAAAATGGTAGAACTAATCTAAATTTATTAATCATTATGCTAAATGCAAATAGAAAACACAGAAATTAAATGAGAGAAGTTTTCATAATGGATTTTAAAGAATGACCCACCCATATGCTATTTACAACAAATGCACTTGAAATATAACAAAATAGATCATTAAAAGGAAAAGCATAGATAATTACTATGTGAAAATATTAATCCAAGGAGAGCTGGAGTCGCTATATTAATAATTTCAAACAAAGAAGACTTCAGAGTAGAGAAAATTCCCAGGGACTATGAAGATCATTACATATTGATCAAAAATACAGTTCATGAAAAAGAAAACAGGCCTACATGATTATGTACCTAGGAACAGAGTTTTGATATGCAAAACTGACAGAAAATAAAAGAGAAATGGAAACATTCACAATTACATTTGTAGAAATCAACACACATCACCCAATAATAGAACTAACTAGTAGACAGACTACAGACAAGAATTGAGCAAAACTATCAACCAACGGGCTCTAAATGATGTTTACTGAGTGAGCACTTCACCCAACAGGAGAATGCACATTCTTTTTAAGTTCACATGGAACGTTTATTAAGATAATCCACATGCTATGTCCTAAGACAAACTTTAATAAATTTTAAATAATCAAATCCTATAAAGCATGTATCAGACATTGATGGAATTAAACCAGAAATCAATAACAGATAACTGAGGAAATTTTCAAACACCTGGATATCAAACAACACATTTCTAAATAATAAGTTAAGGAGGAAGTCCCAGGGTTAATTAGAAAAAAATTTGAACTTCAATAAAATTAAAATACAAATATATCAAGAGTTGTGAGGTTTAAGCAGCACTTGGAGTGAAATTTGTAGCAAAAATATTTTTGTTACAAAAGAAGAAAATTCTCAAACAAGTAATCTGTGCTTCTAACTTAGTAGCTGAGAAAAAAAGAGCAGCATAAACTCAAAACAAGCATAGGGAATTTTTTTTTTAGAGTAGAACTCAATAAAATTGAAAGCAAAATTAAGAATTAATGAAAGTAAAACTTGGTTATTTGAAAAGATCAATATAACTGATAAACCTCTACCAAGACTGTTAAAGAAAAAAGAAGACACAAATTATCAGTTGTAGAAATGAAAGAAGACATTTCACTAAAGGTGCCATGGATATTTGAAAGGATAATAAGTGAATATTCTGCCCAACTCTTTGCACTCTTATAATTTATCAAATTATAAAAAATAAATAATGCCAATTGTACACAATGTTGCTCATATAATAGAAGAAAGAAGAAAAGGAAACTTCCCCTAAATCACTTTATGAAGCCTGTATCACCCTAATTGAAAATTAGACAAACATGTTAGAAAAAAAAAGGAAAAGCATAAATCAATATCCTTCATGAAAGGGTGCAACACTCATCAACAAAATATCACCAAATTATATGAAGTGATGACATATACCACAACTAAGTGGAATTTATCCCAAGAGAATAGAGCTGGTTCAATGTTTTAAAAGTAATCAACCAGAATCACGGGAAGATGGTGGCGTGAGTAGTTCAGAGGAAATCTCCTCCCCAAAATATATATACTTATGAAAATACAATAAATACAACTATTCCTAAAAGAGACACCAGTGTATGCAGTACAACAGCCAGGATACATCTACATCCGTGAGAACTCAACATCACATGAAGGGGGTAAGATACAAGTCACAGCCAGGCGGGACCCGAATACTTTCCCACCCCAGAACCCGGAGGGAAGAAAGGAGTCAGAACAGGGAGGGAGTGAAAGCCCAGGACTGCTAAACAACCAGCTCTAGAAATCTGCACCCGGAGCAGAGATACAAGGTGCACGGTGTGCTGGATTTTAGAGAAATGGAAAAGCAAAACCTGTGGGCTGGTCCCTGCAACCAGCACCCCCGAGACAAAAGAAAAGCAAATGCTTTCTCCAAGTCTTAAAGAGACAGGGACCCCATAGCTGGACAAAGCCGTCCCGGCACACTTAGCCAGCAGCTGGGAATCCCGGGGAACTTTAGGTGCCCTAAACCCTGGGGAGGCAGTGCAGCTCTGAAGCTTCTCACAGCACTAAGCAGCCTGCCAGTCATTCCTCCAACTGGCGCGGACCCTGACACACTGGCCCTGTAGCAGGAGAGTGGTAGCATGTGCTGGGGACGGCTGTGCCAGAAGGGACTGGGAGCAGATCGCATGCACCAACAGCACCAGAGGAGACCAGGAGAGGCTTGTGCAAGTCCACAACGGCGGCAACTGAACAGCCTGGGTATGGCTTGCACGCACTGGCGGCAGTGGAGCCAGAGGAGTGTGGTAGAGGACCGCGCGGGAGAGCCCCGTGCGCACCTGCAGCAGAGCCAGAGGGAGCAGGCATGCTCCCATCAGCCGACCGGAATCCCAGCCAATGCACAGCCGCCCAGGCCAGACCCAAAGGCTGTTGCTGGCACACAACTATCTGGCAGGGGTGCCGCTATCATGGAGGAGTACACCTGGCATGCCTGTCACTCACCGCAGGTCTCCGCGCTGCTCTGATAGAGACCCCGCCCACACCAGCTTAGGGGACTAGCCCAGTGGCTGCTCCGGGAGTGTGGGTAACTGACACAGGCAATGGAGAAGGGCAAGGCATCCAGCAAGCAGGAAAGGACTTTCTTCTCCCAGCTGACACACCCGCAACCTGCCTACAGCCACCGCTATCACCATGAAAAGGCAAAAAAATTTAGTCCAGTCCAAGATAGTTCAGACAACACCTGAGAGAGGAGCTGCAGAGACAGACCTAACCAGTCTCCCTGAAAAAGAATTCAAAATAAAAATCATAAACATGCTGACAGAGCTGCAGAGAAATATGCAAGACCTAAGGGATGAAGTCTGGAGGGAGATTACGGATGTCTGGAGGGAGATTACAGAAGTGAAACAAACTCTGGAAGGATTTATAAGCAGAATGGATAAGATGCAAGAGGCCATTAATAGAATAGAAACCAGAGAACAGCAAGAAGCTGATGCAGAGAGAGATAAAAGGATCTCCGGGAATGAAACAATATTAAGAGAACTGTGTGACCAATCCAAAAGGAACAATATCTGCATTATAGGGGTACGAGAAGAAGAAGAGAGAGAAAAAGGGATAGAAAGGGTCTTTGAAGAAATAATTGCTGAGAACTTCCCCAAACAGGGGGAGGAAATAGTAGCTCAGACTACAGACGCACACAGAACTCCCGAGAGACAGGACCCAAAGAGGACAACACCAAGACACATAATAATTAAAATGGCAAAGATCAAGGACAAGGACAGAGTATTAAAGGCAGCCAGAGAGAGAAAAAAGGTCACCTACAAAGGAAAACCTATCAGGCTATCATCAGACTTCTCAACAGAAACCTTACAGGCCAGAAGAGAATAGCATGATATATTTAATGCAATGAAACACAAGGGCCTTGAACCAAGGATATTGTCTCCAGCACGATTATCATTTAAATATGAAGGAGTGATTAAACAATTCCCAGACAAGCAAAAGTTGAGGGAATTTGCCTCCCACAAACCACCTCTACAGGGTATTCTAGAGGGACTGCTCTAGATGGGAGCACTCCTAGAAAGAGCAAAGAACAAAACACA
Organism: Manis javanica; assembly: GCF_040802235.1. Classification (NCBI taxonomy): domain Eukaryota; kingdom Metazoa; phylum Chordata; class Mammalia; order Pholidota; family Manidae; genus Manis; species Manis javanica. Next base: position 71,156,335 of record NC_133162.1, read on the forward strand.
CAACATATGAAGAATGGAGGAGGAGGAATAAGAAGGGAGAGAAATAATCATCAGATTGTGTTTATAATAGCTCAATAAGCAAGTTAAGTTAGACAGTAAGGTAGTAAACAAGCTAACCTTGAACCTTTGGTAACCACGAATCTAAAGCCTGCAATGGCAATAAGTACATATCTTTCAATAATCACCCTAAATGTAAATGGACTGAATGCACCAATCAAAAGACACAGAGTAATAGAATGGATAAAAAAGCAAGACCCATCCATATGCTGCTTACAAGAGACTCACCTCAAACCCAAAGACATGCAGAGATTAAAAGTCAAGGGATGGAAAAAGATATTTCATGCAAACAACAGAGAAAAAAGCAAGTGTTGCAATACTAGTATCAGACAAAATAGACATCAAAATAAAGAAAGTAACAAGAGATAAAGAAGGACATTACATAATGATAAAGGGCTCAGTCCAACAAGAGGATATAACCATTATAAACATATATGCACCCAATACAGGAGCACCAATATAAGTGAAACAAATACTAACAAAATTAAAGGAGGAAATAGAACACAATGCATTCATTTTGGGAGACTTTAACACACCACTCACTCCAAAGGACCGATCCACCAGACAGAAAATAAGTGAGGACACAGAGGCACTGAACAACACACTAGAACAGATGGACTTAATAGACATCTACAGAACTCTACATCCAAAAGCAACAGGATACACATTCTTCTCAAGTGCACATGGAACATCCTCCAGAATAGACCACATACTAGGCCACATAAAGAGCCTAAGTAAATTCCAAAAGATTGAAATCCTACCAACCAACTTTTCAGACCACAAAGGTATAAAATTGGAAATAAATTGTACAAAGCAAAAAGGCTCACAAACACATGGAGGCTTAACAACATGCTCCTACATAATCAATGGATCAATGACCAAATTAAAATGGAGATCCAGCAGTATATGGAAACAAATGACAACAATAACACAAAGCTCCACCTTCTGTGGGATGCAGCAAAAGCAGTCTTAAGAGGAAAGTATATAGCAATCCAGGCATATTTAAAGAAGGAAGAACAATCCCAAATGAATAGTCTAATGTCACAATTATTGAAACTGGAAAAAGAAGAACAAATGAGGCCTAAGGTCAGCGGACAGAGGGACATAATAAAGAACAGAGAAGAACTAAATAAAACTGAGAAGAATAAAACAATAGAAAAAATCAATGAAACCAAGAGCTGGTTCTTCAAGGAAATAAACAAAATAGATAAGCCTCTAGCCAGACTTATTAAGAGAAAAAGAGAGTCAACACACATCAACAGAATCAGAAACGAGAAAGGAAAAATCATGACAGACCTCACAGAAATACAGAGAATTATTAGAGAGTACTAGGAAAACCTATATGCTAACAAGCTGAATAACCTAGAAGAAATGGACAACTTCCTAGAAAAATACAACCTTCCAAGACTGACCTAGAAAGAAACAGAAAATCTAAACACACCAATTACCAGCAACGAAATTGAAGCGGTAATCAAAAAACTACCCAAGAACAAAACCCCTGTGCCAGATGGATTTACCTCGGAATTTTATCTAACATACAGAGAAGACATAATACCCATTCTCCTTAAAGTTTTCCAAAAAATAGAAGAGGAGGGAATACTCCCAAACTCATTCTATGAAGCCAACATCACCCTAATACCAAAACCAGACAAAAACCCCACCAAAAAAGAAAACTACAGACCAATATACCTGATGAACGTAGATGCAAAAATACTCAACAAAATATTAGCAAACTGAATTAAAAAATACATCAAGAGGATCATACACCATGACCAAGTGGGATTCATCCCAGGGATGCAAGGATGGTACAACATTGGAAAATCAATCAACATCATCCACCATATCAACAAAAAGAAGGACAAAAACCAAATTATCATCTCCAGTGATGCTGAAAAAGCATTCGACAAAATTCAACATCCATTCATAATGAAAACTCTCAACAAAATGGGCATAGAGGGCAAGTACCTCAACATAATAAAGGCCATATATGATAAACCCACAGCTAACATCATACTCAACAGCGAGAGGCTGAAAGCTTTTCCTCTGAGATCAGGAACAAGACAGGGATGTCCACTCTCCCCACTTTTATTCAACATAGTACTGGAGGTCCTAGCCACGGCAATCAGACAAAACAAAGAAATACAAGGAATTCAGATTGGTAAAGAAGAAGTCAAACTGTCACTAGTTGAAGATGACATGATATTGTACATAAAAACCCTAAAGACTCCACTGCAAAACTACTAGAACTAATATCAGAATTCAGCAAAGTTGCAGGATACAAAATTAACACACAGTAATCTGTAGCTTTCCTATACACTAACAATGAACTAATAGAAAGAGAAATCAGGAAAACAATCCCATTCACAATAGCATCAAAAAGAATAAAATACCTAGGAATAAACCTAACCGAGGAAGTGAAAGACCTATACCCTGAAAACTACAAGACACTCTTAAGAGAAATTAAAGAGGCCACTAACAAATGGAAACTCATCCCATGCTCCTGGCTAGGAAAAATTAATATTGTCAAAATGGCCATCCTGCCCAAAGCAATATAAAGATTCAGTGCAATCCCTATCAAATTACCAACAGCATTCTTCAATGAACTGGAACAAATAGTTCAAAAATTCATATGGAACCACCAAAGACTCCAAATAGCCCAAGCAATCCTGAGAAGGAAGAATAAAGTGGGGGGGATCTCGCTCCCCAACTTCAAGCTCTACTACAAAGCCACAGTAATCAAGACAATTTGGTAATGGCACAAGAACAGAGCCACAGACCAGTGGAAGAGAATAGAGACTCCAGACATTAATTCAAACATATATGGCCAATTAATGTATGATAAAGGAGCCATGGACATACAATGGCGAAATGACAGTCTCTTCAACAGATGGTGCTGGCAAAACGGGACAGCTGCATGTAAGAGAATGAAACTGGATCACTGTTTAACCCCATACGCAAAAGTAAATTTGAAATGGATCAAAGACCTGAATGTAAGTCATAAAACCATAAAACTCTTAGAAAAAAACATAGGCAAAAATCTCATGGACATAAACATGAGTGACCTCTTCATGAACATATCTCCCCAGGCAAGGGAAACAAAGGCAAAAATGAACAAGTGGGACTATATCAAGCTGAAAAGCTTCTGTACAGCAAAGGACACCATCAATAGAACAAAAAGGCATCCGACAGTATTGGAGAATATATTCATAAATGACAGATCCGATAAAGGGTTGATATCCAAAATATTTAAAGAGCTTACACACCTCAACAAACAAAAAGCAAATAATCTAATTAAAAAATGGGCAGAGGAGCTGAAATAGACAGTTCTCTAAAGAAGAAATCCAGATGGCCAACAGGCACATGAAAAGATGCTCCACATCTCTAATCATCAGAGAAATGCAAATTAAAACCACAATGAGATACCACCTCACACCAGTAAGGATCGCCATCATCGAAAAGACAAACAACAAATGTTGGCGAGGTTGTGGAGAAAGGGGAGCCCTCCTACACTGCTGGTGGGAATGTAAATCAGTCACCCATTGTGGAAAGCAGTATGGAGGTTCCTCAGAATGCTCAAAATAGAAATACCATTTGACCCAGGAATTCCACTTCTAGGAATTTACCCTAAGAATGCAGCACTCCAGTTTGAAAAAGACAGATGCATCCCTATGTTTATCGCTGCACTATTTACAATAGCCAAGATATGGAAGCAACCTAAATGTCTATCAGTAGATGAATCTATAAAGAAGAAGTGGTACATATACACAATGGAATATTACTCAGCCATAAGAAAAAAAAACAGATCCTACCATTCGCAACAACATGGATAGAGCTAGAGGGTATTATACTCAGTGAAATAAGGCAGGTGGAGAAAGACAAGTACCAAATGATTTCACTATTATGTGGAGTATAAGAAAAAAGGAAAATTGAAGGAACAAAACAGCAGCAGAATCACAGAACCAAGAATGGACTAACAGTTACCAAAGGGAAAGGGACTGGGGAGGATGGGTGGGAGGGGAGGGATAAGGGCAGGGAAAAAAGAAAGAGGGCATTATGATTAGCATGTATAGTGCTTGAGGGGCACAGGGAGGGCTGTGCAGGACAGAGAAGACAAGTATTGATTTTACAGCATCTTATTACACAGATGGACAGTGACTGTGAAGGGGTTTTGGGGGGAACTTGGTGAAGGGGGGAGCTTAGTAAACATAATGTTCTTCATGTAATTGTAGATTAATGATACCAAAATAAAAAATAAAAAGTAAATAAATAAATAAATAAAAGTAATCAGCCATATTCATAATCCAAAGAAGAAAAGGTACATTATCAGATCAATTGATGAAGAAAAAGAATTTGACAAAATTCAATATCCACTCATGATAAAATCTGGAAATAGAAGGGAAATTCCTCAATATGATAAAGGGCATCTACAAAACCCTACAGCTAATACCACCCTTAGTAGTGAATGACTGAATTCCTCTTTTTGAGATAGGGAGAATAAGGATTCCATTCTCACAATGCCTATTCAACATTGTGCTGGAAGTTTCAGGCAGTGCAATACACAAGATATAAAAATTATTTTTAAAAAGATAAATTAAAAATGAAGAAATAAAACTCTATTCACAGATAACATGATTGACTATATAGAAAATCCCAGAGAATAAAAAAATAAAGATGAAAGAAACATAAAAACAAACCTTCTAGAAATAATAAATAAGTTTAATAAAGTGGCAGGGCATTAATCAATACAGAAAAATCGATCTTTTTCCATATACTGACAATGTGAAATTAAAAATAGAAATTAAAACAAGACTATTTACAATAACTCCAACATAAAATGAAATGCTTTGGAATCAATCTAAAGCAATCAAGTATAGAATTTATATACTAAAAACTACAAAGCATTGGTGAAAGAAATTAAGGAAGACCTAAATAAATGGAGAGAGCCACCATGTTGCTCTGGACTGATTGTGTCCCCTGCACACCCAAAATTCATATATTGAAGCCTAACTCTAAAAGTGGTGATATTTAGAAGGGAGACCTTCTGGGAGTAATTAGGTCATGAAGATGGAACCCTCATGAGTGGAGTAGTGCCCTTGTAAGTAGAAACATCAGGAAACATCTCCTTAGCCGTGGAAGGATCCAGAGAAAAGGCAGCAGCTTACAGTCAGGAAGTAGGCCCTTACCAGGCACTAGGCCTGCCAGCAACTTTTGTGGATTTCCCAGTTTCCAGAGATGTGCAAAATAAATATTTCTTGTTTAAACCAGCTGGCCCATGATATTTTTGTTACAGCAGCCCTACTGACTAAGATAGATATTCATGGATTAGAATTATACTTCCAGCACTATGTTGTATAGGCATTGGATTAGATTTTGCTATACTACATTTTCAGTATAGTAAAGGCATTAATTCTTGCCCACTTGATCTGTAAATAAATGCAATACTGACCAACATTTTAACAAAACACATAATAGATTAAAACAAGCTGATTCTAAAATTTATATGAAAAGGCAAAGAAACTTGAATAGCTAGAGTAATTTTGATAAAGAAGAATTCCTTTGGAGAAATATCACTGTCAAAATTTAAGACTTCCTTTAAGCCTATAGTAAACAAGACATTGTGGTATTGGTTATAGAATAAACATATAGATCAATAAAACAGAATGAAGTATCCAGAAATAGACCCATACAAATATGGTTAATTGATATTTGACAAAGCTGCAAAAGCAATTCAATGGAGAAAATATTTTTTTCGATAGGTGGGGTTAGAACAATTCAACATACATGAACAAAATACCTTCTTAATGTAATCTCACATTTTATACAAAAAATTAATTCAGAATTAATTATACATCTAAATGTACAATGTGAAACACATAAATATGTAGAAGAAAATCTTCATGACTTAGGGCTATACAAAGAATTAGAATTCTTAGACATGATGCCAAAAGCCTAAGACATAAAACAATTATTTTGATAAATTTAACTATCAAATTTAATAACTATTGCTCTGCACAAGGCACTATCAGAAGAATGAAAAACAAGTTACAGATTGGGAGAATGTATTTATAAATCACCTATCTAACAAAGGACTTCTATCCATGATAATAAAGAATTCTCAAAACTCTTAGTGAAAAAACACAATTTTTTTTTATGGGCAAAATATGTTGACGGACACTTCACAAAAGGAGATGTGTGGGTGGCAAACAAAAGGTTCAACATGATTAGCTGCTGAATGGAAATTAAAATCATGATTAAATAGGATTATCAACTATTAATGTACAAACTAAAAGTTACTGACACCACCAAGTGCTGGAGAACATGGGGAACAACTGGATCACTCAGACATCGCTGGTGGGAATGTGAAATGATGCCGTTGCTATGGAAGAGTGATTGGTAGTTTCTCCTAGAGTTAACCATACTTACATATGGCTCAGCAATCTCACTTCTAGGTATTGACCCTAGAGAAATTAGAACTTGTGTTCACACAAAAACCTGCATGTGGATATTTATAGCAGCTGTACTCTTAAACACCAAATACTGGAATGAACCCAAACACCTATCACTAGAGGATGGATAAAAACTCTGCTACATCCATACTGTGGAATATCCCTCAGCCATAAGGAACAACTATTGTTATGGGCAAAAAGACAAATGAATCTCCAGAAGTGTTATATTGAATGATAGAAGCCAATTTCAAAAGGTTACAGATCATATGATTTCATTCATACCACATTTCCAAAAAGACAAAACCCTATTTTGATAGAAAACAGATCAATGGTTGCTAGACATTGCAGGTGGCTGGGAAATGTGAGTATGAAGAGATAGTATGTGGACATTTTTTTGGAGTGTGATAGACTTGTCCTGTATCCTCACTGTGGTGGTGGTTACATAAACCTATACCTGTATTAAAATTCATAGAAATGACAGTAATCAAGACAGTGTGGCGTTGGCAAAAGAAGAGTCAAATAAATAAACAGAACAGAATAGAAAACCCAGAAGGTGGCCCATACAAATATTGAACTTTGACAAAGAGGCAAAGGCAATTTAATGGAGGAAAGAGTCTTCAACAAATTTTGCTGAAACAAGACAGGCACATACAAAAAATGAATCTAGACACAGACCTTATATCTTTCACAATAATTAGTTCAAAGTGATTGGGGACTTAAATGCAAAAGTATAAAACTTCTAGAAGATAACATAGGAGAAAATCTAGCTGATGGGAAAATGCAACACAAAAACACAGTCTATGGGAGAAAAAATTACTAAGCTGGATTTCATTAAAATTAACTTCTGCTCTAAGAAAGACCCTGTTAAGTGAATGAAATAAAACAAGCCACCGATTGAGACAAAATAGTTGCCAAACACATATTCGATAAAGGGCCACTATCCAAAATACATGGAGAACTCTTAAATCTCAAATAAGAAAGCAAACAACTCAATTAAAATGGGCAAAATATCTGAGCAGACAACTCACCAAAAAAGATAAACAGATGGCAAATAAATATATCAAATTATGTTAAACATACTATGTAATTAGGTAATGGCAAATTAAAAAAACAATGATAAACCACTACCTAAAGACTAGAATAGCTAACATCCAGAAGTCTGTAATCCAGCAAAAAGCTCTCCTTGAAGGTTGACACAAAAACCTATACACAAATTTTGTAACTGCCAAATTGTGCAGACAACCAAGATGTCCTTCATTAGGTGTAACTGATAAGTAACTGTGGTTAATCCAGACAATGGAATTCAGCACTGAAAAGAAATGAGCTGTCAACCCATAGATAGACATGGAGGAAAATTAAATGCATATTACTAGATGAAACAAATCATTCTGAAAGGGCCACATACCATATGATTCCAACTATATGGCATTCTAAATTAGGCAAAACTGTAGGGATAGTAAAAAGATTGATGATTGCTAAGGACTGAAGAGAAAGAAGGGAGGGAGAATAGGTAGAGAAAGGAGATTTTTAGGACAGTGAAGCTATGCTCTATGATACCGTGATGACACACATGACATTTGCATTAGTCAAACCCCCTAAATCTGTACAACAGAAAGAGTGAATCCTAATGTAAACTATGGGATTATTTAAAAATAATAATATATCAATATTGCTTCATCAATGACAACAGATATAACACATTAATACAAGATGCTAATAACTGTATAAGGGATATGGGGTAGAGCTAGAGGGTATTATACTCAGTGAAATAAGGCAGGTGGAGAAAGACAAGTACCAAATGATTTCGCTATTATGTGGAGTATAAGAAAAAAGGAAAATTGAAGGAACAAAACAGCAGCAGAATCACAGAACCCAAGAATGGACTAACAGTTACCAAAGGGAAGTTACCAAAGCATTTATACTTTATCTCGGTACTGTCAGCTCAGTTTTCCTGAAAAGTGAAAACTGCTCTAAAAAAATAAAGTCTATTAATTAAAAATCATAGAATTGTACACTTAGATTAAAAAAATCTATTTTACTGTATTGATCAATTAAAACTGAAACTGAAAATAAAAGCAACCTTGGTGTACAACAGGGGGAACTTCTTTATTCATCATTCAACAGACTCTCTAGTCCCATACAGCTTTTTTCCTTCCACAGTCAGCTTAGATTTCCTGGGTCTTCTCCACTGTGGACTTGTTCCACTTTTGCCAGTATTCTTGCCTTTCTTGTCCTTTGCCAAACCCACCCAGCAATGTGCAACCCCTCGGGTCTCGCCTCCTTCACCCCCACATGGAGGACGCTGAACAATGCTGGAGAGAGAAGATCCTTCGGATAGTGGTCATCACAGCGTCTCTGATTTCGAGGAGGTATTCCTATTAGATTTTCCTCATGAGATCTTCTTCCACAATGGTGATTATTAAACCTCTGTTTTTCTGAACTATCTGACCCTACCGTCCTGTTTTCCCTTAGCAGTTAACATTTCTCACATGAGATCTACCAGAAATCAATCCCACTACTAAAACAACAAATGGAGCTCATCAAGAACCATTTTGTTCTTTGTTACTGTTAAAATGAAAGGCTTATTCCTCTGGGTCTGCTCCTGCCTCCTTAGGACCTCATCCTGTTAATTACTTTCTCTCTGTTATCATTTGATTATTTTCAAAGTGTCCCTCTCTACAAGACTTTTCCCCAAAGCATTTATACTTTATCAATCTCCTCCAGTTTTAGAGAAAAAAAAATCCCTCTTCAAATAAACATTAAGGTTTCTATCCTCTCTCTCATTCTTGATAGCCATCTGCTGTCATTATCTCTGATTCTTCACTTTCCACTCACTTCTCAATCCCAATCATCTGATTCTTTTCCATAAAAATTATATTCAAAAAGGCACTAATAAACTAACGGTGCTAGATCTAATGGGCACATTTTAATCTTTATTTTCCTTTATCTCTTTTCAGCACTTAAAAGCTTCTTCCCGTGGTTTCTGGGACTGATAATACTATTCTATTGTTCGTGTTTACTTGCTCATTTGCTCTTACGCTCCCCACTGTCAGCTTTTATTCTTTTATGCTTCTCTGAAATGTTGGCCTCCATACTGTACACATAGTCTCTGGACAAACTCTTTTACTTCTATACATACAATTATGAATTTTAATGCCAATATAAGCCTCTCTTCTGAATTTCACTTGTAGAACCAAACATCTACCAGTCTCCTCTACTTATATTTCCAAAAGTACCTCAAAATTAAAATGAAAATCTGAATTCATTATCCACTTTTCTCCAACACATATATGTGATGTAGATTTAAATACAGAGGAAACGGCATAAAATATATATTTTTTATCAAGAAAGTTTGGGGCTTACAAATATACATAATATAACAAAAATCCCATATACCTCCCACTCATTTTAAGATGTAAACATTACATATAAAATTCAATTGCACATGTAATTGAAAATTAGACCTGCAAGAATGTATTCCCCTCACCTTTGGCTAGAGTTTTAAGTTAGTCTGACTGTGCTGATCTTTTCTATTCATGCTTTTATATTTTCATTACATGTGTATTTGTGTAGAAGCAATGTATATATAGCATTATTTTATGTTTATAGCTTTATGAAAAAGATATATTGTAAATATCTTTTTGAAAGTAGCTTGATTTATTGAATTTATGTATTTTTTTTCCTGTTGTTACTTATACACTTAGTATGTTCATTTTGAATGTAGAGCATTTCATTGCATAAATATACCATATATTATTTTTCCTTGTCTTGTTGATGAACAGATTGTTTCAATATTTTTGACATTACAAATAATGTTGAAATGAGCATTTCTGTACATGTCTCTTTGTTCACATGTGCATGAGTTCATCCACAGTATAAAACTAGAATTTGAATTCCTATAGCATTGGTGCTTGCATATCCATAGATAACTGCCAATGAATTTCTAAGAGATAATAATTTACATTCTCATCATTGCATGAATGTATCCTTGACAACATGTGTAGTTTCAAGGGATTGATGTTATTTTCTTTAGTTTTACCTGAGTAATATGAAGTCTTCTGAGCTTGAAAATCTTATGTTTTATTGCCTTTTTTGGATTTGTCTGCTCATAACTTTGGTCTATTTTTTCATTTTTGTATTTTCTTATTAATTTATAGTAAATCTTATATATTCTGGATGCTAATCCTTTGTCAGTTATATATATATATATTGCAAATATCTCTCCTGATCTGTGGCTTATCTTTCAATTTGTTTATGTTTTTGATACAAAAACTTTTTTCAACAGTCAAACAAATACACATTTTCCTTTATTGTTCATATTTACCTTGGTGTACTTAAAAAAACTATGCACTCCTATACCACAGTCATAAAGATATTTTGTTGTATTTTCTATTAAAATTTTTTTCAGTTTTATTTTTCACATTTAGATCTTTAATTGACTGTAATTGATTTGTTTTTATAGTGTGAAGATAAGATACAATATTATTGTTCATATAGAGAAGGTTTTGCTCCATGAACAATTACTATATATTGTTCTCTTCTTTCCCAACTGATTTGTAATGTCAGCTCTGTCACATATCCATTTTCCACTCATTCAGCATGTTTTTATTATCTAACATGTATTCAAATATCTACTAAGCACTAGTTATATATAAATGATAAACAATCATGCCTGAATCTCATTCTGGATTTCTATTCTGTCCCCTTGTGTAAGTTGGTGTCTCTGGGCCTGAAAAGCTTACTCTTTTAATGATTATAATGTTGACTTAGTCCTGATACCTACCAAAGAAGTTTCCCTCTTCTTATTACTCTTTTTCAAACTGTTCTGACTATTCTTGGCCCTTTTGTCATTACATACAATTTGATCTTAATATCATGATATATACATGTTTCTAATATATTCAAATTATGTAATTTTTAATTATAAAATATACAACTGATATATGTACATACTAATATATATATATGTGTATATATATATATGAATCACATTGCTGATTTCTACAACATACCTGTGTCTTAGGGTAGATTCTCTAAAAGCAGAGCCTGACAGAGGGATTCTCGTGGAAATGCTTCTCTTGAGACTGAGGGAAGCCAGGTACGTCAGGAGAGGGATTGCCCATGCAGCTGAGGACAGTTCTCCAGAGAAAGAGCAACTGGGACATTATCAGTCAGTATTCATGGTAATAAGGGGATGCAGCTGGCTTTTATCTACTGTAATCTATAAACCAACTTCATCTACTACAATCTGCTCATTTTTAAGAGTGAGTATACACCCCCAAAAAAGTAGATTTTACACATTGTTAACTGTTCTGGGGAAATGAAATGGAGTTAGGGATGGGTAAAATAAAATCTGAAAGGATTTATTACTAAGTACATGAAGCCAATCCGGAAAGACTACATACTGTATGATTTCAACTATATGACATTCTGGAACAGGCAAAACTATAGAGGTGGAGAACAGAGGACTTCCAGTGCAATGAAAATGCTCTGTATACTATAATGGTGGATTTGTCCAAACCCACTGAATGTACAACACTGAGAGTGAACCCTAATGTCAACTATGGACTTGGAGTAATTATGATGTGTCAATGCAGGTTTATCAGATGAGACAAAAATATCCATCTGGTGGGAGATATTGATAACCGGGAAGAGGTTTGCATCTGTAGGAGCAGAGGGTATATGGGATATCTCTGTACCTTCCTCTAATTTTGCTGTGAACCTAAAACAGCTGTAAAAATAAAACAAGGAAAAAAAAGCTTGTTTGTTTTTTTACTGGGTGATTGAATGGTGGAATTCTAGTATTACAAGTCCCTGAGTATGAGATACAATAAAAGATTGATACAAATAAACACACAGTAAGGAATAAATAGATGATCACTTTCCCAGTAGCATACTTACCTTTTAAAAACAATGATTGACCAAAACTGAGGAAGTCTCAAGAAGAGTCAAAATCTATAATTAAGGTGATTGAGCTTTTTAAACTCTTTACTATGAGTCTAGGTTTAGCCACTGTTCAGTTGTAACTTTTAATTGCAAACTTTGAGACACTCTAAATTAGGGGTGTGTGAAGCCAAATTCACTAAAACCTAATATATGCTGATGAACTTAAAATTTTTCCCAGTGTGGACTTATATTAAATATCAAGTCTCACATATATTTGCATTATGAAAAAGTGTAATTCTTTACACTTCTTGTGATCTGAGTTATTTATGCTTACCTCCACAGGCACATTCTTTGCTAAGACTGATGTCCAAGATGTCTCAGGAATGGTATTTTCCTATGTTGGCTATCTTGTAAACAGAATAAAATTGTATGTTACACAATTCATCTACATACAAAAAATTGCACTTTACACAATGCATCCATTTTGTCTGGTTTCTTGATCATCCAAATATATTCTTACATTTCTATAATATAATATAATGGAGATACCCCCATTACCTCATTCAAAACACACAAATTAATTCAGATTTCAGTCTAACTTTTATAAAGGTAGCTTACAATCAGAAGCCCAGCAATATGGTGAAAGAGTTAACAGAAATCTCTATCCCAATTAAGTAGCCATTCCAAGGTTTAAAAGAAGAGGAAGCCCAGAAATGAAGTAAAAGTAAGTGGAACAGCAAGCCCTAGAGATGTCACTGCGGAAGCTTGGAGAACTAACATAACAGACTGAAACCTCAAAGGAAAGATTCGGCATCTCGGAATGTGTGATGTCTCACAAACAGAACACATGGCTTTATGACCATGGGAGTCAAGGAGGGTAAATGAGGCCTGGCTCAGAACCAGAATCATGGGAGGACTGTACCTGAATGACTGGAGGAAAGAATACCTGACCTCTGCCCCTGACACCAAAAAACACAGAAAGTGAACATGCTTCTGCCTAGGGCTTTGGGTGGGTAAAAATGCCTTCTGTGTCTACTATGGAAAACAAACTCATAAGCCTGCTTGATGTATAAAAATGAAATTGAAATTCACTCTACTTACACAGAATGGTATTCATAAATAAAAGGAAAAATGTAAAATCTAGCTTCAAACTTGAAACTCAGGCTATCTGGCAAAACTGAATGCAAAGCAATAAATGTTTACTATTATTCAAGTTAGGGGGTATCAGATGTCTACAGACAAAAACTGCCTCTGCTAAAGATGTGCTTACATCAAAAAAGAGAATGATCCCCAGAAGGAAGAGTCAGAAGACAGTAAAAGGCAAATTAAACCTGTAAAGGAAGCACAAAGGAAATATATGAAGAAAATCAATATGATAAGAGATAAGTAGAAAACAAAAATGTAACAGAATGACAAAAATGACGAAAACAAAAATAACTTCTTTAAAGAGAGTAAAAAATTGATTTAAAAAAATTTTAAATACTACTTAAGAGAAAAAAGAAAGAAAAAAATATTCCAAATCAGGAAGGTAGAGGAGGATATCACATTTAAAAAAAGAAAGTATTACAATCAAACTTTGACAATAAATTTCATAATGTAGTTGAAATGAAAAAGTTCTTAGAAAAGTCATAATTTACTAATATTGATATAAGAACAAAGAGAAAATAGTCTTTTATATATAAAGGAAATTGTGTACTTTAAAAAAAATTAACTCCTCACAACTGAATATTTCCCATAGGAATTCACAGGGCAAACATGGGAAACCTTTAAGGGTAGAATAATACCAAGCCTATAGAAATCTTCCAGAGAACTGAAAAAGAGGGAGCATTTACCATTTTATTTTATGAAAATAGAACTAACTTGGTTTTAAAACACAATGAAGGCATTGTAAGAAAGGAAAAGTACTGTGAATCCTACTTATAAACATAAATGAAAATTTTATATAATAATAATCACAACATCATGTAGTAACATATAAAAATAATATTGTCATTTTAAGATTATTTCAAGATTACAAAGGTGTCTTAACAGCAACAAAAAACAATCAATGTAATAGAATTAATTAACAACAAGGAAAAAATATTATCTCAAGAGCTGCCTAAGTATCATTTGATAAAATTCAACCTGTGTTGTAAACAAAAATTAAAAATTACTAGCAAACCCAAGATATAAAGATTTACCTTAATCCCCTCACAGAAAAACCTTATGATATTTAGCAAGTAATATGTTCAGTCTTCTTCCTTCTAATTGACATTGTAAGACAAGGAAAATAAAGCAAATGTAAAAGGATCATAAAGTAAGAAATAAAGCTATAATTATGTTTAGATGACACAGAATTTAAAAACACAATAATGAAGAGTAGAATAGCAAAATAAATTTCATAATATTCAACACAATGGAATATTATGCAGCCATAAAAATGAATGAACTAAGGCTTTTCTTAAAAACATTGCTGACTTTTACTAATTTATTTTTGGACAAATAAGCCAGATACATAAGAATGCCTGTATGATCTCATCTATAAAATTTCAAAAAGTAGTAGGACTAGCCTAGAGAGTGGTTATATTTGAGGAGAAAGAACTTAATAATTGAGAAGGGACATGATGGATGCTTATGTGTTTCTATTAATATTTTTTTTCCTGGAAAATAGTGTTCACACAAATGTGTTCATTTGTAATTATTTTTTAGGCTATCATCTTATTATTTTTTTACTTTTCCATATTATGATCAACTTTAATTTTTTTTAAGTTTACAATCCAACAAGGTACAGAAAAACAATTAAATGCTACTTTTGTTTCAGAAAGAATCAAAAATTAATACTTGTCTACTTATATTACCTATCTACATACACATGCACACACACACTTGCTTATATTTGAGAAAAGAACAATGAAAAAATAAACAAGAAATGAAGCACAGCTTAATGTTATTTTTAAAAGGAGAAAATAATTCAAAGAGAAATTCTCACATTACACATCTTATATACTTTTGGTTCTGAACCAAAGAAATGTTTACATATTCAAAAATAGCCTTTAAAAGTAATCCTTAAAATGTTTCAACTGATACAGACGTTCCCCTCCTGTTAGTATTTAGAAAGTTGTGAGAGTCTATTGTTCTTATATTCCCAACCAAAACAAGCTGGTTATGCAATAAAACTATAGTGCTTGAAAAAAAAATCATAAAGTTGAGAATGCAAATGCACTAAATTCCATAAAAAGAAACACATTATAGGATAAAGGAAATATATAACTCATGGAGAAATGTGGACAGGAAAAATCCATCATGGTTGAGATTTACAAGAATGTACAAAAACTTTTAGCACACTTGCTGTGGCCACGTAGCTTTGCATGATAGTTTGACATTTTGAACTACCTTAGCCATAGAGCAAGTCTTTCCCTCTTCCCCCCATCAACTATTTCCCACAGATCTTCACTGAATTCTCAGGGTAGCAAGTGAAAGCCTGCATGCAGGGCAAGAGCTGAATGAGATCCCAGTGAGGTGCATGGCCCCTCCCCCAAGTGTTGGGAAAATAACCTCAAAAGCAGAGGCAGGAAGGGAACTGAGAAACTGAATGATCAAGGCAAACCAGGCTTTCAAGAATTGAAAGGCTGAGGGCAGAGCAGAATGCTGAGAGAAACTACAATTGGGTATTTTTATGCTCTTTCTGAGTAATTGATAGATTAACTATACAAAAATTCATAGAACACAAGATTTGAAACATGCTGTCATGCACCTTGACTTGATTGGCATTTATGGAACACCTCACCTCAAAACTGTAATATACCCATAATTCTCAGTTGCATATGGAGCAGTCACCAAGATAGACCAATATTCTAGGTTATAAAAAAAATTTCAATCAATATAAAAGAGTGGAATCCATGCAGAATATATTCACTGATCAAAAGGATATTAAATTAGAAATAAACAGCAATAAGATATCCAGAAAGTCACCAAGTATGTTGCAATTTAGTAATACCACTTTAAACAACCCATGAATAAAACAAGGAATCAGAAAGAAAATTGAAAGGTGTTTCACACTGAGTGATAATGAAAATACAACATCATCTAAATATGTGGGTGGTAGCTAAAACGATGCTTAGAGAGTTAAATGGCTTTAAAAGATTATGTTAGATAAGAAGGAAGGACTGAAACTATTTTATGTTCTACTTTAAGAAGTTAGAAAAAACAAATTACATCAAAAATAAGTAGAAGGAGAAACAATAAATATTGGTAGTATATAAAATAGTAAATGACAAATAAAAAATTGATAACTCAGTACTTGAAAAATAGTAAAATTACTCAAAATCTATCAAAATTGGTTACTCTACACAGTGTCTACTGCTAGGAGACAAAATAACACAAAATTTAGCAGTTCAAAGCAAGAAACTTTTATTATCTCACAATTTTTGTGTTTTAGGAATCTGAGCACAGTTTAGCTGGGTCCTCTGGCTCACATCTGCCATCCAGCAGTGGCTGGAGGTTTAATGCTCCTGGGCCAGGCTGTGATTGAGGCTCATTCATGTGGTATGGGCAAGATTCAGTTCTTAGCAGATAGCTGGGCTGAGGACCTAAGTTCTTTATTAGCTACTGGGCTTCAGTTCCTTACTACACGGGCCTTTCCAAAGAGGAGCTCATAATACTGCAGCTTGCTTCATCAAAGCAAGTGAGAGGAGTCTGAGACAGTAGGGAAAGAAAGGGAAAGGGGGTATTATTGATTTTAAACACTTTTGCATGGACTTGTTAATCATTCTGATATCATCTTTGTGGTGCTCCTGTTGAATTATCTGACTTTTTTTCTTAAGTTGTTAGTGCTCTTTATATATACTGGATACAAGGCTATTGTCAGCTACATTTATTAAGAATGTCCTGATCAGATGTAATAAATACATACCAGGGAGGTAAAAAGATGGTGGTGTGAGAAGTGAGGCAGAAATCGCCTCCCAAAACCACATACAATCCAAAAATACAACTATTCCTAAAAGAGTGACCAGAAATAAGAGTGCACCAGCCAGTCTACATCTGGGAGAAGACAACATCTCATGGAAAATGGTGAAGTAATAAAGCTGTGATCCGGCAGAACCCGAGCACTCCCCCACCCCAGCTCACTGGCAGGAGGAAGAGAATCAGAGTGGGGAGGAAGTGGAAGCACAGGACTGCTAAATACCCAGCCCTAGAAATCTATCCAGGAGCAAAGAGCCACATTCCATGGTGTGCTGGAGATTAGAGGCACTGAAAACCAAAGCCAAAGACTAAGACTCCAAACAGGTTCCCACAACCGGCTGCCCTGGGACAAAGAAAAGCAGGCACTTTGAAAGACTTCTC
The DNA here is from genome assembly GCF_040802235.1 of Manis javanica. Lineage (NCBI taxonomy): Eukaryota > Metazoa > Chordata > Mammalia > Pholidota > Manidae > Manis > Manis javanica. The sequence continues at coordinate 71,174,046 of NC_133162.1, forward strand.
AACAGTGATAGGACTGCTAAGGGGGCAAAGATTTAGGAGAAGAAACAGGTGGAAAAAATCATCCCAGTACACTCAGCCCAGCAGGTTGGGAACTTCCAGGAGCTTCAGACGCTTCATCACCCTAGCTGGCAACACAGCCCTGAGGCACCTCACCAAAATATGCAGCCTGCCACTTCTTCCTCCATGCTGGCATGTGCACACAAACCCACTGCCCCTGCCATTGCTCCAGAACAGCTGGAGGGTAGCCCCCCCTACAGCAACTACAAAGGTTTAATGCAGAGGCTGCTCCCTGCATGAGGCTCACTGGTCCTGACAGCAGAGGCAGGCACTGCAGTCAGAAAGCAGGAAAGGGCTTTGTCTACCCAGCAGGCACCAGCACCACTCACCTGCAACACCTGCCATTGCTCCAGACGTGCTGGAGGGCAGACCTGCCTACAGCAGCTTAGGGCCTTAATGTAGAGGCTGCTCCCTGCACGTGGCTCACTGGCCCTGACAGCAGAGGCAGGCACTGTGGCCAGGAAGCAGGAAAAGGCTCACTTTTTAGGGTAGGCAATAGGCACTGCTTGCCTGAGACCACTGCCATCACTCCAGGTACTGGGCAGCTCTGAAAAGCAGAGCTTCTGGGCACTAGAGGATGCTGCCTATACAAACCTAATATTTCTCACTATCCAATATAATTATGAAAAGGCAGAAGAACCTTGTTCAATCCAAAAACCCCTCAAACATCAGAAACAAGGCTCAGTGAGACTCACCAATCTTCCTGAAAAATAATTCAAAATAAAAGTCATAAGCATGCTAATGGAGCTACAGAAAAATATTCAAAAGCAAAGGGATGAATTCAGAAGGGAGATAGACACCTTAAAAAATACAGTAGCTGCTCCAAGAAGGGACTAGCAGTTGCCAAAGGGGTGGGATGGGGGAGGGTGGAGGTGGAGGAGGGTGGGTGGGCAGGGAGGGAGGAGGAAATTGAGGGGTATTATGATTAGAACACATGGTGTGGTGGGTATCATGGGGAAGACAGTGTAGCATAGAGAAGACAAGTAGTGACTGTGGCATCTTACTACACTGATGGACAGTGATTACAGTGGGGTTGGGGAGTACTCGATAATATGGATGAATGTAGTAACCACATTGTTTTTCATGTGAAACCTTCATAAGAGTGTATATCAACAATACACCAATAAAAAATTGTAATAAAAAAAGAAGCAAACCATTGTCACAAAGATACATAATATCTAAGTAGATATAAACTATTATTGACTGTTGAAAAAAAGTGTTTTTGAAACTTACATTCATCTTAAATATGTTTAATTCTCACCACACCTTCCCTTCCCCCAAAATGAAAAGTGCTTGTAGAGATATTTAGTTGATGGAATCCAGCCTTCTAATCCTTTGTTTACAAAGACTAAGAAAAAAAAATACAGTAGCTGAAATGAAACATACAATGGAGGGATTTAAAAGCAGATTATGAGGTAGTGGTGAAGATAAATGGTATGGCAATTAGAGAACAGGAATACAAAGAAGCTGAGGCACAGAGAGAAAAAAGGATCTCTAGGAATGAAAGAATATTAAGAGAAATGTGTGACCAATCCAAACAAAAGAATATTTACATTATAAGCGTGCCAGAAGAAGAAGAGAGAGAAAAAGGGGTAAAAAGTGTCTTTGAAGAAATAGTTGTTGAAAACTTCCCCAATCTGGGAAAGGAAATAGTCTCTCAGGCCGTGGAAGTGCACAGATCTCCCAACACAAAGGACCCAAAGAAGACAAAACCAAGACATATAATAATTAAAATGGCAAATATCAAGGACAAGGACAAAGTATTAAGAGCAGCCGGAGAGAGAAAAAAGACCACCTACAAAGGAAAACCCATCAAGCTATCATCAGACTTCTCAGCAGAAACCTTACAGGCAAGAAGGGAATGGCATGATATATTCAATGCAATGAAACAGAAGGGCCTCAAACCAAGAATACTCTACCCAGTAACATTATCATTTAACTTTGAAAGAGGGATTAAACAATTCTCAGATAAGCAAAAGTTGAGGGAATTTACCTTGCACAAACTGTATCTACAGTGTATTTTAAAAGGACTGCTCTAGATGAATGTGCTCCTAAGGCAAAATAGCTGTCACCAGAGAAAATAAAACTACAGTTAAGGAAGCAGATCAATTAATTACTAACCAAATGCAAAATTAAATCAGCTATATACAGCACAGATTATGACATCTAACATATAAAGAGTGGAGAAGGAAGAGAAAGAAGGGAGAAAAAAAAGAATATTTAGATTGTGTTTATAATAGCATAATAAGTGAGTTATGTAAGACTGTTAGATAGTAAAGAATTTGCCCTTGACCCTTTGGTAACCACAAATACAAAACCTGCAATGGCAATAAGTACATATCTATCAGTAATCACCCTAAATGTAAATGGATTGAATGCACCAATTAAAAAACATAGAGTGGATTTACAGAACGGATTAAAAAGCAAAACCCATCTATATTTTGCCTAAAAGAAACTCACTTCACACCCAAAGATATACACAGACTTTCTCCCTACTGTTTGCATGAAATATCTCTTTCCATCCCTTCACTTTTAGTCTGTGTAGGGACAGAAAAAGATATTTCATGCAAACAATAGGGAGAAGAAAGCAGGAATTGCAATACTTGTATCAGATAAAATAGACTTCAAAACAAAGAAAGTAACAAGAGACAAAGAAGGACATTACATAACGATAAAGGGGTCAGTCCAACAAGAGGATATAACCATTATAAATATCTATGCACCCAACATAGGAGCACCCAAATATGTATAACAAATTCTAACAGAATCAAAGGGGGAAATAGAATGAAATGCATTCATTTTAGGAGACTTCAACACACCACTCACTCCAAAGGACAGATCCACCAGAGAGAAAATAAGTAAGGACACAGAGGCACTAAACAATGTATGAGAACAGATGAACCTAACAGACATCTACAGAACTCAACACCCAAAAGCAGCAGGATAGACACTCTTCTCAAGTGCACATGGAACACTTAACAGAATAGATCACATACTAGGCCAAAAAAGAGCCTCAGCAAATTCAAAAAGATTGAAATTTTACCAACCAACTTCTCAGATCACAAAGGTATGGAACTAGAAATAAATCGTACAAAGAAAATAAAAAGGCTCACAAACACATGGAGGCTTAACAACATGCTCCTAAATAACCAATGGATCAATGACCAAATGAAAATAGAGATGAAGCAATATATGGAGACAAATGAAAACAACAGCTCAATGCCCCAAATTCTGGTGGACACAGTGAAGGCAGTTCTAAGAGGAAATACAGTCCATACTTATGGATAGGAAGACTTAATATTGTCAAAATGGCCATCCTGCCTAAAGCAATCTATGGATTCAATGCAATCCCTTTCAAAATACCAACAGCTTCCTTCAACTAACTGGAACAAACAGTTCTAAAATTCATATGGAACCACAAAATACCCCAAATAGCCAAAGGAATCTTGAGAAGGAAGAATAAAGCTGGGGGGATTATGCTCCCCAACTTCAAGGTCTACTAAAAATCTACAGTAATCAAGACAATTTGGTCCTGGCACAAGAACAGACCCATAGATCAATGTAATAAAATAGAGAGTCCAGATATAAACTCACACATATATGGCCAATTAATATATGATAAAAGAACCGTGGACATACAATGGGGGAAATGACAGCAGCCTCATCAACAACTGGTGTTGGCAAAACTGGACAGCTACATATAAGAGAATGAAACTGGATCACTGTCTGACTCCATACACAAAAGTAAACTCGAAATGGATCAAAGACCTGAATGTAAGTCTTGAAACTATAAAACTCTTAGAAGAAAACATAGGCAAAACTCTCTTGAATATAAACATGAGCAACTTTTTCATGAACATATCTCCTTGGGCAAGGGAAACAAAAGCAAAATGAACAAGTGGGACTATATCAAACTAAAAAGCTTCTGTACTCAAGGGACACCATCAGCCAAACAAAAAGGCATCATATAGTATGGGAGAATATATTTGTAAACAACATATCCAACAAGGGATTATCATCCAAAATATATGAAGAACCTCCACAGCTCAACACTAAAAAAGCAAATAACCCTATTAAAAAATGGGCGGAGGATATGAACAGACAGTTCTCCAAAGAAGAAATTTAGATGGCCAACAGGCACATCAAAAGATTCTCCAAGTCACTGTCAGAGAAATGTAAATGAAAACCACAATGAGATATCACCTCACACCAGTTAGGATGGCCAACATCGAAAATACAAAGAACAACAAATACTGGTGAGGATGCAGAGAAAGGGGAACCCTCCTACACTGCTGGTGGGAATGTAAATTAGTTCAACCATTGTGGAAAGTAATATGGAGGTTCTTCAAGAAACTCAAAATAGAAATACCATTTGACCCAGGAATTCCACTCCCAGGAATTTACTTGAAGAAAACATATTCAAAAAGACATATGCACCCCTATGTTTATTGCAGCACTACTTACAATAGCCAAGAAATGGAAGCAAACTAAGTGTCCATCAGTAGATGAATAGATAAAGATGTGGTACATATACACAATGGAATATTATTCAGCCATTAGAAGAAAACAAATCCTACCATTTGCAACTACATGGGTGGAGCTAGACAGTATTATGCTCAGTGAAATAAGCCAGGCGGAGAAAGACAAGTACCAAATGATTTTACTCATCTGTGGAGTGTAATAACAAAGCAAAAATGAAGGAACAAAACAGCAGCAGACTCACAGAACCCAAGAATGGACTAGCAGTTACCATAGGGAAAGGGGTTAAGGAGGGTGTGTGGGAATGGAGGGATTAGGGGATTAAGGGGTATTATGGTTAGTGCACATAATATGGGTGGGGGGCACAGGGAAGGAAGTGTAGCAGAGAGAAGACAAGTAGTGACTCTATAGCATCGTACTATGCTGATGGACAGTGACTGTAATGGGGTAGTGGTGGGGACTTGATAATAGGGGGGAATGTAGTCACCACAATGTTGCTCATGTGAAACCTGGGCATAAGATTGAATGATACCTTAATAAAAAATTAAAAATAAAAATAAATAAATAAACAAAAAGGAGTCTTGATCAGCAGAATGTTGATGAAGTATAATTTATCCATGTGTTTTCTTTTATAGATTTTTCAACCCATGCCCTAAGTAATTTTTTTCTACATCCAGGTCACAAATGTATTTGCTTGTTTTCTACTAAATGCTTTTTATTAGATTTTACATGTAGATCATGGATGCATTTTGAATTAAGTTTTATGACGTGGGAGTTAACATTCATTTATTTTACCTTTATGGATAGGCAATTGTTCTCATACCACTTGTTAAAATAATTTTCTTCTCGCATTGAATTCCATGACAATACTGCATGTTCTTACACATAGAATTAAAACAAAAAGAAAAAGCCAAGCTCATTGAACAGAGAAAAGTGATTGCCAGGAGCTTGGGGTGAGGGAAATAGGAGAGGTTAGTAAGAGTGTGCAACTTTTGATTACAAGATGAATGAGGTCTGAGGATCTATATTGATAACACTAGCTTAAACAATAATATAACTGAAATGTACCAAGAGAGGAGAATTTAAATGTTCTAAAAAAATAAAGGTAAATATGTGAGGTGACAGATAAACTCAATTAAAGAATCCTTTCAGTGTTTACTAAATCATCACCTTGTACACTATAAATATCTTAAAATTTTGTCAATTATACCTCATCAAAAAAATTTAATAGAATTATTAAAATATCACCTCTAAAAACATTCATAGTGTGGGTCTATTTCTGAAGTGTTTTCTTTACATTGATCTGTTTACCTTGATGTAAAAAACTATACTGTCTTAATTAATGTAACTTTAAATTAAGTCTTGAAATCATAAAGTTAAATTCCCTTATATTTGTTATTTTTCAAAACTGTTAATGGCTGTAGAATCAGCTTGTAAATTTCTACAAAATACCAACTGAGAATATGCTTACAATTACCTTAAACCTACAGATCAATTTGGGATAACTGACATCATGAAATATGGAGATTTCATAAATATACCATGTCTTGTCATTCATTTAAGCCTTCTTTAATTTCTTTCAGCTATATATTAAATTTTTTAATGCATGCCTTTCATTATATTTATTCCTAAGCATTTTACGTTGTTTTTAGCCTATTTTACAATGAGTTATCTTTTATCTCTATTCCATATTCCATTTTCTAATTATTTGCTGCTATTATATAGAAATAAAATTTTTTTTTGTATTGATTGCTCAGGTATCCTGCAATCTTACTAAATTTGCTTCGTGCTCAAGTTGGGTATTTCATAGATTTCTCAGGATATTTTGGTAAAAATCATGTCTGTGAACACAAGAGAGTTTTAGTTTTTCATGTAACCTTTTCAGATTGAGGTATTAGCCTTCTATTTCCAATTTTATGTGAGATCTCAACACAAGGGGATTTTAAATTTTATCAAATTATTTTTAAACATCAATAATGACAGTCATATGATTTTCCACCATTGTTCTGAAAATCTAATGCATTATAGTGATTTTCAAATGTAAACTGACATTTCATTCCTGGAATGAACCCTAACTTCATTATGATCAATTACAATTTTTCATATAAAAAATTTGGATTCAATTTGCATTGATTAAGAATGTGTTTCTGTATTCATGAGGGGATTGACCTATAACTTTTTTGTAATATCTTTGTCAGATTTTAATATGAATGTTATGTTGGCTTTGCAAAGTAAGGTGAAAAATGTTCCCTCCCCTCTATTTTCTAAAAGAGTTTGTGTAAGATTGGTATTACTGCCTCCTAAAGTGTTTGATAGAATTCACAAGTGAATGTAAATCATAGTTGCATGTAACCAAAATTCTTTTTTTAACCTAAGTGCTGTTACTAAATAGACTATTGTTCAGAATTTCTACTTCCTATTTAGTCAGTTTTAACATGTGTTTCAAGGAATTAATCCGTTTAAATAGCAAAACTTAATGGTATAAAATTATTTGTAATAGTTCCTTATTTGTTTAATAACTATAGAATCCATAGCAATGCCCTCTTTTACATTCTTGATATAAATTATTTGTTTTTTCTCTCTTCTTGATCAGTCTTGTTAGGGGATTGTATATATTTTTAATTGTTTTAAAGATAATTTTTGTATTTGTTAATTTTTTGTGCTGTTGTTCTCTTTTCTTTCATTGGTTTCTGCTCTTATATTTTACATGTTCTTATTTTTACTTGTTTTGTGTTCAACTTGATAAAAATCATGTCTGTGAACACAAGAGAGTTTTAGTTTTTCATGTAACCTTTACAGATTGAGGTATTAGCGTTCTATTTCCAATTTTATGTGAGTTCTCAACACAAGGGGATTTTAAATTTCATCAAATTATTTTTAAACATCAATAATGACAGTCATATAATTTTTCTTCAAGGTAAAATATATTTTTAAGGTAAAATATAAGGTCTTTCCAAGCATATATTTTCTGTTATGATCATCAATAGCCATAAATTCTCTCTAAGCACCGTTTGAGTTTATTACACAAATTTTGATATGATGCATTTTATTAACATGTACTTTGATATATTTTCTAATCTCTTTTGATTTCCTCTTTGAACTATGGGTAATTGAATATTTTATATCTAATTTATTTTTCATAATTTAATTTTGCTTTGGCCAGATCTTTCAGATTTTAATATTTTTAAATGTATGGAGATTTATATTATCACTCAGCATGTATTATATTTTGTGAACCTTTTGTGTACATACCAAGAAGTGTTTAATTTGAAGCTGTTTATCTAGATGTCATAGCCTGAAAATATCATTGAGATCTTCTGTATCCTTAGTTCTTTTGTGTCCTGTTATTCTGTGGAGCATTGAAATATAAGTGACAAAATTTCCAGCCACAATTGTGGATTTGTCATTTCGTTTTTTATCCTGTTTTGATTCATTTATTTTGCAACTCTCATTTGCATATATTTTTCTCATTGCTATGTATTTCTAATGAGTGGACACTTTTATCATTATGATATATTCCCTTTTCTCTCTACTAAGTCTCCATGACTTGAAGACTCTGGTCTACTATTAATACTGCCACTGAAGTTGTCTTCTGGCTATTGTTTTCATTGTATCATTTTTATACATTTTCACTCAACCAATCTATTTGAAGTTCATCTCTTATAGACAGTATACAGCTAAGTTACGTTATCATTTTTAAATATTCTAACCTGACAGGCTATGACTTTTAACTGGAGAGTTTCATCCTTTTCGTTTAATGTATTATTGACATGCTGAATTTAGGTGTATTATTTTTTTGTTGTTGAATTTATCTACCTGTTGTTTGATCTTCTGTTCCTCTTTTCCTCTTTTTGTTGTTCAAAAAAAAATTTTTTTTTGAGAGGGCATCTCTCATATTTATTGATCAAATGGTTGTTAACAACAATAAAATTCTGTATAGGGGGGTCAATGCTCAATGCACAATCATTAATCCATCTCAAGCCTAATTCTCGTCAGTCTCCAATCTTCTGAAGCATAACGAACAAGTTCTTACATGGTGAATGAATTCTTACATAGTGAATAAGTTCTTACATGGTGAACAGTACAAGGGCATTCATCACAGAAACTTTCGGTTTTGATCACGCATTATGAACTATAAACATTCAGGTCAAATATGAATATTCGTTGGATTTTTATACTTGATTTATAAGTGGATCCCACATTTCTCCCTTTATTATTATCATTATTTTTATTTTTAATAAAATGCTGAAGTGGTAGGTAGATGCAAGATAAAGGTAGAAAACATAGTTTAATGCTGTAAGAGGGCAAATGTAGATGATCAGGTGTGTGCCTATGGACTAAGTATTAATCCAGGCTAGACAAGGGCAGCAAAACATCCAAGGATGCAGAAGATTTCTCTCAAAATAGGGGGGGTGAGGTTCTGAGCCTCACCTCTGTTGATCCCCAATTTCTCACCTGATGGCCCCCCTGCGACTGTGCCTGTCTTAGGTTGTTCCTCCCTTGAGGAATCTTACCCGTCTCTGGCTAACCAGTCATCTTCCGGGGCCATACAGGGAAATGTAAAGTTGGTAAGTGAGAGAGAAGCCATATTGTTTGAAAAGATTAGCTTTTTACTTCTTTGCAGATTTATGCCCTGTAGCTTCTATACCCAGCACTTGTCTCGAGGTATCTTTACCACCTGGAGGAATGATGATACTCAGTAAATTCGATATGAGGCACGAATTCTATTTAAGGGTTGTAATTAGGAAGGAAGAAGAAAAGCTATAGAGGTAGCATATGGAAGGAAACATGGGAGGATTGATTATTTCTTTGACATATCTTCTTGTAGAGTACCTTAAGCATGTATAGGTTTTAAACTACTAACTAACTTGCGCACACATATTAACATAATAGGAATATGGTGACATAAACAAAGCAAATCTATAATTACCATCCATCTCCAGTGAAGCCAAGAAAACCAATTAGGCACCCTAGGCATTTGTGAAAATTTGTCTATGATATGATGGATATTGTCCAACTGTACTTGAACAGTCTGAGAGAAATCAGACAAATTAAAGCAACCCATTTCTGGGATCTGTTCATATCCCATATGTTCTTTTAACCATAGATAGTCTATAGTCAAAAGATTTTGGAGTGCTACAACTTGCACCACTCCCAACTCCTGGTTGAGTTCCAACAGTACAGATCTGGTCAAATTTGTTGTCTCACTGTATGCACATGCCAGCCTAGACATCTCCCTCCTCATTCCAATGGCAAGTCCAGGAAATGGTGGGGTGGATGCAGCCACAACCGCAGCATCGTCCGGATCCCTGTGGAGGCTTTTTGATGATCATCCCCCGGCACAAGTCCTCCAGAGAGTGCTGATGCCGGAAGCTTCTCCTCAAATCGTATCTTAGTTCATTTTCTGGGTAGCCAAGCTAGGCCTTGATCTTCTGTTAGTCCATTTTTGGGTTCTGTAATTCCACTGCTGTTTTGTTCCTTCAGTTTTTCCTTTGTTCCTATACTCCTCAGATGAGTGAAATCATTTGGTATTTCTCTTTCTCTGCTTGGCTTATTTCACTGAGCATAATACTCTCCAGCTCCATCCATGTTGCTGCAAATGGTTGGATTTTTCCACTTCTTATGGCTGAGTAGTATTCCATTGTGTATATGTACCACATCTTCTTTATCCATTCATCTACCGATGGACATTTAGGTTGCTTCCAATTCTTGGCTATTGTAAATAGTGCTGCAATAAACATAGGGGTGCACCTGTCTTTCTCAAACTTGATTGCTGTGTTCTTAGGGTAAATTCCTAGGAGTGGAATTCCTGGGTCAAATGGTAGGTCTGTTTTGAGCATTTTGATGAACCTCCATACTGCTTTCCACAATGGTTGAACCAATTTACATTCCCACCATCAGTGTAGGAGGGTTCCCCTTTCTCCACAGCCTCACCAACATTTGTTGTTGTTTGTCTTTTGGATGGCAGCTATCCTTACTGGTGTGAGGTGATACCTCATTGTAGTTTTAATTTGCATTTGTCTGATAATTAGCGATGTGGAGCATCTTTTCATGTGTCTGTTGGCCATCTGTATTTCTTTTTTAGAGAACTGTCTGTTCAGTTCCTCTGCCCATTTTTTAATTGGGTTATTTGTTTTTTGTTTGTTGAGGCGTGTGAGCTCTTTATATATTCTGGACATCAAGCCTTTATTGGATCTGTCATTTTCAAATATATTCTCCCACACTGTAGGGTTCCTTTTCGTTCTATTGATGGTGTCTTTCACTGTACAGAAGCTTTTTCAGCTTAATGTAGTCGCACTTGTTCATTTTTGCTGTTGTTTTCCTTGCCCGAGGAGATATGTTCAAGAAGAGGTCACTCATGTTTATGTCTAAGAGGTTTTTGCCTATGTTTTTTTCTAAGAGTTTAATGATTTCATGACTTACATTCAGGTCTTTGATCCATTTTGAGTTTACCTTTGTATATGGGGATAGACAATGGTCCAGTTTCATTCTCCTACATGTAGCTGTTCAGTTTTGCCAGCACCATCTGTTGAAGAGACTGTCATTTTGCCATTGTATGTCCATGGCTCCTTTATCAAATATTAATTGACCATATATGTTTGGGTTAATTTCTGGAGTCTCTAATCTGTTCCACTGGTCTGTGGCTCTGTTCTTGTGCCCATACCAGATTGTCTTGATTACTATGGCTTTGTAGAAGAGCTTGAAGTTGGGGAGTGAGATCCCCCCTACTTTATTCTTCTTTTTCAGGATTGCTTTGGCTATTCGGGGTCTTTGGTGTTTCCATATGAATTTTTGAATTATTTGTTTCAATTCATTGAAGAATGTTGCTGGTAATTTGAGAGGGATTGCATCAAATCTGTATATTGCTTTGGGCAGGATGGCCATTTTGACGATATTAATTCTTCCTAGCCATGAGCATGGGATGAGTTTCCATTTATTAGTGTCCCCTTTAATTTCTCTTAAGAGTGACTTGTAGTTTTCAGAGTATAAGTCTTTCACTTCTTTGGTTAGGTTTATTCCTAGGTATTTTATTCTTTCTGATACAATGGTGAATGGAATTGTTTTCCTGATTTCTCTTTCTATTGGTTCATTGTTAGTATACAGGAAAGCTACAGATTTCTGTGTCTTAATTTTGTATCCTGCAACTTTGCTGTAATCCGATATCAGTTCTAGTAGTTTTGGAGTGGAGTCTTTAGGGTTCTTTATGTACAGTATCATATCATCTACAAATAGTGACGGTTTAACTTCTTCTTTACCAATCTGGATTCCTTGTATTTCTTTGTTTTGTCTGATTGCCATGGCTAGGACCTCCAGTACTATGTTAAATAACAGTGGGGAGAGTGGGCATCCCTGTCTTGTTCCCAATCTCAGAGGAAATGCTTTCAGCTTCTCGCTGTTCAGTATAATGCTGGCTGTGGGTTCATCATATATGGCCTTTATTATGTTGAGGCCTCTATTCCCATTTTGCTGAGAGTTTTTATCATGAATGGATGTTGAATTTTGTCAAATGCTTTTTCAGCATCTATGGAGATGATCATGTGGTTTTTGTCTTTCTTTTTGTTGATGTGGTGGATGACGTTGATGGATTTTCGAATGTTGTACCATCCTTGCATCCCTGGGATGAATCCCACTTGGTCATGGTGTATGATCCTTTTGATATACTGTTGAATTCTGTTTGCTAATATTTTATTGAGTATTTTTGCATCTACATTCATCAGGGATATTGGTCTGTAATTTTCTTTTTTGGTGAGGTCTTTGCCTGGTTTTGGTATTAGGGTAATTTTGGCTTAATAGAATGAGTTTGGGAGTATTCCCTCTTCTTCTATTTTTTGGAACACTTTAAGGAGAATGGGTATTATGTCTTCTGTGTGTGTCTGATAAAATTCCGAGGTAAATCTGTCTGGCCCCAGGGTTTTTTTCTTGGGTAGTTTTTTGATTACCGTTTCAATTTCTTTGCTCGTAATTGATTTGTTTAACTTTTGTGTTTCTTCCTTGGTCAATCTTGGGAGGTTGTATTTTTCTAGGAAGTTGTCCATTTCTTCTAGGTTTTCCAGCTTGTTGGCATATAGGTTTTCATAGTAGTCTTTAATAATTCTTTGTATTTCTGTGGAGTCTGTCGTGATTTTTCCATTTTCATTTCTGATTCTGTTGATTTGTGTTGATTCTCTTTTTCTCTTAATAAGTTTGGCTAGAGGCTTATCTATTTTGTTTATTTTCTCAAAGAACCAGCTCTTGGTTTCGTTGATTTTTGCTATTGTTTTATTCTTCTCAATTTTGTTTATTTCTTCTCTGATCTTTATTATGTCCCTCCTTCTGCTGACTTTAGGCCTCATTTGTTCTTCTTTTTCCAGTTGCGATAATTGTGATGTTAGACTATTCATTTGGGATTGTTCTTCCTTCTTCAAGTGTGCCTGGATTGCTATATACTTTCCTCTTAAGACTGCTTTTGCTGCGTCCCACAGAAGTTGGGGCTTTGTGTTGTTGTTGTCATTTGTTTCTATATATTCCTTGATCTCTATTTTGATTTGTTCATTGATCCATTGATTATTTAGTAGCATGTTGTTAAGCCTCCATGTGTTTGTGAGCCTTTTTGTTTTCTTGGTAGAATTTATTTCTACTTTTATACCTTTGTGGTCTGAAAAATTGTTTGGTAGAATTTCAATATTTTGGAATTTACTGAGGCTCTTTTTGTGAGCTAGTATGTGGTCTATTCTGGAGAATGTTCCATGTGCACTTGAGAAGAATGTATATCCTGTTGCTTTTGGATGTAGAGTTCTATAGATGTCTATTAGGTCCATCTGTTCTAGTGTGTTGTTCAGTGCCTGTGTGTCCTTACTTATTTTCTGCCCGGTGGATCTATCCTTTGGGGTGAGTGGTGTGTTGAAGTCTCCTAAAATGAATGAATTGCAGTCTATGTCCCTCTTTAGTTCTGTTAGTATTTGTTTCACATATGCTGGTGCTCCTGTATTGGGTGCATATATATTTAGAATGGTTATGTCCTCTTGTTGGACTGAGCCCTTTATCATTATGTAGCATCCTTCTTTATATCTTGTTACTTTCTTTGTTTTGAAGTCTATTTTGTCTGATATTAGTACTGCAACCCCTGCTTTCTTCTCACTGTTGTTTGCCTGAAATATGTTTTTCCATCCCTTGACTTTTAGTCTGTGCTTGTCTTTGGGTTTAAGGTGAGTTTCTTGTAAGCAGCATATAGATGGGTCTTGCTTTTTTATCCATTCTATTACTCTGTGTCTTTTGATTGGTGCATTAAGTCCATTTACATTTAGGGTGACTATTGAGAGATATGTACTTATTGCCATTGCAGGCTTTAGGTTCGTGGTTACCAAAGGTTCAAGGTTAGCTTCTTTAGTATCTTACTGCCTAACTTAGCTTGCTATTGAGCTGTTATATACACTGTCTGGAGATTCTTTTCTTCTCTCCCTTCTTATTCCTTCTCCTCCATTCTTCATATGTTGTGTGTTTTGTTCTGTGCTCTTTTTAGGGGTGCTCCCATCTAGAGCAGTCCCTGTAGGATGCCCTGTAGAGGTGGTTTCTGGGAAGCAAATTCCCTCAGCTTTTGCTTGTCTGGGAATTGTTTAATCCAGCCATCATATTTAAATGATAGTTGTGCTGGATACAGTATCCTTGGTTTAAGGCCCTTCTGTTTCATTGCATTAAATATTTCATGCCATTCTCTTCTGGCCTGTAGGGTTTCTGTTGAGAAGTCTGATGTTAGCCTGATGGGTTTTCCTTTACAGGTGACCTTTTTCTCTCTAGCTGCCTTTAAAACTCTTTCCTTGTCCTTGATCCTTGCCATTTTAATTTTTATGTGTCTTGGTGTTGTCCTCCTTGGATCCTTTCTGTTGGGGTTCTGTGTATTTCCGTGGTCTGTTCGATTATTTCCTCCCCCAGTTTGGGGAAGTTTTCAGTAATTATTTTTTCAAAGAGACTTTCTATCCCTTTTCCTCTTTCTTCTTCTTCTGGTACCCCTATAATACGAATATTATTCCTGTTGGTTTGGTCACATAGTTCTCTTAGTGTTGTTTCATTCCTGGAGATCCTTTATCTCTCTCTCTCTGTCAGCTTCTATACGTTCCTGTTCTCTGGTTTCTATTCCTTCAATGGCCTCTTGCATCTTATCCATTCTGCTTATAAATCCTTCCAGGGATTGTTTCACTTCTGTGATCTCCTTCCTGACATCTGTGATCTCCCTCCGGACTTCATCTCATTGCTCTTGCATTTTTCTCTGCATCTCATCCCATTGCTCTTGCATCTCTGTCAGCATGTTCATGATTTTTATTTTGAATTCTTTTTCAGGAGGACTGGTTAGGTCTGCATCTCTGTCAGCATGTTCATGATTTTTATTTTGAATTCTTTTTCAGGAGGACTGGTTAGGTCTGTCTCCTTCTCAGGTGTTGTCTCTGTGATCTTTGTCTGCCTGTAGTTTTGCCTTTTCATGGTGATAGAGATAGTTTGCAGAGCTGGTACCAGTGACCGCTGGAAGAGCTTCCCTTCTTGTTGGTTTGTGGCCTTCCTCTTCCCCTTTGCAAGGCGCTGGGTTCTTGCATGTGTGGATGTGGTCTGGATGTTGTCCTGTGTCCTCTGGTCTCTATTTTAGGGAGAGTTTTCTTTGTTATATTTTCATAGATCTATGTGTTTTGGGGAGGAGATATCCACTGCTCTACTCATGCTGCCATCTTGGCTCCACCTCAAAAAATTTTTAGTAATTGATTTTAGCTTCTCTGTTAGTGTTTCACCTATTACCTCTCTGTATTAAATTTATTAGTTGTCCTAGGAATTACAGTAAGAATCTTTATTAAAGCTAATATTATACCACTTACCCATGAAAATAAGAAATTTGCTACGGTATAGTTTCACTTTTGCTTTGCCTTGTACTTTCATCATCATATCTATGTAATATAATACTGTATTATATACCTCATCTTTGTGGTAAGTGACTTGGCAATGGTATTACTCACCATGTGAGCTTCTTTTTTCCTTAAACATTTTCACCCAAAAGTTTTTACATCCATTGCAATATTTGCTTGAATAAGTTTTAATATTAGGGGTTGCAAATTGGTGATTTTCAAATTTTCAAAAAGTTGTCATTTTTACCCCCTTTAGAACATTTTCTCTATAGAAATTGAAAGGTAATGAGGAAGAATTAGAAGATTATCATTTCAAAGATCAGCATCTGCTGGTCATTTGTTCCTTTTGAGAAGTCCTGTGAATGCTGGAGGCCTGAATATGAAGGCCAGTCTGATGGGAAATTCCTTCGTCCAAGCAGGATGGCTGCTCCGGCTTCCATGAAGTTCCAAGAGCCATTGCCCAGTGATCTCCCAAAGAGTGCTGCAGCTCCCCGGAAGCTGGTTCTGGAAAGCGCCTTTCCTTGTTAATTCAGGTAGACATGAGTCATTTCCCGATGGATACATGTGGACATCTGGGTTGCAGTGGATTAAGGTATATGTATCTCCACCTGATTAAATGCTTGCCAACTAACTTCTGTAAAAACAGATTTCATCCCCAAAGGCCTTCTCTTTTCTGAACTGATTACCTGCTTTTAAGCCAAGAACAAATAACCTCTGACAAGCACTCTTGGGCATGGCTGCAGCAGATTCTATTTCATTTTATCTCTGCCTTCTTTGCTTGGAATAGCCAACTCACTCTTTACAGAAATTCAGAGTGGTTATGTTTCTTCCAAAAAAAAAGAAATACAAAATTTCCAGTCAAAAGGGTCAGCTCTTTTGAGAACCATGCAACACCCTATAGCTCAGATACCTCAGAACAGAGTAATATCATCCCCAGCCATTCTTCTCAGTAGAAGGGCCTTAATGAGGCAGTGGGAAACCTGACCCTAACTTCTCACCTGCCCCTCTAGCAAGGAAATTTTTCAAGCTATAGGTAACTCCTTGTCCCTACATTCTGGTTCTCAAATGTAACTCTACTACTTTCCAGTCATATAACTGGGGACAAGTGACTTAGTGCCTCATTAGTTCATTTTTTTCTTCTCTATTAAAAATGAGGAAAATAATAACAATATTCCAAGTTAATATTCAAGGAGATTTTGTAGAGCCAGCATGGGTTGAAAGAGAATGCCCCACGGTTTTGGTCCCTTATCCTTTTTCCTCCAATGCTCATTATACCTTCAGGCTCCCAATAAGCATACAAGAGAGGAATTCCTCTCCCTGCTTTATATGTAAGGACACTGAAGCCGAGAAAGATCACTGATGATAGTGACAAGCACATAGATGCCCTCCCATCTCTCTTACCTTTTCCTGAGCCTCTCATGGAATTTTCATTGATGACACATTCCCAACTCATTCCAGACTTAGGGACTTCCCAGAAGCAGGGCTTTGAAGTGCAAAACCAAGACACTTCCAGGCAAACTAGATGGTCGAGCACCCTAAATCCCTACTCCTGGGCTTAACTATTATTTCTATTTTGTTTATTTATTTTCCTGCTGAGGGGACATCTCACTGAATACTACTGGGTATCCCAGTGAAATCTTTCTTCCGCCAGAATCTCTGGAAACCTCATACACTGCATCCAAATGCCATCCCTGTGTCTTCCCAATCCTCATCTTCTCACTTCAGGTTGTTTAACCCAAAAAGAAAGGCGGTTGCACCCCTGCAGTGTGGCAATCTCCTGTTGGATTCAAGACTGACAGGCCTTGATCTTTGATCTTTCTGAAACTTTGCCAGGAGATTTTGTATGGCCTTTATAGGTAACCATCAACCCCACTGATTTTCATCACCTAACCAACAGGCCTTGGGCCCCTGGACACCGAATTCTCTACTCTGACAGGATAGAATCTCACCTTGGTCCTGGATGTTTTACACATAGGCAGTATATCAAGCTATGAATACATAATCTTTTATGTAATTTATTTCAACTTCTAAGTAAGCCCTGAGAACCAGAAATAGAACACATATACACACAAAGGAAAAAACACACCAGCAGGCCACTAAGCATGTGAGCCTTAGTTTCTAACAACTGCGCTCATATCCCAGTCTCACCATTTTGTGTGATCTTACAAAAGGTATTTACTTTTTTGAGTTAGTTCTCCTTGCTGTAAGATAGGGTAATGATTATATGATACACTATCAGTAATGTACTTAGAACAGTGCCAGGCACACTGTAGGCATTTACCAACTGCTAGCTCCCTTTCTTCCCCTAAACTTGGCACCAGGACTTACCTTCCCCAGGTCTTTCAGGCTGCATGGGACAACGAGACCTGTGGGCCTTAATGGGCAGCCAGCTGGACGACAGAGGCCCTGCAGCTGCTGCTGTGGCCAGTTTCGGCAGAGTTAGTGTACATGCTGTCTTGCATGGGCCAGAATCTCTCCATCTTTTATTCAAGACACGCGGTAACCAACACTCCTGGGAAGTGTCCAGAGTCATTCCCAAGCCCACCTGAGTCATTACTGGCTACACAGTGCTGAATGCACATGTGGGCACTAATTGAATAAAGCTTTCTCAGAATCAATATGGCTTGACTCCAAGTTGACTATTTATAAATAAGCAAAAGGAAATGCTACTGACTGGCCTTTGCTGTTAGTCTCATAATTATGAGCATATTTGGCTGACTCAGAACCAATTTATGTGTAGAAACCAAACAATTAAAAAGGTCTCATTACTAAAACCTGGGCATCCTTTTATACAAATGAAGCACTGTGCTATACATGGAATGACTATGAGTAAACAAAGCTGAACTTAGCCGCACATGTATTTCCAGTCACAAGGAGGTCCCAAATGAGTTGAGCCTTGGGCTGCTTGGCGAGTGCCTTCTGTGGGACGGGAAGTTAAGAGCCCTTCTCTGGTCTAGAGCTGTGGCACCCATGTCAATATGGTGACAAAGCAAGGCTACTGTCATCCACCCAAACAACTATGTGGATTACCCTTCCTATACCTTGTCCTTAAATCTCCTCCGCTCCCAAATCCTGCACCTCTTCAGCCCCTTGGGCACAGCCATACTCTAAGGTTGTATCATGATTATCATAAAGTAAGAATATCGATGTCCACCTACTTAACTCCAGAAAGCTTGCCATTTCAACACTGTGAGAAGTGATTCACATGCATTATCACATTTAATTATTGCCACAAGCTGTGATCTATCATTCCTTCTACCTTATGGATTAAGCAATTCAGTTCCAAGCTCACATAGTTAATAACTAAGAGAAACAAGACTTAAGGACAGGGGTGTCTAACAACAGAATATATATATCTGCTTCTTTACTACAATCTCCAATTTAACATCTCAAAGTCTGACTAAACTTTCTCTCTTGTCTTCATAAAACTGCTTAATTTAAGCCTCACGGAGACGTCCAGTCCCATAGCCCAGAGTTATCTTTCCAGCCCATCAACCTCAGCTTAGCTTCACTTCCTGCCCTGTTAGCCTGGTTGCTGGCATCAATCATTTCAGCTGCATGTTTACCAACTCCCTCCACTCCCTGATCCCTTAATCGCTCTCAGCACAGATTCTGGTGATGTCCAGGCCTGGATTAATATAGCCGCCTGTTCTCCCCATTGCTGCTCTGGGGATGCGGGTGCTGCTGGTAAAATCCACTACACATGTGTGAATCCAACCCTCGTCAAGCTTGCTGTCTCACTCTGAAGTCCTTTATCCTGTTCAGACTGAACCCCTGTCCTGTTCTCCACAGTGATGACACTTGGTCCTGTCTTTATCTTCAGGCACCCCACCCCCTAGTCTCCCATTCTCTCAGCTGATGAGTAAGTGGTCTGTGTCACTGAGAAACTTGAGACCATTAAGCACATATTCCTTCAGCTTTCCTCTGAAATCCCATTACCTTTCCTATTTATGTCCCCACCTGTCCCCCAGATTTCAAATATCGTGGTCTTCTGCAGGATCTCACTTTGTGAAAAAGCTCCCTGGGTCCTATATTGCCATGAAGTGTCCACCACATCCTTATGTTTATCATCAATCATTCCCTTCACCCCTCAGTCATCTCCCCATGGCCCTTACAGAAAGATTAAATCCACAGTCCCCACTCCATATTCCTCATCTAGTGGAAATTCATAGCTTCTAATAGTGCTTGTCATACCCTCCTTTTGAAATTTCAGACCACTTATTCATCAGCTGAGAGAATGAGAGCAGGAGACTAGTGGGTGGGGTCCCTGAAGATAAAGACAGGAATGAGTGCCCTCACTGTGGGGAGAAGGACAGGGGCCTGACCTGCTTCCCTGACTTCTCTGAAGGTGCATTTTTCAATCTTAGGTAGGTTACTCATGGTCTTATCTTTGACCATCTTTTCTTCTCATTCTACCTGCCCCTCCTTCACTGAATTGATTTTACCTACATACATGATGCCAATACCATCTATAAGATGATAACTTCAAAACCAATTTTCTAAGCCCAGACCTCAACTGAAAACTAGAGATCTGTGCTTATTTAGCAAAAATTATATGTCAGAAAATAAACCCAACCTTCTCCTCCTGAAACAGTTTTTTTTAATAATCTGTTTTGGTTAATGGTATTAATCAAATTGCCCAAGGTCAAAACTTAAGAATGGCATTTTGCTTTTTCTTATCAATTACTCCCATACACATGCCCAACCAATATTAAATTCCATTGGTTTAATCTCATTCATTCATTCCAAAGCATTAATTTGAAATCCTCTTTGTGTGAAGTATGTAATTTCAGCTGCAGCAATGCACAAAACTCCAGGGATGTTGTGTGTTTTGTGTAATACAATGACTGTGAGGTGTTGTACTACGCATGGGGGATACAAACAATACAGTATTCACTGTCTTCATGGCTCTTAAAATCTAAGCATGGGCATAAATAAAATGACCGTCAAATAAACACTGCAGAGATGTATCAGGAAATGATGACTGAGTCAGAAATTGAAGGATGAGGGTAAGATAAAAAGTTGAGTGGAGGAGGATAAATGGGCTCATGCAGAGTATCATGCAGGCACAAGTCTCACATGGAGCATACTTGTTACTGAAAGGCCAGTGTGGTTGAAGCAGAAATTGGCAGCCAGAGAGGTGGGGGTTGTGCTAAATGGGGCTGAAGATAAGGGAAGAAGTGGTCCACACAGAGCTTTAGGCTATACAAGCAACTTAGGCCTCTGTTCTAAGAGTATCAGCAAGAGAATCAGAGATACCTAACCGACTTTAAGCATGAGAGTATCTGTGTGTGTGAGAGAGAGGAGAAAATGAGACAGATCAAATTTGAATTTTGAAAACAAAACTATCTCACTTCAGTGAGGCAGCCAGTTTGGTAAGGAGCAGAGGCAGATGTGGGGATGCTAGCTATGGAATAGCTATGTCAGGAAAGAGGGGATGGTCTCTCGAATCAGTGTGAGGGCAAGTGGATATGATAGTGAATTATTTGGGGAGAAAAACCAATAGTACATAGAGATGTGTTGAATATGGGAGATAAAGGAGAAGAAGGAATTGTATCTGATTCCTACATAGGTTCCTGGCTTTTATGATTGGATGGACAATGGTGCCATTCACTGACTCAGAAGACAGGAGAAGAGGGTGTGTGATGAAGTGAGCATGGGCCAACTGTCAAGGAGATACTGACTTCAATGGAGGACATACTGGTTTGCAGGTACTCCTAGCCTTCCAAGAGAGATGATACATTCCAAGTACAAAACTCAGAGGGGAGATGGGGCTGGATATAAATGTGTGAGCTGTCTGCATATGGATGATAACTAAAGTCTTGTTAAGATGAGAATGTCCAGGGAGAGAAATTTGAGGGATCTGAGAAAAGAACATGAGACCAAACTCTGAGAACAACATTTACTGATAGGAAAGAAGGAAATGAGTTCAGAAAATAGAAAAGTGGCAAGAGAAGTAAGAGAAGAACCAGGAGAGTGTTGTCTTACAGAAGCTAAGGACAGAAAGTGTTTCCAGAAGCAGGGAGTGACCATCAGAGTGGGAAGGCGCTAGGAGTTGAAGACAGACAGAACACGGAAGTGCCTCTGTTCCGTGGCGCTGCTTGGAGGTGGGATATGGAAACTAAAGCCACATTGAAATAGTTGAGGAGTACATGAAAGAGAAAAAAATATTTTCTTTTGAGAAAGTCAATGAGAAAAAGAGGGGAGCCAGAGTAATTGCTGGAGGGACTGTGAAATCAAGATTTGACTTGTATTTAATGGAAAGGGCTGAGCACAATTAAGAGCTAATAGAAAAAATCTAGTTAATGGGAGGAATTTATGTATAAGGTAAAGGAAGATTATAAATCTATTTTGTAATGCTCCTGGGAAAGCAGGAGAGGATGGTGTCTAATGCTCAGGAGGAAGTTTAGTCTTAGCTCACAGGGGGAAGTGTCTTTTATTATAACAAGGAAAAAGGGGGAAGCAATCGGGGGCAGATACAGGTCATTTCTTACATTTTGTAATTGGGAAGACATGGAAATTCTTGTTTGATATTTCTATTTTGTGTGGTTGAAGCAGAAATTGGCAGCCAGGGAGGTGGAGATTGTACTAAATGAGACTGAAGATCAGGGGAGAAGTGGTCCACACGGAGCTTTAGGCTATACAAGCAGCTTAGGCCTCTGTTCTCAGTTTCTTTTTTTTTTTTACAAAGCAGAAAATTAATTGAGCAAGGACTTCTGCTTCAAGAAGATGGAGGAGGCATACTTTTCACTCTTCCTCCCTTCCCTCTAACGAGATTATATATAAAATATAATACTTCACTCCAATTGGTGAAAGGATACCAGTAGACAGTGGTGTTATATGTATATAATGGGATACCTACAGAAGCCACAAAGAAAATTACTCAGCAATGCACTCAAAATGATATATAAAAATGAAAATGGAATTTGAAAAACATGTTCACATAACCTACAGGAAAGCTGAAAAATGAGAAGAAATGGAAAAAAGACAACAAAGTCCAAAAAAAAAAAAGTAAGAGACTTAAGGCCTAGCAAATTAATAATTATAATGAAGTCCAGATGTTTTCAAAGTACATTTAAAAACATGACCCAACTATATGCATTTGTTAAAAAAAACTACAAAATAAATGATTTAGGCAAGTTGAAAGCACAAGGATGAAGAAGATATCATACAAACATTAATCAAAGGAAAGCAGGACTGCCTATTTACTATCAGACACTACTTTATACAGGCAAAGTAGACTTCAGAGTAAAGAAAATTATTACCAGAGACAAAGAGGGAATTATATAATTTAGAAAGGATCAATCCATCAAGAAGACATAGAAATCCTAAATGTAAATATGTACTCATAAAACAATAGAGGTGCAACATTGTGAGGGAAAACTGATAGAACTGAAAGAACAATAGATAAACCCACAATTACAGACTTCAATATGCCCCCTCAATAATCAAACCAACTAGATAAAAAGTCAGCAAGGATATAGAAGAACTGAAGGATATCATCAATCAACAAGACCTAATCAACATTTATAGAACATCTCTCCCAACAGCAGAATATACATTATTCTCAAGTTCTTGCAAAACATATACCAATACAGATCATATCTTGGGCCACAAAATAGTCCTCAACACTTTTAAAAGAACTGATATCACACAGAGTGCGTTCTTTGACCATAATGGAGTCAAACTAGAAATCAACAACATAAATATAACAGGAAAATCTCCAAACACTTGGAAACTAAACAGTATTCTTCTAAATAGTTGAGCAAAGAGAAAGTCTCTAGGGAAATAAAAAAAATACTCACTTAATTGGAAAATCAAAATTTGTGGGACACAGCAAAAGCAGAGCTAAGAGGAAAATTTTTAGCACATATATTCGAAAGAGGAAAAGTATCAGAAAATGATACAAGCCTGTATTTCAAGACTCTAGAGGGGAAAAGTAAAATAAATCCAAAATAATCAATGGAAGGAAATTATAAAGAAAAGAGCAGAAATCAAAATTGCATACAGAAAAACAATAGAAATAATCAATGAAACAAAGATCTGATTCTTTGAGAGGATCAATAAAATAGACAAGCCTCTAGCAACACTGACAAAGAAAAACAGAAAAGACAATTTACCAGTATCAGGAATGAAACAGAAGATATCACTACAAACCCTGTAGATGTCAAAAAGATAATAAAAAGTATAATGAACAACTCTATAAATATATATTTGACAACTTAGGTGCAATGGACCCATTCTTCAAAAATCAAAAATTACTACAATTCATCTAATTTGAAACATACTCTTAACAGACTATTAATAAAACTGAATTGATTTAACCACTAGCCCCCAAAAAACACAGACTCTGACGATGTTGCTGATGAATTCTACCCAGTATTGAAGTTGAATTAGCACCCACTGTATACGATCACTCTGAAGAAGCAGTTACTGGAGGGAACACTCTCCAATTCAGTTTATGAAGCTAGAACCTGATCCAAAACAAGACAAAGACAATACAAAAAAAACTGTGGATATATGTATCTCTGATAAATATGGATGCAAACTCTTTAAAATACATTAGCAAATAGAATTCAGCAATGTATAAAAGGAATTATACATTGTGACCAAGAGAGGTTTATTTCAGGAATGTAAGGATGGCTCATTACTTGAAAATCAATCAATGCCATCCACCACATAAAAAAAGTTAAAGAGAAAAAAAACCATATAATCTTATCATTTGGTACAGACAAATCATCTGCTTAAATTCAACACCCAAAACAAAATACTGTCAGGAAAATGGGGATAGAGAGAAGCTTCTTCAACCTGATAAAGAATATCTACAAAAAACTTATCTCACATTACACTTAATGGTGAAAGAATGAACCAGCAACAAATAAAGAATGTCTGCTCTCAGCAATCTTATTTAAGATAGCCCTGGGTTTTCTACCTACTAGAATAAGACAGGAAAAGGAAATAACAGACATACAGATTGGAAAGGAAGGGATAAAACTGTCCCTATTTGAAGATGACATGATTGCCTTTATTGAAGCTTTCAGGAAATCTACCAAAAAAACAAACAACTTAGAATTAATACATGAGTTCAGTAAGGTTAAAGGATTCAAAATAAACATACAGAAATCAGTTGTTTTGTATCTAACAGCAACACATGGATACCAAAATTTAAAATATAATACCATTTATTTTAAACATGAAATACTTCAGTGTAAATATAATAAAATATGTATAGGACTTTATGCTAAAACTATAAACTGTTATTGAAAAGAATTACATAAGAGCTAAATAAGTGGAGATACATACTATGTGGAAAACTCAACATAGTAAAAAAGTCAATTCTCCCCAAATTGATATACAAATTTAATGCAATTGCTATCAAATTCACAGCAAGAATTTCATGAATATGTGTGAAATTATTCTAAAGATAATGGAAAGATAAAGAACTAGCATAACTAAAATACTTTTGAAGATGAATGCAGGGTAATCTGTCTGATTTTAAGACTATGATAGAGCTGTAGTAATCAAGATTTTGGTATTGATGGAGGGAGAAACACATAGATCAGTGGAGCAGAACAGAGAACCCAGAAATAGACTTACATAAATATGCCCAACTGATTTTTGACAAATGAACAGAAATGTCAACAGGGGAAAGGTAGTCTTAGAACCGGTGATTGAACAAATGGGCATCCCAGGCAAAAAATTGAAACTCTACCTAAGACTTACACCTTATACAAAAAGTAACTAAAAATGGATCACAAACTTAAATGTAAAATGTACAACTATAAGACAACTTAGTAAAAAAAGACGGGAGAAAAATCTCTAAAACCTAAGGCTAGAAAAGTTTTTTAACTTGACAACAAAAGCACTATTCATAAAGGAACAATTGATAAATTAGACTTCATCAAAATTGAAAATGTTTGCTGTGTGAAATGCCCTGTGAAGAGGATGAGAAAACAAACCATTGGCTAGAAGAAAATATTTGCAAACTACATGTCTAACAAATGCCTAGAATCTATAAAGAACCTCAAAACTGAACAGCAAATAATCTAATTAGAAAACAGCAACAGACACAAAAAGACATTTCACCAAAGAGGGTGTTCAGATGGAGGAAGAGATGTTCAATATCATTAGCCATTAGGGAAATGAAAATGAAAATCACAATGGGGTATCACTACAAAACTATCAGAATGACTAAATAAATAATGACAATACCAAACGCTATGGAGGATGAGGAGAAGCTGGATGACTGCTATACTGATGGCAGGAATGTAAAATGGTGCAGAAAAACAATTTGGCAGTTACTTATAAAACCAACACATAACTATGATAGCAACTTCAACCCAGCAATTGCACTCCAAGATTTTCATCCCACAGAATTGAACACTTATGCTCACATTAAAACCTGTGCAGGGACATCTATAGCAGGTTCATTATTTGTAATAGGCAAAAACTGGACACACAGTGTCCTTTAATGGATGAATGGTTAAAATAATATGAAGTATTACTCAGCAATAAAAAGGATCAAACTACTAGTATACGTAATAACTTGGAAAAATCTCCAGAGAATTACACTGAATAATAAAAGCCAATCTCCCAAAATTACGTACTGCACGATTCCATATATGTAACATTTTTGAAATGACAAAACTATGGAACTGGAGGACACACTAGTGGTTTCTAGGAGTTCAGGGGGGACAGAAGGAAGTGACTGTGGCTATGAAGGACAATATAAACAGCCTGTGATGGTGAAAATATATGGCTGTACCACTGTCAAAATCCTGGTTGTGATACTACTGTATTAGAATTTTCCAAGAGGTTACCATTGGAGAAACTCACTAAAGGGCACATCAGATCTCTCTATATTATTTCTTTTTTTTTTTTGGTATCATTAAACTACAATTGCATGAGCAACATTATGTTTACTAAACTTCCCCCATCATCAAGTCCCCCCCACATACCCCATTACAGTCACTGTCCATCAGTGTAGTAAGATATTATAGAATCACTGTCTTCTCTGTGTTGTATAGCCCTCCCTAATCCTAAGTGTGCTAATCGTAATGCCCCTTTTTTCCCCCTTACCCTACCTTACCACCCATCCTCTCCAGTCCCTTTCCCTTTGATAACTGTTAGTCCATTCTTGGGTTCTGTGACTCTGCTGCTGTTTTGTTCCTTCAGTTTTTTTCTTTGTTCTTATAATCTACAGATGAGTGAAATCATTTGATACTTGTCTTTTTCCACCTGGCTTATTTCACTGAGCATAATACGCTCTAGCTCCATCCATGTTGCTGCAAATGGTAGGATTTGTTTTCTTCTTATGGCTGAATAATATTCCATTGTGTATATGTACCACCTCTTCTTTATCCATTCATCTACTGATGGACACTTAGGTTACTTCCATCTCTTGGCTATTGTAAATAGTGCTATGATAAACATAGGGGAGCATATGTCTTTCTCAAACTGGGCTGCTGCATTCTTAGGGTAAATTCCTAGGAGAGCAATTCCTGGGTCAAATGGTATTTCTATTTTGAGTTTTTTGAGGAACCTCCATACTGCTTTCTACAATCGTTGAACTAATTTACATTCCCATCAACAGTGTAGGAGGGTTCCCTTTTCTCCACAACCTCGCCAACATTTGTTGTTGTCTTTTGGATGGTGGCCATCCTTATTGGTGTGAGGTAATATTTCATTGTGGTTTTAATTTGCATTTCTCTGATGACTAGCCATGTGGAGCATCTTTTCATGTGTCTGTTGGCCATCTGAATTTCTTCTTTGGAGAACTGTCTGTTCGGGCCCTCTGACCATTTTTGAATTGGATTATTTGCTTTTTGTTTGTTGAGGTGTGTGAGCTCTTTATATACTTTGGATGTCAGCCCTTTATCGGGTATGTCACTTATGAATATATTCTCCAATACTGTATGATGGCTTTTTGTTCTAATGTTGGTGTCCTTTGCTGTACAAAAGCTTTTCAGCTTGAAATAGTCCCACTTGTTCATTTTTGCTTTTGTTTCTCTTGCCCAGGGAGATATGTTCATGAAGAAGTTGCTCATGTTTATGTCCTAGAGAATTTTGCCTATGTTTTTTTCTAAGGGTTTCATGGTTTCATAACTTACATTCAGGTCTTTGATCCATTTTGAATTTACTTTTATGTATGGGGTTAGAGAGTGATCCAGTTTTATTCTCTTACATGTAGCTGTCCAGTTTTGCCAACACCAGTAGGTAAAGAGGCTGTCATTTCCCCATTGTAGGTCCAAGGCTCCTTTATCGTATATTAATTGACCATATATATTTGTGTTAATATCTGGACTCTCTATTCTGTTCCACTGGTCTGTGGGTCTGTTCTTGTGCCACTACCAAATTGTCTTGATTACATGGCTTTGTAGTAGAGCTTGAAGTTGGGAAGCGAGATCCCCTCTGCTTTACTTTTCCTTCTCAGGATTGCTTTGGCTATTTAGGGTCTTTGGTGGTTCCTTACAAATTTTAGAACTGCTTGTTCCAGTTTGTTGAAGAATGCTGTTGGTATTTTGATAGGGATTGCATTGAGTCTGTAAATTGCTTTAGGCAGGATGGCCATTTTGACAATATTATTTCTTCCTAGTGAAGAGCATGAGATGAGTTCCCATTTGTTAGTGTCCTCTTTAATTTCTCTTAGGAGTGTCTTGTAATTTTCAGGGTATAGGTCTTTCACTTCCTTGGTTAGGTTTATTCCTAGGTATTTTACTTTTTGATGCAATTGTGAATGGAATTGTTTTCTGATTTCTCTTTCTATTGGTTCATTGTTACTGTATAGGAAAGCAACAGATTTCTGTATATTAATTTTGAATCCTGCAACTTTGTTGAATTCAGATATTAGTTCTAGTAGTTTGGGAGTGGATTCTTTAGGGTTTTTTATGTACAGTATCATGTCGTCTGCAAATAGTGACAGTTTGACTTCTTCTTTACCAATCTGGATGCCTTGAATTTCTTTGTTTTGTCTGATTGCTGTGGATAGGACCTACAGTACTATGTTGAATAACAGTGGGGAGAGTGGGCATACTTGTCTTGATCCCAAGCTTAGGTGAAAAGCTTTCAGCTTCTCACTGTTAAGTATGATGTTGGCTGTGGGTTTGTCATATATGGCCTTTATTGTGTTGAGGTACTTGCCCTCTATGCCCATTTTGTTGAGAGTTTTTATCACGAATGGATGTTGAATTTTGTCAAATGCTTTTTCAGCATCTATGGAGATGATCATGTGGTTTTTGTCTTTCTTTTTGTTGATGTGGTGGATGATGTTGATGGATTTTCGAATGTTGTAACATCCTTGTATCCCTGAGATGAATCCCACTTTATCATGGTGTATGATCCTCTTGATGTATTTTTTAATTCAGTTTGCTAATATTTTGTTGAGTAGTTTTGCATCTATATTCATCAGGGATATTGGTCTGTAATTTTCTTTTTTGGTGGTGTCTTTGCCTGGTTTTGGTATTAGAGTGATGATGGCTTCATAGAATGAGTTTGCAAGTATTTTCTCCTCCTCTATTTTTTGGAAAACTTTGAGGAGAATGGATGTTGCATCTTTTCTATGTGTCTGATAAAATTCAGTGGTGAATCCATCTTGCCCAGGGGTTTTGTTCTTGGGTAGTTTTTCAATTACCCATTCAATTTCATTGCTGGTAATTGGTCTGTTAAGACTTTCTGTTTCTTCCTTGGTCAGTCTTGGAAGGTTGTATTTTTCTAGGAAGTTGTCCATTTCTTCTAGGTTTTCCAGTTTGTTAACATATAGATTTTCATAGTATTCTCTAATAATTCTTTGTGTTTCTGTGGGGTCTGTAGTGATTTTTCCTTTCCCATTTCTGGTTCTGTTGATGTGTGTAGATTCTCTTTTTCTCTTAATAAGTATGGCTAGGTGTTTATCTATTTTGTTTATTTTCTCGAAGAACCAGCTCTTGGTTTCATTTATTTTTTCTCTTGTTTTATTCTTCTCAATTTTATTTATTTCTTCTCTGATCTTTATTATGTACCTGCTTCTGCTGACTTTGGGCCCCATTTGTTCTTCTTTTTCCAGTTTCAATAATTGTGACTTTAGACTATTCATTTGGGATTGTTCTTCCTTCTTTAAATAGGCCTGGATTGCTATATACTTTCCTCTTAGAACTGCCTTCACTGCGTCCCACAGTAGTTGGGGCTTTGTGCTATTGTTGTCTTTTGTCTCCCTATATTGCTTGATGTCTGCTTTAATTTGATCATTGATCCATTGATTATTTAGGAGCATGTTTTTAAGCCTCCATGTGTTTGTGGGCCTTTCTGTTTTCTTGGTAGAATTTATTTCTAGTTTTATACCTTTGTGGTCTGAGAAGTTGGTTGGTAGAATTTCAGTCTTTTTGAATTTACTGAGGCTCTTTTTGTGGCCAAGTATGTGGTCTATTCTGGAAAATGTTTCATGTGTACTTGAGAAGAATGTGTATTCTGCTGCTTTGGGTTGTTGAGTTCTGTAGATGTCTGTTAGGTCTATCTGTTCTAGTGTGCTGCTCAGTGCCTCTGTGTCCTTACTTATTTTCTGTCTGGTGGATCTGTCCTTTGGAGTGAGTGGTGTGTTGAAGTCTCCTAGAATGAATTCATTGCATTCTATTTCCTCCTTTAATTCTTTTAGTATTTGTTTCACATATGTCAGTGCTTCTGTATTGGGTGCATATATATCTATAATGGTTATGTCCTCTTGTTGGACTAACCCCTTTATCATTATGTAATGTCCTTCTTTATATCATTATTTTCTTTGTTTTGAAGTCTATTTTGTCTGATACAAGTACTGCAACACCTGCTTTTTTCTCCCTATTGTTTGCATGAGACATCTTTTTCCATCCCTTCATTTTTAGTCTGTGTATGTCTTTGAGTTTGAGGTGAGTCTCTAGTAAGCAACGTATAGATGGGTCTTCTTTTTTATCCAGTCTTTTGATTGGTGCATGCAGTCCATTTACATTAAGGTGATTATCAAAAGATATGTACATATTGCCATTGCAGGCTTTGGATTCGTGGTTACCAAAGGTTCAAGGGTAGCTTCTGTACTATCTAATCATCTAACTTAACTCACTTATTAAGCTATTATAAACACAGTCTGATGATTCTTTATTTCTCTCCCTTCTTATTCCTCCTCCTCCATTCTTTGTATGTTAGGTGTTTTATTCTGTACTCTTTTGTGTTTCCTTTGACTGCTTTGGTGAATAGTTGATTTTATTTTTTGCCTTTAGTTAGTATTTGGTTGATCTGCTTTCTTTGCTGTGATTTTATTTTCTCTGTTGACATCTATTTAGCCTTAAGAGTGCTCCATCTAGAGCAGTCCCTTTAAAATATCCTGTAGAGGTGGTCTGTGGGAGGCAAATTCTCTCAACCTTTGCTTGTCTGGGAATTGTTTAATCCCTCCTTCATATTTGATGTTAATCGTGCTGGTTACAGTATTCTTGGTTCAAGGCCCTTCTGTTTCATTGCATTAAATATATCATGCCATTCTCTTCTGGCCTGTAAGGTTTCTGTTGAGAAGTCTGATGTTAGCCTTATGGGTTTTCCTTTGTAGGTGATCTTTTTTCTCTCTCTGGCTACGTTTAATACTCTGCCCTTGTCTTTGATCTTTGCCATTTTAATTATTATATATGTCTTGGTGTTGTCCTCCTTGGGTCCCTTGTGTTGGGAGATCTGTGGGCTTCCATGATCTGAGAGACTATTTCCTCCCCCAGTTTGGGGAAGTTCTCAGCAATTATTTCTTCAAAGACACTTTCTATCCCTTTTTCTGTCTCTTCTTCTTCTGGTACCCCTATAATGTGAATATTGTTCCGTTTGGATTGGTCACACAGTTCTCCTAATATTCTTTCATTCCTGGAGATCCTTTTGTCTCTCTCTGCCTCAGCTTCTCTGCTTTCCTGTTATCTCATTTCTATTCCTTTAACAGTCTCTTGCACCTCATCCAGTCTCCTCTTAAGTCCTTCCAAAGATTGTTTCTGTTCTGTAATCTCCCTCCTGACTTCATCCCTTAGCTCTTCTATATTTCTCTGCAGGTCCATCAACATGGTTATGACCTTAATTTTGAAGTCTTTTTCAGGAAGATTGTTTATATCTGTCTCCCCAGGCCCTCTCTCTGGGGTTGTCTGAATGATTCTTGACTGGACGAGATTCTTCTGCCTTTTCATGGCAATAGAGGTGGTCGTAGGCAGTTGGCACATGTGTCAGCTGGGAGAACAAAGTCCCTTCCTGCTTGCTGGTTGCCTTGTCCTTCTCCACTGCCTGTGTTCGGTTACCCGCAGACAGGGAGCAGTCTCTGGGACAATCTTCTGAGCTGCCATTGGTGGGGTAGCCCATGGAATAACCCAGAGCCCTGTGGGGAGTGGCAGGCACCACAGGTATCTTTTCCTGTGAGAACAGCACCCCTTCGTGCCTTCCAGGCCTTGCTCTGGCTTCCTCTGCCTGTGCCGGACAGCTGTGCCCCAACGGCAGCCTCTGGGTCTGTCCCAGTTAGCTGCGCACTGGGAGGAGACTCTGTGTGGTTCCTGTAGGTGGGGCTGTTCTCTGGCTGCTCTGCTGCTGTGGTGGGTCAACCGGTTTTCTTGCAACGCTGGCTGTGGGGGAATGAATGGCATGCTGCTTATTGCTGTGAGGGGCTTACCTGCCAGGGGTTTAGGGCGCCTGAAGTTCCTTAGGATTCCCAGCCTGCTGGGCTGAGTGTGCCAGGACTATTTCATCCAGCTGTTAAGCCCTTGTCCCTTTAAGACTTTTAAAAAGCACCATTTTTCTTTTGTCCCAGGGGAGCCAGCTGTGGGGACCCTCTCACAGTCTCCAATTGTATTATTTCTTACAACTACATGTGAATCTATAATCATCTCAAAACTTTAAATAAAGTTTAATTTCAAAAATGTTGAATGACTGCAGAGGAGACATGTTTACACATTTAAGAAATGTGAGCAATTTGTAGGGAAAGTGAAGATTGCATTGGCCAGAAAGTTCTAGTAGAATTTCCAGGTCTCTGAGATCAGTGATCATAATTGTATAATGACAGCAATCTGCTCCACTGTGTAGTTTCATCACCTGTGTGCCACTGTCTGAGTATAGGAATGGAGAAAGCAAGTGGTAAGTTTATTTGGAATACTAGTGTCACCAAACAGGTGCAACAAGAAGAAATAAAGGACTGTTTTTCTCAAATCCATCTCTGTCCTTTTCATCCACCCTGATGCTGCCTCAACTCAGATCATGTTGTCAGTTTCTGAGCTATGGCCAGCACCTCCTCACCATCCTTACTGTCACCCTTTTCCCCATGTACCACTTCATCAACTGCTAGAGAGAGCCTTAGGGAAAGTAAACTGACACAGGTTTCCTGCTGCTTAAAGCCCCCTGGTGGCTCCCTTTTAGCTGGGGAACCCTTTATCAGAAGTGCAGACTGCTTTGGCTCTTCACAAGGTACCCCACCTTCTCCTCCAGGCCAGGCCCGCCAGCTCCCAGCCACATAGAACAGCTCAGCCTCCCCAGGCTCTTCCCTTAGCCACTTCCCCATCAGCCCTGGTATTCAGACAGCATGCCCTCAAATTTCTGAGCCAGAAGAAACAATGCCTCCTACAACTCTGCCCCAACAGCCTCTTATATATAAGGCCATTGTGTCAGGGCTCCCCAGAGAAACAGCCAGTAGGATTTGTGTGTGTGTGTGTGTGTGTGTGTGTGTGCGCACACAAAAAGACAAAGACAGAGACAGAGATGGATTGATTTTGAGGAATTGGTGCATGCAAATATGGAGAAGTCTGAGATCCAGGGAAGAATTGATGTTGCAGCTTGAGTTGGAAGG
Organism: Manis javanica; assembly: GCF_040802235.1. Classification (NCBI taxonomy): domain Eukaryota; kingdom Metazoa; phylum Chordata; class Mammalia; order Pholidota; family Manidae; genus Manis; species Manis javanica. The sequence goes on from NC_133162.1 coordinate 71,207,241, forward strand.
CAGTCTGCAGGCAGAATTCCCTCTTCCCTGGGGATGCCCATCATTTTCCCTTAAGGCCTTCAGCTGACTACATGAGGTCTACTCACATTTTAGAAATTAATCTGCTTTATTCAAAGTCTATTGAATGTCTATTACTAAATATTGTCAGTCTGCCATTAAATATTTATCATTAAATATTGTTAAATATTATCATAGGGATTTGAATGTTAATATCTTTTAAAACATACCCTTACAATGACTTCTAGGCTGGTGTTTGACCAAATATCTAGGTGCTATGACCCCATATAAAATTAGCCATCACATCCATGGTAGCTAGAGTGACCACATAATGCATCCTTCTAGTCGAAGGTATTATAACCCTGCTGGAGTAATAGGCATACACCAAGATTATCTCTGGCAGACCAGGATGTAAGCTCATCCTCATTACAGTCTCACCATGGGAGCTTTGACATCTCCATGAGAGTCTCTGTACATCTCTGCATCCCCAGAAGAAGCTGGTGCCTACATGTTGTGTTAGATAAAATTTGACCACCTCTCCCAGCCCAACCAGGTTTACATTTATCTTTATGGTTTATCCTCACCATGCAGTCCATCTGTGATCTCCCAGACTTATCCAACAAAGGCTGGATTCTGTTAAGCTCTGCTAAGACACATCTGAAATGCTTCCAAAGGAACATTAGTCAGAAACAAGGAGGGAAGAAATTATTACCCCAACCTAAGCATACCCAGGGCATGCCCTTAGGCTCAAAGATAGCTGCTATTGGGCTAATGGCCATTAACCCCTGCTCTGCCTGGTCTGAGTATTCACTGAGTCCCTCAGACCCTTAACTTGGGGTTCTGTGTCCTGCTTTGGTGTCACTGCTAGGTCTGCTCAGTCTTGAGAATGTTTCAAGTCCTCCCTGCCCCACTTTTACAAGGGTTAAGTCACAGCTTAGAATATATGACCCCTCACACTGCAGAGCCCTTTGTAATCCTGAAATCAATGGGAAACAGTCAGTATCTTGTTCAATTCTGACCAGGTTGCCTTTCCTAAAAACAGGCACTTCAGCCATATCCATGTCCTAACTTCAGTTTCCTTGAGACTAAGGCTGACTCCTGAGATTCACTATGAGTGCAGCAATTGCCCCTGAGCCCCATAGGCAGGTTCCTGCTGACTGCTGGCATGCACCCCTCTCATACTGCTACTTCTAATCTGTCATGTTACTGTGCTGTGTCCATCAGTCAAAGAAGAGCCTGGGACTAGCTATTGCCTCTCATCTCCTCAGGCTGGCTCTTCTGCTGACTGGGCACCTGCAATACCTGCCGTGGGGTCTGCCCGCATTTTATGTATGTTCCACTGTGTGCTCAGTTTCACCAAAATCTTTGGACTTTGCCACCCTGCACAGTCTGCTCTCAGTAAGTAGATGCTGGCCCGTACTTCCAGTGTAAACCTGTCCTCCCATTCTTCGCTGCTGCTAGGAGGAGATTTAATGTAATGGTTAAGAACAAAGGTTTAGGTGTCAGAAAGACCTGCATCGTTATGTGATCTTACATAAAATCTCATAGCCTCCATGATTTGATCCCACAGTGTTGCTGTGAAAATTAAGTGAGGGGATGTATGCAAAAAGTTTAGCACAGTGCCTAGAACTGAGTGAACCCTCAATATAGATGACCTACAGCCTTCAAGTCTGGCCCTAGTGTGTTGCCACATCTTCTTCTCTGGACAGTAGTATGCTGGTTCATGTTTTTCAGTCAGCTTTCTAGATAAAAGAAAGCTCTGATTAATGGTGTTTGCAGATTTCCATGGTGTAAATACTCCCGCTGTGGCCGATTTCATGTTACCACAGAGTTGGGAAAAGATACACACCACAGACTTGTGGGCTGGTAAAGGCAGGCTCCTGCTTACTATGGACACTGGGGCCTGACCCCTCTGGCCAGCCCTACCCTGGCTGTTTTATGAGGAATTCCTTTCTAGCCCATGCCTGAAAAGCTCCCACTCTATGATCTGTCAGAGAGCTGCCTCATTCACTCTCCTGGGGGAGACCCTTGATAAAGTAGGTGGTAATCTCATCTCTCCAAACATGAAAAGGTACATAATGAGTAATTCCAACTCTCTGACTTTATAGAGAAGGCAAAACTAGGGAGATAATAATGACCAGTGGTTGCCAAGCACTGGGGGAAGGGTTGGTGAACAGTAGGGGCACAGAAGACTTTTAGGGGGATGTAAAAATTACGCATAATGCTTTAGTGGTAGAGACATGTTATTACACATTTGTTAAACCATAAAATGCATAACACCAAGAGTTAACCCTGTTGTAAATAACAGACCTTGGATGATAATGGTACAGGCTCGATAGTGGAGAAGGCTGTACCTGTGTGTGGACAGTAGATTTGGGGGAATCTTTCCACTCCATTTTGCTATGAATCTAAAAGTCCTCTAAAAACATAGTTCATTAAAAGTAATAATACTTATTATTATAACAAGGATGAATTATATACATATATTTCACATATATATGACATATGGAACAATTTTTAAAATATTGAACAAAAAAATTTAAAAACACAATGAATAGAAAAAAACATAAATAATTAAATCAGGACTATAGGTGACCTAGGATTTGGACAAAGAAAAACAATGTGATCAGTCTGCAAAAAATAGCTAGACTAAAGAAGGTACATACTTAAAAAGATGGAGAATACAGCAAAAAGCCCAAGGGTACTATGTACCATGATTTTATTTTTTTTAAATGTTAAATACACACATACAGACAGAAGGAAAGGAAAGAGAACAATTGAAAGTTTACCAAAACCGACAAATGACAATAATTACAAAATTCAAGGCATTTAAAAAAACTAAGTATAACAAATTCAAAGAAACCCACACCTGAGTTCATCATAGTAAAATTGCAGAAAACCCAAGAACAACATGAAATCCTAAAAGCAGCTGGAAAAAAAGACATATTATAGTCAAAGTAAAACAATGGTACTGAGAAGTGACTTGTGCAGGAATTCTGGAGCCAGAGGCAATGTTGTGGTAGTTTAAGGTGTTAAAAGGAAGTAAGTGCTGGCCTAGAATTCTGTGCCCAGTGAAAATATCCTTTGAAAGGAAAAATAAAGATGTATTTCTCACCGTCTTCCAAAAAAGGGGATAATACTTGTCACCAAGAGACCAACAACAAAAAATTTTTATAAGAATTCTTGAGGCAAATTAAAAAAAAAGAAAATCTCAAAATAGACACAGAAAAGATAAATATATTGATAAACCCAAAGGATTCCTGACTTTATGTATGAATGATTATGTCTTGTCAAAAATATATATAAAATTAAAAGAATAAAAGATAGGAAATAACAAAATAAATGGATTTAAAATGTCTTTAGCGTAATTTCTTTAAAAATTTAGAGAATGTAGAATGCATAAACAACAAGGAAACAGAGGATATTGAAAAACAAAGATTTTTTTAACTACAAAGAAGGCAGACAAGGTGATAACTAACAGAACAAGAGGGACAAACAGAAAAATATAATAAGATTATAGAGTTAACCCAACAATACAACAGTGATGACACTGAATGCGAATGGACTTATTATTTTAATTAAAAATTTTAAAAGATTATGCTAAATTAAACACACATGCATGCACATTTACACAGAACTTTAAACAGCTTAAAAATACCACACATTTATAGATAGATTAGATAGGTAGATACAGATGATGATAAATATAGATATAGAGATAGATAGATAGATATAGATAGATAGATAGATAGATGATAGATAGATAGATATGATAGATAATGATATACTGATTCTAAAGCTATAGTAACTAAGACAGTGTCAAATGGACAAATAGGCCAAAGAAGAGAACATGAAAGCAGGCCTCACATGCATGATCACTTGATTTAAGATCAAGGTGACACTGTACTCGTGATGCCAAAGTAATATTTTTCCTATGGATCGTGCTGGAATAATTAAATATTTGTATTTTTAAAAATGTATTTTGACTCTGTCTCACATTATACTCAAAAATCAATTCCAGATGGATTATAGATGTAAGTGTGAAAAGCAAAACAAGTAACAACAAAACACCCAGAAGAAACCACAGGAGAATACCTCCCTGGTAGGGGTGGGTACAACTTTCAGAAACATGATACTTTGAGCATTGAGGATAAGGGAAAAAAGTTGACGCATGAAGCTATATTTAAATTAAGGAATTTTATTCATCAAAGACACTGGAGAGTGGTAAGGCAAGTCAGGATGTGCAAGAAGAGAGATATTTCAGAAAAGCAGATAGATATTCAGACAGGCATATGTAAAAGCTCAATCTCATTTGTCATCAGGAGGCAGATGCAAATTAAAACCACAATTGAGTGTACTACATTCCCACTAGAATGGCTGAAATTAAAAATCTGACAGCACTGGTGTTAGTGAGGATGTGGGACAACTGCAACTTTCAGGCATCACAAGGAAAGAACATCAATCAGTATAACTATTTCTGAAACTTTTTAGCAGTTCTACATAAAGTGGAACAGATGCATCCTTATGACCCAGCATTCCAACAGAATGGCAGAACAGACATAAATTCATCCAAAATCATGTACAAAAAATATTCCTAGGGACACTACTTGTAATAACACAAAATGAAAATAAACAGAAGTCTATCAACAGCAGGATGCATAAATCGTGACATTCATACAACGAAACCTTCAACAGCAATGAAATGAACTTCATGCAGAAACAGAAAAGCCAATGTTGAATGCAAAAGAGCCAGAGAAAAAAAATTGATTGACTGATAACTGATTCTATCTATACATATTTCAAAGATATATGAAATTAGTCAGCGGTTATAGAACAGCTATTCATGGTACCCTTTGGGCTTTCAGAGGTTTCAGTGGAGAAGGTGATAATGTTCTATTCTTGTTTTGGTTGGTGGCTACTTAAGAGTACCACCAATCTCTCTAAAATGAATGAGTTGTACACCTTTCAGTATGTATTTTATAACTTGTTGAAATCACATAGTTGGCTCTTGAACAACATGGAGGTTAGAGGCAATGACCCCATGCAGTCAAAAATCCACATATAACTTTTGATCCCCCCAAAGCTTAATTACTAATAGCTTCCTGGTGACTGGAAGTCTTACCGATAAGATAAACAGTCAATTAACATGTATTTTGTATGTTATATGTATTATATGCTGTATTCTTACAATGAAGGAAACTACAGAACAAAAAATGTGTTTTCAAATTTTTGTGAATCTCCAAAAAACTTCCCAGTATATTCACTGAAAAAAATATGCATATAAATGAACCCACGCAGCTCAAATCTATGTTGTTCAAGCATCAACTGCAGTTTGAAAGGTGGCCAGGCCTTGTAGTCGGGCCCTTGGTGACCTTATTTCCTACACTGATTGTGGCCATCACTGACTGAGCACCTGGCATGTGCCAGCCACAGATGCTGGCACTAGTTGCTTTATGCCAAGTTTTCTTATTTCATCCTTCAAGATGGACTACTACCCTCATTGTATAGCCTTCAAAGATGTGAAAGCTGATGCTCAGAGGTTAAGTGGCTTACTCTTGGTCATGTAGCTGGAAAATAGTGGAATCTGACTTCAAAAGCACACCCTTCTGATTTCTACAGTGTGCCTCCCATGTAGCTCCCTGCCTTCCTATTCTTGGGCAATCCATTCAGAAAAGTGACCTTAAACAAGCAAACTAGAGGTTTGCAGGATACACTCTGCCTCACCTTCCAAAAGGCAGAGGAGTATTTTCTCCACAAATACTACATCCTCTACTCTGCCTACCCTCCCCCACAAACTTGCAATCCTTGGTGGCCGAGCCCCAGATCTTGGGAAGTGACCCCCTGACAGTGTCTCATGTCCACATCTTCTGAACATGCAGGGCCATCCACGTGAAAGGGGCACAGGTTTTGTTTAGACTCAGAGACTAGTTGGAGCAACTTGAGCAAACCACTTAAATATTTCGAGTCTCATTTTCCTCATTTGTCAAAAAGATTTTCTTAATTTTCCAATTTAAGAATGAGTTAATTCTCCTAGGACATGATAGTCATATAATCCACGTGAATTCCTTTTCTTTCCCCTCTTGTCCCTGCTACATTAAATAGCTTTTATTTCTCCCCCTCAGTACGTCCCCATACCCATTCTCCACTCTGCTCCATGCCCCAGGAGGCTGGGCAGGGTGTACTGCCTCAGTGGACGCCCTGCCCGTTGCTCTTGGCAGATGAGAGGGAGCGGGACCGTGACATGAGAGTATGTGCTCTGCCAGCTCGCTCCTCGGGGATCACTGTCGGTGGCTCATTCCTGGAGATGGACGGAGGCAGCCCCTCCCAGACTCCTGTCTCCCAGTTGGAAAACACACCCTCTGCTACTGCGCTGTCCCGCTGGGAGGGGTAAGGCAAGGGTGTGCCACTGTTCCTGCCCTGAGAGATTTCCACTATCCTCGGAGGCATGCCATAACCCGCTTCAGGAGAACCTCATTCTGAGCCATCCCTGCCCTCAAATTCCTCTGTTTCGATGGGCCCTGTTTTTTACTGGGCAGCATCCATACTGATAGGGCACCCTCCTCTGCCATTTTCTCCTGAGCACAAGGAGCACCTTCTACATTAGATAAATCAGCTTGTTCAGACCACAAGCTGCTGACTAAGGAAGGCTCAGCATCTGTGGGCATCAGACATAAGGTAGTGACAAAAGCTAAACACAGACACAGAGAATAAATGTAAAATTGTCTCAACACATACTCATTGACACTCCAAAATTATGCTTTTATTTTTCCCATAAAACATGAGGAAATTGGGTCCCATGTCAGAAGAGAAGGGTCATCACCCAAAGAAGCCCCTGAAGGCCTGGGTACTTATGGAATTTATGAATCTCACTCCTCAAACTGTAGCTAAGGAAGCATCAGTGGCTGTATCAGTTAGAAAGTTCTCCCTCCCCAGAGCCTGTGGCTTCTTGCCTGCATCTCTTTAGGGGCATGCCTGGAAGTCAGGCACTGACTGAGCTCTGCAGAACAGCTCACCACCAGTCCGTGTCTCTCCAGGTAAGCCAGACTGCCTTTCATTTGCATTCTGAGAACAATCAGAATTACTACCTGACTGGGCCTCAGGAACAAGGGGAGGGCTGCAAGCATTGTCACCTCCCAGCAGGACCAGCACGGGCACATAGCAAGCATCCCCAAGCTAAGGATGGAAATGGAAACACTATTTCCTTTGCCCACGCAGGCATCTCCCAGCCCAGCTGAAGGAAGTGTTCCATATGAGAACCCTGGGAGATAAGGTGGATGAGATAGCTGGCTAAGCTCGGAGGCTGAGCAGTTCCCACTGAAAGTGGGGTGCTGTCTGTATGCAAAGGACCCCAACAGCCACCATTTGTGAGAGTGTATCTGTGCAGGCAGCTTACCTGCATTTTCACTGATCCTCACAACTCAGAACTCAGATCCCATTCTACAGGTGAGCAGACTCAATGGAGACTTGGAGATGATAGCAAAGGTCTAAGGATACCACCTGATGAGTGACAAAGGCTAGATTTTAAGCCAGACTGGGGATCCCTGGTTTGTCACTGTATGAGAACTAGGCCAGATATTTGGCTCCACCTTAATACAGAAGAAATTAGTCTGACCTCCACACAGCAAAGGTAAGCAATGGCTTTGCTTGTCGGGAGCCAGCCCTGGCCTTTGGGGTCTGTATAGGTTCCACAAGAGGCTCAGATGTCAGAAAGCGGAGCTTATAAACTGGCAAGACTTCATTCTAGTCATCATAAATCACGGAGAGCATTTGGTTCATTTTCATCCCTTCAAATTCAAGATTACATAGCAAAAATACCAAGAGCCAAAATGAAACACCAGGTCTCACTGATTTAATTGACACTCAGCATTTGTCTCGCTTGAGGTCTGAGGGTCATCAGACCCTTCTTCCTGAGCCTGCCATCCAGAAGTCAGATCTGGGAGAACAAAGCAGGCACAGCTTTGTTTCAGGTCCTGTGCTGATATTTGCAACATAAAGTATTAACACTGGGCCATGAATAGAAGCATTGGCTCTGTCTAAGGAGTGCCTGAATGTCACACCCCTTCTCTACCATGTAAGCACATCACCAAACTTCTCTGAGCCTCATTTTCCTCATTTGCAACCATGTATGATAATAGTAGGAACAAATAAGTTGATACAGGGAAAGCTCTGGCACATGGCAAACACTCAGTATCTTCCAGTTATCATTACAATCACTAACTGTGGAGTTCTCACAGAAGATAAAGAGATAGACATATTATTGTCCTCAATTATGATGGAAGCAGTGAAATTCAAAGAAGTAAAAAATAATGTGCTCAAGATGTCACGGCAGACACACACCAATGTAGGATTCCAGCCCATACTCGGCCACTTCAGCATCCGTTCCTTTGTTGCGTGTAGACTGCCTTGCTGGTCACCAGGATTAGGGTACCAACATCACCCACAGGCCCTGCCAGTGGGACTTCCCTGCCTCTGGGTTCAACTGCAATGAATTTAACCTACTTACAGTGCATTCCTACGCGCCCTCCTCTAGCTACTGCTCTGCGATTGTTTTCCCTTCAGATGGGTATCAGACACTGGCATTGGGAGAAGGGGACACGGGGCTTGTCTACCTCCCAACTTTTAGAGGCAGTGGCTTAGATCTTTTGTAAGAGAATTTCAAGACTATATTGAAAGATATGGATCCCATTCCTGGAAAACAACGCATATACATACAATCACTTAGCAATGTGGCAAGCCATTTTAGAAGGTTCTCAGGCACCTCTGAGATCTATCCAGGCACCTCAGGGCAGGAATTCCTCTCCTGGGGGGAGAATCCTAAGGCTCCTTAGAGCATTAGTCAGCCTACAGCTTCCCTTGGCCTGACACATGAAAGGCTGCCTCCCTTCTGCAGGAAAGGCTTCTTGGGGGGACAAGGGGAAGAGGGGCCCTGGGAGAAGCAGCCCATTTCGCCATCTTCTGAGTGAACCTGGCAGACCCTGACGCCCTTCCTGGCTGAGGGCAGCCTCAGGGAGCAGGCATCTGACCCAGGCTGTCTGGTTAGGAATGACTGTGTTATCCAAGGCTACTGCAGGGGTGCATAAGAACATACTCACCAACACACTCTGAGGCCACTGGAGAGGAGGCAGCAGATGTGGTGGCCAAGGGTCCTGGTGGGGCTGGTGCCACTGCATCTTAGGACAGAGAAGGCCAGCAAGCATGGGTCCAGTGGTTGAGAGGCAGCAGGCGTACCCCCCACCTAGGGAGAGCCCGCTGCTCTGGCAGGAACATGCACTATAGAGACAGATGAGGAAGTGTGAATCCCAGCACTGTCAATTACCAGCTTGGGGACCATACCTTTTTGAGCCTCATTTTCCCTTTCTATAAATTTTGAGTAGTAATTTCTACTTCACAGGGCCTGTTTCAGAATGAAACACTGTGACTGTTTCTCCCACAGTAAACAGTTGCTAATACAAACATAATACTGGTTTTTTTATTTGGAAACAGGATGCCTTGGAGAATGCTTGAAACTTCTTTACCTATTTGAGGAGGCTGGCTGAAAATCAGGTGGATTTCAGAACAAGGGTCTAGTGACAGAGGACAGGTTACTGTGTACACACCTGACCAGAGAAAGGCCACTGGGCACATGTGTTTTGCTCCATGGAGGCTGATTGCAGAGCACGGCTCAGGTGCATGAAACTGCACTGGGCAGGGAAGCCCTGAAACAGCCTCTTTCATCCCCAGGGCTGTTTTGCGGATCTGATGAGCAGGACTTAATGCTGGCGTCACCCAAGTGCACTCCGGTTGCTTTCGAACTCTACATGTGTGCGCCTGGACTGGTGAGTTTTGGACCTCAGTGTTCGTGTGTGAGTGTGTGTATGCATACGTGTGCCCGTGTATACTTCTTTTGTGTTGGTAATAATCAGAATGTTGGTGAATAATTCATTTCCTCTGAGCTTGGGCACCTGGTTGCCCCTGGCAACAGCACGCTTGAATCTGCCAGTGCAGCAACTGGGCCCCCTGCTCCCCCAAAAACAAATCTGCTACCTCACCGTGATGCCCTCTCTGCCAGATCCCAGCAATTTTGGCCATTACAATTTACGTAGCAGCAGTTTTTCTTGCTGTGGGAAGAGACTCCTCTCTCTGAAGCTCAGCACCCAATGTCATGTTAGAGGTGAGAGAAGGAAAAGCTGAAGAGAGGGTCTGATATCACTGACAGTTGTCCCTTCTTCCTGTCACCTGATTTGTTTGAAATTCAGGCCCTTCTCCCCTAAGGAATCTCTCTGACCACATACCACAGAGAGGTGGGGTGGGGTGGGGAGGGGAGACAGTAATTAAAGTTGTTGGCACAGGAAATTGTTACCTATCTGGAGTTTTTTGGTGGGAAGGGTGAGAATAAGAAGAATAAAACATAATTTCATTTATTAAAAGCAACAAACAAGGAGAAAAAACAACATTTTAGATGAAAGAAATATTACATTAGGAACAGAAGATCTATCTTTTTTGTTGTGTCCACAGCAAGTAAAGGTCAGTCAAAATTTTGGAGCCTTGATCTAATCCTGTGTGTCTGAAGTGAAGGGCACAGAATAAGGCTTTTGTTAAGACAGAGATGTTGAGTCATGAGCACATACCTGTGGGAGTGAAGGGTGAGCTCCTCCTTGAGAAAGTCTACCTAAAATGAAGGCACAGGCCCACAGGTAAGTAGCTGCTCGGTCCTGGAAGCATGAAACCACTCAGAGACCCGAGCTTCCACCAGACCTCAACCGTCTCTGCGATCTGGGAAGGCCTAGGCCAGAGGCAGCAGATGTGCCTTCTGTGCATCGTGGCCTGTGCGCCCAGGAAGCTTCTCTTCCTTTTTGTGTCCTTGGTCTTCTTTCAGCACTTGAAAAGACAGAGTCAGGCATAGAATTAATTTTACCTTGGCAAGGCTTTAGGAACCGGGCAGCTTTTTCTGAAGAAAATGTAGCCCTGGGGAGTCCCATCCCCAGGCAGCCATCTGTTCAGGTAATCAGGAGTGGCTGTGGGGCTCTGCCCCCCTGCCTCCAGCCTTCGGAGTTTGCAGCCAACAGGGAGGAAGCCTCTCCCTGGTGCTGGGACAGGACAGGCCCACACACTCTCCCTATAGTTGAGATCTGGATAATCAAGCCAAACTCTCAGGTCAGCCTTTTTTGGCTCAAGGTTGTCAGTGAGACTTTTTCTCCCACAAAGGCCTTGAAGTCAGAGAGAAATCTTGTAATACAGAAGGTAGGGCTACAGAGCATATGAATTTGGGGCCCAGGCTCAGGCTGGTGATTCCAGGCCTATACAGGTGATTGGGTATATGGGTGTTCATTGGAGAATGGCACCTACATGCCCTCTGAGGGCCAAATATTGAGAAGCCAAGCTATGGACCTTCAAAGAATGACCCTTAGCCCTGAGGCCCAAGCATAGGGGAAAAACTTGGCTGACATCAGAGTGAGTATAGTGAAGAAACAAAGTCAGCTTACACTGAAAAGGATGTTCTTCCCCAAGGCTGCGGGGACATTGCCCTATGCAGTATGGCCAAACCCTCTCCAGTAACTCACATGTTACAGGAAACCATTAGGTTCACTGAAAGCAAGAAACACTTCTCAGCTTGTCATGCACAATGCCCCCTCGTCAGTGTGGGGGACTCTGGATATACACTGGGTGAGGATAGTGGGCTTCTGCCCCATTGTACCTGATGTCCACCTAGACAGAGAGGTTTCACTCACAACTATCCACACCCATGGGACAGAATTCAGCTCATGGATGCAGCATCAACAAGCACATAGCATTTCTTTACCCCAGAGAAGAAGAGGGTAGGGAGCAAAGTCAAGTTTTATTATTAAAGAACTTTAATCCAAATGATGATTTTTATTTGCAGTGTCTGAAGGCACAAAATTTACCTAAAAGGTAGGGAATAGTCTAAACAGAGTCATAAATTCAAAGAGCGAAGCATAAAAAAAAGATACATTGTGAGCTGACAGAGAAATCTGAGTTGGGAAGATTTTTTTTTTTCATCTAGAGATCTTGCTTGAATATCAATCATTTCCCCTCATGCCAAGGGTAGGAAATTTTAAAAATAAAATAAACATGGTGGAGAATAACACCATGAGGTAAGAGGTTTTTTTAATAAGCAGAACACCTTTCCCTCAAAGATGCATGCTCTACTTCTCTCTCGCTCTCACACACACGTGGACAGACACACACACACACACACACACACACACACACACCTCTCTTTTCCTGACACTCATTCTGAACAAAGCTGTCCATGAAGACACTCATGGTATACCCCAGAAGACAGGTCATCTCGAAAAAAAAATAGACTTGGGTGTGAGCTAAGGCAGTGAGACCAGAATTTGATTAAAAAAATAAAGATACATAAATATATATGAAAAACTGACCATCCAGGGCAGGACCTCAAATGTTGATGGAAAGAAAAGGAAGCCTGCTCTTCCTCAGGATGGGCGCCGCCCACCTCGCCTTACTGTGCGTGTGCACCTGGCTCTCCGCGCTCTGACTGGAGAAATGTCAATGGACCCCCTTGGTAGCACTAACATCAGGCAGTTCTTGGCTTCCAGGGATAAATAACATGATTATAAACACTCTTCTCCCCAGCGGCCTTTAACTGACGATGTGATGCAGCCGTTCCTTTCTGCTCCATCACAGCTCTTGGGACTTGAGGAAAGAAATCGGTCGTGGGCTAGCTCCCAGCCCCATAAACACATCTCTGGACAACTCTACAAGGCCATAGGAGAGATCAATAGGACTTTGTGTTTCTCCATGACCACAGACCTGGGCTCCCACTTCCCTGATTACTGCTGGGGGATGGAGCGGCGCCCCTCGGCCCAGGTGTGGGCCGGACTCTTCACCCCAGCAGGTTAGGAGCAGAACTGCCTTGGGCTTCAGAAGAGCTGAGGCGATGCAGCTCGGATTATTTGAATCACTGTGCGAATCACTGTGCTCCTAGTGGCTCTTTCTCTGCTTCTGTAGTTCCATTGCCGCAGGAAGGGCAATGGGAAGGGGCTACTGGGTTACCTAGCTTTGAGAAACGGAGCTGCCCAGCAGGCTCACCGGCTCGGGAGAGGCCTGGGAACTCCAGGAACTGTACGGTACTCTCCTGAGCGAGGCCCCTGTGCACCACCGCTTGAGGGCTTCTGGTCTGGAGGAGGCAGCAAAGTGGGGAGCCAGGAGGACTGGGCTGGGTCCTGGCCCTGTCTTAACCTTTGGGTTTAAGACCCAAAGACATCCCTCCACTTCGGAGCTACTTCCCCCAGGGAGGGGAATTACTTGTTTTCACATCATACACAGTTATGCCACGGCTTCTCTAAGAGCCAGGGCACCTTCCCACCCGAATGGACACTGTCCCTCTTTCCCATTCCCCATCACCTACAGCCCTAGTCGGATGACCTAGGGCACCACCCTCCACTCCTCCTTTCACTGGACTGTCCCTCTACCTGGCCATTTGTCCCACCACCTCACCTGGTCCGCACAGCACACCTCTCGGCTCCCTGCCCTGCCCCGACAGACAAGGCTAAGCCCACCTTTGCCCAGCCTCCTGAGGCAATGACGGGGCCTACCCTCCTCCAATACTGTCACCTGTTGATTCTTCTAATTAGGGAAAGAAAGTAAAAAACAAGGCCAGCAGGATGACCCCAGGCCGTGTTGGCATCAAAGCCTCAGATATGGTCACCTCATAGGGGTGCTTCTCCTGGGCCACAGGACACCGTGACATGCAGCTGGACGGCCAACAGGACTGTCCTGCGTCCTGGGAGCATCCTAAGTCCCAAGATGCCAGGAGCCGCCGATCACCCTACAGCACAATGACCCAGGGGCGGGTCGGTGCTGGCTCCAGTCTCTCTGGCCCAGGGAACTAAAAGAACAAAGGCCAGCTGCAGAGGAACGTGGCAGGTAAGTGGCAGAAACTGTGGGAGATGGCAGCGAGCAGCACTAGGGGCTCCGCATCTGGTCACTCCTCCTGCCCTCAGGAAGGCCCAGGACCAGGGGGCTTCTTTGGCACTTCAGAATGATCACAAGTAATTTGCCTTTTTATTCATATAGAACAAAATTTACAAAGTCATTCATACAGTTTTTGTGTTTTTTTTACTGACTTCGAAAATTGGGAATATTCAAAATACACTTTTAACCCCACTCCATTCTGTCATTATTTACATGTATGTACAAGAAAAATGAAAGAGTCTGTGTGTGTGTGTGTGTGTGTGTGTGTGTGTGTGTGTGTGCATGTGTGTGTGGTTTGTGTTGTTGTTTTCTTGTATTAAAAAGCTCTGCTGGTCGGGTGGGTGGATGGGTGGGCGGGAAGGCAGGCGGCGCGGTCAGATGGAGGTGCCGTGGGAGGTGTCCAAGGCCTCTGGGAGGACGCCTCCAGGCACAGGCTGGAAGGACATGGGGATGGGGGTCTTCACTGGGCTCTGGCGGAACAGCCCCCCATTGGGCGACCTGTGTTTGCACTGCATGGCGGGCATGGTGGCCGAGCTGCTGAGCGGTAGTGGCAGGCTGCTGCTGGGCCCTGAGGAGAGTGTCCGGCTGGTCCCATGGCCACTTTGCTCCGGCAGAAAGGTACTGACTGAGAGCTGGGTGTTCTGATACTCCCGCGTTGGCTCCAAGGCCTGGCTGGGAGCCAGGCCCCCCATCTCCAGGGCCGAGAGCTCAATGGATGCTGGGGAAATCTGCTTGTGAGCAATGTCTTCATCCATTAGGCTATTCATGCGTCGATGGACCTGCTCCAAATTCACCTCCTTGTCCTGGAGGGAAAGCACAGGAAGATGAGGCCAAGGTCAAGCCCAACATGAGCCAAGGCTGGCCTTCTACAAACTCTGGGAGCCTGGAGCCCCCAGACCTGTTCAGCCTGCTGGACAGAGGTTAGCATGCCCTCCTTTTTTCCCATCTCCCCTCAACTATATGGTCAGCCCTCCGTTACCCGGGGGACCAGCAGCCTAGGACACTGCCCTGAGGTGGCGAAGACCCAGCAAGCGGGCTTTGGCAGCACATACTCCCCTGCAAATTTGCTTAGAATTGCTCTCACACCCTTGGGGGAAGATACTTTGAAGAACTGAGAGACACAGAGGAGAGGAAGGAGTCCCATGGGAATAAAAGGGAATGGTCCTTAAGCCACTACAGTGGCCCATGCATTTAGAGTTTACAAGGCTCAAAAGCCTTAATGATCATTCCCCTTACACAAAAGGAGGCTCGGGTTCAGGAAGGTCAGTGACCTCTTGGAGTCACAACCCCAGAGAGTGGCAGAAGCAGCACTGGAAGCCTGGAGCAGTTCTTGGAGCAGGAAGTCCTGCCTCACTCCAAGGTACCCCCCACCCAGCCCCCAGGTGCAAAATCTCCAGAAGTGTCAGGGGATGGGGCAAGTCTCTGTCTGTAATGCTCAGGGTCCTGGTTCCTGGATGAGGATGAGGGGTGGGGACAATGAGGAAAGGAACATTCCAGGGGTCAGCTGACTTTTGGGGTATCATGAGGGCTTGAGGCTGCTGAGATGTGTGACCCTCACACCTGACTCTTTCTCCATATGGTGAATGGCATCAAGGAAATTGTTTTGTTTCTTCATTTGTTTATTTGCTTAAGAAAGAAAAAAAACAGAAACACGTACCATTCCTTTCAAATGACTTGATGCTTTGTGTACAATGTCAGAATAAATCAAGGAAGCCAAAACTGCTTGAAACCTCTTAAAAACAAAAATAATATACTCGACTTCCTGGGTTGTGCCATGTGAGATGGGGCATAAGACCAGGAGAACCTGGAGGAGCCACGCTGGCTCCTCAATGGGGTGCTAGAAGTTGCAGTCCTATTTTCAGGTGACATGAGGGCTAATGTGCCAGGCAAGGTCACGCTTACTGCCTGCACTTCCCTGATATCAAACCCCAAGAGAAATGCCAGCTCCACACTACAGGCCATCTAATGATGGCACCCATACAATAGTTGAAGGCAAGTTTCATTGGTGAAACTGGGGGAAATGGCTGGAGAGTACCAGGTCTTGACTTAGCCTGACTAAATATGATGTATTCAGTGTCTTTCACGGACTCCTTCAACAGACTGTAAAAAGTTTAACAAGCCAAATTCAAGTTCTCTTCTTCATTACCTTACAGCATGGTCAAGTCAACTCCATATAACCTCGCCCTTCTCTCTGTGCTTCATTTACCAGCTTTGTCATTATTATTGCACATGAAACTGTTTGTAATAGGTTTTCTTCACTGCTGCACTAGTCACTGGCTGTTGCACAGCCACCTACAGCACCAGCATGTCGGAGGGAGCATCAGTTCTCCCTTCCCAAGAAGACCACAGTTTATTTGGTTTGGGGAACTACTTCTTCCCCATTAGATTATCAGTTTGGCAGGTACCCTCTCCATATGCAGCCAAAGGCAGGACCATGACCCAAGTCAAGTGGTAAGATTGAGTATGAAACCTAACCAAAAAGATAAAGAGAGAGAATGGCTTATGCTCATCCATTTCAGCAGTAGGACTTCCACAAATGACACTATCCTCCTGATCTTGCCTCCCAGCCCTCTGAATAAGCCTTGACTCCTGCCCATCACCCAACCTGCTTCCCCAGCCTTCTCATGGTTGCTATGTGCTCCTGATAAACCTCTGATACAGCTCTTTATCTCCATTAGCCAAAGACAGTGGTATGGCTGTGTTGGCAAATATCTAGAGACTATTCTCATTTCAAAATGTATGAAGAGCACAAGACAGGTATCAGAGAGTCTGGAAGCTGGAAATATGTGGAGAGAGTTTAGACACATTTGGGGCTTAATAATATAACATTCCCTTCTCTTTGCAGCCTGCAAAGGTTGGCAAAGGCTGGACAACCCACCAGCAGAGCCTTCAGCTTCCATCAGAGGAAAACTAATGACCAGCGGTCCTGGGATCACTGGAAGAATTGGTTAGTTACAAAATCTCCCCTTTTCCTCCTTTCTCTTTTCTTTGTAGGGCTTTAAGGATCCTTCTGGGGATGTAAAGAAGTACAGTTCACAAGCAGACTAATTTGGAGATGGAGGCAAGTGTTTGGTCCCAGTGTGTTCCCTCCTATTCCATCAGTTAGAAGAGAAACTCTTTTTCTCAAGTCTTTCAAACACTGGGCCAGGACAAGACTTCAGAGGATGCTCCCCACTTTGCTGGTGTTTAGAGATAGAGAAGGGAGAGCTTCCTGTCCAAGAAGGCCACAGGGAGGCAGAGAGTTGGGAGTTGGGGCAAAGTGAAAGGAGGTCCCTCTACATAATGCCAGGGAAATGAAGCATAAGAATTTCGGGGGGGACCAACCAACCAGAACCCTCTGAAGAAAATGTGATCAAAGGAGGTCTCTGAGATGAAAGCCTTCACCAGTGAAGCACTGGGTAAGGAGGTATGGGGGTGGGGGAGTAGGATTATTAATGTGCCAGGGCACGCGCACTGACCTAGCATACTGATCACAGCTGTGAGGAGTTGATCAGCCAATATCAAAGCATCCAGAATAAAGATCAGCCCAGGCTGTGGGTGTGGAGATGATCCAATTACCCTGGAGTCAGTATTTTGGGAGGAAAAAGCTTGAATCAGTAGTTTCTTAAATCTCTGTTTTTTTTCATGCTTCAAATTAAGGACAAATGAAGCCATTCCAAGAAGGACTCTGAAGCTGTGCAGTGAATATCAACTTGTGATTGAAGTTATTCATTAGCGTGTAACCTCTCCATGTGAAGACAGAGAAAATATCCATACCTATTGAATGAATTTTTCAGGGAAAACTTCCCACCCCACACAGCAGTCAAGAAATTCACCCTCTCTGCGCCAATGGGACCTCAATCTATTCAATTGGTATTACTGCTGATAGCTCCAAGGCAAAACCAACACTGGAAGGACAGGGTGTCATCATGAGCTTCCTGTATTGGTTGTTTAAAGGGACAGGAAAATGAGAACTAAGGCAAATATTCCCTGTGCTCTCTGGAAAACACATGCAGCCCATTTCTGAGTCTCATATGCTCTCTCAGTTGCCTGCTCCCACCACTCTCTAGGGAACCAGAGCTGAAGTTCACAGAACTGGAGAAAACCACCCTATTTGGAAATCCTGGACACACTCTCTTCCTGGCCCAATGGGGGCTGTGCGTTAGGTGCACACTAAGTCATGTCTGGTGGCCTCTGGCCAATGAAAGGGGAGGCAGGAATAATCTGCCTGCTCAAGGAGAGAGGCAGGAGTGATTTGAATAATTATCTATATTTTAGACAAAATGGGACATTCTATTATGTTATGCAAATTCAAATAATGGACTTTTTTATGTGAACTACATCAGTTTACATCCTCATTATCTCAAGGTTTTGGTGTTCAACCGAATGGAAACTTGCTGCTGTCTTCATTAATTTACTGTAGGTAACTGACCTAGTCAAACATCCCTGAATATGACATAAAATTCATTGACTGCATTTATCCATGAAACCGGCTGAATTCCAGCTCTGCGTTTCTCATCTCACATTAAACATGATGACAGATACACCAACAGAGGTTACTGGGGGCCCTCTCCCAGGTATTGTCTTACAGAGAGATAAAGTTCTGTAATTAAGCCACTGTTCACCAATGTGGAAATAACACAGTGTACTGGAAAATGGTGATTAACTAAACTATCATCTATCTAACAGCTGGTTACACATGGGACTCTTTAGAACTGACTTTGGTGTCCAATGCTTCTTACTTTAAGTTGAGCAGGACCAAAATTGGATCAGGGACTTCCCACTTGACTGGGATGGTTGTAGAGGTGTTTTTCCTGTTACCACAGAGACCACCAGGTGGTAAGGTAAATGAGACCCCATGGACAGGAGAAATGCCATCAACATGATCTTCCTAAGTGCTGCTGCAATGACTTACTCAACCCCAAAGGGCTGGGCTGGATGGAGCTCGGAGAGTAACAGTTGGGTGAGAGCAAAGAAGCTGAAAGTTAAGTCAATGAAGTAGTCTCAGGAGATGATGGGCAATTTTTCAGAGCATCGTGGGAAAGGGTTCTGGAGGGCTCAGTCACAGATTTTGTAGGAGGGAGCTACACCTCCCATCATAGGTGGTAGCAGCCGAAGTGCTTGGGGGTAAACTGAGGGTAGGAGTGTAGAGAGCTGCTCAAGGTTACCCAATTCCATGGTAAGTGAAGCACCAGAAATAGAGTCTGAATCTAACTGGCTCCAAAACCTGGTCTCTTTTCACTATGCCAGGCTGTATGTCCCCACTTTCCCCTTGGAAGGATAGCATAGACAGTGGTTTTCACCTTTGGAAGGATATCAGAAGCACAAATACATTTTAGAAATTACAGTTGTCCAGTCTATGTAAAACAATCCTTTGGGGAAGGAAGCCCAAGCTTCTGTATTTCTAAAAAGCTCCAGGATTAATCACCTCTGATATAAAGCCAGAATTCAAAGTCATCGATACAGCTGTAATGATTACACAACAATTTAACATTTATAACATTTTCTTTGTAGGAGCCCAGATTGGTTCATTCATTCAATAGACACTTTTGAGCTCCTACTACCGCATGAGCTGATGCTCTTAGTAAAGCAT
The DNA here is from genome assembly GCF_040802235.1 of Manis javanica. Classification (NCBI taxonomy): domain Eukaryota; kingdom Metazoa; phylum Chordata; class Mammalia; order Pholidota; family Manidae; genus Manis; species Manis javanica. The sequence goes on from NC_133162.1 coordinate 71,226,748, forward strand.
TTATTTTGGTCCCTGGCACACTGAAGGTGCTCAATACCTCACTTATACGCATCCCCCCTAATGAAAGGGTATACGTTGCAGAGATTGGGCAAAGTCGTGGGAATGCAGACGCAAGGAAGCACCAGCACTCTTGGAGCAGAGGCAGGTGGGTAAACCGTTAGCAGCAACTCGCATCCAGTAGGAGTGGCCTGGAGAGGTGGAACAGGGGAGTTTTCAGAGGGGAGTTGTGTCTGAGCTGGATTTGAGATATACACTGGTGTATGGTAAATGTTGAGCATCTTCCAGAAGACAGGGCCAAGGGCTGAAACGCACACTCACTCTCCTTACCCTCACTCTAAGCGGTCTAATAGCAGCAGGACAATTGGACCAGGCTTAGCTCACTTTTCAGCAAGGCAAGAGAGCAAGTGGGGCTCAGAAGATGTAAATGCCTAGCTAGGAGCCAGGATCCTCGCTCAGGGAACTCTCAGTTATGCCTTGTATTCCCCAAATGCTCTGGAAAGTGCTACATGGGAAACCCTGCTCCTCTACACACTCCATGGAAGGCTTGGTGGCCTTCATTTGTACCCCAGTTCTGCCTCTGCTCCTTCTGAGTCTCAATTCTCCAGGGATAAGGATGCCTTCCTCAAATGCCACTGAAGAGAATCAGGAGAGTAAGAAGATAACATGTAATTTTTCTGGGAGAGAGAAGATGTTCTAAGATGTGACTTGTCTTCCCCACATCCCTACTGCCTATACCAGTAGCTTCCTGGCCACCATTCACTAAGCACGTCCCATGCGGCAGATGCTGTTTAAGGCACTTTGAACAGCTTCCGTTGACCCTCAGGTAACACTGAGGGGCTGACATAAATGAAGGGCAACCAGGTGCAGAGTCAGAGAAGCCTCAGAGGAGTGGAGGCAGGGAGGGAGTAGAGCCACAGGGAGAGTCCCAGCAGCAAATGTTCGACAGAGAGCAGGAGGCAGGAGCGTGTTGCAGGGACATGCATGCAAAGGCCAGAACAGAGCAGCTGGCTGCCAATCCCTGCCTCTGCTGGGCCGCCCTGGCCTCTGTCAGCCCATCTGCAGTGGGAGCCGGGAGTGAGGGAGGGCAGGCCTGGCAGGAAGCAACATGGTGACGCATCCCTCACTTCTCGTGTCGTCTCCCATTTGTGTAGTTCTCATCTTTATTTCATGAATATTTTATTCTCAGAGCAACGACTCCACTTGCCCCATAAATCCAGAGGGTGGCTCTTTACTGCCTCCCCAGAGCTGGTGTGCTCACCTGCACTGGGTGGCTACGTAATCGTCTGATTCCTTAGAAAAAATATGAGCTCAAGCCCACATGAATATTAAGGGATGGAACGCATATTACTACTCTTCCTCAACTAGGTGTCTAAACTCTGAAAACATCTCAGCACAGCCATTAAACACGACTAAGACTCCACCCCAAGACAGCTTTCTGACTCTGAAGAAATATGGACAGTGCCCCCAGATGAAGCATTCCAAGATTAACCAGCACTCTAACCTAATTACGAATGCTGCTCCATAAAACATGGGCAACCAGTGGTACAGAGTAGTTCCGGATTAAATGCCATCATTATTTGTGGAAGGTTTTAATGATATGCTTCTAAAACCCAGTTGTTTCACCCCTTTTCCTGGTTCCCATTCCCTGTGCAATGAGGGCCAAACCCCGTGGCTGGGTGTCTAAGTCCTTCAGAGCAAGTCTCTGCTTGCTACTCCAGCCTCCTTCACTCACGTCTCCTCGCTGATGCTGACTCTCCAGCCCCGAAGAGCTCGGGGAGGTGTGATGACTTCATTTACCTAAGCTGCTCACCCTGCCCCAAAGCAGCTTCCAATCATCCTCAGGCCTAGGATTTGTGCCAATCCTTCAACACTCAGTTCTAACAACACTAAGCAACAAGTGCTCGTCACTGACCAGTAGCCCTACCCTCCGTGACCCCCCACTCCTGGCACGTCTGTTATAGGGATTGCTCACTTCAGGATGGCCCTGATCAGCAGGACAGACTGCTTGGCCAAGCTCTCTGCCCCAGCTGCCCAAGAGGAGGTAAGCTCCCTGGGGACACGGGCTGTGCCCGATAGGCATACTTATAAAACGAAGGAGAGGGAGGAAGATATTTCATCTGAGAATTAGAAACCCATAAAAACAGGAAGAAGATGGAATATTTCCTGCTGTTACCATGCAACCCTTTTTTAGCAATAGCAGAAGAGGCTTGAGAAAAAGCAGTTACTATGTTTCCCAAACTGCCTTGTCATTGGTCCTCACTCCTATCTGGAAGCAGGTCAGCAGCAGGGGCAGAAAGTCCCATGTTTTCTAAGCAGGACCCATGTATCTCATGAGGTCTTGGGCATGAGATCCTGGGCTTATGCAGAAGCCAGAAAAGAAGACAGGACGCTTTACTGGCAAGAAGAGAGCTGTTCCTTGCAGATAGGCCATCCCTTGATCTTTCCTGTGTTTCTCTCTTTGAACTCTGCTTTCTGTGCCTCTCCAGTGATTTCTGTCTCTGTGTCTGTCTCTCTCACACACACAGAAAGAGTGATCATTCATTCTGGGCTGTCACTAAACAGTAAACTAGGGGATGTGAGGACATAACGACTGGCAGTCGGCAAGGGCCTCCAGCGCAGGGGAAGGGTAGTTGATCCCTGTACCTGGCTCACAAAGGACCTTTTGGAGGGCTGAGCCTGTGTCCCCTGGGCCCCCGCTCTGCCTCCAGGGCTCATCCACCTGGACAGCCTCGCCTGCTCCCCTGACCCAAGGGCCTCTGCACAGATGAAACCAGGCTGCAGCCTCAGAAAGAAAGAAAGAAAAAAAACACAACTAAAAGCAAACAACATGGAGAGTGGGTGCAGCATGATCTGGTCCTCCCTGGTCCTAGAGAGGCAGCTCTAGAGCCACCCTCCCTGGCTGTACACTGGTGCTTGTGGGCACACAGGCCTGGGTGGCAAGAAGCAGGTGACAGGTGCCCCAGCCGTGACATGGAAGGGGAGTTGACAGGAGTTGCAGGCTGGAACTCAGCCACATCATTACAGTTTGGCCCTCATCACATAGGGAATAGGAACCAGGAGAAGTGAGATACTTGTGGCCTTCTTTCCTCCAAACCACTCAGAATAATTCACTGTCCCTCCCAATGACTTCTTCACAGAAGCCCAGGACAGGACCATTAACTGTTGCTCTCAGCAGGCTTTCCTCAAATCTCTTCCTTCCTTCCCTCTGTGGCTCAGGGGCAATAGGAAAACACGAAGGCTGTTGGAGCCCCAGGCCCAGCATCCCCTTGCATGTGGTTATCTGCCAGGCAGGAGAGGAAGATGGGTGTCCCCAGGATATTTGCAACATTCTGGCTCAAATGGCAAGATCCTTCCAGCAAAAACTAAGTGTGATGACAGAGAACTCACTGCTGGTATGAGTGGAGAGTCTGTCCCACCCCAACCCTGCCAGGGGCTCCAGGATGGACTGGGGTATGGGGCATCGCTGCCCCGGCACTCCAAACTACCCATATGGTAGCCATGGTGATGCCTCTGAATTTGGTGCTGGTTACTTAGCTGTCTCTTGTTTGAAATTTACACCTGTTTGACTCAACAGAATCTGTAAGTGGAGCTGTGGTTGCAGAAGTAGCTGAGGTGTACATAGCTCACAGTGACAGCCCTATGATGGAGTGGCTTGTGCCACCACACCTGTGCATGGGGCTCATCAATCTGTAAATGACACTCCTTGCCACCCTCCCTTAGAGGAACTGGATCCAGGGGACCTTGATGAAGCCTTCATATAAAAAAACTGAGCTCAAAAAAGAGCAAAACCCTAATGGAAGGACATGTCCAGGGCAGAACTAGCTCACGGCTGGCACACAGGAGGGGAAGCGTACCCAGAACCAGGAGTGTGGACAGAACCGCAACTTCCCCGAACTGGTGGGCACCAGAGGGCTGGACAAGGCTGCACAAGGCTGGGCCTGACCGGGAGGAGGGAGAGAGGAAGGGCAGATGGGAGGGGCAGGAGCAGGGGCCCATCCCACTTGCAGCTGGGAGAGCAGGGCCCAGCCTGGCAGAAGCCAGAGCAGCAGGGAGGAACGCATCTCCTCTCTTACCCTAGAGGTGGTCTCTCCAGGTCAGGGTGGAGGCACATGGGTGGGACAGGGTGGGGAAGGGCTCTCTGGCGCTGCTCATGCTGTACCCGCTCTACAGATAAATACAGGACTTTAGTGGCCATGGCTCATGGCTTGGCGCTTTGTTCAAGTATGAAAACACCCCCTACATTTGCTCTCTTGCTTTAAAATAAAAAAAAACATTTACACCATCCCCCAATATAAAACACTATTGTCTCCAGACAGGTGACTCGGGTAAATGCTAACTGGAAGGAAACTGCCCGCCGCGTGGCCCAGTGTGACTCTCCTGTCTCTAGACTGTGGAAAGAAGCAGGACCCAGGGCACGGACCTCTTTGGGAGTTTCCTGGTGGCACCGGTTGCTGTTCCACCACAACTCTAGGGCAGCCACCAGGCAGGCGAGGAGGAGGCCAATGGCCAGGATGCAGAAGACCCCGGCAAAGCTGTGCAGCTTGAGGGATTTGCCGTCGGCCTGGGCCCTGGAATGGCTGGTGAGGTCGCAGCGGCCCGTGTGTGGCCACCATTTCTGCTTGAGCACATCCAGGTCCCCAGTGTCCTGCAGCTCCAGGATCCTGCAAGATACAATCTGTATGAGCCAGAGCTGCTGGCCTCGCCACACAGCCATGGGGCCTGGCCCCCTCCCACCTTGCTGGTGCACAGACAATGCCAAGCTGTCATAGCCACTCCCGACCACAACTTCCCCCCAAGCCTGCTCCCCACTCTGCGGGTGGAGTGCTTGTCCCAAACTACAGGCTGGGTTTCGTCACTCCCCTCCTCCAAGCCTCAGTGTCCTCTCCCACCCCGGACCACTGCCCGTGGCTACAGTCCAATAGCAGAGCACATAAAGCCCTTCACACAGGCTCTGAGGCAAGCTCTGAGGATAACATCAGGAAATACAGCAATGGACAAAACAGACTGCAGACTTGACAAAAATGCTTTCATTTGAACTTCAGGTACTAGATCCTAAGTCTCTCCAATTAGGATTCACTACAGCACTCATTCATGCATCTATTTGAGGAGCATCTGCACTGTGTGAAGTTAAACATTGCTGAGAGTGTGGTCTAGAGACATATCCACGGGCACTGAAACAATCAGAGCAACCGGTGTGGGGACAGAAGCTGGGATCAGTACAATGAACTGAAAATAGAGATGCGAAGAACTGGTGTGTTGGGAGGGCGGCCCAGATCAGAGGCTTAGGGAAGACCTCATTAAGGGGGCGACAAGGTAAGCAGAAACATGAAGGATGGTTAGTCATAAGAGTTCACACTGGTCTAGCACATTCTGTGTGGCAAGGGATATCCTAACAGCTGTGTTCAAAATAAAATAGTGTTTTATTCTCATGTCAACTCCTTGAGATGGTTATTTCCATTTTCCTATATTTACAGAGAGGGAAATTGAGGCCCAGAGAGGTGAAAGATCTTGCCAAAGTCTCTGTGGTTGGCAGGGATGGCATTTAACAAGTGGGAAGAGGAAACTTCCTGAGACTGGGATCATGTTTGAAAGTACTGTCTGCATTAAGGGCTCAGCATGCCTGAAAAGCTAAAATGTGGCCAAGAAGGCTGCAGAGTGGTGGGTGAGGAGGACAGGGTGAGAGGAAGACAGGGAAGCAGGCAGCCAAGGGCATGTGCTCTGAGAGAGCATGAGAGGGACTCTGGATTTTCTCCTGCTTGCAAACCCCCACTGCTCCTGGAATCCCCACATGGGTGTCTGGATGGCAGGTTTCCTTTGCTGTGGTGTTCTAGGGACTCCCTCTGGAACCAAGGAGCCTGAGTGGTGAGCTGGTGGTAGCTGGTAGCCCCTAGACTCCTCACACCCAAGCTTCTCCATTTGGGGAGAGGGGCTAGTTCAGCCATGGTGATATATCCCACCCACAACACCCACAGTGATGGCTCTGTGCCCTCTGGGTTGCACAGTTTAAGAGCAGTGGCTCCTTAGAGCCAGGAGAAGCTCACTGCCAAGTAGCCAGCTGAGCAGTCTCTGCCCTGGACCTGTATTACAGATCAGCTGTGACCACGGGCTGAGGCTGAGCTCAGTGACCATGCCTGGGCTGTGACTCGTGGAAAGGGACTGTGACAGCCCAGAGAGTCCCTGAACTATCAACATCATGGGCTCAGCACAGCATGGCCTCCCACTGGCTGGAAACAGCCTGGCTCAGTGCAAGAGCAGGCTTTGCAGGCACCAGATCTCAGCTGCATGTCCTGGGACAAGTGACTTGCTCCTGCAAACCTCACCTTCCCATGATCTTTGCTAGCCTTGCTATCTATGAGTGAGTAGATCCTTCAGGACAACGGCTATGTCCTACTCTCTGTGGTTTCCCCTGAGCAAGTACAGGGGCCGGCACAGCTTGGGCCATTGATGGATGTTTGTTGCATCAATAAATGTATAAGTCTACTAACTGAATCTGGAAAACTAATCTAAACTAAAATGGTTGTGGTGAGATCATGATATCCATTACATGGGCAAGGAATGGGTCAGAACCAAAGAGCCTGAATGCTGCCATGCATGAAGGGGCTTGGTTGCTGAGATAATGACTCACACATGCATCCGAGTGGCTCAGGGCTGGACTTGGTGTGCCGCTGTGTGCCATCATCCCTCACGCAGCACACCCCATAATAGTGAAGTGGCCACAGCATCCCACTACCTCCATGCGGCTAGAGACGTGTTCGGGAAGCTGCATGTCTGTATGTCCACTGGCACATGCAGACCAGCCATGCTGGCAGCTTTTAGTAGACTGGACCTCCTGCCAGCTACAGGAACCGCAGGCCTGGAGATGCAGGATCTCAGGACCTGCGAGAAGACTCATGGCTGGATTACTGGCTCACCATGGAGAGACAGCAGAGCTATGTATTTATTGGCACAGATTCTACTCTGGTGGACATCGGTCCAAACCCAGACTCTGTCACCACATTAGCTACGTTATGAAACCTCTCAACTTCAGCCCTCTCATCTCTCATCATGAAAATCTGAGATCATAATAAATGCACCTACCTCACAGACTTATAGTGACAAAATGAAAAGAGGGAACACATGCAGATCATTCAACTCAAGATCTGACAAATAATAAGAGCTCTATACAAGCAGGTTAATAATTACACAGTCTGGTGGCCACACAGACTAGCAGCCCTATCAGTCCAGTATTGACAGGCGCTGCCTTTTATTTAAGAACATAGTAGGAACCAATCATTTTACATTGCTTTAATCCTCATAACAACCTCTGAAGTAGATCTTACTATGTCCGTTTTATGTATTGCAGACCTGAGACTCAGAGACTAAATGACTTGCCCACGGTCACAATTAGAAAGTGGCAAAGCTGCTCTACAGAGCTGGGTCACGCTGACTCAGGTCCATGCTCTTTCCAGAACACCAGACTGTTAAGCAGAGTCAGCCTGCTTGCTGAGAGTTAGGTTTTGGCCCAGAGGACAGTGAGACTGGCCAGGACACCGTGGTAGGGCTGGATTCCCCCTCTGCTCATTTGACTGCAATATCAGGCAGTCTGCTTCATTTTGCTGATGCTTCTCTTCTTCCTGCTTCTAATAATTGTATGCATTTTTTGTGCCCAATATTATTCCAGGAAGAATGTAAGGCAATTTATAGGAAAACATGGAATAAAATAAAAACAAACAAATCAAAAAGAAAATTTAAATATGTAAGCAACAGAGGAAAGATAAAACAAGCCACAGGCACAAATGACTCCTGGAATGAGGCTAAACTAATGCACTCCATAATAATCTATACTCCTGCTATGAGTAAGCCTGAGCAATAATAGCCACTTCCTGAAGCCAGTTGTCCTATTTCCAGACAGATACAATTGTAGGTGCTTTCCTTTAGTTAATAGCCGTGGAGCCTGCTACACAGCAGGTGCTCTATAAATGGCTATTAAGTTGCTAACCATTTATTGAGTGCCCACTCTTCATGCCATGATCCACACACAGGCTACAGCACTCAACCCCTCACCAACACACACACACACACACACACACACACACACACACACACACACACACACACACACAGAGGAAAGAAGGTTACAGCACTTCCAGGTAAGCCTGGGATCTGCTATTTACCCAGGACCCTTCTGTAAACAATGTGAAGCACTGCTCCCTGGAAGGGCACCCTGCTCCTCCGAGGCATGCCTCAGTGAGGGGCAGCCCACAGCTCTGTACACACCACACAGCTGAGCCTCTCACAGAACCACTGGCAGCAGTAAGCTGGCAACCTGAGGTCAACCTCTGTTCCCCCTAATTACATACCCATCCTCCCAGGTGGTAGAGGTAGAATGCTTCCCGCCCAGAGGGACTGCAATATCCAGACAGATGATGATAGTTCAGGAGGCCAGCAGCACCCACTGGGGACATTTATTTAGCCATAGAGCAATAACCTTCTCATGAAAGCACAGAGCAATAGATCACTTTTTGTCAGAATAACAAGGAAACTGGAACAGCCACTTTGTTTATGGGTAGAGACCACAAAGTCTCTATGGGGAGACATTTTGAATACAGCCTTATGGCCAGCAAGCTGATATTTAATGCACAGGCCAGTCCCAGGAAAAGCCTGCTCTTTAGCGACCCCACACCCCCACATGGGTCCTGGTCCGCTGTCCTCTGGAGGCACACAAAGGGCATCAGATTCCTTCTGCACCCAACCAGCCTTATAATACTGAAGGTGAGCAGATGCCGTCTCCCCACCCATCTCCTCCTCTAGACTGAGTATTCTCAGGTTCCGCCTCTGACCTAGTTTGAGCCCCAGCTACTCTGACTCCATTGGATGACCCAGATGAGAACCAAGCTCTCTTCTCCCTCCAATGTGTCAACATTCAGTTTAGCAGACCTTCCAGAAATCTCTGAGCAGTGTGAGCGCACAGAGACCCTAAGCTTCCCTCACTGGGGACCTGGGCTTCTGTGAGCGCTGTCTTGGGCCACGTGAGCTGTCTCGGTGGTGCTGTTCATTGTCCCCACGAGCTCTCTTCCCATCTGCTCGAGAGAGATGCTCACAGGTTGATGGTCTATGGAATGTCCCAAGCCTCAGAAAACCAACTTGGGGTAGACCTCAAGAACAGCGATGTATCACACATCCTGGATGGAAGCCATCCTTCCTCACGCCTTTAATCTGATCCACTGATAAATCACTGCTCCTCCTTTTCCCTTGTCATCATCCCTCTCTGCTCTAGAGAGCACAAGGAGACATGGAATATATACTTGATTAAATTCTAGAGAAAACCTAAAAGCCTTATTTACCTTAATTAGCTCTACCCTTTTCCCCAGTTTTGCAAAAAGCCCCTGGATGAATGGATTTGTTTCAGGGCCTCCTGGCCTTTCCCATATGGGGTTTGGGCTCAGGACTCAGAAGGATGAGGGTAGGGCTTGGAGGTCCCACAGCGCTGGGGCACAGGGGACCTGCAGCCTCCTCCCAACTCTGCCAACAGCTGGCCGAGTGAGCCTCGGAGCAGGTCACCCTCTCTGGGCTTTGTGTTAAATGGATGTTCTCTAACAACTCTAGCCCCTGGAAACGGATGACTGTAAGTGCTGAGCACATGCACTAATCAGGCAGCTGGGGCTGCCGCTAAGCCTGGGCACCATAAGAGACTTTTCACTCAAACACTTCTGCCACATTTTGGATTTTGGCAGACCAAGGTAGAGCCTGTCCTTGGGATTTCCTTTCTGGGCTCTGTAGTTCTGCCCCCTTCACCCACCAGGATGTCACCTCACACATGTGTGTCTGTGGAGGGCCCAACACTTAGGCATCCTTGGGAATAGGAGCCTGTGCTGGCAGGCTGGCTGTTGGGGAAAGCCACTGAGCTGACCCGTGCACTTCACTTCCAACCTGTCTGGGAGGCCACGAAAGCTGGTCAAGGACTAAGGTAAGCTTCTGGGCAGAAAACATGGGTAGGATGATGACAGATCTTTTTTTTCAAAGAGGCCAGCCGGGTCTCCAGACTAAGCACCTGGAAACTTGATCATGCCCAGGATCCAGAGAAGATCAGGCTCAAGGGATGGACTCACACCAGCAAATCACGTGGGAAGCTACACAGGCCAATGCAAACTAGGCCCCCTGTATTCATTTCTGCTGGTCAGGATCCATGCGCCTCCGCTTAGTCTCTGCACTTGGACCCAACACACCTACATTTGCTCATATTAATTACCAGGCAGCTGATCTGGGAAGGAAGGGGAGGAGGCAGGTAATGAGCCGCTGTCCACTCTCTGCAGTCCCTTCCCCACCCAGCAGAGCATCTGCCCCCTCAGCCCATGCGCAGATAACTGTGGAGTCACTCTGCTTCTCTGACCCAACTGTGTTTCAAATCTCCACATTGACTCTTCCCATTTTGCCTTTATCTTAAGAAGTAATTACTGGGCCCTTGCCAAATTCACTCATCATTCATTTAATTTTAAATTACTGGGCCTATCTAGCTAACTCCTACTCATCCTTCCCACCTCAGGAGCACAATCCAAATAGAGCACAAAGGTCTGGTCAGATGCCCTCCTCCATCCCCTAAATACTCTCTCTGTCACCCTCACTGCTGGCCTTGCCTACTCACATCACAGCTCCCACTGAGACTATGCACCTTCGTGGGAAGGGGCCATATTTTCCCTGCTCTTTATCCCAGGACCTGGCGCAGCACCAGGCGGGGTGGGAGGAGGCACCTGCACCAGAACGTAGTCGGTGCTGAGGGGAGTGTGACAAATAAGCGAGTCTGCGCTGGCGCTCATCTTCTAAGAGAAGGTTATCTTCCAAGTCCTGCCTTGCTGACCCTGCCTTACCTCTGTGAGAACAGGTCCCTGTAGGGGCTGCCGTGCTGCAGGGCAATCCCATAGCCCTTGCTGCTGACGCTGTTGCCAATGACAGTCACAGAGCAGTCATCGTCCGTCAAGGCTGCGTACTCCACCACGGCCACGTCCCACAGAAAGGCGTAGTTCCCCTTCTTTGCCTGAAAGATCGAAATTCACATGCAGTCAGGCAGGCCTGGCCTGCTGTGTGAGTTTTGAGCAGTGAGGTATCTCAGTGGTGGGATTTGAATGATGCCTCCTAAATGGTCTTCTGCCCACCAGTCAGCATGGCCAACTCGGCTTCCATTTTTTGGCCGACAAGTTCCACCACTGGTTGATGCCTCTCACTGTGGTGAGGCATAAAAGAATGTGAGGCTATCCCTCCACCAGGAGGCACAGGTCCAGCACACCTCCCAGAGCAGCTACAGATGGGCTTTATGACGAGTCTCCCAGGGGCGTGGACCTATTTCTCAGGTTAGCAGGCTCACCTTGGAGAGTGCAGAGAATCTGACCCCAGGGAGCTGAGCTTTTCTGGTTAGGGATTTAGGGGGAGCATAAAAATATCCACTTAATATTTCTCCTTAGAACCTCACTGGGCCCTGCTGAGAGTGGATGTGGGATGCAGCCCTAAGGCCAGTGCCCTAAGTGACCAGGACAGTATCTGAGTCACGAACTTGCCATGCTTGTGGAAGGGCCCATGAAGGAGAGAGGCCTGGTTGTTTGGGTGTCAGGCTGGGCTTCTGCCAATTGCCTTTCAGTGCCCAAATGAGACTGTGCCCACACACATACACCTGCACAACAACATACACATACACACATACACTTTTATATGCCCATATGCACACCTAGGCATATGCAGACATGCAAATACACATGGATTTCTGTATCAGTGCAATGGCTGCAGATTATTCCATCAGGAATTTGCCTGCAGCCACAGCTGAAGTCTCCACTCCATCACACTCATCCGCAGCCAGCATTCAATCCCATCCTGAGCCACGATGCTGACATGGCATAAAGTCTGGGCACTCAGAAGGAATGAGAGCTGCTTTGCTTTTTGGAAGGAGATGCAAACTAGACATTGTCACTTGGCTGGCTTAAAATAGAGCACAATGTTCTTAATGCAGCAAAGTGCCTGATTTTAATTCTATAGTGAACATACAGATGCCTCTTTTCCTTTTCCTTCCCTCCTACACAACTCACAAGAGGTGCTAGAAGACCTAGGGCTGGGCTTGGTAGAAGGGCTGGACCATCACACACAATAGGGCAAGCTGGCAAGTAACAAGCTTCATGAAATTGTCAAGGGCGTTGCTCCAGTCTCCTGCCTTTATTCACTTGAGTCTTCATGTCCACTGAGACTTTTCAAAGAGTACCATAGCTGTTTAGATGAAAGTAGTCAAGATTTTACAGCCTTCCAGGTCTAAAGTGCACATGGGCCAAAATGACTCATTTTCTCATCAGCTTTCCATCAGAAGCATTTGTGGACAGAGTGGGGCAGACCCCGGCTGGCATAGGCTGCTCCAGCCATTTGCACAATTTTGCCCAACAAACTTGTAAGAAATGACATACTCCTGTGCCACCCATTGACTTGTACCTCAGGAAGCAATCCAAATATTACATCAAAGCCTCCTTCCTTGGCTAAGGCAATTTCCGAAGTCCCTGAAGGACTTTGACCAGGCTGCAAAATTACACTCATCTCTGTCCCTCCACATGGGAAGATAACAGTCTTTGAAGTTTTTTCCTACTGGCAAACAAATTTTCTCATGAAAAGTATAAATTTTCAACCTCTTAGTAACTGAGTTTCTCAGCAAAATGTTGACTTATGACCTAATATTTGGCTTCGGTCTGACTTCGAAGCATTTTACATCCATGCTCACAATTCAACATGACAATCAGATATTGTTATTTGTATGATTTCAAAAGGGCATGTCAAGTTGAAAGAAGAATTAAGATCAGGTTCTTTTCTACCTTTCAAGTGATGTTCCAAGAAGGAAAAAGAAGGAAGCTGGCTCTGATCGAGTGGAAACTGACTAACAAAAGCCTGGTGTGGCCATTTGAATGGGCCACTTGGATGCCTTCAAGCTACATGCGTTTGTGGGTCCAGTTTGGGCTAAGTGACCAGTGAGTGCAGTTGAAAGACAGAAGCTGCCTTTGTAGTCCTTCCAGCCTAAGTGGAGAAGGAGAAACATATGGAAGAGATGCTGGTGCCGCCTCAGCCACAGAGCCCTGCTGACCAGGAAAGCAGTCAAGAAGAGTCTGGGAAAATAGAAGCTGCTTGAGCTGCTGAATGATCCCAGACACTCAATCTGTCCATTTGTAAACAGGGACAAAATTTGCTATTATATTTGTTTATGTCTGCTTCAAGCAGCATGTGGCTGATCCCTAATCTGCAAGACCAGAGCAGGGAGGAGGATCTGCAGAGGCCAGTGCCTACTCACATCACAGCTCCCACTGAGACTGTGCACCTTGCCTGTGAGCCAAATTCGAAGCCCTAGCTGCAGTGGACTCTGTCTTTAGGAAATTCTCTCCATCCCTAACACGCCTTCCTCACCTCCTCAGCATCCCAGACATGTGTGTGCCTGCATCGCTGTAGCACCAAGCAGAAAAAAATGCAGCAACCAATCTTCTCTGGGCATCCCAAGTCCACCTGTTGCCAGGAAAATTTTCTGGACCTTATGAACATCTTCCTAGTCTTCTTGGCTTGTCACAGATGCGGTATGAGACAGACAGCTTCTTAGGTCTGACCGTACCATCAGGAAAATTGCACATACCAGCCACAAGAAGCCCAGATGCCCACCTGTGAAGGCCACATCCCTTTACAGACATCCTCTTCTTGCCCCCATGCAAACCGAGTTTCACAACCCCCATGAAAAAAAATTTTTTTTCTAAGATGCAGCTCCTCCCTGAAGGATCAGAACCTGTTTTCCACGTGGCCCCTAATAATTATGAATCTGCCTCCTTATTCTGTGCTGGTTATCCATACAGCCAGGCTCCGCATACACGGGGGACCACAAACACACCAAACTTCCGCCTCCAAGAGGGCTGAGAATCTCCTCTCTTCTCTCCCCACCTACCATGAGCTCATTTTCTTCCTTTTATGAGTCTGAGCATTTCTCCCATTCTGCTCTAAGGTTCAACTGCCTCCCTTGTGGCTTGGTCTCTGATCCATCCTCCAGGTCCACTGGATGGCATTTCTACCCGCTTTCCTACTCTCTCTGTCCCCTCAACTCCCAGTCAGAGACCTCGCATACTTTAAGATATGAGTTACTTCCTATTTATATTAACTGCTTCTTTCTGCTGAGGATTTTTTTCCGGTCTCTTAGGAAGACAGAGTATTGGTGGGAATCTGGCCTCTTCTCCGCTGTGTGCTCACAGAGGGAGAAGGGTGAGCCCACACACCTTTCCGCGGGGCCCGGGGGTTCCTTAGCCAGAGGGACAATGGATCTTTAGAGTTGGCTATTTTGCCATGTCATGTTGATACCAACTCATTCTTCCTATGTCTTCCAGCCCTGGCCTTTCCCCACTTCCCAGGTGGCTGTGAGGAGTGAAGGGGGATGTTAATGAGAGCAGGCATGATAGGCAGTGAGCAGTTTATAAATAGATTCTTGACATTTATTTCATGATGGCTCAAAGATTAAAGTGATACGATAGATTTGTGTTCTGCATTAAGACAGAACAAGAACAATACTGTATTTCACTTCTTTAATGGGTTAAATTACCTTTACTCAGCTGACCATTTATAATGTTAAATGTATTCTGAATTTCTAAACACTGACTTAGGATGCATTAACGCCTTGGACTGTGGCTGCTGGAAAGTTTGTCTCCCTGTTGGACACAGGGCTGGCTGATTCAGACAAGCCTGCTCCAAGCCTTCGGCTCTATGCAGAGCCAAGGCGAGCATACAAGCCTACCCCTCAGGGCTAACTCTGGGGTCCTGGGACTTCTGCCCAGGATTCCTGCAGGAGCTATGGAGAGCATTTGCAGATCCTCTAAGAAAGTGGAGGTTTAAAAGTTCTAATTTGCTACTTAAATGGTATTGCTTTTTTTTTGGTATCACTAATCCACAACCACATGAAGAACATTCTGTCTACTAGACCCCCTATCACCAAGTCCCCTCCCCACACCCGACCACGGTCAGTGTCCATAGGTGCAGCAAGATGCCACAGAACCACCACCCATCCTCTCTGCGCTGCACAGTCCTCCCCGCGTCCCCCCACGCACCATACATGCCAATCATAATGCCCCCTTTCTTTTTTCCCCCCTTATCTCTCCCCTCCCCCTGGCAACTGCTAGTCCACTTCTGGGTTCCGGAAGTCCGCTGCTGCTTTGCTCCCTCAGCTCTTTCCTCATTCTTATACTCCACAGACAAGCAAAGCCATTCGACACCCGTCCCTCCCCACCTGGTCCACCTCACTGAGCATAACACCCTCCAGCTCCACCCATGCTGCTGCAAACGGTAGGACTTGTCCTCTTCTTATGGCCAAACAACATTCCACTGTGTATATGCACTACATCCTCCCCATCCATCCATTCACTGATGGACACCCAGATCACTTCCACTTCCTGGCCATTACAAAAGTGCTGTGACAAACACAGGGGTGCACATGTCCCTCTCAAACTGAGCCACCACATTCCTAGGGCAAATTCCCAGCAGTGGAATTCCTGGGTCAAATAGTATTTCTATTTTGAGCATTCTGAGGAACCTCCATACTGCTTTCCACAATGGTTGAATTAACTTACATTCCCACCAGCAGTGAGGGAGGGTTCCCCTTTCTCCACAACCTTGCCAACATTTGTTGTTGTTTGTCTTTTGGATGGTGGTGATCCTTACTGGTGTGAGATGATATGTCATTGTGGTTTTTATTTGCATTTCTCTGATGACTAGTGATGTGGAGCATCTTTTCATGTGTCTCTTGGCCATCTGAATTTCTTCTTTGGAGAACTGTCTGTTCAGCCCCTCTGACTATTTTTGAATTAGATTATTTGCTTTTTGTTTGTTGAGATGCGTGAGCTCTTTATATATTTTGGATGTCAACCCTTTATCAGACCTGTCATTTATGAATATATTCTCCCATACTGTAGGATGCCTTTTTGTTCTACTGGTGGTGTCCTTTGCTGTACAAAAGCTTTTCAGCTTGAGTCCCACTTGTTCATTTTTGCTTTTGTTTCCCTTGCCCAGGGGGATACATTCATAAAGAAGTTGCTCATGTTTATGTCCAAGAGATTTTTGCCTATGTTTTTTTCTAAGAGTTTTATGGTTTCATGACTTACACTCAAGTCTTTGATCCATTTCAAATTTACTTTTGTGTATGGGGTTAGACAATGATCCAGTATCATTCTCCTACATGTAGCTATCCAGTTTTGCCAACACCAGCTGTTGAAGAGGCTGTCATTTCCCCATTGTATGTCCATGGCTCCTTTTTCATATACTAATTGACCATATGTGTTTGGGTTAATATCTGGACTATCTATTCTGTTTCACTGGTCTGTGGGTCTGTTCTTGTGCCAGTACCAAATTGTCTTAATTACTGTGGCTTTGTAGTAGAGCTTGAACTTGGGTAGTGAGATCCTCCCTGCTTTATTCTTCCTTCTCAGGATTGCTTTGGCTATTTGGGGTCTTTGGTAGTTCCATATGAATTTTAGAACTATTTTTTTTCAGTTCATTGAAGAGTGCTGTTGGTATTTTGATAGGCATTGCATTGAATCTGTAAATTGCTTTAGGCAGGATATCCATTTTGACAACATTAATTCTTCCTAGGCAAGAGCATGAGATGAATTTCCATTTGTTAATGTCCTCTTTAATTTCTCTTAAGAGTGTCTTGTAGTTTTCAGGGTATAGGTCTTTCACTTCCATGGTTAGGTTTATTCCTAGGTATTTTATTCTTTTTGATGCAATTGTGAATAGAATTGTTTTCCTGATTTCTCTTTCTGCTAGTTCTTTGTTAGTGTATAGGAATGCAACAGATTTCTGTATTAATTTTGTATCCTGCAACTTTGCTGGATTCAGATATCAGTTATAGTAGTTTTGGAGTGAAGTCTTTAGGGTTTTTTATGTACAATACCATGTCATCTGCAAATAGTGACAGTTTGACTTCTTCTTTACCAACCTGGATGCCTTGTATTTCTTTGTTTTGTCTGATTGCCATGGCTAGGACCTCCAGTACTATGCTGAATAACAGTAGGGAGAGTGGGCATCCCTGTCTTGTTCCTGATCTTAGAGGAAAAGCTTTCAGCTTCTTGCTAATAAGTATGATGTTGGCTGTGGGCTTGTCATATATGGCTTTTACTAGGTTGAGGTAATTGCCATCTATGCCCATTTTCTGGAGAGTTTTTATCATGAATGGATGTTGAGTTTTGTCAAATGTTTTTTTCAGCATCTATGGAGATGATCATGTGGTTTTTGTCCTTCTTTTTGTTGATGTGGTAGACGATGTTGATGGATTTTCGAATGTTGTATCATCTTTGCATCCCTGAAATGAATTCCACTTGATCATGGTGTATGATCTTCTTGATGTATTTTTGAATTTACTTTGCCAATATTTTGTTGAGTATTTTTGCATCTATGTTCATCAGGGATATTGGTCTGTAATTTTCTTTTTTGGTGGTGTCTTTGCCTGGTTTTAGTATTAGAGTGATGCCAGCTTTATAGAATGAGTTTGAAAGTATTACCTCTTCTTCTATTTTTTGGAAAACTTTAAGGAGATTGTGTATTATGTCTTTTCTATATGTCTGATAGAATTCAGCAGTGAATCCATCTTGCCCGGAGGTTTTGTTCTTGGGTAGTTTTCTGACTACCAATTCAATTTCGTTGCTGGTAATTGGTCTGTTTAGATTTTCTGTTTCTTCCTTGGTCAGTCTTGGAAGGTTGTATTTTTCTAGGAAGTTGTCCATTTCTTCTAGGTTTTCCCGCTTGTTAGCATATAGATTCTCATAGTATTCTCTAATAATTCTTTGTATTTCTGTGGGGTCCATCATGATTTTTCCTTCTCCATTTCTGATTCTGTTAATGTGTGTAGATTCTCTTTTACTTTTAATAAGTATGGCTAGGAGCTTATCTATTTTGTTTATTTTCTCGAAGAACCAGCTCTTGGTTTCATTGATTGTTTTCTATTGTTTTATTCTTTGCAATTTTATATATTTCTTCTCTGGTCTTTATTATGTCCCTCCTTCTGCTGACTTTGGGCCTCATTTGTTCTTCTTTTTCCAGTTTCAATAATTGTAACTTTAGACTATTCATTTGGGATTGTTCTTCCTTCTTTAAATAGGCCTGGATTGCTATATACTTTCCTCTTAGAACTGCCGTCACTGTGTCCCACAGTAATTGGGGCTATGTGCTATTGTTGTCTTTTGTCTCCCTATATTGCTTGATATCTGTTTTAATTTGCTCATTGATCCATTGATTATTTAGGAGCATGTTTTTAAGCCTCCATGTGTTTGTGGGCCTTTCTGTTTTCTTTGTACAATTTATTTCTAGTTTTATACCTTTGTGGTCTGAGAAGTTGGTTGGTAGAATTTCAGTCTTTTTGAATTTACTGAGGCTCTTTTTGTGGCCAAGTATGTGGTCTATTCTGGAAAATGTTCCATGTGCACTTGAGAAGAATGTGTATCCTGTTGCTTTTGGGTGTAGAGTTCTGTAGAAGTCTGTTAGGTCCATCTGTTCTAGTGTGTTGTTCAGTGCCTCTGTATCCTTACTTATTTTCTGTCTGGTGGATCTGTCCTTCAGAGTGAGTAGTGTGTTGAAGTCTCCTCGAACAAATACATTGCATTTTATTTCCTCCTTTAATTCTATTAGTATTTGTTTCACGTATGTTGGTGCTCCTGTATTGGGTGCATATATATCTATAATGGTTATGTCCTCTTGTTGGACTGACCCTTTTATCATTATGTAATGTCCTTCTTTATCTCTTGTTACTTTCTTTGTTTTGAAGGCTATTTTGTCTGATACAAGTACAGCAACACCTGCTTTTTTCTCCCTATTGTTTGCATGAGACATCTTTTTCCACCCCTCACTTTTAGTCTGTGTATGTCTTTGGGTTTGAGATGAGTCTCTTGTAAGCAGTATATGGATGGGTCTTGCTTTTTTATCCATTCTATTACTCTGTGTCTTTTGATTGGTGCATTCAGTCCATTTACATTTAGGGTGAGATTATTGAAAGATATGTACTTATTGCCATTGCAGGCTTTAGATTCATGGTTACCAAAGGTTCAAGGTTAGCTTCTTTACCATCTAACTGTCTAACTTAACTCGCTTATTAACCTATTATAAACACAGTCTGATGATTCTTTATTTCTCTCACTTCTTATTTCTCCTCCTCCATTCTTTATACATTAGGTGTTTTATTCTGTACTCTTCTGTGTTTCCTTTACCTGCCTTTGTGAATAGTTGATTTTATTTTTTTGCCTTTAGTTAGTACTTGGTTGGTCTGCTTCCTTTACTGTGATTTTATTTTCTCTGGTGACATCTATTTAGCCTTAGGAGTGCTTCCATCTAGAGCAGTCCCTTTAAAATTTCCTGTAGAGGTGGTTTGTGGGAGGCAAATTCTCTCAACTTTTGCTTGTCTGGGAATTGTTTAATCCTTCCTTCATATTTAATGATAATCGTGCTGGATATAGTATTCTTGGTTCAAGGCCCTTCTGTTTCATTGCATTAAATATATCATGCCATTCTCTTCTGGCCTGTAAGGTTTCTGTTGAGAAGTCTGATGATAGCCTTATTTGATTTTCCTTTGTAAGTGATCTTTTTTCTCTCTCTGGCTGCTTTTAATAGTCTGTCCTTGTCTTTGGTCTTTGCCATTTTAATTATTATATGTCTTGGTGTAGACCTCCTTGGTTCCCTTGTGTTGGGAGATCTGTGGGCTTCCATGGTCTGAGAGACTATTTCCTCCCCCAGTTTGGGGAAGTTTTCAGCAATTATTTCTTCAAAGACATTTTCTATCCCTTTTTCTGTCTCTTCTTCTTCTGGTACCCCTATATGTGAATATTGTTCCACTTGGATTGGTCACACAGTTCTCTTAATATTCTTTCATTCCTGTAGATCCTTTTGTCTCTCTCTGCCTCACCTTCTCTGTATTCCTGTTCTCTGATTTCTATTCCATTAATGGCCTATTGCACCTCATCCAGTCTCCTCTTAAGTCCTTCCAAAGATTGTTTCATTTCTGTAATCTCCCTCTTGACTTCATCCCTTAGCTCTTCTATATTTCTATGCAGGTCCATCAGCATGGTTATGACCTTTATTTTGAATTCTTTTTCAGGAAGATTGGTTATATCTATCTCCCCAGGCCCTCTCTCAGGGGTTTGTTTTTGTAATTCTGGACTGGACCAAATTCTTCTACCTTTTCATGGTGAAAGAGGTAGTCGCAGGCAGATGGCATGTGTATCATCTGGGAGAACAAAGTCCCTTCCTGCTTGCTGGTCACCTTGCCCTTCTCCTCTGCCTGTGTCAGTTACCCACACACTGGGAGCAGTGTCTGGATTAATCTCCTGGGCTGCCATGGGTGGGGCAGCTGTCAGGGTAGCCCAGAGCCCTGTGGGGAGAGGCAGGCATGCTGGGTGTGTTCTCCTGTGAGAACAGCACCCCACCCCTGCACCTAGCCCCGGTCTCCTCTCCCTGCACTGGGCAGCTGCACACTGGCGGCAGCCTCTGGGTCTGGCCCGGGCAGCTGCCTGCCAGGAGGAGACTCTGGGCAGTTGCTGCAGGTGGGGCCACTTTCCAGCTGCTCAGCCACTCTGGCAGGGTTGTGCCGGCTGGGGGGAACGAATGGCAGGCTGGTTATCACCGTGAGGGACTTCTGGGCTGTGTTGCCACCCAGGGGCCTAGGGCACCTGAAGTTCCTCAGGATTTCCAGCCTGCTGGGCTGAGTGTTCCAGGACTATTCCGTACAGCTTTGATTCCCCTGTCCCTTTAAGACTTTCAAAAAGCACTTGCTTTTTTTTTTGGCCCAGGGAAGCCGGTTGCGGGAAGCCACTGGCCAATTTTACTTTTCCGTTTCCCTAATATCCAGCACACCATGCAATGTGTGTCTGTGCTCCCGACGTGGATTACTAGGGCTGGGTATTCAGCAGTCCTGCATTTCCACTCCCTCCCAGCTCTGACTCCTTTCCTCCTGCCGGTGAGCTGGGGTGGGGGAGTGCTTGGGTCCTGTCAGGTCATGGCTTGTATCTTACCCCCTTCATGAGATGCTGAGTTCTCACAGGTATAGATGTAGTGTGGTCTCTCTTTTAGGAATAGCTGTATTTGTTGTATTTTCAAAAATATATATGGTTTTGGGAGGAGATTTCTGCTTCCCTACTCATGCTGCCATCTTGGCTTCTCCCTCGCAGTCAGCCTGGTGTTGCTTTTTTAAATTGATAACATCCAATGTTAGTGAGGCTGTGATGAAATGGGCATGATCTTTCATAGCAACTGGCATCACAGAATGACACAACCTTCCAGAAAGTAGTGCAGCAATACATAACAGGAACATTTAAAACTGCTCATATCCTTTACCACAGCAAAGTGAGAATTTAACCTAAAAAGTAACTCAAATGTATCTGTATGTATCCTAAAAATATGACAGATATTTAAAATGGAATGTTGATTATACAATCAGCATGGGAACAGTTTAAATATTCAGTATTAGGGAAATTATGTAATAAATAATAGTTAACAAATATGGTGGTGTTTTTTGCAATAGAGAATAATTATAAAGACTGCAGAAATACAGATAAATATCTGTATTGATAGGTTGATACAGATACAAAATACAAGCGAAAACAATAGGATAGATACAGCATTATTGCCATTCTGTAAACATGTGACATGTAATATACCAAAAGATGCGCAGGATTGTTACATAAGGTGTGGGGTTGGCAATGATTCTTAGGACAAGTCGATTTAAATATTTTCTTTAGCCTTGTTACACTATTTATGCTACCACACACTACACTCAGACACCAAATCCAATCTCAGTCCCCCTGTGTGTCCTTGACACTTGGAGGTGCCAATACCCATCAACAGAGCACAGGAGTCTGGCAGGGCTCTCCTGTCCCCCAGGATGCTGGCACCCTTGCACTACCCAAACATGTACAAAAGGATCCCTTACATCCCTGGCCTGAATCTAAACATTTTGCTTCACTTCACTCTCTCCTTTCCCTAAAAGCAAGAAAGGAAGGAAGGTAGGAAAGAAAGTGGGGAGGAAGGAACCGAAGAAGGAAGGGAACTTAGTTCAGACATAAAAGGAATAGACATGAGGACTTTAGCGAAAAGAGGAAAGAACAGCTTTGACATTAGAGAAAGTCAACGCTATCTGAGCATCCATCCCCAGCATGCCAGGACAGTGGCAGGTGGACAGGCAACCCTGACTTGTCTCCCAGAAAGCATCTTAGCAAACAAGATCCAAGTTCTGAAGTTAGTTCTGTGCCCAGTTCACCGACATGCTGGAGCACAACAAATAAAGAGAGACTATTGAGACCATGAGGGTGCCAGGCCCCGATGCTGAACGCACCCTCACTAACATTTGGTGGGACACAATTAGCCCTCATTGCTGGAATGCTGGGCACCATCAACAAAGCCACGAGTGATCTGGGATACTGGATGCCTCACTCTCTGTTGCTCCACACTGGTAATAAAATGAGATTGCATTGCCTTTCATTGCCCCACTGATACTGCCCTTCCCAGAACTCACTTGGAACACAAACTTTCAGAGACAACAGCTTCTGAGGCAAGAACTTCCTTATGCTCTGCTACTCCATCCCAGCTGTTTTTGGAAAGAGGCAAGCAACCATATTGCTCCCCTAGACAAGCATGCTAGTGCTTCAGGCATCAAACACAAATATCACTGGAAAGGAGGTGCTGAAGGAAATCGGGTGTCTGCTATGCCAGGTACAGGGCAGTGTGGAGTACCTGCTGGGTGCTGGCACCTTCACAAACCTGATTCTTTTTCCATCCATGGCATAATTTCAAAGGGCAGAATGTTAATACCATAATACAGATGAAGAAACTGTGGCTCAGAAAAATAAAGTGACTTGTCTCAAACAAACCAAGATAGTGAGTGGCAGAGCCAGGTCAACACGAGAGCCATTTGGCTCTGGGGAAGCCGGTGCTCTCCCCTCTGCCCTGCGTGGCCTCAGACAGGGCAGGCTGAGGAAATCGCTGCCAGTGTCCTTGCCCTCTGAGCCCTTCCCAGGGGAATGCTGCTGGTTATGGAGCACATAGGAATAGCATTTCTCCTGTTTTGCAAGCAGCAGTGTTTCACAGAGCTGCTGAAACACTGAGAAGTGGAAGTCCCAGGGCCCTGCATCATCTCTTGATGGAGTGGCTCCTTGAAAATCTGAAGCATCCTCATGGGCCCCACCATCCAGTGGCATACTAGATGCCTCTCCCTATAGCCACTCTTCGCCTGAACAGAGCTCGGTCCTCTAAGCATCCCAAGTCCTAGCTCCTAGGGTTGTGATCATAAAATGGCAACACATTGCCATGTAAAGCCTGAACCCTGGCTACAGTGATACCTGTATTACATGCTGTGCCAAATCACACAAGGCAACAGTAAACACCCCATCTGTGGAGAAAAGGACAATTTTACAGTCTGCTGGTAGGAGTGTGGGCTGGCATGATATTTCTGGAATGGTAATTTGGTGGGGAGAATCAAATGTTTAAACATGTGCATATGCAGCACTTCCACCCCTAGGGATTTATCCTTAGGAATTATTTGTTTCAGAAAAGATGTTTGTACAAAGATTTTCAGGGCAACCCTGTTTTGATGAACAAGAATTAGAAACTATCTAAATGCTCAACAATTGAGGATCAGCCAGGTAAATAATAGCATTTGATGATGGAATATGTGTGGCCGTTCCTATTATGTTTTAAAAGACCATTGATTGCTAAGGGGAAGAATTGTCCATGGTCAACAAGAGGCAGCCTGGGTTCTGGACTCCAGCTGGATGGGTTCAAATCCCAACTCCACTACTTGTTGGCTGTGTGAGTACAGGCAAGTTGCTTAACATCTCTGGGCATTGGTTCCACTAGATGTAAAATGGTCCATGCCTCACAGAGTTCTGAGGTGGATTAAATCCTTCAATATATGTAACATGCTCAGGGCCCCTCACCTAGAATATGATAAGTGCTAAACAAATGCTAATCAATATTATAAAGAATCTGTTATACTAGAGTATTAACATTATGGTATCCTTTTTCAATTATTATGTAAAAGCTTCATGAAGAGCCAAAACCAAGCACAAAACACCCACAACAGTCATTTTTGAGTAACGCCATCATGGGTGACCTTTGTTGGTTTTTTCAGTCTCCAGTGTTGCTCAGAGGTTCTGCAGTTCAACAAGCACTTCTGTGACTGCAGCTACTTAAGGTGGTACCTTCAGTGATTCAGCCTCCTTCTCTGTGCACAGTGCAATGAAAAGAGCAGGGTTCTGGACAAAGACAAGCCACTGCCACATATCAGGTCTTTGGTAAACCTCGAGTCTTGGGGGCTAATAATTGCTTCCTAGAGGACTATTGTGAGTGTGAGATTATGGGATTCAAGGTACTGTGTCTGGCACATAGTGAGAGTTCCAAACACGCTCTGTCTCCTTCCTGCCATAGCCAGCTTGATTCAGAAGGTCATTCTGTCGCTCTTATTGGAATATCATTCTCCCACCCACTCCCCTCCTGCCAGCCATTCCTCCACCTTAACTAAGTCAGCAGTATGCTCTGTGTGAGTGTGTGCTATATGCAAGTGTATGCACATGAGAATGTGTGCACATGAGTGTATGCATGTGTGTAAGACCTTCAGCTGGAGGTCAGGAGCCTCCCTCACTCTTGTCTCTCAGAACAGTGGAAAGAGATCACCCAAAATGACATGAAATGTTGAGTGGACCATCAGTGAGACCCTCAGAGGTGTTCACAAGCCCACCTCAGGAGGCTCTAAGGAAACCTGCCACCTAAGCAATGAGATAATCACCTTTTACGCAGATCAGCCCCTGGACCAGCAGAAGTGAGCAAATGAGGGCAGTCTCAGTGGGAGAGGGAGATGGCAGCTGAGCTCTCCCACAGTTAGTGCACCGGCTGTTTTCCTGAAGTGTCCACAGGGTACAAAGTCAATCTGGCTCCTGGCTTTAGATCAGAGTGAACAAGATAGAGCTGGACAATGGAATAACACAACCTAAGGGCCACAGGCCATCTGTTAGTGGGGTGGCGCGCACGCGTGCGTGTGTGTGCATGTGTGCGAGCATGTGTGCGTGCACATGTGTGTGGACATTAGCACAGGCATGAGGGCAACCCTGCAGGTCTGCCATGCTGGTCCCAGTGAGGCTGTGCATTACCTGGGCAAGAGAACTGAGATGATGGAGACATTCCAAGGCTACAGCAGCAGAAAATGGCTCCTGCTGGCCAGGCACTAGCCTGCAGATTTCTGCAAACGATTACCTGACCCCTAGAGCAACACAGTAGTGAGGGGCACAGCAAGGGGTCAAGAGAACAGCAAGTAACTTCTCCAGCCACCATTCCTTTACACCCCTACTCTTATATTATCTTCTTGTTGATTTCTTAATTTCCTTTACAGAATCTCCAACTCCATTTCCTAGGGAACATAGCACAGTGTGACAGTGAGAGCAATGTCTAGAGATGGGCAGACCAGGCTTTCCTCTGCATCTCTGGCCAGCCACCTGAGCCCTCTGAGCCCAGGGGACTGCACCTGGGGGCAAGAATAGCAAGCCCACTTCACAACCTCACCACAGGAAGAGCCAGCTTGGAAAGTGTCTGATGCATTGAAGAAATTCAAGCAAGGCACATCTCCATAATCATGATAATCATCACCAGCAGCATCCCTGTAGCTGGAGGTTTGGATCCTCATTAAAATATAATTGCCTGGGGGAAATAACACTAGAAATCATCCTCAGTCACCAGCCTGGTATAAATTACAAGACTGTTAGCCTGGTTATAGTCTTGGCCCACTTACTGACTCATGACCGATTTGTATAAGAGGAAGGTGAGCCCAGATAGTATTTAAGGTCTTCTCCATCTTTCACATCCCCAAAGCCTGCAGTACAGACTCTTGGTTGTCAGAGTGTGTTCCTGGGACCAGCAGCATTAGCATCATTGAGGAACTTACTAGAAATGTAAATTCTCAGGCCCTGTACCAGACCCACTGACTAATTGACTGCGGGAGCAGTCCCAGCAATCCATTTTTTAATCATCTCTCCAGGTGATCTGATGTGTGCTGAAGTTGAGATCCAATGTTATAGACCTCTGTGTCAATGGATTTCTGATCATCTCCTGAGAGCACATTGAGAAAGGGAGAAATTGTTATGGCTCTAGGGTCTTAGATTAGGGCACTGGGTAGAGGTGGAGAAGCACAGAGTCAAGACACCGGGGCTATTGGAACCAAACGCTAAAGGGAAGCCACACTTTACATCTTCCTGCAAAGCACCTTAGCTAGTGTTTTCCCACCCATTCTCTTCTTAGAATGTTCAGGATAAACTTCCACAGTATAAACTGTATCCATTTTCCAGGAGAATTAAGGATCAAAAAGGACTCTGCCTAAGACCACAGAATCAGCTGTTGGCAGAACTTGAATATCTACCCAGGTTCCTTTCAGTGCAAATGGCCTTCCCCCTCCCACACCAAAAGTTCAACGTCAGCAGACCCAAAAGGCCACATAGAGTCACCTGAGCAGCTGGGTCTCTTATTCTGCTATTTTTGTTCTCTTCGGCTACCAAACTCTGGCCAAGCTTTTGCCTATGATATCTGCCTCTAGCCCCAACCCTATGGAGGCTTTATGGCTGCTTTCCCTGCTAGATCCACTGGCATTCTGGGGACAAACAGTCTTATTTAGTGAACCAAATATTGCCTTAGTGGGAGAAGCTTTCTCCCATTTCCAAGGAAGGAGTGAGTTGGGTACAAATGACAAAGAGAGGTCCTAACTTAGAAGAATCAATAGCCCCTTCCCTGAAGTCTGACATTGCACACCACCAGCAAAATCAGGGGCCAGGAACAAGCTTCTCAGCAGGGCAAAGGGACACACTGACTGTCAATGATTTCTCTAACTTTTAAATTGTCCAAAGACCACAATAAGCAACAATCTAATCTGAGTTATTCCATGGGAATGATTAAGAATGATCTAAAATAAAGAGTAAATTGGTTTGCTTAGATATACAAAACAGATTGCAGAGAGAAAAGAATAGAGAATGAAAAAAATGTCATCCTAGGCAAGGGAAACAGCCTATGAATACAAAAACTCAGGCAGCACTGTGGCCAACCATCCCATGGATAGGGAGGTGCAAATATTCCCTGCGTGCATACACACACACACACATACACAAGGATGTAAGCCCCTGGCTATGCATGTGTTCACTGCCCTCGCATGATGCTGGCACACAGCTGGTGCTGCCTAAACCTGTGTAAAATGATTAATGAAGAACTAAAGGGATAAATACTAGAGTCTGGAAAGCCCGGGGCCTTGGGTTAGAGGGAGCTGGGCTGGCTAGGTCCTGCTTACCCCTCCAGGTCTGCCCTGCACTCTTCCCCATCCTGCTGTCTCCTCCAGAGGCTGCCTTCATGGACAGCATCAGTGGGCTGTCTGGCTAAGGGTCACTTTTAAAGATTCAGAAATAAATCAAATACTAATACTAATAAAACTACAAGCATAACAGTAACCATCCTTTGTTGAAGCATGTGCTTCTCAAACTCAAGAAGGCATGAGAATCACCTGGAGGGCTCGCTAAAATATACAGGACTAAGCTCCACACAGCTACCCTGGTTCAGTAGGTCTAAAGCAGAGCCCCCAAACTTTACTTCTATCATGTTCCTGGTGGTGCTGGTACTGCTGGTCCAAGGACCACACTTTACTGTGCTAAATATATTCTGTAAGGCATTGTGCCAATCTCTTCATATCACCTCTGATCTTTATAATAACTCTGGAAAGACCCAGGATTATTATTCTATTTTTCACAAGAGGTAACTTTGTTCAGGAGTTAGTTAACTTGCCCAAGATCTCCCCTCTGGACCAAGATGGATGCAGTACTTGTTAACTCCAAATCCACGTTCTCTTCGCCACACTGTTGCCTTAATTGAGCATCTGACTTCATCAAGACAAAGTTTAGCTGAGCCATGAAACTACACCCTGAGGCCGGGTGGCTTTGCCATTTGCAGCCAACCCTTTCAGTGTTTCTTCAGTCATAAAGGGTTCTTGGGAACTGGCAACTCGGACTATGCTGGGGGGAGGGAGAAGCAGTAAAACCGCCTGTGATTATAAGTAACAGAAAAAGCTATCCCTCATCATGTTGGGAGCCCAGTACCACAGGGTTTATGTTGAAGGATGTCATTCCCTAACCCCATTTCTGGCTAAGTATTCCTTTATGGCCTTTGCTTTATGGCTGTATCTGTTTGCCCCTCCAGATCTGCCCTTGAGAGAGCAAGCTCACACGACAGCCTTAAATCACTCTGAGGAGCTGCTGCAAAAGGGGCTCCTTTCTGACCAAAGAGACCCAAATGGACTCCTATCCCTCACAGAACAAGCTCTGAGCTCTCTACCTGTCCATGTGCAGCTTTGTAACATGAAAGAATCAGAGCCATTCGCTGCTAGAGGGCTGGCAGGAGTGGCACCCTGGTAGGAGCTTGTGGCCCAGCCTGGGGATACCAACACTTCCTGGAAAACCAGTGATCACTGCTCCCTGTCCCCTGTGTAGTAGCCCAGGTCTGAGATCTGTGCAGTACAGAACAGGTTCCAATCCTCATCCATGTGAAGATTCTTAAAATATTAGAGATACCAAATTTCACTGCTGAGAATTTCTGTACAGGCTCCTCATCATTTCTGTTTCCTTCATCTGATCCTTGGGAGGTTTGCTCTTCAGAGCTCCTACTGTCCTTATTACTCCTCCTGATTTTAGTTAGTCTGCCTTTTATCTCTCTCTCTGTCCACCTCTGTGTGTGTGTACATGTGTGTCTCTCACATATACCCACAAACTCACACTAAAAAAATTAAATGTGGGGTTCAAAGCCAATCTTAGTATCTATATGTTGGACAGTAGGGACTCTTTATTAAAGCTGCCCAACCCAGTGGAAACTGTGACTTCTACCCAAATGGGTTTGATATTATTGACTATATTGGTGGTAATGACAGCAGTAATAATGAACATATGGATGGCTGAAGGAGTCCAGCAATCTTTGGGCAAATTACTTAACCTTGTTGAGTTTTTCATTCCTTATTTTCAAAATGGAAATGTCACAAAATTGCCTCAAAGGTGAAGACAAAGTGCATAGGCACAATGCCATTAATAATTTCTTTATAAATGTTATTTTCCTTCCTCCCTTTCTCCTTTTGGTTCCTGGACAAATGTTACAACAATAAAATGGAAATAAAAATAAACTAAACAAAAATTGCCAACAATCTGGCTTAAGCAATAAATCAAAATCATTTTCATCAGCAATCGCTTCTTGATTTTAATGTAATCAAATAACAAAACAATTTAGTTCAATGCAAAAACTTAAGTCATAAAATCCAAAGCATAACAGTTGGTGGAACAAACAGAATGGAATCAGCCCACATTTATAGCTAGCACTAAGGTGAAGCACATCAAACCTGGGTACAAAGCAAATTATGGGGCATAAGAAATCTGAAAAATGAAATCAGATTTAAGGGGAGTGAATATCCTCCCACCCCACTAATGAGGAGTTTGAAAATAATCAAAGTTAGCATGATGGCATGGATATTGGTTTGATTCCAGAACTTATCCTACCAAATTATAAAAATCGCAAAAGAAAGTAATTGAAGAATTCATAATGAGATTTGCTTGGCATTGCTCAGAAATCAAAGCAAAGTAATTTCATAAGGGAGGCACAGTGGGGGCTTTCCTTGATTTTTGGACTGTATTATCCCAAACCAATCATCATCAAAAATAATTAAGCAGCACAGCGTTAGGAAGGTGCCACCTTAGTCAGTTGTATGGGAACCTGCTCCAGGAGGCTGACTAAGCCCCCTCACCCCTCCTTACCCCTTCTCTCCCTCTCTGCAACTGGGTGCCAGCAATCCTGCTCGTTCATGTTGAAGAAAGATGCACGTGGCTGTGTTTCTACATGCTTTCATTTCTTAATCACTGAACATTTATTCTGATTTTTAAAAGGATAAAAGGCTTTGGATATTCGTGTGCTTTGTCACTGTGCCGACCTCTACTCTAAGCCCTAGGGACAGACAAATGATTAAGAGACAGTCCATTCCGCTCCTAGGAATTTACCCTAAGACTGCAGCAGCCCAGTTTGAAAAAGACATATGCATCCCTATGTTTATCTCAGCACTGGAAATGGAAACAACCTAAGTGTCCATCAGTAGATGAATGGATAAAGAAAATGTGGTACATACACACAATGGAATATTATTCAGCCATAAGAAAAAAACAAATCCTACCATTTGCAACAACATGGATGGAGCTAGAGGGTATTATGCTCAGTGAAATAAACCAGGCAGAGAAAGACAAGTATCAAATGATTTCACTCATCTGGGGAGTATAAGAACAAAGAAAAAACTGAAGGAACAAAACAGCAGCAGACTCACAGAACCCAAGAATGGACTAACAGTTACCAAAGGGAAAGGGACTGAGGAGGATGGGTGAGAAGGGAGGGATAAGGGGTGGGGGAAAGAAAGGGGACATTATGATTATCATGTATAACGTGGGGGAGGGCACGGGGACGGCTGTACAACACAGAGAAGACAAATAGTGATTCTATAGCAGCTTACTATGCTGATGGACAGTGACTGTAATGGGGCATGTGGTGGGGCCTTGATGATGGGGGGAGTCTAGAAACCATAATGTTGCTCATATAATTGTAGATTAATGATACCCAAAAAAAAGAGACAGCCCAGTGGGGGATGTGGTGAGCAGGGAACTGATGCTGGGGGACATGTGCTGTGCTCTGAGATACAGTGTGATAAGCGAGCCCCTGGCCCTGCCAGAGGAAGGAGGAGCTGGGGCTGGAGAAGAACAGAAGGGTAGGCTTGGGAAAGGTGGATGCTCTTGCTGAGGGTGGAGGGATAGTCTAGACAACAAGAAAGGGAACAGAGTCCCAAGTAGCATGTACAGCACACAACGGTGGGGACAAGAGAAGGGACGGCTCAGATTCCTGAGACCAGAGCACCAGACGAGTGGCAGCAAGAGCTAAGGTTTCACTTGGATCATGTACCTCCTCCATGCCTGGGAATGGCACAGGTGCTGGAGTGAGAAAAATACTGAGATCAAACCCTGGGTATGAACTGACCCAAGCTTGACTTTCAGCAAGTCCCCTTCCCGCTCAGACTTCAGTTTTTCGTTCATAAACAGGTTGTGTAGAGGCACAAGTGAGCTAACACCACACCTGATCCATCCCACGCCTTGCTAATGGCAGCCATTATGAGTAAATTACTTGTCCAAATGATGCAAGGCCCCAATGGAAGGAAGGAAAACCCAGGTAAAGTAAGAAAGGCAACAAAAATCTTTTAATTTTGAAATAACATACTGTCCAGAATCAGCCTTTGTCTTTACTTTTACCTTATACTAAATCTAACTCAATTTTAGGAGGAAAGTATCAAGCCCACTCTTACAAATTAACTGAGTCAGTACTAGTAAATAACTTGATTAATGAATGAATGAGTGGATAGTTAAAACAACAAACAACCCCAAGAGTAAATCACAGCAGATATACACACTTGAGGAAGGGGTTTATATGGATATCAATTCTAATTATCAAAGAAAAGTAGACATCTAACCAGGATCTCGCTCAATTTTCTCCAACCCACCAAAGGTAATGAATCACTGATGGTAATGCCTAATGTGGGCCAAGGGAAAAAGGGGGTTGGAAGGAAAGTGATTTCTTCTCCACTCCAGTCCCCAGAAAAATAAAGCAAGTTAAAGCAATAATACTTACATATACATATAAAGAGAAAGAAAAAAAAATCACAATGAAGGATATGAAAATATGTAGAAAAAAATTTATAACGATATTTCTCCTATTAAAGATAAAAACACAAGGATTTGATAGGAGAAAAAAAACTCCCTGAAACCTAAGTATTCTTTTGATCCCAAAGATAAGAATGCAATTCATTCAAAGCCCTCTTTTGGCAATATTCAGTAATAATTTGTTGAGAACTTTATAAGTTTAAACCCTTTTTTAATACCATAATTCTACTTTTGAGAATTTGACCTGAAGAAATAACGCAGTAACTGAAAAACTATCAGTAAGAAGCTGTTCATTATAATGTTATTTATATTTGTAAAAAATTGGAAATGACCCAAATTACAATTAAGAAGGAACTGTTTCAATAAATTATTGTACATCTATTTGATGAAATATTAATTAGCCACCAAAATGACTTTCACTATGTTTTATAACTGTTAGAAAAATTCAGGATAAAATACATTTTCTATAACATCATAATCATATTAATTTTTTGTAGAGATACAAAAAAGACTAGACAGAAATACAAGAATTCCTAGAGCCTCACCTAGGTGGTGAAAAACAGTTCTGTCTGGTTACTTTCTACCTGTTTTTTAGAAATATTGTAAACTTTTCTCAATGTGACATACTACCTTTAAATGATAGATGTATAACCTAAGATTTCTTCTCAAAACTTATTATTTTAGATGTTGGCATGGACTTGGGAATAGTTGACCTTGGTACACCACAGAGCTAAAGTATGTGAAGGAGGCTCAGGTATATTAAGTGGCCAAGACACCTAGAACTAAGCCCAAGACTCAGAAAAGGGGTTCTGTAAACCACAACTGTTAAGTAGGGAAAGAACCACTGCCCTCATTCTCCAACAAGGAAACTACATCTTCAGTCAAAATAAAAATGAGTTTTGCTCACATGGCATTCTTCTGTTTTTCTGCCTCTCTGACTTCCTTTATTTTTGTGTGTGTATTTTATTTCCTGCTTGCCAGTTTCCTCTACCATTCTCACATATGCATCTTCAAAACTGAAAAAGAATTGAGGTATTTGTAAAACATGTGCCCCTGAACGGATTACCTTAGGCAGCTTTCTACAACCTCACTAAGCAGAACAAATCCCAGCTCTCTGTCCCTATAACCTTTTCAACATTAAATCACAGCCATTTGCTGTCCTCTGGAATTCAATAGGTATACCTTAAAGAAAAGGACTAAATCTGATACTTTATATTTTGAACCTAATAATAACAAAAACACAACATATAAAAATCTGTGAGATTCAGATAAAACAGTGCTTACAGGAAAATTCATAGCTTTAAATGCTTATATTAGAAAAAAAAATAGTAAAATCCTTGATCTAATTTCAACATTAAGAAAATCAAAGAGGTAAGAGCAAATTAAAACCAAAGTAAATAGAAGCAAGAAAAAAAATTTTAACAAAAAAGCTTAAATCAATGGCAAATGTTGGTGTTTTGAAAGGAAAAACTATGTTCATGGATTAGAAGACAATATTGTAAAGATACCGATTATCCCCAAAATGTTCAGCAGATTCAATGTAGTGACTTAATGTCAAAATCTCAAGCTTTTCTGAAGAAATTTGATATGATGATTCTAAAACTTAAATGGAAATGCAAAGGATCCAGAATTACCCAATATATTTGTAAGAGAAGAACAAAGTTTGAGGACTTCCACTACCTGATTTTAAGGAGTTATTATAAAGCTACAGTGGTCAAGATATCTTTGTGTTGGCATAAGAATAGATACATAGATCAGTGAAACAGAATAGAGAATCCAGAAGTAGACCAACAAATACATGGTCAGTTGATTTTCAATCAAGATATCTACTCCATTTGTTAAGTAAATTCAAGTCTTTTTAATAAATGATGCTAGGTAAAAAAAAAAGGTGCTAGAGAAAAAAGGTGAACCTAGACCACTTCTTTATTTCATATACTAAAACTAATTTGAGATGCAATATAGACACAAAATATTACAACTCTGGAGTAGGCAAAATTTCCTTAAGACAAGACACAGAAAGCATTAACCATAAAAGAAAAGAAAAATTGATACATGGGTTTTATCAAAATTAAAAATTTCTAATCCTCAAAAGACCATGAAGAAAGTGAACGAGCGTGTTATAGATTGTGAATCATATCAGCAGTACTTTTATTTAAGGACATATCCAGTATATAGAGAAAACTCATCTAAGTCAACAATGAAAAGATGAAGTGCCCAGTGAAAATGAACAAAAGCCTTACACACATACTTCTTAAGAAGCTCTGCAGATGGCAAATAAGCACATGAATGAGTCACCAAAGGAACGCAGATTAAAAAATGAGATGTCCTTCACCATGTCCAAGAGTTTCACCTTAAGCACCTTGGTCACAAGCATTTTTCCTGCAAACATGTTCCCCATAGAACTAATCAGCTATAAGGCAATTTTGTTGTAAAGGATATAACAAATAATAAAAAGGGACATGAGAAAGGAAGTGATGCAACAGGAAAATATTAACAGAGTTTATTAATTTCTTCCTTCCTTAAGAGGGTATCACTTTTCCAAATAACTAGGACAGCTATTTGTCACTGAGCTTTTTTGCATTGCAATGGGAAAGCCTTCTTCACTGTTGTTCCTTTTCTGGCTTATTGTCACGTGTCCATCAATAGACGTTCCAAAGTTCTAAGGGAAATGCGGAAGAAATGCTAGTGCTGTAATGCATTTGTTAGTGAGCTTTGTTATCATTGTAACTGATATGTTATCATTTTCTCATATAAGGTATTCTGCAATCTGGGTTCACACTCTTCTTTCACATTTCCAGTAAGTTTTATCACCATAGTTTCTATCAAGTGAACATGAGTAGCTGTCATCTTCCACTACTTTTAAGACTGCCATGTCCATACCACTGTAGAGACCATAATGAGGGCTCGCTAAGATTTATAAAATATAAAAATGGAAACTTTGTCAATGAGTAAATGAAACCAGTGTCAACCAGTTACTTTATCTTTTATGGCAACATTGCCTTATGGCCAATTAGTTATGCAGCAAAATGCTTGTGCAAAATGTCTACAGTAAAGATGCAAAACTTCATTAGCTGTCCTTCACATTCCCAGAATCATCTACAGTTAGAAAGACTGACAACACTAAATGTTGGTTGGGATGTCCAGCAACTGGAACTTACAAAATGTAAGTTAAGATACTGCTAATGGGAGTGTAAAATAGAATAACCACATTAGAGGTGGTTAGACAGTTTCTTACAGAAGTAAACACGTATCTACTCTATGACCCAGAAATTCCACTCTTGAGAAATCTAGCCAAGAGAAATGGAAGCATAGCTCCACAAAAGTCTTCTATAAGAATGATCATATTGTCTTATTGGTAACAATTGAGATGTATGTTAGCTGGAGAATAGATAAGCAAATTGAGGTTTGTTCACACAATGGAATAGTCATCAAAGGAAAAATGAAAAAAGAAAGAAGATCCACAACTTCGTGCTTCAATTTCATAGACATTTTGTTGGGTGAAAAAAACTAAATACAAGTACACATATTTTATATTATCCCATGTATACGAATTACAAGAACAGGTAAACTTACTCTGTGGTCCTAGAAATCTGTAAGTGGTTGCTTCTGGGGGGTAGGGAGAAGTGCAAAAAAGTGCCAAAAAGTGACATGAGGAGATTTTTCAAGGTCATGGAAATGTTCTCTGTCTTGTTTTGGGTAGTGATTATTATACAATTGTATACAATTACCTAAATCCATGAAATAAACACTTTGAAATATGCCTCTTATTATATATCAATTATACCTCATAAAAAAGCTAAAGTGCTATTTGTCTATTTTATTATCTTCTTTTCCTAACGTACAGAAGGTGCTAAGTCAGTTTGCTGACAATACTGAATGTCAACCTTGTGCTATAATCCACCCTGGACCCCTCCTACCCCATGCATTGGGGAGCTTACAGCTAATCTGGGCAGGCTCCTTTCCATCGTACAGATAGCTCAGAGAGGTGGATTCACTTAACCAAAGCCACAGATTAAAGTAGGTTCAAAGTGTAACTTGAATTCACATCTCCAAACTCTTAGGCAGAAGCTATTCAAGCTACGTTTCTTGAATGGCTGAATACATGAAGAAATGAATGAGTAAAAGAAGAGACTAGTGAACTTGCAGAATGGATATTGTGC
Source organism: Manis javanica (assembly GCF_040802235.1). Lineage (NCBI taxonomy): Eukaryota > Metazoa > Chordata > Mammalia > Pholidota > Manidae > Manis > Manis javanica. Next base: position 71,262,650 of record NC_133162.1, read on the forward strand.
CTTTTTAGCGAGGACAGGAGGTGTAGAGATGAAGTACCCAGTGTGAATGTCTCAGAAGGAAGGAGGCATAGAGTCTCCGATCTGCACTGGTTTGCAGGCAGAGAAAGGACAAAATGTGTGTCCTGGAGTACGCCTGCATTTGCTGCCACCAAGAGCAGTGTCACTGCCTTCCAGTGCACGGGGCTAGCTAGTCCATGCCCCTCCCTTGGCAGGAGGGTCAGACCTGCACCAGGGATCCCTTTCATCACCTTAGCCAAACCTTTCTCATCACTGAACCCAACATTCCCCAAATAAAAGAGTACCATCCCATTGAAGACTCTTCTCCTCGCCTGGAGGAACTCCAGAATGCTTCCGTACCTTGCTCCTTCCACATGGAGAACACCGCGGGGTACTGAAGTATTTTATCCTCCCATAGAAGGCTGAGTCCTTCTGGGAGCTACCTTCTCCACCACAGTATGGTCCCTGACACTCGGCAGGCAGAGTGTGCTTCCCTTGCCACAGGGCAGTCAGCAAGGGGAAGGAATAAATGTAGGTATGAGAGGCACTACTGACACATAACCTCTACTACCAGGGCAAGCATTAGATCAGTGTGGAAATGAACAAGATTTGTGAGCCTGTTTTCTTCCTGCATTTGCATTCACACTTTATGACCTCAGTGATATTTACTGAGTGGAAAAAAAACAAACAAACAACCTTCAGTTATGACTGCAGGACTCATAAGCTACTTCCCTTTGAAAAATACTATCTCCAGCCACAGGGTCTGAAACAAGCCACTTTATTTATTCAGAGAGCTCAATGAGCTGTGAAGATTGACATTTGAACTATTAACATTGTATTCGATTTGACAATGTTATTAAATATTAGGTCTGATTTACAGACAGGCTTAATAAATTGGCAGTCCAGGTCAGCTCTGGCACTGCACAGAAATTGGGTTATGCTGGCTGTTAGTTGGAAAAAAAACCCCACCAACAACAGTAAAGTCTGATTTCATTTGACAAAGTTATTATCATATAAATTTGAACAACTTGCCAGCTCAATTCTCCATCTCAAAGTTTCTCTAATTGATATTTTTAATAGTTTGGAAATCAAAAGATAAAATCACTGACTTAAATGACCTTCGCTATGACACATGGAAGGAGAGGTAAGGCTTTTGAAAATGGGAGCTGGGCATGTATCTTATTACTCTGGTGTAAAAGAGGAAGGGAAATAAAAGTTCAGGTAAAGCATCTGCAATGGGGTAGAGACACAGTGAGGTCTGAGATGGGGATGTTACCCCATGGGAAGAGGCAAGGATGAGTGAGTCTCTCATGACCCATGTCTCTGTGACCTGGAGCACGTCACTTAATCTCTCTGAGGCTCAGGTCCCATTTCTACATGATGGCAATAATAATGATCAAGTAGTTTTCTTTAGGATGAAAGGAATAATAAATGTAGATCATCTGGTGCAGTGTCTCACACACAGAGGCTGCTCCATGGGTTCCAGGCCAGGAGTAAAGCTGGGTCCCAGTGCAGTGAGGGGGAAGTCAGATCTGAATGGGAAGAAGGCCCAGTCTGTAGGCAGAGCTATATGCTGCTAGGTGGCCCGCAGCTGGACATTGTACTATAGATATGCCTATGTGCTTTTAGATGCCACTGACCCAGGGGCAGATTCCTTGGGCACCCACTGCTCTAGACCAAAGAGATTCAACATTTTTCTGTAAAGGGCCAGGTAATAAATATATTAGACTTTGGGGACCAAATGGTCCAGTTACAACTACTCAGCTCTGCTGGAGTATCAGGAATGCAGCCGTAGACAGTATGTAAATGAAGATGTCTGTATTCCTGTAGACTTCTATTTGCTGAAACAAGAAATGGGCCAGATTTAGTCCATGGACCATAGTGTGCTGACCCCTGGCCTAGTCTTTCCTCAAGCCTGACAGGAGCAGGTGGCTGAGAAGAATGAAGGCAGCCTATCTCCTCTTTTTGAGGACCAGCAGGGTCTCTTCCCTAAGACAAGGCCAACAAGAGACAAGCCTGAAGGAGGTCCCAGAGCTCTTCCCCTTGTCTCTCCCATCAAGGAATCTCTGAAGGTAGCCCACTAACTGATGGCACAAACTACATCACTGATGTTATGTGTCTCTGCTCTGACAGCACGCAGGTGACTCATTCAGGGGCATTCCAGGATTTATTAAGACTTACTGGGTGTCAGGCAGGTTTGTTGTAAAGACGGTATGCCGTGAGACCTTACTAAATAAGTAGAACTTCCCTCCCCTTCTGAGTTCCTTCCTGCTCTGTCCATCAGGGCCCCGAAAGGGCTGTCCCCTCCTTGTCTGAGTGGGCACTGGCATGAAGGAGTGGGTCGCAATGGTGAGGCAAGCATGACTTAATCCCTTTCTCTGGTTCTGAAACTGTAGAAAAGTGATTATCTCTTAGTGAGCAATTTCCCACCTAAATTGGTTTCAAGTCGTTAAAAGCTGCAGCACTCGCAAGGAAAAAATAACTGTGGCTCTCCAAGGTTAGCCTCCACACCAAGCTCTTTGACTTTAGCAGCGATCAGACCTCACTCCACTGTCAAGCACTCTTCAGAAATGTAGCCAGAATCACCAAAGAGTAACTGGAAATTAGAAGAAGGGTTGTCCTCCCCTTGCTAAAGAAGTTTCCTGCATTATCCCTTGGGGGCATCCCCTCTACGCCATTGCCAGACTGCCTGCCCTGCAGAGAAGCAGGGTCTGTTTTGGATTTACAGAAGCCACTTGTCCCTGAATATCAGGATCAGGCCCATACTTCCCAAATGCTGGATTGTTCCTTTATAGTTTCTGGATTGAAGACAGAGCCCTCTCTTGAGGAATGGTCAGCCCCAGCCCGGTCTGCTGTGAGCCAGGCAATTCACAAGGTTTCTATAGCCACAACCTGGGGGGTAAGGAGCAGTCCCATAGGGGCAGGGGACAGGAAGAGTTTCAGACAAGCATTTAGATACAGGAGCCCACCCAAACAGGTACATGAGGGCGGATCTGGGAGTAAATCTGAGATCTCCTTCCAGTAAGAAATACAGTACACTCCATTTTCTGACAATACTATAAACCTACTTTTATGACACTAGTTATAAAAACCTTAACATTTGTCTAGTGCTGGCAGTAGTTTTTTTTCCTTAAAGATCCAAATGCAAGAGGGAGATTTGTGACCCCAAAGCATGCTTAGGGTTTATAAAACGAAGGTGTCATAAAAGTAACACATCATACGTACTGAGAAAAGATTAGATTCTGTACCATGAAGCTATAGGCATTTGTAAGGAATCCTTTATTTGCATATCCCACTACTTATTCTTTCTATATTGTTTTATTCATGAGTATGACCCTAAATATCACCAGAGGGTGAATGATTTCTAATATGCCAGCAATGGACTAAGGGTAGGTAAATGAGGAAATGTCTCCCTGATGACCCATCTCCAGATTTCTCACCTGCAGAGAGGGCTTTAGGGGCGGTGTCTGCCCTCTAAAGGTACTCCAGGAGCAAGAATGGGCGGCACATGGGAGTGTGCAAGGGGAGAAGGGGCTGGCATGTGTGGAAGCCAAACTCTGCCTGGCTTGGTCTGGATTTATTTATCTGGAAGAGTAGGAGGGGCACAGAATGGGATCAATCACAGTCCTTGGCTTGGGACACCCATCCTTTTGTGCAGGAATGACCCTCTTTTTACATTAACTCACTTATTATTTATTATAATGAGGAATGAATTAAAAAATAAAACACCTGTAAATCTAAAGCTAACACTGGCCCTGACTTACCTCCAACAATATGCTTCTCTCTTACCTGTTGCTCTGCCTCTCTCATATCTAGGAACCGCTAAGGTAAATCTTGTCTTTTATCATTACTTTGGATGGGTATGCACATGTGTTTTATACATTTTAAAAAGGGTGTTATATTGCATGTTATTTTCTATTAGTTGACCCATATGATATTGCCTTTAATGCTTTTTTTTTACTCAGTTTTATTCTGCTAAGATTCATCTGTACTATCACAAGAAACTGCAACCCATTTCATTGCAGGCCATATATATATTTTTTACCTTGTTAATGTTCATTTGGATTGTTTCCAGGATTTTGACTATAAGCAATACTGCTATAGCCTTTCTCCTCCCTGGTGTGCATGAGGGAGCTTATTTTGGGTGGATACACAGGAGTGGAATTGCTGGGTCACAGAGTACATTCATGTTCTGCTTTATAAGAGAAATGACAAATCATTTCCAAAGTGGCTGTACAGAGTACCCGCCCACCAGCAACTAACCACCTGTTATTTCCATCCTCTCTACCACCGATTTAATTGGCATAAAATGATATATCTTTATAGTCTTGGTTTGCATTTCCCCGCAACACTAATAGGTTTGAACATCTCTTCATATGACTATCGGCCATATGCGTTGCCTCTTCTGGGATTACTGGCCATTTGTGTTGCCTATGCAAGTCTTTTGTCCATTTTCCTGTTACATTTTCTTATTGATTTGTAAAAATTTTTCCTATAATCTTTTATTAATCCTAAATTGATCATATGTATTGTGAATTTCTCCATTTCTCCTGCTAGTGTGTGATTTGTTTACTTTCTTTAAAGTGCCTTGCGATGAGTAAAAAGTAGCTGTCTTTTCGAAGAAGTGCTTTTTGAAACACTGTTGCAATGAATCTTCAAAGGAATCCTATGTGGATGGGAGTATTGGCTCTCTAAGAGAGACAAAGGAAGCATAGAAGGGAACCTCGGAGGCCATTTGGCCCAGGCCTTATGTTCATAAAAGGTCCTAAATCACCTTTGTACTCATTATCTCCAAATGAAGTCATTGACAGCCACAAAGATCCACTGTCAGGGATGAAAGAAGTCCTGGCAGCTCAAGGTTAGGGAACCATCCTTTACAGTTACATGGGAATGAAGAGGTTTTAATAAATCTTGTAAGCATGGAAATAGCACATTTACATTACATTCTATTACTTTTGCTTATGTGACAATCAGGTGTAAACACTCAAAATCTACCATACATATACCTTTAAATATTTTAAGTTTCTAAGGAGACCCCAAAATGAGAAGTTGCCCAGACCCCTCTCAACTCTGAGTGGTTCCAGACAGGAGTGGTGTGTTCAATTTTATGTAGTTGGTGGGTCATGGATCAAGGATTCACACCCAAATGTGTCAGGCTCCAGAGCCCAGACATTTTCTGCTGTTTGACATAGCTAAACAACAAGAAGAAGCCATCCTGAGCCAACTGCTATGTGAGAATGCATGGCCAGGGGCTCACTCCACAAGGAGCAGTGCAGCCAGGCACTGAGTCCTCAGTTGGACAGAGGCTGCACTCAGCCTCCAGGCACCCTGCTTCTGAAGTGGGGCTCCAGACCTGGACTCCCTTAGGGCTCTCCTGGAAGGGCTGGCAGACTGCTAAGCACCCTTGTCAACATGAAGAGCAGGGTGGTGGGCCCTCACGGCCCCAAAGCTCTCCCCAGACTTTCCCCTTATATCCACTGCCCTCTGCAGTAAGGCTAAGTGATCACCAAGTAGCTGGGGATGTGGATCGCAGATGTGCGTGCATGCATATGTGCATGCACGTGCATCCATGAATATGTGAATGCATGAATGTGTGTATAAGAGATAATGCGTGTGAGTGGTGTGTGAAGGTTCCAGAGAGGTGGTGATGTAGGTAGACTAGGGAGCAGAAGGAAGGAGGCTGCCTGGGCATAGAGGAGTGGTGCTGGCTATGGGAGCACATCTTGTCACATCACTCACGAGCGATCTCAGGGACAGCAGACATGACATGGGTGGGCTCCTAGACGCAAGAATGTCACCACCAGCAGCATCTTTATGATGCCTGTCTTCATTCCAACATCTTCCTTCTCATTGGCCTTCAGGGGCTCAGCAGCACATGGCATATAAATGCCAAACTGAGCCCAGGTATCAGAATCTGCCTAGGAATGTGACCCCATGTCTCTGATTCTCTTATGTGCAATGGGATAATAATGAATAATTGGGTCATTTGGGATAATTAAACAAAATAAATGAACAGTTTAACCCACTGCTGAAAAATGTGATGACTTCTCTTTGCCCTTCACTCTGGTCCTGGCCTCTTCCCACCCTGTCCTCCCTCAGTGTGCCTCAATACAGCCTCCATCCTGGGCTTGCTGTCCTCACCGCTGTCTCCCCAGCACACCTTTTCTCCAAAGCATGATCCCACAGATACGCCTGGCCCAGGTGGCTGGTCCTTGCTCTGGGCCTTCCATCCCCATGTGTGGCCTTCCATCAACCCCTATGGCTTCCTCCAACCCCTGGCCAGCCCACAGTGTTACCCACCCTTTCCTGAACTTTGTCCTCTCATCTGTCCACCTCTTACCTGATTCTCTGCTCCTCCCTTTGCTGAGTGTTCTCACTTGGGGTAGGCAGGCCCCTCTGGGCTACACGCCCATGAGGAGGGAGGTCTGTGTTTTGGGTTTAATCTGCCTGCTCTTCCCTCACTCTTTGGAAACCTAGAAGGTACCTAATGAGCAATCTTGCTTCTGCTGCCAAGTATGGGCATCTGCCTAGAGAATATGTGCATCTCCACTTGATACTCACAGGCCTGTGAGAAATGCCTATCTAACCGGCTGAAGATGGGTCACCCTGCAGGTGATAGGGTTATCAAAGGAGATGCCTCTGGGAAGGTGTCTCCTACCTTGGAGATGACTGTGCCCATGACCTGTCACAGCACACACATGGCCAGGTGGCCAGCCCCTGCCTACCTTCCTGATGCCTTCTGAAGGACTGGACACACAGTTGTCAGCCCCTCCATTCTTGCTGATGGTCCGCCAGAGCTCAGCAAATGTGTTGTCTTGTTCCAGGGGGTTGGTACCCTTGGCTCGGAAATACTCGTACACAGCAGAATCCCGGACAGTGCCATAAGATATTTCCACTTGTTTGGAGAGGTCCTGGAATGTCCTGAAATGCAAAAGGCAGTGAAACCTGGGTACATGCTGCACACTGCAGGATCTAAACTTCTGAGGTCCAAGCTCAGCTGTGGCCCGCTATCCACATTCTTTACTCCCGACAGTCAGTAGCATGAGTCCCTTAGCCCAGAGCAGGACTTGTCAGGGCCTCATTCTACCAGTTATGTTTCCTCAGTGTAGATTAATTCAATAAGCTTACAGAACACCGAAAACCAGGTCCTGTGCAGAGCCTGAGGGACAAAGGATGAGTAAGACACAATTCCTACCCTCAAGGAGCTTACAGACTAGCTGTTGAAATGTAAAAGACAAACAATCACAATATAAAAGTCAGGGCAACATGAGAGGCTGGATACTGAAAGTCTCCAACTCAAAGGCCTACAGCACAGGAAAGAAAAACCTGTTGGCAAGATTGATGAAATGACTGATCAGACGCAGGGACTGAGCCAATTAGAGGCATGTTCCCTCCCAAGCTTATGCAGCTGTTCTTGGCATCACTCAGTTGTTGCCCCCAACCGAACCAATTTATTTTTCAATAAAGAAAGAAATCTGTGTTTTACATGAAATCTTTTGATTTTTAAGCATTGACAATTATTTAAAAGAAGGTAAAAATAAAACAAAACACTTCTGAGAGCCCTAGGTGCATTGCACATGGAGGAAAAGCAGGTAGCTCAGGACAGGGGCATGTTGGAAAGAGGGGAAGTATCAGGAAGGCCCATCAGCAGCCCAAAAGTAGATGCCTGAGCTGGGGGCACAGGAGGAGAGCCTCCTTTGGGGTTGGAGAAAGAGTCAGACTGGGAAGGACCGATAGGCACGAAGTTCTTACTTGCCCTGAGATGAGCGCCACCGGGGTCAGGGTGTTGAGAGAAGGTCACACACAGAATAGAACTGCAGAAACAAAAAGCTCAGTGGTCAGCCAGGTTCCAACCTGACTGCTCTTTACCGATTACTCTTCTGGAAATCTGTCTCTCCTTTTTATCAGCCAGGACTCACCCCCAGCTCTCACGGAGCCACCATTCCCACGAAGAGATCTGATACCACCAGTCTGATCTACACAACCCTCCATCTTCCGGTCTCATCTCTGGCTGTTGCTCCTGCCTCCAAAAGGCCTAAAGCCAGGGTTGAAATATGAAATCCCACAGTCTCATTTATGGCTCTAGGCCATGGTGCTCCCTCTGCCTGGGATTCCTTTGTCTCAGTCATCCACCCAATATACTTCTGCAAACCCCTTGAAGATCCAGTAGCTGCCTCTCCCCATGGGAAGCCGCCACTGTCCCTTACTGCCCTGTGCCAGCTCTCCACCTTGTTTGGCTTCTAGGGCAGCACGATCTCTCCGTGATTTCAGAGAGAGGCATACAAGAGGGAGGGCAAACAGGAACTCTGGAGTCCAGTGCCCTGCCTTGTCCCCTAGCTCCACCATCACTAAACTGCAAGTCTGGCTAAGTCAGCTAATCTTTCTGTGCCTCAGTTTCCAAATCATGTTAAAATAGGTCTACAAGCAGAGCCTATGGCAGAGGGCCACTGCGAAGATTAAATGGGGTGATGTGTGTTCAAGTCTTAGAGCAGAAGCTGATGCAAACTCAGGCCCAGTAACTAGCAGCAATTATTCTGCATTATTGTTATATGTCTGGCTCCTCTAGTAGAACTGGAGCCTAAGCAGCCCCAGGATTGCATCCATGGCACTGGACTCAAAGTTGATACCGGCCTTCATGACATGGACACAGAGGAGCCAGCAACGGATGCTTCCTCCTACCTTGGAGATGCACTCCCTGGAGATCCTTCAGGCCTCCCTCCGTGGCCCAGAAATAGAGCTCAGTATTCATTTTAATACATTACAGATGAAAGGAAACATAAAATAGCAAATTCAATGAAAAAATCTTTCTAATTATTGTTCATAATTTATGTCTAATTGAAGCAAGATGTTCCTTTGCTTGAAGGGCCCCAAGGGTTATAACTCTGTTGTAATTTGGGTGTAATGAAAGGAAGGGAAATCTTTTTTTCCCATGTTTTAAAATTTTTTCTCATGGTAATACAAACAAACACAAGGCTTTGATGAATAGGAGACATCAGGATGAATTACATAGTTGAGTCTAACTACTGAACTGCTCTAAATTACTGCAGTTTCCATGAGTATGGAATGAATGCGTAACTGTGAAGGCGCTCTGCACTCCTGTTTCATCCTCACATTTGAAATGGAGATTTCCTCTCTTCTCTTGGTGTTTATTCATGACTGTGTCCCTGGACAGAGGTGCAGGGAGCATCTCCAGCTGACAAGCAGGCAGCTTGAATGTTTACGGCTTCAAGTCCATTTCTGTCCCAGTAGAGCTCAGTGCTCCCATCCTAAGACACCACTTGCGTCTCCACCCTGCCAGCCTCGTGCCGTGGCCCCATGGCCTCCATCCATCACCTCTCACAGCCACAAGTCCATGCAGAGGGATCTTTCCCATCTGAGATGCACACTCCCTCTTTCAAGGAAAGTTTCCCAGCTCACTAACATGCTCAGCACACAGTGGGCACTGCCATCGTATTTCTGAATGTACAAACCAGTGAAAGGTTAGTTTGGAGGTTTAAGCGGAGGGGCCCAACTAGTCCCACACCAAAGCTGTCATCTTCCTGGGGCACCCATCCTCCTGTCAGAGTTTTTGAAAGGACACATGAAGAGGAATAAAGGAGAGCAGAAGCAGCTAGCCAGCCAGGCTCCCTGCCAACACTGGCAGTCTGGGGAAGAAAGATAGATGTTCACATCACATAGGACACCCATCTGAACAAGCAGGGGATGCTTAGCTTGGAGCAGGCCACACCAGCAGCATGCATAATCTAGCATGTTTCTCAAGTCAGTCTCTTTAGCAACAACTGCTAGAAAGTGTCCATGTGCATCCACCACAGAGAAATGGAGGAGAACATAGGTGATGTTTCTACAAACCTAAATTTCACATGATGCCACTGGCTGAAGTCATTCAACCAGGTGTTCCACGAACAGCTACCGAACACCTACTAGGTCAGGCGCAGTGGCACGCAGAGCAAGGAATGAGTACTGGGCGTCATCAAAGCACTGAGAGTGAGGGGTGGGTAAATGGTCAGAGTGTACACCAACAGCACCTAAACAATGTGAGAGCAATAAAATTGAATGGGGTTCCTGGAAGCTCAGCGGAGGAGTAGCCAGCCCATGTGTCAGACCTAAAGAAAGTCTTCCTGGAAGAGGAAACATTAATGACTTGTGAAGTATAGATGGAGGCAGCCAGATAGAGGACCAAGTGGTAGGGTGACAAGATGATATTATCTGAGATGTAGGTATGAATCCTGCCTGTGAAGACCTTAGCTGTTTAAGGTAGCCCAGTAGTTCTCAGAGTGCAGTCCTTAGAGCTGTAGCATCAGCAGTCCCTGAGATGTGTACCTACATCTGTCTGATTCCCAACCCTATGCTGTTTTAGCTGATATGAATTTCTCCATGGTGTGCATCCCAAACGAACCATGTTTTTTCACACATCGATGCCTTCTCAGACTGTCCTGCAAAAGGACTTTGCAGGCAACCTTTGCCTCTGAGAGCAATTTCCTCCAATTAAACATGCACCTTCTGGAAGTCCCACAATGTCGCCTTCAGCCTGTGGCCAAGGACAGTCTACCCAGCTCGGCACCACCTCCCTCCCTTCCCATACCTTTCTCCATAATCAATCTCACGACTTCCTAAGTACATTTCATTAACAAAGAGATAAATGTGTTTCCAGCATGAGAAAAATCAATAATACAGAATTTATAAATACATCTTTGCATGCTACAGAAATATTTACATTGGCAATGGAGATAAATACACTTGCAACAAGAGCAGAATCAATACATAGAATACATAAAACAAATTTCAACAACTGTAGGGTTGCCCTAATCACAAACTATGAATTTACACCTCAAAGCCCTACTGTTTTTCCCTAAGGAGAAAAGAAGAAAGTAGTGGAGTAGCCCAAATGGCCTGGAAGGTGGGGATGCTAATCCCATAATTTGACGCTGTCTTAACTACAGCTCACAGATACCTTGACAATCATCCCAGCAGCTGCCTGTTTCCATCTCTCACGTCTGACTCTGTAAAACACGACGCTACACAAATCAGTCAGAGTGCCCGGCTGGGTCTCAGCAGCCTGCTCACGGGGCTTTGGGCCAGAGCTCCTCCCCACCCTTGCCCACCCCCTACCCCTCCTGGGTTTCTTCCGCTGGGCTCCAGCCGCTGGCTCCATGCCCTCCAATCCTTCTCCCAGGCAGTGGTCTCCCACCTGGCACTTTGCCCCATTTCCTATTCCCTCCTCCTCCAGACCTGGATTCTTCCAAGTGGACCTCAGGTGAAGCCTGAGACATTCCAACGGCCTTCTCAACCCTGGGCTCTCAGAGCTTCCCAGGAGGCTTCATTCTTAAAAAAATTCCCACATATTTCCTGAGCATCTGCTTCTATCAAGTCCTGTTCTATGTCTAAGGGCATGGCATGAATGGCATAACATTCCCACTCTTGTGGCACTTAGGGTGATGGAGGTGGGAAGACAGAGACAAACATATGAACAACACCAAGAAAACAAATAATTTTGTAATGTCAGGGTCAGCAAACTTTCCTGAAACAGATGAAGGGGACATATGTGGGCAATGAGGGCCACATACCCCTCTGTCACATAATCCTTGGTTTTGTGTGTTTGTTTTTGCTTTTGTGTTTTTAAAAACCCTTCTAAAATGTTTTGAGAAAGAAAGCCAGTCTTAGCTTGGTGGCTGCAGGTCAGATGTGGCTGGTGGGTTCATAACCGGCCGACCCCTGATGTCATGTATGCAGTGATGAAAAGAGCTGTAAAGATTAATAAGGCAGAGTAAGGGTTATAGAAAATAATGGCGGAGGTGGACATATAAGCATTCTGGTGGGGGTTTTAGCCACTGGAGTTGACTGGAGGGCGTGTGTCCCTCCAAGACCTTGAGGGCAACTGAGGGCCCAGCTGAGGTGCACTCACCTCCCTCCCTGGCCTCCCTTCCACGTTGCTGCTTTCTCTCCACATCCTATTGCTCTGATTACTACTGAAATGAAAATATCCCCAAATAAAACCTCTATGAAAAAAAAAAATAACAGCATAGTTGTATATAGTATATTTGCAGTCTTATAAAAGTAACCATTAATAAATGTAAGTAAAAATAACAAAAATTGGAGGAATAAGCACTGAACAGTTGTGAGACTTCCACTGTTTACAGTGCATTTCTGCAAAATTTGCATTTTTTATTACATCAGAAACACAAACTCCACCTGAATGACTAAAAATGCTGCTACTACGCACGAGCCAGGTCTGGGCCTTGGGAATTAATTGTGCCTGCCTGTCTCCTCCATGTCCTCTACCAACTGCCCAGCATAGCCAAGATCCTCCTGGAGGAGAGAGGACTGTGCCGCTGGCCATTGGGAGTGGGCTCTGCAGGGCTGTGAATGTTGTAACCTCAGTCTCCAGGGCAAGACAAACATGCCCCAGTGGACCCAGAGGGACCTAGAGATCCTAGGCATCCAGGGTTGGTTAGGACTGAGGCTCTCTCACTAAGGCAAGCCAAGCAGGGGGTTCCCTTGCTGGTGCACGTTCTGTGGATTCAGCCCAGGCCTAGTGCCCTGGCAGCCAAAGCAGACCAGGGTGGTCAGACATGAGTTTCTACAACGAGGGTATATGGTCACGTGTTTCTGATTTGCCAAACTCAGCCTAGACCCTGGAGGCGAGCAGGGCTCCAGTATAATAGGTACTAAGGGGTGGGGCTGTGATCACCTTGGTCAGCCGGGTACCACACTGAAGCCTTGGCATGTGGCAAAGGCTGAATATCTACATTCTTCATTAGGTCAAAACTAGGGACCTGCAATGCCATCAGCAAAGGACACAGCCCACAGAGCCTTCTACACTCTAGTTCCACCTCCTCCAGCCTCTTCTCGGGATGCCTACCCTTAGGTCTGAGCCTGGCACATGGCCTGTTCTCTTAGGCCTCTGAGCCTTCACTCATGATCACTGTCTGTTCACCATGCTGTGCCCTGCCTCTTCATGTGACTAAAACTCACCTACCCTCCAGGAGTCAGCTCAGCTGTCATCTCTGATAGAAAGAATCGCTTCTCCTGGACATTCCCCCTCTGTGTTCCCAGCTAAGCCCATCTTAATGTCTGCCTTCTTGGGCTTCCTATGGCTGTTGACACAATCTGTTTCCCCACCTTGACAGTTCCCTCAGGGCTGGACTCTGTCCATCTCTGGATCCCTCTCACTCCACAAATGGCCTGACAATCAGTGCTGAGTTCATATCTTCTGGAAGAATCTACTCAGGTTTAAAACAACTCTGGGTTTATAGGTGAATCACTGGGAAAAAATACAGGTTGGAGACCAGCATGGTGATTTACATGCTGGTTTAACTTTACAATCATGACTGCTAACCTCAGGTGGACCCTAATGCTGCCCAGCAAGCTTCCAAACTGCCCTGTTCAATTCATTTCCCCCCTTTCTTAGGTGAGTCTCAGACAGTGATCCTGCTTTATTTAAGAGAGTAGAAGCAATCAGCAGAGAACTTTGCTGCTCTATAAAGAACTTCCTTTTTTAAAACCGCCAAATACCTGCCTACCAGTCTTTTTAAATGGTGTCTCTGTCCTTGCTCCTGTTTACGTGCCCTGGATTCCCGACCTTCTGACATTCTCGAGTACATTGCTCCTCCAGTCATCACCTCTGTCTCCTACAGATCATTGTCATCAGCATGAGAACACATACATCGTCTTCTTTAAGGAAAAAATCCTTCCTGAGGCCACGTCCAACCACTCTCCAGTTCTCCGAGAGTTACTAGTTACCATGTCCCTTACCTTCTTCCCATGTCTCATGGACCTGCCTTGATTAAATTTTCATCCCCCCACTGAACGGAAGCTGTTGTCAAGATCATTAGTGATCTCCTAGATAACATGACCAGTTCCCACACCACACTTTACCTCCCACCAGCAGAATGGGACGAACTTGATTACTCTGTCCTTGATGGTCTCCCCTCACTCGGTTTCTGGGGACATCACCCCTTAGTTCTCCCACTTTGTAGGTACCTCTTTATTTGTCTTTCTAGTTCTTCTTTTCTTCCCACACTATGAATCTTGGGGTGTCCCAGGTTCAGCCCACAGATCCTTCTCCTCTCTGCTGACACCTCTTTTGCCATGATCTGGTCAACTGGCTGTAGATGTATCTATGTACTGATGATTCCAATGGACAACACCAGGTACCCCAACATCTCTGTTTAGATGGCTAATAGGTCCTCCCTAGACCAAACAGGTTCAAACCCAAGATATTGAATGGCAAACTCCAAAACCCAGCACCTAACCTGCTCTTCCTCTAGTTCGTCCATCTCAGTCAAGCACTGCTCTATTTTTTTTAAGAAGCTGTAGCAAAAAGCCTTGGAATATCTGCTAATTCCTCTCTTTCTTGCATATCTCACATATACTCTCAGCAGATTTGATTTTTTCTATTATCAAGATAGGTCTACTCTGAGTCTTACCTAGATACTGAGATCATCTCCCTAATGGTCTTCCTGCTTCCACCTTTAACTCTACAGCCTATTCCTCAGGGGACAAGCAGAGTGATCCTTTCAAAATCTAAGTCAGATCATGTCACCTCATAGTTCAGCATCTTCTAATTGCTTCTCATCTCTCAGAGAAACATCCAAAATCCTCATATGGCCTGAAAGGTCCCATGACCTGGACCCAATACCTCTGTTCTCACCACACTGGCCTGCCTGCCTTCCCACCTCAGGGGTTCTGCAGCCTGATACACTCTTTCCTCACCTGTCTAATTGGCTCATACCCTCAGCATTAGGTCTCGGACTAAATGTCACCTTCTCCATGAGACCTTTGCTGGCAACCCTATAAAACACTGCCTTCCTTATACATTAGAATCAGAAATATATCACAAGCTGCTGACTGTCAGATCACCCCCTTAGGACCTGGTTTGTTGGTTTATTTATTTACCACCAGTGCCTATAACTGCATGACCAATCATCCTGGTTTGCACAGGACAGAAAGATTTCCTGGGATACAGGACTTTCAGTGCTGAAACCAGGGAAATTCCAGCCCAAGTGGAATAATTTTTCCCCCTACTAAAATAAACATGGGTTATTATGTGCATGAATAATATATTAATAAATTAGCCTTTTCCCAAATTTTAAAACATCTAGGTTGGGTAATCTTTTGAAAAGGTCTTCTTTGGTTAACTAGTTTTTTAGTCCAAGTCTGGGTCAGTCACCTACAGAGAAGCAGGCATAGTGATGGCTCAGATGGAAGAGCTATAGCCTTGGGCAAGTATGTGAAACACAGAGCTCAAGGTCAGAGACAGCCCAGGAACAAATATGCAAAGAGCCCAGGGATCAGACAAAATTCTCCATAGGCTTCCTCCTCGGGGTCTTGAAGCTTCAAGATCCAGCTTCCTTGTGGATGTAATGGAAATGGGCATTGGCTAAGAGAGTCCTCTTGGGCCTGAACCCCAGAACAGGGGCTGTCTGCTTCCCCAGCCCCCAGCCCCTCCCTCTCAGTGAGAGCCCTGCAGAGACAGCCCTGCCAGCCAGCAATACCTCCATGCCAAGAACACAGCTGGCTCCCAGCTTTCAAAACCTGCAAATATTTGCTGCCACAAATCAATACAAAAGCAGGATGCACCATTAACCTTTAATATATCAGTGCTGAGCCTCTTAATACATTATGAGGCTGTCATAAATGTGACTGAAATGCAAATCAGAGCAGCAGCCCTTCGGGAGGATGTGAAGGTGCCTTCGCTGTCTCCTGGAACAGCCTGCATTCCCCTCTGCTCCAGGCAAACAGCCCAAGTCTCTTCTTTCCCTGCTGGCTTTTGGTGCCACCATCCCTCCTTCTTCTTCTTTCCAGATGCCTTACTAAGCTCCTCTATTATGTCAGCTTCCCCAGCAGACATACAGTAGAAGAAAGCTGTAATATAATGCTAACTTCCAGATGCTGTACTAATACATCATTTGTACTGTTCCATTTAACCTTGGCCATACTCTTCCATAAAGTTACTACTATTATCCCATTTTACAGATGAAGAAATCAAGGCTTAAGGAGATTAAGCAATTTATGGAAGGTTACAGAAGCACTGAGTAGAAGAGCTGTCTTCCCTCTCAGGACTGCTTGATCCCAAAACCCACACTTGACTCCTGTCCTATAGTGATGTTAAGCAGCCCATAGCTAAACGGAGGGATTAAGAAGTGAACAGACCATCAAAAATATCAGGCAAAATCCACTGCTAGAATTGAGCTCAGAGCTGTTGGAACCCAAGATTGAACCTATCCCAGCTCAGCAGATGAGAGATTGGGGGTCCCCACCCAATCTCCCCTCCCAAGGAGAGTTAGCAGGAAAGATGAAGCTTAAGTTGAGACTTCAGGAGAAAGTGGAAATTGACACACAGAGGAGAGGAATGCAAGATGTTCTGGGCCAAGGTGGCAGGATTTTCAAACCAAGGATATTTTGAGAGAGCAAAACCTTCTGGGAACTGCTAATACTTTACTACAAAAGAGTACAAATGGTAAACAACTAAGCACCAAAGAGAGATTCCAGGGATAATTATACAATACTGAATAGGATAGTAGAATAGAATGGAACAGAAGTGTAAGAGTGATGGGAAAATGTACCGCTCCTGCTCACTAAACATAGGACATGAGTTACGTGTGAGATGAGCAGGTGGGCATGTCCTGTGCACTGGTAAGTAGGGAAGCTCCCACAGAACCCTGTCGCCACGTGTCTTAGAGGGCAGGGCTGAGGAGCAGCAGTGAGCTCATGTGCATGCACGTGTGTGTGCAGGCATGCATGTGCACATGCATTTAGGGTCTGCGTGTGTGCTTGGGTGAGTGCACATGAAAGCAACCCAGGGCAGGAGGAAGAGAGGAAAGAGGGAAGGGGACTTTCTTGGAGGGCTGGGACACGCAGATGAAGGGATGTCATTTGCTTATGACAAACTTAAAATAATGGAGCAGCTATGGGTTCCTCCATGGTGAAAGGGTGACCCCATAGGAGGCAGATCTGTGTGACAGAGAACCCAACCAAAGCAGCAGGTGCAGGGATCACAGCACACATGACATCTGCCCACCTGAGCCTTTTTATGGGCCTAGGCAGTCGGTGCTCATGATGCAGAGAAACAGAGACTCTGGTGCGTCCCAGGTGGGACAGCTGGAGAGAAAATGCTAGCACAGTGAGTCTGTTACTGAACAATAAAAAAACAACTGTAATTAAGTATGAAGCTACAAGGTGCTAGTTCTGAATCAGTTTGCAGAAAAATTACTTTAGCGAGGATGCGGACTCCAGTAGAAAGGTTAGGCAAGGGAGTTGGGAGGAGAAAGGTATGTTCTATTATTGATGAGTCTTGCTTGGCTCAGGCAGAGAGGGACCCTACTTTGTGCCAAGTGTTGTCTGAGGGTTAGCTCATTTCATCTTTAAAACTACCCTTCATGATCAGTTATTCATCCCACCTTATGGCTGAGGAAATTGTGAAGTTTCTAGGGCCAGTCTGTGCCAGGGCCAGGTTGAGTTTGCTAGTCTGTCTGATGTCAAGCTTTCCCAGACCCACATCTCTGAGATTCCTGAGAGATCTTCCCAAACCAGCTCCAACTAAGGACGGTGTCCATGCCATGTACCATTTAGCCACAGCTGGTTTTCTCCTGGATGAAAGGTTCTTCTAGTGCCATCAGCAGCACCAGGTGCCAGCCATAACCCCCACGAGCCCCACATGCCAAACAGCCTCCACCCGGCATCCTGTCCGCTGGTGACAGAGACTATCTGCCACGGTACCAGAGGGCGCCATTGGGAGCCATGGGTGCCCCGATCAGAGGAACACTGCCCACAGCTGCAGCGCCTGGATGCTGGCAGAACTAAGCAGCATCCTGCTTTTGTTCTCTAAGATAATTGTTCACCCTGTTAACTTCTTTGGGTTTGGGCTAGACACTCAGGACAACTCGGCCAGTGTCTAACAGTAGGCTATCTGATGGGAGCAAAACCCCCAGCTGCAGAACACTAGTAACCACCATGGAGAGACTGTTGGAAAAGTTTGCCATGGCTTCCACAGATGGGCAGACAAAGAGAGACACTGGCAGTTAGAGGGCAACCAGATGTATCCAGGCCCTGTGCTATTTCCTCTTTCATTGGATCCTCCTAACAGCTCTGAGAGGAAGTTATCACAGTCCTCATTCTCAGGACCCTGACACCCTAAACTAGATTCCCCAAGAATTATCAACTCAACACCAACTTATCCAGGATGCCCCAGCTGCCAGCACTAGAGCTGAGCATGTACACCAGTGTGCTCGGGCTGCAGCACCTTGACTGGTTACCCCTTGAGAAGCAGGAGTAAATTAGGGAAGTAACAGGGTCCACCTTGCTGCCATTAGGTTGGGAGTCTGGGGCCTGGGTTCTGGCCCTGCCCAGGGAACACAGCCCCTCCCTGCTCTGAGAGGCACCTGTACCACAGAACTCTGGTGCTAGAGTCAGACTGTGGTTGTGAATGCCACTCTACCACTGGCTGACTGTGGCCTCAGACAAGCTGCTCAACCTCTCTGTGCATCAGTCCCTCCTCTACAATAGGAATATTCAGGGACTGAGAGAATTCAGGCAAAGCCCTGAGAACAGTGCTGGCCCATGGGAGACGGTCAATATGCGGTCACATCAGTTATCCTAATGATTCAATGAGAGGACTGCCCTGTATTATGGTAAGCTGCCAGTCTTCATGACAGGTCCCAGAGTGGCTGGTCTGGCTAGCACAGTGCTTGTTTAAATCTGAACACTTTTAACCTGGGTGCCTGATTTCTGGGTCATCAAAGCCCCAGCACTCTCTTTGGTCGTAGACCCACATTAACGTCCTCTGCCTGGTACTGTGAATATTTGTGACTGAAACCCCTGGACAAGCTGATCTCTCAGGTCTTCCTGCTGTGACACTGCAAGAACCCATGGCCTGGGTCAGCACCACAAACCTGATCTTATTTAGGATGCTCTCTTCTGGCCAAGTAGCATCGTGGACTCTTTTCCCTGAAATACAGCTGTTTCCTCTGCAAATGGGAATCTCATTTTGCGGTGTCTGTCGGGACTCAAAGCTACTGTGGGGAGGATCTCAAAAAGAACAGTCCTCTAGCAGTTAAAATCCAACTTGTCTGTGCCAGCAGCTTTGTTCCTCTAGGGCTCTGGCTGCTGCCCCCTCAGAAGCAGGGGCCGTGGGAGCTTGTCCCCGAGTCATGACAAGGCTGTGGCCACAGCACACCTGGCAGGGCAAGAGCAAATAAGTCCCCCTCAAAGGCATCTGTTCGGGTCTCTGTGGGCTACTCTGACTCTTAGCAAGATGGAATATTGCCCACACCCCCCACCCCTGCCCCTCTGCCCCATACTGTGGCATGAAAGGCAATGTGCAAAATCCTGTCACAAGAACAAAACAAAGAAAGCCCCTTCCTCAGTTGGGCGAGAGGGTCACTGGGCAGGAAGAGTTGATGGTGGGTTTTAGAAGGAAGGTGCCTGCCACCTTCAAGAGAAAAAAGCTTTCTGTGGGATGCTCCAAGGACTGTGTTATTCAAACACCATATGCCCTGAGCCTGCTGCCCCTCATTGCTGTGCCTGCCAGAAACAAGGTTCTCTCTGAAGTGACCCCTCTTGCCACATTCACAGGGCATGTGGCCAGGAAGGACAGAGGCCGCCTCCCATAGTCCTGGGATTCAGAGGCTGGAGCCTCTCTAGCTGTGCCTGGAGTTTATGCCCGGATCGCAAGAGTTGCCCCATAAATGATACATTTGATTTGTTCAAGTGGATGAGTGCTGTCTGAGCACTGCTCCCGATGCCAGCAGCTTTGTTCCTCTGGAGCCCTGGCCGCCGCCCCCTCAGAAGCAGGGGCCGTGGAAGCTTGTCCCCAAGTCATGACAAGGCTGTGGCCACACTGCTACCTCGTCCTTGTTTCTCTCTCCTTTTGTTCTATTCTGGAGGCTCTGTCCAGGTAAACAAATAGGAGATGCTTACAACTTTCCATAAAGGCATTTCTGAAAATAACCTTTGTGAGTTTGACCAGCCAGGATGGAAAAAGCAAAAGCAAAGGGACCAGAGGGACGCTGGCCTGAGGAGACCACCAGGTGGTGGAGGGCTTGGATAGAAACACGACCGGCTTCATGGGCCATGAGAAGCCCCAGCGATGGAGCAGTGGGAAGAGCAGGGAGTCCTGGCAGAGCCCCCCCCATCTCCAGCCCTGCAGGCTGTTTCTCACCACTCTCCCCACACGTCCAGGGCCAGCCAGACCAGAGGCAGGCTCCTTCTCCCTGCCCACTACGGGTCTTCCAGGAATGGGCCGCCTCCCCCCATGCTTGAGCAGAGCCGCTGTGGCCCTGTTCTGATGTCAGACCTTACAGGGAAACTCGGCTGACCAGAAAGAGCCGCGCTCTGAGATGGAGGCGTGGTTCCCTGCTGCGCGGCACGGCAAGGTCCTAGTGGGAGGCCATGAGGGGCACTGACCACGTGGGAACGACCCTCCGTGGCTCCCTAACCCCCTCAGAATGAAGCGGCCCCTCCTAAACATGACTCTCCAGGCCTTAGGCCTGTGCCCACCTGGTCCTCTCGCCACCATCTCTACACCTTGTTTTCTGTCCAGACTGTCTCCCATGCCCACGGTGCTTCCTCTCACTGCTGGTCCTTCCCACCTGCCACCTGGAATGCTTCTCCTTCACCAACACACAGCCACCTCCTCATAGTCTAAGTCTTGGGTTACATATCACTACCTCCAGGACTCAGTCTAAGGCATTCCCTATTATGGATTGAGTTGTGTCTTCCCAAAATAGGTATGTTGGAATCCTAAACCCAGGCCATCAGAATGTGACCTTATTTGGAGATAGGGTCTTTACAGAGGTCATCAAGTCAAATGAAGTCATTAGGGCAGGCTCTAATCTGATATAACTGGTGTCCATAAAGATGGGGGAACTTTGGACATGGACGGTCACATATCCAGGGGTAAAGCCATGTGAACATGAAGGCAGAGACCGGGATAATGCATCTACATGCTCAGGAAGGCCAAGCATTGCCAGCAAACCACTAGAAGCTGGGAGAGGGGCACAGGAAGATTTTCCCTCTCATCCCTCAGAAGGAACCAACCTCACCTACATCTTGATCTCGGACTTCTGGCTTCCAGAACTATGAGACAATACATTTCTTTTGTTTAAGCCACCCAGTCGCCATACTTTGTTGCAGCAGCCCCAGGAAGTGCATATACTCCCCAGGGGCTCTGACAATCCCCAATATTTCTGCTACAACAGCACTTGCTTCACTGGACTGTGCAGCCGAGTCACTGGGTCTGCTGCTCCTCTCAACTGCCAACTGCCACTCCAGGGAGGTGGAGACGATGTTTTTCTCATTCAAGTTTTTATCTCTAGAGCCTAACACAATGCCAGGCACAGAACAGGAACAAATGATCTCTTTGTTATAGGAATGTATGAATAAATGAGTGAGTGAGTAAATGAATAGGATTATCCCTGGCTCTGGGCAGCACTCACAGTATGATCACTGTCTCAGTTACACAGTGACATTACTGCAGTACTGTTACCCCACCAATGGGCAGCCCAATCTGGACACCATCTGTGCTCCATGACTGCCTGATGGGTGAATAAATGGGCCAATCAACCTGTGCAGACACTTGGGCAGAATGTAGAAGGCACGGTTTCCCCTCTAGCATGAGTTCATTCCTGGCTTCATACTCCTTGAGATGAACTG
The DNA here is from genome assembly GCF_040802235.1 of Manis javanica. Taxonomy (NCBI): domain Eukaryota; kingdom Metazoa; phylum Chordata; class Mammalia; order Pholidota; family Manidae; genus Manis; species Manis javanica. The sequence goes on from NC_133162.1 coordinate 71,284,298, forward strand.
AGCCACATGTAATGTCACCCAATCACAGCCGCCTTGCACAGTTAGTCTGAGAGTCCACGGGTAAGAGCCTCCAGCAAGAGGAATCGTGCTGTTTAAAGAACATCTATTATGTGTCAGGCACCCAGTCAAATCCTCATTAAACCCAAGTGAGCTAAAAAGGACTCCCAAAGCCCCTGGGGAGTTTATGCATCTCCATTTTCCTATGAGGAAGTGGAGGCATTTGAATAGGTGACTTGTTTGGAGGCCAGTAGCTGGTAAAGGTGTGAAAAAAGATTTCCTGGTGGTGCCTTGCTCCCAGGTGCTCTTGGAATCAGAGGATTACTTTGAGGCTACACTTATATCTTAGACTTCACAATCTATGTTTTCAGTTTTTATTTCTTGTAATGTCTGAATATGTTCATGTTTTATCCTCCCACATGGGCTGATGAAGCATTTTCAAATGCCGATCCAACCTGAGCTGTGGTTGGGGAACCCAAACAGTGAGCAACGTCTCTGCTGAGAGCCACGCTGGAAGCCGGCCATGGTACCTTGGAGGGGATGGTGGCAGCAGTATTTGAATCTGAAGTTTCACTTCCCCAAAGGCAAGGAAGCTCAGGAAGGCACAATAGGTCCCCACTCAACCTGGAGACTTTCCTTTCAACTTTCAACATGATGATTGTATTAAGTGGTGTGTGTCAATGTCATTGGCTTTGATTCAAACAAGTTTACATTTGAATTCAGACTCTGCTCCATACCAGTTGTATGGACTGGTTCTCTGCCTCAGTTTCCTTATCTGTAATAATAGCTTGATGTGGTTAAAATTAAATGATAAAATTTAGGGAAAACACTTAGGCAACTCTTAGCACATAACTGCACTGCATTACATATGTAGAGAATGTACAGCAATATCACACAATATAGTAAAATAATAGTAATTTTTCAATAAATAATACTCACTGATGTCATCACTATATATATAAATAATAATAATAATAACATAATAATAATAAACATAATAATAATAATAATGATGATGATGATGATGATGATGATGATGATTACTGTTGCCGTTGAACTTATTTCCCTTACAGAGTCATGGAAATGGGCATGACTTTTATTTCAGTGGACTCCTTCTCCATACACTCCAGTTTCTTTTTGCACATAGACAAACCCCACAACCTGGGGATCACATCTGGGCAGCAACTAGCCCCCATGTGCTCAAAGCTCTGGAGCTTGGGATGAAGGGCCTCAACACAGAGATCCAAAGACCTCTGAAGAGGCACCATGGTCCACACTGCTACGCTTCCCTCCCTCTCCCCGTGATCATAAAGGGTTAACACGGTAATTAAAGCATGAGATCCTAATTCTTATGATATTAATTAAAGTGAAAATTGCAGATGGTGTTTAATAACAATTTAGACCCTGCAGGCTCCAGGCACTTTAGCTAAATCAAACATACCATAAAGCTGACGTGAGAACCCCAGGGCCTGGCCCTGCCACATGTGGCCAGGAACACATGTTCCTACCTAGAATGAAAGTAACAAACCATCTCCATTACTTATGCAGATGTGGCCTTAAATTGTTTGACAGTCTGATTCCACCCCACCACCTCCTAGAGCCAAAAATAAAGGAGTATTGATTGCAAAGATTAATAACGGAGCTTAAGAAGGAAAATGGTGCAAAACACCTTTTTCTCTCCCTTCGTGATATAAATGCCTGCCACCCCTGCAACCTAATTTTGTCACTCAGCACACGGGAGTGTATTAATTAAAGTGACACCAAGGACAGGAAAATCTGAGCTCTTGGGGTGATGACTGGAAATACATAAATATGCATCTCCAGGCTGTCTTGGGAAGGGAGGCACGTTGCCAGGCAAGATCAGCATAATTCTCCACAGGGAGGGTGGAGAGGCGTGCTCACCGCTCACGAATGGAGGTCACGGCTCTGGTTCTGGCAAGGCCTCCCAAGACCAGAGGAAGAAACCAGACAAAGAGTGACTGTGTGATAGCCTGCCTCTTTTGTAAGAAGCTAGACCATCACTTTTGTAAATGTCCCCCAATATGGCCTAGGGAGTAGCTAATATTTAATGGATAGTTATTATGCACTCCATTTCATAGTATTCTGACAGAAAGAGCAGTACTATTTTATAGATGAAGAGACTGAGTCCCAGTATGGTGAGTCAATTGCTTGGCCGGAATTCTAAACCAAGTTTGATTAAAACCCCTCCCTGACACTTCTCTGATTAAACAGGAGGCATGGGAGTCCAGGGCAGAATGAATAGGTTTTATCCAGGGGACCAGTCCTGGGACAGTTCTCCTGATGGAACATCCACACAGGATCAAAGGTCCCCTCGGCAAGACTATCGCCTGCTGCGGCCCCTCCCGCCAGCAGAGGCTACCCTGGGATGAGAACTTCCCAGCCAGAGTAATTATTCTCCCCAGGAAGGGACAGGCAAGGGCAACCTTGGGTGCAGAAGTACAAGATTTAGTTGGGGTTCACTTGTAAGCCATGAGGAGACATCAGCAGACGACTATAGTGATGCTTATGTTCGTAGTGTTTTATTTAGGTCAATTTCATAGGAGTCAGTAAATTAGTTTAAACAGCCAACCGTGCTGCGTGCCCTCATTTCAAATACAACAGGGGACGTGACCTCAGCTGATACTGAACTCCCTGACCATCACTACCTGTTGGGTATCCATAAGCATCTAATACTGATCTGGTCCCCCTGGACCTTGTAGTGCCCACCAAGTCGGCTCCTTCTCCTCCCATGGTGTTCATGTCAGGTGTGGGCATCGCCAGCCACCCAGACCCTAGAGCCGAGACCTGGGCTGCCCTGAGCCCTCGCTTCGGCCTTCCTCGCATCTCTCATGTCCTAACCTGCTCTGTCAAGTTGACCTCCTCAGTCTTTCTCAGCTCTTCCCCCTCCTCCACAGTGCCACTGCCCTAGTTCAGTAAAATAGAACATTCACTGGGCTTTAAGAAGCAGAGAGGAGAGACAGACAGATAAGAGCCGAGTCTCATAAACAGCAGAAAAGTGGAGTAAACTGCACCCTCTGGCCTCCTCCTATGACCCCTGGGTTATGGCAACCTGACACGCAGCACGCTCTTCTTTAACCAAAGTCTTATACATGGATATGTTCATATTTGCTTGCCTCCTTTCCTAATAAATTGTTACTTTTAAAAAAGAAGAAAGATGAGAGAAGATTATTAGTGATTATTATTAGAAGATTATTACATCTTACCATGTACAGAGCACCCTTCGGAGTATTTGCAGATGAAGCCATTAGATAGGGCCTCTCATTATTCACAGGCTATACAAGAGGAACACAGGGCCCAGAAAATTCAGTTGCCCGAAGTCACACATCCCTTAAATAGTGGGTCCAGGAGGCAGGATCAGGCAGTCTGGCTCCCAAACTTGCATTCTTAACCATGCTTCTGTGCTTTAAATTCCGTGAAAATATTCAGCAGGTCTGGTTTCTTCCCCAGTGTTTCTCCAGAACTGAGCACAGTGCCTGGCCCATAGTAGGTAGTCAATAAAGAGTTGGTGAATGGATGTGTAGAGTCCAGCCTGTCCCACTGTGGTGCATGTAAAACCTGATGGTGGCTCAGTACTGTGCCTGGTCCCACCATATGACTTAGCTCCCTTCCCCTACAAGATGTGGTGCCCCCTCCTTCCATACCTCTCCATCCATTCAGGCTGAGCCAGTGTTCTCACAGGGAGAGTGCTCAACATTCCCCAGAGATCACATACATCTTGCAGCTGAGCTCTCCCCACATTCAGAGGAAAAGCCCATGTTAACCTGCTGTGTGTTTTGACCATCATTATGATACAAGGCACATTAATTATGTGATGCATCAGGCATACACATCCCACAGTCCATCAGACACAGGACTCAGAAATGCTAGGACAGAGCTCCAAGAGGACCTTTAAGAGGAAAATGCAACCCCAGCCCTGCCCTTCTCAGCCAAAGGCAGAGAAGGGAGCAAAGGAACGCAATGCACAAAGAGATCAGGTTCCCTTCAAGAGTGAGAGGCTATGGCACTGTGTATGTGCGCGTGCATGTGTTCAGCTCCTAGTGGGTGTGTGGGGGCTGATGTGCATCCTCTCCATGCAGAGCTCTGCAGTGGAGGGAAGAAAACATGTCTGTTCTTCACCCTAGACAGAAGCCTGCTTCTTGTTAGTGTGCTGAACCAAGAGAAGCCACTTCCGAGATGTTCTGCAGAAACACTTTGCAAGACCAGAGTCAGAGCTAAGCTGCTGATGAGCTCACAAACTCATGGGAGGCAACCTTAGAAATCTTGTAAAATCCCTTGTCTTAAAGACCAAGAAAGTGAGAGCCAGAGAAGACAGGCCTGTTTCTAAGGACACACAGCCGGAGGGTAGCTTGGACTCTCAGCCCCTACTCAGTAGGCTGTACAATGCCTGAGGGACTGCTACAGAGGCAGGCACTGCTTAGCAGCAGATGTTCCTCATGTTTCAGCAGCAGAGAAGGCAAGGCTCCCACAGGAAAGCCTCTATGTGGCACATCAAAGGTCACACAGGTCAGCGTGTTCTCAACAGCTTATGACCCTTCCTGTGAGTTCAGGGCCAAGTCATGATGACCGAGTGTGCACTAAGGGGTCCGGATCCCAGGAGGCCAGAGGCAAAAGAAGGGATGCAGAGGGACACACTGGCAACCACTGTGGATGTGCCCCAGCCAAGTTGGGTGTTTGGAAACTATCATCCAAGTCAGGAGTCCCCTTGATTCCACCACAGAATAGCACAGGGCTAATCACAAGGTTGAGACCCGACTCTGGGCCTGAGCAAGCACGAGGTCCTTACCAACTCTGACTTGACTCCTGTGGCTATTTCATGGCATACCCCAAATCCGCTGTCTTCTCTGGCTCCACGAAGCCCACTCCAGGTAGGGCAGTCGAGTGAGCAGAGATGGAGGCTGGTGGGGAGGGTCTCCTGTTTATCGAGGACCCCGTGTGCCAGGCACTGTGCAGGGTACTTGACAGACAGCCTCTCTTTTCACAATCACAGCACTGTTGGGAAGATGCAGTGTTTTAAACCTACTTACATTAAAAACTGTTAACTCCTCTTCCCTGCATCTGTGGGCTTGTCTGTTCATTCCTCTATTTATCCAAAGGAAAAAGTCTGCATCCTTCTTCACTTGGTTCAAGCTGTCCATCAAAAAGCCACCCATGAGTCCCAGGTATCCAGGATATATATGTTAACTAGAAATCAGATAAAAGAGAACAGCTTCTGCAGGTCCTGCCACACTGCTCTAAGCTCAAGAAAGACAAATGATAAAAGTCCTATTTCCAGATTGATTATAAAAGCTTCTAAGTTATACCTCATATGACATTTTACAATATTCTAGGAATCAGCACATAGATGACATTCTTGATAGATAAAAATTACTATCCTAAGAAATCAAATGCAATTAATTATCCCCATTTTCAAGATGAGGAAATGGAGGTTTTGGGAGGTTAAGGGTCATTCAGGATCACAGAGCTAGTATTTTGTGGAACCCTGTCCCTTGTTCTTTCCACCACACCAGTCAGCATGAGAAGTTAAGAGCTGACACTGTAGACTCCTTTTAAATGCCACATAAATTCATCCAAAGCAGAGACAAGTGGATAACCTGCCACTGACAAACCCAGCACATGTTAATGGGATACTCACTCATTATTAATGCGTATTGTAACCAAATGCACACTAAGCCCTCCAGCCCGGGAGGAGACATGTGTACAATAAACCCTGGCTATGGAACTGAGAAATGTAGGGAATCACTCTGCCTTAATTGCTGATAAATTCCATTGGACTTTATTGAAAATTATTTTTTAGAGCTCATTTCTGGGTTCATGTTCGATGCTCTATCAATAGTTTTACAGCTGTTTGGGAAGAGATCAGGGACTGTCCATCAGGCACAATGCTGCTGGTTTGTGTCATTTTCTCTTAGGAAAACTTCCCAGAAAAAAACAGAGAAACCTCTCTCAGGGAAGGTTTTCAGAAATTATTCACACCATTTAGAAAGCCCAGAAGGCAGCTAATGTTAGTGATGACCCAGGAGTAGCACACACACAAGATGAGGCTAGGAGGGGGTGATGAGACAGAGGAGGGCTAGCACCTGACCTTGTGTGCTACGGCACAGCCCAGAATGCAAGTGCCCACCCCTTCTGCCTCCCCACCTCTGCCACAGTTTCTCCCAGATGAGGGGACAATAAAGAGCTCAATCTGGGGCAAAATACTGCAGAAGGAGCTTTGACATGATTGTCAGCTGAGAAGATTGATTTGAGGAATGACATTGGATGGGTGTCACTTGAGGCCGCTCCCTGATCCAGTCCTGTAGGCTATGGCTCAGATCCTTAAGAGAGATGTCAGACAGAGTGACAAAGCAAGTTAATTAAAACCTGTTTATGCAGTGGAAAATGAACTCCCACCTCTCTTTCCACCTTTATATTTCCCAAACAGAAGGAGATTTACCAGCACAGACAAGAATGGAGGTGTCAGGTTTAGGTGTACATGAGAGGGACAGGCATGGCTCTGTGAAGCAAAGTCAAGGGCCAAAGATAGAGCCTGTGTCAGGGGACCCCTGGGAGATGCTGTGAGTGTTCCAGGCACTGTGAAGGCTGGAAGGTGGGGAAGGTCCACAATCAGGCCTGGGGTTCAGAATCCTGGGCTTAGTCAAAGGGCACATGGCAAATTCTACCTCCTGTCCTGCCTATCACCAGGTGGATTTTGCTAAAAAACCCATGTAATACATCAGGTGTCTGCTATTGGAGGAAGATTTTCATAGCAGCAAAGAACATGGGTATATTCTGAGTCCCTGCTCATGGAAGAAGGGTCATCAACACTTTTGGTGCCCTGCCTGGATCTCTTTTTGCAAGGATGTACCCATCCCTCCTGTAAGTGTTGACTGTTAATGACACAGGAGCCGTGCGCTCCATGGAGAAAAGCGGCCTCCCCTAAAACCTACCCTCAACCATCTCCTCTGCAGGGGGCATCCCATGGCCAACAACTGAATGGCCAGGAACTGTAACAAGTCAACCCCTTTGCTCATGAGTAGGACGAGTCTGCAGGGCAACTCACACACCAGAGTTCTGGTGGCATCAGGCTGGAGCTAGTTTCCAACTGGTATCACCTCCTTGCTTAGCAATGTTTCCCTGCCTTACCCTATTGCCCTCATTATGCTTCTCTTAAGATTCTCTCCTCCCATCCCAGCCTCCTAAACCATTTGTACAAGAATCCTTGATTCAGGCTCTGCTTGTAGGGGTTCCAGCTAGAGGTAAGAGGCCTGGAATACTGGGGTCAAACACACCAAAATGGAGATGCAGATTCCACGGAGCCTCCCCTAGCCCCAGAGTGGCAGATGGAAGCTGGAAACACACATACTCCCAAGTCACAGAAGCTGTGAGGCACAACACTGAGCACCCTGTGATCACCCATTGAATCTTGAAGGTCTGACTTGATTGATAAAACTCCATATTTTCATAAGATTGGCTGTTTGCACGCCTGCATTTCTGCTATCCCCAAACCCTCAGGAGCCGGTCTCTGCAAGGATAATTAATTTTACTTGTTCACCAGATTCAAGCATAATTAGTCCCTGAGTCTGCCATTAGTTAATGGCAGGCAGAGTTATCTCAACCATCATTTTTCTGTTTTGGGGAAGGAATCAAATAAATAAGGCTTAGGAGGAAAACCAAGTCCACAGTGGCTGCTGTTTAGAGACAAGCTGAGAAACCAGTCCTTCAGTCCCCATGTTTGGACTGCACATTCTAAGCTATCCTGATGATTTGGACTGTGTGATGGGTCTCTAATGATAATCTCAGAGCAGGGCTTCCTGACCCCTAAAACAGCCAGGGTCACCTCAGTGCTAAGCCTGGAATCTATCTCTAAAACAAAAATCTCAAGAGCCAAAGTGCTCACCAGACCAGGAGATAAAGTGGGACTAGGGCAGGAAAGTTTTCATTCAGACCAGGGTCAGGTGTGATGGCCGCAGGCAACCTGGCCACAAAGCCCAGGGGTCTAGCCTGAGTCACCCTTGTGATTCGAGGGTTGAGGGAGAAAGTGGGGATCAGAGGTCAGTGAGTTCCCAGATGTGTCAAGAATTGGGAATTTAAGAAGAAAAAAAATAGAGGCAAGAATCCTAACGGAGGACCTACCATGTGCTAAATGCCTTCACACCGTTGTCTCTGTTAACCTTCTCAACAGCCGCATGAGGAAGGGATGCATATTTCTAAGAGTTCAAGGAAACAGTCTAGAAGATACAAACCTATACATTAGCTGAGTACCAAAGTTGAGATGATTCCACCACAGTTCTGTCCTTGGTGCTCCTCTGGAATCCCAGCTGGGTGGGGCCTTTCCTGGGGAGAATGCAGTTGTAGGTGCGACCTGAGTTTCCCCTTAATTTCTCTAGTCTTCTAGTGCATATGAGCTGAGCCAGGAATGAAAAGTAGAATGTGGGGGGGGTAACTAAATTGCAAAGAAAATTCCAGGGCATAGGAACCGCATGAGCAATGAGGGGGTGAAGAAGGGCACAATGCATTTTGCAGACTGGAGAGCTATGGAGAGAAGTGAGCTGGTAGAGCTGCATCCTATGACCCAGAAACAAGGAGCTGCAGAGTGGCGGTGTCCGGGCCTCCCCAGACTGCCAGGACAGCGCCAGAATCTGCAGAGGGATTTAATGGGGACACGTTCAGGTGGGATGCTGTTTCTCTTTTTTTGTTTTTTACATGATTAAATGCTCACTCCAACTAGTACAGCTACTATATGTCAACATAGGAAGATGTTACAGAACTACTGACTATATTCTCTATGTTTTACCTTCATCCCCATTACTAATTTATATTATGATTGAGATTCTGTGCCTCTTTATCCCTTTCACCTAGGTCAGCCACCCACCCCAACCCCTCCCCCATGGGAACCACCACTCACTTCTCAGTGTCTATGAATCTACTGCTGTTTTGTTCATTTTGTCTTGCTTTGTTTTCATAGCCTACAAATAAGTGAAATCATATGGTATTTATCTTTATCCACCTGGCTTATTTCACTTAGCATAAGACCCTCTAAGTCACAGTACATTCATGTTGTTGCAAATGACAGAAATTTTTTTCTTTTTTATGACTGAATAATATTCCATTGTATGTATATACCACATTTTCTTTATTCATTCATCTATTGACAGACACTTTGGTTGCTTCCTAATTTTGGCTATTGTAAATAATGGGGAAATAAACATAGTAGGGCATATATCTTTTTAAATCAGAGATTGTGTTTTCTTCAGGTAAATTTCTAGAAATGGAATTACTGGGTTGTATGGTACTTCTATTTTTAGAGATATTTAATGAGGACTTGTGCAGGCAGGATGCTGGTTCCCATTCTTTAGTTACATAGCACTCAAAGGCCAAGAATCCTGTCCTCTAGCACCCCACCCTGCTCTCACACCCAAATGTTAAGTTGCCCAGGTGAGGCAAGGCCTCAAGTAGGCCTCCTGGCAAGGGTGGAGCCACTATTAATGAGCCTCCTAATTGAGGTCTCAGTGGGGCAGAAGGCTCGACCATGCTGGGTGCCAAGAGGAATGCTCATCCTCTGCTGGCCCAGGTGTCCCAGGAGAAAGACTCCACTGGGAGGATTCACCAGAGAAGTGGTTTTTTCTTGCTGATGTTCTGAAGGAAAAGATCAAAGGCTGCACATGCTGCACACACATCTACTCCTCCACCAGCCTCCTTCAAGCATATTCAAACACAGTATGGCTACAAGCTTTCCTTTTGGCCTTTCTCAGCCTAAGAGCAAAAAACTGGGAACAGCAGATGTCTAGAAGGATCAAAACCCAATGACGGGCCTCTGGTTCCCTTCTCCACTTGAATCTCATCTTTGACCTCATTTTCTCTAGTCTTCTTAGAGATTTTGCCCCATGATCAGCCCTCCTTTCTCTTACCTCTGGTTACTTTCAGTCTAAAAACATGAACAATCAGGTCTGCTTCACCAGAATCAGTAACTACAACATTTCAATCTCCCTGGACCGCTCCTCCCCCTGCCCCAACTCTGCCCCACCACTTCTGCAAGCTGTTGCCTTCTCTCCCCTGCCTCTCTCCATTTAAGTTTTCAATAACAATAAATTCTCACTTCTTCAACTTTGCTTTATACTCCTTGAACTTTAAATTACACCCTTAGCATGCAACTAAACTTCTCTCTCAATGGATAAAGAAGAGGGAGCTGCACTCCATCAAGTCCCATGCTGCTACTTAACATGCATCATTACAGGCAATCTACACCTGCCATAAGAGAAAACAGGCTCTCAAAGAATGCTGATGACTTAATTTGTCATTTAATCCATGTGCTTTCTACTCTCCCACACCCCATCACATCTAGGCACAGAAGATCCTCCTGCTGGAAGCAAGGCCCCACTACCATGTCAGTTATTCCTGGGGTGGGGAAGGCAGGGGATAGTTGCACATTGCCCAGGGGATTCTGATATGAACCCTAGACCAGTGGCCTTCCCCTGCCCCCACTGGGTTCCCATAAAGCATGCTCCCTGGAGCCCCATGGCAGTCCAGCTCCCTGGGCCTGTCCCCCTTCTCCCTAACTATGACTTCCTTCGTCTTCCTTGGCCATACACATACATGTGACTCCTGTCCAAAGTTCTGTCCAAGCCCACCCGTGTTATGGTCTATGGTAGCTCCATTGGGAATTCATTAATGTCCACAATGACAAGCGCAGGTCCTGGCATGACCTCTAAAGACTCTAGGTTTAGAGCCCTTACTTCTCCAAGACCAAGTGGTACACATTTCACATTTTCCCTCAACCCATCCTAGAGGGATCTGGGAAGGCCTCTTGGAAAATGTAACTGAATGGAGTCTTAAGGAACAGACAGAAACATCAGGGTCTAGGAGAGCAGGGCTTCCTGGCAGAAGAAGGATGCAGAGCATGGATTACAGAGCCAAGGACCCCCTGGTCTGCTGGTCAAATGTCTTACCCATAAGAGTAGGGAAGTGGCTCAGACAAGAATGTTTCCAGAGAAAATGCTACCCAGCTGGCTGAAAAGAAACTAAAAGAAGATCTAGTATGTAACTAGGGTAGAAAGATTAATAAACTAATTTCAGGACACAATGGCAAACCACCTGCAAGAGTCACTGGGGCGACGTTAGCACACTTCAGGCCCTACCCAAGGCAGCAGCACCCCCTGTAAGGACAGCAGGAGTGGTGAGCAGGTGGTGATGGTGCTGGCCTAGGAGGTGTAGTGGGTTAGTGTGCTGGTTACAGAAGGTGTCATGCGGCTCTGAGAGGGCAGCTTGGGCTCCACTGTCTCCAGCATAACCTCACCACATCAAGCCACATGGCAGCCTACACCACTGCTCTTTCTGCTTTCTATGCCCAAGCCTGTTCCTTCAGCCATTCCAGGGAGGTTATGGATCTCCCAAAAGGAAAGAGGGTGCTGAATGTGGCAAGGAAATTGGGCAGCAGGCAGATCTGGAAAGGCCAAGCTTACCTGCACCCTACTGTTCCTTCCAGACCACATCGCACTAGCACCCAAACCCTGCCAGTCACCCTCTGTGGCATCTTCTTTCACTGGTGCTTCTTCGCCTAGGGTACCTCCTGAAGACCATGCCATCATGCCTTCACTGGTCCAGGAGTTCCCAGCTGCTCTCTCCAGCCTATTCACACAGAGTCATCCCCAAAAGTGCCTCTGTGAACATAGCTGACTCCTGATTGACACCTCAACCACCTAGTCACTTCATATAGAAGTCCTTAATCTCATATGCAAGGCTCTCTGTCTGAGAACCTGGCCCAACCTCATGTTCAAGTTTATACCCACCCCCTTCCTGATAAGCCCTGTTCTCTACCCAAACAGAACCAAGAAGAGAGAAAAGGAACACTGAATGGCTTCTCTGGGCCTCTCCTTGGAATCCAGAACTTTTCCAACATTTTTAAAGGCATTAACTTTTTTCTTTAATCCAAACAACCCTCCTAAAGGAGATATTAGTATTTTCATTTATTTCTGGGGAAAAAAAGGAAGAACAACAGGATAAGAAAAATTAAATTACAACCAGGTTTACTAATTTCCAGGGCTCAGGACTTTGACAAGCTCTGCAGCTTTGCCACTTTTGCTCCAACCTGATGCTTCCCCACAATGCACTGTGGATCCCCACCTCTGCTTTTACCCAACATGCATTGCCTCTTAACTGGCAAGGCCCTCGTGCTCGCCATCACTTTCCAAATCTTACTCCTTCATGGCCCAGCGCCTTCCCTGCCATCTCAGTTGAGAATAATTACTTCCTCCACGTTGCCTTTGGCCCACACATCTGACACATCACTCTAGGTTGTTTTGCTGGCATTCCTGCTTCCTTCATATTTCCTAACAGCATCTCTCTCATGGAAGGTCCTTTCCAAGATGACAGTATATGCTTCACTCACCCCACCTGTGCTCAGCATTGTGTTTACACAGAGCTGATGCTCAACCAGAGTTGAATGAATGCTGGGGTGCCCCAGGCAATTCATTACAAAGCATACTGTCAGTGAAACCCCCCAGCACAGCTTACACACCAGCAGACATCAGGAGAGAACCCCTTTCCCTCTCTCATAATGGTCTGCAGCCTGCTTTAGGTGGAGGGAGCAGTAAGGAGCAACAGGTGCTGGATAATGACACTAGAAAGACAGATGTGCCCTCTCACAACAAGCAGACTTCTCTGCAGCAAGCAACAAGGATCCCAAACGAGTCTTGAGGATGTAGGGAAAAGGTAATGAGCTGATGTGAGAATACGGGGTGAATCCCAGAACCAGAGCTCCCATGAGCTGTCAGGTAATAGTGAGCAAGTCTCTTAATTTCCCAGATCCTCTGTTTCCTCTTCAGTAAAATGGGAATAATATGGTACCCACCTGCCAGAGAGTTAGGATGATAATATGAGATTATATTTATAAGACATTTCCTACAGAGTTCAGCCCACACTGGCTGTACAGCAATTATGTTCTGGTTTGGTAGGGTGAGTGCTCAGCAACTGACTCTCAAAAAGTAGGTAAGTAAGTAAATATGTCAGTCAGGTAGGCAGGTAGTAAATTAAAGGCCTTAATTTTAGTTTACAATTTCTATGGTATAGATACTCCCACCATGGCCATTTTTAACCTAGCAACATGATGTCACTGAACTATTGCTAGCAGGCCCCAGCACACCACTGCTTGTGGCTCACAAACAAATGTGAATTCCATTTGTCACTCTCTCCACCTCGCTATAAACACACACAAATTTCTTTGCTAGGTGGAAAAAGAACAACTGTGCCATCTAACTGGGGTGCAGAAAGGAGACTGCAACCTCCTCCCGACCTGCCTACATGGCCTCAGCCACATACACTTGACTGGGTTGAGTCCCTGTGTCTGGGTGCCGCATGCTCATGGTGTATAGGTGCTGGGAAAGAACTACAAGCCTGCTTGTTCTGAGGATTCTCTTCAAATGCACAAGAAAAGCCTCCTTCTGGCTTCTTTCTCCAGGGAAGATAATCCGTGGCTAGACAGCCTTTCAGTGACAGTCATTTCTCAATTTCCAAGGATGTGAAGAACATCCCACATTTTCCATCATGATTCATTTCTACTTTGTTTCTCCATTTGCCTCAGCTAACCTGGTAAACCAACTTCTTTTTACAATCAGTACCTAAGTGTCTTGGTTTCCATGGCAACCTGTCGGACAAGCCCTCACCCCCCAGCTCACCACTGCTCCCAGATAAACAGTTCTAACAGATATTCCTCCTACCTTTGCCTGAAACCTACTCAACAAGAGAGACCTCACTTTATAGAAGTTTGTTGTAAGCATACAGGAAAAAAAATTGAGAAACAAAATTTTACTGGACAGAAGTAGTGATTTCTCCTACAGACATGTTTGAGAGATGTGTGAGTGTCAAAGCAGACAGGGTGAAATCCAAGTCTCTCTCAATGATGATACACAAATCTAATTGGAGAGAGCATTTCTAGACCTTAAGAGAGGAATTTTTGGAAGTTTTGATCAGACAAAGAATATGGATGAAGCTCCACAATTTTTAGACCACAGTAAAGACTTTCCATGGGACATAGGAAGTGTCCTGAGAACTGGTGAGCTGAGATGCGGTGTCGTGGACCATATAGAGTCAGACATAAAATCAACCCCAAGCAGGCTTACTTTCTCCTTTCCTCATGAGAAGCAGCAGAAAACTGTCACGTAACCCACTGTCCATGAACAAATGTTTGAAACTGCTGTAAAGATCTCTAGTAAAGCCTGAGATATGGGATTTTTAAGAGAAAAAATAGAAAACCTGAATAGTTCTACAAGTACTAAAGAAACTAAATTCATATTTTGAAACCTTCTTACATTGAAAACTTTTGGCCCAGACAGCGTGCTTCACTGTAGTGCTCTACCAAATATCTAAGAACTAAGTATTTCCAGTCTTCAACAAACTCTTGCAGATAAAGAGTACCTAATGCTCATTAAATCTACTTCCTCTTAATGGACACAGTGGAAAACCTCACATTTAAGATGAGAGTCTTATAATATTACATATTCAGGATCTCTTCATCATCCCTATGCCAGTGTGGAGTCACCTGAACTACACTGACTGTAATGCAAGCCAAAGGGTTATACTAAGACATTTGGCATATGATTGTTACCACAACATAGCCCAAGCTTACCTGACAAATATACCTCTACCACAATTTATGAAACTAGCATAACTGTGAAGAGTCTTAGCTTCATAGGAATAAAGGAATTTCTTAATAGATATTTGTAAAACATAATAAACATTGTTCTAAATGGTGAAATACTGAAAGCTTTCTCTTTGAGGTAAGAGATAAGATGAACAGACCCACTGTATTAGCTCAGGCTCCCCTGACAAAATGCCATAGACCGGGCAGTTTAAACAACAGAAATGTATTTTCTCACAGTTCTGGAGGCTGGAAGTCTAAGATCATGGTCAGGTTCTTGGGGGACATGATTCAATCCATAGCATTTCATCCCTGGTTTGCCAAAATTTATGTCCTTATTGCATCCTAACAGTGCCAAAAGCCTTAACTCATTTCAACATCATTTGTAAGGTCTAAAGTCCAAAGTCTCACCTAAATACCATGTAAATACCATCTCACTCATCAGAGATGGGTGACACTTGAGGTATGATGCATCCCAAGGCAAGATTCCTCTCCAACTGCGAACCTGTGAAACCAGACAAGTTATATGCCTCCAAAATGCAATGGTGGAACAGGCATAGGATAGACATTTCCATTTAAAGGGAGAAATGGAGGAAAGGAAGGCATGGGGGTCCCAAGCAAGTCCAAAACCAAGCAAAGTAAATTCCATTAGATCTGTAGGCTAGAGAATCATCCCCTTTGGTTACTCTGCCTTCCAGGCCCACTGGGGCTGCCGCCCAGCAGCGCAGCAGGGCCACCCAACTCTGCGAGGCTCTCTGAGAAGACAGCCTTGCCTCTGAAGCACTGAGGCAGTGTCATCCTAGACCACTGAAACAAGTGAGGTGCGTCCCACCTTGTGAAACCAGGGAGGAGACATCACAGGGCCTGTGGTAGGAGTGGCAGCCCTGACGATCTCTGAATCACTCTCAGGCTCATTCTTTCCTTCCTGGAATGAATGGTGCACATTCACAGACAAATAGCTCTGGTTCAGGCCTGGAGAATGTAAGAAGTCTGACAGCCTTCTTTCATTCCATCTCACTTTCTCTGCCCCTCTAGTTCAAATTGGAAGTGTCTCTGTTGGTAAGGTCGCACCATACCCCTGGATCCTGATAAGACGGCTGATGAAATCTATGAGTCATACCTGTGATCTCTTTATTAAATGGTTGTTCAGCCACATCCTAGTGTTCTCTTCAGAATAAGGTTTCTTATTTCTTACAATTTGCAATTCCAAATCTCCAAGTTCTGGTTCCTTTCTGATTAACAATTCCTGCTTCAATTTATCTCTCCTTTCAGTTTACAGTAACCAGTCAGGAAGAATCAAGCTGTTCCTTCAACACTGCTTAGAAATCCCTTCAGCTACCTATGATCTCATTGCTCTCCAATTTTACCTTCTACACAGTTCAGCCTAATTCTTTGCCACTTTATAACAAGACTTGCTTCCCTCCAATTTCCAATAACATGTTCCTTATTTCCATCTGAGACCTCACCAGAATTGCTCTTAACATCCATATTTCCAGCATGAATTTCAAAACCTTTCTAGCCTCTAACCATTAACGGGTTCCAAAGATGCTTCCACATGCTTAGGTGTTTGTAACAGAAGCACACCACTTCTCAGTGCCCACATCTGTATTAGTCAGCTCGGCCTGCCATAACAAAATACCATAGACTGAACGGCTTGAAAACAAATTATTTTCTCATAGCTCTGGAGGCTGTACATCTGGGATCAGGGTGCCAGTAGGGTCCAGTTCTGCTGAGAGCTCTCTTAGAGCTTGCAGGTGCCCCCTTCTCACTGTGTCCTCACATGGCAAAAAGAGGGAGAGAGAGAGAGGGAGAGAGAGGAGAGATCTCTTCCTCTTCCCAGAAGGCCACAATCCTATCAGATTACAGCCCCATCCTTATGACCTCATTGAACCTAATATCTCCTAGAGACCCTATCTCTGGACACAGTTACACTGGAAGTTAGGGCTTCCACATATAACTTTGGGAGAGAGACAATTCAGTCCGTAGTACCCACTAACATTGCTTTTACTCAACATTATGCTGGAGGTCTTATTCAGTGAATTAAAGAGGAGGGGGGATAAAAATCTAAGGAATGGAAAACATAACCAAAATCCCCATTTTTCACAACTGACCGAAATTCCAAGAGAATCTACAGTTACATTATTAACATTAATAAGACTATCCTGAAAAGTAATTAAATTTAAAATCAATATGCAAATAAATTTTTAATATGCTAACAATAACAGTACAAAATAAAGTTAAAAATTAAAAAATATCATTTAAAATGCCATGAAAATGTCAAGTACCAAGTAAGAAATCTGACAAGAGGTGTCAGTGTCTTTATGGAAAAAATCTTACTGAGACAAATTAAGCTGAAATAATATTTAAATAAATGGAGAGGCTTATATTTACATGCATTGGAATATTCAATACTGAAAAATAAAATAAATAATAAATGGGAAGACAGATATACTATGCTCATGAATAGAACAACTCATGCCAAAAGGGGCTAATTATCTCCAAATTTATCTATAAATATATCATGATTTTGTTTTCATGAAATCTAAGAAGCTGATTTAAAAATGTGTATGAAAGAATAATGCTTCAAAGCAGTTTTGAAAAGAAAAACAAAGATGAGTGTGGCAATTGCACAAAAATATTATAGTACATGGGGACACACAAAAAGATCACTGCAGAGAAAAGAAAGCCCAGAGAGAGAGACATGCAAAGCCTCCTTTCATGTTAGAAGCAGCACTGGAAACCAGGGCGGCTTGTCAAAACCCATAGAACATTATAGCACCGAAGTGAACTTTCTTTTTTTTTTATTAAGGTATCATTGATATACACTCTTATGAAGGTTTCACATGAAAAACATTGTGGTTACTACATTCACACATATAATCTCCCCCACCCCCATACCCCATTGCAGGCACTGTCCATTAGTGTAGTAAGATGCCACAGAGTCACTACTTGTCTTCTCTGTTACACTGTCTTCTCCATGACCCCACACACACCATGTGTACTAATCATAATACCCCTCAATTCCCTTCTTCCTCTCTCCCCCCCCACCCTCCCCCACCCCTTCCCTTTAGTAACTGCTAGTGCCTTCTTAGAGTCTGAGTCTGTTGTTGTTTTGTTCCTTCAGTTTTGCTTCACACAAAAGTGAACTTTCATGCATACAAAGTTTTTAAATTAACCAGGATTTGGGGGAAAGCCAGGACAGAACATTAATTCTGACCCAGGAATCTATTATAATAAAAATGAATGGCATAACTTCCAAAAAGCTTGGGGGAGAAAAAGATAGCCTAAGCAACTTTGGGAAATGGTGTTTACTGGAAAGTAAAAATGGAGTAACCATAAGCACTATGTTCTAGTTGGTAAATGTGTCCCTCATGGGAATATGGGTTAATTACTCTTAAACTGGTGTGTGTGTGTGTGTGTGCATGTGCACACACACACACACACACACACACACACACGTATATACTGGAGTTGAACAAATAAATAAATGTTGGCAGATAGTGGGATCCAGGTTTCTGACTGTTGGAGAGAGAAATTACAGATAAGCAAAGGGAGAAAGGTAGAATGAAACATGTGGTACTAGATCAACTGGACACGCAGTATGAATTCATGGTTAGCTGAGGAAAGACAAAGATGAATAGATAAGGAAATGACTATAGATACACGGGTCAGTGCACATACAGGTATTTCCTAGCTCCAACATCTGTGACTATAGATACCTGGGTTAGTACACATACAGATATTTCTTAGCTCCAACATCTGAGAGGGTCTAGAAATGAATGCCCCTGTAGCAATGAGCACGCCTAGTACCCTATCTTAAATTCTAATACCATTCTGACATAAAAGGAACCAATCTCCTTGGAAAATGGCTGATTCTAGGACTGGGGCAGAGAATACATAAGATGAATCATGGAGCATCTCATAGCATCAGAAAGCACCAAAAAAATCAAAAGAATAGGAGTATGCCAAAGACCACAGGAGCCAACCCTAAAGAGCTCCCACTGGCCAAAGCTGAAATAGTTTGATCAGTACAGTAGTACTGGATTATAATTTGGAGAATAAAATATTCCTGGTTCCATACTAATATAAATTAATGACTGAATAAATAAGCAAATGGGGAAGGAAGGAATAAAACAGCTTTAGAGAAGATTTCTAAGTAACATGTAGATACTCTCTCCTCCAGTAAGTGGAACTTAATATCCCTTCAATGCTGAGTGTGGGTGGGCTGTGTTTAATGACTTGCTTCTAAAGGGTAGAGTATGGAAGAGAAGGAAAAGTAACATTGGGGGAACTGGCAAACACTATCTTGACAGATGAGCAAGACTAACATCACCAGTAAGAAGTCATGTCTGTAGAATGTGAACCTGATCTGATGTGGTGAGAGGGCATTCTTCCTCCCGAAAACCCATGAACAAAAATCAGGCAAATGCAAACTGAGGAACATTTTACAAACTGTATGGCCAGCACTCCTTAAAACTGCCAACATGATGGAAAACAAGGAAAGTGTGAAAAACTGTCGCAGATCAAAGAGACTAAGGGGGATGTGGCAAGTAAATACACTGCAACATCCTGGATGGGATCTGGAAATAGGAGAAGGACACTGGGGAAAACTGGTGAAACCCAAATAAATTGTGGCATTTAGTTAATAGTAATATTCTAATGTTGGATTTTCATTGTGAAAAATATACTATCATCATATAAACTGTTAACAGTGGACATGGGTGAGGAGTACATAAGAATTCTCTGTTCAATTTGTAAAACTTTTCTGTAGATATAAACTATTCTAAAAGAAAATGTTTGCTTAAAAGAGCCAAAGAGAAAAGGATAGACTCTTCAATAAATGAAGCTATAAAACTTGTTTATTCATGTGAGTTAAACGATATTCTCCAAAATAAATTTTTAAAAACCTGCCTGTGAGAAATCAGTACTGCACAATTTTAAAACAAATTATATGACCTGGAGTAAAGAATGATATTTTTGAACAACACACAAATAGAACAAACCCTGAAGGGAATAACTGCTAAGTTGACTATATTAATGTTAAAATTGTCTTCACAATAAAAGACACTGGAAATAAATAAAATATAAGCCACAGAGAGGAAGAGAATATCTGCATACATGTGACAGATAAATGTGTTTATACGATTAAAATAGATAACCCAGTCATATAGAAGCCAAAAGAAATTTAATTGGAAGTGTGAAGAAGAGTAAGTTCAAGTGAAATTAACTTGTGGAAAATGGCTTAGCCTCACATGTAATAAGGAAACTGAACATTAGTATAGTCATGAAATATCTCACGTCAAGCCAAAAATTATGTCATACACATCAGATTTTCAACAGGGTAACATATGAAATCATCAAATATTCACAACATTGATAACAATGGGTACTTTCTTATACAGTTATTTAGAATGTAAATTTGCAAAACCACATCAGAGAGCAATTTGACAATATCTAATAAAATTAAACAGACTTATAAAACACCACTCACTCCAAAGGACAGATCCACCAGACATAAAATAAATAAGGACACAGAGGCACTGAACAACACACTAGAACAGATGGACCTAACAGACATCTACAGAACTCTATACCCAAAAGAAGCAGGATACACATTCTTCTCAAGTGCACATGGAACATTTTTCAGAATAGACCACATACTAGGCCACAAAAAAAGCCTCAGTAAATTCAAAAAGATTGAAATTCTACCAACCAACTTCTCAGACCACAAAGGTATAAAACTAGAAATAAATTGTACAAAGAAAGCAAAAAGGCCCACAAACACATGGAGGCTTAACAACATGCTCCTAAATAATCAATGGATCAATGACCAAATTAAAACAGACATCAAGCAATATATGGAGACAAAAGACAACAAAAGCACAAAGCCCCAACTTCTGTGGGATGCAGTGAAGGCAGTTCTAAGAGGAAAGTATATAGCAATCCAGGCCTATTTAAAGAAGAAAGAACAATCCCAATTGAATAGTCTAAAGTCACAATTACTGAAACTGGAAAAAGAACAAATGAGGACAAAGTCAGCAGAAGGAGGGACATAACAAAGATCAGAGAAGAAATTAATAAAATTGAGAAGAATAAAACAATAGAAAAAATCAATGAAACCAAGAGCTGGTTCTTTGAGAAAATAAACAAAATAGATAAACCCCTAGCCATACTTATTAAAAGAAAAAGAGAATCTACACAGATAAACAAAATCAGAGATGAGAAAGGAAAAATCATGACAGACCCCACATAAATACAAAGAATTACTAGAGAATACTATGAAAATCTATTTGCTAACAAGCTGGATAACCAAGAAGAAATGGACAACTTCCTATAAAAATACAATCTTCCAAGACTGACCCAGGAAGAAACAGAAAACCTAAACAGACCAATTACTAGCAACAAAATTGAATCTACCCAAGAACAAAACCCCTGGACCAGATGGATTCACCGCCAAATTTTATCAGACAAATGGAGAAGACATAATACCCATTCTCCTTAAAGTTTTCCAAAAAATAGAAGAGGAGGGAATACTTCCAAACTCATTCTATGAAGCCAGCAACACTCTAATACCTAAACCAGACAAAGACCCCACCAAAAATGAAAATTACAGACCAATATCTGTGATGAACATAGATGCAAAAATACTCAACAAAATATTAGCAAACTGAATTCAAAAACACATCAAGAGGACCATACACCATGATCAAGTGGGATTCATCTCAGGGATGCAAGGATGGTACAACATTCGAAAATCCATCAACAAAAAAAAGGACAAAAACCACATGATTATCTCCATAGATGCTGACAAAGCATTTGACAAAATTCAACATCCATTCATGATAAAAACTCTCAACAAAATGGGTATAGAGGGCAAGTACCTCAACATAATAAAAGTCATATATGACAAACCCACAGCCAACATCACACTTAACAGTGAGAAGCTGAAAGATTTTCACCTACGATTGGGAACAAGACAGGGATGCCCACCTTCCCCACTATTATTCAGCATAGTACTGTAGGTCCTAGCCACAGCAATCAGACAAAACAAAGAAATACAAGGCATCCAGATTGTTAAGGAAGAAGTCAAACTGTTCCTGTTTGCAGATGACATGATATTGTACATAAAAACCCTAAAGACTCCATCCACTCCAAAACTGCTCAAACTAATATCTGAAATCAACAAAGTTGTAGGATACAAAATTAATACACAGAAATCTGTTGCTTTCCTATACACTAACAATGAACTAGCAGAAAGAGAAATCAAGAAAACAATTCCATTCACAACTGCATCAAAAAGAATAAAATACCTAGGAATAAACCTAAGCAAGAAAGTGAAAGACCTATACCCTGAAAACTACAAGACACTCTTAAGAGACATTTAAGAGGACACTAACAAATGGAAACTCATCCATGCTCTTGCCTAGGAAGGAATAGTATTGTGAAAATGGCCACCCTGCCTCAAGCAATCTACAGATTCAATGCAATCCCTATCAAAATACCAACAGCATTCTTCAACAAACTGGAATAAATATTTCTAAAATTCATATGGAACCAGAAAAGACCTCAAATAGCCAAAGCAATCCTGAGAAGGAAGAATAAAGTGGGAGGGATATCACTTCCCAGCTTCAAGCCCTAGTACAAAGCCACAGTAATCAAGACAATTTGGTACTGGCACAAGAACAGACCCACAGCCCAGTGGAACAGAATAGAGAGTCCACGTATTAACCCAAACATATATGGTCAATTAATATATGATAAAGGCGCCATGGATATACAATGGGGAAATGATAGCCTCTTCAACAGCTGGTGTTGGCAAAACTGGACAGCTACATGTAAGAGAATGAAATTGGATCACTGTCTAACCCCATACACAAAAGTAAATTCGAAATGGATCAAAGACCTGAATGTAAGTCATGAAACCATAAAACTCTTGGAAAAAAACATAGGAAAAAATCTCTTAGACATAAATATGAGCAACTTCTTCACGAACATATCTCCCTAAGCAAGGGAAACAAAAGCAAAAATGAACAAGTGGGACTATATCAAGCTGAAAAGCTTCTGTAAAGCAAAGGATACTATCAATAGAACAAAAAGGCATCCTACAGTATGGGAGAATATATTCATAAATGACATATCTGATAAGGGGTTGACATCCAAAATATATAAAGAGCTCACACACCTCAACAAACAAAAAGCAAACAATCCAATTAAAAAATGGTCAGAGCAGCTGAACAGACCGTTCTCCAAAGAAGAAATTCAGATGGCCAACAAGCACATGAAAAGATGCTCCACACCGCTAATCATCAGAGAAATGCAAATTAAGACCACAATGAGATATCACCTCACACCTGTGAGGATGGCCACCATCCAAAAGACAAAAACAACAAATCTTGGCGAGGATGTGGAGAAAGGGGAAGCCTCCTACACTGCTGGTGGGAATGTAAATTAGTTCAGCCATTGTGGAAAGCAGTATGGAGGTTCCTCAAAAAACTAAAATTAGAAATACCATTTGACCCAGGAATTCCACTCCTAGGAATTTACCCTAAGAATGCAGCAGCCCAGTTTGAAAAAGACAGATGCACCCCTATGTTTATTGCAGCACTATTTACAATAACCAAGAAATGGAAGCAACCTGAGTGTTCATCAGTAGATGAATGGATAAAGAAAATGTGGTATACACAATGGAATACTATTCAGCCATAAGAAGAAAACAAATCCTACCATTTGCAACAACATAGATGGAGCTAGAGGATAATATGCTCGATGAAATAAGTCAGGCAGAAAAAGACAAGTATCAAATGATTTCACTCATCTGTGGAGTAGAAGAACAAAGAAAAAATTGAAGGAAGAAAACAGCAGCAGACTCACAGAACCCGAGAATGGACTAACAGTTACCAAAGGGAAAGGGATTGGGAAGGATGGGTGGGTAGGGAGGGATAAGAGGAAAAAAAGGGGCATTACTATTAACAGACCTAATTTAGGGGGCGAGGCACGGGGAGGGCTGTACAAT
Organism: Manis javanica; assembly: GCF_040802235.1. NCBI lineage: Eukaryota > Metazoa > Chordata > Mammalia > Pholidota > Manidae > Manis > Manis javanica. Next base: position 71,307,940 of record NC_133162.1, read on the forward strand.
ACAGAGAAGACAAGTAGTGATTCTACAGCATCTTACTATGCTGATGGACAGTGAGTGTATTGGGGTATGTGAGGGGTGACTTGATGATGGGGGGAGTGTAGTAAGCATAATGATACTCATGTAATTGTAGATTAATGATACCAAAATAAATGTTTTAAAAAATTGAGCAGGCTTATACCAATGAACCAGCAATTTTATCTCAAGGTAAGTATCCCAAGAAATACACCCATGTGTTTACAAGACACATATAAAAATGCATACTGCAATGCTGTCAATACTGGCAAAATACTGGAAATAATCTAGATGTCAGTAGGAAAGTAGATAAATATATATAGATGTATAGTTAAAATATACTCTAATATAAGGTACCTAAATAAATGGACTAGATCTATATGTATAAAATATTGATTATAAAGAGCAATAGGTTTTCCATTGTATGTAGATTATATACAGTACAATACTATGTACATATATTTGAAGACATAGAAAGTATTATACTGAATATATTAATGATATAAATATATTAAGATAATCCTAACTTTTATTTACTGATGCATATTTATATATGGTAAAATTTTATACACACACACACACACACACACACACACACACACACACACATACATATATGAACTCAACATATTCTGAATTTATGTCAGTAAATGCCCCTAGGTAGAACAGAAAAAAAAATGAAACTGGGGATAGGTTCAAATGTGTGCTCAACTGTATCTATATAATTTTATTTCAAAAACATAGAAAGAAGCAATTTTTGATAAGTAACATTTGTTACATGTAGGTGGTAGGGCATAAGTGTTTGTTAAATTACTTTAAAATATTTTTCACAATTTAAGTGTTTTGCACAAAACCAGATATAACTAATGAGATGTGAACTGTGATGAAAATACAGATATTTAATTCATTTACTTACAGAACTTCTACCTGGCAATTCTGGGTTATTGTGGTTTATGGAAAAGGAATTTAAAATATTTTGTCGTAATTTTTTACAACATAAATATAATCATTAGCAAAAATGAAAAATAATGTTAAGGGAAATGGACAGATATCTGTGTACGGTAATAACCTTTCTTCCATAGTAGTTTCAAATAACTGAAGCAGGTAGTTAACATGTGTACAGTTTTCTTCAGTATTCTAAATTTGATTTCATAACTACAGAAGGTTAATTTAGGAACTAATATTATCCTGTGATAAAGATCTACTAGGTTTAAGCAATACCTTTAGTTTTACTTATATTCATTTTTCCTCAAAATAAAAAATAAATGTAATGAGTCCATTTAAAAAGATTTGATCAGAGATCCCATTTTTTCCCAGATTACCTCTCTATGTCCACCCATAAATATGCAGAGCCAGACACTTTCAATGGTTGTCTCCAAATGAAAATACTGATTATTTGGGGGGTAGGGAAAGAATGTTGATAATTGTTACTTTATGTATTTGGATTTCTAAGGTAAAAATAAGAACTATTTATAAAAAATACAACCGTTATTATTTTACGACTCAAAGCAATGAGCATAAAGTACAACATGCTAGAAGCCGATAGTATGTGACCAGGAACTTTAAGGTAGCATTCAAGAACAATTCAAGGAGGAGCATGCTTCACGCAGACCTGGAAGACCAGCACGGTATCACAGGCAAAGGCGGGACTGGGCGTGTGTTGGGAAGTGAGGGAAACTAACCTGAAAATGACCGGTTCGCTGACAGTGAAATGCCTGTACTTAAAAGCGTAGGGGCCACAGTGTATTAATGATGCAATTTCAACACAGGGAGCTGGCGGTTAATACTGGTACGTGAAAAGTGCCAGGAAAGCATATGACATTGGGGTTGTTCAGAGTCTGGTAGATCACAGAGGGATTCACAGAGAACGGAGCCCTTGAACAGATCTCAAACGGAAAACTGAACATTTCGGGAAGATGAGGGAAGTATTCCAAGATGGAAAAAAAAGTGCAAAAGCACAGAAAGGAGACAAGTGTCTGTGATTAACACATGTGCGAAGGAGCAGAGACGTGTGGCCGCAAAAGCAGGCAAGGCTGAGGCATCCGTGCTTTGGAGAAGCGCTTAGACTTCTTCTCGTAGGGATTCACGAACAGACTTTTTCTCGGAGCAGGTGGCACTGGGAAATTACATGCTGGACTCTGTCTTTTAAAAAGATACTCAGAAGATACCAGATGAAAGCAAAGCAGAAAGGATGGGTTCAAACACACCTAAAGGCAGGGAGGAAGTCATCCAGGTATATGAACATCTGCTCCAAAAGTGCAGGGAAGAAGGGAAGAATGAGAAATGTTTATGAGGCCGACTGAATCTACAGATGGCAAATGACTTCCTGTGGGAAATGGGGACAGGTTGAGTTAAGGATGACTGAGTGTCCAGGTGGATGCAGATGAGCATCAACTAATGATTAATGGTGGAATGGTTTGGGGGGTCAAGATATTGAGCTCAGGGTCAAACAAGTTGAGTTTAGGTGCCTGGCCTGGACCAGGGCACAGATGTCACATCTTCAACATTTGGTGGTAACTGAAGCCTTCAGAGTCGATGAAATTGCCTGCGAAGGGCAGGACAGTGAGCTGAGCAATGAGCTGAATGTGTAAACCTGGAAATGTACTGAGCCAGGGATCCCCTTCCTGTCCTGTACTTAAGATGCTGATTATTTTTAGACAGCCTGTCAGGTTACACTTACCATCTTGTTCGTCTCAGCACTTTGTTCCATCTTGTTGGGTATCATTTACAGTCTTGACTTCATCAGACAGCAGATTAGCCACCCCAGACTTTACAGTTTAAAATGGTTTCTGTCTAGCATGCTCTACTCTCCCAACTCCTAATAAAATAGCCATAAAAAAAAAGGTGAAAATGCCACACAATCACTCAAAAACTACCACTTTGTAGAATAGCTAATGTGCCATTCTTTACAAACATTTTTGGAACTGGTACAGAAAGCCTAAGAAGAAAACAGCCAGCAGTGACAAGTCAACAGGATAAAAATGTAATAGAAAATGGTTGATAAAATGAACAACTGGAGGGAAAAATTTGTAATTACTCAAATGAAGTACACAATGACAGTACAGAAACCAAAATAGATCATATGAAGAACACACTTCAAAAGTTGCCTCTGAATCCAGAGTGACAGAACAAAGAGATGGAAGAAATGTGAAAATAAAATAATAATAGCTACAGAGCCTAGAGACCAGAGCACCACCCTCACAATACAGGAGTTGGTAGGATACGTGTGAACAACCGCAGTGGAAATAATAACTGAAGTAAAGACTCAAGAAAAACATCCTCAAATACAACAAAACAATCAAATGTAGGAGCATGAAAATTTAACAGGTTCACTACATTCTAGGGAAATCCAATAAAAACTTGTGCTACTTGTACACATACTAACAAAAATCTGTGAAAAATTAATTACAGGAATCCAAGCTTAAAAAATGGGAGTGAGGACCAATCCAAAGGGGAAAAAACGATGGTCATTTGAATCCTGCAAAGTCCTATATGGTGGAGAATACAAACGTGGATCCAGATAATTATCCTTCATATATAAAGGACCAGAAATGAAACACAGCTACAGAAATGAAGGAGTATGGAAAAGAAAATGCCTAAATTCTGTTGTTGAAACACCTGTTGGAAACATAATTCAACCACTCAAGAGTTAAACTGACAGTAAGAACCGAGGTATAGAAAAAACGTTTATGAAATGATTCTCAAATTTTCAAAAAACAACCCGGTCAGGAGGAGCCACCCTCAACTTTTCAAAATTATCTTGAAAGATTTTAATAAACCATACCTATTAGAACTAGCCAGGAATTACATTTGCTATAAAATAATTATATGTTGAAATATGTAGTATTGTATTTTTATAGTTTTGATTTGTGCATTTAATTGTCTTTAGTGGGTATGTACTTTTTAAATAATAAACTTTGTAGGAAACATATTATACATTCTTTAAATTTTATATCACTTCTGAAATTGATGAGTATGTTTTTGCTGTGTTAATGTAAGTCTTTGATCATTGCAGAATGTAATGGTTCCAAGGTCAGAACTCTTTGCCAGCAGCTAGGCAATCATCAGCCAAGTTAAACAAAATTATTATTTTCCTAATGCTCCGGGACAGCTTTTAACCAATTGCAAATCTATTTAACTATAAACCACATATATTCTGTTTTATCCACAGGTAAGGCTATCCATTGTATTGCTCGAATCAAGATACACTATATCCAGAGTTCTTCTAATTTGTCAGTCTAGTAAGCCTATGAAAGACAAAAGCAAATTGAAAGAGGTTAGCTTAACCCAAAATGATTTGCCCTTGGGGAACTGGTACTACCTTCTAGGAATTACGTTTTCTTCCTTAAGTATTCACAAATCTCCTTTCAAATAAATCACTTATAAACTTTTCCATGGTTGCATATCAAATTCACTGGCATAGCAAATCCAAAACTCAACTGTTTTCAAAAAGTTAGTTATTTAACCATCACCCATAATCTGACACCATTTACGTTTTCAAATCTTATGAGCAGAGTCCTTGCATACAGATATGCAAGTTTCCAATGTCTTGGGATAGTTACTCAATTGAATTTGGAAGCAAGATTTTAAGTCATCAAGGGAAAGATGGATTTATTTATTTATTTATTTATTGAGGACCAGCTCAGTGCCAACACCATGCTGGATCTTAGGAAGTTTAATTCCATCAACTTACATACCACACCACTGAACTAGTAGGATTACGTTTCATTTGGAGGTGGGAACACTAAGGCTCTGTTCCATGAAGCAAGCCACTACGCCACCACAGACCTGGGATCCAGTAATTTCCATACCGCAGCAGTGACTCTGTTTCACTTCATCTTCCATTATCACCACCTAGTATGCCTCAAGTATTGACCTTCTCTTCCCTTGTAAATTTTTTAACCAAAACTAGAGTTTAGAAATGAAATCCCCCAAAACTTTACATTTATTTTCTTCAGCATTTTTCCCCAGTTGAAGCTAATCCTGTAACTTGGCTCCACCTGTCAACGTGGCTCTACATATTTTCAAGTAGATGTCCCTGTTTTATTTTATCATCCTACGTACTGTTTTCCAACTTCTATCCTGTCTGTTAGCCATCTGACCCATGACAGAGCTCCCTGGGCATCCATTTGCTGCTCTTTCCTCACTGGGTCGTATATGATTAGACCATGCACATTTCATTCTCTAAAGCCCTTTCTTCTGAAATTCCCTGTAGTCTGAGATAACTGCCAAGTTATGCCTATGTCTTCCTTCTATTTCATGCCATTATACTAAATTTCAGTAAGATAGTTTCCCTTTCTTGCAAACTTCCCATTACTTGCTTTATCAACACATTATTTTCTTTCCATAATAATTAAAATGGAGTACAGCTCCCCATGACCCCAAATTTGTCACAAATATTCTACTTCTTTTCCAAGACACTTGGCCTGGGTTTGTTAGAAGCAGTCACTGACCACCAAAAACCCCTGGGTTGGCTGAAAGATTAATGGTTCCGTAGTGACTGCACATCAAATCAGTCTAACCTGCCTGTTTCACTTCCAAAGATACAGGAGTCAGGGTTCCACCACACACTGGGTGATATCACTTCAAGTTGTCACTGTATCCCTCTCAGTAGTTCGAGATCACCTCTCTGGCATCCAAATGTCCCACATCACATTGTACAAGCTCCATCTCAGCAGCACATAGCCTCCCCCAGGTTTCAGCAGCAGCCTCATTTATGCCACTTTCTCTTTACAGCCGTTCACTGCTTCCTTCAGCTTTCAATACTCATTTCTTTTATTTATTTTCCTACCGCCTAGGTCCCCTAAGTCTTTTATCTTGTCCACTCATTCATTCATAACCAAACCCCACTAAGTTCTAGCTAAATGTCAAGCCATTTGCTTACCAAGGAGAATTTTAATATAGAAGTGACACAGTTTCTAACCTCAAAGAGCTTATGGTCTAATGAAGAAAATTATAAATGAACAGTAATAATTCAATTTAATAAGTCTGATGATAGAAATATAAAGAGAACAAATAAACAGTTATAACTCAACTTATGAAATTCTACATAAACTACCATAGAAAACAACAAAGGAAAGAAAATCATACCACATAAGAAAAAAAGCTACATCCTGAAAGATTCAACTGTTAAACTAGCTAACTACAGGAAGTATATATAGATACTCACCAAGGCTTAGCAATTTGAGACAGAACAGAACATACATGTAGTTATAAAGGAAAAGCTGGAAAGGTGGCCAAGGTCAGGTGTTCTAAGGAAGCTGAATTTTAACCTGACATATATTGGGGAGAGGAGGTGAACACTGGAGATTTAAAAGGAAGGAATTGACTTGATCAGAATTTACTTTACAAAGATGTTTCTGCTGGAAATATGCAGAAAAGTTTGAAGGAATGAAAAGAAGAGAGGAAAGGAAAGTCAGAAGGCTGTCATAAAAAAACTAAGTGGCCATTAGGACCTGGATATGGCAGAGAGAATATAGAAATGCCACATATTTGAGAGATTGAGAGGTAGACTGGATATAATGTATTGACAGAGTAGCTTTAGAGAGCATGGAGCAGGTAGGTGGTTAGAATGATCACAGTTTCTGCTTAGTTAAAAGTAAAATTTGAGGCAAGAAAGGGTAGGATGACTAGGTGGAGCACAGAGAAGTTTCAGGGTAGTGGAACTATTGTGCATGCTATTAAAATGGACACATATCACTATGCATTTATCAAAATCTATCTAATGTACAACACAAAGAATGAGCCCTAAGTAAATTATGACCTTTAGCTAATAATAATGTATCAATGTTGGCTCATTAAATGTATCACACCAACACAAAATGTTAATAACAGACAAAATTGTGTGGGATAACCTATATGGGAACTCTCCTGTATTTGCCACCCAACTTTCCTGCAAGCCTAAAATGATTCAAGAAAATAGTCTATTTAAAAAAAAAAAAGGTGAGAGAAATACCAATCTGAGGTCTCCTCACACCTTAGGTTTGCCATAAAGGAGGATAATCTTCTTGAACATGTCTATAGGATAAGCCTGCAGAAGCCCTATCCCTATGTTGCCTAAGGAACCAGGTGTTTGCTTCAGAAGGCTGGACTGCATGCCTTTGGTGCTTCTTTCATAACACAATGCTATAGTCACAGATGCGACAGGAGAGAAGTGGGCATACCCCATCACAGCGGATGCACATAACATTTTCCCCTTATGAACCCAGCTTTCCTGAAACATAATTTTTGCTCATATATTATGCATTTATAGGCCTGAGCATGAATACAAATTCTACAGCCAGTTTGTGCAAATGGATGGCTTATCACAGCTACAAAATGTGTAGCTTTTCAATTCATCAATCTCATGGTTCAAGTGCGGAAGAGTACACAGACTGAAAACTGCATTTCTTATCATTCTAATGGATCCTTGAACATAAGAGCAATAGAGGAGTAAAACATATGAAAAAAATCAAAAGATTTAGGAAATCTTCAATTTAACCTTTAGAAAAAAGTGTCCAGTCAACACTTTGCCGAGCAGAAGACCAGTATGTATACCCAACGTAAGCAGTTACCCTCAAGACAAAAATAGAGAAAAACAAAAAACCAACTCCTCCCTTGCATACAGAACCATAAACTGAATGTGACCTAAAGAACAGAGAGCATGGAATATGTGACTTCAGAGTTTAGGAGTGATGTTCATAATTCCCAGCTTGTTGCAGACACACTTCTGGGAATATTCAATTCATTACCTCCCAAGGAATTTACTCCATTTCAGACAGGTCTGACACCAAGAAAGAACTCTTGCTATTTTTCTTTTATTTTTTTCTGAGCTAAACTTTGTATCTTGAATTGTCCTTCCCAAAGTTCCTAATTTTCTGTATATGGGCCAAAAAGAACAAATCTACCTTCAATAATTAACCCCTCCATTTAACATATGTAGTGGTACACATATTGTGCTATGGACTGAATGGTTGTGCCCTCCCTCCAGATTCACATATTGAAGTGCTTCCCCGCAATGTAACTGGAGGTGGTGCCTTTGGGAGGTAGGTAGGTTTAGATGAAGTCATGAGGGTGGGGCCCTCATAATGGGATTAGTAACTTAAAAGAAGAAAATATACCAGAACTCCTTGTCTCTCCACCAAATGAGGATACAGTAGAAAGAAAGAGGCCATCTGAAGCCAGGAAGAAGGTTCTTACCAGGAACCAACTCAGCTGGCTCAAAGATCTTAGACTTCCCAGAGACCAAAACTGTGAGAAATAAATTCCTGTTACTTAAGCCATACAATCTATGTTATTGCATTATGGGCCAGATATTGTACTAAGCATTGGCTATACAATAAGAGACAAACACAGTTTCTGGATTCATGGAGTTTATTATCCAGAAACATAGATGCATATTAAACAAAAAGTAAATGCATAAACACATAGTTATACAATGTGACAATAGCTAAGAAAGAAAAGTCTATGATAAGAGAAAAATAGAACAGGGTGATTTAAATTGAGATGTATCCAGGAAGACCACTCTAAGGAGGTGCCATTTGAGGAGATACCCCAAGGATGAGTCAGTTTTGGCCAAGCAAAAAGCAGAGAAGAAAGTTCTAAAAATATGAACTAGCTTAAGAGAAGGATGCTGAGCAGGAAACTACCTGTGATCTTTGAGGAGAATACAGAAGCCGGGGAAGCAGAGGCATTGAGAAACTATATTAGATCAATTTAGAGAGGACATGCAGAATGCTTCTACAGCTTTGCAGTATGCCTTAAAATCAAGTAGTGCTGGTCTTCCAACTTTGTCCTTCTTTTTAAAAATTCTTTGTCCTATTCTAGATCCTTTGCATTTATATGTAATTTTTTAGAAGAATATTTTCCAGTTCTATTTTTTTGAAGTCTGCTGGGATTGTGATGAAGATTGCACTGAATTTGTAGCTCAATTAGGAAGATTAGCCACCTCAACAATATTGAGTATTCCAATCCATGAATATGGGATACCTCTCTATTTATTTAGATCTTTAATTTCTCTCAGCAACATTTTCCACTAACTTATCCATGAAGGGTACGTATAATTCTTACACATCTTTGCAAATGTATTCTAAGAATTTTATGCTTTTGATGCTGCTATAATTGTTATTTTATAATTTGGTTTGTTTTCCAGTTATTGGTTCCTAGTGATGCCGGGATTCTTGTTCACGAAGCCAAAGAATGAACTTCACAAACACTCAAGGTAGGAGATCAAGGTACAGGCTTTTATTTAGAGATAAAGTGAAAGGACAGAGCTCCTGGCTCATGCCAGGAGGGGACAAGAGAGTCTGTGATGGTGTGTTATCTAGGTGTTTTATAGGCAGTTGAGGGTATTTGGGAAAGTGAAAAAAAGCTTAGGGGTGTAGACTTGTTAAGTGATCCCTGAATATTAAAAATTTACTTAACATAAGGAATTTCCTGGCTTGATTTCTCTCTGGGATACTGGAGTCTTGGTCTGGGAGCATATCAAAAGGCCGCCTGCCCAGCCCCCAACCCAAGGTGGGCTGAGGTATTGTCTATTTGCTAAAAAATCCTGCCTCTTAAACTTCCTAGGTGTTAAAATGCAATCTTATCTTTAAGATGGAGTTCTTCCTGCCTTTTACCAAGCATCTACAGCTGGGTCTGCATGCTAAATTAGTTACTCAGTTTGCAAAATCACCTCCTCAGATCTGAAGGAGGAAAGACAGCACATAGGCCTGGGCCTTTTAGTATGCTCAAGTGAATATTATACATGATTACAAATGATTGGCATAATAAAACATGTGCTACTCTTCTTTATCTGGGGAACATTAACTGATATCACTGAAGAATGACTCTAGAGCTTAATGCTCAACATAGAGGTTTAGTAGGGGAGGGGGGTCCTTGCATGTAGTTACATTGCTCTGACTGCAAATATCTTGCCTTGCTTTTTTCAGAGGCCCTCACCCTACTCTGACTACACCGACGGTCCCTGTCTCACTAGCATATAAAAATAAAACTGATTTTTGTATAGTGACTTTGTTTCCTGCAACCTATGAAGATTTATTTATTATATTTAATTTTATTAGAAGATTGTTAGGGTTTCTAGAAAGACCACGCCATCAGAAAATAAAGACAATGTTATTTCTCCCTTTCAAGTCTGTAAGCCTTTAATTCCATTCATTGCTTGTTGGTCGGGCAAGGACCCACAATACAATGTTGGGTGAAAAGCAGTCAAGATGTTATCATTAAGTATGTTGTTAGTAATCAGTTCTCTGTACATATTATCAGGGTGTGGAAGTTTCCTTTAATTAATTTATTTTTAAATCATAAATGGGTGCTGAATTTTGTCAGATCCTTTTCTGTATCTTTTGAGATAATCATGTCATTTTCGCCCTTTATTTGTTAATGTGATGAATCACACTGATTGGTTCTCAAATATTGAAACAAGCTTATATACTAGGAATAAAACTCCACTTAAATATGATATATTATCCTTTTTATATACTGCTGGATTCAATCTGCTACTATTTGGTCTGAATCTAAATTCATGGAGAATATTGGCCAGTAATTTTCTTTTCTTGTAATATCTAATATCTTTTTCAGCTTTTGGAATCAGAGTTATATGAATTTCATTAAATGAATTAAAAAACATTTTCTCCTCTGTTTTCTTAAAGAATTTACAATTAGTGTTATTTCTTCCAGTATTGGATAGAACTCACCAGTGAAGCCATCTGGTCCAGGAAACTCTCTTGTAGCAGGCTTACAAATCCACTATCTTTAATAGGTACATAGATACTCATATTTTCTATTTCTTGTGTTTTAAAGAAATTTATCCATTTCATTTAATTTGTTGAATTTATTGGCATAAAGTTGTTCATAATAGTCTTATTATCCTCTTAAATGTCTAGAAGGTTTATCACTAAATCCCTACTTTAACTCTTGATAGTAATTTTTCCTTGATTAGCTTTGCTTAGGGCTTATCAATTTTATTAAACAACCAACTTTTGACTTCACTAATTTTCTGTTATACACATTCCATTTCTTTCTTTAAAATTACTTTGAGTTTAGCCTGTTCTTATTTTTCTATTCTTTTTAAGGGAGAAACTAAAATTTTGAATTTAAGCATTTTTTTGTTTCCTTTATAGGCATTTAAAGGTAAACTTTCCCTTAGCACTATTTTAGCTGTATTCAACAAATTTTGACATATGTGTCTTCATTATCACTTAGGTAGAAATATTTATTACATTTCTTTTGTGATATTTTTCTTTGACCCACAGATTTGGAATTATGTTTTTTATATTTCACTGGGGATTTCCCAGGTTGTTTATTTTTATGGATTTAAGATTTAATTTAATTATAGTGATAAGACAAACTCTGTAAGATTTTACTCTTTTGAAATGTATTGAAATTTAATTTTATCGCCCAACAAATGATCTGTCTTGGTAGATGTTCCATGCATCCTTGAAAAGAATGTATATTCTGCAATTGTTGGGTCTATTTTCTATAAATGTGAATTATATCAAGTTGGTTGATAGTGTTGTTTAGATCTTCTATAGCCTTACTGGTCTCTTGTTTACTTGTTTTATCAATTTCTAAGAAGTTGAAGTTAAAATCTGAACTTATTTAAAATTTTTCTATTTCTCCTATTGTATTTGTTAAACTTTACTGCATAAACTTTGATCCTTCATTATTAGATGAATACACATTTAGAATTTTTTTCTGGTGAAATTGCCCCTTTTATCATTCTGTAATGTCCCTTTTCATCCCTTGTAATGCTCTGTGATATAAATCTACTTTGTCTGATATTGGATAGCCTCACCACTTTTCCTATGCTTACTGCTTGCACGGTATCTTTTCTCTTCCCTCCCAACCCACCTGTACCCCAATGTTTAAAATGCTTACAGATACCACATGTTCTTCCAGTTTCATAACTGTTAATGATGGCAGGTATAATCAATACTTGTGACTTCATTTTGGCACATACAGGAAGTCCCACAATGTTTTTCACAAGTAAAATAAATATGTATGACCTTCCTTGCCCAGTTTGTGTCCCAAAAGCAGAAACTGATGTGTAGCTCTGTTAAAATGTATTTGTTTGATGCAGCCAGTCACTTTAGCCTATTAGAATAGAATTTTATAGCTCACTTTATTTTCTTATCAGAGGCAATGCTTTCTAAACTTTAATGTGAATAAAAATCACTTGAAGACCTCATTAGGTACAAATTTTAATTCAAGAGATTTAAGATGAGGCCTGAGATTTTAATTTATGTCAGCAATGTTGGTCTGTGTGACGCCATTTGAACAACAAAAATATATAGGGCTTGCTAACTTGGAAAGAGTTGTTCTAGTCCTCTATGTCAGAGGTTACCAACTTGCATGACTTGATGGTTGAAGGTGGGTATGTGAGAGTATGAAGGTAGCAGGTATAGTAAAACAGGGGATGGGGTACCAGAGGCAACCTGAAGAGTGCTGGCACCACTACAGTTGTTCAATTTAAATATATAAAACACTATGCCATTAAAAAATTGCAAGCTTGTAAGGTAAACTCAGATCCTATCCAATTGCTTATGATAACTGTTCAATGTCTTTACCCACACATTAATTTTAAAATGGAATCCTCACATCCAAATTGACAATGATCCATGTGCAAACAGCTCTTAAATTCAGTCTGTAAAAAATAATTTATCCATCCTGGGCTTGGCCATAACTTCTTAGATATAACACCAATATCATGATGAATGAAAGAAAAAAACTGGTAAGTTGACTTTATTTGGCCTCACTGATAACTAGCCCTGCTCAGTTCATATTTTCTCCCATTTTATGGATAAATGTATAAATGTATCTTAAAACTGACATAGTTCCTGTTGCTCCACATCCTCACCAGCATTTGATGGTATCAGTGTTTTGCACTGTGGCCATTTAATAGGTGTGTAGTGATATCTTACTGTTTTGTTTTTCAGTTCCCTAATGGTATATGATATTTCATATGGATTTTTGCTATATGGTTATCTCTGGTGATGTGTCTGTTCAGATCTTTCACCCATTTTTTCAAGTGGATTGTCTGGTTTTTTATTGTTCAACTCTAAGAGTTCTTTGCATAGTTTAGGTATTAATCCTTTATTTGTTATGTGTTTTGCAAAGATATTCTCCCAGTTTGTGATTTGTCTTCTTATTCTCTTAACAGTGTCTTCATCAAGGAAGTTTTAAATTTTAATGAAGTACAACTTACCAAATTTTTCTTATCAATTAACAATTGAACTTTTGGTATCGCATCTGAGAAGTCATCACTGAACCCAAGGTCATGTAGATTTTCAGTTTATCATAAGACTGCAAATAATGATACAACATTTAAAATCAAAAGTTTACAGCAAGTTTCGTATGAACAAAGGTTATTTCTTTATATTAAGATGACTGGAAGGAAAACTACCTTGGGATAAATTAGACTGTTGGTAAGTTCAGTCTCTTTATTTTCCCCTCTGAAATTGTGTGGATGTGTAGGCACAAGACAAGTTTTTATTATGGGTGTCTATCTTTCCCTACCTTAGCACAAGACTTCATCTGTAAGAAGCAGTTGCTCATTTTAATTTATAGATCTGATGTTTTCAAATTCAATGAATAGATGAACAAACATCTTAAATACCATGACTAGACCTTTTCTAGCAACCTCTTCAATTTACAGATATAGAAACTAAGAACCACAAAGGACAGGTGATAAATGTCATCTAGATAGCTGGTGACACTACCTAAACACAGTTGCCTACTTCCGAGGCTGTCATCTTCCCTTCCACATCTCCCAGTCATGTTGCTTTCCTCAGTCCAGTGCTCCAAACCTCAGAGCTATTCCTTTGGCTACCAAGGTCCTTGTCAACAATAATAGTATCTAGAGTTACATGGTCCTTTATATGTGCCAGGTAATGTTCTAAACTTCACCATATATATGGGGTACTCTCTCCCAATATCCCTATGAGATAGATGCTATTCTTACCCCTGAGTATAGATGAGAAAAGTGAAGTACAGAGAGATTAAGTGAATTGCCCACAATCATACAACTACCAAGTGGAGTAAGAGAGCCCTGGCAGTCAAGCTTCAGTGACTATGCTCATCACAACTAACCTCAGCTCACTCTCTCAGTCACACCACTGGCTTCTGCCTTCTAACAACAGCCTCTAAGATAAAGGTGATCCCTCAAAATGTAAGGTGCTATTCACCTAGGATTTTTAACCAAACCATTTCCTAAACACAGGCCACTATTGCCTGTAGTGCCAAACCACCTGCTAATGCTGCATTTTTCAAATGACTGCTTTCATCATGATAACAGGTGAAGATCTATTTGTAGTAGTAATGGAAATTAATTACAATATTCTGCAACATTTTTAGTTTCAGAATATTTAGTGAGCTGAGAGTGAGATAAGCCTCCCTCCCTGAATGTACCTCATACCATTCCGAATGAAAAAGCGAAAAACTGCTTAAGGTAATTGTTAAGTACATTTTTGTTCTCTAGAAAATTTCAGTCTCTCTTGGATACCAATCTTCCCAATGCCCTTTAAAGGAATTTATATGTTCCAAAGACTAGGACATTCATACGGTCACTAACTGGGAACATTTATAAGGAGGACTGTAATTATTGAATGGTTTCATATTAGTTTGAAAATGTAAAGATTGAAATTCATTTGGATTAATAAAAAAGATACATGGACAAAAAGAGGGCAGCTTTCCATTAGTCAGCCTTCCAGATACCTACTGAAATAACCAGGAAAAATTTTAAACTCTAGGAAATCATGAATTGTGAACCTAAGGAAGGATGCTATCAGGCATTTGTGGGAGTTGGGAGCATATTAGAGGCAAACAACACTGAGAGGCATAAATTCATCTTGCTTTGAAAGTATACCATTTTAGTGGATTCCCTTTTATATGTGCTCAGAAAGGCACTTCCAAGTAGCAGTGATGGCAGGCCCGTGGATCCCTCCGGGCTCGGCGAGATACGGTGAGCAGAAACCCCAGCTCACCGGCACTTGTCTCTGACACACAGAACAGTAATGCCAGAAAGGAGGTTAAGAAAAGCTACACTATGGCTTTTCTAATCATAATTCATGACATATAGATTGACTCCTTATTAAAAGTTGATTGAAGTTCTTGAATTCAAAGATATTATTAAAGTTAATTACAAAGAAGAAAACATAAGAAAGGAGAAGTGGAGGAGAGGAGGGAGATGAGAGGGGAGATGAGGGAAAAGCAGAAAACGGTGGTTTGGAGGAGGAAGACGCGGAGGAAAAGGAAGAAGAAGAAAAAGAGGGGAGAAGGGTGGGAAGAAGGAAGAAAGGGAGGAGAAAAAGGAGGAGAAAGAGGAAAGTGACAAGAAGAATGAGGAGGAGAGAAAGAGATGCGAGGGAGGAGGAAGGATTAAAGTGGGGGAAGAGGGAGAAAGTGTAAAACAGGAGGGAAAGGGGAGGCGAGGAGAGGAAAGGAAGGAGGAAGGAGGAAGGGAGAAAAAGGGAAGAGAGGAAAGAGCGAGAAGGGGCGATCAAGAGCGGAGGAGAGAAGGAGGTGAACAGAGCATCTCATGCTTCTCCGCAGCATTACATACAAGAAGAGCAATGGAGCGAGTTCTACAGAATGTCAGGGTGAAACGCTGTGACCCAAGAATACTACACCAAACAAGTTTTCATTCATGTTTAAATGTAATAGAAAAAATAGTCTCAGATATGCTGTCTCAGAAATTATCTCCCTGTTGCTAAATAATTGCTCAAAGAATTACTTTTTTTGCAGAAATGGAAAATTCCATCCTACAATTCATATGGAATCTCAAGGGATCCCAAATAGTCAAAACAATTTTGAAAAAGAACAAAGTTGGAGCTCTCAAACCAACTGAATTCAAAATCAAAGGTACAGTAATCAAAACAGTGTGGTACTGGCATGAAGCCAAACATATATAGAACAATGGAATAGGATAGAAAGCTCTAAAATACTGTCCTATATGGCCAAATGACTTTAAGTAAGGGTATCAAGACCACCCAATGAGAAAAAGACAGTCTTTTCAACAAATGGCGCTAGGAAAACTGAATATCCTCATGCAAACGAATGAAGTAGAACCCTTACCTTATACCATGTACAAGAATTACCTCAAAATTGATCAAAAACCTAAATATAAGACCTAACACTATGAAACTCTTAGAAGATAACATACAGGAAAAGCATCATGACATTGGATGTGGCAATGATTTCTTAGATATGAGAACAAAAGCAAAGCCAGCAACAACAGAAAATAGATAATTTGGACTTTACAAAAATTAAAAACTTTCCTGCATCCAAGGACACTATCAACAGAATGGAAAAGCAACCCATGGCATGGAAAATATTTGCAGATCATATATCTGATAAGAGATTTAGTATCCACAACATATAAAAAATCTCCTAAACTTCAATAACAAAAAAAAAAATTCAAAGATTGGTTTGTTTAAAAATTTAAATGATTTAATAGTTTAAATAGACATTTCTGAAAGACATTTCTCCAATGAAGATATGCCAATAAACACATGAAAAAATGTTTGTCATCATTATTCATTAAGGAAATACAAATTAAAACCAAAATGAGGTATCAATTAACACCCATTAGGATAGTTAGTTAGTATGAAAACAAAAACAAGCAAAACAGAAAACAAGTGGTGATGAGGATGTGGAGAAACTGGAATCCTTGTGCATTGCTGGTTGGAATGTGAAATGATGCAGCTGCCGTGGAATACAGTAAAGCAGTTCCTCAGAAAAAGTAGAACTAGAATTACCAGCAATTCGACTTCTGAGTATATAACCAAAGTTACTGAAAGAAAGCACTTGAGATATTTGTATATCTATGCTTATAGCAGCATTATTAAGTAATAGCCAAAAAATGGAAGCGACCCAAGTGTTCCCCAACAGAGGAATGGATAAACAAAATGTGGTATATACATACAATGGAATGTTAGAAGGAAATTCTGAGACATGCTGCAACATGGATGAACACTGAAAACATGCTAAGTGAAATAAGCCAGTCATAAAAGGACAAAAACAGTATTATTTCACTTACATGAGGTGTCTAGAGTAGTCAAATTTATAGAGAAAAATTGATTTGTGGTTTTCAGAGTCTGGGGAAGTGAGGAATGGGGAGTATTGCATAGACTTTGAATTTTACAAGCTGAAGTGTTCTAAAGGTAAATGATGGTAATGTTTACGAAACAATGTGAATATACTTAATGACAGTAAACTGTATACTTAAGAATGGCTAAAATGATAAAACTTGTTATGTATATTTTGCCACAATTTAAAAATAAAAATTAGAAACAATTAACATGTATAATAATGCATTCTAATACTTAAAGTTGTTTTTAAATAAATTGTGGTTTATTCAATAAGTAAAACAATTAAAAACAACAATTTAAAAACTAAAATACAAGACTGTCCATTAAATAAATTGGAAAAAAAATAACAACCTCCTAAAAAGGAAGGGATCAGGCAGCTTCAGAAAGGATTTGTAGGGGCAGGGGTGGAGTAGAACAGAGTGATGTAGAAATAGAGTTTTTATGAATTAAAATAAAGTTGGTATTAAACCAAATGATGTTGTTATAAATTAAGATGTTAATTGTAATGCTGAAGGTAATTACTAAGAATGTAACTCACTGTAGTAAAAAATAACAAGGAAATTAAAATGGTATGCAAAATATATCTATTTAACACAAAAGAAGGCAGTAATGGAGGAAATGAGGAACAAAAAAGATACATAGAAAACAAATGGCAAAATGGCAGGAGTTCCTCCTTATCATTAATAACATTAAATATGTGGATGAAAGCCTTCAATTAAAATATAAAGATTGGTAGAATGGATTAAAAAACTGTATCTTGTATAGAAGTCACTTTAGATTCAAAGACAAATAGACTGAAAGTAAAAGGATAGAAAAAATATTCTGTACAAACAATATTTAAATGACAACTAGAGGCTATACTTATATCAGACAAGCTAGACTTAAAGACAAATTTTATTAGAGACAAAGAAGGACATTCTATAATGGTAAAAGAATCATCTAACAATATATTACAATTATAATTATAAACATAATATATATACCAAATAATAGGGCCCCAAAATACAGGAAGCAAAGTAAATAAAACTGAAGGCAGTTCTTCAAAAATGGTTGGCAACTTCAATACCCCATTTTCAATAACTGATAGAACAACTAGATAGAAGATAAGCAAATAAATGGGAGACATGAACAATTACAAACCAACTAGACTTGAAAATGAAATAGACATCATGAATTGTCCTATAGCTATGAAAATTTTAATTCATAACTTAAAAACTCTAAAAATATGAAATCTCCAGGCCTAGATTTAAAACAAACAACTTTCAAAACTCAACAGTAATAATCAAATAATCCAATTAGAAAATGAGCAAGATACATAAACAAGTACTTCACAAAAAAGAATAGACAACAATAAGCACATGAAAAGGTGTTCAACATAATTAGTTAATAAGGAAATGCAAATTAAAACCACAGTGAGGTATCACTCCAAGCCTACCAGAATGGTAAAATAAAAAATAATGACAAAACTAAATGCTGGCAAAGATGCAAAGAAACTGATCATTCCGACCTCACTAGTAGTAATGTAAATGGTACAGTCATTCTGAAAATCAGTTTTGATAGTTCCTTATAAAACTCAATATACAATTACCACATGACCCAGTAATTTACACTCTTGGATATGTGTCACACACATGCAAAAACTTATGTTCACACAAAACCTACACACAAATGTTCACAGCAACTTTATTCATTATTGCCAAAACCAAAATAACCCAGATGTCATTCAATGGGTGAATCATTAAACTGTGGTACATCAGATACTACTGAGCAATAAAAGCAATGACCTATTAATACACACAGCACTCTGGATGAATCTCCAGAGAATGATTCTGAGTGAAAAATCCAGTCTCAAAAGATATGACTCCATTTATGTAACATATTTGAAATGAGAGAATTTTAGAAATGAAATAACACATTAGTGGTTGCCAGGGGTTAGGAATAAGACAGGAGGTAGAAGAAGTGTGAATGAGGTGGGTGTGGTTAGAAAAGGACAACCCAAAGATCCTTGTAGGGATAAAATTGTTTAGTATCTTTACTGTGGTAATCGATACAAAAATCTACACATGTGATAAACTTGTGTAGAACCAAATGCACATACAGACACACAGAAATGAGTACAAGTGGAGAAGTCAGTCTTGATATGATACTATAGTTTTGGACAAGTTACCATTGGGAGAAACTGGTTAAAGGATATTATGAGATCTCTGCATTACTTCTTATAATGGATGTGGATTTATCATGATCTCAATAAAAATGTCAACTAAAAAACTAAAGCTAGATAGTATCATACTGAATTTTAAATCCCAGTTAAGGAGGAGTCTCAAGTCTTTTAAATAGGCAGATGGGATCCATAGAAGCTGATTGAATGTGGATGACTTGATTAGAGCTGTGGATCAAAAGAATCAATATGATGATAGAGTGTATGATGAATTAAAGGGAAAATTACTGAAGGCAGGGACCCAGAAAACCATAATCAGGGACCACATGAGAGGTGATGCTGAAACTGATACTATATCCAAGGAAGTGTAGACTGGATCTGTCTGTGCCTTTGGTGACCTCAGCACATATCCAACATAGGTTCACTTTGTCCAAAATCCTTTGTAATTTACATAGCATGTAGGAATCTGATCATAAAACAAAGGCATTTCCAAGTTATTTCACTATATTTTGTGCCATATTTTTAACATTTTAGTAAAATGAAGAAATATTTTTAGCCCTTGGTTTCAATAATTTTATAAACATAAGTGAAATAACTTTTCTAAGCAGTGTGATAATTGGCATATTCTTAAAAACAGTTTTAAGGTGTTTTGAAGATTTGAAAAATATATTAGGACTTGTGGTTTTAATTCATTTTAATTAAATTTTTAGAAAATTGTGATTAAATACATTTGTAATCAGTGTTTAAATATATGAGGAAACAATTTGTTAATTCTTAATGTTTTGATTTTTTTATTGGTCCTATGAGCAGCATTTAAATGTTCAGGGAAATATTACTTAATCAATTTATACATTTATCTAATGGCGCACAAGATAAAATACAAAAAGAGTGGAGTTCTTCATGCATTAAAGATTACGACCATCAAGTTGCAGATCCAGAATCTAAACTTGTCTCTGCCTCCGAGACACCAGGCTGCCCTCGACAGGGCTGAAGCCTCTCTTTACAGCCTCTCAGAGCTGAATGGTCCCAGACCTGGAAGGAGGAATAGACCTTACCTTATGGGGTTGTCCATCCTGGACACGGTGAGGAAGGCAGCGAGATTGGCCGTGTAGGAGGAGCACACGATAAGGGTGAATAGCCACCAACTGCCCATTACAATGCGCGTGGCCACGGAGCTCACCGAGGACTCGCCACCTGCGGGGTAAAGTGAGGTGGATTGGCACTTGGCTTCGGCCTCACCTCCCGGCCCACAGAAATGCTCCACCCTGCAGCTGGGCATGGGAAATCACCCCTGGTGATGGGCAGGGGAGAGGCACATGGCTGCCAGCTGGTTAAGGGGAACTGTGACAGTTCTGGGAAAGAATACCAGCACCACCAATCTGGAAAGGGATGGACAACCACAAAATACAGAAAAGCCCGGATTGGGCCTTTGGTGATCTGATGCTTACCAAAGTGCCAAGGCTGTAGTAGTTCTGAATATCAGAATTAACCAGCTGGAGAGTCTGCCTCACTATTGAGAACTTCCAGGGTGGCAACCTGATATAAGGGCCCTTTCCAGTTTCAAATTCACACAGAGTAATCTCGGCAATTGTGTAAGTATAGAATTATCTCCTGCCAGGAGGGAACCCTAGCTATCTTTTAAACCTCAGAAATGAGATGTGCCATATCACTTTTATTAATATTAAGCTCTTGGTAGATGACTCTTTTCCCCTACCATTTTCAGAAGCCACTGCATGCAAACTTTCAGTCAGAAGCTGCCTCTTTGAGGCCAATTATTTCTCATTGGTCCCTTGGGTGGTAGCAGAAGGGAACTTCTCTCCGACCCTTCTTACATAAACCTCACAAACAGCTGATAACATGTTTTGCCGCAAACAAGGGCAAGACTCACATTAGGAACTTGGCAGTTTGTCCTTTCCTGACAAAACTGTGCAATCCCGTAAGTTACCACGTGCTCTCTAGACTTCTAAGAGGTAAGAGACTGTGTCTCAAGAATGGCTGGAGCAGTGCTTAGATTACAAACACTTGTGATTTTTTTCTCCATTAAGACTTCAAATTTAAGAAAGATTCAGTTTCATTTGACAGTCCTGTGCACCTAACAATCAACCTAGTATGTGAGGGGAGGAAAGTGGGGAACAGAACACCAAAGTAAATTTTATCTGAAGTGGAAAAACAGGATTTAAAGTCGAGTTCCTTGTCATTTCATTTCACTTCTATCTGATGTTACTCAGATAAATTGGGTGTAGCATATTAGCACTGCCCTAGAGATTAAACTGCATTTTAAATGACTTTGGCAAAATGCATTTGAGAACTTTTGCCAATGGACAAGTTCTTCCAGGCCCCTGGGGCCACTACAACATGAGGCAATCACAAAGGTACCTTGCTGTACAAAGGCTCCGTAGACAATCCAGATGGCACTGTGCAAGGTGGCAGAAGTGGATGGCCGGGACTGGGCAACACTCTGAGCCCTCACAGCCTGTATCCGGTTCAACACAAATATCAGCACACCAACCACAGGGATGGCAGCTGCAATGCAGGCCCAGACGGCAAAATCAAACGGAGCAAAGAGAGAGAAGATGCTGATTTTCTCCTCAGGTCTCTTGATCAGGATCCCCACTGAATAGTCCATGTACCGCTTGCTGAAGTCCACAACGCTCTCCCTCTCTGGGGTAATGGTGATGGCGGAGACGGCCAAGTCTGCTCTCTGAAAAGCAAAACCATCTCATCAGATGGCAGTCCTCAGCTCGTGGCTGGGGTCCACCTGGGGTCAAGGCCTGCCCTCTGTCCTCTAGGTTGCTCGGGTTCAGAAGAAATGCATCCAAGACTTGATACCCTGTGACCTTGAATATAGGAAGGAAAACCCAACACGAAGTTGTCTATTATTACCTCCTCACCCTGCAGATCTCTCTCCCACACCTAGAAACTCCTGGAAACCTCTTCTGGAGAAAAGAGCCTAAAAAGCATCTTTAGTCTATCTTGAACTATAGTTTTTCCTCACTTTCTTGTTGTTCCCATCAGCAAACTTCAGCTATTTCCTTTCTTTTGCTGGTATTCCCTTCTATCCTCCCTTTCCCCATCCAAGAAGTGCCTTTTCTGTTCCAGGCTTATCTGCATCCTTCCTATACTTCAAGGCCACAGGGATACTGTTTTTCCACCAAGTCTCTCCAAACTCCCTTAGTCCACACACACGTCTTTGCTTTCTAAACTACTTTAGAAGTTACAGGTAAATTTATACAACTACCTGACTCTTACTAACAGATCAGTCCCTGGTTGCTTTGTATGAAGACTCTGTGCCAGAGAGCAACACCCTCCAGGAAAAAAAGAATCGTCTGCTGCTTTTGATCTCCCACCTCCCTTTACTCATGGCCTCTCAGACATCTGGGTTGACTTTTTGTATAGTAAAGCCATGTTCTGAGGGGACACTCTGGGCATGTACTGTGCCCTCAAGGGTACTTCCTTCCCAAGACTTTTGTTTCCAAGATGGGCTTAATTTTAAAAACAGGCAAAGGCCCTTTAAGATGGAGCTAGACTGCGAGGTTAAAGCTGCCAAGACAAGTTAGGATCCTTAAGCCTAGATGGATGATGGCAGGAAATAATGAGCCTAAAGATCCTGCTTTAGCCAAGAGCACTAAAACGTACAGTGAGCATCTTGATCTTGGCTCTTGGGCCTCTAAGTAGGAGACATCAGCAGAACCAGGTTTATTTTAGATTCACCAAATATGACAACTGATCCTACCTACATATTCAAACTGGGGAAACATACGTAGATGCTATCAGGTTTCATATGTAGGGTAGAGGGGCAGATATATACTGATATTCTAAACTATGAAATCTAACAACGTATCTAGAGAAAAGAGAAAAACTGCTTGAGATGACTATGTCAGAGCTCTCACACTTGCCACATTCACATCTCTGACTTTTGCTGTTCTTCTCCCCAAGATCTGGGGATCTTGTTTGTTAAGGATTCAGCAAATTTGGAGCATACTTAAGGATTGAAAATAAGAAATGGAGAGCTAGTGGACTAGGATCAGTTTACAACAGAGGAAGGGGGAAACTAATTCGTGAAGCCAGGGCAAGGCAAGGCCCAAGGGAACTGACTCATGGCACGGACAGAGCAGGGACCTGGAGCAGGTGGAAAAGATTCCCTGCTCAGAAACTGGAGGTTAGGGCGGGTTTCTGTAGATGTGGATTTAGTAGGAAGTTGAGGCAGAATTTCATGCCTAGAAGTCTCAATTTCTTTCTCTAAAATAAGAACACACTTTCTTTTTTCTAATTGAGGGAAGTCATTAGGTTACTTGAGGAGAATGAAAAACTTTCGAAACAGTCTCTAAGGGATGGAGCCAAGGGGTGTAACAGAAGACAACTTAAGGAACTCAGACTGTCCTGAAGGCCCAGCTGAGTTAGGCAGCCACACACTGTTCCCACATCCATCTGGACAAATTTGTGATTTTCTTCTCTAACCGCATACAGCAAGCTGGGGGTCAGAATTAGGGAGTAGAGAATAGAATCAAGTCAGGGTTTCATTGCAGCATGAAAATCAAGAACACAGAGGAAAGAGTTACAAAGGATAAAGGGAACAGGGTTTGTCTGTTCAACTACAGAGGGCACACCAAGCAAGAAGGGATACGGTATCAGCAGGCACAGAAATCTGAGAGAAGGCTGAACCTCACGTACAGGTGCTAAGTGGAAAGGGCAAGACATAAAAACTACGTATTTTATGACTATTTTAAGTGTTCACAAAAGCAAATCTATACAGATGGAATTAGATGAATAGTTGCTGAGGGCTGGGCTGGGAATGTGATTTACTGTAAATAAGTATGAGGCATCTCATTGAGGAATGGAAGTATTCTAGAACAAGATTATGATGACATTGCACAACTCAGTAGATTTATTAAAAA
Source organism: Manis javanica (assembly GCF_040802235.1). Lineage (NCBI taxonomy): Eukaryota > Metazoa > Chordata > Mammalia > Pholidota > Manidae > Manis > Manis javanica. The sequence continues at coordinate 71,332,074 of NC_133162.1, forward strand.
TAAGTGAGTTGTATATCTGAAGTGCATAAATTTTATATATAAATTAAATTACACTGTGATAAAGTTGGGGTTGTTTTTAAGTTTAGGAAAAATTGGAGAGGTTTGGGGCCTCATATCTGCCTGCCTTAGTGGGTTTATAAAAGAAGGACCCATGTTTTAGGAACAAAAGCCCCAAAGAGTCAGTCACAACAAAAGCCACAACAGGTCTTGTCATGCACTGGGAGATGACAGCAACAGGTAAGATGCTAACAAAATGCACAGGTGCAGGTGCTGAAGTGGAGCCCAAGCAAAGGTCACTGGAGGTGAGGAAGTCAAAGCATGGGCACGGAAAGCCCACAGTTGTCCTTAGGGATGTCAGAAATGTCAAGGTAGGTGGCAAAAAATAATACTGGATGGGCAGGGTCTCAGCAGATGCCACCTTATAAATGACTGTCAGGAAATTACCCAGAGGTCATGGGATGACAGACACAAGGGTGGGGACACAGTGAATTGGCCTCATGCCGTGAGTCCCAGGAAGGATCCAGGTCCTCAGGGAGGAAGGAAGAGCAATGCTTTGCAATGGATATGAGGAGCTGGGAATGCTGTACCACTTAAACACAGCAATGCAGACACACGCACGCACACACATGCACACGTAAACACTACCTCTGGGCCCCGAAGGGGAGGAGAGTAAGCACTCACCAGCACCCCAGTGAGAACTGAGTTCCCAGTTCAGCCCCAGTGTTGTAGGGGGTGGGCTCCTGAAGGGCATACAGAGCAAGGCTTCAAAGGAAGGCGAGCAGCGGCACAGAAGGAAAACACTGAGTGCCAGGGCATGAGAACATTCAAGAGCAGAAATGGGTATAGAGGGAGGAGCAGGAGGAGTGGAATGGGGGGCATAAGGAAAACAGGGCCTCGGTGTGTGGAGAGTGGTGACCACAGTCTGCTGAGTCGGTCCCATGTTTACAACTACACAATGGGCCAAACACAGCTATCACCCCAGCCAAGGGTGCCTGTCCCCATGGACCTGCTTTGGGACCTACCTTGCTGATGAGCTCCCCGATCATCCCGTTCCAGGAGGTGTTATGGAGCTGGTGACCGTACCTGCCATCGGGGGCCTGGTAAATCTCATATTTGAAGCCCAGAGCCTTGGCCAGTGCATCCAGGACATCTATGGAGAACCCTTTGTAGCGCTTGGGCTGCCCAAGGATGTTTTCAGCCACCATCACGAAAGGCTCTTCCTGAGGACACACAATGAATGTTCCTCAATTAAATAACAGATGTATAATACACATCTTTCCAGGGTATCATTGGACAGACCAATCTGATGAATCACAACTTTAGAACATTTGTGCATGTGTTATCCTATTTAGTCCTGCCCTTTTCTAAACCAGTTTATGGACACTAAGGGCTCAGTGCATGGGAAGAGCCCTCCAACCAGCATGCTGATGGAGGAACGAAGATTTACTTGTCCCGTCTGATGTTATGCAGGCTCCACCCAGAATCCCATCTCCCAGAATGACATGGCTTGTTTTCATTCCTTCATTTGTGACGTTCAGGACCCTGTCCTTAGGAGATGCCATAATTCTTAAGGACCCTCATAGCAAATGTGGATACTTCTCATCTAGGATAATAAATGACAATAAAGCCCTATGATACTAGAATGAGAGAAGACAGTATGACATCTATCAGATTCTAGAAAATGGATGCTGATTCACAGGAAAAGTTCATACCACAAGTCAAAGTATAGGACAGGATTCAATCCCACAGTCCCCGAGTCTAAAACCATGTCCTGTTCACATTCACACTGTGCTGTGTCCCACGTACTCCACATGCCATGTGGTCATCTGTAAAACACCTAGTCTTCCCCTCCACAATCCTGTGAAACTGAACAAGAAGGGGCCATTTGGCAAACAACCCCAGAGAATACATTTCATTCATTTAATTCTGGGGGCAAGACAGTGTATTAACACTTATTTGTGGTGCACATATGGGAACTCAGGAACACTAGTGCCAAAGGCTTCTAGAGCCAAGGAGATGCCAGTGCCTGCTGAGACAGACAGGAATATTTGGGCCATGTCTGACCAGCTAACAAGAGGTATGTCTATGACTCCAGGACAACCGTGCAGAAAAATCACAACAAATGGTCTTCATTATGCATTTTGTGTCACAAGGTGCCCATCTTCAGTGGTGTTGGGTGCTGTAAAAATGTCCCCCCCACCACATCTTTCTGGGAACCTGGCTCCCAGCAAAGCTCTCCTAAGGATGAGCAGTAGGCCAAGATCCTGTGTACATCTGAGAGCAAGCAGGAGCTCAGCAGGGCATCCGGATTAGTGGTCCTCCTTTACAGCAGCCCAGTGACCTCCCAAGGAAGGCCTCAGAGGCCCTGGGTCAGCATCTCCAATCTTACTCTTCCTTCACTATTTACAAAATCGGTTTGAGTAAAAGTCCTTATGAAAGTTGAAGCCACTACTCAAGATCCCCTTCTCTCCAAACCAGCATTAAACCACATGGAAGGAAGCCTCTGACTCAAAAGTCAGCCTCCCCAAAATGCCCATGATCCTACCAAGACAGTCACCACTTTGAGAGTCAGTCCTTGCAGGCGGCTGCCCATGGGCCTCTCTTGCAGGCTGCCATTCAGGCCCTTTTCGGAGTCCCATGTCGCCAGCTGTGAAGGAGAAAGAGAGCATGAGGGACACACAGACAGCTGTACACACCTTGCATACTCGCCCCCTACCTGGGATCCTGAGTCAGGCAGAGGGATGACCAGCAGCCCAGTGAGTTTCCCAGAAACCCAGAGTCATCTTAAAACCTTAGGGAGAGTAACAGTGTGACAGAAGGAAAGTCCACTTCCTCCATGAGCTCATCTGCAACTTGAGGACTTGCAGTATATTTAAAATAAAACTAATGGGTAAGAACCTATTTCTAGAATGAGCATTTTTGTCCAGTTTTATTCTCTTCACCCACTGAGGCCATGTCAATGAATCACCCACAAAGTGTCCTCTTTCTCTAATCCTTCCTTTGACTTGCCCAGGCCAGAGGGTCCTTGAGGACAGTCACTGCTGCCACCAGGGCAGAAGGAGGCTCAACAGGGAAGCCGTGCACAGTGTACAGTGTACAAGTGTACAGCTTGTCTTCCCCTGGTGCCTACCACAAGCAGGGTCAAGCGTGTGCTCCCTGCCTTCACTGAAGTGCAAACGTCATAATTTCCCAATATGCAAGCAGAAGCCAAGACTCCACATGCAGTTGATCCGCGGTAACCCTCTGGAGCCTGTAGGGTCTATCCACAGCCTGATGCACCTCTGACAGGCACCCTACGGTGGCCAAGGAGACCCTTTCTTGGCTCAGAAGCAACAGGACACAGAGATATTCTAAGGACTGCTTCCCCTCCCTGTATCCCCGCAGGGCCTCCACACTGAAACCTCCACCTGATCGATGATTCTCAATCATTAATGGTGAGATGTAAAAAATACAGACACTGACTGGCCCCCGTCTCAAGTCAATTTCATCAGGACCTCAGCACTTGGGCATGAGGAATGTTTACGCTTCCCTGGCAATCCTCTGTGAGAAACGCTGCTCTCCTAGGTCACTGGGCCTCTTAATTAGCTGCATATTAGAATCTCTTAAGAGGGCTTTTAAAACATGTTGATGGCTGGGCCTCACCCCCAGAGATTCTGATTTAGTCTATCAGTGGGTGGGCTGGATATGGATATTTTAGCTCCCCAAGGAACTCTAATGCACAGCAAGGATTGTGAAACACTGCAACAGATTAAAACAGGGATCCTCAACTAACATGTGCACAAGTCACCCAGGGATTTTGGACACGCTTCTGGTTCTGGGGACTGAGATTATTCCTGTCTAACAAGCTCCCAGCTGCTGCTGCATTTACCTAGCAAGGAGTGAAAGGATCAGCCTGCCACAGGCAGCATCTACTTCTCGCAGGGAAACCCACAAGACCCCTAGTGAAGCTAAGCAAAAGAATAACCCTTCTGTGCAGAAGTGCCACCAGGGGCCCAAAGGATAGTGCCACCAATACTGTCACTTAAGGACACTTCAACTCTCCCAGCATTTCCTAAAGCTCTGACATCTGTGACAGGGTCTGCACAATGAGCCTTAACTATAAGGCCATAGTTCCAGCATCTATGGGACTGTTTCACCTGAAAGATACTAGAACCCTGAAGCTTCAAGGCAGAAACATCAGAATGAGGTAACTGGTACTAGAACCAGTCTGAAAGAGACCTGGAAAGCTCTGCTGTCACTGCCACATGATGCCAGCTAAGACCCACTCCATCTTAATATTAAGATGCCGGGTAGTGATGACTGAATCATTGGTTAAGAGCATGGCCATGTTCTCTGAAAAGCTCCCTGGCCACCACTAGTTAATTTGGGGGCACTGCAATGAAAAGCAAACTTAAGACCTACCCAAACCTGTTCAAGGACATCAAAGACATCACACTCTGGGAACTGGTATAGTGAGAAGCATATATCACGGCTATTTTTCCACTGGGTCTCAGGAAGTAGCATGCGGACCCAGAAACAACTCCTGTAGCAGGATTAAAATACTGATCAAAAGGAAGAGACAAACTCAGACAAAAGGAAAAAAGAAGCTGATTCCCTGCATTCCTTGGCCTCACCAGCATAGAATTGGATTCACGGTGTGTATTTGGCCTGCCTGCGTCTCATTCCCAGAACTGGCACTGGAGATGCTTAACCCTGGTGTGGGCTGGTTGCACCCCCTGGGGTAGTGGTGTCAGGAAGGTCGCCTTGACCACCTCAATGACTCAGAGTCATAATGGAAGCAATCTTGTCCTAATGATGATATGTCAGTTTCAGGAACTGGATAGTCTGCCCTGCATCAGGACTGGCATTCCTAATACCTGCCGCCAAATCTCTCTGGCACTGTGCAGGGCCATCTCAACTCTGGGCTGCCCTTGCTTGGATGAGGGCCTGGAACAGAGCTCTGCTTGGACTTGATCAACCAGGCTTTACCTGACTTTCTATTGGGAGTGTAATCAGTTATGAGAATGGAGAATAGAGACAAGCAGCAGTTGAATGAATCCCTGTCTTTCTAGGGTCTTAGCTCAGCTCCAAAAAGGGCTCTGTCCCCTATGGCTTGTCCACACCACCCTCTGCTCCTAGCCTATTTCTGACTTCAGTCAGCAGCACCTCTGCCCTAAGAACTGCAACATCCTCCCCTTTGATTTCCTCCCCATCCCTCCCTTCTAGTCCTCCTTCACTGTGCTGATATGTACCTTTTTAACAAATAAACTCAAAAATGAACTGTGCTAATTAAAATTTTTAATGAATTCCCATTTCCTACAGCATAAATCCTAGCAAATTTAAGCTTGGCTGAAGAGAAAGGCCTTCCTACATGAGACCCAACCCTGACTCTCAGCCTCACTTCAGTTATGCAGCCACAGTCCTTACCCGCCCTACCAAATCCCTTCCCTTTCTCAGGCACATGGTGCTCCCTCCTGCCCATGCATCAAGTTCCTGCAGCCTAAAATGCCATTTCTCTTCAGCTCGGTCTGGTAAACACTTACTTGTATTTTTTAAAATAAGCTTTCATCTTAGAATAGTTTTAGATTTTACAGAAAAGTTGTACACATTGTGCAAAGCCTGTGCACATAACCGACACCAGTTTCCCCTGTTGTTAAGATGTTCCATGAGAACATTCTTCACAGCTCATGAAATGGTTAGCCCAATCTCCACAAAGCTGCAGTAGAAATGATCTCCAGAGTCATCCTTTGGACCTACATCTGTGAGCCACTGTGCTATTTTTGGTTCTTACCTGACCGCTGGGACCAAAAGCCTGTCTGCATAAACCATTAAAAGTCTCAGGCTCTTGGACTAGATCTTACCTTGTGTATTCCCATCTCAGGGTTTCCAACCTGCATTGAATGCCATTTTCTCCTCTCAAAGATCAACTTATTAAAACTAGTACAGATTTGGGGAAGAAGATGGATACTTGGAGATAAGAAATTAGCATATGGTTGTGACTCAATGGACCTACTTACCCGAGTGACCTCAGCAGCACAGTGCTTGAGACACAAAAGTCAGTCAACAAACACGTTTTGGACCAAATTTGACTCCACTGAGGTTCCATTTTCTTATGTATAAAATGGAATAGAAAAACCTTCCCTGCCTACCATGTTGAGGGGCTGTTTGTCCAAGGAGAAAACGATTTTGAAATAATCTGTTATAAAATAACTGAATCAATAGCCACCAAGTAGAATTGGGATATAAACTTTATACCATACAAACTTAATTATGATGTTTTAAAAAGATGGTGGAAAAAATGGGAGGAGATCCATTCAAATGTAATAGGTGGTGCCATTACAAATAATCATTATTCCTTCTTTATGCTCTTCTTCCTTCTTTATGCTTTTTTATGGAAGGAAATAAGCTTTTGATAATAATCACAAGCACAGGTGATTAAGCGAAATCTTGTCACAGGCCCTCAGATGATTGAGGACTGAATGGAGGGGAGCAATCAGAGTTAAATTATCTCTATTGGTAGGTCAAGGCCAATGTGAAAGTCAGAACCCATCAGCTCAGTCCTGCGGCTGCAAGGCTGGGACTGAAGGGTGCCCATGTCCTAGAAGAGGCACAATGCGAGCTTGTGCAGCACGGCACTGCACGTCCAAAGACCTCTCCAGGGTGGGGCAGGGCCCCAGCAGCCTTTTAGATTTATAGGCAGGGAAGTGGCATGGCTGAAGCCCAGCTTTAAGAAGCTGGGCAATCTTTCCCCACGAAGGAGGAGAGATAGCACCAAGTCATTTTAGTGACTCTTCAGACAGTCCTAAGGCAAGGCCATTTAAATCAAAGCACAACTACAGGAGAGGAAAAAAAAAATACTCTCCAAACTTGTATTTATTCCTTTTTTTATTTTTTTGTCTGAAAGTAGTTAAAGATTTTTATGTTTGTTTTGCTTTGTGTTGTTTTGTGTTTTAATGCAGACCTCTCTCTCCCCCTGGCCTTCAGGAGTACACTGTGACAAGGAAAAAAATACTCCAAAGTGAAACCAAAATTCTGCCTTCAAACACTTCAAAATGCAACCATGTTCTGGATTAGGGATTCTTCCAGTCGGGAAGGGAAGTTTATTATTCCCTCACATCAGCCTGAAGCCGAGCGCCCCGGGCTGAGTGAATTCCCTGCTTCCACTAAGCCTTGTGCTGTTGCCCAAATCTTAAGAACCAGAGCAGTAAGCCTTCATCATTTCTGAGCAAGGCCATGCCTCTGAGCACCTGATGTAAAAGACCAGAACAGAAAGACACAGTCCACATCAAATTCCAGTGGAATTTTTAAAAAATAAAGCCTTTAAATAGATTCTCAAACTTCTAGCCAACCAAGATTAGAAGAGACAGCATTCTGAGTCCCTCCTTAGGTATCCTGCTGTACTGTTTCAGAACTCCAAGGGAACAATACCAGTTCAATAAAAGCCAGATGAGGCTGATGGGCATGATAAATGCAAAGCCAGGAAAACCTTCCACACAAAAAGTCCTGACTTTTTAGTCATACAGCTGCAGACCATTTCATTTGTCCGTAAGTGCATCTACTCTGACTTCCCCTTGTATGGTGCAGACAGAATTTTGTTTATAGGATCAATGAATTTATGGCCACAGATGCCCACTTTTGACAGCTGACCTGTCAAGATCAGTGCCTGAAAAACTAATTTCCAGCACTGTTAAACAAAACGAGAACTGCCACTATTTGATAAGACAGCTATGGTTTTCATTCATTGCTGAGATCTGCGCTAGCCAGACCAGAAGCGTGGATGGAGTCAGAGGTTACAGCACAATCATCACTTGAAAGGAGAAATATGGCTTTGAAATTTGATTATGACAAACAACTGTCCAAGAGATCAGCCAATTGGAGAGTAAATTTCATAAGCCACTGGTCTCAGGAAAATATATTTCCTGAGTCAATCAGGACACTCTCCATGTCAGTATTTGAGTTGTGAGGTGTGGGGATTTGGGACTTTGTGGTCCTGTCCTTAATAAATACAGGACTATTAACCCTAACTGTGACAGGCCTCCTTTGGAAGAATGGACTTTGTGGTCTACAATCTAGGTGTAGAGATGTCTTTAAAGTGCTGTCTCTCTTCTTGGGGAGGGAGGAAGAAGAAGGGAGGCAATCCAATTGCTTTATGGCCTTGAGACAGGCAATGATCAATCTCATATATACAGTCTTGCCAATTTCTGGAGAGGTCAGGAAGGAAGGAAGGAAAGTAGGTTTGTTTAACTCCAAAGCTCATATTTAACTATATCCAACAAGACAACAGATCAATAACCTATATTGTCACATTTCACAATTGAGTGAGCAATACTTTGGTTGTAAGCTTGTCTCAAGAAAGCATGGAAGTAGGAAGTGAAGTTTTTATGACCATGTCTATCAGAGCTCACAGCCTCAGCTGGAGTCCCACGTGAGCTGTGCCCTCATGGACCAGTGACTGCCGTCACCTGAATACAGGCAGACTTGGCAGGAATGCTGGCTGCAGGAGTGACAGCCACAGTGGGTTTATTATTCCGGTAGTACACTGACTTTTCTCAAATAATAAGCCTTCTATTAGCATTTGTCTATATGTTCCTTTGTCCATTTTTATTGGAAAAGAAAAGAGTTCAGCATGAGTTTCAAAGGATCACAGCCTTTGGTGGGGATGAGGTGAAGGAGGAACCCACATTTTACATCAGCTTGAATTAGGGCAGTTAGCACTGATTTCAGACAGTCAATATTTGTAGTCAGGTTTTCTGAGGTAAGGTCTTGTTTAAGAGTTCATTTTGGGAATTCCACTACATCAGGGCCACTGAGGTAAGGGCCTTGGAGAGTCTGAACCACAGGAGATGATGGGCAGGTCAGATGTACCCACTGGGAAAGAGGCCAGAACCACTTCTGATGTTCCAGACATGCTGTATAGAGGTGGCCAGGAGACCCACTCTGAAGCAGGAGAGAACTAGACGTCTCAGCCTAGGATCATTTGCACAAGGACTCAAGCATTTGGTGAAAGTTGGACTCTCTTAAAATGAACACCAGCAGGATATGTGCAAAATGTCCAGAGCCTAGGATCATTTGCACAAGGACTCGAGCATTTGGTGAAAGTTGGACTCTCTTAAAATGAACACCAGCAGGATATGTGCAAAATGTCCAGAGGGTAAAGCAATGAGAAACTGAAAAGGAGTAAAATAGGCCAGAGAGAATCATGTATGGGAACTGCATGCAAAACCTTTAGTGAGGATGGTGTTAGAGACGAGAACAAGGAAATCTAGCAGAAGGACCACTGACCCTGGCAAGCAGGTCATTATGATGGAGACCAGGGACACACTAAAATTCTTAGCCTCTACTATCTGGGATTCCAGGGCTCTCGGAGCCCACACAGGGAGAGAAGGACTGACCAGCGCCAACAGTGACAGCAATAGGGTCTTTCTGTCACGTTAACAGGGAGGCTGGAGGAAGCTCCACTTCTGCTTAAGAATTGGAAAGGAGCATGACAGAGTTGCTCTCATTGTAACAAGCAAACAAGCAAAAAGGTAGATAGTAAAAAAAAAAAAACAATTAAAAAAACTGGCTTCTAAGAGATCTGCAGTCACAAGACCACTTGGTAAACTGAAATTCAAAGGATAAGAAGCCCTTACAAGGAGAGACAGGACACAAAAAATGTTTCATTTGGGTGGCAAAAGAGGAAGTAGTTATTAGAGTGGGTAAGAGGACAAAAGACTGAAATTTTACCGGATTCCTAAAGGCCCAGTGTTGTCAGCATGACATTCAGGCCATGATCCAGATACAAGGGAGGCCACACTCATGCACCAACTCTTGCCACCAAGCCCTCACTGGGTGCGGTGGGAGTAAGAAAAACATAACAGAGCATCCAAAAGTGCTGGGACAACATCAGGTATATGTGTGTCCAATATAGGACTTACATATGAAGAAACCTTGTAACTCAATTATAAGAAGACAAACAACTCAGTTTTTAAAAATAAAGGACTTATTTTTTTCCAAAGAATATGTGTGAAAGAATACTATGCACATGCAAATATATATCTTCAACATCATAAGTCCTTAAATAAATGCAAAATATAACCACACAAGGACATATCTACCACTAAACCTCACAAGAGTGACTAAAATCAAAAACTGACATTACCAAGTATTGACAAGTATCCAGAAAGCAAAAGCTGCAGTCACTCAAGAAAACAGTTTGGCAGTTGCCTATGAAATTTAATATACACTGACCATACCATCCAGCAATTCCACTCCTAGCTATTTCCCTAAGGGGAACATAAAATATGTCCTCACAAAGGTCAGTATATGGATGTTCATAGAGGTTTATTCATAATAGCCCAAAACTGGAAGCATTCCAAATGTCAATTATGGCAATCAGTGAATGGATGAACAAAGTGCGACATATTTATACAATGGAATACTCTCAGAAATAAAAAGCAACAAGCTACAACACATGCAACAGCATGGATGACTCACCAAAGCATTATACCAATGAGGCCAGACACAAAAGACCACACACTGTATGATTCCACATATATGACTTCCTTGAAAAGGCAATATTGTAGGTCCTCAAAGTAGATCAGCAAATGCATGGGACCAGGAATGGGAGGAGGGTATTAAATGCAAAGGGAAAGGAGGACTACTTGGGGTAATGGAAAGGGAAGTGTCTATATTTTGAGTGTTGTGGGGATTATACTACCATGTACATTTGTCAGAGCTGATCAAACACTGTATACCTCAAATGGGTGAACTTATTGCAGAGAGTGGCATCTGAATACAACTGACCTGTTTTATGCACATACACATGCACACGTACACATATTGAACATGTTTGGAAAGGATGGAGCCATGAGTTAGAGAGGTGAGGTAGTGGGCACTAGCCTGACATGTGACCCAGCTCTACCTTTTGGGAAGGATGACAAAATTTTGGCAAGGATGATGGTGATACTGACTATGACTGACATTGGTACACATGTTTCATTGTGCTTGAACTAGCTGGAGCTGAATGGGTATCAAGTAGCCAAAAAATTACCTATCCATCTAGAAAACCTGAATACCTCTTTATGAAGGTTTAGGAAGAAGTGAAGTTTTACCTTCAAATAGTTCCTTAGTGTGTGTGGAAAATAAATAGATGGCATAACATTATATAGAATATTAGTCACCTTTTTTAATGCTTATTTCTTTTTGTGAGATGGTGTACATGCACACCTAAGGCAAAAAGGTAGCTGTAAGTGGCTATTTCTGGCATTAAGTAGAGTGATGGGATTACAGGAATGTTCATCTCTTGCACTATGCAATTCTGTGATGTCTGGATTGTTTTACAGAGAGGAAGCAGTGTTTCTATAATCAGAAGGGGAACAATAAAGCTATTTTCACTTTATTTTCACTTTGCAACTGCACTGCAATCGAGCTTATCACTACAATGTTGACTTTGTACCTCTCTCTAATTGTTTTAGGTATATTGGTTTTGTCTCTCTAAACAAACTGCAAGCTCTAGCAAAGACAGTATCTGCAGCAAGTGAAGTAAAGTTGGAATTTTGTTTCTTCTACCTTCATGCTGAGAGACCTCTGGAAAGTTACATGAGTTGGTCATAATCTTTCTCTGAGCTCAGGAGTCCTCACGTTATTATTAGTTATTAATAGATACTAGTTACTCTTATTGAAAACACATTCTTTTCTCTCAGGTCTCTACTATGCTCAGGCCCATACAAGCAGCTTAAGAAATTCTTGCACGTTTAAATTGACTAGAATTAGGGGCACTCTACACACTATAAACACTATTCATCAGTCTGAAGTCTGGCAAAATACCTCTGACAGCTAGGACTATGAGTTCTTGCACTGAAAAAGCAGCAGGTGTGTCTCACCATACTCTCTCTAAACTCTGGACCACATCCTCTCCCTAGAACACTTTCCTCTTCCTTTGTTTCCTGACTCCTAGTCAACCTTTGAAGATCATTCTAGAGATTCTTCCTTGCACCTTACACCACGAGTATCTCCTTTAGCGATCCCATCCCATAGCACTCTAGGCTTGATGCTGGTGGAAATGCTTTTCACATTATACTAAAATTCCACGTCTATCCATTCACATACACAAAACCTCTTTTAAGGCAGACACTACCTCTACTCATTTTGACTCAATAAAGTTTTACTATAAAAATTAATGAAATCACCCTGGGCACTTCCTCATTAACTGGTTAGAATTTCATGGTTTTCTCATACTCTAGCTTCCAGGTTATGTCCCATATCTGGGGCTCTGGAAAAGGCTTTCTCACTCAGCACTGATTTATTTATTGTGGTTGAAAGTATCTGGGCTGGATTTCCTCTTTTGCATGATTCTATTCTGTAAACTTACTACTTCAAGACTTCTAGTCATTAAAAAGTACTAATGAAACGAATGAGTGGGAAGACATTTTTTTTAAAATCCACTTTTTTATGCCTTTACCTCTAGACCCTTGTTACATGAAGTGTGGTCTATGGAGCAGGTCACCTGGCAACTTGTTAAACCAAAGAATCTTACTACAGAGTCAGTGTTCACATTTTAACAAGATTCCCAGGTCATGTATAGGCACAGGAAAATCTGCAAAGCACAGTTTCTAGATCATGTTAATAATATTTCTTGCCTAGAATCTTTATGAGCTTCTTTACCCATCTCTCAATTCCTCTCTTATCTGCCTCCCATTTAATCCCCACCCAGCAACCAGAGTTTTCTTTCTTTTTTATTAATGAAAATTGTTTTATTTCATTCCCCTTAAAATTCTCAAGTAATTTCTTGTTAAATGCAGATTAAAAAGCATAAATCCCTTTCAGGGACTGTAAGACTGCCAAGACCTGGCCCAAGCCCACCTTCAGACGCCACACTTTCCATCTTGCTCACTATATACCCCACTGACACTGGCCACCTTTCAGTTGCTCTCCAAGCCAAAGTCTGCCCTGCCTTTGGAATTTCATATACACCCATCACTTTCCTGATAGTTTTCATCTCTATCCTTCACACCCCATGGCTGGCGGTTTCTCATTTGTCAGGTCTTACCTGTGGAGTTACTTACCTCTTGATAAAGCTTCCCCAGATTACTCTTCCTAATTACTCTTAATATTCTAAAGCACAGTACTTTATTTTCTTTATAGCTCTCAAATACTGTAATTTCTAAAACCACCCTCCATGATAGAAATTATGTCTGTTTAGCTTGTTTGTGTGCAACATCATATATTTTCCGCCATATAAAATGGACTTCACAAGTATTTGTTGAATAAGCAAATTAATGAACTAGTCTAGGAGTTAGTACAGTTTTCTGTAAAGGACTAGATAGCAAATATTTTAGGCTTCTTAGACAATATGGTCTCTGTGCTTAACTACCTAATGAGTGTAGTTGGTTTCCAATAAACTTCACTTAGAAAATTAAGTGGTAGGCTGGATTGGGCCCAAAGGCCATAGTTTACTTATCCTGAATCATTGATACCTTTATTTCTATTGTTCTTTCTGTCTAGAATGTTCTCCTCTCTAATAGGACTTTTCAAAGCACTACTCTTCTATCTAGGCTTAATGTATCATTTTTTAAAAATTATTTAATTGTCATGTTTTCAGGAAACCTCATTTTATCCCTCCAATTGGAAGTGATAGATCTTCCAGCACCATTAAAGAATTAATTATGCTTGCCCCTTCTTCGTGGACCACACAGATTTGCCTGACAGTTCCTGCAGCAGGTTGTATTTTCTAAAGATGGTTGTGACAATATTTCCCATCCCACATGCTCTTTTCTAATGTGACTTCACAGCCCCCTACCGAGAAGGGACGTTTAATTCCTTTCTCCTGAACTATGGTGTGAATCTGGTGCTGCGTGTCTTTAATAAGACCTGGTTGGGAAAGGCCATGAGGCTTCCATTTGATCCTTGGGATACCGCAGGAAGACAGGGCCTTTCAGCCTTGACCTCACTGACATTTTGAGCCAGGTAATTCCATGTTGTGGGGGGCTGTCCTGTCATGGTAGAATGTTTAGCAGCAACCCTGACCTCTACCAACTAGATGCCAGTTGCACCCCCAACTCCAGTGTAACAACCAAAACTATCCAAACATTGCCAAAAACTCCCTGGGGACAGAATTGCCTCCCTCTTAGGACCATTTATCTAGGAGAAGCCTGCCATGCAAAAATTTCAACAGCCCACAAACCACCATGCTGGAAAAAAAAACCCATAGGTATTCTGGTCTACAGTCCCATATGAATCCAGCCTTCCAGCCCCTCTGCCAAAGCACTAGACATGTGAGTGATGCCATCTTGGACCCTTACCAATCAGTCCATCAGCCAACTGAGAGCATCAGTTGATCTTAGTTAATGTCAAAAGAGTCACCAAATTAAGCCTTCACCAAAGTTTTGACATGCAGAATACATGAGATATAATAAAATTGTAGTCTATAAAGGCAAATTACGGAGCATTTGTTATACAGTAATAATAACGTGAATAGAACTTGGTACCTTAAAGTATGATGTCATTGTAAGAAAAATATAAAATAGGTAGAATATAATAAAAATATTAAATGTGTAGTAGGAGGAATCTAGAAGAACCTTAGCCTTAAGTGGTCCTTCCACTTTTAGTGGAAGCAAAGTGTGACTCAAAGAGACTGATTTTGAGTTTAAAGGAAAATATTTTTGGAAGCTGGAGAAAGAGCACCCTTGTTACCTAGTGGCAGGATATTAAGCAAAACTGTCACTTGTAGTGAAGTGGAAAGTAGAAAAACTACTTAATATGCTGATGGATCTTGCTAATTTTGATGTATCCTATTTTCTCTAGCTGTGTATCCTAATGTAAGCATGGATACATAGATAGCTCACAAACTAAAGAGAGAATTTCGTTTTCAAGCAAAATTTATAGAAAATATATGAAGGCTGGGATTTACTGAACTCAAAAATAAAACTTTATAAACCTCAGGCTCTTCTAGAAGAAAACTGCAAAATAATAGAGGTTCTTGAATGCAAAGAAGAGCAATTCCCACAAGCTACCCAGAAAATGTGGACCCATGAAATCAAGGACACAACTGTTAAAAACCCTTTCTTAGGATCTCAGAAATACTTAAGGAAGTGTCTGGTAGACCTTTCAGAGAGATAAGTGCCTTTCTACAGTCTGAAAGAAGTGTGTCACAGACCCTCTCTGTTAGACAATAGAGCTCCTGAAACTCCGTAGCAGCTTATTAGGGAACTCAAGATAGAAAAGAGCCTATCTCAAAGAATGTGTAGGCATGTTTCTCACCTGATGTAGTGAACAACCAGTGAACTTAACAAAAACCTACTCAATTTTTAAAAGAATTGTAATGACAGGAGCACAGCTGGGTTAGACAAGATGGGGTAGAGAGAATGCAATATGAAAAGAGACTTTTGCATCCCTGAGCTTCTTGTGGGCAGAAAGCAGCTGTGAAACTATTCAGCTGCAAACAGAGTATACATTTTTATGAAAAAGTAAAGGTTGCATAGAAGGCAGAATCAGGAGCTCAGAGGATGGATCAGAGAATCAGGAAGCAGTAACAGACCCTAGTCAAGGAGCTAATGACATGAGTCCAGGTAGTATCAGAATTGCTATGAACCAACATCACTCCATGCCTCCTATTTCCTCCCTCCCTCATGGGTGGGAATGGTTGTCACAGTCATCCTATTACTGTCTTACCCTTCTCTATGTTGCTCAGATAACATCTCTTTAGATTAGGTCTTCAGATTGAGAGGAACTATACTTGGAGAACTGTGTCCAAGAATCTGTACCAAGCAGCTTCCTCCTCACCTTGACCTGACACAGATGATGAGGTCCCAGACTTTGAGCCAATGCATCAAAGGTTCTTGAGAAAAGGAACAAGGCTTTGGGGTTCTTGAGAGAAGGAACAAGAGTACTTTTTATGTGGGAGGGGTGTGGATCACTGTGGCCAGAGGAGGGACTGAGTCTTCCAGGTTGTACGTTCCAAGTGCCGTTACAGCACCATCCATCTCATACACTCTCCTAGAGTATGGCTCGCTACCTCCTCATGCAGCCTAACCCTCCTTCTCCCCTTGAATCTTGGCTGGTTTCACTTAGAATTTATAAATGAGATGGAAATGACACAGTGTGATATCTGAGGATACATTCTAAATGTCTATGCAACATCCACTTGGTTCTATTGTGACACTTGATCCAGAGGAAGCCAATTACCATGTAAGAAATCCAACAACCCCAAGACCACCATTGAAGAGGCCACATGTAGGTGCCCTGGAAGACAGTTCCAGATGAACTCAGCCTTCTAACACGCCTGCCAAGGTGTTACACATGTAAGTGAGGCCCTGTGGAATTCTCCAAAACTGTCCATCAGCCAGCCAACTCCCCAAGTAGATTTCTGATGCCCCAAGGAGCAAAAACACACCCATCCAAGCCTTACTGAAAGTCCTAACCTATAGAATCTGGGATACATAATAATATGATTTGGTTGCTGTTCACATCCACTACATTTGGGGGGAGTTGGTTATGTATCAATATTAGTTTCCTGTGCACCATGCTTGTTCTCATCCTAAAAATAAGGGCTGGCCATTCCTCTCTGTTCTGTTGTAGCATCTAATCAGTATACTAACGGCATACAACAAGCACACTTGTTTATACTCTACAAACTCTACAAAGTACTGGCACACACATTGTCATTTGAGTGTCACCAACACTTTGTGAGTGTGGAACAGGAATTACTACCCTCAATTTTGTCACTGAAGAAACTGAGGCTCAGAGAGGTTACATGACTTGCTGTGTATCTTAAATAGTTTAGGAAGACTATAAACTCTAGACTTCTGAATCCAAGTCTACTGGAATTTCCCCTTCCTCTGCACATAGTATGGCCTCCATAAGCACTTTCTTATTTCATAAAGGAAGACAGAAATGTGACAAAGCCATTAATTTCCATGGTGATGGAATCTCATCTGGACACTGGGGCTGCTGATAAAACGCAGACACACTCCTGAGGTCAATATTTTGCCAGCTCCCATTCTCCCAACATTTTATTTGATATTCTGGGAGCCAGGTCATTAAACTGGTGTAAGCCTGGAAACTCACAGGACTGAGACCTCCTTCCCTCTGTCCCTTCCTCCTAGCCCCACACTTCCGAGGCCTCTCCAATAGCACCAAAGCAAATGGACTCTCATCCTCCTCAGCACCAGTGCCAAACAATTATTCTAGCCCAGAAGATGCATATAAAGGTGGCAATAAGTGAGCTAAAAACTACCCCTGAAAACCTGGGAGTGACATCAGGAAATCAGAACCAAGAGACAGAGATTTTGAAAACATTCCATGCTACAGGAGGGCAGGTAGCAGAAGCCTTGAGTTAGCTATGGAGACAGTGTATACTATATAATCAAAAAGTAGATGATATCAGAAATGATAATCAGAAGGTAAATGCTTCAAATACCAGTGATTCTTGTTTGGATTATACATGAAATGCAGATCTGAAGGTTACCAAATACAGCAATTTTATTTCTACAACAGTAAAATCAGAAAGTGATCCATTTACTTTGTAAAATTTGGAGAGGTCCCTGCCTCTGATGAGCTTTAGCGCTCTGAGCAAGGAAATGAGTCATAGGAACGAGGGGCATCTGGCCATCTTGACTGTGTGCATCTGAAGGTCAGCATATAAGAGCATCTGCCTCTTTGTGGTCTCCAAAGACTCTGGATTCAGAGCAAATTCTCAGTAAGGACATTTGTAACTGAACTGAAATGAACAGAATAGAGTAGAATGTTCATATGACTCTTACTAATTGAAAGGCAATGCAGTAGAGCATAATGTGGTATGGTTGAAAAATTTACAAATCAAGAGTAAGACTGCCTGAGAAACATCATATGACCTTAGTCAATAAACTTGAATATCCCATGTCTCATTGTCATTACTAAAAAATTGGGGGGTAGGAGTTTTTATATCTAGCCTCTCCACATCTGAAAAAGAGGGTTGAGAGCCATAAAAGGGAACAAAAAATTGATGTTCCATTAATAATACTAAAAAACAATCATTATCTTTAGCGGAATAAGTTCAGACAGACTTGAATTTGAACCCTGCCTCCATCACATGCTGATTATGATCATGAGCAAGCTACTTAATCCCTTTAAGCCTCAAGCTTTGCTTCTTTTAAATAGAAAATATGATAGCATTGATGGCAGGTTCTTCTGAGTTCTAAAATCCACCAGTTCTGATCACTTCCAAGTTTATATTCATAGATCAGATTTCCTCACTGGTCTCCAGACTCCAATATTCAGGTTCCAACTTGACATCTCCATTTGAATACCTAACAGACAATTCAGAGTCAAAAGTCTCCAAAACAGAAATTTTGATCCCCAAACTCCCCAGGTACACATCACACACAAGTCTTTTATTTTCTCCTCCTCTCAGTTACAAGCAGCAGCATCCACCTAGTTACTCAAGTCAAAGATATCGGAGTCATCCTTGATTTCATCTCCCACATGACAGCCACCTGCTTCTGATTCTGCTTCTGAATCTGAACCATCTCCATTGCTGCCTCCTGAATCCCAGCCACCATTACTATTTAGATCACTGAAACCACTTTGTAGCCAGTATCCCTGTTACTACCATTTCCATGCTGGCCTCATGTGGTTACAGGCAATTACTCTTCACCGGGTACCAATATGTTCCCCTAAATTTCTCAGCCTCATTTCAGTTTGGGGCCACTCTTAGGGAATATCTTCTACATGTAGTGATTCAGGGACCCAGGCAACATCTACCCTCTGATTATGTCCTATCAACATGTGACCTCCATGGCACAAAAGAAAAGATGGAAAACGTTCCATGCTATGGGAGGGCAGGTAGCAGAAGCCTTGAACTAGCTATGGAGACAGTGCAGGAGGAGAAAGATGGCTTCCCCTTTCATACTCTGTAATCACAAGGTAGATGCTATCAGAAGGTAAAGAAGCACTCTGGACCACAAGTAGGAATCCCTTTGGCAAACATTCCCATTTGCTACAGCTCAGTCACATGGTCTCATGACAAGCACATAGCTTTTATATAAGAAGTGAATTCAAAGATGACTTTGAAGTCTTTGCTTGTGAAAAAAAGAAATAAACTTTTATGACATTAAGCCTCTGACAATAGCACCATCCAGCTTATCCTGATCACAGCCCGTCCTTCACACAGCAGGCAGAGTGACATTTCAGAAACATAATGATTTCCTATCACTCTTTTAAAATGCTTCCTTAGCTCCCAATTAAAATAAGATCCAAATTCCTAAGCATGACCTGCAACGTTTTCTACGATCAGGTTAGTTTTCTAATAACATCCTACCACTTCCTCCTAGTTCTCCAAAACAGCCATACTGGCCTTCTTTCTGGTTCTCAAGCATTCCAAAACGACTCCTAGTTTACAGCCTTAGTACATGTTCTTCTTTTAAAATATTTTTACCCTAGAACTATTCTGAGTTAGCTTCTCTGTGTCAGTCAGTCCTCATTTTCCCTACAGAACTTCCTTGGCAATCCTATTTAAGTAGACTCCCCCACTAATGCCCTCTCTATCCTATCATCTGATTTCATTTCTAAATAGTATGTACGACTATATGAAATTATTATTTATTGGTAAAATGTTCATAAATGTATAGACTATTGCCCCTCATTGGAATGTAAGCTACATGAGGACAGACTTTTTACCCATTTTCAGCAGTATGCTCAGCACTTATTAAAAGGCCTGTCACAGAGCAGGCACTCAATGAAAGCTAATGATTATGACTATCATTATAATAAATAATGCAGATCTGCATACCTATTTTTATAGTTAGCTGAATTCCAAGAGGAACATCTATTACAGGCAGACAGGTGACAGGAGCGTGGATCTGGAAGAATCCTAATATAAGATCATAAGGAGCCTTCCCTCACCCAAAATTCAGAGATGATTCAGCTATGTTCTGAAGCACAAGACACTCATGACTCATTATCAGGAGGAATTGGACATCTGTTCATTTGTCATGATTGGTTGAAAGGTGGGATACTCTTGTGTCTAAAACAGGGCTTCTGCCCCAGCCTCACAGACAGAATGCCTTGCAACATAAACATTTGTAAAAACTAAAAAGAAAAAAAACCAGTAATGATAAAGAAAAAAAAACATACACACAAATATTTCCACAAGAGAGGAGATGCAATTACTTAACAAGCATGGAAATACGTTCAGTCTAATAATGTAAAAAGGGAAGTTGTACTGATAAGCTATTTCTTGCTTATGAAAATATTTGTAAAAAGTTCAACAGCTAGTGATGATACAGTAAAATGAGCACAATCACAAAACAGGATAAAATGATAGTATGTGGAGAGTACTTAGACATATGGCATCAAGAGCCTAACAAATGCACGTCTTGGCCAATCATTTCAATTCTAAGGGACTTTCACTGGGAAGAAATTCTATATACTAATGACAAAAAAAAATTATCCACAAAGATGATCAACTGAGAACCAAATGGTGGAATCAAATAAAAAAGGATTATGCAGTGTTAAAAAAAATGACTATTGGAGATTTTAATAACATTAGAAAATATCATGACCCTCGATGTTGGGTAGAATAGTCAGGAGGGTCTTGTAACTGGTGAAGAAATTTGTAGTCAGTAGAAATAGAATGTGTAGTGTCAGGGGGTTGAGGAGAGACCCCAGGAGGAAAGAACAGGAGATGAAGGGGACTCCAGGTGTTTATATTCTTAAAGTCGCAAGAAAGGAGGAGCCAAGGGTGGATCAGAATCCAACTAAAGGGAGGAAAAACTTTGCTAGATCTGAATTGCAAAGCACCTCTTCTGGTTGCCCTGGTTACAAGCCTCCTCCTCTCAGAAATGGTACTATAAATGGACCAAGTCACATGCAAATGAAGTAAGCCAAGTATTAGGGAGGAGCAGCTCTAAGAAGCTCTGCCCTTCAGGCAGGTCTGGGGAAGAGTGGGAAAGGTTTGTGCAGGAGGCAAGAAATGACACTATGAAGGAGAATGGCACATGCAATATAAGAACATCCTGCTGCTAAACGTTGGAACCCCAGACCTGCTGTCCCTCCGACTGAGGGGGTCCCCAGCCTCCACCTGTGCCATCTGGTGCCTTGTGTTACCTGGGAGGAAACCTCAGTTTCAAGAAATGGTACAGCTCAGTTTCCTCTGTGGCTTTTGGGACCAGTGCAGGTAAAAGGTGGGGAGTCAAGATGACACGATTTTAAAAATAAACAAAAAAGATAAATGATCGATATATATGCTTATTACAACCATATATTTAATTAAAGAACTTCATTAAAGAATGTGGATTAAAGATAGGCTGTTTTGGGGAAGGGCGATGTGACTCTGTCCTGGCCGGAGGACAACATACACACACACACACACACACACACACGTGTGTGTGTGTGTGTGTGTGTATATGTATATATGGTACATAGTATGGATATATATAATACATGTAGATAATGATTCCTTCAAGTAATGAAAGTATTTAGCAATAATAATTTTTTTCTTTAGAGTTCAATGTATTTTTAAAACTCTATAATGAGCTTGAGTTGCTTTTATAATGAGAAAAATAAACTAATTTTCAAGTTAAGTCATGCTTTTATGCAAGAACGCTCAGTGTTCTCCAGCAGAGAAGCCCAGAGGGATTGCCATGTCGGTTACCAGCTAAAATTGACCCCACATTTGCACTAGTCAGCCTGCTTGATTGGCCAGGACAGAGTCACATCGCCCTTCCCCAAAACAGCCTACCTTTAATCCACAATCTTTAATGAAGCTCGGAATAGACAAACTGTAGAAAGAATCGATGTGCCCCTGGAGTCTCTCTTTATGATCCTTGTAATTGGTACAAGACCAAAGCACACACAGTCCCAGCCCTCAGGCCCTTTATGAGTGAGAATTGTTGGGAAACCTACTCCAGGGCTGGCACTGAGGTCATACTGTTGGAGACACACTCCAAGTGAAGTAAGCCCAGAAATCGTGACCTGTACTTACAGGGTATAAAGTCTGAGACGTGGCTAACCACCTTCTCCAAGGTTGGGAGGGCCTTGGCAGCGACTTCAACGGAAGAATGTCAAGCCTCCAAACCATATATGAATGTTTACTTATGATATATATATATACAATATACATATATATATATAAATTATAAAATATATGTAAAGTAGAATTTTATAAGCAGAGTTACAGATGCACTAAACTGCTGTTAATGTCTTGCCAGACTTGACAGATCATTATTATTAAGGAACATTTCAAGACCCAATATACACTTAAGGTGAGGTTCATTATTAATCGCTATAAATATAATTTGATATGTCAAAGAGTTCTATTAATAACCTGGAATGTTTTTAACCAGTTTCCTGTAATATCAGACATACTGTCATTATTTTTACCTGATAATATGGCTGATGGGGAGCTCAGACTAGGATCTGGAGAAATGTTCTCACTGTCATTTTCATCCAGCTATTATCTTATTAGAATCATCTTCCATCTGTAAATTATTAACTGGAAACTTAAAAGTTCATTTTAGTTTCTAAGTATTATTTTAGTTAAAACTCAACATTATGCATAAATCCCTTAACAGGCAAATATGAATTATAATTCATGATAATTGACTGAAATCAAATAAAAACGGGCACTCTGGCAAACCATCTGTGTTGTGAAATCCCCACTTTTCCCTTGGGGCGCCCCACGTTCCACACATCAGTACCACTTGGAGCATGATCAGTGGACAGTACCAGCCTTAGTCCTATCTCTACAGTGAGATAAGCAGAGAAATCAAAAGCCAGCATTTATAAATATCTAGCAATTTGATAGATTATACTGTGAAATCTAATTTTACTAGAGGGCAGGACTTGCATTTTGTATGCTTTTATTTCATTTTACCTTTTTAGGAATTCACTTTATTTTACTTCATGAACATGTTAGTTGGAGGCAGATTGAAAATAAAAATATGTGGTCCTTTATTACCAATAGCTGAGAAGCACTGCCATGCTGACGTGTGGATGGACTGATGTGTGGACAGAGTGAATTGTCAGACACACAGGGGAGGCCAGGGTCAAGGCCTGAAGAGTTCTGCTGGGAAAGATACAGCAGGCCACTTATAGATTCAGACCATTAATTGCAGCATTTAGACAGAGAAAGGAACGTAGCCAAATGTGCTTTTACCACACACCAAAATGGCAGTGAAACAAAAGGGTGGGATCCCACTCCTGAGTAGCCAATTCTTGACTTCAGCTAAGTGGTTTCACAGCCTGCTGGTATACCCATGTACAGAAAGCTCATAACTTATCAGGACCTGAGAACTAATGAGGAACCACCACAGGACAGCCCCCCAGGAAAGAGGGAGAGGGTGGGAGATGGCCATAGCAGCTCCTCACAGACCTCCCTGCCTCTCATGTTTCAGGAGGACCAAAAGGTATTCTACCAAGGTGTAGCTGTAGTTCAGGCCTTTGCCTGTGTGACCTACCTGGACATCATGGCAGACCATCTGTTTTTTTATATATAGCACTAGTATAACTCCTTTCCAGTTCCCAGACCTGATTCCAATATGTGTGTATGTGTGTGTGTGTGTGTGTGTGTGTGTGTGAGAGAGAGAGAGAGAGAGAGAGAGAGTGTGTGTGTGTGTGTGTGTGTGTGTGTGTGTGTGTGTGTGTGTGTGACTGGGGGCCAGTGGGGAGGGTCTTCCCACACACAAAATCGAACATTTCTCAAACACCAGCAGGGTGTCCAAGAACTCAACTCAATTCTGATGATATCTGCCTGAAGACAGCACCAGATTCCAAAGGTTAAGGGCTCCATCCTACAAGACTGCCCTACACCCCAGACTGCAGATGCTGGTCACAAGCTCCAGAACTGTGCCTCTGACCAACCAGCTACAGAGTTGAGGTTCCCATGACCTCCCCCTTATGTTGGATTAATTTGCTAGAACAGCTCTCAAAATTTAGGAAAACACTTAGGTTTAATAAAGGATACCTAAAGGATACAAGTTAACAGGCAGATGAAGAGATACACAGGGCAAGGTCCCAAATGACAGAGCTTCTAATTCTCATGGAGCTTGGGCCCTGGCTCAGTGGCACATGAAAGCTTTCTGGTTCCCCAACTGTGGAAGCTCTCTCCGACAGAGAAGCAGGATGCAAGAGAGAGAGATGCTCTTTGAGGGGTTTTGTGAGGGCTTCGTTGCATAGTCATAACGGATTATCATTGGCTATTGGCTGATTCAACCTCCAGCCCCTGCCCCTGTGTGGGGTTCAAAAGTCTCTCCTTATCATGACAACACACACATTTCACCTTTAAGCCTCTGCAGTGTTTTCAGGAACTGTGAATGAAGACTGGATATACCTGGGAAATATACATTTGGTCATCTGAATGACAAATGCGTATTTCTCATGACTCATAATACCATACCTGCCCTCTACAATCAGCAGAGTCAATCTACACAGTAAATACTGTGAGACTCCATTTCCTCCTCAAGTTTACAGAAATAAAGAAAACCTATAAAAAAACATTCTAATTGTATCCTTTGTCATCCAATGGTCCATTTCACTCATAAAATCACAGACCTAGTGAAATTCCAAGATGACATCAGAATCCACATGACAGCAGCCTAAATCACTACTCACACACTCAACAGCTGGAGGGGGGAATGGGCTCACTTTCATGACAGGTGTCATTTTTCACATCTGGGCAGTGGTGTACAAAGTTATTTCTTCTATTGAGTCATCAATATACTTAACTAAACAAACATTTATTGAAGCTTGCTACCTGCCAGAAACTGACAGGCACAGGTCACACAAATGAATGAAGCACAGGCCTTGCCCTAGAGAAATTTGTGATCTTGAAGAGAAAAAGGTATGATGATAGAAAGTAATTGAAATTACATATTTTGGGGTTTGTACAATGCCCTGTGGAAAGCCAGAGGGAAGAATGATCCTCTGGACTTGGAAGAGTAGGCAAAGTTATGACCAAGAGAGTGAGATATGAGGTTGAAGAGTGAATAGGATTGCCCCAAACGGAACAACAGAAAGGCCATTGTTGGCTAAAAGAAGATCATACGCAACGTAATGGAGGTGGAAGACTGCACTCTTCCCTCCAAAACAGTCCCTTTTATCTTGAGTTGCAGCCTGTGGGCCAAGAAAGAGACAGCAAGGTATCAGAGAGGTTGGTCTTGGGAGCCAAACTTAAGTTCCAATTCTATGCCCCTCTTTCTCAGTGTTTGACCTTGAGCAAGTAACTTAGCTCCTTTAAGTCTGCAAAATAATGAAAGTACAGTGACCTTTCAGCAACACAGTCTGAATTGCCGGGCCCATGTATATGCAAATTTTTTTCGATAAATATCCTGGGAAAGTTTTTGGAAACTTGCAACAGTTTGGAAAAAACATTTTCTTCTCTAGCTTACTTCATTGTAGGAATATGCATAACACGCAAAATATGTTAGTTGACTGTGCTATCAGCAAAGCTTTCAGTTAACAGTAGGCTATTCGCAGTTAAGTTTTGGGGGAGTCAAAAGTTATCTGTGGCTGCTCAGGGGGTCGGCACCCCTAACCTCTGTGTTGTTCAAGGGTCAGCTATATAACCTTAAGGAATTATTTAAAGGATTAGGGTAGGCTGTACATAAAATGAACCCTTCTGATCCTCATGACAACCTAATGAAGCAGGAACCCTTACCAACTCCATGTACAATGGGTAGACAGAGGCAAGGAGTCATTTTCAAGCTTAAGAGGAGGTGACTGTACCTTTTAATCACAGTGTGCTCACAGTGTGCCAGCTGCTGCACATAGCCCCTCCAGGACTGAACCACTGGGCTGAGCCCTGAGCTAAGTGCAGGATGTCAAGTATAAGGAACAGAGCAAACCAGCAGAGGAGAAACTGAGGGCCCAGGGTCCACCCATTAAGCGGGTGCTCCTTCACTGGCCTCCACACAGCCTGAATGCCTCTAGTTCCTCTTTGAGGCTCAGCCGACCCCTCCCTAGGAAGCTCCAGCCCCTCACTTGGGAAAACCTCCCTGCAATGTATCTGCAGGTGAGAAGGAAAGATTTCCCTGTGGCCCAGCCAGAGCCCAATCCTGGCACAGCTGTGAGAAAGCAAGCTGGGCCTGTGCTGCTGTCAGCATGCTGAGCAGAGGCATGTCCTGCTCTGCACACAGGGTCAGGGGACGGCGGGAGCAGGACATTCTCCCTTCTGTCTTCTGTGGGAGTTGGCATGCACAGAAAAACAGACATGATAGTCTCTGATCAGGGTTGGTGAGGAGGGACTCCCAAGTCTGGGTGGTCTTACCAACTTTCAAAGACCTTGATGTTGAAGGAAGGAGGAAGTAGCTTGGAAGGAGAAGGGAGCTGAATTTGATAGAATTCAGCGACAGTTCAAGTGGTCAGACAGAGGTGCCTGGGGACGCTGAGGAGTGTGTGCAGGAAGGAAAGTTGGGATATGTACAGTGCATGGAGGTTGAGTGGGACCAGGTTCCAATTCCAGCTGCACTCCAAAGATACTGTGTCAACCTGAGCAACTTCCATAACTCTCCAAACCTCAGTTTTCCTACCTGTAAGATGGGGACAATCACCTTACGGGCTGCAAGATTTAATGATAAGGCTGCTAAAGAGTGTCTAGGACATTCTTGCCATTTGGTAGCACCCTGCAGCATGCCCCTATGCTGGGAAGTATTCTAATGGGGGAATATAAGCCTCAACCAGACTAAGGCCAGGTAGGCAAAGGCCAGGGCTCATATGATACAGTACACCCCACACAGCCCCATGGACCTGCTCTCCTCAGGCACGCAGGAAACCCTCAATGATGATCCAGCAGAGGGAACAGAGAGTAGTGGTCGGAGGGCATCTCTGCCCTCACACTCCTTGTTGCAATTTCCGCGTCTGCCACTTGCCAGCTGTACCATTTGGGTAACTTCCACAGCCTCTCTGTGCCTCAGCTTTTTCATATGTAAAGTGAAGTTAATAGATACTTGAAGTATCTTTTGTTATATTACCAAACAATTGCAAAACAGTGGCTTAAGACAAAAATCATTTTCAGTCACTATTTTAAAAATGTTTCTCACACTTTCGCGATTTGGACAAAGTTCAGCAATAACTCGTCTGTGCTTCCTGCGGTCTCAGCCAGGGACGATTGCAGGGCAGCAGGATCTCCTTCCCAGATGGTTTCACTCATGTGGCTGCCATGCAGCGGGGCTATCAGCTGGGAACTCAGTGGTAGCTGTTGGCTGGGGCCTCAGTTTCCCCCCACATAGCTGCTCCTCATTGCTGAGCATAGTGGCCTCAGGGTAGTTACCCTTCCTGCATGGCAGCTGCCTTGCCCCAGAGCATAGTGTAAAGGCAGACAAGTATCGAAAAGTTGAAACCCACAACTCTCAGTATCAGTTCTGGCACATTTTGTTGATTAAATCAGGTCATAGGCCAGCCCAGTTTCAAGGGGACAAAAAGGTGTGCATACCTGGCAGTGTGATTTGTGGAGAAACAACAGAATAACAGCTCAACACAGTCCCATATCCAGTATAAGGCTGTTGAGAGGATTAAACACATGCATGAATCTATAGTACTTGGTGAGTTGTGAGTGAACAGCTCATACTGAGAGGTGGGACAATGGAGTGGCCAAAGTTAGAGATCTATCCAAACTGCAGCGTCCACCACTCACTAGTAATATGGCCCAGCACAAGCTACTTAACCCCCATGTGCCTCAAAGGCCTCATCTATAAAATGTAGGTAATGATAGCACTTGGTTCTAGAATTGGTGGGAGGAGTTTAAAACACTTTTAACAACACTCAGCAACACAAAAGTTAACACTGAAGTGCCTGGCACATAGTACACATGACCAGAGCGCTCACTCTTGTTATAATCCTAATCAGAGCCAATGACCATCTCTGAGTGCATCTCTGGATCAAGTCATCAGCATCAGAGCACTTACCAGGAAGTAAGGTGACTTCTACAGAGGCATACTCTTCCGCCTTGTTCCTGAAGGTCAGTGAGTGCCATTCCTGCCCTCCACCACCCTGGTGCTCACAGCTAGGCAGCCCAGCATGATGGGACTTGCTGCTGGCTCCTGTACCAGCGCCTGGCCTGCTGTTTCCTTACAACCCCAGGACACCGTCAAGCAGCTGAGTGCATCATTCTTAGCAAAAGACCTTGGAGTCCCACTCAAGCCAGTCCCAACCACTCTGTCTTCCTAAGAAGACAGTCTTCATCTTCAAGAACAACAAATTCCCTCTTGGAGATATGTCTCCCTGACTTTCCCTGGACTAACTGCTACATGGGGACAGCCCTCCCTAATCAGAAAGAAGTGTCCTCCTGGGTGGTAAAAGGTGATTTGCACAGTGATAGAAAAATAACATTTTTTTATCGAATCCATAATTAGGTCTTGGAGAAACCAATTAAATGCAGGCAAAATTATGTTTCTTTAAAGTATGAATACTGATCTGAGTAATGATGTACATTTAATGGTTTTAATTTCCAAGGAAAACTATTTTTAAAATGAGTTTGGAAAATGTATTTTTCCCTTCCTTTCTCTGTCTATAAAGTTAACTCCCCAGGCCTAGAGCTGCCTCACCGCAGCCTGCCATCCTAGCTAATTACTGATGACATTTTAAACTTAATACAGGAAAAATTTCTACCTCTGAGACCACCCACCATACCAGGTAAAGAATTAGTGCGGGAAAGAAATGCTCCCCAAAACCTGGTGCCTGAGAACTTGGCACCCCAACTACCTCCTCCAATCTCCAGGCCTAAGCCCTCTCAGTGGGGACCTTCATAGTAACAATTGTTGCTACAAAATACAAAATGTCTTCTGACATCCATTTGTGTCAGGAGCACCATAGCTTACCTCGTTGAGCCCTGTCTGACTTGTTAGTTCAGCCACAAAAGAGAAACATAGAAAGCATTTCTGACCCACATAGGTGGCAATTTTATATGGCTCAGCTTTATTAAATGCCTATATATGGCATGTGCTCAATGGACGTCAGATATTGTTAATTATTTTTATTATTAATTGCATGATTTGGGCAACTCAGCTATAAATGGAGACAGTGTCATCTATTTCTCAGGTTGTTGGGAGACTTAGATAAAAGTATATGAGATAATGCACTGAGCACTCTGGCTCACATACTGGCCAGTTTAAAAAAAAATTAGTTCCCTTCCCTTGCTTATCTGGGGTTTGCCCCATTCATTTGCTGCCAGGAAAACTGGATTAACTCAGCAGAAGTCACGGAGTTATTGCTTCACTTTCTCTTTAAGTTTGCCCATGACTTGGAAAAGCAATTGAGGCTGGTCACACTCATTGTATTAGCTAGTGAGACAGAAGTCAACAGTAAGAGTGCATCTGTAACCCTCTGCCTGGCTTCTCAAACGCAACCTTCCCAATTGACCCATTTTGTCTCCAAAGAACTCCGTGGTATAGGAGCTATACCTGAATTTCCTGGTTAGGCGTGGCTGTAGAGATTTGCAGGCCCATGGGCCTTGGTAAGCACTCCGCAACCCCGCACCAGGGAAAGCTGTGTGTCATGGATACCAAACCCCAGAGGCCCACTGACCACCACCTGTGGCAATGAGGCTTCAGCAGATGGTTTTTCTTCAACATGGACAGATTTGCTCACCAACACTATGCCCACGACATGTGGCCTCAGCCCCGTGGCATTGATAGGCTAGTCACACTTCTAATCTGAAGTTAAGGGTCCTGGCTTTGGATCCTTCATGAATTCTTAGCCAACTCTTCCAAAGATAAAGACTCAGGTGACCTTTCCTGGGTGTGCAGGAGCAAGAACGCACCAGCAGCCCTCCGGAACGTGCCATGTGCTGCTCCAGGGTACCCCTCTTGAGGACGCCCATAGCCAGCTGTACAGTCCCCACTGAGCCCCAGAAACACTCTCCTGGTAGCTCCTGGTCACACACAGAGCAGAAGGTCCACATGCTCAACACAAATGATCTTATCACCAGTGTTGTAGATCACACTCCCAAAACCTAAGATAGCAGCTTTGAAGACAGCTGGTGTAGGCTTCCACTCCGTTAGACAGAGGAAGAACTGACTCCTGTTCTTACCAAATTTTGAGCATCCATTCAAACAAGTCTTTGCTGAGCCCTTTCTAGGCAGGTGCTGGGCTGGGGAGCCACTGCTGAGCTCAGGATGTGGTCCCTGCTCTCACAAGGGCGTGAGATATAATGTAAATTAGCAGTGACAGTGTTATGCTGTGCAAGGAAATGCACAGCACCCATCAGGGGACACTACCTAAAGAAGAGGCAGTGACAGTAAGTTCTAAAAGGGAGGAAGCAGGGAGAGGGGCCAAGAGACTGATACACCTGCCATGGCCAGCCTCTAGTATCAGTAACCCTGATAACCTTAGGACCTGCACTGCCATAGTCCATTTGTCCATGAGACACTCCCTGTGCCACCCCACACTCCCCTAAACACACAAGCACATACTTTCAAAGTCCCACTGAGCAGCTCGCTTGAGCATCCCAAAGTCAATTCTGCAATTCAGAAGAGGTGAGGATACCACAAGAACAGAGAACAAAAGAAATGCTTAAGACAGGGAAACATTTTTATCAGCCTGCTTGAAATATAGTTTCCTCCTCTCCAATATGAGGAAAACATTAGAAAGCCTTTCCAAATATCTCAAACATCTGCTGAGTGGGCCAAATGCCACTCCCATTCACTCCACCCACAATCTCTGTATCCATCAAGCTGCATATTAAGAGATGCTCAATTATAGCATGTATAATTTTGCACCACGTTTCTCAGTCAAAGGCCTGTGCTGGGGCAGTCTTTTCTCCACTGTCCTCTGGGTGTGCATGGTGATGCCAATGAAATGCACATGGATGATAATTAAATTTGGCATAATTACTTTTCCAAATGATCACTGACACTCCATTGTTTCAAAAGGATTAATCCGTAGAGCCTTCCAAATGCAGTCTGTTTCCTGGATCTAAATGAGATTTCAAAGAATTTATAATAAGCACAGTCCCTAATGCACATTTTAATATATCCTTTCTTTGTTACAGTCATTTGCTGTTAAAATCCTGCTGAATTTGAAACCTCCCAGGGTGACAAGTTACCTGTCCGCAGATACCTGATGTGCTGTCACCTTCCAACATAGAGCTTGAGCAAGCCAGCCACTGCTCATCTGCCCTGAGCAGGGACCATGCCTCACTTGGCTTCCCCTTCTCTCACTAAGCCCTAGACTTTACTCCACGTACCAGCGAGAAAGCAGACTGCTTGCTCCCTTCCTGCTGACCAAGAAAGGTAGTGACTGGGCTTTGCCAGGACACAGGGAGGGCAGTGGGGAGAAGAGAACCCCAGTCTTGATGTAAAAATGCACAACCATTAGGTTGGAGCATGTGGGAGGGAGGAGGGAGTGTCTGCGACAAACCAGGTGATTTGCCAGGCGCCTGACATGCATTAGTTCACTGAGCAGAATGATCCCAGAAGACAGCTCCGTCTCCCCACCTTTAACACGAGGCCCCTATGTTAGAACCTAGCAACAACAGCGTTAAAACCTAGTCTAAAGCACACACCAAGCACACATCAAGCAAGGGAAGGGAACTAATTTTTTTTTAAACTGGCCAGTATGTGAGCCAAAGTGCTCAGTGCATTATCTCATATACTTTTATCTAAGTCTCCCAACAACCTGAGAAATAGATGACACTGTCTCCATTTATAGCTGAGTTGCCCAAATCATGCAATTAATAATAAAAATAATTAACAATATCTGACGTCCATTGAGCACATGCCATAAATAGGCATTTAATAAAGCTGAGCCATATAAAATTGCCACCTATGTGGGTCAGAAATGCTTTCTATGTTTCTCTTTTGTGGCTGAACTAACAAGTCAGACAGGGCTCAACGAGGTAATGGGACAGGGCCAGAATTTACAACTATGCTTATGAGGCTAGAAACCTCATGCTCTGTCTGGGAAACCACAGCAGAACACAGAGCACCTGCGGAAAGCAGATGGGTGCACAGCAAACCAGCAAACACCTCCTATGGCCAGAGTAAGAGGTGCCACCCTGCTTCAAAAATCACAGCTCAACATCCTGGAGGACAGGCAGGGTACGCTGGAGTCTCAGTCTCCGTTGTCAGTGACCCCGAGCCCACTGCCCATGCTGCAGCCCTGATCCCCATTCCTCCTTTCCTACCTCCTCATGGGCTCTGTGTTCTGCTCCCTGAAAGGATGCTCTGGCCATCTGCCCAAGGAATCTCACTGAGATAAGAGTGCTCAGCTAGCTTTTCTCTTACAAGGGGGAGATGCAACCACAAACCTTCCTTACGAGGCTGTGACAGGGAGGACGTGGGAAGCCCATTTGCCCCACTCTCACCAAAGGTCTCCTGACATACCAGTGTCAGGTACTCATCTTCCCATCACACCCTGACAAGGCGCCCCTACCCCACCACCTTCCCATGAACTTAATGCAATTTACCTCACAAAGCCTTCCCCCAGTACTAGGCGGGTTTCTCACGACAGTACCAATTGATCTGGGTAAGAAAACTCCTGGTGATAAAACACCACCCGCACATATCACCAGCATGAGTCTCTCTCATAATGCCCATTTTTGCCTTATCCATCAGAAATGGACAGCAGAAATGTCATTCACAAGGAGATTGGTGTATTCCTGCAATCTCAAAGAGCATCCTCTGCATCCATTAGAATCTTCAATATTTAGACAGATTTGAATATGTGTAACATTTATTAACTGTAACATTAGCACTGATATCTCAATTTAATCAGTGTTACAACAGACTAGTAAAGTAAATCTCCCAAACTCATACATAAACAGTATTATCTCTTCATTTCCAAAGGTACCATTTCATGAGCTAAGATGCTTAGGGAATAATTTCATCTCCATGTGGGGAGGCAGATGAGGAAAATCCAGCAAAGTCTCTGTGAGAATGCATTTGAAGATTAAATAACACATAGATTACAGAGGAGGAGGTCACAGAGGAGACCTCTGGAGACTGCTGGATGCTTCCACGTTAGTTCTTAATAAAAGTTAAATGAATGATTTCTGCCTGCAGAAATCCAGTTTGCTCAGGAACAGGGTGATGAGCCTCTGAAATGGGGAGCCTTTCCATG
The DNA here is from genome assembly GCF_040802235.1 of Manis javanica. NCBI lineage: Eukaryota > Metazoa > Chordata > Mammalia > Pholidota > Manidae > Manis > Manis javanica. The sequence goes on from NC_133162.1 coordinate 71,365,062, forward strand.
CAGCAAGACAAGAGGTGATCTGAAATGCCCAATAAATCCTTCCCGGCCAAGGGGCAGCCGTGTTTAATAATCAGAGAGATCCAGTGTCTTTCTACACTACTGGACACTGTTCTGCAAAGCACTTGCTCTAAAAGGCCAGCACAGAGTCCCCCTGATGGGCACCATTCTTACTAGGAGTACATCTGGGAAATCAACCCACCACAGGGCCTGAGAAATAAACGCAGGGCCTTTGCCTGGCTCCCCAGGCACTTTTTGGTAGCATTCACAGGCCCTCAGTGAAACCCTACAGACACAGAGAGAACAAGCCCAGGTGAAAAGGCTTCCAGGCTCCCTTAAGAGCCAGCCTCTTGGTGTGGAGAAACCCAGGCACCACAGCTGCCGCGGGTACACCATAGGCACCACCAGGTCCAGAGCCAACTAGGGCCCAGGACATGATGAGTGGACAGAGGCAGAGGAATGTCCAACCCCTGCTATATGTGTTCAATACCCTTGAAAACACACTTGGACGTTTTTCTCATATCTACTCCTAGTAAGCTAGCAAACCTGTGGCCTCAAGCTAGTCCTCTGTACCCATACGCTGGGTCAGTCCTACTCACAAAAAGAAGCTAAAGTTTGCTCTAATTTAGCTTACACTTATGCTTCATGTTGAATAAAAGCCAGAGTATGGACCCAGGCACAATTCAAGGAAAAGATGAGAGGAAAACTGAAAATAAAGATCAGGATCACTAAACTCAAAATTCTGCTCATCTGAAGGTGAGACCTTTATGGTTTTTAAATGAGAAGGGTCATTGGACTATAAGGCACGAATGCAGCAGGGATTTTACTTGGTCCCAATAAGACAAAGCAAATGGCTAGATGGTCCCTTTGAAGATGCCCAGTATTGTGATACCTGATACTAATTTAGAGCTTATGATGTTCCAGGTGCTGCACAAAGCAATTGAAGTACATCTTATTTATTCTCAAAATAATCCCATACATTCATATTATTATGAGGATCTCAATTTTTAAGCTGATGAAACTGAGGCTCAGAGAAGTGAAGTAACTAGCCCACAGTCACACTGCAAGAAAATGGGACCTTCTGTCTCCCTCCAAATTCCATTTGTTAAATCCCCCAGGGGCATGGGAAGAGAACAGGGCTACCCCATGAGCCCTGTCTGCAGAGAGCAGATAACTAAAGGGGATGACTGAGGGCTCAGGTCCCTTCTTTTCTGGCCTAATAAATTGCTAAAGAGAGATTCTAGCTACGTGCTCCCATGCTCCTTTGATCTTATAAAATTTGCAAAACTAAAATACTTAACTGAACTCAATTAAGACCACCGTTCCACTCCAACTCCCTTAGGCACACTTTCTCTTACTTCTACTGCAGTTGGAGCAGCAGGCAGAAATTTAGGGAAGCTGTTGCAGTGCGTTTAGTTCAAGTTTTGTGGAATATATTTCCATGGTCTAACGTGACTTCTGTGAATAGTTAACTTATTGCCAGCTTTCCCCGGGGGTCCAATCAGGATTTCTTTTAACCACCCTGTGTGCCAATTCACCTAGCCTCATACCACCAATGTGCACAGATGAAGTGTTGTGGCAGTATGTCTGCAGCTCTGGCCCCAAAAGGGCATGGCAGTGGAGGAGAAAAAAGGTTTGCAATAAACCACATCTGCAGCTAGCCATGGCCATGGAAAAATCTTCCAAATCTTGCAATTCACAAAGAAAAACCCAGAGAAAAACTAAAGAAAATTAAATTTAAAAAGATTGTTATCTGAAGAGGGGATCAAACAGGTGTCAAAAAAACGATAGGGAAAAAGGAGCCAAGATGGCGGCGTGAGTAGAGCAGTGGAAATCTCCTCCCAAAAACACATAGAGCTATGAAAATATAACAAAGAAAAATCTTCCTAAAATAGAGACCACAGGACACAGGACAACATCCAGACCACATCCACACCTGCAAGAACCCAGCGCCTTGTGAAGGGGGTAAGATACAAGCCCAAGCCCGGCGGAACCCGAGCGCCACTCCCCCCGGCTCCCGGCAGGTGGAGAGAAACCGGAGCGGTTTTTTTTTTTTTTTTTTGGCGAGCGCTTTTTGGAAGCCTTAGAGGGACGGGCCCCCGTTGCTGGGGAGGCAGGGTGGCGGGACCGGTGAGGAGGTGCCTGGGAACGGCGCCGGAGGACAAAGGATATCCCGCGTTTCTCCCTGCGAGACCTGGGGGCGGGTGCCTGAGACCGGTGCCTGAGGACGGAGGAGGTCGCGCGTTTTTCCCCTTTTTTTTTTTTTTTTTCTCTTTTTGGCGAGCGCTTTTTGGAAGCCTTGAAGGGACGGGGACCCCAGTGCTAGGGAGGCACGGTGGCGGGACTGGTGAGCGGGTGGCTGGGACCGGCGCCTGAGGACAAAGAATATCCCCCGTTTTTCCCTGCGGGACCGGTGGGCGGGTGCCTGAGACCAGCACTTGAGGACAGAGGAAATCGCGCGTTTTTCCCCTTTTTTTTTTCTCTTTTCTGCGAGTGCTTTTTGGAAGCCTAAAAGGGACAGGGACCCCGGTGCTAGGGAGGCAGGGCGGCGGGACTGGTGAGCGGGTGCCTGGGACCGGCACCTCAGGACAAAGAATATCCCGCATTTTTCCCTGTGGGACCGGTGGGTGGGTGCCTGAGACCAGCACCTGAGGACGGAAGAAATCGCGCGTTTTTCCCCTTTTTTTTCTCTCTTTTTGCCGAGTGCTTTTTGGAAGCCTTGAAGGGACAGGGACCCTGGTGCTAGGGAGGCAGGGCGGCGGGACTGGTGAGCGGGTGCGTGGGACCAGTGCCTGAGGACAAAGAATATTGAGCGTTCCTTCCCTGCGGGACCGGTGGGTGGGTGCTTTTTGGAAGCCTTGAAAGGACAGGGACCCTGGTGCTAGGGAGACAGGGCAGCAGGACCAGTGAGCGGGTGCCTGGGACCGGCACCTGAGGACAAAAAAAAAAAAAAAAAAAAAAAAAATCGCTTGTTTTTTCCTTTTTTTTCCTTTTTTTTTTCTCTTTGTTTCTGTTCCCTCTCTCATTGTTGCTGCTGTTGTTTTGGTTTGGAGAGTGCTTTTTGGAAATCTTAAAGGGGCAGGACAGGTCACTTAGACCAGAAGCAGGGAATCTGGGGATCTCTGGGCACTCTAACCCCCTGGGCAGCAGGGAGCACAGAGGCCCCTTACGGAGATAAATAGTCTCCTGGCTGCTCCCCCTCCAACGGGGCTCCACCATTTTGGAGGAACAGCCCCAGCCAGACCAAGCCCACAGCAACAGCGGAGATAAACCCCAAAGCAACTGGGCAGGAAGCAGAAGCCCTGTATGCGCACAGCTGCCCAGCACAAGCCACTAGAGGTCGCTATTCTCCCAGGGAAAGGCTACAAACCAACAAGAAGGGAAGCTCTTCCAGCGGTCACTTGTACCAGCTCTGCAAACTATCTCTATCACCATGAAAAGGCAAAACTACAGGCAGACAAAGATCACAGAGACAACACCTGAGAAGGAGACAGACCTAACTAGTCTTCCTGAAAAAGAATTCAAAATAAAAATCATGAACATGCTGACAGAGATGCAGAAAAAAATGCAAGAGCAATGGGATGAGATGCAGAGAAAAATGCAAGAGCAGTGGGATGAAGTCCGGAAGGAGATCACAGATGTCAGGAAAGAGATCACAGAAGTGAAACAATCCCTGGAAGGATTTATAAGCAGAATGGATAAGATGCAAGAGGCCATTGAAGGAATAGAAGCCAGAGAACAGGAACGTATAGAAGCTGACATAGAGAGAGATAAAAGGATCTCCAGGAATGAAACAACACTAAGAGAAATATGTGACCAATACAAAAGGAAAAACATTCGTATTATAGGGATACCAGAAGAGGAAGAAAGAGGAAAAGGGATAGAAAGTGTCTTTGAAGAAATAATTGCTGAAAACTTCCCCAAACTGGGGGAGGAAATAATCGAACAGACCATGGAATTATACAGAACCCCCAACAGAAAGGATCCAAGGAGGACAACACCAAGACACATAATAATTAAAATGGCAAGGATCAAGGACAAAGAAAGAGTTTTAAAGGCAGCTAGAGAGAAAAAGGTCACCTATAAAGGAAAACCCATCAGGCTAACATCAGACTTCTCAACAGAAACCCTACAGGCCAGAAGAGAATGGCATGATATACTTAATGCAATGAAACAGAAGGGCCTTGAACCAAGGATACTGTATCCAGCACGACTATCATTTAAATATGATGGTGGGATCAAACAATTCCCAGACAAGCAAAAGCTGAGGGAATTTGCTTCCCACAAACCACCTCTACAGGGCATCCTACAGGGACTGCTCTAGATGGGAGCACCCCTAAAAAGAGCACAGAACAAAACACACAACATATGAAGAATGGAGGAGGAGGAATAAGAAGGGAGAGAAGAAAAGACTCTCCAGACAGTGTATATAACAGCTCAATAAGCGAGCTAAGTTAGGCAGTAAGATACTAAAGAAGCTAACCTTGAACCTTTGGTAACCATGAATCTAAAGCCTGCAATGGCAATAAGTACATATCTTTCAATAGTCACCCTAAATGTAAATGGACTTAATGCACCAATCAAAAGACATAGAGTAATAGAATGGATAAAAAAGCAAGACCCATCTATATGCTGCTTACAAGAAACTCACCTTAAACCCAAAGATAAGCATAGACTAAAAGTCAAGGGATGGAAAAACATATTTCAGGCAAACAACAGTGAGAAGAAAGCAGGGGTTGCAGTACTAATATCAGACAAAATAGACTTCAAAACAAAGAAAGTAACAAGAGATAAAGAAGGCCACTACATAATGATAAAGGGCTTAGTCCAACAAGAGGATATAACCATTCTAAATATATATGCACCCAATACAGGAGCACCAGCATATGTGAAGAAAATACTAACAGAACTAAAGAGGGAAATAGACTGCAATGCATTCATTGTAGGAGACTTCAACACACCACTCACCCCAAAGGATAGATCCACCGGGCAGAAAATAAGTAAAGACACACAGGCACTGAACAACACACTAGAACAGATGGACCTAATAGACATCTATAGAACTTTACATCCAAAAGCAACAGGATATACATTCTTCTCAAGTGCACATGGAACATTCTCCAGAATAGACCACATACTAGCTCACAAAAAGAGCCTCAGTAAATTCCACAATATTGAAATTCTACCAACCAATTTTTCAGACCACAAAGGTATGAAAGTAGAAATAAATTCTACAAAGAAAACAAAAAGGCTCACAAACACATGGAGGCTTAACAACATGCTACTAAATAATCAATGGATCAATGAACAAATCAAAATAGAGATCAAGGAATATATAGAAACAAATGACAACAACAACACTAAGCCCCAACTTCTGTGGGATGCAGCGAAAGCAGTCTTAAGAGGAAAGTATATAGCAATCCAGGCACACTTGAAGAAGGAAGAACAATCCCAAATGAATAGTCTAACATCACAACTATTAAAACTGGAAAAAGAAGAACAAATGAGGCCTAAAGTCAGCAGAAGGAGGGACATAATAAAGATCAGAGAAGAAATAAACAAAATTGAGAAGAATAAAACAATAGCAAAAATCAACGAAACCAAGAGCTGGTTCTTTGAGAAAATAAACAAAATAGATAAGCCTCTAGCCCAACTTATTAAGAGAAAAAGAGAGTCAACACAAATCAACATAATCAGAAATGAGAATGGAAAAATCACGACAGACTCCACAGAAATACAAAGAATTATTAAAGACTACTATGAAAACCTATATGCCAACAAGCTGGAAAACCTAGAAGAAATGGACAACTTCCTAGAAAAATACAACCTCCCAAGACTGACCAAGGAAGAAACACAAAAGTTAAACAAACCAATTACAAGCAAAGAAATTGAAACAGTAATCAAAAAACTACCCAAGAACAAAACCCCGGGGCCGGACGGATTTACCTCGGAATTTTATCAGACACACAGAGAAGACATAATACCCATTCTCCTTAAAGTGTTCCACAAAATAGAAGAAGAGGGAATACTCCCAAACTCATTCTATGAAGCCAACATCACCCTAATACCAAAACCAGGCAAAGACCCCACCAAAAAAGAAAATTACAGACCAATATCCCTGATGAACGTAGATGCAAAAATACTCAATAAAATATTAGCAAACAGAATTCAACAGTATATCAAAAGGATCATACACCATGACCAAGTGGGGTTCATCCCAGGGATGCAAGGATGGTACAACATTCGAAAATCCATCAACATCATCCACCACATCAACAAAAAGAAAGACAAAAACCACATGATCATCTCCATAGATGCTGAAAAAGCATTTGACAAAATTCAACATCCATTCATGATAAAAACTCTCAGCAAAATGGGAATAGAGGGCAAGTACCTCAACATAATAAAGGCCATATATGATAAACCCACAGCCAGCATTATACTGAACAGCGAGAAGCTGAAAGCATTTCCACTGAGATCGGGAACCAGACAGGGATGCCCACTCTCCCCACTGTTATTTAACATAGTACTGGAGGTCCTAGCCACGGCAATCAGACAAAACAAAGAAATACAAGGAATCCAGATTGGTAAAGAAGAAGTTAAACTGTCACTATTTGCAGATGATATGATACTGTACATAAAAAACCCTAAAGACTCCACTCCAAAACTACTGGAACTGATATCGGAATACAGCAAAGTTGCAGGATACAAAATCAACACACAGAAATCTGTAGCTTTCCTATACACTAACAACGAATCAATAGAAAGAGAAATCAGGAAAACAATTCCATTCACCATTGCATCAAAAAGAATAAAATACCTAGGAATAAACCTAACCAAGGAAGTGAAAGACTTATACTCTGAAAACTACAAGTCACTCTTAAGAGAAATTAAAGGGGACACTAATAAATGGAAACTCATCCCATGCTCATGGCTAGGAAGAATTAATATCGTCAAAATGGCCATCCTGCCGAAAGCAATATACAAATTTGATGCAATCCCTCTCAAATTACCAGCAACATTCTTCAATGAATTGGAACAAATAATTCAAAAATTCATATGGAAACACCAAAGACCCCGAATAGCCAAAGCAATCCTGAAAAAGAAGAATAAAGTAGGGGGGATCTCACTCCCCAACTTCAAGCTCTACTACAAAGCCATAGTAATCAAGACAATTTGGTACTGGCACAAGAACAGAGCCACAGACCAGTGGAACAGATTAGAGACCCCAGAAATTAACCCAAACATATATGGTCAATTAATATTTGATAAAGGAGCCATGGACATACAATGGCAAAATGACAGTCTCTTCAACAGATGGTGCTGGCAAAACTGGACAGCTACATGTAGGAGAATGAAACTGGACCATTGTCTAACCCCATATACAAAGGTAAACTCAAAATGGATCAAAGACCTGAATGTAAGTCACGAAACCATTAAACTCTTGGAAAAAAACATAGGCAAAAACCTCTTAGATATAAACACGAGTGATCTCTTCTTGAACATATCTCCCCGGGCAAGGAAAACAACAGCAAAAATGAGCAAGTGGGACTACATTAAGCTGAAAAGCTTCTGTACAGCGAAAGACACCATCAATAGAACAAAAAGGAACCCTACAGTATGGGAGAATATATTTGAAAATGACAGATCTGATAAAGGCTTGACGTCCAGAATATATAAAGAGCTCACACGCCTCAACAAACAAAAAACAAATAACCCAATTAAAAAATGGGCAGAGGAACTGAACAGACAGTTCTCCAAAAAAGAAATACAGATGGCCAAGAGACACATGAAAAGATGCTCCACATCGCTAATTATCAGAGAAATGCAAATTAAAACTACAATGAGGTATCACCTCACACCAGTAAGGATAGCTGCCATCCAAAAGACAAACAACAACAAATGTTGGCGAGGCTGTGGAGAAAGGGGAACCCTCCTACACTGCTGGTGGGAATGTAAATTAGTTCAACCATTGTGGAAAGCAGTATGGAGGTGCATCAAAATGCTCAAAACAGACCTACCATTTGACCCAGGAATTCCACTCCTAGGAATTTACCCTAAGAACGCAGCAATCAAGTTTGAGAAAGACAGATGCACTCCTATGTTTATCGCAGCACTATTTACAATAGCCAAGAATTGGAAGCAACCTAAATGTCCATCTGTAGATGAATGGATAAAGAAGATGTGGTACATATACACAATGGAATACTACTCAGCCATAAGAAGTGGAAAAATCCAACCATTTGCAGCAACATGGATGGAGCTGGAGAGTATTATGCTCAGTGAAATAAGCCAAGCGGAGAAAGAGAAATACCAAATGATTTCACTCATCTGAGGAGTATAGGAACAAAGGAAAAACTGAAGGAACAAAACAGCAGCAGAATTACAGAACCCAAAAATGGACTAACAGGTACCAAAGGGAAAGGAACTGGGGAGGATGGGTGGGCAGGGAGGGATAAGGGGGGGGAAGAAGAAGGGGCGTATTAAGATTAGCATGCATGGGGGGGAGGGAGAAAGGGGAGGGTGGGCTGCACAACACAGAGAGGACAAGTAGTGACTCTACCACATTTTGCTAAGCTGATGGACAGTAACCGTAATGTGGTTGTTAGGGGGGACCTGATATAGGGGAGAGCATAGTAAACATAGTATTCTTCAGGTAAGTGTAGATTAAAAATTTAAAAAAAAAAAGAAAGAAAGAAAGAAAAGGGGGATTACTCCTTAACAGGATAAAACTATTGGTAAATCAAAGATCAACGCATGCTTTAAATATCCTTAATGTTGATCACTTAAAGGGTGTCAGATGATCAGCTATGGAGGTACTCTTTTCTGATAATATTCCTTTCTCTTAATTAAAAAAAAATAAAAAAGCAGTTACTGTGTGCTGACCTCCAATGAGTTCTGCACAGTGGTATAGAGGGCATGTCAAAGTGTGGGCAAAGGGTCTGTTTGTTTCTACGCAGAAGATCAAGGCCTAGCTTGGATACCCAGAAAATGAACTAAGATACGATATGAGGAGGAGCTTCCGGCATCAGCACTCTCTGGAGGACTCGTGCCGGGGGATGATCATCAAAAAGCCTCCACAGGGATCCGGACGATGCTGCGGTTGTGGCTGCATCCAGCCCACCGTCTCCTGGACTTGCCATAAGAAGGAGGAGGGAGATGTCTAGGCTGGCATGTGCATACAGTGAGACAACGAATTTGACTGGATCTGTACTGTTGGAACTCAACCAGGAGTTGGGAGGGGTGCAAGTTGTAGCACCCCAAAATCTCATGACTATAGACTTTCTATGGTTAAAAGAACATATGGGATGTGAACAGATCCCAGAAATGGGCTGCTTTAATTTGTCTGATGGTTCAAGTACAGTTGGACAATATCCATCATATCATAGATAAATTTTCACAAATGCCTAGGGTGCCTAAATGGTTTTCTTGGCTTCACTGGAGATGGCTGGTAATTATAGATTTGCTTTGTTTATGTCACCGTATTCCTATTATGTTAATATGTGTGTGCAAATTAGTTAGTAGTTTAAAACCTATACATACTTAAGGTACTATACAAGAAGATATGTCAAAGAAATAATCAATCCTCCCAAGTTTCCTTCATATGCTACATCTATAGCTTTTCTTCTTCCTTCCTAATTACAAACCTTAAATAGAATTCGTGCCTCATATCGAATTTACTGAGTATCATAATTCCTCCAGGTGGTAAAGATACCTCGAGACAAGTGCTGGGCATAGAAGCCACAGGGCATAAATCTGCAAAGAAGTAAAAAGCTAACCTTTTCAAACAATATGGCTTCTCTCTCACTTATCAACTTTACATTTCCCTGTATGGCCCCGGAAGATGACTGGTTAGCCAGAGACGGGTAAGATTCCTCAAGGGAGGAACAACCTAAGACAGGCACAGTCGCAGGGGGGCCATCAGGTGAGAATTTGGGGATCAACAGAGGTGAGGCTCAGAACCTCACCCCCCCTGCTTTGAGAGAAATCTTCTGCATCCGTGGATGTCTTGCTGCCCTTGTCTAGCCTGGATTAATACTTAGTCCATAGGCACACACCTGATCATCTGATCATCTATATTTGCCTTCTTACAGCACTAAACTATGTTTTCTACCTTTATCTTGCATCTACCTACCACTTCAGCATTTTATTAAAAATAAAAATAATAATAATAATAGGAGAAATGTGGGATCAACATATAAATCAAGTACAAAAATCAAATGAATATTCATATTTGACCTGATGGTTTATAGGTCATATTGCATGATCAAAACCGAAAGTTTCTGTGATGAATGCCCTTGTACTGTTCACCATGTAAGAATTTATTCACTATGTAAGAATTCGTTCACCATGTAAGAACTTGTTCGTTATGCTTCAGAAGATTGGAGACTGACGAGAATTAGGCTTGAGATGGATTAATGATTGTACATTGAGCATTGACCCCCCTATACTGAATTTTATTGTTGTTAACAACCATTTGATCAATAAATATGAGAGATGCCCTCTCAAAAAAAAAAAAAAAAAAAAAAAAAACGATAGGGGCAAAGTATTACAAAACCATGTGCCAGGCAGTGTGTGTGTGTGTATGTGTTTTGATAGCGGGAGCTGGGGGGGTGATCTTGTTGTATTTGTCAGCTTTTCCATGTTTTTTAAATGGTTTTTGTGATGATTTATATTTTTAGTAAATAAATAATCACCTTTCATGCCTGGTTTTATATTCACTATCTCTTGCTCTTTTCCTTAAACATAAAATGCTCTGAAATTGCATATATTTCATGTGACACAAAATCTGAACCCACACAGCCCGCAAAGCTAACCAGAAATGAAGGACCACCTCCTCCAGGGTAAGGATACTTCTATGCATCTCCTGTTTCCTGTGATCAAACCCACAGATGTAACTGTCAACCCCAGTGAAGTCTAGTATGTCTTTATAATAAGCACTTGGACCTTTGGGAGAATGATGCCCCAGGACTCAGGATCAGAAGAAGCTCAGTTTCTCATGTACAGCACTTCATTTTCCTGTAAACGTTGAAACTACTATTTCCCTTTACGTTTTGCCTCCTAGGACATGTGGAGCCAAATTTGTGTGTAATGTACAACTTTACTAACTCATAGATCTCACACTCCTAGCTCATCCTCTCCCACGCCATCATCCCCCACCCCAGATTTACTAATTTCTTGTTCCTCGTTAAGTAGGTTTCAATTCTACTAGTTTTTTTCCCCCTCTTTTTCTTTTTCTTTTTCTTTTTCTCTCTCTCTCTCTCTCTCTCTCTCTCTCTCTCTCTCTCTCTCTCTCTCTCTCTCTCTCTCGGTTTCTTTAGCTGCTTTACATCCTTTATTGAATTGGATTCAGTAAAAATGCAAATAAGTTAAAAAACATATCTATACACGATGGGCATGCTTTTTTTTACAACAGGAAATAAACTTTATATTGAAATGCATAAATAGATAAACAGGACACAGAAGTCCTGAGTCATTTACACTTTGCTACAGTTTACAGCTTGTTAATCATTCTATCAGCACGAGTTGTTGGGTGGGGAAGATGGAAAAGGGGCAAGGGGGGGATTAGGGGGAGGGAGTGGGCATTTCAGGAATCTTTTCATATGCTTGGCAGCTGACATTTGCCTCCACCTTTATGCTCTCACTTCCCAAACATAGCCCCTGTTCCACCTGCTGGCATTTCTTTTGGCTGGCAGCACACACCCTGTCCTGAGGCAGATCATTTGGTAGAATTATCATGCCATGAGATATCTGTGGAAAGCTCTTGGCTTGCAAGTGGCCCGTTGCTGGCGCTGAGCTCTAGCTACCATAAAGACACCTCAAACACAATGGACCTTTCTGGAGAAAAGAGCCCTGTGGCTGAGGGAGGCACCACAAAGGCTTGGTGAGCACGTGACAGAGTTAAGACATGCAAAGTAATTCCCAACAGAACAGGAAATGCAAACACCAGAAGCCCTGACAAGGAGATGTACCACCTTCCTAGGAAATTCCAGGCTAAAATCCATTAAGGAAGGATGAAATTTGTGAACATTTGCCCTTAACCAAACCCTAAGAAAGTAAAGAAAGTGTGAATTGTTCAATAAACAGTATCAGGACAACTGGGTGACCATCTGGAAAAATAGTAAGTGGGATTCATTCTTCACACAGGGCACCTGACACACCACGATGAATTCTGAAAGGACCAAAGCTTTCAGTGCATCAGATTGAAACTATAAAAACCCTAGAAGAAAATATGGAAAACTATTTAAAATCTAAAGTCCATAAAAAAGAAAGGAATGGTAATTGGATGACATCTGACATAAAAGCTTTCCATGTAGTTGAAAAAAAATGACAATAATAATAATAATAAATCAAGCAAAAAAACTAACCACAGTCTGGAAAAATACTGGCAATGAACAACATGAAGGGTAATCTCCCTGATGAATAAAAACACCTACAAATCATCAAGAAAGCGACACATCAACAACCCAAATTTTAGCATGGAAAATTATATGAATAGCAGTTAACAGTAAGGGAAAAAACAATGGGTCTAAAACATTGGAAAGATATACAGCCTCATACAGCATAATAAAAATATAAATTCCAATTATGCTAAGTTACCATTTTCACCTGTCTTGTCAAATATCTCAAAGTTTGGTTAGGCACTATGTTAACAAAGCTCTGGGGAAATTGGTGCCTCTATACCTTGCAGGTGGGTGTAGAAATTGACTTGACCTCTGTGGAGGACAACTTGGCAAAATTTATCAAAATTACACATACACAAAGCCTTTTAACCAGCAGTTCTATTTCTAGGTATTCATCTTAAAGTTATTCCCACACACTTGTGCATTAATATATGTTCAATGTTATTCATTCAATGTTTTCAATGACAAAAGATTAGAAACAGCCTAAATGTCCCTCACTAGGGCACTGGTAAAATAAATCATGTCCCATTCACTCACAGGAAAGTATTACAGCTGTAAATGAATAAAAATCCTGTAGTAATGCACCTGTTAAAAAACAATCAAGTTCTTGCTGAACTAATATGAAAATAACTACAAGAATGTAAGCAAATAGGAGAAGGGTTAAGGCCTCTATATTCCTATTTGCCTATTTGCTTGTATATGGTTTAAGAAATGATATGCAAGAAACTTTAACAACATTAGGTCTTCATTCAGGAAGGAAGGAGGTGAGAAACATATAGGAGCTACCCTATTTGTCTTAGGGGGAGGGGAAGAGAATTTTCACTATATGTTTTTCTTCATATTTAAAATTGTTTCAGTGAAAGACCTATACCCTGAAAACTACATGACACTCTAAAGAGAAATTAAAGAGAATACTAACAAATGGAAACTCATCCCATGCTCTTGGCTAGGAAGAATTAATATTGTCAAAATGGCCATCCTGCCTAAATCAATCTACAGATTCAATGCAATCCCTATCAAAATACCAACAGCATTCTTCAACGAACTGGAACAAACAGTGTTGAAATTCATATGAAACCACAAAATACCCTGAATAGCAAAAGCAATCCTGAGAAGGAAGAATAAAACAGGGGGGATCTTGCTTCCCAACTTCAAGCTTTACTACAAAGCCACCGTAATCAAGACAATTTGGTACTGGAACAAGAACAGAGCCACAGACCAGTGGAACAGAATAGAGACTCCAAACATTAACCCAAATATATATGGCCAATTAATATATAATAAAGGAGCCATGGACATACAATGGAGAAATGACAGTCTCTTCAACAGATGGTGTTGGCAAAACTGGACAGCTACATGTAAGAGAATGAAACTGGATCACTGTCTAACCCCATACACAAAAGTAAATTCGAAATGGATCAAAGACCTGAATGTAAGTCATGAAACCATAAAACTCTTAGAAAAAAACATAGGCAAAAATCTCTTAGACATAAACATGAGCAACTTCTTCATGAACATATCTCCCTGGGCAAAGGAAACAAAAGCAAAAATGAACAAGAGGGACTATATTAAGCTGAAAAGCTTCTGTACAACAAAGGACACCACCAATAGAACAAAAAAGCATCCTATAGTATGGGAGAATATATTCATAAATGACATATCCGATAAAGGGTTGACATCCAAAATATATAAAGAGATCATGCACCTCAACAAACAAAAAGCTAACAATCCACTTAAAAAATGGTCAGAGCAGCTGAACAGACCATTCTTCAAAGAAGAAATTCAGATGGCCAACAGACACATGAAAAGATGCTCCATACTGCTATAGTGCCATCAAAGAAATGCAAATTAAAACCACAATGAGATGTCATCTCACACCAGGAAGGATCACTACCATCCAAAAGACAAACAACAACAAATGCTGGTGAGGTTGTGGAGAAAGGGGAACCCTCCTACACTGCTGGTGGGAATGTAAATGAGTTCAACCATTGTGGAAAGCAGTATAGAGGTTCCTCAAAATGCTCAAAATAGAAATACCATTTGACCCAGGAATTCCACTCCTAGGAATTTACCCTAAGAATGCAGCAGCCCAGTTTGAAAAAGACAGATGCATCCCTATGTTTATCGCAGCACTGTCTACAATAGCCAAGAAATGGAAGCAACCTAAGTGTCCATCAGTAGATGAATGGATAAAGAAGATGTGGTACATATACACAATGGAATATTATTCTTCCGTAAGAAGAAAACAAATCCTACCATTTGCAACAACATGGATGAAGCTAGAAGGTATTATGCTCAGTGAAATAAGCCAGGCAGAATAAGACAAGTATCAAATGATTTCACTCATCTGTGGAGTATAAGAACAAAGAAAAAACTGAAGGAGCAAAACAGCAGCAGAATCACAGAACCCAAGAATGGACTAACAGTTTCCAAAGGGACTGGGAAGGATGGTTGGGAAGGGATGGACAAGGGAGGGGGGTAAGAAAGGGGGTATTATGAGTAGCATGTATAACATGGGGGGGCACAGGGAGGGCTGTACAACACAGAGAAGACAAGTAATGATTCCACAGCATCTTACTACACTGATGGACAGTGACTGTAATGGGGTATGTGGGGGGGGACTTGATGATGGGGGGAGTCTAGTAAACATAATGTTCCTCATGTAATTGTATATTAATGATACCAAAATAAAAAAGATTGTTTCTTGAATTGTGTGACTATATTACATAATCAATTTACTATTTTTAAAAAAGACTCTACCTGATGAACGTTTTAAGTAATACTTGCCTGAGTTCTATAACATTAGAAAAATAGTCAAACGCTTTCTGTTGGTGATGGTATTAGCAGGGTGGCCAGTTAGAAACTGTGGATTCAGAGACAGGTGTACATCTTGACCTTGGTACTAACCCCCTCCACTTTCCTGGACAAATCACTCAACACCTCTGGGCCTTGCTCGTTGGAGATGATAGTGGTAAGGCTTTTGTTACTCTGAGGGAAGACTATAAAGATTGAGCAAGCAGGCCCTTGATGCTACAGGCCCAAGAATGAGCACTTAACATATGTGTACAAAATAAAAGTTAAACCTTAAAGCAATCCTGTTTTCTAAAAAGGAAAATTGAAGCTTACATCAATTTCATGATTTCTTCCACAAAGGACATGGAATAGCCAACTGATAGAAGATAAAATATAAAAGGTAAGTAAATAAATAAGAAATGTTCCCCCTATCCCTCTACTTATGAGAAAAACTGAAAAACACATTTGCAAACAGTGCCAGGTTCCTGGCTGGGGAAGAGCTGAAGGGCACCCATGTAGAGCCAGTGTGGCCTGTGCCAGGACTTAGAGAGGGAAGAGGCAGGGGTACAGCCGGCCCGCCACATAGAAGGTTTCTACCAAGCACAGTGGCCACAGCCACTGTTCAGGCTGTGGCACTTGGATCCTCCTAGGCAAACAGACAAGTGTTACAGGTTGTCAGAGTGTCAGGCAGACTGGGGAGGCTGGTCACCATAGCTCAGGGCACCACACCAGTCAGTGGTGATACACAGACATTCACCAACCATTAGCCACACTGACTGGCAGAGGTTAACACCTGAGGCCATATGGAACACACCGAGGAAGGAATGAATCCACACCCCAAGTGTATTTCTGTAATCCTGGAGCTCACTCATTTAACCAGGTCTTGGGTATCTAAGTACCAGGTTCCATGTTGCCCACAGAACCGACAAAAAGAGGCCACGCCCACTGTGGCATGTGGCAAACAGAAGGTGAAAGCAGGAAGCAATGGGATAAGGGCCACCATGAAGGAGGAGCCCGGTTCTGGGGGGCATGGTGAGCACCAGCTATGGAAGAAGGGGTGTGAGGGTAGGATAAGCCCAGATCCAATGCACCTCTCCATTTACCAGGCAGGAGGGAAGCCCAAGGAGCTCATGGACAGGGGCACTGAGGCATGGAGTGACCAGGTATGAGCAGGTGGGCCCCTGAAGGACAGCCCAGGCAGCAAGGGGAGCCGAGATGAGGTGGCAGCTGATGACATCTGACAGTGTTATCCAGGGCCAGGCTGTCAGGAACTGTGTAGTTATTCACCAAAAACAAATGTATTATGCTTCTCCTCTCTGCGAGTCACTGTGATGAGCAAAAAATAAGATGTGGTTCCTGACCTGAGGCAGCTCACTTTATGATAGACGGGAAAGACACATAAGAAATAATTTCAGGGCTGCTGATAAGCATGCCATACATGCTGTGCTGACGTTTCGGATTTTAACTTACAGTCCATGGGAAACCAAGAATTCCCAACAGGAAAAAAAAAAAACCTCAGCAAGAACTTCAGAAAGACTCCTGAGCTGGAGATGAAGAAAATGAAAGTTTCTCAAAGCTGAGGGATGACAGATACTAACTGAGAAGACTGTGGAGCAATACAATATCCCCAGGAAATAATATTTAGAGGGATGTGAAGGAGAAGAAAGCACCTAAGAAGCCTGAGAGGGAGAAGACTATTTAAACAGAAATGTTTTTAACTGATCATTTTTCAAGATATTTTTGGTGAGGTAAAGTACCTTTCTCTCTGCTGTTCATGCAACCAAGTTGCTGTTAGAGAAAAGTTGGGCAGAAAAGCTCCAGCACCTTTCATGTGAGGGAACTGTGTAGCTTTGAAGCCTCCAGCCTAGGAATGCTTTGGCTTGCTTGCTGGTTGTTTCTCCTGCTCCAAAGGCCTCCAGGCAAGCACATAAAACACATCAAATGGAAACAAGGCTCTAGTTTTGTTTGCCTGCCTTCCTCTTTCAGAAAAATCCAAAGCCTGCCTTGGGAAAATGAAATGTCTCTCACCTGGTGGGCGACTTCTCAGTTCTCACAGCCACTTGGCTGAGTCAGGTGCTCACCAAGCCCCGTGCTCCCGGCACACGCTACTCCCAGATGCTTCAGGACAGAAACAAACAGGACGAAAAACTCCTCTGTAAATCCAAAAGGACAGGCTCAGCTGTTCCTCTCCCTGCCCAGCCCCTGCTTCTCCATTTTAATTAAAACATGTTGAATATCAGAGAGACTGGCCAGCATTTGACAGCGTTATCTACTGTACAAGCAGAAATGTGACAAGGTTAATTACATCGTTTAAAGAGGTTCTAACTGCCCCTTCCAGGCACGTTCTCCTATAAGTCTGCCCCTCAGCAAGCAGCCAGTAATACCAGCTAATCTCACACAACAGACACTGGCAAAGCTGCCTCCAAGGTGAGGATGGAAACTAAAAGGAAAACTACATGCAGAAATGGTGGCTGGTGTGAATAATGCCACGGTGTAGAGGGAGGTGGTCCTTTGCATGGGGACCTGGCAGACTTTGCACACTAGAGTCTGTGGGGTGATGGGAAGATGCCTGCCAGTGAATGGGCAGAGAGTGCAGACCAGGGCAGTGTGCAGCCCTGAGCAGAGTCCCACTTTACCTGCTTTGCCCAGGCACTAGCTCAGACCATGTGCTCTGTTACAACCTAGGTGGTACCAGGTCAAGACTGGATGAGACCGAAGGAGCAAAGCCGCTCCATTTCACAATGCTGCACAGTTAGGAGGGTGTCATGGACGCTTCACCTACCCCCAGGCCCAGGGTCTCTGAGCAAATCTGCTACATGGGAGAAAAGGGGGGGCTGTTAGACTCCTGTCCGCTCAGTACTTTGGCCCCATGAGTGCTGCAGCCCAGAAGGACTCTAAACTGAGACCACCAGCAGCTGGGGTTCTAGAATATGTGAACCTTCAACTGCCAACAGATCTTCACAGATCTGTATACTCGGAGGAGGTGGTCGAGGAGCACTGGAGGGAGGAGATTTGGTGAGAACAAGTGTTACAGGGAGAATGAGAGCCTGGTTCTCATCCTACATCCCAAGGGCCCATTGCTCCCAACGACTCTAGTCATGTGACCTTGAACACATTACTTAACCTCAATCAGTCTCAGTTCCTCCTTTGCTAAAATGTGGATGATAATCCCTCCTATGGAGTAGCTGCGAGGACTGAGAGGTGATATGTACATGGTGCCTCACATACAGCAGAACTGATGGGAGATTAGATCAATCAGTGACACTCACGAGCCAACTTCCTAATACCCACTCTGGAGATAGACCATCTGAGTCAATCTCTCCCTCTACCCCTTAAAACCTTTGTAATCCTGGGTGAGCTACACCTCCCCTGGGCCCCCTTTGTATAGAGACCAGAATTGGGTTCTAAGTTGCAAGAATATTATAAGGATTAGTTATTAGATATAAAATACTTTAGAGAATTTCTGGCACATAGTAAGTGCTTAATAAAGACTTTTTGCTGTTATGATTTCCAGAATGCATGGTCTTGTCAAGAGAGACCAGGATGCCCTGTTTTGTCCAACAAGTGGTTCCACGGTGGGCATGTAAACCCAGGCAGCAAAGGAAGTGAGTAATTCTCTCTGTCACAGGAAGCGTGTCCTGAAGAGTGTTGGGAGCCTCTTTCTAGCTCCCTAAGCAGAAGGAGAAACAAAAAGGTAGGAGCTCGCAGATTAAGAGCTAGCATTTCAATTTCTCCTCTCAGATTCAGCACAAAGGCAGCAGAACCCATTTTTTAAAAATCAATATCGAATCAAGGCTAAGTTTTCCTCTACTAAAAAGAAACAAAAGGTAATTCCCCTGGACTTCTGAGTCATAACATCATTTGGTAAAGAATACCTCCCTTCAAATATTGAGACATTTCTATATGCCCCCACTACACCACATAAGCACTTCCAGCACCACCAGAAATTAATTCTCTGTCCTCTGAAATCCATACTGTTATTTTGTTTATACTATGTCTCTCAAATGAATACTCTTTGCTTTGGTAAAATGTAGCATTATTGATGACATAAGGCATAATA
This sequence comes from Manis javanica, assembly GCF_040802235.1. NCBI lineage: Eukaryota > Metazoa > Chordata > Mammalia > Pholidota > Manidae > Manis > Manis javanica. Next base: position 71,384,316 of record NC_133162.1, read on the forward strand.
TAGTGCTTGTTGGCCAGTGGAAACATGTAGCTCAGATGAGAAAATGCCTGTGTGGTGTAGTTAACAGGCAGGTTACTGAGATATACTTTCCAACCAGAGGGCTCGGCTCAGAAAATGCTAACTCATTCCTTTAGGCCTCTTGAGTAAAACCTGTGTTTAATGAACATTTACTATATGCCACAAAAGATCATATTTAATAAATCTGTAAAGTAAATATCATTGTTTCCATTTTCCAGCAAAGAAACATATTTGCTGTGCATTAAAAAAAAAAACCTAGTTCAAACTAGTTTTTACACAGTAAGTAATTGGCTGGGCCTGGTTCTGGGCCTCAGAATGCCTGATTTCAGAAGCCACAATCTTAATCATTAAGCCCTGACGAGGTATTACAGACTTTGCTGGTTGTTCAGGAAGGTAGGAATTCTCAGTAGGTTAGCAATGGTTTGACCTATTTTTGTTAGTCTTTTGTCTTGAAATTAATTTTCTTCAAGGCATAAATTAAAAGTTTAATTATAGTAAATCCAAATTAATATTCTTTTAAGAATTTCATGACATACCTAGGTTGAAAAGCCAGCCAGGTCTGGGAGCCACTACAGTTAGTAAAAAATGATAATGACAGCAACCATACTAATTACGACACTGAGCAGTTAACCTCAGCCCAGCAAGGTCTACACACACTGGTGTGGACACCAGCCAGACTGCATACAGTAGTCTGAATCTCTTATCATAGCATCATGCCAAGGCAATGCTTGGATTACTGACAACCAATGTCTTTCACAAGATCTCTGTGGGATGGACAATACTATTATCTATTGACAGCTTAAAAACAGAATTTCTTCATTTATTCAACAAATGTTGATTGAACATGCCAGGCCCAGTTCTAAACCTTGGGGACCAGCAATAAACAAAACAAGCAAAAATCACCGCTTTCCTGTAAGCTACGCTCTGATGGAAGGAGACAGACAAAAAGCAACACTTTCAAAATAAAGAATCTATTCTAGAGTGTGATTGCTAATTTTGTGTCAACTCGACTGGGTCACAGAGTAGCCACATACTGGGTCAAACATTATTCTGGGTGTTTTGATGGGGGTGTTTCTGGAGGAGATTCACATTTAAATCTATAGATTTAGTGAAGTGGACTGCCTTTCCCAGTGTGGATGAGCCTCATCCAATCAGTTGAAGGCCTGACTAAAACAAAAAGGCTGAGAATCCCCCAGTAAGGAGAATTCTTCCTGCCTCCTGCACACTGGGATGTCGCCTTTTTCCTGCATTCAAGCTCAAACTAAAGTATCAGCAGTTCCTGGGTCTTGAGCCTGCTGGCCTTCAGACTGAACCTATACCATCAGCTCTCACCCTGCAGATCTATGGACTTGTCATCCTCCATAATCACATATATTTATTTATTTACTTATTTATATATATTATTCTCCAGAGAACCCTAGACTAATAAAATGGCTATATGGGGACAAGGACAGGGAATGTTCCAGTATTGAAATTTTTAGTAAAGTGGACAAAAAAGACTTACTAAAAAGGAAATATTTGAGTAAAAACCTGAAGGGTTTTGGGAAATAAGCCAAATGAATATGGAGAAAAGCATGCTAAGCTGAGGGAACAGCAAGGGCAAAGGCCCTGAGTAGGTGCATGTCTGGTAGACATAAAGAGCAGCAAGGAGACCAGGCCAGCTGCAGTGGCGGCAGGGAGGTCAGGGTGATAAGTTACACTGGCCTCAGGGGCTAGTCTAGAAAAATTACAGTGTGTGTGTGTGTGTGTGTGTGTGTGTGTGTGTGTGTGTGGTCAGGATGATAAGTTACAGTGGCCTCAGGAGCTAGTCTAGAAAAATTACAGTGTGTGTGTGTGTGTGTGAGGTCAGGATGATAAGTTACAGTGGCCTCAGGGGCTAGTCTAGAAAAATTACAGTGTGTGTGTGTGTGTGTGTGTGTGTGTTCAGGGTGATAAGTTACACCGGCCTCAGGGGCTAGTCTAGAAAAATTACTTTGTGTGTGTGTGTGTGTGTGTGTGTGTGTTCAGGGTGATAAGTTACACCGGCCTCAGGGGCTAGTCTAGAAAAATTACTTTGTGTGTGTGTGTGTGTGTGTGTTCAGGGTGATAAGTTACACTGGCCTCAGGGGCTAGTCTAGAAAAATTACATTGTGTGTGTGTGTGTGTGTGAGGTCAGGGTGATAAGTTACACTGGCCTCAGGGGCTAGTCTAGAAAAATTACAGTGTGTGTGTGTGGTCAGGGTGATAAGTTATACTGGCCTCAGGGGCTAGTCTAGAAAAAATTACAGTGTGTGTGTGTGTGTGTGTGTGTGTGTGTGCAAACCTTCCAGGAGGGATTTTGAGAAGCTTACAAAGTTAACTGCAATAAAAAAAAAAAAACATACATTGACATGTACAGATCAAAAGAAATTAAATAAGGATGCAGATAAACTGGAGCCAGAACCTAACTAGAAGTTAAAGGTTATCTCCACATCTCCAACAGGTGAGCCTCACTTTTGCTCTCAACCTCCTAGGAGTTAGCATGAACAGAGAAATGCTGTAGTCACCAAATTCCTCATACCCACAAGATACATGCAAACAAACTGCTCTGGGGGTTCACAACTAGTTTGGACATAAACCCAGCAAAGGGCCCACCAGCAGCCACAGTGTCCCTGCAGTGAGTGCAGCAAGGAGCTTCCTGGATCTTGTTTCTTAGGTGGCAAGGTACAAGGGGCTCAAACAAGTCCTTCTGAGGGTGTGTGGAGGGCTGGGCATTTAAGGGTGTGAACTCCAGACACACAGACTGACTTGAGAATGTGTTTTATAATAACAAAAAGAGAGGAAAGGCTTCCTGTCCTTCATGTAATCTTCACTGAGTGGTGTTTCCTACAGCTGATTTAGGGACGAAAAGAGTGACGTTGAATTTGGGACTGTCCTAGTGCTGCCCAGCAAACTCCTGAGCATAGCTCTGCTTTCCAGTGGCGTAGTGACCTCTGAGACTTAGCAGTAAGAGGGCCAGGTTGAGATGTCACCTTTTGTAGAAGCCACAGGTCCTAAGAGGAGCTTGTTTCCCCTGAGTCATGAGGCAAGCTGAGGATTAGCACAGGTGGGTCTAGGAATCACCTCAGAAAACTGCCATAGGTTGGTTTCAATGCACTGACACATGGGGAGGGACTAACCCAATGCTCCCTTTCATCTACCGTGGCCAGAATCATTTAACTCTAAGAAAAAGTTAAGCCATTGCTACCAGACACTTGCTTGAGCCCAAATAAAACCTCCAAAAGCACCCAGAGAAGAGCAGCCTTCGAGAAAGGGGAGCCAGACCAGGACACACCAGGAGACCATGTCACATAGGTGGATGGCTAGCTCACATCAGGGGTGTCCCTGCCATGGGGTGGGTTGTGGTGTGGGCCTGTTAAGAACAAAAGCATGTAATGTTCAATTTCTGTGTGGTTTCCTGCATGGGGCTGGGATGTCACTGCCCTGCAACAACTCAAATCTTCAGGAAAATCTGCTACAGAAGAAGCAGAGCCAGGGAACATGTGGCCAAGAGAAGAACATGCATTTTAGGGAAGTTAAAGAAATTCGGACCTTCTCTTGGAAGAATTCTTTTGGGAAGTTTACTGTCTGACCAGGAATCACCCAGTTCAAGGTATTAAAAGCATGTAGCTCTACAGTAAAGAATTCTTGACTCTCATTTCAATAGCAGGGTTCGTGCTTATCTCTTAGTCTGTGTACGTTTATCAAACACAGGCTATGACTTTATAAACCGACCCTCAAGCCCATAATCACAAATGTGTACTGCATAGCGTCCACCTCATATGTGGCCATGGAGGCTGACGAGTAAAAGGTGAACAAAAGAGAGAGACTTAGGAGCTGTGGAGGACACAGGGCAAGGAAGGTCCCCCCAAAGAGCAGAACTGGGCTCTGCTCAGGGAACTTGGTCTGCTGCCAGGGCAGACGGGCCCACGGAGGCTTGCCCAGGAGCTCAGCATGGCTTTCTCCTTTCTCCTGATGGGGAGAGTTTCCTGCATTTATCCTGCCCCAGTTCTAGGCAGTTTCGGGGAGAGGGCTACAGGCAACCAGGTTTGCCTGTTTTAGCTCCTAAACCAAAGCACTGCAAAGATCCTCATCGTAAGTGGATGGTGTCCAGAATTTCTGGCCTTTGGACTGAATCCAGAAGCTGGAGGGATTTGGGGGCTCTCTTTTTTGAGGAAGGGGTGCATCTATTCTATGTGTGGGCAGAAAGATGCAACAGTACATGGAGACCAGAAGAGCTGACTGGCAAAGTGTGGTAGCTGATCACCAAATCGTTTTCTCTTCTCTCTAGCATATACTTGGGCTGCATTTCCAGCCTCATTTCCATTATAGCGTCGCCCCATGACTGAGTTCTGCTCAGTGAGATATGACAGGTGACATTCTCAGCCTGGCAACAATTCTCCAAGGCAATTCCCATGCTCTCCCCTGTGTGCAGATGGGATACTCTCACCCAGCATTGCTTTGGGACCAGACGTTCAGTCTGGGGCCTGGCCTGACCACAGCAGACACCCGCACCCCCGCACCCCCACACACATGCACAATAGCAATCAGAAATAATCATTGTGGACTTTATATGAATGTGAAATACACGTGACTGGGGTGGAGAAGCTTTCAAACTCAGAGGCTAAATATTCAGGACAGGAATGCCCTGTGCTCAGTCTCTGAATGCCCCCAGGCCTTCACTGAGACTTTGCTAGTGCAGTAACCCAGTGTTGGGGTCACTTTTGTAAATCAAAGGAAAAGAGTCTGATTTAACAATGGTTCAGCGCAAGACCAAGGAAAGCAGGAGATAAAATAAGCATGAAATGAATTCCATGAGGGTGAAAAGGACACTAGAATGGTGGGGACTAGGAGCAAGCAAGCTTCCCTGAGATGCTCAGAGCTCCTGATATGGGATGGGGGAGGCTGGGGGTTTGCACCATCCTTTGGATGAAGATTTAGCCATTGTTATGGATTAATGGAAGCATGACTTCTGGATCCGGAGGCTGCAGGTGGGAATAAAATAATCTATCTTTAACCATCCCCAGGGACAGGGATGGTAACTTCCTTTCCTCTGTTCCTGGTCTCTAGTGTACTCAGTAAAAAGCCCCACTGGACTTCACAGTGAAGCCTCCAATGATAAATGGTTTACATTCCACACTCTATCATCCCCAAGACTTCCAAACCCTGGAATTGAATTGGAAAATTTGTCCGGTGCAGGGTAAAACTGAAGACAGACGACTAGCTCCTCTCCAATAGAAGAAAAAAGAAAAATGACCACAGAAGTGCATCAAACAAATGCATACATACACGTACAACACCCCGCATGCACCACTCACACCACATGCATACACACAATCTCTTGCCCAGCTACATAACGCAATGTAAAATGAAATGTTATTTTAATAAATTATATCCCCAAGCAATCATCTCTCCCAAATTACAGAGGCAATGAGTCCCAACTCATAGATAAAAAACTGCCCAGATTTACGGACAGCCTAAATGACACAATATATATTTTTAATGCTGCTTATAGGTCATTTGCCAAACACTTATTAGGCATCTGTCAACTAGAAATTACGTTAGACATTTCAGAAGCTGAGTGTAGAAGAAGTCATCCCTGTCTTTGAAGGACTTTGCAACCAGACTGCAGTGGTCACCTCCCCAGCACTGAAGCCAGTGGCCACTCTGGCTCTCAGGTTCAAGCCAGCCCCTCCCTGGGAGTCACTCTGCCTACAGTTGACATGACAATCCTGCCTCTTCCCAGTGATTCAGTGGCCCACCACCTGCAGGCATGCTGGACTTGAGGGCAAAGTGGGGGTGTCCTGGGAGAACAACAACAGGTTTTCAAAGGCAAAGGCAGTCGACACAGGCTGTGAGGCAGCTCTCTCCCCCACACCCCTCCCCACCCTGCCACCTCACCCAGGGGTTTATTTCTATTGGCAGTCTCAGTAATGCACATCCACATTTAGATAAGTGGCACTAAAATAAAATGGGCTGTAATTATTGTTATAGATTACAGTAATTACACAGGGGGAAAGGGCAATTAGATTAGCAGGCCCACCCCCCACCAGGAGATTTGTGCAGAGGGCAATGAACTTGCTGTGAGCGATGGATGTCACTAGGGCCTCCTAGAGCCAGGGCTGCAAAGGGCAGGGCAGCCAAGGAGGGGCAGTGGGAGGGAGAAGCTTTCAACCTGGAAATAAACCAGCCATTAGAGACAATGAGGCCTCTCACCAGCCTGCCTGGGGTCACACCCAGCCAGCCCGGACACCCACGTGAGGGGCAGAGTCACATCTGGGATTCCTACCATGGCCCAATGCAGAGACTGAGTCCTGCTATGGAGAGACTTCCCCACTGCCTCCCACACAGGACTGCCTGGAGCATAGCGCCTTCTAAGGACTACTGAGACACTAGCAAGCGACTTAGAATTTCTCTGAGCCTTGCTGTCCTCCTTGGTGGGTGGAGGGGCCATTCGCATTCATGCAACATTGTAGTGAGATCACAGACATAGAGCATCCAGGACAGACTATGCCTGGCAAGGAGGAGGCCTGGTAAAGGTGCCTGCTACCAGCTCTGCCCTGGATGCTCCCAGCTCCTGTTGGGCCTGCTGGCACTCCCATCGTCACACCCAGCCTGGACCCAGATCTGAGCAATGCTGACCTTGGGAGGAAGGACTTAGCCTGTGGCTGCCTTGGCCCTGAAATCTGCATTGCCCTCTGGGTCATGACTCTGCTGTCCACCTGGACCCCATTCAACAACAGCCCCATGTGTAAGGCTACCACTGAGCAGCTCCTGGCTTGTCCACAGACTGAGTACCCACCTCAGTGCTGGCCTCAGTGTCTAAGCCCCACTCCCTCTCCCTCATCTCTCCTATAGGAACTGGAGCCCGATTTTGAATTTGGGGTGAGATAACTGGGAGCTGATGTCATGGGTATCTGCTGCCCAACTAACCCTGCTTCCCTTCCTGGAGCCAGCCCATTTTCAGTGATCCCTGCCACTACTTGGACACCCAGGGCCACCCATTTGTCTGAAACACGGATGGAGCCACACACATGCCCAGTTAAGTGTGCTGCCTCACCAGCTGGACTGCCACCTTCTCCCAAGCCAGACTATCCTTTGGCCAGCCTCAAAAGGTGTGTCTGCTGCCAAGGCCCAGCCCTTCTCTGATGCTCTGCCTTGCTGACACCCCTCAGTCGGGGACCTGTGCTACCAAGCATTCACCAGCAAAGTTTCTTCCTAAGCCTGACACTTGTGCACCTGAGTCTGAGAAGGACCCACTGGTTCCCATAATCCATTCTGAAATCACTCCCCCATGTTTGGCCTTGGTTACACTCTGCTCTCATCTCCTTTTACCCCTGCAAAACACTTACTGCATCATAAGTACCTGCTTGCTCATCGGTCACCCTCAGAAGGCTATAAGCTTCATGAAAAAAAGAAGCTATTTTGTCTTTTAATTACCCCTTAGCAGAGTGTCTGACCCACACTAGAAACCAATTCAAAGTTGATGAATGAATGAATGAAGAAAATTGGAAAGTATTGATGCCTGGAAGCTTGCCAGCCTTTTACTTTTCTGATTTACTCCTCCACTGTTGGGGGAAACTTTCCTTTTGGAATATGGTCAGGAATGGGGAGATGCAATGAATCTGAGCAGAAGAGGCAGCTGCTCAGGGTAGCGCTAGGCAGTGGCATGGGCCCAGCAAGCCAGGAGGAAAGGAGCGTGAGGCATTTGCTAAGATGGCCCCCATTCTGTTCGCAGAGATATGTGAATGGAGCCTGAAATCACAGGAAAGTCTTGACTGGGGCAGGTTTATTGCACCCCTTGGAGACACGGCCTCAGTCAATGTATGTAAACTAGCAGATCTGTGATTCCACTGGCCTCCTCTTACCTGTTAGTCACTCCTGCAGGGGGCAAACCCCAGGACTTGACTTGGGGCTTACAGCTTGGCTTGTGTCACTAGATTACTATCTCTGCTTCTTAGTCACCAAGAAAAACTGAATCCAACTTAAAAACTTTTCTGAAAATCTTCAAGTTGCCTCCAGGCCAGTTTTTGTTTTCAGTCTCAACAGCTTGCCTGGTGGCCCCAACCCTCTGGGTAGGAGACCAAGGTCTCCATCTCCATGAGCAGAGAGCATCAGCAATGCTGCCAGGCCAGCCAACAGTCAGGCTCCACCCCATTTCCCACTGTCACACCTCTGAAGGCTGGCACTCCCAACACACCCCACCAGCCAGGCCAAGGAGCGTCCTCAGGAACATACAGCCTCAGAAGGATAACTGCTCGGCAGAAAATCTCAGGACCCCGCCTCCCCAGGGACAGATCCCACCCAAGGCAGCCTCTCTGTTTCTCCTCCACATCCTTCCAGTGTCCTGCTGGTCACTCTCAAAGTCAGTATCTGATAATGTGGAAGCTGGGTAAGTCTCGTCTGGGTCTGTTTGTACCATGTAACGCCCAAGATCAGATCTCATTTGTGTGGGGATCAAGGCAGGTCACTTTCCTCCACATCCTAAATAAACTACTGAGTTTGACCTCCTGTCCTCTGTCTTGGGGACCAGGTCCTCCCAATAATAGGTAAGCTGAGGCAATGACTAGAAGGCCCCTGCTTGCAGTCCCTTACTATGCAATCCTCAGAGAGATTGTTAGTTAAAAACTACTAGCCATGGATGCTTCCTGGAGGAACCCCTGATCCCTTCAGCTGAGGGCAGCTCTTAAAGGGTGCCTAGTTTCCAGCCGTTAGCTTTGTTTCAGTCCTTATCCCCGAATCCTCAAGAGCCCCCTCAAGCATGCAGGCTGCAAAGCCAGCTCCCTCTTCCTTCTCATCAAGTGAGTCCAACCCTGTCCAGAGAAGATGAAGTCCCGTGCTGAAACATGGCTTCCCTAACCCAGCATCCACTCAGGCCTGATGAGCCCCGTCGCCTTTCAGAAGCAGGACTGTTACATCCTCCTGAGCTTCTCCTGCCTCCCAGAGGACCCAGCCTCTCACCTGGACTCGTCTCAGAGTCAGGCTGTCAGGCAGAGGTCCTTGGAGCATGAGGCAGAGATAGAAACTGTGAAGTCAAAGACATCGTGGAGGCACCCTGACCTCCACCAAGCCCTACAACTCCCTAAGGTCCATCTCACCTTGCTGCCTTTGCTCTTTCCTTTCCTCTGCCTACAACAGGGTTCCCCTGGGTCTGTATGTGGCTTTCTCCCTCTTAGCATTTAGGCTTCATCTTGTCCATCACCCCTTCAGAAAGAGCTCTGCAGGACATAGCCCTGCCACCAGCACCTCCCCACCTCCTTCAGAACCCTCCTGTTCCTTCTTAGCATTGACGACCTGTAATTAGTATATTCAGGTCAGTTCTTGCTGTGGCCTGTCTCCTGGTGTGCTTGCTGCAGTGGCTGGCCCAGAGGAGGGCCCGTGAGGATTCCTTGGCTGGTCACATGAATTTATTCTCTGGTGAAAGACAAACACTGTATGTTTCTAAACATAAATCATCAACTGAAGATTTTTTAAGTCCTGAGTGTCGGGGGAGGCTCATCTCCCATGGCACCTGATCTGTTGTTGTCAGAGGACAGCACCTTGAGCAGGACTTGTTTCCTTCTTCACCATGGCTAGTAGGAGGCTCCCAGACCCAGAAGGAGCATCTGAAGCTGAGCTCTAATAACCGATCACCTTCTCAGCAGACAAGTCGCCGGCACTGGGAGTCCCACCCACTAGGAGGGCTTGGGGCTTTAGAGGCATCAGTTCAGGTCAGGACTCACCTGAGAAATACAATCGGGCTAGAGAATGAGGAGCTGGGAGGTAGAATGTGTGTATGAGTTTTGTATACTAATCTTCCACCTGCTTCATTTTGCATCCCTGCCCTCATTTTCTCTTTGCCCTGATTTCTCCCATTTCTTGATTATTTGGGGCAGGGAACCTCCAGTTGTACATGAATACTTCTGTAAGCTGCCACGAATCCTTTTTTGGGGGTATGAGGCAGGATATAAATAAAAATAAATAAATAAGCTCCATCCACCCCCAGGGGGCCCCACCACTTGGATTTAGGTCATCCACATGTCTGTGATCTATTTTTGAAGTCCAGGATTCTGACTGTGTAAGCAAGAGCCACAGAGGTGGCTCTGGGACCAAGACCCCAGAATAGCCAACACTCCCTAGGGCCCTGTGGAGACTGAGACCAGAGCGGAGGGCCTGGGAAGGTGCCCACATGTCCACAGAGGGCCTGAGAGCACACCTTAGCCAGGTAGCACTATGAAGCCAGAGGAGTCATCTACAGTGGCATCTCTCCCTGGGCCCCAGCCTGAACTTACAGAAAATGGGGGCTTGGGGCAAAGACCATCTCTGAGGATGCCAGTGGGCTGACGGAGCTCCTGGTGATTGCCTAGGATGGTGCATGGCTCCCAGTGCATGACAGCCCCTCTGGTTGTACAGTCAGGTTGCAGGCACTGCTCTTAAAGGTTCCTTTGCCAGAATCAGAGCAGCAAACACTCTCAAGTGTCAGAAGAGAAAGTGAGGGACCGGGCTGACTCAGACCTGCCTGGGGAGTGGACAGTCTCTGAGGCACCCACATGATTTCAGGGTCACAGGGTCAGGACAGCAGGGGTACCGAGCAGAGGCGGAGCAGCACCCAGGCTCCAGTCTCAGCCAGTCCCACACATCCCCATATCACAGCAAAGTGATCTCACAAAGTCCAAACCTTCCCCCTACCCTTAGAGTGCAGTCCAAACACACAAGTGTGATCCAAGCGGTCTGGCCCCCACTCCCCTCCCGCTTCACCCCCAGTGAGGAGCCCCCAGCTCCTCAAGGGCAGCAGCCATCTCTCAAGTGCCTCCTGCCATTCAACCCTGCTCTTCCAATTACAGAAAGACCTCTCCCTTCCTTCCCCTCTCCTCTTCCTGCCTCTACTGTAGGCCTCAGCTTAGATGTTACTTTGTCTGGAGGTTTCCTGATCCCTCCAGCCAGCCAGGCTGGGCGCACCGCTGTGTGCCTCCTGTAGCAACCGGTCCTCCCCCAAACACAGCATTCAGAGCACCCCTGAAAATGTCTCCTGGGGCAGGTGTTGGGTATGGACAGGCCACCAGACTCTAAATGTAGAAGGGCAAGTCTGGGCCTCCTCTTGTCCCGTCATTTCCCTAGCACCTAACCCCATGACTGGCAGATACCAGGAATTCAATAAATAGAGATTAAGCAGAAGAATGATTAAATGGGATGACACTCAGTCCCCAAGCACTAGCAGTCTGTCACTAGGCAATTGTCCTCAGGAGACCTGGCTCTACACCCAGAGGCCATTTCAGGTCTTCAAAAAGGGAAACTGGCAAGAACCAAACCAGTTCTGTGTGGAGACAGGACAAAGGGACCACGGGGAAGACTCAGAGACAGGCAGACAGGCAGACAGGAGATGGGATAGCTGGGCAGAGGCAGGCACAGCAGACAGGATGATGGGGGCCAGGACACACCAGGAGCGCTGGCCTTGAGCCTGGCCCTACCCTGGGTTAGACCAGCAGCTGCCTGGCAAGGGATGGCCTGGTGCCTGGTCCAGCCACCTTCTGGTTTGGCCGGGTACCATGGGAACCGCAAGAGGCATTCCTCCTCCTCAGGCCCCTGCCCCCAGCCCTCATCCTGGGCTGCACAGATTCCTCTACCCCCCCAGCTCCTGTGTTCCTGTCATGTAAGTTTTCCAAGACACCAGCCACCTCCCAACATTCTCTGAAGCAGAGGTGAAAAACTCACTGGTTTTGGTCCTGCTCTTCCTAAGGACCTGGGGGCAACACACTCAACTGCCCCTCTAATCTGCTTCCCTTCTAATCCTACATTTCTAAAGACAAGGGACCTTCCCTCTTAGACTCCAAACCACAGTGACCAGCACACACCTGCCTGGTGGTGCACCTGAGCACACAGACAGATGCTGGTGAGCAGAACACAGGAGTCAAGTGGGTGACTGTTGCAAGCAGGCCACAGAAGAAGTGAGTAATGTCACCGGGGAGGCCAGGTTGGCCCCGAACACAAGAGCAGAGCAGGAAGAGGAAAGGCCTGCTGTGGCCTCCAGCCAGGCCCAGCCCAGAAAGGGGCCCCAAGGCAGGGTGGAGTGAAGGGGCTGGGGGCAGAGAGCCCAGGTCATCACAAGGACTATGTGGAGCTTAGGGGATTTTCTGAAGGTCCCAACAAAGTTTGGATCCTTAAAATTATGGAGAGACATACACCTTCGCCGACAAAGGATGTTGCGCTCTTGGTGAGAGCGCATCCCCGATTCCCAGGGAGGATGGTCCCAGCCCCGATCCCTCCCCTGACTTTCTTTAAACTGGGCACTGGGGCGCCTCCAAGGCGGGTGACAGCCAGAAAGGAAGCAGGGACGAGTATGTGAGCAGAGCCTCTCCCCAGAAGGGTGGGCGAGGCGGAGCAGGCCTGGGGAAGGAAGGAACATCAGAAAGAGCGGATGATGGAAGTGTAAAATCCGCCATGAGGAATCATCCCTGAGGGAGAGGTAAAGAAGACGAACAGCTCTGACAAACGTTCTCCCCAGTCTCAGAGAAGTAGCAGGTAACACAGTCTCTCCAAGGGAAAGGAAATCTGAGAGGCCAGAGTTCAAAGAAGAGAGATTATAGAACAGCCGATGGAGATGAAAAGCAAACGGTGAAGCTCAGCCAAGAGGAGCTGGGAGACCCGGGCCTCTGTGCAGGCCGCAGAGCGAGGTGGAGAGGGGAGGGTCCAGCCTATCAGCTGCCAGAGGGTGCAGCACAGGAAGTAGGGAGCCCGTCCCCGCCGACCTGTGGCTTGGGAGGCAGATGCGCCTGCTGGGCCGAGCGGAGGGGTGCATGGGCTACGGCCTAACCAAAGTTCCCTGTCCTGGCTGGACGGAGTGCCTTTCCCCAAATCCTCCTTCCTCGGGCCGGGGCCCTCGGCCTCCCTGGAGCTTTGCCTTTCCTGCTGATCCCATGCCGCCTGCGCCACCAGACAGCCTTCTGGATGTGACTCTCGGGAAGGCCGCGGCAGCAGGAGAAACAAGCTGCAGCTGCCAGTTCTAAAGCGCAGACGCGGTGCTGCCCCTGTCTCTGGCTAATGCCACAAGGCTCGACTGCAGAGACATATCCATATGAATACCAGTGGAGGGAGCCCTGGTGAGGTGCCTTTCAATATTTTTCAAATGATTTCTCCTTTTGACTACTTCATAATACGTCACCAGGTACTGGAAGCCAGAATCCTCTTTCTGGCTGAAATGATTTGTTCTCTGGCAGGATTGCAGGGTTTATTACTCCGGAATTGAGCTCACAAGGCAAACTGAGAGTTGCTGCAAGGCCCTGAGATCCTGGTCTCCCCCTGCCCTCCTCGCACTGTGGCTAAATAAAGTGACAGCTTCAACTCTGAGCACCGCTGGCAACAGAAATTCCCTCTATAGCATCCAGACTCTGCTTGAATACCCCCAGTGACAGGGTCCTCACTACCTCACAAGGCAGCCTATGCTGTCTTCTGACTGCTCTGTTAGAAACGTACTTATCTGAAAACTGTCTTCCTATAACCTCTCCCTTCTGGAACAATACAGAGCACACTTGAAGAGCACTCCTCTTGAAGACATAATGTCCTACAGCCACTTCTAGAGTCATGAGTGCATTCAGAAGCCAAGGCCTCCATTTTCAGTGGTAACCAAGTCCTCCCAGGCAGCCTTCAAGTCCCATCTCCTTCTCCAGTCCCCTCAAATCCTGCAATCCTTTCCAACCTCCCTGCCAGAGCCTTGATCCATATTCTCAGCATCTCTCTTCTAAGTGATTTCAATGGCATTCTCACCATCGTACATGCCTCCAGTCTGTCTTCCCTCCAACTCCTTCCCACACAGACTGATCTTTCTAAAAGAAAACCTAGCTATGCCATCACCCTTTCTAATATCCTTTGGTGGCTCCCCAGTGCCTCTGGGCATATCTCACATTCCTCAGTAGGGATTTCCATAATGGATAGCTAACCATCCTATAGCAGGCAGCCTATATGAGCTCAGAGGATATGCCAGGCACTGGGCTAAGACCACATTATCTCATTTAAGCCTTGCAAAAAGTCATATGAGGTGGGCTCCACTGATCTCCCATTTAAAAAGGGAAGAAAGGGCCTTTACCAAGTCTCTGTGCAGCTTTCTCAAGAATAAACATCTGGCAAGTGCCAGATAATAGATCCCAGCTCACGTGTTTCTTGCATAAAGTGGATGCACATTCTATGATCTGGCTACATGAAACCCACAGTTTCAAGCAGAAGCAACTATTGGCAGCTCCTTATCCACACCTCTGGGCTGCCTGCTGCAAGGACACAACTCTTGCTTCCTCTGCTGGGAATCCCTAGCCTGCCACCACCTCACAGCTGCTGTCCATCCAGCAGGTCAGGTGTGAGCCCCCAATCTAAGTTTTGCCTGAACCTTGGCTAATCGCTTCCTCTCCTGCAGTCTCTGACCACAGCTCCTGTCAGCTGCTGGGCCCCTGTGTGTGCATTTGTCTGTCCCCACTCCAGGTTAAGCCCTCGGAGACAGCATCATATCTTACTGGTAATTTTATTCACAAAGTCCAGCACAGGCCTTTACAGAAGGTCAGTAAACAGGTGCACAAAGGGATCAGATCCTGCTTTTGAGCTGCCAGCTGTCACATGCTGTCCTCCAACCTCACAGGCCAGGTGGTCCCAGCAGAGCCCCACCTTGCAGTGTCCTTGTTATGTTGGCTATTAACTTTACACAGGTCTTAGACACCCCACAAATGGTAACTATTACTACTGTTGTGAAGGAAACAAAGTTGTGGGCAGATAATGAAGAGTACATGAAAATCAAGAGGATTATTACCATGCAAGGCAGCCATAATGTGAGGAAAAACCCACTGCTCTTAGACTGAGTGATTTAACCCAGCATTTTCTAAAGGGAGCCCTCAGCACACTCCTCAAATAGCACAAGGCCCCACGGCGAATAATAGCAGCAGCAAGAAGGAAAGGCCTACGTATGTGAACTGGGAGGGAAAGGGACACAACAAAAGTTAAACAGATTTCTTCACTACAAACTGTTAATATGCTAGTGTGTGCTGTGAATCATCGTAAGATAGATTTAACATATAGCATTTCCCAGACTTAGTTTTCCCTGGGGGTCCCTCCCTTCGGGAAGCATCTCCCTGAAGTACTCCACAAGAGAACACTTGTGGAAATGCCGAATTAATCTCTCTGTCAGGACAGGTGTTTCGATTGGATGTTTTTTGTTGTTTTGTTTTTTATTTTGGTATCAATAATATATAATCACATGAGCAACATTGTGGTTACTAGATTCCCCCCATTATCAAGCAATTGGATCTTTTCACCCAAATGAAGGCTGTACATTTTCCCCGGCTAAAGTTTCTTGGTTAGCCTCTCCCAGCCTGCCATAATGATTTAAATATCAACTCTGTTACACATTGTTTTAGCTACTTAACACAAGCAGTAACCTAATCATAGGACAAAAACAAGCACATCTATTTCTACCGAGACCGACTGACTCTCAGCCCATCAGTGCTTATAGAGAAAATATGTGTCAGGCAGAGAATGTCTTCAAGATGATGGTCACAGTAAAGTCAATAATGAGTTTCCTAAGCATGTTTCTACCCATTCCCCTCAATGACAGCCAATGATATCACACCATAACTATTTGATGAATGGGCCTCCATGCAGGAAAGCAATTCTCAACAGAGGAAGCACTCTCTCGATACCCAGCTTTACCAGTATAAACAATAAGAGTCCAAAGGGTTGACGGATTGAATAGCTTTCAGGTATTCTATGAAAAGTATTGGTTCTCTCCACCTGCCTTTGATGGGGATTAAGAGTTCAAAGTTTTACTTCTAAACAAATGCCTGGGTGCGGCCAAAGCAAGTGCCTGGGTGCAGCCAGTACTTAATAACTGGGTGCCAACAGAGCCACGTGCTGCAAAAGGCAGCCGAGCCAGAGTTAAGGCTTCGCCTTTGCCTGCTGTAATCATGAGACAACACAGTCATGCTCTTGAGGTCAAACAACTCATAGAGAAGTATAAAGTGGCATATTTCCAAGCGATTGCCTTCCCTGACCCAAAAGAGAGAGCAAACTTAATGTGGCTTATTTACCAACTTCTTGCACTATTTACATACATCTCTGGCTTAAAATGGCAGATGGCACATTCTACCGCAGCTTCTAACTAAAATATTTTTGAAGACACAGAAATGATAAAAAGGAAACCAAAGAAAAAAGATGCTGGCAATCTTCCTATTATAAATACTGGGGAACTGCTATTGAATGGAAGGTGGATGGACACAGACTGAGAAATATAATCAGTGGCCTACCTATCCTCTTCTGCAAAAGACAGGACAGCCTCATCTTTCCAAAACACCTCCAGCAGATGTTCTAATATCACCCTTGCCTTCCTTGCTTGCCCTTGAAATCGGAGCCCAGGGTCTATGCTAACTTGAATAGTGTGCAGCAACCTTCCTGGATGTGCTTCTGCTCCTGGGCAGCCGGATGATTTTCTGCATCTTCCCAAACATGTGACAGCGAAGTTTCCCAGTGTTTTGCAGAGCACAAGTCTTAACAAGATACATCTCAAAGAGCTTTGTCTAGTTTCACCTCAGAGAGCTAGAGAGCCATCAAAGGCTCTCAGAGCCATTTGGTAAAGAATCTTTTAAGGTTTTGTTTCTCAAATACAGTTGAATACATGGCATTTTTATTTTTCATTTAACATCTACACACATTTGGAAGAACTACATTCCCTGAAACATAGTTTCAGAAAATTCTCTAAGTCCATTCAGGGAAAGCAATTTCCAGAGAACAGTAAGGCAGGAAATGGAGAGAAAGGGGACAGGAAAAACACACTGAATCCTGGGAAATGTAGATCCCACCAGCAAAGACACATTTAGAAAGAATCTTAACATTTTACAGGAGGGATTGCAGTAGTTTACCAAATAATCTATTACAGGTGCCAGACAAAGTGACCATGGACAGAACAATGAATAGGGTAGTAAGCTACATCTACAAAATAATCCAGAACTTCTTTTTCTAGGAAACTGTTACAAAGAACTAAAAGAAGAAAACAAGCTAAGAAAGAAAGTCACAGGGAGAGACCTTAAAATAATGAGATAGAAAAATAAAAGGGGAGTTGGTGAGTTAAAGAAGGAAAGGTTGCAAATAAAACCAAACACCTAACCCCCAAGTTCAAGTCTACACTGGAATTGAGGAAGAAGAGGCTGTGTGGGTGAGGTGACACCTCTTCTCCCTGGCAAGGTGAGAGGTGGCAACGACAGGGCCAAGTTAAAAGGGAGGGAGAAGATTGAGAATAAGGAACAACACCAGAATTACAGAGGACTCTTGGGAAATGCAGGCACCCACCTGCACAAACATGCACATAAAACAGTACTAGAGAAAGCACAAATAAAGAAATACTTTTGAATTTTAAAACAATCAGTAGTAAATCAAAGGGGCTCACCATGCTTGAAACAAAATTTTTTCAAACAAATCTAGACATTTTATTGTAAAAAATTATTTTAACTGAACAAAGAATACATACTACAACAAACCGGTAGAGAGAAAAAATGGTATTGACTAAAATTAGTTTGATTTCAGACTTTCCATTTTTTTTACACTAAAAACAGAGAAAAAGGAGTAAATGTCTCCAGTTTATATAATAGCACAAACAGTGCATTCTCAGTTAAGAAGGGCATTGTAAGATATAAAAGGCTCAGAAATGAATAAAAAGTGATGTATTTGGAAAAAACTGTCTGAATATATAATCCAGTATATTGGATATATAATATCCATAGCATGAATATATAATCTGGCCACCTGAAAGAGATAGCAGAATTCAGAAATCAAAATGGGCAAATCATAGTAGAAAAGCAATGATGCCAAACACTAAACAATTTAAGCACATAGTTTATATGTTTTAACTCAGATTTTTGGATTTCTGATAATTATATGCCATTCTGTCATTCCCCTTTCAAAACTAGGTAGAATACCAAGAGGCAATACTACCTACCCTCATCTGGAGAAGAGGAACGCCAGGTAGGAAGAGAAACACAGGAGCCTATGGGTGAGGGTCTGAGGTATGGTGGAGGAGAAAATCAGTGAGGAAATTCTAGGGAGACATTTTCTAAGACTTAACGAAAGATGAATGATCTTGGATTCAAAGCGCCATAGGATGAGATACAGCGAGATAAGAAAATGAAAGAATTGATATTATAATGAATTTTAAGAAAATGCAAAATGAAGGAAAAATTCTGTTTCTTGAAAGAGGAAATAACCTTTCAGAACCATTCGATATCAGACTTCTTCACAGCAACACTGGGTTCATGAGACAATGGAGTCATATTTTTTAAGGCATTTGAAGCAAAGGAACATTAAACCTGGAATTTTATATCCAGCCAAATTGGCTTTTAAATGTCATAAAATAATTGTCAGACACACAAGGCTTCATTAGGTTTGTCATGCAGAGGCCCATTTAAAATGGACTGTGAGAAAATTCTCAAGAAAAAGAACAAATCTAGCAGACACTGTAGCAGATTCATGAAGCGGGGATGGAAAAATACCTGTAAATTTTCCTTTTGTCTTTCAAAAGACTAAGAGCCCCTCAAAAGGAAAAGACAAGTAGACCCATAACATACCAATATGAAAATTCTAGAAAATAGCCAGATAATGTGTGTAATGGGGGAAACTAATGTACAAAGCAGCTATATTTTTTATCATCTAAAAAAAGTAAAAGAAAGATTTTAGAAGGCTGAAAAAGTTGGATCATTTAAAGCAAATCTTCTGAAGACTAGAAAAATTTTAATTTCCTAATAATCACAATAAATATTATTTCCTGTTTAAAGAAAATCACTGAGGGAAAAATTTGCTGTATGCTGCTTACAAATTGTGCTTTAAGAACAAAGAGATGTTAAAAGTAAAAGAATGAGAAAAAATATGCCAAGCAATACTAATGAAAAAATAACTAAAACAATATCAGACATGATAAACATTAGGCAAACAGTATAAAGAATTCAGAGAGTTACTACAAAAGGTTAAAGAGTTTAATTAATCAAAAAGATATAATGCATCTAAACAAACATGTACCTAATAATTAGTCTCAAAATATGTTAAGCAAATATATACAGAATTGCAAAGAGAAATGTAAAAATCTAGCAACATAGTGATTAATTTCTAAGCAACTTTCTCAATCATTGGTCAAGCAAACCAGATAATCATCACCAAAGATATAAAAGATGTAAAAAACACAATTATACGAACATATAATTATCCACTGTATAATCTAAAAATACACATTCTTCTCAGACACATATGGTACGTTTCCAAAAGTGGATTATATGCTAAACATGAACAAATTGTTTTTGACCAAAAGTTACAAGTTAATAACACAAATATGAATAAGATATTCCTGTGTATGAAAAAAAAACTTAAATCCTAAATAGCTCAGAGATCACAGAAAAATTCATAGTGGATAGTTCAAAACCAACTAGAACTGGATAATAATAACAATAGTAATAATAATAATGATATCCACATAGCAAAAGTGGCAACTTGAGGAAAATGTATAGCTCTTAATATTTATGCCAGAGGAGAAGCAAAACCTAAAAATTTAGAGAAAAGATAATAATTCCAAAAATATATAAGGAAAGAAATAATAAAAATAAGAACAAAAATAAGCAAAATATTTATTTACTAAAAAATTTATATATATATATATATAACAATTTGCCAGGCTTAAGCAATTTAAGTGTTTTATAAGCACTAACTCATCTAATCTCCATAATAACATAGGCAGAGGTAGAAAATGAAACAAAGAATTTAATTTACACAAGACTACATGGCCAGTAATTGCTACAGCCAGAATCTGGCTACAAAGTTTGTGCTATTTGCTTTGTTAAAACAGAATCAAACAGAGAAAAGTTTTTTTTGAAAAAGAGTGACAAAATAGATTGGCTTCTGAGATTACTGATTTTTCAAAAAAAGAGGAGGCACAAATAAATAATATTATGAATGAAAGTGTGACATAACTACCAAGATAAGAAAGATTTAAAATATGAGAGAATTTTAATTCCTTTATGCTAATAACTTTCAAAAGCTAAAAAATATATTTGTAAAAACTAATATGAAAATGACTCAAGAAGAAATAAAACAAAAAATCTATAGCTTTTGAAAGTTTATTAACACTACTTAAAATTTTCCCAAAAATAACTTCTTGACAGCTTAACAAGCAATTTCTAGTTAGTTCATAAAGAATATGTCCTTTTAGAAATTACAAGGAACAGGCTTTCATCTCATGATCCACTATCATTTTTATTCCTCCCTAAACAAAAATAGTACAAGGACATTTTACTGAATGATTTCATTCATAAACGTAGGTACAAAATATCTCAACAAAAAATATCTAAAAATTATAAATAAAATACAACAGCATGTAAATTGGATTAAACATATTAATGAAGAAAACCCATGTTAACATCTCACAGAGGCAGAAAAAACCTCCCATAATAATACTTATTCATGATGAAAATCATGATATATCAAGAATAGAGGGAAAGTTCTTTAATCTGATAAAAGGTATCTACAAAGACATTTAATAAACGTAATCCTAAATGGAAAAGTAGTAGGGCAATTATTTAAAAACCCTATGTAGACTGGTCAAGAAGAGAAAAAATTAAAAGAAGGCATAAATTACCAACATAAGGAATAATGGAAGGGATACTGCTATAGATTACAGATATGAAAATGGTAAAGAACTGTTAAAATAAAAATATCCCAATAAGTTTATTATTGAAACTTATGAAATAGAAATACTTTGAGATTCATATGACTAAAACTAATACAAGAAGAATCTGAAGTTCTGAATAGTCAGAGACCTTTTAAAGAAATTGAGTTCACAATTTGAAAGTTTTTCATAAAGAAAATTGCAGGTCTAGATGGCTTTATTCAAACATCCATTTGAGTAAGAAAAAAAAACAATTTCTTGTCTTACTATTCATAAAATCAATTAATTTACCACATTAACAGACTAAAGCCACAAATTAACATAATAACCTCAAAGGATACAGAAAAAAATGTATATATTCAAAGGTTATTTATGATAAAAGTCTCAGCGAAGTAGGAATGCAATAAAGAGCATGTTCAAAAACACCTTTATTTCACACCACACTTAATGGTAGAACTCTGAATACTTTCCTACTAAGATCAAGGACAAGGAGAGATTATCAACTTGTACCATGTCTTTTCAACATTGAATTAGCTGTGTAAAAGGAAAAAGTGAAGAAAGAAAGGAAAAGAGGAAGGAGGGAAAGGAGAAAGTGAGGAAAGGGTGAAGGAAGAAGCCGGCTGTCCTTCTGTATTGTGCGTAGAAAATCCAAAGAAATCTAGGAAAAAATTACTGGAACTAATACTTACTTTTTAACAAGTCCACAGGATACAACATCAATATATAAAAATCTAGTGCATTTCTACATGGCAGCAATTGATCAATTTGAAAATGAAATTTAAAAATAACTTTTAAAGTGTACAAAACATAAAATACATAAGGATAAGTTTAATAAAATATCATCAAGACCTGTACAATAAAAACTTCACAATATTTCTAAGAGAGATGAAATTAAACCTAAATTAATGGGAAGATAAGCTATGTTCATGGGTAAAATATGCAATATTGTTAAGATGTCTTATAAATCCCATATTGGTCAAAATATTTAACAATCCTCAGAAATATCCCAGCAGACAGTTTGAGAAATTGACAACCTAATTCTAAAGAAATTACATGACTTTAAAATTAAAAAACCTAAGAAAGACAAGATTATTTTTACCAAGGAGAATACAGGTGGAGAATTTATATTACCTGTTTCAAGATTTACTATAAAGTTACAGTATTAAAGAAAGTGTGGTATTAGCATAAGGATAGATGTATAGAAAAATGAAAAGAACAGAGAGTGCAGAAAAAAGATCCACATATACTCAGTAAATTTTCAACAAAGATCACAAAATAATTTGTTAAGGCAGCTTATTCAGCAATTAGATATCATATGTAAATAAATAATAACCCTGATGCCTACCTGATAACATGTGCAAAATAATGATTTGAAGGGGATCATACACAGAAAAGTAAAACTTAAAACTACAAATCTTCTAGAAGAAAACATGGGACAACTTTGTAGGCAAATACATATATGTATTTATCATATATATATGAAAAAAGGCACTGGCCATTAAAAAATTAATAAATTGGACTCCATAAATGTTAAACATTTATACCCTTTAAAAGACATCAGTAAGGAAATAAAAAGGCAAGTCATGGACTGGGAGAAAATGTTAATAATACACATATCCAACAAATGACCAGTATCCACAATATTAAGGAAATTATACAACTCTATAAAAGAAGACAAGCAACGCAATGTTTTAAATGGACAACAGATTTGAATAGACACTTCAGAAACGAACACATTAGGAACTGCAAATAAGCACATAAAATGGTATTCAAAATCATTAGTGATTATAGAAGAGGAATTTGAAACACAAATTGATACCACTATACTCCCATAAGAACGACAAAAATTCAACAGACATATCAAGTTTTGGCAAGAATGTGGAACAAATAGAACTTTCATACATTGTTACTGGTATTGCAGAAGGGTATAGCTAATTTGGAAAACAGCTGGGCAGTTTCTTATAAAACTAGACATACCCCTAGAAATTTACCCAGGAAAACTGAAAGCACCAGTCCACACAAAGAATTGTATGTGAATGTATCAATGTTCTTGGTATCTATATTCATAATCCAAAATTAGGAATGAACCCAATGTCCATAAAACTGTGCTTATATAATGGAATGTAATTCATTAATAAAAAGGAACAAACTAGTCATATACAAACAATATAGAAACACACAAAACCATTAGGCTAAGAGAGTTGACATAGAAAATGATCACTTACTTATATGTTCCAGAATAGGTAAAACTGATCTATAGTGACAGATAGCAGATTATCATTCACATACAATGGAGGGGGACAATGAATTCAAAGGGCATGAGAGAACTTTTTGGAGTCATGGAAATATTCTTAGAGTGTCATTACCTAGATGAACACATTAATCATTACTCAACCAATTATACAACTAAAATGGATGCACTGTATTATTCATAAGTTATATCTCAGCAAAGTTTTTTTTAAATAGCTTTTATTAGAATATTAGAAAATATCCTTTTACTTTGGATTTAGAACAAAAAGTACTAATTTTCAAAGTAAAGAGAAATAAAACCTTGCTTTATTAAAATTAGGAATTTATTATTTTAAGGACATCTTAAAGAGGTGGAAGAAAAAAACATGATACAAATCAGTTAGATAGATAACTGCATGACTTAAAGCCAAAAAGTTACAAGCTTCAAGAACACCTGAAGAACTCCTAATAATCAATGATAAAGAGAGAAAAATGAGCAAAAGAAGTAAACATTAACAGGAAAAAATATATTAAATTAACATGTGAAGAGATGCTCAATCTTCATGATGGATATGCACACAAAGATCAAAATGTGACATTTTACACTCTCTTGCCAGGCAAAAATAACTCCAAAAAAATAGCAGGGGGTAAAGATGACATGGGATCATTGGGAGATCATATACATTGCCAGAGGTATAAATTAATACAATCACTTTGGACAACAAACTGATATTATAAGTTCATTATTCTCAACCTGGCAATTCCATCTCTGTACATGAGAAACTCTCATACAAGAGCACATGTAAGTCAGATAATATTTATAATAGAAAAACAAACTAGAAATAAATGTGTCCATGTTCTAGGAAATAGTTAAGTAATCCAAAAGAAGGCAAGAAAGGGGGCACAGAGTATCAAGATAAAAAGAAAACAAATAAAACAAAAAATAAAATTGTAGAAATAAATTCTACTCTCTTCAATAATTACTTAAGATGGTAATGGTCTGAATACTTCAATTTAATAGCAGATATTGACAGAGTGAACAAAAAGTGGTACCCTATCATAAGCTGCTTACAGAAGTCCCAGTTTAAACATAAATGCCAGACATGAAAATAAACAGAGAGATAATGGCACAACTTACCAAGTTTTATGGAATGTAGCCAAAGCAGTGTTTATAGGAAAATGTTTAGCATTAAATGCTTATGTTACAGAAAGAGTAAAGATATAAAATAAGTAAAGTAAGTTTCCAACTTAAGTACCCAGAGAAAAAAGAGCAAATTAAACCCAAAACAAGAGAATAAAGAGAAAAAAATCATTGCATTTGGAAACAGAAAACAAGAGAGGAACAATCACTGAATTTGGAAACAGAAAACAATAGACAAAATCAATACAACCAAAAGCTGGCTTTTGAAAAAACCAGTAAGATTGATAAAATTTGAGCCAGATTTACTAAACAATTATGATACATATCACCAGTATCTGGAATGAAAATTGGACACATTGACTTTAAAATAATAAAAATGTATAGTCAATCAATATCAGTTTACTTCACTATTGAATTCTTCCAAACATTTAAGGATGAAGTTACTCCAACTTCACACAAACTCTTCTATATTTAGAAATAAAGGAGACACTTTCTATTTCAAGAGCCAGAGCCCTCAAATATCTTGATACTGAAACCTAACAAGGATATTACCACATAGGAAAATTACAAGTTCTTCATGAACATAAAGAAATTATTGACAAAATATTATCAGATTAAATGTGGTGATATACAAGCAGGTTAAGAAATTGTGACCAAGCAGGGTTTATTTATCAATAAAAAATGGCTTAACTTTCAAAAATCAATGTGAGAGTTTTAGAACAAGATAGTACATACTCATTTATCTCTGCTTCTCCCTGCTAAGTACAAGTATAAACATTGGAAATAACACAAGAGGCAACCAAAGGGTAGTGCTGAGAGATAGGGAAAGGAGGGCAAACTGGTAAGGGAAGCCAGGACTGGAGGAACAATACAGTGACAGTGTTCTATGGGCTCCCACCAACAGAAGAAAGCAACTCAGGCCTGGAATCAGGAACCTCCAATCTAGCAATAGACATGGCCTGGGTAGGCTCATTCTTCCCCAGCTAGCCCAGCCCAGGCATACCAGCAAGGGAAATCCATGAGGAACCCCTCTGGCAGCAAATGGCCCAGCCTATGATATGCTCTCATTCCACACCAGTGTGAATGTCCCCTGACCCACCAAGAGACACTTGAGCAGCTGGGCAGGGCCAACAAGGGAGATACCACCACAAGTGCCCAGTCCATGAAGCTTCTTTGTCTCCATAGGCTGAGAATTACCTCCTCCACTGAGAACTGCCAGGTGATAATGGCCAGGTGGATCCTGCCATAACCAAGACTCAGCCTGGGAAATGGTCTCCATTCCACACAGGCAGGGTGGTCTGGTCACAAGCACCCAGCCTGGGAAGTATTTACTCCTCACCTTCACAGGACAGGATTCTCTTCCTTGAACCAGAGCTACCAAGTAGCCCATCCTGGAGCAACAGGATCCCTACAGCACCAAATAAATTAAGCAGACAAAAATAACACCAGATTCAAAAATTAAATAGTCATTGGAAGCACAACAGACAAAAGTAGGCCAGGCTTGTGTGCTAAAACTAATCAGGGAATCTCCTTGCTAAAAAAAAAGAGTTAAATAGAATACACAGTCTCCTAAAATAGTTACCACAATGTTCAGGATACAATAAAAAATTCCAAGAACCAGGAAAATCAAAAATGGATGAGAAAAAGCAATCAACTGATGTTTAAAACCAAAATGATCAGATGTTTGAATTATCTGATGAGGATTTTAAATGCCCTCATAAAAATGCTTCAATAAGCAATTATAATTTCTCTTGAAACAAATGAAAAAAATGGAAAATCTCAGCAAAGAAGTATAAAATAGAATTAAATGGAAACCAAGGAACTAAAAAAGAATACCATAACAAACATTAAAAACTCACAGGCTGGGATCAATCATAAAGTTTAAATGGGAGAAGATAGAATCAGTAAACTGAAGAACAGAATAATAAAATTTACTCAACATGAGCAGCAGAGATAAAAATAGACTGAAAAAGAGATGAATAAGGCCTCAAGGACTGATGAGACCAAAGATCTAACATTTATTCCGTTGGAATACCAGAAGGAAAAGAGAAAGAGAGTTGGGCTAATAGAGTATTGTTGGTAATTTACTGAATTTAGTGAAAGACATAAACCTATAGATTCAAGACTATAGGAACTCCAAACAGGATAAATTCAAAGAAATCCACACCAGGACCTATATTAAAACTTTTGAAAACTAAAGATTTCAAAAAAAAAATCTTAAAAACATCCAGTAACTATCCAGAAGAAAACCAATTGAAATAATAGATTTCTAATGTGAAAACATGGAGACCAATAGCAAATGCACAACACTTTTCCAGTGCAGAAAGAACAGAACTCTAATTTGGTTTGTAGCTAGCAACCTGCTAAAATAACTGACTGTTTTATTTTTAAGGTTAATACTGCAACAGGCAGTCTTCCTCATGAGTCTTATAAATCATATTTTATTATTGAAACAAATTATAACACTGATACTCAAAACAATAATAATTTAAAGAAGGTAAATGGACCTAAATGGAAGAAAGATTTACACACACACTCAAAGTGGTAAAATGTTGATATTAGTAGATTGTGATATGTATATCATGACACCCAAAAGTAAACACACACACATACACAGAAACTAAGGAAATCTGTAACTGATTCAGATTCATGGGTTGTATCAATGTCAATATCCTGGTTGTGTTATTGTACTATAGTTTTACAAGATGTTGCCACTAGGAGAAAGTTGATAAAGGGTATATTGGATTTCTGAATCTCTCTGTATTATTTACTCCAGCTGAATATGAATCTATATTAACCTCAAAATAGAAATTAAATTAAAAAAATATTCTGAAAAGGAAGAGGAATTAGAAGGTATCAACTCCTCCGAATATTGGAATAATAAAATTTACTCAACATGAGCAGCAGAGATAAAATAATAATAAGCAAAACAGCAAGATTTTGAGGAATAATAAACAACATCAAAAAGGAAAAAAATCAATTTGATTTACCACATAAACAGTAAAAAGTGAAAATATAAATTACATAATTATCGTGATAGATGTAAAAGAGCCTTTGACTAAAAATAATCATTTTTCTTGACAAAACTTAGCAAACTGGGAATTCAAGAGAACTTTCTCTTTGTGAAAAAGGAATAACTATCAAAAATATGTAGTAAAAATAATATAAAATTGTGCATTATAAAATGCTTCCTCTGGGATCAAGAACAAGATAAGAATACCCATTATCAATTTATCTATTCAAATTGAATTAAAGACCCTAGGTTGAACAATAAGAAAAGCAAATGGAATAAAAGACATACAAATTGGAAAGAAAAAATAAAATTCTCATTTTTCAAAGATGATATGATTATGAATACAGAAAATCTTAAGAGTCTACAGGTAAACTAACAGTATAAATCAGTGAGTATGTTAGCTACTCGAAGCACATTTAATAAACAAAAACAATTATATTTCTATATACACACAACAAAAAGAAAAATAAACTTGAATATACATAATATAATCGTAAATGTCAATATCTGGGAAAAAATCAAACAAGTTATTTAAGATATCACAGTGAAAGCTACAAAACTTGTCTAACAGAAATTAAAGAAGACTTAAATAAACTGAGGGGTATATTATGTTAATGAATTGGATAACTTAATATTGGTAAGATGTTAATTCTCCCTAAATTGATTAAGAGTTCATACAATCTCAAAGTCCCAGATTTTTTTTGTGGAAAATGAAAATCTAATTTTAAAATTTGTGAGGAGATGCAAAGAGACAAGAGAAGCCAAGTCCATCTTGCAAAAAAAGGAAAGCGTTTAAGGACTTAGACTACCAATACTCAAGAGTTATATAACACAGGATCATTAAGACAGTGTGATATTGGTATACACAAAGACAAATAGCCAAATGAAGGAAAAGAATGTTCAAAACAGACTCACAATATACAGTCACCTGATTTATGAGATATGTATTGTGGCAAAGCAGTAGGAAAAAGAGTTTATTTTTTTTAATAAATGGTATTTGGTCAATTGGATATCTTTTCCTTTCAATGTACCTTGCCTCTAAACTCATAACATACACAGAGCTCAATTCCAGATGTAATGCAGATACAAATATGAAGTGTAAAACAAGAAAATATTTAGAAGAAGGTATAAGACAAAAACATCATGTTCTTGGATACATAAACATTTTTAAAAAGCACACCAGATAGAGTAAACAAATAGGGAAAAAATGTTAAATTGGATAAACTGAATTACATTAAAATTAAGAATTTCTGTTCATCAAATATCACACTTAAGAGCATTAAAAAGGCAGGCCACAAAGTGGGACAGAACAATTCCAATACATATATTTATATAGAACACCTGTCTAGTTATGCAAAACACTAAGAAAAACACTGAAAGCCCAATAGAAAAATGCATGGAAGACCTGAGCAGGCACCCAAATGACCAATAAACATATGAAGAGGAGCTCAGTATCATGAATTATCAGAGAAAGGAAATAACCACAGTGAGAAACCATTACCCACCCACCAGAATGGCTAACATACAAAAGACTAACAATCCATGTAGTTCACTAAGGGGTAGTGAAGCAGTAGAACTCTTAGGAACTACTGGTAGGAGATAAAACTGATACAAGCACTTTAGAAAAGTGTTTGGCAGCGTCTATTAATTACACAGATATCTTTTGACCTAGTAATCCTACTCTCAGTTATACACCCAGCAGAAAGCTACACATATGTTTCCCAAAAAGGTGTACCCCAGAAATGTTTATAAGCAGTATTATTGATAATCGACCAAATCTGAAAACAACCCAGTGTCCTCAACAATAGAATAAATGAAATGTGAAGTATTCATAAAAGGAATATGATTGGTTAACATGTATTAAAAAATCATATATTTTTATTTTCTGTATTTCTGATGCTTTGCTATCCAGGGCTTGCTAATTTGTGGTGAACCTGCCCTTGCCAGGGCTAGCCAATTTCTAGAGATAGTAAATGACTCCCCTGCATGTGTGCCCTGCATGTATGTGCACCAACCAATTCAGAGCCCACTCCCAACCAACCACCCTTTGATGGAGCTCTTATACTCTGAGCTATAATTCTTCCACCCTAATCATCCCAGGGTGTGATACCAGACAACTAGGGGCAGCCCTTACACTTTGGAGCCTGCTGAAATCATTCAAACCTGCCAATCCTCAGCCTGCTTACCTGCCTCACGCCTTCCTTCCTGCAAAAACTACAATAAGGACTCATGTCCACATTTTCCCCTGTTCCTCTGCCTCCTGACTGACCCTAGTTATTCCCCTTGGGGCCCTGTGTCATGTGGTATGCGCCCTCTTCTTGGAAATTTTAAGTAACAAACAAAATCTTTTCTATGGTAGATATCTCCTGATCTGTTGGCCTCACCATCCCTGAATAATAATAAAACCCACATTTTAAAATACAGTAAGAATAAACTAAAATTATATACAATTATAATAATGAATCTCACAAACATGATGTTGAGAAAAACAATGCAGTTAGTTACAACAGTACAGAGTGTATGCATTAGATGCAGTAATGTTTCCAGTGGTGGGTGTAGTGACCAGAACAGGGCACAGGGGAGACCTCCAAAAGCACTGATGATGTTCTGTTTCTGGACTGCATGTTGACTGCATGAGTATGTTCACTTTTTGACAATTCGCTGTGATTTACACATGATTCAGGCACCTTTATGAATGAGTATTACCTTCACTTTACATTAGAGAAACCAGAAGGACTCAGCTATACTATTTAGAATAAAATAGCATCCCCAAACTGGAAAGAATAATAACTTATTTAACACCTCAGATAATACGTTCAAAAATTGATAATTAAATGAACACAAGGTGGCAGGGAGACAGGAATAAAAACAAATCAATTAGAGTAACATCAAATACAACAAAATTGATTAAACAAATGAGATCTAATTCTTTGAAAAAAAAAAACCCTAAAAAACTGTCAAGTCTAAACAAGGAAAGATGAGAGAACACAGATAGACAAGAGTAGCTAGCAATGAAAGAGATTTTAAGGGACAGATATTTTAAATTATTTGCAAATAGTAAATAGAGCTTTAAGAATGAATTTTAAAATGCCAATGTTATGTAAAATTTTCTGTACAGTAGATTACTAAAAATGATTCAAGGAAACAGAAAAACCAGGAAAGAAAGTTCTCAAAATATCAAAGTAATAGCTCTAAGACCAACAACCAGCCCAGATAACTTTACAGGTTAAATTCTTTCCAATTTTCAAGATCTCTGTCCCTACAAGTACAAAAGAATAAGAGTTGAACACAGGCATCTGAGAGAGATACTATAGGTCAATGTCACATCTGCATCGAGGTAGAAAACCTCAACTGCGTAACAGAAAAGCAAACCGGTCACTACATAAAAACAGGAAGCCAGGGTCAGCTGTTGGGAAAGGTCTCCTCATTTATACAAAGCAGACACACAGAAGGAACGATGCTCTTCTTGCCTCTGTTGCTGTCTTTCTGGGCATAACAGAACTGCATGGCCATCCTGAAACTACGAGGAGCGCTCAGACCACCCATGCGGAAACCCAAGTAGGAAGACAAGAAAGACCTAAGACTTTGTTCTGGGTACTGAATGTCTGAACCGGCCAATACCAGAGCTGGACAAGCACCATCCTAGCTCCGGGTCTCTTTATATGTGAAATAGTTAAGTCTTTGTTATTGTTTAATCCACTCAAGATAAGCACTCCTTACTTGCAAACAAGTACATTCTCTTAATGTACAAAGATTAATTAAATTTCAGCTGAGGGAATAAAGAATAGAAAAGAGTCTAAGAAACCACTTAGGAGATAGGATAAATTTTGTAGACCATGTGAAAAATGTGACATACAAGTTCATGGGAAAAGGAAGGATTCCTGGGTAAGTGGTAGTAGGAAGCATTACTGAAGAACATAAAAGTTACTTAAAATGAAAAAGCTAGGTCATCACAAGGCAATTTATTTATCCCAAGCCAATCCCAAACGGATGGCAGATTTCACTGAAATAATACTAGAAGAAAGTATGGATGAATAGTATTTACTTTGCTAATTAGATAGGACTTTGTAAAAAATACAAATGCATCAATTTTTAAATGTCTCTGTGCAAAAATGTGTTCTTAACACTAAGGCAAACAATTGATGGGAACAAAATATTTGGCATAAACAACTATCAATTCCCCTCTGAAAGGGAGGTTATATGAGTTCACAAGGAAAATGTCATCCCAATACAAAAGAGCAAAGGACCTGGGGTATATATAATATATAAAATGTGAACTACAAGTGACCAGTGATTATATCTTTAAATGTACAATTCCACAAGAAATGAAAATTTAGCATTATTTTTCCATATGCTACCAAATTAGCAAAAATATTTACTACATCACTCAATATTTTGAGCATAGAATATAACAGAGACTTTCATGTACTACTGGTTGGATGTGAAAAGTATTAAATCTTTCCATAATCAACTTAAAAATATGTATCAAAGAACCTAAAAAAATTCTATCCTTGGCTTAGTAATCCCACTTTTTAAAAAACTCAAGAAAATAAAGATAGATGTGATAAGCTCATTACAACACTATCCTATAATAATATTATGAAAATGCCTAAACAGTCAGCATATAGGAAGATAGAATAAATGATGTCTCCCTGTAAGTTGAGTAATGTGTTCCTATTAAAATTACAGTAGCAAAGAAAAGTTAAAGAAAGGATACTCCCAATATAACAGTCAGTGGGAAAGTTAGGATAAAAAATGTATGTACAATAAATAGCAATTTGATAAATATACATATAACCATCTCTATCTCTATGTATAGTGAGGAAAAAAAGAGAAGAAAGAAAATGCACCAAAATGCTAACAGTATTTACTCCTCACTTCTGAGATTATAGGCTTTTATATTCTTCTTTTCATTTATCTGTATTTTCTAAACATTCTACACTAAATGAACATGTATTGTATAAACGAGATGCTATCTTCAAAGTGAAGCGATAAATGTTACTTAAAATGAAATACTTAATTGTATCTTCTCCTTCTCCCTTTCCTCCACTGAAGCAGCAGTGTTTGGGTTCTCAGCTCTGCCAAAAGCAGTTCTGCACAAAGGTTGGGAACGGTTGACATTTTACTTGGGGAATATGCTGCAAGAATGCTAATCCATGAAGCAACTGAAGTTTATTTCTCTTCTGTGACTCACTGTGCACAGCTGGGAGTCTCCATCAGGGCAGCTTAATAGAGACACTGCACAATTTCTCAGGCTGGATCCTCCTCATCCCACCACCACCCGCCTCCCGCTCCCCACTGCTAACCCCACTGCGTGGCCCCCAGCACTGGCTGCAGGAGTCACCGGATAAAGGGGGCCCCTGTGCTCTGAGAGATGGCTCCTGCTTCATTACCAGGGCTATCCTGTCTACTGGCTGGGCCTTGTCCACCCAGCCTCACTGCTTAGAACTTCTGGGCCCCGAGAGTGTAGGACAATTTGTAACAGTGTGGCAGACATGGGCAAGAATGCTAATGATGATACCAACCAAGCCTGGGGAGGGCTGAGGTTGTATTACAGGGCAATCACTGCGTGCTGAATGATTATCACTCTGAATTATCAGCAGTCTCAAGGCCCTTCCAGGACATGACATCAAAGAGGGCATTTGATTCCTTTTCAAAGCTGACTCTTATGAAGAATCAAAATTGACAGGGAAGACAGAGGAAGCACCTGAAGCTAGTAAAGGGGAATGAAGCCCTCCCATTTCCCTTGGTAACTGCTGAAACGGGGAGGATGAGCCAAGGTCTTTGGTGAAAGTTCAAGTCAGCAGACTCCAGACCAACGGGAAGGGACTGTGAGGCTCTGATGCTGGCCTGGGGGTTGGGGAACAGGAGGATGGAATGGAAAGTGGGCCTGAGGGGAGGAAGGGAGTCACAGAACTGCATCATAGTCCCGAGTTCAGAAAGGATGTTCTGGGTCTGTCCCACACATTACCCCCCAGAAATCTGCCTTCCACCCCAGCACAGCCACATGCTCATTGGTGCTGAGTAATCAAGCCTGTCCCCTCTGAGCCTCGGTTTCCCAAGTGGAGCTTCTCAAGAAATTACAGAGATGCTGGAGACGGGAGCGACTATGCAGGGGAGCCTCAGGACCCCCACTCCAACTCCCCACCTATTACACAACCAACACGTCTGCTTCTACAACTGTTTAATATGTTTGAGTTCCAATAAGATTCTGCTGAAACACATCTTTTAGAGAAAAGCTTGAAAATCACTGGTCTAAATTCTCTCTCATTCTCTTGGTCCCAATTTTTATTCTACTCTCTCGAAAGGAACATAAAACAGCCCTATTCTGTCTCATCACACCAAGGTGTCCTTTGTCCCGGACTGCCAACTCATAGAGCAAACCAACAGCCTTTCCCTATGCTTCCCACCCATTTCCCCACCCTCCTGCCCAAGAAGACAGGCCCACCTCCTCCAAGCCAGTGAATCAGGTCAATGTGCCCATGGGAAATGAGGTTCCAAGCGTCCCTGGACAGTTGGCAATTTCCCCAGGGTGGCACTGCCCAAGGGCCCTGTGTTAGTGGAAGGGAACGAGTCTCCACTGTCATTAGGATGGATAAGGGAAAGGGTGGACATGCTCAGCAATCATGTCATGGAAAAATGTTTCTGCGGGCCTGTAGCTGGTGTTACATTCTGGGCAAGTCATGTGTGTGAGAATAAAGACAACCATGTTGTCCTTCCTTTAATCACACTAAAACAGTCCTAAAAATAAAATGTCATCATAGGCGATGGATGCTCCCAGTCCCCTCTCAGCCCTCAGTCCTGCTTCAGGAATGGATAGCTGCTCCCAGGCATGGAAGGGAGGCTGGGCACTCCTGTCTCTGGCCTAAGGGCTTTGGTACATGGTGTGGTGAGGAGCTGCAGTCCAGGGCACTAGGGAGCAGAAGCCATATTCTAAGCCAGCCTGCAACTCTCTCTTCTTGGGAGGCCTGTAGAATGCTCAGAGAAGGGGTACAGCCCCATCTGCCAGAAGCTGATGGCCCACATCACACAGGAGAGTTGTCACCACCAAGCGCTGCAGCAAGGTCATTACATGGACTGACTGCTCAGTTCAACTAGGAAGCTCCTATTATTCAATCTCCCAGCTGAGAAAATGAAGGCTCAGAGAAGGGAAGTGGCCGCATAAGCTCAGGAGAGGCAGAGCCAGGACTGATGCAAAGACCCCCCAGTCAGTGAGACAACACATGTATAATGCACCTTTGTCCACAGTGGGTGCTCAGTTGTCCCTGCTCTGCTCCCTCTTTTCCTGTGCTAAACAGCTTTCCATACCCCTACCTTTGGCAACTTTCCTACAAGTGGCTTCCAACAATCTCATCCCAGCTCAGGTCATGAGTTAAGGACATTTGCATGCACAAGTCCTGAGGACCCTCCTTTGGAGACTTCTAACTGAGCCAAGAGAAAGCCAAGCAGAAATTTGTGGAGTTCTAACAGGAACTGGCATGTACGCCCCTGGGACAAATGTGAGGCCAAGTCCTGTGGGAGCTGGATGTGACTTTCCAGCAGAGTCTGCCCCTGGAGGGGGTACTTGGTGATCACCCATGCCAGACAGTACCAAGTAGAACACAGAGATGATTAATATTTTGCTTGGAGTTACACAGCAAGCTAGTGGCAGACCTTTGATTTTGCCGTCCGGCACTCCCTCAACGAGAACGCACTTCCTGGATGAGATAATTTAATTAGTATTTGTCCAGCGCCCTGCAGTGAAAGGCAATCACCGCTTCTTCTATCCTCTGGAGGGGCTGAGTAATCCAGTCTCTTGATGCCACTTAATCTAAAATGTCTAGGTGACTCACCCACCCCAAGACTTTCCTCCAGAGTATTTACTTTAAGAGAACATCCATTTGCTCCATAATTCAAACAACTCCTCTTGGTTTAAATCCTAAAGAAACTACTTGGTATTGTCTTGTGTTTGTGTTTGCTATAGTTGTTGTTTTAAATATATGTGTCTGTGTGTGTATACACATATGTATATATGGATATGCATATACATTATAAATAACTATATATATTACATATATTTATACATATAATTCTATGTATATATGTACATGTACATATAATTCTATATATGTACATGTATACATATTATACATAGCCATGTATTTATATATGGATATGCATATTTTAAAATATATATCACCATTGCAGGGAACCACTGACCCTGCTCCAACATGACAACATCTAGCAACAGCCCAGTCAGCTCCTGTAACTACTCCAAATGGAGCATGACCACAGAGAAATGTGGTTGAGGGGGGCCCCTCAGAGGAGCCCCTGCCTCCTTGGGATGACTGATCTGTGCACGCCTTTGTATGCCTCAGGACCCTAAGCCTACCCTCAAATCTGCTGCCCATTCCCAAGTTTATTTTTAGGTCACCCCAACTTCCCAGCCCCGCCTCTCCAGCCCCATCTTCCACCTGGAACCACAGCTCAGAACCAGCTTTCAAATGCTGCTCTAGACCCAAGACACTGTCTCATCCCCTCGCCCTGCTTCATCCTAAAACCTCCCACCCTTGCTTTAAGGCACCTGGGCCTGAAGAACAAACATTTGCTATGATAAATCCCATTCCCTGCTTTCCAGATAACTTCTCCTTAACAGAGATAAGCTGCCAGGAAGACAGATAACAACTGGGATATGCAGTTATTAAGGGCAGATTTTAAAATGACAAAAGGATACATTTTAAAATAAAACCCACTTGAAAATCGGTTTCCCTTCCAACTCAATTACATTCAGGCCTCCTGCTTGGAAGCTCCTTACACTAAGAGATCCCAGCTCCCACTGGCTTCCGGGAAATGGAGGAGTGTTGCTGTGGTGACATGGAAGGCCCAACACCGGAGGCAGGAAGTGAAAGACAAAGGGTCTCCGCTCTGTCAGGCACCTGGAGTGGCCAGCATGGCCCCAGACAGCTGCCTAAGAGGAGGCAGAGACCCCCTGCCACCAAAATTCCCACCCACCACAGGGAGCATGGTGGCAGAGGTGAGCTGAAGGAAGAGGGTGGTGGCAGCTTGCAGGCAGGGCCTGATTG
Source organism: Manis javanica (assembly GCF_040802235.1). Taxonomy (NCBI): domain Eukaryota; kingdom Metazoa; phylum Chordata; class Mammalia; order Pholidota; family Manidae; genus Manis; species Manis javanica. The sequence continues at coordinate 71,420,426 of NC_133162.1, forward strand.
CCTGACCTCAGAGGAACACCGGGGGATGAAGCAAGTGCCAGCAGACATGAGCAGCCTTTCTGACAGGCAGCTGCTCTCTGCAAGGTCCTTTCAACATCAGAGTGACTGAAGGGGCTCCCTGACCCTGGTTTCCCCTTACCAGGTGGGACCAATAACTGATTCTACTGTGGTCACAGATGACCCAGACCAATGCTGACCACCCATCCCTGTTCCCCAACAACCTCCCAGCTTGGACATCCCAAACAGACTTCACAGGTCATATCTGATACCCTTAACATTGCAGATTGTATCCAACCCCCTTCACATTATCACAGCATAGTGGTCAAGCCCCTTTATGATGCTGTAGACAAACCCCTGAACTCCAAAATGTCCTCATACTATGTGTGTCACCATCATATCATGAACATTTATTGAACTTCCTATTATTTCTATGACCATCTCATGGCTCTACCTTTTGACATAGGATGGGCTGAAAGTCCCCACTCCCACATCACACATGAACCCCCATCCTAGCCTCTTCCTAGGGAGCCAGTCATCCTCCTATTTGCAACCAGCTGTCACACCCTCCACATCTCCACCCAGCATCCTTCCACCTGATCCTCAAGAAGCACAGCCAGAATTTCTTCACCCAGATTCTCAATACACAACACATAAGTAACCCTTTCCTGGCACCACTGCCCCCAGCCAGTGCTGGAGGTCAGACTAGAGGGTCCTTGCCAAGAGTTTATCCTGCCTGAGATGTCATTATGCCCTTCATCTCCTGGGTACTGTCATTAGTAGAGATGCCTTCCTCAAAAGTATATTGAAATGTGTGTGTATGAGTGTTTGTGTGTGTGTGTGTGTGTATGTGTAATTACATGAGTCTGTGCCTGGGTATATGACAACCAGTTAACACTTTAATGTTTTCCTGATTAGACTGAGCTCTCTGCCCCCTTCACCCTATGAACGCTCCCATCCCTGACCCCGACAAGCACATGGGCCTCCTGTATGGGCCATTTCTGGAAATATATCCAAGCCAGTTAGGCTGGCCTGGCCCTGGGGAAGCCAGCCCCTGCCCTTACCCACACCCCACCACTGGCTCCACACTGGCTCATCATGACCATATCTCAGGTCCCTTGTTGGATAATTGTTCCAGTACCTTGCTTGCCACACTGACCTCTTGTTCCTAAAACCTATTAGACTCTTGACTTCATAGGACCCTCTTAACTTTGAGGGTTAAAACTGTGGATAAAAGCTGCCTCCCCATAATCACCCAGTCTTTAATTCTGAAAACTCCCCCATAGAGGAGAGAGAGGAGGCAAGTTCACCAGAAAGAGCCCCAGGCCTGCCACTTGCATTAGCACCAGATAAAGCAGTCCCATCCTGCATTTTGCAGTTCCTCTGCCTGTCGCTTCTCTCTCCAGTGGGTTCCAGCATGTCCCACTCCTCACTCTGTGGCTCATTTTTCTGTCCATGGCCTTGTCTCACTATTGCATCTGGCAGACACTCAATGGCTGTAACCTCTGACTCCTGCTTCAGCCACAGTCACACCTGTGCCTAGGACTGGACTGATTTTGGCCACTCTGGGAAAATACACTGCCCTTCAGGGCACACCCCAGGACCACACGGTCGGCCTTCTAGGCCCAAGTAGCAAAACCAGTTGGTGCCAGGGGCCCTGCTGCACTCAGAGACCGGATTAGCTGCACTTCTTGACTGGAAACCTCTCTGGGCGTCCTGCCCACCATGACCCCATCAATGGCAGCATCAGCAGGGAGAGGCTGGGAGGAGGGCCTCTGTGCCATGTTAACATGCCTGCTCAGAACACAGGCTCGCAGCATCACAGCAGGAAGAGAGGGAGCTGGGGGCCATGAGGTTTACCTTGCGCATGTCTTTGCCAAAGGTCTCGCTGTAGGTCGTGCCAAGGATCTCAAACTGCACGTAGGGATTTGAGCTGTCCACCCGAAACTCCATCACCCCTGTGAGGCCAGTGATATGACCCTGTAGGAAAGAAGGAAAAACCACTAGAGGGAAGGGAAAAGATGGATGGAGTAGGGGACAGAATCTCCAAGGAATAAAAGGGGGACCAAGAAAGAAACAATCAAGGTCTGGAGAAGGAATGGACAGACTTGTAATGAGGAAGAGCCGCTGGCAATCCTAGGACCTCAGAGCAGGATCGCCACTTCCCAGGCCTTGCCCACTGGGGAAATTCCTAAGGCTTGCACCTGTCATCCAGGCAGGCAGTATGCTCAGGGCACCTGCTCTGTGCCACGTACAGCACTTGCCATGAAGTTAAAGAGTGACAGCTTTTGTCCCCACACTCCAGGAAGTTATAGTCTTCCCTTGCAACCTGCTCCAGGCACTCTTCTTAGCTTGAGCCAAGAGCAGAGTCGAAGGTTAACACAGCCATATCAGGCACATGGCAGTAAGTTACAGGGCATCGAGCATGAGCACTGGAGGCCAACACTAGCATAAGTCCTGGCTTTGCCACCTATACCACCTTGCAAAAACCATCTGCCATCTCCTGGCTTCAGCCTGGAGTTAATCAGATCCATATCACAGAGCCTGCAAGGACTGAATGATAAAATGTATACACAGCACGGACTGGACCTGGTGGGTGTGCAAGCTCTGCACATCTCTCTGCCACTCAGTGGGCTCTGTAGAGCAGGTGGCAAGAGGCTGGGTGAGCCTGTGGTAAGTCCCCGGCTTTCTTCAAGCCTGGGGTGGGGTCTTATCCAGCTTTGACCTCCCACACTTTGTTAGCTGGGAGCATTCCAGGGACTGAGTTGGCCCAAAGGGGCCCTCAGCTCTGGCTTGGGCTGCATTAAATTCAATCTGAAACCAGAATATGTGCACTGCTATTGAAACCATGCACAATTTATTGTGACTAAAATTCCCACCACTATAGATCTCCCTAAATGCTCTTTGGAAGCCTCTAAGCACCAATTCACTCTACCAAGTCTTCTGTGGATTACCCAATTCACTTCCAGTCCAGCCAAAACATGGTGTCATGTCTCAGCATGTGGAACATGTCACAAGAGCAGAGTGCATGTGCACACACACATCAATGCACACCTACACATCCATACATGAACACACAGAGACACACACACACAAGTGAGGTCTTGATTGGGCACCACGTGCATTGCCAAGTGAAACAACATCCCTTCTGCACAGTGGCAACCTACGTGGTGGGGCATCTGGCAGACATGAGCTAGGCAGTGGCCTCCACATTTTACTTACTTGTGACCTTGGGCAAGTTACCTAACCTCTCTGAAGTCCATTCTCCTTATATAAAAACGATGACAATAATAACAATAATAATAATAATGCATATCCATGAACCCCAGCTCACCCAACCCTCAAATGCTGAGACAGGAAGTGTGGCAAGGGCAAAGACCTGGGAGGGGCCTGCCAGAACAAGCACACAAAGAGCGCGGCTTCAGGCCACCTGCTGGAGGGGGCAGCATGAGGCAGAAGGTGCAAGGCTGGGCTTCAGCCTTTGCCTGGAAGGGTTACTCCCTCCACACACCTTTTTTATTGTGTCCAGCATGGACCTCCCTCCATTCCATGGCTTGGTGGACTTGCGTATACAGTTGAGGCTTGCCATGCTGTGCCACTTCCGGTCCTCCAGCTTCCTGTGGAAGGCATTGGCCAGCATCAGAACACTGTCGTACAAGTAGAGGTTGGAGATCTGCAAAGACAAAGGTGGTGAAACCCTTTCCACTGGTGCACTTCCAGAGAAGAAGAGAAATTGGTATAGGGCTGGCATGATCCAATAGACCAACACCAAAAAGCAGCATCCAGTTTCTATGCCACCATTCTCTGGCTTTCAGCAGTTCAATCAAAAAACCCAGCCAGGTCCTGGAGTCCTGGGTAGAATAAGATCCAGCCCTGCTCCAGGAACTAGAGTTGGAGGCTATCCATATATCAACAGGAGAACCAGCTTGATCAGTGCTGTGATGGAGACTTGTGCACAGTCTCTGTGCAATACTGGAGTGAGGCACCCTGTTCAGGTAACAAAGGATGGAGGGAAGGATGGGCAGATGGCTTGTATAGAAGGATTAGTATAAGATAAAGGGGGGGCAGCATCACAGAGAGAGCACAGCATTATGCAAAGGCATGAAGGTGCAATGGAGCAGTGTCAGGGAGGGCAGGGCCCACCAGCATTTCCTATAAAGGATCTGAGAGTAAAAGTTTAGACTCTGTGGGTCTTACTGCCTCTTTTGCAACTGCTCAGCCCTGCTGTTAGAGCAAGAAAGCAGCCACAGACAATATGTAAACAGAGGACGTGCCAATAAAACTGTTCAAAAAGCAGGCAGCAGGCTGGATTCAGCCTGTGGGCCACAGTTGGTTGGCTCACCCCTGGATGAGAGGGACTTAAAACAGTTCAAGGTGTCTGCCTCAGTGGGCAAGTAGGGAGGAAACAGGATCAAGAAGGAAGCAAGAACCAGGGGTCGAGCCATGCTGAGCTTCATAGGCTGAGCTAAAGAGTAAGTATAGAGGTGACTTTAGTGGGGAGAATGTCACTGGAGGAGCTGTGCCCTGGACTGCTCTGGTCCCTGGACAGGCCTAGGGTGGACGGTGGCCTGAGTGGCACTGTGGCAGCTTGTGGTGATAGAGATTCCAAAGGCCACAGACCTGCCCTACAGTCCCTGCCAGCCTGGGATTTGCAACTGTGCACATCTGAGAACCACCCCTCTGTTTAGCCATCCACAGTAGAGCCGGATCAGAGAGACACAGCCATCTCAGAGCTCTCAGGAGCATGGCTATAAGGCAGAAGTTGGAATAACAGTGCCTGCCTCAGCCTCCTGACTGTGACTGAGGACCTGATCGGGATGAGCAGCAGCCCCCGCCCTCAGGAGCCCGTCAGGAGCCCTCTACAGGGAGGAAGGCAGCTCCATTCTCAGATGCTACCTCCACCCCAGCCCAGTGCTCCACAGGGGTGGCAGGGAGTACAAAGGGAGGTGAGGAAGGGGAGGGAGTGGGGAGGAGGTGATGCCCACCTTCATTCAGCTGTGTGGCTCTTCCAGCTAACTGTTGCACAACCAACCACCAGCCAAAGTGGGTCAAGGGGACAATCCTATCTCTCGCACCTAAGCAGCAAGGTGTCTGCTAAAAATATTTCAGAAAAACAAAATCACTGGGTATAAATAGAATATGTCAGCCTCAAAGAATGCCTGAAAAGATCAAGTAAGGTCCTTGGGCTACAGGAAGACCCCTGCTGCCTCCCGGCCTTACCTCCCACCATTCCCCAGTATGGACCTTATACCCCAACACCTTGTTCTCAGCTTGCAGCTTCTTTCCCCTCATGTCTTAGATGCGGTACCCCAAAAGCAGAGCCTCAGACTTGGGTAATGGGAACTCTCCTCTACAATAAAAATCAGAAGTGGACCACGGGAACTGGTGTGGGATATCAGAACCCCTGCTACATCATGCCTATCCACTTAACCCTCAAGGACCAGTTCAGACAGAGCTGACTGCTCCTTCTGTGGCTGTCCCTGTGCCCTACCCACTCTTACAGAGCCTAGTCCTATCCAACATCAACCTGTGTCCTTGCGGTGGGCACAGGGACATATGCCCCAAAGGCCTGTGTGCCTGGCTCCTCTCCATGGTATAGGTGTAAGAAGTGGGTGGAGGATGGATGGAAGATGTCTCAGAGGTGGCAGAAGTGTCCCTGGGATCACTGAACACCACTGACTGAAGCTAAAGCCTCAGGTAAAGGGGACCTTTCTCAGGGCCTGGCAGTACACAGGTGCTAAGCTGACAAGAAAGAGAACTTTTTCCCCCACCAGGAATATTCCTCACCCCTGTCCTCCAGGGAACACCACGACAGAACTGGGTCTCCCACCCTCAAGCCCTAGGGAAGTACTTCCTCAGTGGGAAACACCAATTCCCTCCCCGCTCATGTCAGTCCCCCAGCTCTCAGGAACTCCTACCACTGAAAAATAATTTTTGACATGTCTACCTCCCCTCTGGAATACAAATCCATAATGGAGATGTTGTCCTAAGAGAATGTAAGCCACTTAGAGTTGGCTTGGTTTTCTTTCTTATTTTGTTTTTCCAAAAGAACGGCTCAAAGTCAAGAGTCCTTGATGATGTGAAGATTTCTCTTCTCAAGACATTCATGCATCTCTCAGCCACCCACTCAGAGCTGATGCTATTAGCCAGCCAGGACCCTTTGACCTCCATCGCTACCCCTACACATGCCCCCACATCGCTCAGTACACCCAGCTGTGGCCCAGACCAACACCTAGTGGAATTACCCTTTTTTGCTTCCAACACTTGTATTCACAATGAATTAAGGTACTTAACAACTGTATGAATGCAGAGAGCCTTGTGATGAAGAAGAAAAATGAGGATGTGACTCAGAAAGGTCAAAGGAAGCCCTCAGCCCTCCCATAAGTATGTCTGCTCGGCAACATGAACACATTTCAATTCAGATGAACAGACTTTCAGCTCAAAAGCTCTAGCAATGCTCTTTTCCCTGTACATATATATATAGATGGACTTTTTTTCCCACTATCTCTAGAACCCAAAACTCGGTGCTGACCAAAGCCCATGGTTCATACTTAATGTATGTTTGATGGATGGATTCATGGTAGATGGATGGGAGGATGGATGGATGGATGAGTGGATGGAAGGAAGGAAGGAAGGAAGGAAGGAAGGAAGGAAGGAAGGAAGGATCCCCTGCTAAGAAGGCACACACTGATCTTGGTTCACAAAAAGGGAAAATGAAGAAAACAGCAGGAAAGAGATGTGCTGCCTCCAACTTTGACTTGGGAGGAAACCTCCCTTGTTCAAACAATGATTTGTTCCTCATTTATAGCCTACTCAAAAGGTCTTCTTTATCCTCCCTTGGAACTGCTTCCAACTTTTACACTCATCCAGCCCCTTCTCCTGGAAAGATGTTATCTCAGCCTTCTTCCTGACTCAGGCAGAAGCTCAGACTCGCCACGCACTCCTGCTCTCCAACCGCAGCATCCTCCCTTAGGTGACCTGCCAGGGTCACTGGTGGGGATGCAAAGGGAGGCATGCTATCCTCAGTCTGGCAGTGCAGAGAGGAGACCTTCGGGGAAAAAGATCAAGAGCAGGTAGTGGAGAGGCAGCCTGTGCTTGGGGCTCCCTCTAGGTCCTGGGAAACAGCAGAAGAGGCCTTTCCTCAGGGTAAGGGGGTGGAGACCAGCATCCTGCCCAGAGGCGAGAGGAGCAGTCCAGAAGGAGGGAAGCTCCCAGCCACACATGTGCTCACCTGCAGTCGGGCTCCAGAAACTAGCAGCCCAAGCTGGGGGTAAAGGCCACAGGGTCAGAGGAGGAGCCTGGCCTGAAGGAGGCCATGCCTCTTTCCCTCCCTTCTCAGGGGACGCAGAACCCAGAGGTCATTCTCAAAGGAGAGCCAAACAGAGCAAACTCTGTCACTATTTAAGCCTTTGTATTCTCTGCCTGGCCTAGGAAGACTGCAGCACAAAAGTGACAAGGAACCAATAAAAGTATTTCAGGTGAGGGTGGACGTGAGAAGTGACAGCAGGCCAAGGGCATGGCAGAGGAAAGACCCAGATGCAAAGCTAAAGACTTGGAAACAGGTGAGAGATGCCAGAGAAAGTCAGAGGCAGACAAGAGGTAGAGCCAGGCAAGGGACCTGAGGCTTTCCTGGGAGGCTGTGGCCTCTATTCTAGGTGAGGACAGAACTGGAGGGGGCCCACTGGTTCAGTCAGTACCTAGAGAGTTAAGCTGAGGTCCTCTTTCACTGCCATACGGTAAGATTCTTCCACCGCGTGTGCACCTTGGCCAGGTGGCCTAGAAGGATGAGCCAGAGCTTTAGAGCCATCACAATCCAAGCCAGCTTTGCTCTGCTGTTCCCCAGTGTCCCCAGCAGTGACACATATGGCAGGCATTCAGTAAATGCTTATCCAGTGGGCGAACTGAATCTCCATTTGCACACTTGCGGAGTGATGTTGAACAAGTTATTTAATGCTCTAGAATTATCTTGATGATAAAAAAAATACAATGTGATGACCTGGAGAGGTATGGTGGGGTGGCCCTGATCTACACCCGAGGAATGGAGATGGTAACACCCGTGTGCCAAGCACTGTCCTAAGCTCTTTAGGCACCATTTTACTTTTGGAGGGCAAAGAGACAGGAAGAAATGGAAGGGGAAATAAAGGACCAAGAGGCTCCTGACTTCAATATAGGTGATCTGAGAGCACCTCCAGGTGTCCCCAGGTGCTCGGGTCCAGCAGAGTCTGGGGGACAGAAGCATGGGGGATAGCAGGAAAATGAACTTGTATCTCCCACGCCACCTGCCCTCTCTCCCAATGCCCCTTGTTCTGAAAGTGTGGGGGCCCAGCCTACGGCCGAGGCTGAGCCCCACTCTAGCTGACAACGCCCTAAAGATGGCGCCTGCTTCCTGCTCACCACCCTTTCCCCTCTTCCCTGTTGGGGATTGGCCCAGCAGACTTCCGTACCCATGCACAGCTCGTGCTGCCCGCTTAGAGTGGCGTGTGACACCTATCCGCTTAAAGGTCACACATGATACTGTCCTGGATTGGTTGGGTGACTGAATATAAGGGAGCCGCAGGGAGGGAGAGGAGCACCCCGACAACTGCTGTAACCACCACGAGAGATTAGACAATAAAGCCTAGAGAAGAATCAAGACCTTGGGCGTGTTGCTTCCGTCCCTGAAGGGTCGTGACAAGTGGTGCCGAACCCCGGGAATCGTTAAACCTCGTCGCGACCTGATCCACTGACCCTGGTGCCTGCCGATGAACGTCGCTGGACGCCGTTCGGTCGGTTGGCCAGACCAGGAGAGGGAACCGAGGAGGGTGAGTGGATCAGCGAGCAAACTGAAAGTATACATGGCAGGGCAGACAGCAGGCAGTTGCGGTGGGTGTTTATGTGTAGTGTGTGTGTCCTGTTAGTGTTTGTGACATTGTTTATTATAATATATGGAGTGAGGAGGCGCCAGTGAAGGTTCGCAGAGCAGCGATGAAATCAAAAGGTTCGCAGAGTGGCAACGAAATCAAAAGGTTCACAGAGTGGCGACGAAATCAAAAGGTTCGCAGAGTGGCGACGAAATCAAAAGGTTCGCGGAAATAGCGACGTAGTCCATTTAAATTATAACTAGGATACTTGCCCCTTTAGAGAGAGGATGGGGACGGAGGCCTCTAGGGTTAGGGCCGAGGAACCTCTGAAAGCGCTCCTTAGAGCTAATGGAACCCCTTTGAAAACGAAGACTGCCAGGGCATTCCTGAACACTATAGAGAATCATGCCCCATGGTTAAAAATCTCCAGCCCTCTACCTCGCTATGGAACGCACCTATTTTTGTAATTAGGAAAAAGTCTGGCAAGTGGAGATTATCAAAGACTGTTTCTTCTCCATCCCACTTCACCCCAGAGACTGTCAAAGGTTTATTGCCACAGGACATGGCTAATAGCCCCACCATGTGTATGTAAAGAAGGCCTTACAAACTGTCAGGAAACAGTTTCCCCTGATAATCATCTATCATTATATGGATGACATCCTTTTGTGTCATGAAAGCAGCAGGGAGCTAGAGACAACCCTCAGGGTCAGGGTATGGTGGAACGCACCCACCTCACCCTCAAGAATGCCTTATATAAACAAAAAGGGGGAATAGGAGAAGATTTTAGAACATTGGACAAAAATGGCCGCAGTGCAGCAGAGTGGCACGGCCAACAATCCAATCCAAAACACATGCCTAAAGTTTTGTGGAAGGATGTGTTGGAAGGAACATGGAAAGGCCCGGACCCAGTGATAATCTGGACCCGAGGCTCGGTTTGTGTTTTTCCACAGGACCAGCAGAACCCCGTTTGGGTGCCTGAACGTCTGAGATGCAGAGTGGAAAACCCCGGAGTTGAGGCACAAGATGATCGCACTGCTTCTGCTCCTGCTCCTGCCGTGGATCCTACAGCAGGCGACGGCGGAGTTGAGCTGCAGCTGCAGCCACTGCCGCGCTGACTATCACCATTCCTACGGCAGAGACGCTGAATGGTCTGTCCCAGGCCACTGCCTCGGCAATGACAACACAGAACGTCATCAACGGCCATTTTAAGAATGGGATGGCTTTGGTCAACCAACGCATGAACCTTCTTCAAGAACAATTGGACCTCTTGGGGGAGGTTTTGTCTGTGGGCTGCGTATATGAGGGTGTATTACTGGTATTCTTTTTCATAATTATTCTAAAGCTGCCAACGTGTCCAGACAGGCAAGATGTTAAACGCCACCAAAGCCTGGTCAGGTGTAGGTGTCATAGGAATATTGCTAATTGTGGGCCTCTCCTGCCTGGGAGGAAAGTCTGTTAAAAAAAAAGCAACGGGGAGAACGGAAGGTCCTGTTGCAGGCCATGGCAGTGCTAGAGGAAGGCATCTCTCCTAGAGTATGGCTTAATATGCTGGATCAGTAGTCAAGGACGGGTAAGATTGGGAGCTGCGCATATCAACCTAAGACAGGGCGCAGACCTAAGCTGTCTGTTGCCTGAGGATGGGTAAGAATGCCGCAGACTCCGGACGACCTAAGACAGGCATGATCCCGACAGCCCTTTGGTTATAAAACAATAAAGGGGGAGATGTGGGGGCCCGGCCTACGGCCGAGGCTGAGCCCCACTCTAGCTGGACAATGCCCTAAAGATGGCGCCTGCTTCCTGCTCACCACCCTTTCCCCTCTTACCTGTTGGGGATTGGCCCAGCAGACTTCCGTACCCGTGCACAGCTCGTGCTGCCCGCTTAGAGTGGCGCGTGACACCTATCCGCTTAAAGGTCAAGCATGATACTGTCCTGGATTGGTTGGGTGACTGAATATAAGGGAGCCCGCCAGGAGGGAGAAGAACACCCTGACAACTGCTGTAACCACCACGAGAGATTAGACAATAAAGCCTAGAGAAGAATCAAGACCTTGGGCGTGTTGCTTCGGTCTCTGAAGGGTTGCGACAGAAAGCATTTCAAGAGCGAGCAGAGGTCATATCTGGCTTTTGCAGCCTGTAGCTCAGAAGTGAGCAAGAATAAGTCCTGAGCATCAATCCCCAACCCTGCCTGAAATTTGCTCCCCTGGGAACCTGTCCCTGGCCTCCTCCTGCCCCAGCAGCACTCACAGCTGCCACAGCCCCTGGGACTGAGCAGGGCCTTTCAGGGCTCCATACCCCAGGGTGTTGCAGGGCTGCCCTTTGAGGGAAAGCCACTTCTCTGGCCCCAGAGTGTTCCACAAAAAGTGCCAATACAGGAAGGCCCAGAACAGTGGGGGGTCCTCTTGTAATACCTTGATCCAGGTTTCTGCAAGGCAGGTGGTTTGGCCCATTGCCCTGTCAAAGGCCTAACATTGGCTGTGCAGGGCTGGTTCAACCAAGGGAACTTTGGGCACAGCCAGTCATGCACTGAGACCACATAGGTGTGCAAGACAGAGCAGGAAGCAGGCAGAATAGGCCTCAGACAGAGGCAGATGCAGCCCAACCCTGTGGGAGGCACCATGCTCTGCATTCTGCCACCCGTTGCCCCTCCCCTGCCCAGGCTTATGGGTTTCAGTCCTGGGGAAGCATATGTCCTCTGTCCACAGTCACCTCCCACCACCACAGCACGATTCAAATGCCCTCATGTCTCCCTAGGGAGATGGTAAACCACTGGTCACATTGTCCTCAGCCCAGGCCCTCCCTGCCACAACCCTATACAGAGTTGTCTCCTTGGATGCCCAGCCTGCCAGGTCACATTGTCGAGCTACCACCCACTATGCCCTAGCACCCTGGCCCCTGCCTTCCTCTGCAGGCGACCTCCCAGCTCTCCTTGCCTCAGAATCAAACTCCACCCCTGCTCTCTCAGGCCTCTGGGCCTCTGCATATGTCATGCTCCCTAACTGGAACATGCTACAAAACAGAGACTAAAGTTGCCCATCTATTTAGTTTGTGGAATTAAAAGAGAGAACCTTTGAGATGTGTGTGACACAGGAACTGGCACGTAATAAGTGCTCGATGGGTTTGTGCAGTCACTGAATATTGAATTAATAATTTTTAATCTGTTCTTTGAAAAAAGAACCAAGTAAAGAGATTTCAAGGTATTTACAAAGAGGATACTTCTTAAAATATGAGTAATGTGGAAACCACACTGGGAAAAGAGTATGGAAGCTCTGGATTGAAAGAGTCCGTATGGATTTGTCCATCTCCAATCAGTCACATCTCCAATTATTTAACATAAATCCAGAGGGAGATACAGAAGGTATCAGTATCTGGGGTATGCATTTTCATGAGAGGCAGGGTTCCTGGCAAGGCTTGCATTTCCAAAGTCAATTACCTCTGCAAGAAGTGGGTCTTCAGAAGGGAAACAGGAAAGTTAAGGATACCTCTACATCTCTGGGTAGCAGAAGAGAGAAATCAGCCAGGAGCTCTTAACTGGGGCTCATGGTTCTTGAGAAACCCAGGCAGACCTTTCTGGCTCCTGGATAATTAATTAAAGACCAATCACGTGAAGCCAGCTGAAGAACAGGGATAGGAAAACAGATTTTTATTCTTTAAGAGTTAATGCCAGCATCACCATTCCATCAGAAACTATTTTATTTAGGAAAAAACCTTGTATCAGCAGGATCAAAGGCTACCAGCCAGACCAATCTTCATGAAAAAATGAGAATTTACTTCGAAGTCAAGATCCATAGGAAGAAAGCAGAGGGAAGGCAGCAAGAGGGAAGGGGGTGGGTATGGGGTGAGGGTGAGGGTGAGGGTGAGCCAACACTGCCCAGCAGGAGGGGACTGGGAACTGCAGAGGCTGTGCAGTTACAATGCAAATGCCCCGTGCTGACCCCCACCATGTGCGACACCACCTCTGAGACGTGGATTCATTGTCCTGTTGAAACCGGGAAAGCTCTGATTTCCCTCTAGGTCGGCCCTGAGTGAGGTGGAGGTAGCTCATCAGATGCCCAATGATGTTTACTTAATTGAGTCCCTAGAAACTAGGTAAGGGCCAGGGGTAATGAAAATACAAGTTCCCAAGGGAATGTGCTCTCTTTTGCAGAGTTGTACTTCCAGGCCTCTCTGGACCTGTGCAGGCTGAGACTGGGCCCATCTCCCTCAGACTGGAAGGGAGAGGCCCCCAGCGCATGGTGACCTTCCATGTAGACAGCTGTCTGCCTCCCTGGCGCTCTGGGCACATTGCTCCATGGTATACCTGAGGGCACTCCAGCCTTGTCTTCATTATACTTCAGGGCCCAAGAAATCGATGTGCAACCACATTATCATGGTAGGAATCATACTTGAAGGCAAAGGAAGATGAATGTCAGGCCAGGGTCAGAGCCACCTGGCCCAGCTGCATCTCGACACCAGACCATTATCAACCCCACACCCAAGCAGGAAACCTGGGTAATGTTTTCATTAAGAGAGCCTGCATTTCCTTCAGGCTTCTAAAAAGCCCAGGTTTCTCTTCCCTCCATCATTAATCAAGCAAAGTGGGCTGTTCAGGGAGACTTCAAAGAGGCAAACAGCAGAAACTGACCTCTGACCAGATCCGTCAGACAAGCAGACAGCAGAGGGTCCAGCTGGGAGGACAAGCTGACACCCCAATGTCACACTTGAGAAATCCACCCCCAGGCAAGGCCTCGCTGACAAACGGCTGCCAGCCCACCTGTTTTAAGAGAGCGCATCATGGCCAGGCGAGAGGAGGAAGCAGATGGTGGCAGAGGGCAAAGGGGACGCTGCTCACCACTGAATCCAAAGGGAGGGCATGGACAGTGGGGAGGGGCCCTTGTCCATACCCAAGGCTCTCTGGGCTCCAGATGTACACGTGGCCATCTGCGGCCACAACAGTCAGCAGCTGCCCCCAAGGAGGCCACCTGTGCAGCTGTTCCTGACAAAGGCATTGAGGATCGGCACTCTGGCTGCCAAATGCTCCATCTGTGTCTTTAAGGTGACAGATACCAGTGTAAGTCACCAGAAGTCCAAGGAAGCTCTGGAGTGAGGAGGCTCAGTGTTGCTCCACCAAAAAGGATGCTACCGGCAGATTGACAAAAAACAACTTGTAGACAGGGAAGAATCCAGAAATCCCTAAAGAAATAGGGACAAGTAGGGGAGGGCGAGTTTAGAAAAGCTTTAATAGATTGAGTGGAGGAGAAGTGAGTCCGTCTATTACGACGTTCAACAATTTTAAAATGCACAGAGAAGAGAAATTCCAACCTGAGGGAGCCTTTTATAATAATACCACATTAGCCCCCACAGTTTAATTCAAGGATCAGGCTCCACAGTGACCAGACAACACAGCTTATATCATTTATCCTGTCCCCCTTTGGAAATACATTTGCATTTGAATGGGGAGGCAATGTGACAATATGTCTGTTACTTAAATTGCAGCCCTGAAGTCACCAGGCAATGCAGTTCTGAAGACCAAGAACGTTACCGAGTCTCCTCTAAGCTCGGCTGCCCGTGAATCTCAGCCAAAAGTCAGGGTTCTTAGGGACTGGTTATCACATTTATTACTGGTTGAGTCAGACAAGCCCTCAACTAAGTTGTCAAGAAAACAAGAATGAGAAACACCCAAATAAGGCAGTACTCTGTAGGGAAAAATAAACAACACAGCACTGCACACTGGCAAATGCAGTATTTCGGAGCCACTAGAAGCCACTTATTTCAGTATTGTTTCCTCCAACAGACTTTCTCAGTACTAAGTAGGAATCAAATTGATTTGCTCTAATGGTGCTAGGTTGGCTTTGGAGCACAAAAAGGCCCAACCCCAGGCCTAACAGAAAAAGATGGAGTTTCTGAGGCTGGCTCAGTGGAGAAGCCAAGAGATGGATGATCTTATAAAAATTCCCTCTTTCTGATGGTCCTCATGAAAATTTCTAACCCAGAATTATCATCCCAAGAGCAGCAGGTGGGGGGAGGAACTAAAAGATGGACTTGAGGGCTCCATTTCCAAAAGGATTTTCATTAATTTCATCAAGACAAAGTTAATAATCCATGACATAATTTTTTTTTCTTGAGTTAGTTGTTCTAAACATGTTAGAGTCTTTTCAATAAATCTCACAGCTAGAGGCTAGCAGAAATTAGTTTGCCTTCTACACTGTCATTAAGAAAGAAAGAAGTGGTAATAGCTACTGAGGAAACTTGAAGGGAATGGCTTGTAAATGAGATGAATCTACAAACTGCCCAAGTGGTTGTTGGGCAGGAGTAAATAAATCCACATTTCCCTCTCATCATACGCACACACAAGGAAGCAGACACAACAAATGGAGATTCCTTTAATAAAGTATTTTATTTATAGGTGTATAAAGAGGCTACTAGAGATAGTTTAACTCATATTAAGACCTGCATTCTTCACAGCCCCTCCTGCAGTCCTTGCTGAGCATCTCCGATGAGCAGGGTCTGCTGTCAGGAGCTAAGAGGCTCTCCAAGAAGGCCTCTCCTCTTCCACGCAGGGCAACTGACCAAGTGCCCACATGAGGGGGCAGGCAGCACACAAGGCAGAGCCCAAGGTAAGGGGCTCCACGGACGGGACGTGCTCTCCCCGCACTGTGATGCTTTTAGAGAGCACACTTGGGAACACAGGCAGACCAGATCTTACCAAAAACATAAATAAATAAATGAGGCCATGCGCACCTTTCTGCACAAACTCTGAACACACATGGCCCCTCCTCTGTAATAACACTATTAATAGAGGTCTTGTTCTAAATGCCTGCTCTGTGTTCTCTCATTTCACTTCCGTTCTGACCCTACAGGGGTGGTAATACTCCTGCTCATACTGCTCTCCTGCTGCTACTCCTGCCCCTGCTGCTACTCCTGCCCCTACTGCTGCTACTCCTTGCTGCTACTCCTGCCCCTACTGTTACTCCTGCTGCTACTCTGCCACTGCTGCTACTCCTGCTATTACTCCTGCCCCTTCTGCTACTCCTGCTGCTACTCTTGTCCCAGCTGCTACTCCTGCTCCTGCTGCTACTCCTGCTACTGCTACTCCTGCTGCTACTCTTGTCCCTGCTGTTACTCTTGCCCCTGCTGCAACTCCTACTGCTCCAGCCCCTACTGCTACTCCTGCTCCTGCTGCTCTTCTGGTGCTACTCCTGCCCCTGCTGCTACTCCTGCTCCTACTCCTGCCCCTACTGCTACTCCTGCCCCTACCGCTACTCCTGCTGCTACTCCTGCCCCTACTGTTACTCCTGCTGCTACTCAGGCCCCACTGCTACTCCTGCCCCTGCTGCTACTCTTGCCACTGCTGCTACTCCTGCTGCTACTCCAGCCCCTACTGCTACTCCTGTTCCTGCTGCTACTCCTACCCCTGCTGCTAGCCCTGCTCCTACTGCTACTCCTACCCCTACCACTACTCCTGCTGCTACTCCTGCCCCCACTGCTATTCCTGCTGCTACTCCTGCTACTCCTGCTCCCATTCCTACTGCTACTATGGCTACTGCTGCTTCTACTGCTATCTGTCCCCTGTGCTGTTGCTACTGCTACTCCTGTTACTACTACTCTTACTGGTACTACTGCTACTATTGCTACTGCTGCTACTACTATTACAGGTACCACTGCTACTGCTCCTACTACTATTGCTACTGGTATTACTACCACTACAAGATCTCTGTGATGTTGCTCTTAAATCCTGCTCCTTATGTAGGGCCTGGGTTTCAGCGGGAACAGAGAGAAGTGAGGTGGCCGGGGTTGAGGTCTGATACTGTATTTGCCACATGTGATGATGACTAGCCACACACCTCAGAGCCGTGCTTGGTTCATGCTCTTAAAGGCTACAGGTCATTTTAGTATGCGTTCCACAGGACTCCTGCGCAGGCCGCCCAGGCCCCCTGCACCTTCCACTGGACCCCTGTGCAGGCCTCTCAGAGCCCCAGGCCTTCCACTAGCCTCTCAGTCTCCCTTTCTCTCTTGGCCTCCAGAACAGATTCTTTGCATCGAATGTGTCTGATGTGCAACCAAATAGCTCACCTGCACCTCATAGTCAACAGAAAAATGAGTAGTCAGAGGCCTCAACAAGAACTGTTGTCCCTTCCCACCACCAGCCCCAACCTCCACAGCACACATTTGTGCAGTGAAAGAAGCCCCTGCTTTGCTCCTCAAGGAGGAGTGCAGTGTGACAGGCAAGAACTTGAAAAATGAGGGAAGGGGAGCTGGGGCAAGGCAGGGACAAGGCTGCTATGTGTCTGGAGAGAGACAAAGCCCTACCAGAAGAGAGAACCTGGGGAGACCTTCCCGGGAGTGAGACCCTCCCAGGATCTAAGCCCACAGAGAGATGGGAGTCCCCTCGCCCCCTGTGCCAAGTAAGGATCTGGGGATGGGTACCTGCTGCCTGAGCTGCACCATCTCATTCACGTTCACCCATGTAGCAAGTGGGGATAATAAACACAGGGACTCAGTCAGAGACCCTTCTTTGTTCCTGGCTTCTTCTTCCAAACTCCAGAAAGGAAGAAGGCAAAGCAGGCCAGCAGCATCCCAAAATCCACACTTTGCATGAAGTGCCCCCCACCTCCAGCCCATATGCCCAGGGCTCTCAAGTTCACAGGCCCTGCAAGGCCCTTGGCCCACTCTCTCAGCCAACCTTTCGCAGCCTTAGAAAGACCACAGATATTCTGAGGCTCCCTGGGGCAGTGGACATGGGGTGGTGGGAATTACTCCAGCTAAAATTAGTGTCACTCTTCACACATGCCTGAGTCTAGAAAGTATAACTAGCTTCAAATGCTGAATGGCAAGCACATTGCATGCACGAACTTCTGGGCAATTTTCATAAACTTATTTGGGAGAAATTTCCTTCTGTTATATGGTTCCTACCAAGCATTAAACTTTTCTTGTACATGATATTCTTAATAGAGCAGTGGTTTCCAAGCTCCCAGAGGACAACCTCCCTTGTACTTCATTGTTACCCCCAAACATCCACTTCACAAAACAGATACACAGCTCCACACCCTACCTCCAGGCCTCAAAAGAAGCTAACACTAGTTGCACTGATACTGAAGCAGTGGTAGACAGACTGAATGGAAATACTCTGTGCCTCTCACCTTGGAAGGAATGCAGCAGGTGGGCCTGCCATGGGCCTGCCCTCTCACCTCTTCCTGCTCAACAGGGACTTCAGCAGGGTCCTGATTTACCTAAGCCTTAGCACACAGCAGGTAAGATGGGACAGTCTCTAGTTGTTTCACAAGAGTTATCTCTCTGTGATTGACTTCCTACAGGGAAGAGCCTAAACAGGTTCAAAATGAACCTACCAGATGAACACACCCCTACAATACAGTCGTCACAGAAGCCTAAGAGACAGTAATCTCCTTACTCCCGAAGCATGTAACTTTTAAATACACAAGGCACCCAGTGAGCCAGGATGCACTGTCTGCTGACAACACACATAATTGCCTGCTAATGCTGTTCAGGGGCACTGCCCAGTCCACTGGTTTCAATTTCAGCAGATGACAGAGTCCTGGTAATTACAGGCGGTGGGCAACATTGCTCAGCTGCAGCTGAGGCATATCATTGTCTCAGCAGGCCAAGGACATGGGGGAGACTCCCTCCTGGTGGGAGCTCAGGAGGTGAGCACTGACCTGCAGCATCTGGAGGTAGCCTTCCTGGGGGTCGCAGAGCAGGGAGGAGATGCGGTGGTTGTTCCTCATGCATTTCTGGTTGTCTTTTGCAGATGGGAAGATCTGCCGGACCACGGTCATCCTGCCAAGAGCACTGTGGACCAGATCCAGGATCTCTGGGTCACTGATTTCCTGCGAATATAACCACACCCATGCTTACTATTGACTCATGAACTATGTCTACAGAAGGCTTATGAGGAGGCATGGAGACCCATAGCCTGAATATCTGATGCCAAAGGGGTGAAGGGATTGGGCCCAGGTCACACAGTTCTTTATTTACAAATAATTCTTGCTAACCCAAAAATGCAAACAAAATTAGTCAGCATCTTCCCTGAAGACCAGAAAAAGGTGTCTGCAGCTAAACCACCGATGCTTGGGCTTCCATGGGCCCAGCTCTGAAGAACTGGGACTGTCTAATGTCATGGTGGGCACTAGAAGGAAGTAAAGGCTAGATTTCCTGTTTGGAGTCATCTACCTGATTTAGAGAAGAAAAACCAGTTTTCTCTGACATATTTGACCAAAGTGCAGTGAGTTTCCCTTGCTTCTTTAATAATTAGATTTGTCTTTTTAAAAAAAGATTTGCATACAAATTTTGAAAATACATCCATTCATTTATCCATTCATTCATTGCACAAAATCTACCCAACATCTCCTTTGTGGTTTGTTCTGTATTAAGTACTGGGGAGATAGCCATGAAAGAATCAGGCCTAATCCCATCAAGTGAAGCTCAAGGTCATCATAGGATAAAATATATTGAGTGAGGTAATAAGGAAACCTAGGGGCGAAGTAATAAGGAAACCTATTGTGCTTCCATGCATGCTAAGCTCTTTAGACACATTATCTCAACAACCCTAGGAATTCTGAGGTAGATCTTGTTATTACCCCATTTCAATGAGCATGCTCAAGCACAGAAAGAGTAAAGGGAACAGGCCACAGGGAGCTCTCTCCAGGATGAGGCTGGTGAACTTAACTAGTTAGGCAAAGTGCTTGTATGGGATGGGGGGAGGCAATGCAGAGTGGACTCGGTGGTAGTGCTGTTGAAGACAGAGGCAGCGTGTGACAGCTTCTGGCTCCTTGTTCCAGGTACAGGTCCCAGGGAGTGAAAAACATGCCACAGGCTTCCCAGCCTGGACCTGGAGGGGCAGGTGGTCAAATGCAGCCCTGGAGCTCCATTCAGGGCCAGATGTAGGAGCTGGGTGGTGTGCTCAGCAATCCCTGCTAACGGCAAAGAGGAGTCTTGAGGGCTCTAAGGCACCAAGTAGGCGCAATCAGATTTACATTTTAAAAACCTGTGGCTGCCATAGGGATGGCGGATTAGAGACTAACACGGCTTTCAGTGCTGGGAGCAACACAGGAACTACAAAACATAGAAACCAGCATAAACCTAGGGTTTTATTGGTGGGAGAGGCAGTATAAGAAAAGCTCTGGTCCATTGACTGTCTTTAAAAAGTGATGAAATTGGTGGTTGGTTGCAAATCAAGATTTTAACTGTTTTAAAATAGGTCTTACATCGCCCTTCTTACAGAGGACACGGTCTAAATTTGAGACAATGAAATAATAAAATTGGAGCTATTGGGGTTAGAAATAAATGAGCAGGGGGTTTTAAAATCAAACAACATGATACATTAAGGGATAACTGGTAAATAATATATTTCAGGAGCTATCTTAAGAACCAGATGGGAGCACGGAGACTGGTCAGCTGAAATGACATGCTAGATCAGGGAGAAAGAAGAAATTAAGAGTTGCACCCTTTTAGAACCATCAGTAGTTCCCAAGTATTCTGAATTGTAATAATCTCAAAAGGATCAAAGCACTACTATGCAGTGACTCTAGGTTTAAACCACTAAACTTTGTGTTTCAGACTGTTGAAGGCTATTCCAGCTGTTTAAGATAGTTTCAGGGAAAATGGTCTGGTTGGATTGGGAGTAAAGGACAATCAGAGGTAGAGAAATTGATGGAAGTGTTCATATTCTAGGACTGTAGGTGACCTGAACCCAGTGGGGCTTCAGGAGATGGAGCAGAGCCTATGTGGAGGCTGGACATTTAAGCTCAGCTCTGCTCTTAGCTGCCCTGCTAACAGAGGCCCTCCCCGCAAGCATAGGCTAGTGGGATGAGAGAAACTGCATTCTGATTTAACAGTAAGTAGGACAGTAAAATAGAGCAGTGATAGACTAGTTAGCTCTACCTGGAGAAGGAATAGAGGATTTGGGGAGGAAATTATTTTTATCTAGAAAAAACATAAGGTCATGAAGAATGTAAGTTGAACTATGCATAAAGGGGTTAACCAGACAGTGTGCTGCAGAGAGGAAATGGTTGTGTTACATACCTTTTGCTTTTCTAACTTACTCTAGATGGCAGAGCTCCTGTAGAGGCTCTTTTATGGAACCCCTCCTGCACCCTCAACTTGCCAGAGGGTCAGTGGCACTAAGCACTGCCCACTGCACTTCAAGCAAGGCCCTGGACATCTGTAGGGAGCCTGACTTACAGTGGCTCAGTATCCTGCTGATAAGTGTGACCATCACCTTCCCTGACAACCTGAGGTAGGACCTGGGGTGAGTGGCTTAGTGAGCCATGGGCAGTGACAACACAAACAAGGGGCCTTGGTCCTGACCCTCAGCTGCCCCAGCTGCCCCAGCTGCCCCAATCCCCAGACTCTTCCTTTGATTCTGGCTGCCCAGAATTTCTTAAGCAATTGGCTCGGCTCTTCCTAGTGCATTAGCTGCCCCATGCCTTCTTCATAGTGAGAACGCAATGGATCTCTGCACACCTTCCCATCTCCCACAGCCCAATTTCCATGCACTTTGTCTGGGTCAAAGCACATGCACGGTCTGCCCATGCACTCACACCCATCTGCACTTCTGGGCCTGTCCTTACCATCAAGTACAGGGATAGCTGCAGTCAGAATCTAAGAACCCATGGAAACGACCCCCCCAGATCCCTTGTGGGCAATGAAAAGGGTCACCTCTTCTCCCAGGGCTATGGCCTTTCCCTTGAGAATTCTGAGCCTGCCTCATCAGTCAGTTCCAGCAGCACCATACCATACTCTCTCCTGTCCTGTTGGTGCTGCTGGGTCCCTTCAGTACCACAGGGGTGCACACAGGGATGCACGCACTCCCTGCTTGCTGCCGTCAGGCACTGCCTCTGGACTGCCATGAGAGGTCTAACCTCTGCACCTTCCTAAGCATGCAGAGGGCAATCCAAGCAGCCAACTTACACAATCCACTTTGAACTGTCCCTTTGTTCCAGTTGGACAATCCTTTTAGATAGTGCTCCTGATGAGCAGAAACAGCAGGACAATGCGTATATACTGTGTGACCTCCCCTGACCTCACTGAAGTCAGCAAGTCAGCAGCAGAATCAGTACACATCATACCCATTTGCTCACTGGAGTACACAGCCTCAAAATAAATCTTGCTGATTTTCTTGCCTTTTACACTGAACCTGTGAAATAGACCTTATGCACAAACATTACATACATTAAGAAAGAGTAATAAAATGATTTCAGTGCACCTTGTGTCAAGCGAAGAAATAAAATATACTCTGCATTTGGGGCAGATGCCTGCTCCCCAAATGCATACCCCTTCCTCTTCACAGGCAGCTGCCTTCATAATGCTACAACTCCTGTATGAAACCCAAAGAATGTATCACTTGGCTTGTATGATTTGTTTAGCTTTGTGTAAATGAACGTCTTCACGTCACCTACTGTTTTAACAGAGTGGTTCTCAAATTTGGTCATGTTGCTGAATCACCTGGGGAACTTGACAAAATGGCAGAGGTCCAACCCTGTCCCACTTCAACAAGCAAGGCCTCTGTTCTCTATTAGCTCCCCAAATAACTGCAATACTCATCATTTAAAACCCACTGGTCTAACATCAAGTTTTGTGATCTATTCATAGGGTGCAATTCTAGCTTATTCATTTTCACAGCTGTACACCATTGTATTGGATGACTATGCCACCATTTATCACCCTATTGTTGATTATCATTTGAATGTTTTTGTTTGCTATTACAAACAAAGCCGCTACACGTGTTTTTCATGTGTATGTGTCTTGAGGTACTTATATTGGAATTTCATTAGGATATATATACCTGGAATTGGAATTCCTCCATAGGAGAATATGCATATGTTCAAATTTGCCAAATTTACAAAGTGATCATACCAGTTTATAACCATGTGTGTTGTTTTACATCCTTGCCTACATCTAATATTGTTTTATCTGGTGAGTATGAATTGGTACATCATTGGATTTTAATTTCTACTTCCTTAATTTTTAATAGGGCTTAATATCTTTCATACCTTTATGAATCATTTGTGTTTCCTTTCTTGTGTTTGTGCTTTCACCCAGTTTCCGTTAGGGTGGGTCTCTTCCATGTTGACTTGTGGAATTTTTTTGTTTTAATTCTGGGTCCTAAGTCTTTGTCACATATGACAAATATCTTCTCCAGTTTCTGGAATAGTTAGTAGAACTAGCCTATAACCCCATTTAACCTGTTGTTTTCTTTGGAGAAAGATTTTTATTAGTAATTAAATTCCCTTATTTTTGAATAAGGATTTTTGCTCATTTTCCTTCTCTACCCTAAGGCATTTTTTTTCCCTAAAATTTCAGCCATGTTGTCCAAACTTTCCAACTGATTGGCAAAAGCTGTTCACAATGTCTCTCTACTTCTCCTCTCCATGTGAGTCTCTGTGTGAAGTTACAGGCTTTCATTCACTTCTAGAAATACTTGTGCCCTTTCTCTTTGATGCAAAAGTTTGCCTATTTGATAAATCCTCTTTATAAAAAAGTAAGTTTCAGCTTAATTGATACTCTTTTACATGTTGGCTTCCTAGTTCATTAATTTCTATTTCTATCTTTATTATTTTTATTTTCCTATGTTCTTTGGATTTATTCAGTGGTTACAATTTCCACTTTTTAGGCATGAAGCTTAACTGATGCATCTAACACTCTGTATCTTTTCCAATGAAGTATTTAAGACAAATCTACACCCAAACATTACTTTAGCTGTGTCCCACAAGTTATCATATATATTAATACTGTATCATTCTTCTTAAAATTCCACTTTGATCTAGTTTTGACCCATGAGGAATTTACTGGGGAAATTTTCAAAAATTTCCAAACATGAGGGTATTTTCTTTCAGTCATCTTCCTATCTCTTTCTAAGTTAAATGCATCATGACCTGAGAATGCTAGTAGTTTAAAATTTATTGGCCCTGCTTTGTGATCCATCATGTGGCCGCTGTTTCACATGCATTCCCTGTCCAGTTCTTGGTCTAGATGGTCTATTTTTAGGTCTGTTGATCAGGAAGGTGTCTGTTTCTCTGTATTTTCAAAAACTCAACTTGAGTATTTTATGAGTCACACACAAGTTTCAAATGATAACTCCTTGCTGAATTTAATCTTTCATCATTTTTCTCTACCTTCTTTATTTCTATTAACCCATCTTGCTTTATAGTCTAATATGTCTGATATGAATACAATTACACCAGTTTGATTTTGGTTAGTAGCTCTAAATTTTTCCATCTCTTTGCTGTCTATCTTTCTGTGTCTCACAGTTTAGTTGGACTTTTATAAACAAAACATACCAGATTTTTTTACAACTGTCTTTGACTTTTCAGTAGAAATTTCAGTCCATTTATACTGGACTATGATTAGCTACATATTTGGATCAGCTTCTATTATTTATATTACATATTTTACTGTTTCCCTTTTCTTTTTAGCCTCCCCTTTAAATGATTATTTTCCTATTTTATTATATCTCCCTCTTTTGGAACTTTTATTCTGTTTTATTCTTTTACTTATCTGAGATATATTAATATGCATCCTGAACCAAGTGTGAAGTTTATTAGTATTTTTTACTCTCTCTTTCAGTATTTATCTCCAATTACCATCATTCCAACTAATGTGATAACAATGCCCAGTATTTCAATTCTTTCTTTCTTAAGGCTCTCCTATTACACATCACTTACACTGCTTTCTACAGTTAATATTTGCCTATTTAACCAGTATTTATCAATACATTAGTTAGATGTTCTTTTCAGGACCTCAAATCTCATACCCAGGGTCATTTTCCTTCTCCTGAAGTACATCATTTAGTATTTCCTTTAATATGGGTTTGTCCGTGATAAACTTAGTTTTGTTTGCTGGAAAATGCCTTTATTTTGATCTTAGTCTTGAAAGAGGAAATTGTAAGCTGACAACTAGCTTCTCTTACTTAGCACATTGAATATAATATGGCACTGCCTTCGGACTTCCATTTTTCTCCAGTGTATTAGCTTCCTATGGCTGAAACAACAAATTACCACAGACTCAGTGGCTTAGAACAACAGGATTTATTCTGTCATGGTCCTGGAGGCCAGAAGACCCACATAAGTCTCCCTGGACTGAAATTAAAAGTTGGCAGGGGAGCAGCCTTCTGGAGATTCTGGGGGAACTTTGCTCCTGGCCCCCACAGCTTCTGGTGGGTGGGTGGCTGCCAGCCTTTCTCGGTTTGTAGCCACATGACTCCCATTTCTTCCTCTGTGACCACAGTGCCTTCTTTTTTTCTCTCTACTTAAATCCCCTTAGCCTCCCTTTTACAAGGACACATGGGATTACATTTAGGGCCCACCCAGATAATCCAAGATAATTTCCTCATGTCAAAATCATTCACCTAATCTGGGAACACTCACAGTTTTCAGGGATTAGTCCCTGGCTATCTTTAGGGCCATCATTCAGCCCTCTACCTCCAGATATTAGGGATCAGCTGAGCTGCCACTCCTTTGAAAATGACCTATGTTTTCTGTCTGGATGCTCTTTAGATTTTCTTTGTCTTTGGTGTTCTGCAGTGTCAGACTGTGAGATGTCCAGGTGTGTATTTTTTTTTAAATTTTTTATTAAGGTATGATTGATAAACACTCTTATGAACGTTTTACATGAAAAAACAATGTGGTTACTACATTTACCCATATTATCAAGTCCCCACCCAGACCCCAATGCAGTCACTGTCCACCAGTGCAGCAAGTTGCCAGAGAACCTCTATGTCCCTTCTCTGTGATACACTGTTCTCCCCGTGATACCCCACACCATGTGTACTAAACATAATACCCCTCAGTCCCCTTCTCCCTCCCTCCCCACCAGCCCTCCCACACCCCTTCCATTTAGTAACCACTAGTTCCTTCTTGGAGTCTCTGAGTCTGCTGCCATTCTGTTCCTTCAGTTTTGCTTCATTGTTATACTCCACAAATGAGAGAAATCATTTGGCATTTGTCTTTCTCCACCTGGCTTATTTCACTGAGCATAACATCCTCCAGCTCCATCCATGTCGTTGCAAATGGTAGGATTTGTTTCTTTCTTATGGCCAAATAGTATTCCACTGTATATATGTACCACATCTTCTTTATCCATTCATCTACAGATGGACACTTAGGTTGCTTCCATATCTTGGCTATTGTAAAAAGTGCTGTGATGAACATAGGGGTACATATGTCTTTTTGAATCTGAGAAGTTGTATTCTTTGGGCATATTCCAAGAAGTGGGATTCCGGGGTCAAATGGAATTTCTATTTTTAGTTTTTTGAGGAACCTCCATATTGCTTTTCACAAAGGTTGAACTAGGTTACATTCCCACCAGCAGTGTAGGAGAGTTCCCCTTTCTCTGCGTCCTTGCCAACGTTTGTTGTTCTTAGTCTTTTTGATGCTGGCCATCCTTACTGGTGTGAGGTGATATCTCATTGTGGTTTTAATTTGCATTTCCCTGATGATTAGTGATGTGGAGCATCTTTTCATGTCTGTTGGCCAACTGAATTGCTTCTTTGGAGAACCGTCTCTTCATATCCTCTGCCCATTTGTTAATTGGGTTATTTGCTTTTTGGGTGTTGAGGTGTATAAGTTCTTTATATATTTTGGATGTTAACCCATTGTCAGATATGTCATTTACAAATATATTCTCCCATACTATAGGATGTCTTTTTGTTTTGTTGATGATGTCCTTTGCTGTACAAAAACTTCTTAGTTTGATGTAGTCCCATGAGTTCATTTTTGCTTTTGTTTCCCTTTCTCGAGGAGATGGGTTCAGGAAGAAGTTGCTCATACTTACATGCAGGAGTTGTTTGCCTATGTTGTCTTCTAAGAGTTTTATGGTTTCATGGCTTACATTCAAGTCTTTAATCCATTTGGAGTTTACTTTTGTGTATAGGGTTAAACAATAATCCAGTTTCATTCTCTTGCATGTAGCTGTCCACTTTTACCAACACCAGCTGTAGAAGAGGCTGTCATTTCCCCACTGTAGGTCTATGGCTCCTTTATCATATATTAATTGACCATATATGGTTGGGTTTATATCAGGGCTCTCTAGTCTGTTCCATTGGTATATGGGTCTGTTCTTTTGCCAGTACCAAATTGTCTTGATTACTGTGGCTTTGTAGTAGAGCTTGAAGTTGGGGAGCATAATGCCCCCTGCTTTATTCTTCCTTCTCAGGATTGCTTTGGCTATTCAAGGTCTTTTGTGGTTCCATATGAATTTTAGGATGATTTTCTCTAGTTCGTTGAAGAATGCTGTTGGTATTTTGATAGGAATTGCATTGAATCTATAGATTGCTTTAGGCAGGATGGCCATTTTGACAATATTAATTCTTTCTATCCATGAGCATGGGATGTGTTTCCATTTATTGGTATCTTCTTTAATTTCTCTCATAAGTGTCTTGTAGTTTTCAGAGTATAGGTCTTTCACTTCCTTGGTTAGGTTTATTCCTAGGTATTTTATTCTTTTTGTTGCAATTGTGAATGGAATTGTTTTTCTGATTTCTCTCTCTGCTAGTTCATCATTAGTGCAACAGATTTCTGTGTATTAATTTTGTATCCTGCAACTTTACTGAATTCAGATATTACATCTAGTAGTTTTGTAGTGGATTCTTTAGGGTTTTTATGTACAATATCGTGTCATCTGCAAACAGGAACAGTTTAACTCTTCCTTGCCAATCTGGATGCCTTTTATTTCTTTGTGTTGTCTGATTGCCATGGCTAGGACCTCCAGTACTATGTTGAATAGAAGTGGGGAGAGTGGGCATCTTTGTCTTGTTCCTGATCTTAAAGGAAAAGCTTTCAGCTTCTCATTGTTAAGTATAATGTTGGCTGTGGGTTTATCATATGTGGCCTTTATTATGTTGAGGTACTTACCCTCTACAACCATTTTGTTGAGAGTTTTTATCATGAATGAATGTTGAATTTTGTCAAATGCTTTTTCAGCATTTATGGAAATGATTATGTGGTTTTTGTCCTTCTTTTTTTTGATGTGGTGGATGATGTTGATGGATTTTCGAATGTTGTACCATCCTGGTATCCCTGGCATAAATCCAACTTGATCATGATGGATGATCTTTTTAACTTATTTTTGAATTCGGTTTGCTAATATTTTGTTGAGTATTTTTGCATCTATGTTCATCAGGGATATTGGTCTGTAATTTTCTTTTTTTGTGGTGTCTTTGCCTGGTTTTGGTATTAGAGTGATGCTGGCCTCATAAAATGAGTTTGGAAATATTCCCTCCTCTTCTATTTTTTGGAAAACTTTAAGGAGAATAGGTATTAGGTCTTCACTAAATGTTTGATAAAATTCAGTGATGAAGCCATCTGGTCCAGGAGTTTTGTTCTCAGGTAGGTTTTTGATTACCAGTTCA
Organism: Manis javanica; assembly: GCF_040802235.1. Taxonomy (NCBI): domain Eukaryota; kingdom Metazoa; phylum Chordata; class Mammalia; order Pholidota; family Manidae; genus Manis; species Manis javanica. The sequence continues at coordinate 71,448,602 of NC_133162.1, forward strand.
ATTTTATTGCTAGTAATTGGTCTGTTCAGATTTTCTGTTTCTTCCTTGGTCAGCCTTGGAAGGTTGTAGTTTTCTAGAAAGTTGCCCATTTCTTCTCGGTTATCCAGTTTGTTAGCATATAATTTTTTGTGTATATTTTGTTTTTATTGTGCTCCTGATCCTTGGGCTTCCTAGATCTGAGGTGTTGATTTATTTCAGTAATTCTAGAGAATTCCTAACCATAAACTCCCCCATTGTTCTTTCTTTCCCATTATCTCCTATTTTCCTCTTTAAATCCTCTGTCTTCATTCTACCTTCCCCATGTCCTTCCTTCTTAACGGCCCTTTTATATTTTCCATCTCTTTGTTTCTCTGGGCTGTTTGAAATAATTTCTTCATACTTTCCAGTTCATTAATTCTCTATTTGTGTGTACTTTGATATTTCACTTATCCTTTAAAATATTCAACTTTAATTATTAGGTTTTTCATTTCCCAAAGCTCTGTTTATTTCTCAATTCTGCTTCACTTTAAATGCCGTTTAGTTCTTGTTCATCTTTTCCAGCATCTTTGTTTTTTGAAACATATTTAAGCATGCTTAATAGTCTATGTCACATAATTCTCCTATCTAAAGTCATTTCAGATTTGATTAAACTGCCCTTTTCTTTTTCCTGGCTCTCGTTCATGGTAATTTGTCCTCCCCTCCTTCCTTCCTTCCTTCTTTTCCTGTAGGCAAGTTTATTATCCTTTAAGCATTATGAATTCCTTGAAGTCTGACTGGAATCTTCATACTTCAGCGAGTATTTATGCTTCTTCTACCATCTGCCTAGGACACTATCAATTGATAACCACAGAATTCAATATTAATCTTCCCTTTGAGCTATGTTAGGCACTGCAGATGATATGATTTGATTCAAGAACCCGCACAAGGCTTGTCAATTCTCAAGAAAAATTTTCCTCTCCAGGTAATTCCAAGTCAAGATGGGAAACTTTCCTTGCTATCCCACTCTGCACAGTGAGTTCATGTCTAGTCACCTCCTACGCCGAGGATCTAAGTTTCCAGCTTTATGGGGAAATATCTTATTAGGCCCTGCATCTGATTGGTTCTCATTCTCATATTTCTATGCCCAACACAGCCAGAAGAATAAAAGCTCTAGGTCTCCACAGTTTGGCCAATAGATTCAAGGCAAAAACTAAATTTGAAGCTCATGTATTTCCTATAGTTCCCATTTTCACTTTATATTTGGCCTCTGTGGACATTACTCTTGACTTCCCAGTAATCTATTTTAAAATATATTTTTTAATGTATCCAGGGCTTTTTTTTCATTCTTTTCCTTTGGGGAGTATCGTTAAGGCTAGTTATTCTTCCATAAAGACATATTAGTAAACCTTTATATAGAATTTTTATTCGTTAGCATATGAACTAGCCCTTTTTGGTGACACACACCCATCTCCCAAACTCCTCCTATGTCTTGGCTGTGTGACTGACTAAACCTGTTATTATACTGCAATTTATAGTTGCTTCATTTGATTGCCTTTGCCCAAGGTCCTTGTCATTAATAATAGAAGGAGAACTATTTCTGTGGTCCAAGAAAAGCATGTGAAACCCTCCCGCTTGGTCAAATTCCAAGTGTATTCTTAAATAATCTCCCTATTGTGGGTTCAAGAAAGTAAGTATTTTGTAGGTTCTACTTATTTCATTTGTTGCTCCAGAAATATCCTCCCTGAATTTCTCAGTTACCTTCCCCTCCTACAATCTATTAGGTTCCACCCATAAATCGTCTCCCATCCATAATGTTAATGTCAGAGGTTCTCTCTATGAGTGACTATGGTGACTATAGGAAGGTTGCAAATGGATCATCTTTAGAGATAGTTAAAATGTAGAATGTAGAGCATATATTAATTAATGGAATTGGAATAGAGTGATGGCAAAATACTGCTGGGTCTAACTCCTTTTTCAACAGAAGAAGTATTTGTAGTTTTATAACAAAAATACTACAACAACTAAACCAAGGAGAGAAGAAAACTAGGATGGAGCTCCAAATTAGCATCACATCCTTCTGGCTAGTCATGGGGGAATAAGGTGCTCTGTGTCTTGTAGCATATGTAAAGAAAGATTTCTATGAATACAATGCAATGTGAGACTTGCTTCATGCACTGAATAATAAAAATACATGCTGCTTCTAATTTTGTACTGAAAATGCATTCTGAGGCTTAGATCATCTTCATTTTCAGTCAAATATATTATTAGGAAACTTCTATAAATCTCCACTTACAAAGAGTTAAGACTAAAGAAAAGATAGATGAATTCTAAAGAAAAGCCAATCCTCACATCCCCTAGAAGGCACAATTTTAATTTACTGATTGAAAGCAAAATTTTCCTTAGCACAATAAGGAATAGAATGAGATCTGATTTCCTCCATTCAGAGGCAACAAGAGTCCTCAGCCACAGTCTCTGGCTGGCTTCAGGGGGACTTCCGATTTCACAAAAATTTAAGTACACTCATATGTGTGCATTTTCTTGTGGAGAAAGCCCAGAAGCTGTGCTAGGTTTTCAGTGACACTTTTTGATCCAAAAATGTTGATGAACAACTGATACTGGAGCTAGTGATGGTTTCTAAGGTGCTCCTTGTTGCTAACTAGGAGAATAAAAATGATGATGAAAACATCCACAGGGATACTGGGGACACCAGAGTTTCAGTATCTGTCTCTTAGACACAGCTCCTTCTTCCTCCCTTCCATTCAAGACTCCGGTGTAATAGCAACAAAAAAATAGAATCAAAGAAGCCATGGCATTTATGTGATGACTACTATGCAACTATAAAAATGACTAAATAAATCTACAGCACTGCATTATCTCCTGTATACATGTAGGTAATAAAGTTGGGGAAAAATAGAAAAGAAAGAAAGAAAAGGAAGAGGAAGTTACAGAATGATGTATCAAATAAGGTACATTTATGGTAGAGTTATATGTAATGCAAATAAAAACAGATCTGAAGGGCACACACTGACTTCAGGAGAGTAGTTGCTGTGGGAGAAATGGAAAAGGTAACAAACAGATTCACTGCCTATCTAACAACCTTGCCCCTCTTTTTCTACGCTGGCATAATGAAAGATACCTATCCCTCCACCAAAGGATTGAAGTCTGGGAGTTTTTGGTTTCATGGCTTACATTCAAGTCTTTAATCCATTTGGAGTTTACTTTTGTGTATAGGGTTAAACAATAATCCAGTTTCATTCCCTTGCATGTAGCTGTCCACTTTTACCAACACCAGCTGTAGAAGAGGCTGTCATTTCCCCACTGTGCCCAAAACCACAGGTACATCCTGCTTGGTCTGAGCCAGCCTGGGTGGTCCTCCTACTTGAGGCAGATTTAGGGGAGGAACATGTCTTCATTTCTGGTTATTAAGAGGGTTCTCCTTGGAGACTCAAAGAAGTTTCCTCAATCCTAAGACCAAGAAGAAACAGCACCTTTCTGCCTCTGAGGCTTGAATAGGGGACATTCCACTTGACAGCAGGCCCAGCACACTGAGGATGACAGAACAGGGGTCCTGGGGATACTAGTTAGCCTCTGAGTCACTCCACCCTATAACCTCATGACCTACCTTTGAGCCTTCTCTAGGTGAGATAATAGAGCCTCAGACCATTTAGGGAAACAGGATTCAGGTTTTTCTGAAAAAACGATCTGACTGACATACAGTTTAATGGGACTGGTATGTGGGTACAGAGCAGACTTCATTTATATTTGAAATGATAGATTTCTTAAAAGTTGAGATATCTCAAATATAGCCAAATTTGAATGGTAGACATGTAGGTGTTGGTTATGTCATGCTCCGTGTCTTTGAAGCTTCTTAGAAATTTTTATGTAACACAGAAAGAGTCATTGCAGAAGTCTCACTCCAAATCTGAGTAACAAAGAGGATACATTTTTATAATTAGGAAAAATCTTCAAGACAGCAATTGAAATGGTAAGGATCTCCTTTTTCTAAATATACATTTTGGCCAACCCGATGTAAAACTCATGCACAAATAAGTTGTTGTCTAATCTTTAAGACTTTGGTAAAATTTCTGAACCTTCTGATATCAGGGGAAAATATTATTAAACATGTATGTAGAGCTCTAAACTTACATAGGTCTGTGTAATCACATTGTTAGTCTTTTCTTCTTATTCCTCAAAAAAGACCTAGATCTATCAAACATCTGTGTGGTGCCAGCATTATTCTATCTCTGGAGAATTAATAGAGTTTATTTCCTTCCTAAAATCTATGGCATCAGTAATCTAAAGTTGATGATAGTAAAGAAACTTCAGAGTCAAGCCTGGTTTCACAGAAGTTGAGAAAATAGGAGGATTCAATAAAGTCATAGTGAAAAAATTACTCCCACCGAAGTCAACAGGCCTTTTAGATCCCTATGGAGGATTCCAGTCCCTATGGAGTTTGAGGCAAGGCAAGCTAGGGCTCCAGGGGGGCACAGGCATCCTAGTCAGGAAGAGAGCATGGGAGGGAGCCGCAAAGCTGGCGCTGGCTACATGCCCAGGACAGAGGACAGTGCAAGGACAGCACCTTCTGAACAGTTTTTCTGACCAAGCACATGACTTGTCTCATGAGTCATCCCCTAAAAACTCACGGGGTATGTGTGAGTCTCCCTATTTTACATGGGACAGAGAAAGCTGCCATAGAAGATTCCTTTGTTCCCCCAAGTGCGGTCCATGGACCAACAGCATCCGGATCATCTGTGAGCTTGGAAGAAACACAAACTCTCAGGCCGCACCTGCACCTATCTAATCAGAACCTGCATATTGACAAGGTCCCCTGGTGATTTACAGGCAAGTTAAAATTTAAGAAGTATACTACACAGTGAAGGGAAGAGAGTACAGAATCGGGAATCAATGGGCTCGGGTTCCAATCCCGGCTTCTCCTCTTCCTGGCTATGTAACTTGGACAAGGCACTTCATTTCTCTGAGTGTCATCTGTAGATGGGTAACAGTACTTCCTGGGCTTTTTTACTTAATTCAGTGACTTTAATTCAGTGGGATCCAATGTGCCTAGCACAGAGCATGCAGAGGCTACTCCTTATTTTTCTAATGCAAAAACTAAAGCTCTTTCTACAACTTTTGAAAGCCCACAAAAGACCTGTATCAGCCTGGCCTCCAGGCAAGCCAGAGCAGCCTTTTTTCTGCCTCCCTCCTTTTGCCCCATTGCCCTACAGCCCCGTCCACCCCTGTAAGGAAGCCCATGGCAGACCACCCCAATTTGCATGTACCTCTTTCCTGCTCCTCCACTCTAAGGGACACCAGGGTACAACATGACTCCCTGCCAAGACATCAAATCAAGACTCAACCATCCTATCATTAAATGAAATGGCCCATTGGATGAAAATTTGTACAGCTCCTTTTATTTTTATAAATGACACAGATTATTTCTGACAGCATTCTGCCTGCCCCTTTTACCCCCAGCTGCCCAGGGGACAGGCAGCAGGGCTCTCCCCACTCCCGCCTCCTCCATCGCAGCACACTCCCATGAGTGGGCCAGGGCAGACCAGCCAGAATAAGCAGCTCACCTTGTTCCCTAAAGACCTGCACCTGGCTATGGCCACAGGGTGGGACTGACATCCCCTCAGGCTTTCTCTGCAATTCTGGGAAACCTTCCCCAGGCCTGTCAGCTCAACAGGAGAATCAGCTATCTTGCCCAGAGCAGCCCAAAGTAGCCCCCTGGGACTTTGCATTTTAGTGGCTCTTTTATTCTATTTCATTTAATTGAGTTTTTATTTCATCACACTTTATTCTATTTTATTCTATTATATTTGACCATGAGCACAAGGGGGACATCTGCCCTCCAATGAACCAAGGGACTTACACATCTCCCCAGCATTTACCACAGACAGTCCCAAGCTCTTCTGGCTGGCTGGTTATTTTTGGCTGGTGGACAAACTGCTGAGGGCTGGCTCAGATTTACCCACCCATTCTCTCCTCTTCCTTCTTTCCTGGCTGATATTCTAACTTTTTCCTTTCTGATTTCCACTAGCTCCTTTGTCTCTCCCTCTCCCTCCCTCTCTCTTTTTCCTTCATTCTCTTCTACCTTCATGCTTCCACCAACCTTACAAGTTCTGAAGTCACAACCCCATGTCCCGCACCTCCCCTCACGCAGTATCCCTTAATTCCAACAGACTCAGAACATCTAAGACAGGTCAAAACAATTCCCAGAACTGGTTCAGCGAATGCTCAACTTACCCTCACTCTTTCAGATGTGATATGCTCTAAGGTGGCCTGAAAGATACTTGTGCATGTCTGGCCCTGGGTAGTAAAAGCACTAAAATAGGTGTAGGGACAAGTTAAAAATAGCTTTGTCTGCCATTTGGAGGGCAGGGCAAATCTAGAGTTTGCTCAGTTCAATAACTCAGGGCAGAAGCTGAGTAAGCGTTCTCCAGTAACAGGCCTCTGCTGTCACAGGCAGAGAAGTAGTCTGTCATGACATCCTGCAGAGCACAACAGAATTCCCCTAAAAAGGGATCTCAAGAGCTGCATAAGAAAAGTCCATTTACTCAGATCTTACATCTATAAGGGTCCTCTGGCACTTGATTGTACACCTACAACTCTGGTTCAGATCTGGGGTCACTGTGAACTCTGTGTTCCCTGAACAGAACCAGAAGGTAACTTCCAAGTGCGAATTCATCACTCCATCTACTCTGGACTTGGAGCCAGAATCAGCTCCTCAAGGGCAGGGCGTGTGTCTTCCACATTCTGCTGCCTTCCTAGTACTGAGCACCAGGCCTGGTAAATACTTATGAAGGAAAGGAGGAGAGATGAAAGAGGAAGAAAGAGAAGGAGGGAGTGAGAGGGGGAGAGACAGATAAATGGAGGAAAGGAGAGTTCTTCAGTATTCCTCATACAAGGAAGGGGAACCTCAAAAACATTAACATTTAAAACTCTGACCTAAGTAACTCTCTCTATAATACAAAGCAAATGTTTTTCATTCTGCTGTTAAATTTTTAAAAGCTGGTTGGAGTTTCAATGTGCAGCTTACTCCCCAAGCAGATATTCAAACAGAAAAATAAATATAGTAGTGGCTGATCCTTCGTGGCACTCATTTGCTTGCTTGCTACAAACCACTTTAATTATTTTGTTTGCCCTGCCTATTTGTTCGTCTCGGGAGAATATTTAAATCTGCTTTTATTTGTGCACAACTATCCCTACCACTAGGAAAATGAGACCTTATGTTTCACATTAACACCTCATGGCTTTTTTATCCCTATGGAGCCAGCAGAAAATTATAATTTTTAATTGCATTTGTAATTTAAAATCCTGAAATACAGCCAAAAAAAAATTCCAAAGATGATTTGAAAATAAAATTGCATGGCCCAGAGCCCTGAAGTAGCTGTTTCTGAACTTTTTAACCCTGTGTTCAACATATCAAGGCCATTGCATCTGAGTTGGATCCAACTGTGTAGACCCAAGTGTAAAGATCTGAAAATATAAAGTCAGAATAATAGAGGATACATAGCATGGTAATTAAGGGTATATATGCTGACCGTGATGAACTTAACTCTCACCTTAAATAACTAAAAACCAAACAAAGTGCATGAAACAACACTTTTCAGACACTGGACAACTGGCATAACTGAACAGTGATACCCAGGAGAAAATAAACAAATTAGATGAGCCTGAACTTACTGCTTAGAGAGATTCTCTAGGTTGCAGCAGAGGAAGGGGAAAACAAGGCTGAGATTAATGGTTTCCATGAGTTGAATACAGAGTTTGGGTTTTGAGAAGGCCAGCGCAATTGGAATTTATAAGGCAGAATTCCAGAGAAAAGAAAGCTACACAGAAACTGCCCTCCAGAAATTCTGGAGAAAGTTCCCTTTGAGTCTTCAGCTGAATATTGATTAGTACGTGTGTGTGTGAGGTAACTACCTGAGTCCAGGGAAAGGACAACCTGAAAGGATCAGTGTGGGTAAAAGTGTAACATTTCCAGAGTATCTCGCCTGGCTTTGGTACATTTGCATATCCTCAGGGGTGGAGAGAAGTTCATCTCCATGTCAATGGGTAATTACCTAGGCAACTGAGGGTGTGTCTAACCCTGAGAGGGTAAAGGGAGGGGCCTGCTTGCTTGCTTTTTCCAGAGCAGGGAGAAAGACAGTGCTGGACTGCAGTTTGTAAGCAATAAACAGGTTTTAAACTTTATTTCTCTCTTTGACTGATTTCTATTTTTAGAGGTATTTTGCCTTGGGATTTCCTCTCCCCAGACTTACAGTCAGACTTAACAGTTTTCTATCATTGGTCACATTAGCAACAGACTGTTTAAGACTGAGACTGGTTTTGACCTGCCTAACAAAGCTTCAAAGCATGTCTTGAAAAATCTAAATGCTCCAAAGTAATTTAACTGTGTTTGCAGTAGGGTTGGGGGACATTTAAAGGGAAAAAAGGAATCAACCAACCAACCATGTAAAATTCACAATGTCAGGCATCTAATCAAAAATTATCAAGCATGCAAAGAAATAGGAAAATATGACCCATAATGAGAAGAAAAATCGATCATTGGAAACAGGTCCAGAACTAAATCATGTTAGGATTAGTAGAATAGGACATTAAAATAGATATTATGTTATCAACACACACCATATGGTCAAGAAGGTGGAGGAAAGTATGTACATGCTAGAGAGAGAAATAAAAGATACACACTGAATTTCTGCAAATGAAAGATGAACTGTCTGAGATGAAAAATGCTCTAAATGAAAGTAATAGCAGATAAAACACTGTAGGAGAAAAATAAATGAACTGGTAAGTGTCCAAACAAGAAATCTCCAAGATGAATTATAGAGAGAACAGTGAGTGGGAAAAAAATCAAACATTTTTTTAAATTTGTGGAAATCCACACCTAGACACATAATCAGAGAGAAAAAGAAAAATCTTAAAAGCAGCCGAAGGAAAAAGATCCAATATGCAGCAAGAAATAAAGGTAAGAATGCAAACTGACCTCTCATTTAGAAACAAGGCAAACCATAGTCAGTGAAATGGCACGTTTAAAGAATAAAAAACAGAAGGTGGAGAAATTATCACAAACAGACCAGAACTACAAAGAACTTAAATGAAATGGACAACTTTCTTGAAAAGCACAAACTATCAAACCTCACTCAGAAAAAAAAAAAGATAACCTAAATATCCTTATATCTACTAAAAAAAAATGTATTTACTGTCAAGAATCTTTCTATGGCAGAGGGGTGAAAAAGAGAGCTTTCAGGTTTAGCTATTTTCACTGATGAATTCTAGATACAATTAAGGAAAATATAACATCAATTCTACACAAATTCTTTCAGAAAATGAAACAGAAGGAAATATATCACAGCTCATTCCAGGAGGCCAGTACTACCCTGATACTAAAATCAGACAAAAGGATTTATAAGATAAGAAAACTATAAACTAACATTCCTCAAGAACACAGATATAAAATTTCTTTAAAATATTTTAGCTAACTGAAAAAGAAAAGAGACATCATGATCAAGTATGGTTTATACCAGAACTGTGAGGTTGGTTTCACATTTGAAAATGAGTCAGTTTATTTCTCAGTATCAACATAACAAGGGAAAAAAGAAAAACCATGTCATCATCTCAATAGATGGATAAAGTACATTTGACAAAATCTAACTTCCAATCATGCTAAAAATCCCTCAGTGGACTAGGAATAAAACAAAACTTCTTTAACCATTTTAACAGTATCTATAATCAGCCTATACCTAACATCATAATGAATGGTAGAAAACTGAGTATCTTCCCATAAGAACAGGAAAAAGGCAAAGATGTGTACTTTTATTATTTCTATTCAACACTATACTGGATGTTCTAGCCAATGCAATAGGCAGAAAAAGAAAGAAAAGAGATCCAGATTGGAAAGGAAGAAGTATAACTGTCTTTATTCACAGATAACATGATTGTCTCTATAGAAATTCTGAGGAAATCTACAAGAGAAAGTCACTACAACTAATAAGTGAATTTAGCAAAGTTGTCTGTCAGATATAAGCTCAATATTCAGAAATCAACCGTATATTCTACATGCTAGCAACAAACAAATGCAAATTTAAATTGAAAAAGCAACACCACTTACAGTTGTATCAAAAATATGAGATATGTGGGGATGAATTTAACAAGACCAGAACATTTAACACTGTAAAACATTGCTGAAAATATAAGGAGGATATAAATAAATGAAAATATATACCTGGTTCATGGATCAGAAGACTCAATAGTGTAAAGCTTTCAATTCTCTCTCAAATTATCTCTAGATTCAACACAATTGAATTTAAAATCCTAGCAGGCTTTTTCTAGAAACTGACAAGTTGATTCTGAAATTTATGTGTAAATGCAGAGCCACAACTAGGGTGACGCACCTGCACAAACTTGAGAGTAAGTTCTTCCCTAAATTTTGTACCTTAGGTGCATCACTTGCCTCACCCTAGTCCCAGCCCTGTGAAAATCTGAAGCATGTAAAAAGGTAATAGCAACTTTTTAAGAGAAAAAGGTATAGCACATACACCACTTGATTTCAAGACTAACTATGAAAGCTACAATTATAAAGACAGTGTGGCATGGGTGTAAAGGTAGACATCTAGGTCAATGGAACATTAGAGAGAATCTAGGGATAGATCCAGCACTGAAGGCCAATTAATTTTCAGCAAAAGATCCAAAGAGAAAAGGAGATTATTTTCAGGAAATGGTGCTGGAACAATTAAATATCCATGTGCTAAAATAAAATAAAATTTTACCTCAACCTTTACCTCACACCACATACAAAAATTAACCATCAATACACACAATAACATGAATGAATCTCAAAGAATTATGTTGAAATAAGCTGGACAAAAAAGAATACATACTGTATGACTCCACTCATACAAAACACTGGAAAATGCAGAATAATCATATGGACAGAAAATAGATCAGAGGTTTCCTGGATTGGGTGGAGGTAGAAACTGATTACATGGGTCTGAAGAAACTTCTGTGGGTAATACACATGTGTATTCAAGTGTATATGTCAAAACTCCAAGCTGTAATTCATCAAATTATGCAGTACTTTTAATATCAATTATACATCAAAAGTTTGTAAAGTAGTAAGAGTGTAGGCATTAAAGCCAGACTGCCTCTGTTCAAATCCAGAGCACCCTACATAAAATCTCACTCACTTCAACCTCCCCTAAAACCTCCATTTCCCTTCTCCTGCTTTAAACAGTTGCTAGGTACCTGCCCTTGGGCAAGTCATTTGCCCTCTCTGTACGTCAGTTTGATCAGCAATGTTTGTGAGTCCTACCTTCAAAATTCCAGAAACTGAGCACATCTTACCTCGTCTGCTCATACCATCCCAGTCCATCTCTCACTAAAGGCCCTAATATTTCAACATTTTTTCTTCCCTTTCTACCATAACTCCCCAGTGTATTTTTATCACAGAAGTCAGTGTGGTCCTTGAAACATATTTCAGATTACACTACTCCTCAGCTCAAACTACTCCAGTGGCTCCTTGGCTCACTCAGAATAAAGGCCAAAATCCTTATAGTAGCAGATGCCACAGAATCTCCTTACATCCTTTTCACAAATTATCATTTTACACTCCAAGCAAAAGCCCAGTTATAAGATGTCTGTCTGTCATTTCACCTCCCCATTGTCACTGCACTTTCCAGTTCTAGTGAATCGTTACAGTGACTACTTCTCACGTGGGATGAACATCCCTCCCAGGACGGTGTCTTGTGAGCTGATGTAAAGAAACCCTAATGGGTAATAGAGCCTCTCTTCCTGAAGCCGATGTTCGGGGGAGGAGAGGGCATTTTACACTAAACTGAACCATTGGGCTAAAGTGGAGATTCCCTTGGAGACACCAAGTTTTAATGACATGGAATTCCACAGTGAAGTGTCTGGTGCACATGCAGACTGGCCAAGGGAGATGATTGAGATTCAATTTCTTGTCTCTCAAAATTCTCACCCACAAGGAGGATATAAAAAAAAGTCCAGAAGAGTTGAAATCGAAGAAAAGAGGGTTTAGTGAGAAACATTACTTTGAGGGAAAAAGAGAACTTGGATGTGGTGCCACTCCCCCCAAGAGTAAGGAGGGTGCATGGTCCTCATGGCAGGTCTTCTTGGAGGGTCTTCCCTGGGACCACTGAAGAACCCAGAAAACCAGAGCCAGGGCCTTGGGAAGGATTCCTTGCATTTAATCATAAAAGCTACTTTATGTTGTGTGGGTCTTCCATGGACCCTTTGACCTTGCTCATTGCCTTCTATTGGATAAAAATTAGGGTAAGTTTCATGACTTTTCTGTTTATTAACTAAGGTTAATAGAAAATTCTGTCACCTGAAATTACAAATCCAAGTTTTGATTCAGGAATTAAAATGATCTAATCCAATATAATACTTTGGAAGATTTACTTAGCTAGGTACAGAAACTTTGACCCTTAAAAGACATAAATCAACATGTATCTCCCACTAGGGTAGGATTGGGTTGGTTCAAAGGCAGGGCTTCACAGAAATAACACAGGCTTTGGAATGTGACCAACTTTACCTTAAAGTTCCAGCTTGTCTTTGTACAGTTGTGATGCCTTAAGACTTTTCTGAGCCTCAATTTCACTATCTTTCCTCTAGTATTAATAATACCTCTCCCAGAGGTTGTAAGGATTGAGTCATGTAACAAAAGACTGTAACATCTACAGAAGGACATGAGCAACCAAATCACAAAATTAGAAATAATTATGATAAAAAAACTGTGTTTTTATTTTTTGCAAAGAACCACACATTAAAGCAATGTATTTGGCCTTTTTTCATTCATAATATTGATACAAACAAAAAATGTTAATTATTCATATTCATATTCACAAGACCTAAGAATGGGATGAGACAGGCACTCTGCAGAGTTCCCGCACTTTGAAACAGTATTTTTACCATAATAAGGAACCAGAGACAGCAGATCTGGGTAGAAGGATGTTGACTGAAGCATTACTTACAATAGCATTAACCAATCTAAGTTTCCAAAAATGGAGACAGCTCTCATAAGTTATGATTCCTTCAAATGACAGACTACTCTAAAGCCATTAAGTGTTATCTCAAGTGCTATCTACCGACATGACGAACTGTTAATGATATATTATTAACTGAAAACATTAGGACACAAAACTGAACATGAAAGAAAAACCTCAGTGTGGCAAAATAAACTACATATATAAGGCTGTTTGAAAGGGTAATTCACTAGTACATTAATTTGTATTTTGTTTTACTATTGTAGAAGGATCAGAAAGAATAAGATCAATTTTTCTCTGCTTTCCTTCCATCGCTGCCCCTTCCCCTCCAATATACACATGTCCACACACATCCATACGGAGGTAAGCAACATGCTATGCTCTAGGAAGTTTGTGCTGTTCCTTCTCCCAAGATATTTTCTTTCAGTGAATAGGTGAACTGACAAAGATGATTGGCCAGGAAGCTTCTGTGGCTAAGAGAATGGGAGTGGTCAAAGTGGCCCGAGCCAGGAAGCTTCTGGAAGAGATGAAAGGGTACAGAAAAGGAGCTTGTGAGACTACCCATCCCCTGATACCCAGGTGGGATATCAGAAGATTGGCTAGTGGCTATTTAGGCAGCCTGGGTCCCAAGCATGGGACCTCTCAGACTCAAAGTAAAAAAAATCACCAAGCCTAAGCTTGAGACCTGAAGTGAACTGCAACTTCCTGAGTGTCTGAGATAACTTTCTATGACTGACCTTGGCACAGTCTTCATGAGGGCAAGGAGGAAGCTATTCCATTAAAATAGGTTTGAATATCCTGTCATCCTTTTAAATGGGGTAACATGGATAGATTTCATTTGTTTTGAAATAAAATCTGCAAGGCATTCAAAGGAGGGCCTGGCAGTAGGTACTCAACAATGTGAGTTTCCTTGCTTCTGAGGGCAACCAGGTGGCTCACTGTTCTTGCAATGTCCTACAGGAAACAGGCAGAGATCTGAGTAGGGAGGAAGCTGTTCAGACCCCCCTGGCCTCACAAGGTGGGCTCTTCAGCAGTTCTTGACCCAGAACCTCACTCTGAGCTCAGCAACAATGCCAGGCATGCTAGTGACAGCACCTGGCTGCTCAGCCCCTCATTGCCTCAGCAGCCAAAAAGCCCATCTCCAGGGCTACAGGAAATAGCCTCCTAGTTCTGATCGTTGACAATGAAAGGTTTCCTCACTCCTCTTTCTGGAACTGCACAAAATGATTTGGGATTCTTCAACCAGCAACAAGAGACAGGCTGCCCCAGTGCACATAAGATCCTCTAGTTTGAGGCTGACTCTTAAAGTTTGAAACAGTGGAAAAAAGAACCAAAGCTGAGCCTACTGTCTCTATGAGCCCACAAGGATCATTTAAGACCCTTCACACGTCAGTCTGGTGGTTTGAACTGCCTCCTGCCTCCACTTCTGCTTCCATGTTCCAGTTTGCAAGGACCCTCCTAAGGATCTCCACCAGGGGCCTGCTCTCCCCCATGCTGTGCGTGAAGGCAGCAGCCTTATGTGTGTATGTGCGTGTGTGTATGCATGCACTTACTTGCTTCTCGCCTCTCCGTGTGGTGCATAATGATTATCCAGCCTGGCAAAGGAGGTATAATAACAGGGTAGAAGGCACAAATAATAGGGGCTTTCTGGCACAAGCAGCAAGTTCATCTGAATCCATCAGAATCCATTTGTGGAAAGAGCGACAGATAGGAATGCAGAAAGGTAAAGATACCAACCTTTAGTTTTCAGATACATTCGCTGCACGTGGTAATTAATGCTATTTTTAAATCTCCCTGAGTGTCAGAATTCCCTTTTTCCCAAGCATTCTTCTGTCAAAACTCTGCAAAATGGCAATATACTTGTTGGGAACAATTGACTCACATCTAAACCGTGGAGTCTGATTCAACAGCAATGGTTGGAGTCTCGCTGAGCTGTTCTATCTACAGGGAGCTTGAACTTGACTACAAATTGCAGAGGATTTGAATTGGTTCATTCAACCATTCCTCACTGTAGTTTAGCAATCCAGGCACATGTTTCTAACATGACACTACAAGCTCTCTGAGGGTGAGTAATATATCTCTCAAATTCTCCTGAGCATCCCTAGTGACTTAGATGTTCAGTACATGTATGATACATAAATGCTAGATTGTCAAGAGTTATATATCCCAGCAAGGAGACAGGACACGGAAGAAGAAGTTAAGGACCAGCGAGGAATCACAGCCTTAGTTCACTGGAGTGTTGGAAAAGGGAAAGGTCATGAAAGAAACCAATAGGAGTTGCAAAGTGGGGGGAGGGTAATTTGGGCTGACTCTCAAAGGAAGTGCAGGAGTTTGAAAGGCAGAGGGAGGGAGGGCAGAGGGAGGGAGAACTAGGGTCCCAGCAAACACAGTTATAAATGCTGCAATTCAGGTTCTTCCCAGTGATGAATCATGCCCTGCCCTCCTCATAAAGACAAGCACCTCAATTCCTTAAATCTGGGTGTTTCCTTGATTAAATTCCGAAGATGAAGCTTTGGAAAGTTTCAAAGATTTCCCATAGGACATTAGTGATTCATAAGCACTAATCAATAAGAGGAGTTGCCCTTTAAAATAAGAGTGCTTGCTCTATGCCAGACCCCGTGAAGGGTCACTTCCGGTGAGTCATTTAATCTTCACAACTTTCCTATGAGGCAGCCATCATGAACCCCAGTGAACAGATGAGGAAAATAAAGCACAAGGAAGGTAGTAAAAGGCTTTGCCTCCAGTCAAAAAAGTAGTAAACACTGCAGCCAAATCATATCCATGGTGTGTTCCCAAAGACTGGTCTAAAACACAACAGTGCACCACCACTTTCTCAATACAGCTCCCCAAACCCACTGCTGGTGCAGCTCCAAGTATCCTCCCCATGGGACCATGTAAAGGGCTGAAGAATGATATTATATAATGATTTCTTCATATATCTGTAATCATAAGTGTTAAATGTCACAAACTCCTTTTGGGCTGAAGAAAGAAAATAGATATATTCTGATTAATGAATGGAAGTACATTTTTAGGAAATACGGTTTGTTCCCTTCAGATACTACTCATGTGACATCCAACAGTTTATTTGTGTGGGCTTTTGCAGGGGTCTTTCATCTTCTCCAGGGAATTTAAAAAGCAAGATGCTAATATGTAAAATAAGATAAAGGGAAGAAATCTAATAAATAATAGTAAAAATTTTATAGTAAAACTTTCTACTGCAAGAACTATATATAACTGCTTCCAAAGTATGAATAAAAATCAAATATAGCTGTTTTCCCAGTATGTATTTAGCATTCAGTTAGTACTGAGTGTGAGGAAGAAAGGAAAAGAGAGGCAGTGTAGCACTGGGTATACATTTTCTTAATTTGGAGTCACCACACCTAAATACAAATCCTAATCTGCCACTTACTGATGAAGTGATGATGAAAAGTCAACCCATCTCTCTGAGCCTCTGTTACTGTATCGTGAAATGAAATGCTATAAGGTGAATGACCTGGGGTCTTGGTCCTCCAACCCTTTCCCAACATTTAACCCCCAGGTCATCACATCCTCAGGGCAGTAGCACTTGACATGAAGGATCTCTCCCTTCACTTGGCTTCCAGAACTCCACCTTCAACTAACCAGATCAATACTCACCTTAAATGTAAATTATCTAAGCACTTCAATTCAATGGCAGAGTGCTGTAATGGATAAAATAGCAAGATCCAAGTATCAATGGTCTTCAAGAGATATACTTTAAACATAAAGAAACAAGTAGATTCAAAGTAAAAGAATAAAAAAATATATTATGCTAGCACTAGTCACAATAAATCTGTCATAGCTGCAGTAATATCAAAGTATATTTCAGAGCAGAGTACATTTCACAGCAAAGGGATAAAGAGGGTCATTTTGTAAAGATAACAGATCAATTAATCAAAAGGCCTTAAAAATCCTAAACATTCATGCCTC
This sequence comes from Manis javanica, assembly GCF_040802235.1. Lineage (NCBI taxonomy): Eukaryota > Metazoa > Chordata > Mammalia > Pholidota > Manidae > Manis > Manis javanica. Next base: position 71,465,515 of record NC_133162.1, read on the forward strand.
TTGTAACAGAGCTTCAAATTATATTAAGCAATAACTGATATACCTGCAAGGAGAAAAAGGAAAACTCACAAGTTCAATATTTGATTCTCCTCTTTCAGTAACTGATAAAATAAATAGACAAAAAAAAAAAAATCACCAAGGACACAGAAGACATAAAAAACACTATCAACTAAATTGACCTAATTGACATTTATAGAACATTCCCAGAACAGCAAAAGATTACATATCCTTTCCAAGTACACATAAAACATATTATCAAAAAAGACAATATACAGGACTATCAAATAAATCTCAAATGTAAAAGGAATCAAGTATAGAAACTATATTCTCTGACTATAATGGAACTAAATAAAAAAATCAATAAGAGAAAGATCACTGAAAAATCCCCAAATATTTGGAAACTAAATAACATACTTCTAAACAACCCATGGGTCAATGAAAAAAATCAAAAGGTAGTACAAAACATATTTTAGAATGAATAACAGTGAAAACACAACATATCAAAATCTGGGGGATGCTGTTATGTCACTGAAGGGGAAGTTTAAAGCACTAAAGAGAAATAAAGTTCTCCAATCAATAATCTCACCTTCCCCCCTAAGGAAGATAGACATAGACATGGCAAATAAACACATGGAAAGATGCTCAGTATCATTAATTCTTAGGGAAATTAAAATTACAACCAGAATGAGGTACCATTACATACCACTTCAATGGCTGAATATCAAAACTCTGTTCAAAGCAAGTACTGAAGATGTGGAGTAACTGGAATTCTCATACAACTTGGAGGTTTCTTGAAAAGTTAAACTTAGAGCTATTTTATGCCCCAGCAATTCCACTTGCAAATATGTACCCAAGAAAATGAAAGCATGTGTCCATACAAAGACTTGCTCATGAACATTCATAGCAGTCATTTTTGTAATCACCAGAAATCTAGGATAAATGGATATTCAAATTGTGATGGACCCATACATTTGAATACTCCTCATCAATAAACACAAAAAGAACTATTGCTATACACTGGAATATAGACAAATCTCAAAGAATTCTTTACAGGGAAATAGACATAGCAAAACAGAAAAGGGGGTATATACTGAATGATTCCACTTCTATAAAACCCTAGAAAATACGAATATAGTGCCAGGAACAGAGCAGTAGTGAGTGGCGGGGGAGGGATAACAAAGGGGCACTAGGACACTTTGGGGGTGATGGAGATATTCATTTTCTTCATCAAGGTTACAGTTTTATGAGTGCATACATATGCCAAATGTAAATTGTACACTGAATTATGTGCATTTATTGTACATAAATTAAACTTCAATTGAGCTGTTAATTTCTAAGTAAAAAATAAAGAAAAACGGTTTCTCAAAAACAGTGCTTGGCTCCATCTAATGTCTGGTAAATGGCAATTGTACTCCTTGCCCTAGGTTCTCAGCTAGTGCTACAAAAGTGGTTAAATGTGGTCCCCTGTCCTCAAGGACTCCTCAGTGGAGGTGGGGAAAGAAACAAGTGAATCGATTACAGCAAACATAATTGGTTTTGAGTGTTACTAAATTAAATTTGTAGATGGTAAATGGTACAGAGACTTAATATCCAAACAGAGTTGGAATCTTAGAAATGAAAAGAAGAAAATATTGAATATTTTCCCTCCCTCTCTCTATGTCCCAAATAGAGATATCTTAAAAACTATTCAGCATTCATATCACGGTCTTTTTTCTTACTTCTTCAATTAGCACATTAGCATTTCTTCCCCCCTTATTATACATGTATAACCTAATCTCACTATCATTTATTTTACTCAGTGGGTGTTTGGGGGTAGGGAAGATTTAGAAGTCTGGAATGAAATTCTCTGGGCTACTGACAGAAGTCCCCTCAGGGACAGGCCAAAGTCTGCACCCAGATGATCTTCATGGGGCATTTTTTGGTGGCAAACCAGTGAAACTGACAAGGTAGGGGCTGAGGCCTTAAGGAAACAAGAGGAGAGCATTCTGGGCAGATGGGGCCGAAGAGATCCGACAGACACGGGGATGACACTGTGCTGACACTGTGCTGGGGGTGGCAGACATGTCTTAGGATACAGTCAGAGCAGCTCTGTATGGCATGAGGTGGCAGGAACTAGGACCAGAGAGGGCTCTGAAGTCAGCTCACGAACAACCTGTATGTCATGTGGAGGCCACTCTACCCTATGGGCCCTGACACTCCACTGCCTGCCAACAAGCTATTCAAGTGCAGAGGTGAGCACAAGAAATAGTACATGAGTATGTCTGCAACATAAATGCACGTGGAAGACAGTGTGCTCTGCCTCATCCTTGGAAAGCACAGCATGCATAAAGACCAAAGATGCCTGCAGGAGAGGCCTGTTTCTTGCTGCTAAAGTCTACCCTCTTTGATCACAGATTCCTTTTTCTACAAAGCATCTATGAATTAGCAGACCATGTCTCCCCATTAAAATTTGGAGACTGTCAGTGCTTCCTCTGCCCTCCTCCCTGGCTGCTCTGCTACTTGGCCTTGGTCCAAGACCAGCCAAGACCAAGGGGAGCACGCATGCAGCTCAGAGGAAGAGCTTGTACCCCATGGGACTCTTAGCACAGGCACAGGGAACAGGAGGTACTGATGGTGTAGCACACAGAGCAGGATGGCAGCCTACTGAGTCCACAAAGAACTGGGGATGGTCGTAAATGCCACCTCCTCCGTGAGTAGGCAATTAGACAAGCAGAGACAAGGCGAGGATGCAGGAGGCAGGAGCAGCCGTTAAACCAGCATCTCCTCAGTGTGTGAGCCCCCTCTTGCTGGGGACATTCAGAAGCCTGATAGAAAAGAGGTCCAGCTCTCACTTACAAGCTGTTTGGACAATCAGACACATGCATCTAGTCCCCAAACGATACATGATAGCTGAGACAAGTACATGATGGCAGGAGAATGAATAACTCTAATGGGGAAATCCAGGAAGACCTTTTGGCAGAGGAGATGTTTAGAAAGGTAAGGTAAGTCCTTGTCAATCAGATTCAGGAAGGGTATGCCAGCATAAAGGGAAATCCTGGCAAAGACCCAGAGCCAGTAGAGGAAAATAAACATAGGAAACAAGTCACTTCTCTGCTTGCAGGGATGAGCCATGGGATAGTGAGCAGAAGGGAAATAAATGAGTAAGGGGCCCCCTGGAGTAGGTTCTGAGGCAGGGAGCATGATGGGGCTTTTATCCCTTGGCTAGGAAGCCAGCCAGAAGATGGGGATACTGGCCCTGAAGCTGGAGCACTGAGTGAGAACTGGGTTCGGGCGAGGATGATGAGTTCAGGGAGAGATGCCCTGAGCTGGGGGTGGTCATGAGGCTTCCATGAGGCTGAGTCAAGAAGGTGTCTGGATCTCTGGGTCCAGAGCTCAGAGGCTAGGTCTGGAATGGACATGGGGTTGTGTGTGGGGCGGGGGAATCATTGACATATGCTGGAAATTGGGCAGGGGTGCCAAGGGTCTGCTGACTCTGCCTTCTCCACATAGTACAGCTCAGAGCTTCACTCACTGAGGAAAACCTAAAAACCTAAGTGCAAGGGTTATGGATCTGCTTCTGCATGGCTTTTTAATGATCTTAAATTATTTTCATCAAAGTGTGTTTTGGTTCCATGTCTAGAAAAACAAGTCTAACAAGAGCTGTCCAGAAACAAATGGTGCACTTCAAGTCCCCATCACACTTAGTTCTGAAAGAGGCTGGAGAGTTAGCTACATATTCCATAAAAGAATTTCCTCCAAAAAGTTCCCAAGAGGCCAGACTACGAGTTGCATGTCTCTTGCCTGGATCCAGAGTCTCATAGGAAGGGAATTCTCTACATCCAGATTCCACTAGCAGTGTGGACAGCTGTGTGGAGCGCTGGCTCATCTGGGAAGTGCTGAAGGCTACAGGAGAGGAAGCAGTCCTGCCGAGCTGAAAAAGAGGTTCTGGAAGCCACCTCACTTATCCAGAGTTAAATCTGACTGGTCCTAAACTGTCAGCTTCTGATGAAGAACCCAGAGTGGTTCTCTCTGTCCCTGAGCCTCAGATCGTAATTATCACTTTTGTCTTTTCTTGGAGGCCGACTGGGGAGTGTTCTTTAAGACAATTTGCTCTACTCTTTGTACACAGACCTGTCTTCAACCTTCAATCAAACCTTTTAAAGAAACTACTCTTTGCATTGGCACTGGGGACTCAGTGGTGAGCTGGATTCTGGCCATGTCCTCACAGGACTCAGAACTTAGTAGCCACCTTGATTAATGGTTCAATTTGCTTTCCACAAGTGCTTTCAAATCCCTTACCCTCCTCCAAACTAACAGGTTACTTAGTCAATGAAAATATAGTTTCTACCCAAAGCACATCTGCTTGCCAGCATCCCCACAGTGGAGTCTGGAGAGCTGTGAAAATTGTTGGTGCGGCACACATACTCACATACTCTGCATCCAATTACCTCTTCTCTAAATAAAACAGGCCTGTAACATGCAGCACCAATATTCACCAGTGAGGGGGCAGATGTATTAAGAAACCACTGAGAAAGCAAACAAAATCATGTGCCCTTGAGTGTTTATCATGAATGCAGGAAAATACATTGAGCAAGTCAAATATAGAGGGAGAAACCAGAAGACAGAGACTAGGAGGAAGGAGGGAAGCAGGGGTGGATCTGGGGACCCTAGTGCAGGCCTCCTGGGAAAAGATGGGGGAGGAGGTACAGACCTGAGCTTTTCTTATGGACTGAACTAACTCCAGGGAAATGGGGAGCAGCTAAGGAATTGAGAAGATGGGACCCCAGCTGTAGTGCTGAGTTCTGGAAACCGTGATGGAGTCACCAAATGTCTAACTCAACTCTTTTATTCCCGCCTTATTTTATCCCAGCCATCACATACGATAAACAGAAAAGCAAATGGGAAACTGTTTCTGTGGCTCCATATTTGGATAGAGCCTGGAATGCAGACCCATCATAAGAATAAGAGGACTTTTGTTTCCAACAGGGCCCTGCTGTAACAGGCCATAGCAGTTATGAATATGACTAGCTCCTAAGGGTAAGACTACATGCAATTCAGAGAATATCTCAATCATTAACCAGAGGCCACACTGGGGCCTAAGGATCAGAGCTCTGCAAGAAGATCACCTTCAGATCACAGACTTCAAGAATGTCTACGAGCTAACACCAAGGCCAGCTTGAGAGTGTCCCCATTGGTGTGCATATTGAATCAGATCCTGACCACAGGTTAACTATCATTGCCACAGCCATGTGCATGATAGTATAACTTGATGGAAAGGGCTTTGGAGCCTGACAGTCTGACATACAGAATCCCAATGCACCATTTAATAGCTATATGACCTTAGGCAAATGATTTGAGCTCTCGAGCCTCCTTTATCCATCTGTAAAATGGGGATGATAGCTGTTCTGCATGATTGTTAAGGATCATACCAAATATAAAATAACCTGACAAGTGCCTGATCTATAATAGGTGATCAAGAAATGGTAGCTGTTACTTCTTTGCTCTCAAGAGGAAGAGCCTCCCCATGGAAAAGGAAACCAAGAAAGGGGGAGGTCACTTCCAGAGGAGGGCACACCTAGCCAGTGACAGTCACATGAGTGGTGTGCTGGCCCACAGAATGCTGCTGACTGGGGCGGGGCACAGTGTCCTCTTGGGTGAGGCTGTTCTCATGTGGCTCTGACAAGTGTGCCCTCACTTGAGCCCTGGGGACACTAAGGACACCCTGGGTTCCAGCTGCCCAAGCAATGTCCTGGGGCACTATTCACAGACCAGAAGTTAACCCCAGCCCAGAAGAAGAAGTCAGGGGGGACAAATAGAGGGCCCTGGGGGTGGGTTGGGATGCAGGGGAGGAAAAAGGAAACAGGTTAGAAATGTATAAATGGAGAACTTTTTGAAGACTGGCAACATAGAGACACTGGCTATGCAATTTGGAGGAGTCACCAAAAAATTAAGCTAGCACCAGACATTTTCCTTAAGGGACACATCCTTTCTCTGGAACCAAGGAAACTGGGTTTTGAAGAACCTGTAGAGAAGCTGACAAAGCCCAGAGGATCAAAACTTTCCAGAAACCTAAGGAGGCCTCCAGCAGGCTCTGAAGAACGGGGAGGTGGCCATAATGCCCCTTCTCCTAATTACCAGCACAACCGTCCACACCCCAAGGTAAATGGGCAGCCGCCCTAAATGTCTCCAACTGGCCTATGAGGTGGAACTAATAAGATGTGAATTTATGGAGGAAAACCATGAAAAGTGGGCCTTGCAAGCAGTTTCTATCTGATACTTTCTGAAAAATTATTAAAATAATCCACCCAAAACTCTTTCTACCATACAGAGCAGCACTGGGCTAATGAAGAAACACATACCATAAAAGAACAAATTACCTACCTAAAAAACCCTGCCCCTTCTAGAATGAGGCCATTAGAAATTGATGAGTTAATTCAAGAGCCTCTGAAGGCCACAGCCCTGATGAAAGTGCACACTAGGAACCATCTGGAGTTAGTTCTGCCAGCAGCAGGCGGGGCTACACCAGCCACCCTGGTCCATGCTGCCTGAATGGGCGCATAGGCAGGGGGTATTCTTCAGAAAAGCTAGGGCATGTGGTTACAGGCCACTCCCATGAAGTACCTGCATTGCGGAGAAAGCCAGGGACACTTGGGGTGCCATTAGTGAAGACTAATGTGCTTCCACATTAGTGGACACCAGTCATGTGACTGTCCCCGGTTAGGTTTGCCCTCCTCCAGAAGTGACCTCCCCCTTTCTTGGTTTCCTTTTCCATGGGGAGGTTCTTCCTCTTGAGAGCAAAGAGGTAACAGCTACCATGAAGTACCTGCATTGTGGAGAAAGCCAGGGACACTTGGGGTGTCATTAGTGAAGAGTAGACCAGGATGCGGTGACACCTGAGTGTTTCCATTCCTCCCAGGGCCCAAACCAGTGGGACTGCTCCCCATTTACCCCTTTTAAATGGCTGCACTGACTCTTGCTGCTAACAGTTGCACAGAGGAGTATACACACACACACACACACACACGCACAAGCACACTTTTGCATACATACACTCACACACATACACACTCATATACACACGCACGCACATACCCATACACTCAGACACATGCACACTCACAAACACATGTGCTTACACACATACACACACTCACACTCACACACTCTCATACACACACAGTCACATATGCACGCACCTTCAACCTCAACCTCCTGCATAAAATGCAGCCTCTGTCCCCCCCTCATTCCTTGGCCCTACACCTCTGACCCCATTTCTAACCTAATCTCTCCAGCCCTTGACCCCTGACTGCCTTCCTCACCTCACCCTGTACCACCTCTCTGACTTCTAACTTCCTCGTGGACTCAGATCTTGAGTCTTCCCCTGGTTGCCACCTGCTCCAGGTGAGCACCTAAGCAGGTCAGGTCCAACTCTCTGACTGTCTTGCAGAGGGGAGCTCAGAATTCACTCCAGTATTCCCAGTCGGAATTGGGCCTGAAAGGATCACCCTGAGCTTTCCCAAGAGGAGGGTGCTCAGTGCAGGCTGCACCCCTCACCACTCTGGGGCTCTTACCTCATTCACAAAGACCCAGTGGCTGTCCTTGGAAGCCAGGTTGGTCTCCACAGCCTGCAGAGAGAAAATAGAAAATTAACGTGAACAGAAGCAAGTCAGAAGCTGGCAGGCACACCAGATGATTGCTGAGTGTAAGTTTGATACACATCATTCCTGGAGAATTTTTTCCTTACAAAACATGCCATCCCCCTGGGGCCACCTCTGGCTGCCTCAGCTACAAGATGCATCACTTGAACACAGACATCTGACTTCCTGCTGCCCTGCCAAGCTCTCCCATGGCAGCCCCAAGCAAGGTCAGAACCTCCACTTCCTACAGGCATCTCAGGGATGCAGGCGGGGCGCTCCAGACCACCTCTCAGAGACCGCCTGCAAACACCTTTCCAGATTGCTGCTTAGCAGGATTAATCTCATCACTGCCTAAGGCTAGAGAATCAGGAATCTGGAACAAGGGATTTATGGCAGCTTGTCCAGCCATGCTGAACAAAACCCGGGAAGCTAGCAGCTCAGAGCTAGGGCATCCATGGAACTGGTTCTTCCTTGTTCCTGGGCAGTGACCCCAACCCCATCATTCTCTCTTACAGAGCTTTGTTCTCTTTCTTTACAGCATTTGCCATTTCTGTGCTTCAATAGTTATCACCTTATTGTCTGTCTCCTTCACCAGGTTGGAGGCCCCATGAGGTCAGAGGCCACATCTGTTGTGGTCACAGCTATGTCGTAGAACCTTACACTACAATCCGCACATAGTAGGTGCTTAATATATGAATGAATATTGTTGAATATATGAATGAAGTGTAGGAGAGCAGATAGGACCCAGTTACTTTTTTGTTTCTCATGTTTTTATGGGTGCTTTTCCCTCTTTTAATTGGAAAGCCAACAGACTGAAAGAAGAGAAGGAACCAATAGTTTTCAAGCCTGTCCTGAAAGGATACTCACAGCCAGCATGTGCCAAATACTTGCTGAGCACCAGGTACTAAACCAGGCCACCCATGAACTTGGGAGAGAGCTATCTGATTGTGGCACAATTTTATTTTTACTTTTCTTAGACTTTTGTAATGTAATGCTTATTATTCTTTTTATTTGAAAAAATGTTAACAACTATCCCATAACCCATGCCCCATTTTTTAAATGTGCTTAAGTGGTGAAAATGCCCCCATTTATCCCTCCAAATTTGTCCTCCCCCTAGATTGTTTGAGGTGTTCCCTTCCAAAAGTTTTTGGTCATATCTGCAAGTACATACCTACATATCAGACTGCAGTTTTTATTAAAATGGGATCATGACCTCAGGTTACATCATTTTCGATTTATATTATATTAAGAACATCTTCCCTTATCAGCGCATAGAGATCTGACTCATTCTTCACAGATGAGGCAGAGAGAAGTAGGAGCCTCCGGTGACCCAGACATGTGTGGGAGCCAGGTCACTGCACTGTCACCGCGGAGAGGGTTCTGTTGGAAGCTCACCTACACAGGGAATGGACAAGCTTGCCAGATGACACAGCAAGAGCCCCAGGGGAATGCCTGGGCCAGCTCCAGCATCCCAATCCTTTACAGGCAGCTCCCCGCAGGATACCGAGGGTGGGTATTGGGATCTTCCCTGAGCCATGTCAAGAGGGAGGACACAGACTCTCCTTCTGCAGCCTAGAAATGCAAGGGTGACTGCCCCTGTGAAGACAAATGGTGACAGGAGTCCGGACTGGGCTGTCACCCCCAGCCATCATTTAACCACTCCGGTCTCAACTTGTTCATCTTTAGAATGTAGATGATGCTTGTTCTCTCTTGTCTGCCGAGGCATATAAAATATTTTAAGTCCTCCATCTCAAGAAGCAGCACACACACAGAACGGCATCCACACAAGTCTCAAGCCTTCCCCAGAGAGCAGACATGGGAAGTGGCTGTCCCCACTCTTTGTGGGCTCCGGAGGGCTCCTCAGCTTGACCACATCCTCGGATCCTGGAGGACATCTTCAGCAACGCCAGCCCTCCTCCTCATGAGCCATCCTCCTGCGAAATCCTCTTCCCAGGATAAATGAGCTATGTCTAAGAACACACTGGCTGCCCCCTCCCCTAAGGCAGGAAGAAGGCTCCAAGAGTCCTCTCTCCTCCACCTGAAAGAAAGGAGCTCTTGAGAAGCCTGTACCTCGCTTTTCATGGAGCCATGTCCCGAAGACACTTTCTGCCCCTTCTGCAAACTATAAACCAGGTCCTCTCCACAGAGCCACAAGGACATAAGGGCCAGCAGCTGTGTGAGGAGCCCTCCGACCCTCAGACAGGATGAAGGGAGAATCTGTCCGGGTGGGGTCTCAGCTGCCCACCCAGGGCCTCCCTCCTCTCAACACATAGATTTAGGAGCGTCTTCAGAAGCCCGAGGCCTGGGAGGAAGAGGGGCGGGAGAAGAGGACACCAAGTGCTCCAAGGCCCTCTGTAGCATAGCTGGGCTCTGGCTGCCCCGGCCCCCACACCTCAGCATTTCCTTCATGCCCATCAAATCTGCACAAGATACTTAGCTGGGAGGGTGTCATAATGCCTCAGAATGCTGGACCACTGACCTCAGTCTAAAGAGATGTAGTTTAACAAGACTGAAGTCAAAGGCCTACTCTTGGTTTCCAGGAGCAAAAGGGCTGAAGATACTTGGAAGCAACACCACTGAGCAAAGACCCGTGGAAAGGCAGGGGGTGGGGGAGTTGACTATTGGGCTACCCCATTTAATGAGGACACTGCAGACTAGAGTCCAGTCCTGGAGTGGGACAGTGGAACCCAAGGGCCCAGTAAAGTGACCAGGGATGCTTAGAGGATAGGACAATACAGGTGTCCGTAAACACATGAAAAACTGTCATGGGCAAGAGATTGAAATTGCTCCTTGCAGCCTCTGAGAGTTGATTTAGAACCAAGGTCTCCAGTAATCAGGGAGGCAGATATCAACTCTGTAAGCGAGAACTATCTGACCTTCTAAGTAGTTCAAGATGAAATGGGCTGCCTCAGAGTAGGGAGCGAAGAGTTCTCATCAAAGGAAGTACCTGAGTGGAAGGTGGACAGCATGTCCATGAAAGGTATTTAAGTACCAGCATGGAGGTTGCCCATGTATGAGGGGTAAGACTCCATCATGCATGTACATTCTGCAGTAATGATTCACAACTCAGGCTGCATATATAGGAACCTCCTAGAGAGTTTTGAAAAATGTAGACCCTGGGGCTCCACTCCTGGGGATGCTAATTCATTGAGAAAGTGATGTGCCTGAGATCTGTGTTGTTTCTGAGCTCCAGCCCTGACTCTAGACCTCCAGGGCAGAGAGCTCTGCTCCAGAATGTGTAGTTCTGTGAATCTGAATGTGTAGGTGCACCTGTGCAGGTAAGAGGTTCCCTGTATGTCCCCACAGGAGCCAGCAGTGCAGAAGACCTGACTCAGTTACCAGAATATCCTAGAGAGCAGGTGGGACCCAGGCTACTCTAAGGAGTTTTCCCACCTGGTTTCAGACTCACACAGGAAAGATATTGATGGAGAGAATTGATCAGAAAACCCCACAGGACAACTGGCCAACTTTCCTGTCCTACTTTCCCTCCCCAATTAAGTATAAGCTAATTTGTCAAGCCTCCTTGGGAAGAGGCCCACACAGAGATAAATAGCACTTGGCTGCAGCCTTTTGCAGAGGGTGCAACTCACACAGAAGCTGAGCTAGATGGGGAAAAGGAGAAGCTACTGCAAATTTAACAAGAGCATCTCCCCTCCCCCACTAGTTACTGGCGAGCTGCCGGCTCCAGCTCCGTGGGAAGAGCTCTAAATGCTCACAGCCCAGTGGGCAATGTTGCTCCCCACACAACTAATTCCACTTCTAAACGCTGTCCTTTCCCTCTTCCTCCCTAGTCATGTCTGTGTCAGGTGGAGGCCGAATCCTCCCTTCTATCTCAGAGCCAGCAAGGTAAGGAGGGGGCCGGCTGGCAAAGCACATTCAGATTCTGGTTCTGCTGAGACAGGGACCGTGGGTGTAGTCAGAGTAGGGTGAGGGCCTCCGGAAAAAACAAGGCAGGATATTTGCAGTCAGAGCAATGTAACTACATGCAAGAAAACCCCCTACTAAAACTCTGTGTTAAACATTCAGCTCTTGAGTCATTCTTCAGTGAGATCAGTTGCTGCACCCCGGATAAAGAAGAGTAGCACATGTTTATTTTATGCTAATCATTTATAATCATGTGTAAGATTCACTTTAACATGCTAAAAGGCCCAGACCTATGTGCTGTCCTTCCTCCTTCAGATTTGATGAAGGGATTTTGCAAACTGGGCAAACTAATTTAGCCTGCAAGCCCAGCATAGCACAGTAAAAGGCAAGAAGGATTCCACCTTAAAGATAAGATTGCACTTAACTTACTCTTTAGCAAACAATGCCTCGGCCCACCTTGGGGGCTCAGAAGGTGGCCTTGTTTCCCATGCCCCCAGATCAAGATGGAGGTATCTCAGGGAGAAATCAACAGAGCAGGAGGTTACTTGTATTAAGTTAATTGTAAATATCCTGGGACCCCTTAATGAGTCCACACCCCTAAGCTTTTTTTCATATTCTCCAAAAATCCTCATTTGCCTATAAAACCCCTAGACAACACACTACCCGGATTCTCTTGTTACCTCCTGGCGTGAGCCAGGAGCTCTGTCCTTTAACTTTATCTCTAAATAAAAGCTTGTACCTTGCTCTTCCACCTTGAGTGTTTGTGAAGCTCATTCTTCAGCTTCATGAACAAGGACCCCGGCATCACTGCCACTGCCCAGCTGAGCACCCCTAGTGGACTACCCCACCTCTCTGAGCAGCAGCTCCAAGCCCAAAAAGCATTCTAAAGCCAACAGTGCTACGATGCTCTGCCCACCATCCCCTCAAATCCCATCAGGATATTTAAGCATCCTGGCTGCCCATGTGCGCTCACACCCAAAGGCAGACACCCGTGGTTCAGAATGCTGGAAGCCTGCGTGGCTCTCACAGTACCTGGGAATTTAAACCCTGAGCCAAGGACTGAGGGTGGCACATATACAAATCCCAGCTGCCCTGTTCCTTGATGGGGGTTGCTCCCAGTGAGGGCCCAGCTGTTTCCAGAAGCCCTCTGTGGGACCAAGACAAAACTGCCTCACTTGATCATGCCCCCTTTCTGGCTTCCTCCACTCCCCCATTCCGCAGGCCCGCACCCCTGCTATTTTTTTTTAATTCCCCTGGGACTTTTAAAAAAATCATTGTCACACAAATCCTCGCCTCAAATTCTACTTCTGGGAACCCAACAGAAGACAAGCACCTCCCACCTTGGTGTTACTGTGAGAATTAAATGAAATTACATGTGATGCTTCCGGCCCAGAAAGCAGCTCATGGAGTACCACCAAGGTGCTCCCCATTCCTTCCACTCACGTCTGCTTCCAACCTGGTCGCCCCTGGATGGCTCTGTGGAATGGCAAAGTGCTTATTCTCTCACAGGGCCCTTGCTTCATTCAACAGACTGTAGCCACACCAGGCTGTCCTAAGTCTCCTGGGCCTGGGTGTGAGCCAGGAGCCTCATCCCTGCCATCGTGAGTCGACAGTGGCAAGAAAGTCGCCAACAAACACACCACACGTGAGCAGTGTCTCCCCCACGAGTCCATAAGCCCTTCAGGGCAGCACAACACAGGCTTTCCCCTCCTCCTGTCCGCAGCGTGGGGTCCAGGGCTGCATAACACTGTCGGCGTCTGCAGGAAAGGCTAAGCCAACTAGACAGACACGGAGCAGCCTCTTCTTTCCATGGGCAAAGAAGAGAGTGGAGCTGGCCTTCTGCTCAGAGTGACTGCCCAATCACGTGCCTGTAGTACGTGAGGAGGCCAGTTCCTGACAGCTGGGTTTCTCTGCTGGAGCTGGCACGCGGCCATGGGACAGCCCTCAGAATAATGCAGAGGCAGGTGATGGAAGGCCGGGCAGCTGCCGGAGCACTGCACAGACCCCGGGGAGCAGGAGCTAGGTCTCAATGAACCCAAGGCATCCTTGCAGTTGTGCGGTGCCTCGACCCAGCACAGGCAGCCTGGGTAATTTGCTGCTGTGAGTCCCACGAGGCCTTGCCAAGTCATCAGAGCCTCACCATCCGGCTCCTATGGTCCAGCAATAGACTGGCCAACATAGAGCTTAGGAGGAAGAGCTGAGGAGGTGGCAACTTCCAAGGATTACACTGGTCCTGTTTTAGCCCCTAGAGCATAGGAGAGGCCATCCAAGATGCTTAAGGTGGCATGTAACCCATGTGAAAGGGCTGGGATAACCTGGGGAAGGGAATGCATCCCCCCCATCCATGAGCAGCCATTCCTGTCTGAGCCTCAAGGTACCTTTACCCAAGGCCAGTGCAACCACAAAGCTGGGAATAAGTGATGCAGGACACCAATGTGCCATCCTGCAGGCCAGCTAGGAGCCAAGGGACATCTGGAGCCTGGCCTGGCCATCCAGACACTCTGATTCCCCAGTTTCCATAGGGAAGTAGAGGTAGACCAAATGCTCCTGGATCCCAAAAGCTCTAGACAGAAAGCAGCCCCTAGTGTTAATAGGAATGGTATATGCAGGGTGGCTCAGCAGGATGGGGTGAGGGGAGGGGACCAGTTCTAATACCCAGATGTCTAGAAGGCAGCAGAGAAGATGGGGTCCTGAGGGACTGCAGCAAGCCTCTCTGGCCTGGTTCCCTTCCTCTCTGTTCTCAGCCTTTCATGCAGCACCATGTTTGAGCCATTTCCAATGGCAAGGAGAGCCTGCTTTTATTAAGCACCCAGACAGACACTTCAACACATCATCCCCTCCACTTCACAGACCCCACACCTCGCTTGACTCACAACACCCTAATGCACCAGGAATGTCCTTGTCCTCAAGGAGCTGAAACCTAGGTAGGGACTCGCATCTTGCACAGGTCCCACTGCCAGTATTCGGCAGAGACTGGATTGAACCCAGGTTCGTCTATCTCCAAAGCTTCTGTTCCCTTCCCTCGGTCACGCTGCTCCCCAAAAGGCCTAAACACTGCCGGAGCACGCACATGAGCCTTTGGGTTGGGGCCTGGCCCCTGACAACGGCAACAAAATGATCTTTTCTCTCATCACTGAGAAAAACACCATTACAAACAGCAGTGCCTCCTTCCTCCAGGTTAACTTGTTCTTATAAGTCTGAAATCACTATTCCATTTGGATTTCTTAAGTATGAGCATGTTTCACTTTATTTTGGCCTAAAGGGATAGTAAACGGACTCGGAAAAAACCTCCACGTGGAAGCCTTCCAGCACCATTGCTGAGGATTTATTTTACAAAGTGCAAATGCCACTGATTATTTATGTATGTGTTAATTGTTGGCCACTTATCTAGGCCACCCCCTCAACACTGGGAGTCTGAGATAATGAAAGCTTGTCAACAATTAGCATCTTTTTAAAACCCCAAGTCCTAACATTTCAGAACATTCCCCCCATGGAGCTGAGGGCCTGGCGTTTTCCCAAGGACGGATATTGCACTAACTTTAAAGACCCACTGCTGCCTTTGCAACAACATGCTATTTAGGAACAATTGTCTCTGTGCAATGTCACCCCTCTGAAGCAAGAGGGAGTGCAACACCCCCCATTTGCAAGGAATGGGGGAAGCTGGCTGCAAGAGTATGGAAGATTAGAGGAGTCAGTTTACAAGGAAATCAGCAAAGCAGCCGCCACAAGGCCCAAATTTCAGAAGCTATGCCCAGAACCACAAGGAAACCCATAGACAGTGGTTATCACTGAACTACCTTGGGCCACTCTGGGCTTCCCAGGGGTCTGCTTTCTCAGGAAAAGGGCTCAAGATTCTGGCCCAGCTATTTCTGTTTAGCTCAGCCTTGTCTCCAGACCCTCTTGAAGCCTTGCCTTCCCTGGGCACTGCCTTAATAATCTTAGCCAACTCTATGGCTCCTACTTCTGGCTCCGTCTTTCTCCTGGATCCCACTGAGGAATCTCTGACCCTGCGTGGGTCTCTTTTCCAGCTGCTTCTCCCAGACCCTTCCCAGAAGAGGGCCCCTCGGGACCAAGCAGGAGTTACCTGTACCCACCTCACCTGTCTTTCTGCTTCCAGGTAACCCAAGGCCCTCGCCCTTGGGGAGAGCAGGGAACACAGCAACCTGGGTGCACTGCATGGAAAGGCAGCTCTATACACGTGTGCTGAGGGAGGGGCAGGATACTAGAGGGCCGCAGAGCCAAAGAGATCACCCCCAGCTACCTGAGGCCATCTGGGGAAAGTGTGGCAGAATTTACCATGTATAGCTTCCAAAGAGAACTCTAGGGGACACCAAGAGGACTCTTGCTGTGGGACATCTAAGCCTGCGGCCTGGAAGGTCAGGGAAGTTGCTGGCTGGGAAAGGGTGGAGGCGAGGGTGGGTCTCAGGCTGGGCGTGATCACGGCCCTTCGTGAACATGTCCTGTGTCGGGGCCAGAGCTAAGCCCTGCACACCTGGTCCCTCACTGAGTGCTCAGAGCAGCCCAGAGTCTTATAGGAGCTGATGGATTGGGGAACTCGACCAAAGCCTCCCGGCTAATCCCTGTACCTGGGGCGGCATCACCAGGCCTTTCAGATGCCAAAGCTCATACACGTTCTAGTGTATCAGGCCAACCTGCGGACCGAGAGAAGGCAAACTGACTCTCAGCACTTTTCGTAGATGTTTAATGCAAAAGCAAGAGCTGAGCTAGAAGGAGATGTACACAGTGGTAAGGTCTCAATAGTGGACCTGGGAAGCCACAGAGACTTCTGTAAAGTTGGGTCCTGGATTCTGGAGTTTCCTGCCAGAACTCCTGTGCCAGGTGGTCCTCTGGTCGCCAAAGAATTTCTGTATGTGGGGAGCAGCCTCCAGACCCACACTAAAGCCTAAGGCCTGGTCTAGCTACCATGCAGCCTCTTGCCCAACACAGCTCCTAGCAGTGAACTTTGAAGGACGTCTATGGAATGAATGAATGGGTGGATTCACACTCCGCATATTTCCCAGGTGCTGAGTATGAGGAAGGCTGGGGACATAAATAGGAAGCCCTGTATGGTGAAAAGAGCATTGACATACACACAAGTCTTGTTTTTGCATGGTACTGTGGTAACAGAAACCCATGCACACAGGACCCGTATCCTCACTTGGCACAGTTTAGATCTGCACCTGAGTATCAGGTAACACTGTGCTATGCAAAGTAAGTACTGGCTGTATTTGAAGAGAACATCCATTTTCTACACATTTGAAAGAAACTGAGAATGAAATAGAGTGGACTTGAAAGGTGGATAAATGCAAGATATCGTGACCTTTATAAGCTGATGGAAACATGATCAAGTTTTAGAGCTTTTCTATGGGGAAATAATTGCTTCTTAATTTGTGCTGAGTACTGAACCTCCTGATTCAAGTTCCCATATATTCTGCTTAGCAACAACATAGTAAGTTCTGGACTAGTTTGGTCCATCAATGGCATTTCAAAAGATATTACTATAGCTCTGGAGAGAGAATATTCATCTTAAAATTTCTTTTTTTTTCTTGGAGACTGGCTTTGATCTCAGAAAAACTATTATGTTGTTATTGAAAAAAAGAATGAAAGAAAGCATATCGACTAAATACATGTAAAGATGTGATAGAACTAAACAATTTCTGGTCTGTCATTAGGCCTCCCTGGTCTTAGCCCCCAGTGTTTACAGAGTTTGAGATAAACAACTCTTCCAAACCATCTTCCCACTTTGCACAGAGGGCAGAAGTGCCTGCTCACAGCCTCTGGGGGATGAAGATTCATTACAGATCATTTGCGGATCCTTCAGATGAAATAGAGACAGGTTCCAGGGCCGTGCTGAAAGTGCAATTTACTGTAATAAAAAGTGAGAATATGCTACATGTGGACAATTTATGAGGAAACATTAATATCAGCAGAAAAATGAAATGGAGTCTGCTCACTGGCACGATCCGTTTAATAAGATCAGCTCAGGGAAGGGAAGCCAGGCAGCGCCGATGAGTATCAACTGATGGATACTTGGATTTTAATCAATGGTCCACAATTTCCCTGCCACCTGGAAGGCACAGAAGTCAAATAAGGCCCTCCATGTTCTCACCTACATAGACAACCTGTCTTTGTCCTGATGGAAGGCAATGGGAGACAACTTTTCTATCTGATCTTGTCTCACGTTGAAGAAAACTATCCTTGGCCTTTGGCCACATGGACACTGCCACATGATCCCTTTTGAGGACTGAGATATATAATAGAACAAATCACATCTGAGCTTATTTACAGTCCTCTCTGGTTGGGGAAAAGGAGCTGCCAGCCTCTACAGTGAGCTGTGAACAATCTCACAATCTGGTGCCAGAGAGGTCAGGGGACGTGGTTCTTGGATGGCAGGTGACTGTGCTGAGCCACTTCTCACATACTTCGGCTCTAACTTGAAGATTTTCAGACACAAGCAAAGCCAAGTGCAAAACCAATGAGAAATGTTTTCTTCTCCCTCCCATAGGTATTTGCATGTTCATACTGTGGCTTGAGAAGGTGCTGCCTGAATCCAAACACCAGCTCTGGGGACCCACAGCAGCATTTGGGGTGGAGACGTCCCTCCTGGTGTCGCCAGGTCACATGAGGCCCCACAGGCCTACCCTCCACATGCAGCTGTCAGCCCCAGAGATGGAGACCTATAGCAGATGTCCACTGGGGAAGCATCTACACTGTCTTTGTTGTTCAATTAAAACATCAGTGTTCAAGGTCAATACTAAGACCCCTTCAAATTGTCCCAGGCAAGCTGCTTCTGCATACAGATCTAATTCCTTTCTTCAGTCTAAATTGTTTTTAAAAGATGGAAGTGTTTGAATTCTTTTTAAGGCAATAAAGTTGAAAGTAGCAATTCTTTACCAAGCTGATAAGAGCTGCTGGGTGTAATTTGTATTCTTTTTTATGAGCCTGACTTTTTGGAGAATGGAATAGAAAGAAAAATATCTTCCTTTCAGTTCTGGAGACAAGAGTGGCTGCCTCCTCAGGGTGCTGGGGAGGAGTTCCCTGGCTTGGGAATTGTAGGGAAATAAGTCCCTGATTTGTGACAGGGGAAAAGCCAGAGAGGTGCTCTGCCCTGGAGGTGGGGGGAGTGTGATGGGCATCTGGGACACAAAGCTCACCTCAGCAGCCACTGTGGGACTCTGGCCCCACTGAAAATGACTCTTTGAGGGCATGGGTGGGGCTGTGAGGTCCTGGGGAGCAGGGAGGAGAGAGGGTGTTGCAAACTCAGCAAAAAGAGGTGAGGGAAGGGATGTATTTTCTTTAGAATCCACAATATACACTGCTTTACAACTTTGCGATGGCTTCTCTCCACATACAAAGCCTCGGTGCAATTGAATCCCAGACCTGGGCATGGCCAGGAGCCTGGTTTTTACCCAAAGCTTTCTGGCTTCAACAGTAAAACCACGTACTCTACATTCAGCTGCTAGAAGGGGTAGAGGCAGAAGCCAAATACTCCTGCTTAGCCCTCAGGGCTGCAGCCCACCTGCCTCTCCCTCCCCCCCATTTTCAGCACCAAGCACTTAGAGAGGCCACACCCATGAGATGGCACTGCTTGCAGGGTTTCAGGCTCAGTACTCAGTACTTGGAAAAAGCAGTGAGAAAACTCACCATCAACCATGTCCTCCAAGCTGCCTGGGAGCTATAGGTCTGAGGCACCCTACTTGTTTCATAGGATGATCTAGTGACCGGCAGGCAGTAGGAGGCAATCTTACCTGACCCCAGGCAACTTTAAACCTTAAACTCTCCAAATACTCTCATTCATGTGGGCCTGTACACACACACACCATAAACAATTCCACTTCGAACATTCTATAGGGAATGTGGGGCACAAAAAAAGCAAAACATAAAAACAAGGAATCAACAAACACAAAATGCCCAGCAAAGGCCTTATAACATATCTTGCTAATTCCTGCCTCAGATCCACAATGGTACTTCTAGCTTCTGTGACCAGATTTTGCATATGGCTTCCAAGGTACCTATTACAAAATGCAAACCTCAGTTCACATTGTAACTAATTCTTGCAACAATCCAACAAGGTGACCGTTTATGATCCCCTTTTACTAGAAGAAGAAAGTGAAGCTTACAAACTAGTAAATGACTAAACAGCCTGTTCTTTGGGGTCACAGACAGGAAAAGCGTCATTTCTTGACCAGAATTATAGCCCAAATAGGGAAAGCATGAGATATCCTATCAACATATCTGAAGTAATTTGTTTAAACCACCAGACCTCAAGAACAGGGAGATTCATGATGGTCTCAGCCCCTCACCCTGTAGTCATTCAGTGTGGACCTGAGGCTTCTCGACTCTGTCCTCTCTAGCACTGGGTTGGCCCAGGGAAAGGGCTAAATGCCAACTAGTGTCATCTTACAGTAGGGGCCACAAAAGAAGGGCCACTGGCACAAGGAAAGAGGCTTCAGACAAGAAAGGGACCCAGACCCATAGGCTTCCTAAGGAATCTGCCCCATCTAGAGAAAGAATATGGCATGAGAGAGGCCCAAAGGAGAAAAACAGCCTTCTCTGACTCATCCACTTTGGAAATTCATGGGATTAAAAAGTGGAAGAACCAAGTTGTTAACCTGGGGAAATCCATGAGCAGGTGGGAGGGAGACAATAGCAGGATCCACTCACCCATTTAACAAGCAAGTCCCAGGCTCCTACCAGGCGCCAGATACCATAAGCAATCTGGACATGGAGATAAGGCAGTCTTGGGTCCTATCCTTGAGAGAACCCAGACAACTGCGAAAGACAGCTCTACTAGATAGAGAAAGCACAGGGACAGAGATGTGTTCAGGGACTCAGGAATGAGATACCACTCCTTCCTGGAGAGTAGATGTTCCCTTGCTGGGGGTGGGTAGTAGTGGGACATCAGGTATTACGGTCTAAGGAGACACCTGTGTAAGCCTGGAAGTGAGAAAGGGCATTAGGTTGGGGAATGGTGGCTGAGCATCTTGTGAATAAGGATTTTGTTCTAAAGTTATTAGATGAGGCAAAAGTCAATTACAATCAAAATTAGCCATTAAGATTTCTTAGCTCATGGATAAAATGCAGTATAGAAAATAAAATTTGTGTAATGAGCACTGTATCTGTTCCTCTAAACTTTATTAATCAGTGTTTCCCTATGGACCTAAACTAGAGCTTCATTTTCTTCCCTGAGTGCATTCACTAAATTATCACCCACCTTACTAGTCCTCGAAGGCAAACTGCTCCCTAACCTGTCCTGTCAGGTCACTGTTCTGTCCAGTCTGACCAGACAGCTTTGGAACCTCTGCATGCCTTGTAAGTTAATATGGGAAGCATATGTTCAGGTCTGCATTTGAGGGAGGGTCCACTGGCCTTGCAGAGAAGTCCGGGAGACCAGGCACACATTCTTTGAGGCAGGTTCCCTCCCCGTGTCAGGCTTTACTGTACCCATTCCTTGTTCACGAGGCAGACATGGCATTGTCTGATGTGTGCACCCACAGGCTTGAGTTAAATCTGCATGTGAAACATCCCTACTATTGGTCATGCTGTGGCTCAAAACCAAGGGTGGGAGGATCACTATCAGGAGTCACCTGAAATACTACAAGGTCCCAAATAGCAGGGCATTTTGCCATACAGGAGAGCCTGGCTTTACCCTGTTAATCAGAAGCTCCCAGATTATGTTCTGTGGAACAGAAGAGGCTTGGGAGTTACTAAAAGTTTTCCCATTAAAAAAAGACCTAGGGTCAGAAAGTTTGAGATATATAGCATTTATATCCCTACCCAGAAGAACACAAAGGAAACTAACAGAAGTGGACTGAATGTGTCCCCTCCAAATCTGTATGTTGAAGTCCCAATCCCAGTGCCTCAGGATGTAACTGCCTTTGGAGATACGGTCTTTAAAGAGGTGATAAGTTAAAATGAGGTCATTAGGGTGAGCCTAATCCAGTATGACTGGTGTCCTTATAACAAGAATAAGAGACACCAGGGATGCATGCTCACCGAGAAAAGGCCATGCAAGACCACAGTGAGATGAGGGCCATCTACAAGGAAGGAAGAGAGGCCTCTAAAGAAACCAGCCCTGCCAACACCTTGGACTTTCAGCCTCCAGAACTCTGAGACAACAAATCTCTGTTGCTTAGCCACCCAGTCTGTTACTTTGTCATGGCAGCCCTAGAAAACTAAAAAGGGGATGTATATACACATACAGCAACATATGGTCAGAAAGTGTGAGACATACTTCAAGTACATCCTCACCTGAAAGAACCACAAAGCATGCTAATAAAAAAACCCTCGTATCACAGAAAATAGTCAAACTTGGCGGAACCCAGTGTGCATCAAACGTATTGCCCCAGAAGGGTGTTTCCTAGTTTAAGGAACACATTGATACTTCACAGGCCATGAAGGCTCCAACACAAGAGGGTGGAGTAAATGGCACTCCAGGCCTCAGGCCCCAGGAGAGGAAGTTCAGGTAGAAAGCATATGGTCAGGCCCGGCTTCCAATAGGTCACACTGGCCACATGGAGGAGAAATTTACAAACATGAGAAGTTTGGGAAATCAGCTAGAAAGCAGTTACAATGGTCCGGAAAAGTGGTGATGAGGGTGACAGCCGAGTGAAGTTGCTAGGTGGGACAGAAGGGGATGGAGTTTGAGATGTTTAGAAAGAAAACATTGACATGGTCATCAGCTGGAAGCCGAGTGAGGTGTGAAGGAGAAGGAGGAACTTGACATGACTGCTGGATGTAATCACATAAAGACCAAGGGTGTATCAGGCTAAATGAGGAAGATGATAAATTCAGGTGTGATATGAGACAGCAGAAGTCAGAGGGGTAAGCCATGGAAGTTTGGGAGAGATGAGTAATCATGAGAGTGAACAGAGATAAGGCCAGGGCTTACCTCAAGCACAAGGTGAGTACACCTGGTATCAGGTGTCAAGGCAGGGGACCTGGTATCAGGTTAGTCTGAGGCCCCATCCTCCAGTCTGAGAGCTGGAAATGGTTGGCTTGATATACAGACACATTTAAGTGGATGCAGCTGTAGGACCAGTAACCACATGTGAAGGCTGGGAGCTGGGCATGAATGGCAGGGGAATGAGAACTTCTTCACCCTCCCCTTTGGACCACTATTGCTTCTACTGGTTCAAACCAAACCAGTAGGCCCCTGGGGACAGCACAGCACACACCCAGCTGCCTCACTTCAATCCCCAAGGATGTATTTCTTTTTTAATTGTGGGTTCAGATGCACACACACTTACCTTCCCTCCACACCCTGTACTGATTCAGGGGTTCTAATCCTAACTGGAAGACTTCATGTTATTCTTGTAAATTCCATGTTGGAATCAGTCCACTGGTCCACCTGAACTGTTCCAACCCCTTTGAAATCCCTTTCTGCCTTGCAACACTATCCGCTTCTCCTTGGATTTATTAAAGGGGGGAATTTATCAGGCAAGTTACACACTGATCCACCAAGAGGGATATTCTGTGTGAAGGAGACCTGGGTCCTAGCCTTTGCTTTTCCTCCATCTCATTTAACTTCTCTAGTTTTCATTCTTCTTCATCTGGAAAACCTAAAAGAGACAAGACTGATTCTTGGGTCTCAATACATTCTAAGGTTTTTATGGGTAGGTTTCCAACGGTTTGGGGAACCCAAAGGTTGGGAGAAAGGGAAAGGGTGTCCCCCATGGAAATAAGACATGGTGGTAGGATTTTGGCCACTATTTTCCAATACTGGAAAATACCTGATCTGCAAATATGCTCACTTTGTGTGTCTTGGCCAGAAGTAAGGGGCTGCAAAGAAAGCACATGACCCAGTCTTAGCAATGTGGATTCCCATTAATCTTCAGAGGGTGGCCCGCAGACCTAGTTGAAAGTCGGTCCCACTGACAAAGGCAGTGTTGTGAGTCCAGTGATGCTGTCTTATCCAGACTGTGCCTGGGGATAACCTTGACCCTGGCCCCACCATCCAACCACCCAGAGGTTCCTAGCCCTGGTTCTCCAGCCTCCTGCTTACCTCTCTGAATTGCCCAATATCATTTGAATAAGCTCATTTTCTTTCTTAATAACTGTTTTAAAGCTTTTCACAAGCATTGGAAAAAACAGTATTTATTTTTAAAATCTTCATATCAAACCCTGGTAAGACCAATGTGTTAGACAAGAACATAATCAATTTTTTTAAGAGAGAGTCAACAGAGTAATTCCAAAGTGTAATGTACAGACCATAAATCATAGCTTATAAGCCTCTATTCTATACAAAATCATAGCTTAAAAATCAAGTGGTATCAAAAGCTCTTTATTGACAATGGCAGTCCCTAGTCCTACCCCACCCCTAGTCCTACCCTCCGGAGGCAAACATTTATAACTCTTTGAGCTGTTTCTTTGAGATTTGCTTCCACATTCTTTAATCATACATTCATACTACTATACTCAGTTGCTCAATCTCAGACATTAGCATTATCTATTATCCTCCTGAAATAAAGATTTAAGTCACCCTTTTATTTCCCATCCCAATACTCCCAACCTACTTGTAACACAACTTTTAAATAAAATCAAAAGTGTTGGCTTCATTATATTACAAAAATACTATTCCCTACTAAGCCAAGTAGTGAACTATGATTACATTATCCCTTTGCTTATAAACGTTTGGCTTTTCTTGCCTTAACAGTTTCCCTGATTTGTATTTACTTAAACAAGTCTGTAATATGCTTGTCCAAACATTCAACCATATAATAGTCTCTCCACTTCCTTACACTCTGGAGGAAGCCTCTCTGAGCCCTAACTCCCCTGCTCCTGCACAGACCCTTGGTCTCCAGTCAGATGACCAAGGGCTGTCCTGACACTTGCCTTTCTGCTCTGTTGGGTGGTTTCTCTGCACTTGTTACTGCTTACCTTTACTTTTCTTTGTTTTTTATTTTCTTTTTCTGAAGCCCATCCTACAGGATCTTCTGGATGGAGCCGGGCGGAGAGCTGGGCTTCCTTGCCTCTGCACTGGAAGCCACCCCTCTCCTCCATTGTGTCAGTTCCTGGAGGTCTTTTCTCCAGAGCTGTTCAGATTCTCCAGAAAAGATTCCTCCAATATCCTGCCTGAAAAGTACACTCCAGCTGTGGGCATTCTGGGAGTAGGGCAACAAAAGGAAGTAAAGGCCCCATGACCACCACATAAATCTCTGATTAATTTCCCCCGTTTCTGCCACTGCCTCAACCTCACTTTCTGAAATCTCTGGGTAATGAGGCTTTCAGGGCAGGTAGAATAGCTAGCTAGCCCCCTTCCCATAAGCATCTTTATTATTACGCACTGAAATTGTCACATCTTTACTCAGCTAAATCAGTTATCCTTCCTCCATCCACTTTCGATTTTCCAAAATAGAAACAGAGCTAGCCCCCAGCTCTCATCCACCCTTTCTTCCTCTCATGTATTCTTTGACTTTGTGGAGTTATAACATTTAACTTTGCTGTCATTTTAGCATAGCATGATAAACATGGGTGACCAATCAGAATTGTCTAATCAATCCAAGATCAATAAATTAGAAGCCAATAATTTCCCTTCTTCATCATGCTGACTCGAGTAGGCTTTTGTTGTTGGCAACCGAAAATGCTGACTGACATGAGCAGGCTGGCGCAGGCACAGTGAAGACGAGCATGCCCGATGCAGAGGCTCATGAAAATGAGCACATTGCAAGTAAAACCAGAAATAAAAAGGACATTGTTTTATAGCCCAAAGCCTGCAGAGCTAGCTGAGAACCCAAAATCTAAAATTTTTTCATACAGAACGTTTTTTCATAAGCTTTGGGATGGCAAGAGTGCTTGCCCAAGACTTTGGAATGAGAGAAACACAGCTCCCTTCTCTGCTGTAATCTACAGCCCCTGGAGGCTGGGGGGTGGCATGTTCTCTGGGAGATCATGCAGCTGAACAGGTACGATTTCACAGAGAATTCCTGATCAAACCCACAAGCACATTTTGGGCTAAGGCTGTTTACTGCTCCTACAGGGGAAGGATGTCAGATTCTTACTCAACATTCTACAGCCAATTTAAATAAACATATATTAGGCAACCTAAGGTAAGTAGGGGAAAGATCCATCAGCAACTTTAGAATTGACATTATATCAATTGGATGTGCATGAGGTCTAGGGATTTATAACAGCCTGTTCAAAGAAATAGTTCAAACATACTGGCTCACTTTGATCAACACATCCCTCTAAAAGGATGAATGATTTAAATATCTGTAGAATGCAGGGATCTGGGCTCCTTCAACATAAATCCAGGCTGAGGGTTTCCTATTCATCCTGTCCTCCGAGAGGGTGAGCCTGGGGCAATAAGGGAAGCCATGGATCATGTCTCTTTTCCCAGTCTGACTGGTTCTGTGGAGGAGAGGGATGGGGACAGATAGTACAGGCAGTTCGTGGATGTGCGAGCTATCCAGAGGTCCTCGGCTGAGAGAAGTGAGAGTGCATTGGAAGAGAGGGAAAGGCGTCACAGGGCGCTGGGCTGGAAGGAGGAGGAGGTTTGGATAGAAGGGAAGATGGAGGTCATTAAAATCCTAGGCAGGAAGAGTGAGGCTAAGCCAAACAGTGAAAGCAAGAGAGAGCAAAACATCTCCATGCCTTCAAGAATAACAATAAGTATATAGGCAAATTGTTGAGTCCAAAGTGCCTGCAGGATGCCCCAAAATTGTGGCTGGCAGTGCCCCTAGTGGCAGAGATGGAAACACAAAAAAGCCCAACGTAGAGACAGCTGCCCACCTGCAGCATGCATGACCAGATGACATATCACCTGTCAGAGGCCAGAAGCATGTCAGAGCTGAAATCTGGACCACTCCTCTGAGAGTCCAGGTTCACATGTATGGCCCCCATCATCATGCATATTTAAAGGTGTGTCCCTCCAGGGCTAAAATTTCTGCAAAACCTAAATTTACAGCTTCCTTTTAGACTCTGGTACACAATATACTATATTTACATTAACAAAATAATGTTTTTCTCAGCAAAACCACTTGATATATCACTTTCACACAAATATAATGAAAAGTATTTATTTTTTTCCTAATCTTTGACTAATAAAATACCTGTGACAATTTAGTATGAACAGGGCAGTAAGAAGCTTGGCCTGGCCTGGACAGACACAGACAGATGGCAAGCCATCAAGGCTGGCTGGGGTTGCTGGTCAAGCCTGGGCCCAAACACCTGGCAGTCTTCCTGCTACAGGAAGGCCTGGTGGGAGACGGGGGCTGTGGAAAGCTCCTGTACCTCTAGGATCAGGTTGGCGGGCCCAATACCTTCAAACAACTAAAGTCCTCAGGACCTCAGAATAAAGTCACCTTTGGACTTCCTTAGAACATTAAGGCCACCAGAGTTTTCTTGGCTATTTTCACAAAGAAGAATTTTAAACTGAGTTCATGTCATGGAGAAAAGGGCCAGATGTAGACTTCAGAGGAGCAAGTTTCACAAAGTCCAGAACAGCGTCTAAAATTGAGGATGTCCTGATCACATGGTAGGTCCCAGCCAGGCACTATACATGGGTGACTTCACTGGATCCTCACAACAGCCACTCTGTCAGGGGTACCCACATCCCTACTATTACAGATGAGACAATTGAGACTGGAGATGTTAATTACTCACCCTGGTTCACACAGGAAATAAGAAATTGTGCAGGAGAGGATCCCTAGAATGCAGATGGCCAAAGACCTCTTACCTGCCTCCTGAGGGAAACTGAGGCAGGATGTGAAGCCAGCCAGAGAAGACTGGAAAGCCTCAGAGATGAAGTCCCGACATGAGAATCACAATTATCCTTCTACAAACCTGCCCCAGTGTGGTGGACAGGGAGCTCTGACAAGGGTGCTTGGGGTTGCCCAACCCCTACGCAAGGACAGCCTGGAGAGCCAATGAGCCTAGTGTCAGCCCAGTTCCCCCCTTGCCTCAGACTCTGGCCCAGGAGCTGCTTTTAAGTGACCAAAAAGTGGTTATGTACCAGGCCCAGCCTGGAGCACGACTCAGCCCCTCTACTAACTCTGGCAAAAGAGTGGCTGGCGGGTCAAAGACACCAGTCCTCATAGCCAATTGCACACACTGCATTACCTCTGCACTTGGACTATACTAGGGAGGTTCCATAGAGCAATTCCCTTAATTCCCCCAGCAATCCTTTACAGGAGGTACTATAATTAACTCTATATTACAGATGAGTAAACTGAGGCACGGGATGATTCTTTAACTTGTCCAAGACAGCAGCACTAGATAGTGGTAGAGGCCCTAAGTTGATTCCAGCAATCTGATACCAAAGCCCAGACTCTAACCACTCTGTATATGACCTCTCCTTATAGCAAGAGCTACTCTGAGTTTTGGCATGCCTAATAAATATCCACGGAGGCCTACTATGTATCAAAGCCACTGTTAATGTCTTCTGGTGCCAGACCAGGAGGTATGCAGAATAGTTAACAAAACAACTGGTAATGTCATGCAATGAACATAACTGAGGCCTACCTTTCAGGATCTCACCATCTTCAGCACAGACCCATAACCAAGCATAGCGAGGTAGAAGTTTTATGGAGGGAAGGGGTGCACAGAGCATTAGGGGAGCACACAGTAGGGCACCTAACTCAACCTCAAGGAGTCAGGAAAAGTTTCTTGGACTAGACAATACTGAAGCTCCATCTTAGAAATGAAGTAGAAGCTAGCCAGCAAGACAACACAAGAAATACCACATCTTAATTCTTCTAAAGCTTTAACGCTCTACTTTATGTCAACTCAAATCCCTAGGAAACTCTAAGTCTGGATGATATCATTTCAGATTTCCACAGAAAAATTTTCACTGAACTAGAATATTACACTGTTTCTGCCTCTGGCTTTTAGCCAGGGCTGAAATAAGCAGCAGCCTTATGAATCACATTTGCATTGTTTGTAAAACTGCTAGCAAAAGATACTGTCCATTATGTTGTTCTGTATCCATACCTAGAGACTCATGTGATAAATGTTCCCCAAAGCACTAAACTAAAAAACCGGAAGAGGAAATAGAAGCCTCTCTCCCAAAAGACTGGTGCTCTTTGTAGTAAGCACTAGGGGCTATGCATCCTGCTTCATTCTTTTGTTGCATTGCCTACCAGGAAGCTCAGAGCTGAGGTCAATACTAAGAGCTTTTCTTAGCCTATGTTTTCTGGTATAAAGATCTCTTTTCCCTTGATGATTTGTCTCTTAACATTGTGAAACTTCATTTTAATAGATTTATATTTTTATATCTTTTTATAACTAGACTTCCAGATATCAATGCTTTTTCAACACAGTACAGCATATGGAAAACAGCTGAGCAGTCTTGCCTAACACTCAAAGTCACCCCACTCCCCTATTCACTGATACCTATGATTTCCCATTATTTATTTTCTTAAACCCCGAATGTCCCTTCATAACCAGAAGAGGTAAGTCCAGATCTGCAGTCAAGTATGAAATCCATGAGCCCACACAGCCCTTATCTGCTGCCTAGGGGGGTGGATAGGGGGAGGTGTCTGTGCTGGGGGAGGCCTCCTCTCAGAATAGAAAAAAGAGCTTTCCCTCACACCTCTCCAGGCATGATCCTCTCCGGGACTTCAGGACAGCTCTGAAGACATGTTCCCTGGAAACTCCAAGCATCAGGGCCAGCTGCTAAGAGGCATCTGCAATAACTCTGGTAAAAGGGGGTGTGTGGCCACCTTTTGGAATGTGTGTCTGTGTGTCTGTGTGTCTGCTGCTTCTATGTCTGTGTCTGTATGTACTCAAATCCACCCTAACTCTTGTGTTACTTCTTGGCATGACTAAGGCTTTTTTCCCCACCCACCACGTGGGATTGCTATGAACATTATAAAGATGATGCATATAAAGCACCTGACATACAGCAGGCACTTAATAAAGGTTATGTCTCATTTGCTTTCTCCATACTAGACTACAGTCTCCATGAGAGTGAAGACTGGTACTGATGGCCTAGTCCCTAGTGCCTAATGCAAATCCTGTCCTTCAGAAGCTACCAGATAGATACTTGTACTTAGAACATACCCCTCACTCGATTAATATTGCTTGAATGAATCAATAACAACCAACAACAGATCTGAACAGATAACATAATAAATAGACAAGTTGCAAATTTACTCCTCCTTTTACTTAGGTATGCAATGATAACATAGCCCCTTTATTCTCCAGAACAATTTTCATAAGTCTCCATCCTGACCCGTGGGCACCAAGGAAACAGACATGTCTGTACATTGTGTCTGAGTCACTTGGCGTTTAGTTAGGTGGATGCTCAGTCTTCTAGACATCCTCAGCCCTCGCCGCTGCTCCTGCTTTCCATGGTGGGTTTCATGACCTAGGGGTGTGGGGCACCTCGGAGCAGAGCATTCTCCTCTGATCCAGCTGGTCTGGTCTGGTCTCGT
Organism: Manis javanica; assembly: GCF_040802235.1. Taxonomy (NCBI): domain Eukaryota; kingdom Metazoa; phylum Chordata; class Mammalia; order Pholidota; family Manidae; genus Manis; species Manis javanica. Next base: position 71,495,369 of record NC_133162.1, read on the forward strand.
CTCGTCTGCTCCTTCGACCACATGGCCAGTCTCACTAGTGGGAATGGTAGCTGGTTTCTTGGCTCATTGAGGGCTGGAAGTCCTGCTTGGGTGATTTGGCTTCCCTGACACTTGGATCTCTCTCAAGTTTCTGCTATGTACTCCCTTTGACCAGAGCTTTCATGGCTCTTCTCCTACAGGAAGGACACTGTATCCTTCAAGGTGATTTTGAACCCAGCTGTCCTGTGCATTCCCAGGAGACATTGGAAATGTTCAGATCCCTCATTTAGTCTACACACCTTCTGGCCTGGCACTGTATACATGGATGGATGAACAGACAAAAGGCATGGTGTGCATGCCTGGTGTCTCAAGACACTATTCTTCAGCCATCAGCCTCCCACCTACAGTTCTGTGCTGAGCACATAGTAGGCACCATAGAGGCCTGTTAAATGGAACTGAGCTGCCCTGCACTAAATGCAACTGAAGTGAGCTGAACTGAATATGGATCATTCCTTATTTCCTAGGTCATGTTAAGGAAAATTGGATCTTTTGAAAACTGGTTTGTAGAATCTATTCAAAAGAAGAACTTGACTCTTGTTGGAAAGGAAAAGCTGACGTTCAATATTTTATTGTATTACTTTGATGTTCAACTAAAAAATACCAAGTTAAAAGACAGTGGGTTTTAAAATAACATTAATATAATCTCTGCTGGCACTAAATTTAAAGATCAGTTTAAGAAGTTAAGTTTTGTAAGTTAATTTTAATTCACATTTGTTTTTCAAATCAGTGGAATTAAATTTTATGAAGTAAAACAGTGCTTTGGTTTCCTAGAAGTAGCCATTCTCCAACTTTACTGATGTGAACCAGCCAAGAGGGGAAGACCTGATTTCAAGAGAGGCAGCAAGCCCACCCCCCAGTCCGCTTTATTCAAACCCTCCCTCCATCTCTTATTTGAGACCAGCAGTTCTCAGCCCTACACATTGGATTCAATCAGGAAGCTTTAAAAAATATCTGTGTCCAGGTTCCACTTCCACCCCTGACACTTCTGACTTAATTATCTGGGTTGGGGCTGAGCAAGCATTAGCACATTGAGAGAATTCCGGAGACAAATATAAGCAATAAAAAGTGAAAAATGCCTGATGTAACATATCCAAAACCAACACAGGAAGTCAAACTGTAGAACCATCTGAGGGCATGGGCAGTAGAGAAAAGAAGTGTTACCTCTGATTGGCTTCTGTGGCACTGAAAAACCAAACCTGGTATTCAAAATTCTGGCCTATAGTTACAAATGCAAGATCATTTGTCCTGTGTCCAGCAAAGCAGCTGTAGTGAAGGTACTACCCACTCTCTCATGCATATGTATCTTTCTTAACCTCTCAAAGGACCTCAGCCCATGGTAAACATGGCTATATTGTCATGGCACATTGTTCATGGGGGTCTCCCCTCTAAGTTGTAAGATTTTTGAGGGCAAGATCTGAGTCAGATAAACTTTTATAACCCCATTGCTTAACCCAGTGATTCTCGACCAGTGGCAATTTTGCCCTCCCACCTCTGGGAACATTCGGGACTCTCAGGAGACTTCTCATTGTCACAACTTAGGGAGGGGGATGCTACTGGAATCTAGTGTTTAGAAGTCAGTCTTGCTACTAGACATGCTACAGTGCACAGCACAGTCCCCCACCACACAGAATTACCCAGCCCCAAACATCAATAGTGCCTTGGTTGAGAAACCCTGGTTTAGTCTAACACTTAACACAGAGTTGACATTAAATATCAGAAAGATATTCCCATCAAAAACTTCCTTCCAGTGAGTAATCATCCAGATAAGGCCAATATGATCTACAAACATCTAGATTCTTTATGCCAGATATTAGTTGGTTCTCAAATTTACAAGCTTTTCAACTTAATATATTACCCAATAGAGTGCCCTCAGGAGTTCTGAATGCCTCTATGCCAATGATGATAACAAAGGTCTTGCCAGAGGACATGTAGATGGGAAAGACAGGCTCTCTAGTGCCAGTTCTCCAGGAAAATCCATTTGAATTAAAGAAAATATCTGCACACCTTTATTTATCAGCAGCACCTAACACTAAGAAGCTTTCGGCCACATCCATAACCCCCTATTAATTCAATAGCATCTAAACCCTCAGGATTAAACTCCATTCTCTACCCTGACCCTCAATATTCAAAATTCACATATTTTTCATATTATATATTCCAAATTTACAATAACAAGGAGAAAAATCATTGTTTTTATTTGAGCACTTACTATATGCGAGGCGAGGTGCTCAGAGTTGCATATGCCTTAGCTCATTGAATGCTCACAGCAACCCTGTGGCATAGCTTCTGTCCCGATTATACAGATACCTTCTATGTCTATTATACAGATGAGAAAAATGAGGCTTGGACACATAATAATATGTCACGACACAGTACAGCCAAGATTTGACCTCAGGGATAGTGAATAAACATGCTGAAAATTCCCAAAAGCCTCTCCAGATCTAATCATCAGTGTTTAGAAGCCTGATTGTCAACAACCCAGTTCTCTTTGGACATCACCTCTAACAACATAGCAGCAGATCAGAAATAGGCCAGAAACCAATTTTTGAACCCTTATCTGGATAATTGAAGACAGTTACTTAACGCTTGATTCAAAGAGTTTTAAAAAACTAAAATGTGTGGATGCCAGCAGAAGAAAAAAAAATCTCTCATGCTGAACCCACAGAAGTCACACAGAAAGGCATAGGGTAAAATCCTTTTTCAAAATTTATCTCCCCAAAATGACAAAGTTTAATCAACTAAATTTGAGCACAGTTACTTGAATCTGCCTAAGGCTGGTTATTTTAAGAATGGATGGTGACAGTAGTGGCCCCCTAGAAAACTGGGCCTTGCCTCCTACAGATGTGTGCCAGCTCAGCCCCAGTTCCACCTAGCACCAGTCTGTAGGACTGCCTCTCTGCCAGCTCACCTGAACTACCTCGAGGGCCCAGGGTCCCTCTCACTTGAGTCAACATTTAAGTCAAATCTATGCCTTCCTACCTCACCCTACCCAAGGTCTTGTTGGGCCCCACGATGCAGACTAAGATACTCTTATTGGTTCATAGAAAAGGTACCACTTGTGTGTGTTAGGATTCTGTTGATGCTGCAACAAATGACAGCTCAAACACAAATTTACTATCGTGGAGTCCTACAGGTTACAAGTCTGATAAGGGTTTCCTCAGCCTAACATCAAGATGTCTTCAGAGCTGTGCTCCTTTCCAGGACAGAACTGGTTTCCCCACCCTTTCCAACTGCTAGAAGCTACTCTCATTCCTTCGCTTTGGTACCTTACTCGGTCCTCAGAATCAGCAACACTGCATCTGCCTGTGCCTTTCTTCAGTAGCCACACCTCTCTCTGACTCTTCCATCTCCCTGTTCCACTTTTAAGGATGCGCATGATTACTCTGGGCCCACCTGAGCAATCCAGGATAATTCCCCTATTTTAAGGTCAACTGATTAGCAATCTTAACTTTATCTACAACCTCAATTCTCCTTTACCATGTAGCTTAACATATTTATAGGTTCCAGGAGTTAGAACATGGCCTTGGGTGGGGAGAGGCATTATTCTGTGTCACATCACTTCTTGGATGAGGTAGCAAACTGTCAGAGAACTTTGGCCACCACAATAATTTGTTAATTGAATTTGAAAGCCTTTCTATGGGACATGACCTTCCTGTTTTCTTAGTCTCTACCACTCCCTGTTGTCTTTCCCCAGCCCTCTGCCTTCTGTACATTATCTGCCTGGACCAAGGAGGCATTTGGGTTTTCCAACCCAGGTCTAGTGAATCTTCAAGAAATCACCAGTCTTACTTGGCTTGGGCTCTTAGGAAGACACGCTCAGAGGAGTGATCTTGTGAATGGACCCCAAGAGTTCCTGGCACCATGCCCTCTGCTGTCCTCTCCAGAGCTATTGGACTGTGTAATGAATACAGATTCTGGGACACATACACACCTATGTGACTTCTAAAAAAAGAAATTAGAGAAGCAGCTGTTCTTAATTATTGATGTCTGGATGACTTACAGCTCTAGGTATATATCTCCAGAATGATTTATCTGAGTTTTATGGACCCTAGACTTTTCCCAGCTAAAACCCAGTTACTACTTCCACAATAACTCATTGGATTGATCACTTTGAATTTAAAAGATTGCTCGTAGAATTCTGGCTGCCTTAACTGCTTAAATCTTGTCCTCTGTGGAAGGTCCTGCATTACCTCCAGATGACCCGATACAAAGCACCACAAGGCCACACTAACAACATGGTACCAGTTGGGGGTGGGAAATGTAAAGGAGACGGAGCTAGATCTGGGCTGGAGAAGGGAGTCAGCTGGAACCCCAGAGAGCAGACCAAGGCAGAAGGTCAGGTGCCAAAGGGAAGGGCTTCAGAAGTAGCAGCTCAAGCCACAAAAGTTCCCACAGAAGAGTAGTTATAAACCAAGACTGAGAGAGGCAGGAACCCTGTTAGGGCCTAAGAACTCCCCAGCTTGGGGAAGGCAAGGCAGGGCAGGTGAAGAATTTCATTTATTAAGGACTCACACATGTCAGGTACTTCGTATCAACCTATGACATTTATTCTTCCAACCCTGGGAGGATAGGTCTATTATCAGAAAGACATAGGTTCAAATCCAGCTGTACCATAAACTAGCTGGGTGTCCTTGGGCAACTTGATTAACCTTTCTTACCATCATCTTCTCATCTGTATTTAGAAATTATAATGTATTTATTATCTGTATGTAGAAATTATTTTATATACAGGTGTCCCCTGCTTTTCAAAAGTCTGCATTACACCACTTGGCTTTTATGAATGACCAACCTTAGTACTTATTTTCGCTAAAGGAAAGAAATCCGAAGAGGAATTTTCATTTTCACGAAAAAAGGCGAAAAGTGAAAGTAGTGTTCAGCGTTTGCTTGGCAGCCAGCCTTGAAGGCAGCGTGGGCCCCGGGGCTGTGGCAGTGAGAGTGGCGCCACTAAGCTCCTTCCCTGGGAACTATGCTCAGCATCTCAGCATCAAGTCGCCAGAGCTTTGAACTTGTCTGTGAGCATCTGTGCTTCCTCTCCACTTATTTTGTGCATCCGGTAGCAAGATGGATCTAAGATATCAGAAAAATCTAAGGAAGTTATTTTTGGGATCTGAGAACACTAAAAAAGTTTTCCACATAAATTAATGGTAATTGCTTCTTCACTTTATACCATTTCAGCTTACAAAAGGCTTTAGAGGAACACTCTGCTTTGGGGCAGTAGGGGATACCTGTGTATATATAAATTACTGTACATACTTCTTAAAGAGTATTTCCAAAGACTGTTTAATAGCATGGGTAAATGCTCCTTAAAAACATTGAGAGGAAAAAGGTAGGTGGCAAATACCAATATAATTCTGATTCTGTAAAAAGAAAATGTATACTTTGAATATATATGCACATACACATATGAAAGGAAATAAATAAAAATATTAACGAAGGTTATTTTCATGGTGGGAATTCAGATTATTTAATTTTTAAATGTACTTATATTTTCCAAATTGCCTACAATGAACATGACATACTTTGAAATATTTTTCTAGATTTGCATTTTTATTGCAAAAGTGATCCATGTTCATTCAGTGTAGGAAATTAAACTTTTTTACCACTGGGAACAGCTTATTATGGATCCTTCCAGATGTTTTCTATGCATATCTAAATATATATGTAGAGGGCATGAGTTTCACAGGCACAAATTCAGGTGTGCAAAAGAGGGCAGTGCTAGTTTTCTGTGACTGTATTTCTTTGCTATCTCAAGCCCCAATTCTACCCTAGCGGCAGGAACTTCATTTTAAGCAACAGAAAGTAAGCTCAGGCAAAGAAGAGTTTCCTCTGTGAATCTAACTTATGCACTCCTTCTTCTCCCTGGACTTGCATCTTCATGCTAGGAGGCTGACATGGCATCCAGGTGTGTGGGGGGGTATCTGGCGCTCACTTACCATCTTACCTTTTGCTTCACCGTGGTCTACAGGATCTATCCCAACTGACAGAATTGGAGACATCAGGTTTCCCAAATCCACTTACCAATCATGCCAAACACTTGGGACACCCCTTACCCCATGATTTCTCAAAGCCCCTCTCAAGCGGCAGCACAGAAAACTTCTGGATACTTTCCCACTCATCCTGTGGAGGATCTTTCTCGGGCTCCCTCTCAGGCTCTAAGAGAATTTATTGTCCTCTGATGCTGCAGCCACACGGGATGTTTATGAGAGGCACCACCCTGCTGGGCTCAGGTGGGGTCTCTGATTCTCACATCACAAACCATCTCGGACCTGTAATCCAGACCTTCCTTCTCCATGCTGGAAGAGCCTCAAAGACACGGAGTCCTAAGATGCACCTACCCTCAGAGATCACTCTCCACTCAGATTCTGTCCTCTCCAGGCCAATGACAACTGGGATCTTTATCTCCTCTCTGTGGGTCAGACCTGTGCTTGGGAAACTGAGATTACATGCTATAAACTGATGTTAGGTGTCCTTTGACTCAATCTGGAGACTATGCAAGCCATCCCTTCTAGCCAGTGTCTCTGTCTTACAGGGTAAATGCCTGTTTTGAAATTCTATATCTGAAAATTAGCTTTGGTTCTGCGGTCTCTGCACTAGGGCTATCAGCCCTTCCTTACAGCAGGAACAAAAAGGAGCTAACTGCTGCTTGAAATTGGAGAGGGCTAGGGGATTTGCAGAGAAAGAACAGACACATTGTTAAGATTTCAAAATATTAACTTACTGTATTTGTGTCTTTGGGTGGTATGAAATATAGATACACAGATTGTTTAATAATAATGTAAAAGTGGGATCATACCACACATACTATCCAGTGTTGTTTTCTTCAAGAAACAGCATGTCTTGGAGTTACGGGACTAATATACTCTTTGTAACAACTGAGTAATATTGTATTTCCCTATTTAGTTATCTAATCCTGCTTCAAAATAGAGTAGTTCCCAATTCTGCACTATTATAATGCTGCAGTAAACATTCTTGTTAGTTATCTCTTGTTCACTTAATCAACTATTTCTGGAGAATAAGCTCCTAGAGGTGGAATTGTCATGTCAAAGAATATAGCTAAATAGTCTCCCACCAACACAATATATATAGAAGTATTGTAGGTAAAAAAAAATTAAATCCCATGTAAAAAAATGACAATTTTATAAATAAATGTAATAAGGAATGGCTGGATAAATCAAAATAAATCGGAGATATACAAGATATACACCATATAAAAAAAAACTATATGCCAGACAGATTAATGCTCTAAATGGAAATAAGATGGCTAATCTACAAGGGAAAAAATTTATCAAAAACATGAGTATTACCTCAAAATGGAATGAAAAAGAACTTAAACCAGATCATTTTTAATACAGTAGAAGACACCACAAACCAAGAGATAAATGAAAGATTATAGAATATACTTATAAAGTGTATGACAGGCAACTAAACAATCACTAAACAAAGAGCTCCTTTAGAATTGATAAGATAAAAAGCAAAAGATTGTAAAAAGCAATGCAGAGAAGAAAAAATTGAAAAGGCTAATGTGGTAGGCTGCAAACAACAGTCACACAATTTCCTCCTCCCACCAGGTGATGGACTCTATTTTTCCACCTCTCACTTCCTGTCTGGGTTGCTCATGTGACTTAATTTAGTCAATGGTAAATTCACAACCACAATGCAAACAAAGAAAAGCACTTGGAACTAGGGCTTGCCCTGTCTTGCTGCTCTGAGGAACCCTGCGGCAGCAGCTCTGTGCAAGGCCCAGGCTAGCCTTGAGGCAGATGAGAGACGCACGGCCCACTCATGGCCCTCACCCTAGCCAACAGTCAGACAACTGCCAAGCACCAAGAGCCACTTAACTGACCAGCAGCTAACCAGGAACCCACAAGGGAGCTGAGCCAAGACCGGTGGTAGAACTACCCAGTTGAAGCCAGCCCAAATTGCTGACCACCGGAATCGTAAGCTAAATAAATAGCTGTTGCTTTAGGCGTGGTTCATTATGCAGCAAAAGCTAACAAAAACAGCTAATAAAAACATACTAAAACTCACGAACAGCAAATTTAAACAGAACATCATTTTTACTCATCAAATTGACAAAAATGAAGACAGATGATAAGTTTGGCTCAGGTAAGGATGTGAGGAAAATATTTTCATTCATTAACTGACAGGAGTGTAAAACACTGCAAGCTTACTTAAGAAGTAATATAATGATACCTATTAAAATTGAAACTACACATATCCTTTGGTCATTTGGAAGATTTATCTTATGAAAATAAAAAATGTATAAGGATATTTATTGGAGCATGTTGTACTGGGGGGGTAATCACCAAAGAAAGGAATGAGTAAAGGAGGGAAAGGAGGCAGAACGAAGGAAAGGAAAGAAACCCTGGGAAAACATATGTATCTCTCAATAGAAAATGTTTAATAACATGTAAGGCATGCATATTATGGACTATCATACAAATATTAAAGGAATGAATTAGAGCTGTGTCTACTAATTTGAAGGAATGAATTTGATTTACTGTTACGTTTCTTTAAAGCTTACAATATAACAGTATAATTCTATTTTTCTAATGTAAAAAAGATGATATATGTGTATGTGTTTTAGCAAAATAATACTGACATGTTTTCATTTCACTAATTCCTTTTATCCAGTGGCCCTCTTAAAGACATGGAAACAATGCATGCCACAGCAGATCACACAAACAGAGTCATTCATAGCTTTTGAGTTTTAAATTCAGAGGCCCTCATCTAAGCCATGACTACTAACCATCCATCCTAACTGCGAGTAACTGAGCACACCTTTCAGTAAAACCTTTGGAGCAGGTGCCCCAGTATGTGTGTATTTAGATACTTAAAAGTTATGTACATTAATTACTATAGAATATAAAACATATGCAAATATATAAATATTAAAAAGAAAGCCAACAGAGGAAATAAGCTATTTTAAATGTTATGCACAATTCAATAATAGTACAAAATCTTTTTGCTGTTACTAAAAACACGTATCCTCAAAAAACAATTTTTAATTACAGCAATGTGATTGAAAATGCTTTTTTTTTTAAAGCAATCTTGGTTTAACTTTTTGTTAAACAATTCAGCAATTGCTGACACAGCAATTCAGAGACCTAGTTTCAGTTTCAGTTTATTTCAGTACTTGATTTTAATGGTTATTTTAGCTGAAAGAGGTAACTTTCAGAGTTTTGTATGTCCAAATTAAAGAAGTTTATCTCCTCAAGGTGGCACTGACTTCTCAATTTCAGCCACCAAACAGTATATCAAGAATTGGCTAAAACATTTTCGTCTTGCCAGGTGTTAATCAGTTCTTCTTGCACAGGCTTCAGAACACATTGAAATTTCATATTTTTAGGCCATCATTTCAAATCACACTGAAACACTTCACTCTGGAAGATTTTGTACATGGGTTAGAAAATACTGTATCTCAGGGTGTTTTTTTAATTGGCAGATCTAAGAGGAGTTTTTAAAATTGTTGTTTATGGGTGACATATGTTGTTTTCAGCAACAGCAACAAAAAAATAATAGAAATATTCCCAAACATTCATTTTCAGGATACTCTCTCAAAAGCAAGAGTTTCTTTCAAAAAGCAATTACTTCCTTGTGCATTGTTAAAACATTACCTTACATTGAAGGAACATATTAACAATGTTAATTTTTGAAAAATATCTGCCAGGTAGCATTCTGCCAATATTGTCATCTCAAAGATCAGTAAACTTGAATGTCTGCCTCTTGTGAAAGAAAAATATTTTAATATCAATTTCAATGAGTCTTTTAAACACTTTGCCATTAGGTCATCAGCGAAGTGCTGGGTAATACAAAAGATTTCAGATTTCTCTCCATTTCATTACAAAGTATTGGAAAGAATTCTACCCTTTAAAGGTCATGTTTTTATCAGAGCAATCAGCTAATGGTGTCCCAGGGCAGGTCCCCTGGGATTCGCTGCAATACCCTGGAGCTGGACAGATGGTGCGAGCACCACTCCAGACACTCCTCACGGTCCACTCACCTCCACCCCCATGCCTACTCCTGCTAAATATTAGGAAAGCTCAGCTCCTTTCCTTTTTGATTAAAAACAAAAGAAACAGATATTTTAATACTTTCCTCTCATGACCCAGGGAATCAACTGTGCAACCCACTTTGGAGATTACTTCTCTAAATAATCCATTTTGAAAAATACTTGCTTTGCCATAGGAGATAAAAACACCTCACCAGGCAAGAAGAGAGCATGATGCACTTAAGCAGTAGAGTTCAATGGGATCTCTGAAAGGTGTGTTGTCCCCAGTTCCCAGGCCCTGGCACCCAGCCCAAGGGCAGCCTTGGCAACAGTGAGGGTGGTGGTGAGGGAATTGCTCAGTCAGTCTTGGGTGCAGTAAAGGGGATGAGTAAAGGGGAGCAGGCTCTGATTTCGTTGGGAGGCTATGGTGACAAGAAGCTCGTGTCCCCTGGCATCTGGGAAGACCTCACAGAGCCCCACCTACACTCCTCAGCATGGCGCCTGGAGCTGCCCAGTGACCGGAGAGTGCTGAGTGAGGACAGCCTCGGTGCATATGCTAAGTATAAGAGCTAAACACTAAAGCCATGGAAACATAATACAGCAGGGTAGGCGACAGTTCGTAAGTTCTGGAAGGAACGGTGCATGGCTCAGAAGGAAGGCTGGGGATGACCCTGGACCAAAGCAGTTCCCACCACCAGTGCCCCCCACCATCACCATTTCCAGTGCCAGTCAGAGAGAGACCCCTCCTGGAGAAGGCAAGAGGGGAAAATTCATGGCTAAGACCACTTCCTCTGCCCTCAAGTGGAACGGGAAGCTCAAGGTGAAAATTAAGTTCAGCTGTATACATAGAAGTTTCACTGTTTTCATATCTGGACTTGTGGTTTGAGATAAGTACATGCTATGCCTGTTAAACCTTTATTACATACACAGAGAGGTACAAGGATGCACTCCAGGCTGTGACCAGGGGCTAGGGCAGCAGGCTGGGACTGGAGGTGGCATGGGGTGGGGAAGGGATCACTGATGTATGCCACTGGACATTATTTCACTTGCTCTGATGGTCAATTATAACTTTTTATAATTCAGGTAAAATATAACTTAAAATAAATATGTGGAGTGTTTACCAGCAGCTGGCTGTTTTGTGAGTGAATCTGTGGTCACGATTCCCCTAAAAGACCCAGCTGATATTCTGGGGGAGCTGTGGAACCCTGCCAGCCCTCCCCACCTGCACCCAGGCTGCCACTGAGCAGTCCTGTATGGAAGCCTCATGCCATTCCTACAGAATGTTTTTCCACAAGAAGCAGCCAGATGCTTTGGGCAAGTTCACAGAATTTTCTCAAAAATGCTTAGTAAAGAAGAAAATCACCATGTATGCTAAGGGGAGAGCAAGACTCAAAGATATGACAAAAGTACACAAGAATAGCCTCCTGCAACCTTGTTTCATTCTGTTCATCACCCAGAAAGGGAGAACATCTCAGAGATGTTGCAAAAGAATTGGGAGAATGTTAGCAATAGACTTAGATACTGAGACTGGTGGTTTCCATTGGGGAGGAGCTGGGGTGGTGGGTGAAATAGGTGAAGGAGTTACTGCACTAGTTGGGACGAGGATTTAATCATGTAGATAGCTGTCAAATCACTATGTTGTATACTTGAAACTAATACTATATTGTATATCAACTATACCTCAATAAAATAAAAATTTTTTAATAAAAATAATTCAGGGAAGGTTGAACAACTCTGTGGATAAGCAACCTCATGGGAAGTCAGTACTACATTGAAGAAAATTTTGCAAATGCTATTGCTTTCCTGGGTTCAAGGAGATGCTGGCATAGGAAGAAAGGAAGTTGTGCTGACTGTAGTGAGCTATCCGAGATGGGATCTGGGAGCAGAAAAATGATCCTAGTGGAAAAACTAGTGAAATCCAAATAAAGTCTGGGGTTTCATTAATAGTAATGCACCCAAGTTAGTTTCTGAGTTTTGACAAATGTACCACGGTAATGTTGAGATTTGATTAGATTAGATATTTAACATTTGGGGAAACTGGCTGAGGGGAGATATGAGAACTCTCTGTACTATGCTTAATAATCAAAATTCTTGCCAAAATACAGTTTATTTTTTAAAAACAGAACTTGCCATGGAGAAAAAGAAAAAGAACTGGAAGAAGAGGAAGAATATGAGGATGAGGTAGCTGAAGATAAATTGATAAATTAATTGGTTGCCCTTTTCTCCAAAGGAATTAACTGCTTATACACATTTCACGTTTTTTAAAAAGACTATTGAAATAATAATATATAAGATCACTCTTTTGTATGGTAAATCTAGTATTAAGATAACCCTATCTTTCATTGAGATTTGCAATATCCATTTGCCTTGTATGGTACAGTACGAGAGCTGTAAATCGGCATGAAAAATGAAAGCAGGCTGTAGTAACACAAATTATATATGAGATGGTAGTTTTGCTTTTGACACAGCTTATATTAAAAATCATCGGTCTATGAACTGAATAACAGTTCATAATCGAAACAAAAGTTGCATCTGTCTTGTTGACATCCTAAATATTTCTAAGTATTGCTTTCAAATTTTTAAATAAAAGCATGGTTTTATAGAAAAAATGCAAATCCATATGCAACAACCTTCTCCCCAAATACCTTGACCATGCTGAAAGGTAAGATGATATTTCATTGTTGCCTTCATTTATATTTTTTATTATTAAGCATTATCTTTATAATCAGAAAAAGGTATACAAATAGAAGCTTTAAGCCAAAACAGAAATACACAAGCTGGAGGGGACTGAAACCATGAGGGCACCATGGCTAAATCTGGGCAGAGAGGATGAAGAGCCGCTTCGGGAGGGAGAGACAGAGGTACCAACTCTTCCTTAGTATCAGGGTGGTAGTCAGCAAGAGGCTTCAGAATTTTTACAAGAAAAATATAATTAAAATAATCAGATTCATAAAAGTTTCAAACAAGTTTTAATTGAAAACTCCTTTCTTTCCCCCAATCTCATTTCCCAGAGGTATCCACTGGTAATGGCATACTCTGGTGCATGCTTCCAGACTCTTTCTATGCATATGTAAAGATGCAAAGATAATCTTTAACAGAAATGGGTTCATATTATTCATAGTATTGCATAACTTGCTTTTTTTTCACAAAACAGGAGCTCATGGACATATTTCCACCCTTTGTGTATATATATCTAATTCATTCTTTTGAAAAAGCTGCAGTGTATTCCATTTTATGGATAAACCTTAAATTATTTATCCAGTCTCCTATTGATTTTCACTTACAGTGCTTCCAGCCTCTAGCTATTATACATGGTGCTGACACACTGTTTGTGCCCTTTTGGGCACAATCTTTACATCAAGTCCTCTGAGCTACCATCCTGGCACCTCCAAATACTAGGAGTGTGTTTTTAGACAGATTAACCCCCCTGAAACTCGGTGCCATCATTTTAACTTGCCAATAATATCTACTTCATAGGGAAGTTGGATGATATGAGTTTGTTAATAAGTAAAATTAAATAAAGTATCTGGTAGTTTCCCTGATACATGTTTGTGTATCTATAGATGAAGGGGTGTGGTCCAGGGGAAGAGAGAGAGAGATGGAGGGATACAGAGATAAGATGGGTGGACAGACAAATTGATGGATAGACCAATGGGCAGAGAGATGGATGGATGGATGGATGGATGGATGGATGGATGGATGGATGGATGGATGAATAGATGGACAGACCAATAGACAGATATATAGGTAGCTATAAGGAAGCCTGGTGGGAGTTATTGTTCTCTAATGGGGCATGGAGGGAATTTCATAAAGTAATGATCAATAGACTTAAGCTCCTTCCTTTCCACTCACAGAAATAGGGAGCAGACAAAACACGGAAGCAATGGGAGATTTAGATCCTCTAAGGTATCTGTTTGAAGAGTCATCAAACCAAGATGGGCGCAGTCGCCCACCTCAGAAGGCGGAGGACGTGATGGAGGAGATGGCACTATTCTGGATCTAAGAAAAAGTGATTCAGGAAAGGCAAGTGGCAAGAGCATTGAGAAAAAGTGGCCCTGACATTTTAATAGCATATGTTAGCCAGGGAGGGTAAAGCTCTATATAATCACAAATGGATCCCAGACTTTGGCCACAGAGATTATAAAATATCCAGAGAAAAGTGAGACTAAGACTATTAAAAATTATATAGCTACAGATGCGGCAGCCTCCCAGAACCCAAATCTGACCAGACTATAATCAATAGTCTTGGCAAGGAGCACAAAGAGGGACTATCTCAACAGGCCTATGAGATAAATTATTTAAAAGCAAGGGCACAGCCTTGTAGGCACCTTTGATTCATCCTCTGTTTCATTCAGTTCTCAAATCCCTTAAACCATATGCCCAGTACAGACCTCCTGCTGGAGTGATCTTCCAGACCTGCTGTTGATCATGCAGGCCCTATAGGCTCTATAGGCGGTTGACAGAATAAAGTCTAATGTCCTGGCCTGGCCTTCAGACCACCACACCCCCACACACACACACAGATCTGGCCCCAGACTGAGTTGCACCACCCTCCTCCACACACCCTACACTCTGATCAGCCACCCACCCAGGAGTTCCTTTCCATGGTAACCATGGCCTGACTTAAAACATAGGCCTGGAGAATACACACCTGGAGTTTGGGTCCTGTTTGGCATCCCCACTCCACTTGGAAATAAATGGTACCTACATGACCTCCTTTGGTTCTGTCTGGATACCACTCACAAGACCCCCCTCCATGCTGGCCATTTGAGGTTTCCATCCTCCTCTAACCAGCCCACAGGATAGGAGCATAACCCAAGCCAGACCAACCCCAACTCTTCCAAGAAAGGTGACAAATGAACAAGGGGACAGACTCAGCCTCTATTTACCTTGGATCAGGAGCCGTAAAATGTAGGCTGGAGTGGCCAACCACATCCTACATACCAAGGGGAAAACTGGCCTCTGAGCTCCATAATGGCAGGGGCTTTCTGTCTGGAAAATACTACATGTTTATTTGTTGAATGAATAAGTGAATATGGCAGGACCAAATTACATCAGCAGGCAAATAATAGGACAGAACTGGTCTGCAGAAAGAGAGATTTCTGAACAAGTGCTCCTTAGACCTCCCAATGAAGGCAACTCACATTGTTCCTTTTCTGTTTATGCTAACTTGACTTGGATTTCTGTCACATACAACCAAAAACATACCACCTTTCCCTATACATGCTCAAAAGCTCCAATCTCTCCCCATTTGTTTCATATGCTAGTTCTGTCATGCAGTCTTCTCAGAATGCTTCCAGATCAAGGAATCATCTGTGCCTTCTGAACTCCAACTGCACACCACTGAAACTTTCTTATAACATTTATTATTTTTATATCTTGATTTAAGACTCTTTATTTACACGGGTGCACCAGACACCACTGTTGCCCCAGCAAGATCCCTTTTACTGGTCTAGCAGCTATGACCTGCCCCCAGAGTTGACAGGTGCTGGGCTAAAGGCTGAGACAGTCTTCCTGGAACAACTGAAGCCCAAAGGTTCATGGGAGTTAGTTACCCCCACCATTGGCTAGAGACTAAGAGCTGGCTCTGTCACCTCAAGGGGACACTCTGAAGCACCATTAATGCTCCTCCGGGTCAGGATGCTGCTAGGTTTCTCATGAAACCACATGCTTGAGTAGCTCCCCCCTTCTTCTATCCTGTGTTCCTCACTCCTTTCTGAGTTTCTCCCTCCCCCATAAAGAGCTCTCCATGCTAGGCTCTGCTTCTGAGGAATACAGTGTAAGGTAACATCCCATCTTCCCTACAAATCCCTTTAAAACAAGATGTGTGTCACTTCCCCCTTCTCTCTCGTAACGCAGTGCCTCCCTGGCACTGTGGAAGACAAGAGGAATTGTGTGAATGGAGTAAGTAAGGAGCAACTGAACATGGAGTCAATATTTGGTAAACAAGAAGGCATAGATGTTATGACACAAACCTGTAAACAGCGTAAGGAGGCAAACTTCTAGAGCAGGCTCAAGCTTCGAAACAATTCAGAGAATAACAAAAATGGCCTGGGGATTTTTTTGTTTAGGGGGGATTTTTAAGCTCTATCCAGAGAAAAAACTAGATGTGGAAATGTATTGTTTTAGAAATTCCTTTCTCTTATTGATCCTCTTTGATGTTTCCTACATCCCCCAACTTAAGTAAATTCCCAGTGCATCTAAATTTGCCAACTCATCTCTGATGAAATGGGTCACTTTGATATCAATCACGGTATTAGGACAATGCCTTCAGTGTCTGCACCAAACCTATTTTTTAAGGAGGTTTGTTTTCTTCCAAATGAAGTTTTCAGGCACAAAAAAAAACAAAAAGAAAGACAGACAGAAAGAGAGCCTTGCAAACCAGACAACCCCTTGGTTCTGTGGGCGCTCCAGTACACATTTTTGTTCTTCCACTGCTCTGAGCTATCATCTTGAGAGAACTGTATGGTTTCTAGGATATTTCGTAAGAAGAAACTTCCAGAGTACATCAAAATGAAAAAGACTTCACTATTGTGCAAAATCCATGGGCTCTGGGCTACTCCCAGATTCCCAGCACTAAACTCTATCATGTACCCCTCACCCCTGCTTCAGCCCCTGAACTGTTAAGTGTTTAATCACTTCACAGTCTCTCCATGTAGGTACGTGGATAATAGGCATGAAGGCAGAGACCTCACTCCTTCTGAGCACAACACATGCGCACTTTCACGGAAACCTTCACACAAAGACATGGCATGTCCTGGTTTTAACATTCAATGGCTTCTTCCCCACCCAGGCTCCCTAATTCTCAGTGTGGGACAATGTTTTCCTATTAAACATTTTCCCTTATGCCTCATTACCTCTCTGTGGTAGAAAATCATTGTGGTGCTTTGGCCATCTTTGCAGGAAAGGAAATTAATTTACAAAAGAGGGCAAAATAATTTCCCAGTAACAAATTCTTCTGAACCTGGAATTTGGCACTTTACAGCCGAGTCAGATAGAAGGGAAGGCTGTGGCGGCTCCACAAATTACAGAACTCACTGGGACTGACCTGAAGCTAAAAAGGGTACAAAATGGAGAAAAGAAGGGGAGCCAGCCAGAAGCTCTGGCCCCAGAAAACAATGCCATTAAGGATAACAACTGGATAGCACTCTCAGAATAGGTGGGTGACAATATGAGAGGAAGGGATGTCCAGTGTAAACTCAACCAGAAAGAAATGCACTTTCCCCTCTAAATGGATGTCAATTATTGCACCAAACAAGTATGCCAAGTAATTATAAACATCGTCTGTCTCTCCTTATCCTATGCCCTAACTATTCAATGAACTAGAAGTAACTTATGGTCATGGGGAATTTTCAGAAATTAAGTCTACAGGAAAATTGAGATCATAAATACAAGAAATATAAGTGATCCTCTTATCAGCACTCCTGGCATGCAAAAATAATCATTATGCCTTTTTATTATAAAAGGAATTAGCTCCAACAATAGATAGTTGACCCTTGTTATAGTTGAGAAACCTCCTCCGAAACTGACAACATTGCCATGCCATGCATTTCTTCTGATAAATTCTTTACATTAATTTAAGCAGAAAATAATAAAACCAGGTGATAATCGTCCCTACACTGGCCTCCCAGGTTTTCACATGCTTGCTGAACTGTATTAAACCCCAAAATGCAGATCAAAGTAGTATATTACATTAATAAGTGTTGACATGGTGTGAACTCAAACACTTAACTAATTGTATGATCTAGAATAAGTCACTTAATCCCTCTGAGCCACAGTCCCCAGGGGTGTTGTTGTGAAACTTAAATGAGGTCAGGTATATAAAGTGTCAAACCCAATGCAGATGCTTGTTGAACGTTAGTTTTTTCCTCCTTGGCCAGTACATACTCTGAAATAGGTGTAAAGGATTGGAGTCTACAGGGACAAGGACAGTAACTGCTCCAACGCAGGACTGTTGGCTCTCAGCCCCTGCCCTGGGGAGCAGCATGCAGGTGATGGAGTGGGGAGGACCTCTGACCTCCCTGGCGACTCAGGGCTTCAGGTGATGAGTTGGTGGGGCTTGAAGGACAGAGTCTCTCTCTCTCCCTTGGGTGGTGCAGAGAACTTGCTCACCCAGCAGGAACTGGAGTAACAGCTTTTCTGACCTTGCCCTGGAGTTCCAGGCCACAGGGATAGCATCAGGAGGGCAAACCTTTAGCCAGGAGCAAGCAACACATGGAGCCTCCAGGGGGCGCCTCAGAACCCACATTCAGGGTGCCGAACTCCAGCCTAAGAGGCTGGGAAGTACCAAGAACCTGCATGCAAGGGCCTCCTTTGGTAATAAAACAGGTGACATCAGTGGAAGAGGGTCTGGCAGATCACCTACCCAGCCCCCTGCCTAGGAGTGTTAAGTTTCTGCAGTTAAAGCAGGAACATCAGGGCCTTGGAACATGAACTCATTAAGGATATTGTTCTATTGAAAGGCACAGGGCAAAGCAAGGGGCAGAAAAGTGTTTCCAGGCCTCTGGTCTTCCTTGGATAAGAAAAAAAGCTCAAGCCAGCTAGAAAAAGGGTCCAGTAAAACAGAAAGGTCTCTATCAACAGACAGGTAAAAGCTTCGGGCTTCCATGATTCAGTCAGTCAGTCATCAGCTTTACTGAGCATCCTATGTGCCAATTCACCCCTGTCTGCCAAAGGCATGGGGGACAGTGCCACTGACCCACCCCTGAGTTCTGAAGTGGGCACACCTCTCCTCCCTCCCCCAGCACCCATCTGCTGCTAAACCCCCACACAGCTCCTCCAGCTCAGCTTCCACAAGAGAGCCCGCTGGCCGCCTACCAGCCACTGTGCACCCCCAACTCCTTTCTAAGTCTCAGTATCATAAGGAAATCTGGATCTGACATGCACAACAGTACCTTGAGGCTCAATCTGGCCCTCGAAGTAGAGGGCTGTAGTCCAGATACAATCGCTTAGGACCCGTGATGCTCAATATACTGGGCAGCCTCACTACCAGCCTCATATCTCATACTTACTTCCTTCAACACCTGTTATGTGCGTGCTCCATTATCCATATTTTTTCTTATTTTAATTTTAACCAAAATAGTTTTCTGAATCAGACTGTCAGCTACTGCCTCAAATGGCCTGTGCCCTCCAGACAAGTCCTGGGCTTCAAAGTCCAGGGCAAGTTCCTTACACCTGGGCACCATTGACCCCTTGAGCCTTTAGTTGGCTGCACCACCTCCCTTCCTAAACAACTCCTATTCTAGCAAGCTGCTACTAGCCCAAACCGCCCAACACTCCTCTCTGGACACTCTCGAGATGTCCATGCTCATTCTTTTCAAAGGTCAGGAGGATATTTGCCATTTCAGTGCATTACATGAATGTTACATATTGAGAAACTACAAAGTAGATGCTCAGGATTTCTCCTTTCAAATTAGGGCAAGTGGGGATTAAGTGCAGTTCTGACCCCAAGGGATCATCTTCGCCTGGTTTGTGCTCATGCATGTAGTCTGATTACCGTAAGTCGCCCAAACATTCCATAGGCGCAGGAATAGCCCCTCCACAGTCCAGCACCATACCAACACTAATTAAAAGAGATCTGCTAAGCTGAATAGAAAATGCCCTTCCTCCCACTCATGAGGTCAGTGCAGAACAGGCTGAGAATTGGAAGCATCACTTTGAAATGGGTACAGGAAGCTACCACCACCACTGGGTTTTATAGTGCAAGCAACAGCAATTAATTTTAATTAAAGTTGAGGAATTATTGGAAGGAATCCAGGAGCTCACAGAATCACTGTCAAAAGCTAGAGAATGAGGTTGGAATATAAGGAAGCTCCAGGGGATAGAAGAATAAACAATGACCATGGAGCAAGAATGGTGTGACCAGACTGTCCCCCAGCCCCAAGCCCTGAGATGAATGAACTCTACCGGGGTCTTTGGTCTGCCAACTTTCAAGGCCCCACAAAAAAGCATGTGATTGGCTAGGTTAGGTCAGCTCCCTCCAGTTGTACTAGGCAGTGAGAAGAAGTATCAGGCTCCTTTGGCATCTGTAAATGGGAAACTCCCCCAGACTATACACAGACGCAAGAGGAAACACTCCAAAAGGTGATCAGAGAGTGGTGGGAGAGGGGGAAGGATGAATATGCCTCCAGGAAAAATGAAGCTAAGAGAATCCTGACATTAGGGCTTTCCTGGCAAGGTCACGCCCTGCCTCGGACACCCTGGTCCCCAGACACAGCTAACCCAGCAAGCCCCCAGTCCTGCTGTGCAGACCACTCTCTCCATACCTGTCCTGAAGGTCCACCACACTTCCCCCGCTGAACCCTTCCCCAGAGCTAGCAAGACCTGAGGTTAATGAAAGACAACAAGGGTTCAGATGTCTTGTCTGGCTCATCAGGTGAACCTGCCCCTCAGAGGTAGCTCTGCAAACACAGTTGTCACCTTGCACAGTGAGACCAGCTGGTAGCAGGGACCTTCCCCAAAATGGAGGATTGCTCCTTTTGATTAAAATGAGAATGGAACATGTGAAGCTACTCCTAAAGGAGGTTAGGAAATGAGCTAGCTAGCCAGGTCAGTGATGGCAGAACCAAGCAAGCAGAC
This sequence comes from Manis javanica, assembly GCF_040802235.1. Taxonomy (NCBI): domain Eukaryota; kingdom Metazoa; phylum Chordata; class Mammalia; order Pholidota; family Manidae; genus Manis; species Manis javanica. The sequence continues at coordinate 71,515,977 of NC_133162.1, forward strand.
AACAAAGGCAAACCTACATACCTGAGCCATCCTCAGAACCCCCCATGACACCCTGCTGGTCAGTCACCCAGCCTGTTCCGGGATCCCGCACAGATCCTCAGGACACTGCAGCTGGGCTTTTACTTCCTGGATGACTGCTCACTGAAGGTATTTCTACATAAGCATAATCTCCTCAATGACAAGGACCCGGTCTGGTCTGTCTTTGGTCTCCAATGTTACCAGCAGTCAGCATTTGGTACATAGAAGTGGGAATCCAGTAAATACGTGTTGAACTGGGCAATGAGTGAACTAACAAATTAACTGAGCCTGACTTGCTTGTTTCCACAGTTCAGTTATTCATGAATCACTCCTACCTCAATGTGGCTGAGGTCCTATAGAAAATACTCATTGTATTCCACAGTGCATCATCAGTTCAAACAAGGATTGAGGTGGGGTGGGGTAGAAAGCCTGTATGCCTAGGAGGACAAATCAGATTCTATTAGGCAAGGAGATGTTACATACAGCCTCCCCTCCACAGTAGGCACCCTGGCACACTGCACTTGTGTGTATCCACTAAATAATACCACGCCTGTCCTCTGAGCCAAGGCCTGTGATAGCAAATTTTATGTGTCAGCTTGACGGGTCATGTGGTGTCCAGAAAGTTGGTCAAACATTATTCTGGGTGTGTCTGTGAGGGTGTCTGTGGATGGGATGAACATTTGAATCAGTAGATGGGGTAAAGCAGATTGCCCTCCCCCCTGTGGAAGGGCCTCATCCAGTCACTTAGAGATCTGAATAGAACAAAAAAGCTGAGTAAGAAGGGAACCCCTCCTGCCTGACTGTTGAGTCGGGACATCAGTCTTCCCGCCTGTGGACTCCAACTGAAACATCAGCCCTCTCTGGGTCTCGAGCCTGTTGGTTTTCAGGCTGGATCTTCCACATCAGTTCTCCTGAGTCTTGGGCCTTTCGACTTGGGCTGTAACCACATCAGTGGCTCTCCTGGGTCTTTAGGTGGAAGACTGCAGACCTTGGGACTTCTCTGTTCCATCATAGTGTAAGCCAATTTCTCATAGTAAATCTCTTTATATGCATATAAACATCTGATCGGTCTGTGTCTCTGCAGAACTCTAACGCAGTTCCCCTCCATAACGCTGCCACTATCCTGGCCACACTGAACCTTCCCCTGGGTCACTCTGGGCCTCCCCATGATCTGACAGATAAAGGAGGCAGGACATGGCACAGGAGGGGGTCTCTAGGACCCTGCCCAGTGCTCTAACAGCATCTGCTTTGAGGCATGCAGGCCACTGAGCTGACAAGTGTCCACAGCTGTGCGCCCACTACTGTAATCAGGAGCTGACACATTCCCATCACCCTGTGCCCTGCCCAGTCAGCCTCCTACCGGCTTCTACCCCAGGAAACCACCAACCTGTAGGTTATTTTATTTTATTGATGCATAGTGATGAATAAGTAATTAATTCTATTACCTGACTACATGAAAATTTCTTTATTCACCTACTGATGGGCATTTGGATTATTTCCAGTTTTTCCTATTATGGTTAAAGCTGTTCTAACCATTCATGTCCAAGTCTCTGTGTGGGTATATGCTTTTCACTTCTTCTGGGTAAAAATTTAGGCACAGAATAGTAGGCTCCTAAGATAAATTTGTGTGTAACATAACAAGCAGTGGGCAGGTTGTCTTCCAAAGGGATTACACCATCTTCATTCCTAGAACCAAAGTTTCAGTATCACTCCGCCCCGCAGACAGGTGGAAAGCCGTTCCTGTGGGCTTGCAGGGTGTGTAGGCAGGATAAAGTTGTCACTGAAGCACAGCAGAAGGGCCTTCCTGGCCAGGCTGGAGCCCCAGCCTAGCTGAAGTCATCTTTAGTCCTCAGTTATAAACTTTCTTCTCTACTTCCAGGGTGTACAGTGGCATGTGCCCATACAGTGCCGGCCATGCGGAGGACAGAGCTACAAGCTTCTACCAGCCAAGGGCCATCTCAGGGTTCCACTTCATTTACCTGGGTGTCTCTTCTCCTGATGCCCACCCCTGGGAACCTTGCAGCATGTCCAGCATTATCATGTGCCAGTACCTGTGTGATGAACAGCCAAATGAATGGAGCCTGGTGTAATCACGTCTATCTCCATGTCTACTTCACTCAGTTGGAACACTGCTTTCTCCACGTTGGTGCACCATTTTGAGCAGTGACCTCTCTCAGGAAAAACATTTCTTTCAATCTTGGAAGAGAATGCTAAGCCTGCACTGATGGCTTGGAGAGGGAGGGAGGCTTCTGCAGAGCCAGTTACTAACCCTGCCTTCACCGTGAGAACTGACAAAAGGGACTGCAGTCTTTCCTCCTGCCTGCCTGGGCTGGCAAACAGCTCTCCTATGTGGCTGTCCCGGCCCTGGAAGTGAAGGGCTGCAGGGCTGGGATGCATGAATCTCAGGAGAGGTCCCCATCTTGGCTGAGGGGCAGGACCATTCTAAGCCTACATTTTCTCCTCTGAAAAGAAGAGAATGGTAATAACATTCACAACGTCACTCTGAAGACAGAGAGGATAATGTACATGAAAGTGTTTGAAAACACTAAACTGCTCCCAAACGCAAGGCCCTATTATCATGCAACATTTGGGTCTCCTCATACAGCCTGTCCACCCAGCACCAGGCTCATCAGCAGTGCTGAACAAATCCTCATATATCTAGAAGCTATAACAGACCCACCACCAGCACCCTCCAGTCACTTTGTATAAGGAGCACATTGAGGCTTAGAGCAGGTAAGGGGGTTTCCCACCACTGGGGTTCCCACTACCCAAAGGAAGCATGTGTTCTAAGGCCTCACACCCCAGGACCCATAGGTTACACCACCCTTCCTCCCTCTCTCCCTCCCTCCTACTCTCTATCCTTTCCCTCCTTCCCCACCCAGGGTTCTTTGCCAGCATCCACGGATTCACTTTTTTGGTTACAAACCTGCTTCGCATCTGGTGGCTGGACATGGATGGTCCTCCCTACAGCCTTCTCTCCCAGTCCCCACTGCTTCTCCACTTATGGAGACAACCTGGAGCTGCCTGTCTCTAAGATCAGAAAAAGCCCCTGCTCAGCAAAGTGGCATTGCCAAGGGCCTGGCAAACCCTGCAACTATTCAAAAGCTCCACTCAAACAATGGTGCCCAAGGAAGTCTTACTGCGTAGAGCCATATCAGCTCCCCAGCTGCAGAGGGAGGGAAGAACACACCATCACAATGTGGCTTCCAGGACAACCTGGGCTTCCAGATGCACAGGGAACTCCCAGCCTGGATTCTGAAAAATGACACTAATGGCTCTGGAGAGACCATTGTGCACCAGGGGCCACCTGTGCTCCAGGGAGGGGGATGTCTTGAGCACTGAGGAGGGCTCTGGCAACCTCATGCCTGACTACACAAGGGCCCAGTCCCAGAGGGTGGCCACAGTCCTGCTAAGCACATGATAACATGTATGGGAGGCCTCGTTTAGTGAGCCTCACCTCCCCAAGTCAGCACTAGGACCTCACAAGTCCGTGGGAGGAAAAGGGTCAGTTCAGGCTGGGAGAGGGGCCACAGTCTCACCTGACTCTGACAGCTAAACAGAACAAGGATTTCAGGTGTAAACTAGGGAGTGGCCAAGTCAGAATCGGCCATCCTGCGTGGGAAGGCTGAAGCTCCTTGCTCAGTATGTACTCATCATGCCACCCACGCTTACTCTGGTCACTGGACACCATGGCCCCAGTCTGTGGATGCTGAGTTGTTTAGGTGAGAACACTGAACAAAGCTCTTAGGCTTGGGAGGTCCTAAACTTGGAGAGGGGTTAAGAATTGACAAAATCACTCAGTACTAGCCAGCCAGATTCACTTTTCCAACCTCAGTTCAATGTACAAATATGAAGCCTCTGCTCTGAGACAAGCTAGCAACATAATGATGAGAAAGATTTAGTTCCTATGCTTAAGGCACTCGCTGTTTATGGAGAAAGATGGGTACATAAGCAGATAATTTTAAAATATTGTGCTAAGTGCTTCATCAGGGATAAAATGTAGGTTCTGTGTGAGCCTAAGAGGAGATCCAACCCCACCAGGGGAGTCTGGAAGAATGGTCTGTGCTGCTGCTGCCTCAGCTGGGGATTGCTTCTTCTTTATTTACCTCTGCTGCAACTGTATCATGGATTCTGGGACCTATTCCTAAAGGCAGCTGAAGCCTAGAGTTCACGGCAATCTTCATCTGGAACAAGCTATATCTTTCAGACACATGATTCTTCTCTTTCCTCCACATATAAGTGGGTCCCAAGCCCCAAGGATTCCACTACTGAATTCTTTCTCCACTCCATCCCTTCCTTTCCTCACCCACTGCCTCTGCTTGAGACCAGGGTGCTGGCCATCACTTCTCTGTATTATTTGTATGGCAATAAAAAGCTATACTGGAGCAAAGTTTTGTGTAATTTTAAAATTAATCTACTACTAATCAAAACTAAATTCTTAGGGCAACCACTAAGGAAATAACTAAAAAAATATACATAAAATAAAAGAAACAACAAGGAAATTAAAAGCTATAATGGAAAAGATCTACTTAAGGCAAAATAAGGCACTAACAGAGGAATAAAGGAATAAAGACATAAAGCACATAGGGAAAACAAAAGGCAAAATGGGAGATGCAAATTATACTTGGTCATTAGTTAAAACAAATGTAAGGAGATTATATGCCAGTGAAAAGGCAGAGATTGGCATTTACAAACTTTAAAAAAATCCAACCAGATGCAGTCTACAAGAAACACACTTTAGATGAAATAGGTTGAAAGTAATAGATGGAAGAAAACATATAACGGAATGGTGACCAAGAGGCTAATACTGAAAAAAATAGACTTTAAGATAAAAGTGTTGTTATAGACAAATATGGTAATTTATAATGATATAATGGTCAAATCAACAGAGCAATATAATAGTTACATCTAAATATATCTAAATGCATCTCATAACAGGGCCCTAAAAAACATGAAGCAAAAACTGACAAAAGTAAAAGCAGAAATAGATTACTCAATGTTAATAGAGACTACAATACCTCACTTGCAATAATTGATAGAACAAGGCAGAAAGCCAACAATGAAATAGGCTTCAGCAACATTATGAACCAATTAGACCTAACAGACTTCTATAGAACATTTCATCCAACAAGAGAATAAAAAATTCTCCTCATTTACATATGGTAAATTCTCCCCAAGAGATCATATGCCATGCCATTAAACAAGCATCAACAAAATTCAAAGAAAGGGTCATACAGAGTTTGTTTTCTGACCTCAATGAAATTAGATTAGAAATCTATAACAGAAGGAAATTTTGGAAATCCACAAATACGTGTAAATAAGACAATATACTCTTCGTATACACACTCATATTTAAAAAAGAAAGACAGATCTTAAATCAGTAATCTGACCTTCCCCCAGAAGTAACAAAAAGAAAAAGAAAAAAAAAATGAATACTTACAAGCAAAAGGAAGGAAATAATAAAGATTGAAGTGAAATAAAGGAAATAGAAAATAGAAAAACAATAGAGAAAAGCAGTAAACAAAAGTTCTTTGACAACATCAACAAATTTGACAAACCTTTAACTAGATTGACCAAGGAAAAAGAAGATTCCAAAGGATCAGGAATGAAAGAGAGGACATCACTACCAATCTTATAATAATAAAAAGGATTAAAAGAGAATACTGTGAATAACTATAGGCAACAACTTACACAATTTAAGTGAAATGGACAAATTCCTAGAAAGACACAAAGCACTGAAACTGTCTGAAGGAGAAACAGAAATTCTGAATAGACCTACAAGCAGTAAAGAACTTTAATCAGCAACTTCAAAACTTCCCATAAGGAGAAGCCAAAGCTCAGATGTCTTCACTGATGAATTCTTAATGAAGAATCAATACCAGGCCTTCACAAACTCTTCGAAAAAAAAAAGAGGAGGAACACCCTGACTCAGTATTACTCTGATACTACAAACCAACAGAGATCACAAGAAAATGACAAACATCCTTTATGAAAAAAGAGACACAAAAATGATCAAAAAAAATAGTATATTAAATCCAGCAACCTATAATAAGGATTATACACAATGATCAAGTGACATTTATTCCACGAATACAAGATTCATTTAATATCTGAAAATCAATAGATGTAATACACCACATTAACAGAATAAAGGACAAAAACCACATGATTATCTCTACAGATGCATAATAAGCATACGAAAAAAAATCCAATACTCTTTCATGATAAAAACGCTCAACAAATTAATAGAAGCAAACTTTCTCAACCTAATAAAGGGCATCTATGAAAAACCCACAGCTAACACACTTAATGATGAAAGACTGAACACTTTCCCTCTAAGATCAAAACCAACACAAGGATGTATATCCCCCTTTGTCATTTCTACTCAACACAGTACTCGAGGCTCTATTAGCATGCCAATTAGTTAAGAAAAGAAATTAAAAGGCATCTAAAAGTAGGAAAGAAGTAAAACTATCTCTATCTGCAAATGACATCAACTTGTATATAGATAATCCTAAGGTTTCCACAATAAAACTACTAAAGCTAATAAACAAATTCTATAAGGTTAGAGGATACAAGATCACTATATGAAAACCAACTGTATTTCTATATATAGCTACCAGTGAAAAATCTGGAAATAAAATAATAAGACAATTCAATTGAAAATAGCATGAAAGGAATAAAATACTTAAAACAAACAAATCTAAGGAAAGCAGATATAGATAATTCTCCAGTACAACCTTCCCCAGCATCATTCAGTTTCAAACCTCAGTGTAAAAGGTAACACAATAAAGCTTCTAAAATAAAATACAGAAAGACAGTTTCATGGTCTTGAAGTAGGCAAAGATTTCTTAAAGGCACCAAAGCAATAACCATAAAAATAATGACCAACTGTACTATATTAAAGTTAACAACTGCTGCTATGATATCAAGAGATACCACAGAATGAAAAAGACTAATGAAAGAATGACAGAAGAGATTTAAAATGCACATACCAAAAAAAGGACTCATTCAGTATTTTTTTTAATTCTCCTGCAAATCAAAAATAAAAAGTCCAACAATCCAATTGAAAGAGTAAAGTGGGCAAAAGATCTGAACAGGTCCTTTACATATGAGGATATTCAAATCGGTAATAAAAATGTGAAAAGATGCTCAACATTTTTAGTTATCAGGGAAATAGAAATTAAAAACCCATTTAGATACCAATATATCCCCTTCAAAAGACCTAAAATTAAAAAGACTGACAACAGTAAGTGTTGGTGATAAGTATCTGAAACTTTCATACATTGCTTGTGGGAGTAAAATTTCCTGAAACCACTTTAGGGCAATGTTTAGCATCTCCTAAAGCTAAATATGTGTCTACTTTATAATCCTGCAATCCCATTCCTATGTATATATCTCAAGGAAATGGCTACATATGTCTGCCAAAAGGAAACAGACAAGAACATCGACAGTAGTTTTTTTCATAATACCACAAAATTAGAAGTAACTCAAATGCCCATCAACAAAGGAATGGATAAATAGATTGTGGTACATTCACACAATTGAATTCTGCACAGCAACAGACACCTGATAGACATAACATGGTAAAATCTCAAAGATATTTTGTTGCATGACAGAAGCCAGACATAAAAAGAGTATGTCCTGCATGATTCCATTTATATAAAGTTCAGGCAAAATTAATGGCAATAAAAGTCAGTGGTTAATTGAAGTAAAACTGAAGGAACAAAACAGCAGCAGACTCACAGACTCAAAGAAGGGACTAGCAGTTACCAAAGGGGAGGGGTAGGGGAGAGTGGGTGGGGAGGGAGGGAGAAGGGGATTGAGGGGCATTACGATTAGTACACATGGTGGAGGGGGGGATCATGGGGAAGACAGTGTAGCACAGAGAAGACAAGTAGGGACTCTGTGGCATCTTACTATGCTGATGGACAGTGACTGCAATGGAGTATGAGGGGGACTTGATAATATGGGTGGAATGTAGTGACCACAATGTTTTCACGTGAACCTTCAAAAGAGTGTATACCAATGAAACCTTAAAAATTAATAAATACAAAAAAAAAAAAAACCCAGCTTTACAGCATTGGTGTGAGAGTTAAATGAGGGGGAGAAAGAGTCAGTGGTTACCACCAGGTGAGGAATAGATGAGAATTGGACTAGAATACTATGGAGACTTCTGGAATACCATTACGCTCCATATCTTGATTCGGGTGCTAGTTACATCAGAGTGTACATATGTAAAAATAAACTAATCTTGGTACACTTAATATGAATGTTTTATGCACTTTACCAAACTGTAATTTAAAAGATTTTTTAAATCACATCATCACAGATAAAATAAAAATGTTAAACAATACCAAATAAAATTAATTATTTTTAAAAATTGGGGCAGAACCAGGATGAGTAGAGCAGTGGAAATCTCCTCTCAAAAACACATATATCTATGAAAATATAACAAAGAAAACTCTTCCTAAAATAGAGACCAGAGGACACAGGACAACATCCAGACCACATCCACACCTGCAAGAACCCAGCGCCTTGCGAAGGGGGTAAGATACAAGCCCCGGCCTGGCGGGACCCAAGCGCCCCTCCCCCCGGCTCCCGGCGGGTGGAAAGAAACCGGAGCGGGTTTTTTTTTTTTTGGCGAGTGCTTTTTGGAAGCCTTAAAGGGACAGGGACCCCGGTGCTAGGGAGGCAGGGCGGCAGGACCAGTGAGCGTGTGCCTGGGACCGGCACCTGAGGACAAAGAATATCACACGTTTCTCCCTGCGGGACCGGTGGGTGGGTGCCTGAGACCGGCACCTGAGGACAGAGGAAATCACGCGTTTTTCCCCTTTTTTTTCTCTTTTTGGCGAGTGCTTTTTGGAAGACTTAAAGGGATAGGGACCCTGGTGCTAGGGAGGCAGAGCAGCAGGACCGGTGAGCGGGTGCCTGGGACCGGTGCCTGAGGACAAAGAATATCGCGCATTTTTCCCTGCGGGACCAGTGGGCAGATGCCTGAGACCGGTGCCTGAGGATGGAGGAAATTGCATGTTTTTCCCCTTTTTTTTTCTCTTTTTGGCGAGTGCTTTTTGGAAGCTTAAAGAGACAGGGACCCCAATACCAGCGAAACAGGGCAGCAAGACTGGTGAGCAGGTGCCTGAGACTGGCGCCTGGGGACAAAGAAAATCGCGCATTTTTCCCAATACTAGGGAGGCAGGGCAGCAGGGCAGCAGGGCTGGTGAGCAGGTGCCTGGGACCGGCACCTGGGGACAGAGAGGGTTGCGCGTTTCTCCCTTATTTTTTGGCGAGTGTTTTTTGGAGGCCTTGGAGGGACAGGGACCCCAGTGCTAGGGAGGCAGGGCAGCAGGACCAGTGGGCAGGTGCTTGGGACCGGTGCCAGAGGACAAACAATATTGCATATTTTTCCCTATTTTTTTTTTTTTTGGCGGATGCTTTTTGGAAGCCTTAAAGGGACAGGGACCCCGGTACAAGGGAGGCAGGGCAGCAGGACCAGTGAGCGGGTGCCCGGGACCGACGCCTGAGGACAAAAAAAATCGCGGGTTTTTTCCTTTTTTTTTTTCTGTTTCCTCTCTCATTGTTGCTGTTGTTATTTTGGATTGGAGAGTGCTTTTTGGAAGTCTTAAAGGGGCAGGACAGGACACTTAGACCAGAGGCAGGGAATCTGGGGATCTCTGGGCACTCTAACCCCCTGGGCAACAGGGAGCACAGAGGCCCCTTACGGAGATAAATAGCCTCCCGCCGCTCCCCCTCCAACGGGGCTCCACCATTTTGAAGGAGCAGCCCCAGCCAGGCCACGCCCACAGCAACAGCGGAGATAAACTCCATTAAAAATGGGCAGGTAGCAGAAGCCCTGTCTGCGCACAGCTGACAAGCATAAGCCACTAGAGGTCGCTATTATCCCAGGAGAGGAAGGCCACAAACCAACAAGAAGGGAAGCTCTTCCAGCGGTCACTCGTACCAGCTCTGCAAACTATCTCTATCACCATGAAAAGGCAAAACTACAGGCAGACAAAGATCACAGAGACAACACCTGAGAAGGAGACAGACCTAACCAGTCCTCCTGAAAAAGAATTCAAAATAAAAATCATGAACATGATGACAGAGATGCAGAGAAAAATGCAAGAGCAATGGGATGAAGTCCGTAAGGAGATCACAGATGTCAGGAAGGAGATCACAGAAGTGAAACAATCCCTGGAAGGATTTATAAGCAGAATGGATAAGATGCAAGAGGCCATTGAAGGAATAGAAGCCAGAGAACAGGAACGTATAGAAGCTGACATAGAGAGAGATAAAAGGATCTCCAGGAATGAAACAACACTAAGAGAACTATGGGACCAATCCAAAATGAATAATATTCGTATTATAGGGGTACCAGAAGAAGAAGAAAGAGGAAAAGGGATAGAAAGTTTCTTTGAAGAAATAATTGCTGAAAACTTCCCCAAACTGGGGGAGGAAATAATCGAACAGACCATGGAATTACACAGAACCCCCAACAGAAAGGATCCAAGGAGAACAACACCAAGACACATAGTAATTAAAATGGCAAGGATCAAGGACAAGGAAAGAGTTTTAAAGGCAGCTAGACAGAAAAAGGTCACCTATAAAGGAAAACCCATCAGGCTAACATCAGACTTCTCGACAGAAACCCTACAGGCCAGAAGAGAATGGCATGATATACTTAATGCAATGAAACAGAAGGGCCTTGAACCTGAAAAAGAATTCAAAATAAAAATCATGAACATGCTGACAGAGATGCAGAGAAAAATGCAAGAGCAATGGGATGAGATGCAGAGAAAAATGCAAGAGCAATGGGATGTATCCAGCACGACTATCATTTAAATATGATGGCGGGATTAAACAATTCCCAGACAAGCAAAAGCTGAGGGAATTTGCTTCCCACAAACCACCTCTACAGGGCATCTTACAGGGATTGCTCTAGATGGGAGCACTCCTAAAAAGAGCACAGAACAAAACATACAACATATGAAGAATGGAGGAGGAGGAATAAGAAGGGAGAGAAGAAAAGAATCTCCAGACAGTGTATATAACAGCTGAATAAGCGAGCTAAGTTAGGCAGTAAGATACTAAAGAAGCTAACCTTGAACCTTTGGTAACCACGAATCTAAAGCCTGCAATGGCAATAAGTACATATCTCTCAATAGTCACCCTAAATGTAAATGGACTTAATGCACCAGTCAAAAGACACAGAGTAATAGAATGGATAAAAAAGCAAGACCCATCTATATGCAGCTTACAAGAAACTCACCTCAAGCCCAAAGACAAGCACAGACTAAAAGTCAAGGGATGGAAAAACATATTTCAGGCAAACAACAGTGAGAAGAAAGCAGGGGTTGCAGTACTAATATCAGACAAAATAGACTTCAAAACAAAGAAAGTAACAAGAGATAAAGAAGGATACTACATAATGATAAAGGGCTCAGTCCAACAAGAGGATATAACCATTCTAAATATATATGCACCCAATACAGGAGCACCAGCATATGTGAAGCAAATACTAACAGAACTAAAGAGGGAAATAGACTGCAATGCATTCATTTTAGGAGACTTCAACACACCACTCACCCCAAAGGATAGATCCACTGGGCAGAAAATAAGTAAGGACACACAGGCACTGAACAACACACGAGAACAGATGGACCTAATAGACATCTATAGAACTCTACATCCAAAAACAACAGGATATACATTCTTCTCAAGTGCACATGGAACATTCTCCAGAATACACCACATACTCGCTCACAAAAAGAGCCTCAGTAAATTCCAAAATATTGATATTCTACCAACCAATTTTTCAGACCACAAAGGTATAAAAGTAGAAATAAATTCTACAAAGAAAACAAAAAGGCTCACAAACACATGGAGGCTTAACAACATGCTACTAAATAATCAATGGATCAATGAACAAATCAAAATAGAGATCAAGGAATATATAGAAACAAATGACAACAACAACACAAAGCCCCAACTTCTGTGGGACGCAGCGAAAGCAGTCTTAAGAGGAAAGTATATAGCAATCCAGGCACAGTTGAAGAAGGAAGAACAATCCCAAATGAATAGTCTAACATCACAATTATCGCAACTGGAAAAAGAAGAACAAATGAGGCCTAAAGTCAGCAGAAGGAGGGACATAATAAAGATCAGAGAAGAAATAAACAAAATTGAGAAGAATAAAACAATAGCAAAAATCAACGAAACCAAGAGCTGGTTCTTTGAGAAAATAAACAAAATAGATAAGCCTCTAGCCAAACTTATTAAGAGAAAAAGAGAATCAACACAAATCAACATAATCAGAAATGAGAATGGAAAAATCACGACAGACTCCACAGAAATACAAAGAATTATTAAAAATCTGCATCCAGAACTCCAGCCTGGATTTACCGCAGCACCCAGCACACATCATGCCTAACCTCCCCACGTCCTGTGGGCCTCATATTGTGTCTCTGTAAAAGCAACCAAGAATTTCCTGATTTTTACTGACCCAAAATATTGATGGCTCATGAACTTTAGTGAACTTTCAGTCAACTAAAATTCCTGAGTCTCTTTTTCCTCATGCATAGCTAGGACTTAGCGTCCTCATTCTGTTCTTCTGCATATTTTTAAAATGTTTTAATGTCCTATTATTTGTTACTGCAAAGTGCTAACAACCCAAATGGAAATCAAATGCAACTGGGAAGAGGGAAGTTGCCCACAGGCCTGACATCCCATGAACTGTCAAGCTCCAGGACCCTCCAGTCCCTGACCACATACATATTTAATTTTAATGTACTTGTAATCACCTCACAGATACAATCTTGCTCTTCTTTTTAATATACATACTGATATATCATAAATATTTCCAATAGTCTTTACAATTATCATTTTTATTGGTTATAGAATATGCTATTGTGTGGCAACACCCATAATTTATTTATCTATTCCCTGCATTGAACATTTAAGCAGTTTCCAATTTTTCAGTATAATAAATAGTACTGCAATAAAATCATTACATATTAATTTAGTTCTCATTTAAATTTTACTATTAGGCTAAATATTTAGAAGTGAGATTATTGGGTCAAAATGTATGATTCCAGGTATGTTTTGCAAAAATGGTTTCCTAATTGACATGGCTATTAACAATACATAAAGATATCAGTCTTATCACAACTTTGACAGCTTTATGATTTTTAATCTAAATATTAGATATAAGATTATCTCATGGTTTCAGTTTACTTTGCAATTCTTTGATTATTACAGTAGTCCATTAGCCATGTTTATTTTTGAAATGTTCATATTTAACACAGGGCCAAGCACAGAGAAGGAGTTTGATAAACATCTTTTGAAGTGAACTGAACTGTATTTCTTCTGATGTCAGTTGTGTACCCATGCTTTTTGCCCATTTATAAATCAGAGTTCTAATATTTGCCTCACTAATTTGAGTGAGGCAGGTAAATATATCTATCATGTCATATTTATTAATAACAAACGCTTTTCCCTCCATCATTTTTCTTTCTTTTTTGTCTTTATAATTTATACTCGAGTCTGTGCTGCCTCCAGCATCTTCATTTTGACCACAATAGGCCATAGGATAGAAGAAAAACATTTACTAAGCATTTACTACATGCCAATCACTTTTCCAAGCATATTTACGACTCTAGTCTTCAAACTACATCAACTCTATAATGCAGACATGAATCATGTGGAGGGAGCTGGCCCCCAAATCAAATGTGTAAGTCGAGTGTATGCCAGAGTTTATGCCTCCCTGGCTTCTACACGGGCTTTCCCTCCCCCTGGGAGCTGGGCTCTCTCAGAGAAAAGCCCGGTGTCCATGGGCCAGTGTCCACTGCTTAGAAACAAGTGCCTCTTGTGTGGGGCAGAAGGAGGGTGGCTCCTTGGATGTTTTCAGATCACTTATGATGGTCCCTCAGTTCATAGATCAGTTTCCTTAGTGCTTGTAACAAACCTGTGCCAGTGTGGTATATTTTCCTGAGTCCTCAGCAGCTCTGAATTTCTGTTTTTGCCTGTCATCTGGGACCTTTGACGACTGTCAGAATGAAGGCAGACGTTTGCAGAGAGCAGACACAGACACAAAGAAGTACGGGCTGTAGCTGAGAGAGCGGTGCTGATTCTTCTCAGGCTGCTGTAGGGCCACTGGGGACAGGAGGACTGCCTCCTGGGTATTAGCTCAGAATGAGTCACCTTCCTGTTGGTGCACATACCTGGGAGAGAACAAGTAGCAAGAGGCCAGGGGGGCTAGCTGGGTAGGCCAGGTTTTCTAAGATAGGGAAGCAGTAGCTCGCTCTCTTGGTGAGTTCTGGGAGGAACCAGATTCTGGAACCTTCCTTCAAGGTCAGGGGGAGCTGGGAAGAGGCCATCCTTCTCTGAAGAGAGCCAGCTATGGGCCTGGGGAGCAATAGCTCGGATTGTTTTCACCCACTGTGGAGGCATCCCTACTCCTTGGGGCAGCGATTCAAAATTGTCTGACTGCAGGCTATTGTAGTCATTGTGCTGTATTGTTGGAACACTTCCCAAATCATGATTAACGTGGATTAAAGTGCTCAGCAGAACATGGCCTTACAGATAGATTAATCGCAGCAGGAAATGATCACAGTTTGATCTCTGGTCACTTTGTTTTTACTTGAAAGCAGAACAAGAAACCAATAATCAAATTAGAGAAAATGAATGCCTTTATATTAAAGAGATAAAAGGAAGAGAATAGCATTAACCTGTTCGGATGCTGAGAGGGACAAGACACATAACCGAGGCATTAACCTCTAGCAGACAACATGTGCTATCCCGGCAGTCAGCTGACAATGAACAGGGGCCAACAGGGCTCCTGAGCCCTACGTGAGCTCCTCTGGGCTTCCTGGCAGTCTTAGAAATGGCATACCGTTTTTAAATAATAGATTTGGGGAGAATAATAAAGAAAAGACAGATAAATGTGTTACTAGTTTTCATATAGGTAAAATATGTTTCATAAGAAAAAAGCTATCATTTTTGGGGGGAGCAAAAATTAACCTAGTTTTTGGGAAAGGTGACGTGAGAGAGCTTGGCCTTGAGCACTGATTTTCTTGATCACCTGTTGGGTGGCCTCCTGCCCTGTGGGAGCAGAGTGGAAGCAGGGCTGCGTGGAGATACACTGACCACAGGTCTGGACCAAGAAAAGTCAGTCCCTGCAACTTTGGGTTCTAGCCTAGCCTACTAGAAACTGGCCTAGCTCATTGTCCACAGGGAGGCCAGTTAGCTTCTTCTGTTAGAAAACTGTAGGCTACCCTTTAAGCAGATCCCAGTCACGCACCAGCCATTTGCTAGGTCTCATTGAGTACCTTACAGCTTTTGACTATTTTATTTCCCATGTGGCAGAGGGTCTGATGAAGACAATGGGTACCTAGGCCTTATATGTAGAAGATACGGAGGGATCCTTTGCTAAAGAAGAAGCAAGAGGAGACTTGTGACAGCCTGGCCAGATGACCTTTCAGTGTCTGTGGCCAGCGTTAGTATCACAGGCTCACCCTAGGCTTTGGGAAGGGAGATTTCAAAAGGCCCACAGAAACAGCCCACAGTGTTTTTGTTAAAATAAGGGAAGATGGCTCTTTGGGCTATTGAGACTCTGACCTGAAGACGGGCAAATAATCATGAACATTGGAATAGACCTACAGAGCCATGGGTGGAGATTTTGGACAAATTCATTCTTGGGACATGGATGTACATTGGGAGCGGGGATGCCCAAGGCTGCATATTCAGATGTACATGGGCCCTGGAGAGAGCCCTTGTAGGGAAAACAGAGTATCAGGATTTTAAGCAGGGCAATTAGGTTGGTGTGTAACTTTAAACACATGTATCCACAGGTTCCTGATTCACTGATTGATGTTAATCCAAAGAGGGCTCTGGAGTTGGCCTTGTGCCCTTCAACACATCTACCATCTGTGAAGACTGGTGACATGAAGATTGAACATGCAAATTATACCAAAACAACAGGAATGGCAATTTCATCAAGCCTGCCAGATAATACATGGGAACCTACTTAGTGTACTGCACTCAGAATTTGTTAATTTGCTTGATAGATGATGATCCTAAATATCTTGAAAGACTGGAATGTGTCAGAGATAACAAGATAAAATCTGACATGGAAAAAGCTTTCCACCTGGGTTTTGAAAGGTCAAATACAGCATTTGGTCTGTAATTAAAAACAATAATAATACTTGATATTTATTGAGCTCTTGCTACTCATCAGGCATGATGCCAATCATTTTTCAGGCATTATCCCATGTAGTCCTCATGGCAGCCCTATGAGAGTGATAATTTCTGTTTTACAAAGAAAGGAAACAGACTGGAGCTTCAAGTAAACCTTCATAGGTCATGAGCTGGGGTAGACTAAGTTACTGTAAGCAAATATTCCTTCCCTTCCCTAAATATCCATCAGAGTTTCCGTCCATGAACCACCAGTACCGGATCTGGCCATGAACTTTCTTTGGCTAATGACATGTGGACAAGTTCTGAGCCTAGGCCTTCTGTGCACAGTTTGTTTCCCCTGCCTTTCCGCTTCTAACCATGAAAAGAACATGCCCCAAATTCTCACTGACCTCCTGCCTGGGCCCAAGAATGAGAAATGTGGAGCAGGACCATTCAGCTGTCTCAGAGACTTGCCAGTGGAAGAAATATATCCTCAGTGGTGTGTGCCAGCAAGATTTGTGGTTGTCACCTAGCAACACTGATGCATAGCTCCGGTTTGTAGATGAGTGGGGATTCAAACTCAGATCATCTGACTCCAGACCCCACACTCTGGCACTTCATCACATTTCACTGAAAGGAATAGGTAAGTGTAGCCAAGGAGACTTACTATATAGTCCCAGATGTTGTCTTTTGGCAAAATATATAAAAAGTCTATTCTCAATTTATTATTGTAGGTTCAATCTATCAAAATCCACATCAATTGTTTTTAGTGGACTTTTTCAAAATGGTTGGAAAATTACACTGGAAAGGGAAAACTTATTAATGTAAAAATAGGAACAGGAAATAATGAAAAGGATCAGTATTAACAGATTTTAGAACATGTAAACCAATAATTAAATCAAAAAGATACTAGGATGAAATACTTACCACAACGAAGTCTGAAAGTGATCCTACTATATGAAATAATTGAAAATAAAGGCAGAATCAAACATAGTGGAGAAAGGAAAGATTGTTTAATATGTGATGCTGGCAGAATTTATTAGTTATTTGGAAGAAAAGAGTTACATCCTAATCATGAGCAAAAAATAAGTAATAGTTCTATTAAGGCATTAAATGGGAAAAAAATTTCTGCTTTGCTCACCCCTGGGTCCCTTTATAAAGAAGTTCTAAATTCTCATAAAGTTGTATCTACTTTCCTTGGAAATAGTTGTTATCACTTAAAAATTTAGGACATTATCTGAAAAATCTTGTGATCTTTTTTTCACTAGTTTCCTCCTTTTTTTCACTAAGACCTCTGCCTGACCCGAGGACACACACCCATGTGCATCATAAAAATCACTGGGCCAGATGCACAAACACATCTCTGAGCGGAGCTCAGCTCATGCGCACTGAGTTTTCTACTCCGAAGGAGAGAAGATCCTGGAACACAAGGGAAAAATAGTTGTGGTACAATTTCTAGCAAGATAAAGAGAGCAGACTGGAGCAAGACCCCCACGCAAGCCCGCTGAGCCAGAAGTTCTCAGTCTTGCACACCACACTCAAGGCTGTCCCCACAGGACCCTGTGCTGTCAGGGGGTCTCCTTTACTTCACTGGCTTAGATCACAAGCTCCCAATTTCCCTGAAGAAACACCAGGCCAGGATGCATGTTACTACCCGCTGAGGCCCTCCACTGACAATGGCATCCCAACCACGATTTAAACAGAGTGCCCTCATGGACCACGCCTGGAGCTAGGGCAGACCCCTGACCTCTCCAGTTCACCAGAGGATGGGCATGACATCAGATATAACAGATGGCCGCTCAGGGGCCCACCAGAGAGCGCCCAGGTCAAGGTGGGCCCAAGGGCCGAAAAGGCCAGGGAACCCTTCCAGCGCTCTGAAAGTATTCTGCCTATCTTTTAGGGTTCCCCCACATACCTGGGGTATCCCTGGAGTTCTTGCTCGCTGTACTTAGCTTCCTGAAGCCAGCAACAGGTAGTGCAGAGATGGACATTTTTCAGGGTCATGTAGCCTCTTCACCACTCACCCTGAGCACAGAAATATCCCTGAAGCCACATCCTTGGGTTCAAGCTCAACACCATGCAGCTGCCAGGGCTATTTCACTGGCCTCTGACTGTCTGCCAGGCTGAAGGACCAGAACAAGCCCCAAGATATACTGGCCAAAGTCTAGCATTTTGCATTTACTTCTAAACATGTTCTCCAAAGGAACTGGGGTCACTTACCACAAAGAACATATTTAATCAATTGGTACAACATAAAGCATAATAAATTAGAACAAGGGAAAAGAGGAATACAATTGTGTGAACATGAGAATTAATAGTCTTGACCTTCCTGGCAATGAGAGCAAAAAGAGAAAGACAGTCAGTTATGTGGATCAGGGAAGAGGAAGCCAACATTACTAGATTCTGAAAGATATCCCTCCAAATTGTATGCTGGACAGTTTCTTCAAGGGAAAAAGCAAACACTCACTGAGTATGAACTACATGCTGGGAATGCTCTGAGACTTTTAACATACAGGGCCACTCCAGCTCAGGGAAGCTCAGAACACAACCCAGTGTGGAAGGGGTGATGAGCAGCATGCTGACCAAGTCCTACTCCAACTTATCCCCCAGCCACTCTGTGCAGAACACAACCTGCCCAGCTGTACAAGGCTGCCTTGTTTATGCAATGCTCCCTGCCTCCTTACAGTGACCCTGCAAGGACATGACTCCACCTCACAGATGATGAAACCAGGACTCAAAGTATAAGTTTCTTGGCCAAGCTCAAGTCAGTGAGTGACAGAGCTTCACTCTGACTCCCCTGTCCAATTTCTTTCTACTATACCTATGTGAGGTAAAATGTCGGCACAGAGACCAGCAAATTCCACATGACTTTTCTCCTGCAGGACCCTTGATAAAAGCTGCCACTTTGTGTACAGAACTCTGAAGAGGCCTGGGGGTTTAATGAAAGGCAAGGGCAGAGCGTTCTGGTGGTCTGGCTTCCCCAAGGACAGAGCTGAGGACTAGGGGGTGCAAATGCACAGACAAAAGCCTGCATGAGGCCTGTGCCCTGCAGCCCAGCCTCCCATGGCCCAGGACACTCATCAGCCTCACCTGGAGAGCCCCCACCCAATCCTGCCTCTCCCAGAGTGGCACCAGATGTGCTGATACCATGTACATTCCCAAGTTTTCCGTATAAAGAGAAAGCAGGTATTCACACACTAGGGCTGCTGTAACAAATTGCCACAGACTACCTGTGTGGCTTAGACAACAGAAATCTCTTCTCTCCCAGTTCCAGCCAGAAGCCTGCGATCAGGTGTCAGCTGGGCCGATTTCCTCCAAGAGCTGGGAGGAAGGACCTGTTTCAGGCACCTTTCCCTGGCTTGTACGTGGCCTTTACATCATTTCCCCCTCTGGGTTCAAGTTTCTCCTTTTCATAAGGACACTGGTTACAAAGGTCACCCAAATAACCCATCTTCACTAGATCATCTACAAAGACCCTATAAGGTCACATGTTGAGGTACTGGTATTAAGACTCCAATATATCTCTTTTGAGGGGACACAATTCAACCCAAAGGGCATAGCACAGGTATCATTCATGACAGAGGCTGGGCCACGGGGATGAGGAGGGGCCAGAAGGCCAGGCAGGCAGCAGCCACCAGGCAGCCTCCAGGTCTGCCCAGCATCCTCTGCCAAGCCACCTTCCTCTGCTGCCAAAACAACTTTAGGAACCTCCTGGCTGGTCTTCACTTGTCCACCACTGTCACCCCACCCAGGCTCCATACAGCAGCCAGAATCAATTTTTCAATCAAAGCATAAACCTGAAAGTACCAGTCATTGCTTCAAAGCCTTCACTGGCCACCCCGTAGGCTCAGGAGGGAGACCAAAGCCAGTCCATCCGAATTACATTCCAAACACTGCAGGGTCCTGGAACACCCTCCCCAGCCCACTCCCCCACCCTGTGCCCCTGCACCTACCATCCACCTAGACCAGGTAACACTTCAGTTCCTCACGTGTTAGATTCCAGTTTAGAGGTCTCCAGCCACACCGCAGTCCCCAGCAGGACAGTGTGCCTGCTTTGCTCACCCCCAGGCATCCAGCTCCCAAACAGTGTCCAGCACACCGCAGCACTATTTGCTGAGGTAAAGACAAGGTCTGAAGGTGATGAATGTAAGTGTATTACCCTGGATTAATTTCTCTTTTGGGAAGTGTTTCTTAGAACTAAGTTAGTGTGCATAATGTACCACACTGTAAGTTTTAGATACAAAGACAACTTTTATTCCCATGGAATAGATAAGGAAACAATTTCTGAGACCAGAAATGACTGTCCAAGGTCACACAGCTGGTGCAGTCTGAGTCCTGATCCCGAGTTCTCAACCACAGACTTCTACTGGGGGTTACCTGGCTCTGATTCCCTGTGCTCCTTCTCCATGGGCTACACCCTCATGCTCCTGCCCAAACGTCATGGGAAAAAAGGTGATGAGACTGACAAAGAACACAGCCAACAGTGCTGGCCGCGCCCCAGGCAGGATCTGCCCCCTGAACACGACGAAATGAATTGAGCCCTGGATCTGGAGTCCCCAGATGAGGCTCAGATCCTGCCTCTGCGACTAACGGGGGCAGGAACTTGGGGAAGTCATGTGGCTTCTCCGAACCCCACCGACGTCTTAGGTGAAATGTGAGAGAAGATTGAACCCCCTTCAGTGAGTTCTTGATAATATGGGTGAATGTTCTACCACTCTGTTGTGTATGTGAAACCATCGTAAGATTGTATATCAGTGATACTTTAATGAAAAAAAAACTGAACCCCCTTCAATGAGGACACAGACATCACTGCCTAGCTTGATGCCTTCACAGCCAGCACCCAGGAAATGACAGCTCTCTTCCTTCCTCCAGGGTGAGCTGTAGCTCAGAGAACCCCCTCTGGCTCCCACTAACACTAAGGGACAAGGTGCTGTGTGGCATAAATCTCAGTAACCCACCTTTGTCAGCAGCCCATGAGCATAAGGCATCAAGAATTGGCCAACAGGCTGCAGGTGTGCTCCAATCCCTGGAAGAAATGGCTACCAGTAGCCAACCATGATTAACACAGGTCTCCCCACCTCAACAGGAGTAACCTACACCTCCACGAGCAACACCTTTGGTCAGACACACAGCTACAAGGCAAGACCTGCTTAGTTTTGCCCTGCTTCATGCCCTGAAATAGGCAGACAATGGATATGAGTTGCAGTCACTCCAGGGAGAAGTCTTCATCGATAATCACCCTTTGTAGAAGCAAATCTGGAAGCACCCAGCTGCTATGGCCACTCCCTTTGCAAAGGCCTCATTGCCTGTCCAGCTTTAGATTGGAGCTCAGCAGCCACTAGGAACCGTGGCTTCACTCCGGTCTCCTTCACATCATGCCAAAGCTCCTCCACACTCTGCCTTTTACCCTGAGCTCTGTGACAAGCCGGTGTCCTTAGGCCCACATGTCCACATTTGGAAGCGCTGTCTAAAAGACTCAGCCTTCTCTTTGCTGCACTGTCATCCTCTTCTTCCCCTCTCCCGCCACCTCTTTGATCTCAGCATTCATCCAGTGAGTCTTGCCTTCATCAAATGCTTTGAGTGCTGAATGCATGCCAGGCACCACTGCCAGCACAGAGGGTACACCAGGAGCAAGACAGACACAGCCCCTTTTATTGCAGCCTGGTAGGAGAAAGACAACCAGCGAACCACTAAACTGGCATATGATACAATGTCGGGTCATGACAAATGGAGTAAAGCTGGGTCAGGGGCCAGAAGAGAGCAGGGCAGGTGCTATTTTAGGAAAGGTGCTCAGGCCCAGCCTGTCTAGTGAGGCAGCATTGCACAGAGGTCCCAACAATGTAAGGAAGCAAACCTGAGACTATCTGGGAAAAGAGTGATCCAATCAGAGGGCGAAGACCCTTGGGGGGAGCTGCCTGGCATGTCTGAGGACCAAAAGGGAGGCACCAGCTGAGCATGGGAGATGGAAGACAGAGATGAGGCCAGAGGGAGCAGCAACTACTGGGTAAGAGCCCTGGAGGCAATTAAATGACTTCCAATCTTACTCTGAGTGAAAACAGAAACCATTAGAAGCCTTTTGAGCAAAAATGAATTGAGTTGTATTTAAGAGGGTCAGTCTGGGTGCTCTAGGAGTCAGTGTTGAAGTGCAGTCGCCCCTGAGGACCCCTAATGGCCATGGTCAGTCAGGCAAGCGCTGAGGGTGGCACAGGCGGAGAGGGAGGAGACTCCAGGCGAGCCCAGCCCTGGGCAGCTATGTGACTCCAAACAAGGCCATGGCCCCCCCAGGCCTCAGTGTCTGTCTCTGGACAATCCCAGGACCACAGGGGTTTCAGGTGGGAATGCAGTGACATAACAGAGGTAACCAGCTCTGCACAGCACCTGGTTCATGTTCTTTCCCACTTCACCATCACCTCTACCTTTTGGGGAGAATTTTTCCCAACAGTGGCTAGTACAACTAGAAAAAGGACTCCCTCAGAAGAAGCCAGAGTTCCTCAGCAAGAGCAACCCATGGGCAAATATGGGAAAATGCAAGACTCTCTTAAATTAGGACCTTAAAAACCATCAGGAAAAAGACAACCTGGCCCTTTTATGACTCCCTAAAAACACTGTATAACCACACATGGTGTTTTCTCCCCAAACCCTTTCTTACTGATCCCATTATCCAATGTGAGGCCCAGTGATAACAGATTTCCAGAGGCTGGCAGCCCCCAGAGAAGGGGAGCTGCCAGAGCAGGAGCAGATGCTGGCCGTGACCTGGATGCAGGCCTCGTCCTCCGAGGTGACAGGTTGTGGCCCCTCTCCTGTGCCCACCACCTTTTGCCTGAAGTAAGTGTGACTGGACACCCTCTGCTGAGTTGGTAAGTGAGGAAATGGAGTCTCCCCCACATGGAGTCTGGGCCTAGGGTAGGATGGGTTCACCCAGGGAGGCTGAAGGGCCACATGCAGAAAGAAGGGAGGGGAAGATGGGTCAGGGCATGTGTGCAAACTCACAGGGTGAGGTGGAGCTGTGTGCCCTGCCATGCTGGGCCCCTGCTCCCAGCCAGCCTAACTCTAAGGGCCCCTCAGCTCTGTGGTAGGAACTGAGTTCACGGTGGGGCACCACCTCAGAAATGAGCCTGGTTAGCTTTCACTGCTGTCCTGTGGGATGAACAAGGCAGAAATGATTATCCTACTTATAAGAGAGAGAATTGAGGCTCAGAGAGGGCATGTGACCACTTAAACAGAATGGACCTCTTCCGAGACCACCCAGGAGTCCAAGCTGCCCAGTGCCCCCGGGCCAGAGTGTTGCATCCAGAGTGGTCAGACCAGGATGAGCCTTGGACCCTGTGGAGGACCAGGAGCGCATGGCCAGCCAAGGCAGTTCCCATGCAGTCCCCCCAAAAATGCCCTGCTGCTCAAGCCCACCCTGCATTGCTCAAGGACCTTCCCTCACCACGTCCCACCAAGGGAAGGAGAACCAAGCTTTGTCACTAGAGCCACAGGCACAGGGACAGCTGAGAGAAGCGGGCTCCTTCTTTTCATCCTCTGTGGCACAGTGTTGTTCTCACCTGTGCCTCCTGGACTCCTCACCCTCATCATATCCAATGGTGCTCCTCCCGACACTGTCCCTTCCCGTCTCCCCCTGCACACCTGGGTGTCAGCCCCTCTCCTCCATACCCTGCTAACCCCCATACCCACTGGATTTCAAGAAGGTGCCCAACCCCAGCCCTGCTCCCCACCCACCTGCACAACCTTTGAGTGGCCTGGTCATATCTCCCTGACCACAGTGGGAGGCCCTAGCATGCCCCTCTGGCTTCCTCCATGCCCTGCTCATCTCCCTTTGTGTCTGTTGCTGGCAACTCTCTCATGAGACTCCAAAGAGATGCCCTCTGTTCCTGGCTTCCCAGCCTGGTGGGACCAGTCGATGTGAAACATGGAAGAGTCCTTCCAATGGACTCCTCACAACCAGCCTAAGCCCAAGGGTCTCCTTCAAGCCCAAACCTGCTGGAGTCCCATATCCATCTACCACTTGGCCACGCGGAGCCAAAGCATGAGCTGCTTATGCCAAGAAGGAAGCTCAGAGGCTGAGGGGTCCTGGGGAGGAGAACCTGCCCCCCAAGTGCCACACCTTCTCTCCAGCAGCACAGGCCGGTGGGATGAGCCCAGTTCAGGACCTGGAGCTGAAAGGGGGTGGGCAGGACTCCTGTGAAGAGCCCTCAGGAGCCCTGGTTCTTCTGGCCAGACCCAGCATGTGCCAGCACCTGGGAAAAAGCATCAGAGCCAGATGACCCCTAGACGCTGGCAGACATGGCTGTTACACACAGAGAGAGCGAGGCTAGCAAAGGGGAAGTGAAGTGCCCTCAGTCAGCAACAGACTCAAGACCCTGTATGCTCCCCGACCAAGAAGGCCTGCCACTCACAGCTCGGCTGCCCTGGGTCCCAGGGGCCAGCCATGGGGCACCATAGTGTCTGACAGGTGTCCCACCAAGGAGGCGCCCACTTTTAACACTGAATCTAACTCAATGCACCTTGATTAACACCCTCTTGGGTGCTAAGCCATAGGTGGAGCTTAATCATTTACACCAGGGTTTGTCAATTTCAGCACTACTGACATTTGCACCCAGGTAATTCTTTGTGTTGGAGAGCTGGCTTCCACCTTTGAGAACATGGAGCAGTACCTGTGGGCTCTACCCACTAGATGCTACAGCACTCTGTCCCCCAGTTATGACACCCAAAAATGTCTCCATTGTCACATGTCCTCTGGAGGACAAAATCATCTCAAGTTGGGAACCACTGGTGTCCACCACTTAGTGCTCACAATAGCAACAGATACTCCCTCCCAAACCACAAGTAAGAAAGCAGACTTAAAGGGGTTTCGTT
The DNA here is from genome assembly GCF_040802235.1 of Manis javanica. Lineage (NCBI taxonomy): Eukaryota > Metazoa > Chordata > Mammalia > Pholidota > Manidae > Manis > Manis javanica. The sequence goes on from NC_133162.1 coordinate 71,541,027, forward strand.
GCCTTGCTCAAGGTCCCTGAACAAGTAGGAGGGCACATGTTTCAGATTCAAAGTGCAGGGCATGTTCTTCTACAAAACTGCATTTCCTGGTGCCAAAAGCAACACTGAGTTGCTGCTCACCACAGACTCCTGCAGCTGTAACCAAGAGGAAGCTGTCTGAATTTGATGGATGAAATAGACATAGCCTGTGTGTATCTAACTAGACTACAGCCCGCAGAAGCCAGAGGGTAGGGCTCATTGCATGCTGTGTCACACTCATGGGGTGGACTCTCCTTGTAGGAGCCAATCTCTGCATAAAACCAACATTCCCAGGGTCCCAGGATGGCTGCTCAGTGCCTGCTGAGCCCCTGGAGTGCCATCCCCATGGTCACCGCCTGGTTGAGCAGGTGCTTGTGTCCCCCACTGCCAGCTCCTCTGTTCTGTCCCCCTTTCCATCTGCAGGATCCAACCCAGTGCCTGGTGGAGGTGCCATCTCCAAACAGCCCCGCCCACCTGACCTCTCAGGTCTGGCTGTCCAACCCACAGAAGAGGCAAAAGTAGAACGAGTCAAGTCAGTGGGCGTCCGTCTACCTGTCTCCCCCATCACCAGGCTCACAAGAGGAGCAGAGCGAGGCTTGGTCTCTTGGTACAAACCTCACAAATTCTCAGCAAGTGGTTTTATCTCTCAAAACATCAATTTACTTCCCAACGGAATAAAATAATAATGCCCATCTCACTGAGACATGGTGGAAATTAAAGGAGATGGTAGGGACTAAATGCCTGTTAGAGTGTCTGTTGCATTCAAGGCATTCAATAAATCATTCATTTAATAAAATTATGAAACACTACACATGAGCAGCAGAAAAGCCTTGCATGCTTATCAGGTGATTTCAAACTTATAGACAGATTGGGTGGATACCTAAATGTATGCTAAGAAGTCCATGAGAAGTCACATTCCCATATTTGTGGCAGCCCCATTTAATGCCAGAAAGGCTGAAAGGTAATGAAGTTGTCTCAGACTGCCTCTGTGTTAAAGGCAATGGCCTGCAGAGAGCAGGCCCAGAATACTTCCAAGTGAGGTGCACTGGGAGAGCCCTTGGCGGGCCATGGAAGCAGTCGGCTCAAGAGAAAGGAAATAATAATACAACTGTGTTGTCTGAGGCATTTTGTGTGTTCTGTTCAGAAGACAGCATTAGCGGCAGGGACAGGCCTAATGGGGGCCAGCTGAGGAGAGCATGGGGGACACAGAGCAGCACAAAGAAGCTCAGCATCACCACCAAACCTTGCCGGCAACCCAACCACCAGCCACTGGGAAAGTGGAACGGTCTGAGCAGGCGAGGGCGTGTCAGCACCCGGCCACCTGAGTGAGGAAGTGAGCAGGGATACCTGGACCTCCTGAAACTTGCCCCAGACACTTGGTCAGCTCAGCCCGCATCTGCACCTACATCTAATCTGGGGGAATATTCACTAATAAGTCCAAAGAATTGCTTTAGGTACTGAAGATAGAGCACAGGACAATAGAGGAAGATTCCTTTTCTCCCCAGGCTTCCATAGGAGTGGCGGATAGAACAACAGCACCCATTTGCTCCATTCAGTCCATGGAGCCAGGATTCTGTCCACCTCCCATTCAGGACCCTGGCACAAAACAGAGCAGCCCATCCCAGCATGGCTGCACCTCCCAACCATGTGTGCTGATTCCCAGGCAAGGACACCAGTCTGAGCTGCAGGATAGGTCAGAACTTCTCTCCCTGCCCACCCTCACCACTCCTTCATCTCTGGGAATGGGGGGCTTACAGCCCAGTGGACTACTGGACAGCCACCCTATGCCCAGGCCTCAGAGTTGCTCCCACCTTGCCAGCTCCCCAGCCCAGAAGCCATAGTGCTGTCTCTAAAACATAGCCTGGATGGGGTCCCTGTCCCCACCTTCTAAAGGCTCATCTGAGATGATCAGGCCCCATCCCCAGCCTCACCTCACTCACAGAAGGCCTCACATACCCCCTTCCCTACCTCCCCTCCCTTCTGCACCCTCCCCTCCCTTCTCCCAACCTCCTCTCCCTCCTCCTAGCCTCACCTCACCCAGCTCTTTCTCACCCCAGGCCTCCACTCCATCTGCTGGAATCCAGGATGCGCTTCCTCATCACTGCCTGTTTTAAGCAGTCTCACCCTTCAGATCCAAGTGTGAGCGACACTTACTCAGAGGCCTTCCCAGCCCCCACAGCTGGATCAGACCCCTAATAATACCATAATACTATTTCATAGCCTAACATCCTCAACTTCTCCTCCACAGACATCTTATTTCGTACAGTTGTATGTTACTGAACTATTATTTGCCAGGTGCCTACCTTCCTACCAACCAGAAACTCCATGAAGGAAGTAAAGGGCCAAGTTTGTGTACCACTGGATCCCTGTCCCTAACACACCCTGCCCAGAGGCCCTGTGAGGAGTTCGGGATTTAAGTTTAATGGAAACCTTTGAAAAGTCTTAAAACAAGAGGTGATGTGGTCACATTTATTGTCATTGCCTTTACTGAACAATCAGAACCCAGTTGAATAAAAACATAAAGTTTCTTTTCCTTCAGTCCTCTGCTTGGTTCTACAATGATGCCCAGAACTTTAAGTCACTTTACTTATTAAAAAATCCAAGTTCATTTTACCCCCACTTAGTGCTTCTGCCACTGTCCCTAAGACGTGGCTACCCTTTGTCCTGGGAGGAAGCACGGCATCCTATGAGATTCGTTTCTTACCCCCCATCCCCACCACTCTTCAGCTGAGAGGACATGGTGGACATCGTCTAAGTGTCTAATCACCTGTCCATGAGGTGAGGGGCACCTGGTCTCCCTCTGGCCGATGTAGCTCCTTATGATGGTAGGTCCATTGAATGGAATGTTCAGAGGGAGGGAAAGGGGGGTCAGGGATGATTTGTATTGGGGCTCAAGTGTCTCGATGGCTGTCATTTTGTGAGCTGGAAAACTGAGGAAGAAATTGAAGCATTCTTTTGGGGTCTATTAAGGCCAAGGTGCCTGGAAAGCATTCAGGCAAGTGTTTGGCTCATTTGGAGTAGGAGCCACTGGCACAGATGAGATCCCCAGGGGAGAGGAGCACAGAGTGAAGGGTAGTGACACAGTGCTGCCCTCAGGGACTGCCCACAGTTAGGGTCTGGGCAGCAGGGGCTCCTGTGCACAGCTGAGATGGGCCTGCAGAGTCGGAGGGGCACTGGCTAAGGACGCCATGGAAGACCAGAGCAAAGACTGCACCAAGGAGATGGCGCTCAACCTCATCCAGTGCTGCAGCAAGGGCAGCAAAGAGGGGAACGAGCACTGGGCTGGAAGCACAAAACTGGTTGGCCTTGACAAGGTAGTTTCAATAGGAGAGTGACACCAGCAGCCACACTTGGTGGGATGAAAAGTCAACAAAAGGAGAGGAAATGGAGACAAGAGACGCAGGGCAGCACCTGGAAGGGAGTGTGGAAGAATTGTCATTTTCTTTTTTTGGATAGAAGATTCTAAAACAAGTTTCTAGGCAGAGCAGCAACCAAAGGAGTGGAGCAAGGGGAGATGATGATGCAGAAGAGAGATGCAGAAAGGGAAAGGCAAAACGCTAGAGCGGGGCGGCGATGGACCCAGAGCCCAGGGCTTTTGCGGTGTGGAGAGCCCCTTACTTCCTCTGGAGAAGTAGGATGGGGCCTTGAGGCACAGATACAAATGCAGGTAGGGTTCTAACTTTAGACATGGGAGATGGGGGGGCTCCCATCTGATGGCTGAGAAGTGGGAAGGGAGGGAGATGGGCATGTGAAAACAGACAACAAAGTATGAAACAGGTTTTTTAGGAAGGACAAAGTGAAACCCAGAGATTTGTGCTGAACAAGGTAAGTAAACCAGCCACATAGCTCTGTGTCTCAGTATGGCCACACTCATGCTCTGGGGCAGGATGCAAAGGTGGGGGACGGGTTCAGCTTCTGGTGGAGTTAGTTTTACAGGATGACTATCACAAAGAAAAGGGATTGACGAAATTGGGCAGGCAAGGGAGGGATTATAGAAGAACAGAATTATGAAGATTAATTCAGAAGACATAAAGCCAGGGTTTTAAGGAAAAATGGAGCTGGAAGTCTCACTAAACTTGAAGAATATTCCAGTGGAAAAACCGGCAGTGGTTGGAGAATGGTACATTGTTTGTGATTGGTACAGTTATCACTGGTGGGCTTCTCTAGAGCATGAGATCCAGGAGAGTGGGAAACTCCATTAAGTGGGGAAGTATTGCTGGAGATGAAGATGTTAAGGAATAAAAAGGCAAGATGTGAAAATCATTAGGAATGAGCCAGATTTGGGATGGGGAGAGAGTGAGCCCAAGTGCTCAATGAACAGGAGAGAGAGTGAAGGCAAATGGGAGCGGGTGGTGGAGGCAAATGGCATGAGGAGAGTTGTGGGAAGAAGAGAAATGGTTTGCAGATGGTGATCTGGAGCAAGGAAGACACCTCCTGGGAAACCTGGAATGTGAGGGGAGAAGACCTTTAACTTGACAGGCTGTCCCCTGATGACAAGCAGGTGTGAGTTACAGTAAATAAGGGAAGAGAAGAGAAGGAGGTCAGGGTTTGCTGACCCCAGGCAGCAGTTGCAGAGAAAGAGAAAACAGGTATGGGAGGGGACAGCAGGTAGAGGTTGTGCAGGTTCAGAGACACCTACTGTAGCAGGAACAGTAGGATGGCAATTGGCAGACGCATAGAGGGAACTCAGTTCTGGTGTCAAGATCTCTAGCCCTCTGATTGATGATGTGGTTAATCCCAGGACACGACCTCACTTGGGTTACTCTCTGCACAAAGGTCACCTTTCTATATATATTAGCCAACATTTTCAAAGGATAGGCATGTATGTTAGTGAAGGAGGGTTAGGGAGACAATTAATATTGGAAATGTATATTTCTGTCCCAGTTAATTCCCCAACAAGTCTCCACAAGCAGAGAAAATATTATTGTTCACTTCACACATGCAGAAGTTCAGAGAAATTAGGTACCTCACCCAGGGTCCCCAACTAGTAAATAACAGAAGAAGGGAAGGAGAAAGAAATGTTGAGATTAACTTAGCACTTACTCATGGCAGATCTGTGGCTAAATGCTTTTATATGCATTGTATTATTTAATCCTCATTATAAAACTATAAAGTAAGTTGTATTGTGTACCCATTTTACAGATGATGGAATTGTGACTTAGAGAGTAATAAGACTTGCCTAAAATCAGGGCAGGCCCCCTTTCCATTGTTGAACATGGTGTCTGTTTACACAGCTTCCCACCCACAGACGTCTTGCTCTAAGCTTTGCCAGGCAGTTGTCCCATCAAGAGACCAGTTTAATTACAGAGCAAGTGCCCTTGCCATGGAGATGGATGCCTCATCTTTTAACCTCACTAGACTCTGGCCCTGCTGAGTCATCCTCCATGATGAATCAGCTAATCAGACAAGTCCTGTGTCAGGGGCAGCAAGCTCTTTCAATTCTTCAAAAACAAAAAATAACAGAAAAGAAAAATGATCAAACCAGACCAAGAAAGAGGCTACCCAATGCCCCAAGTAGCTCTTACAGCCAAGAAACAGACCATCCAACTGGGCTTACAGATGCTGTGCAGTGACCCACAGCTGGGCAGCCTGGCCGGTGGGGGCAGCCATGAGGACTGCACAATGCCGGCATCTGTGAGTAGGCAGAGGTAAGGCAGGGAAGTTCCCAGGAGAGAAAGTTGTTGCAGGACTGAAGTTGCCTGGAGTCCAGACAATAACTGGCAATAACTGCAATCTCTGCACCCAACATCGCTGCCCTCAAATTGTACACCTGCAGTCAGAGCTTAGGTCCACACAGAGCCCCAGCTGCCACTTCTGTGTAACTATAAAACCAACTGAACTCAAGAGATACAAAGAAGCCCTGGGACGGAGAAATAGAGTTCTGTCTTGACCTAAGCACAGTGTATGCACTTCACATTTTGGTGAGCTTTTGGATGCTCAGCACAAGTGTGCATTTGTAGCAGTGGACTAAATGCTGCAGTCACCCCAATGGTTACCCGATGGTCAGGGAACCACAACAGGAACCTTATCTCTGGGTGCCCAGGCAGGATTAGGAGAGGTGGCCTGTGATATTAAAGAGAGATCCTTGTACAGACAAGAATTCTCTACTTTTGAAAGCAGTTTAAAGGTTCTTAGAGCAATGAAAAGCATCTAATCTGAGATTTATTAAGAAGAGAAGACAGTATCTTCAGTCCAAATGCCACTGGGCTTATATTTTTAAACATTACTGCCAGCCTAGACTTGGCTGAAACACATGCAAATGTAAAATTAACCTTTATAGACCCTGTTTGGTTTCACAAACTTACTATAAATGGTTTCAAAGGTGCACACTTGTGTTTCATATTCTTTCTTGGCTTATTTTCATGGTAGGCTTGGGGTTTTTATGTTATAAGGCAATATTTCAGAAGTGGAATCCTGTACCATAGAAAATAACGTTGCATCCATAGGATGTTTAAGCTTCAGATATAAAAACTCAATACAGAGGCATCATCCAAAATCAAAGTAGTTCTATGGCATCACAAGCCAATTCGTTGATTTGCCATCTATTGACTATGCTGCATTTTCTTTCTGGGTATACCGTGCCCTAAGAGCAGCCAGCTAGTGGAACAGTCCCCAACTAGTAAGCAACTGGACCCTCTGCACCATATCTGTTCGCTCTTAATTTCCAGGGACTACCATGTCTACACTCTTTAAAGGTCTCTACCCTTAAGGGGAAAAGAAATGTTATGAACCCCACTATTTTTTAAATATTCAACAAGTAATCGTGAATATTCCTTTAAAAATGAGAAAACAAAAAGTTTCAGCAAAGAAATAAAAGAGATAAAGAGAAATACAAATGTTCAGCTGGAACATACAATAACTTTAAATAACTCCTTGGATATACTCAATAGCAAAAATGAATATTTTAGAGGAACGAGCCAATGAACTTGAAGACACATCAACAGAAATTATCCAATAGGAACAAGAGAAAGAAATAAGATTTTTAAAAATGAACACAGCCACAGAATTTGTAGAACAAAAGCAAAAGGTCTAACATTTATGTTATCAGAGTCCCAGAATGACAGGAAAAAGCAAAAAAATTTTGAAGAAATAAAGGTTGAATTGAATTGGTAATCAAAAAACTACCCAAGAACAAAAACTCCAGGCCAGATGGCTTCACTGCTGAATTTTACTGCTGAATTTTATCATACATTTAGAGAAGACATAATACCCATTCTCTTTAAAGTTTTCCAAAAAAAGAGGAGGGAAAACTTCCAAATTCATTCTATGAAGCCAGCATCACTCTAATACCAAAACCAGGCAAAGATACCACAAAAAAAGAAAACTAAAGACCAATATCCCTGATGAACACAGATGCAAAAATACTCAACAGAATATTAGCAACCGAATTCAAAAATACATCAAGAGGATCATACACCATGATCAAGTGGGATTCACTGCAGGGATGAAAGGATGGTACAACATTCGAAAATCCATCAACATCATCCACTATATCAAAAAAAGAAAGACAAAAATCACATGATCATCTCCATAGATGCTGAAAAACCATTTAACAAAATTCAACATCCATTCATGATAAAAACTCTCAACAAAATGGGTATACAGGCCAAGTACCTCAACATAATAAAGGTTATATATGACAAACCCACAGTCAACACCATACTTAACAGTGAAGAGCTCAAAGCTTTTTCTCTAAGATCGAGAAAAAGACAAGGATGCCCACTCACCCCACTGTTATTTAACATAGCACTGGAGGTCCTAGCCATGGCAATCAGACAACATGAAGAAATAAAAGGCATCCAGATTGGTAAGGAAGAAGTTAAAATGTCACTGTTTGAAGATGACATGATATTGTACATAAAAAAAACTAAAGAATGCACTCCAAAACTACTAGAACTAATATCTGTATTTAGCAAAGTTCCAGGATACAAAATCAATACATAGAAATCTGTTGCATTCCTATACACTAACAATGAACTAACAGAAAGAGAAATCAGGAAAAAAAATTCCATTCACAATTGCATCAAAAAGAATAAAATACCTAGGAATAAACCTAACCAAGGAAGTGAAAGACCTATACCCTGAAAACTACAAGACACTATTGAGAGAAATTAAAGAGGACACTAATAAATGGAAATTCATCCCAGGCTCTTGGGTAGAATGAATTAATATTGTCAAAATGGCCATCCAACCTAAAGCAATCTACAGATTCAATGCCCTATGAAAATACAGCATTCTTCAATGAACTGTAACAAATACTTCTAAAATTCATATGGAACAGCAAAAGACCCCAAATAGCCAAAGCAATCCTGAGAAAGAAGAATAAAGCATGGGGGATTACACTCCTGAACTGCAAGCTCTAATACAAAGCCACAGTAATCAAACAATTTGGTACTAGCACAAGAACAGACCCATAGATCAATGGAACAGAATAGAGAGCCCAGATACAAACCCACACATATATGGCCAATTAATATATAATAAAGGAGCCATAGACGTACAATGGGGAAATGGCAGCCTCTTCAAAAGCTGATGTTGGCAAAACTGGAGAGCTACATGCAAGAGAATGAAACTGGATTACTGTCTAACTCTATAAACAAAAGTAAACTCGAAATGGATCAAAGACCTGAATGTAAGTTATGAAACCATAAAACTCTTAGAAGAAAATATAGACAAAATGCTTGAATATAAACATGAGCAACTTTCTTATGAACATATCTCCCTGGTAAAGGAACAAAAGCAAAAATGAACAAATGGAACTATATCAAACTAAAAAGCTTCTGTACAGAAAGGACAACATCAGTAGAACAAAAAGGCGTCCTACAGTATGGGAGAATATATTCATAAACTACATATCGGTTAAGGGGTTTACATCCAAAATATATAAAGAGCTCGTGCACCTCAACAACCAAAAAGCAAATAACCCAATTAAAAAATGGATGGAGTATATGGACAGACACTTCTCCAAAGAAGAAATTCAGATGGCCAACAGGCACATGAAAAGATGCTCCACATCACTAATCATCAGAGAAATGCAAATTAACGCCACAATGAGATATCACCTCACACCAGTAAGGCTCGCTACCATCCAAAAGACAAACAACAAATGCTAGCGAGGTTGTGGAGAAAGGGGAACCCTCCTACACTGCTGGTGGGAATATAAATTAGTTCAACCATTGTGGAAAGAAGTACGGAGGTTCCTCAAAAAACTCAAAATAGAAATACAATTTGACCCAGAAATTCCACTCCTAGGAATTTACCCTAAGAATGCAGGAGCCAGTTTGAAAACGACATATGCACCCCTACGTTTATAGCAGCACTATTCACAATAGCGAAGAAATGGAAGCAACCTAAGTGTCCATCAGTAGATGAATGGATAAAGAAGATATGGTACATATACACAATGGAATATTATTCAGCCATAAGAAGAAAACAAATCCTGCCATTTGCAACAACATGGATGGAGGTAGAGTCTATTATGCTCAGTGAAATAAGCCAGATGGAGGATGACAAGTACCAAATGATTTCACTCATCTATGGAGTATAAGAACAAAGCAAAAACTGAAGGAACAAAACAGCAGCAGACTCACAGAACACAAGAATGGACTAACAGTTACCAAAAGGAAAGGGACTATTAAGGGTACGTGGAAGGGATGGATAAGGGGAATAAGGGGCGTTACGATTAGCACACATATCGTGGTGGTGGGGCCACAGGGAAGGCAGTATAGCACAGAGAAAACAAGTAATGACTCAATAGCATCTTATAATGCAGATGGACAGTGACTGTAATGGGATATGTGGTGGGGACTTGATAATAGGGGGAATGTAGAAACCACAATGTTGCTTATGTGAAACCTGAGCATAAGATTGTATATCGATGCCTTTTTTAAAAAAAAAAAGAATGTTTAAAAATTTCTTAAACTCAGGGAAAGACAAAAACCTATAAATCCAAGAAGTTCAGCAAACCCCAAACAGGATAAATCTAAAAGAATTCCATGTTCAGACACATCACAAACTGCTAAAAACTAGGAACAAGGAAAAAAATCATGAAAGCAATCAAATTTACAGATAATAAAATGATACTCCTCTGGAGTTCTCTAAAATATGTTTGATGGCTGGAAAAAAAGGAAAACATAACACAGTCTGGTGGGGTTTTTGAGCTATTAAGTAGAACATATAAGACAAGTATAACATAAATTGGGAGACAAGAAAGGGAACTAAATGGTGATAAGATTTATACATTCACTTTAAGTAGAAAAATATCAATTCTCAGTGCAGTGAAAAAGTAAGTATGCATGTTGTTATCTCCAAGGTAAACATTACAAAAATAATCAAAGAAACATAATAAAAATCACAATACATAAATCCAAAATGAATACTAAAAATGTTTAAGTAACACAAAAGAAGGCAGGAAAGAGAAAACAGAGAAACAAAAGAACAGAGGAAAGAAACAGAAAACAAATAGGAAAATGGAAGATTTAAATCTCAACATATCAACAAATGCATTGAATGTAAATGCTGTAAACATACCAATCAAAGACAGTCAGAATGAATATTTTTGAAAACACACAATCCAACAATATGCTGTCTACCAAAAAAAAACTCCCTTCAAATATAATAAGTAGAATAAAGATAAAAGGATAGAAAAACATATCATATAAACATATAACTGAATGAAAGTTGGAGGAACTATATTAATACCAGACAAAGAAAACATCAAAGCAAAGAAAATTAGTGTGGACAAAGAGGGATATTACATAATAATAACAGGCTGAATTTCCCAAGAAAATATGACATCCTTAAATGTGTATGCATCTAAAAACAGCAGTTCAAATATGCAAAACAAAATATGTAGGAACTGAAATGAGACATGAACAAATTCATAATTATAGAGACTCCAAAACAAATTTCTCAGTAATAGAATTAGTAGATGAAAAATCAGCAAGGATATAGAACTAGATAGCCTCATTAACCTACTGGACTGTATTGACATTTATAGAATGTTTCACACAAAAATAACAGAATACACTTTATTATCAAGTGCAATAGAAAGTTCCCCAAGAAAGACTATATCATGTATTATAAAAGAAATCTTCAAAATTTTTTAAATAATTGAATCATAAAATGTAGATTTTTCTGACCTTAATCGAATTAAACCAGAATTCAGTAACAGAAAAAATCATAAAACCTCCAAAAACTTGAAGACACACTTATAAATAATCCATAGGTCAAAGAAAAAGTCCAAAGGAAAATTTTAAAATATTTTTAATGAACAAAAATGAAAGTACATTTTAAAATTTGTAAGATGCAACTAAAGCAGTGTTGATATATAAATTTACAGCACTGAAATACTTACATTAAAAAGAAGAAAATGCAAAGCAACAATCTAAATTTCCATCTTATGACACTAGGAAAAGAAGAACATTAAATCCAAAGCAGGAAGAAGGTAGGAAATAATAAGATCAGAAATCAAAGAAATTAAAAACATAAAAACAATAGACAAAATAAGTAGAACAAAACTGGTTCTTTGATAAGATCAAGAAAATTGATAAACCTCTTGAAACACTAATAAAGAAAAAAGATAGAGGTGGCACAAATTACTAATGTCAATAATTTAAGAGGAGACATCACTACAGACTCCACAGACATTCAAAGAAAAATAAGGGAATACAATGAACAACTCCACACATATAAATTCAGCAGCTTGGATGACACAGCATCTAAGGAAAGATAACAGTGTTTTCCAGACAAGCAAAATCTAAAGTTTATCACCACTAAACCAACCTTACAAGAAATATTTTTAAAAAAGGACTTCTTTAAGCAGAAAAGAAAACAAGAAACTAGTAACCAGAAAAATCTTCCTGGTTAAGAGAAAGGTATAGTAAAGGTAGTGGATCAACCACTTATAAACGTAGTATGAAGCCTAACAGACAAAATTGGTAAAATTAACTATAACTACTATAATTAGTTAAGGGATACATAAAATAAACAAATATAAACTATGACACAAAAAACATAAAATGTGGGTTTGGGGGTAGTTAAAAGTGCAGAGGTTTTAGAATGCTAAGTTTTTAAAGTTGCTATCAATTTAAATAGACTGTTTACTTATGGGCTATTATATGTGAACCCCATGGTAACCAGACAACAAAAACCTATAGTAAATACACAAAGGATAATGAGAAAGAAATCTAAGACTAACACTAAAGAAAGTCATCAAAGCACAAGAGAAAACAGTAAGAGAAAAAGAAAGGAACACAAAGGGGAAATTCAAAATCAGCCAGAAAATAATTAACAGGGCAATATGTACATACCTATCAATAATTACTTGTAAAAGAACTAAATTGTCCAGTCAAAAGACATACAGTGGCTTAACTGATAAGAAAACAAGATTCACACACAGACTGAAAGCAGAGATATTCTGTACAAACAGAAACAGAAAGAAAGCTATGCAGCTATACTTTTATCAGATAATATAGGCTTTAAAACAAAGATTAATAAAAGACAAAGGGCAGTACATAATAATAAAGGAGTCAATCCAACAAGCAGATAAACATTCATAAATATCTGTGCACCAACATAACAGCACCAAAATGTATAAAATACATACTAATAGACCTAAAGGGAAAAATTGACAGCAAGACAATAATACTAGGAAGCTTTAATACTCCACTTACATCAATGGATGAATCATCCAGACAGAAAATCAATAAGGAAACATTGGCTTTAAATGACACATTAGAACAGAAGAATTTAGTGGATATATACAGAGCATTTTATCCAAAAGCAACAAAATATACATTCTCCTTAAGTGCACATGGAACATCCTCCAGGATATATACATGTTAGACAACAAAACAAATCTCAATAAATTTAAGAAGACTAAAATCATATCAAGTATGTTTTCTGACTACAACAGTATGAAATTAGAAATCAATTACAAGAAAAGAACTGGAAAAAACATAAATATATGTGATTAAAATACATGCTACTGAATAACCAATGGATCAGTGAAGAAATCAAAAGGGAAATCAAAAAATACCTTGACACAAATTTAAATGGAAATACAATAATCAAAAATCTGAGATACAGCAAAAGTGGTTCTAAGACGGAAATCCATAGTGATACAGGCCTACCTCTAAAAAAAAAATCTCAAATAAACAATATAACTTAACATCTAAAAGAACTAGAAAAAGAAGAACAAATGAAACCCAAAGCTGGTTGAAGGAAGGAAATAATAAAGATCGAGTTGAAATAAATGAAAGACAGACTACAAAGACAAGAGAAAGATCAATGAAACTAACAGCTGGTTCTCTGAGAGGATAAACAGAATTGACAAACCTAGACCCCCCCAAGAAAAAAAGAATAAATTCAGAAATGAAGGAGTAGAAGTTACAACTGGTACCACAAAAATGCAAAAGATCGTAAGAGACTACAATGAACAGTTTTACGCCAACAAACTGGTGGTAGAAGAAATAGATAAACTCCAGGAAACATTTCCAAGACTGAATCATGAAAAATTAGAAAAGCTGAATAAGCAGATAACTAGTAAAGAGATTAAATCAGTAATCAATAGCCTTCCAGCAAACAAAAGTTCAGGACCAGACAGCTTAACTGATGAATTCTACCAATCACTCAAAGAAAATTTAATACCTATCTTTCTCAAACTCCTCCAAGAAATTGATGATAATGAAACACTTCCAAACTCATTCTATGAGGCCAGCATTACCCTGATACCAAAACCAAAGATACCACAAAAAAAGAAAATTACAAACCAATATCCCTGATGAACATAGATGTAAAAATTCTGAAAAAAATATTAGCAAACTGAATTCATCAATACATTAAAAGATTGTAGACCATAATCAAGTGGGATTTATTCCAGTGATGCAAAAAATGGTTCAACATCTACAAATCAATCAATATGATATGCTGTATTACCAAAACAAAGGGTAATAATCATACAATCATCTCAATGGATGCACAAAAAGCATTCAACAAAATTCAATCTCCATTTGTGATAGAACTCTCAACAAAGTGCATATAGAGGGAACATACCTCAACATAATAAAGGCAATATATAACAAACACAGTTACCATCATACACAATGGTGAAAAACTGAAAACTTTACTTTAGACTAGGAACAAAACAAAGATACCCAAGGATCACCACTTTAATTCAGTAGTATTGGGAGTCCTAGCCATGACAACTAGACAAGAAAAAGAAGAAAAATGCATCAAAATTAGAAAGGAAGAAGTAAAGCTGTTACTATTTGCAGAAGGCATGAAACTACATACAGGAAACCCTAAAGAATCCACCAAAAAGCTGTTAGAGCTAATAAATGAATTCAATGAAAGTTGCAGGATACAAAATCAATATACAGAAATCTGTTGCATTTCCATATACTAATAATGAACTATAAGAAAGAGAAATTAAGGATTGTATCAAAAGGAATAAAATATCTAGGAATAAATTTAACCAGGAAGGTAAAAGTTTTGTGCACTGAAAACTCTAAGACATTGATGGAACAAACATAAAGAAGCATAAATAATAAATGGAAAGCTGTTCCATGCTTACAGATTGCAAGAATTAGTATGATTAAAAATTAGGTCCATACTACCCAAAACAATGACAAATTTATTACAATTCTTATCAAAATTCCAATGATACTATTCAGAGACCTAGAACCACAAAGACCCTGAATTGTCAAAGCAATCTTGAGAAAGAAGAATAAAGATGAAGGTATCCCCTCCCTGATTTCAAACTGTACTACAAAGCTATGGTAATAAAGCAGTATGGTATTGGCATCAAAACAGACATATAGATCAATGGAACAAAATAGAGAGCCCAGAAATAAAACCACACATATACAGTCAATTTATTTACAATAAAGGAGTCGAGAACATACAGTGGAGAAAGATAAGTCTCTTTAATAAAGCATATTGGGAAACTGGACAGCCACATACAAAAGAATAAATCTTGACCACCATCTTATACCACACACAAAAAATTAATTCAAAAAGGACTGAAGACTTAAATGTAAGATCTGAAACCAACCATAAAACTCCTAGAAGAAAACAAAGGTGGTAAACTCCTTGACATTGGTGTTGATGTTAAATTTTTGGATCTGACTCTAAAAGTAAAGGCAACAAAAATAAAAATAAACAAGTGGGACTCACCAAACTAAAAAGCTTCTGAACAGCCAAGGAAACCATCAACAAAATGAAAATGCAACCTACTAAATTGGAGAAAATAGCACAAATCATGTATCTGATAAGGGATTAATAATCAAAATATATCAAGAACTCAACTCAATTGCAAAAGAAAAAAATACAATTTGATTAAAAAATAGGCAGAGGATCTAGATTTTTCAAGGAAGACATATAAAATGGCCAAAAATCACATGAAAAGATGTTCATCACTAATCATCAAGGAAGTGCAAATCAAAACCACAGTGAGATACCACCTCACACTTGTTAGAATGACTATTATCAAAAAGACAAGAAAAACAAGTGTTGGAGGGAATGTGGAGAAAAGGGAACCTTCATACACTAATGGTGGGAATTTAAATTGGTGCAGCCACTATAGAAAACAGTATGGAGATTTCACAAAAAATTAGAAATACAAGTACTGTATGATCCAGCTATGTCACTTCTGGGTATGTGTCAGAAAAAAAAGAAGCACTAATTCAAAAAGATTTATTCATCTTTATGTTCATTGAAGCATTACTTAAAGTAGTCAAGATATGGAAACAACCTAAGTGTTCATCAATGGATGCATGAATAAAGATAGTGTGGTATACAGTACAATGGAATATTACTTAGCCATAACAAAGAACATCTTACCATTTGTTACAACATGGATGGGCCTTGAGGTTATTATGCTATGCAAAATAAGTCAGACATAGACAAGCATCATATGATTTGACTTGTATGTGGAATCTAAAAATCAAAGTAAAACTTACAGAGAACAGATTGTTGTTTGGCGGTATGTAAAGGAGGTCAATTGTATGATGACAGATGGTAACTAGATTTATTGTGGTGATCACTTTGCAGTGTACATAAATATTGATTAACATGTCATACACCTAAAACTAATATAAGGTTGTATACCAATTTTACCTCAATTTTTAAAAAGGAAATTAAGGCCACATGGATTAGAAAGGAAGAAATAAAATTGACCTATTCACAATCAACAAGACTGTCCATGTAGAAAATCCCAATGAATCTACAAAACAGTTCCTAGAATCAAAAATAAAGTTAATCAAAGTTGTGGAATGAAAGGCCAATGTATAGACTGTACATTGTATAGAATTACAATGTACAATGCATAGAAATACACCAGCAATGTAGAGTTGCAAAAAAAATTTAAGAATAGTGCTATTCACTAGAGTCTCAAATAAAGAAATAAGTTATAAAGCTAATATAACAGGAAATAGAAGACCTAAACAATGAAAGGACAAACTGTTCACAAATGGGAAACTCAACATAGCAATGGTATCGTTTCTCCCCAGGTTGGTCTATAGATGTAAGGCAGTTCTGATCAAAATTCCAGGAGGATTTTTTAAGCATAGATAAGTTGTTTCTAAAATATCCATGGAAAGGCAAAGAAATTAAAATATCTAAAACAACTTTGAAAAAGAAGCTGAGAAAATCACTTCATCCAATCTTAAGACTCACTACAGAGCTATAGTATCAAGACAACATATTGATGAAGAGACAGACAAATAAACAGAGTAAAAAGCCCAAAAATAGACCCACACAAATACGGTCAATTGATTTTCATCACTGCAAAAGCAATTCAACAGAGAAAAGATAGTCTTTTCAATAAACTGCATGAACCACTAGATATCCACATTAAAAAAAAAACAACTTTTGCACTAAACCTTACAATTCATACAAAACTTAACTCAGAATGGGTCAACCACTCTGGAAAAGTCTGACAATTGGAATAAAGTTAAATATGCACTTATCTTATGACCCAGGAAACCCACTCCTGAGGGCTTATTCAAGAGGAATGAGATCTTCACTCAAAAATGTGTACAGAAGTGTTTTTGGCAGCACTATTCATAATCACCAAAAACTGGAAACAATCTAAACATCCTTCAGCAGGTGAATGGGTAAACACACTGTGGTATACCCAATAAAATACTACTCAGCACTAAAATGGGTGAACTATTGCCACACACATGGATTAATCCTAAAGGCATTATTCTGAGTGTAAGAAGCCAGTTTCAAAAGGCCACACACTGTCTAATTCCATGTATATAACAGTCCTAAAATTATGAAACTATCATGACAGAGAACAGGTAAGGCTAGGGGTGGGGAAATGGTGGGACTATGAAGGAATGGCAAGAGGGAGTTCTTGGGCAGACATGTTGTTTATTCTAATTGGAGTGGTGACTCTATGAATTTCTGTATGTGTTAAGATTCAGATAACTGTAAACAAAAACAAGCAATATCAACAAAAGACATGACACAAATCAGATGGGACAACATGGCAGCCCTCTGTCTCCAAGGCTTTGCAGGAGAGCTTCTCAGGTTAAAAAGGTACAAATGAAACAAAGAACACTTTGGAAACCAGAAGACACAAGAGGAGAATAAAGCATTGAAGTGGCAGATATGGGCTGCTGAGGAGCTCCCCCGACTCTACACCCAAGCTCCCTCCAACTGAGCCTGGAACACCATTCAGCCACCCTTCCCTGAACTCAGTGAGTCCTTAGATGGCTGGTCCTCAAACTTGCTTACATAGAGTCTGAAACAGTTCCCCAAAGGAATTTGTGTTGCAGTTACAAATGCAGAGATTCAGCTTCAGTAGTGTCTGACACTGCCACACAACCTAGCTTGCGATGATCCAGAAAATTCCCTTACCAGCTGTGGGATAGATGTCTGACAATTAGCTTGAGTGGGGAAGCCTCAGATACATCAAATGTCTGAGTTTGCTAGGGCTGCTGTAGCAATGCACCACAACCTGGGTGGTTTGCAAGAAAGAAATGTATTCTGTCATGTTCTGGAAGCTAGAAGTCCAAAGTCAAGGTGTCGGCAGGGCCTTGCTCTCTCCAAAGTCTCTAGGGGAGAATCCTGCCTGGCCTGGTGTAGTCTGTGGCAGCCTCAGGCATTCCTTGGCTTGCAACCACGTCACTCCACTCTCTGCCTCCATCTTCATGAGCCTGTCTCCCCTCTGTGTCTGTGCCATCACATGACATCCTCCTCTGTGTGTGTGTCTGTGTCTGAATTTTCCTCCTCAGATAAGAACACCAGTCATAGTGGATTAAGGTCCACCCTAATTAGACCACATTTTAATTTGATCACGTCTGCAAAGACTACTTCCAAATAAGGTCACATTGACAGGTATGGGAAACTAGGGCTTCCACATACCTTTGGGGAAGATACAATTCAACCTGTAACATCAAGATTTCATAGAAAATAGGAAATGAAAGATAAAACAGGTAATAGCCCTGGCATTAATTTGTTTAACGTCCTAATAGCAATTGATTCTAAGGAGGTTCACTAGCATTGAGTCTCTTCCCTCCTTATCCTGAATTGCATATTTGAATTGCTCAAAAAAACAAAGCCTTCCCTAAGTTGCATGGTTTTATATAATGTGGGCTCTACCTCTTTTTAAAGTTTTCAAACCAGCCCTCACAGATGTAAAATTTAATGATTTTTTTTTTGTACTTGCATTCTCCTGTGTTTCAATTTCCCAAGTCTCAGCAAAATCCTTATTTAACCACCTGGCCTTTTCATAAAATTATCATGGTAGTTACAGGCCTGGGAAGAGTATAGACAAATCTCTCTCCCCTTACAACCCCCCAGACTCGGGATGTGCTGTAGGAGGAAGAAGCCATATTTATTGCTGTGTTCTTTTATTTAAAGGGACTATGTTGAGCTATACATACATTAAAAGATGATGGAATTTGAATTTTTTACTATAGAGAAACAAAGGTGGTATTCCAAAACCATGGTTGGCAAGCACCATTGTACCTTTCTCCATTCATTTATTTATGTACCTGATAAATATCTTCTGAAAACATAGTATGTTCCATACCTTACATACCATCCTAGGAACACAAAGACAAATAGGACAAAGGCACAGAACTGAAGAAAACTGTTAACTATTTTAATTGTTCTTGTGGGGTTAACACAAGGTACCCCAGGATCTTGGGGCTGTTCCTAACTTTTCCTGGAGAATGAAGGGTGACTGCCCTCCAACTAGTCTGATTCATTTCACCAAGTCAATGGCAAACCCAGAAGGACAAAGACATCTTCCCCTCCTTCTGTCTCCCCTACCCAGTGCAGCCCAGAACATCCAGGCAACTGGAGACGCTGGACACATTCACTTAACAAGTCAAAGTGCACATGTACAGCACGCCAAGTGCTGTCAGCCTGCGGAGCTACAGTGATGGTGGAGAACCCCGGGGCAGCTGGCCTCCCCAAGCCTTTGTCTATGGCGGACTTGCTCCTAGGAAGCCAGGGCTCTGGGAGAACGGGGAGCCCTTGACACGTCAGCTGGCTGGGAGAGCCCACGAGGCAGCTGACAGCTGCTCATCCAGATATAGCCCTGCTGTCCTGAAAACATGTCAGCTTCTTATTCAAAAACAAGAAGTATTTTTAATTCTCTAGCACTTGTGCCCCACTTAGAATATCACTTCAGTCACTAATCAGGGAAGCCCAACTGCGCCAGACTTCTGAGAGCTCAGACAGTCTCTCCCAGACACAAAGGCCACCAGCGGCTAGCTGGTCATGGGGCAGCTGGTTCTTGGAGCCCCCAGTGGGCCTGATCCTTCCCAATCTTCACCAGGCCCAAGTACATGGAGAGGGATGCTGTCAGCAGACACCAAATATCATGGTGGCTCTCTTTCTATAAGCTTTTGGAACCCCATGGCCAATGAGTATCTGAAAAGATGGACAAACATCTGCAAACAGGGAAATGTACATTATAACAAGATACCACTTATACTCATCTGACAGGCAAAGATTTTAAACTCTAAGAATATCAACCAAATGTTTGCCAGGATGTGAAAGAGTACAACTAACTTAGCTCTTTGGCAATACCCAAGGAACCTGCCAACATACCTGCCCTACACTGCAGCCCATCACACAGGGACACGGAGAGCCCCAGGACATGTGCACCACATCACTGCTTGTTACAACGGAACTTGAAACTCCCTAACACCTCACAGCACAGCAATAGGAAGGTAAACTATTCAGACAGAGGAATCCAATCAGCAGTTAAAATGAGACAAATATCTATATACTCAAAACTTTCAGATCCCCAAAACATCGCTGAGTGAAAAGCGAAACAAGTTACAGCATATGATGTACAATATGACATCACATTCCATCGTTTGAGACACAGAAAACACCGTTATGTCTTATTAGTGGATATGTAGTTAAAACATAGAAAATAGAAGTGCTGTATCGGATGTTAAGTTTAGGACAACACTGCCTTTGAAGAAGAAAGGGAAACAAGTTGGAGGAGAGAAACAAAGGTGGTTTTAACTATACATTATTTTTCATTAAAAAAATTTGAAGCAGATATATCATAATGTTAAAATGTATTAATCATAGAAGATGAGTGACAGAAATAGCCACGTGTTAGACATTGACCTATCCTTTACATCCATCACATCATTTAAACCTCACTACAACTCTGTGAGGGAACTGTACTATTTACCCCATTTCCCAATTGGGAAACTGAGGCACTGAGAGGCTGAGTAACTTGCCCAAGGTTACATAACCAGGATTCAAACCCAGGCCATCTGGCCCAAAATCTGTGCTCTTAACTACTCTGGAATCCTGTCTCTGTGGAATGGATATGGAGATAAACTGCAATCCTCTCTGATGTTTACATGATTGAAAAATGTCCTACTTATCAAAGACGAAAGAGCTTCCCAAAGCCGCTCTATTAGGATGATTTTTATACGTCAGCTTGGTTAGATCACAGTGGCCAGATATTTGGTCAAACATTATTCTGGATATTTTCATGAAGATGTTTTTGGACAAGATATGCATTTATATCAGTGGACTTTGAATAAAGCATAATGTGCTTTACCATAATGTGGGTGGGCTTCACCCAGTCAGTCGAAGGACTGAACAGAACACAAGGCTGACTTCCCCTGAACTGCCTTCCCAGCAGACGGCCTTCAGATTTTATCCGCAACATTGGCTCTTCCTGTGTGTCCAACCTGTCGGTTCACCTGCAGATTTTGGACTTGCCATCCTCCATGACTGTGTGAGCAGTTCCTTTAATAAATCTCTCTCACTCTCTCTCCACACTCACCCAAACATATCCTACTGTTGCTGTTTCTCTGGAGAACCCTGATTAATGCACACCTCCCTCCAGCACCCAGCAGAGATGGCCCTAGTATAGAACAACTGTCAACAGACAGACAGAAAGAGAGAGTCCCTCTTGCTCCTACTTCCTCTTGTCTGAAGTCTTGAGAGAAAGAATCACAAAGAAGTAATTAACTATCAGAACATCATGCTCAGGTCTGGGTTGGAGTGGGTGGGTAAAAAAGGTGAGAGGTTATAAAGAGGCACAAAATCTCAATCATAATAGAAATTAGTCTAGGGATGAAAGTATAGCATAGAAATCATATAGTCAGTAGTTTCACCATCCTTCTGTGTTAACAGATAGTAACTGCACTAGTTGAGGTGAGCATTTAATCATGTAGATAATTGTCGAATTACTATGTTGTATACTTGAAGCCAATGTAATTAGTATATCAACCTATATAAAAATAAAAGAACATCACACTCTGAGGTAGCTAGTTTTAATCCTATCCTATAAAGAGGAAAACTGAGGCTCAGAAAAGCTAAATAACTTGCCACGGTTTCCCATCAGGCAAAGGGACACAGCATTTCCAGGCTCAGACCCCATGCCTTTCCCTACAGCATATGGCAAGGGCTAGGATAGGGAGTGCACCTTGGCTCTTTTAACTATCAAACACAAATGGGGCAAATGCAAGGAGTTCTAAAAGCTGGTCAGTTTTGGGTACTAGGGCCACTGATTTGAATATGCTTCTCTCTGCAAAAGAGCCTACACTTGGCCCATAGCTTCAGCCAGCTAACCACAGTGGCTCTGCCCTGTGCTCTCTGGACACCTTCCCCCCACCAGGACATACAACTCTGTATCCTTCTGAGGGGTCAGCTCCATTTAATAAGTACTTGTTAAATGAATGGGGACCAATGTTCAAGACTAAACCCCCCAACTGCCACCCAGAAGGGGATTCCCTTAAGACAGCAAGGAGAGAAATAAAGGACAAACCAAAGAAAAGTTAAGGAGTGTCGTGACTAAACATGTAAATTAGGTAGCAGGTGAAAGAAGGTGCAGTGTGATTGAAATATCTAGTAACAAAGCACACGATATCTGGACTACCAAGAAAACAGCACAAAGAGAAGCGAAAGCAAACACCTATAGAAATCACTGGAAAATTAACTGCCAGGCTCAGATAAGGGACCTCACAGTGTAGCCAAAATCCTGAGGAGAGACATGGTCAAGGTTCTAGTGCACACACCCAGACACCTCAATGTCACACCACCATTACCACCTAGCAATCTTGAATAACTGAGCAGACACAGAATTAATACAATATACAGGAATGTCTAATTAGGGGGCATAGCTCCTGTTAACACTCTGAAGGAGTAATGAGAGCTTCACACAGCCACAGGCAAGAGAAATATTGGAATACACGGTCCTGTCTGAACTATGAAAAACCTTAAACAAATGAAGATACATACCATAGTCATGGATAGGAATATAAAATATTATGAAGATTTAAATTCTTCCCAAATTCACCTGTATACTTAGGGCAATTCTACTTGATTCCAATAGGATTTTCATAGACGCTAATAAGTTAAAATTCACATGGAAGAATAAAGAACAAAAGGAGCCAACACACTTCTAAGAAGGAAGACTGATAAGGAGAGGCTTGTTTTAGCAGATACCAAGAATTATTATGAAGCTGTAACAATTCAGACACTGTAGTACTAGTGCAGTAACAGATAAATTAACCAACAGAATAAAATACAAAGCCCTAAAATATCTATTGTAGGTATATAGAAATCTTCCAGATGACAGAAGTGGCATGTCAGTAATGGGACACATGAGAGACCAGTCAATAAATGGAGCCAGAAAACATGGTGAGAAGATGTGAAATTCAAACCCTAACTCACTCTAAACATAAAAATTAACTGGATTTTAACAAAAGCCAACATTAACATTTTTATATAGGTAAGTATCTTTCTGATCTAGGGATGGAAAATAATTTCTTAAAATAAAAATATGGTTGATAAATTTTGACTATATCCAAATTAAGAACTCCTGTTTATCACTGGAAACTTTCAAGAAAACAGATAAAGGTGATAGGATTATTTATCAACTATAACTGATATTAACACAGTTATAGCTGACACTGGATTAATATCAAAAGTATATAAAGAACTGCAAATCAATAAGAAAAGGATCCTCAAACTGGTTGAAAAATGAGCAAAAGATACAAATAGGTAGTTCACAGAGAAGGCAGTGAACAATAAAGTTCTAAGATCTTTACTCTCCTAGGTGAGCAGAGAATTGCAAATGAAAACATAATAAAGTACCATTTTTAAAGAAATTCAGATGGCCAACAGACACATGAAAAGATGTTCCACATCACTTGTCATCAGAGAAATGCAAATTAAAACCACAATGAGATATCACCTCACACCAGTAAGGATGGCTACCATCCAAAAGACAAACAACAACAAATGTTGGTGAGGTTGTGGAGAAAGGGGAACCCTCCTCCTACACTGCTGGTGGGAATGTAAATTAGTTCAACCATTGTGGAAAGCAGTATGAAGGTTCCTCAAAATGCTCAAAATAGAAATACCACTTGACCCAGGAATTCCACTTATAGGAATTTACCCTAAGAATGCAGCACTCCAGTTTGAAAAAGACAGATGCAACTCTATGTTTATCACTGCACTATTTACAATAGCCAAGATATGGAAGCAACCTAAATGTCCATCAGTAGAAGAATGGATAAAGAAGATGTGGTACATATACACAATGGAATATTACTCAGCCATAAGAAAAAAACAGATCCTACCACTTGTAACAACATGGATGGAGCTAGAGGGTGTTATGCTCAGTGAAATGAGCGAGGCAGAGAAAGACAAGTACCAAATGATTTCACTCATATGTGGAGTATAAGAAAAAAGGAAAACTGAAGGAACAAAACAGCAGCAGAATCACAGAACCCAAGAATGGACTAACAGTTACCAAAGGGAGAGGGACTGGGGAGGTGGGTGGGAAGGGAGGGATAAGGGCAGGGAAAAAGAAAGGGGGAATTATGATTAGCATGTATAGTGTGGGTGGGCACGGGGAGGGCTGTGCAACACAGGGAAGACAAGTAGTGATTTTACAGCATCTTGCTATGCTGATGGACAGTAGCAGAATCACAGAACCCAAGAATGGACTAACAGTTACCAAAGGGAAAGGGATTGCGGAGGATGGGTGGGAACGGAGGGATAAGGGGGAAAGGGGGCCATTATGATTAGCACTTACAATGTTGGCGGGGACATGGGGAAGGCAGTATAACACAGAGAAGACGAGCAGTGATTCTACAGCATCTTACTACCCTGATGAACAGTGACTGTAATGGGGTATGTGGGGGGACTTGATAATAGGGAGAGTCTAGTAACCATAATGTTGTTCATGTAATTGTACGTTAATGATAAGAAAATAAAAGATTTTTAAGAACCATAAAATAAAGAAATAAAGTACCATTTTACATGCATTCGGTTGACACAGAATAAGAAGCCTCCATGTAGTGGCAGAATAGGTGGATTAACAGCATCTCCTATGCATTGCTGGTAGGAGGACAAATTGATACAGTCAATTTAGGAAATAATTTGTAGTTTTCTTGTAAAATTGAACATTCAGTTCCAGACAATCAGACAATGCCACCCCAAGAGAAATTTACACATGTAGAGCAGGAAACATGCACAAGAATGTTCAAAGCAGCACAGTTCACAGTAGCAAAGTTTTGGCATCATGCCTAACACCCATCAACAGGAGAATGGATTAAAAAGGAGACATCATTCACAATAGCATCCCACTGTAACAACATATAGTACTTATATAGCTCCTACACACCAATGGGAGTGTGTCATAAACCAGGGATTATGATCAACCCAATTCTGAAGTCCAAAATTTAAATGAAAAAAAAAATTGGAAAGTTTTGAAAGGACACCTATCTTCCCCTGGTCAGAATAATGCTATAATCTCATTCTTGTAAGGGGCTTAGATGTTTATTGCAGCAGAATTTTTTAACAGCAAGTCCCTCCTGACATTCCTCAAACCAGTATTAGAAATTAAATTCTGATGCCAAAATCCCAGAGTGAGATAAATTGGGTTTTAAATGGCAGAGTAAGGTGCTTATAGCTGCAGCCATTTTTATTTATGCATGCATTCAGGTAGAGCAGAGAGAGAATTCTACAGCCCTGATGATAAAAGTTAACAGGAACATCAAGCTACAGAATTTGAGAAGGAAATGGCTTCTAATCAGCCTGTCTGCTGGAACTGATTGCCCGAGATAAAGCCAGGCCACGCTGTTGAAGACGAATGATAGGGTGTTTATTGGACAAATGAAAGAGCAGCGATAAAAAAGGTAACCTCATCCAGTTTTAAATATCAGGCAAAGAATAGGATCTAGAACAGAACCTGGGCTACTGTCAAATACCCATTTAGAGACAAATTCCGTTCACTTTTTGGCTCAAACTCTTTCTCTTCCAAGAAGCCATCCCTGATTGCCCCTGGAACCCTTGAATGGCCTCTTATCCAAATGACAAAAGTATAAGTACCATGTCTACTACAGTACTTAGAGACTGAGAAATCATTAGAATGAGTATCATGTTATTAATTCATTAGACAAATATTGAACACTACTATCTACTGGATAGTGTGTGATGAATAAAGAAACACACGGCACATGCTCTCTGGAGGCCCCTTGTTTTCAAGGGAGAAACCCTTCATCACGGTCATAGTACCATATGCTTGACTATAAACTGAACTAAGGGCTACAAGAGGCAGGCAGGGTGCTGAGGGACCAGGTCATGTTGTCAGGGATGGGAGTGGGGTCAGGAAGTGGAGTTTAAATTGATTTATGAAACATAAAAAAGAAGTAACCTGTTGAAGATCTGTGTGTGTGTGTGTGTGTGTACATGCACATGTGTGTGTGTTTAGGTTGGAAAAATAAATAAGGTGGAGGAAATATGTGGAAAGTTAGGTGGTAGATGGACCATAAAGGCCACATCCAAGACTCTGGTCTTCACCCAAGTTCAGTGGAGATCCAAAAAGGGATCTGGGGTAGAAGAGAGTAGGTGCAGGAGACTATTTTTGCATTTTGCCTTTTGAAAAGAATCACTCTGAATGAATATTAGAGACAATCATAGTAAATGTGTGAAGATGGTCAGTAGTCTCTTCCAAAAAGAATAGATGAGAGATATCTGGGGCTGATACTCTGGCCCCATTGAGGGCTAAAGCAATGAAAATCTTATGGAGATTCAGGAATGAGAACCTGAATGCCAATACTTTGCAGTAATGAAATAACTCATTAAAGTATCACCTGTGCTTATCTGAAATAAAATGGCCCCAGATTAGGGACTCCATGAGGTCAGGGATTTTTCATTTTTTTGTTTTCCTCCGCTATATTCTAACACTTAGAATGATACCTAATGATAGATGCTAACATCTGTTGGATGGATGGATGGGTGTATGGAATAATAAATAAATTTATGAACTAAATGCAAGGTTTTGTGGGACTAAGACCACTCCCAAAGAGGAATACAAACAGCATGAGAAGATTCATGACCACGGGGTATGTTACGGAGGTAGTGTCTAACCATACTGTGTAAATGTGTAACTGAAAGAATGAGAATTCACTCAGATCTCTGAATTTAGGGCCTTGCATTCACAACCTCACCAAGTCTCTTACAGTGGAGTTGGAGCATTGGCTAGGAACAAGTAGGGAGCTGAGAATTTAATGGGCATTATTAGGAGAATTTAATTCAATTCAGAGTGGCCTTACTGCTCCCAACCCTGCTCATCCTCCCATTTTGGCTGAAACAGCCTCTCCTCTGTCCCCATTGGTACATCCTCTAGTGTTTGAAGACCAAAACTCCCTTGATCATGGATTCTACTTTGAAACAAATTCATTTTCATCATGCCTTAAAGCCAGCCCAAACTACAACTATACACACACACACACACACACACTTTTCACTGTCTCTATATCTGTAACTAGAGTATTATCCCAGCATCTCTTAGAGGAACAATTACACATTAAGCCTGATAGGAGAAGGCTTACTCACACAAAAATACAGCAGGACTCAGCTAATTCATACCAAGAATATCTGTACAGGAATGGACCCCAAGAGGAATATAATCTCAGATCAGACTGAAATCATTGATATGGAGGCTTGCCAGACTTCTAAATTCAATGTCCTAGCTCAAGCAGCTGGGAATGGTTCTGTTTGCTCAGCTATTTAACAGAAATATAAGCTCAATAGTGGTCTGCTCTAAATGAAGTTGAGATACCAGAACTACTTTGACATAATGTAGATGAAGTACTCCACAGATACTGAAGACCACAGATACTGAAACCAACTGATCATATGCTACCTCCCCATATTCATACTTAACCACACTCCCAAAAGCCCTCCCTTCACCAAGTGTTGATGAACACTATGGTTAGGGGAACACCAGCCTTTTGGGAAAGCATTTCCATTCTTGGTCTCTATTGGCTATTAAGCCCTGGTTCGAATGCAGTTGACACTAGACCCCCGACGTCAATAGAGACGGGCAGAGGCCAGTTGGCAGTACCCTAATGCCACAGGTAAGGCGAGTCTGGTACTGGGAGAAGCAGCAGGCCCAGAGGTGACATCAGACTGTTCTCACCCACTGGGACAGCTGACAGTGATTGACTCTGAGGTCTCTTAAGCAAAAGTAGAAAGTGACCCAGCAAGACCTTACTTCATTTGTATAACTGGGGGAAAAGAGGCCTTAAGCCATAAAAATGGAAACACAGACTATTTTCATCCAAGGTCCAAATCCTGAGCATCTTGAATGACCCTGAACTCTTTCAATGAAAGGAAGACCTGAACTCTCCCTAGAGCATCACAATTAAATATCATGAATATTCTTCTTAACCTTTCTCAAAGGGACCTGAAATTATTTATCAGGATAACTTTGCACTGGAGAACAGGAAATACCATGACCTTGGGTATTATTGAATTTGGAATAATTGTAATTCCTAGACACCCAGAACATCACTGGAGCCCATCAGTCACAGTGTAGCTAATGGAGGTCAAGTGAAAAATTGCATTTTGACCCAAATCAGCCTCATAGAAAGTCCAAGAGACCCCAGACCTATGTAATGGTTGCCTCTCCATTTCCTGAGTGAGTGTTTGGAAAAGATATCTTCAACAATACGATGAACTTCCTAATGGACTCCCTGAAAATCGACTAAGGGCAAACAAGGCAGAAAGGGAAAAATGGAAGACATTTCCCTCTCCCTGCCAAAAGAAGAAAACAAAAGCATTAGGACAACCCTAGGAAATCAGAGAAATTAGCATCATCATTAAATACTTAAAAAGGTGTGAAGCAGAGGATCCTCATCACATCCCCATATAACTCTCTAGGCTGGCAGATGCAAAAGATAAATGAGTTATGGGGTAACAGTAGACTATCATCAACTTAATTAAGTGGTGACTCCAGTTCTATCTGCTATTGCTGATATGGTCTCTTTAGTGGATCAATCAATACCAACCCTAACAACTGGTACACAGTTAGCAATTTGTCAGTCTATTTTCCCTCTATCCCCACAAACAAAAACACTCGAAGCAGTTAGCTTTCTCCAGGTAGGTAAGCAATAAGCCTTCACTGTCTGACCTAAGGGCATATCAACTTTCTGGCTCTGGTGGAAAATAACCTTTATAAAAACAAAGGAACCTGCCAAATGTGGTCAAGGTTTTTGGATTCAGAGGGCTCTGTGGTCTTTCAGAATGTGCTCTGTAAAACAAAGGACATGATGTTGCTCCTCATATCCCATGTCATTAATGAAGAGACACAACCCTAGGGAGGCCTCCTTAGATTCTGGAGGTAACAGACACCATATTCATGTGTGCCACTCCCACCTACTCACAGAATGAGTCAAAATTCTGACAATTTTAAGGGAGGCCCCCCCAAAAAAGAGTGGGAGCTACGCCTTATCTAAGCTGCAACACAAATGGCTCTGACACTCAGTTACTCAGGATTCAAAATAGCTACACTAAGTCAGGATACTGTGTGGAGGCCACTCAAGTAAGCATGCTGGAAATTCCTAGGGCTCTTGGCAAGTAACCATTCTCATTTTGCAACACAACTCCTGACTTGTCAACAGGCTTAAGGGAGAACGAATGATGCCTAATAAAGGAAACCATATCCCCATGTAGGCTGAGGTGCTTGATGCAGGCTGCACATTTCCAGATTCCCTGAGTCCCAACATTGGGTATGTGCATCAGCATTCTCATCAAGCAGAAGAGGCATATGCATGGCCATGCATGGTCAGGTCCTGTAGCCACAAGAACGCCACTGAAAGGTTTCTTGCCACCTGTGCCCTCTGGCCATTCAGAAGCCCCTCTCTCAACCCACAGCAACTCAAATAGGACCACCTGAGATTAAGAAGGGAAGAACAAATTCAGATGTCCTGTAAAGATCACTTGGCAAAAGACAGACATAAATGCCATCCAGAAGTAGACTGCTATAGCACTACAGTTACACTCAGTCACTGAGCAGCTAACTTTCTAATCACACTCTCATAGTCTGAAAAGGAGCAAGTTTTCAGACTTATCATGTTACCTCCCTGTCACCATATCCTATTACCGCCTGCCTGACTCATGTGACTCCAGCCATGCTGGCCTCCCACCCCGATTGGACAGTACTCCATTTGAGCCCGCACATCCATTCCAGCCCTTACACTAAGGTTGTTGGGAGCCGGGGCTATGTCCCTTCCCCCACATCTGAACGCAGCATGGGAAAGCACAAGTTTGAGAGCAACCGGTGCAGTCCTTGGAAGTTATCTGCTCACAAAAACATATCTTGTCCTTGAAGATGGGCCAAGACTCCTCACTCTGAAAATAGGGAGACCTTGAGGATGTGTGAAAACACCTCCCCACCAGCGCCACCTAAGGTCCAATTATCTCCTGACCCACCCCTTACTTGCTACTTGTATAAATTGAGCCTGTAAACAATAAACTTCGCCAGCTTGATCAGACATCCTGTCTTGCTGGTCATTCTTTGTGTCTCTTGCTTATCTCATTTCTGCAGGCGTCTCCGGCACACTCCACGTTCGTCCCACGGGCCGGGACAACAGGTTTTCTCATCTGTGTCCTCTCTGTTCACTGTAGCCTTTCCCCAGTTATTCAGATAGTTCATCTTTACCTTTTAGGGCCGTGGTCACATATTAACTTCCTAGTAATTCCTTCCCTTGCCACCATATTTTAAGTTGCATCTCCCCACACACTTCATATCTCTCTTCCCTGTATTTTTTCCATAAAATTTATCACTACATAATATACTATATCCTTACGTACTGTGTTTATTGTCTATCTCACCAAAGTTCCATCTGGGCAAGAATTCTTGTATGTAGTAGGTCACTGCCCTAGCCTACAGAACTGAACCAAGTCATAGAGTAGGTATACAAAAATATTTACTAAATAAATGTAGGGTGTTGGCCAGCCAACAGAGTACAACACTGTGACTATCTGGCCTTCTTTTGACTTCTCAGCATCTAAACTCCCCTCTAGTTGGGGGGGAAATTCAACCATGGCTTTGTCATTGTAGAGGAAAAGGTTGTTTCCCCCACTAAGGATATTTTCTCTCCCAACACCCTGGAAACTATGGTAGAAGTAGAAACTGGATATTCTTAGCTAACTCTCTAACTCTGCATACACTCCACAGAGAAATCTAAGAACATGGGTACCGTGATAGTGCAATCAAGAGTCCAGCCCTGGTGGCAGTGGTGGGGCAGAGTGGAAGTGGTCGCCAGAGTCCAGCAATGGCCCTGGTGCCAAGCAAACCGTGAGTGAGAGACTTAACTGTGTTCTCTGAGGTCGTCATTCCTTTGGCCGATGTCCATTTCCTTATGAGTCTCCGGATTTCCCACTGATTCTGTGAGCTGCCCAGTATGCTAATGATTCATTACTTTCAGTAGGTCAGTTAGCTGAATGGGCTTGCATTGTTTGCACTCAAAACCCTGAAGGTACAGGAGGCAAAGAACAGGGCAGTACTGAGTGTGTGGTGAGAAAGCAGGAGCTGGGAGGCGGAGCGCTTTCAGAGGAGACTGCGAACCAAGGCACAGCCTTGGAACTGGGAAGCTGAGGACAGTGGAAGGTCACTGGAAACAAGGTCAAGGAAATGAGAGGTCACAGAGTTGAAGGGTTACCACAAGGTCAGTGAAGTCACCCAGCATTATGTCTGGACTCGGGCTGGCAAGGGAGAGGTGGTTATCCAGGGGCCAAAATCTTAGATGAATGATAGGAAGTAAACAGTGAGTTGAACAGTCAAATTAGCCGTGAAGAGCGCATGTCTCACAAGCATATCGGGGGTCTCCATTTCTGAATCCCTAGGGCCTAGCACAGCACGTATTTGCTGTAGGAGCAAGCCTTCTTTGTGTTTAAGCATGTAAGTAAAAGTTACAAATAAGAATCTATTTCTACGACTCCTCTCTAAAGTGTGCACGTGTGAGTACACAGACTTTGTCTGTCTTGTTCACTCTTATCCCTCAGGGACTAAGAACATGCCTGGCACAGAGTAGGTCCTCAACAAATATTTGTGGAATACAATATAAAATAAATGAAGGAGCATTCCTTCATTTCATGTCTTTCCTGCTTCTGTGATGTTTTGCTTTCCATGGCTCTGAAGAATGGTTAGCCAAACATCTTGGTCCCTCTCTCCCAGAGCCTTGGCTTCCATTTCTAACCTCCCCTCCCCCTTTATGTGTGCTAGTCTGACTCTCTGCAAAACAGGGAGCACCCTGATGGCCAGAACCATGTGGCTGAGAGACCACAGGCAGCAGATTTGTGACCACATGTCCCACACGCAGCATCCACAGGGCAAAGTGCGCAATGAGGGACAATATTGGTTTTCAGTCTGGTGCTGCCTCATTCATTCATTCAACAAAACTTTGCTGAGTGCCACTGCATTGCAGGATTCTGAGCTTTAAAGGATCTGAAAGCCCAGAAAAAGGTTATGCACATGTAACTGACGATCAGAGGATACAGAAAAAAACCAGACTCTCTGGAAGGTATCCCTGAGTTCAAATTCTACCCAACAAGTATTTGCTATAATGAGACACTAAAAAAATGACCCAAACATCTTTGAGGCTCAGTTCCCTCATTTATTGATGGGGATAACAACTAAATATAAAAGTCCTGGCATGTGGCAAGTATCAAGACATGTCTGTCACCTTTCTTTGCCCTCTTGCTCCTTTTTCTGCATCTCCCACAGACCCTAATCTGTGTCTGGACACACAGCAAGTGCTCAAAGTTTGAAGTGTTGGAGAAGGCTTGGCTGAAGGGTCCTATGTCACATTTTGGTGAGCATGGTCTTACCCCAGACCACTGACATGATTTGTTGCATATCTACAGCCATCAGCCTGCAGAGGCACGACTGAGCACCAGGCTGCCCATAAGCCTTGCTTGCAGAAGCCAGGGTTCTCTGGAACCTTCTCTGGAACCTTTGGAGCAGGCACTTTGGGTCCCTGCCCAGTGTCAGACCTGCTGCATCCCCTTCTTCCCAAACACAGGCTCTTCCTGGCAGTTCACCCTCAGCTGTGAAGTGGTTTGCTTGCCTCTCATCTCTGAGCAAAGTCGGGGGCAATGGTCACAACCAAGCAGGATGATCACCACTGCAGCAATTCAGGGGTGATGCAGTCCTGGGCCAGCCCCTCAGCCATAGGAACAGGCTTCTCATGAGCTCCTTTCTGCCATGAGCCACAACCAAACCTGGCATTGTTTTTTCTGAAACATACCAAAAATGCTCCAACTTGGTCAGAATCCTGGGAGCACCTGAGGTGAATGCAAGTGAAGCAGCCACTTGCTCTCTGGCCTCCCCTGACTCTGTGAGGAGAGATAAGACAGGCCTGTGTGAAGCAGTCCGCAAGTGCTAGGAGACAGACGGAATCTGTGCTAAAACGTCTGGGGATTCTACCCAGTGCCATGTGCAGTGTTCTCAGCACAGCATGACAACCGTCTCTCACCCCAGCAAGTCCTGGGTTCTTTACTACAGCTCTGAGGCCAAGAGCAAACAGCTGACTTTGGCTCCTGCCATGTGACCACAGGTGCCCATGGCTTATGCTGGGCCAAGGCTCAGCCTTCCCAGGCTGTGGAGGCTATTCCTTCCAAACCTCCAGGGGGCACCTATGGAGCCCTCCAGCTCTGCACAGACACACCCGCAAAGAAGAGCAGCCCCATCTCCAGCCCTGTCAGAGGCTGGGTGGCAGGATGTCACTGTGCACAAGAGCTTCCACTGGCCACAGGCCCAGGCTCTGACACCAGGCACAAGGTACTATCTCCTCCTTTCTGATGCAATCAGATATTTCTGCACTTGAAGACCCACAGGGAGCATGCACATCCAGTCCATAACACACCTCCTATAAAGACACTTGAGATGTGGAGTGAGGAGTTTGCAAACGCCCAATTAGGATGCATGGTCAGGAAACCCTGGACACCAGACTGCAAGGACAACCCAGAACACATTGGCTCTTATCAGACAGTAATTTTCCTCTGAGAAAGGCAGAGCCTTCCTCTCCTGGGAGGCTAGAAAGGGCAGCTAATGGATAGTTCAAGCCAGAGACCTGGCAGCTCCCTGGAAGCCCACTTGGGGACACATCTGGACCAGGTCTGGTTTCTGCAGCACAGAGACACCCAGAGACCCTGCACATCCCCCACCCCCAGTGTTGACAATTTTAGGTCTGTCTCACAGCTGCCTGCTCCACAGATACTGTGCCCCTTGGGCACAACAGTAGCAAGCCCCCAGAGCCTCAGCCACAGGCGCCCATCCAGGCGGTCACAGCAAACCTGATCAGGGAGAATATAGCAACCTTAGGCTCCTGGGGAACTCGGGGGCTTCCAGACACAGGATGCTTCCCCTTTACCTGCCCATGACCCAGCCCTGTTCCAGTGTGCTTACTACAACCCAGCTGGGTAAGCAGCTGGCCTCTGTGCTCTGCGTTTACAGATGAGTAAAGCAGTTCACCTGTATGGAACACCCTTGCTAGACCCCTGTCAGATTGTCCACTTGCTCCTCCCAGAAACCTCTCAGCAGAAGTTAGCATTCAGATGCAGAGCAGATACAGGACTTGCTTTGAGCCACACCCTACCGTGGTAGCCAATTCAAACAGAGGTCTCTCTGACTCCAAGCCAGGTCTTTAGGGACCAAAAGAAGGCAGAAGCACATCTGGTCAGGGCCACATGGCATATGGGGACTGGGGGGTGTGGGGGGTATACCAAGGGTCAGGAGGCCCGGGCCAAGCCCCTGGCGGCAGAGACCACTCACTGGCAGCTCCACCCTAGTGATTAAAGACCAGGGGCAGCAATCCCAAACAAAACACACCACAGGCTTGGAAATGCCCAACCCGAAATAAATGAGCTCTCCTCTAACTGTCCTACCACAGGGAAAACGTGACAGACATCATACATCACCTAAAGCCAAATTCAATTTGTACCCATTTATAACACAAACATGTCTCCAGTGTAACATCAAGAGAGCTCATTTAGCATTCTGCACACATGCACCTCAGAGGGCTGGCGCGCTGGCAGAGGCAGAATAGCACAGATCCACTTAGAAGCAACCTTGTTCCAATGTGAGAGAAATACTGGCTGACTTTAGATGGTGGGAGGAGCTGGATAGACCCCTCACATATTTGTAAATTGCCAGACAGGGGCAAGTGTGGAGCCTGGTACAGGAAGGAACCACAGCTGAGTAGGCCGCTCCTGCATCACATGGCCAGCAGGATGGTTCCCTGCCACCAACAGACTGACAGACCGTCCCTGCCAGGGGTGAGCAGCCCATCCACTCAGCTCCAGGCAGAGGGTCCCCAGGCCCCTGGGCATGGGCCCAGGCACAGCCTTGGAGACCCAGGGGACTCAGGCTGAATTGAGTTCAAATCTTTTTCCAGTGACTTTGTTGAAGCCCCTGGGCTTCACTGAGCCTCAGTTTCTAGTCAATAAAGTGAAGTCAGCTAAGTCTGTGAAGGTGACTGTGGGTCAGACAAAGTAACAGGTGGGGTACAAAGTGCTTTGTGATCCATCATCATTAACTCCACCCTCGTCATTTGCAAGACTCTAAAGCATGTGGTCATTTCAGCCAGCCCTGCAGGCCCTCCGCAGGCAAAGCCAAAAGGCACAGCTGGGCCTCCCTGGAATGAGGGAAGCCCCTCTGGGAACAGCATCCCCCTGGCTCCTCATGGACTTGGTGGCAGTGACAGCCAGCTCTGTGGCCTTTTCTCTATGTTTACTGAAGTATGACACAAAACAGAGAAGCGCAAAAGCCCTAAGGCTGACAAATTTTCATAAATGAACACACGGAGATGAGGAAATTGGATATTAGCAGACCCCTTAGAACTCTTGGGGACCACTTGCAAGATGTCTCATCCTTTCTGATTCTCACACAAGCTTAACCGAACCCTGGGCCAGCCCACCTGGGAGGAGGATCAAAGCATCTGGAAGGGGCTCTATGATGCAAAGATGGGCATCGTGATCAAAGCTGGGGAGGAATCCACCTGTTATGGCAGAGTTTGATTTGAGGCCGTGATCTCCAAAAGGGAGGCCAGCCAAACTACTAAAAGGCATTCTCTTCCTTTCTGGGCCTCTCTGGGCTTCCTGGTGAGAATCACAAGATAGACACCTTGACGAGCACACAGCGTCGGCCTGCAGCTCAGCTGTGTGCGGTGAGATAAGCAGCCTCAAGAATGCTCTGATAATGAGATGCTTTGATGAGCAGATGCCGAGCCTGATTAGTTGGGATTAATTGAGCAAATTTCTTTTCCAAAAAAAAACTTGGATGGTGCTCTGAGATGTCTGTTCATTATTTTTGTTTGTTGTTTGTTTTTCTTACTCTTCAGCTTCGAGTTTTTTTTAAATGGATTTTTTTTTAGAGCAATTTAAGGTTCACAGCAAAATTGAGCAGAAAGCACAGAGAGCCCCCTGTCACTCACACTCACACACACACTCACACACACAACCTCCCCCATTATCAGCATCACCCATTTGTAATGGTCTATTTTATTATAACTGATGAGCCTATATTGACACATCATTATCACCCAAAGTCCATAGTTTACATTAAGGTTGCTGTGTTTTGAAACTGCAAAATTTTCCCATTAACCCCATGGTATATTCTCTAAGTGAAGCCAGGCCTTCCCAGTTTTTTAGTTTCATAATAGCCACCTTACAAAGATAAAAAGAAACAAGTGAAATTAATTTTAATAGAGTATTTTCTTCAGCCCAAAATATCCAAATTATTATCATTCCAACATGTAATCAATATAAAAATTAATAAGATATTTTACATTTGTACTGTCTTAACTGATGTGTTTTACATTTACAGCATATCTCTAAATGAGAAATTTTATGAGAAATACTCAATCTGATTTCAGATTTCATAAAATTTACCTTTCAAAAAGTAGATTCACATAATCCAGTTGTTCCAAACACAGTTAAAATTTTTCTAATGTCTAAGTTGATTATCAGTTCTTTAAATTTAAATTAATTAAATTGTTATTAAAAATTCAATTCCTTAGTCATACTAGCCACATTTCAAGCACCCAGTAGCCAGAGGTGGCTGGTGGCTCCTGGGTGAGACAGTGGGGCTACAAGGCAAGGCCGGGGAAGGCCCTTGGGTCAGCTGATGCTGGCTGCCACCCATGATTGTCATTATTCCATGACTCTAAAGTTGATTAAAGGTGGAAAAATGAGGGCCGTTTCGAAGTTTCTTTTTTCCCAAGGTCTCCATGAGGGGCTAGTTCAAGGCCACTAGTCTACTGGAGAATGAGTGGTATCAAAAATGCATTTTTCAAGACCAGCAAGATTGTTAAGAGACCAGGACCCAAACCAGGGTCATATATTGCAGAGGCTCACAGTTCAGCTAAACCACTGCCTCCTGGACAGACTGACTTTGGCCCTCCTGGCCCCCCATCCAGCCTTGGGTGCTCAGAAGTCCCCCTATTCCCTTGTACTGCCACCTCCTACTAGTCCTCAGGGCTTCCCCTCCCCAGCTGAGTGATCTGATCAAGAGTCCCAGCTCCCCTCCGCTCTAAGGTCTGACCTAGTCCAAAGGTGAAATGTGTGCCCCATGAAAGGCTGGAGAGCTAATCAAGACAGAACCCTAAATGCCACTGCAGTCCACAACAGCAGTGAACCTGGCCTGTAGACTCACTGTGCTCTGCGGTAAGCACTTCAGCGGGCCTCACTTCCCTCAATCCTCCAGAAGCCAAGTACTATTATGATTCTACTTTGCACGTACACCCTCCACCTCCCACTGCCCTGCCTAATCTGCTACTCCAGCTCTACCCAAGTCCATTTTCCTTCCCAACTGCCTGTGAGCATACCCACTGCTCCTACCACCAAGTAGACACCCAGGCCTCTAGTCCAGACCTCAATTTTGAACCCCATTTCTTTATCTGCTTTCTGAAATTACCTGCACATGTACACCACATGCTCAAAATGGCCAAGGCTGGACTCACCATCTCCTCCTGGCCAAACATGTTCCTCCTCCTGACTTCTCATTCTCCATGGATCACATACACATACAATACACAGCCACGCAAGCAAGCACCCAGGCCTCATCCCAGACTCTGTCTTATCTCCCATTTGCCTCTATGTTCAATCACATCTCCCCCTACAAATGATGCAAGCTAGTCCCCCCCACTACCCCACACTGCATATTACAAGGGCCTCCCCAGCCCTCACTCCGGCTGCAGCAGAAAACTAACAGGTGCAAACACACACACACAGATAACAACCACAGCCATGTCTGAATGCCTAGCACATGGTGACAGAGCCTCACTGACTGTGCTGAACTAATGTTCCTCTTCTTCCTCTTCATCCTATCCTCGACTGACCCCCTGAACCAAGGCCAGCCACTTATGTCTCCATGGACTGCAGGTAAGAACTGTCAGATGTCCCTATCAAGGGCCCCTACCCTCCATCAGAGGAGGCAAGGAAGAGGTGTGTGTCCACACTCAGACAACCACAAGCCACAGACAGGTGAAGTGCCAGCTGGAATGGTCAGTCTGGAATGATTCTACCCAGTTCCCAGATCAGTGGGCAGAGACAGCTGAACCTGGTTAGCATCTTGTGGAATAATTTTCCTGCTCTCTCTTTGCCACCCCTCTTCCACTATCCCCCAGCTAGCTGTCTGATGGGAACAACCCATTTAAACATCTGGGAAGTGACGGTGAGAAGCAAGATAATGAGGTAGTCAGCCTGGGCCCCTGGGCAGCAATCACTGCATGCAGGATAGAGTGCACAGGCCTCTCCATTGCTCTCATCTGTCACACATTAAGTGAGAAAAGATCTATTTTTTCCCCAGGCAGCATGCCTACAACTTCAATTGGCCCAAAATATGCTTGGCTAAATTTGCTTATGCGATGCTCTAAATGGTACATGGTGTTCTATAAGAAGGCATTGTGAGGAACCTCAGCATGATGTGCTGGGGGCTGGAGCACCACAGGTGAGCAGATCGGAGCCAGGTGCAGGACTCCTCCCAGCAAATGGCATCTAGGTGCTTAGCCTCGCTTCCCCAACTGTGTGCAGTCTGGACTTCCTTCCAGCCCTCATGCTGCTACTCAGCAGCCTTGCTGGGACCTGGCTGGGCCAGAGCACCTCTCTTCCCTCCCCTGGAGGCTTCCTCTGAACACAAAGCCCCACCTCATCACTCACTGCTGGTCCAGGCATGTGGGGGGCTGCCGGCTGCCCAGCACAGGAAGACAGTGGGGCAGAAAAATCCTCAGCCCCATCCACCAATATGTAAATAAGAAACACACCCTAAGAGATCAGCGTAGGCCTAGGGATCTTTATACCAGGCTAAATCCAGGAAAGCAGACCTAGGGAGTTTGCAATGTCAGTCCCATGAGCAGAAACCTGACAAAGAACCAAAGGTTTGAGATTGCTTTAAACATTGAGCACGTGATGTGAGGGGCTCAGAATGCAGAAGTGCATCCCCATGTGGTCAGCATGGGTAAGGAAAGGCTGCCCTGAAGGAAGGAGACGGCCCCAGAGCAGCACTGTCTGGGCACAGGCAGGGCTGGACTCAAATTCAGGCTCCCTGACTGGCTCTGTGACCTAGGCACATGACTTTCTCCCACTGAGCTGCAGCTTCCTTAGCTGTAGGCCAGAAATAGTAATGGTACCACCTCCCCAATTTGGGGGGAATAGGTAATAAAAGCATATTAGTGCCTAGCATATAATAGGTCCTCAAAAACAGAGATGAAGGCAGCTTCCCAGTGTCTGTGCTGCATGATGGCAGGCTAACCCTCCAGGGGAGATGGCTGCATCCTGCTACTTTGCTCAGTGACAGTGACAGTGACATCAGGCAGCTCCAGTAAGGAGAGCAGTTTTCCCATCAGAATCTGCTTCCCCTCACAGCTTTTCTACGGTCATAGCCACAGGTGTGGGACCCACCAACTGGGCATCATTATACATGCCAAGTTCTTTCCATATGGTATTACTTTGGTCTGTACAACTCTGAGAGAGGACCTGTTCTTTCCTCATTTTACAGAGAAAACAGAGGGTGAGTGCTTCCCTCAGGTATCACACACACATGGCCAGTAAGTGGCAGGGCTAAACTCTGAACCCAGAGTAGAACTGGATGTCTACGTACGCCCTGCACTGTGTCAGCAAGGGGAACCCATGCTCCTCAGCCAGGATGCACAGTGGTTTCCTCACTATGAGTAATCCAGTTTCAGAGCATCAGTTACCCTGGGAGAGTACCTCTGGCCCATTTACTCCCCGGGGCCCCAGTAAATTGAACTCTGGCCCTGCAAAACTGAAAGCCAGACTCCTACCCTAGGGAATCTGTCTCTTAGGCCACTTCCTTAGGGTCTGGGCCCTCTCTGGGACAAGCAGCCATCCCTTCCTAGACCTCACTGGTATGCAGCTCTCTGCTGCAGCTGGAGTATCCTCAGCACTGCCCCGAGGCCCATGTGTGTTGAGAACATGCCCATTACAAACTGATGGAAGCCCAGAGTTTTGATGACAATTAGCTCAAACTAACATATGTGCAACATCTATGTTATTGCACAATTTATATACACTTCACACAGTGGGGGATATATGCACCACACCACAAACTATTTGCATATAGATGGCAGGTTATAGACATATGCTTATATCTGCTAGGTAATATCTGAAATACACACGTACACACATTGCTCTTGCGAAAGCTGAAATGTTTGCTTTTTGCCATGATTTGAAGTGCACTGATCCATTAACAGTTTGTTAATTTTTTTAATTTACAATACTGAATTGTCCATTTCTGAACATAGAAGTGATTTTCAACTGCTTGCTGAGCTGTAGCTGCCAAGTATCAGGGAAAAAGGAGGATGACAGTTCCATGAATCTTTATTTCAGAGAAGTTAGGAGTCAGGCTCACTTTTGTTGAAATTAATCATATAAATGGTTGTCAAAGAAATCTCTCAATCCAGTTCACAATCAACCATACAAGTCAATAAAACCCAATGATAAAAAAGCCTGTCACTTATTTATCAAACACACACTCAGTTTCTACCCTCTGCCAGAGGTCAGACACTGTGCTAGGCATAGGATAGGGGACCCCAAAGTGAATAAGATGGTGAGAAGGAAGTCAAGACTTAACACAGAGCCCAGCACATATTAAGTGTTCAGTAAATGGCAGTAACTATGATGTTGACAAGGGACTGGCATTTATGGTGGCAAGTCCAGCCTGAATGTGGAGATGGACACAGGTCCATTCAATGCCAGCTCAGCACATGCTGGCTCTGTGACATGAGGAAAGGAATGACACTCTGTCCATCCCAGGATCCTGGTCTATAAGCCACTGTCACAGAGCTGCTGTGAAGATTAAGAAATAACATGTCTAAAGTGTACCCCCCTGTGCCTGGCCCGTGCAGGGGCGCTGGGAGACAGGAAAAAGAGCTCCACACAGGGTAAGATCCCAGGCCCGCTTATCGGATTATTTTTTAACATAATATAAAATACACCATTCTGAAGTGTACAATTCAATGGCACTTAGTACTTTTACAATGTTGTGCAACTATCACTTCTATCTAGTTCCAGAATGTTTTTATCATCCCCAAGGGAAACCCTGTACCCATTAGCAGTCACTCTCCATTTCTCCTTTCCCCCAAGTCTGGTGGCCACTACATATTTGCTGTCTCTATGGATTGGCCTACTCTGGACACATCATATAAATGGAATCATACAATAAATCCTATATGTCATTTTAACTCTGGTTTCTTTCACTTAGTATAATGTTTTCAAGTTTTATTCAAGTTGTAGCATACAGCAGTACTTCATTCCTTTTTATGGCTGAATAATATTCCATTGTATGGATATACCACCTCCTATTTACCCATTCAACAGAGTTGATGGATATGAGGTATTTCCACTTTTTGGCTACTGTGAATAGTACTGCTATGAAACCTAATTTCAGGGTGTTGTGCTCATTAACTCAGATCATCATATTATCCTTAGGGATTTGGAGCTGCTCCCTGCAATATCCCTTTAAGACCAAGATTTCTTGAGGTGAAGCCAGCAGCTGATGGCTTCTCCATTCATACACACTGTCTTTGTTTTGCCTACATATCAGGCACCACCTTTTGTTTGCTCAGCTCAGGCTTCCTAATTGATTTACTGACATAAAATCCACCCTCGCATTACTGTAATAGTCATTACAGAAATCGCTCCTCATTAACCTGTGACTATTATCATGAATTTCTTGTTGGCTGCATATAGATGAGAAAAGAGAATGAACATTGGGTGAGCACTGGGTTTGTACCAGGCTCTGTGCTGGCTCCTTTATCTGACTGGATGCTCATAACCCCCTTCAAGGTAGGAATTAACATTGCCTGTCATGTGGATGAGAAAATTTAGGTTCAAAGAGATGAAGTGACTTGTCTCAAACTACACAGCTAATGAGAGGCTGGGTGAGCATTCAGTCCTCAGGTGTATCTGACTCCAAAACCACCCCCCGCATAAACAACACATTACTTCCTTGATAGAATAATTGTAACAACAGCCAACTTAGCATGCTCTTGCTTGTCTACAGTTGTGTCTCTGCTTGCTGCCCCATCAAACTGAGCACCACAGCACCTCTGTAAATAAACAAAGCTGTCATCCTTGTTTACTGGGTTGGGAGGCAAATCCACCCAGTTCATTCTGGGAAGATAATGGAATCTTATGCACTCAGCCAGGTTATAGAGCTGGGGCCCTAGGTCAAGCAATTAGAAGCCCAGGAAGTTGGTATGTCCTGAGTTACTGTCTGACTTCTGGTGAGCCAGCCCACTAAACTGGCCCTCATCTTCCTGGAACAAAATGGACATATGCTGTCTGCCCTGGAATGTCTTAGGAATGGTGAGGATTGTCTTTAAACTAAATACTGGTATATTTAGTTAGCTGTGTGCATATTCATATTCAGCTGGGCTTGAATCCACAGAAAAGGAGTGTATGCTGCTCAGTACTTACCAGAGACAAGGTGATCAGAACAGCCAGGGCCACCCTTGGCACAACCCCACAGCCAGTGCCAAGGGCCCTGGGCATTCCCTGACTCTGAAAGGCCATCTGATAGAAGGAATTCAGGGGCAGTGGGAAAGGGGGTGTTATCCATCTCAAATGACAACTTTGTAACTAAATAATGCTTGTATCATCACAAGCAAAATATCCATAGTGTTTAGAAATTGTCCCAGGTTTTCTACTTAGAGACTTCCAAATTGTAAGATTCAAAAGTCTAAAATTTCCCAGGAATTCTCAGGAGTGAGAGGCAGGGAGCCAAATGCTTTAGGCCCCCTCTCAGTCCTTACAACAGCCTTTCTGCAACCAGCCCCAGACCTCCTCTCTTCCCAGCCTTCAGCAGCCAGCCTGTCTCATCTAGTATCCTGGCTTGTCGCATCTGTGGGGCAGGAAGTGTCAGAGCTGAATCTGTAGCCCCACCCTGCCCCTCACTTCCAGCGTGGTAGATCCAAGCCTCCAATGGATGTCTGAGGTCTCACAGCACATCCAAAACCAAATCCTGGTTTTCACGTCCCCTCCGAATTCCCTTCTCTGCAGTCTAGAAAATGGCCACCCTGTTCTTCGCATTGCTAGGACCAAAAGCAATGGCCCCATCCTTGACTCTTCTTCCTCTCTAGACCCACATCCACACTATCTTCAAATCCATCAATCCATCTTCAGACTATACCCAGAGTCAGACCATCTTCCAAGTCTCCCACCTCTAACCTCTCGCTGAAGTCCGAGGCCCCTCTCACCTGGACTGTCCAGTAACATCCCATGAGGCCTCCCACCCTTCCCTCTCCCTCTCTAGTCCCCTCCTCAGCAGATTTGCCCACAATCCTCTAACAGCATCCATCTGGGATAAACTCCAATTTCCTTGCCAAGCCCCACAAGGCCCTCCCTGCCCTGCCGCCAGCCTGTGTCGTGACCACAGCTCCACACCCACCTGTCTCCAGTGTCTCAAACATGTCAGACTCTTGCTCAGGGTC
The DNA here is from genome assembly GCF_040802235.1 of Manis javanica. Taxonomy (NCBI): domain Eukaryota; kingdom Metazoa; phylum Chordata; class Mammalia; order Pholidota; family Manidae; genus Manis; species Manis javanica. The sequence goes on from NC_133162.1 coordinate 71,584,799, forward strand.
TTTGTGTTTCCATTTTCTTTGGACTCTGCTCAAAATCCCCCAGGCCAGAAGGGCTTTCCCTACCCTTCTCTCTAAAATAGGACCCTCACCCCTTTCTTATCTCCTTATTCATCTTTATTTTCCTTCATTGTAGGTATCACCACCAGCTATATTATGTATTTATATGGCTATCCAGTTATTATCACTAGAATGTTAGCTCCATGATGAAGGGGGCTTGGTCTGCCTTATTACTGTGTCTCACTGGCTGGAACATCATGGGTGTTCATTCAATATTTGTAGGAGGTGGAAGGGAGGGACCCAGGGATGGGGGTAATTTTATATACTCAACAAGATTATGGAATTGGGGTTCTGCGCCAAGGGACTAGAAGCCCAGGTCTCTGGCATGCCTGAGTTGCTATCTGACTTCAGGTGAGCCAGTCCACTGAACTGGCCCGTATCTTCCTGCCAACAAAACATCTGTTGTCTGCCCTGGAATGTTCTAGGAATGATGAAAATTATCTTTAGATATTGATATCTTTGCCAATAATGGAAATTCATGCCCAGAAATTCAAACTTGCCCAAACTCAGCCAACTAGAAAATAGAAAAGCCAGAATGTGAACCCAGACTGTGAGTTCAAAACCTTTGCTCTTTCTTCCACAGCAAATTTTCCTCTTTCGGCCACATTCTTTATAGAAATTGAAATCACTGTCCTGAGTCAAACAGAGCTGGAGACAGATACCATTTTCAAGAAAAATGTGAAAAATAAATGTTATGGTAACAAATTGCCCATGATCTAATTATCATCATCAAACATTTATTAAGGACCATGAGCACAGGGTACCCTGCTTGGCAGGCTCCTCAGAGGGAGAGAGGAAAGTAGAACAGCAGACAATGGGAGGCCCATTAACATGAATGATACTTCAGCCTCAGTACTGCCCATGGGGTGGGGAAGAAAGCAGAAAGTCAAAGAAGGCTAGGAATTGGGTATAAGCAACATGGGAACTGGACTTCTTTTTTAAAAACTCAATCTCAGGCTGTGTGAAAACCTCCTGAAGCCCTTATAGGAGGACAGCAGCCTGGATCTAAAGGAGCGTGGACTGCACACAGCCCCAGAAGCAGCAGACAGAAAGGCATTACTGCTTCCTTCCCAATATACTCCCATGCTGATGGGTCACCTTGAGTCCTCTCAGTCAGAAGCTGGGTCTCCAGACTGGACCAGCCATCAGGCAAGCAAGAATGCTAGCTCTCTTGCATTGCATCCACAGAACCAATGTCCCATTGTAGGTCCTCAAGGTGGAAATGGAAATCCCCCACTATTATAGCAACATGTGCCAAATTTCCACCATCTCAACTCCAGTGTTAAAATGTGCTAACTATATTCCGAATCAGATGTCACCTTGTGTCAGTTCATTCCCATTTACCCTGGTGTCCTCTACAGAAAATGCAGATTCTAGGTCTATACTTGGATTCATTTGAAAAAAAGTTTTCAAGGGATAGTGCTATTCAAATTTACAACTTCAGAATTATAAACTAGCTTACATTAAGTAAGCTTACCCTTCAGAGTAATCAAATAGAAAGCCCAAGGCTCCTGCTATGTATGGGTAATATTTGATTTTTTTAACAAGGTACTTACATATATGCTAACGCAGCTAACGGCATCGAGGTAACAGATGTCCTTCTGAGTTTCCCAGGAAAAGGAACAGCTTCAATGCTGAATCAAGAGTTTTAAATCTATGGGTGCCTGTGTGTGTGTGTGTGTGTGTGTGTGTGTGTGTGTGTGTGTGTGTGTGTGTGTAAAACATAGGATATACAAATATCTTGAAACAGGATCTGAATTTTATAAATAAATTAAACAAAAGGAGGTGAAGCACAGGACAAAAAGAGGAAAGGACACCAAAATTTATCCCCCAGCTACTAATGGCAGGTATTCTGCTGAACCCTCCAAAGACACCTTGCTGGATCCTCACAGAACCCTGCTAGATAGCATTATCTCCATTTTAGAGGTGAGCAAAATGAAAGTTTCAAAAGGTTCTGTAACTTGCCCACGGTCACTCAAATCATAAATGGCAAACCCGTGATTAAAATCCACTTCTAACTTGTTCCAAAGGAAACATTCTTTCCACAAACCAGCTGAAGCTTCCCTTCCTAGAAGGGGCCCTCTCCTGGGCTCCCACAGTATCAGAAACATCCCGAGATCACAACCCATCATGCACTATTGCATCTGCTGTCTTCTCTTTGGTCTCCTTTGGTCTCCCTTCCTGGGCTGTGGTTCCTGAGAACAAGGGCCTTGTCTTTCACCTTTGTATCACCTGTGCCTGGAAGGAAGGACAGATGGACAGATGGACAGATGGATAGGCAGATAGGCAGATGGCTGACATGGATGGATGGATGGATGGATGGATGGATGGATGGATGGATGGATGGATGGATGGATGGATGGATGGATGGATGGATGGATGGATGGATGGATGAGTGGGTGGATGGATGGATGGATGGGTGGGTGGGTGGATGGATGGATGGATGGGTGGACAGATGGAATCATAGAGTGCTTACTGAATCAAGTATCTAGCCTTCAGAGATCATGGATATTTGTTCAGGAGCCTTTGGGGCTGAGCTGCTGTGTACAAAGGCTTCTTTCCCTGACCAAAGATCAGTGACTATGGCTACCTCATCATGAGCTCCCTTTATTTTATCTACTGTGTTTTAATAGGCCTGTTATCCCTCCATCACAGCTGGTGGTGAGATTTTACCTTCCAGTTCTGGGAAGGATTTCTCTGGAAAGGAAAGCTCCCTGCTAACAGATGCTATTCTTATTCATAGAGGTTTCTAATCCCCTTCTTAGTCATGCTGAATTATTTCTCTCAATGATATCCTGCAGGATTGAGTTCCAAAAGTTGATTAATTGTGTGTTGCCAAAAAAGGTTTCTTGTGTGTCTATTTTAAATTTGAAGCCTTTTAATTTCATCAAGTGCCCCCTTGACTATGAAAGTGGGAGTGTACTGTGCAGGGTCCAGCACCAGCCAGGTGCCAACAGGTCCCAGAAGAGGAGGCCCTGGCCTGGCACAAGCCATGAACCGAGCATCCAGAATTAAGTGCTGGCAGCACAGAGTGGGTCTCAGAGGTGTTCCTAGGATCTCCTTTCAGGGCTGAACTTGTTGCACATTCAACAGCTACTTTATTGAGTACCCACTAAGGTGCCAGGGCTTGGGCTAGGTGCCAGGTATGCCCTGCTGAACAAAACAGACATGGTCGAGAAGAGAGATACACAATAAGCATTAAAAAATAAATGTTTGTAATATACTACACAACATAAACATATAAATATTAATAAATATATATTTATAAGCTGAGATACTTCCTATGAAAAGAACATGGGCTTTGATAGAATAACTGGGGGTGGGGGGTGCAAAATATGGGGAAATACCAAAAAAACTGATGTCATCAGACACTTGGGGTGGGATCATCAGGCCGAAGCTTTGCCAAGCCTCCTGCCATTCACCCTGAGTGGCCCTGCATGTGACCACAAAAGGCGGGGCTGTGGGGCACCTCACCAAATGTATACTAATCAGTTTAGGAAAAAAGAAAGGGAAGTGGTTAGCATGCAACACAGAGATCCTCAGAGAGGCGGAAATTGGGAGCACTCCTGCAAGTGCTCTCCGGGAAAGGGTGCCCTGGGCCCCAGACGAGCGGCTGGCCCTGGAGAGGACTGGTCCTGGCTCCAACCAGTGATGCTCTACCTGTGGGACCAGGGCAAGAAGAGTGGGTTTTGCAGCCCCAGGAATTCTGGCCTGTGTCACACATGGGTTTCTTTGGCTGGAGGTCTCCTTGCTGTGAGTTCATCCTGGGAACAAAATCCCTCTAAATTTGCTAACAAATCAGGCTTCTAAGGACTCAATCCAAAAACCTAACCCTGTACCTTGGTAGCCAAGGACACACCCCTAGAAGTCTTGGAAGTCAGCCTCTGGCACTCTGAGAAGATCCCTGCTCACCCTGAACCTGTCACTTGCAGCCCCAAGGAGGCCCAGCCAGAGGTCCAAAGCCAGTTCCCCCCGGAGAGCCAGGACACCCCCCTGTGGCCACAGGAGATGACCTGGTCCAGACTCCCAGTCCCTAGTGGGCTTGGAAAGCAAGAGCTTTGGTCTCACCCTGCCAGCCCCCCTCAGAACACTGGAACCTGGGTGGGAACATCTAGCAGCTGACGAGCAGGGTCTGTGCCCTGCTCACATGGTGGGAGAGGAACACCTGGGAGAGCATGGAGTCCAGAAGGACTCCTGGCCTTACAGGGTACAGTGAGGATGGGGAGGAACACACACTCATAACACAGGGAACCCAGACACCAGGCCCAGGGCGTCTGCAGCCTGGAGGGAGTGCTCCGCTCTCCCATACTCTGCCACTTCCCCTTTGGTGGTTCAAACAAGTAGGCTATGTTACAAATCAAAATAAGCAACACTGCATTTTATAATTAGCCACAACTTGACAAATTAATTAGTATAGTCGCACAGTGTGTTCCCTGAAGCATGGCTCACTGTATTTTGCTTAGTGAGTATATGTCTCAAATTACAGATGTATTATTAAAAGTACTGAAGCAAGCTGAGTGAATTCTAAAGGTGCCCTTTTGACACCACTTACTGGGACCCAATAAGGGGCTCAAGAGGGCTAGAAATATCATCAAACCCCCACCCACACTTCAAACCACAATGGTGTTTGCAACGATTTACTTTGTTTCCTGGAAGGGGAACAAAGGTTGTCAAGGACAAAAACCTAGCCTCTGGAAAAGAGTTAATAATAATTAGTTACCTGAGGCCAGGAGGGCACCAGACGGTGGGGCTGGCATCTTGACCCAGCCATCCATTAGCTGTGTGCTGGTAGGTAGGTTTGTCATCCAGAAACTGATATGGTGGTAATAAAAATAATAAAGATAATTCCTACCTTGCAGGGTTACTGTGAGGACTGTGTTACTTCACACCAAAGGCTCAGATCAGGGCTGGTCCACAGGAAGAGAGTAGGGTCTATGTATGATCCTATGTAAGTCGCTCTTATTCCAACTTGCACTTCCACTGGAAGGCTCCAGAGGGCGTTGTCCTAGGAAGTTTTGAGGGCTGGTAGCCTAGATGCCTCGCCCTTTCCTTCAGGGGCAGTCCAGGGCTTGCTCTTAGCCTTATTCCTTCAGAAACTCAAATTGTTCCTCTTTGAGGAATCATCAAGCTCACTGAGATGGATGTACACACCGCAAGACCCATGAAAAACGGCAGTGAGAATTATAACCAGTGATATGCTTGCAAATGGTTAACAACTAGCTCTCAGGGGGAGTGGGAAAGAGCCCAGGAGGGAAGCCCTGAGTTATAGGATCTGCGATACTATAAATACTCCCACTGTGGCCAGTTTCAAGCTATCAATGTAACATCACTGAACACAAAAGAGCTGGGAAGAGATGTGACTACAAGTTCTCAGAGTGGATACAAGCTGGTCCAGAACACCACTGGCTAATCCTGAGCCAGGGATTGAAATCTTGCATCCATGAGACAAGCTGCATTCTTTTTTTGGAAGCACATCTCCTGGGCTGCTGATTCAGAAGCAGTAGGTGACTAATGGGACAAGTGGAATTAGCCAAATGCACAATTACCTTGCAGAGCTGACAGTCTTGCCAAGCCAGTGAGCTTGGAAGTCCATTAGTTTTCAGGTACTGGGCCCACAATGGTGATCACGCTGCCAGTGAAACCACACCCCTGAAAATCCAGGGGTTCTCCTGCTCCCCACTTGCACTGAGTTTAGTTGGACATGGCCAACACTGGCCCCTGCAGCTCTCCTTTGCCTATGCCTCTGGAGGATCCAACCTCAACTTCTCAGTCCCTCTGAACATCCATTTGTCCTGACATACAGTCTGTGCCATGCTCTCTTACATGTGTCTATGCACACCTAGTTGTGTTGGCTAAAGTGGTAACTCTACTGCTCTTATTTCCTAGTTCATGGACAAGGGGAGTCACCTCAGGAATAGCCCTTACTCATCTCTTCAACAGGCTGACTTTGTAACTCCAAATCCTACTCAAAGCCAGTTATCCTTGTGACAAACCAAGCAATCAGCAAGTCCCATCCATTCTGCTTCTTAAATAGTCTGACGTGCCCCCTCCTCTCTGTTTCTACCACCACTTCCTTCCTTAAGTCCTCATCATCTGCCAAGACTGTTCAGTGGTCTCCTAGCTAATCACTTCTATTTAATGTCACTTTTTTCCTTTCTTCCCTCCTCCATTCAACCAGAAAGAGAGTTCAAAATGCAAATCTGACCTTGTCACCCCCACTCCCAATCTTTAAAGGTTACCTTCCCCTGTTCCCCAACCCCTACCTCCAGCTCTGCTACTTCTGGATCATACATAGACCCTATACTGGTTTACAACTCTGTCTGTGCATATGCAATTCCTTCTACTCAAAGTTCCCTTCTCCACCCCAGTTGGACTACCTGGAAAACTCCTCTTCACCCTTCAAAACCCCCTTCTGAATTTTTCCAATCAATGTTAAATCATGATGAGAAACAGTTTATTTTCTTTCCCCATGTTTTGTCCCAGATTCTGAAGGGGAAATTTCATCCCTTAAATGTATTAAAGAAAAAGCTGCAGCCTTCCTTCCACCTTTCACAGGCTCTTCCCCTTAAGGAGGGGAAGGTTTTACCTGCTGGATGAGAGGACAAGAGTTTAATACCCATTGGCTCATACTGCTAGTGTCAGCATGAGTGACTAGAAGGGTGAAAGCTGGGTGCAAGCTATTTGCCCCAGCAGTTGTCCCACTGAAGGTGTGACCTATAGATGGACCCTCTCCATGCACAGGGCCCAATGAACATATTTGGGGAAATACCACAGAAACCCCATTTTGACCTTGGCTCCAGAATAGGTCTTTAATTCAGCAAAAAAGAAAATATCTATGTCCTTCTCTGACCCTCATGTATGTTTCTCAATGATCCAGAACTCACAGAAGATTCACGTATGAATAATTAACCCATGGATGCTGGAATTCATGTGGCAGAAGGAGACTTATTCTCTTAGAGGAATAATTATCTGCTAACCTGTCAGTCTCCCCCCAGTGGACTACCAGCCCCTGAGGTGCAGGGACTGAGTCTTTTCCCTACAGAATAGAAGGTACTCTAAAAGCACAGGGTGTCCACCCCACTTCGGGTCAGGCATCAACTGTTGTAGGATATGAGTGCTTTGAAAGAGCAGAGCCAGTTTGGCCTCTGTGCCTTCTACAGTGCATGGTCGGGATGCACCCACCATGAAAGGATCCAGACATGGTGCACAGCCCGCTCTCTCTATGGTTCCACCTCCCTCTGCTTCATCCTCCCTTGCTTGCTTCCCTTTCACTCTACCACTCTCTGGTTCATTGCACCAGTGATCTGAGATGTGGCTGCCTGTAAGTCTGGGGAGAGGAAATCCCAGGGCAAAATACCTCTAAAATCCAAAACCAGTCAAAGGGAGAAATAAAGTTTAAAACCTGTTTATTGCTTACAAACTGCTGTCCAGGGCCGGCTCTCTCCTCTGCTCCTGAAGAAGCAAGCAAGCCAGCAAGCCAGCCCCTCCCTTTAAACACTCAGGTTCAAACACGCTCTTGGTTGTCCACGTAATTACCCATTAACATGGAGATGAACTTCTCTCCACCATGAGGATATGCAAATGTACCAAAGCCAGGCAAGATACTCTGGAAATGATGCAATTTTACCCACACTGCCCATTGGTGCTGGGGTTCCAACACTCCTGGATCCCAGAGGCTGCGGCTTTGTCCTCTACCCACTCATATACATGGAGACCTCCCAGAACACCTAGGACCAGCAGTTTTTAAGGCAGATCTGCTGAAATATGTTCCTGCAAACCTTGCCCAAGAGGCAAGGCCTTGAATCCTTGTAGGACCTCCTGTAAGGCCTAAAGTCTTGCAATGCCCTGATGGTAAGAGTGCATCAGAGCAGAACCCATCTGCTTGCACTCTTACCATCAGGGCTCAGGGAGAAACACCAGGGCCTTTGAGTGCAAGTCCATGAGCCAAGCCTGCCCTGTGACCCATGGGGAAGAGTCTAACTTTAGAAACCTCCCTGACCAGTGCTATTTATGGGGTGGTGAACTGAAATGGAGTGGGAAAGGGTGCCTGATGGTTGGCCTTCCCTATGGGGCCAGCCAGGGAATCCACCTGAGACCAGCCTGACTTTCCCAAAGAGTCCAGGCTCCAGATTCACGATTCCTGGGTTCAAATCCCAGCTCCCCTTCATCCTAGCCAGGTAACCGGGGCAAGTCTCTTGACCACATGAAGCCTCAGTTTCCTAATTTGCACAATCTGCCGCGTCACTCAGGGTCATTGACAAGTGTAACAGAAAGCACAAAGGTAAATTTAATGGCCTTAGAGTCACTCCCTAAATCCCAGGGTTATTAGCTCTGTTATCTAAAGGGAGTGTGAGGGCAGAGGCCCCTGGGGAACAGGAAGTTCTGCTCAGTGATCCAAGAAGCCTCTAGGAGCCCCGAGGTTTGAAAATAGAAGGAGATGCTGCCAACACAGAGCAGCAGGCTAATGGCAAGCTCAACTTCCACAGGGTAGCCTCCAAAGAGCCACGGAACCAAGGGAGCTGCCAGGAGCAGGTAGTAGTCCTTCCCTTCCTGCATCATCCAGGCTATGGTGATAATCTTCCCCATTATCTCTGAGTAGCTCGGAAAGCCCAAGATGCCCACACAAACCAAAGATTTCCAGAGAGGACACCACAGTGTCCACTCCACCAACAGAGCGTGGCCTCACACACTCTCCCTGCACACAGACAGATGGCAAACTCCTGACCAGCCCTGAGCCCTTCATCCCAGGCATCCCAGGCTCTCTCAGACTCTCTCCTCTCTCCACACTCTTAGCCCTCCATTTCTGCAGCTCCCTCAGGAGACTAAAAAGAATGTGAGGATGAGAAAAGTACCCCCTTCATCCCAGTGGAATTAGATCAGCATAAAGAAGGCCTTCCTGACAGCCAGGGAGTTAGGACCACGCACTGAGGATGTCAGGGAGCCCACGGCAGGCCTCCCCTGAGAACATGTCCTGAAGGCTCTCCTGCAGGCCCCTTGCCCAAGGCCCGCTGACCCCTGCCCCAGCCAGAGGCAAGAAAAGGGCGCAGGTGGGCAGGCTGCAGGCTATAGGTGACCTACCTCAGCTCTGCATCCAGCTAGAGCTTCAATTTGATCTCCGGCAAATGCACAACTCAACTGAATTCAATAAAACCCCCTCTGGAATTGTACACTGCATCATAAATAACCCAACTACTAGGTTTTTGACCAAAAACAATTTCCTTCACCTCTTCCATTTCTGTTCCCCAAACGCCAGCTTTACACTGAATTTCACCAATCCATAAAAATTTGTACGTTCTGGAACTTTAAATAACTGAACCTTTACCAACAAGGTAAAACTATCCTGTGTGATATGAGCCTATGAGATTTTAAGTTTCAGTAAGAATTAATGCATGACAAAAGAAAGTGAAAATATTTTAATATGATTATTGAAAGATTTAATAATCATCTACAACATGCACATATTCACTATTAAGAAAGCAAGTAATATATTATTATGTAACACAAGTCTTGGATCTCTTTCCAACAGACCACTAATAAATGTCAGCTGTTTTACCAAGCACCTATACAGAAACCCTGCTCAAGATAGCAGAGCAGTCAAGATCAAGAACTGAACTATGCTGTGTTAAATTTTCTAGCTCAGTGCCTAGCAAGTGCCAGGCACACAGTAAGTAAAAGCATACAAATGGTTGTTCAATGAAGGAGTGAAAGAATTAATGGCATTCCAGTATGTTGAGTGTTTAATTTTCAAATCCCAGGCAAACATCCACACGGCCTCTCTCTTTTCCCCACTCGGTAGTCATGGCACATACACCTACAAACGTGCACTGGCCTGAACATTTCTGATATGCCAAAGAGTGACCTTAATTTCGGTTATATTTTCATTGCCAGTCGTCTGAAGAACGAGGAAGGCCTGAAGCATTGCTGATCTGCAAAAGATCTATGCTTTGCTTAGAAAAGCAGAACCAGGCATTTATAAAAGCAACTCTATCCCTCTACTCTGCTTCTCTCCATCACATAGCCACTGAGAGTATATGACAGCCCCACCACATTTCCAGGAGGTGCTCCAAGACCTCACCCTCTGTAGAAAGCCTTACTCAAAGAAAACATACTAATCACATCACAGAAGTGCTATCACATGGTTCCCGGTGGGTCCCAACTCCTTGGAATGTGCAAAAGTGTCACGGGGAATGGGAGGAAAGCAACAGCAGTGATTTCCAGACTTCCATGGAGCCTCAAGGAAATCACATATTCCTCTGCTAAAGGAGAGGTCAAACCCTTGGTTCTTGGGTACAACTTGGCAGCTCATTTTGACAAGTTGTCTCATACAGATCAAAAGCACCTTCCAGATAGTCTGCCGAATTGGATGCTGCAGCAAACAGCTGTGGTCCAGTGCAAAAGCATCCTTGGGCCCCCATGTCAGGGTCAGACAGAGTCATGCAAATTTACCACACAGGCGTTCCTCAGATGTTTACTGGGCAGCTGCTGTGTGCCAGGCCCTCTTCTCAACACTAGCATAGAAAGACTGACAAATCCTTGCTCTCATGGATCCTACTGTCTATTGGAAATTACTTCAACATAGATAACATTTACTCAATACTTACCATGTGCCAAATACTGCTTCCAGAGCTTTATTTGTATTAACTCATTTAATCCACCAACAGCCCAATGTGGTAGAGTCTGTTATTTATCTCCATTTTTCACATGCAGAAACTGAGGCACAGAGATGTTAAGTAACTTACCCAAGGTCACACACTATTAATGGCAGAGCTAGAATTCAAACCCCGACTCTTGGCCTCTGGAGTGCTTCTTTGCAACCACTACAGTACCTGGATGGGGCTGAGTTCTGGAGGTATGGGGTTATCACATCCACATATTCTATAGCAGAGCAAAATGAACATAAAATGTGGGGATCAACAGGTGGTCAATAGGTAACAAGGTGGGGGAAATTATCTTGACAGGTAAAATCAGGATTTTTCTTAGAGAGAGAACTGTGTCCTGAGGACAGAATTTGACAATTGCTTAGGGCAAAAGATTAGCCGCATAAGGCCTGAGTGTTGACTGGCCCCAAGCTTCAGAGGAGGCAGAATGCAGCCTATATAATAGAGGAGAAGAGTGTGAGTATCCTGGGACAATCTGGGAGGGAAAGGATAAGGAGCAGAGATGGAGGGAGGGAGAGGAGAGAGAGCCAGACGGTGGAAGGAAGGCTAGGCACCAAATGAAAGCTACCATCTCAGCACGTCCCACACAGCAAACCTTGAGAAAAGTCTACCGATCTCATGATTGAGTGGGGTGACGATTGTTGACTGGTGTGAGGGTTGTTCTGGTTGTTTTAGAACCAGAGGAGGGCTAAGTTTCCCCCTGGGGGCATTGCACAGGGTGGAGGCTGTTCAGCACATGCTGAAATCATGGCTTAGAGAGAAAGAGGCCAGCAGATTATTAACCCTTGGAGATACATGGCCATCTGGATGAGCTTTGGACTTTTATTGGCCATGGACTTGGACAGGGGATTTTAGAGTGATTTTACCTTGGTCTCAAGACACAAAGTAGCCTGTGGCTGAGTTTGTGGTTAGAGCCAGCATGACCACATTAGACAGTTAAGAATTTCTCTCTTCAGTCTCTTCTTAAACTTTATTCCCCCAAAGAGTTTTTAACAAAGATCATATATAATAAACTCTAAACTCACCTGCTCTATCTAGATTGGTCTCTCCATGCCAATGGAGGAGGAAAGAAGGATATGATCTTGACAAGTGACACTGTCAAGGGAGGACATGCCATTTGCTCATCTCTAGACAATTACCTCCCTAAAACTTCCAATTATTGATCACTTATATGCAGCTGCTTTACACATGTAAATGCATTTGAATCCCTGTAATAATGCTGCAAATTGTTAAGCTCATTTCAACATAGAAGACATAGAGACTGAAAGAGGTCGCATCATTGCTAAGGCCACATAGTTAGCAAGCAGTCAATCTGGGACACATTCAGGTCTGTACACTTGACAGCAAAGGCCACGTCCTGTCCCCACTGATGCTCCTCTCCAGACAGCCACTGGAACGGCAGCTGCAGAACTTTTCCATGGCTCGAGCACAGAACAAAGGATTGCCTTAAAACTAATTAACTGCTCCTATTCAAAACCAATTAATCTTAGTTAAGCTCACTGAAGCCTCATGTCAATGAGTGGAAATACCAAACCTGAATTTGTCATTGAAGAGGGCTCCCCAGCAGGAAACCCACTCTGTCTAAATAACTCAGCTTCCTGAGCTACCTGGACCCTGATGGGAGACGGGAGAGTGACAGCAGGCTGAACACTAAACCATGAGCATGGAGCAGAGCCAGGCCCTGGGCACATGGACCCAAGCTGGGCATGCATTATTAAAATATCAGCTGAAAATCACTTATTCTGCATTAGATGATTAATAGTGCTGGCCCTTTCCTGGGACATGGCAGCAGCCCTGAGATATGATGCAATTACTCCCAGTGAATGGAGATGTTAAAGGACTCGTTACTACCAAAGCGATATGTACAATTTCATGGTTAATTAGGACCTTTCCGGGGGGGAAGCACCGCTGCATTAAACAGCCTAAATAGAGTTCCTAACCCTACCCCTTTCCTTGCCTGTGATGAAGTAAACTTTAAGAACTGAGGAAATCAAAGATGCTCCGGGCTAATGAGAACTCAGCAATGATAACTAGAGATGATTTTTATGGTAATCGTGAACTAGCCACATCCTGACAGTCTTTCATCCACACGCAAGTCACCTTGATACCCTCCATGGTACACCAGAAGCACTGGAGATGCAGTTTCCAGAGAGAAAAATGACTTTTAATCAAGACCGGGAAATGGAATTACATGTGTGATTAGATAGAAACAGCCACAAAACCACAAGTAAGATTGCTGCCTGTAATATTGAGCTTCCATTCTCAAAGGCTAGCAAGATTTCAGGCATAAACTAAGCAGACAAAGGCATTCCGATTTTCATTCTCTGGCTGACCAGAACTTCCCAGGAGGAAAATAATGGCTGCTTTGTCCTCACTGGAAACACCCTGGTGGTGATGTGGTGGCTGGGTTCCCTCTGTTGCTTCTGAGGTTTGCTCTCCTAGCCCTGACCTTACGCTTATCATCCTGGCAGACAAATAAACACATGCATAAGTTCTCACTTTTCAAAGCAAATTCTAAATGTCTAGTGAAGAATATAAACTATTCTAAGGCTCCAGGATCAAAGGTCACCAGTTAAGGGTTCTAACTGGCATTCATTTCAAGTTCATTGCCATGTGAAACCGAGCACTATATATATATATATATATATATATATATTTTTTTTTTTTTTTTTTTTTAATGGAGACATTGACTTCTTTGACCTCAGAAGGATGACTTGAGTGCCCATCTTAGGCAAAAGGAGGTCAGAGAGGCAGCCACTGCCTGTTGTTATGAGTCTATTAACACACTCACTTTCTTTAGGGCTTTGCAAAGCCTTACAGGAGCCTCCAAAGAAAGGTACTAAAACCCCAACCACTGCAATCCAATAGTCCAGTTAGACAGATGTCAGGTAGGCCAGAGTACAAGGGTGCACAACAAGACTTAGAGATAAAATTATTTCAAAGAAAAGTGGGGCTAGGTCAGGACCTGGGCTCAAGACCCAGCGCATGGGGTCCATGCAAAGCTTTCAGCTAGTGCTAAAGTCCTCTCCCCTCCAAAGTCAGGAATCTGGCAGTGTGCCTGTGTACAGAAATGCCAACAAGGAGGCGAGGAGAGAGAGCTGCAAATCGCCTCCATGCAGCCCAAAGCACACAGCACAATGAAGACTCACCTTGTTTGCTATGTCAGAAAATCCTGCTACTATGGGGCACTGTGGGGCAGGTGGAAAGTTCACAAGCTTTAGAGTCCCAAGGATCTGGTGCACATCTTTTATTCCTTCTCTTTTCTGAGGCTCGGTTTTCCTCTCTGTAAAATGGAAATAGTAACTCACCTCTCTCACAAAATTAGTGCAAGAATTGAAAATAGAAAAAAAAGAAAAGAAGAAAGAGCCTTTCTGTATGTCAAGCCCCATGTCAGGCACCTTGTGTATGTTGCCTCATTATCAGTCATTCCCTGAGCTTCACATCACTAGCATCCCTATGGTATAGACGGAAAGTGGAGTTTTGGGGAAGTGAAGCAGCTTGGTCCAAAAGCCATTAGCCAGTAAACGGCAGACCGAGATGTGAACTTGGTATGTTGACAACAGGTCCTGAGTGTATCGCCATCACATGATGCTAAGTGTGTGGTGAGCACCAAGCCCACAGCAGCTTCTCAGGCAGTAGCCACAGCCTCATTGCTCCTACCCCCACCCTACTCTGACCCCCACCAATGGACTGATGAGATGACCAGGGTAACAGTGGAGAGGTATCTCTTATATATGGCATTGACCCAAATTTTACTCTGTTAGGTCTGACCCAATATTCTGGCAACATAGATATTGTGACCCACGGACTGTTCTTCTTAAAGACATTATTGCTGACTATGTGGAGAGCTGCAGAGGGCACTATTGTTAGGGCCCAGGAAAAGCCTGGCCTGGCAGATGTTGGGAGACTGAGATAGAAGGCAGAAAGCAAGTCTGCTTTATAAACCAAGGACAGACATACTTAGTCCCTGGATAAGGCAGGGCTACTTCTCACCAGCATTGAGAAAATCCAGCCATCAGGTAGCAATGGGGACCCTACCAGAAACAGAGTGACCCCAGTCACACACATTTTCCAGAACACCAGGCCTGTTGGTGGTATGGCTGCATCACTTGGCTTTGACTACCACTGGGACTCGATTCCAGTCCACGAATTATTCATCCAAGTCCGTAAGAAACATAAAACTCTTCTTGAAATACATGTGGGCCCTGCCTGCAGCTCAGTCCTTCCCCTTCTTGATGCCACTCAATCCTGTCACACTGTTATCAGTTTTTCTTTACCATAATGTCCATGTTACCCACTGCATGGCTGTTTTTAAAAGGTGAGAATCTCCTCCACCATGGGACACATACATGCATGTTAAGTACTTGCCAGAGCTCGATCTCAAATTGACTGCTTATCCAACCCTGTCAAAACCTGGCAGGCAGTGGGGAAATGACAGGAGCTGCACGCACAAAAATCCGGGTGCATTCCCACACGACTCAGCCAGGTGTGATTTCACAGATGGCACACATCCAGAGATCACCAGAAAATCTAGTCAAGAAATATATGAGGGTTGACCATGTGACAGTTTGCTAGTGACAATTTTATAAGAAATGTCTGTGTTTCTGATTATTTACTTTGAAAATGAAGTACAGAATTTCTCAAGTGGGTAAAATCGATTTGGAACTTAACAGTGTTCAAAAGGTTTTGTAGTATTTAATGAAAATGATTATATACATTTTGAACATTTATTTATAATGCATGGGAAAGTTTTTAAATGTGTAAGCATGGCTTGACTTGTTTAAGAATTTGAGAAACAAAGAAATACTGATCCACTTCTGGTAAGCAAAAAACTAGAAAATTTAGTAGTATAGCAGGAAACAAAGTCAACCTAAAAAGATCAGTAACTCTCACATACACGAAAAAGTGAGTAATTATAAAGATTTAGGAAGGAAAATAAAGATTTACAAGCAAAGCTAGGAAATGAAATACTAAGGAACAAACTAAACTAGAAATGCATAAATCTATACAGAGAAAACTTTTAAATAGTACCAAAGGATGCAATGAAAGCCTTGAAAAAGATGGAGAAACACCATTTTCTTGAGTAGGACTCAGCATCACAAAGGCTGTTTTTCTGGCACTAGACAAGCTAATTTTAAAATTCAAAAGAGAAAATGAATAAGGAAAGAGCTGGGGAATAAAAGCTTAAAAAATAATAGCAGAGGTTTCAGGGAGACCCAACCCTACCAGGTTTTAAAATATATGTATTAGAAAACATCAATAATTAAAATAGTGTGGTACAGATACACGAAAGACCACAGCAAAGATCAGTGAAACAAAACAGAGTCTAGAAGAGATTCAAATGCATGTGAGATTTTAGGTTATTGTAAAGGTGGCATTGCAAATCAATAGGGAAGAGACAAAATCTTCAATAGTGGTAGAGAGAATACACACCAAGAAAAATTCTAAATGAATCTTAGATTTAAATGTTTAAAATGTAATCATGTTAAAATGTGTAAAAGTACTTGTAAGAAAAATGGAGAAAATCCTTTATAACTTCTATTGGGGCATATTTTCCTAAGAACTAAAATTCAGAAGCCATAAAAGAAACAATAGATAATTTTACAATACAAAAAGGGCAAAGTAAAAAACAATAACAAACTGGGTTCAATATTTTCAGCTAATGCCCAAGATGAAGGGATAAAATCCCCACTATAAAGAACTCTTCATGGTGACAGGTGGTAACCACCCTTATCACAGTGAGCATTTCATAATGTATATCATGGCTGAATCACTATTTTGTAACCCTGAAACTAATATAATATTATATGTCAACTATACTTTAATTAAAAGAAATTTTTTTAAAGAACTCTCCAACACCAATGGAAAAATTGGCGAAGTATGAGATTTACAGAAAATGAAATACAAATAACTCCTGAGCATGTGAGAAGACGCTTAATCTCACTCAAAATAGCAATGCAAATTAAAGCTCTGCCCTCATTCTATTTTTAATCCATTGCATTGGCAAAAATCCAAAGTTTGATTACGTATTCTGTTGACAAAACTACAAGGAAACAGGCACGCTTATACACTGCTGGTAGGAGTATAAGTTGGCACAACCCTTTGGAAAAGAATTTTGCAATATCTATCAAAATTACAAATGCAAAAATCCTTTTGCTCTTCAATTCCATTTTTAGGATTTTATCGGACACTTGCAAAAATACAAACTGACCCAATTACAAGATCGTTCTTCGCAGCCCTGCTTTTCACAGCAAAAGATTAGATAGACCCTAAATGGAATCATTAGGAAGCTGGTTAAATAGGTTATGGCACATCCATACAATAAAATACCGTGCAGCTGGGAAAGCAAATGGGAAAGTCCTTATATGCTAATATGGAAATATCTCTAAGATGTGTTACTGAATAAAAAATAGCAAAGTGCACAGCAGGTATGTATACATAGCCTGTTATATTTGCATAAAAAGGTGGGGGAATGTAAATTTATATTCAATCTGATTATAATTCATAATAAAAATCTAGAAGGACCCTCCCCCCCACACAAAAAAATGATTAATTGTATTTATCTGAGGGACTGAGAAGGGAATGGAGCTTAGGGGAATTTTCACTCTATGCCTTTTTATACTGCTAATTTTTTAACAATGTGAGTGCATTATCTATTCAAAAACTAAATAAAGATTAAAGTTATTTTTTCAAAAGACAAATAAATACTAATGGACTAAATCATAGAGCCCATAAAAATAAAGTGACACTCCAGAACTACAGGGATAGAGTACATAAGAGAGAAGAACTAGGGGAAAGAGAAGAGCAAAACTCTGTACACAAACAGAAATGCCAAATGCAAATAATTGGGACTGTAAAGGAGTAAGACCTAAGAAATATGCACCCTAGCATTTTTTAACTAGTCAAACTATTGAACTATTCTTACACATTATATAAAACTCATATGCATATGCATCTATAATATTCCATAATTCAAAACATTTTCATGAGCAATGAACGCCCTTCATCCCCAACAACTGCACAGCTAGGAATCTGTTTTAAGGAAGTCATTAAGAATGGGCTCAAAGACTTGGGTACAAAGCTGTACCTCACATGCAAATGCTCAACATTAGATGATTCATTAAATAAATCATGGCCTTCTTGTACAACGGAATGCCAAGTGGGCACCAAATTTATGCAGTCAAATATTTAATGATCCCAAAAGTTTACTCTCTCTGACAAAGATACACACTAAAATATTCACTGCAGTTGTCTCTGGGAGTGGGATTATGGATGACTTTTATTCTTTTTGCATATTAATATTTTCTAATTTTTTGAAAATGAATATGTATTACTTGTGTAATAAAAAAAGACAATAAAAGTTATTAAAAAAGAGAAAGCCCAGCTTAAGTGATTGATATCCCAGAGATCTTTCGTAATGGTCACACTTGTCTAGATTCTCTATTCTACTTTTCCTTAAGTTGCACTATGATGAAATCCAAAACTCTCCTCAGGGGCTACAGAAGGCAAGAGGGAAGGATACCAGATTTGACACTCTGCTCCCACACCCTGGCCCTCCCACCCCTACATATACACACAGTCAGAGCAGCTTCACCTTTTTAAGTTTTATAAATAGACCTTCTTCCTAAGATTAACTTCAATAAAGGAGTCTGCAAATGAAAAAAACGCAGGAGTGCTACCTCGCAAAGCCCTGTCCTTACGCCTAGTCTGAGCACCAAGAAACCACGTAACTCTCAATTACCCCTGAAATGTCTTCTCAGAACTCAGGTAATGAGTCTGAAGAGCTTTTAGCCCAGGCAGATGAAACCATGAGTGACGGTCCGACAGGGCGATTCAAAGCGGGGCGGAGAGCGGGCTTGTCTGTGTACTAGGTAGCAGAATGGGGCGGGCAGGCTCTGGCAGGCAAGGTGAAACCAGGTGGACACCTGAGAGGCCAAGAAGTACTGAGGTAGGGGTCAGAGTCCTTCTCCTCAGCAGACAGCAGAGCAGTGTGGGCTGATCTTTGAAAACGTGCTGAGCCACACCTCTCATCAAAGATGACTCTGTGCTAGAGATTCAGGGTGGGCTGGTCTTCCCTCAGCTCTGAAAGAAAGTCAAGACCAGCATCCTGCTGACTCCTTGCTTGTAGAAGAGAGCCCCCCCATGTATCCATAGCTTTTCTCCTTCAGAGTGTTAAAGAGTAAGCAGTGTGCCCTGCAAACACTGGATGTACTTCTCACTTTGGGCCCTGGCTGCAGAAAGTGGTTGACCCTGTATTAGTTCTGAAAGTCATCGGTCTAATAATAATACAGTAGCAGCTATCCTTTAATATGTTTCCCTATTTTTCAATCACTGTGATAACATAGACAAGCCTAATAGCAAGGCTAAGAGGTGGTGTAGAAAACTCACTATAAAAATGGCCCCACTTCTCCATTCCTTCCTGTATCCAGGCTTTACCAAGTGACTCTGCTCCTTCCATTGAAAGGTGAAGTCAGTATTTCACCCCTTGACTTCGGGCAGATACTGTGAACTGCACGATCAAAGAAGTGAAGGAGAAGTGGTGACAGGCCCCAAGAGGCCCTGCACACTTCCACTCATGCTCTGGGAATCCTGTCACTTCCATGAGAATAAGCCTGGGCCAGCCTGCTGCCAGATGAGAGACTGCAGGACAGGGCTGTCCCGGCCAAGGCCACCCTAAACCAGCCAACCCTCCAGCTGACCACAGAAGCAAGTGAGCCCACCCAAGATCAAGGAAGCTGGACTCAGATCACCAGAACCACCCAGTGGACCTGCAGACTCACGAGAAAGAATATATGGTTGTCATTTTAAACTGCTAAGTTTGGGGAGAGTTTAACATTGCATTATCCTGGCAATAGATAACTGGATACCAGGGAGTACCAACGATTATTCGTGTCAAACTCAGGTTGAAAGGAGAAATTTTCCTGTTATGGACTGAATGTCTGTGTCCCCCCAAAAACTCATATGTTGGAGCCCTACCCCTCAATATGTTGGTATTTGCTGATGGGACCCTGGGAAGGTGATTAGTGTTAGATGAGGTGCTGAGGGTAGGCCCTGGGCTGACAGCATTATTGCTCTGCTGAGAACACCAGAAATACAGCTGTTTCTCCCTTCCTGCACCATGAGAGCACACAGCAAGAAGCCAGCCGTCTGCATGCCAGAAGAAGGGCCCTTGCCAGAACCTGACCCTGCCAGCACCCCAATCCTGTACTTCCAGTCTCCAGAACTGTGAGAAAATAAATTTGTGTTTAAGTCCCCCTGCTTGTGGTATTTTGTTTGGCAGCCCAAGAAGGCTAAGATAAGATAATACCTCATAGCTCGTAGGTGACAGAGTGAGAAACCGAAGTCCAGGCTCTTAAGGAACAGTCCATGGGGTCCTGCCCAGCCTTGGGGCTGTGACAGAGCAGGCAGACCCCCCTTTCAGGAACTTCTCAGCCACACCCATGGGGCTGCCTTTGCCCTGGGCTATCCTGGAATCCTAAATGTTTTACATACATGGGATTGCAAAGCTGGAAACAAACTTGGAGGTCACTAACTCCAACTTCCTGGTTCCGTAGATGAGGATGCTGAAGACCAAATGATCCAAACCAATCATTCAGGGTCAGAGCGCAAAGGCAAAGACTAAAGCAAAGGTCTCCCAGCCCCATGGAAGTGATTGTTTGTCCACACTGGGCTGACCGGCCTTTCCAGGCATGATTTGTACAAGGAAGGGGTATCCTTCCAGAGTTCTCCACTTGCTCCCAATACCAGGGCTACAAGGATCTGTCTTCAGCTCCAGGAGCCAGAACTCCCAGGAGCTGCTTAAGAATTCTATCCCGTCTCCCCCCAAGCCCTCCCCACAGAACAGCCTGCTGAGCCATGCAGCCAACATAGCATGGGCACAGGGTGGGGTCTGGTCCGCACTGAACATCCAAGGGCATGAGGCTTCTTCAGCCCCCAGCATCATGAAGGCAGCAGCCCCCTGGGCCCATGCGAAAGACAGAGCCCTGGCTGGCCCTCATGGCTCCTCCAGGACTACACGGCAGACCTCACAGCCGAGGCTGGAGCTGACTGATACAGCTTGGGTGTTGCCATGCACATGGCAGCCTGGCAGCTACTTCTAAGAGCTTGCAAACCACACATCCATCCAGAGTCCCCAAGGCTTGGGGCCCACATGCTGTGCAAAGAGAGAGCCTCCTCCTTTCAGATGTCACGAAGCATCAGAGATGCTGTGCTTCCCTCGGAGCCAGAGCCAGAGCCCTGCCCCAGCCTTCAGGCTGCAGTGCAACCCTCAGAGAAGATGACGTTCACTGTGCACACAGCCAAAGCCTACGTAAAGCTGCCGTCCCTGGGGCTCAGGGGACACGGAGCCGACCACAACATGGCCACGGCCCTTGGGAGCCCGCAGTCGAGAAGAGCCTCACGGAGGTCTGTGCAGGCGTGAGTGTGCCCCACAAGCAACCAAGTGTAGGCTGTGGGCAGAGACGGCTGGCAAGGCCTTAGGGCTCGACCTCTGTGCCCTCCAAGGGGATCTTTCCTGTGACGGCTTCCCTGGAGGCTGCCCAGGAGCTACCCAGGATTCAAGTCAGGAACAAGGGAGATGAGAACTCTGCCTCCTGTGTTACCCAAATACTGACCTCGCAGGCGTCCCGGCTCTCAGGCATCTGGGCTCACCCTCTCCTTCAACGACCAACAAAATGGCTTGGGTTCCCCTCTGCTTGCTACTATACTGCCTAAAACCAAGCCACAGGTTTCCTTGCTTCTTAAATGAAAATCACGGCCCTCAATAGGGCCTATGAGATCCTGCAGCCTCAGCCTGTGCCCACTCCATTGGCCTCCTTGCATGTGTGCTCGCCCTGCCTCACCGGGTTCCAGGCATCCTGGCTTTCCTTCGGGTCCTCGAGCCCCATACCTCACACACAGGCTGCCTGCATGCTCTTTCCCCTGCTTCAGGTCTCAGTACAAGGCTCACTTCGGCCGGGGGTCACCCTGGTTGACCCTCTAGGGCGGGGCAGCTTCCTCAAATGTATTCTCTCATACAACTACATCCCATTCTTTCATGTACTTCGATGCATCTCGAGTTACATTGTATGGATGTAGTTTTTTAGGTAATGTCTATCTTTCCACTAGTCAGCAAACCCCATGAGATAGGAGCATGTCTGCTTTGCTTATAGCTCAATATCTACCATATGCCAGGCACACAGTATATTCACAACAAATATTTGCTGAGTGACTAGATGGATGAATGAACACTGCAAGAATTCTAACTGGGAGTTTTGCTCTGGAGAATGGAGAATTCATGGTGTCATAGGCTGGGTGTCACCAAAAGTAGATCTTGGGACAAAGATTTGAGTAAAAGCCTATGTATCTGGGAAGTAAAACCAGGAAGAATTGCTAGGGGTATGGGGAAGAAACGGGGGACGAGGGTAGGCAGAAGGGGAAGAGGAGTGGGGAGGGGAATGAAGAGGTGGGAGGGAGTGGGGAAGGAGGTAAGAAAGAAGAGGGGGGAGGAAGTCAGGGTACATAAACAAGACCCCTGGACTAGAGGGCTAGGGGAGAAGGGAGGAAGGGAGAGGGGGAGGCTGGATGGAACACCTGTGTACACAACAGGTCAGGTAGGAGAAAGGGAGAAATCAACCCATTTCCACTTAGTTTTCTACTTGATTTCTTGTGACTCTAGCCCCAGGTTCTCGACTTGCTAACATGGGAGCTATCAGGTCCAAGCTCTCTGTTTCCACTACTCCAGATTTCCCATTAGCACAATTTCAGCTCCTTTGGTAGAGGAATTGTTTTTAGGTAACTCTCTGTTCCTGCCTCCATGAAATATCAAAACTGGCCGATTATCTTGAAAGGTGCAATTCCCTTCAGAAAAAAAAAAATGGCACCTTGTATGGAGACCATGACCCACCGCTGGAGGCTCTGGGCATCCATTTGTTCTTTAGTCCTGGTCCATCATACTGATGCAAAATGACAGACACCAGCATCCGCTAGAGCCCTGCAGGAGGGTAGTCAAGACCCAGGAAGCAGGTCAAAATTGTACAAATAGCACTCTCCTCCATCAATCTCCTTAATCTGCCAGCTTCATGCACTCGGCCAAATGCACAGCAAATGTCCTGAGCACTGCTGTGTGTCTGGCACCACACTGAACACCGGGAACACAGCTGTGAGGGAGACCAGGTCCCTGCCCTCAAGGAAGGGACACACATCAAAGCAGCCACCCATCCAAATGCATGTCAGTCACAACCTGTAAAGGGAAGGGACTTGGCCCTATGAAAGCATAACACGGGCAGAGAATGGGCAAGTTGGGGGACTGACCTCATCTAGAGGCCAGCGATGCCTCCCTGAGGAAGGGAGGTCCCATTTGGATGCAGAGTTAATGAGGAGAAGGAAGGGTATGGGGGAAAGCATGCACAGCAGAGGGAACAGCATGTGCAAAGCCCTTTGACAGGAGAATGACCGCAAGTGGATCAATGGACAAAGGAAGCAGGTATGGTCTGAAACCAGGCAAGCAGAGGAAGCAAGTGTGGCCAACCCAGGTCCTGAGCCCCACTGTGCAGGATGATGTCAAAGGACCCCACTTCCAAGGAGACTGACAATATCACCGGGTGAGAGAAGGTGGACTGACGTGACCTGCTGGTCAGTCCTTCAAAGGGGAGGCAGGAAAGATGCAATGAGACCCAGGCAGATGGGAAAAGAATCAGCCTTTCCTGAACACCGACTCTGTGTCAGGCACTGTGCCACAAGCAAGTATTTATGAAATCCTTAAGATTCATTCCTTCGTTCAGTTCAGCAACTAGCTATAGTCCTATTGCTATTCTCTATCACCAAGTAAAGGCAAGGGCAATTTTTTCCAGAATCATCCTTCAAACAAATGAGGGAATGAACTTATATTCAAATTCCTGACGAACTCTCTCCTATTAAAGGGCAGTTCTCTCATTTACTTTATTTCACCCACAAAGTACTGTTTGGGGAAAAGACATTACCCTGAAATGACCTCAATCAATGCTAGTTTGGGATTCTTGTATGAGGTTGCCTGATAGAATCATTCAAAAAGGAGGCAAAGATATTTAACCCCTATTTAATCATTATTTCTGTGTGACCTTAGAATTGCAAGCTACGGATGTTGTTCTAAACAAGGCTTTTTACAAATCACTTCAAAAAGCAAGACCATAAGTAGTTATACTGGGAAATCATGTATCTAACTACGGAACTGAAAAAAAAACCCTCCTCATGTTATGCAAATGAGTGCGGGTAGCTTGGGATAAAACTCCAGCGACAGCCAGACCCACAAAGTGCCGGACCTCAAACAACTGCTACAAGAGTGGTAACTGTGTACCCCGGAAAAGTGGGTTTGTCACTGCATACAGTGGCTCTGGCAATGACAGAAGCCCTGGTGCCCAAGTGGCCTGGGAAGGCTTTGAATAAAACTGCTGCATGAAACCTAAGAGGG
The DNA here is from genome assembly GCF_040802235.1 of Manis javanica. Taxonomy (NCBI): domain Eukaryota; kingdom Metazoa; phylum Chordata; class Mammalia; order Pholidota; family Manidae; genus Manis; species Manis javanica. The sequence goes on from NC_133162.1 coordinate 71,608,940, forward strand.
AGAAGAAAGCAGTATTTCTAAATTAACATACGATTTTATGTAACATGTGAGTTTAAATATATATGTGTAATAACATTAATAAATTCAGCACTGCAAATAGATAGCTGACTCTTTCACCTACCTCCCTAGGAATTCATATGTTCAATTTCAAGTTGACTCTTTCCCTAAGCATCAGATCTTCCCACTGGAAAAATGCAAAAAGCCCTTCCTATTAGCAGAGGGACTGTTCTGTATTCTAGCATTTATGGAACCAGCTACAGGGAGTGGAGTGGAAGCTTGTGCGGTTCTCCCTGCCATATAGAAGTGGCCCCACCAACCAGAGCACTCGATGTGCATACCCAAATTCTGGAGGTAGCACACTCCCATTTTATTGATGAGGGACCAGGGCCACAGAGGTCCTGGAAGCTGACCAGCTCCAGGGCACAGGCACAAAGGGCAAACTAGGACTCTTAAGTCTTGTCACCTGTCAGGTGCCCCCAGGTGTTGGACAGTCCACCATAGCAAGGTCCTGGCCTCAGTGACTTGCCTCCCTGTTTCAGAACAGGAAGAATGCTCTGGAGTTTGGGATGAACAGAGCCACCTGCCCCACTGTGGTCTCAGGCCCTCCCAAGAACATGGCATGCGCTCCAGGCTTAAGACCCCCAGGCTCCAGGCCACAGGTAACTGCCCCACGCCCAGCCAGACCCTTAGATTCCTTGCATCCTCCATGGATTGGCTTTTGAACCTGTCCTGCATGCACCAGCAGCCCCTTCCTTCGCAGATATTAAAGCCCTCTGTTCAGCTGCGTCCTAACCGAGTTGGACGCTGAGTGAGCAGAGTTCTCACCTCCCAGCCATCAGATCAGTGGACTCCAAAGTGCACAGTTCCCAGAGTCCCCAGGGAAAGGGCAGAGCAGCCATGCACTCTGCAGGTCCGCCACCTGCTGCCCACACCATCCTTCTGACGGCCTCATGCCCCCAGGGCCTGCATGGTACCAGGCTATCCACATTCAGAAGGTTGAAGGAGTGGCAGGCACCAGGAAGGCCCAGTACCAGCAAACTGCAACCCATGGGCCTGTTTTTATAACAATGTTTCATTAGAACATATCTACATCCATTCACTTAGGATTTTTCTACAGCTATTCTCAAGCTACAAGGGTAGAGTTGAGTAGTGGGACAGAGACCATGTATGTTGCAAACCAGTAGTACTTACTACCTGGCCCTTTACCAAGGATTTTGTTAGCCCTGGTCTAGAAGAATAGACAATAGATGTTAATATCAAAATGCTAATGTTATTTATTTCAAGATTGTAGGCAGTTGGGTAATTTTCATTTTCTAGAATTTTTTTTCTTCGTACCTATTTATTTTTTTCTACCATGATCACATACAATCTTCCAGAAAGCACATAGCTTTGAAAAATAATATACTGGCATACTTACATTAATAATTTCATTAATGCTCACAATGATTTTCCCCACGTTCTAGCTGAAGAGCCAGGTTTGAGAAAATTCTAGCAATTTGCCCACCAAAGTCACACACAAGCAGTGCATGGGAGACCCCAGCCTGGGTCCATCTGACACAAAGACCTTCTCAGGACCTCAGTGGAAGAAAAGCCCCCCAGGCTCCTCTCCTGAGAAAACAGGGACAAAAGCCCCTCTCTGAGGAAATGCACCAACATAAACCCACGCCCACGAAGCTGGCCTTGATGGTAAGCAAAACATGAGGCATCAGAACTCTGCACGTGGCTCACTGAGTCCATGGCACCTCCCTCAGCATGCCAGGCCAGCTGTAATGAGTATCAAACTGCTTCCTCTATCCGGGGTCACAGAACTGAGGCCAGCAGGCAGAACTGCCATGCAGGGTCAGAGAACAAATCTAAGCCTCCCCCTAGTTCCAGTTTCCTGCCTGCCTCCCACCTTCTCCTCCAGCTCCACCTCTCCTCTCCACTGCTCCCCTCTGCCTCTCCGGGTATCCACTCAAGGCCCCAGCCAATCAGAAGGCTTTGCCCATCCCCACTCGAGGTATTTTATGTCTCTGGGCATTTGCACATGAGGTTCCTCTTGCATAAAAGTTCTTTCCCTACCCAGCAGTCTGGAAAATCCTATTTACTCTTTTAAAAAAGGTCACAAACTAAAAACTCACTGGTAACAGGAAGGTTACAGGTGTGTTTTCTCAGATGCATGTGGCATTATAAAAATAAAGCATTTTATGTGAAAATTTTGAGATTCCCCGTCTATTCAGACCAAATGGAAGCTCTAGTGACACTCATCCCACATTGCCACATGGCAACCACAGACTGTGGCTCAGGAGCAGCTGTGCCCCTCTCATGGGGTGCGTGATTCTCCATCAGCCACAAAACCCCCAGTGCCTGCTCCTGGGCTCCGTGCTGAACCCCGCAGGCCTCTACCTCAGATGGCAATCCCGACATTAGACACTGACGCAGAGTTGTGTTCCCCCCCCAGCCCCAGTAGCATTAGCACACGGAGAAACATGAAATTTCGGCCCCTTCTGCACCTACTGAAACAGAAACTGCAGAATGCAGCCCAGCAACCTCCGTGGTACCAAGCCTTCCAGGGGATCCTAAGGACCACTCAGGTTTACGAATCCCTGCTCCAGCACTGTGGGATCTCCCCAGGCAGCAAGCCAGCTTGTGCCTGCCCCCAGACTTCTCTACCTCTGATCTCCATCCTTTATCCTCAGCACCAGCAAAGCTTAGTCCTGAGTCAGCTCTTGACCACACATTACCTTTCTGTTACATACACTCCTGCCGTGTGGCCACAGGCTATTTACCGGTCCAACTGTCTCCCTACCACGTGAGATTCTTTTATGGGGGACTATCCGGATCCCACCCTCCCCAGCACCAAGCACAGAGCCAGACCCCCAGTGAGGGCTCAGGGACTTCTAAAGAACTAAATCAGTTCACCTGGTGATGTTTATTATGTCCTTTTCAATTGTTGACATGAGACTGACAGTGAGGCAGCCCCAGCCCTCCTCTGACACAAGAATATCAAGAATCAAATGCTTGCAGCTCCAGGAGAAGCAATATTTCAGCAGAAGATGAAGTAATTCCTATTCACAGCATCTGTTAATCACTCAAGATCCTTCTAGATGTGAGGAGCTATAGAATGAAAGGTGTTATTAATGAAACCATAGGGACTAGGAGGCAGTTCTGAATAGCAGCCCTCCTTCTGAACAATGCCTTCCCCTGCAAGTTAATCCCCTTCCATTATTTTAAATTCTTCAAGTGGTACAGAAGTCACGTAGGTTGTTGTCCCGAATAGTCACTTAGCTGACAAGCATTTTCTAATTGACAGAACATTCTGAAAAGACAGATTATAGAGGGGGGGGAGAGAAGTATTAAGATGGTGCAATTTCCTACACACAGCAGGAGGCTAAGTTGACTGAAATGTAAGATTTGGAAGAAAAGTTATTCATCCTACCCCTCATCCCCACAGCCCCTTCCCAGAGAGAGGATTTCAGAGATGTTCCTTCATAGGCGGCTCCATCCAGACATGCCCAGAGGGACCACACGCCTCTCACAAGCTCAAACCCAAACTGAGAATTAAAACCCAGTAGCAATAATAAAAATCATTACTAATAGTTAAGCGGCTAATATGTCTGGAACTTTCCAATAAGCTGTGTGCCAGGGGAATTACACTTATTATGCCTGAAAAGGGGGATTTATCTCCATTTACCAGATAAGGAGACTGAGAAACTCACTCCAATTCACACAATTTGTAAGTGGCAGAGTTGAGGTCAAACCCAAGTTTGCTTATCTCAGGACACTCTGCATGCTTTTCCTGTCCTCCCCTTTAAGGAAATGCACCTTGGTGTGACTGCAGGGTGGCAATGGGCTCAGAGGGCAAACACCCTGAGCCCCAGCCCAGACGCCTTCATTGGCTGCCCCCAGGTACAAGCGCCCCATAGGCTTTGGCAAGGCCCTGATGCTGTACATGAGCTGTTGTCATACCTGCCCAGACACCCCCCCAGTGCTACAGAGCCTCGGGATAGGACTCACCTATGGAGCTGATGGATTCCCCACTGATGGCCCTCAAACCAAGTGTGCTTTGGACAGCTAATGAGGCAGACGGGTTGGCTCCAAGTCTAATGTTTTCATAATTCCCAGAGTGAGATAATGCCAGTAAGGACGTGTACACTGAGCTTCCCAAGCACTGATAAGGTGTTAATAAACCTTAGCAAATGCTGATTAGAGACAAGTTCCAGAAGCACAGGGCTGCTGCTCTCAGCACACAGTCTGGCGGGTTGGCCACTCTAAGCTGGAGAGCATCTCAATTTGGAGCTGATCCCCAGTGGGCAGCAGAAAGCATCTCTAGCATCTTAGCACTGCCCAGCAGGTTAGGTTTGCCCTGTGGCTAGTCCAGGACGTCAAGTCCAAGCCTAGTGCCAAGGGAAGACTGGAGAAATCAACAGGCATCCCTCACACCCCAGTAAACTTTAGGTATCCAGTACTCAGAAATGTAGTTAAAACTTTCTCAAGCTTATGTGTATTTATAGCTGACATAAAAACTCTTGGACTAAGAAGTTTCAAAATAGGCAAGGGGAATGTAGTAATGCCGCTGGTTCCCTGCGAAGATCACTTCTACCAGCTGGCACGCCATACTGGCTGCTCATCCATGCTGGCTCTGCCTCACCCAGAAATTCCTGGGAGGTTACCTTATTCCTCTGGGGGTGGCTTACAGGCAATGAATGGCTGAGCCGCAAATGTCCAGCCCTTCTGCCTCAAGTTGGGATAACTCTGTGGTACAATTTCTACTCCAGGAACTGCCGGCTTGGCCCAGCGCCTTCCCCTGCTCCATCCACTCCCTCCACACCCTGAGAGCTGCCCTGGGATACATCACTTGTGCAATGACAGGATTTGCTTCCAGGGAACCAGACTTCAGCAGAAAGGACAGGGGCAAGTACTACAACTTTTGAGCCCTATCATGCACCAGACACTGTGCTCACTATTTCCCATAAACTATTTCACTAGTTCTCCTCAGTAAATGTGTGAGGTATGGGTCGTCATTCATAGATAAGGACACTGAGGCTCTGAATGGAAAGTGACTGGGCCAAGGTTACACAGTGCCTAAATGGCAAAGGCAGAATTCGACACAAGTCTGGCTGATGCTAAAGTCAAAACAAGACTGTTTCCATGACCCCATGTTGTTTCCCCATGTTTTTATGAGCTGGGTGATGTCAGAAGAAGACAGAATGGAGTTTATTAAAGATACTGATCTGAAAAGATACATAAGGCTGAGAGCTAACAGACCAGCAGGAAAACAGAACACCCCCCCCTCCCTGATCTGAGGTGCTCAAACCACCATTCCGCGTGCTCCCTGTCACTCCCAGGGGAGCCTACACAGACTGCTGGCCAGAAACTAATCACTCGTCACCTCTCTGATTCCCAACTGTAAAGCATACGCTACATTCTAATTTAAGATGCATATTTCACTGGTCAGTAGATTGAGGCAAATGTTTCCACTTTGAGCTCCTGCCTAAAAGGAACTAACACTTCCCATAAGGTAAAGACGGCTCCTGCCAGCCACCGCACCTTCTGATACCATCACACATTCTAGCTCAATTTAAATGTGCTCTATGACAAACATCTCAGGACAGGTACCCTGCTCGGATGGTGTCACCCAAGGAGAGCAGCCATTCCTAGGAAGGCAAGAAGCCTACCCTCAATTCAAACAAACCAAAGGTGAAATACTCCACTAGGTAGGTTTTAATTTCTGTCCCAGTGACCTCACAGCTGACCTTCAGTATGCTGAGAGCAGGAGTCAACAGTTGAGGGAAGCCCGCTTCTCAGTCTTGCCATTCTGCATCCACACACGCCCTCCCCAGAATCCAGCAAGTCCTGGCTCCCAGGACCACAGTCAGAAATTCCGATCTGGTCTGCCCCTTTGTCTCCAGCTTGATTTGACCTGAAAATTTCCTGGGGAAGCCACAAGGAGGAGGATGGTGTGCAGACAGATGGGGAGGGTTGGGTCACGGGGAAATTGGGAAGAGCAACAAGACAGGAGCGTGTACAAGTTTATGTACTTGGGGCTTCCTCTCAGCTTTGGAGCTAGAAACACCATCTCTCAGAAGGTATGTGGGATGTAGACCCCGTGACAAGCCCCAGGAACATCAGTGTTTTTATTTATGCTTCATGCACCCTGTGCCTACTGCCTTGTTATTTCCTCTCAGCAGTTTAGAGGCCCAGAGCTCAGAGAGCACTTGGGGGTGGTCACTGGCAGCATCCAGGAGTGGTGGAAACCAAACCGTGGGCCCCCAGGGGAAACAGACTTGGTTGTGCGGTCCCCACCTGTAAGCCCAGGGAGAGGAAATCCCGGGTCAAAATACCTCTAAAAACCGAAATCAGTCAAAGGGAGAAATAAAGTTTAAAACCCATTTATTGCTTACAAACTGCACTCCAGAGCCGTCTCCTCTGCTGTCTCTCTCCTCTGCTCCGGAAGAAGGAAGCAAGCAAGCAAGCATGCAAGCCAGCCAGCCCCTCCCCTTAAACTCTCAGGTTCAGACACACCCTCGGTTGCCCAGGTAACCCATTGATATGGAGATGAACTTCTCTCCACCCCTAAGGATATGCAAATGTACTAAAGCCAGGCGAGATACTCTGGAAATGCTACAATTTTACCCACAGGCCACCACTCCAGAAATCTCGCCTTACAATCTACTCATTCCCCTTCTTCCGCAATGGTCCCTGGGCCAGAAAACTGGAGCATTGTGACCAGACTAATGACATAGCAACAGCATAAAATCATGACAATCCTCAAGCTGGAGGATTCTGCTAGGTTCAAAGTCTTAATGCACATCAAGTCCATAGTTCGTTCCATAGGCAGGCAGTAGCCCAGGGTTCAGAGCAATCATCATTCAGCAGTTGCAGCCAGGGGGCACATTCAGGCCACAAGGACTGTAGGAGAAAATAACCTTAAGGGCGACAAGATACATGTTTTAATGACACCAGCACAGGCAAATCCTGTCCATCAGGTAGGATACATGCAAGAGAGTGGTCTTGTGATAAAACAGTGGCAGGAATGGGATCTCGTCCTGGTCTAGTATACCAGACTTTCACCCCCCTCCCCGTGGGAGTTACAGATGGGTCGATATATAGGGCTACAGGAGGTAAATGCACTGGCCGTAAAGATAAAACAACACTTTCCCACAAGATGCTCTTACCTCCTGGACGTTTTGGATACACTACCATGACCTATAGGAGCCATTCAGCTGTTACTCCAGGAATACACACAAGGCCAGCTTCCAGGCCTTCCCCCCAAGGTGCCAGAAGGGCCAGCCTTCGCTGATCCATGTGTCGAAATGTCCAGGGCAGGTCAATTCAACAGGGTCTCCAGGGCTTAAGGCAGTAGGGCTGGCAGCAGGATGTTGCTCTGCTGGCCATATCCTGGCTTCAATAACCTTCTTTGGTTTGGGTGTACAATTGTATAGGAGAGGCAGCAAGGTGTGTGAGCATATCCACAGAGCTCAAAGCTCCTTTACATGGCTTCTCTTTCAAACACCGCAGCACTGTCCATAGGTGAACTGACCAACCCCGTAGACTACTGGCGTCTGACTTCAGGCCAGATTTCAACAAACCATTGTACCTCTCTATCATGCCTGCCCCAGTAGGATTATATGGTATATGAAATTTCCACTTTATTCCTAATTGCTGTACCCATTCTTGTAATGCATATCCAGTAAAGTGGGTGCCGTGATCACTTTCAATCACCTGCAGCTGGCCATAGGCTACAAAGAGCCACTCTAGGCCCCTCTTGGTGGTTTGCTGATCTACACAACGTGCAAGAAAAGCAACCAGTAGTCCAGTAGCTGTGTCCACACATGTCATTGCATATCCATATCCTTCTGATATGGGCAGAGGCCCAATATAGTCTATTTGCCACCTGACAAGGGGAGGCCCCTTACTATTGTCCCATGTTGCTGCAGGACTCCGTGTAAGTCCCTCTTAGAGCACACAAGGCACTCCTTCCGGGCTCTGCTGACTTCTTCAAATGTCAATGGCAAGCCCTACCTATAGGCTACAGCCTACACTGTCTTTTGCCCCGCGTGCAACAAACACTGCTGTAGCCACTGGGCTACATCGGAGTCAGGCTTTCCTTCTAGCCAGCGTACCTGAGCTTATGTGTCTGCTTCATCATTCCCTGGGGATGCCAAAGGCAAATGGCCAGTCATATGATATACAGTAACAGTCTCAGTTTGACCAGAGGCCCATAGGTCTTGCCACAACTCTTTGTCCCCAAAGAGACTGGTGACCAACCACCCAGTTGGCATGCTACCATGTCAGTAGCCACAGGGTCAAGCCCCGATAGATGGCCCAGCTGTCAGTGCAGACAACTATGGGGGAGGGCTCCTGGGTGATCACGAGCCATAATGCCTGCAACTCAGCCTATTGACTGCACTTCCCCTCACCATCCTCTATTGTCTCAGTCTTAGGATGGAAAGCCACAGCCCTCCACTTCAGGGGCTACCCATGACTGGAGCCATCTGTATACCAAGCATTTTCAGGTATAAGGCCTTTTCCCTCCTGATAAGGACTCTCAGCTACCAAGGGCTGAAAAGCAAGTTCTTCCTGCTTTCCACTGGTATAGGTCACTGGGCCCAATAAGCATTGGAGTTCTCCACTTAAGGGGATAGTAAAGAGGGTGCTGCACTGCTGTAAATATGTGCCCCATTTGGCCAGTGTAGGTGTTGTGCCATGCCACTCCGCGGCCTTTGGGTCCAGTCTCGCACCCACCCCACGATGGGATAGGTGGTTTTTACCTTGGTGGGAGCTGTTCTGGCGATGGGCTCCATAGCCAGCAAGGCATGGTACACAGCAGCCAGTTGGTTCCCTATCAAGGTGTACTGGACCTCTGCTCCTTTCCATAGCTGTGACCAGAATCCATTAAGTTGGCGTGTCCATTCAAGCCAGTGCCAAAGACCCCATCCATAACCATCTTCAGTTACATGAACATCTAGCTCACAGGGCCTTGATGAGTCCATTACATGCAAGGCCTGTATGGCCTTGACTGCCCGCTTGGCAGCTGTAAAAGCAGCTGCACATCTCATCCCAGTCCCACCTGATGCTCTTTCATACCAACTGGTATAAGGGCTTCAGAATTTGTGCCAGGTGCAGGATAAACACTCTCCAGTAGCCCAAAAGACCCAAAAACTCTTGTAATATTACCATAGTGGTAGGGGTGGGGAAAGCCTGAACCTTGTCTATGACTGCTTCAGGAACAACTTTAGTTTTACCGGAACAGACAATCCCCAAGAATTTCACAGACAAACCAGGTCCCTGAACCTTGGTGCTGTTCACAGCCCATCCTTTTTCCTGTATATGTTGCAACAGTCTAAGAACTGACCTTTCTAAATCTGAAACAGAATCAGACATGAGCATATCATCAGTGTAGTGATACAACCACATTGTTTACGGTTTCTTCCATGTGGCCAAGTCCTGGGCTATACTGCTTAAATAATATTTGTCACCCTCTGAGGTACAGGTGGGTACTTAGCACATCCCCTCAGAACTGCCTTTACCACACATAGCCTCAGTCTGAACTCACCTGCAGTGGTCTATAACCATAACCCTTGCAGGATATCTACCCCCAAAATATATTCAGGGATGGGAGAACTGTATACAGTACACTCCTTTGGGGGTAAATGCCTATCCCCATGAGATTTGGGCTTTCTTCACTCTAATTGCTTTACCCTCATAGCCAGCTATCACAGCAGGGGTCCCGGGAAAATGCTCAGGGTTGCCATGAATCAGAGAACACTCAGCTCCTCTGTCCACCAGTGCCAGGACACGTTGTACATTCACAGGGGACCAATGAATTGCTAATTCTATGTGTGGCCTCCGGTCCCCACCATGTCCCCCAACATGGAGACCTTGACTCCCCTTTCAGTCAAACCATGATACCCAATCGTCCTCCTGAGGGGGTGAGGGCTCAGGCAAATCCTGAGTACTGTCTCCCATGAAGTTTTGCAGGCACACCGGCCGGGCATGAGGCCTTGACTCTGGTTTCCTCTCCTGGACCTCAGCGGCTGGAACTGCTGCTCTGACTTTAATTGTTGCCACAGTTCTAACAAGATTCTATTGGGCTGCCCATCGAGTTTTTCTTTCACTACCCTGGCCTTTATCAAATCAACCCACATCTGGGTCGAGACCTTCATGGGGTCCTTTGCTTCTCTCCTTTCAGTCATAGCCCGTACTTCCCTCCATGCCCTTATTGTTTCAACGTTTCCCAGATCTGCTAAAGTACAAGTAGCCTCCCTTATGGGTTGCCCTAGGTGGGGGGCAAGAGAGTTCACTAGGGACCCAAAGAGAGATGTGGGAGCTGTATGGAGCACCAGGTTCTCATTCCTACAGTGAACACCTCCTCATCAGGGCCCTGGGGGTCCATATTATAGATGATGTTTTCCATACCCAATTCCCGCAGTACCTGTTGGAGCTCTGCATACATTTTCCAACTACTGGGAAAATATGGTAAATCACCCTGATTAAGCCAAACTACCCTGACGGCAGCTGTCAGCCATTCCAGGAGTGTCTGATTCAATGAGACATGAAGGGCATTTTGCAACCACTGCTGGAGGGAAGGGTGAGTCGTCAGGGAAACCATTCTACTCATCTCAGCACCTGACATAACAATGTTTTCCACTCCCATATCTCAGAGACGTAAAAGCCATGTAGGCAGAGGTTCCAGTGGCCTCTGCCTATACCAGACACTCTTGTCCACCAGCTCATCCTGGGTATAGGGGTGGAGTGTGTTGTGCTCCACAACCTGGGGAGGGGGCTGCTCCTCCCCCTGAGGAGCCCACAGTGGTTTTGTTTTCATTTTCTTAATTACAGCTGGGCGGGCCTTTAAAACAAGAGAAGATGGTACCTCTGGCTGTGGCCTGGGTAGCAGATCCGCCAGTGGCCCCGCCTCCTCCTCTTCTCCCTCGGGTCCTCCACCAATGGCTCCTCCTCCACCATTTCTGGGGCTGAAGGCACTACTCTTCCTCCCTCTCCCCCACAGCCTCCTGCAACATGCCTTTTCCTGCCATCTCCCCCCTCGCCTCCACTAAGGAATCTTCTAGGAGCATGACCTTCCTTTTCAGTCTCTCTTCTTTACCAGCATCCCATAGGTTATTGCCCAACTCCTCCAAGCAATACTGAAGTGTGTCTCTCTCCCACCTAAGTCCCTTGATAATCCTCTTTCTCCTGTATAACATTTTCCACTATCTTTATGAAAAGAGTCCCTACAATGCCAGCCGCTACACGGCCCCCTAATGTCTCCAAGCAGTCTTCGAACTCAAGGAAGGCTAATGCTGCAGCTTCCAGTGTTTCCACCCTTCCCCACTTCTGGGGAAGGCCCCACCCCTCTAGGAGGTACTTTACCCTAGACCAATTCCCCACTAGGGGTTCCCAAGTTGGAAGCCCCACAGCTGGGGGGATAACAGGTGAAGCGGCACCCTCTGCCACTGCATCCGCTGGGGCCTCCCCACCATCCACAGGGGCAGCCCTCCCAAAGGTCGCACCCATTATGACAGATTTCGGGTTCAGAGGCACCCTGCCGACAACTGCCAGATATAAATCCAGGGAGAGGAAATCCTGGGGCAAAATACCTCTAAAAACCAAAATCAGTCAAAGGGAGAAATAAAGTTTAAAACCCATTTATTGCTTACAAACTGTAGTCAAGAACCCTCTTTCTTCTCTGCTCTGGAGGAAGCAAGCAAGCCAGCCAGCCAGCCCCTCCCTTTAAACTCTCAGGTTCAAACACACCTTCTTGGTTGCCCAGGTAATTACCCATTGATATGGAGATGAGCTTCTCTCCACCCCGGAGGATATGCAAATGAACCAAAGCCAGGCGAGATACTCTGGAAATGTTACAATTTTACCCACACCACCTCTCCTGGAGTCTCCTTCCAGAGCCTAATCTTTAACAAAGGAGGCTGTTTCCTTCTGGCATAGCCCTTGGGGTCTTATGTTCACAGTAATTGTTTCAAACTCCAGACTGGCCAGTCCAGGATGGACACAGGCTCCATATTCCTGTCTCTTAAATTCATCCTACCTGCCCCCAAACGCCCCCCAAAAGTCCCTCCCCAGTATTCTCACCCCCATTGGTGTCTGGACCAGAACACGGGGAAGGAAATCCCTCAAGTGCTCAAGCTCCCTTTTCTCCACATTGTACAGTGGGAAGTACTCATCAGTTTTCCCAGAAGCCCAAGTGCAGCAATGAAAGAAAGCACCATGAGTGACATGACTTGTTTCTGCACACATGCCTACAGCTGCCCACTCAGTAATGCATTAAGTCGGCTCTCATCAAACACCACTGGCTGTGCCAGGCTTGGAACCAGACATTGCTAATAAAGAGATTAACGGGATTGATCAGATTTTGTTCTTACCTTGTAGGAGTTCTCAAGCTGCTACAGAGAACCTGATAAATAGGGAAGTACCATGGAAAGTCTGAGAACTACCACATGACCACCCACCACCTCCGGCCACCAAAAGCCATCAAGGAGGCATCAGCCTCAGGCCCCCCAAGGGCCAAATTCTGTACCTCACCCCTCAATCCCAAACTGGCACACTGCAGGTGAATTTGAAAACTCAAGGTGGGGCCCTCAGCTCATCTCCTTCACGTATTGCATTACTTTTGTGAACACTTTGATCACTTGGCCTGATTTTAACATTCCTACAAGAATAACTACTTGAGAATAAACTCAGATGAGTTCCCTACCAGGTACACATAGGCACAGCCAGCCCCTGCCCAGCCAGTTCTAAGCACGCTCCTCCCTGAGAAAGTTGAGAAATTAGCCCATCAGCCAGGAAACAATGAGCAGAGTTCTAGAGCTACTCAGAATGTCTGCCTGGCATAACTGCCCAGAGTTCAAATCAACAGCTGGTGGCACATGGACTCAGGTCCTGGCTCTGCCAGCCATGCTGTAGAAACTCAGTAACTTAGCCCCTCTGAGCCTCTGGTCCCTCATGCATATTCAGGGTCCATAATACTCTCTTAGGTGTAGTGTGACAGTTTGTGAGATGATCAGCAAATGGTAATTCAGAAAATAGTCTCTGAAAACAATACTTTTCTTCAAATCCGAGCCATTTCCTTATTCTAGTTTTACTCTCATTCCATGAAATTTATATACCTTCCTTTTGACTAAACAAAGATCGACATCTCTTTTCCCAGGTCACAACCTTTTTTTTCTGAGCACCTATTATGTGCTGGTTCTGTGCTCCTTGTGACCTGAGGGAGGTAGTGGGGCAAGGACCCTGCCCTTGGGGGAGTCACGGTCTCCTTGGAGAGACAGAGATACCCTGAGTTCTCCACAATGTTAATAGAAGATGGTAGCCAATAAAGAGAGTGAAGCCCGGACTGCCATGAGGGGAGAGCCCAACTAGTGGACGGTGCTCAGGATGGCTTCCTGAGGAGACAGGAGTCAATGAATGCTGAAGGATGTGAAGAAACACTGAGGGGGTGGGAGGCAGAGGGACCTGTACAAGCAAAGGCCAGGAGCAGGGTGGTGGTGAGCAGGACAGGACTGTGGGTCATTGGAGGAATGGCAGGTGACAAGGAAGGATTGGCAGCTCTTTGAAGGACCCATAGGGACTAAAGGGACATCATTCTGGGGCAGTGGAGAACCTTTGAAGGGTTTACGCAGGGGTGTGACAAGGTAAGTTTTATATTTTAGACCTTCAAGTTTAAGATAGTGTCTGGCAACGATCCATACCTCGGCCAACTTCCATCCAAAAAAATCTATGACGACTCAGACCAAGATGAAAATTGTGAACTAAGATTTATCACTAACCAAGAGCCTGATGCCAGGAGCAACTTTGGCAATTTGTAACGTAAGTTACTAAAAGAAGGCTCACGGGCAAGGCATTGCCTGGCCGTTTTTCAGGCCAGTAGATTTTTTTTCCCTCCAACAGTAATAGGTATTTCTTCATCTGATTCAGAGGAATCAATAGCTACTCTCTCAAGCGCCTGTTTTTTATTCTGTTACGTCAAGAAATACAGGCATGTTTCAGGAAATATAGATATGTTTTTCAAATAGCATAGGTAATTAAACACACCACCACAGATGTAAAATAAAATGTATTCCTTCCAAATTACTAAGTAAACCAATCACCTATAGAAGACCAAATATCATATCAAAATACAAAACCAGAATAAACAGCAAGAAAACAAAAATATAAAATAAACTATCATAAATAACACCAAATATATCTTCTAATGATGATGAACATAAAGAGATTCTCAAGCTGGGTCAAGAATTAGAATCCAAACACATGCCAACATTAGGAGCCAACCTGAAACAAAGCAACTCAGATGTGATCAGCATACGAGTTTCTTAACTTTACCGTGTGTGTTTTTGTTCATGTATTTCCATCAATCTATCCCATATTTTCCCAGGGTCCCGAACCTCAAGTCTCCACCAAGTAGCTACTGTCAGCCCCTCTGCCAGTGGAGGAAAACCCGCGACCCACTTGCCCTTGCTTCACCCACATGCCCACAGTCTGCAAAGTGTGTAGGTTCCTGTACAGCAAATGCTTTGTCTATGCAGCCTGCAGATTAAATTTTTTTAATTCTATTTTATCATCTACCCAATTCTAAAGCCACAATATTTGGAAACATGAAGGATACTGATAGAATTTTCCCTTCTTATCCAGATGTGTGGCTTTGTAAGTCTTGAGAATGAGGAATAAATAGAGAGAACAGTTCCATTCATATTTCCCATTGATAACTATTAGTAATGAAAAAATCCGTGCTTGTTGAAGGGATTTAGGATGAGACATGAACACCCACAGATATTTCAGTAAGTGAAATAGATTCAGAAGGAAATGATTAGCAAAATAGAGACTATGTAAACCAACTAAACAGACTAATACACATGCTTGTAACACAGCATTCTCTCCATCAGAGCAAAAGGGAGTGATTAGGGTAGGAGAGATTCTTTCAATCTGTGCAGCAGGAAATCAGTGGTTACTTCCCTCACACATAGGCACAGGGTGGAGACATTCTCTGGGACTTGGGAGAGTCGCTGTGGATCAGACAGGAACCACAAGCCCTCTTCATGGGACATTTTGGTTCCCACAGTCCACCCCAACAGAACTTTGGTGAATTTCATGGGGATGTGGTTATATGGCCTGGAAACAGTTTGCTAATGATGCTGTTTTCTTGCTTCCTGTTGAAACGATCCAGGAGGAAAAGGAGGCTGGGTGCCCTGTCCTGCTGGCAGGAAGTGGGAGTGCACACCTTTCCTCCAGGGATCACCAAGAATACTCCAGGTCCCACCATGGGCACCACTCGCACACCAGCTAGAGGCAGGGCCGGGCATCAAGAACCAGTATCACTGGACCTGAATCCTCAGAGCAAGACCCAGAACCTGGGCCAAAGCAGAGGGGAGGAGGAAGGGACACCCACATCCTGCACATCTGGGCAGCGTGAGCGCCCATGCTCTCCTCCTGCTCACAGAGGTGTGGACAGGCAGCACAGCGGCAGACAGGCAGCTGATTGCAGACGAGTGCATCCCAGGGATCTGTGACAGGAAAGCAGGACTCAGAGCTCTGATCCTGCCAGCTGGGGACATCCCCATTCTTCAGGGCAAAGTAGCCAGGAGACCAAAGGTGCATCTATTCTGTAAATCCATTCCCCACCAAACCATTAGTTTCCTTCATTCTTGGAAAACCACACCACTTTGAAGAACTGGAGATGGCTGAAGAGTGCAACTGTCTAAAGACAGTTGAGGAAAAAAACAAATCCCTCCCCACCTTCTGAGTCCGGGAGAGTGCCCTGAGGGAAAGGCATGGTGTTATTAAAATCTGCCCTTAGCTTGCGGCACAGTGATAGAGCAGAACAGAGCCTCACCGCCTTTGATGAGGGATTGAGTGAATGAATAAATGATGGAGGGGTAGTGGTGGGGGTGGGGGTAGGGATAGGGGTAGGTTTGCCAACAAACCACCAGGAGCAAGGAGAGGCCTGGACAGATATTCCCTCACAGCCCTGCGAAGAAAATAGCCCTGCCAACACCTTGACCCTGGACTTCCAGCCTCCAAAGGGTGAGTCAATAAATTTCTGTTCCCTAAGCCATCTGATCTGTGGTGCTTTGCTACAGCAGTCCCAGGCCTAGCCCTCAAGCATAGCCATGGTGAGTTCCCTCCAGGGCCTGCCCCAGGGACAGGCCCATTAATGACCACCATGCCACCAGCAGTGTGGAATGCCTATTTTGGAGCACATGTTCATGGGAAGTGGCAGGCGTGTGGCAGCTCCTTACAGAAAAGACAGTGGATCCCTCTGCTCACAGACAAAGAGGAAAATGCTGCACACAGTGAGCTTGGCCAGGTATTAGGAGAAGGTTCAGAGGAACTAGAATATGGAGACAGGCCTAGAGCCAACTCTGTAGCAACTGTAACAGCCACAGTCTTCAATCCCCTGACAGAGCCAAGCAAGTCAAAGCTGAGACTCGGGTCACTATCCCCAACTACTGCCCCAGGCCTGGAACCCAGCAGGTGCTCAACGAAGTTTTGAAGAAGAGGGAGGTAGGGAGGAAAGGCTCATGAAAACTAAACCAAAAAAGCTCCTAGTTTCCAGGGAACACCCCACTACTGTTCTCCACCTGTTCTCAGCTGATGCAAGAGTGTAAGAGGTGACATTGGATGGTACATAGGTAAACATTTTTAGTAGTCAGGTGTTTATTTTAATTACTTTTAATTGGGAAACTTACTGACAGCCTCTCAAATCCATGGTTTCATAGAAATTACATCTGAAGATGAGGCAATATTTAAGAAGTAAATTCGTTTAAAAGAAAAAGGTAAATAATTAACAAGTGGTATACAGATATGGCAAAATTGTGTGAGTCAGTCATGAATCCCTGGAATTCAGGCCTGAAGCCCCGGGGTACCTGTGTTCTGCAGCTGCTACTCTCAGTCAACTGCCTTAGTTGTGTTCTCCAAAGAAACAAACACTAACAGGAAGTGTGTGTGTGTGTGCACATATGTGTGTGCATGTGTGCTTAAATATATGTAGGTATAAAAGAGATTTATTTTAAGGAATTGGCTGACATGATTATGGAAACTGAAAAGCCCAAAATCTGCAGGGTGTGCCATCAGGCTGGAAATCTAGACAGAGGTGATGATACAGTTCAAGCCTGAAGACGATCAGGCTGGAGACCAACAAAGGAGCCACTGTTGCAGTTCAAGTTCAGACACCATCTGCTGCAGAATTCTCCCTCAGTCAGGGTACGTCAGTCAGTCATTTGTTCTGTTCAGGCCTTCAACTGATGGGACGAGGCCGACCCACATTATGGAGGGCAGTCTGCTTTACCCAAAGTCCACCTATTTAAATGTGGGTCTCATCCAAAACAGCCCCACAGAAACATCCAGAATAATGTTTCCCACATATCTGAGCACCATGGTGCAGCCAACTTTACATAAAACTAACCATCACACTGGGGAATGCAAGTTTGAGTTGCTATTGGAGAGGACTGAAGGCCAACACAGATGGGTTCACCCACACCTCAGGCCATCAGAATGTGGCCACACAGCACTGGAAAGGCCCCATTGGCCTTCACCCCCTGGACTCTGTACTAACATCCTCACTGCCCTCCTGACTTCCAACTCTTCCTGTAAAACTGACCCACAGGACAGATTTTAACATTCCCTACTCAATGGTCCTTTCACTGACACCTTCCTCCTTCCTCCAGATCACCTGCAGAATAATCCTCAACTCCTCCCCAGTCTCCAAAGCCCTTCCCGATTCAGTCACCACCAAGTCTTCCATGTAAGTGAAGTCTGTCAGATCTAATAATTCTAAATCACGCCCCAATGCCCAAATGCCCCCTTCAGCCTCCAGTTATCACACCTTTGCACACCCTACTTCTCCCACCCAGAGTGCTCTTCCCTCTTCTCGCTCTGTCCCAGGTAGACCTCATGATCCAGGACTACTCAGGACTCCCTCTCCATGATGCATTCCCTGCCCCCTGCAGACAGACTCACGTTCCCAGTTTTCTACATCACCATCTACACAGACCTCCATTAAAACACCTACTGTGTGACTATGATTGGTGATTCATGGATGCTAAATGAGGAAGGAGAGGCCTGTCTCCACCCTGATGTGATCCCTGGCTGAGTGTCTCCAGCTATAAACTGGGAGCTCCTTGTGGCCCTCTGAGGACATATACTGGGAGTTAGATATCAGGATGGGAGACTGATGAATGAATAGATGGAAGGGAAGAAACCTTGGCTCCAGACCTCACACACCTCTGCATGGACCAGGGCAGGGACATTTAATGACAAGGACGATGGCTCACTTGGCCTGGCCTGCAAAGCAAGCCTAGGGAGTTTCAGTTCCAAAGTTCACCTAGAAGGTTCCTCTGAGGCCACCCAAAGGCTCCCAGGAACCAACACCCCGACCCAGAGCCAGCCTGGCAGCTTTAATGCTCATGGGCTCTCCAAGACATAGATTAGAGAGGGATCTGGCAGTGCTGGGACTGGCACTCACCTCTCCCTTGGCAGGCCTAACCCTGAGCACCCACAGGCCATCTCCAAGGAAGTGCACAGGGCTTGGTTTTCAACTCCATGGCTAGAAAAGGGCTGTGACCACACAGCTTATCTTTCCCAAAGGCCAGGTGACAGCAATGACTCCAAGAGTCCTTAGCAAAGTCCTGGAACAAATTTAACAGGCAACATAGTGCTATCCTGTCAGGGCTTTTTGACTCCTTTTAGCTTCCTGCTAAAATGCACACCTGCTTCTTCACTGCAAAAACCCCAAAGTGTAAAATCTGTAAATCAGAAACGTCCCCCTGGTGGACCGTCCTCAGCTGGGCACCGTCAGGAGGTGGAGGGGGCACGCCCTGAGCCCCCAGCAGCTTCTCCACATACTATCTCCTTGCTGCTTCCCTCTCACGCCCTCCTCTTCCTGCTGTGTTAATCAGAGGCTCATGCCTTCTTTCTAAAAAACCTTTACGTTCTTGAAAGACTTGTCTCATGTCCTCTGTCTCCCTGAACAAGGAATAAGATACAGGGTGGATAAGGGAGCAGGGGCTCTGCCTTCGACACCATCCCATTCCACTATTCACTGAGCCACGGGCATGGTTCAGGGCCCAGGGCTGGCTGGGCCACAGGAGCCATGATGAGGCTCAGGAGAGGCAAGCACGAGTCCAGCCCTAGCCTTTGCTATGGAGGCCAGGTCCCCTACCTCATCCTCAGGGCATGATGCTAACCCCTTGCACTGAAGTCACCTTCTCCCAGCACACCCAGCATCGGGGACAGAGCGGAACCAGGAAGGCATTCCTCGCACAGCTCACCCAGACCAGGCCCTGTGTCGGGGACTGTATGGACTCAGGGCCACCTCCAGGCTCTGTTCACGCTCAACAGGCACAGAGCCCCCTTCTAGGGTGGAAATGCCCTGACCTGCCCCAGGGAACGGGGTGGCTGACCAGTGGCTGTGGTTCCCTTCAAATGGCTTTGCACACAACACCTTGTCTCCCACAGGGCCGCAACACACGTTTCTAAAAAGAAAGTGTAGGGACATGGGTCATCACTTCCAGGAAGTCCCATTAGCAGCCTCAGTGGCTCAGGTCAAATCACAGGCACCATCTGGAGTGCCTGGTAGATTACTCAGCCCTCTTGTAGCAGAGAGCCTGGATGGGGGCTGATTACCTTTTAACACAGCTCTGGAAGGGAATTTCTGCAGTTGACTCATTCTCCCTGATGGAGGCTGAATGCACCAGGTGGGTTGGGGTGAGGGCCACCTAGAGGTGGCTGGGATCTGCACTGTTGATGATTTAATCATCCATTTTTCTCTGGGGATTATTTCACTGCTCAGCCAAATCAAAGGCTCAGGGCTCTGGGCTGAAGGGAATAAGACACCATCAGACCAGGAAGTACGGAAAAAGAAGACAGTAACCAGGGTCCAGACAGCAAAATTGTCTCAGGACAAGGCTTCCACTGCAAAGGGGAAGGAGCAGGACAGCATAGGGTCCAAATCCCAGCACCACTCCTCGGTGCCCTTGACCAAATCATTCAACCTGTCTGAGCCTCTATTTCCCACTCTGTAAATGGTGATAAACAGCCACTCCATGTGGACTGGTTATCAGAATAAATGAGTTAGTAATACAAAGTGCCTGGCACCTATCAGGGTCAATAAACTGGGTTGCCCTCCCCTCCAACTTAAAAGTCATAGAGAAAATCAACACCCACTCTGTTGGAAGTGGGTGTTACTGCCCTTCTGTATGATTTGACTGTGCTCCTAGAAGTGGGTGCTGAGGACAGGAAGATGAGAAGAGCTAGCAAATGAATGTGAGAGGACCATCCATCAAGTAAGTCCATGGGGGAGTGTCCCAAAACCCAAGGAAACAATTGTTCTGGGTGTGAGGAGCTGACAGGGGAAGATGGTCAACAGATACAATCAGATGAAGCCTGGGAGATGACCTGGGCTGGGCCCACAGAGGTCAGTGGTGACCACACAGGAGCTGTGGCTGAGACGGGGGACCTCTCCTAATTGAAAAGTGTCTGAGTTTGGGTCTCCAGAAGCAAAGTGAGACAGGGACTCAAGTGCAAGGTGTTAATCTGGGAGGCACAGAGGTTATTGGCGTGAGAGGGAAGTGACACAAGAAAGAGAGGGCAGCAAACAACAGGGGTTATCTAGAAACTTTTACACAGAAACAAGGGCTTCCATCTGCAGGGAAGCCCTGAGAAACAGCATGGGGCTCAGCAGTGGGAGAGGATCCCACCCACCTTCAGTTGAGGGCTGCTCCCAAGTGTGCCAATCGCTGGCACTTCCTGTCTGCTATGAGTCCAAGCAGCACACGGCCTCGAGGTTCCAGAAAATCCCTGGACACACAGAGGCAGATGCAGGTAGAGACCATTGCAATGGGACGTCTGAGGGGCATGGACCAGTCATGGCCAGAGCCTGCTACAGAGGGACTCCAGGAGAGAACAGGAGACAGGTAGGACAAGGAACAAGTGCAGATAACTGTTCTGAAGAGATTTGCTTAAAGAGGAGCAGAGAAATGGGACTGGAGATGAATGTGGGGTGGAGAGAGGACCATGCAAAGATAGAAAGAATCACTGTGTGTTGGAGAGCTAGTGGGTATGGCCTGTCTGAAATGGAGACATGAACATTGCAAGAGTTCCACCCTTGAGCAGGTGGTGGGCAATGATTTCCAGCATCCAAGGAGAGGGGTTGCCTTTATAAGGGGCCCACAGCATTCACACACAGCTTCAGGATTCAGGACAGAAGCCAAGTCTCATGGGTACCGATAGATGGACACTGGTAGGTGTGGCAGGCACACAGATCAGATCTGACCTCATCACTCCTTTTATCTCAGTGACTTAGAAAGCAAGGTCATTAGGTTTGTCACCACTTCATTCATGATTGCCAAAACTTGGAAGCAACCAAGATGTCCTTCAGTGGGTAAAATAAGCTGTGGTAAACCCAGACAATGAAATAATATTCAGCACTTAAAAAAGAAAGAAGCGATCAAGCCATGAAAAGACATGGATGAACTTTAAATGCATATTATTAAGTGAAAAAAGCCAGTCTAAAAAGCCTACGACTGTAGGATTCCAACCACATGATATCCTGGAAAAGGCAACCTATGGAGGCAGTAAAAAGATCAGTGGTTGTCAGGGGGCAGGGGGAGGGAGGTAAGAATATAGGTAAATATAGGGAGGAAGGTAGAGCATAGAGGATTTTAGGGCAGTGAAACTATTCCATATGGACTATAACGGTACATGTCATTACACGTTTGTCCAAATCCATAGAATGTACAATACCAAGAGTGAACCCTATTGTCAGCTATGGACTTCAGGTAATAATAATGTATCAATACTGGCCAATCAGTTGTAATAAATTACCCACTAACACAAGGTATTAATGGGGAAATTGGGAAGGAGAGGGAGGGGGCATATGGAACTCTGTACTTTCTGCTTAATTTCTCTGTAAACCCAAAACTGCCCCAAAAAGTAAAGTCTATTAATTTTTTAAAAAGAAGAAAATCAGCAAACAGAAGTACAGAAAAAGAAGTTGTGAAGAATCAAGGAGAGGGAACATGTGAAATATTCATCTAGGAGAGTGGGAGATGAATGGCCTGGGGGGAGGTAGCAAGCAGATCACCAGCAGCACGAAGGGCCTGTTTGGGGCGAGCAGCCAGATCACAGGGGGGCCACCCCAGCCTGACTGTGTTTCCCCTACTGCATCCCCAGCCTGGTGCAGCCAAGGTGCAGAGCGGGCAGGAAGCCAGCCTGAACCAGGATCGGGTTGCTGTAGGCAAGCCCGCTACTTCAGATGCTCTCTTTTGCCCTGTCTGCATCAGCTCTCACCTGGACCCCTGTAACTGCCCCCACCACTTCCCTCTGTGGAGACTCCAGGCTCCTCAACATCATTGCCAGATGGAGCGTCAACAGAAACTCATCCAACAGGTCACTTCCACTCTTCACAATCCTACAGGATAAACAACAGGCTCCTTCATGCCACACACCTTCAGCCACCCACCACCTGCCTCATTTCCCGTCCTGCCCCACACCCTCTGCTCCTGCCACCTAGGGTTTCCCAAACCATGGCTCTGTATCTTTGCACGCACTGCCTCTGCCCACACAGTCTTTGCTCTCATTCCTGACACCAGGCTCAGGTGCTCCCGTCTGTGGTGCCAATCCGCATGTCTGGGCAGAGATCAAGGAAGCAGTCTGTGCTCCAAAGGTTCTGGCCTCCTGCTTCCATTCCCGAGTTTATGACAGGGCAACGGAAGAGCTTGCCTGCCTTGCCTTTCGCTCCCCTAGACCAGGAGCTTCAGGGAGATGGGAGATGTCACATTTTTCATCTTGTCACCACAACTGCCATAAAGCCAGACAGTGCATGGGGCTCAGGAAAGTTTGTGGAAGGACTAAGTGAATGAGTGAGCAGACATGGATGAAAATACCTCCTGGCCCAGCTCCCACCCAAACTTGGAATTTCAAGCAGCATTTTCTTCTCTTGAACATTATATTCTCGTGCGGAGTCATTTCCATAGCATCATGTGATGGGAGCTGCCAGCTGAGAATGGCACAGGGGTTACAGTGGGCTTGGCCCTGAGTGTGCCAGCCGCCAGGGAGCTCCAGGCTGCCATGCCCCTCTCTCTACCTTGTGTACTGCTGTGACGCCATGGTTCAGTAAAGTGCAGACATTCCCCCAAGTGATACGACCAGCTACAACTGATATTGCTTTTTTAAGCAATAGTAAAAGCCACTCTTCCCTTCATGTCCAAGTCTCCTGCCATTCTGAGAAAAGAAGGGGCTGCCACTAAATCACAAGGAACGTAAGTTAGGTCATTGTCTTCATCACTAGGAAGAACAATGATAAATCTTCCATGATGGGCTTAAGATATCAGGTCACCCTGGCCAACACCACCAATGACATCTCCTCAGCACCACCCCATGAGTACCTGTCTCCCCGAACACCAATTCCCAGTACACACCAAGCTCCAGTTCAGCTCACACTCAGTTATGCTTCTGTTTTTGCAGCTGTGAGGCCCTAAGGCAGCCTCTGACTGCTCTCTAGAGCTGCCAGCACCCATGAAAAGCTCTCCTGGTGTCCTAGAGTCAGCAGCCCCAGGGGAGGGAACCAGGTCTTCTCCCTGAGTCTGCAGTCCCTGCTGTCAGTCTCTGGAGACTAGCCTGGGTCTGAGGGTCATGTATTCACTCCAAAATAAAATGTCTTGAGCATTCTCTGTGAGTCTGACTCTGGCAGGGACAGTGGAGACCAGCACTAAATGTTCACAGCATGTTCCTTCTAGATGTTCCCAGATCAGCGAGGGAGATGTACACACAGCACACAGGGGAAGCACAGGGGGTCCAGGGAGCATGGAGGACAGGTGACTGGCCAGACTGGAAGCATCAGGGGATACTTCCTGGAAGACATGTGGTTGGCCTGTGTCTTAAAAAATAAAGAGGCCCTCATTCTCCTTAAAGTTTTCCAAAAAATAGAAGAGGAGGGAATACTCCCAAACTCATTCTATGAAGCCAGCATCACCCTAATACCAAAACCAGGCAAAGACCACACCAAAAAAGAAAATTACAGACCAATATCCCTGATGAACATACATGCAAAAATACTCAACAAAATATTAGCAAACTGAATTCAAAAATACATCAACAGGATCATACACCATGACCAAGTGGGATTCATCCCACGGATGCAAGGATGGTACAACATTCGAAAATCCATCAACATCATCCACCACATCAACAAAAAGAAGGGCAAAAATCACATAGACATAAACATGAGTGAATTAATCATGAACATATCTCCCCGGGCAAGGGACACAAAAGCAAAAATGAACAAGTGGGACTATATCAAGCTAAAAAGCTTCTGTACAGCAAAGGACACCATCAATAGAACAAAAAGGTATCCTACAGTATAGGAGACTATATTCGTAAATGACAGATCTGATAAAGGCTTAATATCCAAAATATATAAAGAGCTCACGCACCTCAACAAACAAAAAGCAAATAATCCAATTAAAAAATGGGCAGAGAAGCTGAACAGACAGTTCTTCAAAGAAGAAATTCAGATGGCCAACAGACACATGAAAAGATGCTCCACATCACTAGTCATCAGAGAAATGCAAATTAAAACCACAATGAGATATCACCTCACACCAGTAAGGATCGCCATCATCAAAAAGACAATCAACAACAAATGTTGGTGAGGTTGTGGCAAAAGGGGGACCCTCCTCCTACACTGCTGGTGGGAATGTAAATTAGTTCAACCATTGTGGAAAGCAGTATGGAGGTTCCTCAGAATGCTCAAAATAGAAATACCATTTGACCCAGGAATTCCACTTATAGGAATTTACCCTAAGAATGCAGCACTCCAGTTTGAAAAAGACAGATGCACCCCTATGTTTATCACTGCACTATTTACAATAGCCAAGATATGGAAGCAACCTAAATGTCCATCAGTAGAAGAATGGATAAAGAAGATGTGGTACATATACACAATGGAATATTACTCAGCCATAAGAAAAAAACGGATCCTACCATTTGCAACAACATGGATAGAGCTAGAGGGTATTACACTCAGTGAAATAAGCCAGGCAGAGAAAGACAAGTACCAAATGATTTCATTCATATGTGGAGTATAAGAACAAAGGAAAACTGAAGGAACAAAACAGCAGCAGAATCACAGAATGCAAGAATGGTCTAATAGTTACCAAAGGGGAAGGGACTGGGGAAGGAGGATGGGTGGGAAGGGAGGGACAAGGGTGGGGAAGAAGAAAGAGGGCGTTATGATTAGCATGTATAGTGTGTGGATGGCATGGGAAGGGCTGTACAACACAGAGAAGACAAGTAGTGATTTTACAGCATCTTACTACACTGATGAACAGTGACTGTGAAGGGGTATGTGGGGGGGACTTGGTGAAAGGGGGAGCCTAGTAAACATAATGTTCTTCATGTAATTGTAGATTAATGATACCAAAATTTTTTAAAAAAGTAGTATCACATGATACTACCTTTTAAAATAATAAATAAATAAATAAAAACACTTGTAAAAGTGCTTGGCACTATTCAAATCCTAAGTACTCAAATGTGAGCACCATAGTAATAATAGCTAAGGAAATTAACCATGCAAATTACTTTTTCAATGGAGAAATGCCTTCAAAATTCTTAAGGAAAATTATTTCGACCCTAGAACTTCCAATCCAGGCCAACAACTATCAATCAAGTGTTTTCAAACATAGAAAGATTTAGAAAAATGACCTGCCAAGCACTCATTCTGAGGAAGTTACATGTGGATGCACTCAAATCACCAGTGAGGTGTTCTGGTGAGCAGTAGTCTCATGATGCGAACCAATTTGTTTCTACAGATAATATAAATGCTCTATGGAATTCCTCTTTTTGAATTAACCTCTAGGCAGATCAAAAAGAACAAGTGGTTACAGGAAAAAAAAAAACATCAATGTTTTCACCTTGAACATATGAAAAATGAACAAGCTTAGAGAGCTTACTGGGCACTGATGAAACAAGATAGAAATTGAAGTGAGTTATTTAATGTTATGGAGGAAACCACCACCAAAAACAACAGAATGTACTAGGAAGAGGAGGTGGAGGGAGGGTATGAGCTCTGAATCCTCATCTTT
Source organism: Manis javanica (assembly GCF_040802235.1). Taxonomy (NCBI): domain Eukaryota; kingdom Metazoa; phylum Chordata; class Mammalia; order Pholidota; family Manidae; genus Manis; species Manis javanica. The sequence goes on from NC_133162.1 coordinate 71,635,015, forward strand.
CACAAAGGGAAGTCAGTCTCCAATGTCCATGGAATAGTACATCCATAATCAAATTAAAATACACCAACCTAAAATTTCTCCATCCCCATCCTCTAGTGCCTTCTTAGGTCTTCAGTCTATTTCTGCACTACCAGCACCTGGAGCCTGACAGAATGAGGGAGAGACACTGCAGATTACAGCTGCAAAGGCATAGACTAAACAGAAAATGGTGGCAAGTGACGAGGGGAAGTATGAGGAGGCAGGGGACTGTTTCCATTAGGAGAAATTATTAAGTTTTCAGCTATGTGTGCAAGTCAATAAAAAAATTTTAATTTTTCAAAAAAAAAATGGGCAGAGCAGCTGAACAAACAGTTCTCCAAAGAAGAAATTCAGATAGCCAACAGACACATGAAAAGATGCTCCACATCACTAGTCATGAGAAAAATGCAAATTAAAACCACAATGAGGTATCACCTCACACCAGTAAGGATTGCCACCATCCAAAAGACAAACAACAACAAATGTTGGTGAGGTTGTGGCAAAAGGGGGACCCTCCTACACTGCTGGTGGGAGTGTAAATTAGTTCAACCATTGTGGAAAGCAATATGGAGGTTCCTCAAAAAGCTAAAAATAGAAATACCATTTGACTCAGGAATTCCACATCTAGGAATTTACCCTAAGAATGCAGCAGCCCAGTGTGAGAAAAACAGATGCACCCCTATGCTTATCACAGCACTATTTACAATAGCCAAGAAAGAGAAGCAACCTAAGTGTCCATCAGTAGATGAATGGATAAAGAAGACATGGTACATATACACAATGGAATATTATTCAGCCATAAGAAGAAAAAAATCCTACCATTTGTAACAACATGGATGGAGCTAGAGGGTATTATGCTCAGTGAAATAAGCCAGGTGGAGAAAGACAAGTATCAAATGATTTCACTCATCTGTGGAGTATAAGAACAAAGGAAAAACTGAAGGAACAAAACAGCAGCAGAATCACAGAACCCAAGAATGGACTAACAGTTACCAAAGGGAAAGGGACTGGGGAGGTTGGGTGGGAAAGGAGGGATAAGGAGGGGAAAAAGAAAGGGGGCACTACAATTAGCATGTATAATGTGAGGGGTGGCACAAGGAGGGCTGTGCAACATAGAGAACACAAGTAGTGATTCTACAGCATCTTACTATGCTGATGGACAGTGACTGTAATGGGGTTTGTGGGGGGGGACTTGAAGGGGGGAGCCTAGTAAACATAATGTTCCTCATGTAATTGTAGATTAATGATACCAAAATAAATAAATAAATAAATAAAGAGGCCTCACATCCACTAGGCTGGCTACAGCCAAAAAAACAAACCAGAAAATAACAAGTTTTGATGAAGATGTAGAAAAATTGGAATGCTTGTACACTGCTGGTGGAAATGTGAAAGTGCTCAGTCACTATGGAAAACAGTATGGCATTCCCTCAGAAAATTTTAAGTAGAATTGTGTATGGTCCAGCAATTCCACATCTGGGTATTGTCCAAAAGGATTAAGAGCAGAGTCTTAAAGAGATATCCACACACCTGTTTTCACAACAGCATCATTCACAAAAGCCAAAAGGTAGAAGCAACCCAAACTACCAGAGGTGAATGAATGGATACACAAAATGTGACATATACATACATTGCAACATTATCCAGGTTAAAATAAGGAGGAAAATTCTGACACAAACTACAACATGGATGAACCCTGAGGATGTGATATTAGGTGAAATATGGCAGTCACAAAAAGACTTGGTACTGGCACAAGAAGAGGGAAACGCTGTATGATTCCACTGACACGAGGTCCCTAGAGCAGTCATATTCATAGATAGAGAAAGTGGAATGGTGGTTTCCAGGTGCTGGAGGAGGAGAGAATGGGAGTTATTTAATGAGCACAGACTTTGAGTTTGGGAAGATGAAAAAGTTCTGGAGATGGATGGTGGTGATGGTTGCACAGCAATGCGAATGTACTTAATGCCATTGAACTTCACACTTAAAGTAGGTAAAATGGTGAATTTGATGTTATGTGTGTTTTACCATAGGTTTTAAAATAAGTAAATAAAAATGAAGAGTCTCCAAGGCCAAGCATTTCCAAAAGAAAACTGTGATCAGCCTTTCTCCTTGCTTCGAAGGCACTCGGAGGTGGGAGGGTAGAGACCCCTGCCCTTGGAGGAAGCAGGAACACCCTGCAGGGACACCTGGGGAGGCAGCCGGCTGCCAACACGCCTTCGGGGCCCTTGGTCTGTTCTCCCGGGGCTTCCCTACTCTGCCACATGCTCTGATCCACCCACCCCTGCCTGCCCACAGAGGTCCTGCCTCGCTCTGCCTGTTCCACAGGCCCCGCCATGCAGGCCCCTAAAAGGACAGTGTGACACCCAAGGATGAGAAGTCCCCATGGGACTGGCAGGGGCAGGCAAGTGTAAGAAAATGCTGAAACCACCAGTAACAGTAGAAATGCCCTCTCAGGCAAGTTCAGGAGAGGATGGATGATTGGCCAGCAGAAGTGCATGCCACCCCACTGTGGCCCATGTGAGCTACACTCTCCAGGAGTTAAAGGTAACCCCCTACCCACCCCTGGAGGACAAAATCAGTTCCCATTGAGAAAATGGAGAACCACAAGAGACATCTCACACCTCCTTCACTTCCTGGCCACCCAAGAAGGCCAATGGCAGCTGGGCACTGTCACCTCCACCCAGCGGCCTCCATGTCTCCTGCCTCCAGGGGTACACAGCGCTTGTAGACATGGGTCCCACGCAGCCTGCTGATTACGTGTTCCATGGCACTAGGCCAGGCACAGTGTGGGGACAGGAAGGGTCCTGATGCTCACTGAGCACCGTGCCCTGCAGGCAGAACCTAGGCTCACCACCACCACCATCAGCCCCCTGCATCAGGCACTGCCGAGCACCCTGACCTCACCTCAACCCAGGGCTGCCCAGCTCTCTGGGCCCCAGCCCCATTGGGCTTCTTTCTGCTGCTCAAACTCATCAAGCCCTTCAGAGCTTCGGGGCCTTCACTCTTGCTGTCCCCTCCACCAGGAGTGTGCTCCCCACCCCACAGCTGGCTCCCCCTCATCCTTCGGTTCTCAGCTCAAATGGCACTGCCTCCAAAAGGCCCTCCCTGACCACCTAGCTATTCTCTCTCACATGACTTACTCCTTCCCTGCACAGAGCTCTCACCACTGTCCACAATTATCCACCTACTTATATTGTCTCTGTGTATTTGCTTACTTTTTTATTGTCTCCTATTAGCATATAGTTCCATTAGGGCTCAGATCTTATCTGTCATTTTTGGCCCAGCACCCAGATTAAGTACTGGGCATATAGGAGTCAAAAATATTTGTATGACTATGAAAATAAATGAATAAATAAATATTATCTGCCAAGCACTTTTGCACCATTGTCTCATTTGATCTATCTGGAAATTGCTTTGAGATAGGAATTCGGTCCCTACTTTATAGATGAAGAAAGTGAGCCTCCAGAGACAGTGCCACTCACACAAAGAGGCAGTGAAAGGGCTGGATTCAAAGCCACATCTGTCTGAGGGTCATGCAGAGCCCATAGGGGGACATAGAAGTAAATGAGTGAGAGAGAGAGAATGTGTGTGTGCATGTGCTCCCCTGCCCTTAGGCCTGGACATGGCTCCCTCCCATGGGCCCAGGAGAACTAGGAAAAGAGGGAGCTCATTTTTTTCATATTTTTGTGCCCAGAACATTCCACAGGGCTTCAGTAAAAGTTTGCTGTGTCCATGTGAGCTATCATTATTTCAACTTCCTTTGATTTTTGGCATGTGTATGTTAGAGGGAACGAGTGCACTCCTGCCTCTAGAAACTGGATTAACAATAGGTTAGGGTTAAAAAATGAATGCACTTACATGGAAGGCATGGGGTCTGGAACCAACATAAACTACTGATGTCCTTTCAATAGCTCTAAGCACTCCCTCTCTGGGCCTCTCTATCCTGCCAACAATGTCACCTCTGGAAGATAGAGCATGTGCGTCTGGGTGGGTGGACTTTGTATGTGAGTCTGAGGGAGTCTGAACACGTGTGTGTGTGTGGACCGTGTGTGATATGTCGCTGGGACTGTTTATGGCTGTGAATCTACATGTATTGTGTGTGTGTGTGTGTTTTTTGCCTCTCCCAAAAGATTATAAACTGACAAAAGAGAGCTCAGGTGGGCTCTGTTGCCCATCACTAAGACCCTTCTTGGATGTCCAATAAGACAGCTGATTAATTTGTTAATTAACAGCAGGTGAGCTCAGGGCTCACCCTTCCCCTGCATCCCTGCTCACATGGGCTCCCGTGTCACAGTGATGAGTGGCCCAGACAGCACAAGGAGAAGGCTCCCACTCCTCCACTGCACACCCATCTGGCCCACCTCCCTCCACCACCACCACCACCACCCAACTGCTCACACTATCCCCTGAGAAGGAAGCCCAAGATTTCAAGAGTCTGCTCCGGGCTGCAGTGCAGTCCCAGCTCCCATTCAGGCCCTGCAGAGGCTGGTTCTCCCCACCCACTTCACCCCCCAACCGTGCATGCAGGGCACGTCCTGTGGTCAGTGCAGAAGGAAGAACTGTCTGCAGAGGCCCCAACACTGGCTGCCTCTGTCTTCACCAACAACTGCGGACTGTCCCAGCCCCACAAACACTTCCGTGATTTTGTCTCCATTAAAGACACAATCTTGCTCAACCAATTAATGAAGCACCTTCTCGCCTGCAATTCTTAAATTTCCTTAGAGTCAAATGTAAAGTGTATACAATTACACAGCCTATGGTTTGATAAGGGAAGTTTTACATCTTTAAAAGTTCTCAACGAAAGAACATCCTGTGAAAGAATTGTTTAATTAAAAGACAACAATGGGATAAAAGGCAAATAAAAGTAAAGAAAGAGAGAGAGATCACAACTGCTAACTCAGAACTAAATAAATACCCTCCACTTGAAGTTCCTTAAATACTTTCTTAGGGTCCAGAGACTCTTGTTTAGCATGCAAATGGAACCTAACACTAAACATATCTGAAAAATGAGCAATTGTACTTTAATAACATTTTATCTCCTTGCTTAAAGAGCAGCAGACATGGCCTTGACAGCACTGGAATCCCAGCTCTGAAGTGCTGACTCTGCTCCTCCAGGACAAACTGGAGATTGCTGGACAGAACTTGGGTTCAACAAAGAGGGGCTTTGCTGGTTGAAGGAAGGCCATAGTGTAGACTTCTGCTTCCAGGGGAAAGCAGTAGACTTATTTTCCCTATTCTTCCCACTAAGTACAATTAAAAACCCCAAACATTACACAGAGAAGAAACATAAGACAAATCTGAATGGTGGAGAGAAGGAAAACAAGCCAGGGACCTGAGGGAAATGCAGTGATGAGATCCCTGCATTTGCTTTTGGCCTCATAAATTCCAGGCTTGGGACTGAAGAGCTAGCAACCCAAAAACACCAACAGGCACAGACCAAAAAAAAAAAAAAGGCCTTGTCCCCAAAGGCCCAGGACCACCTAGCAAGCCAGAGAAATTGGTCAATACCCACTCCGCTTCAGCCAACACCACAGAACAAAGTGTCGCCACACATTTACTTATACACACCAGCAAAGGTGCAGTAGAGACCCTAGACTGCTACCTTTGCCAGGCTGAAACAAGTTTCCTTCCCCCCAACCAGGGTGATGTCAGAGGACAAGAGTGGAGAGTCAGGCCCTTCACCACCACCTGGGGACATACTGGTCACCCTCTCCCTTACTCATGGTGTCAGTGAAGGCCACAAGGGAGTAGTAACAGGGCACTCTTACTTCTCCCAGCCAGGGAGGGATCACTAAGGAACCAGAACTCCCATATCTGCCCAGCAGTAACAAGGAGCCCCCCAGCTTGGGTTGGGAGTCAGGAGAGGCCAAGAGGAATACCAGGATCATATCCTCACTTGGCAGTAATGACACACCAGACTCCTTCCCAGAGCAATGTCAGAAGAGACAAGCAAGAACAGAAGGTTTAAGTAAGACCCAGGGCCTCATAATATCCAAAAATGTTCAGTATTCAAATGAAAATCTCTAGCCACACCAAGAACCAGGAAGAACTTGAACTGAATGATAAAAAGACAAGCAATAGATTCCAACATGAAGATGATGGAAATGTTAAGAACAATCTAGCAAAACTTTTAAAGCAGCCATCACAAAATGCTTCAATGGGCAATTGCAAATAACAAAATGCTTCAATGGGCAATTGCAAATACCCTTAAAAAAATGAGAAAGTAGAAAGTCTTGGCAGAGAAATACAAGATAAAAAGAAGAACCAAATGAAAATTTTAGAATTGCAAATCAAGCCAGTGGAGGGGCTCAACAGCAGAATGGAGAGACCAAAGGAAAGAATCAGAGAAACAGAAAAATAAAATAGGAATCACCCAATCTAAACAACAGAGACAAAATGAGCTGAAAAATACAAACATTTGTGTCATCAGAGTCCTGGAAGGAAATACAAACATTTGTGTCATCAGAGTCCTGGAAGGACAGGAGAAAGTAGGTGGGGCTGAGAAAATAAGTGAAGGAATAATTGCTGAAAACTTCTCAAATTTGAAAAAATATATAAATCTACAGATTCAAGAAGCTGAGTGAACCCCTAAACAGGAAAATGCCAAGGAAATCCATATCAAAACACATAAGAGTTAGACTTCTGCAAACTAAAGACAAAGAAAAATTCTTTAAAGCAGCAAAAGATTAAAAAGTACCTTACCTACAGGGGAAAAGCAATTCAAATGACAGTAGATTTTTCATCCAAACTATGGAGGTCATAAGGAAGTAACGATATTTTTCAAGTGCTGAAAGAAAAGACCTGTCACCCAGAATCCTATATCCAGTATAAATGATGGGAAAACAAATACATTTCCATATGAAAAAACTCTAAGAGAATCTGTTGCCAGCAGACCTATCCTAATAATGAGTAAAGGAAGTTGTCTGAACAGAAAGCAAATAATAAAAGAAGGCATCTTGGAATATCACAAAGGAGAGAATACAGAAAGCAAAAATATGGATAATATAATGTGCTTTACTTCTCGTCTCAAGCTTTTAAATTGTTTGAAGGTTAAAGAAAAATTACAACACTGATGCAATTCTAAATGTATACAAATATTTAAGATAGGACAATTATACAATATAAATGAAAAGGGTTAAAAAAATTAAGTGAGGTAAGATTTCTACACTTTACTTGAACTCGTAAAATGCCAATACTAAAAGATTGTGACAAAATTGTGTTTGCATATGTGTGTGTAGAGAGAGAGAGAGAAAGACATACTCATACTTAGAGCAACCACTTCAGAAAGTTAGTCAGAGATACACTTAAAACCTGTATAGATAAGTCACAGTGGAATTCTAAATAATGTTCAAATAGCCCAGAGGGAGGATGGCAAAAGGGAAGAGAAACAAAAAAAACAGAAAGCAATAAATAAAATGACAGACTGAAGCAATAACATATTAATAATGACACTAAATGTAAATGGTCTAAATATGACAACTAAAAGACAGAGACTGGAAAGTAGATTGAAAACCAGGAGCAACTCTATTCTGTCTACAACAAACTCAGGTTTTCTGTAGGAATATTATACCAATATAATGATATGGAAGTTCAAACTAAAAATAGAAAAATATTATCTTGCAAACATTAATCAAAAGAAGGTGAGAGTGATGGCATTTATATCAGATAAAGTAGACTTCAGAGCAAAGAAAATTACCAAACAGAAGGGACATTACATCAGATAAGAAGGTCAATCCACTGAAAATACACAGCAATCCTTAATGTCTATGCACCAAACAACAGAGCTGTAAAATATGTTAAAGAACTGAAAGGATAAACATTCAAATCCACAATTAGAGTTGAGACTTCAACACATCTCTCTCAACAATCAACAGAACAACTAGACAGACAATTAGCAATACAGAAATACCTAATAGTACCATCAACCAACAGAATCTGATATATATTTATGGAATACTCATCTCAACAACAGCAGAATACACAATCTTTCAAGTGCCCAGAGAACAAATACTAATACTGACCACATATTGGGCCATAAAACAAATGTCAACAAATTTAAAAGAACTGAAATTTTACAGAGTGCATTCTCTAATCACAATAGATTCAAACTAGAAATTAATAACAGAAAAATAGTAAAATCTCTAAACACAGCTTAATTAATAATGGTAGGGAAATACACAATGCTAAAAGTACATATTGGAAAAGAGAAAGCTTCAAATTAATAAACTAAGCTCCCACCTCAAGAATCACAAAAAAGGAAGAGCAAAACAAACCCAAAACAAGCAAAAGGGAGAAAACAATAAAGATAAAACTCAAAATCAAAGAGATTGAAATTTTTTAAAAAATGTAGAAAAGATAATAAGTTTAAAGAGACTTGGTTCTTTGAAAAACATCAATAAAACTGACAAACCTCTAGAAAGACTGACAAATAAAAAAGACAGAAATTACCAGGATCAGTAATGAAATAGGGAATATCACTAGGCCTGCAGATATCAAAAGGATGATAAGGGAATGCTGTCAAACATCTACACATCTGAATTTGATAGTTTATATGAAATGTCCCAATTCCTCAAAAAAGACAAACCACATGACTTACTCAATATGAAAAAGATAACCCGAATGACCCTACAACTACTAAGGAATTGAATTCAGAACTTTAAAACTCCCAAAAAAGAACTGACCAGACCAGGATGGTTTCACTGAAGAATTCCATCAAATGTTTAATAAGGAATTAACACTAATTCCACACAATCTCTTCCAAAAAATAAAAAAGGAAATACTTCCCATTTCATTTTGAAGCTAGTATTATTACCCTGATACCAAACCAGACCAACAGCATACAAAAGAAGAAAACATTAGACCAATACCACCAACGCATGTAGATGCATAAATCCTCAATAAACTATGAGTAAATGGAACCCAGTAATATATAAATATGACTATACAGCATGACAAAGTAGGGCTCATTCCAAGGATGCAAGGTTGTTCAATAATTGAAAATCAATCAATGTAATAACCTACCATATTAACAGGGTTAAGATTAAAAATCACGTGATCATATCCATCTGTGCAGAAAAGGTATTTCATAAATTTCAATATCCATTCATGATAAAAATAAAAACTCTCAGAAAAAGTAACAGAGCGCACTTCCTCAACTTCACAAACAGCATCTACCAAAAAACCTACTGCTAACATCATATTTAACAATGGGAAAAAAACTGCTTACCTAGTTCATGTGTTCCTTGTTTTATAGGAAACAAAGCAAGAATATCTGTTCTTACCACTGTTATGCAACATAGTACTGGAAGATTCAGCCAGCGTAATAAAGCAAAAAAAAAAAGGAAATGAAAAGCCTACCGATAGGAAGGAAAAAATAAACTGCTCCTATTTGCATGACTGTAAAGAAAATCACAAGGAATCTAGAAAAAATTTTAGAAATAATAAATGAGTTTAGCAAGCCTACATGATACAAGATATACAAACAAAAGTAAATTATATTTTTACACCTTGCAGTAAACAAGGACACTGAAATTAAAAATATAATACCATTTACAATTGCAAAAATAAGAAATATCTAAGTGTAAATCTAAAAAAGAACACGTCTAGGACATGTATGGTGAAAACTACAAAATGTGGTGAGAGACATTAAGAGAGAGAGATTTAAATAAATGGAGAAACATATTGTGTTTATAGATTGGGAGACTCAATGTAGTAAAGATATCAATTCTACCCAAATTGATATACAGGTTTAAGTAATGCTTATTAAAGACCCAGCAAGATTTTCTCTAGATATAGACAAGATTAACCTAAAATTTATTTGGAAAGGCAAAAGAACTAGAAGAGCTCATACAATTTTAACGGAAAAAAATAAAAAAAGAATAGAGTGAAAGAATCAGTCTACTTAATTTTAAGACTTATTATATAGCTATAGTAACCAAGGCTGTGTGGTATTGGTGGAGGGAGAAACACACAGATCATGAAACAGAATACAGACCTCAGAAATAGACCCACACAAATTTGCCAAGCGGATCCTTAGCAAACTGCAAAGTAATCCAATGAAAGCAGACAGCCTTTTTAACAATACTGCTGGAGCAACTGGGCATAGATATTTTTTAAATAACAATAATTAACCTTGAACTAAATCTCAAATCTTATATAGAAATTAACTCCAGATGGATCACAGGCTTAAATGTAAAATGTAAAGCTATAAAACTTTTTTTAAAAAAAGAAGAAAAATCTTCAGGCTGTAGGCCAAAGCAAAGAGTTCTTGGACTTGACATCAAAAGCATGATTCATAAAATTTTAAATTTGTAAATTAGACTTCACAAAAAGGAAAATTTTTCTCCCTATGAAAGACCCAGAGATCTTTCAAAGCACAAAGGGATGAAAAAACAAACTACAGACTGTGAGAAAATATTTGCAAACCACATATCTAACAAAGGCCCACTACCTAGAATATAAAGAACTTGCAAAACTCGACAATAAAAAAAAATTCAATTAGAAAATAAATCAAAGGGAATAAAAAATGGCACAGCCATTCTCAAAAACAGTTTAGCAGTTTCTTTAAAAAAAAAAGTCTGGACTGTCTTGACTGTATCAATGTCAATATCCTAACTGTGATATTGTAGCATAGTTTGATACATAGAAATGAAGATATATTTCACTGAAGAGAAGATACAGATGGCAAATAAGCACACGGAAAGATGTTCAACATCATTAGCCACGAGGGAGATGCAAATTAAAACCACAATGGTGTATCACCACACACCTATTAGGAGGGCTAAAATAGAAAATAGTGACATCAGTGCTCATGAGGATGAGGACAAGTCAGATCATTCATACACTGCTGGTGGGAATAAAAAAATGGCACAGCCATTCTCAAGAACAGTTTAGCAGTTTCTTAAAAAAAAAAAGACTGGACTGTCTTGACTATATCGATGTCAATATCCTGGCTGTGATATTGTAGCATAGTTTTGCAAAATGTTACCATCGGAGGAAACTGGAATAGGTACTTTGGATTGCTCTGTATTATTTCATATAACTGCATGTGCGTTTACAATTATATTAAAATCAAGAGCTTAATTTCTTTTTAAGTTGAGGGCAGAGGGAAGTCTAGCATCCAGGAGGCCAGCCAGCACCTGTAAAGTTCACTTCCATGAGCCCCCAGAAACTGCAAAAACAAGCAGCCCAGCTCCTGAGCCTAGGTAGCTTGTTGCCCTGGAAGACAGGAGAAAGAACAGGAGCAGGATTGTCCTCCCAGAAAACTACTTTTCTGAGGTGCCCAGATGGCAAAGGAGGTGCTCCATGGCACCCCATTATGGCCACTGTTTAAGGCTGCCCATCACAGCATCCTGCCTTGAGAGGAGGGAGGCTTGAGGCTGGGGCTATGGCAGGGAGATGGTGGCAGAATCACCCAATTCTAAGGATATAGCTGTGGCTCATGATTACACTGGGAGGATAATGACTTCCAAGCTGGGTCACTCTGGCAGGTCCTTCCAGTCCAGATTCAGGTTCTAATATGCCAAGTTGAAAGGGCACCAAGCAAGCCTTTGGTCCAGGGTACATTCTGGGGAGCCCTAGGTTTATAAGATATTCTGGAGAAAACGATTCAACAAATTAGCTTGGGAACCACTGTATTTTGTACACCCTCCTTGATAATTCACAGTGCAAATTAGCATGTTAAAGACACTGAAAAGTCCTATGACAAAGAACCTGCTTAGCTTTGTTTAGGCCAACATTTCGCAATTTGGTTGGTCAGAGAGCTCTATTGCCATGCAACTTCCTTATGACTCAAACATATTTTGAAAAATGATGGTCTACTACTAATTTCCACTGGATTCAAGAGACCCAAAAGCATGGGCTGCCTCTGCTTGGACACATGTGGCTCACCACCTCATTAAGCAGCCCCTTCTACCAGGTGATGACAGTACAGGTGGGCATGGTTCAAAATGCAAAGTCCCTAGAGAAAAACAGTTAGGCACCTGAATTTGGCTATGCTACAAGCAGCAGCTATAGGGCTTTGAGAAAATTATATAAATGCTCTATTTCATCATCTTTAAAGGGAACAAATAATGCCTGCTTCTCGCAGTGGATACGAGGATTCATTAATAATAACAATAAGGGTAATACTAGATCACTTACTATAGACCAGTACTGTGCTCAGTGGTCTCCTCCACCCTAAGGGTAGACATTCCCATGGTCAGAGGAAGAAGCAGAGTCTCAGAGATGGCAAAGAGCTCCCCAAAGTTACCAGTAAGTAGCTGCAAAAGAATCTGAACCCAGAACTGTGCAACACCAATGTTTGTGTTCTTAATCAGGACAAAATGCAAAGCACTCATCAGACAGCAGATACTCAGCAAACATGCTGCCCCTTCTCACTTCCCACTTGCCAAAGTCCTATTAAGAATGCAGTACCCAGATTTAAGCATTGCATCTAATGTGCCCTGGTCTCTGATGGGTTAATGGTGCCTCATGGAGCCTGGGCTGCATGACCCACCCTGGCCTTTGTCCACATCATGGGGCTAGCAAAAGCAGTCGTCGTAATTCACCAGAAATCAAAGGGCCTGGTTGGGGCAATACCAAATAGTACTAAATGAACGCCCCAGTAGGTATCTCTTTGTAGAAGTATGTCTTAATCAGTTTGAACAGCTATAACAAAATAGTATAGACAGGGTGGCTTAAACAACAAACTGATTTCTCACAGTTCTGGAGGCCGGGAAGTCCAAGATCAAGGTGTTACTAGAAGCAGCTCCTGGTGAAAGCTCTCTTCGTACTTTCCAAACTGCTGCCTTCTAACCGTGCACTCAAAGGCAAAGAGAAGGAGCCCTAATCGCTTCCTCTTCTTGTAAGAATACTAATGTATCATGGGGCCTCCACCCTTATGACCTCATCTCAACCTAATTTCCCCCAAAGGCTCACCTCCAAATACCATAATGTATATCAGGTTAAGATTTCAACATACATTTGGAGTCTACAAACATTCAGTCCATAGCAGACTATTTCGGAAGGACACATTCTCAGGAGTGGATCAACAGATAGGATATTGTTACTTCCAACAGATAGGAAATTTTATTAAAATAAAATTTTTTATTTTAATAGATATTGGTAAATTGCCATCCAAAATACACATAACTATTTATTAGTCCCACCAATAGTGTGGGAAATGAAACATTTGCCTACAACTTCCATATAAGTGAAGTAGAAAAATGCCCAAGATACGCTGTTAACTGAAAAAACAAGCAACTGCATTCTATGACCTAACCTTAAAACAAATAAATAAATAAATATAATTACATGACATTATGTTGGGAAAGATGGACAGATATGCACTGAACTCTTGATGGCGATTACCTCCCAAAAATGGAGCCAGACCTTGTTCACTTTCAATTGTATGGGATTAACTATGGTTGAAGTTTACATAACTGTCTCTTAAGTTTGTAAGCAGAAAAATATTCAAGTTACTTATTTAAGAGAAAGAGAAAGTGATAAGGTACTAAACATGAAATAAAACCAAAAAATTCCAGATATGAAAGAAATGCAATTTCCCAGCATGGCTCATATTAGAAACCATCCCTTTGTTTTCCACACAGTGAATTTTACATGAAAATACTACATAAAAAGCAGTTCCTTGATCCAGTTTTGCTGACCATGTTACCTCTATTCTGACAACATCCAGGTCTCCACTTATACCCCCAAGTCAATGTACTTACTATGCTATTATTGTTCCTAGATAAAAGGAGTACATGAATACAATTAAAATAATTATGTTAAATCACCCATCTTCATTACACCCTCAACCATTATTAACATAACACAACCATCATTAACATTTTTGTTTTACTCCGATTTGGTTCTATGCAAAGGGCATCTTACATACCTGTAATAAAATGATATTCACAATCTCGTAGCTTGCTTTTGCCTTCATAGTCTCAATGTTCACCTGATGCAATTTGGCAAACGCTTATGATCAGCAGCAGGTAGGGTACGCAATCACTGGGTTATTCCAGAGTTTCCTTAGCCACTCTCCTAATGTGGGCTCTTTAGATTATCATTGATTTTCTATTCACTGTTTTGAACTACCTCATGCAAAAAGCTTTCTGTGTAATTAGAATAACCCCTTGGGAGAGATTCCTAGAAATAGAATTACCAGGTCAAAAGGTATAAACATTTTTACAGTTCCTGACACTCATTACTAAATTATCTTCCAGAAAGTCTTCGCCAGCTTACAGTAGAGGTGAGAGTGCACTTTACCAAAGTCTTGCCAGCTCTGGGTATTCTTTAATTGAGTGGTGAAAAATGGCTTCCTGTCTTAATTTGCTTTGCTTTGATTACAACCGAGGTTTTAGTGGTTTTCCATATGTTTTTTAACAAGCTGCATTTCCTCATGTGATTTGTTTGATCATGTTCTTTGCATATTTACCTACTGAGAATGATCAGTATCATATTTAATTTTCTCTAAGCCTTCTTTGTCAAGCTTCCACCGCAATTCCCCTACTTATTGATTGCTATTTGCACCCACTTGAAATAATAGTCATGAAATTTTAGATCTATAAAGCACTCAACACAAGCACGCTCTGGTTCAATCTTCACAACAGTCCTATTCGCAGATTATTTATAATCCCCATTTTACAGAGCAGAAAACAGAGGTCTGAAGTGATTAGATTGGCTTTTCCAGAATCCCACAACCACTGACTAGCAGGGCTGAGACCAGAAGGTGTTCCTCAGTTTCAGGAAGCAAGGTAGCTCAGTGGTTATGAGTCCTGCTCTGCCCTGATCACCTGCACCACCTCTGGTGAGCACAGACCTCGCCCAGCCCTGGGATAACAGCAGAAATTTCCCCCAGGGCAGGTGAAAACAGCAAATAAGATCATGTGTGTGCACAGGTGAGCACTGTTCTGGCTTACCTGTCTATAAGTCATTCATTTCATACACACTTGCCACCCTGCTGGCCCTGGGAATACAATGACAAGCAGGAATTTGAAGTCTGGCACGAAAACAGACAAACACAATGCTAACTGCCAATGCGCATGGCAGGGCCCTCACCAAAGCACAAACAGGACCCTAAGTGGGCATCACGCAGGCGCCCTGTCCCCTCACCAGGCCAGAACCCATCACTCAAAGTCAAAGTCACCTTTCTGACGTTTTACATTTGAGCAGTCCGGCTCCTCCAGCCCACTGTCATCCATGAGGGGTCATCAGACCAAACAGAATGACTCTCATAAATTTGCTACATCCCATCCATTAAGCCTGCCCTCCATGACTCTGCTCCTAGCATAGGAACCTACATTTTGCCTGATCATGGACATCTGTAATCCTCTCTGCCCAGAGGGAGCACAGAACTGGGGACACTTCACAAGAGCTCTCAGTCCAATGGGTCTTGGCTTGCCAGTGATTACAGGCAAGGGACAAACTCTCTGTGACTCAATATCTTATCTCTGAAACCATAAATAAAACAGATCTTGCCTCAAAGGTCCATCATTCAAATGACTGCAGTCATGTTCATAGCTGAGGCCCTGACTCCCAACAGCAAGCAGAATGTAGAGCAATAAGAGCCACCAATTACTGAGCATTTCCTGTATGCATGTTTTGTGTCTCATCTTAATAAGTTCTTAGCATAATCCCAATCACTTAGCCAAATATTTATTGAGCATTTTTCTAGGGGCTGGAGATACAGTACTGGATGAAACAGATAAATGTTCCTTCTCTGGTGAAACATGCATTCCAGTGAGGAAGGCAGAAAATCAACAAGATAAATAAGTAAAATGTAGAACAAGTTAATACCATCATGAGTATTGAGGAAGACAATAAACCAGAGAGGATGGATAGCAAATGTCAAGCCAGGGGTTAAAGTTGTAGTAGGTTGGCTGGGGAAGGCCTCACTGGGAAGGTGACAGTGACAGTTTGGGTCATCAGGAATATTCTCTCCCCACCCCCACAGGTGGTAGTGTTGTACAGCAATATTTGCTTTGCCAGTGGCACGTAAACAGACATAATAGAAGCAAAAGCTTGATTTAGGTTTGTGCAGACATTTGCCTTCTTTCACTTCTGCCAAGGCCAAGAGAGCTTCCCTTGGATAGCTACTGCTCCCCGACCTTTGGCTCCAAATGCGATATGAGAAAGCAGACCACAGGTGGAAACAGAACCTACCAAGTCCAGCCTGGACGAGCCATGCCAGCTAGCCCATGGAATATGTAAGAAGCTGGATGCCAGTGAGATTTGGGATTATGTGTTACACAGCACTATGTGTTCATTGGTGACTGATAGAGGGGCTCTGGGGTAAAGTCCTTAAGGATGTGAAAGAAGGAGTTATGTGATGATCTGGAGGAAGACCATTCCAGGAATTGAGGAAAGCCAGAAGAGAGGCCCACCTGGCCTCCTCAAGGCACAGCAAGGAGGCCTGTGTGGCTAGAATGGAGAGAACAAGAAGGGCAGTAGAAAATGAGGTCAAACAGATGATGAATGGCTGAATCAAGTGAGACTTTAAAGGTTGGGTGACCAGGTAATTTATCATCCAACCCAGAACATGTTTTTAAAATCAAAGTACAATTTGCATATAGTAAAACACAGACTTGTTCATGTAGAATTCCATGAGTTTGATAAACTTAGTCACATAACCAACACCATAATGAAGACATAGAACAGTTCCATCCTCACAAAAATTCCCTGTGCCTCCTGTAGTCAATGCCCCCAGCCCTGGCAAACACTGATCAGTTTTCTGCCCCTATAGTTTTGCCTGTTTCTAACATCATTAAATGGTCTCATGGAGAATAAGTCCCTTTGAATCTGGCTATTTTCACTTGGCATATGCTTTTTGATAATCATCCCACATGGCTGGCTGTGTGTATCAGTAGCTTTTTCCTTTTTAAAGCTGAGTAATATTCCATTGCATGGTGTACCAGTTTTTTATCCACTCAAAGGTGAAGGATGCATGAGTTGTTTCCAGTTTGGGGCTATTATGGCTCAAGCTGCTATAAGCATTTGTAGACAGCAAACCAGGACAATTCTGAGGGGGAATAATTCTTCTGGGACAAGAGATGTAAGTGGGGACCATCCCATGCAGACCAGGAAGTATGTTCACCCAGTTTGGGTCAAGGTGGGGACTCTGGCTGTCACCATGAGATGAGAAACTATGGGATGATTCAAATCACAGGAATGATATGATCAGCTGTCATTGTAGGAGGATTTCTGTGACTACAGGAAGTAAGAACAGAAGCAGGAGGTACAATTATTGGCTGTTGCCATAGCATTTGGTGGCTTAGAACAGAGAGGTGGCCATTACAGTGGGAGAATAATCAGATCCCATACACGCTGAAGGTAGAGGTGCCAGAATTGTTGATGAACTGTTGTGAGGTGTGACAGAAGTGTCAAAGACAATACCAAGATTTTTAGCCTGACCAATTAAAGAAAGGGTGATTGGACCATTTTAAAGAGAAGGCCACCCCAGGCTTAGAGACAAGACTTGCTCACAGTCTTCCCCCCAAAGTATAGGGCCAGGACTGGTGTTCCAGCTGCTGGGTATCACCCCACCCTTTGCCTCATGTCAAAGAGAGAGGCAAGCATTCACATCCTAAGGAGGAATTCCAACCTGATCCTGATGGCATGGATGTGCCTGGGTCAGAAATGGCCCTGCCTGAGGGGGTGGCCGAAAGGCCTCGAGGGAAGCAGCTGTGCCTTCCACTTGGCCATTCACCAGGATATGAGGCCTGGAGATGGGCAGTGGAGCAGGGATATGAAGTGAGGACAGGCAAACAGGACAGGCTAGCAGCCCTGTCCACACGCCACATGCATCAGCCCACTGAGCTCTGTGTGCATCATTGGGGAGAGAGGCAGGGCTAGAGGCAGCCACCACTCTGCCACCCAAAGCCATCCACAGGGGCCTGGCTCCTTCTGGAGCCAGAGACTGGAGCTGGCCCTGAATTCCATATGGGCCCCAGTGGGGAACTCTGGACCCCTCAGCAGTTCTGTGTGAGCCTGTAACAGAGGGCATAACCTCCGACCTACGCACCAGCCTCACTCAGTGCCGGAGACCAGATTCACAATTGCCACCTAAGGAGCCTCTACCACGCCCACAATCCATGGGCCACTGCCCCTGGCTCATGTGTCCAGGCTCCCAAGGGCAACCACCAGCCCGGGGAGCTGGGAGAAGAGCAGTGACAGTGCAGACTGGAGCAGCAAGGAGGGTCCGCCACTGTGATCGTGCAGCACCCACCTGGAGGGTGGGAGGGCAGGCCCTCCTTCATGACACAGCACCTCGAATTCTTCCGCAGCCATAGTTCTTATAAAGGACACGCCCTACACCCTAGGGGTAGCACAGTGGGGGCAGAGTCTCCCTGGCTCACCATCCACCTCCCCTCACCTCAACCATGTCACTGGGAGAGAGAAAATCTTTACTAAGCACTGTTGGGCCAAGCCCTGCCCTGGGAATAAATCAGTCATCCAGTGATAGATGCTTAATATATCCCCCAGTGCTCCCACCCCTCATCTCTGGACATTTATCAAGTTGTATGCCCCCAACCTCAGAAGGATAGCTCCCTCTGCCGAACTTGACTCGTAAGCACTGCACTCTGGGGTGGCCCTCAGAGTCTGTTCCGGGCACACACACACACACACACACACACACACACACACACACACACACACACATACTCCAGTCTGCAGAGAGGTGGGTGGGAGCCCACTGCACTGAGTGAAGCACCAGCTCACTGCCTACCTCTTTTCAGTATCACAGACTTGACAAGAGAAGGCTTGGAGACACAAGCACCAGGGTTCAAATCCCAACTCTGCCACTTGTTGGCTGTCTAACTTTGTGTGGGTTACCTCGACCCC
Organism: Manis javanica; assembly: GCF_040802235.1. Taxonomy (NCBI): domain Eukaryota; kingdom Metazoa; phylum Chordata; class Mammalia; order Pholidota; family Manidae; genus Manis; species Manis javanica. The sequence goes on from NC_133162.1 coordinate 71,653,855, forward strand.
AGGCCTCAGCTTCCTCACCTGAAGAATTCTCTCTCAGGCTGTAAGAAATGAATATGCTCACATGTAAACATGCCCTGCAGGTGGGAAGACGCCAGCCAGCCCGGCTCAGAGCCTGACATGCACCTGCATCTGTGCCTACCCCACACCCATGGGCAAGGCCTCAGCAAGCATTCCTGCTGCAAGGACAGCCCAGACGGAGGCATGTCCACCACACTCTATGTGGCCCAAGGCCCAGCCCCAAATGGCAGCAGATAGGTAGATGGGGGGGCCTGCTCCTTTGTGCCCAGAGAAGAGCTCATGCCATACATCAGAGGGAATCCTCATCAGACTAAAAGCCAAGAGCTCCCCTTGCCTTCTTTAGTGAGGGCCAGCCTAACCCCCAACCCCAGGCCACCAAGACAACAGGGCTCTGCCTCTATCCCTCCAGTTTCAGGCACACTCCTGCACCCAGGCCCGCACCACACTCAGTTTCAGCAAAAATCTGGTCCCAATAACTTGCTCCCATGATCCTCCAGGGCCCAAGACAATGCACTGGGCCTTGCCACATGGCGACAGTCAGGCAGCTTATTAGAAGGCATGTGCCAGGGCTGCGAGACCAGGAGGCCAGAAGGACAGAAGACAGTAAGAGCTGGAAGTGAGTAAGACCTGCAGCAAGTGACAGGGCTTCAGCAGGCCCTGTGCCCCGTCACACCTCTACCTGCTACTGAGATTAGTTTACCTGACAAATCAATCCTACCCACTTCTGACTTCGTGATTTATTCATGTAATTTTACACCTGAGTTCTGTTTTTTTTTTAAATAGTGATCTACAGAAACTGTGAACTTCTGTATGAGGCTTTCACCACATTCCTTCCCAAAAAGGTAGAGCACTTTCAATTTAATGGGCTATGTTTTCACAAGAAGGTTACCCCAAACACCTGGGAAGCCAGCAGAATGTAATGGGCACTGGGGTAGCATGAATATGCCCATGGAGACAATGAGGGAGGAGGAAGGTCATTCCCAAATCCACAGGTGTATGCCCACTGTCCTGGTGAGAAGACTGAGGCACAGAGGCACTGACTGCTGCACCTGAAGTCTACAGTTCCTGAGTGCAGACTTGGTCAGAAGCACGTCTTCTCTGTTAGAGAGGCCTTGGTGGCCTCACTGCACCACGCTGTCTCCCAAGAACATCACGAATTTGCCCACTGTTCTTGTCTTGTCTCAGGCTCGAGATACGGCCTTCCAAGGCTCACATCTAGATTATGGAGGGAACATTTCTTCAAGGAAAGCAGAGCCCAGGGGTCCAGCTGCCCCTTACCAATGGTGCCCTGGGCACATGGCACCTTCATTTCCCATTCTGTCTGCACACAAGGCACTGTAGGGAACAAGGTGGTCCTAGTCCCCTCTGTAGTGCAAATTGGAATCTAGCAGGCAGGACTGACAGTAGTCGAATCGTTTCAGGACTGATATCATCACAGAGGGAAACATGCCCACTGAACAGGGTGCCATGCAAAAGTCTAACAGGACTGGATTCAGAAGGGCACCCAAAAGATTGGGGAGCAGTGATCAGGCTGGGATAGAAAGCATGACAGGAGTTTGTGAGGTGTGCAAACAGGGCCTGGGAGAAGTGGGTGCTGCTCCAGGAACAAGAAGCCAGTGTGAGAATATTCTGAAAAGATCAGTTTTTGCATCTGTAAAAGGGGGATGATGATACCCACCACTGGGTGTGGTAACCAAGACCAAGATGCTGCTGCTCAGGGGCCCAGCACCCTGATTCACCTGACCCTCTCCTGGAAACTTCCCAGCAGCAATACTCCAGTGACAAAAATAATATGCAGCACATGAAGATTTCCACTGAAACACTGTCCCAAAAAATTGACTAGAGTTGGAAACAGCCACAATGTCCAATAACAGGAAACATTAGGTAGGCTATAGTGCATCAATTCTTCATCTCAACGCAATCATTAAAAATGATCATTAGGGAGGCTGCAATAACACAGGAAATGTTTATGCCTGGATGTTAGGTCAAAAAGCAGAACACAAAATTGCATCTAGACTGTGAATACCTCTATATAAACAGGTGCACATATGGTCAGAGAATGCATAACAAGAAAAGCAACTGGGCTAGTCAGTAAGGCTATGAAATTCCTCCTCTTGTTATCACAATGCCTCTAAATAAGTAAATAGGTGTTAGTGTGTGAGGAAGGACCTGCCTTTGGGTGTGGGATGGGAGGGGGATGCCTAACCTTCAGATGTGGGAAGGGAAAGGGGACCTGCCTTCAGGAACCAGGATGGGAAGAGGGACCTGCCCTCAGCTCTGGCAATGGAAGGGGGACCCCCTCCAAGAGTCAGGATGGGAGGGGGAACCTGCCTTCAGGTGTGGGGATGGGAAGAGAGTGATTTGAATTCAAGTTAAGCTCTATTCCTGGGCTGCACACTTTGGTCAAGTCACCTACCTCTCTGATTCCTGCTCACCTGTGACATGAGGACAGTGGTGTCTTGGGGATGTCAAAGGGCATGACTAAGGACTTACTGGAGCAGGATGGAAGACCGGAATGGCAGATCCTGGAGGGGGAGCAGTCTGGGGCTGTGTGAGCTCCAGGATGAGGTTATAGGAACTGGCAGTTAAGATGGGACAGAGGTGAAAAGATAAAGGTGCCAAGAAGCGAAAAAGAAAATGAACGGGTGATGGCAAGAAGGAGGTTAGGAGAGGCAAGAGGTCCTAGAAGAAAGGCTCTATGCCAAGAGAATCCAGATACCTGTGGGGGCTGGGGCCAAACCTGCCTACAGAAACTGCAGGAGGACACAAACCTGCACTAGAGGCCCAGGAAAAGGAGGTCTTCCCAGTGCAGGCACAGAAGGAACGCTGAGGCCGGGCACCCAAATGCTACTCCTGGTGACGGCTCTCTGGGCCTGGGCGTGACTGCCTTAGGTAGTCCCTGACACTGTCTGGTACTGAGGGAGCCATGGGCTAACAGGCCTGAAGTCCGCAACTTATCACCCCTCCAGCCCACGGGGCCTTTCCCTCCTCCAGGCAGCCAAGACACCAAACTTCAAGGGCAGGCCCCTGAGCTTGCGGGGGGCCCTCGCCTGCACCTCACCTAGGGCCTCACACCCCCACGGCTTGCTTGCTGCTCTAGGAAGGAACCAAGGGGTGCCCTGGAGCCCTGCAATCCTTCCCCAGCCCAAAGAGCTATTCTGCTTAAGCCTGCTGACAGCAGGAAGTGTGTCATGATAACCATCCACAGCTAAGAGAAAACCACAACCTGAAAGGTATCCCTCGAAGTTGTGCACACATGTCAGCAGCAAGCCTTGCAGGGCAGCTCTGAGCCAGCCCGCCAGCCCAAAACCTGGCCAGGTTATACAACCTCTGGCATCTCATTCCTCAAATTAAATGGGAATAACTTAAAAACAAAAAACACCTACCCTCTGAAATGGAGGGGATTCAATGAAACAAGACACAAAGAGTGCTCAGAAAGCACCTGGCCTGTGGTAAGCCTCCACGAGCAGTAACTGTTATTACAGCCTGCTTGGAGTGGAACTTTCTCCACCTAATCACCCTGACGTTCTTTCTGGGACTGGAACCTTCCATAAGAAAATATGTGCACACAGACATGCACACACACATACAAGCACACACATGTGCATCTATAGGCATACATACACATGTGCACACATGTATGAACACAGGCAACCACACACATGTGTATATACACATGCACACACAGTACCCCAAGACCCAGCTCTATCTCTGCTGTGGAGGGACCCACCTGAGGGGAGCAGCACCCGCCCTCACCTCCCACCATCGGCACTAGACACCCCCTTCTCATCACCCCTTGCTTTTCTCCACCAGATTGTTTACATTTTCTTATTTGCCTTACTCATAGTCTTTGTGATGTCCCACATTCTTTGATTTGTCCACCCTGTGTTTAACAGGAGATGTCTTTGATCACTTTCACAATTCTGTAAGCACCTTTGGAAAAGGCCCAAACATCAGAGGGCCCATTGGGGCCTGTGAGTCTGGCAGTCGCATGTTTTATCACTTGGTGTTCCGAGTTATTTTATTGAGTTCGGACAGCCCCTGCTACAGCTGCCTTTGATCACTCCCAGCCTGGCCCACCTCCCTCTAGGAGCCCCATCCTCCCTCCACACCACTGATGGAGGGTGCTCCTCCAGCCAGCTCTTGCCTCCCACCATAAACAGATTCAAATATCTATTCACATTCCCTTCATTGTCCTTTTCTTTTGCTTTTCTCCTGACCCTTTTCTAAGCAAACACCCTTCTAGCCATGGTTACAGATTGAATATCTTTCACAACACATATTTGCCTTCCTATTTATCTTGCCTCAAGGCAATTTCCCTCTGTAAGCCAGAAAAACCATTCCTTAAGTCCAGTGAGGGCCTTGCCTAACAGTTAACAGGACGTGGTGAACAAAGGGAGAAAGGAGCAGATGCAATGTGCAAAGAGAAAGAGAAACTGAGTATTCATCAATGACGTGCTCTTCCCACCCATCGAGGCATGAGGGCAGCTTACAAAGCTCTCAGCAAACGCATTGGGCTCCCAGCACACAGGGCCTTGCTAACCTGCTCCAGATGCCTCTGTCATCAGACCCAGCGACAATGGCTGCCCTCAAGGTGACAGTGGCTAAGCAGACTCAAGGTTCTCCCCAGGCCCATACCAGCTCCCTCACACAGCTCCACAGGACAGTCACACTCACTACTTTGTGTCTTGACAGGCCCCTCAGCCCTACCCCAGCTGCAAGCAGTAAGGCCCAAACAGCAAGATGGTCTCACCCCTGATGCTCAACAGACAACCTGAGAAGATGCTTAAGCATGGGACTGACCAGCCTCACCCTAAGGCTCCCCCTTTACTGGTCTAGAGTCGGGCCCCCAGGCCTCGAGGCTAAGTACCTCTAATGTGCAGACCAGGGTGAGAACACTGAGTTCCGGAGAGCTGGAACTCTAAAGCCAGATGGCTGGGATCCAGATCCTACATTCACAGTTCACCTCTAGCAAGTTACCTGGCCTCACTAGGCCTCAGTGTCCTCAGTTATAAAAAGGAGAATCAAAATAGCACTTCTGGCAGGTAAAGAAGAGAATGCATGTAAAGAGCCTAGCTCAAAGAAGCACCCAATAAACATTTGGTACCACTATTCTTCACTCACCCCAGGGCCATTCCATCCTAGGTCCAGGTCTCTCCCTGCTCCATCGCACAGCCTCTGTGAAGGGCTTTTCAGAGGGAAATGCAAAGGCCTCCTGGGTCTGTCTCTGGGGTGGGCCTGTCCCAGGCGGTGGGGAAGATAGTTTGGGTCACAGGGTCTGCCACAGGGCACTTGAGATACCCCACTACAGCATCCATCTACTCAGGAGAAGGACACCATTGCTTAGAGGGGAAAAGGGTAGGCTGGGCACCAGGGTGACTTCCAGTCTCCACCACCTAGGAGCCCAGAGTTCACTGCCCTGCTCCACAGGCCACCCTGGACACAGCCATTCCAGGATCAGGCCTAGAGCTCCACATTGGCTCTCAAGGCCCATTCTTCTTCCTCCTTTTCCCTGGCTGACATGAAGAACAGGGCTGGCCTCAGACTGGCATCTGAACAAAACTCCAGAAGAGTCAGCCAGAGAGGGTGGGCACCTCAACAGCAGCCAGTAGACCCTCAGGCTCAGAGTGTCCATGTATGTGTCAACTTGAAGAAAGGATCGACACAATAATCAGGTTTAACAACCAAACAAAATTCTTCATTCATTCATTCATTTACTCATTCAGTAAATAGTTATTACAAGAGCCTCCTTTGTACCAGGCATAGTACAAAGGAGGATGTGGGGGACACAGAAACAAACACAGCCCAGTGTATCAGTCAGCTTGCCAAAATAATGCTGTGTCGCAAAGCACCAAACACACAGGGTCTAAAGCCAGCACCACTTATTCTCATAGATGTATGCACTGGTTGGGACAAATGCGTTTCTCACTGTAGGTCTGTGGCCCAGTCAGCTCAGTGGCTCTGGCCTGGCCCTTACATTTCTCATCTTTCTGGGGCCAGGGTAACCAGGGATTATTTCTTCTCTTCTTGAAGGTACAGAAACTCAGGAGGAACAGTGATATATCCCAAATCTCCTAATGCCTGAGCTCAGAACTGGCAGACTGCCATCTCTGCCTGCATGCTGTTAGCCAAACCAAGTCCCATGGGCAACCCCAAAGCCAAAGTATGGGGAAGTATACTCCACCTGCCATGAGGCCACCGCAAAGGTGTGATGATGAACTGGGGGTAACCATTCAACTGGCCACAGTCAGCCTCTGCCCTGCCAGGGCTCCTCCTGGCCTGTATAGGGAGTTCAAGACACCAAGAACGATTACAGCACAATCACTGGGGCCATTTGAGACACAGACTCTTCTACCCTAAAAGACACCCATCTCCTATCTCATCCCCCCTATATACTTGCCCTATAAATTAGACTGGGCCATCCTCACCCCGTGCGACAGGTAGAGAAGAGGCGATTTGGAGGGGATGAAGGCCCTTCCTAAGATACACTCAGCTGCCTCAGTTTCCCACCATTACTTGCACCTGATGAAAGTGTTTATTTGAAAAAGTAACTGGACTGGTGTACGTAGCGTCCCAGGCTAACAGAAAACACCTTATGAGCTGCTTTGAGGTACTTGCTGCATTTGATAGATGAGGAAATGGATGATCAAAGAGTCTGGGGTCCTTGCCCAAAGACCCGCAGCTGGCAAACAGCAGAGACTGCAGGCAGATGTCTTCCATTGCAAGACCTGAGTTGCCGCTGTGCCTCAGATAACTCAACACAGGAGTCTTCCATGTCGGCCCAGGTGAGGGCAGAGCACAAGCCAAGCCAGCAAGGAACAGATGGGCTCGCAGTCATCACACACAGGAAAAGGGGTGGGCAGCTCTCACTCACAACCTCCTGGAAGCCATTTCATTGGCTAGTCCCAGGAATATGTATTCTCTTCCCGGCTCCTCGAGTGAACATCTGTTTTTCTCAAAGCTGTGAATGTCATGTCAAGAATTTTCAATTACCTTCCCCTTGGTTTTATTTAGCATCAGTGTACTGGAGGCATAATTAGTCTGGGATGAAAACCTGTATTGTTCCCTTCTCTGCAGTGGAATAGGTTTCTAAAAGTGCTAACAGAGAGGATCCTTCTCCAAAAGTGACGAACAGCAAGTGCAGGATGAAAGCAGGGGTGAAATACAGATTGATGACAACTGGGGCTGAGTTGGGGCAGGGGCAGGGGGAAGTGATGGTGGGATCCGCCGCAGAGCTCCTGCTTCAAATTTCACCTCCTCTTTGTCTCCTAGGGAAGACTATCCTAAAACATAAAAGTGATGCTGGTGAAGATGTAAGACCAGTTTCCAGTGATAGGCTTTCTAATGATGCCTCCAAAGGACAAGGTGCCTCTGGACATTCCTGACACAGAGGTGCCATGAGCACCCTTTCTCCCCATCCTGGCCATGCTCAGAATCTGGGGGCCTTGGCCAAGGTGTGCAGGCTTCACACTGACCAGGGTTACCCAGAAGTGGATGGAAAGAAAGATACACACAAACTTTACAAGAGTAGAAAATACCCTTAGAGGTTGGGTATTCGAGGAGCCAGGATTCAGAGGCTCTCACTGACCCGAGCTCTTGCGAGAGACCAGACCTTTAGCCTCTGATTTGTCCGGTGCTTGTCAGAGCGAATGTTCGAGGCACCTACTCCTGCAGCATGGCCGCTTTCCACTCTCCTCCTATTCTGCCGCCTTTCATGCTCATCCACACAGAGCAGCCCCAGGGATACAAAATGGGAAACAGGGCATATCAGGGACACAATTGTCCTGTAAAAACCCTCCAATGACTTCCCATCACACTTAAAATAAAAACCAACTCCTCACCTGGGCCACCGAGCCCAGGCAGCATGCCCTAGCTCACCTGCCTCACCTCACAGGTCACCCTCTCCCTCCTCCTGCTAAGCCCCAGCCACACAGACATTCTGATTGGCTCATCTAACCAGCCTGTATTCATTCACACCTTGGGACCTTGACAATGGCATAAGGTCTCCCTTACAAATGCGAAGGACTTCACAAGCCTGATTCCCTCCATCAGGTCTCAGCTCAAAGGTTGGAGAGGATGACCACACAGTCAAAAGTGGCCCCCAGGCACTCCTTATCTCCTCATTGCTGTTCTGGGTTCCTTAAGGAACTCTTCACCATCTGATGTTATCTTGCTTTCTGTCTCTTCCTCTTGCACCTACAACACAGTTCCTCAGGTGTGGTGACCTCACCTGTCTTATTCCTGCCACACCCCAGCACCTCACAGAGCTGCAGAGTATCTGACACACAGGAGGTGCTCAATAAATGTCAGTGGACTCAAGACCAGTGGTGGGAGTTGGCTTATCAAAGGGAATACACAGTACCGGCATGCTCTCTTCAGAAAACTGAGAGGCTGACATGGAGAAGAGAAAGTAAATTGCCGCATGGTCCCAGAACACCAGTGCAGGACTAACGGGGGAAGCCGCAGGGCAGACTTTGCCTGACATTAGGTAGAAGCCTTTTCACTATGGAGTTGCCCAACAACAGAATGGGTTTCCTTAAAAACGGTGAGTTCTCCATCTCTGGAGGTGTATAAGCAGAGGTCATACCTGCAGCCCATGTACTGGCGAGATGAGCACCCTTCTAAGATCCTGAAGTCCCAAGCCATTGTCAACACCCACGTTGGTCTCATCTGTACTGGTCTTATTCTCCCTGCCAGATCCTGAACCCCTGAACAAGGGCAGAGACTCATTCTCCAGCACAGCCCCAAGGCATCCTTGCAGAGAGCAGGGCCATGGTGACACATGGAGCACGTAAACGCACCAGACATAGAGTGGAGTGTATGTGCCTGACTCCCTTTAAGGTGAAAGCAGGAGGGGCCAGGCAGGGCTATCTGCATGGGGCCCCGTGTGGAGTTGGGCACCTTCCTAGCAGGGCTGAGCTTGCGGCCTACACCTTCCTCCAGGGACACAAGCCCAGAGAAGGACAGGGGAGGAGACGAAGAGGTAGCAGTCACAGAATACCTAACCCAGCACTCTGATTGCTGACACCAGCCAGTCCTCCCCAAAGCCATGTGAGGGGGTAACATGACTTCCATCCACAGATGGGGAAACTGACAGATGTCATGGCCTGCATTCCTGCCATCCTGAGCCCCAAGAGGTCACGCATTTCCCTTCCAATTTTAGAACTGTCCATTTAGAAACATTCTCAATTCATTCTGCTTTTTCTTCCCCCTGACTTCTGAGAAATTGAGGTCCCTTCTATCCCCAGATTGAGTACATGTCTGAACTGCACTCAATTCCCTGTTCCATCATCCAGGCGGCCCAAGGTAAGAAAGCTGGTAAAACAGGCCCATTCCCAAACTCCCTCCTCCCGGCCACATGCAGGCATGGAGTGCTGTGCATGCCACAGTCTCCTTGCCATCACCTGGCACAGGTGCTTGTGGGCAGGTGCTCAGCTCAGATGTGCCAGATAACCCTGTCAGGACAAAGTCACAATGCAGCCCCCTCCCAGCCCACTAACGGGAATCCAGTAACAGTCCCTGTATCTTCTCCACCTCCCAGGCTTCCTGGGCTGGTTCCCAGGCTTCTGCAGAAAAATAAAAATAGGGGCAGACAGAAGGAAGATGGGAGAACACAAGAGGACACGTGGGCTATGAAAGGTGACACCTTTGGAGAGTCTGGGGAGACAGTGGCCTATATAAGACAAGGTGGAAGAGAGGGAGAGAATAAGGATTCTGAGCAGTGTTAGTGTGAATGATGAATTGGATCCTTACAGGCCAAAACATGTGTGTGTCTTCTAACAGCTTTGGGATAAACGGCAGAAAAATCAACCAAATGCGTTTGTCACCTTCTTGGCTTGAGTTTACAAAATTTCGTTTCACAGAAACACAATAAAACAACATGGAAAATAGGTATTTGGAAAGGACTGAGCCTCCAATGTTGAGGGCTAGACACATCTACAGTGTCTCTACATCTAGAATTTGTCATGTGAACACCCCAAAGCCAGAATGCTACTTTCTGCTCTTCTCCCCAAAAGAGCCCTCGGGGAGTAGCCCCAGGGGTGAGAAGCTGCAATGGGCAGGGTTGGAAAGTCAGCAAATTTATCTTGCCTTGGAGAGATGCCATGGGGCTGGACACCACTCACAAGAGGATGGTCACCCCCAAGTGGTGGACTTCTTAATGGCTGAGGTGTGTCTAACTCATCTTTGTATCTCTGGGGGCCAGCCCCAGGTCTGACACGTGCACAAAAGTCAACATGCAAAAATCCTCACAGGTTTGACTTGAATTGAGTTGAGTTGAATGGCCTTCTCCACTTCATGGGGATAAAGGCATAGAAGCTGTAGGACAGACTACTTGGCCAGGGCTGCCGCTCACTGAGAGGGAGCTGAGCCTTGCTCACCTGGGAGACCCAGCATGTGGCCCAAATCCTTCATCCACCACCAGGCAGTCCCATGGAGTTAGGCCCAGAGGGACACAAGTGGCCCAAAGAATGATCCTCAAGGAAACTGAGTCCTGTCCTGACAGCCTGCCCACTGTCAGCCTGGGCAGGCCACAGCTAGCTAATTGTCCTTCAAAAAGGTAATTGGCATCTCCGTTGCCAAAGAATTCCAAATAATGTATGTAGGTATTCCACCCTTGAGAAGGTGGAACATACCACCACTCCTCACGTGTGGGCTGCACATAGTGACTGCCTTCCAGAGGCCAGTATAGAAAAGCGGAAACTAAGAATGACTTCATAGGAGAAAAACTAGACAAACACCACTTCAGCAAGTGGTCAAGGTCAACCTCAACAGTGATGGGTCATGCTGACAGCACACACCCTTGACAGGACATGACAAGAAGGGCACCTTGCCTCTATATCTTCCTCCACAAAGCTCTAATCATGAGAAAGCATCAGACAAATCCCAGTGGAGGGGCATTCTATAAAATATCTGACCAGTGCTCCCAAAAACTATCAAGGTCACCAAAAGCAAGGAGAGTCTGAGAAACCCCCACAACTGAGAGGAGCCTAAGGAGACATGATGCCTGGTGTCATCAGTTCCTGGATGGGGCCCTGGGGCAGAAAAGGCACAGCAGGTAAAAAAAACCGAGATCTGAATAAAGTGTGGACTTTAGTTAATGAAAATGTAAGAGTTCATTAATTGTGACAAATGTACCATACTCAAGTAAGAAGCTCATAATAGAAGAGACAGGGTGTGGTGTATATGAGAACTCTGTATCATCCTGGCAATTTTTCTGTAAATCAAAAACTATTCTAAAATTAAAAGTTTATTTTTAAGAATTGGAGTGTCATCTTGGTTCTGTAGAATATATTTCCAAAACAGTTCCCAAAAGCGTTCCCTTCTGCCCCGCTACCCCTAGCATCCTCGGCGCTATGTCAATCCTCACCCAAACACTGGTAGTCCCAGTCCTCCCTGGCACCAGGCCCCCATCCTATCCATCCTATTCCCTGAGCAACAGAGGTAACGAGGCACACCCGTGTTGCACTGGCTCCCCGGACTTCAGGATTGCTTCCAGTCCCTACCAGGGCACCCAGTGTCCTCACACAGCTTTGCCTCCTACTTGCCTTCTACATGCCTCTCCTGATGCTGCCTTATTAAAATACCTTTTGCTCTCTCCCCAACACGCTATTCCTCTAGCTCCCATATTTTTCCCTTCCATGCTCCTGCATTTGTTGATCCCTCCCCTGGGGTACCCTCACCCTACCGCTTTCGTTGGCTGACTCATACCTGTCCTTTAAGACTCAGCTCGTACACTGCTTCCTACAGAATGCCTTTCTTTGCCCCAGATGGATGCACTAGCTTGGCAGATACCCCCATTGCCCCTCCACTTACAGCTAGTCTATTCTGTACATGTACATCATGGCCTACTTTCCCTGAGGACAGGCACAGTACTCTCAGCCGTGTGTCTCTATGGCCAATTTTCACCAAATGTTCATTTAATGATGAGTAAGTCACTAAGAAAAAGGTAGGGTGAAAAATCATAACTGGCAATCCAGGGCTTTTGTTCCTGGGTTTTAAATTACAAATTCTTCTCTTCAGGATTCCATTATCCTCACTAGAGTCCTATATAACCACGTTCCATTATACAGCAATGTAATGGATTACTAGATTTAATTATAACAAGATAATTCATGTCAAGGAATTGCCAGTTTGGACATAAATATTAAATATCACCTTCGGTGTAACTATTCTCTAACTCTGTGATTACCGGGCTTAGAAATACCAGCTTTTGATGAGAAGTGCCTTTGTTATGGGGGAAGCGATGCCAAGTAGAACATCTGGTTTGCCGGCTGCCACTGTCCTCGAAGCAGTATGCCTCGCCCCTGGCTTGGCGTGGGGCCCCCAGCATGCCCCAAGCTGGGGCCCATGTCTGAAACTCCAGCACAGACTGCCACACCCACCTTGTTCTGGCTGAACCAAGGTCTTTAGGCAAGGGAGTTTCTCAAGGGATCTGTCCAGACTCCTGAGGCTCACATCCCTTCAAGACCTCAGTTTCTCTCCATAATAAGAAGTCAAAGCAACACGAAGAGTGAGGGACTCTCAAAAGCTACAAGGCAGAGGCAGCACAGCCAACTCAGGGACGGGACGGTAAGCTTGCCACAGACCAGGAATACTGCACCCTGGGCCTCCCTCCCTCCCTCCTTCCTGCATGCGCTGTCCACTTCACAAGCCTGGCTGTAGCTCCATCCTTAGAATGACTGTGATTTCATTCTTTGCCTGGACAAAATCATTGCCTCCTGTCAGTCATCTTGAGGCCACTCTCAAATGGCAGGACCATGTCTGTTCACAAAGGCCAAACACAGGATGCAGTGCCCCACCCCAGCCCCTCTCTCTCCCTGCATCCATCCAGACCTCCAGAACACACGAGCCCAAGCTTCCTCCTAGCTTGCTGCACACTACAGTGGAAGCCCTGAGCAGCCATGTAAGAAATCCACCTTGACGTGGGGAAGCTTACACTAGTGTGTTAAGGGGACCACATGAAGAGGGAGAGATGCCAGGGCCCAGCCAACCTCACCTTTCCCCCACCCCTTCACTCTTCCAGATCCAGCCACTGTATGACTGGAGCCAAAACCACCCAGCTGAGCCCTTCCCAAAATTTTGACCCCAGGAAAATATAAGAGATAATAAAGTAATTTTTCTTTTAAGCCCCTAAGTTTTGGGGTGGTTTAACATTTAGCAACAGATAACCAGGACAAAGGGCCAACACCAGAGCAACTGTAGTGAACAAACAGCTCTTGGATCCTCCTCCCAGGAGCTAAGCTTGACTTCAGCTCCCCACACAGCCCTGGTCTTGCTGTGGGACAGAAGAGGATGCTCTGTCCCTTCCCCAGAGTGCTGGTGCTCCTGGCTCAGACAGCACCCTGAAGCATCCATTCAGACCCACAACCACATGCCTGGGATTCCTGGGCACCGCTAACCCCACGCAGCAAGAACTCCTTTCCCCTAACTCACTCCCATTCATCAATCCTGAAATGAAATAAAAATCACCTTTGAGCACTCTACGATAGAGCTAAGACGTCTGGGTTACTTATGTTTCCAGGTAAGACAAGACAATGCCAAAAGCAGTGGCTCTGATGGGAAGCGCAAGCAGCATTACGATCACCATCATCATCGCTACCACCACTTCATCATTATAACCACCACCATCACCACCATCACCATAGCCATACAGGGACAATTACTGAGCACTTACTATGTACTGGGAACTGTCCCAAGCACTTCAAGTGCACCATCTTGTCAAAATTTCATCACGTCCTCATGATGTGTGGTCCTGCTACCATTCCCGCCTTACAGATGAGAAGACAAAGGCTTGGAACAGTTTTACAGCTTGCCCACAGCCGCCAGCCACAGGGAAGCACTGGGATTCTAACTGCAAACGACAAACCCCGGAAGCCGTGCACACCCTTACTTGCTCTGCCTCCTTTCCCCTCAGGCCCACTCCATGGCTCCTCATTCTCAGTTGCTTTAGAAATGTTCTGCTGGAGACTCCAGGCCCCAAATACAACCCTGCAGTGCCTGAGTCTCTGTATCTGGAAAATTGGAGTGGTGACAACAGCCTGGCTCTGGACAGGGTGTCAGATCTGAGGGACCCTGTGCCACTGGAGGGGACAGGACACAGTTATTTAAGAATCACCCACTCTGGACAGGTACTTACTCACACACTGTCTCATTTCAACTTCACCACAGCCCAGGGCTGGGCAGGGATGAGCTTCTTTATTTTCCCAGCACACCCAGATTCAGAGAGTGAGCCCAGCTGTGTAACTCCCAAGCCCCTGCTCTTTCTGTTGTCCCCACTGTCTTCCCTCCTTGAGGACAAGTCCCACCTGCCCCTCTGCCTGACCCTGTCAGAGAAGCAGAGTTGTTCTCTGCACATTCACTTAGAGTAATTGATGAGCAAGAAGTATTGCTTTGCATTTCCTGGGGCAGACAGCCATTGCAGGCATGGCTCCTTCCTCAGAGGAAGGGACCCCAGAGAAGCAGAAGAGGGACACACAGCCCTGGGGCCAGAATTCTTCCTGCTCAGCCTCTTCCTGGCTCTGGAGCCCAACTGGGTACCCAGCTAGCTCATTATACAACTTCCCATCTTTTGGAAGTTAAAACTAGTTAGATTTAAATGGATGCCTCCCTTCACAGAAAGAAAAAGTCATTTTTTTAATTGGCCACTGAATTATATGTACAAATAACTTTCCCCTTACACAGAAAGAGGGATTGCTTTCCATCTTTTATTTGCCCCTGAAGTTTCCCATTATGCCTAAGGCTGTAGCCCTGGCCCCTAATGGGACTGACCCTGTGGGCCACCCCATGGGGTGTGGAAGGGGTGATGGGGAAGGGGTAGGAGGCCAGGAGTGGCCCAGCCTGAAGCAGCTGGCCTGGCCTGCTGAGCTTTTCAGTGTCCTCCCCTGGGGGTGTGGGCAGTGGTTGAGTCCAGAGTCCAAACTGGGCCTCCTGGCAGCTGAGCCAAAGGACCCAACCTTCGTAGGAAGGCTCTAAATGGTGCCTGGCTCTGGGGAGACACCAGGTAACTGATTGGATTATGAATTGAGTAATGTAATGAGTTTGGCCATTTCAATGCCTGACCTCAACACTGCAAATCCCCTGGGGATCTAGAAGGAGGGGCGGGAATAAGGATTGGAATTCACTGGGTCCCAGAAGGAGAAGGGGATATCACCTAAGTCCACCCTGTCCTCAGGGCAAAGCTGCAGCCCAAAGCCCGGAGCAGAGGTCACGGTGCCCCACTGTGGGGTGAGGGGGAAGGGATGAGAGCATCAAGGGTGGGATGCAGTGGAGGGCAATCCTGTATCACTATCCCCCAGCACTCTGGTGGGCCCGCTATGGCAGGGTCAAAGCACCAGTGTGGAAGCAGGAGGACAAAGGCAGGACACAGGACCCCTCGTCTCACACACACACATCATCAGCCCAAGCTGCTTACCTACTGGCACACATGCAAACAGGTGGGAGGCCTGCACTGGGCTCAGAGCAGCACTACCTGACTCTCTCTAGGTGACTGAGGAAATTTAGTTGCGGCTGGCTTAGTTGCTGCTTCTCTGAATTCCCTGGTGAAGGACCAAGGAGAGATGTTTCTACAAAGGGCGTGTCCATTCAACCCTTCCAGAAATAGAGCCCTTGGAGCAGCAGGAGGCAGGCCCACTTTCACAGACATTAATAAAATGCAAAGCTCTTTAGGCTAATTACTTGCTCTTCACAGGAAGCTGCCATGGGTGGCTGCCAAGAGACTGGGCTCACCTGAGATCTTGTTTGGTGAGATGCAATGCAGGGGCCTGATTTCCCACACTAAGGGCAGGTAGCCCTGAATGAGGCTGCCCACAGGGGGACCCTGTGCCCTCCCAGCAGGCCTAACAAGCAGAGGGGACAGAGGGAGCGGAGCACTCCCCCACCAAGAGGAGCCCCACTCAGCTCCACATACATCAGCTCCCTGTGGCCTAACAACTGTGATTTACCATCCTGCTTAGAATTTCTGTGCCCCTGAGCTACTCCTGTAGTGTCAGAGAACGACAGATATGATACCGCCAGCCTGGCCCCTTTACGGATCACGCTGTTGATGTGCTCACAACCCTCTAGTGACTTCCCATAACAAGGACACCAAGCTCAAAGTCCTCCAATGTCCTGCAAGGTCTTCTGCGCTCAGACCCTCCCCACAGTCACCTTCCACCACTCTTCCCCTCACTCACTCCGCACCAGGAGCATGTTCCTCCTCACTGATTCTCCAGCATGCCAAGCTCATCCGGGCCTCAGGATCTTTGCACATGCTGCTCTGTCTGCTGAAATCACTCTGCAGCCAGATCTGGCATGATGGGCTCCATCACATCCCCTGGTCTCTCCACAGACACCTCCTCCTTGGCAGCTCCATTCCTGACCACCACATATAAAATGGTGACACCATCAAACCGCTGTCTTCTTACCTTGCTGTCTTTCTTCATGAAGGCTATCACTACCTGGATAACTTCGGGTTTATTAATTTATTTGTTTAGTGTCTGCCCCCTGCCTTCACTAGAATGTCAGCCCTCTGAAGGCAGGGGCCTTATCTGTCTCAGTCCCTCCACACCCCCAGTAACTACAACAGGATCAGATCCATATCAGTTGCTCAATTAACATTCAATCCATCTCAAGACAAGCAACCTGAGACCCATGCAGGGTGCAGCATCCCAGGGGAGCCTGGGCTGGGCTGAGCTGGGCTCAGGCATTTATGCCTTGAGCCATAGGCTCACTTTTCATGTTTTTCTAAATCATATCTTACTTATAGGAAGGGCTCAACCTCACCTCCCAGCTGCTTCCTCAGTACTCACAAAGAGCTGTGTGAAGTAGGTGCTCAGCAAGTCACCAGGTGCCTCAGCTGGGCATTTAAGAGATTGCCCGCCCCAGGGCCCTGGAAAGCTACAAGACCCATGAACAGAAAGCTGCCAGCCCCGGGATAAGTAACTAGTAGCAGCCTGCGGAGTACTGCTAGGGACACAGACCAATACAATGATAGCCCTCTATCCAAAGAGTTAACCTCCACACACTAAGTTAGTATTTTACATAGACTTTGAGCAAGAACAGATAATAAGGCCAAGAACTTCCCACAAATACAAAGAAGGATCCTAAGGCAGGTTGGCACCACCCTGGCACGGACCAGCACAGACAAGAATAGTATCAGATGCACAGAAAATGGGGGTGGTGCCTTGAGGACCCGGGAGAGAAATAGGAAGTCTTAGGAACACTGTACTAAGGAGGACTGCCCATTCTTAGTGAGGAAGACCTGGGAAAGGAGAACGGGGCTTACTCTGTGCCATTCCCATACTTAACATACTGAAGTTGAGAGTATAAAGTGATAAATCAGACGCTGCCACTCAGCAGCCTACATATCTTATCAGCCCTGCTACAGACAGAGTTGGCCAATGAAGAGCTTAAACATTCTGTAACTGGTTGCCAACATTTAAAAATTAAGAGATTTCACAGTGAAGTCCAGATTTCTGGCTCCTTTTGAGACAGAGGAAGCAGTGCCTCCCCAGGGCTCATGACCATCCCCCTGCAGGGAAGGCTTTGTCCTCCAGGGATGTGCATCACTATCCTCTCAGCTCTTCCAGCCCACCTGCTTGACACTTTTAACAGTCCTGCCTGGCTGTCCTGGACATTGGGAATTGTGACTTGGTTATTCCTGGCTGGCATTCCAAAGGGTGGCTTTGGCCATACTTACCTAATCCTTGCATTGCCATCAAAAGCCCCAATGTGCAGAATTTTCCAGCAGCGGTTCATGCTGTTGCCTGGGTGGAATGGACCCACTTGACTACTGCAGAGCAGCAAGAGAACAACTGATGTACAGCCCCTTCCCACTGCCATGCCAGGCATGGGGCTGCCTCAACTGGCTGCTCACAGTTGGACATCCAATTTCTCTTGCTCAAGGCTCTTCCTGAGTGTGAGTTTTCTCTTCAGTTAAGCTTGGCAGCTCTTTAGGGGCAGGGCCCATGTCTTTTTCCTCCAGAGTACCCCAAAGTGCAAGGGGCCTGGGGACAGGGGCCCATTCTGTCTCGGTGGCAGGCTGCTGAAGGAGTCCTTCTCATCTGAAGAGTGACCCTGCTGGCAGAAAGCCTCAGCAGTTCTCCCACCTGTCAGCCAGCAGCCAGCAGTCCTGAGAAGCCACCAGCAGCTGGCCTGCCCGGAGGGCCCAGAATGCTCCACCCTACTCCTAGGCAGGACCTGCACAAGCTCAGCCAGCATAGGAACCGAGGGCGCTGAGATGGCCCCTCCTCCCTGCCCCACAGACTCTGACTCTCTCTCCAGGTGAGTGCTGGGAAGAGAGGCCAGTCCTCGATCCCAGCTGGGCTGCTGAGGACCGTGAGCACTTTGTCACTCTCTCTAAGCCCATCCCCCACCACCCTTGGGGGCTCCCTACATGTGGTTCTCCTTGCTTGGCTCCAAGAGTTATGCTTCCTGACAGAGGGAGTGAGGAGCTGTCCTTCTGCCAGGCTGGCCACAGTGCTTCTCCTCTCTGCCAGGGATGCTCTGCCTTGACCCTAACAGGTTGTAGGACCCAGGTAGGTTCTGCGAGGTCAAACACTGTTCACGGACGCAGTAATTAAACTACCATTCACAGAGCACCAGACCCACTGGGATTTGTCGTGAGCTTCATCTCATCTAATTCTCACAGCCACAGACCAATAAAGAGGCTCAAAATGACAGCAGCAGGAGAGACATGGGATCTGACTGCGTGTCTGTTTGTTCCAGGGTGATGCCCCTTCCTCTGTACTGCCAGTAGCCCTCCCTCTAGAAAAGCACCACCGTGTCCACAGCTGAGTATTTAAAAGCCTCAGATCACCTCTGGGAAGAAGAGCATAGGTGGGACATGGGAGAGAGAGAAGGAGGACACGCTCCCACCTCCTACCCTGTCTCTCGTTCAAGTCCTGCCTCTCACACACGGTAGGAACCAAACGCCTCTGCTGCCCACCTGCCAAGGTGCCAGGGCTGCGTGGATGGGCTGGGGCTGCACGCGTGTCTCTCCTGGTGAGCGCTTCCTTCAATGGGCCACTTCTACATGGTTCCTTTCCCTGCACCTTCACGCTGGTCTCACAGCAACTCCTTTCTCTCCAGTCTCCAGGTGCCAGTCATGGGCCACAGTCCCCCCTCCCTGCGTTCCACCTGACATCACTAGTGGATACGGAGACCAAAGATGGGTGGGTAAGTTCTGGCGGAGGGAGACATCCCAGCAAACAGCTGAGAAGTGAGTATTAGGCACACCTGTTAACAGTCCCTCAACCATGCTCACTTCTCTCCTTTGCCCAATCAATCTAGAATTCCTGAAGTCAGCCATTATTAGCACATTTCAAAATTTGGTATGTGGGCCTTGCCCAGAGTCACAGATTGTTTTTCTCAATGTCCTCAGAGCCGCACATCTTCACATGGTCTAAGATTCATCCAGCTGCCTGTTTACCCAACAGTTATTGGCACTTTCTGGTGCTCAGCCCTGTGTGAGAGAGTGAAGGAGGGAAAAGGGAGACCTGCATTCCAGAATGCTCCCCAGGCTTAATTCTTAGGGGTATCCTTGTGAGCCAGGTAGCACAACTCCACTGCACAGACGAGGAAGCGAAGCCCAGGAAGCTGCCTGTGAGGAAGGAGGGTAGGAGTTGGGGCAGGTCTGTCTGGAGCTCAGCCTCTCTCTGCCCCATTGGCCGCACAAAGAGGGTTAAGAAAAATGCCCCAGATGCTCTGATAACCGGACAGTCCCATGGAGCTGTTCTTCCAGTTGCCAAAGAGGGAGACACAGGCAGCCCGCCCACCCCTCCAGCTCTCCACAGGTGTGTCAGCAGAGAAGGGACTGTGGGGAAGGGGAAGGGGTCCCATTGAGCCCTCGGAGTGTCCGATCCTCCTGCCCCCACCCCTCCTGCTCCTCAACAGCAATGCTCATCGAGTCCCCTTCATCGTCTCTAGGAGAGCAGGCTTCCCCCGGGCCTGGCAGTGGCAACAGCCTTCCACCTCTGCCCAACAGCATGTCAGGGGAAGAGCTGGGCTGTGAGTGAGGAAGCTCTCAATCCATATCCCAGCTTTGTCACCCTTTGTGGGAGCCTGAGCAAACCCCCCAGCTCCAGTGCTCAGTAACAGTCCTTCGGCACTGCTGAGAAGATTAGGTAAGTTAAAAGGGTCCAAGTGAGTGAGCCTGACAACTAAAGGCCACTCCATCTCTCCTCTTCCACATCCCCCTCCTCGCCTCCTTCACCCCAAAACTGAGCAAGGCTGGAACAAGGTAAGAGAAAGGAGCATTTGGCCCATGCCCCCCAAACCCTGCAGGCCATGTATGTGTGTCCTCCTGGGGGCCCATCAGCACGTGGGCTTAGGGCACAGATCACAAAGAGGCCCCGATGGACAGCCCTTTCCTATGTCCGTTCCCTTTACTCTGGGACTGCAGCACCCCAAAGAGGAGCTTCCCAGGAGTCTCCTTCCCCTTCCACTCACATCTGGGCCAACCTTGTGGCAGAAGCAGCAGTGCACAGACCTGAGCCCAGGCCTCAGATGGCCCTGGGTACCTGCACTGCTCCCCTGGAGCTGCTGCTGTGCCATGACTCAGTGTGGGCTGGCGTGCCTGGTGTTGTCGGCAGACCCACCGCCCAGTCACCCCACACCCCAACATACAGCCAGACAACTGCCATCCTAGCTAGCCGGGCCCCGCTGAATGGGCGGCTGCCCCCACATGGAAGAGCAAGCCCAGACAGGATCAGCTGTGTCTGATCTAGGTCTGCTGACCTGGAGACATGAATAACAGCAAATGCCTATTGTTTCGCAGCAGAGTCTGGGGATGGTTTGTCACACTGCGCCAGCTAACTGATACAGAGCCTTCTCTCCTCCAAGCTGACTGGCAGCTTGTGCAGAGGTGGCAGGGGACCAAGGCCAAGTTGCTGCGACACCAAGCAAGGGCCCAATTTGGGCACCTGCAGAGGATGGCCACAGTCATGGGCTGCACAGCAGACAGTTCCGAGACAAATCCATGCCAGTTGGGAGAACCTCACCTCACCCCTACCTCTCTTAACACACCCCAGCCTTCCTCTGCTTCCCATAGTGCAGGAGAAATTCTGCCAATTCCCCGCTGGGCTCCCTACTCCAGCCCTGCAATCAGCAAACAGTGACTCACCACGCCAGGGGAGGCCCCGAAGCCAAAGGCCCATGGGGACCCAGGAGCAGAAAGGGTAATTAAGTCATTCTGCCTACTGCAGTCTGTTTCCCTTTGTAAATACCTGTTTCTCATGTCTGCTGCCTCCCCCACTAAGGTGCTGCCTCCTAATACGCCTCAAAGATTCCCACAGTGGGGAAGGCACTTGAGTGGCTAGTTAATAGCCCACAAAAGAAAGAAAGAACACCAGGCCCATGCTGCAGGGTCACGATCCCTCTCTCTGACCCCAGGAAGGAGGAAGAGGCCTCTCTGACCACCGAGTAAGGCCTTACTGAGCACCGGGAACAGGGTGGAGTGATTCAAGGGGGAAGGGGAAACAACACTCAACCAGAAAGCAAACACCAGAAGGTCCAGCAACATTCAAGCATTTTCACTTGATGAGGGAATGCATCTTCCTTTGAAATATTAGAAATCAAACATAAATTCTTTTAAAATAGTGTCTTGCTCGGTGCCCCTGCTTAGCCAGAGCATTAAGAATGTGTTTGGTCTGCCCCCTATGCAATCAGGCGTCTAGAGGAGGTTCGCGTGGGGCAGAGGGCAGAGCTCCCAGGACTCCATCCATCATTTATCCACTTGCCAACCATCACGCACAGGCCTCAAAAAGGCGATCAGCAGAGATGAACACGTCTGAGCCGGCTCTCACATGCCCCTGGCTTTCATGGGGAGGAAGGCCAAACAGAGGGCCACAGCACACGGGGTGGGTGCCATGCCAGCCGTGGAGTGAGGGTGGCAATGCAGGCATGCTCAGAACGGGGTAGGCCCTGCACCTGCAGGAGGGAGCCCACCATGGCTCGCCAGTATGCATGGAATTCCCCAGCGATGAGAGGAGCATGGGGACAGAGAAGGAAGGGGACAGCAGCCATGTGGAGTCTCTGTTCCCTTCCCAGTCTCAGCCAGGCCCTGAGTCCTGGCTGCCTTGAGCATTGCTGAGCTCCAAATCTGCCATAACAAACTTGACAGAGTATCTCTTCCTTAAGATCTCATTTCTAAGAATTTCTAAGGGGAAAAAAATGAATTTCTCAGACTCATAGCACTTTTGCTGAAGTACCAAGGCTTTAAAATCTATAAACAGTAGGATATAATTAAATGCAAATGCAGGGCCACATTTAAAAATTAATCTTCTATAATTAATTAGTAATTTTAAATATTCTGGTAAATGATACTTAAATGGCACAGAATTATCCTAGCTCTGAGTGATAAAGTCGTCTGCTAAAGATTTACCAGGTTGGAGTGAGAAATATTTGCATATATCATGTGAGACAACAGAACATTGCGATTACTTAATTTACCTTTGCTATAAATGTATTAAAAAGCACAGTCTTTATATTCAAATTGTGTAAGCAAACTCACTCACTGCAGCAAACTGAGAAGCAATTGATTCAAAGCCAGGAGTTAACCCAGGCTGCGCCTCTACTAAGGATGAAATTGGCCTCAAGCCACACTGCTTGCCTGGAAAGCCAGTCTGGGTGGGTGTTGGGAGGGATGTAGGGCGCGGACCTTTCCACCTTTTTTCCCTTTACATTCACCTACACCTCCCAGCCTGGACTAATGGTGAACCCCCTCTCCCAGAGCAATGGGGAGCTGTCCTACCAACAAGCTTTCCCCCTGCTCTTTTGTTCCACATCCTTGCTACAGAAAGAGATCACTGACACCTGTCCAACTGCAAAGGTAAATGCCACCTGCTGTAACTAGCACTTCGTGTGCTGCTTCTTTCCCAACATGGCAATGTCTTCCCCAGATGCTCTGCCACCAGCAATGCCTCCATCCCACTTGAAGCATGCGTGCGCACATTATATGTAGTTCTGCACAGGGTATGTGGTGAGGTGTCAGTACCTGTTGGGCTGTGTGAGTCTGAGGATCTGTTCATACCAGTGTTGGTGGCTGGTTGACTGTACCATTGTATCAACCTGTGTGTGTGTGTGTGTGTTGTGTGTGTGTGTGTGTGTGTGTGTGTGTGTGTGTCTGTCTGTCCGGCTGTCTGTCTGTCTGGTCTCCCACACCAGTCTGCAGGGCTGCTTATCACCAACCCTCTCACAACACACTCCCATCTCTGCACTCCCTTACCACACGCCACAGGCAGACCCAGAACTTTCCACCTGTGACCACAGCCCACCCCCCTTTGCTGACCCACCCAGGCCAAAGGCAAGGTTCTTAAATGAACTTAAACTTTCCCAACAGCAGAAGTTTTAAGACCAAAGCCCTTGCTGACAGGCTGGCCAAGGACTTGATGACCAGCCAAAAAGGTAACCAAGGTGTATGCAAGAATAGCTTGAGCCCTTTCTATGGGAGGCAAGAAATCTAAAAGAGCCATTCATTTTTCCCTCAACAGTCACTGTGGGCCAGGCCTTGAGCTGCTTCCAGAAGATAAATGGTGGGCACTCCCAGGTCCTGCCTCTGATGGAGGGACAGGTTGCCCTACAACTATGGCCACACAGAGCTGGACGGTGCTGGGGCAGCAGAATCTGGGCAGGCAACACTGTCTGCCTCACCAACTGTGAAAAATGAGTGGCAACTCTTCTCCAGAAAGTACTCAAATGATTAAAATAGTTGAATTTTTCTATTCTTTCTAGTGAAGCAAGAGAGATTGGGAGGGAGAGAAGAGGAGAAAATAGAAGATACAAAAGGAAAGAGGGGGGCCTAAGTCCAGCTAGAGACAGGGGCCCAGGCATGATGAATGAGAGTTGAAAGGACAAGGCCCTGCAGTCCCCCACCATATGCCTGGAGTGAACAAGAGCCCTGGGTCATGCCCTCTCAGCTGGCCACTGGGAATGCTCAGCACTGACCAGGGTGCAGAGCCATAATACACAATGTCATGGCAGATTTCTAGGAGGATGCCCCCTCTGTGCCCCCAACTGGTACTTGATCTATGGTTCCTGGTCCATAGTAGGCACCCAACCTTTACTGGATGGATGGATGATTTGTGGGTAGGCAGATGGCTAGATGGAAGGAAGGACAGGCAGATGGAGGGATGGATACATGGACAGATGACAGACAGATGGATGGAATCTCCTTCAGGAAGATGAGATGAAGCCCAGGGCCAAAACTGACTGTGGACCAGAGGTCTCCCCATCACACCTGACCTGGAGAAGAAAGAACAGAAAGACACACATCCCCCCTGGCAGCCCTGGGGCTGTGGTCGTGGAGGGCACTGCAGGCTTTCAAAGCAGTCCTGAATTTCAGATTCCCCACCCTGGACCAAGGAGGCCCTTCTGCTGACATCCCAGCCACTCCCCGCCCTGACAACACACCCACTGCTGTCATGTGTCACCCCCTGAATACACTGGGGCTCTCCAGGCCCCATCCCCCAGTCTCACCTTGGCCATGGGGTCAATGAAATTTCATTCCTGTAGACCCAGCCCCAGTGTCACCCACCCCAGGGAGTGTCCCTGATCCTTTGCCACCCCCATCTCTCCCTGGCCAGAGGGCATGGATCTGTCCTTCATGCTGTCCCAGGACTGGTCCACACCTCTGCTTTCACAGCAAAGGGGCCTGTTTATACCTCTGTCCTCCCCACCAGGCTGGGAGTCCTGCAAGAGCAGGTTCATGGCCTCAGTGTCCAGCAAAGGCTTGGCACAGCACGTGCTGCAGAGATGGAAGAAGAACCCCATAAGCAAAGAGCAAAAGGCTCTGGCAGCCACAGCCGGGGTCCCAGGAGCAAGGCCTCTGCCCCAGCCCCTCTCAGCCGCTGTCACCTCAATCATTTCAGGACTTCTGCAGCCCTGAGTGAGGAACCCACATCCCTCCCTCCCCTAGCTGCTGGTTGGGGC
This sequence comes from Manis javanica, assembly GCF_040802235.1. Lineage (NCBI taxonomy): Eukaryota > Metazoa > Chordata > Mammalia > Pholidota > Manidae > Manis > Manis javanica. The sequence goes on from NC_133162.1 coordinate 71,678,779, forward strand.
TGACAGGCCACGTGAGGACAGCACCATACATGGTTGTCATGGTCCCCCAAAGCCCTGCATAGCAGCCAATGGTCCGAGAAGAACTGAGGCCCAGCTGAGGAGCAAATGAGCCCCACTCACTTTCCAGTTTGGGGAAAGTGCCACTTACCCTCACTCAGTGAGCTCCAGTGCTGAGCCCCCAACAGAACAGGCTCTGCCGGAGAAAGGGCTCCCTCCATGGTCTGTACTCTCAGCAGCTCCCAGGGGCAGCCCCACGGTGGGCTCCAGGTCTGGGACCAGGACACCACAGTGCTGTCACCCTGCACCCAGTCTCCCCAAGGGGACATTTGCCATGATAATGCACTGATGTGGTGGCTGTTAACACTGACAAAAAATCTCAGAGGATGGAGCATGGATTCCAGACTGAGTAATGGAATGCGAGGAGATCTTGAGGTGGGGCCTGTTGCATGAGCCAACGAGGCCCCCCAAGCAGGCCCCAGAGCCTTGGCCTGCCACACACACCCCAACCCCGACCACCAAGGCTCCCCAAACCCATGGCACCAATCAGGGTAGCCCCTCATTAAATGGGATTACAGAGACGTGTGAACCTCCCAGGTCAAGCCCCTCACAGGGAACGGATACACCCTGACACTGGCAGAAGAGTGGCTCCCAACACAGCACAGGGACAGCCCAGTGTCATGCAGAATTTGTCACTAGCGACAGTGAAAGTTCCAGCCTTCCCAGCAGATTCACATGTAGCAAATGAAAGAAATTCAAGCATCTTCCCCCTCACTCCTATCAGCAAGGCTTTTTGAGCATACAGGGCTGAAGCTCTACTTGGGAGGGCCACATAACCCACCGCTATGGTGGCTCATCCACGCCAGCCCTGACAGGCACATTACTGGCATGTCATCAATAGCAGTGGGGCTCTGAGGCCATCTACTTCCCCATAATAGTAATCTGAGTTTCATAAAACTCAAGACAACTCCTGGCAGTGGGTCAATCTTGTGAACATCCCCCCTTCCTTGTCACAGCAAATAATAGGTTGGGTCAGTCTGCTCAAAAAGCCCACACAACACCTTCAGGCAGTGAACAAAGGTTTTTGCTAGCATGGCATCCCCACGTCTCTCCTAGGGCACCTGCTGGGCTAGCCAGTCACACAGATCATGTTTACCTCGAGTCCAGCTTCCTGTTCTTTCCTGTACCTTACTTAGATGCACTAAAATTCTTTGAGCATAAGCACCTAAAACCCTCTGCCAGAATCCATGCCAGAAGCAGTTGAGCCATACCTTCCCCCATGAAGCCAGCACAGCCACTTTCCACACACTGCAGTATCTGCATTACTTGTGCTTTCTGTAGTTAGCACAGCAACATGGCAGAGGGGCTCTCAAGTGGGTCATATCTGGACGTGAATCCTATTCAATCTCCTGGTGATAACTTGCGTGACCTTAATTTAAGTTCCTCAGCTTCAGTTGCCTCATTTGCAAAGTGTGATGGTTAGAGACGGGAAACAAAGGCCTGCCCAGCAGACCCATGCTGGGCACCCAGGACATGATGGCATACCCTCCCTACCCAATGGCAGGTACACAGGACCAGAGACCAAGACTGACCAGCTAGAGCTGAAGGCAATGAGGCCGGGTGACATCTCTCCCCACGGTTTCCAGCCACCACTCCCAGGGGCTTGTCACTCTTGCCCACTGGCATTAAGACTCGCTACTCCAGGGGCATCCCCAGACCCTCAGCACCCAGCAGAGACTTTGCAAGCATGGTCCGAGGGACAGAGAAGGCAACAGGCTAAAGCCAAGTGTATCCAACACTGTAGGAGTTTGCATAATTCACCACTTGACAATAGTATCTTTAGGCCAGTCTTGGTGAGGTGTTAAATCCTTGTAGGACCTAGAAACAGAGCAAGGGCTGAATTCATCTGGAAGGGAAATGATGAATGTGCACAGTGAACAACAGAGGATGCTTCTTGAGAAGGTATATGCCAAATGCTTTATGGTATCTGTCCCTACTTTACAGATGAACAAAAGGTTATAAAGGTGAGGCAAACTGCCCAAGATCACAGTCAGTGGGGATGCTGGGACTTGCCCCCAGATTTGCTGAACCCCAAAGCCAATATTCTTCCCACTCCCAAGCTCAACAGCAGAGCAGTGGCAAGGAAGAAAGGAAGCAAGGAGAGGAGGCAGGGATAGGAGAGAAGAGAGAAGGAAGGAGCCTGGCAAGGGAATTAGCAGACACATGGCAGGAGCAGACTGGCTGGGGGAATTTAGCAAGCAGGAACACTTTCCTATAAGCAGACATTGGCACATACGCAGCTGGAAACATTCTGAGAAGGCCTAGACACATTCTGCTACTAATCCTAGGCTGCCCATTACTGGCCTGAATCAATGCATACAGGGTAAGTTGTTCTGGCAAAAATGCCAAGCACCAACAGGACATTACAGCCTGGCTGACCCCTGGTGTGACACAGGACCTGATTAGCCGGGAGTGGCAGCACTGCCAGCCAAATGAACCAAATTAAGTGCTCCATATTTTCAGTTCTCCAGCAGTGGCTTCTGGTTGGTTTCTGATACATAAGGTAGCATTTTGAGTAACAATTAATTAGAGGAGAAAGCAGAACATGAAAGAGAAATACATCAAATGGAGTTAGTGCAATTCTGCCTTTCACTTCATTTCTGCCCTCAATCAGAGGGCCAAAAAGGTGACTGAGGTTGGAGGAGGAACGGAGAGAGCATTTAGCCACCCCAAGACCCCATCAGTACACCCCTGCTGCTAGGCCCACCACACCATCAGGCACACAGCTCTGCCAGCACATCTCCCCAAAATCAACCCAGGCCAGAGAGGGACCTGCCAACACCAGCTTATCACCTCTCTGCCACCAGACAATAAGGGCTGGCACCACTCACCCAGCCTATAGAGTGTTTCTAGTTGTCTGTTCAGATTAGTGGACTCTTTGCTAAACTGGTGGACCTTGTCTTCATTAGAAGGTCCTAACCCTTAATAGAGTCATTTGAAAAAAAAATCACTGATTAGCCCAGGCATCCAGAAAACAGGCCCAAGAACCAAGTATCATTTGGTGATATGCAATAGACACCTCCTCCAGGTGACAACAACCCTAGGCAGAGCTGCCCTCTGCAGAAGCTGGCAATTTATTTTACCAGCACAGCCTTACACCTGTCAACAAAGAGCAGAAAATTAAAGAGAAAAAAACATCACACAACAGTCTGACTGTTGTCTCAGAAATCTCTGGCAGTGACTTGTAAACAGGCTTACTACCAGCTGCCCCCAGCCCCTCAGCCTCTGGGTGGGCCTGGGGTCACCTGTAGGGAACCAGCCAGAAACCAAGCTGCGTCAGGGTCTCCTCTTTCATGGTGTGTGCTCTGGGCCCAGCATCCAGAGGTTACCTGAGCCACCCCGGTGGAGGCCTGGGCAGCCGCTCCTATGGCCCCAGGTCCCCATAACCTACCTCGTTGATGAAGGAGTGGGCCCCCTGTGGGCTGAGCAGCAGGATGGCGCGGCGCAGAGTGTCCCGGTACCGATTCAGCTCCTCCGTCTTCATGGTGGTGAAGAGGCTGGCGAACACGTGGCTAATGTTCTTGTCCACCTTTTGCAAAGAGACATCAAGGCCCAGCCGCGAGGCCTGGTCCAGAAAGCTTTGGAGCCCACGGATATCTGAGCAGAGAAGAAGAGGGAGAGAGCTAGCTTTAAGCAGGAGGGAAACTTGGACGGTGTCTGTCTAATTCCACTGCTTCCCTCACCAAACAGGCCACCACCAGAAGTGAGGGATCAAGTCTGCCTCGGTGGTCAAGAGATTGGGAGAAACCTATTTAGTCCCAAGATCCAGTCCCACAGTATGTGGCTCCCACTGTGGGGGTGCTTCCTGCCATCCAAATATCCTGTGACCAGAAAGTGTCCTCCAGGATAAGTGCCCTTTCTCTCCCTGTTGCTTTCACCCAACGGGAGAAAAAGTTCTGACAGTTCTGTTCCTGAGGCTACATGTGGTGGTGATCCCCAGTTCCCTCCACCTCCCTCTGCTCCCCACGACTGAGGATCCTTGGCCTCAGTGGCAGTCTGAGGCCACAGACTGCTCTAACCAGAGCAGGCCCAGCCTGGGTCCCTGCCCCAATCTTGTGACTGCAGCCTGTCCTCACACCCAGCCCTGAGGCGTGAGATCTGTCTTGTTCCAGGGACCTGATTTTCCTGGATGAAATTTCCCTCCTCCACTCTCTCTATAGCTGCAGTGAGACTCACCCCAAATGCAGCCAGAACTCCAGGAACAAGCAAATGGTTCAAGATGGTCCACAGGGAACCATCCTGGCACTTTGATGGCCTGCTCTTTCCCCCATAGTCACCAAGAGGGTAGGATGCAAGCCCAGGGCAGCAGGGACAGCAGGGATACGTTGATGGAATCCGGACCTGAGTACCGCCTTTCGAATAAGCCCACCCACCATCTCAGAGAGACCTAGGTGTCCTTACTTAGGCTACAAGCATTCTCCAGAGGACATGTCAGCAAGCCACAAGCCCACTCTTCCCCTGACCCCTCCCTTCAAAGAACCCACCCACCAAAGCCCTGGCTATAAAAAGTCTCTTGACTTGTTAGAGACTCCCTTTCCTTTGTTCTGCTGACCAGGACAGAGGGGTCCCTCTCAGGTTCAGCAATAAACCTGCTTGGACTGTTGAGTTTGCATCTCCTCTCTTCTTTCATATGGTGCCAAAACCCGGGAGCGGGAGCCAAGAGCAGGGGCTCTTTTGCAGCCAAGGAAGCAGGTCATCCCGGGCTAATGCCTAGATCCTGAGAGCCTCCGGTGTGTCGCCCCGTTTCCCTTCCCTCCCTCACCCAACACCCCGTTGCAAACTCCAGTCCAGGGACCATCTTGCCAGACCTCAATCTACACATCACCACCTGCTATTAATCCATCGCAATTCCCAGGAGGGTAAGATTTTGGCCTTTCATCAGCTTTCTCTTGGCGCCGAGAGAAAGTTGGTCCGGGTCCCCTTTCCTTTATCCCTTCGGTTCCTCTCTGTTCTCCAGTTGAGAACACCACAAGGGGACCTCCTGCACTCTGACTGGGGGGACACTTCCCTTTTGGGGAGCAGGACAGTCCAGCTCCAGGAGCCTCTGGTTGGGAAACATCACAGGGAGACGTCCCAGTGGCCTGCTTCCCAAACCCCAGCCACCCTTTCTCACCCTCCCACAATGGGTAATTCTCCCTCAAAGACATCAGGACACCCCCCCCTCAGCTGTCTCCTACATAATCTTTTCAAATTGGGATTAAAAGGAGACATTAAACCAAAAATATTGGCCTTTTAGTTTACTTCCACATGGCATCAATATAAACTCAACAATAGGTCATGCTGGCCAGTTGAGGGCACTTTTGATTTCCAAATTCTCCAAGATCTTAATAACTTTCTCCAGAGGACTGGCAAATGGTCAGAGGCTCCCTAAGTCCAAGCTTTCTTCACCCTCTGCGAGCAACCCCCACTTTGTTCTTCCCTCTCCTCTCTTCAAATCTTTCTCGCTGAACAAAAACCTTCTAAAGCCCTCTTCATTGAACAAAAATCCCCTACCCCTACCCTGACAACATGGTGCCTGTTCCCCTCTCTTCCCTCTGTTGAGGAGCTTGCCCTGGCTGAGGAAGACCTCTGCCTTATCCTCTGAGCACCTCTCCCCCTCCCCTCCCTCCACCCGCGCCCCCATCCCCTGGCAGGTAAGCCTCCTCTGACCCAACCCTGACAGCTGCTCCCTCTGAGCACCCCTCCCCCTCTATCTGGGCTGTCCAGTATAGCAGCCACTGGCCACATGTGGATATTTAAACTTAAATTCACTAGAATTAAATGACACAATTTCTTAGTCACACCTGCACATCTAAAGTACTCAATGGCCACATCTGGCTGGTGGCTACAATATCGGAAGCACAGAAATAGATCATATATGATGGATCATCACAGAAAATTCTATTGCACATGAAACTCTTCTAACTAGTGTTTTATAAATATGGGAGATTAGCTCATTCAGGACCCTATTCCCATGGCCTCTTGCCTTGTCACTTTAAAGACCCTTCAGCTTCTACTAAGGGTTCAACCACATGACTTGCTTTGACCAACATGACAGTTGTGACTTGGAGTAAGCAGAGGTTTGAATAAATGTTTGTGCATTTCTGTTTCCACTCTTGTACCCTGCCACAACCAGCAGAACATCCCTGGGCTAGCCTGCTGGAGGGATAGTGGATACACATGAAGAAGTATCAGGTGGGCCCTCAGCCACATGCCACCTGAATTCAGAAGCATGAGTGAACCCAGAGCAGAACTGCCCAGCTGATCTATAGACTGGTGATAAACAGTGATTGTTGTTATAAGCCACTAAGCTTGGGGATGGTTTGTTTCTCAGCAATAACTAATAGACCAAGTTTATCAGGTGCGTTATATATAGTATACCTCATGAAAACTTTAGTAAAAGAGCAAGTCCTGTATCTCAAAAAGTTACCCTACGCACAGCTTTCCCTTGGCACTGTCCACATGGGGCTGAGTGCGAGGCAGTCTGGGGCAAGGCCACTGGGGGCTTCTGCAGCCTTTCCCTTCACCTGGATGCCAACAGTCCTCACAGTCCCTTGGCCTTGGCTCTGACGCAGATCCAAGCACAGCTGACAGCGAGAGCCGACTGGGACAGGCATGTGAAGGAGATATCCAGAGACCTACCCTCTACCACCTCCCACTCCCCTTCTATCCTTTGCAAGGCCAGTGTGAGTCTTTACAGTATCTGAGGCTGGCCATGTCTACAGAGGCGTGCTTTCTGCACCTTTACATGAGCGTGTGCACAGAGATGTTTCGGCACAGCTCTGGGTGCACGACTGTGGGCCCACAAGTCAGGTAGGACTCTAGGCACCTCATGTATCACACCAGCATGGCCGGTCCCCTCAGACTGGAAGAGAAGTCCCCTCAGTCCCTTCCCAAAGGCCCTCTGCCTAAACCTCAATCCTAAGGACTGTTTTACTTCCCCAAGGACTGGGAGGTGCCATGGGGGAAAGCAACTGCCCCACAACCCCCAAGTACATACAAAGCCATGTGCACATGGAGAACACATGCCCTCAGAGCTCCTGCACATCCTCAGCTGCCGAGTTTCTGCCTCCTGTTCCCGAAGCCCCTGATGGAATGGAGCTATCAGAGAGAGTTTAAGCTCCCTGTCAGCAGACTGCTCCTCACACCTGGAATAAGTCATGCAAGCTGAAGGCAGCACTCCTGAGGGACCACGGCCTTTGGCCACAACGGCCTGCTCCCTCTTGGCTGAAAAGGTCAGCTCCCAGCCTCTGAAGCTCTTATTTGACTGCACTTGTGGCTCTCCCACCCCACCCCTGGCAGTATCCTCCAGCCTGATACCTATTTTCTTCAGAGCCCTTACCACTGTGGGAAATGATCTGTTTAGCATGTTGTATATTTGTTCCGATCTGTTCTCCAGCTTCTAGGAGTGGGAAAGGCCCCTGTGAGGAACATCAATGAGAAGGAGTCAGCTCTGGAAAGCTCTCAGAGAGGAGTGCTCAAACAGAAACAGCATGTGGAAGGTTCCAGAATGAGGCATCTGTAGATGCAGAGCAATGGCACTGTGCTGCTGTGGATGTGGGGCACCACGTGAGAGTCTGTCTTCCTGCTCACCTGAAGCCAGCCCCTGCCTAGGCCTTGGGGCATTTGCTCTGGGGGCCTTGTCATCTTGATGAGGAGAGGCCTGCTTCCTATTTCTCTGAAAGCTGGCTGCATGTGCCTCATCTGAGCGTCTCCGCTCCTCCCTTTGCTGAATTCCCACGGGCTTCCTCCCTCCACAGACCAGCTTCGTAATGTAGGGCCTGTCATACTCTGGCGCTTCCTGGACAGTCTCCTCTCTGCGCACTGCCACCCACACTGTACCGCTCTAAAGCTCCTACCAAAGTCTGAACAAACAAGGAATCCTCCTCTCTTTCCATTTTTCATGGATTGTCCAGAGCACCCAGCCTGTGACCACCCATCCTTGAAGCTCTCCCCTCTCTGGGCTCCCAGACACCATGTACTCCTTCTGCTCCCACCCAGTTCCCAGTTCCATCCTGTCATATACTCCAGCTCACATTCCCAGCTAATCCTGGGCTTCTCTCTGCCACCACCCATTCCACAGTAAGGCTCAGAGAACATCAACACCAGACACCTATCCTGGTCAAGGGCTCTCAACTTCTCCTCCTAAACACCCCTTGAGTTCATCTCCACAATCCCTTCCCAGGTTCAGGCACCACCAGCTCCCCCTGGGACTTCTGCCACAGCCTCCTACAAGGTCTCCCGAACCCTGGGGTTCTCCCCTCGAATGTCCTCTGCCAGGATGTCTTTTAAGTTCATATCAGCTCATAATATAGCCCTTCTCTAAGACCTTCCATGAATAACACAAGTTTATTTTAAAGTTGCAAGAAATTAGTATGTCAAACGTATCAATCAATCACACGGCCTTCTAGACACTTAATTTTATACACAAATAAACTCCATATATTTTGGCCTTGTAAATAAGGGACTCTCTAACAGCCTTTTCTATTTTTTGCTTTTCTACCACCACCAGAAGACATGCACCATGCACCCAAACTCTGGAAAGAGAAGCTCTTTGCCCTTCCTTGGACATCCCCCACCTCTGCTACACACACACACACACACACACACACACAGACTGGATGCTCGCAATTTGAAATTTACAGAGCCCCATCCCTCCATCAAGACCCAGTTGAAATCATCCCTCCTCTCTGACCATCTCAGATCATCAAGTCAAAACTCACGCCTCCCTTGAGTCATAAATTCAAGGACATGGAAGCAGGAACTACGTCTTTCTCATTTCTCCATTAACTGCAAAGCTCAGAGCCTAACAGAGTTAGAGACAGTAAAAGTTTGTGAATCAAAGTGATCCAAAGCCAAGAACCTGAAGGCCAGGGTGACTTCAGCAGCCACACACTGGTCTGATATCTGAAGGAGGCACAGTCCTACTACGAAAGGAATTGAAATTGGGCAAAAAAAACACTTTTTTTCCCCCCAAATCTAAGATAGCTGTGCCTATTCCACCACTCCTTCTGAAAAAAAAATTAGGTAGTCTTGGGTATTTAAACACTTTCTTCCTTAAAAGTAATTGAAATTAAAAAATACATCTCAAATTGCTTTTCCTACTATTTTCAGTTTCTGAGGAAGGACTAACTGCTGAGAGTATTTATAAAGAATATTTTACCATTTATAATAGAGATACATACATAGGTATGTATGTATGTCAGCTGCCACTTCCCACCAAGAAGTTCAAAGTCCCCAGAAGTGTTTTGGGGAGTCCTGGCAAATTTTCCAAAAGCTGAAACACAACTTTAATTCTACAGACTTCTTTTTAACTTCTTTCTTATCTGACCCCTAAATTTTTGCTTTGTTTTTCTTCCAGATGTAGTTTATCCAAATTCAAGTTCATTCCAAACACCCCCATCCAGGTTCCTCTCCTCCTTTATTGTGCACTCTCTTCCCCACCACCAATTCAGAATGCCACCTTTGTCATAGGCACGGGATGGCTACAGAAATGAGGGGTGACGGAGGCTGGCTCTGCAGATAAGGAAGTTCCTCCATTTCCAAGGACCACAGAGACCTACCTGCTTGGGCTCCAATCAAAAGTACCAGCCCTTCCGTCCACTCATAATGCATTCGATGCCTAACCCCACCGTGCCTCGGCTGGCCAGCTGGGCACCCCCTGCCTACCTTACCATCCTTCTTCTTTTTCTTCCATCCTTTCTTTCTTCCCCACAAATATTTCCTGAGCACTCTTCTGGCCCAGGCCCTTGGCTGGGCCCCAGAAAAGCAGAATTTTAAAACTTCACAGCCCTGTCCTCAAGGAGCTCTCAGACTTGTGGGGAAGACTGAGTCCAAAGCAGAGACTGGCTCCCCTCTGCCATGTACTGAGTGTCCCCTACGTGGCAGGTCGTGTTCCATCTACAGACTGCCCCTCATGGATGAATTTATGTGCTGCAGTCAGTCATGTAGGTGTGACAAAGGACATCTCTGAAGAAGTCAGGCTGGCACAAAGGAGGCCCACGGGAGTTCAGCAAAGGGAGGAGCAGAGACACACAGATGCGGGACATCCCGCCAGCTCTCAGTAAAACAGGAAGCAGGCCTCTGCCCATCATGTGTAACAAGGCCCCCCACCAGAGCAGACACCCCCAGGCCCAGGTAGGGGCTGGCTTCAGGTGAGCAGGAAGACCCTCCAGGGGTGACCCACGTCCTCAGCAGCACAGTGCCACTGCTCTACATTTTCTTGCCCAGGGTTTCATCTGGGAGGGAGGCCTCCCTGTTCTGGTCACAGTTTCAGGTACCCAGACAACAGTCATGGCCAGCCTGAACCTGGGAGTCCCCCAGAGTGACAACCCATCCCCAACTCAAAAAACAGTCCTGCTCTCTATATTAACCACGTCTTTTATTTTCTGTACTCTGATGCTTTGACATCTGGAGCCTCACTGATCATGGAGGGATTCCCCCTCCCAGGGCAAGCCAATCCGTAGAGATAGTAAACAACTCACCCCAGAGCACCCCGTCATGTGCAAACCAGCCACTCCACAGCCCACCCCCAGCTACCTTCTCTCTCACTTTGGGATGCTACCTACCTGCTCTAATCAGCTTGGGCCAGACACCAGACAACACAGGGCACCCTGAGCCCCACAGCCTGCTGGAATTATTCAAGCTGGCCAATCTGAAGACTTGGTGCTTCCCCTAGCGGCCCCCATGGTGTGGTACGCCCCTCCTCCTGGGAATTGTAACAAACTCTCTTTTCAGGGGCTGTCCCCTCTTGATCTGCTGGCCTCCCCATACCTAAATAGTAATAAAATACCCTCTTCCATGGTAACTTAGAGAGGGGCACAAAGAACAGCCCATTGACTACACTCTCCTAAGGGGACACAGGAAGAGCACAAGCATGGGTTCAAATCCCACCCCTTACTAGCTGCAGGACAGGCAGCCACTTCTCTGAGCCCTTTTCTTCATCTGCAAAACAGAACTAATGCCACCTTCCTAGTAGGAGCCCTCTAATCTTCAGTGCAGGGCACCCATTACTGCTGGCACAGTGCAAAATATACATTCAGTGGCTGTCAGCTTCTTTACAACCTTCTCATCAGCACTGGGAACACCCCCAAAAGGGTTCCCAAATGAACAAATCATCTCTCTTGTTCTAGAGGCTCATCAAGAAGGGAGGTACTATCCTGACAATTTGGTGACACAATAGAAGACTAAAAAGGTCGGCACTCCCTTCTGTGATAATGGAAACTCCAAAGTTGTAAAGTGGCTGAAGAGGAGGGTCTGTCATTGAAAACTCTCAGAATGAGAACAAATTTCTGCCCATAAAAGTGGCCTATAATGTCCGGGAGCCCCTGCTTGAACAAGTTTCAGGACCAGCCAGGAAACCATATGAAAGAAGATTGTAGAAAGGAGAATGGGTCATCTGGATAATTCCTTGTGAGTGCATGTACAAGGCACGTGCACACACATGTCATTTCAGACACAGGAGTCCATGAGTGAGCCCTACCCACGCCCCCTGCCTGGAGACAAGGGAGGGCACAGCCTGATGATAACATGTGCATCTCTCCCCAAGCTCTGTTCCTTTCCATTTAAAAAATAAATACAAGGGGAAAAACATTTTAAATAATCAGGCTAGAAGATCGAGATTAAAAACAATTTAAAATAAACATCTACTCTGGCACTTTGGAAAAAACATACCATGCTGCATTAAGTGCTTTGAATTAAGTAAATTACACCAAGTAACTAATTTACATAATGATCACAATTTGCATTTTGCACATGTTATGATGAAAATGGGTTTATAAAATAATTCTTCACCAACTTCTGTTGGGTTCCAGTATTTGGATAAACTTCTGTGGTGTTGATCTGCTACTGTCTTTCATGTTTCAAATCTCTGGCTCCTTCAATATTTTTTTTAATATGGCAAGTCCCTTATTCCCACTGCAATAAATAGTCCCTTTGATTTGCAATTCCCTTCCATCGACTGAGTGAGATCATATTTTTAAAGGATCTTTAATACACTAATGATTCCTAGAATTTTCACAAATAAAGTTTGATGTTCTGTCACCCTGTACTTACGAAGCATTTGGTACTGATTTTAGCAGTTCTTCCTCCAAGATTTGCAGGGTTCTTTGCAAAGTCATGCAGCTTTAGATGTCATCTTTTCAGGACAAGAAATCAGAACAGCTTCTTTCCTGCACCAACAGGCCCCTCGAGAAGAGAGCAAGATCCTGCTGAACATTCTCACAGGAGGCTGAGAATGAGGCCCTCAAAGAGACCAGTCTCTGGCCCCAAGAGGCCACTGCATGTCTTCAGGGCCATGGTGCCCTACAGCCAGGCCCAGAGCCACATCTACCTCTCCTGGAGCTGCTGCAAACTTAGAGGCTTCGTTTCTTTTCTTCTTCTCCACAGCCTGTGAGGAAGGGATAACCATCCCATTTCACAGATGAGAAAACTGAAGTTCCTCCATCACCACCACACAGCTGGCAAGAGAAATGACCCACGTGCATGCTTTGAGGAAGTTTTGCATATTTTCCTGGACTTTTAGCTAACTGAGGTAAGATCCTGAAGCAAATCTAGAAGAGGAATTTCTAAGCTTTTACCCAAATCAGCCACATTTGAATTTGTAAGGGGCCCCAAAGACAATGACTTTGCTTTGTTAATGCCACAGACAAATGACCTCCCTCCAAGGCAGAGCAGGACCAATGCCACACACAATAAGCATGATGAGAAAATCACAGAGCACTTGCTTAAGATCTGGTCTCATGCCAGCCACTATGCTGATCATTTTGCATATATTGTCTCATTTAACTGCCAATACACCCTGATGTCTGTCCCAAAGTCGTCCAATCAGCTAGACGCAAGACTGGGGTTCAAATCCAGGACTCTGATGCCACAACCAAAGCTGTTTCCCCACATTCTCCAATCAGCCAAAGGCATCTGGGAAGGGACGACAAGGAGGCAGTTCAGTCCCCCACTCAGGTGTAGGTGCCTGACACACACATTCCATCTGAGCCTCAAGCACCCCTAGGGAATTGTCAGACTGTACTTATTTCACAGATAAATCCCCAGCTCAGAGCAGAGCTGGGATTAAACAAACCCCAGATCCATCTACTGTCAGAAGCTCTGCTCTCTGTGCTACATGGAGGCATGGGATCTTCTGGTGGGGGCCAGGGCCTCTCCCCAACCCCAGCCCAGGCCTACAGAGTGGCAACTTAGGCATACAGAGCTCAGAGAGACCATGCAGCACGCTGGTCAAGTGCTGGAGTCTAGATTTTAAGAATGGCAAGAAGATGAAAATGTGATGCATGCCATTACCAGCTGTTAATTTGCAATCAGTATTAATAACTGACATTACACAGTGAAACGCGGCATCTTCATTAATTCTGTAAATTATCACTTTGTGGAAAAATCCACGCTCCTGGAAATAGCAGCCTCACCCGGGCTGACTTGAAAGCAACCCTGGGCTGGTTCCACATCTGCAGACCTTCCCTGGGGGTATACCCAGAGACGCTGCCAGCCCACCCTACTCCTCACACAGCACAGGAGTGACAAGGGTGGGAGTGGCCCCACATGCACCTCACTCGCTCAGGCTTTCTCCAAGCTCAGCTTTTCTCCAAGCACGAGTCTGGGGCCTGCACTGTGATATACCCTTTGTGCAGACCAAAGGGATGGATCAAATGAGGAGCTCAGTGAGAAAAGATAATTAAGCAGTGCTCAGAGGCAGGCAAGGGAAGTGCATGGGAAGGCGAGACCCATGGGAAGTGCATGGGAAGGCGACTGTTTGCACAGGAGGTGCCAGGGGAGGAAAGGTCTCTGAGAACCCTTCAGAGAACTCAGCCCAGGAACTGGGGCCTGCAGAACAAAGAGGCCTTGTCCAGGTAGAGAAGAGGGAAGAATACTCCAGGCCAAGAGACATCCGGATCAAAGGCCTCATGGAACCCAAAGGCTCAGCTGGGGCACCACTCATGGCTCTGCTTGGCCATGAGGGACATGGGGCCTGGTGTGTCCCCAGAAAGGGGGCCACAGTGGTATCCTTGGGACTGGCCAGAAAGCAGCAGGAGAGAAGAAAGAGCACCAAGGCTGCCTGCATTCTGCTGAGACCAGGCCTGTGGCCCTGGCCATGCCAACCCACTCCTCCTGCCCCTTCCAAGCCAAGCCCTTGAGACAGAGGAAGGACACAGGGGCAGCACAGTCAGAGCACCGGGTGGACCTGAGTGCCCTCCACACTGGAGCCACATGGTCCAAGCAGCTGTTGCCTACCTGTTGCAGAAGCCTTTCCAAAGCAGGACTGTGGCTCTCACATAGGAGAGAGTTGGGCTCTGGGGCCTGGCCCCAGGATTTGTACTCACCCATGTTGCACTCTGGCCTGGACATGTCTGCTCAGCTCTCCGAGTCTCAGGTGCCACCTCTGTAAAATGGGCAACGTGAAGCCTTCCATGTGGTAGGACCATTGTGAGGAGCAAAGGCAGTGATGGACACAAAGTGCCTGGTTGAAGTCCAAGTGTGGGGAGGCTCAGAACAACAGGCCCGCCCCTCCAGCAACCCAGCCGCTCCACCCCTCCTGCTCCATGCCAGGCCTGGCAGAGAGAGCCTCCATCTTCACAGCTCTCCACTGACCTCACGACAAATGTTCTTTCACTTAGGTATTTAATTTGCATAATTACTCTCTGATATTTACTCAGATTTAACTTGTTTCCTTTGGAACTTGCCTTTGAAGAGGAAGTGCCAGAGTCAGGAGTGAAGCACAACAAGGGGCCCACAGGTGCCACCACCCCTCTCTGAGGCCTCTGAATGCCCCCTCCAGAGAAAGACACAGCTCTGCCCAAGTACTGCACCATGCACGGGGCCTCACTCTCCGTGTGCCAGATGGGCACCAGGCCAAGGTGGGTGGTGGCCCCCAAAGACCTCACCTAGAGAGGGAGAGACATATAAATACCTGTCCTGGAAACACTCTGTGCCTACCCCACAAGGAGGTGGCAGTGCCAGGGAAGGAGGGCAGGAGTCACAGGGTGTCAGGGAAGGGGCCAAGACGGGCCTTGGGCTGAGCTGGAGCCAGGTGGCAGTGCACATACACTCCCAGGGCACTACCTGGTGCAGCAGAGAGTGAGGTCCCGGGGTGGTGTGCAGATAAGTTTCGGAATCCAAAGCAAGGCGGACCACAGAGGATACTGTGCACACATCGTGGGAAGGAAGAAAAGGTTTGATTTTGAAAATTTCACTGGGCAGTTCTGTAAGAGGCACATAACCTGGAGGACAAAGGCCCAAAGGCCATTGAAAGCTAAGGCCATGGCCTAGGCAGGATCCAGTGGAGCCTGAACACAGACGGGAGGACTGGGGTGGACAGGAGGGCCACTGGGTGCAGAGAAGGAAGGTGAGGAAGGAATAGGGATGACAGATGCCAGGTTAACGGCTGTGGATGAGGAAACAAAGAAACGCAGCTAAGGGTGGGGAACAGAGTGCTCAGCCCTGAAGCGCCAGCTGCCCAGCCTCAGGCCTATGCTGGGCACATCAGGCCTCCCCTCCTGCACCCTGCACACTCTCACACACACACATGCATGCACTCACATACACTTAGATGTTCACACTCCACACTCACATTCATACTTACATGTTCACATACACTTGCTCACACATATATACCCACTTGCACACTCATGCTCACACCCACACATGCCCGCTCACACAGTGGTGTGCTGGAACTGGTTTGTACTGCTTCATGAGAACCAATTGTTAAATTTTCAGGAATTCTGTGAGTCCTTTATTAAACACAGCCACTATAAATCATATAAACTTACAATTAAACAAATTATATTACAAACAAAATTGATTAACACACAAAGCTCATCACTCCCTAATTATTTTCCTGCATTTTACATTATCTGTGTTCACGAGGCTCTTAAATATTTATCTATTGTCTCTGAAATACCCCAGAGTGGCACGTCATCCCTCCCCAGCTCCACAATCAGTGACATCACAATGCTCAAAATTAGCCACCATGGGAGTATTTACGCCCAAGAGAACAGCAACGCCCAAGAGAACAGCAAAACTATAAATCGAGGCTTTCTGTTTTCTTGGAGAGCTGGTTGTTAAACATCTATGAGCACACCACTGCTCACACACATTCACACCCCCACCCCCACGCTTACCCATCCACTGACACACCCAGACACACTCACACACACAGCGGCACTCAGCTCGAACACACACATTCACACACACAATGATGTACTCTCACTCTACACACTCACCAGCATTTCATCTGCCAGCATCACACAGATGGTCAGAAATCACAGCCACACCTGGGAAGGAGAATGGAGACTGCTCTGAGGCTGGAGGAACCCTGGGCCTGGGGGCTGACTGCCCCAGAACGTGTCCATGCTGTGGCCTCCCCACATGGCCTGGGAGGCAGAGGTTCAGTGCCTTTCTCTGATCACTGAAAGCACAGTGATGGCAAAGATCACTCATAATCAGGCTGGTGGTCAGCAGAGGCTGGGAGCTCAGCAAGGATGGGGAGACACGGCTGGACACCCCAACACAGACAGCCAGGAATTCATCCAGGCACACCATCCCAAGGTGGGCTTCTGTGGCCCCGCACAGTCCTACTTTCAAAATGTGCCTGCTAAATCCCAAAATTAAACCCACATCTGTATTAATTAAGAGCCAGGATCCACAGGCCTAACAGGACTGCCAGCCCATCCATCACGGATGGTTAACTGCCACCAGAACCTCTCAGGCTGGATTACAAACGGGATTCAGGGTGGGGGCCAGGGGAGGCAGGATATTATCCTAAAATATAATTTGAACTTTCCTTCCAAAATACCATCCTCAGGCTGATCCATCACATGCCCTCACCTGCCTGGACCCACCACAGCAAGGGCCGGATCGTGGGGCCATCCATCTCCAGCCACCAGAAGGCCAGAGCTGCACTAGGGCTCAAAGGAGGATGGGGACAACTGGACTAACAGCGTGAAAAATGCTGTGGGCAGGCATAACAACGTGAACATGGCTGCCAGGGCCAAGGCCACCCCTGCTCCTCCTCCCAAGGGCAGGTGTCCTTCCTGCCAGGAGCGCTGGTGGGGACAGGGGAACAGCGTCCCAGGCTGGGCTCTTCCCACATGCTCTCCTCATGCCCTCTTCACAGCCAGCCGGGGAAGGCAGTACTAGCATTACCGGTTTACAGATGAGAAAACTGGAGTCCAGAAGGCTTCAGGCAATTGAGTAACAGGCTGACCCAGACAGATCTGACCACACCCCCACCACTCTGCTGTCCTTGGAGGAGTGAACACAACAGACATTGACCACGCCCACAGTATGTGCCCAGGCTCTGGGAGCACCTGGCTCCCGTCTGACTCCAGGATGGCCTCAGTATCCCCAACAGGGTCCAACCCAGCAGCAGCAGGTGCCCCCGACCGGTGGCACAGGATCTTCAATGTCTTACTCACTACTCCATCCTGAGCCCTAAGCATGGAGCCTGGCACATAACAGCAGCTCAATAAAGTCACCTAGGGAAATGTGTGAATTAGCTAATGAAAGGCAATTCGCTGCCCAGGGGTAGAAGCTCAGGTCCAACAAGAGACTCCTGGGTTGTAGCAGAAACCCATGCTGGGGCCAGTTTGTGAAGCTGGGAGGAGGGGCTGGCAGGGCTGCCATGGTGGATTAAGCAGGAGCACATGCCTCTGCCCACCACGGCCTCTCCTGGAGCAGTGACCATGGAGGACATCCTGGCAGTGCACCAGGCACAGCCCTGTGCTCTCCCCAACTCACCTACTCACACCAGGAGAGCATTTCTATTGCATTACCTCCATTTTACAGATGGCAAAACTGAGACTCAGGCAGGTAAGAACTAGAGCCACAATTCCAAAGCCCCTGCCCCTTGCCTCTCAACTTTATGGGGACATGTGCACCACACAGAAAGCCCTCATTGTTGTTAACAGCCTTTGCCTTCCAGCAAAACCAGTCATCAAAAATAACCCACACTCTGCCCAGTGTCCCCTTCCCAGTCCAGCACTGTGGGCTGTACAGTGCACAGATGGGTGGGGCCTGCCCTGTGGGAGCCGTGGGACCGAGCCACCCCAGCCTGCAGCCGTTGGCCCAGTGCATACATTTCAGGCTCTGCCATGCTGGGTTAGGGGCCAACCTGCCATTCTCCAAAAAAGTGGCCACCCAGCCTCAGCTCGGAGCACCAACTGGGCTCTTCCCTAGCCCACAGCTGCCTTCCCCAACTTTACAAGGGCAACTGGAGATGAACATTCCGATTCTGAGTTTTCACTGTGATCATAGTGATTTCCACTTTGGAAGGAAATGAGCACCCCAGAAAGCATTTAGAATTAATCTTATCATTCTAGAATAGCAGTAAAACTCCATTAGGAATGAAATATTTGCAGTTTATTGCAAGCCCTGTCACCAGGAGAAAAGAGAGATCTACTTGTCTGTTGGTCCCAGGACCGTGGGAGGTGACACAGCTCAAGCAGAAGTCCCCTTGTCATCACTCCCCTGCCCCTCCCTCTGACTACATACATCAGCATAACTGAGGGACATGTGAATAGTCCTCAGGGCTCTCTCATGGAAAGGGCTTGGAGAGCGCAGGACGGAGAAGAGTGGGTCTGAGGACCTGCTCCATGGAGGACAGGCCTGGGGAGGATGGGAGGAGAGAAACGGCAGGGGAATGAGGACGATGCAAGGTGTTCAAGAGCAACCAAGTCTCTGATGGCAGGACCAAGACACCCAGGGCATGGTCCAGCCAGGCTCTGACCTCACACTCCTCCTGGAAGCTGAAGGGTCAGGACCTAGAGAACACCACGCACATGCTGGCCTACCAGCTCCTTTACAGAGACTGAATCCAGGTTTCGGAGGTCAAGCCCAGCGAGGGATCCCAGAAGGAAAGGGAGCGAGGGCCTCTTAGGCGGTGTGTCATCGCCACAACATTTGCCACCACAGGGAAAAGAGCTGCGTGGGGGGAGGAAGGGCCCATTTTGCTGGGGTTCAGAAGTCAGCACCCCATTCTCTCCAGGTCCTGACCCATCTCTTCTCACCCCTAGATGATATCATCCAGGCTTGTGGCTTCAAATACCATCCACACCTGACTTACACTGGAACCCTGGGCTCTGCCAGGACTTCCAGACTCATCTGTCCACTTAGAAATGAGAATTTAGTAACTCAGCCAAAACAGAACTCTCAAAGCTCAATCCCCATCCCAATAAATATTACCACCCATTCAGTAGCTCAGGCCAAAAGCCTCAGTCTTTCTGACCTCCCTTTTCCTTCTCCTCCCCAGTGAGCCACAAGGTACTTTAAATTCAGCCTCTCCTCCCCATCACCACCACTGCCTCCCTGCTCCTCACCTCCACCATCTCTCCTAGAGACTCTTCTGACAGCCTCCTACCTGGCCTCCCTGACTCAGCCCTCACCCTCCTGCAGTCTGTCTACCACACAGCAGAGACAGTGAATTTTTGAAGCATGAAGCAGACATCTGCCCTGCTTAAAAACCCACCAGTGGTCTCCTAACATGCTGAGAACAACATCCCAACTCCTCACCCAGGATCTAAGAGGCCCCGCATGACACAGACCCCAACCTGATCAACCCAAGTTCTTTCTCTCCCCTCTGCTTCCCCACCCTCCAGCCACACATCCTCCTCTCTCCTTTGGGGACACTCCCAGCTCGCTGCCACTCAGGAATTTCACACCTACTGTTCCCTCTGCTGGAAAGCTCTTTCCTAGTTTTTATCTTCCTGCCTCCTTCAGTGCATTGTGTTGTTGATTCAAATGTTACTTCCTCAGAGGGACCTTCCTTGAGCTGCCAGGTGGCCCCTCTTCACCCCTACCTGTGACTCCACCACACCCCACCCTTCTTCTTCATACCACCTCTCATCTCCTGCAATGATCATTTTCCTTGATCGGTCCTCATGTCTTGTCTCCCACTGTGTCGCCAGGACCCAGAGCAGTGTCTGGCACTTACCAGATGTTAACTGACAGCCCAAGTGAAACTTAGGGGCAGGATGCTGCCATGGGGAGAGCCCAGGTTTGGAAGTAGACTGCCCTGGGTTTGAAGTAAGCTTGGCTCAATCCCTCCAAGCCCTGTGACTTTGGGCAAGTCACTTCAAACCTTACTAAGCATCAATTTTCTCATCTATAAGATGAAAAAAAATAGTACTCAGTTTGAAGAGTTGGTGCCAGGATTAAATAAGATAACAAGCGTAAGGTGCTTGGAATGAACTTAGCGAACAGTCACTATTTTTATTAATAATAATAATAGCAGATGTGAAATACCTACATGAAAGTGGGACTAGAACAATGGCAGGTGAGCAGGGAAAAATGAATGAAACATACTTATCTGGGCACCCACCACACGTCAGGCACTGGGCTGGCCTAGGAGGCCCACAGAGGTGAACGCTGCCTGAGCACTGCCTCCAGCAGCTGGTGGGCTGGGGAGAAGCCAGGTGTGGCAATGCTGCACCCAGTGGCAAAATTAAGAATAGAGGTGCATGTAGACACAATGAGAGTGCTAGGAAATGCTTCACCTTCATGGAAGATGAAGAAGGGAGGACAAGAGAGGTGGGGGATGGCTGTTCTGCCAGGCATATCCCTCTTCCTCTGGCAACACCTCCCTGCTCTTGTTCCGGGGAATGTCACCTGACCTACTCCAGTTTTTCAGTGCTTGTCCGGGCTGCCCTCCAGAGCCCCCTGCTCCCCACACTCTGGTCCAGTAGAGGGCATATGATCCAGGCCAAGCCAACAGAGCCCATCCCTGCCTTTTCTAAGGTAGGAACTAAGAGAAGAGCGGTAAGCCCTCTAGTGAGAAAGCATGCCTCATGAGGCTCAGGAGGTGAAAGCTGCCATGTGAATATGGAGGAAGCGAGGCTGAGGTAATTAGCCAGTGTGCTCATGGAGAAACAAAGGCGGGGAGAAAGCTGTGGCCAAATATAAAGGAACCAGCTTAGGCATCCGTGGGGGCTGACAGGTCTGCAAGCCTGTAGACTGAACCCTCAGGCTGGCAACCCTCAGCCGGGGGCTGAAGCTGAAGCACTGAAGCAGAATTTCTTCTTCCTTGGGGAGTTTGCTCTCGAGGCTTTGCTACTGATTAAATGAGACCCACCTAGATTATCAAGGATAATCTCCTGTATTTAAGGTCAACTGATTGTAGCTGTTAACTCCATCTACAAAACACCTTCACAGCAACACTGAGGTTAGTGTTTGATAAGCAGTACTATTGCCTCACCAAGTTGGCACATAAAACTAACCAAAGCAGGAGTTAAGAAGAATGTCCTGGAAGAGGCGGTAAGGGGAGTAAATACTGATGATACTTTCTAGCCATCCAGCTCTGAGGGCCTATGGGAGCCAGGAGGAGGGGCAGGATGGCAGGGACAGGCTGGTTATTCCTTGCCCTCTGTGGATAAACAAATAGGAAGGAACCCAAGCAAGGAAAACACTGAAACTACAAGAAACAGAAACTGATCTGATGGGATGGTCCCTGAGCAGAACAGAAAGGATGGGAACTAGGGGCTCTCCCCCTACCTGCTGCATCAAGGTGACAGTCAAAATCGACACAGGAGGCCCAGTAAAGGACACAAACAAGCTGAATGGATGCTGGCCGCTGGGCAGGACCAAAGTGAATCTGCTCCAAATCCTTGCCACACCCTAGAAGGAGGTCAAATCAACCCAATTTTGTGGATAAGGAAATGGTTGGAAGCTCAGAGATGTTAAGTAACTCAGGGCCCCACCACTAGAAGCAGGGCTGTGGTCCTGGATATAGGATGGAGGACAGGATGGAGTAGAATCTAGGTATTGCATTCTGCTTCCTGCTGGGCAATCCCAAAGCCCACATACAGAGGCCATAACACCCTTTGCCTTCTCTCCTGCTAAACAGGAATAAAGGGCAGTTTGCCCTGAGGCCCAGGGTTCCAGAGCCCACTGAAATCTCCGCCACAGAAACAGTGTTTCCCACAGCTCTGCGCAGGGCTTTGTGCCCCAAAGACTCCCATGTTGGACAGCACAGACACAGTGGGTCCTTCAGGAGCCCAGGGTCCCAGGTTAGAGCCCACAGGGCCAAGACGGCCAAGGCCTGCCATGCTCACCCCTTCCTCTCCTCAAAGCATAACTGGTGATGGTCCTCTGCAGAACAGGCACTCAGAGTGAGAGCCATTTCCCAGGGTGCCAAGTCCTCAGGCCCCCTCTGCTGTCCCTATGGAAGAAAGCAGACAAATAGACCAGGGAGTGAAGGTAAGGTTGCCCTGGGGATAAGCTGGAACCTGTCCAACTTATAAATGCAAATCGATAACAGGCAGTCAATAAAAGTGCCCATCTCCATCCCCCTCCAAGATGATCGGTCACAGGGAGTAGCATTCCAGGACCACCACCACCACAGTTCACGGGCTCAGCGGCTGCATTCCCACCACCAGGGCAGCTGTCTCAGTCTGACCCCCAGCTGCACTCACAGGCTGGCTGGGGGTCCCCAGAGGGATGCCATAGCCCCGAAGCATGGACCAGAAAAGCCTCAACAGCAACAGTGATCCCAAGGAGCCTGTCCTGACCAGGGGGCATCCTCGGGATTTTCTACTGTGTCACCTCATGCCACCCTCATTTATCCACTGCACTAAACAAAATGCTGCCTCACCAGTCCTCCCACTGCCAGGTCTGCCCCTGACACACACCCCTGTTCACCAGCCCCAAGGACCCACTTGTTCCTACAGAGAATAACTCCCAGTCCTCAGCCTGAGCTGAGCCTGAGCACCGTGACAAGGAAAAGCCCATCCTTGGGAGCCAGCCTGGGCCTCAGTCCTGGGTTTGCCTCTCAGCAGCCGAGGTGCCTCCAACCTCTCTGGGCCTCAGTTTCCCTACCAGTAAACCTGTTGCTTAAAACAAAAAAAAGAATTACCTCTTATGGGATTACTGTGAGAATTTAGTAAGCAATGTCAGGTGTATTGTGAATGTGCCCAGCAAATGGCAGCTACAATGACCATCATTAGAAATTCCACAACCCAGACTACCCCACCTCCTGACACCCCAGAGAGCAGATGTGAACCACCCGCCTGCTTTGGCTTTTCCTGGCACCCCCACTCTTGACTTCCCAAGTTCTCTCTGACCTGCAGGACCCAGCTCCAGCCCCACCTGAAGGAGCTCCTGGCAGAAAGAAACCCCTGTGAAGTCACAGCAGAATGAAGAGAAGGGCAACAGTTTGCAGGGCACAGGTAGGGGAGATGCTGAAGATGTAGCTGAAGAGCTTGTGTAGCAAATGCAAAGCAAGAAACAGGGTGACCTATCTCCCACTCAGGCTGTGAGCCCTGAGAGGACAGGATGCATGATCCTAGTCAGAAAGCCGCGTGTGGCCACTCTCATGAGAAACATGGCTAATGCAATTGAGAAAGGCTGTAAGTGGAGAAAAGATGTCCAATTTTGCTTAGTAAAAAACAAAGAATATAAAATATTTCATTAATTTTCTCTGTTGATCACATGTTGTAACAATAATAATGGCTTAAATGAATATATTGAGTTAAATAAAAGACATTAAATTAATTTCACCTAGATCTTTTTGCTTTTTGCATTTTAAGTTATACATGTGCTTCCCATGACATCTCGGTTAGACATCACTGGGCCGGAGCCTTGTCTGCCCACAGGATGCCAGCTCACTCAGCATGGCCACTCAGCATGCTTGGGAGAAAGGCAGGGTGGGAGAGTGCTTAGGCCAGCCTGGTTCAACAGCAGGCTGGACGTGGGACACTTTGCTGAACCTCCCTCTCTGCCTCTGTTCTTCATCTATAAAATGGAGACAATAATAGAAGCAAGCTACTAGGATTCTTATGAGAATTAAATGAATTAACCCATGCAAAGCAGGCAGATGAGTACCTAGCATGTAGTAAGTGATGCACTGACCGAACCACCAGCATCATCCTCCTCCCCACCATCCTCACCACCATCCACACCATCATCACCATCACCACCTGCATGTGGGCCAAAGCACACTCATCCATCCCTTATCTCCATGCCACCACTTCCTCAACTGGAGGATTGAGCCAGGTTGGCTCTGGTTTCCATACAGAGGGACTACCACATGTACATGCTATATGCAATCTTGCCAAAGTCTCTGTCTGAGAAGAAAGGCACTGTGTAAGTGCCCACTATGTGCCTGACCTCCATCCCTGCTAAGCACATTTCTCCAAAGCACACACTCCAGCTCAATCTTGTGTAATTCTCTGCTTGGTTCAGACTACCTACTCTGGCCCTCCTCTCCTAGCTGCCATGCCTCCTGCAAGCCAGCAATGGCACTGCCACTCTCAAATCACTTTAGGAACAATGACATCAATGGTTTATACAATCACACCAACAGGAAGGCTGTTTGATGTGCATTCAGAGGGGAGGGAAGAAGGAGGCATGGTCAACAAGGGGTCTGGAGGCTGAGTGGCCAGGACCTGCTAGTGGTCACCACTCTCCAGTCGAATGCACATCCACAGCTCTGCTCCAGATGTGCTAAACAGAGAGAAGCTTACCAATAGCAACTTCCAATTACAGAGGAGAAAGCCACCCACATTTTGAGGCCCTACTACATGCCAGGAACCATGCCCTATAATACTTACCCCTCAAAAAAAAAAACACCCTCATTTTTTAGATCAGTAGCCTGAAGCTCTGAGAAGTGAAGTAACTTGCCTAGAGTCACACAGGGCATGAGCGGGGGAGCAGAAGAGCCTAGCTCAAAAGCTATTCTCTTAAATGCTGTAGCCCACTGTCAGAGTTAAGCACACTGGTAATCAAAACATCTTTTTTCTTAGAGACCAAAAGCCTTCACTGATCTCTTGACATCTGTTTAGAAGTTCCTCTCAGTACTCAAGAACCAGGGAGTTCTTATTAAGAAGTGTTTGCCCAGCTGGCTCTTGGGAAAGCTGTGCCTCCATCCCAGGCCACCCACGTTTCAGCTGTCACTGCCAGCAATGACAGACAGTCTGACTATGTAGAACCTGCAAAAAGCCACAAACGTGGAAAATCCCCCTCACCCTGGCCACCCAACCCAGGGACCCAGGTGTGAGCCACACTCTTTGGAGTAAGGGATGATAGGAGAAAATAAACTGATGCCAAGCAGTGTCAGGAAAGACAGACAAATTCTGGGCTATAGTCTGACATCCTAGCACAATCAAGTAGCTCAAGAAACATGGGGATTTTTAGGCTGGGATTTCTGAAGCCTCTGAGGGTAGATGGCCTAAGAGGGATGTCAAGAGACTTGGGAAGTGACTCTGTCTAAGAAGCTGAGATGGGGCAGGCAGCTGCAGGAAGGGACAGCACTGGGAAGTGGTCACTGCACGCCAGGCACAGGGGCAGGTGAGCAACATGTGCTACCCCACTGAGGGCTCTTGGTTCCCATGAGAGACACTGAGGCTGCAAATGCACTGAGCCAGGGGACAGCCTCAACCGCTCAGGTGGGGCCCTGAGTAAGGGCCTCTCCAGGGCTTGAGAGCTCGGGGCTCTCCAAGAGGGCTTGTCTTTGCATCAGCCAGTTCGACTTCTCAAAAAAGCTGCCTGATCACTCGACCACACCCTGGTTCTCAATGGGACATTAGGGGAAGGGAGCAGTGATGCCCTGCTGGCCAACTGGGCCACACAACAACACTTACAAGCAGGGGATGGTGAGCACGAAGCAGTTGGATCACAGAGAGGGGGAGAGGTTGGAAGAATTGATAACATCTCTATCCACTCGGAAACCAAGGGGAAAATCAAACAAAAATTACATTCACCTTCTTCCTGCTAAAACCTAATCAATAGAGAAGGCAGAAAAACAAGTGTGTTTTATTTTCTACAGACTTCCAATTGTCACACTCTCTTTACAGGAGGAAAATGCTGGCAGTCACACAGGAAGAGCTCATGGCGACCGGCTGAAACCATCTGGGGAACGGGAAGACATACCAGCCATGGGGCTAGGGCCAGGTGTGTTTTGGGGTGTAATTTTTACTTCTAATTCAAATTAAAATGATAAACAAATAGAGGTGTTCTGGTGTTAGCAGTTTATCCAGATGGACCTGGGTGTCCAGGGCAGCAGGGAAGTGAAGGGAAAGAGGGCACGGCCACCACAGGAGGATATGCACCTGGAGCTGTGGTCAGAAACAGGCAAAGCACAGGGCCATCTTCCACTGTCACCATGTCCCTGCTGAGGCCTAGGGACCCTTGCCCTTCCTGGACCCAGAGTTGGTACTGGTGTACCTACAGCCCTGTGACCAAAAGCCCACTTGGCCAACTCTTATCCGCAGCCCCTTCACAGGAGGCCGTGAAAACAGGCATCTACAAGACTGGGTGGGATGGTGGCCGCCCAGCGTACCCTCTCAACATTCCCTCTCAGCAGTCTGCAGTCTAGGTTCTGCTACCAGAGGGGATGGGCTTTTCCAAGAGTCCTGGGGTACAGCCAGTGAACTCTGCTTCTTAGGAAGGAAAAGAAGCAGATCTGGAATCTGGGATCCTCCCAAGCTTCCCCCTCTGCCCTTGGCCTGGGGTCCATCCATCCTGCAGAACAGTCACTGTCTGACCATGGACAGCCAGGCGGCCCAGTAGCAGGGGCACAGACCTGGGACAAGGCTCAAAGTCTTGGTCTCTGACCCCTTCTCTCAAGTCAGCCAACTGGCCTTTCAGTTCAGAATGACAAGCTCCTGCCTCTCAGGTCGTCATCACTGGCTTAAATCTGACATGTCAAGAGAGTGTCATTAAAACATGTGCTAAAAGGGTGCTGCCATGGGGCGTGTGCTCAGGTAACCTCCATGCCCTGCAGTACTCCACCTTTGCTGCTGCTGTGGGCCCTCAAGGCAAGACAGGCTCCTGAGAGCTTCACCTCAGCCAGGTGAAACTGACAGCAGCTACAAGGCTCAGAGGCAAGGGCCAGGTCACCCAGATTCCACTGCTCCTGCCTGTCACCCTGGGTGGCTCCGGCTTGCCCCACACAAGCCCAACACAGCTATCAGCCCCAGGGTGCAGCCCGTCGCCAGTCCACAGAGCCACTCACTATTCTTCCTTCCTTGCTTTCCCAGCTTCCTGCCTCCCTGGTCTTGAATTTCAGCCCGTGTGTCTTCTGCAGGACCTTGTGTTCTAATATCCTACTTAGAAGAGGCCTCTTCAACTCAGCAACCTGTCTGAGACTAGGCTCTGGAACTCTCCTCACGACCACGGGTCAGATACACCCCCTGTCCCCTGCCAGGCCGCCCACCCAGGAAAGAAACCCAGAACCTACGGGGCCCTGCTTGTCACAGCCCATCTCAGCCTCTGGAGTGCAGGGCGTGGCCCAGAAGTCCCTCTCCGGGTGTTGAGACAGATATCAAAGGTCATTTCCAGAGAAAAAGAAAGCAAGCCAGGAACAACATTTTCTCCAGACAACGTGTCCAGGCTCAACACCCCCCACAGCAATGACAGGGCACCTCAGTGGTCACTGCCCCCGGCACACCACTGAAGCTCCACTAGCAATTTCACTGCATCCAGCACAAACTATTCTCCCTTCCCTCACCACCACCAGTCCTCCCTCTCCCCCTTCCAGCAAGATGCCACCAGAAAGAGCTTGTGTTGCCCCACAATGGGCAAGGGAGGCCAGGAAGCCCAAAGCCAAGCAGGCCTGATGGAACCCCACAGAGCTGCCACCTAAGGCCCAGGCTGCTCCACGAGGGGTGGGGGCCAGGGGGCAGCACTTACTCTCCACTGCCTTAGGCCTGAGGCCTGCCCTCTCAGGGCTCCCCAGGCTGCCCAGGGTAATTCTGGAATGCAGGCTCTGCATTTGAAGGGAAGGATTGCTGCCTTCCTAAGACACATACAGTATGGGCCCTGGTCAGCCCGCCAGTCCTACGGCCTCCTCTAGGGCCCTGAGCTCCCTGTTCTGCTCTTCTGGCCACAGCCCTGTCCTGCTCTGACCTGTCTAGTCTCCAGCTGTCTCCATGAACACCTGCTCAGCCTAGCTTTGGGTTAAGGATGCACTTCCCAGCTAGAGGCCAACTCGTCTCCTCATCTGTTCCTCCTCCCTCTTGAGCTCCAGGACCACCATACTTCTGCCCTGCTGGCATCCCAGCACTGAGGACATGCACATGCTCAGCTGGGCAAAAAAGGATTCCAAGTCATACCTGTTTGCTCCATACCCCATGCCTTTCTACTCCACACTTCTTAATCTGCACACCAGCCCCTAGGTGGGCACCCTTGCATAGATGAGGGAATTGAGGTCCATGCAGTGAAGTGATGGGCCCCACGCACCTCAGCCTGGAGTGGCAGAATCTGAATTCCAACCAGGCTGGCAGGTACTAAGGCAGTGCTTCCCTGATGCTCAAGGTAGGACCACTGCTTGTCACCCACCCCAAACCTCGGGAAACTGCCAGGCAGACAGAGCCAGGTGCTGCCCTGGGGACCCAGAGCTGCATCCAAGCTTTCTTCTGTCAGCAAGGCTTTCCTATAAAATAGGCCAACAAAATCTAAGCAAAGGCCTTTTCTTCCCCATCACCCAGACCCATCCTCATCCTCTCCAGGACCCAGGGGAGCCTGCCTTCTCCACAACACCCACACCCAGACCCTTCTCATGCACAGGCAACTTTCTGAAGATTGGATTTGCAGACCTGGGAATGGAAGTTGGGGTTGTGCCACTATACGCGTTACCTAAAGAAAGCTCCTGAAAACAAAAGAGACTGGCAGGTTTCAGTTCTTGTGAGAAAGCTCTTTTCTCTGGGAGCTGACTACCCTTGTTTCCAGGTGCTATATAATAGGCAGTGTGTTGGCTACTGGCCCCTCGCACACCTGGGGGACTCACTTAGGAGGGGAGGCGGAGGAGCTGCCCCTACTGAGTTGCTGCTTGGTGGCAGGGACTGTGGGGTCACCTGTCTGTGGTCTCTTACTCAATCTTCTTCTCAGGAAAGTAGGATTATTGTGACCGAATGGCTGAGAGGAGGAGGAGCAGAGAGAAGGAAGAGGGGCCCCAGTCCCCTGGCTAGTGAGCAGCTGACTGCATAGTGTCCCCTACCCTCTTGCTCTACACACTCCCTAATCTCTGAAGGTACTGGTGTGGTAGGGAAGGGTCTCTGGCCTGAGGCCCCTGCTCACTCCACCTGGCCCTGGTCCTGGGCCCCAAGAGGGAGCCTGCTGTAGAGACAAACCCCAGCAGCACTTTCATAGATGCACCAGCCCAGGCAGAGTGGGAGGGACCAAGTGAGCTCAGTGAATAGATTACCCGCTTCAATTATTTTATCTAACGATGACATTTGTACTGTAAAAGTCAGCACAAAAATCAATGAGTTTTAAAGGACAAAATCTGGGGGAGGCTCCAGCCCAGCGACCTGGAACAGCAGCAGCCCAGGAACCAGGAGGAAAGAGGCTCAGAACTAGAGATGGGTAAGACACCCAGGATGCAGGAGTCTGGCTGGGCCTGCTCCCACTGGCACCCGGGCGCAGAGAGAGGAAAGCTCTTCACAGAGGCCCAGCCCTGGACCCCCAGCTGGGGACAAATAAGTACAGAGCAGCACCTCTGGTGCAGGCCACCCACTCAACACAGGCACATGAGCACAGGGCCTGCACTTAGCCAGAACAGACGAGGAGACAGGAGCATAATTAAACTGATAACAGCCCAACCAAACAGTTACAATATGACTAAACAACAGCAAAGCTTGCTGGTCAGAAGAGTCAGGGAGGACTTCCTAAGGAATGACTATAAGCTGAAGCTTAGAGGAGGGGTTTGCCAGGGGACACATAGAGGGACAGCAATTCAGGCAGGTGGAAAAGCAGAAAGGTGGCAGCTTGGTGTCCTCGAAGACCTGAGGGAAGCCGCTTCCTCCAATCCCTTTACTAGCCTCTCCCTTGGGGCCACAAGGGGTAGAGGGAGAATATGGTAGCGATGGAGACTTCCTGCACAGTAGTGCCCCGGAGAGGCCACCTGGGCAGGAGTAGACATGTCCGTGGATGCTTACACACCAGGAAGCAGAACTGGGAACCAAAGCTAGACAGGGGGCAACAAGCAGTGCACAGAAGAAATGGGTGGTGACTGGTGGAAATTCAGGAGCCCTGCAAAGGTGAGCTGCCCTCAGCTGGCCTACTGTGTGCCCCAGAAGCAGCCTGTGTCCCTGGCAGGCCTGACAGCCGCAGGGCAGCCACTAGGGGGTTCCATCAGCCAGACTATGTCCAATAGCAGGAAAAGAAATTCCGTGATCCTAAAGGGTTGCTCTTGGTTTCCTACATCCCTTTTCTGTGTCCTAGGGGTGGGGGCATGGGGTGGGCAGGGAGCCCCAGCAAATAACTAGATCTAAGGCACACTAAAGAAGAGTGTCACAGCAGTAGCAGGGTGCAGCATCGCCGGGCTCAGGCTTTGCTGAGGAAATGTCTGAATAGCCCTTCTTCTGCATGAAGGACCAGGCCCAGGCTAGACCAGGAGGAGGGGGAAAGACCAATGGGCTCTGCAGAATCAAGAGGCGGAAATGCCGCACTGTTTTCTGGCTTCCTGGATGCAGTGGGCTGGGGACAGAGGTGGACACACAGCATCACAAAAGACTATGGGAACAGCGGCAAAAGTCAGTGCCTGTTGGAGCCTGAGGCCAAGGAGCCATCAGCAGCTGGAATGATTTACAAAAAGGCAGATCCAATTTGGAGATCTGGGTTAGGTTTAAGGTTTAGACTGGGCTGGAGCTAGGGGTTAGGACTGGGGTTCATTTGGGGGTTGGGGTAGGATGAGGGTTAAGCTGAGGTGGAGATCAAGGTGAGCAGTCATCACTTCCTTTGTTCCCAAGTGTTATCTGAGAGTCTGTCCCACAGACTCCACATATTGCAGGCATCTGGGAAGGAATTCTTGGTGCATTCTATGGCAGGACAAGTGGGACCATGAGTTGCTGGCAGTCTTGGGAAGTGACACACAGCCCACAATGACTTTCAGAGGGACCTGAGATTCGAGAGGTGAGACTCACCTCCCTGCTCACACCCCCACAATCCTGTCCAGAGCAGGTCCCTGAGATGGGGCCCGCGCTATGTCAGTTGGACATTAGAGCAAAGGGAGATGCCAGAATGCTGAAGACACAAGAAACATTTCATGGCTCATTGTGCCTAAGCTAACAGTGGGGTAAACGCGACCTGTGGGTGAGCCTCCATAATGTGAGACCCATCATTCTCAGCAGCCCTTTTTGTCACACTGTCACCTGGCACCACCTATTGAGCCTCTGGCCCAACTTTACCAGTGTTTTATGTATGCTTCTCACTGAGTTCTCACAAGAACTCCAGCAGGTCCACATCCCTGTCCCATTCTGCAGATGGCTACACTGAGGCTCACAGAGGGTAAATAACTTAGTGCAGCCCCAAGGCTGGGACGTGTCCAAGCAGGACAGCCAGGATGGCCCGATTGCTGGCCTAGAGAGGTAGGCCTGCTGACGTTTAAAGTTTAGGTAGGAACGAATGCTCTTTCTTTCCCAAACCAGGAGGGGATGTGTGGCCAGGATGCAGTTTCCATTGGTCCCCACAGCCATACCAGGTTTATGCCGGACGGTCTCTATCTCCACATCGCTGGCAGCACGGTCGGTTGCTGCCCTGCATCTGGTACCTCCTCACCTCCCAGGGAAGCCTGAGCCAGTCCCCAAACCCAAAGTCCTGATTGCAGGCCCAGAACCTTCTGCCTTTATGTTTGGGAGCTTGTGTGCCCCCGCCTGCCTGCTGCAGCAAGAGTGCTGAGGCTCCTCTGTTAGCTGAGAGGCTGAAGGAAGGGCACCCTCAGCGCAGAACAGACCCAGCCAAGCAAAGCAGAAGGAGAAGACCCTCCCTCCCTACAGCACTGAAATCTTTCCCACAGACCCCAGGGCCATTTTGTTAGGAAACACAAAGGTCATCCCACAGTCCAAATGCTGGTCCATCCGGGAGCCAGCCTGGGGTTTCCAAAGAGGAAGAAAAGAGGACCTAGCCCTGGGAGGGTGTCCAGCCACAGCAGGAGGCAGCCTGATTGCCAGTCAAGATCTGGCCAGACCCCCTGGCCTGTGCTCCTGTCTTCCTGGGAATGGGCAGCAGGGAGGAGGGGCCACAGAGGCAGCCTGAAGGCCTTCATACAGGCCCTACCCAGAAAAAGTGCCTGTCTCCAGAAAAAGGCCAGTCCTGAGATAGTGCCTGTTCCCTCTAGAAAAGAACATGCATCTCCCTAAGATACAAAGGAGAGCTCTCATAGGTCACACATCTCCCTGTACCTGGCTCTTCTCAAAGACACCAGGACCACACAAATGGGCTCCTGGGGGGAGAGGGCAGTTACCACGTGGACAGCAGATGGGAGGACTTCCCTGTGGCATCCTCCAGCACTGGCCAACATGCTGGGCCTGCAGCCCATTAATCCTCACTGAAGCTGGGTGGGATCCATAGCATTGTCCCCACTCTATAGATGAGGAAACTGAGGCTCTCCTGTCTTCTTTGCCTCACAGCCACTGTGGGCTCAGCCCTCCCCAGTCTGTTCCTAAGTCTCTGGCTTTTAGACATATAACAGGAGCTGACTGGACACTGGGTTTGCTTTGGGCCAACTACAATCTGGGCATTCTGCCTGGGCATCACACCTGTGAGACAGAAGACATTGTCTTCAAGGGAAGGGAAGACCCAGGGCTGACCAGTTGCGATTGGAAGGAAGTGCCAGTTCAGCTGTCAGGGAAGGATGGAGCAACAAGGACCTGCATAGCTTCTGAGCACACAGTTCCAGCTCAAGAGCAGAATGAGTGCAGTGAAGGCAGAAGGGAGCAGTCAAGGCAGGCTGCCTGGAAGAGGCAGGTATAGGCATCAGTGGTTTGAAATCCCTCATAGACACAAGTGCAGCCCAAAAAGTCCAGACTCTATGAGAGGTACTGAAGGGCACAGTTCACCTTGGTTCCCCTTCATTCCCCTGCCTCAGGCAGTTTGGTGATTGAAGAGAAAGACCACAGGCCTTCAAGTTCAAGATGAATCTCTCCTGGTATTTATGGCCTGTGTGACCTTGGACAAGGACTGAACCACTCTAAGCCTCAGTTTCCACCTCTGAAAAATAGGCATAGTGGCAGCTGCCTCACCAGGCTAGTGTGTAGAGCTGGCGAGGTGAAGCAAGCCACTCCTGCCCTCGGCCAACACACTGAGATGGGCAGGCCCTACCTCAGCAGCAGGCTGTGTTCCCCTAGCATTCTGTCCTGGTCCTGGGACACCCTCAGGAGTGAAACACCTCACCTTTAGTCCCAAGATAATTGCCAGCACCCAGCCTGCCTGTTCACACACCTCCTGAGGTGGCATCCCCCTGCTCTGCAAAGTGCAAGAGGATTACAAGCCAATTGCCCTTCCCCCACAGCTCCAGCCCCAGGCAGCCCCGGCAGACCAGGGGAGAGCAGCAGGGACACCCAGAGGTGATTTACTGAGTGTCTGCCATCACAAGACCTTCTGACCCCATCCACTTACCCCTGTGGGGGAAGGTGTGCATCAAAGGCAGGGGACGTGGGAAGCAGCACCGTTCAAAGTCCGCAGGCGCAGAGAGTGAGCCGGACTTTGTGAGTTTAGCTCAGCCCATGGGGAAGGAAGGGCAAGCTAGAGAGGGGAGCAAGGCCCACAGCTCCTCCCCTAACAAGCCTCCTACTGGGTGCACAGGGCAGTGAGGCATCCAGGCATTTCAGGGACACTGTGGGACATGGGCTGTAACGTAAGAGGTGGCCTACACACAGCGATCCAGGCTCACCCAGGACAAGAGCTAGATCGACTGCAGCAAGCACTTGAGTCAGGGCTATGGGTTCAGTCAGAGCAGACTAAAATGCCTGCATGGGGCCTCTGGAAACGCTATTCTGAGGAAGCTAAGCAGCCAGGCCTGCAGTGGCCCTGGGCCTGGCCAGACAGAGAATGATACAAGCACTGTTGGGCTTTTCTAGCCACCCGGCCACCCTAGGGACAGTGGTGTGCTAGCAAAAGTTTGACAACAGGTTGTCTGAAAGCAAATCAAAAGATAAATAAATAAACCAATCCTGATTTGCAGCGTTTGCAGATTTCCTTGGTGTAAATACCTCCACCATGGTCTATTTCAAGCTACCAGGGTGACATCACTGAACCGGAGTTAGGAAGCCAGCTGGTACAGCCACTTCCAGCACACCACTGACCCAGGGGCACCCATGTGCCTTGTTCTGTTTCAGAGGGGTGCAGGGGATGTCACCAAGGAGAAAATGACAATGGAATCAAAAAGAGACCTCAGGGAATGCTTAAGGGTACCTGGGTAGGCCTGGGGAGCTGAGCAAGTCAGAGAAGCATGAAATTCCTCCAGAAGTTGCCCAACAGAGACCCAAACTGGGATTTCTGGAACAAGGTTCCTCCCACACTGAGGCAAGGCCCCAGTTCTAGAACCACAGCCCCATCACATTGTGCAGGAGGGACTGCTGCAGACACCCCATCCCAAGAGATACGCTGTTGCAATAACCCAGTTGAGTACCCACACAGCTCAGCCTGGGCTCTGAGAACCCATCTTCTTCAAGATGTCACAGCCTCATCCATCCAGTTGCTCAGGGCACGGCTGCCAGAGCAGGGAGCAGGGAGGCCCATGCAAGTCTCAGGCACCTGGCCTACCTGTTCCAAATTGGCACTGCCAGTGGCTCTCAGCAGGCAGCCCTTCCCCACCATTCTCGAAAAGCCCATTTCCCAAGCCACCTCCCCCAGGAAGGACAGAGAAGCCTAGGATTTGAGGAAATCAAGCAGCCAAAGGGGGCAGTGGCATCCAAGCCAGCACTGGAGCCTATGTGACTGTGGCCTGGCCCCAGGCTTGGGTCCCTGCCCCGACTTAGCCAGAGCAGTGTGGCGGTCACCTCCACCGCGCTCAGCTCTGAAAACCCCTGTCTGTGCCGGGAGGCGGGGGTGTGGTTCCCATCTGGGCTCCTCCAGGTACCATCCATATGTCATCTGACGCATCCCCCCAGCCTCAGTTTACTCCCGCATAACATGGGGCTACAACAGCCTCCTCTTGGGAGCGATGTGTGAAGACTGCAGGAGAGAGCCCACCTAGCACAGTGCCTGCCTCCAGAAGCCCCTCCCCACCGAGAGGCTGACCCCATTCCTTAATGAATAAACCCATCCTCCCTGCTGGGCCTGCTCTGCTCCAGGAGGATGCATGCCTCTGCTCCCCCAGCATCAGGGAACCACAGAGAAGGAATCGCAAAGGGGCCGTGGCTGAGGGAAACCCCCCTGACATCACATACACAAGGCATGTCCAGTGCCAGAGGACAACCACTGCCAGGTTTGGTTGACAGAGGAGGAAGAGTGCTGCCCAAGGACATGTCAGAGCAGAAGGGAAGCTATTTCAGTCCACGTTCTAAAAGCTGAATGGATTACTGGACCCGTGCTTCCTGTCTATTTTCAGTAGAATGCCAACTCTTAAATAGCATGTTTACTCACGGGTTTTTCTCTACACGCACATCAAGAGAAATGTTTATCCTCCGTACTGCCTCCCCCTACTAATTAAGTACTCTTGATTTTCCTGCCTTCAGACCTCCCATTTGGTGTGTCTTCCCTCTGAGAGAGTAGTCCTCAAACTTTGCTGTCTATTAGCATCCCTGGGAAGCTTGTGCCTGTACCAGTTATATCAGAGCATCTGGAGGCAGGACTCAGACATCTATATTTTTTGTAAACTTCCCATGTGATTTCTCTCTATGGGAAGCATTCTTTGGTCCTGCCAGGGCAGCCAAAGTGTAAATGCAAGGGATACTATCCATTCCCCTCCAAGGAATGACCAGGGCAGGAACCTGGGCCAGTAGTGGGTACCTGGGCCTTCTACCTCAAGCCCAGGGATTTGGTCAGCAAGCCTGAAACTTGACAGGAAATCTCCACCATCAAGGCCAATTCTCAGTCATTTCTGCAGGTCAGGTGTCTCCTTGTCTCTCTCACAACTGTTAGTCAATTAAGAATTATTGAAAAAAGAGGCATAAATTAGGAGATGTTGAATCAACTGGATTAGCTACTAATTAGCTTTATGTCTGTTAATGGACATGAGAATCTAAAGGGTGAAGTGGTACCCAGATCCAGATGTTCACCTAAATTCTACAATCTGAAAAACGTGGGCATGAGAATAGAGGACAAGCTAAGGGGAGAGGTAATTGAGGGATAGTACAAGAAAATGCCACATGAGATTGTCCAAAGTACAAACTTTCAAGAGAAATTTTTCAAGGCCAAAAATATAGAGAGATATGAATAATCTGTCTTAGAGCTGGTTGAGAAGCTTTTACTTCCAGACCAGAATATGATTGTTTAAGCCTTGAGATAGTAATTCTATCTAAATCACTGACTTCCAGAGTTTTCATAGCATGATACATATTAAACATTTCAGAAAGTAAACGCTGGAGAAAAATGCTCCCCCCAGTGATGTCAGTAAAGCACCTAGAACCGTAAATCCTACAGGATATGCCAGGCCCCCTTCTCAACACTTTACACTTTATTTAATCCTTAGCTTTATGATGTAGGCATTTTAAATCGCCTTATTGAGATAATTTACATGTGACAAAATTCATCCAATTTATGTATATGATTCCATGTTTTCTTATTATATTCAGAGTTCTGCAGCCACCACCACAAGCTAATTTTAGAACATTCCCACCATCTCAGAAAGAAACCTCACGTCCATTAGCAGTCACTCCCTGCTACAGTCTGCATGTCTGTGCCCCCCCCCAATTCATATGTTGAAATCCTAACGTGATGATATGAGAGGTGCTTAGGTCATGAAAGTGGAGAACTCATGTGAGATCAGACCGCACAGGGCTCCTTATCCCCTTCCATCACAATGCAACCCAATCAGAAACTGAGAGCCTGCAATCTGGAAGAGGGCCTTCACCAGACACAGGATCTACCAGTGCCCTGATCCTGGACTTGTCAGCCTCCAGAACTGGCAGAAGTAAGTGTTTGTTTTTTATAAGCCACCCAGTCTATGATATTTTGTTATGGAAGCCCAAACGGATTGAGATGCACCCTATACCCATCACCCCCACCCTACTCCAGTCCCTGGCAACCACTTTCTGTCTATACAGTTTGCACACGTGGCCTTTCTACTTTCACATAGCAATGTTTTAAAAGCACATCCACATGGTCACATTTTTAGTACATTACTCCTTTTTGTGGCTGAATAATACTCATTTGCATAGGTAATCAGTAGGCGCTGTCTCTGTCCTCACTTTGCAGACAGGGAGTTACTACCCAATGTCAGAGGATGACTACATGCAGAGCCAGGCAGTCTGCCTCGGGGAGGCCACACTTAGGCCTCTATGAACCTTACATATGAAGTACTGGCCTGCTTATCCCATGGCATGAATCATTTTCTTGCAAAAAATAATATGACTATATTATATGCATGTAATTTTGCAGAAGTACCTAGGGATAAAAGCAAGCTGTCTAGGAAATTCGACTGATGGTTTCCTGTTCTCATTAATATTTGCTTGTTACTTATCCATTCATCCTGCCATCTGCTCCTCTCAAGCCAGGGAGTGATAATAGCACCTAAGATTCCAGAAAAGTTAAGACATAAAACCTAAAATTTTAAACAAAATTCCCTGTGTAATTAGAGAAAAAATGGCTACCATGTGATTTCATTTTAGTTTTCATTATGGAAAATTTCAAACATTTGAAAAAGTGTAATGAACCTCAATATATCTATTACTATTTCAATACACCTATACTCTCCCACTACAAAATTATTTTGAAAAAAATATCCATCTTATCTTCCACATGTAAACATTTCAATTGTATCTCTAAAGACAAGGGAATTTTTTAAATATAAAGACAATATGTGAGTACATTTAAAAAGTGAACAATCTCTTAATATCTTCCGATACCCAGTCAGTATTCAAATTTCCCATGGGTCTCGTTGATATTTTCTTACACTTTCAAAAGAGGATCCTAGTAAAGTTCATTACATATAGGCAATTGTTTCATTGTCTCTGGTCACTTTAGCCTCTACTTGGTCCTCTGTCTCCTTTTCTGCCCAAACGCAGCACCCAGCATTCCACGTGACCTTTGAGAATTATGAAAGGTTCTATAAAGATGTGCATGTGCATGTGTGTACTGGGATGTGGGTATATATTTACAGATACAGATGTAAATATAGATACAGACAGAATGTCTCCAATGTTGATCTGGTTATTGTCTATTTCTCTTTCCCTTTTTCTCACTCACTCACTTCCCAAAGGCATTCCTCTACTTCCCTACCCTCTCTGAAACAACACAGAAAAAAACTCAAAGGAAGAGCTGCCCTAAGTTTGAGAAGATTCAGAGCTAGTTTTTGGTTTTCTTTTTCATTTCTGAGATGTTAGATAGGTTCAGCCTGGGGGAAGGTTGGAGCAAAGGCCGCATGAAACTAAAAAAGCACAGTGGAGAGACAGGGGTAGAAGATCAGGCAAAACTTCCATAAAAGGGCCTTCACATCCAGAGATGGAGCTAGACATCTCAGAGGTGCCAGTGAAGGGAGACTCCCCCTCCCCTCCGGCTCGCTACCAGTGGGCCACCCATCCTCCAGCCATCCTGCATATTCCACAAACCCCCAACCAGAGGCTAAGGTCTGGGATGCCCTGTGTGGGGATGCGGCACTGGGGATGCTGGGCTCTGCCCAAGGCAGAGATGAACCATCAGCAGGGACCATGGGGGGCCACACGAGCTCTGTGACATGTAACATATGAGCGTGAACTGACACAGAGATGGAGCTAGACATCATCTTACACACTGATTAACACCTTCTCTACCAAATACTGGAGATACAGAGTTAAATAAATGATGTATATAGACAGACAAATCAATACACCAGTAGAACCAGGTGCATAGACACTTTCCTGGCTGCCGCCCACACAGGCACATGTCTACACTTATGTACACACATGCAAAAACTAGCTGCTTGATACAGATGGACACAGCATGCTGGCCCAGGTGGGGATGTGACTAGAGCCATTTCCTGTTCAGGGCACCCACCCCCATCATGACTCTGGGCCTTGATTCATGCTATTCACTCTGCCACAGGCACCCCTCTCCCTGCCTCCACATCCTGCCCTCCTCAGACTACAGGGAGCTTTCCAGACCCTGCCTGCCCCCTTCAACCAGCTGTCATACTGAAGCACTGCCTGGAATTATGAGGGAATGTCTTCACTTTGTCTACAAATGAACACATGAATGACTTCAGATATGTCAATCCAAGGTACTCTATAAAATCCAATGATTCTGGAAATTCCGCAGGCTTTGGGGGTCAAGCAGACCAGTTTCCTACACCAGCACTGCCTCTCATGAGCTGTGTGATCTCGGACAAGCTGCTCAGCCTTCCTGTGCCTCGGTTTTCTCACCTGCAAAATGAGGTGATCACGTTGTCATGAAGAAGAAGTAAGATAAAAGAATGCAAGGTTTCTGGCACAGTGTTTTCCATGGAGCAGAAGTTCAGTAAAGGTTTCCCAAAGATCAGTTTGCATCCACCCACCAGGGACTTCCCCAGCTGTCATGCCAGAGAGAAGTGACCTCAGAGAGAGCAAACAGCTACAGCCATAAGGAGCACAAACCCCACCACCCTGAATGCCTTGTGAGCTCCAACCATCAGCAGCAAAGGCAACCAGGCTGCCAGGAGGGGCCACAGCACAGTGACACTGCAGTCCCAGGCGTGGGCACACAGAAAGAGGGCTCAGTGCCAAGCCAGGATGGAAGCACTTAGGCACAGGCTCAGGGTTGGTTTGCTCCAGAGTTGCCTCCTCTCCTTTGCCTGGGAAGTGGGCTCATGACAGGTGATCCCCTAGAGAGCCTTCCAGGAAAGCAGGATGGGGTAGGGCTGCTACAGTGTCCATGACCCACAGCACAGGCATTCACTCATCCCAGCCCCAGCCGGAGTTACACGACTGAAGAGCAGAGGAAAAACAAGGATGCTGCCTCAGGCCTTGCCTAGCTCCTGGCCTTTCCATCCCTCCTCTGCCCTGGCTGGAACCACTGTACACACATGCACACACCCCTCTGCAGGGCTCAGGACCCATCCTGGGGTGCTTGAGGGTCTAAGCCAGAGGAGAACATCTCCCAGGCATGAAGCATCATACTTGGGCAGGAGCCTGGTCTTTTGCCACTAACTAGCTGTGGGACCCGAGGAGCATTCTGTAACTCCTCTGAGCCTCAGCTCCTTGTCTGTAACTGGGAACAATAATTTCTGCCTTGATGAAAAACAGACTAAATGGAGAAATCCTTGCTGGATGAATGGGTAGATGGATACATCATCTACCCAGCAGCCTGCCATGTAAACTAATGACTGTGAGTTCCCCTCCCTGGCTGATCTGGCACAGATATCATGTGATAACCCAGGAGAGTGAGCTCTGGCTGGTCCCCACACTTTCCATGACAGGACTCCCACCCTGGCCTCCTCTGCCCAGCTCCCACCCTGGCAGGTGCACCACTGCCCAGCTCCTGAACTTGACTCTGACTTGTCCCTAATTGTTTTCTTCAGCAGGAGCTGAACCTGTGTATTCACAGTGACCTTGGTCTCAGCCTATGCACTGCTCTGTGCCAGTGTCCCCACCAGCCTGGATAGCTGTGAACCCCACCCCAACTGCTACCATTTCTTCATAAGCAAACTATAGTCAAACATGCCCCCACCCCCCACCCCCCACCGCTTCTCTGACTGTCCTGGTACCAGAACTGTGCTGTCACTTCACAGAGCCAGTACTGCTCCACCCTGTGCCTGCTCATGTCAGGAGTCCCAGCAGCCATGACCGTCACACTCAGAAATGGTGGGGAAATGACAGCCCTGCACATGTCTCCCGTGCTGAGCTCATCAGAGGCCAGCTGGTTAATGGTGCTGGGAGAAGCCAGGCAAGGTTCATCCCACTTATGACACACTCATCTCAGGCACCAGATCCCACCCACTCTCGCCAACTTAAGAACATCACTCGACCAGTTTCCCCTTCCGCAGAGGCATTCCATCAAGACACAAGCCCACCGTCACATCTCCTGTCTTCAAAAGGACATCCCTCCATTGCCACCACCCCTCCATGACCTTGCTCCAGTTCACAAGGAGACTTCTATAAAAAGTTGTCTATACCTGCCAGCCCACATCCTCTCTTCCCATTCTCCCCTGAGCCCACTCCCATCAGCTCTGGCCCTACCACCCCACTGCAACAGCTCTCGTCCAGGACCTCAAGGACCTCTCATCCTGCTCAACCCGCCAGCCCCACTGGATGAGGCTCAGCCCATTCTCCCCTCAAATGCCTGCTCTTGGCCTCTCTGCCTGGTTCTGCTACTTGTTGGCTGCTCCTTCTCAATCTCCTTTTCTGGTTCTCAGTGGCATCATTTGACAGAGGTACTGGTTTCTTTATCCACCTCTCCCCAGTCAAATGGCATTTCTCTGAGGGCATGTTGACTGCTGTATCCCTGGCTGTGCCTGGCACATCCTGGGTGTGTGATCCATCTGTGGAACGAGCCCGTTTGGAAGGAATGGTCACCATTCTTGAGGACCAGACTGCGCCAAGCCCTAGGCCAGATGCTGGGATACATAGGTGGAGAAAACATGGTTCTCACCCTCAGACATCACACCTTCAACAGGGGGTTAAGAGGACAGTTGCATATGAAAACAAATTAAAATATAGCACAGTGTTAGAAGCAAAATAGTATGAAGAAGAAGAAGAAAGAAGGAAGACGAAGACAAAAACACCAACAGAAGTGACACCAGTCAGAGTGCATTTAGTATTACCCAGAAGAACAGAGATGTTCTCTGAGCTGGGTCTTGGGCCTACTAAATTCATCAGATTGCAAGATAAAAGGAAGGCATTCCTGGGTAGGAAGATCAGCGTGCGCACAGGCACTGGGGCTTGGGAAGGTGGGGCACGAGCTGGAAGCAGCCCGTGCACGGAGAAGTCCTCGCTTGTTCTGCGAACCAAAGCCACCCAGCGCTGAGGGAGAACCATGGCAACGGTCGGGGAGTATGAAAAGGCAGCACTGGAGAGGAGGGGAGGGCTGGGTCAGGAAGGGTCTTACATGTCATGCTGCAAACCTTGAACTTATCTCGAGTCAAGAGAAGGTTTCTAGACTGAGATCTGACCGATCGGATTCATGTTCCCGAGTTCCCTCTGGTGGCTGTGGGAGTGGATTAGAGAGAAAATGCTTGTTGAGGAGGACATACTGATAGGTTTCTGTCCTACTAATCTAGGGCGGAAATGGTGAGGGTCTGCAATGGTGGGGTGGGGCAAGGATAGATTCAAGGATGTTCAGAAGAGTTAGTGGTCAAGTAGCTGCAGGCTATAAAAGGAAGTGAGGAAAACCTGGAGAAGAAACGGTGGGTTCAACCCCAGCATCCCAGGCACACAGCACAGCTTCCATCACATCCATCCATCCTACAGCAATATCGCCAGCAGCACCCAGGGTCCCGACCCCAGAAGAGACATGGGGCATGTCTAGGAATAAATGCCTCCAAATGATAAGGAAAAAAACAAAAAAGGAAAATACTGTGTCTGCTCCCAGAGAACTTATTTGCCTTTAGCTTCCAGTGAGAAGGGTTCTTCCAACCAGTTACAGTATACCATCTTTTCCTGCAGAAAAATCCTGCCCAATATCCAACTTACTCCTGGTGGCTTCAGGCGGGGGTCTGTGTGTGTGCGCACATGCACGCGCATGTTTGTGTTTGCACACATACACATGCACACCCAGTCCATCACAGTGAAGAGCAGACCGTGCTGCCCTCCATGAGCACCCTGAGTCACAGCCTCGAGGGGCACAATGGGTGAGCTGTGGGTTTTCAAGGGAGAAGGCCTGTGGCTTCCCATAAACATCTGTGCTGATGCTTCACTTCAGAAACCAGGTCAACTCAACAAAAAACAAATCTCCAAAGCCAGTTCCCCAAATGACAATTACCATCAAGTGACCAATTCTCCTATTGCCAACTCCCCAGAAGCTAAATCACAAAATCTCTCATCTCTCGAACACCAAGTGGCACGACTGAGGGTTTTCCCCTAAGCTTTATAGTCATCTTGCACCTCCCCTTGCTTATCATTTGCATCAGAGGCACAGGCCGGAGGAAGACATGGCAGCAAAGGGAAGGGCTGAAGTAAAGGCAAAATATGGAAGGCAACTTCAAGCTTGCAGCAACCTGGCTATTCAGCGACTTGCTCGAGGGCAATCAGCCTGATTTTTGGCAAATTGGCACAGGGCCTTTGGTGAGGACATCCAGGGGCCTCCCATCCTGGAATCAAGCCCATGGACCTTTCACCTGCTACTGAAGGGCCCCAGGAAGGGTTTCAGGCAACCAGAGAGGCCATAGTTCCACACACATGCCTCCCAGTGACCAACATGTGGCTCGTTCCTCAGAACCATGCTCTGCACATGGTGAACCAGGGTCCTTAAATTAAGTGACCCCTTGGTCCACACTCCAGAGCCTGGGAGCCACAGCCAGGCCTTCCCAGGCCTTTCTGACTTTAAAAATGACCTGTTTTTTTCCTTCTGCGGAGGGTCCCTCCTCCCAGCAGATGCCTTCTTCCCAGAATCCCTGCTTAATTCTGAGAGGGACCATCTATCCCAGAGACCCTCACAATCAGTGGCAGGACCAGGGAGGCCTCATTAAGTTTTCTGATGGGGACCATTTTCTCTTCGACACTGAGCTGAGGGCCTTGACCTTGGGCAGGCAGGCTCTGGAGGCTGCAGATCTGGTGGTTCCTCAGGCCTCACTCTATCCCCACTCTCCTCAGGCTGGTCCAGGGTCCCAGCCTGGCCTGAACGAAGGATGTGATGGGAAGCACAGGATTTCCAGCCATCAGACCGGCTGAGCACCTGCCAGTCTCCAGAAACCCATCCCCCTCCTCGCTCCTCCAGGGACCCAGTGGGACCCTCATTTACTCAGACTCCTTCAGGCTGTCCCTGGCAGTGTGTCAGGCACCTTCATGGAGGCTACCTCTGATTATTACCCCAGCCAAAGCACTTCCATCCCTAGCTTACAAGGGAGGAACACAATTGGCAAGTGGACAGCCACAATATAATTTTGTGTTTCACTTGCTCTGACAGATGATGGTATTTTGTGGGGCTCCAAGGCCCCTTCTTCTCCTTGGGTCCCCCAGTCACTGCTCTGAATGGCCATAGAATAGTGAGAATGTCTTTATGGAGCGTGGGGCCACAGCTCACACAAATTCTGCCCTGTCCCAGGCCTGTCAATCATTAACAGCCACAGTTGACCCTCCTGGTCCAAACAGTGAATCATGTCTACATGAATGGTGACTAGGATTTCAGCCACCTTAATCAAGACAGGTCTGACAGTGAAAAGCCATGAACTGAGCCTCCCTAGGTGATCCCTCAGGGGATCATGGGGAGGCCCTGCAAAGATAGCACCCTTCCCTGCAAAGCTGGCACCCTGCAAAGGGAGAGGGGAAGGGGGCTCACATCGTTGCTCATCCACCCCCATCC
Source organism: Manis javanica (assembly GCF_040802235.1). Taxonomy (NCBI): domain Eukaryota; kingdom Metazoa; phylum Chordata; class Mammalia; order Pholidota; family Manidae; genus Manis; species Manis javanica. Next base: position 71,723,098 of record NC_133162.1, read on the forward strand.
AAATCCCTCTGCTGTGCAGGACAGGGACAGTCCCAGGCTCTGGGTCCAGAAAGACTCCCAGAGAGGTCTGTATCACTCGTAATGGCCTGGAGCACCACTAAGAAAATGAGGCATCATTAAAAAAGAGGTAGACCCAAGTGTGGAACCCAGTGGGGCAGGACAGAGCAGAAGCAGGGCTGGACAAAGAGAGGGGAACCCCAGGTAGTGGCTGGTGAGGTGACCTGCCAGCATCCTGTGAGAGGAGGCTCTGGCTAGTGCACAGAGAATGGGCAGGTCAGCAGCATGCCAGGGACCTGCGGGGATCCCCCTGATTACCTCTCTCCCCAACCACATGAGCAGGCGTCCCTCCCATTTTACCAACAAATAGCACAGAGTCCCCAGGTGACCAGATGGCTGCTCAGGATCATGCTTGGGCAGATATGACAGTCTCACTCTCTGTGGGGAGAGAGACTCTGGGATCCCAGAAGTTGTCCTCAGAGTGTCTCACACTGACCATGTTCCGACCATAATGAGAACCTGTGGTCTGCTGAGCACAGTGGCCAGGTCCTAGGGGCAAGGGCAAGGGCCACTGAGGGACCAAGTAGGCACCTCCATGTGCTCATTGGTCCAAGCTGGACTGAGGCAAAGGCCTAGGCACCAGGAAGTCTTGCAGGAAAAAAGCCACCGACTCCCAAGCCTTTGCCCACATATGCCAGGGGCCCATCCATGAAAGGCCCCACCTCCTTGTGGGCTGCAGTGAGGAACCAGGCAGCTGTCAGATCCTGCCCCACCACCTGAGGACAGGCCCTGAAACTGGGTGATGAAAGACCTTTGAAACTGCAATGAAAATAGCAATAGAGCTCCTGGGCCTCCTGCAGTGCCCTACTGAGAGGGGTCAGGGGAATCCAGGCCCAGACCAGAGAGGCCACAGGCCCTGTCAGGGACCTGATGAAATCAGGGCAGGCTAGCCTGGAGGGCCCAAGGCAGTGCTAAGGACTGGGGCAGGAGGGTGGGGGTCCTTTCGTGGAGGCTGAGGGCCTGAGACTCCCTTAGACACACAGGCCATGGGCAAGACAATGCTCAAGGCTCAGACTTAGTGCCCAGCAGGCCCCTGACTGGCCTCTGCTGACTGGACCAGGATATGAAAGCAAAGGTTTCTAAGTGTGGCCCCGTCCTGCCCCCTAGGCACACACATGTGCCTGCAGCCCCACACACCCCAGCTCCCATCAGCACAAGCAGCGCTTTGTTTTGTCAACAAAAAGAGATAATGCCCTTCATCATCCTTCAGGCCTCGTGAATATTTTATTCTAAAGACTATATCCTGAGAAGTTAAGCACCAGATGGCAGCAGATGTACCATGGCTCCCTGAGACCCACGAGCCAACAGTAATTCTAGCTGTGAACCACGCAGGTGAAAAATGCCCTGAACTTGGGGGCCTGTGGCCTTGGGGAGGCTTTCAGAGGAGGCAGACAACTGCAGAGAGCCCCAGAGGTCGGGGACCCCACCAGGAGATCAGTGACTTACAGAAGGCTGGGAATGATCCCTATGGTTTCCATGCTGTCTCCCAACACAGGTGCCCCAAGCCTCCCCCTAGGTGGGCTTGCTCTGGAAGCCCTCCCCAGACCCCCACAGGTGTACTTAGTTCCGTGCACCCCCCATTTGGCTGGCACCCAAGGCTGTCATTGCAGCCATCACCTTACAGAGCTGGGCCACCAGACTGGCCCCCCACCCAGCTTCCCTGGAAGCCCTGGCCCCCAGCACCTGGACCTCCCGTGATAAATGGAGACCCCAGTCTCATAACTGCAGGAAGACCTCATATGGGGCAGAGTGACCACTACCACTCAGGAAGCTGGGTACGGAGATGCGAACCCAGAGACGATGGTAACAATTAAGAGCCCAGCTGCAGCATGCCACGGACGTGAGGGAGGTTGGCGAACTTGCATCACGGGTCTACCCTTCCTTGGAATATGGACTCTCTGAGCATATGATGATTATCTATGGACTTTCCCCAGAGAAAAAGTAGAAACATGCATACACACACACACACACATACACACTTTCCACACAATTTCAAGGAGCTTATGGGAGTCTATAAGACCCAGAAGAAAACCTTTGAATGAAAGAACATCATGTGTATGTTGTGCATTCAGTAAGAACAAGTATGACTAATTACTTATTGGTACTTATTGCCTTGCTTATTTATTTATTATCTCCCTCCTATTAGACTCTAAGCTTAATGAGGGCAGGAGCCTTGGCTCTCATTCTCTCTGAATCCCCAGTACCTAAAGCAGAGCCTGGTATGCAGAAGGCACATAATAAACAAGTGTTGGATGAATAAATGGATGTACAACTTTGTACTGCAGCTCTTAGAAGCTGCTACGGGCTTGCTCATCAGCAAACTGGCATGAGACAAACCACAGAAAGAAGTGGACTTCTTTACGAACTTGACTCGGCAACTTCAGACTCCCTCCCACCAGAACTAGACCTGGTATCAATTCCACATCAACCTTCCCAGAAGCAGAGAGCCAGAGGTAAGAGTGCAGCCCTTCCTGTTGGGGTCTGAGATCAGATGGTGGGTTCATGCTGAATTCCAGAGTCTGTGGACACTTCCCAGAAGCCTTGCCCTGAGGAGGCTGCCCACTGGCCCTGGAGAGAAGCCAGGGAACTAGTGAGTATACCCCTGCCTCCAGGCCATGGAGATGGAGGCAGCAGTGGGGGGGCCTCCACACTGCTCGCCATTGATCTCCACTAATGAATTTCTTTGTGGAAAGGAACAAACTGCTCCACAGTGAGACTGGCCAAGGCCAGCGCAGCAGTCTGGTGTCTCAGGCATGCTAATTACCATGCTGTCTGAGTACATCTGATCAGCTTCTCCCCACCACTGTTTCATAACCGACATGCTAATCTGTCCCCACCTGATGGCTTCCGAGCAAGCCAGAGACTTACTACTCAACTTGAATGCAGACACTTGATAAAGAAAAAAATTACAACATTGAGATTTAAAATTGCAATTCACTCAGCTTCTTTTGTAGTGCATTTCAAGGAGTATTAGGCAAAATCACTTATTGCATTCCATTCGGGGCCCCTGATATAATCCTGACTGCTCCACCCTTTCTCTCCCATGTGTAACAGCATTCCTCCAAGTCAGCACTACTCACTTACGTGATGGATGTTATATAGATGGATTATCAAACTAACGCGTCTTTGGAAACCTTAAGGGATGTTCAATTGTTTGACTGAATTCAGGCATGATGGTTTCTTCGGTGTGGAAACAGAACCCCTGTGACAAGCAGCATGGTATCGGAAAGGCAGTGGAATTTGTTTAACAGCTTTACTGAGGTATAAATGACAGCAATAAATCACAAATATTACAGTGTACAAATTAATACATTTTTGACAGATCCATCACTATCATCACCACAATCAGGACAGTGAACAGATTCATGACCCCCAAAGTTCCCTGTGCCCCTTTATGGACCCTCCCACCCAACCCCATCCCCAGGCAGCCACTGATAGATCTGTTTCTGTCACTATAGATTAATTTGCATGTTCTGAAGTTTCATATGATATAATCACTCACTATGTACTTTTTTGTGTATGTCTTCTTTGAAAGAACCTAATTATTTTGAAACTCATCCATGCTCTTGCTTGCACCAACAATTAATTCCATTTTATTGCTGAGTAAGTAGTATTCCATTGCATAAATGCACCACAGTTTGCTTATCCCCTTCACTTGTTCACAGATATTTCAGTTTGCCATTTGGGGTTATTATGAATTAAGCTGCTGTAATGGTCTTGGTGTGGACATATGCTTTCATTTCTCTTGGGTAAATACCTAGGCATAGAATGGCTAATATGGTAGGTGTGTATTTAACTGTTTTAGAAACTGTCAAACTGTTCTCCAAAGTGGTTGTGCCATTTCACATTCCAACCAGCAGTGTATAAGAATTTCAGTTGCTCTGCAACCTCACAAGTGCCTGGTATTATCAGTCTTTTTTAATTTTACTTATTCTAATAGGTATATAGTAGCTTCTCATTATAGTTTAAATTTCCTTGTCCCTATTCACTAGTAAGCACCTTTCCATGTGCCTCTGTGCCTTCTATATATCTTCTTTGGTGAACTGTCTATTCAAATAGTTTGCCCAGTTTTCATTGTGCTGTTTGTTAGTGAATTTTAAGACTTCTTTATATTCTATATGTCATTATTCCTTTATCAGATATGTGGTTTGTAAATATTTTCCCCAAACCAGTCTGTGGCTTGATCTTTTTATTTTCTTAACAGTGTCTTTCAAAGAGCTTGATTCTTAAAAAGATCTGAAAGTGTTCTTAATTCTTAAAGAGGTCTTAATTTTAATGAAATCCAGTTTATCAATTTTTTTCTTTTATGGATCATGCTTTTGGTGTTGTTATAAGAAGTCTTTGCCTAACCTAGGCCACAACAATTTTCTATTAAGTCTTCTCTTGGAATTTTTCTAGTTTTAGGTTTTCACATGTCTGTGGTCTATTTTTTAGTTATTATTTATATATAGTACAAAATATGGATTGAAGTTTATTTCTTTACACATATTTACTTGTTCCAGCATGATTTGTTGAAAAGACTATTCTTTCTCCCCTGCATTACCTTTGCACTCTGTTGAAAATCAATCATCCATACATGCCAGGGTCTATTTTTGGCTCTCCATTCTGTTACAGTGGTCTCTTTGTCTCTGTTAACACCAAAAACACATTGTCTTTATTATGGTAGCTTTTTAAGGCTTTGACATGATTTAGTTAGTCCTCCAAGTTTATTCTTCCTTTTCAAAGTTGTTTTGGCTATTTTAGGTCCTCTGCATTTCCATATGAATTTTAAAATTAGCTTGTCAATTTCTACCCCCAAAAAGGTATGCAGGGGTTTTTACTGGGATGCACTGAAGCTACAGGTTAATTTGAGAAGAATTGATACTTTATTACTAATGACTCTTCCAATCCATGAGCATAGTATACCTCTCCATTTATTTACATCTTCTTTAATTTCTCTCAGCACTGTGTTGTCCTTTTCAGTGTATAGATCTTACTGATTTTTTTCAGATTGATCCCTAAGGATTTCACATTTTTTGTGAATAGTATTTTATTTTGATTTCAATTGTCTACTGCTAGAATATAGATATAATGAATTTTTGTATAATGATTTTTTATCCTACAATGTTGCTAAGTTCACTTGTTAATTCTAGTTGCTTTTTTATAAATTATATTGAATTTTACACATAGACAGTGATGTAATCAGTAAAAAGTTTGTTTTTCCTTTCCAATCTGGATGCCTTTTATTTCTTTTTATGGCCTAGTTGCTCTGGCTAAAACCTCAGGTACAATGTTGATTAGTTGTGGTGAGAGTGAACATCCCTTCTTGTTCCTTATCTTAGAGGAAACCAGTCTTTCACCACTGAGTCTGATAGTTGTAGGTTGTTCATAAATGCCCTTTTAAAGGTTAAGGAAGTTCCGTTATATCCCTAGTTTGCTGAGAGTTTTAACAGAATTGGATGTTGGATTTTGTCAAATGCCTTTTACTGCAACACAATCACAGAGCTTTCTTTTTAAGTCTGTAGTTACAGTGAATTACATCAACTTAATTGAACCACCTTACATCACTGGACTAAGCCCCACTTGGTCATAATGAAGTATCCTTTTTATATGCTGTTGCCAATGTTTTGTTAAGGTTTTTTATGTCTCTGAGTTTTCAAGGATATTGGTTTATTTTTCTTGCAATGTTTTTGTCTGTTTTAGTATCAGCATACTATTGGTCTTATTCCTTTCTCTTCAGTTTTCTAGAAGACCTTGTATAAAATTGATAATATTCTGTCCTTAAATATATGGCAGAATTCAACAGTGAAGCATCTTGTTCTGGATCTTTTCTTCTCAGGGATTTTCTAACTACAAATTTAGTTTCTTTAATAGAAAAGGACTATTCAAAATTTCTATTTCTTCTTGGGTATGTTTTAGTAGTTTGTGTCTTTCAAGGAATTTGTCCATTTCAGCTTGCTTGTCAAACTTGTTTGCATAAAGTCTTTCACAATATTCCCTTATCATTCCTTTAATATCTGTAGAATCTATAGTGATGGCATATCTTTCATTTCTGATGTTGGCAATTTGTGTCTTCTTTCCTTTTTTTCCCCTGATAAGTCTGTCCAGAGATTATCAATTTTATCTTCACAAAGACCCAGCTTTTGGTTTCACTTATTTTCTCTATTGTTATCTTTTCTATTTAGTTTTCCACTCTGATCTTTATTATTTATTTTTTTCTACTTACTTTAGATTTCATTTGCTCTTCTATTTCTCATTTCTTACATGGAAGATGAATTGATTTGAGATCTTTCTACTTTTCTAAGGGGCAAAGAAACTTAAAGTCACACAACCCGTGATCAGTTTTTGCAACTTGCAGGCTGTATGAACTTAGTCTAGTTAAATAACTGTCTGGATTTCAGTTTTTTCATCTGGAAAATTGGGCCAAAAGTGCCTACTTTTCAAGGCTGTTATAACAATTCCATAAATTCAAATTTTAAATACAAGCCCAAAGCTAGCAAACAACAACTGATCAGTAAGTGCTTCTTCCCTTCCTATGACAAGCAGTCACCCCTATCGCTCTTTGGGTGACACCTGAAGGCACATAAGGACTCCATAGTCATAGTTACTGAAATTGATGCTGCCACAAAAGTCCAGCAAATCAGATCTATTCATTCACAGAGAAGCAGAGGTGCTGTGATTAACTCCCAAGCAGAACAACCTGTTCCTATGTATTAGCTTTAGACGTACAAGATGGAGAAACTAGAAACCTAGAGATACCATTTCTGTGACACCAGTAGGCTTGATAAGCATCCCAGAGAATAACCAAGAAAGGGTATCCCTAGGCCCCCTTGCATTACCCTAGCATTTGACCCTTGAATTAACAAGTCCTCGGAGAACACAGAACCATATGGATTATAGTAGGGAAAGTATGGTCTGTAGTAGGAAAAATATGGTCACACATACCTGCTCTGCCACTGCTGGATCTGTGACCTCAAACAAGTTAGTTAACCCCTCTGAGGCTCAATTTTGTCACTAGTAAAATGGAATCAATAATGTCGAACATCTGAGAAGCACTTTCTAAGTGCTAGGCACTAAATATTTTCCCAGTACCAGCTCTTCTAAACTTCACTCAAATGTTATGATGTAGAAGCCTATGGGCAAGTTGAAACAGAGAGAAATTGAGTGGCTTACCCAGTTCCCATTAGCTAGAAGAGTGGATTCAGACAGTCTGTACCAGAGCCCAAGTACTACACCACCATCCACTGCTGCTAATTATACTATCCTCCCCAGGTTTCATGAGAATTAATTAATATATCCAAGGGGCCCAGCCCTGAACTAGTCAGAGGGCCAGGGAGCTCCAGGCAGAACAGGTAAGCCTCCTGGCCGTTGCACAGATGCTGAAAAGCACTGGGGCCACCCTTGGGGCTGCCCTAGTTCCAGAGGAGATATTTATAGTCCAGGAGGCATCACGCCTGCTCAGGCTGAGCTGAGTGAGCCTGGAGCTGATTTGCACCTGGAATTGGTCATTATTGGTTCATTTTCATACGGCAGCTTCATAGCTGAATTAATTCAAAGAGAAGCATCCACCACCCATCTTCTAAGGAGCTTCTACGTCACAACTGACACATAAGACAGACAAGTAGAGATGTCAGAGCCACAGCAACCACCCCAGTCCTGGAAGAGCAGCAGGGCAATGAGTCGAGAGGAAGAGACCCAACCAAAGCCCACTGGTTGGTGATGGCAGATCTGGGTGAAAACTCAGGCCTTCAGACCTCTAACCTGCCCTGCCTTGCCCATCCCTTGCAGCCCTAGCAGAAATGATCAGCCATTAGCCCTGATGAGTGACACTTAGATAGTCAAAGTGACATACATAACAAAATGAATGGAAGAGTGAGCACATGGGGCTCCTCTTTGCCCCAGCACACACATAGGGCACAGGAAACTGTGGCTTCTGGCCCAGAGATGCCTCCAGAAAATGCTGGGGTGCCCTCAAGGAGGGAGGGAACTGAGCCTGATGGGAGGGTGTACAAAAGAGAAACGTGGTTCTCACTTTGCATACTTCAGTGTCGTTCACAACTTCACAATCAGGAAACATATACCCTTATTACCTAAGAAACCTATGGACTTATAGGAGCCACTGAGAGCCCTTGCTTTTCTGCTCTGGGGAAGGGGAGAGCTTGACGCTGAGGTCACCTTCCTTGATCCAGACTCTAAGCCAGGCCCCAGCCTCAGCTGTGAGGAGGTAAGACGAGGGAACTTGCAGGGACAGAGCACCTGCTGTGCCACCACCCTAATGGGACATCAGCCAGGTGAGCCTTGATCCTTCAGGGCACAGATGGGAGGTTAATTTAATTCAAGGGCACCTGGGCAGTGAGCAGAACTGCTGCATGGGCTTGAAACCCTCTCCCTGCCCTGCTATAGGCTGATGTCCCCTCTAAGGGGGCCAAGGTAGGTGGGCCTCACAGGGCTGGGCTGCCTCAGTTGTGCCAATCCCCAGGCCAGTGAGGGCTCCAGCCCTGGAAACCAGTTCACTTCCCACAAAGCAGCCCAGAGGGAAAGCAGGAGGTAGAGCCTGCACAGCAGCTCCCTCTAGGCCTGCCTGACCCTCCCTGCCAAGCAGTCCCAGCCCACTGCCTAAGCCCAGAAACAAGTTCCCTTGCCAAGAACCACTCCCCAAAGAAGGTGGGAGCCTCTGAGGGTGCCAGAGGGCTAGGGGACTAGGAATGAGCATTTAAAGCACCCCTTCCCCTCAGGGCACCAGCAAGCTGCAGAGCTGCCCTGGGGCTTTGGGACACATATCTGTCCGACCTGCCATCCACCACCTACCACTGCCAACCTCCTCCATTAAAAAAACAATTACAGCACCCATTCATTGCTCCCCCTCCCTGGCACACTAACAACCTCATTTAATTTTCTGACAATGCTTTGATATAGATACTGGTATTAGGTGTTATCTGCATTTCGCAGATGAGAAAACTGAGGGCCAGAGTGGTCCAGCTAAGGAAGTATCTGGGACTCTAACCAGAGGCAACACATCAGGACAGAACACCTGCTGCCTGGGGCTCTAACCATAAGGAGCACAGAGTGGACCAGATGTCTGAATCATGAAGGCCACAAGCAAAGTCAGTGCTCTCCAGGCCCGGGACTCTACTGACTCCTGACTCTTCCCTCCCGGGGAAGCAGCAAATGGCCTTACTTCTGAAATGTCCATTTTCTACTGTCCAAAGAGACTTTCCTTTGACTTCCTAAGTCTCAAATACACAGACTCCTGCTGGTACTTTTTAAGGTTCCAACCACCTCCTCAGAAAAGAGGGGGTCCATGTTGCCATTTCTGTAACATTGGCTACCCTGGAAATCCACAATTCAAATTGAACTCACCATCTTTCCTGTCAACTCTCTCACTCCATTTTCTTTGGGATGAATGAACCGCTGACTTTCCAAGCTGGCAGCCAATCGACTTTAGACACACAGAATCTCTCTCTCTCTCTCTCTCTCTCTCTCTCTCTCTCTCTCTCTCTCTCTCTCTCTCTCTCTCTCTCTCTCACACACACACACAGACACACACACACACACACACACACTTCACTCTACATGCTGCACTGAAAATATGACTTTATATACCTCTGACCATGAACATCCATTAGCTCCTCAATTCAGCACTATTGCCATTCAGGGCCAGAAAATTATTTGCTGTCGGGGGGGCTATCCTGGCAGGTGGGGCACTGGATGTTCAGCAACACCCCTGTCCTCTGCCCACTGGATACCACTAGCACTCTTCCTCACTCCTGTTGTGACAGGTAAAAATGCCTCCAGACATAAGCCAAAGTCCCGCTAAGAACTAGTGTCCTACAGGGCAAAGTCCGAACTTCCAGCCCAGCTTTCCCAGCCCTTCATTTTTGCCTGCAAGCCTACCTCCCTTTGTTTCCCCAACTCCCAGTCTCAGACCCCTGAGGCTCTTCTGTGCTCAGGCAGCTCCCCTCCTGGAGCACCCTGGTCTCCATCCACCCAAATGCTCCCTGCCCTGCAGAGCCCTGTGTGGGCCCCACAGAAAGCCTTCCCATGATTCAGCCCCATGCTACCCACCTACCCTTCAGCATAAGCTATGTACTTTATCATCCTCTGTGCCACCATCTTGTCCCCCAAAGCCAGGTAGATAATAAATACCCTTGGGCTGGGACATGCCAACAGTGGGATGCTAAACTGGCCTTCCAGAGTAAGATGCCCCGGTGTACAGCACTTGCTGATTCCATGGTATGCATACTCTAACAGGGCCAATTTCAAGCTAACAAAGTGCTTTGCTGATACAGAGTTGGGAAGAGGTGGCCCAGTGCCTCTCATGAGCTCATACATGTGGACTCCAGGGGACACCACACATGTCCTCCCTGCACTGCCCCTCTCCCCACAACAGATGTGGGGGCCCAAGAAGCTTCACTATCCTGGTGCCTGTGCCCTCTGCTGTGTCAGGGGAGACTGGGGTAGCAACCCCTGACAGCAGCCTGGCTTTGTGGCCAGGACCTCTGACCACAGAGGCAGTCACCAAGGCTTGGGGAGGTCCCAGGTAGACTCCTTCGGCAGAAGGCTTCTCCCCAGGCCCTGTCCCTGAGTACCAAGGTGTCACAACATGCCAGCCCTGTCCTGCAGGTCTGAAGCATACCTGACGCTCACTTGGAACTCCCCATCCCACACAGGCCAGAATACCAGGAAGCCTGCAGGAAGAATTTCACCTTGAGCTGCCCGAGGCCCTCCAGTGAAACCTTGTGCGACTTAGAAGGAGGCAAATTCATTGATCTTTCTTGGTGACTGTTAGCAAGATTCATGGCTGGCTACAGACCGCATTCATCTGTGCCTCTGACTTTAATTACCACAGGCATCTGAGATGTCTGAGTGTGTGTGTGTGTGTATGTGCACATGCACACCTGTGTGTATGTGTGTGTGTGTGTGTGTGTGTGTGTGAGCCTCTGGGTCTCTGGTCTTTTCATTTCTGTCACACTGAACCCACATCTTACAATAAGCATTGGCTCAGTGTCTCCTCCATGATCCCCGCTTCCGTTGGAGTGGCGCCACTGAGAGATCCTGGCTCCAGGACCACCTCTTCCATTTGCCCCTTCAGCCCTGGCTGTTGTGGTGCCTTCCTACAGCTATTAGTCCAGGGTGTTTCCACTTCACTTGTCTCACCTCTACCGACACCTGACCATAGTTTCCCACGTTAAATTCTGTCCTCTGAAGGCCATGGAGAGGGCCACTTCCTGGCTGCACCCCAACTGATACATCCTGTGTAGCTGGGACATGAGAGGCCTTGAGAGAATGATGCGGGAAGAGGCTGGAGCAGGAGGGAGGAGAGGGACAGACCTGGAAGGCCCCACAGGCTGCCTGAAGGGATCTGAACTGCGTCCTTGAGGAGGAGGTGTGCCACTGTCAGGCTCTAAACCTGGCAGTGAGTTCCAGGATGGTGACTCAGGTGGCAGAGTGAAGAATGAATGGATGTCTTCCAAAAGGTATAACATGCAAATGCATAACACACACACACACACACACACACACACACACACACACACACATATATATGCGCGCGCTCCCAAGGGAATACACTTTTCTTCCCATACTCTAGGAAAGCAGTGAACAAAAGGTGGAAACAACCCAAATGTCCATGGACAGATGAATGGATAAACAGAATGAGGTATGGAATTTTGTTTATTCTATATGGATTATTATTCAGCCTTAAGGAGGAAGGAAATTCTGATACATGCTACTGCTTCACAGATGGACCTTGAAGACATTGCGGTGTACAATAAACCAGTCACAAAAGGGGCAAGTTCTGTGTGACCCCACTTATACAAGGTCCCTAGAGCTGTCAGATTCAGAGAGACAGGAAGGAGAATGATGGCTGCCAAGGGCAGGAGCTGGGGAGACGGGGAGCTACTGTTTAGTGGATACAGTGTCAGTTTTACAAGACGAAAGAGTTCTAAAGGTGGATGGGGTGATGGTTGTTTAACAATGGAAATGTAATAAATGCCACTGAATTATACACTTAAAACTGGCTAAAATGGTTAACTTTTATGTTGTACATATTATACCACAATTTTTAAAAAAAGAGAAAAAGCGAAGTGGGAAGTTCCCAGCATGCAGGCAGACTCCAGTACACATCACAAGGACCAACAGGTGACATCCCTTTGTACTTACACTTGTGACAATGCCACAGAGCCGTGATGGTGTCCAGCAACAAAAGCCTCACCAGCCACACAGTAAGGCCCGGCTCTAAGGCTGTGCAGTGCGTGTGTCCCTTTATGAATGGGGATGATGAGGGGTCGGGACGTGTGTGTCAGGACAGCCTAGAGGATGAGAGGCAAGGAGGCACAAAAACAGGGCAGAGCAGCCAGAAAGTGCCTCCCGGTCCCCAGAGCCTCACCACACTGCAGCATCTCCTGACTTGGAGCCCCGTGGATGCCACCTATCCCACCCCTTCATCTCCCTCCTCATGCCAGGGACACTGTGCCCTGAACATCCATCTGGCAGTCGGGAAAATGAGGGCTTGAGACTTAAATCGCCACCTGCAGCTGAAAACTCACCCAGCCTCAGTTTCCCAGACTAGCTGGTGTGTGGGCCCCATTCCTCCCAAGTGAGGATGCAGACGGAGGTAAGGGCTGTGAAGGGCCTGGCACTTGAGAGCAGCAGTGTTTCATTCCCTTCCTTTTGGAGATGGGCAGGGCATATCACTGTTTATGATCCACAAGAAAGCTGAACCAGAGGGCCATTAGCAAGCCTACAGCCCTGCGCAGATGATGCAAATCTTCAATGGGGACTTTTGATTAATAATGACTTGTCACCCAAAGACACTCCCCCCCACCCCGCCACCCCGCCACCCCTGAGGTCAGATGAGGACACTGCCACAGAGCCTCTGGGGCCTCCCTGGAGGATTGGAAGTAGCCCCTTCTGGATCAGACCAGCTCTGCCAGTTGGGAAGTTCTTGATTTCCTGTACCACCTCCCCCTTAGTCCAGGTCCTGGTCCTGGGGCCACTTAGAGTAGGCCAGACCCCATGGCTCACATCAACCCTTCCTTCAGTCCCAGGCCCACCAGCTGCTCCCCCGGGACTCAGGGTCCCTCCTCTCTGACCTCCTGTCAGCTTGGCTCCATCCCACCACGAAAGCATGATGCCTCAGAGCAGGACACACCACAGGGACCACCCCTCCGAGGGCCCAGCCCCACCAAGCTGCAGACGACTCAATTCTCAAATCATTTCTCACAGCTGTGGCCATGACCTCTGTGGCCCCTGCTCCAAGTCCTCTGACTCTCTTATTTTGGATTTTGTCCCTGACTTTCTGCCCAATCACACTTCTCCTCAGCAACATAGCATCAAGAATGTATTTTTCCTCCAAGCCATCAAAACACAGGTACCAGAACAGGGTCTGTTCTTCTCCAAAACACCTCTCTTCCTGACTGCTTTATCTGGGTATCTGGCACCTCACCACTGTCTTTCTAGCTTCCTCATTGGGAAACACAGAGTCCCTGCAACTCAGCAACTCTACTTTCTAGCAATTCATCCCATGGAAGTAGTCAGACATATGCACAAAGCTATACATTCAAGGGTGTACATCAGAGCACTGCTTGTAAGAGCAAAATAACTAGAAACCAGCTAAATGAGGACATGCACCAATAAATCCTGCAGTCCGCCCTGCAGAAGGCTGTGCAGAGGTAGGAGAACGAGTTAGAACTGGGTGAGCTGACATGGAGCAAAATCTTCAAAGAACCTTAAGTGAAAAGCACAGCAAAAAACAATATCTAAGGTGCAATCTCACTTCTGTTTCTGAAAAGAACTGTGTATGTGCATGTGAATGTCTACACATGCATGTGATGCACCCAGGAAGGGCCTTCACTACCTCAGAGAGGAAGGCAGGGAGGTGGGAGAGAGAATTTAGCGGATGGTTATTGCTTTCACCTTGAATGCTTATGTTGTTTACATGTTCTTAATAAGGACATGTCCATTTTATGTATTGCTCATATAATAAAAATAATTTCAAAGAAAAAATCACAAAGAAAAGAAACTACACTAAACTACCCTTCCACGTTCCCCACTGCCTTTAGAATACATACCCCCTGCCAACTTGGCAGGGCGTTCCATGTCCCAGGCTCTGATCCCAGATGCCTGACTCCAGACAGGCACAATTCCCTCCAACTCCTCACACCCCTGCTTTCTCTATCCCTGGCCCACACATACTGTCCCCCTATCCTAAGTCCCCCACCCCATCGGACTCAACCCAACTCCCAAAGGTGTTCCCAGGCTCTGCTGGGCAGGCTGAGCTCCCTGCCACAGCCCCAATGACCCTCAGAGCACAGCCTCCATCACGACCCTTGTTCCCACTGTGGCAGTTACTGTTGGGACCAACAGGGCAAGGCCACACCTGTCTCACACATTTCCAGTTCTCCAGGGCCTCGCAAGGTATCTGGAACTCAGTGGGCATCTGTCTAATGGAACTGAACTGATCATATACAGGAGGCCTCACTCAGTGGGCGACAAAGATTGCCACGACAGTAATCCACAGGTTCCACAATCTCTTTCAAGGCCAGTCTGAAGGATGTTTACATGGGGGCGGCCCTATGCCAACGTCCAGAGCCCTCCTGCTCCCCCGAGAATGGCAAGTTTCGGCTCGGGACCCAGCTGGCCTTGAGGGCCACACTCCAGTCAGCAAACTGCTTGACTGAGAAACAGCCAAACTAAACCCACCCCTGCCTTTGCTTTAAAGTTGAGCCAGAGTTACCACCCACTCTGTCCCCAGTGTCCCCTGCACAAACCAAGTCCCTCAGGAGGATTTCTGTCAAGTGCTGGTAAAGACTGGTCCCTCTGAGGAGCAAGCTACCCTGCTTCGTTCTTCCTGAGGTCATGCAACCCTATAAGCTGCGGCTTCCTCCCTTCCTGGCTGCCATGGGGAGTGAGATCCCAGCGGTGCTTGCCACCCTCCCAGCAGAGCAGCTACTGTCTTGATCTTCTGACTCCCGTTTCCTTAGCCTCATCGTCTCTCTAAGCCTCACTGGGAGCCTCCAGGAAACCTGTCTGGATGTGCACAGGAAATAACCAAATAAGCAAACAAGCAGACAAGGCAACCCCAAAATAACTACACCAAAAGACAGTATGCCAGGCCCCCTGGAGGCTCCTGCCAAGAAGGGGGCACTCGGGGGTGCAGCAGGCAAGCCCTCACAGGGATGTCAGGTGGCTTGGAGAGCAACTTTCAGCAAGCAAGTAGAGAAACAGAGACCTGGAGAGGAGACATGACACCACCCACAGGGATGGGCCCCAGCTTCTGGCTCTAACTGGCCTGGTCATCACACCCTGAACCTCCAGTGGGCAACATGAGGTGGGCAGCCATTCCCAAAATCAAAACTAACCACCAGGCTTCTTACAAGGGTGAACTGGCCACCCAACATACAAGCAATTTCATCCTTTTCACATCCAAGGGTACGGCAACCAAGGAGGTCCAGTTTCCATTCTTGAGCATCCCCACTAGGCAGGAGGGACCCTGCAGGCGGGCAGGCCTCAGTGTCAGAACACATGGCTCATGTTAGAAGAGGGGAAACCCTACCATGGACAGGACAAATGGGCCACGCAGATGCCCTCTGCCAGGCTGCCTGCAGCTGCGTGACACGGTCCCTGCCCTCCCTTCTCACTGGTACCTCCACCACTTCCTAGCTCTCAGGGCCAGCAGCTGGCCATCCAAACCCCCTTGTCTTGAACATGCCTGAGGTTTTCCACACAGGTTTCCCCCACCTGGGCTTTCCTTCCCCCTCCTCCACCAGACAAACCCCCCTTCTCCCAGCCATAATTCACACTCCACCACCTCCCAGGGCAGAGGCAGGGCTTTAGGGTTCAGGATGCACATGGCCTGGCACTTTGTTCAGTGCTAAGCAACACAGGAGCCTTGTCTACCCAGCCCAGTGCTGTCCTTGGTACTGAGGATGAGTAAGACAAATGAGAAATGGTCTAGACCACAGCGAGCCTACTCACTCTCAGACCCACCATTTCATTTCATCTCAACCTCCTGAGAACCCTCCGAGGTAGTTTTATTACCCCCACCATCAAAAGAAGGAAACAAAGGATGAGAAAGCTTTGTCAAGGGGCCCAGAGATAAGTTAGAAAACAGGTGAGGCAGAAACAGAACCCAAGCCTTCTGACAGGTTCACCCCAAAACCTGGGAGGCCACCTCTGCCACCACCCAGTAATGTAGACATTCATTCCTCCTGAGAAACCATGGGGGCACTTTCTCAAACACTGAGCCCACCGGAACCATCATCAGGCGTGACCCCTGACACACCAGCACTCCCTACACACTTGCCAAGGAGGAGAGCGTAGACATTCGGCAGGCTGAACCCGCTGGCTAGCTGGTGGGGGTGGAGGAGGGTGGGACTTGGCCTTTGTACATCTTTGGACTCCAGAGAAATTGTATTTTATAATTGAGATTAGAAATCCCAAATAAAGAAACAAATGCTTTCTGGGAGGATAAATGTGCAATGAAATGCCCCAGAATATAGATTCATTCATTCACTTGTTGAATATTTATTGAGTAACTACTATGTTCCAGGTGCTGGTCTAAATGCTGGGTATGTAACATCACTTAACAAAACAGACAAAATCCCTGCCTGTGGGAACTCACATTCTAGTTAGGAGAAGACAAACAGCAGAAAATAAGTAAATGGCAGTACATGCAACAGCAACAAAAAAAGGTAGGGAAGACAGAAAACAGTGCCAAGAGGAAAAGGAGTTAGTTCCATTGCTAAATGAGTAGTGAGGGAAGCATCTCAGGGCAGATGCAGTTGGAGCAAAGCCCCAAAAGTGAGGAGCAGCCTGCAGAAATCTGCAGGAATAGTGTCTCCAGCAGGGGGAACAGTCAGCACAAAGGTTCTGAGGCCAGACTGTGTCTGGCATGTCCATGGAGCAACAAGGAGCTGGAGGGGAGCAGGGGCCTGGGGGAGGAAAGGCTGTGACAGAGGGCAGGGTGTGGAGGTCACTGCAGGGACACTGGCTGTGCAGAATGGAAAGCTTCAGTGGCACAGTGGACCTTCAGATTAACATCAGGGGTTCCCGCAGGACACTTTCCAGGGAAACATCTTAGGGCACCCCAGAGCCTTCCTGCCTCCTGAGATTCACAAGGGGAAGGATGTTCCTAAAGTTGGCAGAGATGCTGCCTGGACACAAGCCAAGCAGACCCATGCGCCTTGGACTCTGCTACTGTCCCCACCCAGCCAGTCAGTGCTGAGCAAGAGGCAAGAGAAACCCACTTCCCAGACCTCCAAAAACGTTTCTTCACAGCTGGGTGACATCAGCTGAGATCCCTTTGCAAAAAGCAAGGGAAAGCTTGTCCAGTGTAAGGCTTTCACACTGCTACTGTGTGCTGGGCATGTGCTGAAGGCAAGGCTCTTCCTGCAGCCCAGGAGGAAGGTTCTGTGATGCCCATCTTACAGATCAGAAAAACCAAGGCTCTGAAGGGTACGTGGCTCACCCAGGATGCAGTAGGTGGTGGGACAAGTATTTCAACTTTGTTCTTTCTGACAGTGAAACATGTGTCCATAGCCATCCCAATGCCACCTACCAAAGGGGTGCTGGGCATTGCTTGGGTGAGGAGCCCTCTCCAGCCAGCAAGTAGACGGTCAGGGCTCTCATCCACCTGAAGACGGCTCCAGCCCAAATACCAGCTGTGGCTGCCAAAGGGCCTCCCTGGCTCCCTGCACCCCTCCCCTGCCTTCCGCACCTCCTGCCTTGCTCCCTCTCTCCTGGCCAGCCACACTGACACTCCCGATCCCTGAGAACCCTTCTAGAAGCAGAGAGGCGGCTGCAGGGATGCTGCACATGGGCTCCAGGCATGGGGTCTACGGCCACCCAACCAGTGCTGAAGTGACTGGGGCCAGGGCAAGTGACCTACAATTTTCCCTCTTCTAAACAGACATTTCTATACCTGGCAGTGTTCCTTCCCTTGACTGGGGTGGTTACTCTGGAGCATACATTTGTCAAGTCCATCAAACAGTACACAGCTAATGAGGGCATTTTATTGCATGCCAATTATGCTTCCTGCTCTTTCCTGACATTGCTGGATCCTATCAGGAAAGAGCCACGCTTCCCCTGACAGGAGGGTGGGAGATGGTTCAACTAAGACCAAGAAGAGGACATGATTCTTCATTTCATTAAGAAAGCAGTGAGGGTCCCCATTTGGGTCAATGGTCCTCCAAAGTGTTGGTTCCTGGAATTCTGGCATTTAACAATAAAACCTGTTCCCTCTTGTATGCCAGGGCCTAGGCAATCTGGGGAAGCAGGGTCAGCAGGAGAGAGTGTCAGTGGGGCCATGGTATTCCGTACAGGGCACTGCAGGGTGGCATGGGAAGAGGAAAGTTCAGGAAGTGCAGCCAAGGTCTTGTGGTGACCCGCAGGTCCAGCTGCACAGTGCGGCACATGTGAGGGCCATGCAGCCTCGCCTTCCTGTCCTTCATCCAAGCCTGCATCAGGTGTCTCCTCACATCCCCAGATGTGCCCCAGAATCTGATGGAGGGGTGAGGAACTTCAGAGTTAATGAACTTTAATCTTCTAGCAAATGCTACAATTAACATGCCCCAAAGTACAGTTGCTTTGTAATTAGATGGGAGAACAAAACCCAAACCACTTGTCCTGATAAAGTTATTGTCAAACTTCTTGATAGGTTTCCTAGCAATTAAACTCACTTACTCATTTCATCTCGAAAAGGTATTTATTACTTCAATTAAAACTAATGCTATAATGACACGATGTGTGTTATTAATGAGATCACTCAAACATTGCATTTCAGCTGTCAGGGCTGCCTTGCCAGGGGCCAGAAAGGAGACGTTGTCAGCAGGGAGCCTCGATAGAATAGAATTTGTCCTAATAATTCTTTCTCCTAGGGAGTTTCACTTCAGGAAGACTCTGGGGGTGAGGTCCAAACATGACAGCTATTTGCTCTGAGAAGCGGCCAGGCTGTGAGAAGGTGCAGTGGCCCACTGCAGCCGCCAGTGACCATGCAGTGAGACTGCAGGGAGGCCTGGAGTGTCCCCTGCACGTGAGAGCTGCCCCCCAATACCAAGAACACATCAAGATGTGGTATAGGCCACAGAACAAGCCACGGTAGAGATGTACCAGCTTGGAGGCCAAGACAGAATGGGCAGCAGTGGGGCCATGGCTGGTCACAGCTCCTAAATAGCAAGTCTTACTGGGCAGTTAGGCTGTGCCAGGCACTGGCTAAACCCTTTGCATATATTAACTCATTTAACATGCTGACCTTTTGTATGCAGTATTTTTGTGTGTGGCGGTGGGGTGGGTTGTTGTTTTTTATTATTATTTAAGTATAGTTCATATACAATCTTATATTGGTGTCAAGTATACAACATAGTGGTTCAACAGTTACCCATATTATTAAATCCTCACACCCAAAAGTGCAGTTACTATCTGTCAAAACAGGAAGAAGTTATAGAATCATTGACTATATTCTCTATGCTATATTTTCATCCCCATGACTAATTTATATTATGATTGAGAATTTTTGCCCCCTTTATCCACTGCACCCATTTCACCCCTCTCACCCTAACCCATCTCACATGGTAACCACCAGCCACATCTCAGTGTCTATGAGTCTACTGCTATTTTGTTCATTTTGTTTTGTTTTGTTTTTAGATTCCACAAATAAGTGAAATCATATAGTGTTTGTCTTTCCCCACCTGGATTATTTCACTTAACATAATACCCTCTAGGTCCATCTGTGTTGTTGTGAATGGCAGGATTTCTTCTTTTACAGCTGAATAATATTCCATTGTGTATATGTACCACACCTTCTTTATCCATTCATCTATTGATGGACACATACCTTGGCTATTATAAATAGTGCAGCAATAAACAGAGTAATGCATATATCTTTTCAAATCATGGATTTTGTTTTCTTCAGGTAAAGTCCTCGAAGTGGAATTACTAGGTCATATGGTATTTCTATTTTGAGTGTTTTGAGAAAACTCCACAAACTGCTTTCCAGAGCAGTTGCACTGATTTACATTCCCACCAACAGTATATGTTCCCTTTTCTAGACATCCTTGGCAACACTTGTTATTTCTTGTCTTTTGGATGGTAGCCATTCTAACTGGCGTGAGGTGGTATCTCACTGTGGTTTTGATTTGCATTTCCCTGATGATTAGTGATATGGAGCATCTTTTCATGTGCGTGTTGGCCACCTGTGTTTCTTCTTTGGAAAAATGTCTGTTCAGATCCTTTGCTCATTTTTTAATTGGGTTATTTGTTTTTTTGGTGTTGAGTCATACAAGTTCTTTATATATTTTGGATGTTAACCCCTTATCAGATAAATCGTTTACAAATATATTCTCCCATAATATAGGTTGTCTTTTTGTCCTTTTAATGGTGTCCTTTGCTATACAAAAGTTTTTGGTTTGATGTACTCCCATTTGTTCGTTTTTTATTTTGTTTCCCTTGCCCGAGGAGATGTGTCCAGAAAAGAAATTGCTTATGCTCATGTTCAAAAGATTTTTGCCTATGTTATCTTGTAAGAGTCTACTGGATCTTTTGCTTGTATTATTAACTCATTTAATCCACACATCAACCACATCAGACAAGGACGATTATTTTATCCTCATTTTGCAAATGAGGAGACTTGCACAGAGAGATTAAGTGATTTTCCCAATGTCACATAGCTCTACAGAAACAGAGCTGGGATTCAACCCAGGCAGACTGCTCCAAGTTCTTGCCCCTAACCACTATACTCAAAGGTAACCCTGAGCCAGAGTGGAGGGACAAACAGCTTAACTTATGCCAAGACTCTACTGAGGCCCTGTGCCCACACCCAGCCCTGCAAGGGGAGAATGCTGACCACTGCCACTCCTGGTTCCCACACATGGTCTGTTACTGTCATGTGCTAGGACCTCTGCTGGCTGCTTTACTCATATGGCTCATGAACTACATTCCTGTTCCATAGATGAGGCAGCTAGGGCTCAGAGAAGTCACCATGAGCAGAAAGTAGGCAGAAAGGGTGACATCCCACACTTTTTTTGTTTACTTATTTTTGGCACTTGGTACAAAACTCAAAAGGTATAAAACTATGTACTGAAAAATATACCTCTGGTCCCAAGTCATTATATTTCCCTCCCTAAAACAGCATTTCCTTATAGTGACTGTATGTATATTCAAATACACAAACACATAAGATTGTTTTTACATGGAGCAACACTCTGCACCACCACTTTCACTTTGCTATCAGCTAACAGTACTATGTGCTGGGAACTGCCCCTTAGTACATAAAGAACCATCGTTTTCCATTAAATGCATATAGCATAATATATTTAACCAATTTCCTGCAGATGGGCATTTAGTAACAGCAATTTCTGCTGTTACTAACAGTGCAACAATAAATCCTTGTGTATTAAGAAAAGAGTTACCTGTAGCATTCACCACAAAGACACAGAAGCTGTGAGCAGAGCTGTGATACTCAGCTTTCAGAATCAGATCTGGCCAGCACCCTGTCCCTAGCCACATGACCTAGAGCAAGTCCCTTTACTTCTCTGAGCCTCCATTTCCTCATCTGTTGAACAGGGTAAGTACAAATCCACCTGGAGGGGTTGCCATGAGAACAACATCAGCTGGTGCAGCTCATGTACTTGCATGGCGCGCAGCTCAGAGCCAGGGCTGCAGACACATGAGCTGTTAAGCACTGATGCCTGGATCACCTGGGTCACCTGGGAAGTTCAGGCCGTGCATTGGGCTTGGACTTTAGGCCTGGGGTTTGTCCTCAGTTGGATGACTATTCCTCTCTGTGCTACTTTCTTCCTTTTTGTATGAGCCAGTGAGTCTAGACACAGGCAGCAGAAAAATCAGAGCATTTTGGAGATGAAGATCCCCATGCCCTGGGTCTGCCCTCAGGTCTCTGGACTGGGAGTGAAGAACAGGGCCCAGAGTTACCCCCTGAGGTAGCAAGTACAGCTCCAAGAGATTTCTAGATATTCCGAGCTCATTAGTGAGCTTCTAAGGCCTGCCCAGCACAGAGCTGCAGCATCACCCCAGCCTCTACCCACAATCCAGCCATATGATCTTTCCCCCTCCACTACCCCCAGGTCTTCCAGCATGCTTTTCCCTCTGCCCTAGACACTCTTCCTATCCTCCTACCCCCAGCTCTCTCTGCTTACCTAACTCCTACTAGTCCTTTGGACCCTTGCTTACATGTCATGTCACCTCCTCCAGGAAGTGCTCCCTAACCACCTTGCCACAAGCTATGCAATGTCCACCAAGAACAACACTGGCCCAAAGGCCACGGCAGAGAGGAGCAGTGTTGGAAGAGGAATGTTGGGCCACAGATTCAGGGAGAGGTCATCTAGCATCAAGAGCCAGACGCACCTTGGCCAGGACCTAGCTGTGGGCACCAGCCAGAGTGACATTTGAGAACATTGTTTCAAAGCAGAGAATAATGAAGTTTTGGCAGGAGAATATCTTTATGACATTTGGAAAGAGAAGGACTTCTTCAGTAAGGCAGAAAAAAGACACGAAAGATGAGTAAATTTGACAAGACAATAAAGAACTTATGCACATTAAGACAACTAATTGAAAGAAATTATCTATCACACCTAGCTTACAAAAGCAAAAGCTCAATTTTTAAAATGGGTAAAAAATAAAATTCTCTTCATTTCATAGAAGAGAACACAAAAACAGCCCATAAAAATATGAAAACATGCTCAACCCCAATTTTATGAGGAAAATGTAAATTAAATAGTAAGATATCATTCCACATGAAAATCTTAAAAGCAAAAACAACACTAGTTTGAGTTTGGGGAACTTTGTGTGTGTACATTGCAGATGGCTGAGCAAACAGGTGGAAATGCTCTGGAAGACCATTTGGAATAGCATAATAAAGTGAAACATGAAGAGACCCAACAGTCTCCAACAATTCCACTCCTTCAATGGACCCTCGAAAAATGATTCCATACAAACACCAAAAGACAAACACGAGAATGTACTAATCAGCATTATTTATAACAACAAAAACCTGGAAACTATGCAAGTGCCCATAACATTGAAGTGGATAATATATCAGTGACAGCATGCAGCCATAAAATGACTGAATACACCCACATGCAGCAAATGGATGGATCTTAAAAACCTAATGTTGAGTGAATAAAGCAATCACAAAGTGCACAGTGTTATTCCATATATTTAAGGTTCACAAACAGGCTACACTAAAGCAATATATATTTTAAGATCCATACTTGTGTGATCAACTATAAAGAAAAGCAGGCAAAATGGTTCACATGCAATCAGGATAGCAATTCTGTCCCCTGTCTGTGGGGGATGGGGGAAGGCATGACAGGAGTAGGACACACATGGGTTCCTTTGCATTTTTTTTAACTTGCACTGGTTCGCAGGAGCTTGTTTTATCATTCTTTTAATTTGACATATACACTGTAATCACGTATAACTTTTAATTTTAAAAAGTAATTTTAAAACAAGCACAAGCAGACAATAGCCACTCGTGCAGAGCCCTGAGCTTTTGTTTCTGTGGAATCCTAGCTCCTGACCCAGCCCAGCCCTGCAGGCTGGCCCAGGGGCCAAGAGCTATACCCTGGAGGTGCTATGGAGGAAAGAGCCTGAGCTCCTGATTTCAAATCCCAGCCTGTGCAACTTTAGCCAAGTTACTCCCCCCATTTGTTTATTCTTCTAAAATGAATGTCTAGCAAAATAACTGTACATGGTAGGGAGTCCGTGAATATTTGCTGAATGAATGAGTCAATGGTTTCTAAGATCCCATGATAACTACGCCCCTCATCCAAATATACTCACTCCAGAGAAATGGTGGCTGCTGCTTCTAGCACCCACCCCCAACACATGAATGAATATCCCAGAATTTTTTTGAAGTGGCAAGTCAGAAAGTTCTCTTTTCCATTTGATCCAAACTTTCGGTATTTTAATGTTACAGATTTTCTTTCCCAAATGTCAGCTTCTCTTTTATTTTTTCATTTTGCTGTCACAACAAGCATACAAGTATTTTCAATGGAATTTTACCAAATGGCACATCTTGCATTTTGTAAACCAAATATATACAAATTACTCTCTCACTCCTCTGTCAAGTTCTGTGTCAGGGCTCAATGCTTTTGCCTTTCTGACCCTTGACTCCTCATTCAAATACCCAGTCTTCAAGCTTTACCCAGGGCAGGTCATTCCTGAGTTTAAAGGGAGGCTGAGGGGCAAATGAGGAAGAACTGGGCCTCACCCAGCAAGAGTGGGACCATCTGTATGACGTTCACTAAAGTGATGGCCCCATCAGCCTAGGCCATACCAAGCCCATTCCAAATCACCTCTCCTTCCTTGGCTTCCACTCTGCCTGGCTGGGGACAGGAGGAGGTAACTGGAGCCTAGCAAGCCCCTGATTACAGAAATGAATGGTGCCTTAGCTAAGTGCCGAGGCATTGAAGTCAAAAAAGAACCCCTTTGGGCCTCATGTTTCTCATCTTTAAAATGCAACAATAATCCCACCTCATGGAGTTACGGCATGGCCCAAATGAAATAATATATGTAAAGATAAGTACAGATTAGCATTAAAAAAAAGTTGCTATATCCCCAAACCACTTCTTTTTGACTTTGGAATGAATAAAACAGTCTTTACACTCAATTTACTTTTTAATTGGGCTCATCTACAGTGAGTCTGCAGTGGTGGGATGGAGGAAAGGGCCTGAGGAGCTCTGGAGGCACCATTTGTCTTGGGCAATGCAAACCCATGCCCAGCTCTCAGACAGGCCAGAGCCAGCCATGCCTGGGGAGCCCCCACACCCCGCACTATTGGCTCTGGATGTGCTGCACCGGGTAACAGGTGGGCCTCCACTGCCTTGGCTCTCCTAACACAAGTCATGTTGGAAAATAGGCCAGGGGCTGGGCTGGGCATAAGGGGCATGACCAGGACAAGCTGCAGAAGTCAGCATGATTAAAGTCTTACAGAGACTATCTTGGGGCAAATAGCTGACCTTAAAGGTTGTCGAGTCAGGAGGCCAGAGCAGGCAACAACAGGAGATCTTGCCCAGACTCCTGTGAAAGTGCTCTGGCTTCCAGAAAGCTTAAAGCCACAGGGGTCAGCACCCTGGACAGTGATAGTCAAATGAGGCACTTGTTCAGCCCTACCCTCTAGGTCAGAATCAGCAAACAGCACTATGCCGCCAGTGCCTCCCCTGCGACCGTGGAGACCTTGCAGAGCAATCACCACACTTTCTATTGCTGAGTCCACATACAGCCTCAGAACCCTTGCCAACACAGCATTCAAGGCTCAGAAAGTTGCCTGCAGTGGTCCACCAGAGGAAAGTTATGGTGACCCTGTATCTTGATGGAATCACTGATAAGGCCAGTCTGGTTGAAAACTAACTTCAGCCCCAAAGAAGGCAGCAAAAGTGTTCGCCTCAGAAAGGAGATTTGACTGGGGGCCCTCGGGGGAAGGGGTTGGAGGGCGCAGCATGGCCCAGGAGTGTATCTGCAGAAGGAAACATCTGTCTCCTAGTGCACCTCCCCTACCTCAAAGGTCAGACTATCCAGTGCCTTTGTCTTTCCTCCCATGTCTTCTTTGTCTTCTGGGAAAATTGTTTGAAAACTTCATGTCCTCATAAATGAGTCTGTTCATCCACATAGTGGCAGTTTCTTAGGGCTCCCTCTGTGCCAGGCCCTGTGCTAAGGGGCAGGGACGCAGTAGTGAACAGCAGGTGGCCTGCTGTCCTGAAGCTTGCAGCTCGTGTGGAGTGCATTGTTCATCCAGGATTAGCCCCCATGAGTGTGTCAAGAGAAGCTGAGAGCAACCGAGGGAGGAGATGCCTATCTGTGAGAGTGTGTCACCAAGGATCCAGCTCCACGGGGAAGGGCAGAGGCTGCAGACAGCTGGGGGTCACAGCTCCTTTCTGTGAAGTCTTATTCTTGAGCTGACTGGGGAAAGAGGTGCCATAAGAAGAAAGCACAGAGTTTGAACAAGTGCCATCAGGTGACATTCAGTCTGCAAGAATCACAGGGGCCCAGACAGCATGGGCAGGCTGGAGAGCTGCCCCCGGTCCTCTTGGGGCTCAGGTTTCCACCTCCCCGGCCTTGGGGAGAACCAAACTTGAAGAGTTTCTGCAGACCAGAGCAGAAGGAGAGCAAGGGTGATGGGAGAGGTGGGGTGGGAAGGGCCTGCAGCCCCCGCACCACAGCGTCCTCCAGCCCCAGCAGTGCCCACACCTCCCCACAGGCCAGCCTCAGAGCTGGCCAGCCAAGAGACCAGCACAGAGGGTTCTCCCAGGGAGGCTGGGCCCCCAACAGATGCCACATGGGCTCCTGATGACTGTCATACAGTCTCCAACTGCTCCCCAGTGCCAGGGATTGAGTAGCAGTGGGAGGGAGAGGCCAGGTTCTAGACAGAGTCCAGTGCAAGTGCCCTGAGCCTCAGGCCACCCTTGTCCTCATCACTGTTTCATCTTCATTTCATCCCAGTGACTGTTTGATCTTTCAATTTCTCCTGGAAGACTCCAAACAGCATATTTGTTCAAGAGCTGAGGACAACATTCCGGTCTTAGAGAAGCAGAGTATTTAGGCAAATGCAAACATATGCTGGTTTCTTCTCTTAGTTACATTCTTAGCAAAGGAATTATTTCACCAAGAGACAAAGCAGGAGCTTTCAAGGGTCCACCCCCTCCACCCTGGCCCCACCTATGGGGCTTCTGACCCTCACCAGTCCTGTACACCCTTTGAAGACCCCTAATACGACTGGTTGTGGCTATAAATGGATAGAACAGGGATCTTTGTGAGAAAACTGCCCTAGTGGTTCATGAAGGTACACATGATAAAATTGAAAAGAAATGAACACACGCATGCAAGTGCATATACACTGGAGAAGTCTGAACAAGGTCTACGGATTGTCTGTCAAATCCTGCTTGTGATATCATATGACAGATATGCAAGATGCTGCCCTTGGGGAGCCTGGGGGAAGGGTGCATGGGACATCTCTATTATTTCTCATAATTGCATGAGAATCTAAGTAATCTCAAAATAAAAAGTTCAAAAAAATAAACCATAATGCAGAAACCACTTTATCTCAAGACTAGAAATGGTCTGCTTTTACAGAGCAGCCATAAGAAAACCTGAAGCCATTTCTCCAAAGCCCATTTCTTGTGTTTTCCTAACAAGCAAATTATGATTTTTGTTTCATATGGGAGATCTTCAAAGAAGCCACATCCAGCCATGCTTAGTGTCTCCAGACACATACAACCCCAACCAGTCCCCATGACACTCGGGTGTCCCTCCCTTAACCTTTGTTCCAACCCAAGGGCACAGCAGGGGGGAAGGAGGCAAGCTGCTGGGAAGGCAGGCAAATGTCCAGAGTGAAAGGCAATCTCTGGAGAGGAGGCTTCCGGGAGGACCCGGGCTGGCAGCCTCCACCACTGCCTACATGAAGCCTTTCAGACGCCTGACAGTAGTTTATTAATATTTTATTGAAAACTCTAAGGTGATTCAAACTTCAGCTGTCATGATAAGGTGCTGTTGCTAGGCAACATAAGTGCCTATCTACAGATCTGTTTTTGCAGCTTTTCCCCCACTCACAAAGCTCAAGGTTGGGCCCTACAACCCCAAGACCCATTCAACTCAGACCACCAGCCACCAGCCACACCCAGCCACTCTAAGGCACCCAGCCCTGGGGGTGCCAGCCAGCTCACAGATCTCCCAGCACCAAACCGAGCCCCCACTGGAGGCCCAGAGGGGTCCCTGCGCCCAACTCACCATACTCGCTGTCGTAGAACATGACGAACTTCTGCCAGCGCAGCTCTGTCACCAGCCTGAGCATGACGTCGTTGAGGCGCACTGGAGGTCTGGAGGCCAGTGTGTAGGCCTCGCCATCAGGGCTGGGGTTCAGGTGGCAGGCGGTACGTGGCGACCCTCCTGGGTTGCGCTGGACAAAGAGGTGGGGGATGTGCATGGCGTCTGTGAGGGACTGCAGGGCATTGGCGGATGCACAGCCAGTGGATGTGACCAAGGCCAGAATCCCCTGGGTCATGAGGTCACAGGCTGGAAAGAGAGGGGAGGTAGAGGTGGGGGTCAGTGTGGGGACGAAGCACTTGGCCTATGCCCAACAGCTCATGCCCGGGGCCCCAAGAAATGCTGCCTCTCCCCAGGGACTGAGAACCCATCCTGGGTCAGGCCAGCAGTTCTCACTTGCACAGTGTCACCAATGTTCTTAGGGATCCTGCCTGCTGGATGTTTCTTGCACCCATTCAACAGATGAGGAAATGGAGGCAGGAGAGGCAAAGTCATTGGCCCTAGTCTACTCCAAGAGGGATGGCACAACAGGAATCCAACTTGTGTCTGTGAGACCTGCATCTGCTGCTCAATCTGTGGTCCTGTTTTCCACTTGGGGTGGGAACCCCATAAGGCTGCAGACTCATTTTGTTGATCTTGCATCCCCAAAGCCAAGAGATAAGCCGTGAATACACCTATGCTCTGCAATTATTGACTGAAATGACTGATTGGAACTAAAGGGAATGAACTGTATCAGAAAGTTAGGGAGACACTTGCCCTGGAGGACCCAGATTATAGGGGAGAAAAAAGAAACACTAGGTCTTCTGGCCAAGTCCACTTGATTCATATAAAACACTGGGTCAAACCCCAGATGAAGCAGTTAGTTCCGGAATCCCAGGATTATTCAAAAGCCAGTTGACAATAACAAAGGAAGATGCTCCTGGCGGCTATCAGGCGCGGAAAATGGATTTGAGGTTGTGGGACTCAGGACGCATCTTTTAAAGTCATCCAGTAACCCTATTAGCCACACACTTGGGATTTTGGGGACAATGAACCAATTAATAAATAGAAAGATGCATCCCCCCTCCAATCTTGCAACTTACTGCACCAGTTTTGAAGCAAACGTTTATTAATAATGCTTTATGTGATGGCAGGAATGGGGGAACGGGAACGCAAATGCAGTTTTAAAACACAGCCTGCAAATGTCAGCGGGCCATCTACTGCAGACGGCAGACTTCTGAACCACTTTGACAATGCAGTGCTTTCGGTTGAGAGCCCTTGGGCTTAGGTAATGCCTCAGACAAGGCTGGGAAAAGCAGAATAAGAGCAGAAGCAGCCCCAAGAATCAAGGCAGGGGGTGCCTGGGATGGTGAGGGAAGAGGATGAGCCCACCACACATTCAACCAGAGGCCGGCTGCTCCCTACACAAGGACGCATGCCTTACACATTCATGAGCATTAGCAAATGCCCACAGTTCTCCCTGCTGAACGCTTGGCCTCCACACACAAGGCAGGACATGAGGTAGTTAAACAAGAGACTCTCTGATGTCTTTCTTGGGAATCACACAGTCACCCAAATGCTCTGACTCCGTCCCATCCAGGCTTCATACAGCCAACTGAGCTCTCTTCTAAAAAGAATCCACTTGGGTCATAGTCCTGCTTAAAGCCCTATGGTGACTCCCAAGAGCCTTGGGGATGGAGTCAAACTCCTTAGGACAGCCTTGCAGGCTGTTCAATGCCTGCAGCCTCATGGTCTTCACATGCCCCTGCCCACCTTTCAACCCCTGGAACCCACCATGTTTTCTGTTGCATCTTGAACCTTCACACTGAGGCTACAAGACTGTCTCTGCATCCACAGACTGGCGAAGGACCCCTTGTCTCATGCACCCCCTGCAGCTTGCACTTCTATCACAGCACTTCACCGTGCTCCTGTAACTCTCTGTCTCTCTTACTCAACCTCAGGCTCTAGGAGGCCAAGGGCCATGCCCATTCTGCTCACCATCCTTCCCCAGACAAACACCGTGCCTGGCACACAGCAGTCAGCAGAGACTTGCACAAGAGTACAGTAGCCTTGCCATTTGTATGTCCCCTGGTCAATAATTCCACTTTGGACAACTATACAAACTATGGGAATGGCTTTAGATAAAAAACATTCAGAGGCTACTTCTCCCTACACTTGAAATACTGCTAACGATCTCAAAGATGCAGGTAGGTGAGTGGTTAAGAAAAGGCTCCATTTGTTGAAAGCATATGCAGCCTTTAAAACTATTTATGAGGGTACTACAATAACATGGGAAAGTGCTTGTCATAAAAGAGTAATGTGAAAATAATACAAAATTATATGTATTTTATGATATCAGTTAAATAAAATTCAATGCATGAAAGAAAGGACAGAAGATATTGCAAAATATTAAAAGTGACTGCATTTGAAAAGAGGCCAAGAAGTGATTTTTTCATTCTTTTCTATATTTTGCCAAAATTTTGCATCATGAACAGATAATGATTCTCCAATAATGGATAA
Source organism: Manis javanica (assembly GCF_040802235.1). Lineage (NCBI taxonomy): Eukaryota > Metazoa > Chordata > Mammalia > Pholidota > Manidae > Manis > Manis javanica. Next base: position 71,753,407 of record NC_133162.1, read on the forward strand.
GTATGAAGCTAATTAGAAGGAGGGACTATTGAAGAGAATTTTCTCTGGGCCAAACCCTCTGTCAAGTGCTTATGTACCTGAATTCACATTATTCCCATGACATTCATGCAGACTTTGTGTCACTGTGCCCATTTTCCGATATGGGCTTCTGAGGCCACACACAGATGAAAGGCAAGGCTAACCTGAGATGCCATCCAGTCTAAAAACCACTTCTGGGAGGTGGCTAAGTGACCAGACCAGGGCTCATAATTATATGGTCACCAAGATGACAACTAGGTGAAAAGCATGCTAAAATGTAAAACACTGAAAGGAAGCTAAGGATCTGTGATGATGAATGAATTTCTCTCTTCTCTTGTGCACAGTCTCTTTAATGCTAGGACACTGCATTTATAACTTTAGAAAGTGCTCTTGTAAAATAAACTGTACATCACTAGAGCATGAAGTTTGTCCAGGAACTCCAGGCCTGTCCTAGCCCAGGACAGCCTCAAGAGCACTCACTCCAGCTCGCTGTCACCCACCCCATGTGACTCCCTTCCAGATCACCTGACTTCTGAGGGCAAGCCCTGTCCCCACTCCATATATGCCAGGTTCTGAAGTCACTAACCTCTCTGAGCCTTGGTTTCCCATCTGGGCATGCATCCCACTGATAAGGGTAGACTGGGTCCTTCCATCCTGTGTGTTTTTTACATACACTCAGCACACCACCACGTGCAAACCCCTGGCTAAGCACTGGGGGAGCAAAGAGCAGGATGACCATGCGTTTGAGGAGCTTAGAGCCCACCAGGGAGACAGACCCTACAATTCAGCCCATGAGGAAGGAGAGAAGAAGCTCCCTGGGATCAGGGGAGGGCAACCTCAGGGCCACAAAGGAAGAGGATTTAGACCAGCAGAGATGGGAGCCTGAGCGAGGAGTGCAGTGCGACAGCACAGCGGCCAAGCAGCAGGAATGTGCTCAGGGAACAGGTAATTGCCTGACCGGGTCACCCTGCCCCAGCCCTGCTGGCAGCCAGAGACAGCGGCTCCTCGGCTGGGCCCAGGCTCACCCAGGGCAGAAGGAATGCTAGAATCTCACAGATCGGAGTTTGAGCTTGGGCTCCTCCAGTCAGCAGCCATGTGGCTGGGGACTTGTCCTTTCTTAGCCTCCATTTTCTCGCTAAGCATCTCTACCCAGAGCTATGAGAGCACTGACTTGGAGCGTGGACCACAAGTGTCAACCCCATACTACACACAAGAAAGATGCTAAACAGATGTCAGGTTCCTGCCCCTCGGGCCTCCCCATCACCCTGAAACTGGCCCCACCCAAGTCATGCCCAGGCTCCCAAGAAATAGTTACAACAGAGAGTGATACCCCGCCTCCACGGTCCCACCTCACACAGTCACCTGCAGGGCCACACAAGCTCCTCAGGCCACCAGGCTTGGCACAGGGTCGGGGGTGGGTAATTAAGGCTGGAAGCCTCTCCCAGAGGCTTATGGAGAGGCCTGGTACAAGTCAATTTTCAATCCACTGTGAATGGCCTGCTAATTGGGGCACTGTGGAAATGATGGTTATTGAGCACCTCCTAACATAAAAAATAATAAGATCAAAATACATGAGATCAAAGCCAAATCAGCTAGTAGCTTAATCAAGGTTGTGTGCTCATCCCTGGGACAGGATGTTACACAACTCACACTCTGGTGGTGAAGAGAGATGCTGAACCCATGTAAGGGTCCAGTGGCCGGGTCTGAATCCAGACCCTGCCACATGCATGCTGTGCAATCTTGGGCAACAGGCTGCCCTTCTCTGGGCCTCTGTGCTTTTTCTGTGAGGTAAAAATGGTAGCACCCAATTCACAGGGCTGCTGTGCACATTCTGTAGAAGGTCTTCAGATGTGAAGAGCCACTTGCACTGCATGGCACATAGAAGGAATGGAGAACTCACCACTGTTACTGGCCTCTCCAGCTTAGAGGTGTTTTTGAAGCTCACTAGAAGATAACAGCTTTTGTTATAATTCTTTGCCTCCGATATCATAAGGTCATAAAGCCGATCTCTCCCTTGATTATAACAATGCAGGCTTGATGTGCTGATAAGGGTTCCCTGAGAATAGCTTATCAGCTGGGAAAGACAGACACAGATGAATGTAATGAGCAGCTTCAAGCCCCCTGGCCCAATCGGGGTGATACTAGGGGAGCAGGGGGCTGCTGTGAGGGTCTCTGGGCTGCTCGACAGCTTCTCAGGAATTGGGAAGAAAGAGGCCACTCAGAACTTGGGCTTGGGCGCAGACCAGAGGATCCACAGAGCTGAGCCGGCATTCCCAGACAGCCCCGCAGTCACATCCCTGCAGGCTCCCCTCAGACATCAGCAGCCTGCTGATCCAAGCTTCTCCAGGCACAGGACTCTCAGGGAAGGACCTGCCAGCCTTAGCACTGGCCACACCACAAGACACACAAGGTCTCTGCCCCTCTTACCCCAGGTGAGCTTTCTGATCCCCTGGGGAGAAAACAGGTGCAGAGGGGGCTGGCTGCTCAGCCAGGGCCACAGAGCCAGAGAGTGAGCAGCAAGAGAAAAACATAACCATACTTTCAGGTGCCCCCACACTCAGTGCCAGGAAGAGATGGTGGCAAGCAGGGGACGGAGTCCAAGATTCCATGGCTGACTCTGTCCAACACTTCCCTGGATGGAAATTCCTGAGGCCACCCCCCACTTAGCATAAGCCCCAGAGGAGGATCCAGAAAGCTGGAAAGGGCCTCTCTCCACTGAGGACAAATCCTTGGCTCATCAAATCCCTTGGTGCCTGCCAACAGGCACTGTAGATAAAAAAGGTGCCTCCAGACACTGAGGTCACTCTGGGCACCACTACTAATCCATGAGTAGTCTTCTCCATTCCAGTGGGGATTCCTGGAAAATTCTCAGGCCAAGGCTGGGGGAAGCAATACCCAGAAGGCCTTACTGGAAGAGACACACAACTCCCACTGCCACTACTTGGTAACAACACAGGCCGCGGCCGTCCCAACCCTCCACCCCAGATGCCCTGAATGCCTCGTGACCCAGACACATACACACCTGCTCCCCCTACAAAACCAGACCCCAAATAAGTGAGACCCCTCCCATGTGGCCCCTGCTACTCTGAGGTCACAAGCTCCCTCAATCTCACTGCTAAATGGCCTCTGGGGAGCTCCCTGAAGAATGATAGGACTTTTCCAGATGGACAAGGCAAGAGAGAGCACTCCACCTAGGTAGACACAGCCTGGTGGAGGTGCCTTCCCCTGAGAGAAGCCTGGTCTCAGCAGGCAGCAGAAGGGGTAGATTGGCTCTGAGCAGCCCCGGGTTCAGCCCTGCTCTCCAGAAGAAATGTTCTCTCTCTGTGGGGGGTCTGGCAGGCCAGCCCCAGGGACTCCAGCACCCTGCCAGTCCCACAAATGGGGCTCCCCGTGTTACCTCGTTACTCCAATAATCTTAACAGCCACGAGCATGCACCCTCCCCTGAGCCACCCTCATTATCTGTGCCCTTCCTTTCTGCCTTAAAGCTGGCACTGACTTTATTAATATTTGAATTCTGTTGGCTAATGCTTTAAATTAAGGTAGCATTTATAAATACTTTATAGTCCATGAATAATTGACCAAATTTAGTATTGTCATAACTCATAGTAAATTATTGATCTGTGGAGAATAAATATTTTTTCATGTTTTATTAAGACATTTAAAAAGTAAACAAATGCATAAAATGGGGGGGTAAATGGGTGGCAGCACTGTTCAGAGGCAAGTGCCAGAGCTCCGGCCAGGTTGTATGTTGACCCCTCCCTCGACCCTCACCAGGAGAAGGCACCCCAAAGGGGAGGGTGACCAGGCCTCGCCTCCCTCCCAAGCACAGGACAGTCTTATGCATCCTGTCCTGCAGACCTTTGGCTTAAGCAGCCCTCTCAGAAGCTTCCTCCTGCCTGCACCCCGCTCTGTCTCAGTTAAGTTTCTGTCTTTCTGTCCTTGCCGTCACTCTACTACTGCACATGCCCTCACTCCCCTCTCCTTATGGAGCACTCCCCTCTCTCTCCTTATGGAGCATGCCTAGTAAAATCCCAGCCCAGGGTCAGCCCATCCCTGGTCAACCTACCCACTCACTTCTCCGTGTCTGTGAGCAAGCAGCAGAGTAGAGACACCCACACTAGCAACGTGCTTTTACTCTTGCAAAGTTGTGTCACCAACCTCAACAGGCTCTCCACCCTGCCATTCACCTTACACCCTCCCCACCACCTCCCCTGCCCATTCTCCTCAAACTGCCCAGGCTTCTTCCCCACCTTTAGCTAATTACCTTGCTTCATTCTTCATGGATAAAAACAGAAGCCATTATCATAAGGAAGTTCTCTACTTCTTGCCACCAGATCTTCACACCCACCTAAAGTGCTGAAAGTTAAGGAAGAAACCTGCTTCCATGTCAGGCCGGCCCCTGCTCATGCGCTCTGGAGGGTCCCACCTCTTGCCTTCTCCCAGACCCAGACCCAGAGCCATCACTTATGTCCCCTCCCTATAGAATCACCAACCTTCCTTGTGTATCTTACTCATCCCTGTAAACGTTAACCCCCAGCCCTGTTGATGGTTCCATGGTATTGCTCCAGTCTCTGCCCTCCTGGGCTCCTGATCCCCACCCAGGGGATCTCCACTGGTGATCCACTGGCAATCCAAACTTAGCAGTTCAACTGAGCTACCTGGGATATGATCCTGTCTCTCCTGGCGCGGCAATCTCAATAAAGGGGCACCTCTATCCACCCACTTATTCTCGACCCTTCTCTCTCTCTAACCCTCTGCACTCAAGCCATGAAAAAGTCCTTCATGTTTTACCAAAATATATCTTGGATCTGTCAACTTTCTCACATCTCCACTGCTATCACTTTGGTCTAAATCACTATCATCTCCTCATTGGACCCCCACACCCAACCTCCCCCCATCTATAAGCCACCATTCTACATACCTCTGTGGAGTGAGCATCACGAAACACAAATCAGACTGTACTGCCCCTGCTTAAAACCTGCATTAGCTTCCCAGTATCCTTAAAATAAAATCAACACCCCCAACAGGGCCTGTGAGGCCCTGCCTAATCCATGCCTGGACCCTGTGTTCCAGGCAGCCAGCCTCTGGGCATGACTCGGGTACCCCAAGCTCTCGCCCATTTCTGGGTGTCCTCACATACAGCTTCTGCCTGCAATGCTCCTCCCACATCCATCTGGGTAATTCTCCTCATTCTGCACTGTTGTGGGCAACTGTCAGTCCCTCAGGAGAACTTTCCACGAGTCCAGTGCTCCCTCACCATACTGGGCCTGCAGATCACCCACCAACATTTGCAACTGTGGACTATTTTGTGTGGCCACCATCGATCATTAAACCACGAGCCCAAGTGCCCGTATACTGCTCCCCTCCCAACCCCTAGCCTAGCACACAGCATGGCCCAGCAGAGCAACAAACTAATACTCCTGACAACTCTGTAAAATAAGCACTCTTGATGCTCATATTTCACTGGGGACACACTTTTCAAGCTTGCCAAGTCCCCAGATGCTTGTGGCTTCCCAAAAGTGAAACCACTTCCCCCAGTTCACAGAAAGGGAGTTTCTGAGAGCTGACCCTCCTCTCTAAGGAAGGTTTCATCAAGAGTTTAGAGGCTCCCTGGGGAACAATGGCGAAGACAGCTGGCTGGGTCCAAGGCCTGGCCAGGGCAGCTGCACCTGGTCAGGCATCTCTCCTGGAGCCCCTCCAAGCTGGGAGCTCCCACGCCCCTCTGGCCTCATGGTCAGCCCAGCCCAAGAGGCCAGTGGGAGCAGGGCTAAAGGGTCCCACTGGAGGCTGGGCTTTAGCCTGGGGCAGATGGGCAGCTGGTGCAGGCCCAATACAGGGAGTCAACCAGGAGGCAGGGAAAAGCTGTTAGCACCATGCTAATCTCTGGGGCCTCATCCTCATGCCAATTAATGGATCAAAATGATTCCCTGCTCCTGCAGACTGGAAACACCAGGAACACTGGGGGGATCATGCTGGCTTATTTATAGCTCTCCAGCTCCTCGTTAATGACTTTTACTGCTCCACCAATGAAACGCCAGGCTCCCGGGCCGGGATTCACACAAAGTCTACACTGTGAAAGTTAAATCAGGACAGTGACGCGTTCTGGGAGTCTCGCAGAACCTCGAAAGCAGCAGAGCACCTAGGAGCCTCCTGCAGTGCTCTCAGTGCCTCAGGGCCCTGAGTCTCCTCCCGGGCTCCCCTCACCCCACCTCGGAATGTCACCCTACGTCTGCCCACACCCCTTATCACACTACTCAGCCCCCTGCCACCCAGTATCTTTCTCCAACCCACTCTACAGACCAAAGTTCAGAGACCACACATACCCCTGAAATACCTGCCATGCTCCCCACTACTGAGGAGTCAAGGTCCAGTTTGCAAGATTCCCCCGCGCCCCCCAGCTCCACATGCCACCAGTCTACTCCACAGCCTCCACATGTCCCATGCACTCTTCGTCCCCAGACCCACACTAATCTCTAACTTTGCACAAACTTACTCCATTTTCTTGAAATGCCCTTCCTCCTCTACTATGCCTTTCAAACTCCTACTCATCTCCCAAGACCCATTCAAATGCCTTTTTTCTCTATGGAACTTCCTTGCCTTCCCCTTGCTAGGCAAAATCAATCATTCCTTCTCCTGCAGGTCCTGGAGTACTTTCTACTAGCACATGTCTGTCAAGTATGTATTATTTGACCTCATGCTTAATTCCTAAGGTCCCAAGAAAAGGGACTGAACTTCACAGCTTTTTCTATCTCCAGGCACAGGGCCTCATACAGAGACAATCAGATGTTGGGTGAAGGAATGAGTAATAGCATGGATACACTCATACTGAGGAAATAATTTGCAGTATCAGTGCTACAAGGTAGAGTCACCAAGAGAATCCATGGGATGGAAGTCATGTCAGGAGTGAGGCAATGGAAAATTCTGCCTTGTCCCAAAGCAGGGCTAGCCTTGGGCAGCACAATGAGAAGATTTTGGGCTTTGGGGTCTCCCAGACATGACCCAGAATCTAATCCCTGCATGGAAAAGCCAGGGCAGAGGGAGGGCCTGGGAAATGCATTTCATCTAACCCTGCAGAAGAAGGAATGATTGTTTAGAAGTGAGAAAAGGGCAATTGAGAGCTTGGGGGAAAGCAATGGTGCTGTCCCAGAGCTGGCAAGCAGCCAGATGTGAAAACTGCTGGTTCTGGGGGACCTAGAGGCAGGACAACATGGGGCCTAAGCCCATGAGGCCGACTGGCTAGGTGAGGCAGTGACAGAGAGCCAGCCAGCACAGGGGGCTCTCCATGGAGCTCAGCTGTTCCCAGGATGTGAACCAAAGGGACTCATGGCCATGGGGCACCCCGTGTGGCCACATTTAGGACAGGTAGGGGCCAGAAGAACTTCCAGGGATGTAAGAAGGTGCTTTAGCTCTGTTTAGAAATGGGGAAGTTTGTGGTAGTGCCTGTGGTGGGGGCAAGGACCAGCCCCTCTGTGTCTCTAGACTGGGAGTGGAGGGAGTGCCTTTCACAGATTTCTACCAGGTGCCATGCAGGGCCCATCCTCCTAATCACTGACCCCATGGCTTCCCTGGGAAGTGCTACCCCATTCTAGACCAGAGGCATAGGAGCAGAGATCCAAGGTTAGGGCACTGCCTGAAGTCACAGGGGAGCCTGGGTTCACGCCCCCAGTTACTTCTGACCTCAAAGTTAAGCACACAGGGCCCAGGCAGGCCCACTGTGATAGCTGTGTGCCCTCAGGCAAGTCACTTAACCTCACTGAGCCTCAGTCCCCACCTATAAATAGGCTAGTTGCAGTCCCTACCTCTAGGGCTGCCATGAGAGTTAAATGAGCTGAATGAGCCAGAGGCCAAGGCTGAATGCACATGGACCATGGACTGTGCACTGGGCAGACCATGGAGCCTGAGCTCAGCCCTCCCCACATCCCCCAGCTGCCCAAGACCAGCCCCCCCGTGTCTGCCTTTCCTCCCTGCTCACACCCTGCCCCATCCTGCATTTGTCTTCCTAAAGCCAAGGCCAGAACCACGCCTGGCCTGAGGGCTCCTCCTGGCTGCTGGGGCCAGGGATGGCTCAGGGCGGCTTCGGTTCTCCCTCCCCATCCTAACCCATGTCTGAGTTCTCCAGCTTTCTGTGGCGCTCTCTCATTCTCCCTGTTACTTGTCAGTCTCTTGAGTCGTAGCTCTCTCTCAGGGTGTGTGCGTGTGTGTATGTGCGTGTCTTACTCTCTTCCCGCCCAGCCTATGCCCTCTCTCCCAGCAAGAGTGACTGTCCAGATGGACAGAATCCTCCATCTATGCCTTGGTTCCAGTCTCCCTCCTGGGCCTGGAAGCTGACCCATGAATGCCCACCTGCTAGGCCCTCAGCCCTCCTGTCCTCCCCACCCATGGGGATTAGTGTAACAGGAGCAAGTGTCATCTCTTGGCCTGTGCCCCTTCCAGGAAAATGTGGCAAAAAAATGTGCCCATCCCGCCAAGCTCCAGCTAAAGGACCTTGCAGTAATCCTGCTGCTTGGCCTCCCAGCAGGCTTCTAGCAGGCAACCTCCGGTCTCCAACGTATAAAGCAGGGAACCTAATGGCTATGCTGTGTCAGACTCAAATCTCTGTACCCATGTTCCGCTGCTAGAAGATCACACCTCTGTCTCCTCATCCTTCCAGACCCAGTTCAAGTGCCTCCTCCTCTCCAGAAGCCTTCTTCACCCAGTCAGGACAACATAGGCTGTCTCTGCTGTCCCCTGCTTTACACACAACTGTGGTTCCAACAGTGTCATTGCTTGTTTGTGGGTCTCTGTCACCCCCTAGCCTGAGCCCTCTAAGGACCTCTCTGTTACCAGCTCCCAGGCTGGAACTGGACAGCAGAGCCTCAGAGGAACAAGCAACAGTTGGGCGATGCTGGATGAGCATAATGCTGGCCCAGTCCACCCACCATCACTGCGGCAGCCCCAGACGGCTGCTCCCACCAGGCACCCTGAAGGCAGTGGCTTTGTCTCAAGAGTGAGCATCCACAAGGATGCCCACACACCTCAGCCCCCCTCCAACAGCCCAGACAGGTCAGGCATGAGTGGATTCAGCCATCTCTGCCAGTCCCTGGCAGGTCATCTGGTGGGAACTAGGCCTGAAGCACTAACCCAAAGCTCTCCCAGTGGGCAGGGACAGCCCACTCTCTCAGGGGAAGGATGCCACCACTGAACCCCTACCTTCTGGGCTCTACTGACCTCGAAGAGCCCCAAGTCCATCCTGCCACCTTCCCTGAGTCCATGAAAGGGAAAGCCACTCTCACCCTCCAGATGTGAGCCTTGTGCTCAGTGCCACCGACTGCATGATGTCCTGCAAACAAGGTGTTTGGCTGCCAATCCTTCAAGGCCAGCCCTCCACAGCTCAGCCCTTTCCTCACTCTGCCCAGTCTAGCTGCCCCCCGCAATTGGCTGCCATCAAGCCCCCCATGCCTTGCAGCCAAGCCCGGGGAGATGACCAGCATGGGTGGCCACCTCGTGCCCCCTCACCCTGTGCACACGGCTTCCTGACAGCCACCAGCACCTGGCACAGAGCGAGGGCAGGTGGGATGGAAGCTGGGGCAAAGCCAGTGAGGTGGCAATAGCAGCTGGCTACACTATCCATGCCCTGCTCTGGCCTTCATGTCCTTGCCATGGTCCTTGCATGGAAAAGTCCACGCAGGCTGTTGCCCACACTTACTGATCCAAACCCATGTCTGACTGTGAATGGGACAATGGGGAGAAAGTGGCCCCACAAATTCCTAACATGTCACTTATAAATAAACTTCTGTTCATCTAGGCCACCAAAACTCCTCCCAGGAGGTATAATTATGAAGCCCAAGCCCCATCCTGCCACTTAGTACCCAGGAGTCTGGGCTGGTCACTTGTCAAAACACCAGTGTCATTTTTTTAAAACAGGAGAAAGGAAGGGAGGAATGGTTCACAGCACTGGCATTACATGCAAGACATGAAAATAAAGCTTCTGGCACAAAATACACCCTGAATCAATTCTAAGATGCTAATTCCTTCCCCTGGGAAGCGTCCATTCAATCATTCATCATCCATTCACTTAATACCCTCCTTTCCAACCTCTTTTTTTTTTTTTTCCCAGCCTCTTTTAAACTGAAACCCACATCAGTGCAGAGAACGTCTGATGACACACAGGGAAGAAGGCAGGCTGCTGTCCAGCAATCTGGGGCTAACACAGAAAGAAATGAAATACTCTTTCCCTGAAGAGAGACAGAACAGTCCAGTGGTAAGAAGCCAGGTTCTGGTGCTAACCTGCCTGGACTCAAATCCCTGCTCTGCATCTCACAGCTACACGTGGCTTTGGGCTTGTCACACACTCTCATGCCCCCCTTTAAAAACGGGCTCACCACAGTAACTCAAACATAATAAATGCATTTGACCAAGCAAAAAGTAAAATAGAACAAAAAAGCCACAGTGCTTCCTTCATAGGATATTAATGAGAATCAAATGAGTTAGAACCCGGGAAGAACTTTAGCCACCACCAGTAAATCCAGCAAACTGATCATCTGCTGCACAAAGAAGCAGCTACAACCAGAGAAGAAAACAGCCCAGCCCAGTTCATAAACCCAGGGATGCCCAGAACCAGGACAGGAGAACGAGGCCCAGGCTGATGGGTAGTGCTGGGCATGCCCCCAGCCATCCTCACCCATCTGGGCATATCCCCAGCAGTTCTGCTGGTGAGAGGTGAGCGGGCCAGACACCCAGCCTAGGTGCTACCTGCTGATGCCAGCAGCTGATTTTCTCATTTACCCCAAAGCCTTGCAAGGTCTTGGTTTCCAACCTCTCATCACCCTAACAGCCATCATGACAACACAGGCCTCCAAAAGTGTAGAGACGGTGCCCCTTTTAAAGAACATGTCTAAAGGAAGCAGTTGCTCCTGCTCCCGGAGGCCACCTGAGGGTCTCCCCAGAACAGAAGAAGGGATAGTTCCGGTGCTAGCCTGGTCCCCTAAGGCAGCTTTCCCAGCTGGAGCAGCCCTGCATCCCAAAGAAGTGGAGGCAAAGCCCTCAGGGCACAGGCTGTGGCCAACGCCACCCCAGCCACTCAGGCTGGCCCCACCGAGCCCGGCTCAGAGGACATCCCACTCCTGAGATCTGCAAGAAAGAGCCCAGCTGGTCTAGGGATATTACCCATCTCAGCTCCCAAGTGCTTCACAGCAGAAGGGGAGAGAAACCAGGACTCTCCTGCAGCCAGCAGGTATGAAAGGGGATCTTTGCCAGTGATAATGAAAATCTTCACAGTAGCAGATGCTTGGAGAAAACTGGAAAACAATACACCAAAATTCACAAACCACAGAGGAACTTAAGAAGTGATTTGGTGGGGCTCCGTCTTCTCACTGGCACCTTTCCAGCCATGAGAAGCTGGGTCGTTCTCACCAGATAATCAAATTGCCCCCCAGAGCCCACCACAAGTTCTCCAAGTACCTACTCTGTGCCAGCCAGGCCCCCTACTGGGACACAGAGATGACGCGGCTCTGGGCCTTGGTCCCAGGAATGTCATCTGGAGAAGGAGCTGGGGTATGCACCAGGATGTCGTGGCTCAGTGTCCATGGAGGGATGTCAGGCAGGAGTGTGAGTAGGAGGTCAGGCATGTGGCCTGGGTTGGCAAGGGGGCTCCACAGAGGACAAAGCAGCTGATGCTAGGGCAGAACGCAGACAAAAAGGACCAAGAGAAAGAGGGCAACTAGGCTCTCAATCTGGCATGAGCCGAGGCACACACATGGCAGCTGTGCCCTGTCAGGAGTGGGCCACTTGGGCTGGGCGAAGGGAACACAAGGAGGGTAAGTTCACAGTGGAAGTCTAACCTGCTCAGCTGAGGGGCTTTGTTTGGATCCCACGGGCGCCCCGGAGCCTCAGAGGGCTCCTGAGCACAAGCAAGGCCTGCTCAGAGCTTGCTTTTGGAAAGTTGGCCCCAGGGAGAACACAGCAAGAGGACCTGGCCAGGGAGTACAGAAGCAGGGGGTAGCGAGGGCAGTCAGCACCACTGCAGGTCCAGGGACAGTCAGTAGAAGCTCTAAGTGGGGACAAGCAGGTGGGCAGACCTAGGAATCTAGGCTCCACCCCTGAGCCAGCAGGTCTGGAGGAGGGGAGCTTATCGCCTAACAGCAGATATTACCCTTACACACCATTACTTGGCATCCTCCACAGGCCGGGAGGGTGTTACCATGCCCAGCCCTCGGCAGAGAGGACAGCTGAGGTTTGGTGATATGAGGTCTCTAACCAGGTATGACCCATACCCATTCTGGTGAACATGAGTTAGGCCAAGAACTCAGACCTTCTGAGAGGCACAAGCTGCCCACCCCAAGCCTGGGCCGAGGGCCCAAGGGGCCAAGCAGGATGGATGCCAATGCCCCCCAGCCCTGAGGGAGTGAGGCCAGCTCTTCAGCCCTCAGTCAGCATCTGGGTTGTCCCCTGTGGCTTGAGAGAGCTTGTGAGTGCCAGGGAAGGAGGTGATGGAGGCAAATGAATCAGGGTAAAGAGGAAAGCAGGGCCCTTACCCAGCTCCACTCCAATGGAAACCCCATGGAGGCCGTGTGTGGGGCAGGCCAGGCCAGACACACAGGTGCAGGCACACAGACTCTCCTGGTGGCCAGCAGGCAGGCCTACCTCTGGCCTGCTTACTAGGGGTGGGGAGGCCTCTGAAAGATGCAGCCAGGAGAGGCAACGTAGGGCATCAGAGCCGAGGGTTACCCTAACAGCAGGGGCCCGTCACGGGCATTGACCACATCCAAGAGCTCTGGCAGGCAGAGGGTGCAAGCAGGGGAAGAGCTGTGTCACACACTCTCCTGGTCAGCGTGGGTGTGAGCCCTCTCCTGGAGCTCAGCTACAGGAGCAGGCACCCCCTTCCTCACCATTGGGCACCACGGCCTTGGCCATGCAGATGGAAGTGCCAGGCACACACACAGAACAGCACATCACAGGAGGCCATGTGAAGCTGCCCCTCCCCAGAGCAAGCTTGGGGCACAGCCCCCTGTGTGAGCTCCTGCAGGCCGGCAGAGGAGCTAGAGGACACGTGTTCCCCAGTCAGCAGGCCTGCTTCTCAAGGCACAAGGGTCCAGCCCACTGGGGCAGGGAGGCTCTAAGAACAGCTGAGAATCACCCCTGCCCCAAACACAGTCTGCTGCTCACTGTGATGTGTGCTTCCTCAGGGCATTTTCTTGCTGTGAAAGGCTCCACGCAGACGGCAAGGCCCGGAAGGCATGGTAGGCTGAAGGGGGGGCCCAGCTCCAGCCTGCCCTGGGCATGGTGGGCGGCAGGCACCCCACCCTCTACCCAGACACCTTCCCTACAGACAGGGGACAAGGAGGCAGGAGGACACAGCCACCAGTGCCCACACCAGAAGAGGAACAGGGAAGCTGCGTGGCTGGGCACCCAACACCCACACCTACCCGACCCTACCTGTGCACACGGGCAGCTCTGCTGAGCAGTTCCCATCACAGTGCAGGCAGCTGCCCTGGCTACACCCTAGGCCCTGAGCTTTGCCTGCATTTAGCAGGGATGGTCTGGGCAGCTGTAAAGACGTATGAACACTGTGGCCTGTCTCAGCACTGCTGAGCCTCCCTGAGGGGCCTACACGCCAGTGAAGGGCAGCCCAGCTCAGCCCTCTGGGCAGCTGTGCTCCCTCCCAGAGGCCCACACAAGCAGGCGGCCCTCAGCCAGGCCTGAGGGTGTTCTCCAAGATGTGGCTGAGGTGGCAAGTGACAAACACATGCTCTGTCCCATCACTGAGACATGGTGACACTGTGAGCAAAACAGGTCAAGGGAGAGACACAGCTTACTGTGCGAACTGCTCTGTATGTGCAGTTTGCCTTATTACCTTTAATAGGCCTAATAATTCTTAAGTAAGGATTATCACCCATTTTTCAAATGGAGATACTAAGGCTCAGCGAGGCAAGTCACTTGCCTAATGTCACACAGCAAAAGGCAATGGAACCTGAATTCAAACTCACATAAGTCTGACTTCACAGATCCTGCTATTCCCACTCTCCCAAATGGTCCAGGTAAAACACCAAGGACAGCAGGTGTACACCAAGGACAGCAGGCAACAGACTGATGTACAAAGTCACACGAAAAAGGGGAAAAAAAGGAAAACCTTTCACACTTTCACACCAGGCCCATGTTGCCACTAACTGGCTCTATTTTCCCACATTCCTACCTCCTACTGAACCCCTAGAATTCCCACCCTCTAAGCCCACCCCCAACACTCCCTTCCTATACCAACTCACAAATCCATTTCCTGCATCCTATATAAAGCACAGCAGCATCACGTGAAAAAGTCACTGGAGCCTGAGCATCATTGCCTACGTGGGCAGGGCCTGACCGGAGAAGGCATCACTCTGTACCCCGGCCCACGCCTCCCTCCGTGTCTTCCCAGAGCTACCCACACTCCCACAGTCAATGGGAAGATAATCCCAAAGCCTCAGAGCTCAGGAACATGCAGAGGGAGATACAGGAAGGTCTGAGCATGGGGACGCTGCAGTTCTCCCGAGCAAGCTCAGCTCTGTGGTCACCCTGCCCAGGCCCTGCCTGGGCACTCCCACCATGGCTGCTTCTGCTCTGACAGGGCCACAGGGAGGCTGGGCCTGATGTGATCTGGCAGGGGGCAGAGGGCACACAAATAGGACAGACACGGCCACTCCTCCCCCCACCCAGGCAGCACCCCACCCCCCACACCACCAACCTGTACCTCCACTGTGCCCAGGGGCCCCGACCCCTCTGCAGAGACCACCATCTGGCATCCTTAGTGTACCCAGGTCTCACTCTATCAACACAGCCATCCAGAGTACTGGCCATTGTCACACCAACACTCAAGCCCCCCATCTGCCTCCTCCTCTCCCTTCAAAGCTCAGCACATGACTTCCCCCTCCAGGAAGCCTCCTGGGACTGCTCCACCACCATAGGCCCAGGACTCAGCTCAGCAAGGCACTTGGCACCCTGAATGATCACCCTCTGTCTGTGTCACCAAAGTGTGAGCTGTTGGAGGTTAGGGACTATGTTGAGGCCACTTCAGGGTCCCCAAGGTGCCAGTGGCCAGGGAATGGTTACTAAAGGAGTGAACAAAACTGCTGAGTTACAGTGGGCCAAGGTGCCAAGGATGTTTCCCACAGAAAATACCCATTTTGCCTGTGGAACGGTAGCTCAAGTTTCCCAGCAGAGGACACTGGTGTGAAGACAGAGGGGAGAGAAGAGGAGGCAGCAGTGGGGTCTACCACCTCCCAGCCCCTGCCTCAGGACAGGGCCAGCTGAATGTGCCCAGGGACTTGTCCCGAGCCCTAGGTACAACACCGAACTGAGCTCGGAGCATCTGTTCACTCTCTGAACCAGCAAAGGGGTGGCCCAGAGTGAGCACACATTTTTGCCTTAAATGGCTGGCTTCTAGGATGGTTTTTAAAAGGATGTGACACCAAGGGAAGCACTACTCAAGACTGAGAATCACGGATATTTATAGTGTTTAAGCGTAATCGTATTCAGATGAAGACTACACATTGCTCACTGCAATTTGCACTCTCCCCAAAGTACATTTTTCACAGGGGAGAAGGACTGATGATCAGAATCAGCCTGGGGACAGAAGGGCCCAACAGGCACCTGAAAGGTGTCCCAGCCCCCAGCCCCACCGGCGGCAGGCAAGGCGGTGCCCGCACTGGAGCAGGGACGAGGAGGCTGAGCCGCCCCAGCTTGCCAAGGAGAGGAGCAGGAGGAGTTAAGAATCTATCTTCATGGCTTAGAGGTCTCCACACCTTGGAGTGACAGGACCTTTCTTTAAAGTTATAAAAATGGCTCCTACCTGAGGTCGCTGTCTTTTTCATACCATTGATTGAGAACATTCAGATGAGCAGATAAGCCTCCAGTAAATGAGCTTGCATGCGGTTACCCCAAGTACAGCAACTCCGCTGCCCTGTGTGTGCAAGGGCTGGCCTGCGAGCACTCACGGATCCATGTCTCCTCTCTGTAGAGCTTAGTCCTCCGTGGCACCCACTCAGTGGGGCTTTGGAAGTCCACAGACCTGCCTGACGAAGGCAAGTGGGCAGGTGGGCTGATGGGGCGTGGACAGGGTGAGGAGCAAGAGGAGGGTGAGGGTGAAAGGGAAGAATGACATCACAGGCAGCCCAGATGCCTCTGCGAGCCACGCACCTGGGAGGATGGCACCGGCCTGCTCCTATCCGCCTCCCCGCAGCCAAGGTGTGCACATGCACACCCACGCTGCACACACCCACACCACCCACACCACACATACAATACACACACCCACACACACAGACAACACTCATCACACACACCCACGCTGCACACACCCACACCACACACACCACACATACAATACACACACCCACACAGACAACACTCATCACACACACCCACGCTGCACACACCCACACCACACACACCACACATACAATACACACACCTACACACACAGACAACACTCATCACACACACCCACGCTGCACACACCCACACCACACACACCACACATACAATACACACACCCACACACACAGACAACACTCATCACACACACCCACGCTGCACACACCCACACCACACACACACATACAATACACACACCCACACACACAGACAACACTCATCACACACACCCACGCTGCACACACCCACACCACCCACACCACACATACAATACAGACACCCACGCACACCGGCAACCCTCATCACACACTCCCACACTGCACACACCCACACCACACACACCACACATACAATACACACACACAATAGACAACACTCATCACACACACACACTGTATACACCCATACCACACACACCACACATACAATACACACACACACCAGACTACACTCATCACACACACACATGCTGTACACACCCATACCACACACAACCGGACACACAAGAGACAACACCCATCACACACCCATGCTGTACACACCTATACCACAAATACAACACACAATACACACACACACACAGACAATACTCATCACATACACCCACGCTGTACACATCCATACCACACACCCACACATACAATACACACACACACACAGACAACACTCATCACACACAACCACGCTGTACACATCCATACCACACACAACAGACAACACTGATCATAAACACACACTGTACACACCCATACCACACACAACACACACACCATGCATCACACACAGAACACTTGCCACACACATTGAACAAATCACACATACCACAAACACACAGAAACATACACATACAGACAAGCACACATCTCACACACACACAAACACACTCCTCACTCATAGGCAAAGCTATTGGAAGAGCCACTTACTGAGCAGTCTGGAGCCAGGGGCAGAACCACTCAGCACGCCACCCCCCTGGGCTCCCCAGAGTGGTAGGGATGTCCACCTTCCAGAAGAAGCTCAGGAACAGTGCCAGCAGAGAAGTGGCAGGAGCTTCCACTCCCCAAGGCCCTTCACCGGGCACAGCCCCGACTCCACCTCAGCCAGCTTGCAACACTACTTACGGAATGGAGCCACCGAAGGTCACCTGGAGATGAACACAGAGAACTGCCACACCTAGGCCTCCTCATCCTCCCTAATGGGATGTGCATGCCCTCCCGCCACCACACACACACCCACACTCCAGGACCCACAGGTCATCATTCTCTGTCTTATCAAACACCTGGAGAAGGACCTCCCCAACCCGTATGTCTTGGTAATGCGTTTCAGCCCCCGGCAAGTTCACTATGGATTCAGCATGACCAAAGAAAATAACAGTAACATGTTCTTAGGATGAAAGGGTTATACCCAATTTTATTTCCATGGTAGCAGGTCATTCACTGACATCCCGTTCACTCAGAGTGAGTCTGCATGCAGCAAGCCAGTCGCTGCCTCTGGGCCTCTGCCCTTGGCACTGCCACCAATCAAGCCTCTGCTCTGCTCTCCTGCAGCCTTGCAGACATGCCACCATGTTGCCCAGAGCACTGGGCAAGGCTCTTTACAGAGTCAAATAACGCATTGCCCACACGTGTGTGGTGAGCTAGCCAATCAGGGCCAGGTGAGAATCCTGGCACAGGAACTTTTATTTTATCCACACTCCACCCCCTCAGGATTCACTCCTCTCAATCTATGTGCCCTCAATCATCTGCAATGTCCCTGTGTGATAAAGCTGGACCATTGTAAACAAATTCCATAATAACAACAGAAGTTACAACAATATACAAATAACAAAAATTACAACAAATTATAATAACCCTCAAACCTGATGTGAAGAAGTTGGGGTTCCTAAGACCAGGATCCTCACTGAACTTAAACCACCTGATGATGTAACTAGCCTGTTGCTAGGCTACCATTTCCACACCTTTAGGAAATAAGCTTTTACTGCACTATATAGAGAGCTCAGCCCAGTGCTCTGGGCAGAGGCAGAGATGCTAGTGCTCGACCTACTGCCGAAAGTTGGGAAATAAACCCTTTCACTCCAAAGAAAGTTTGCTGTCATTTTCTTTGGTCACATTGAATCCATAGCAAACTTCCCCGGGGATGAAACCGATTGGCAAAACACCTGGTAAAGTCAGCAGAGTTCATCATTGACCAAGGGAAAAGACAGGCTGCCCTTATGGGAGAGGTGTTTCAGCGGGCTGCCCCTTTGAATGGGAAGACAGGGGATTATCCCCCAATGGGCATGTGGTCTGAGGTGGCTTGCCTCCTAGAGGACTGGGCCCCACCCCAGGACTGGAGGCAAGTGGAAATGATACCTGAGGCAGTAGGGGTGGCCCTTGGTATAGTAAGTAGGTCTTTTGAGAGACAGTGACCATAAGGCAGCGGGTACTGTGGGTGGGCTGCTTGTCACAGTATTAAAAAAGTCTACAGAGGACAAGGACATGCTCCTGAAAAATACCCAAGAAATGGCAGCGTGAGAATGTGAGCTGCAAAAATCTGTGGATTCCCTGAAGAAAATGACATTGATGCAAGAGGAGGCAGCACGAGAACACTGGCAGCAAGGTGCCATTGAAGAGATAGAAGATTCCTTACAGAATGAGATGGCAGCGCTGCCAGGTGCTCTGAAGGATGAAAAGGCCACCAAAGAAAAAGACGAACTCCTGAGGGAAGCACAGGTGGAGGTGGCACGAGAACACCAGCTGCGAAGCATTGAGATGAAGGTAAGAGCTGCTGAAGACTGAGCTGGCATTGCTGCGAGGCACAGTAGAAAAGGTAAAGGATGTAGCAGAGGAGGCACTTGGGGGAGGGGAGAGAAAGGTGCCATCAGCCCCGGAAATGGAGGAACTGGGGGAAGGATGAAGGGGTGGTGCTGGGGGCACTGACCCCTCCTGTATAGAAAGCATGACCAGTGGTTGTAAAGAATAAAGACCCAGCAGCTGAAAGTTCCCCAAGGAGAAGAGCAGCCCCCTCCCCAGGTCGTGGAGCACTCTATGCTCTGCTCCTATACTCAGGCTGAGCTGGTGGATTTGGGCTCCCAGTTCAGGCAGAAGCCCTCAGAGTCAATATCAGCTTGGCTCCTGCATCTGTGGACTTAGGGGTGGATGGAATTGTTCTGTCGGGATCAGAGATGGGAAAGCTGGCTTCCCTGACAGTGCAGCCCACCTTGAGGCAGCAATTACAAAATGCACATCAGACTCCAGGGAGTCACTCCCTCCTCAATTGGCTAATGGCTGCACTTCATTCTGTGTGGCCCAATCAGGGTGATCTGCCATCCTTTCCTGTTAGATGGCAGGCATATGCTGAGCTCCAACAGGTGCTACAAGAGCTGGCATAAGAAATGCCATCTATAGTCCAGAGAATTATGGCCCAGATGAAGAGATTTTCACTACTGGGATGAGAAACATTGTGCTTCAAACAGCTCCCACATCCCTCTTTGGGTCTGTAGTGGCCATTCTTTCCCCTCACTTACGGCAGCCCATAAGTGAGGTGACATGTACAGTAGCAGAATTAGGAGAGGCTGAAGCAAGGAGAACATGGAAAGAAATATGGTTTGCTACTCACAAGAAGAATTTAAAGGACCCCATGAAGGTTATGAGGATCCATATGTGGGTTGATTTAATATGGGCAGGAGCAGATGTGAGGAAATTAGATGGTAAGTCAAATAGGATCTTACTAGAGCTATGGCAACAACTGAAACCAGAGTAGCAGTTCCAGCCATTAAGACCAAAGAGGTAGAGGTTAGAGACAGAGCCACAAGTCCAACCTGTGTGTTTGCAAGACTTCCTGCTGGAGAGTGAGCCAACCTCACTCGAGCCCACATAGGAAGATGACTGGGAAACATGGTTTCACTGAGGGAAAGGTTGAGGTATCTGCCCTGAGGGACCAGGGGAGGGGGTGCCATAGGCCACATGTTGAAAAAGCTATCCATTGGTCCCCAGTGGACATACAACATGTCCTGGCTCTGGTGGACACAGAGGCTGAATGTTTACTGATTCAGGGTAACCCTGAACAGTTCCGTGGGACCCTCACTATCATAGATGGATATGGGGGTAAGGCTATCAGAGTGAAACAAGTCCAAATCCCTTTGGGAATAGGGTATCTACCCCCAAAAGAGTATACTGTGTATATATCTCCTATCCCTGAGTATATTTTGGGGATTGATATCCTGCAGGGTCTATGGTTGCAGACCACTGCAGGTGAGTTCAAACTGTGAGTACCTGTGGTGAAAGCAGTTCTGAGGGGACATGCTAGGCACCCACCCATAGATTTCATTGCCTGTGCCTCGGTGGGTGAATAATATCAAACAATACAAACTGCCTGGAGGGCATAAAAAGATTGGAGAAACTCTCCAGGAGCTGGAAAAGGTAGGTATTATAAAGCCCACCCATAGTCCTTTCAATTCCCCAGTGTGACCAGTAAAAAAAACAGATGGCTCCTGGCGTTTGACTGTGGATTATAGAGAAATGAAAAAAGTCATACCCCCTATGCATGCTGCTGTCCCCTCTATTGCAGGCTTGAAGGATACCCTCAGCCATGAACTAGGAACATGCCATTATGTGGCAGATCTTGCTAATGCCTTCTTTTCCATTGACATTGAGCAGGAAAGTCAGGAACAGTTTGCCTTCACATGGGAAGGACGGCAATGGACTTTCACCATCCTTCCACAGGGATACCTCCACAGCCCCACCATCTGTCAGACTTATAGCTCAGGACTTCACTGCATGGGAGAAACTGCCAACAGTGCAACTGTATCATTATATTGATGATGTCATGCTCATGTCCACTTCTCTTTCAGATCTAGAAGGTGCAGCACCTGAACTGCTGCAGCATCTACAGGAGAAAGGATGGGCTGTGAACAGTATCAACGTTCAGGAACCTGGTTTGTCTGTCAAATTCTTGGGGGTCATCTGGTCAGTAAAACCAAAGTTATACCAGAAGCAGTTATAGATAAAGTCCAGGCCTTTCCTACCCCTGCAACTGTAGCATTGCTATAGGAGTTTCTAGGTCCTCTAGGCTACTGGAGAGTGTTTATCCAAAACTTGGCACAAATTCTGAAGCCCTTATACCAGTTGGTACAAAAATACATCAGGTGGGACTGGGATGTGCATCTGCCTTTACTACACCAAAACAGGTAGTCAAGGCCATGCAGGCCTTGAGTGTGATAGACCCATCAAGGCCCTATGAGCTGGATGTTCATGTCACTGAAGATGGTTATGGCTGGGGTCTCTGGCAGCAGCTTGAATGAACTCGCTAACCCGTTGGATTCTGGTCACAACTCTGGAAAGGGGTAGAGGTACGATACACTTTGATAGAAAAACAACTGGCTGCCATGTATCACACCTTGCTGGCTACAGAACCCATCACTGGAATTGCCCCAATAAAGGTAATAACCACCTATCCCATCTTGGGGTGGGTATGAGACTGGACCCAAAAGTCAAGGAGTGGTGTGGCACAAACGCCCACACTGGCCAAGTGCAGTGCTTACCTACAGCAGCATAGTGCCCTCTCTAGTAGCCCTGAGTCAAGAACTCCAAACACTTATTGGGGCCAGTGACATATACTAGTGAAAAGCAGGAGAACTGGCTTTTGAACCATTAGTAGCAGAGTGTCCCTATCGGGAGGGAAGAGCACCTACCTATACCCGAAGATGCATGGTATACAGATGGCTACAGCCATGGGCAGCCCCCAAAATAGAGGGCCATAGCTTTCCATCCTAAGACTGAGACAATATGGATGGAACAAGGTGAGGGGAAGAGCAGCCAACAGGCAGAGTTGTGGGCCATGTGGCTTGTAAGCAGCCAGGAACCCTCCCCTATAGTTGTCTGCACTGACAGTTGGGCTGTCCTTGGGGGCTTGACCCTGTGGCTACCAACCTGGTATCATGCCAAATAGCTGGTTGTTCACTGACCCTTTTGGGGGCAAGAATTGTGGCAAGACTTATGGGCCTGTGGTCAGACTAAAATAATTACAGTATACCATGTGACAGGTCATTTGCCACTGGCATCCCCAGGAAATAATGAAGTAGGTAAATTGGCCCAGGTACATTGGTTAGAAGGAAAGCCTGCCTCTGATGTACCCCAATGGTTACATCAGTGTTTGTTACATGTGGGGCAAAAGACAATGTGGGCTGTAGCTGGTCAGTGACCTTTGAAGAAGTTAGTAGAGCCCAGCTGGAGTATGTCGTGTGCTCCAAAAGGGACTTACACTGAGTTTCACAGCAACATGGGACAATAGCTAAGGGGCCTATACTCCTCATCAGGTGGGAGATAGACTGTACTGGGCCTCTACCTGTGTCAGAAGGATATCGGTATACCATGACTTGTGTGGATACAGCTACTGGACTTCTGGTTGCTTTTCCTACCTGTTGTGCAGACCAGCAGATGACCAAAAGAGGCCTGGAGCATCTCTTTGCTGCCTATGGCCAACCACAGGTGATTGAGAGTGATCAGGACACCCATTTTACTGGACATACACTGCAGGAATGGGTACGACAGCTAGAAATCAAATGGAAGTTTCGTGTGCCATACAATCCTACTGCAGCAGGCATGATAGAAAAGCACAATGGCTTGTTAAAATCCAGACTAAAGTCAGATACCAATAGTCTGTGGGGATGGTCAGTCCGCTTATGGACCGTGCTACGGCATTTGAACAAGAAACCCCGAAAGGGAGCCCTGAGCCCCATAGACATGTTAATGCATATGGCTGCCTCCCCTATACAACTGCAAGTACCAACCAAGGAAGAATCACTGAAGCTGAGGTTCAGCCACCAGACTAATATATTGCTGCCAGCACCAACTGCACTGAACCCTGGAGACTCCATTGAGTGGACATGGCCTTGGACCTTTCGACACATGGATCAATGATGGCTGGCTCTCCTGGCATGTTGGGGACAAGGCCTGAAAGCTGGCCTCCTGTGTATTCCTGGAATAACAGCAGAGTGACCCCCAAAAGTCACAGTAGTATATCCTGAATGACCAGAAGGTAGGAGCATCTTACCGGGAGTTTTGTTTTATAATTATGGCCAGTGCATGCAACTCCAGGAGCACTATATATAGACCCTTCAGTAACCCCCACAGGGAAAGGAGTAAAAGTATGGTATACTAGACCTAGAAAGGACCCCCTTCCTGCTACAGTCCTATCACAGGACCACTCTCTTGCATGTATCTTTCCTGATGGACAAGATGTGCCTATGTTGGTGTCATTAAAACATGTGTCTAAAGTCTTTGTGGATTGGGAACTTTCTCTGGCTTGAGGATTATTATAATTTTTGTTATTAGGAACCTCCTCTGGCAGGAGGATTATTATAATTTTTGTTACCTGTATCAAAATCTTGCTGTATCTTAATTTTTATTATTATCTCTAAGTTGTTGTTATCCTCTGTTGCTGTTGTGGAATCTGGTTACAGTGCTTCAGCTTTCTCACACAGGGACCATTGCGGAACATTGAAAGTATGTAGATTCTAAGGTGAGAATCCTGGAGGGGTGGAGTGTGGAAAGTTGGGATTCCTATGGCCAGGATCCTCACTGAACTTAAACCACTTGATGATGTAACTGGCCTGTTGCTAGGCTACCACTTCCACACCTTTAGGCAATAAGCTATTATTGCACTATATAGAGAGCTCGGCCCAGTACTCTGGGCAGAGGCAGAGATGCTAGTGCTCGACCTACTACCAGGAGAACAAGCTGGGTAATAAACCCTTTCACCCCAAAGAACATTCGCTGTCATTTTCTTTGGTCACATTGAACCCATAGCGAACTTGCCCAGTGCTGAAACCCATTGGCAAGACACCTGAAGAGATCCATTGCATCCTGGCTGTATTCAAACCAGTTCTAACAAATTATAATAACCCTCAAGCCTGAGGAGATCCATTGCTACCAAGCAGTTATCCTGGCTGTATTCAAACCAGTTCTACTCAAATGAGTTAACCAAAAGGACCATGGGTGGGCCTTACAATACCCACCTTCTCCAGCCTCTCCAGCAAAAAGTCTTGCAGACACACAGACTGATCTTGTCTTTATCTCTGCCTTCTGCTTTGTCCTCAGCAGCTAGAACTACCACTCTGGTCCCAACTGCTGCCACAGCTCCATTCCAATTTCTTTCTGTCCTCTCCTGCCTTCTCAAACCAACTCACATCTGGGTCCTTGCAGCCTTCACGGGGCCCTTTAAATTCTTCCTTCTAGAAGCAGTCCATGTGTCCTTTTGTGCTTGAGCCTGAGGATAGGTGCAGAGCACAGAGTGCTCCACAACCTGAGGAGGGGGCTGCAGCTCTCCTGAGAGAACCCACAGTTGCCTAGTCCTTCTGGCTTTCCACCAGCTTTCAACAAGGTGGGGTCTCAACCAAGGAGGGGCTGACGCCTCCAGCACCGGCAGGGCCTCCACCCCAACCTGTTCGTCAAACCTCTGCTCTTTCTCTGGGGCTGAGGGCTGCACTACATCCTTCTCTTGCCCCAGGCACCTGGCAGCCTGTGTGCTGCTGCTTCTCATGCTGCTCCTTCTCGGGCCGCTGATCCTTCTCATGCTGCTTCCTCTCAGGCCACAGCACTTCATAGCAATGACATTTCAGTCAGCTTTCTTTTGTGATGGACCCCAGTCCTCCACCCGCTCACAGTACCACATGTCCACAGAGGACACTCGAATGTCTCCTTGACCACAGGTGCAGCCTGCTGAAATATTCCCTCCATACGGGCAACCTGTTCTTTTTCCTTGGTCACCAATGAACCCTGCCAACTGCTGCCAATTGTCTTGCCAATGGGTTTCAGCTACGGGCAAGTTCACTATGGATTCAATGTGACCAAAGAAAATAACAGTAAGATGTTCTTGGAGCGAAAGGGTTATTATACCCAACTTTACTTCCATGGTGGCAGGTCAATCACTAAAATCCCATCCACTCAGAGAGAGTCTGCACACAACAAGCTGGTGTCTGCCTCTGGGCCTCTGTCCTCTGTGCTGCCACCACCCCAGCCTCTGCTCACCTGCAGCCTTGCAGCTGTGCTGTGTCGCCCAGAGCACTGGGCAAGGCTCTTTACATAAAGTCAATAACAACATATTGCCCACATGTGTGTAGGGAGCTAGCCAACCAGCGCCAGGTGAGAATCCTGGCCACAGGAATTTTCATTTTATCCAGACTGTATTTATGCAGCTTGAGGAAAGAGCCCCAGCACACACGGAACTCCCAGGGGATCTGGGGGCATCTCCAGGAGGTTCCCCTCCCACTGCCCCAAGGGCCTGAGGGTGACCACCTCAGTTCCAATAGGGAAGGACTGAGAGCAGGGACGCAGCCCAAGGGAAGGGGGAGACAGGAAACTATGGCCAATAAAAAAGAAGTCACAGAAAAAGGGCAGCAGAAGCCACCCCACCCACTCCAGGGGGGGCCTCAGGCACCTTGGGAGGTCCACAAGCCTAACATTAAGGCCCAGGGGCCACCCTAAGGACTCCCTCAGAGCTAGCTGGTCAGCAGCAGGGCCTGCAGCCTTGGATGAGGGTGAGGAGGCCCCACATGGGGCAGGGGTAGGGCTCTGAAGAGTGTTCATGGTCCTTCTCTCACCTTCCTGCCTCCAGCCTGGCTGCTTTGGCACATTCCTCACCAGCACAATCTTCATAAAACCCTCCCCTGCTGAAGACCCTCAAAGACTCCCATCCTATGGGACCAGCCACTCCAAGGCCTGGCCTGACATCCTCATGAGCTTAGCCTCATCCAGCTCTTCACTCCCTTCCCCACTGCCTGCCCCACCCTCACACTGCATCACACACAGGGCTGCCTGCTGCCCTTCTTCCCACCTCCAAGCCTCACCCATGTGGTCCCTCTGCCTGAAGGACTCCCCCAGGAAGTCCCTGCTGGGTTCCCAAGACACAGCTCAAGCCTGGATCACTTCCCAAAGTAAGTCAGTGCTCTGTGGTGGTGTGGATAAAATGAGAGTTCCTGTGGCCAGGATTCTCACCTGGCCCTGGCTGACTAGCTCACTGCACACCTGTGGGCAATACATGGCTGTTGAGCCAATATAAAGAGCTCTGCCCAGTGCTCTGTGTGCAACATGGTGGCAGTGCTGCAAGGGTGCAGGAGAGCAGAGCAGAGGCTGGAGTGGTGGCAGCGCTGAGGACAGAGGCATAGAGGACAGCTGTGCATGATGATTGTGCAGAGAGGCCCAGAGGATGGCTGTGCGAGACGGCAGTGCAGACAGAGAGGCTCAGAAGATGGCTGTGCAGACAGAGGGGCCCAGAGGCAGAGACCAGCTTGCTGCCTGCAGACTCACTCTGAGTGAATGGGATTCTAGTGACTGACCTGCCACCTGGAAAAGTTGGGTATAACCCCAAGAACGTTTTGCTGTCAATTTCTTTGGTCACATTGAATCCATAGTGAACTTGCCCAGGGCTGAAACCCATTGGCAAGGCAGGTGGCCATGCACCCCTCTGTCACAGGCCCTGTGTGAACTGCCCCCATCACTAGACTGTGAGCTACTGAAGGGCCCGGGGTCCTGGGTCCCAGCATGGTACCTGGCACGTGGTAGATAAACAGTGAGCACTGAAGGAGGGAGTGAACAAATGATGGCAACAGAAGGATGGATGGATGGATTAGGGGGTGAGTGGCTGCGGTAGTTGATAGATGGGTGAATGGAAGCAAAGGGAAATGCAAACAACAGTAGGAAGCCTGACCTTGCTCTGGCCTTGGCCCCCTCAACTTCATTCCATGCCCCAAGAGCACAAAGGCACTTAGAAGGATTAAGCTTCCTTGATACAATTGGAGTACCTGGAAATAGCTGCGTGCAGCCTGCAGCCGCTGCTTCCCAGCAATCAGCCTCAATCAACACCCACCTGTCCCTGCTGCCAGTTAATTCCACCTGACACCCTAGCCAGGAAACTTGGAGCCACCTGGTGCCGGTCCCACATGAGTAATCACAGGCACTGGGCCTGCTCAGCCAAGGCCAAAGGAAAGTCACACTCCTGGGTCCCTGGGACAACAGTACACATGAACAGCAGCCCAAAGCAGAGCTTAAAGAATCCAGATCCTCTATTTGCCAAGGGGTGCCCCAAACAAGGGTGGGCAGTATGGAGGCAACTGGCACACCCAGTAAGGAGGTGCCACCTTGGTCCAGAAAGGGGCTCTGTGCCTTTGAAATAGAGACTGAAGCTCAGGAAAGACTCCCCATATGGTCTCAGTGCCTTCTACTTTGTGACTTCCCCTCCCAGTCCCCAAGGACCTCAACCTCTCCAGCTATATGCCTTCCATGCCTCCCATGGTAACCCTAGTCACTCAGCCCCAGCAAGTATGTGGCCTCTCCGCCTCAGGCAGAAGGGAGACCCTGAAAACACTAGGTACCACGTAAGGGTCAGAGTAAGGACACGAGAGCCAGGCTGCCAAGTTCGAAGCCAAGCTCTACCACTTAATGAGCTGTGTGAACTTGAGCAAGACACATACCTTCTCTGTGCCTAATTTCCACACCAGCACAATGGGCTAATGACAGCCCCACATCATAGGGCTGGGCAAACAGACAGTCCTTGATTACTGATGGTTCGACTTAGGATTTTTCCACTTTTCAATGGTGCAAAAGCAGTAAACATTCAGTAGAAACCATACTTGGAATTTTGCATTTTGATCTTACCCTGGGCTAGTGACATGCCAAACAATCCTACTCTCGTGAAGCTGGGCAGCAGGGAGTGTGGCTCCAAGCAGCCGCACGCTCATGGGAGTAAACATCCCAGATACCTGCAATCATCCTGTCCCTCTACAACCATTCAGTTTTTCACTTTCAGTACAGGATTCAGTAAATCACACGAGATACTCAACACTTTCCTATAAAATAGGCTTTGTTAGCCGATTTTGCCCAACTGTTGGCTAGTGTAACTGTTCCAACCATGTTTATAGCAGGCTAGGCTGAGCTGTGACGTTCAGAAGCTTAGGTGTAGTAGATGTATTTCCAACTTAACAATACTTTCAACTTACCGTGGGTTTATTGGGGCATAACCCCGTCGTTAAGTTGAGGAAGATCTGTGTGTGAAGGGCTCAGAACAGAGTCTGGCTCACAAGGTGTCTTCCATGTACTTCAGCTATGATCTGGAGGTGCTGGGGAGGGGTGGGGGGCCTTCCAGGGGTGAGTGGATTCCCATCACCCCAAGACCCATGGAAGCTGAATTGCTAAGCAGGTTTGTTATTGCCCAGTACTACCTCAAACACAGGGTTATCCAAAATGTCTCCTCAACACCTGGCCTGTTGGGGTCACAGAATTTTCCTGAGTTCTTTACTGTGGGGGCTCCAGGGAGGTGCCTAGTCATGCTGTGCTGAGTGAGCACAGTTCTCAGGCACCCCGTGTTCCCCAAACCTTGCACCCCACAGGAGGGCTGCCTGGGCAGGGCAGAGGAGGGGTGGGTGCTATGCTCTCAACATCTCCCTGAAAGCATGGCCGGGCAAGGGGAGGGGCTGCAGAGCCAGGCCAGTTGTCCCACCCCAGCCCTAGCACCTGCTGTAGGCTTCCTCCACAGTATCCCCACTTCACTAAGGCTGGCCTGAACACCCCTTCTCCAGGGGCCTTCCCTGATGTACCCCAGCCCCGTCTCGGCTAAGCGCTCATAGGATGCTGCCACCTCACAGTGGTCCTGCCCTCAGGGCTCTCTCACCATATGGCCACACCTGTCCGGCTCACTTTGGAATTCCCAGAGCCTGCCATAGAGCCTGACACAGAGCAGGCCCCGTGGGTGTTTGTCAACTGAGAAAATGATGTGCTTAAGTAACAGAGCAATACCCTCGCGGTTTGCTGAGCTCCGGAGGCCCATTCAGCCCCCAGAAGATGCCCCTCCTCCCCGCCTCAGCCCTCCTATTGGCTGTGCCTCCTATTGGCTCACAAGGCCCAGCCCGGCCCTGCCTCCAAAACCTGGCTCCGGACTCCACCTCTGGCCTTTTGTTACACTAACCAATGCATTCCAGAGTCCCTGCTCATCCTCACTGCACCCCCTCCCAGGGCTGGGAGATGATAAGAATGACAGAGGAGCAAGGCCACCACTGGTCCCCACTTATCTCTGGTCATGCTCACATCACTGGTGGGAATTTTTATCATAATCTCCATTTCACAGATGAGGAAATGTCCCTCTGAGTAAGACAAGAACACCAGGAGTTCCTGTGCCACCTCCTCTAGAAGCCTCACCCCACCACCCCGCCTTCCCCACTTGGTCCCAGACATACAAGGCTGGGCATCAGGCAGAGCTCATACAGCTTCTGGCCAGTGCTGGGTGAGCCACCATCAGCACCAAGCCCCGAGCAAGGAAACACGCATTCCCTTCTGTCTCCACACCTGAACTTCTCACTGTTTACTGAACCACCTCACCTTTCAAGATTTTGTACTTTTGCACGCCTACTCATACTCATTGTTCTACTCCAACTTCAAGAATTTGCTCAACTGTCACCTCCAGGAAATCATCTCTGACTTCTCTGAGATGGCTCCTCCATGTTCCCAGCGCCGCCTCCCACTCTGGTCTGTGAGGTCCTCTAGGCAGGGCTATGTCCAAGCCAGCTATTCTCCCCTGCCCAGGGCTGGCAGAAAGGAACCCCATCAGATGGGCTCCTTCCACAGGCAGGTGCATGAATGATGTACAGTGGGGACAGTGGAGGGCCCCAGGTGACCCTGTGGCTGTCCAAGCTGCTATCCCAGGTTCTCTGAGACTTTCTGGGGACCGAGCCTCTCAGCACTGGGCTCTTTCCAAGATCTCTAAACACAGTGTTGGCTCCAGGGAACCTGTAAGCCTGTGGTGATGGCTGGGGACAGGAAACACTGCCTGCCTAGCCAGGCTTCCGGAAGGGGCCCGTGATGCACATTTTGCAAATGGCAGGAGACGTGCATGTCAGAAAATCATCCACGATCAATTTCAAATTCCAAATGGAAATGGTTGGCTTGCTGTAGTTCCTGCTAATTTGCCTGCAAATCTGGAGAGTGTCTCCTGGGAGGGCATCAGAAGAGTTCAGGGCTGGTTCCTGGGAGGCCGGAGACACCCTCTTGACTTCCCACCACCACCTCAGAGTGCTCAGGCACAGCCTTTCTACCTGGGAAGCAGGCACCAGTCATTTTGCACCCATGATAGATGCTCCAGCACTGATGGGCCCTGAGCCAGCAGGCCCCCTGCAACACCATTCCAGCCCCTGTCTACAAGCCCCAGTGTCCTGAGCTAGGAGCAGGCTGAGCCTAAGCAGACACAGGAGCTCTACCATCCTCCCACCACAAGCACCCACCGAGACCATCTCCCAGATAGGTGTCTGATAATGCCACATCCAAAGTTCTAAATGAAGAGTGCAGTTGGGTCGTGGTGTCTCTCCAGACCTGTTTACCCACTTAGTAAATAGGAAAAGTAACCTTTCCAACTCTGCTTCAAAAGAGTACTTGCTACCACAGGGGGTAGCAGAGGGTGAGCAGCTATTATAAACCACCCAGAGGGGTCATTAGATATCCGGTGCTGATCTAGCACCTATACTGTGCCTACCCACTGTGTTTAAACATCCAGTGTCTTCCTTCACTCATCAGCAAAGCCCTCCAAAATAATCTGCATTGGCCAGTCTGTCCCCTCAGACAGCAGGTACTCCAGGCCCTCTGTTCCCACGACTCCCCACAGCCCAACAAAATGCCTGCGGAGTGGGGCACGGGTAAGGGATGGTCAGGGACTGCAAACCCACACATGGATCTACACTGGCTTTTTGTCTCCCTCCTGAGGACTGGGGTGCCTGTTCCCACCATACTTGAGGAGTAGACAGTGGAAGAAAGCATAAAGAAGGGTCACGGAGCCCTGAATCCCAGCTGCCCTGCCCTGTGAAAAGGCAGCACTTGGAAGGCTAGGAAGGGCCCCAGAGTAACAGAGCAGCCATCATACTGGGGCCAAGAGAAAGGAAAAGCTGAGCAGCTCTAGGTGTATGAGCTCTGGGAGGCTGCTCCTTCAGGAACTGACACACTCAGGGCTCCCCACTGCCACTCACTGACATCGCTCTCAGCCTCAGTTTTCCAGTCTCTAAAATGGAAACAGAGTTGATACAGAGACTCAACATTTAACAAGCCCCAGCAGAGTCAAGGCAGGACTTTATACAGCCTAACTTCTTCCCCCCATTCTTCATGTCTCTGACAACACCCACCACTCCCAAGGGGACAAAACCAGGCCAGTCCCTGAAGGACAGACACTGAGCAGCAGCTGGACTGAGGGAGGGAGTCTAGTAAAGGGAAGGAGAGAACACAATGATACAAATGCCCATTTTTAAGTTTTCCTCAAAGAATAGGAAATGCTTAGGAAGGCTCAGAGTGAGGCCTCCTTTTCAGGGTATTAACAATTTGTATTTTTCACTATCAGTCTTCTTCGCAGTCTATAAATACTTTTTTAAGAAACGACTGAATTTTGATGAACTCAGCTAAGCGAGTGCTTTGCATATGAATGGGAACTGATTAGCCCAACACTTCCCCATAGCCGAGTGGCCTGCAACTTAAAGCTTTCCAGAGAGTTAAAAAGTTGAAGCAGCCACATTTATGCAGCTCCTCTAATAAAAATATCATGCAGCATTTATTATTAATGCTTGGCTCTGATAAATAGCCTCATCTGAAAGTCTTCACTTGCAGGAACCCTTCAGTATATTTTCTCAGGATAACCGGAGGGAACACTTCAGCCCCACCTTCGCAGAAGCCATGGTGTCTCTGTTGGTGGCGGGGGAACAAGGAAGCAAGACCAGCTTACGTGGCAGGCAGGAGTGTTGGGTAAGAGCCGCGTACCCCCAGCCACCTTGAGAGGGAAACCCGTGAGCCAGAGACGGGGTTCTGGCTCTGCTGTCACAGGCTTATCCAGGCTCAGTGCTGCATCCGAGAGGACAGATGCTCAGACTAAATACCCAGGTGAAATGGCTGGGAAGCAAGCAGCTGGGTTTCTATAATCCAGAGGCATTTGCTTATTGACGTCTATCCTCTCCCAAATCAGGCTGTGGTATGGCAACCATTCTCTGAGTGGGCTGTGATTCCACACCCACCTGCTCTGGGCATGGGGGCACCGAGGGTCATAGCTGCCCCTTCTCCAGTAAATTGTCCTCACCTGAGGGGGCCACCCTGCCCTCAGATGAGCTGTCCCACTCTGGGTAGCTCACACCCAGTGACTGATGGTCATGATGGTAGAGAAAGCTGTCTCCTCCTTACCCTCAGAGGAGGCAATCCTATGCCCGGACTCTCCAGACTGGGACAGACTAGATTCACATAACACCACATCCCTGGCTCCCTCAACAGACCACACACCCCAAACTCTGTCCCAGGCTCTGCAGGTAGACAGCCTGAGCAGAGTCACTGGCCCCTCCCTCCAGAGCCACTCCTGTGCCCCGGAAGGCGGATGCTGTGGCTGGCATCAGGAGGCCTGCCTGTCCTCTGCTTCCTTCGGGATTTGGCCAAGGGGGACCCAGGAAGGAAGTGAGAGGGTGGCAGGGGAGAGGTGGGGCGTCGCCCCTGCTCCCTCTTTGCTGAGTTGGTGTGGCTGCATCTGTTCTCTAGTCACTGTCCCCTCCCTTTGCTCCCTCATGAGTAGGGAAGGTAACAGCCCCCAAACCAGCATCAGGCCAAGGTGCTTCACCAAATCTCAGTTAGTCTTGTCTCCTTAACCTTGCCCACGCTTTTGTAAAGACTCAGTTCCCTAACCTTGCCCCGATTACTCTATGAGTGTACCCTCCCTCTCCTGCCAGCCCTTGACTGGTCCCGAAGCAATGCCCAGCCTCCCTCACCCTCCTTAAACCTAAAGGGGGTGGTTTCATCCGAGCAGCCCAGTAACAGAAGAATGCAGCTCTCAGTTACTGAGACTCCCCAGTCCTGCACTTCTGCTCCCAGCTAATTGACTTTACATGGAGCATAGCTCCCCACCCTATGTAACAGGCCCTCCTCCCCAGAAAAGCCATAAGAATGAAAGCCAAACAATAGAATTGGCTTTTCCAAAATCCCTGAGTGTACATCCAGCCACACAGAGGGGCCTGCATGTTCAGCTCACCCTCTCCTTGGTAACTAACAACTTACGACAATGCAAGGTGAAACAATGGATTAAAATTTCATGCATTTTGATTCAAAAATCTATAAAAGCTAAGTTTCTTGGAAAAAGAAAGAAAACCCTTTTCTCTAAGCAACACAGATAGCCAGCCATAGCCCATACCTTCCTCTGGCTAGTATTTCGGTGTAAATCTTTCATTTCATTTGCTGCTCTCCTCCTCTGACCCCTGCAGTATTCCATAAATATTTAGACAGCAAACACCAGGCTTGTTTTCCACTTTGGAATGCTAATGATGGCCTGGGAGGGTGAGAGAGCTGCTTGTGTGGTCAAGCCTCTCTTAGCCCATCAGCAAAATACCACAGGTGCTCTGAAGCACCAGGCAGATGAGGGCCTCCTTAATGAGAAGAGATGTGGTTTGCAGGGGAAAATCGTCTTGCTGGCTACCTACAGGTGCACTGCTGGCAGTACCACCAGCCCGATAGATAGCAGTAGAGACACCTTGAAGGCAGGGAGGCAACGTGCATACAGACAGACTTTGCAGGAAGGACCTGGAGCTGCCAGGCAGCCCTTTCAACCTCCCCATCCCAAAGTCTAGACCCTCATTCAGCCCTTCATGGGCACACACGTGCCATCCTCCAAAATCTGGGCCTTTCTGAAGGTACTTCCCAACTTCCTAGTCCTCCACCCACTGCAAATGTAACTAACCTCACTTGGGGATCCCACCCTGGCGAAGGCAGAGGACTCTCAACTCCTGCCCATGCTCCTCCGTCTCTATCTACCTGGAGGTGAGCCTTGGCTTGAATTATCTTGGCCAGTTGTAAGCTGTATGGCCAGTTGTAAGCTGTATGGTCCCCAGCAAGATTTTGTAACATCTTTATTGAGGTATAATTTAAATTCTGTGAAACTTGCCCATTTTAAATGTGCAGTTCTTTGAGTTATAGCACATTTATACAGCTGTGCAATGATCACCACTATCCAGTGTTAGAACACTTGCATTACCCTACAACAGTTCCTTCCTGTCTGTTTGCAGTCAGACCTTGCTTCTGCCTCCAGCCCCAGGCAATCATTAGTCTGTCTTCTGTCTCTGTAGTTTTGCCTTTTCAAGAAACTTCACATAAATGGAATCATACAACATGTAGTCTTTTGTGCTGGACTTCCTTTTCTTAGAATAATGTTTCTGAAGTTCATTCATGTTGTCGCCTGTCTCCGTGTTTCATTCCATTTTATTGCTGAGGAGTATTCCACTGAATACAGGCATGCCTTGTTTTATTGTGCTTTGCACATCTTGTGCTTTTTACAAATTGAAGGTCAGGTTTGTGGCAACACTGTATCAGCAAGTCTATCATCACCATTTTTCCAGCAGCATTTGCTCAGTTTGTGTCTCTGTGTCACACTGCGGCAATTCTCACAATGTTTCAAACTTCTTCCTTATTACTGTATCTGTCCTAGTGATCTGTGATCAGTGATCTTTAAGGTTACTGTTGTAATTGTTTGGGGGCACCATGAACCGCCTAAGTGAGATTCCAAACTTAATCAATAAACGCATATGCTCTGACTCACCCACCAACCAGCCATTTACCCACTTTCTCCCTCTCCTCGGGCTTCTTTATTCCCTGAGATACATAGTATTGAAAGTAGGCCAATTAATGCCCCTACAATGGCCTCTAAGTGTTCAAGTGAAAGGAAAAGCACACATCTCTCACTTTAAATGAAAAGCTAGAAATGATTAAGCTTCGTGAGGAAGGTAGGTTGCAAACCGAGATAGGCTAAAAGCCAGGCTTCTTGTTGGTACTAAAGAGCTAATTTGTGAATTCAAAGGAAGAATTCTTGGAAATTAAGAGTGCTGTTCCAATGAACACATCAATGATAAGAAAGCAAAACCACCTTATTGCTGATGCAAAGAAAGGTTTAGTGGTCTGGGTGGAAGATCAAACTAGCAACAACATTCCCTTAAGCCAAAACCTAATCCAGAGCAAGGCCCTAACTCTTCAATTCTGTGAAGGCTGAGGAAGCTGCAGAAGAAAAGTTGGAAGCCAGCAGAAGGTTGGTTCATGAGATTTAAGGACATGAGATTTAAGCCATCTCCATAACGGAAAAGTGCAAGGCTAAGCAGCAAACACTGATGTAGACACGCAAGACAAGCAGGAAGTTATACAGCAGATGTAGCTAACATCATTAGTGAAAGTGGCCACACTAAACAATAGATTTTCAGTGTAGATGCAACTGCTTTATATTGGAAGAAGATGCCATTTAAGACTTTGATAGCTAGAGGGGAGAAGTCAATGTCTGGCTTCAAAGCTTCTGAGAACAGACTGACTCTATTGTTAGGGACTAATGTAGCTGGTGACTTAAAGTTGAAGCCAAAGCTCACTGACCATTCCAAAATCCTAGGGACCTTAAGAATTATATGAAATCCACTCTATAAATGGAACAACAAAGCCTGGATGTCAGCACATGTACTTACACATGGTTTACTGAATATTTTAAGCCCACTGTTGAGACCTACTGCTCAGGAAAAAAGATCTCTTTCAAAATGTAACTGCTCATTGACAATGCACCTGGTCACCCCAGAGCACTGGTGAAGATGGACAGTGAGATTAATGTTGTTTTCATGCCTTCTAACACATCATCCATTCTACAGCTCATGGATCAAGGAGTCATGTCAACTTTCAAGTTTTATTATTCAAGAAACATATTTGTAAGACTGTAGCTGCCACAGAAAGTGATTCCTCTATTGGATCTCAGCAAAGTAAGTTGAAAACTTTCTGGAAAGGACTCAGCACGCTAGATACCATTAAAAACATTACTAATCCAAGGGGAAAGGTCCAAATATCAATATTAACAGGAGTTTGGGAGAAATTGATTCCAACTTTGGTGGATGACTCTGAGGAGTTCATGACCTCAGTGGAGGTAGTAATTAGATGTGGTAGAAACAGGAAGAGTACTAGAATTAGAAATGGACCAGCCTGACTATGTAACAGAACTTCTGCAATCTCACATTAAAACCTGACTGGATGAGGAGTTACTTCTTATGGATGAGCAAAGAAAGTGGATTCTTGAGGTAGAATCTCCTCACAGTAAAGATGGTGTGAAGATTGTTGCAATGACAACAAAGGATTTAGAATGTGATATTAACTTAGTAGATAAAGCGGTGGCAAGGTCTGAGAGGACTGACTCCAGCTACTTTGGATAAAATGCTATCAAACAGCATCACATGCTGCAGAGGACTCCTTCATGAAAGAGTCAATCTGTGTGGTAAACTTCACTGTTGCCTCATTTTAAGAAATTGCCAAGACCACCCAACCTTCAGCACCTACCACCCTGATCAGTCAGCAGCCATCGATGTCAAGGCAAGACCCTCCATGAGGAAAATATTATGACTCAGTGAAAGCTCAGATAGTAGTTAGCATTTTTTTAGCCATAAAGGATTTTTTAATCGAGATAGGTACATTTTTTTAGACCATGCTATTGCATACTCAATAGACTATACAGTATAGTATAAGCATAACTTGCATACATACTGGGAAACCAAAATACTCATTTGACTCACTTGATGTGATACTCGCTTTATTGTAGTGGTCAGGAACCAAACACACAATATCTCCAAGGTTTGCCTATAAATAATACCCCGTTTTG
This sequence comes from Manis javanica, assembly GCF_040802235.1. Taxonomy (NCBI): domain Eukaryota; kingdom Metazoa; phylum Chordata; class Mammalia; order Pholidota; family Manidae; genus Manis; species Manis javanica. The sequence goes on from NC_133162.1 coordinate 71,790,446, forward strand.
CTTACTTGTTCACCAGCTGGTGGCCATCTGGTTTGCCTCCAGGTTGGGGCTATCATAACCCCTGCTCTGGACACTCCTGTTTTCTATGACATATGGCTCTGCTTCTCTTGTGTGAATTGCTAAAACTCTGAGGGGTAGAATTACTGTAATATTGTTAAGTATATGTTTATCTTTTTAAGAAACTGTCAAGCTATTTTCCATAGCAGCTGTACCATTTTACATTCCCACCAGCAGCATATGAGGATTCCAGTTAACACTGGCAATACTTGTTACTTTCTGTCTTTATAGACATCCTAGTAGGTGTGAAGTGGTATCTCAAGTTTTTATTTGATTTCCCTAATGACTAACGATGTTGAGCATCTTTGTGTGTGTTTATTTGCAATCTGTATATTTTCCGTGCTGAAGTATTTATTCAGATCTTTTGCCCATTTCATAATGGGTAGTTTATCTTCTTATTGAGTTATAAGAGGTCTTTATATATTCTGCATACAAATGTATTATCAGATATGTGATTTACAAATCTTCCCTCTTAGGCAATATTTCAACCTTTGATTTTTTTATCTGCAAAATGGAGCTTGTCATAACACCTAGCCAGCCATGCTGCAGGGAAGAGCAGGGGTGATGTGTTCCAACTGCCCAGCACAAGGCCTGCTGTACAACCAGAGCTGACACCATTGCCACCACCCCTGGAAGTCAAGGTCCAGCCTTTGTCTTTGACTTGAAGTACCCAGTGCATGGCCTGGTGCAGAGGAGGACCTCAGCCAGGCGGGACCCCCAGCCATGCTGGCATCCCCCTGCATGTTCTCTCCAGGGTGCCTGTCTACCCTCAATGGCACCACACAGGACCCACAAGAAGTGGATTTTAGCTCTAGAGGAGGAAAGACCAACTGCCTGCCCATGGGATGCACTCCCTGGTGGAGACTGGAGCAGCTGAAGTGCCATGGAGGGGCCTGCACACAGCCCAGGAGCCAAGAGGACATGCTTCATGGCCGTGCACCTCTGGGGCTGTCCCAGGCCAGGATTTCCTCGCAGCCAGCAGGCAGCCAGAATGTTCCAGCATTCTAGTGGCAGCATGAAGGCTGCTACCAAGCAGTGGCTCACCTGTATCCCTCCCCGGGTCTTCATCCTCCAGATGTAACAGGATGGGAACCCCAGACAACCTCAGGGAGCCCAACGCACAGAGCAGAGGAGAGCCCTGTGCACAGCAGAATCCCACCACATGCAAAGGTATGGAAATTGTCCTTCCTTTCACCAAGCACCCCCAAATACCACTTGCCAAGCCAAGTCAGGACCCCTGAGAAGGCCCCTCAGGGCCCTAAGGACCTGCAGCCTGAATGGACACCATCTCTTTACAGATTCACATGAGAAGACAGTCTGAGGCTGAAGTTCAGGCAATGGGGCTCTAGGGAGAGGCCACTACCCTGCTGTGTGGGTACCTGTCACCCATGCTCCCATGGGGGGGTCCCAAGTCCCAATATTTACAGCTGCCCCCATAACCCACTAGATGGATTACTCACTAACCAATCTCATCCTCCTGATCTCTCAGCCCACCTGCCCTGTGTTCTCCCAACCCAGCCAAGGACATGGATTTCCCACCTGACTCACCTGCCCTGGCGCTGTGAGACACATGCTTCCTTCAATGACTCTAGCTCCTCTGGGTAACTGCAGACCCCACCCAAACCCTTCTGGAGAAAGGCTCTGAACTCTGGCTAGCCTGGCCCCTGGGATCCCTTCATTCCAGGAAGGTTGCAAATGAGGATCCTTACAGGGACCCTCCACACCCCAGACACAGGCCCAGCCCCTACTGAGCAGCAGCCTGGCAAGACAGAGGACACCACCACCTGCACCCCCTCCCCAGTGGACAGCCAGTCTCCTGAGGCCTGGGCAGGTCCACACACCCTGCCTCTCCTTCACCACTGTCTGACTGTTAGGGAGTTAACAGCATGGACTTCATTGCAGACAGGGTTTGCATGGTTATTTCCACTTTTTGTTCAATTAATTATTGCAATATCAATATATCTTTAATTTCCTCATCAGTGAGTAATGGGAATGAGTCTCAATTCCACAATATAATTAATTAGTTATGAGTGTTCAAGCATAGTTCCTACTCAAAATCCTGATGGGACAAGCTCTGTGCCATTGTCCCCAGGAGGGCAGCACCAGCAGGCAGATGTCCTGTCATGCACTTGAGGACAACTGGCCCAGCCTGGCCCAAGAAGGGACAGGAGACACCCCAACCTGACCTCACCTGGCCAAAGCCCAGGCAGTGGCATTTTGCTGAGTTGACCAGATCTTCAGGAAGCACATCCCATGTGCCAACACCTATGCTGGGCCCCTGGACACAGAGATCAAGCAGCCCTGCAGGGAGGGCCTCACCTTGGAGGCTTACATGGAGGGGACAACAGCACAGTTCCAGACCCCCTCTTCCAAGAAGCCCCCCAGGAGCATATTCTCCCCCCACGGCCCCTAGTAATTGGAGCTCTCCCTGTGCCCAACACAGACTGAGTGCTCCACATGGTGAACTCACCCCATCCTTTCCAAAGGATGACATCCCGGGTCACAGAAGAGGAAGCTCAGGCACAGAAATGTGACCTGCCACAGTCACAGGACTAAGTGGACGGCAGAAATGCGACCCTGACAGCCATGGACCAAGGGACACAGCCTCTCCATCAGTCCCTCACCAGCCCTGCGTACACCCCTCCGCCTACGCCGCCTGAGACAGGCCCGAGCTCCCTGTGCCTCCTCTGTGAAACAAGGGCCTTAAGGGTGCCCACTTCCCAGGGTGGAGTGAGATGTCAATCCAGGGGCAGTGCTCAGGACACCGCCCAAGCACAAGGCACACGACTGGCACTCTGGGTACCCTCGCTGCTGTGGCAGAAGCTGTGGTTTGCAGCAAGGAACATGGCACAGGTGTGGCGCCATCAGGACAGGCACCAACACCAAGGGGAGGAGGTCTGGCTTGACAGAGCAGAGTTCAGGGGGGCAGGTTTCCACTGGGGAAGGCCCAGGTGGGGGCTAGGTGTCCTCAGATGGAGCCTTGAGGGCTTCCCCGCCACAGGCCTGGGAACCCAACACTGCTGGCCCTCACCCACCCTTCCACATTTGTCCACGTGGCCCCCAAGCCACCAGACCAGCTGGTCCCTTGTGCCAGGTGCTGACAGGAGCTCAGCTCCTCATACCACCCTGTGAGCCAGGCAACACTAGCCCCATTTAACAGATGAGGAACCTGAGGCTCAGAGAGGTAAAAACAAAAAATAATGACAACAGTAACACTGATCAAGCAGTTGCTCTGGGCGAGGCCCTGGAGAAAGAGCTCCAATTGCATTCTCTCTTTTCATTTTCAAAATTAGCTTATGAATTAGGGACTACTGCTGCCAGTTCACAGATGAGGAAACTGAGGCTTGGAGATGACAGTTACTTGCCAGAAGGACCACAGCTACTCAGCAGATGTGGGGTTCCACCCTCAAGCCTGGTGACAGTTACCCTTTCACACAGAGGTCCCAGCACCACACAGGCACGTGCAGGGGGGCAGAGGTCACATGGATCCTCTGAGATGTTTAATCCAGCCTTCCCAGGCCCTCACTGCCGCCCCCTGCACCATGCAAGCACATGCACACGCATGTGCGCACACACACACACACACACACACACACATAAACACTCACGCAAGGCTCCTCCCTTCCTCTCCATGTCTCAAATTAGAGACAGAATCGGGGTGAACATTGGATGATAGAGCCAGCACTGGGAATTTTCTAAAACAACCCCACCTTGTACCAACACCACCTTCCCTGGACCCCACAAGAGCAGTGACCACATGGGAGCCCTCAGCAATGTCAGCAATCAGGCCATAGCTCCAAATTGACAGGAGGGCCAAGGCAGTCCCCAAGGCCCTCAGAGACCCAGGCAGGTGCCAGAATGAGAACTATTGTCTGATAAAGCAACATGGGGATTTGATGCTCAAGCCCCTGATTTCTCTGACTGCTACAGATTAAATCAGGGATAATGTGCCCGATCTAGGAACCAGATTCAATGCAGCTTAAAATCTGCTCAGACTCCGCACCATTATGCTAAGCAGTGTGGCTGCGAGGGGGCCTCCCGCCTCGTTTATCATCCGTGGCAGCAGGAGCACAGCCAGCCTGGCCACCACCTGCTCCAGGGGGAAACAGGATGAGCAGGGAGGCCCACAGCAACTTTCCCCTCTCCTGATGGACAGACATTCAGAAGGCAGCGAGGCCTGTTCCTAGTCCCACAGGCCCAGAGAAGCAGCCCCAGTGAGAGGCTGTGTTTTAAGAGCTCAGTTAGTAGTCCAATATCCTCAAGAGATGCAAATTATGTGGTTTGAACTAATGAGCTATATATGTATCTTTCATCCCCTAATTAACTGTGGTTTAATGAATTTCTCAGTGCCTTGCTACCAGGATAGCCTTGCAGCCCAAAAGATTTTTTTCCCCTCCATTTCAGGTAAATATTTAAACACCACAAATTAAAGGAAGCACCCAGGCCCAAAATTGGAGTCTTAACGCTACCCAGGGTGATTAGACCCCTGTCTCATTGATTCGGCATTTTCTTTTCATTTTTTCCTTTCTGTTCCCAAGGCGACGGAAGCTACCTTAGGCACTAGGAACCTGGCCTGGAGCAGGGCCTATGCCCAGCTCCCAACACCGGGAAGCTCCTCTCCCAGGCTCCGGGGACTGGCCCCACCCAGGGGCACAGAGTCGGAGACACTGCCCACCACCAGTCTGGGTTGGCCCAGAAACCCCTCAGGGCAAGCAGCCCGTGACATGGCCTAGAGTCCAGGGAGGTCAGGATGCTGCCCACCCAGGGGCTCACATCCCAGCATCCACCCCTCCCCTCAGAAGATCAACTGTTGCCAAGGCTCATTATTATCATTAGCTTTGCTCCAGTACTCACAGCCAAAACATATCAGATGCTGACAGCACCGTAATCTGGGGAGCAGACCTGGCCAGAACCATCCCACCCCCGGGCCTCTCTGGTTCTAGCTCAGGGCCAGCCTGAGGGACAGAGGACAACCCCCTCACCACTCCTCATGGGCCCTGCCACTTTCTTCTCTCTCTGACCAGGGCCACTCAGGCAAAGCCAAAGTCCCCCAGAAGGTCAGAAGGTCACACAGCCCACGTGGGCTCCCTGAGGACCTGCTATGGACCCCTCTTCCTACTCTCCTATTGCCTCTCTGGTACCAGATATGGTGTGAGACCTGACAGAAGCCCAGGCCAGGTCCCCACCACCCAAGAAATAATCAGGGAGCTCCTGACAATGACTCCAGTGGCTCTCAGTGCCCCAGACCCAGCCACCCCTGGGCCAGCTCACAGAGTAGTGAACTGTGACCTTAGGGGGAACCTGAGGGTCCGCCCAGCCACACAGTGCCACAGAGCCCAGCGTCTCCCCTCATTGACATCCCCCACTGTCCACCCAGTGCCTCTTGCTCCAGCCCACTGCCCCCGCCAGACCCACCTCTCCTCCCAGGGTGCTAGGTCACCACTGCCCAGGGCCCTGCCCATCCTGTGCACATTGCACAGGAGCATCTCCTTGTTTTCCAGACACTACCTAAAAGCTTATTCCAGGACTCGGTGTCCTTACTGTAGCCTCCTCTCCAAAGACACACCCCACCCAGGTACCCCCTCCTGGCTCCTGCCTGTCCCTCCAGCCCGACATACACGGCCACTGTGATGAATCCACCTGTCCAGAGCCCTTGGCAGCTCACCAAGCCTTGGGTCCCTACATAAAGTCTAACAACAGCCCCACGAGGGTGACTAATGTCCCCTCTGCACAAACAAGGAAAGGGCTCACCTCTCCAACTACAGGTAGGTCTCATCTACTTGAAAGGGGCTCGTGCCTGCACCGTGCCTGGAACACTAGGTGTCAATAAATACTTGTTGGCTGGGTGACTGGACAGAGGGATGTACAACTGGGTGGGTGGGAGGGTGGGTGGAGGTATGAATGAATGGATGGACGAACAGATGGATGAGTGGGTGGGTGGGAAGATGTTAAGAATAGAAAGATGGACAGATGGATGGACAGATAAACTCTCTAATTCAAACTCTCAAAAAGAGACCCCAACCAGCCCCCCAAACCCAAAGGTTTGAATAGATACTGTCTCCAAGAGTATCCAGCCAGGAAAAGAGGCCCTGGGGCTTCAATAAGGGGCTATGATGGCAGGCCTGCCCCTCAGGGTCTCTCCAGAATCCCGAGCTAGAGCCTGAGGCTGAGAAGAAGGGACAGAGGAGGGTAGGGACCAGCAACACAGGTAGACCAGAGGCCAGAAGGACTGGGCCCCAAGAAGCCCCAGGTGCACTAAGCTGAGCTGAGAGATGGGGTGGGACAGAACTCTACCCTGGACAGATCCTAGCAAGTCTAAAAGGACCAGCTTGGACCCGATACCAGGCCCTCTGAACACCAAGTATGAGTTGGTAGCTGTGTCTCTCCATCTCCAGGCCCTCTAGGCAGACCCAGGAGGCGGTTCTGACCACTCTGACAGCCAAATGCCTCTGTAGAGATGGATGATCAACACATCCTGCCCAGAGGCCCTGACATGGCTGGGCAGTGGAAGGGCACTGGCCCCGGGCCCAGATGTCAGCATGACCCTGGCAGGAGGAGCGGTGGTCCATCCTAAACAGGGCTGGAGCTCCTCCTCTGAGCAGAACAGGAGGACGAGGGTGCCTGGGCCTCCATCTGGATCCCATTTCTGGAACCTGAGAAATGAATCCTTGGACAGAGGGACCACCAATAGCGGGGGCTGCTCACCCCTCACACTGCCTTCCACTTCCTCCAGAATGTATGGAATTCCTGTCCTTGCTTATTAAACTCTTTCCAAAAACCCACAAGCAAAGTAGAGAAATGGTAAAGAAAAAGTGGCTTCAGGTGCAAAGGCACTCTCTAATGAGGTGGCTTCTGCTAGAGACCAGTCACCTTCACCCGCCCTCATCCCCCAAGCAGCCTGGGGGCCAGCTGAGCACTTGAGGCCTCATGCTGGATGGTGCCCATACTCAGACAGATCTGCAGAACCAAATTAGGAGGAGGGCACGAGAGGGGGCACTGCCTGAATTGGATGGAATAACGGTATTATATGAATCAACAAAAAATATACATGAGCTTCGGAATTAGCTGACTTGGAAGAAATCTCTACTCTCTGCGCTGGTCATACAACCTCACATAAATCAGTCTCTCTCGGCCTCCTCCCTGTCTGTAAAATGGGCATAACAATCTCCACCCTCCAGTTGCTGTCAGGACAGAAGAAGCTGGAAAAAGCACATGGTTCCTTGTACCTCAGCCGCTGCAGGCATGGGGAACGCAGCCACACCCACCCTCGCTTTCCCAGGAGAAGGCACTGCTCTCCCTGAGAGCTGTCTCTGCAGGAGGGGCCGAGGTTGCAAGGGGGCTATGGCCTGCACTTACTTTAGTGCAAGGTAGCCCATGAGGGCCCCCAGAAAGCCGTCTGTCCCCAAATACCTTCTCCTTCTGACTTTCCTGCTGCCATCAGATGGGGAGAAGTTCCCAAACTAAGGCCTCTCCTATTCTTTGGAGATGGTGGGTGGTCCCAGGGTACCCCTTCCTGACAGCAGGACCTGTGCACTGGCATTGAGCCTGTGGGGGGGCAAGAGAGGGCCCAACATTAAGCCACCACAGGCCTCTGGAGTTGAGTCCCCCCCGATCCATGCCCCTAACTCACCTTCTTCAGCCTCTGACATCAGACACGTCTACCTGAACAGTGTCCTGATTGTGCCCCCGACACCTACACACCCTCCCACCACCACCCCAACCTCCGAACCAAAAGGTCAACAGTTCACACCCTCATTAAGGGTCTTGCCTACCACCGTGGCTCTTCTCCCACCACCTGCACCTCCACTTCTCCTCCCTGTCCCCCGCCAAGAGTATAGAGCTGTTCCTGTCCTCTATACCTTTGTCCAGGCAGTGCTCTCTGCCAGGAACTACCTTCCCTTAATCACCACTTTGCCAAGCTGATGCCTTCTTTAATTTCAGACTCAGCCCAGCAGCCCCTCTTTGAGTAAACCTCCAAGTGCCATTCAGTTACTGGGCCCCAGGTCCTTTTGGCACATTTGCCTGTATGTTTTCCTCCACACTATAGACCCTTCCAATCTCCAGTTACTGGTATGGGATTTGACTCATAGAGAGCCTCATCAGCGTTTGATGAATGGATGAATGCATGCATGCATGGATGAATGAATGGACAGATGAATGAATGAATGCACGAGTGGATGAATGAATGCACAAATGGATTAATTAATAAATGAACACATGAATGGATGGATGAATAGGTCCAACAAGAATGCCGCATGAAGAAGATGCAAAGGCAGGGGGCCAGTATGGACACTGTCTCCAAAGGTCAAGATTCTCTCCATGAGACTCTAGCAGACTGCGAATATGGAGCATATCTCTTTGTTTAGGGCATTCAGGGCAGCTTACAGAGAAGCAGAGGGGTTGACAAGGTGACCTCTCCAACATCCCCTCAGCACAAAGCTTTCCCTGCCTCCCCAGACTTTGAGCAGCCCCTTTGTTTCCACAGTTATTTTCTCAGTGCACAAGCCCTTTGGAAGAAGAGTAGTGGGGGATACCTTGGCATTGGAGTGCCTTTGTGAGCAAAGGGAAATGCTCTCACTGAGTAGCGGGGGCCAAGCCTCCAACCTTATCTACCCTCAGCAGGCTTGCCCAAGGAACATTTAAAAAGCATGTGTAGTTTTAAATGCAATATAACACCAATATGCCAAATTGTCCAGTTAGGGCTACAGCCGATCCCTGCACCCACGGTTCACAGACCCTTTACCTCTGCCAGGAGCTGGTACCCCCAAGCCTTACAGAACCACACCCAACTTTCCCTGAAAAATATAGATTTGCACACTTTTGCTCAGCTCCCCAGACTGCCAGGCCACAGCCAGAGCAGCCTGTGGTTCTGAGGTCAGGGGGTGGGCACTGCTACCTGAATCCACAAAATGTATTTTGTCCCAGGAAGGGCAACACAGGAGTGTGTGCTCCAAAGGCCTCACACTGTAGAGTTGTCTGCCAGTCACTGCTGAGAAGAATCAGGCAAGAACGAGGCAGCAGACAGAATGAAATAGGCCCTCAGTTACCAGCTGCCGCTATGGTCATTCAGCAGCATCACCAGGAACAAGGGAACAGACACCTGCCACACAGATCCCTCACATGCACCTGTGTGGCTGGGAGGCAGCTCGGGGCCAAGTACCTGCAGAGGTCTCCCTAGGTCCAGCTGGGCCAAGTGCTGTCCTCGAAAGCTCTGTGAGCACAAGCCCTAGGCGGGTACCCTGATGGGCGCTCTCACAACCCTAACGAGGTGCCCTGGGCAAGTCGTACAGCAGCACCAGCATCCTGGGGTGTAGGTGTGTCCTCACCACCCCTCGGGGAGGCAGAGTGGGGAGGCCCATTGTAAAGTGAGGAAACCGAGGCTCCAGCCTTATCTGAAGTGGCCCTGCTACCAAGCAGCAAAGCCTGGAGCCAGCTGACCCCAGGCCCAGTGGGGCTCCTCCCTCCATCCCACAGATCTCTGAAGCAGTAACAGGCCCAAGGGGAGGCAGGCGATGCCAGGCCTCTCTCCAGCCAGAGACACTAGACTTGCCCAAGAAGAGCTTTGCTGTCATGCCCAACCTGGAGCATCTTCCTTCAGTCTCAGGCTGCCCAACTCCACACATCCACTCAGACCCTGGTTGAACAGCACCTTCCTCTTGGGCATGCCAGGACTCCCAGGGCAGTTCCTGTGTCTCCCCACCCTAAACTCCCTCCAGCCCCATCATTCCTGGCAGCCCTCCCTCAGAACACCCACCACAGTGCCTGGCTGTGACTATTGGTGGGCTCTGTGAATGGGTCTAGAAGGTGCAGGAATAAATGGATGAACAAGTGGACATGTGGTTTGGCACCAACTCTACTTTGGTGTGCAAATTCTCTATGCCTCCAGGAACGGAGAGGAAACCCATCTTCCCACTAACAAGTGGCAGTCAGTGACTTCCATTTTCCTAGAACAAAGATGCTCGGCATCCATCATCTGTGTCGGTGGCCAAGTGACACAGACTGAGGCCTACCACAGCCGGGTGGTGGAAGGATGTACTTACACAGTTTGTGCTCCCTGAGATAACATTACCAGCTCCAGGGGACCTCTGGCTGTGTGTGAGATATTGGTGCACAGTCTGAATTACCTCCACGATGATTTCATGCTGAATTTGCTGAGTCTCTGAGCAAAGTCATAAATGTAAAGGAGGAGTGTTTTTCTGGGCCTTCACCACATCCTTCATCCAGAAAATAAGTGGTGATAATATTTGTAATATGTTTACTGACGGGACCGGGGGCTCTGTGCAGATAACTCTTTTATGACACAAAGTACTTAACTAAGATGGAAAATGGCATTACTCATGTTAAATTCGAAATGAGCATTTTGTCCCAGATTGCTAGAAACCCAGTAAATGTCATTAGCTATCTGAGGTTACAATGAAATCCGCAAAGGGTTACTCTTTGGTAATTACATTTACTGTAGCTATAGAAACGAGGGACATCAGACAGAGCCGGCTGACAGCCCTGTCTTTCCCCCAAGAATGGCTCATCTACATGTTGTTGTCTCCAAAGACTGGGCTTCAAATCACACATCTCAGCAGCCTGCTCTTGGAAGAACTGTTTTCCCCACAGGCACCAGGCTAGAGCCCCAGGACATGGGCTGCTGGGATTCTAAACTGGAAACTGATGATAAAAGACGGAGATGAGGATGCTCTTCCTGTGGCTTCTGCATTGAAATGTGCCTCCTGAATGTGTACCGGAAAGTTATGTTTCCCGGAGCCATCCTTCTGTGGCGGATCCATTATTTATGACCAGCGTGCAGTTGTGCAAAGCACTTCCGCACCACGGAGCCCCACACTGCCGTTCCCCAGCCCAACCCTTCCCTCCAAGGCCAAGAAACACACCCACCCTCAAGGAAGCCTCAAAGCCCTGCTGGCCTTCTCCACCCATCTACCCTGCAGCACAGGGGCACAGAGAGGCCAGGCCCAGAGAGCATCAGCACAGGAAATGGAAGGACATAAATGGAACCTGAGAGCTAGAAGCTGCTTCAGCCTCAGTGGCAAATGGGGCTGATGCCCCTACCAACCAACTATGGGAGAGCTAGTACTTCCCTCTCCACCTACACACAACGCCAACAGCCTTCCTCATCACTGATATTAACACCTTCATTTGCCACCTGTATCACCCAGCACCTTCCCACACCACCACCTATGGGTGTGACAGCAAACACCTCTCCTTACCCGGGATAGCAACTAGCACCTTCCCTTACCACCTATGACAGTCAATCTCTTCCCTCACCACCTTCCACAAACATCTTCTCTCATCACCTCAGAGCAGGCTGCATGCAGGAACCCACTATGGACAAATCCTTCCTGAGCCTGGTCCCCAAAGCCCAAAGCCGGGCTTGACCTTCATAGCCAACCTCTATTCCTGATGCTCCCCATACATCTCCTGCTCCAGGGGCTCCACCCATCTGAATGTCACTCCACTGTGATCTCTGCCCCCTAGCCTCTGTGGAGTCACAATAATTTGAGAAAGTCCTGGCAGGAAATGCAAACCTGGCTAGGTTGAGGGGTGGGAGTAAGAGTATTTTTTTTCTTTTTCTTTTCTTTCTTTTTCAAAGATGCTGTCATATAATTAGATTGCACTTACACTTTAAAATTAATAATTAAAATGAACCGTTTCCCTGTCTCACAGCCTAGATCAGTGTCTCAAACACACACACCAGACCCTTCGGGAACCCTCCCTGGCCTCTCTACCCTCGGGATGCCTTGACTGAGCTCCCTTGCAGCCCATGTGTTTACCTGGCTGGTTGCTGAGCATCCATAGCTCGGGAGGCCCTCCTCCTGCCCAGGGTCCAGCCTGGGACTTCAGAGGGGTCCTGCAGTGCCCCCTAGGGATCCTGGGGTAACCTCAATACTGTCCCCATAAGAGTTCAAGTTGGCCTGTCAGGCAGAGGCCCTGGATACCACAACTAGAGAACTGGCCATGTCCTCTCACCTGTGCTGGGCTGGGCGGCAGGTGGACAGGAAACTGGAGAGGAGCACCAGGCCCTCACCTTGGCCTCCCAGCCCAGCACATACTCCTTCTCAGCTCCTTACATCATACACACCCTCGACCACACAGCGCCTCCCTCCAGATACACACGACTGCAGCAGCCAGTAAGCGGAGCTCCTGGAGAGGAAGCCAGCATCCTCAGATCATAACTCCGCCTTTCCTTCAAAAGCACGTGTGGAACAGAAACTGCCCAGCTCTTCAGAAGCAGACGTAGCTCTCCTGGCCCCACAGGTGTGTCTGTGTGTCTCATTCAGGACCACCCTGGGCAGAAGGGTGACTCCATGAGCACCCACTCAACTCCTCCGGCTCCTGGGGGCTCTGCCTGCTCTTCTTCCCTCTCTCTTCTGGCCTGCACAGGGGCTCTGCTCCCACCAGGAATGGCCCAGCTAGCTCCTACAAGGCATTTAATTTGCAAAAATGATGTAAACATCATCAAATTCCCATGACTACAGTTAAATTCAACCATGGGAAGAGAATCCACAGTGATGACAGACAAAGAAGCCCTCCTTCCATTCCCGGGGATCAGCTCTCAAACAAAGGTTTACTCACAGGGTTGTTAGGGATATTTATAACTGACTGCATATAGCACCCATGGAGGTTAGGTAGCACTTTCGTAGAAGCGCACACAGTCACAGCCTGCCCTGGTGGGCTGCTCATCCCACCCACACCTCCCAATCCACCCTGTTGTGTGCCCTGCGAGGCTGGCCTCCCTGCGTGCACTCCTGGCCTCCCTTGTGTCCTGGCTTCTACTCAGCTTCAGCCACTGGGAGGCATCAGCAGGCAATCGGAGGACTGAGCTGGGCCCAGATTCGCAGAGGCTGTATTCCCCTAGCTGAGGATGCAGCTCCTATTACGTAGCCCCTCTGTGCCTGCTGCTTCCTACTCTGAGGCTCAGTAACACTGCCCCCATGCCTGCAGACCCAGGGGTGGTCCCTGCAACCACAGTCCCTGAATGCTTCCCTGGCTGGTTCTCCTCCCCCAACTCTGCTCAGTGATCCCTCTAATTGTGTGGCCTGTTTCTTGCCCAACACTGACTAATTCACAAAATCTGTACCTGTAGACTGGGATACGGAGTTGGGTTTCAGCAAAGTATTCCACAGTGCTCTCTGAGGTGGGTTGGGTACCAGTACAATTAGGGGGATTGTGAGACTGAATTAACCAGATCCAAAGTAGGATGATTCATAACAACCAGCAGAGTGTCTCTGGTCATAGGCCAAGTGCTCTGTCCTCAGACCTGAACATTCAATATTTATGAGTGATTTGACATTGATTGCTATTGATCCCACTGCAGAGACAGTTAATATACTGAATGGCAGGGTTTGGGATAAAGATCTCAGTCACCTGGAACAATGGGCCATGTTGAGCAAAATCTGACTCAACAGAGAGAGGTGGAGGCTTAGAAGTTTAGAAGGCCAAGGGCATAAGAAGAGGTGAAGACTCCTTAAGAAGCTCATAGGAGAGAGACCTGGGTTCAGCTACCTTTAAGCTGAATACAAGCCAACAGACTGATGGGGCCACTGCTGGGTGAGTTAACAGTATGACACCCAGGAAAAGAAGGGACAGCCCCCCACTGAACAGGCCAGATGTCAGCTGAGAGCTGAGTTCCATTCTGCGCTCTAATTCCAACTGTACTATGGGGAAGACTTAGAGGGCCCAGCGGGCCAGGGTGTATACAGGACAGGGAACCTCATCATGAGGCATGGCTGAGGAGCTCAGACAGAACCTAGGAGGAGGCATGCCAAGAGAAGCTGACATGAGAGCCAGCTCCAGACACCTAAATGGATTGTCTCCAGGAAGATAAAGAATAAGAGAGCAGTGCTGAGCACTCTCTCCCTCTGATCCAATTAAAACTGTCTGCAATCGTGGAGAAAAGAACAGCAGCAGCACCGAGAGCAATGAGCAAAAAATGTGCCGAGGCTCAAACCACACGCTTCCTATCATCTGTCTGGGACCTGGAGTGGGTGGGCCTCTCCAGCCTCACAGCCTAGCATTCCATCTGAGCGCAGCCACCAGATCCCACAGCAGAACAGGAAGGAACAACAGAGAAAATGCAAAGATGAGTGAATAGATAAGAGAAATGAAATACCTACAGTCCAATAAAAAGAAAGCAGGCCAATTTCAGAGGAATGGCCAATCCTCAAACAGACTCACATATAGAATATAAGAAGATTTTTTTTTTAATTCTACCAGTTGTGTTCAAAGAGAAAAGAAAAAGTGCATTTCATCAGTTGAATAACACAGTTCAAACAAAATTAATATCTCTATGATTCTAAGAAAACCACTCTTGAAAGCAGAAAAAAAACAGAATTGCTACTGCTAAAAAAACTGTACAAGTAAAACAAAAAACATATTTCAGAAACATTAGATGATATTAATCAGTTCAAGCTAAGATATGCTGTCATAACAAGTAACCCCAAAATCTCAGTGGCTTAAAACAACAAATTGTTTTTTTCCCCTCCCACCATATTGCTGTTGGCTATAGCTCTGTTCCACAGCATGTTTCTCCAAGCTGAGGAAACAGCTACTATCTCTCACACACAGGGAAAATCAAACATGTAAGAACCATGTGACAGATCTTAAAGCGTCTGTTCAGAAGAGGCTTATGTCTCACTCACCCCTATTTCATTGTCCCAAGCAAGTCACAAAGTCAGGGATGACATCATCAGAGCAACCTGCAAATCCTCCCACAGAGAGCAGCAAATTAATTATTCCAAGTTTAATTATTTCAAGTATTTTGAACAAGAAGACTGTCTACCATACATACCCAAAATACAGAATAAATGAGTGGAGGCTTATGATTTTTAATGGGAACGATGACAGATGTAAGAGAAAATTACAGGGGCTCTGATTCCCAAAGAAGTCCTAAGAAACAGATCACAGCTCTCTTCATCAGCCCAACAGTAAGTTCCTGGAATTGCATGAAGAACTAAGATTAGAAATCAAAAGGACACAACTTGTCCAAGGAAAAGTGCATGCACAGGCATTAATGTTAAGCTGCATGACTGAGTAATGTTTACATTTGAAAGAAAAAGAGAGTTAGATATTCTGATGAAGCAAATGATGACTTTGTGGCATCACACAGGTGTGTGCTGACAGGTATGACAAGGGGAAGTCTGTCACGTGTGCTCCACAGCTAATGCCCTCAAAGCCTCTAGAGAACCCGTAAGAACATGGGATTTTTCCTTTGAAGAGCTCAGCCCCTGCCAACTGGTGGGCAGATGGCCCAGGCTGACCTCTCTTTGCAAGCTGTCTGTTCAATAGCTTACCCCAAAAGTGTAAAGACAAGGCTGGCTCACCCCAGACCTCGACAGCTTTTCTCTCCCCTCGTTCATAAATCAGCATCTGCCCGTGGACAATCTACTTCCTGGCCTTCCTCATGTATGCCTACAGACTATTTGCATGCAGAAAATGAGACATCTGAATCATTAAAGAATGTGATTAAATCACATGAGTACGTATAAATATAAAATTATGTAAATAAAAATATTAATATATAAATTATAAAGAAAAACAAGGGAAACTTGGGCACCACCACATGTGGGGGCGGGGGGGATCTGAAAGTTTCATATCAGAAAAAACATTAATTATTTCAAGTTTAATCCACCCCAGAGCCCCCTGGGATTGCCACCCTGATAGTGCAGGTCTGGGGGCAGTGGGGGCACACTTGGGGGCAGGGACAGAAAAAAAAGAAAGAGGCAAAGGTAAGAGGAAGAAGAATGGAAAAAGGCCAATAAGGAAAGCAGGGCAAGCAGAGGCCGGTCACAGGTTGTGCCTGACTTCTTTCCAGAGCAGCACCAGGTGATCACGAAGCCTCCTTAGACCCACCAAGAGGCCCTCCAGCCAGCAGAGATGGACATGAGAAGCACTGCTGCACCCCAGCCTGGACCCCAGCCAGGTCTTCAGAGGCTCATGGTCTCAGCAGAGACACAGACGGCCACTCTGAAATGAACTACACCTATACCAGGTGACATCTCAGAGGCTCAAGGTGGGGGTCAGGGAGGGCTGGCTGAGATGGGACTCCCCACTAGGACTTCTCAGGCCGTGTGCATGTGAGAGCCCAGGCAGTGGTTCCTCTCTGGGAATTAATATACTGCCATGTATTCAATAAAAAATCAGTCTCTCATGAGCCTGGTTAATGTGAGTCCTAAGATACCATGAAGCCCCTCACCCCAGCCCATGGAGCCTGACCCCCTGGGGTACCCCTGTGAGTGGCCTGAGCAACAGCCACCCTTCCCTTCCTATGCCTGTTCTCTGCTCTGCCTTCAACAGGAATCCAGCACTGCCCACATGGCTTCTTGCCACTTTTGAGTCAGCAGCATAAGCACTGACCATGTGGATATTACTTCGTGATAATCCTTAAAGCCAGTAGGTACCAGTATCACCCTTAGTTTAGAAATGAGAAAAACCAGGCTCAGGGAAGTTGAATAACTTGCCCAAGGTGACACAGCAAGTGACAGAGCTAGATTTAGAAGCCAAGTCTGCCTGAGGCCTGGGCTCCCCCCAGGTGCACCACTCACTGTCTTCCTCACTGGACCTTCTTTAATGGTCCCTGCAGCACCCCAGCCTGGACCCCAGCCAGGTCTTCAGAGGATCATGGTCTCAGCAGAGACACAGACAGCCACTCTGAAATGAACTACACCTACACCAGGTGCATTCTCAGAGGCTCAAGGTGGGGGTCAGGGAGGGCTGTAAGGAGCAGGCCAGTGGAATAAGCCAGTGGACAAGAGACAGGAGTGGAACCCCCAGAAAACAGAAAATCACCGATCATCCTGCTTCCCTAGAGTCTGCGTGGGAATGGGATAACCATGATAACAGACACGGACAGTGATGGAGAGCGAGGCTCCCAGGAGGCCCCCACATCCAGACTCCAGAATTACAGGCAACTCACCAGCAGCTCTGGAGCTGACAAGACAGACAGTTCCTTCACGCGATGCAGGAAATGTTTTGTGTTTTCTGCTTCAGCTTTAATTTGGAACTAAATAAAGACCTGGCAGGGTGGGAGATAGAGAGCTGCCTAGGGAGCCTACTTCATACTTCCCAAACATGTTTCCAAAACTAGAGGATGGCAGGGGCTGGGGCTACAGCTGCAGAGGCCATGACTGCAGCACTGGGACAGAGCCTGTAACCTCCCAGCCCACACTCAGGGAACAAAACAGCCAGCCACATTGGGCAAGCCCCACCACACACCAGGCTCTGTACTTGGTGGCTTCCTATCCCCACCCCCTCACCCCGAGTAAAGGCGGTACAAGCATGACCCCAAATCTGCGGTTGAAGAAACAGCCTCACGCTGACTGCATGTGTGACTTGCAACATAACAGGACCAAGTCAAGTTCAAACCCACCCTTGTCAGAGCCCAAAGCTCTATCTTTCCAGGGCTTTCAGGACCCTAGGAAAGAGGAAGGTCACACAAGGGCCTGCCAGCATGGGAAAGAGGTGGCGTTCAAAGCTGGCCACAGACTGTCCATTTCATGGTGAAGATTAGATGTGAAAAGCGCTGGCACCAAGCCTGGCACTGGGAAAGTGCTCAGTAATTGTCATGGCTTAGAAGACAGAAAGCTCCAGGAGGACGTGGACCTCAGCAGCTCTGCTCAGCCGGCACCCTGGTGCCTCAAGAATGCCTAAAGACATCTGCTAGGAGATGCTCCATCAACACTGAGGGACCTGTGCCCCAGGGATCTGTGGCAGGCTTCAATGGGCATTTTCTGAACTTTCCTTTTCCAACCTCTGGGCTGGACCAGTCAGAAATTCTGGTGGAGTGGGTGAGGAGAAGCGGGAAGGAGGAAGGAGAATGGAAAAGGCGGGACAAGACTGAGGTGGCCACCTACCCCAAAGGCAGATCCTGCCAGATGCGACCCGCCCCTGTGGGCCCTGGGCAGGGGGACGCAGGTAGCACACAGGGACATGTACGCATCCCCAGGGTAACCAGAGCACTAGCCAAGCCTGCTCCCCAGTCCAGCCCCCAGAGCCCACAACATGCTGCCTTGCTCACCACTGAATCTCTGGGGACCAGCCCATCATCTGGGACAGAGCAGACATTTCACAGGACATTACTACCCAAAGAACCTACTCTGTGTCACTTCATAGTCAGTCTTTGAAAGTGGAAGTGTTATTCCAGTGTCTGCAGGTGGCAAGACTAAGGCTCTGTTATAAGCAATCTGCTCAGAATAACACAGCTAAGAGGTGACGACAGTGAGTCTGGCCTCAAAGCCTGTGTTCTTTCCACTGCTCCATGTGGCCTCTAGAAGGAGGAGGAAGGAGAAGGGGCAAAGGGCAGTTCTGAGCAGAAGGCAGTTACTCTCTCCTAAGCACCGCTCTGAGCCCTGCTCCTACTGAGCCCAAGGTAGCCAGGGAAGCAGCTCCAAATCTGTCTTTAAATTTAGCCCAAGGCAAAGCTAAGTCTGCCCTGAGACTCTGGTCCCACCCAAACAGGGGCCTGTCAGGCCCCGGGAGCCATGAGCAGCCCATGTTCCTCCAGCCACCTTGAGGAGCTTGAGCCCTTCAGTTCACCTCCCTAGTCCAGGCAATGGCGTCAAGGCCCAGCAGCATGGCAGCCTCCAGGGCCCCCTCACCCCGCCCTCTGCGTGGGCATGGAGCCTGCAGAGAAGAGGCCTAGCCCTGGCTGTGGCTCCACCCCCAGAGGTTGGCTGTGGCTGGCGTTCTGCAGCTCCTCCACCTCACTGCCTGCCTTATCTTTTTAATCCTCAGCACAGCCCAGGTAGGAGGGTCCATTATCCCCGTATCACTCATAACAACCGAGCTCAGAGAGGTTTAATAAGTTGCCTGAAGATCCACACCTGATAAACCGACATGCAAACCCAGGGCTGTCAATCACAAAGCCCTAACCACAAGGTTACACAGCTTCTCCCCGCACCCTGATCCCAACCCTATTCCCCCAGAGACTAGCACACTGTCCACACAACCGCAGGTTGGCTCCTCACCCCCAAAGCCACAGTGACCTGGTGACAGACAGCCCAAGAGCCAGAAGCCCCTCTGGCCAGTGCCTGCAGCCCAGCCTGGCCCCGCAGGAAACACCCTGCAGTCTGTTCCCAGGCCCACATCGCCCTCCCCCCACCCCCCAAGGAGAGTCATGAGCATAGGCTGCATTTGTGGGAAACCGGGGCTCAGCACTCTGAGAGGGAGTCAATTTATTCTGGAGAAAACATCTTTGTTCTGCGAGTGAAGGGGAGCCATTTCCAACAATTTAATGCTCTGTTCGCGGGCCCGGGTGCTGGGGTTGCCGTGCGAGGCTTGTGCTTCGAGGCAGAGCAGTACATAATGAGGCTTTTCACTGTCGCTCCCTGCCATCCTGCCAAAAACCAGAATGGTTATTTATCCATTAATCTAACATTACACCCCCTGCATTTTATCTGCTTAAATAAATTTGGTGGTTAGAGTGTGTGCCTGGTGGAGAAACTCCCGCATTCCATTTCCTATGCGCCAACATGCAAGGTTGCCCTTATAAACTTGCCTTTGACATTATGGGGCCATGCAGGTCCCAGCTGGAAAATGGAGAGGGTAAAAGAGAGGATCCCACCTTTCCCAGCGTGGCCAGACCCAGACCCAAAGGACAGTTCCCCAGACACCATCCCACATCCCCAGTCAGCATGCAGCTGGGCAGTCTTTTTCCCAGTAGAACAAGCCACCTCCTGCTGTCATCCATAGGCCTTAGGGATCAGGGGGAAAACCTCCACCCCAGCCCCCCACTGACAAACTGGAATCCTGGCTGTGCCACTCACTAGCTGTGTGACCTTGAGATGTCACCACCTCTCTGTGCCTCAGTTTCCCCACCCCCTTCCTAGGGATGTTTTGGGAATTAGTTAATAGTAGTAAAGTGCTTAGAACAGTGCCAGGCACATATCAAGTACTCAATAAAAGTTGGTTTACAATAAATTAGTTTTTGATATCTAGGACAAGTGTTTGTCAGCAGGGCTTTGGGGATGGGCTAAACCACTGGGTCCTAAATGTCCTGAATTAAGGGGCAAGGTGAGAAGAACACTGACCTGCTGCTCCCCCCAGCTACCCACTCCACCACTTGCTCTGTTGAGAGTGGTCACAGTTAGGAGGGGTCATGGAATATTTCATTTGAAAATGTCCGGAGGTCCTTTTTCCACTCCGTGGCTTGCATTTTACAGAGGAGTGAACTGAGAGCCAAAGGGGGGCTCTCATCCAGGGTCTCCAGCAGGTTCACGGCAGAGCTGGTAGCAGAATCTAAACTTTCCACTCCACAGGTCAAGTTTTGCAGCATGGTTTTGCAGCATGAGACCTCAGGAATGAGCCCATTCATCTCATTTTCAGTAAAGGTCTTGCCAGTCTCTCTACCTAATGCCAGGCCAGGCTGACCCATAATGATACCAGCTAGGCACATCCTCCCCCATCCCAGCAGCTGTGCACCATCCAACCCTGGAGTTGAGAGTCAAGCCCCACCGGCTGGTGAAAACCCTTTGACCCTCAGACTTCAACATCCCCAACTCCAGAGGCTGGTCTTCCCCTGCCCATGTGTCCTTCACTTGTGACTTCCTTTCATCCTCCAGTTCTCTGCAGGATCTCCTTGGTCAGGGAACTGGCTGGGACTGCCCACCTCTCGTCCCTGTATCTCATCTGCCCCTTGGCACTGTGTATGCCCATCCCCAGGGCTGGAGTCTGTACCTTGCCCCATAGCTGGAGACCAGCCTGGGCTGGGTGACACCTGTGCCCTGCTGTCCTGACCTCCACCACACAGCTTTACATGCAGCGCTGCCCACCGCATACCCAGGCCGAGCTCACCACACCCCTCTAGGGGCTGTCCCCAGCCAGTCCCATTCCCTGAACACCTCCCAGAGGGCTCGTTGCTCCACCTGGAGAATGAGACTTCCATCATCTTCTCACCCAGGAGAGGCTGGCCCAATGCCCCATGCAGACTGTCGAGGTGGGTGGGGAGCGAAGCGGTGAGTCTGTACCAGAGAGAGGAGCTGTGTCCCACACAGGAGCTGCTCTGCCCAGGCAGCTGCAGGCCCAGCCCCTGCCTCCTTCAGAGAAACAGAGAGGCAGGCATGCGGGCAGACAGACGCCCAACACAGAGACTCCCACCCACTTGCTGTGTCACTCCTGCCCCTTCCTTCTCAGCCCCACAGATGAGGAAGGCCCTCCAACCTGCAGCCAACTGCCCCCTTCGCCAACCATAAGCTCCCAAGGGAGGATGGCTGCCTGTTAACCCCCAGAAAATATCCTGAACATTGCCATCTGCCATCAAAGTCCGGCACCAGTCAGGCAGTATCTCCACTAGCCCAGCCCTTTTCTTCCTCACCACATTTAAGCAAATGAAGTACCATGGGCAGGCTCAGTGCTGAGCAAAGTCTCCTAGCCACACACTGGGCCAGACTGGGGCTGTGGTCACTCCTGGACAACCAGGCTGGCCCAGGTCATCAGGCTGAATGGCCCACTCTTCCCAGCCCCTGGTAGGTGTTAGTTCCTGGCACCTTCTTTACTTCCACAACTGCTCCTCTCTTTTGGCTCATATCCTGGTCTCAGTCTCATGCTCATCCCAATTGGTGCTGCTACTGGGAAAATGATCTGAGTCCTGGACCACATCAGCTTCAGATCATTTCGGCTGGACACAGCCTAGCCCCCTGATCACCTGTGCCAGGCACTGTGCCAAGTGCTTTGAAGTCTAAGATTTAGTTAGGAACCCCCCTCCCATTTTACAGATGAGGACACTGAGGTTTTGCCAGGGCACAAAGCTCCTAGGTGGCCCAGCCTGGATTTGAACCCAGATGTGTCTGAACCCAGAGCTCCTAGCCTTACCACCAGCCCTGGAATATGGCTGCCATGCCCTCAGATCTGTTCTTGCTCCATGAATGAAATCAGATTGTGAGGATGATGGAGAGAGGACAGCTGGGCCCCACAGGCTGTGTTTTCTGTACATTCCGACTGGGGAGTCTATCTTCCTCCAGTGCCACTAAGACTCACCTGTGGTTGGCAGCGAGCGGAAATCAACATTTTACAGCAATAAAAGGCTGTTCCTGGTTAGACATCAAACGAATCAATCTTCTCTGGCAGTTAATTTTCATTTTGCAACTTTCCCCAGTTACAACGACAAGCAATGACCCTGAGGATCTGCAAAGTCCCTGAGCAGCAGCCTAGCCTCCCATATCCCTGGCTCCTTGCTGCCCTGGCTTGGCCCCTCCCCTTGCCCCCCAGTCCCAGCCCAGGAACCCCTTCCAGAGCCTCAAGCCCAAGCTGCCCCACAAGGCAGTGAGACAAGAAACACATACTCCAGAGCTCAAATACAAAGCTGCTATGACAGGCACTGGTGACACCCTGGCCGACCACACCCACCCCATCCTCGCTGGTCCCCACCCCTCACCAGACTATCAATGATCCTCTCCAAATGTCCTTCAACCCTCCCCAACATACGTATGGCCCCAGCTATCAGCCCAGGACCTGCCGCCAGCCAGCAGGGCATACCCATCTCACTCCCCACAGTCCCACCATGGAACACAATGGCTCCCCTGCTACCCTCAAATGCTGTCAGCAACCCCAAAAGCACCACATCTGGCCTTCAAATGCACTTCATGGATTCTCAGCACTTCTGCACAGCTGGGGAGACCCCAGGCTCTGGACCTGCCCCCAGTCCTGCCCCAATCTGGCCCAAAGCCTCCTCTATTCATTTGAGAGGGTGGCAGAGTCATGGGTAGATGAGACAGATCCTTTCCCAGGGAAGGGCTCTCAGCCCCACTCCCGAAAGCCAAGATCTCTGATGGGCTGTCAGCTCAACTAAGAGCCTCCCAGCCTGGGTCTCCACAGCCAGCTCTGTGGCCCGCTGAGACAGATGGGGAAAGGTACACTTAGTCCTGGATTGTTTCTCCATGGTAGACCCCAAAGCCAACTGCAGCCACTTTCCCTGGCTCAGGAAACCCTCTCAGCCTCCCTGCAACCTGGGACTCAAAGCAGGAGGAAGCTTAAGTTCAAGGACGGGTCTTCTCATGAGTCCCACCCCATTCCCAGCGGGCCTATGGCACTAAGGAGCGGAACTCACCCATCCCTCCACTCCTAGAAATACTTAAAACCTGAGGGGCCTCCTCGCCTAGGTCCCGAAGAGCTCCTGACCTCCAGAACAAAAGGAACTACCATTTAGTGAGAGCCTGTGTGCCTAGCACTGTGCCAGCCAGACTGTCGGCCTAGCACGGGGCCATGTCAGCCTGACATCACTGCTTGGATTCCGGCCCTGGGAGAGCTCTTGGCACACCGCAGACAGCAATAAGCATTTATTGAATGAATAATGAACAGTGGAGGGCTTTCTTCTTATTCTCTCATGAAATACCTCAGCCACCTTGCAAGCTGGGAATTATTACCCCAGTCTGAGGAAACAGAGGACAGATCTGGGGCCTAACCTGGCATAGCCATCAAGCTGGCAGAGCCACGTTCAAACACAAGTCCGTCCTCCTCCAGAGCCTCTGCTCAGCTCTGACCCAAGAGGGCCACATTCAACATGAAGAACATGAAAGCACAGCCCTGCCCTGCTCAGGACAGGACTCAGCTCCAGGCATGCTGAGTGCCATTTCTCCCTGACACCAAACCACAACTCCAGGAAGTGCAGACAGCAGCCCCTGCATCTCCCTGGCAACCCAGGAGCTTTTATTCTTGAAGAATGGAGCTGATTCATCCCCCCAGGGAGAACAGCAGGGGCTGCCAGCAGGGGAGCAGGGTCTAGACCAGTGCTGCAGCCCTGAGCAACCCAGCCTGCGCTGATGCATGCGCATGCAGGAGGGGGGTCTGGGTGGGCTCCTGGGCAGGCGCTCCCCCTGCTCTCACATCCATGGACGGATGCCACCACCAAGGTCGGCAGGGAGACAGCAATGCCATGAAAGCCTTACTCCTGGCCCTAGCCCTCCAACCTCAGCAGCCTCTTTCCTCTCCACCACAATGCCACAGGTCCCAGAGTTCTAAACACACCAGCCACTAGCATTCACTCAGCCCCATGCTCTCTTGTCCCCATGCCTCTGCACACCCTGTCCCTCAGGCTGCAAAGCCTCTTCCTTTCATGTCCCTTGCTGGGGGTTTCTTATCCTTGGACCAGGGACTCACACATTCCCCCTCTGTGATTCTCCCTAGGCAGAACGTGTCACAGCTCCTGTGTACCCCACAGTCCTGTGCTCACCCACAGACCTACCTTGCTTGAGGTTATGACTGCCCCTCCAGTAGATGGTGAACCTCTGGAGGCAGGGAGCAGGGCCCCTCTCCATTGGTCAGTACCAGCTCCTGCACAGGGGGGCACCCACTGAAGGGACAGCAGAGTGTCCACTACCAAGCGTTACTGTCCGAAACACTCCATGCCACTGGTACAGGCCTGGCAGGTGATCTCTGCAGGCCAATGAAATGTCAGCAGTTGTGATATGCATTCATATATAGAAATTTCAGAGCTGGTTCTTGTTTATCTACAGTTATCTCCAATAGCATATAGAATAGTAGCTGCTCCTCAGCCTGGTTCCTGCAGTGAGGAAGATGAGAGCAGGCTAGCAGCACCGCCAGGCAGCCCATGATGGACATGTAGCCTGAACAAGAAATAAGTTCCCGAGATTCGGAGGTTGTCTGTAACTGCCACATAGGCCAGTCTATTCTGGCAATGCAAGGAGAGAGACAGCAATGCTTCTGTACCTGCCCAGGACAGCAGTATCAGGACTGCAGGAGGCCACTATCAACCCTGGTGGCTTTCTAGCCCGATGTGTTTTACAGGCTTGTGATGATCACACAACTAAATCTGAAAGAGGAAAAGAAACTGTGGGCCATGTTAGAAAGTAGAAGTTTGGAGGCTGACAGACTTAAATTCAAATCCAAACTAAGACACATCGATGACCTTGCCACAAGTCCCTGCCCATCTGCGAACCTCAGCTTCCTAATCATAACATAGATACAACAATACCTGCCCCTGAGGGCACCCCTAAGACATCAAGAGTACAAACCCTGCTTATAAAGTGCCTGGCACATTGGGAGGCCTCTGTGGCCCATGGGTGCCAGTCCTTTTGATCAGTTGCAAGATGCCAAGGGGGTGGGGAAAGGAATAAGCCAGCTTGAGCCCTAAGCCTGGGCATAGACAGGCTCAGGCACCATCCAGTCAAGCTTAGGATAGGGATGTATCTGAGATGATACCACCTGTCATACACAAGGGTGTGCTGGGCTCACTGAGGTCACCAAGCCCTTGGTTCAAACTATGTCCCCCACACCCACATGCATGCACAGAGATGCATGGCAGCAATCTGAGAGGTCCCACCACTGGCTCCAGTAGTGCACCTGAACCCTGGCCCACACTGACCCCTTGTTCATTAGGAGTCTCCCTGTCCTGGTCCTCATGCCTCTCCCGGTCCGCAGTCCTTCGTCTGTTCCTCCCTGGCTCCATCTAGGACTGCTTTCACTGCCCTGACACCTCAATTCCCAAGCAGAAGACACTTTTGAGGCAGATTGGCAGCAACTTCTTGGATATATTCTGTCTGCTTGCAGCTGTCCTTCTGAGCCTTCATAGCTGTCTGGTTAAGGGACATAATAAGAGGTGACTCCTAATAAACAAGGGGTCCCTTAAGAGCCAGAAACAGTATCTCTCAGAATGTGGTGCATAAACAGCAGCCCCCACAGGTCCTGTCTCGAAAGGCTCCAACTCTGACAGGGGTAGGGATTTGGGGCTCATGAGGACATGCCCACCCAAGTTTCACACTGCAAAGACACAAACGAAGGACTCATTCCGAACAAAGACATGGAAACCATATTGGGGAATCACCTCCTAAGTGCTTGCACCTTGCTGGGTGCTTTATATGTGTATCCCATTAAGACCCTGAAATATGCCTGCTATTATCCCATTTATTTTGCATGTAGGCACTAACACTCCCTATAGGGAAAAGGCGAGGAGGCTCACACAGGGGTATTCTGACCCCAGATCTCAAGCTCCTTCCTACAGCCTCCTCACAAAACTAACAATCCTCTTACCTTCATGGCTGAACAAATCTATCCTGATTTGTAAGCCTTCCTGAAATAGCATTTATAATTATAAATGCATTTGATGAAAAATGTTGTAAATGAATCTAATTCTTCATAGTTTGGAAACATGAAACATCTGCTTTGTCTCAGCAACTGTATCTCCTGATTAAAACAACTACAAACCATTTCCCCCACCTCTTCAAATCATGGGCTCCTTGAAGGCAGAGGCTATGAATTATTCCACACAATACCCAGGGAAGCTTGGCAAAAAGCATTGATCAATAGCAGATTAAATAATTAAATTGTGCCTTCTATTGAGTTCCAACAATTTTCTCCTCTCTACCGTCCCTCACATCTTCATCCTCTCCATTCCTTCTATCATTAAATAAATTCAAATTATCAATATTAGAGATAATAATTTAGACTTCTGCTTCTGACCAGATGGAGTAAAAGAGACCAGATTTACCCTCCTTCCTGAAATGATCATATACAAAATGTAATGGTTTTCAAAATACTAGACATGAGGCAACAAAGGATAAGAATCTCTAAGAGCCTTGAATAAAACAAGGTGGGCTCTATGATTACCTCTGCTTACTGTATTAGGAGAGCTACCAGGGTAACACAGAGAGGGGTACACATGCAGAGTACAAAAGATACCCTGACTTGAGGATTTGAATCTGGGAGTCCAGGGAGACTAAGGCAACCAGAGTTTGCAGGACAGAGTACCAGAGAAGGGAGAGAGATCCACAAAGAGAAAAATCTGGGAATTATTCAGAAGGTCCCATTCAAAGCATTCAGCAGAGTGGATCTTTTCAAAAGTCATGAAAAGAACCATGCAAAAAAAATTTGAGGGATAGAGCCTCATATTTATACAGAGTCCAAGAAAATACCTACTTCCAACCAGAATCACATGAATCACAGGACATTGGATAGAATACATAGAAAGACCCTGCCTCAGCGGTAATAGCTGTGGTCCTGCCAAACAAATGGTAAAAGCAAGACTCAAAAGGATCAAACTGTTTCCAAGAGACTTAAGTGCATCCCAGAATAAGACTCAAAAATATTTCTAAGAATAGAAAAATATCCATCACAATATCTATAATCCAATCAAAACTCATAAGGTATGTGAAGAAGCAGGAAAATACTACCCACATGAAGAAAAAAAATCAGTCAACCAAAATGAAACCAGAATAGCACAGATGTCATAATTAGCAGACAAGGATATTAAAACAATCATTATTACTACATGCCATATGTTCAAAAGTTAAGTAAAGACATGAAAATTTTTAAAGAAGATGCAAGTTGGACATCTAGAGCTAGAACTACAATGTATGAGATAAAAAAATAAACTAAACTGGATTAATATCATACTAAATATAGCAGGAAAAAGATTTATCAAATTTGAAGACATGGCACAAGGAAGTATCCGAAATGAAATGCATAAAAAAGAGGAAAGAATGAAGGTAGGAGAAAGAGAGAAGGAAGGAAGGAAGGAAGGAAGGAAGGAAGGAAGGAAGGAAGGAAGGAAGGAAGGAAGGAAGGAAGGAAGGAAGGAAGGAAGGAAGGAAGGAAGGAAGGAAGGAAGGAAGGAAGGAAGGAAGGAAGGAAAAAGAATATTAGTGAGCTGTGAGACAACTTCAAGTGGTCTAACGTATGTGTGAGTGGAGAGAGGAGAGGAGAGGAGGTGGGAAAGGAAAAAATATTTATAGAAATTATTCATGGAAATTTTCCAAATTTTATGAAAAATATATACCCACAGATCCAAGAATCTCAGAAACTCCCAAGCACAAGAAACATGAAGAATAAAAACACATCAATGAATATCATAATCAAAATGATCAAAACCAAGATAAAGAGAAAATTTTAAAACAGATAGAGAAAAAAAAAAAATTGCTATTACAGAGGAACCAGGATAAGGATGATGGCAAATTTCTTAACAGAAACAATGCAGAAGAGAAGACAATGGAGCAACATTTTTTAAGGTATTGAAAGAGAAAAATTCTCAATTTAGATTTTATATCCAGCAAGAATGTCTTTCAAAAATGAAGGTAGACAAAATGGCAGAGTAAGCAGCTCTAAACTCTCATCTCCCTACAGAAACTTTTTTTAAAGGCAGAAATTGCCAGAATAAACTTTGTCAGAACCCTGGAACAAAGTCAAAGGTTTACAGCAACCAAGAGAACACAGTCAAGAAAAAGGCAACTGTAGGAAAGCATTGTGACATTTATTTCACTTGCCCTTGCTGCAATCCTGCTTCAGCATGGCATCAGTCTTGAAGTAGTGTCTGCCCATGTTCCCAGTGTGGAACCCTAAACCATGGTTCCAGAGGGAGCAGAGCAGATCTTATTCACAAATTATTGTGTATATCTGTCATAGGCTGTCTGGGGACTATGTGAAGGACTAGACCAAGACACTAATCCATGGTTCACCTAACTCCCAACTTAGACCAAAATATAGCAGGCACTGGTTGAAACACTGCAAGGTGAACTAATGACCCACAGACATCTGGGGTGAACAATACAGTTGAGATATACAATAGGCTACCTGAGGTCTGGGAGGAAAAGCTGGGGGAGATTCTTTAGGAAATTAGGACTTTCAAAAGTACCCATTACATTGGGGAATTTAGAAAGCCACACTATGCACAAGGAAAGAAGAACACCCAGAAAAGAACTGAGAAGACTCAGTATTTCACCTCAGACTAATCCCTAGACTCAGATGCAAGTCTGGCACGGTGCTGATGGAGTTCCCTGGCACAGACTCAATCTGCACAGACTGGAAGAGATGTTTGGGGTTTGTTTGGTCTTTTTTTTTTCACTTCTTATTTGTATTTGTTTTTGTTGTTGGTTGTGTTATTTTTTTTTAAGTCCTGGCATTCAAGGAAATTTCTGTCAAAACATTAACTGAACACAAGCTAAAGGAATAGAGACTTCAGTGACTACACAAAACAAGGTATACAGTCTTTTCAAAAATAGTTTGGAAAAATCACTAAATAGACTACCCAACCTTCAACAATTTAAAAAATATCAAAATCTGGGAAAGGGAGAGAATCTAACTTCTCAGCTCTGGCTAAATACCAAGAGAAAGACCCCCTAGAAGATCCAAATCTCCATTTGAATACTGAGGAATTAAAGAGTTTATGGTGAAAAGTGAAGAACTCTCTGACTCTCTCATGGATTGCCACTGGTAGCCTCTGGATACATTTCACTCTAAAGTCCCAGATGAGACCCCAGAGAAGCAAGATGTTCATTAAGCTATCCAACTATCATATTAATTGTATCCTGTTTCTTGTTTCTGAAAAATAAAATTCTCCTAGGAATGTGCTGGACTCTGTATGTAAATACAAACTTCCAGGACTTAAATGTGATTGACATGACAGAATGTAATGTAAATGAATGTGCAGTTAAAAACACAAAAGGTAGAAGAAGAGTGGAAAGCAAAAGTAGGAACAAAAACAGGGCAAAAAAATAGAAAACTGTAACAAATGTGGTAGATGTTAATCCAATTATATCAATAATCACTTTGAATGTCAACGGCCTAAATGCACCAATTAAAAACCAGAGATGGTCGGTGGATCAAAAAATACCATCCAACTATAGGCTGTCTACAAGGAATCCACTTTAAAATATAAAGATATATGTAGATTAAAAATAAGTATATGGAGAAAAATATACCATATTAATACTAATCAAAAAAAGCAGGAGTAACTATATTAATCTCAGACAGAGCAGACATGAAATTAAGGAAAATTATCATGGATAAAAACAGCATTATCTAATGACAAAGCAATCAATTCTCCAAGAAGCCAATTTTTAATGCGTATGCACCTAACAACAGAGGATCAAACCAAATAAGACAGAAATTGATACAACTGCAAGGAGAAATAGATGAATTCACTATCGTAGTTGGAGACTTCAACATCCCTCACCAGAAATGGACAGATCCAGCAGGCAGAAAATCAATAAGAATATAGTTGAACTCAACAACACCATCAATCAACTGGATATAATTGACATCTATACACTACTTCATCCAGCAACAGCAGAATATACACTTTTCTCAAGCTCACAGGGAGCACTCATCAAGACAGACCACATTTTTCACCACAGGACATGCTTTAAAAATTTTTAAAGAATAGAAATCATGTTATATCTGATCTAGACCACAAATTAAACTAGAAATCAATAAACAAAAGATAGCTGAAAAATCCCAAAATACTTGTAGACTAAACAACACACCACTAAATAACACAAGAGTCAAAGAATAAATCTCAAGAGAAATTTGAAAATATTCTGAACTAAATGAAAATGAAAGCACAACTTATCAAAAGTTGTGGGGTGCAGAGAAAGCAGTGTTTAGAGGGAAATTAATAGCACTGAATGCATATCACAAAAGAATAAAGATACAAAATCAATAATCTAAGTTTCCACCTTAGAAAGGTAGAAGAGCACATTAAATCTAAGCAAAAGAAAATAATAAGAATTACAGCAGAAATCAATAAAATTAAATCAGGAAATTAATAAAGAAAATCAACAAAATCAAAGCTGCTTCTTTGCAAAGATAAATAAAAACCAATAAGCCTCTAGCCAGGCTAAGAAAAAAAAGAGAAGACACAAATTACTAATATCAGAAATGAAAGAGGAAACATCACTAGAAATTCCATGGAAATTAGAAGGATAATAAAGGAAGACTATAAGCAACTCTATACCCACGAATTTGATAACCTTGATGAAATGGACCAATTACTTGAAAGACAAACTCACACAGGAAGAAATACATGATCTAAAGAAACTGAATCAATAATTAATAACCTTCCAAAATAAAAAGTACCATGTCCAGATGGGTTCACTGCTGAATTCCACCAAAAATTTAAGGAAAAAATTATACCAATCTTGTACAATCTCTTTAAGAAGATAGAAGCAGAGGGATACTTCCTAACTCATTCTATGAAGCCAGAATTACCCTAATTTCAAAACCAGGCAAAGACCTTGTAAGAAAAAAAAACTATAAATGAATATCTCCCAAGAAAGTAGTACAACAAATCCAACAATTTCTAAAAAGAATCATACCCCATGACCAACTGGGATTCATTCCAGGTATGAAAGTTTGACTCAACATTTGAAAAATCAACTAATGCAATCCATCATATCAAAATAACATAATCATATCATTAGATGCAGAAAAAGCATTTGACAACTCATTCATGATAAAAAATAATTCTCAGAAAACTAGGAATAGAGGGGAACTTCCTCAGCTTGATACAGACTATATACAAAACCTTCAGCTACATCATACTTAATGGTGAGAAACTTGAAGATTTTCCACTAAGATAAGGTACTGTATAGATATCCCCTTTCACTTCTCTTTTTCGACATCAAACTGAAAGCCTTTGATATGCAATAAGACAAGGAAATAAGATTGGGAAGCAAGACATAAAACTGTCTTTGTTCACAAATGACATAATCATTTATGTAGAAAATCCAAAAGAACTAATTAAAAAGAACTGGAACTAATAAATTATTAAGGCAAGGTTACAGGATACAAAATTAATATACAAAAGTCAAATGCTTTCCTGTATACCACCAATGAACATTAGAATTCAAAATTTAAAACACAAAACCATTCACATTAGCACCCCAAAAAATGAAATACTTAGGTATAAATCTAACAAAATATAAGAGCTATATAAGGAAAACTATAAAACTTTGATGAACAAAATCAAAGAGCTAAATATAGAGAGAGATATTCCATATTCACAGATAGGATGACTCAATAATGTCAAAATGTCAGTTCTTCCCAAATTGCTCTACAGATTCAATGCAATCCCAATCAAAATCCCAATAAGTTATTTTATATATTGACAAACTGATTCTAAACTCTATATGGCAAGACAAAATACCCAAAATAGCCAGCACAATATTGAAGGAAAAGAACAAAGTTGGAAGACTAACACTACTGGACTTTAAGACTTACTATAAAACTATAATAATCAGAACAGGATGGTATTGGCAAAAGGATAGACAAATAGGTCAAGAGTACAGAATACAGAGTAATTCTGTATCCAGAAATAGCCCCACATGCATATAGTCAACTGATCTCTGACCAAAGCGCAAAGGCCATACAATGAACCAGAGAGTCTCTTCAACAAATGGTGCTGGAACAATTGGATATGCACATGCCAAAAGCTGAATCTAGGTAGAGATCTTACATTCTTCACAAAAATTAACTCAAAATGTATTATAGACCTAAATGTAAAACATAAAACTAAAACTCCTAGAAGATAAAATTGGAGAAAACCTAGATGACCTTAGGTATGGTGATGCCTTTGTAGATACCACACTAAAGACACAATCCATGAAAGAAATAATTGATAAGCTGAACTTCATCAAAATTAAAGAATTCTGCTCTGTGAAAAACAGTATCAAGAGAATGAGAAGACAAGACCAGGAGAAAATATTTGTAAAAGACAAATCTGATAAAGACTGTTATCCAAAATATACAAATAACTCTTAAAACTCAATAATCAGAAAACAACCCAATTAAAAAATGGGCCAAAAACCTTAACAGACACTTCAGCCAAGAAGATATACAGATGGCAGGTCAACATATGAAAAACTGCTCTACATCATATGTCTGTCATCAGGGAAATGTAAATTCAATGAAATATTACTATATCCCTATTAGAATAGCCAGCTCTTCAAAGATAATTTCTCACCAGAGCCGTATGGGATAGAGGGAAATTATGGCATTCATGCTCTCATCTACTCTCCTCTCCTGCCCACCAGCCAGATGGTTGGCCTAACAAGTTTTCATTAAAAACTCAGCACAAAGACCTATGGCCAAAAGATCTCATAAGAATGAGATCTTCCAGATTCAGGACAACCATGTCCAACAGGTAGGAGGAAGCAGGGACTCAGGGCTCCCTGCTGCCCACACATCTACCTGCCTGAGGCCTGGAACCAGTAGTCCTAAGCCTTCACTGCTCTTAAGAATCAGCTGTGGTGGTTTATCTAAGTACAGATATCCATGTCCCACCTTCAGAAATGGAATCTTGATGCATCAGAACTTGGGCCCAGGCAGGAGCACATCTTAAAAGCTCCCCCAGATGATTCTCCTGGGCACCCAGGTTGAGAACCTGGGCCTGGGAGGGACTTGCCAATCTACAGGTGCTTAGGGAGGGTACCTGTCTCTCTCTGTAAGGCCTGCTTACAGGCCACTCCTCCCATGGACCCTCAGTGAAAGGCAGGAGAGCCCAGGGGCTAGGTGCATATCAACCCTAGAATCATCAGTCAACCAGGTTTGTGTCCTAACCCTACAGACTGGACCCTGGAAAGTGACCCTCACTTTGAGTCTTGGTTTGTTCATCAGCAAATTGAGACGACAATCCTCACCCTGCTGGGAGAATTAAACAGGAAGGTAGACTTCACTAACCCGTAGTGATCTGAGCACACAGCACATGTTCAGTGTCCTCATGCTCCCATCAGCTGCTGCAGGTAGAGGAGGAGGCCTGGGTATACCCCTCTCTCCCTGGGTGACTTGGGCAAGTCTTTATGCCTCCTTGGGCTTCAGCTGCCTTATCTATAAAATGGAAATAATCCCAGGAAAAAGCTTCCTTTTTATTATTTCATTTGAACCTCTCTTTTCTTCACCCCATCAGGGAATCAGAGACAGACAGAATTTGAGCACAGCCATTCCACGAGGTCCAGCTGCTGCTTGGGCCCATTCTCACAGGGGACCCATGTCCCATCTCAGGGAGCAGGTCAAAGAGTGGAACCCATCAGCAAGCTCTTGAATCCCCAGCAGTGGAGGAAAGATAGAGGCTGTACCTGGAGGAGGTGTGTGCATAATTAGGGAGTCACAATGAGCAGCAAGACCATTTAGGATGGAGGACCCAAGGTTGGCCCAAAGCTTTCTTCCCAGGGAGTTGCTGTGCATGTGAACCTCCTATCCCCAGACACTCCCCAGTCCAGGCAACTTGGTCCCTCTCCCTTCCCTCCTCAAATCAGCAGTCCCCAGGTCCTCCCTGGGGTCTCTCCTCCCAGGACTTTGACCCCACCCCACTTTCATGGCTCCAGATCAGCCATCATCTCTCACCAGACATTCATACCAGCCCACTCTTCACCCTCAGCCAGAAGGTCCTCCTAAAAATCAAACCTGTTCACATCATCCTTCTACCTAAAACCATTCAGCAGCAACCCATTTGGCTGCATTGGCATGAAGAGCACGGTCAGGGTCAGACCTCTGCCTATCAGTCCACCCTCACTTCCTCCCAACCCCACACCATACTGAACTGCTTGCACTTCCTCCAAGACACCAGCACCCTCACCCTGGACATCTCTGTGCCCATCCATGCAACCCTCTTGGCTTGGAATATCCTCCCCCAACTTCTATTTGCCTGGGCAATTTCTCCAGATCATCCTGCAAGGCACTGCTTGGCACCATCTCCTCCAGGAAGCCTTCCCTAAGAACCCCTCCACAGGCTGAACTGGGAAACCTCTGGGCTAGCCCAGCCCCTATGCTGTTTTTCAGTTACGTTGTTTGTAAAAGTAGGAGAGAGGGGCAGGGGAGGACTGGGACCCCCTTAAGGCCAGACCCAGGCCTTTCACTCCATTGAGTTCACCACAGATGGCAGGTGCTTTCAGCGTCTAGCCCACTGCCTGGCCTGTGGGAAGGCTTCAGTAGAGCTGAACCAATTTTAGTGGAACCTGCCTGGTTAGGAAGAGACCATGTGGTTAGAGCAAGCTTTACATATGTAGCTTGCCCATATTTCTCTCTCTCTCTCTCTCTCTCTCTCTCTCTCTCACACACACACACACACACACAGCCTGCCCCTCTCTGATTACTGCAACATTTCAGTGACAGGTGGAGAGCCTTCCAGCAGCTCAGCTGTCTTCTAACCATGTTCTGCTTTACAGGAGCACACAAGAACCAGGCAGCTCTATCTCCAAGCCAAGGCTACTGCAGTGCTCCTCTTTAAGCAAACCCAGAATGCCAGTTCACATAACAGCACCCAGTTCCACCCCTACTAGGCTGAGGCCATCCTACCCACGGCTGGGATGAACCAGCTCTTCTCCTGCCAGCCCCCAGGGTGGAGGCCAAGAAGGCCACCAAGTGCTATCACACAGCCAGGCCACTTGGAGCAGACCTGAAGTGATGAGTGGGGGCCCTCCAGGCCATCCCACAGGGTGGCCCATAGGTGTGGCAGGTGGGTCAGGCAGAAAGGCCAAGCAAGCCTCCGAGAAGAAGTGGATGCTGTGGGAGAGGCCAGGCATGATCGCCATAAAGTGTCAACAGCCCAGGTCAGTCTGCACAAAGGGCAGAGTCACAGCAGAGGGGGTGAGGAGATGGCAGAGCAGGGCAGAGTGGACCCCACGGCACAGGGGAAGAAAGGTAGATGTAGGGTCACTCGGGTTTGGTTCTGCCCTGACCCATGGGGTGGTTGGGACAGCCCTGTCACTCTTGGGCCTCAGTGTCATGACCTACACAACAGGGACAACAGCAGTGGGGTCCCAGAGGGTACAGTGAGTTGTGCCTGTACCTGCGCCCAGTCCCACATGCCAGTACATCAGCTTCACTCTCCACATGTCACCAGTTCTGCTACTACGGCAAGAGGATGTCAGGACAGGAGAGGAGAGGCCCTGCACAGTGGTCAGGGACTTTTGCCTCTGCTCCTCCCAGACAAGGGGAAGAGGCACTCTTGCAAACATGTCCCTCCAACACTGGCAGCATCAGCTCCAGCAGCAGTGAGGCCCTGTATCCCCAAGTCAGGACACAGCGGCCATCAGGGTGCAGGGTGATGTGTGGGCCCGATGCCCTCTCCTGCTCTGTCTCGGCCTGCCAGTCAGGGAGTTCCTGGGTGATGCCTTCAGGATCACCCTGTACGTGATGCTCACAGAGAAGCCATGTGGTGACGCACTCGCCTAAACCAAATGTGACATCCTTAATGACCCATAAAGGGGGTGCAGCCAGGGAGACTTCAGACACCAAGAGAGCAGCTTCTAATAAACCTGCTCTTTAAATGCCCAGGCCCAGGGCCCCTGCCAAACAAGTCCACGGAATGGGACCCCTGTGTCACACAATCGGCAGGTCAGGCCTGGGGCATACATGCCATGGAGACACAGAGGCCAGTGTGGGGTGGGCAGCGTGGGGTGGGTGTGCTTCCAGGCCCCCAGAGAGGGAAAGCAGTGTGCCACAGCTCCTGGCCTTCAGGGACGTGCACAGTGCCCACACATGCCAGCCGTGTTCTGAGCCAGGCAGAGGTAGCAGTAGAGGTAGAGAGAGAGGTAGGCAAAGGCATCAGCACAGGTGTGGTGCCAATGAGCTGGAAGTGTAGGCATAGATTAGATATGGAGGTAGCGGCAGATGTAGAGGCAGCAGTAGAGGTAGAGAGAGAGGTAGGCAAAGGCATCAGCACAGGTGTGGTGCCAATGAGCTGGAAGTGTAGGCATAGATTAGATATGGAGGTAGCGGCAGATGTGGACAGAGCGACAGAGCTCCAAGCATCAGCACTGGTATAGCTGTGTGTACATAGGTTCACTCTTAACCCTCAACTCAACCCGCCGAGGGGACATATATTTAATCTCCCCACCTTATAGATAAGGAAACAAGGATGGCAGTGAGCCTAGACCACCATGCAGCAGAGACCCTGGGAGCTGGGCCCTCAAAAGATGCCTTGGGGAACAGCCTGTGTACCCCCATCCTGGACAGTCAAGGGACAGAGATGGAGGCAGTCACCATGGCTCTGTCACGGGGGAAAAGATTCCTGGTGTGGGTATCTTCCCCTCCCCTACCTTCTTCCCAGATTTGGGGAAACCATGATGGGCACCACAAGGCCCCAGCTTCTTCCCACAAGTGAGGCTATGGGAATGCTTGCGGGAATTTACAGCAGAAATGCCTTCCACAAAGGGCAGCAGGGGAAGGCTTCTCAGCAGCTTAGCATACAGTGGAGATCCTGGAATCAAGATGGAGAGATGCAGGATGAAATCACAACCTGCAGGGCACCAGCTATGTGACCATGGCGGGAGCACCTTCTAACCTGGCTCCCTCGTCTACATAGGGTGGATAACAGCAGGGCCTGCAACACACGATGGAACAAACAAAGCTCTCCACTCAGGGCCTGCTACCCACAAATGGACCAAGGGGAAGAAATTCTCAGGACTCCATGCCAGCAGGAAGTCCACTGGGATTGGGTCACCACTGCATGGGCACCTCTAAGGTCCCAGGTCCTGGGCATAGACACAGCCACATGTGCTTCAAATCAGCTCCTGTTGGCCATGTTCTCTGCTCTCAGAAACCCCCAGGCTGCTGGGAGAGATGGACACATGATACAGGACTCTTGCTGGTGCAAGGGGGGCTTGGGAGCAGGACAGGGTGACCATTCTGCCTGGGGATGGGAAGGCTTATCCGAGCAGGACCCTCAGGGATGAGAAGGTGAGATCCAGAAGGCATGAGACAGGCCTGGAGGCATGGAAGTAGTCGGTATGCCCGGTATGCCCAGGGCACAGGAGGCCCTGGGGAAGGTACGCCAGGGGGGGTGGAGAGGAAATGAGGCCACACAGAAAGCATGCATGTCACACAAGAAGCTTGAATTGTAATGGGTAGGATTCTCCAAAGTACTCCTGAGGAGCTGGGTCAGCTCACTCCCTAACTCACCCCTAACTGACAACTAACTGGGTATTATCACCTCAAAGCAAGCATTACTTAAGGGAGTCCAGAGCCCTGTGCTGGCCACAGCAATGAATCACAAAACTAAAGGCAGCTGCCGCTCATGTTTTATCAAGCACTTTTTGCAAATAAATGGCAACACCATGCTTGGCTAGCCCCCTGGTTCCAGTGGGTAGCAGGCGGAGGCCAAAGACACCACAGAAGGCTCATCCTGAGGATTCAGAGCTCAGGCACACCTGCGGCACAGCAGATCCTTGCTCCCAGCCCCTGACCACAACCAGCGAGGCTATCAGAGACCACAGGACAGAGCTGGCTGTCCCCCTGCACACAGCCCCTTCCAGCAGGATGCCCACATGTCCTGGTTCACCTAGTGCTGCCTGGCTGCACTTGTTTGGCGTAATCATTGGAAGCACTATCTCTCACTCTCAAAAGTTTCCAAATTTGGATGATATCTCATGTGACCAACCTCAATTCTGAGCCATGTGCTTTTAGCTCTGAACTCCCACTTCCTTGGGATTTTCTGAGTTTACCTAGACACCCCTGTCAGTAAGTGGCTGCGATCCAGACCAACAGAGGATGTACACAGACTCCAGGAACTCCTCCTTGCTGCCTCAGTGGGGGCATGGCCCAGAACTTGCAGGATCCGATCCTCCAGCAACAATGGGTGCTCCATGTGGGGTTGCCACTGCCCTCTGTGGCTGCTCACCCCCTGCCACGTACTGCCTCCACCACAGATGCTGGGTGCTGAGCCATACGCTTACCTCCTGGGGAGAGGACACCCTTGGCTGTGCTCACGGCAGCCCGAAGATGCTCTGCAGGGTTTCAGGCCACATGCACAGTAGAACCTGAGTCTGTGCACACAAGGGGAGGACAGGACCCTCATTCCGACCATGGGACCGCATTCACCACAGGTCTGAATCTCATCACCGATGCAGCCCCTGGGTGCTGGAGCTGTGTGCAGCCACAAACACCAAGAGCATGCAATGTCTCCTGAACAATAACCCCCTCAGCAAGAAGGACCAGGCACAGCCTGCCAAGAACAGGCTCAAGGAGGTTCAGAGAGCCCAGTGTCTTCAGTTAGGACTCCACAAGGATAATAGTGGTGCCTTTCGTTTGGACAGTGTGTGCTCATTTACATTTCTGAGGGAGGAGGTTCTCTCTAGCATTCAGCTCAAGACATGAGTAATACACCCGTGAGGGAGGCTCTCGTGGGGCCCTGTTATTCTAGAATGGGACCACCATTCACTTGAGAAACTTGCTCTTGAATTGTCCTAAAAACTGGAAACAAGGTAGAACCTCACAAGGACCCAGACATCCTGCCAGGTGCCCACACTGGCCCCTCAGATGCCTTCTTGAGAACAGCATGTGTCATAGATGCCTTGTAGTCCCCTCAACCGTCATGACCAACACTGCCACCTGCGGCCCCAAGGTGACAGCACACAAACTGCCAGATAACTTCACTGAGGTCGTCTTCTAGGCAGCGCAGGTGCTGCACCAGCCTCCCAAACCGCAGGCAGGTGGGCGCCAGGACTCCGGACAAGCCCTGGGACTGTAGGGGAGCAGCAGACCTCCCCAGCTCAGCCCGCCTCCCTGTTCAGGAGCCAGAGCGGGCCCTACACACCCCTCCCCTCACTTAGTCAGCTCCAGCTCAGGTGTGAACCAAAGCATGCTCTGTGCCCCAGCTCTTCCCTCACTGGACCCCACGAGCCCACTTTCACTAGAATTACAAGCTTGATGGGTGGACTCATACGTCCATGTCACTCATCAGCAGACAGACAGGCCAGTGGACCCCACCACGCTGACTGGGAGAAGTATAATCCTTGAGGCCCAGAGCCTCCTTGACTCAAACTGTCTGACGAAGACCCATCAGCACCCAGGAACACCAGCCCCAGCCCCTGAGACACAGAACTCCCAAAGCAGGCCCCTGCTGGGGAAGACAG
Source organism: Manis javanica (assembly GCF_040802235.1). NCBI lineage: Eukaryota > Metazoa > Chordata > Mammalia > Pholidota > Manidae > Manis > Manis javanica. The sequence goes on from NC_133162.1 coordinate 71,830,081, forward strand.
GAAGGTCTCACGAGACCACTGCTGGCATTTTCACTCACATGGAAATCCTTGATAAACAGAAGCAATAAGCAGAACCATCCATACTTTACAATCCCCTTCAAACCCCTTTGTAGCCCTTAATGATTCAGCACAGGCCCAAATCAAGCTCTGTTAGCTCAGCCTCTTCCACCCCTGCTTCCAGGGACCCAGGATGCTGGCGCCCAAGGGCCCAGGCCCACCCACCAACCCACTCTCCTAACTGTTACTGGCTCAATCTTTCAAGAACACAGCTCTGATCCCTATAGTTCCCTGCTTACCCAGCTTTGATGGCTTTTGCAGGGCCAAGCCCACCTACTCCTAACCCATGACTTCTAGTGCGCTGTCCCCACACCCCCACTCCAGTGGAAGCCCACCCCAACCAAACATGGGGCCTATCCCACCTGGAGTGGTTCAGAGATGGGCTGGTGACCCAAGATTGGCCAACACAACATCCCTAGGGCCTTTACTGGTGCTTTAAGAACAGGAAACCTCTCTTTCACTGAGATAGTGGGTACCATAGACCAGATAAGCTAGAACAACTGGGGGTCATCTCTGTCACCAGGCAGGGAGGGAATTCCCGAGAGAGAAGCCAAATGAGGGGAGGAGAGAGGCAAGACACAGGGAGAGCAAGAAAGAGAAAGCAGTAGCGAAGGGCTGAGGACGATGGATGGCCACTAGCTCTGGCCACGCCTGAGGCTGGACATATCCTTGGACCACCCCATCCTTAAGCTTCAAAAACTTCCCTTTGTCTCTTAAGCCAGTTTACCCTGCACTTCTGTCACTTATAACTAAAATATCCTAATGAGTACAGCTTCCCATATTCTAAAAAGAAGTGAACTTGATAGATAAACAAGTAATTACCCTAAAACTCAATGCCTGATCAACAAAGGGGAGCCTCAAAGCACCCTTGGGAGCTCTGAGGCACATATCCTGCAGGGTGGGAGCAGGTGGCAGCCATCCAACCTGCAGCCCTTGACGGAGGGTCAGGGTCCCCATTTGACAGAGAAAAACAAGGACAGTGATCCCACCGGAGCCCCACCACTAGAAGTAGTCAAACTAAAACCAGAGCCTCCTCCTCCCCTTCACTGTCATTGTCACCTGGAGTCCAGGGCTGCCCACTGAGACTACATGAGAGAATTGGAAACATAGAAAGTTATCTACATTATCCAGCACTTTTCAGAAAACATTTACTGATCCCTGTGTAGAATGTTTTAGGTCATAGCACATTTATTTACAAATACTCTTGCCCTTGGGCATGGGGGATGACAGTAAAATTCCCATGTCTATGTGTATATACATGAGGCAGATGCATTTGTTATATGCCTTTTAGAAGTGAGCTGGCATCACAGATAAAAATAGTTTACTGTCACAGAACTTACTACATCAACTACTACTGATACTTCTATAGGGAGGTAGATGAAAAATGTGGATGTGGGTCATTGGACTTGCATTTCTGCTCATTTTTTGTTGTTGTTTGTTCTTGGGCAGAGAGGGAGGCTGCAGGGCCTCACCAGACAGGGAAGCTCCTCCCCAGGCACCCCTCCCTCCCCCACAGGTCCAGCGAAAGCAGAGGCTGCAGGCCTGTCCTAGGAAGGAGGCCAGCCCCCAGCACAAATTCAGGGGGCCAGCCCCTGGGCCCTGACCACCAGCCCTACTGCAGGGAGGGGGGCCCACTCACACACACGACATCGCAGGGAGCTCATCAGCTCATCTGCAAGCTCCATTTCAAGAGTTTGTCAGGACTAATGGCAGCCATGACATACGGGGTGACACAGTGACAAGGAAAGTGGATTCCTGTGTTGCCCTGCAGCCACATGCCCCAGGGAAGCATCACCTGGGAAGAAAGGCTCTGTTGTCAAGACAGCAGGGCCTCCTGCTTTTGTTGGTAAGCTCATGTTGGCGGCTCCAGCGTGTCAGCCACACGCACCTCCCCTGGGCCTTAAGAGCAGACAGATATGTCGCCCCAGACTGAGAGGGCGCCTGACTGTGCCTGCTCCCTCCTACCCCTGTCAGGGAACAAGGTGCCATTGAGTGTGGGTGGGTGTGAATGCAGGTGTATGTGAGTGTATATGTGAGTGTAGATCATGGGTGTGAGTGCAGGGGGGTGAGTGTTGGTGGATGTTAGTGGAAGTAGGTATGAGTGTGTAAGTATGGGTGTGAGTGTGGGTTTATGTGTTAAGTGACAGATGGACAAATGAATAGACCAAGTAAAAGCCAGCAGACAGGGCCTGGGGTCTAGAAAAACCACAGGCCTAAGTCCTGGCCATGAAACACCCCACTGCTGACCCAGACCTGCAATCTGCCCTTGTCCCTCACATTGTGTCCAGCCCAGAACTGTGCCCAGCAATTAGTGTGGGAAGGTCCATAAAGCCCCTAGTCTTTTCCGCACACACGTGGTCACTCCTCTCCTTCTCTCTGGACCCCCTTAGGGCTGCCCCGTGGTCCCCAGGGACTCACACACACACACACACACACACACACACACACACACACACACACACACACACACACACACACCAATGCAGGTAGGGAGAAGGAGAGTCACTGCCCTCCTGGGTCCTGCCCTGGCCCCTTGGGGGCACCCACAGCCACTCCCACTGGCTTGCACACAAATCCCCAGAGGAACTCGGTGTGAGCAAATGCCTTGCAAATGGGGCAAGAATAAAAGAAGAGCCATTAGATTTGATTACTTGACTCTGCCAAACAGAGCTATTTACACGTAAAGACTTTTTTATTTTATTGTTACTATTCTGTACAGTACATTTCAAATAAAAACCCCAAACTGGTGCTCAGAGCAAAACTCTCTGTGCTCTCCACACAAGTTATTTGCAGCCCCAAGCCCCAGGTTCAGAATGGGGTGTCACTCAAGACATGAATGTGCACCCACATCAAATTCACAGCATGAAGCCACAGCCCTTAGGAGGCGTGCTATCAGCAGCCACACAGAAGACAGGGACATTTGGGCAGCACAAGGACGCACATGGGGCAGAATGCATTTTCACCACTCGTTCCTCTGTTCAGTTATCACTCATCCCACAGATGTTACTCTGGTCTGGGCACTCTGCTGGGTACACCATTCACACCAGACAAACATCTCTGATGTCCTGGGGCTCATGCTCTAGCCAAGACAATAGAAAATGACTAAACAGATTACAGAGTGTGTTAGTTGGTGACCATGGTGGTGGATAAAACTAAACTAGGAAAGAGGGTCTCGAGAGCCAAGGGTGAGGATGGGGAAGCTTTGAAACAGGCTAGGGAAGCCTTGTTGAGGGGACATTTGAGCAAAGGCACCAAGGGGTGAGGGAGGGAGCCTTGTGGACCTCTGGAAGAGAGTCTGGGGGCCTCTGGGAAGACAGGCCCTAAGGAGGCACATCTGGTGCTTGAGCACTGCCAGAGGCAGGTTGAAGGCAGGAGCCAGGTTGGGGCAGAGGTCGCACTGCATGGGGCGGGTACCACGTCATGACATTAGCCTTTGCCCTGTGAGATGGGGAGCCACTGGGGGTTTTGATCAGAGGAGTGACATGATGTGAGCTGTTTATATCAGCATCGCCCTGGTTGCAGTGCTGAGAACAGACTGAAGGGGCAAAAGCAGAAGCAGAGATCCCATTCCAGAATAATCCAGGAGAGATAAACTGGCAGCTCAGACCAGAGCAGCTGCCATGAGAGTGGTTTAGTGGGACGAGCTGTAAGGATGGGCTGCTGGGGCAAGGGGAAAAAGAGAGAATGAGGGGTCCCCAAGGAGTTGAGCACTTGGGACAATGGGCAGATGTAAAAGCTTCAGGGAGCCTGCTTGCGCTGAAGAGCTGAGCTTGGCTGGGCCATGGGCACCTAAGAAGCCTGTCAGTCACCCAAGTGGGCAAATGAGCCTGGAGTTGAGGACAGGACAGCTGGAGTGCACAACAGAAGTCATTGGTGTAAATGTGGTTTTTAAATATATGAGAAGGGTCCAAATCACCAGAGAAGGGAGTGTAACAGGGAGAAGAGAAAATTCAAAGTCTGAGGCCTCGGACCTGCAATGTGTGGAGGTCGGGAAGATGAGAAGGGCCCGGCCGTGGGACCAGGAAGGCTGACTGAGAATGGGGAGAGAGGAGCCGGCTGCCCTGAGCCTGGCGGAAAGGGTGGGTGTGGTGCCAGGAATCCTGAAGGCTGCTGATGGGTCAGGTAAGCAGAGGACCGAGTCACCCAACAGAGCGACACAGAAGTCTTTAGTTCACTGACAGAGCAGTTCTGATAGTCGTGAGGACACATCCTGGCTGCAGCGGATTCAGGAGCAAATGGTGGAAGAGGCACTGGAGCCAGAGTACAGGCTGGGCTATAACAGGGAGGTGGAATGGGGCAGTAATGAGAGGGAGATGGGCCAAGCCAGGGAGGGATTTGTTCAGGCCGCAGACAGCACAGTCTACCCCTAAGCTGATAGGAATGATCTGCAGAGAAGGAAACTGCTGGCATAGTGGCCTAGAGTGAAAAAGAGGGGGCAGGACAGGTGCCCAAGGTGAGGGGCTCCTCAGGTGGGGGCGTGGGCCATCAGGAGGGATCCAGGGCAGACTGGTGGGGGTGCTGACAGGGTGGTGAACACATGAAGATCTCTTCCTTTGGCATCTCTTTTCTCAACGAAATACATAGGAAGCAAGTCTGCTAGTGGGGGTTGGACAGCACGGATGAGAGAGAAGGAGTTAGAGATCTGAAAGGAGAAGAGAAACTCAAAGGAAATGGGAGAGAGAGTGGTCTAGAGAAATGCAATATGATAGAGCCAACACTAGTAAGTGTCCCCTGAAGCTGGCATTATGGCTTTAACATGAGATTGCTCGGCATGGATGTTCATGTATCCCCAACAGGAATGGCAGGTTAGAGTTTTGCCTGGTGATATAGCCGGTCACATCTGAGCAGGTCTTGTTCATCTGTAGCCCCCAACCTAATGAAATTCTATAGGCACTCAATAAACATTTGAGAGAAGGAACAATCAGGGAGGGAGATGCACCAATGAGATGTACACTGTGCCCAGCTGGCACCAAAGCCAAAAAATTACGTCCAGAGAGGTTCATGGAGCTGGGATCAGCCTGGGCCTGGCAAGGCCCTGGGAACCAGGCAGCCTCTCCATAATGCCCGCCCCACCAGCCCCATATTAATCACAGCACCTTCTAGGCTATAGCCAGCAGCCTGCATAGGCTCCTCAGGACATCTGAGAACCCACATTCAGTCCCCATAGCTCACCATTAAATGGGATAATTAGTAAAACTCTGCAGCTAGAAGGGAAAATGCTTCTGATATAAGAAAAGCCATGAGATACAGAACAGATGACCAAGGCAGTTACAGCTGTGTGCATCTGTTTGCAGGTAAGATCTAGAAGAAGCCACAGAAAAATTAAAACCATTTGCTTGTTTAAACGGTGAGATCATGAGTTACCCCCTCTTGTTTTCTTCTTGAATTCTGCCAATTGTTATTACCATCTTGGTTATCAATAAATAAAAAGAATAATTTTTTTAAGTTAATGATTCTAGTGTATTCTAGACAGGCAAAATTTGAAATAAAGTGAAAGGAGATCTCATTCACAGAGGCAACAAAAAATATAACTACTTAGAAATAAAGTTAATTAGAGATGTGAATGACCTACTAAAGAACTACTAAACTTTCTTAGGAATCATAAAAGATGACTTGACTAAATAGAGAAAATAACTGCTCCCAGATGGGAAGACTTTGTTATAAAGATGTTGTTTCTCCCAAAAATTCATTTATATATTTAACTCAACCACAATCCAAATCTCCAAAGAACTTCATCAACACATTAAATAAAATCATTCTAAAATCATTTTTAAAATAAACAGATGAGAATATTAAATAAAATTCTGTAAAGGAAAAAAATGAGGGAAAACTAGATATGGAAATATGTTCTAAAGCAACAATAAAGTACTAGAGAACTGGTACAAATATAGAAATATGGATCTGAATAAAAAGTTGAAAAATAAACCTAATTGCATATATATAAAGATTAAATGTATTACAAAGTGGGCATCACTAAACAATGAAGAAAGGAATTCTTGATTAATATATTGTGCTGGGATAACTGGTAGTTTCAAAGTAATTACTTAATTCAGAAATGCACTTTCCCACACCAAAAAAACTCTGGAGAGAGAAAAGAGTCAAAAAGAGAAGTTAAATGAAAGAAAAACTTAGCAGGAAATATTTATCTGTTCTTTGTAGGTGATAACTTTTTAAGTTTCATAGTGATAGAAGAAAGTACAAATAAAATAGATGACAGATTCAACAATATAGAAGTATAAAGGCATTGTAGAGAAGAAGATAACTAAAATAAAAATGGTCTAGGAAAAATATGTGTAGCAATGTGTCAGGCAGCAAGCATATTGACAACTCTGGAGTATAAAGAGTTCACACAAATCGTTAGGAAAACTTCAAGACGCCAACAGATGAATGGGCCAACCAGAAAACCCCCATATGCAGAAGTGTCCTCACAAACACATATAAGGAGAAAGGCTCCATCTCTCTGGTCAAATGAGAAGTCACTTCATATCTATTAACACAGCAACAAAGAAAAACAAAGGTTTGTAATTGCAATGCCAAATGCTTGCTGAGATAGAGTAAAACCAATCCTCTCACATAGGGGAAGTGATTCTTTTGGAAAGCAATTGCATGTACCATGAAAATGCCCTACTCTCACCCAACAATCTCATTTCTTCTGAGAAAGTAATTCATTAGAAGGAAAAGACTACTTCAAGATGTTCATTATATGATTTATGATATCCCGACACTGAAAACAATCTAAAACCATCTAAACCTCTAACAAAGGGGGATGTTTAAATAAATTAGTGAACGTCAACTTAATGGCCAATTTACGAAGCCATGGAAACGATAATTATGAAAACTCTGCAGCTATAGTAAAAATGTTTACAGTATAATAAAGAAAACTGTAACCCAAACTGTAGTTGTGCTGTGATTAAAAATATGCTTACAGACCAAGGGCTGGATGGGAATGTAGAAAATGAAAGAACCACGGGGTTTGGCTCTATTACTTCAATTCCAATATAATAGCATTTTTGGTTATTATATAAAAACTCAGACAATGGAATCTCTTCAGCTGTGCAGTCAGCCACACCTAACGCTTGCCCCTGAGCTCAAGAAACCATACGCTGGGGCAGAGGGGTCATGGCATCCCCTGGCTATTTGTGGTGAGGACCTGGGGCCTGCCCAGGTGTGGCCTGCTCAGGCTTCCTGAGAGCCCCAGACCTCTGCCATGCTTCTCCTGGGATGCTTGAAATACCCTTCCCACCTCCCTGGAAAAATCCCATCTTTCAGGACACATTCACAGGGATTAACATGCTCCATGAAGTCTTCTCAGCTCCCTCCTCACACCAGGTACAAACTCAACCTTCATAGCACCTACAGGTCTCCTGGACAAGAGTTGCCAGCACTTCTGTGTCCTGCTCCTACTCAGCATGTAGCCTCCTTGAGGGCAGTGACTGTTCAGTTTGCCTTTGGAGTTCCAGTGCTGAGCTGCAACCAGAAACAGAGCAGAACATCAGTACCGGTTGCTCATCTTTCAAACATCACTGGCCTCCAACTTTATACCAACCTGGGTGCAGGGGAAAGTGGGGGTTAATGGAAAAGTACACAGGAGGAGGGAACAGCAGCCCACCTTCCCGAAGCTGACAGATTAGCTGGAAAGCAAAGGTGGCTCACATTCACGAGGCCCTGTGGCATAGCGTCCATGCTCTATCTTTCTGCGTCCTCACCTGATCCTTTAGAGGAGAGCTCTCATAACATTACAGATGCCCTGACAAACTCAGGAAGGGAAAGTCATACACAGCCAGGCGGTGAATGCATGTCCATGGATACAAAGCTTAACACTTTGCCCTACAACCTCACTTGGCCTGTCTGTCCCACAGGGGACCTGCAGGACAAGGACTGGCTTCCCACCAGAGCAATAGGAGCTCAATAACCCTTTGCTAATGCAGATTATGAATGCATGTCCATGGATACAAAGCTTAACACTTTGCCCTACAACCTCACTTGGCCTGTCTGTCCCACAGGGGACCTGCAGGACAAGGACTGGCTTCCCACCAGAGCAATAGGAGCTCAATAACCCTTTGCTAATGCAGATTATGAAGGCTTAGCAGAAAGCCGGAAGAATATCCAGGACTTGTCACTGCCCACACAAGGCCCATGCACAGTCTGAGGCCACCAACCTCACTCCCAGTCCCAAAGAGACTGTTCCCCACTGACACTCTCAGAGCACCTGCGGGACCCCACCTGGACAACAGGACAGACCCATAGGCTGGAGACAGTCTTGAAGGCAAGAAATACTAGCACCACCAACTCACCCCTACCGGGGCTGACCAAGCCACTGCCTAGACTCAGCCAGAAGGGATATGTGGTGGGTGCAGCAGCGTTCCCCCAAAAAGTCATGTCCACTGGAACCTCAGAGTATAAGCTGTTTGAAAATGGGGTGTTTGCAAATATAATTAGTTAAGATGGAGTCATACTGGAAGAGGGTGAGCCCTAAACCCTTAAAAGGCCTGGTATTCCTATGAGAAGATGGGAGGCCACCCAGAGACATACAAAGGGGAGAAGGCCTTGTGAAGATGGAGGCAAAGACGGGAAGCATGTGTCTATGAGCCACAGAACCCCAAAGACTGCAGGAAGCCACCAGAAGCTAGGAAGAGGGAAGGGAGGATTCTTCCTTAGAGCCTCTGAAGGGAGCATGGCCCTGCTGACACCTTGATTTCAGATTTCTGGCCTTCAAAACAGGAAGAATACTTTCCTATTGTTGAAGCCACCCACTTTGTGGTAATTTAATATGATAGCCCTAGAAAATCAAACAGGATAAAGCCAGAGGCATCAAACACTTACAAACGAAGCTGTCCTAAGTTTGGGGTAGGAAGGTCAGATTCTTAGGCCCTGGCCCTTCAAGCGAAGCATTTGCCGGGGCTCCCCCCACTCCTAAAGTGGAGTCAACCATTCCTCACCCCCACCTCCCCACCTCCACCTTGAGAATGGACCTAGAGACCCAGGCCAGGAGGAAAAGAGGGGAGAAGAGACCCACAGCATCCTGGGGAAGCAGGAAGAGCAGGAGCTTGGGAAGCAGGTAGACTGAGTTCAGCTTCTGCTTCTGCCATTTACTAGCTGGGTGGTCTTAGAGAAGCCCCTGAAATTGAGCAATCATGTGAAGGTCTCAAGCATGGCATTCCTGCTCCCCTCTACTGCTAGTCCACTCTGCACAGCTGAAACCTGTGCAGGCACTGGAGAGGCCTCCTGCCCTCCAATAAAGCCAAAGGGAATAAATCCTTATTTGAAAAGTAAAATAAACCCCCACAGGAGCAGAAAAGAGACAGGTGGGCCAGCTCACCACCTGGACCAAGGTGCAGATAAGCTTGGAAGTATGCAGGATTATGCCCCAGGGGCTGCAACGCCCAGCATGGCCCTGCTGCCTTGTCCCTGGCCAACTCTAGCTCTAGAGGCCCACCAGCCTTCTGCTTCAGGTTACACTACAGAAAAACCGAAAACCAATCAGCCACATTTCTCTGTATCTGCCACTGACATCCTTCATTTCCATTCATTTTCCTTCCTGTTGTGCTAATGGTGTGTGGCTAAGCCACAGGATAAAAGAAGACATAAAATTATACAGCATTATCTTTCCCTGAAACTGCAAACATGTGCTGCTCTCTCCAGTTCTGCTGATCCTTCAAAGAGGGAAGCTGGCACAAACCTCATCTAGATGTAGACCTGTTTCTCAAGAGGCCCACCTGCCCAGAAGATGGACCCTCAGACACAGGGTACCATTACAATGTGTATCCAAGCTTTACCAAGGAAAGGAGCAGCAGGAAGCCCAGAGGCCTGGGAAGGAGGAGCCAGCACCTCAGCCCCTTGCCCTGCCTTGCCTCTGAGTAGTGTTGGCCTGAACCATCAGCACCACTGGTCCCAGGGGTTGACAATCATCACTAATAACCGATCCCAGGATCCCCTTCTGTGATCAGGCTCTCCAACCTTCTGAAGGCCTCAGTGCTATTAAAGAGAGCAGCAGTTCACAGCCCTAAGATAACAGTTATCCTGATTCAAAAGAATGGCTGCATTCTAGAGTCTGAAGTCGCTCTGTACCTGAAGGAGCCTCTGAAGTCATCAGTCTATCCTCATACCCACAAATGGGCTTCTGACTAAGGGTGTGGCTCAGCCCCTCTCTCCTGAGTCACCACCTTGACTGGCCCTGACTCCACCTCCCACCTTCTCTGGCTCCTGGCCCCGCACCTATGATTCTGCTGAAAATCTCACCTTGCTCTGAACAGCTTTCTTTGACCATTTGCTTCTCTCTGCAACGTGGCACCTGGTAGGGACCACACCCAGCCAGGATCCCTGCAGGCACATCAGGGATGCAAACAGCAGTGTCTGTGACCAAGTCCTTCCCTGGAACTCACTCCACAAGGGTAAATGCACCACCCTGGAGCACATCTGAGCAAAAGGTGATGGTCCTCACCCTGCAGGCACTTCTGTAGGTGAGGAGACAGAGACAAAAAGAGGAACCAGGGACAGCTCTGGTGCCCCTCAGGGATTTGAGAAGCACTTGGATGGTCTTTCTTGAGTGAACAATTCTAACACCTCTTTGATAATCTGATGCAACTAATGAATCCTTTCCCCACCACCCTACATGTATATATTCACAACCAACAGCACCTGTCTACAATTCCCTTTGTCAGGGGGACCCTTTGATGCCCAATCATGAGTCACACTGAAAGATGTTTTTATGTGCCTCTTGATATGCAGCTCTCCCCTCAACAATGATGTATCCTCACCATAAATGTCTTATGTGGATTACACTCACCCCCAGACCCATGAGCCACTTTACAGGCTATAGAGGGGATAGGTGAACAACTTAAATGACACCAAGAGGAGGCAACCAGCTAGACCCAGTAGAGGAAACATCTACAATGAGTTAAGGTCACAGGAAAGAAATAGAGGGGATAGTTACAGCCCTTGCTTCTCAAGTGTATTCCATAGATCACCAGCAGCATCACTCAAGAGTTTGTTAAAAAGGCAGCAGCTCAGGCCCCACTCCAGATCCCTGAATCAGAATCTGCATTTTAGCAAGAACTCCAGGTGATCTGTATACACACGAGAGCCTGACAAGCACTAGTCTAAATAAGAAATAACAACCAATGACAATATGTAGTCCTTAACTGAATCCTGACTTGAACCAATCAGCTATAAGAATACTTTGGGGGCAACTACAGAAATCTGAAAATAGAATGTTAGATTATAATATGAAATTACCATTCTGCTAAGTATGATAAGGCTGTTGTGATTATGTAGGAAAATATCCTTAAATTTTTAGGGGTACATACTTAAGTATTTAGGAATGAAACGTCAAGATGCCTGTAATTTACTTGAAAATATTTCACAATAACAAAAAAAAATATGTGAAGCAGATACATAGCAAAATGTGAACAACTGTTAAATCCAGGTGGTGGATGTTAGCCTGGAGATAATTTACAGAGGAGGGCTGATGTCCATTATACTATTCTACTACTTCTCAGTATTATGAGAGATTTGTATACTAAAGATTAGAAATAAAAGGAAAGAATCTTTTTTAGAGTTTTGCTAAACAAAAAGTAGAGTACTGCTTAGGTAGGAGTCAGCTCAGGTGATTCCCCCACTTGACAATGATTAGGCTCAGCAGGTAGGCAGTGAGATGGGAGGTAGGCAAGAGAAGAACACACTTCTTTGAGCACCTACTACTTACCAGGCGTGAGAACAGTTGATATTTGTTTTCCTCACTTATCTTTACATCACTCCATGAGGGTGGTATTAGCTCCATTTTACAGAAAAGGAAACTGAGCTGCCTTGTGGATACCACATCACCCCATATCACACAGCTGGTAGGGAACTAGGGTCAGGATTTTGGTGTCAGCTCCAGTTCTCTCCAACACACGGGCAGCCCACCTGGTTCCCCAGGGAGCTATTTGAGAAGCCTGACCTGAACTCTCTTCTGGGCACCCTGATGCTGGCAGGAGGAAGGATGAGGTCTGTCCTGAGCTGTTCCTACCCACTCTGGTGCCTTCTGGACACTCCCTCCCAGCCCTGCCTCTTCAAGTTATCTCCAAGTTAATTGACCTTACAGCTGCTGACCTTTTAAAGACCCAACAAATTTTCCCTTTTTAGTCTCAGATCATTACTTCTCTTTACATTGCCCTTTCCCACCTCCAATATTTCCTCTCTCTTGGGATGGATGCCTGCACAGGATACCCACAGGCTGTGCCATGGGAAGCTGCAGTTTTCTTAACCACTCTTCCTGGGCAGGCTGTCAGAGACCTGACCCTCGTAGTGCCCCACTGCGCTCTTACCTCTCAGAGTGGACAATGAGAGGGTTGCGAGGGCCCAGTTCCCAGCTCACTCCACTGCATTTCTCTGCACCGCCTACCTGTCCTGTCTCCTCAATGACCCACTGCAAAATGTGCTCTGCCCCTTGGCACACCACACGATCTTTCCTGGGGTGCCCAGAAGCTGCATGTTTAAGATGCACTAAGACAAAGTGAGGGCATGAGCAGGGACCTGAAAAAGATGAGGAAGACATCGGCAGAAAGGACTCCTCACACCCTTTCCTTGATCTCAGTCGATCCCAGCACTCCTATAAAATACAAGCTATTGTCTTCATTTTGTAGAAGAGAAACTCGTGTTCCACATGTACCATCCTCAGCTGCCACATTTGTCTCCCCATGAAGTCTGCCCCTTCCCTACCCTCCAGCTCTGCTTCTAGGGTCCCCCAGAGGGTCCCATTTGCTCCTGGACCTGACATGCACCCAGTAGACACCTGCTGAGCCCTGCAGAACTCTGCCTCTGTCCACTTTGCCTTGCCCAGAGGGCATGGAAGGTTTGAGGGTTGCAGGCAGAGGCCCTCAAAGACAGAAAAAGAAATTGGGAGTAAACTAACACTGTTCCTGGCCCTGCCATATCCATGATCTCGGTCAATCCCAGCACTCCTATAAAATACAAGCTATTGTCTTCGTTTTGTAGAAGAGAAAACTAAGGCTTAAAGAAGGAAAAGATATCTTGTCATTGCCAAAAGTATGGGGAAGCAGAGATCAAAACCCAGACTGGATTACTCAAAAGTCACATTCTTTCCATGTTCAGAGTATAGGGCATTCTCAGACCTGAAACTCCTGGATTTAAACATAGGCTACAGGAGCATTTTTTAAGCCACTGGAAGGCATTGTCCCCATCTGTGAAAATTTTATGTGTCAGCTTGGCTAGGCTATGGTGGCCAGTTGTTTTGTCAAGCACACTAGTCTACATATTACTGCAAAGGTTACTTCTCAGAGTGGACAATGAGAGGGTTGCAAGGGTTGCAAAGGTTAGTTCTTAGAGCTGATTAACATTTAATTCACAAGACTTTGAGTAAAGCAGATCATCCTTGACGGTATGGGTGGGCCTCATCTAATCAGTTGAAGACTTTAGCAGAAAAGACTGAAGTCCTCCAAAGAAAAAATTCTGCCTCCAGACTGCCTTCAAACCCAGGACTACATCAACTTTCCCTGGGTCTCTAGCCTGCTGCCTGCTCTGCATATTTTGGATTTTCCAGCACCCGCAGTCATGTGAGCCAATACCTTAAAATAAATATCTCTCCATTCCTCCTTCCCTCCCTCCCCCACCTCTCTCTGTCTCTCTTTCTCTCTCTGCCCCTCTCTCGCTCATGCTCAGGATGGATGACTAGATGGACTGATGGATGGATGAATACAGAGACAGAAATATGAATGCCAACTGGTTCTATTTCTCTGGCTAACACACCATGTCCTGGGAGCAACCCTCCCTCAAGACCCCATCACTGGTCAGGAGTATAGGAGTGCTAACAGGCAAGCAGAGAAGCAGAGCCTGTGCCTGCCCTGAGGTGTTCCCCATAAACCTTTCTTTATTCCTCTTAAAGTGACTAGAAGTGGCATGGCTAAGGATTGATCCTGGCTTTATGATTGTGTAAAAGTCAAAAGAAAGAGCTGTTAGTTTTAAACCATGTGATTCTCAGACCTCAGTCCCCACCCCTCATTCCCTCCTGCCCTTGGAAGCAAAAGAATATCTAACATCCACATCAGAGGCTCCAAGGTCTGGAGAAGCAGACACGAAGGAAGAAGTGCCACTGTAACTGGGAAGCACCTCTGCACAGAGAAGTTCCTCAGTCCAGCATCGCTATGCAGAGAGAAGGGGGTGAGGGCCTCTGTTTGTCTTAGGCATCAGCTCCCAGAAACAACGGGAACTGGGAATTCCAGTGAAGTGCTCCTCCAGGGCCAGACCACTGTGGCTCCTGGGGACTTCAGAAAGGATGATCGCACAGTGTTCTTGGATCCTCTGAGAAGGATGGGCTGAGACTTCCACTGAGCACTTTTATACTTTGCCTCTTACCTTCACAACACTTCTATAAAGTAAGCAACACTGTCCCCATTTACAGCTGAAGAACATGAAACTCAAAATTTGTCACAGTTCTCTTTCCAAAGACCTTGCAACAAGACAGTTAGAAGCCAGGTTTACAAACAAGTGTTTTGACTTCAAAATGCATGCTCCTGTAATGCAGACCAAACCCTCCTCCCAAACCTTAGGGGTGGTCAGTGGTCAGTGCCCCAGCATTTACCCTCACTATACTTTGAAATGCTCCCCGCTCAGAAGCCTCTCAGCCATGGGAAATGCTGCTCCACTGGATGAAGGAATGCAAGGATGAGGAAATACCTTCAGGGATCATCCCATCTAGACCCTTTAAGCAAGTCTTTAGGCAAACCAGGGTCCCACCCTCTTCTCCAAAACGTGAAAGAGTCTCCCACCCCAGTTGGCCCATCCTGGGGCCCTTCCTGCCAGATCCCCAGTTCCCAGCTGGCCCCTACTCTGACCTTGGATCCCACAAGAGTTGTAGGGTTAATGGGCCCTGGTGACTGTCTAGGGCTGTCTGTAGCCAAGGTCAGTGAAGAAGGCTCTTTGCTTGGGTAAACTTCCCCAGTCACCTTCCTCTCACTGATTTAAAATATCTCCTAATCACATTTGGTGCACCCTTACCTACTTCAAAGAAACTTCCAAATCTATCCAAGAGATAAAGGAGCTCTCTGGAAACTCTCAAATAAAAACTTGCAGTAACCCGGCCTCAAAAACCACAGGGTCTCCAAGATGGTAAGATCTCCTCATGTCTGGGCTCAAGTCCATCCATTCTCTGCTTTCTGTCCTTGTCATGAGCCTGACTTCCAGAAGCCAAGAGTCAAAGCAATGAAGAAGAAAAGGCCACACGCTTTCCATCATCAGAGTGTGGGATGTTCTCAGATCTGAGCCTGAACATGAGCTAGAGGAGCATTCTTAAGCTACTGGATGACATCATCCCCAACTGTGGTGGTTAATTTTATTTGTCAAATTGGCTAGGCCC
This sequence comes from Manis javanica, assembly GCF_040802235.1. Lineage (NCBI taxonomy): Eukaryota > Metazoa > Chordata > Mammalia > Pholidota > Manidae > Manis > Manis javanica. Next base: position 71,845,490 of record NC_133162.1, read on the forward strand.
TAGGAGCCAGTTGTTTGATCAAGTACTTGCCTAATTGTTGTTAGGAGAACAAAGACAGGCAGGGAAGAAGGAGGTCAGTTTCTCAGACTAGAAAACAATAGCCTCCCCTGACACAGAGATCCAAAGTCCTGAGGACACATAATATGAAAAGACCCAAGGTTCCCTAACAATAAAAGTTCCAGAGAGAGCAGGGCGCCTATGGCAATCTAGACTTTGGAGCCAGATAGTTTTACCTCCCAAGTGCTTATGATAATGTTGAAATCCTGGCGCTGTCCGAGGTGCTGACCTACCTTCCTGAAGTGTGCTTTCATCCGAGCAAGGACAGAAGAGCCACATTCTTTATTCCCACACCTGGTTGCCACCTTGCTGTGAATTCTGTCCAGCGCAAAGCACCAGGTCTGTTCTCACCCCCACCACCCTGCCTTTCCTGCCTGCTCTCCCCAGACAGTTAGCTTTCCAGCTGGACTCTGCCCCAGAAGCAGCTTATACTTAGCTTCACGGACTCATGAATTGGGCCCACCTCAATGGCCAGCTGGGTCCTTCCCCAACCCAAACCTGAACTAGGGCCCACCAGACTTTAGGGTGAGTCTCTGACACTTGGCAGCAGCCCCAGAGCCACTTCCAGAATCTGTGGATATTTGGTTCAAACAAGCTATTGCCACCATACATTATGACAATTGAGGAGTCTATACCAAAACATATTCATGGACGAACACAAAACACTCATCCTCAGAGTGACCTTGTGTCATTCTTCACAAGTCATGAACCCTCCTGTAGGGTGCTACTGATCAAAAGAGACATCTGTTGTGCTGGAAAAGGAGACTGAATTAGGTTCAATAGTAAATCTATAAAATATACTTGGTTAGAAGGTTTTAAAGATATAATTATTTGGTTATTTATGTTTGGAAATAGTCTATACTTTATGTTAAGAGGAAGAGGATATAGTAAATGAGAGGATTTAGGAGAACCTGTTTAGAGCTTAGGATTTATAAAGTCATAGGGAAGATTAAGAGGAGGGAAGCCCCAGAGCATTAATTTTGTTGAGACCACAAGAGTGAGGTGAGTCCTGAACACAGCTGGATTTGACAAAGTAAAAGAGAGAGCCAGCTGAGACCAAAGCCTGCAGTCTCCATTCTCAGAGGCCCATAAAGGGGGCCTCTCCTCATGCTAAGGAATGCTAATTAACATAAGCATAGAAAAGGAAGTAACCAGCAACATTTTGTCTTGTAAAAACCACCCTAGGGGAGGCACTGGGTGGAGTTTGGAGGGGTTGAGTAATGTCAAAGAAAGAGGGAACAAGGGCAGGGCTGGGGAGATTTCATAAAAGAAATCAACGAAGCCTGCATTGTAGAAACTTCCGGGCATGGAGCCTGCCTGTTGTGTCTCCTACAGGGTAAAGAATCGGAGGAGTCCACACTGCATCATCTGTTCTACCAGGCAGGACCCCTACCTGGGAGGAACTATGAACTGGAGACGGCAGCATTTGTTCTCCTTGTGACACTTATGAGAGGCTTGAATTACTAGCAGTGTGGCATCTGGCCTCCATGGTTAATGTCATCAAAGAACCCACCCAGGGGAAGTACAGTAAGTGGAGTGAGGTCAACATCCTTCAAACATATCTGTGCAAACTGTGTTTCCTTCCGAAACATACCTGTGCAATTTGCACGCAAAAGCTGCACTGAAGGTGCTCCTCCTGCAAATTCCCCTTGCTGGGAGAGACCATCCTCAAAAGCATTGCCTTCAAAGTATTACATCTTCGAAGTTATTGCCTCAATAAGCTCTGCCTTTAGGGCCCTAAATCCTGTCCTCCACCCCACACCCTGCCATGTGCATGCATCCAGGACAGAGCCAACTCCACTGGATCCTCCCATCCCCATCTTCTCAGAATTCACAGCCAGATCTGTTCAAACTTACCACCACCCACGCAGGTCCAGGGTGGCTGGCCTGAGGCCACCTACCAGCATCAGTGACCTTAGCTCCACCATCTGCACAGCTTCTAGTTGCTTCTGCTGTCACCTAGGCCAGAACCCAGTGCCCAGAGCAGTGCTCCCACCAATCCCACTCCCCTGATAGCTCTGTCCTAACCCAGAGCAATTTAGTGGCAGCCCTCACACCCTCCTTCCCCCATTCCCAAGCCCAGATCCTTCTAACCAGACCCCAGCCACTAGTTGATTCCCAATGTGAAAAGACACAGCCCAACACCCCAACTCTTTCCCTGCCATTCTCAATGGACTGAAACCCACAGGCCTGCTTAGGATAGAGCCACACAGGTTCTATATACAGCTGAACTTGGAGCCTCCCCATACCCCAGCACTCTCACCAGGACCGGCATCTGCAGTGGGGGCTTCCCAGCCCATGTGGGGCAGAGTAGTAGGAACACAGCTCCATTAGTTCTCAGCCTGTGCCTGACCCATCAATCAGCCTTCAGTTCCCAGACCCCAGTCAGTTTGCTGCATCCACCCACCAGTGTTCTTGCAGGGACCCCAGGTGTCTGAATGTTGTGCGTAAAGGCATATATGGGTCGAGACTCTAGGCTTTCCACAGACTACTTTGTGGTTTCTCCAAAGATGATAGAAATTCCAGAAGAAGTATTTGATCCCACTCAGAGCCAGCCACCCACACTCCCTGGCCTTCTATCTTCTATTCCAAAGACTCCACATGCTTTCCAGTCTCCTGGAGCCTGAAGTGTCCTCACACTTATTTTTGGAGCTTCCAAAAGCAAAAGTCAGAGGAATTTACAACTTGGCCAGCTTTGTGATACCATGCAGCAGTCTGCACGGTAATAGCCTGTTATCTCTGAATAGCCTGTTATATCTGAGATCTCTGAACTCAGATCTCTCCATCCCAGACAGGGTACAGGAAGGTGAACATGATAGATTCCCAGCCCATCCATCTTGAAAGACACTCGTGGGTCAAGACAGAGGAGGAAAAGCAAGGAAGAGGTGTGGAAGAGGAAAAGGAGGGGAGAGGGATGACCCGCAGAAAGAGGGTTAGGAGGGACAGAGTAATGTATTTTTGAGCACCTCCTCTGTGCTAGTCAGGGAGCTATGACATCACATAATGATATCTTGTTCAATCCTCCAAGAGCCCTTTAGGTGGGTATTATTCCCTCTTTACCAATGAGGAAACTAAGGCTTGAGATTTAAGAAAAGTCCCACATACCCACACAGCCAGTAAGCACAAACTCAGGCTGTCGGATAGGAAAAACCATCCTCTCCTGTCTATCATACAGTTTCCAACAGGCAGTGGGAGAGAAACCTAGGGCAGCTAGGAGACCTGGTCACAGCAAATGGGAGTCACCCACATGCTTGTTCCCAAAACATCCCACCATATCATACATGTGGTATGACAGTCCCCAACCAAACCTCCTTCTATCAAAGCCTGAGGGTGTTACTGGTTCCCACATGGACGCCTCTACCCCCAGTGGGGGAAATACACAGACCACCTTTCTGACCCAACACTTGGGAGGTGCCCAGGGGTTCCCAGCTTCTCAGGACACTGAGCCACCAGAGTGAGGAAAGGCACCATGATCCTTCTTTCTTTCTCTCTCTCTCTCTCTCTCTCTCTCTCTCTCTCCCTGTGCCTCCATCCCTCCAACCTCAGCTCAAGTTCAGAAGCTAAGTCAAAAACCCACTGGCAGCACCATGATCTGTTTTAATTAGCTGGTTTTGAAACCCTTGTGTCTACAGTTTCAAGGGTCCCTAAGGACTCAGCCCTGGGTACCTGCCCCACAAGCCCAGAAGAAGAGAGCCCAACCTCTCTCCCTTGGGGCTGGCCTCGACTTCCCAGCACTTGTAATTTGTGCAAAGTATTTCCTGGCTGAGTGCCATCACACAGGCTCTTTCTGCTGACAGGGACACTCTTGTAAAGTTCAGACCGCCTTTGCTACTGTTATGTTAAATGTGGGTGAAAACAAAGCAGTGTTATCTCCCAATGTTTCCAGGTGGTTTAGCTCTGTCAGGCCCAGACGACATCAATTATTTCACTTTCAAAACAAAAGTCCCCCAACCTGTAACAATGGCGTTGCGAGGCGATGCTGAGAGGTGAACAGAGGAAAGGTGCTTTGTGGCCCCCCACTCTGCCCTAAATACACTGTCCCTTTCTCTGCTGGAGTTCACAACAAGAGTGTCCACCCGTCACCTCCCAAAGAGCAGGCTCACCCTTCACTCATCAGCCAAGGAAAAGGGATTGCCCTCCTTTCCTTCCAAGCTGCTCCACCTGAAAGGGATTTCTTAGTCTGCCTTTAGCCGTGAATTAAAAACCTTGGTCCTGCCTTCCCGCAGACCACGGACCGAGGGCTGCCTTAGACTGCAGACTCCAAGGGCCAGGCCTTGCCTGGACAGAGTGGAAAAGGAAAAGCTGGTGGCACAGGCAGGGCTTCAGGAGGAAGGTTCAAATCTTGGCTCCATCACTTACTAGCCCAACAGCTTGGGCAAGACGCTGCACCCTTCTGGCCTCCGTTTTCTCACCTGAATGTCACCATTCGCCACATCTCTTAAGGTGACTAGGAAGGCTGAACCATTTGTAAATGGTTAAACACTGTCAGGGTTGCCACCAGCCCCACCCAGGGACTGCAGTGAACAGGGCCTGGGGTTGTGCCCCTGCAAAGGGAGTTGTGGGCAAATGAATCCCACAAATGGCAAATGGTCCACCCACTTTGGCATCCCATTCAGAGGAGTGATGGGACCTCAAAGTGGCTCGGAAGGACAGGAGACCTGGACAGAGGATGCCAATATCAGGGGCTCTTTCCCTGGGACCATAAGGAGCTGTGACAATGGTACAACAGAACACTGTGGACTCACTGACAGCACACACTCCAGGGCTGAAGGAGAGACTGAGAGGCAGGGCAGAGCAGCCAGTCAGGCCAGGAGCAGGAGCAGCCCAGGCAGAAGGCATGTCCTGTGGAGTGGACCAGGGCTGAGGGTGGGCAGCGAGGGGAGCACGCTAGAACCTGGGGCTTGGCAGGCTCTCTTTAACTCCCCTGCCATTAATAACACAGTGATTACACTGACAGTGGCCATTACCCAGCACTAACCATGTGCCAGGTGCCATGCCAGGCTCCTCACACACATCTCAGGTTATCCCCATGACGGCCCTGAGATGTTGACAGATGAAGAGAAAGGTTCTGAGAGGTTCCACAACTTGCCCAAGTCACTCAGGCCAGAATTGAAGCCTAGTCCATCCAGCCTTGCCCATCTTCTGGGTACATGAGCTGAGCACAGAAATGTTTATGTAATGCACGGAGGACTCTCAGGCCTCTGGGGTCCCCTGCTCAGGTCCCCTGACCACCCCCAATCTCACAATATGACACAGAAGCAGAGAGGGTCACCTGGGAGCCTCCTTTCCCAGGTCCCCAAGGCAGGGAGGTCTAATGCAGCATGACTGGGCACAGGATGCAATAATGACCCAGGACTGGGTGGCAGTCCCCCATCCCAGTCACCAAAGCTTCCCCCTGTCCCATACCCCCATCCAGGGTCCAGGCTCTGGAACCTCAATGCTGAAGCCCAGGAAAGCGCAGACTTCTTTTGGCTGCGGAGCAGGTGAGAGCTGGGCAGCTCCCAGCTGGGCATCTGGCTGCCCCTATATCCTCAGTTCAGACTTGTCGTCCTGGTGACTGCCTCCCTGATAGACAGCTGGGCCTGCCAGCACTTGTTGTTACTGCTGAACTTGATGCTATTACAACAAAACCTCTGTATTTCTTGCAAACAATTTTCCCCTTTGCAATCTCACAAATTAATTCCCTCCTTTTGAGATGACTGGCTTCCTGCTAATCTAACCACTAACTTATCACCATCTGTAAACTAAATGATCCGTAAACACTCTCCCATCTCCAGCCTAATGCCCTAAAATTACTTTTCTGTTTTTCCTGTTTCATCTTTCTTTGCTGCGTCCAGCTCAGGTCCAGCTTCCTCTTGCCTTCCTCCCAAATGTGGGGGCTTCCTGCTATCACTCCTGAGGCTCCACTCCCTGCCTCATGGGCTCTTCCACCAGGAGGTGGGGCTGGCTGCTTCCGCGGGACCTAGGGTCTGAACTGATGAGGGCCAACTCCTCATCCTGAAATCCTCCATAAAACAAGCCATACATGAGCATGGATGCGACAGGTCCCAAGGTTGTCCCAGCCCTGATGTCAGAAGCTCCAGACAAGTGTGGGTGGCATGGAGGCAGCACAGATCTCTGAGACCAGGGCTCTTCCCACCACTTGGGCTCTGGCGTCCAGTGGCCATCTGCTCCCCAGGCCTCTCAGGATGGGTTCCGTTGTGTCCTGAGGGCCTAGCCTGGGAAGACATCTGAAGAACCCCTGGCCTTGCCCAGAGATAAGGAAACGAAGCTTCTGGGGAAAGGGGTTATTGGGACGCTTCCTGCCAGGCTTGGGAAATCGTGACACGGTGCCCTTGGAATGAAAGGGCCAGGTGGCTGAGGACGCCCCTGCTGCTCACCAGGACAAGACCCCTGAGAAGATCTCTGAAGGCAGCCCCTCTTGCCAAGCTGCCTCGACTCTTGGGCCAACTATCCCTTCTCTCAGCACTTCTCACAGGCATACCAGCCGCCCAACCCTAGGTGTTCAGCTGGAATATGGGGCTGCCAGAATGAAACCCTGCCTGACCCCCTAAGACCAGACCTAGTGCAGAAGCATCAGAAAGAGCCCTGTAGCAGGCTCAGCAAACCCCTTATGTCCACTCACCCCACAGGGAGGGCCCCCTGGGACCACCCTCCCCTTGGGCCTGCAGTCAGGACCCTCCCCCAACTGTCCTTCCTGGGACTGTCCTCCTGTCCCAGACCCACTGCTGATCTGACCCCATTGGACAATCTCTAGTTAGAGCCCCCAGCCGCTGCCCAACCTCCAGCTCTGCCATCAGACAGTGTGAACTCGGGCCGGTCACCCACCCTCCCTCAGTTTGGATCCCCTTCTCTGTGGGGCTCACACCTCCTCAGCTGCCAGGGGGATAAGACAGGCCATGTACACAAAATGCTCAGCACAGCTCCTGGTTGAGATTCCACAACGCAAAGCTCACGCTCTCCATCAGCCTTTGTCCTCCAGGCCCCACGTCATAGCTCTCACCTTGTCCTCTGGGCCAGGCACAGCCACACCCCAAGCTGAAGGCCCTGGCTCCAGACAGCCACAGCCATCAGGCAAGGATGCTGAGGCCACAGACAAGAGAGTAACTCTCAGGGCCGGAACATGGTCTGCATGGCCCAGACAGAGCACAGGGCTGCTTGCCTTAACGGGTCTGAGGTTGCGCAACTCCTCTCAGAACCCCTACAGCCTCTCTGAGTCCCACAGGGAACCTGGAGTTTTGCATATCTGCAGCTTAATTTTAAATTACTTAGCCTCATCACCCACCTCCTCCTCCTCCTACTAGCAACCCATCCTTCCACCTCCATTAACAATCCACCCATCTATCCACCCTACCCTTCATCCACCCATCCTCTCTGCCACCCATACATACACTCCCACCTGTCCATCTTCTCCTTCAACCACCCTTGTATCTCTCCATCCACCCATCCATCTAGCCCCATCTACACTCCCTCAACCCACCCCTCCTCCCAGTCATCCCCATCCTCCAGTCCAACCATCCATCCACCTATCCAACTCCTATTCCCATTAATCCATGATCTACACATTGTGCCACCAACCAGCCACCCATCCAGCTAGCCAGTCAGTCATACACTCAATCAAACATGCATCCACACATACATCTGCCTATCTTTCTAAATCCTACCTGTCAACTCCGTCCGCTCATACACCTAGGCCCCTCCATCTACACACCCACTCATCCACCATTACCCACCAACCTACACATCCAGCCAACCTCCCTCCCCTGCTCTTCTCCTAAGACTGAGCACATGAGCCATAAACTGCAACACAGGAAGCTAACGCGGGCCATGGGACCACCCCGTGGTGACACTGTGCACTCTGGTCCGCACTGGGAACCTCCACTATGCAACTAAGCCAACAGCCCCACCACTGTTGGCGAGCACTCTTGGAAGCTGTCCTTGGTCCCCCAGGCAGATGCTATGCTTCCAGTACATCCTGGCAGGACCACACCGGGCTCACTTCCACCCTCCCCACGGACTCCCACCAGCCAGGACTGCCAGCTGCTGCATGGCAGGGACTTCAGAACCCTGACTTACAAGCACGTCCAATCATGAGCACCACCCTGCGGAGTATCCAGAGCTGCAGTGGCCCCACGTGGCAGGCCCAGCCTGCGCCCTGAGGCTCAGCGCACTCCTGCAACCAGATGCAAGAGCCTTTCCCCAACACTGGCCTGCCCCTTGGAACTGTCCCCAGCCAAGATGAACAGCACAGACCAGATGTCCAGGCTTGGGAGGACTAGACCTGATGGAAGAGAGGCACACGGTGTCTGGCCCAGAAGGGTGCAAAACCTGCGTGTTCCTAGACACCAGCCTTCTGTCACTCTGAGGTCATCTTAATGTGTTTACAAATACATATAATCCCCAAACTAACCTGTTTGGCCTCCAGATGAGGCACCTGTCTTGCTCTTGCATAGTTTTCTCTGAGATAGTAATAGGGTAGAGTTCAGAACCACCTTATTCCAAGCCAGGACTTCTCACACTACAGGGCACACAGGAATCACAGAACCACCCCTGCTAAAATTCATATTCCTAGGCCTTTCCCAAGAGACTCAAGGGCTGGCCAAGGCAGGAAGCTGTATAAAAGGCCAGCTGTGGTGATTCTGATACAGGTGGCCCCAGGCCACCCACTGAAGAACACTGCACATATAAATGCCCTCAGAAAGGAACCACTTGAGTCCCTGCCCCTTCTCTCATTCAAAAGGCACAGCCTCGCCATCCCTGCCCCTGGGTCCTTGTTCAGGGCCTCAGAGCTCAGCCCAAGTGTGCACAGAATGCTCCCACCTGCTGGGCCTACCCACCTGTAAGACCCTGCACCCACCCTGAACAAGATAGGGCGCACAGAGCAGAGGAATGCAGTGAGTGGGTGCTCTGCAGGCCTGCAAGTTTCTGCAAAGGTTAGGAATGACCCAAGGAAAAAGCACTTGTAAAAATCATGACAAATAGCCTGACAGTGTTTTTCAATTACCACAATTACATCTCACCTTCTGAAAAATGGCTGCTCCACATTGCCGTTTTTCTTGGGAGCACCCATCTGGCATCCTCACATCCTGCCTCTGCTGGGATGGCAGGGAGAGGCAGGCAGGCTGCCTGCAGAAGGGACCTGCACCTTGGGGTCTCAGTCAGTACGCCTGGCTGGGCCATGAGGGCAAGTGGGCCCCTTCACCGGCTCTGACTTAGGAAGCAGGAGCCCAGGGGATATCTCCCAAGTTGTATGCATCTGGTTCATATAGTCTGAAAGGCCAGGCTGGGCTTCCCAAGTGGAAAGAAGAGGTGCCGGGTGGTTGGGGCACCTCACCGCACCACCAGCCTATTCTTCAGAGGCATGAGAAAGGCCATGGCCTACCTCAACACAGACAGAAATTAGCAATGACTCAGTACCTGAGCACTGGTGCCAAGTGTGGCTGCCCTGCCCCCACGGCTGGGGCCCCAGTGCCCACTCTGCAAGAGAGGAGAACCCAAGGGCAGAGGTGCCTTAACAGATACCCACTAGACCTTTCTGGTGGTCTTTGCATTCTTCTAGTCTCCCCTGCAATAAGACACCCAGGCCTCTCTTCTAGGCCATAGGGGATACAGCCTTTTGCTATTCTTGTAATAGATTCTGATCCCTCTTTCCAGCTATCCCCATTGTTCCTAAGTAAGTGTAGGGGCTGATGCTCCCCATAGTGCCATGTCCCCTGTTGAAAGTCAGCACAGCCAGACATCAGTAGAACTCTCAAAGTGAGAGAGGCAGGGGGCATGGGCTTTGGGCCCTCTTGATGATGGAACAAGGCTGACCCCAGCACTCATGTCTTACTCTGGCTTTAATTCAGCATGTTGCATTTAACTCAGACATGGTCATGGCCACAGCTGCCACACAGAGCCACACCAGGACTAGAAAATGGCCCCTCTGTCCCCAGTCAAGCTCTGCTCTGCTCCAGGGGCCACCCCAAGGCCCCAGCCCTCCACCTGCACGGGCCAGCCTGCACCCAGGGCCACAGGCTGACAGGCTGTGGGTAAGCTCACACTGCTGCCCCTCCAGCTGAGAAAACCCCTCTTCTGATGTCCTAGGGATGTTCTGGGGTCTGAAGGACAAGAGAACCCCATGAGACCAGGTCTAGTGTTCTGCCTGTCCACCCTCTTCTGGGACACATATGGGCCAAGGGGCTGAGCCTGAAGTCATGGATGAAAGAAGGGAGTGTGGAAGAGGGAAAAACTTGCTCCCCCTAAGACCCTATCACAGACAGGACAACTTGCTGGACACTCATTCATTTACTCACTCATGAACTGAGCACCTACTATGGACCAATCACTTGGGATCCATCTGAGAACCAAATGGATTTCGGACCCTATCCTCATGGAGTTTGCATTCTAGCAGGAGAGAAGGTATAAAAAATAAACAACAATATATACATTTTTATAGGTGGTAAGTGGGAAAAGCAGGCAAAGGGAAACTGGGATTGGGGAATGGGCTTTGATTTAAAATAAGGGGTTAGGGTAGCTCTCACTGAGAAGATGACATGTGAGCAAATAGAGAAGACAGGAAGCCATGTGAGTGTTTTGGAAAGGGCACTCCAGACAGAGGGAATGGGGTGTGCAAAAGGAATGGGGCACGCAAAGGTCCTGCGGCTGGACCATGCCTAAGATGCTCCAGCAGCTGGGAGAAGGCCAGCATGGCTACAGTGGAAGGAGCACAAGGAGAGAAGGAGCAAATGAGGTTCAAGAGGCAACAGGAGACCAGATCATGAGGGGCCCAGGGGCCTGAACGCTAAGGACATAGGGAGCCATGGGAAGTTTTAAGCAGAAGAGTGACAAGATCTGCCTCTGTTTTTAAAGGCTCCTCTGACAGTTGTGCTAGGAATAGAAGCACAGAGACTAGACAGACCCATCAGCCTTACCTAAACTCGCCACAGCCTGGGGGAATGCTACAGTGACAGGGGCAGACAAGTACATGATCCCAGGTCACTCAGCTAGGATCACAGAGCCAGGAATTCAATCTGGGTCTCCCGCTTGTTGCCTCTGGGATCCTGCCAAGGGTCTGTCTCCCAACACCTGGCTAGCCCAGAGTGCATATTCCCTGTGGCAGCCCCTTCATGGGCAGGATGGAAGGCAGTGCCTGAACTGAGCTCTACCATCCCTTCCAGGCCTGCTCTGGGAGAGCCCCATGGGGCAATGGGTGGGAGTGCATAGGAAGAGTGATCAGAATTCCCCCTCTCTCTGCCACTGGTTCTGTCCTGCTCCAGGCTCTGTGGACCTCTAACTGCCCTCACCCCTCCCCTCACTCATGTGGACAAAGCACCCAACCTGCCATGACAACAAACTTAAGCTGTGACATCGAGCAAGGAGCCTCCATTTACCCATCTATAAAATGGTTGCAGTAGCAGTCCTTCAGAGGGTTCCCTGAGATAATTCAGGAGGTGGTAGGTCCTGGTGACTGCAGAATTTGCCATCGAGGAGTGTGAGGGTCAGAGGCACTGCTGATGGATTTAAGAAGGGCTGGTGGGTCTGTGCCCAGGATGCTATAGGTGCTGCCTGGCTCCAACCTTGTACTTAATCAAATTTCCTCCAAGGGTCAAATACCAAAGTATAAAGTCCAGTGAGAAGTAGTGTACCAGAAGCCCCCTCGCTCTGCTCATGACAGCAGCAGCAGTAATCAAGTAATAAAAATACAATTACATGTTTACACTGCACTCCCTTGCTGTCGCCAACCCACCCACCTGCTAAGCACAGAGCATCCCAGGGCCCTCCTCTAACATGTGGACCCCACTAAGCAGGCAGCACGCACAAACTTGGGGTAGGGATTCGGTAGCACAAGCTAATGAGCACGCACTTTCGGGCTAGCCCTGCTGGGAATGAAGTTCCATTTCATTTGGCTCTGGCTCTAAGATGAATCACTAAGCCCATGAGGATGGCAGAGTCTCCAGGAAAAGCCCTTCTGCACATGAATGAAGAGACACCCCAGCACCTCCTAAAGGCATGTCGATTCCTGAAAATGCAGAGGGCAGGGAAGGGGGGACAGAGTGGGCCTTCTAAAACACATGCTAACAACATGGACAAACCTTGAAAACATTACGTTAAGAGAAAAAGCCAGTCACAAAGGACAAATACTGCATAATTTCCCCTATATGAGGTACTGGGATAGCCAAAATCATAGACTGCTGGAGAGAATGGTGGTTGCCAGGTGCTGGGGGGAAGGGGAATGGGGAGCTGTTCTTTAGTGAATACAAAAATGATGATAAGCCCTTTAGGACTGACTCTACTTTATGAAGATATAGATCTTACTCAACTTACAATTGGGTTATGTCCCAATAAACCCACAGTACGCTGAAAATATCATTAAATCTAAATGCATTTACTACATCTAACCTACCAAAGTCCAAGCTTAGCCTCTCCTGCCTTAAACATGCTCAGAATACTTACATTAGCCTACAGCTGGGCAAAATCATAGAAGTGTTGAATATCTCATGTGACTTATTGAGTACTGTACTGAAAGAGAAAAACAGAATGGTTTTAAGAATATAGGATGTTTACTCTGGTGATCGAGTGGCTGACCAGGAGCTCACTGCCGCTTCCCCACATCACAAGGCAGTATCCTAACCACATATCACTAGCCTGGGAAAAGATCAAAGTCCAAATTCAAAGCACAGTTACTACTAATTGCATATCACTTTTGTACCATCATAAAGTCAAAAAAGTAATATGTTGAAACATCAGAAGTTAGGGACCATCTATAGTCCCAAACGTGGACAAAATTTCAGGCACAAAATGTTCACTGCAGCATTTTTTTATTATAGTAAAATTTTGGGAAGAAAAGGGAAATGGTTGAGTCAATTAAGGTATAGCCACTAAAAGAAATTCTATGCACTCATTAACACAGTGATTACAAAGACATTTTAGTGACTTGGGAAACAATTACCATATCATTGTAATTATATGGAACTTTGTGCAATATCATAAGACCCTTCTGGAACAGGGTCATCCATAAAAACTGAGCAGAGATTGGATCAAAATGGTGGCTGACAGACATGTTCAGCTGCTCCTGCCCAACACAAAAACTCTTAAAGTGACATAACAGGGAAATAATTTTTAAAAATCCATTAAGAGGGCTAGGAAACAAAAATGGGGTTCTCCTCAGGACAGAAATCCTGAGGAATCCCTGAAAGACAGAAGGCTGATGGGTTCAGACTGGAAATGGCACTGAAGCCCAAAGGACACTCAGAAGAAGGCTACTGTAAAGGTGGCAGCTCTGAACTGGGAAACCGAGGACACGGAGACACAGAGGAAATCCCAGATCAACTGTGAGAGACAGTGGGGTCTTGGGACAGGCATCCAGGTATTCCTTCCCCACAGTGACACGCAGTGAACTGCAGAAGTGACTATAAGCAGGACCAAGGGGTAGGAGGACTTGATCCCCAGAGGGCAGGAGCCCTAGAGCAGCATTGACACCCAGGAAGAATGTGGAGCCCCCACACCCCAAACACTAGAATCTGGGACAACAGACACAGCAGCCCAGGGACCCAGCCCAGCCATTGCTCGGGGCACCTTCAGCCTCACTGACAGGCCAACAGGAAATTTCAAACTCAAAGACAAGTACACAACCCAGAATCATCACCTATATAAGAGGAGCTACACATTGAAAGAGACACACCAAACTTGCCAAGTCCTAGAGCTAACACCTAAGGACACAGACGTACAAGGACAAACAGAACGATGCTTTAGAACAAGAAAACTCAGAGCAATTGGAGAAGCTATCACATCCATTAAAAAAAAGGAATGAACTAGATCTGGGAACCAAACACTTCCCTGTTAAAGTGTAAAAACAGGCTGAATAGCAGCATGCGGCAGATGAAGATCAAATTAGTGACCTGGAGATGGACACAGGAATTCTCCCAGATGGAGGCACAGACTCAGAGATGGAAAGGACAGAAGTAACCCAATGGGATATGGAGGAGATAAGCCCCAGCCACCGTCTAAAAGGAGTCCCAGGGAGAAATCTGAGAAAATACAGAAAAATCATAAAATAAATAATTGGAGAAAGACAAGTCCTTGGATTGAAAGAACTCACCACATGCAAAGTAGGCTTCTGTAAAAAGATAATATTTAGGCACAGAGTGGTGAAATTTCAGACTCAAGGGAAAAACGAAAAATGCCAAATTCTTCCAGGGAAAAACAACACAGATTGCCTACAGTGGAGTGGAAGCCAGAGTAACTGACATTAGCTTCGTGAGAGCCAGGCAGTGGGGGTGGGAGACACCCCTCTTTCTGAGCTGCGGGCCCCTCCTCACTTCCTCACCTTCCCCGTCTATTGTGTGGGGGCAACAGTTCCCACCCAGGGCTGACGTCAGAGTTAGATGGGCCACCGGGTGTAAAGCCCTGGCACAGAACGGCCACTATGTAAGATGGCTCTTACCGTTATGAGAACATAGATGCACACCAGCCAGTGACTCAGCATCTCAGAAGTGCTTAGTGGGGGAATGGTATGAACCTTGGATTCTCTACTTAGTCTCAGGGAAAGGAGCAGACATTTTCAGACATGTGGGGACCCAAAATTCATCACCTGCAAACCCTCTCAGGAAGAATTACCAAATGGTGTGCACCATCAACCACAAAACTGAATCCAGAGAGCAGATGAACGGTTGGCAGAGGCTGCAGGGAGGGACGAATGGAGAATGAAGGCTAGTGGCACAGGGTTTGTTTTTGGGGTGATGAAATGTTCTGGAACTAGAGGGTTGTACAACATTGTGGGTCCCTTGGAAATCCCTGAATTGTAGACTCAAAAATGGTTAAAATAATGAATTTTATGTAATGGGGATTTTACCTCAACAACAGCAATAATGAATCTAAGAACAGGATGTGGAATATGAAAGTGCAAGGGAGAAAATTCAAAATTTACTATTAAAACCATTTCTTAACTATCATTATATATTAAACTTTATAACTAAAATCCCAGGTGGTCTCATCTTAGGTTCAGATATAGAAGCAATGAAGACATATTAAAATTCTTGATTTATTCAGGGAGACAACAGAAACACTGATTATAGGGTGGGAGACAAATATGAGCTTAAACATATCTTTAAAATATTAGTAATCACTAGAAAATTAAAATACAATGTATTATTTGAACCCTTAGCAGATGGTTCTTTCCTGGGAACAGAGGGAAGAAGACATTTTAGGTCGTCACATAGGCAAGCAGGGGTCAGCTGTGATTCAGTGTCCAGGGCCAAAAATACTGAACGTTCTATAAGCAGGGAAGAGTGCCACGTCCCAAATGACAGTCCTGCCCAAATGACAGCAGTGTTCCTACTGAGAACATTTCTTAAGGAACAAATACTGGGATAAAAAAAATCCAATGAAAGACAGGAAAGGGGAAAAACTGACCAAGAAAGCACAGAATCGAGAAACACAAAACAAAGTGACAAGAAAAAAGTCTAAGCGTGTCAGTGATCTCATTAGCATGAACAGGTGACCTTCTCCTAATAAAAATCTCAATAAGGGAATCCGATTTTTTAAATGCTTTTACGAAAGATACAAAGATGAACACACAGGAAGGTTTAAAATAACACTAGAAAGGCAATGCCAAGCAGAAGATAAGCCAGGGAAAAAAGATGTTTGTCAGATGAAATGGAATTCAAGGTGGAAAGTACTTAAATAGGGAAGTTTTGTACTGAGGAAAGATACAAGCCACACCAAGAAGATAACAGTCGTGGCATTTTATGAACTTTATGACAGAACTTCAAAACAGATAAAGTAAAATGGACAATAAAGAGGAAACTGACAAATCCACAACCATACAGGGACTTCAACATTTTTTTCAGATTCAGTAGGAAAAATAAAATAGTAATATGGAAGATGTGCATATCTCACCTCAACATTTATCTAATAATATTTCTTTCATTGAGTACTTATATTGTGTTCCAGATTCTGTTTTAAAGTTTTGTATATATTAATGAATTAAATCCTTACAAAATGTTATAAAGTTGAACTATCGTGATGCCCATTTTACATGTGACACTGACCCAGCCACTTGCCTAACATTATACAGCCCAGTAGGAGGCAGGTCAGGACCCAGGCCCAGGGAGTAGCCTCAAAGTCTGCTCTCAACCCCCACTTCTGCTCCACCTCATGGGACCCAACAGAGGCACCACAGTCTTTTCCATGTGTACCCAGCTATCCAGGGTGGAAATCTCAATAAAATAATAAAGAAGCAATTATTCAGAAATTCATCATATATTAAATTAATCCAATGCAATAAGATTAAGAATTAATAATAAGAAGAAAATGCCTCCCCCGCCGCAATCTATCTACTTAGAAAATTTTAAACATTCTTTTTTAAACTGCTGGTTTAAGAGAACATAACCAAAGAAATTCCAAACTATTTAGAAATGAATTTGAATTGGGGCACCTACTGGGTTTGACCCAAATGGTATTCTTAGTAAAACCCTTAGTAACTCTTAGTAAAAAAGGGATGAAAAGGAAGTACCCTAACCTGATAAAGGATATCCCCTAGAAACATACAGCACCCTAAACACATACAATGTTATAAGTCAGCTCTATCTCAATAAAGCTGGAAAAAAAGAATAAAGAAACCAAGAGCAAGCATCATACTTAAATGTGAAACTCTGGAATATTCTAGCACTGTCAACATTTAGCATTGTCCTAGACAATGCGATAACACCTGAAAAGGAAATAAGGGTAAAAGTTGAAAATTGAGAGACAAAACTGTTCTGATTTGAAGAAAATATGAGCCTCTATCTAGAAGCTCCAAGAGAATTAACTAATAAACTATTAGAACTTATATGAGACTTCAGCAAAACTCATGGATATAAAATCAATATACAGAGGGAGAAGCCAAGATGGTGGCGTGAGTAGAGCAGTGGAAATCTCCTCCCAAAACCATATATATTTTTGAAAATACAACAAATACAACTATTCCTAAAAGAGAGACCAGAATATACAGGAAAACAGCCAGACTACATCTACACCTGCGAGAACCCAGTGCCGCATGAAGGGGGTAAGATACAAGGCACAACCCAACTGCCCCTCACCCCAGCTCCCAGTGGGAGGAGAGGAGTCGGAGCAGGGAGGGAGAGGGAGCCCAGGACTGCTAAATACCCAGCCCTAGCCATCCACACTGGGAGCACACAGTGTGTGGTGTGCTGGATACTAGGGAAACGGGACAGTAAAACCTGCGAGCGGGTCCCCTCAGCCGGCATCCCTGGGACAAAGAAAAGCGAGTACTTTCTGAAAGTCTTAAAGGGACAGGGACCCCTACACCAGGACACTCAGCCCAGAAGTTGGGAATCCCAGAGAATTCCGGGCACCCTAACCCCCTGGGAGGGAGCACAGCTCTAAGGACCCTCACGGTGATAAACAGCCTCCAGCCCATTCCCCCTCTGATGCAGCTCAGCCATAGCAGAGCAGCAGCCTGAGAGTGGCCATGCCCAGAGCAACTGCAGAACCTACTCCACAGCGGCCCAGGCAAGAATCAGAGACCCTGTCTGCATGCAGCTGCCCAGCTCAAGACACTAGGGGTCGCATTTATCCCAGAAAAGGAAGGTCACAAACTAGCAAAAAGGGAAGTTCTCCCAGCCAACACACACACCAGCTCCTCACAACTACCTCTATCGCCATGAAAAGGCAGAAGAATTTGATCCAGACCAAAATCACAGAGACAAACCCTAAGAAGGAGATTGGAGAGCTAGACCTTACCAATCTCCCTGAAAAATAATTCGAAATAAAGGTTATAACCATGCTGATGGAGCTGCAGAGAAAAATGCAATAGCTAACAGACAAAGTAGAGAAGGAGATTACAAAAATAAAACAATCTCTGGAAGGATTTAAAAGCAGAATGGACGAGATGCAAGAGCCCATTGATGGAATAGAAAACAGAGAACAGAAACGCGTAGAAGCTGAGGCCGAGAGAGATAATGGGATCTCCAGGAATGAAACAATATTAAAAGAACTGTGTGACCAATCCAAAAGGAACAATATTGGCATTACAGGGGTACCAGAAAAAGAGAGAGAAAAAGGGATAGAAAGTGCATTTGAAGAAATAACTGCTGAAAACTTCTCCCAAACTGGGGGAGGAAATAGACGCTCAGACCACAGAAGTACACAAAACTCCCAACAGAAGAGACCCAAGGAGGACAACACCAAAACACAATAATTAAAATCGCAAAGATCAAGGACAAGGACAGAGTATTAGAGGCAGTTAGAGAGAAGAAAAAGGTCACCTACAAAGGAAAACCCATCAGGCTATGATCAAACTTCTCAACAGAAACCTTAAAGGCCAGAAGAGAATGGCATGATATATTTAATGCAATAAAACAGAAGCGCCTTGAACCAAGAACACTTTAATCAACACGATTATCATTTAAATATGAAGAAGAGATTAAATAATTCCCAGAAAAGCAAAAGTTGAGGGAATTTGCTTCCCACAAACCACCTCTACAGGGTATGTTAGAGGGATGGCTCTAGACAGGAGCACTCCTAAGGCTAAATACATGTCACCAGAGAAAATAAAATCACAGCAAAGAAAGCAGACCAACCAAATACTAACTAAAGGCAAAAAATAAAATCAATGACCCACAAAACCAGTCAACGGAAACAAAAAACAGCACAGAATAAAACACCAAACATACAAAGAATGGAGGAGGAGAAATAAGAAGGGAAAGAAATAAAGAATTATCAGACAGTGTTTATAATAGCTCAGTAAGTGAGTAAAGTTAGACAGTAAGATACCAAAGAAGCTAACCTTGAACCTTTGGTAACCACGAATCTAAAGCCTGCAGTGGCAATAAGTACATATCTTTCAATAATCACCCTAAATGCAAATGGACTGAATGCACCAATCAAAAGACACAGAGTCATAGAATGGCTAAAAAAGAAAGACCTATCTATATGCTGCTTACAAGAGACTCACCTCAAATCCAAAGACATGCACCGATTAAAAGTCAAGGGATGGAAAAAGATACTTCATGCAAACAACAGAGAGAAAAAAGCAGGTGTTGCATTACTAGTATCAGACAAAATAGACTTCAAAACAAAGAAAGTAATAAGAGATAAAGAAGGACATTACATAATAATAAAGGGGTCATTCCAACAAGAGAATATAACCATTATAAATATATATGCACCCAACACAGGAGCACCAGCATATGTAAAACAAATACTAACTAAAGGAGGAAATAGAATGCAATGCACTCATTTTAGGAAACTTCAACACACCACTCACTCCAAAGGATAGATACACCAGACAGAAAATAAGTAAGGACACAGAGGCACTGAACAACACACTAGAAAACATGGACCTTATAGACATCTATAGAACTCTACATCCAAAAGTAACAGGATACACATTCTTCTCAAGTGCACATGGAAGATTCTCCACAACAGACCACATACTAGGCCTCAAAAAGATTGAAATTCTACCAACTAACTTTTCAGACCACAAAGGTATGAAACTAGAAATAAATTGTACAAAGAAAGTAAAAGGGCTCACAAACACATGGAGGCTTAACAACATGCCCCTAAATAATCAATGGATCAACAACCAATTAAAATAGATCAATCAATATATGGAAACAAATGACAACAACAATACAAAGCCCCAACTTCTGTGGGATGCAGTGAAAGCAGTCTTCAGAGGAAAGTATATAGCAATCCAGGCATATTTAAAAAAGGAAGAACAATACCAAATGAATAGTCTAAAATAACAATTATCAAAATTGGGAAAAGAAGAGCAAATGAGACCTAAAGTCAGCAGAAGGATGGACATAATAAAGATCAGAGAAGAAATAAATAAAATTGACAAGAATAAAACAATAGAAAAAATCAATGAAACCAAGAGCTGGTTCCTTGAGAAAATAAACAAAATAGATAAGCCTCTAGACAAACTTACTAAGAGAAAAAGGGAATCAACACACATTAATAGAATTAGAAATGAGGAAGAAAAAATCACGATGGACCCCACAGAAATACAAAGAATTATTTGAGAATACTATGAAAACCTATATGCTAACAAGCTGGAAAACCTAGAAGAAATGGATAACTTCCTAGAAAAATACAACATTCCAAGACTGACCCAGAAAGAAACAGAAAATCTAAACAGACCAATTACCAGAAAAGAAATTGAATCAGTAATCAAAAAACTACCCAAGAACAAAACCCCAGAGCCAGATGGATTTACCTCAGAATTTTATCACACATACATAGAAGATATAATACCCATTCTCCTTAAAGTTTTCCAAAAAATAGAAGAGGAGGGAATACTCCCAAACTAACTCTATGAAGCCAATATCACCCTAATACCAAAACCAGGCAAAGACCCCACCAAAAAAGAAAATTACAGACCAATATCCCTGATGAACATAAATGCAAAAATAGTCAACAAAATATTAGCAATCCAAATTCAAAAATACATCAAAAGGATCATTCACCATGACCAAGTGGGATTCATCCCAGGAATGCAAGGATGGTACAACATTCGAAAATCCATTCACATCATCCACCACATAAATAAAATAAAGGACAAAAACCACATGATCATCTCCATAGATTCTGAAAAAGCATTTGATAAAATTCAATATCCATTCATGATAAAAACTCTCAACAAAATGGGCATAGAGGGCAAGTACCTCAACATAATAAAGGCCATATATGATAAACCCACAGTTAACATCATACTGAACAGCAAGAGGCTGAAAGCTTTTCCTCTGAGATAAGGAACAAGACAGGGATGCCCACTCTCCCCACTGTTATTCAACATAGTACTGGAGGTCCTAGCCACGGCAATCAGACAAAACAAAGAAATACAAAGAATCCAGATTGGTAAAGAAGAAGTCAAACTGTCACTATTTGCAGATGACATGATATTGTACATAAAATCCCCAAAGACTCTACTCCAAAACTACTAGATCTAATATCGGAATTCAGCAAAGTTGCAGGACACAAAATTAACACACAGAAATCGGTGGCTTTCCTATACACTAACAATGAACCAATAGAAAGAGAAATCAGGAAAACAATTCCATTCAAAACTGCATCAAAAAGAATAAAATACCTAGGAATAAACCTAACCAAGGAAGTGAAAGACCTATACCCTCAAAACTATAAGACACTCTTAAGAGAAATTAAAAAGGACACTAACAAATGGATACTCATCCCATGCTCTTGGCTAGGAATAATTAATATCATCAAAATGGCCACACTGCCCAAAGCAAAATACAGATTTGATTCAATCCCTATCAAATTACCAACAGCATTCTTCAACAAACTGAAACAAATAGTTCAAAAATTCATATGGAAACACCAAAGACCCTGAATAGTAAAAGCAATCCTGAGAAGGAAGAATAAAGTCAGAGGGATCATGCTCCCCAACTTCAAGCTCTACTATAAAACCACAGTCATCAAGACAATTTGGTACTGGCACAAAAACAGAGCCACAGACCAGTGGAACAGATTAGAGACTCCAGACATTAACCCAAACATATATGGTCAATTAACATATGATAAAGGAGCCATGGACATACAATGGGGAAATGGCAGTCTCTTCAACAGATGGTGCTGGTAAAACTGGACAGCTACATGTAAGAGAATGAAACTGGATCACTGTCTAACCCCATACACAAAAGTAAATTCGAAATGGATCAAAGACCTGAATGTAAGTCATGAAATCATAAAACTCTTAGAAAAAAACATAGGCAAAAATCTCTTGGACATAAACATGAGTGACTTCACCATGAACATATCTCCCTGGGTAAGGGAAACAAAAGCAAAAATG
This sequence comes from Manis javanica, assembly GCF_040802235.1. Lineage (NCBI taxonomy): Eukaryota > Metazoa > Chordata > Mammalia > Pholidota > Manidae > Manis > Manis javanica. The sequence continues at coordinate 71,867,343 of NC_133162.1, forward strand.
AACAAGTGGGACTATACCAAGCTGAAAAGCTTCTGTACAGCAAAGGACACCATCAATAGAACAAAAACGTACCCTACAGTATGGGAGAATATATTCATAAATGACAGATCCGATAAAAGGTTGACATCCAAAATATATAAAGAGCTCATGCACCTCAACAAACAGAAAGCAAATAATCCAATTAAAAAATAGGCAGAGAAGCTGAACAGACAGTTCTCCAAAGAAGAAATTCAGATGGCCAACAGACACATGAAAAGATGCTCCACATCACTAGTCATCAGAGAAATGCAAATTAAAACCACAATGAGATATCACCTCACACCAGTAAGGATCGCCACCATCCAAAAGACAAACAACAACAAATGTTGGTGAGGTTGTGGAGAAAGGGGAACCCTCCTACACGGCTGGTGGGAATGTAAACTAGTTCAACCATTGTGGAAAGCAGTATGGAGGTTCCTCAAAAAAGCTCAAAATAGAAATACCATTTCACCCAGGAATTCCAGTTCTAGGAATTTCCCCCTAAGAATGCAGCAGCCCAGTTTGAAAAAGACAGCTGCACCCCTATGTTTATAGCAGCACTATTTACAATACCCTAGAAATGGAAGCAACCTAAGTGTCCATCAGTAGATGAATGGATAAAGAAGATGTGATACATATACAGAATGGAATATTCTTCAGCCATAAGGAGAAAACAAATCCTACCATTTGCAACAACATGGATGAAGCTAGAGGGTATTATGCTCAGTGAAATAAGCCAGGCAGAGAAAGACAAGGACCACATGATTTCACTCATATGTGGACTATAAGAATGAAGAAAAACTGAAGGAACAAAACAGCAGCAGAATCACAGAACCCAAGAATGGACTAACAGTTACCAAAGGGAAAGGGCCTGGGGAGGATGGGTGGGAAGGGAGGGATAAGGGCGGGGAAAAAGAAAGGGGGCATTACAATTAGCATGTATAATGTCAGGGGGGGGGCATGGGGAGGGCTGTACAACACAAAGAAGACAAGTAGTGATTCTACAGCATCTTACTACACTGATGGACAGTGACTGTAATGGGGTTTGTGAGGGGACTTGGTGAAGGGGGGAGCCTAGTAAACATAATGTTCTTCATGTAATTGTAGATTAATGAAAACAAAATTTTAAAAAATCAATAGCTTTCGTGGAGGATTAAAGATGGCAGCATGAGAGGTGAGACAGAGACTTCCTCCTTAAACTGGATATAATATGAAAATATAATTAATACAACTAATCCTGAGAGAGCAACAGAAAAGAGAACTGCTCCAGACAGCATACACCTAGAGAAAAGAGCAGACCTCATGGAACAGGGCACCAATAACTCTCCCCTGTGACCCCTGACATTTCTTCAGGGACTGACTAGTTCCACAGAGTAGAGCTGCTGGACACTAGAAGGTGCCATATACTAATATGAAATGCCAAAGGAACCTGGTACAGAGTAAAATTAATATAACCCCTGAGAAAGATGACATGGACCTCATGAATCTTCCTGAAAGGGAGTTCAAAATAAAAATCATTAACATGCTAATGGAGGTACAGAAAGATATTCAAGACCTCAGGAGTGAGTTCCAGTTGGAGATCCAATTGTTGAAGAGCACAATGGAGGGTATTAAAAGCAGATTGCATATGGTGGAGGAGACGATAAATGAAATAGAAACTAGAGAAGAGGAATACAAAGAAGCTGAGGCACAGAGAGAAAAAAAGGGTCTCTAAGAATGAAAGAATATTGAGAGAACTGTGTGACAATATCCAAATGGAACAATATTCACATTATAGTGGTACCAGAAGAAGAAGAGAGAAAGGGATAGAAGGTGTCTTTGAGGAGGTAATTGCTGAAAACTTCCCTAAGCTGGGAAAGGAGATAGTCTCTCAGGCCATGGAGATCCACAGATCTCCCAACACAAGGGACCCAAGGAAGACAAGACCAAGACATATAGTAATTAAAATGGCAAAGATCAAGGATAAGTCAGACTGTTGAAAGCAGCCAGAGAGAGAAATAAGATCACATACAAAGGAAAGCCCATCAGGCCATCATCAGACTTCTCAGCAGAAACCTTACAGGCCAGAAGGGTGTGGCATGATGTATTGAATTCAATGAAACAGAAGGGCCTGGAACCAAGATTACTTTATCCAGCAAGATTATCATTTAAATTTGAAGGACGGATTAAACAATTTCCAGACAAGCAAAAGCTGAGAGAATTTACCTCCCACAAACCATCTCTACAGTATATTTTACAGGGCATGCTATATATGGAAGTGTTACTAAGGCTTAATAGCTGTCCAGAGGTAATGAAACAACAGTAAAGAAAGAATAGCTAATTACTAAGCAAATGCAAAATTAACTAAACTATCCCCAAAGTTAGTCAAGGGATAGACAAAGAGTACAGAATATGATACCTAATATATAAAGAATGGAGGAGTAGGAAAAGTAGGAGAAAAAGGAAAGAACCCTTAGATTGTGTTTGTAATAGCATATTAAGTGAGTTAAGTTAGGGTCTTAGATAGTAAGGAAGTTAACTTTCAACCTTTGGTAACCACAAATCTAAAGTCTGCAATGGCAATAAGTACATACCTATCAATAATCACCCTAAATGTAAATGGACTGAACGCACCAATCAAAAGACATAGACTCACTGAATGGATAAAAAAAACAAGACCCATCTATATGCTGCCTACAAGAGACACACTTTAAACCCAAAGACATACACAGACTAAAAGTGAAGGAATGGAAAATGATACTTCATGCAACTAACAGGGAGAAAAAAGCAGGAGTTGCAGTACTTGTATCAGACAAAATAGAATTCAAAACAAAGTCACAAGAGACAAAGAAGGACATTACATAATGATAAAGGGGTCAATCCAACAAGAAGATATAACCATTATGAATATATATGCTCCCAACACAGGAGCACCTACATATGTGAAACAAATACTAACTCAATTAAAATGGTAAATAGAAGGCAATGAATTCATTCTAGGAGACTTCAACACTCCACTCACTCTGAAGGACAGATCAACCAGACAGAAAATAAGTAAGGACACAGAGGCACTGAACAACACACTAGAACACATGGACCTAACAGACATCTACAGAACTCTACACCTTAAAACAGCAGAATACACATTCTTCTCAAGTGCACATGGAACATTTTCAAGAATAGATCATATACTAGGCCACAAAAAGAGCCTTGGTAAATTCAAAAAGATTGAAATTGTACCAACCAGTTTCTCAGACCACAAAGGTATGAAACTATAAATAAATTACACAAAGAAAATGAAAAATCCCACAAACACATGGAGGCTTCACAACATGCTCCTAAATGACCAATGGATCAATGATCAAATAAAAACAGAGATCAAGCAATATATGGAGACAAATGAAAACAATAATTCAACACTGCAAAACCTGTGGGATGCAGCCAAGGCTGAGCTAAGAGGAGAGTATACTGCAGTACAGGCAGACTTCAGGAAAGTAGAACAATCCCATATAAGCAGTAAAAACTCACAATTACTGAAAATAGGAAAAAAAAGAACAAATGAGGCCCAAAGTCAGTAGAAGGAGGGACATCATAAAGATTAGAGCAGAAATAAATAAAATTGAGAAGAATAAAACACTAGAAAGAATCAATGAAGGCAAGAGCTGGTTCTTTGAGAAAATAAACAAAACAGACAAACCCCTAGCCAGACTTATCAAGAAAAAAAGAGTCTACACACATAAACAGAATCAGAAATGAGACAGGAAAAATCACTACAGACACCACAGAAATACAAAGAATTACTAGAGAATACTATGATAACTGAGATCCTAGAATACTAGAGAATCCTAGAATACTAGGATAACCTAGAAGAAATGGACAACTTTCTAGAAAAATACAACCTTACAAGGCTGACACAGGAAGAAACAGAAAATCTGAACACACCAATTGCCAGCAACAAAATTGAACTGGTAATCAAAAACCTACCGAAGAATGAAATCCCTAGACCATATCGCTTCACTGCTGAATTTTATCAAACATTTAGTGCAGACCTAATACCCATCCTCCTTAAAGTTTTCCAAAGAAAAGAAGAGGAGGGAAAACTTCCAAACTCATCCCATGAGGCCAGCATCACTCTAATAAGAAAACCAGGCAAAGATACCACACAAAATAGAAAATTACAGACCAATATCCCTGATGAATGTAGATGCAAAAATACTCAACAAAATATTAGCAAACCAAATTCAAAAATACATCAAAAAGATCATCCATCACGATCAAGTAGGATTTATTCCAGGGATGCAAGGATGGTACAACATTCGAAAATCCATCAACATCATCCACCACACCAACAAAAAGAAGGACAAAAATCACATGGTCATCTCCATAGATGCTGAAAAAGCATTTGACAAAATTCAACATCCATTCATGATAAAAACTCTCAACAAAATGGGTTAGAGGGCAAGTACCTCAACATAATAAAGGCCATATATGACAAACCCGCAGCCAACATCATACTTAACAGTGAGAAGCTGAAAGCTTTTCCTTTAAGATTGGGAATAAGACAAGAACACCCACTGTCCCCAATTCTATTCAACATAGTACTGGAGGTCCTAGCCATGGCAATCAGACAACACAAAGAAATAAAAGGCATCCAGGTTGGCAAGGAAGAAGTAAAACTGTCCCTGTTTGCAGATGACATGATACTGTACATAAAAAACCCTAAAGAGCCCACTCTAAAATGACTAGATCAAATATCTGAATTCAGCAAAGTTGCAAGATACAAAATTAATACACAGAAATCTGTGGCATTCTTATACACTAAAAATGAACTAGCAGAGAGAGAAATCAGGAAAACAATTCCATTCACAGTTACATCAAGAAGAATAAAATACCTAGAAATAAACCTAACCAAGGAAATGAAAGACCTACACCCTCAAAACTACAAGACACTCTTAAGAGAAATTAAAGAAGTTACCAATAAATGGAAACTCATCCTATGCTCATGGATAGGAAGAATTAATATTGTCAAAATGGCCATCCTGCCTAAAGCAATCAATAGATTGAATGCAATTCCTATCAAAATACCAACAGCATTCAACGAACTAGAGAAAATCATCTTAAAATTCATATGGAACTGCCAAAGACCCCAAATAGCCAAAGCAATCCTGAGAAGGAAGAATAAAGCTGGGGGCATTATGCTCCCCAACTTCAAGCTCTACTACAAAGCCACAGTAATCAAGACAGTTTGGTACTGGCACAAGAACAGACTCATAGACCAATGGAACAGACTAGAGAGCCCTGATATAAACCCAACCATATATGGTCAATTAATATACAATAAAGGAGCCATGGATATACAATGGGTAAATGACAGTCTCTTCAACAGCTGGTGTTGGCAAAACTGGACAGCTACATGCAAGCGAATGAAACTGGATTATTGTTTAACCCCATACACAAAAGGAAACTCAAAATAGATCAAAGACTTGAATGTAAGTCATGAAACCATAAAACTCTTAGAAGACAACATAGGCAAACAACTCCTGCATATAAACATGAGCAGCTTCTTAATGAATGCATCTCCTTGAGCAAGGGAAACAAAAGCAAAAATGAACTCATGGGACTATATCAAACTAAAAAGTTTCTGTATGGCAAAGGACACCATCAACAGAACAAAAAGGCATCCTGCAGTATGGGAGAATATATTTGTAAATGACATATCCGACAAGGGGTTAACATCCAAAATATATAAAGAACTTATACACCTCAACACCCAAAAGCAAATAACCCGATTAACAAATGGGCAGAGGATATGAAGAGACAGTTGTCCAAAGAAGAAATTCAGATGGCCAACAGGCACATGAAAAGATGCTCCACATCACTAATCATCAAGGAAATGCAAATTAAAACCACAGTGACATATCACCTCACACCAGTTAGGATGGCCAGCATCAAAAAGACTAAGAACAACAAATGCTGGCGAGGATGTGGAGAAAGGGGAACCCTCCTACACTGCTGGTGGGAATGTAAGCTAGTTCAACCATGGTGGAAAGCAATAAGGAGGTTCCTAAAAAACTAAAAATAGAAATACAATTTGACCTGGGAATCCCACTTTTTGGAATTTACCCAAAGAATACAACTTCTCAGATTCAAAAAGACAAATGCACCCCTATGTTTATTGCAGCACTTTTTACAATAGCCAAGATATGGAAGCAACCTAAATGTTCATCAGTAGATGAATGGATAAAAAAGATGTCCTACATATACACAACAGAATACTATTCGGCCATAAGAAAGAAACAAATCCTACCATTTGCAACAACATGGATGGAGGTGGAGGACATTATGCTCAGTGAAATAAGCCAGGTGGAGAAAGACAAATGCCAAATGATTTCCCTCATTTGTGGAGTATAACAATGAAGCAAAACTGAAGGATCAAAATAGCAGCCTACTCAGAGACACCAAGAAGGAGCTAGTGGTTACCAAAGGGGAGGGATGTGGGAGGGTGGGTGGGGAGGGAGGGAAAAGGGGATTGAGGGGTATTATGTTTAGTACTCATGGTGTGGGGGATCACGGGGGGAAGAGTGTAGCACAGAGAAGGCACACAGTGGATCTGTGGCATCTTGCTGCACTGATGGACAGTGACTGCATTGGGGTCTGGGTGGGGACTTGAAAATATGGGTAAATGTAGTAACCACATTGGTTTTTTTCATGTGAAACCTTCATAAGAGTGTATAGCAATTATACCTTAACGAAAAAAATTTTTTTAATCAATAGCTTTCGTGTATGTCAGCACTCCCAATTAGAAAATGTAATCCAAAAGAAAGTTCATATATATTAGGGGGAAAAAAATCTATAAAATCCCTAGGGACAAACCTAATAAGAAATGTGCAAGACCTAAATGAAAAAAAAATGTAAAACTTTACTAAAAACATTAAAAAGATTCCAAATAAATGAAGAGACACACTATGTCCCTGGATAGTAACTATCAGTATATGAAGATGACAGCTCTTGCCTTATCAATCTATATATTCAAAGCATCCAGTGACAGATGTATCTTTTCACTTATAACTGCCAACAGAGCCAGATGTCACATAGCCAATGGTTTTTATAAGAACTGCATTCATTTTCCAAGGATTTATTTACTTAAATGTTTGGAAGTTTTAAAAAGGGTAAAATGGTCTGAACCATGTGGACGAACTTTGAAACATCAGAGGGGAAAAGTAATGAAATAATAAAAGGCCTTTCAAATAGATCATGAGACTAAAATTAAAATCTAGGCCACAAAGACACCACAGGGCACAGAACAAGAAGAATGATTGGCTACTGGAAGAGAAGTAATAGAGCATTACTGACCATGCCAAGGATTATACCAGGCTCTGGTGATCAGTGAGTTAGCTGCAAATCCCATAAAATGGGAATTGTGGGTTGAGGCCACAGGCAGATCGTGGAGGAAATGGAGGAAAAAGTGAAGCATGTGCCAGACTACCTAGCAGGCAACCAAGCAAAGGAGAAACCCCAAAATAAGAACATATTCTTTAAAGGAATTGATTTCAAAGTCATTCTTTAAAAGATTAATAACTCTGTTGGACATCCTTATGTTTATGTCACCTTGCTGCTTTTTTTTAAGACTTTTTTTTTTTTTTTTTTTTTTTTGAGAGGGCATCTCTCATATTTATTGATCAAATGGTTGTGAACAACAATAAAATTCAGTATAGGGGGGTCAATGCTCAATGTACAATCATTAATCCATCTCAAGCCTAATTCTCGTCAGTCTCCAATCTTCTGAAGCATAACGAACAAGTTCTTACATGGTGAACGAATTCTTACAGAGTGAATAAATTCTTACATGGTGAACAGTACAAGGGCAGTCATCACAGAAACTTTCGGTTTTGATCATGCAATATGACCTATAAACCATCAGGTCAAATATGAATATTCATTTGATTTTTGTACTTGATTTATATGTTGATCCCACATTTCTCCTATTATTATTATTATTTTTATTTTTAATAAAATGCTGAAGTGGTAGGTAGATGCAAGATAAAGGTAGAAAACATAGTTTAGTGCTGTAAGAAGGCAAATGTAGATGATCAGATGATCAGGTGTGTGCCTATGGACTAAGTATTAATCCAGGCTAGACAAGGGCAGCAAGACATCCACGGATGCAGAAGATTTCTCTCAAAGCAGGGGGGGTGAGGTTCTGAGCCTCACCTCTGTTGATCCCCAAATTCTCACCTGATGGCCCCCCTGCGACTGTGCCTGTCTTAGGTTGTTCCTCCCTTGAGGAATCTTACCCGTCTCTGGCTAACCAGTCATCTTCCGGGGCCATACAGGGAAATGTAAAGTTGGTAAGTGAGAGAGAAGCCATATTGTTTGCAAAGGTTAGCTTTTTACTTCTTTGCAGATTTATGCCCTGTGGCTTCTATGCCCAGCACTTGTCTCGAGGTATCTTTACCACCTGGAGGAACCATGACACTCGGTAAATTCGATATGAGGCACGAATTCTATTTAAAGTTTGTAATTAGGAAGGAAGAAGAAAAGCTATAGATGTAGCACATGAAGGAAACTTGGGAGGATTGATTATTTCTTTGACACATCTTCTTGTATAGTACCTTAAGTATGTATAGGTTTTAAACTACTAACTAATTTGCACACACATATTGACATAATAGGAATACGGTGACATAAACAAAGCAAATCTATAATTACCAGCCATCTCCAGTGCAGCCAAGAAAACCATTTAGGCACCCTAGGCATTTGTGAAAATTTATCTATGATATGATGGATATTTTCCAACTGTACTTGAACCATCAGACAAATTAAAGCAGCCCATTTCTGGGATCTGTTCACATCCCATATGTTCTTTTAACCATAGATAGTCTATAGTCATGAGATTTTGGGGTGCTACAACTTGCACCCCTCCCAACTCCTGGTTGAGTTCCAACAGTACAGATCCAGTCAAATTCGTTGTCTCACTGTATGCACATGCCAGCCTAGACATCTCCCTCCTCCTTCTTATGGCAAGTCCAGGAGACGGTGGGCTGGATGCAGCCACAACCTCAGCATCGTCCGGATCCCTGTGGAGGCTTTTTGATGATCATCCCCCGGCACGAGTCCTCCAGAGAGTGCTGATGCCGGAAGCTCCTCCTCATATCGTATCTTAGTTCATTTTCTGGGTATCCAAGCTAGGCCTTGATCTTCTGCGTAGAAACAAACAGACCCTTTGCCCACACTTTGACATGCCCTCTATACCACTGTGCAGAACTCATTGGAGGTTAGCACACAGTAACTGCTTTTTTTTTTTTTTTTTTTTTTTTTAATTAAGAGAAAGGAATATTATCAGAAAAGAGTACCTCCATAGCTGATCATCTGACACCCTTTAAGTGATCAACATTAAGGATATTTAAAGCATGCGTTGATCTTTGATTTACCAATAGTTTTATCCTGTTAAGGAGTAATCCCCCTTTTCTTTCTTTCTTTCTTTTTTTTTTTTTTTAAATTTTTAATCTACACTTACCTGAAGAATACTATGTTTACTATGCTCTCCCCTATATCAGGTCCCCCCTAACAACCACATTACGGTTACTGTCCATCAGCTTAGCAAAATGTTGTAGAGTCACTACTTGTCCTCTCTGTGTTGTGCAGCCCACCCTCCCCTTTCTCCCTCCCCCCCATGCATGCTAATCTTAATACCCCCCTTCTTCTTCCCCCCCCTTATCCCTCCCTGCCCACCCATCCTCCCCAGTTCCTTTCCCTTTGGTACCTGTTAGTCCATTTTTGGGTTCTGTAATTCTGCTGCTGTTTTGTTCCTTCAGTTTTTCCTTTGTTCCTATACTCCTCAGATGAGTGAAATCATTTGGTATTTCTCTTTCTCCGCTTGGCTTATTTCACTGAGCATAATACTCTCCAGCTCCATCCATGTTGCTGCAAATGGTTGGATTTTTCCACTTCTTATGGCTGAGTAGTATTCCATTGTGTATATGTACCACATCTTCTTTATCCATTCATCTACTGATGGACATTTAGGTTGCTTCCAATTCTTGGCTATTGTAAATAGTGCTGCGATAAACATAGGAGTGCATCTGTCTTTCTCAAACTTGATTGCTGCGTTCTTAGGGTAAATTCCTAGGAGTGGAATTCCTGGGTCAAATGGTAGGTCTGTTTTGAGCATTTTGATGCACCTCCATACTGCTTTCCACAATGGTTGAACTAATTTACATTCCCACCAGCAGTGTAGGAGGGTTCCCCTTTCTCCACAGCCTCGCCAACATTTGTTGTTGTTTGTCTTTTGGATGGCAGCTATCCTTACTGGTGTGAGGTGATACCTCATTGTAGTTTTAATTTGCATTTCTCTGATAATTAGCGATGTGGAGCATCTTTTCATGTGTCTCTTGGCCATCTGTATTTCTTTTTTGGAGAACTGTCTGTTCAGTTCCTCTGCCCATTTTTTAATTGGGTTATTTGTTTTTTGTTTGTTGAGGCATGTGAGCTCTTTATATATTCTGGACGTCAAGCCTTTATCAGATCTGTCATTTTCAAATATATTCTCCCATACTGTAGGGTTCCTTTTTGTTCTATTGATGGTGTCTTTCGCTGTACAGAAGCTTTTCAGCTTAATGTAGTCCCACTTGCTCATTTTTGCTGTTGTTTTCCTTGCCCGGGGAGATATGTTCAAGAAGAGATCACTCATGTTTATGTCTAAGAGGTTTTTGCCTATGTTTTTTTCCAAGAGTTTAATGGTTTCGTGACTTACATTCAGGTCTTTGATCCATTTTGAGTTTACCTTTGTATATGGGGTTAGACAATGGTCCAGTTTCATTCTCCTACATGTAGCTGTCCAGTTTTGCCAGCACCATCTGTTGAAGAGACTGTCATTTTGCCATTGTATGTCCATGGCTCCTTTATCAAATATTAATTGACCATATATGTTTGGGTTAATTTCTGGGGTCTCTAATCTGTTCCACTGGTCTGTGGCTCTGTTCTTGTGCCAGTACCAAATTGTCTTGATTACTATGGCTTTGTAGTAGAGCTTGAAGTTGGGGAGTGAGATCCCCCCTACTTTATTCTTCTTTTTCAGGATTGCTTTGGCTATTCGGGGTCTTTGGTGTTTCCATATGAATTTTTGAATTATTTGTTCCAATTCATTGAAGAATGTTGCTGGTAATTTGAGAGGGATTGCATCAAATTTGTATATTGCTTTCGGCAGGATGGCCATTTTGACGATATTAATTCTTCCTAGCCATGAGCATGGGATGAGTTTCCATTTATTAGTGTCCCCTTTAATTTCTCTTAAGAGTGACTTGTAGTTTTCAGAGTATAAGTCTTTCACTTCCTTGGTTAGGTTTATTCCTAGGTATTTTATTCTTTTTGATGCAATGGTGAATGGAATTGTTTTTCTGATTTCTCTTTCTATTGATTCGTTGTTAGTGTATAGGAAAGCTACAGATTTCTGTGTGTTGATTTTGTATCCTGCAACTTTGCTGTATTCCGATATCAGTTCTAGTAGTTTTGGAGTGGAGTCTTTAGGGTTTTTTATGTACAGTATCATATCATCTGCAAATAGTGACAGTTTAACTTCTTCTTTACCAATCTGGATTCCTTGTATTTCTTTGTTTTGTCTGATTGCCGTGGCTAGGACCTCCAGTACTATGTTAAATAACAGTGGGGAGAGTGGGCATCCCTGTCTGGTTCCCGATCTCAGTGGAAATGCTTTCAGCTTCTCGCTGTTCAGTATAATGCTGGCTGTGGGTTTATCATATATGGCCTTTATTATGTTGAGGTACTTGCCCTCTATTCCCATTTTGCTGAGAGTTTTTATCATGAATGGATGTTGAATTTTGTCAAATGCTTTTTCAGCATCTATGGAGATGATCATGTGGTTTTTGTCTTTCTTTTTGTTGATGTGGTGGATGATGTTGATGGATTTTCGAATGTTGTACCATCCTTGCATCCCTGGGATGAACCCCACTTGGTCATGGTGTATGATCCTTTTGATATACTGTTGAATTCTGTTTGCTAATATTTTATTGAGTATTTTTGCATCTACGTTCATCAGGGATATTGGTCTGTAATTTTCTTTTTTGGTGGGGTCTTTGCCTGGTTTTGGTATTAGGGTGATGTTGGCTTCATAGAATGAGTTTGGGAGTATTCCCTCTTCTTCTATTTTGTGGAACACTTTAAGGAGAATGGGTATTATGTCTTCTCTGTGTGTCTGATAAAATTCCGAGGTAAATCCGTCCGGCCCCGGGGTTTTGTTCTTGGGTAGTTTTTTGATTACTGTTTCAATTTCTTTGCTTGTAATTGGTTTGTTTAACTTTTGTGTTTCTTCCTTGGTCAGTCTTGGGAGGTTGTATTTTTCTAGGAAGTTGTCCATTTCTTCTAGGTTTTCCAGCTTGTTGGCATATAGGTTTTCATAGTAGTCTTTAATAATTCTTTGTATTTCTGTGGAGTCTGTCGTGATTTTTCCATTCTCATTTCTGATTATGTTGATTTGTGTTGACTCTCTTTTTCTCTTAATAAGTTGGGCTAGAGGCTTATCTATTTTGTTTATTTTCTCAAAGAACCAGCTCTTGGTTTCATTGATTTTTGCTATTGTTTTATTCTTCTCAATTTTGTTTATTTCTTCTCTGATCTTTATTATGTCCCTCCTTCTGCTGACTTTAGGCCTCATTTGTTCTTCTTTTTCCAGTTTTAATAATTGTGATGTTAGACTATTCATTTGGGATTGTTCTTCCTTCTTCAAGTGTGCCTGGATTGCTATATACTTTCCTCTTAAGACTGCTTTCGCTGCATCCCACAGAAGTTGGGGCTTAGTGTTGTTGTTGTCATTTGTTTCTATATATTCCTTGATCTCTATTTTGATTTGTTCATTGATCCATTGATTATTTAGTAGCATGTTGTTAAGCCTCCATGTGTTTGTGAGCCTTTTTGTTTTCTTTGTAGAATTTATTTCTACTTTCATACCTTTGTGGTCTGAAAAATTGGTTGGTAGAATTTCAATATTGTGGAATTTACTGAGGCTCTTTTTGTGAGCTAGTATGTGGTCTATTCTGGAGAATGTTCCATGTGCACTTGAGAAGAATGTATATCCTGTTGCTTTTGGATGTAAAGTTCTATAGATGTCTATTAGGTCCATCTGTTCTAGTGTGTTGTTCAGTGCCTGTGTGTCTTTACTTATTTTCTGCCCGGTGGATCTATCCTTTGGGGTGAGTGGTGTGTTGAAGTCTCCTACAATGAATGCATTGCAGTCTATTTCCCTCTTTAGTTCTGTTAGTATTTGCTTCACATATGCTGGTGCTCCTGTATTGGGTGCATATATATTTAGAATGGTTATATCCTCTTGTTGGACTAAGCCCTTTATCATTATGTAGTGTCCTTCTTTATCTCTTGTTACTTTCTTTGTTTTGAAGTCTATTTTGTCTGATATTAGTACTGCAACCCCTGCTTTCTTCTCACTGTTGTTTGCCTGAAATATGTTTTTCCATCCCTTGACTTTTAGTCTATGCTTATCTTTGGGTTTAAGGTGAGTTTCTTGTAAGCAGCATATAGATGGGTCTTGCTTTTTTATCCATTCTATTACTCTATGTCTTTTGATTGGTGCATTAAGTCCATTTACATTTAGGGTGACTATTGAAAGATATGTACTTATTGCCATTGCAGGCTTTAGATTCGTGGTTACCAAAGGTTCAAGGTTAGCTTCTTTAGTATCTTACTGCCTAACTTAGCTCGCTTATTGAGCTGTTATATACACTGTCTGGAGAGTCTTTTCTTCTCTCCCTTCTTATTCCTCCTCCTCCCTTCTTCATATGTTGTCTGTTTTGTTCTGTGCTCTTTTTAGGGGTGCTCCCATCTAGAGCAGTCCCTGTAGGATGCCCTGTAGAGGTGGTTTGTGGGAAGCAAATTCCCTCAGCTTTTGCTTGTCTGGGAATTGTTTGATCCCACCATCATATTTAAATGATAGTCGTGCTGGATACAGTATCCTTGGTTCAAGGCCCTTCTGTTTCATTGCATTAAGTATATCATGCCATTCTCTTCTGGCCTGTAGGGTTTCTGTTGAGAAGTCTGATGTTAGCCTGATTGGTTTTCCTTTATAGGTGACCTTTTTCTCTCTAGCTGCCTTTAAAACTCTTTCCTTGTCCTTGATCCTTGCCATTTTAATTATTATGTGTCTTGGTGTTGTCCTCCTTGGATCCTTTCTGTTGGGGGTTCTGTATAATTCCATGGTCTGTTCGATTATTTCCTCCCCCAGTTTGGGGAAGTTTTCAGCAATTATTTCTTCAAAGACACTTTCTATCCCTTTTCCTCTTTCTTCCTCTTCTGGTATCCCTATAATACGAATGTTTTTCCTTTTGTATTGGTCACATATTTCTCTTAGTGTTGTTTCATTCCTGGAGATCCTTTTATCTCTCTCTATGTCAGCTTCTATACGTTCCTGTTCTCTGGCTTCTATTCCTTCAATGGCCTCTTGCATCTTATCCATTCTGCTTATAAATCCTTCCAGGGATTGTTTCACTTCTGTGATCTCTTTCCTGACATCTGTGATCTCCTTCCGGACTTCATCCCACTGCTCTTGCATTTTTCTCTGCATCTCATCCCACTGCTCTTGCATTTTTCTCTGCATCTCATCCCATTGCTCTTGCATTTTTTTCTGCATCTCTGTCAGCATGTTCATGATTTTTATTTTGAATTCTTTTTCAGGAGGACTAGTTAGGTCTGTCTCCTTCTCAGGTGTTGTCTCTGTGATCTTTGTCTGCCTGTAGTTTTGCCTTTTCATGGTGATAGAGATAGTTTGCAGAGCTGGTACAAGTGACCGCTGGAAGAGCTTCCCTTCTTGTTGGTTTGTAGCCTTTTCCTGGGAGAATAGCGACCTCTAGTGGCTTGTGCTGGGCAGCTGTGCGCAGACAGGGCTTCTGCTTCCTGCCCAGTTGCTTTGGGGTTTATCTCCACTGTTGCTGTGGGCTTGGCCTGGCTGGGGCTGTTCCTCCAAAATGGTGGAGCCCCGTTAGAGGGGGAGCAGCCAGGAGACTATTTATCTCCGTAAGGGGCCTCTGTGCTCCCTGCTGCCCAGGGGGTTAGAGTGCCCAGAGATCCCCAGATTCCCTGCTTCTGGTCTAAGTGACCTGTCCTGCCCCTTTAAGATTTCCAAAAAGCACTCTCCAAACCAAAACAACAACAGCAACAATGAGAGAGGGAACAGTAAAGGAAAAAAAAAAGAAAAAACACGCGATTTTTTTTTTTTTCCTCAGGTGCCGGTCCCAGGCACCCGCGCACTGGTCCTGCTGCCCTGTCTCCCTAGCACCAGGGTCCCTGTCCTTTCAAGGCTTCCAAAAAGCACCCACCCACCGGTCCCGCAGGGAAGGAACGCTCAATATTCTTGGTCCTCAGGCACTGGTCCCACGCACCCGCTCACCAGTCCCGCCGCCCTGCCTCCCTAGCACCGGGGTCCCTGTCCCTTCAAGGCTTCCAAAAAGCACTTGACAAAAAGAGAGAAAAAAAAAGGGGAAAAACGCGCGATTTCTTCCGTCCTCAGGTGCTGGTCTCAGGCACCCACCCACCGGTCCCACAGGGAAAAATGCGGGATATTCTTTGTCCTCAGGTGCCGGTCCCAGGCACCCGCTCACCAGTCCCGCCGCCCTGCCTCCCTAGCACCGGGGTCCCTGTCCCTTTAAGGCTTCCAAAAAGCACTCGCAGAAAAGAGAAAAAAAAAAGGGGAAAAACGCGCGATTTCCTCTGTCCTCAAGTGCCGGTCTCAGGCACCCGCCCACCGGTCCCGCAGGGAAAAACGGGGGATATTCTTTGTCCTCAGGCGCCGGTCCCAGCCACCCGCTCACCAGTCCCGCCACCGTGCCTCCCTAGCACTGGGGTCCCCGTCCCTTCAAGGCTTCCAAAAAGCGCTTGCCAAAAAGAGAAAAAAAAAAAAAGGGGAAAAACGCGCGACCTCCTCCGTCCTCAGGCACCGGTCTCAGGCACCCGCCCCCAGGTCTCGCAGGGAGAAACGCGGGATATTCTTTGTCCTCCGGCGCCGTTCCCAGGCACCTCCTCACCGGTCCCGCCACCCTGCCTCCCCAGCAACGGGGGCCCGTCCCTCTAAGGCTTCCAAAAAGCGCTCGCCAAAAAAAAAAACTGCTCCGGTTTCTCTCCACCCGCCGGGAGCCGGGGGGAGGGGCGCTCGGGTCCCACCGGGCTGGGGCTTGTATCTTACCCCCTTCACAAGGCGCTGGGTTCTTGCAGGTGTGGATGTGGTCTGGATGTTGTCCTGTGTCCTGTGGTCTCTATTTTAGGAAGATTTTTCTTTGTTATATTTTCATAGCTCTATGTGTTTTTGGGAGGAGATTTCCACTGCTCTACTCACGCCGCCATCTTGGCTCCCGCCCTCAAAGACTTTTTTTATTAAGGTATTACTGATATACACTCTTATGAAGGCTTCACATGAAAAAACTATGAGGTTACTACCTTTACCCATGTTATTAAGTCCCTACCCATACCCCAAAGCAGTCACTCTCCATCAGGGCAGCAAGATGTCACAGATTCATTATTTGCCTTCTCTCTGCTTCACTGTTTTCCCTGTGATCCCCCACACCATGTGTACTAAACATAATACCCTTCAGTCCCCTTCTCCCTCCCTCCCCACCTGCCCTCCCACACCCCTCCCCTTTGGTAACCACTAGTTCCCTCTAGGAGTTTCTGAGTAGGCTGCTATTTTGTTCCTTCAGTTTTGCTTCGTTGTTATACTCCACAAATGTGGGAAATCATTTGGCACTTGTCTTTCTCTGCCTGGCTTATTTCACTGAGCATAATGTCCTCCAGCTCCATCCATATTGTTGCAAATGGTAGGATTTGTTTCTTTCTTATAGCCGAATAGTATTCCATTGTATATATGTACCACATCTTCTTTATCCATTCATCTACTGATGGACACTTAGGTTGCTTCCATATCATGGCTATTGTAAAAAGTGCTGCAATAAACATAGGGGTGCATTTGTCTTTTTGAATCTGAGAAGTTGTATTCTTTGGGTAAATTCCAAAGAGTGGGATTCCCAGGTCAAATGGTATTTCTATTATTAGTTTTTTGAGGAACCTCCATATTGCTTTCCATAATGATTAAACTAGCTTACATTCCCACCAGCAGTGCAGCAGGGTTCCCCTTTCTCCACATCCTCACCAGCATTTGTTGTTCTTAGTCTTTTTGATGCTGGCCATCCTTACTGGTGTGAGGTGATATCTCATTGTGGTTTTAATTTGCATTTCCCTGATGATTAGTGATGTGGAGCATCTTTTCATGTTCCTGTTGGCCGTCTGAATTTCTTCTTTGGACAACTGTCTCTTCATATCCTTTGCCCATTTTTTTTATATCATTAATGTGCAATTACTTGAATGACATTATGGTTACTAGACTCCCCCAATTATCAAGTTTCCCCCACATATCCCATTACAGTCACTGTCCATCAGTGTAGTAAGATGCTAAAGAATCATTACTTGTCTTCTCTGTGCTATACTGCCTTTCCCATGTCTCCCCCCACTATATTATGTGTGCTAATCATGATGCCCCTTTTTCCCCCTTATCCCTCCCTTCCCACCCATCCTCCCCATTCCCTTTCCCTTTGGTAGCTGTTAGTCCATTCGTGGGTTCTGTGAATCTGCTGCTGTTTCATTCCTTCAGTTTTTTCTTTGTTCTTATACTCCACAGATGAGTGAAATCATTTGATACTTGTCTTTCTCCAACTGGCTTATTTCACTGAGCATAATACCCTCCAGCTCCATCCAAGCTGCTGCAAATGGTAGGATTTGTTTTCTTCTTATAGCTGAATAATATTCCACTGTGTATATGTACACATCTTCTTTAACCATTCATCTACTGATAGACACTTAGGTTGCTTCCATTTCTTGGCTATTATAAATAGTGCTGTGATAAATATATGGGTGCATATGTCTTTTTCAAACTGGGTTGCTGCATTCTTTGGGTAAATTCCTAGGAGTGGAATTCCTGGGTCAAATGGTATTTCTATTTTGAGTTTTTTGAGGAACCTCCATACTGCTTTCCACAATGGTTGAACTAGCTTACATTCCCACCAGCAGTGTAGGAGGGTTCCCCTTCCTCCACATCCTCGCCAACATTTGTTGTTGTTGGTCTTTTGGATGTCGGCCATTCTAACTGGTGTGAGGTGATACCTCATTGTAGTTTTAATTTGCATTTCTCTGATGATTAGTGATGTGGAGCATCTTTTCATGTGTCTGTTGGCCATCTGAATTTCTTCTTTGGAGAACAGTCTGTTCAGCTCCTCTGCCCATTTTTTAACTGGTTTATTTGCTTTTTGTTTGTTGAGGTGCGTGAGCTCTTTATATAATTTGGATGTCAACCCCTTATTGGATATGTCATTTATGAATATATTCTCCCATACTAGTTTGATGCTGTTTTTATTTTGAAATATATGTGATATTTTGTTGCCCTTGTCTAGCTTGGATTAATACTAAGTCTATAGGCACACACCTGATCATCTACATTTGCCCTCTTACAGCACTAAACTATGTTTTCTACCTTTATCTTGCATCTACCTACCACTTCAGCATTTTATTTTAAAAACTAATAATAATAATAAGGGAGAAATGTGGGATTCACATATAAATCAAGTATAAAAATCAAATGAATAATCATAATTGACCTGATTGTTTATAGTTCATGATGCGTGATCAAAACCGAAAGTTTCTGTGATGACTGCCCTTGCACTGTTCACCATGTAAGAACTTATTCACTATGTAAGAACTTGTTCACCATGTAAAAACTTGTTCATTATGCTTCAGAAGATTGGAGACTGTTGAGAATTAGGCTTGAGATTGATTAATGATTGTGCATTGAGTCCCCTATACAGAATTTTATTGTTGTTAACAACCATATGATCAATAAATATGAGAGATGCCCTCTCAAAAAATAAAAATAAATAAATGAATGAATGAATGAATGAATGAATGAATAAATAAATAAATAAATAATAAAAAGAGATGATTAAGAGAGACAATGTTTTATTACCACTAATTATATCAGTAAGCAGATTGATGCACAGGTCAATAGGAAAACTTCACTAATTAAAAATTAAAGACATTAATTTATGACACATTAAACATTTGTTAATAAAATGATTAATGTAAATATTGAAAAAAGGCTCATTTGTTAAGTTTTAATAAAGTTTTGGACAATGAAAAAAAAAGAAAAGAAAAGAAATAGATATGGAGGTAGAGCAGCCTAATATCCAGTGCTTAGAGATTGCAAGGGTCTCGCTGTAACCCTGGTTAAACACTAGTTATCCATGCCCAGTTACTCTGCCCATTGTCAAGGCCCCATCCTTTGACAAGAGCAATGTAGAGAATTTACACAGGCAGCAAACGCACGCAAGAACAGCACACTCATAGGTGAGCACCAATTAATCCATCCCTGGAAGTACTGAGTCTGGGAGCACTATATACTGCTCTTTCAAGGTTTTCTCACTGGGCTCATTAAGTGTATCAGGGGAGAGTGCCTTTGTTAATTGTGTTTGGAATGAACTACTTGGATAAATAAATTTAAGTGATAATATTTTTATTAACAATTAAGATCTGCTAAAATGGCATATGTTGTGTAGGTAGTATGAAAAGACTCATAGTAATTAGTGAAATGAAAATTAAAATAACAATGAAGTACCACCTAACTGCCATCAGATTGGCAAAAATCAAAAGGCTGATAATATCAAGTGTTGACAAAAGCATGAGAAAGTAGGTGCTCTTCTTACACTGTCGGGTGGGAGTACAAATTGATTTGGCTTTCTAGAGGGCAATTTGGCAGAAGTTATTTAAAAATTTAATTGGGCATGCTGCTCAGCCAAGCAATTCCACATCTTGGAATCTACCTAGATTAATACTCGTAGGCAGGCATAAGAATTTTAATCACAATATGGCTTATAATTGTGAAAAATCAGAAATAACCTAAATATCTATTACCAGGGAAACACATTTTAAGATTCTGCTTTCAATTGTGGTGGATTTAGATGGAATGGCAGCACAGGGAGCTCACCAAGACCTACTGGTGAGTGAAAAGAAGCAAGGTAGAGTAAATATGGGTAGTTGGCATTATTTATATATTCAAAATACACAAAGCAAATTTCTGAACAAGTATCCCCCACTTTCCAAAAGTTGGCACCATGCCACTTCCCTTTTACGAAAGATCTACGTTAGTGCCTTTTCTTGCTAACCAAAATATCCAAAGAGGATTTTCACTTGTATAAAAAAAAACCCTGTTACCACACTAATGTCTAACCAAACTCAAGAACTTTCATAAAGTAGGGTATACCCTTCTCTTTACAACATTTTGGCTTTCAGAAGTTTTCATAGGAATGCTCTTCTTTTGGGAAACCTGTATTCCATTGTGTGAGTACCTAAATGTAAACACAAAAAGTTCTAGAAGGATGTAGAACAATCTGATTTCAGTTTTACCTCTGAAGAGGAAAACAGGACTTTCAGCTATTTCAATTATTTCTTAAATCCTGTATACTTATGAGGTGTATTTGTGTATTATTTATGGCATTTAAAGAAATAGAAATATTAAGGTTGAAGACAAACACAAGCAAACAGTATGAGCTTAACCACATAGAGGGTCTGCAAAGATGAGAGGCTGAAAGACGCCATTGGCAGTTCTCTGCAGGGTGGGGTTCTGGCAACGCTTATCTATTTTCTTATGCTTTTTGGTTCGTCCCAAGTTTTCTCTGAGGCCTATGAATTGCTTTTACAATCAGAAAGTTTCAGGAAACATTTTTGCAGATGGCTGATGCCCCATTGCTCTCAGGAAACATTTTTGCAGATGGCTGATGCCCCACTGCTCCCACTGGGAGAGATTCCCTATAGGTACTTTCACATTCTGAGAATTGACTCGCGTTCAAAAGGGAGCCTGGGAACTTGTGCACCTGGCAAGATCCCCTGGGTCCTGATTCCTGTGGACTAAGGATCCCCTGGGTCTTAATCCCCCCAAGATTCCTGTGGACTAAGGGACTCACTGGATTTGGGGACTTACTGTGTCTGCAGCCTTCTGCAGGGCCACTGGGTTGCCCCTCACCCCCAGCCCTCTACCCATCTTTGGGCCCAGAACCTCCCTGTACAGCTGAGCACTTGTAAGAGAATTAGTTGAGGGTCTGGCATTCCAGGACTGAACTGCAGCCTCACAAGACCATGAGGACTGAGTGTCACCTAAGAAGTCTTGCCATCCTGGGATGGGTGGACAAATCCAAGAAGCCCCAACTGAGGGAAAGAAGCAGAGGCTGGGGCCCCTCAGCAAGTATCTGCCAGCATCTTCCTTCACATATAGGGATGAATGTGGGCGATCTCTTCTTACCCTCTGAAGTGAAAAAATGAGGTAGCTGCCTGGCTTATCTGCCCCCACCAGCCCTGCCAGCCTCACACATGCACCCTGCTGGGCAGCCTCTGCCCCCACTGTTGTAGCCCCACCACGTCCCTGAGGACCACCGGTCAGGGCCCTTCAGAGGCAGGCGAGCGCACTGTGGTTACAAAGGGCCACCAACCCCTAAGAAGCCAGGGGTCTGTGGTTCATGTGGTTGGGAGGTCAGTATCCCAACACGTCACATGAAGACCTGGAGGGAAGAGAGCTGACGGCCGAGAACCAGAGCCTGTGGGCTGCCTCCCCCAGGAAGGACTTTGGGCAAAGGCTTTGGGCCAGAGGACGAGAACAGGGCAAGGGGAGCAAATTCCTCCACCTGGCAACAAGAGAATAGCCCAAATGCCCTTCAGCACCTATGTACCCCTTCGTCACCCATCTCTGCCACTTCTCTGACCCCTGACCAACCAACTTGCACAACCCACAGGTCCAGGCTGCCGAGACCCAGAGGCAGAGCCCTGATAGGGTTTGCTCCACCCAGCATTCCAGTCTCCTCTCTGCCCACACTTTGAACACTCAAGAGTTCAATCCCACAGATCCGGAGCCTTGATCTTCCCAGAGAAGGAGGAAGGAGCCTCCTACCACACAAACCGACCACAGCATATCTCAGCAGCTGTACTATTTGACTCAGTGCCATGCAGTTCAGTTTAGCCTCCATAGCCTGACCACTGCGGCATCCTTCCCGGCTCTTGTCCAGCCCCCTTGCCCTGCCTTCCATTCCACATGCTGAATGGGCCAGCAGGCCTTGCCCTCTCTGCTCTGTTTCCTCTGAGTCCCCAGCCCCAGTAAGAGGCTCAGCAAATGTCCGAGTGAACCAGAGACCCAGCCCTGCCTTCTGACTCCAGACTCTCCATTTCTGTCTTGGGGGTTGTATGGACACCCATTCCCTTCTGGAGTGAATTAATTTTCCCTTCCCCATGCATTCCTCACATCCTTCCCAGGGGAGCTCCTCAGGTAGGCACAGGGCACCCCTTGAAAGAGGTCGGAGCTGTTGCCACCCCCATAAACCTGGCCCCCAATCCAACAGGCTGGCAGCACCACTAGTGCTGGGAGGTCTCCCCCGCTGCCAGCACCCTGGCTCACCCCCATCCAGGGCTCCAGGGAGGCCACCAGAGCAGACCTCTGTAGACAGCACAGTAAAGTGAGGGTGGCTGCACCCATTTTCCAGCCCTGACTGAGCACTGCATACATCACCGTGCACAGTCTGTACCCCAACCAAGTGAGACAGCAGCAGTGACAGTCCCCAACCAGCCAAGCAGCAAAGAGAAGCCTAGATAGCTTTCTAGCTTGTATGAGGCCACACATCCAGGAAACAGAACTGGAAACTAGTACTGGTGTGACTCATGGTAAAAGCCAGATGAGGTGTATGGTTTCCTGGAAACAGAAGCCAGGAAAGCCTGGCTTGAGGGGATGGACCAATAAGTACAGGAGCCTACGGCATGCCAGGATGCTCACTAAACCCACAGCGCCACCCTAGGAGGAGTGCCCATCACATTCAGGCCACAGTGTGGAAACTGGGGCTCAGAGGGCTAGAGGACCAGCGCAAGGTCATGCAGCAAAGGGGCAGACTCAGAGGTCCCAGAAGGCAGGACCACTGGCCTACAAGCCCCTCTCACTCTGGTGAGTAAGGAAGGGAGAAGAGAAGAATGCAGGGGTGGTGGGAGGGGAACAGGCTGCATGTCCAGGACCAGGCCCCTCCAGAGCCACCCTGAGAAGGTTTCCCACCCAGGCAGGTGGCTGCAAGCTGTGCCTGAGGAGCTCCACGAACGGCCAGGAGGGGGTGCTCAAGAGCTCAGTTTCCTCCCACCCTGAGCAAGACGGGCAAGGTGCCCACAGCACCATATGAAACTTCACAGCAGGGTCAACACAGTGCTTTCCCACCAGTGCCCCTGGCAGGGCTGGAGTGGAGCAGAGACCTCCAGTCTCCCCACACGATTACCTCAGGACCCCAGACTTTGGGGTTGCAAGACCTGGGTTCCCAACTTGGCCGTCACTTCTACCCCAGCTCTGTTCCCGGGGCAGGCACTGAGAGTCTCTGAGTCTCTGCTTCCTCATCCATACATTGTCCTGAGTACATTGCACTGGCGCCAGTAATCCACTGGGCACAAAAAACAATAAAACAACCCCAGTGCCTCTCCTCCAGATAGATGGGTATCAGGCCTGCTGTCACTGCCAGATCTTACTGGACACAACGTGGCAGGCAGAGCTGAATGACACACAGGTCCATTGCCTGGGACCCTGGCCATCCTATTAGGCAGGGATGACACAGAGAGCAGAAACTGACTGCAGGGGCAGACCAGCTGGAGGCTGGGGGAGCTCAGAGTGGGCCTGCAACACCAGAGCCACCTGCAAATGTCAGAACAGGCTAGGTGACTGTGCACTTCAGAGCCCAGGGAGGGATTTTCCCAAGATGACACAGCCAGCCGGAGGCAGGGTCGGGCATGGAACTGGCTGTCCCTGGCCTTCCACACTCTCATGGCTGCATCGGCTCCTTCACTGCCTCCCCATCTCTGGAATCAAGTTTCCGGACGGAGGAGGGGAGGCTGCCCAGGTGAAAGGTGGGTGAGAATAGCCCGTGGAAAGGAGAGGGAAATGTTCCAGGAGGGAAAAAGAAGAATGACAGAGGCCAGAGAGTGAAATGAAGCAAGGGTGGGTGAGTGGCTGAGAAGCTGAGCAGGGGATCTCTGGTCTCCTTCAAACCCTCGTTTGCTGGACTGTGAGATGCGCCCAGACTGCTCTTAAGGAGTGAAGGATTCCGGGGATGCTGCATTCAGATGCTCTTCACTGTCAGCACCCAAAGTGGGTCTCCACAGACGATGAGAAGCCTGCACCTGAGCTACATCCCATTCACAGGGCAGCCACCCCCCAGGGGTGAGCGCCCGCCCCCACCTCACACCACAACCCTCTGTGGGGCCGTTGCATCTCATCAGCACAGCTCCCAGGCTTCAACGGATGAATGGATAAAGAATATGTGGTATATCCACACAACCGAATGTAATTCAACCAAAAAATAAGGAAATCCTGCAGTATGGTACAAATGGATGAACCTTAAGGACATAATGCGAAGTCACATAAGTTAGGTGCAGAAGGACAAATGCTACATGATTCCACCCATGTAAAGAATCTAGAACAGTCAGACTCACAAAAGCAGGCGGTAGAATAGTGGTTGCCAGGGGCTGGCAGGGAGGGGGGAGGGGGTTGCGGTTGAAGGGGTTGTTATGCAAGAGGAGTAGGTTTTGGAGATCTGCTGCACATCGGTGCACCTGTAGTTAATAATACTGTATTGTGTGCTTAAAAATCTGTTAAGAGGAAAGATCTCATGTTAAGGGGTCTCACCACAACAAAATAAAGATGAAAAGTAATTTTTAAAAATCTTAAATTTGTTCGCAGGTCCCTGCCTTATCCGTCTCTGGCCTTCCAACAGTGACTCCCAAAGTGCTTCCTCCAGCTCAGCCCTCTCCTCCTGGATGTTGCACCCAGGGTGTCCCACAGACACCCCAAACTCCATGACCTAGACTGGCCTCACTACCTTCCCCTGCTCCTCCCCAACTCCCTGCCTCAAAGATGGCCTCCCCTAGAGGGCTGAGCCCAGCCTCTGACCTTTCCCTTCTCTCACTCTGATATCCAGAATTCTACCTCCATACTCCTGTCCTGCCTTCACAAGACCCCTCACTTCTGCTCTGGCTGTACCATTAGCCTCTCCATCCCACCTTCCACCAGCATGATCTCCCAGAAACACAAACCTCATCACACACCCCAGTCCAAATCCCTCCCAGCTCCTCTCTACCATGAGGCTGAAGTGTAGTTCTTGCTGTTGGGAGACCCACTGCCACTCAAATCTCCTCCAAACTCATCTTCTACTAAATTTCCCTCGTGCCAGTGATCCAGCAAAACATTAGTCACTACCTGCATATCCATACAGCTTCCCACCTCTGCTTAGAATGCCATCCTCCACCTCCATCTTCCATCCTTAAACTTAGAACTACTGGTCAACTCCTGTTCACACCTCAAAACCCCAACTCAAGTGTCCCCCACAAAGCCTTCCCTAACTTCACTAGAGAACAAAGCTTTCCCTTAGTCTATGCTGCTTCTATGATAATTTCCCATTTACTTCACAAACTGTAATTACCTATTTCCACATCTATCCTCCCTCCCCCACCAGACTGGGAGCATGTTGAGGGAAGGAATTGTACTGGAGTCATTCTGGAATCCCCTGCCCTCAGCACAGAGACTGCCTGGAAGCAAGCTCTCTAAATGTTTGTTGAGAGTATAACTGTTGAGAGTAAGTGAATAAATCCACTCTAGCATTGGACTCCAGCCACCTTCCCTCCCTCATCTCACCACCCCTCCCTCCCTCCCACTCCTCTTTACTCATGTTGTGTTCAGTCCACCCAGGGCAAGACCCTCACCGACTGAATCATGCAGGGCAAGGATGTTTTCCCCTCCCCTTGGGCACCTGGCCTCTGGCCTCCTTCCAACCCTTCTACCCATCCATCTGCTTGACTAATGAATAGAACAACCTTGCTCCTTTTCCAGGGAATGTGCCTGCCTTAAACAGCTTTGAAGAGCACCTGCTCACATATCAATTAAAATTGTAATTAGGCAGTGAGAGTATATAATTAAAATAACACGTTCCATCTCCCTCATTTATTGCTGCTGCTGGCTGTCAGGATGAAGTGAACCAGTTCTCCAGAGTGGGGTGGGGGCAGAAATCACTCTTGCCTCTGAACACACCATGCTTCTTTTCCTGGTGTCTCCTCCAGCACAGAAAGCAGATTCCCAAGGCTGCCCTAACCAACCTGAGTGAAAAGGGTTTTCTGTCACTTGGTCCTCACACACTCCCTGCACCTCATTACATATGGCTCATGTCACGTGCCAGTCTTTTTCAGGCCTCCATGCCTATGTACATGGAGTGCTATCTGCCTAGAATGCCCTTCTCCTATTGTATGCATAAGAAACTCCTATTCATCCCTCAAAACCCAATTCTGATTTTCACCAGTATGGTTATAGGAACACACAGGGGAGGAAAAGATGCAGTCCCCACTTGAAGGTACACAGAGTGCTAGACACGATGGTTCCTATGTTCCAGAGAAGTAAACTGAGGCTCCCTGATCCTGCACCATGCTGGAAGGCTGCAGTTATGGCTGGGTCTGCACAGCCTCCCATGCCCTCAGTCCCTCCATCTTCAAGGGCTGCAGGGATGCCTTTTCCAGAACACAGGCCTGCAAAATCCACTGCCATGCCCAGGCCAGACAGTGGCACTGGTGGGTAAATCTGTCAAGTCCTGTCATGTCCCACTAACAGCTTGGGAGCTGCCATTTGTTACTGGATGGTGCCTTGCAGAGATTTTCCTAGGCAGGAGCTGCACCCAGCACACCCTGCTGCAATATTTATGAAGTCCTGTTTTGGCAGAGCCTGGAGGAAATCACTCCTTGTCTCTTTAAAATTAAACTTTGACTTTCATTGTTATAACCATTAAAACCTGAGTGTGGTAGCTACAGTCAGCTACAGAAGTCCTCCTTCAGGACACCAGGGCAGGCAGAGACTCACAGTTACTGAGCGCCTCCCAGGTGTAGGGCACTCCATGGGGTATCTTACATATGCGACCTTGGCATTTCCAAAATTGGTTTTGTGAAGCAGTAATTACGTGGGATGCTATTAGCTGCTCTGCCAAAGAAAGTTCCATGTTCAACTGAGCCTAGAACCGCTGAGTTCACCAAAGGTAATGGGGCTTCTTTACTGCAGGACTTCTCAGAGTCCTAAATATGCCAATGCAGGTGGTGATGTCTCCAAGAAAGGCATCTAGCTGGGTCACATGGGTGCAATCACACAGCCCGTTTCTCCCACATTTTATAGAACTAGTTGTGCAGAACTCAATTTGGGACATGCTGTTACTTAATTTCATTCCTCACCAGCCCTGGAAAGTAGCTATGGCTGTCCCCATCTTAGAAATAATGGCACAGGCTCAGGGGATCTCTCCCTTTCACTGCTGTATCCCCTCCCCCCTCACAGACACCAATGCACAGGAGACCCTGGACACATGATTGCGAGCTGCATGAGGAGATGCCAAGTGACTATCATGCAGGGACAGCTGGGACAGCTCTCTGGAACAATCTGACTCCCAACTCCTGCACTTTCTCCGGCCACTTCAAAGATAACAGGAGGGCTCCTCCCCACCTGTCCCTCCCCCCGGGGGACTGCGAAGGTAAGATGGGACAGGATATACAGGCTTCTGGCCTGGTCCTAGCCCAGGGCAAATCCTCAGGGGTTTGGCTCCCCAGGTTTGGCTGAGTGTGGTTTCTGTGGGGCCTCGCCAGCCAGAAAAAGAGCAAGAATCCATGAGCATTGCACCTACACATCACAAATGACAGACTTGATTGGAGTCAGGAAGGAGACAGCAGCATTCCACCTTTCTGAACACTGTATTGGTCACAGACAACATTAAATTTCCCTCCTAGGAGTCTGATTACTGGATTTATTAGTCCAGTGTTTCATCTCAGTCTATTGTGTTTACAATAAAATGTACACATGCACACTAAAAAAACACTAATGGGGTTCAGGATTCCAGATGCAAATGCTAAAAGGTAGTCTTGACTAGAATCCCCAGTCCCCCCTAGCCCCAGGCCAAGCACACATCAGGGTTTGGTGACTGAATGAAAGAACTGTGACACCTCAGAGGCCGGAGGGCAGGGAGTGCAGGCCCCAGGAGACATCAGCGTTCATGAGCAGTCACAGCACAGAGAGCCTACTGGCTCAGGGGCTCTTCTAGAGACCAAGCAAGCAGTTGAAGAAGAGATCCGAGTGTGTGTCCACAGCCTGGTCTCCCCACTGTGACAACTAGGCCTGCTCCCCACCCACACCAGCTTCATGCCTTCCCAGACTGGTCCTAGCTCCCCCTACCATTTCCTGGGTGCCTAGAGCCCTGTGGTGCCCCTGCCCAGTCCAGCAGCAGGCTGGCTTCCATAATAGGTACTAAAGTGCAGTAATTAGGTGACAAACCTCATTTGCCAGGAGGCAACATGCAAAGTCATAACTAGGCCTGGCTCCACGGGAACATGGCTATAAATTGTTTCTGACAGTTGTTTTATTTCATGTGAGCATTGCCCATTCATCTATGCACATTCTAGAAAGACCCTGTCACACAGCCCAGATGACTGCCTGCCCTACTCTATCTGACTGATCAACAATCAGACTGACCACAGTGCGGCCACCAAGAAGGCAGCCCAGTCCATGCAGGGGAGGACCCAGCGAGCCCCCCTCCCTCCAACCTGATCGTGGACAGGAGGGAACCAGGGGCTGTCTCGGGATGTGGCAGGGGCTGGAAGCCTCCTATCCTTGACCTGTGTGCCCAGGGCCTATGGCCAGGGCATCCCCCAGGGGCAGGCAGCTGCCAACCACAGAGGCCCCAGATACACCACCAGAGTAGCCCCTGTCTGGGGGGACACCGACCTACCTTTGAGACCCTACCTGGAGCTGTGCAGGTAACAGGTGCTGTCCTGCACTAAGGGAACTCCCCACCAGGAGGAGCAGCCCGGGCCAGCCCTGATGACAGCGTGGTGAGGACAACAGGCCCACGAGGAGGGCTGCGGAGGTAGGATTTCTCCTGCTAATGGCTATAGCCGTTACCACCGTAAATGATCAGCACATTTACTCCTTCATTTTCTTCTACAAATAGCCTTTCTCTTTCCCTTTGGGAACTTTTTCTTCAAATTCCACCCGGTTTCGGAGAAGAGTGAGGTGCATGTCCAGGCAATGAGGATACCCCTTCCCTGCTAGCACTGATTGGCTCGTAGATGGGCACATGACCCCACCTGGGCCAATCACAGTCCTGCGAGGTCCTCTCCCTTGGAATGAATAGGGAACTGGCGTCTTTCCCCTGGCGCTTTGCTAAGCAGGAGGGATGACTGCTATATGGAGGAAGCTTGGCAAAAGAATAAAATCAAGCAGAGCCACAAAGAGCCCACTCCACAGCCCAGGATCCAGCCTTTCCTAAATCCCCTTTGGGCAAAGGCCAGGGTGAGCTGGATCCTTGTCCAGTGCAACTGAAGGAGCCATGACTGGTGTTCACTTAGGAAGCTCACTGCTCCCTTCCATTTCAGGAGTCCACTTGCCACCAGAACCCCATGATGTTGCCCACCACAAGACCCTGCTCTTTTCCAAGGTCAGCCCAATCCTTAAAGTGCAGCACAGCAGGCCTCTTTGTCAAGACCCTGGAGGCTGCCACTGGCCCCAGGACCACTCACCCCTGAACCTTCAGCTCTGTCCCACCCCTCTGTTACTTTGCCCAGCATGGCTCTCACTTTACCCTCTCCTTTCTTCTTCCCTCCACCATGAGTTCCTGGAACTCTGAGGCCAGATCAGAGTCCCCTGTGCCTTCCTCACAACACCTAGCACACCTAGCTCTGTTTACCCCCATTTTATAGATGAGGAAAATAAAGCTCAAGGAGCTTAAAAAGTAACTCAAGGCCAAAAGCTGGTAAATGGCAGAGCTAGGTTCACACCCAGCTGATCTGCCTCCAAAGTGCTGTCATCTCCTCTCTCCATTAGACAGCGAGCTCCATGCACCTGCCTTGTCCACCACCAACCCCAGACCCAACACAGATCCTGGCCCAGAGGAGACACCAGTGAACATCTGTAGAAGTGAACAGATGCCCCCAGCAGTAGCACACCTAATCCTCTCATCTCTTAGAAGCCTCCCAGGAATCCTGCCTTGCAGAGAAAAGCTGCCTGGGAAGAGCGTCAGGGGAAGGCAGGGGAGGAGGAGGAATGGATGCATGAGACAGGAGAAGTCTCTAAGGCTGACAGAGGCCAGGGGCCAAGGCACTCAGAGCCCCCTGCAGGAGGGCTGGGTGGGCAAACGCTGGGGTGAGGGAGGTCTGGGGCAGGATTCGGTGATTACCCAGTGGGGCTCCAGCCATGCTAATTAACCTGCTGCTCTCAGGGGTGCTGAAGACGCTGATGCTGGGCAGGATGCACATCAGGCAGAAAGTTCTCCCAGTGAGGAGGTAGGCCCACAGCTGGCCCTCAGAGAATGCCATGCTGAGCACCCTGATGAGCAGTGACGAGGTGGCCATGCTAGCTGAGGAACCTGTGGGCACAGAAGAGGGAACAGACAGAGGAAGGCTGGGAGTTTGGAGGGTGGTGACTCAGGAGGGAGGCACCAAGGAGCCACAGGAGGAGGAGAGGGAGCACTCTGGGGAGATCCAGGACAGCATCCTGGGCTGTGGTCTGGCCACCCGCTCAGAGGTATTCAGCCATTCAAGCAACCTGCATTGAATAGACACCTGCTGTGTGCAGGCACTGTGCCAGAGGCAGCGGACCCAAAACACAACAATCCCTGCCCTCTGAAGCTCTGTTTGGGACAAAAACAAGGCAAATCCTCTAGACAAACAGCATATTTTTAGAAGATGAATAGCAAAGAGAAAAGGCAACATCAGGTGAGCCAGGGCGGGACCGGGACGAGATTCTAAACAGGGCATCAGGGAGGAGCTCCCACAGGGAGATGGTGGCCCTCTGAGCAGCGACTGGGGGGAGGTGCGAGTGAGACTCACAGACACTTTGAGGGAGAGTGTCCCCTGCTGAGGTGGGAAGACTGCAGGGGACATGGGTCAAGAGGTGGCATGGTAACCACAGCTGACGTGAATGAGCAGAGCAAGAAGGAACTGAGCCGACCACTGAGAGTGTGAGAGTGAATTAGAGAGAACTACACGGGAAACGAAGCAGCCAGGCACCAGGATGTCAGCCATTAACTCCAGGGGAAGTGGAATGTGGTACAAGAAAGGCAAAGGCTGGCTGGGCAGCACTGACACAGGCCTCCCACAGTAAACCATAAGCCATAACGGGCAAAGCTGCAGGCGGAGAGCTGGGGAGTGTGCAGATGAGGGCGGATGAACCCCAGACGCCCCTCCTCCCAAGCGAGAGCCTGCACCTGGGAAGTCAAGGGGTGCACCCCACAGACCCTCAGAATCATGGGGGGGAACATCCGACAGCACCAAGCGGCCAGGGGCTGCACTAGGGGAGGGATGCAGGAAGGGGAGCTGCTTGACTCTCGGAAACATCTTCATATCTATTTTGATAGAAATAAAAATTAGGGAGGGAGGAAGGAAAATAGTGGCCAAGAACTCTCCACCCCCAGGAGCTCCCAGGGCACCAAAGCCTGCAGGAGAGGCTGCCTGCAAGAGGTGCCTCCTGGTGTTCTGTAACAGGGGACCTTTGCTTAGAGGGTCTGGGCAGGTTGGCTTCCAAAGGTGTCCAGGCCATAGAGTTCTGCATCCACAGCTCTTACTCTGACTAACTCATGAGCATGTTTGGACCTTGGGATTCTGCCATGGAGATTTTAGCCTGAGGTGCTCTGCTAGGGATCTGAGCCTAGTGAGGGGGTACAGACTTATGGGTAATAATTCTATAAGTCCTAAAAGTTCCATCATGGGGTGGCAGGGGGTTTGGAGCTTGAGGTTCTATGCTGCAAGAGCTTGCAAAGAAAATACTCACTCTGGGCTTCTCCAACAGCGGGGCTGGTATGGGCAGGGGGCAACTGGACCTCCCAAGCCTTGCCCACCCCTGCTTACTCCTGAACCCTGGAGGGTATTCTGGCCTTGCCCCACACCACTGTCCAGAGACCCTTAGCTGATGGGTTCCAGACACAGTGCCTGTGTACTCTAGGAGCAGGGACGAGAAGAGAACACTGGGGAAGGGAGGGCTCTCACTGCCTTCACGCTAGAGGCACGTCCCCCTGAGACTGCAGGAGAGGCCTCACTGCCCACATTGCCACACCCAGCATCAGGAATGGGCGCTCCCTCAGTGCCTCAGCCTCCACCACACATACGCACACACACACACACACAAAAAAAAAAAAAAAAAAAAAACCACTACTGGGTCCTCAGCCAATGGCCATCAAAACCCAGGAGTCTTTTCTACCAACTTGACTGGCCTGGGGCAGCCCCACTCAGTTAAGCAGTCGGCTAAGCCAAGGCTGGGTCCTAGTAGATCCCCAAGCAGGTACTGAGACAGGGCCAGGCCCCCAGGACAAAGTGGAGAGGTCAGGGCTGAGGACTGCCCTGGCTCTGGAGAACAGGAGATTTGGCCCAGCCGAGCCTGCCCTCCAGGAAGCCCTAGGGAGCCCATGCTGCTTCTTGCCAGGGGCAGCCTCCTCAGCTTCCAGTGCATGTCAGCAGAGGGCAAGGCCTGCCCAGCAGCCCAATTTGCAAACATGCTACAACTAAAAAGGTCTTATTTGATACATAGTGTCAAATAATTTGACATACACACACACTTATATCTCTGGAAACCACCAGCACCTTAAAGATTATGGCTTTCCTTGCCGTGTATTCCCAAGTCCACAACCAAGCCCACAGTGGCTGTCAGGAAATGAATGAATGGATGAGTGGACATTTCCTTTCTAATACCCTCACTGAAGGATCAACAGAGAAATTTATACAGCACATGAATGTTCTCTCTGCTGTGGTCAGAGCAACACTGATAGCCCTGAACATTATTTGTGCTCCTGAAATCTTGTTCTGAAGAAGGGACAATGCTCAGAATTCCATCCAAGAATTTGGATTGGATTTTCTACAGACAATTTATTCTTGTTGTAACATAACAGAACCTCCCAATACTCATCTGAGGCTACCTGATAGCTAAATTTTGAATTTCTATATATAAAATACCTCATTTAATGAAAAAATCTGTATCTACAGTGTATGGAAAAACGGGAGATTTCAAAGCCCATTAACTCACAGAGACAGTATGTTACTGGGAGAATATGGGCTGTATAATTAAAAACAATTTAAATCCGATTATAAAAAGACAGTGGGTCTTACTGCCTGCCACCATCTCACTAATGGAAAAAAACCAGGATCTCAAGTTTTCTTAAATTACTGTAAAATTGTGAACTAGAATACACACACACCACCGCTCTACTGCTTCATGTTACTGATAAGATGAGATGAAATACTCCTTGTAGAGAAATATTCCTTAGAGAAGACATAAGCCATCTTTAGTGCAGAGCTCTGCTGGCTGTACACAGCATCCGGTGACGGAGGCCCCAAGTCAGGAAAGGAGGTGATCATCATGTCATCCAGTGAGAGGGGAAGTCCTTTCCCGAAACCCCCATCTCAGAGGTAGTGATGCTTGGCTCTCTATCTGCTCTGTACTGAACTTCAGAGCTCAGCGTCTGGGGATAACCAAGGGACCCAAAGATAGGGGGATGGACCAAATAACAGTTTAGGTACAGCCAGGGACCCCTCCTTACAGAGCAAAGGTGAGCATTTCAGTCTGACCTGGAGGGGCATGCCCAGAGCATGGGTGAAGGAAATCAGTGGTAATAATTACATGCACCCATTAGCTCACCTGCTGTGAGCCAGGAAGGCATCCAGGCAGCTGTGCCCAGCCCTCAGCATTCTGTCTCTACATCATTAAGGGCTGGTGTTGGTCGGCTAGTCCCAGCTGCACATCAGCACCGCCCAGGAAGCTCTGAAAGAATACAAAGGCCCAGGCCCCACCTGAGCCTGTGAAACCAGGTTCTCTATGGTAGAGCCTGGGCATGCACTCCTTTAGATCTCTGAGGGAGGGGACTGGGCTGGGTATGCTCACCCATCTTTAGGAGACTGGCTGGCACAGGGCCAACCCTTGATAAACATGTAAGCAAGGAATGAATGGGCACCTACTGCATACATGTCCTGTATATAACATTCCCTTGGACCTTAAAAACAATTATTCAAGGTAGATGTGGCTATCCCCATTTTATAGATAAGGAAACTGAGGCTCAGAAAATAAGGGAATGTATCTGAATCACACAGCCAATGAGAGACACAGGGGGGATTCAGGCCCAGCTGGGTTACTGTCTAGTGTCAAAGGGCATTCAAGGGCTTCCCACTACCCCAGCCTTCCTCAACAAACCAGAAAGGGCCAAGGGCCCTCATGTGCCCTACACTGGACCAAAGGAACAGGGACAAACAAGAGCCAGCTGCCGCCTCTGAGGCCATGAGGGTCTAGAAACAACATCAGGTACCAGTGGGAGATCAGGACCAGCTCCTTTTGGGACCCAAGTTTACTTCTATGATTTCCAGACACTGGGGAAATTTTATCATTAGGTCAGTCTCATAAGTCTGGCAGAATAGGAGTCTTTAGACAACTTTTGTGGCCTACATCATATTCCCCCAGCCCACTAAGACTGCTGCTGTGGTGACTGGCCATACACAACTATAATGAGGCAGCACTTGCCCTCCCCTGCATCAGGGGTCCACCTGCTCACACCATGTGGGGCATCCACAGAAGCCCATCCAGCCAAGCTGTGTGCAACCTGGAGCCGCTGGGATGGGAACCTCCTCAGCACCACTGGGGGTGGGCTGGTAGATAAATCCGCCAGGGGGATAATCTGAGAGGCAGTCTGCATGACTTCTTGGATGGCCCCAGTGGAAATGAGCCCTAGAAGATGTTCTAAAGTCCACTGTTGCACATCTTCCTTTTCTGCAGGCTGCAGTTTTGGCCCGGGCATGGGGCCTCAGGCTCTGAGAATTGTGAAATGGCAAGAATCTTGTCATCAACACTATATATCAACCAATGACTCCAAGAATGGCCCAGTGTGGGTAAACAGGAGCAGAGAAGCCTGGGGCTACCAGTAGGAATTTGGAGCTCTGAGCCCTGCTTCCCCAGCACAGATGGGGGCCACATGGTCTTCCCAGAATAGCCTGACAGCATGCCCCTTCTCTGCCCCTCCCCATGGGTGACCAAGCAGCTATCGGCATGGGACACAGGGACCAGGTATAGGGAAGGGCCCTGCCATGCAGAAATCCTGAAATATACAATAATGGCTTGCTCCTGATCTGGATTCCTCAAAGACAAGCCCTGAGCCAAGAGCACAGAGGCCTAAACAGGCAGGGATTGGGGGGAACTGAATATCCCCTCGAGTTTCCCCATCCCCATATGGGTCTCTCCCCCTACAGCACAAGGCCTAGATCTTGGTGTATGGCTCTGGATGCCAGGGTCCCCTCTTTAATCTACAGCCTGCACCTCCAACCTGCCCTAGGGACTCAGTTTCCAGAGCCTGAATCACTTCTTCCAGAACCATTGAGAGGAAGTTCTAGAGCCCCTGCAGACCTCACCACCCTCTTCACCACTGATGCCCAGCAATCCTGGACAGCTCACAGATCTTGCTGTCTCAAACCTCTGAGCCTTTGCTCAAGCTGTTCCACCATCTAGAATGCCTGCCTCCCTTTATTGACCTGACTAATCTGCATTCCCCACTTAAGAGTGGTTCAGGAGTCTTTTCCTCCTGGAAGCCTCCCATGACTGCTCCCAAGCTCAGGCTAAACAGGCACCACATCTGTGCTTCCCTAGCTGGCTTTGTTCTCTTGCAACTCAGATCACATTTAGCTCACCTGTCTGTCCTTACCACATCCAGAGCTGCAGCTGCAGCATGCGGGATGGGCAGTCAGGAGGGCCAGGCCCTTGCTGCTGGACATAGCTTGCCAGGGCTCACCCAGAGAATGGTCTTGGCCAGGCTGGAAACCATCCGCTCAGCCCTGGCCTGCCTCACACCTCATAAGGAGGCTCACATTTCTTCCTCGCCCTCTGCCATCTGCTTTGTCATACTGAAGTTAATAATTTTAAAGTAATTAAGTCCAGCAAGCATAACCAATTAAGTAAGGACTGGCAGTGGCCGACAGAGCTGTGCAGCCTCGCCTCTGCTTGGGCCTGATTTGCAGGGCAGCTGGGCAGGGGCCTGATCCCAGGTCCAGCTTCTGGGGGACCAACCACCCCGTGGCAGAGATAAAAACTCTCTGAGCAGCCAGGCGCCTAATGAGATTGTCAGGGGACTTCTTAACAAGATCAGGCAGGGCCAGAGCTCCGCCTCACAGTGCGCGAACATTTCTATTCAATTAGTTGTTAGAGTGGGACAGACGCTGCCCAGGAGGCTGCAGGGGCCCTTGCTGATGAGGCAGCCCCCTCCTGGTACTCCTTCTGTGGCCTGCCCCGCCCCTCGGGGCCCAAGGTAGTCTGGGGCAATGTTCCCGCTGCGCAGAACGGACAGGGCATGGGACAAGGCCAAGTCTCTAGCTGCCAGCCCAGGACTCCTCTCTGTCCCTTGGAACCTGGAGGGAGCTCTCAGGGGTGGCCACAAATAAGTGAGCTAGAAGGGCCAGAGACCCCTGCCCAAGATAGGTGCAAGGGGATAGGAAAGACCTACCAGGTGGGGGAGGCTGAGTCTGGGCCAAGGGAGTGGGTGTGGCTACATAAAAAGTGGGGCCAGGAGTGGAAGGCCAAGACCCTGTGCCTGCCTGCCACCTGCAAATGGGGCATTCGTGTCACATGTGGTGGAATGGGGAGGATCACAGCCACCCCAGGAGCTGCAGGAGTCCAGGAGCAGGGAGCTCCACTCCCTGGGAATCAGGCCGTGCCTCCTCACATCAGGTCAGGACCTGGGGGCCCCTGCCCCACCACACTGGCCCTCACTCTTCCTCACTGATCACTCCACCCAGCATTCCTGAACCACATGCCTCCCTCTCTCAAAGCTCTCAGGCCAGCACAAAAGTGCCCCTACCCTAGAAAGCTGTTCCCAAATGCCCAGCCCTCCCCACTCACTCCCCACCTGCCCTGGGGCACACCATAGTGCTCAAAGCCCAGCTCCTTTCCTTCCCAAACCACTGACCCAAAGAGAAGTTTTAAGTCAGCATGGGCTGGGGTCTCCTGGGGCACACTGCATAGGAGTGTCCTGTCACTGGGTGTGAGCCAGGGACTCAGGTCCAGTGCCAGTCCTAAGCACCCCATGGGCAGGAAGCCCCACGCAAGTGGTTACTCTCACATACACAGGGTGGGCGGCAAAGAGAAGGTATGAGGGCACGCGATTGTTCTCAGGGCCCAGCACCTTTCTCTTCCTTGGGTGACACCCACCTCTGCCCCTTTCACTGTCAGCGCAGGGGCTGGGGCAACCCCAGGCCTGGCCAACTGGGGCATCCACTCCTCTGCCCCAGGACTGATTCTGAGAGGAGCCTGACCCCGTGCCAGACCGAGGAGCAGCAATTTGGTGAAAATTTGTGAGAACTTCTTCCCACAGGGAGGGACTAGGGGGCTGTGCTGCATCAACATCAGCCCGCAACAGCCTAGGGCCCTGAGAGGATGGGGCTTCCTGGGAAGGAAGCCCACCCAGGGGAGGTCAGAGACAAGGGTGTGGAAGACGAGGCAGAGTCCTGGGGATAGAACATGAGTCCCTGAATCCAGCCATGCCTGCAGTTACACAATCTTTGGCCTTTCCCATTACGTAGCTGATAAAGTATGTAGACCAGTGTGAGGGTATCTGACATGCACATGGTTAATACGGCAAATACAGAGGTGACTGCAGGCCCTCAGCAGGTTTCCCTGAGGTGAGCCTAGGGGATGGCCTTCTCAGGCAGTCCAACTCAGCATTTCCGCACACACGTGGGGGCAACAGCCTCCTCCTAAGCCACAAGAGGTAAAAACTCTCCACACACACCCCAGGGCGCTGAGGCTCAACCACCCTGCCACAGTCCCAGCAGGGACAGCATAGCACACCCCCAGCAGGCTACCTGACGGGGTCCCTCAGGGAGGGGCCTTCTGGGTGCATTCCTGGGCCCACCCACCATAAGTGTGTGCCCATCTACAAGTGTGTGTCTGTAAGCTTGCCAGGACACACAGGCAGGCACCCCCCTATGCGTTTGCTGGCCCACACATGTGCCTGCCATAGGTACGGTCAGATAGCCAGTCAACAAACACTCGCTCTGGCTCTGGGAGTGCATGTGCCTGGAGTCCTGAGATGCAGAGCTCATGGTGCTCACACTCACAGACTTCACAGGCACCAACTAAGACACAAGGAGAGCCATGCAGGACAGAATGACAGTAAAGAGGAGGCCCTGGCCCCAGCCCCAGCTCCAGCTAAGGGAGCAGAGCAACCAGGGAAGGCCTTCTAAAAAGCATCCTGAGTGGAGGCTGAGGCACCAGGCCAAGTGAATGGACACAGTCAGGGGAGAGCAAGGTGTTCTCTGGAGGCACAGCATGGGCACTAGGGCATGTGGCAGGGACAAAGCCAGATACCCAGCCAGGGCCAGACCATGAGGACTCAAATGCTGAGCACAGACATCATCCTGCAGGCCAGGAGCCCGGGGGTCAGGCCAGACACAGGTGTCAGGATGATGCCCTGGGGTGCTCTGCAGGGGGCAAGGCTGGGCAAGGGCCCACCTACTGTGCGTGTGCACACTGCATGTGTGTGCACACATACAGTGTCCCAGAGGCAAGGCCAGGGCACAGTGGGCATGTAGTTGCACCCTGCCATCTAGAAGCTCCCCTGGAGTGCTTGCC
Source organism: Manis javanica (assembly GCF_040802235.1). Classification (NCBI taxonomy): domain Eukaryota; kingdom Metazoa; phylum Chordata; class Mammalia; order Pholidota; family Manidae; genus Manis; species Manis javanica. The sequence goes on from NC_133162.1 coordinate 71,906,065, forward strand.
AGTACAGATCAGTGGAGGCTGATACTTGTCACAGACCTGCTGTCCTCCCTTTAATGAAGTTAATTTTCTTGGCAGGAGCTAAGTAACCTGACACAGTTGGACCCCCAAGCTGCGCTCAAGCAGGCTTCTCTTGATGAGGTTTTGATCATTAAGGACCACAGAGCTTCAGAGCCCCTCCAGCCTCTGCTCACTAGGAGGATTCTAGCTCCTGCTTCCTCAACGGCCCACGTGCTAGTGGGGGATGGCTACATCCTTACAAATGGGCGCAGCTTACCAGCTCCTGGAGTGCCCCCAGGAGGGGGTAGCGGTGGGCATGTCAGCAGGGTGTCTCCCCACTACGCTCACAGCAGCCAGGCTCCTGGCCCCAGGCGTGCAGTTGTTCCTCCTCCCCCAGCCACTTCTAGCTGGAAGAGTCAGTGGTGAGGACAATGCCATCCCCATTTCACATGTGTGGAGACTAAGGCTGGGGTGGGTGGGCTCCTGGTCCACCAGACCAGAGGATTCTCAGGTGGGAGAGGAGAATGGAAACCCAAGTCCTGGCTCACATGCAACACCCAGACAGCCATCAGCCCACATCTGGAGCCTAGGGTGAGCTTCTACTTCCCCCATGTAGCCTCCTCCCCACACCACCCACTCCCACTCCCACAGGCATGCCTCGGGAGGACATACAGACAGGGTGGACAGGCCAATGGCCCTGAGTCCTTGACAGAGCAGCTCAGGTGGGGAAATGCCTTCCCAAAATGGGGCCTCCAAATCTGTTTTCCATTCCAGCCAGTGAGCATGGGAAACCCCTACATTGTGACTGTACCCTTTGCTCTAGGCTTTGGAATGCCCCTAGAAGTGGCCACTGCCAGGGACAGACTGTGCCATTGGCTCCTATCATTTCACACTAGGAGAAAAATCTTCAAATCCAGAAGCTGACCAGAGGGAGAAGAGCCCTAGTAGCAAGATGGGGCTGCTGTAAATGCAACAAGCCTCCTGGCCCCATGGCCATTGGACCCCAGCTGGTCCTGAGTGTGAAGGCAGGACTACAAGCTTGCAGAGGTCTCAGAGAGCAGAGGTTCCATGTGTCTGTCCAACCCATCAGCCATCCAGGGACTTTTACGAGTGCCCATGACTAGCTGTGCAGAGGCCTGGCTCTGGGATCTCAGCAGTGAAAGACAGATACTTCCCTGAATAAGTTAATAACATAACTGCAGGTGGAAAAGCATGCAAAGAAAGAGAATAAGGCTTTGATAGAGAATAACAGGCCCTACTGGAAGCCAAGGAGAGCCTCTCCAAGGAGGTGGGATCTGCGGCATAGCTGCAGGCTTAGAAGAAGCCTATCACCTACAGAGCCTTCCAGATGGTAGGAACAGCATATGCAAAGGCCCTGTGGTGGGAGCATGTTTCACCTCTTGGGAAGACAGGAAGAAAGCCAATGTGGCTGAAGCAGAGAGGTCAAGAGGAGTGGCAGCAGTGAGGTGGGTGAGGTCAGGTTTTGTCAGGGCACTTGGGGGTTTGCAGGCTCTGGCAAGGGGTCTGGATTTTATTCTTAGTACAGCAGAAGCCATTGAAGGGTTTCAACAGAAGAGAGGGGCGATTGGATTGATTTTCAAATAACTCTGGCTGCTGCATGGATGGCAGTGATCCCATCTGATGAGACCCTGAGTCCCATGTGTGCCAGTCAGTGACCCAGTTTCAAGCTACAGAGAAGACTAGGGAGCCACTGCTGAGCACTTCTGCAGTGGGTGAAAGCCGCACAGACCCCCCAGCAAGATGGCTCAGGCTGGGACGGCGAGCTAACCCCTGGAAGGCACAAGTGAGATTTACAAAGCTCCGAGCAAACTGGACTCTAAAGGAGTCACTGTTAATTCACACAATAGAGTCAGATAAACTGCACAACTTCAAGGTGAGGGCATCTGACACAGCCCACTTTCTTGACAAAAAGCCTCAGGGCTTGAAAATCAGAGGCCCACCCACAGAAGGAGGTGGTGCTGAGAGCCAGCATTGGCTCTGGGTTTGCTAATGTTTGCAGAGCATCCAGAGCAAGTAGCGACTGTCCCTATCCCTCTGCACTGCTCAGATGACATCGTGAGGACAATTGTGGCTTCTGTTTACTGAGCACCTTCTTGGTGCCAGGCACAGGCTAAGTTCTCTACAATCATTACTTCATTTAGTCCTTAAGACAACCTGTTTAGGGAGGTGCCACTGTGTCCACTTTATAGGCAGGAAAGCTGAGGTCAGCAAATTAAGTCCCTTGTTGAGGCACATTAGGCAGGTTATGTGCTAAGAGGGACAGTGACAAATGGATGTACCCCAAAGAGAAGTGAGAAATAATCAGGCTCCAGGATGAGCAGCCTGAGAGTCTTTGAGAGGTACAATGGCTGTCTTTAAATATTTAAACAGCTGTGGTGGGGAGACAGCCTCGGTTAAGCATAAAGACCAGTGAGAGATGAGAATCCTCAATCCTCAGAGGTCCAGGGATCTTATTTGACATAAGATCTCAGAGGTCCAGGGATCTTATTTGACTCCTGGTAGGAGTAGGGCTGGCCTACACCACCCATAAGTCCACGCCATGTCTGGCCCCAGGCCAGGTTTGCCATGGAACACCCAAGGACCTGACCCACCCTCCCAAAGAGTATCCCCTCCTCAGCACTGCCCACTACAGACCCTACCCCAGAGTCATGGCCACACAGCCTGCCTGTTCCAAGACGAACCGGCCATAACACTTTGCACAGCCCCAGCACTGGGGGCTGTGCAGTGTCATGCCTCAGCCCTCAAAGCTTTTATCAGGTACACTGAGTTGAGGTTCCAGTGTCAGTGACACACCCTCAGAGCTCTAGGCCCAGGGTGGCAGCCTGCAGTATGCAGAGCAGGGGAGGCTGGGGAGAGGCACTGGGTTGTTTGGGCCACTTAAGCCCTGGAGAGAGACCTGGGAGCCAATCAGGACTGAGGAGGAACAACACTTGATGCATGCAGCCATGGAAAGCAGCAGGGACCCACCTAGCGCTGGCCCCCTGAGATGAGCATCATTAAGACAAACCCGGGGAGCCCAGAGTGGGCCTCTCCCTCCTTCACCATGCCCCAGGTGCTCAGACAAAAGGATGGGAGAAAGCCCTCAGTCCCAGTCCAGGAAGAAGGCCAAGGCAAGACCTCAAGTATCCACCTTTGCCCAAGTAGGTGGAGCTGCATGGGAACAGGAGAGCAAGACAATAGCCTGCCAAGCCAAGCCAAGGCCGAGTTTGCAGGGGTCAGGCCATGCCAGGGGTGGGCTGAGCTAAGAGCTCCAGTCAGGGGTTGGGTAGGCACAGTGCCCAGCCAGCATCCATGTCTCTGCCTTGCCCTGGGGGTTGGCAGGCCCAGAGACCAAGGGTGTCATATACCCTTGGCAGGGGCCCAGGAAAATGGAACAAATAGTAGCCAGGACATGGGGAGAACATACCTACTAAACATACTATATGCTACCGCCCATGCCCTTAACCCCAGCAAGGTAAGCACACCTCTGCTGAGCATGACAATGGACTGCTGCTTGCCAACAGCCTCCTTCCTGCCAGCATACAACACCTCTCTAGATCCACCACTGCAACCCTGAGGTAGCCCCACTTCACAGACCTTAAAACTGAGCCTTAGAGAGGGCAAGGGGCCTTTCAAACAACATAGCTACTCAGTCACAGAGCTGGGATTTGAACCCAGACCTGCCTGACCCTTTTCCAACAAATAGAGCAAGTTATGCTTGCCCTCTAGCCAGCTCCTGAGGGACTGGGCCAGGCTGGCTGGATTCCGGCCACTCCGTGCACTCAGAACAGCAAGGCTGTGCACAAGGCCATCTGCAGGTTACCAGAGCCCTAGCCACACAGATGGCTCCAGGCAGCCTCCATATCAGCCACATGGGCAAGACCAACCTGCTTCCCTGCTCTCCCAGGACACCCAGGAATTCCAAGCTGCCCTAAATGGTGCGGGGACTGAGGGGGAGCCTGCCCTACCCAGGTCAGGAAGTAAGTGAAAGGGGGCCAAGAACCCCTAGGGACCACTCAGGCTGGTAATATAACCACCATCCCTCCTTCTGCTTGGCCCTTGACTAGGCATTTTAGTGTATATCCTCAACTGGCTGGGCTGGCCAGGGCCATGTGTCCCAGATCTGGCTGGAAGAGATACAGCCTGGACTGAGGCCCACCCTGCACCCCCCGCTGGCAGACCCTGGCTTCACCCCCTCGGAGCCTAACTGGGCCACAGTTCATGCCCAGAAACAGATAGAAGGCAACCACCTAATCACCTCCCAGATACCCTGCCTGTGCTTCATGCCCGGGGAGGGGAGAACCCTGAGTATTTTTTTTCTCAACCCATGGCCATCAGCCAGAAAACTGGCTCTTTGTAGGCTAGGAGGAAGGTCTCAGAGAACCCAGCTAATGAGATATTGAACACGGACCCTGCTGCCTTGCTGGGTCCCATGCCAGACTCCCACAGAAAGAGGCTGTAGCAGGCCAGCCCATGGCAGAGAGAGGAGTCTCCACTCCAGCCCAATCCTGTAAGAGAGAGATCTGCTGCATGGGATGGCAAGGATGAGGTGAGCATGGGGCAGAGGCAGGGGAAGTCTGTAAGAGGAACAGAGCCCCAGGGAGCCTGCTGAGGCCATGGGAAGCACACAGTTGCTGGAACCCACCATGGGGACCCACTGGTGTTGGCCCAGGCAACGACTGGGCCTGGACACCAGTCTTTACATCATTACTTAGGAAGCAGTTAGCCCAAACTGTTTGAGAGCTGGGCCTCTGCAGGCCCTAGTTTTCAGAGGACAAGATTGGTAGACATAAGATTGGTTGTCTTCTGAAAGCCTGGCTGGGGCTGGGGACCCAGGCTTGCTGACTTCTCATCATACCAAAGGGCTGCCCAGAGCTTTCTGGAGCAGAGGGACAAGTAAACAAGTGGGCAAAGGGGAACTGATGCAAATCCAAAATGGATTTAGCCCAAACAGGACCCAATACCTATAACTGGTTTTGTTTTTTTGTTTCTTTGTTGTTGTTTTTTAACGAGTCACCAAGGAAATGGGAGGACTATTTTGAAATGCATAGGGTAGTAGGTATTTGTGTCATGCACCAAATATTTCCAGTTCTCCTTCCTTCTAGGCACACAGTAGGACTGCGCTTCCTGGATCCCTTATGACTGGCTGGAACCACATGACTAGTTTTGGCCAATAAGTTGTAAATAGAAGTGACATGTGTCATGTCCAGGCTGTGACCCCCAAGCTCTCTTTCCCTCTGGCATAGCAGCAGGCAATATTCAAGCTGAGTGAGCATGACGGGCCAAGCTCCAAGCTGACCAGTGATACAGCCTGAGCAGGAGAGAACTTTTTATTCTGTTAAGCCCCTGAGATTTGGGAATTGTTTGTTACTACAGCAGTACTTAGTCTACCCTGACCAATACAAAAGGAACCACAGAACAAAACCAAAGGGTAGGGGCAAATAGGCATTTCCCTGGGTAGTGAAGTCTAAAAAATTTCATATCCCAGAATCAGACCAGGTTAAAAATGGTTTGTAAACAAGCAGTACAGACTGAATGTTCCAAGTTTTTAGGCGACAGCATATTCTGGGTAGAGAAAAGGCCAAGTAAAGAGAGAAAGTAACTGCTAGAAAACTGAAGGAACGAAATAGCAGCAGACTCACAGACTCCAAGAAGGGACTAGTGGTTACCAAAGGGGAGGGGCTGGTGAGGGTGGGTGGGGAAGGAGAAGGGGATTAAGGGGCAATATAATTTGCAATCACAGTGTAGGTAGGTCATGGGGAAGATAGTACAGCATGGAAAAGACAAGTAATGACTCTATAGTATCTTACTACGCTGATGGACAGTGACTGCAATGGGGCAGCAGGGGGATGGTGAGGACTTGATAATATGGGTAAATGTTGAAACCACAATGTTGTTCATATGAAACCTTCATAAGATTGTATATCAGTGACACTATAATAAATACATACATAAAAAAGAAAGTGGCTGCTAGAAAAGATAAGGCTAGGGGATTTTTGACCTGGCAACTGGAAGAATTTAGAAGGAGTCTGTCTTTATAAGATATTAGAAGAATTTAAAAGGAATCTGTCTGTCCTCTGAGTGCTAAGGACAGCTCTAAGCCTTAGCTGTCCTCCATGATAAACCTGGAAAATGGCCTCAACCTACTGCTCTAGCTAGGAAGGTTGTTAAATTTCCCATGTCACCAGGAATGGGAATAGGGGCAGCTCAGAGGCAGCATGAGGACAAGTTCTCACTACACCCACGGCCTCCTATCCACATGCCTGCATGAGGTGCCCATGTTTTCAATGCCATGAAGCCCAACTTACCAGTTTGGAGGCAAGGCCATGGCAGTTGGAATATAAAAAAAAGGAGCCTCTAGAACCCAGAATATGAGGGTGTGGGCAGGGCAGGAGTAGACTCTACAAAGTGAGAGTGTGTGTGCATGTATGCACATGTGTGCACACACACAGAGTGACCCTAGAATGAAGGAGAACTCTGAAGTCTGGGAGTTCAGCTGAGGGAAGATGGCAGTCATTCCTTCACATAGCCACAAGCTTAGAAGCAATCCTGACGTGGGACTAGATGGTTCCCTGTCCCAGAGGAGCTCTAGCACAGGGCCATCTGGACCTGCCACGGCCGACACAGCCACATTTCAGCTTGAAGCCTTGCTGGCAGCAGCCCCTGTGGGGGCCAGGAGAGCTCTATGTGGCAGTCAAATGAGACTGGCCTCTGCTGGGGCCCCACCTTGGGCCCTGGGTGAGCAGGGTGGAGACAAGTGGAAGGGAAGAGGGTTTGAAGAACATGCCCGAGTAGAAAAGGTCATGGCCCAGAGAGGTGGCACAAACTGATAGTCTGGTCATTCAAAAAGCAGATTCCTCTGAGGACTTTCTTAGGCACAAACAGCTTCCAGGCCCAGAGACTGGTGGGTGTCTAGAAGCACAGGTGAGTCTGTAGAGGCCGGCAGGTTTATGGTGTAGCATCTCCAAAGAGAGCTTGGTAGGCGTGGAAACATGGCCACACATCCCAAGTGACTCTGGCAGGTCTGGCTAAGACAAGAGGATGCCACCAGTAAGCAAGAGTGCAGTCAGCTGTGCAGATAGGAGGGAAGGGCAGGCAGCTACGATGGGCACAACAGGTGTGCCAACATGGTAGCAGAATTATGGCCCTCAAGACACCCATGTCCTAATCCCCAAAACTGTGAATATGTTTGGCTCCAGGGCAAAGAATTAAGGTTGCAGATTTTTTACAGTTGCTAACCAGCCAGCTGTTAAATAGGAAGAGTATGCTGGATTATCCAGGTGGGCCAATGAAATCACATGGGTCCTGGGAAGAGGGAAGCACGAGGACCAGAGGCAGAGAAAACAATGTGAGGCCAGAGTGAGAAGGACCCTGCCCACCACTGGTGGCTCCGGAGATGGAGGAGGGCGGCGAAGAGCTGAGGAAGGCAGGCAGCCTCTGGACCTGAAAAGGCAAGGAAACAACTTTTCTCCTAGAGCTTCATTTTTGCCCAGTGAGACCTCTATCAGGCAGTACAGAATGGTAAGATCATAAATTCCCATTTTAACCTGTTAAATCTGTGGCAAAACTTGTTTTGGCACCTATGGGAATGATGGCGGCGGACTACAGGCATCATCACGATGACACTGACATCACACCCAGGGCGACCCTGGCCGTGTCTCCCAGGCAGCAACCAATAAGGCCACTCCCAGAGAGAAGAGGGTGTCTGCCACTGGGAGCTGCAAGGATGCAGCCTCAAAGGCCACAACCTTCTGAAAGACAGTCAAGGATGATGCCAGGGGCATCAAAGTTCAGGGATGAAGACCATCTTGCAGATGTGTAGATACCAGCTTGGCATCTAAGGGGCAGGGTACCACCTGGGAGTGATCAATATAAAATGACCAGGACCATCACATGGGCACGGCCACACTCACTATGTTGTATTTCCCTTTTAATTCAGGGTCTCATTGTTTTACGTTTTGTGAACACCAAACTATGCTTTGGTAATTTTTACCTTGTCTTCCTGAAACACTTTGGTGCTTAGTGTAACTAAGAGGAATATTGCCTCACATACATTCCTTTTTTCTTCCTCTTCCCTAAATTGTTGTCTTTGTGCTTTATGACAGATATGTCTACAGCATAACCAATAACTCAAGTCTTTTACTTACAGTAAAAGATAACACTCCAAACAGAGAAGACTCATGTTCAGCTGGTTCTTTTACACATTTATGCATTTATATAATCTCCTTCAACAGGCACTTTAAAACAATATGAAATTTTTTGGGGAGGGATAACAATCACATGAGCCACATTGTGGTTACTAGATTCCTCCCATTATCAAGTCCCCACCACATACCCCATTACAGTCACTGTCCATCAGCGTAGTAAGAGGCTATAGGGTAACAACTTGTCTTCTCTGTGCTATACTGCCTTCCCTGTGCCCCCCCACCCTACGTAATGTGTGCTAATTGTAATGTCCCTTATTCCCCTTATCCCTCCCTTCCCACCCACCACCCCCCTTTCCCTTTGGCAACTGTTAGTCCATTCTTGGGTTCTGTGAGTCTGCTGCTATCTTGTTCCTTCAGTTTTTGCTTCATTCTTCTGCTCCACAGATGAGTGAAATCATTTGGTACTTGTCTATCTCCGCCTGGCTTATTTCACTGAGCATAATACACTCTAGCTCCATCCATGTTGCTGCAAATGGTAGGATTTGTTTTCTTCTTATGGCGGAATAATATTCCATTGTGTATACCACATCTTCTTTATCCATTCATCTACTGATGGACACTTAGCCATTTCTTGGCTATTGTAAATAGTGCTTCTGCAGACAATTTACACATGTCTCATCTATTTAATTCTCACAGTAATCCCACGAGGCAGGTCCTACCATTGTTCCCTTCTAACAGATAAGAGAACAGAAGGTCCCCGGCAAGGAAGGGACTCCCCCAGGATCACAATGCTCATGAGGCAGCCAGGATTTGAACCCAGTTTCTTAGGCTCTGGTAACCAAGCTCTTGTCCCTTGTGGTGTTGCCTCTCAGGCCAAAGTGGGGGCAGTATCACCTCAACCCCAAATCCATTTTGGGGTCACTGGAAACTTGTCCAGCCCACAATGGAGACTGAACTGCAGTCTGCCTCTGCCCTTCTGCCTTGGCCACTCTCCTCCGAGAAGTCCTTTCCTTTCCCGCCCAAACTGTTTTCTACCGTCCGTGTCCTGCTGCCATGACTGTCTTGGCCCAGGAGAGAGAGAGAGAAGGTATCCATCCAGCACCCACAGAGCACTGAAGGACAGCGCCTGCCCGGCCATATCCCAGGCTAGGGAGAAGGGGCCTCTGAGCACTGCTCTACATTCCCTGAAGCCCCAAGGGGGCTGGACCCTCCCATCTTTGTAGACACTAAGGGCTGTGCAAGGTCACAAAATAACAATGTCAATTTCTGACTATTTGGCTCATAAGTTGAAAGCACAGGGCAGCTTTAAACAGCACACACTCTCTGGGCAGTGGGCAGCTCAACACCACCTGGTCAGTACCTTCTATCTGGACAACTGTCAGCCGTCAGACTCCAACTTCCCAGTTTTGGATGTGTACACACACTCACATCACACCCTTCTAAGACTGTCAGTCAGCCTGCCATCCTTGGAGCCTGCTAGATTTTTCCTGCTTGAAGGTTGGATGACCCATGGCTATGTTTTGTTTGGCTTATTCTGTGTCATTTAAATTGTTCAACTAGTTGACAAGAGTTAAAAATCAGATCTTATATAAAAGTCCAGATTTGGGGCCCCTCTTTTAAAAAAAATCAGCACATCTCCAACATTAGGATTTTCATTCCTAAATGGCAAAATCGCCTAAAACTGTGTAACAGCTGCTCCTCTTAACAGACATGACCTTCCAGGATCCCACATTCCAGCTCCCGGCTGCTCAGATCACCCACACACGTTACCTGCCTAAGATTGTAACCATGGGCAAGAGCATTACCTTCAGCCCCTGGGGACCTGCTGATGGGGGTGATGGGCAGCATTCAGGGGCAAAATGAATGAACAGTAAATACTCAACACAGCAGAGGGGAAGTTGGTGGCAACAAGGTATGTCAACAGAGAGGGTGGAAAAACCAACACAGCACATTTTGAAAACACACAGGGTCCCCACCACACTGTTAGCTCCTGGGTGCAGGAAATAAGAGCTTCCTGATTGGACCCAGACCAGAGCCTTCACTAAGTCACTCTAGCCTTGCAGAAGGGGTCCTTGCCCAGGGACTGGCAGCCAAGGCATAAGCCATGGAAGCAGAAGGGCTCTGGACCCAGCAGCTGGGGTGGGGGGATTCTGCCTGGAGCCCTCATCCAGCCCACCTCCTCCCTATCCCTGAGCTGTCAGTTCCTCCTGAGAAGAATCCCTGCATCCTGTGCCACCAGTTGTGCCCTCTGTCCTCAGTGTACTGGGGTGAGGGCTTCAGTCAGAACCCATGGGCATACTGAGCAAGGAGAACCAACCCATGGATATGGAACGTGAGGCAGAAGAGAGGAAAAGGAACCCGGGCTAGGCAGATGTCAGGGGCAGACAGTACCTTAGGCTCTGACCGGAAGCGGCTGCGTGGGTGAGAAACCCAGGTTCCAGAGCTGAGCCTCTAGCCAGGTGGGAGGGGAGGGAATGAGAGAGGAAGGGAAAGCTGAGGGGGCCGCTGTCGCGAAGGTCCCCGCCGCTCACCTGTGGCCCCGCTGGGAGACAGCAGTTGCAGGCCACGGCCACCCAGGAGAGGTATCAGATTTCTCCGCAAGCCGGGCCCGGCCCAACTCTGCTCTTTTCCTAGTCAAACAGCGCCCACCTCTGGCCCAGGCGGCGACGCTTCCGCCCGCGGCGAGAACAGCGAGAGAAACCCGTTCCCCTGAAGCCGGTGGAGGAGCACGGTAGAGAAACCGCAGAGAAAGCCGGGCGGAGGTACTAAGGGGCCGTGGGCCGCGAAATGCTGCTGGGACCGGCTGTGCCCCCGGGAGGGGAGAGAGCGAGCTCGGGCGCCAGGCGCTCCTCGGTTGGCAATGAGGACACGCGCCCATCGAGGTCACGGGAGGTGCGCCGACACAGGTACCCCGCACGCAGACACGCCCACCCACAGAACACTCAGGAAACAAAGACAGCGCTGAGCTGCACACGCCTGCGCGGCCAGGGCTGGGCGCACACGCGCCCACAGGGCTGGAAAGGAGCCGCACAATCCCGCGACACGCCAGCAAGGTGCCCGACTCGCCGCGCTCACAAGCTCTCCGCTCCAGCTCCGCAGCGCAGAGCACTCCGGACGCCACTGCTTTGATGGGCCGGGAAGGGCGCGCGTACTGTGCCTGGCACGGCAGCTTCCCCGGGGCGCACAGGGGGCTCTGGGCGGAAGAACCCGTCGCAACCCCTCCCCTCCGGTCTCCACTGCTGCGCCGCTTGGCAGGCCACAGCCCAGTTAGCCCTGGGCGCCGCAGCCACTCACCTTCCTGCACGGCCTGGAACGGATTGTTGGCCTCGATGACCTTGATGGAATAGGTGATCTTCTCACTCTGCAGGATGTCATCGTTGAGGCTCAGATCGGATACGGCCAGTTGGAATACCCTGTCGTCCTTGGCTGCGTTCTCCTCGAAGATGGCACCTGAAGGAGAGCAGGGGTCAAGACCCAGCCTAGAGAGGACCTTTCCCTCCCCACCCCAGCCCCCTGCTTTTGCCCTCCAGTCACCGTGCTAGTAGGACAGGTGGTTTGCCAGGTGGTGGGAGTTCTGGGCTGGCGTTTCAACTTGACTGGGTAGTTCAAGACTCTCCTTGGTCAGCCAGCACAGAAATATGCGCCACACACAGCACACATGTGCACACAACTGACATGAGTTACATATGCACATCAGCACATACTGCCACCAGGTTACACATGTCTCTCACAACCAAGCCAAATCATGTCATGGCCATGCCCCACACAATGGACTAAGCCAAGCTGGGGTGGCCTCTGTCAGCACCCACATGCCCTAACATGGCCCCCTGAGTCCCATCTCAGGAGCTAGAAAGTTCTTCTCCCTCCCACCCCAGGGCAGGATCTCCTACCCCAATCCAAAATGGAATGATGACTTCCTTCTGCTAAGCACATCTGCCTTTAAGTGGAGCTGGGAAAGCAGGTCCACAGTGCTTTTACTTGCACCAACAGTCTTCTTTATCTAGGTTCCAGCCTGGCTCCCTTGTCTCCACCTGCTCTCCATACCTCCCCAAGTCTTCTTCCTGCCTGTAATGTTAGCAGGAAGAGGACTGTCCTCTAGACCCCTTGCCTTCTAACCTAGCAGGGCTGAGGAACCCAGAAAGAACCGCTCTTCAAAGGGCCTTCTAGAAAAGGCCTCCGGCTTGCCCTTTGCACCGCCTGGGCCGACTCCTGCTTCCATTGGAGAACAGTCCAACTCGCCAGAGCCCGGCAATGCAGTCTGGGCAATTCCGGAGTCCTCCCTGCCTCGCCAGGCCCTAAGGGTCCCCACAGTTCCAGGACTGCCCCCATGGTCCCCCTGAGCTGGGTGCTGGGCAGGAGGAGGGAGGCCCTGGTTCCATTTTACACCCAGAGCCGCAATGCTGACCGCGAGACCCGAGCCTTCCACCGTTGAGGCGGGAAATAGGTTTGGTCCCGGCTGCTGCGGGGGCGCTTTGCAGCAAGCTCACCAAGCCCAAGCCCAGTGCCTCACTACCCCTCTGCGCCGCACCCCCTCCTCTCCTGTCCCATCATCCCTGCCTTCTCACACCTCCCAACCCCCAGTTTCTCTGTGCTTGCTAGTCCTTCCTAACTTCCGGAAAAGCGACTGCAGAGAGTCTCCCCCAAAGCAACCGCTGTCAGCCCCCTGACCAAGGCCAACTTCCTGGGATTCCTCCCATGCGGCTACCAACTCCCACACACTCTCCTCCGCTGGCCCCCTCCTGCTCTCCCGGTTAATCTTCTCTCCCTCCATCCATCTCTTCCCGCTCAGCTAGTGTGCGCGCGCGCGAACGCGCACACACACACACACGCCGCCCACACTTCTTCCCTCGGATCCCACCACCCGGGACCCTCTGCCTGCCCCAAGACTTGGACCGCGGGAAACTCAGGGACTGTCCAGGATTGGGCTGCAGTCGCCACAACCAGATACACACACGCACGCACACACACTGAGACACAGATACACACGGGGAAACAGGCAGACATTGTGTCCACTCTAACAGGCTGACAGTCGTGCACGCACCAACACAGGCTCAGATGGACCCACACTCCCCAACGCCCTCTCGCAGTGACACCAACACGGTGTCAGGCGCACACACAGCGACACACGCTGACAACACCCACCCACCCACATTCACACAGGCTCCAGTCGGGCCTCTTTGATCCTGTCCTGCCAACTTGGCAAGACCCCTGGCCGTGCCGGCCTCCTGCCCCCCGCTGCTCCGAGCTGCGCCGAAAGACTGGCCGAGCCCGCCGACGGCCCAGCAAGGAGTGCAGGTCTGAACGCGCATCCAGCCTCGGGATCCCAATAGCCGCGGCCCTAAGTGTCGGCAGAGGCCGCGGGGCCCCGCGCGTAGACCGGAGCCCAGGGGAGCAGCGAGGGGCCCGCGGGAGCGCGGCGCGGCCCGTGCACAGCTCCTCCGCGGAGCGGCGCGGCACGGCCCTTCGGGGAAGCACCGCCAGCCGAGCCCCTCGGCCCGGGGAACCGCCAAGTTTGGACGCTGATCACCCCCTGCGCCGCTGGGGCCCCCTCCCAGCCTCCGCCGGGCCGCCCGCCGGGCTCACCGATGTGGATGATGGAGTCGGCCCGCACCGACACGCACTGGCATATCCAGGGGAGAAGCCACAGCGTCAGCGCTTCCATGTCCCCCGGGCGCGCGGCTCATCCGCCCGGGCCCGGGGCGAGGCCGAGGGCGGCGCGGAGCGGGGAGACGCCGGTCCGGGTGCAGTCCCGGGCCGCTCCCCGGGAGAGCCGAGCCCGCCCGTGCGTCTTCCCCCGCGCGCCCGCCCCTGCGCCCTGCGCCCGCCCCAAGCCCAGCCCAGCCCAGCCCAGCGCGGTCGGGCTCCCGCTCCGGCGCCGGTGGCTGCTGCGGCGACGCTGGCAGCCCGAGTCCAGGCCGGCGCGGCGGGGGCGGCCCGCGGCGGCGGCGGCGACGCTTCCCGCGGCTCGGGCGGCTTCTGAGGCGGCGGAGGTGATGGCAGCGGCGGCCGGGCCGGCGCGGCGGCTCCGGGATCGCTGTGTGTCTGAGCCCCGGGGAGGAGCAAACTGCGGAGGACGCCCCCTCCCCTCCCTCTCCCCCTCCCCTCCCTTCCCCCTCGCCTCCGCTCGCCTCCCCTCCCCTCCGCCCTCCTCTCCACCACGTGACTGCGGAGCCTCAGCCTCGCCGCGCGGCGCTGGTCCGCTTGCTGCTCGGAGGGGGCGCCCAGGGCTCCGCGCTCCCGGCCGGGGGACGCTCGGAGGCCGGTACGGCAGCGGGGACTGTTGCGACGCGCAGAGACTTGGCGTACCCAGGCCGCGCGCCGCCCGTTCGCCTACGGCCAGAGGATGGGGAAGGGTTGGACCACTCGCTACCCTCGGGGGTTCCCGGAGCGCCCTAACGCCGGTCAACCTCAGCCGCCATGTCCCCCGCCCGGGACAGAGCGCCACTCGCGGAGCCGGACCAGGGGAAGCCGAAAGAGAGACGGGGCGGGGCACTGAACCAGGCACTGGGATGCACGGGGAGCCAAAGGGGACCGACCGCTGCCGTCGCCGAGCAGAGCCGGAGCCGCGAGCCCAAGCTCCGGCTAGCCCTGCGGACCTCGATGGGCGCCCATCCCCCGCCCCGCGGGCCCCGTGCTCAGCCGGGAGTCGAGCAGGGGGCTGGGACTCTGAAGCCCAATTCATGGCCGGAAACCAGCGCAGCCGCGACCGCGGCGCCTGGACGTGAGGAGCCTTCCAAGCGACCGGCGTGCTCAGACTCCGACTCCGCACGGAGCTTTCACGAGCGAGCCGAGCCTGGGCGGAGAGCCGCGCTCCTCGTGGCCAGCGCCGAGCGCGGCTCTCGGCCACCGGGTGAATACCTCCGGCCGGCCACTACCACATGCAGCGTTATGCTGTTTAGGCTTGAGCCTGGGAGGAAGTGGCAAGCCTGACGCTCAGCCGCCTCCCTCCAAGACCCATACGGTCTGGGCTCCACGGTCTGGGCACCCAAGATTTATCAGAGGGGCAGGGGGATGGAGTACAGCTGAGCTTTCCCGGACCCGGATTCCTTGAAATAGCCTGGTCTGGGCCGGCATGGCAGAGCGTCACTTAGGGGCTGTCCCCGCGACCCGGGAACACCCTTTCGCCCTGTAGTCAGACTGGCCCCAAGGCCCCTGCAGTGCTCTAGGCCAGCGGTGGGCACGAAGGATAAGGGGAGGCTCAGCAACAGACCATGGCTGGAACCCCCCGCGCAGTGGGAGAAGCAAACACCTAAACAGATTCATTAAATGATGTGGGGAGGACACTGCATGAGCTATGTATGCATAGGCATATCCTGGGCGCTGACCCAACCTGAGAGGAAGAGCCAGGGATGGCTTCCTGGAGGAGGTGACAGTTCTAAAGGCTGAGTGGGGTTACCAAGGGAGAATGAAAGGCAGCTTCCAGGCATTGAATTCTGGTTAACAAGCCAAGGCAGGAAAGAAAAAGAGTGAGTGAGTGAGTGAGTGAGTGAGTGAGTGAGTGAGTGAGTGAGTGAGTGAGTGAGTGAGTGAGTGAGTGAGTGAGTGAGTGAGTGAGTGAGTGAGTGAGTGAGTGAGTGAGTGAGTGAGTGAGTGAGTGAGTGAGTGAGTGAGTGAGTGAGTGAGTGAGTGAGTGAGTGAGTGAGTGAGTGAGTGAGTGAGTGAGTGAGTGAGTGAGTGAGTGAGTGAGTGAGTGAGTGAGTGAGTGAGTGAGTGAGTGAGTGAGTGAGTGAGTGAGTGAGTGAGTGAGTGAGTGAGTGAGTGAGTGAGTGAGTGAGTGAGTGAGTGAGTGAGTGAGTGAGTGAGTGAGTGAGTGAGTGAGTGAGTGAGTGAGTGAAGCATCCACAGAGTAGTCATTGGCAATTTTTATTTTGTGAAGGC
The DNA here is from genome assembly GCF_040802235.1 of Manis javanica. Lineage (NCBI taxonomy): Eukaryota > Metazoa > Chordata > Mammalia > Pholidota > Manidae > Manis > Manis javanica. Next base: position 71,922,087 of record NC_133162.1, read on the forward strand.
TGTGCAGAGAAGGCCCTGTGCAGAGGCTTGGGGAGCAGTGAGGCAATCTTGCAGTGGCTGTTGGGGCTGACTCAGCTGGGCAGGAGTGACCAGACGCAGAGGAGAAGCTGGGTAGGAGAAATAGCAGAATAGCAGAGAACCACATGGGCAGGCAAAGTGACTTCCAGGATGAGGGGCCCAGTGGGCAAGAAGAGAGGAATGACCATTCATGTAGGAGGCTAGGCTTCCCAGCTGGGTGTGGCACTCACACAAAGGCACTTCCTAAAGAAACAACCTATCTTAGGGGCCTCGAATTGTAGAACATAACCCACCCTATGCTTCCATTCTCATTCTCTCAAAATTCCACATTCACTGGCTGTACAGAGTAGGGAAAATAAAAAATGGATTACTATAAAACAATTTGGTCCCTTCTAAACAGATCCTCACTTATACTGGTTCTAACTACATGCATTTAACACAGGTACTGTGCTCAGCAACCTACACCTTATTTAAGAGGAGGTATTCCCATTTTATACACAAGGAAACTGAAGGAATGTGCAAAAAGATCAACAGCGCCCACCAGGAATCTCAGCAAGAACACAACTGGAAACCAGTAGTCTGCCGCCAAAGCTGCAGAAGAAGCATCAAGGCAAAGAGAGAGGCCAGGGTGGTCCACTAGGAAGCCACAAGTGTTGTAACTTAAGGCTTTGTCATTCCAGAAATGCAGATCTCTCCTCTCTCAGTCACCCTCTTTCTTACCCCAGCCAGTAACTGGACTATGGAAGGGCCAGCTGGAATCCTGACCCTCCCTAGGGCCTACGGCCCTGGCTCCGTCTTTGAGCAGCTGCCTGCCCAATGTAGAACTACCACTGCCCAACCCCTGCAGAAGGGCCCCTCCCTAACCATGTTACTCATAAAGAGTCCCTGGACTAGATAAGATACAGACGCCGGAAGACTGCCTTCCCCTCCATCCCAGCACAGAGCCCACCTGGGATTTCTAAAACAATTCAGCCCAGGCCCTGCTGTCAAGAGAGACCAAGATCCAGCCTGGGGGATCCTCTGTAGATTTTGGTGTGGAAGACCAACTCTCCTGAGTACACTAGGAAGAGGCCACCCAAGTCCTGGGGTCAACCACCCAGGGAGAGGTCAGCCAGCTCCTTAAAAGGAACCAGGCTTAGAGCTCAGCAGCCTGAGATCCAGGCATGAGCTCTAGGGAACCCACTTTCGATAAGGATCTGAGCTCAGAAAATCCCACTGAAATTCTGCTCTCTTAAACCCACCAGGTTTTTCTTTTTTAAAAAGGCACCCTTACTTAACTGCATATTTCAGGTTTTCCCTCAGTAGCTGCCTTTGGCTCTTCCTTTGTATATTAATTGCTCATCTCTACTTTGTCTTCCTTACTCTTCTTGCCAGCCTCTTTCACTTTTACTGTTTCCCAGTTCATATTTATTTTATTTGATCTTCTTTTTATTACTGCATTTATTTTATTTTTATTCGTGGTTAGCCTCATGGGTTTTTACTTTTAAATTTCCCAGCTGGCAATCTTTGCATCACTCATTCCATTATTCGAGTGTTTTATTCATTTAGTCTTTGGCTTTCCCAGGGCTGGCAGTGGGGGCCAGGTGAACCTTGGGTGCTCTCTCTGTACCTGCCTTGCTAGAGCCACCAGGGTAGAACCCAGTGGTATACCCTGCCCCCCACACTCTACCTTTGCTCCTTTTCCAGGTGTCCTTTCCATGCATGGCACTACCAATGGTGTGGTGCAGGTGCCCATGGCTGGCAAGCCAGGTCGGAGAGGACTTCTGCTTGCTGGAGTCTGTGAGAAGGAAAGAAATCACACACAGCATGTCCTCCCTAAATAGGAACACTTCATTTTTGCAAGGCAGGGGGCTCCTCATTATCCCCATTATACAGTCAGGAAACTGGGGCCCAGGATTGGGTGCTCAGTCTGCTTAGAATCAAGGTATCCCAAAAAGTTACCTGTGTGAAAAGTTGCTTCCTTTGCAAATACAAGCTGGAACCACAGAGGTCAGGTCCCTGGGCCCAGGCAGGGTGGTGGCAGGACCAGACACTAGCTCAGGCCCATCTGGGGTTCTCATACTGACATCCAGGGCTCCCCTTGGTCCCTTTGAGTACAGCAAGGTCCATCCTTTCCTTAGGCCCAACTGAAGGTCAGAAGAGGTAGGCAGAAGTTTGCACAAAGGCATTCCCAAATGCCAAGGGAGAGCAAAAGGGAAGGAAAGCTTGGCTCCCAGGAAGAGCCCCTGAGAGCTGGGGCAGCCTAGGTCCCAACCTCCTCCTAAAGCAGTAATCCCCCAGGTATGCGTCTGCCAATCTAGATCTAGAAGTCTGTTCAGAGGAGGCTGGGCTTCTGGCATTCTAGACCCACCCCACTTTTGTTGGGTGCTGACTGAGGAACTGACTTTGCTGCTGAGAGTCTAACATGTGAAAATCACAGCCCCAAGGAGTATCTCCTTGAGCCCAAAGGCTGGTCCAGACCCCTCCTAGGTTGCTTGCTGGGGTCCCTGCTTCCCAGCTACAAGGTCTGGGGAGACTTCTCCCCTCCCTCCCCACCCTAGGCCCTGCAACACTTTTTTTGCACTTTGGGGAGCTCCCAAGTCCCCAGGTAGGACCAAACTCAGGCCTTACACCCTCATCAGCCACTGCCCAAGGTTCCAGTACCAGGACATGGCACACAGAGGCCCCCTGCCCCCTGCTGCAGTGGGTCCCTGCAGTGGGCTCTGCACAGGTCAAGCTGAGACCCTAAGCTAAGTTAAGGAAGATTATGCACATTCCAAGTGGAGATAACAGCAAGATGAAAAGCTTGGACATGGAGATACATCAAGGAACACAGAGGGGAGAGCAGCAAATTTTGAAAGTGGAATTGGTGGAAGGTTCAGGGTGGAAGTTGCCAGAATGTACGTGGTGGGAGAGGCTGAGGCCAGACTCACTCGTTCCCAGATATGTCTCCACAGATCAGGGGCCTGGGGTGGCCCCACAGCAGTCATAGACATGACAACCATGTGTCTCAGGGGACATCCTAAGGAAGCCAAAGGTCCACTGATCAACAATACAGTCAAGACAAAGGGGTGAGGCCCTTGTCCCGCTGGCCACTAGGGAGCTCACAGGAGACTGTTCCACCTTGGCTCTGCACAGGATGTTCCGTCCTCTGCTCTCCCCAGAGATGGAGCTGCAAGTATTCACAGATGAGGTCACTGTGACCTCATTCACACATGATGGGGGACCCCAGTCACCTGAACACTGAGCTGGAGCTGCAAGGTAGAGACCCAAGACACTTTGTTAAATGAATGTGAGGGGCCCTTTCCATTCCACCTCAACCCCATCCTAAGTTGGGTCCATCCCAGAAGCTCCCAGCAGCCTGGGCCTGCAGTCTCTCAGGGTTGAGCCCACCATTTTCCCAGATGAGCACAGACTGGGCAAACTGCAACTGCCTGGAACCCTGGCTCTTCTGGCAGATAGCCCCCTCCCCAGACCCAGGCATCCTGCTAGACATGACCCCTAACAGATTGGATCACACTGCTCGTAGACACACCCATTGACACAAGCAGGTCTTCTGGCCTGTAAACCTCTTCTTTTATCTGGCAATAAAATGAAATTGTGATTGATTTTCTCTGTCTGGTTGTCACAGTGCATTTAGAGCCCTGTAAACCCAAAGAATGAAGGTGCCACCTCCCAGGGATGTTCCTGGGGATGTGCTTGGGCAGGGGCTGCCCAGTGCTCCTTCAGATGAGGTGGGGAGATGACACAGGTCCTGATGCAACTGACATTGGGCAAGGCCCCTAACTTCTCAGAGATTCATCTGGAAATCAGAGAGGCCCAAGGGTTTGGTGTGGGGGAATAGAAGAGGGAGCAGGAGGAAACAGAAGCCACGAGGGAGCCCCTAGGGATGAAGGGACTTGGCCTGTGTCTAATCCCGGCCAAATTCCAGGTCTGGGCACAGCAGTATAGTCACCTCACCCAGTGGGTGTGACTGTGCAAGAAGGAGAAGCAGGTGGAGATGGAGACAAGGGTCTGCAGATGAGAGGCCCTCGGGATGCACACCTCCCAGGTCCTCTTTAACTATCTCCAGGTTCAGGGCAAGTCAGCCATAAAGGAGGAGGGAGGGAGAAACCGTTCTAGTTGTCAAGAACAGCCCTTAGAGGTCAGAGGGGAGGGACCGGGTCAACCACAGAGAGGACTGGGCCTCCTGTCACCTGCTTATATGGTTGGTGATCCACACAAGATCCTGTGAGAATGGGGTTCTCATCCCAAGTCTACAGATAGGAACATTGAGGCTTAGAGCACTAAAGTCACGGGACAGTTAATGGATGTGATAGGCTTAAAGGTGGTTCCCAAAAGATATCGACATCCTGATCTTCAGAACCTGTAAATGTGATCTTACTGTAAAAAGTGCCCTTGCAGATGTGATTAAGGACTGGAGAAGAGGAGATTGTCCTAGACTGGTTGGCTGGCCCTAAATGCCATCACCAGTGTCCTTATAAGAGAAAGGCAGAGGCAGACATGCAAGGAAAGTGATGTGGCCAGGGAGGCAGGGACTGGAGTGGTGCAGCCACAAGCCAAGGAGTGCCAGCAGCTACCAGAAGCTGGCAGAGGTGAGGACAGACTCTCCAAGAAAGCTTTCAGGGTGAACATGACTCTACCAGATTTTAGACTTCTGGCCTCCAGAACTGTGACAGAATAAATCTCTGTTGTTTTAAGGCATCTATTTTGTGGTGATTTGATAGAGCAGCCATAGGAAATAAAAACAATAAGAAAACCAGGCTGTGAACTCAGGTGGGTCTGGCATGGGCTACCAGGGCCTGTGCATGGGGACAAACTCCAGCTTGCTTGAGGAGAAATGCCCAGCCCTGCATTGGCCCAGGCTGCACACATCCACCTGTCTTGAGGACCAGGAAACCAAGAGAGCTAGGGTAGGCCAGCAAGGCAGCCAGCTGACAGGTGCAGCCCGCACTGGGGCCGCCATGGGCCTGCGCGTCACTGCTTCCCCTCAGAACTGCACCGGCCTGAGGGGGCCCACAAAACCCAGGGAGAAGGGAATCGGGGTGAGAGCTCGGCGGGTTTCAGGTGTGTCCAGGTCCAGCTACAGCTGCCTTTACTTTGTCCTCTCCTGCCCTGTAGCAATCCACCCCTACCTTATTCCTTAAAACAGAAAAAGCCCTTTGTGTCCTCTATGCTACAGCTTGTTTGAAAGTCTGATTTGATTTTTTAAATGCCAAAAAACATGGAGAAGAAAATGATGGCCTCTCCGTAACAACACCTCCATGTTCTTCCCCACCTTCCTTCAGCTCAGAGCTGCCATGCAGCCCTCCCTGACCAATGAGATGTTGGCTGAAATTCTGCTCCTGGATAACAAAAAGGCAGCACCTCAGGAGGAGAAAGGCTGGCTTTACTCTTCCTCCTTCCCCCTTCCTCCATCTGACCTGGAGTGTGGACAGCAGATCCAGAAGAGAGGCTGCCATCTTGTGACCTTGAGAAGCCAAGCATGGAACTGACCAGCATCATCTCAGGATAACAGTCACCAGGTGAAAGTGGTGGGCTTTTTCTCTGAACACATGAGACACGTAAGCCCTCAACTATTTAAGCTATGGTAGTAAGCTTTTCAGTTATTTCTAACGCAACTCCTATTGCCACCAACCAGAAATGACCCCCATTGATACTAAGTTTTTCTTCCTGTTCTGTTTTTCTATTCAGATGTAATTTTCAAATAGAAGCATATAAGAGTATCACTACCTGAAATTAATTTATTTTTCACTTGTTTATTGTCTGTCTCCCTCTACAAAAGATAAGTCTCATGCGAAGGATAGTATCTCTCTTGTTTTTAATTTTATTCCCTGTCTAAACAATGCCTGGCATGTCTATAAGGTCAATAAATGTTAGTTAAATCAGTGAATTAATTAATGAGTGAATGAACATTCTAATGTGAGCGCTTCCCCCTGCCATTAAATTGTTTTCTGAAAACATGATTTTCAATGGCACAGGTGGGGACAGCACTCCTGATGGGGGACGGAAAGGGTCAAGGGAAGCTGATGCCAGGCTGGAAAGACCTATAAGGCTGTTGAAGACTTCTAAGAAGCTTAACCAGAGTCAGAAGATGAAGGGGGAGGAGGGAGCATTTCCAGGAATCACAAGCAAAAGCCCTGAGCAGATTCAAGAATGGGGTGCGTCATCCCCAGGTCAACCCTCTCTTCAGGAGCACACAGCCAGCCACAGCCTCAGGCAGAAACCCGGCTGCTCACCCTGACAGCAGCCCTCCCTCAGCTGGTCACACTGGGCCAGACAACCCTCGGCCTGACCCAACCCGGACACATCCAGCCCACTCCCTAAAGGTGGGGTTGTTAGTTGGGGCTGTTAAAGACAGCCCTCACTGTGCACCGGGCCTTGGCCAACCTGGTTCTGCGCAGTTAACCTCATTTCACAGATAGGGAGACTGTGCACGGCTGATGAGCATGGTAAAGCGCCTTCAGGCTATGCAAAGGGCCAAGAAACGCCGCGGGGTTCGGGACCCTTGGGAGGAAGAGGAGGGACACCGGGCCGAGAGAACCCGGGCTGGGCCCCACGGAGTCACCCTGCCTCAGTGCCCATCACGCTGGGCCAGCGGAGACTGCACGGAGGACGCAGCGCCAAGCTTCCCGGGATGAACCTACTGCGCCGCCCTGGGGCAGCCGTGGTGCGATGCTGCCCTCTGCCGGCGGCTGGGGGAACAGGTTCGGGCTGCGCCAGCCAAGAAGCCTCAGGAGAAAGGACCGCTGCTCAGGAGTATTGGCACCTTGACCTGTGCAGAAAGAACTGCGGGCGACTGGCAGGCGGTCCGAAGCCGAGCAGGTCCTACTCTCAATGAAAATAACAAAAAATTCACCAACATTTACAATGAGGCAGACACTGTTCTAAAGCTTTACATACATTATAAACTTACTTAACCCTCGCTCAACCCTTAATAAGGGAGGTATGCTAATTATTCCCTTCGTACAGAGGCAGAAACTGAGATAATAGAAGGCTATGTAACTTGCCCAGTTAGTAAGTGGCAGAGTAAGATGTGAAAAGCCAGGCAGTCCAGCTCCACAGCCCTCTTCACCATTTGCTAGTCAGAAAGGGGAGTAGGCAAGTGCCTATACATGTCCCAATATGGTATCACTTTGTGCAATTTTTAAAGCCCAACCCCCATGGCCCAGTCACTGCTGCAGAATAGCAGACAGGTATGCCATAGCCCCAATTATAAACCACTCTCCAGGCCACATAGGAGGACTGGAGCCCTAGATTTCCCATGGGAAACTTTCCTTGGGAGCTTTCAAAAGTTAGATCCCAGAATCCAAGGAAATAACCTAGGTTACCTTCATCCTAGGCGGCCCAAAATTCAGAGCAGGAATGGGCCGGGCCTCTGTGAAAAGCATCCTTGCGCAGTGTCTGCTCTCCTGGCAGCAGGTAGCTGGGACCCTCCTCTACTCTCACCCTGATAACTTCAAAAAGTTTAAGCTCCATCCTCTCCAAGCCACAGGTCAAATTATGACAGCCTGCGTAAAGCCCTTTCCTACAACTAACCACCAAGAAAAACCCAACCCAACTTAAAAATGGGTGAAGGACTTAAAAAGATATTTCTCCAAAGCAGATACACAAATGGCCAACAAGCATGTGAAAAGATGCCCAACATATTTAGTCATTTAGTCATTATGATTATGCAAATCATAACCACAGTGAGAAACTACCTCACACCCATTAGGATCAAAAAAATTATCAAAAACAAAAAACAAGTATTCGCAAGTACATGAAGAAATTAGAACCTTTGTGCACTGCTGATGGGAATGTAAAATGATCCAGACACAATGGAAAACAGTATGGCAGGTCCTCAAAAACATTAAAAGTAAAACTACTACATAAGAAAAGAATCTGTAACTACATGTGGTAATGAATAGCTAGACTTTGTGTAATAATTTCACAATATATACAAATACAGAATTATTATGTGGCGTACCTGAAACTAATATGTCAAATACATCTCAAAAAAAAAAATCCTAGCAATATAAAGACTGAAAAAAACAATAGAGTTACCTTCTGATCCAGCAATTCCACTTCTGAGTATATATCCGAAAGAACTGAAATCAGAGTGTATACACATGTCAAAACTCTTCAAGCTGTGCACTAAGACTTGTGCATTTTATTATATGTACCACAGTATTAAAAAGTTTAAAATAAATAAGTAAGTAAACAAAGTAAATTGTGATACTGGTCAAAAAAGAAAAGAGAGAGAGAGAGAATAAAAGCAGGATCTCAAAGAGATATTTGTATCCCCATGTTCTTAGTATCTGCAATAGCCAAAAGGTAGAAGTAACCCAAATATCCAACAGATGAACAGATAAACAAATTGTGGTGCAAACATACATAGGAATATAATTGCTGAATAACATTTTAAGGCTGCTTTAAAAAAAGGAAATTCTGACATATGCTACAACATGGCTGAACCCTGAGAACCTTATGCTACATGAATAAGCAAGTCACAGAAAGATATACACTGTATGATTCCACTCATGTAAGGTTCCTAGAATAGTCAAATTCATGGGAACAGAAAGTAGAATGGTGGTTACCAGAGGCTGACGGGAGGGAAGATAACAGCTGCTCAAAACTTCAGCTTGGGAAGGTCAAGAAGTCTGGATAAATGTACAATCCTGCAGTTCTGTAATGTCTGTTTTACTCAAAATTGACTTGAAAATTAATTTTTTACTATTTAATCTTAAAACAATATATAATGTATATAAATATGAAACACGTAACTACATTGTCTAAACAGTATTTCATTCAGTCCAGAATATTTAGTTAACATGGATGTTATGAAGAATCATGCTGAAATAAGTTATATTTCTTACCACTAATAAACATAATTGCAAAGTTAAAAAAAGATCTGGAGTTGAATGGTGGTGATGGTGGCACAAAAATGGGAGCGTACTTAATGCTACTGAATTGTTCACTTAAAAATGGTTAAAGTACCCTCCTACACTGCTGGTGGGAATGTAAATTAGTTCAACCATTGTGGAAAGCAGTATGGAGGTGCATCAAAATGCTCAAAACAGACCTACCATTTGACCCAGGAATTCCACTCCTAGGAATTTACCCTAAGAACGCAGCAATCAAGTTTGAGAAAGACAGATGCACTCCTATGTTTATCGCAGCACTATTTACAATAGCCAAGAATTGGAAGCAACCTAAATGTCCATCTGTAGATGAATGGATAAAGAAGATGTGGTACATATACACAATGGAATACTACTCAGCCATAAGAAGTGGAAAAATCCAACCATTTGCAGCAACATGGATGGAGCTGGAGAGTATTATGCTCAGTGAAATAAGCCAAGCGGAGAAAGAGAAATACCAAATGATTTCACTCATCTGAGGAGTATAGGAACAAAGGAAAAACTGAAGGAACAAAACAGCAGCAGAATTACAGAACCCAAAAATGGACTAACAGGTACCAAAGGGAAAGGAACTGGGGAGGATGGGTGGGCAGGGAGGGATAAGGGGGGGGAAGAAGAAGGGGGGTATTAAGATTAGCATGCATGGGGGGGAGGGAGAAAGGGGAGGGTGGGCTGCACAACACAGAGAGGACAAGTAGTGACTCTACAACATTTTGCTAAGCTGATGGACAGTAACCGTAATGTGGTTGTTAGGGGGGACCTGATATAGGGGAGAGCATAGTAAACATAGTATTCTTCAGGTAAGTGTAGATTAAAAATTTAAAAAAAAAAAAAGAAAGAAAGAAAGAAAAGGGGGATTACTCCTTAACAGGATAAAACTATTGGTAAATCAAAGATCAACGCATGCTTTAAATATCCTTAATGTTGATCACTTAAAGGGTGTCAGATGATCAGCTATGGAGGTACTCTTTTCTGATAATATTCCTTTCTCTTAATTAAAAAAAAAAAAAAAAAAAAGCAGTTACTGTGTGCTGACCTCCAATGAGTTCTGCACAGTGGTATAGAGGGCATGTCAAAGGGTGGGCAAAGGGTCTGTTTGTTTCTACGCAGAAGATCAAGGCCTAGCTTGGATACCCAGAAAATGAACTAAGATACGATATGAGGAGGAGCTTCCGGCATCAGCACTCTCTGGAGGACTCGTGCCGGGGGATGATCATCAAAAAGCCTCCACAGGGATCTGGACGATGCTGCGGTTGTGGCTGCATCCAGCCCACCATCTCCTGGACTTGCCATAAGAAGGAGGAGGGAGATGTCTAGGCTGGCATGTGCATACAGTGAGACAACGAATTTGACTGGATCTGTACTGTTGGAACTCAACCAGGAGTTGGGAGGGGTGCAAGTTGTAGCACCCCAAAATCTCATGACTATAGACTATCTATGGTTAAAAGAACATATGGGATGTGAACAGATCCCAGAAATGGGCTGCTTTAATTTGTCTGATGGTTCAAGTACAGTTGGAAAATATCCATCATATCATAGATAAATTTTCACAAATGCCTAGGGTGCCTAAATGGTTTTCTTGGCTTCACTGGAGATGGCTGGTAATTATAGATTTGCTTTGTTTATGTCACCGTATTCCTATTATGTCAATATGTGTGTGCAAATTAGTTAGTAGTTTAAAACCTATACATACTTAAGGTACTATACAAGAAGATGTGTCAAAGAAATAATCAATCCTCCCAAGTTTCCTTCATGTGCTACATCTATAGCTTTTCTTCTTCCTTCCTAATTACAAACTTTAAATAGAATTCGTGCCTCATATCGAATTTACCGAGTGTCATGGTTCCTCCAGGTGGTAAAGATACCTCGAGACAAGTGCTGGGCATAGAAGCCACAGGGCATAAATCTGCAAAGAAGTAAAAAGCTAACCTTTGCAAACAATATGGCTTCTCTCTCACTTACCAACTTTACATTTCCCTGTATGGCCCCGGAAGATGACTGGTTAGCCAGAGACGGGTAAGATTCCTCAAGGGAGGAACAACCTAAGACAGGCACAGTCGCAGGGGGGCCATCAGGTGAGAATTTGGGGATCAACAGAGGTGAGGCTCAGAACCTCACCCCCCCTGCTTTGAGAGAAATCTTCTGCATCCGTGGATGTCTTGCTGCCCTTGTCTAGCCTGGATTAATACTTAGTCCATAGGCACACACCTGATCATCTGATCATCTACATTTGCCTTCTTGCGGCACTGGACTGTGTTTTCTGCCTTTGTCTTGCATCTACCTACCACTTCAGCATTTTATTAAAAATAAAAATAATAATAATAATAGGAGAAATGTGGGATCAACATATAAATCAAGTACAAAAATCAAATGAATATTCATATTTGACCTGATGGTTTATAGGTCATATTGCATGATCAGAGCCGAGGGTTTCTGTGATGGCTGCCCTTGTACTGTTCACCATATAAGAATTTATTCACTCTGTAAGAATTCGTTCACCATGTGGGAACTTGTTCGTTGTGCTTCAGAAGATTGGAGACTGACGAGAATTGGGCTTGAGATGGATTGATGATTGTGCGTTGAGCATTGACCCCCCTATGCTGAGTTTTGTTGTTGTTAACAACCATTTGATCGATGGGTATGAGAGATGCCCTCTCAAAAAAAAAAATAAATAAAAATAAAAAAATAAAAAAAAATAAAAATAAAATAAAATGGTTAAAGTGGTAAATTTTGCTATGTGTATTTTATCACCATTAAAAATAAAAATTCAACAAATCTTTTACTGGCCCCTCTGACCAGAGCAAAAGTCATACTCCTCAAGCTGGAATGAATATTTACAGGTCCCACACCCAGGAAGGCCTCTTCCCCATGGGAACTGCACCAACACTGGGGGCTGCTTGGGTGACCAAGCCCTTACCAGGCCCCGCCCCAGCCTACTCCTGATTGGTCTTGAGATGGCCACCTCATCCAAACTAGGCCAATCAGCACCCTTCCCCATTTCCAACCGAAATAATGTCTCGCTCAGGTGATGGTAATTTAAGAGCTCAGGTGAAGTGGGGTGACATGATTCCTGATGAGTGGAGGAAACCAGAAAAGCAGGGACCAGGGATGGTGGCCATTCCCCTGCCCACCCTTGCAGTTACAGTGTGAGTTTGTGCCTTGAGTTCTAGCCTCTAGCAACCAAAGACGAATGCCTGAAACAGAAATTTCCAGTAACACGCAGTGAACCTTGCCGTCTCTGACCTCCAGCCCTTGCTTATGCTGGTCCCTCTCTTAGGAATACCTTTCTCTTCTGGGTGGTTGTGTAGCTGCATCCCTGCCGACTGTAAGCCAGGGATGGAGGGTGGTCCAGGGAAACTGAAGAAAAGACCTGGAGAAAGCAAGTGAAACATAGATTTATTGGGGGAACTTATGTACAAGGAGTCCAGGAGCAGCTGACTGGACAAAGCATCCCCTGTTGGGACCTACACGCAGCAAGCTTTTATATACAGCAATAGCCAGCAGCTTTCTGGGGCCCTGCCCCTCCTGGCACAACCAGCATTCCAAGATTGAGGCCTGCCACCCAGACATTTTTCATTCCCAAGGAGATACCCCAGGTTGGCCCCCCTTGGAATCTTTGACCTTGGCACTCCAAACAGCTTGTTTTGCTACATCTTGCTTGGTGGGCATACAGTGCAAGGATGGGAGCCCTATGGTCTCAAGATAATGAAAACTGGGGCATTCAGGGTGTGCTTGTACCAACCAGCCATCCAGCACTACCTTACAGTAGTCCAATGAAAATCTCCTCAGCCTTTAAAATAAATTCAAGTTCTGTCATGCAGGAGGACTTTGTGCCCCCAGCCACCAGCCTCACCCAGAACAGACTCATCCTTGCACTGCCTTTGGCTGTAACACTCTCCATCACACAAATCTGTTTACATGTCTGCCTCCCAACTAGCTGGAAAAATCTCAAAAGCAGAGGCTCATCTTTGTGTCCCCACTACTCAGGTTAGGATCTGGTTCCTACCGGATGCTCACTGCTTACTGAATGAATATACAATTCAAAGTAAGTATCAGCAACCCTCTTTTATAGAATCAACAACTGGAGTTCAAAGATGTGGAATCCCAGACTAGCACCCTACAAGCTGTACATCTGCTTGTCTGATCCTATCATCCAGCCCTCCCAACCCCAGAAACCCCTCCACTAACCCCCTGGAACTCTTGGTCAGTCACGTGGTCAGTAAGAAATCTACATCTGCATGCATCCTAGAGAAACAACAGAAACAAAGACAAAATTCTTCAAAGTAGCTGGAGAAAAAAGAACAGATTCCTTAAACTGACAGTTGACTTCTCAACAGCATGCACACGCACAGCAGAAAACAGTGGAATAATAGCTTCTGTGAGCTGAAAGAACATTTCTAACCTAGAATTTCAGACTGAGGGAAAAAATATTTTGAGAACAAAGATGAAATAAAGATTTTTCAAGCAAACAAAAAAGAGTTCTTTAAGAAGCAGATATGCACAGAAGGAAAGGCTGCAGGAGCTATTTCAGGCAGGAGAGTGATTCCAGATGGAAGGACTGACAGACAAGCAGGAATGAAAAACAAGAAGCATTTAAATGTGTGGCAAATATGAGTGAACACTACTGTCTGCCACAGTAACACCTGTGGGGAAAGAAGAAAATCAGAATTAAAATATAATACTTTGGTTGTCTTGGAAAATGGTAAAAGGATGAACTGTAGACTTTGGTGAATTGAGAATGCAGATTTTAATTTGGAGGGGAAATACACATACACAAAAAGACAGAAGAAACTTCCCAAGGAAAATGGAAATATAAAATATAATAAAACCCAAGAAAACAAGATAGGAAAGAAAAGAAACAGAACTGTGACAATTAGGAGGCACAAAATACAATGGTATTTTTAGGCACAAATACATTAGTAATTATAGTAAATGTAAGATAATTAAATGCTTTAGCTAAATAGAAATGATTGCAAACTGGATTTTTTAAAAGTCCAACTATATGTTGTTTACCAAAGTCACATTTAAAATATAAACACGTGGAAAGTTTAAGAGTAAAAGGAATAATAGTAATATGCCATGTGAACACTAACCAAAGAGTTAACATGGCTCTTTATCTCTAATAATATGTTTTTGCTTTAAAATCTATTTTGCCTGATATTAAAGAGGGGTATTACATGATGATAAAAGGTTCAATTCACCAAGGAGACATGGCAATTTTAAATTTGTATGCACTTAATAATGGAGTCTCAAATATATAAAACCCCAAATTATAGATCTACACAAATTCAAAATCATAAAGGAAGAATGTAATACAAATCTCTCAGTAATAGATAGAAAAATCACTCAAAAGCAGTGAAGAAATAAACAATTGAACAATGTTACTATTAACACATTTGACTAATGGACATATATAGAACTCTGCACCCAGAGCAGATTATGCATTCTTTCCAAGCATACATGAGACATTTACAAACAGTATTTTAGACCATGTTTGAAATAGTATTAAACATGATTCTGACAACAATGTAATTAACTTGGTAACTGATAATAAAAAGATCATTCAAAAATCTCCATGTATTGGAAAATTAAGAAACCCATTCCCAAGCAACTGAGTGGACAAATAGAAATTAGAAAACACTTAGAATAACAAAAATACTACATATCAAAATTTGTGCTTCTAAGTAGTCCTTAGGAGATTTATATAGTCTTAGGAAAGAAAGGCAGAAAATTAATGAGAAAGCACCCTTTCAGACATTAGAAAAAGAAAAGTAAAATTTTCCAAAAAAGTGGAATAAAGAAAATAATATAGACTAGAAATTAATAAAATGTAAAACAAACCTAATACATACACTGGAGAGATGAAAATAAAACAAAAAGCCAAAAAATGATTCTTTGAAATGACTAATAAAATTGAAAACTCCTGGCAACACTGATCAAAGAGAGAAAAAGCAAAAACAAAAAAACAACCAATATTAACAGAAAGAGAAATTAAAGGATCCTAAAGACATTAAAAATAATGAGAAAACATTATGAACATATATTTGAAATTTCACATGAAATAAATTTATTTCAAAAATACAAATTACCAAAATTTACAACAAAAGAAATGGAAAATCTGAATAGTTCTATAATTATTAAAGACATGGAAATCTTCCAGGCCTAAATGGAAGGCAGAAATAATGTCAGTATTACACAAACACTTCCAGAGAATATAAAAAGAGAAAACATATCCCAACTTGTTTATGAAGCCAACATAACCTTAACACTAACACTTCACAAAGACAGAGAAATGAAAATTGCAAGCTAAATGCTTTTAAGAAAGCAAAAATTTTAAACAAAACATTAGCCAACTAAATGTAAAGTGAATAATCCATTATGACCAAATCTGGTCTAGTCTAAGAATAAATTGGATTAACAGTAGAAATCAATGCTATTCACCACAGTGCAATGGATTGAAAAGAAAAAGAGATGGCATGCACAGTAGTATTAATTAAGAATCTATGGATTATATGGAACAAAAAGTGCATGGAGAAAATTATAAAACTTTATTGACAAGTATCAAAGAACACATAAAAAAGATGGATAGATATATGATAAATAAGTGTTGGAAGAGTAAGTATGGTATAGATGTCAATTCCAATGAAAACCCCAACAGATATTTTTGTGGAACTTGTCATGCAATTCTGAACTTCGTAGGGAGTGTAAAAGGTCAGATAGCAAGACACACTTAATGAAGAACAAGATGGGAAAACCTATCTACCAGATTGCAAGACCTCTTATAAAGCAATAGAAACTCAGGCAGTGTGATATTGACCCGAAGAGAGAAAAATAGAATGAAACAGAACAGTGAGCCAGGAAAGGACACTTACATATACAAACAGCTGATACCTGGCCAAGGGCACTGCAGAGCGGGGTGCGGGGAACTACTCTTCTTAATCAATGGTACTTTAATTAATATAATCAATTGAATTAATTTTGATTAAAGAATTTAATCAATTAAATTTCCATATGGGAAAAAACTATTTACACCACACACTGGCATGAATTCCAGGTGGATTAAAGACGTACATAGGAAAGACAATGTTAGAAAGCTTTTAGATGTTTAGAAAGTTAGAAAATTTTTAAGAGAATATTTTCATGACCTTGAGGGAGATAAAAACTTCTCAAACAAGATTCAAAAAATATTAGCCACAAATGAGGGAAAAGACACAGAGTGAAAAGAAAGCCATGGTGGAAGAGATCATTCCCAAACATGTAATTGACATTAGACAAATACAGAATATATAAAGAACCCATGAAAACCAATAAAAAAAATCTAAACAACTGCAGGAGATGAAAGATGATTACAAATTCCTCTCTAGTCCTCTCATTGAAAGGTGGGCTCTAATTCCACTTCCCTTGAATCTGGGCTAGCCTAGCCTTAATGACTTGTTTGAATATAGAACACATCTGGGACATGCCAGCCTAGGTCAGAAAAAGCCTTGCAGCTTCCATCCAGATCTCTTGCAATGCTTGCTCTGGAGGAAACCCATTGCTATATAAGAAGCCTGATTACCCTGGGACTGCCATACTGTGAGGAAGCCATTGCCCAGCTGGTCCAGATCCTAGCCATTGAATCATCCGAACTGAGAACATGCCCTGCTCAAATTGAAGAATTGTGAGCAAGTAAATCATTGCTGCTGTTTTAAGCCACTAAGTTTCAGTGTGGTTCTTTATGCAGCAATAAAGAACTGGAATAGCAACCCAACAGAAACATGGACAGAAGATTTGAAAAGGCAATTTTCAAGGGAGAAAATCCATTAGTGATTGGAGAAGTGCAAATTAAAACTAGAGAAACCAGTGCACACCCATAAAAACTACAAGAGTGTAAATTCATAAATCCAGTTTGGAAACAGTTTGGTATCATCTATTCAAGCTGAAGATACACACATGCCTCTGGCCCGGCAATTCCACTATCCCCTAGAGAGACTCCCACCCAAGTGCATAAATGACTGATATGCAAACGTTCACTGCAGCACTGTTTGTGATGGCCCACACCTGCAAGCAACCCAGATTTCCATCTCAGTAGAACGGATAAATAACATGTGATCTAGTTCTACAATGGAATACTACACAGTTGTGAAAATGAATGAGCTAAAGTTACACGAAACATGATGTTCATAAACATAGTGAACAAAAGACAAAAACAAAACAAAAATAACTATATGCAGTAGGTTTCTATTCAAATAAAGTGTAACAAGCCAGAAAGAGAAAGTCAAATAGCACATGGCATCATTTATACATGGAATCTAAAAAAAACAAAAAATTGAAATCATAGAAACAGACAGCAAAAAAGTTGTTGCCAGGGACTGTGTGTAGAAGAAAGAGAGAGAGCTTGGTAAAAGGGTACAACTTCCAGTTACAAGGTGAACAGGGTCTGAGGATCTAATATATGGTGACTGTACTCTGTACTGTGTAATTGAAACTTGCTACAAGAAAAGTGTTCTCACCAAAAAAGTTAAATATGCAGGTGATGGGTACTAATTAACTGGGGGAATCCTTTCACAATGTGTGTATATATATATATATATATAAAATCATTAACATTGTACACTTGAAATATCTTCCAATTCTACTTATCAATTATAACTGAATAAAGCTGAAAAAATAAAAATTTTGAAAAGTAAATGAAATTAAATAACAGCCAAAAATGGTTTAGGAACACAGATGGTAAAATTTTTTTTACAGATTGTCAGTGAAGCCAGAATAGTGGTTATACCTAGGGCAGATGGAAAGGACTCTGATTAGAGAAGACCACTGGGAGAATTTTTTTAGGGTGTTCATAGTCATTTTTTTTATTGCCCTAGGTGATGGTTACATCGGTACCTACTTTATTCATAAAATGGTATATATGTGTTTCATGTGCTTTTCTGCAAGTACATTTCACAAGTAAAAAAAAACCAAACCAGTTCCCACAAGCTCCCATCTAGCTGAACCTACACAATCTGCTCTCTCCCCCTGACCATGCATGAGGTGTGCTCACTCCTGGAAAGTCACACTGTCCACTATGGGACATTGCTCCAGCAATTGTCCCCTCTCCTGCACTATATGTGTACCTCTCTGTTGACTCTGGACAAGTCTCATCTCCCTCCTGCTACCACCCCATCTCTCTCCTTCCCTTTACAGCAAACACTGGGTGTCTACAGTCACCTCCCACTACTCTTTTCAGTTCTCTCCAGAGCCCACTGCAGTCAGGCTTCACCCCCACCATTCCACCCAAACTGCTCTGTCAGGGTCACTAATGGGCCTCCATACTGCTAAATTCTGCAGTCACCTCTCAGTTCTCCTCTTGCCCCATCAGCCCATCCCCTTCTCGGAGAAATACTCTCTTCATGTGGCTTCAGGGTACCCCCTTCCTGTTTCTTCTCTTACTGCTCCTGCTCAGTCTCCTCCACATCCCCAACACCTACATACACCTTTCTTTCTATGTTCACTATCTGCATGATCTAATCCAGTTCCATGACTTCAAATAACATCTCTACATCATGACTCCCAAATCTTGATTTCCAGCCCAGACCTCCAGTGAATTCCTGTCTCTCTTATCCAGTCAATATCTAACCAGCATCACCACCTAGAGGTTCATGCTCGGCTCTAACTGGACTTGTCCACAGGTAAGCTCCTTCATCTCCCCACCTCCAAACCTGCTTCTCCTACAGCCTTCCCCATCCCAGACAATTCCATCCTTTCTGATTTTCAGAAATTTCTGTTTCCCTCAAACCCACAAACCTACAAACCCACATCCAATCCAACAGCAAATCCCACCTTCTCTAGTTTCAACTCAGATCTGGAATCCAGCTACATCTTACCCCCCACCGCTACCACCATGGCGTCCTGACATGCAACTGCTCTAAATGGTGTGGGACTCCTCTCTTATCCCCTGCAACAGCCAAAAATATTCAATTATTATGTGTTGATCCTGTCACTCCTGAGCCAAGAGCCCTCCTGCCTCCACCCCTGCTCAGAGGAAAGCCCACCTTCTCACAAGAGTTTCCTCCCTTGTTTTATCCCACGCTGCCTCCCGACTTCTGGATCTAGCACCGTGGCCTGTTTGAATCCCTTGAACAAACCTGTGCCACGGAATGCTCTTCCCCCAGATTTCTACATCTTCACGTTTTAATCACATGCCACTTCTCAGGGAGGCCTTCCCAGACCACTCACTTAAATGTGCCACTCTCTTTCCTAAAGCCCCTATCCTCCCTTCCTACTTCATTTTCCCCCTAAGAACTTACCATTATCGAACATGCTATACTATTTTAAACCTATTTATTTTGTTTACTACCATTCTCCCCACACTAGACTAAGTTCCAAGTGGACAGGATTTTTGTCAGTAATATTCACTGCAGTGCCTGGAATAGTGCCTGACACGTAGAAGGGGCTCAATCACCGTTTATTAGAAGAATAAACGTGACTTGCAGGAGTCGCAATTAAAGCAGCAAAAGTGAGGATTTGCACCCAGGTGTTTTCGACCACGGATCTTGAGAAGACCTACCTGTTTAGCGCCTAGGAAACCGAAGGGGGTGGGGCCTGAGACGGGGCGGGGTCAGTATCGGGAAGCCCCGCCCCTAGCTAAGGGTCGCTTTTCTCCTGGTTCCGTAGGATTCCCTAAATTTCACGTGGAGAGCCAGCGGGTGGCAGGGCCCGGGAGCGTGGCGACCCTCTTCTCCCGGGGTCAGGGACGATGCCAGGCCTCGAACGGCCCGGTGGCAGGACCAGAGGGCCAGGTCCTCCTCTGCCACCAGGGGGCGACAGAGCCCGCTGGGTGCACCTGGCGTTAGCGGCGGAGCAGAGCTTCGGGGTTCTGCAACTTAAGTAGCCTCCCTGGGAGTTACAGGAAAGAATGAAAGAAGGCCAGGGTGGCTGGTCTGAGGGGAGCAAGGCAAGGAGGGCTGCTGGGAGGAAGAGGGGTGTCTTGCCTGAAGGTTTCATCCCCAGGCATGTTCCCTTTGGTTTCAGTGAGACCGAGAAATGACAATGGAACATTCCTGGGGTAAAAGGGTGTATTCCTGGCTTTATTCTCCCATGTAGGTAGAGCACTAGAATTAGGTCTGCATCCAGCAGCCTGCAGGTCTGTGATCCACCTCTGTCTCTGCCTCCGCCCAGAGAGCACTGGGCAGAGCTCTTTATATAGTGACCCAGTCAATAATAGCTTATTGCCTACCCATGTGGAAGCAGCTGCCTAGCAGCAGGCCAGTTGCATCATCAAGTAGTTTAGGTTCAGGTGAGGATCCTGGCCATAGGAACTTCCATTTTCCCCACAAGGTGCTTGAGGTCTGGTTGCAGATTTGGGCTTTTCCCCAAAATGTCACTGACATTTTTACTGTCTGTTAGAGTGACAGAATCAGATTTGTCTTTTAAACACCTCTCTCTTGGGTAGCAGGGAGTGAGAGACAGAAGCAAAGAGCATGAATCAGGAGAGCACCCATGGTGGGCTGGAGCAGGGGAGTGGAGGGAGACAGAGGTGACCAATGTATTTGGAGTTGGAATCAGTGGGACATGGGGATGAGGTGATTGCATGTGGAGTGGGGAAGAAAGAGCAACCAGACAGATCCTCAGGGTTCTGGTTTGAGCAGCTGAGGAGAAGTTGCTGCAGCTGCATGAATGTGGTGGAAGAGAGTTCCAGAAAGCAGTTTGGGGCCAATTAAACCTTAGATCCTTACAAAATTAGACCAAATCTATTCCACTTTCCTAATGAAGTCACTGGGAGAAAGTGCTTACCAGGAGATTTCCAGTGAAGCTGAGGATCTTTTTACTCCAGCTAATAAAAATGCTCTTGTACCTGGTGATGTTGAACCCTGTTTATAGTGGGGCTGGGCCTGGACAAAATGTTACAATCAGCCTCAGTTTGGGGGGAGGCATTTAAGGACAGGAGTATAAAGGCAACAGTAAATGAGATTGTCAGTTGTATCTGGTGATGGCAGCCTGTCATCCACCTGCCTGTCTCCGAGCTACTATGTGCCCAGCCAAAGCTGACAGCCTCTGTTTGCCAAGAAGGCAGCACCCGCGCTACAGCCAGTGCTGTGGTAATCCAGCACTGGCTGGATTAAGTGTGGTAATCCAGTGTGGACAGTCCAGCTAGACTGTCTGAGTCTGTGATCCCAGCTCCTGCTACCTGCATGGCCTTGGGCAAGGTTCTGTGCCTCAGTTTCCTCATCTAGAAATGAGATCAATAATATCTGTGTCATATGATTGTGTCACGGTACTTACAACAATGCCAGCAGGCTGTAAAGAGTTTGCTATTTGATTATGAAGAACTGTCATCACATAAGAAACAGCTCAGATTGCAGCCACAGATTTCTTTAATAAGCTCACCAGATTTTACAAGTAACAGGTATTTCTCTTTCCACCCCACCTATGTCCTGACACAGCCGCTACATGGAGCTATCACATAGGCAGCTGGAGCTCAGCAAAGGGTCAGGGTACAAACGACCACACACACACACACACACACACACACACACACACACACACGCACACACACACAAACACACACACACACCCTGGGCTTGGACTCAGTCTTCCTGGGCATCAGCATTTCAGAGATTGAAATCACTTATGGGTATGTAAAAATATATATCTCATTTTTTTAATTAGCATTTCCCTGTTATTCATGAGGTTGAGATTCTTCATAGCCAGTCATTTTTTTCTCCTTTGCAAATTGCCCGTTCTTTTCCCACACCCATATTTTTTATTGGGTTGCTTATCTTCACCTATTACTTTGTGGGAATCTGTCATAAATTTGTAGGCTAATTGTCAATTAGATGCATGGGAAATACCTTCTCTTATCTGTCTTGTATTTTGCCTTTTCTCTGTTTATTTTTGGTTTATAAGTTTAATGTAGTAAAATTTATCATTCTTTTATCTTATGAGTTTTGTTTTGTGTATCTTACTCTTCCTACCTCTGATATCATAAGGTAGTTTTCTATATTTGTTTACAAAACATTTTACAATTTTGTTTTATAGGGTTAGGTCTTTAATCCTTCTGGAAATTTCCCTGAAACCACTGCTTTAGCTATGAGCTACAAATTTTGATAAGAAGTGTTTACACAGCAGTTTAGTTTTAAATGTTTTTCTAATATCCATTATGATTTCTTTTTGACCACTAGATTATCTAGAAATGTTCATTTCTAGATGTATGAGAATTTTTATGACTTTTTGTTTTCAATTCCTATTAGTGTTACATAATCTTCATTATGTAAGTTCTTTTGGACTTAATGAGACTTGGGCAGTCAGGTAGTACGTGATGAACTTTTGTATTTCATGTGAGTTATATATTTCTATTTTGTTATTATTGTTCTTAAATGTTTAACATATATACTAGGAAAGCCTAAAATTAACCAGTATTTCTGTTTTCCACACAATCAAAGACTGGAGGAAAGCTTTAACTTCACTCATCCCTTACTCATGTGTTATCTTTGCCTAACATTTTCATTTTGACTCTGTAAAACCACAATAAAAGAAGTTGTAATAAAGTAACATGACTTATTTAGAAAGCACAAAAATGAAATAGAACCAAAAGTGCTATACAAAGATAATATGCATGATAAATAAGGGGTGATTTTTACGCCTCTTACATTAGTCCTTATTATTTTATTATACTTCTATTATTGCTTTATACAGTCAATGATTGTCTGGACTTAGACATGCATTTACCCATTTCTCACCCTCTGTGCTTCTTGCACTCAGGCCTTCCTTCTGGGATTCATGAACTTCTTCCTTATATATTCTTTCACACTCTCAGTGAGAACCTGAGAGAGGCAAACTCTCTTAGTCTTCCCTTATCTGAAAATGTTCTCATTTTGCCCTTATTCTTCAATGATAATTTAGAATGAAAAAAGTTCAGACTGTTACTGTGATTTTCCCTTGGCACTCTGAAGATATCATTCCATTGTGTTCCACCTCAATTGTTACAACTGAGTGGTATGCTGTTAGTCTCATCACTGTTTCTTTTAGTCAGCCTTTCCTCCATTACAGAATCATTTGTCTTTACTAATCTACAAGTTAATTATTACAGAGCAAGGTTTGAGTCTTTTATTCTTCCTGATCAGAACTTGAATACAGAGATCCATGTCTTTCAATAATTCTAAAAATCCTCAAATATTGTTTCTTCACTACTCCTATTTCTCATTCTAAAATACTCCATGTTTCTTAGTGTCCTTTATTTTTATTTTCCATCATTTTATCTCCAACATTCTTGTTCACTAACCATGGCTAATCTATCTAACCCATCAAATGGAGGAGTTCTAATTTCCATGGTGCTGTTTTTCACTTCTAGAACTTCCTTTTATCATGTTTTTCTAATTTTCCTGTTATTTTTTCATATTATCTTAATCACTTAGGGTTTCAATGTGATCTTTTGAGTCTTTAACCAATTCAGAGAAATTTATCTTATAGTTTTATTGGATTATTCTATTTCTTGAAGTTCTTGGGGTTTTAATACTCCCATTTTTAATATCTGTTTACTCCTATTCATGGTGAGATCAGGACGTGTTTTGGTGATAATGGATCTTTGCTGACTTTGGGGTTGAGATGTATATTTATGTATTTTTGTCATGCTAAGGACATTTTACATATTGCCATTTTGTTAAGTGTTGTTTTGGATTTTATCAGAAAAAGTATTGGATTTTCTCACATGCATTTTCAGGCTCTATGGAGAAGCTCTTATAGTAGTCTTAAATATTATTTTTTTTACATCCCTCCTGACAAAGACTTCAATTATCACCCCAGTTAAAATAAAACCAATAAACAAAATAAACCACCACCTTCCTCTGTTTTATTTTTACCCATAAAACCATCAGACATTGGCTGTCAGAATTGCAGGCTGCCTTACTCTATTCAGGCTGCTATAAAAAAGTACTATAGAGAGTAGAAAAAATAAAAAAGAAGAAGTAGAAAGAAATTTCTTTCTCAGTTTTAGATCAAGGTGCCAGCAGATTCAGTATCTAGTGAAGCCCTACTTTCTGGTTCACAGATGGCCATCTTTTCACTGTGCCCCCACATACTGGAAAGGGCAAGGGGGCACTCCTGGGCCTCTTTCCTAAGGGCATTGATCTCATTCATGAGGCTTCTGCCCTCATGAACTAATCATCTCCCAAAGGCCCCCACCTTCTAATGCCATCACCTTAGGAATTAGGATTTCAACATAGAAATCTTGTGGGAACGTAAATACTCAGTCTTTAGCGCAGGCCTAGGAATTTTTCCACCTCAGAGGAGTCTCTTTCTTTCTCACCCGTTGTCCAGACAATAAACGTTCCTCATTAAGTACAATGTCTTCTCCTCAACCTCCTGTTAGAGGCACAATCTACCCAGGGATTTATGTGTGTGTCTCTCCATCTCTAATCCCTGCCTCCTCTCCCATCACAAGGCAGTGAAACTCAGTCAGTCACCTGGCTGCATGGGCCAGTAGCAGGACCCCCACCGGGGCAGCTGAAGCCTTGGACCACAAACTTGTACCCTGGTTTTCCCTTCTCTCTTCATTCATAGGGCTTTTGCCTTTCTGCCTTCTGAGGTTAGCCAGGCCCATCAAATGCAGGTGTTTGTAGTGTAGTCTATCCAGACTGGCTGGTCTGCCACCTTGCCTGGACAGGAACTGTAACATCCCTCACAGCTGCTGTCTCCCTTGCTAACACTGAGAACACACCTAGGCCTTGAGCAGACACAGTCTCTGTTTTCATTATGCAGTTTTTATTTTGTTAATGCTTTCTGTACATGAAAAATATTCTGGCTCTCCATGGTTTTCTTTTAAAGAGTCCTCTTGAAAATATATTTAAGAATTCCGAGAAGATGGCAGTGGTGATGGAAGCATAGTTTTATGTCTTCCCCGCATAAACACAGACAGCAATGAGTTATTAAAGCCAAACTCATTGAACAATATTTACCAAACTAGATAACAAGGTTCTCTTTGTCACCATAAAATACAAGTGGGTGGACAACAGCCATGAGGACTGTATATCACATGAATGTAGGGGAAAGTGGAAGGAAGGGGAACTGGACACCTGAGGGCCCTGCACATGCTCAATACGGGAGCAGAGCCCCCATCTCCCCCTTCACAAGAAAAGCCCCGCGCATGCGTGGTGCAGGGTCCAAGCAAGGACATGTGACTGAGACTTGGAGGATCTCGGCTCACTCCACCAGCGAGTGGGCTGGGGGTGCAGGTAGGGTCTGAAGGTTTGTGAGTTCACACACTGAGCTGCAATGACTCCCTTGGGTCTGGACAGCAGCTGTTGGGAGTAGAATCAAAATTAAGTAGAATGGGTACAGGAAAGACAAAGGAAAGAGAAGCTCCAACTCAGAACCAAGGTGAGGCGAGAAAGGCACTGGCCCAGGGCACAAAATTTCAGAAAGTACAGCACTACCCGGTACTCAAGATAAGTGAGATTTTAATGCATTTTTAAAGCAAATTTAATGACAAAAAAAAACAATCCTTGAGCAAAGTCAACTGTTTAAGTAAAAATAGAATCATTAAGAGTCTTGCATGAGCCTACTGGAGCCTGAGGCAAAAGGAAAAATCAGTAATACTGCCCCTGTCTTTGTGACAGTGTTTCAGTAGAGTGTTCCAGCAGCCCTTCTGGAGGAATGTACTAAAGAACCAGCTTCAGAAACCAAAATAAAGGATCACACTAAAGATGGGTGGTGAGCAGTAAAATGTATAGTTACTTGTAGAATTACGATTAAATCAGGGCTAAAAAAGAAAGATTGTAGTATATAATGCTTTATGTTCTGAGAATGTAGATATGGTACAAACAAAAAAATGGGGGAGGGAGAGGAGAGAATTGAAATATGCAAGTTTTAGTTTTCAAAAGTCATAGTTCCAATATTTTTTCCCTAGGTATTGTTGACATAAAACATTATATTAGTTTCAGGTCTAAAACATGGTGATTTGATATTTGTGTATATTGTGAAATGACGACCCAGTAAGTCTAGGTAACATCCATTACTACAGATGGTTACAAAATATTTTTTTTCCTGTGAAGGGAAAATTCAAGATGTATTCTCCTAGCAAGGTTCAAATATGCAATACAATATTACTAACTATAGTCACCATGCTGTACATTACAACCCCATGACTTATTTATTTTGTAGCTGGAAGTTTGTACTTTTTGACTTCATCTATTTTGCCCACCCCTCACCCCATCTCTGATAACAACCAATCTGCTCTCTGTATCTATGAGCAGATGTTGTTAAGATTCCACATATAAGTGAGATCATATAGTATTTGTCTTTCTCCATCTGACTTATTTCACTTAGCATAATGCCTTCAAGGTCCATCCATGTGGTTGCAAATGGCAAGATTTCATTCTTTCTTACAGCCAAATAATATTCCAGTTTGTGTGTGCATGTTTGTGTGTGTGTGTATGTGTGTACACACCACAATTTCTTTATCCATTCATCCATCAATGGACATTTGTTTCCATAACTCAGCTATTATAAATAATGCTGTAGTGACTATGGAGGTACAGATACCTTTTCAAGTTACTGTTTTCATTTTCTTCAGATAAATACCCAGAACTAGAATTGCTAGATACTGTAGTAATTCTATTTTTAATGTTTTAAGGAATCTCCATACTGTTTTCATGGTGACTACACCAATTTATATTCCTACCAACAGTGTACATGGATTCCCTTTTCTCCACAGCTTCACTAACATTTGTTATGTATTATCTTTTTGATAATAGACATTCAAAAAGGTATGAAGAGATATCTCATTGTAGTTTTGAGTTGCATTTCCCAGATGATTAGTGATGTTGAGCATCCTTTCACGAACCTTTTGGCCATCTGTATGTCTTCATTGGACACATGTTCTTCAGATATGCCCAGTTTTAATTCAGATTTTTCATTTGTTTTTTGCTATTGA
This sequence comes from Manis javanica, assembly GCF_040802235.1. Taxonomy (NCBI): domain Eukaryota; kingdom Metazoa; phylum Chordata; class Mammalia; order Pholidota; family Manidae; genus Manis; species Manis javanica. Next base: position 71,948,880 of record NC_133162.1, read on the forward strand.
GTTGTATGAGTTCTTTATATATTTTGGATATTAACCTCTTATCAGATGTGATTTGCAAATATTTCCTCCCATTCCATAGGTTGCCTTTTGATTTTGTTGGTAGTTTCCTTTGCTGTGCAGGTTTTTAGTTTGATGTAGTCTCACTCATTTATTTTTGCTTTTATTTCCTTTGCTTTTGGAGTCAGATCCAAAAAGTCCCTGGCAAGACTAATATGGTGGAGCCTATGTTTTCTTTTAGTTTTGTGGTTTCAGGTCTTACATTTAAGTCTCTAATTTGTTTTGAGTTAGTCTTATGTATACTATAAGACAGTTGTCCAGTTTCATTCTTTTGCCTGTAGCTGTCCAATTTCTCAACACCATTTATTGAAGAGACTGTCTTTTTCCCATTGTATATTCTAGGCTACTTTGCTATAAATTAATTTACCACATCTGTTGTGTGTATTTTTTTGTGGCATTTTATTGATCTATATATCTCCTTATATGACAGTACGATACTGTATAGCTTTTTGATATAGCTGGAAATTAAGGAATGTGATGTCTCCACTTTGTTCTTCTTTCTCAAAATTGCTTTGGCTATTCAGAGTTTGTTGTGGTTCCACATAAATTTTAAGATTGTTCTATTTTTGTGAAAAAGGCCTTTGGAATTTTGATAGGGATTGCGTTGAATCTGTAGGTTACTTTGGGTAGTATGAACATTTTAACAATATAAATTCTTCCAAACTCCATGAAGATGAAATATCCATTTACTTGTGTCTTCAATTTTTTTCATCAGTGTCTTATATGGTATTAATAATATGGTAATTTTGGAAGGAGGCTCAAAATGGTGGCATGAGAAGGGCAGCAGAAATCTCCTCCCAAAACAACACATATTTTTGAAAATACAGCAAATACAACTATGCCTAAAAGAGAGACCAGAAGATACAGTACAACAGCTAGGCTACATCTTCATCTGCAAGAACTCAGCATCTCATGAAGGGGATAAGGTACAAAGCCGTGACCCAGTGGGACCTGAGCACTCCCCCCACCCCAGCTCACCAGCAGGAGGAAAAGAATCAGAGTGGGGAGGGAGTGGAAGCACAGCACTGCTAAATAACCAGCCCTAGTAATCTGCACCGGGAGCACAGACACACATTGCATGGTGTAGTGGATATTAGAGAAACAGAAAAGTAAAATCCGAGATGTAGACTGCGAGCGGGTCCCCACAGCCAGCTACCCTGGGACAAAAGAAAAGCAGGTGCTTTTTGAAAGTCTTAAAGGGACAGAGGCTTAAAAGCTGGATGGAATCATCCTGGCACACTCAGCCCAGCAGGCTGGGAACCCTAAGGAACTTCAGGTGCCCAACCCCCTGGGGGATAACCCAGCCCCAAAGACCCTCATGGTGATAAGAAGCCTGCCTTTCATTCCCCCCTGGCCAGTGCTGCAAACAAACTGGCTAACCCACCACAGTGGTGGAACAGCTTGAGAGAAGCCCTGCCCACAGCAACCATACAGAGTCTCCTCCTAAAGCGCAGCTAACTGTGACAGACCCAGAGGCTGCCACTGGCACGTACCTGCCCAGCACACACAGAGGAAGCTGGGGCAAGGCATGAAGGGGTGCAGTTCTCACAGGAGAACACACCTGGCAGGTCTGCCACTCCCCGAAGGGGCCTGGGTGATCCTGAGGGCTGCCTTGCCCATGGCAGCTCAGGAGATTATCCCAGAGACTGCTCCCTGTCTGAGGGTAACTGAACACATGCAGCAGAGAAGGGCAAGGTGATCAGCAAGCAGGAAGGGACTTTGTTCTCCCAGCTGACACATGCACCTCCTGCTTATGACCACCTCTATTACCATGAAAAGGCAGAAGACTCTGGTCCAGTCAAGAATCACTCAAACAACCCCAGATAGAGGGCCTGGGGAGATAGATATACCCAATCTTCCTGAAAAAGAATTCAAAAGAAAGGTCATAACCATGCTGATGACCTGCAGAGAAATATGCAAGAGCTAAGGGATAAAGTCCAAAGGAGATTACAGAAATGAAACAAACTCTGGAAAGACTTAAGAGCAGAGTGGATGAGGTGCAAGAGACTGCTAATGGACTAGAAATCAGAGAACAGGAATACAGAGAAGCTGAGACACAGAGAGATAAAAGGATCTCCAGGAATGAAAGAATATTAAGAGAACTGTGTAACCAAACCAAATGGAACAATATCCACATTATAGGGGTACCACAGGAAGAGAGAGAAAAAGGGATAGAAAGTGTCTTTGAATAAATAATTGCTGAAAACTTCCCTAAGCTGGGGGAGGAAATAGTCTCTCAGACCATGGAAGCCCACAGATCTCCCAACACAAGGGACCCAAGTAGGACAACACCAAGACATATAATAATTAAAATAGCAATGATCAAGGACAAGGACAGAGTATTAAAGGCAACCACAGAGAGAAAAAAGGTCACCTACAAAGGAAAACCCATCAGGCTATCATCAGACTTCTCAACAGAAAACTTACAGGCGAGAAGAGAATGGCATGATATATTTAATGCAATGAAACAGAAGGGCCTTGAACCAAGGGTACTGTATCCAGCACAGTTATCATTTAAATATAAAGGAGGGATTAAACAATTCCCAGGCAAGCAAAAGTTGAGGGAATTTGCCTCCCACAAATGACCTCTACAGGATATTTTAAAGGGACTGCTCAAGATGGAAGCACTCCTAAGGCTAAACAGATGTCACCAGAGAAAGTAAAATCACAGCAAAGAAAGCAGACCAACCAAACACTAACTAAAGGCAAAAAGTAAAATCAACTATTCACAAAAGTAGTCAAAAGAAACACAAAAGAATACAGAATAAAAGACCCAACATACAAAGAATGGAGGAGGAGGAATAAGAAGGGAGAGAAATAAAGAATCATCACATTGTGTTTATAATAGCTTAATAAGAGAGTTAAGTTAGAAGTTAGATAGTAAAGAAGCTACCCTTGAACCTTTGGTAACCATGAATCCAAACCCTGCAATGGAAATAAGTACATATCTTTCAATAATCACCCTAAATGTAAATGGACTGAATGCACCAATCAAAAGACACAGAGTAATAGAATGGATAAAAAAGCAAGACCCATCTATATGCTGCTTACAAGAGACTCACCTCAAACTCAAAGACATACACAGACTAAAAGTGAAGGGATGGAAAAAGATATTTCATGCAAACAATAGGGAGAAAAAAGCTGGTGCTGCAGTACTTCTATCAGACAAAATAGACTTCAAAACAAAGAAAGTAACAAGAGATAAAGAAGGACATTATATAATGATAAATGGGTCAGTCCAACAAGAGGATATAACCATTATAAATTGATTCACCAGCATATGTGAAACAAATACTAACAGAATTAAAGGAGAAATAGAATGCAATACATTCATTTTAGGAGACCTCAACATACCACTCACTCCAAAGGACAGAACCACCAGACAGAAAATAAGTAAGGACACTGAGGTACTGAACAACACACTAGAACACATGGACCTAACAGACATCTACAGAACTCTACACTCAAAAGCAGCAGGATACACATTCTTCTCAAGTGCACATGGAACATTTTCCAGAATAGGCCACATACTAGGTGACAAAAAGAGCCTCAGTAAATTCAAAAAGATTGAAATTCTATCAACCAACTTCTCAGACCACAAAGGTATAAAACTAGAAATAAATTCTACAAAGAAAACAAAAAGGCTAACAAACACATGGGGGCTTAACAACATGCTCCTAAATAATCAATGGATCAATGACCAAATTCAAAAAGAGATCAAGCAATATATGGAGACAAATGACAACAACAGCACAAAGCCCCAACTTCTGTGGGATGCAGTGAAAGCAGTTCTAAGACAAAAGTATATAGCAATCCAGGCCTATTTAAAGAATGAAGAACAATCCCAAATGAATAGCCTAAAGTCACAATTATTGAAAAGGGAAAAAGAACAAATGAGGTCCAAAGTCAGCAGAAGGAAGGACATAATAAAGATGAGAGAAGAAATAAATAAAATTGAGAATAATAAAACAATAGAAAAAAGCAGTGAAACCAAGAGCTGGTTGTTTGAGAAAATAAACAAAATAGATTAACCCCTAGCCAGATTTATTAAGAGAAAAAGAAAATTTACACACATAAAAAGAATCAGAAATGAGAAAGGAAAAACCACGATGGACCCCACAGAAATACAAATAATTATTCGGGAATACTATGAGGATATATATGCTAACAAGCTGGAAAACCTAGAAGAAATGGACAACTTCCTAGAAAAATACAACCTTCCAACACTGACCAAGGAAGAAACAGAAAATCTAAACAAACCAATTACCAGCAATGAAATTGAATCAGGAATCAAAAAATTAACCAAGAGCGAAATCCCCAGGCCAGATGGATCCACCGCTGAATTTTATCAGACATATAGAGAAGACATAATACCCATTCTCCTTAAAGTTTTCCAAAAAATAGAAGAGGAGAGAATACTTCCAAACTCATTCTATGAAGCCAGCATCACTCTAATACCAAAACCAGGCAAAGACCCCACCAAAAAAGAAAATTACAGACCAATATCCCTGATGAACATAGATGCAAAAATACTCCACAAAATATTAGCAAACCAAATTCAAAAATACATCAGGAGGATCATACACCATGATCAAGTGGGATTCATCCCAGGGATGCAAGAATAGCATAACATTTAAAAGTCCATCAACATCATCCACCACATCAACAAAAAGGAAAAAACTACATGATCATCTCCATAGGTGATTAAAAAACATTTGACAAAATTCAACATCCATTCATGATAAAAACTCTCAACAAAATAGGTATAGAGGGCAAGTACCTCAACATAATAAAGGCTATATATGATAAACCCACAGCCAATATCATACTTAACAGCGAGAAGCTGAAAGCTTTTCCCTTAAGATCAGGAACAAGACAAGGATGCCCACTCTCCGCACTTTTATTCAACATAGTACTGGAGGTTTTAGCCATGGAAATCAGACAATACAAAGAAATAAAAGGCATCCAGATTGGTAAAGAAGAAGTCAAACTGTCACTATTTGCAGATGACATGATATTGTACATAAAAAACCCTAAAGAATCCACTCTAAAAATACTAGATCTAATATCAGAATTCAGCAAAGTTACAGGATACAAAATTAATACACAGAAATCTGTTACTTTCCTATACACTAACAATGAACTAGCAGAAAGAGAAATCAGGAAAACAATTCCATTTACAATTGCATCAAAAAGAATAAAATACCTAGGAATAAACCTAACCAAAGAAGTGAAAGATCTATACCCTGAAAACTACAAGACACTCAAGAGAAATTAAAGAGGACACTAACAAATGGAAACTCATCCCATGCTCTTGGCTAGGAAGAATTAACATTGTCAAAACGGCCATCCTGCCTAAAGCAATCTACAGATTCAATGCAATCCCTATCAAAATACCAACAGCATTCTTCAATGAACCAGAGAAAATGGTTCTAAAATTCATATAGAACCACAAAAGACCCCGAATAGCCAAAGCAATCCTGAGAAAGAAGAATAAAGCAGGAGGTACCTCACTTCCCAACTTCAAGCTCTACTACAAAGCCACAGTAATCAAGACAATTTGGTACAGGCACAATAAGAAACCCACAGACCACTGGAAAAGAATAGAGAGTCCAGATATTAACCCAAACATATATGGTCAATTAATATATGATAAAGGAGCCATGGAAATGCAATAAGGAAATGACAGCCTCTTCAACAGCTGGTGTTGGCAAAACTGGACAACTACATGTAAGAGAATGAAACTGGATCATTGTCTAACCCCATACACAAAAGTAAATTCGAAATGGATCAAAGACCTGAATGTAAGTTATGAAACCATGAAACTCTTAGAAAAAAATGTAGGCAAAATCTCTTGGACATAAGCATGAGCATCTTCTTCATGAACATATCTCCCTGGGCAAGGGAAACAAAAGCAAAAATGAACAAGTGGGACTATACCAAACTAAAAAGCTTCTGTACAGCAAAGGACACCATCAATAGAACAAAAAGGCATCCTACTGTATGGGAGAATATATTCATAAATGACAGATCCAATAAAGAATTGCATCCAAAATATATAAAGAGCTCATAGACCTCAACAAACAAAAAGCAAATAATCCTATTAAAAAATGGGCACAGGATCTGAACAGACAGTTCTCCAAAGAAGAAATTCAGATGGCCAACAGACGCATGAAAAGATGTTCCACATCACTAATCATCAAAGAAATGCAAATTATAACCACAATGAGGTATCACCTCACACCAGTAAGAATCGCCACCATCCAAAAGACAAACAACAGCAAATGTTTGCAAGGTTGTGGAGAAAGGGGAACCCTCCTACACTGCTGGTGGGAATGTAATTTGGTTCAATCATTGTAGAAAGCAGTATGGAGGTTCCTCAGAAAGCTCAAACTAAGAAATACCATTTGACCCAGAAATTCCACTTCAAGGAATTTACCCTAAGAATGCAGGAGCCCAGTTGGAAAATGACAGATGCACCCCTATGTTTATCACAGCACTATTTACAACAGCTGAGAAATGGAAGCAACCTAAGTGTCCATCAGTAGATGAATGGATAAAGAAGATGTGGTACATATACACAATGGAATATTATTCAGCCATAAGGAGAAAACAAATCCTACCATTTGCAACAACATGGATGTAGCTAGAGGGCATTATGCTCAGTGAAATAAGCCAGGCAGAAAAAGACAAGTATCAAATGATTTCACTCATCTGTGGAGTATAAGAACAAAGAAAAAACTGAAGGAACAAAACAGCAGCAGACTCACAGAACCCAAGAATGGAATAACAGTCACCAAAAGGAAAGGGACCGGGGAGGATGGGTGGGAAAGGAGGGATAAGGGGATAAAGGGGGCATTACTATTAGCAGACATGATGTAAAGGGGAGGGCACGGGGACAGCTGTACAACACAGAGAAGACAAGTAGTGATTCTATAGCATCTTACTGCACTGATGGACAGTGACTGTTATGGGGTATGTGGGGGGGACTTGGTGATTGGGGTAGTCTAATAAACATAATGTTGCTCATATAATTGTAGATTAATGATACCAAAAAAAACTAATGGGGGGATACAATAATAATAATAATAATATGGTAAGTTTGAACCAGGGTGTGCATAAATTGAGATAAAATAAATGACTAATTGGATATTCCAATTCAGTGATTCTGTGTCCTTGAGAACCAGGATTCCTAGTGTGGAAGAAACGAGATATAGATGTAACAGAAGAGGTTATGTAAAAACCCTACAATCATCAATTTGAACTGGATGTATCAGTATAAACTCCCAGAGAATTTTATTGTATATGTAATTTCTAGGTCTTTAATGGTCATCCCAGGAGGATTCTAGAATCCCATTTGTGGTTTTCATTACTCCCCACTAAAAGAAACCAAGACCTCTTGGAGAAATGGCTAATTCTAGTGTTGGGCAGGAAATGTACCAAATGAGCTTGAAACATCTTGCCAAACCAGATCCCAAGGAAGCTTTCACACTGGTAGGGTCTCATCTAAAGGGCTTAAGAGTTAACTTGAAAAGGCTCCAACTGCCCAAAGTTGGGACAAGTTGAACATCAATAATGATCATGCAGTGTACTGAAATCCATCAAATATGTTTAAATCTTTTACTTCATCATGGAATTTTTTAAAACTTATTCATCATCTTCAGAGGATAATGGGGTAGCAATTCATTATCTTGAAATGGATAAAATTAAATTAAAAGAAACAAGCATCTATCCTGCCTTTCCTCTATAAACTATTCCACTGGTAATCAACTAGTACATGAAGGGAAGTGTCTCTTTATAGAATTAATCCAACTGATAAATGAAAAAGAAATGATATAATTAGAATATCACCATTTACACCCCCAATGAATTAATGAATGTAAGCATTGAACCTCATCTCTGCTAACATCTGAAAAGAAGCAACCAGATATTGTATTCCCCTGTGGGTAAAACTGTAACATTTCCAGAATATCTCGCCTGGCTTTAGTACATCTGTATATCAATAGGTGTTCAGAGGTGGAAAGGAGTATGGCTTTAGTTCATTTGCATCATTCCTCAGGGGTGAAGAGAAGTTCATCTCCATATCAATGGGTAATTACCTGGGCAAGGAGGGCTTATCTGTACCAGAGAGGTGAGGGGGAGGGTCGGTTTTGCTTCTGCTGGAGCAGGAAAGAGAGATGGCCCAGGACTGCAGCTTCTGAGCAATAAACAGATTTTAAACTTTATTTCTCCCTTTGACTGATTTTGGTTTTTAGAGGTATTTTGCCCCAGGATTTCCTCTCCCTGGACTTACAGTCCCCCACCCCAGGTGAAAGAGCATGTCAATACTGTAAGATAAATTTTAGCCAAAATAAGCAGGTGAAGAGAGGCAACAAAGGGCCAGGTAGTTTATTTGAATGCCACTCCTGGGTGATGTTCCCTGGTCTGGCTATCACAGGCTGGGGAAGTCACACCCGGTCAGGGAGGTGGGGGCTTATAAAGGACTAGGAGAGGGAGGAGTGGGCAAGCTATCCTAGGGGGCGTGGAGAGGTATGATTAGCTAAATGTGACATAATAGACAACTAGAAACTTTTTTCCTTCCAAGAGGGAGGAGGCTGACATCTGGGTCTTAGTTGGCACATCAGAAGGATAGAATTCAGGAAGAGCTGTCTCCTTTCCATATAAGGCACAGACCTTGGGGTCTGGTCTGTTCTCCCTCTATGACATTTCTCTGTTCTGTTTGCATGTCCTTCTTTTTCCTTCCTCCAGCCTAACATTCCAGCCTTTTGGTCATAATGGGTGATGACTTGATCTGGCTACTTCCGGCTGACAAGGGGCATCGTGGGGGTTTGAAGTTGGTATTAGGCCGAAGGAGGGTGTTCAGTGGGAAGAGGTGCGTAACAGTGAAGTAACATCTGGTTGGTGGCAACCTGGGTTATCTGGGTTAGCCACTGTTGGAGGAACCTGAAGACACAGGGGCAACTAATAGTAAACAACAAACTGTTATTAAGGGGCCCAGTAGGGGCATTAGCCAGGCCATTATGGGGGACTGGAATTCTGCATCAAGTTTACATCTCAATGACTACTATTGGGATTTAGTATAGATAAAACTGCATTATTGAAACAATACTTTTCTCTAAAATCACCCTCATTTTTATTAGAAGTAGCCAGATTAAGAAAAGAATTAACAGTTGGCTTGATTATTTGCATAAGTGCAGCAAGAAGAGCAATTGATTACACAGGCTCTTTTAAATGTGCTTTGCTGGAACTTTTTATAAGGAATTTCAGATAGAACTTTTAAAGGCTTCTTGAGGCCAGAAAGCCAAGCTAGACTTGCCATCAGGTTGTGCCTGCAGTACCTGTTGATTAGGGTGAATTCCTCTCTTCTTGAGGTTCCCAAGACATTCCTGAGGTTCCTGCACTTGCCAGGAAGTGACCTTCCTTACTCACCTGGTAAGGCTTCTGGGAACTCTGAAGCAAGGTACCAGGCCAGTTCTTTCAAGGGGCTTTGTTGGCTTTATAAAGTCAATCTTAGTTCCTTAAAGCCGTCTGTTCATATTTGAGTTTACACACGTGTCTCTCAGGTATGATGTTCCAGTCAAAGCCTTGGTAATATAACCAGTGTTTTTAATTGGTCCTCTTACAAGGAAAGCAGATTCTTATTGAACTTGTGCAAATAAACATACTGCCATGAAATATAAAAATAGTCACTGAGAGTTTTTAAATTCTGGAGGGATCAGGTAGAGAGAAAAATAAAGTTTCAATTCTGCTTATAAACGCAGTCATTTACTAAACTGTTGTCAGCTTAAGAGAAAAAGCTTAAAACACCTTATCAACATTTGAAACAAAAAGTCACAAAATCATCTTCTTTAGTTTACTTAATCTTATGTAACTAATACCTGTTCTGCTGAAATCTAGTTCTTTACTAGCTTAAGAGTAATAAAACAGTGACTATAAATAATAAAAGACTTACAAATGACAATGGTTAAAGATCTGATGAGAGCTTACTGCAAGACAGTTGACATAAGGAAATTCTGATATTTCTGTAACACAAAACATTCAGTAACAAAGTTTAGCATTATTCTTTTTGACAGTGCTTTCTAGGTAATTAAGCAGGTAATTATATATCAGATAAATAAGCTAAATTAGCCAAATACTTTCTCCAATGAGAAAAAGTTCCTCTGACATGTTCCAGGGGCCTTCTGGAAAATATCAAGAGTTAACGAGGTAAAAATATCTTTTTAAATTTGATTTTGGGAAGCTATTAAAAGTTTTCAGGCACTTGCTTAAATAGGATTATAGGTTGCTATGAAGCAATACTTATCTATTTAACCAGAATGACAACAAAATACCTCAAAGGCAAATAAGGAAGGTTACACAGTTGTTAGCAAACTTCAGCTTTTAGTCCTTTTAATATTAAGATCTCATTTTCTTAAATACTCCAACAACTCATTGAGACTTTAATCATGAGAAACTGCTTTGATAAAACAATTAGAGAACTTTTTGCAATTTTTCAATATTAAGAGCAGACTGTTAAGAAAATTTTGTCTTTTTAACTGAAAACCTTCTAATTTTGCTGTGTACTTTATACTGAGACTCATTTGCTTTAATTTTATATAGCATGACCATATTAAATTCTTCTACAAACTTTCTACCTTTTTTACATTTAGATTTCTCCCTCTAAATAAACAGCTGTACTTTAGAACAAAGTTACTTTCTTTTCTCAAAAGACACATTCTTTAGCATGCAGAAATGTTTTCCTTATTTAAGTAGTTTTAATTAGAACTTAAAACCATTAGGTATCTTAATTTTTAGTGAACACTGAGAAGCAGGCTATTATACACTCTTACACTAGCATTCTTTGGATTGACAAATTTATGAACATTTTATAATTTCTGTAACTATGAGCTTTACAGCTCAACCTCTCACTAAACATAAAGTATATCATCTTAATCTTAGCAAAACTTTAAGGTTTTAGGTTACTACAAAGATTCTCAGGCTGCAGGTAGGTATACACACTGTAACACACAATTAAAAAGGTGTTCACTTGCGACACTTATTTAGTTCACTCATACGTAACAACTATGCTAGATTACTTACAAGACCTTTACTGAATATTAGACAAAGCCAAGCCTTTAAGCATTTTATTTTTAAAAGATTTAGCAGATAACATCGACTTAAATGACTAGGTAAACTTAGGCAGCTGATAACCACAAGGACATGCCCGCCTCAGCCAAACCCAAATTAGCATTAATGCTTAACATTTTTTATCAGATTTTCTGGAAGTTTTAGAATACCCAATTTTCACAAGCACTTGTTTTTTAAATCAATTTTTATTAATACCATCCAGAGGTAGGAAAATATTTTTCATCTGCACACCTAGGCACACAAACATACAAAGTGAGACACAACAACTAGTCAGCAACACTTCTTACACAAAAACACATACACAGACAACTGATATAAAGACTTGAGTTACTGATATCTATTTGCTTTGTTTTCCTTCAGCTTTCTTTCCCGTCCAACTAAGAATCGGAGAGCTAGGGCAGGAGATAGGTGGCCGACCCCTACCCTCCGCCCTCCGCCTTCCGCTCAGAGTGCCCTGGGCCGTGCGCTTGCTTGCGGGTATCGGAGCCAGGAGGGCGCCGAGGATCCACCCCGCAGCGGGTGGCGCAGGCCTCAGGGTCGAACAGGCAGGGCACGCGGCTGGGGCAAGGGAAGTCCGGGCCGGCAATCGCCCCGCCCCGTACCCCCACCCTCCCCGCGGCTGGCCCACCGCCAGACTCTGCGTGTCCCGGCGGCTCCTTTGGTCCGGCCCGCTGCGTTTTTCTGCGGCCTCGTCTCGCGGTCGCCAAGGGGGGACGGCCTCCGCCCCGCCTGAGCGCACTCCCAGCCTGGCTCTGGGCTCCTGAGCTGTTGGCGCCGGGTTTAGGTCAGCCTCGCCCACACCCACACGCTCCAGACCAGGAGGGAGGGCGGCAGCAGGCCGAGGAGGATGGAAGCCAAGGGTCCCGCCGCCCCCAGGCGTCATGGTCTCCGAGGTGGGCCAGGGCCGGTGGGCACGGGGACAGAGGAGGTTGGAACTGGAGCTGGTTGGCTCCCTCAGGGATGGAGGGGAGTGGGAGAGGCGACTCTGCCCGGCTTCCCTTCTCTGAGCACCCACTTCGCTGGTTGGGAGCGTGAGGCCTCCGGTGTGACTGGGGTCCGGAGGTGGCAGTGCCTCCGAAGGCCGCTCCCACCATCTCTAGCGTAAGCGGCTGCGCGGAGAGCAAACCTGGAGGCGGTGGCTACACGCGGATACGTCACTCCGTCCATCCACCAACCGGAGCAGGTGACACCCACCCTGCGCCGCCCGCCCCCTAGTGCCGGCGAGAAGCCAGGAGGGGGCGGAGGACAGCCAGGCCTAAGGCCTCCTCCCCCTGGTAGTATGTATTCGGGCAGCGAGCCCCTCCTCGGACCTCCGATTCAGCGGCTGGGTGTTGCGAATTAACTGGGGGAGCATCTGAATTGCCCGGGGTCAGAGACGCGGTTTCCTCCGTGATGCAGCCAGTGTAGAGAAGCGCCCACAGACAGGCGCTGAACTTGGGAGTACACCCAGGGCAATCTCCTGCCCTCCCCCTTAAGCAGTCTTGGGGACAGAAGGGCGAGTCAGCCCGGCTCAGCTGGCCTCAGAAAAGGTTACAGCATGCGACGGGTCACTGGGAGTTCTCTAAGCCTGTCCCCTAACAGTGAAGCACCCTGCCGTCTGCAAGCCCTGAAGGGCATAGGAACTACCTGTCTGAGCTCTGTGGGTGTTTCCTGAAATAATCTGCTGGGTCAGAAGGCTGACTGATGTATTTTATCCATGCAGTCTTTGACATCTATTTCCGTTTTGCTCCACCTACGTTTGTACTGATGATTTGGTTTGATGGAGATGCAGCCTGAAACAGAAAGCCGGGAAGAAGCCGGGTGTGGTAGGAGCAGTGTCAAGAGAAGGCACTGACCTAGCTGTCCAATCTGGGGTTTACTCGAGGTAAAGTTTCCTTTTCTCTCTTAAAAGAAAATAAAATGTTTTTAGACCAGCTTTAGTCTCTTAATTGTAGATTGGACAATATCTCTGTGTGTTTTCTTTTGTCTTTTTTTCTTAAGGTATCATTGATATATACACTCTTACGAAGATTTCACAAGAAAAACAATGTGGTTATTACATTCACCCTTACTATCGAGCCCCCCCCCCATACCCCATTTCAGTCACTGCCCTTCAAAGTAGTAAGATGCCACAGAGTCATTATTTGCCTTCTCTGAGCTACACTATCTTCCTCGTGACCCCACACATACCATGTGCACTAATCATGATAGTCCACAATCCCCTTCTCCCCCTCTCCCCACCCGCCCTCTCCCACCCCTCCCCTTTGTTAACCACTAGTCCTTTCTTGGAGTTTGTGAGTCTGCCGCTGTTTTGTTCCTTCCGTTTTGCTTCGTTGCTATTCTCCACAAATGAGGAAAATCATTTGATACTTGTCTTACTCCGCCTGGCGTATTTCACTAAGCATAATATCCTCTAGCTCCATCCATGTTGTTGCAAATGGTAGGATTTCTTTCTTATGACTGAATAGTATTCCATTGTGTGTATATATACCACATCTTCTTTATATGATTGAGAATTTTTGTGCAATTTTTCTTAGTTGTAGGTTTTTTACTATCAGCACTTTGACTATATCATGCCACTCCCTTCTGACCTTCCTGCAAGCTGCTGCTGGAAAATCAGCTGATAGCCAAGAAAGCTCCTTCATGTATAATCCAGGTGCTTTTCAAACTGCTGCCTATGTGCTGGATCTGAGAGTGAGTGATACAGCACACTGGCCTTTTAAAAACGAAGTCTTGTTTTCCTTCAGTCCTCTGGCTCTCCCATGGGTAAACCCTGCTGCTTTTCAAAGCCAGGCTTTATGGGGGCTGGTCTTCCTGGTGTAGGTCCCCAGGCCAGGGGTGCCCAACATGGGGCTTGATCCCCAGACAGTGACTGCAATGGGGCATGGGGTGGACTCGATAATATGGGTGAATGTAGTAACCACATTGTTTTTCATGTGAAACTCTCATAAGAATATATATCAATGATACGTTAATAAAAAAAATTCTCAATCATAATACAGGTTGGGGATGGGGAGGATAGTAGAGTATGGTACAGCCAATGACATTATAATATCCTCCTATGCTGACAGAAAGTAACTGTACTAGTTGGGCTTAGGATTTAATAATGGGTAACTGTTGAACCACTGTGTTGTATATTTGAAACCAATATAATATTGTATATTTACAGTATTTCAATTAAAAGAAAAAAGAATACTTTAACTGGCAAGGCTATTCATTCAGAATTGAAATACTTTTCTAGACAAACAAAAGCTAAAGGTGTTCATCACCACTAAACTGGCCTTACAAGAAATGTAAAGGACTTCTTTAAGCAAAAAAGGCCGCAAACAGAAGAAAATTATGAAAGGAAAATATTTCCCTGATAAAATCAAGCCTATAGTAAAGGTAGTAGATCTATCACTTATGTAGTTAGTATGAAGGTTAAAGGACAAAAGTAGTAAAAACAATTCTATCTACAGTATTAGTTAAGGGATACACAAAATAAAAAGAGGTGAAATACACTTGGGGGGGTCAGTAAAAATGTAGTGCTTTTAGGTGTTTGGCATCAACTTAAAATATAGTGCTAATGTATATGGGATGTTTTGTAGGAACCTCATGAAAACAAGTCAAAATCCTATAATAGATACACAAAAATAAAGAGAAAGGAACTGAAGCATAACACTAAATAAAGTCATCAAATTGCAAGGGAAGAGAGAAAAAAAGAAAGAAACAGAAAAACTACAAAATGACAAGAAAATAATTAACAAAATGGCAATAAGACATACTTATCAATAATCAATCAAAAGGCACAGAATGGCTGAATGGATGAAAAACAGTGACCTGTTCATATGCTGCCTACAGGAGATTCACTTCCGCCCTAAAAGATACATACAGACTGAGAGTGAAGAGGTGGAAAAAGATATTCCATCCAAGTTAAACTCATTAGACATAAAAGGTCCTCAGAGAAGAGGGTGAAAAGGTAAGAAAGAATGGCAGGGATAGAGGGAAACAGTCACTAAGAAGGGGAAGACCAAGCTAGTTTGTTGCTGATAGGTAAATAACATGGCCTGATCCTTAGGGGAGAACTTTGCATGCTGTCTGCACAGTGTGCTGTATCACTCACAACAGAAAGCACACAGAGATATTGTCCAATCTACATTTAAGAGACTAACACTGGTCTAAAAACATTTTATTTTCTTTTAAGAGAGAAAAGGAAACTTTACCTCGAGTAAACCCCAGATTGGACAGCTAGGTCAGTGCCTTCTCTTGACACTGCTCTTACCACACCCGGCTTCTTCCCGGCTTTCTGTTTCAGGCTGCATCTCCATCAAACCAAATCATCAGTACAAACGTAGGTGGAGCAAAACGGAAATAGATGTCAAAGACTGCATGGATAAAATACATCAGTCAGCCTTCTGACCCAGCAGATTATTTCAGGAAACACCCACAGAGCTCAGACAGGTAGTTCCTATGCCTTTCAGGGCTTGCAGATGGCAGGGAGCTTCACTGTTAGGGGACAGGCTTGGAGAACTGGGTTACAGCACTGAGTTAGCCCTGATCTGCTAACTGTGATCCTGGCCTTCTGTAGGCCACAGTTCCCATATCTGTCCATGGGACAGTACATGTAAAGCCCCCTAGTACCAGACACAGCACCTAATAGGCGTTCAGTAGATGTTGGCTTCTATTGGGCCAACTAGAGCAGCCCAGCAGACAGCTGGCTGTATCCACCCATTTTATCAACTGTAATGGAACCAGATCTTGGTAGGCTGTCCCCACTTGGCACTATCTCTTTAAAAAGGAGTTATTCTTTTTCTACTACATGGGGCTGTACGTACCTATGGCTCACCCCTCTTATGTACATTACTGTGAAGTCATTCCACTAGGTAGAAAATTTGATTAAAAGAGATCTACCTGCATCCCATCCCAGATGGGCCCCCCATCTGGTTTCCTGTTCACCGTTACTTGAATTAAAAAAATACCCTTTTCTGGGAAAAAAAGAGGTCTACATGCTACATCATAAATAGCTCACTAACTTCTAGGTAAAACACAAAGTAAGCCTCCATTTTTTAAAACTTCACACTGTCTTGAAAATTAGTTAAAATTTAGCTGGTTCACACTTTATGAACTCTTTAAGCCCAGACCTGGAACCCCAGAAACTGAAATATCAGCTCTTCCAGAAGTATCTAAACATTTCGTAAGCCCAAGACACCCTGTGAATGTTAGCAGTTTGCATTAAAACATCACCTAAATTGTCATCCTCAGTTGGAGAGGCAAGATGAGTAATAGTTGGAAAAATAACAGGTGGTCATAAAAAAAATGGTTGATTTTACTCCATTTTAGTTTTTCTTGTATGTAATTTTGCTATTTCACTCCTAAAGCCCTAAAAATAAATGTTGTATTTAATGTAGTCCACTTAAGCTATTTCTGGCTGGAATGGTAGATGGTGCAGTAACTCGTGCTCACCACTTCTGAAGCTGTTCAGTGATCCAAAGGTTAAAGGCAGGATGTGGTTTATACAGGGTTTGGTATATATATAGTAAATATTCAGTACAGGTGAGCTATTTTTGTGAAAATGACAGCAAATCAGAAAACAGAAAATATAGGCATAGAAATATGTGCCTCAGTAGCATTTGGTTTGCACTGTTTTGCTTTCCATGAGAGATGCTGTATAGCTGAGTACTGACACCGATAAGTGCTGAAACCTGAATGTTTCATTTTTATTATTTTCAGTTAGTTACCAAAAATCATTTCATGCTTCACATGGCCAATCATGCAGGGGTTCATGCTCACATACTTTAGAAACTGTTCATGGTCTAAAGGTTCAACTCAGGATGTGGTTTCTACCCTGAAGCCAGCCCCAGCTGCCACTCTACTTTTATAATTTAAGATTTATCTCTATCAAAGTAATATGTGATTAGACCTTAAAAAGTCAAACGTTTTACAATGAAAAGTAACAGTTCCCTTGGCACTCTTCCAGTGGACCCAATCAGTCCCCGTTGCCCAGAAGTACCTACTTCTAGCTTTCAATCCTTTCTGCTGCCTTTCCCGCAACAGTTCTAAACTATGTACTTATACTGCTATTTCTTGATTTTTCCAATGACTGGCTCCCCTAGAAAACTAGGAGAAAACATTGCTTGTACAAATGTTTGTGCCCTATAAATTACTAATTTGCTTAGTTGTCTAAGTACGTATCCTAACTCACCCCATATTGCCAACTGACATGGAAATTGCTTCTCAAACCAGTGAGGTACTGTGGGGAAGTTGGGGTTCCTATGGCCAGGATCCTCACAGAACTTAAACCACCTGATGATGTAACTGGGCTGTTGCTAGCCTACCACTTCCACACCTTTAGGCAACAAGCTATTATGGTACTATATAGAGATCTCAGCCCAGTGCTCTGGGCGGAGGCAAAGATGCTAGCACTAGACCTACCACCGGGAGAACAAGCCGGGTAATAAACTCTTTCACCCCAGAGGACATTTTGCTGTCAATTTCTTTGGCCACATTGAATCCATAGTGAACTTGCCTGGGGCCAAAACCCATTGGCAAGACAATTGGTAAAGTCAGCAGGGTTCATTGCTTAGCTTCAGTGGGTTGCCCCTGTGAATGGGGAGACAGTGGATCATCCCCCAATAGGAATGTGGTCTGAGGTGGCTTGCCTCCCAGAGAACTGGGCCCCACCCAAGGACTGGAAGCAAGTGGAGGTGACACCTGAGGCAGTAGGGGTGGCCCTTGGTATAGTAAGTAGGTCTTTTGAGAGACAGAGTGCCCATGAAGCAGCAGGGACTGTGGGTTGGCTGCTTGTCACAGTATTAAAAAAGCCTGCAGAAGAGAAAGACATGCTCCTGAAAAAGACCCAAGAAATGGCAGCGTGAGAACATGAGCTGCAAACTTCTGTGGATTCCCTGAGTTAGGAAATGGCGTTGATGCAAGAGGAGGCAGCATGAGAATACCGGCAGTGAGGTGCTGTTAAAGAGGTAAAAGATTCCTTACAGATGGAAATAGCAGCACAGCCAGTACTCTGAAGGAGGAAAAGGCCATCAAGGAAAAAGACGAACTCGTGAGGGAATCACAGGCAGAGGTAGCAGGAGAACGGCAGCTGTGAAGCATTGAGTTGAAGGTAAGAGAGCTTCTGAAGACTGAGGTAGCATTGCTGCGAGGCACAGTAGAAAAGGTAACGGTTGTAGCAGAGGAGGCACTTGGGGGAGGGGAGAGAAAGGTGCCATCAACCCCGGAGAGCAGCTGAAAGTTCCCCAAGGAGAGGAGCCCCCTCCACAAGTCGTGGAGCACTCTATGGTCCGCCCCTATACTCAGGCTGAGCTGGTGGATTTGGGCTCCTGGTTTAGGCAGAAGCCCTCAGAGTCAATATCAGCTTGACTTCTGCAACTGTGGGACTTAGGGGTGGATGGAATCATTCTGTCAGGATCAGAGATGGGAAACCTGACTTCCCTGACAGTGCAGCCCACCTTGAGGCAGCGATTACAAAATGCACATCAGACCCCAGGGAGTCACTCCCTCCTCGATTGGCTTATGGCCGCACTTCATGCTGTGTGACCCAATCCGGGTGATCTGCCATCGTCTTCTGTTAGATGGCAGACATATGCTGAGCTCCAACAGGTGTTATGAGAGCTAGGCATAAGAAATGCCATCTATAGTCCAGAGAATTATGGCCCAGATGAAGAGATTTTCACTACTGAGATGAGAAATATTGTACTACAAACAGCTCCCACATCCCTCTTTGGGTCTGTAGTAGCCATTCTTTCCCCTCACTTAGGGCATCCCATAAGCGAGGTGACACGTACAGTAGCAGACTTAGAAGAAATTGAAGCAATGAGAACTTGCAAAGAAATAAGGTCTGCTACTCACAGGAAGAGTTTAAAGGGCCCCATGAAGGTTACGAGGACCGAGGTGTGGGTTGATTTAATACAGGCAGGAGGAGATGGAAGGAAATTAGATGAGAAGTCAAATAGGATCTTACTAGAGCTATGGCAACAACTGGAACCAGAGCAGCAGTTCCAGCCATTAAGGCCAAAAAGGCAGAGGTGAGAGGCAGAGCCACAAGTCTGGCCTGTGTGTTTGCAAGACTTCCTGCTGGAGAGTGAGCCAACCTCATTTGAGCCCACACAGGAAGATGATTAGGGAACACGGTTTCACTGAGGGGAAGGTCAAGGTATCTGCCCTGAGGGACTAGGAGGGGACCAGAGGCCACATGTTGAAATAGCTATCCTTTGGGCCCCAGTGAACATACAACATGTCCTGGCTCTGGTGGACACAGGAGCTGAATGTTCACTGATTCATGGTAACCCTGAGTGGTTCCCTGGGATCCCCACTATCATAGATGGATATGGGGATAAGGCTATCAAAGTGAAACAAACCCAAATCCCTTTGGGAATAGGGCATCTATCCCCAAAAGAGTATCCTGTGTACGTATTTCCTATAACTGAGTACATTTTGGGGATTGCTATCCTGCAGGGTTTATGGTTGCAGACCACTGCAGGTGAGTTCAGACTGTGAATATGTGTGGTGAAGGCAGTTCTGAGGGGACATGATTTCTTTGTCTGTGTCTCGGTGGGTGACTAATACCAAACAATACAAACTGACAGGAGGGCATAAAGAGATTGAAGAAAGTCTCCAAGAGCTGGAAAACGTGGGTATTATAAAGCCCACGCATAGTCCTTTCAATTCCCCAGTGTGGCCAGTAAAAAAGCCAGATAGCTCCTGCCATATGACTGTGGATTACAGAGAAATGAATAAAGTCATACCCCCTATGCATGCTGCTGTCTCCTCTATTGCAGTCCTGATGGATACCCTCAGCCATGAACTAGGAACATACCATTATGTGGTAGATCTTGCTAATGCCTTCTTTTCCATTGACATTGAGCAGGAAAGTCAGGAAGAGTTTGCCTTCATGTGGGAAGAACGGCAATGGACTTTCACCATCCTTCAACAGGGATACCTCCACCGCCCCACCATCTGTCATGGACTTGTAGCCCAGGACTTGGCTACATGAGAGAAACTGCCAATGGTATGGCTGTAACATTGTATTGATGATGTCATGCTCATGTCTGATTCTCTTTCAGATCTAGAAGGTGTGCACCTAGACTGCTGCAACATTTACAGGAGAAAGGGTGGGCTGTGAACAGTACCAAGGTTCAGGGACCTGGTTTGTCTGTCAAATTCTTGGGGGTCGTCTGGTCAGTAAGACCAAAGTTACACCAGAAGCAGTTACAAATAAAGTCCAGGCCTTTCCTAGCCCTACAACTGTAGCATTGCTACAGGAGTTTCTAGGTCCTCTAGGCTACTGGAGAGTGTTTATCCCACACTTGGCACAAATTCTGAAGCCCTTATACTGGTTGGTACGAAAGAGCATCAGGTGGGACTGGGATGAGACATGTGCATCTGCCTTTATTACAGCAAAAGAAACAATCAAGGCCATGCATGCCTTGAATGTGATACACCCATCAAGGCCCTATGAGCTGGATGTTCATGTCACTGAAGACAGTTATGGCTGGGGTCTCCGACAGTGGCTTGAATGAACTCACCAACCTGCTGGATTCTGGTTACAACTCTGGAAAGGGGCAGAGGTATGATACACTTTGATAGAAAAACAACTGGCTGCCATGTATCATGCCTTGCTGGCTACAGAACCCATCACTGAAATGGCCCTGATAAAGGTAATAAACACCTATCCTATCTTGGGGTACATACAAGACTGGACTCAAAAGCCAAAGAAGTGGTGTGGCACAAATGCCCACACTGGCCAAGTTGGGTGTTTACCTACAGCAGCGTAGTGTCCTCTCTAGTAGCCCCTTGAATGTAGAACTCCAATGTTTATTGGGGCCGGTGACATATACTAGTAAAAAGCAGGAAGAACTGGCTTTTGAACCATTAGTAGCAGAGAGTCCCTATCAGGAGGGAAGAGCCCCTATACCTGAAGATGTATGGTACACAGATGGCTCTAGCCACCAAAATGGAGGGCCATAGCTTTCCATCCCAATACTGAGACAATATGGATGGAAGATGGTGAGGGGAAGAGCAGCCAATGGGCAGAGTTGCAGGCCGTGTAGCTCATGATCAGCCAGGAGCCCTCCCATAGAGTTGTCTGCACTGAATTGGGGCTTGACCCTGTGGCTACCAACCTGGTACCATGCCAACTGGCTGGTTGGTCATTGATGCCTTTGGGGGCAAGAATTGTGGCAAGACTTATGGTCCTCTGGTCACACTAAAATAATTACAGTATACTGTGTGACAGGTCATTTGCCACTGGCATCCCCAGGAAATAATGAAGCAGATAAATTGGCCCAGATACATTGGTTAGAAGGAAAGCCTGCCTCTGATGTAGCCCAATGGTTACAATAGCATTTGTTGCATGTAAGGCAAAAGACAAATGTGGAGCTGAAGGAGGAGCCAAGATGGTGGCGTGAGTAGGGCAGTGGAAATCTCCCCCCAAAACCATATATATTTTTGAAAATACAGCAAATACAGAGAGACCTAAAAGAGAGACCAGAAGGTACAGTACAACAGCCAGGCTACATCTACATCTGCAAGAACTCAGCACCTCATGAAGCGGGTAAGATATAAGCCATGGTCCAGTGGGACCCAAGTGGCCCCCCCTTCCCCCAGCTCACCAGCGGGAGGAAAAGAATCAGAGTGAGGAGGGAGTGGAAGCACAGCACTGCTAAATAACCAGCCCTAGTCATCTGCACCAGGAGCGCAGACACACAGTGCATGGTGTACTGGGTATTAGGGAAACAGAACAGTAAAATCTGCAAGCGGGTCCCCACAGCCTGCACCCTTGGAACAAAAGGAAAGTGAGTGCTTTTTAAAAGTCTTAAAGGGTCAGGGGCCTCACAGCTGGACAGAAGCGTCCTGGCATACTCAGCTCAGCAGCTGGGAATCCCAGGGAACTCTGAGCACCCTAACCCTCTGGGAGACAGTGCAGCTCTGAGGACCCTCATGGCAATAAACAGCCTCCCATCCATTCCACCTCTGGCACAGCCCCGCCATAGCAGGGGAGCAGCCTGAGAGTGGCCATGCCCACAGCAACCGCCCAGAGCCTCCTTCACAGCCACCTGGGCCAGATTCAAAGGCCCCATTGGTGTGCAGCTGCCCAACACAAGCCACTAGCAGTCACCATTCTTGCAGGAAAGGAAGGCGACCAGCTATCAAGAAGGGACTTTCTTCTCCCAGCTGACACATGTGTGAACTGCCCACGAATACCTTTATCATCATGAAAAGGCAGAAGAATTTGATCCAGACCAGAATCACACAGAAAACCCCTGAGAAGGAGCCTGGGGAGATAGATTTAACCAATCTTCCTGAAAAAGAATTCAAAAGAAAGGTCATAAACATGCTGATGGGCCTGCAGAGAAATATGAAAGAGCTAATGGATAAAGGTGGGAGGGAGAATATAGAAATAAAACAATCTCTGGAAGGACTTAAGAGTAGACTGGATGAGGTGCAAGAGGCCGTTAATGGAATAGAAATCAGAGAACGGGAACACAGAGAAGCTGATGCAGAGAGAGATAAAAGGATCTCCAGGGATGAAACAATATGAAGAGAACTGTGTGACCAATCCAAATGGAACAATATCCCCATTATAGGGGTGACAAAAGAAGAAGAGAGAGAAAAAGGGATAGGAAGTATCTTTGAATAAATAATTGCTGAAGGGAGGAAATAATCTCTCAGATCACAGAAACCTACAGATCTCCAAACACAAAGGACCCAAGGAGGACAACACCAAGACATATAATAATTAAAATGGCAAAGATCAAGGACAAGGACAGAGTATTAAAGGCAGACACAGAGAGATAAAACGGTCACCTACAAAGGAAAACCCATCAGGCTATCAGACTTCTCAACAGAAACCTTATAGGCCAGAAGAGAATGGCATGATATATTTAATGCAACAAAACAGAAGGGCCTTGAATCAAGGATACTTGTATCCAGCACAATTATCATTTAAATATGAAGGAGGGATTAAACAATTCCCAGGCAAGCAAAAGTTGAGGGAATTTGCCTCCCACAAACCACCTCTACAGGATATTTTAGAGGGATTCCTCTAGATGGAAGCACTCCTAAGGCTAAACAGATGTCACCAGAGAAATTAAAATCACAGCAAGCAGACCAACCAAATACTAACTAAAGGCAAAAAAATAAAACCAACTACTCACAAAAGCAGTCAAAGGAAACATAAAAGAGCACAGAATAAAAGACCCAACATATAAAGAATGGAGGAGGAGGAATAAGAAGGGAGAGAAATAATCATCAGACTGTATTTATAATAGCCCAACAAGCGAGTTATACTAGACAATGAGATAGTAAAGAAGCTACCCTTGAACCTTTGGTAACCATGAATCAAAAGCCTGCAATGGCAATAAGTATGTATCTTTCAATAATCACCCTAAATGTAAATGGACTGAATGCACCAATCAAAAGACACAGAATAATAGAATGGATAAAAAAGCAAGACCCATCTATATGCTGCTTACAAGAGACTCACCTCAAACGCAAAGACACACAGACTAAAAGTCAAGGGATGGAAAAAGATATTTCATGCCAACAACAAGGAGAAAAAAGGTGTTGCAGTACTAGTATCAGACAAAATAGACTTCAAAACATTCAAAACAAAGAAAGTAACAAGAGATAAAGAAGGACATTACATAATGATAAAGGGGTCAATCCAACAAGAGGATATAACCATTATAAATATATATGTACACAATATAGGAGGACCCACATATGTGAAACAAATACTAACAGAATTAAAGTAGGAAATAGAATGCAATGCATTCATTTTAGGAGACTTCTACAAACCACTCACTCCAAAGGACAGATCCACCAGACAGAAAATAGTAAGGACACAATGGCACTGAACAACAAACACACTAGAACAGATGGACCTAATAGACATCTACAGAACTCTACACCCAAAAACAGCAGGATACACATTCTTCGCCAGTGCACATGGAACATTTTCCAGAATAGACCACATATTAGGCCACAAAAAGAGCCTCAGTAAATTCAAAAAGATTGAAATTCTACCAACCAACCTCTCAGATCACAAAGTTATAAAACTAGAAATAAATTGTACAAAGAAAGCAAAAAGGCTCACAAACTCATGGAGGCTTGACAACATGCTCCTAAATAATCAATGGATCAACGACCAAATTAAAATAGAGATCAAGCAATATATGGAAACAAATGACAACAAGAACACAAAGCTCCAACTTCTGTGGGACGCAGTGAAAGCAGTCTTAAGAGAAAAGTATATAGCAATTCAGGCATATTTAAAGAAGGAAGAACAAACCCAAATGAATAGTCTAATGTCACAATTATCAAATTGGAAAAAGAAGAACAAATGAGGTCTAAAGTCAGCAGAAGGAGGGACATAATAAAGATCAGAGAAGAAATAAATAAAATTGAGAGGAATAAAACAATAGAAAAAATCATGAAACCAAGAGCTCGTTCTTTGAGAAAATAAACAAAATAGATAAGCCTCTAGCCAGACTTATTAAGAGAAAAAGAGAATCAACACATATCAACAGAATCAGAACAAGTAAGGAAACATCAAGATGGACCCCACAGAAATACAAAGAATTATTAGAGACTACTATGAAAACCTATATGCTAACAAGCTGGAAAACCTAGAAGAAATGGAAAACTTCCTAGAAAAATACAACCATTCAAGACTGACCAAGGAAGAAACAGAAAATCTAAACAGACCCATTACCAGCAACAAAATTGAAGCAGTAATAAAAAAAACTAGCCACTAGCAAAACTCCCAGGCCAGATGGATTTACCACAGTATTTTATCAGACATACATAGAAGATATAATACCCATTCTCCTTAAAGTTTTCCAAAAAATAGAAGAGGAGGGAATACTCCCAAACTCATTCTATGAAGCCAACATCACCCTAGTGCCAAAACCAGGCAAAGACACAACCAAAACAGAAAATTACAGACCAATATCCCTAATGAACATAGATGCAAAAATACTCCACAAAATATTAGCAAACCAAATTCAAAAATACATCAAGAGGATCATACACCATGACCATGTGGGATTCATCTCAGGGATGCATGGATGGTACAACATTCGAAAATCCATTCACATCATCCACCACATAAACAAAAAGGACAAAAACCACATGAACATCTCCATAGACACTGAAAAAGCATTCAACAAAATTCAACATCCATTTATGATAAAAACTCTCAACAAAATGGGTATACAGGGCAAATTCCTCAATGAAATAAAGGCCATATATGATAAACCCACAGCCATCATCATACTTAACAGTGAGAAGCTGAAAGCTTTTACTTGACGATCAGGAACAATGCAGGGATGCGCACTCTCCCCACTGTTATTCAACATAGTACTGGAGGTCCTAACCATGGCAATGAGACAAAACAAAGAAATACAAGGAATCCATACTGGTAAAGAAGAAGTCTAACTGTCCCTGTTTGCAGATGACATGATATTATACATAAAAAACTCTAAAGAATCCACTCCAAATATACTAGAATACCGGAATTCAGCAAAGTTGCAGGATACAAAATTAATACACAGAAATTGGTGGCTTTCCTATACACTAACAATGAACTAACAGAAAGAGAAATCAGGAAAACAATTCCATTCACAATAGCATCAAAAAGAATAAAATACCTAGGAATAAACCTAACCAAGGAAGTGAAAGACCTATACCCTGAAAACTATAAGAAACTCTTAAGAGAAATTAAAGAGGACACTAACAAATGGAAACTCATCCCATGCTCATGGCTAGGAAGAATTAATATTGTCAAAATGGCCATCCTGCCTAAAGCAATCTACAGATTCAATGTAATCCCTAGCAAATTACCAACAGCATTCTTCAACAAACTGGAACAAATAGTTCAAAAATTCATATGGAACCACCAAAGACCCTGAATAGCCAAAGCAATCCTGAGAAAGAAGAATAAAGTCGGGAGGATCTCGCTCCCCAACTTCAAGCTCTACTACAAAGTCACAGTAATCAAGACAATTTGGTACTAGCATAAGAACAGACCCACAGACCAGTGTGACAGAATAGAAACTCCAGACGTTAACCCAAACATATAGTCAATTAATATATGATAAAGGAGCCATGGACATACAATGGGAAAATGACAGCCTCTCAACAGCTGGTGTTGGTAAAACTGTACACGTACATGTAAGAGAATGAAACTGGATCATTGTCTAACCCTATACACAAAAGTAAATTTGAAATGGATCAAAGACCTGAATGTAAGTCATGAAGCCATAAAACTCTTGGAGGAAAACATAGGCAAATATCTATTGGACATAAATATGAGTGACTTCTTCGTGAACACATCTCCCTGGGCACGGGAAACAAAAGCAAAAATGAACAAATGGGACTATATCAAGCTGAAACGCTTCTGTACAGCAAAGGACATCATCAATAGAACAAAAAGGTATCCTACAGTATGGGAGAATATATTCATAAGTGACAGATCCAATAAAGGGTTGACATCCAAAATATATAAAGAGCTCATGCACCTCAACAAACAAAAAGCAAATAACCGAATTAAAAAATGGTCAGAGGAGCTGAACAGACACTTCTCCAAAGAAGAAATTCAGATGGCCAACAGACACATGAAAAGATGCTTCACATCGCTTGTCATCAGAAAAATGCAAATTAAAACCACAATGAGATAACACCTCACACCGGTAAGGATCACCACCATCCAAAAGACAAACAACAACAAATGTTGGCGAGGTTGTGGAGAAAGGGGAACCCTCCTACACTGCTGGTGGAAGTGTAAATTAGTTCAACCAGTGTGGAAAGCAATAAGGAGGTTCCTCAAGAAGCTCAAAATAGAAATACCATTTGACCCAGGATTCCACTTCTAGGAATTTACCCCAAGAATACAACAGCCCAGTTTGAAAAAACAGATGCACCCCTATGTTTATCGCAGCACTATTTATAATTGCCGAGAAATGGAAGCAACCTAAGTGTCCATCAGTACATGAATGGATAAAGAAGAAGTACATATACACAATGGAGTATTATTCAGCCATAAGAAGAAAACAAATCCTACCATTTGCAACAACATGGATGGAGCTAGAGGGTATTATGCTCAGTGAAATAAGCCACGTGGAGAAAGACAAGTACCAAATGATTTCACTCATCTGTGGAGTATAAGAGCAAAGCAAAAACTGAAGGAACAAAACAGCAGCAGAATCACAGAACCCAAGAATGGACTAACAGTTACCAAAGGGAAAGGGACTGGGGAGGATGGGTGGGAAGGGTGGGATAAGGGGGGGGAAAGAAAGGGGTCATTAAGATTAGCATGTATAATGTGGGGGGAGGGCTGTGCAACACAGAGAAGACAAGTAGTGACTCTACAGCTTCTTACTAAGCTGATGCACAGTCACTGTAAAGGGGTTTGTGGGGGGGACTTGGTGAAGGGGGTAGTCTAGTATGTTCCTCATGTAATTGTTACCAGAAAAAAAAAAAAGTGTGGGCTGTAGCCAGTCAGTGGGGCTTAACTTTGATCTTTGTAGAAGTTCATATAGCCCAGCAGGAGTGTGTCGTTTGCTCTAAAAGGGACACTTACACCAAGTTCCACAGCAACATGGGACAGTAGCTAAGGAGCCTATGCCCCTCTTCAGGGGGCAGATAGACTTTATTGGGCCTCTGCCTGTGTCTGAAGGATATTGGTATGCCATGACTTGTGTGGACACAGCTACTGGACTTCTGGTTGTTTTTCCAACCTGTTGTGCAGACCAGCAGACAGCCAAAAGAGGCCTGGAGTGTCTCTTTGCCACCTATGGCCAACCACAGGTAATTGAGAGTGATCAGGGCACCCATTTTCCTGGACATGCACTGCAAGGATGGGTGTGTCAGCTGGGAACCAAATGGAAGTTTCATGTGCTGTACAATCCTACTGTAGCAGGCATGATGAGAGGAACAATGGCTTGTTAAAAGCCAGACTAAAGTCAGATACCAATAGTCTGCATGGATGGTCAGTGCGCTTATGGACCGTGCTACAGCGTTTGAACAAGAGACCCCGAAAGGGCATCCTGAGCCCCATAGACATGTTAACACATATGACTGCCTCTCCTATACAAATGCAAGTACAAACCAAGGAAGAATCACTGAAGCTGAGGTTCAGCCACCAGAATATATCTTGCTGCCAGCACCAACTGCACTGAACCCTGGAGACTCCATTGAGTGGACTTGGCCTTGGACCTTTCGACTAATGGACCAACTATGGCTGGCTCTCCTGGCACATTGGTGACAAGGCCTGGAAGCTGGCCTCCTGTGTATTCCTGGAATAACAGCAGAGTGACCCTCAAAGATCACAGTAGTATGTCCTGAATGGCCAGAAGATAGGAGCATCTTACCTGGGAGTTTTGTTTGATCATTATGGGCAGTGCATACACCTCCAGTAGAACTATATAAGGACCCTTTAGTAACCCCCATGGGGAAAGGGGTAAAAGTATGGTATACTAGACCTGGAAGGAACCCCCTTCCTGCTACAGTCATATCACAGGACCACTCTTTTGCATGCATCCTACCTGATGGACAAGATTTGCCTATGTTGGTGTTATTAAAACAAGTGTCTTATCACCCCTAAGGTCTTTGTGGATTGGGAACTTCCTCTGGCTTGAGGATTATTATTTTTGTTATTAGGAACCTCCTCTGGCTTGATTATAATTTTTATTACCTGTATTAAAATCTTGTTGTATCTTAATTTTTGTTACTATCTCTAAGTTGTTATCCTCTGTTGCTGTTGTGGAATCCAGTTACAGTGCTCCGGCTTTCCTGCACAGGGACCATTGCAGAAGATTGAAAGCATGTAGATTGTAAGGCGAGAATCCTGGAGGGGTGGCATGTGGGGAAGTTAGGGTTCCTATGGCCATGATCCTCACTGAACTTAAACCACCTGATGATGTAATTGGCCTGTTGCTATGCTACTGCTTCCACACCTTTAGGCAATAAGCTATTTTTGCACTATATCGAGAGCTTGGCCCAGTGCTCTGGGTGGAGGCAGAGATGCTAGTGCTTGATCTACTGCCAGGAGAACAAGCCGGGTAATAAACCCTTTCTCCCCAAAGAACGTTTTGCTGACAATTTCTTTGGTCACGTTGAACCCGTAGTGAACTTGCCCAGGGCTGAAACCCACTGGCAAGAACGGTATACCCTATCAGCTTACTTTTCTTCTTTATTGTGTGCCTCCTAGAGTCCTCCTGCTTCTAATTACTCTCTTCCTTGCAGTAAGAAATAAGAATTTTAGAAATTAGTTGACATAAAAATAAAGTTGTTTTAAGGTAGTTTCATCAGGACCCTGAGCATTCAAACATGAGTAAGTCCTGCTACCTGCCCTCTACAAACTCAGTCTGGATTGGGAAAGCCATGACACAGCAAGAGGCAGGAAAGGTCAACCCAGGGACCACAGCATAGGGTGCTGAGATCCCTACCCCTGGAGTCAGGCACATCTGGGTCTAAATGCTGATTCTGCCCCTTGTGGGACTTCAGGTAACCACCTAACTAAACTCCCAGAACCTCAGTGTTTTTCTCTGTGAAATACAAGAGCACTTGCCCTTCCAGGATGTCACAGAGATTGCAGTAGAGAAGGGACACTTAAAGGCACGTAGCCCCACATTGGACCAGCGAAATGGTAGTGCCCTTCCAACTTTGCAGAGGCAGTCATGAAAAAGCTCTGTAAACAAAATCCAAGGCTCACATACCACATACTTTAGGATTTGTGCCAATCCTAATTTCATATTCCAACCATCCTCCCAAAAATCACAAAATTTTCTGTACTTTTACAGTTTTGTACGTAGGTGAGTAAAAAGCTCAGTTTTACTGGAAGGCAATTAATTTTTTTGAGGAACCTCCATATTGCTTTCCACAATGGCTGAGCCAATTTACATTCCCACCAGCAGTGTAGAAGGGTTGGTTCCCTTTTCTCCGCAACCTCGCCAGCATCTGTTGTTTCTTGTCTTTTGGAAAGTGTCCATCCTAACTGGTGTGAGGCTTTATCTCATTGTGGTTTTAATTTGCATTTCCCTGATGACTAGCAATGTGGAGCATCTTTTCATGTGCCTGTTGGCCATCCGTATTCTTTGGAGAAGTGTCTGTTAATATCCTCCACCCATTTTTTTAATCGGGTTGTTTTTTGGGTGTTGAGGTGTGTTGAGTCTTTATATATTTTGAATGTCAACCCCTTATCAGATAAGTCATTGACAAATACATTCTCCCATACTGTAGGATGCTTTTTTGTTCTGCTGATGGTGTCCTTTGCTGTACAGAAGATTTTTAGTCTGATGTAGTCCCACTTGTTCATTTTTTCCATTTCCTTTGCCCAAGGAGACATGTTCAGGAAAAAGTTGCTGTTTATATTCAAGAGATTTTTGCCTATGTTTTCTTCTACAAGGTTTATGGTTTCATGACTTACATTCAGGTCTTTGATCCCTTTCTAAGTTACTTTTGTATATGGAGACAGACAATAACCCAGTTTCATTCTCTTACATGTAGCTGTCCAGTTTTGCCAACACCAGTTGTTGAAGAGGCTGTCACTTCCCCATTGTATATCCATGGTTCCTTTATCGTTCATTAATTGACTGTATATGTGAGGGTTTGTATCTGGGCTCTCTATTCTGTTCCATTTATCTATGGGTAAGTTCCCTCTTTTTCAATGCTCCAGAAATATTTGTGTAAGATTGGAATTGTTTGCTTCCTGAAAATTTAGTGGAAGTAACTTTCAAAGCCATTAACTTTATGTTATGTAATTTTTTAATAATTTGATTTTAGAAGATATAAAACTTATGCTTTCCATTTTTTGTCAGTTTTTATTTTCTAGTAATTTGTTAACTTCAAGTTATCAAACTCATTAGCATATTCAGCACAATTAATGTCCTTTTAGTCTCTGACTCTGTACATATATATTTATATACTTTAAGATTTATGCTTGATTTTTCTCCTTGG
This sequence comes from Manis javanica, assembly GCF_040802235.1. NCBI lineage: Eukaryota > Metazoa > Chordata > Mammalia > Pholidota > Manidae > Manis > Manis javanica. The sequence continues at coordinate 71,979,999 of NC_133162.1, forward strand.
TCAGTGTCCCCAAAGTTAGGTTACCCTTTTCAAAGAACTGATTTTTGCCCATTTTTTAAAATTACTATTACCTTATTTCTATTTATCAAGTGTTTATACTGCTGCTCTTGTTCTATTTTTAAAGTCAAGTTCATACTTCAGAATTGTCAGCCAGTTTTTCAAATATAAACATTTATGGTTAAATATTTCTCCTTAGATACTGTTTTGCTACATCCTGTGACTTTTGATATTATCATTCCTAGTGATATTTCCACTATAATTTAACCAGTTATCAAGAGGTATGTTTTAATTCTAAACATCAATAAATTTTCATTTATCTTCTAAATGAATTGTGAACGTTTTCACCTTAGTTTTCCCTTAGCAATTATGTCAATTCATGTTATATGCATGCTATTTCATTCAGCCTCTTCCACTTAGCATTGAGATTTTTTCATGTTGTTGATTGAAATAGTTCATCCCCCTTTATTGCTAATGTTCTATTAAATAAGTATACAAATACCTACACAATACACAGCAATGTGATTATCCACTGCCTGTTGACAGATATTCAGGTTGCTTCCGGTGTTGGCTATTGTTAGAACAGCTTCGAACATTTTTTCACTAGTTTTGCTATTGAATGTTTTCATTTCTGGACAAAATGGAAACACCAGGTTGAAGGACAAAAGTACCTTTAATTTTACAAGGAATTGCTAAAACTCTTCCAAAGTGGTGTTAGGATTTTACCTTCTCACCAACAATATTAACAATTTGTTAACTTTGCTCATTTGTACCAAAATTCAGCATTATCTTTTGAATTCTGGCTGTTCTACTGAATATAGAGTATTTAATAATTTAAATTTGCATTTAACTAATTTGCATCACTAATGATGTTGAGCATTTTTTCATGTTATTCATCTGTCTTCCTTTGTGAAGTACTAGTCAAGATTTTTGCCCATTTTAAAATTGGATTGTTTTACTACTGAGTTTACCAAAGCCAAAAATTAGGTTCCTTGAAAAGTCAGAAGTCATAAATTTATATTTGGTGGACATCCTTGGCTTATTCCTATCTTAGTACAAAAGCATTTTTAGCTCTTATAGTTACATCTGGTTTGCTTTTACTATTTATTTTCCACTTCTGTATTAATTTCTTAGTTATACTTCACCCATCTTCCTTTGGTTAATCATTTTTCAGTATTCCATTTTGATTCTTGTAAACATTTCTAGCTGTACGTCTCTGCATAATTTATATATTGGATATTCTAGGGATTATAACATGCATCTTCAGTTTATTACAATCTGTTAACTATTATACAGCTTTTTATTAAGATTTATGAACCTACCAACAATACAGTTCCATTTATACATACCCTCTGTAATATAACTCTGGATACAGACACGTCCTTTTAGGTAACTGAAAACTAGGTAATATACAGATCTGGTTTTCTATTTTTGCTCCCAAGCCAGTATATAGCCTTTGGAGTATTCAAATTACAAACAAACACAGAAGTTAAGGAAACAGAGGTTTGACTAAAATGCTCAGTATTTTTCAAATTCTTGTTCAGTTAAAGACTTTCTATATGAAGTTATTAATCTATGCATCCAGTATCGGGAGACCATTAACTGACAGTGAATTGTGCAAACCTCTTCCGGTCCTAATATAAGAAAAAAGCCTGAGGGACATGTTGGAAACATTTTTAATCATCACTGAGGTTTGTTCCATTCCTCCCCCCAACCCCTTTAGTCTCTACTAAATGTTGACAATACCAATTCTGGAAATTTGAAGAGACTTGCTGTTGAAGTACCCCAAATCCAGTGGTCTCAGCAATATGAGAAGGCATTACCCCAGGTCTCTGAAATAGTAGTCACACTATTCTACTCTGTTGTTTATAACTTTCTGATTTTCTGACAGCATGACAACAGAATTGTCCGGTAAAAGCTACCATTTACCAAGACCTAAATTCAGAACACTGTGCTAATGTTTAGGATGCACTGTCATAGTTAATCTCCACTACCCTGAGGCACTATCCCCATTTTCTGGTTAGGTAAACAGGACAAAAATTAGTTCAAAAATTTGCTCAAATAGTCAATAAAATAGTACCAGTTTTCAAAATTTATCTGTGTGATTTAGGTCTTTCTATATCCATAGTCTGTGCTCTTACACAAGGTTCACACTGTTGTTATGTGTGTAAGAGAAAGTAGATGGGAGCTCCCAGGAGAGGTCCTTCAATCTACTTTTGTGGTTAAAAGCTGTGAAGGGAAGTTGAGGAATCCATTTGTAGTAAATGCATGAAACTTAAAGGTTGACAACTAAGAAGAAAACTAAAGAGCAGCTATAAAATTCAAAAGTAAAGAAGTCTTGGGTCTTATTCAGAGGGGCAGAAAGACTAAAGCAACTTAAAAAATACACCAAGGGCCTAACTACATAACCAGAAAACTACCATCCCTAATGAACCTGAATCGCTAAGCACTGACATTACACTAGCATGAGTAATATTAAAAAACATGAATAAATGCACAATATTTAGGAAAAACTGGTTCAATTTTTATGTGTATGTTGCAAGTATGAAATTCACTTAGGTGATACATACTGTTTCCCATTAGCTGGCTGTATCGAGTTCGTGAGACTTCTCCAAAACAGTTCAATAGATTTATGTTAAAGACAACATGTGTATTGAAAGTAGCAATTTTATTTGAGTTAAAATTATTTACAAAAACCCAAAGACATACTTCATGAAACTGGTACAAACTATTTTTTCCTGCCGTTGGCTTTTGCTCCAAAGATCACAGCTGAGAAATACTGTATAAAATAAAAATAGGATTGGATTCAGAAAAGTACTCTACTATTCTAATTTCCAATTGGTAGTATTTACAGAAATATTTACAATGGAAAAAAAGGTTACTTTAAAACTTTAATTTGCAAGTCAGCCTCAAGTACCCTAAAATGCAGAGTTCTCTGAGGGTTAAAAACACACAAATGCACTGCAGCTGGTGAGGTGATTTTCCCCCCACCATCCCCCACCAAAATCTGCATCTCTATCAGTGCTTGACAATTAGTTATTATTTAAAAAACAAAACAAAAACTGTTAAACACTGAGGTAAATCAATTCTCCAATGATTACCAGTGTAACAGAAAAATGTAGTTCACCCTGATTGTTCGCATCCAAATGTCTTTATAAAATTCCTTACCATCTGCCATAAGTCAATTTTACCAAAATCTGTTCCTTTTCCTAAATTCAATGATTAATAAATATCAATGTATTTTAAAATAAAATGTACCTAACTAACTGAACTTTATGGATATCATTTACTGTTATGCTTTTAAAATAGTTTGCTAAGCTAGTTTTTAGACTCAAGGAAAATACCACCTCAGTCTTTCCCAAGTTACACTGGCATACTATGCTCTTAAAAGGTGATGGGTGGGGGTTGGGGTGAGTAGGAAGAAGAAAACAGTTGCCTGAAATCAGTTACTTCCTTAAAGATTTCCCAACAATCTGCATTATCAAAAATAGGAAGACAATAGAAAGCAGCCACTGCATTAAAAAACATTACAGCTGGCACTGATACAAGAGCCCCGATTTGTCACTTTATACAAGGAAATAACAAAGTCTAAATGGGTAAAAATTAGACTTTGAGCTATTTTCCCCAATACACACCAAACTAATATTTTTATGGCTTCAAGTTTTACAAATCCAATGAGGAAACATGATATGACAACTTGAAAGGTATTTGAAAGTACTGAAATAGCTCTCTGGAAAGCCTGTATTTAGGCTCAATCAATGAAAAAGAAAAAAAAAAAGCATCACCAGTGGTCTGAGCAATAAATTCAAGAAAAATTTGCAATGTTGTGAAATTAAATATATAAAATGTGTGTGTTCCACGACTGTTTTCCAAACAACACATTGTTCCATGAACTAAGAATCTGAATGAAAAAAGGATCTTCTCTAACCAGCAATTTAAGGCTTTGCGTTTATGCATTTGATCCTGTCACTCTATAGAAGAATATACATGTCATCTGGAAACATGAATTCCACATTGGTGTTTTAGCTTCCTTATATTTATTGTACTGAACATTAGAAAATATATCTAGAGAGTCCTCCCCTCAAAACTTTATGTTTCAAGAGCATTCCCTAGCATTAGGCATAAACTACCCTGGGTTTGTCTATTTTGCCTCATCCTTTAACAGGGCACATCATCTTACATAATATTCCCTCAAACTGTGATTTGTTTTCTTGCATCTATACAGCTATGACTTATTATGGTATGATAATGAATATGGTCATGGTCTCAAAGTGAAAAATAGTTCAACAACCCAAACCAAATCAATAAAAAAATATACTATTAATCCCTTGTGTCTTTGGATTCCATCTAATTTTAAATAGACAGTAGTTCAGGGAACAACAACAAAAAAATTTCACAAAATTATTAAAAGCTTTATTTACGATTGGAATCATTCAACAAAAAAGCAAAAGCAAATGAGCCTGAAAAAGGAACTAAGCTGTCATCTAGAATGTCCTCAGAACATCCAATACCTCAGTAGCTAGGCTGCCTCTGCACCTGACTGGCATGACAACAGTGGCTCAACATACACAGCAGTTGCACTAACAGCAGCACAAATATTCCCCTTAAAACTTGCCCAGAAAAAAGCCAGACAACAAGGGGAGAGTATAAACTCTGCCAAAGTGAGTGTTTCTAAATACTGCATGGAATTGTTAACAGCCTGAACCTTTTCCCTCATTTTTGATAGTTGCAGATTGATGTAGTAACTGTCATTTAGCAAATGCAGAATGCATGATGAAGAAATCAGGTGGCCTTAAAAATCCAAACATGATTGACACTGATGAACTTTCCGGGTCTATCTTCAAGGTCGTCTTTCATGACTTTTCTTTGTGTAAGAACAGCTCCAGCATTACTGAGCACCTGAAGCAAAGGTAAGCAGCTAGCAATGTTCCAAGTATTCAATCACTCTAGAGATAGATTTCTGGCCTGTGGTTCCAACAGCACACTGAAAGGGGGAAGACAGGGCAAAGGAGGTAGACAGGAAGTGACAGTTAATATTTAACAAATTTTATAAGTATTAAAGCTTAAAATTCTTTAGCTTTACTAAAATTAACACTATGTATTGATACCAAAATAAAAAATAAAATGAACACTATGAATCAAAACACAGATTAAATTGTGGCTTTGATAATTATTATAGAATGATATTAACATATAATATGTATTAACAATTATTTTAAAGAAATAGAACAATTATTAGAAGAGAATCCCCTTTTTGCTTCTGGCTCACTATGGCTATAGTATTTTACTTTCTACTGCCGTTGGGGTATCATACATTGAAGACCACAGAAACTGCAACAGAAGCCTCTTACAGTAAGATTCATGAAGCTCAGGAATTTTTTGAGCATCTCCGTCATTATTGAAAAGTCCCCTTCTGGCAGATACTCCCGCACGGTGGTCACATTGATCTGAGGAAAGAAATACCAGAAATACTGGTCAGGTGACAGAAAAGGAGCTTGCGCCTTGCACTGGGCACAGGATTTGGCACAGGTCCTGTCCCAGGCTTCTACAAGGTCCTTGAACTCCTTGGTCAATAGGCAATTTCCTTTTCCACACCCCTCACAGCTCTGCAGGTGTGTCCATTCTCTAGCCCATCCCATCCTGGGCAGGAAAGGAGAAAGATTAAGCTGGCAAAGGCTAAAAAGCAACACTCTGTGTCTATTTACTTTTGAAAAATGCACAGAATTACACCTAAGTAACAAAACACGCTGCTGAGTGTTTGTGTCGGGATGGACAGGGAAAGCGTGCAGACTTAAAATGTTGTATTTCAGAATGTATCCATAGAGATGCTTATGGACTAAAAAGAAAAAATATATATTAAAGAAAATTTCTCATGTTACTATGTAGTCTAAGAAGTTACTAAATCCTTCCAAAGACAATATAGTTTCATCTATCAAAAGGACAATGTCCACCCTGCCAGGAGAGGGGATTAAGATGTTTCCTTTCAGTGATAGAAAGCAGCAGCCAAACTACATACAAACCAACTTGTAAAGAAAATGTATGGCCTGCTTAAATAACTGTTCCATTTTAATGTATTTTTAAAATACTCTAAAGGTTCATAAAGAATAAAAGGAAAAAGCCCTTCCAAGAAGGTTCACCTATAATAAAAAGCACAAAAGAAAACAGGTTGTCCCAAGCTTATAGCCACAAGGAACTGGGGGTGAAGGGCTTTTGATTTTATTTTTGTTGATAGGGATTCAAAAGAGAGACTATGTATTATTCTTAGGAAATTTGTACCAGTTTCCCCCACTCCCTTTTAAAAATTCCTGTTAGGGTACTTTTGAAATTATAAGGAAGAAAAATAATGGAATGACTATAGTTTCAGAAAAGATCTAATAAAAAAATTCCCAACACAACCATGCACTAGTAAGGTATATGGTATCAACTGCCTGTGTTTTAAGTGACCATCCTCACCAAAAGCCACTACAGGTCCCTCTCTACTAGCTTGAGTACAAATTCACTCCTACTGAGTTAACAAACCTTACAGCCACAATACTTAAGAGATTTTACAAAAAGTTTTTAAAATATATGGAAGTGGAGACTATGGTAAGGTAGCCGCAGAGTTCAAGGCAAGCTGTATTTAAGAATGCCTTTAACCCATTTTTAGAAAAGAAGCGTGGCAGCACAGTGGTGGGACAAGTAGTGGCTGTGGTGTCTACCTCAGTAGAAAAGTGAATTTCTATAATACAGAATAGATGACTGGGTTGTAAGTCTTGTGTGCAAGGCCCTCAATAATCCAAATCAAATCCTTTTCTATCAACACACTACAGAATGCAATTACAACAGCTGGGGCATACAAGCCATTCCACTTATTTTTAAAGAGTGCAGCAGGCACAAAAACAAAAGCTATACACATAACGTGGGAGGGGGGCAGTACGGGGAAGGCAGTATAGCACAGAGAAGACAAGTAGTGATTCTATAGCATCTTACTATGCTGATGGACAATGACTGTAATGGGGTAGGTGGTGGGGACTTGATAATGGGCGGAATCTAGTAACCACAATGTTGCTCATGTGATTGTATATTAATGATACCAAAAAAAAAAAAATGGTGTGAAACAGCATGGCCTACTTGGGGAATTTAGAAAGTGCCCAAGAGGTAGACAGACAAGTTTAGAAATTGGAAAAGCAGTTAGGTTCTTGTAGCAGTCAATAAAGCCATCATTCCCTAAATGATGATGAGCCAAGAAAGATCTGTACGAGAGTTGTTCTTAAGGAAGTCAGATGTGCTCTTAAGGGAGTTAGCTCTAGAGGGTGGAAGTGTACAAGGTTTCAGGAAGGGGTAGAGTTGAAGGCAGGAAGGACAGGACAACCAGCAAGGAGACTGTCGCACAGCACCAGCTGCACTGGGCAGTGGAAGACCCCTGAGCCTCCTGGGGGTGCACAGCGTGCTGCCCTGCACCAGAAAGCAGCATTTACCATGTACAACCTCCTGCATCCTTGTCGCTCCCAATCACACACTGGGCAAACCACCTTCTTCTTCATTTTGTGGTATCAGCTAACTTCTGAGGGTTAATCGTAACAATCTCCAAGGCAATAAAGACATCTGGGGCTCTATGAATTCACAACCTTACCTATAACTTAAGGACCTTGTGATCCCTTAAAGACAAAGTGGCCTAAGATAAATCACATTTGATAATGAGACAGTTTCAAGAACCATTATTTAAGAAAGGACATGATTGAAGGTAGGGTGTATGCAAAATAAAGTAATCAAAAATCTTTAGATTTAAATAGTAAGTCCATTTTTTTCTTGAAACCTGTCTCTTCCTCTTGGCTTGACATTTGTTTTTCATTTGCCCTTAAAATCTCTGGATTTTAAGGAAATAAGACAAAGGGCTGAACTGAGGAGATACCAGAAAGGGGATAAAGATGTTGCAGGGCTTCCAGAGCCATGATAAGAAAGCAGTGGTGCCAGCAAAGGCCACACTAGAGTGGGCTGGCATGTATTTAGATTACAGCTTGACTACAATATAAATATGAAGAGAAGGATAAGAACAATTCAGAAAAACACACAGGACTTGAAGAAATATGAGTGGACAGGCCCACAGCATGAGTACCTCTTCTAATTAAGCCTTTTGTATTATCACCATGTTCTTTTCTTCCAATCCTCTGGCCTCAGAAAAGAGAAGTTAACCCTCCCACTGTGCCCAAGACCTCCATTCTTTCTTTCTTCCTGAATGCCCTTACTCCTAAGGAAAAAGCTCCCTTTCACTTTAAAATTTAAAGCCAGCTGAGTGCAAATTTTTAATCATGCTCTCTTTTACTTCAACCAAAGGCATGTGAACTGATTGAAGGCATGTGAACTGATTGATCTATCAATCAAGAACCTCCTCATTAAATCCAATGTACTCTTACTTTGGAATGCCCTTTAGAAGTTCACCAAATTGAAAAGTTTTTAACATAAGGGGACAAATAAAGTCCTAAGTTATTTAGGTAATGGCACAAAGCTGTCACAATGGAGTATTTTTAAACATGAAACAACACTGAGCTTTACTTACTGGACTCTCCTGGCAGAGACATCCGAGAAGTAGCGCTGTGTAAGAGGCCACGATGCAATCCTCCATGTGTTTGCCAGCATGCTGAAGAGCTGAGAATATTTAAAAAGAACTGTAACAGTACACCAAGAAATAAGAAACACAGGAAACCAACAACTCAGGTATCTTCCCCTTTCAACTGCTAAACACCAATAAATGGTACTAGAAAAATAGGATATCCACACAAATTAACAAAAAAACAACTCAAATAGAAGAGGGACCTTTTAATGTAAAGAGTTAAAACCATAAGACTTGTAGAAGAAAACATAGGACTAAATTCTTTGTAATCTTAGGCTAGGTAATGGTTTCTTAGAAACACCAAAACTACAAGTGACAAAATAAGAAATAAATTGGACTTCATCAAACTTAAAACCTCTTGTGTTTCAAAAGACACCAACAAAAAAGCAAAAAGACAACTCACAAAAAACCATGTACCTGGTAAGGGTCAAGTATATCTAGATATCCTCTACAATTCAACAAAAAAACAACCCAATTTCTCCAAAGAAGCTATGTAAATAGCCAATAGTCACATGAAAATACTCTCAACCATTTATTCATCCAGAAACTGCAAATCAAGTGACATACACCTTCAAACCCATGAGGATAGCTAAAATAGAGACAATTGTTCATAAGGATGTAGAGGCACTGGAACCTTTATATGTGGATTGGAATGTAAAATGGTGCAGCCACTTGGGAAAATAGTTTGGCAGAGTTCCTTAAAATTTTTAAAACATAGAGTTAAAAAATCCAGCAATTCCACTCTTGGGTACATATCCAAGAGAACTGAAAATGTATGTTCATACACAGAAACCCGCACACAAATGTTATGTCAGCAGCTTTATTCATAAGCACCAAAGGCAGACACAACCCAAATGTCCATCAACTGATGACTAAATGAACAAAATAAGAGCATATACATACAACAGCATATTTGGCTATAAAAAGAAATAAATACTGGTTATGTGCTATAATGTCAATGAACATTAAAAGCATTAGGCTAAGTGAAAAAAAAAACAGTCATAAAAGGCCACATGTTGTATTATTCTATTTATATGAAATGTCTAAAACAGGCAAACCCACAGACAGAAGTAGTGTTACCAGCAGCTAAGGAAGGGAACAGCGGGTGATGGTCAATAGGTACAGGGTTCCTTTTTGGGGATGATGAAAATGCTCTGAAATTAAATAGTGGTGATGGTTTCATAACCTTGGAATATACTGAAAACTACTCAGTTTTTCAAAGGGGTGAATTTTATCTTGTTATGGGCAGAATTGTGTACCACCCTTTCCCAAATTTATATGCTGAGCTCATAGGGTATGACTGCATTTAGGATATTTAAGAGGTAGGTAGTCTAAATGAGGCCATTAGGGTACACCCTAATCTAGTATGACTACTGTCCTCATAAGAAGAGGTTAGAACAAATAGACTAACAGTTACGAAAGGGAAATGGACTGGGGAGGATGGGCAGGAAGGGCGGGATAAGGGGAAAAAGGGGCATTACGATTAGCACGCATAATGTAGGGGGGGCGACACGGGGAAGGCAGTATAACAAAGACAGTAGTGATTCTATAGCATCTTACTACGCTGATGGACAGTGACTGTAATGGGGTATGTGGTGGGGACTTGATAGTGGGGGGAGTGTAGTGACCATAATGTTGCTCATGTAACTGTACATTAATGATACCAAAATAATAAATAATAAAAAATATTTAAAAAAAAGAAGAGGTTAGAACAAAGACATACACAGAAGAAAGACATAAAGACACAAGGAGAAGGCAGTCATCTACAAACCAAGGAAAGAGGCTTCAGAAGAGACCAACCCTGTCCACACCCTGGTCTCAGACTTACAGGCTCTAGAACTGAGGGAAATAGATTTCTGTTGTTTAACCAACTCAGTGTGGTGCTTTGTTATGGTAGCCCTGGCAAATGAAGTGATCCAATTAAGTTCTTTAAACGACTGCTAAGCACCCAAAAGTATTATGTCAAAGGAAACATCAAAACTTAGTAATCGAGAAATCGAATGGAGATTTCTTAACACTATCTGAACTAATCACATTAGATTTGGGGAGCAGTGGGCATAAGAGAAAGACTAGGCTCAGAACAAGACACTCTTAGACCTTGCTTCCTGGCTGGGTGAACCCTAACATATTACTTTAAATTTAGTAACCTGAGTGACATGAAATTACAAACGGCAATTTTGCAGAATTTGCATGAATCAATCATCATAGTTCCGGACAACAGCAGATTATAAACTTTTGAGTAGTGAAGGCATTGCCTTCAGTGTATTCCTTACTGTGTTTGTTACCTACTATATTCCATTTAACAACTATTATTGGAATCTAGGACAACACATCTCAGTGTATAATAAAAGGCTGTAAAAAAAAATCTCAAAATTTAAAACCTGTAAAAACCTTTAGGGGTCATAATGTTCAGCCGCTTCTTACAGATGAGTAAAGAAAGGCCTGCCAGGGAAGGAAAGGCAGACCTTTCCTGCACCGCACATGTGCCTTCCTCACTGCTAGGAAGTCAGTGAAGAACTCCTACGAGTATTGAAGTATCACAGCATGTCTGTACTGAACTACAGACCATAAAACAATAGGAAGATCATCATGCACATGAATTGAAAATATGTTTCGAAGGGGAAAAAATTTTCAATCTGAATACACCACTTAAACATACCTTTATTGAGGTCAAGTTCTTCATCATCTTCCTCCTTCTTCTGTTTCTCTTCTGTACCATCAGGCTTTTCAGTTGATACCCACTGTATCTCTCCACTTGTTTCTTGCCACTCTCCACTCTTATCATGCTGAGTGGTGGGAGCATCTTTGATCAATTCATCTGTTTTACTTTCTGCCAACTGGGCTGCTCGCTCTCGCTCAAGGAATAGCTGATAAAAATTATTTTTGAAGATCATTAAAGAGATCAGCAATCAAGATGTATGCACCCAAATATAAGGTTCTATTTGCTTTTAAACATCACTAATACTAAGAAGCATCTTGTCTGATAAAAAGAGTAAGAATCAGTAAAAGCTGTTTCTCTGCATCCAACTGAAATGAAGGCCAAAGCAGAAGTATAAATGCTGCTGGGACTCATCAAGTCAATGAAGCGTGGATGCTGGAATTCTTTTTTAAGAATAGAAATCTCAACATTTCCCTTACTTTTGATAATACAGACAGAAAATCCAAGCAAGAAAAAATATGATTAAAATTTTTTTTTTAGTTCAAGCAGGCTGGATAGAGAGATAAACAAGAACCAGTAAAAGTAAAAAGTAAAAGCTCTTAAGAGAAAGACCTAGAACTGGCTCTCAATTAATAATAACAATGGAAGTACACTTATCAATTTATGTATGTAATGAAAACTCAAAGTCAAAGGGAACACACAAAATTCCAAATTCCTTCCCTTCCTGTAGTTTATTTTCCCTGTGTTGGTACACTGCTGAATGTACAGAAAGAACTTAATATACTCAGTGATATGATTTAGGAAAAGCCATAAGTCACTAAAGACAATTACCTGAAAATCACATGCCAAGCGGATCTCAAAGATCTGCTGAGTATATGGAACAGTGGTATATAAACTTTCATATACTTAAGAGAACAAATGTTAGCTTTATATAAACCACTATTTCTTAAAATTAGTTCAAGGAGTCCTAGGAGTTCCTGAAATCCTTTCAGGGAGTCTATGAGGTCAAAACTGCATTCCTAACAGTAAGAAGTCAACTTACTTCTTTCATGATGGTACAATAGAGTTTTCCAGAATACACATGCCATGTGATTGTTACTACTCTAATGGAATGAGTGCCTGTTTTACAATTTTGTTTTGATTTCAAATTCAATAAATATTGATAGAGCACACATAAACAGAAGTTCTTTGGAGTCTCCAAAATTTTTCAAGAGTATAAAGAAGTCCTGAGTTCAAAATCAATTAAGAAGAGAATGATGGGCTCTTAGTTATGACTCAGGAAAAAGTAAAGTTGTTGTGGACTACTTTCTGTGGACCCAGGTTCAAGCATTACTAGTTTCAAAAGGGCCAAAATGATTAACAGGTTAGCAAAGGCTTCAGAACCAACGAGAAGGATGGCTCATGATCACTTTTCAACATGTGTGAACTGTCATTTAAGGAAATGACAAAGGTAGCTAAGAACCTATTAAACTGGCAAAAAGTAAAAATTATAATGCCCAATGTTGTCAAGAAACAAGGACTTAGTTTTTTGGGGGGACATATAAATTGAGGGGAGAGGGCATGTGTGTTTGGTAAATGGGGCAGGGCAAGTTGGGGACATCAATTTTAAATATACATATCCCGACACAATTTCTAAGCCAGGAAATTATTTCACCAACATACTTTAAAGATACCCAATATTTAGGTACCCAGTCCTGGGCAGAGAACAGACCAGTCAGTAAATGCTGGAGGACTTACATCGGATGGGACAGGGCTGCAACATGATTCCTAATTTGTTATTAATAATCTACTTTTGATTCATGAGCAAACAGACACTGTTTCTGCTTTTCACTAATGATGCCTAAGGAATGACTACAGCAGTTGAAGACAGTCAGCAAAGTAAGTAAGAGTACATATTCTAACACAGTGGCCCTCTCATTGAACTGTGAGAGAGAAAGAAGGCAGGGGGAGAGAGAGAATGAGAAAGAGGGAAGTGAGAGAGTGATGGGAGGAGAGGGAGGGAAGGAGAGAAAAGATGCAACTGATAAAGAAACTGGACAGATGCATCAAACTGATGGTGTTTAAGTTACTGCTTACCTGCACTAAAGCCTGAACAGCATGAACTTGTCCAGCTATCCTTAAACTATCATCTCCTTCTCCACTAAAGAAGGAAGAATCAAAAGAACATGATGTTTCCATATTGACAAGACAGTGTCGATTCCGAGCACTATACTCCACTAGATTTATCAGTAGACCTAAGCCCTACAAAAATTAAAACATACATATTACCATAGGTGAAATTAAAAACAAATGAATACAACATACATAAATTTATTGGCAGTTAAAAACCTAACCAGCATTCTACCATCTATAAAATGGTTAAAAACCAGTACATAAAATAATAGTCTTCTCAAAGAACATCTTTACCTCTTTTAGTTCTTATAACTTTTGTTTTTACCTAAGGCTCTCTATGGCTCTCTTTTATACAATAAAAGGTATGTTCATAAGGAATCCACGGAAACCCACAATGTATTGAACAACTAGTTCTTAAACCCAAAACTAAGATGAAGTTTTTATCTTAATAGATCAAGTATTGTTTTCTGAAATAGTCACTCCAACTCACCAGCACTCGAATATCAAATCTCTGCTCCTGAGGTAGATACTTTGGAACCTGAAGCACACAGTTCATAGCTGTGCCAATCAGGCCATCCTGTTCTCCCGTTTTGGTGCTGCCCCACTCTGAAAATAGGGAATGGAGAGAGTATGAAAATTGTTATTGATTCTTCTGTATAACACTTACAACCAATATTTATTAACACAGATAATAAAAGATAGGAATGTATGGCTATTTCTATTAAAATATATTTTTGGCTATACTATGTCCAAGCCAAGTTACAAGGCTGGTTCTAAATATATCAGCTCCTAAAAGCAGTTAAGTCTTTCATGAGTAAATGAATGGCAATTAAAAAAATCACAACATCAAGAAGGGGAATAATTTGTTCTTACATGTAATATACAATCTTTCAATGAGAATGTATGTAGAAAATATTACTTACCATTATCATTAGTTAAATTGAGCAGCACCCCAATGATGGCCCTCATGCAGTCTTCCACCGCCTTGCCTACATGGCTAGTGACATTCTGGTGAGGCAGAGGCTTACTGTCAGGCAAGCATATACTGTTCTCAGCACGGTTATATTGCTGAATCAATTCTTCACAATGTTGCAAAGCTCTTAAGAGAAAACAAAATGTAGACTATTATGCTAAACAAAAACAGGTATACCAAGAATTTCTACCTTAATGTTTTAAATTGATACCAAATGCTGATTAATTTTCTTATTTCAGAAGTTATAATGTGTTGACTATTCAATCATGGAACAAGTATGTCTGATATCACACTATGTGCCACATTTACTTTGCGAAAATTTGGTCATTTAAACTTTTGTAAGCAAGTTGAAACTGTCAACTCTACAACTAAGTTTCATCTGTATTACCTACAGTTATGCCCTGTTTTACCAACCAATCTCTCCAACACAACGGCTCTTCCACAACTCCTTCCCAGACAAGGTAAAAACCTAAGAGCTAACATTCAACACTTCAGAATTTCATTTTGATTATTTTCCATTTAGAATGCAAGCACTTAGCAAGTAGAAAATATTATTTATATTAACATTGCATAATTAATAATCTTATATAGACAGGTATTAAATATTTCATACACATTACAGCAAATAATATTTTTTAACACAGGGTCATTTAACTGGCATGTCTCCTAGAAGCCACACAAGGTATCAACTCCATCCAAAAATTCTCAAGAAAAATGGAATCTTGAATACTGACTGGACATACACTATTAAATAATAATTTATAGGATATGAAAATTGTATTGGGGTTATATTTTTAGAGTCCTCTTTTAGAGATTAATATACTCAAGTGTTTATAGATGCAATGATACAAAATCTGCAATCTGCTTCAAAGTAATGAAAAACAGCGAATGGACAGGATTACAGATAGAAACAAGACTGGTCATGACTGATTACTATTCAAGCTGAATGACATGTAAATTGGGGTTTATCATACTACTTTAAAGTTCATTTATAATAAAAATAAGAACCAATACTTAATGTTTACTATATGCCTATATATATATATATATATATATATATATATATTCTCTAATTATATAACACCAGATGTTAAAAAATCTCTAAAGCTATGTATTTTATATATATACATTATACATTTCTTAAAATGTCATATATAACTAAACACATATTAACATGTAAAGTAACTCTTTTTAGTGTAACAACCACGCTGGGTAAGTAGATAAAATCATTACGCCTCTTCTGAAGAACTTGTAGCAAGTGACTTGCCCAAGGTTATGGGGCTGAGTTATATAAAGCTGGGTTCCAAACTCAGTTATTCTTGTTCCAGAATGTGCACTCCTAACTTTTACACTATCATACTGCTTCTGGTTCACAAAACTCAAAAGACAGAAGCATTTTATGGAAGAAGGTGATGCAATCATATAACCTTTATGGTCAATCCAAATGCTTTAAATAAATACATGGTTATTTCAGTAACTTACTTAGCTGATGAAACAATGAGTTGTGAATCTTTATATGCTATCAAGTAGCTTTGATTCTCTGGATTATGCACTGTTACCTAAAAAGGGAAAAATGTGAAATGATTGTGGTAATCTCTGACTTTCATTCATTCACATACAACACACTCTGCCTTATGCTCTCAAAGATATAAAGATGAGGAAGAATCAGCTTTTGTCTTCAAAGGGAATAACCCACACATTCTAGATTTAACATAGTAAGAGCAATTACTTTATTACAAAATTAAAATCTCTATTTTAATTGCTTGCTCATAATGTATCACGTACTGTACATTTACTTTAATGAATTACCAAGCATTCTCAATGTCAGAAAAGAGCAGTCTCTCACTTATAAACAAATACTTTAAAGCTCTTAAGTGTATTTATTTAGAATTATTTAAAAAAACCTGTTTATCTAATGTACCTCAAATGCTCTAGAAGAGAGAAGAGACAAATTCACTTTCATCTATACCAGGAACTTTTAATTCCCATTTGATTATTTTCCCATACATGTCTCCAGAAGTACTTAGCTAACCCAATCTAGTTAACAATTTATGTATACTGAAATTTCACTGGCAGGAAAAATTTTAATCTACATTGATATGTGTTAAGTCATCATCAAATGCCAAAGAACAAATACTACTTATGGCATGCAGTTCAATAGTATCACTCTTCCAAGCCAAATTTTATTATATGCTGTGATTATAAGTAATCTGATTCAAATGATAGCTAAATCAAGAAAATCCTTATTAAAAAAAAAAACCCTGATTGCATTTAACTATGATTTTTCACAAACAAGTTAATACACTTAAGCAGAATTCTGCATTAAGAAATGAACAATACCATCTGGGAATATAAACAAATTTGACAATCAAGGTTTCATATAGCACAATATACATATTCTTAAAAAACTAAACTGCTCATTTGACTTGATCAGTAACACTGGTTCCTCAATCTATTTGGATTAACAAAAGTAAAACTTTAGGGATATATAAAATATTTGGCAGTCACTCACACAGTCACAATTAAGATTAAATAATTTTCCCCAAATAGCTGTCCATACTTAGACTTACACTTTCTAAAACTCGTAAACATCTCTCTGCTCCCCATAATGAGGCTACTAGTTTCTCTTCATCCTCATCTCTACTTAAATGATCCACACATTCTTTCACTAGGAGAAAAGAAATAGATGTAAATTAGTATGTCTCATAACCTCAATACCTAATCTCTTAAACTAACATTAAAAGCCATCTATACACGTTATAAATATTCTGGAACCTCTCTGAACATTGTTTATTCTAAGTCTTACATTGTAAGAGATTGAAACGTCTGAGACTCTAATTATTTTATTTCCATAACTCCCCAACATCAAAGTGTTAATGAATGGCCTTTCCTTTAAAATTTACAGGATGCTAATAAAAGAACTGATCTTTTCAAAATGACACGATTATCTTTTTAACTATATAAATAGAGTATCTTCTTCAGGCTTTTAAATAACATAGAAAAATGGTATACATGTATGTATCGTACCTTTATCTACAATATGATCCAGACCACCCAAAAGCCGGAGTTCTTCTTTAAACCAGTCTCCTGCTCGTTTAGAAGTAAGGGATAGTAATGTCTCCATAGCTAAATGTCCTGTCTAAAAATCAGAAGCACCCATTAATGAATATTGACTCTTAGCAACAACTGAGGCAACACTTGCAGAGATTTTGTTTCTCTTTAGAAAAGATCACTGCATACTACCTACCAGCCCACATTATTTCTTTATAATATAGTGCTATTACAAGTAAAACTTAATTAATTTTAATTTTATCAGACTAGTCCTAAGCTGAAGAAATGTTTTTAACTACTGTCTTGTTTCCATAAAGAAAACCCACTATTAAAAGTAGTCTGTCATTTGTCAGTTCAATAAAATATATACAGGTACTACAGATTTTATAGTAGAGGCTCAAGAGTGGGATTGCTGAATCAAAGTGTACATGTATTTTAACTAAATCAATGTTGGATTAAACACAAAGGCTGCAACAATTCCATGCGTAAATCATGGGTGTGCCTGTCAGATGCCCTGAATCCTCAAAAAAATGAGTTAGCACTTTAAATTTTTGCCTGAGGGTAAAAAGTGCTTTGGTTTGTGTTTTTCCAATGACAGTGAGCATTTTTTCACCTATTTATTAACTGTATTTCTTCTACTGTTGAGTCTCCTGTCAACTATTCTTTCCTTATTTTCCTGCAGGGCTGCTTGTCTTCTTCTTATTGCTCTCTGTATTATCTAGTCTGAATAAAAGTCTTTTTTGTTACTTTCAGTGTTTCAGATTCACCAGTCTTAAACTTTATACTGCAAGGCTGGCAACTAGGATACACACCATGACAAAATTTTATACAATGATTCAGTACCACCACTAGAGGAAGCACAGAACAGTTAAGAGTCATATTTACAACCATAGTAAAGTTTTTCTTTCTCTTTATTTGCCTCTCATTGTTTTTCTATTTTAAAGCATATAAAGCCACCTCCCAAAAAGGAACAATCTGGTTCCTGATGAAGTAAGGAACTTCAGCATAACAAAAGAAATGCTTTAAATTAACAAAGTTGAAAGGACTGTTTTCATCCCAAACCTTCTTTCCTTTGAAAGACGCAAGTTTACATTAAGTCCTTCTGGCACATTTGGAACTAAATATAAACTAGGTATTTAGAAATGCAAAAGGAAAATCTTAGCAGCAAAAATATCAATATTACAGATTTAGAAGAGATCTAGAGTACTTTAGTGTACTGAAAAAAGAAGACTGATGTCCAAGATGACAAATATAGCACTAGAACACAGTATTACAAAATCAAGACTCAATTCTGCCCAATTCTCATTCTACATCTCTGAAAGAGTAATTTACCGAGATCAGTTTGGGTGTATTAGCTCCTTAAGTCACAGTAGTGAAACTAAAGCCTTAATGAGGCTTGCTTTGTTTAGGAAGAAAGGGGATAGTAATTTGATGTTACCATAGTAAGTTTTTATGCTAAAAAGGGACTTTCTTGTTTTCTGGTGGCATAAAAAGGACTGTTTGATATTTTAGGCTATATTTAGTATACAATAGCTAGCACTAAAAATAGCCTACAACTGAACATGTGATTTCAAAATTGGAATAGTCTTCAGAGTTAAAACACAGCAAAATCATTAATCAGAATACTACTCAGCAACTGTTAGCTCTCAGTTATTTTAATTATATCTGAAAACATTATAATACTAATATTTTAAATTGTCTTTCCATGGCACATGACTACTAATATACTGTAATATACTGAAGAAAGAAGTTAAATAATCGAACAAAAATATATAGGGGACAGTTACTGTTCAATACAATGTCTACTGTAAGATTTAAGACAAACACAATAATCAAGAATAGCCTGAAGGTGGAGGGCAGGGAAGAGGCATCCTAAAATTAACAACTGTTTAGTTTTAATCACAGAAGTAACTATTTAACACAATATAAGAAGTATTATAGTGGTATATACTATCCTAATAAATTCAACAAACCATGGAGAAAATTCAATGAACAAGTTTATGATCAGGTTATATTAACAGCAAACACCTGGAAAGATCTAAATACTGAACAAAACCAAAAATACACGAATTCACTTATGTAACAAATAACTTTAGGCCCAAATTTACTCCTCCATGTCATTAAAAATAAGCATATACATTGAAAAATATTAAAAGTAAAAATTACAAATACATTTTAAAAGTAATCTACAAATACTTTGATGAGGAACAGGGATCATTAGTCCCATCTGAGCATATCAGCTATTTTCCAATTTTAATAAGTGAAAGAATTAAATGCACATCAATTTGGTAACTTGCCTTTTTAATGTGAATTTGCTTTCTCCTCAGTCCCCCACTTCACCTGAATACCTGAATCCTCTTCCTACTCTACCTTAACTAAACAGAACAATACCCCTAAGTCACGTCTGGCTAGCACAAAGCATTCTATAATATTTTTTTTTGTATCATTAATGAGTAATTACATGAGAAACATTATGGTTAATAGACTCCCCCCATTATCAAGTCCCCACCACATACCCCATTACAGTCACTATCCATCAGCATAGTAAGATGATATAGAGTCAATACTTGTCTTCTCTGTATATACTGCCTTCCTGGTGCCTGCCCCCTACATTATGTGTGCTAATCGTAATGCCTCTTTTTCCCACTTATCCCTCCCTTCCCACCCATCCTCCCCAGTTCCTTTCCCTTTGGTAACTGTTAGTCCATTCTTGGGTTCTGTGAGTCTGCTGCTGTTTTGTTCTTTCAGTTTTTGCTTTGTTCTTAAACTCACAGATGAGTGAAATCATTTGATACTTGTCTTTTTCCACCTGGCTTATTTCACTGAGCATAATACCCTCTAGCTCCATCCATGTTGCTGCAAATGGTAGGATTTGTTTTCTTCTTATGGCTGAATAATATTCCATTGTGTATATGTACCACATCTTCTTTATCCATTCATCTATAGTGCTGCAAGAAACTTAGGGGTGCATATGTCCTTTTCAAACTGGGCTCCTGCATTCTTAGGGTAAATTTCTAGGAGTGGAATTCCTGGGTGAAATGGTATTTCTTTTTCAGTTTTTTGAGTAACATCCATATTGCTTTCCACAATGGTTGAACTAGTTTACATTCCCACCAGAAGTGTAGGAGGGTCCCCTTTCTCCACAACCTCGCCAACATTTGTTGTTGTTTATCTTTTGGATGGTGGCCATCCTGACTGGTGTGAGGTGATATCTCATTGTGGTTTTAATTTGCATTTCTCTGATTATTAGCAATGTGAAGCATCTTTTCACGTGCCTATTGGCCATCTGAATTTCTTCTTTGGAGAAGTGTCTGTTCAGCTCCTCTGCCCATTTTTTAAATTGGGTTATTTGCTTTTTGTTTGTTGAGGTGCGTGAGCTCTTTATATAGTTTGAAAGTCAACTCCTTATCGGATATGTCATTTATAAATATATTCTCCCATATTGTAGGAAGCCTTTTTGTTCTACTGATGGTATCCTTTGCTGTACAGAAGCTTTTTAGTTTGGTATAGTCCCACTTGTTCATTTTTGCTTTTGTTTCCCTTGCCTGGGGAGATTTGTTCATGAAGAGGTTGCTTATGTTACGTCCAAGAGATTTTAGCCTATGTTTTTTCTAAGAGTTTTATGGTTTCATGACTTAATTCAGGTCTCTGATCCATTTCGAGTTTACTTTTGTGTATGGGGTTAGACAATAATCCAGTTTCATTCTCTTGCATGTAGCTGTCCAGTTTTGCCAACACCAGCTGTTGAAGAGGCTTGTCATTTCCCCACTGTATGTCCATGGCTCCTTTATTGTATATTAATTGACTATATGTTTGGGTTAATGTCTGGAGTCTCTATTCTGTTCCACTGGTCGTGGGTCTGTTCTTATACCAGTACCAAATTGTCTTGATTGTTGTGGCTTTGTAGTAGAGCTTGAAGGTGGGAAGCGAGATCCCCCCACACTTTATTCTTCCTTCTCAGGATTGCTTTGGCTATTCAGGGTCTTTGGTGGTTCCATATGAATTTTTTTTTTTTTTTAACAAAAAGAATTGTGTTTTTTAATGGTGTAGGTTAATTGGACCAACATAGGCAAAACATACTTAATCTTGACAAAAATTTCATTTTATACTAATGTTAACTCAATGTGAGTCATTAATATAAATGTAAATCATAGAAAAAATCTTCCAAACCCTGGTTAAGCAAAAATTGTTAGACATGCTACCAAAAGCATGTCCATAACAGAAAAAAAATTTAAACTCAATCAAATTTAAGCACTTTTGCTCAGCTAATGACCCTGTTAGAAATTGACAAGATAGCTACAGACTCAGAAAACATGTTTGCAAATCACATCTCTGACAAGACTTGTATCCAAAATACATATAAATGACCCTCAAATTAACTGTAATAAAAATAAGCCATTTTTTGATGGGCAGAGGACTTGAACTGACACTTCAACAAAGAGGATATAAAATTGACCTTTAAACAACATGAGTTCGAACTTCAAGAGTCCACTTATACACAGATATTTTTCAATAAACATTGGAAAATTTTTTGGAGATTTGCTGCAATTTGAAAACATAATTTCTTTTCTCTAGTTGACTACATTGCAACAATACAGCACATAACACACCTAACATACAAAAACCATGTTAGTCAACTATTTTTGTTATCAATAAGGCTCCCAGTCAACAGTAGGCTATTAGTACTTGAGTTTTGGGGGAGTCAGAAGTTATGCTCGAATTGGCTACTGTATGAGGGTCGGCACCACAACCCCTGCCTTGTTCAAGGGCCAATTGTACAGGTGGCAAATAAGCACATGGAGAGATGTTTATTCTCGTGAGGTTCACCCTCCACTGCTACTGACCCAAGTAATTACGTGACCATTCTTAAGGTGCCTAAAGGAACCCAAGGCTCACAGGCCTACAACACTCTTGCTCCAAGTGGGCCTTTGTCCCCAAGGCATTCCTGTAATTGGACAATCACCTGAGGCATAGGAAAGGCCTGACTTCCTTCAGGCCAATCAGCAGCCTCGTGAGCTCTGGCTTGCCCACCCTGTCACACACAAGCTCCAATCAGCGCACATAAGTAAAAAGATAGAATGGGGGGGGGGGCCTGCCCTGTTTCCATGGTAATTGCTGGCTGGTTGGAGCAAGGGACAGCCCCTGTGCAGCCTTGGTAGTGCTGGACCCCTGCCTGAATGGGGCTGTTTGAGAGGACAGGGAGGGAATGTATAGGGGGACAGGTGGCAGGTAGAGAGTTAGCGGGGCTAGTGGCAGAATGAGGGGGAAAGGGGACTTCCTGAGAGTCAGAGAGGGTTTTTTTTTTTTTTTGAGAAGGCATCTCTCATATTTATTGATCAAATGGTTGTTAACAACAATAAAATTCTGTATAGGGGGTCAATGCTCAATGCACAGTCATTAATCCATCTCAAGCCTAGTTCTCTTCAGTCTCCAATCTTCTGAAGCATAATGAACAAGTTCTTACATGGTGAACGAATTCTTACATAGTGAGTAAATTCTTACATGGTGAACAGTACAAGGGCATTCATCACAGAAACTTTTGGTTTTGATCACGCATTATGAACTATAAACAATCAGGTCAAATATGAATATTCGTTTGATTTTTATACTTGACCATATGAATTTTTGAACTATTTGTTCCAGTTCGCTGAAGAATGCTGTTGGTAATTTGATAGGGATTGCATTGAATCTGTAGATTGCTTTAGGCAGGATGGTTATTTTGACCATATTAATTCTTCCTAGCCAAGAGCATGGGATGAGTTTCCATTTGTTAGTGTTCTCTTTAATTTCTCTTAACAGTGTCTTGTAGTTTTCAGGGTATACGTCTTTTACTTCCTTGGTTAGGTTTATTCCTAGGTATTTTATTCTTTTTGATGCAATTGTGAATGGAATGGTTTTCCTGATTTCTCTTTCTGCTAGTTCACTGTTAGTGTATAGGAATGCGACAGATTTCTGTGTATTAATTTTGTATCCTGCAACTTTGCTGAATTCAGATATTAGATCTAGTACTTTTGGGGTGGATTCTTTAGGGATTTTTATGTACATATCATGTCATCTGCAAACAGGGACAATTTTACTTCTTCCTTACCAAACTGGATGCCTTTTACTTCTTTGTTGTTTTCAGATTGCCGTGCCTAGGACCTCCAGTACTATGGTGAATAAAAGCAGGGAGAGTGGCCATCCTTGTCTTGTTCCCAATCTTAGGGGAAAAGCTTTCAGCTTCTCACTGTTAAGTATAATGCTGGCTGTGGGTTTGTCATATATGGCCTTATTATGTTGAAGTACTTGGCATCTATACCCATTTTGTTGAGAGTTTTTATCATGAATGGATGTTGAATTTTGTTGAATGCTTTTTCAGTGTCTATGGAGATGATCATGTGGTTTTTGTCCTTTTTGTTTACGTGGTGTATGATGATGGACTTTCGAATGTTTCACCATCCTTGCATCCCTGAGATGAATCCCACTTGATCATGGTGTATGATCCTCTTGATGTATTTTTGAATTCGGTTTGCCAATATTTTGCAGAGTATTTTTGCATCTATGTTCATCAGGGAAATTGGTCTCTTGTTTTTTTGTGTTGTCTTTGCCTGGTTTTGGTATTAGAGTGATGCTTGCTTCACAGAATGAGTTTGAGAGAACTCTCTCCTCTTCTATTTTTTTAAAAATTTTAAGGAGAATGGGGTATTATGTCTTCTCTAAATGTCTGACAACATTCAGCGGTGAATCATTCTTGTCTGGGAGTTTGGTTTTTGGGTAGTTTTTTGATTACCGCTTCAATTTCGTTGCTGGTTAATTGGTCTGTTTAGATTTTCTGTTTTTTCCTTGGTCAGTCTTGGAAGGTTGTATTTTTCTAGAAAGTTGTCCATCTCTTCTAGGTTATCCAGCTTATTAGCATATAGATTATCATAGTATTCTCTAATAATTCTTTGTATTTCTGTGGGGTCCATTGTGATTTTTCCTTTCTCGTTTCTGATTCTTTTTATGTGTGTAGATTCTCTTTTTCTCTTAATAACTTTGGCTAGGGGTTTATCTATTTTGTTCATTTTCTCGAAGAGCCAGCTCTTGGTTTCATTGATTTTTTTCTATTGTTTTATTCTTCTCAATTTTATTTATTTCTTCTCTGATCTTTATTATGTCTGTCCTTCTGCTGACTTTGGGCCTCCTTTGTTCTTCTTTTTCCAGTTTCAATAATTGTGACAGACTATTCATTTGGGATTGTTCTTCCTTCTTTTAATATGCTGGATTGCTACATACTTTCCTCGTAGAACTGCCTTCGCTGCGTCCCACAGAAGTTGGGGCAGTGTATTGTTGTCATTTGTCTCCATATATTGCTTGATCTCTGTTTTAATTTGGTCATTGATCCATTGATTATTTAGGAGTATGTTATTAAGCCTCCATGTGTTTGTGAACCTGGTTTGTTTTCTTTGTACAATTTATTTCTAGTTTTATAACTTTGTGATCTGAGAAGTTGGTTGGTAGAATTTCAATCTTTTTGAATTTACTGATGCTCTTTTTGTGGCCTAATATGTGGTCTTTTCTGGAAAATGTTCCATGTGCACTTCAGAAGAATGTATATCCTGCATTCTGTAATTTTTGAGGCAAATGCTGCAGCCTTAGAGTTTAGTAGGCAGGAGAAAATGCAATGTTTACACACTTCTGATGTTGGAAATATCTGAAAGTCAGAATATATAAACAAATCTTATTTTTTCAAAACAACAGGCCAATTTATCTTCTACTGGCCTTTGGGGATATAATCGATACTATAAGTAAAAAGGCCAGAGGGAAGTAAAACTGGAATCAACCAAAAACAATACAGCCATCTTAAACTTGGGGAGTTAAGTTGCATTTAAGGTAGCTACAGTGATGACCCATTGTGAGGGACACTGCTCTAGGGAAGACAGGTTCACAGGAAATCTTCCTTTTGAGTCCTGGTCCCTTGAAGCAGTTAATCAGACATCCTGAGATACTCTAGAATAAATGTATGCTCACTGAAAATGGATCTTGCAAATCCTCTGAATCTTTGCTCTGAAACTCATGGAGAATAAGAATTCAAATTCCTAAAAGCGTGTGTAGTTTCTACAGAAAAAAAAAAAAATTCAAGGGAAAAGGATTAGCAAAGTGCAACAAAAAATTTACTGACAAAAAGACCTAAATACATATGGACTAGTTTTGGAATTTCAGTGAAGAAACAGTATTATGTTCAGAGCTGAACCTTGGAAGAATTTGCCTTAGAAGAATTGGAAGCCTTTAGAACAATGAATCTTAGAAGAATTGGAAGTGGAGAAGTTAAATGATTCATCCAGTCACACACCTGCTTTAAATAATTAAAAGCTGTCTGAAAGCAATTTTCATCTTATAAAGGAAACAAGGAAGAAACCCACCGTTATATTTTCTAGATCAAGATGCTTATTGTGTACAGTTTCACAGAGCCTTCGAATTTTTTCTTTGATTTTGTTCATGTCCTTTTCATTCAGTAGCTTAGCTGAAGAAGCATCTTGTTCCAGTTCTAGAAGTCGAATCATTAGATCTAGGCTAGCTCTATCAAGATCCATGTTCAAACGGTCTCTACTCAATATGTACATAAGGGCAGCTGTACAAAGGGACAGATTCTTTAAAAGAGAAAAAAGAAAGTTAATGTAGCAATTAGTGACAATTTCAGGAAATACGACAATTTTGACATTTGTTCACATGTTGGAAACCTTGAAATTCCTTCCAGTGACACCCCCTACTCTTAAAATACTCTAGGGTATGAAATGTGAATTACATAATTAAAGAAAGAAAGCACTGTTGCTTACAATTTTCCTTTATATAGGCCTTCCCTAAATGAATGCCCCAAAACTAGAATAATGTTGAGTGGAATTACCTAATTCTTTGGCTATTCTTAACTAAATGAAGTTTACAGAAAAACATTTCAGCTACACACACACACACACACACACATGGTGGGGGGATGGTGTTTTACAATATACTTTTTATTCTTTAAGATGAAGTCCAATTTCAGTTTAAAATCAATAATGTGCTTTAAAATCTATATCAGAAACTTAAGCTATTATTCTATAAAATAAGTACAACTGCATTATATCAATATATAAAGCTAAGATGCTCCAATAAACATACTTAGACTCATTTCTTTAAAATAAACCAATCAGGTCTGGTTGAATCAAGTAATTTTTAAAAAATCATTAATACAAAGTGCTTTGAAAATCATTCAAGATCAGGTTAGCACACTTTATACTGTTATACACACTGTTAGCACACAAGTTATATCAGATAATAAAATACAGAAGTACTGAAAGTGATATATTCTATCTAGTTAAGCATTAATATAACAAAAGGTCTTACACTGAGATAGTCCAACATTTAGGATACTCTAGTTATTTTAATGCACAGCAATATAATTAACTCTAAAGATTTAAACTTTGAATCCCCAGATATAGAGAAATTTCAGACTGGGTAACTAACTAAATGGTTACAAAGCAAATTATTTTTGGAAGTAAGGATGTCAGGATTTGGGAGAGCCACTGCCCCCAAGAACACACATTAATGCCTTGCTTCTCTCATAACTCTATAAGAAGACAAATTAATTCCTAGTTCTCTGTTCTGTAGTTGCTGCAACTTGGTAATGGAGTTATCCTCACTCAGGGTTAAGTACATTGTTTTCCATTTCAGAAGACTCAGTATTAGATTGTGTCACCTAATTCGTATTTGGACCATAATTTCCTTGAACAAAACTATATAAGGCCATCTCAGAATACCACTATTGATAATGATTAGTAATGATATTTTTCTAACTTTGAAAATGTTAAACCTTTTATTACATACGCTGTAAGAGAAAACATTAAAGTCATAATAAAAATAAGGAATTTACTCCTTTTCACAATGGGCTATGTCCTAGATTCACCATCTAGACAAAATGCTAACAAAATTTTATTTTTTAATTTCAAAACTACTGTTTCCATTCTATTAGTACCAAAGAGTAAAAGATTTTTTTCAGTACTTTCTGATTAGAGGAAATCAATGTTTACAGAATTAAATATCCAGTGTGGTATGGCATGTTAGATATGGTAACTGAATTATGTTTAAACAGTATAAACTGACAAGGGAAAAAAAATGTCATGAGCAAATAATCTTAAATTTTTATTAGGCAAAAACTTCTGGCATTAAGCTCTATATATGTAGCAAATAAAACAAATTCAACCCATAATTAGTAATATATGAATACTCAGTAAGACATTTTTCAATAATCAAATAGACTAGAATTTTTAATAATGCTTCTCAATCCCAGAAGCTTAAAAATACCTGATGGTGCTGAGAATCATCCAAAGTTTTAAAGACCATTGCTACCATTCCATGTGCTCTCAGGTGCATTCGAAAACTGGGCATTGCACATTTAGTAGCCAAGCTAATAACACTAGAAGAAAACAGACTAGGTTAAGGGAATTGAAAATAGTGCATTAGTTGTAATCACTATTGAAACACCAACAGCATTTTTCAATGAACTAGAGCAAATAATTCTAAAATTTATAGGGAACCACAAAAGACCCCAAATAGCCAAAGCAATCCTGAGAAAGAAGAACAAAGCTGGGGGAATTATACTCCCTGACTTCAAGCTATACTTCAAAACTATGGTAATCAAGAGTACGGTAATGACACAAGAACAGACCCATAGATCAATGGAACAGAATAGAGACCCAGATAAAAACCCATGCATATGTGGTCAATTAATACATGCTAAAGGAGCCATGAATATACAATGGGGAAAAGACAGTCTCTTCAATAACTGGTGTTGGGAAAACTGGACAGTTGTATGCAAAATAATGAAACTGATTACTGTCAAATTCCATACACAACAGTAAACTCAAAATGGATGAAAGAACTGAATGTCAAGACATGAAACTCAGAAGAAAACACAGGCAAAAATCTCTTGAACTTAATTATGAGTGATTTTTTTCCTGGACACATCTCCTCGGGCAAGGGAAACAAAATAAAAAATGAACAAGTTGGACTACCTCAAACTAAAAAGCTTCTGTACAGCAAAGGACACCATCAGCAGAACAAAAAGGCAACCTAACAGTATTACAGAATATATTCATAAATGATTCATCTGATAAGGGGCTAACATACAAAATATATAAAGAACTCATATGCCTCAACACCCAGAAAACAAATAACCAAATCAAAAAATGGGCAGAGGACCTGAATAGACATTTCTCCAAAGAAATACAAATGGCCAACAGGCATTTGAAGAGAAGCTCCACATTGCTAATCATGAGGAAAATGGAAATCAAAACCACAATGATGTATCACCTCACACCAGTTAGAACTGCCACTATTCAAAAGACAAGAAATAACAAGTGTTGGCGAGGATATGGAGAAATGGAAACCCTCCTACACTGTTGGTGGTAATGTAAATTGGTACAACTGTTGTGGAAAGCAGTATGAAGGTTCCCCCAAAAACTAAAAAAATAGAAATACCATTTGACCCAGCAACTCTACTTTCAGGAGTTACCCGAAGAAAACAAAATCTCTGATTCAAAAAGATATATGCACCCCTATGTTTATCACTGCATTATTTACAATAGCCAAGATATGGAAGCAACCTAAGTGACCATCAACAGATGATGTGGTGCAGATACACAATGGAATATTATTCAGCTATAAAAAGAAAAGAAATCCTGCCACTTGCAACAATGGGTCTAAGAGGTTATTATGCTCAGTGAAATAAGCCAGGTGGAGAAACATAAACACCATATGATTTCACTTATTTGTGGAATATAAAAACAAACCAAAACAGAATGAACAAAACAGCAGTAGATTCATAAACACTGAGAAGTGACTAGTGGTTACCACAGCAGAAGGGTTGGGGGGTGTTGGGGTGGGTGGGGAAGGTGAGGGGGATAAAGGGGCACAAAAATTCTCAATCATCATGTAAGTTGATCATAGGATAGTAGTACAGCATGGAGAACATAGTCAATGATTCTGTAACATCCTTCTATGTTGACAGAGAGTAACCGCACTAGAGAGGACGAGGACTTAGTAATATGGTAACTGTTGAACCATTGTGTTGTATATTTGAAACCAATGTAAGATTGTAAATCAATGATACTTCAGTAAAAAAAGAAGAAAAATAATGCATTAGTTTTTTATTTGCACAATACCAACAAGCAACTAGGGGGTATCAAAGCATAGCCTATACAGATCATAATATAAAACAACACATATTAATACAAAGTATCAAAAATTTACTAATGCACAGTATGTGATTAAGTATGCTGTACTTAAAAGTATAAATAACATGACTGTCTTCAGTGTATTCCTTATATTACTAGTACCATAAAAAGCAAAGTCTCAGCTACCTTTCATAATGCTTCTGATACATGAAGATTATAAATAACATTTGATTGAATATATTCCAATCGACTGGATAACCCAATCAAATCAAGGTATTCAATCCATTATAGTATGCAAAGATGATTCAAATTAAAACATGCTGAAACAAATTTATCACTTGTATGTCTAAAATTCTTGGCTAAAAAAGAGCATAGAGATGCTGTAGCATAACACCTCTTTTAAGCATCTGGAAATTGAAGCCTATAGTATGCTGAAAGGCTGTATTATTCAACTTTCCTTTGTCCATGAAGAATCAAACCTCTTATAAGAAGTCAATCATATTTTAACTTGTCACTGGCTATAAACTATGTTCATGATAACAAAATCCCATATGTTGGCCCTACCCAGTTTGAACATTTTAATGAGATATAACATGTACACAACTGTCAAATATAAAAGTAAGATCTTACCTAAGGCAACGTGTGTTCAGAGGCTGAGTGCTCTTTAAGCCACTTAACAAGTACTCAATGTCATCAGTGAACTCTTGATTTTCACCAAATTCCACCACATCATTGAAGTGCTTCACATGCTGAACAACAGTATATAACTGCCAAGAAAAAAATAAGTCCACCTCTCTTATAACTATGAAGTAGCATATTTAAATCTATAGATTTGATGTACTTTATAAAAAAAAATCATTGATTATATGGCAATCAAAGGAAATTGTTTAAAAACACTGCTAGTAGTAGGACTAAGTTTGTGGCTCAAAACTATAAATACCATTGTACTGATATTTGTTCAAGACATTAAAAGGCTAAATGTTACATACAAAAATCTATCCACACACAGTAAAACTGTATATGGCTCCTTACTTCTTTGTCTTCTTTTCTGCATTTCAGTGCAGTAACTATATCCTGGTAGGGCTGAGTAGGTATTGTCACAGTTTTTATCACTTTGGGTGGTGGTGCAGGAGCCTTAAAAACTCCATCATCTTTCTGATTTGGTTCCTTTGAAGACAGCCTCACCTATAAATAAAGGAATCAAAGTAGTTGTTCTAAATAAACACATGAAAATAGTAACATCTCCCTGGCAAATTTAGCTGACCAAAAAAAAAAAAAAAGTGATGAGAGGAGGACTCTGAAAGATCATAAGGGATACTTTAGATTCCATGTACTACGAGGTAGGACTCACATATACTTCACTCACAAAAGAATCACTCAGAAATTTCTTCTCATCTTTTTAAAACCATTTTTAAAGATCAGGAAGTCACTCCTTCTGGTTTTTTTAAACAACTGTTTAACCTTTAATTGTGTAAAACATATCATTTCACACAATTTCTTATTTGCCTCCAGGACCATTAGAATAAACAAAGAACCACAATTACATACATAAATGGCATTAATAAACAGGGATGGGAGAAAACTACAACAGAAAGATAAACTTTTATGAAAGTACAGAAAATCTGTAGTTTATAGGAGGAATAGCCATAATAAAAGTATGATATAATTATGTATATGCATGATGATTTTCTTACTAGTAAAAGGAGTTTAATAGATTCAACTTAAGAAGATAGGGAACTGTACATTATATTTTTAAAGATCTCTATCCCTAATTTTTTTGTTGTTATACAGAACACATTTCTTGACAGCTCCAAATGACAGGTGTTATCATTAATCTAGAAGTATTAATGTATGGTTCTACCAGTTATTCTGAAAATAATTTGGTAAGAATCTTTCTCAAATGTGTTTTGAATTGAAAGATATTATTGGAATGCAGGAAGAAGTTCTCTGAAAAGCAAATTAACCACTCAAAGCCACTTTTAAGATCTATGTAGGATGTAATTTATAATATAGTCCTTAATAGTTAATATAAGCTTCAAATATGGAATAATTTGCCCTTAAACAGTAAATATGATAATTCCATAAAATGAAGGTCAGGAATAAAAACTGGTTCAATATTTTTTAAGGCTTTTATTTATAACCTAGTGGCACCAGAATTTCTGTAATCCTGTCCACAATACTCACTTTTCCAATGAATTAAACTGAAGTCACTGTATTTTAGGGAGAAAATCCAAAATAAAGTCTTAAATAGAAAAAGAGATTTTCAAATTATGAATGAAGACAGCAACCACTTAATTTATCATTTGTTAAAAAAAAAACACAAAATTCAGAAGTAGAGTTCACTTACTGCGACACTTGGAGGTTTTACTACTGGCGGCCCAGGTAGTTCTTCCGAGTCTGGATGGTTCCAATGTCTGGCATTATATACAGCTTTTGTAGGAGACTAGAAAAATGAGAAAAACAACTGTCTCCATCTTACATTGCATATTTATAAAACTGTCTCATTTAGTTAAAGCAAAACTCAAATAATAATTTAGATGCATAAACATGTATCTGAGATGGAGCAGGATAGACAGTATCTGGCTTATATTCCAAACATGCTCCCATGGCTATGGCAGACATGGAATCACTCTGGTATTCCATCACAAAATTGACAATTAATGCTCCGGGCAACTATTACTAACCAAGAGAAGAAATTAAACCACTCCCAGGCTTGTACTAACTTATTAATAAATACAGTTAATTCAACAAGTTCTTTATTCCTCATAAGAGGAATACTACTGATTCACACCCCACATTCTTCCAAAAATGGAAATTAGGCAGCTGAGGACAAGTGATAAAGGTCCATATTTATTTATATGAAACACTGGAGCCAAATGAGTGCTATTATTCAAAAGTTTTCCAATTTTATAAAGGTAAATATGGCACGCATACTACATATTGCATAACAGAGTGGAGTCTAAAGCAGTACTATGTAATAAAACACATGATTTTGGCAGCAGAATGTACACATATTCACACAGAGTGGGATAAAGATGTAAACTGCCCCACCTCATTTCATGTTATTTTGGTGGCAAATCAATTTACTATAAACTCAATGAAAAAACTTTCAGTTTTCACACTTTCAATTTCAGAGTTGACAGTAAAAGAACTGTGAGCCTCTACAATCAACTCTACAGGACTTAATCTGTATGAAAGGAACAAATCCTCGCTTTCAAAAGGAGATTGATTAAAAAAAAGATGATTTCCTTCTCCACCCTTTACAAAAGTGATGTTAAATTTTGTTCTTTAAACTTCAAATAAGAGATCTGATCTCTTCATAACAGTGTAATAATCTTATTTTCAGTACTACATATAAAAATTAAGAGTACAAGTAGAGAGATACTTCAAAACAAACCAAAAATCTACATAAAAAAATTAACCATCTTCCCTTACTAGTTGCAGTGAACCAACATAATTAGCATCACAGTTATCTTTTTATACAAATATCTTTAAAATAACCATGTTGTGAAATAAAGACAACAGTATAAGTGCCACAAGAAGTAGTTTATTAAAAGATAATGTTGGAATTGATTCATATATTAAGAGAATAAGGAAATCTTAATGCTAAAAGAAATCCTACTGTGAAACTTGCATTAAGTGAAGTATTTTAAAAAAATTTCTCAGTTGTATTGTGTATACAAACCCATTATTCTTTTATGCCAGGTTTGCATAAAGTGATGATACACTAAATTAGTAATCTAAAGCAACTGATACACTCATGAAACGGTATGATTAGGCCTCTTTGAGGCACAACCACACAGAGTAGACTCAACATAAATTTTAAAACCTAGCTCTCAATTCCTTACTGTTTTTCTCTCAAACACCAGCTATGTAATACATATGCCTGCTAGCTGTTAGATCTCTCACTTAAGCCTCTAGTAGCCAAAGTACAGTCACAAGCCCAGAAAAATAACAGACTTTTGGAAAGAACAGGTACCTCATGGGTCAATCATTTTACTTCTTTTTAAAAAGCACTGACTTCAGGTAATAACAATCTTTTGGATAAGAAGGTTATCTGGTTCTGTGGGTAACAAAATAATAGGGTAGGTCAAGGGTCTGAGTTAAACAGACCCCCTACTAATTATTCATTGAGTGATAATATACCTAATAGTTAACAAGACAAATAGAAAGCTACTTGTTATTCAACACTTTTCTCATCTGTAAGATAGAATCGATAACATTACCTACCAAAAATGGCCGTCTTAAGGATTAAATGTATATAAAGCATTTATAAGAGTGCCTGAAATAATATGTGCTATGCAAGTATTGTTATTGATACTAATACTTATTATGTACTAATGTGCAATTCTGAGTCCAGCACCTTCCTAAGAAAATTGGAATATATGGTCTATCCACCTCACAGAGGGACTGAAATAAGCAAATGGGGTAACTGGCATGAAAGCACTGCTATCAAGTATTGTCAGTATAAAAATCAGACTGGGATACACTCTCCTAATTCATCTTAAAAGCCCTTGAACAATATCCCCAAAGAATATACAGTTGACTGACTCTTAAACAATGCAGGGGGTTAGGGCACTGACAGCATGCCTCCCCACATTTCAAAATCCATGTAAAATTTTGACATCAAAAACTTAACCATTAATAGTTTATACCTGATCAGAAGCCTTAGTGATTATAAATAGTTAACACATACTTTGTATGTTATAGGTACTACCTACCATATTCATATAATAAAGCCAGAGAAAAAATGGTTCTCAAATTCTCTCAGATCTCCAAAAATAATTCCCAATATATTTACTTTAAAAACCCACATATAAATGGGCCCCTGCAGTTCAAACTCAAGTTGTTCAAGGGTCAACTGTAGATGCAAAAAATCCTCAACAGAATACTAGATAACCAAATTCAACAGTACATTAAAAGGACCATACACCATGACCAAGTAACTGGGATTTATCCCTGGGATGCAAAGATGGTTCAACATACGAAAATCAAAAAATGTAATACACTGGCATTAAAAGAATGCATTAAAATTACATGCATTAAGAGAACAGACCACATTAAAATCACACAATCATCTCAATTGGTACAGAAAAAGCATTTAAAAAAATTCAATATCCTTTCATGATAAAATACTCAACAAACAAGGAATAGAAGGAAATTATCTCAACATAATAAAGATCATTTATGAAAAGCCCACAACTAATATCATACTCAACTGTGAAAAACCAAAAGCTTTTCCTTTACCATCAAGAACAAGGAAAGGATGCTTCTATTCAACATAGTACTAAACATACTAACAAAAGCAAATAAAACTACAAAAAGAATTAAAAGGCTGCCAAACCAAAAAGAAGTAAGATTTTCTGTTCACAGATGACATAATTTTATATGTACAAAAATGTAACAATTCCACACACAAAAAAACCTGTTAGAACTAATAAATGTACTCAGTGAAGTTGTACAACCCAAAATCAATGCTCAAAAGTCAGTTGCAATTCTATACAAAGAACACTCCAAAAAGGAAGAAACCCCACTTAGAGTACCAACTAAAAGAAAATACTCAAGAATAAACCTAATACTGAGGAGGTGAAAGATTTGTATACTGACAGCTACAAAACACTGTTGAAAGAAATTATAAAGACACAAATAAATGGAAAGATATCCTGTGTTCATGGTTTGGAAAACTTAATATTGTTTCGATGTCCATATTACCCAAAGCAATCTATGGATTTGATGCATTTCTTATCAAAATCTCTATTTTTTTTTTTTTTACAGAAACAGAAAACACAAACCTAAAAGTCATATGGAACCACAAAGAACCTTGAATAGCCAAAACAATCTTGAAGACCAAAAAACCTGGAGACCTCCCACTTCCTGATTTCAGGAAAACTATAGTAATCAAAATACTAGGGTACTGGCATAAAGACAGATATACATGCTAATGTAACAGAACAGAGAACCAAGACATAAATCCACACATACATAAGGTCAAATGATCTTCAACCAAGGGGACAAGACTACACAATGGAGGTGATGTCTTAAACAAATGGTGCTGAGAAAACTGGATAGCACATGCAAAAGAATGGCATTGGCTCTTGGACATAAACATGACGACTACTTCATGG
Source organism: Manis javanica (assembly GCF_040802235.1). Taxonomy (NCBI): domain Eukaryota; kingdom Metazoa; phylum Chordata; class Mammalia; order Pholidota; family Manidae; genus Manis; species Manis javanica. Next base: position 72,015,676 of record NC_133162.1, read on the forward strand.
ACATACCTCCCCAGGCAAGGGAAACAAAAGCAAAAATGAACAAGTGGGACTATATCAAGCTGAAAAGCTTCTGTACAGCAAAGAACACCATCAATAGAAAAAGGTATCCTACAGTATGGGAGAATATATTCATAAATGACAGATCTGATAAAGGGTTGACATTCAAAATATATAAAGAGCTCATGCACCTCAACAAACAAAAAGCAAATAATCTACTTAAAAAATGGGCAGAGGAGCTAAACAGACAGTTCTCCAAAGAAGAAATTCAGATGGCCAACAGACACATGAAAAGATGCTCCACACGGCTAGTCATCAGAGAAATGCAAATTAAAACCACAAGGAAATACCACCTCACACCAGTAAGGATGGCCAACATCCAAACAACAACAAATGCTGACGAGGTTGTGGAGAAAGGGGAACCCTCCTACACTGCTGGTGGGAATGTAAATTAGTTCAGCCATTGTGGAAAGCAGTATGGAGGTCCCTCAAAAAGCTCAAAATAGAAATACCATTTGACCCAGGAATTCCACTTCTAGGAATTTACCCTAAGAATACAGCAGCCCAGTTTGGAAAAGACAGATGCAGCCCTATATTTATTGCAGCACTATTTACAACAGCTGAGAAATGGAAGCAACCTAAGTGTCCATCAGTAGATGAATGGATAAAGAAGATGTGGTACATATACACAATGGAATATTATTCAGCCATAAAAAGAAAACAAATCCTACCATTTTCAACAACATGGATGGAGCTAGTGGGTATTATGCTCAGTGAAATAAGCCAAGCGGAGAAGGACAAGTAACAAATGATTTTCCTCATATGTGGAGTATAAGAACAGAGGAAAACTGAAGGAACAAAACAGCAGTAGAATCACAGAACCCAAGAATGGACTAACACTTACCAAAGGGAAAGGGACTGGGGAGGATGGGTGGGATGGGTGGGATGGTGGGGGGCGGGGGAGAAAGGGTGCATTACGATTAGCATGTATAATGTGGGGGGAGGCACGGGGAGGGCTGTGCAACAGAGAAGACAAGTAGTGACTCTACAGCATCGTACTACACTGATGGACAGTGACTGTAATGGGGTTTGTCAGGGGACTTGGTGAAGGGGGGAGCCTAGCAAACATAATGTTCCTCATGTAACTGTAGATTAATGACATCAAAATAATGAATGAAATGAATGAATGAATGAATGGCATTGGGCCCTTATCTCATACTACACACAAAAATCAACTACCTGAAACTGTAAAACTCCTGGAAGAAAACATGGGTGAAAAGATAGTTAACAACTGGTGTTGGCAATGACTTCTTGGATGTGACACCAAAAGCACAAATAACAGAAGCAAACAAAGTAGGACCGCATCAAACAAAAAAGCTTCTGCACAGCAAAGGAAACAATCAAAAATGAAAAAAGGCAACCTACAGAATGGGAGAAAATATTCGTAAACCATGTATATGATAAGGGATTACTCTCCAAAACATGGAAGGACCTACAATTCAACAGAAAACAAACAAACAAACAAACAAACAAACCAATTAAGAAATACGCAAAAACTTGAACAGCAATTTCTCCAATAAAAACATACAAAGAGCCAACAGGTCTATGAAAATATCCTCAACAACACTTATCATAAGCAAAATGCAAATCAAAACCACAACCAGATATTACCTCATACCCAGTAGGATGGCAGCTACGAAAAGAACAGGAAATAACAAGTGTTGGTGAGGATACAGAAAAATAGGAACCTTTAGTGGGAATTAAAATGAAGCCATTATGGAATAATATGGAGGTTCCTCAAAGAATTAAAAATAAAGCTACCACATGATCTTCTAATCCCACTGCAGGGTATTTATCCCAAAGAATTGCAATCAGGATCTCAAAGAAAGATTTGCACTTCCATGTTCACTACAACATTATCTACAATAATCAAGAGATGGAAACAACCGAAGTGTCCATCAACAATTAAATGGATAAAGAAAATGTGATATATCCATACAATAGATTATTATTGCCATAAAATAAGCCATAATAAGAGAGGGAAATCCTATCACCTGCTATAATACAGATGAACCTTTAGGATGTTAAGCTAAATTAAGTGAGTCACAGAAGGCCTATAGTGCAGAATTCCACTTACATGACAGTTAAAGTACACAAACCCATAAAAACATAAAGACTGGTGGTTGCCATGGGTTGTGGGAGCAGGGGAAACCAGGGGTTGCTGTTCAATGTATGTAAGAGTTTGAGACATCCAACATGAGAAAGTTCTAGAGATCAGCTGTACAACATTTTACTTACAGTTAAAAGTATGTACGCCTAAGAATTTCCTAAGTAGATCTCATGCTGTGTTATTTTTACAAATAATTTTCAAAAAGCCTTTGGAACCTGAAAGTATACAGCATAACTGAATGATTTATATTAAAAGTATACAATGAACTTTGTTTACTCTGCTGAACAAGGAGATTCAGTAATACTATTATGAAAGTTTTGATATTTCACCATTTGAATGCTAATGAGTAGTTTAAAAGAAAGTGAATCTAGTTAGAACTTTTCCTTGATAATTATTTCCAAGTTTTACAGGTTAATACAGAGTTTATTATAGGAGATGGGTAGGTGCTGAACATACACCTCAATTAAAAATTAACATCTGGACGTGGCTAAAACACACACAAAGGGTTGGGAAGGGAAGGATGCATGAAGATGCCAACAATGACTCAGCTGTTTACATGATTCCAAAATGGGATGACAATTCCACCTGCACCTGTGCATTGTATATGGAATCCACACATAACTCAATGAAAGTGATTGTACATCTGCATACCTGCAAAAGTACCATATAGCAATCTACTTGTCATGGAAAATGAAAATCATCCTTACCATTTATCAACCTAAGTTTTAACTGAATCATTCTGATTGCACCCTGGGCTTATCTTTAATCTTGTTTAAAAAGCAGACATATCATATTAACAAGATTCCTTAACTTTTCTCTATGTTAAAATATTTGTGGGTTCAGTTTGCTTTGTAATCTTATGTTAAGAATATGTGGAACAAAGTAAGTAGAAAGTTCTTAAGGATACTCAGAGATTCTAAAGATTTGGAATCATTTTAGCATTTTTCAGTTCTAGTAATCTTAAACATGCTATTCTTTGCTATTACATTCTCCAAGGGAACAGCAAACAAGGAAAACCTCAAATATAACACTATTACAGCTAAGGAAAAAAGATGCCAATGACAGACCTATGGAGCATTTATCCAGAGAATCCAGTTTCCATAAAAACAATGGATAAAAATTAACTTTTACAATTATAATGCCAAGGCTGGTTAACAGACTCAATTGTTGAATTACAATTATAAAGCAGAAGAAAGAAGAGTTCCTTCATGAATGCAAAGAAGAAATGACTGTATTACACTATCCATCTTTCATTCTGCAGGCAACTAAAAGGGAAAAACATAGCTGATTTTAAGCCATAGAATTTTTTAAACAGTACCAAACTTAAATTTGAGTTTTAAAGAAGACTGGGTAGTAAAAAATATGGACAAATACAGTAAGCTCATTAGAATTCATCCAGCCTCACCCAAAGATACCATGAGAACACAAGTGCACCCTCACCAGTAATTCAATCAGCATGTTCTACAACTGAATTCTGGGGGAAAAAACAAAACAAGGTGCTACAATGTACAACTGTGTGTGTTTATGATAGTAGTAGCAATTCAAAAGAGGGGAAAATTAATTTGGACTTGGCTTTTTAAAAAAGCTATTAAGAGTTTTTTTTAAAAGATGGGTGGTAGAAGCAGAGAGAGAATATATACTAGGATACCTTTTACCTCTTTAGAACTTTTCTTTAGCATGCTCATAAATCTCAAATTATCCTAAATGACAAAACTGAAAATAAATTTTCATAATCTGTTAAATGTTCAGAATATTATTTGAGGAAAACTTCAGATAACCCTTAACTAAAACCAAGAATGTCTATGCTGCCAAGAACTAGACATTTAGACTGTATTAATACAGAGAACTATGCAGAGAATATAATCTACAGGAACAAGGGAGTAGACTTAAAAAATCTCTTTCCTGCCTGATTTAATTAAGCTCTACAGTTAAGCCTTTTAAAGAGAAAACTGCTATTTTTATGAAAAAATTGTTAACTCCTGTCTACGTGAAGAACAATGTATACTACTACTCAGTTGTTTGTGAGAATAACCAAAAGAGTGTAACTGGTAGTGAGTCTTCTAAAAGCAGTCACATCAGAGTATCACCTTGAAATAGCAAATCTGAGCATAAACGGCAATTAAAATGTCCACGTAACAATGCATAAAATTCAGTACTTCGCACATTGTGAAAACTAATACAACTCAGCCCTACGATTCAAAATTATATAATAAAATTATGACTAGAATTAGCCATGATAAAAATGGCTGAAATAGGCATCAGTGTTTACAACTAGAAATGTAACTAAATATATAATGGATCAGTTTTATTAGAGAGATTATCAAATTTAGAAACAAAATGCAAAGCTGTAAATATCTTGAGATACCTGTGGCTAGAAAATACTCATTCTCCATTTCTTAAAAAGAATATTTAGCTGGATATATGTTGTCCTGCTTTTCCAACACTTCTTCCTGCTTGTGTGAGCACATGACTAAGTTTCAGTCAGTGATATGGGAATCCAAGTGAGGTACACCTTCTGGGTTCTAGCCTTCTAGGGATCTTTCCCTTCCCATTCCTTCTAACTCTTCAGTACTCTGGAGATGGCAGAACAGGAAGGACCACAGGAAGGTGGACCCTGACACACAACTTGAAAACAGTCCAGAGATAGTCAGGGACTGGTAAGCCAGGGGGAAAATGCTACCTGTTTAAAAACTATTTTTCTTTTATAGTAACTGAATCAAATCCTAGGACAATCTCTGAACAATCTTCCTGAAACTAGGAACAAATGATGATAGGGGTGGCTGAATACATAGTTTTGCCAACACTGGATTTGTACATATACATAACCTACAACATAACCTACACACATATCTTTTTTTTTAAAAAAAGGTTGTTTAAAATATATAAATACATGTGAGAATTAAGAAACTAAGCAAAATAATCTAAAGCCAACTTTCAATACTCTGAGGAAGATCTCTATGAACCCAGAGTAATTTCCAAGTTATTAGTAAGTTTTAAAAAGCAAAGTGCTAAGCAGCATATATAAATGCTACCTTTAAGAGGGCAAATAGGGAAATTATTTTTTCTATCAAGTGACTTTAATTCCAACTTTATTTAAAGATAGTGCCCCCCTTCCTGCGTAGTCTTTACCTAAAATTAAAGCCCAGTGAAGAGAAGCACCAGCCTGACAGGGAACCGCTGTCCAAACGAGCAGAGCAGTCATGCCCGGCCCATGGCTGCCACACCCCCACCCCCCCGGATCTTCTCTTGCATCCTCAGGTGGTTCAGGCTTGTAGCTCTGAACAGTTTCTCATCCCTCTTACGGTTTTAGACAGCAAATGGTGGGATTTTTTTTGTTGCCAATTCCTGCTGATCTGAAACTAAGCTGCTCTTAAGGCCTTTTGTATACCTGATCCTATATTGCAAGCTTCATAACTGAAATGCTCCTCCAAATCAGTACTTTTACCACCTCATGGCACCTGGCATGTTTCAACTTGCCACTCTTCATTTTTCATACTGTTTTCCTAGGAAATGCTCAGGTTTAAGGTATGATGGGAAATTATATGCTTGGTTAGTGTTAAGTAAAGGATTTTAGGAATGGCGCAGACTCTTGGGGATCCTCCCTGTCTGGAGACAGCCTGCTTCCCATGGCCACAGCAGCCATCTCTGGCAGTTTCACTGAGTAAACAATTTGGAGCCATCCCTCTTTCCGAACACCCCAGTCCACTGTATCAACTCTGGAAATGGTCTGCCGGCACTGCAACGCCTACAGCAGGGACGTCACCTCCTTGACAGAGGCCCTGGACAGGGCATGTTCACTGTCCTCTAGAAAGCTACATTTTCAGCTACGCCTGTGGCTTTCCTAACTTAACCAACACTTTTGTGTTGTTTCCTAAGGATGCCTATGCCAAAGCTAATCAGTTTTAAACTTCTGACATTAAGAAGGCACAGAAACAAGGTAGATGCAGTGGTGACAGGTTTTAAGTGGCTCTCCTACCCCAGCCTCTGCGAGAGTGGGGTCTGAGGTGGTATTGCATGCTAGGCATTAGGAAAACCTCCTCGCACTCCACCAAGCCCTGCCCCACCAGGGGTTGAGAGGGAGGAAAACCCTCGGGGTTTGGATAAGGCCAAGATGTAGGCTTCCGTTTTCTAAAATGAGTGACAAACTTGACATGTGTTAAAAGGTGCATGCCAAATGTTTTCGGTGGAGATACAACTCCCTGGCTTCTTTCTGCTGAACAGTGGCTTCTTTCTGCTGAACAAATGTGCCAGCACCACTTGGCAGCCTGGCCCTAGCAACTATGAGATCACAGGGAATTGGGGCTGGCTGACGAACACAGTCGAGCGACAGCCACCTTCCCCGCTCTTACCCACATTCACGCCTCAAGCCCTCTTTACACTGCATAAGTGAATAGTTGATCTGAGCCTGTTTCTAAAAGTAGTTCTTAGTTGAGTAGTTACAGCTTGGAGGAGAAACCTAAAGTCCTGTCCAGACAGGTCCCTGAGGAAGGGACTAAACTGGCACAATGGGTGGGAGACCCTTAAGGTGGAGGGCCTGCTTGTCCGTCAGCATCAGGCTTACGGTTATTGATTGGGTGGAGGCCCTGCCCAAACCTAAAGATCTTTGCCTGGCCATTTTGCAACCAGGTCAGCTTCCAGCCTCCTCTTGAGCTGCTGGCATAGTGTCTCATGACAAAAAAAAGAACTTGAGAATTTTGTGATTTCTGTGCACATAATTTTGAGAATTATTTCCCAACATTAGGAAAGACTCATGGATCCATCTTCATGGGCTCAACGATAGTGCCACAGACACAGGAGCTTCTGGGGCAGGAACCTGTCTCTGCAGAGGGTACACTCCATCTTGGTGTCACACCACTGGGTGATGCACTCCCAGCAAAAGAGGTGGACAAAGAGAAAAGCTGTCGGGTGTCGGCTCTCCTCCAGGCACAAAGCACACAGGGAGCGCCTGGGAAAGTCTGTCTTCCATGTGGCTCATAAGAACTCCCATGAGCCTCTTTGGCCAGGTGGTAGAAGGCACCGTGGGATGTAGAACCAGGTGACACGCAGCCGCTGGAGGCAGCTGAGGCCCTGCCTAAGCAACAGCACTGCCCACAGGGGCCCCTTCTGCTGCTACCCCATCAGGGTGGCCGTGTGCACCTGACCGGCCACTCATGCTGAGCCAGACCCCCCTGTGAAGGCCACGAACTGTCATGGTCGGCCTGCAGCTCGTGCTCCAGGTGAAGGGCCTTGTCCAGCAGGTACTGCAGGATGGTGTATAATGTAACCAGCACACTGTGGAGTAACCTTGAGGGCACTCAGCTAGAGGAGTCTACCTGGATGACACCCACGTACTCTTCCCTGAAGGTCTGGTAGCGTGCAAGTGTAGTGAGGCCAAAGTAGGCCACATCAGACAGCAGCTCAATCTCTTCTTTCCTGCCCTCTTTGCACCACTGGGCTGGGTTCCACTGCTCCATGAAAGCATGCTTGTGCCCCACAGAGCCACAAGACACAGAACTCACTCTCTCTCACACCTCCCCACCCCGACCCGGTTGCTCGGTGTGGAGCCTGAGAACATCAGCTTCAGCTCAAGTCTCAGTGGAGCATGCCAGGGCCTGGAAAAGCTTGTACCGGCGGAGTCTAGAGTATCGTCCCCCATCCCACTGCGTGGCACGGAGAACCACCCACTAACTGAGGCCCACTTGTTTGAACGGGTCAGAGCAAGCAGTGCCCTCAGAACCTATGCGGCCTCACCCGCCAGGCTGAGCAGGGCACCGCCCACCACGCTCTGCAGCCAGTCCCTGTAGTCTGCATCCTTTTGCGCCGTGCGAACTGCCTCCAAGGGGGGGACTGGCAGCTGTGGGAGAGTCACAGCTGTGGCTCCAATTTGGATGGATAGATAAAGCAGAAAACAATGAAGTCAGTTCCCTACAAGGTGTTGGTGATGAGCTGAAATACAGCTCAGTAAGTGACCCATCACTTACCTTACCTTTTTGTTTAGTTCCGGCTTTTGTACATACTCAAAAGAGTCAGTGAGAATAAAAGGGAAAAAACTAAAACTGACAGCACTCCAGAACAGATAAACCTATTCATATAAAAGACTGGAAGACAAAGAAGCAGGCAGACAGAATGAATCTAAGTAACTCACACACACAGTATTTGACTTGAAACCCTGTCAGGGGCTAGGTAGAGTGGGGAAGTGTAGGACTGCAAACAAACCCTGAACACATTAGATTTTATTTATTGTAGTGGAATGGATAAAGCATTCTGTAACTACTTAAGATATGCCTATGCATATATATGTATGTTGCCTACAGCCCTCTGCTAACATAGCCAAGAAGCAACAGCACATCTAGTGCCCAGATCTTAGTAGCCAATACTGCTCCCCACAAAAGGGAATGAGGATTCCTCAGAAAATGGGCCTGATACCAGCCCTGGAGCATAGCAGGTACCAGATAAACCTGTTAAATGGTGTTGATGCCACAAAGGAAGTGCTCCTAGAATGGCTGCATGTCACAGGACAAAAAAGCCAGCTTAAAGAGGCAACACTAGACAAATCAGGACAAATTTAGCTCCAAAATAATGAATTATGAACCATTTATTTTATAAGTCCATATTGATAAAAGAAAAAAATGGGGAGAAGGGTAGGCTCATATTTACAGCAGGGTGTTGAGAACTTACTGGTGAATATGGAGGAAATGTGAGAGATGGCAAATTGAGAGATGGCAAATGATTACTTTGCAACCAGCATAGTAAATACTCATCAGGAAAGAATTATGTACACCAAATCTAAGAGAATATTCTAATGAAGAATAGAGTTGCAAGGGAACAAAAATAGTTATACATTAAAGGAATAGACAAACCCTTGACTGGATGATCATACTTAACATCCTCCAGATGCAGTACACTGCAATGAATTTACCATCTCTTACATAGTATCCGGGCCTAGAATGAATGACCTGAATCCAATCATGAGGAAACTGTAGACTAAATCAAACAAGAAGCATTTTTTTAAGGGGATAAAGGGATGTCAATGTCAGAAAAGACAAAGACTATGGAAATGTTCCAGGTTAAAGGAGACTAAAGAGATTTAACAGGTAAATGAAATACTTCACCCTAGACTGAATCTTATGCCAGAAAGGAGGAAATGTTACAAAGGACATTATTGTGTCAGCTGATAAAATTGACACAACAGATTAGGTAATAATACTGGAACAACGTTAAATTTACTGAAGTTGATTACTGTGATGTGGACATGTAATTGACTAAGAAATACACACTAAATTTATGTGTTAAAGGACTAGTGACACATGTAACTTACCCTTAAATATTTAGGAAAAAGAAGTGTGTATATACATATACTATATACACATACAACTACAGACAAAGAACAAATGGAAAAGCAAATGTTAAGATAATCAGGGTAAAGAGTATTTCATGTACTTTTTTGCAACTCTTTGGTAATTTGAAATTATTGCCAAATAAAAAATATTTTTAAAAATTTATATTTCATTGGAGAATGCTGCTGCCCTGACCGTAATCCCAGATGTCAAAAAAAAAAAAAAAATTTATATTTCAAAAACTTGTAGAATAGAAAAGGTATAAATTCCTTTTTATTCTATCAATTAATATTTTAATTTTCAGGAATTAACTATATCAAATGCAGACAATTTAAGAAGTAAAAAACCAAAGAGTAGTAAAAAGAGGAACATAACTTAATATAAGCAATCCTACAAAAAGGGAAGGGTTAAAGATATCCTTCATTTATATTCTGAAATTAAATGTTAATTAAACAACCCATCAATAACAAAGGAAAATTTAATAGCAATAGTTCCTTGGTTGAGGCATAGAAAAAAATTAAAATATAACCTATACTTACGAAAACATAGTAAGTTTTCTGTTTTAAATAGTCCTTCCTAAAAAGCAACAAAGTCACCGAAATGTCCTACCTTCTAAGAAAATCAAAGTTCTATTTGTGGTAAATCCTAGGAAATCTATCCAGACAAAAGGTCTTGAATTTTGGCTTCATCTTAATCTATTCCTTAACACAATTTCCTCATATACTTTCAATCTGGTTCTATCAAATTTGTATCTGCACACTTTCTCAAATGATTTTAATATGGGCCACATATAAATCATAACTAAATGTAAGTAGATACAACTGTATTTCAATTTAATATGGAATTCCAAGTCAAGTCAAAAGTAAGGCTAGAAGGGGAATGGGGGGAAACAAAAGAGAAGGAAACAGGAATGGGCTATTAGTTTTGGAACTAACTTTATTTTTAAATCCTCATGAAAAAAAATTTCTAGTCTATACGAGAATAGAACAGTGATTATAACAACACATATTAACTTTATATATAAACCTTGTAAACATAAATGTTCAGAGATGAAAATTACAATGGTTGGGATTAATAGCTAATTAGATACTACAGAACCTAAAAATGTAGCAACAGAATCTAAAATGAAACCAAGATAAAAAAGACTGAAAAAATTAGAAAGATAGTGTCAGTGTACACTGGGATAAGTTCATCCAAGCCAATAAATACATGAGACTGTAAAAATTAAACTGTGATTCTAAATATCTGCCCTGCCATTCATCAAACTGGAGTAACACAGATAAAATCAGCTGTAAAGTTAATAGGAAACAATATTGCTCCAAAAGACATGCTCCAGCTGTAAAGTGTTATAAAGCTGCTCTTCTTTGCTACTACTGCTTTCTTACAGTGAAACTTTGTAAAACCATAAACTATCAAAAACTTTGCAGTCTGAAAATCAGTAACATTAAAATGTCTTACTCTTGCTTGGAGAATCTAAGTTACTTTGGAGAGATCCAGAGCTTCAAATAAGGAGTTTCTGGATACATTCCATAATTACTTCAGAGTTTCCAAGTAAACAGGACCCCTGAGTGTACTTTTATCCCTTTATATACAGCTTCATTTTACTCTGAGCCTCTGAAACACTGTTTCATTTAATTTTAACCTAAATTCTCCAGTTTCTCCAAAATCCTACAAAAACTATTCTTTGGTAAGATGCCTTATGATTCCTCCAGGGTACAGTATTAGCAGTAAGTCAGTAAGCCTGATTTTGTCAGATGACAGATTTTATCTGTTGACTTTAAGCTGAGGTAAGTAAGACAAGTGTAACTAGAGTCCCCAAAAGAGGACAGAGAGACAAAAATACTTGTACTGCTGAAAATTTCCCAATTTTGATAGGCTTACCAATATTCAAACATTAAAAAAAACAAATATTTAGTACTAAATGAAGACTGCTGAAAGATACAAAGAATTCCAGAAATGAACATTTATAGATTCCTTCTGTATCACAAACACTGGGAATTAAGTGAAAATAATAATATGGTCACCATCCTCAAAAAATTCCTATTATTATACATCTTATGTTGGTCTTTGGTTATTACTACCATGAAGTCATCACCTTATACAAGAAAAGACAGTCCAGCAAAAAGTTTTCTGGACGTCTGAATACCAACTAACTCAAATTAAAATACATTACCAATTTTAAAAAAAATTCCCAACTATAAACACCCTAATACACACTCTTCTTTGGCTAAGTGTCAAATGTATGTATGTCAAAGTTCTCTGGCTCTGGATTAATCTACAGCTACATTTTCTCATTTCAAACTTCATATTCTGTGAAATAAGTTGTGTGAAATTTTCTGAACTTTCAAATTTAAAGGCACTTGAACTAAAAGCAATAAAAAGATTAGTACTTTTATTCCTTATTAAATCCTTCCAAAATAAAATATTACTGGAAAAAAAACCCCAAGAATTAGATCACATGGTAAAATATTTATATTTTTCTAAGTCTTTATGTAACACAGATCAATGATTTAAGCACCTAGTTTAATATTTAAGGTAAATGCTATCTATATAAAAGGAAGATAAATGCTTCTGCTTTGGAACAAACACACTGAAGAAATACTAAGGCTACTAAGAAGTTTCCATGGGGGAAAAACATTCTACCTCACCTGACAGCCTTTTCAATATACATTCCTTTTTGTATCCCAAGCACCTACTGTAAGGCATGTAGCAGATGTTGAACAAAAACAATGACAAAAGTCTAAAACTGACCCTTTTCCATAACCCAGCTTCAACAATTCTTTGGATCACAAATCTAAGGTCTATAAATGGGTAGCAGTGGCTTTTTACTTTTACACTTTGGCCATTATCTCTCATCAGCAAACCAATGGCTAGAGTCTCTTTTTTTCAGGCTTTATATCCATCTATGTCTTAAGTTTCTAGGCAGTAAGAATATAGTAAATTTCACACTGCCACCTTGATGACTGAATCTTAGGATAGTCAGTGAATCCTCAGATACATATCAAAGGTACCACGGATAAACAATCTGACAGAAAAATAAGTTGTTTCATGAGAGTGAGTTCTAACTGCTAGAAAAGGATACTGGAAAGAAGCATCTGTTCTTGGGTGAGAGGTAGAACTACTTGTCTTTTAAAATCTCTTCAACTGTAAGACTCTGTTTTTAAGTTGATAACCCTATATAAACTCATTTTCTGAAACGAAAAAAAATGAGTTTATAAATCTATAAAGCTATATACTTAACTTTAAAGCTGCAGCTTTAAGCAATAACTCTTATAAAACTAAATATGTAACTATGATTTATACTGATAATCAAAGTTTATTCAATTGCCCAGAAGCCTACTATCCAGTGTCATACTGAATGACAGAAGGAAAGAAAGAAAAAAGTCCAGAATGTTTCTTTTAGAGTCACACACAAGATAGTGCTAGATGGGTCCAGCATTAAACCACATCAAAGTGGAGATAGAAATATTTGAGAACTGAAGCTGAGACTGGCATTATAGTTAGTTTCATCAATGACCCAGCAGCAGGCTAAAATGGCAAAATGATATGGCCAAACCAGGTACACTTACAACCCTCCAAGCACTGAAGGTTGTTAGGATGATTACACAGATGATGCCTTAATAAGACAAGGCAGAAGCTGAATGGAAAGCTAGAAATCAAAAAGCAAAGCAGGCAGAAGAAATCTAAGTATATAGAAGAGATCTAAGTATATTAGCACATATATACAATATGCAATATAACTGCAAATAATGGAATGCAGGGAATCTAGTCAGCAATCAGAAATAGGAGAGCATTAAAGAAAAAAAAGCATTAAAATTGTCAAATGATCAAATAAACTATACATAGAAACAACAGATACTTAAACCCAGATATAGTCCTACCTAATCCTTCAAACCCTATCTTTACTTTTCTCCCTAGCAAATAACTACTTTCCTGAGTAATCATTTCAACTATGTTATCAGAAGTTTTCTTCACCCTCCCCTTAGCTTCTTTCTGTCACATTTGTTCCCATAGCCAGCCCTCAATCCTGTTATGAACAACCTTCTTCTGTATCATGCTGAGGGGCTGGGGAAAATTCTCACAGCTGGCATGCTTAAAAAGTTAATGTTTTCTAATCTGGGGAGATTGGGGGAGGGAAGACAGATCTCTTGGCTAGTGGCACTAAAACTGAGATGATAGTAGCGTGGTCAAGAAATTGGTATTGTACCTGAGGACTGAGTAAATAACAAATATGTTGAAGAGAATGGGAACCAGGTTTCTCACAGCTGGCCAAGGGAAGTAAAATGTGCAAAATGGAAAGGCTAAAACAAACGTGGTGTTAAACTAGAATCAGAGGTATCAGTATGAACTCATGGTTCTAAATATACATAGACACAAAGAAAGAGTGTGTACCTGTGTAAGAGAATATGCATACATTAACATGCTTCCTAGCTATGTCAACTCAAAGAAGACGTAGAAAGCAATGACCATACCTAGTGACTGTATTTTTATTTCTAAATACCATTCGCTACTAAAAGAAAACAAGTTGTTGGAAAACTGGCTGATTCCAGGGTCAGGAATGTATATGATGAGGCTTAAACATCTTAGCATGCTAGTTAAGTAAAGAAATGCAAAATGGTGGGACACACATCAAAAGCCAGTATGAAGAAACATCCATAGGCCAAATCTAAGAAAATCTGAGTATCCAAATATTAGTCGTACTATCATTTAAATAATAGTCACAAATGATGAATAGGTATCTATATTTATATTGACATAAGGAATGAATATATATAAATGAATATATAATGTATATATATTATATAATAACTTTATAAATAACATATTCTTACCTAAATGGAGGTAAGGAAAAGATCTACCCTAACAGTAGAAGGCCACCTATATAAGGACTGATGTAATTAGGAAAAATATATTCAACAGCCATCACAGGAAAAACTGATTCAGGAAAGACTCAATTCTAAAACTAGTGGGTAAAAGTTTGATGAGGATAGCTGAGGAATCTGATGGAGTTAACATCAACCATATGGTACAAACTGACCTTGTGTGCCACCTGACACGATGCAGTGAGAACAGAGCATCTTTTCTGTGGTGTTTTCATCAAATACACATAACCTGAATCTAATCATGAGGAAACATTAGACAAACATAAGTTGAGGAACATTCTACAAATATCTTAAGTTTGTCAAGACAGGAAAGACACACACGTTCCAGCCTGAAGGAGAGTTAGAAACTTGTGACAACTAAACACAACACATGATTTGGATTTAATCATGAATCATGGGCTCATGATTGGGAGATGTGGCGGATGGCTTATCTGTTTTGCTATAAAGGCCATACTGAGGCAACTGGTGAGATCTGAATGGGATCTAATGATCAATGTTACTGACTTCCTAGTTTTGATGAGTATACTGTAGCAATACAGGAGAGTACTTTGTGTTTGGAAAGTGTGAACTATATAAAGTATTGAGAAATAATGGGCATCAAGCCTGCAACTTACTCTCAAATCAGTCTGTCTTTCTGTCTGTATCTTTCTTTCTTTCTCTCTCTCTCTCTCTCTCTCACTCACTCACTCACTCACTCACTCACTCACTCACCAAAGGGAGGGCCCATTTTGACTCTCACAGCATGTTCAGCACATTCCAATGTCTGAGGACATTTTGGTTTAAACAAGTGCTGGGGAGCAGGGGTTTTGGCGCTATCATCTAGTGGGGTAAAGGCCAAGGATGTTGCTACATACTGTGCAATGCACAGGGCCTCTCTCTACAAAGACTTAATGAGTCAAAAACGTCTACAGTGTGGAGGCTAAAAATGCCTGATAGGTAGAGAGGAAAATTCTTGCCACTACAAGCCATGGGCTACCTGTTCATTACTCAGAAATGAGATCATCAGTCTTTAAATCTAATCAGATTAGAGAAGCCCCAGATACTCCCACTGACCTATTAGACGCATGAGGGTGTTTCTATTATAACA
The DNA here is from genome assembly GCF_040802235.1 of Manis javanica. Taxonomy (NCBI): domain Eukaryota; kingdom Metazoa; phylum Chordata; class Mammalia; order Pholidota; family Manidae; genus Manis; species Manis javanica. Next base: position 72,031,129 of record NC_133162.1, read on the forward strand.
GAGAACTGGAACAATTACTGAAAACATGTCCTACACCCACCTACCTAGCCCCCCTTTTTTCTCTAGAGATTTGGGGAATGACCTACATAAAAATTCCTTGGAGAACTGAGCTTATCTTTTGCTTGCACAGAAAACATGAATCCTAATTTATAAGTACAACAAACCTACCATTTTCATTTTATTAGTTTTTTATACATGCCATTTAACTAAGTGCTTAAAACTCTGATTCTGTATTGCTTTCCATTCATCAAACTGCAAGAAATAAAATTTCCCTTGTTTCTGCTTCTCAATGGTTCTCTTCTTTTTAAAGTCTCAAGTAGTCTTTAGTGTTTGAAGGCAAATGGATTACCTATTTCCTGTAGAGCTAGGAATTTTACTCCACTTAACTTCTTGTTGCTCTCTTCCTGAAGTAGGCTTCTAAATTCTTTACCTAGATATTTTCATAAGGATAAATAACTTCCATGGGATCCAAAGCATTCTTTATTACTTTTTATTAAAGTACTATGACACTTAGGATAAAAGTTTTATTCTTTAACGTTACTGGTCCACCTGAATAGCGTTAATATCTAAGTGAAGGAATTCTGACACAATCCCACTTAAAGAGTTTTGGCAAATATTTCAGTAGGAAGCTAAAAGGGGAATTAAAACATTTATTTAAGTTAAACTTCTTTATGTAATAAAATGTTAGGATTATTATTTTAAAGCAGGGCTTTACCTATATTACATCTTCCAAATGAGTTCAATTTCACAGCTCTTTTGGTTTTGTAAATTAGCAATAATTTCGTTAATTTTCTTCTGACACTCTTCATCAACAGTAAATAGGTCTTCAGCCTACTAGGCTGCATGACCTGATTTACTTCAGGCCACAGAGATTCCTATAATCAGGTCAACTGCATGTACACCTTGGCTGCCTTCTAAGCCACACTGGTAGCAAAATGACTCCAATATTAAGTTCAAAACTAAGTTAAAGAACTGAACACAAGTACACATGAACTCAAATGAGTATTAACAGAAGCACACAAAATAAAATTATTTCAAAACTTTGGAACACATTACTATGATCTCATCCTTATTAGTGAAATAGCAAAAATAGTAAAAAGTCTTAAACTTTAGTGTACTGATTGTTCATAGCAATACAAAAGTAATGTGCTGTAGGATAAAGCAAGTAGGCTAAGCTACAAGGAATTTGAAATGACACTATCAATATGAACTCATAGTTTATTCTTCAACACATTCCTAGTTCTCTCCAATGAAAGAGCACAGAAGTAATTAATACACCCAGCACTCAGATCTCAGTTCCAAATACTAAACCCTACAAAAAGAAGCAAGGAACCTTGGATAAAAGGGTGATACCATGACCGAAACAAGTGAAGTACAAGATAAACGATGGGACATCTTTTGTGCAAAAAGCAAAGGAAGTACTCAAAATTGATGGGTTTTATCAACAGACATGAGAGCTTAAAATGGTTCACAATGGCCAAATGTATCATAAATACACTTTTTAAGTAAAAACTACTGAGTCTATCTATAGTGATAGGAAGCTGAAAGCAAGGGGTCAGGAAAGGAAGAAAACTTCTCTTTACAGAATTTCAGTTATTAAATGTAGAAGAAAGAGCAATTAGAAAACTCACCACTCTGCAACTGTCAGAATAAATGTTAGCAAGGAATGGCATGCAAAGATCAACAGTGGATATTACAATGCTGAGGTGAAACAATAATGGAGAACAGGATATTTACAGGGTGTCACCCTCAAGTTTATTTACCAATTAAACCATAAAAGGAAATGTGCCTTTATTTTGGGCAGTTGGTCACAACCTTCACTAGGTGGTCAAAGAATATTAAGAGTAGAACAACTAGGTATAATGTAGCTTCTGATTTGAACCAACATACAAAATACCACTTTTAAGTATTCTTGCTAAGACATATTTAACCTGAACCTAATCAAGATTACAGACTTAACTTTCAGTGTTCTGTTACACTGTACCACTTTAATATCATGAAGCAACAACTTAAATGACATCGTCACCATCATCAGTAAATAATCAGATAAATTCCAGATAAATATCCTGGACTCTTAAAAAAAAATAGTGCCACAGGAAATTTTTAAAAGATGAGGGGACTGTTCAAGACAAAGAGATAGTAACAACTAAATAGTTACATTTTAGGAGGAAAAAACACAGACATTTTAGAGACAGATGGGGAAAACAACGTGGACTAGACCTCAGATTAGTTGGATATGAGATTGTCCTTTTTCTTAAGATATGTATACTATCTACAACTTTGAGATTTTTGCTCAGAAAAAAATATATATACCTATATGGGGGGCTGACAGCAGGGAGAAAATGAGAGGCCCTTGTGTGTGCAATTATGTCAAAACTGGGAATCAGTTTAGGCAAAGGAATATGGGTATTCATCATGCTGGTCTTGTACATAATAAAAAGTTGAGAGGGAAGAAAATAAAGTAGAATGCAATAAACTAGCAGTTCTCAAAGTATAGTCTCGGGACCCAGTAAACTCTTACAATGTCTACAAAGCCAAAACAATTTTCAAAATAGTTAAGATGTTGTTTCACTTTTTCACTGTTGACATTTGTACAGAGGTACAAAAGCAATGGCAGGTGAAGCTGTTGGTGCCTCAACATGAACCGAAGTAAGGGGCTCCAAACCATATAAGCAGTTAAATTCTCCACCATCACATACTTCACAGGTAAAAAATAAAATGCCAGTTCAACATAAGGAAATCAATATGTGCCATATATTTTCACATAAAGCAAAAGCCTCACCTAAGCATTAATAACTATAGTCCTTACAACACACTACCCTGGCCCCTAGTCCCTGTCCCTAAAGCAAGTTAGCTCTGTTGAAATCATCATGCACTTTTTATCCCGGTTGGGGGTGGGCACCTAGTGGTGCAAAAGTACAGCACAATTACTTTGAAAAGATTCTCAACTGGCTCTTTAGAGAGATAAAAGAATAAAAATGAAGCAAGGCCATAAGAAACAGACCACTCATTATTCTTCAGTTGCTTAAAAGCTGTTCAATCTATAAAAGTTGTTGAGATTCAAACTTTCAATAACAAAACTATTTAACACCATAACAATTACGTAAGGAACTTTTTAAAAACATAGTAAAGTCAAGCAAATTATTCTCAACAGCCTATGCTGGACTATATTAAAATGACTTAAATAATGCATAAGAATGAATTTGGACCCTAACTCACAGTGTATATAAAAATTAACTCAAAATGGATCAAAGACTTAAATGTAACACCTAAAATTACGAAAAGTAAACATAGGAAAAAAGCTATGTGACATTCAATTTGGCAATGATTTATTTGATCTAACACCAAATGCAAAGACAAAAAAATATACATAAATGACTTCACTGAAATTATAAATGTTTTGTGCAACAAAGCATACTATCAAGAGAATAAAAAGACAACTCACAGAATGAGACCCCATGTGTAATTACGTACGTAATAAGGGATTGTTATCTAGAATATCTGAAGAATTCCTATAATTCAACAACAAACTGACAACTCAATTAAAAAATGGACAAAGGATTTTAACAGATATTTCTCCAAAACAGTTGGCCAGTAAGTACATGAAAAGATGCTCAACATCACCAGTTAGGGAAATGCAAATCAAGCCACAATCAGATCCCATTTCACATCCATTAGGATAGCTATTATCAAAACAAACAGAAAAACTCAAAAAACAATGTTGGTGAAGATATGGAGAAACTGGAACCCTGGCACATTGCTAGTGGGAATATAAGACCTACTCCATGTCCCCCAAATTCAACTCCTAGGTATATATCTGAAAGAATGAAAGCCATGATTCAAATAACCAAAAGGTGAAAACAACCCCCAAAGTCCAGTAGATGAATGGACAATATACAATATGTGGTATACACATACAATGGAGTATTCAGCCGTTAAAAAGGAATGCAATTATGATATATTCTACAACATCAATAGACCGTGACAACATTATGCGTAGTGGTATAAGCCAGATACATAAAGATAAGTATCGTATGATTCCATTTATACAAGACAAGGTACCTGGAATAGGCAAATTCATCGAGACAGAGAAAGTAAAACACTGCTTACTACCAAGGGCTGGTGGGGAGGAAGGACAGAAAAGGAATTATTGTTTAATGAGTACAGAGTTTTTGTCGGAGATGATGAACATGTTTAGGGTATAAATGTTTAGGATATAAATGGGGATGCTTACACACAACACTGAATGAGTTAATGTCACTGAATTGTACACTTACATATGATAAATACTATGTTATATATATTTCACCACACTTCAAAAAAATGGTTACAATGTTTAAAAATGACTTAAATTCTTTGAAAGACAAAATTTAATTGCCATGTTAGTAAAAAATTAAGAGTTGAATCCCCTAGATAACACAAATCACTGACAATGCTTTACTTACCCGTTTAGGGCCACTAAAAATTTTTCTGGTATTTTCCTTTGATTTATCTCCTTGTTTATTTGGGGGCTTCTTCACACTTTCAGGCACACCAGGCAAGTCCTCTGTAAAATCCAAGTTTTCTGAAATGGTAATCAAAACTAGCTAGCTTTCTAATATCGCTAATTATCTATCAAACAACCTAGGAATAACTGAGGGTGCATATCATGGGATGAAAAGAATAAAGGATTAAAAGTGCCATGCAGTTCACAAAATATTCCCAGTGATATTGTCTAGTTATTTCACTTGTCTCACCCCCTGCCTATTACCCAACTAAGAGAAAATCAGAAACCTAGTTGCTGTGTATATGCTCCAGTTTTATTTTGTTTTAAGTGGCAAAATTAATTCTTTTCCAAAGTAACTGCTAGATATCTATGGACACTGATATGGACTAGTTACGACAAATGCATAAAATCAACCGGTATCTACCTTTGACACTTTTCTCGAATGTAAACACACTGAATTATATGTTGGCCTTCAATAAATGCCTGTTTACATCTACAAAGACCACATTTTTTAAAAAACAAGAGGATTATTATCCCTGCTGAAAGATATGAAAGACCTACTACTATAATGTAGTTCAATGATTTGTGGGTCTCCACACAAAACTAACCAAGGATTAGATTAATTTCCAATAGTTAACAATTTTTTTCCAGCCAAAACAAAAAAATACTTTTTCTAACCCAACCCTTAAAAATGTTTGCTGTTTTGTATAGTAAGACTCAAATTTCAACTTTAGATATATCAATCAAATGGTCTCTAATTTTAAATTTTTATTTGGTATCAACTTGAAGTTTTTCAAAGGTAGCCTAATGATTTCACATTTTGAAGTTTAAAAAGTTACATTACCTCTAGATGTAACTTTCAGCCCAGATTTTCAACCGCACATTAGGATAATTTGCTCTCAAAAGCTAAGTCAGTTGCTGCAAGACAGGAGCTCCGGTTTCATATGTGTTATTTATCATCCTCCTGAGAAAATAACCTTAAAGCTGTTTGCCCAGCCAGATCTCAAGTGACTAGCAAGGATGCTAGCAAACCAGTTCATCAGAAGAGATTCAAGACATACTGGATGAATTCTGACTATATCCTTATTTTATCTATTTATTTTTTGCAGTGGAGAGTTAAGGGGTGAGTCTTTGGTGGCTACTCCTGTGTAATTCCAGTTTTGAAGGCAAAAGTGATTCTAATCTAACAAAACTATTTTTAAGCCAAATAAATCAAAATGGTAGGTAGTCTGACATATGACTTACACTCTACAAGAGTATCTATACATACGAATGCTACCAGAATTCTGATTCACCATAATGACACTTCTATGATCCTAACAGAACAAAACCTAATTCTTTAACAAGTAACCTGGCACAGAAAAACTGTATTTGGTTAAATATAAACAAATATAGCCCCTGTGTCCCAGAGGCTTTCACAAACTTTTTCCTAACTCAAAAGCCAATCCACTCACAAAGCCCTTGTCAATAATAATTACAGCAAAACAAACCTATTTCTTTTGTCTCTCAGGGATATTCAAAGTTGAAACATCTAACGGTCTGGTATCTCTGTGTACATACACACTCTTGAAAATTTTCAAGTGTTAATGTCTACAGAATTAAAACACAAATATGGAAAGACTCTTCAATTCTACAAATTGGCCCCTTATAACATGGGACTTAACATTAAAATACTGAACCTCTGAATAAAGTAATCTGGTTCTAAATAGTATTTCTATTAAAATTAAAAGTAAATATAACAAGTTAATGTAGACATTGAATAAAACAGCCTTTGGTTTAAATGCAAAAAAACAAGTTAAAATAGAGTATCTAGAAGGAAACTAAGTAGTTGCTTATTTAAACCTAAAAAGCATTTACTTTTTTTTAGTCTTACCTGCATTATTAGTATTAGACTGACTGTCCTGGGAATTATCGCTGTTTTCTGGAGGAGGCTGCAAGGAGGATGATGGAGCTGTTTTAGTTCTTTTTTTGCTCATCTTTCTTTCCACCTGACAGTCATCATCTTCATCATCTTCACTTTCACTGAGATCATCAAAACCAAAATACTTAATTTTGTAATTAGAACTCCCAGAGCCTCCTTCATCACCTCCTGTCTCATCATGATCTTCAAAACCAAAAAACTCAAGTTTAACATCCTTTTTTGATTTAGTATTACTAGGTCGAAATCTAGTAGTGGTCTTAGCAGTTGCAATATCTGCCTTTTTTCTTAGACGGCCAGCTTCTCCCAAATCTGCAGGAGCTGCTGCAGTGAACTCATCCATGCTGCGTTCCATAGTATCCTGTATGGTAACATTACAAACTGACAAGCAAGATGGATGTAAGACAGTGTAATCTCTAGTCCGTCCAACTGTCCCTCTAAAACTGGTCCCACAACTTACACTGCCTTTCTTTGCCTGATTCAGGCCATCTTTACTTGATTCACTGTTTGCTTTGGCTAAGGCCTGACTGGTGCCATCCATCAGCTTATCAAAATTCGATGCTCCTTGTGAGGATTTTGCTTTATTGGCCCTACAGTACGTCCTACAGTTGCTTGGCCTAAGAACACTTTGCATGATGTCTTCCTCAATGACTTCATTTAGATTTTCCAACCGATTTTTTAAATCCTCATCCTTCATCTCCAAAAGAGGATCACTATCCAAACTTAAAATACAATCTTCTGATCTGATATCTTCAAAATCATTATCCCATTCATACAAACCAGTTCTTACAGATCCCTTAATCGTAGATATTTCTGACGGAGATTCTGATCTTTTTCCAAGTTGGGAGTTCCAAGTATCATTTGTTTCCTTGATTTCATCTGGTTTGTATCCAGAAGCCACTGCAGTTTCTGCATTGGGTTTTTTAGTACTGTCTTCAGCATTTTTGTAAATATGGTGACTATTCTTTTCATATCCTTCACTAAAATTCTCCACCTTATCTATAAAAATTAGAAATAAGTCAAAGGATAAAAACATGAGTGACATCAAGGTAAAAGTAACGGACAGCTGGCTATTTAATAGTATAGAATCAATCTTCAAATAATTGACACAGTTTTAAATTATTTAAAAAAACTAATGTTAACATAGTTGACATTTCCCCTTTTACCTTTTTTAGTATATAGCTTTCATGTCTACTAGTGACCCCCTCAGGCATCCAAACCCCTTAATATTGTTACCCTAAAATTCAAGAGATTTCAGCAGTGTTAAGCGACTGGATCTATCAAGAATGACGTAAAATGACTCAGTCAAACCTTTCTGGAGGTATTATGGGTTTTTTCAAATAAAAAAAGTGTAAGTTAAAAATTATTTGGTAGAATCTAAACAGTTTAAAACAATAAATGAAAACATTCCAGCAGTGTCTGCATTTCTCTGGGGCACTACTGCTCATAAGACATGCCAGCTTGGTCTAAAAACCTGTCCCAGAGTCAGGTTTCTTTAGCTCCTTCTGTTTTCCTACTTTTCTAATCATAAAAGTCAAATAACTTCAAGCATTTTTTTTTAACAGTCTCTTTGGTACCTAAGTTACATACAGTGGCTATTTATGTATACCAGCCAGTAGTAAATCTTAAACTGCCTATTCATTTTCTACGTAGCTTGGGGAATTCATTTCTGTTGTTAATTTTTATTGGAAACATTTCTGTTAACCTTTCTAAATGAAAGATGGAAATATGATTCAAATTGGTATTATGATTAATTATTCTAGCACTTACGAGTAGAAAAAACACTGGCAAAATGTTTATGCCTGGTGAAGTGGGGAACCTAGTAAACATAATGTTCCTCATATAACTGCAGATTAACGATACCATAATTTAAAAAAAGACAAAAAAAAAATGTTTATGTCAAACAATAAAATTAGTTTAAAAAAAAGTACCCCTACATTTAACAGCCATTTATAGATCTCAATTAACAAACCATCAAATATAGGAAAAGGGATGCTTTACATGAATTCATTGTACAAATTTTTATGTCACTCAAGGGATTTAAATATGACTTAGGATTTTATATTTACCTACCTTTAAAAGGCATTTAATTTACAGTTATACCCATTTTATTCTTAGATAATTCCCAGCTAAAGACAAGGAACTATGGTTTTCATAATCTCAGAAGTACCAATCACAGAGCATAAAATACTGAAAAGCTGAGTCTAACACCTGATACTTTAAAGGGTTAGAAAGGAAGCCAAGTCTAAACCCAAACCAAGCAGAAAAAGCAATGGTAGCAGAGTCTGAAGACTATGTTGCCCTAGTTAAACTAGCTCTTTAGAGCTCAGGCAAGACCCATCTAACTTTGGGATTCTCCTGAGGGCTTCAATTTCTCATCTGCTCAAAAGGGAAGCCACTGACCTAGAGACTGCTTTACAGCACTACTGAAGAATTTTTCCTAATAAATACCTATGGGAATGCTTAGCTACACAAAGGTCTAGGAGACATCATTAAACAGCAGTGTCTGTTTAATAATTATATAGAGTTCCACTGTCTTAATGTCACAAAATTTATTGAGACTACTCATACTTTATGTAATAAACATTCTTCTAACTAAAAAGTTTCTGTGAACAATATCCATGTTTCTAAAAATTACTACTTTGTTTTACTTACTATTTCAATGTATTGTTTTAACACTTACTATTCTCATAAATAAGCTGCCTTTCACGTAAGTCTAACTTTATCTTGTAAAATTTGTCTTAAGTGCAAAGAGTAATAATAAAGAGCCCTCTTAATTCAAAGTATTCTCACTAAAAGTTATATTAGGAAGTATAATTTATTCATGATTTAATTATATAGCATAAACAATCCCAGATGGTTTATTAAAGCACATATTTTTAAACTTCTGAAATACATTACACAGATAAAAACCAATCTAATTCAACAGAGTTCGACATATGATAATCTGTCCAAATTCTCCACAACAGCTTCCTAATATATAAAATGTTTTCTACAGTCCTTCATCATTTAGCTCTCCAGTAAATATTCATAACTATTCCTTCAGAGAAAGCTATCTTATCCTAAAGCACTGAACAGTAATTATTTTCAACTGTCCTAATCCCACAAACATCCCACCTTCCATGTCAGATAAGCCCACTTAATACCTCAAACATCAACTGTATTTTAAAACTTTTAAAAAGAAGTAAATAAAGATGAGTTCTCTTCTTACAGAGAGGCTAAGCATTACTCTGTCTTAATATCCAAGATTCCATTACTTGGAATAATGTGAGTACACACAGTTATGTGAAGGAAAACAAACAGGTGGGATGATTTAAGGATTCTACCTGTATAAGAAGAAATGTATTTCTAGCTAAGATTAGGAGTTAAATGGATGAGTGTCAACTACTAGCTAAAATGAGACCTTAAGAAGTTCAGGTTCTTTGCCTGAAAAAACAAACTAAAAAAATCTGTCTCTAGGGCAGGTTGAACAGATAAAAGATAAAATACAAAAGGATATTTTGCAGGTTATTCAGCATCACACAATTGCAAATTACAGCTACTACAACTTTGCCACAATACAGGACATTTTTCAAATAATCTTTCAGTAATTTTTCTTAGTGAATTTTAACCAGAAATTCAGCAATACTTCCCTGTCTATCAGGTTCATGCAAGGAATCCAAAACCACATTTTATGGTCTACTGTTCTTCCTCAAGCCAGAGGCAAAGACTGGATGTATACAAAGTTCTCGGTATAAGACTAAATTTATTTAGCCCATCACCATCTGCAATCAGATACTTAATAAATGCCTTTTAACATCTTTAAATACTCCATCTTTAATATATAAGGTAACATAAAAGGGAGGGAATCTATCTTAAAGAAAATTACATGGAATTTGGAGTTTCAGAAACATGGGATTGAACCACATAGCTAAGTCAATAACTAGATGTATAAAATTTGGCAAGTTGTATTACCTCTCTAAGCCTCATCCTGCTTATCTAAAAAAAAGCAAGCAACCTCACGAAAGATTAATTAAATGCCTATTATTCCCACATGAATTCTTAATTTTTAAAGGAAATAAATGATTCCCTTAAAAATAAAAAAACATATCAAATGATTCTGTAAAATCTTACTACGTTGATAGACAGTGACCCCACTGGAGGGGGTGAGGATTTGATAATACAGGTAACCGTTGAATCATAGTGTTGTGTATTTGAAACCAACATAAGATCACATAGCAATGATACTTTAATTAATAAATAAATAAAATCTATCAGTACGTGGAATAATGTGAGTTCACAGTTATGTGAAGGAAAACAAACAGGTGGAATGATTTAAGGATTCAGTTAATGAACTCTGAAGTATTTAAAAAGTGGGATGGAAGTCTGATCACAAATTTATAAATAGATTTTATGGGTTCTACAAATCTTGTGAAGCTGTATGAAAAAAAAAATTTGTGCACACATTTTTTTGGGGGAGTAGTTTATAGTTTTAGCCAAGTTTTCAAAGACTCAAAAATTTATATATTTTTTGGTTTAAAAGAAAATGAGCAAAATATAAGAGGGAAATCAATATGTGTTGATTGTGGAATTTAAAATCTATAGGAATGATGGTTTATTCAGTAAAGGGTACTGGAATGTCTGAGGAAAAACAAAAGTGGGTTTTTAAACTCAAACATGAAAATATATTCTAGGTAAATCAAAGACTTAAACACAGAAAATGAAAACTAGATACATATAATAAAAGAATGGGGAATTTAAAAAATTACATTACCTGGGAATGGGGAAGTTCTTTCTCAGATATAAATCCCATAACCCAAGTTAATTTACATAAAATCTGAAATTTCAACATGGTAAAAAAAATGTTATGTCAAAAGCAACAAAATGTGAAAAAAATAGCTGCAACTCCTTTTACCAAAAAAGGTCAATTTCCTTAATTTAAAGAGTGTCTACAAATCCACATGAATTAGACCTAAATATGAAGGAGCAATGTAAAGTTTAGAATACAAGAGTATATCTTTACGACCTCAGGCAGTGAAGTATTTAAGCAAGATACAATGAAAGAAATTTAATTTCATCAAAATTAACTCTACCCACTGAAAAAATTTTACACCAGGGGGAATGTAAATTGGTGCAAGTATTGTGAAAAGCAATATGGAGGTTCCTCAAAAAACTAAAAATATAAATACCGTTTGACCCAGTAATTCCACTCCTAGAAATTTTCCCAAAGAAAACAAAATTCCTGATTTGAAAAGACATACGCACCTGTTTATCGCTGCATAATTTACAATAGCCAAGATTTGGAAGGAAACTACGTGTCCTTCAATAGATGAATGGACAAAGAAGATGTGGCTGCATATACACAAGGGAATATTACTCAGCCATAAAAAGAAAAGAAATCCTGCCATTCCAACAGTGTGGATGAATCTAGAAGGTATTATGCTCAGTGAAATAAGTCAGGTGGAGAAAAACAAGTACCAAATGATTTCACTTATTTGTTGAGTATAACAACAAAGCAAAATGAAAGGAACAAAACAGCAGCAGACTCACAGACTCCAAGAAGGGACTGGTGGTTACCAGAGGAAATGGGGTGCACAGGGCTGGTGGCGAGGGAGAGAGAAGGTTATTAAGGGGCATTATGACCAGCACACAATTTGGGGGGTCACAGAGAAGGCAATATAGCACAGAGAAGATAAGTAGTGGCTCTACAGCATCTTACTATGCTGATGGACAGTGACAGTAATGGGTATGTGGTGGGGACTTGATAATGGGGGGAATCTAGTAACCACAATGTTGCTCATGTGACTGTATACTAATGATACCATAATAAATAAATAAATAAATATATATATATAAAAACACAAACAAATAAAGCAAAACAGAAGGAAGTATATAGCAGTAAACTCACAGACACTGAGAAGGAACTAGTGGTTACCAATGTGGAGAGGTTGGGGTGGGTGGCAGGGGGAGGGTGAAGGGATAAAGCAGCACAGTAATTTGTAATCACGATACAAGTTGGCCATGGGGATGGTGGTACAATATGGAGAATACAGTTAATGATTCTGTAACATCTTATGATGCTGATAATGACTGCACTAGAGGGGGTGAGAATTTAATGATATGGGTTTTACTGTTGAACTGCTGTGTTGTATATCTGAAACCAACATAAGATTGTGTATCCACAATACTTAAATAAAAAATAAAAATTAAAAAACATTAAAAAAAAGAGAACAACCAGACAGACATGGTTGGGGGGTGGGGGCAGGCAAGCAGTTGGGACAATAAAGGATGTCTACCACTCAACAAAAAGACATCCAATATAAAAATGATCAAGAGACTTATCAATCACTTGATAATATCAATAAACATACATAAATACATTAAATACTGCTTACAGCCATTGGATATTAGGAAGATGCAAATTAAAACATACTGAGATATTGCTATACAACCACCAAAAGAGCTAAAATTCACAATGCTAAATACTGCTAAGAAGGTAAAGCTACTTAAAGGGGTGGGAGACGAAACTGGACTAAGCACTCTGGAATTATTTATAAAAGCTAAACATAGATTGGAGATTCAAGATGGCAGCATGAGAGGTGAGACAGAGAATTCCTCCCAAAACCACATACAGTGTGAAAATATAGTTAATACATGTTGGTTCCCTCCCTGCTTCTGACTTGCAGACAAGGGAGGAGGCACGATGAGATATCGAAGATCTGAAAGGACCAGCCAGGGGGCTCAAGGCGTAACAACGTAAGAGCAATGCCAAAATGTCACTCCTCATTTATTAAGCAAATGAACCCAAATATCCAAAGAATTCTGAGTAGGGGATTCAACACATGATCAACACACAACATTATCTGACCTTGAGTCCAACCCTAGCGCGTGACGTTCCTCAAGGACACCAAAACCATGTGAGGGCTCATGTGAGGGCAGTCACTAGTTGTAGGAACTATTGCAGTATGAAATAGAACTGTACTTCTTGAATTTACATGATGTAAAATAAAGATAGAAAGTAGATTTAGTTCAAGTAGAAGATAATTGCAGGTGAGCAGGTCTATGCCTATAGACTGGGTTTTGGATCTGAGCTAGGCAAGGGCAGCAGAGAATGCCTCACATAAATGGGGGGATGAGGTTCTAAGTCTCACCTCAGTTGGCCCCCTTTGACTGTGCCTGTCTTAGGTTGTTCCTCTCATGAGGAATCTTACCCATCTCTAGCTAACCAGCCATCTTTCAGGGCCATACAGGGAGACAACATGCAGCAAAAAGAGGCATTTGAAGTAGGTCGATGCTTTTTCTCATACACTTATGGTCCAGCCATAATCGTAAAAATGACAAAATACACTGATTCACTGCACGGACTTTCATGGGGGGTAATGTAGACACTGAACAATCGCTTCTTAGACATTACTTCTTGAAAAGTCACATAAGCATATATTGGCTTCAATAAGCTAGTGATAAAATGACGTACCCACATTACCAAAACAGGAACACAAATACATAATAGAAGCAAACCTACAAGTTTTGGCCATATTCAGTGAAACCAAGAGAACCAATTTGATAATCCAGGCATTTGTGATAACTTATCAATAACATGATGAATATTATCTAATTGATTTTGGATAATTTGAGAAAAATCAGACAAATTAAAACAACACATTCCTGGAAACTGTTCACATCCCCTAAATTCTTTAAACAGCAGACAGTCTATAATAGCACAATTCTGAAGGTCCACAACTCATACTTCTCCTAGCTCTTGATTGAGTTCAGATAATATAGAAGCAGTCAAATTCATTGTCTTACTGTATACACAGGCCAGCTTAGATACCTCTTTTTGCATTCCACCAACAAGTCCAGGAACTGGCAGGATGAATGCAGCTGCAACTGCAACAGAGGTGGGATCTAGAAGCTTCAAGTTGTCATCACAATCAGATGGCAGAGCTCAGAGAAATGTTTCATGACTATTTTCAGGAAAATCTATTAGAGCAGGAAGGATGCATCCCATGCCACATATACCTTAATAATGTGAAGAGAGGGCTTGGGGTGTGGACTTGTACCACCTGCCCTGCCCCTAAGGTGGGCTGGGTGGTAGTCTGTTTGCTAGGGCTGTTTAATATTCCTTGAGGAAGTACTTTCTATTGGAATCCTTCAGAAGGAGCTTGTAAATTTAAGGTACAGTAAAAGCAAACTTTTCCCTATCTGCCACAGATAAAGGAAATTGTAAAAAAGCAATCTTTAAGGTCAATGATAGCCATGTCCAAGTCTTTTAGAATCATGGCCAGAGAAGGGAGACCTTCTTGTAAAGGTCCCATAGGTTTAAGAACTGCATTAATTTGTCTTAAGTAATGTAAGAGTTTCCATTTTCCAGACTCTGTTTTACAACAAATACAGGGGAATTCCATGGGCTTGTGGAAAATTCTAATCTATCTGACAGAAGCTGTTGTTGAACTGATGTGTGTAAGGCTGCCAGTTTTTCTTTATTGAGGGGTCATAGATCCACCCAAACAGGTACAGGGATAATGTTTCCCTGTCTGTGAGCCTTTCTGAAATCTCTTAATACATTACTCCAATCAGCTTGTCTGAGGGTTCCTTGTGGCGGCAACAAGTAACAAATGTTTTTTAATGTATTTGTGCAGTTGAGCAAAGTCTTTTTTAGAAGTTTTCACTCCTGAGGTTTTTAGCGCGGCACGGAAAAGTTTTAAGTAATCCTCTGGTTTATCTGCTTTAGTTTCATGTTGGCCCATTACAGCGTCCCTGACATCTCGACCCTATCCCTACATATGCTTTCCCGGGAGTCTTATCGGATCAATGATCTTCAGAGCTTCCCCACTCTCAGTTTCAAGGGTCCCTGTTCGGGGGCCACTTGTCGGTCCCCTCCCTGCTTCTGAACCGCAGACAAGGGAGGAGACACAATGAGATACAAAAGACCTGAAAGGACCAGCCAAGGGACTCAAGGCGTAATAGCGCAAAAGTAATGCCGAAAAGGCACACCTCATATTTACTGAGCAAATGAACCCAAACATCCAAAGAATTCTGAGTAGGGGGTTCAACACATGATCAACACACAATCATTATCTGACCTTGAGTCCAGCCCTAGGGCGTGATGCTCCTCAAGGACACCAAAAGCATGTGAGGGCGATCACGAGTTGTAGGAACTGTTTTGTCTTTACTCATTCTGTTATTGATCATGCATCAGGAGTTGTAGGAGAAACAATCAGGGCATATGTATTCCTACATTTGATTTCTATATTACTTGATTTATGTATTAATCCCATTAATCCCACAATACAACAATCCCTAAAACAGCAACAGGAAAGAAGGCTGCACCAGACTGCATACAGACCTCACAAAACAGGGTAACATAGGAAAGCCTTGATCCAGCGGGATCCAAACCCTTCCCCCACCTCAGCTCACCGACAGGAGGAAGAGAAAAGGAGTGGGAAGGGAGTGTAACCTAAGACTGCTGAATACCCAGCCCTGGAGGTCTGCTTTGGAACACAAGCCTGCACTGTGTGGTGCTCTGGAGGTTGGTGGAGTTGGGGATATGGGACAGGAGGAGTGCTTGAGAGACTGAGATTCCAGCCATTTGTGGAAGACAGGGATCCACATCAGGCTGCTCTGGGACAAAGGAAAGGCAGGCAGTCTGACACTTCCTAGCAGCAAGAAGGCTGAAGGGGAAGGGTCTGCACAAAGTTTGGTACACGGGACAAGGGATAGGTGGACAAGGTTGTCAGGCTGTGCTCAACCCAGCAGGTTGGGAACTTTGAGGAGCTTCAGGTGCTCCATCCTCCAGGCTGCCTACTCAGCTCAGAGGCCCCCGACTGTGACACAAAGCCTGCTACACCTTCCGCCTGGCCTGCAAGCACCACCTCACAAACCAGCAGTCACTGCACTGGCATCAGGCCAACCAGAGGGAGGCCCTGCGTACAACAGCTAGAGGCTTACACCTGTGTGCTTGGCCCACTGGCTCTGATACTGGAGACAGGCACTGCAGCCAGAAATCAGAAAACAACTCTTCCCTCCCACCAGGCAACAGCACCGCTCCCCTACAACCCCCAACCTCACTGTAGGGGCTGAGCAGCTCCAGTGACTGGAGCTTCTGGGCACTAAAGGGCACTACATACAATTATGAAACGTCAAAGGAATCTGGTTCTGACCAAAGTCTCACAAACCCCAGAAAAACGGCCAAGTGAAACTGAACTCACCACTCTTCCTGAAAGAGAGATTAAAAAAAAAATCATAAACATGCTCATGGAGGGGCAAAAATACATTCAAGAACACAGGGACGAAATTAAAACGGAGATTCAGTCATCAAGAAATTCCATATCTAAAATGAAACATACAGTGGAGGAATTTAAAAGCAGATTAGATGAAGTAGAAGAGACAATAAATGGAATAGAAATTAGAGAAGAGGAACAGAAAGAAGCTGAGACACAGAGAAAAAAAAGGATCTCTAAGAACAAAAGAATATTGAGAAAACTGTAAGACCAATTCAAATGGAACAATACCCGCATTACAGGGGTACCAGGAGAAGAAGAGAGAGAGAAAAAGGGATAGAAAGTGCTATTGAGGAGGTAATTACTGAAAACTTCCCCAATCTGGGGAAGGCGATAAGTCTCTCAAGCAATGGAATGGCACAGATCTCTGAACAAAAGGGACCCAAGGAAGACAACATCAAGACATAATCATTAAAATGGCAAAGATCAAGGCTAAAGACAGACTTTTAAAAGCAGCTAGAGAGAGAAAAAAGATCACATACAAAGAAAAACCCATCAGGCTATCATCACATTTCTCAACAGAAACCTTATAGGCTAGAAGGGACTGGCATGATATCTTTAATGCAATGAAGTAGAAGGGCCATGAACCAAGAATACTCTACCTAGCAAGATTACCATTTAAATTTGAAGGAGGGATTTAAAATTTTTCAGATAAACAAAAGCTGAGAGAATTTACCTCCCACAAACCACCTCTACAGTGCATTTTGGAGGTACTGCTATATTCCAAAGGATAAATACATGTTAACAGGAGAAATAAAACCACAGCAAAGTAGAACAATCAATTACTAAACAGATGCAAAATCAAATCAACTACACCCAAAGTCAATCAAGGGACAAAGAGTACAGAATATGTTACCTAACATATAAAGAATGGAAGAGGCAAAAAAAAGAACCTTGACGTTATGTTTGTAATAGCATAGGAAGTGAGTTAAATTAGACTGTTAGACAGTAAGGGAATTACCCTTGAAGCTTTCATAACCACGAACTTAAAGCCTATAATGGCAATAAGTACATACCTATCGATAATCATCCTAAATGTAAATGGTCTAAATGAACCAATCAAGAGACAGAGTCGCTGAATGGATAAAAACTCAAAACCCATCTATATGCTGCCTACAAGAGACTCACTTCAAACCCAAAGACATACACAGTCTGAAAGTAAAGGGATGGAAAAAGATATTTCATGCAACTAATAAGGAGAAAAAAGCAAGAGTTACAGTACTTGTATCAGACAAAATAGACTTCAAAGCAAAGAAAGTAACAAGAGACAAAGAAGGACATTACAAAATGATAAAGGGGTCAGTCCAACAAGAGGACATAACTATTATAAATATCTATGCACCCAACAGAGGATCACCTACATATGTGAAACAAATACTAACAGAACTAAAGGGGGAAATAGAATGCAATGCATTCAGTTTAGGATACTTCAACACACAACTCACTCCAAAGGACAGATAAACCAGACAGAAAATAAGTAAAGAAACAGAGGCACTGAACAATGTATTAGAACAGATAGACCTAACGGACATCTACAGAACACTTCATCCAAAAGCAACAGGATATCCAATCTTCTCAAGTGCACATGGAACATTTTCAAAAATAGATCATATAGTAGGCAACAAAAAGAGCATCAATAAATTTAAAAATATTGAAATTATACCAACCAGCTTCTCAAATCACAAAGGTATGAAATGAGACATAAATTACACAAAGAAAATGAAAAAGTTCACGAACACACAAAGGCTTAATAACATGCTCCTAAATAATCAATGGATCAATGACCAAATTAAAACAGAGATCAAGCAATATGGAGACAAATGACAACAATAACTCAACACTGCAAAATCTGTGGGACACAGCAAAGGCTGTGCTAAGAGGGAAGTATATTGCAATACAGGCCTGCCTCAGGAAAGAACAGTCCCATATGAACAGTCCAAATTCACAATTAATGACACTAAAAAAGCAAGAACAAATGACACCCAAAGTCAGGAGAAAGAGGGACATAATAAAAATTAGAGCAGAAATAAATAAAATCAAGAACAACAAAACAATAGAAATAATCAATGAAAGTTGGAGCTCATTCTTTGAGAAAATAAACAAAACAGATAAACCCCAAGCCAGACTTATCAAGAGAAAAAGAGAATCTACACACTCAAACAGCATCAGAAATAAGAAAGGAAAAATCACTACAGACACCACAGAAATACAAAGAATTATGAGAATACTATGAAAAATTATATGGTAACAAACTAGACAACATAGAAGAAATGGACAATTTTCTAGAAAAATACAACCTTGCAAGGCTGACCCAGGAAGAAACAGAAAATCTGAATAGACCAATTACCTGCAAAGAAATTGAATTGGTAATCAATAACCTATCTTAGAACAAAAGACCTGGACCCGATGGTTTCACAGCTGAATTTTATCAAACACTTAGTGAAGACTTAATAACCATCCTCCTTCAACTTTTACAAAAAGTAGAAGAGAAGGGAATACTCCCAAACTCATTCTATGATGCTAACAGCACTCTAATACCAAAACCAGGCAAAGACACCACAAAAAAAGAAAATTACAGACCAATATCCCCGATGAACATAGATTTAAAAATATTCAACAAAATATTAGCAAACCAAATTCAAAAATACATCAAAATGATCATGCATCATGATCAAGTGGAATTCATCCCAAGGATGCAAGGATTGTACAACATTTGAAAATTCATCAACATCATCCACTCCATAAACAAAAAGGACAAAAACCACATGATCATCTCCATAGATGCTGAAAAAGCATTTGACAAAATTCAACATCCATTCATGATAAAAATTCTCAACAAAATGGGTATAGAGGCCAAGTACATCAACATAATAAAGGCCATATATGATAAACCCACAGTCAACATCATACTGAACAGTGAAAAGCTGAAGGCTTTTCCTCTGAGATCAGGAACAAGACAGGGATGCCCACTCTCCCCACTGTTATTCAACATAGTACTGGAGGTCCTAGCCACAGCAATTAGACAAAACAAAGAAATACAAGGAATTGAAATTGGTAAAGAAGAAGTCAAACAGTCACTATTTGCAGATGACATGATATTGTTCATTAAAAAAACCTAAAGAATCCACTCCAAAACTACTAGAACTGATATCGATACAGCAAAGTTGCAGGATACAAAATTAATACACAGAAATCGGTGGCTTTCCTATACACTAACAGTGAACTAGCAGAAAGAGAAATCAGGAAAACCATTCCATTCACAATTGCATCAAAAAGAATAAAATACTTAGGAATAAACCTAACCAAGGAAGTGAAAGACCTATAAGCTGAAAACTACGAGACACTCTTAAGAGAAATTAAAGAGGACACTAATAAATGGAAACTCATCCCATGCTCTTGGCTAGGAAGAATTAATATCGTCAAAATGGCCATCCTGCCCAAAGCAATATACAGATTTGATGCAATCCCTATCAAATTACCAACAAC
Organism: Manis javanica; assembly: GCF_040802235.1. Classification (NCBI taxonomy): domain Eukaryota; kingdom Metazoa; phylum Chordata; class Mammalia; order Pholidota; family Manidae; genus Manis; species Manis javanica. The sequence continues at coordinate 72,051,278 of NC_133162.1, forward strand.
ATTCTTCAACAAACTAGAACAAATAGTTCAAAAACTCACATGGCAACACCAAAGACCCTGAATAGCCAAAGCAATCCTGAGAAGGAAGAATAAAGTGGGGGGATCTCGCTCCCCAACTTCAAGCTCTACTACAAAGCCACAGTAATCAAGACAGTTTGGTACTGGCACAAGAACAGAGCCACAGATCAGTGGAACAGAATAGAGACCCCAGATAATAACCCAAACATATATGGTCAATTAATAAATGATAAAAGAGCCATGGACATACAATGGGAAAATGACAGTCTCTTCAACAGATGGTGCTGCCAAAACTGGACAGCTACATGTAAGAGAATGAAACTGGATCACTGTCTAACCCCATACACAAAAGTAAATTCGAAATGGATCAAAGACCTGAATGTAAGTCATGAAACCATAAAACTCTTAGAAAAAAGCATAGGCAAAAATCTCTTGGACATAAACATGAACAACTTCTTCATGAACTTCTCCTTGCTCCCTGGGGCAAGGGAAACAAAAGCAAAAATGAACAAGAGGGACTATATCAAGCTGAAAAACTTCTGTGCAGCAAAGGACACCATCAATAAAACAAAAAGGTATCCTTCAGTATGGGAGAATATATTCATAAATGACAGATCTGATAAAGGGTTGACATCCAAAATACATAAAGAGCTCACACACCTCAACAAACAAAAAGCAAATAATCCAATTTAAGAAATGGGCAGAGGAGGTGAAAAGACAGTTCTCTAAAGAAGAAAGTCAGATGGCCAACAGACAAACACATGAAGATTATTATCAGAAAATTATTATCGCTTATTATCAGAAAAATGCAAATTAAAACCACAATGAGATATCACCTCACACCAGTAAGGATCACCATCATCAAAAAGACAAACAACAAATGTTGGCAAGGTTGTGGAGAAAGGGGAACCCTCCTACACTGCTGGTGGGAATGTAACTTAGTTCAACCATTGTGGAAAGCAGTATGAGGTTCCTCAGAATGCTCAAAATAGAAATACCATTTGACCCAGGAATTCCACTTCTAGAAAGTTACCCTAAGAATGCAGCACTCCAGTTTGAAAAAGACAGATGTACCCCTATGTTTATTGCTGCACTATTTACAATAGCCAAGATACGGAAGCAACCTAAATGTCCATCAGTAGATGAATGGATAATGAAGATGTGGTACATATACACAATGGAATATTACTCAGCCATAAGAAAAAAGCAGATCCTACCATTTGCAACAACATGGATGGAGCTAGAGGGAATTATGCTCAGTGAAATAAGCCAGGCGGAGAAAGACAAGTACCAAATGATTTCACTCATATGTGGAGTATAAGAACAAAGGAAAACTGAAGGAACAAAACAGCAGCAGAATCACATAACACAAGAGTGGACTAACAGTTACAAAAAGGAAAGGGACTAGGGAGGATGCGTGGGAAGGGAGGGAGACATGGTCGGGGAACAAGAAAGGGGCATTACAATTAGCATGTATAGTGTGGAGGGGGCACAGGGAGGGCTGTACAACACAGAGAAGACAAGTAGTGATTTTACAGCATCTTACTACACTAATCAACAGTGACTCTGAAGGGGTATATGGAATGGACTTGGTGAAGGGCGGAGCCTAGTGAGCATAACGTTCTTCATGTAATTGTGGATTCATGATACCAAAATAAAAAAAGAAGAAGAAAAGAAATTCTACCATTTGCAACAACACGGATGGTGCTAGAGGGTATTATGCTCAGTGAAATAAGCCAGGTGGAGAAAGACAAGTACCAAATGATTTCAGTCATCTGTGGAGTATAACAACAAAGAAAAAACTGAAGGAAGGAAACATTGCAGACTCACAGAATCCAAGAATGGACTAACAGTTACCAAAGGGAGAGGGACTGGTGGGGATGGGTGGGAAGGGAGGGGTAAGGAGGCGGGGAGGAAAGGGGCCATTACTATTAGCAGACATATTGTGGGGGCGGGGGCACAGGAGGGCTGTACAAAACAGAGAAGACAAGTAGTGATTCTACAGCATCTTACTACACTGATGGTCAGTGACTGTAAGGGTGTATGGGGTGGGACTTGGTGATGGGGGGAGTCTAGTAAACAGTGTTCCTTATGTAACTGTATATTAATGATATCAAAAAAAAAAAGAATGAGGCATTTACAACTGCATTAAAAAGAATAAAATACCCAGGAATAAATTTAACCAAGGAGTAAAAGACCATTACTCTCAAAACTGTAAGACCCTGGTGAAAGGAAATGAAGACACAAATAAATGTAAAGCTATTCCATGCTCACAGACAGGGAGAATTCATGTTAAAATGGCCACACTGCCTAAAGCAGTATACAGATTCAATGTAATCCCTATCAAAACACCAGTCATTTTTTACTGAACTACAGCAAATAACCCTAAAATTTATATGGAAGCGTGCGCACACACACCCTCAAAGAGCCCAAGTAATCTTGAGAAAGAACAACAAAGCAGGAGATACCACACTCTGCAATTCCAAACTATACTACAAAGGAACAGTAACCAAATCAGTATGGTACTGGCACAAGAACAGAGTCAACAGACCGATGGAACAAAACAAAAAAGGCCAGGAAAAAACCCACACTTAAATGGTCAATTAATATATGACAAAGGAGGCAAAAATATACAATGGAGAAAAGACAGTCTCTTCAATAAATGGTGATGGGAAAACTGGACAGCTACATGCAAATGAATGAAGCTGGATCATTCTCTTATCCAATACACAAAAACAAAATGTGTTAAAGACATAAATATAAGAACTGAAACCATGAAACTACTGTTTTGAGGAAAACAAAGGCAATAAACTCTTGCCCATCAGCATTAGGAATTTTTTTTCTGGATGTCTCCCCCAGGCAGGGGAAACAAAAGCAAAAATAAACAAATGAGACTACATTAAACTAAGAAGCTTCACATACCAAAGGAAACAATCAACAAAAAAATGAAAAGGCAAACTATGTATGGAAAAATATATTTTCAAATTATATATCTGATAAGGGCTAACATCCAAAATATTACAAAGAACTCATATAACTCAACAACAAACAAACAATCCAATTAAAAAATGAGCATAGGACCTGAATAGCCATTTTTCCAAAGACAACACAGGGATGGCGGACAGACACATGAAAAGATGCTCCACATCACTAATTATCGGGGAAATGCAAATCAAAACCACAATGAAATAATCTCCTCATACCATGAGAACAGCTAATATTGACAAGATAAGAAATAACAAGTGCTGATGAAGCAGCGGAGAAGAGGGAACGCTTGCTTGTACATTGCTGGTGGGACTGCAAATTGTTACAGCCGCTTTAGAAAGCAGCATGGAGGTTTCCCAAAAAACCAAAAATACAAATACCATACAACCCACTAACTCCACTTCTGAGAATTTACACAAAGGAAAAAAATCACTAATCCTAAGAGATAAATGTACCCATACATATGTTTACTGTAGCATTCAACAGCCAAAATAAGGAAACAACCTAAATGTCCATTAATAAATGGATAAAAAAAGAGAGGTGTACATATACATGACACAATATTCTCAACCAAAATATAATGAACCTTGCCACTTGCAACAACTTGGATGGATCTACAAGGTATTATTGAAGTGAAATAAGTCAGAGAAGGATAAATACTGTATGATTTCACTTACATATATAATCTAAAAAACAAAACAAACAAAACTAAAACAGACTTGTAAACACAGAGAACAGAATGGTGGTTACCTTACTGTGGGAAGAGTAGGGAGCTGAACTATGGGTGAAATAGATGAAGCAGGGAAAAATAATAGTGAGAATTTTTGGTATCTTGATCAAGGCAATGGTAACATGAGTGTTTACACATCAAAATCCATCAAGCTGTACACTAAGATTCCTACATTTTACTGTATGCCAATAAAAAATTAAAATAATAAGGCAGGTCTACATTATGCACAGATATGGTTGCCCTGACAGATGAGGATAAGGGAAAAGACTTTCATATCTCTTGAATTATATACAATTTATAAATAGTCTCTCTGAAAGCTTAAAACATGGTAATTGTCAAACGTACATATTAAGTATCTTGAAGTGTAACCATGGTACTGTAGTTATCCTTTTTGGAGTCCTTACCTGTTAAACAATTATATTTATGTATGAAGAAGTCTGGAATTTGCTTCAAAATAATCTATTGTGAAAAAATGGGGATAAAGGTGGGGATAAAAATGAAACAAGACTGGCTATAAATTAATGTTTTTTGAAACTGGATACACACACATACAGATGTATACATCTGTATAACGATGCTAGGTCTTATATACATTAACAACATGTATTTCCTTCACCCTTGTCAGAAAGTAACAATATTTCCTTCACTTTCACCAAACATATCATTACACAAATGAGGAAAAACAGGTCCAGAGAAGCTACTGATGTCAAAGGTTACCAATTAAACCAATGGCCAACACCTCATAAAATGACCTGTATATCAAGTTCTCTTATATTACACTACCTGTAATGGTGGTTACTAAAAGCCCAAGTACTAATGCAGGTAACCATCTTAACCCACACTAATAGAAGAGGGCCAGATGAAGAAGTTAAAATTATAATGTGTAGGGCAAATAAATGTATATCACATGATGTGCTGAGTACTAAATTTAAACAAAACCTTTGACTTCTGATAAGGAGACTGTACAGATGATAGAGAAGTGGCTTTGGAGACCATAACCCATGACATACAGTTGAGGTAACTATAAAAGTTCAATTTGGGACATAAGGGGTGCTGCCATTAGATGTAAGCTGCCTTTAAATATCTGAGTGGCTGTCATGAAAGGAGGGAACAAGCTTATTCCACGTGTAGACATCATTCACTTCTGTAACTATATTAAGGGCTATAACTATTCAATTCAAAACTATAAGGGCTAATGAACAAGAACATTAAAGATCAATTAGAGCTGTCCAACAAAGAAGATGCCAAGGGAACAGAGTGTACTCCCTAGTCATAAAAGTATTTGATAAAATGGGACTTAAAACTATTAACTTCTGCTCTGCAAAAGACACTGTTAAAGGAATACAAACACCAGCCACAGACTCAGAGGAAATGTCTACAATAAATATCTGATAAAAGACCTATGTCCAGAATAAATAAAACACTCTTGAAGTTCAATGAGAAAATGACCCAATTAAAAATGAACAAGAAATCAGAACAGATATCACCAAAGAAACTATACTAACATAAAATAATCACATGAAACATGCTCATTAGTGATTAGGGAAATGCAAAAGGCTAATTTCTTTAATATGTTAAGAATTCTTACATCTCAGGAAGTGCAACATCCCAGTGAAAAAAGAAGCTAGAGATACAAAGAGGTAGTTAAGAAAAAGACATAGAAATGAGTTAATAACTTGTGAAAATATACTCTTCACTCACAAGTAAAAATCCAAGTACATAACGTTTTATGTCAAAGCTGGAAAAAAAATTCAAAGTCAACCTATGTTTATACTTACCAAGCCCTCAGTTATGTCCTGGTACTGTTCTAAATACTTTCCATTATTAATTCATTTAATCTCATAGCATCCACCTGAGACAGGTAGCATTATAAATTCACAAGCTTTTTTCTCAGTTCCAATATCCAAAAGCTCTGAAAACTAAGTTTTCTCATAATGCATTCTGAAGTAAAACCTGACCTCATCTAAGTGAGGCTACTTACCGTATTCTTCCTACTTGGGATGGTATTTTCTTTTTCTGAAGAAACGCTATCTTTGATTAGAGTGCCACCTCAGACTCTGATGAAGTGTTAATGTAAAATATACACACTTCCTATAATCCAAAATATTTCCTAAATTCCAAGATTAAACTGACCCCAAAGTTTTCAGATAAGGAAATGTGAACCAGTTTCCCATTCTTTGGATGAGGGATAGTTACTGGTTGACAGTCACAATTATTAAGTGGTGTTTGAAAAATTAAGCAACTTAAAAAGAAAATGAAAACATTGGAAGCCCAACATCAAAAAGGAACTGATCAAGGAATTTACAGCACACAGAATCTGACATACCACAACACAGAGGTGTTTTAAATAAAAAAAGGAAGGCCAGAAAGAAAACTTACTGACACAGGTAACCAAGGCTAGGGCATCATTCTTGTACAGTCCCTAACATCCCACTCAGACCTTTGTAAAAAGCTTCTTTATTTAAAAAAAAACCTTCTTGGTCTTAGCTTAAATGCAGCATGCCATCTTCTTCCAGTTAAGACCTGACTGGTAAATCAAGATGCAAACTTTAAAAATACAGTGAGCCATGAAGTGAGAACAGTTTTTAAAAACTTGTCGGATGATTTGTGACCAAAGGTTTAAAAACTACTCTAGGAAAATTTGGTTCTAAGGCCACTATGCCTCTCATCTGTTTCTCTGGGTCATGACCCAAAACGTAAACAAATCTTGTCATCTACCTTATCCTGTACTCTAATACTCAAAATATATCTGCACTACTCTCCAATCTCATATTCCAAAAACCCACCACCACCCAAACCCTTAAGACCAGAGGCCTCAGTGATCAGCACACTCACATATACCTGAGAGCTGGTTCCCTCTACCACTTCCTTGCCCCAGCTGAAGTCTAAGGATGCCTCTCCTCCTGCAGGGCCCTCTACTATCTCTTAGCAAGATGGTCTGAGATCACTGTTAAGCAGGCTCTCCAGAACCTTTTATAAATCTATTATTCCTTCACCCTCTTTAAAAACTCATTATTTTGATGCTGTGCCACCTACAGTTAGCCCTCAAATTTTCCCAACTGTCATCTAACAACCTTATTCTTCACTTATTTAAGGATTTTACATGAAATCTATAATCTACCTCTCCATGCCAGTTTTGCTATCATTATGAACTCCACCAAATCCCAACCCTCTGACCTCCCAGTTCATTAACCTTCTCCATCAAGTCTTCTACTCTCCATCTCAGCCACCAGTTCTCAGTTTCAGCCACAAACTTGACAAAATCCAAGAGACTTTACCTCTTAAATATTAAAATCAAATAACCCACTTTTTAAATTAAAATATCATTGACATACAATTTCATGTTGGTTTCAAATATACAACACAGTGGTTCAACAGTTAAATCCTAACCCCCCTAGTGAGGTCACTATCTATCAATGTAGTTACATGTTACAGAATCATTAACTGTATTTATTATCTGTGCTGTACTATCAAGACCAACTTACACTGTGATTGCAAATTACTGTGCTCCTTTATCTCCTTCACCCTCCCCCACACCCACCCCAACCCTCCCCCTTGGTAACCACTGGTCCTTTCTCAGTGTCTGTGAGTCTGCTATTATTTTGTTCCATTTTCAAATAACCCACTTTTTAATCACAACCTACTAACTATCCAATTTCCTTGTTCTAGTAATCCCATTCTTGACTTAGAAGAATTTCAGTATACCAACCACTCATCTGTCCCTTCTCCTATGTACCATCTTTGTCCAGTTGCTAAACATTTTACATTACACAGTCCGTCATTTCAATCACTCTCTGGGCAATATCCTAAATTCTTTCTCTTTCTCCTCTATGTGGTCATTCCACATTTATAATTAACGCTAATTATCCTATCTAATATTCTATATTCTGTGCAGCGGCCGGCCAACAGGATCTACTAGAGGTGGGAACACACTCACTCACACAGTAAGCAGATTAGTGACCTTAAGTTTTTAGTGATATAAACTTCAAGTAAGGCCTTAATAATGTCCAGAAATTCTCCTGACAGCTCCTTCTTCCACTTTCTGCAACACATTTGCCCCTCCCCTCCCATCCCCACATTGCCCTGCCTTTTCTGCCTTTCAGAGATAACCTCTTCTGTCATTTTATGGGGAAAAAAATACTTCATCCATAGATCACCTCATCTCCCATCCTCCCACTAAACTTACATTTAAACCTATCTTTCCTCTGGTTCAGGAAATGCAGCATCCCTTCTCCCAAGACCTCTCTCCCCCATGATTTGGATTCTATGAATCAAGGCTCTCTCATGCCATCAGACCTTTCAGAACCCCTCACATATTTCTAGCTTCACTTTTTCTTCTTCCCTTCAAACATCTTTAACAAGCTTCATGCACTTGCTAACCCCATTTCCTCACTATGTACTCGCTACTCAAGACCACACCAATCCAAGTTGTGAACTTCAGTATCTGTGCTTTTTAGTTCTCATTTTCTTTGAGTTTGCATATGAGTTCAGTTGATCCTTCATGACAACACCTTTCTGCTGGCTTCTATAAAATACCACTTGCCTGATTTTCCTTCAGGTGCTTTCACTGCTTTTACTCAATTTCCTTATCTAGTTTTTCTTCCTCTTTTCCCCATTATTTCAAGTTTTACACAGCTCAGTACTTTTTCCTCTTACATTCTCCTTAATAACTTTATTTAATCCTGTACTTTCAAACATTTACATGTTGAACCTCAAACTTACCATCTCCAACCAAGACTTAGATCTAAGTTCCACACCAGGAGATTCTACTGCCTCTTGAACTTATCAAGAATATCTTAAACCCCAATATGCCCCGAACTGAACTACTTTCCCTTAAGACATCCCCTTATCTAAATGAATGACTCTACCATCTACTCAGCTGCTCACATTAGATACTTGGGAATCATTCTTGGTATCTCCTTTTTCCTCACTGCCCATGTCACCAAGCTTTGCCACTTTTACCCTTTCTCGTGTACCAGTAGATCTCTAGTTAAATGTCAACCTTGCCCCACTCCTCACTCAGACCAGGTAAATGAACCTATTATACATCTCACAGCACCCTCTATTTTCCCATAATTTTCATCACACCTTATTCTTTATTCTATCTGTCTTGCTCACTAGAATGTGAATAAGCAGGTGTAATGGACATACACCCAACACAGCACACAGAGAACGCTAAAATAATAGCTCGATGCTAGGAAGGAAGGCAGTCTCTAGACCTTCCTATCAACAAATTCATCCTCCTCTATCATCAGGGCTCTGGAAAAGTTGAGGACTGCTTCCTACAGAGTAAGGAACTGGACCAGAAAAATCTATCATCGGGCTCTAAATTAGAAGACTATGGAATACATATGGAAAATGGTATGAAAAGCATCAAGTATAATACAAACGTGCTGTCATTGTTTTAGAAGCCATTATTTATCATTACCAGCAGAAGTCAATAGCTATTCCTAGAGGGCACTATGCTTACAGTTTCCAATATACTACCCTCCATGGACGGTATTCAAATGTGGATCTGAGGAGATACTTGTCAGCGGTCACCAGCAGGTATGTTATTGCTCAAACCTTGAGAATTATCCTCTTTTTACTAAGAAAATCTTTCACAAGAAATTAAAGTTCTACTTTAAGATAAATTAAAATTACAATGTCTCCACGAAAAATGCTCAATATCACTAATCATCAGGGAAATAAGCAAATCAAAATCACAGTGAGATTCACCTCACACCAGTAAGAATGGCTATTATTAAGTAGACAACAAATAACAAGTGTTAGCACAGATGTAGAGGGAAGGGAACCCTCATGCACTGTTGGTGGGAGTGGTACAGCCACTACAGAAAACAGAATGGAAGTTACTCAAAAAACTAAAAACAGAATTACCATACTATTCAGTTCTTCCACTTCTGAGCATTTACCTAAAGATAACAGAATCACTAACTCAAAAAGATATATGCACTCCTATGTTTACTTCAGCATTTTTTACAATAGCCAAGGCACGGAAGCAACCTAAGTGCCTATCAACAGATAGAATATGTGATAAACGGATAAAGAAGATGCTGTAATATAAACACAATGGAGTATTACTCAGCCACAAAAAAAAGAATGAAATCTTGCCACTTTGACATTGACAGACCTAGAGAATACTACGCCAAGTGAAATAAGTCAGAGAAAGACAAACACCATATGACTTCACTTACATGAGGAATCTAAAAAAAACAAGTAACAAACAACAAAAACCCAGAAATACTCACAGAGAACAAACTGGTGGTTGCCAGCGGAAAGGGGAATTAGAAGATAGGTTAGGGGATAGGTGAAGGGGTATAGAGGCATAAACTTCCAGTTATAAAATATGTTAAGTCACAGGGATGAAAAATACAGCATGGGGAATATAGCCAATAATACTGTAATAACTTTGTATGGGGACAGTAAGTAACTACACTTACAGCATTTTGTAACATATATGTATGTACAACTACTATGGCGCACACAGGAAACTAATATAATGTCAAGTATACTTCAATTAAAAAATCAGAATGATATCGTTGAACTTCCATTTGTATGCAGCACAAAAAATTAAGTAGAAGATAGTCATTACTTCTAAAAATGTCAATTTTATTCACTGAGTATAATAAATTGGCCATCATTCTTACTGAAAATTATTTAAATAGAGGCAATAGAAATTGTCAATGTATTAAGGTAAATCCATAATTTGTTCTTTATTAAAACAGGGTTATTTCCAATATCAAGATAAACATGATCATATAGTGACAATCTGTTCTTCTCAACACAGGCTTTAAATATGATAAAACTAGGTTCACTCTCATCAGAATACAGCAGCACTGTTACAAAAATAACACTGGAGGTTCTCAGGTCTTCCATGTGACAGTTCAGTTTTTCAACCTCTCTGAACTACGCTCTACCCTCTATAAAATGTGAGTTAACACTTGCCTTACAAAATTGTGATTAAGGATCAATGGACATATAAAGGGCTTACCACAAAGTAAGAATTCAATAAGGAATAGGTCTCTTATACACTTCTCTTCAAAGAAGCTGACTTTAGGTATGACAAGTATATTCTATACAATAATCTAATGAAATATCTAAATGAAAGTAAGTAAACCTTGCTGATACAATACTTTCAGAATTATTTAATAATCCTTATTAATCACCTGTACTTTACCCAGTAGACAATGTCATCTCAGGTCACAAGTTCCCAGTCCACTTAATGCTTTCAGAAATAAAACAATTAATTTCTAAAAATCATCTTCAGTTCTAAATCAAAGTTCTTAACTTTTTGACAATAACATCCTTCTAACTTATTTATATAAATACTCAGTACAGCTTTAAGCAAATGGGAAAATTTACTGGCTACAAAACCAGTCATGCAAATTAAGAGCCTATGCAGTAGTTATCTCAGTATCTGGCAGGATGTGTAGACTGAATTCCAGCTGGCTGGCAACACAAGTGTGCCAAGTAAAAATGTAAGTCTTTGCACACTTTACTATAAAGTCCAGATTAAAAACCTGCAGCAGAAAGCACAAAGATGGAAAATGGAAGTAGCCTCATGTATGTCAAAAGCAGCCTTCTTTTACTCCTAATGCACATAGCCATGGATTACACACTTTTAAAAGACTACTCTGAGGTCTTCTAAAAGGACAAACTTTTAGGTCCTGGCTAAGTCATTTTTAAGTGGCACACCTGTTTTAGAATTTATTTGCTTTAATACTAACTGCAACTAAAGTATAGGCAGATAAAATAAGAAATCCTGACCTGCTTTTAAAATAATCCAGGGGACAGAGGATGGAAAGTGGAAAGAGTAGTGTGTAGAAGAGATGAAAACAAGATTTGCCATATACTGACAACTGTTGAAGCTGGTACAAGTTTTTCTGTTTGTTTTTAAATCAAGAGTTAGGAAGTTTTGGCAACTCAATCCTTCCTTCCAGTTTTCACTCAGTTTGTAATCTTACTTCTGGTTCCCTTACCCATCAAGCATCTATAGGAAAATGGCAACCATTATGTCTTATCAGAACCTCATGCTGAGTTTCCTCTTCAAATAAGACACTTTTTTTAGGTATTGTACTATCCTGGTATATTAATTTAAAACAAAGAACTATAATACTAGCTAATAATTAACCACATACTCCTTGTATAAAACTTAATGTCAAGAGAAATGATACAATAAGCTGGAGCTTGCATAAGCCCTTTCAATGATGTGATATGATTCTAAAGTGAAAAATGATCTGAATGAGCAGGAACACTTCACTGGAAGGATACTATGGAACCTAACTTGCACATTTTGAATAAGCCTGATCATAAAATTTCTCAAAGGGTCTAGAATAAAATGCCTGAACATGACCTGCAAAGAATTTCTGCACTAAGTACATGTACAAACACTTTTACTTGAGTCCAAATTTGTATTATTACCAAAAGAATCTTCAGTTCAAAGTGTTAGGAGCCACTTTAGATGTGCAGAATCCTTTTATCAAAGACTTAGATTTGGGTTTGTAAACTTCAGCTAAAACCAGAGACTTTCTGAGTAAGAGTAAAGGCAATGACGGCAACCTGACAGACATAATTTAAGAAGAGTTCAGACACAGGGAAATGCCCAAATGCTACAGGTGAGAAGCAAAGAAAAGTCATGACATAAAAGTATTCCCAGAAGTATAAACAACTTATAAACATGGTTTACAGGAAGTTGGGCTAAGATCCCCACTGCCGTGACAATTAAAAGCACTCCTTCAAATTTCCCTTCTTATCCTACAGGGGTTGCCAGCGCTGCAGCAACTCCGGGCAGCCATGGGAGAGGAGGGAATAAATATTCACAGTGCTACACCATTCCTTTCCAACTAAGGGTGCCTTGTGAAGGAGGAAGGAAGAGTGACAATATCTTCTTGAACATTTACTTTAGGATACATTTTTTTCCTCACAAACCTATCATAATGGAGTCTGGATTCCTAGTTAGATCACCCTGTCGGCACAAATACAATTCAGCTACATTAGAATGGGAACCTAGTATCTCATTTCTACAGAAAAAGGTTTCCAGTTCTCACCAAACAACTTCAAATGGCAGTTTGGACATATATAGATGTAACATCAGCAAAGATATATAAGCACCTACTGCCTAAGAATATTTAACTTCCAAATTCCTATTCTCCCATACTTAAACACCACCCTCTCCCAAAGATAACTGTTGGGAAAGCCTGTGTCTGCCTTTCTTTACCAGCTGCACCACTTCCACAGCCTCATCTTCCTTTCTCCAGGCTATCTGCACTGCACTGTGGATTAACTATCAGAATTAACAGAATCAACACTGGCAAGATATGGTGTGAGAGCACTAGGTAACTGAAATAGAACAGCATTTTCGTAGTCTAACACAGTGGAGGACACACAGAAGGTACTCAACATATTGAAAATCAGTAAATAAACCTCATTCCAGTTCTGCCACTTGCCAACCTTGGACAGTCACTTGACCTCTCTGAGCCTCATCTGAAAAAACGACAGCTGAGTTAACAGTTCATTTTGGCTCATTAGTTCTATGATTATAATACATTTTTCAGGAGTTGATCTAGGAGTTTTATGCTTTTCTTAATGAAAATTTAATCTACTTAAGTTATGAACGATGCTTCATGAGAAATATGAGAAAAGTGTAAGGACAGCCAAATCAGAATTAACTGGGAGGATCAAGAGAATGACAATAACAGCTGGCTCATCCTCCCATCCAGGGTGAGAAAAAAAGTGGAAAATGTTCAGCATTTTAGGAGAATTATTCAAGGCGGTCTTTTACTATACTGTTTGAGGTGCCTTATATTAAAGCCTCCAAAGGACAAATTCCTCTCAAAAATTCAGTACTAGTAAAGTTTTTTATTTACTTCCTTTCAAAATACAAGATCTATATATAACCTTTGATATCCTTAAACTTTGCCAAGAAGTCGAGAACTAAGGTCTGTTTCCAACTATGGTGCCATCCTTGCCCTGTTGCTGATAAGGCATGTACACTGTTCTCCCTGCAACCTCCACTTGTAGCTCTTCAGTCTTTTAGTCAACTGAACTTCTATCATTTACTACAAGTCTCAAATCCTTTACAAAAGGAATAGGGATACAACTGATAAAATATAGTGTTTTCAGAATGAACGCTAGATTCCATATTTACAAATTAACATTTTAAAAATACAAACTAGTTGAAATACCATTTGACCCAGGTATTTCACTCCTAGGAATTTACCCTAAGAATGCAGTTTTGAAAAAGACATATACACCCCTATGTTTATCACAGCACTATTTACAATAGCCAAGACATGGAAGCAACCTAAGTGTCCATCAGTAGATGTATGTATAAAGAAGATGTGGTACGTATACACAATGGAATATTATTCAGCCATAAGAAAAAAAACAAATCCTACCATTTGCAACAATGGATGGAGCTAGAGGGTATTATGCTCAGTGAAATAAGCCAGGCGGAGAAAGACAAGTACCAAATGATTTCACTCATCTGTGGAGTATAAGAACAAAGCAAAAACTGAAGGAACTAAACAGCAGCAGACTCACAGAACCCAAGAATGGACTAACAGTTACCAAAGGGAAAGGGACTGGGGAGGGTTGGTGGGGAGGGAGGGATAAGGGGAATAAGGGGCATTACGATTAGCACATATAACGTGGGGTGGGGGGACACAGGGAAGACAGTATAGCACAGAGAAGACAACTAATGATTCTACAGCATCTTACTACACTGATGGACAGTGACTGTAATGGGGTATGTGGTGGGGACTTGATAATAGGGGGAATCTAGTAACCACAATGTTGCCCGTGTAAGTGTATATTAATGATACCAAAATTTAAAAAAATTTTTAATACAACTAGTTTTGTAGATTAGAATCCATTAATTCAAGTTGCTACCAGTGCTGAACAGAATCCAAACTAGTCTCAATTTGCAATGAAGTTTTAATTATTCAGTATTTCCACTCAATACCTCCTTAATCCTTCTAAACTAGTTTTGGGAGAAAGTCTAACACTCCCAAACCTAATCCTCATCTCATTTTCATTATCAATATAACAATCCAAATCCTCCACAGTTAACAGCAATGAGATACATGTTTGTAACACAATAAAATGAAATTTTTCTTATTGGAAATGGAGAGTTAGGGAAAGACTCTTCCTAAAACGTACCATGAATAAGAGTCTGGAAACATTAATACTCAAGTTGTTTAGGTGAAATTTCAACCCCCAACTAGTTTCTTTAAAGTTCTCAAATTTCTTCTGCAAAATTATCTACAGTCCCCATTAGTGATATCTTCAAAAGAAACCCCAAGTAGTATATTTTAGAATTTAAGTGATTTAACTAAATGGCCTACACAAAACTCTTGACTCGGAATAAAGAAAATCAAAACTTACCTGCAGTTATTAATTTAGCACAGCTACTTTTGCTTGCATCGTCTTCTAAGATTCGATTTGTGCTCTTTTCTTTCCCAAGCAAAGTATCCTCCAAATTTAAGCATTTATCAGATACAACACTGTCTTCACCCACAGCATGACTAATTTTGCTATTAGCTTCAAGTACAGAAGTGACATCTTCCAGCTGAGCAGCTTCACTAGATTCTGAGTAAGAAGAACCCTTACCCTGGGCTAAATTCTTTGAAGAAACTGGTAGAGACTCATCATCACTATCAAATCCAAAAGGATCTCCAGTATTTTCTTCTTCCACCTTAGGTTTCTTCGGAACTTCTTGGATATCTGGTTTGAAATTGGGCCTCTTCTGCCCTAATTTAGCCATAAATGTGGTCTCCCCCCATTTTGTGCTAAGGGTGGTCCGTTTGTTGGAAAAGACTTCATCAAATTTTGAACTGCCATTTCCTCCTTTCCTACTGTATGTTTTCCCAAATCTGGATGTCATTTTGACACCTGTTTCATATTCTCTGTGGAGAAAAAAAAAAATGCAAGAAAATATATAATCACCAAATACTTAACAAGTGTTAAAACTGAACATAAAAATAAGAATCCAGAGATTCTCCTCATGCATCTTTTCAACATTCAAGACAAAGATCTTTTAAATGGCTGAATAAATTGGGGGCAGAAGTGTAGAGAGAGGCTCTTTCTTACTCTAAACTTCCATAGGTCAATTTCTTTTACAATGAGTTCTTATTCATATGCTACTTACAAAGGAAGAAAGCACTAACCAACTTTATAATACAACATCTCCAAAACCAACTTATAGTAGAAAATCAATCACATCAATCTACTTACTAGTCTCATAAAATCACTTTTAAAGAAACAGTCTGAATAAGGTAATTACCCCTGTATAAAATCTTAAGCATAAAATGCTCCATTTTTTTCAGGATCCCAGAAATATCAAATAATTGGCTAAATTTAGTTGTTTGAAATTTCAGAGCACTTACTCATATGAGGGAGAAAAAGTCAAAAAAATTGTGTTATTTGCTCATGTATTAGAATCTACAACTTTTAACCCAGCTTTATATATTCTGATCCTTCATAATTTGCACTGTAACTTGAAAAACGTTCCTTAGTTGGTCATCTCCCTAAGTGTTAAGAAACCACACTTACTCATCTTCCTTGTCCCTATAGTGCTGTGCTTTTTTTGCTGAGTTACATTTTCTGGAGCTGGTTAATTCTAGCATATTATTACACAGGTACATGGATTACTATACAAGCAATACAAACAAGTAACTTTTATTTTTCCCTTCGCTTTATAAAGGGTAAACTGATTCATCTGACTTCTCTACATCATAACAACAAATACTAGGACAAATTTTAAGGACAGTAAGTCAAAAGCCAAACATTTCTAAAGCAAGTTATGGTACTTTTTAAAGTATCAATTCTTACCAATTTCTTAAAGCTTGTCTTTCTGAAGTTTAAATATCAGTATGTTAAACTAGAAAAAAAAATGAAGAATTGCCAGGAACTTGGAAAAAAATTCATACTTTGAAATTTACAATACAGTAATATTTGATTTATACTTTTGAATGTGTTTGACCTATAGATATGTTTTCTCTTTACTAACTTTAATTCTTGAAATTTATAATGAATCACTATGAATTTACTTCTACATATATTCAACTGGAGGATTTTCCCAAGGCTTCAAACCTTGTTTGGTTAGAAGCCAATTCTAATTTGACAAAATAATAATTTAGTCAACATACACATCTGCAATAAGAGAATATTGTTTGTCTGAAGACCTTTTAACAAGTCACAAAACTTTCCTAAGATATATTTCTATTTCTATGATAGATTTACACTAAAGAATCTTCTTATATTTCTTAAGAATAGCCTAAACAAAACTATATTTGGCAACTACATGAAAAAATAGTCATTTCTTTTCATTCCTCCAAGAACGTAAAGCCCTGATCTATAGGCCTGCAATTACATAAACGCGAACAAAGCTGGAACATTTTGGATACACGAACACAGTAGTCACATAAAAAAGCCAAACCGATAATCTAGACCTGAGCTCCTTTAGACCCTCAGAAACCTAACTGGAAAAATGGCCCAAAGCATTCGCTGTTGCCACGTTGAAAGTCTGCAGATAAGTATTTGCTATTAAGGAGTTAATTATTTTAAGCAATTAGAAAATCATCCTTCTATTTTAAGAGCCCATGTCTTTTACAAATAAATGCTCAAATATTGACGAAATGTCAAGAGATTCTCTAAGTGTGGAATGGAAAGTGTGTAGAGAAGAAATATTTGGTTAAGAGTTAGAAACTGCTGAATCTGAACGATGAGTACATGGCAGTTCATTATATAATACCCCCTACGTTTGATTTCCTTTACAGTTTCCCATAATGCTTTTAAATTCTAGACACACTATTGTAATGGCATTTTCTAAGCCTAGCGTGTTAAGTACGTACAAATTCAAAACTAAGTGGACATAACTGACATGATATGTTAAGTATATCTCAAGTACACAGGCTATCTCGCTCAGGCTTCAAACTCCAAAGACTAATATAACTAAAAAGGAAAGAATGATTCATAACTAAGTCTCTACGGTCGTTGGGCCTTTGCCTTAAAACCTAAAGCCAGGTCATATTTCCAGCAAATTACGCTGCGATAAAAAGTCCTCACACTTAACCCCAATCCAAATGTAGCGTCTTTCGGATCCCCAAAGGTTTAGGAGTTTCCGTTGAGAAATAAAAGCTGGAAAAGGCAAACCTAACCACCCAGAAATCCTCACCTTGGGGGCGGCGGTGCGCCGGGAGGTAGCTGCAGAGGCGGCCCCCTCCGCTGCAAGCTCAAGCAACTTTTCTCCTCCCCACCCCCACCGCCCAGGAAAGGGATGTTGCTTCCGACGCCCCGGAAGCTTCTGCCACCGAATCCCCAGGGCAGTGCAAGGCCTCAGTGGCGGCCGGGACGGAGGAAAAGACCGCAGACGATTCAGGGCTGAAACCAACACACTGGATCACGCTCGTAGAGCAAAGTAATCAGCAGCCGCCCGGAAAGAACTCAGAAAAAGGAAAAATAAGAGGAAGGAGAGAGTTCTTCAGGTCGTTCCCTGCCCAACTTCCTCAGAGGCTAGGTGGATGAGATTAGCGAGACTTCCATCACCTCTTCCCAGACCCCCGTCTCCCCTACCCTTACTGGCTCGCTCCGGGCCTACGCAGCCGCCCGAAACCTCACTTACCCTTGGCGCCTGGCGGGTGCTTTGGCCTCGGGCCGCCTCCACCTCTCCCACTCCCAAGGGCCTACCGACGGGCGCGGGAGCTCCGCGGGGAAGAACAGAGCCGGTTCGCGCTCGAAGAAGCAAGGGGCTCCGCCACCGTCAGAACCCGCGACTCCGCTCTGGGTAAATAGGAAACCGGTGGAGGGGGGGAGGAGCGGCGGCACCGCAACTTCCCTCCCCGCCTTGAGCGCCGCCAGCCGGGCCCGGGCCTAGGCCTCTCTGGCCACCGCTGCCGTAGCCGGTACAGGAGCCCGCTCGCTACGTGCTCCCGCTGAGCCGCCGCCGCCTCCTGCGCCGCCGCTTCCGCCGGTGAATGGTCAGCGCTGGAGTTTGAACAGGGCCCTGAACCATCTCAACGCCATTTGCGCTCCCGGCCCCCACCTCCTTCCTCCAACAGCGGCTCGCTCCGTCACTCCGCTTCCCACAGGCCCCGCGCGGATACTTGACCCCGCAGCCAATCGCGCGGCCGCTTACTCAAACCGCCGCGCAGGCGCCGCTCCCCGCATGCTCCGGCCCCCGCCACTGGCCCAACAGCGGGGCACGACGGGAGTTGTAGTCCGGGTCCGCGAGGTCGCTGCGATGAGAGCCCGGCGCGGGAGCGGGAGGCGGGATAAGCGTTGCAGCGGGTTTGGTCCGCGGGGGTTCGGGAGTTACTTCCAGCTGCTGGCGATGCCGGGAGACTCACGTGCCACAGGGGAGGGGGAGGGGGAGGGCAGAGTGCAGGCAGCTGTGTCAATCGTTTCCCCTCCAGGGACCCGCCAGTGTCTGGGGACGGTGGGTTGTGCAGCTGCGCCAGGCCCTCTGGGGCCACCGCCCGGGAGTGGGGAGGCGGGATCCCGCTCGTGTCTCGCAGCCGCCCTCGACGCTGCTTGGCCGGTGCTGGCCCGGAGCAGGTAACGACGACCGAAACCTATAGGCCGGGGACCCTAGGCACGTGACGGCCGCGAGAGATGTCAACCTCGGCTGTTTAATGCGCCCCCTCCAACCTCTCACCCTTAGCTTCGTAGTTCTCTGTCCGTCTGTCTCGCACCGGTTGAAAGTGAACCAGAGAATACTGGATGATATTAAGGAATTACTGTTAACCTTGTTGGGTGCGATAGCTCATATGTTTTTTGTTTTTTTTTTAAAAAAAAGACATACTAAAGTTTTGGTGGATAAAATGATATGGCTTCTGGAATTTCTTTAAAATAACTACAAACTGGGCGAGGAAGAGTAAAACAAGCCAGAGGGACGCGTACATGGGGCTCATACCAGTCTCTCTGCTTGCATTCTTTAAACTTTCCCTAATAAAAAGTTTTAGGAAATGAGCCAGTGATCGTCTCTTGGGAGGACAGGGATGTGGGTAATGATGGGAGGAGAATATTTTTCGCTGTACACTCTTTTGTGCTGTTCGAGGGTTTTTTCCCAGGAAATGTATTACCAATTCAGAAAGTTAGAAAGTTGGGAGGTTTGGTTGGTTGGTTGGTTTTTAAGGCTGCAGTGGGCAGACAGCGTTCTGTTCGTTCTGAGATGCGTGATTCAGACGGCCCGGCTGTTTGGTGGGTTGTTAATGGAGATCCACCTGGGAAATTAGAAAACTATTAATTGCTTTCAGTGAAAAGCCCGCCCCCTCTTCTACAAATGGATAATTTACTTTGAATGCACCCATAAATTACCAAGACCCTCCAGTATTTGCGGAAACTCCGAATAAAAAAAAAACAGTTCAGAGATCCTGCAGCCCTTCCCAATAGGAGTTTAAGGTGGATTTTAGTGTGGTTGAATTGTTTTACCGACTGCTTGCTACATTTATATTGGTATTTACAATTAACCAAATACATCAGTACTTTCTCTTGATTATTTCAAAATAAATCAACTCTTCCCATAGCATATTTGAATGGAAGTTAGAACAGGTATGTATTCCACTGTTGGTGGTATGCGGGTAACTTCTATTTGGGTCACTTTTGTCTACTTAAAAAATCAACATAAGATCTTGTTTTTTATCAGTTTGTTTGAAGATTGCTGGCAGGAGTGCAAGCTGCACTTATGTAATTATTCAGATGACAGGGTAGTGGATGCTAATTAAGGGGCAATAGTCATCAGAGGCAAAGGATAAGACCAAAAAGCCAAGAGTGGTGGAGGGACCATTCCTGTAGAAGGGTGAGTGCTGTGAACCTCAAGGGCCGAAGGACATATTCATTCTGCCCTGGCCTGGCTGGTGCTGGGTGTTTGGGTCAGTGACTGCATGAAGCTGAAGAGTTAATTTTTTAAACAAACAGATAAGCTGTGGAGCCCTTTTAAGGACTTTTTGTGTGGTAATTGTGTTAAATAATGAAGTTCCTGTTAAATTCTTGCTGCTCAGAGCCTAATCTACAGTCAGCAGCATAAGTATAACCTGGAAGCTTGTTGAGAAGGCAGAAACCCTGTCCCCAACTCCACTGAATCAAAGACTGACCTTTAACACGATTGCCCAGGTAATTGGGCCACACATTAACAGTTGATAAGCACTGTTTTAAAGCACACCCAGAACATTTGACAGCAATCTAATCTCCTTTATTAAGATCAGGGAGGAGCAGGGGTGAACACCAAGGATCTATTATGCATCAGGTACCATGCCCAGCTCTTCTGGGTGCCAGACTTCTTTTGCATCCCTGCCCATTATCCCTGTTTTGCAGGTGAGGAAATGGAAAGAGGATGACATTTGCTCAAGGTGTAACTAATGAGGGAATCAGACTTTAACACTGGTTACTCATTACTACTTGGAGATGTTCTTGAATCTGGTAGAAAATGGTATGATTTGAAAAGTAAAACATTGTGTTTAGTTTATGCAAGCTTTATATATATGTGTGGGTAACGTAATATTTTCAGAATATCTCACCTGGCTTTAGCATATCTGCATATCAATAGGCATTCAGAGGTGGAAAGAAGTATGGCTTTAGTGTATTTGCATCATTCCTCAGGGGTGGAGAGAAGTTCATCTCCATATCAAGGGGTAATTACCTGGGCAAAGAGGGCTTATCTGTACCTGAGAGGGGAGGAGAGGCCGGTTTTGCTTCTGCTGGAGCAGGAAAGAGAGATGGCCCAGAACTGCAGTTTGTGAGCAATAAATGGAATTTAAGCTTCATTTCTCCCTTTGACTGATTTCAGTTTTTAGAGGTATTTTGCCCCGGGATTTCCTTTCCCTGGACTTACATCTGGCATAGTCAGTAGGGTTCCTCTGAACCCAAAATCTGTTATAATAGGTGCAGCCTTTGGTTGGGCTGCCCCTAGAAATGATGGGGAGAAGTGGCGCTCACGCCAAGGGACATGTGTCTACACTTATGTGGTTGTGGAAGCACCACCACCACTGCTGGACATGCTGACCCCTGCCCGTGGCCCAAGCCCAAGGCTACTGCTTCTGCCACTGCTGCTGCTCCTGCTGCTGGCCAGAGCCTGGTCACAACTATAGAAAGGAGCAGAGGTCCAGGTCACCTTGATAGAGAAGCAACTGGCTGCTATATACCATGCCTTGCTGGCTATGGAGCCTATCACCAGAACAGCTCCAACCAAGGTAATAACCACCTATCCCATTGCAGGGTGGGTGAGAGACTGGACCTAAA
Organism: Manis javanica; assembly: GCF_040802235.1. Lineage (NCBI taxonomy): Eukaryota > Metazoa > Chordata > Mammalia > Pholidota > Manidae > Manis > Manis javanica. Next base: position 72,073,248 of record NC_133162.1, read on the forward strand.
GGCCACGGAATGGTGTGGCACAGACACCTACCATATATCATGTGACTGGCCATTTGCCTTTGGCATCCCCAGTGAATGATGAAGCAGACACATTGGCCCAGGTGTGCTGGCTGGAAGGAAAGCCTGCCTCTGATGTAGCCCAATGGCCACATCAGCATTTGTTGCACACAGAGCAAAAGACCATGTGGGCTGTAGGCCATTGGTGGGGCTTGCCATTGACATTTGAAGAAGTCAGCCGAGCCCAGAAGGAGTTCCCTGCACGTGCAGATCAACAAACCACCAAGAGGGGCCTAGTGCATCTCCTTGCAGCCTATGGCCGGCCACAGGTGATTAAGAGCAATCAAAGCACTCACTTTATTGGACATGCTTTGCAAGGATGGGTGCAGCAATTAGGAATAAAATGGACGTGGCCGTGGACATTTCAACACATGGATCAGTGATGGCTGGCTCTTCTAGCACCTTGGGAAAAAGGCCTGGAAGCTGGCCTCCTGTGTATTCCTGGAATAACAGCAAAGTGGCCCCCCACAATCACGGTTATTTGCTTCTACAGTCCTTGTGTCCTGGATGCACCCCTTGGCTGTAGCTGCTGCATGATGGCTGGAATAGACAAGCTTTGGCCCCTCCTGGAGGAAGTTTAGACTGGGCCTACAACCACCTTTACTCCTTGGTTCCACTGAAGCAAGCAAATGTCCGGCAACGCTACTCAGTTCCCTTGCCATGGTCCTGAATTCCCACACTAGAGTGAGCTCACCTCCACTATGGGTAACACATGGGCAGGCAGCTTTTTTTAATTTTATTGCTTTTGTTTATTGCTTTTGTTCCCTCAGCTAATACTCTACCACTTGCTTGTCCCCCACTCTAGATTGGTTCTCTTCAATTCATTCAAATCTGCTTTGCATACACAAACTAGGTAGCCAGTAGGTGCTTTTTTGTTTGTGAGAATGTCCTATGCAAGCTCTGTGGTGTGTGATTTTTTTTCCTGATTAAATCTCATATTTATGCCAGAAACTGAAATCACAGCTTTGAGCCAAGCTCGTTCCCTTTGATGCTGCAGGCTACTCTCCTGAATGCTGCCTGGAAGAGGGTGGAATCCCTACTACCTTGAGTCCTCAAGTGGACTCCTTTGCATTAGCTGAAAAAAGAAAAAATCCTGCAAAGACTGCTAATAGAAGAATCTGTTCTACCATTGCTGTGCCTTTATTCTCACCCAGGATTAAGAACTGTCAGAACTGGAGTTACTGAATAGAGCTGTGTAGGTTTTTTCTGATAATCTGTAGTAAAATACATTACAATTTACAGGATTCAGTTCAGAGAACTAGAAGCTAGAAATTACTACATTAGCTGTAGTAAATTTTTCCTTGTCATAAAGAGGATTAACATTCTAAATCACCCACTTGCATGTGGTAATGGCTGTGTTACAGTGTCCTACAAGCTGTGGGCACCCTGCCCTTACCTCTTTGACACTCCTCAGCCCTGATCTCCTCCCATACTGGGCAGACCAGCCTATTTTAAATTGTAATACCTCCTACTCCCAAATGCTTGCTCACTATTGCTGCTTTATTTTTCTTCAGGGCATTTATTTTCTAACATATAACATATTTTGTGTGTTTAACTTCCCTATGAAGACAGAGATCTTTGCCTGTCTTGTTTTCTGCTATATCCCTAGTGCCTAAAAGAGTGTGTGGCACATAGTAGGTGCTCAATAAATATAAATATATTCATAAATTTATAAATGCCATTTATTTCCTTTCATATAAGATTATATCTTAAAAGTGACTTGAAACTAACAATAGTTTCACATGACCTGTGGCTCCACATATTATTGACTGAGTCTTCCCAAGGGGAAGGGGAGTGCTTTCTGGAGTTACCTTTTATTCTTGCTTTGGATAAATTGTCATTCTGAGAATTGAGAAGGTGAATTCTACTATAATCCCAATTACCTTGTTTTCCAGGATAATTGGAATATGTTCTCCAGAGATGGTGACATCCCTTGGGGAATAACCTGATATCTAGGTTGTTGAAAGACAAAGCAAGGGAAATTCTCTGCGGACATGTTGCCTGACAAAGACTGGTACCCAGCAACCTCTAAAGGTCTAGCTACCTGACCCTTATGTAGAAACAGCCCTCTTCTCCCCAGAGTCCTCACCTGTAATGCTCTATGATACTCTACCACCACCAAACGAAAACCCTCCTGGGATGTCCCATCACCAAAACTAAAATCTAAAATCCTTCTCATGGCCTGCAAGGCCCTACACAATCCGGCCCTGACTCCTCCCATCCCTCCCATCCCACATTTCTAAGCCTACCTCTGTCTACTACTAGAACCTGCCAAACCAGCTCCTGCCTCAGGGGCTTTGTACTGCTGTTCCCTGCACTAGTCCTGCAGATAAGCACGTGACTCACTCGCCTCTTTCATGTCTTCTCTTACTGTCTCCTCCATGGTGCCTACCCTGGCCAGACTACTGAAGTTAAACCCCTCACCCTGCCATCCCAGCACTCCATATCTCCTTTCCCTCTTGTTTTTCTCCAGAGCAGTCGTCATGTTTGTTTTATTTACATATTAACTTGTTTATTATTTGTTTTCTTCCACTAGAATATGAATTCTTTTGAGGACAGAGATTGCTGACTCGTTCACTGCTGTGTGCCCCACACAACTGAAATAGGGCCTCATACACAGAACACCTCCCACTGTAAGATTAATTTTGTTAATTTCTCCCTGTAGTTCTATTTTTTATTTTTATATTTTGAGGATATTTTATTAAGCATGTATAAGTCTAGAATGTTTGAACTTCCTGGTAGAATTAAAAGCTTTTTAAGTAAAATGGGATATTAAGTGTGAAAATCACCTGAATTTGCTATCCCTCCCTGTAGCCACACCTTTTGCAATGTGACTTTGCAACTCCTCCCAGAAACTGGGCTGGCCTTGTAACTTGGGTTGGCCCAAAAAAAAATGCAGCAGGAATGATACAGTTCTGAGCCTGAGCCTTAAGAAATCTTGAATGCTTCCACATTCTCTCTTGGATCCCTGCCTCCACCGTGAGAACAGGCCTGGACTAGCCTGCTGGAGAGTAAGAAGCCACGTGGGAAAGAGCTGAGGTCATCCTACACCAGTCAACAGCCCGCAGCCCCCAAACACACAAGCCCCAGCCAGGGTCAGTATAGCCACGTACCTGACCTACAGCAGCCTACAGATGCATGTGTGAGCCCAGCTGACCTGTAGACTCATGATCAATAATAACTAGTTATTATGTTAAGTCTCTGAATTTTGGAGTGCTTTATTATACAGTATTATTGTGGCACTAGATAATTGATGGTTAATGCCTCCTCATTTGGGTGTCTGCCTCAGAAAGGTTATCCTTACTACCCGAGCAATCTTAATCAGCTTCCCAGTCTCTAAGTAATACTAGTGTATTATTTTCTCAGTAACACTTATCACTCTGTGAAATGATTTGTTTACTTCTTTATTCTCTGTCTCCCCTGCTAGACTGTCAACTATGACAGCAGGGGCCTTGTCCATTCTGTTCCCTGCTCTATCCTCAGCATCCAGAACAGTACTACACTGTCCTCAGGTCTTGCGTGTGTCCACTGAACACTGATCTAGAAGTTTAGTAATTCAATAAATATTTATTGAAGGAAAATATAAAAAATAGACAACAAAATAAATGAGCTATCAAGTCACAAAAAGACTTGAAAAAATCTTAACTACATATTACTAAGAGATAGAGATAGAAACCAGTCTGAGACATCCATATAGCATGTAATTCCAACTATATGACATTCTGGGAAAGGCAACACTATTCAGATCAGTGGTTGCCAAGGCTTTACAAGGAGGAAGAGTAATGAATAGGTAAGGAGCAAGTGATTTGTTAGCACGGGGAGATGATTTTGTATGGTACTTAATGGTGAGTCTGTGACATGATGCATTTGTCAAAACCCACAGAACTGTACAATATAGAGAGTGAACCGTAGTGTAGACTATGAACTTCAGTTAATAATACATCAATCTTGATTCATTAATTATAACATACACCACACTCATGCAAGACATTAATAATAAACTGGGGAGAGGGAGCTATATAGGAACTCTATACTATATGCTCAGTTTTTCTGTGAACCTAAAGCTATTCTAGAAAAGTCTATTTTAAAAAATGAATTCACCCTTGCACAGCCACCAGAATGATATTACTGAAACACAAATGTAATGAACCACTTCCTTCTTTTAAAAACACTTCGGTGGTTCCCCACTGTCTACCAGAGATAAATTCATATCCATTGGCATTTGCATTGGCATTTGCAGTTGTTTGCCACTTTACCACATCCCCATTTCTACTTCCTCTCCTCTCTAGCTATACTGGACTTCTCAAGGCTCTCAAGCCTCATGCCGGACTCATGCAGTCCCCTCAGTCTGGAAAGTCCTTTTCCCTCTGCATTTGTGGATGTTATCGTGAGTCATACACTGTCCCACATAAGTCAATCATTCCTTATTCCTTGTTTCAGTAGGTTCTAAATTAAAAGTAGATACAGAAAATTGGGCATGTAGAGTTTGGGTCATAATGAAGTTTTGTGCTTTCTACTAAGTTTGGAAAATGGATATAATGAGTGTATACAGTAATCTTAGGTATGTTGAAAAAGAATTCTGATAGCCATAGGCAGGCTAGGGATTAGTATGCTTGAGATGGAAACAGTGCAAGCAGAATAAGGCTATTGAATGTCAGTGAAGATCTTGGGCTCACCTCCCAGGCCAGAGGCGGTAGGAGACCCTGCTAGAAGCAAGAGCTATCCAATAGGAGGTGGTGTTAGCTGTCGGCCTGTCTACAATGATAGGAGACAGGCCTCTGGGCTGTCACCTGCTCTGAAAGCCCATCTACCTCTGGCTGCTGCTTCCCCAGACCAGGGTGCCATGGTGATTCAGTTTAAGGTATTTCACTTCCAGGGCACATGACAGTGTGGCAGTGACATTACCCTCTCTACCATCTTGAGAGTGGAGCCTCAGGAGAACATGTGAGAACACAGGTGAGCAAGGTTCCAGGGGCTAAGTTTATAATGTAGGTTTCCCTACATCTCCTCCTTTCCAGAGATGTTATATTTCCAATCATTTTGCCAATGGGATACTTAAGGAATATTGTACAGGGTAAATGACTTGCTGAGGATTACTAAGCCGTATAACCACTGTCTGTCTTTCTCTGAAGGTCACAGACATGAAGCATGTTCGGTCCTGGGCCCTTAATGTAATGTCAGGTAGAGGAACCCTATTCTTTTGCTGTTCTTTCAAGCCAGAGGTCTAGGCCCGCCTGAGGGAATACGAATCTGGTTGAGATCTGAGGGGTTTTTAGAGGAAGAGGCCAGGCTGGAGTCAGGAATGGTCTACTGCCTGTAGGAAAGTAAAACAGATCTGGGAAATCATATATCTGTGAATACCCAGCGTAGAGGGGCAGAGAGATATCTACAAGGCCAGGCATATTCACTGATTCCAGGCCAAAGTGCCTTGTCTTAACCAGGTGATGTACAATCTCTTCCCACCCTGTTCATTGGGTCTTCTGGCAGTACCCAGATGCTGTTAGTTGGACTGAGAGGGAGCTCCTCTATCATAAACTGTTCTTTCTCCCTTCTCCGTGTCCCTCAGCTGGCCCAGGGAATCTACAACTGGCACATGGAGCAGAAAAAGCACAGGAACCGGGCTTTCTAAGAAATGATTTTGAGTAACATGGTCTGGGATTTCTTGGAGTGATGAACTCCAGCCTTTGGGTGGGTAAGAGGGCCCCTTGGTTAGCCCCAGCCCAGCTGGGTACACCTTAGCCTGACCCATAGTTGGGGTGGTTTGGGCAGCTCTAAGATTCTCTGAGCTGAGGAGCCTCACCCAGGGGAGTGGGAAAGCATTCATTCCTTTGTTTGACTTGCTTCATTGTGTACGGGGATTGTTAGCTGATCATGCCACTATTGGTTTTTCCCAGCAAAAGGCTTTGGAAGGCTAGACGTGCCGGCTTGAAAAATTTAGTAGATTAGACAACGCTGAAGTTGGGAAGTTTTGGTCCTGGCAGCGTTCCAAGACCACAACGGTGCCCTGGTGACCTCCACAGACCCTCCCCAGCACACACCGGGCGCCTGGAGTCATACATGCGCAATTGGGATCCTCTATCCAGCGGCGGCGCGTGCCCCGATTTGCACTCACCGCTCGAGGACCGGTGGAGGGCAGATGATGGATGGATCCGTTACAGAAAGAGGCTTGTCTGTGACTTGCGTCACCTCCTCACAGATTAATCCACATGAAGTGCTTCGAACAGCGCCTGGCCGAGTGTCGGCAGTCCCAAAGTGTTCGCGGGGACTGGTATCGCTAGCATTTGGGCTGGGTAAGGAATCCGACTTGATAATATTTTGGCAATAGCCCGACAAACTATCGAATGTGGACAGGGAAACGCATGCCAAGGCTTTTAACAAGCACCCGCTGTGACACCTCTCGCGTCCTCCCCAAGTGTTAGGATCAGGCCTGCTGGTCAGAGACACCTAACCTCGCAGTGGCCAGGGTTACCCGAGGGCATTCGGAGTCCTAGCGGTTTGGCTGGGGACTTGCCGGCGGGGCACCATCCCAGCAGGACGTGGGCGGAGCCTGGGCTTGGCTCCTTCCGAGCGCGGCTTAGCCGCGTCCTCCACCTGTGACCTGGATTCCTCTGTGCCTGGCGGGGGCGGAAGGCAGCGCGGCGGGAACTTTCAGCCGGGAACGTGCAAATAAGGGTCTGTTGATTGGGAAAACTTCTACTTTGGGAATCGGGGCACAAAGGAGTCTTTTTAAAGTGAATGGCCCGAACTGTGCAATAATTTATCCTTTATCGCCGTTTGTCTACATACACTTGCCTCTCTTCTTTCAGACCTACAAATGTTTACCCGATTCCTACCCCTGCCAAAAGCCGGTTTGTTTATTAATCGCAGAGGTTTCAGTCCGCTTTCAAGGAGACAGATCCGGTCCCAGGAGGAAGCTTTAAAATATTAACATTTCTAATGAATGCAATCCACAGTTGTAGGGGAGCAGAGCAGGGTGCCTCGTGCTGCTTCTCCCCTGAGGTTTCCCTTTGCCCGGGGGCGGGACCCTGCATTTACAAGACATTAGGTGCCGCTTGGGGCCGCTTTTGTTGTGCCGCTGACCTCGTGGGCACTTCCTGTACTGATTAATGGCCGCGGCTACCGGGGCAGTCCCGCCGCATCCCTGGGAGCGAATGTGGAGCGGGAGGGAAGGCCGGTTGTCGCTGTCCCGGCCTGCCACGAGTTCGTGCTCGGGAGCCGCTTGGGACTGTGAGCGGCGACGAGATTGGCCCTTCCACTCCAACCTGGGCTTTCATCTCCTTATCTGATCCTTTTGCGTTCAAAAGTATGTAGAAAAGACTGGCACTGCACCAGCCCAGACGAGGTGGACACCAGGCACTCTGTGCCTCCCACCAGCTGCGACCCATCCAAGTGCGGCCTATGCAGCTCCAGCAAGGAAATGTGGGCACCAACGGAACTAAGGGAGCGCGCTGAGGTCGCTCAGTGGCTCGTCACCCGCTGCAGGGCCCACCCAGCCAGGAGTCGAGCTACCCGGGGCCTTGCTGGCGGATACGCGGTTCCTGCACACCTTCGCTGCTCTCCACTTTTTCCGGAGCTCAGGTCTACATTGCTTCCTTTGTCCTGCTGAAGCTGATGCAGACAGCAAACCAAACCTCTGACCGTGGCCTCTCCTCCACACACCCCCGCAATCCCCTAGGTGACACCCTAATAGCACTCTACAAAGTTATAGTTGCAGTTATAATTAGCTGTGTGGGCCCACCGCTTCCCCTAGGACAGGGTCCTAGGTCTCCCCTGAAGAGCGTTTGCACGTAATACGGAAAAGTTCTGAAATGTCCTAAATTAAGAGTTACTTATTAAGGGCTCCGAGAATGAGGGAGAGAGACAAGAGAAGCTCATCAGTTAATAGCTATTGAGTGTAGCTGACCAGAAACTCCATGTTCCTGGTTGAAGTCCTTTCAGCAGTCATCAGAAGGTCCCCAAAACTGCAGCATCCCTCTTGAGCGAGACCCGTGTCTGACCATCATCTGCAACCAATCTACCAGCCTTCTCTGTGGACTCACCGCCTATCCCCAGACTGCCTTCACTTGGGCTAGCCTGCCTTCCTTATTTGTAGCTAATGTAAATTTAGAGAAATTTTATTTCCTTGAGAACCCTTATAAATGTGTCCTATTTCTTGAGCCTGGCAGGAAATTGTTTCTGTTAACTGACCTTCCTGCTGGTGAAGCAGAAACTGCCTGTCCCTGCACTCAGTCTTTTTCTTACAGGCCCAATAAACTATTTTCTCTCAAGAGATCTCTTGGTCTCTGGAGTTTTTGATTTGTCACATCCAGGATCTCCCATACTCATCTCGGGCTGTGCACCCCTTCCTCTGGAAACAGGTAGATCCTGCCAAGAGAACCCCTGGGATTGTGGAAAGGGAATGAGGCATCAGTTTTGGTAAAATGAAGACAATTATGCCAGTACCCCTTCCCGCTCCTAAGAGGGTTTTAGGAGGCAGCAGTGCGTTAGTGATGCCGGGGTTCTTGTTTGCGGAGTCGAAGAATGAACTTAGCAAACAGTCAAGGTAGGAGAGCCAGGGAGACTTTTATTGAGAGATACAGTGAGAGGACAGACAGACAGACAGAGCTCCCGGAGTGAGTCAGGAGGGAACGAGAGCCCGTAGTGGTGCGTTGTCTAGGGGTTTTATAGGCAGTTGAGGATATTTGGCAACATGAAAAGAAGCTTAGGATTGGGGTATGGATGGGGACTTGATAATATGGGTAAATGTAGTAACCACATTGTTTTTTCATGTGAAACCTTCATAAGAGTGTATATCAATACCTTAATAAAAAAATTAAAGAAAAAAAAAGCTTAGGGGTGTGGACTTGTTAAGTGGTCCCTGAATATTTAGAATTAACCTAACATGAGGAATATCCTGCCTTGATTTCTCCCTGGGATACAGGAGTCTTGGTCTGGGAGCATATCAGAAGGCCACCTGCCCAGCCCCCAAGGTGGGCTGAGGTATTGTCCGTTTGCTAAAGACTAAGTTAAGAATCTTACTTCCTAAAACTTGCTGGGTGTTAAAATGCAATCTTATCTTTAAGGTATAATCCTTCCTGGCTTTCACTATGTTGTTTACAGCTGGGTCTGCATGCTAAATTAGTTGCCCAGTTTGCAAAATCACCTCATCAGATCTGATGGAGGAAAGACAGCACATAGGCCTGGGCCTTTAGCATGCTAAGGTGAATCTTACACATGATTACAAATGATTAGCATAATAAAAATGTGCTGCTCTTCTTTATCTGGAGAATTTTAACTGATCTCACTGAAGAATGACTCTAGAGCTTAATGTTCAACACACAATTTTGGTAGGGGGTTTCCTTGCATGTAGTTACATTGCTCTGGCTGTAAATATCCTGCCTTGCTTTTTCTAGAGGCCCTCACCCTATTCTGCCTAAGCTCATGGTCCTTGTCTCATTAGGACCACACGACTTAAGGCTGGGTTGATAAACTGTTAAGGCCCGATCCCAGGCAGCTTCCGTGTTTTATCTCAATCTGCCCAGCAGCAGCAGTGGATCTCCTGATGTTGACTCCTTAGTCTCAACCTTTGAGAAAAAGATATGCTCTGTTAACTCTGTGACCTGAAAAATGCACACTCTCTGCCAATTTTTCATCCAGTTTCAGTCTCCAGGCATGAAATTATCCTGGTCCAGGTTTAATAACCTCACTGTAGAACCTTCCAAGACTCTACTTCATTTCTGGCTTATTGTCCTTTCTCTTGCCAAGTGGCTTACTTATTTCCCCACATGGCCTGGGCTGTCCAGCTTTAGCATTCTTGTTAGCAGTGAGCTGCCTACAGGAATGACACCCACCCCCAACCCCTTGAAGAGCTCTCCCCCACAAGCAGCCAAGGGTTATCATCTCCCAACTGCTTCAGCAGCTAACTGAACCCTCCTACTTGGAGCCCTCTGCCTCCTAGCCTTTGTCTCAGTTGGCTTTGTCTCAGTCCCCGTGGCTGCCATACCCTGGGATAGGGCCTTTACCTTGCCTTTCTCTGTCCCCTCTCTACCCGCTTAGTGCAGTCCACTCTCAGAATTTCTAGAATTGCATTGCTGACTTGAGGACCTCTTTGATGACTTCACCTCCAACATAATCTCCCCAATGCTGCTTTCAGTAGAGATGCCACCAAGGATGGTTGAGAAATCCCCAGAAGGCATAGAATAAATTCTTAAACATTGGAAACTTGGCAGGATTCTCACACCTAGGACAAGCAGCAGGGCTGAAGAAACTTCAATCTGGGCTTCCCAGATGGATGGCTCTGCTATTCTGTGGGCTACGCTGAGCTCAGTAGAGTGGGCCACCAGCTGGTGGTGATGGAGGACCACTGTGGGCCAGACAGCAAGTTAGGGGGCAGGGCTACCAAGAGCATAGGGGTCTAAAAGATAATAGCCATAGTGCCTGCTCTCAAGCAGCACTTTCTGAGCTGCTCTCAAGACTTGAAATGTCTTCCAGCTCCTCCCCACTGCATTAGTTTCTCCTTCTGTGCACCTTAATTTTCCTATCTTTGGGCACTTACTACACTAACGTTTGTTAGTTTCTTTAGTGCCCACCAGAGCCAGGCTGGCATCCACCTGAAGGAAGGCTGTGATAGATGGGACAGCCTCCAACCCTGACTCCCAAAGGACAGCCCGGAAAGGGATCCCTGCTTGGACATGTGCCAGTCCAGGATCATTGACCCTGGGGAATCTAATAGTTTTTTTTAATTTGCGTCTTTTTTGTGTGTGGTGTAGCAGGATATAAAAATTATACCTAGCTCTCAGATCTTGGTTTCAAATACCATTCTGCAAATAGAGGAGTCAGGGCTCTTTGGAGAAATGGCCGATTTTAGGACTGGGGGCAAGAAATGTACGAGATAGCCAGAGCATCTTGTAGTGTCAGAAAGTAAAATACTGGAAAACAAACAAAAGCCCCCACTGCTGGGGGAGTCAAAGGGACACAGAAGCTAACTGAAAGAGCCCCACTGGCTAAAGCTGAAGCAGTGGGAGCAACAAAGTAGTATTGGATTATAACCCAAAATATAAAATAAATATTTATGAATCCATACTACAAATGATTGAATAAATAAATGGGAAAGAAGAGACAAAGAGTCCATACAGGCGAATAATGTATGTTGTTGATGTGAATTACCTAAATCTTGCAGCAATTCTTTTTGCACAGAAAGCTACTCCTGGGTTTTATGTTGCAAACTGACCTCTGGGTATGCTGGGTCTTACCTCTAGTTGACTAGTTCTCAGGCTTGCCTGCAAGTTAGAATCTCGTTGGCTGCTGGGAAGACCCAAATTATATAGAACCCCAGACCAATTAAATCTAAGTTTGTGGGTGTGCATTCCCGAGATTGCAATGTGCAGCCAAGGTGGAGGTAATATGTCTAGATCTAGCACCAGGTAGGATCGGCCTCCTCTTGCAGGTAACTTGCTCTAAAGTTTGTAAGGGGTCTTCAAGCAAGGTGACTCATACAAATGAGTCTGAGTGTATTAGGAGTAGGGTAAACCTCATTGCATTTGTAAGAATCCTACTCTTCCCTCCTCACTGCCTTAACCTAGGAAATGGTGAGACTGTAAGAAATTGATACTGTAATTTATCAAATTCCTGCTCAAACTTGGGGTCTGCTTTTTGAGCTGTGTGGCTGAAAGAGGTTAGAGATTCTTTTAGCACAATCATAGCAAGTCCTTGGACTGTGCCTTGGATTAAGAATTTATGGTATTCTCTTTTTTTCTCTTTCATTCTTTTTAACCTCAAAATAATCTCAGACTTAACTTTTTTCCCAGGTCCATCTGAGAGTAAGTTGCTGATATGATTATCCTATAATACTGAAGTGTAGCCTTCTTAGCCAGGGTTCCTCAACTGAAGGACAGAAGAGAGGAAGATGATTTGAGTAACTATTTATTCCAGTTCTCCTGAGGATGGTACAAAATTAACATCATTGTGTTCAAGAGAGAGTTCATATTATCTTATGGGTGTCTTAGGATATCAGGGCTGGTTTCTCTCACAGAACACCAAGTTAGTATGTTCCCCACAAAGAAGCAACCTATAGCAGTGTCAGGAAATGAACATTGCTACCATCTAATCCTCAGCCCCTGTCCAAGTTTTGCCCAATGTCCTAGTCATGCCCTGTAGCACAACATTCAGAAGTCCCATTCAGACTGGCCCATTGGTTTTAGTTCTCATGTCCCTTTCATCTCCTTCACCCTGGAACACTTCTTCAATCTTTCCTTAAATTTCATATCCTTGCTACTCTGGGAGTTTATGGTGCAGTTACTTTGCTATAGTCTGCAGTTTTGGTTGGTCTGCTGTTTCTTTGTGATTAAATTCAGGCCATCACAGAAGTGATGCTGTGCTCTTCTATCAAATGTGTGATTTTGATTTGTCACATTACCAGTGATGTCCACTGGGACCACTTAAGTAAGATGGTGTCTGCCAGGCTTCTCCACTGTAAAGATACTTTTTACCCTTTGAACTTCAAAAGTATTTTCTAGACACTTTGAGACTCTATAAATATCCCTTTCCTCATGAATTTACTCATTTATTAATACACATAAACTCAAGCCTTCCTAGTTTATGGTAATAAATTATACTTTCTTAATGTCATTTTTTATTTTGACTGGCTCAAGTTGTGCTGGATTTGGCTAAGAGGAGCCCCTTTATGCTGTCACAGCTCCTTATGACATGTAGTCAGCATGCTTTGAACAAGTCCTTGCTTTCTGGTCCAAAATGTTTTAGCCTCATCTTGTATATTTCCCACTCTAAGCCTGGCATCTGCTATTTCTCTAAGGAACACTGGTTCCTTGTAGGGGAAATTATATTTCTGGATGTTATGGGTGCTCATTGCTCATTAGGGTTCTGATCTTCCAGGCCCCTGGACAACAATAGGAAATTACACACACACACACACACACACATACACACATATCTATCTATTCATCTATCTGTCTATCTATCTATGTATCTGTCATCTATATTGAAAACCATGAGTTCACATGCATACCTCCAGTTCCCCATCCAACATCACAGAATTTATGTCCTTTTTCTTTCTTTCCATATCTGTAACTCACTCTTCTGACAGTGAGAAACCTGACTCCAATATCCCTAATACATTTGCTTACGTGATTAATCCTCTGTATGCAAACCATCTTCCAACATTGCTCCCACCCACACATACGCACAGATGCCTTCCTCAAATACACTTGGGCTCCAAATCCCCATGCCAATCTCTTTCCCACATGGATGCCTTCTTCATTCTGCTCAGGCTCTGAAAACCCAGGCGTGGCTTCCCTTCTGTGTGTATGGCCCCCTCCCCGTGCCCAGCCTCTGGAACCCCACACAAGGCTGCCTCTTCATGTCTGTGTAATGGTTTTAAAATATGCCTGCAAATTATTTTCCCTTCAAAAGGTGGAAACTGATTCCCCTCTCCTTGACTGTGGGTTGGATTTAGTGACTCACTCCTAATGAATAAAATAGTATAGAAATGATGCCATATGACTTTGTAGGCTAGGTTATAAAAGGGATAACTTCTTCCTGAATCCCTCCCTTGGATCACTGGTTCTTGGGGAAGCCAGTTGCCCTGTTGTGAGGACACTCAACAGTCCTGTGGATAGGCCCACATGGAAAAGAGCCAGCTTGTTAGCATTGACTTTCTGGGCATGAAGTGAGCCTTCTTAGAAGCAGATCCCCCAGGCACAGACAAAACTGCAGATAATTCCAACCCTCAGCCAGCACATCCACCAGCCTAAGCCCCAGCATCACTGAACAGAGATAAACCACTCCTGCAATGCCTTGTCTGAATTCTTGACCCACAGAAACTGTGAGATAGTAAAAAAAGATGATTGTTCTATTGTCCTATATTTGTGGGTAACTTCTTATGCAGCAAGAGATAACTAATACCCTTTCATTATCCTGCTCAGGCTGTGACACTCTCACTGAGCTACTCCTCTGCAGGCTGTCCTTCTCACCCTTCTGGGGCTCTGACATGTACTAGGCCACCTTTCTATGCACACACCCTGCTCAGCCAGCTCAGGTTCTGCCTCCTCATGCCAGGCAGCACGTGTACACCTGTGTCCTCCTTACCCAACTCAGGCTGCAGTGCACCACCACTCAGTGCCTTCATAGTTCCTTCCACTCCAGGCACAAATGCCTTCCTTGATCTGTCCTAACTGATGCCTTTAGGATGACATTTTTTCAAGGAGGTAAAGTAAGAGAAGAGAAGGGAAGAGTAAAATTAAGGGAAGAGGGACAAGAATTTAGGACCTTGTGCTTACCAATTGCTTTCCTTAAATTGTCTGGCACAGTTTAAAGCAATGGCATCACCCATAGTCCTTGATTGGTTCTTTTCTTTTAAATTAATTAACTAATTTTTATATTTTGATATCATTAATGTACAATTACTTGAACAACATTATGGTTACTAGACTCCCCCTATTATCAAGTCCCCCCCCACATACCCCATTACAGTCACTGTCCATTAGCATAGTAAGATTCTATAGAATCATTACTTGTCTTCTCTGTATATACTGCCTTTCCTGTGTCCTCCCACCCTGCTACATTATGTGTGCTAATCGTAATGCCCCCTTTCCCCCTTATCCCTCTCTTCCCACCCATTCTCCCCAGTCCCTTTTCCTTTGGTAACTGTTAGTCCATTCTTGGGTTCTGTGATTCTGCTGCTGCTTCATTCCTTCAGTTTTTTTTCTTTGTTCTTATACTCCATAGATAAGGGAAATCATCTGATACTTGCCTTTCTCCACCTGGCTTATTTCACTGAGCATAATACCCTCTAGCTCCATCCATGTTGTTGCAAATGGTAGGATTTGTTTTCTTCTTATGGCTGAATAATATTAATTGTGTATATGTACCATCTCTTCTTTACCATTCATCTCCTGATAGACACTTAGGTTGCTTCCATTTCTTGGCTATTTTAAATAGTGCTGTGATAAACATAGTGTAAGATAAATTCTAGCCAAAATAAGCAGGCGAAGAGAGGCAAAAAAGGGCCAGGTAGTTTATTTGAACACAAATTCCCAGGTGATGTTCTGCAGTCTGGCTATCACAGGCCAAGGAAGTCACACTCAGCAGGGCAGGCAGCGAGTTTTTAAAGAAGGTAGAGGGAGTCAGAGCTTAGATTTAAGGTGGTGTGAGGATTGGCTAGCTTAAGGCACATTTTTCAGGTTGGGAGGGGGCAGCAGCCGGGGACTTCGACACGTCATCAGTGTCTGACATGCTCCCCCCTCCCCCAAGTGCCTTCAGCCTTACATTCCAGCCTTTTGGTCATAATGGGTGATGACTTGATCTGGCTACTTTTGGCTGACAAGGGGCGTCGTGGGGGGCAGGAGTTCGTAGCATGTAGTTACATTGCTCTGACTGCAAATATCTTGCCTTGCTTTCTCCAGAGGCTCTCACTTTATTCTGTTTAAGCTTATGGTCTCTGTCTCATTTTCTCCTCTACAGATAGAGACTCTAGCTGCTGCCAGGGAAAAGGGGCGACAACCGCTCTAGCTGCTTCATGCTGAGAAGGGGCACAGTAAAGGGTGCAGCTAGGTTTTTATCACTGATCAGTTGGGAGGGCCTCGGAAGGTTGGCGCTTCTATTCTGAAAGGACAAACTTGATGAGATTAAGAATGCATAGCTGAATATGAGAACTGGAAATATGAACTGTCTAATTGAGAATCATAGCCAGGTATTATGGGGAAATTAAAATTCTGGATTGAGTTTACATCTCAATGACTAGTATTAGGATTTAGTATAGATAAGACTGCATTATTGAAACAATACTTTTCTCTAAAATCACCCTTATTTTTATTAGAAGAAGCCAGATTAAGAAAAGAATTAACACATGGCTTTATTATTTGCAGAAGTGCAGCAAGAAGAGCAATTGATTACACAGGCTCTTTTAAATGTGCTTTGCTGGAACTTTTTGTAAGGAATTTCAGAGTGAACTTTTAAAGGCCTCTTGAGGCCAGAAAGCCAAACCAGACTTGCCATCAGGTTTTGCCTGTAGATTTGGGTGAATTCCTCACTTCTTGAGGTCTCCAAGACATCCTGAGGTTCCTGCTCTTGCCAGGAAGTGACCTTCTTTACTCACCTGGTAAGGCTGCTGGGAACTCTGTAAGCAAGGTAGCAGGCCAGGTCTTCCACAGGGCTTTGTTGGCTTTATAAAGTCAATCTTAGTTTTTTAAAGTTGTCTTTTCATATCTGAGTTTACACACGTGTCTCTCAGGTATGACGTTCCAGTTAAAGCTTTGGTAATATAACTAGAGTTTCTAATTGGTCTTCTTACAAGGAAAGCAGATTCTTATTGAACTTGTGCAAATAAACATACTGCCATGAAATATAAAAATAGTCACTGAGAGTTTTTTTTAATTCTGGAGGGATCAGGTAGAGAGAAAGATAAAGTTTCCATTCTGCTTATAAAGGCAGTCATTTACTAAACTGTTGTCAGCTTAAGAGAAAAAGCTTAAAACACTTTATTAACATTTGAAACAAAAAGCCACAAAATCATCTTCTTTAGTTTACTTAATCTTATGTAACTAATACTTGTTCTGCTGAAATCTAGTTCTTTACTACTTAAGAGTAAAAAAACAGTGACTATAAATAATAAAAGATTTACAAATGACAATGGTTAAAGATCTGATGAGAGCTTACTGCAAGACAGTTGACATAAGGAAATTCTGATATTTCTGTAACACAAAACATTCAGTAACAAAGTTTAGCATTATTCTTTTTGACAGTGCTTTCTAGGTAATTAAGCAGGTAATTATATATCAGATAAATAAGCTAAATTAGCCAAATACTTTCTCCAATGAGAAAAAGTTCCTCTGACATGTTCCAGGGGCCTTCTGGAAAATATCAAGAGTTAACGAGGTAAAAATATCTTTTTAAATTTGATTTTGGGAAGCTATTAAAAGTTTTCAGGCACTTGCTTAAATAGGATTATAGGTTGCTATGAAGCAATACTTATCTATTTAACCAGAATGACAACAAAATACCTCAAAGGCAAATAAGGAAGGTTACACAGTTGTTAGCAAACTTCAGCTTTTAGTCCTTTTAATATTAAGATCTCATTTTCTTAAATACTCCAACAACTCATTGAGACTTTAAGCATGAGAAACTTCTTTGATAAAACAATTAGAGAACTTTTTGCAGTTTTTCAATATTAAGAGCAGACTAACAGTTAAGAAAACTTTGTCTTTTTAACTGAAAACAAAATTCTAATTTTGCTGTGTACTTTATACCGAGACTCATTTGCTTTAATTTTATATAGCATGACCATATTAAATTCTTCTACAAACTTTCTACCTTTTTTACATTTAGATTTCTCCCTCTAAATAAACAGCTGTACTTTAGAACAAAATTACTTTCTTTTCTCAAAAGACACATTCTTTAGCATGCAGAAATGTTTTCTTTATTACTTTAAGTAGTTTCAATTAGAACTTAAAATCATTAGGTACCTTAATTTTTAGTGAATACTGAGAAGTAGGCTATTATAAACTGTTACACTAGCATTCTTTGGATTGACAAATTTATGAACATTTTATAATTTCTGTTTACTATGAGCTTTACAACACAAACTCTCACTAAGCACAAAGTATTATCTTTTTTTTTTTTGAGAGGGCATCTCTCATATTTATTGATCAAATGGTTGTTAACAACAATAAAATTCAGTATAGGGGGTCAGCACTCAATGTACAATCATTAATCCATCTCAAGCCTAATTCTTGTCAGTCTCCAATCTTCTGAAGCATAACGAACAAGTTCTTACATGGTGAACGAATTCTTACATAGTGAATAAATTCTTACATCGTGAACAGTACAAGGGCATTCATCACAGAAACTTTCGGTTTTGATCATGCATTATGACCTATAAACAATCAGGTCAAATATGAATATTCGTTTGATTTTTGTACTTGATTTATATGTTGATCCCACATTTCTCCTATTATTATTATTATTTTTATTTTTAATAAAATGCTGAAGTGGTAGGTAGATGCAAGATAAAGGTAGAAAACATAGTTTAGTGCTGTAAGAAGGCAAATGTAGATGATCAGATGATCAGGTGTGTGCCTATGGACTAAGTATTAATCCAGGCTAGACAAGGGCAGCAAGACATCCATGGATGCAGAAGATTTCTCTCAAAGCAGGGGGGGTGAGGTTCTGAGCCTCACCTCTGTTGATCCCCAAATTCTCACCTGATGGCCCCCCTGCGACTGTGCCTGTCTTAGGTTGTTCCTCCCTTGAGGAATCTTACCCGTCTCTGGCTAACCAGTCATCTTCCAGGGCCATACAGGGAAATGTAAAGTTGGTAAGTGAGAGAGAAGCCATATTGTTTGCAAAGGTTAGCTTTTTACTTCTTTGCAGATTTATGCCCTGTGGCTTCTATGCCCAGCACTTGTCTCGAGGTATCTTTACCACCTGGAGGAATTATGATACTCGGTAAATTCAATATGAGGCACGAATTCTATTTAAGGGTTGTAATTAGGAAGGAAGAAGAAAAGCTATAGATGTAGCATATGAAGGAAACATGGGAGGATTGATTATTTCTTTGACATATCTTCTTGTATAGTACCTTAAGTATGTATAGGTTTTAAACTACTAACTAATTTGCACACACATATTAACATAATAGGAATACGGTGACATAAACAAAGCAAATCTATAATTTCCATCCATCTCCAGTGAAGCCAAGAAAACCATTTAGGCACCCTAGGCATTTGTGAAAATTTATCTATGATATGATGGATATTGTCCAACTGTACTTGAACCATCAGACAAATTAAAGCAGCCCATTTCTGGGATCTGTTCACATCCCATATGTTCTTTTAACCATAGATAGTCTATAGTCATGAGATTTTGGAGTGCTACAACTTGCACCCCTCCCAACTCCTGGTTGAGTTCCAACAGTACAGATCCGGTCAAATTCGTTGTCTCACTGTATGCACATGCCAGCCTAGACATCTCCCTCCTCATTCCTGTGGCAAGTCCAGGAGACGGTGGGCTGGATGCCAAAGTATATCTTTTTAACTCAGCAAAATTTTAAGGTTTTAGGTTATCATAAAGATTTCTAGGCTGTTGATAGGTGTACACACTGTAACACACAATTAAAAAGGTGTTCACTTGCCACACTTATTTAGTTAATTCATTCGTAACAACTATGCTAGATTACTTACAAGACCTTTACTGAATATTAGACAAAGCCAAGCCTTTAAGCATTTTATTCTTAAAATATTTAGCATATAACATCAACTTAAATGACCTTAGGTAAACTTAGGCAGCTGATAACTACAAGGACATGCTCGCCTTAGCCAAACCCAAATTAGCATTAATGCTTAACAGTTTTATCAGATTTTCTGGAAGTTTTAGAATGCCTAATTTTCACAAGCACTTGTTTTTAAATCAATTTTTATTAATACCATCCAGAGGTAGGAAAATATTTTTCATCCATACACCTAGATACACAAACATACAAACTGAGATACAACGACTACAGTCAGCAACACCCCCCACACAAAAACATATACACAGACAGACAAACTGATATAAAGACTTGAGTCACTGATATCCAATTGCTTTCCCTCTCTTCAGCTTCCTGTCTGTGGCTTCTGGAACCAGAGGGTGGGAGGAGCCTGTTCTGGTGGGGGAAGAGGGCGGTGAAGGTGGAAGGAGAGGGGGAGGTGTGGTGCAGCCACTGCAAGAGGGGAGCAGGACAACGGCATGGTTGAGAATGTAGGACTTTACGATGGCGGCGACATGTGTGAAGACAAAGGACTTAATGATGGTGGTGGAGAGAGGGGAGGGGATTTCGAGTTGAGGGAGGTGGGCAACTGAGGTCCTCTGGCAGATCTGAAAAGGAAAAAGGACTTAGCAGAGTAAGAGGCTGACAATCTTTAACTGGAGATCGGGCTAGGAGAACCTGAGTCATTGAACACAACATAAAGGTCTGGATGGGAGTGCAAAGTTCAAAAAGCCTGCACATATGGGATTTCACTCTACTCTCCGCTCCAGTGGCAATAATTAATCAAGTCAGTGAGGAGGCCAAAATCAAAAGTTCCCTCAGGGGGCCAACAAGATTGCTTGTCCAAGGGATACTGAGGCCCGGCCTCAGAGCAAAGGAAGACTAGCTTCCGTTTGCGAACTTCTCAGGACAAATACAGAGTAGCCAAGTTAGAAATGAGACACCACAACGGGGTCTGAGCCTCTGCTTTCAAGGGCTGGTTCCCCATGACTGTGCCACTTCCCAACTAATCCTGCTGAGAGGATTGCCCAGCATCCCAAGTGCACCAAGTCAGGGTAGACAGCCTGGGAGCCTGGGTGAGGGACATCTCCCCCACCACAGGGCCAGGGGCGGGTATCCTGGATACCCGCAACGGATGGGCTGGATGCCCAAACCTGAACGTATATACGATTTTGGATGGACCAGGTGAAACAGAGTTAGGAAGGGAAGCAGACCAGGGGGAAACTGAGGGACTCACAGGAAAATAGTCCACACACAGCAAAGAGCAGGCTGAAGTCCCAGGTCGGAGAAGGAGGGAGCAGAGCCGCCAGTGGCCGGTTGGGGCCCTGTGCTCATGCTCCTTCCTGGTATATTGGCACCAAATGTAAGATAAATTCTAGCCAAAATAAGCAGACGAAGAGAGGCAATAAAGGGCCAGGTAGTTTATTTGACTGCAAATTCACGGGTGATGTTCCACGGTCTGGCTATCACAGGCCAGGAAAGTCACACTCAGCAGGGCAGGCAGTGAGTTTTTAAAGAAGGTAGAGGGAGGCAGAGCTTAGATTTACAGCGGTGTGAGGATTGGCTAGCTTAAGGCACATTATTCAGATTGGGAGGGGGCAGCAGCCGGGGACTTTGGCACATCATCAGTGTCTGACATGCTCACCCCTCCCCCCAGTGCCTTCAACCTTACACATACAAGTGCATATGTGTTTTTCAAACTGGGCTCCTGCATTCCTAGGGTAAATTCCTAGGAGTGGAATTCCTGGGTGAAATAGTATTTCTATTTTGAGCTTTTTGAGGAACCTCTATACTGCTTTCCACAATGGTTGAACTAATTTACATTCCCACCAGCAGTGTAGGAGGGTTCCCCTTTCTCCACATCCTCACCAAGATTTGTTGTTGTTTGTCTTTTGGATGTTGGACATCCTTACTGGTGTGAGGTGATATCTCATTGTAGTTTTAATTTGCACTTCTCTGATGACTAGCGATGTGGAGCATCTTTTTATGTGCCTGTTGGCCATCTGAATTCCTTCTTTGGAGAACTGTCTGTTCAGTTCCTCTGCATAATTTTTATTGGCTTATTTGCTTTTTGTTTCTTGAGGTGCATGAGCTCTTTATATAATTTGGATGTCAACCCCTTATCAGATATGTCATTTATGAATATGTTCTCCCATACTGTAGGATGCCGTTTTGTTCTACTGATGGTGTCCTTTGCTGTACAGAAGCTTTTTAGTTTGATATAGTCCCACTTGTTCATTTTTGCTTTTGTTTCCCTTGCCGAGGGAGATATATTCATGAAGAAGGTGTTCATGTTTATGTCCAAGGTGTTTTTTTATAAGAGTTTTATGGTTTCATGACTTACATTCAGGTCTTTGACCCATTTCGAATTTACTTTTGTGTATGGGGTTACACAATAATCCAGTTTCATTCTCTTGCATGTAGCTGTCCATTTTGCCATCACCAGCTGTTGAAGAGGCTGTCATTTCCCCATTGTATGTCCATGGCTCCTTTATCATATATGAATTGACCATATATCCTTGGGTTTATATCTGGGCTGTCTATTCTGTTCCACTGGTCTATGGGTCTATTCTTGTGCCAGTACCAAATTGTCTTGATTACTGTGGCTTTGTAGTAGCACTTGAAGTCAGAGAGCATAATTCCCCTGCTTTATTCTTCCTTCTCAGTATTGCTTGGCTATTCAGGGTCTTTGGTGGTTCCATATGAATTTTAGAATTATTTGTTCTAGTTCATTGAAGAATGCTGTTGGTATTTTGATAGGGATTGCACTGAATCTGTAGATTGCTTTAGGCAGGATGTCCATTTTGACCATATTAATTCTTCCTAGCCAAGAGCATGGGATGAATTTCCATTTATTAGTGTCCTCTTTTATTTCTCTTAAGAGTGTCTTGTAGTTTTCAGTGTATAGGTCATTCACTTCCTTGGTTAGGTTTATTCCTAGATATTTTATTCTTTTTGATGCAATTGTGAATGGAATTGTTTTCCTGATTTCTCTTTCTTCTAACTCATTGTTAGTATATAGGAATGTGACAGATTTCTGTGATTAATTTTGTATCCTGCAACTTTGCTGGATTCAGATATTAGATCTACTATTTTTGCAGTGGATTCTTTAAGGTTTTTAATGTACAATATCATGTCATCTGCAAACAGGGACAGTTTAACTTCTTCCTTACCAGTCTTTTATTTCTTTGTGTTGTCTGATTGCTGTGGCTAGGACCTCCAGAACTATGCTGAATAAAAGTGAGGAGAGTGGGCATCCTTGTCTTGTACCCAATCTGAAAGGAAAAGCGTTCAGATTCTCGTTGTTAAGTATAATGTTGGCTCTGGGTTTGTCATATATGGCCTTTAATATGTTGAGGAACTGGCCCTCTATATCCATTTTGTTGAGCGTTTTTACCATGAATGGATGCTGAATTTTCTTGAATGCTTTTTCAGCATCGAGGGAGATGATCATATGATTTTTGTCCTTCTTTTTGTTTATGGAGTGGATGATGTTGATGGATTTTCGAATGTTGTACCATCCTTGCATCCCTGGGATGAATACCACTTGATTATGATAGATGATCTTTTTGATGTATTTGTTTTTTATTTTGGTATCATTAATCTACAATTACATGAGGAACATTATGTTTACCAGGTTCCCCCTTCACCAAGTCCCCCCAACATACCCCCTCACAGTCAATATCCATCTGTATAGTAAGATGCTGTAAAATCACTACTTGTCTTCTCTGTGTTGCACAGCCCTCCCTGTGCCCCCCCCCCAACACTATACATGCTAATTGTAATGCCCTCTTTTTTCCCCACCCTTATCCCTCCCTTCCCACCCATCCTCCCCAGTCCCTTTCCCTTTGGTAACTGTTAGTCCATTCTTGGGTTCTGTGATTCTGCTGCTGTTTTGTTCCTTCAGTTTTTCTTTCTTCTTATACTCCACATATGAGTGAAATCATTTGGTACTTGTCTTTCTCCACCTGGCTTATTTCACTGAGCATAATACCCTCTAGCTCCATCCATGTTGTTGCGAATGGTAGGATCTGTTTTTTTCTTATGACTGGGTAATATTCCATTGTGTATATGTACCACATCTTCTTTATCTATTCATCTACTGATGGACATTTAGGTTGCTTCCATATCTTGGCTCTTGTAAATAGTGCAGCAATAAACATAGGAGTGAATCTGTCTTTTTCAAACTGGGCTGCTGCATTCTTAGGGTAAATTCCTAGAAGTGAAATTCCTGGGTCAAATGGTATTTCTATTTTGATCATTCTGAGGAACCTCCATACGGCTTTCCACAATGGTTGAACTAATTTACATTCCCACCAGCAGTGTAGGAGAGTTCCCCTTTCTCCACAGCCTCGCCAACATTTGTTGTTGTTTGTCTTTTGGATGGTAGCCATCCTTACTGGTGTGAGGTGATACCTCATTGTAGTTTTAATTTGCATTTCTCTGATAATTAGTGATGTGGAGCATCTTTTCATGTGTCTGTTGGCCATCTGTATTTCTTTTTGGAGAACTGTCTGTTCAGTTCCTCTGCCCATTTTTTAATTAGATTATTTGATTTTTGTTTGTTGAGGCTTGTGAGCTCTTTATATATTTTGGACGTCAAGCCTTTATCAGATCTGTCATTTACAAATATATTCTCCCATACTGTAGGGTTCCTTTTTGTTCTATTGATGGTGTCTTTTGCTGTAGAGAAGCTTTTCAGCTTAATATAGTCCCACTTGTTCATTTTTGCTGTTGTTTTCCTTGCCCGGGGAGATATGTTCAAGAAGAGGTCGCTCATGTTTATGTCTAAGAGGTTTTTGCCTATGTTTTTTTCCACGAGTTTAATGGTTTCATGACTTACATTCAGGTCTTTGATTCATTTTGAATTTACTTTTGTGTATGGGGTTAGACAATGGTCCAGTTTCATTCTCCTACATGTAGCTGTCCAGTTTTGCCAGCACCATCTGTTGAAGAGACTGTTATTTCGCCATTGTATGTCCATGGCTCCTTTATCATTTATTAATTGGCCATATATAGTTGGGTTAATGTCTGGCGTCTCTATTCTGTTCCACTGATCTGTGGCTCTGTTCTTGTGCCAGTACCAGATTGTCTTGATTATTGTGGCTTTGTAGTAGAGCTTGAAGTTGGGGAGTGAGATCCCCCCACTTTATTCTTCCTTCTCAGGATTGCTTTGGCTATTCAGGGTCTTTGGAAGTTCCATATGAATTTTTTTTTTGAGAGTGCATCTCTCATATTTATTGATCAAATGGTTGTTAACAACAATAAAATTCTGTATAGGGGAGTCAATGCTCAATGCACAATCATTAATCCACCCCCAGCCTAATTCTCGTCAGTCTCCAATATTCTGAAGCATAAAGAACAAGTTCTTACATGAAAAAATTCTTACATAGTGAATAAGTTCTTACATGGTGAACAGTACAAGGGCAGTCGTCACAAAAACTTTCGGTTTTGATCACTCATTATGAACTATAAACAATCAGTTCAAATATGAATATTCATTTGATTTTTATACTTGATTTATATGTGAATCCCACACTTCTCCCTTTATTATTATTGTTATTTTTTTTTTAAATAAAATGCTGAAGTGGTAGGTAGATGCGAGATAAAGGTAGAAAACATAGTTTAGTGTTGTAAGAGAGCAAATGTAGATGATCAGGTATGTGCCTGTAGACTATGTGTTAATCCAAGCTAGACAAGGGCAATAAAACATCCACAGATGCAGAAGATTTCTCTAAAAACAGGGGGGGTGAGGTTCTAAGCCTCACCTCTGTTGATCCCCAATTTCTCACCTGATGGCCCCCCTGCGACTGTGCCTGTCTTAGGTTGTTCCTCCCTTGAGGAATCTTACCCATCTCTGGCTAACCAGTCATCTTCCGGGGCCATACAGGGAGATGTAAAGTTGGTAACTGAGAGAGAAGCCATATTGTTTGAAAAGGTTAGCTTTTTACTTCTTTGCAGATTTATGCCCTGTGGCTTCTATGCCCAGCATTTGTCTTGAGGTATCTTTACCACTGGGAGGAATTATGATACTCAGTAAATTCTATATGAGGCATGAATTCTATTTAAAGGTTGTAATTAGGAAGGAAGAAGAAAAGCTATAGAGGTAGCATATGGAAGAAAACATGGGAGGATTGATTATTTTTTTGACATATCTTCTTGTAGAGTAGCATAAGCATGTATAGGTTTTAAATTACTAATTAAATTGCACACACACATTAACATAATAGGAATACAGTTACATAACCAAAGCAGATCTATAATTACCAGCCATCTCCAGTCAATCCAACAAAACCAGTTAGGCACCCTAGGCATTTGTGAAAATTTGTCTATGATATAATGGATATTGTCCAACTGTACTTGAACAGTCTGAGAGAAATCAGACAAATTAAAACAACCCATTCCTGGGAACTGTTCACATCCCATATGTTCTTTCAACAGTAGATAGTCTGTAGTTGTAAGATTTTTGGAGCGCTACAACTTGCACTTCTCCTAATTCTTGGTTGAGTTCCAACAGTATAGATCCAGTCAAATTTGTTGTTTTACTGTATGCACAGGCCAGCTTAGATATCTCCGTCTTCATTCCAATGGCAAGTCCAGGAACCGGTGGAATGAATGCAGCTACGACTGCAGCATCGCCTGGATCTTTGTTGAGGTTTTTTGATGATCATCTTCTGGTATGACTCTTCCAGAGAGTGCTGATGTTGGAAGTTCTTCTTCATATCGTATCTTAGTTCATTTTCTGGGTAGCCCAATTAGGCTTTGATCCTGTGTATAAACAGAAACAGACCCTTTACCCACACTTTGATATGCCCTTTATACCATTGTGTAGAACTCATTGGAGGTCACCACACAGGAACTGCTTTTTTTTTTTAAGAGAAAGGAATATTATCAGAAAAGTGTACCTCCATAGCTGTTCATCTGACACCCTTTAAGTGATCAAAATTAAGGATATTTAAAGCATGCATTAATCGTTGATCTACAGTTAGTTTTATCCCTTCAGGGAGTAATCCCCCTTCTCTTTCTTTCTTTCTTTTTTTTTGTTATCTTTAATCTACACTTACATGAAGAATATTATGTTTCCTAGGCTCTCCCCTATACCAGGTCCCCCCTATAAACCCCTTTACAGTCACTGTCCATCAGCATAGCAAAATGTTGTAGAATCACTACTTGTCTTCTCTGTGTTGTACAGCCCTCCCCTTTGTCCCACCCACCCCATGCATGCTAATCTTAATACCCCTCTTCTTCTTCACCCCCCCTTATCCCTCCCTACCCACCCATCCTCCCCAGTCCCTTTCCCTTTGGTACCTGTTAGTCCATTCTTGGGTTCTGTGATTCTGCTGCTGTTTTGTTCCTTCAGTTTTTCCTTTGTTCTTATACTCCTTAGATGAGTGAAATCATTTGGTATTTCTCTTTCTCTGCTTGGCTTATTTCACTGAGCATAATACCCTCCAGGTCCATCCATGTTGCTGCAAATGGTAAGATATGCCCTCTTCTTATAGCTGAGTAGTATTCCATTGTGTATATGTACCACATCTTCTTTATCCATTCATCTACTGATGGGCATTTAGGTTGCTTCCAATTCTTGGTTATTGTAAATAGTGCTGCAATAAACATAGGGGTGCATCTGTCTTTCTCAAACTTGATTGCTCATTCTTAGGGTAAATTCCTAGGAGTGGAATTCCTGGGTCAAATGGTAAGTCTGTTTTAAGCATTTTGATGAACCTCCATACTGCTTTCCGCAATGGTTGAACTAATTTACATTCCCACCAGCAGTGTAGGAGAGTTCCCCTTTCTCCACAGCCTCGCCAACATTTGTTGTTGTTTGTCTTTTGGATGGTAGCCATCCTTACTGGTGTGAGGTGATACCTCATTGTAGTTTTAATTTGCATTTCTCTGATAATTAGTGATGTGGAGCATCTTTTCATGTGTCTGTTGGCCATCTGTATTTCTTTTTGGAGAACTGTCTGTTCAGTTCCTCTGCCCATTTTTTAATTGGATTATTTGATTTTTGTTTGTTGAGGCTTGTGAGCTCTTTATATATTTTGGACGTCAAGCCTTTATCAGATCTGTCATTTACAAATATATTCTCCCATACTGTAGGGTTCCTTTTTGTTCTATTGATGGTGTCTTTTGCTGTAGAGAAGCTTTTCAGCTTAATATAGTCCCACTTGTTCATTTTTGCTGTTGTTTTCCTTGCCCGGGGAGATATGTTCAAGAAGAGGTCGCTCATGTTTATGTCTAAGAGGTTTTTGCCTATGTTTTTTTCCACGAGTTTAATGGTTTCATGACTTACATTCAGGTCTTTGATTCATTTTGAATTTACTTTTGTGTATGGGGTTAGACAATGGTCCAGTTTCATTCTCCTACATGTAGCTGTCCAGTTTTGCCAGCACCATCTGTTGAAGAGACTGTTATTTCGCCATTGTATGTCCGTGGCTCCTTTATCAAATATTAATTGACCATATATGTTTGGGTTAATGTCTGGAGTCTGGAGTCTGTTCCACTGATCTGTGGCTCTGTTCTTGTGCCAGTACCAAATTGTCTTGATAACTATGGCTTTATAGTAGAGCTTGAAGTTGGGGAGTGAGATCCCCCCTACTTTATTCTTTCTCAGGATTGCTTTGGCTATTGGGGATCTTTGTGTTTCCATATGAATTTTTGAATTATTTGTTCCAGTTCATTGAAGAATGTTGCTGGTAATTTGATAGGGATTGCATCAAATCTGTATATTGCTTTGGGCAGGATGACCATTTTGATGATATTGATTCTTCCTAGCCATGAGCATGGGATGTGTTTCCATTTGTTAGTGTCCCCTTTAATTTCTCTTAAGAGTGACTTGTAGTTTTCAGAGTATAGGCCATTCACTTGTTTGGTTAGATTTATTCCTAGGTATTTTATTCTTTTTGATGCAATTGTGAATGGAATTGTTTTCCTGATTTCTCTTTCTATTAGTTCATTGTTAGTGTATAGGAATGCAACAGATTTCTGTGTGTTAATTTTGTATCCTACAACTTTGCTGAATTCCGATATTAGTTCTAGTAGTTTTGCAGTGGAGTCTTTAGGTTTTTTTATGTACAATATCATGTCTTCTGCAAATAGTGACAGTTTGACTTCTTCTTTATCAATCTGGATTCCTTGTATTTCTTTGTTTTGTCTGATTGCCGTGGCTAGGACCTCCAGTACTTCTTTGAATAACAGTGGGGAGAGTGGGCATCCCTGTCTTGTTCCTTATCTCAGAGGAAAAGCTTTCAGCCTCTCACTGTTCAGTATGATGTTAGCTGTGGGTTTATCATATATGGCCTTTATTATGTTGAGGTACTTGTCCTCTGTGCCCATTTTGTTGGGAGTTTTTATCATGAATGGATGTTGAATTTTTGTTGACTGCTTTTTCAGCATCTATGGAGATGTTCATGTGGTTTTTGTCCTTTTTGTTGATGTGGTGGATGATGTTGATGGATTTTTGAATGTTGTACCATCCTTGCATCCCTCGATGAATCCCACTTGGTCATGGTGTGTGATCCTCTTGATGTATTTTTGAATTCGGTTTGCTAATATTTTGTTGAGTATTTTTGCATCTACGTTCATCAGGGATATTGGTCTGTAGTTTTCTTTTTTGGTAGGGTGTTTGCCTGGTTTTGGTATTAGGGTGCTGTTGGCTTCATAGAATGAGTTTGGGAGTATTCCCTCCTCTTCTATTTTTTGGAAAACTTTAAGGAGAATGGGTATTATGTTTTCTCTGTATGTCTGATAAAATTCTGAGGTAAATCCATCAGGCCCGGGGATTTTGTTCTTGGGTAGTTTTTTATTACTGATTCAATTTCTTTGCTAGTAATTGGTCTGTTTAGATTTTCTGTGTCTTTCTGGGTCAGTTTTTAAAGGTTGTATTTTTCTAGGAAGTTGTCCATTTCTCCTAGGTTTTCCAGCTTGTTAGCATATAGGTTTTCATAGTAGTCTCTAATAATTCTTTGTATTTCTGTGGGGTCCGTCATTATTTTTCCTTTCTCCTTTCTGATTCTGTTGATGTGTGTTGACTCTCCTTTTCTCTTAATAAGTCTGGCTAGAGGCTTATCTATTTTGTTTATTTTATCCAAGAATCAGCTCTTGGTTTCATTGATTTTTTTCTATTGTTTTATCCTTCTCAATTTTATTTATTTCTTCTCTGATTTTTATTATGTCCCTCTGTCTGCTGACCTTAGGCCTCATTTGTTCTTCTTTTTCCAATTTCGATAATTGTGACATTAGACTATTCATTTGGGATTGTTCTTCCTTCTTTAAATATGCCTGGATTGCTATATACTTTCCTCTTAAGACTGCTTTTGCTGCGTCCCACAGAAGTTGGAGCTTTGTGTTATTGTTGTCATTTGTTTCCATATATTGCTGGATCTCCATTTTAATTTGGTCATTGATCCATTGATTATTTAGGAGCATGTTGTTAAGCCTCCATGTGTTTGTGAGCCTTTTTGCTTTCTTTGTACAATTTATTTCTAGTTTTATACCTTTGTGGTCTGAAAAGTTAGTTGGTAGGATTTTAATCTTTTGGAATTTACTGGGGCTCTTTTTGTGTCCTAGTATATGGTCTATTGTGGAGAATGTTCCATGTGCACTTGAGAAGAATGTGTATCCTGTTGCTTTTGGATGTAGAGTTCTATAGATGTCTATTAGGTCCATCTGTTCTAGTGTGTTGTTCAGTGCCTCTGTGTCCTTACTTATTTTCTGTCTGGTGGATCTGTCCTTTGGAGTGAGTGGTGTGTTGAAGTCTCCCAAAATGAATTCATTGCATTCTATTTCCTCCTTTAATTTTGTTAGTATTTGCTTCACATATATTGGTGCTACCATATTGGGTTCATATATGTTTATAATGGTTATATCCTCTTGTTGGACTGAGCCCTTTACCATTATGTAATGTCCTTCTTTATCTCTTGTTACTTTCTTTATTTTGTAGTCTGTTTTGTCTGATACTAGTATTGCAACACCTGCTTTTTTCTCTCTGTTGTTTGCATGAAACATCTTTTTCCATACCTTCACTTTTAATCTGTGCATGTCTTTGGGTTTGAGGTGAGTCTTTTGTAAGCAGCATATAGATGGGTCTTGCTTTTTTATCCATTATATTACTCTGTGTCTTTTGATTGGTGCATTCAGTCCATTTACATTTAGGGTGATTATTGAAAGATATGTACTTATTGCCATTGCAGGCTTTTGATTCGTGGTTACCAAAGGTTCAAGGTTAACTTGTTTACTACCTTACTGTCTAACTTAACTCACTTATTGAGCTATTATAAACACAGTCTGATGATTATTTCTCTCCCTTTTTATTCCTCCTCCTCCATTCTTCATATGTTGGGTGTTTTGTTCTGTGCTCTTTTTAGGAGTGCTCCCATCTAGAGCAGTCCCTCTAAGATACCCTGTAGAGGTGGTTTGTGGGAGGCAAATTCCCTCAGCTTTTGCTTGTCTGGGAATTGTTTAATCCCTCCTTCATATTTAAATGATAATCGTGCTGGATACAGTATCCTTGGTTCAAGGCCCTTCTGTTTCATTGCATTAAATATATCATGCCATTCTATTCTGGCCTGTAAGGTTTCTGTTGAGAAGTCTGATGATAGCCTGATGGGTTTTCCTTTGTAGGTGACCTTTTTTCTCTCTTTGGCTGCCTTTAATACTCTGTCCTTGTCCTTGATCTTTGCCATTCTAATTATCATGTGTCTTGGTGTTGTCCTCTTTGGGTCCCATCTCTCGGGAGTTCTGTGTGCCTCTGTAGTCTGAGCAACTATTTCCTCCCCCTGTTTAGGGAAGTTCTCAGCAATTATTTCTTCAAGGGCACTTTCCATCCCTTTTTCTTTCTCTTCTTCTTCTGGTATCCCTATAATGCATATATTGTTCCTTTTGGATTGTTCACACAGTTCTCTTAATATTGTTTCATTCCTGGAGATCCTTTTATCTCTCTCTGTGTCAGCTTCTGTGCACTACTGTTCTCTGGTTTCTATTCCATCAATGACCTCTTTCATCTTATCCATTCTGCTTATAAATCCTTCCAGAGTTTGTTTCAGTTCTGTAATCTACCTCCAGGCATCTGTAATCTCCCTCCGGACTTCATCCCTTAGCTCTTGCATATTTCTTTGCAGCTCTGTCAGCATGTTTATGATTTTTATTTTAAATTCTTTTTCAGGGAGACTGGTTAGGTCTGTCTCTGCAGCTCTTCTCTCAGGTGTTGTCTGAACTATCTTGGACTAGACTAAATTTTTTTGCTTCATGGTGATAGCAGTTGCTGTAGGCAGGTTGCAGGTGTGTCAGCTGGGAGTAGAAAGTCCTTTCCGGCTTGCTGGATGCCTTGCCCTTCTCCACTGCCTGTGTCAGTTACCCAAACTCCTGGAGCAGCCACCAAATTAGTCCCCTAAGCTGCTGTGGTCGGGGTCTCCGTCAGAGCAGCACAGCGCCCTGCGGGGAGTGGCAGGCACACCAGGTACACTCCTCCGTGACAGCGGTGCCCCTGCTGGGCAGCTGTGTACCAGCAGCAGCCTTTGGGTCTGGCCCAGGTGGCTGTGCATTGGGCTGGGATTCCAGTCAACTGCGGGGAGCACGACTGCTCCCTCTGGCTCTGCTGCAGGTGCATGCCGGGCTCTCCTGTGCTGGTCTCTACTGTGCTCCTCTGGCTCCACTCCCACCGGTGCACGCGAGCCATACCTGGGCTGTTCGGTTTCTGCTCCTGCGGGCTCGCACAAGCCTCTCCTGGTCTCCTCTGGAGCCGTTGGTGCATGCCATCTGCTCCCGGTCCCTTTCGCTGCATCCACCCCTGGCCCACGCTACCACTCTCCCGCTACTGGGCCAGTGTGTGGGGGTCTGTGCCAGTTGGAGGAACGACTGGCAGGCTGCTTAGTGCTGTGAGTGGCTTCAGAGCTGCGCTGCCTCCCCAGCGTTTAGGGCACCTAAGGGTCCCCGCAATTCCCAGCTGCTGGCTAAGTGTGCCGGGACGGCTTCGTCAAGCTATGGAGTCCCTGTCTCTATAAGACTTGCAGAAAGCCCTCACTTTTCTTTTGTCTCGGGGGCTCTAGTTGCGGGGACCTGCCCACAGGTTTTGCTTTTCTTTTTCTCTAATGTCCAGCACCCCGTGCACCTTGTATCTGTGCTCCAGGTGTGGATTTCTAGAGCTGGTTGTTTAGCAGTCCTGGGCTTTCACTCCCTCCGTGTTGTGACTCCTTTCTTCCCACCGGGTTCTGGGGTGGGGGAGTGTTCAGGTCCCGCCTGGCCGTGGCTTGTATCTTACCCCCTTCGTGTGATGTTGAGTTCTCACAGATGTAGATGTATCCTGGCTGTTGTACTGCATTCACTGGTGTCTCTTTTAGGAATAGTTGTATTTATTGTATTTTCATAAATATATGTTTTTGGGAGGAGATTTCCTCTAAACTACTCATGTTGCCATCTTCCCATGATGATCTTTTTGATGTATTTTTGAGTTAGCTTTGCTAATATTTTGTTGCATATTTTTACATGTATGTCCATCAGGGATATTGGTCTGTAATTTTCTTTTCTTGTGGTGGCTTTGCCTGGTTTTGGTATTAGAATGATGTTGGCTTCATAGAATGAGTTTGGGAGTATTCCCTCCTCTTCTACTTTTTGTAAAACTTTAAGGAGGATGGGTATTAAGTCTTCATTAAATGTTTGATAAAATTCAGTGGTGAAACCATCTGGTCCAGGTGTTTTGTTCTTCGATAGATTTTTGATTACCAATTCAATTTCTTTGTTGGTAATTGGTCTATTCAAATTTTCTATTTCTTCCTGGGTCAGCCTTGGAAGGTTGTATTTTTGTAGAAAGTTGTCCATTTCTTCTATGTTGTCTAGTTTGTTACCATATAATTTTTCATAGTATTCTCTCATAATTCTTTGTATTTCTGTGGTGTCTGTAGTGATTTTTCCTTTCTCATTTCTGATTCTGTTATGTGTGTGTACTCTCTTTTTTTCTTGATAAGTCTGGCTGGGGGTTTATCTAATTTGTTTATTTTCTCAAAAGACCATCTGCTTTCATTGATTCTTTCTATTGTTTTATTCTTCTCAGTTTTATTTATTTCTGCTCTAATCTTTATTTTGTCCCCCCTTGTACTGACTTTGGGTCTTATTTGTTCTTCCTTTTCTAATTTCATTCATTGTGAGTTTAGACTCTTCATTTAGGATTGTTCTTCTTTCCTGAGACTTGATTGGTTCTTAAAAGATGTTTCTTGGTGGCAGCCACTGGGTCCCCCAGAGCTTTTCCTCATGAATATTTTATTATGGACTACCCTAAGCAATAAAAAAATTATGTGTTCCATCAGCAGATGCCATAACTTACAAGTTCCCATCCCTAAATAATTACTGTGGTAGTTATCTATTGGTACATAACCAATTACTCTACAATTTAGGGGCTTAAAATAACACATATACTTACTGTGTCACAGTATGTGTGTGTCAGGATCTGGGCACAGTTTATTCGAATGCTTTGCCATGTTGTCTCAAAAAGTGGTAATCAAGGTCTCAGTCAAGGGTATTGTCTCATCTGAAGCCTTGACTGGGAAAGAATTCATGTTCAAGGTCACTCACATGGTTGTTGACAGCATTCAATTCCTTATGACCAATCTCAGATTCTCCATTTCCCAGAGAGTCTATTGCTTACACCTCATACCTCATGTGACTTGATGTTCTACTCAGATTTCTTCATTGGAAGGTTAAAAAACAACTCTTGTTAACTTAAGCAAAAAATCATCTCTATAAAATCAGGCTTAGAGTTCTAAAAATTCTTAATATTCTCAAAAACTACCACTGGGCATGGAGTGAACATTTTGTGGTGTTTTGAATGAGTGAGTGAGTGAGTGAGAGACTGAATGTATAAATGAATGAGTTAACAAACTCTCCTGCAGTAAGTGGGTGTTAACTGGTGGCATATTCAGCTTGGGAAAACATAAAAATTGGAGCTTAATACTATAAAGCTATATATTTTTAAAGCAGGATATTTATATTTACTCATTTGTAAAGTTGTCAATATCTTAATATATTACTAAGTGAAAAAAGCAAGTTCTAGAACATAAATTTGTTCTGAAAAAAAATTCAGATACATTTAATTCCAAGAAGTTATCAACTTTTCAAGCATCCAGGAGCAAAATCTAGAACAAGATCATGGGGAAAAAATTAGAGATTGGGAGATTTAATAGGGAATTAGAAAGGATTAGTCTCCCAGAACACACTGGAAACCCTAAAGAGAATCAATATTGGTGACTCCACCACTCTTGTACCAAAGGGAGTTTATCAGTTTTCTATTGCTCTATCACATATCATCCCAAAACTTAGTGACTTAAAGCAATGGCATTGTTGTTGTTGTTGTTGTTATTATTATTTTATCTCTCTTGGTTCCTGGAGTTCACCGGGTTAGGTAGGCAGTTGGCTTCCCTCATGTAACTGTAGTCAAATTATGGCTGGGCCTCAAGGTTTTCTCACAGCTAGAACCTCAGCTGGGTGTTGAGCTGGATCACGTGCATGTAGCCTCTCCCTGTGGCCTAGCTCTCCTCACAGCATGGCAGCTGGATTCCATGAATGAGTGTCCCAAGAAGTCAGAGTCAGTGAGAAGCTGCTCTGCTTTTATGACATAGCCTCAGAAGTCATGCCGCCTCACTTCTATTAGTTAGAAGCAAAGTGCTAGGGACAGCCCATATTCAAGGGAACGGGACTTAGGCACCACTGCTGATGGAGAGAAACTCCAAAAATTTATGGACAGTTTAAAAAATACCCCCTAGAAGCCATGAAGGAGACTGCTCTGAGCTCTGTAAGCAGAGGCTTCCTGGGCAAATATTAATGACAGCAATGAGGAGGGCACCCACCAACTTCAGAAAAGACAGAAGTGGAAACAGGCCCTGGATGTGCAGTGATCTAGGGCATGGAGCAGGAGAAGAATCCATTCCCTGTGCTCAATGCTGGACCTTATCCCAGGTACCCAACTTGCCCACTCCTCAAGTAGACTCCTTTCTGAGCAGTACAGTATGACCTGGCAAAGGATGCAGACGGACCTGTTTACCAGCCCAGTTATGCCACCTACTAACTCTTAAACTTAGATGAGTTACTCCCTATCTCTTTAGGGCTTATATCAATCAGGGTCCTGGCAGGAAACAGATGAAACCCTCGATTGAGTAACTTCAGGAGGGTTTAATAAAGAAGATTTGCAAAGGAGTAGAGTAACCACAGGGGATAGTGCAGCACTCTGGGACTGGGACTAGGGACTAGGGACCATAGGGCTGCACCTCCCCTGGGCCTGGAGGACAGAACCTGGAGACAGACAGGCTGTGTGGAGGGCCAACCTAGGAGAGCTGGGACCATTGGTGGTGGGACATAGCCAGCAAGTGGGAACTTGGAGACCACTCTCTGGGTGCACTCTTCTGGGTGTGCCGCCCCCCTGCCAGGGCTCCCCATTGGCTGGGGAACCAGAGGAGGAGGGAGCTGGCGATTTTCAACAGCTTGGCTTCTGGGGGCACCCAGTGGGTAGAGAGGGGTGAAAAGCTGATCTGGAGGGGCAAACAGGATACACTGGGCACAGAGATTATATGGAAAAATGAATGAACACAGCCTGGACTGGAGAAGGCACTCTACACCTTAGTTACAACTTCTTGCTCAAAAGACATAGAAAAGGCAGTGCTTCCAATATGCTGGGCTTTACATAGTATAAAAATGTGTATGAATGTGTCCTAGTACAAAATACGAACATGCATGTTCGTCATTTCCCTGCAGGAAGGAGGGAAGGCAAACGGCGTGTTTGGGAGGCATACCACAGCCTACAGCAGCATCTAGTGGTTATTTACTTCATGGGACAATGAGAGGATTCAGGATATTCCCATCAAACCAACTGTTACAAACCTCAATAATGGTTTCCATCCAAAGTTGACAAATCCATCTAGACCTAAAATTTGGATACCAAGTTTTTGATCACACCTTTCTTAGAACCCATGTAAGTATGTAACCATGCAAAAAGCTTCAGCAGAGGATTAAGAATAAATTCCAAAATTGTAGTGAGATGTGCTTCCTGACAAAAATGAAAACTGATGTGGAAGAGGTATCTGCATCCCCAGCATTATTCACAATAGCCAAGATATGGAAGCAACCAAAGTGTCCATCAACAGATGAATTGATATATGCCATGATATATTGATATATGCCATGGCATAATATTCAGCCATGATGCAAAAAAGAAAAAGGAAATCCTGCCATTTGTGACAACATGGATGGACCTTGAAGACAGTATGTGAAGTAAGACAAGTCAGACAGAGAAAAACAAATATTGTATAATACCTCTTTTATGTGGCGTCTAAAAAAACCCGACTTGAAAAAACAAGAGGATGGAATGGTGGTTACCAGTGGCTGGAGGTTGGGGGAATGGGAGAGTCCGTGTTTAAGGGTACACAGACTTACAACTGGTAGATGAGTAAGTCCTGGATGTCTAACACACAGCACAGCAATTATAGACAATAAAACACTATTCTAAGCATTAAACTTGCTAAGAGAGTAGATCCTAATTGTTCCCACCACTAGAAAAAGTGGTAATTATGTGACATGATGGAGGTGTTAGCTGATGCTACAATGACAATCATACTGAAATATAAATGCATCAAATCACCATGTTATATACACCTTAAGCTTACACAATGTTACATGTCATCTGTATCTCAATAAAAAGTGAGAACTGATCCTCGGTTGTCACTCATTAGCCAGCCTCAGTGAAGTGTCTGGCTCACTTTTATCCTTCCCATTTCTTATTAGAAATACAACATAATGATGTAAATGATGGGGTTTTTTTTTAAAGAAAATCACCCATAATCCTACACCTAACACAACAGCTTTTTTTTGTGTGTGTGTGTGTAGTGTGCTTTCTGGTTGTTGTTCATGTAACATTCCATTATTGTGTAGCTATAGACCACTTCTCCAATTAAGTGTTTTTCAGTGGTTAAGTGGTTCATAACTATCATTCCATAATCATTGCATAGTAGCCATTGCCAAACTATGTTGTACTTTATTTGGCATTCCCCTATTGTATGTTTATCTTATTCCAGGTTTTTTTTCTTTTATAAGAAGATCTTATAAATGTCATGGATCTTAAAAATGTCATGGACATTTTTATACAGCAGATTCGTCCTTCTTGTTGCATATTTCACCAAAGTTCCTGAAGTGAGGGGACAGGCCTGAAGAAGATATACACAGCATCAACACCTAAGACAGCATATCTAAGCTTAGTCCTGCAATGTTGGGGAAACTTTCTGCTTTGTTAAAACAAATGAGCTTGAGACTCAGGAGGGCCAGGATGTGGAGTGGAAAGCTCAGCATCGGACAGGCTTGGGTGTGCATCACTTGCTTTATGATTGCACTAAAATAAATTGTAATTTTATTTGCACTAAATCCTAATTATACCTGCACTAAAAAGTACTTATACCACAATGAGACAGCATTTCATACTCTTTAGGATGGCTATTATATTTAAAAAATGGAAAATAATTGTTGGCAAGGATGTTGTGAACTTGGACCCCTTGCACACTGCTGATAGGAATATAAAAAGATGCAGGCACTGTAGAAAACAGTATGGTAGTTCCTCAAAAAATTAGTATAGAGTTACCATTTGATTCAGCAATTCAACTTCTGGGCATATACCCAAAACTGAAAGCAGGAACTCAAAATAAAAAACTGTACGCCAATGTTCACGGCAGCATTATTCACAACAGCCAAAAGGGGAAACAATCCGAGTGTCCATCAACAGATGGATGGATAAACAGAAATGGTACATCTATACAATGGAATATTATTCAGCCTTAAAAGGGAAAGAGAGTCTGATACATGTTAGAATGTGGATGAATCCTGAAAACATTACACTAAGTGAAATAATCCAGATGCAAAAGGACAAATATATGAGATACTTAGAACAAGCAAATTCATAGAGACAGAAAATAGAATAGAGGTACCAGAGTTGGAAGGAGGGAAGAAAGTTACTGTGTAATGGGTATGGGGTTTATGTTTGGAACAATGAAAATAATTCTGGACATGAATAGTGGTGATGGTTGGACAATATTATAAATGTACTAATTTCCACTGAAGTGTATACTTAAAAATGGTTAAAATGACAAAATTTATATTATATGTATTTTACCACAATAAAAAAGATATACAATCCAAAAAGAAGAGAATAATTTTAAATCTCTTCATTGGTGTTTTATTGGGGTTCCCAGAGGAGTGAACCAGATGGACACATTTAATTCACTTCTTTATCTGCTCAGTGAGTTTGTGTTAAATGGATAAGGGAATCAAATCTAATGGAAGTCTTTTTGGATACGTAGAAGACCAATTACACATACCTTCATCTGAAGCCCTTTTTTCCATCTGTCATTTTTTTTCCATCTGTCTTTTAAATTTAAAAGAAATAATAACAATTCATGGTTATTATACAAAAAATCATACAATTTCAAATTGTAGTATGTGAAAGGAAGTTCACTTTCACAGACTCTCCTACTCCCACTCTTAAGTTTTTACCTCCAGTTGCTGATTGGCTGAGGCCATCATCTGTGTGTACCTGTCAAAGCTTCCCAGCAAGTTTCAGATACAAGCCTAACCCAGGACCCAGGTCCAGCAGCCTCTTCTCAGAAAAGCCTCCTGTATTCTCATGTCTGATCCCACCCCTACTACTGTCCTGTCACTTACACACACATGATGGGACTTCTGTACCCTCTTTTTCTTTTCCACTAGCAGTTACAGACCTGGAGATCCAGGTTCCCTTATTTGCACTGATTTCCAGCTAGAGAACCCCTGGTGCAATCCAGATGCCAGAATCAGGTTTATTAGTTGCAAGCAATGGAAACTAACTGGCTGATTAAAGGAAAATGCAATGTATGGAATGAATACAGGGAAACTTGGAGATATCAGCCTGGAAAATAGGCAGGCCCAACAGAAGCTATGCAGCCAGAGCCACAGCAAAACTTATGCTGTAAAATGAAACTGGTGATGTAACATGAGACCACTGCTGCATCTCTTTGTTCTGTCTACACAGGACCCAGGACGTCACTGCTGGACCCACTGTCAGCTCTGTACATTAGGTACAGGTAAGTCCATTGCCCCAGGGCCTGGATGGTGCCCTTGCTGCTATTGATGATCTAGAAAAGATTCTTCACACCACTAGCTCTCACTTCAGGTTCTGGGGCAGATGCAGCTGATTAGTTGAGCCCGTGCTCTCTGTGCAAAGGAAGCTGGAAAATTGAGTATCTGGCCTTTTTGGTTTCCATAGTGGAAATTGATAGTCTCTGCCTTCTACCAAAAGTTAGGCAGGCTCATACATGTGGCAGCCTTACAATAAAAAGTGGAAGCTCTTTTTTACCCATCTTCACCTAGATTTTTCCCAGCCTTCTGTGTTACTGTGCTAGCCACTGCCCAGACATCACATTACCTTGCAGTGGGAAATGTAATTTCAGTGTGGTTTAGATTTGCATTTCTCTTATTCTGAGTGGAGTTGAACATTTTTTCATGTTTAAGGGCTATTTGTATTGCTTTTCCTGAAGACTATGTGCATGACTTTTCTGCATTTTTCCATCGAATTATGAACTTCTTGATTTCTAGAGGCTCTTGTTATTAAAGAGACTGGTGTTTGTGATATGAATTACCAACACTTCTTAAACCAATTGGGAATTTTAAAATAAAAATCAGCTTAATTGAAGAGTAATTTACATGCATTAAAATGTTCCCATCTTAAGAGTATAGTTTAATGAACTTCAGAAAAATTATACACACATGTAACCAGGGCCACAATCAAAATATAGAACATATTTTATCAGACCTTCATGCTCTTTTGTGTCTGTTCCCAGACGATCTCTATCCACCCCTCTCAGATCCAAGAAATCCACATGTTTTCTTTCTCTAACTATAGATTAGGTTTGTTCATTCTAAATTTTGTATAAATAGAACTCTATTTATGTATTCTTTTCTCTGGATGCTTTTGTTAGCATATTGTTTCAGCCATGTGTGTATCAGTAGGTCATCCTTTTTCCTTTTTTTTTTTTGCCACATAATGTACCACTTTATGTACATACAATCATTTGTTTATCCATTTGCTTGTTAATGGTCATTTATATTGTTTCCAGATTTGGGTTCTTATGAACATTCGTGTACAAGTCTTTGTGTATATATATTTTCTTTCTCTTGGGAGTACAATCACTGAATCTTATGGCAAGAATATGTTTAATTTTATTTTTTAAAAACTGTCGAACTGTTTTCCTAATTGGTTTTAGCATTTAACACTCCTATGAAAAATATATGAGTACTAGTTCTTCTCTGTAATCATAAATACTCACCATTCTTTATAACTTTAGTTGATCTAGTGGGTTTATAGTGGTACCTGATCATGGTTTTAATTTACATTTCCCCTGATGATTACAGATGGTGAGCATCTTTTCCTGTACCTATTGACCATTCATGAATCTTCTCTGGTGAGGTTTTTGTTCATATTTCACTGGGCTTTGTAAATTGTTTCCTCAGTTGTAAGGGGTCTTTACATGTGCTGGATACAAGCCCTTTGTCAAGTTGCATATTACAGATATTTTTCTCTCCATCTATGGTTTTTTTTTTCTTTTTGGTATCATTAATGTACAATTACTTAAACAACACTATAGCTACCAGACTCCCCCCACCATCAAGCCCCACACCCCCACACCCCACCACAGTCACCGTCCATCAGTGCAGTGAGACGCCATAGGATCACTACTTGTCCTCTCTGTATATACTGTATGGCTTGTTTTTGCATTTTCTTAATGCTGTTGATCAAACAATAGCTTTAATTTTTTTTCTTTTCTTTCTTTTTTATTATAATATCATTGATATACAATCTTATGAAGGTTTCACATGAACAACATTGTGGTTTCAACATTCACCCATATTATCAAGTCCTCACCCCACTATTGCAGTCACTGTCTTTAAGCGTAGTAAAATGCTATTGAGTTGTTACTTGTTTTCTCTGTGCTGTACTACAGCTTTAAATTTTTATGAAATTAATTTAATCATTTTTCTTTTATGATTTGTGCTTTTTGTGTCCTATCTAAAAGTTATTTGTCTATCCCAAGGTTGAAAAGTTTTCTCTAAGTTTTATGATTTTAACTTTTTCATTTAGTCTCTGATCCATTTTTAAATTACAGCTTTATTGATATATAATTTATGTACCACACATCACCCTTCTAAATGTACAGTTCAATGGTTTTAGTATATTCACAGAGTATACTATCTAATTTTTTAACATTTTTGTCATCCCAAAGATAAACCATGTCCATTATCGATTATTCCTAATTTCCTCTCTCCCCTAGCTCCCACTGTCACCAGTCTACTTTCTCCCTCTATGGATTTGCCTTTTCTAGACAAGTTATAAAAATGGAATCAGACAAATGTCATTTTTGATGTTTATCCATGTTGTAGCATTTATCAGTACTCCATTACTTTTTTAGTGCTGAATAGTA
Organism: Manis javanica; assembly: GCF_040802235.1. Lineage (NCBI taxonomy): Eukaryota > Metazoa > Chordata > Mammalia > Pholidota > Manidae > Manis > Manis javanica. The sequence goes on from NC_133162.1 coordinate 72,115,023, forward strand.
GCTCATTGTATGTATATACCACAGTTTATTTATCCACTCATCAGTTGATGAACATTTGAGTTGTCTCTACCTTTTGACTACTATTGAATATTCTTGGTTCTCTTGTCAAATATCCGTTGACCATATATATGAGGATTTATTTCTGGGCTCTGAATCCTGTTGCATTGATCTATGTGTCTACTTTTAATACTAGTACCATAACACCTTAATTTGAGTAAGCCCAAGAAGCTGATTCTGAGGTAAGGATTTATGTGAAAGTAATTTATTTGGGAAGGGATCCTTGGAAATCCAAATAAGGGCATGGGAAAGTAGGGAAGGAAGTCAATACAGAGTATGTTATCAAGCGAGTTACCACTGTGGGTAACTGGTGGTCAATCTTGCTATGGAACTCTGGAATCCAGTATATAACCTGCCTCAGAGTTACCCCACCTGAAGAGTTAGAGAGCTGAGGTATATACACACCAATTGCTGCCTGAAATTAGGTGGAGGGATGCTACCTGGAGATGTTAGCTCTCTGTCACTTCAAGACTCTTTTGAAGACAGAATGGGCTCCAACAGTCAGAGGATGTGCTCAGGCAACTATCTGAAGCTGCTGGCATGCAACAGTAGGCCAGTTTGCCATGAAATGATAAAAGTTAAGTAGGTACTGTCAGGGTATTGATGGCATATGGTATGGGAAAATACAGGATATCAAAGTGGCTGTGCCTGAAGATGCTTGGGGCAGAGAGAATGGCTCCTAGAAAAAGCAAAATAAAGCAAAGTTCCTTGTGAAACATTTAACTGAAGAGGTGAGCATGCACTTCTGTCTGTGTGATCCTGGCCAAGCTCCTGGCTTTACTCCTGGGGTTCAAGGTACCAATCTGTAAAACAGATTGTATGATTGGCCTCCCTGACCAGTGGAGGGGCAGATAACTCATAAAGCATCCACAGACACAGGGTTAAGTGTTGGAATGTTTGTTTTCTCCCCAAATGGGAATCCTATTATTTTTACCTATTATAATACTAAGAATATTATAAAGGGTTTTTCAATTCCAGAAGTGTAGAAAATAGGAAATTTAAAAATCTATCTCAAAGCAAGCCATTTGGAAAAATTAATGTACTGTATGCATAAATTTCCAGATGTTTGATGTATATGTAGATTTATATAAAATAAACATTTCATACATAATATATTTATATACATTATATATAAATATACATAGAGATTTATGTTTTTGCATAGAAGAACATAGGGAACAGACTTGCTTTTCATCTGCATTTTTTACCTGGCAAGAGATTGTGGTCATACTGACATACATCAAGTGATATGGGGCTACTTATCCTTTTTAAGAGCTACATAATATTCCATTGTATGATTATACCACAGTTTAGCCAGTCTATTCTTGATGGACTTTTATGTCTTTTCTAGTTTGCCTATATAGTAAGTTATATTACAAGGAAAATCCTTGTACATTTTTCTCTCCTTAGTTGGACAGATGTTTCCACAGGATAAATTTTGAGATGTGGAATTGCTTGATCAAAGGGGATATGCATTAAAAAATTTTGGAACTAGTCTCAATTGAAAGATTGTATAAAATTATGCATAGTCATAGAAGCTGAGGGCCTATTTCACAGTATACTAAGCATTTTTTAACCTTTTGTTAATTGTATTTTTCATGTCTCTCACCCATTTTTCAATTGGGGTACTCGCATTTTATTTGATTTGTATGAACACTGTGTATTAAGAACAATACACCACCAAGATATTGATGAAGTCAACAGTAAGCTTTGATTGATAGAAAGACCCAACACAGCAGTGTTTACTTACATTTACATATGTAAAATTTATAAAAGGGTCTCAGTGGTGCCAGGATAGTTTGCAAAGAGATTTAAAAAATTCTGCCAGATGGAAAAGGGATAGATAAATTCCCAGGTCCTCAATAAAAATAAAAATAAAGGCTCAGTTGCCCCCCAAGAACAGACCCATAGATGAATGGAACAGAATAGAGAGCCCAGATATAAACCCAAGCATATATGATCAATTAATATACAATAAAGGAGCCATGGACATACAATGGGGAAACAACATCCTCTTCAACAACTGGTGTTGGCAAAACTGGACAGGTACATGTAAGAGAATGAAAGTGGATTATTGTGTAACCCCATACACAAAAGTAAACTCAAAATGGATCAAAGACCTGAATCATAAAACTCTTAGAAGAAAACATAGGCAAAAATCTCTTCAATATAAACATGGGCAACTTTTTTCTGAACACATCTCCTTAGGCAAGGGAAACAAAAGCAAAAATGAACACATGGGACTACATCAAACTAAATAGCTTCTGTACAGCAAAGGACACCATCAATAGAACAAACAGTATGAGAGAATATATTCATAGATGACATATCCAATAAGGGGTTAACACGCAAAATATATAAACTCACACGCCTCAACACCCAAAAAGCAAATGACTGATTAAAAAATGGGTGGAGGATATGAACAGACACTTCTCCGAAGAAGAAATTCAGATGGCCAACAGGCACATAAAAAGATGCTCCACATCTCTAATTATCAGGGAAATGCAAATTAAAACCACAATGAGATATCACCTCACACCAGTAAGGATGGCCAACATCAAAAAGCCTAAGAACAACAAATGCTGATGAGGATGCAGAGAAAGGGGAACCCTCCTGCACTGTTGGTGGGAATGTAAATTAGTTCAACCATTGTGGAAAGTAATATGGAGGTTCCTCAAAAAACTCAAAATAGAAATACCATTTGACCCAGGAATTCCACTACTAGGAATTTACCCAAAGAAAAAAAGATCCCAGATTCAATAAAACATATGCACCCCTATATTTATTGCAGCACTATTTACAATAGCCAAGAAATGGAAGTGTCCATCAGTAGATGAATGGATAAAGAAGATGTGGCACATATACACAATGGAATACTATTCAGCCATAAGAAGAAAACAAATCCTACCATTTACAACAACCTGGATGGAACTAGAGGGTATTATGCTCAGTGAAATAAGCCAGGCAGAGAAAGACAGGTACCAAATGATTTCGCTCATTTGTGGAATATAACAACAAAGCAAAACTGAAGGAACAAAACAGCAACAGCTTCACAGACTCCAAGAAGAGACTAGCGTTTGCCGAAGGGGAGGGGTTGGGGAGGGAGGAAGAAGTAGATTAAAGGGCATAATGTAGGGGGGTCACAGGGAAGGCAGTACAGCACAGAGAAGACAAGTAGTGACTCGATAGCATCTTACTACGCTGATGTACAGTGACTGTGGTGGGGTTGCAGGGGGGACTGGATAATATGGATGAATGTAATAACCACACTGTTGCTCATGTGAAACCTTCATAAGATTGTATATCAATGATACATTAATAAAAAAAAAGCTCTGTTGCCCCTTCTCCAATGTCAGCTTTCTGTGCATAAAGCTGTAGTGTCTCTGCACCAGGCTGGCAGCTCCTTATCAATTTGGGGATGAAATTACATGCAATCTGACTACAGAGTTTGGTAGCTGAAAACCTGGGCCAAGTATGTTTCTTAACTTATTGCTGTATGACTCTTTAATCTACACTTTTAAAAAGTAATTGTTCAGGAGTAAACTGGAGCACAAGCAGAAAGGAGGGTGGACGGAAAGGGCTTTATCTCCCTTAAGCCTCCTCAGCTCCCCTCAGGCATCCTCCTCTTCTCCCCTCACATAAGTTTTCTGTTGTTTTACAGTGAAACATGTAAATAAAAGTATTTTTGGAAAACGGTAATTCAACTGACCTTTAATACACTATTTAAATGAGAAGGTTGTGTGCATGCTATGCACATACAACTTGGAACTAAGGCCCATGTGCCTCTTCTGGAGTCACCATTGGGTGGTGGGAAGCAGTGTCTCTTTAAAAGATGACCTGGCCTCCCCAGCTGGGGAGGGTAAGTCTGGCTCTGGAGTCCCCCTAGTGGAGGGGAGTGTGGCACATGCTGGACACCTCCAAGCACCCTTATCACCTCTCACCAGCATCATTTGTAAATGACAGAAGGAGGTGTGGAGTATCTGTTAGAAATGATACAGTAGGCCCTGGCCTACAGCCCCTCGCGCCCTTGCTCCGCCCATTCCTGTGGGAGGATTGGGGCAAAAATAGGCGCCCCCTGCAGGTGATGGGCACAGGCCAGCAAAGGTCCTGCCCAGCCCCTCACCAACCACTGTTGCAAGGCGACAGTTGCAAGCTGCAACCAGTCCATCTTCATTCCTGTTTTGTTTTAGGGAGCCGATTTTAGTCTTACCTTTTGGATGTGGGTTTCAACACCATAATGGATTAACTCCTGAGTAGAAAATTTAAAAACAGAAAATCCTTGTTCCATCTTTAAAAATTTAATGAAAATGTATGTACCAAATATTAAACTGTTCCCCTGCTGCAAAGCTCAGCCTATCAGATTTTACAGATGCTGTGGAGATGACTTGTTCTCCAAGGAAAAAAATGTATTTTGGCTTTCCATTGGGCCCTGCCCAGTGTGAAGCAAGTCAAGGGAGTCTGGGGCCTCAGCTAATCCCTTCTGGCAAAAAAAGACCAGGCCACGCCTTCAGGTCAGTGGGAAATTACATGTATTGTTCTTGCAGCTGTTTGACTTGTTTTTCCCCACCCTGTGGCATCCGCCTAATCTTTTTCATTTTTCAACATATTTGTGCACATGAAAGACCCGTTTTACAGATGTAGTCATGAGCCCCAAGAGCTTCAGTGTCTGGGCCCAGGTCCCACAGCAAGTTGGGGCCAAAGCTGGGAGCAGAGACTAAGCCCCATGAAGCACAGCATGAAGACAGAAGGCCAGTAGTCTTCCATCCCTGAGGAGAGCTTCCAGCATTTTCTAGTTGTCCTAACAAAAGGGGCCTCTCCTCTACATCCTTGATGGGGACTAACAGTACTCTGGGGTGGAACTGCTGAAGCCCCTGTGCACAGAGGCCCACCTGTCCACCATTCGGGGCAGGCTGCCAACAGAAGCCTCCAGTGCCCGGCCCCCTACTAGCCCTATCAGGGGACTCTGCAAGCCCCCTCCTGCTATCTCCACGTCTGTGCTCTGTGCCGGGGAGCCGGCGCCATCACAGTCATCCTGTCCTAGAATGAACCGCCTATTGACAAATCTACATCAAGGTTCAAATGCCTCTTTCTCCCCTGGGCCCCTCAGTTAGAACCGGTTGTTGGAATAATTGATTATGTCTATTATTACAGCAATTAGTTTCCCAAGTGTCTCTCTGTCCCACCGTGGGTTCGTAGAAGGCAGGAACTATTGTACTTCTTTGCAGCCCCAGTGCCCAGCGCAGGAGGTCCAGAGCGCGCTCCCCCTCCTTTTTGGGCCAGCTTCCCTGTGGGTTCCCTTTTTGGGAGCCGCAGGGCCACCCAGTGGCAGGCTGGCGGTACTGAGGCTGCTCGCCGTTGCCCCCCTCCTGCAGGAGTTGAAGGCGGCCATCCGCTCATCGTCCTGACAGGGCGCTCCCGCGCGCCACCGATGGGGTCAAAACGGGGGTGGGACGGCAGAGAGCACGGCGTGACTTTGAGATCCTTGGTCACAGAGACACGACTTCGTTTTGCCGTAGCTGCCTGAGGCTTTTTCCAGTTTATCAAAATACACTCCCAAGGCTCAGCTCCTACACCTTCCCTCACCCTCATATACCTACTCCCGCAGATACCTAGCTTATGCAGCCTAGACTCAAATCCCAGCTCTGCCCATTCTCCTGTGAAACTGCAGGCGAGTTACTTAACTTCACTGGCTTCAGATTTTTTAATCTATAAAATGGGCAGTTTATTATAATACCTGCCCCAGCAGGTTGTGAGGAATAAACAAATCCAACAGGTGAAGTATGTGCAATTGTAGTGCCTATTCCATTTGTACTATTATTCTCCAGTCAGTTACACGGCTTGGGGTCAAAGGTCGTATTGGATCCATTGGATCCTCACAGTGCTGGCATGTGGCAGGAGCTCAAAAAACACTGCACCTGCCAGAGGCATGGCCACAGCCTTTGCCTTGGGTCTTGGTGAGCAGTAGGGGATAGGGGAAGACCCCCATCCTAGTCCTGGCTGTGACACTTCCCATTGTAGGGCCTTGGACACGCCACACCCCTCTGGGCCTCAGTTTCTTCATGAGTAGGTGGAGGGAGTTAGGATCCATTGTTACAAGGTGGTTCTGACCTTCCTGGGGCCCCAGGACTCCTGATCTCAGAAAAGGCCCCAGTTGTCCCATCTCAAACCACCCCTACCCTCAAGCTTTTTTCTTGGATTGGCAAGACTTTTAGTTATAGGATAAAGCTTCTCTGCTGAGAGAAACAGATAGGGGTTCTACTCCAGAAAGGAAGGGCTGAAGATGGCCACAAGAGAGGGAAGAATTGCCCTGGGATGAGTGGAAGGGATGGAGGGCATTCTGCCTCCACAGGAAGGGTGTATCCATCACAGGCTGAAGCCAGGGAGCAGAGACACCTTAGGCCTGGCTTCAGATGGATGGCGGATCCCAGTTGTGCAAAAAGGGAATGGGGCCACTCTCGTGCACCAAAGGAGAATGAGGGGGGAGGGAGTGGGAACACAATCAGCCTTCAGCATTTGTATCCTCTGTCCAGCCAGCAAATATGTGGCATTGCTCCTGACAGCTAGAGAACTGGCAAAAATGTCAAGCAAATGGAGTTATTCTTCACCCAGGGGTTGGGGAGGTCCTGCTCTCTGGAAAGAATGCCAGGATTTCAAACAATGATGGGAGGGGGGGTTCAAAGGTTAAAAACACATTCAATAAATCTAGGATTTTGATAAAGTAAACAACCACATGCAAAGTTCAATCAGTTTTTTGGAGATGCACAGAAGCTGGAGTGAGAAAGTTGTATATGGATCTTGGTTAAAATCTTGAGAAAGGCTGCTCTAAAGTTTTGATGGAGACCCATGTTACTGGAGATTGTTGCCAGCTAGCAGGCCATGCGTGTGGGTCAGCAGGCCATGGTCACATATGAGGGTCCAAACTCCCATCCCTCTGAGGATACTGTTAGCCCCTAATACCAGTAATGGCCCTTTATGATTATGCTTGTGCTCTTACAATTTCTGCTTCTAAGAATCTCTCCTAAAGAAATAGCAGTAGATATGCACCAAGATTTATTTACAAGGAGGCTTATCACAGCATTCTTGGCAACAGTGAGCACTTGGAAGTAATAAAAGAAGTCAACAATAGAAGACAGCAATAGATCCATAGAATGGTATGTTGTGCAGCCATTAAAATGCAGATGTGAAACAGCTGCATGGGAGTTTGCAATATGGTTGGGGAAAGTGACTGATTGTTGCTTATTTGTCCTTTTCTGACTTTCCAAATTTTCTACGATGATGATGTATAATTTTTGTAATTGGATGGTACTGCCACCCAGGTGGTCTTGCTGACCAGCCTGCTCTCTGCCAAGTCATGAGCATGACCCTACCTTGAAGGGTCTGTGTGACTACCAAGAGAGACAGAGGAATAAGCACATAAACAGAACATTATGAGATAAAGTTATGAATGAGGCAATTATTGTGTGTACTTGATACAAGTAGAGGAGAGAGAGCAACAGGAGAGAGAGTCCCCTGGGGGTGGAATGGATGGTAGGCTGGAAAGGCCTCCTGGAGGAGGAAGTATGAGACTCAGTGTTGAAGGAGCAGGAATCTTCACTCCTGTGGTGGGTTAGGGCAAATCCATCTTCAAGGCTCCCAGTCACCATCTGGCTGGCACCTGGGCCTGGACTTGACCTCTAGCCAGAATGTTGGAAGCACCTAGAAGGGGTCTAGAGGGAGCCAGAAGGACAGAGAGACAGAGCTAATAATGTCTGCTCACTTGCTGCCTTTGTGAGCTGTGGGCCTCTCCTTGCTGGGAGCCAGAAGGTTCAAGAGAGAGGGTGCTGGTGGTCCTGCAGCCAGGCTGGCTGTTCCCTGGTGCCTGTAATCTGCCCAGGGAGGAATCCCATGGGTATGGTCCTCCAGCAATTCATGTGATCAGGGAAAGAGGCGTAGCCTGGGTCCCAGACTGGGCCTGGCAGGCCCTAGCTCCCTGCAGCTTGCTTGAAGGCCCTGGGGTATGGAAGAGGTGCAGGAGGTACAGTGGGTAGTACAACCTTGACCAAGAGCACACTTCCCCCTGGACAGGTGGCCTTTTCTCACTCCACCCTGAATTTCTCCTTCTACTTGTGACCTGAAACTCTTTCATTTTTTTTCTGAAATTTTTCTGACTATGCCCTGGCAAGCATCCACTCCATTTCCACTGATTTGCAGTTTTTGGCCTTGCTCACAAACATTTTCCATGAGTCAGCTCCCTTTACATCACACACAAGTTCAAACTGACACCACACATAAGTTGGAAGGATGATATCAACAATGCAAAGCCACAGAAGCCCCATGGGCAGCGAGCTGAAAGACAGGCAGGTAGAGAGGTGGGGTAGGACCATGGATCCCTTGGGACCCACTTTCCTTTTCAGAGGTTTATTGAAGGGAAGAAAGTCAACTACAGGGGATATTTCAAATTCATCAAATGCAGCACTTCTCAAACCCATGTAGGGGCACCAGTTGAGTGGAAAACTATGGGTGGACTGGATCAGAAATGGCTGTGGCTTGAGGTGTGGGATGGTGGTTGGTCTGGTCTTTTCATGGATCTTTTCTCTCAGATCTGGCTTCCACGTAGTGTGAGGGGAGAGTGTGAGAAGCAGTCAGGGACTGAGAAACAACAAAGACAGAGCTGGAGGGCTGGTCAACAATCAGGGACCAGACCAGAGTGGCTTCAGACAGGCCCTCGGGATAGGAGGCCTGAAGCGGGGTAGCTGAGCCTTCAGCCAAGGAGGTGTGGGGCCGTCAGGGTCATCTCTGGAAATGCACCTGCCTTACTGCCAATGTGTAAGGGAAGCCAAGAGAAGTCTTGTTCACTGGAAGGCACTCCAAAAACAACTTATTCTTACAACGGTGTGGAGAGGGTTTAGGGAAGTTAACAAGGAATAGTAATAAAGCAAGGGGTATGAGTTTGCTTGGGCTGCTGTAATGAAATACCACAGGCTGGGGCACTTAAACAACAGGACTTTATTCTCCCAGTTATGAAGGCTAGAAGTCCAAGACTGAAGGGTCAGCAGGGTTGGTTTCTTCTGAGGCCCCTCTCCTTGGCTCGCAGATGCCATCTTCTCCCCGTGGCCTCACATGGTCTCCCCTCTGTGTGCATCTGTGTCCTCATCTCCTCTTTACAAGGGCACCAGATGTACTGGATTAGGGCCCACCCGTAATGGCCTTATTTTACCTTATCTACCTTTGTAAAGCCCTGTCTCCCAATACAGGTGTCTTTTGAGGTTCTGGAGATAGGCTTAACATACGGATTTGGGAGGGAGGATACAACTCAGTCCATAATATACTGAAAACTGAGAAGTCATTAGCCTAATCCTGAGAGGGCAAGATGGAAGGTAGTGGTCCCTGCAGCTCAGATAGGAAGCTCCATAGGAAGAACGACACAGCAGCAGCTGTGGCATTCGGGGGATATGACAGTCCATGGAGACAGCAGCTGCAGGGAAACAGGGGGATGGGGAGAGCAGAGAGGGGTGATAAAAATGCTCTGAAATTAGTGGTGGTGGTTGCACAACATTGGGAATATGCTAAAATCACTGTACACTTTAAAATAGTTTAAGTGGCAAATTTTATGTTCTGTGAATCTTATCTCTATTAAAAAAAAAAACTGAAAAACAATCCATGGTGACCTGAAAGGGAAGAAGCACCCTGACAATCTCTCTCTAGCTCCACCTTCTAGGTCTCCTGCTGGTGTTTCCTGTCAGCTGAACCCAGCAGGCAGATGGAGGGCCAGGGCATTTCAGTGCATCTGCATTTGGATCAAGGAGTAGAGCAGGGTGGAGAAGTGTCCAGCGTAAATCTGGAGGAGCAAATAGGATATTCAGCAAAATTCCCTTGGGTAGCATTTTACATATTTCTAACAACATTGAAAGTGTGCATGTAACATAACTCAACAATTCTTGATAAAGTCAGAGCTGCCCTGGGAAAGTCAAAGCTGCCCTGAGGGGGTCAGTGAAACCAAGCCAACCTGGAGATCTCGAAGGGCTCAGGTGCTGGGATGCATTAATTCTCCCTTTCATTCAGTCCTTGAGTCACTTGGCTTATAATTCAAAGTGCCAAAAAGTCCAGTGAGTCCTTTCATAGGACAGCCAAGCCCTGGCTGGTGAAGAACAGGAGCCCTAACTTACAGGACCTCATGGCAGACAATGCTGCATGCTCATCACACTGACTTGTTTTTTTTCCTAGGTACATGAGAAAGCTACATTTTCCAGCTCCCTGGAATCGAGATGTCTAATTCTGGCAAATGTAGTGTGGGTAGAAGTGAGGTGTGCCTTTTCCACGGCTGGTTCTTAAAACTTCTTATGCCACCCTGTAAGGTTCTCTCATCACACATCAGCTGGCCAGATGCAGAAGAGTCCTGGGGACAGAAGAGTCAATGGAGGGAGCCTAAATCCCTGACTTACAGCCAGCAGGAAAGCCTCCCAGTCATGGCACATCTGGATTGGACACAGCCTGAAAGGAAGAGGAAGAGGAAGAGACCATGGCTGGGTTGAGACTGAGTTTTTGAAGCTGTTTGTTACAGTGGCTCACATATCAGACATCACACTCACCCAAACTACACACAGTAGGGGAGAAGCGTTTCCAAAAGAAAACCAGGAAGCTACAAATATAAAAAGAGAAATGACATATGGGTCATGTCTTCTACCTTACCATGGACAAAACTAACATTTTATGCCTTCTGGATTTACTGACATGATTAGCTACCAAGATCATACAAATATTTTCTATATATTTTCAAAGACTTTGTTCTGGGGTAGCCAGCCTCTGACCCCTGCTCCTAGTATCCACACTTTTGTATGGTTCCTCCTGCACTGTACCAGAATTGGTACAATTTGACCAAACGACTATGGCAGACTGAATGGTATGTCACTTCTGACAGTAGGTTATAAAGGACTGGACCTTCCATTTGGGGTTCTGTTTCTTTCTAGGACCACTCTGTGAAGCCAGTTGCCATATTGTTGGGACATTTGGACAAACTATGGAGATGCCCCTGCTGGGGAATGAAGTCTCTAGCCACTGAGGAATTAAAGCCTGCCAGCAGTCCACCTGAGTGATCTTGAAAGTGAAACCTCCCCAGTTGAACCTTCAGATGACTGCAGCCTGAGCCAACATATTTGCTACAACCTCCTATGAGGCCCTGAGCCAGACCACCCACCTAAGCCCCTCTCAGGTTCCTGATCTACGGAACCTGAGATAATAATGTTTGTTGTTTAAAACTGCCAAATTTGGGTTAATTTGTTATGCAGAAATAGAGAACTAATCTGGTTCATCTGTTGTTTGTTTTTTAAATGGGTAAATCTTGGGTCCATTTAGGGACCTATGTTCATTAATAGTATGAAGAAGACTAGACCAAACTCTTTTTTCAAGTGGCTAGCCAAGTGGTCTTGACATCACTTATTAAATAGTTCATCTTCTCCACTCTGACTTGAAAGGCTACATTTTTATTTATTACTTTATTGTATTACAGTGAGGCTCTTGGCATCTTGGTGTCTAGACTCCCTTCCAGGCTGGTACTCCTACCCACTTGCCGCTGCTGTCCTTGGCTGCTAATAGCTCACATTTGCATTGTTCTTAGGAGGGTTGACCTTGACTGATGGTAGCTGCCTTACCCAGGAATGCCTGGGAGGTCACACCCCATTCCATGCATGCCACTGACTAGCTGATGGAAGGTAAACCAGGCCACCAAAGCTGAGAACAACCTCTGTGGTGCCCATCATGCTCCAAAGCCCCTAAGAGATCAGGCAGAGGCCAGGCTTCTCCTGAATCCTAACTTCTTCTCCCTCCTATCCTGCTTTTCTCATTCCTCAGCAAATCACTGCACAAGAATCCCAGAGTCAGGCTGTGCTCCTAGGGAGACTCTTTAAGTCATATGTACACAGGACTTTGTTTCTGGACTGTTTACTCTGATCTATTTACAGTATTTCTCACTCTGTCCCAGTATCACACTGTTTTGATTGTTTTAGCTTTTCTCTGATCCAGTAAGTTGCCATTCATTATTATTATTTAAATTAACTAAAAAAAATTACAGCAAAATATGCATAACATTGATCATTTTAACTATTTGTAAGTGTAAAATTCAGTGGCATTAAGTGTATTCACAAAGCTGTGCTCTTATCATTATCTATACCTGAAGCCTTTCATCATCCCCAACATAAACACTACACCCATTAAACAATAACATCCCCTATTCTGTATCCCACCAGCCCTGGTACCCTCTATTCTCTTTCTGTCTCTATGAATGTATGTATCCTTGGTAGCTCATATAAGTGGAATCACACAGTATTTGTCTTTCTATGTCTGGCTTATTTCACTAAGCATAATTGTTTTCATGGTCTACCATGTCATAGCATATATTAAAATATCATCCCTCTTTATGACTGAATAATATTCCATTGTGTTCGTATACTGCATTTTGTTATCAGTTCATCTGCTGATAGACCATTCTGTTGTTTCTATGTTTTGGCAACTGTGAATAATGCTGTTATGAACATTGGTATACAGATATCTGCTGGATGCCTGCTTTCAATTTTTTGATGGTATATAACTGGAAGTGAGATTGATAGAACATACAGCAATTCTATATTTAACTTTTTGGAAATTGTGGTTAAAGAAACACACATACAATTTACCATCTTAACCATCTTTAAGTATACAGTTTAGTAGTATTACATATATTCATATTGTTGTGTAACAAATCTTTAGAAAACTTTCAACTTGTAAAACTGTAACTCTATACCCATTAAAAAACAACTATTGACCCCTCTTCCCAGCCACTGGCAAACACCATTCTACTTTCTGTTTCTATGAATTTGACTTCCCTAGACACCTCATATAAGTGTAATCATGCAGCATTTTTCTTTGTGTCTAGCCTATTTAGACTTAGAATAATGTCTTCAGGGTTCATCTATGTTGTAGCATGTGTCAGAATTTCCTTCCTTTTTAAGGCTGAATAATACTTTCATGTTTAACTTTTTGATGAACTGCCAAACTGGTTTCCACAGTGGCTGCACAATTTTGCCTTTCAGCCCAGCAATGCACCAGATTCCAACTTCTCCATATCAATCCTGGCCAACACTTGTTATTTTCTTTTTTCCCCAAAATTAATGGATATGAGGTAGTACCTCATTGTGGTTTTGATATGAATTTTCCCAATGACTAATCATGTTGCCACCCATTATTATTTATATCCTAATTGTTTTTCTTCAGTCTCCTTTCCAATTACCTCCTTAAGTTCCCCCCAAATTTAAAGTGCCTTTTGCTGGAAGTGCCTTACATCTATAGAGTTATTAGAGAAGATATAGCATACTTACAGGGCTGACTTTTGTGGAAAGTAGATGGTTTGGGATGGTTAGGGGATGATGAGAGCCAGTCCCTTGGTGGTTCAGGTGGTGCAGCCTCTCTGACAAAATATGGTTGTTGCCCTAAGGCAGTGGTCCTCAAACTTTGGTGTGTGCCAGAATCACTGATGAGCCAAGTAGCATGGAGGTGGTGCTCGCTTTAGTAGGTGGGCCCTGGGCCTTTGCCTTTTTACCAAGTTCCCAGGTGATTCTGACATCCACCAAAGTGTGAGAACCACTGATGAATCAAAATGTTTTGTTTCCAGGTGAAGGGGAAGTGCACATCCTGGAACTACCCAACCCCATGTCCAGGGCACTAATTCTGAGGGTGGCTGGGGAGATATGGGGCTCTGGCCAGTGTGGGGTTTGGCCAAGCTCTGAATGGCTCTCTCTGCTGGCTGCAAGAGTCAGGAGGATGGACAGGAACAGGACACATGCCCTTTCTGTGCTAGCACTGCATCTGTGCAATGGGCACTCTCTGCTTGCAGGGCCAGAGGACAATCCAGAAGGGTCCTGTGGATACCAAGCATCCTCTGGTGTTTCAGGTGCCAATTTCTCACTTCTCTGAAATGTGCTGTTTCTTTGGGATCATAGTTGGGGCCCACAGAAGGTGAAGAGTCTGCTCTCCCTTCCCTGGGCTCTTTCTCTCCTGCAAATCCTTGGGACCAGGGTCGGTGTACACTGATTCTGTGTAGGGGTCAGTCCTTCATAAATGTCACTTTCCAGTGCAGGGTTGAAGTGGATACAACCTGCCAGATGGGACCAGTGCGCATGCACACACTCAGAGGGAAATCATCCCTGGCTACAGTCCAGGGATCAGCAACACTACAGCCTGTTGTCCAAAGCCATCCTGCCATCTGTTTTTATATGGCCTGTGAGCTAAGAAAGCCTTTGATATTTATAAGCAGTTGAAAACTCAGAAGAACAATATTTCATGACACATGAAAATTATAGGAAATTTAAATTTCAGTATCCATAAATAAAGTTTATTGGAACACAGCTACACCTATTTGTTTACCTATGGTCTATGACAGCTTTTGTGCTTCAGTAGCAGAGGTAAGTTGTTGCCATGAAAACCATATGGCCCACAAAACTTAAAATAGTTACTAGTTGGCCTCTTATAGAAAAAGTACACTTAGGTCCATTCCCTTTCCAGGGCACAGAATGGATCTGGAAGGGCAAAAAGAAAATATACAGCTGGGGCCATTGATCATAAAGACTGAGGAACTGTATCAGTCAGTGTGATATTCTTACTAGATCCCTGCTTTTAGTGCAGTGGTAGTGGGCAGTTCCATTCAAGTTACTAGAATCCTGTTTGTGCACTGGGTCTGTCTTCTCAGTATTCCTTTTTTGTCTTTTCTTTCCTTCTTTTAGGTTGATTTCTTTAAAGTAAGATATCATGTTTATTTTAGACATTATAGCATGTACCTTTGACTTATCATTGTCTCACATTAATTGGAATTTACCCTCCTTCCAGGAATGCAAGGACCTCACATTATTTTAACTCCATTTACCATCCCTGCACATGTTTTTGTGCTATTATTATCATGTATTTTAATGCCACAGATTTTTTAATCCCAAGGATATTATTGTTGGTGGCTTATACAGTCAACGTTCATCAGAATTATCCAAATATTTACCATTTCATTGTTTTTCATCCCTTCTTATATTTCCAGTCTTTCTTATGGAATAATTTTCCTTCTGTCTGAAGAGCTCTGCTTACTTTTTCCTTTAGTGTGGTCTCTGACAGAAAATTCTTCTGTTTGTTGTTTTCCTAAAAATGTGTTCATTTAATCTTCATTCTGAAGGATATTCTGCAAGGTATAGAATTCTAGCCTTTTCTTTCATCACATTGAAGATATAATTTCACTGTCTTTTGGATTCTATTGTTAATAATAAAAAATCAGCTGTTTGTTCCTCTTTGATGGTAATTTTTTTAAATTTGTGCTTGCTTTTAAGATTTTATCTTTAGTTTTCTCTAGTTTCATAATGGAGTATTTAGGTGTGGTTAATTTTAATACTCTAAATGATTTAGGGGCTTCTTGAATCTGTGCACTGCTGTATTTCATCATGATTTTTGTATCATGTCCTTGCATCATCAGTTATGGAATTCTCCTCTATTATCTTTCCAAATACTGCTTTTGTCTCATTCACATGGCTTTTGCCTCCCCTTTTGGAATTCTAAATAAATATATGTTAAGACTTCTCACTGTCTCTTTCTTTTTATTTGTATATTCATTTGTCTCTCTGTGTTTCATTCTGAATGGATTCTTCAAAGCTTTCTTCATCTAATCTGTTTTTAGACTTGTATGCTGAGTTTTTAATTTGTTATTGTATTTTTCACTTTCTGCATCTTCAATTTGTTTTTTGGTTTCCAATTTTGTACCAACATTTTTAAGTTTAGTTTTTATCCTAATGACCACACTGAGGTAGTTTTTTCCCCTTCTATTTAAATTCAGTGATTCCACTATCTGGAGTATCTGAGTGTCTCTTTCTATTGTCTATTGTTTATATTGGACTCTTAGTCTTCCTATTTTTCTCCTATGTCTGATTATCTCTGCTTGTGTGCTGGAAATTGTACTTGAAAGTTTATTGAAGCAATTTTAAGACTAGGATGATATCATTTTTCTACAGAAAAGATATTCATTTACCTTTGTAAATGTATAGGGACATTAGCCATCCAGCATTTTAGTGCTTGAGATTTTTCTGAATCATCCAGATTACTTAGTACTGAGCTGAAGTACAGAAAAGAGCCACGTTATTTCCAGTTCACTGTTACTTTCAGGGTGTAGCCAGTCAGGATTACAATTTTAGGCATGGAGTGGTTTTCCAGTGTTGCCCCAGCCTTCTGTCCAACTTACGTGTCCCTAGCCTCATTGGCCTTTTAGCTACCTCTTCTTATTGACAAAGTAGCCCAAATACCTCTGGATTTCCACCTTTCCTGTGATATTGTCCCTTGCCAACAATTGGCAGGAAGATTCCTTGCTACTTATTAGTTTTTTTATGTTTTTAGGGAGAAGCTTTTTATATCTCATATGGATTATTTTTGTTGTCTGTAGTAGAAGGCTAGTTTCAAATTTCTAGTTCACTAATTCTGAATGTAAGAGTTCTCTTGTTTTAAAGTTGTGTAATATGTTGGTACTCTCTAGAAAGTTGAGAAATGCAGGAAGACTGACAGTCAAGATGATCCGTAATCATATATTAGATTCCAAAATAGAATGATTTTGAGTATTTTTCTTATAATTGAATACTATGGTCCTTAAAATCATATATAAGCATTTCCTCCAGAATTTCTGATCCTAGAAAGTATGGAAATAATTAATTTTGAATGTTTGAAGTTATTCATTTATAGGAAATTCATAATGCTCCTCCCATAGAATGGGATATTGTGCAGCCATTAATAATGCAGGATAATATCTAATGGCACATAGAAATAGTCACATTATATTGATAAGTGAAACAAGTCAGTTACAAAAGGATCCCTTTTTCTATATTTACATATGCTAGAAATATCACTGAAAATATATCTGCTAAAATGCTGACAGTGGTTGTGCTGGAATGATGAGATAAGTAGTGATTTTATCCACTGGTTTTCACTCTTCTGTGTTTTTTTAATTTCCCAAAATGAGCACTTATTACTCTTGTAACAGAAAATAAATTGCAAAATGAAATGTTATAAATAAAACCAGAGGTTTTTATTATGTTGCACTGAAATTTTTACAAACAAAATAACTCTTAATTCAGAGTTAAGAAATCTTTATGAATATTTAGTATATGTCAACTTCTTTCATACATGTATTTTCATTAATGCTCAGAAGTGTTCAAGGCTCAGTCAAGGTGAGAGCAAAGCAGTCTGGGCTCTGTTCAAAAAGAAATCAAGTGAGCAGACTGATGCAAGATGAATGGTATGATTTTCATAGTCAGCAAATCTGCAACATATTAAAAGGTTAGGTAATTGTCACTATAATTCATCCTAGTAGAACAGATGTTGAATTATAAAAATTATATAAATACTGCAAAATGGAAAATGCAAGAATGGAAAAATAATGATATTCCTATTCTCTACTTCAGTAATAGTTATCATCTTACAGTATGTAGGCAATTGGATTATTGATTCCAACCGTCTATTCTCTTCCCTGTAAGAGGATTATATGTGTGATCTGCAGTGCCTCCCCAAAGGTAGAGTGTACTTCCCCACCCCATTGGCAAATTGCTTTGGCCAGTGGAGTGTAAGCGAGAGTAATATACACCACAGTTGAAGAAAAACTTTAAGAGCCATTAGATGACAGCTCTGTCTCTTGCTTGTTTCCTTTTGCCATTAGAATGGCATGTCCTAAGCAGGAGCTGATCTTTTGAGCTGGTCCTGGAATAAGAAGATACCTGAAGCACAGCTACCATTGCTGACTTGTAGATACCAACATGCAATGTGAATGAGAAATATGTATTATGTAAGTCACTGAGATTGGGGTAGGAGGACTATTTGTTACCACAACAAAGCTAATGCATAATTTCCTAAAAAAATGCAATAGCAGCTCTCTTAAGTGAACTCCACTGATTTTCCACATTGACATCCATTCTTCTTACCTTCTTTAAAACATATTGACAGTGCCCATGGTACACTGAATATTTCAGGCTGGTAGGCCACTTTTCAACATGAGTGCTCACTTCTGCCTGATTAGCCAACCAACTGTAAGTCCTAACACAGATTAAGACAAATGAGAGGGTTGTGATATAAACTAGTTTGAGGTTCTGGGGTGATTGGCTGTGACTCAGCATAGCTATAAAGGGAGAGAGCTCTGGAGTGAAACTGCTATAGACCAAATTCCACCTCTACCCTTTAGTAAATACATGAATTTGGTCAAGTTACTCACATAGACACTGATATTGAGAGTTACTCATTTCAAAGATGCTTCAGAGAAGAATAAATAATAATCAAGTCCTTAAAATCCTCTCAAATTATGGGATATAATTGAATTTGAAAAGCAAATTTTTGCAAACATTTTATTTATTTATTATTTTTTAATATGGAGCGTGTCATACTTAAAAGTAGAGAGAATAGTATAATCATTCCCCTGAGTCCTCATCACCCAGCTTGACCAATTGTCAAATGTGGTCAGTTTTGTTTCCTCTTTACTTTCCACCCAACACACTCACACACACACATAAACACACCCTCCCTGTCTCCTCCTCAACTTCTGGTGCTGGATTATTTTAAAGTAAGTTCTGGATATTATGTATCTGTAAGAAAAAGACTCTTTTAACAAAAGACCATACCATTATCTCATCTTTAAAATAAATTATCATTTCTTAAAAACTTCTAATACTTAGTCGAGGAGTGACATTTTCCTGATTGTCTCCAACTGTTGGTTTGAGTCACATACTGCATTCTATTAACATGAGTCTTAAATTTTTTTTAATTTATGAAAGTTCTCCTTTTTTAACTTACTCAACTCTTTCAGATTCTTTGTCCATAATAATCTGTTATGACCCTGTCACAAGTTCCAGGGTCATTTGCTTTTTTCACCATTTAGTAGATAGTGCTTTGGAGTTCCCTTGGTGTCACACCAGCCTCACACCTTTACAGAGTGGTCTGGCAGGTCCCCATTTCCATCTGTGATAAGTGCACCAACTGAAAACTTATTGTCTTGAGACCTTTTTAATGGTAAGTAGGGAAATGGAATTCTCAAGGCTTTTTGGTTTTGTTGATCTCAAGAAATGAGTTTTTCACAAAATACCTGATTCAAAAAGGCATATGCACCCCTATGTTTATCGCAGCACTATTTACAATAGCCAAGATATGCAAGCAACCTAAATGCCCATCAATAGATGAATGGATAAATGTGGTACATATACACAACTGAATATTAGCCATAAAAAGAAAACAAATCCTACCATTTGCAACAACATGGATGGAGCTAGAGGGTATTATGCTTAGTGAAATACACCATGTGAAAAAAGACAAGTACCAAATGATTTCACTCACTTGTGGAGAATAAGAACAAAGCAAAACTGAAGGAACAAAACAGCAGCAGAATCACAGACTCCAAGAGGGGACTAGAGGTTACCAAAGGGAAGGGGGTGGGGAAGGTGGATGGGGAAGAAGGGAGAAGGGAATTAAGGGACACTGTAACTAGCACTCACAATATAGGTAGGTCACGGAGAAGGCAGTACAGCATGGAGAAGACAAGTAGTGACTCTACAGTACCTTACTATGCTGATAGACAGTGATTGCAATTGGGGGGGGGCTTGATAATATGGGTGAATGTTGAAACCACAGTGTTGTTCATGTGAAACCTTCATAAGATTGTATAACAATGAGACCTTAATTAAAAAGAAAAAAAAGAAATGAGTTTTTCAAGAAACTGTTGGAAAGAAGATGTGGTACATACACACAATGGAATATTACGCAGCCATAAGAAAAAAACAGATCCTACCATTCGCAACAACATGGATGGAGCTAGAGGGTATTATGCTCAGTGAAATAAGCCAAGCGGAGAAGGACAAGTAACAAATGATTTTACTCATATGTGGAGTATAAGAACAGAGGAAAACTGAAGGAACAAAACAGCAGTAGAATCACAGAACCCAAGAATGGACTAATAGTTACCAAAGGGAAAGGGACTGGGGACGATGGGTGGGAAGGGAGGGATAAGGGCGGGGAAAAAGAAAGAGGGCATTATGATTAGCATGTATAGTGTGTGTGGGACAAGGGGAGGGCTGCGCAACACAGAGAAGACAAGTAGTGATTTTACAGCATCTTACTATGCAGATGGACAGTGACTGTGAAGGGGTATGTGGGGGGGACTTGGTGAAGGCGGGAACCTAGTAAACATAATGTTCTTTCTGTAATTGTAGATTAATGATACCGAAAAAAAAAAAGAAACTGTTGGATGACTCAACAGGAGGCTCTAGGGGTGAAAAAGACACTATGTTGTTTCCAAAAATTGAAAGGTAAAAAGAACATTGAAGATTAAAATATTATTTTATAAAATATGTGGTTTAAAATATGAGTAACTAAATGAATAAACAACATGAACACATATATAACTTTTTTCTATATCCTAAAAGTTTTATACATTCACAATGAACAAAAGGGGGGGAAACTGAGATGTTTTGATAAGGAGTTATCACTTGTTGGGTTACTGGTGCTTTTCTGGTTACAGGAGGACAGACTCATTTCCTGAGAAGACTCTGCCTCTCCTTGTCCTTCTACATTTTCTTTTTTGACTGTGTGAACTCACTCCTCCTTCCACTGCACTTGGTCTGGCTCTCACTTCCTCCACACAAAGAACTCTGAACGTGTTCTGGATTTAGCCCCTGGTTATTGGCCATCTCCTAGTAACAACAGCTCTGCCCCCTTTCATCTGAGTCTCTGTTGGCTTCTTACTAACTCAGTTTCCCTACTTGCACATGCCCTTCATGCTACAAGGGAGCAATCACTCAAGCACAGGAGACAAGGCAAACATAACTCCTCAAACCTAAGGAGTCAAGGACTTAATGTCCTTTTCATTTCCTCCCTTGTCCTGGAAGGGTACCCCAGTGGCTTCTACTTGGCTATTCCTCTTACAAGAGACTTACTCTTTAAGTTGGGTAGAAGTTCCAAGGCAGGTAGGCCACCTGCTCCATCTATATAGTCAGAAACTGGGGAAATGACCCTGAGCATTACTTGTTGTTGGCTCTGGTCAAAGCTTCAGTTATCATCTGGTGCTATTAAGGCCCTGATTGGTGGACTAAGTTGGTGGTCTGAGTATCAAGGAGCTGGTTCTATCTCAGAGTCAGAGTCAATTGTAACTGAAAGTTTGGGGGAATTCCTCATTACCCAGCACAGCTACCTGGCAAAATCACCACAGGTTCCTTGGTGAAGACCAGGAGAAATGTATAAAGTATGTGCTTGTACTGTTAAACCTGGTTGTGGCCTAAAGTCTGGAAATGGGCTTACAGGGGGCTGCAACTTACTAAAACTGGGCTTCTGTTTACCAGACCTAAAGTACCCTTGATTATATATAATCCTATGCAGTTGGATTACACTGTTGAGTAAATATTTCCCACTCTCCATCTTTAGGGCCTCTTTTAGTTTCTACTTCCCCCTTGTGAATGGGTAGGGAACCACATGACTAGTTCTGGCCAATCAATTATAAAGCAGATGTGTGTGTGTCCCTTCAGGGCTAGAACATCTAACTGCCAGTTTGTCATTCTCTAGAACAACCCCTCTGTTTGCTCCACCAGCCTAGATCCTACCAGGAGAAGTGAAAAGGCCCCAGCAACTGGCAACAGACATACAGCATGAACAAGAGATAACGCTTGGTTACTTTATGTTAGATTTTGACATAATTTAACACACCTTGGATGATACAGAAGTTGCTGCTGAGAGTTGGATTGTCTTAACAAAGACCTGACTTTTGTGACCTTGACTTAGGGATCAACTGATAGGGCAAGAAAACTGCTTTTGAAAGCTGTTCTATGTTGATACATTTGACAAAACCATCACCTACAATAACGTGGAAGGTCGATAATGTGAACTAAAGAAAAGCTGACCACCGTACTAGGGATCAGCAGAATATTTCTAAAGGCCTAAGTATTGAAGGTTTCATTAACTCTGAGAGTTTTAAAATGGCTTCCCCTAAGAACTTAAACGTCCTAATTCTACAATAACATCTGTTAATTCAAACCAAGTTAAAAGCTAAATGAAGTATGCGCCAGCATGTCTGCTCTCCTTTGGCTTCAGAATTCCTGCTCAAGGACATAAGATAAGCAAGGACTTTTGCCCTTCCCCTTAATTCCCTTTGGTGCCAAGATTATATTGACCCACCCACCACCCACTTTCTTTTTTTAATGGAATGTACCCCTTTGAAGTTCTGTCTTTCTTGTCTGCCTCCTGGAGGAGATAAAACCTCCATATGACTAGCTGCCTAGAACACTCCTCCTATTCACAGACACTGTGTCTCCTGGGCTAGTTCTCAGTTTGGTTCAAATAAAACTCTGTCTTTATTTCAAGGTGATTTTTAGTGATCTTTTTGTTGACAATAATGAACCTAGGAAGCATGTAGCTCCAGAAGAGACTAGAAAACACAATGTGAACAGCATGTGTTGGTCAGTGTTGGCTGCACGTGACAAGATACTTCAAGAAAGAGAAATATTCAAAAAATAATGTGCTTATCTATTGTAAACCTGAATGGAAGGGAATAGAGAGATTATAGAAATTCAGAAACTTTCAGGTTTGCAAGTGGCAAATGCTTCTCATCCTTAACAGGTCAACTATAATATTGAGAAGGCCTTTAACAAAAAGTTACTAAAACTAGGCCTTTAGGCTAGGATCAAATCAAGGGCTTAAACACCAGATATTCATTTCCTCCAAGTTCTGGAGGCTGTAAGTCTAAGATCAAGGTTTGGCAGGGTTGTTCCATTCTGAGGCTTCTCCCCTTGTCTTATACATGGTTTGTCTTCCTGAGGTCTTTCCTTTCTCTATGTCTATGTCCTAATCTCCTCTTCTTGTGAGGACACCAGTCATTTAAATTTAATTATCTCTTTAAAGACCTTATCTCCAAATACAGTCACATTCTGAGGTCCTGGAGGTTAGGAATGGATTTGGTGGTGGGGGGATGATTACGCTGTCTTACCAAGCTCGATGGGTTCAAGGTACTTGGAATTAGGTAGGTAAGTAGATGGAGATGAGTAGAAAGAATTATGGTAATGCTACTCCAAATAAAGCTGATTGGAATCAAATAGTAAAGAATGATAATGAAGTGTCCTTCTGTGTGTATGGTAGTACTTCTTGCCTTAAAGTCTAATCTGTCTGATACTAGTACAGCCAAATCAGTATTTTTTATGATTAATCATTTTAGGTATAGCTTTTCCATTTTGTTTTCAACTTAAGTATAAGCAACAGATGGCTGTGTTTTGCTTTCTTATCCAATCTGATCATCTCTGCCTTTTAATGTTTTCCCCAGTTTTATTGAGATATAATATTGTATTAGTTTTAGGTGTACAACGTAATGATTCGCTATATGTATCTACTGCGAAATGATTACCACACTAAGTTTATTACCTCACATGGTTATAAATTTTTTTCTTGTGGTGGCAAGAACTTTTAAGATAGTCTCTTAGCAACTTTGAAATATATAATACAGTATCATTAACTATAGTCACCATGCTGTACATTATATCCTCAGAGTTTATTAATTTTATAACTTGGAGTTTGTACCTTTTGAGCATCTTCATCCATTTTCCCCATCTCCCACCCTCTTCTTCTTAATTGAATAATTTTCACATAATGTAATTTTCATATGATTGGGCTTAAGTATTCTATTACACTACTTATTTTTTATTTGTCCCATTCATTCTATTCCTTGTATCACTGCCCTTGGCTTCTTATGAGTCATTTGAAATTTTCTTTTTAGCATTGTGTTTTCCCTCCTTTATTGGCATTTGCACTACAAGAATTGCAATATGCAACTTTATCAAGTCACTGAAATTCTATTCATTTTTTTCCTTTTTTTTCAATTTTTCAGTTTGGATGCATTTTATTGACTGTTTTCAAGTTCAATGATCTTGTCTTCTGTAGTTTCAATCTATTTTTGAGCTCTTTCAATACATTTTTTATTTCAGATATTGTTTCAGTTTTAGGATTTGCATTTGGTTTCTTTTTTAGGATTTCCCTCTCTCTCCTGAAATTTTCATTTCTTCACTTTTTATATTTATCTTTTCCATACATTCTTTGATGTATTTATAGTACTTAAAATACTTGTCTGCTAATTTCAATATGTTTCATCTGTTGTTCTGCTTCTAGCAACCATTTCCCTTTATGTAATGAGTCATATTTTCCCTACTTTTTAGCATGGCTAGCAAATTTTTATGGGCTTTGAATATTGTGGCTGATATAATGTTGAGATTCTAAATTCTGTTATCTTCTGCTTAACAAATGTCAAATTTACCTGGAGGATGTTAAATCACAGGGAGATCATTTTGATCTTATGGAGGCTTAGTTTTAGCCTTTTTAGAGCAGGTCTGTCTACTTTAATTTTGTCCTTAGTCGTAGGGTGAAGTTTCTAGTTCCAAGAAGTGGTCCTTACATTTAAGGTGTGGCTCTTCTGGAGTTTGAATGGAAAGCTATGTTTACTAAGCTCTTCTTCTTCTTCTTCTTTTTACTAAAGTATAGTTGATAAACAGTGTTATACTGGTTTCAAGTATACAACACAGTGGTTCAGTAGTTGCACACATTATTAAATCCTTACCCCAACTAGTGCAGTTATTATCTGTCAACATAGAAAGATGTTATAGAATCATTGACTATATTTTCCATGCTACACTTCCATCCCCAGGACCAACTTTTATTCCAATTGAGATTTTTGTGCCCCAAGCTCTTCTAACTTTATGGGATTTGACCTCCAAACTCTTGTTCTCTAGCATTGAACAACTGTTGACATTTCCATTCACATTTTGCTTTTCTCTGGATTCTTTGGAGTCTTGCCCTGTAAATGTGCAGTTTAGGAGTCAGCCAAGGATTCAAAATGAATTTGTACACCAAGTTTGAAGTTCTCCCTCTGTTGCTCCCTTTCTGAGATTTCCCCTCTCAACTTCAGTTGCTCTGAAGCCCGGCCCTCTGATTCCTAAGCCCTGTATGTTGGCCTCTTTCTGCCCGAGGGCTCTCCCCAGCCCACTCCACCCAGTGCTGCACTGCAGCGATTCAGGGGTGACCTTCAGGAGACAAGCTAAAGGTCTCTCACTCCATATTCTCCCCTTCTTTCAAGGACCATATTCCCTTCAATTTCTGCCTGCTTTTGGTTGCTCTCAAACGCCTTCAAACAGTTGGTTTTTAAAAATATTTTGCCCAGAATTTACTGCTGTCAGTGGGCTGGTCAATCTGATACAAGCCATCATTATTAGAAATGCAAACTCCTGAAGTTTTAAACCTGTTTGTTGCTTTTTAAATATTTATTTCTTGTTTTATTAGTAAGGCTTGGTGCTTTTCATATCCTTATTGGCCATTTTTATTTATTTTGTGAATTGGCCATTCCATGTGTTTAGTCCAGATATGAATTGGGATATTCATTTGTTTTCGCTAAGACGTAAATATTAATAACAATAACTTCTTGCCTGCTGTACATGTCATAAATGCTTTTCCCTGGCTTTTCATTTGCCTTTTAACTTTGTTTCATGCATTTTACCACAGATAAGATTTATATTTTATGTAGACGAATCTGTCAGTACTTTCCTGGGTGGCTTTATTTTTCCCGAAATGTTCAGGAAAGGTCTGTAAGATTATGGAAATACACTTCTGTCGTTTCTTGTTTGTTTGGTTTGGTTTGGTTTGTACTGGATTTGATGTTTGTTAATGGCATTTTTTTAAACGATTAAATCTTTGCTCTGAGATTTTTTCTGAAAGTGACATCTTTTTAAAATGGATCAAAGTCACCTATTTGTTTAACACTATCTTTTATAGAATAATCTATCCTCTATCTGGAGTTTAAAAGTGTAGCTCTGTCACATGTAAATGACTAGGCATTTGGGTCTGTCTCGTCTCTGTTCCTTCTGTCCCATCGGTCTGTTTATTTATTCCTCTGCTGGTTTCACAGCATTTTATTACAGTAATTTTCTGGTACATATTTTATTTTTATCTGGCAAGACATGGACCTCTCCTTATGCCCTACCCGCCCCCACCCCCACCTTCAAGGTTTCTGTTTGCATGTATTTCTTCCTGAAGATGATGTTTCACAACGAATTTCTCGGGTTATAAAAACTACCTTTGTTTGCATCACGCAGTGGTTCAGGCAGTAAAGCCTCTCTAATGGGCCGGATGGTCTCTGCTCTAAGACCCCAGCCCTTCTCGTTCACCCGCAGCAGCATCCCTGGGCCAGGGCTGAGGTTGGAGAGGCTGCAGGGGAAGTTTTCAGCAATTACCTCCTCAATGACATCTCTATCCCTTTTTCTCTCTCTTCTTCTTCTGGTACCCCTATAATGTGAATATTGTTCCATTTGGATTGGTCACACAGTTCTCTCAATATTCTTTCATTCATAGAGATTCTTTTTTCTCTCTGTGCCTCAGCATCTTTGTATTCCTCTTCTCTAATTTCTATTCCATTTATTATCTCTTCTACTACATCTAATCTACTTTTAAATCCCTCTATTCTGTGTTTCATTTCAGATATGGAATTTCTTAATGATTGAATCTCCATCTTAAATTCATTCCTGCATTCTTGAATATTTTTCTGTACCTCCATGAGCATGTTTATGATTTTTATTTTGAACTATTTTCAGGAAGATTGGTGAATTCAGTTTCATTTGGCCCTTTTTCTGGGGTTTGTGAGATTTTGGTCTGAACCAGATTCCTTTGATGTTTCATATTTCTATGTAGTGCCCTCTAGTGCCCAGGAACTCCAGTCTCTGGAGCTGCTCAGCCCCTAGAGTGAGATTGGGGGTTGTAGGGTAGCGGCACTGGTGCCTTGTGGGAGGAAAAAGCTGTTTCCTGATTCCAGGCTGCAGTGCCTGTCTCCAGTGTCAGAGCCAGTGGGCAGAGCACACAGGTGTAAGCCTCTGTACTTTGCATCTCTAGCTGTTGTAGGCGGGGCCTCCCTCTGGCTGGCCTGATGCCAGCAGGGTGAGGGGGGGTTTACAAGCCAGTGCCATCAGGCCAGGAGGAAGGCTCATCAGGCCAGGAGGAAGTGTCACAGCGGGGCACCTCGGAGTTGAGTAGCCCGCCAGGGGGATGGAGCATCTGAAGCTCCTCAAAGTTCCCAACATGCTGGGCAGAGCGCGCCCAGACCACCTTGTTCACCTAGCCCTTCTCCAGCACAGCAAGGTCCACGCAAATTCTTCCCCTTCAGCAGCCCTCTCGCTGCTAGGAAGTCTCTCAGACTGCCTGCCTTTCATTTATCTCAATCTCTCAAGCACTTAGCCTGTCCCCACTCCCCAACTCCACCAATCTACAGAGCACCACACAATGCAGGTTTGCACTCCAAAGAGGACCTCCAGGGCTGGAAGTTCAGCAGTTCTAGGCTTCCACCCTCTCCCCACTCCGTTTCTCTTCCTCCTGCTGGTGAGCTGGGTGGGGGAAGGGCTTGGGTCCCTCCAGATCAAGGCTTTTGTACGTTACCCTGCTTCATGAGGTCTGCTCTGTTCATGAGGTCTGTATGCAGTCTGCTGCAGCCTTCTTTCCTGTTGCTGTTTTAGGGTTAGTTGTATTAAGTATACTTTCTTACTGTATGTGGTTCTGGGAGGAGTTCTCTGTCTCACCTCTCATGCTGCCACCTTGAATCTCATTTTTTTTGGTCAGAGGGTTTTTTAACAGCTTGAGGGGCAGCTTGGCACCACAGGCTAGAGGACAGGACACTCTCGTGGAGTTGAGAGGATGACAAAATAGGAGCATTCATCCCTCAGGGGGAAGAGAGTCTCCCTATCCCCAGAGAGGATGCAGCAGAAGCTGGGAGTCTACCTGTAATGACCTCAGACCTTCCTCCCACTCTGGGAGTCTATGCCTCACTGAGCACCTGTGGTCTTCTGGAGAATTACATTCCAGTCACTTGCTCAACTCACCAAGCATTTTTGGTGCTTTGCCCAGATCCTGTGACCTCTATTCAACAGTCTTGTATACCCACCCACTTCTAACACTGGCATCTGGGAGTTTCCTCACCCCTTGGGCTCTGGAGTGAGCTGAAAGTGCTTGGGTGTCTATGTACCTCCAGGGTGGCCAGTAGCCAAGACCTGCTAGTGAAGGAAAGCTCAGCTCCCTTGCCCTGAGGCTAGACCAACTCCCAAGGGTAATTTACACTCCAGCTTTCCCAGCAGTATCAGGTGGAGGCTGGGATTTTGTCTGAAATGGGATCTTTTGCTGCCTTTCTCCTTCCCTACCCTGCTTACCCTACCTGCAAGTTGGGAGGAGCCCTTCCCACCTTAATATTTCAGTGTACTTGAATTTGAAGTCCCAGGAATTCTGAATCAAAAGCAGCATTCTGGTTGGTCCCTCAAGAGCTGGCCAAGAGAGCTACTGCTCCTGGGGCTCTATGCAGGTGGACGGCGGCAGGACCTAGTGGTTGGCAGGGCGGGGTGAGGGTCTACAGAGTGCCAGCCACAGTCCCTCCCCATGGAAAGCTGCAGGGGCAAGGCAGGAAGGTTCATGGAAACCTTTCCTGGGCCTCGCCTGGGTCAGACCCACCCAAACACAGCACTGATGCATGGCCGAGTCAGGAGCCAGTACTGAGTACAGGGCGGCTGAGGCCAGGTCCAAGACCGGGGCAGAGGGGGGTGGCCCAAGGATGGGGAGGGGATGGTCCCAGATGGACTTCTCAGACAGCTCCTGCTGTGCTGGCCCCCAGTGAGGCACATGCTCAGGGGAGCATCTCCACCCTTTCTGGGGTGGGGGGGTGCAAGATATCCTGCTCTAGGGGAGGCTCTAAGGGTTGCTTCTAATGCCAGTTTCCTCTTCGAAGCCTAGCCCTGCCACCAGCTCCTGCAGACCTTTGTCCTTTTGTCCTCAGCAGGTGCTGGACCCAGGAGGGAGCCCTGCCCACATCAAGGGGCTCATCCCAAAGGCCCTTGATTCCAGCCTCTCTGGGGTGCTAACCAGAGGTAGGGGCAGCAAGGCCACTGGAGGAGAGAGCTGCTCAGCTTTCCTTCATGAGGCTGAAAATGAAATATCAAGGATCCCCCAGCCTGGATTGTTTCTCATGGGGAAACATCACTTTTGTGCAACAAGTCTAATGATCAGAAGCCTGAACCCAAGGGAACCCCAGTTCAGGCTGGGATGCAGGGAGAGGGTTCCAAGTTCCAACTGTGCTTTTCAATTCACCTTGGGATTGGAAGGGAGGAAGGGCATGCTTTAGGGGTTTAGGCTCAGGGTTCTATAAGATCAAGTAATGTTTTTGTTTCAAGTCCCCAAATTAAGGCACTTTGTTCTAGCGGGCTTTTCCATTCAGCGCAGTCCAAGCTGCTGTTGCATGCCAGGGTGGCTGTGTGGGAGGATCTGTGCTGCATAGCAGAGGGCAAAGAAGGCCAGCCCTCAGAGCAGGGGTTCAGATCCCTGACCAGGTCCGCACCCTGGCATCCTGCTTCATGCACCTCAGGAAAATAAGCCTCATGGAGGATCAAGTTGATGCACAAAGATATTATGGAGAGACTTCCAAGTCAGGGGTGGCAATAGTCAATTAAAACCTCTTCAGAGATATTCACTCCTCAAGTAATTAACAAACTGACCTACGAAATAAATAACAAAACCCTGGCCTTGTGATTAATTAATAAACCAGTTTTAGGAGAGAGAGCAGAATGCAGACATCCTAACAAAGGCTAGCTGTGCCTCAGCCCAGCACTCCTGCCCCCAACCCTGTCGTTTCATCCTACAGAGAAGGGGCAAGAACATAAAAAGCACAGCCTCATATTGTAATTCAGAGCAAAAACCAACCTGGGGACTTCTGGATAAAGAGAGCAGATGAAACACATGTGTGTAAGTTTGTCTCCCTCAAAACCTCCATTAAAATCACAGTAAATGGGAAACCAGAAGGCATATACTACCAAAGATATGGAGGACAGCAGAGGAAACATTCAAAACAATCTGGAATCTAGAAGCAGGTGGATGAGTGGAAACTGACTCCGTAGCCCCCGAAAAGCCAAGTCCTAGCCTAGCCATGGGAATAACCATGAACCATTCACCATCGTTTGGCCAGGTCTGCAAAAGGCTTTGCTGGGAGCAGCACTCTGTACCTTGGAGGAGGCGAAGGGGAGGAGGGTGCCTGACAAGGAGGATTGCAGGATGCTGTTTAGATCCCATGGGATCCTCCGCACTTTGCACAGCTATCTCCCTATCACAGTAAAAGACTGGAGGGTCTTCTCTGAAGAGGGCAAATCAGGGAGTCTCTACACTGGGACAATCAGGCAAAGGTGAGCATGGGGGTACTGAACTGAAATGGGGGCCTAAGTGAATGCTGGGATACTGTCCCCCCTTACCAGCCCTCTTTTCCATGTGGTTCCTCTCTGGGAAGACTGATACCAGGGCTCCCCCCAACAGATAGCTCAGCCAGATATCCCTAAGAAGTGGGGCTGAGGGATCCACTCAGCCTTCAGCCCTATGTGCACTGCCTGCAAATGCCAGCACTGGCCAGGGTGGGGTCCAGGGGCCCATCTGGGCTTCTCTGGGTGGGCCTCTGAGGGCTGTTGAGCAGTTCTGTGACATTCTTTCTCGAACATGGGGACCCTCAAGCCTCTTGGCTTCTGCTTTGGGGCTTTAAGCAACAACAGAAGTCTCTTTCTACATCCTTCTAAGCATGACTCAATAGTATAAGTTTTTTTTTTATATAAATAGGGAGGTAAATAGTAGAAGGAATACCAAAGGGCTGAAAATGGCTGCCTCCAGCAAGTGGAACTAGGGACTACGAGGGTGGGGTCAGGACTGTTTTTCATATGCCTTTCAGTATGATTTCATTTCTAAACGATGTGCTGGTAGCAGTTAGATCTCACAAATACAGCTATAAAACAAACCCAGGAATTCCCTTGCCCTAGCCCATCCCTGGGGACCTGGGCGGTGGGGGCAGGGGAGGGGGAGCCCTCACTTAAATCCCATAGTGCTGTCACTCTGCAGATGCAGTCCCCAAGCTGCATGGGGACAGACAGCTGGAGCCGCTGTTCTTCACACTGGTGGGAAACCAGAGGCTTGCTTGTCCTCCAGCCTCAAAGAAGCTGTGAAGTTTTTGCTCTCAGAACTAGGATTTCAAGAAGCTTTTAGATGAACAGGAAAAGGCCAGGGCTCCTGGCAGAGACCACAGCCTCTTGGAGTGCAAAGAGCAGAGGGGAGGCCTGGCTCCTCTTCCCTGAGCACCAAGTACCTGACTGCTCATCACATCCCTTTTCCCTACTTTTCAGGGGCTCAGACAGGCCTGCTTGGGACCTGGATTCAGGCCTTGCCCCAACCAGCTGCAGGTCAGAGAAGGTGGGAGAGTTTGCTCCAGGCCCAGGCTGCAAAGGTGCAGCACCATGGAGAGCATTTGGGGCTGGGAGTCAAGGGGACCTGGAGCCAGTGGGAGGGTGGGGACAGGGCTTACCTGTGAGCCCAACTGGCCTGAGTGTGGAAGGAAAGAGAGGAGAGTGAATTGGGGTCCACCCTAAAGTTTTCTGCTGAATTTAAGAGTGCCAGTGTGGAGAGTGCCAGCCATCACCATTCTCTGACTTTGGCTGTCTGGAACCATTGGCAGCTCCTGGAGTTAGCTGGACTTCCAGGAGGAGAAAATGAGCACCTTTCCTAACAATACACTGCTCTGCAAGTAACCAAGCCCACATCCCCTGGAGGCATTCCCTTCTTTGGGAAAAGGGTTGTGGCTCCCACACCTGCCTTGCCTCCCACTGCCCCTCTGCCCAACCCACGCAGAGGGCTGGAGGAGGGGCCCATCCTGCCAGAGAGTGGGCCATGGGTCTGCCAAGAACTGCCTTGGCCCAAGAGGGGCCATTATCCATCTCAAGCCCTCACCAGCCAGGTAAAGGATTAAGGCCTCACACTGCAGAAGCCTGCTGTGTTTCAGGCACTGTGTGGGTGATTCATGTCTCTTGTCAAATTAAAGCATTGCATCCAGTGAGGCATTGCTGTCTCCATTTTATAGATAAGGAAGGAGGCTCAGAGGGCAAGAGGGAGTCACTCAAGGTCAGTGTGCAGGACTGGTTGATCCCAGTGTCCTGGGGGATTGTGTAGGCATTTGTGCTGTACAAACCTTGCAGTCCCAAGCAAGGTCAGGATGATCCAAGAGGAAGACTACACTGTTTGCAGTTTTTGGGGATTCCACCGGCAAAACTGACATGTCCACAGTAACATCGAGAAACAAAGCCATTTCAACACAGGGTTTTCATCTAGAAATCTTCTAGTACTGCTCATGTGATGCTCAGATAAACAGGAGCTTATGGAGTGATCATTGAGAACAGAGCCAGATGTATATGCCAGCACCTCTCTCCACTAAGAACATCTCTGGGTTTCATGCAGATTTCCCTTTGGCCTCGTTTGTCTTCCACATCTATCCTCCTGAGCAGTCAGGGATTGCTCTGGGTTGTCATAAATCAAAGTGGGTGCCTTCCTCCTTTCCTCTCTCCCTCAGACAAATGCCCCATTTTGTAGGGAACAGATCAGGAACCTGGTTAAGATCAGCTAAAGCATTCTGAAGAAGAAGGTTGCTTCTCCTGCTATTCCAGCATGTTTTACCAAAAGGTCAAAAAAAGTATATAATGTTTAGGGTAGTTCAAGCCTATCTCTGTGTGTCCCAATTAGAGTGCTTTGTGTGCCCACTAGGAAATGCCAAAGGCTCTAAGGAGTGCCTTTTATTTCTTAAACCTAGGAGCAAGGTCTCCTTGTTTATGGGCTGCTGGGTGTGGCAACATACATGCCTCTCTAGGGTGTGTAATCAATTTTCAAGTTAAATGTTCTTTTGGACTCACTCACATTTTCCTTGACTTTGTATTTTTTAATTCCTCTCTTGTACCTGTTAACTGTCCCTGATCCTCTCAACAGAAGCTTCCAGCTAAGGGAAGAAGGGGCCACTCTCAGGGTGACTGTGGTTCCCCTCCTGACTACCTAGCCAGCTTGCCAGTGCGGCTGCTGTGAGCGATGCCAGCCCAGGGCATAGTGCACTGCTGTAGCCAGTTGATGACTGCACGGCACTTGGATGGATGTGAAGTTGGAGACCCCAGAGAGACTCCTTGGCACACATACAGACCGTAGGACCCTAACAGAGAGGACAGCTCTAAGTGCCCAGGGGCAGGGCCCCAGGCCAAGAATGTGGCTCCAGCATGGGCCAAGCCCAGGTGCCACCATAGGTGCTTCTGTGGGGACAGGAAAGGGTCCTACAGTGCTGTATACACTCTGCCCTCTGGCTGTCTCCCTGCCTGCCCCACTTTGGCTGTCATAAGCTGTACAGGAGGAAGCTCAGTGGGAGCACTCCAGATGGGAGTAAGGGCGAGAGGAGCTACAGAGAGACAGGTGGGCCATAGGGACCCAAAGGACCCTTGGGTGCCTCCAGGGACATTAGCAGGACCACTGGGCCACTTGGATGGCCCCTGATGGGCAGGCAGCACTGGAGGGGTTGCGGAGCATGGATTGCCCCTCTTGGCCCAGGGCAGGCAAAAGACCAGGGCTGTGCCTGCTGCTCTGTAGCATAGCAGAGGAGCAAGGCCCTCAGGCCACAGGAAGGAGGGCCCTATCCTGACAGGGTTTGCCTGGAACACAGCAAGTTCCAGGTGAGGGAGGGCCCATGGGACTGCTGGCCAGGTATCTACAGGAATATGTTCACTGACACATTTCATATTCCCCTGGCAACCGTTCCTGGGAGTTTCCCAGGAGTCTCTGGGTAATCAGATAGCCTTGCCAATCCCTGGATGTGGAAACTGATCCCCAGCAGTGGTCAGGGTGGGAATGGCATGGGAGTAGCCTTACAGTGCTGCCTGCCAGGCCCAGCCAGGGAGCAAAGACTTGCCTCCCCAGACTCTGGGTGTGACAACCAGCAATACAGAAGCTCAGGAACTGCGGACCTCCTGCCCTCCTGGCTTTCCTTTCAGGGTTTACAGGGCTCCTCTACAAAGAACAGGAATTCTGGGGCTCCGAATGCCTGTAAGTAAAGTTGGCATCAGGGCCCTGTGGACAGTGTCCATGGCACTGGTTGATTCCAGTGCCCGAACAAATACAGGTTAAGTGTCTGCTGAGGGCTCACTGCTAATTTGTTTCTCACTCCTGCCTGATCTAACAAAACAGCACGTCCTCTGCCTCCCTGGCCCCCTGCTATGCAGACACCTAGGTCCTCTGTGCCACCCCAGGGCACTCTCAGGCCTCCCACTTCCTGTGCCCCTGGTACTCCCCCATGCACGAGAGGCCTGGAAAGCTTTTCTCACCTCGAGCCATGCCAGGGAGGTGTGAAGAGCTGGAGGCAGGTCAGTGCAGGGCTGTGGGCCAGGCTGCAGGAGCCACAACACACTCAACCCCTTCAGATCTCCCTGGTGCTGCGGGTGTGTGGCCTTGGAGGCTTGGGGGTGATGTGATTGCCCTCGGGCTCCTAGGCCAGGCTGAGCAGAAGGGTGGCTTGGGCTGGTCCAAAGGAACCATACAGGCTGGCCAGGCAGAGAGCAGATACCACTCCCCACCCAGAGCTCGGGCCCTCCCTCCATGAGCAGCCCCTGGGGAGGGTTAAGAAAACTGAACAGCAGAAGGACCTGCTGGCCAGGGGACCCCCACTGTCTGCTGGCTGCAGTGGCGGGGGTTGGGGTGGAGCAATGACACATGTGTGCCCTGTCACCCTTCCCAGCTTTGCCCTCTGTCCCAGGGAACGACATCTCTCAAGTCCCCTTACCCCTGGCTTCCTGGTAGGTTTGGCCATGGGGAGGCACCTGAGAAGCAAGGAGACCCGGAGGAGAGCAGCGGGAACCCACCCGGTGCTTGCTCACTGTGGCGCCTCCGCCAGCAGCCACTACCGCCGGGCGCCATAGGGAACCTCTCTCTGAAGCACCCTGCAGGGCAGCCCCAGCCCCTGGAGTTCCAGCACCCACTTCCTCCTGTTGTCCTTCCAGCCTTGGGCATCACAGCATGCCCTGCTGTCACTAATTTCAGGGTTGTCTCAGTGTCCCCTCAGATTGGCCTCTCCCACATAATATGTGGACGGGTCACCTGGTTCAGTAGGTCTGGAGTACTTCTAACAAGCTCCAGGTGACACTGATGTGGGCGTCACCAGAAGCAAGGACCAGGGAGATTTTTATTTTCCTGAAAAAATATTCCAGGCACTCTGTTGGGCAGTAAGTCAAAAAGGTGAAACAAACAGATCTGTTTGTGATCCAGGGAGGCAGACAGACTTGATTGGATGACAGTCACTATAAATGGCACCATTAGTGAGTGCTCCGAAAGGATGGACGGGGCGGTGAGAGTTCGGATCCTCAGGATGGCTTCCTTTCCTTAACCTTGACGAGGTGGTCTTTGAGCTCAGAGCCTGAGAAGGGACAGGGAAAGTTTCAGCAGCAGAGGGAGCATGGGGAGAGGCTGGGTGGCAGAGGGACTGTGAGCATTCTGCGGTCTGGGAGGAGGCAGCCTGGCTGCAGCACCGTGATGTGAGTGGGCTCAGAAGTTCAGGTCCTGGCACCAAGCTGGCTCCTCCTTCCCCAACAAGAGGGTCTGTACCCCATGTGATCAGGCCCTCGGCCCCCAGCCTGAACCCAACCTTCAGTACGTGCTCTCAGACACCTCTCTGCTTGGTGATCAGCCACACCAGACCTCCTGGCACCTGAGCTTGGCTCCTCACTCCTGAAAACAGGCTGATCTGGAATGTGCACTAAAAAGGAGCAGTAGCAGGGGACAGGCTCTTGCCCTGGCGCACAGCCGCTGGTGTGATGGCAGCCTGGCCCAGGCACACAGACACTGAAGTGGGGACAGCAGGCTTCTTGCTGACCCATGGTGATTTAGTTTCCCCAAGAAAACTGACTTCTTATCCCCATATAGTTGTGACACTGTAGCCTTTTCCTTTACCCTATTGCCACATTAGGGCTTTGTCTGTGTCTTAAGAGCAATGAAAGTTATCAAAGGGTTAAGCATGGGGTTATCTGACTGAATTTGTCTTTCCAAATACCTTTAGGGCTGCAGCATGAAAAATGGGCTGTAAGGAAAGGAGCAAGAGAAAATGGGAGACCCTGGAGAGGAACTGTGTGGGAATGGCAGCCCTGCTCTCAGCCCTGCCTGATCTAACAAAACAGCACGTCCTCTGCCTCCCTGGCCCCCTGCTATGCAGACACCTAGGTCCTCTGTGCCACCCCAGGGCACTCTCAGGCCTCCCACTTCCTGTGCCCCTGGTACTCCCCCATGCACGAGAGGCCTGGAAAGCTTTTCTCACCCAGGGGTCCCCAGGCCATCAAAGCCCTAGGAGTGGGCAAGTGACACTGAGTGCTGAGGCCAGCCTGCCCTCAGGCTGGTGCTGGGAGAGGAAGAGATGCCCGGCCTCTGAGGGAGTGGGCACCAGCCAGGGTGGGGACTGTGAGGTTTGGGGACCCCGTCCCTCTGTTCCTAGGCTGAGATTCTTGGGTGGAGTGGGGCCCATGGGACGGTCAATGGGGAAGCAAGTATTGGCATGGAGAGGTTGGGGCCAGTCTGGGCCAAGCTTGGAGAGAGATGTTGGGGGCAGAGAGGTGGGTAGAAATAGGGCTCGGGTGGGGGTGCAGTTGGGCACCTGGGAGGACAAGTCTGAGGAGAGTAATGGAAGGCCAGGGGCCGTCCCCCACCTCAGAGCCTTGGATCATGATGAGGACAGTGGGGCAGTGGTGACTACAGAGAACACACACTCTGTCCTTGGAGCTAAGGCTCAGCCTGGATAGTCGGTGCCTGGCAGGTGAGAGGCCTGGAGGTGGGGAGCATCAGGGCCACAGTGGGCCCTCTCCAGAGGGGCCACAGTGCAGGAGGAGATGGTGGGACTTGGGCCTTGAGGGGATCTCAGCATCACCTCTGAGGGCAGCTGCAGATCAGCCCTGGAGAAAGGACACTGCAGAGCAGACCAGGGGCTTCTGAAGGCCCCAGACATGGGGGATTCAATCCCTTGGGACTTCAAGCATTGCTTTGAGGTCCATGGTGCCCTGGTGTATGGTCTGTCCTCATCTGTCCGGCTGACAAACCCATCTCCAGGTACCCTGGTGCTGGCTACTCCACCTGCATTCTCTCCTAACTGCCAGGTGGGAGAGTCAGGGAGGATGTCCTGTGGGACTTAGTGTTGGCTTAGACAAACTTCCCCATGTTCCAAAGCCTGCAGTTGGCAAGTTCACATAGGGCTTTATGGAGAGAACGTGGAGTTGGTCCCTCATGCTCCTGTACCCTGCTAAGGTGAGCTTTCACAGGCCAAAGACCTGAAACAGAAGGCCCCTCCAGGAAGCCCTTCTGCAGTGCAAGTCAGCGCCTGGTGGGAAGTGTAGCTTCTCTTTTGGGAGTGGGTGCTTCCACCCACCAGTGCAAATCTGGGGCTCTAGGAAAAGTGTTTGTAAAAACTGGGGTGACCCCTGGAATACGAGAGAGCACATCTCTTCAGTCCAGGCTCCACGAGTCTCAGCACTGTGCCACAGGACACCGTTCCGGGCAGGATGTCCCTGGAGCTAAGTGAACCCCCTGGAAAGTGAGCACAGCTTCACTCTCTCCAGTTCTGGGGCTTGTTGCTCCTTGCTTCCAAGACGGGGAAAGGTGTGGGCCTAGGAGACCCTCCACCTCCAACATTTTATTCATCTTGGGCCAGGCCAGCAGGCCTGAGTGAGCTCCCAGGTCTCTACCAGCTTTGAGGGTTTTAAAAAAATATTTATACTTCAATAAAAAAGTTTATTATCAGAAAATAACAAACAGCGAATGCCTTGTGATCTGATCTCACCCTGACTGTGCAATATCCCGGCCCAACCTCTGAGCCTCTTCATCTGTGAAATGGGCAACCAGCCTGGTTCTGTGCCAATGGGCTCACGTGGGCTGGGCCTGAGGGCGGGGCAGCCGTGGAAAGGGCAAGGCTGGTCTCCACAGGGTCACCTGTCCACTGACAGCCCTGGGAGTTCTTGGGGGCAGCAGAGGCTTTGTGGTGAGCTCAGGGAAGAAAGGGAGCCTGGTGAGAGGGGAAGACAAAAACTTTCTGCCAACCTCCAGGAGCCCAGCCCGGCTATCTTCCCTGAAGTATGCACATACACACACAGTCACACTGACACACACTCTCATACTCTCACACACACACTCACACGCATTCACACATCCATGCCACCATCATCAGAGCTTCTGTGGACAGACACCAGGGACCTGTGTCTGAGGGAGCCGGGGGCACCAAGCAACTGGGCATTTGCACTCCCAGGTCTGCTACTTAACAGTGGGAACAGATCCCATGGCTGAGTCACCACAGCTGCAACACTCGCTCCTTAGTGCTTCACTGGACATAGAGCAGCCACCAGCCTCAAGAGTAGCTCCAAGCTGGGTCCACGCTGGATGCAGGCGCTGGCAGCTGGTGGATCAGGTAGAGTTGCTGAGGATGGAGGAGAGTCAGGAACCTGGGCACAGCTAACATCCTGAGCCCCCCATGCCTTTGACTTCTCTGTGGGCTTGAGAGAGGACTACACCACCTCAGAATGAACCCTTCTTCAGAGCCAAGAGTCCCACTGGGCCTGGCTCAGGAGCCCAGCTGCATGATCACCCCACCATCACCCAGCAGGTGGGATAGCTCCCAGAGCAGCATCTCCAGCCTGGACCAACCTACACCCATCAGTCCCACGGTAAGCCTGGGGCAAGCATGTGCACATAGAGCCTTCCCTCCCCATGGGTCTCCACAGGGTCACCTGTCCACTGACAGCCCTGAGAGTTCTTGGGGGCAGCAGAGGCAGACAAGAGGTCCCCTTGTCTCCCTCCTGGGGACCACTAGGGGCTTTGACAGGGAGATAGAAAGGCCTGAGCTCTGCTATAGGACCTTGGCATGTTACTGGACCTCTCTAAGCCTGCCCTGCACAAAGAGGCCAATAGACAAGAGTGTGGGCAATGTCCCTCCTGTAGAGAGCATTCAAGGCACAGGAAGGCCATCCCTGAGGGATATGGGGCTAGAATGGCCCAGACCTGCCCTTGGCTGAAACCATTCCTTTCTGAGGGTAGTTGGATGCCCCATGGAGCCTTCCAGAGAGGAAGGATACCCTAGGCATACCTCTAGTCCAGCCCAGAGTGAGGCATTGGCTGCCTTCTGCTGCCTCCATCATCTGACCTGGGGCTCCACACCCCGCCAGCTGCACTGCTACCTGGGGAGGGCTGAGGGTACCCTCAGAGTACTGGGGGTTGCTGGCCTAGGATGTGTGGGAAAGCTCTGGTAGCTACAGATGCCAGGGCAGGACAGAGCCTAAACTCCCAAACTTCCCCCTTCTCTGGAAAGGAGTGTGGGGGAGGGGCCTTGAAGCCCTTTGTATTGGCCTCTTGGGGTCATGACCTGCTTGCAGTGACCCTGGGAGCCTGTGCTTTCTTTTCAAAGGGAAGTTCTTTCCCTGTCTCTCAACCAGGCATCAAGGTCAGTGCTACTCAGTTATACTATGGGGCAATACAACCTCTTTTTTGAGGCTTGGGTGGCAGAGCATGGGAGGACTCCTGAGGAGAGGAGCTCTAACCGAATGCACCGCCCCAGAGTCTACAGGGCCTGGAACACCATTGCTGACTATGTTGGATACTCAGATGGGACCCATGTAGTCCACCCAGGAGAAGGCTCTGCCTTTTCCCTAAGGAGAGCTAGAGTCAGTCCAGCCATGTGCCTGCTATCTGTCTGTCTGTCTGTCTGCCCTAACAGCTGCCAATAGGCAATCTGAGCTCCCTCCTAGAAGCCTCTGTGCCATGGTATAGGAGCTTGGACTCAAATTTAGGGAGACCTGTGTTTCTCCAGCTCAGTCACTTGCTAGCCATGTGGGCTGAGTCTCAGTTACCCCACCTGCACCTACCCCACCTGGAAACCCTAGCCCTCCTTCTCAAGGCTATTTCAAGGTGACAGGCCAACGTGATGCCCTATTTCTCTGTCTCTCCACAGGAAGCCAGGCCTCAGGCTGCTGTCTGGGTCCCCTTTCCTACAGTTGACGTTCCCGACCACACCCACTACACCCTGGGCTCAGTGATCCTGCTGGTGGGACTCATGGGGATGCTGGGCAACCTGACCGTCATCTACACCTTCTGCAGGTGCCTGGTGGTGGGGCTGGGGACCAGGCACTGAGGGCAGCCAGCTGTGCAGAGACTGGACAGGATGCAGGGTGGGAATGCTGATGCCAGCTCTGTCAGGGCACTGGTGATCCTAGGCAGGGAGGTCAGGGCTAAGTCCTGAGTGGTCCCAAGCCCAGGCCTTGATATTCAAGCCCAGGGAAAGGGCCAAAAAGTAGCCTAGAACAGCTTGAGTGGCACGTGCCAGTTGGGCCCCAGGCTCACCCTCTGTAGCACAGGTGTTCCTATGATAGGTCTGACCATTTTACCTGCTCTCAGCTCACCTCCACTATTACCTGCCCCCATGGGCATCTTCCCTCTGCCTTGAAGAGCAGCCCTGGCACCAGGAGCCTGAGTCCTCAAGACTCACAGCATGCACCCCTGGCAACCACCCGTGGTTTCCTTCCTCACCTGCTCCACCAGCAGGCTGAATGGCTGGGACATGCAGGTGGAGAAGTGAACCCCTGGCTTTACTACCTGTTGGCTGAAATGACTGTGGCAAATCATTTATATTCTTTGAGTCCACTTTTCTTGTCTGCAAAATGGAGCTGCAATTTACTTCATGGAGTCAACATGCTGTGTAAGTTCAGTGCAGTGCCCACCAAGGGAGGGCTTGAGTCCTGGCTGTGCCCTGTCCTGGGTCTTGTGATCTGGAGTAAGCCACTTCTCAATGTTCTTATTTAGAAAATGGCAGGGGGTGGAGGGGAGGATGTACATCAAAGATGGATGATGATAGGAGATGCGGCTTGTGAAAGTGCCCTTCACCACCCCTGAGGGTGAGGACTGCAGAGACACTGGCAGGCAGGGGACAAGGAGAGGTGCCTGAGGAGGGAGGAGGTGTGAGAAGCTCCTGGGAAGGCACGTGGCATGTGGGCACACAGGGTGAGCAGCCTGGGGAGAAGCCATTCGGGAGACCTTGGCCTGGTGGGGCTCGGAGAAATGAAGCATGTGGCCAAGTTCGGAAGAGCATGGGTCACAAAGGGGGAGTCCACAGCACAAGAAGAAGAAGCAGACATGTCCAGAACCCAGCTTCTGCTGGGCTGCACGGCAGCTCTGGGAAAGGCATTGTTCTCCACTTCATCCTAAAGCAGTTGCCCTCAGGAGTAGGGGGCAAGTTGCCAACTTGAGGGGTCTTGCTTCTCAGCCGGCACAGCCATGCCACAGAGCTGTTAGTTGGGCTGGTACTTACTGCAGGTGGGATAGGCCTGTGGCCCAGCAGCTCGCCCCTGAGTGCGTGCACATTTGTCATGTGCATGTATGTGGGCATGTTGTATGTGTGTGTGAGTGTGTGTACAGGTGTGAGTGAGGGAAGCTCCCCAGCAGAAGCACCTTCTGACGATTTCCACCCCCTCACAGGAGCAGAGGCCTCAGGACGCCTGCCAACATGTTCATCATCAACCTCGCAGTCAGCGACTTCCTCATGTCCTTTACCCAGGCTCCTGTTTTCTTTGCCAGCAGCCTCTATAAGCGGTGGCTCTTTGGGGAGGCAGGTAGACACTTGGGGTTCCCTTTTGCTGGAGGGAGGAGGAGGGCTGTGGCAGGGGGTGCCCACCCTGGAGGGTGGCCTAGATGAGAAGATGATTTGCCCTTCCGGGGCAGAGAGTGGGTGACCGCCCTCAATCCTGTGAATTAGCAAGAGGGAGGACTCAGTGTCCTGTCCTGGGGCTCCACCAGCCTCTGCCAGATGTGGCAAGTAGGCAGGGCGGAGAGGAGCTCAGGGCTGCTCTCCTTGAGGAGCCCAGCACTTGCCACCCCCGGACCCTCCCTCCCTTGGGGTGCCTGCTGGGCTCCCTGCCAAGGACTGAGGACAGGGAGCTGTGCCCACAGGCTGTGAGTTCTATGCCTTCTGTGGGGCTCTCTCTGGCATCACCTCCATGATTACTCTGATGGCCATCGCCCTGGACCGCTACCTGGTGATCACGCATCCACTGGCTGCTGTCGGGGTGGTAACCAAGAGGCGGGCTGGGCTTGTCCTGCTGGGCATCTGGCTCTATGCCCTGGCTTGGAGTCTGCCACCCTTCTTTGGCTGGAGTAAGTGGACTGGGAAAACCAGGGTGAGGGAGATAGGCTGGGAGGGGCATGTGCCAGGGGCAGGTAGGTGGACTTGGGTCCACCAGCTGGCAGAAGGGGCCAAGGAACTGCCTGAGCCTCAAGGCTGATGAACATTTAGAGGGCATGGCAAGCAGCAGGGGAAACTGAGGCTGCACCATCCTGATCAGAGGATGACTTTGGCTCCCATCCCCAAACACAGAGGGTAAGATCATGTAGTTCCTGGGTGGTGGGAAGTGACAGATGCATTTGATGCTGAGTTTTCAGGGAGTCTGACAGGCAGTGGTTGGGGTATGAGGCCTCTCAGCAGGTAGGAGGGTTAGCAGAAGGCACCTGTCCTTCTGGGACAGGACCAGGAAGCTGGCTGGAGCCAAGGGGAGTAAGACCTGGGGCAACGGCAAGCTCTCTGTTCCAAACTGGCAAGAATGGCAGCAGTGGGCTTTGCCAGCTATCTCCTGTTTGAACCAGCTTGGAGAGCTCCCTCCCATGCACCCCGGATTCCTTTCTGCACTGGGCAGGGCTGGGCTGGGGCTAGTGTTTGGGGATCTCAGGCCCCACATCCAAAGCCCCTGATGAGTGAGGAGCCAGAGTTGGTGCTGTCCTGAAGGCTGAGCACTTGCTCCTGGCTCCCAGGTGCCTATGTGCCCGAGGGGCTGCTGACCTCCTGCTCTTGGGACTACATGAGCTTCACGCCATCAGTCCGTGCTTACACCATGCTGCTCTTCTGCTTTGTGTTCTTCCTCCCCCTGCTTGTCATCATCTACTCCTACTTCTTCATCTTCAGGGCCATCCGGGAGACAGGCCAGTAAGAGCTGGGCACAGAGGAGGGGCTGGATGGGAGGGGCTCCACACCCATTTGCCAGGGTTGCCCCCACCCCGCCCCGAGGCTCATATCTGCCCCTGTTCCCAGCTCCAGGTAGGCAAAGACAAGCTGAACACATGTGGGAGGGCCAGCTGGCAGGGGACCACAGGACGAGGCGGGCTGCCTAGAGATCAGCACAACCTGGGTGCCTAGAGGAGTCTCAGGAGACAAGGTCTTCTGAAAAGGGGGTCTTTAGACTCGGTAAGGAAGTCTGAGGGGTGCAGAGA
The DNA here is from genome assembly GCF_040802235.1 of Manis javanica. Classification (NCBI taxonomy): domain Eukaryota; kingdom Metazoa; phylum Chordata; class Mammalia; order Pholidota; family Manidae; genus Manis; species Manis javanica. The sequence continues at coordinate 72,158,226 of NC_133162.1, forward strand.
AGACACCATAGGCGGAACCACAGGGAGGCAGCTTAGGCTGGATGTAACGGAGATCTTTCTGGAAGTGAGGGCTGCCTGCACTGGAGGGGATGGCCAGGTCTAGGGAGGCTCCCCAACTTGGCCATGACCCTGGTCCCTGCAACCCAAGTGGGATTGGATCAGACTACCCACTCTTCCTAGGACTCTGCAGGCTTTCGGGGCCTTTGAGGGCGGGGGTGAGTCCTCCCGGCAACGACAGCGGCTGCAGAGAGAGTGGAAGATGGCCAAGATGGAGCTGCTGGTCATTTTTCTCTTTGTGCTCTCCTGGGCCCCTTACTCCTGTGTGGCCCTGATGGCCTTTGCTGGGTGAGCAGTGGCTCAAGGCATGGGGGAGGGGCAAGGGGCCCTGGGGGCAGCCTCTCCCTCCCCAGCCCAAGCCAGCCATCCTCACACCCTGAGTCCAGCCTCCCAGCCTTATTTCCCCCCAGACTGTGAGGTGCTGCTCACCTCCTGCCCTCTAGTCCATTGTGGCTAGAGTTTGGGGTCTTTGACATCTGCAGCAGCGTGGACATAGGCCAGACTTCAGAAGCACTTTTGAGACAGAACTGTTAATCCTTTGATGTGTTTGGGTAGGAGAACTTGCCCTTGTGCAGGAGTGGCCTGGTGTCCTTTTGGACTAGCCTGTGAAGTCATTAAGAGAGCCAGAGGAGCAGCGGGCATCAGGTGTGGGATGGGATGTGGGAAGAGCTGGGCAGAGGGCCAGAGTCATTGGGGGTGGGGACGGTTTATTGCCAGCAGCACAGTCTCGAAGGGACAGTGAGACCTGGCAAAACCCCCAAACTGGCCCAGCTTCCTCTCAGCACCCCTTCCACAACTGCACCCCAGGGTACCACTCACCTAGGATCAGAATTCTCCTTGGCAATGCGGTCCCTCCCACAGGGCTGACTTGGCTGTGCTGGTTTGACTCAGGTTGGGCTGTGCCCCCTGGCAGGGTCTGGCCTAGGGAAAGAAGGTTCCTGAGGGGGTGGGTGGGCTGTGGAGTCTCCAGGGAGGGCCAGCTGGCAGCACACCACAGCTTCTCTGTCCTAGGTACGCGCATGTCCTGACGCCGTACGTGAATTCGGTGCCGGCCGTCATTGCCAAGGCCTCAGCAATCCACAACCCCATCATTTACGCCATCACCCACCCCAAGTACAGGTGTGACCCTCTTGCAGGACCCAGCCCCAGGTCCCCAGGCCCACCCTGATGGGTATGGAAGGCCTGGGCCGGCAAACTGTATATGTATTGTGTTGTATATCTATTAAGCAGGAGCCCCTAGTATCTGGGAGCAGCCAGACACTGGGTAAGGTCTGGAGCTGGTGTGACCCCCTCTGCTGCCCCAGCTTCCCAGGGGGCTCAGCTTGGAGGGACATCAGAGTTCCCTGGGAAGCGTACAATTCTAACTATGGGGTTTTTGGAGCTGAGGCCAAAAGGCAGTCAGGACAGACGATCAGCAGTGCTGCCCTCTACAAGGAGGAGCCCCAGACAGTGACATCCTGAAGGGACTGTAGCAGGGCTGGGCGTGGTTCTGCTCAGCACGCCCTCTGCTGACAGAATCCAGGCCACCACTGACCTCTCTCACGAGGGGGCCTTCAGTGCTTCCTTTTGCCTGGTGGTGTCAGTAACTCACTGTCCTGCTGAGGCCAGCTGCAGCCTTTAGCCCATCCAGCTCAGCAGCTACTCAGAAGCATCCCTTATGCCCATTTGCAGAGATGTGGCTTGGGCCAGCCACTTGAGGGCTGGAACACAGCACCTGGCTGAACCTGCTACCCTGAGGCTCTCCCTCTGTGCCCACAGCCCCAGAGTCTAACTGTCCATCCCAAACCCTATCAGTGTCCTTCACCCCAGCATCTGTCTGTCCTTCCTCATCACCTCCTATGACTCCCAGAGTCTTTCTGTCCACTACTATCATCCCATCAAAGGTTTGTCTATCCTCATACCCCCAGTGTCTGGACATCCCCGTTTCCCCAGTGGCCCTCTGTCCAGTCCCATTGGCCCTGTATCAGTCTGTCCATCCACCTCCAGCCTCTTGTGCCTGTTGCAGCCTAACCAGATGTGTTGTGCCTGCAGAAAGGCCATCACCCAGCACTTGCACTGCCTGGGGGTGCTTCTGGGCATGTCGGGCCAGCGCACTGGCCAGTACGCCAGCTACTGCTCTACCCACCACTCTACGCTGAGCAGTCAGGCCTCGAACCTAAGCTGGATCTCCAGACGAAGGCACCAGCCATCCCTGGGCTCTGAGAACAAGGTGGTAAGGATGCTGGGCCCTCACTGGCTGGCACCTAGCCACTCTTTCCTCTGCCAGGCCAGCCTCAGGCGTCTTGATGAGGCTGCTTCTGAGACTCAGGGACCCCTGAGAACCTGAGACGCTGGCAGGACTGCCCCTCATAACCTTCCTGTGGCTTTCCACTCCATCCTCCTCCTGATGTACTGGGCCCAGAGAGGTGATGGGCTTGCTCAAGGTCGCCTAGCAGCAGGGCCAGCACTGACCATGGGTCTTCTAACTCCAGGCCATCTCTTTTCCGTGCTGGCACCATCCCAGGGGCTTAGAGTCATAGATCAAAAAGACTAGCATTTCTGGCCCTAGGTGGAGCTCCAGAGAGGCAGACAGCAGCTAGCTCAGGGTCCATTGTTCTCAGCATTAAGCCCCTGTCTCCTGGGAGTCTTGAAGAGCCCACAGTATACAGTGGGAAGAATAGTGGCCTGGAGTTTGGGGATGTGGGTTCAGGCTTCAGCTCTACTATGTCCTCACTGTTTAAGCTTGGGCAAGTCACTCACCCTCTCTGAGACTGTGTCCTCCTCTGAAAGGGAAAACAGTGGTCTTTCATCAAGACTGGCTAAGGTGCCCATGGGTGGATGCTGACCCCACAGTTGTTGTCAGACCTCTTTGGGGCCTGGAGCTGTAGTGCCCCCTAATGCCCACTGTGGGCCTCACCAAGAGCCTCCACTGACCTCTTTCCACTGCCCCCATCCCTGGGGGTCTTGGCTGAGGGGTCACAGGAGAGCTGTCAGCAGTCCCTTCCTCAGACCACTTTAGAAACATCAAGGAGTGAATCTCATCTGTTAACAGAGGCCTAGCCCCTCATGTAGCACACTCACCCCACAAGCTTGCACACACACATGTACAGACACTTATAATTTGCAGAGATTTGGTGACCAGCAGACCTGCAAACAGTCATGGGTCCCCCTCCAGGGCATACCTGAGGGGAGGATGGGGAAAGGCCTGGTTGGGGAGGGGCAAGACCGTGAATGTCCCTCTCATCTCACAGTGGCTTTCCTACCTCCTCCAGGGTTGGACCGACACAGAGGACACAGCTGCATGGGGAGGTGCCCAGCTAGAGAGCAGACGGGCACCCTGCAGTCAGGACCTGGAGGACCTGGGGTGGAAGCCGAGGCCCCTCCCAGACCCCAGGGAGAGGAAGCCGAAGCTCCTGGGAAGGTGACTGGCCCTAGCTCCTGCCAATCTATAAAGGGGTAGGGACAAGGGACAAGTAGCCCAAGGAGTGGGCAGGAAAGGGGCTTATTCTGATAGGCAGGCTCAATGCTCTCTGGGAATCATCCCTTTCCCCCACCTCCCTGCTTTCCTTATCTGCCTAGAGGGCCTAGAGAGTCTCTGTGACTCCAAGGTGCTCTGAGCAGGAATGAGTGTGGTGGGTTGCCACTGAGTGTCTGTATGTGAGTGTATGACCCTGACCATGCATGTACATAGCAGGCAGTGGTGGCCTTGCTGTGCTCTGATGGATGCACAGCATGTGTGTGTGAGTGTGTGTGACCATGAGGGTATATGACATGCAGCCAGGGGGGTGTAACTGGTGCATGGGTGTGATCATGTGCCTAGCACATGTTCTCTGTCCCTGTGACAAGACAGGGCATGGGATTGAGTGTGCCCCAAGATGTCTGCTCTAAGCCATGCTTGTAACCATGTGTGGGTGGTGTGTACCTTTCTGTGTGATTGGAGGCTGGACATACTTAGGGGGCAGGGAGCTGCAAGCTGTGTATGTGCTCGCTATGAATGCCCTGAGATTAGGATGTCACCCAGAATACTTGTGGCTATTAAAAGAAGGCCAGCTGTCAGCCCAAGTGCCTATGGAACGGAATGTCGATGGCGATTAGAGAAGGCCATATTCTGGAACGCTGGAAATGCTGTGCACAGGCCCTGAGGCTGCCCTTCCCTCTCAGCTGACAGCTCCCCACTCTGCCCCTCTGCTCACACCCACACACCTCCAGTTCCTGGGCTTTCTCAGTTGCCTCAGCAAGCCCAAGACAAGAGGCACTTTTCTGTCTTCCCTCCCCAAAACTGTTCCCCTGAGTGTCCCAGACAGGGAACTCTGGGCTGCTCCCCACAGTTGTGGAGGATCTGCCCCACCAGCATTCCCATCCCAGGGAGCACTGCTCCCCTGAGGCTCCAGCTCCAGAGAGGACTCCCTCCCCATGTCTGAGCCTGGGCACTGTGCATGGCCACAGAGACAGAACAGAGACCTGCAGCACCCCCACACCTGGTGAATTCCAGGCAATGATGAAAGGCACCATGCCTGTCCTAAAGGGAATACTGGCCTGGGGTGGGGCGCTGGGCAAAGGGGGACAGCACATCAGCAATCAGCCAACAAGTGTGATAAAGCACTGATGTCGAGGTATCAGTACACAGGGTGCTGAGAGCTGAGGCAAGTCCCCAAGAGCTCCCCAGGGAAGGTGGAGGTGAAGCAGAGATTACCAGGCAGAGGTGGGGCTGGGGGTTAAGAAATCCAGGCTGAGAAAACAGCTTGGGTGGAAGCAGTGGGGCACAGAGGATCTTGGCGTGGCCTGGAACAGAAAGTCACTCTTATGAACCTGGGAGCAACCAAAGGGACCCTGGGAGCAGGCGGTGGGCATGCAGGAGAAGGGAAGAGAGGGGCAGGAGGCGGTAGGAGGCCCGGCCAGGTGCTAGCCTGAGGGTCTGCATCATGCCCCTGGTGGACAGGGAGCCCTTGGAGAACACAGTCAGCTTGGGGGGCAGCTTTACAGGGTGCCCAGGCCCCTCTGCAACACCTAGGGAAGGACAGGCTGAACGAAATGCCCCTGCAGGGGGAAGAGCAGAGGGAGCTTATGCTGTAGGAGGGAAGGGGGTGGGGGCTCTAAGGGAGCAGGGAGAGAGCAGATGCTGGGGCTGCTGCACGGGAGTGGAGGGAAGTGGGGAACTGGATGGTGGAGGTGTGGAGAGCTCAGTTGGGACCCCAGGAGTCCAAGAGCCTGGGGAACATCCCAGGGAGAGAGACATCCTGCAAGCAACCTTAGACATTGCTGGCTCCATCCTCCAGACCACTGCCCACAGTCTTGGAGAAGGCCCGTCCCCAGCCAGGAGACAGGCTGACCCCACTCTGCAACCTCTCTCACCACATGGTAACCTGGAACACAGGGAGTCATTGGGAGACAGCTCCCAGGGGACACCCCATGGGCTAACAGATGTGTGCTGTTTGCTTTCAGACCAAGGGACTGCTCCCCAGCCTGGACCCCAGGACATAGGGTGCCCATTGGCTCTCGCTTTCTTCCAGGAACACATGCAGCCCCTTCATGTCCCCCTCACACACACAGACCCAGGATCGGCCCCTGAGCCTGTGGCTTTGGAAGTGGTCTTGTCACCCATGCTGTGCTGGGTGCACGGCCCCATACCGCAAAAGTCCTGCCCTGTGAAGTGGTCTTCACCCATTTATCCCAACAGCCTGCAACTCAGGTTCAGCCTGAAGAGTGGGAGCCCAAGCCTGCTGGCTTGCTGGAGTCATCTGCCTCTCCTCAAATGCTGAGTGCTGTACTTGTCCATGTGATGACAATGGCGATGGCTCCACACGGCACACCAGCTAATTATGAGCTGCCTCTGCACCCGGGCTGGGCCTTTCACCACCACGGGAGGGACAGCGCTATGTCTCCTGCAGCCTGCAGCTGAAGCCAAGCACAGACCTTCATGCACTGGAAACTTTTTCGCCTCTGCCTTCTTCCCCCAGCGTACTGTTTCTACCATGGCTCACACTCTCATGCACACATCCATTTTGGGGCACACTTTCCTGCATGTACATATCTGCATGCGCATCAAACATATGTGCGCATGTAATGTACCTGTGATTTATTTCAATTCAGTGTTCTAAGTTCACCCCAGGGCTATGTGAATCTGACAGGGTATAGGATAATAAAAAGCAGAGAAGTTCTTGGATAAGCATATTTTCTACCTATTGGACCTGCCAAGGGAGGGAGAACTAGGGTCTGGCCTCTTATGCCCACAGCAACCTCTTTTCCTCCCCTTCCACTATTCCCCACCTTGTTACTCTCAGTCCTAAAGCCGTATTTCACACTGTGGAGGTAGAGAAGAGGAAGGAGAAGGACCAGGCTTGCCCCCATCCCCACTCCCAAGTGAGATGCTATTATCAGAAAGCAGCTTGTACACAGCCCATGGGTACCACCTGTTCTCTGGCTGTTTCTGACTCCCAGGGGAGGCAAATGGAGGGAGGCTGGCCTTCCCCTTCAAGAACATCCTTCCCTCTACCCTCCCTTTCCCCAGAGGCAGCATCAGGCAGCGCTGAGTCCAGAGAAAGAGCCTCTAGCTCTAGGTACAGCCTAGATCTGGGCTCTTCTTCCCTGTGCAGGGTTAATGCCCTCCCTTCCCTACACTGGTCATGCCCTGTGGCTGGGTCCCTCCAGCTTGGGAAGACAGTTCCTCCCCAAAGAAGTGGATAAAGCTGGAATCAGGGATGGATGGGATGGGGCCTGGGAGAGGGGCAGGGAATGGTGTGGATGAGGGCCAGGGTGCTGGCCACCTCCTGGGCCAGGCTGGAGCAGGGAGGACAGGATGGGCTGCATGATACAGGGCAGAGGAGGTGTTAAAGTGGGGGGAAGAACACAGGTCCCTCCACAGCTTCTCCTACTTGATATTTTTGTGACCTTGGGCAAGTTACCAAATGCCACTATGATGTGTGGGGCCTCCTACCATGCATGTTGGATGTGCCAGGCCCAGGATATGAGCTGGGGTGCTGGCAGCTGGGAAATTGCTCACATGCCAGGGTCCAGCTCAGACCAGAGCCCTCCATGAGGACAAAAGAGCAGCCAGCCCAGTGGCTTTCCCCAAGCCTCAGTTTTCTTAGCTGGGAGCCAGGGTAGGCCCTGATCCATCTCTTCTGGGGCCTCAGGTCTCTTGGGAAAGGGCTTCTGAAGGTATCTTGGTCCAAAGAGCACATTGGCAGAAGTCCTGAGGTGCCTAGGCCCCAACCCAGGACACACTGTTTCTGGGTTACAGGCTGAACACACGGCATACACTTTCCCCTCCCTGCCCCTCTGGCCCCATGCCCCAGCAGCTGAGCAAATGGCATCTCCTCCCCTCCTCCCTGCCCTCTGCCATTCTGCCACAAAGGGCATGGGGGCCTGGCGGGCGGCGCTGGCAGCTGGAGCTTTCCATGCTGCTGTCAAGTTTTCCAAAGTACAAATGAGAACGGGAGAGCCAGGAATAACTGCTCAGCCCCCAGAGGGTCTGGAGGGTGTGGGCCTGCTCCAGACTGCTTTCAGACTCTGGGCAGAGGGTACGGGTAGAGCCCCCCACCTCTTCCAACTAAGTCTGGACAGTGGGAGGTGCCTGTGGCCACTGGGGGCCCATTATTTGGAATTACTCCTATAGGAATGAATCCAGGCTCCAGCACAGCCTGGGGCCATGCCCTGTGTGACCTTGGAGAAATCACTTAACCTCTCTGAGCCTTGGTTCTTGTGGGCTAAGGTGGCAGCCTCTCAGGGGATAATGGAGTGAGGGGACCAGAGCTGTGTTTAGCCATGCCCAGAGCTGCTGCTATTAGGATCATTTTTATGGCTGGACAACACCAGGCTAATTGCTGGTCTCCTGTGCTGAAGCTGTCCAGGCCAGATGGAGGCTCAGCTTGTTCCTAGGTACCACTGTGGCTCCATGCTAGATAAGGCACCTCAGGGTCCTCACCAGGGAGAAAGGACAGCAAAGATGCAAACTGCAGCACCCCTGCCTAAGGCCTTGAGCTCAGCTACAGTCTCCGGGGCCAAGGGGTGGGTTCGGCTGGCCAGAGAGTGCACATCTGGGCTGTCCAGAGGGCAGAGGGAGCAGGAAGAGGAGAGCAAGGAGTTGAGAGCATTATCACTAACCTGGCCAACGTCCATCCTGCCCCCTGGGGTGGGGGTGGCACTGGGTGCTGGACACCCCTCCCCAGGGGCTATATTAGCCTGGTGAGTCACAGTGGACCGGCTGGGAGGCCACGGGCGGGCGGGCACAGTGTAGGGTTACAGTCCATTTATGGGCGCAGCAGAGGGCAGATATCAGAGTGGATGGCATTCATCCCCAGCTATTCTTAGGAGTCTCTCAGGAGCTCCACACAGCCTGGCTGTGCAGTAAGGGACAGAGCAGGCAAGACTGGAGGGTCCAGGGGCAGGGGCCGAGGTTCCGGATGGATGTGTGAGGGCCTTCTCACTCCACTCTTCTCCCCTTGTCCACAGAGGCTGCCGCTGTCAGCACCAGCATGTCCTACAGTGTGACCCTGACCGGGCCTGGGCCCTGGGGCTTCCGTCTGCAGGGTGGCAAGGACTTCAACATGCCGCTCACTATCTCCCGGGTGAGTGTGCACTGCCCACAGCCTGGCACCCTCAGGGGTGGGACATGTGCAGAGAAGGGTGTGTGCATCTGTTGGGTCTGTCCTCCTCAAGGCTCTTAGAAAGCAAAGCACGTCCCATCGCTGGTGTGGGGGCTGGGACTGGCCCCAGCTAGATGCTGCTGGCCATAGCCCTGGTCTCAGCTACAGCTGCTGTCCACCTGAACTGGCCTGCCTGATATGAGTGTGAAACATGGGCAAGGGGTGGGTGTTTAGACCAGAGAAGGAAATGCCAAATGTGGAGGGTGGTCAGGCAGGTAGACGAAGAGAACAGCTCTGTCCTAAGTCCTTCCCCTAAGCCTGGAGCATCTCCCTAGAAGTGGGCAGCTGCTATGGGGAGAGAGCACTCCTAGCATGGAGAGAGCAGATGACAGGTAGGCAGATAGACAGATGATGGACAGACTGCTGACCTTGGCTGCTATGCTGTTGGGGCTTGGGGCAGGGCTGGGCTGGTAACTGGGCTCCAGCACCCACTCTATACCAGACCTGAGATAGCAGCCCTCTTCCCCCCGGTGTCTTGGGCCTGCTTGGGACCTTGCACTAGCTGGCTTCATGGAACTGGGCCTTCCTCACCTGCCCAGAGCTGCGGTTCTGTCTGTCACACGTCTTGTTCCCCATTCTCACCTGGGGAAATGGCCTGTGTGTTCTGCAATGTCTGTGATCCGGGAGCAGCCCTGCCTGATGGGGATGTCACAGATCACTGGAGATTGTCGGAGTAACTCTATTGCCCAGCTGGAGACACTGAAGTCCAGAGAGGCAAGAAGCTAGATATGCTTCAGAGGAAGCTGTCTATGAGGAGGAACTGCTTTAACCACTGCTGTGTTCCCAGCATCTACACCAGAGCCTGGGACATGGTAGTGCTCAGGCAACATTTGTCAAGTAAGGACATCCCAGGGAGTCTGGCAGAGCTGGTACTGAAAGGTCCCAAGGCTCAGGGTGGAGTGAGGTATGTGAGGGCAGAGAAAAGCCCTGCCTGGTGGGGACGCTGAGGCACAGCCCCTGCCCTGCTGCTGTGGACACAAGGGGGCAGGCTGGGGCCCCAGGCTGTCCCTGGAAGGTGATTGATGGGCAGAGGTACGTGGGTTACTGCCCACCTGGGAACAGGAAAATGATTTCTTTCCAGGGCAGCAGAGATCTGCCTTGGACTTTGGCAGAGGGCAGCAGGGAGCAAGTGCCCCCACTGGAGGAGCAGTCCTGGATGTGGAACCTGAATGAGCACTTGGGGATACCCCAAGAAACAGAAGCCATACTCAGGGGTGCTTTGGGAGTCTCAAAATACCTATAGAGGCCACACTCCTCCAGAGTGGGGCACTAGCCAGCTCCACTGCAGGGAAAGGCCTTGCCCTCCATCTTTCTGCTGGAAATCTGGCTCATTCTAACCTGCATCTCCACCCTTCCAATCCACTGCCCTGGAGACCTCAGGGTCCAGTACTAAAAAAACACCTAGAGCTTTGCAGACCCTGCCTGGTGATATGATAACACAAGGGCATTTGAGCCCCAGTGGACACAGTCTCCCCAGGACCCTGCACAGCTCCCCACCCCCATGGGTGCAGGTCTCCTCCTGTCCAGGGGCAGCAGGGCTGTCCGCCCTCACTCTCGTGGGTCCACTGGCCACTCACAGACCCCCTGTCAGACCTATCCTCCTGGTGCTCCCTGCTCCATCCCTGAGCGTGGGAATTTGCCTCCTGGCTCAGTGGCACCCAGGATAGCCAATTACCTCACCCAGGGTCTATGCACCACCTGGCCCTGGTTGGCCCAGGGCTTAAATTGCAGCACAGAGGCCTTAAGCTAGACAGCAGGAAGAATGTCCTCCCTGCAGGGAGTGGGTATTTTACCATGTATTGGAGCCAATGACTGGGGGGACCTTTAAAAATAGACCCTGCAGCTCAGGCAGGGTATTAGGGGATAGCCATAACGGCCTTTCAGCTTCCCATAGGGGCATGTCCCAAATCAGCAAGGACATGGAGCAAGCTGGACTGGGCACTGCTGGGGCCTTCCCAGGGCTTAGAACCTCTTGTTAAATTTCCCTCGTGGGTCACTGATACCCTGGGCTCCAATGTCTCCCACCCAGTGCTACTGGCCGGGCAGACCAGGACATGGGGCCCTGCCATCCCGCTAGGGCTGTGGTTATTTCCCGCTGAGGCTCTCAAGGCCATTCTGCACCAGGAACTTCTCCCTCAAAGGGGTGCAGGGCCAGAGCTCTCCAAGGGGACGCTTCTCCCACCCCAGCCATGACCTACCTTCACAGAGGGCCAATGGATATTTGCATGTCCTGGCCCAAGCCTTTACAACAGGGCATAGTGGAATATTGTGGTGGGGGAATTAGCAAAGGCAGGGCCTCCTTCTGTGCCAGGGGCCAGTACCCAGGGGCACGTGCCCTGCAATCCTGAGGTGGGTGGTCAGGCAGCAGAGCTGGCATTCCTGTCTCAGTTCAGAGCCAGGCAAGCTGAGGCTCAAATCTGTTCATGAGCCCCTATGTCCTTGGTAACTCCTAACTCACATATCTGCCCCCTCACCCCTCTGGTGAGGGACTAGTAGAAAAGTACTGAGTGTGGTCTGTGCCCTGTCAGCTGCAGGCCAGGCCGTGGCTCCTCCTGTAAGAAGTCTGGCCACCGCATGCTGGTGGTGGTTCCCATGCCCAACCCACCCTACCCACTGGCCCCACAGAGTCAATCTTGGAGCAGTAGCAGGCCCTCCAGGCCCCCCTTCGGTGGATCTCAGCCTGAGGACCCACAGAAAAGGGGGTTCAGGAGAGAGTCTGGGAGGGTGGAGGGGAAATGCCTTTATTTATCCTGGACAGGTGCGGCTGGGTCTGCAACATGAGCTGCCCTTTCACTCCTATCCTCCCCCAACCCCAGCCAGTTCTCCAGGAAGTGGGGGAGGGGAGAGAATGGCCCCAGAGCCTGGCCCCCACCCCCCATCAGAGCCACTCTGCCACGGTCTGGGGCTTTGCCCCTGCTGCACGCGTGGCCCTTGACTTTATTGAGGCGTATGCCTGACTTCAGTCTCTGCTACTCACAGCTGTGTCACCTTAGAAACCTCAGTTCACCTGTTCAGCCTCAGTTTTTTCATGTTAAAGTGGGGTTAGTGCCTTCCTGAAAGCTCACGTGTGAGAGGGCTTTCTAACATGCACTTGAGAGAATACTTTATACCCACTGGGGCAGGGGTGGGACTGAGCCTGGGTGCAGGGGTCTGTGTCTCTGCTCCAAGGCCTCCACTCCTCAGGGGCTCATCCACCAGACTAGCAGCTTGCCTAGGTCACCAGCCCAGAGGCCTCTGCCCTTTGCTGATTTTGGCTTCAGTATTTGTCAGACTCTCCTAACTACTGTGGGGACACAGAGAACAGAGGGTCCCCTGGGATGGGGAGGGGGACTGGCTGAGATTATCGTAGAGCAACTGTGCCAGAGATTCCTGGAATTTCGAGGCCACCATGCTGTTTTTGGGCAGCACCTAGTGGTGCTGACAGGCCGTGCTGTTTATAGCCCCACTGAAGGTCAGGCAAGCCTTGGGAGGGCTGCTGGGAGGCTGGCCTGGGCCTCCCCAAATGAACGGATGGGAGAGATAATAAGATAGAGGGTCACACATGGGGAATGCATTCTTAGAGGTCCCCAGGCCAGGCCCTCCCCCTACATACTTCCCTCCCTGGTGCGCAGAGCTGCCCCTGACCCCATGAAGGCCGGAAGACAGTGGGCATGAGGCTGTCTGGCTCCTGGGGAGCAGACCCTCCCAGGCATTGGGCCAGGGATGCAGGACAAAGGCAACTTCATGGGCAGCCCCCAGGCTCCTCAGGTGAAAGGCCTTGTGGGGCAGCAGTGTGAGGAGGCTGGGCTTCCTGAGTAACATCACTAGGCCCTGCTAGGCAGCCCTCCCATCTGGGAGATGTCTCCCCAGTTCCCTGAGTCTCCGTCCCTCTCTACACAGTCCTCTCTCATCCAGGGGCTGTCATGATTGCAGGGGCCCCCCAACCTAGGGCCCTTCCATTCCCAACACAGCTTCTCTGCTCTTTGGAGCCAGGATCCCCCTCTACCCAGGATCCATCCTAAGAGACAGGAAGCAGATTAGGCCATGGCCCAGTGCTCTCTGGGACCCACCGAGAGTGATGAGCCCGTGAGAGCATTCTACTGATAGCATCTGGGACACAGAAGGGTGGGAAAAGAGGAGGAAGAGAGAGAGACATTGAAGGCCAGGGAAGGGTGTGGTCCACTAGCCGGGGAAGGTGACTCCTGGCTTTGGGTATAGGGAGGTCATTGTGTATGTGGAGTGGTGGGGGCCAAAGCCAGATGGCTGGGTGGGACAGTGATGCAAGATGGTAGAGGCCGACCCACTGGTCACGCCTTAGAGAAGCCCAGAGGTGAAGAAAGGAAACCAGGACAAGAGTTGTTGGAACAACTAAGGCAGGGAGAGAGACTTTTTCTTTTTTTTTCTTTTGTTATCATTAATCTACAATTACATGAGGAATATTGTGTTTACCAGGCTCCCCCTTCACCAAGTCCCCCCCACAAACCCCATTACAGTCACTGTCCATCAGCATAGTAAGATGCTATAGAGTCACTACTTGTCTTCTCTGTGTTGCACAGCCCTCCCTCTGCCTCCCTCCCACATTATACATGCTAATCGTAATGGACTTTTTCTTTTTTAAAGACAACTTTTTAGAGCAGCTTTAAGTTCATAGCAAAATTGAGGGGAAGGTACAGAGATTTCCCATATGCCCCTGTCCCATACATGCAGAGCCTCCTCCATCCTCAATATCCCCCACCAGAGGGCTGCACTTGTTGCACCTGATGAACCTGCGCAGGCACATCCTTATCACTCGAAGTCCACAGTTTGCATTAGGATCACTCTTGGTGCTGTATGTTCTGTGGGTTTGGACCAATGTAACATGACATGGACCCATCATTATAGTATCATACAGAATAGTTTCACTGCCTGAAGACTTCTCTGTGCAAAGAGAGGCTTTATGAGAATAGATAAGACTCTGGCTTGTATATCATCCAGGGTGGGGTTGGGAAGTAGGGGCTTTGGGAGACAGAAGGTTCCATTGAGAGGGTGAGGGAGGAAGCAAGGCCCCAGGGGAGACCAGATGGGCAGGGAGCAGAGCTTGGTGTGACGGTAATTTAATCACACAATGTTTAATGCACTTAGGGCCCCCTGGGAAATTCCCTAGGGTGGTCAGCATGGGAGGACTGGGAAGAGATGTTAGAGGTTGCACAGTCCATGGCATCCACTCTCTGCCTTTGCTCCACATCCTCTTCCACACCTGTACTGGCAGATCTAGAGGCGAAGAAAGGTTTGGAGCACTGGGAGTGATGGCTGGGAACTTCATGCCAGGGAGCTGGGGAAATAGGAGCCAGTGCATGGGTAAGCCTGAGCCCCAGCTGGCACCTTGCTTCCCTGAGACCCTGGGACTCTCCCCCTCACGCAATGCTCAGGCTCAGTTTGGCACTGCAGGCTGGCTAAGGACTGGTCGGCTAGGGCTGGCCCCGCTCCCTACCCCCACTCCCACCCTCTGGCAGCTCCAGATCGTGTTTCCCTTGGAGCCAGGGGATGCAGCCTCCTAGCCTCGGCCCCTCTGGCATCCCAGGGAGGAAGGGGCTGGGGACAGGATGGCACCTGCACCTCCTCAGTTGGGAGCTTCCCTGAAACTTTCTCAGCTCTGCACCATCCTTACATAATACCCTATTAAATACTGTAATCCTCACCACAATCCGGGGAGAAAGGCATTGTTGCTGTCTTTACACAGAGAGCACAAAGGCTGACACTGTAACCTCAGGCCTGTGTCAGACTATAAAGTCCATGCAGTTTACTTTGCTGCCTCCTCCCCAGGCACCCGCAGGTTACTGGGGCCACAGCTGCTCCCTGGCACCAGCTATCTCTGTGCTCCCTCTGGCGTGCCCTAAACCATGGCCCAGCAGGGTGGAAGGACAACTTGGCCCCCAAACACCCAGAGTCTATCCCAGGGAACTTTTGACACAGGACCTCTGTCCTGGAGCTCTGCTCACAGTGGGGTTCCCAGTTGAAAGGTGGCTGGTGACTAGAAAAGACCGAAAAGTGAGGTAGAATGAAACAGTCATTACAAAGAGTTTTTCAAATGCTTAAAACAGGATAGAAAAACTTCAAAGAAAAAAAAAAATCCTCCAAGGATTTAGCGCCTTTGGGTCCTTGCCAGCCCATGCCTGAGGGAGAAGGATGTCCCCAAGGCAGCTCCCAAGGGAAGCATTCCAGATGGCCCCCCTGAGACAAGGAAAGCAGAGAGTCAGACAGCAGATACATAGATACCTCATGCCAGGACTGCCCTCACAAGAGCCCTGGGCTTCAGGCAAGGGTCCCAGGGTGGACCCATCCTTCTGCTGTGCAGGCTACTCTTGAGGAGGGGGAGGGGATCTGATGGCTTTTGGGCAGAAGTTGGGGGTAACCTCCTTAGGGCCCCTGCTTCCATCCTGCCTCCTCTGAGGAGACTGGGCAGAATTAGAAGAGTACTTTCCTACAAGATGATTACAGCACCTTCACCCAACAGCCAGAGGGGTCTTGGGCCCTGCTCGGGGCAGCCAACGGCCAGGCCAGCTGAGCCCTGATAAGCAGACACAGGTGCAGGGAGAGAGGCACCAGGGGCAGGCCAGAGCCAGCTTGGCAGCTCCCCTTTGGAAGTCTGGCTCTTGACCAGGCCCCAGGGAGGCTGAGCTCTCCCTGGGGACGAGGATCACCCCACCCCATACCTGAGGATGAAGGAGAGCCAAGCAGGGCCAGGGAAAGGGAAGGCAGGAAGCCAATGGGAAGGTATATGGTATTAGCCAGCCCATGCCTGAGGGAGAAGGATATCCCCAAGGCAGCTCCCAAGGGAGGGCATTCCAGACGGCCCTCTGGCTGGCCTAGCGGATCCGGCCCCAGGATTTCTTGGATGTCAGTCTGGTGTCCTTGCTCATACTTATGCATGATCTGGACATAGTTCCAGTCCTGCCTGGCAGGCATCATCTCTGCAGACATGAGGCCTGCTCTTCTGCCTGGGGTCTGCAGCCACCATCCTGGGAGCTCCCTGCTGCAAGACAATGGCCGTTTTCTCTGTAGATGGTTAGAAGTGTCTAGGGGAGCTCTGGTGTGGGGGTGTCCTGCTGTGGGGGAACCCTGTGGTCAGCCCACTAGGGCCACAGAGGCACTGCACAATTCACCCTGAATGGAGGCAGACTAGTGTTTGCTACTTTCTCTGAAATGCTTCAAATGTAGGATGGGTTGATGGATGGGGAGAGGGATAGACATGTGGCACAGAAATTGAATGAAATGCTACCGTAGAGTCTCAGTGGTTATTTGGGTGTTCACTGTAGAATTCTTTCCGCTTTTTCTCTTTGAAGATGCCTATAATAAAATGTCAGGCTACCATAGGCCTGAATGTGAAGCCAGAAGGTATAGGGAAAGGCGATTTTCTGCAGCTGGGCAGCTCAGCTTACCCTCAGGGGGCTCCTCTCAGCCCAGAAAGTGTTTTGTTTTTCTTTGTTGTTTTTTTTTTACCATTTGTTCAACCCCTTAAATAGGAGGAAACAACATGCTCCTGTCATTAGTAGAGGCTCACTATGGCCATGAATCTGGGTATAAGGGCGATATGTATTTTGAGAAGGGCCAAGTAGTTCTAAGATGCCTGGAGACCCTGCTGGACTGTAAGCCAGATGACGTGGCTTCCTCGCAACCTAGGGATTTGTTTTTTTATTGTCCTTCCCACATTTTGGCAAATTCAGGGGCTGGGGGAAGCTACTCTGGGCACAGGGTAGCTGGTATTTAAGAAGGTACCACAGTCCCTGGAGCTGAAATGGCTGGTCAGTGGCAACTGGCAAGGGCTCTCCTGGTCTTGCTATCATCACATGCACATACAGTCTCCAGCCCACACTGTAGAGCCCACCCAGGAATGGGCTGGAGCTGGCAACTGCAGGGGGCCCTGGTTTGGATGGGAATTCCCTGTGAGGGGCCTGGCAGGAGGCTCCCATCCATGTCTGCGAGTCCAGGGCCTGGCCAGAGGCCCACCTGGGCCTGGTACCCAGGGTATGGGACTATCTCCAAGTCCTCTCTGGGCTCCTTCTAGGATGGTCTGTCCCCAGGCGTTGGCCAGAAAATGGCTTTTGCCAGTGTTAGAAGCCAGCCTTGTCCCTGGGGGTATAGCCAGGAAGGTGACTGGGATGAGCCCACAGAAGCCAGGATGGGCATGTGGGGGAGGGAAAGCCAATGGACACTCCAGTCACAGTTTGGTGGGGATGGTGCCCAGAGGCTCTTCTTTCCTATGATGTCACTGGGGGTGGGGCTTCCATGGTACTCCCTGTGAAGTCCTCCGGAGGGGTGGAGACAGAGTCTCCCTGACAGCCCATGAGACATCCTTAGGGGTGGGGTCTCATCACATTCCATGTAATATCACTAGGGGCCAGCCTAAAATCAAATTATTTTAGGTGATATCACTAAGCCCTTCAAAATTTTGTATTTCATTTGCTATCACTGCAGGGGGGGGTGGTGCCATGAAGGCATTCAATATTCTATTACTGGGGGCCAGGTGCCCAGAATTTGGCATTGTACATAACATCACTGGGAGTGGAGTCTGGACCATTATGACATCCCAAGTAATGTTCCTGGGAGTGTGGCCTTCCTGACATCGCATGGATTCCATGGCATTCCGGAGCATCCATGGCATTCTGCATGATCACATTGGGGGTGGGGCCCCCAGACTCTAACATTGTGTGATGTCATTGGGAGCAGGATTTGGAAACTGGCCCCTATGCCTGCACCTCTCCTTCTGGAAGTATGAAACCAACCACAGAGTGTTGAGTCCTGCTGCGCGTCCCAGCCAACTTTGCTCCCCCAGGCAGGGTTGACAGCTCCCCTGGTCCTTTACACACCTGCTGTGGTAGCACCAGGCACTTGCACTAGGATACTTTTGTGAGTGTGCCCCACCTGCTGGCCTGGCAGTGTCTCTGTAGCAGTGCTGAGACTTAGCTCCTGCATGTGCCCTCCCTCCTGGAGCCTGGAAAATGCTCCAGGGATTTTGGGGGGTACAGGTGTTATAGCAGGCTAACTAGTGTAACAAATAGCCCCAAATCTCAATGGCTTATGAGGAAGTTTATTTCTCACTCATGAACATCTGATGCAGTGCTCCTTAGTCATCTCTTCCCCAAGCAGTGATTCCAGGATCTGGGTCCCTTCCAGTTAGTGGCTTGGCTGTCCTCCTCTGGGTCTTTTGCGTCTGTTCTGCTGATGAGCAGAGAGGGTGCAAGATGGGAAGGATGATTGTTAGGGGTAGGCCCCAAAGTGGCACACATTGCTTGCCCCCTCATTCCACCAGCCAGAGCTGGTCTCAATGCCACATTCAGATACAAAGCAGTAGGAACTGTGGTGGCTGTGCACCAAGAAGAGGAATCAGGCTTGGTGAGCAGCAGGGACTGACCATAGTGAATGAATGAAGACAAACTGGCAGGCCTCTGCTGGATAATGACTTCTCTGAGGACTAGCCCATGCTCGGGTCCACCCTCCTGATGTGCCTCCTCTCCCAATCTGCCACCCTCAGATCACGCCCGGCAGCAAGGCTGCCCAGTCCCAGCTCAGCCAGGGCGACCTTGTGGTGGCCATTGACGGCGTCAACACAGACACCATGACCCACCTGGAGGCCCAAAACAAGATCAAGTCTGCCAGCTACAACCTGAGTCTCACACTGCAGAAGTAGGTGGGAGCTCTCCGGAGCACGGGGGAAGGCTGGGGTGTGGTGTCAGGGGTCTGAGAGAGGGGCTGGCCAGCAGCAGCCTCCTGGGCCCAGCCCTATGCTACAGGACTGCACAGGGAAGTAAGGATGGCCTCTGGATTTGCTGTGTCTGTGTCTCACTTTACAGATGAGGCTCAGAGAAGGTGGGTCACTGTGCTGCCCATATGTGCACAGTCAGGCCTGGAAGCCAAGGTCTTCCTTGCTTCCTCTTTGCTCAGGCATCTCCCAAAGCACTTAGCAGAGGCCCCTGGGTGCAAAGTGCTCAAGGGGCATGACTTCTCCATCCTGGTCAGGCCCAGTGCCTTCCTGGGGACACCAGTCTGTGGAGCAGACAGCGGGCCTCAGGCCCTCTGGCCTGGTTCCTGGCCTTCCATTGCTCTCCCTTACCAGTCCTACCCAGGCAGGAGATCCTGGCCCTGGAAGGACTGTCTTCATTGGGTCCCATTTCTGGTTTCTCCAGGTCGAAGCGTCCCATTCCCATTTCCACGGCAGCACCCCCGATCCAGTCCCCACTGCCGGTGATCCCCCACCAGAAGGTAGGTGCTGACTAGTGGCAGAGGGGTTCTACTCTCTGCTGTGGTTCCTGGAGTATAGACCCTGGTCTGCCTGCTTGACCCCTGGCTGGCCCAGCTGGGATGAGTTGGGGTATCAGACTGTCCCACCGTGCCCCAGCTGTGGCTGACTCCAAGAAGATGGGGCAGGCCTCATAGATGCACTGGAGCCCCTATGAAATACTGAACATGGGGGTGCCCGCCTGGGTGCTAGCCACCACCCTGGGCCTTGAGGCTGGGCTGACAGGAACCAACTACTTAAGGTATCACTGATATACAATCTTATGAAGGTTTCACATGAGCAACATTGTAGTTTAAATTCACTCATATTATCAAGTCCATCCACACCCCACTACAATCACTGTCCATCAGTGTAGTAAGACCTGCATGACCTCTTACTGACCCCTGTGTGTCCAGAGGGAAAGAGTAAGACAGGGTGGGAGAGGGGACAGAAAGAGGTTGATGGGAAGTTGCAGTGGGTGGCAGACTGGGAAGGTAGGCAGAGGAGAGGGCTGCTTGGGAGAAGCTGCAGAGGTAGACTGAGGGAACCAAATGCCAGCCCCCCTTCCTCAGTTTCCCCTCCTGCTCATCCACTCTGCCTGTCCACCGCCAGCCCCACTCACTGGCCATGTGGGGGCATCTCAGTGTGGGGTCAGTAGACCAGGAGACTGGGCTATGCCCAGCAGGTGTCCCCACTCAGGGAAAGTGGAACAGATATAGGATAGAGGGGGTTCTCCCCAACTCCCTGAAAACTACCCCCCTTTCCTCCAGCCCTGCAGGTAGGCTGGTTAGCTTGGCTTTGTGTGGGGGGCTTTGGATTTTGTCCAGGTGGATGCCAGCCTCAGGGCCATTAGCCACGTGCCTCCCTCCCCCTTACCTCATTCTTCTTGACCAAACCCTTCTCTTGCAGGTGTCCAGTCTGTCCCCTCCTGAGCTCTGTGCAAGGGCTGCAGGCTACTAACACCTCTGTTTCAGGTCCATGCAGAAGCGCTGGAATGTGTGCGGCCTCTAACTACTCTCTTCTCTCTCCCCTGTATGGTGCTGTCTTGTGCCAGGACTCTGCTCTGGACATGAACGACAGCCTGGTGGCACCCAGCCCCAACCCTGAGGCGAGGGCCAGCCCGGGCTCCGCAGGCACCCCGGAGCGCAGGCAGACCTTTAGCTCCTTCTCCCAGACCTCCATCTTCTCCTCACATACAGAGGCTTCTGAGCCCGGTCCTCCACAGAGCAGCCTGGGGGCCAAGACCAGTCCGGAGAGGGCCCTGGACTCACTCAGCCCAAAAGTCTGGCTGGGCTCAAGCCAGCCAAGGCAGTATAACAACCCCATTGGCCTGTACTCGGCAGAGACCCTGAGGGAGATGGCTCAGATGTATCACATGAGCCTCCGAGGGAAAGCCTCAGGTGCTGGACTCCCAGGAGGGTAGGTAATGGGCATGCAGCTCTCCACTGGGGGTCTGGGGTCACCTGGGTCCTCAGTGCTCATAGAGCCCTGGTCAGATGGTCAGAGCTTGGCCAGCCCCAAGCCCATAAGGCAGTGCAGGCTGAGAGCAATGAACATGATCCTGTTGGCATTTGGCATGAGCCAGGCACTTTACACAACCTAGGGTGACATGTCAGATTTTGCAGAGGAGGAAACTGAGGATCAGAGAAGGTTGAGGTCCAGCTGTCTAGCTACTAAGTAGCCTAGGGGGTCCTGAATGCAAAAGACTCTGGCTCCCTGGTATGAACATACCAGGCCACCCATAAGGACAAAGCCTGCTGCCTCTAGGAACTCTGGGGCAAGGAGCTGATTCCCACCCCTCTGGAAGCCCTGAGGTAGGATCAGGGAAGAACTAGAGATGTGGGAGGCAAGTTCTCTAGGGTTGGGAGTAATCTAGGAAGGCTACCTGGAGAGGGAGCACCTGAGCTGGGTGCAGAATCAGCAATGGTGTGAAAGGAGTGGGCTTGCAGGACTGACCCTGGTTATTAGGGTGGGGCAGCAAGAAAGCAGGACTCCAGGGAGAAAGGGGCTGTGCAGGAGAACAGCAGCCCACTGCCCACCCCTTGAGGTCTAGCTGCTGGGACTCTGTGAGCACAGAAGTTAAAGCTAGAGTGGAGGTCCTGGAGAGGCTGTGGGGAGGGAGTCCCCAA
Organism: Manis javanica; assembly: GCF_040802235.1. NCBI lineage: Eukaryota > Metazoa > Chordata > Mammalia > Pholidota > Manidae > Manis > Manis javanica. Next base: position 72,179,270 of record NC_133162.1, read on the forward strand.
GCCGAGCCCCTATGTATTAGCTTCCAAGCCCTTCACAGTGTTCTCATTTTAACCGCTCTCATGGCCCCAAGCAGTCAACGTAATTACTGCTGTGTGCTACAGGCAGAGCAGGCTGGGGCAAGGCAATATGGTCCAGTGGTTAGGGGTTCAGGGCTTCTCCTTTGTAGGCATACATGAGAGATCACTGGGAGGACTGACTGGGACAACACATGCACAGCACTGAGCTCTGTTTTGGCACACTCACTGCATGCTACTTGTCACCATTGCCTGGAGTCACACAGCCGGTGCATGCATGAGACAGAATTTGATTGCAACTGGGGTCAGTCTGGCCCATGCTGATGCCCTCCTTCTGCCCTTGTGCCCTACCAGCTCACTGCCCCACTGGGGACCCCTGGCTGCTCCAGATCCTCCAGCTCTGTCTGGGATCCTGAGTGAAGCTGGCCTTGGGCCCTTCATGGTCTGAGCTCCTGGTCCCTGGCTTCTCTGGACCAAGGTGTTTCCCACCAAGCAGCTTATGCCAGAAAACTCAAGGAATGGCAGAGTAGAAATGGCATCTTGCTCCTGCCTTGGACAGGCTGGTGGCTCTTCCTGGTCCTCTCTGGTACTGGCCCCTGAGGGCAGGTCAGCCTCTGGAGGACTGGGACCTCCATGAAACCCACCTGAAGTGACAGTAATGCCTCCCCTTCCTGAGCCCTCATGCTAGGCTGGGAGCTGGCTAACAGTCTGTATTCTTTCTCTAACATAACTCTTCAGCAACTTTCAAGGTAGCCAGCATTTCCTCCATTTTACAATTGGGACATAGAAGTCCAGGGAGAGTTAGTAATTTGCCCAAGGCCACACAACTGAGAAGTGGCAGACAGAACTGGCACCCAGTCAGCCTGACTCCCACTTGCATGGAGACAGGCATCTCATGGTGCCCTCCTGTTGGCACAGGGGCTTCTCAGAACCTGACAGGCATTAAATTATTACCTGATGCTCAGAGCAGCAGGGTCCAACCATTTCCTCCAAGGGAAGTTAGGGTCTAGGGCAGAGAGTACAGTTGAGCACTTTATCCAAAGTGAAAGCTGATGCTGTAGTCCTGGCAATGACAGCAGGAAGGGTAGCCTCTATTGGGCCGAGACCACCAGCTACACTAAGTTCACAGCTCACAGGCAATAGGGCTGGCAAATGTTAATCCCTGTATCCATCCATTGTACACTTAACCCATGCCGAGGGCTTTCCATTCAGGATTCTGCTTAGTCTGCACAGCCTGTCTGTGCAGTGGGCACTGCCACCTTGATTTTCTGAATGAGGAGACTGAGGCTGAGACAGGTGGATAATTTGCAGAAAGTCACAGCACTAGAAGAAACAGGGTCAGGATTTGAACTCTGCCCTGTCTGGCTCCAAAAGGAAGCCTTCCTCTATGCTCTCTCTGGAGAGCTAGCAATGTGGTTCTTTGGCAGCTGTATCTTCTTGGGAGGCATGCAAAGGTACAGATGCAGTGTGAGGACAGTTAGGCATGACCATTGTTGCAGCCTCCATATTATCCTCAGGAGCTGGCACTGTCCTCAGGACCTAGTCCTTCAGTCACAGGTGCAAAGGCCCCGGCAGGTCTTCTAATGGTCTTTGGTTCATTATCCCCTTATGCTGGGCCCTCTCTGAGCTCTCTGCTGCAGGCATCCCAGCCTCCAGGTCCTCAGGTGGAAGCAACGCAAGGGGCAGGAAACAATGCTAAAGAAGGAGCTGGCTGCCTGGGCAGGGAAGTGTAGAGGCAGCCCCTGAGGCCAGCATTGCCCTCTGCTCTGCAGGGGGCCACTGGGCTGGCAGCACAAGAGCTGACCCTGCTGCTGTTAGCACTGGCCAAAAATGTAGAAGTGGTGGAAGATCTGTGCTGGCTCTTTCCTAATATAGCTCCCCTTGCAGCTATTTTGAACCTGGGAGGACAGAAGGAATTTTATCAGCTCTGACACAGTGTTGGGCCTGGAGCTAGGGGTTCCCTGGCTTTGGCCTAGCTCCCCAGGGTTTGGGCCAAGGGATGACCATGGCCAGGCTAGCTGGGTCCCACACTCTCCCAGCCAGATCCCAGAGTCTCAGACCTGGCAAGGTGGCAGAGTTGGAGGGCAGGGACGGGACCTCCTGTGCTCTTCTCCTTCAGGCTTCAGATGGGGCCCCTGGTGCTACCATGGTCTGCCTACAGGAAATTTGCATTTAAAAAGACTTAAGGCAGGCAATCCCTCCTTTAGAAAAGAGTGAGGGTCGGGTCTTCTCGTAGTGTCTAGGCTGGGCTGCCTTGGTTGAGGGCTTTCCTGCAAGAAGCCTTGGACCCACACTTCTCCAAGCCTCACCTCATCCACCCTACCTCATTGCCCAACCAGAGGGCCTTCAGGGCAGTCACTGGGGACTGCACAGATGCCCCCTACCCCATGCTCCAGGAGGAGTGGCCAGGGCTGCTTCTGGCCCTTCTCTGGGAAAGAGAGCATGCCCTGCAGCACGCACAACCCAACACCACTGCAACTCTTGCTCAGGGAGCAGAAGTCCTAGAACTGCTCCCATTAAACAAGGGTAAATCCAGAGCTGCTGTCTTGCCAGGAGGCACCTGGGTCTTCACCCTTCTAGTAGCAGCCACAGCTGGTCCTGTCTCCATCTCCAGATTCCTCTCCTGGGGTCTACAGCCAGGTTGTACAGGGTGCATGAGTACCCATGAAGATGACAAGAAAATCTTTCCCCCTGGCAAGGCTTCGGGTACTGTGGACCTACCAAAGGGAACCCCTGCTGTCAGCATCTCTGACCCAAACCAAGAGGCCTAACCCCTACTCTGAGCTCGCTCTTTCCTTCCTCCCTGCTCCCCTCCTCCCCCAGTGCCAGGCCCAGGCTCCACCACCACCATGGCCAATCTGAGGATCCCCAGTTCAAAGCCCCTGGCAGGATCCTCACTCTGATTGCCTTGTCTTCTTTGCTCTTTCTTTCCTCCCCAGGTGGTAGCCAACTCTCCAGCCAAGTTAGTATCCAAGGAAAGCATGTGTGTGCGCTTGCGTGCATACCCCAGCATGTGTCTGTGTGTCCGTCTGGACAGCGTGTGCCCGTGTCAGCATGTGTACAAGTGTATGCATGCGTGAGTGGAGGAGCATTTGAGTCCCCGAGGGAGCATCCATGTGTGTGCAGCTGTGAGTATGGAGTGGAGGCGTCGGGGAGGGGTGCCAGGGTTCTGTCTTCTGCGCCCGGCTTTCCGCCTTCCGTGCCTACTGCAGCTGCTTCAGACCCGCAGGCTGGCTCCAGTGGGCGGTGGGTGGAGCGCCGTGCTGCCGCGGGGTCCTGTGTGAACCTGAAGTCATTTCCGGCCCTGCGGGACCCCTCAGAAGAGCTGCATCTGACCTTGTCTTTGCTTGGGGTGCACATCGGAGGCAAAAGCCCCGATGGGTTGAGACCGGGGTCCACACAGCAGTTGGACTTCAAGGGGACTGAACTCTGCTCCGAGGAAGAAACACACGCACTGAAGCGCCTGGAGCAGAGCCTGGGGCCGCCGAGGGGGCGGCCAGCAGGACGAGCCGCTTTGCAGAGGAACCTTGTTGAGAATCCGCGTGGGTGCCCAGCGGGGCTGCTTTTCGCCTTTGGAGTGTTCTGGACCTCGCTTGGGCTGCCGCTGCCTCTCACGTGTGGCCCCAGCTCCTGTCCCCTCCCAACCCCCTCTCCAGTCCTCTTTGTCCCTGCTCCCCTGCGGAGGTGGTGAGAGCTCTCAATGCCTGGCGTCCCCTGCTGACCCTGGGAGGTAGCGCAGGCCGAGCCGGGGCCTCCAGGGATCTGGGAAAGCCAAATGGACAAGAAAAACCTGCCAAAGGCTTTGGGTGCGGTACTGAGGGTTTTCCTGACGACACTCAGCCGTCCACGGGCCGGGACTTGGGCAGCGAACCTGGGGTCAGGCCTTGGGAGATCTCTGCACCACCAGCCCTCACACTGACCTTCCATGTAATGCCACCTGTCGCCCTTTTCTCCTTCTGCCTGCCTCCCCCACTCCCGTCTGCTCCCCATGCTCCACACCCCAACCCTAGCGCCGACTACCAGGAACGTTTCAACCCCAGCGCCCTGAAAGACTCAGCCCTATCCACCCACAAGCCCATCGAGGTGAAGGGGCTGGGCGGCAAGGCCACCATCATCCATGCGCAGTACAACACGCCCATCAGCATGTACTCCCAGGATGCCATCATGGATGCCATCGCCGGGCAGGCCCAGGCCCAGGGCAGTGACTTCAGTGGGTAAGCGCCCCCTCCTCCACTCAGCGTCATTCATCGCCCACCAGCCCCACCACAAGCCGGGCCTCATCACCTGCGGAGGCCCAGGGCGCCAGGCTGCTGGGCACCATAGAAGACTAGGCATCCGGACCAGCTCTCCTTCCTTGCCTTGGTCCTCCTGAGGCACAGTCAACCTTTGCCAGGGCCTTGCAGAACCTCATGTTCTGTCTGCAGAATCAATCTCATGGTCAGCTTTAGGAGAAGGGTGGAGAACTGCAGAATATGGTGGTTCCTCCAAGAGCTTTTCACAGCCTCTGCGTTTTCCTGGTTCCATGAGGGGGCTGGTGTAGAAAGAGACTTCTGGAATCCTATGAGGGTCACATTCTCACAATTAAGCCATTCTTTGGGGTGGGGTGAGGGGGAAGTTGCTGCATTCTTCCATCAATGAGAGCAATTTCAATATGTGACTGGGTTTCTTGTTTGGGAAGGGGCCTCAGGATCAACCATCCAAGGTGCTGTTGGCAGTCAGCCCCTCTGCAGAGCCTGGGGAGCACCCAGGACTGGGTGTCTCCTCCTCCTGTTTGCCCAGAGAAGCCCAGCCTCAGGGCAGTGGGATTTAGGACATCCTTGATTCCTGGAATTTGCCTGTTTGCAATGGTTGAGGAACTTGAGTATTGCATAGGGAAAGAGCTGGCTGAAAATCCTTTTTGGATGAAACTGCTAATGGCGCAAATTAATGGGGACCTCTCTTCCTCTCCGTCTCTGTCTCTCAATCTCTCTCCATATCTTTGAATCTCTATGTCTCTTTCTGTCTGTGTCTTTCTCTGTCTTCTTTTTCACACACACTCACAATTACAATCTCTTCCTGTTTTCTACTTGAGAATACCATTAGTGTTAATGTTCAGAACTGACTGATTATCTCGTTGGGCAACATTATATCCTTGAGTCCAGATGCCTGGGAAACTCAGCAAGAAATCTTAAAATGATGGTTGCACTTTTTTCTGAAGCTAGCAAAAACAGACGTTGTAAGAGCAATAGAGGCGTAAAAAAGTCCCAGAAAATCCCTATCGTTTTCGGCCTTTGTAGAACTTGGCCCTTGTTGCCATGACATTCATGCAAGTTATAAGGGGTAGGCTCCGGAGGCCAAACGATGGAATGCTGTACAGACGTCCTGACTCCGGTGGTTGGGAGCCGGCCTCTCAGGCACACAGTACTTCCTGTAGACCACCAGGGGGCAGAGTTTGCTCGCCCTGGAGCTGTGAGTCCCAAACCTTCTAGGCTCATGGCTGCTGCTCTGCGGAACTCTGGGCAGTGTTGATTTATTTAATCCCATTATTTAGAGCAGCAACTATGACGATGCAAGTTTAAAAACACAGCCATTAGCTCATGTGTACCCAGAAAAACAAGACTGCCTGATAAAGCCAAAAAACTAACAGGGATTTCCTGTTAACATTTGTTTGCCGCGTGTGTCCTTGCGGTACTCTTAAGAGTGGTGGTCGCCGAAGAGTTCATTGGGAATAATGAAGAACTGCTCCTCACTAACTTTGTATTTTCTGCACCTTGGGAAAGATTGCTATCATTTGGTTTTACCACTAGGGTACCCATGATTATTTTTTAATGTGATGCACCATTGGTCCAATTTAGGATTCTCAGAGGTCCTTTCCTCCCTACTCCCCATCCCCTCCCCTCTCACTCCCATCCCTTGTTACCTGGGAAGCAACATGCTTTCCCCTTCCTTCTAACTTAGCCCTGCTGGGCTGATACTGCCATGGTGCCTGTGGGTAAGAGTGGCCCCTCCCTGCCATGAGGTGCTCCATTTCTGCTGTTAATGTCCATGATTCCTTTCTCACTGACAGTTTTCTTTTTGTCTCTCTCTTCCTCCTTTATTCACCCAACTCCCATAACTCATTTCTGGTCCTAACCCTGCTCCCCTGTGTGTGCGTGGCCCCTCTACCATCCCATGATGGACACAAACTTACTGCTGAGCTTTCTTCCGCTTGGCAGGGCGTCGCCACTGGCGTAAGTAGACCTCATAGTGTCTGTTCCGTCCTCGGTCTGTCTTGTTGCGGGAGGATGTGTGGGTGTGGTGGGATGTGTCTGAGGATGGTGGCTCTGTCCACCTTCTTCTTCACACCCACCTCACAGACAAATGACATGCTGAGCATCCTACACAGGGAAGTACTTGTCTTTTGAGGTTTGCCCCAAATAATGTCACTATGGCACAGAAGTCAAAGCGGCGACATCACACTGCCCCACCTGGCTGGACCTGCATGCCTGTGTTCTCCTTGCTGTGCTTTGCGGGTGCTCCCCTCCACCCCCTGAGCTGTCCTGTCTGCAATGGGACACTTTAGACCTGAATGTCAGAATCCACACTGAGCCATTATTTAGGGGAGTGGGTGATAAGGGGACATCTTGGAGGCCCCTCCCCAGGAGCCTCATGGGAGATGGATCTGGAGGAGCTGGCACCTGCCAGGATCACTCATGGGAGGCAAAAGATGAGTCTGATGGGGGGAAGTGGGGAGTGGAGTCAGTGCCCAGAGGTACCTTGAGGCTACAGTGACTGGAGTGTTTTTGGTGGCAAGAAGACCATGCTGGGGGTGGCTCCAGAGGGCAGCCTCGGACCCAGGGTCTCAGGACTGCATGGTCTGTTCCATCCTCTCTGTATGTGTATATTCTCCCTGAGCCCCAGAATCTCCAAAAGCACATTTCCTGCATCTGACTCCCAGTCTCCACGTCCCTTGTCTTTGCACGATATTGTGGGAAGTGAAGCCAACAGTATGAATCCCAAGGGACTTCTGGAAGCTTTGTTGAGCCCTTGGAGCTGCAGAGGAACAGGGCATCACCTCAAGGGCATGTTCCAGGGAAATGGCAGCGAACACCTTCCATTTGCTTTCTTGACCCCAAAGCTCCATGTAGGCAGGCTCAAGGGCAGGGCCTGGGCTTGGGTTTACACCTCCACTTTCCATGGCACAATCCACACCTCCTGCTTCCCTCTCCTCCTAGCAGACCCGGGAGTCCTGGTTGTGCCGTTTGATTGCTCATCTCACCCAAAGACAGCAGGCTGAGTCTCTGCCTTGGGAATCCTTGGGACCCCTTCCTATGCCAGAAATGGCCTTCCCAGTGAGATCCCAGTCTGTGCTCTGCTCCCTAGACAGCCCAGGATCCTTCCTGCCTGGACTTAGAGGGCTCTGTAGCCTTCTCCATTTGATCCCAAAGGCAGTCTGCCAGTGACTGTAGCTCTCTGGGCCTGGGTAGAGCCCTCAGGGAATTTGGGGCCACTCTGCCTGGCCTTGGTCATCCTTCAACACTTTTCTCCACCTCTGCTCTTGTGGTCCACCCTGAGCCAGACACTGGGGACCAAACTTGAGAGACTACCAATCTTGAGAGTGTAGGCCAATGCTTCCATCCAGCTCCTTCCAGAGAGGGTAGAAGACATGGCCACTGGGAGGCAGGTAGAGGCAGCCATGGCCACAGGCCAGGGGAGGCTGGGTAGGATGAGTATCTGGGCTAGGCTCTGTCTCCAGGTGTGAGCATTTGGGGTATGTACGGCCCCAGTGGGCAAAAGGGGCCTTCCCGAGCCTTTGTCACTACAGAGGATCTGATGGAAAGGACACTGAGGTAGGAGTTGGGAAGCTTGGGTTCTGACTCAGTGGGGCCCCTATGTACTGTAACCTAGAGCCAGAGGACTGTCCTCACTGGGCCTCAGCTTCAGCACCTGTAAGAGAAAAGGGCTGGGCCTCTGGGCCATAGGCTGGGGAGACATGCTGTTATTGCTGTGAGCTCCACTTCAGTCTACCCTGACTCTGGAGGGGGTGGGCTTTGTGGCCTGGATCCTCCAGCCCTTGCTGGCTGGGGTGAGTGGGCACCCGTAAAGCTTTTGACATATCCTGCCCTGTGTATCTGACCTGGGCTGGGAGGCCCTGGACCCAAGGGCTCTGGGGCTCATTTTGTCTCTCATCTCGGATTTGTTCAATCAACTAGGTTTTGAGTACCTACTGTGTGCCAAACCCTGGGAGTCTAAGGGAAGGTCACCAGGCCCCCCTTAAAGGCTGTCCTGGGGCAGAGGACTAGTGACCCTCCTTCACTGCCAGCTCCCCCAGGCAGAAATCCCACAGTCTGCTGGCAATGTGGGGCCACACAGGCCTGGGTGCCTTGTTTCTTATACCACCTCCCTACCGAGCTCCCTGGTTTGGCTGAGTGGGGGCTCCCAGTCCTCTCCAGGGAAGTCATGGTGTCAGTGGTTCCCTGTTTGGACCCAAAGGGGAGACAAGGACATGGGACTGGCCCTAAGGAAATCTCTGAGTCCTCTGAACGAACGGTCCTCACCCAGCACCAAACCCAGGGCCTGCTCAGAGAGGTTGAAATCACTTCAAGAAGACCTTTGTTACCTCCTCCTTGAAAGAGGGGTTGGGGGGTAGGGTGTCTTCGGCCTGTACCTGGAGTTAGCATTGGGGGCAGGGTTGGCAGGAGGCATCTGAGCCTCCTGACCCTCCATGACCACCCTGAGCACTGAGCACCTAGGCATTGTCCCAGGCTGTCAGATGGCAGTGGGCAAAGGACATGGTGGGTTCAGACAAGTGGGGCCAACAACGGGCGTTCAGGGTGTGGGGGTGCAAGGGGGATGGGTCGCGGGGGGAGTGGGGAGGACAGGAGCTGGTTCCAGCCTGGCGCTCGCCCACAGCCTCCTTCTGCATTGTAGGAGCCTTCCTGTTAAAGATCTCACTGTGGACAGTGCCTCTCCCGTATATCAGGCTGTGATCAAGAACCAGAACAAGCCTGAAGACGAGGCTGATGAGTGGGCCCGCCGCTCCTCCAACCTGCAGTCCCGCTCCTTCCGCATACTGGCCCAGATGACGGGGACAGAATACAGTAAGTGAGGGCTGGGGGAGGTCTGGGAATTGGAGATGCGGAAAGGCCAGAGGGCCCTACTCCACCTAAGGCCCACAGAAGCCAGGGAGTTAAGCCCCATCCCCTTTGAAGATGAGCTGACCTTGATGCAGATGACACCAGCTTTCTGCTCTGTTACCTGACTCCACGGTGGGCAGCAGGCTTGCCATGCTCCCTGCAGGCAAAATGATGCCAGAGCTGGGATGAGAGGACCCCCGCACCCCCGCAGGCCACACCTCTGACCACTCCCTCCCAACTGCACCATTTCCTCTCATCCTCTCATGTCCACTTTTTCCCCATGCCCTTTGCCCGGCACACAGCCTTTCCCTGCCACTGGCTGGGGGGCAGTAACCGTTCTATCTGTGGGACTCAATGCCTAGAGCTCCAGTGGCTTTTCTTCCTTATGCTCCCTGTGATTCCTCCTGACCAGCAACTTTCTACCCACAGTGCAAGACCCTGACGAAGAAGCTTTGCGAAGGTCAAGGTAAGCACCTGGACTTGGGCTCCACAGCCTTGCCCCTCCTAACCCCATCCCTCCCTGGCAGCCCCCAGGTCCCATGACTCATGGAAGAAACCTCTCAAATTCATGTATTTGGAAATTCCTGGCCCCTGAAGGGCTCCAGCTGATGCTGGTTTGGGGCCTTCATCCCAGGTCAGTGAGGCGGGTGCCTGGAGCTGAGTCTCTATCCTCTGGACCCAGGCTGCAGGAGTGAGGAATCTGGGCTCTCCTAGCTCTGTCCCTGGGCAGGGGGCAGGGCTGCTTTGGCCTTTGCTGGGCTGTTAAGAATGCGGGCATCTCTGCCTGTGAGGGCACTGGGCCAGCTGCCCTGCCTGCATGTGTGTCTCTAGGCCTGTCCCCTGTGAGTCTGGAGCCTGGGCACTGGGAAGCAGGCATGCAGAGGGCTATGCTGGGCATGGCCCCTGACCCCTGGACTTAGCTCTCCAGACTTACATTGAGGTACTAGTTCCATTAATCCCTAGAAGCACAGCAGCTGCTGAAAGGAAGGACAAGCCCTGGGCAGAGGAGGGGCTCGTGCAGGGCTAGGTCTCAGTGTACAGTCTCCCTGACAGTTGTAGGCATGAAGCCACAGCCACTAACCTACCACCTGCAGCCTGTCAGGTGCTCATGGACCTGGGCATGAGGAGGGTGCATTGCCCTGGAACCCACTGGAACCCACTAGGGCCCTCCATGGTGAGGTGTGGGGCCCAGTGGGATCGTTACACTTCCGGCGGTAAAATGTGTCATCTGCATGCTCTTCCTGGGAGAGTCTAGCTTGGGGTAGCGCATCTTGTGGTGGCCTCTGTGTAAGGAGCTGGGGCTCAGAGGTGCTTTTACACCCTGGGCTGGCTTTCTGTCCTTGCTGACCAGTGCACAGCAGCTACAAGACTGTATGGAGAGTGGGGCTCTGGGGACAGCTCAGATTTTATGTGGATTTCATTTTGAACCTACATTTTTGCCAATCCCAGATGCTCCCACTTTTTGGCTGGGACGTTGAAACCTAAAGTGTGGTCTTTCCTGGCCTGCTAATGATGGCTTGCAGTTCCAGAAACGGTTCTGAACCTTTGTGTTAAGAAATATTTTCTTAACACATTGTACCTGTAATGTGTCTGTTAGGAGCTTGAACTGAGATGGTGAGTGATTTAGCTCAAAAGTTAGTATCTGGCTATTTTAAGTGTGACTGAACCGTCAACTCCCCCTGCTCCTGTGCTCTATTGCTCCTATATGCCATTTTCAAGTTTGTCCTACCCCCCTCTTTGAAGCCAGCCCACAAATAGTCCAGTAAGCCATCTAGTCTTTACCCAAAATTTGGTAGAGGGCCAAAGTTGCTTCTCCATTGTACAGCCAGCCAAGGTTTTCTTCCTCTCCTCACCCCTGCCTCCAACAGAGCACGGGGACTCGCTAGTTCCTCCCTGCTCCCCCTTGCAGATACCCTGGGCATGTCCAGCTCTGTTGCAGCTTGCTTGGCTGTCTCTCACGGTGCCAGCATGGCTCAGGGCCCTTTCTCATAAGGAGGCAGTGGACAGCTGTCAGTAATAAAAGTTACCTGCATTTTGTGGATTTTTCATCCTTGGTGTTCTGCCAGTTTAAAAACTACAACTGGAGAGGCCAGGATGCCCTGGTGTCTCTGAGCAGCCCTCGTGGCCCAGGACCTCCTTTCCTTTCTCTTCTGCCCCTCTCTCTTCTTCCTTCCCCTCCTTGCTCCTCTCTTTGGCTAACTGAATTTCCAAACAGCTGCAAGCAGAGCTGTTTCTCTAGTCTCCAGCACTCCAGAACCATCCCTGTGACCCTGTCACTGAACACTGATGACTGTTGGACTTGCTGGACACACTGGCCATCTGTATCCTGGGTGGTCTCTGTGGGGTGGTCAGTGGGTGCTGCCCATGGTGCTGTCGGCAGGGCTGTGTGGACCCTGCCACCGTGCCTCTGTCCTAGCTGTCTCAGCCCCTTCTCCCCAGCCTCAGAGAGGTAGGTAGCAGATCATGGTTCTGCTGCTGAGTTCCCACGTGGCTTTAGGTTGTTCACATGATGTCTCTGGGCCTTGGCTTCCTCTTGCTATTAGGAAAGTTTGGACTCAACAAGTGGTTTTCAGATGTGTTAGCAGCAGTGGGCCCCTTTTGTCAAACAGAATCTTACACAGACCTAATAAGCAGGACTCAAGGTGTACCGGGGCATCTACAGGTAATGCTGATGTGGGAAGGTGGCTGGGTGTGAATGTGGGGACATGGGACTGTTGCCACGCAGAAATGTAAGACCAGCACTGTCCCTCCTGTGATTTTCAAAGACTTCAATCTGATCTTCCTGATTTTTACATGCTGGCAATTCATTTATTGAAGTATTTATTTTGAGGGGATTGAAGGTTGGCATGCAGCTGTAAGAAATAACATAGAGAGATCCTATATACCCTTTACCCCTCAATAGTAATGTTTTACCAAACTACAGTACAATATCACAACCAGGATGTTGACACTGATACAAATACAGAATATTCCTTCATCTCCAGGTTTCCCTTATTGCCCTTTAAAGCCACACCCATCTCCCTGCTGCTCATACCCTCTCCTTAACCTGTGATGACCGCTCATCTGTTATCTGCTCTCCAGTTCCATAATTCTGTCATTTCAAGAATGTTGTCTGAATGGGACCAGACAGCCTGTGACCTTGTGGGACTGGCCTTTCTCAGTCAGCCTAATTCTCTGGGGACTCATCCCAGTTGTTGAGCGTACCAGTGGTTCGTTCTTTTTATTGCTGAGTAGTAGTCTGTGGTCTGGATGTAGCAATTAATTTTTGAAAGGAATTTTTAAACAGTCCAGGTTAAACAAACCATATTTGTGCCTAGATATGGCCTCTGGGCCACCAAGTTGCCCCTCTGGTCTGGAGGATATTAGAGGCCCCTGCATCTTGGAGGGTCTAGGATTTTGGCATCTGTGGCACTGGTCTGTCTCAGGCACACCCTCTCTTCCATTTCTGTTTCTGGCTATTCCTTGTCTGCTTTGTCCTATGCCCTCGGCTCAGCAAGCTGTGGGCTCAGACCCAGAGGTCCTGCTGGTAGGAAGTGGCGGGTGGTCCTGGCACTCTGTATGTGTGCTGGTGGCCCCATGGGTGTGTGTGTGCACGTGCGTGCCTGGCTGTGCTTGGTGGGCTGGGCACTTGGCGGTATTTGAAGGCTACTCTCTGGGAACAGAGAAGGCTTGGCAGAGGCCAGGGCAGCACAGGGAGGTGGCAGGTTTGCTCACCAAAGCCTCATCACAGGAACAGGCATTCCTCCGTCTTGATGCCCAGCTTGGGGACAGAGACCATGCTAGACCCACCTGCCCATTTGGTTCAGTCCTGAGAGCCCACAGCCAAAGCAGCCCTGCCCATCCCTAACCATAGAGGACAGGGAGAACCCAGAGACCCCCTCTTTGCCCAACCAGCCCTCAGGCCCACTAGCCAGGCCCCTTTTCTATCCCCCCCAACACACACACAAATCAGGGACTCCAGTTCCTCCATCCTGGTCCTTGGGACTCTGGTCTTGCTCCAAACTAGGCCTGAACCCCTAGGCAATACTCCATGGATGGCAAGCCTTTCCAGGCCAAATTTCTCCCTCCCCTGCCCTCTGCCCAGCTATCTAACAGGGGAATAGCAGCATCCCCTAACCCCTTTCTTTCTTCCTCTCTTCTCTCTGTCACTCTGTCTCTCTCTCTCTCTCTCTCTGTGCCACAGGGAAAGGTTTGAAACGGAACGTAACAGCCCACGTTTTGCCAAATTGCGCAAATGGCATCATGGCCTTTCTGCCCAAATCCTTAATGTTAAAAGCTAAGTCTATCGGGATTCCCCCCACTCCAGTCAGGCTGGCGTCCTTACCTCCCTCCCCTGCCCACAGATCTGGCATGTGAGCTCCACGATGATGCTTGAGAATGTAGAGCTGTGCTGGGGGCTCCTTGATAGTCAGCTGCAGTCGCTCTGCTCTGCCTGCCCCAGAGCTGACAGCTGAGGCCCAGCCCCATGCAGCTCTGTGTATACTCCACCCCACCTCACTGCAACCCTCACCAGCCCCCAAATAGCCTGAGCCTCTGCCTCCCTGCCCAGGGCCTTAGCCATAGGTCAGAGAGGACATGACAGGGTTTGCTAGCATAACACCCCAGAACCAAGGGAAACAGAAAGTGCCACTGGTCAATTTCCCACCAACCTCAGTTCCTGGGAGAGGCAGCCTGGCCTAGTGCTATCCTGGACCCAGTTGCCTATAGATCAGGGTCCTGGGGAGAGGCCAACTCCCTGACCCCACTTGCTCCCTTGTCACCCTCTGGAGCCTGGGCAACCTGGAGCAGGGCTCTGCAGAGGAGGAGGAATCACCAGGGTAGATAAGGCAGAGGCCCCTCCTGGCTGTGGTGAGACTGGGGCATGTGCTCTCCTCTCTGTGCTGTGTGCTGGCTCCCTAGTTCTCTCTCCTGTACATATAAGCATGCTTGTTCTGAAATAAAGAGGATTTGAAATGAACCAAACCAGCCCCAGTTATGCTGTGCTTGTGTGTGTGTACCGCCCAAGAGGGGCATTTCTGAGATGGGGAGAGGACAGGCACCACCAGGGAAGGGGCAGGGGCAGTGCCCTCTGGGGCTGGGACCTGGGACCTGGGGCAGCTCGGCTGCTGCCAATTTCTTGCTTCAAGGGCCCCACTCAGGCTGCAGAGCTCAGGCAGGGTGAATGGTGGGTGGGGGTGGGTGCTGAGGCTTGGTGGGGAGCTATAGCCTCCCAAGGGGCAGTGCATGATGGCGGGGAACCCAGATGCCCCCTGCCTCTCCTGCTACACCAATCACAACCACCCGGCCAAACCATCCATCCCTTCCCATCAGAAATCACCCCACCCCCCAGCATTCTTTAAACCTTTCTCCAAGAAGGTGCTGCTCATGCTCAGTCCTGGTCCAGCAGGTGAGAAAAGGGGCTTGGGCAGACATGCCTGGCCTGAAGAGCAGCTCACAGGGGAACTGCTGGGTTCCTCCGTGGGCCATGGCCATGGCTCAGGGGAGAGAAGTAGAAGATGGGCCTGGTATAGTCTTGCTGAGGCAGCAAGAGGGCAGAAAAACTCCCCAGCCCTTGTCGACAGCCTCCAACCACCTGGGGCCTTGTCCAGCCCTAGGCATTTAGGAAGACCATGCTGGCAGGCTCATGTCCTCCCCACCCACCTGTCTGCCCATCAGATTTTGGGAACCACAGGCTGAGAACATGAGAGCGATGGCATTTAGCAAATAAAGGCAGATGCCAAGGCCATCTCTCAGGGCTTCTCCTGCAGCTGAACTGGGCCAGAGCCTTGCTCCCACTCTCACTGCTTGGGTATAGGCTTTCTTTCTGCCTCCAGCGACCTTGACAATTCTGTCTGAAGGACTGGCCAGGGAGATTGCTCTGTCTTGCCCACTACCCTGTGGTGTGCCCCCAAAGTCCCCTACTCACCTGTTCTACCTTGGCTTCCCATCTCTTCCGACCTCTTGCAGCATGACTCCAGGGCCAAGGCCAGGGACTGGTGGGGCAGGCTGGCTGGAGGACCAACAGGGGAGGGTGAGTGTATGTGCTCTTGCCTACATCCAGGCATCGTGGAACACAACCATATTTGGCTGACCTTTTATTGAGGATTTGCAAGTCCCAAGGGTAGGGCCAGGGGCTGCTACCTAGACAGTGGATGTCCTAACACTGGCAGGGGACCTGAGCCAATTAATCAGAGTTTATGGGTGGCCTTGCAGCCTCCTGGCCCCAGCCCCTGAACTGTTGTAGTCCTCTTGAAGCCCTGGAAGGTTCTTGTTTGCTTTGCAGCCTGCCTTTTCCAGTGACCCCAGGCCCCTGCACACAGACCTTGGATGGCCCCAGTGCAAGGGTCCACACAAAGCCCTCTGGAGTAAACAGGAGAGATGTCCTCATTCAGCATTCCGTGTCTATGGGCATTAGTCAGGGCACCATGCCTGGCTGCTGGGGGTGCCAAAGGAATCAGAAAGGGCTGATGTGGCTGTGAGTGACCATGGTGCAAGGCTGACCATATGAGGTCCAGAGACATGCAGTGCTCTGACTGGAGGATCAGGGACAGCTTCCTGGAAGAAGGAGTCTGTGTGTTTGATTTTCAAGGACAGTAAAGATGGGGGCATGTGCAGTTAGGGAAGACTGGACAGGTACTCTAAGCAGAAGGAGCAGAGGTGCTGGTGAGAAGAAAGGGGGTCTCAGAATCCCAAGTGGATCAGTTTGGCTGGGATGGAGGGAAGGCAGAGGATGTTGTGGTTAGTAGTGCAGAGCTGGAATGCCAGGGGAGGGTACTTTGTGCTCTGAAGGCAGTGTGCAGCCAGCAGCGCTTGCAGGACATCACTCACTCTGTAGTCCTGGGGATCGCTGCACACCATTCTCGAGTTTGTCCTCTGCATAGACGGTGATGTCAGCAGGGCGTCTGGAGGTGTGCAGTGCAGCACAGTGATGCAGTCAGTGCTGCCCCGAACAACAGTCACCAGGCTACAAGATGGAATGCCAGCTAGGTGGTGGCAGCTGGACAATTTTAAGACCTGTCACCTGACTGGTGTCCTGTCATCACCCAGTTAACAAAGATCTTCATATTCCATTCTCTCAACCAATAAAAATAGTATCATAACCCCAATAATGGTGACCATCCCCCAGCGTGATCAATCGCAACACCTCCAACCATCACCAGTGGTTCTAGCCTGAGCCCAGTGACCACCCCACAACGCAGCATCACCACCAGTACCACCCTCACCCTCTGCATATGTAACAACACTGCCATCCACCAAGCCCTGCCATTCCCTCCACCGAGGGCCACCACCACAGAGCAGAGGTAAAGGCTTGGCACATTCCCCCTGATGGCAGCTGGGTTGAGGGAAGAGATGGCTGAAAGGGGACAGTAGCCAGGCTATCTGAGGCTGTTTTGCCTCTGGCCACATCCTCCCCATGCAGTGTGAGCTTTTGAATATAGGGGGTTTGGTTTAATTTTTATTTAGGTGTTTGAGGTGCTTTATGACTGAGGTGGGAGACAGCTATATCCAAGACCAGGCTGGGTGATCTCATGAGCACTGTCTTTAGGACTGAAGCCAATACCTTCCCTGCAGTGCTTGCTCTCTGGTACCTCTTCTTGGGCTTTCTGGGGACTCATGGGACTTCAGGCAGGAACTGACTGGACAAGAATACAAGACCCTCCAGGATGCCATCCAACACCATGCCCAACTCCCCTAGGCCCTGGCTGCTTGGTGTCTGCAGTGGTCCCCAGTAGGAGGTCACTCAGCAAGAACCCCAAGCAGCAGGCTCACATGCATGTCCTTTGTCCTGGCACTGCAGTTGACCATGAATTTTCCTAGGGTCTAGGTCCTGCTCCAACCTGACCCCCCAGAACCCAGGGTACATTTGGAGCACTGCCTGGGAGAGCACCAGGTAAGCTGGTCTGACAGGACTGGAGCAAAGGAGACAGGCACAGCCAGCTTCCTATTTGCCCTGCAGAATACTGTCCCCAGCCCAGATGTTTTCTGGGGCAGTGTCCTGAGCAGTGTCCTCAGTTCCTAGAAGCCCATGGAAGACAGGGTCAGGGAGAATTGCAAAGGAAACCTTGTGTCCTGTGCCAGCCTGGGTCTTCCAGGCTACTCCTGCCCATGCCAAGAGGAGGGTCTGAGTAGCCAGCTTAGCAGTATGGCTTCAGGGCCTGCAGCTGCTTGTCTGAGGCAGCTGCTCGGTAGGCATGGCTTCTAGAAGCCAGGTTCTTTCATACAAGGTGGGTGAGCAGCCTCATGGAAGGGCCGTGGCAAGGTGCTGCTGCAGGCCAGAGAGCTGGGCTGCCTGAGGCCTCCTCTCTGATCCACTAAGCTGGGAAAGGGCTGAACAGGACATGGCCACAACCCTTGTCCATCCTGGATGTTCCCCACACAGTCACAGAGAAGAATGGTGCTCCCTCCCATGGGGCAGTCAACTCACAACCTTGCCACATCTCCAGCTCTCTTCCTCCCCAACCCTCTCACACTTTCATGCCTTTCTCTACCACACACCCTTGCTGGATGGAGGACAGCAATTTGGCAATGCTTTGGTAAACAACTCATGGTCCATGTGCATTCCTATTGGGAACAGACCTCTGTAGTTTTGCTACTCAGACCTGAGTGGCCTTGCTATTCAAAGTGGGTCCACAGACAAGCAGCATCCATATCATCTGGGAGCTTAGAAATGTAGACTCTCAGCCCCAGACCTATTACTGAACCAGAAGCTGCATTTTTAACAAGATTCCCAGGCAACTTCATGTGCATATTAAAGTCTGAGAAGAGGTATAGTGATTACCTTCACACCTTTCTGTCACTTGGCAGCTGTGTGATGTTTTAGCAGAGATTCAGTCTCTCTGGACCTCAGGTTCCTCATCTCTGAAATGAAATCATGATAGCAACAGCCCAGGAGGTTGAAAAGGCCAAATGCAGTAATGGAGTAATACTTATACAGCCATGTAATACAAAGCCTGCCATATGGTAAGCAGTCATAGAGGGAGATTATTATTCCAATTCTTCCAAAGAATACTGCTTTTTGTTGGGGAAAGGTTCTACTTGGACTGATCACAAGAAGTTTCTTTCTCCCTCCAGAAGTTTCTTCCTTCCACCACTTGAGGTAGAAGGTAAGGCTTCAAATCCAAATGCACCACAGTCAGACCCTGCTGTCAATACTGATATGTTCTAGGAGCTTGAGCACTTGAATTCCCTCAGTCTCCATTCTCTCATTATTAATAGAGTCAATAATACCCACCTCAGAGGTTGTGTGAGGAATTAAAGACACATGCCTGGCACATTGTCTATAAGAGGTCAATAAATGACTTACATTTATTTAGACAGGGAAGTTATTTATCCTGCTACTGTTGTAGCAAGTACAAATCTTAGTCCAATGACCCAAATAAGCAAAGAATGTGCATTTATTTGCTTTCCTATAATTTAATTCGTATTCTTTGCCCTATTTTGCAGGTGGCACTAATCTAATCCCACCCCTCAGGCTCTGATGCTCTTCTCCTGTGGGGGGAAGAGGCACTTAGAGAGTGCCAGAAGGGGTGGGGTGGGACACATGGGAACCTGGTTTTTGGTCATGGTCCATGTGTGCTGGCATCTGCTGGGATATCCCTATCCCGCCTGGTCACACTGGTCCACACTGGCAGAGCAGTCACTTCTCTGGTTCGCAATTACAGGGCCTTTCAGATGAGTACGTACTCAGAGCCATGTCCATGTGACTCCTGGGTGTGTGGGAAACCCTCTACAGCACCCAGGCCACATGATGGGAGTTCAGGATTCTGTTTCAGGTCTGTCTGTCCCTTTACTATGGGTATGGAGACCCAGGAGTCCTGCTACTTCCCCAGAGTTAACCCAGAAAACGGGTGCAGCTACCCCTAATCTTGAATCCCCCATGCTATGTTGTCCCGTTGCTGGCTCAGATCCCCTTGTTCTGTCTGGCATGGTAGATCAAATGTATTGTCAGCACCCTGAGTCCTTTGCAGCCAAAAGCCAGGCTCTCACCACTCTAGAGCCTAAGCCCATGACATTCAAATATCTTCCTCTGTTTTTTTCATTGTTATCACCCCTTCTCAAAGGCAGTACAAGCCTCTGGATAAATGGAAAAGGGCAAAAGCGAAAGGAAAACAGGATAGGGGAGGAACCTTGATTGATAATCAACTTTTCTACCACACTGTTCTTATAATACATACTGAGAAAGAAAAATTAGGAAGTACACAGAAATGGTGGGGCGGGGGTGGGAAGGAATCTTGCCAGGCTTGAAATATTGCGGTGATCCTTTCTATGGTCTGAACCCTTCCCTCTTGGAGTGCTAGGAGGTCTCTTTTCCTGAGCCTGGGGTCACGCCTTCTGGAAGATCCTGCTCTGTTTACAGTATGGATAGTGCCTTCCACCCAGCCTGCCTCTGCTGTGGCTACCACCCCCATGCAGAGGGGCCCCCTTGACCTGTTGTCTTTCTCGGTCCGCCTCATCAGCACCCCTATTGAGCATGCTCCAGTGTGCACCAGCCAGGCCGCCACCCCGCTGCTGCCCGCTTCTGCCCAGCCGCCCACTGCTGCCTCTCCCAGCGCAGCCTCGCCACCCCTGATCGCAGCCACTGCCTGTGCCGCCACCTCTGCCGCAGCCCCTGCCTCAAGCCCTGCGGACAGTCCAAGGTAACTGGCCTGCAGGTGCCGGTCCTGACCACGGAAAAGGCCTCGCCTGGGCCATCTGTCAGCACCTGTGTCTGGCCCTCAGGAAGTCTCATCCAAGGTGGTTAGGACCCCAGGGCTCTGGAGAAACCAAGCCTAGCACTACTTGGTGCTGAGAGCGAACACAAGGGCAAGTGTGTTTCAGGGGAGCGCACTGTGTGTGGCTGAAGACAGAGTTAGAGATCAGGGGCACATGTGCTGAGAGAGGAAAAAGTCACACACACACACACACACACACACACTCAGTATCTCAGTAGAGACTGTGTGGAAAGTGTGTTCTTGAGACTGGGATCAGGGAGAATGAAAGTTATCCCTTTGGCCCAGGAAGACAAGGAAGGCTCTGCGGAAGAGGGAACATTGACCTAGGCACAGAGGGCAGGTCAGATTTGGTCAGATATTTAGTTAACTTTGCTCACGTCCTGTACCCTCTCTTCTCTTGATGGAGGAGCATGCTAATGCCAGAAGCACCTGGTGTACGGGGATTTAAATCTCTGCTCCACCACTTACTATCTGTAACCTTCAGAAAGTGACTTAGCTTCTCCCAACATCAGTTTCCTAATCTGCTAAGACGTTTATCTAAAAGTCTACTGTTTAGGGTTGGAATAGAAAAGGTATATGCAAAACACCTAGCACATAAAATGCCCTTGAGTATTGTGAGTTACTACATTCCAGTCCGACCTCCTGGATACCCAGCAAAGGAGGGGGGCATTGAAAGGAGTACAGGGAGGTACAGGAAGGCAGAGGGGCAGGCTGGATGGGTCATTCTGGAACAGCCAGGCAGTGCAACAGGCTGGACGGGCCCAGCTCTTTCTGGATTGCATGGAATTGTCAGATGGTGTTGGGGTCAGAGTCAGCTCTCAGTGTTTTGCTGGGAAAGACATGCCTCTCTGGGTCAGGATTTACATGTGCCTGGTTCAGCCTGAGACAGGACAAAGGATGAGCAGAGCGGTGGGCAGGCCTATGTGTTGGGCCCCCGACCCCCCGACCCCCCGGCTTCACAATGACCCAGGTGGTGCTGTGTGCAGGATTTCCCCAGCCCAACCCAAACCTCCAGGGGAAGCCCAGCCTGGGCCCCCAGGGCTTGTTTTATCCCAGCTTCCTGGGGGTTACTTAACAAGCTGCTTCCTCTCTGCACACCAGAATCTCTTCAGATAAGAGCACTAAGAAGAAACTGTAGGAGGGTAGAAATGTTCCTGTTGTTGAGTGGCAAGTTTGGGCGGGGAGCTCTGTACACTAGTGCTCTGCTCAAAAGTAGGCACTAGCACCATGCTCCAGGCCTCAGTGTCCTGGGGCCCTTGGGACTCCCTCAGCAGGGCAAACCCTTCCTTCACTTTGTCTTGCAAAGAGAGATGAGGCCCAGGTGGAGGTCAGAGAGGGACCTGGAGGGGCTACTTCGATAGAGCTGCTGCAGAAGGGAGCAGAGGACCACATTCGGGGCCCAGTTACCTCCCCTTCTTGTACAGGGGCTGGGATGGAGCTAGAGGGAGTCAGGGGAGGCAAATGGACACCCCAGCCTTTCATTGGTGCATGGCCTCAGAATTCTTACTGGATGTCTTAAGCCTCCACTTCCTCCATCAACACCGATCCCTAACACAGGACCATAGCTCCTGGGATGTTGGGAAGCATCTTCCACTGGTGGGAGAGTCTAGCTAAGATGGGGCCTTCTACCCTTGGCTGTCTCCCACCACAGTGAAAGCTGGGCACCCCTTGGACACTGCCTCTTCCTTTCCATTTAGGCCCCACTCCTCTGGGGTTTATCAGAGAAGGGCAGGCAGCCCAGGGAGGGTAGACAATGGCCTCACTCAACCAGAAATGTGGCAACCTGGCAGGGCAAGCTTGTACACCACCTCCAGGTCTGGGAGACTTTCTGTCTGAGGCTCATTCTACCTCCAACCTGTCTGGGGCAGTCCTGCACACTCTTCTGGATCTACTCAGGAGCTTGGCAGTGGCTTTTTAGCTCAGGGCTGCCTCCTCCTAGGGCCCCAAGGAGGAAGGTACTCCATCAGCCTACGACTCTGACCAGCACAGGTGTGCAGGCCCTGGGCCCGTGCGGAACAGGTGGAAGGGCGGCAGGAAGCCATGGCTGGGGGACACCCTATTTCCAGGGGCTAGCTGATCCAGCACCCCCATCCACAGCCCATTTGCCCTTGGTGTGGTCAGCTGGTCCCTGCTGGGATGTGAAAGGAGCAGAGAGAAACCAGGGACCTGTTCATCTCATTCTTAGAAAACTAAGATGTTCATTAGTTTTAAATTGACAAAGAAAACTGGGCAGAGAGGGTTTCACAGACTAACTAGAAAATATTAGGTCAGACAGAGTTAAACAGGCTGCTTAACTCCAGGAGTTCTTGGAGCCTTTAACTCTCCAAGAGGAGAGGCTAAAGACAGCATTTCCGGAGGGCAATGAACTGGGACTCTTTTTTCACCATCTCTTTGGTCCCATGGTCCCTGGGTCACAAGTGGGAACAAGCTGCCTTAGGCCTCTTGGCAGCTGACCCAGTAGGAAGAGGGCAAGAGAAGCCTGTGTGTGTGTGTGTGTGTGTGTGTGTTTGCCTGTCCCCTGGCTTCCCATGAGTACTTCCTGGAGCACTTTCACCCATAAACCAGAGCCTTTACTGTTTCCTCCAGCAACAGTAGTAGAAAGGAGGAGGAGGAGTGGGAGGCCCAGTGGGCTGAGACTGGGGTGCCCAGAAGGTCTGAAGGTTGAGGGAGTGGGTTAGCTCTGGCTACCTCTGTCTCTTTCCTCTCTCCTGCCCCTGCCCGTGCCATCCCCAGCCCCAGCAGTCTCTCCCCATGGGGGTGGAGGGTTCTCCATGGGTCTTCCTGTTCAGCTGGTGGCTTTCCCTGCTCTCTTCTAAGGCAGCGGCACCAGCAATGGACTTTTTTTCTCAAGGTGTCTCTGCTGCTCTAATCAAACTCACAAAGACTCAGCACCCAAGGAGGAGCTTCGTCCCTCCAAGACCATCATGGTCTTTCCTTTACAGCTCTGGCAGCTCCCCAGGATCACCTCTCTCAGGCTTCTTCCTCTCAGAGGCTCCTGAAGATAGGGAGCCAACCTGCCAGGGCTGCAGGCCCCAGGGCCTGGGTGGGGCTGTCCTTCTGGCTACTAACTCTTGCCTCCTTGATTCTAGGCCCCAGGCCTCTGCCTACAGGCCCGCAGCAGCAACCTCTCCAGCACCCGTTGCCCACACATACTGTGAGGCCTCAGCTGCCCCTGCACCCAAGCCCCGGGTTGTCACCACCGCCAGCATCCGGCCTTCTGTCTACCAGCCAGGTGAGAGGCAGGAGAGGTACGGAAGGCTGTCAGGCAGTGTATAGGCTCCATAGGTTGAATCCAAGGCCATGTCCACAGTAGGACGGTGGTCAGCAAGGCTCTAGTAATGAGGCTCAGCCCTCCTTCCCCTAATTCTGGGCCAGAATTCCATGGAGCCTGCTTCTGGCCCTGGGGAGACAGGTGGGCAATGCCAGGCAGGGTTAGAGACTCGCAGCTCTTAGGAAGAGGAGGTTCTTGGCTGGGGATTTCCAGGCTCAAGATGAGGGAAGAGAGGGTTTAGAGGGGAGGAGCTTGTTTCTCCAGGAGTCTAGGTTTGGCTCGAGCTGGAGGACAGGCAGCTATAACAAAAATGAGTTATAAAAAAGTTCAAAAAAACTTTGAACAGACCTACTGCATCACAGTGTGACACTGGGCAAGCTACTCAGCCTGACAGGTCTTTGATTTCCTCAGCTGAGGCAGGATAACTGGAGGCATGGAGAGCATACGTGACAGGGAACAGAATGGCCATTGCAGGGCCTGACTGTGGCTGGGCTCACTGGCTGTCTGGTCCCCATTCTCATCACTGCCTGGGGCCCCCTTGCAGGGACGAGGGCTCAGCCCCATGTCTCCTGCTTTCCTAGGCAAAGTTGGGCCTGCTCCCCAGAGCCTAAAGGCAATTTACATTCCTCCTTGCTCCCCACCTTCCCCTGCCTGTTCCTGCTCAATGAATCTAAGAGCTCTTTAGCAGGTATATTCCTAGGCTGGAGAAGGTCCTATGTGCCCTGATCTATAGGATGTGCTCACAGAAGGGCTCCTGGCATCCAGGCCCTGAGTGCTGACATCAATCCCCTTCTTCCCACTGGATTCTGACTCTGAATCCCAGGAGGGCAGGGCTGTGGCAGATTTTCTACACTGTATCCTCAGCACCTGACTCAGGCCTGGCACAGAGGAGATGCTCAGCAAAGGTAGTGAGTGAAGAAACAAATAAAGGAGTGAATGCTGTTGAGGGGGTACATGGGAATGAAGAGGGGAGGGGCTGTCAGCTGTGCACTCTGGGAGCCAGACACACAGGGGTAATGGATCACCAGGGTGACACAGTGGAACCCTGGTGCCAGTTGCATGGATGGGAGAGACAGGAATCTAGGTGGGCACACATATTTCATTTAACACATTATACTTTCAACATATTTCTCTTTATAGCCATCTTGAATGTGGAAAGCAATAATGATTTTCCACTTGCAGTAGAAACCAAGCTGCTCTTTCCCTTCAAATTATTATACACACAAACCATTTTTGCATTTGGCAAAACTGATGAAGTGAGGAAGTTAATGACTTGTTTGGGAAAGAATAAGGTAGTTAATGCTAAGAGGACAGAGAGGGAGCTTCTCTATGTCATGCAAGAGAGGCAGAGTTGGTCAAGTAGCAATGGGGTAAAGAACAGCAAAGTGTGGACTCAGCAGACTATCCTGTTGAGGAAATGAGAGACCCCCCAGTAAGTACTACTGTAGCTGGAGAGTGGGGATGACAAGTCAGGTAAGTGAGAAGAGGCCTTGCTTGGGGAAGGCTGCTTTATGTGTAGAGCAGCGGGGCCACAGCCAGCCGGTTTTATAAAGCTCTCAACGGTGTTGAGTGAGGGCAGCAGAAGCAGCGTTGGCATCAGACCAACTCCCCTGCCCACGGCCCGCTATGCTCTCTGAGGCAAGTACTCATCTCCCCTGCCTGAATTCCCTCTTTTGAAAAATGGGCATGATACTCTGTACACGTCGTGTTCTGTGGACGAAATTAAGGCCCCAGCACAGTGCTTGGCACCCAGAAGGTGCCCTTCACTGCCCCTTCAGAGGCAGGGACACAAAATTCTGAGGTTAAAAATCCACAGGATTAGGGAGCAATTTGGAGCTGGCTGCAATGGTGAGAAATCTCAGCGGGCGCTGGAGGAAGTGGCTGCTTTGCAGAGATGGGGAACACCGGAGGGAGGGTGGAAGGGATTCTGGATGAGTAGTGGCGGGTAGAGGTGAGGCTCTGTCGCGGCAAAAGTAAGGCATTTCCGACCCAGCCAGGACAGGGCTCCCTCCCGGCAGGTCCTTTGGGACACCTTCCGGGGCGTACCCCGGGCCTCGGCGCCCCCGCGCCAGCACGCTGCTGTCTGCAGGCCAGCCAGGGGGCCACACGGCCTGATCTGCACGGCGCCCCTTTCCTCCTCTTTCCCGGCCCGAGCCCAGGCGGGCGAGTCGCGCCGGAGCCTTGGGGCCGCCGGCCCCCGCCGCGTTCCCAGGCCGAGCAGACGTTAACTCATTCCTGCCCGGAGGGAAGGTGGCGGCCCAGGGGCGCGCCAGAGCCAGCCTGCCACCACCCTCCTTCCCACGGAGGCCGGCTGCCGGGTGGGGCCCGGGGCTGCTGCCCGGCAGCCCAAGGAGAAGCGGGGGACTTAGGCCCGAGCCCCCTCCCCTTCTCTGCGGACCCCGGCCCGGGAGAGGGGGAGGAGCCGGCGCGCGGCCCGGGAGAGCCTCGGCCCAGCTCGGCCCGGGCCGCAGCTCCCGCATGGGTCCCTCAGGGCCGAGGGTGGCGTTCGCAGCCCGGATCTTATCGCTGGCGCCGGCGCTGGGCGGCCGCTCCCCTGAGCACCTGGGGCCCGGGAGGGGGCCGGGCGGCGGCGGCGCGAAGGCCCGGGCCAGGGCGGAGAGCCCTGCGCGGGCGGAGGGAGAACACGTCGGCCCGCGGGCCGGGCGCTCGCGGGGAGCCAGGCCGGACCTGGAATGAGTCAGAAATCACCTTGTTTAATTACACATTCCCGAGGCCGCCGAGTGCGATAGGGGCCTTTTGAACTTGCCAATTAGAGATGAAGTATCACCTTCTAATTTGGACAGGCTTAACTCCGTCAAGCAGAAATGGCAACAGCCCCGGGCTCTGATGGGATACGGAGTCTCCTGGCGTGTCGGGGGTGGCGCGGCAAGGCAGGCTGAAGGGCTCGGAGGGAAGGGGACCATGACACAGCTGCTCCCTGCGCCCCGAACCTCACCCACCGGTGCAGGGGGACGTGGTGGGGGAGAGGAGCTGCTGGCCGGCGCCTTTGGGAAGGAAGGTCCCTAGCTCTGCGCGGGTGTAGCCCTGAGCAAGGAAGCAGTTTACAGGGATCCAGATTGGACATGCCTTTGACCTGCTGAGACCTCCGTGTGGTGCTGGTGCGGGCTTTGTAAACGGGGTGGATCAGGGAGTCTGGAAGGCTTTCCTGAAGAGGGAAGAGAATGCCTGACAGGCAGAGGGATAGGGTGGGTGAAGCGGGCAAAGTGGGCAAGGGCGCGATTTAGAAGTGGCGTGCAAAATAATGTTTTGCTGCCTAGGGAGTGATGAAGCAGAGGATCTGGAGTCGAATCTGACTGCCTGAGCTCCAGTTTGACCTTGATAGTTCACCTGCCCTTAACTTGCAGGTACTCTGGTAAACCCTCTAAAGCTCATACCTCATCTGTAAAGTGTACTTAAAAACATCATGGGCCTCATCGGATTGCAGCAAGTATTACATGAAATAATGCACATAAAGGACCTGGCTTGTGGAAGCAGTCAGTACTTGGTAGCCACTGTCCAATAAAAATAAATTTTCCAGTAGCCGCATTTTTAAAAAACTAAGAGGAAGCAGGTGAAATCAGTTTTAATATATTTTTTTAACTCGGTGTACTCAAAACATCATTTCAATATACAATCAATACAAAAATTATTAATGAGATATTTTACATTCTTGTGCTAAGTGTTTGGTATCTGGTGTGTATTTCACACTTAGAGCATTACCAATTTGGACTAGCCACATTTCAAGAGCTTAACAGCCATACAGAGCTATGTGTTGGACAGCACAGGTTTAGGGCTTTTGTTCTTAATCCCTTTTAGAAGAGATCTTCCACATTATGAAAAATTTAAAAAGGAAACAAAAAACCTTGTGCAGAACCCAGTTATATATAACCCAGTGGGATGAAGCTGTTCTTCCTGGTTCCCCCTACCTGATGACATTCCTTGCATACCCCTGCCCCCAGCATTTTGGGACCCTCTGCTCTGGGCACTTGGGATCTCTGCAAAGTCATGAGGGACGTGACAGCACCTCAAACTTGGGGTTCCCAATTTTACAAAGTTCATGTACCATGTCACTCCAGTAGGTCCCCACCACTCCCTGTGGGGCAAGCAAGGGTGTTACACATTCCACCACTGGTGAGTAGATTTAGTCCCAGATTATCTGACTTCAGTGTCACATCTCCTATCCCCTCACACCCCTCCATCATCCCACAGTCTCCTTGTGTGGTGTTGCCCCAGGTGACCATCAGACTGTCAGGATGAGCTGAGAGTTCATCCCCATCGTGGGCCTCAGGTGCCATTGTCGCCACCATCCTCACTAACATTTAGTGACACCTACACCCTGCCAGGTACTCAGCTAAGCACTTTACATTTACCTCCCCAAATCCTCATAACCCTGTGAGGTACTAAGAATTATTATTGCCATTTTTAGACAAGGGAATTCAGGCCCAGAGATGTTAGGGGACTTGCCAAAGGACACAACCAGGATGTACCACCTGCCAGCACTGGGCCATTTGTGTCACCCAGCTCTCAAGGGCCAGCCAGCTGGGAGGAGAAGGTGCAGAGTTGGAGCAGCAGGCCACAGGCCACCCAAGGTGGTGTTGGGGAGCCAGGTGGGAGAGACTAGACACCAGGCCGAGAACTTTAGCCTGAGAAAGACCTTCCTTTCCAGCCTGGAGCCTGATGGGGGCTGCCTCAGCTCCCCTCAGCGAAGTGTGTCCACTGTGCTGCACCTCTGCCAGGCTCTGGAATGGAGGGAGGCTGTCCTAACATGCTTTCCAGGTGGGAGGGATGAGGCCTCTTTCCAGTGGAGCAGACTGTGAGCTGAAGTGAGCCTTCTGAAATCTCCCTTGCTGGAAGAGGAGGCTGACTAGCCCATGTGTGCAGGATGCAGCTGGGTCTGCCCTGACTGGCTGCACAGTGGAGGCAGCAGATCTTAGAAGCCCGGGTTTTGAGGGCCCAGGCCTCAGAGGGCTTTGGCTGAGCAGCTGCAATGCTCCTTTGTGTTATTGCCCCCAAAAGGTCTTCCCATCTCAGTGAGCTAGAGAAGGGGCTTCCAGAAGTGGGCAGTTCATTCTTTTCCTGCACTCTGACTTCCCTGGTAACCTCCTCACAGTCACTTGCACACACTCTCAGTTTCTACCAAAGTGATGTAGGGCAGCACAGGTGCCCCAGAAGCAGCCACAGGCCAGGGGACAGCTAGATCTGGGCTGTGTCACCCCAGCATCTCTGCCCGGGCTCCCTCTGAATGACTCCTTTAAGACTCCCCTACATCCCCCCCTAATTAAACCAAAATGGAGTCTCTCCCCTGACCCTCCATACAAATCAAGTCAAGCTGTTTTCAAGAAAATGATAGAAACTAAACCCGAAACCTGAGCCTGAAAGCCTGGCTGTGCTGTCATCTGCTTTGTCCTGAACGCTGGACCAGGTCCAGGTTCAGCAAATGCATGCAATGGAGGCATTTCAGATGTCAAATCACTGGGCAGAGTACAACCAAAAGCATCTTCCAGTTAAGGCCAAGCTGACCCACTCCCACCCTTTTCCCTGGCCCTGGTGGGTGGGGGTGGGGAGACCCAGATGTGAGCTCCGCCCAGCATCTCCTGCCCTCACTCCCTGTCTTCTGCAGGTCTCGGGCAGCAAGGCCTGGCTGAGCTCCACCCTACACAGCTGCAGATATTTATAGCTGTATCCCTTTCCCAGCCCTGTCCAAGCTCCTGAGGGCTCTGCCCAGATTGCCCTTTATCTCCCTTAGCTCCTTGCTGCAAAGACAAATCGAGGGTATCAAGAGGTTCAGGGACGTGTCTCCTGTGAAAATTGAATTATTCTGCTCTAATGTTAAAGTTGCCTTTTACAGTTCTCTGGCAAGGGGTGGGGAAGTTGGGGGAGATGGACTCCTGACACCTTTTTCTTTGGGTGTTTTTGGCTTGCAGTGCCTGCATCTACTTACAGCCCATCCCCAGGGGCCAATTACAGTCCAGCTCCCTACAACCCCTCACCTGCCCCTGCCTACACCCCCTCGCCTGCTCCTACCTACTCCTCTTCCCCAGCACAAGCCTATTCCCCCTCACCAGCCCCAAGCTATAACCCTGCACCCTCAGTGGCCTATAGTGGGGGCCCTGCAGAGTCTGCCAGCCGGCCCCCATGGGTGACAGATGACAGCTTCTCCCAGAAGTTTGCTCCTGGCAAGAGCACAACCTCCATCAGCAAGCAGACTCTGCCCCGAGGAGCCCCTGCCTACACCCCGACGGGTCTCCAGGTGTCCCCACTGGCCAGGGGCACCGTCCAGAGGGCCGAGCGCTTCCCAGCCAGCAGCCGGACTCCACTCTGTGGCCACTGCAACAACGTCATCCGGTATGGTCCAGCTGTGCCCAGTGCTGGGGTGCTGGCAGGACCAGGCTTCGGGCTCCTTGCCCTCTGGGCTCTGTGGTGGGGCAGAGGGAGTGGGGGGCAGGTATAGGGGGAAGGCCGAATGCAGCGCAGCCTGTGTCCCTCTCTGGCTCACTGTCTGGTCTGACTCTCTCTGAGCTTTAGCTTCCATACCCGTGTGATACCCACTTCCCTGGGAAGTTGGGAAGATTCCATGAGGTAAGTGGGTGAAGCTCCCAGCACAGTGCTCCGTGCCAGGACCTCCCCCTTGGGCTAAGGCCGGGTTCTGGGAATCACAGGTCTTGTCAGTAGGTTTATTGGGCATGTTGCAAGCCAGCTGACAGTGCTAGTTTTGACCCAGCTTTCCTGTAGGGCTGCTTCTGGGTCTTTCCATAGACAGGCCTGTGATGCTCAGAACTTTGGTGGCCAACCACCACACTGAAATGAAAAGTCATTTCATGCTTAGAAGTCAGGGAACATGGGTGGTGCTTGTTTGAATATAGAATGTTTATAGTATGTGTGTGTCAGTGGAGAGTATGAGCTTATGTGTATGAGAAATACACTTAAGTAAAAATAAAATAATATGCATTGGAGAAGAATTAGAAAATTCATAAGTAAAAATTAAAATATAAAACATTTCCTCATTGTCCCACTATTCTGACTAGGAATCTGGAAGTAGACTACCCAGATTTGTGTACTTGATCTATCATATTAGCCCTATGGCCTTGAACAATTTACCTAACCTCTCTGTGCCTCAGTTTCCTTATCTGAAAATGGGTACCGTAATCTACTTTCCAGGATTGTTGGAAGAATGAAACAAGTTAATAAATTCAAATTTCTTCTTGACGAGTGCCAGGCACAGAGTAAGCACTTAATAAATGTTAGCCAGTGGCACCACAATCGTTACTCTAGTTAATATAATTATCAGTAGTCAACTGAATGGATATTCTGTAATACACTTACCCAGTCAGTCCCTACTGCTGGTGTTTGAATGCTTCGCCATGTCTCTTTACTGTAAGTGATGCAACAGAGAACATTTGTTTTCATGGAGTTTTACCTGAATTTCACATTGTTTCATTAGAAAAGTCACCAAAGTCAGGGTTATTAGGTCAAAGCATGAATATTGTTAGGGGTCTTGAAATAGCTGATCTCTGGCTTGTGAGGCTGCTTTGGAAGGTGCTATTCTCTGCTTCCCCAGGGGTCCCTTTCTGGTAGCCATGGGCCGCTCCTGGCACCCAGAAGAGTTCAACTGTGCCTACTGCAAGACCTCCCTGGCAGACATGTGCTTTGTAGAGGAGCAGAACAATGTTTACTGTGAGCGGTGTTATGAACAGTTCTTTGCCCCCGTCTGTGCCAAGTGCAACACCAAAATCATGGGGGTAAGTGGGCAGCATCCCTCTCCTCTGACTTCATGCCTTCCCCACCCAGTCTGTGGGGTCCCATTAGGGAGCCAAGAAGTTGCTGCTAACAGGAGAGAGCAACTCATTTCTCTCCTAGAAGGAGATTTGCCACCAATGAACTAGAGAGCAAATGAACTTGACATAAGAGATGATTTCATGCCTGGGCCACACAGCTTGAACTAGTGGTAAAACTTCTGCAAAGCAAGTTGTTGTATCGTAGTCTGCCCTCACTGTGCATGCACCTACATGTGGCCTTGACCCTTGATGCCCCTTTGGTAAAACGGTGGGAACAAACAGTACCCCCCTCCCAGATTTGAAGGGTGGGTTAAGCATCACAGCTTTCGTAAGCACAGAAAGAACCTGGCACCCCACAAGTGCTGCATAAGCAGGAACCCCTTCTCTGCCACCCCTGGGTCTTTTCTTGGCACATCCAAGGCCAGCTTCCTGAGCTCCCCTGCCCTGCTCACTAATGGGATGCTCCAGCAACAGCTGGGACCTGGGGGGAAGAAGGGGCCTGGTTCCTTCTCTGCCCTAGACCATTGCATGCTGAGCTGAGGCTCTTGCCCCCAGGAAGTGATGCATGCCCTGAGACAGACATGGCACACCACCTGCTTCGTCTGTGCGGCCTGCAAGAAGCCCTTCGGGAACAGCCTTTTCCACATGGAAGATGGGGAGCCCTACTGCGAGAAAGGTAGGACCACTATGTGCAGGGAGGCCCCACAGTCTGGAAAAAGGGGGCAGGCACAGGGAACTCCAGCCTGTCTGTTCACTTGAACCATCAGGAGGTTCCAAACGGCAGAATCATGCTTCCTAAGGGAGGTGGCTGGGGGTGGTGTCTAGAGCTTCTTTTTTACACATTCAGTTCCTGCTCCCTTCCCTGCCTGTACCAGATATGTGGAACACAGGCAGCATCGTGTAACCACTTGGGACACCTTTCAGATGACTTTGATTTGGAGACAACATGTAGTCTGAGAAGGCTTTGGCTCTGGACTTGGTCCGAGGGTCTGTTGCAGGCCCCACCTCAATCTAGCTTTGTAACCCCTGGGTAAGTTACTGAACATCTCTGAGCCTCACTGTCCCCATCTATAAAAAGGGGGTAATAAACACCTGCCTCACAGAGTTGAGGTAACGATTAAACTAGAGAAAGTGGGTAGAGCCCCAAATACATCCTTTTCCCTGCTCCTTTGATGTTCCTTTGGAGTCCTATAATCTCCCTGTCTGAATCAGAGTGTCTCTGTCCGCCAAAATGCTGTATGTTATCTGAACACTTGAAGTAAATTATTGTGAATTCTGAAGACAGTGCCCTCGGCAGAGAGCTGGGTGGCCTGGCTAACTAGCCACTCACTCCCTCATAGCCTGCCTCCTTCAGAAAAGGATGTGGGGCAGCTTCCACCAAAGGTAATATGGACATGGGAGTTCAAACCATAGAACTAGAAGATCAACACCAAGTAGGAAGGGGAAAAGCCAGCGGGTGATTATGAAGACTAATGGAGCAGCAATGACTAGGTAGAAAATTTGAGGGCACAGAGAGAAACACAGTAAGTGAGTTTACTTTAAAATTGGAAAGGGGAAAACTTCCGGGTTTCTCCATGGGAAAAGCAAAACAAAATGAAACATTTTTCCCTTGACAATAAACTGTGAAAGAAATGTCTTGGGTTCTTAGATACTGGTGAATTCTCTTTCCAGCTCTGACAGGAGCTGACTGACTCAGTCACTGGGTCACTCAGTGCCTCAGTTTCCACACCCATAAAGGGAGAATACAACACCTGTCCTTTCCCTTCCCATGTGCACATGGTGATGGTTTACAGTTAATAAAAGTGCTGCTGTGCTAGTACAAATTGATGTATTAATAGACTAGAAGCACTGTAACTTTCATAATTTGTGATAAGCCACATTTGTGTTTGAGGCTTGCAAAAGAGTGATAGAGTTCCACTGTGGCCATTGCCTCCTCCATGACAACCCCACAAAAAAAGCTGATAGACATTTGGGTTGCTTCTGCTTCTTGCTATTGTGAATAGTGCTGCTGTGAACACGGGTGTGCCCGTATCTCCTCAAGATCCTGTGTTCAGTTCTTTTTGGTATATGCCCAGAGTGGGATTGCTGGGTCGTGTGGTAGGTCTATTTTTTATTTTTTTGAGGAAACTCCATACTGTTTCCACAGTGGTTGCACCAATTTACAATCCCACCAAGAGTGCCCAGTGTCCACGTTTCTTTACATCTTTGCCCATGCCTGTTATTTTCCAGTTTTTTGATAGCAGCCATCCTAATAAGTGTGAGATGGTATCTCACTGTGGTATCTCATCATCATTTTATCAACAACTTAGAAGACACAGAAGGGAGGCTTGTCAAATCTTAGGATGCCAAATCTTGTCCAATGGGAGGATCTAGAATAAAAAAGATTCCTGTTAGCTGCAATGATGAGCTGACACTTTTGTATACGATATCTTATACAATAAGAGAGGTGGGAGGTTGAGGCCCTCTCATATGGACCTCCCCAGACATAGTACAGCATCACAGTCACCTACGGAACTGTAAAGATATAGAGAAGATAAGTTCCCAGATCAACAGAAACAGAATTTCATGGGGTGCCCTCCCGCCAGATGATTCTGATGTTCAGCTGGGTTTGGAAATCCAAGTGTGGTGCTAGGACCAGCAGCAATCAGCATGACCTGGGAACTTGTTAGGAATGCAGATCTTTGGGCCCTAATCCAGATCTTCTGAATCAGAAACTCTGAGGAGTGTGGTCCAGTAATCTGTTTTAATGACCCCTCCAGATGATTCTAGCATTGGAGAACCACTGCTCTAGAAAAACACTAAGCCCTTTTTCAACACACAGTATCTATGATTTGATGGATGGGAATCCTTTTACAATAGCAATAAAATCCATTAAATACAGGGTATGAATTCAACTTGGGGCTTAAGAGACTTAGTCAAAGAAAATTATAAAGACCTATTAGGAGAAATAAAGGAAGAAATAAATAAATGAGGAATTAGATTATGCTCCTGATGGGAAAGACCCATGCATAAACTTAATTCAATACCAATTAGTCTCCTTTTGTAGAACAAATGGGGAAAAATACCAGTTTTTTAAAAAGTGTACAAGGGTCAGACCTGTGCTACCAAATTTTAAAACAAACCGACAATTCTCCAGGTCATACAGAATCAAATTTTTTTAAAACAGAAAAATCAATGGGTAGGCAAGACTAGACATTCCAAAAATAAATTCAAGCCATTTTAAGAGCTTAATCTGTGAAAAACCATAGGTTGCACAACAGGAAAAGGAATCACTGTTTAAGAAGATTTTTAGGATTATTTGTTTGTCCTTCATTTATCCATTAATATGTGCCAGTAACTGTGAAAGGAGGCAAGCATGGAGGAGAGGGTCTTGACCCTTAAAATCTGTAAGTACATCATCATGTGATATGCCAGCACAAAAGTAGACAGTTAAGAGAGAATGAATGAATGGGGAGGGAGGACAGCCCAGGAGAACCCCTCAGAAAGGCCATCTCACCTCTGTTGGTTGGGGTGGGGGGTGAATACTTCCCAGAGGAAGCCATGGCCCGAAGGATTGCAGTGATTCAGGTAGATGAAGCAGGGAGGGTTTTCCAAGCCCAGGACCTGGTTCATACAGAGGTGTGGAGGTGGAGAAGAGAGCCCAGGGCCCCTGGAGACCAATCAGGAGTACTGAGAGAGAAGTCAGAAGTACTTCCAGAGGAGATGGGTTAGCCTACAGCCCTGTTTCTTACCCCACATGGTTAAGTTCCTACAGAGCACAAAGCGAACCGTAAATCTGCCATAATTTTCTGAAAGAAGCTAATAATGTCTTCTTAGCTCTGGTAATGTGATAGATTTCTGCATACTGAAGAGATTAAGTACAGAGACAGGATTAAGAGCATTTGCATGACAAAGTATAATTAAATCCCAAAGGGGAAACCATACATTGGAAAAAACATGTAAGATATACAACTTACCAAAGCTCAGGGCAGATAGATACCTGGAGATCGCATGAAGCCATGGAAGAGGATGGACTTTGCATCTGTCAGGCTCCTTCTACTTTAATAATGGAACCTCTACAGCCAGTTTCCTCATCTTTAAAATGAGCATAATACTTCTTCACAGAACTGCTGTAAAGATTCAACAAGAATTATAGAAAAGAACTAATTCCATTGGTATGTGGAAAGCACTCAAACCACATTCTCTTCCCTCCTTTCATTGTTTCAAAGATCGTTACAATAAAAGTCAATATTTTTGAGTATCTGCACCAAGCACTTCACATACATTATCTTATGTGCTCTGTACCACAACCCATGCCTTTGGTACTATAGTTATTCCCAGCAGACAAATGAGAAACAGGAGGCCCTGAAAGGTGAAGTTAGAAAACTTGCCCCAGTTTTGAACAATTCCTGTATAAGTTGGGATTTGAATGCAGTTCTTTCTTCCTTCAGCACCCCAGTTCCTAACCCCTACACTCTTCCCCTCAGCCTGTGGTCTAAGACAGTGAAAGGGAATACTCTCCACAGGGGGTCTGAGCAGAAAATCGCTGTCAGAAAAAGCCAACTGTGGCAGAGCTGTGGAGAGACAAGTACATTTCTGGGGAAAGGAAAACTTTGTGGAATTTTTTCTAGAAGAATCTGGGAGAGTTCTACAATGAGTGCAATAGAACTGCTGCCCCTGTGACCCAGAGAGGACACACACTTCTTCTCTGTGGTGAAGCCAGGGACATGGCCTGCTGTGTTTCAGCCCTGTGGCCCTGGCTCAGCCTTTCTCCTCTTTGAACCTCACTTGACTCAACTACAAGATAAAACAAAACAGAAAAACAATAGTAGTTCAATCTCTGAGGGATTTTGCAAAGATTAGTTTCATTCATTGATTTACTGATTCATTGATTCACCCATTCACTCATTCATTGGACACAGACATGTTGACTTGTGAGCCAGGCACTGTACTGGGAGTGCTAATACATAGGCCATGATGTTGAGAAACTAGTAAATAATGCCATCTATATGTGAATGGTTGGTAACCATAAAGCATTATACAAATAATGTTTGGTGTTATCTCCTTGGCTAGGGAAGAGGGGGACATGTCCCAACAAAGTAGTTCAAATATTGTTTCTAGTAGTGAAAGTTTGTATCAACACTAATGCCCAATAATGCAAGAATTGCCAAGCAAAGAACATTCTATAACTCTTAAAGGTGTTAAGGGCTCTCCTTCTTCCAAAACAAGCATAGCTGTTGGGAAATATGATCTTTGGGGGTGGGAGGATTAGTCTGTTTGGGCTATAAGAGTGACAGAGGCAGAGGAGAAAATTACCCTGCAGAAAGTTAATAACAGTTCCAGAAAGTGTTTGCAAATCAATCCAACACAAGGGAGTGACTAAGCCTGAATCTGCACATGAGTGGAAATCATTGGAAAAGGAAAAAAAAATTGGGACTGAGTATTTTGTCTGAAAGATGACAAATGACCAGTTAGGCTGCCCCCACTGCCCCAGCCCAGTGCATTGGGCAGTTGTCCGGGCACTGGGTCGATGTGGCTGGGATGTTTTTCCCAGCCTGCCTAGATGCCAGGTCCTTACTCTGCCTTTCATTTCAGACTACGTCAATCTGTTCAGCACCAAGTGTCATGGCTGTGACTTCCCAGTGGAGGCTGGTGACAAGTTTATCGAAGCCCTGGGGCATACCTGGCATGACACCTGCTTCATTTGCGCAGTATGTTTTTGGCCTGGGGTTTCTGAGAAGGGGCAGGAGGGACCAATTGGGGTCAGGTGACCATCCCTGTATATCCCCTTTCAACTCTGGCATTCTGATATTCTGATTGTTTTCAAAAGCCAGCAAATACCCTGGTGCCTTGACATATCACTGTAAACCACTGTAAGCCAATAATTACTTATAAGCTAATGGGGCTTTGTTATATTCCATTCCATTAAGGACAACAGAGTATCCCAGGATCTGGCAGACCAGCAGCTTGTCTCCCCAGCAATGCTCTTAATAGGTGGGAGCAGTGAATGATAGATACTCAGGTTTAAATAGGGGCAGGTGACTTCCTGTGGGTATAGGTTATTAGATAAGATGAAGTGATTCAAGGGTTTTCCCCCAAATTTTTACCATGAACACCCGATTAGAGCTTATTGACTAGCCCTATGAAAGGCTGAGATAAGGTTTCTTTTGATAGAACCTTTAGAAGGCAGGATTGAGTATCATTTTCTTTTCCTAAATGGTCCTGTTTGTGATATATAGTTGCCAGGAGATAAGCCCTAGATTAACTATTAACTATGTGCAATTAATTTCTGCTAAACAGCCAGGTCATTCTTACCAAGAGATTGGCATCTTCCTTCGGAGGGCTTTGGGCTGGGGATGGGACATAGTAAAGAGCCTACTGGCATTTAGACTCTGCATTACAGTTAGGAAATAGCTGTTCCTAATAAAGTCCTGTAATGTGAGTCTGTAATTGACAAAACCTTATTTGAGAAAAATAATGTGCTATTACTACTTTTTAAAAAATCAGAGCTGCTCAAGGTAAATTTGGGGAATGTATAAACTATCCATGTAGTTTAAATGTGAATAAGTTTTATAGACTTATGGCAAAGGACAACCCTAGTCATAAAGTTTACTGCAGTGCACTTCAGATTTTACACTTCACTCCTATACTCCACTGTTCGTGGGGTGCATTGTATTTATTCTGTGTATCAGTTTGCTAGGGCTGTCATAACAAAGTACCAAAAACTGATGGCTGACACCACACAGATTTACTCTTTCACAGTTCTGGAGGCTAGAAGTCCAAGTTCAAGGCATCAGCAGGGGCCTTCTAGTGTCTAGTGGTGGCCAGCAATCCTTAGTGTTTCTTGAATTTTAGCAGTAAGACTCCAATCCCGCCTCCAGTGCCACATGGCTGTCTTCCTTCTGCACATCTGTGTCTTCACACGGCATTCTCCTTTGTGGGTGTCCGTCTCTGCGTGCTTCTCCTTTTTTTTATAAGGATGCTGGTCATCTTGGATTAAGGGTCCACCTTACTCCAGTATGACCTCATCTTAACTTACATTTTAACTACATATGCAAAGGTCCTACTTCTAAATAAAGTCACTGTTGTATCCTTGCTCTGGGTAGGCTGGAGGTACTAGGGTTTTGGACTTTGACATATGAATTTGGGGGGACGCAATTCAATCTATTACTCAGATTTTCCAGCTCTTTGAACAGGTTTTCTAGTTGCCTTTTGGGGTCCTTTAAATACATTAGGGCATCCCCTCCAAAAAAGGAGCTATGTGATGTGGATATATTAGCTTCGGGGCTGTTTCCTGCAGAGCCATGGCTCAGCAAGGCACAGCACAGGGCTCTGTGGCCCTTACATTCATGCAAAGGCTTGTCTGATCCTGAGACACTGCCTGCAAGTCTGGTTACCCAATTTCTAGAGGAATCTAAAAGACTTGGAGAAGGTCCAAGGAAGACAGTGGCATGGAATGCCTCTTTTCTGAGGGCAGGCTAATGAGAGGTCTGTGTGGCATGGAGAGGGAACCATGGCAAAAGTAAGCATGGGTCTGTTCCTTTGAGCCATGGTGTTTGTCTGAGAGCACAAGTCCCAGAGAATGACCAGAGGAAGTAATAAAGCTTAGGGTTGTTCAGGTTGAGATTTCAAAGTCTGATTATAGGCAGGCAGGAGAAGCCCAAAGGATCCACCCAGAGAGACCAGGCAGATCCCAGGGTGTCAAGAATCAGCATGGAAAACTGTCATGTCTTCCCCCAGACTAGCCCTGTTTGGCATTCACTGCCCCATTATGACATTGTAAAGTGCAATATGGTTTTACTCTTTGGAAAACAGTCTTTTGATGGGAAAACTGAGGTCTTTTTTTCCCTCTTTCCATCACTTTATATTTCCAAATCACTTTTGAACATTTATTTTCCTGTAACTTAAAAAAGAACCTAATAATAAAGGAAGATCAGGAC
Source organism: Manis javanica (assembly GCF_040802235.1). NCBI lineage: Eukaryota > Metazoa > Chordata > Mammalia > Pholidota > Manidae > Manis > Manis javanica. Next base: position 72,218,036 of record NC_133162.1, read on the forward strand.
CAGCTCTCCCAGTTCATGCACTGTTTTCCTATCAGTTAGACCTCAGGAGAGCACATATTTCAGACTAATTCCATTTACCAAGTATTTCTTGAATTTGGGGAGTATGAGAGTATCCCAGCACAAGTCTCCATCTTTGAGGAATTTAGAATCTTGAAAGGAAAACACAATTAAAGACCAGAACAAGCCAACATCTCTAAAGTTGATTTGTAAAATGAAGGCTGAGAAGGGCAGTGTAGGTAAGGGAGAGTGTTTAACTCCTGTCTGGCTTTGGCATTTGAGTTTCAATGGAAAGCATGTGAGTCCTGTCTTAGTGGGGGAAAGAAGTCCTACTGGCCCTGTTTTCCTCTAACTGGTTTCCAGCCCTTCCCCACTGGTGCGGATATCAGGAGGAGATAGGTGGTTATACTGTTTTTATGGACAGTCCTAGGGGCCTCTGCTGGCCTGTTTCATTGCCTTCCACTCTGTGAGATTAACACTGTCCATGGCCACCACTCTTTCCTAGCCACGCCCTGATGCCACTTGACCACAGAGTCTGGGGGTTGTACATCCCTGCAGTGCCCCTGTGCTAGGTAGTCTGGAGGCTTCCTCCACCATGAAGTCACCTTGCATCCTGTCTGCAGCATCCTGGCTAATGACACTGAGCGCAATTTCTCTATGATGGTTCCTGCCCTCAGCCCCCTCTTATCATTGGGCCACCTCTGAGGCTCTGGCCCTTCCTCACCCCTTGGTCTCTAGACCCCCAGGACCCTCTCAGGCTGAGTCAGCCTGAAGTTCTCACAAGGAGCCAGTGCTGTCCCAAACCAGGTAGGGTCTCCCCATCAAAGCCTCAGATATTGATAGGCAGCTCCTGGCCAACTCACTCCAGAACTGCCTTTCTATTTCCCAGGAAAACCCTCCTTACCAGTTGGATCCTAAGTTCCACCCTCTTGGACTTCAAGTTGTCACTAGCAGCCTGAAGCCAGTTTAGGAGCTTGGTTACACTCAATATCATGGCATCCACTTGGGATATTTTCAAAGACCTTCTCAGGTCATTGGCCTTCAGGGCCCATTGGCAGCCATGTGTGATCCAAGTATAACATCCCCAACTGGGCCATCAGGGCCTTGCACATGGGGCAACCATGATGCCACTTTTCTTTCCATTTCCCTTGAAGTAGACATATGCTCACTGACCAAAACTCATTTCAGGAGGGTGATTTCTCTAACCTCATGCCTGCCTGTGTGTCGGAACTATACCATTGCAGTGTCCTAGATGTGGTCCCCATTCTGTTCCCCATTAGGGATCCTCAGCACCCTCTTCAAGGCTGGGGCCCATCCCGGCCAATGTGACCTTCCCTGCTGACTGACACATCAGCATGTTGTCCACCCAGGGCCGCCTCTATACTGGGAGTCCAACAGACTTGGAGGGCTACTCCTGTACAAGTCTGGAAGCCCAGAACATTTTCAAGTAAACAGCCCCTCTGTGCTGTGGGGTAGGGGGAAATGAGCTTAGAATAGCTAGACATGGATTCCTAGCTCTATGACATCATAGGTCTGTGACTTAAGCAAGATACTTGGGCTCTCTGAGCCTGTTTTTCAGTTGTGAAATGAGGAAAAGTCATACCTGTCCCATAAGGTTTTTGTAAGAATTAAATGAGATTATTTATATGGAGTGTCTGGCATCCAGCTTGACCCACAGTGGCCTCAACAGTCATTACCTAGCTGTTCTTTCTCTGATGTCTCCATCTTCAAAATGCATTCATACGTTGTCATCATGGGGATGTAAAATTCTGCCTCCATTTTTAAATATAATATTTCCCTGCATACACTTTTCCATATTTGATTTATCTGTTTCACGGTGGCATTCCATTGGAAAAATGTACCATAAAAACTTACTTAATCATCACCCAATCAAGAGAAATTTTAGAAGTTTTCAGCTTTTAGTTGAGCACATGGTGCTGTCATGTTCTGTGCCATAGTTTTTGTCAGATAGGATTCTCCAGAGTGGTATTACTGGGGTATGGGGCAGGCACATCCCTGTGGCTCATCTTCAGTGCTGCTGCATCCATGCAGTAGACTGAGCTGAGTCACATGTCCCTCGTAATACACAACTAGGCCTCATTCCCTTTTGGCATTGCTGACTTTTGATTTATTACTTTTTTTCCACTTGCTGACTGTAGTCTTGTAAGGTTAAAGGTGACAAGCCATTGCGATTTTGTTTTAATTATTTTGTTAAATTAATAGATATCTAGTGGTATCTCATGCAGGTTTAATTTATTTGTCTTTAATTATTAGTGAGGACAATTGTTTCCAATGTGTTTGTTAGTTTACTAATGGTACTTCTGTAGATGTTAATTATCTCTGTGGATATTTATTTATAAACTTGTTTTGGTTCCTTTTAATTTTGGATAGCATCAATTGGTCATCTGCATCGTATATATTTTCTGTATTCCATTAAACTTCATTATTTTATTTTAATTAGAGTTTTATTCTGTGTTTCTCTTTGGATGCCTTACATTTCATACAGCTCCACCCATCTATCTGCTTTCGTTGTTACGAATTTGTAGTGGGGAGAAGAAGGCCGTTGCCTTTTCTCCTATCTGCACCTGACCGGGTTGTCTTAAAGGCGTGACTGAAATCTTTTGCTCATGTCGCCTGCCTCATGGACTGTGAGGCCCTGTCTCATGCCTGTCTGCTTTCTGTCCCAGGTTTGCCACGTGAATCTGGAGGGACAGCCATTCTACTCCAAGAAGGATAAACCACTGTGCAAGAAACATGCACATGCCATCAACGTGTAGGGAGCCCCAGACATCTGCTGTGGACCGGCTGGGAGCACTCATGCTTCTGGCAACAAAGGATTCAAGGAGGCTGATGCTTCTTTTTGGTGTTAGGGGAAGACAGAAAGCTACTGAGCCTTTTAGAAGTATAATTTTAGTCCTTTCTCCTGCACACAGATTGTGTATTTGCATAGTTTAGACTAGAAGCCAAATGAAGATTCCTAAACCAAGCTAGTAATTAATCCAACACTGGAATTGTACTTCAAATGTTTAGGGCAGAATTCCAAAAACTCAACAGGGAAGAACAGCAAGTAACTTTCCCAAAGGGATACACTTCCCTGAAGTCATGAGAGCAGGGACAGAGCTCAGAGCAGTGATGGAGAATCTGGAGCATTCTGTGCGGTTTTTTAGAGCTCCTCTGGCCAACAAGATGAAGTGCCAGACAGTACTCACTGTGGGGTATTTTTAGAGCCATAGCTGAGAGCTTGTTAGCTAAGACCCATTGGACTTTCCTCACCAAAAAAGGAAGTGTTATTCCATTACTAGCGTCACGGAACTACCTCTGCGCATCAGACTTCAGACCTTAACAAACCTGAATGTTCTAAGGCAGTCCAGATACCCGAAGAGATGTCTTCTGGGAGCTGCTGGGCACATCGCACAGCCTCGGGAAGGGCCCTGGCACACGCTGCAGATGAGCGACCCTCTCTCTATCTAAAACTCCCAACGTCCCCAGAAGGTTTAGCTCCATTTGGAATTGTGATGGCAAAGTGGAACTGGGTTTTTCCAGTTTTGCTTTGCTGTGTGCGAGAGGAGATTTTAAAATGAGGCTGGGTTGTGTCTGGCCTTTGTTTTGCTTTATGAGGTTCGCTAGAATGAATGTCCAGTCTTGTGCATGTATTTTACCCCCATCCTGTGACTGTTCACTTATGAAGTCTTCCTCTGCACCCCTTCCCTCTACAGGCTTAGTGATCTGGAAAAGAAGAGAGAGGCAGTGTCTGAAACAGGATGGCAGGGTAGGCTGAGAAAGTGTGCAAACTCTGGGTGGGGAAGAGGAACCTTATTTCCTGCCAGCTCAATAAGCACCCCTGATTAGCAGGACCTCCCACCTAGATCTGCACCATCCTTCTCTGAGGTTCCTTTACATACAGCACACTGATCATGTACAGTTGTTGGCTGTTAGAAGGAAAAGATGAACTGATATATACTCATTTGCCATTTTGGCCAATATTTTGAAACTATATGAGCTGAGTTGATCTAGCAATTACTGAACTATTTATCGAAATAGACTTGGGTCTTCAAACTTCTTTAAAATATTAGTTACAGTATGAGTTTAGTAAGCATTTTAAAGCTGTTTGGTGATAAAGAAGCTTAGTTTCTGAGATTGGAAACAATGTAGTCTCTCTTTTAGGAAGCACTGTTACTCTGCTTATTGAACGTGGCCTTAAAGCAGGCAGTTTGAGTGGATGTTTCTCACTTGAGCACAATACTTAGGCACTCTTTCAACTCACTGCTATTCTCTCCTCACTCCTGTTTGGATTTTCTCTTTGCACGTTTGAAAATATTTTATGAGAAAGCATCAGAACACTGTTTCTTCTGAGAACTAAGGCTTCCAGGGACTGCTCTTCTGCCTGAATGTGACCCTTCTCCCTGAGGGAGAAGGAAGGAGATAGATAGGTCCCTAGGAGGAGGCCTGTGTTTTTTCTTTGTCCAAGGGTGAGGTCACCAATGTCCCCCAGGAAGCACCAGGTGGGACATGAACGTGCTCCTAGCACAGGGCCCTTCTTCACCTTTGGTGTGTTGAGAAAGTGAATATAAAGCACCAGAGTAAACATCTGCTGGGAATGCCTGAGGATTTTCAGGAGTTGCAAACAAGTACGTTGGAGCATTCTGTTATTTTTGGAAAGTTCAAATGTACAAGGACAAAGAGGTTGCTGACTATACAGAAAGCTCTAGGCAGGTTTTCTCTTAAAAAAAAAAAAGTTATTAAATTATCAGGGACTGGTTTCAAGGAAAGGAGACAAGTTCCCTAGAGTTAAGATTCCAAAAATATCTTTTAAAAGGGTTTGCATGTGTATGCGTGCACATGCGCAGGCACACACACACTTGTTCTCTCTCACATACACTTGTGTGTGTGTGTGTGATCATTTAAAAGTGTATTATTCTTAAAAAGAAAAGTGAAGTATCTCAAAGGAGGCCTTCACCATAGTCATTTATCGAATCAGGTTTTCTCCATCTCAGAGCTAGTGTCAATTCTGAGGAAGTCTTTTATTTACCAAAACACAAAACAAAACAAAAAAATCTTAAAAGTAGCAGGCAAAGGAAGTAGTTTTCAGAATGGTCTCTTTGGTGTTTGTAAGTTTGGTATAGTGTTGGGGTTAAGGTTGTGTCTGTGTCAAGTTAACATCATGGATGTCCTATACCACCAAACACAGTTTTTCATAGTTCATGGTGAGGAGTACACTTTGAATCTACAGTTCTTGTCTCCTCATTGTTGACATTTATTTAACATTTATAAACATTAACTTTTTGCAACTGAGTGACTAGTGTCTGGAGTGTTTGTGTTAGGAATCCAGCTTTTATAACATTAACTTTTCAACCCAGGTACTCTTACTTCGGATTTTTTTTAATTTTAAGATTTCAAAAGTGGAATGTTGTGTGCTTGAGGTTGCACAAAAGTATTTTGCATGTTTTATCTTGTTTTTTGCCAGTGTGAATCCTACTTTTTAGCAAAATAAAACCCAAAATAGGATGTGCAAACACAGATTTTTCTGTGTAGTTTTTTTATGTGACACCGAAAATAGATCATTTCTATATGGCTGCAAATAAAAGTTTGAGACTAAACAAAATACCCTATAGGGAAATAACACATACAATTTGCTTGCTTTGTTGGTTGTGAGGCCCAGTGCCTTGTTTAAACAGACAAGGATATGTGAATAATACAAATGTTTTGCATACAAAAAGAATTTACCATGTAAATAATAAACTGAAGACCAGGCTCTGCCTCTTTTTATTTTGGAGAGGCTTATTTATTTAGCTACTTGGTGATTAAATATTTCAGATTTATTTATTTTTATTCTGTTCTTAAATGGATTCATTTCTAGAAAAGTTATATTTTCTTCCATATCTGTTGTTTTGAAATAAGCTGAGAGAAAAATCCTCTTCTGGCATTTTTTTAAGATTAATGAAGACCCTCCTGAGAGTGCTATGCTTAACAATACCAATTCATTTCTTTTTAAGGTATTATGTTTCTGGGCATTACTTTAAAAGAAAAAGAAATTTTTCATAATTTGATTTTTAGCACCTGAATCAGAGTTTGAAAGAACTGTGCAATTACAAGTAGAGATAAGATATCATTATTTGAGTACTTTTAAAAGCTATAGAAATTTTAAAAGTAGGTTACAGATTAAAGAAAAGGCTTAATGTCATAGAATTTAGAGTTGGAAGGAAACTGAGAGATCACCTGGGCATTTTGCAGACATGGGAACCGAGAAAGGGGAAGTAGTTTCCCAGCATACAAACCAGCTAGGGAGGCAGCAGGTGCCAGGGAATAAATGTGGACTTTGACATGGTAAGACTAGGGTTTAGATCAAGGCTGATCTAATACCACCTGAGTGAATCGGGAGAGTCTCTCTGAGCCTGCCGATCTACCTAAAAAGAAGGTAATAACACCTGCTTCACAGGGATATTTTGAGAACCAAATGCAGAAACTTGGAAGAAAATTGCAGTTCAAATATTAGTTACTATTACCACCACCAGAGTAGAGTCAGAACCCAAGGCCCACACACCTGTCTTGTCTTCTTAACTTCTCCAACTTGTCCATCCAGAAAAAAAATACACTGGGGATATCAGCAACAAGAATAAGTATCACACAAAAAGCCCAGAAATATGAACCACATGGACCAGGATTTGGTATCACTACCTTGTACCAAAATTTCTGCCCTCTTCACTGAGGATTTGTGGACTCAAAGGCAGGATAAAAATTGTTCATTTTCTCAAACAAATATTTATTGAGCACTTGCTATGTGCCAGGCCCTACTTGAACACTGGGAACATGACAGTGACTAAAACAGACAAAAAACACTGTTCTCATGGAACTTAGATTCTCGTAGTTTGGAAATAACCAAACAAAATTATGTTGGATTAGTTCCGAGGGGAAATATTTTGTCTATTTAAAGCTGCTGTAGAGGGTAACACTGGCATTCAGCTGGACTTAGGCTCACTGATGATAAGAACAAGGCATGAAGAATGGGTGCTGGAACATGGAATACAGCTGCACATGCTATTCACCTTAGAGCCCCACAATACACATATAGGAACTGTGCAAGTGCTCAGTCCCTCATCAAAGAAAACTGTTAAACTTATCTGGGCACAGAATATGGAACTCTGATTTGGAGAATACTGCCTAAAGTTTTGGTTTAGGCTTTTCTGAGCTCCAGCTTTCCCAGGACAATCCTAATGTCAAATAATCTTTCTCGACGATGCACTCACACACTTAAACCATTTTGACAACATGAGCAGTACATCCTTTTTTTCCTTTTCTTTTCAATAGACTGTATCTTTAGAGCAGTCTTAGGTTTGCAGCAAAATTGTACAGAAGGTACACAGACTTCCCATTACCCCTGTACCCATGCATGCATAGCCTCCTCCTTGTCAAGCTCCTCCACCATCTGATACATTTGGTACATTTGTTACAATCAATGAACCTGCACTGACACATCCTTATCACCCAGAGTCCGTAGTTGGCATTAGGGTTCACTCTTGGTGTTGCTCATTCTGTGGGTTTCAACAAATGTATAATGACATGTATCCATAATGATAGTATCATACAGAATCGTTTCATTACCCTGAGAATTTCCTATGCTCCACTTACTCATCCCTCCCTCCACCTTAACCCCCGACAACCAGTAATTGTCTTATTGTCTCCATAGTTTTGCCTTTCCCAAATGTCATATAGCAGGAATCATACAGTATGTAGCCTTTCCAGATTGGCTTCTTTCGCTAAGCAGTACACATTTACCTTTCTTCCATGTCTTTTCATGGCTTCATAGCTTATATCTTCTCAGCACTGAAAAATATCCCAGCAGTACATCCTTTTATTCTACAAACATTCCGAGTGGTGAAGCTCTGTTGTCGGGATGGAAGACGACAACACAAAGTTCCTGCTTTCATAGAGCTTACACTTAAAATGGAAGAGACAGGTAATAAACAAGTAACACATAGTCGACATAATTTGAGATATGGGAAAATAAAACAGAGCGATGTGTTGGAGGCTGGAATAAGCTATGTTTGATTGGGTGGTCAGGGAAGACCTTGCTAAGGAGGTGATATTTGGGCTGAGGTCTGAATGATGAGAAGAAACCAATCATATCAAAGTTTGAGGTAGAATGTTCTAGATAGGGGAATATAAATGTGAAGACATTAAGGGAACAGTTCTGCAACAGTGAGGGCACAGGGCTTGAGAGCAGAAGGAAAGGGTAGGAAGAAATGAGGTGGACAGCACAGAAGGCCTTGTGGGCCCTGGGAAGATGCCAGACAATGCCTTCCAATACCTGTCAGTTGCAAAGAGATAAAGTAAGTATTTGACTATAGGGACCTCACTTTTGATAAAAGAATACATTTTATTTCTCCTATAAGACTTTTCACTGTTCATCAAGCAATTCCAGATGAATATGACAAAATGTCAAAGTTGTATAGAGTTTTCTGAAGCCTGGGAAACATCAGTTCTGGGTGGGTGTGAGTAAATGGTGGAATTTCCAGAATCTCCTGCCTAGCCTTACTTCATTTACATATCAATACATGTTCACCACTTCAGAGCCTCTCACGGATCTGGGGCAAGTGGTAGAAAGGAAAATGGCCATTCTCTCCTCTCCTTTGTTCCTAGTATATAATTGGTCTGGCATCTGCCACTCACCAAGGACTCACCCATGGAGTTCCTCCCAGAAGGGGCCAAGGTGGCACAGAGTGAGTGGCAGTGGGAGAAGACAGAAAGGGCCAGGCCTAGCTAGTGAATTTGAGCAAGCTGTGGGCAATAAAAACAGTTTCTTCCAACCTATCCTTTCTCTTGACTTATTTCAGTTTCACTGGTTTCATAGAGAATTCACCCAGGCTGGAAACACCCTACTCACGGGAGCTACAGTGAATATGGCACAGTATTGTTTTCTGAAGTCTGGGAAACATGGACCTATGCTTGTATACACACCCATACAAAATTGCATATACACATATTGTGTTTTACCTAATTGGAATCATACTATACATACTGTCTGTCTTGAGATTTGCTTTCCTTTATAAACTATTTTTAAACTATGAACTTAACTGTCTGATCCTATCCAAACCTTCTATAAAACATATATTAAGGGTTATTGAGTAATAATGCTCATGAGTTAATCTATTTACTGAGCCTGTGGAATACATCCTGCCATTAATTTTGTTGAGGCAATCAACTACTAACTACTTTTCTGAACCATTAGACATCTGTGTCTTCAGTGTATTGCTGTCCTCTAAGCCTCAGGTTTACATAACCAGATTTTGCTCTCCTGCCTCACCAGGATGTTGCCCCACCATCTCCAAGTCTGCCTGTTTTACAGGTTGGAGGAATGGCCATGTATGTTCTTAGCCTTTCTTCTAGCATAGACCCTGTTTCTTTAGGCACAGTGATTGGTTCAAGAAGTGGGTTTGTGAACCAAACCAAAGCCATCAGAGCCTTTCCCCAAGATATGATTAAAACTGGAGGCTGGAGAGAGAGATTTTCTTTTCTCACTGGTGGCTAAGCTGGAAGAATGTTAAATCCAAAGGCCCTCTGCTCCCTCCTGTGTGGAAAAGGTGTCTGCACTAGGAAAGAACGAAGCCAATAGGTGCTGAGAAACAAAGATTAGCAGTGGAAGGGAGAGAGCATTCTGCCAATGTGAGGGCTCTTGTATCTAGTCATTCCTGAGGCTCCATGTCTATCTCTTCCTTGGTTTGATCTTTGAGCTTGTTTAAATTGGGTTTCTGTCGCTTGCAACCAAAAGAATCTCAACTAATACAATTCAGCCCATGCTGAATTCAGGATGCTTGGGGTGGGGACTTAAAGCCTCCGTGATCTGACACTCATCTGACCTATGCCCCTCCTCTAAACATACACACAAACAGAGTGCTTTTTATTGCAAACATAGTTTTGGGAGAAATCCCCCAGTCCTGCCGCCCTACACTTCTGTGCAGGAATTCTGGAGCTGTCACTAGCTGAATTTACCACCTTACCACCAACCTGTTGCTCCGCTGTGTTCTTTCTTCCAAGGAGTTGTAGGCACTACCCAGTCACTGAAACTAGAAATCTGGGAGTATCCTAAGTGTCTTTGTTCTCCCACAGCTGCTCTTTCTGACAACCGATAGTTACCACAGGCTCTCAAATTTCTTCCTGCAACTGCTTTAAATCTGTTCTCCCTTCCATCTTCAGGACTCCTTCCTGCCTTCAACCATCTCTCATCTAAGCTATCTCCCCAGCTTCCTAAGTGACTTTGTTGGCTCCATTTCACCTCCCACCTACCCTTAAACCATTTCCCACACTGCAGCTAGAGAGAGATCTTCAGAAATAAGTCTGACCATATAATGGTCCTGCTTGACACTCATAAATGGCTTCCCATTGTCCCTTGATAGGACCCAAACCAGCCTGCATATAAGACCCCTGGGTGCTAGCCCCATGGACCTCACTAGCCTTGTAACCCATCATGGATGTACTGTCTCCTAACACAACATTATCCTGGTCACTCAGTGGGACAGCATTCCCTCTCACTATTTCCATAACACCCTTGCATTTTTACATTATTTAATACTTATTTGACATAAATGTTTCTCTCATATTTACACAAGAAAACAGCTACAAGGAACTACTATTTGGAGCATTTTTATGTGTTGGCCAAACTGAAAAATTCTGAATCCTTTTCCCCAGTAGTGGATATATCAGATTACGTTTTCTGTGTTTATTCCATCCACAGCTAGTCATTAGACTGGAGAAATTTAGAACTGAAATGACAAAAGGATGTCATCATTGTTATTGCTTAGCTGGAAACTTTCTTTTGTTTTTTTACAAACAAATTCTATTAAAAAACATTTTATTAAGTAAATTATTAAAGACTACCTTTCCATTTGCAAGTCAGTTATCCCCTTATCTAACTCCAGTTCAAAATCTATTTGATGCATGAAAGTAGATATGAGGAGACTATTTCAAAATAGTTGTAGATTCAGGGAAGAAGCCAGCAAATAGAGGTTTTATCTTTTACTTCTAATGAAGAATTTGGGGGTGTTAGAGGGCCCTAGCATTTGTGGAAGAAGAATTAGTACAAGGCATCCAATGTGTGCCTGTGGTACAAGCAGCGACGGTGATTCTGTTTTGTTGTAATCATTGCTACAGAGACCCCTGTAGAGTCTCCTCCCATATGGGTGACTTTCTGGTGAGCTGCAGGTAGGGAGGCATTAGAGAAAAGTAGGCATGGATTGGAAAGGAACCTGAACCAGCCTAGGATCCAGGGTTTGTGGTACTGTCTTAAAGAAAAAGAATATAAAATTTCAAACATAAAATTGGTGACAAAAGTGAGTATCCATTTAGAATAGAAGAAAGAATAACAACAAATTATAGGAATCATGAATTTCTAGGTCTCTTTCTTCTGAAATCTCTTTTGGCAACTTATCAGAAAAGTTTACACAGCAATGCTCCTTGATTGCAACCTGACTTACCTTTTCAATCTAGGACATTCTAGCAACTCTCAGCACTCACAGGGGCCTTTGAAAGTGAGGGACTCGGCAGCTTAAGCTTCCTTAGTTTTCTGGTACAGCTACTCTGGACCCAGGCCAATAGAATGAAAGACACAGTCATTTTGGGATCCCAATTCCCCGGCTCATGTTGAATGTTAGGAATTGACAACACTTGTCAGGGCTGCCTCCAGAACCACGACCAAGACATGCCTTGGAGTTGGGAGAGTAAATCAGGTTCCTGAGTGAGGCAAGGCTTGAAATGGGCCCTGACTCTGCAGCTCCCACCTCCTAACAGGTGGTTATGTTTTTCCACCTTTTAATTGAATCATCCTTGTCCTATAAACCAGGTTTAGTGTGAAGGAAACTGAGGCGCTAAGTAGCTGTTGAATGGTATGGTCTTACAAGGTTGGAGGTTCAGGAGGAAGGACTGTGGTGCTGCAGAAGAAGACTCAGGCAGAGGTCAGCTTGAGTCATGGTCACCAGTTCCTGTTTGAATTGTTGGGGATGATTAAAATGACCAGAATTATCTCTTAACTTGTAGATTAAAAACCAGAATTTGACTTTAGAGGATAGGAAAGAAGCCTTTTTTCATGCACTTTCTATGTACCAGGTACAGTGCTTGGCACTTCATGGACCTTTTCCCATTGAATCTTCACAACAGCACCAGATTGGGAAGCCAAAGGTCAGGTAGGTTAAATACCTTTCTCAAAAAGTACAGCTAGGATTGTATTCTCTCCAATAGGCACTTGATGTGAAGTCCTGTCAGTTAACCAGTTTCAAAATTCCTCTCCTTGGTGGATATATTATGCTCTGCTCAAAGTACTGGGTGAACACAGAGAGTTGAGTTTAGTTCCACAAACATTCATGAAGCCTCTACTTGAAGACAGGCCTTGGGTTGAGTAGCTAAGTATTGTGAATTCAGAGACAAGTGAGGTACAGTCACTGCCCTAACAAAGCTCATTGTCAGGTGGAAGAAATATTGGTACCACATAATTTTCACTATCATATGGCAATAAATGTTTGTCCAACTTTTCTGCAAAGCAGACTGAAAAGTAAACACTAATAAACACATGTCCTCTAGGGACACTCTGCAATTGTGAAATTTCTTCTACAAAGTAATATTTTAGCTAAAAACAAAATTATGCTCTTTGTTTTAAGTTATTTGCTATCAGATAAAACTGTTGCCATGGAGAAGATGCTTTATATTATCATGTACTCTGTGCCCAATGCCAGGTAGCCTGCTTTGAAAAGCAGAATGTAAGATAAACTATTGGACAGAAATGATCCTCTGTCCTGGGACTACTCAGGAGGGACACTAACTCAGCCTGGGACTGGGCAATGAAGGCTTTCTAAAGAAGTAAATTCCTGAGCTAAGGCTGGAAATAAGAACTGGAGCCTAGCCCACGCTGAAGCAAAACTCATACGCTAATTACTGAACTGCAGTGGGCTGTATTTGAAGTCAGGTTCATTAAGAATTTTACAGTTTGTTTTCTTTTCCCTTCAACATAAACAATGATGGACCAATCACTTTCTAGAAGGAAAAGGAAAGGCAACTAAATTAAGTGTTGACTCTATGCCAACTGTTTTCCATACACTCTCAGTTACTTCTTACATCTGTCTCATTAGATTGATATTATTTATCCACATTGTATAGATGAAGAAACTGGGATTCAGAGAAATTTACAAACTCTGCCCAAGGTCAAAAATTAAGAAGTTCAGCCAGAATTCTGACACCAAAGTTGGTGTTCTTCCCACATATTCTTTGCTTAGTCTGTTTCTGAAGTGTCTCTCTACTGGGTGCAGTAGCAGTCAAGAAAACAGTGGGGTTGGCTTCACATTTCAATGATGAAAGGAAAGAAAAACAGAGGCTTTCCATGCACTTTTGGCTATTTCCTCTGGTTGTGGAAAGTTCTGGAAAGGAATTTTTGGGATACAACCCTGGCTGGCATTGCAGCACCCTCCCTCATCAAGCCAGATCTGTTGAATCTGGACATGGAGAAGCAAGGGTTCATGGGACATCCTTTGGGAGTGTCCACTGAGGTCTTCTTTATACAGTTTATAATTTGTTGTAAACAGCTTGCTATTCCTAATTAAACCTGTATGATCATGCCTGAACTTTTAGGAAATGAAGACTTCTTTCTACATTCTATTTTCAGAGGTAAAACTCTTCTCCACGAGCTTCCTTAACCTGTTTGATTCAGAGTTCAGAACTCTTGAGTCTAGAAATGCAGGGATCCTGGGAAAACACCTGACAAATGCCTGAGTGAGAGGATTGCTGGCAATCATGAGCCATCTCTTTCAGAGAGATGTGCTGAGATCCTATTTAGCAGGACCCCAAGGCACCCCAAACACAGTTTCTCTGGTGCTTTTCATGTTAGAATAGAAGGGAATACAGATCTCTCAAATAGTAATTTTTAAAGAAACATTTGCTCTAAATGACTATTTCCTCTTTTAGAGAAAGGAGCTGGAAAAAAACATCTTAGTTTGAAATTGTGATAAAAACGGCTTATGTTTCTTAAATGTAATTTTTACTAATTAAGAAAGGAATATGTGCTTACTGAACAAAATCTGAAAAACGCATATGAATATGAAGAAGAAAGAATAACTACAGTCTCACTCTCTGGAGGCAACCACTATTAACATTATGCCAATTTTCTACCATTTAAAAAGGTCTGAAATTTGTAATGGTAAGAACACTTCTTACACACCCGTAACTTTTATACCTATTCAATAGTAACCTGCAATTTCTAGTGCTCTGCATGTTCAGAGAAACTTCTCAAGTCAAACTACAGAAATGATCCCTAAAAGTAGCTTTATTAGCATTTGCTTTGAAAGGTGAGAACAGAAACCGCCATTCAGGAGATGGGCTCAGATACTGTTCATGAGCCTTGAGCTGAGCAAGTCACAGTCTGTCACAGGTCACCAATACTGTGTACTAGAACTTTCTGTGAAAACGGAAAATGTCTGTACTCTTCTAACTCACGTGGCTATTGAGCACTTAATGGGCCTAGGCTGAGAAACTGAATTTTTCTTTCATTTACTTATAACTAATTTAAACCTTACATAGCCACACACAGTATGTGGCTATTGTATCGGACAATGCAATTCTACACAAAGGATTTTTTAATGAGTCACTTGCTGGCCTCAAAGTGTGTGGTGGGCAGGGATTGAAAGATGACACTGAAAATGTTTCATCTGTCATTTTAAATAATGACAGAACTCAGAATATTTCTCAGCAATGAGAAATGCCACTCCAAGAAAAAGTATAGAGATGGGTTCACAATTAGAAAAGGAAGTCAGTCATTAGCTACCTTCTGACATCCTAGCAATTAACCAGTCTTGGGAGAAGAGCAGGTATCTCCAGAGAGGTACCAAATAAATAAGAGATAAGAGACTATAAAAATGAAAAGGCTTTTGGTCTTTCATCACAGGATAATCCAATACCTGTGAATTAATGGCAAAAGACTCAGTAATAGCCTTTGTGAGGAAATAGGAGCAGTGTAGCAGGATATCCTTTTTCCGCACCAAAGCGCCCAATTCTTTCAATTTTATATACAGCGGAAGCAATTAATTGTACTCGAAAGAAATCCACAGCTGGCTTTTCCTGATGGCTCCATAAGCAACAAGCCCTATTGTTCAGCTTCCGGGAGAGATGTGGAATCATTCTACTGCACAGTTGAGATTTTTCTGATTGTTGAGTTTGAATTTTCCAAAAATGAAAACATGTGTAACACCTAAAATTAAATTCTTCTTGGTAATTGTACCTTTTCAGTACAAGCAGCTGTCAGAATGTTAATTTGTTATTTACAATGTAATCCAAGCATATCACTTGATGCTAGCATTTCTTCTAAACTTTATGGGACTGAATCATAAGTTATTCACTTTTGTTTGTTTTAGGTGTTTATGCTCAACTGAACTTGTACCGTCTCTGCTTTCGTAGTGAACATTCATAGTGTGGCTATTCGAGGATTGTGAATAACAAACAAGATGATATGTAAAAAACCTAGAGACTCAACATTTCAAACTATTGGTCTGTATGGCGTTTTGCCTTTTAGATGCATTTAAACCCACTGTATTTCATCAACTTTCAGATGTACATTTTTTGACATTTTATCATCTCTGAAATTAGGATGTCTTATAACTGATGATGTGTCATAATTTAATTGGCAGTGTTTTTCTTTCCCAGGTGTACATAAAATAATGATGCCTCTTATAATCAATGATATCTTAGCTCTGATGAAATATAGTGGTTATATAGTTAAAATGTGATTAATATGATACATAATTGCAAGTATAACCACAGAATACCTTTTGTTAAGAACATTCACACTGATCAAATTAATGAAACTTTTGATTAGTTACTCATTTTATATGAGATTCTAATTGACTTAATCCTGAGAAATACGCATCTTGCTACTTTCATTTCCCTAAATGCCCTGAAAGGCATACAATATGATACAATGTTTTTTATATATAATATAAATATGTAATAGAATTATTACATATTTATATTATATATATAATCTATATAACAGCTATTATACTATATAAATATAACAGCTATAAAATAATATAAAATAATATAAAATAATATATAGTATTACATATATATAATATATAATGTTAAGCAATAAAAAAGGTGGTCCTTTAAGCAAGCCAGGGACTAGGCTCTTTGCCTGCAATTGGAGCTGGGCCAAGAGCAGGATTGCACCACACGACTTCTGGGACCACCTTTCCCACACAGCAGTACTTGAATGGTGCCCCTGGGAGTCCTGCAGTGCAGCTACCTTGGAGCTCAGCCTAACCACAGCAACTGTGGCAAACAACGAGGGCAGGGGAGGGTAAAAAGTAGGGAGGAACAGGAGTGCCTTCTTTGACCTTGAAGGACAGAGCAGCACAGCAGATGCCTGGAGGAGCTCATGACTCCCACACTCTCCCTCCAGCTGGACCTTGAAAACAAATGGATTGGCAGAAGCCAGGACTTCAATAATTACAATGGTACGTCCCAGCCTGGGGCTGCTATTTTGATACCTTGTGTATTTTGATACCCCCCTACACCGTCCTTTCCTAGTGTGGGAGGCTGGGAAACTCCTATTTACATGTAAGTGAATAAAGGCTGGGAAACTCCTATTTACGTGTAAGTGAAAAAAGGGATGAAATTTTTTTGGGGGAAAGAAACAGCTAAACTATGCAAGAAGAAAGCCTAAGGAGTTTAGGGTGAAGCAGTCAAAGACTTCCTGCAAGAGGTAGGACTTAAGCATTGCAGGCAGGAGAATGGCATTGAAAGGAGAATGAACGTGGCCCATTCTGTAGGAAGTGCAGAGACCAGTCTAACAGAATCTTGTCATACATCAGGGGTTCCCAGATTTTCATGAGATGTTTTGATGGATGCTTCATCAAAAGAAATCTGGAAAAACTGAGCAAGATCAGTTGAAAAAAGGGAAAGACTAATTAGGAGGATAGGCTAGTCTAATTCGGGTATATAGTGAGGAAGACAGGTTTTAAGGTGGGTAATAAATGGATATAAAATAACCTATATTTTAAAAGAAACACTGATGGGTATTGGTTACTGGTTAAATATTTGATTATGCTTCCCGTTGAAAAAATTGAGGATGTTGTTTTAAAGAACAAATGTAACTTCAGAACTCAAGCATTATTTGTTGAAAACAAGTTGTTAGAATTGAAAGTCGATGATAGTTCTGTGTTATCATGGACAGCATCAGCTAGATTATCATTCCATCAAGATAAGTGCTTTAGCATTAATCTTTAGAAATACTAAAAGAAAAAACCAACCCCAAAGCAAAAAGCAACCCTACTTTGGTTGATAAAAATAAATGAATGAGGACAAACTATCAATAGGGAACAAAACCAAGTATCAACTATCTAAAGGGCAACAAATCCTGACTCAGAAACAAATATTAAATGAAGGAATTATGTACATGTCTTATTTTTACTAGATTTTAAACTTTCAGAGAACAGGTGTCCACTATAATGCCTAGTATATTCAATCATTCAGTAAGTATTTATTGACTACCTACTGATGTACCAGGCAGCACATTAGATCACAGGGGTACAGTGGAATAAGAATAAGACAGTTCCTGTCCTCTAGAACTTTGTATCTAGCAGAGATAGGGTACCCCAACATAGGTGGTGGATAAACTAGGATGCCTGGTCACATTGGTGAAACCACACCACACCTAGGAATGCATCCAGATAACCATGTAGATCATGTACAGTAGAGATACTATGGCTGTTAATAACTCAGCATTCTTGATTCACTACCATATTTCCCCAGGTATCTCAGCCTGAGTCTTTATCACAACTTGTCTTCCTTTGATGATTCATTCACCAGGTAATCAAACTCAGTTCCAGACCCTGGGATTTCTGGTCTACTAGTCTTGAGTAGAATCACTGTTTAGGAATAGTAAGTAGAATCAGATATGGGTTATAAATATATACGTATAAATATAAATATATAGCTGGAGTTGGGAGGCCAACCTCATGCAGTTGAAATACTGCTTATAACTTTTGACTTCCCCAAAACTGAACTACTGATAGCCGGTTTTTGACCAGAGCCTTACTGGTAACATAAACAGTCGATTAACACATATTTTGTACATGTTATATGTATTATACATTGTATTTTAAAAATAAAGTAGGCTAGAGAAAAGAAAGTGCTTTTTCAAATTGTTGAAATCTCCAAAAATTTTCCAATGTGTTTATTGAAAAGAATCCACATACAAGTGGTCCATGCAGTTCAAACCTGTGTTCAAAGGTCAACTGTGTATGTGTATACATATACATATATACACATATATACACACACTTCTTACACTTTTATTATTTTTGATGCACTTTTACATATTGTATTTGGTTTTTGTTTTTATCTGGTTAAAAAAATAAAGTGTAATAGGTCATAAACCCACTGTTCTCAGGACAGAAGAAAGCAGGGTGGTGAGGGTGGCGAAGTGCTACAGGATGGGGAAGGACAAGTTTTACCTGGGCTGAGTGGGAGCTGGGGTGAGGAAATGAGGAAGCCCCAGCTCCAGGTGTTGGGTGGGAGGAACTCTAGACTTCTAGGCAGTACCTGAGAGCCAGAAAGCAGCGAGCAAACAACAGGTGGTAGCCCAGGAGAGCAGCAGGCATCAGTATGTCCCAGGTGAGGTGTTGGGGAAAAAAGGCCCAAGTGATGGGTAGAAAATGGACAGTGATGATCTAGGAAGAATGAGCTAGAGGTAAGTAAGTGTTGCCACCAGGAGTGACTATTAGTGCATAGCAAAGTCTGTGTTGCAGGGCTGGGGCAGACTCTAGAGAGCAGAGTCCAGACAATAGCAGAGGAAATCAAGTTACACACAGGTTAATAGGCCAGGGCTTCAAGCACAAGACGAGGGCTGTGTGTCAGTTCTTAGAAAGGGACCAAGGTTAGGACCAAAGACCCAATAGGTAGCAAAGGCAGTAGGCAGCTGAGTCTTGGGCTTGGGATTGGAGCTATGGGAAGTCTTCCTGCCACAGGGTCAGGAGAGGATCAGGTTCTTTGGTAAAGAGTGTATCCCTGTAGGGAGGAAGGACTACAGAGACCTGTGGACTAGAAAGAACCAAGTGGTAGTGACTTTGCAGCAACAGCTGCAGTGGATGGTCTTTTAGTGACAGTAAACAAATGCTTTGAGGCAAAGCAAAATGGAAATGGAAATGGGAAAAGGAGCAAGTTATTTAGAAGTAAAAATAGAAGGGGAGTAAAATATACTGTTACAAAGAAAAGAACAGATTTAGATTTTGAAACTTTTCTCAATGTTGTACACTGAATTATATTTACATATAACTATTTTTTCTTAAACACAATTTCTCTGCTGGCTTGGTCCTTCTAAACCAGGATGGGGTATTATTCACCAGTAAAATAAGGTAGTACTGTTCATGCTGAAAAATGTAGCTGTTTCCTCAATTCTTCACATTGCATCTGTTGTTTTAAAATCTGGTTTGAAATCAAACTAAGGCATTGCCCTGCCACAGGTATTCCTTCCCCAGTCCCTCCTTACTGGACTCTAACTTATCTCTATGCCCACAGAGATTTAGTGTTGCCTTTACCTCATAAAGTCTTTACAACTTTATGGATGGATTAATTTGGATTAATCTATTGAACTACAGCCTTCTCTGAAAGCAGAAGTTTCCACTTCACAAAAGAGGGTATATACAACCCAGAGCTTTCCTGATCCAGCCTCACCCTTTTCAACATTGTCGTCTATGCCACCCTCTAAAACTGGGGCTTGATGACAAGGTTCAGATACACTTAGAGGAAATTCTAGCCTTATCTCTCTCATTCATTTAACAAATATTGAGCACTTGTTATGTGCCAGGAATTAGGCCCCGAGGAAACAGTTGAGAACAAGATTGATGAGGTCTTTGCTCTTATCCAGTTTACATTCTAGTGGGGCAGTGAAACTCAGACTGTAAACAAATAACTAAACAAACAAGGACATTTCATATAGTAAAAAGTGGCATAAAGAAAGTTGTCTGTGTTGGGGTGCTAATTTAAGGCAGGCGACCAGGGAAGGTGTCCCTGAGGATCTGAGAACTGTATGAGAAGGTAATTTTCCATTCCAAACTAATACTGTATGATTTGGGCATGCAACTACCATTCTTGGGACCTACACAGCTCAACCTAAGTGCAGGAAAAAAGCACCTTTCCAGCCCATTTTAACCTACTTAAAGGAAAACTATCACAATAGAGAGCATTAAATGTGGATGTCAAGGTGTTGCCTTTGAGTTTGGGGGCCAGACCATACCTGTCCGGATATCTCCTTGGGCTTCCTGGCTGCTCTATTCATTTAGTGGGCAGGCAAACCGGAGAAACAGGCCGGCATGCATACACATGCCAGGAACCTGAGAGAACACCATGCCCTGCTTAGTTGTTCTTAGGTAGGCTGCCTGCTGTGATTTAACACTGAGGATTTAAGCCTGGGCACTAAGTGGGCCTTATCTAAGGAGAGCAAAAAGATGTCAAGCCAAATTCCCAAAGACTTGAAAAGGAGATCCTTTAGCAGAGAAGCAAAGATACGACTTAAAATTCGATGCCTCAGTTTTGCTTCCATTTCTACAGTGGCATATAGCACAATCCAGGCAACATCGATTTGTGCATTTTGGAAACCTGATGCACTGAAGTTCCAACCTGAGATTCTTGTTTATTTTATAGACTGATTCATATGTCTGAAAATCAAACAAAGCTTTAGAGGGTATATTAACAAACTTGTCATGATTTCATCTGCCATGACATATTGCTTAGCATACATCAGTGAGGTCTTTGGCCAATCAGTCTGAATCTCCTTGAGCAACAGGACCATCACTGCCCTCTGCCCCCAAACTAAAGCAGTGTAGTATGTAGAAAACTTGAAAAGGAAAAATGATACATTTTATTTGATGCAAGGAAACTTATGTATCAAACATTCTTCTGTGCAACATGGTACTGTCAAGCCTGAGACAGCTAAAGAGTTCAGAAAAAAAATTAGAGAATAAGAATTGAAAAATAATTCAGAATAACAGAGGGTATCTTAGGCATGAAAGGCAAGGGTAGGTAAAAGAAGGAGCAAAGGGGGAAAGGATAAAAGATTGACTGAAAAAAAAATCTTTAAGACAAGAATGTAAAGGAATTTAGATGTTTAAACAAGAATATAAGGAATCCAAACATCTCTTCAAAAAAAATGTGTGCAAAAACAAATTATCAGCATAGGAACATTCTTCTCTTTCCTTCCTTCTTTTTACCCACAGTTTAAAAAGTGATTTTATAAAGGGACCTGAAAAGAAGAGACTTTTGTAAAGAAACTTATTTAACACAATTCATTTGTTGAAACACTTACCAAAAAGATTAAGGGCACATTTGCTCATTAAAAAGGGGTCTCTACAAGCATACCTCATTGTATTGTTCTTCAGATACTGTTTTTTCCAAATTGAAGGTTTGTGGCAACAACCCATGAAGAGCAAGTGTATAAACACCATTTTTCCAACAGCCTTTGCTCACTTCATGCCTGTGTGTCACATTTTGGTAATTCTGCCAATATTTCAAAGTTCATCATTATTACTTTGTTACCGTCTGTGATTAGTGATTACCACTTGCTGAAAGCTCAGATGATATCATTTTTAACAATGAAGTGTTTTTCAATTAGGATATGTACATGTATGTTGCTTTTTTTAAGCCTTCATGCTGTTGCATTCTTAATAGAGTATAGTGTGGTGTAAACATTACTTTATTATGCACTGGAAAACAAAAACTTCATTTGACTTCTGGCATTGCTCTATCCATTTTATTGCAGTGGTCTGGAACTGAACTGCAGCATCTCCAGGGTATGCCTGTACTCATCACATACAGGACATTTAATACTTTTAATAGCATTTTCCACAAAGAATGAGAGGAAATGGCAGAAAAGTTAGTGACAGTATTTACATTTTCCAACTGGAGGGAATGCAACTCTGGAGGGTATACGAGGTCACTAAAGTGAGCCAAAGGTAGAGAAGGGAGCGATATTTATAGTTGGCTGACTTCAGTTCTTTTGGGTTAAGGCCACTCATCTTGTCTTTGGAATTCACCGGCTCCCAGATCACGGGGCCCAGGCCGGCGAGGCCTCCTCAGAGCTCCTGGACCAAGGCAATGCTTCTTTTCCCTGCAGCTCTCTCGGAGGGCGCCCACCTCCATCTCCCTAACCTGTGCCTCAGCACGTTGGCAAAGAGCCCAGAAAGAGAAGCCGGGGAGCGGTGGGTGAATAATGTGTGTAGTGTGGCTACATTTTTATTTTCTTTGTGGCAACTGCTACCACGACCTGGCAGTTCCAGCTGTGGTGCGTGAATTCTGAGCTTCCAGGCTTATTCACATGCCGGCTGACTGGCGCTCACGTGGGGTATTAAAGTGTCGAGAGGCGGGAGGGTGGGGGGAGTACATGCGAACGAACTCCTGAGAACGCGCAGCTCCGTCGTGTGCGGCGCGCGCTCTGCGTCTATTCGATGCGGCTTCCGGAAACAATCCGGCCGCGCCAAGGCGACAGTAGGGCTGCTCTGTGAGGAGGGGCCGCCGGGCCGTACGGAGGAGAAGTCGCCCCCGCCCCACAACAGCAGCCCGGCGCCCCGCTGCCCGGGAGGAGGTCCCGCTGCCGGCAGAGGGGCGCCGGGCCCCACGGACCCTTCGGCCGCTTCCGCCGCAAGCTCGGCTCCCCTCGTGTCCGGGGCGGGGCGGGGCGGGGAGGGACCGGCGCCTTCTCAGTGCGCGGGCGCAGCGCCGCGTCTCGTGGAGGCCCGCCCCTCCCCCCAGCCCCCGCGCCCTCGCCTCTTCTCCCCACCCCCCGTGTGAGAGTCGGCAGCGGCGGCGGCTGCCGAGATTGGAATCCGCCTGCTGGCGTTTGGCGGAGGAGGAGGGAGGAGGGCGGAGAGAGCGGACGGGGAGAGCGGGCAGGAAGGCTCAGGCTCCGGTGCGTCCGTCCACGCAAGACGAGGATCGCACGGCCGCGCGAGGGGCGACCGGGCCGGGGCCGCTGCGCGCCGAGGGCGGAGGCGAAGCCGGGTCCCCGCCGCGCCCCGGCGGTTCGCCGCGCCCACCGCGCTCCGCGCCGTGGACTAGAGGATGAGTTTCCCGGGGTCCGGGTGAGTTGGCTGGTCCGGAGCGTGCGTGTGCGCCCCGAGAGAAGCCGGCCGCGGCGGGAAGGCCGGAGCGGGCTCGGGGCGAAGTTTCGGAAGGAGCCGGCAGCGCGCGGGAGGCCAGAGATGGGGGCGGCCCGGCCCGGCGGCCCCGCGGGGTCTCACCAACCCGGCTGTGTCAGGCCGCGGCCGACTGGGCCCCGCCGCCCTGCGCCCCCACCCTGGGCTCGGCCCCGCCGCAGACCCCGGCCCACGGGACGGCCGACGTCGGGCCCGTGAGGCCCCCGGCAGTCCCTGCAGCCCGGCCCCTCTTTTGTTCCTCAACTCCGGGTTTCGGGCCGAGTTTGGGGAGGCGGTGTGGACGAAAGCTGACTTCAAGGACGCTTCTTGAATCCTTAAATGGGAAAGGCTCTCACCTCCCTTGCCCGGGAACTGCGAGGTTGATATTCGCGATCTGACTCTCTCCGCTTTTGCAAAAAAGAAAGAAAACATCTGTTTCGTGAGATGGTAGAGCGCGGAGGAGTTGCATGTCCTTCCTCAAAACTTGCTGGCGGGAAGGTGCCAGGTTTCTCGGAGGTTCACCTGTTGTCCTGCGCTGCCTCCGCTGCCATGTCTGTTGTGATTCTGCACTTCGGTTTCTGAAAACTTTCTGCTGGATTGAATGTAGCCCGTTTCTTCGCTTTTTCCAGACTCCTAGTGGAAAGGTTTGGCAAGAAAAAAAGCTTGCGTCAGGGAGGAAAAATACTGTGCTGTGTGTTAGTGTGGCGTTTTGTGACTTGTACTCTTTTCATGCTCTCGGATATTTTAATTTGGTCCGAGTGCTGCAGGTTTTCTCTTTCAAACGCTTAGCATACTGTTCTGAGTACATAGTACGAACTTGGCACATTCACCTGTGTTACGTCATTTAATCCTACGATAACTCTGGTTATTGCTGGTTATTGTATTCCTTATTTTCAGACGAGGAAACCGAGACGCAAGGAGGTTAAAGAGCTTATTTGAAGGGAGCTGGGATTTGAACCGAGAATTTTCTCTATTATTCAGGAACTGTTCAAGTGAGACATACGAGGAGTTAAAACAACCACAACAGAAACATCTTTTTGCACTTTTACGTTTGGGAGCACTTTACGGTTACCTATACTTGAAAAGATTGTTCTGTTGCTTAAGTTGAAAACAACTTTATTGTATTTACTTATAAAAGTTCAGCTCTGAATTAAAGTAGAATATAACTTCATGCTTATTGTTTTCAGTTCTTGAAATAAAAAGTTTGTGAACCAGAATTATTTAAATATTTAAACTTGAAGCATTTAAAACACTGATAGTTCTGAGCTGGAAATGGGGTGAGTTTACAAAAAGGCAGCTTGAAATTTAGAATGCACTTCTATTAAAATGAGTATTCATTCTACTTGATTTTTTTCTTTTTTAACCTCCTTGCACATTCTCTGTGGAACTCATTTAAAACTTTGTTTCCTTCATTTTTCCACATCCTTTACTGAAACGATTGAGGCATCCAGTGGGAGCTCCTTGCAGAATTTACTGGATTTCCTCCCTTGCGTCTGCTATTCTTTCAAGCTGTCTTGTTGCTGCTTTTCCTTTTCAAGTCATATTAATATTTTTTAAAAGTGTGTCCTTATAAAAGTAATACATGTTCAATAAAGATAAATTGTAAAACTTGAGAGCCAAATTGAAGTAAAATTAAAATTCAGTCTTTCATAATCCCATCTCTAAAGATTGCCAGAAGTATTTTATTTTTCTACCTTCACTTCCTGGCCATCCATCCACATCTTAACCTCTTGTTATCTGGATTTCACCTTCACAAAGGTGTGACCTATAACCTAATCAACACATTTAAACAACTTTTCTAAATTAACTCCCTGAGCTCTCTGTAAAAAAGGCTTCAAAATTTCATTCTTGAAATGCCTTTCCATGACTTTTATTCATCTGTCCATTTCATTCAACGAATACTTACTGTATTCTAACATACCATGTAAGGCAGTAGGATGCAACACAAACATCTTGCCCTCATGGAGCTTAAAACTGGGGGTGACATATATTGAATGAATTCTATAATTAAATATAATTATGATTATAATTAAAGTGCAGAGTAGTATCAGAGCTTAAAATGGGAATTTGACCTGGTGCTGGTGGGGCAGGGAGAATCTGAGAAGTCCTTTTCAAAAATGTTACTTTGAAACCTAGGGCAATTCTGAAGGATGAGTAGGAATTAACTAGATGAAAAGAGGGCATCTGTGGCATTATACTGACTTTGTTCCTCTGTCCCCCTTTTTTGCTTTCTGTTCTTCTTTCTTCCCTTAGTAATAAGTGTTCTCCAAGTTTCACTCTTCAGTATGTCTCTAGACCTTTGACATTATTGTGCAGTCTCTCTTGTCTGAATAACTCTCAAATCTCTACTCATTATTCTTCTCTTCCATTTAAATTCTGTTCTTCCAACTGCTTTCTGTATATCTTTATCTGGTTGTTCTGGTTCAAATTGAACTCTTCTTCCTTACCAAACTTGTTTCCCTTGTTCCTTACTTCTGTTGATGTCATAGCATATCCAAACCTTTATCCATTCCATGACATTTTTGTCTGTAACTAACATCTTTTGGTCCTACTTTCATGGTATTGCCATGGTACTCTCTGTCCCTGCAAACTCTAGTATCATTCCTAATGTGTGTTGGTGTCAGGGTTACAATAGACTCATAAAATGAGTTGGGTAGTTGTCTTCCTTTTTCTCTTTTCAGGAGTTTAGCCTAAGATATTTTTTTTGGTTGAGAATTTACAGACTTCACCTGTAAGACCATTCAGCCTTAGATTTCCTTTTTTGGAGAGGACTTTTGAGTACAGTTTCAACTTAATAGCTGTTGTTCTGTATAGGTTTTCTGCTGCTTGTGTGAATTTTAATGTTTGATATTCTCTCCAGAAATTTGAGTTTTCTGATCTAGTGTTATTTGCTTTTTACTCAGTTCTTTTTTTCTCTGAATTTCTTGGATTTGATGTATATTAGTGTGCAGTGTTCTATACTGATTATATTTGGTAATGTTCCTTTTTTTTTTTTTTTTTTTGTCTAATGGAATCAGGTTCTCATCCCAGTTGGGCCAATGTTACGGTCTTCTTGCCTTCACTTCCGCCTTTACCCAGGTTATCTTAATGTATTTCTGCCTAAAACTTGAAGCCCAGTTCTTGTCATTTCTCTGTTTGGAAGTTTCCAGTTTTCTATTCAATGCAGTCCTTTCCATGGGATCTCCCCTGGATTTTCCTTATTCTTACCTCCCATGATTTTTGCTTCCTGCACATGTTCTTTTTGCCCTTTTCCTGCTATTGCTTATACTCCCTCTCCTTCTTTGAGGTGCATGTATGGCCGGTTGGCGTATGTCCAAGTCCTATCCATTCTTCAAACCCAATTTCAGATTCCATCTCTTTCTGAACTCTTCTCCATTTTCTTCTTCTGAATAGAATCCCTTTTGAGGGAAGGGATTTTTTTTTTAAGCATGAAGTTTTTAGATATTGTTTTGTTCCACTTATTTGTATTTAAAAAAATCCATTTTATTGAAGTATAATTTATATATAGTGATAAGCACACATGTTAAGTGTGAGGTTCCATGAGTCATTTGGTTTTTTTATAGGAATTTTTATACAAGTATTAGATTTGCTACTAGACTGCACACCGGGTCTGTAACTGACTATATTACATGTTAAAATGAATAAATGGAGAAAGCCCCTGTCTAGCCCAGCCCAGTAGTGGTTGGGTATCATTTATAGTTGTATTGATCTGACTTTCAGATCTTGAGAGCAGAGAGCCATGGAAAGGAAAATGGATTTCCTCTCAAGCTAAATTTTAGACTGGAAAGTCTTTCCTTCCCCTCTTCCACCTTTTATTAGTGCTTATGCTTTTAGAATGCCTTTTTAATACCTCAAGGTTCATATTAACCAGGTCATTCCAACTCTCTAATACTTAAAAGATTTACAGTTGAGTTGTATTATGCCAGTTAAAAGATGTACCATACTTTTTAATAGACCACCTGTAAAAAGATATTCTTCTAGTTAATTTTAAGAATCCATTGATTATAAGATGAACTCTAATGTCGGAGATCCTAAAATATGAAAAATATTATGTGTGCCTTAGAATTAATGAGTAGGGTTTCTTTTACTCATCAAAAGTTCTATTCCTTTAGTGTAGATGTTGGGAAAAAGAATTTAAACCACACTTATATAGGAGTGATTTATAGCTCTACTGTTACTATGAAAGGTTATTTTTAAAAAGAGAATGCTTATTAAACCTCTTTAACAAGTAAACTATTCCAGGCATTATAGAGAAATACTATTTTTGGAAGGGGTCTCCCACAATTAGGTATATCAGTCTGATTGCAAGGCAGTTTGAACAACAGCTTTATGTATACCTTCCCTCCCCCCTTAATTTCTTTTACTCATTTTCTGAACTCAAAGGTTCTCTAAGTGCTGGTAGTTTTCACAAAATGGCACATATAACATAAGGGGGGAATTGTGGGAGAGCTGTGATAGCCAGTTTTATGGGTTATTTTAAAGACAGTATCCAGTATTTGCATGTTATCATTAAAATTCATCAAATCCTTAATGTTTCAAAAAGTAAATACAAACATAATTGTAAATGTTTGGATGTTTTCCTAAATCATAATTATATTGTGTATCAGTTTTTATAGCTAATATTTTTAAGGCAATCAGTTCTTAAAATATATAAACAAATAGATGTGCTTGGAGACCCCCAACAGTGTTTTTTTTGAAGAATGCACTAGTTAGAGAAGGAGCTTAAGCTGAGGTGATCAGTGTGCTCCATTTCAATGTACTCTTGGCCCATTGGGTCCCTAAACCAAGTTCATATGGGCAGGTTAAATATAGAACTAATGAATAAACATTGTATAGAAAGGAAATTATTCTTGAGTACCTTTTATTAAAAACAGGTGAATCTGAGCTATTCTGATATTGTGGATGCTGTTACTGTTACTTTTATACTTTTTGTATTTCTGATGAAATTTTCACAGTATATGTTCTACCACTAATAACATCAGAAACAGTGGAGCTTGGCTACTGCTCTAGCCATATGCAATTGGCTTTGACGTAAGAAGGACGGGGTGTGTCAAGTGTAAGAATAAAACAGGATCTGCAGTTTAGGGAGATTAGTTACATATTGGAGAATCCATTCAAACAGAGGAAGACTGAAGGTACTGAAACTTTTAGGGACACTGTTCTATCCTGGCACAGACTTAGGATGGTGGCAGGTAATTAGGGCCTAGAATGGTAAGGACTTGATAGTTACCTGTGGGAGAGAGAAGGAATGGGATCGGCAGGGACTCCCAGGTTTCTATCTTGGGAACCTGGTAGGGTAAATGTATGTTGTTGGTTGAGATGAAAGATGTGGAGGGAAAGTAGTTTGTGGTGGATAATAGTTTTGATCTTACAGAGTTTGAGGCGCCTTCTGAAACAACGAAGTAGAAATTTCCATTTGGCAGTTGCACATGCTGATCTGGAATTTGACAGCAGTTTGGGCTGGTGATAGGGATTTGAGAGTGATTATCATGTAGGTTCTATAGTCCACTAACAGGAATTGGGTGGCTCTCTCAAGTGACTTTTGCTTGCAAGTGGTAAACTAAACTTAGACTAGCTTAAAGGGCAAAAAGGTTTTGTCCCCCTGTCATGTTCTTTGAAGACAGGAAGTAGACGTGGTTAAATCTGATTGTTCAGATGATATGATCAGGGATCTGTCTTTTCTGTCCACTTTTTTGACCCCATTTTCAGACAGGTACTTTGACCTGGCAGAGGAGGACCACTGGCAACTCCAGGCTTATATGGGTTTTACTGCTGTGGATTCAAAAGGGTATGAAATAGGCACCTTTTTCCTAGGTCCGTCTATTTTATTCTGTCTCATGGAGAGATTTTTACTGGATCTACATGAAGTCTGGGTATGATCATTGGCCAGGCCTGGCTTACATGCCCATGGGATCAGACAGGGAGCTGGTTAAACACTGGGACTGATAGCCTACCTGAGACCATATGAGGTGGGGACATGGTTGTTTCCCCCAAAGAAAGGCTCTGGGCAGGTAAACAACGTAAGTCCACATCTCTTGGTCCTTAATTTCTTTAAGGTCATTTTTTGAGTATCTGAAGAAAAAAACACAAATTAACAATTTTGTGTGTAATTTTTTTTTGAGGGGTATAATTAATCTACAATTACATGAGGAACATTATGTTTACTAGACTCCCTCCATCACCAAGTCCCCCCCAACAAACCCTATTACAGTCGCTGTCCGTCAGCATAGTAAGATGCTGTAGAATCACTACTTGTCTTCTCTGAGTTGCACAGCCCTCCCCATGCCCACCCCCCTACATTATACATGCTAATTGTAATGCTCCCTTTCTTTTCACCCCCCCTTATCCCTCCCTTCCCACCCATCCTCCCTAGTCCCTTTCCTTTTCGTAACTGTTAGTCCGTTCTTGGGTTCTGTGTTTCTGCTGTTTTGTTCCTTCAGTTTTTTCTTTGTTCTTATACTCCACAGATGAGTGAAATCATTTGGTATTTGTCTTTCTCTGCCTGGCTTATTCACTGAGCATAATACCCTCTAGCTCCATCCATGTTGTTGCAAATGATAGGATTTGTTTTCCCCTTATGGCTGAGTAATATTCCATTGTGTATATGTACCACATCTTCTTTATCCATTCATCTGCTGATGGACACTTAGGTTGCTTCCATTTCTTGGCTATTGTAAATAGTGCTGCAATAAACATAGGGGTGCATCTGTCTTTTTCAAACTGGGCTGCTGCATTCTTAGGGTAAATTCCTAGAAGTGAGTATTCACTGGGTCAAATGGTATTTCTATTTTGAGCATTTTGAGGAGCCTCCATACTGCTTTCCACAATGGTTGAACAAGTTTACATTCCCACCAGCAGTGTAGGAGGGTTCCCCTTTCTCCACAACCTCCACAACATTTGTTGTTTGTCTTTTGGATGGTGGCAATTCTTACTGGTGTGAGGTGATATCTCATTGTGGTTTTAATTTGCATTTCTCTGATGACTAGCGATATGGAGCATCTTTTCATGTGTCTGTTGGCCATCTGAATTTCGTCTTTGGAGAAGTGTCTGTTCAGTTCCTCTGCCCATTTTTTAATTGGATTATTTGCTTTTTGTTTGTTGAGGTGCGTGAGCTCTTTATATATTTTGGATGTCAGCCCTTTATCGGATCTGTCATTTATGAATATATTCTCCCATATTGTAGGATGCCTTTTTGTTCTCTTGGTGGTCGTGTCCTTTGCTGTACAGAAGCTTTTCAGCTTGATATAGTCTCACTTGTTCATTTTTGCTTTTGTTTCCCTTGCCTGGAGAGATATGTTCATGAAGAAGTCACTCATGTTTATGTCCAAGAGATTTTTGCCAATGTTTTCCTTTTGTGTGTAATTTTATGGTTATTTTATGGACCTCATGTCAGGAACTACTGATATATATACCAAAAGCCTAGGACAGCCCTGAGAAACACCAGTTGAAGACCTAGGTAGAGAAGACATTAAATAATCCTCTAATTGTAGTTACATTAATATCTACAAAAGGGAAAGTATTTGGAAAGTATTTGGGAGTGTGTGGTAAGGGAATATGGGGTGTTTGGAGTGCAGGTGCTTTGGAAGGCTTTCCCGAGAAAGTGGTCTATAGAGTGAGACTTCAGACCATAAAGGAGAGGGAGAATGTCTCTGGAAGTATTCAGTAGTTTTTAAAGCTGAGATTTAGTTTTTTTTTTCTTTTGTAAACCTATGAAGAAATATATTTATTGTGGATAATTTGAGAAATACAGAAAATTTTAAAGAAGCAGCAGAGCACTTCAATTTTGGCTTCTGGTGTTATAAACTAACATCTAGTACTGCTTGTACCACTGCATTAGTTCTGCAGTCTTGGATACTACACTAAAAAAATCTAACTGGATCTCCAGGCTGAAAAAGTGAAAGAGACTTGAAGAAATTTAAGGTCTGATTAAAAAGAAAATGAGAGAAAATTCTGTGACTTTAATGAGGAGCAGTTAGTTGCTGAAACTGCAGGTCATGTAATGCTTTTGGCAGTGATGACATCACTGGATTTCTGACTTTTGGCTGAAAAGTCACTTCCTGCCCTGGCAGTCATTTTAAGTAATGAAGGGAATGGCATATGACCAGGGGTGTTCTTCCATGCCCTGCTTTCTTACCTCCTTTTTTGAGCATTAATTTTTTTTCTTCAGCCTTTAGAAACTATTTGAAGTGTTATAAGCTCTCAGTTTTGAAGTTAAGAAATTTGGAGGAGACTTTTATGGTTGTGATAGTGTTTTATGTATATTGAAATTGGTGGGTAGTTTTCTTAACTATCAATGAAAATTTTTTGTAGTGTATTTCAGGAGCATAAGATCTTGAGTGCTGAAAATTTGTATTAAAGAATATTTCAGGTTTTTGGCTACAAAGATAAGTATTAAAGGTTAAAATTTTGGTGAAGTTCTTCATACTACATATTTAATTTTAAAATGTGAAATAAGAATATTTAGATGATAATTATTCAGAAGTATCTTAAATCAGCAAAATGCATTCTCTTGATGACAGATTTTTTTTTATAGCTTCATTTCAATAATCTTTCATGTAATATAAATGTTGGGGAAAAACTGCAAGTTGAATTCATATGTGTATCTGAGTAAAGAAAAACAAGTTAATTTTCCTGAAATACTGCTTTTGGTCATCATTCCCATTTGTTGAATATTTTTCTCTGGTTTCTTATTTGCTTACAATATAAAATTCACATTGTCTCAGACTGGCCTTCTCCTCTGGCCCAATCAGCCTTTTCTGTCTCATTCACTTCCTATTACTCTTTTTTTAGCCTGTGATGCCTGAATATCCAATTCTGGTTTTGGGTTTAGAATTGTTAGACCTAGACTGTCCACTACAGTAGCCAATGCCACATGTAGCTGTTGGACATTTGAAATATGGCTAGTTTGAATTATGTTGTTAATAAGAATTTAAAGTTAATAAGAAAAAAAAATGTAGAATCTCCTTGTGCTTTTAAAATATTGATTACTGTTGAAATGATACTGTTTTGAATATACTACTAATATTGGATAAAGTTACTTAAAATAATTTCACCAGTTTTTTTTTTTTTTTTTTGCTTTTTTAATGTGGCTCTTAAAATTTTTCAATTATGCATTCTCTTGGACAGTGCTGCCTTGGACTTTCCATCCCCCATTCTTTACTTACCAGAATGCTTCCAAATCTATCATAAATCTTCTGTGAAGCCTCCCAGTGATCCAGGCAGAAAGCTCTTCTGCATTGTTGTTTAAAGGCATTACTTTGGTGTTTCTTGTACCATCTATCAGTACATTAGATTTCTTTACTACAAGCCTTCTCAGCTTTTAATCTAGTGTGTAACTCCAATGTAGTTTTCCTAACTGTATATTACCGTAGAACCCGCCTTTGTTTGTTCTACTTACACAAGTTTATATATATTTGTGGTTGAACTTCAAACAATAGAGGTGAAGTAGAAAGTGAAAGTCTTCTGTAATCCTCCCCTTGCCCCCACCACAGATTGCCAGTTAAAAGTATAGAGGTGGGGGATCAAGGGAAGATGGCGGCATGAGTAGTTCAGTGGAAATCTCCTCCCCAAAACATATATATTTGTGAAAATACAATAAATACAACTATTCCTAAAAGAGAGACCAGTGAATGCAGTATAACAGCCAGGATACATCTACATCTGCGAGAACTCAACATCACACGAAGAGGGTAAGGTACAAGCCATGGCTAGGCGGGACCCGAATACTCCCCCACCCCAGAACCCGGCGTGAAGAAAGGAGTCAGAACAGGGAGGGAGTGAAAGCCCAGGACTCCTAAACAACCAGCTCTAGAAATCTGCACTTGGAGCACAGACACAAGGTGCACGGGGTGTTGGATATTAGAGAAATGGAAAAGCAAAACCTGTGGGCAGGTCCCTGCAACCGGCGTCCCTGAGACCAAAGAAAAGCGAGTGCTTTCTGCAAGTCTTAAAGAGACAGGGACCCCACAGCTGGACGAAGTCGTCCTAGCACACTTAGCTAGCAGCTGGGAATCCCGGGGAACTTTAGGTGCCCTAAACCCCGGGATGGCAGTGCAGCTCTGAAGCCCCTCACGGCACTAAGCAACCTGCCAGTCGTTCCTCCGACTGGCACGGACCCCAACACACCGGCCCAGTAGTGGGAGAGTGGCAGTGCACACCAGGGGCGGCGGTGCTGGACGGACCAGGAGTGGCTCGCCTGCGCTGATGGCACCAGAGGGGACCAGGAGCGGCTTGTGTGAGCCCGCCGCAGCAGCGACCGAACAGCCTGGGTGCAGCCCGCATGTGCTGGTGGCAGTGGCGCCAGAGGACCAGGGAGAGGTCCGCGCGGGAGAGGCCTGCGTGCACCGGCAGTGGTGCCAGAGGAAGCAGCCATGCTCCCAGGAGCTGACCAGAATCCCAACCCAATGCACAGCTGCCCGAGCCAGACCCAAAGGCTGCTGCTGGCACACAGCTGCCTGGCGGGGGCACTGCTATTGTGGAGGAACACACCTGGCGTACCTGCCACTCCTCGCAGGGCTCTGCGCTGCTCTGATGGAGACCCCGCCCACAGCAGCTTAGGGGATTAACCCAGGGGCTGCTCCAGGAGTGTGGGTAACCGACACAGGCAGCGGAGAAGGGCAAGGCATCCAGCAAGCAGGAAAGAACTTTCTTCTCCTAGCTGACACACCTGCAATCTGCCTACAGCCACCTCTATCACTATGAAAAGGCAAAAAAATTTAGTCCAGTCCAAAATAGTTCAGACAACACCTGAGAGAGAATCTGCAGAGACAGACCTAACCAGTCTCCCTGAAAAAGAATTCAAAATAAAAATCATAAACATGCTGACAGAGCTGCAGAGAAATATACAAGAGCTAAGGGATGATGTCCAGAGGAAGATTACAGAAGTGAAACAATCTCTGGAAGGATTTATAAGCAGAATGGATAAGATGCAAGAGGCCATTGATGGAATAGAAACCAGAGAACAGGAACGCATAGAAGCTGACGCAGAGAGAGAGAAAAGGATCTCCAGGAATGAAACAATATTAAGAGAACTGTGTGACCAATCCAAAAGGAACAATATCTGCCTTATAGGGGTACCAGAAGAAGAAGAGAGAGAAAAAGGGATAGTGTCTTTGAAGAAATAATTGCTGAGAACTTCCCCAAACTGGGGGAAGAAATAGTTCCTCAGACTATGGAAGCACACAGAACTCCTGAGAGAAGGGACCCAAAGAGGGTAACACTAAGACGTAATAATTAAAATGGCAAAGATCAAGGACAAGGACAGAGTATTAAAGGCAGCCAGAGAGAGAAAAAAGGTCACCTACAAAGGAAAACTCATCAGGCTATCATCAAACTTCTCAACAGAAACCTTACAGGCCAGAAGAGAATGGCATGCATATTTAATGCAATGAAACACAAGGGCCTTGAACCAAGGATACTGTATCCAGCATGATTATTATTTAAATATGAAGGAGGGATTAAACAATTCTCAGACAAGCAAAAGTTGAGGGAATTTGCCTCCCACAAACCACCTCTACAGGATATCTTAGAGGGACTGCTCTAGATGGGAGCACTCCTAAAAAGAGCACAGAACAAAACAACCATATGAAGAATGGAGGAGTAGGAATAAGAAGGGAGAGAAATAATCATCAGACTGTTTTTATAATAGTTCAATAAGCGAGTTAAGTTAGACAGTAAGGTAGTAAAGAAGCTAACCTTGAACCTTTGGTAACCACGAATCTAAAACCTTGCAATGGCAATAAGTACATATCTTTCAATAATCACCCTAAATGTAAATGGACTGAATGCACCTATCAAAAGACACAGAGTAATAGAACGGATAAAAAAGCAAGACCCATCTATATGCTGCTTACAAGAGACTCACCTCAAACCCAAAGACATGCACAGATTAAAAGTCAAGGGATGGAGAAAGATATTTCGTGCAAACAACAGGGAGAAAAAATCAGGTGTTGCAATACTAGTATCAGACAAAACAGACTTCAAAATAAAGAAAGTAACGAGATAAAGAAGGACATTACATAATGATAAAGGGCTCAGTCCAACAAGAGGATATAACCATTATAAACATATGCATCCAATACAGGAGCACCAATATATGTGAAGCAAATACTAACCGAATTAAAGGAGGAAATAGAATGCAATGCATTCGTTCTAGGAGACTTCAACACATCACTCACTCCAAAAGACAGATCCACCAGACAGAAAATAAGTAAGGACACAGAGGCATTAACAACACACTAGAACAGGTGGACCTAATAGATATCTATAGAACTCTACATCCAAAAGCAACAGGATACAGATTCTTCTCAAGTGCACATGGAACATTCTCCAGAATAGACCACATACTAGGCCACAAAAAGAGCCTCAGTAAATTCCAAAAGATTGAAATCCTACCAACCAACTTTTCAGACCACAAAGGTATAAAACTAGAAATAAATTGTACAAAGAAAGCAAAAAGGCCCACAAACACAAGGAGACTTAACAACATGCTCCAAAATAATCAATGGATCAACGACCAGATTAAAATGGAGATCCAGCAATATATGGAAACAAATGACAACAACAACACAAAGCCCCAACTTCTGTGGGATGCAGCAAAAGCAGTCTTAAGAGGAAAGTATATAGCAGTCCAAGCATATTTAAAGAAGGAAGAACAATCCCAAATGAATAGTCTAACGTCACAATTATCGGAACTGGAAAAATAAGAACAAATGAGGCCTAAGGTCAGCAGATGGAGGGACATAATAAAGATCAGAGAAGAAATAAATAAAATTGAGAAGAATAAAACAATAGAAAAAATCAATGAAACCAAGAGCTGGTTTGAGAAAATAAACAAAATAGATAAGCCTCTAGCCAGACTTATTAAGAGAAAAAGAGAGCCAACACACATCAACAGAACCAGAAATGAGAAAGGAAAAATCATGACGGACCCACAGAAATTCAAAGAATTATTAGAGAATACTATGAAAACCTGTATGCTAACAAGCTTGAAAACCTAGGGGAAATGGACAACTTCCTAGAAAAATACAACCTTTCAAGAGTGACCCAGAAAGAAACAGAAAATCTAAACAGACCAATTACCAGCAACGAAATTGAAACAATAATCAAAAAACTACCCAAGAACAAAACCCCTGGGCCAGATGGATTTACCTTGGAATTTAGCAGACATAATAACCATTCTCCTTAAAGTTTTCCAAAAAATAGAAGAGGAGGGAATACTCCCAAACTCATTCTATGAAGCCAACATCACCCTAATACCAAAACCAGGCAAAGACTCCAGCAGGAAAGAAAATTACAGACCAATGTCCCTGATGAATGTATATACAAAAATACTCAACAAAATGTTAGCAAACCGAATTAAAAAACAGATCAAAAGAATCATACACCATGACCAAGTGGGATTCATCCCAGGGATGGTACAACATTTGAAAATCCATCAACATCATCCACCACATCAACAAAAAGGACAAAAACCACATGATCATCTCCATAGATGCTGAAAAAGCATTTGACAAAATTCAACATCCATTCATGATAAAAACTCTCAACAAAATGGGCATAGAGGGCAATTACCTCAACATAATAAAGGGCATATATGATAAACCCACAGCTAATATCATACTGAACAGCGAGAGGCTGAAAGCTTTTCCTCTGAGATCGGGAACAAGACAGGGATGCCACTAGAACTAATATTGAAATTCAGCAGGATACAAAATTAATACACAGAAATCTGTGACTTTCCTATATACTAACAATGAACTAATAGAAAGAGAAATCAGGAAAACAATTCCATTCACAATAGCATCAAAAAGAATAAAATACCTACAAATAAACCTAACCAAGGAAGTGAAAGACCTATACCCTGAAAACTATAAGACACTTTTAAGAGAAATGAAAGAGGACACTAACAAATGGAAACTCATCCCATGTTTCTGGATAGGAAGAATTAATATCATCAAAATGGCTATCCTGCCCAAAGCAATATACAGATTTGATGTAATCCCTATCAAATTACCAACAGCATTCTTCAGTGAACTGGAACAAATAGTTCAAAAATTCATATGGAAACACCAAAGATCCCAAATAGCCAAAGCAATCCTGAGAAGGAAGAATAAAGTGGAGGGGGATCTCACTCCCAAAACTTCAAGCTCTTCTACAAAGCCACAGTAATCAAGACAATTGGTACTGGCACAAGAACAGAGGCACAGACCAGTGGAACAGAATAGAGACTCCAAACATTACCCAAACATATATGGCCAATTAATATACGATAAAGGAGCCATGGACATACAATGGGGAAATGACAGTCTCTTCAACAGATGGTGCTGGCAAAACTGGACAGCTACATGTAAGAGAATGAAACTGGATCATTGTCTAACCCCATATACAAAAGTAAATTTGAAATGGATCAAAGACTTGAATGTAAGTCATGAAACCATAAAACTCTTAGAAAAAAACAGGCAAAAATCTCATGGACATAGACATGAGTGACTTCTTCGTGAACATATCTCCCCGGGCAAGGGAAACAAAAGCAGAAATGAACAAGTGGGACTATATCAATCTAAAAAGCTTCTGTACAGCAAAGGACACCATCAATAGCACAAAAAGGCATCCTACAGTATGGGAGAATATATTCATAAATGACAGATCCGATAAAGGGTTGACATCCAAAATATATAAAGAGCTCACACACCTCAGCAAACAAAAAGCAAATAATCCAATTAAAAAATGGGCAGAGGAACTGAACAGACACTGCTCCAAAGACAAAATTCAGATGGCCAACAGACACATGAAAAGATGCTCCACATCGGTTGTCATCAGAGAAATGCAAATTAAACCACAATGAGATATCACCTCACACCAGTAAGGACAGCCGTCATCGAAAAGACAGACAATAACAAATGTTGGTGAGGTTGTGGAAAAAGGGGAACCCTCCTACATTGCTGGTGGGAATGTAAACTAGTTCAACTATTGTGGAAAGCAGTATGAAGGTTTCTCAAAATGCTCAAAATAGAAATACCATTTGACCCATGAATTCCACCTATAGGAATTTACCCTAAGAATGCAGCAGCCCAGTTTGAAAAAGACCTATGCACCCCTATGTTTATTGCAGCACTATTTACAATAGCCAAGATATGGAAGTAACCTAAGTGTCCATCAGCAGATGAATGGATAAAGAAGATGTGGTACATATGCACAATGGAATATTACTCAGCCATAAGAAAAAAACAGATCCTACCATTTGCAACAACATGGACGGAGCTAGAGGGTATTATGCTCAGTGAAATAAGCCAGGCGGAGAAAGACAAGTACCAAATGATTTCACTCATATGTGGAATATAAGAACAAGGAAAACTGAAGGAACAAAACAGCAGCAGAATCACAGAACCCAAGAGTTGACTAACAGTTACCAAAGGGAAAGGGAATGGGGAGGGTTGGAAGGGAGGCATAAGGGCAGGGAAAAAGAAAGGGAGCATTACGATTAGCATGTATAGTGTGTGTTGGGCACGGGGAGGGCTGTGCAACACAGAGAATACAAGTAGTGATTTTACAGCATCTTGCTATGCCGATGGACAGTGACTGTGAAGGGATATGTGGGGGGGACTTGGTGAAAGGGGGAGCCTAGTAAATATAATGTTCTTCATGTAATTGTAGATTTATGAGACCAAAAAAAAAAATCAAAGGTGAAAGATAGGTATCTATTATCTCCTCCATCTTCCACTGACTTCTCCCAGTGAAGTAATAAACTTTTGAAAATGAAAAAAAAAAGAAAGTATAGAGGTGAGTATAATGTTTCTTTTTCATTATCTTCATTTTTCTCTTTCCCTCTCCCCCTTCAAAAAAAAAAATAAAGTCTTTTCTTTAACTTTTCTGTTTTCAGTGAATGTATGTGAGCATAAGTCAAATTTCTTTAAACTACATTTTTAAAAATGCATTCTCTAAAACTAAAAATTTGTGAAATGAAGTGGAATACACTGTTAGACGACTCCCTCTCCCTTGAATATATTCTTACAGTAATAATGCTATTTGTTAATTGAGTGGCCTAATTCCTCTGTGTTGACGAAACTTTTGTTCTTCGTAAAGTTATTCAGTGTTCCTTGTTGTTTCTTAGTATTTTATCAATTTGCATAGAAGATGGTTTGTGACAGGTTCATTGAGAAGAAACAACAACGAAGTTCATTTTGTTAAGGTTAAGCAAATAAAATCTTTATAGCAAAAGGTGCCGATTTCTTAAAAGAGTAAAGGAATCTTGATACATTTGCAGTGAGTTTTTCTTTATCTGAATTCCAAATAATCTTAAAGGTTCATTAACCTTGAGCTACTTATATGTTATCTGTCCATATATATTTATTGTATTCTGTACCTTCCTGTTATTAGGTTTGTGACCTTGCATCAAAGTAATTGATTAGTTGATCTTTCAAAGCTTTATTTCCTCATATATACAATGAGGATAATAGTCCTCTTGCTGGGTTACTGTGATGACTAAACAAGTTAGTACAGTCAAGCACCACTGTTCTTTCCACATAGTAATACCTAATGAATGCTGATGAAGATGAATATTTGTGTGTGAGAAGTTGACGTCAGTTTTATCTTCAAGGCAATTTGAATGGCTGCACATATGGGGTCCTTGAAAATGAAATCTAATCCCAGTACCTTCTGAAAGTGTTATTTTTGTTGGTATTAGTACAACACTGAAATTTGTGAAGTACTTATGTATACCAACAGTACTGGCAAATTGACATAGAGGCTTTGTTGCTTTTCCTGTTTTATACCTCAGTCTGAGGCTAATAAAGGTTAATTGTCTTAGTAAGGTCAAACAGTAAGAGAAGAAAGCAGCTATAATGAGGTTTTTCCTGGTTATCTCAGAAAAGGGATTAGAACCTCAGAGTTAGATATAAAGTGAAATTGAGGCCTCTGCATTCTAAAGAAAAAGCCCAAGCATTTAGTAGTGAATTTTTTCTGGGCTTACTAACGTGACAGAAACTTGCCAGATGTTGGGGAGGGCAGTTGGGTGCACCAGTCCCTGCAGAGGCTAGTTTGCCTAGGGGGAACCTAATTTTTTGCTCCTTTCTTTCTCCCTTTAGGGTAGCCTTCCCAACAGGCTTCACATGGAGAGGTCTAAGAGAACAGGTCCTGAAGGTCAGGGATACTAGCAAAAAGTGGAGCAGAACATCTCATTACCTAGGCGATAGCCATTATGCAGCTGATTCATTTATTTGTGTCTGTTTAAGCAAGGGATAAAGAAAATTGGAGTGAGATCTTAGTGTGGACAGAGTGGGTGTCAGTGGAAGAGCCTGCATTTGTTTTGAATTTTTGAATTTGGTTTTGAAGTTCTTGTGGGTAATTCAGGAGGTAAGGAGACATTGGCTATTTTGGCAGGGCTGACTCTTCTGGAGAGGGTAACTAAAAGTAGTTAGAAGAGGTTGAGATAAGGAGATCTTTAGGTAGGGAAATGTGTAGTAGGTTAGAGCCCCTCATCCCTCAGTCACCAAGGAGCCTCAGCTCGTCCCCAGAGGAAAACCCATCATTTGCCTGCCTGTGATATGGACAGTATAGTCAGTATTAGCCAGGGAAGTGCCAACAACCACAGAGGACAAAAATAGTCAGACACTGAGATGGTTTATTCTGTTCTTCATCCCTCAACCCCCCTCAAAGTAGATGAGATCACACCTCTTTCCCACCTGAACTTTCTCAGACTGTAGGCCTGAGAGGAAGGGGGTCATTATAAGATTGACAATTAAAGTTTTAAACCGCAATAAATTGGATTTGACTTTTAATAACTGAAAGCTACTGGAAAGCTCTAGGAATTGCTCCAGATGTCAGTAAGGGGTAGGAAAGGGAAACTGGACCAACCATAGTTGGGGTAGATACTGGAGAAAAATAAAACCATTTCTCACTTTTTTACTGATTTCAGATCTTTTATTAATTTATTTAAGTATCAGCTTAAGTTCCTACTAAAGCACCTCTGACACCAGACCTCATTCTTTTCTCTATAAAGCTGCTAGCGTATTAGACATGACTGTTTGATCTTAATGGTTCTGTTTCCAAGTGCATTCCAGTTTTGTTCAATGTAATCTTAGCATGTAGCGGATTTTACTTAATTCTAACTACTTCCATTTATGAACTGTATGATAACCTTTTTAATTGGAACATTATAAAATATCTTTTCCCTTAGTTTTTATGGAGTTGTTGGGGTTTATCAAACCTTGGAAACATTAAATAAAATAAAAAGCATGTTTAAGAGATTTTGAGTTTATGAAATTTCAAGTTAATTTTTAGCTGTTATATAGAAAAGGCAAGTGGATTCTAGTTTAAGTGATGTAGAGCAAGAAAATACAAGATGGAGATAGATTAGACAATACCTACTATATTTTCCTTGCTTTCTCCCTGGCCCTGTTTTAAGTACTTTGCATATATTAATCCATTTAATCCTTACAGATATTCTGTGATACAGGTGTTATTATCAGTTTCCTTTTACTCATGAAGAAAATGAGGCCACAGAAGTTAAACACCTTGTCGAGAGTTGCCCAGCTGGTGTCAGAGCTGGGATTCAAACTCAGGTATCCTATTTAGAGGCCATGTTGTTAACACAGAATTATATTCATTCCCAAACGGAATAGGATAATCTTAAAATGAGGCTGTGTACTACACAGGCACATAAACATGTTTTACTTTGTTTTTGCCTGCCTCCTCTTATTCCCTGTTTTCCACTTAAGAGTAGATGAGTTTGCCCATGTTTGCTGTAGTGTTACCTGAGGTACCTGGTAAAACATCTCTGCTATCTCCACTATCTCCAGGTCTAAATATATATATATATATAAATATATATATATATATATATATTTACATATATATATATATATATATATATATATTTGATGGGTTAAAGTTGATTGACTTTAAACAATTCCTAGTTCTCTTTTTAATATTTAAGATTTGTTAGAAAGTTTTCATGGGTAACTTTTTGATTGATATTCTTTGACCTGCCTAATATTTTCCTTTGCATCATAGAGAATATTAAAAGGTCAGTGGAATACAGTTACTTTTTAAATATTTATCCAGAATCCTTCCTGTAAACACTTTTTAAAACTAGTTGCTCTATTATATATCTCATTTTTGAGATATACATAGAAATTTAATTGTTGATAATGATCACACAGACAAGCCTTTTTCACAACTTTGCCATGACTCTTACTCTTAAAATAGTGGAAATTGGGTAGATATATGCATGACATAATTATGTTATTTGTATAGTTTTAGAATACATTTAAAATCTACCCTGTGAGAGAACAGGGAGAAAAAAAGAAAAAATACCGTCACTCAATTGAAAATGAAAGTGAATAAGCCCATCTGTGGGGCAGTTTTTGGAGTCAAGTAAGTTGGGAAATGAAATCTGATACTTATTTACCTGTTAATGATGCTGAAGCTATCTCCTGGAATATTACTAAATTCCTTAGGTTGCTCCAAATTATTTAAACATAATCACCGGCATGTAGATATTTAAAAATAACCCCTTTACTTTCAGGTTTTTCTTCAAAACAAAAGCTTTTTTTGTCTCCTGATTACAAAAGTAATGCTCACTGAACCAATTTAAAACACAGAAAAGCCCTGAGAAAAAAGTAAAAAGTTCCTCATATTCATACTACTCAGAGATAACATCTGAAACTTTTTGGTACACACAATGTAAGTTTTAAAAATAATCTTACTACTGAATATTTCTCCCATAAGTTAAGAATTTGAGGAAACCAGGTGAGGAAAGATGAAATTCTTTTGTTCCTTGTTTAAGTTTGGTCATGCATTAAACCTGAATGTCTGAACCTGAAATACAAGAAAGTTAGAATTAAGGGAGGAGAATTGTCTAAACAGAAATACAAAGTTTTGGAAATTTGGCTGTCTTGAGTTACCTGATCATCTTTTTTCATGTATATTTTCCCATTTTCAGCTTTGCAACTTCTAAGCTTTAAAAAAAAATTAAGATGTTTCAAATTTGATGTGTTTTTCTGTAATAATGAGCTAAAATAGAATAAGATGTGGGGCGGTAGAACCTAAACTGAGGAAAGTCAGAAACCATATGGAAATAGAAAATGCAAAACCTCTAGCAGAATGAAGCCAGAAGGAATGGAATCTAAACACTGGAATTATGCATCTGCTAGGCAGCTGTGCATTCCTTATTCATAGGTTCTGTTGTAGAAAGAGCAAAAGAAACTTTGGGAAAGAAAACTATCCTCAATAGATGGAGCGTATATTCTTTATCACTAATTATGATGTATATTTAAAATTATACAGTGTGTATTTAATTCATCTTTAAGTGGATTACTCCTCTATTTCAGGAGTTGTAAAAATTCTTTTCCAAAAATAACATCACTTTTGTGTAAACTAAGGTTTCCTATTTATATCTTCAGTACTGAATCAACATTTTATTAACATACAGATGGGCTCGTGAGTGATAATGAAGACTGTGATGCTGTGTGAATTTAGCCGCTTTCCTTTTTGTCAGTACTCGGGATAAGTGGCCCTTCAGTGTTCAGCCTTTTAAAAGTCAACTCTTCTGAATTGTCTAAACGAACAGGCAATTTCAAGCAGTTGCAATTTAAAAATGGAAAGGCATGAAATGTTATTTAGTCCTAAGCTGCTTTGTAATTACTAACATTTGTACAGCTTTATAGTTTAAAAAGCACTTTTATATCCATTATCCCCTGTGATCTTCATTGTCTAGCTAATAACATTTTTTACTCTCTTAACTTGAAAATTAAGACAGAACATTATCAATTTAATTAGTGATTCTAATGCTTGTTAGTTTTTCCTAACTATAAAGGTGATGCATCTTCAGAATTTAGAAAACATGGAAAAGTAGAACAAAAAGGAAAAAATCCCCAACATCTTATAATGATCATTATTAACATTTAGTATAATTCCTTTCAGTCTTCTTTTTCTATTTATATTTCTTAAATAGTTTGCCCTGATACTGAGGATCTAATAATTTTGTGTTTTTGGTATTATTTTGTGTGTTATTTGGTATTAATAATTTTGTGTGTTTGGTATTATTAATATACAATTACATGAGCAACATTGTGTTTACTAGATTCCCCCCATTATCAAGTCCCCACCACATACTTCATTACAGTCACTGTCCGTCAGCGTAGTAAGATGCTCTTGAGTCACTACTTGTCTTCTCTGTGCTATACTGCCTTCCCCGTGCTCCCCCACACTGTGTGTGCTAATCGTAATGCCCCTCACTCCCCTTCTCCCTCCCCCCCACTGCCCAGTCGCTTTCCCTTTGGCAACTGTTAGTCCAATCTTGGGTTCTGTGAGTCTACTGCTGTTTTGTCCCTTGTTTTTGCTTTGTTCTTATGTCCACAGATGAGTGAAATCATTTGGTACTTGTCTTTCTCTGCCTGGCTTATTTTATTGAGCATAATACCCTCTAGCTCCATCCATGTTGTTGGAAATGGTAGGATTTGTTTTCGTCTTATGGCTGAATAATAAATAGTGTTAACTATTTTTGATATTAATTATTCTTAACCATTTTTTGGAGATACTTTTTCAGTAAATTTGTTCCTATTTGAGGGAAAACATTTTATCCTAGGATCATTTTTTTTATCTCTATCTCTGTGTATCTATATCTATAGATACGGAGAGTGGTTAAGAACTTGGGTTTAAATCCCAACCCTGATTTGGTTTAAATCCCACATTTTCTTCTCAGCAGTTTTGGCAAATTAACATCTCTGTGTCTGTGTCCTCATCTGTAAAATGGAAATTCCAACTTCATGGAATGGTT
Source organism: Manis javanica (assembly GCF_040802235.1). NCBI lineage: Eukaryota > Metazoa > Chordata > Mammalia > Pholidota > Manidae > Manis > Manis javanica. Next base: position 72,262,970 of record NC_133162.1, read on the forward strand.
GTAAGTACATCTATATATATATACACATACATGTTTGTGTGTGTGTGTGTGTGTGTTTGTATATATAACCTTTTATATCAATTCCTTTGTAACTTATTTTGGATTCAATAATATTGAAAATACATGTCATACAAAAATTTGGAATACAGTTAATTCTGTATTAGAGGAAATGTTATAGCCTAAAATACATATATTAGAAAAGTAGAAAAGTCAGTGATTTAAATGTTCATCTCAAATTAAAATGATAAGGATTTCCTCTTTCTAATATTTGATTGGATAGAGTGTGGGGGAATTTTATGTTTTGAATCAAATTCCTTTTTTCATAAGATGGGAGGAAAGGTATGGTTGACTAAAGTAGGTTTATTTTATTTTCCCATTAGTACATTTGAAATCCCTCTTCCCAAAACTTGATTCCTACTCTACTTGGTTTCTAGGAGGCTTTATCTCGGTATCCTTTATGAAAACTTTACATTTGGGCCTTCCATAGAGCCCTTGACTTTTCTAAGGAGAAAGAAGCAAGCTTTCTGAGGAAGCAGAGGCGAGAACTCTGAGATTATCAGTTTTAATCTTTGTAATTATTTCTACATCTTTCAGACTTGGAAAATGTAATTCAACTTGACAAGCATGAATGAGCACCTGTTACAGACCAGACACTGACCTGGCTTGGTCCATACTAGTGAAGTTCTGCTTTCATGGAGCTTATGTTCTAGTAGGGCAGAACAGCATTAAAAAAAACAAACCTACCCAGTTAGATGATTACAGTATGGTATGGGTGTTAGGAAAGAAAGTTTAGAGGACTAAGAAAGTGGATAATAGCATACCTAATAAGCTTACTTACATTGACAAGGTGATGAGATATGTAAAAAACTGATTAGAATAAAATGGGGAAATAAACCCATAGAAAGTCACAGAAAATATATTTTAAAAAGATGAGGGTGAAAGACCTATACCCTGAAAACTACGGGACACCTTAAAAGAAATTAAAGAGAACACTAATAAATGGAAATTCATCCCATGCTCTTGGCTAGGAAGAATTAATTTTGTCAAAATGGCCATCCTGCCTAAAGCAATCTACGGATTCAGTGCAATCCCTATCAAAATACCTACAGCATTCTTCAGTGAACTAGAGCAAATAGTTCTAAAACTCATATGGAACCACAAAAGACCCCGAATAGCCAAAGCAATCCTGAGAAGGAAGAATAAAGCAGGGGGATCTCGCTTCCCAACTTCTACTACAAAGCCACAGGAATCAAGACAATTTGGTACTGGCACAAGAACAGACCCATAGACCAGTGGAACAGACTAGAGAGCCCAGATATAAACCCAAGCATATATGGTCGATTAATATATGATAAAGGAGCCATGGATATGCAATGGGAAAATGACACCCTCTTCAACAGCTGGTGTTGGCAAAACTGGACAGCTACATGTAAGAGAATGAAACTGGATTATTGTCTAATCCTATACACCAAAGTAAACTCAAAATGGATCAAATACCTGAATGTAAGTCATGAACCCATAAAACTCTTAGAAAAAAATATAGGCAAAAATCTCTTGGACATAAACATGAGCAACTTCTTCATGAACATATATCCCTGGGCAAGGGAAACAAAAGCAAAAATGAACAAGTGGGACTATGTCAAACTAAAAAGCTTCTGTACAGCAAAGGATACCATCAGTAGAACAAAAAGACATCCTACAGTATTGGAGAATATATTCATAAATGACAGATCCGATAAAGGGTTAACATCCAAAATATATAAAGAGCTCACACACCTCAACAAACAAAAAGCAAATAACCCAATAAAAAAATGCACACAGGATCTGAACAGACACTGCTCCAAAGAAGAAATTCAGATGGCCAACAGACACATGAAAAGATGCTCCACATCGCTAATCATTAGGGAAATGCAAATTAAAACCACAATGAGATGTCACCTCACACCAGTTGGGATGGCCAACATGCAAAAGACAAACAACAACAAATGTTGGCAAGGATGTGGAGAAAGGGGAACCCTCCTACACTGCTGGTAGGAATGTAAATTAGTTCAACCATTGTGGAAAGCAGTATGTAGGTTCCTCAAAAAACTCAAAATAGAAATACCATTTGACTCAGGAATTCCACTCTTAGGAATTTTCCCTAAGAATGCAGGAGCCCAGTTTGAAAAATACATACACATTTCTATGTTTATTGCAGCACTATTTTCAATAGCCAAGAAATGGAAGCAACTAAGTGTCCATCAGTAGATGAATGGATAAAGAAGAGGTGGTACATATACACAATGGAATATTATTCAGCCATAAGAAGAAAACAAATTTTACCATTTGCAGCAACATGGATGGAGCTAAAGGGTATTATGCTCAGTGAAATAAGCCAGGCGGAGAAAGATAAGTATCAAATGATTTCACTCATCTGTGGAGTATAAGGACAAAGCAAAAACTGAAGGAACAAAACAGCAGCAGACTTACAGAACCCAAGAATGGACTAACAGTTACCAAAGGGAAAGGGACTGGAGAGGATGGGTGGGAAGGGAGGGATAAGCGGGAGAACGGGGCATTATGATTAGCACACATAATGTAGTGGGGTGGGGACATGGGGAAGGCAGTATGTACAGAGAAGACAAGTAATGATTCTATAGTATCTTACTATGCTGATGGACAGTGACTCTAATGGGGTATGTGGTGGAGACTTGATAATAGGGGGAGTCTAGTAATCATAATGTTCAAGTAACTGTACATTAATGATAACAAGAAAAAAAAAGATGAGGAAAAAGCTCTTAAAATGTGTTATCTTGACTGACTTAAACAATTCAGAGGCCTGAGTAGTTATCCTTATATACAGTACTAATTAGATAGATAGTCTTATTCAGGACATGCCTTAGGTCTCAGTTCTCTGTTCCATAGAATGAAAGTGGTTAGGACTAGACTAGCTAGTGACTTAAGGTGCTAGTTCCAAAGTGCTAGTTCCAAAGTGCTCTTCAATTCCAATGAAACTCTTACTAGCATTTTAGAGTATTTTTCCTCTGATTGTGAAAACTATGTTGTTTTTAGAAAAATTTGGATACTGTAGAAAAGAAAGACCCTCTTCCCCAAATTTCATTTGTACTAGAGATAATGAATTTTATTTTAAATAGAGAATATATCCAAGAATTTGACCTTCCCACAGCTTTGGGAAGTGTTGGTTAATAAGACAACAATATTAATCAGGATAGATGCAGATCAGTTATGCCTTATTAATGGGCAAATCCCTAAATTTCAGGGGCTTGACAGAGCAAAACGTTTATTTCTCATTCCATGTCCAACTTGGTCAAGTAGGTAATTGAGATAAAGCCTGTCAGAGTGTCTGCCATCTTGTAGCTGTACTCTGGGACACATGGCTTTCTTGTGCTGTAGAAAGGAACTTTGGAAGTCTTGTAACCAGCAGTTATGTAACTTCAACTGTCAGAACTAGTCATTTGGCTTTACCCAACTGCAAGGGGATAGAAGAGTGTAGTTCTTCTATGTTCCTGGAAGTAGAGACCAGGCAGTGAGTGAGTTTTAAAAAGTCTTTACAACAGTGACCTCGCTTTTCCTGGCCATAGTTGAGTAGAGTGAGGATGGACCCCTAATTTTGTCTAGCGATTTGCTTTTGGATCTCTGGAGACTGGAGTTAGCAGTTACCAAAGTGCTCAGGCTATTAGACACAGAGGCTTTGCTTCCAGTCACGGATGGTGGAATTCAAGTAGCTGAGTAACCAGAAGTTGATTTATTAGAGAGAAATGAAATAGATTCATTGCAGAAATAAGGTATTCTCTCTCAAAGGTAGTTTTGGGAAGAAAATAATAACTGTATTGATGTTCAGTGGCATTTCATTTCTCAGTACTAATTACATACATAGTCTTATTTTTGGACAACATTCCCTGATTCAAGGATCGTTAATAAAGACTGGCTATAGTTCCTGCACAGAAATTTCTTGACACTATGTATGCTTCATGCTGACACATGAAATATTCACAAAAATAGTACATTTTGTGCCACAAAGAAAATCAGATTTTCAGAAAGCAAAAATCAGATAGGTTATATTTATGTTTTCTGACCACAGCATGATAGAATTTAATAGCAGTAGCATGCCTCACACCTTCAATCAAAAACAAAAACAAAAACATGCAGAATGAACAAAACATAAATCCAAAAAAAAAAAAATACCTACCTTCTTTGGGGGAAGAGACATACTATTTAAGTAATAACTTAAAGGAACAATTGTAACTAAAGTCTCACAATTTAGAAGCTAATTACAGTGAAAGCACTACATATCAATGTAGCCCGTGTGAAACTTTATGGGAGATTCATAGCAATTAAATGTTAATTAGTAAATAAGAAAGATTAAAACTTAATGAGGAAGTTATTCATTTTAAGCTGATTAAAAACAACAAAATAAACCAAAATAAAGTAGTGAAGGAATTAATAAATATAAAACTGTAAGTTAATGAAAACAAAACAGCTTTTGATAAGTAAAATCAAAAGCTGGCAGACAGGGCAAGTCTGATTAAGAAGAAAACAAGATAGAAATAAACATTAAAAATGAGCTAGGGACATCTCAGTAAATTCTGAAATCAAAGCCTTGTAAGATAATATTATAGATAACTTGATGCCGTGCATCCTAGAAATTGGATGAAATAGACTCCTGGGAAAATACAAATTATTGAAATTGTCAGATGGAGTGAAAAGGCGTAATAGAGCTTCATCAATAGCTGAAGAAAGAATTGTCAAAAATATATCCTTTAAAAGGGCCAAATTTTTTAAAAGAGATGTTACGTAATTGACGATTCATATATTACACAGATTTCCAGAGGAAAGTAAAAATGCAGAAGAGAAGATGCTCTCTGAAGCAGGCATAATTCTGCTAGCAAAAAGGATAGCACAGGAAAAGAAAACAATAGGCTATTCTTATCACCTAATTATAAAATCCAAAATAAAATGTTAGCAAACCAAATCCAATAGTATATTAAAACTACCAGGGTAAAGCTAGCCTAGGGGTTCAAGTGTGAATTGACCTTAGGAAATCTATTAGTGTCATTTATACCATATTAATAAGTCAAAGAAAGAAGAGAATATGATCGTCTCAGTTGATAACTGGAATAAGAAAAAGATACTAGATAAAATTCAGTAATCATTTCTGATGACTAGGTTTAGGAAAAGGAAACTTTCTCAACTTGATGAGGGTAAAACTACCTAAAGCGTATAGCAAACTCAAGTGGCAAAATATATCCCATGAAAGAAAGAACAAATACTAAGAGCTCATTTTTAATGCTACTGGTAAACATTTATCCTGAGGCCTCAGCTAGTGGAATAAGAGAGGCTAAAGGACAAAGGTGTAAATATTTGAAAGGGAAAACCAAAACTTGTACTCTTTGCATATGTTGTTTGCAGAGCATATAATCTACCTAGGAAAACTAAGAGAATCAATTGACAAACCTGGGAAACTAACAAGTTCAGTAAGATGGCTATGTGCATGGTGGACAAAAAAATCAGTAGGTTCTCTGTATACCAAAAGTAGCTGTTCAGCTGGAGAAGTGCTAGCAATGTTTGCTACATTTGGTAAGGAGTGCCCATTGATTTTGGCCTTCTTGGCAGTTTTCCATCCTGGACATGCTTCGAATCCTGAAAAGAGAGGTCCAGGAGATGAAGCTCCCAATTTGCTGCTTGCCTCAACACAAAAGCCAAATGTTTGGAGGGCTAATACAAGGCTGATTACTTCATGACAACCCCAGATAGCTAATACTATTCCCTATGATGCCCACCACATCCTGCTATACAAAAAATTTGGTTTGGACAACATCCCCTGCAAGAATGCATCTCTTGAGTTCCCTGGAGGCCTACCCCTTAGTGTCCTGCAGGAATAAAGAATACACTAAGGTAGTAGAAAAGGGATTTCCCCCAAAATAACTAGTTTTTTTTTTTTTTGTAAGTAGTACATGCTTAGGCGGGTGGGAGGGAGGGAGAAGGGGATTGTGGGGTATCATGATTAGTGCACATGGTGTGTGTGGGGTCATGGGGAAGACAGTGTAGCACAGAGGAGACAAGTACTGTGCATCTTACTACACTGTTGGACAGTGACTGCAATGGGGTATGGGGACAGACTCGATAATAAGGATAAATGTAGTAACCACATTGTTTTTCTTGTGAAACCTTCATAAAAGTGTATATCAGTGATACCTTAATAAAAAAAAAGTAGTACATGCTTATAGTAAACAAAACAATACAAAAAAGTGAACTTACACTTTCCTTCTCTCTTGTTGCTTTCCCTGTCCCTTCTCAGTTTACTTCTCATTGGTAGCCACTGTTGCTACTTTATATATCCTTCTAAAATTTTCTGTTCATTTATAAATACATATTTCCATTGGTTTGTTTTCTGTGCAAAGGGTGTCATGCATTCTGTGTTGCATTTGCCTTTTTCACTTAACATTTTCTACATCTCCCTCATTCTTTTTAACCTCCCGTTGAGCTTTATTCCCGATGAGACTTTGTATAATCAGTCTCTTTGGCAGACCCTTTTCTACCACTGCCCTCCCACTTCTGAAACCTTTTCATTGCTTCTCTTTTTCTGACCTTTCTATTCACCTTCTTGCTCTCAAGTGTTCTCAACGTTTTTAGGGCAGTATGACATAATGAGTCATAAGAAATACATATTTGGACATTCATTCGACCAAATATATATTTCCCAGGTATATTTGGTCTATCCATCGTTCCTGAAAACACTGCAGTCTTAAAGGTGAAATGGGAGTTTTGTCATGTACTGAGAGATTTTTGGACCAGCGCCCGAGGGCAGAGGCTGGAGGCTGAATCAGCCATTGGCCAATAATTTAGTCAATCATGCCTATACTGTGAAGCCCTCCCAAAAACCCAGGAGAAGAGTTTTTTGCTTTCTCTCTTCTGTGCTCTGCTACCCTCTGCTCAGTTGGCTTCTGCTTTTTGGCCAGAGAGAGCTTCTGTGCTTGGGAAGCCAGAACACCTCCATGTGCCGCTGAGCCAGGCCCCAAGCTCCACAAGAATAGAAGCTCCTTTATTTGGGATCTTGCCCTGTGTCTCTCCTCATCTGGCTGTTAAGTTGTATCCTTTATAGTATCCTTTATTAAACTGGTAAATGTTTAGTGTTTTCCTGAGTTCTGTGAGCTGCTCTAGCAAATTAATCTAACTTAATGGGGAGGTCATGTGAACCTCCAATCTGTAGCTCATAGTTCAGAAGTGCAGGTAACTGCCTGGGGCTTGTGACTGGCATCTGGAGTAGGGGGTGGAGGGCAGTCTTGTAGAATGGAACCCTTAACCTGGGAATCTGGTGCTGTCTTCGGACAGACAGCATCAGAATTGAGTTGATTTTCCTAACACCCTGTTGGTGTTCAAGAATTGCTTGGTTACATATGTGTGGGAAGACCCCCTCCCACGTATTTACACATATTGGAATCTGTCTTGGTACCTGAATGAAGTACTACTATTACTGTGCTGTGTATAATATTGTTATTGTTATACATATATTCAGGGAAAAAATACACCATTGCAATTGGTGTTGAAAGAGTGGGAATCACAGGAGTCTGTGTCCCCCTTCTCAGACTAATGTTTTCAAATGTGTAAAATACATTGGATTATAAAGGAAACCAGTCTTATTGACATACAACTATTAAAGTAATTAAAGATTTTTTTGATACAGTAATATGTGTATTCTTTAATTAACTCATTAAATAACCCAGTGAAGAGTTTTAACAGCTGCCCTAATTTTTAAATAATGATGAACATAAATAATATGTTGAGTTATCTGCAACAGTGTAATTTGATGAGAATATCTGATTTCTTTTAGTTTTACAGATTTACAGGTACTGTTAATACTTCTGTGGGTTTTATCTACTCTCAAAATTAAATAGTTAAATTTAAATTTCAGTTAGAGGTTGGTGAAACTAAAGATATAATTTTTCCCCTTCTAAGTTCATGCACTGCCTGAATTTTTTGAGGTCGTGGGCCTCTGACTAAGAGCCCCTGCAACTGAAACTTGATTCACACTGGGGGACACTGATTATTTTGCAGCTCGCTCAAGTAGTGGAATGTTGTTCTTTTCCAGAATACCTCTCCTGTGGGCCTGGACGTGGGTTATTCTGACCCTCTTAGCTACTTCCGTACCACTCTTTCTCCCACCTTACTGTACATGAAGCAGGAAACATGATTTTGAATCTTTTAATCAGATAGTATCACCTACTACTGCTGCTTCCTGCAGTTTTCCACAAAACCTTGGCTATAGCCCCCATTACAAGAAGGTTTTATCTTATATGGCTCACTATCTCCAATACTACTTTATTCTAATTCTTGATGATCTCAGTGTACCAGTGGGTGATTTTATTCCACTACTTTCTTGGCCTCTTGGTTTCCTTCAGTGTCCTTTACTTTACTTAACTTTAAGCCAGATCATACCTCAGATCTGTTACAGGATAATATGTTTGTAGTTACAGTACCTGCTATACTTGGTCTCCTTCAGTGTCCTTTACTTTACTTTAAGCCAGATCATACCTCAGATCTGTTACAGGATAATATGTTTGTAGTTACAGTAACTGTTACACTCTCCATAATTCCAAGTTCAAGTACCCTACTTTCTTATCATCACTTTGCATCTTTTCAGCTCATGCCTTCTAGTACAGTCCTTTTACCTCACTGGAAACTACAGCCCATTGACTCTGTTGCCTTTTTACTGTTCTTCATCACAGTCTTCCTTCTGTTCTCACCCTTCTCCTTATTCAGTTTAAATTCTATGGTCTGCCATAATTGCTTGGTTGGAAATATTCTCAACACTCTTGCCTTCACTTAATTGCTTAGTTGAGAAACCCCAATGCTGTATTAATACAATTGTGCCTACTTTACACTTTGTGTGTGTGTGTATGTGGTAAGTACATAACATAAATTTATCCTCGGTGATTTTTAAGTGTACAGCACAGTATTGTTAATTATGTGCCTATTGTACAAGAGGTCTGGAACTTTTTCATCTTGCCTGATTGAAACTCTGTACCCATTGAACAACAACTTCCCATTCCCCTTTCCTCCCCAGCCCTGGCAACCACCAGTCTGTTTTCTGTTTCTGTGAATTTAATTAGATACTCCATGTAAGTGAAATTATGCTGTATTTGTCTTTTTATGATTGGCTTATTTCACAGCATAATGTCTTAAAGGTTCATGAATGTTGTAACATGTGATTTCCTTCCTTCCAGAATTTCCTTTTTTAAGGCTAAATAATATTCAATTCTATATATATATATATATATACCACATTTTCTTTAGCCATTCACCTATTGATGAACAGTTAGGTTACTTCCACTTCTTGGGTTATTGTGAATAATGCTGCAGTGAACATGGGTGTGCAGATCTCTATTCAAGATCCCGTTTTTGAATTCTTTGAATACATACCCAGAAGTAGAATTGCTGGATCATGTGGTAGTTCTATTTTTCTTTTTTTCAAGAGAACTCATACTCCTTAAAAACAGCTGTACTGTTTCACAATCCCAACACTGTATAAGGGTTCTAATTTCACCAATCTCTTGCAGCAGTTGTTAGTTTTTTTATTTTCATTAGCAGCCATTCTTACAGGTATTAGATGATCTCTCATTGTGGCTTTGATTTGAATTTCACTGCTGATTAATGATGTGTATCTTTCATGTGCTTTTTGGCAATTTGTCCTTGGAGAAATGTCTATTAAGTCCTTTGCCCATTTTTAATCAGGTTATTTATTTATGTTTTGTTATTAGCATGAATTCTTTGCATGTTCTGGATATTAACACTTATCCAACATGTGGTTTGCAAACTTTCTCCCATTCCATAGATTGCCTTTTTTTTTAGTTGAAGTATCTTTGATAAACAATCTTATATTGGTTTCAAATATACAGTACAGTGATCTAGTAGTTACCCATATTATTAAATCTTCACGCACATGACTGCAGTCACTATCTGTCAGCATAGGAAGATATTATTGTAGTTTGCCTTTTTTACTCTGTTGATTTCTTCATTTGCTGCCCAAGTTTTAAGCTTTGATGTAATCCCATTTGTCTATATTTGTTTTGTTGCTTGTGCTTTTGGTGTCATGTCGGAGAAATCATCTATTCCAGTGCCATGAAATTTTTCCCCTATATTCTAGGAGTTTTATAGTTTCAGAAACATATAGTTTCTTATATTTAAGTCTTTATTTTGAGTTAGTTTTTGTATATGGTGTAAAATAAGGATCCATCTTTGTCCTATTGTATGTGGATATGTACAGTTTTCTCAGCACCATTTGTTGATCTTCCATTATGCCTTCAATCCATGGACACAGGATATCTTCCCATGTATTTGTGTCTTTCTTTATTTTTTTCTGCAACCTTCTGTAGTTTTCAATGTACAGGTCTTTCACCTCCTTGGTTAACTTTATTCCTAGATACTTTATTCTTTTTGGTGCTTTTGTAAGTGGGGTTCTTTTACTTTCCTTTTCAGATTGCTATTTGTTTATGTATAGAAATGCAACTAATTTTTGAATGTAGATTTTACATTCTGTAACCTTGCTGAATTCATTCTAACAATTTTTGTGTTGGATTCTTTCTACATATAAAAAGAGTTTTCTACATACCATGTTATCTGTGAACAGATATAATTTTACCAACTTCTTTTTGATCTGAGTGCTTTTTGTTTCTTTTTCTTAATTAATTGCTCTGGCTAGGGTTTTCAGTACTGTGTTCAATAGTAGTGGTGAGAGCAGTCATCCTTGCCCTGTTCCTGATCTTAGAGGAGAAGCTTTCAGTTTTCACAGTTGAGTATGTGAGCTGTGGGCTATTCATATGTGGCCTTTTTTTTTTTTTAAGAGGGCATCTCTCATATTTATTGATCAAATGGTTGTTAACAACAATAAAATTCAGTATAGGGGGGTCAATGCTCAATGTACAATCATTAATCCATCTCAAGCCTAACTCTCGTCAGTCTCCAATCTTCTGAAGCATAATGAACAAGTTCTTACATGGTGAATGAATTCTTACATGGTGAACAGTACAAGGGCATTCATCACAGAAACTTTCAGTTTTGATCACGCATTATGACCTATAAACAATCAGGTCAAATATGAATATTCATTTGATTTTTGTACTTGATTTATATGTTGAAACCACATTTCTCCCTTTATTATTATTATTATTTTTATTTTTAATAAAATGCTGAAGTGGTAGGTAGATGCAAGATAAAGGTAGAAAACATAGTTTAGTGCTGTAAGAGGGCAAATGTAGATGATCAGATGATCAGGTGTGTGCCTATGGACTAAGTATTAATCCAAGCTAGACAAGGGCAGCAAAACATCCACGGATGCAGAAGATTTCTCTCAAAGGGGGGGTGAGGTTCTGAGCCTCACCTCTGTTGATCCCCAAATTCTCACCTGATGGCCCCCCTGCGACTGTGCCTGTCTTAGGTTGTTCCTCCCTTGAGGAATCTTACCCGTCTCTGGCTAACCAGTCCTCTTCCGGGGCCATACAGGGAAATGTAAAGTTGGTAAGTGAGAGAGAAGCCATATTGTTTGAAAAGGTTAGCTTTTTACTTCTTTGCAGATTTATGCCCTGTGGGTTCTATGCCCAGCACTTGTCTCGAGGTATCTTTACTACCTGGAGGAATTATGATACTCGGTAAATTCGATATGAGGTATGAATTCTATTTAAGGGTTGTAATTAGGAAGAAAGAAGAAAAGATACAGATGTAGCATATGGAAGGAAACATGGGAGGATTGATTATTTCTTTAACATATCTTCTTGTAGAGTACCTTAAGTATGTATAGGTTTTAAACTACTAACTAATTTGCACACACATATTAACATAATAGGAATACGGTGACATAAACAAAGCAAATCTGTAATTACCATCCACCTCCAGTGAAGCCAAGAAAACCATTTAGGCACCCTAGGTATTTGTGAAAATTTGTCTGTGATATGATGGATATTGTCCAACTGTACTTGAACTGTCTGAGAGAAATCAGACAAATTAAAGCAGCCCATTTCTGGGATCTGTTCACATCCCATATGTTCTTTTAACCGTAGATAGTCTATAGTCATAAGATTTTGGAGTGCTACACCTTGCACCCCTCCCAACTCCTGGTTGAGTTCCAACAGTACAGATCTGGTCAAATTCGTTGTCTCACTGTATGCACATGCCAGCCTAGACATCTCCCTCCTCATTCCTATGGCAAGTCCAGGAGATGGTGGGCTGGATGCAGCCACAACTGCAGCATCGTCCGGATCCCTGTGGAGGCTTTTTGATGATCATCCCCTGGCACAAGTCCTCCAGAGAGTGCTGATGCCGGAAGCTCCTCCTCATATCGTATCTTAGTTCATTTTCTGGGTATCCAAGCTAGGCCTTGATCTTCTGCATAGAAACAAACAGACCCTTTGCCCACACTTTGACATGCCCTCTATACCACTGTGCAGAACTCATTGGAGGTCAGCACACAGTAACTGCTTTTTTTTTTTTTTTTAAGAGAAAGGAATATTATCAGAAAAGACTACCTCCATAGCTGATCATCTGACACCCTTTAAGTGATCAACAGTAAGGATATTTAAAGCATGTGTTGATCTTTGATTTACCAATAGTTTTATCCTATCAAGGAGTAATCCCCCTTTTCTTTCTTTTTTTCTTTTTTTTTTTTTTATTTTTAATCTATACCTACATGAAGAATACTATGTTTACTATGCTCTCCCCTTTATCAGGTCCCCCCTAACAACCACATTACGATTACTGTCCATCAGCTTAGCAAAATGTTGTAGAGTCACTACTTGTCCTCTCTGTGTTGTGCAGCCCATCCTCCCCTTTCTCCCTCCCCCCCATGCATGCTAATCTTAATACCCCCCTTCTTCTTCTCCCGCCCTTATCCCTCCCTGCCCACCCATCCTCCCCAGTTCCTTTCCCTTTGGTACCTGTTAGTCCATTTTTGGGTTCTGTAATTCTGCTGCTGTTTTGTTCCTTCAGTTTTTCCTTTCTTCTTATACTCCTCAGATGAGTGAAATCATTTGGTATTTCTCTTTCTCTGCTTGGCTTATTTCACTGAGCATAATACTCTCCAGCTCCATCCATGTTGCTGCAAATGGTAGGATTTTCCCTCTTCTTATGGCTGAGTAGTATTCCATTGTGTATATGTACCACATCTTCTTTATCCATTCATCTACTGATGGACATTTAGGTTGCGTCCAATTTTTGGCTATTGTAAATAGTGCTGCGATAAACATAGGGGTGCATCTGTCTTTCTCAAACTTGATTGCTGTGTTCTTAGGGTAAATTGCTAGGAGTGGAATTCCTGGGTCAAATGGTAGGTCTGTTTTGAGCATTTTGATGAACCTCCATACTGCTTTCCACAATGGTTGAACTAATTTACATTCCCACCAGCAGTGTAGGAGGGTTCCCCTTTCTCCACAGCCTCGCCAACATTTGTTGTTGTTTGTCTTCTGGATGGCAGCCATCCTTACTGGTGTGAGGTGATAACTCATTGTAGTTTTAATTTGCATTTCTCTGATAATTAGTGATGTGGAGCATCTTTTCTTGTGTCTGTTGGCCATCTGTATTTCTTTTTTAGAGAACTGTCTGTTCAGTTCCTCTGCCCATTTTTTAATTGGGTTATTTGTTTTTTGTTTGTTGAGGCTTGTGAGCTCTTTATATATTCTGGATGTCAAGCCTTTATCGGATCTGTCATTTTCAAATATGTTCTCCCACACTGTAGGGTTCCTTTTTGTTCTATTGATGGTGTCTTTCGCTGTACAGAAGCTTTTCAGCTTAATGTAGTCCCACTTGCTCATTTTTGCTGTTGTTTTCCTTGCCCAGGGAGATATGTTCAAGAAGAGGTCACTCATGTTTATGTCTAAGAGGTTTTTGCCTGTTTTTTTCCAAGAATTTAATGGTTTCATGACTTACATTCAGTTCTTTGATCTATTTTGAGTTTACCTTTGTATATGGGGTTAGACAATGGTCAAGTTTCATTCTCCTACATGTAGCTGTCCAGTTTTGCCAGCACCATCTGTTGAAGAGACTGTCATTTTGCCATTGTATGTTCATGGCTCCTTTGTCAAATATTAATTGACCATATATGTTTGGGTTAATTTCTGGAGTCTCTAATCTGTTCCACTGGTCTGTGGCTCTATTCTTGTGCCAGTACCAAATTGTCTTGATTACTATGGCTTTGTAGTAGAGCCTGAAGTTGGGGAGTGAGATCCCCCCTACTTTATTCTTCTTTTTCAGGATTGCTTTGGCTATTCGGGGTCTTTGGTGTTTCCATATGAATTTTTGAATTGTTTGTTCTAGTTCATTGAAGAATGTTGCTGGTAATTTGATAGGGATTGCATCAAATCTGTATATTGCTTTGAGCAGGATGGCCATTTTGATGATATTAATTCTTCGTAGCCATGAGCATGGGATGAGTTTCCATTTGTTAGTGTCCTCTTTAATTTCTCTTAAGAGTGACTTGTAGTTTTCAGGGTATAGGTCTTTCACTTCTTTGGTTAGGTTTATTCCTAGGTATTCTTTTTGATGCAATGGTGAATGGAATGGTTTTCCTGATTTCTCTTTCTATTGGTTCATTGTTAGTGTATAGGAAAGCTACAGATTTCTGTGTGCTAATTTTGTATCCTGCAACTTTGCTGTATTCTGATATCAGTTTTAGTAGTTTTGGAGTGGAGTCTTTAGGGTTTTTTATGTACAGTATCATATCATCTGCAAATAGTGACAGTTTAACTTCTTCTTTACCAATCTGGATTCCTTGTATTTCTTTGTTTTGTCTGATTGCCGTGGCTAGGACCTCCAGTACTATGTTAAATAACAGTGGGGAGAGTGGGCATCCCTGTCTGGTTCCCGATCTCAGAGCAAATGCTTTCAGCTTCTCGCTGTTCAGTATAATGTTGGCTGTGGGTTTATCATATATGGCCTTTATTATGTTGAGGTACTTGCCCTCTATTCCCATTTTCCTGAGAGTTTTTATCATGAATGGATGTTGAATTTTGTCAAATGCTTTTTCAGCAGCTGTGCAGATGATCATGTGGTTTTTGTCTTTCTTTTTGTTGATGTGGTGGATGATGTTGATGGATTTTCGAATGTTGTACCATCCTTGCATCCCTGGGATGAATCCCACTTGGTCATGGTGTATGATCCTTTTGATATACTGTTGAATTCTGTTTGCTAATATTTTATTGAGTATGTTTGCATCTACATTCATCAGGGATATTGGTCTGTAATTTTCTTTTTTGGTGGGGTCTTTGCCTTGTTTTGGTATTAGGGTGATGTTGTCTTCATAGAATGAGTTTGGGAGTATTACCTCCTTTTCTATTTTTTGGAACACTTTAAGGAGAATGGGTGTTATGTCTTCTCTGTGTGTCTGATAAAATTCAGAGGTAAATCCGTCCGGCCCCGGGGTTTTGTTCTTGGGTAGTTTTTTGATTGCCGTTTCAATTTTTTTGCTCGTAATTGGTTTGTTTAACTTTTGTGTTTCTTCCTTGGTCAATCTTGGGAGGTTGTATTTTTCTAGGAAGTTATCCATTTCTTCTAGTTTTTCCAGCTTGTTGGCATATAGGTTTTCATAGTAGTCTTTAATAATTCTTTGTATTTCTGTGGAGTCTGTCGTGATTATTCCATTCTCATTTCTGATGCTGTTGATTTGTGTTGATTCTCTTTTTCTCTTAATAAGTTTGGCTGGAGGCTTATCTATTTTGTTTATTTTCTCAAAGAACCAGCTCTTGGTTTCGTTGATTTTTCCTATTGTTTTATTCTTCTCAATTTTGTTCATTTCTTCTCTGATCTTTATTATATCCCTCCTTCTGCTGACTTTAGGCCTCATTTGTTCTTCTTTTTCCAGTTTCGATAATTGTGATGTTAGACTATTCATTTGGGATTGTTCTTCCTTCTTCAAGTGTGCCTGGATTGCTATATCCTTTCCTCTTAAGACTGCTTTCGCTGCATCCCACAGAAGTTGGGGCTTTGTGTTGTTGTCATTTGTTTCTGTATATTCCTTGATCTTTATTTTGATTTGTTCATTGATCCATTGATTATTTAGACGCATGTTGTTAAGCCTCCATGTGTTTGTGAGCCTTTTTGTTTTCTTTGTAGAATTTATTTCTAGTTTTATACCTTTGTGGTCTGAAAAGTTGGTTGGTAGGATTTCAGTCTTTTGGAATTTACTGAGGCTCTTTTTGTGAGCTAGTATGTGGTCTATTCTGGAGAATGTTCCATGTGCACTTGAGAAGAATGTATATCCTGTTGCTTTTGCATGTAGAGTTCTATAGATGTCTATTAGGTCCATCTGTTCTAGTGTGTTGTTCAGTGCCTGTGTGTCCTTACTTATTTTCTGCCCGGTGGATCTATCCTTTGGGGTGAGTGGTGTGTTGAAGTCTCCCAAAATGAATGCATTGCAGTCTATTTCCCTCTTTAGTTCTGTTAGTATTTGTTTCACAAATGCTGGTACTCCTGTGTTGGGTGCATAGATATTTAGAATGGTTATATCCTCTTGTTGGACTGAGCCCTTTATCATTATGTAGTGCCCTTCTTTATCTCTTGTTACTTTCTTTATTTTGTAGTCTGTTGTGTCTGATATTAGTACTGCAACCCCTGCTTTCTTTTCACTGTTGTTTGCTTGAAATATGTTTTTCCATCCCTTGACTTTTAGTCTGTGCCTGTCTTTGGGCTTGAGGTGAGTTTCTTGTAAGCAGCATATAGATGGGTCTTGCTTTTTTATCCATTCTATTACTCTGTGTCTTTTGATTGGTGCATTAAGTCCATTTACATTTAGGGTGACTATTGAGAGATATGTACTTATTGCCATTGCAGGCTTTAGATTCGTGGTTACCAAACGTTCAAGGTTAGCTTCTTTAGTATCTTACTGCCTAACTTAGCTCACTTATTGAGCTGTTATATACACTGTCTGGAGATTCTTTTCTTCTCTCCCTTCTTATTCCTCCTCCTCCATTCTTCATATGTTGTGTGTTTTGTTCTGTGCTCTTTTTAGGAGTGCTCCCATTTAGAGCAGTCCCTGTAGGATGCCCTGTAGAGGTGGTTTGTGGGAAGCAAATTCCCTCAGCTTTTGCTTGTCTGGGAATTGTTTAATCCCGCCATCATATTTAAATGATAGTCGTGCTGGATACAGTATCCTTGGTTCAAGGCCCTTCTGTTTCATTGCATTAAGTATATCATGCCATTCTCTTCTGGCCTGTAGGGTTTCTGTTGAGAAGTCTGATGTTAGCCTGATGGGTTTTCCTTTATAGGTGACCTTTTTCTCTCTAGCTGCCTTTAAAACTCTTTCCTTGTCCTTGATCCTTGCCATTTTAATTACTATGTGTCTTGGTGTTGTTCTCCTTGGATCCTTTCTGTTGGGGGTTCTGTGTAATTCCATGGTCTGTTCGATTATTTCCTCCCCCAGTTTGGGGAAGTTTTCAGCAATTATTTCTTCAAAGAGACTTTCTATCCTTTTTCCTCTTTCTTCTTCTTCTGGTATCCCTATAATATGAATATTATTCCTTTTGGCTTGGTCACATAGTTCTCTTAGTATTGTTTCATTCCTGGAGATCCTTTTATCTCTATGTCAGCTTCTATACGTTCCTGTTCTCTGGCTTCTATTCCTTCAATGGCCTCTTGCATCTTATCCATTCTGCTTATAAATCCTTCCAGGGATTGTTTCACTTCTGTGATCTCCTTCCTGACATCTGTGATCTCCCTCTGGACTTCATCCCACTGCTCTTGCATTTTTCTCTGCATCTCATCCCATTGCTCTTGCATTTTTCTCTGCATCTCTGTCAGCATGTTCATGATTTTTATTTTGAATTTTTTTTCAGGACTGGTTAGGTCTGTCTCCTTCTCAGGTGTTGTCTCTGTGATTTTTGTCTTCCTGTAGTTTTGTCTTTTCATGGTGATAGAGATAGTGTGCAGAGCTGGTACAAGTTACCGCTGGAAGAGCTTCCCTTCTTGTTGGTTTGTGGCCTTCCTCACCTGGGAGAATAGCGACCTCTAGTGGCTTGTGCTGGGCAGCTGTGTGCAGACAGGGCTTCTGCTTCCTGCCCGGTTGCTATGGGGTTTATCTCCCCTGTAGCTGTGAGCGCGGCTTGGCTGGGGCTGCTCCTCCAAAATGGTGGAGCCCCATTGGAGGGGGAGCAGCTGGGAGCCTATTTATCTCCGTAAGGGGCCTCTGTGCTCCCTGCTGCCTGGGGGGTTAGAGTGCCCAGAGATCTCCAGATTCCCTGCCTCTGGTGTAAGTGACCTGTCCTGCCCCTTTAAAACTTCCAAAAAGCACTCTCCAAACCAAAACAACAACAGCAACAATTAGAGAGGGAACAGAAAAAAAAAAAAAAAAAAGGAAAAAACCCTTGATTTTTTTATTTTGTCCCCAGGCACCAGTCCCAGGCACCTGCTCACTGGTCCTGCTGCCCTGCCTCCCTAGCAGCAGGGTCCCTGTCCCTTCAAGGCTTCCAAAAAGCACCTGCCCACTGGTCCCGCAGGGAAAAACGCGCGATATTGTTTGTCCTCACGCGCCGGTCCCAGGCACCCGCTCACCAGTCCCGCCGCCCTGCCTCCCTAGCACCAGGGTCCCTGTCCCTTTAAGGCTTCCAAAAAGCACTCGCCAAAAAGAGAAAAAAAAAGGGGAAAAATGCGTGATTTCCTTCGTCCTCAGGTGCCGGTCTCAGGCACCCGCCCACCGGTCCCGCAGGGAAAAATGCGGGATATTCTTTGTCCTCAGGCGCTGGTCCCAGGCACCCGCTCAACAGTCCCGCCGCCCTGCCTCCATAGCACCGGGGTCCCTGTCCCTTTAAGGCTTCCAAAAAGCACTCGCCAAAAAGAGAAAAAAAAGGGAAAAACGCGCGATTTCGTCCGTCCTCAAGTGCCGGTCCCAGGCACCTGCTCACCGGTCCCGCCACCCTGCCTCCCTAGCAACGAGGTCCCTGTCTCTTTAAGGCTTCCAAAAAGCACTGGCCAAAAAAAAAAAACAAAACCGCTCCGGTTTCTTTCCACCCACCGGGAGCCGGGGGTTGGGGCGCTCGGTTCCCGCCAGGCCGGGGCTTGTATCTTACCCCCTTCACGAGGCGCTGGGTTTTTGCAGGTGTGGATGTGGTCTGGATGTTGTCCTGTGTCCTCTGGGCTCTATTTTAGGAAGATTTTTCTTTGGTATATTTTCATAGCTCTATGTGTTTTTGGGAGGAGATTTCCACTGCTCTGCTCTCGCTGCCATCTTGGCTCTCGTCCACCTATGTGGCCTTTTTTATGTTGAAGTAATTCCTTTCTATTCTCGTTTGTTGAGTGTTTCATCATGAAATGTTGAATTTTGTCAAATGCTTTTTCTGCACCAATTGAGATGATGTTGTGATTTTTTTTTCTTCCATGTGCTAAATTACATTTATTAATTTTCTTATGTTGAACAATCCTTGTATCCTGGGATAAATCCCATATATATATATATATAATACTTGTAATACTTCAAATGTGCTATTGAATTTGGTTTGCTAGTATTTTTTTTAGGTCTTTTGCATTTATATTTCTCAGGGATACTGATCTATATGTTGTTTTCTTTTCCAGTAGTATCTTTGGCTGACTTTGGTATCAGGGTAGAGCTGGGTTCATAAAGTGAGTTTAGAAGTATTCCCTCTTTAGTGTTTTAGAAGACTTTGAGAAGGATTGGCATTAATTCTCCTTTAACTATTTGGTGAAATTCTCCATTGCAACCATTTGGTCCTAGGATTTTCTTTGTCAGAGATTTTTGATTACCGATTTAATCTCCTTGCTAGTTAGAGGGCCTGTTCTATAGGTTTTCTTCATGATTCAGTTTTGGTAGGTTGCATGTGTCTAGGAATTTATTCATTTCTTCTAGGTTATCTTAATTGTTGCTGTATAATTATTAATAGTAATCTCTTAAATCCTTTTTATTTCTGTGGTATCAGTTGTAATGTCTTCCCTTTCATTTCTCGTTTTAGTTCTCTGAGTCTTTTTCTTCTTAGTCTGGCTAGGGTTGTGTCCATTTTATCAATCTTTTCAAAAACAAACTCTTAGTTTCCTTCTTTTTTTTCTATTCTGTATTTTATTTCTGTTGTAATCTTTGAGTTTTTCCTTTATAAATGAGTTTTATTTGTTCTTTTTCTAGTTGTTTGAGGTATAAAGTTAGATTGCTGATTTGAGATGTCTCTTCCTTTTTAACTGTAGGCATTTACTACTATAAACTTCCCTCTTAGAACTGCTTTTGCTACCTTCCATAAGTTTAGTCATTTTGTGTTTTGTTTTCATTTGTCTCAATGTATTTTCTATTTTACCTTGTGACTTCTACTTTGAACTGTTAATTGTTTAAGAGCGTGTTGATTTTCATGTATTTGTGAATTTTCCAGTTTTCCTACTGTTGATTTCTAGTTATATTCTGTTGAGGTTGGAAAAGACAGTTGATATTATTTCAGTATTCTTAATTTTGTCAATACTTGTTTTGTGGGCTCACATGTGATCTGTCATAGAGAATGTTCTGTGTGTGCCTGAGAAGAATATGTATTGTGCTGCTGGTGGGTAGAGTGTTCTGTTTATGTCTCCTAGGCCCAGATGGTCCTTAGTGCTGTTCAGATTCTTTTTTCTTACCAGTCTTGTATCTGGTTGCTCTGTCCATTATTAAAATTGGAATGTTGAAGTTTACTATTATTGTGTTGCTGTTTTCCCCTTCAGTTCTGTCAGTGGTCGCTTCTTGTTTGGGTGCTGCTACACCTGCACTTCTGCTGCTGAGAGTGGCTGGAGAACTAGCTTTGGTAACAGGTCTTATTTTCAATTAATGGCCACAAAAGTTAGAGGAGCCCATAATGTTGCTCAGAAATAGTTCATAGTCCATTTACTCTCCCAATCTCACCAGGTGGTTATTTAAACCTCCTCCCCCTCAAACCGCCAACACTACCTTCCATATTCTTTGATCTCAGTACACAACTTTGCTTTTCATCTCTCTGAGAAAGCAGATGCCGCAAGTAGAGCCCCTGCCACCACATCTCTCCATCTGTCTTCATCTGTGCTCCATGTATTTTCACTTCTGTCTGTCACTATGGAATGAACTGACCATGCTTCTGGCAGCGACCACAACCTCCACTGTGCTGTAATTCTATCCCTTCTCTCTTACATCCTGCATCTTCTCATCCGCACAACAACATACTTACACTTCTCTCATCTTAATAACAAAGCCTATCTTGACTTCACTTTTCCCTCTAATTGTTGCTCCGTTTTTCTCCCCCTACCTTTTTTTGGGGGTGGAGTGTTCTATTTAGTGTCTGTTAGTATCTTATGAGTCGGCTTGCTCTAATTGGGCTTTCCCTTCCAGCACTCTTCCTAAAGTGCTCTTGTGAAGGTTACCCATGACTCTTCCTTTTTCATCTTTGAATTATTTGACCCATTAACAGTATTTTGACACAGGTGGTCACTTATTCTCTCCTCCTGGAAACACTTTCTTGACTTGGCTTCCAGAACTGCACACTTCTTGGGTTCTATCCCAGTGTTTTTTGTCCTGTAATATTCCAGGGCTCAGTTCTTATACCTCTTTTTTAGCCATATTCATTCTCTGGTTGATCTTCTCTGATCTCAAGACTTTGAAACTTTTTTGTGTTGATGACACCCAATTTTTAGTCTGCAGCCTGAAACCCTCCTCAGAAATGTTAATTTATACTCCACTTGACTGTCTAATAGGCAACTAAAATGTAACTTTTCTTAAAAGGAGCTTACCATTTTTTCCCTCAGTAATTTAATGTGTCAGGCTTAGAATGGCTTCCTCTTGTCTGAGAGAAAGACTAAAACTTTTCTTGTAGACTCAATTTATTTTTGGTCTAAGGAGTGAGATAGAGCTCTCTCTCTCTCTTTTTTAAAAGCCAGATGTCTACCCAGTTTTACAACACTCTTTATTAAATAATAACTTTTTATTTGGTTGAAATGTCATCTTTATCATTTTGTGAATGATATCAGGATTAAAAAGAATACCATCTAATGCTTGCTTTACAGATTCCACACTCTTAAAAATACTCTCTCAATTCAGAGCACAACTATGTGTAGTAGAATAACTGACAATGGAATAATTAAGCAAATTGAGGAAGAATACAGAAAGAGTCACATTTTAAATTAGGCATGCAGTATACTTGCAACAAACACACCAGTGAAGAAAGGGCTCACTAATGTTTGGATACTTGGCTTTTAGTTCAATAAAGAATTGACTTTATACAGTAAAAACCAATAAAACAAATTAAAAATGGAAGGGAAAAGTGGGGTGTGAAATATATAACCAAATGGAAGCTTTTAATCCAAAATAAAATATGGTTTGTTGGGTAAGTAATTAAGATTAGGAGAAAAGGCAAGGAGTAGACAGTTACATTATGTGGGCAAAGGTAGTAAATCACTATCTGCAAAAATGCTGTTTGTGTTAATCCCAGTTAAAGGCATGGGAAATGAAATAACCCCATGTTTATACTACACACCTATTAAACTGGCAGAATTATTTGATGCGTCTGTTTGCCACTGTCATAAATTGGATCAGTCTCACGGGAAAAGAATTTGACTAAACATACATTTTCGGGGGAAGGGAAGTGGTGTATCATGGGACTAAGATACTTAAAATTTCTACTCAGTGATGGTGTACTATATCCCTAGTCTGGCTAGGGTTTGTTTCAGGGGAGTCTAGACATAAGGTGAGTAAACCAGTGGACTAAAGGCAGAATTTCTTAGTGCTGCTGTTTTGTTATGTTACTCTTGCACTGAAAATTTAAAAAAGAATTCCATTCCATTGACCCAAGTATGTTTCATGTAAAATAGGGAATGGAAGTGAACTTTTATATTTGGTTAAGTGGTGTAAAGTGAAAAACCTATAGACTTGAGGAGTAGCCAAGATGGCGGCATTAGTAGGGCAATGGAAATCTCCTCCCAAAACCATATATATTTTTGAAAATACAACAAATACAACTATTCCTAAAAGAGAGACCAGAGGATACGGTACAACAGCCAGGCTACATCTACATCTGTGAGAACTCAGCATCTCACGAAGGGGGTAAGATACGAGCCATGGCCCAGCGGGACCTGAGCGCTCCCCCTACCCAGCTCATTGGTGGGTGGAAAGGAGTTGGAGCGGGGAGGGAGTGGAAGTGCAGAACTGCTAAATAACTAGTCCTAGTAATCTGCATCAGGAGCACAGACACACATTGCATGGTGTGCTGGATATAAGGGAAACGGAAAAGTGAAATCTGAGAGCGGGTCCCCGCAGCTGGCTCCCCTGCGACAAAAAAAAAAGTGAGTGCTTTTTGAAAGTCTTAAAGGGACAGGGGCCTCAGAGCTGGACGGAATCATCCCAGCACACTCAGCCCAGCAGGCTGGAATTCTGAGGAACTTCAGCCACCCCTGCTCCCTGGGTGGCAACACAGCTCTGAAGCCCCTCATGGTGATAAGCAACCTGCCATTCATTACCACGGCTGGAACAGCCCAGTGACAGCAGTGGGGCAGCCGGAGAGCGACCGCGCCCACAGTAACCGCCCAGAGTCTCCTCCCCGCGCACAGCTGCCCGGGCCAGACCCAGAGGCCGCCGCCGGCACACAGCTGCCTGGCAGAGGCAGAGGAACTGGGCCAAGGCATGAAGAGGTGCTGTTCTCGCAGGAGAGCACACCTGGTGCGCCTCCCACTCCCCACAGGGCTCTGGGCTACCCCGAAGGCTGCCCCGCCCATGGTGGCTCAGGGGATTAACCTGGAGGCTGCTCCCAGTGTACAGGTAACCGGCACAGGCAGCGGAGAAGGGCAAGGCAACCAGCAAGCATGAAGGTACTTTGTTCTCCCAGCTGATACATGCGCCACCTGCCTGCAACTACCTCTGTCACCATGAAAAGACAGAAGAATTTGGTCCAGTACAGAATTACCCAGACAACCCCCGAGAGAGGGCCTGGGGAAATAGATATAACCAATCTTCCTGAAAAAGAATTCAAAATAAAGGTTATAATCATGCTAATGGACCTGCAGAGAAATATGCAAGAGTTTAGGGATGAAGTCAGGAGGGAGAATACAGAAATAAAACAATATCTGGAAGGACTTAAGAGCAGAGTGGATGAGGTGCAAGACACCGTTAATGGAATAGAAATCAGAACAGGAACGCAGAGAAGCTGACTCAGAGAGAGACAAAAGGATCTCCAGGAATGAAAGAATATTAAGAGAACTGAGTGACCAATCCAAACGGAAATATTTGCATTATAGGGGTACCAGAAGAAGAAGAGAGATAAAAAGTGATAGAAAGTGTCTTTAAAGAAATACTTGCTGAAAACTTCCCCAAACTGGGGGAGGATATAGTCTCTCAGACTGTGTAAGGTCACAGATCTCCCAACAAAAGGGATCCAAAGAGGACAACACCAAGACATATAATAATTAAAATGGCAAAGATCAAAGACAAGGACAGAGTAGTAAATGCAGCCAGAGAGAGAAATAGTCACCTACAAAGGAAAACCCATCAGGCTATCATCAGAATTCTCAACAGAAACCTTACAGGCCAGAAGAGAATGGCATGATATACTTAATGCAATGAAACAGTTAAGGGCCTTGAACCAAGGATACTGTATCCAGCACGATTGTCATTTGAATATGAAGGAAGGATTAAACAATTTCCAGACAAGCAAAGTTGAGGGAATTTGCCTCCCACAAACCACCTCTACAGGATGTTTTAAAGGGACTGCTCTAGATGGAAGAAGCACTCCTAAGGCTAAATAGATGTCACCAGAGAAAATAAAATCACAGCAAAGAAAGAAGACCAACCAAATACTAACTAAAGCCAAAATATAAAATCCACTATTCACAAAAGCAGTCAAAGGAAACACAAAAGAGTACAGAATAAAACACCTAACATACCAAGAATGGAGGAGGAGGAATAAGAAGGGAGAGAAATAGAGAATCATCACACTGTGTTTATAATAGCTTAATAAGTGAGTCAAGTTAGATGGTTAGATAGTGAAGAAGCTACTCTTGAACCCTTGGTAACCACGAATCTAAAGCCTGCAATGACAATAAGTACATATCTTTCAATAATCACCCTAAATGTAAATGGATTGAATGCACCAATCAAAAGACACAGAGTAATAGAATGGATAAAAAAGCAAGACCCATCTATATGCTGCTTACAAGAGACTCACCTCAAACTCAAAGACATACACAGACTAAAAGTGAAGGGATGGAAAAAGATATTTCATGCAAACAATAGGGAGAAAAAAGCTGGTGCTGCAGTACTTCTATCAGACAAAATAGACTTCAAAACAAAGAAAGTAACAAGAGATAAAGAAGGACATTATATAATGATAAATGGGTCAGTCCAACAAGAGGATATAACCATTATAAATTGATTCACCAGCATATGTGAAACAAATACTAACAGAATTAAAGGAGAAATAGAATGCAATACATTCATTTTAGGAGACCTCAACATACCACTCACTCCAAAGGACAGAACCACCAGACAGAAAATAAGTAAGGACACTGAGGTACTGAACAACACACTAGAACACATGGACCTAACAGACATCTACAGAACTCCACACCCAAAAGCAGCAGGATACACATGCTTCTCCAGTACACATGGAACATTTTCCAGAATAGACCACATACTAGGCCACAAAAAGAGCCTCAGTAAATTCCAAAAGATTGAAATTCTACCAACAAATTTCTCAGACCACAAAGGCATAAAACTAGAAATAAATTGTAAAAAGAAAGCAAAAAGGCCCACAAACACATGGAGGCTTAAAAACATGCTCCTAAATAATCAGTGGATCAACGACCAAATTAAAACAGAGATCAAGGAATACATGGAGACAAATGACAACAAAGCACAAAGCCCCAACTTCTGTGGGATGCAGTGAAGGCGCTTCTAAGAGGAAAGTATATAGCAATCCGGGTCTATTTAAAGAAGAACAATCCCAAATGAATAAAGGCACAATTATTGAAACTGGAAAAAGAAGAACAAATGAGGCCTAAAGTTAGCAGAAGGAAGGACATAATAAAGATGAGAGAAGAAATAAATAAAATTGAGGAGAATAAAACAATAAAAAATCAGTGAAACCAAGAGCTGGTTCTTTGAGAAAATAAACAAAATAGATAAGCCCCTAGCCAGACTTATTAAGAGAAAAAGGGAATCTACACAAATCAACAGAATTGGAAATGAGAAAGGAAAAATCACGGCAGACCACACAGAAATACAAAGCATTATTAGAGAATACTGTGAAAATCTATATGCTAACAAGCTGGAAACCTAGAAGAAATGGACAACTTCCTAGAAAAATACAACCTTCCAAGACTGACCAAGGAAGAAACAGAAAGTCTTAACAGACCAATTACCAGCAATGAAATTGAATGGGTAATTGAAAAACTACCCAAGAACAAAATCCCTGGGCAAGATGGATTCACCGCTGAATTTTATCAGACACATAGAAAAGATGCAATACCCATTCTCCTTAAAGTTTTCCAAATAAATAGAAGAGGAGAAAATACTTGCAAACTCATTCTATGAAGCCAGCATCACTCTAATACCAAAACCAGGCAAAGACCCCACCAAAAAAGAAAATTACAGACCAATATCCCTGATGAACATGCATGCAAAGACACTCCACAAAATATTAGCAAACTGAATTCAAAAATACATCAAGAGCATCATACACCATGATCAAGTGGGATTCATCTCAGGGATGCAAGGAAGGTACAACATTTGAAAATCCATCAAGATCATCCACCACATCAACGAAAAGAAGGACAAAAACCACATGATCATCTCCATAGACGCTGAAAAAGTATTCGACAAAATTCAACATCCATTCATGATAAAAGCTCAACAAAATGGGTTTAGAGGGCAAGTACCTCAACATAATAAAGGCCATATATGATAAACCCACAGCTAACATCATACTGAACAGCAAGAGGCTGAAAGCTTTTCCTCTGAGATAAAGAACAAGACAGGGATGCCCACTCTCCCCACTGTTATTCAACATAGTACTGGAGGTCCTAGCCATGGCAGTCAGACAAAACAAAGAAATACAAGGCATCCAGATTGGTTAAGAAGAAGTCAAATTGTCACTATTTGCAGATGACATGATATTGTACATAAAAACCCTAAAGGCTCCACTCCAAAACTAGTACAACTAATACCTGAATTCAGCAAAGTTGCGGGATACAAAATTAATACACAGCAATCTGTTGCATTCATATACACTAATGATGAACTAGCAGAAAGAGAACTCAGGAAATCAGTTCCATTCACAATTGCATCAAAAAGAATAAAATACCTTGGAATAAACCTAACCAAGGAAGTGAAAGACTTATACCCTGAAAACTACAAGAGACTCTTAAGAGAAATTAAAAAGGACATTAGCAAATGGAAACTCATCCCATGCTAGGAAGAACTAATATTGTAAAAATGGCCTTCCTGCCTAAGGCAATCTACAGATTAAATTCAATCCCTATGAAAATACCAACAGCATTATTCAATGTACTGGAACAAGTAGTTTTAAAATTCATATGGAACCACAAAAGACCCCAAATAACCAAAGCAATCCTGAGAAGGAAGAATAAAGTAGGGGGTATCTTGCTTCCCAACTGCCAGCTCTACTACAAAGCCACAGTAATTAACACAATTTGGTACTGGTACAAGAACAGACTCATAGACCGTTGGAACAGAATAGAGAGTTCAGACATTAACCCAAACATATGTGGTCAATTAATATATGATAAAGTAGCCATGGACATACAGTGGGGAAATGACAGCGTCTTCAACAGCTGGTGTTGGCAAAACTGGACAACTACATGTAAGAGAATGAAAGTGGATCATTGTCTAACCCCATATACAAAAGTAAATTAGAAATGCATCAAAGACCTGAATCTAAGTTATGAAACCATAATACTCTTAGAAAAAACATAGGCAATAATCTCTTGGACATAACATGAGCAACTTCTTCATGAACGTATCTCCCTGGGCAAAGGAAACAAAAGCAAAAATGAACAAGTGGGACTATTATCAAGCTGAAAAGGTTCTGTACAGCAAAGGACACCACCAATAGAACAAAAAGGTAACCTACAGTATGGGAGAATATATTCATAAATGACAGATTTGTAAAAGGTTGACATCCAAAATATATAAAGAGCTCACACACCTCAACAAATAAAAAGCAAAAAATCCAATTAAAAAATGGTCAGAGCACCGTCTTGGTGACTGTAAGTGTCCCCGTGGTACTGCTATGAGACAGCATAGGCCAGCGGACGCTCTCCAAGGTGGAGCTCATGGGCAACAGGGTGCGTGACTGATGGCACATTTTTGGCCTTTATGGGGACGCACTCAGGCTCACCCTCTACCTGGGGAAGCCAATCCCTTGTGGGTGGAAGGGGGTGATCTGAAGGGAGCTCTGGGGCCTGGGCTTCTGCCCGGCTGGTTGCCCTTTTGAAACTAGATGGTTAGGCCTGTGGTTGTGATGAGAATCCCGCTGATGGGGAGTGGCGGGGAGACCAGGCGGGAGGACCAGGCAGGAGGACCAGGAGGGGAGGACCAGGTGGGAGGACCAGGTGGGAGCACTAGGCGGGGTGGGGCACCAGGCGGGGAGCATCACTGGGGGAACAAAAAAAAAAATGGTCAGAGGAGCTGAGCAGACACTTCTCCAAAGAAGAAATTCAGATGGCCAACAGACACATGGAAAGGTGCTCCACATCGCTAGTCCTCAGAGAAATGCAAATTAAAACCACAATGAGATATAACCTCACACCAGTAGAGATCGCCACCATCCAAAAGACAAACAAGAAATGTTGGTGATGTTGTGGAAAAAGGGGAACCCTCCTCCACTGCTGGTGGAAATGTAAATTAGTTCAACCATTGTGGAAAGCAGTATGGAGGTTCCTCAAGAAACTCAAAATAGAAATACCATTTGACCCAGGAATTTCACTCCTAGGAATTTATCCTAACAATGCAGGAGCCCAGTTTGAAAAAGACAGATGCATCCATATGTTTATCACAGCTCTGCTTACAAGAGTCACGAAATGGAGGCAACCTAAGCGTTCATCAGTCGATGAATGGATAAAGAAGGTGTGGTATATATACACAATGGAATATTATTCAGCCATAAGAAGAAAACAAATCCTACCATTTGCAACAACATGGATGGAGGTAGAGGGTATTATGCTCAGTGAAATAAGCCAGGTGGATAAAGACAAGTATCAAATGATTTCACTCATCTGGAGTATAATAACAAAGAAAAAACTGAACGAGCAAAACAGCAGAAGACTCACAGAAACCAAGAAAGGACTAACAGTTACCAAAGGGAAAGGGACTGGGGAGGATGGGTGGGAAGGGAGGAATAAGGGGGTGGGGAGAAAGTGGGCATTACGATTAGCATGTATAATGTTTGTAGTGGGGTATGGGGAGGGTTGTACAACACAGAGAATACAAGTAGTGATTCTACAGCATCTTACTATGCTGATGGACAGTGACTGTAATGGGGTATGTGGAGGGACTTGGAGATGGGGGATATCTAGGAAACAATGTTCCTCATTTAATTGTGGATTAATGATACTAAAAAAATAAACATATAGGCTTCTTCTTATCTCTAGCTTCTTCCTCAGCCGTCTCATTTTATTATTCACACAATTGGAATAGAAAATACTTTTCCTCCATAGAGTTGAGGAGACATTAGTATAGAGCAGTGCTGAAACATTGGTCTTAGTCGAATAGTGAAGACAGAAACTCTTGGAGGTACACAAGCACAATTAAGTGAATCCATTTCCAGACCCTAAACTTCTATATGCACTCTTTCCTAAAATTGATTTTGCTGTGAACCAGTCTTGAGGCAGTTTCTTCTTTCCTACTTTCTACCATTGCCGTTTTCTATTTTTCAAGGGTGGCATTAATTCTTCTGTCTATACTTTTAACCATGATGCATTTGCCGTTGGGTGGCTATACCTCAGTGGATAAAAGGATGTCAAGACACCAAGACAGGGGTCCTGGGACAACTGGATATCCAATTGCCAAAGAATGGTGTTGGACCCCTACTTTACCGAATGTTAAAATTAACTCAAAGATCTAAATCTAAGATCTAAAACTATGAAACCCTTAGATAAAAACAAGTGTAGACCTTTGTGGCCTTATATTAGGTAGTGGTTTCTTAAGATACGACATTAGAAGCACAGCAATCAAAGAAAAAAAGTAGATAAGTTGGACTTAATCAAAATTCAAAACCTGTGTACATCAAGGGACACTATCAGGAGATTGAAAAGGCAACACACAGAATGGGAGAATATACTTGTGATCCTATATCTGATGTGTGAATTGTGTCCAGAATATGTAAAGAACACTTATAACTAAAAAAAAAAAAACAAAAAAAACACACACCTAAATTTACAAAGAAGGAAAAGGTTTGAATAGACATTTCTCCAATGGAGATGTACAAGTGACCAGTAAGATAGATGAAAAGATAGGTAGGTGCTCAGTAGCATTAGTCATCAAAGGAATGTAAATAAAAACCACAATGTGATATTACCTCACACACAGTAGAGTGGCTATAATCAAAAAGACAGTTTTGCTAAAGATGTGGAGAAATGGGAACCCTTATATATTGCTTATGGGAATGTAAAATAATGCAGCTGCTTTGGATAGGAGATTAGCAGTTTCTCAAAATGTTAGACTTAGAGTTACCTTACAGTGCAGCAGTTTCACTTCTAGGTATATACCCAAGAGAATTAAAAATATATATTAACAGTTGCACATGAAACTAGTACATGAAGGTTCATAGCAGCATTGCTCATAATAGCTAAGAAGTGGAAACAACCCAAATGTCCCAACTGATAGATAAAATGTGGTCTGTCTATAAAACGGAGTATTCACCCATGAAAAGAAAAGCTGACTCGTGCTATAGGATGGATTAATTTTGAAAGTGTCATACCAAGTGAAAGAAGCCAGTCATACAGAACCACATATTGTGTGATTCCATTTACATGAAATGTCCAGAATAGGCAATTCATAGAGAACTAAGAGGACTAGGTGGAGGAGGTATTTGAGTGTGATTGTTAATGGTTACAAAGTTCTTTTTTTGGGAGCTGAAATGTTCTGGAATTAGTGGTGATGGTCGTACAAGTTTTGGCCATTATTGCAGTTTTCCCCTAATTACTCTGTTCCTTTTGATCAGTCTCCTTGACTTTTGCATCTGCCCACACATGCTGGTGCAGACAAGGCAAAAGAACATTGGATCTGTATTTTGAGATTTCAAGAGTTTGTATTTGCATTTGACTTGTTAGGAAAGGGGGAAGAAGAGTTAAGAGGTTATCATTGGGTTGGAATGTCATTGACAACAAAATCACATCCAGCTGTAGAGTGGTGGGTACCTGTGTTTTTATTCATCTATTCAGGGGGAAGGATTTCTGATTATACATTTGCTCACTGACAGATTGATTTTTAGTATTGTAAGACAGTACTCAGTTAATTTTAGAAAAAGTCAATTGTCTTAGTCCAATCAGGCTATAATTACAAAATACCATAAACTGGGTGGCTTATAAACAACAGACATTTACCTCTCACAGTCTGGAATCTGAGAAGTCCAACATCACGGTGCTGACAGATTCAGTGTGTGGTGAGAGTCTGCTTCATGGTTCATAGCCAGCCATCTTTCCCTCTGTATGCGAACAAGGCAGAAGGAGCAAAGGAGCTCTTTAGTTACTTCTGTAAGGGCTCCAGTACCATTAATGAGGGCTCCACCCTCATGACCTAATTACCTCCCAAAGGTTCTTCCTCCAAATACCATCTTGTTGGGTGTTAAGATTTAACGTGAATTTGGGAGGGACACACACATTCCCATCTCTAGCAGTCATTTATTAGTACAGTTGGCAAATTAGTTTTTCTATTGCCACTGTAATCCTTCCTCCTTATCTTCAAAGCCAACAAGATCTCATCTCTGACCCTTTGTCAGCTCTTTCTCTCTAACCACAGCTGGGAAAGGGCTTCTGCTTTTAAGGACTTAGATGATTTGATTGAGCCCAACAGGATAATCTCCCCTCCTCAAGGTTTGTGTTCTTAATTACATCTGCGAAGTCCCTTTTGCCATGCAAGGTAATATACTCACAGGATCCAGGGATTAGCATGTGGATGTCTTTGAGGGACCATTATTCTGCTACCACAATTGGTTTTTAGTTATTTATGTAACATTAAACTGTTAACTTTATTTTGATAAACATAAGGATTACAGTAGTTGTTAATTGGCAAGATGTTGGAGTAGGGCCTGCTGTGTATCAGCATTGTGACATTAGGCAAGTTGTTTATTTCTCAACCTGTTTCCTCTCTGGTAAAATGGGGATAATAATGCTTACTAGTATGTATTGAAATAGAATAATGGTTTAGGGCTATTAGCTGGAGTCAAGAGATTTCACTAGCCTTTTTTTTGACTGTCACTGCTAAGCAAATTTGTGACCACCTGACATAGGTGGTTGTGAGAGGATCAAATTACATCATAAATGTAGAAGTGCTTTGAAATATAAGAATTACATAAAATTTTGGTGGTATTCTAGAATACCTTAAACATTTTTTGTCAATGGCGAGAATACTTAGTACATCCTTTGATACCTGGTCAGCATTTTTTCCCCAGGTTTTTATTGTTTTCCAGATTTTTACATTTAGCTGTCTCCTTTATTATAAGAGAAATGAAAAGAGAATATGAAGATTGAAAGTACATAACTTGGATGATACTTTTATCTACTAAGATTTAAGATTCAAATTTATTTAGATTATTTGTATTAGCTCTTAATTATTTCCTCTTCTGAAAACTTAGGTGCTAATTGCTATCTTCGTTGTAAAAGCAAAATAAATACTAAGTACATCTTGTATTAGTAAGACAAATTGTTCTAAAAACCTAAGCTGCATTTTAAAATCTTGTATTGTGGACATTCAAAGAGCAAAATTAAAGTCTTATTTATAATTGGCTTGTCCAAGTTTGACACAAAAATATCACTATAATTAAGGAAAAACTATTTTTAAAAAGTGATTTGGTTTACTTTTTCCCTTAACTGTAAGAGTGAATAGATGTTTCTCCCCTAAGCAGCACAAAGATGCCATTTTGAGAGGTTAAATTACTTTCTAAATGTCGCTGTGAAGGGGAGAAGGAGAAGAGATCAAGTTACACATTCTTTGTTCCAGAGCCTACCACTATTCTTCAAGTTTGGAGCTGGGAGCTGCACTGGTGAGGCTAGAATACACTTTTGCCACAGTATCTTCGACCCTACCCCCACTCAGGGAGCTAGAAACAGAATTTTCCCTGACAGGGCCCCAAAAGAAAATCATTTTAATTTAAATATTTGTAAGAGTTGCAACTTAGTTTTTCTTTAAAGGGTTTACTTTTGTATAGTTGAGCTTCCGAGAAAAGCTTAAAGATTATTTCTCTGTATAGTACAAAAAAAAACTTTCTTTGAGAGGCTTGCAAGGTATATTTTAATATTACAGTTAAACATAAATTTATCTCAATTTTGAGTTACATTTAGAGAGTATTTTAAATTGTATTTTGAGTAAAAAAAACTTTCTTGGTGTAGAATGGCTTGAATTAGACTGTGTGTTTCAGAAAGGTGGTGGTAAAAAGTCCCAAAGCAGTTACTGTATTTCTTTTGTTCTATTTCCTTGCTGCTCTTAGATAAATGGATACTTTAAAAAGATTTTTCACATAAAAATTGTCATAAAAATCCCAGTGCCATATTCTGAACATTAATTTGTTTTATGTTGTAACTTTCCCAGCTCAGTTTTAGTTGGAATATAAACTTTTTTTAATCTTTAGGGAGTTGTTTTTAAAAAATTGGTTATTAAAATTTGAATGTACAGTTTTTTGACTATCTGAAAGAGCATTCCTATGAAAACTTTAATAAGCTGTAATGGCATAAAGCAAAGAAGCAATTATTACCAATTTATATGGAACATTTTTTGAGAATTTCCAGACCCACAAAATAACCTCTTAGGCATTTCTGATACCTTAGGACACATCTTAATGGATGCACAAAATAATGATAAAGCTCATATGCCCACCGACAAAGTGCTGAGTGTGGTTTCTGGGGAAGGAGCTTGGTGGAGCCACATGCTGTTTGGGTGCTCGCTGCCTGTATAATGGCTGCTGTAAAGCAAACACTGAACACTATTTTCTCTTTTCACCTTTTTTTCATAAAAGTGAAAATCTTTGAAGTTAGTGAAAACAGGTAGTAATATAGGTCTTTCCCAAGAGCAAGTGGTGTAATTCAAACTTTGAGCACTTGGGGGATACCTATATACCATAGACGTGTTCATATGTCTAAGGTTTTTAGTAAGCTTAAGCATTATTTGTAAACTGATTATACCTCTTAAACATTATCAGTTCAGTAAAAATAATTGTTTTTTTAAAACTCATTTCTAGGTCATTTTAAGTACTACTTATGTTCATCAATTTGAAAAGACATCCCTCATAAAAATTTGTAGTTGGGCATTGGGACTTAATGTTTTATTTTGTCCTGTTCATACAAGTTTTAGTCTCTCTAGCTCATTATTTTGTTCTAGTTTATTTACATATTTTTGCTCAATCAAATGATGTTGGATATGGCTTTTATATTGTGGCCCTGATTCTTTAGTCTTATCTTTGCTTCTCTATTCCCCTCCATCTCCCGGCTTGTCTAGTAAGTCCAAGCCTTCTTGGTAGGCTCAGCTCAAGTATTATGTGAGCCTCTGCATGAAGCCTTTACTTTCATTTGGTCCCTTGGTTATTTCTTTTTTGGTGCTCCTGTAGGGCTCGTGATGCAGTTTGTAATGTCACTTTTCTTCCTAAGTATTTGTTCTCTGTCTCTAATTTGATATAAAGTAAGTATACCAGCTACCATTTGTGTGCCTACAGTATGCTAAGTACTGTGACATTATTGTGGGTCTTTAAAATAACCTGGTAAGGTAGTACTAGCCTCTGAAATAGAGTGAAAGCCAGTTACACTGTGCTGGAT
This sequence comes from Manis javanica, assembly GCF_040802235.1. NCBI lineage: Eukaryota > Metazoa > Chordata > Mammalia > Pholidota > Manidae > Manis > Manis javanica. Next base: position 72,297,911 of record NC_133162.1, read on the forward strand.
GTTTTTAGTCACAGTGTCTTTTCTCTCTTTAGCTCCTATCACACATACAAGGTATCTTAGACATTAGATTCTTAATAAATATGAGGTGATGAGTCATATTTTAGTTCACTTTTTCTTTTAAAGGTGTTTTTTGGAAAGGGCAAGAGCAGCTGAGTCTGTTAGCATTTGTGTCAATTTTTCATTCTTCAAGTCGTATGATATTTTTAGGCACCATCCTGGTCTTTTCGTCTAAATTTCCCATGTCTCTTAGGTATGGACCTCATTTCAAAAAGATCGACATGTGGTTCCCTGTACTTTAAAAAAAAATCTCTGACTGCATGAAATAGGGAAGATGTTTGAAAGTGACTAGTGAGAATAGAGTATGCTACTGTAGGATGTTATTTAAATCATTAAGTGAATGTATTTCTATATTTAAAAATTACATGTAGGTAAACCTCAGAGAAATTGGGAAAGTGGAGGTAAGTCTCATGAGATGTTTTTGACTTTTACATCTTTCATTGTATTTGAACACTTTGTACCTTTGCTATTATTTTGACATAAAAATTAATTGCTGATGAGACTTGAGTTACATTTTTGATATATTTTCTTAAGCCTATTTAAAAAACTTTTATGTCTGTTTCTATTAATAGGTGCTTATTTTTTACTAGAGGACTATAACTCATTTTAGTGCCTTGCTTTTGTAGCTTCCTAACCCATGTTTTTAATATTTTTTCAAAAATCAAGTAATTGACCCATTATCACAATTTCCATACTTTAAAAATTAAGTTTTTCTGACATGTTACTAATAAAAATAGTATTTTAACCATTCTACATTATTTGATGAATGTTATTGGCTTTGTCTGTTTTTTATTTTTGTAAATATACAGTGGGCTTTAATTATTTAAGTATTCATTGAATCTTGGACTTAAATGCAGATAAGGGTTTTATTTTTTTAAATACTGAGGTTTATTATTTATGTGTGCATGTCTTGTAGAGAATTGGATAGCTTTAAAAGCATGAAAACCAAAGACTTATAGAAACTTACAATAGGAAGTATAAAATATAAATAGTTATGTATTTATAAGGTTTAATGTAAGCCTTCAGACTATAATAATTTTAAAGAAACAATTTTACTTTAACAGCTTGTCTTTTTACTTCTCCAATTATACTGAGATTTTGCTCAGTAACGTCTTTTTACTTAAACTTTTAAATTTCCTTTGCAGCCCTTGTGATTGTGGTTAAATTATAATTTGTGTGAACATTTCCTTAAGATTTCTTTCCATTCTTAGAAATTGTAAGCTCTGTGTGAGTAAGCTCTGTTTGGTTCATTGTGTTACCTTGCCTAACATAGGGTCTTGCCTAGTATATGTGTTCTGTAACTTCTTTGTGGCTGCAATCAATCCTCTTTTTTAGTTGTCTTTAATTAATAAAGAAGGCTTGGTTTTTGTAAAACTTCTGGCGTTTTTAGACACCCTGGAAAAAACATATTAACCAAAGAGAAGAGCTGATTTCAATTTTACTTGTCTTGAATTAACTGTGGCTATTTCAGTGATTGGAAGATACCAAAACTGAAGGATTTAAGGAGTTGAAATTAAGGTTCAGCAATTTTTTCAATGTATATTGTCATTCAATAACTTTACTTTACATTTTTGTTATTGTGACTTAAGATGGTTGTTATTATTCTTGATTGAGGGTAATCAGAAAGCAAGCCTAACCAACCATTTCTGCTGGATTCTATTGCTGAGAAATAAAAACCAAGAACTTCCTGAACTATTCTAAGTACTTAGTCTGTGAAATGAGATAATAAAATCTACTCCACTAGGTAATTTATGCTTTAATGAAATACCAAAGTGTGAAAATGCTTAATAATGGGTCTCACACACTGTAGCTCTGTGTTTAGTGATCGTACATTTATAGATACAAGAAAACTTCCTTTCTCAAGAGCAGCTGTAAATTTAAAGATGAATTTCATCCATCCCAAAATAGTATCAAATGCAAATACGGTACATTCCTTAAAAGAGAGTGATGTTTAATGGCAGAAGAATTCCCTAAAAAAAATAAAAATGTTAAAGAGAAATAAGCATATCCACTATGGTTTATTTTTATTTTGGTATCATTCATATACAATCACATGACCAACATTGTGTTACCAGATTTCCCCATTATCAAGTCCCCACCATATACCTCATTACAGTCACTGTCTATCAGCAGAGTAAGATGCTATAGAGTCACTACTTGTCTTCTCTGTGCTATACTGTCTTCCCTGCCCAATGTTATATGTGCTAATTGTAATGCCCCTTATTCCCCTTCTCCCTCCCTTCCCCACCCATCCTGCCCAGTCCCTTTCCCTTTGGTAACTGTTAGTCCATTCTTGGGTTCTGTGAGTCTGCTGCTTTTTTGTTCCTTCAGTTTTTGCTTTGTTCTTATACTCCACAGATGAGTGAAATCATTTGGTACTTGTCTTTCTCCGCCTGGCTTATTTCACTGAGCATAATTCCCTCTAGCTCCAGCCATGTTGTTGCAAATTGTAGGATTTGTTTTCTTCTTATGGCTGAATAACATTCCATTGTGTATATGTACCACATCTTCTTTATCCATTCATCTACTGATGGACACTTAGGTTGCTTCCATTTCTTGGCTATTGTAAATAGTGCTGCAATAAACATAGGGGTACATCTGTCTTTTTCAAACTGGGCTCCTGCATTCTTAGGGTAAATTCCTAAGAGTGAAATTCCTGGGTCAAATGGTATTTCTATTTTGAGTTTTTTGAGGAACCTCCATATTGCTTTCCACAATGGTTGAACTAATTTACATTCCCACCAGCAGTGTAGGAGGGTTTCCCTTTCTCCACATCCTCACCAACATTTGTTGTTGTTTGTCTTTTGGTTGTTGGCCATCCTGACTGGTGTGAGGTGATACCTCTTTGTAGTTTTAATTTGCATTTCTCTTATGATTAGCGATGTGGAGCATCTTTTCACGTACCTGTTGGCCATCTTAATTTCTTTGGAGAAGTGTCTGTTCAGATGTTATTTAAATCATTAAGTGAATGTATTTGTATATTTAAAAATTACATGTAGGTAAACCTCAGAGAAATTGGGAAAGTGGGGATAAGTCTCATGAGATGTAATTGCAAATAATCCATTTTGTAATTGAATTATTTCCTTTTTGTCTGTTGAGGCATGTGAGCTCTTTATATATTTTGGATGTCAGCCCCTTATAAGATAAAGTATATCCACTGTGATTCTTTAACCTAGAGGTAGTGAAGTAGGGGCTGGTCAGCTGGATTTGGCCTGCAGTCATGTTTGGCTTACACTGTATTTTTTTTAATTAGGTGCAAATAATTTAAAATCGGGAGATTTCGTAGAAAGAAAATCCAGATTTCTGGCTTATCTTGAAAAACTGGAAGATAGGCAGCACATGGCCTGTGTTCTTAGTCAGTGGACCTAGGCGGAGGGAGGCTCTGATCTCCATACTCCTGTTGTCTCCCCAATGCACAAGTGTCAGTGCTTGCTGTGGGATTAATGGGATTAATACATAAATGAAGTAATATAGAAATCAAATGTACAAATACGTATGACTTGATTGTTTTTCCTACAACTCTTGATGTGTGAACAAAAACAGAATGATTTAGAGCCAAAACAGTTTCTACAACTGGTGACCGCCCTCACATGGTTTCAGTATCCTTTAGGAGCATCACGCCCTAGGGCTAAACTGATATAGGTCAGATAATGTTTGTGTGTTGATCATGTGTTGAACCCCCTACTCAGAATTGTTTAGCTGTTTAAGTTCATTTGCTCAACAAATATGAAGAGTACCTTGTTGGTATTACTCTCGTGCTGCAACGCCTTGAGTCCCCTGACTGGCCTTTCAGATCTTCAGCATTCCATCGCATTCCCTTCAAATCAGAGGCAGGGGTAGCTGATAAGTGGCTCCCGAACAGGGACCTCAGAGCGGGAAAGCTCCTGAAGATAGTCGATACGGTAAGACTCCAGGGAAAGCGTACGTAGGGACAGGATCGAGACATCACGGACACTATAATGGGCCAACATGAAACTAAAGCAGATAATCCGGAAGATTACTTAAAATTACTCCGTGCCCTCCTAAAAATGTCAGGAGTGAGAATTTCTTAAAAAGATTTTACGCAACTTTATAAATATATTAAAAAACATTGTTACTGGGTGCCCCCACAAGGAACCCTCAGACAAGCTGATTGGAATAATGTATTAAGAGATTTCAAAAAGACTCACAGACAGGGAAACATTATCCTTATACCTGTTTGGGTGGATCAGTGGCCGCTCAACAAAGAAAAACTGGCAGCCTTACACATATTTGTTCATGAACAGCTTCAGTTGTATATATTAGAATTCTCCACGAGCCCATGGAAATTCTCCTATATTTGTTATAAAGAAGAAGTCAGGAAAATGGAGACCCTTACATGACTTAAGACAAATTAATGCAGTCCCTAAACCTATGGGACCTTTACAACAAGGCCTCCCTTCTCCAGCTATGATTCCAAACGACTGGGACATGGCTATCATTGATCTTAAAGATTGTTTTTTTACAATTCCTTTAGCTATGGCAGATAGGGAAAAGTTTGCTTTTACGGACCCTCCTTAAATTTACAAGCTCTTTCAGAAAGATTCCAATGGAAAGTACTTCCTCAAGGAATGTTAAACAGCCCTACAATTTGTCAAAATTATGTGCACAGGGCTCTTCAGCCTATACGTAAGAAATGGCCCTCAGCTTATATCATTCATTATATGGATGATATTTTTATAGCCCTACCTAATACCTGTCTCTTCCTACTATTCTCAATGAGACTGAAGTTGAATTAAAGCAATAGGGTTTACAAATAGCCCCTGATAAAATACAAATACAATACCCAATGAATTACTTGGGGAACAAAATTCAAGAAAACTCAATAATCCCTCTGAAAGTTCAGATAAGGAGAGATCATCTCAAAACTTTAAATGATTTCCAAAAGCTATTGGGAGATTCAGTTGGATCTGACCGTTATTAGGTATTCCTACTTATAAACTGCAACATCTTTTTAATACTCTAAAAGGACCCTCAGATCTTAATAATCCAAGATACTTAACCTCAAAAGCTGAGGAAGAACTTAAGTGGGTAGAAGAACACATTCAGAAGGCTCAATTATCAAAAGTAGATTTGCACAAACCCTTACTTTTATTAATCTACTTTACACCCCACTCTCCCACAGGATTACTCTGTTAATATGACGGTTGGCTAGAGTGGATATTTTTACAGTATCAAACTAAACCCTCATTACAGCCTTACATTAATAAAGTAGCGTCTATTATCCTCGAGGGACGACAGAGGCTAAGACAAATGATTGGTCAAGATTCTCACTCCATTATTCTTCTGTTGTCTAAACAAGATGTAATACAAGTATTTCAAGAAAATACTCATTGGCAAGTTGCACTCTCTGACTTTTTGGGAAACATTGACTATCATTATCCTAAGAGTAGATTATTTTCCCTTTTTCAGCACCATCAATGGATCCTTCCTCAAAAAACTTACCTCAGTCCACTATTAAATACTATTATTTGTTTTACAGATGGCACAGGATCTTTTAAGGCAGCCTATACAACTTGTTCTGGTTCAAAGACTTCTCAGACGTCTTTTACTTCCACACAACAAAATGAATTCTTGCTGTATTGCAAGCTTTACAGAATTTCCCAGGTCCTCTCAGTATTGTTACTGACTCTGCTTATACTGGCTTTTCTGTTCTTCTTTTAGAAACTGCGACGTTGGGCACTATACAATGCCCTATTAACACTTTATTTTCTCAGTTACAGGCATGTATCCGTCAGCGTATACACCCCTTCTTTATTATCTTCTGCAGTACAGCCTGGCTTTAAATAACTAGTGCTAGAATTGTACTTGCATTTCATTTCCAGCCACCTAGACACACACAGTCCCTATCAGTAAAGAGCCTTCTGATCAGCCCTGTTCATCTTGGGCGGTCTAAACCTTAACCCAGTTATGTAAACTGCTCTCCCTTAGAATGTGTTCTTAAAAACTGAGATACTTTTAATCAAATAAGTTAAAAAGAAAAAAGAAATGGAATATTAGTAACTCAAATCTTTGTATCAATTTGTCTGTGTATATGTTCTTTTATGAAAAGTATTGCTACCTGTAGTCATTATGTCTCAATTTGCATGTTTGTGTGTCTAAGTGTATAAATGGAAAATACTTTTCTACCTCCAGGTGGTATTAATAAAAATCGATTTAAAGACAAGTGCTTGTGAAAATTGGGCATTCTAAAACTTCCAGAAAATTCTAGTAAAAGATATTAATTATTAATGCTAATTTAAGTTGAACTGAAATGGACATGTCCTTATGGTTATCAACTGCCTAAGTTTACCTAAAGTCATTTAAGCTGATGTTATCTGTTAAATATTTCAAGAATAAAATGCTTAGAGGCTTGACTTTGTCTAATGTTCAGTAAAGGTTTTGTAAGTAATCTAGCATGGTTGTTAGGAATGAGTAAACTAAATAAGTGTAGTAAGTAAACATCTTAATAATTGTGTGTTACAGTGTGTATACGTACAAACAGCCTGAGAATCTTTGTGATAACCTGAAACCTTTAAGTTTTGCTAAGTTAAGTAGACATATTTTGTGCTTAGTGAGAGATTGTGCTGTAAAGCACACGGTTCCAGGAATTATAAAATGGGTTCATAAATTTGTCAATCTAAACAATGCTGGTGTAAGTTTACAATAGCCTACTTCTCAGTGTTCACTGAAAATTAAAGTTCCTAATGGTTTTAAGTTCTAATTAAAACTACTTAAAATAATAAGGAAAACATTTCTTTCTGCATGCTAAAGAATGTCTTGATAAAAGAAAGTAACTTAGTTCTAAAATACAGCTGTTTATTTAAAGAGGAAGAACTCTAAATGTAAAAAAAAATTCTAGAAACTTTGTGGAAGAATTGATATGTTCATGCTATGTAAAATTAAAGCAAATGAGTCTCGATATCAAGTTCACAGCAAATGAGAATTTTGTTTTCAGTTAAAAGGACAGTTTTCTTAAACTGTTAGTCTGCTCTTAATGTTGAAAAATTGCAAAAGGTTTTCTAATTGTTTTATTAAAGCAGTTTCTCATGCTTAAAGTCTCAATGAGTTGTCTGAGTATTTAAGAAAATGAGATCTTAATATTAAAAGGACTAAAAGCTAAACTTGCTAACAACTGTGTAACCTTCTGTATTTGCCTTTCAGGTATTTTGTCATCATTCTGGTTAAATGGATAAGTATTGTTTCATGGCAACCTATAATCTTATTTAAGCAAGTGCCAAAGAAACTTTCTTCTGACAACTTCCCAAAATCAAATTCAAAAAGGTGCTTTTACCTCTAGTTAACTCTGATATTTTCCAGAGGGCCCCTGAAACATATCAGAGGAATTTTTTCTCATTGGGGAAAGTATTTGGCTAATTTGGCTTATTTATCGGATACATAATTTACCTGCTTAATTACCTGGAAAGCACTGTCAAAGGGAATGATTCTAAACTTTGTTACTAAATATTTGTGTTACAAAAATATCCGAATTTCCTTATGTCAACTGTCTTATAGTAAGCTCTCATCAGATCCTTAGCCATTGCCATTTGTAAGTCTTTTGTCATTTATAGTCACTGTTTTATTACTCCTAAACTAGTAAAGAACTAGATTTCAGCAGAACAGGTATTGGTTACATAGGATTAAGTAAACTAAGGAAGATGATTTTGTGGCTTTTTGTTTCAAATGTTGCTGATAAAGTGTTTTAAACTTTTTCTCTTAAGTTGACAACAGTTCAGTTAAATGACAATATCTTTTAAGCAGAATTGAAACATCTTTCTCTCTACCTAATCCCTCCAGAATTTAAAAACTCTCAATGACTATTTTCATATTTCATGGCAGTATGTTTATTTGCAAAGTTCAATAAGGATCTGCTTTCCTTTTAAGAGGACCAATTAAAAAAACAGGTTATATTACCGAGGCTTTGACTGGAATGTCATACCTGACACGTGCATAAACTCAGATATGAACAAACAGCTTTAAGGAACTAAGGTTGACTTTATAGAGCCAACAAAGCCCCTTGGAAGAACTGGCCTGGTACCTTGCTTAGAGGGTTCCCAGCAGCCTTACCAGGTAAATATGGAAGGTTACTTCCGGGAAGGTGGGGGAACCTCAGGATGTCTTGGGGACCTTGAGAAGAGAGGAAGTCACCCAGATCTACAGGTACTGCAGGCAAAATCTGATGGCAAATCTGGCTTGGCTTTCTGGCCACGAGAGGCCTTTAAAAGTCCAATCTGAAATTCTGTATAAAAAGTTCCAGCAAAGCACATTTAAAAGAGCCTATGTAATCAATTACTCTTATTGCTCTGCACTTATTCAAATAATCAAGCCAAGTATTAATACTTTTCTTAATCTGGTTACTTCTAATAAAAATGAGGGTAATTTTAGAGAAAAGTATTTCAATAATGCAGCCTCGTCTATACTGAATCCTAATACTAGTCACTGGGACATAGATTATATCCAGAATTCTAGTTTTCCCAAAATATCTGGCTATGAATTCTCCAGATGTTTTAGTTTTCTCTTATCACTTCAGTTAAAGTTTTACTATTTCTAGTTCTCATATTCAGCCATGCATTCTTTTTTTTTTTCATTTTGGTATCATTAATATACAATTACATGAGCATCAGCCATGCATTCTTAATCTTGTCAAGTTTGTCCTTCCAGAATGGAAAAATCCAACTCTAGATGTTGCTACTTAACCTAATAACACTACTTGTTCTATCTTGCCTAGAAGCCATAAAACTGCAAATAGTAATAGAAATGAAACCCTAGATGAAAGTGCCAATCTTCCGAGACCCTCTCCACCAGCAACTGATGGAGACTTAACTGCACTCTTTACTGCGCCCCCTCTCAGCATGAAGCAGCCAGAGCAGTCGCCCCCTTTCCCTAGCAATAGCTAGGGTCTCCATCTGTAGAGGGGGAATGAGACAGGGACTGTGGGTGTAGTCAGAGTAGGGTGAGGGCCTCCCAGAAAAAGCAAGGCAGGATATTTACAGTCAGAGCAATGTAACAATAGGCAAAGAAGTCCCTATTGAAACTCTGTTAAGCATTATGCAAAGTCAAGGTCACACTAATTCTCTAGGGTAAAGATACAAGACTAGGAATATAGACAGACATCTTCAGTGAGATCAGTTAAAGCTCAAAAGGCCAGGAGCGAAGGAGGAACCAAGATGGCGGCGTGAGTAGAGCAGCGGAAATCTCCTCCCAAAACCATATATATTTTTGAAAATATAACAAATACAACTATCCCTAAAAGAGAGACCAGAAGATACAGGACAACATCCAAGCTACATCCACACCTGTGAGAACCCAGCAGGACCCGAGTACCCCTCACCCCAGCTTCCGGCAGGAGGAGAGGAGTCGGAGCGGGGAGGGAGAGGGAACCCAGGACTGCTAAATACCCAGCCCTAGCCATCTGCACCGGAGCACAGACACACAGTGCATGGGGTGCTGGATACTAGGGAAACAGGACAGTAAAACCTGCAAGTGGGTCCGCGCAGCTGGTGCCTCTAGGACAAAGAAAAAAGACTGCTTTTTGAAATTCTTAAAAGGACAGGGACCCCACAGCTGGACAGAAGTGTCCCAAGACACTTAGCCTAGCAGCTGGGAATCCCAGGGAACTGTGGGCGCCCTAACCCCCTGGGTGGCAGCACAGCTCGGAGGCACCTCACAGTGATAAACAGCCTCCCACCCATTTCCCCTCCAATGCGGCTCTGCTGTAGTGGAGCAGCAGCCTGAGGCTGGCCACACCCACAGCAGCAGGGCAGAGTTTCTTTCACAGTGGCCAGGCAAGAATCAAAGACCCCTTCTGTGCACAGCTTCCCAGCACAAGCCCCTAGGGGTCGCCATTCTCCCAGGAGAGAAAGGCCACAAACCAGCAAGAAGGGATGTTCTCCCAGCCAGCACATGTGCCAGCTCCCCACAACTACCTCTATCGCCATGAAAAGGCAGGCAGAAGAATTTGATCCAGACCAGACTAACCCAGACATCCTCCCCTGAGAAGGAACCTGGGGACATAGACCTAACCAATCTCCCTGAAAAAGAATTCAAAATAAAGGTCATAACCATGCTGATGGAGCTGCAGAGAAAAATGCAAGAGGTAAGGGTTGAAGTCCGGAGGGAGATTACAGAAATAAAACAAAATCTGGAAGGACTTAAGGGCAGACTAGATGAGGTGCAAGAGGATGTTAATGGAGTAGAAATCAGAGAACAGGAACGCAGAGAAGCTGACACAGAGAGAGATAAAAGGATCTCCAGGAATAAAAGAATATTAAGAGAACTGTGTGACCAATCCAAGTGGAACAATATTCTCATTATAGGGGTACCAGAAGAAGAAGAAGAGAGAAAAGTGGTAGAAAGTGTCTTTGAAGAAATAATTGCTGAAAACTTCCCCAAACTGGGGGAGGAAACAGTTGCTCAGACCACGGAAGCACACAGAACTCCCAACAGAAGGGACCCAAAGTGAACAACACCAAGAAACATAATAACTAAAATGGCAAAGATCAAAGACAAGGACAGAGTAGTAAATGCAGGTAGAGAGAGGAGAAAGGTCACCTACAAAGGAAAACCCATCAGACTATCATCAGACTTCTCAACAGAAATCTTACAGGCCAGAAGAGAATGGCATGATATATTTAATGCAATGAAACAGAAGGGCTTGAACCAAGACTACAGTATCTAGCACAATTATCATTTAAATATGAAGAAAGGATTAAACAATTCCCAGACAAGCAAAAGTTGAGGAAATTTGCTTCTCACAAACCAACCTCTACAGGGTATTTTAGAGGGACTGCACTAGATGGGAGCACTCCTAAGGCTAAATAGATGTCATCAGAGAAAATAAAATCATAGCAAAAAAAGCAGACCAACCAAATACTAACTAAAGGCAAAAAAAAAAAATGAACTACCCACAAAAGCAGTTAAAGGAAACACAAGAGAGCACAGAATAAAACACCCAACATATAAAGAATGGAGGAGGAGGAATAAGAAAGGAGAGAGATAAAGAATCACCAAACAGTGTCTATAATAGCTCAATAAGTGAGTTAAGTTAGGCAGTAAGATACTAAAGAGGCTAACCTTGAACCCTTGGTAACCACGAATCTAAAGCCTGCAATGACAATAAGTACATATCTTTCAATAATCACCCTAAATGTAAATGGACTGAATGCACCAATCAAAAGACACAGAGCAATAGAATGGATAAAAAAGCAAGACCCATCTATATGCTGCTTACAAGAGACCCACCTCAAAGCCAAAGACATGCACAGACTAAAAGTCAAGGAATGGAAAAAGATAATCCATGCAAAAAACAGGGAGAAAAAAGCAGGTGTTGCAGTACTAATATCAGACAAAATAGACTTCAAAATAAAGAAAGTAACAAGAGATAAAGAAGGACATTATGTAATGATAAAGAGCTCAGTCCAACAAGAGGATATAACCATTATAAATATATATGCACCCAACACAGGAGCACCAGCATATGTGAAACAAATACTAACAGAACTAGAGGAAATAGAATGCAAAGCATTCATTTTAGGAGACTTCAACATAACACTCACTCCAAAGGATAGATCCACCAGACAGAAAATAAGTAAGGACACAGAGGCACTGAACAACACACTAGAACAGATGGACCTAACAGACATCTATAGAACTCTACATCCAAAAGCAACAGGATACACATTCTTTTCAAGTGCACATGGAATATTCTCCAGAATAGACCACATACTAGGCCACAAAAAGAGCCTCAGTAAATTCCAAAAGATTGAAATCCTACCAACCAACTTTTCAGACCACAAAGGTATAAAACTAGAACTAAATTGTACAAAGAAAGCAAAAAGGCCCACAAACACATGGAGGCATAACAACATGTTCCTAAATAATCAATGGATCAATGACCAAATTAAAATAGAGATCAAGCAATATATACAAATGCCCCAACTTCTGTGGGATGCAGCAAAAGCAGTCTTAAGAGGCATTTTTAAAGAAGGAAGAACAATCCCAAATGAATAGTCTAATGTCACAATTATTGAAATTGGAGAAAGAAGGACAAATGAGGCCTAAAGTCAGCAGAAGGAGGGACATAATAAAGATCAGATAAGAAATGAATAAAATTGAGAAGAATGAAACAATAGGAAAAATGAATGAAACCAAGAGCTGGTTCTTTGAGAAAATAAAATAGATAAGCCTCTAGCCAGATTTGTTAAGAGAAAAAGAGAATCAACACACATCAACAGACTCAAAAACGAGAAAGGAAAAACCGCAACAGACCCCATAGAAATACAAACAATTATTAGAGAATACTATGAAAACCTATATGCAACAAGCTGGAAAACCTAGAAGAAATGGACAACTTCTTAGAAAAGTACAACCTTCCAAGACTGACCAAGGAAGAAACACAAAATCTAAACAAACCAGTTACCAGGAAAAAAATTGAAGCGGTAATCAAAAAACTACCCAGTAACAAAACCCCCAGGCTAGATGGATTTACCTCGGAATTTTATCAGACATACAAAGAAGACATAATACCCATTCTTAAAGTTTTCCGAAGAGTAGAAGAGGAGGGAATACTCTGAAACTCATTCTATGAAGCCAACATCACCGTAATACCAAAACCAGCAAAGACCCCACCAAAAGAGAAAATTACAGACCAATATCCCTGATGAACATAGATGCAAAAATACTGAACAAAATATTGGCAAACCGAATTCAGAAATACATCAAAAGGATCATACACTATGACCAAGTGGGATTCATCCCAAGGATGCAAGGATGGTACAACATTCAAAAGCCCATCAACATCATCCACCACATCAACAAAAAGAAAGACAAAAACCACCTAATCATCTCCATAGATGCTGAAAAAGCATTTGACAAAATTCAACATCCATTCATGATAAAAACTCTCAGCAAAATGGGAATAGAGGGCAAGTACCTCAACATAATAAAGGCCATATATGATAAACCCACAGCCAACATCATACTGAACAGTGAGAAGCTGAAAGCTTTTCCTCTGAGATTGGGAACAAGACAGGCATGCCCACTCTCCCCACTGTTACTCAACATAGTATTGGAGGTCCTAGCCACGACAATTAGACAAAACAAAGAAACACAAGGAATCCAGATTGGTAAAGAAGAAGTTAAACCGTCACTATTTGCAGATGACATGATATTGTACATAAAAAACCCTAAAGACTCCACTCCAAAACTACTAGAACTGATATCGGAATACAGCAAAGTTGCAGGATACAAAATTAACACACAGAAATCTCTGGCTTTCCTATTCACTAACAATGAACTAATAGCAAGAGAAATCAGTAAAACAATTCCATTCACAATTGCATCAAAAAAAATAAAATACCTAGGAATAAACCTAACCAAGGAAGTGAAAGACCTATACCCTGAAAACTATAGGACACTCGTAAAAGAAATTAAAGAGGACACTAGCAAATGGAATTTCATCCCATGCTCTTGGCTAGGAAGAATTAATATCAAAATGGCCATCCTGCCCAAAGCAATATACAGATTTGATGCAATCCCAACAAATTACCAACAACATTCTTGAACAAACTGGAACAAATACTTCAAAAATTCATATGGAAACACCAAAGACCCCAAATAGCCAAAGCAATCCTGAGAAAGAAGAATAAAGTCGGGGAGGGGGATCTTGCTCACCAAATTCAAGTTCTACTACTTAACCACAGTAATCAAGACAATTTAGTACTGGCACAAAAACAGAGTCACAGACCAGTGGAACAGAATAGAGACTCCAGACATTAACCCAAACATATATGGTCAATTAATATATGATAAAGGAGCCATGGACATACAATGGGGAAATGACAGTCTCTTCAACAGATGGTAGTGGCAAAACTGGACAGCTACATGTAAGAGAATGAAACTGGATCGCTGTCTAACCCCATACACAAAAGTAAATTTGAAATGGATCAAAGACCTGAATGTAAGTCATGAAATTATAAACTCCTAGAAAAAAACATAGGCAAAATCTCTTGGACATAAACATGGGCAACTTCTTCATGAACATATCTCCCCAGGCAGGGGAAACAAAAGCAAAAATGAACAAGTGGGACTGTATCAAGCTGAAAAGGTTCTGTACAGCAAAGGACACCATCAGTAGAACAAAAAGGTACCATACAGTATGGGAGAATATATTCATAAATGACAGACCTGATAAAGGGTTGACATCCAAAATAAATAAAGAGCTCATGCACCTCTACAAACAACAAGCAAATAATCCAATTAAAAAATGGGTGGAGGAGCTGAACAGGCAGTTCTCCAAAGAAGAAATTCAGATGGCCAACAGACACATGAAAAGATGCTCCACATCGCTAGTCATCAGAGAAATGCAAATTAAGACCACAATGAGATACCACCTCACACCAGTAAAGATCACCACCATCCAAAAGACAAACAACAAATGTTAGTGAGGTTATGGAGAAAGGGGAACCCTCCTACACTGCTGGTGGGAATGTAAATTAGTTCAACCATTGTGGAAAGCAATATGGAGTTTCCTCAGAAAGCTCAAAATAGACATACCATTTGACCCAGAAATTCCACTTCTAGGAATTTACCCTAAGAATGCCACAGCCAAGTTGAAAAAGACAGATGCATCCCTATGTTTATTGCAGCACTATTTACAATAGCCAAGAAATGGAAGGAACCTAAGTGTCCATCAGTAGATGAATGGATTAAGAAGATATGGTACATATACATAATGGAATATTTTTCATTCATAAGAAGAAAACAAGGCTTTCCATTTGCAACAACATGGATGGAGCTAGAGGGTATTATGCTCAGTGAAATAAGCCAGGCGGAGAAAGACAAGTGCCAAATGATTTCACTCATATGTGGAATATAAGAACAAAGAAAAACTGAAGGACCAAAATAGCAGTAGAATCACAGAACTCAAGTATGGAAAGGGGACTAGGGAGGATGGGTGGGAAAGGAGGGATAAGGGCGGGGTAAAAGAAAGGGGGTATTTCCATTAGCATGTATAATGTAGGGGTTGGGCATGGGGAGGGCTGTGCAACACAGTGAAGACAAGTAGTGATTCTACAGCATCTGACTCTGCTGATGGACAGTGCCTGTGTTGGGGTATGTGGGGGTCTTGGTGAAGGGAGGAGCCTACGTAAACATAATGTTCTTCATGTAATTGTAGATTAATGATAACAAAAAAAAAAAAGGCCAGGAGCAACTTGGCCTGGAATGTTTGAGTGTTCTACAAATAAAGAAGGTTATCTCAGCATAACCCGTGACTTCACTGCAAACAGCCCTAGCAAACAGACAACAACCCAGCCCACCTTAGGGGTAGGGCAGGTGGTATAAGTCCACAGCCTAAGCCCCAATAGCCTAACCCCTCTTTTAACATTATCAAGGTATATGTGGCATCGGACGCATCTTTTCTGCTCTAATAGATTATCCCAGAAATAATCATGAAAGATTTCTCTGAGCTCTGCCATCTGATTGTGACGACAACTTGAAACTTTTAGACCCCACCTCTATTGCAGTTGCAAGTGCATTCATCCTGCCAGTTCCTGGACTTGTCGGTGGAATGCAAAAAGAAGTACCTAAGCTGGCCTGTACATATAGTAAGACAACGAATTTGACTGCTTGTCTATTATGTGAACTCATTCAAGAGCTAGGAGAAGTGCGAGTTGTGGCCCTTCAAAATCGTGCAACTGTAGACCATCTGCTGTTAAAAGAACATAAGGGATGTGAACAGTTTCCAGGAATGTGTTGTTTTAATTTGTTTGACTTATCTCACACCATTCAAAGTCAACTAGACAATATTCATAATATTATTAATAAGTTTTCACAAATGCCTGAGTTACTTAACTAGTTTCATTGGATATGGCCCTTATTTATTGTAAGTCTGCTTTTGTTATGTATCTGTATTCCTGTTCTGTTAATGTGTGTATGTAATTTAATTAGTAGTCTGTTGAGACCTACACAGGCTTGTGCTACCACAGAAGAAGTTATGTCATAGAAATAATCAATCTCACATTTTTCTTCCGTTTGCTACTCCTATAACTTTTCTTCTCCTTTCCTGACTCCAACCCTTTTTCTAGAATTTGTGTCTCATACATAGAATTGTAGTGCGCCAAAGCCTTTCCAGCTAATGAAGATACCTTGAGACAAGTGCTAGGCATAGTAGCCATGAAGTACAGATTTTCAAAAAGGCAGAAAGCTAACCTTTTCAAAGAATACTACTTCTCTCTCACTTACCAACTTTACATCTCCCTGTATAGCACTGGAAGATGGCTGGTTAGCCAGAGACAGGTAAGATTCCTCAAGGGAGGAACGACCTAAGACAGGCACAGTCGCAGAAGGGCCATCAGGTGAGAAATTGGGGGTCAACAGAGGTGAGGCTTAGAACCTCACCCCCCCAGTTTTGAGAGAAAGCTTCTACACCCAGGGCTGTTTTGCTGCCCTTGCCCAGCTCAGATCAAAACTCAGTCTATAGGCATAGACCTGATCACCTGCAATTTCCTTCTAATTGGTCTAAATCTACCTTCTATCTTTATTTCATATAACATAATTTCAAGAAGTAGACTTTTATTTATTTCATACTGCAGAATTTGGAAAAGTAAACTATGTTAAAAGCCTTCTGTTAGAAGCTGTCTATTTGCTATATTCATTATTACATCTATCTACCACTTAAAAGAAAAGGGAGAAATGTGGGATTAATGGGATTAATACATAAATCAAGTAATATAGAAATCAAATGTACAAATACATATGGCTTGATTGTTTTTCCTACAACACTTGATGGGTGATCAAAAAGAAAATGATTAGAGCCAAAACAGTTCCTACAACTCGTGACCACCCTCACATGGTTTCGGTGTCCTTGAGGAGCATCACGCCCTAGGGCTGGACTCAAGGTCAGATAATGTTTGTTGATCATACATTGAATCTCCTACTCAGAATTATTTAGATGTTTAAGTACATTTGCTCAATAAATATGAGGAGAGCCTTTTCAGCATTACTCTTGTGCTGTGATGTCTTGAATCCCCTGGTTGACCTTTCAGATCTTCAGCATTCCGTTACGCTCCCTCCAAATCTGTGGGTCAGAGGCAGGGGGGAGCCAACACTCTCTAATGTCTCTATTGAAAGAGGGACACCTAAAATGGAGCTGTTTGTGTTTTAGGAAACAAGAGAGCAAACAATTCTTTGTGAAAATAAAAATCATTTGTACATATATCTGTCAAAAGGCCACAGTTTAGGACTTAATTCATAGTAAGAACTTTGTTTAATATATGTGGAAAAGATGTGTAATGAAAAGCTAGGATAGGAACTCAAACATCAGGGACTTTTAAAAAATAAGAATAAAATAAAGTGAGTGATATGGTGAGGATGCATGAAACTCATATTTAGAGAAATTTCCTGGGCATTAAATAACTTACATATGTTAGGTGAGTGTTTTATAGAACAAAGACATCAGTATGTTTTAACATCAGTAATTTGTGAATATGAGTTTATGTGGAAATACTATTGCTTATGTACAAAATATGAACAAAAAAGGTACAGAGCAGCTTATACAAAAATGCTGTTACTTCTGTTGAGTTTGATAGAAGCACAGAGATAAATACTACCTAATTAGCTCTTGTTTGTGGAATCTGAAAATTTTGACTATTTCTCCCCTGTCGTCTTTAGTCTTTGCCTCTTCATTTGCTTATTCATATCAACAGTAAGGCTCTAGTATAGACTTAGGTAAGAATGAGTCATCTTCCACCCTCTTGCTTAGTAACTATGTGCTTCAGGGAGTTACCTGCTTGTAAAACCTCCTCTCCTTCACCTTGCCTTAACTGTTTCACCTGCTCCAGTCATTATTCTACCTGCTCACCATGAGTAGTGTCTCAAAAACCATTCTTGTCAGTGTCATTGATGAACTCCATGGTGCTACAATTTCTCTCCTTATCTTCAACCTCTCAGTGGTGTTTGACACACCTGATTACTCTCCATGAAACTCTTACCTGCTGCCATTTGACTGCTACCTTCCACTTCTTTTAGCTAAGTCCAAGTCCAAGTGTTGACCGAGAAACACTGTAAATCAGGACTGGGGATGAACTCTTGATGTTCAACTATAAATTTAGCCCTGCATAAATTTAGCATTGTAACTCAGGTTTGATACCTTGTGTCCTGCATTTTGGGCTAACTTATGAAAGGACAAAAAAGGATTTGGAAAGCAAAATAGAATCATGTTAAAGAATCATCTCAGGTTTACTTCTTGCCTGTTTACTGCAGATACACATGCTTGAGTGACTGATGGAAAGGGAGAAGAATCTAGGACTCTGACATGGGATATCACATTTACGCATTTTTTCCTCCCACAGAGCAAACATTTGCTTATAACTAAAGTGGTTTAACCACTCAGATCCAGTGGAACTAGCTTGAGAGAGAAAAAAAGATCCTTGTAGGTGTTTCTTATTCTTTCACTTAGAATACTGTCTAATCAATTTTTAAAAATTGTTTGAATTTTAATAACTAAATAATAGCTTGTAGGAAATTATTTACCCAAATTTTAGATAATTTTTTTTCATGCCAACAAAGATAGCAATCACAGAAATATGAAAAAAAAAGGAGTCAAGTACTTTTTCTTACTCAGTGACCTCACCATTACAGGAAACGTTAACTGTCAAAGTGGAAAATTGTTCTCTTTAAAATGAAGGCAGAGGAGTAGAATGAAATATTTTAATTTTACTGTCCTAGTCACTACTCTACAAGCACAACATAATTGTAATGATGCTATAGGCTCATTAAGATTGCTACATAAAACAAAAATTATATTCAGTGTTATTAATAACAATTTACAACAGACTTTTCTTTATGGTGTCTACTTTTGATATCAAACTTAGAAATTCCTTCTCTATTGCAATAGTATTTTGAAGTTGTTTTATAGTTTCATATTTTATATCTTAACCTTTTATTTATCTGAAATTAATTTTGTTGCATGAGGTAAGGATTTAACTTATTTTTTTCCCAAATGGTTAGCATATTCTCTCAACACCTTTTATTTATACTTGCAATGCTGCTTTTATTATATTTTTATACATACTTGGATATACTTTTGGTCTCCCCTTATAAACCATCTCTTAACAGTAGATTCATGCTATTTGTATTGATAAGCCTCTCAGTGTATTTTAATACATGGTAAGGCAAATCCTTCTTTGTTAGTTTTCCAAAAGTTTTAGGTTATTCCAAAATTTATTTTTCCAGATGTCTTTAGAGTCCTTTTGTCTGATTCCATTCAAAAGCCTGTTAAAATGTATTGGTTGATTTGGACAGAACTGATGTCTTTACAGTTTTCTAACTCATAAAATGACATACCTTCTTTTACTAGTCATCTTTTTTGACTTTGGCTCAAATTTTGTGGTACATTTTTAGGTGCTATTGTGAATGAGATATTTTTCTGTTGTATTTTGTAACCTATTTATAGTTAATATACAAACAAGTTATTAATTGTATATGTAAACTATTCAACTTATTTAACTCTGAGCAATTTTTCAGTTGATTCTAGTGGGCACTGAAATATATATAATATAATCTATATAATGATAAGTTTGGTAAAGCAACTTTAGTATGTTCTCAGTTGATTTAGTTTACATTAGAAGTACTTACTGTAGGGATAGTATATTGAGTTTGGTTAGTGTTTATATCACATGGTTTTCTTTACAGTGCAAAGTTAGTGTTCATTGATTTCTTCAGTCTTCATTTGGTGAACAATAGTGATTATTCATCTTTATTTGGTGGACATATATCTCATCTGTAAAAGTTATTTTAGCATAATGTTTTAGTCTTTTCTAAGTTTTTTTTTTTACCATTTTAATTATTCTGTTTGTTTCTGCTTAGGATAGCAGGACAATTTTTCTCTCGTTCCTGGAGGCTAAACTTTCAAAATTAGGTTGTTGCTTGGAGCTGTGCTCCCTCAGATGGTGCTTGGAAAGGATATGTTCCAGGCATGTTTCCTAACTTCTGGTAGCCCCAGGAATTCCTTGGGTTGTAGATGACCATCTTCTCCCTGTCTCTCTTAACATGCCTGTGTCCAAATTTCCTCTTTTTATAGGGACACTAGTCACTGGATTAGGGCCCACGCTTAAGACCTCTTTTTATCTTGATGCAATAGTAAGGGTAAAAGGGTATACTACATAAAACTTCACTTTCTCAAAGAGTTCAACAAAAATAAATTGGACATAGAGAAGGGCCAAAGCAGAGAACGATGCAAATTTCTTCTTTTTATAGGGACACCAGTATCTATGAAGATACTGTCTCCAAATAAGGTCACATTTTGAGGTACTGGGGATTGGGACCACAATATGTAAACTTAATTCATTTATGTTTTAATTTTGAAATTACTTGAAACATAGAAAAGATGTAGATTAGCATAGTGAACTCCCATGTCCTCTTTACTTAGACTGATCAGTTTTTAACATTTTACCACTTTTGCATCATTCTCTGCTTTGGCCCTTCTCTGTCCAATTTATTTTTGTTGAACTCTTTGAGAAAGTGAAGTTTTATGTAGTATACCCTTTTACCCTTACTATTGCAGTTTGTTTTTCAAAAACAAGGATATTGTCATATGAAATCACACTTAGGTTATCCAATTCAGGAAATTTAACATTGATACAATACTTTAGTCTGTATTCCAGTTTTGTTAGTTGTCTCAACTAAGTTCTCCTTAGGTTTCTTTTTCCTCTAGTAGAAGATTCAGTCTGGGATCACATATTATATTTAGTTGTCATATCTCTTTAATCTGGAACAGTTCCTTTGCTGTCTTTTATCTTTTGTGACATCAACATTTTTTAAGAATATGGGTCAGTTATTTTATACAGTATTTCACAGTTTGGCATTACCTGCCATTTCCTCATTAGATTTAGATGATGCATCTCTAGCCAGAATGCTACCTAGAGAATGTTATGTCCTTTCTCAGGGTATCACTTTCAGAGTCATAGTATATTTGTCTCCCACCTGTCACTGGTAATGTTAATTTTTTTTATTGTTTACATTCTGTATTTTAAATTTTCTTCTTAAGACCTGAAATTTCTTTAAAAATTATGTTTTCTCCTTAGGATTATACAAAGTGAAATTTTCTATATGCAATAGAAATTTTCTAGGTAATGGAACTGTGAATGGTACATAATAGACACAAATACATGACAGTTTTATTCTACTCTTTCTTTTTCTTCAAGTTGGTACTTTAACTCTTTATAACAAATACCAGTCTCTTTGCTACGATTATGCATTACAAAGGTTTTTCTCTATGCCCAGCATCATTAATGAACATATCTAGATGGTTAAGGGATACATTTAGGGAATTATGGGCAACTTATGTATTGATTAATATTTTGTTAGAGATATTTTAAATATAGTAATAATTATATGGAGCAATACATTGTATCTAAGACTATTTTAAACTACTCAAAAAATAGGCAATTAGCAGTGGAAATTTTGGTTGCATTTACATGACATAATACTTTCAAATATATTTTACCATTATTATTATTATTTTTTGAGAGGGCATCTCATATTTATTGATCAAATGGTTGTTAACAACAATAAAATTCTGTATAGGGGGGTCAATGCTTAGTGCACAGTCATTAATCCATCTCAAGCCTAATTCTCGTCAGTCTCCAATCTTCTGAAGCATAACGAACAAGTTCTTACAGGGTGAACGAATTCTTACATAGTGAATAAGTTCTTATATGGTGAACAGTACAAGGGCATTCATCACAGAAACTTTCGGTTTTGATCACGCATTATGAATTATAAACAATCAGGTCAAATATGAATTTTCGTTTGATTTTTTTTTTTTTTGAGAGGGCATCTCTCATATTTATTGATCAAATGGTTGTTAACAACAATAAAATTCAGTATAGGGGGGTCAATGCTCAATGTACAATCATTAATCCATCTCAAGCCTAACTCTCGTCAGTCTCCAATCTTCTGAAGCATAATGAACAAGTTCTTACATGGTGAACGAATTCTTACATAGTGAATAAATTCTTACATGGTGAACAGTACAAGTGCATTCATCACAGAAACTTTCGGTTTTGATCACGCATTATGAACTATAAACAATCAGGTCAAATATGAATATTCATTTGATTTTTATACTTGATTTATATGTGGATCCCACATTTCTCCCTTTATTATTATTATTATTTTTATTTTTAATAAAATGCTGAAGTGGTAGGTAGATGCAAGATAAAGGTAGAAAACATAGTTTAGTGTTGTAAGAGAGCACTTGTAGATGATCAGGTGTGTGCCTGTAGACTATGTGTTAACTCAAGCTTGACAAGGGCACTAAAACATACACGGATGCGGAAGATTTCTCTCAAAACGGGGTGTGAGGTTCTAAGCCTCACCACTGTTGATCCCCAATTTCTCACCTGATGGGCCCCCTGCGACTGTGCCTGTCTTAGGTTGTTCCTCCCTTGAGGAATCTTACCTGTCTCTGGCTAACCAGTCATCTTCCGGGGCCATACAGGGAGATGTAAAGTTGGTAAGTGAGAGAGAAGCCATATTGTTTGAAAAGGTTAGCTTTTTACTTCTTTGCAGATTTATGCCCTGTGGCTTCTATGCCCAGCACTTGTCTCGAGGTATTTTTACCACCTGGAGGAATTTGATGCTCGGTAAATTTGATATGAGGCATGAATTCTATTTAAGGGTTGTAATTAGGAAGGAAGAAGAAAAGCTATAGAGGTAGCATATGGAAGAAAACATGGGAGGATTGATTATTTCTTTGACATATCTTCTTGTAGAGTACCTTAAGCATGTATAGGTTTTAAACTTCTAACTAACTTGTGCACACATATTAACATAATAGGAATACGGTGACATAAACTAAGAAAATCTATAATTACCAGCCATCTCCAGTGAAGCCAAGAAAACCAGTTAGGCACCGTAGGCATTTGTGAGAATTTGTCTACGATATGATGGATATTGTCCAACTGTACTTGAACTGTCTGAGAGAAATCAGACAAATTAAAGCAGCCCATTTCTGGGATCTGTTCACATCCCATATGTTCTTTTAACCATAGATAGTCTATAGTTGTAAGATTTTGGAGTGCTACAACTTGCACCCCTCCCAACTCCTGGTTGAGTTCCAACAGTACAGATGCACTCAAATTCGTTGTCTCACTGTATGCACATGACAGCCTAGACATCTCCCTCCTCCAGTGGCAAGTCCAGGAAATGGTGGGATGGATGCAGCCACAACCGCAGCATCTCCCGGATCCCTGTGGAGGCTTTTTGATGATCATCCCCCTGCACGAGTCCTCCAGAGAGTGCTGATGCCGGAAGCTCCTCCTCATATCGTATCTTAGTTCATTTTCTGGGTAGCCAAGCTACGCCTTGATCTTCTGCATAAAAACAAACAGACCCTTTGCCCACACTTTGACATGCCCTCTATACCACTGTGTAGAACTCATTGGAGGTCAGCACACAGGAACTGCTTTTTTTTTTTTAAGAGAAAGGAATATTATCAGAAAAGACTACCTCCATAGCTGATCATCTGACACCCTTTAAGTGATCAAAATCAAGGATATTTAAAGCATGCGTTAATCTTTGATTTACCAATAGTTTTATCCTATCAAGGAGTAATCTCCCTTTTCTTTCTTTTTTTTTCCTTTTTTTTTTAATCTTTAATCTACACTTACATGAAGAATACTATGTTTACTATGCTCTCCCCTATACCAAGTCCCACCTAAAAACCACGATACAGTCACTGTCCATCAGCATAGCAAAATGTTGTAGAATCACTACTTGTCCTCTCTGTGTTGTACAGCCCTACCTCCCCTTTCTCCCTCCCCCCTATGCATGCTAATCTTAATACCCCCCTTTCTTATCTCCCCCCCCTTATCCCTCCCTGCCCACCCATCCTCCCCAGTTCCTTTCCCTTTGGTACCTGTTAGTCCATTTTTGGGTTCTGTAATTCTGCTGCTATTTTGTTCCTTCAGTTTTTCCTTTGTTCTTATACTCCTCAGATGAGTGAAATCATTTGGTATTTCTCTTTCTCCGCTTGGCTTATTTCACTGAGCATAATACTCTCCAGCTCCATCCATGTTGCTGCAAATGGTAGGATTTTCCCTCTTCTTATGGCTGAGTAGTATTCCATTGTGTATATGTACCACATCTTCTTTATCCATTCATCTACTGATGGACATTTAGGTTGCGTCCAATTTTTGGCTATTGTAAATAGTGCTGCGATAAACATAGGGGTGCATCTGTCTTTCTCAAACTTGATTGCTGCGTTCTTAGGGTAAATTGCTAGGAGTGGAATTCCTGGGTCAAATGGTAGGTCTGTTTTGAGCATTTTGATGAACCTCCATACTGCTTTCCACAATGGTTGAACTAATTTACATTCCCACCAGCAGTGTAGGAGGGTTCCCCTTTCTCCACAGCCTCGCCAACATTTGTTGTTGTTTGTCTTCTGGATGGCAGCCATCCTTACTGGTGTGAGGTGATAACTCATTGTAGTTTTAATTTGCATTTCTCTGATAATTAGTGATGTGGAGCATCTTTTCATGTGTCTGTTGGCCATCTGTATTTCTTTTTTAGAGAACTGTCTGTTCAGTTCCTCTGCCCATTTTTTAATTGGGTTATTTGTTTTTTGTTTGTTGAGGCTTGTGAGCTCTTTATATATTCTGGACGTCAAGCCTTTATCAGATCTGTCATTTTCAAATATGTTCTCCCATACTGTAGGGTTCCTTTTTGTTCTATTGATGGTGTCTTTCGCTGTACAGAAGCTTTTCAGCTTAATGTAGTCCCACTTGCTCATTTTTGCTGTTGTTTTCCTTGCCCGGGGAGATATGTTCAAGAAGAGGTCACTCATGTTTATGTCTAAGAGGTTTTTGCCTGTTTTTTTCCAAGAATTTAATGGTTTCATGACTTACATTCAGTTCTTTGATCTATTTTGAGTTTACCTTTGTATATGGGGTTAGACAATGGTCAAGTTTCATTCTCCTACATGTAGCTGTCCAGTTTTGCCAGCACCATCTGTTGAAGAGACTGTCATTTTGCCATTGTATGTTCATGGCTCCTTTGTCAAATATTAATTGACCATATATGTTTGGGTTAATTTCTGGAGTCTCTAATCTGTTCCACTGGTCTGTGGCTCTATTCTTGTGCCAGTACCAAATTGTCTTGATTACTATGGCTTTGTAGTAGAGCCTGAAGTTGGGGAGTGAGATCCCCCCTACTTTATTCTTCTTTTTCAGGATTGCTTTGGCTATTCGGGGTCTTTGGTGTTTCCATATGAATTTTTGAATTGTTTGTTCTAGTTCATTGAAGAATGTTGCTGGTAATTTGATAGGGATTGCATCAAATCTGTATATTGCTTTGAGCAGGATGGCCATTTTGATGATATTAATTCTTCGTAGCCATGAGCATGGGATGAGTTTCCATTTGTTAGTGTCCTCTTTAATTTCTCTTAAGAGTGACTTGTAGTTTTCAGGGTATAGGTCTTTCACTTCTTTGGTTAGTTTATTCCTAGGTATTCTTTTTGATGCAATGGTGAATGGAATGGTTTTCCTGATTTCTCTTTCTATTGGTTCATTGTTAGTGTATAGGAAAGCTACAGATTTCTGTGTGCTAATTTTGTATCCTGCAACTTTGCTGTATTCTGATATCAGTTTTAGTAGTTTTGGAGTGGAGTCTTTAGGGTTTTTTATGTACAGTATCATATCATCTGCAAATAGTGACAGTTTAACTTCTTCTTTACCAATCTGGATTCCTTGTATTTCTTTGTTTTGTCTGATTGCCGTGGCTAGGACCTCCAGTACTATGTTAAATAACAGTGGGGAGAGTGGGCATCCCTGTCTGGTTCCCGATCTCAGAGCAAATGCTTTCAGCTTCTCGCTGTTCAGTATAATGTTGGCTGTGGGTTTATCATATATGGCCTTTATTATTTTGAGGTACTTGCCCTCTATTCCCATTTTCCTGAGAGTTTTTATCATGAATGGATGTTGAATTTTGTCAAATGCTTTTTCAGCAGCTGTGCAGATGATCATGTGGTTTTTGTCTTTCTTTTTGTTGATGTGGTGGATGATGTTGACGGATTTTCGAATGTTGTACCATCCTTGCATCCCTGGGATGAATCCCACTTGGTCATGGTGTATGATCCTTTTGATATACTGTTGAATTCTGTTTGCTAATATTTTATTGAGTATGTTTGCATCTACATTCATCAGGGATATTGGTCTGTAATTTTCTTTTTTGGTGGGGTCTTTGCCTTGTTTTGGTATTAGGGTGATGTTGTCTTCATAGAATGAGTTTGGGAGTATTACCTCCTTTTCTATTTTTTGGAACACTTTAAGGAGAATGGGTGTTATGTCTTCTCTGTGTGTCTGATAAAATTCAGAGGTAAATCCGTCCGGCCCCGGGGTTTTGTTCTTGGGTAGTTTTTTGATTGCCGTTTCAATTTTTTTGCTCGTAATTGGTTTGTTTAACTTTTGTGTTTCTTCCTTGGTCAATCTTGGGAGGTTGTATTTTTCTAGGAAGTTATCCATTTCTTCTAGTTTTTCCAGCTTGTTGGCATATAGGTTTTCATAGTAGTCTTTAATAATTCTTTGTATTTCTGTGGAGTCTGTCGTGATTATTCCATTCTCATTTCTGATGCTGTTGATTTGTGTTGATTCTCTTTTTCTCTTAATAAGTTTGGCTGGAGGCTTATCTATTTTGTTTATTTTCTCAAAGAACCAGCTCTTGGTTTCGTTGATTTTTCCTATTGTTTTATTCTTCTCAATTTTGTTCATTTCTTCTCTGATCTTTATTATATCCCTCCTTCTGCTGACTTTAGGCCTCATTTGTTCTTCTTTTTCCAGTTTCGATAATTGTGATGTTAGACTATTCATTTGGGATTGTTCTTCCTTCTTCAAGTGTGCCTGGATTGCTATATCCTTTCCTCTTAAGACTGCTTTCGCTGCATCCCACAGAAGTTGGGGCTTTGTGTTGTTGTCATTTGTTTCTGTATATTCCTTGATCTTTATTTTGATTTGTTCATTGATCCATTGATTATTTAGACGCATGTTGTTAAGCCTCCATGTGTTTGTGAGCCTTTTTGTTTTCTTTGTAGAATTTATTTCTAGTTTTATACCTTTGTGGTCTGAAAAGTTGGTTGGTAGGATTTCAGTCTTTTGGAATTTACTGAGGCTCTTTTTGTGAGCTAGTATGTGGTCTATTCTGGAGAATGTTCCATGTGCACTTGAGAAGAATGTATATCCTGTTGCTTTTGCATGTAGAGTTCTATAGATGTCTATTAGGTCCATCTGTTCTAGTGTGTTGTTCAGTGCCTGTGTGTCCTTACTTATTTTCTGCCCGGTGGATCTATCCTTTGGGGTGAGTGGTGTGTTGAAGTCTCCCAAAATGAATGCATTGCAGTCTATTTCCCTCTTTAGTTCTGTTAGTATTTGTTTCACATATGCTGGTGCTCCTGTGTTGGGTGCATAGATATTTAGAATGGTTATATCCTCTTGTTGGACTGAGCCCTTTATCATTATGTAGTGCCCTTCTTTATCTCTTGTTACTTTCTTTATTTTGTAGTCTGTTGTGTCTGATATTAGTACTGCAACCCCTGCTTTCTTTTCACTGTTGTTTGCTTGAAATATGTTTTTCCATCCCTTGACTTTTAGTCTGTGCCTGTCTTTGGGCTTGAGGTGAGTTTCTTGTAAGCAGCATATAGATGGGTCTTGCTTTTTTATCCATTCTATTACTCTGTGTCTTTTGATTGGTGCATTAAGTCCATTTACATTTAGGGTGACTATTGAGAGATATGTACTTATTGCCATTGCAGGCTTTAGATTCGTGGTTACCAAACGTTCAAGGTTAGCTTCTTTAGTATCTTACTGCCTAACTTAGCTCACTTATTGAGCTGTTATATACACTGTCTGGAGATTCTTTTCTTCTCTCCCTTCTTATTCCTCCTCCTCCATTCTTCATATGTTGTGTGTTTTGTTCTGTGCTCTTTTTAGGGGTGCTCCCATTTAGAGCAGTCCCTGTAGGATGCCCTGTAGAGGTGGTTCGTGGGAAGCAAATTCCCTCAGCTTTTGCTTGTCTGGGAATTGTTTAATCCCGCCATCATATTTAAATGATAGTCGTGCTGGATACAGTATCCTTGGTTCAAGGCCCTTCTGTTTCATTGCATTAAGTATATCATGCCATTCTCTTCTGGCCTGTAGGGTTTCTGTTGAGAAGTCTGATGTTAGCCTGATGGGTTTTCCTTTATAGGTGACCTTTTTCTCTCTAGCTGCCTTTAAAACTCTTTCCTTGTCCTTGATCCTTGCCATTTTAATTACTATGTGTCTTGGTGTTGTTCTCCTTGGATCCTTTCTGTTGGGGGTTCTGTGTAATTCCATGGTCTGTTCGATTATTTCCTCCCCCAGTTTGGGGAAGTTTTCAGCAATTATTTCTTCAAAGAGACTTTCTATCCTTTTTCCTCTTTCTTCTTCTTCTGGTATCCTTGTAATACAAATATTATTCTTTTTGGATTGGTCACATAATTTTCTTAGTGTTGTTTCGTTCCTGGAGATCCTTTTATCTCTCTCTATGTCAGCTTCTATATGTTACTGTTCTCTGGTTTCTATTTCTTCAATGGCCTCTTGCATCTTATCCATTCTGCTTATAAATCCTTCCAGGGTTTGTTTCACTTCTGTAATCTCCTTCCTGACATCTGTGATCTCCCCCCGGACTTCATCCCATTGCTCTTGCATTTTTCTCTGCATCTCATCCCATTGCTCTTGCATTTTTCTCTGCATCTCTGTCAGCATGTTCATGATTTTTATTTTGAATTATTTTTTAGGAGGACTGGTTAGGTCTGTCTCCTTCTCAGGTGTTGTCTCTGTGATCTTTGTCTGCCTCTAGTTTTGCCTTTTCATGGTGATAGAGATAGTTTGCAGAGCTGGTTCTAGTGACAGCTGGGAGAGCTTTCCTTCTTGTTGGTTTGTCGCCTTCCTCTCCCGGGAGAATAACGACCTCTAGTGGCTTATGCTTGTCAGCTGTGCGCACACAGGGCTTTAGCTACCTGCCCAGTTGGTTTGGAGTTTATCTCTGCTGTTGCTGTGGGTGTGGCCTGGCTGTGGCTGCTCCTCCAAAATGGTGGAGCCCCACTGGAGTGGGAGCAGCCGGTGTGCTATTTATCTCCTTAAGGGGCCTCTGTGCTCCCTGTTGCCCACGGGGTTTAGAGTGCCCAGAGATCCCCAGATTTCCTGCCTCTGGGCTAAGTGTCCTGTTGTGCCCCTTTAAGACTTCCAAAAAGCACTCTCCAAACCAAAACAACAGCAACCACGAAAGAGAAAAAAAAAAAAAAAGGGAAAAACGCGTGATTTTCTTTGTCCTCAGGCTCAGGTGCCGGTCTCAGGCACCCGCTCACCGGTCTTGCTGCCTTGTTTCCCTAGTATTGGGGTCCCTGTCCCTTTAAGGTTTCCAAAAAGCACTCGCAAAAAAAAAAAAGGGAAAAATGCGCGATTTTCTTTGTCCTCAGGCGCCGGTCTCAGGCACCCGCTCACCAGTCTTGCTGCCCTGTTTCCGTAGTATTGGGGTCCCTGTCCATTTAAGGTTTCCAAAAAGCACTCTCAAAAAAGGGAAAAATCCACGATTTTCTTTGTCCTCACGCGCCGGTCTCAGGCACCCGCTCACCGGTCTTGCTGCCCTGTTTCCCTAGTATTGGGGTCCCTGTCCCTTTAAGTCTTCCAAAAAGCACTCACCAAAAATAAAGGGAAAAACGCGCAATTTTCTTTGTCCTCAGGTGCTGGTCTCAGGCACCCACTCACTGGTCTTGCTGCCCTGTTTCCCTAGTATTGGGGTCCGTGTCCCTTTAAGGCTTCCAAAAAGCACTCGCCAAAAAAAACCCCGCTCCCGTTTCTTTGTTCTCCAGCGTCAGCCTCAGGCACCCGCTCACCGGTCCTGCTGCCCTGTTTCCCTAGTATCCAGGACCCCACGCATGCACTGTGTCTGCGCTCTGGTCTGGAATCCTGGGGCTGGGTGTTCAGCAGTCCTGGACTCTCTCTCCCTCCCTGCTGACTCCTCTCCACCCGCCAGGGGCCGGGGGAGGGGTGCTTGGGTCCCGCCCAGCCGGGGCTTGTATCTTATTCCCTTCGCCAGGTGCTGGGTTCTCGCAGGTGTGGATGTGGTCTGGATGTTGTCCTGTGTCCTCTGGTCTCCATTTTAGGAAGAGTTGTCTTTGTTATATTTTCATAGATATATGTGGTTTGGGGAGGAGATTTCCGCTGCTCTACTCATGCCGCCATCCTGGCTCCGCCCCCTGGTAATGTTAATTTTGATCACCAGGTAAAGAGTTTCTCCATTGATTAGTTACTATTTTCCCCTTTACAACTAGTAAGCAATCTGTGGGGAAATACTTGAAGATGATGCATATTTCTTGTTCCTCATAAAATTCTCCACTCCTCCCTAGAGTTAACTGGTCTTTGCTACTTACAGTTGTAGTATGGTAATTTTCCTATTTCATCATTTGTTCTGCATTTATCATTCTGCATTTGTATTATAAGAACCCTTCTTAGGCTGTTAATGTAATCTATTTATCTAGCTCTCATCAGGATGGACTTTTTTGTTAGTGGGTTTTAATTTGTTATAACCCTAACAATTTTTTATGTTCATATTTTCCCAGATTTTGACAGTGAGAGTCCCTTCATCTTGGCCCTGGTGTCCTTTGGATGTGGTTCCATCTTTTTTCTTTTTTTTTCTTGTGCACTTCTTTACATTCTGACACAATAACATTCCAGGCTAATGTTGGACCTTCTTTGCCCCATATATGGGGCAGAATTAGTCATGTCTCTAAGAAGGCTAGGTTTCTCTTAATGAGGAAATGATATGTAGAAATAATTATTTCTTATCAGTAATTTACATTTTATATTGCTAGAATTGGGCTGCAAAAATGTCAGTATTTCTAAAAGGATTGTTATCACTTTTTTTCTAATTCCGAATTGTGATGGTAAAGAAAACAAGTATGTATTTCCTTATGAGTGGATGAAGACTATTGTAGTTTCTGGAGTTTGGCCAAGTTTTCTTAGGTGTTTTCTA
Organism: Manis javanica; assembly: GCF_040802235.1. NCBI lineage: Eukaryota > Metazoa > Chordata > Mammalia > Pholidota > Manidae > Manis > Manis javanica. Next base: position 72,329,012 of record NC_133162.1, read on the forward strand.
TTAAATAATGGCACTACCCACAGAAATGTATAACTTTAAACAGTATCCTTTTTTTAATTGATGGAGCAGAAATGGACAGTGTTGTCCACTTTTCAACAAGAAGACATGAGTTTGATTTAAAAAGGGTTATTTCCAGAGTTGGAAAATCTGATTTTTTAAATTAGTTTTACAGTTTACTCTGTAGTGCCAGATTAGTAAGATTTTGCAGGACTGGAGAAATGACCAAGAGGGGAAAAGAAGAAGAAAAATTGGGAAAAAAAAATTATGATAGAAGGAACAATAGTGATAGAATTCACTAGAGAACCCATCTGAGCCTGATGTTTTCTGTTTTGAAAAATGGTTAATTATGATTCAACTTCTCTAATAGATAGAGGGCTGTTCAGATTGTCTCTTCATGGGTGAGTTTTGGTAGATTGTGTCTTTTAAGGAATTGGAAGTTCCATATCATCTAAGTTATCTCACTTGTGGGCATAGAGTTGTTTGTGGTATTCCTTGATTATCCTTTTAATGATAGTGAGACCTATAGTGATGTCTCTTCTTAATTTCTGAGATCAATAATTTGTACCGTTTCTCTCTTTATCAATTGTATTGATCTTTTCAGAGAATCAGCTTTTGCTTTTGTTGATTTTCTCCATTTCCTGTTTTCAGTTTTATTGTTTTCTGCCCTAATTTTTATAATTTTTATTTTCATCTGCTTGCCTTGGATTTAGTTTGCTCTCCTTTTTCTAGTTTCTTGAGACAGCAGCTTAGGTTATTGATGTTAGATCTTTCAATTTATGCATTCAGTGCTATAAATACCCTCTAAGCACTGCTTTCACTGTATTCCACAAATTTTGAAAAGTTGTGTTTCATTTTCTCTTAGTTCAAGTTATTTTTAAATTTCTCTTTGAGATTTTTTCTTTGACTTGTTATTTAGATGCACATTGTTTACTTTCCAGGTATTATACAATATTCTAGCTGTTTTTCTGTTTTTCATCCTAGTTTAATTCCACTGTGGTCTGATAGGAGACACTGTATAATTTCTATATTAAAAATACAGATTATGGCCCAGAATGTCATTTATGTTGGTGAATATTCTATGTGAGCTTTAGAATAATGTGTATTCTGCCATTATTGGATGAAATAGTTGATAGATAGCAATTATGTCCAATTTATTGATGGTGTTGAGTTCAACTATGTCCTTACTGGTTTTCTGCCTGCTGGATATGTCCATTTCTGACAGAGGTGTATTGAAGTCTCCCAACTATAATAGTGGATTCATCTGTTTTTTCCTTGCACTTCTGTCAGCTTTTGTCCTTATATTTTGAAGCTCTCTTGTTAGCTACACACACATTAAGGATTGTTGTGTCTTTTTGAAGAATTGACTCCCTTTATTATTATGTAATTCCCCTGTTTATGTCTGATAACCTTCCTTGGTCTGAAGTCTACTTGTCTGAAATTAATACAGCTACTCTTTCTTTTGCTTAGAGTTAGTGTGATATATCTTTCTCCATCTATTTACTTTTGATCTACATGTGTTTTACATTTAGAGTGGGTTTCCTGTAGACCATATATACAGCTGATCCTTGAACAACATGGGGGTTGGGGTGCCAACCCCCACTGCCCATTCCCCAGTCAAAAATTTGAGTATAACTTTTGACTCTCCAAAAGTTAACTACTAATAGCCTACTGTTGACCAAAAGTCTTACCAATAACAAACAGTTGACTAACATGTTTTGTATGTTATATGTAGTATCTACTGTATTACAGTAGAGAAAAAAAATTTTCAAATTGTTGGAGATCTCCCCCAAAATTTCCAATATATTTACTTAAAAAATATGTGTATAAGTGGAGCTGCACAGTTCAAACCTGTGTTGTTCAAGTTGTCATCTGTATACCATTCTTCTTTTCACCTCTGAACTTCTCAGAATGGTAGTCTATACCTGAATAACTCTCGTCACTTTTTTTTACTCATTTCCCCCTTGCTGTTGCCATTTTTGCCTATAATCTCTTGAATTCCTCAGCAACCCATTTAGCAAATGTAGCAGCTTCTTCCATGTTCTTTTGTTACTTGTCTTTTCTGCAATACTTGAAATTGTCACTATCTTTTTACTTTTTTAAGGACCTCACCTTAAAATTGAGTTTAGCAGTACAAAATGGAGAAAATACAGCAACGTGTAAAGATGACTGCCCATTGTAATACCACCTTTCAGAGATAAATGCTGTTAATTTTGAGGCTGTATCTGTTCCATCTTTTTTTTAATGCATTAAACAAAAGAAGGATCATACTGTGCTTATTTTGATATCTGATTATTTTCTATTTTAATATATTGTATGCTACTAAGTACTTATTCTTCTGCAGTATGAAATAGTAGCCACACAAGCTGGCAGTGTGGAGACTGCCCAGGTTGAAGTCCTGGCTCCAGGTACTCACCACTAGCTCTGCAACCTTGAGCTAGTTACTACTCTGGATTTCAGTTTTCTCATCTGGAAAACTGAGATTTCATTCTTAATCCAACTCCTAGGATTTTTGTAAGTAATAAATATGATAAAACATAAAAATAATTCTTGGCACTAGTAAATATTAGCTGTCATTACTGTAGTATATGAATTTACTATAATTTATTTAGATTATTTCTATTTTATTTGTTTAGATTATTTCTATCTTAATGTAATCTTGCCACATTAAGGATGTGATAAGACTATCCTTATAGCTAAATGCACATCATGATTTGTTTCTGGTAGATTTTTATCAATGAAATACAAAAATCTCTAAGTGAAATTGTTGGTCTAGTGGGTACATGCATTGTACATACTGCTAAATTGCCCTCTAGAGATGTTATCCTCAAGTGTACCTCACAAGATTGTACAACAGACCATTAGCCCATTACATTTTTAAAAAAAATTCATGCCTACATTTTGTACTGCTTCCCTTGCTAAATTTGAATAACTTTACAATGGATATGTTGTTTTCCCTCTTGTCAAAATGTTGGACTTGTTTGAAAGGGATAACTGTTAACATCATGGTTAACTACATTTCTTGATCTACATTTCATTCATTATTTAGGTCTAATTTAAGCATATGTATGTATTTATTTACTGACTACAAATCTTTCTGTTTTAAAAATACATATTTTTCTATCCTAAATGAATTCAAATCTCTCTTATTATATACCAGATCGTGTGTATGTAAAAGCCTAATTACCATCTAGCCTAATGTTACTATTTTTAAAAGAATTTGTGCTGTACTTTCAACCCCATGACTTGTTTATCTTGTAAGTAAGAGATTAATGTACCTCTTTATCCTCTTCACCTATTTTGCCTATCTCCTTCCCCTTCCACTCCTTTGGCAACCACCAGCTCTCTGTATTTATGAGTGTCTTCTGGGTTTTTGTTTGTTGATTTGTTTGATTTTTAGATTCCACATATAAGTGAAATCATATGGTATTTGTCCATCTCTATCTGACTTACTTCACTTAGCATAATGCCCTCTGGATCTATCATATTGTTGCATATTTTAAGATTTCATTCTTTTTTATGGATGAGTAATACTTCAGTATGTATGTGTACTTTATCCATTCATCTATTGTTGGACATTTAGGTTGCTTCCACATCTTGACTATTGTAAATAATGTGGCAATAAGCATACGGGTGCATGTATCTTTTCAAATTAGTGATTTTAGGGTTTTTATGGGTAAATTCCCAGAAGTGGAATTACGGGATCATATGGTATTTCTATTTTTAGTTTTTTGAGAACCCTCCATACTGCTTTCCATAGTAGCTGCACCAATTTACATTCCCACCAGAAGTGTTTGCGATTTCCTTTTCTACAATATATCCTTGCCAATATTTGTTATTTCTTGGCTCATTGATATTAACTACTCTGGCTGTTGTGAGGTGATAACTCATTGTGGTTTTGATTTGCATTTCTCTGATGATTAGTGATGTGGAACATCCTTTCATGTGTACCTTGGCTTCTGTATGTCTTTGGAAAAATGTCTATTCAGGGCCCTGCTCATTAATCAGATCATTTGTTTGTTTTTTTGTATTGAGTTGTATGAGTTTTTTATATTTTAGATATTAACCCCTTCTTGGACATATTTGTTTGTAAATGTCTTCTCCCATTTAGTAGGTTGCCTTTTCATTTTGTCTATGGTTTCCTTTGCCTTGCAGAAGCTTTTTAGTGTGACACCATCCCACTTGTTTATTTTGCTTTTGTTTCCTTTGCTTGGGGAGACTTATCCAGAAAAAAATTACTCTTGCTGATATTTAAGTTTACTATCTGTTTTCTTCTAAGAGTTTTATAGTTTTAGTTCTTATTTAGGTCTTTAATCTGATTTTTTTAATGGTGTAAGATGGTGGTATAGTTTCATTATCATGCATGTAGTCCAATTTTTCCAGTGCCATTTATTGGAGAGACTGTCTTTCCCCCATTGTATATTCTTGCCTCCTGTGTCAAATAGTAATTGACCATATAAGTGTGGGTTTATTTCTGGGCTTTCTATTCTGTTCCATTGGTCTTTATGTCTGTTTTTGTGCCAGTGCCGTATTGTTTTGATACAGTAACTTTGTAGTAGCTTTGCTTTTTATTTTGATATACAGTAGCTTTGAATTGTGGAGTATGATACCCTTAGTTTTGTTCTTTCTCAAGATTGCTTTGGCTATTTGAGATCTTTTGTGGTTCCATATAAATTTTAGCATTATTTGCTGTAGCTTTCTCAAAAATGCCATTGGTATTTCGATAGGAATTACACTGACTTGTAGATTGCTTGGGTAATATGTCCATTTTTAACAGTATTCTTCCTATCCACAAGCATGGAGTAACTTCCCATTTGTATGTGGCATCTTCAGTTTCTTTCATCAGTGTCAGTGTTCAGAGTACAGGTCTCTTACTCCTTGCTTAGATTTATTCCTAGGTTTTTTGGAGTTTTTTTTTTTTTATACATTTGTAAATGGAATTGTTTTCTTAATTTGTCTTTCTGCTAGTTCATTATTTGTATATACAAATGCAATACATTTGTGTATATTGATTTTTGTATCCTGTACTTAATTCGTTTATTTCTAATAGTTTTTTGGTGGCGTCTTTAGGGTTTTCTATAGTATGTTCATATGTGAAAGTGACAATTTTATTTCTTACTAATTTAGATGCCCTTTTTTTCTTGTCTGAAAATTTTACTGTTTTTTTTTTTTTTGGTGAGAATATTTTAAAACAGCTTTATTGAGATACAGTTCATATACCATATATTAAAAGAGTACACTTAAGTGGTTTTTAGGAAATCCACAGATAAGTGTAACCATTATCATAATCTTAGAACATTTTCATCACCTCAGAATGAAACCTCATACCCTTTAGCTATCACCCTCCCCCTTATAAATTTTATTACTTTCAAATAGTATCTTATATTTATCCTATTATATGATGGCGATTTTTTGGTTTAGAATTTAGAAAAAGAAAGTACATTTGTCTACCTTTATCTGTGGTTTTGCTTTCTGCAGTGTCAGTTACCCATGGTCTGGAAGCAGTTGATCCTTCTTTTGATGTATTGTTAGAATGTCATTAGTAGCCAGCCTAACACTACATAACAATTCCCACATCATTCACCTCACTTCATCTCATCATATAGCCATTTTGTCATCTCACATTGTCACAAGAGGGGTGAGGAAATATTTTAAGAGAAAGGTCATATTCACATAACTTTTTTGCAGTATAATTGTTCTATCTTTTTATTATTGTTATTGTTAATCTCTTACTGTCCCTAATATAAATTAAACATTTTTGTGTGGAAAAAACATGCTATTCATAGTGCTAGGTCCTGTCTGTGGTTTCAGGAGTCCACTGGAGATCTTGGAACATATCTCCTGTGGATAAGAAGGGGACTGCTGTATGGGTTAGGATTAAAAGTGTAGTCTCTGGAATCTGACTGGGTTAAAATCCCAGCTCTACTATGTATTAACTTTGTGACCTTGGGCAGGTTACTTCCTACTCTGATGCCTCTAGTTTTCTTACCTGTAATAGAATTAGTAGAGTTGCCTGCTCTGTACGTTTGTTTTAAGGCTTAAGCAAGGTAACAAGCGTATAGAACTTAACACAGTCATGGGCACATAGAAAATGTTCAATAAATGGAGCTCAATAAATAAATCTTTGTTGTGGATTTTGTTCTTAAATCAACTAACAAGTATTTGGTGCTATTAGGCATTGTTGCTAAGTACTAAATGGTTTCCATCAGTGAGTCAGAATGTTTTTTGTACCTGGCAACCTTACACATTTTATATTATCCTTCATATAAAAATTCTAGTTACTCTCTGAGAATACAGTTGAGTGATTATTAATAGAGAACTAATACTAAGTTATTTATATTTGCCTGGTATTGTTCTAAGTGTTACACCTATATTAACTCCACTGATACATGAAATTATGGTCCCTATTTTGCAGACTGGGTACAGAGGAAGTTAAGCAGCTTGATCAAAGGTTAGTAGCAGAGCCAGGATTCTAACCTTGGTACTCAGTGAGGCTACAGAGCCTGTACTCTTAACCGTGTGTTCTTCTCTTTATCTTCTGGTTCCTGTTGTTTTAGGAACCATTGAGGGGTTCTGTATGCAGAAAGACTGGAGTTTTTAATGCCTGATTGAAGGAGAACGAAAACGAGTATTGATACCTATTATGGGCATGGGCATCAGGGTGTCATGTGTTTATTATCTGGGTCAGGCCATACATTGATAATCCTGCTTCTCACCACTCCAGAATCTGGGTCCCAGGTGGGACAATGACCAGGCACAAGGCACCCTCCCTGGGCCCCTGGCCCTCCTGGTAGAATGCCCCTTTGAACTTGCACCACTCACTCCTTGCAAATTCTGCCAATCTTTGGAAGGGCACTTTAAGTTCAGCCCACAGGGATCTCTCACCTATGAAGCAATAGTTTTTGTACTTCTCAGTTAATCATCATGTGTGTTGGTATGACATTTATGACTGTATTGTCATCTAGTACTATTATTTAACCTTTATTTATTACATGACCTCTGAAGTTGATTAAAAAATGTCTGCTAACAGGACATGATCTTAAATGTTTTAAAATTTACTATAGCGCCGTGGGAAGTTATCAAGTGATCTTTTCTTACCCCTTCTCTTTCAGTCTCACTTGCCTGTTGATAATAGAGCTATTCTCTAAAATTCAGACACATCTAGTAGCCTCACAAATTTAGCCCCAAAAGTATGAGATATGTTTTGCAAGAAGGTGGGTAGTCCATAGTCAGACTGTTGGATTATGTGCATTGTATTGGGATAGTTGATTTTAATAGTTTTGTCTGAAATTCTTCAAAACCTATTATTGCTGCTTTTTGATATTTTACTTGATTGCCCTGGTTGTTGCTCATTCTGCTTACAAGCCCCTCCCTTAGGCATGTGATACACTGATTTAAAAGACAGTGCTGTTCAGTAATTAACTACTGGCTTCTCATTACATAGAGATGAGAACTTAAATGCAGGCTTCCCAGCTAAAGCTTTCTTTCCTATGTGTTTACCTACCTAGTGACATGTAGCAACACTGTCCCACACCTGGCTTTAGAGGAAATATCTGTGGTCCATCTCCCTTTGCTGTTGGAGGTGATTAGTTTTCATATTCCTGTACAAATGATAGATTTTATATGGGTACTGTTAATTGAAAATTTTTTTTTCTGTAATTTCTAGGATGTCTCATTGATGCACATATTTGGATGAATGACAATTAGATATTTAATGAAGGTAGTTTTAAGTTTTAGTAAATAATAATTAAGCCAACTCTTACACAACAGGTTAATTGGCTTTAATTCTGACATAACCAGTACATCTGGAGGTGGTAGGTGGTTATCCATTTTTATGAAGTATAATTAATTTTTTAGGAAACTACCCATGTTTTAAAGGAATTTGTTCCATCTTTACTACCTTGCCTTAGCAATCCTGAAAATTTTGGGTATGCATCATTAGGAAATAGATCTATCTGTTCTCAGAAATTTTAAGACATTCTTTTATATGCTAAATAGGAGATTTAAAAATATTATGTCCAGCAGTGACTGTAATGGGGTATGCGGGGGGACTTGATAATAGGGGGAGTCTAGTAACCATAATGTTGTTCAAGTAATTGTACATTAATGATATCAATAAAAATGAAAAAATGAAAAAAATTATGTCCAAATGTGTCAGAATGGTGATTTTGGCAGTATCAAATAAAATCTTTGCAAATTATATATAGTATAGTTGCCTTGCCACAAACAATTTTATTACAAACCCCAAAGCTCTCTGACTGATTATGAGACTGTTTCTGAAGCACAGCTGTAATCTTTGAGCCATTAAGCAAAATGTAATTTTTCATCCTGTTGAACAACTTAAAATTTACAGTTTCTAGGAAAAAAGTTTTAAAGTTTGCTGGTGGAGGAAAGATCCTTGGGACTTTCTTATAGGCCTGCCAAAATACTTGATTTTAATAACCTCTGTCATACTGACATTGCTTACTAAAACCTGTGTGTAAAGTTGTAACTCATAACTGAAAATGTTTTTTTACTTTTAAAGTTTTTTTAAACTTTTTTAAAGTTTATGAAAACTTCAATTGGTATAAAATTTGAACAGATAGTAAACAGTCCATTTTCAGCTCTGTTCACCAGTTCACTTGATAATAGCATCTGCTTTCTCTTTCTATGTTTATAAAAACACACTTTTTTTCTGAGCCATTTGAAAGTAAGCTGTAAACATCTCAATATTTTACTGCTAGGTATTTTAGCAAGTGTATCCTAAGAACAAGGTTCTTAGGTTTTCCTTAAGGAGTTACATTATTTTATCTAAGATATTTAGTATTAATACAATGTTATATCATATATTTATATTTATAAGGATATCATATACATATATCCTTGTTTACATTTCTTCCTGTTTTCCAACCTTCAAAAGGATTCTTTATTGCTCTTTTGTTTTTTGATCCAGTCAAAGAATATGTATTTCATTTAGTTGTCATATTTCTTTAGTGTCCTTTAATTCAGAATAATCCACTATTTCCATCCTCCCATCCACCCCACCCCATCATCCTCCCCATGGTCTTTTATGAAATCTCATGTCGTTTTTTTTTTTTTTAACTAGAATACCCCACAATTTGCTGTTCGTATTTTGCATTTCATGACTGAAGTTAAAGTTTTTTTGGAATGAGTACCATATAGATAGCGTTGTGTATTTTCCATTGCATTATATCAGGAGACGAAGTAAATTTTTTTCCTTGATTTCTTTCCTTTTATACTAGCTTAATATATACTTGTTTTGATTTATTGCTGCTAAGGATTTGTGATACTGTGTCCTTAAATTTCAGAATACAATTTTGTAGTGCTTTGCTCTTAACTTAAAAAAAATTAAGTTATGAGAGATTCCAAAAATAAAGGAAGTGGTGTAACAGACATCTGTGTACCTAATATCCCAATTAAAAAAATACTAACATTTAACCGTATTTGCTTTAGATTAAAATTAAATTTTTATTCTAACATCTATCCTATGTACAAGGGTATATATAATATAGATGTACATTTTACAGAGTGATAATATTAACTGAATATATCTGTCCCAATGTCCTATCTCAAGAAATGTAATGGCATTTTTGAAACTTTATTAGACTCAGAACAGTGACTTCTCCATCCCTGGAAGAAACCATCATTCTAAATTTGATATTATTCTATTACTTTTCCTTAAGTTTTCCCACCTTTTTTTTTTAGTGTTTCCTATTTGTGAACTTCATATGAATGGCATCACAAGTTATATATCTATTCTTTTTGGACTGTTGTTCAACACTATCATTTTGAGATTTTGCTCATGTTGACATACTTATCTGAGTACATTAATTTTCACTACTAAGTGGTAATACCATTATATGAATATACTGTAATTTATTCATTTTACTGTTGTACACTTGGTTTCCTCTAGTTTTTGCTGTTAAAGTGCTCCTCTAAATATTCTTGTACATGCTTTCTGGTAGACATACAGAAGGTTCTCTGGGTTATATGCTTAGAGCTAGAATTTTTGAGTGTTTGGGTATGTACATTATTAACTTTGTGAGGTAATGGCAAAAAGTCTCTTGTAAACAGTTGTACATTAAGCCCAGTAAGGAATTCAAGAGGAACAGATTTGTGAGAGGATGAACAAGATAGTTTTGTATTTTTTGAATTCTAGCATCTTGTTAGAAGTGTTTAGTAGGCATTTGAGATGTGTTTATAGTTTTTAGCTGCACCCACCTTTGTTTTTTCCTGGGTTGACTCATTGAGGTGTCCCATCTTTCTCTTCTCCTTGGAGTGGTCTTTTAAAAAAAATTATTATAATATCACTGCATAGAAATTACTTGATCATAATAGAAGATATGTTCCGTTTTTATACCCTCAGCCTCAGGCTATCATATGCAGCCTTTTTATTTCTATTGACCCTGAAACACAAAGCTGTATTAAACTAGTTTTCTGCTTTCCAAGGATGATGTAAATGAAAAGTGGGGAGAGATTGCTATAATTATATTAGCAAACTTCTAGGTAGCTGTAAGCAAGGGGAAGAAAACCTAACAACAAAAACTGGGTGGGATGCAAGCTAAAAAAAACAAACAAGTAATTAAATCAATAAACACAACACTCTTCTGGGACCATTTAATAGTCCTGAGCAAACTACTACATATTAATTTAAGTCCCTGATGATTTTGCTAATTGTGGCATAACTCTTAATTGGTGTTCGTAATGTTACTTCTCAATAATCGTTATACTCCATTTGGGAAGGTGCAACAACGCCCATTTAGAATTGGTGAACCTATAGCAATCTAAAATCAATACCTTATGATTCCTGACAGCAGAAATTTTACTGTTTATATGTAGAGAAACTCTCCAGAAGAACTTGCTCCATGGTGCTATCATTTATCAACTAATAAAACAAATGATCTATTGATAATGTCTCAGAATTCTACGGGAAAAAAATGAGTGATACATATTTCTCTAACTGACTGGATTGAATGTACTTGGAAAGGGAAAGATGTATCAAGTAATCTGAATTACTTTGAATATTATGCAATTATAGAGAAAAGTTAAAAAGAGGATATAGAAGTGGTTTTCATGCTTTGTTCTTAACAAGAATAAAATAAAAAGAACATACAGGTAGATGGTTATTTGGGGGCCATTCTGCTGCAGGTGTCTGCATCACACTTGCTGAGTTTGCTACCCAGAACAGATTGACACTCACTTAGGAGTAGCCACTGCTTCCCAGAGCCGAGGGTGAGGCCTACAGAGGGGACTGAAGACTCTGAATTTAGCGTAGGAACTGCTGGATTATTTAGACATCTGTTATTGGGACTCCTCATTCCTGTAGGATTCTAAATCCACTGCAGAATTGCAGTTTCCTAGCTGATTTGAAAAATCTAATTTAAAGCAAAGGTAAAAACAACATTTTTAGGAGGTAGATTTTAAATTTCAAAATTTTGATAGATTTGTAGGAAATGACAAAAATAGTAAGGAGAGATCCCTTGTACCCTTCACCTTTCGGTGGTTACTTCATATTACATGTAGTATATTAGGAAGCCAGAAATTTACATTGGTGCACTTTGTACCTATAGGTCTACCACTCAAACATTCGTGTACGCTCATGTAACTATCACAGCATCAAGACAAATTTCCATCATAACGAAGATCTCCCTTGCATTCATGGCCATCTCTATGATTTTGTCATTTTGAGAGTGTTTAGTAAATGGAGTAATATAGCAATTTTTTTTCACTCATATGGGATCCATTCAGGTTGTGTGAATTTATAGTTCATTCCTTTTTATTGCTGAGTAGGATTCCATTGTATGGATGTACCATGGTTTAACTGTTCACCTTTTGAAGGACATTTTGAAATTTTTTCCAGTTTTCAGCTATTAAAAATAAAGCTACTGTGAACATTCATTTTCATATATTTGGGGTAGGTCCCAGGAGTGCATTTGGTTACATGTAAGTGTATATTTCATTTTTAAAGAAACTTCCAGGCCATTTTCCACAGTGAGTGTGCCAATTTTACATTCTCACCAGCAATATGTGAGAGATCCATTTCCTTCACATTCTTGTCAGCACTTGCTGACAAGTGATATGTCAACCTAGTCTTAATTTACATTTGTCTGATGGCTAGTGTTGACCATATCTTTTCATGTGCTTATTTGTCATCCAAATATCTTCTTCAGTGAAATACCTCTTCATATTCTTGCCCATTTCATAGCTGATTTTTTTTAAATATTTTGAGTTTTGAGATTTTTTTCGTATAGTCTGATTCCTGTGTCCCATATGTGGTTTGTGGGTATATTTTCCCAGTCTGCACCTTGTTTTTTTAATCTTTGTAAGAGTCATTTGTAGAGGAAACACATTCAATTTTGATGAAATCCTATTTTTCCAGTTTTTTTCTTTCATGGATCATCCTTTTGGTGTCTTTCTCCATTATCACTCTCCATCACCAGTTCCAGACAATGATTAATTTATTTTCTGTCTGAAGAATTGCATATTCTGGATATTTCATATAAATGGAATGAAACAAGTATGTGACTTTTTGTGTCTGGCTGCTTTTATTTTCAATGTTCATCCATGTTATGTTGGAATTGGTTCTTTGTATGGCTCCATTTATCCTTATGACTGAGTAATAGTCCATCAGATGGATCTACCACCTTTTACATATCCATTCATCAGTTGATGGACATTTAAGTTGTTTCTACTTTTTTGCCTGCACTCAGAACAGGTGGCACATACCCTTTACACTCCTCACCTTCCTCACACATGTGCATTCATGCAAACACATGCACTCCTGTTTGTGTGTATAGTATTTTTTGTTTTTAATAATGGAGAGTGGCTTATTTTACAATTTTTTAAATTTAAGGGTATTTTGAATATCTGTGTCAGTACAAATAGGTAAGATGCATCTCATTCTTTTTAATGACTATGTATTCAGTGTGGCTATTTAATTGATTCCACACTGATAAACATTCAGGTGACACTGGGTAGACTTCCTGTTTTTCTTCCATATGTAACATTGACAATAACCATCCTTTTACAGGTGTCTTTGTGGTGCAGAGCTCATTTTACCTACTTTTTGGTATTTCTCTTCCTTGCCATTCTTCATCAGTCATTTATTTAAAAAAAAATAAGTTTCCCTCCAGTGCTCTGGTCACTGGAATATGCTTAAAACACTAGGGACACAAGCATTACTAAAATGCTATTGCTAGCCAAGAATTGGAAGCAACCTAAGTGCCATCAGTAGATGAATGGATAAAGAAGATGTGGTACATATACACAATGGAATATTATTCAGCCCTAAGAAGAAAACAAATCCTACCATTTGCAACAATATGGATGGAGTTAGAGGGTATTTGCTCAGGGAAATAAGCCAGGCAGTAAAAGACAAGTACCAAATGATTTCACTCATCTGTGGAGTACAAGAACAAAGCAAAACTGAAGGAACAAAACAGCAGCAGACTCACAGAACCCAAAATTGGACTAACAGTTAACAAAGAGATAGGGACTGGGGAGGATGGGTGGCAAGGGAGGGATAAGGGAGTGGAGAAAGAAAGGGGGCATTATGATTAGCATGTATAATGAGAGGGGGGCACAGGGAGGGCTGTACAACACAGAGAAGACAAGTAGTGACCCCATAGCATCTTACTATGCTGATGGACAGAGACTAATGGGGTATGTGGGGAGGACTTGGTGATGGGGGGAGTCTAGTAAACATAATGTTCCTCGTGTAATTGTAGATCAATGATACCAATAAATAAGTAAGTAAGTAAATAAAAAATGCTATTTCTGTACTTAGGGTGGTTATCTTAATAAAGAAGATATATCTAAATAGATAATCATAATTCAGTGTAAGTGCTACAAGGTGTTATTACCAACCTCCTGTGGAACAAGTAGTTACATAGGGAGTGGGAAGGGCTCAACAAAAGAAGGAGGTATTTGAGATGGATATATGTGAGGACAAATGGAAGTTTACTTGGCTAAGGATAAAAATAAGAATAATTTGATTTGAATTAGAATAGCAAGTTTTATGAAAAGTAAAACCATTAAAGAGCCTGACATATTTAGGGAATAGCAAATAGTTTAGTTTAGCCAGTAGGAGGCTTTTTAGCAGAGATTATAACAGAAGATAAAGCAGGTTAAATAGATTGAAAGCAGATTATACCTGTCTCTGAATGCCCTCCTAAAGAATTTGGACTTCATTTTGTACATAATTGGAAATCATTGAAGAACTTTAAGGTCTACTTGTGATTTTTAATTTTTAGTAAATTTTTGGAGTTGTACCGTGAATATTTCAGAATGTTGCCATCATTTCCCCAAATTTCCCACTTCCACCCCTTGTTCTAGGCAACCACTTTTTTGCTTTCTATCTAATTTGCCTTTTTTGAGCATCTTGTGTACACAGAACCATACAGTATTACAGTATTAAGAAATTTCCAAACTGTTTTCCAAAGTGGCTGCATCATTTTACAGCAATGTGTGAGACTTCTAGTTTTTCTATGTCTTACTTTACCAACACTTGTTATTGTCTGTCATCTTAATTATGGTCATTCTAGTAGGTATGTAGTGGTATTGAATTATAGTTCTAATTTGTATTTTCCTAATGACTTACGGTGTTTATAATCTTTTCATGAGGCATGGTTGTATTTTAGAAATAGAGTGGAAAATATAAGAATGGTGGGAGGGTACATGAAAGATAAAACCCAGCACTGTATATGTATGGAGATGAGACAGATTTGAAAGATACATCAAAGTTAGAATGGGCTCCATTTTGTATCTGCAAAATACAAATGTAAGGGGCGTTGCAAAAAAAAGATAAATTTAGGGTGTCATCATTTATGTAGATAACAGTTGAATTCATGGAAATAAATGGTGTGTCTAAATTGGTATATCTGCTGGGTTTCTTTTGGTAATTGAAAACTGCCTAAAAAATAAAAAGATTTATATAATATAGTACAAATATCGACGTTAGTAAGTGGTTCCAGGATTTATTCATTCAGTCATATAACATCACCAAGGACTCAGGTTCTTTCCCTGTTTTAATGCTGCCATTTGGGTTGTCCTTTCAGGCTGTCTCTTTCCTTATGACCGTCCTAAGGTTGCTGCCATAGTTCTGCTTGATAAATTCAAAGCCAGTGTTGCTTGAAAAAAAAAGGGGGAGTTTTCACCTAGGTGTCTTCTTTTCATCAGCCAGGAAAACCTTTCTAAAAGCTCCACAGCAAATTTAGTCTCTTGTCTTATTGGCCAGAATTACATCAGGTGCCTATTACTGAACCACTTCTTAGCAAGGAGAATGGAAATTGCTTCAGTCAGCTTAGACCACAGCTTTCTAACCCTGTGTTGAGCATCTCTTTCTTGTGTCTCTTTTGGAAGAAGTTTTTTCATCTTGCATTTTGGTTCTGTGCTGTAGTTCACGTAGGTATGGTGTTTTAGATAGCTCAGTTGTTGCTATTCAGTACTTCAGATCAACAAGTATTTGTTGAAATCCTTCCCTGTGCCACAACTATGATAGATTCTAGGATATAGCAATGAATAAGAAACTTACAGTTTGGTATAGAAATAAGCTTAAGTAGAAGAGTGTTGATAGAATTGTGCACTACACATTTGTATTATAGAATTAATACTGCTGCTTCTATCTGTGGTTTTATGAGAAAAGCCATCATGAGTTTCAAAATCAAGATTATATTCACTTTATAAACAAACTGTTGGAACATCTAGAACACTACCCATTCATAAGTTGACCTCCCTTTCTGTGCTATGTGGTTTAAATACTTTATTTTAGAAGTGCATGGTAAACTAACCTAAATTATACTGTTCATTTGAGTTACATACAACTAAAACTGTGTTATGTTTTTCTGAAGCATACTGTTTGAATTTTCCAGATAATATACTGAAGGTTTTAACAGTAGTAATACCTTTAGTTTAAAGGGCTCAACTGAAATGTTTTATAAAATATTGATTATTTTGTAATTTGGTTCTGATTTTTTGAAAATGGTATAGAAAGCAGCTATAATGTTTACAGTAGTATTTGTACAGTATGTAGGGGGCTTTTTGTGGATTCTAAGAGAAGAGAAAGGAAGATGAAGGGGGGATCTGGTGTGGTGGAAGGAAAAAATGTGTCATTAATATTGATGACCTTGTGAATACTAAAATCCACTCTGACATTTGGAACAAACTCAAAAGTAATTTTAAATTTTGTCTTAGCTGAATCTATGTATTTATCAAGAGCATATTTATACTGTTCTTACTTATAAAGCAAATCTTACTAATTAATATAGGATGTTAGTGGATGATGTTCTAACACCTCAGAGTCAAAGATAATATCCACAATCAGTGGTTTGTCATTGATGGTTTCTGTATGATTAGTGATGTTTAAAGTATTCAGTTGTCTGAAGGGTTAACCACTTTAATAATTCTGAAAACCAGGGGAGATGTGTTCATTTTAATGGCCAGAAAAGATACTTTGTAAAGGCAGTGTGTGATTAAAAGGAACTTTTCACATTTGTTTGCAACTACTAACTTTGAGGAAATTCTAATGTTAACTCTGAATTAGAAAATGTTAGAATGTATCTAGAAAGGTTTGACTTTAATTTATTTTGAGTCATTAAGAAGTTTGATGTGTTTTTAAAAGAATTACCTTTTGCTTAATGTGTTTTCTAGACTGAACACACTTGAAAATTTCAGACACACAATCTTTAGTGAAAATATTATTGTTTTACCTGTTTAGTGTTCAGTTTTGACTGGATCTGTTGTGGTTGTTAAACATAAGTTCATAGTGCTAAAGCTTGTAAAAGTGATTAAAAAGTTTTTGGGAACATTTTGCCTATGTAAGTCCTGTTATGTGCATGTACGTATTTATAGATCTCTGCTTATAGGGCTGTAGCACTATATTGCAGAGGTTAGGAAAAGCTTTACTTTATTCACACAATTTCTAGTATGTAAAAAGTGATTTGCAGACCTGTACTATGAAGCTCACCCTATCCTTTGATTGTCTTTATTTACCACTTCGTGTAATGAGGTCAAATCTTACTTGGTTTTCCTTAGCTATTGTTAAATTTAACCTTTAGAAAAGATTTTCTATAGGTAATGTTGTATCATGTATTTGTGCATATGAGGTATGGAGGGGAGGATATATGATTCTGGGTCCTGGACTTTGAAGATGGTATATTTAAGATTGTTTTCATTATTCTCCTTTTCTATTAACTTTAGGTTAAGCCTAAATCTTGAAACTTTAAAAAATTTGACCCATTGGAAATATCTGGTAGAATTAGAATCAGGCCACATTTTTAAAAACACTAATTTTGATGGACTATTGTAACCTTTGTGAGAATAGGTTAATCTGAGCTTCATTTAATATAATGATAGCCTCCAGTCTCTTCCACACACACCCTTAGGGAAGAATGGAGTTGGCAAGAATGGCTTTGGAGCAAACCCTTTATGCCATTTCTAAAATGGGAACACAGTGCATTTGTTTATATTTTTTTGATTAACATAAGGAAAATTTTTTTAAGACTATAAACGTCTCAGAAAAAATCTAAACACCAAGTCTCCATTCCTTCCCTCCTTCATTTCTCTGAATAATGGTCTGAGAGTTTTACAGTAATGTGAATACTCTGAGAAATGTTAGGGACCTGGTTAGTTTTAAGAAACTAGTGCACTGAGAAGACTGTTAAAGGCTCCTAAATGCACACAAAGCATTAGTGATTGCTTTCAGGGTCAGTCTGTTTTTAGTTGGACCGTGAAAGATTTAGCATGGTCCTATAGCAGCCTGTCTGCTGAGTGGAGACTTGTCTTTAAGAAAGGCTGCTAACTGATACTCTAGGCCGTTTCGGGTTGCCCCAGCTTACATGAATTTAGTCATTATTGCCAAGACTACTAAACCTCAGTGTGACACAAATGATACTTCTAAATGGACTTGAAGACAAAGGCATTTTTACCTTGTAGTGGATCATAGGTAATGTTCATACAGCTTAAGTTTTTTCTTTTTTAAATATGAAACAGAATTCTTTGCTATTTGAAGTCTCAGTTAAAAGATACATCCAATGAAATTTTTAAAGCTCTCATAGTACACACCGCACCTATCTTTAAACAAATTAAAAATTTTAATGATTTCCATTATTTAAATTTATAAACGTTTTCAGAGTAGGATGTTACTAATGGCAATAGTAACATAGTTGAAACCTATCTCATGGACTTAGAACAAGTAGTGCAATTAATTCTTGACTCTCACCATTCCTAATATTGTAGATAGACATTAGACTGCAATTAAAACTGCTTACTGAGACTTTGTGATTAAAACGTGAAAATAGGGGTACTAGCTGGTGGTTAAATATATTTTTGCCTAAGTAGGAATCTGAATATTATAGGATTAAGAATTTTAGTGCTGCTTCTCGCTGTTTCTGTTTTTTCAATTTGAGATGTGATTTTTTTTTCCCAAAAGTACGCTAATACAGAAATTTTACATGTGAGTAATTTTTTCCAGAGAGCTATTACCTTCGTAAAGTTGAAAGTACTCAAAAAGGAAAACTTGGGGCAGAGTTTGGGAAAATGGTGAGGTGATAGGTTTCTAAAGTACTGTAGAACCTTTCTACATTGAAAATGTATAGTTTTACACATGCTAAATTTTTAGTACTGCTTCTGCATGTGTTATTCAGACAGAAAGTTCTTACAGTTTAAAATATTTTTTTTCCACACAGATTTATGAAAATATGCATCAGTTTAATACTGTCTTGGAATTCATGAGATGGAAGCATAGGTCAAAGTTGTTTGGAGAAAATTGGAAGCACAGTTTTATCTAGTCACATCTTTGAGGTAAGGAAAAGACTTCTAAGAAAATAATTGGTATACTGTTTCTTATTGTAAGAAATATGTTATTTTTTAACAATTGAAAATAGTCCTGTATCTTTGTTGCAACTTTATTTTAGATTCTTTAGTTTCTTTAATCACCTTCCTTATTAGTTAATAAGTAATTCTAATATATTGTCATCTCCTTAGAAATGTTGAACCTCTTCAGGAGTAAAAGGTATTTATTGCTAGTATCATTTTCTTTAATTGTAGGAAATAAGCATTAAATTATTTATTTCTTTCCTTAAGATGAGAAGGCAGAGTACAGAATGGAAGATTGTATTAATGAATGTTTACATTTTTCTGAAACTTTTTACACATTTTAGAATTTAGGACAAAATTGTAATCTTAGAATATTAGATCTTGGAGATGGAATCTATACTATATAAAGTGGGAACTACAGTAACACCAGGAATAGGGGAGAATAAATATTCTAAGACAATATGTACAGAGAAATCAAGTTCATTATTTTCAAATTCAAAATTTAGAGACTCTGATTATCAGATAAAAGGTTTGAATTCTTAAGGGATCTACATTTAAAAAAACATAGGTAGGACATACACAAACATAGGTAGGACATACACAATGAAGTGGTCTCTGTTTTTCCCTCCTGAAATCATAGAAATCTGCCAAAGGGTGGTGGCTTTGGGAGTGAAATTCTTGAGTGGGTACTTGTTCAGAGATTGTTGTGTTAGTAGTAACTCACTATAACTGGAACGTTTGGAGATGCATTTATAGAAGTCAGTATACTAATAAAGAAGTTTTAGAGTCTATTGCATGATTTTATAGTTGGTTTAACTCCCCAGTTATGTTTCCCTTAAGGCATTAATACTATTTTTTACTCTTCATTCATTTTTTGAACATTTATTGCTCTGCTTTAGTAATGTGCTATAAATGGAGATTACAAGTGCTGCAAGTAAAAAAAAAGTCACCTTATAATAGGAGGAATCATGTATTTTTCATTTACTGTTATATAATCAGTATGGAACACATACCAAGTAACTAATAAATAGTTTCTGAAGGCATATTAGTTAAGCCATTAAGTAGCTGTGATGCATGTTCTGGATACACTCAAATTATAGAGATGGGCCACCTCGCTCAGCCTGATGAGTAGCAGTCAGGAACTGCTTACAAAGGTTACTTGTAGATGAGGTCTTGAATAATGAATTATGCTTAATTTGGTGAAAAACAAAGGGAAGAGCACAAAGAATGTGCAAAAGAATGGCAGTCTAAAAGGGGGTATCTATGAAGAGAGAGGCTGCAGTGATTTCGGTATAGTTGAGGTACTGTAAGGGTCTGGAGGCATGCGAAGACAGTGTAAGGCGAGATAACAACAGTTCTTCGTGTGTCTTGCTAATTCCATTCTGTGAAATATTTTAAGATTTTTAAGCAGAGAGCATGACAAGGTCATTTGATTTTAGAAATTAGACCAAAAGTAAAGGTTTGATTTCAGAAGTTAGCATTTTATTAAAAGTGACCATTTATCTAGCCACAGCAATCAGACAACACAAAGAAATGAAAGGCATCCAGATTGGCAAAGAAGAAGTTAAACTGTCCCTGTTTGCAGATGACATGATATTGTACATAAAAAACCCTAAAGAATCCACTCCAAAACTACTAGATCTAATATCTGAATTCAGCAAATTTACAGGATACAAAATTAACACACAGAAATCTGTTGGATTCCTATACACCAACGATGAACTAGCAGACAGAGAAATCAGGAAAATCATTCCATTCACAATTGTATCAAAAAGAATAAAATACCTAGGAATAAAACTAATGAAGGAAATGAAAGACCTATACTCTGAAAACTACAAGACACTCATGAGAGAAATTAAAGAAGATACCAATAAATGGAAACACATCCTGAGCTCATGGATAGGAAGAATTAATATTGTCAAAATGGCCATCCTGCCTAAAGCAGTATACAGATTTAATGCAATCCCTATCAAAATACCAGGAGCATTCTTCAGCGAACTAGAGCAAATAGTTCTAGAATTCATATGGAATCACAAAAGACCTCAAATAGCCAAAGCAATC
Organism: Manis javanica; assembly: GCF_040802235.1. Taxonomy (NCBI): domain Eukaryota; kingdom Metazoa; phylum Chordata; class Mammalia; order Pholidota; family Manidae; genus Manis; species Manis javanica. The sequence goes on from NC_133162.1 coordinate 72,349,883, forward strand.
TTGAGAAGGAAGAATAAAGCTGGGGGAATTACCTCCCTGACTTTAAGCTCTACTACAAAGCCACAGTAATCAAGACAATTTGGTACTGGCACAAGAACAGACCCATAGACCAATGGAACAGACTAGAGAGCCCCGATATAAACCCAACCATATATAGTCAATTAATAAATGATAAAGGAGCCATGGATATACAATGGGGAAATGACAACCTCTTCAACAGCTCATGTTGGCAAAACTGGACAGCTATATGAAAAAGAATGAAACTGGATTATTGTCTAACCCCATACACAAAAGTAAACTCAAAATGGATCAAAGACCTGAATGTAAGTCATGAAACAATAAAACTCTTAGAAGAAAACATAGACAAAAATCTCTTGAATTTAAACATTAACAACTTTTTCCTGAATGCATCTCCTTGGGCAAGGGAAACAAAATAAAAAATGAACAAATGGGACTACATCATGCTAAAAGCTTCTGTACAACAAAGGAAACTATCAGCAGAACAAAAAGGCATTCTACAGTATAGGAGAATATATTTGTAAATGACATATCTGACAAGGGGTTAACATCCAAAATATATAAAGGACTCATATGCTTCAACACCCAAAAAACAGGTAACCCTACTAAAAAACGGACAGAGGATATGAACAGACAGTTCTCCAAAGAAGAAATTCAGATGGCCAACAGACACATGAAAAGATGCTCCACATCGCTCATTATCAGGGAAATGCAAATTAAAGCTGCAATGAGATATCACCTCATGCCAGTTAGGATGGCCAACATAGAAAAGAATAGGAACAACAAATGCTGGTGAGGATGCAGAGAAAGGGGAACCCTCCTACACTGCTGTTGTGAATGTAAATTAGTTCAACCATTGTGAAAAGCAGTATGGATGTTCCTCAAAAAACTAAAAATAGAAATACCATTTAACCCAGAAATTCCACTCCTAGGAATTTACCCTAAGAATGCAGGAGCCCAGTTTGAAAAAGACATACGTACCCCTATGTTTATCGCAGCACTATTTACAGTAGCCAAGAAATGGAAGCAACCTAAGGGTCCATCAGTAGATGAATGGATAAAGAAGATGTGGTACATGTACACAATTGAGTAGTATTCAGCCATAAGAAGAAAACAAATCCTACCATTTGCAACAACATGGATGGAGCTACAGGGTATTATGCTCAGTGAAATAAGCCAGGTGGAGAAAGACAAGTACCAAATGATTTGACTCATCTGTGGAGTATAACAACAAAGGAAAAACTGAAGGAACAAAACAGCAGCAGACTCACAGAACCCAAGAATGTACTAGCGGTTACCAAAGGGAAAGGGACTGGGGAGGATGGGTGGAAGGTAGGGATAAGGGGAATAAGGGGCATTACATTTAGCACACATATTGTAGCTGGGGGGCATGGGGAAGGCAGTATAGCACAGAGAAGACAAGTAGTGATTCTATAGCATCTTACTACACTGATGGACAGTGACTGTTGTAGGGTATGTGGTGGGGACTTGATAATGGGGGGAATCTAGTAACCACAGTGTTGCTCATGTAATTGTATATTAATGATACCAAAATTTAAAAATTAAAAAAATTAAATTAAAAAAAGTGACCATTCACTAGGCTGAATGGCAGGTTCTAATATATTTCAAATAATCATGTCATTTCATCAGGAAAACACTCTAAACCAACACATTTAAAAAAGTTTATTTTGATATCATTAATCTACAATTACATGCGTTAACATTATGTTTACTAGACTCACCCCATCATAAAGCCCCCCCCCACATACCCCATTACAGTCACTGTCCATCAGCTTAGTAAGATGTTATAGAATCACTACTTGTCTTCTCTGTGTTGCACAGCCCTCCCTGTGCCACCCCACATCCCCACATTATGTCTGCTAATCATAGTGCCTGTTTTTTTCACCCTTATCCCTCCCTCCCCACCCATCCTCCCTAATCCCTTTCCCTTTGGTAACTGTTAGTCCATTCTTGGGTTCTTGAATCTGTTGCTGTTTTGTTCCTTCAGTTTTTTCTTTGTTCTTATACTCCACAGATGAGTGAAATCATTTAATACTTCTCTTTCTCTGCCTGGCTTATTTCACTGAGCGTAATACCCTCTAACTCCATCCATGTTGTTGCAAATGGTAGGATTTGTTTTCTTTTATGACTGAATAATACTCCATTGTGTATATGTACCACATCTTCTTTATCCATTCATCTACTGATGGACACTTGGTTGCTTCCATTTCTTGGCTATTGTAAATAGTGCTGCGATAAACATAGGGGTGCATATGTCTTTTTCAAACTGGGCTGCTGCATTCTTAGGGCAGATTCCTAGGAGTGGAATTCCTGGGTCAAATGGCATTTCAATTTTTAGTTTTTTGAGGAACCTCCATACTGCTATCCACAATGGTTGAACTAATTTACATTCCTACCAGCAGTGTAGGAGGGTTCCCCTTTCTCCACATCCTCACCAACATTTGTTGTTTGTCTTTTGGATGGTGGCTATCCTAACTGGTTTGAGGTGGTATCTCATTGTGGTCTTAATTTGCATTTCGCTGATGACTAGTGATGTGGAGCATCTTTTCATGTGTCTGTTGGCCATCTGAATTTCTTCTTTGGAGAAGTCTCTTTTCAGATACTGTGCCCTTGTTTAATTGGATTGTTTGCTTTTTGTTTGTTGAGGTGCATGAGCTCTTTGTATATTTTGGATGTCAACCCTTTATCCGTCTGTCATTTATGAATATATTCTCCCATACTGTAGGATGCCTTTTTGTTCTCTTGGTGGTGTCCTTTGCTGTACAGAACCTTTTCAGCTTGATATAGTCCCACTTGTTCATTTTTGCTTTTGTTTCCCCTGCCTGGGGAGATACGTTCATGAAAAAGTTGCCCATGTTTATGTCCAAGAGATTTTTGCCCTTGCTAAACCAGCACATTTTAACCTAAAAAGATGTTCTGACACAGAATAAAGAAAATAAAATGTAGATGTTTCATCAAGAGGGAATACTCTTCCAGAATGTCCAAATGTTTCACATTAATAAGCTGAACTGTATAATCTTGAGGGTTTGTGAAGTTTCCTGCAGTTTGTGGTTCATGTCGTTTGTCTGGGAAGAATTGTTAACTATCTGATTTTAACACCCTCTAGTCTTACGCAGGCCCTTCGGTGACTTAGAATTTACGTATAAATATTACCTTGGAAACTTTACTAATATCTATATCCTGAAAGGTTGCAGTTGAGTTTAGATAGTGTTTTGAAAGTTCCCTTTGTCAGAGCACATTGTTTGTACCAAAGAAAAGACTGTATTTTCTTTTCATCTGTGATTATTTTTCTGTAGTTATCCAACTTTATAACTATGTGTTACTGTCAGAGTGTGACCCAAGCCATTGTTTGCCTTAAGCAATATTTTAGAACTTGGGAAGTGATTTTTGCTTATCCAAACCTTTCTTAAGACCTTTTAATTTGTATCTTAAGCTTGAGTATACGCAGTGAAAACAGTGGAAAATTTTCCTCATTGGATCTTGACAAAAGTCAGGGCTTGAAGTGAGCAAAAGGAAGTGGTGTAGGGTTTTTTTATGGTTTCAGTTGTGTTGAGATAAGAAAATGGAACAGTTTATCCACAGGACAGCCCATTTGGGAAAGTCTCGTTTGTATATAAAAGTAAAGGAATTGGCATAACATTTTTATTCCTTCTGTTATATTCAGTCATTCCTACAGCAAATATTCATTTTGTACCAACTATGTGCCACACAGTTTTCTAGGAGCTAGAAATGCAGAGTGAAAAAAATGGACTAACAACCCTGCCCTTATGTAGCATATATTCTTGAGCAAGTGGCAGGCAGTAAACAAAATAAGCAGTAAATTATATATCAAATTACATGATGACAAGTGCTAACTGAAGAGAAAAAACATCAGGGAAGGAAGATAGCAGTGCCAGGAATGAGGTTGCGATTACAATTTTAAATCACTTTACAGTGAGCGAGAACACTCAATGAGAAAGGGATATTTGGAAAAGCACTCAGAAGAGGTAAGGTAGCAAGTCGTACAGATGTCTTGGGGAGGATCTTACAGGTAGAGGGACCTGTGAATACAAAGGTCCTGTGGCAGGGTCATGCGTGGGCATGTTTTAGAATCAAGGAGGCCAGTGCAGCTAGAGTGGAGGAGTTGGAGTCCTGTGAGCCATTGTAGACTTCAGCTTTTGCTCTAAGTGACTTGGGGGGCCATTGGAGGGTTTTGAAGACAGGAGTCATGTAATCTAATAGGGTTTTTATCACTACTTTGTCTGCTGTGTTGATAATATTATGTAGATAGATAGGGGTAGAAGCAGGGAGACTAGTTAGGAGGCAGTTTCCAATAATCCGGGTAAAAGATGTTAGTGGCTTGGATGAGAGAGAGGGCAGCAGAAGTAGAGAGAAGTGTATAAGTTGTGGATACATTTTGAAGGTAGAACCAACAAGATTTGCTGACAGATAGGATATGGAATATGAGAAGGAGAAAGGAATAGTTAAGAATGGCTCCCAAGGTTTTAGATCTTGGAAACTAGAATAATAGAGAAGTTGTTAGCTCAGGTGAGAAAGAGCATGGGTCAAGCAGATTTGAGGGGTAAGAGGAGAAAGGCCAGGAGTGATAAATTACATAGCTGCTGGTCATATTGTTAAGTACATTTTTATACCATTTGAGCTGTCTTAAAAGTAACTCACATAAAAGTGTATGGGTCCTTTTTTTTTATTGAAATATAGTTGATATAAAATACTATATTCATTTCAAGTATACAACACAGTGGTTCAGCAGTTGCACACATTATTAAATCCTCACCCCAGCCACTGCAGTTACTATCAACATAGAAAGAATTACAGAACCATTGGGTGTGTTCTCCATGCTACACTTCCATCCCCATGACAAACTTACATTATGATTGAGATTTTTGTGCCCTTTTACCCCCTTAGCGCCCCCTTCCACACACCCCAACCCCTTCCCCATTGTAACCACCAGTCACTTCTCAGTGTCTGTGTGTCTGCTGCTGTTTTGTTCATTGTTTTGTTTTTAGATTATGCATATAAATGAAATCATATGGTATTTGTCTTTCTCCACCTGGCTTATTTCACCTACATTAATACCCTCTAGGTCCATCCATGTTGTTGCAAACGTCAAGATTTTTTTTTCCTGTGGCTGAATAACACTCCGATGTGTATATGTACCACATCTTCTTTATCCATTCATCTATTGATGGATACTTCGGTTGCTTCCATATCTTGGCTTTTGTAAATAATGTGGTGATAAACATTGGATGCATATATCTTTTCAAATTAGGGGTTTTGTTTTCTTTGGGTAATTTCCTAGAAGTGGAATTACTGGGTCATACGGCTTTTCTGCTTTTAGTTTTTTGAGGAGCCTCCATACCCCTTTCCATAGTGGCTGCACCAATTTACATTCCCACCAACAGAATAGGAAGGTTCCCTTTTCTCCACAGCCTCGCCAACACTTGTTATTTCTTGACTTTTGGGTAGTGGCTATTCTAACTGGTGTTAGGTGTTATCTCATTGTGGTTTTGATTTGCATTTCCCTGATGACTAATGTGGAATATCTTTTCATGTGCCTGTTGGCCATCTGTGTTTCTTTAGAAAAATATCTGTTCAGGTCCTCCACCCATTTTTAAATTTTTTTTGTTTTTGTTTTTTGGTATTGAGGCATATGAGTTCTTTATATATTTTGGATGTTAACCCCTTATTGGATAAATCATTTGTGAGTATGTTCTTCCATACTGTAGGCTGCCTTTTTGTTCCATTGATGGTGTCCTTTGCTATACAGAAGCTTTTTAATTTAGTTCGACTTGTTCATTTTTTATTTTATTTCCCTTGCTCTGGGAAATGTGTCCAGAAAAAAATTACTCAGGCTTATGTTGAAGAGAACTTTGCCTATGTTTTCTTCACAGAGTTTTATGGTTTCGTGTCTTATATTTAGGTCTTTAATCCATTTTCAGGTTACTTTTGTTTATGGAGTTAGACAATAATCCAGTTTCATTCTCTTTCATGTAGCTGGCCAGTTTTACCAGCACCATTTATTGAAGCGATTTTCTTTTCCCCATTTTATATGTATTCATGGCTCCTTTAGCATGTATTAATTGACCATGGGCTTTTTTTTTGGATATGTGTTATGAAGTGTCTTCTCTAAAATATTTGACTATTCAGAATTGCTAATTTTATGCTAATCTAACCCAAAATACTCAAGAGATCTTTTTTTCCTTTAATTTTCCTTCTTATCAGCTAGAATGTTTTTGATTGTTGAAGAAAAACTGACTCTTTTTCTGATCTTAAAAAAAACAAAGGGGTTTCATAGGCTGCTAACTCAAAAGTCCCTAAGCAATTGAGGCTTCAGTCAGGGTTGCTTAAGCAGTGCATTGACTGCTCCAAAGATCTGGATTTTTTGTCTCCTCCTGGCTCTGCCTTTTGCTTCCCCTTCTGGTCCCAACTTAGCTGCCAAAAGCTTCTTGGACTGCTATTTTCTTACTCACATCCACTCAGAAAGAAAGGCTTTGTCCCTGTAGGCCCAGCTGAAGTCTTGAGACTGTAATGAGACCAGCTCATGTCTGAACTTTTTCCTGTGGCAGAGGATAGAATATGCTGATTGCCTTACTGCAGAGCCCCTACTCTTGGAACTTCAGGGAAACCTGTGTCCTCTGAATTTTTAAAAAATTGTAAATTGAGAAAAAAGTAGAGTGAAATGGTGAATTTTTTAATTGCTTTTGCATTTGTGCAGGCAGTATGTGTAGCAGAAGAATATGATGCCTTTTTAAAGTGATCAAGTTAAATGAGAAGGAAAAAAAGTAAAAGTAAAATTGCATTCAGACATTATTGGTTTTATCAAGATAATCTGCCCTTATACAGGCCTAATACTATTGCTTCCTGAACATTAGATCTGCAAAAGAGCCCTCAGATAATAATGTAATCTAATAGTCTGGTCACTCTAGTCAAGAATAGGTATTTCTCAACAAGGGTAGCATTATTGGCATTTGGTTGAGACGGTTCTTTGTTTTGAGGGTTCATCCCTGCACATTGCTTTGCATTTTCTATTTTGGTCCCAGGTCACTACATGTCCTGTCATACTCTAGTCATTGTTTAAACCAAAATATTCACTGTACATTTCTAGATTTTCTTAGGGAGAGACAAGCTTGCAAAAACTTGTGACTGTTTTTGAAAGAGTCTTCTTTCATCTCGAGGGCATAAATACAGATACATTTTGATTTGGCTTCTTGAGAGAAATGTGCGCTTGGTTTTATTTTTGAAGTTCTGCTTTGATATTTTTTCCCCCTAGTTCTAGAAGTTATGTGTATTCCCTTTAAAGATTAATTTAGCATTTGAATTGATTTTTTTTTGCCACAGGGATTTACTAAGTTAACTCAAAAAGTCTTTTATTAAATTTAGTGTTGCTTAAGGAAAAGAGAAATCTGTTTTGATAGCCAAATTTTGGTACTCTTTCAAGCATTTTGACTTGGGTCACATAGGTTAGAATAGAAAGCCCAAACAATCTTGAACAAATGTCTTGATAGGTTAAAATTATTTGTGGTAAGAAAAAGTGAAATGTACTAAGTCTAGATGAATTCATTTAAAGCTCTTTGAATATACATTAAAACACATTTTATAAGTACTTAGGAAATATTAGATATATTATTAGTTCCTCTTTGGTGAAATGAACATATATAAAAATATGTGTGTGGTGTGTGTTAATAGTAATCTGTTACTCTGAGATCTATTTTCTGAAAGTCTGTATCAATCAGGGCCCAGTCAGGAAACCACACTGGTTACTTTAACCAAAAGAATTTGGTTTAGGGAATTGGCCACATGGTTACTAGAGGATTGAAAAAAGCTAAAAGAACACTGGAATTTAACAGAAATAGTAACTGTGGACAGAAGATACCACCCATGAGAGGTTGAGGTTTCAGAACCTGTAGAATGTGTGTCCCTGTGAAGCCATGAGCCAGCCCTCTGTGGAAGAAGCCATAGGAGCCCAGCTGCTGCTGACACCTAACAAGCTCAGAGCAGGGGTCTTGTGGAGGTGGCACTCAGACCCTCATGTGTGGGCACCACTGGGTCTGAATGGCAGTGAGGCTGGTTCTGGGGGTGTGGAGGGAAGCTGGAAATTGGAACCTGCTGCTGCCAATGTGAAGGGTGTTGTTCAGGTGACTGCCAGAACAGCAAACAATATCAGGAGGAAGTCCCTTCTTCCCTCCTGCAGCTTTCTCTAGAACCTTTGTTGGCAGAATTTGGAACCACCTGGTGAAAGACAGGTTACTGGTATCCCAGCTCAGCATCACAGTGCAGAGTATTGAGGGGGCTTGGGGATTTTTTTGCTTGTTTTTTGCTGAAAAGCAAGAGAGTAATAAGGGGCACAGTACTTTTTTATTTTTCTCATTACCTACCAGCTCCCAACTATGCAGTAATGAGTGGGTTTGGGGCTTTATCAGCAGCAGACATGCCACTTACTGGTTGTGTGAACTTGAGCAAGCTTCTTAACTTGGCTGAGTTACATTTTGCTTGCCAGGTTGTGAAGATAAAATAAAATCTTATGTGGTTCAATAAAAAATAACTTCCTGTTTCCCTTTTGATGAACTTACTGGTTAAGACACTTGGTGTTAGAAAACCTGGGGTTTAGTTTGCCCCTAAGTTACTAGATACATGAAATTGAGCAAGTCACTTTAGCTCCCTGAACCCTGTTCACTGTAAAAGTTGGAAAAATTTTACTTACATAAGGGCCATACAGATGGTATAATTCATGTAAAACTAATTTGTAAACTATAAAGGTGGTGATGTGCAAACATAAAGTTACATTCAGTACTGTATATGAGTTTCTCTCATTTAATCTGCACAGAAGACCTAGATCTGTCTTCTGACCCTGAATGCTTCACCACCATGTTATGCTGATTTTGTCTATAAAAGTACTATACAGAAAGACAGTATTGTTTACTCTTACTCAAAATATACCTATAGGAATGACCAAACTGTTCCCTCCCAGGCATTTCTGCAACAGCTGATTAACTTCACTTGTTTTTTGGTCATCTGTGCTTATTCCAGAGGAGAGACAGAAGAGTAACACCCAGGTCTCCTCAACAGCTGGCATTAAGAATCTCCACTAAGCACAGATAGGCCAGAGATTGATGTTCTAATTATTTGTGAGGTTTTTTGATTAATACAATTAAGCAAACAGCTTTGGAGAAACTAGGTTAAAGAGTTTGTAATACGAAGTTGGTGTTTTGAAAATAGATTACCTCCTTTTTCTTAAAATAATTCATAAATCAAGAAGTATTTATTGTACATCTAATATTAAGGTCCCTAGTTAGGGATAAAAAACATCAATGCATCAACTATGTATAATGCCATACTAATTTGTCTTGCCTCTTTGTTCCTGAATAGTTTGTGCTTGTATTGGCCAGAGTAGTTTTTTGGTACAGAAGGAATGTGAAAGTTTTTTTTTTTCCTGGTGTCTTTAATGTACAATCACATGCGCAATATTGTGGTTACTAGATTTCCCCCTTTCTCAAGTCCCTACCACATACCCCATTACAGTCACTGTCCATCAGCATAGTAAGATGCTACATAGTCGTCACTACTTGTCTTCTCTGTGCTATACTGCCTCCCTCACCCCCCACCACATTATGTAATGCCCCTTATTCCCCTTATCCCTCCCTTTCCACCCACTATCCCCGGTCCCTTTACCTTTGGCAACTGTTAGTCTATTCTTGGGTTCTGTGAGTCTGCTGCTGTTCTGTTCCTTCAGTTTTTGCTTTGTTCTTATGCTCCACAGATGAGTGAAGTCATTTGTACTTGTCTTTCTCCACCTGGCTTATTTCACTGAGCATAATACCCTCTAGCTCCATCCATGTTGTTGTAAATGTTGGATTTGTTTTCTTTATGGCTGAATAATTTCCATTGTGTATATGTACCACATCCTCTTTATCCATTCATCTACTGATGGACACTTAGGTTGCTTCCATTTCTGGCTATTGTGAATAGTGCTGTGATAAACATAGGGGTGCATATGTCTTTTTCAAACTGGGCTGCTGCATTCTTAGGGCAAATTCCTAGGAGTGGAATTCCTGGGTCAAATGGTATTTCTATTTTTAGTTTTTTGAGGAACCTCCATACTGCTTTCCACAATGGTTGAGCTAGTTTACATTCCCACCAGCAGTGTAGGAGGGTTCCCCTTTCTCCACATCCTTGCCAGCATTTGTTGTTTCTAGGGAACATGTAAGATTTTAAATGAAGGAGGGGTAATTGAGCAGAAATACAGTAGCTGAATGTGTTAAGTTTGCTTTGAATAAATAATTGAATGCTGGGGAAAGGTAAGGTCTAGTTGGAACGTAGGGCCAGGGGTGATGATGAAAGTAGTGACCTCAATGTGATGAAGACAGGGCAGTTAGAACTGCCTCTGTAAACTGGAGTTTCCCCAATCCCTGCTGTAAATCAGAATTTAGCTAGATGGTTGGTTGGTTGGTTGGTTGGTTGGTTGGTTCTCTTTGCTCCTTTTTTAGACTTTCCAAAAGAGTGTCTTTTCAAAAGACAGTCGTTACGAGTGTCTTACCATCACAAGTTCTCATAGCATGGACTCCAGGACAGGCTTTTTGCTGAGATTTCTTGTGTATTATCACAGATAGACTCACATACCTATTTATTTAAGCATGTTATTTTTTAAGGGTTTATGTTTAGATTTGGGTGAAATTGTTGTTTACACTGATACGAAAATAACCATGAGTAGTGTTGCTCCAGTTGTGTGTGAATATTAGCTCAGGGGTTGATGGGGGTGAAGGTTAGAAATGGATGAGCTGCTTGTTAAGGGAGAAGACAATATTCTTATGCTAATCAAAGCTCTGGATAAGGAGCAAAGCAGCCTTGCAAACAATGGCTCTGGAGCCAGAAAGTCTGCAGTGAGTCTAGTCTTCCTCAGAAAGCTTGTCAGACCAGGCGCCTGGAGCTGCCTAGGGGGGAGGGACCCCTTGCAGCAGGGGGAGTTTTCTCCCTTCTACTTTGTGGAATTGGCAGCTGGCCAGCTTGTTGAAAATTTCCAAACCTCACTACTAGAAAGTAAAAATAAGGGTGGGGGGCTTAACGGAAAGAGGAGAGAATGACTTCAGTCTGTTTTTTCAGCTGACTTCAGCCTTTTCCTGTTTTTAAAATTCTGATTGAACTGTCAGTTCTGCCTTCTTGCTTTTGGTGAAGCTTTACTTTTTTTTTTAATTTAAAAACAAATAATTTCTGCTTTATTGAGTAATTTTGCCTTAGTGTTATTTTCCTGAAGAACAAACCACCCATCTGTGTATATAGCAAAGGAAAGGAGATGTATTTAGATGCTATTTGGATAAATATTTAATAATAACTTTTTAAGTGCTAGCATCATTTTAAAATTTTGATCATGCAGCATTTCAAATGTCTGCATTTCCTTATATCTTTAACATTGTAAAATTAGATTTTAGTTTTAATATAAAAATTTTGGTGAGTTCTAGAAATTTAAAAAATCTTTTTTATTCAGATGTTAGACTTATAAAATGCTCAGCTTCAAAAATGGTCTCAAAATAAGGTTATTCTTTTGCTATATCATGACTATGGGAGCACTTAGTAGTAAGATGGGTCAAATGAAGGGAAAGCCATCAGTGTATTAGTAGTAACAATCACAAGACCAACTGACATCTATTATTTATTAAATGTTTTATACTGAGATGCAAGATGCTCATTCGGGTTAGTAATATCCTCCCCATTTTGTCGCTAAGGGAACTGAGACCTAGATAGCTTGAGTAACTTTTCCAAAATTAGGTAGCAAATAAATACTGAGCTGCTATTTGAAACCAGTACACTGACATCAGAATTCACTGTCTTAAATTGTGGAATCCATAGTTTAAAAGGGCAGAGGTAATAGTGTAGTAGAGTAGAACCAGGGACACTTTTCCCCCCCACCAAAAAATAAGCTATACTTGTGATAATTTAAAAACAAAGAACATATTTTTGTTACTCCTTTGGAAAAAGATGTTAATAATATTATCCAGCTAGTTCTTGGGCATTGTGACTATTTATCTTATACTTTTATTGTTATACTCTGACTTGACTGTGCTTTCCAGATTTGTATCCTTTGGTTCACTGTGCAATAACAGTAATTAGACTTTTATTATTTAAACAAATCTCTCAAAATAACTGATGAATGTTATCTGTTGCTGCCCAACTAATTTCTCCAAACTTCAGCAGCTTAAAACAGCCAACATTTATTGTCCCATTTTCTGAGAGTCAGGAATCCACCAGGAGCTTAACTGGATGGTTCTAGTTTAGGATCTCATGAATTGTGTTTGTGAAGCTGTGGCCATCTGAAAGCTTCCCTGGGTTGATGAATCTGTTCCCAAGGTGGGACACTCATGTGGCTGTTGGCAGGAGGCCTTGGTTCCTTGTCACAGGGGCTTCTCTGTAAGGCTGCTTGAGTGTCCTAATGATATGGCAGCTTGCTTCTTCAACAGTGAATATTTCAAGAGGTAGCAAGAGGAATCTTCTTCAGCGAACTGGAACAAATAGTTCTAAAATTCATATGGAACCACAAAAGACCCCAAATAGCCAAAGCAATCCTGAGAAGGAAGAATAAGGCAGGGGGGATCTTGCTTCCCAACTTCAAGCTCTACTACAAAGCCATAATAATCAAGACAGTTTGGTACTGGCACAAGAACAGACCCACAGACCAGTGGAACAGAATAGAGAGTCCAAACATATGGTCAATTAATCTATGATAAATGGTCCATTAATATATAATATACCCAAACATATAGTCAATTAATATATGATAAAGGGGCCATGGATACAATGGGGAAAGGACAGCCTCTTCAACAACTGGTGTTGGCAAAACTGGACAGCTAAGCTACATGTAAGAGACTGAAATTCGATCATTGTCTAAACCCATAACAAAAATAAATTCAAAATGGATCAAAGACCTGACTGTAAGTCATAAAACCATAAAACTCTTAGAAAAAAACAGGCAAAAATCTCTTGCACATAAACATGAGCAACTTCTTCATGAACAAATCCCCCTGGGCAAGGGAAACAAAAGCAAAGATGAACAAGTGGGACTATATCAAGCTGAAAAGGTTCTGTACAGCAAAGGACAGCATCAACAGAACAAAAAGACATCCTACAATATGGCAGAATATATTCATAAATGGCAGGTCCAATAAAGGGTTGACATGCAATATATACAAAGAGCTCACGCACCTCAACAAACAAAAAAAAACAATCCAATTAAAGAGTGGGCACAGGATCTGAACAGACACTTCTCCAAAGAAGAAATTCAGATAGCCAACAGGCACATGAAAAGATGCTCCACATCACTAATCACCAGAGAAATGCAAATTAAAACCACAATGAGATATCACCTCACACCAGTAAGGATGGCCTCCATCCAAAAGACAAACAACAACAAATGTTGGTGAGGATGTGGAGAAAGAGGAACCCTCCTACACTGCTGGTGGGAATGTAAACTAGTTCAACCATTGTGGAAAGCAGTATGGAGGTTTCTCAAAAACTAAAAATAGAAATACCATTTGACCCAGGAATTCCACTCCTAGGAATTTACCCTAAGAATGCAGGAGCCCAGTTTGAAAAAGACATATGTACCCCTATGTTTATCGCAGCACTATTTACAGTAGCCAAGAAATGGAAGCAACCTAAGTGTCCATCAGTAGATGAATGGATAAAGAAGATGTGGTACATATACACAATGGAATATTATTCAGCCATAAGAAGAAAACACATCCTACCATTTACAACAATATGGATGGAGTTAGAGGGTATTATGCTCAGTGAAATAAGCCATGCAGAAAAAGACAAGTATCAAATGATTTCACTCATCTGTGGAGTATAACAACAAAGGAAAAACTGAAGGAACAAAACAGCAGCAGACTCACAGAACCCAAGAATGGACTAATAGTTACCAAAGGGAAAGGGCCTGGGGAGGATGGGTGGGAAGGGAGGGACAAGGGGGAAAAAGGAACATTACGATTAGGAGACATAATGTGGGGGAGAGGGGCACGGGGAGGGCTTACAACACAGAGAAGGCAAGTAGTGATTCTACAGATTCTTACCATGGTGATGGACAGTGACTGTAATGGGGTATATGGTGGGGATTTGATGATGGGGAGAGTCTAGTAACCATAATGTCACTCATGTAATTGTAGATTAATGATACCAAAATTAAAAAAATAATAATAGTAATAAAAAGAAGTCACATTCTGCTTTTCCATCTTGTTATTAAAAACGAGTTGTTGATGTCCAGTGGGAATTCATGGGATGACACTAGGCTCATCTTTAAAGGTAGAGTCTGAACATTTGTGGACATATTTTAGATCAGCAAAATATTTTGGTAGATTTTTTTTTTAACTTGTGGAAAAAACATCACTCTTGAATAGTTTATATTTTAGGTGTGGTAATACATACTACATTAATATCATACATGATGGATCCTTGGGCCATGAACTTCTTTTATCAATGAATGCGAAATATATGTGGTGTTAATGCTTTCATTAATTTAAATGAACATTGGTGTTCTGGGGGTCTCTTCTCTGGCATCATATTTGACCCCTCACTCTCCCTTTCTCCCTTTCTCCCACATTACTTCTATTACCAGTGCTAACAAGTCTATATGTAAAGTATACCTTGAATCCATCTGCTGAACCACCACCACCCTAACCTTAACCACCATTGTCCACCCTTCTCACTGGTCTATTTGCTTCCATTTGTTCCCTCCTGTTCCTTACACAGAAAGCAGATAATTGTCTTCCCATCCCATTTAGATTTAAATCTGAAATCCTTTATATGATCTTGCTGGATCTGGTCCTTGTCTTTGCTTTCTCTTCAACCTCATCTTCCACCACACTACCCCTTATTCTCAGCATTTCAGAAACATCACTCTTCCTTTGTTCTGATTTGCCTAAAGATGTTTGCACAGGCTGTTCCCATGCCTAGAACTTAACTCCCTTTCTTTACATGGCTAACTTATTTATTCTTCAGATCTCAACATAAGTGTCAATTTTCACCATTGCTTCCCTTGACTTTTCTATCTAGACTAGGTTAGGTCACTACCCTGTGTCCCTCTAGGACCTGGCACTTTTTGTTCTTTCCATTTACCACAAGTTATAGTTATGTATCATTTATATTGTCTTGTTTGATGTCTGAATCTTTTATTTTTATATTGTTATTGTACAATTACATGCACAACATTGTGGTTACTAGACTCCCCCTATTATCAAGTCCCCCCACCACAGACCCCATTGCAGTCACTGTCCATCAGCGTAGTAAGATGCTATAGAATCAATACATGTCTTTTCTGTATATACTGCCTTTCCTGTGTCTCCCCCCACTATGTTATGTGTGCTAATCGTAATGCCCCATTTTCCCCCTTATCCCTCCCTTCCCACCCATCCTCCCCAGTCCCTTTCCTGTTGGTAACTGTTAGTCCATTCTTGGGTTCTGTGAGTCTGCTGCTTTTTTGTTCCTTCAGTTTTTGCTTGTTATACTCCACAGATGAGTGAAATCATTTGATACTTGTCTTTCTCCCCCTGGCTTATTTCACTGAGCATAATACCCTGTAGCTCCATCCATGTTGTTGTAAGTGGTAGGATGTGTTTTCTTCTTACCGCTGAGTAATACTCCACTATGTATATATACCACATCTTTTTTATCCATTCATCTACTGATGGACACTTAGGTTGCTTCCATTTCTTGGCTATTGTAAATAGTGTTGTGATAAACATACAGGTGCATATGTCTTTTTCTAACTGGGCTGTTGTATTCTTAGGGTAAATTCCTAGGAGTGGAATTTCTGGGTCAAATGGTATTTCTATTTTTAGTTTTTTGAGGAACCTCCATACTGCTTTCCACAATGGTTGAACTAGTTTATGTTCCCACCAGCAGTGTAGGCAGGTTCCCCTTTCTCCATAACCTCGCCAACATTTGTTTGTCTTTTGGATGGTGGCGATCTTTACTGGTGTGAGGTGATATCTCATTGTGGTTTTAATTTGCATTTCTCTGGTGATTAGCGATGTGGAGCTTCTTTTCATGTGCCTGTTGACCATCTGAATTTCTTGATGTCTGAATATCTTAATTGTCGTGTTTAATCACTGAACTCCATGAAGGCTGGTCTCTTTTGCCCTCATCACTATTTTCTCAGTGTCTAATATGGTATCATGCATATGAGAGGCACTTAATAAATATTTAGGAAATAAATTATTCAATGGCAAGAACACTGTTCACAGAGGACTTCAGAGTAGGAAGGAATCTGATGAATCATTTAATTAGTCTCTTTTCCATCATGCCTGTCACTTCCTTGACAAAGGTGCATTCATACCCTGTTCCTTTGATACTCTGTGAGTGAAGACCTACGTTCTTTCAGTTGTGTAGTCATTTCTGTGTCCTTTGCATTCCTGTCATTCTTCTTGAAAGGGTTCAAGAGGCCTGACCGGGTGGAATAAAATAAGGTGGTTACCTCCTTTGATTACAGCAGTATGCTTCTATCAATGCTTCTTGATAAGATTGCTTTAATGTCTCAGCAGTGGCTTAAGCGCTGATGCGAAATGAACCTTGTTGTCAGCTAAAACCTTTTTTTTCAAGAGTAAGAAATTCCTTTATTAGATTATAAATGAGGCATTTGAAGCCATTTTTACCTGTAGCCTTCCCTTGGCTGATAGCTGTTCTCCATACAAGTTATTGCAGGTTTTTCAGTTACAGAAATTTCTTGCAGAATGGATTGTCATGGACAGCACCTGTTACTTCCTGTGTCATGTTGGCAAGTGTGTTATAAACATGTATAAAAGGAAACTTGAGTGCATACTCTGTACCAGCCTCTCCTATGTACTTTATAATGTGTAATTTACATTATATAATGTACCTAAAATATCCAGCAGGGCAATTTAGGGTAGCAGTTAACACATGAACTCTGGAATCAGGTTTTCTTGATTAGACTTACAACCGTACCACTTACCAGCTGTATGATCGTTGATAAACTCCTCAAGCTCTACTTGCCTCAGTTTCCTCATCTGTGAAATTAGAATAATAATTGTACCTATCTTATAAGATGGATGATGATTTGATAAATTAATAACTCAAAGCATTTATAATGGTGCTGGTGCAGATTTAGATGTGAATGTGTTAGCTATAATCACATTTAGTTCTCAACATAATTGTGAGTTAATAATATAATTCCAGTTTTACAGAACTCATCCAGAAAGGTTAGATTACTTATTTAAGGCAGATTCAGGATTTGAACTTATCCCCAGCAGAGTCATAGATGTTTATGTGGAAGGAATCACACATAATCCCTTTCCCCTAAAAGGGATTGTGAGTGTGGCAATTGCTCAAAATCTCATCAGTTACTCTGAGGATGCCATGGTTGTATCTGTAATGAGACAAGACCATGTACTAAGAAAATTGAGGAAGAAATAGTGACACTGAAAGATGGAATAATAGAAATTTCCCACCCAAAACTGTGAGTTTCTTGAAGCAAAAATGTCATATTGTATTTGTTGTTTCTAGCACCTTGAACTGATGTATAATATGTATTCAGAAATGCTGTTGGTGAATGAGTGAGTGATTGAATAAATGACTGCAAGTATGGAGAAGGGAGTGAGAGCTGAGGGAGGCAGAAATGATGCGAGGGTTTTTGACATGGATGACCTGAGAGATTGGCACAGGCTTTCTCTGTAATAGCAAATAGAGGGGGAGGTGGTTCTAGGGGAGTGAGAAGGAAGTTAATGAAGTTGATTTAGACAGGTGGAGTGTAGTCCTACTAAAGATATTTAATAAGCAAATAGAAATAAGGAGAGAGATCAAGGTTGGAAGTACAGTCGAAAACTACTTGTGAATTGAAACGTGAACACAGTATCCTTCGAATCACAATTGTATAATTTTATGAAGTGAGTTTTCCCAAGAAATTCTCTTAAGTCACATTACAGATGTTATTCTGTAATTATTTTAGACTACATCTTAACTCTATCAGCATTATGTTGATGGAAGCCTTTACATTTTATAGTACAGCAGGGAGAAATCACAAAAATTTTAGAACTAAGCCATTTATAAAATGTACAATATGAATGACATCTCACTGTATACCTTATTTCCTTAAATACTGTTAAGTGCCTTTGGAGAGCAAATTCAAGTGAAAAATTCCTAGGTAGGTAAAAAATAGAAAGCCCAGGTTAGTTATGGTAGAGTCAATCCAGGGGTAGTTGTGTCATAAATAAACAAAATCTTTTTCATTCAGGATTCTTCAGGCTAAACTCAATAAAATCAAATTGCCTGATCTGATGGGGTAAGGGAGGAGAGAATTATATTGATTTTTGTATGGACTGGCCCTTTTTTCTGTTACCTGTTTAAATATTTTATAATTGCCAAGCCTTAATTGAAAAGGTTATATTTCATGTCATCTGCATTAAAAGCTCAAATTTATCCTAATGAAGCCAGATTTGTAATATTTTAGGAAAATAATTTTGAAGTATACTGCATATTTAAGTATGTGTAATTTTTTAGGTAGGCTTTCTCTTCTACATTTAGAATAAATTGATTATTAGAAAGATTCAAGGTGTTTTATCACATCTTCCAGGATTTGAAAGATTAATAGCTTAGTATTTTAAATTCAACTTTTCCTGCTCTATTCTTAATATATTTAGAAATTTTCTTGATTGTAATAAAATAATTACTTAAGAGCAACAAGAAAAGACTACTGAGATTAGTTAGTATACTTGTTTTACATATGGCTAATCTAAGGTCAGGAGAAGTGGCAAACTATTACTAAATTATGTAAGCTTTTGAATTACAGTGTCTTTTTTAAAAAAACAAAGATAACTTTAATCTTTAAAAATGAATTTCATTGTTTTAAAGATATGTTTTGGTATTTGTTTTTTCTCTCTGAGTTTTTGAAAACTTTCCAATATTCATTACCTTTTTAATATTTTTATCTTTCAGGAGTCAGGAGAAAGTAGTGGAAGTTGGAGTTATTGTCAAGTGATCAAGACCTTTTACAAGAAAATTTCATTGAATAAAGGTCATTTAAATTAGTGACTTAACAAGACCAGTTATTGAAGGTGACAGTATACAAGAAATATTAAAATTGAACAATGACTCAGCTATATATTTATATCAGATTATTGGGAGCCTATCTATTCATCATTTCTCATGTTCAAGGTAAATCTGTTTTTTAAGCAATCTTCACATTTTTTTTAGTAATTTATTTCCTTATATAAAAAACACTTGTTCTTGCAATTGCTCTTTTAGCTGATGCCCTTTTTGAATAGCTAGGCGCCCTGTACTCCAGCATGGCTTTTAAGTAAAGAGGCAGAGAACAAACAGTGTTTGAACCTGCATGTGAGAAAAACATTTGGAAGTATTTATAGAATCTCAGCTTTTCTAACCTCTTCTCTTATCCGTAATATAGACATTGTGCATACACAACATCAGGTCTTGTGAGGAGGATTAAATTAAATAAAGTAGAAAATAAAGTACAAGACTTAGTGCCTAAGACACAGTGTAACTTGTACTCAAGACTTAGTTTAAAATTCCTATCTCCTTTAATAAATTTATTAATAGGATAAATATAAATAATTTAAAAAATAATTTTATTGTTATAGTATTTTAAAGCCATGTCTTAATACGTCAGAAAGATAAATGGTACTTGTGTGTGCTGAATGCTAACATTTTGTCATAGAGTACTAGTTTTATTTATGACCAATGTTGTAATTTCACTATTGTGGGTTCACAGCCCAGAACTCCCATACAGGAAGTTATTGTGACGACTCTTAGGATCAGATGGGCTATGTTTGCACATAGCTTTTTCCTGTATGCTTTAATTAGGACAGTATTTTAAACTGAAGAGATAGCACTATTTTTCAAAAACATTTTGGAAAGAACTTGGACATCTTCATTCTCTCTTTTTTGATATACAATATGCTGGTTTTGAGTATTCACCATAGTGATACGACAGTTATCTACATTAAATACTCACGCATACTAGTGTAGTTCCTATCTGTCGATATATAGAAAGATGTTACAGAACCATTGACTATACTCTATGCTTTACTTTCATCCCCATGCCTAGTTTGTATTGTGATTGCGATTCTGTGCCTCTTTATCCTCTTCACCTATTTCATCCACCCCAGCCCCACCCCGCTGGTTAACCACGAGTCACTTCTCAGTGTTCATGAGTCTATTGCAGTTTTGCTCGTTTTGTTTTTAGATTCCACAGATAAGTGAGATCATTTGTTATTCGTCTTTCTCCGCCCGACTTATTTCACTTAGCATAATACCCTCCAGGTCCATCCATGTTGTCACAGGTGGCAGGATTCCTTTCTTTTTTATGAGTAAAATTCCATTGTGTGTATGTACCATATCTTCTTTATGCATTCATCTGTTGATGGACACTTTGGTTGCTCCCATATCTTAGCTACTATAACTAATGTGGCACTGAACATACAGGTGGATGTATCTTTTTGAATCAGAGATTTTGTTTTCTTTGGGTAAATTTCTAGAAATGAAATTACTGAGTTGTATGGTATTTCTAATTTTAGTTTTTTTGAGCAACCTCCATACTGCTTTCTGCAGTCGCTGCACCAGTTTAACATCCCTGCCAACAGTGTATGGGGTTCCCTTTTCTCCACATCCTCACAAATACTTGGTATTTCTTGTCAGTGAGGTATTACCTCACACCAGTGGCCATGAGACCAGTGTGAGGTGAGATCTCATTGTGGTTTTGATTGGTATATCCCTGATGTTTAGTGATTTGGAACAATTTTTCGTGTACCTGTTGGCCATCTGTATTTCTTCTCTGGAATAATGTCTGTTTAGGTCCTCTGCCCCTTTTTTAATTGGGTTATGTGTTTTTTTGGTGGTGTGGTTTATGAGTTCCTTACATGTTTTGGATGCTTACCCTTATCAAATATATCATTTCCGAACATCTTCTCCCATACTGTAGGTTGCCTTTTTGTTTTGTTGATGGTGTCCTTTGGTGTACAGAAGCTTTTTAGTTTGATGTAGTTCTACTTGTTTATTTTTGCATTTGTTTCCCTTACCTGGGGAAATGTATCCAGAAAAAAATTTCTCATGTTATGTTCCAAGAGATTTTTTTCCTCTGTTTTTTTTTCCCCCTAATAGTTTTATGGTTTCATGTCTTACCTTTACATCTTTAATCCATTTAGAGTGTACTTCTGTGTGGTGTTAGGGAGTGATCCAGTTTCATTCTTTTGCTTGTAGCTATCCAGTTTTCCCAACACCATTTGTTGAAAGAACTGTCTTTTCCCCATTGTATATTTTTGCTTCATTTGTCATTCGTTAAATCTTAAGTTTATGATTTCACAGATTCTCTTTCATAATATTTTGTGCAGTGATGTAGATAAATATTTCCTAACAAGAAATATGATTAACAGTATAAATCTTATCACATTTTTATTTTAAAGAGTAAATGTAATAATGAAATCTGTAGCTTCTTTGTATTTTGTCTTAAATTATTACCATGCCCAGAACAGAGCCCTCTTGCAAAAGCCACTTTTTTGGTGAAATACCACATTATTTAATGGAACACCTTTATTTATTATTATTATTTTTATTAAGGTATTATTAATACACACTCTTATGAAGGTTTCACATGAAAAACAATGTGGTTACTACATTCACCCATATTATCGAGTCCCCCCCCCAATACCCTGTTGCAGTCACTGTCCATCAGTATAGTAAGATGTCACAGTCACTATTTGCCTTCTCTGAAAACACCTTTATTTTAACATCTGTTTTTATATGCCTTGTTGTTAGCATGAATCAAAGCTGCCATAGTTTTGAAGATGAGTTAAATTAATAGTAACATTTATATTTGCCAGTATAACATTTACTCCCAGTGAGGTAATACCAATTGCTATTTGATACTTTTTAAATCTGTATAGATCACACAGAGGCAGTATGATCACAAAACTCTCATTCCCCTCCCTGGTTCAAGTTGTTCTATAATAACCTAACCTTGTATTAGATGAGATATTGGTAATTAGTTACCAAACATAAGTGGAAAATCTTTCTAGGAGTTGTATTTCTCTGCTAAAGTGCAAAATTTGTTAACATTTCCTTTCAAAAAAGATTAGTTAGATAGTTGCTTCAAATGGTAAGAAAAAAATATTTGCTCTTAAAGAGCTAAAACCAATGTAGGAGAAATAATACACTTGAGAGATTACTAAGAAAGATTTCAGAGTGGCGTTAGTGGAAATAACTTTTAGCTTAAGTGCCAGTCTTACCTTGAATTGTGTTTTGGGTAAACAAATTTCTCTGTAGCTTGGTTTACTTGTTATAAAATAGAAATAGTAACACTTATCCTTGATTTAAATAAGAATTTTTTGAACATCAAATGTTATGATAAAGATTTAAATGCTTTGTACTGAGATAAAGTTATTCAAGATGGAACAGAAGAATGAGTCATCTGATATTAACATGTGATAGATATGTAATCCTTGTTTTTGACTTGGTTATAAATTTTAGAAATGGATTTTAGCTTTAAGTAACTGATTACCCAGTGAACAGTGACTTAAACAAATAGAATTTATTTTTCAACATAGATGGCAGATGTTTGCTAGTGTTCATTCAGTAATTGAAAAGTGTCAAGGTTGACATCTCTGCAGTTTTCTTGGCTTTTCCTCAAGATTACAAAATGGCTGCTTTTATCTGCATTGGAGGAAGGAAAAATGGGGAAAAGGCCACCACTGGCTTCATCTGGGCCTTCTATCTGGAAAGCAAAAGTGTCCCCAGAAGCAAAGCCCCTGCCAGCAGATTTTATCTTATTTTACTGGGTAAATGGAGACAGTTGCTAGGGCTACTAGAAAACTATGAAACAGAATTGTCACCATCAGATTAATCTAAATCCATTGCTAGGACTGAACACAGTGTGACCCCAGACAAAATCAGAGTTCAGTTAGCTAGGAAGATTGGAAACATAGGTATCCATTGGGTAAGTAAAAGGGTCTGGAACAGATTTTACCTCCTCTATCAATTAAGATGTTTTCAGTTACAAGTAACAACAACAAAAAAAAACCCAATTCAAAATAGTTTAACCAATGAAGAAAATGTAATAGCAAACAGAAGTCTGAACGTAGGGTACTCCAGTTAATATCTTGGCCTATCTAGCTCTTTCTCTATTTCAACTGTGCTGTCCTCCATCTGTCAGTTTAGTTTTAGGTAACCTAACTCACGTCATTGCCATAGTGTGGCTGCTGATGGGCCAGATGGGGCAACTATGAGTTGACAATGTTCAGTAGAATATGAGGGATGTATATCTCTTGTGTCTCTTTTTAATTGATAAAGAACTATTTTCCCACACCCCTGCCATCTCCCTCTCTACTGCAGCAGACTTCCTTCTGATCTTATTGGCCAGAATTTATTATATGCTCTTGTGGAAGCAATGGCAAGGGGAATGGAAATAAAATTGTTGACTTAGACAAAAAGCTGTTTGCACTGAGGGTAGGGCTGTGTTTCCCTGAATCACGTGGAGAAGGGGCAACATTTAAACCAAAAAGGGTGTATGTGTATTTGTGTGTGTGTGTGTGTGTGTAGTGTGTGTGGCCGACAAGGTAAAGGAGAGAACAGCTAACAGTATTGCGGGACATCACATCTCTGTGCCTAATATCATACATACCCTTTCACACATGCATATACTAAAGTGCTTGTGTTGATATGACATACTCAATTCCTCCTCAAAGGGATATATAACCCAGAGTTTCATCCATTTAGTGCCCTCTGCTGCTGATTCTGGACTTCTGGGTAGTACGTAGGCTTTTCCATCAGATCCAAATGTGCCCATTCAAGGTTCAGTGGTGTGTGGATTAAAGAGCAATTATAGATGCCCAACACACCCAATATTCAATCCTGAAGAAGAAACAGGATAAGTACTGTATTAACTCCACCCAGAGGAAGGAATACTTGGAAACAACCTTCAGTAATCACTGCTCCATACCACACAGATAACGAAAACTACCATTATTGATTACCTCATACATGACATGCATTAATATCTCATTGGCCTCTCCAGCTGTCCTACTTTTTGCCTTCTGATTCCTACTGTAGATACTCTGTCTTAAGGATAGAGAAGGAGAACTTCTGCTTTATACAAAGGAAGCCAATAGATTACTAGGAAAGTAGGAAAAATTATTTAGCCAGGAATAAAAATCTAGTAAAATCATTGATGCTAAAAGCTGCCATTATGAGAAGGAGCATTATGTAAATGTGCCTTTATGTGGTCACTTTATCTTTCAGCTGTCTCTGTGTTTATATATACTTGTGTTTTTCTGAGTTCTTACACTTGAAATGTAAGCTGTCAAATATTTTTTGTGTTTGTTTGTTTTGGAATATAACCTATAGCCCCAGCCCACTGTGGGCCCATAATTTTATGCTGTGAACACAGAACTTGGAGTTAGAAAGAGATTGGCATGCCCTAGGAACTGACGAAAGGCCGTGTGCCTGAGCATGAGGGATAGGAGGTCCTATGAGTTGTTCAGGGTGGGCCTCAGTAGACATGGTGAAGGAGGTCAAGTGCATATGAAGCCCTTACTTTGTTTTAGGCAAGGGAGTGACAGGATCAGATTTGTGTTTGTAAGATAACTCTGGCTGCTGTGTGGGAAGTGGACTAGAGGGACCAAGAACAGAAGTAGGCAAATCAGTGTGGAGATTGATATGTTGAAACTGGCCGGGTAGGATAGGCTCCGGTAGTAACAATGAAGTTGGGGAAAAATGGAAAAACTAGAGTTATATTTTGGAGGTTGAGCCGAAAGACTTGGGGAGGACCAGGTTTGTAGAGGAAAGTCAAGAGGTCCATTTTGGACAAGTTAATTTTGAGCTACTTAAACAAGTCAAGGCTGGAGGGGATAAATTGAGGAACCATCAAGATTTGCTTGAATCATGGGAATGGATGCTGTTGCCTAGGGAGAGAGTGCACAGAGGTAGTTGTGAGCTGTTTTTCTTTGCATCCATGCCTCTACTTAGGGAAATCTTACAACTTTTAGATGCAGACCAGATGAATTTGTGTTTTTGGCTGCTTCCTTTGTTTACGTAGCACCTTTGTGTTATGTCACTTTCCACAGTGTTTGTTTATGTGTTTGTCCTCCCTCTCCCCATTAACCTCCTTCAGCTCCATTTTCTCAAGAACCAGATCAGTTTCCAGTATTCACGAACTTGTTTGCATATAGTTGGCCTTTAATAGTGTTTTGTTTAATAAACATTTGAGATAATATAAACTCCAAATGCAAATTGGTATAATTAAAATTTTTATCTTCTAAATCCAAATGGTGTTCTAGAAAGTTAAATAATATTAATCATCATACAACTTTAAATTTTCCAGGTATCAGTGATCTCTTAGTGTGATCTTTATTGTTAGTAATATCTTAATTTGTACACTGTTTTACATTTAGTTAAGCCCTTTATTTATATACTTACTTGGTCTATATATAACCTCTTGACTTGAATTCATCAGGAATTATCACCTTTTTTATCGATAGAAGAGTGAGGTTTAAGGAGCAACCTATCTTAAGGATATATTCTGGACTTGAAACCTTGACTTCTCAGTGTTATTTCTACCACAGCATTACTGCTTTTTCTGTGTACCATTTGAATTTTGAAAAATCAGTTGCATGTGATAGATTATTTGCTGTTTGTTTTCTGTAGTTAAATTCATGCTTCCTTGTATATCACAATAGAATTTTAAAGCTAGTTAGGAGAACCCGTAACAACTGTCATCTTGTTGAACAAATGAGGCCTGGAGAAGTGACATGGTTCATCCGTTATAATCCAACTAGCTGAACTCTGGTAGGACCAGAATAGATCACAATCCAGGTCGCCTCATTTCTCACCCAGTGGATTTCTTCCCTTCCTGCCCTCCACCCTACTCCCCCACCTTTTTTTTTACAGTTGGTATTCTTTATAGAAATATGGTCTTTAGGTTTTGTAGCAATTTAGAGGATTACGTGAAAATTATTAAAATTCAAGGCACAGAGTTACTAAGACATTTAACAGCATATTCTTTTCTTTTCCTGTTATCAATGTGTGTATGTTACTTTTTCTCTTTGTAGTAGTTACTCACCAGTGTGGCTAAATTTAAAGTCAAGTCCACATTATGCCTTGGACCACTTCCTTAACATTTGTAATGAAACACATTTATAATTCTCTTAATGTTTCATACCTGTTGGGCTCTACATTTCATCCCCTGGGGATCAACCCTGCAAGGGATAGCCTAGCCACTTTCAGCTGATTCAGAGGGAGGAAGGAATTACTGAAACACTGTTATTGTCCTGTTTTGCTTTCAGCCTGAAAGCTTCAATACCAAATATGACAGCATCTGTCTTTGGAGGCTACTGGACTCTAATTCAAGCACACAGTTCTATTTCCATAAGCTAACTACTGCCCTATAGTAACCTTCAGTTTCTGGCAGCATAGTCTGGATTTGAACCAGTGACCTTGAGATAAAAGGCACTGGATAATATGATTAGTCCCCATGCTCTCACAATTCCCTTACTTAAGCAAGATGCTTCGTAACTTACTTCCACATAGAGGCACAAAGGACTTATATTTTTAAGCTAGTCACAAATTTTGAGCCACAGAGTTTTAAGAGAAGAACCATAATTTGTCTGTTTTTTCATGACTGGAAATATTCTCAGCCTCCCTGAAATCACTCTCCATTTTGTACATTTCTTACAAGGTATGGCCATATTCTGCCTTGCGCCCCTCTTGTTTGTCTTTCACTAGTGCAAAAATTGTAACATAGTCACCTCCATATATCCCATGATAAGTAGGATGGTTCATCTGTGCCATAATAAGTTATTAGTATATGTTTATTGATGAATGAAATTTACTTTTAATTGAAGAAGCACATTAGCTGCAGTTACTGAGATTAAGAAAGCCTAAAACTGTCTCAACATTGAAAACTGAAATAATTAGCTTTTCAGAAGTGGTATATTTACAAATTTTGCATTTGTGTACAGGGCAGAATCTAGACAGTATGCTCCATGGTACTGGGATGAAATCAGACTCTGACCAGAAGAAGTCAGAAAATGGAGTAACCTTAGCACCAGAGGATACTTTGCCTTTTTTAAAGTGCTACTGCTCAGGACACTGCCCGGATGATGCTATTAATAACACATGCATGTAAGTATTTTATGCAGTCCTTCTTAAAGTTATGAGAATAGGGTTGCATTTAGTGCTATTTTAAGAATTGTTTGCGCTAAGTTTTTTTTCCCTTTAACTTTATATGGTATCTTTTCAAAGAGCCAAAAGCCTCTTGCTCTGTATATTGGAGCATTTATTACTATTAAGTGATTGATGGTTACTTTCTTATTATGCAACATTGTGGTATAGCTTTTTAAAGGAGATAGAGGGAATCTGGTATTTGTCCAACATTTTGAGTTTATTTAATGATCTTTTTAGCATAAAGTTATTGATACTTACTGTAGAAAACTTGAGATTACCAGAAAGAAACCATGAAAACTCATCCAAACCTTGTAACTCTAAATTTGCTGAAGTATTTTACAGATAGATCAGAACAGTATTGTCATAGTTAGTTTTGTTATTTTCTTATTAGTGAACTCCCCAATGCAAATCTGATTTATATAATCATTTAAATTTTCTTACTTAATTTTTTTTCACTGTTTCAGTTTAAAAAAATTTTCACACTTTTTCAGAGAGATTCCCATCTGTTTTTAATTTCAAAAATCATCACCAACACTACTTAATTTTATGTTAACTATTTAGCACGTTTATATATGATCACGGAATTCTATTCCATGTTCTTTGGGAACATTGAAGAATTGTCTTACTAGCCAAAAAGAGTTCCTTGAACAATTTAATCTAAGTCAATTAATGGTCTATAATTAATAATTAGTGTCTTGTTTTGTGCTTTTCTAAAATTGTATATTCTTTTAATGACCAGACATAAAGTAAAAAAGTATACATGTAAGATACTGAAATTATATGATGGCTCATCACATTTTAGATTGTTAGTTATCCTTTGGTAGTGGTTGACTTTATTATGACAGGTGGACTAGGTGATCTGTTGTAGAGGAGTGTTCCTCACAGTGTCACCAAGTGATACCATTCCAGATTTCTTGTCTGTAGTGTGTGCTTGACATATGTGGGTTATTTGTTAGTGGCTTAGTAACCTCAAGTAAAACTGAATCATCAGTTTAAATAGAATTCTGTCCCACTCTTAACATTTTCTCCTTACAGAAAATAAATGATTCTCCAAGATTCTTTTAAATAGAATCAGTACACTTAGTGATGGGAACAGCAAGTTGGAACATCAAAAAGAAAAAAAGGTTTTAGAAGTTTCTTCCTACTCAGTAAAGTGAAATAAAGGAGTTTCTTCCTACTCTAAATTTAGAGTGTATTATGGGAAAACTCCAGCATACTAATACTAAAATGAAAAAATTGCCTTAAATACAAATATGTTTATGAAAGTTTCTTTAAAATTGAGGTACTCAAAAGTTCTCCCTCTTTTCCATCACATTCAGTAAAAAGTGGCTCTCGGGACCTTATTCTTTTCTTTCCAAATACAGTTTTCTTTGTCTTAAGTCTGTGTTTATGTTTCACAGAAGTTTGTTTTGATTTATTATTATGTATAGTGTGTGAACACTGAAAATCTTATGGATAAAAAGTTATTTTTTTAAGTATATTTTTAAAACCTTAAGATTATTTATAAAATCATATAGATCATCTTTCTGTGGTCACATTACTGTGATTAACAAAGAGAAGTTACATAATAATTCAGATTTGGAAGACTTGTTTAATAGAAATCTTTTCTACCTGACGTGGGGTTCTTACTGGACCTTTAGGTTTTGTTTCAGATGGGACAACTTATTTGCCAATAAGTTACATGCAAATGCATTTGAATTAAAAAACCATGGTACTAAAGGTAAACGCCATCAGAACCTAGGTCACATTGAAACTGAGATTAATTAGTACTTTCATATGAAATAAAGGAGTTTTGTTCGTTCGGTTTTTTCTTTTAGAACTAATGGGCATTGTTTTGCCATAATAGAAGAAGATGACCAGGGAGAAACCACATTAGCTTCAGGTTGTATGAA
This sequence comes from Manis javanica, assembly GCF_040802235.1. NCBI lineage: Eukaryota > Metazoa > Chordata > Mammalia > Pholidota > Manidae > Manis > Manis javanica. The sequence continues at coordinate 72,378,982 of NC_133162.1, forward strand.
ATATGAAGGATCTGATTTTCAGTGCAAGGTAAGATCTAATTTGGGGGCCTATGAAGTAAAGAAGGGAGGGGCCACATGAAAAGCTTTGATTTCCCCTAGGTGAATTGTGACTGGTCTGCACATTGATGTATGTTCTTGTGAGCAAATATATTGAGGAAGCATAGCTCTTACTTCAGGTAATATAATGGTGGTAACTAAAGTTCCAGATTATTTTACTTGATTAAAAAAAAATTCTGTTTCTAAAATGTCATGACTACAGTACTGTCACAGTATTATTTGTGGATCATAAAGTTGAAAAGATTTTAAGGTGATGAACAGTAACCTTTGTATCACTCTTAGACAAGTTCGGAACATTAAATCCTTATACTTCAACGGCAGCAGCAGAGGGATCAGGGGGTCAGCAGTAAAGTTTATGGACATCCTGGTGGATCTGGGGTATAAATCTAATTCTTATAGTATTTTTGTATAGTAATTTTGCCCCAGGGGATCCCTTCCAATGTTTTTGAAATACAGCTCTAGATACAAACATAAAAGAGGTTACTTTAGAAAATTTTTCAAATTATTAAGAAATTCTCAGAATTGATAGAAGCTTTATGTTTCAACTTCTCAGCTAATGTTTGGAATCCCCTTAACCTGTATGTGCACACACACACACAACACATGCTTGCACATGCAAGCGTGCATGCACACACACACAAAAACTACATCCCATCTATTTTCTGTGTGCTCCACCTCTAGTAACAGTGCCTCATTTGTCACCTCCCATGACTACCACCTATTTATCTATAGTATCAACCTGACCTGATCCTAGAAAGCTTTTCCTCCCAACAACTGCACATCTCTCTTCTTGCCACTTTGGATCATAGAGCACAAATCTAATCCCTCTATTACATGACAGCCATTTACTATGTGAAGATAGTTTTTTTGTTTTGTTCTTTGGAAGGTTTTTTTGGCCCTGCTTTCCTCCTCAGACCCTCTAGTCTTTGCCTAGTGAAAATAATAGTTCACAGTGACCTCAGCTGTTCCTTACATGATCAGCATTTGAGTTGAAGTCTCCAGTTTCTTGGTGTAATACACAGAATTGAGTGTGGTCTGACCAGGAAAAAAAGCAGAGAGTAAGTGACTTCTTTCCCTGTTTCTAAATACAGCCAAATCTCATGTTAGATGTTTGCTTGTCACACCATCTTCTTGAAACATACTGAGCTGTCTCCTGAAATCCCCTTGTCTTCAACTTATGTTCCTGCTGAGCCACATCACTTCATTCTTTATTTGTGCTGTTGATTTCTTGACAAAAATAAACATGGGTATGGGATGAATTTTTTACACAGTTTTCTATGTTAAATGTTATCATATTCTTTGCCCTGATTTGTCAGGATTTGAAGAGATGCTAATTTGTCTCTTCCAGTTTTATGCAATTTGCATATTTATTAACCATACATAGTTTACATTTTTCAATCACTTAAAAATATTAAAGAAAGACCTATGGTTAGAACACTAAGCTCAGTAGTGGTAACCAGTGTCTTGCAGGCCCCCTGTACTAGGTGTATCCTGAACCGAATTAACCAATATAAGTTAGTTGCTAAAGTTGACAATCTGTGTTCAAATCCATATGCTGCCTCTTGCGAGCTGTGAAACTTTGGGTAAGGAGCTTTACTCCAAATGGTTTTCTCATCTAAAGGAGTTGTAAGAGTCAAATGGGATGGGAGAATCACAAGGCACATGGATAGTTTTAAAGGAATCAGTTAACAGATCCCAAACTTTGTTTAGTATTGATCTGCCCAAGAACAGAACTTCTCAAGCCCTTTGTCTCTCCTGTCCTCCCCTTTCACAACCACCCTTTTCACAGTTTACAGATCAGAGGTCTGGGATTTAAAACCTCAAGTTTCCAAACAGTTTTGTAACTTGAAATCTAATTATCCATGTGGGGGACATAGGGAGATCAAATGGTTTTCGGTTGTTCGTTTTCAACCAAATTGCTAGATCATTGAAAATAATTTTTGGTAATAGGATTATGATGGGAGTTTCAACATATGATTAGAAGGTCTTTAAAGAATTAACTGAACAATGGTGTAACAAACTCCTTCCATTATCATCATCTTATGTGAACACAGTACCTTAGTACTGACCAGAAAAGGAAAAATAGAAAAATAGGAATAAAATTAATGCTACCTTCTCTTGCTAGTGGTTAAGTAATATTTATCCGTGAATTTATGAATTAATTTTTTTAAGTCTCATCAATTTCATAACATTCCAGGAGTTTACTCTTTACGTTAGTATTTTAATAGAGTATTATATATGTATATATTATCTTGATTAGTTTATTTATAATACCTGTGATGCTAAATTAAACTGATTTTTAAGACTTAATGAAGACATTCTCACAGGGGATGAAATTACATTAATTTATATTTCTTTATTATTTTTGATATGGAGAATTACATACCAAAATATTACACTACGCATAATAATTGTGGTAACTGTGCAAAGGAAATAAGAGTTCAAGGAGAAAAAGTAACACTATAAAATTACCAGTTGTTACGGAAACATTTGTTCATTTATTTTTCAAAATAATGATGGTGGCTGTCAAATTACTATGTTATTTAGAGTCTACTGAATAGATTTAGGAATGATGTAGCAGTCTTACTTTATAAGGTCATCATGTACAAATTATCATACATTCTTTGCCGCTATTGATGATGAAAAATTTTAGGTGACAGCCTAAAAATATATGAGGGGATAAATTGTTTTTCAGAATTCATTTATGGGTTACACAAGCAAACAATGTTGACCATCACTTACCTAACTTTCTGTGTGTCTTGCTAACAGTCACTACCCATTTACCTAGCCCCTAATCTGAGAACAGGTCTTTTACTCTTTCTTACCCTAAGCCATTTCCTCCCAGGATTTCACATAGTGCCAGGTTTGGATCAAAACAAGTTGAAGTGATAATCATCGTGGTCTACCTAGATGTTGATTTTCCTTGCCATCCCACAGTCTCTGTTGGTAAATCTTGCTTATTCTGTTGTTCTGTAGAATAAATTATTTCTCAGAAACTGCACTGCCATTCCTTGTAGTTTGGCTCAGTTCCTTTCTCATGTACCATTCCTTCTCCTACCCAGCCTCATTAAATAAAGTTTATTTAAGTTAGAATCTGTTTCATGAATGCTGAGTGTTTTCCCCACAAGAATTTCTCTTGCCCACATAAATCTGGAGACAGAAATGGACTTGGGCAGAGGATAGGAGTGGGGTGTGGGAATTCAGGAAGGTGGTGGCACCTGGCTGCATGGTCTAGACACACCTTACTTCTGCCTACAGATATACGGTTAACCTGTGTAAGAAAGGTGCAGGATGAGTGATGCTGTTGGTGGTGATGCCACACTGAGACTTGTAGGGGGTTACAAGCATTTTTTGGCTTGTTCTAGAATCTCGACTAGGTTTCATGTCATGTTCGCAAGAGGAAGAAGGATTGGTTCATTGAATATTTACTGTTTGCATTTGATATTCTAATACATGGTATATTCCACCTCATTTTCTCCCTGTTACCCTATCAGGCAGGTATTTTCTATACTCTATTTTACAGCAGGAAGGAAACTAAAGCACATTGCTTAGGGTCACAAAGCTAGTTAAGTGGCAAACCTAGGATTTTGAACTATTATATTCCAAAGTCCTTATTTTTTTCTTTAATACTTTGTTGCCTCCAATCTGCTGTTGGCAAAGACTGCTTTCTTTACCTTTTAAAGAAAAGTAATAGTACACTTAGCTACTAGTTTCCAACACTCATTGTTTCTAAAATCTTAACATCACACATGGCTGTCTGCGCTCACAGGTGCTCTCATCTTCCTGGTATATAGTTAACCTGGGTTACAAGAAAGGCGCTCATACAGAAACATTGTAGGATCTTTTCATACATTGGGATATCAGTTCTCAGTGGTGTTTGGTCCACCTTGATTCTTGTAATCATCCTTAATAGAGAAGACTGAAACAAAACGGGAATTGAAGGATTGTACATTTTCTTTGTCCTCTGTTATACCTACGTTTTGTTAGCAGTGCACCCATTGCTTGGTCTTCTAGCACTGCCAAAGTAACCCCTCCTTGGTTTTTCTTTACATTTTCTTTTCTTCAAGGCTGAAGCTCACTTTGAACTTTACATTTCCTGGAACTATTTTTGGAGGCTTTGCACTTCTTGAATTCATCTTTAGTTACAGATTTGTCATTCCATCCTTTATGTAATTTTTCTCTGGATCTGGGATTATTTCAGAGTCACCTGTGTCACTCCTAACATCTTTTTTCTCTTTCTTTCTCTTTATGATCATTTAAAAATATTTAGAATTAGTTAAAATGAGGAACTTATGCTTTTGGAATTTCCAAATACTCTTGACTTATTTTCTGTGATAGAATCTCAAGTCATGACTCAGTATTCACCTTTTTAAAGTAATACCTGATGCTGAGGTTTTTCCTGTTTTGGCCTAGAAATAACACAGTCAGTTTCTGCTTCTATTCTTGCTACTTTTATAATGAGAAACAATTCCTTTTTGTTACTGTTTTGGTCCAGAACAGCAGTTCTCCAGGCACTGCTGAAATGTCAGTGTTCAAATTAAGAACTTGTCATATATTGTACTGGTAATCAAGTAACTGTTAATATTTGTTCCTATGAGTACAGTCTTTCTCTGTGCTCATTTTCTGATTTATTAGAGATATGTCTCATGTCTGGTTGGTGGGCTCTAAAAACTCAAGAATATTGTTTCTAGATTTTGCCTTTATCCTCACCACAAATACCTCATTAGTTTCAGCATTTTATATGCAGAATCTAGAGTATTTTCTCCCTACATAACTACCTCTCCTAGCCTATCTTTTCTGTAGAGTTAGGACAATCTCCACTCATTAGTCTGATAATAAGTATCATCCTCTAAGTCTCAGCACTAGTAGGAAATCATATTCTCTACTGGTTTATCATTGTAATACAATAGTTTGTAAGCAAAATATCTCATGACTTCAATTACTTTTTAAAATTAAAAAACACATGAATAGCAACATCTTAAGATAAGCCAAGTTTGGGTAAAAAAATATTTAAAAATTTTTGTTTATCTGTAATTAAGTTATAGCCTGGTGTTCTGGCACACCATCTATATACATTTGTTCTCCTTACAAGAGAACATTTTTTACCACATACTCTATTTTTTTCAATAACTTCTGCAGGTTCTTTTCACTCACTGAATTAGAAATTGCATTTTATGAATATTTAAAATTTTTATTATCAAATTAGTATATCAAACCATTCATAATTTTATCATTACTGTCTCCTCTAGGATTCACCAAAAGCCCAGCTACGCCGCACGATAGAATGTTGTCGGACCAATTTATGTAATCAGTATTTACAGCCTACACTGCCCCCTGTTGTTATAGGTAGGTTAATGGAGAAGAGTGTGACCGTGATTCTCAGTAAAATATTTTCTCTGATTTTAACAATAAGCAAGCTTTCTAGAATTTAATACTTCAAATTATATTTTTCTTTCAAGATGTGATAGAAAGATAACATGTTTACTTTGTTGTTACTTCCACTGTCAGGTCCATTTTTCGATGGCAGCATTCGATGGCTGGTTGTGCTCATTTCTATGGCTGTGTGCATAATTGCTATGATCGTCTTCTCCAGCTGCTTTTGTTACAAGTAAGAAGATAATTATTTGGGTGTAAAATATTTTGTTGGATTTTGGGTGTAAAGCCTTGTAAGTCAGTGAGCAGAGTGCAATTCAGAAACCATGAACAGTATTCTCTGGCTATAGCTCCTTTAATTAACTAGATTATAATTTTCTTACGGGAAAAGAGGACCTTACTACCAATCAGTTAATTAGATGCCTTATACATCTTGTTTTCTTCAGAAGTACTTGAGATTTTCTTATTTATGGAATATTAAACTTTCTTGTATCTGAATGTTACTTGTCCCAAGAAGCAGCTATATTATCATTCTTTAGATTTGGGGCTTCAGAATTGTTTGCATTTAGTCATGATATCAAGACACTTACCAAAAGAGTAATAGGAGAGCATCAACTTCAGTAATAAAACATTTCTTATTGCATGTGAATAGCTCAATGGAACAGGTTACTAGACCCATAAATAGACCCAAGTATGTAAAAAAATTCAGTATATGATAGAGGTAAGATTTCAGATTACTGAGAAAAAAAGATGGATTCATCTGATAAATAGATTTGGGAATGGTTAGCTATTTGGGACAAAATGAAGTTGAATTGATTCTCTACACTGAAATAAATGTTAGCCAGATTGGGGCTAGGTATATATAAAATGAAATTATTAAAGCACTAGAACAAACCATGAAATAATTTTAAAAAATAATCCCATAGTGTGGAAGACTCTTCTGACTTTTTGAGTCTGACACAAAACGTAGAGGCTTTTTGCACAAAAAAATAAAAAACCTTAAAAAAAAAAGAAAAGATTTATGGGTCACCTACATAAAAATAAAACTTTACTATGGTGTCAGAAAACACAATAACAGAAGAAGACAATGAAAAATAGCAGTTCATATTAAGAAGAGCTGATTTATTAAATACAGAGAGTTTTAGTCAATAAGAAAAAAAATGGCAGTTCAGTGGCAAAATAAGCCAGAATAAATGAACATACAATTTATCTAAAAGGAAATACATATAGCTCTTAAGAGAAAAATAAAAAGATGACTGAAGAATACTTATAATACAGAAAATATAAATTAAAATCCTCCCAAGATGCTGTTTTTCATCTACTGGCAAAGATTCAAATGTTTGGTAATGGGTCTTTTGTATAAAGAGGCAGATGAGCATACTTAATTACTTCTGCTGCCCCCACTAAAACAGCAGTAAAGAATTTTTAACTTCTATGTCCAACTAGGACAAGGAGAACAGGAGATAACAACAAAAAAAACAGAACCTGTGAGACTTGGATGAGTAGTAAGTGACTTTGCAGACCTAAAAAAACTGACACCTAAAGCCCCAAAGCAACCAGTTTACACTATAAAATTCCTTGAGAGGCTCAGAGGTTGGCAGCACCTCTGGACAAAGTTGAAAGTGGCAGTAAAATGAAGAGGATTGCTTGAAAGTCTATTTTTAGGAAGTCACATGCTCTATTAGTTATATAATAGTGCATTTAAGAAATCACTCCCAAACTTAGCAATTATTTCTCACTGTTTCTGTGGGTCAGGATTCAGGAGTGACTTGATTGGGTGGCTCAGGATCCCTCCTGACATCCAGTCAGTTATCCTCAGAGGTTGTCCTTTCCTGAAGTCTTGACTGGAGCTGATAGATCACCTTTCAAGGTAGCTCACTTTTAGGGCTCACAAGTTGGCAGGTTCCTCTGATGTGCCTACAGAGCTGTTCAGATCCTCACAACATGAAGCCTAGTTTCCCCTCAGAGCAAGCAATCCAAGGGACCAAAGTGGAAGCCACGATGCTGTTCACAGACTCAGAAGTTGCACCATCACTTCTGCCATGTTCTGCTGGTCATACAGGTCAGCCCTGATTCCCTGTGGAAGGGAACTCAACACACACACACATACTAGGAGGTGAGGATCTTTGCAGGCCATTTTGGATGCCAAGTACCATGGAAAATGAGATCCTACTCCTACTCTGAATGATCACTTCCCCACCATCTCCCCAACAGAAATCTAGAGGTGTATTCTCTGGAAGAGCAAAAGTAAGATTCTCAGCTATGGAATCCATTAAGGGTAAGATATTATTGTAGTGAAAACAGGGAGGAAAAGTAAAAATTTACATACCGATTGGTGGGCCCCTCAACACTCCCAGAATCCTGTCAGCCAAGTTTGTTCCCTCCAGACAACAGATAGGAAGATTCTTCTTGGAGAAATTCATCCAATGAAGAGAAGACTTAAGCATCCTGACCTCAGCAGGCCCAGTGAAGTGGCCCAAGTACATTATCTTACAGTGAAGCCCCATTCATATACTAACCATACCAATCAGGCAGTGAAGGACACTTCACAGAGAAAGAACTCTGGGCATCCACAGAAGGGTCCCAAGTATTCAGCTGAATCTTGATTGGCATGCAGATGCCTGAAAAGATTGGAGGAAGCAGTATCCAGTACTCACACAAGGCTAGGAATAGTGTCAACTGTGAAACGTGAAAAGCTTGTAATTGATGGGTTTTGTTTAGAGTACTCAAAGCCTTACCTTCAGTATTGGGAAATACTTAGCCCTAGACTAAACATGGCTTTGGCACCACCTCAAAAGCAAGACCCAAAAGGATTGTGCTGTTTCCAGATAGTTGCATCCTAGAACAAATCTCAAGAAAGTTACTAGGAATGCAAAAATTCCCAGGACCTAATGAGGTGAAATTCACAGTATCTGCCATCCAGTCAGCAGTTACCAGGTATGCAAAAATTAGGAATACAACCAATAATGAGGAATCAAAACCACCAAACCAGTACTAATAGAGATTTTAGAATTAGCAGACAAGCCCATGAAAACAGTCGTAACTGTATTTTATATGTTCATAAATTAAATAGAGACATGGAAGATATAAAAAAACTCAAACTTAAGGAAACAAAATCTAATATCTGAGATGAAATATACACTAAGTGAGATTAATGGCAGCTTGGACACTGTGAACGAACATGAAGATATAGCAATAGAAACTAAACAAAATGGAAAAAGAACTTAAAAAATGAATTAGCCCCAGTGAATTGTGGGACTTCAAGCAAATATGTAATGGGAGATCCCAGAGAAGAGGATAGGACAATAAAATATTTTAATGGTCAAAATTTTTTCCAAATTTATTGAAAATTGTAAACCCATACATCCAAAAAAATCAGCCCAAAACACATGAGAAATAAAAAAAGTTAAACTAAGGCACATCATTATCAAATTACTATAAATGATTAATAAAGAGAAAAAATACTAAATGCAGCCAAAGGGATAAAGGCAGATTATGTACAGAGGAAGACAGATAAGGATGATAGCAGACTTCATGGGAAACAGTGCAAGCAAGAGTGCAGCAGAACTACATCTTTAAAGTATTCAAAGAAAAAAAGCAATGAATCTAGAGTTCTTTACTCAGAGAAAATTTTTTTTCAAAAATGAAGATGAAATAAACTTTCAGATGTACAGAAACTTGAAAGAATTGATCACTAGCAAATTTGCACCATAAGAAACACTAAAGGTGGACATTCTTCAAGTAGAATGGAAATTGTGCCAGGTGGAAATAAGAAGTTTTGCAAAAAAAATTAAGAGCACTGAACATGGAGATCAGGGTAACCCTGATGCATATTAGCAGTGTCTATTTTTTTTTGTGTGTGTGTCATTAATGTACAATAACATGAGCAAAATTATGTTTACTAGACTCCCCCCATCATCAAGTCCTCCCAACATACCCCATTGCAGTCACCGTCCATCAGCATAGTAAGATGCTATAGAACCACTACTTGTCTTCTCTGTGTTGTACAGCCCTCCCCATGCCTGCCCCCTACATATGTCTACTAATCTTAGTGCCCCTTTTTTTCCCCTTATCCCTCCCTTCCCCAATCCCTTTCCGTTTAGTAACTATTAGTCCATTCTTGGGTTCTGTAAGTCTGCTGCTGTTTTGTTCCTTTAGTTTTTTCTTTGTTCTTATACTCCACAGATGAGTGAAATCATTTCATACTTGTCTTTTTCCACCTGGCTTGTTTCATTAAGCATAATACCCTCTAGCTCCATCCATGTTGTTGCAAATGGTAGGATTTGTTTTCTTCTTATGGCCGAATAATATTCCATGTGTATATGTACCACATTTTCTTTATCCATTCATCTACTGATGGACACTTAGGTTGCTTCCATTTCTTGGCTATTATAAATAGTGCTGCGATAAACATACAGGTGCATATGTCTTTTTCAAAGTGGGCTGCTGCATTATTAGGGTAAATTCCTAGGAGTAGAATTTCTGGATCAAATGGTATTTCGATTTTTAGTTTTTGAGGACCCTCCATACTGCTTTCCACAATAGTTGAACTAATTTGCATTCCCACCAGCAGTGTAGGAGGGTTCCCCTTTCTCAACACCCTTGCCAACATTTGTTGTTCGTCTTTTGGATGTCAGCCATCCTAACTGGTGTGAGGTGATACCTCATTGTGGTTTTAATTTGCATTTCTCTGATGATTAGCGATGTGGAGCATCTTTTCCTGTGTCTGTTGGCCGTCTGAATTTCTTTGGATAAGTGTTCAGACACTGCCCATTTTTTAATTGGATTATTTGCTTTTTGTTTGTTGAGGTGCATCAGTTCTTTATATATTTTAGATATCAACCTCTTATCAGATATGTCATTTATGAATATATTCTCCCTTACTGTAGGATGCCTTTTTGTTCTATTGGTGGTGTCCTTGGCTGTACAGAACCTTTTCAACTTGATATAGTTCCACTTGTTCATTTTTGCTTTTGTTTCCCTTGCCCAGAGAGATGTGTTCACAAAGAAGATGCTCATGTTTATGTCCAAGAGATTTTTGCCTATATTTTTTTCTAAGAGAATTTAGTTTCATAACTTACATTCAGGTCTTTGATCCATTTCAAATTTACTTTTGTATATGGGGTTAGACAATGATCCAGTTTCATTCCCTTACATGTAGCTGTCCAGTTTTGCCAACACCAGCTGTTGAAGAGGCTGTCATTTCCCCATTGTATGTCCATGGCTCCTTTATCGTATATTAATTGACCATATATGTTTGGGTTAATGTCTGGACTCTTTATTCTGTTCCACTGGTCTGTGGATCTGTTCTTGTGCCAGTACCAAATTGTCTTGATTACTGTGCTTTGTAGTAGAAGTTGGGAAGCGAGATCCCCCTGCTTTATTCTTCCTTCTCAGGATTGCTTTGGCTTATTCAGGGTCTTTTGTGGTTCCATATGAATTTTAGAACTATTTGTTCCAGTTCATTGAAGAATGCTATTGGTATTTTCATAGGGATTGCATTGAATCTGTAGATTGCTTTAGGCAAGATGGCCATTTTGACAATATTAATTCTTCCTAGCCAAGAGCATGAGATGGGTTTCCATTTGTTAGTGTCCTCTTTGATTTCTCTTGAGTGTCTTGTCATTTTCAGGGTATAGGTCTTTGACTTCCTTGGTTAGGTTTATTCCTAGGTATTTTATTCTTTTTGATGCAATTGTGAATGGAATTGTTTTCCTGATTTCTCTTTCTGCTAGTTCATCATTAGTGTATAGGAAAGCCACAGATTTCTGTGTATTAATTTTGTATCCTGCAGCTTTGCTGAATTCAGATTTTAGTTGTAGTTTTTGGAGTGGATTCTTTAGGGTTTTTTATGTACAATATCATGTCATCTGCAAATAGTGACAGTTTGACTTCTTTACCAATCTGGGTGCCTTGTATTTCTTTGTTTTGTCTGATTGCCATGGCTAGGACCTCCAGTACTATGTTGAATAACAGTGGGGAGAGTGGGCATCCCTGTCTTGTTCCCCATCTTAGGTGAAAGCTTTCAGCTTCTCGCTGTTAGGTAAGATGTTGGCTGTGGGTTTGTCATGCATGGCCTTTATTATGTTGAGGTACTTGCCTTCTACACCCATTTTGTTGAGACTTCTTATCATGAATGGATGTTGAATTTTGTCAAATGCTTTTTCAGCATCTATAGAGATGATCATGTTGTTTTTGTCCTTTTTGTTTATGTGGTAGATGATGTTGATGGATTTTCGAATGTTGTACCATCCTCGCACCCCTGAAATGAATCCCACTTGATCATGTTGTATGATCCTCTTGATGTATTTTTGAATTCAGTTTGCCCATATTTTGTTGAGTATTTTTGCATCTATGTTCATCAGGGATATTGGTCTGTAATTTTCTTTTTTTGTGGTGTGTTCCCTGTTTTGGTATTAGAGTGATGCTGGCTTCATAGAATGAGTTTGGAAGTATTCCCTCCTCTTCTATTTTTTGGAAAACTTTAAGGAGAATGGGTATTATGTCTTCTTTATATGTCTGATAAAATTCATCAGTGAATATCCATCTGGCCCGGGGGTTTTGTTCTTGGGTAGTTTTTTGATTACCGCTTCAATTTCTTTGCTGGTAATTGGTCTGTTTTGATTTTCTGTTTCTTCCTTGGTCAGTCTTGGAAGGTTGTATTTTTCTAGAAAGTTGTCCATTTCTTCTAGGTTTTCCAGCTTGTTTGCATAGAGATTTTCATAGTATTCTCTAATAATTCTTTGTATTTCTGTGGGTCCATCATGATTTTTCCAGCAGTGTCTTTTAAGATGAACTGAAAAGAACACTTACCTCAGAATCAAGCTATGGATACTCAAGTGAGTGGACCAGTAGAACAGTTCATGATACACACAGTTAGACTCATTTAGACTTTTTTTGTATGATTTTAACTAAATATTGTAGAGAAGTTGATGACTGCCTGTTTATTTTGCTTTTGAATTTCATGTACTAGTTTTACTTATTTGAAGACCTGTTATTGATCAGATTACAAGATAAGTAATTTGGGGTTTTCATTCATATTTAGCTCTCTTTTTTTAACAAAAAACAACGTGCTCTCTATAGCAAGCCATAAAGCGGTAATATTACTGTTAAAGAGGGATGTATCTTTTAGATAGTAAGGCTAGTCTTTTTATGTATCTCATTTACATTGTTTCATTTCTTTCTGATGACTTTTCTTTCTGTTCTGTCTGTTTCTGTTCTCCTGTCCTCTAGTTCACTCAACTGTGTTCAGTCTGCTGGAGCCTATCAGAGGAATTTTTCATCTCTGTCATCATGTTTTACATTTATAGCATTTCCATTTAACTGCATTTCTCTGACAGGGAGATTTACTTTGATCTCATGTACATATCCTCTTTATTCATGTTGCCCACCCTTTCCTCTAGATCCTTTTAATCATAGTTATTTTAAAGTACCTGTCTGATAATTCCAACATACGAGTCATCTCTCTGAGACTGATTCTGTTGAGTGCCTGACCCCTTGGCAAAGGGCTCTTTGTCTTACAACTTTTGATTGAGTGCTGTACATCATATTTAGAATAACAGAGAGAAAATAAATATACACATCTAAAAATGCACATGTTTTTTCTTCCTTTAGGCTACTAGTGTGGGGGTGTGAGTCAGTCTAGTCAGCAGTTGAGTTGTGCTCAGGCTTTGGTTAGTGTTTGAGTCTGGGCTGGTGCAAAGATTTCAAATTCATTTGGTGATGATTGATGTGATGTGCCTAGAGTGGGGGTTTGGTTGTGGAAAGGATTTTTCTCTGTGCCTGCTAACACCCCAGCTTTCAGCTTTCACTGCATGCCTGCACCACAGAAGGGTCACTCTCCAGTCTTTTGCTCTTCCTCAAAGATAGTCAGCTGTTGCACATTAATCATAGTGTGGAATGGGGTTGGAGGTGGAGTAGAGGGTGTCTGTTGTACTTGGGCAGTTTCCTGTGTTGCTGGACCTTAAGGATGATGCTTTTTGAGAGTTTCCACCTTGTCTCAGTATCAGTGGATCTTTGCCTGGTAGGTGCAACGGAAATGTTTCCTACACATTCCCCTGAGGCAGGGAGATTTGCTTCTGCTCTTTACCCAGAAGTCATGGGTATGCTCTTGGGGGGCAGAAGGGTTTATAGGGGAAAAAATCATGGTATGCATGAGATCTGTTTGTGGCTAGCGCTTACATAGTTATAATAATACAAACTTTGAATACTGATGTAAACAAATGTTACAACTGTTAGGAGGATGTGAGGATAGAAGTATTTCTGTTTGGGGAAGGGGTGGGGGTGTTAAATGAAGAGTGAAATTCTTATCACAGTGTGAAGTCAATAGTTAAAGCCTAAGACTGGAAAACCAAAAATGTCAATATAAAAATGTTATTTAGAAATAATGAGGTAAAATTAAACATCAGTGTAGAAACTGATCTGTTTGAGAATGTTTGCCTCATAGAAGAAGTGGGTGGGGGGAGAAGAGGAGATAGGTTGCTGTGTTGTTACTGACCCATGAAGAGCTTTATGACTTTTAAAAATGGGTGAATATTGATAAAATTAGAAACGAAGTTCTGCAAGTTATGAGCAAGGGTGTGAATGAGAGTGTAGAGAAATGGGCCGTCTCATAAAATGGTGGTGGGATGGTAACTGCGATAGCCTTCAGGGAGGTCAGTAGAGCATTCCATCAACATCCCAGATTCAGTTTTGACCTACTTATTTGTAAGAGAAACCAGAAAACGGTCCATTTCAACCTTTATGAAATCAGACTAGAAACAATCTAAATGTTACTGGTAGAGGAATGGTTGACAGCCATACAATGTAATACTGTTTAGCCATTAAAGAAAAAGGAGGTGTTTATGTAATGCTGTAGAATGATCCCTTAGACACATCACTAAGTGAATAAGTAAGATGCAGAACAGCATGTACAGTATGTTACCAGTTCTGGGAATAAAAACAGCAAAGGGGATGAACACCAGTGTGTATGTTTTCGTTTGAATATTCATGAACAGTCTCCAGAAGATTACCCAAGACACTGGAAAATAGTTTCAGTTTTCTTCTAGAGAAGTGAACTTGATGACTTAGGGATAGGAGTAGGAGGAAGCTTTTCATTGTATGCCCTTTTGCACCTATTGAATTTTATTTTTATTAAGGTATTATTAGTATACACTCTTATGAATGTTTCACATGAAAAACAGTGTGGTTACTACATTCACCCATATTATCAAGTCGCCACCCATCCCCATTACAGTCACTGTCCATCAGTGCAGTAAGATTTACTGTTTGCCTTCTCTGTGCTACACTGTCTTCCCCATGATCCCTCCACACCATGTATACTAATCATAATACCCCTCAATCCCCTTCCCCCTCCCTCCCACCCTACACACCCTCCCCCACCCCTCCCCTTTGGTAACCACTAGTCCCTTCTTGGAGTCTGTGAGTCTGCTGCTGTTTTGTTCCTTCAGTTTTGCTTCGTTGTTATACTCCACAAATGAGGGAAATCATTTGGCACTTGTCTTTCTCCGCCTGGTTTATTTCACTGAGCATAATAATCCTCCAGCTCCATCCATCATGATGTTGCAAATGGTAGGATTTGTTTCTTTCTTATGCACCTGTTGAATTTTAAGCTGTTTAAGTCAATTATCCACATAAAGTTAAAAAGTAAGATTACAAAAAGTATTAATTATACTGAGCTATTCATATGGAAAATAAATCTCACTTGATGTATTTCCCTTATTTCTGTCCTTTACTATAAATTTCAAAAGGGTTAAAGGACTAAGTGAGAGAATCAAAATTTTAAAACCTTTAACAGTGTGTTTAGGGCATTAGAGTTGTAAATGTTGTCTTGAACAAGACACAGAAGCATGTGTCAGAAAGAGAAAAAAGAAGATTGATAATTTTACAACATTAAAATTAAAAACTGACATAAAACACCATAAATGGAATGACATGACAGTGACAGAAAAGACTGTTGTAACATAATTATCAAAGGTTTAGTGTTCAGATTATATATAAAGAACTCCTCTGAATCAGTAGGAAAAAAAGATTAACTCTCCCCCAATTGAATTACATAAATAGGCAGTTCATAGAATAGGAAAAAAAAGCATGAATAGGCAGTTCACAGAAAAAACTGAGCTGTGAAAAGGAAAACTCAGCCTCCCTGCTAATCAGGGGGATACAAATGAAAACAAGCCACTATTTAATACCCATCAGGTTTGCTAAAAGTCTATAAATATGACAGCTCCAAGTCTGCATTAGAATATGGAGAAGTGCCCATTGTGAATATTACATGTTTGGCCAAAGTATAAATTATTCCACTTTGGAGAGCAATTTGGTGATACCAGTAAAATTGAAATAACTTCAAGAAATTATTTTATGTCTAGGTTAGAGATAGGCACAAAAATGTTTCTTGCAACACTGTTAATTATATTAACAAACTTTTGGAAACAATTCAGATATGGCTGTCAGAGTAAATTGTGGTATATTTATAACAGGAATACAAGGTATCACTTAAATTATTTCCTTGACAGAACTGTGGTGACTAAGACCATGGATTCTAGTCCCAGACCTCTGGGTTTATTAGCAACCCTGCTTTACCACTTGGCCAGCCATCTGACTTAAGACAAATGAGGATCCCTTGGGCTCTAGTTTCCTCATTTGTAAAATAGGAACAACAGTACTTACCTCTTAGGAGTTTCTTAAGATGAAGTGAGTCATAGAACAATGCATGACACACTCATCATCAATAAAAATTATCTATTGTTTTTTAACATGTTTCAGTGTGGATAAATAGATAAAACAAAAAGAGGGGTTTTTTTTTAAAGCAAGGTGTAAAATATGCCATTTATGTAAATTTGTATCCAGAGAAACAGTGTTTTTTATGAATAGATACATTTATGGCAAAAGTATAAATACATAAAGAGGAAGGAAATAATCACCTTCAGGATAGTGTTTGTCTCTTAGGAGTAAAGGAGGGAAATGGAATTATCAGGGAAATAGCTGGAACTTTAGATATTTCTGATGTGTATTTAAAATTTTTTAATATAAATATCACATAATATGTTAAATTTAAATGGACTACACATGGATGCCCATTAATCTCTACCTTCCTATATGTTTGAAATATTTTATAGTTAAGAGAATTTGATTTCTGTAACTCCTTTTCCCTTTTCTTAAAATGGAAATATATATATCATTCATTTTGATACAAAAATACATACTTATGAATTCAAATGAAAATATTTATGTAAAGTAGAAAGTGAATATTCCTGTATCCCCAGATGGAACTATTATTTACAACTTGCTATATATCCTTTCTGATCTTTTTAGACATATGTAGATATATGTAATTTTTTTAAGTTTTTTAACTAAGATTACACATTGCTTGCTGGTTTTTAATCATACAAATTTTTTTCACTTGCCAGTGCACATGGCCATTTTTCATTTTAATATGGTACATAGAACTCTATCTCATAAACTCCATTTCTGGATAGAATTTTAAACAGGGTATGTTAGTACTGTGGTAAGACAGATTTGGATATGGTCCTATCTGAGGGAAGCATAATGGTGTTGACAGCCTCAAGATTTTTCTTACCTTCGAATTCTACAATTTTAAAATTTTAATGTAGATTCTTTTCTGCTTTTTTAAAAGACATTATTGCAAGAGCATTTCAAGCAGACGTCGTTACAATCGTGATTTGGAACAGGATGAAGCATTTATTCCAGTTGGAGAATCATTAAAAGACCTTATTGACCAGTCACAAAGTTCTGGTAGTGGATCTGGACTACCTTTGTTGGTAAGATAAAATGGCATATAAACGTGAATGGCTTATTGATACAGAATGTGTCCTCATGATGGTAGACAGCATTATAGATTAGGGAACATTGCGACACACATTTTTTTTCTTTATTTAGAAAGATGACTGCAGTAATGCAAGATGGAATTAAAAGTAAGAAATATAAAACAAGGAAAACAGAGGCACAGGCAAGGTTAGGAAAGAAAATGTGAGCATGAAGTATAATGGGAGTGCTAAAGTTAGCTCACAAATGTGCTTTTAACAGCCAAGCTGAAGAGGAATCAGGTATAAGATTACTTGCATCTGGTTGGGGGAATTATAACTACTTCAGATTCTGAAATGAAAGGGAAGTTTCTCCACAGGACACTTCCCTTAGTATAATACTGTTTTACCAAAACACAGGTCATAAAAGTAATTTTAAAGGTAGTTGTAAGTAGTTCTAAGAAGGCTATATATAAAAATAATTCTAATTTAGGAGTCAAAGGGACTCTTATAATAAATCCCCGATATCCGGATTTTTAATTGTTTAATTACATGTGTTTAAATACATTGATCTATAATTTGAAAATTCATTGAATTAAATAATTGGATTATTCAGTTCAGTTATTCAGGTATAAAGTAAAACCACCTTTATATGCAGTTAACATGATTGTGTAGAAAATCTCAAGTATTATACCATAAAGCTGTAACAAACAATATTATTGAGTTTATCAGGGTTGCAGAATATAAGGCCATTATCCAAAAATCATTGAATTTATGTACACTGTCAGCAAACAATTAGGAATTAAAAAATTTTTTAATAGTATTTAAAATAGCATAAAAAAACATGAAGTTTTTAGACTAAGCTTTACAAAATTTACGTAAGACCTATACACTGAAAATTAGAAAAACGTTGCCAAAAGAAATTAACAAAGACCTAGGTAAATTGAGATGTGTAACCTGTTTGTGAATCAGAAGACTCAGTAGTAACATTTCAGTTATCCTAAAATTGATTTATAATTTCAATTCAATCCAAATCAAAGAGCAAACTTTTTAGAAATTGATAAGCTGACTCTAATGTTTATGTGGAAATACAGAGGACCTAGTAGAGCGAAAACATTTTTGAGAAAGAACAAAGAGGATTTACTACCTGATTTCTGGCCTTGCTGTAAAGCTAGAGTAATGGACACAGTGTGGTCCTGGCAAAGGACATACATGTGTATATCAGTGGAACAGAATAGAGAGGAATGAACACACACATATATGATGATTTGGATGTCAAAGTACTGTTAATTCAGTAGAAAAAAACAAATGGTACAGGCAAAATCGGGCATCCATTTGCCAAAAAGAGAATCTTGACACTTCATGCCATATACCAAATTACCTTGAAGTGAATCATAGACCTAAATGTAAAAGTTAAAGGATAAAACTGTCAAAAGAAAATGTTTTAGAAGATCATTATAAACTTGGATTGAGCAAAGATTTCTTAGGACACAAAATCATAAATCATTTTAAAAAATGATAAATTGGGCTTCCTCAAAATTTAAAACTTCCTATTTAGGAAACACTTAAGAAAATGAAAAAACAGTTCACAAACTAGCAACACAGTTCTGATAAAAAATTTGTGTGAAGAATGTATAAAGCACTTGCATGACTCAAAACAAATCAACCAATTTTAAAAAATGGACAAAAGATTTGAATAGACATTACCACAAAGAAGATTAAAGAATGGCAAATAAGCCATTATCAACATTTTGAAAAGAAGCAGGTTGACAGTTGACTGAAAAGTTGAGCATATACTTTTTATGAAATGAAGAGTCCTTCTCCTAAGTATTTATGGAAGAGATATGCAAACATGCCCACACAAACACCTGGATGTGAATATTCATAGTAGCTTTATGCATAATAGACAAATTGTGAACAGCTCAAAAGTCCATCAATTGGTAAATGGATTAACAAATTTTGGTACATTCCTATGGTGGACTACTAATCGTCAAGAAAAGGAACATGCTGATAGGCAACAGCATCACAGATTTATTTCAAAGCATACTTAAAAGAAGCTAGAAAGAAAAGGCTACATATTGTATGTTTCCATTTATGTGATTTTCTAGAAAAGACAAAACTGCAGGGTCAGAAAACAAATCAGTGATGCCAGGGACTGGGGTGGGTGGGGAGGGAGGGAGTTGTTTTTAAAGAGGGGAGAGAGAACTTTTTGGGATAAAGGAAATGTTTTATCTTAATTGTGATTTTGGTGGTTACATGACTATGTTTCTTTTTTTTTTCTTGCCATTTTTTTATTAAGGTGTTGTTGATGTACACTCTTACGAAGGTTTCACATGAAAAAAACAATGTGATTACTACATTCACCCATATGAGTCCCCCCCATACTCCATTGCAGTCACTGTCCATCAGTGTATTAAGATGCCACAGATTCACTATTTGCCTTCTCTGTGCTACACTGTCTTCCCTGTGACTCCCCCACACCATGTGTACTAAACATAATACCCCTCAATCCCCTTTTGCCTCCCTCCCACACCTCTCTCCTTTGATAACCAGTAGTGCCTTCTTTGGAGGTCTGTGAGTCTGCTGCTGTTTTGTTCCTTCAGTTTTGCTTCATTGTTACACTCCACAAATAAGGGAAATCATTTGGCACTTGTCTCTCTCCACCTGGCTTATTTCACTGAGCATAATATCCTCCAGCTCCGTCCATGTTGTTGCAAATGGTAGGGTTTCATTCTTACAGCTGAATAGTATTCCATTGTGTATATGTACCACATCTTCTTTATCCATTCATCTACTGATAAACACTTAGGTTGCTTCCATATCTTGGTTATTGTAAGTAGTGCTGCGATAAACATAGGGGTGCATAAGTATTTTGAATCTGAAAACTTGCATTCTTTGGGTAAATTCTAGGAGTGGAATTCCTGGGTCAAATGGTATTTCTATTTTTATTTTTTGAGGAACCTCCATATTGCTTTCCACAATGGTTGAACTAGCTTACATTCCCACCAGCAGTGTAGGAGGGTTCCCTTTCTTGACATCCTCGCCAACATTTGTTGTTCTTAGTCTTTTCTATGGTGGCCATTCTAACTGGTGTAAGGTGGTATCTCATTGTGGTTTTTATTTGCATTTCCCTGATAGTTAGTGATGTAGAGCATCTTTTCATGTGTCTGTTGGCCCTCTGAATTTCTTCTTTGAAGAACTGTCTTTTCATATCCTCCACCCATTTTTTAATAGAGTTTTTTACTTTTTGGGTGTTGAGGCATGTGAGTTCTTTATATACTTTGGATGTTAACCCCTTGTTAGAGATGTCATTTACAAATACATTCTCCCATACTGTAGGATGCCTTTTTTTTCTGTTGATGGTGTCATTTGCTGTACAGAAGCTTTTTAGTTTGATGTAGTCCCATGTGTTCATTTTTGCTTTTGTTTCCCTTACTCAAGGAAATAAGTTCAGAAAGAAGTTTATCACGTTTATATTCAGGAGATTTTTGCCTATGTTGTCCTCTAAGAGTTTTATGGTTTCATGGCTTATATTCAGGTCTTTGATACATTTCGAGTTTACTTTTGTATATGGGGTTAAACAGTAATCCAGTTTCATTCTCTTGATGTAGCTGTCCAGTTTTACCAACACCAGTTGTTGAAGAGGCTGTCATTTCCCCCATTGTATGTCCATAGCTCCTTTACTGTGTATTAATTGACCACATGGTTGGGTTTATATCTGGGCTCTCTAGTCTTTTCCATTGGTCTATTCTGTTCTTGTGCCAGTACCAAATTGTCTTGATTACTGTGGCTTTGTAGTAGAGCTTAAAGTTGGGGAGTGTAATTCCCCCAACTTAATTCTTCCTTCTCAGGATTGCTTTGGCTATTCAGGGTTTTCTGTGGTTTCATATGAATTTTAAATAGTGGTTCATTGAGGAATGCTGTTGATATTTTGATAGGGATTGCATTGAATCTGTAGATTGCTTTAGTCAGGATGGCCATTTTGACCATATTAATTCTTCCTATCCATGAGCATGGGATGTATTTCCATTTGTTGGTATCTTCTTTAATTTCTCTTAAGAGTGTCCTGTAGTTTTCAGAGTATAAGTCTTTCACTTCCTTGGTTAGGTTTATTCCTAGGTATTTTATTCTTTTTGATGCAATTGTGAATGGAATGGTTTTCCTGATTTCTCTTTCTGCTAGTTGATCATTAGTATATAGGAATGCAACAGATTTCTGTGTATTAATTTTGTATCCTGCAACTTTGCTGAATTCAGATATTAGATCTAGTAGTTTTGGAATGGATTCTTTAGGGTTTTTTTTTTATTTTTTATTAAGGTATTATTGATATACACTCTTATGAAGGTTTCACATGAAAAAACAATGTGGTTACTACATTTACCCATATTATCAAGTCCCCACCCATACCCTAATGCAGTCATTGTCCATCAGTGTAGTAAGATTCCACAGATTCACTGTTTGCCTTCTCTGTGCTACACTATTTCTCCTGTGACCTCCCACACCATGTGTACTAAACGTAATACCCCTCAATCCCCTTCCCCCTCCCTCCCACCCTACACACCCTCCCACACCCCTCCCCTTTGGTAACCACTAGTCCCTTCTTGGAGTCTGTGAGTCTGCTGCTGTTTTGTTCCTTCAGTTTTGCTTCACTGTTATACTCCACAAATGAGGGAAATCATTTGGCATTTGTCTTTCTCCACCTGGCTTATTTCACTGAGCATAATGTCCTCCAGCTCCATCCATGTTTTTGCAAATGGTAGGACTTGTTTCTTTCTTATGACTGAATAGTATTCCATTGTATATATGTACCACATCTTCTTTATCCATTCATCTACTGATGGACACTTAGGTTGCTTCCATATCTTGGCTATTGTAAATTGTAAATAGGGGTACATATGGATTTTTGAGTCTGAGAAGTTGTATTCTTTGGGTAAATTTCAAGGTGTGGGATTCCTGGGTCAAATGGTATTTCTATTTTTAGTTTTTTGAGGAACCTCCATACTGCTTTCCACAATGGTTGAACTAGCTTACATTCTCACCAGCAGTGTAGGAGAGTTCCCCTTTCTCCACATCCTCACCAGCATGTGTTGTTCTTAGTCTTTTCAGTGCTGGCCATCCTTAGTGATGTGAGGTGATACCTCATTGTGGTTTTAATTTGCATTTCCCTGATGATTAGTGATGTGGAACATCTTTTCATGTGTCTCTTGGCCATCTGAACTTCTTGTTTGGAGAACTGTCTCTTCATAATGTCTGCCCTTTTTTTTTTTGGTATTATTAATCTACAATTATATGAGGAACATTATGTTTATACTAGACTCCCTCTATCACCAAGTCCCTCCCACATACCCCATTACAGTCACTGTCCATCAGTGTACTGAGATGCTATAGAATCACTACTTGTCTTCTCTGTGTTGTACAGCCCTCCCCATGCCCCCCACCCCACATTATATATGCTGATCATAGTGCCCCCTTTCTTCCCCCTACCCTTATCCCTCCCTTCCCCTCCATTCTCCCCAGTCCCTCTCCCTTTGGTAACTGTTAGTCCATTCTTGGGTTCTGTGAGTCTGCTGCTGTTTTGTTCCTTCAGTTTTTGCTTTGTTCTTATACTCCACAGATGAGTGAAATCATTTGATACTTGTCTTTCTCTGCCTGGCTTATTTCCCTGAGCATAATACCCTCTAGCTCCATCCATGTTGTTGCAAATGGTAGAATTTATTTTCTTCTTGTGCCTCTGCCCATTTTTTAATCTGGTTATTTGCTTTTTTGGTATTGAGACATGTGAGTTCTTTATATATTTTGGATGTTAACCCCTTGTTGGATATGTCATTTACAAATATATTCTCCCATACTGTGGGATGCCTTTTCTGTTGATGGTGTCCTTTGCTGTACAGAAACTTTTTAGTTTGATGTAGTCCCATGTGTTCATTTATACTTTTGTTTCCCTTGCTTGAGGAGATGTGTTCAGCAAGAAGTTGCTCATATTCAGGAGATTTTTGCCTATGTTGTTTTCTAAGAGTTTTATGGTTTCATGACTTACATTCATGTCTTTGATCCATTTCCAGTTTACTGTTGTGTATAGGGTTAAACAATAATCCAGTTTCATTCTCTTGCATGTAGCTGTCCAGTTTTGCCATCACCAGTTGTTGAAAAGGCCGCCATTTTCCCCATTGTATGTCCATGGCTCCTTTATCATTTATTAATTGACCATATATGTTTGGGTTAATGTCTGGAGTGTCTAATCTGTTCCACTGGTCTGTGCCTCTGTTCTTGTGCCAGTACCAAATTGTCTTGATTGTTGTGGCTTTGTAGTAGAGCGTGAAGTTGGGGAGTGAGATCCCCGCCACTTTATTCTTCTTTCTCAGGATTGCTTTGGCTATTCGGGGTCTTTGGTGTTTCCACATAAATTTTGAACTATTTGTTGTCAGTTTGTTGAAGAATGTTGTTAGTAATTTGATCGGGATTGCATCAAATCTGTTTATTGCTTTGGGCAGGATAGCCATTTTGACGATATTAATTCTTCCTAACCAAGAGCATGGGATGAGTTTCCATTTGTTAGTGTCCTCTTTAACTTCTCTTAAGAGTGTCTTATAGTTGTCAGGGTATAGGTCTTTCACCTCTTTGGTTAGGTTTATTCCTAGGTATTTTATTCTTTTTGATGCAATTGTGAATGGAATTGTTTTCATGATTTTTCTTTCTATTGGCTCATTGTTAGTGTATAGGAAAGCCACAGATTTCTGTGTGTTAATTTTGTATCCTGCAACTTTGCTGTATTCTGGTATCAGTTCTAGTAGTTTTGGAGTGGAGTCTTTAGGGTTTTTTATGTACAATATCATGTCATCTGCAAATAGTGACAGTTTGACTTCTCTTTAGCAATCTGGATTCCTTGTATTTCTTTGTTTTGTCTAATTGCTGTGGCTAGAACCTCCAGTACTATGTTAAATAACAGTGGGGAGAGTGGGCATCCCTGTCTTGTTCCCAATCTCAGAGGAAAAGCTTTCAGCTTCTCACTGTTCAGTATGATGTTGGCTGTGGGTGTATCGTATATGGCCTTTATTATGTTGAGGTACTTGCCCTCTATACCCATTTTGCTGAGAGTTTTTATCATAAATGGATGTTGGATTTTGTCAAATGCTTTTTCAGCATCTGTGGAGATGATCATGTGGTTTTTGTCTTTCTTTTTGTTGATGTGGTGGATGATGTTGATGGATTTTCGAATGTTGTACCATCCTTGCATCCCTGGGATGAATCCCACTTGGTCGTGGTGTATGATCCTTTTGATATATTTTTTAATTCGGTTTGCTAATATTTTATTGAGTATTTTTGCATCTACGTTCATCAGGGATATTGGTCTGTAATTTTCTTTTTTGGTGGGGTCTATGCCTGGTTTTGGTATTAGGGTCATGTTGGCTTCATAGAATGAGTTTAGGAGTATTCCCTCCTCTTCTATTTTTTGGAAAACTTTAAGGAGAATGGGTATTATATCTTCTCTGTATGTCTGATAAAATTCCGAGGTAAATCCATCTGCCCCAGGGTTTTTTTTCTTGGGTAGTTTTTTTATTACTGCTTCAATTTCTTTGCTGATAATTGGTTTGTTTAGATTTTCTGTTTCTTTCTGGGTCAGTCTTGGGAGGTTGTATTTTTCTCGGAAGTTGTCCATTTCTTCTAGGTTTTCCAGCTTCTTAGCATATAGGTTTTCATAGTAGTCTCTAATAATTCTTTGTATTTCTGTTCGGTCTGTCATGATGTTTCCATTCTCATCTCTGATTCTGTTGATGTGTGTTGATTCTCTTTTTCTCTTAATAAGTCTGGCTAGAGGCTTATCTATTTTGTTTATTTTCTGAAAGAACCAGCTCTTGGTTTCATTGATTTTTTTCTATTGTTTTATTCTTCTCAATTTTGTTTATTTCTTCTCTGATCTTTATTATGTCCCTCCTTCTGCTGACTTTAGGCCTCATTTGTTCTTTTTCCAATTTTAATAACTGTGACATCTTTAGGGTTTTTTATGTACAGTATCATGTCATCTGCAAACAGGGACAGCTTCCTTCCGAATCTGGATGCCTTTTATTTCTTTGTATTGTCTAATTGCCTTGGCTAAGACCTCCAGGACTATGTTGAGTAAAAATGGGGAGAGTCAGCATCCTTGTCTTGTTCCCAGTCTTAAAGGAAAAGCTTTCAGCTTCTTGCTGTTAAGTGTAATGTTAGCTGTGGGTTTGTCATATATGGCCTTTATTATGTTGAGGTACTTGCTTTCTATACCCATTTTGTTGAGAGTTTTTATCATGAATGGATGTTGAATTTTGTCAAATTTTTTTTTCAGCTTCTATGGAGATGATCCTGTGGTTTTTGTCCTTTTTGTTGATGTGGTGGATGATGTTAGATGGATTTTCAAATGTTGTACTATCCTCGCATCCCTGGAATAAATTCTACTTGATCATGATGGATGATCCTCTTAATGTATTTTTGAATTCGGTTTGCCAATATTTTGTTGAGTATTTTTGCATCTATGTTCATTGGGAATATTGGTCTGTAATTTTCTTATTGTGGTGTCTTTGCCTGGTTTTGATATTAGAGTGATGCTGGCCTCATAGAATGTGTTTGGAAGTATTCCCTCTTCCTCTACTCTTTGGAAAACTTTAAGGAGGATAGGTATTTGATGTTCACTAAATGTTGATAAAATTCAGCAGTGAAGCCGTCTGGTCAAATATTTTATTCTTAGGTAGTTTTCTGATTGCCAGTTCAGTTTCATTGCTGGTAATTGGTCTGTTCAGATTTTCTGTTATTTTCTGGGTCAATCTTGGTAGGTTGTATTTTTCTAGAAAGTTGTCCATTTCTTCTAGGTTATCCAGTTTGTTGGCATATAATTTTTCATAGTATTCTCTAATAATTCTTTGTATATATGTGGGTGTCCGTCGTGATTTTTCCTTTCTCATTTCTGATCCTGTTTATGTGTGTATACTCTCTTTTTTTCTTGAAAAGTCTCGCTAGGGGTTTATCTATTATGTTTATTTTCTTGAAGAACCAGCTCTTGCTTTCATTGATTCTTTCTATTGTTTTATTCTTCTCAATTTTATTTCTGCTCTAATCTTCATTATGTTCCTCCTTCTACTGACTTTGGGCCTCATTTGTTCTTTTTCTAGTTTCAGTAATTGTGAGTTTAGACTGTTTATTTGGGATTGTTCTTCTTTCCTGAGGTAAGCTTGTATTGCAGTATACTTGCCTCTTAGCACAGCCTTCACTGCGTCCCACAGATTTTGTGGTGTTGAATTATTGAATTATTGTTGTCATTTGTCTCCCTATATTGTTTGATCTCTCTTTTTATTTGGTCATTGATCCATTGGTTATTTAGGAGCATGTTGTGAAACCTCCATGTATTTGTGTGATTTTTTGTTTTCTTTGCATAATTTATTTCTAGTTTCATACCTTTCTGATCTGAGAAGCTGGTTGGTACAATTTCAATCTTTTTGAACTTACTGAGGCTCTTTTTGTGGCCTAGTATATGATCTATTCTTGAAAATGTTCCATGAGTGCTTGAGAAGAATGTGTATTTTTTTGCTTCTGGGTTAGAGTTCTGTAAGTGTCTGTTTGCTCCATCTGTTCTAATGTGTTGTTCAGTGTTGAGGTCTCCTAGACATTCTGTTTCCCCTTTTGATTCTGTTAGTATTTGTTTCACATATGTAGATGCTCCTGTGTTGGGTGCATAGATATTTAGAATGGTCGTATCTTCTTGTTGGATTGACCCCTTTATCGTCATGTAATGTCCATCTTTGTCTCCTGTGACTTTCTTTGTTTTGAAGTTTATTTTGTCTGATACAAATAATGCAACTCCTGCTTTTTTCTCCCTATTAGTTGCATGAAATATCTTTTTCCATCCCTTCACTTTTAGTCTGTGTATGACTTTGGGTTTGAGATGAGTCTCTTGTAGGCAGCGTATAGATGGGTCTTGCTTTTTAATTCATTCAGTGACTGTGTCTTTTTTGATTTGGTGTATTCAGTCCATTTACATTTAGGGTGATTATCAATAGGTATGTAGTTATTGCCATTACAGGCATTAGATTTGTGGTTACCAAAGGTTCAAGGGTAACTTCTGTACTATCTTAGAGTCTAACTTAACTCACTTAGTGTGCTATTACAAACACAATCTAAAGGTTTTTTTTTTTCCCTCCTTCTTTTTCTTCCTCCTCCTTTCTTTATATATTAGGTATCATATTCTGTACTCTTTGTCTATCCCTTGACTGACTTTGGGGGTAGTTCATTTAATTTTGCATTTGCTTAGTAATTAATTGCTCTACTTTCTTTGCTGTGGTTTTATTACCTCTGGTGACAGCTGTTTAGTCTTAGGAACACTTCCTTCTATAGCAGTCTCTCCAAAATACATTGTAGAGACAGTTTGTGGGAGGTAAGTTCCCTCAGCTTTTGCTTATCTGGAAATTGTTTAATCCCTTCTTCAGATTTAAATGATAATCTTTCCTGATAGAGTATTCTTGGTTCAAGGCCCTTCTGTTTCATTGCATTAAATATATCATGCCACTCCCTCTGGCCTATAAGGTTTCCGCTGAGAAGTCTGATGATAGCCTGATGGGTTTTCTTTTGTATGTGATCTTATTTCTCTCTCTGGCTGCTTTTTATGGTCTGTCCTTTTCCTTGATCTTTGCCATTTTAATTATTATATGCCTTGGTGTTGTCTTCCTTGGGTCCCTTGTGTTGGGAGATCTGGGCACCTCCATGGCCTGAGAGACTATCTTCTTCCCCAGATAGGGGAAGTTTTCAGCAATTAGCTCCTCAAAGACACTTTCTATCCCTTTTTCTCTCTCTCTCTTCTTCTGGTACCCCTATAGTACGAATATTGTTCCATTTGGATTGGTCACACAGTTCTCTCAATATTCTTTCATTTTTAGAGATCTTTTTTTCTCTCTGTGCCTCAGTTTCTTTGTATTCCTCTTCTCTAATTTTTGTTTCATTTATCGTCTCCTCCACTGTATCTAATCTGCTTTTAAAACCCTCCATTGTATTCCTTAATGATTGGATCTCTGACTGGAATTCATTCTTGAGTTCTTGAATATTTTTCTGTACCTCCATGAGCATGTTTATGATTTTTATTTTGAAATCTCAGGAAGATTCATGTGATCAGTTTCATTTGACTCTTTTTCTGGTGGTTTTACAATTTTTGTTTGAACCAGTTTCCTTTGACATTTCATATTTGTATGTGGCACCCTCTAGTGCCCAGAAGCTCTACTCCCTAGAGCTGTTCACCCCCTGGAGCGATGTCAGGGGTCACAGGGAGTGGTGTTGGTGCCTGGAGGAAGGAAAGAGCTGTTTCCTGCTTTCTGGCTGCTATGCCTGTCTCCACTGCTAGAACCAGTGGGCTAAACACACAGGTGTAAGCCTCTATGCTTTGCAATTGTAGCTGCTATAGGCAGGGCTTCCCTCTGGCTGGCCTAATGCCAGGGCAGGGGCTGCTGGTTTGTGAGCCATGGGCAGGCTAGCTGGGAGGAAGATGCAGCATGCTGTGTGTTACTGTGGGGGGCCTTGGATCTGCATATCCAGCCATGGGGATGGAGTGCCTGAAGCTCCTGAAAGTTCCCAACCTGCTGGGCAGAGTGCACCCAGACAGTTTTGTCTACTGATCTTTCTCCTGAGCAGTAAGCTCTGTGTGGTCCTTGCCACTTTGGCAGCCCTCTCACTATTAAGAGGTCTCTCAAACTGCCCGCCTTTCTTTTGTCCCAGAGCACCCCAATATGGATCCCTGTTTTCAACAAGCGGCTGGAATCTCAGTCTCTCAAGGTATTCCACCTGTCTTAGCTTTCCAACCACACTAATCACCAGAACCATCCAATGTAAATTCGTGGTCCCAGAGTAAATATCCAGGTTTAGGTGTTCAGCAGTCCAAGGCCTCCACTCCCTCCCTGCTCCGTTTCTCTTCGTCCTGCCGGTGAGCTGGGGTGGGGGAAGGGCTTGGGGTCCTGCCAGATCACAGCTTTGTTACCCATGAGGTCTGTTCTTTTCTCCAGGTGTATGCAGTCTGACGCAGCCCTCTTTCTTGTTGCTCTTTCAGTTTTAGTTGTATTAACTATATTTTCATATTATATGTGGGTTTAGAAGGAGGCCTCTGTCTCACCTCTCACACCACCATCTTTAATCCTCTCTGACTATATGTTTCTTAAAACACAGTTCTCAAAAAGTGAGTTTTATTGTATATATAAGTCATACCTCAATAATCCTGACTTTCTAAAGAAAATCACCAAAGGATTCTGTAATAAGTGATACAAAATGTCAGTTTAGGTATGCACAAAATCTAGCCCATTTTAACTTCATTTCCGACCTGGATTTCTTTTTTTTAAATTGAGAATGGTCACTGATGGTTCTGAAAATGTATGGTAGCAATTAATGTGCATCTTTCATTCAATAAATATTAGTGAACTCAATTATTATACTTCACGTATTGTAAATAAGTATCTGTATTCTGTGAGTAGGGGGAATAAAATTCAAACAAATACATAAATAATAATAACATTATAATTGTAGTAAGTGCAGTGACTGAGAAGTGAGTATATGTGCTATAAACATTGTTTAACAGAGAGAAAACAATGCTGTTACAGGGAGCTGCACATGCAGAAAGCCTCCGAGACAGAAATGAGCTTGACTGATTTCTGCAAGTTGAACTAAGGTACATACATAAGAGGGGTGAGTGATTATAGTGGATGATGAGGCTGGAAAGTTAGGCAGGGGCCAGGTCATGTCAGGTCTTAGAGACTGTCATTTAGGTTTTGCTGCATAGTGAAGCACCCCAAAGCTTAATGGCTTCAAGCAAAGAATATTTCTCATGATTCTGTGGTCCTGCTGGTAAGTTCTTTTACTGGCCTTGCTCAGCTGTAGCTAGATGGTATAGTCTATGCACATGGCCAATAGTTTACCTGGTATTATTCATTGGTCACTGGGTTCCCCAGAACAGACGGAAAGGGCAAGCCCCAATACATACTTTTCAAGTCTTTATTTGCATCACATTTGCCATTTTTCTGTTGTCCAAAGCAAGTCATGTGGCCAAGCCCGGAGTCTGTGGAGACTACCCCACAGGTGCGTCCCAGAGGAGAAATTAGTTTGACCGGTTTTGCAAACTATCTGCCACATTAATGGACTTGTTAGTTTGTGGTTTCAGGGTATATTATGCATTGTTTCATCTTCTTTTAAATGCATTAGAAATTTTAACAATGGACTTAAGTGGTATATCTCATCCTTTTTGATGATATGGACTCTAAGACCACTTTCTTAGTGTTACAGGTTCTTTTCATGAAGAATTCAAAACATTTTACTTTTTTCTATTAAGGTTCAGCGAACTATTGCCAAACAGATTCAGATGGTTCGGCAAGTTGGTAAAGGCCGATATGGAGAAGTGTGGATGGGTAAATGGCGTGGTGAAAAAGTGGCGGTCAAAGTGTTTTTCACCACTGAAGAA
Organism: Manis javanica; assembly: GCF_040802235.1. Lineage (NCBI taxonomy): Eukaryota > Metazoa > Chordata > Mammalia > Pholidota > Manidae > Manis > Manis javanica. The sequence goes on from NC_133162.1 coordinate 72,409,624, forward strand.
GCAAGCTGGTTTCGAGAAACAGAAATCTATCAAACTGTGCTAATGCGTCATGAAAACATACTTGGTGGGTACACATTTGATTTCAGTCAATTCCATATTCTGACGAGGTTAGTGGAATGTAGGTGGAAGCCTTCCATAAAGGCTCTGAAAACATACGTGAATTCAGTTCTGTGCATTTGGCTAGAGAAAACCCAGTAGAATACACAGTTTAAATACAACATAGTCCCAAATGTAACCAGCCACTTTTTTACTTACTCAACTGAGGAAACAGCAGTGAGTTTCACTTTGGAGGTAATGTTTGTTTATTGGATTTAACCCATATACTAACAAAAACCAACTCTTTTAAAGGTAGTTTAAGTCATTTTCTAGAGTGACTTTATTTGTACCTTTTGCCTCTTGTAAGCTAAATAACCCACTGTCACACACACGTGCACGCACACACACACACACACACACACACACACACATATTAGATGTAGCCAGCTTCATTTATGTTTATCCTTAGTAGGTCTCTCCTCCACCCCTACTTACACAACAGCAAAATAATTTGGCTGTGATCTGATCAGTAGTATTCATAAACTTATCTAGGTTTCCTGACTTCTTTCAGCTACCATTTCCCCCCTCTTTGAGCATGGGTAGCACATTGCCAGGAGTATCGTAGACACTTTTGTTAGTTTCCTAGGGCTCTCATAGCAAGTTACCACAAACTAGGTAGCTTAAACAATAGAAATTTATTCTATCAGAGTTAGAGAAGCCAGAAAAATAAAATTAGGGAGTTGGCAGGGCTGTGCCCTCTGAGGGCTCCGGGGGAACTCAGTCTGGTGATTGCCAGCAATCTTTGGTGTTTCTTGGCTCAGTGACAACACTCCCCTCTGTCTTTGTTGTCACGTGGTCTTCTCCCCTGTGTGTTTGATCCACATATCGCTCTTGTAAGAGTACCAGTAAGTGACCTTAGTATCACCTCATCTGAGCTTGATTACATCTCTTGAGACCCTACTTCCAAATAGGTCACATTTACAGGTATCAGGTAGATGTGAGTTTGGCTAGTGGGGGCGGGGGAGGACTGTTCAGACCAGCACTCACTGACCTTTTAGTGAAGAGAGAGAAGAGAAGAAAGAGCAGGAAGCTAGGAGGCCAGTATTGTGCACCTGAACAGCCAGGCTGAAAAGGCAGATGTGGTGAGGCATTGTCAGGCAGGTGGGAGCTGGCTTAGTTAGAGGCAAGCTTTTGGTTGAACCTTTGTAACTTTATTATTTTCATGTGTCTACTTTTCAACATGAAATTGAGAGCCTTTTCCACATTCCTTCTTTATATTCCTCAAGCTTAGAGAACCAGGAAACTTGGTAACACTCTTCCAGGTTCTACGCATGTGATCTGTGTCTTGGTTGCATTATAGTCATTTTCATAAAATTATCATTAAGATTATTTTAAATGTGTTATGTAAGTGTAGAGCTGTATGTGTACATGGCAGAAATAAAAATTTTGGTATTTTTCCCAGGCAGATTACATTTTTATTATCTGTACTGATAACCTAAGTTATTCTCAATGTCCTGAATGAGCATTCATTACTACCTCTGATAACTAACCTTTAAACTCATTAATTGAACAGGTTTTATAGCAGCAGACATTAAAGGGACAGGTTCCTGGACTCAGCTCTATTTGATTACTGATTACCATGAAAACGGATCTCTCTATGATTTCCTGAAATGCGCTACACTAGACACCAGAGCCCTGCTCAAGTTGGCTTACTCAGCTGCCTGTGGTCTGTGCCATCTCCACACAGAAATTTATGGCACCCAAGGAAAGCCTGCAATTGCACATAGAGATCTAAAGAGCAAAAACATCCTCATCAAGAAAAATGGAAGTTGCTGTATTGCTGATCTAGGCCTTGCTGTTAAATTCAACAGGTGAATGGTTCTTTGCCTGCTGTTTTGAAATTATTTTAATCTCCAGAGGATATTAGTATATTTGTATTCAGGACAGTGGAATACCAGACATGTATAGTTGTGCTAATATAATTATATACATAAATAGTTGGGATTTTTTTTTGTCTTGGTTTTTTTTTAACAAAAATTACATTTTACACTACGTAATTCTTGATTTCCTGCTTTTTATTGTCTTAGACATCCTTCTATTTCAATGGATGTAAATCTACTTCATTCTTTTTAATAGTGTTGATGCAGACTTTTCCATTATATGGATGTACTATGATTTATTCCATCTGTGACCTGATGGGCAATAAATTTTGCTTCTGCTTTATTTCTATCATTAAAAAAAAAGTTTTAATGAACATTGTAGTTTATTTATGTATAATATACTTGAGCTTTTCTTGTACAAGTATTTCTTCATGATGGATTCCTACAGAAGGGTCTCGACAAAGAATATATTACAAATCATCCCTTTAGAAAGTGTGCATCAATTTATACTCCTATAAACAGGTGGAAGTATGCCATTTCTCCATCACCACCTGATATTGTCAATATTTTTAAACAACTAGGATTACCATACTTTTAGGAAACTGTTTAAGCTGTTTTAATGTTGTTATAACTCTAGAATACAGCAGCCATTTGACTTCAGAATTTTGGGCCATAAAATAAAAGTACTAGACCATAATAAAACAAACGTAAGAATTAAGTCTCACCCTTTAGTTGTTACAGTGTTCTAATCGTGTGTGTGTGTGTGTGTCGGTGCAGTGTTTATTGGCTCAAATACTCATCAAATGTTGTTTAAGAAAGTACGATTTTCTTTGCTTCAGAGTAATTTCCAGAACCTGCCAGAACAGGGAACCTAAGCAACAAAGCATGTTCATGTCTTGCAGCTCTAAAACTTAGTCCAAAATTATAAAAAACCAATAAGCATGATTTACTGATTGTCCATAGAATTGCATAAATATTACCCACAACAGAACGAGGTTGGGCCATAATGAAGAAAATATAATCCTGTGTCAGTAGGCTGAGTTTATCACAGAGAATGGTAAAAGCAAATGATTCCTCTCAATGTATTTTTCTCATTCACTTGTTCTGGGACATAATCATCTACACTTTTTCTTATATTTAGTATTGTCCTTTTACTTAGAAAGGCACTAAACTTGTGACAAAACTTGACCTGACCCACCACTGCCTCCGTCTCCAGCCGTGGGTGACGAGGAGGAGCAGGCCGGCACAGTGGCGAAGGGCAGGAGCACAGGGTCCAGCGCCAGGAAAGGCAAGGGATAGCTGAAGAAGCGGAAGCTGTGGGAGAAGTGGTGCTCCACGGCCATGGTCAACATCTCCGCGGCCGAGTGTTTAGATGAATATGAAGATGATGAACGAAGCAGGGCAGAAAGAACAGAAACGAGAAGATGCAATACACAACAGAACATGATGCGGAATGAAGCCCTAATTGTTAGACCCAGGCAGTTCCTATCTATTACAAGAGCCATCTAGAACAGTTTCAGGCATATAGAAAATATTTCTCACAGGTATCTAAAAGTCAGTGTGTTTAAAAGAGAAAATGTGTGAGACCTGGTGGCTTTCAGTAGTTGGCATCAAAATCCACTCTTGCTCAAGTCAGAAATCTAGGTATTGTTTGTGACCCTTCTTACTGTTAAGAATTCTTTGTATGTGTGGATAACAGTCTTTTATCAGCACAACCACTGCCTCTGAAGACGGTATCTCAAGTAGATATCCCCGAACAGGGAGAAGTGGATTCAGCAGATAGAACAGGGATGCAAGTGCTTCAGGTAGTTTGGTCTCAAGGAGCACAATGGAAAAGAAAATTGAAGATCTTGAAAAGAAAGTAGTAAGAGAAAGGCAAGAAAAAAGACTTGTGAGACTAATGCAAGATAAAAAGGAAATGATTGAAAAACTCAAAGAAGAAATTGATTTGTTAAATAGAGACCTAGATGACAATAGAAGTCTATTTCATAGAAGATGAAATAGAGACCACAAAGAAGAAATTGATTTGTTAGAGACCTAGATGACTACAGTAGAAAGTCTTCTATTTCATAGAAGATGAAATAGAGACCACAGATGAACAACTGAAACAGGAGAATAAAACTCTTTTGAAAGTTGTTGGGCAGCTAACAAGAATGATGATCCTGAAATTTGGGATGATACAGGTTGATAAAAGCTTACGTTAAAGCTGTGGCTTCATTTAAGCATGCTCTTAAAGAATGGTGACATTTCCGAAACTTCTCTCCCAAGGAGAATGGTTTTCTGATGTGCCCTGGTTGATGTGAATGGGAATTCGTCATTTTCTTCATGAACATTTGGTTGGGTGGCACAGTCATCTGCATTTTCTCTTGTTGCATGTGATTCATGCTTATGTAACCCACCAGGTATTTCAAGGGACTAACGTTTGAATAACTAAACATTGGAAATGTGGGTAACTAAAAGAAACTCAAGGTCACATATGCTAGAGAGAAGTCAAGTCTGTCAAAATCACAGCTGAGCACATTTGTATATTGTAACTTTCTTAAGTATGTTAAACTTTTTATTAGTGCTTTTAAAAATAAATGATAGTTTTTTTAAACCTTGAGAAAAAAAAAACGACCTGAGCTGATGTGAGGCGTTTATTGTCTCCATGTATCTAGCTTGTATGAGTATTCATATTGTTTTCACTGCTGACATAGTAGTGACTTTGAATAAGAACACTGCTTCAGACCCTACAGGGAATGTTATATATAATATGTAACATATATTTAAAGGGCATACTCCTTTTCTAAAATTTGAAAGATGCTTAATTTCAAAATTTATCTGGCCCAGATTTCTGATATGAGAATGTGGAAATATTAGCTAGGTAGGTAAATAGGTACATAGATTGTCTGGTTTTTATTTTATTTATATATATTATGTATATATTACAGGGAGAAACAGACACTGACTTTTACAAAATATGACAAAAATACATTAACAATTTTGTTCTTAGCCTGAACCTATTGTCTGTCTTCTATTTCAGTGATACAAATGAAGTTGATGTACCCTTGAATACCCGGGTGGGTACCAAACGCTATATGGCTCCAGAAGTGCTAGATGAAAGCCTGAACAAAAACCATTTCCAGCCCTACATAATGGCTGACATCTATAGCTTTGGCCTGATCATTTGGGAAATGGCTCGTCGTTGTATCACAGGAGGTAGGCGTTTATAAAAATGGCATGTTTCTGGTTATGTATCCTCATCATTAAGAATATAAGAGCTCCAGTTACGTAATTTCCATGTCATGCATGTCAGGGATCCCTAAGACCATTCCCAGGTTCTAGATTTCACAAGAAGGACTCAGAGGATTCATCATATAGTTGTCCTCACCGGTAAGATTTATTGCAGTGAAAGGAAGCAAATCAAAATCAGCAAAGGGGAAAGATGCCTGGGGGCAAAGTTCAGAGGAAGTCGGGCATAAGCTTCCAAAAAGTCCTTTCCCACTGGGGTCACACAGGATGCGCTTAATTCCTCCAGCAACAAATTGTGACATCATATAAAATGTTACCATCTATGGATGTTCATTAGCAGCTTAGTGCCCCAAGGTACATTGAGAGGCTGGTCACATGGGCACCCTCTGCCTAGCATGTCCCCAGACTCCAATTGCAGAAAGAAAGCAGATATTCAGTATATACACCACATCTTTTTTCAGCTGGGCACAGTGGGCCACCCTTACCATTTAGGGAAAGTTTTATATGCCTGTAGGGAACTGTACCACGTAAGTTTCCAGACCCCAGTCAAGGGCCCACCTGGCCAGCAGGCCTTTTGAAGATGGCAGTTGTAGTTCTAAATATGTTAACTTTTCCTGCAAATCATGTTGTCTTTCTACTGCAAAACAAAACAAAACAAAACAAAATAAAAACCATATTCATTAGTAGGAACTGTTATACACACAAATAATTAGATTAAAAATTAAGGGTAAGTGGGCATTTCACCTTGCATATTCCTTTTTTTAAAGGGATATTGTTACATCCTCAGCTGTGATGGAGACTGATGGAGGCTGAGGCTGAGGAAATGATGAGACATGAAAAAAGAGAATATGTATTTATTATTAAGAGTGAATCATCCATGCTATGATTTTTTTTTTTAATGTAGAAATCAAGTTCTAGTTCCATAAAGATCAGTAAGAGGTGCTGAATAGCTGATAGAATTTGTTCATCTACCATTTTTGTGCCCACTCTGTTTTTTCCCTGCAGGGATAGTAGAGGAGTACCAGTTGCCATATTACAACATGGTACCCAACGATCCATCATACGAAGATATGCGTGAGGTCGTGTGTGTCAAACGTTTGCGGCCAGTTGTGTCTAATCGATGGAACAGTGATGAAGTAAGTGGAACCAAGTCCCTTGAAGTAGTGATTGGTAAGTGTTGCCAAAGATACTTACCTGCTCTCTATGTTCTCTTTGTTTTTCAGTGTCTACGAGCAGTTTTGAAGCTAATGTCAGAATGCTGGGCCCACAATCCAGCCTCCAGACTTACAGCTCTGAGAATCAAGAAGACACTTGCCAAGATGGTTGAATCCCAAGATGTAAAAATTTGACAGTTAAACAATCATGAAGAGAAATTCCAGACTACAAGAACTGTTTTCACCCAGGGAATGGGTGGAGTTAGTGTAGATTAAGGATGTTAACTTGGTTCTCAGACACTTTCCTCAGTACACCTTCACAGGCTGCTAATATTAAACCTTCCAGTACTCTGTAAAATACAGCTGGGAACTTCTAGACACTTAATTCTTTATATATGGACAGCTCTGTTTTAAATGTGGTTTTTGATGCTGTATTTTTTTTCGGGGGGAGGTTTTATGAACTGCATCAAGACTCCAATCCTGATTAAGTCTCCAGTCAAACTCTGGGTACTGAATTAACTGATAATAAAACGGTGCTTTCTGTGAAAGCCTTAAGAAGATAAATGAATTCAGCAGAGATGGAGAAGTAACACTTTTGCCTTCTACCTAAGAAAATTTAATCTGTTTGTATTCTACCTTTGTAAACAGCCTATGGATTATGATCTGTTTGGGATACTGCTTAGTTTATGATAGTTGGTCATGCCTTGATAATGAGGGATGTGTGTGTGTGTGTGTACATACATGCACACCAGGATTCCTCTGCTGCCATTTGAATTAGGAGAAAATAATGCACAGGAAGATACTGGTTTGGGGCTTTAAAAAATACATTATCTGACCAAGATTCGTCAGTTACATAAAAGCCATTTACCATGCAGGTGAGCTAGCTTCTCTACCAACTTTATTTTTAATATAAAGTTGTTATAAAGGCCAAAAGACATTTAAAGTCTGTAAGTGTAGATTGTTTTCCTCCACCATCTTTTTTTTTTTTTAATAATTACTGTTTTTACCATGAAAAACATCCTGTTTAAAGTTGGAGCTTCCAATTCCATGAACCTTCTAAAGAAAACACTTCTTTTTGAAGTGAATTACTAATTACTGCATTTGATAGCAATGTAAGTGCCTACAACCATGTTCTGTATTCTTTATTCAGTAACTTTTAAAAGGGAAGTTATTTATATTTTGTGTATAATATTCTTTATTTGCAAAACACCTCTTTTACAACCATATTTTATATGTATACATACATACATTCATACTGTAGAAACAGAGCTCACATGTACCTCAGATCCCATGCTTTAAGGGAAGGAAATTAAAAGATTATCAGAAAAAATAATAAAGTATAACTACATATAAGTTTTAAGATTTAGCACATTCAAAATAATCTAGGATTTCATTAACTTCAGGCCATAGACATTCATAAAGATAGCTATCACCTCAAATTTCCTTTATGAAAGGATCTTATGAAACTAGAAATTTCTATTTCAGAAATGATAAAAACTTATCAACATCTGTTTTAGACATTTAAGTCATTTGAGAGTTTTGGTTTTATGATCTCTGTTTCATAATTCGTGAAGACAATGAAGAGTCAGGAAAAAAAGTCCAGTATCTAATCAGTATCTGTTATCTCTACTGTTTAGGCATTACTCAATAAAATGCTCATATTTTATGGATGCCTTGTTATCCCTAGGGATAATTCTGATTTACTTAAACTTATATTTCTGTAATGCCCTTTAAATATTAATGTCTATTCTGAACAACCAATAGATCATAAAGCGAGGCAGTTTCCTTTGAGTATGACATAAAATAAATGTAATTATATCAGCATTATAGTCAAAAAACTTTAATAAAGGGAAAAGTCAGAGCATGTGCATCCATTACCAAAAATTTGACTGGCTTTTAAGGATGAAACATATATATGACTATACATCAAATTTTACAAATTTGAAACTAACAGTTTTGGCTAAATTTAATAATTTTCATGTAAGACTAAAAGTGTTCATCAAGATAAGTAAATTTACATAATGACAATACCCAATAACTTCCTCTTTCAGAATGTTTTCCCCATCTCTATACTGAGAAATACAGATATTTTAATCTAAATTGCCAAGTGATTTAAGAATACTTAAGAACTCTTATCTACTTGTTAGTCTAAGGTTAACCTGAATTTATTTTTTTATTTGATAAACTATAAATCTTTAAATTATTTGTCATCTTAAAATATGTAAGGAAAAATGTAAGGAATAAGCTCTGTTCTTTAAAACATTAATTTTAGTATATGTAAAAAAATTTGACAGTTTATAAGTACGAGATCACTATATGATTTTTTTAGTTAAATTGATTTATTAAAAATGATATCAAGATTAACCTTAGAAACTTGTTCAGTAACTATTGTCTAGTATAGCATGTTCTTTAAAAAGCAAATGATGCCGATCCTAAACTTTAAAAAAGTTGCATGAAACTTATTTCTTCTGTCCTTATTACTCTTACTCTTAAATTTATAAGTTTACCCAGTAAGTGAAATATTTAAAAAGTAAGAAGTATTATGTATCATCATAGATAATAATTTGTGAAACCCTAGACACCCATTGTTTGGTTCCAGTTAAAAGTTTTGCATTTTAAAAATGTGTGGCTTCTGTCTGTCATCCTTTTAAATAATGCACACATAAAAAAAAAAGCAAAGCTACTTGAATACAACAAAAGTTAACACCCAGAATTCCTATAAATTCTCGATATACTGGTAAATATCTCTAGAATTCAAAGGCACATTAGGATTATGTTTATTCTAAACTTTGCCTGTGCTTTCTTACTGAACAAGTTACTGAAGTATAAAATTTGAATCTAATTCTCTGGAAATGGTTTCACAAAAGATATTTCAATCAATGTTTTATGCTGCATTTCCAATGTCCCAGGAGTTTTCTAAACTTAAAAAATGACCAGTAGTTTTTGAAAGTTATGTTTTCATAGAAGGTGCCAGATTTTGTATTTATTCACTCTAAAAAGGATTTAGTACCTATTTTCCCCAGATGCTTTGCTTCTGTTTAGAACAAAAATGCAATACAATTTTTAAAAGAATCATGCATCTCTGAATTGGCTCAAGATCAAATAATTTATTCCAGCCAAGATTTTGTAAATTAAATCACCTATGTTTCTTTTCATACATGTTGTTTCTGAATATCTAAAATAATTGTAACAGCTGTAGTACTAATCGATTTAAAAGGATTGTTGCAGCTCTTGTACTGTTTGAAAGTGGTAATATTTATTATTTCCTTGGGTCAGATCTTAAAATAATGGTGTAGCAGTTCATCTTCTTGTCTCAGTACTGTTACAAAGTCATAGAAAAACTGCAGAGAGCTGACATGTTCATAAAAAGCAAATTAAAATCTGGGACAGCATCATATGAAGCCATGGGTAATGATTGTCCCATAAGGAAAGTATGTGAATAGTGCTTTTGCAAGAGTAAATATATTACTGTAATTTTAGCTTGTGCTCTGTACCATGCTTTCAATGGAATTATTTAAGCCCTTTTAGTGATTGTTGTCCTTGCCCATTTAAAAATGAAAGTGTAGTATATATTGTATAAAATAACGTTATAGCTTAATTAGGAAAGTTGTACATAGACATTGAAAGGTGGGTTAAAACAAGCAGTTTTATTAAGCAGTTGTAAAACACCAAAAATATAGATTCATCTTTGATATGTAACACACTAAATGTATTTTGTACAGCATCTGGTTTAAAAGGTGCCTTATTAAGTTAAGTTTACCATTAATTGCTTTCTTCTATATATAGATTACGTCTAATGTATCATTTTTAAGTAAATAACCTTATTTTAGTATACTTTAGTGATGTGTTTTGTGATACTCGGACTGGATTGTGTATCAGAAATCACACGTCTAGTGAGATTTTATAACAAGTTAAGTCGGTGTACAGTATCCCTGAGATGTGCTTCTCAGCTGTCTGAAACTAGGTATGGAACACCGGGCAGGTAAGTAACCATGTTCTCTTTCCTTGGTGTAGTGAAGTTACAGGCCTATCATAGCAAAGGGTTGTTTTCCTTTAAAAAAACAAAACAAAACGTTTTTCCTACTCTAAAAATATGTACTCACTGAAGAAAATTTGGAAAACAGGAAAGAATAAAGAAGCAAATCAAATCACTCAAAATTCTGTCCTGGATGTTACACATACTTAATTGAATGTTTCTTTTGAATCTTTTTTTTCCTGATGCTTATTTATTTACAACATGAAGATCATAGTATGTCATTATATCCATTGAAAACATAATTTTAAAAAATTGACTACATAATATTCCACAAAGCAGATGGAATAATTTGTTTTTTAATTCCCTGTTGAATATTTGAGTTATTCCCATTGTTTTGGAAAATGTAAGTGATATATTATACATTCTTGTATAATCTTTGTATATTTTCTTAAATTACATTGCTAAAAAGTAGGACTAAATGGATAAGAACTTTTAAAAGATTATTTAAGATAAGAACAAATACTAAGGTTCTTGATAAATACTGCTACCCAGGAGGGTTTCTCATTTACACTCCTAGCAGTACGAGACAGTGCCCATCTCCCTACCTGGGCAGGTAATTTCTTCCAAGTTTCTTCTCTCCTTGTTAGTAGAGTGCCTGGTTTCTCTCCTGTAACTGGCTTCTTTCACTTAAGTAATAGCATCCATTTATCTGGCTTTATCGTGTTCCTGTTGGAGCCAATGCTTTTTAAAAAGCTTAAACTTAAGGGAAGGTGGCTTCCTTTCTGTTCAGTACCATTGTTTTTTCCCACCTGCCCTTAGTCTCACCATCTGTCAGAGCTCTTTTTAGTTGTATGTAAATTCAGTCAGTACTTTGTGATATCTGTTCTCAGGCATCTGGAGATGTTAAATCGTCATGAAAGCTGTGGGACTAGTTGATGTCCGCCCCATCCCCCAACAAAATGCATTCTCATGCACCTTGAGAATCAATGGATTCTTGGGTTTATCAAATGCTTGCCAACTTTCCTTACATCTTAACATGCTGAACCCAAAAAATGGATAAATATATTTATTTTTTTCCTTCCCAGCATAATCTGTTACTCTCATTGGTTAGTTTCCAAGCTTTCTTTAATTTTATTAGTATTAATGGAGTGGATATTAAGAAATGACACTCTTCATCCAGAATAATCCTTGTAGGTAATTCAAAGCAGGTGCTAATTCAGTGGTAAGTCTTTGTTCACTTAGAGGAATATTACCTGCCTGTTGATAGTGCAGGGGCCATTTCTGATACTTTGTACTTTATTAAGTTAGATGCATATTCCTTAAAAACCTTGCTTTCGGTCCTTGAGGCAATACAGCCTTGACTAAATGGACATGGTCCATTGAAGGTGGCCAGCCAGTATACGCAGCTCTCCTACCAAGAGTGGCCCTTTCCTATTCATGGGGAGTAAAAGGATAAGCTCAGGGTAATGAAATGGGCAAGTCACCCTGAAGCTAGCAATCAGGAGGAGGAGACATAGTTAAAGTGCTAAGGTACATAACAAAAAATACCAGAGATGAGGGCAGAAGGTTAATCCATAGTTACCCTTTGAGGTAGGTATTGCTGTCCTCATTTTTAGATGGAATGTGTGTGGCTCGCATATTACTCTTCTGAACATTCATTTTCCAGGTCTTTGTCCAATTACTTCCTCACCGTGAGTCCCATGTGTGCTCAGAATGAACCCAGGGTTATTGCAGATGGCCCTGTGTGCCCTACACCCACCTCACTGTCCTATCCTAAGTTTTATACACAGAACCTGAAATGTTATTGTTACTTAAAAAGTCAATAAGAAACATGTTGAAACTACTTTTTAAGTCAGAGGAAGAAAGAACTTGGGTTTTTTTTTTTTGAAGGTGAATGATTTTTTAAAGCAAATTTAGAATTAGGTTGATAAAACACTTCCATGCTCTGCTCTCAGTTGCTCTACTGTATGACAAAAATCCAAGGAAATGTTGAAAAACTTTAAAAAGAATTAAAAGATTGACCAAAAAAAAGGCTAGTACTGTTGTGAGAGGCATTTCAATCTTCATTCATGGCCAGCAGTTTGCCAGAGACAGTCTAGCTCAGAAGGCAGTGCTCCATGATCTTCCAGCAGCCCTGTTGGCAGTAAGAAGTCTGATGTATGTCTAATTCAGTCCTTTGTAGTTTAACTTGATTTTTTCATTCAAAAAATGTAGAATTTCCTTTTTATTTCATTCCTTTACTCACTACTCATTGAGTTCTCCTAATCTTTCCTTGGATCCAGGAACTTTTCTCTGCCACTTCTTTACTTCCCGCCTTCCCTTTTACTTTCTGTTTCTAGAACTCTTATTAGATAAACACTAGGTCTCACAGGTCCTTCTGTATTTCTTAACATGTCTCTCACATGTTCCATCCTACCTTCTGCTTTTCAGTCCATCTACTGAGTTTATTTCAACACCCAAATTTTAACTTTATTTTGAAATAATTTCAAACTTACAGAAAAGTTGCAAAAATAGTATAAAGAACATCATTTCCTATGCACCCAGATTCATAAACTGTCATATTTTTCACAATTGCTTTGTCATTTCTGTATGTGTCGCAACAATTATAAAGGCCCATTTGGAATGTTTGTGCGCACACATCCACATACACATACTTTTTTCTGAACTACTTGGAGTAAGTTACAGAGCTCATGCCTCTTTATCCGTAAATACTGCCAGGATATTCTGTTATATAACCAGTTATGTACAGTTGTCAAACAGGAAAGCTGCTACTGATACCATCACAATTATCAGCAATGTCATAATCTGCTGGCCTTACTCAAGTTTTCAGTTCCAACAAAGCTCTTGAGAGCACATTTTCCTGGCCCGGAGTCAGTCTAGGATCTTGCATTGTGATTAGTTATTCTGTGCCCTTAGTCCCCTTTAATCTGGCAGTTCTCCAGCTTTTGTCTGTTGAAATGACGACATTTTTCTAGAGTAAAGGCCTGTGATCTGTGGGCATGTCACTGTGACCTCTGGGTCTTGATCACAAATAAGGTGATGCCTGGTTTCTCTGCCATAAAGTTACCCTTTTCCCTTTGTAGTTAGTATGTTATGGGAGATACTTTGAGACTGTGTTTTACCATCCATTGATACTTCTTACCTGAATCTGATTGCAGAGTGGTGGTTTTCTAATTCCATTATTACATTTATGTTTATTAATCAGCATTCTGCTGTAAGAAAGGGGTCTACTCTTGTCGCCTACTGATTATCAGTATGGATTCCTGGGTTCTAATTTTATTCAATGACTTATAGTCTCTTATGTCATTATTTGTTTTGTTGCTCAAATTAACCCCAGACATGGCTACTGGGAATTCATCCAGCTGGCCCCTGAGTCCTTCTGGTATGTGCCCATCATTTTTTGAGTACCTCTTACTTTCTGGCATGTGAAAATGTTCTAGCATCATCTGGTACCTAATTGCCCCAGCCATGGAGTCATCCATTTCTCCAAGGCACTCTAGTTCTTTTAGGGGAGTCATGGTATTTAGAAACCAGGATCTGGTTGGCAAATAATCAAGATTTAAATTGCTGATTCTCTGTCTTGTCTCTGGAGATCTGTATATTCTAAAATCTTCAGTTTGATGAGTTTCAGATCACCTTGCTCATGATGCTAGTTTTCCACAAATATTTGGCAGTTTGGGCAATTTGCTTATCTCTGTGGTAGTGAGCCCCCGCGCACTGGTTCTGTGCTCCTCAGCTTCTTGTTTTTATTAAGGAGAGATGGTGCAATAGTTTGTGAGAGCACAAAATTGGATTAGAAGTGACCCTTTGCTCTCTTGTTGCCTACTCAAGAGGTTTCCGTCTTTCCCCGCTGCACTCATTTACCTGATCCATCCCTGGAAAGAGTTTGGCCATTATCAGGCCAGGTTTAGGGGCACTTTCTTGATGGAGGAATGTGGAAGAGTATTGCTCAGGCTAGAGCCAGGAGAGGGGTTTTTCATGTTTTTTAGATAAACATGGGATACCAGACAAGCTTCAGAGTATATGAGGAAAGGAGAGTTTGTAATGTTTTGTATAGACCACGTGTCCTCTTCACAGTGTCTTTGAAATAAAAATAAAGGTCAGGAGTTATTTTGAATACTGTTATGGTTTGTGGAGACACATCTCTAGGTTGACTCCCATGGGTCTTGATTTCAGTAAGGTTATACACGTCTGGGTGTGGGAGCTTCCTGCTTCAGTAGCTGCCCTGTAGGTGAGGGCTCAGGATTGACCCCGCAGTTCTAGCCCAAGGCAGAGGCCATTGCCGCTGGCTGCTTAGCAAGGGCAGGGGGATAGCTGGGACTGACCGTCCGCTGCCTCAGTTGCCCCTCCTCCTTTAGTCCCCCTAAGTGTGTCGGGCTGAGTTTGAGTTTGGGGTTTCCTTGAAATCACTCATCTCTTCCAGCAGTCTCAAATGTTTTGGGTTATGGTGTTCTAATGTTAGTTCATTTTATACATGATCCCTTCTGCTTCCTTTTTCCAGGAATTAATTAAATGTCCTGATCTACTTATGGTACCCCTTCTTGCTTTTCAGTGATACTTTTTATTACTTTTATATGTTTTTTTCATTAGGTTTGGGGAGGTGTGATACCACTCTGCACAGTCTGTTGTCTTGTTCCAGATGCCACAAGTGAAGGGTGTTTTACTTCAGCCTGGCTAATGGGGTCCACCTGAAGGGCACTGAAAAAGTCTTCACCCAGAGATATCAGATGCCTTAGTGAGATAAGATAGCTATCAAATGAACTTCAGAGTTCCTGCTGATTTGGGGTCCTAATTATAGAAGTGCTAAGCAGAAAGTTTGCACTTAAACTTGATATTAAGGTTTTATGGAATTTGTTTTGCTATATGGAAAGTGCCCTCTTTAAAAGAATGATTGTTTCTCTAGTTCTCATCCTAGAAACTTCTGGAGTAACTCATCCATGTGGCTGGCAGAATTAACCAGTTGGCATTTCCATTTATAATCTTTCAATTCAAGAGCACCAGCCATGTGAGGCAGGACATGTGCCCCTGATGGACATAAGTTCACTTTGCTTATTTTGTGCAGTAAATTCTAAATGATAAGAATACATTTTTCTAATGTTTCCATTTAGTCATTAGCACTGCCTGACCAGAAATAGCAAGACTGAGCAGAGAGAAAACAGCGTGGTCTTAGAAGTAGCAAGGGTGTCCTGGGGCTGGCTTCTCAATCTTCGGTTAGGAGTGGCCCAATACATCATGCCCTGGGTCAGGATTGGTCTTGGCAACTGAGAGCTGCGCTGGGCAAGAGGCCCTGGCCAGCAGGAGGGGCAGGTAGGCGAGAGTGGAGAGAGAATAAAATGGCAGAATACTCAATGAGAACTGTTTGACTAACCATCTCAATCTGCAGATGGAAAAAGCTCAAAAGAGGCTGGGATCTACCCAAGGTCAACCTGTCAGTGGCAGAGGGACCTGGCGTACTGTTCCTTTTAACTCTTAATATCTTACACATTGGGCACACAAAGCTTAGTGGTAAACTCTCAGGAACAATCGTTTAAATTGGGGACCCCAAGGAAACAATAAGGAGTCTGGGAACCGTGTTAACTCTGAACTACCTCCTGTCCCTGCCCCTACCCAGTCTCATCTGACTTTCTTACAGAGGAGAGTGTGGTCAACAGATACTGACTAGCTTCTACCAAAGTTAACATTTTTGAAAACCATACTGATATTGCAGGAATAACTGCAACTGAGCTACTGCCTAACCCAATATTCATGTCATTGCCTGCTGGGAAGGCCTCTGTTTCATGTAGAATTAAATTGTGAAATCAAATATGGCCTGGAACAATGAAAGTCACATCCTAGATAGTTTTATTTTGTCCTGTATTTCTATTTTACCAAATGATTTTGTTCTCGATGCGTAAACCAGGCAGATGTTTGAAGGGCATTAGTTTATTCCAAAGTTGGTCATTATCGAGGGGGAGTTTTACAGACGTCCTTCACTTCCTCCCTCAGCCCTCCCTTCCTGGTTAGAGATGCTAATAAGAATCAGGGTGGTCATGAGTTACAGGAGGAGGTAACAAAGGAGTCTACACACGTTTTCGTTCTTGTGTGGCATATCTTAGCCTTTGCAAGGCAAGGAGAGAGAAGTGAAATTAAAGTTACAGATAAAGTCAAGGAAGGACTGAAACTAAGGGAAAGTTATGAATTCTGTTGCCCTTGTTTATCTCAGCACTTCATCTCCATGTCTGGCTGGTAGAGACCAGAGAGCTTAGCTTAGTTTTCTCTTACTGCTCTGTAGTGAGTGCAGACTGGTTTCCAACGTTGTCCAAAATGTCACCTCCATTTAAAACATCCCTTCTGGGAAAGAAGGATTCTCTAGCAGAAAATGAGGCAGAAGAGGAAGTGGGAGAAAGGTTACAAGCATATGGACGTTCCAACCACAAGAGGACCAAAACCCCAATGAAAAACACAACAAAGCCGTAGGACACTGGCAGAGAGCTGGGGTCCGTGCCATGTGGACCAGGGAGGCACGCTAAGTCAAGGTTCACACTTCGCCAGACCAGGTCCTACCCAGAGAGAAGCATTCCAATCCTCCTCCTCATTAAGAAATAACCAAACCCAGTGCATCTAGAGGGAGGCCACATAGGCCATACTGTCTTTGCAGAAAGTTTCCAGGGAAGAGCTAGACCAACTGGATGGTCCCAGACCAGTGCTGGCCAGAGCCCCAGGCCAAGGAAAGCTGGGCAAGTCCACCATGTCTGTCAGAGCTGTGCCCAATGCTCAGGTCTTGAACACCAGGAATCCCCCGAACGTAGAGCCTGGTGGGTTTCTCTTCATTACCGATCCCTGAGTTAACTCAAACCACACTCTCTCACCCTTCTGCAGCTCAGCCATGGCAAAGGTGGTTGCTGTGCTTCCACCCCTCTGCTCCTCTGTGGTACAGATAGGGGTCTGATGGTGACCTCCAATCACTAGCTGCCCAGTGCCTGGCCCTGGACCGAATTCAATGCTCACTGCAAACAGATAGACTCCACGCTCAGGGGCTCGGAAGTAGCCATGTTCAGGGAAGTAGCTGCCGCCAATGTTGATGTAAGTTTTGTTGAACTTCACTGTCTGCAGGGCAGCCGTCCCTTCTGAAAAGCTGGCATAGAAGGCCACAGGAGAGCCTGGAATGCAGGAGGAAAGTGCTCAGTGATTCACTCCCTTACTCCCATGGATGGTAAATTAAATCCTGAGAACTTGCCTTCCTCACCTTACTAATATTAAAATAGATAACCTAGATACTCCCAATAGCAACACATCTCAGGGAGTGGGAGCTAACCGGCCAATGCTCAGTATTTCACTGAAGAGGAAAATACAAGTCTGTTGTCTCTATTGGTGTGCATTTTTAAAAAGTACTTTCTAGTGAGATCCCTTTTGCTCCCAACATCCTTGAGAGTAAAGTATCTCTGATTTAGGAAACTCCCAAGTCTTGAGTGTTAACTGGTTGCCCTAGGCTACATGGCTTTTCAAATGGCCCAGCTACAAGGCAAGCTGCTTCAGGACTACTGCCACCTGCTGGGGATCTTGAGATATCCAAGGGGAAGAGATAATATTACCTATTCTCAAGGTAATAACGGTAACACTTGTGAGATCACTAAGAAATAGTGAAGGTGATTCCTACTAGAAGGCACAGGACCTTTAAGAGAGAGAAGGAGAGCAGGTGGGACTGAGGAAGAAAATTTGGTCATCTTAATGGTTTCAAAATTGCACAGAGCCCTGGGACTACAGATGGAACCAGAAAGGGATAGCTTGGTCCAGATGACACAGCTAATAAACTACCAAACTGGGAGCAGTCCCTATGTCCCCTGATTTCGGTGTGCTTCCCATCTGAAAAGGCACTTTAGCCAGCTTTCAGGGGGTAAGTAGAAGGGAGGACACACAGGTGTGCAGCCCACCAGGTCTACATACAGGCATGCAGCCAGAGGAAGCCACTCTGTGCAGAGGGGGAATGTACAGTGAGGAAGCAGCCAACGGGGCTGCCGACCAAGAAGCTCCAGCAGGGGAGGACTGGGCTAGGAAATGGGATGAGAAGGGGGAGTCCCACCGGGACTCTGACACTGGCCTTGGCACCATGAGGTTATGTTCCCTGTGTGCTCACTCTCCATTTCTTACGAAGCCAAGGCCTAAAGGAGGGGCAATCTGCTCAACAGCTAGTGACTTAGATCCCAAAACGAGAGCTCTGGCTCTCTGGTCCTGGTCAAGCAATAGCCTGTGAATGATGAAATTTTGCTCCTCTCTAATTCTGGAAATTTTTCTGAGAATTAGAAAATAGCTTTCTGGTTTGTGTGAGATTGGGTCATGGCCAAAGCTGCTGGCCCTGCAGTTCCCCCCAGCACCCGGAAGGTGGAGCACTCGCGCAGCCAAAGAAGGCGGGCCTAGAGCGCTCTCTGCCGGAGGTGGTCTCCTGTCCACCTGCGGCTTGGAATTCAATTTTAGCAGAAGACCCCACCCAGCCGGGGTCCCCGTGCACCCCTCAGAAGGTGGAAGGGTTGTGCTTCACTGATTTGCTAGCAGGCAAACTGTGAGTGGGCTTCCCTGCAAAGAAATTCAAGACCTATGGCCTTCCTGCAAAGTAAATAAGGGAGAATTTCTTACTTTTAGAGAAAATTTTTTTGAAATAAAATTATACAGGGATAAACTCAGATACCTAAACCATCAAGCACTTAGACCTTGCACCACTCCCGAGAGGAAAAAGGATGGAGGACTTAGTGTAGGCAGACCAGCCTCAGCCCTGAAAATGCTAGGGAAATGGGAAAACATTGGCTGTTTCCTACCATATGTTAAGCCTTAGGCTAGGTATTCGGTAAATGGACCTGTTCACCTTCGTAACAACCTTTGATGTAGGTAGTGACTCTCCCATTTACAGAAGGACAAACAGACAAGTGGTGAGGGCCTTTCGCAGAAGAGGCAGCACTGTTGAGACAGCTGGACTGGGTCAGGGCTCCTCTGTGCTACTTACTAGCCGTGTGAGCAGGACCCTTCCCCTGACTGAGCCTCAGTTTCAGGTAAGATGGCAGTGATAATGCATCATTGAGCTGTTGTGTTGATTCAACATGGCAGAGCCCAAATAAGGCATTGTGGGGGACCTGGCACAGAGCAGCAAGAGGGGCCAACTATGTTATGAGCCCATGTATTCCCCCACCCTGTATTCCCCACTTGCGGCCTGTTGCCCATGGCTGGTGAACCAGCCCCTATCCACACACCAGTGAGTTCACAGGAGAAAGCTGGTTAGACACAGCAGGGGTGAGGTGAAGCAGGTGAAGAGCTGAGGTGAATGAATTTGAGGGTGGAGCATGGAGGAGAGGGAGCCATTCCCTCGCCCTGCTACTGGTTAGAGTGGCAAGCCACCAGCCCTGTATACACCAGTCCTTTAGGTGGAGGGGATTGACGCTTGCTGACAGTTGGGTTTATGACTTCTACCACCTACTCCAGGTAGCTTTAGAGGCCCTAGTCCTGAACGAAAGGTTGGTCAAGGGCAAAGCTAGCCTGAGTAGTCAGGACTGATGGTCAGCCTGCTCTCTCACTGCTCCCCCCCATCCCCCGCGCCCAGGCAGAACTGCTTGCAGACGGCCCTGTTCTAGACTCTGCCCAGCCTGCCTGGGCCCATAAACTCACCTGTCTCCCAGAGCTTTGCTTGCTTCCGGTCCCTCCTCCGGGGAGCTTCCAGACCTTTCTGATGCTTCTTCCCCTTCCTGCTCAACAAGGCCTGCAGCTTCCCCAGGTCCAGGCTGACGTTGGCTGCCACAAGCCCTTGGAAGTTCGCAAAGAGGCTGTGGAAGAGCCGCTGGTGCTGTTCTAGGCCGTGCGCAGAGTTGGAGAGTGCCCCGCGGAGGTCCTCCAGGGAGCTGTTGAGGGAGGAGGCCCCGGGAGCCTCGCAGCACTGCCCCACCTGCTTGACCTCGGAAGCCAGGCGCTGCAGCTCCTGCTCCAGCCCCACCAGCTGGGCCTCGCCGACCCCCTCTCGTGACGCGTCGTGGCTGGGCTCTCGGTGCTGCGCCCGCTGGTCCGCGGCCTGCTCCAGGGCCGTTACTCGGGCGGCCAGCGCATCCCAGGCGAGCGCCTGCTCCTGCAGCCCGCTGGCGGCGTCCTGCAGGGCCACGCGGATCTGCTCGTAGCGTAGTGGCAGCGGGCCGGGCGCCTCCTCCGACATCTCCTCCATCAAGTCCTCCCCGAAGAGGGCGGCCAGCACGGCCTCGTGCCGCAGTGCGTCCTCCAGCAGGGCCGCGAAGGAACTGTGCAGCTGGCGGATCTCGCGGCGGATCTCCGCCTCGGCGACATTCAGCGCGCCAGTCTCGCCACCCAGCGCCTGCAGCTGGCTTCGGAGCCGCGCCAAGTCGGCCCGCGCCCGCTCTCCCTCCGCCTTGCCGGCGTCCACGGCCAGCGACAGGGCGGTCACCGTGCTGCTCAGGGCCTGCAGGGAGATGCCGTCCTGCTGGCGCCGCTCATCCAGGCTCACCTGCGTCTCCTCCAGGGCCCGCGTAGTGTCCCGCTGGTCCTCCCGGATGACGTCCAGGTCGAAGTAGAGCTTCTGGCAGTTGCAGTCCTTGACGTACTTGATGAGGTCGGCATGGGCTCCCTGCAGATGCTGGAGGGTGAGGTTGAGCTCCAGGATCTGCCGCTCCATCTCCTCCTTGTTCTCCTCCATGATCAGTGACTTCTCCATCAGGATCACCCGCAGCTCCCGCAGCGCCGTGTGGTTCACCTGCAGCTCCTCCATCTGCCGCTCCACCTTGCTGATCTGATCGAAGGTCTCATCGGACTCTGAGTACAGCTCCTTGATCTCAGCCTCGTGCTGGGCCAGGGCCGCCCTCACATATGCCAGGGTGCTCTGCAGTGCCTCTTCCCTTTGGCCAGTGGCCACGTGCAGCGCTGAGAGGTTCCTCTGAAGCTGGCCCAGCCTGGCCTGTAGGCTTTCAGGCTCCGGCCTTGCCCCTGCCCCTGCCACCCCTGCCAGACTGCCATTGGCTCCCAGGGGCTCCTGGGCCTTAAGGAGCCTCTTCACCTTGGTGTCCATGTTCACCTGGATCTCAGAGAGGGACTGGTGCAGGAAAAGGCCCTGGGCATGCAGGCGGTCCTCCACATCCTGCCGCAGCTGACCCACTTTCTGGGCATTCTCCTGGACCTTGGTCTCAAATTTGGCACTGAGCTCCTGGAAGTCGGCCCTGGCCACAGTGTTCTCCTGGACCCTCTTGATGGCCTGTCGGTTGGCCTCCACGTCAAGAGATAGGTTTCTGATGGCCTGGAACAGGCCGTGCAGGCTTTGGTTGAAACTCCTCCATATGGGGCTGAAATGCACTTGCAGGAAGGTGTCCATGTGGGGCAGCACTTGATCCAAGGATCTGTCAGGAAACTCTGCAATAGACACACATTTTCACATAAGCCCTGGAGGAGCGGACATCCCTGTCCAGGCAGGGACTAGAGGGGGGGTCCTCTGAGATTTGGGCATTCTTGCCTCCCCTCCCATTCATCCCCTTGGATGTGACCAGGCTCAAGAGTCTGCTGCTCACCAAGTTCTGTCTGATTTGCCTCAGTTGTGGCAGCTGTGAGGTTGCTTGCCAGGGCCTTCCACAGTCCTGGGAGGCTGTCTGCCATCTGGTAAATGTCATTCTGCACATCTCCCAGCAGGCGTTCCTGCTGCACCACGATATTGCTGATTTCTGCAGCTGGGTGGCCTGAATACACATGAGAAATAAAGTGCCAAGGTCTAACTTCCCAGGACTGGAAAGATCATGAGGTCTGAGAAGGAAATTTTGGAGTTGAGAGCAGGGAAGTGTGTGCTGATGTCCTCTGACAGGATCTTAGAAGCTTTTAGCTCCAGAAGGGCAGAAACATGGCAAATGAGTTCTCACCCTGGACCCCCAACTCACAGCAGACATGACTAATCGACCACGGTACACTCTCCTCAGTGTAACATGGACGTAGCCTCTCAGCATCACTTGAGGCAGCCCGTGCCAATAGATAGAAATTCACCACACAAGGAAACTCATTTACCATCCCGATCCATGGCCTAGCCTCGAAAAGCCTCTCAAATTGCATCTCTTGGTGCTTCTCCTGTGGTTACTGAAGACCAGGGATAGCATGACTTCCTGGCCCCAGTGCGTAGCTGGCAGGCAGTGGGGTGGGAGAGTGCTTCTTCCCAGCCATGGGAGCTTGTGTAGTTCAGGAGGGGGGACGTGCCAAATTAAGCTGTCCTTCTCTAAGAACGAACTAGTGGTTACCAAAGGGGAGGGGTGTGGGAGGGTGGGTGGGGAGGGAGGGAGAAGGGGACTGAGGGGTATTATGTTTAGTACACATGGTGTGGGGGATCACAGGGAGAACAGTGTATCACAGAGAAGGGACATAGTGGATCTCTGGCAACTTGCTGCACTGATGGACAGTGACTGCACTGGGGTATGGGTGGGGACTTGATAATATGGGTAAATGTAGTAACCACATTGTTTTTTCATGGGAAACCTTCATAAGAGTATATATCAATCATACCTTAATAAAAAATAAAAAATAAAAAATAAAATTAAGCTGTCCTTCCCAGAAAATGTGATCAGGGAAGCAGGTGTGTGTGCTTAGCCAGCAGGCAGGAAACTGAGCCCTGTGAACCTGGCCTCCTTGGTGTGAGGGTTGGTAATACGAGACACAGAGGGGCCCTTGCTGATTCTGGGGGCACAGGTCTCCCGAAAGGGCTCTGCCCTATCAGAGGAGAAAGGGCCTGGACACATGGGTTCTTTCTGCCTGCCTGTCCCCTGCACTGTCCAGAAAAGCAGTGTACCATGTTCTAGGGCAGCGTGCCCGTCCCAAGGCTCCTGGAAGTCATCATCTGGATCTGCAGGCTCAGGGATCGCAGTAGGGTCTGCATAGAGGAGACAACAGATATTGACCCCAGAATTTAGAGAAGAGCTGCATGACCTCTGGGGTCAGAAGTTGAAGAAGATGGGGGCCACAGGGAATCCTACCATGGTGCTGGCAGTCAGGGCCTGCAAAGCCTGGGCAGCACCTCCAGGCCACGGAGGACAGCACCTTCTGCTTGACCCGGTACACTGGCTTGAGTGCCACGCGGTACCTGGGGAAAGAAGGCCAGCTCAGCAACTCCATAGTGAGCTAGCAGAGGGCCTGGATGAGGGGCCTGCCCTCCCACCCTGCCCCACTCACATGACTTTGACTTTCTGGCAGTCCAGAGCTCCCTGTGGGCATGGCTGCTGCTTGTGGATGTGGAATTTCTCTGTTTTGCAAGCGGCAATGAAGGTGACTAGTCTGGACTTCTGGTAGGGGCACCAGTTACTGGAATAAACAAGCCAGAAGACAGGGCTGTTGAGCCATGCCTAGGCCCCCCACAGCCCTTCCTGGAGGTCAACAGTGGGTGTCAGTGCAGACTGCTGTACCCTTGCCTCCCTATCCCACCCAATGGTGGGATTCTGGAATCCATTATCCTGAGAAGGGTGTGTTCTGTGTTGTCATCTCCCAGATCCAGGGCAAAACCTCTGCGAAGCCCACCTGCAAGAGCCCCTGTTCCACTGCCTTCCTGGAAGCAGCATGCCATCGCCCCCCACCCTGCCCCATCCCCACCTGACATGGCTCAGCACAGACAGGCTGAGGAGCACCTCTAAAATCACACACACCTCTAAAATTACCCACAGAGCCAGAAAGGGCTCTTACTTTTCTCCTGGTGCCAGGGAGGCAGCATGGGGCTGCTGGGGCTGGAGAGTCCTGGGTTCAAATCCTTTCCACTTCCCTGGCTGTGTGACTTTGGGTGAAGCACTTAGGGAGTTTCCACCTCCCATTTATCTGAGGGAGATCAAATGTGCTGCCGCCCTCCCAGTGGGCAGAGGAGTATCATGGGCCTGACTCTCAACAAGCTCCATAAACACTGCGGCGCTGCCCCACCACCGACACCTTTCCTCACCACAGGCCCTGAGCTGGGAGGATGCCTGTTCCCTGGCCCTGCTCAACCACTCTGTTAAGGAAATACACCTTCAAACAGTTGTGGGGGAAGGCAGCTGGGCTGAGCGGTCCCTTCTCTGGAAAAGGCCACCCACGCTGAGGTCCTAGAGGGTGGTTTGGAAGGCGCACTCAGCATCCTGAACACCTAGGGGGTGAGGTAGCCCGTCCATCTGGGCCCTTCACCAGTGCACGGTGTTGCTGGTCCCAGGAGCAGTATGCTCACTGATCCAGTGGTAGGCTTGATGGGCTCAGTAGAAGGGGTCAGAAGGTCCTTCCCCTGGCAGTCAGCTCTCAAAGCAGAGCTCTCCAGAGCTGCAAGTGGCAATGTTCAGCTTTGGCTCAGTTCAGCTCAGCAACTCTTGGGTACCGGGTGCTGGGCTCAAGTGCAGCAGCACTCTGTGCAGATACAGAGGAACAGGCCTTCCCTTCATGGTCCCCAGGGAGAGCAGGCAATCTCGGATGGTGGAGTGGGCACTAAGACCTGGGGAGACTTTCAGGAGAAGGTGATAATTTGGCACCAGGAGCAGTGACAGAGTGTGTATGGCCCCACTGAGGTGCCCAGGGTTGCAGAGGAGAGGTAAGGAGAAACAAGACTATGGAGGCCTGGAGTGCCAGCCGAGGAGCTGGACTATGGTGTCCTGAAAACAAGGGACATCAGAGAGGAGTTTAAGCAGGGAAGTGACACAAATGCACTACCCTGGTTCCTGGGCGCAGAAAGGACAGGAAAGGGACCTAGGTGGAAGATGCCAGCAGCTCGCACTGGGTGATGCTGGTGGATGTGGAGAGAAGTAGCCAGATTTGTGAGATAGTCAAAGGCAGTGTTCAGGGACCTTGGAGATGAAGTGGCCCTGAGAGCTAGGATTTCATTCACATGGTGGATCTGTGTCCTGGGGCCATGACAGGGATACTGCTGGGGAGGGTAGGGGGAAGGATTGAGGGAGATAGGGTGACCACATTTACTTTGAGGGCTGAGACCTCCAAGCTGCTTTCCCATTTGGCTCCTAGAAGTCTGGTAGCCAGCCTTTACCCTCTTGGCAGCCAGCTGAGAAAATGATCCCACTCAAGAAGAGAGATCTAAAGACGATGACATCAGGGTTTCCCCCAGTGAAACAGGCCAGAAGAGCATCCTATGACAAAAGAAATCAGAAAGTCCCACCCATGCACTGAGCTTCCAGTCTGCTTTGCAGGCTCTCTACTCTGTAGCAGGCAGACATCCAAGGATGATCGCTGAGGAAAATTTCTATTGCAAAAGAGGGAAGTCAAAACAAGCAAACAGAAGAAAACTTGGAGAAAACCAAGGTGGCAGGGAGAAGAAAACTTTCTCCAGATTTGTGATGACATCCCCAGATTGAAAAGTGACGTTACTGCATCCAAGAAACAAGAACAGAGAGGTATAAAAGAACAACTGAATATTCCGTTGAACAAAAAAATATTTTTGAAAAAAAAATTCAGTGAACAAAAAAGAACCGCTGGAAATAAAAAAAAAAGCAGCAGAAATGCAAAAGAAATTTAACACAAATGCTAGAAGGTAAAGTGAAAGAAATTTCCCTAAAAGAAGAGCAAAGAGAGATGGAAAATAGGAGAGAAAAGATCAGAAAAATAAAGGACCAGTGTTGGAAGTCCAACATTCAAACAACAGGAGTTCCAGAAAGAGATAACAGAGGGAGGAAATCATCAATGAAAAAACTCAGCAAATATACCAGAATTGAAGGGCTTGAATTTTAAGATTTTAAGGGCTCACCAATTACCCAAAATATGATGAAAATAAACTCATATCATCATGAAATTTTAGAACACTGACAATGAAGGTGATTCTACACTTTTCGGAGATAAAAACCAAGACACACACATAAGGTAATTAGAATGGCCTTGAACCTCTCAACAGCAACACCAGAAACTAGAACACAGTGGAGAATTGCCTTCAAGAACTGAAGGAAAATTATTTCCAGTGTAGAATCCTGTTCCAACCCTAACTACCAATCTGTATAAGGAGAGCAGAATAAAGACATTTTCAGTAAGCTGGGTTTCATAACATTACCCTCCCTGTGACCCTCATCAGGAAGCTGCTAGAGCAGTGTGGTTCAAAATTTTGCCATCAAATCTTTACATCAAAACCATTCTGCATCACTTTAAAAGTAAAAGCCTCTGGGCCACACACCAGGCCAGTTAAGTGAGATTCTCTGGGGTTCTGGCCTGGGTACTAGCATTTAGAAGCTGGCTGGGTCATTCTAAGGCACAGCCCAGGACTGAACATCACTGTACCAGAAGTGATCCACCTAAAGACGAAAGAAAGCCAAGAAAGAGGAAAGCACAGCATGGGAACAGACGTTGTAGCAGAGAAATGAGGTGACGGGATTCCCTAGGGAGATGGTGTGTGGGGTGGGCAGGGGGGGCAGGACAATAATGGGCAGTGGGTGAGGGCCCAGTCTGGACTGGGGCACCACTGGAGCTCCTTGGAGAAAAGGGTCTCCAAGAAGCCACAGGGGTTCAAACAACTGACATGGATGAAAGGAGAGAGCAGAAGTTGACAACTGGCCAGGAGTTTGGAATTGAGTAGTGGCAAAGACACAGAAAACTAGGCAGAAAAAAAAAAAGGCAATTATTTACTCCAGGGAAAACCCAAAGTGTGCGGGTGTCGAGGGGGGAAATTCATTGTTTTTTCAAGCCTCAAGTCTAAGTAGCAAATGCAGTCATATGAATATAAATAGTATGTATAGTCATAGGAATGACAATAAGGGACTATGGCTGGGAAGGGCATGTGCACATGTGTGTGCACAGGTGCTCACTCCTGTTTGTAGGCATGTTCATCGGGGTTGGGGTATGGAGCAGGAACGAGAGCTGAATCATAATGCCACTTCCCAAGAAGTAGCAATATAAGCATGTTATTTTGAGATACAGAGGTAAATGCTGAACAAAATCGCCTAAAGTGTTGAAAGTCGTTGCTTTCAGGGACCAAAGGGAGCTGGGTCTTCTGATTGTCTCAGCCAATCTGTAGAAGGTTTGACTCTGGTAACCCAAACAGTCAGCAAAGTTTTCTATAAAAGGACAGATAGTAAATATTTAACACAAGACTAACTTCAGAATTTGTGGGGTCCAGTGCAAAATGAAAATACAACAACAGAAATTAAACCAAGAGCACAGCCTCTCAGGTCACATACCCATGAAACTGGCCCTGATTTTAAGGAAAGAATGTTCATTCACTCACTCTGAAACAGTGGACTGTGAAAGCTCTAGGCTGGTGGGCGAGATGTTCCAAGGATTAGAAATTCCAGCCCCCACCCTGGACCCCATTGGAAATTCCTGGAACCTGGGCTCAGCCCTAGAGAAAAGTGTTTCTCTAAACTAGGGTTCTCAACGGGAGGAGCAGGGACTTACCCCCAGTGCATCTGGTGACCTCTGGAGACATTTATGGTTGTCGCTACTGGGAGGGAGGGGGTGGTTCTGGCATCTAGTGGGTGGGGACCAAGAATGTTGCTAAACATCCTATGATACCCACAGGGCAGCCCAGTGCCCCACAATGAAGAATTAGCCAGTCCCAAATGCCAACAGTGCCAAGGCTGAGAGACACTGGCACTGGACAATGTTCCCTTCCTTGCTCATCCTCTTGCTGAGCAGAGGGTCCAGCAGGCTTGTGGCCTGGGCGCACCGCCTGCCAGGGAGTGACTGGGACTTTCCACCTCAAGCTCCTGGAACAGGAAGCAGTGCTGCCCACCCTTCCTGCCCAGGAACTTTCTCTTCTGACCTGCCCAAACCGGGGGCTCCAGCAGCCACTATTCTCCCGCCTACGCTCCCCCTTCCCTTGGCAACCCTGTCTCTTTGGCACAGCATAGGCTGCTGGCCCAGAAGCCCTGGGAACATTCCTGATCTTTGCTTTGCTTTTCTCCAGCTCTTGGCAGCTCTGGCTGGCCCTCTGAGCCAGAGCCCCCTGCCCAGTTTGCTGAGGCGCCCCACTGTTCTCACTGCCTCCCTCTCAGGCCTGCACCCCATTGGCCCCCTCATTTCCCTAGGTTCCACTGACGGGCAGGCACTGGCCCAGAAATGAGTGCAGGGTCCTTCAGCTGGGTTTGTCTTGGCCTCTGATATGGCCCTGATACCCTGCCCCAGGTAGGAGAGCATCTGCTGGCCCCTCTGGAGCTTCCAATAGGAGCTGGGAGGCCTGGGCTCTTCTCCCCTCCCCTCCCTGGACTCAGGATGACCTTGAGCAAGGCCCTTCCCCCAGTACTGGAAAAATGGAGTGGATTCCCACTTCAGGCCCCTCCCTGGGGGGAGGGGGAGGGGCTGTGGAGAAGGCAGAGAGCCTCTAGCAGGGAAAGGTCTGTTAGCTGGAGCCTCCTGAATTATGGATAAGCTGCTGCTCCTGTCCTTTGGGACATTTAAGTGCCAGTAAAACATGCCTCTGACTGCCCCTCAAGTCTTCCTGGGGAGGGAGGGCTTGTTCTCAGCCTCCTCACTTTCTGAGGCCCTAAACGCAGTCATGGCTGTGATCACTCCAAGGGACAATTTTGCAGGGCTTTGTGTCTGAGCCAGAAAGGGGCCTTAGTGGAGGAGCCTGAGGCCCACTCGGCACCCAGCCCAGAGCAAAGGTCCCCTAAGTGTGCCCAGGGCCCTACACCTCAGAGAGCAGGAACAGGTGCAGGAGGTATGGCTGTGGGCAGTAACTGGTGGCCTGGGCTCTACTTGGCCCCTGTGTGACCTCCAGGGATTCATGTAACAGCTCTGGGCGAGAGCTCCTGCTCAAAAATCACAACCATTCCTTGTGCGTGGGTCAAATAAGCTGATGCTGGGTGCCAGGATCTGCCAGCATCTCCTACACTCCCACCCATTTTGTGGGAGACAGGACAGAGGAGGCCTGGGATTTTCAGTCCAACAAATGTGGGGGGACCTGGCTCTGACCTGTCATTTAGGAGCTGTGAGGCCCTAGGTGGCAACCCCATTCCTTGTGAGCCTCACGTGTAAAGTGGAGAGGAGAGTGGTGACCTTGCAGCAATAATGCAGAGATGGGGCACCTTGCCTGGGACTCAGCTCGGCCCCCCAATTCAGGCTAACCCTGCAGGGGAAGCAGGTCCTGGTGCTGAGGAGCCAGATCATCCTGAGCTGCTGCTCTCCCCAACCCCACCAAAGCCAGGGAGCCAGGAAAGAGCCTCTCACTATGGAGTCCAAATACCCACATTGTTGCTCACTGGGCCCAGCCCCACAGGGGCTCCGAGGCCCTGGGAGGTATTTAACCATGTCCCTCCTCTACCTCAGGACCTGCCATTGGGCACCAAGCTGTTCTGTTGGAACTTCTTGCAAATGGCCGTATCTGGGTCTGTGTCCAAGGCCTGCCCTGGCCCTGGGGCTGAGGACACAGGTGTGAGGGGCAAATGCAGGACAGAAGGCCTGGTTCTGGCAGCCGGGGTGGGGGTGGGGGGTCCACCTGGCTTGTGCTGATGGGGTGGGTGCTCCACCTTCCCTACCCCGTCATAGCGGGAAGGTGGGGCAGCATTTCCGCCTCTCCCTTCACAGGAGCACAGGAAGCAATCAGCCCAAGGAAGCCGCACAGCATTTCCTTCCTTTCTCACCAGCCCCTCAGGGGCCTGGACAGCCTGGGCTTGGCTGTGGGGACCACAGCTTCTGGGCTGTGGGGAGAAGACCCAGCAGACCTGGACTCCCCTGGGACCAGGGCTTGGGACATCTGCCTGGGCATTCTTGGGCCAGGGTGCCCTTGTGTGCACACACCAGGACCAGCCAGAGAACGGCTGAGTGAGCCCACAGGGCAGCCCACGAGCAGCCCAGAGGCCCTCTCTCTCTGGGGCTAAGGGAGCACAGTACCTCCCTAGAACCCCAGGGGTGCTAAGAATGAGGAGAGTCTCCTAGCTCCTTCCCACCCACTTGGGCCCCTCATCCTCCCTTCCATCAAAGGGAGGCAAGGCAGCCTGGAGACAGAGGCTTGGAGCTTTGGGGACAGAAGGTGTGGTCCTTGGTCCTGAAATTGGAGTTGACTGGGGGATTCCCCCACCAAGTCACCTGTGCCCTCGGCTCTGAGCACAACTGGGGGTCAGACAGGGATAGGGTCTCCCCAGGTTCATCTTTTGCGCCACTCCCCACATACAGCCAGCCCCTCCTCACCGAGGGTCACTGCACTCGGTCTGTCACCCTCCTGCCTCTCTCTGGCCGAACTGGCTTTCAGAAAAGTGTCTAACAAACACATTCCCCTTGGAGTGTCAGAGCTGTACAGAACTGTTCAAGGCAGATCCACTCAGTAAGCCAGCGTGATGGTGCATCTCAGCCAGATGGGTGACTCTGAGTGGGTGTCAGCTGGTCCCTCTTATGCTCAACCAAGATACAGTGATGCCCTCAACCAAGTCTGCGTGTGTGTGTATGGCAGTGGGGAAAGCGAGGGAGGTGGGGATAGGTGAATCCGGGGGCTGGGGCTGCCTCAGAGTGCTCTGGGATTCAGAGAATGATATCTGGAGTGATGTGTGAACTCAGATCCTGGTTCCAGCTCTCCTTAGCTGTGTGACCTGGGGCCAGGTGTTTAGCCTCTCTGAGCCTCAGGCTCTGCCTGTTACAGACCAGGCTGTTGGAAGGATTAACTGAGATAACACGTGGTAAGGTGGCCAGCCCAGAGATGGGCCCAGTCAGTGGCACATGCTGTGGTGCTGTGGCATACTCTGAGGAGGGCCTTGTGGGCCCAGGACCTTACCAGTAGAGGATCACTGGCCCTGGGCAAGTGAGACTG
Organism: Manis javanica; assembly: GCF_040802235.1. NCBI lineage: Eukaryota > Metazoa > Chordata > Mammalia > Pholidota > Manidae > Manis > Manis javanica. Next base: position 72,440,569 of record NC_133162.1, read on the forward strand.
GGAAATGGTGTCCTGGTCCAGTCACAAGACCATTCAGCCCATTTCCAGAGGGGTATGGTAGTATACTTTGTTGAATCTGTGGCCTCCTTTTTGTTCTGGAAATAGAGCAGGGCACTCTGTTCACTCGTTGCTTGGCTCCTAGGGCCAGACTGGCCCACACCAGTCCCCCTGGGTGCTCAGATCAAAATCCAGTCCCCAAGAGCATCTGTCCTCTCTGGTTCAGGCCAGGCCAGCTTGCCTGGGCTCAGCTTTCAGAACTGACTTACTTCAAAGAACAGGAGTCACTGCCAGGCCAGTTGGGACTATCTGGAGCCATAGCCTCTCAGCATCCCATACTGGGTGGTCGGTGGCAAGGAGTACTCCCAGCCTGCCCAGCTCCCCAGTCCCTTCCTGACTATGGGTTAGGCAGGGAACATCCCGTAGTGCTTAGCCTGGGCCCTGGGGTGCCCAGTCCAGGCTGGCTGGGGGGGCCTCCGGAGGGGGTCCTGGCACCTGGCACCTGATTCATTCTCACAGCTGGCCCAATGGATAGGTATTAGCTCATTTCACAAGTGGGTACCTGAGGACAGAGGGACCCTGTTCTGGCTGAGCTGGGACTTAGATCCTAGACCACCACCTCCCACAAGGCCCAGGCCCTCCTTACCGTCCAACGGGGCCCCTGCCGGTGTCCTCAGCCTCTGCGCTCCAGACCCCAGGTTGCCTGGGGCCGTGTGGATTAGAGAACCTGGTACCTGGGGCCTGAGCCCAGGCCCCTAGCAGCCCCCAGCCTAGGGGCCCCCCAAGGCTGAGCAGCAGGGTCAGGATCATACTGGCAGTGGACAGTCTTAGCCTCGGCAAGTGACTCCAGAAACTGCTGGTGATGGTGACGTCGTCTTCAAGTTAAGTTTCAGAAAAGAAAAAAAAGCACAGTAACAACAAAGAGAGGAAGTGGCCTGGGCCAGCCTACCCCGTGAGTCTCGTCCGGCCCCCTCATCCCTGCCTGGCCCCCACAGAGGCAGCCAGCAGCACAGGCCAGTTCCTGTGCCCTGAGAGGACTCTGGTCAGAGACACCAAGGGCATGGGAGACACAGGGTGGGTGGTCCACCAAACATGTCCCCGTGGGAGTCAGGAGAAGAGCACAAGCATTGAGGTGGGGCTGCAGGAAGAGGTCGGGTCAGGCCCACGACACTTGCTGCCCATCTGTGCTGGTGGTCAGGAAGTGGGCATCTCATGCCTATTCAGCACCTTTCATCCCTGGGCTGTGGGAGCTGGCAGGTGGTTGGAGACTCAGGGAGAGAAAGGAGCTGTCCAAGGGTCACATGGTCTATAGTCAGAGGCCAGGGCACAGGGAAGCCCTTCGTGTGGCTTGCACTCGGCCCTCCACTTGACCTCACTAAGGCCCTGAGATGGGGCCATCCGAGGTGCTGGTGTGTAGCGGGGCAGCCCAGGCCGGTCTGGGAGGTTGGCCACTCTTGCCTGACAGGCCTGCGTGGCCCAGACCCCTACCCTACCTGGGCTGCTGGTAGCAAAGGCCCCCTGCCCCCTGCCCATCCCCCCACTTCAGACTCTTTCTCTGCCCCAGATGTACAGACACAGCAGCTCCAGGCTTGAGAGCTCCCAGCCAGGTTTGCCCCTCTGGGTGGGGCAGCAAATTAATGAGGGGCAGTGATGGATAAGGCTGTGTCCTGTCCCCTGCAGCCCCTCCTGGGAGGCTGGGGGCTGGAGGGGAGGGTTAAGCCAGCAGGGGCCCGGGGAGCACCCCACCCTGGGAGAAGGTGAGGGCGGGCATCCTCCATTCCTCGGTCCCCGCCCCCACCCTCTGCTGGCAGAGCTCCCACCAGCCAGCCGCCGCATCATCAATATTTCACTGGCGTCAATAAGAGGCAGCAGCAGGGCCAGCCGCTGCGGCAGCACTCTCGCCAGCTCCGACAGCACATCACGGGGAGAGCCAAGCTCCTGTTCCTGCACACCACCATGGATGTTTTCAAAAAGGGCTTCTCCATTGCCAAGGAGGGCGTGGTGGGTGCTGTGGAGAAGACCAAGCAGGGGGTGACAGAAGCGGCCGAGAAGACCAAGGAGGGCGTCATGTATGTGGGTGAGTGTGGGTGTGGCAGAGCTGCAGGGCTGGGCAGCTTGGCCGAGCCTGGGTGCCTGGTTATCTGGAGCCTGACCTTATCCGCCACCCCAGGGAGGCATTTTGGGAGGGAATGAGAACCTGGCTGTGGAGCCAGAGTCACGGGGCCCTGGAGTACCCCCTTCTCCTGCACACACCAGTGTCTTTTCGACCTCCTCAGGGCCCCAGGGGTCACTGGGGCAGGGAAGCAAGAGGGATGTTCAGCTGTGGAGACACACAAATGTATACACAAATGTTTGCACAAATGCACCAGCATCTCCCCCTCTTCCCTGGCAAGGCCCTTGATTCAGATAAGTGGCCACACTGAGCCTGGAGCCTCTGTGCCTGAGTGACAGGTCCTCACCCTGCCCAGCTTGGGGCTGGGGAGACGAGACTGAGTCGCAGAGGAGCCCAGCCCCATCCCTCCTCAGCTCCCTCCTGAGAAGAGGTCCAGCCCGTAATGCAGCTTCCTCCTGCTGCTGCTTCTGAGACCCAGGCCACACCCAGGTGGGGTCCAGACCCTTCCTCAGGCCAGATCATTCTCATCCCCCTGTCCTGCCCACTTCCCATCCATCCCTTTCCTCCAGACACAGCAGGAAGCAGCCTTTGCAGGGACTGCCGGTCCCCATACACCATCCTCCCCTACTACTGACCCCACTGCTTGTCCAGCTGTTCTGTGTGTGTCTGCCCCCACCCACTCCCGACACCAGGAGAAGGGGGTCTGGGCTGATGTCTCCATTTCCTCCCCAGGAGCCAAGACCAAGGAGGGTGTTGTACAGAGTGTGACCTCAGGTGAGGGGCCCTGGGGGGGTGGGACCTCCAGGGACTGCAAGCTCAAGCCCAGGGACCTCTACCCGCAACCTGGGGTTCCAAGTTGTATGTGGACCCAGATACCTCTAGACCTGGAGGCTAGACCCAGGGGGTGCCTCCTGCCTCCCCCCCCATCAGCCCCAGAATTCCCCGGGGGTCAGAAAGGGGGCAGGCAGTCTGGAGTCTTGGGCAGAGCCAGAGCTTTGGGTGGCCTGGGCAAGGGGCTGCTCAGCCTGACTTGGGCAGGTCAGGCCTGGGTGGGGAGGGGTCAGGACCAGAGTCCTCTCCCAGTGGCCGAGAAGACCAAGGAGCAGGCCAGTGCCGTGAGCGAGGCTGTGGTCACCAGCGTCAATACAGTGGCCACCAAGACAGTGGAGGAGGCAGAGAACATCGCAGTCTCCTCTGGAGTGTTGCAAAAGGTGAGCCCTGGCTCCCAGACAGTCCCGTCCTTTTCACTGGGCCCCAGAGCAGCCAGCTGGGGAGGATGCATTATCATCCCATTGACTAGAGGGAAATGGAGACTGTGCGCGGGGCTTTCATACCTGTTAATGGCTGAAATCCTCATAGCCCATCCCTGGGAGGGGAGCAGTTTGGGGCCGAATTGGAAAGTGAGACTCAAAACCATACCCTCTTGATGGTGCTGAGCATTCAGGAGACACCACACTTCACTAGTGAGAGCAGAGTCCTGCGGGCCCCACATGGTGACAGGCAGCAGCGTCCTAGGCCCACGGTGCCCTGTCATTGTCCAGCCTCCTTCCCAGGGCCTGACTGGCTCTCGGCCGTCTCCCAGGAGGAGCAGGGAAGCAGCACCCCCTGGTGACAGAAAAGCAGTGAGAATTAGGACCCTGCCTGGTGCCTTTGCTATTGTGTGTTCACATGTGTGGCGCATGTTCCTGTGCATGCCTGTGTGCCTGCATGCAGCCCAGCAGCAGAGAGCACAGGAGCTGAAGGGCACTCCCAGGATGTGGCAGGCAGCTGGGTGGACTGTCCCAGCACCCACCACAGAGCAGATTCTGCTTGAAGCATTTTGTACTTTAAATAATTTAATCAGCACAAAATCCCATGGCGTGGTGTGGAAATGAGGCCTAGAGAGATGAAGCAACGTGTCAATGGCTAGTCCCTGTGAGCCTGCAATTCCAGGGCAGCCTGGTTCTGGGCTGTGCTCTGAGAGATTCTGCATGAGTGTCGGGTAGTGGGGGTGGGGGTGGGGTCACACAGGGGGCAGGGCGGTGGAGTCCCAGGCACCCAGCACAAGGACCCCTGCTCCAGGGAGTGGGTTGCGGCCCCTGCTCTGGAGACAGCACCTGGGCATTTGCTTCCAGGGCCAGTGCAGAGTCTCTGTATCCTGGAGGGGAGCAGCCACTCACACTCTTCATTCCCAGCTCTGCCGTTTCCTGGCTGTATGACTTTGAGAAGCTACTCAACGTCTCTGCACCACTATTTGCTCATCTGTAAAAATGGGTGGAGGGAGGGGCAAGAGTCTCCAGCTCACTGGGGTGCGTGATGAGGCAGTCATGCCTGGCTCATGGTGAGCACCCAATAGAGGGAGGTGACTGTATCACCACCCCCCCGGGGGCACCCAGGTGTGCTCCCAGAGAAGCCAGGCCTCTCCCTCTCCTACCCCCAGCCAGTGAGGTCCCAGGGTGGGGGCAGGCTGCCTCTGGCCTCTGAGAGGGAGCTTGGACACTCCTCTTTGACCTTGGCAAAGGGCTGGTGAGCCCTTGGAGCCATCCCGGGTCCTGGGATGGGAATGGCTGCCCCAACAGAGACATTTCCGGGTGCCACCCAAAAACCAGTCACAACTCACCCTTCAGTGAACTGCAGAAGGATGCAGCACTGCCTGTCTGACTGCTCAGGCCCCTGGCCTTGTGCACTCTCCTTGGGGCAGCAGGATCAGGCAGGTGGCCACCCCCTACCCCCTACCCCCATGCCTGGAGAGCATGCCTCAACTCTGGCTGACACAGTTCAGTGGCCTTTTAAGCCCCAGTCCACCAAGGACAGCCCAGTGGTAGCCAAGAGGTGGTAGGACCTTCCATAAGTAGGTGCTGGGACTAGGACCCAGTCTGGGCCTGCCTGCCCATTTGACTACCCCCCAGGCAGGTCTCCATATCAGGCAAGTGGGTGTAGTGGGGCAGAAGGAGACAGGAAGTAGGAGAGGACGTATGACCTCTGCTGGCCCTAGCAGACCAGCCTGGGCCCAGAGCCCAGCCAGAAGGCAAGAAGAAGGAAAGACGGAGGCACTTAGGTTACTGGGGTGGGGATGGGCCTGAAGCAAGCTGGACCTGATACCCACAAACCTCACTGCTTTGAGCTCTGAGGCCTTGAGCTAGACTCCTCTCCTCCCTGGCCTCAAGGTCCCCACGTAAATGGTAATGACACGCTCCTCCTCCTAGAGTTGTTTGAGGGCTCAGTAGGACAAGGGTGTGTGATCATGCTATTCATTGACTGAGCTGAGGGTGGGGTCAGGCCTAGGGTTTCTGGGATCAAACCCCAACCCCCACCACTACCACATATACACACATAGGGCTTCCTATCAAGGAGACATGATCAAGGACTGTCCAGAGACTCTGCATTAGCTTGGGGGCGTGAAGCTGGGCTCCTGGAAGGCCCTGGCATCATCAGAAAGAGTGCCCGCTGTGGGCTCTTACATGAGGCTCTGTCACCAGCATGGTCAGGCGGGCTCCCCTCCCACCCTCCACGCACAGCAAGGTGATGAGGCCCTCTGCTCATCTTTTAGGCCAGGATGGAAAAGGCCCTGGGGGCAGGGCAGCTGGGGGCTCTGCACCCTCCACATTGCCCCAATCCCCTTTGTTTCCTCACAGGAGGACCTGGAGAAACCTGCGCCCGCACAGGGGGACGAGGCGGCCAAAGAGGAGGAGGAAGTGGCTGAGAAGGTAGGAACTGTGCTCCAAGGTTATACTAGGCATCCGTGAGCAAGGTGCTTCCCTCCTAGTGTCCCAGAGCCACAAGGGGCGCCTCTTGACCTTCTGTAGCTGCCTAAGCCTGAGTATGAGGTCCCCTCACAAATGACCACCTCTGAGCAGAGGGGCATAGGTGACTCCAGACCCCGCCCCACTCAGGGTGGCCACTGGGGGCTGGGGGCCCAGATCTGTGTGTGAAGGTCACTCTCTCTCCCAGGACAAGAGTGGGGGAAACTAGACAGCTGCAAGCCGGCCACAGAGGTCCTGAGGAGCACCCCTCTGCCTCGGATCCTGCCCTCCCTCGCAGGAGGAGCACTGGCCCAGGAATGTGAGCTTCAGGATTGCCGCACTCCCAGGGCCTGCACCTGACCATCCACAGGCCTGTCCTCCTGAGCTGTCACCGCCGCCTTCTCCTCCCTCCACCCCCACCCTGGCCCTGGCACCCACAGATGCTGCTGTGAATTTTTGTTTTAATGACCCCAAATAAAACTCAAGTCCCCACCCCCAGCCATGCCTGCCCATGCATCCTCTCTGTAGTTCCTCCTTCACAAAGAAGCCCCCTGGGTTCTCCTGGAACAGGAGCTGGATCTGCCTGCTGATGGTCAGGGAAGCTGGTCGGGGCCAGGCACCCTAAAGGCACTGAAAGACACACTCTGGCATTTCTGGAACTTGCTGAGAGCAGGCATTGCCTTCAGGCACACCCCTCCCTCCACCCTACCCCACCCCATTCTTAACATGGAGCCCACCCTGCTTTTGGCCCCTTGGACAACCTCTAGGACACCCAGGCAGGCAGGTTTGCATGCACCAGATGCACCAGGTTTTGAGCTTTAGCTCACCTCCCGGGGTGGCTCCTCTGAGAGCAGGAGCTGAGGATGGACCTCCTGCACTTTCCCACCACGTGCGTCCTTGGTTCTAGTGTCCCTTAGGGAACAGGAATGCCTAACACCCTTGCTTGGAACAGACAGTAACTTTCAAAGATATGAACTCTAAACCCATAGGGAGGACTCTGTTCTCCTCAGCAGAGGACATGACCCCAGGGCTTCTCCCTCTTGGCCCACCCAGCCTGGCGCTCCCACGGGGTTGCTGCTGGGCCTTCCCGTCCTTCACCAAGAAGTCCTGTCAAGTGTCATTAGGAAAAAGGACAGCTGAGATGAAGGAGAGGGAGCTTCCACCTTGAGAGGAAAATAGTAAAAGCAAACATTCGTTGAGTTCCTCCAGGTGTCAAGCACTGTTCTGAGCACTTTACCTCATTTAAACCTCAGAATGAACAGTTGTTATATTCACAGTTCTGCCAAGAATGAATTGAGGAATAGAGAGGTTAAGTAACTCACCCGAGAGCACAGAGCAAGGCGTCACTGGGACTGGAGAGAAGCCCAGGTGGCCTGGCTCCAGGGCCACCCAGCTGCCTCGTGTGCTCTGCTACGGCCACCCTTAATGCAGGGCCTCCAGTGTGTTTATGGCAGATGCTGACACCCAAGGCTTCAGAACAACCTGGGCACAAACAGGCTGTTGCATGCCTTCCAGGAAGGGCTGTTGGCATCATGCCTAGGAGTCTTGTTCAGAGGTGGATGAGCAGAGACCAGGGTTCTTTCCTCTCTGACACTCAGACAGTATAGGCTCAGAGCATCTCGGTGATGTGCCCGCCCCCAGCCCTGAGTGCTAGAGCCCTGGGTGCTGGAGCTTGAGTCCACAGCACCTTTCCATCCTGCCTCCTTGGTGGGGAACAGGAATCAAGAGCAGCCTAGGAGCTGGGAACCCAGTCAAATACACCTGAGCTGGGTTGTATCCCAGCCTGCTGACCAGGGGCACCCACTGCTGAGAAGGCAGAAAGGAGTTGGGACTGCTAGTCCCCCAAGTCCCCAAACACTACAGTGGGAGGAGTGAAGGGTCTGGCAGGGCTCAGGGTAGTCAGGGTGTTCCTGCTCCCTGGCCAGACACAGCACACCAGCAGGCCTGCCTATGCCTGCCCCAGGAGGTCACCTGGGGCCCCAGTGTGCTGAGAGCTCTTCCACTGTAAATGAAAGGGAGGAGGAGCTGGTCTGCTCAGGTGACTGGGGGAGGGGGATCCCCACACCCAGTCCCTGGGGCAGAGCTTTGCCAGGCTCCCAGTGCCCTCTGCTGAAGAAGCCCGGAAGCTCCCTGCTGCTTGCCCTCCAGCCTAGACACATACTCAGGGCCTGTTCTTGGGGTCAGATGCCCCGACATCAACATCTGCCAGCTACAGGAAGCCCCTGCCACACCCTATGTCTCCTGCAGTGCTCTGTGCCCTTAAACCCCCCATTACATGCTTTGGCTCCGTGGGGCTGCACCTGACTTCCTTAGAGGAGAAACTGCTCTCTCCCTATCCCTCTCCTCATCTGTGAGGCCCCAGGGGCAAGGTTTTTCTCTTGAAGGACCCTCGGCTGAGTGTTGGGCCTCTTTCAGCCCATTTAATCCTCACAGTGACACTCTGGGGAGATTCTGTTACTGTCTCCCCACCACCAACATTAAGGATGGGGAAACTGATGCTCAGGGAGATGAAGGGACTTGCCTTAGTGGTTATTTGAACCCAGGAAGTCTGACTCCAGTGCCTGCTACTTTAGAGCCACACACCACCTCCATCATCAGCTCCTTGGGCCCAGCTGAGAGACACAGGCTGCTGCCTCCCTGTCTCGTTCCTCGCCCATTGGGCCTGGTGCCAAATAGTACTAGCAGCCCAGCAATGAGCTATTTGGAACAGTGTAAAAGGCTTTCCAGGCTAAAGGGACTGGAGATACTGGTGGGGTTTCAGGAGGGCTGCTGGGCCTGGGTCAGGAGCTAGGCTGTGCTCCAGAGTCCCCCAGGCGGGTATCAGGTGGCTCTCTGCCGCGCCTTTGTGCTCTGGTCGTCACCAGGCTCACAGCCAGGAGCGGCAAGGAGAGGCAGCTGCTTCAGTCTGGCTTGGTGTCTACCCCTGCCCCCATTCAATCTCAGCGTTTACCCCTTCCTTTTGCCCAGTGCTGACCTTATCTCCATTAATCCATTCCGTGTGTGTGTGTGTGTGCGCGCACGCATGTGTGCGCACAGGCTTCCAGATATCCCACACCAGGGACTGACCCTCCAGGGCTTAGCCCCTAGACTCTCTCCAATCTCCCCCTGGACCATTAAAGGCAGGCCATGGGTCAGCGGAGTGCACCTGGATAAGTGGGGGCTCCCCAGAGCTCCAAAATAGGGGAGACTCCAATAGAGGTGCCAGAAGAAGAACCATAGAGCAAGAATTAGGGGCCCAGACACAGAGGCGGCAGCGCAGAGGTGGCCTCTAGGCTTCGAAGGCGGACTCCTAAGTGGGAGAGTACCCAGGCAGGTGGGGGCCCTATACCCTTGAGTGCCAGGAGGTTTTGCTTGCCGGTCGTTTCGCCGACTCGGGGATCTCTGGCTCCCCTACTGACTTGCAGGTTTCTAACACCAGCGCCCCCAGCTGGTCACCACGCCCTGCCCTAGATAAAAAAAGACTTGAGCAGCCTGCGACTCCGCGGCTTCCTTCTTCGCTGCGTGGCCTGGGATGCATCCCTGCTCTTTCTGCACCGTGCTTCCTGCCCAACTTGTCCGGCTTTGGTGACCCACAGCGATCTGCTTGCCTGGGCTGGGCACACACAAACTGACCTCTCTGTTATTCCCGCTCCACTTCAGGCTGCATCATCCCAGGGGTGCATACTGGTGACCCGCCCTCTATGAGGGGCAAGGGGGGCGGTGATTTACTGGACCTTCTCCTCTAAGTCCCTGCCGGCGCCCAGCGGCGGCTGGGAGATGGCCAGTCTGCGGTGTCCAGGCTGAGTGTATGGGGACTGTGGAGACCACCAGCTCCACGGTTGTCAGAGCCCCGGGGTTTACAGACCATCAACGTGGATTTGAGTTCTACCATGTGAATTTGGATGAGATCTAACTTGCTCTCTGTGCTTCAGTTTCTTCCTCTAAACTTAGTAACACCCATTTCAAGATGTTGTGAAGATGAGACATGAGGCTGTTAAAGCATTAGGGCAAAGCCTGGCACAAGGTAAAATGCTCAGTAAAAGGCAGCTGCTATTATGAATCTCAACGCCGACCTTGAGATCCTGACCTGGCACCGACCCCGCGCTCACGGGTTGGGTTGGGGGATCCTCAGCGTCAGGGAGCGAGTGTCGGTCTGACAGGGTGGAAGGTTTGTGCGCGCCCTCTGCTCTCAGCCATTCTCTGAACCCCCGACCCAACCCCTCTGCGGTCCCAAGCACCTCTTCAGACCCTGGTCGGAACGACAGCCTTCCCACCGTTCCACCTCCAGTCCCCAGAGGCCAGCATGTGCTCTTGGTCCCGCAGAGCTTGGAGTAGGGCCGGGTCTCAACCCAGAGCCTGTGTGCTGGGATCCGCCCCGCGCCCCCCCTCTCCCCCCGCCCCCCGAGGGGCGGGCCAGCCCTGGGGCGCCTTAAAAACCAGAGCTGCCGCTCGGGTGGCTATGCTGTGAGCGGGATCCAACGTCGTTGCGGCTACCCTTGGCGACCTCGCAGACCCCACCGCAGCCATGGCCAGCAAGGGCTTGCAGGATCTGAAGCAGCAAGTGGAGGGGGCGGCCCAGGAAGCGGGTGAGGACAGCGCGCGACTGGGGCACCCAGCTGGACACACGGGTGCAGAAGTAGGGGGGCCTGCGCTGCCCGAAGTCGGAGAGTGGCTGGAGCTGGGAGCGTCCTTTTCTGAGATGCGGGGACCCAGCAGGATGCCCACCCGGCCGGCCCAGCGTTGGGGGTGATACCTGAGGGCGGTGGGAGGGGCGGTTACCGAGCCTCCCAGAGCTGCGCTTTGGGTACTGAGGGAACCAATCTGAGGAGGCTGCTCGGGCGGGAGCAGCCCCACCCGGATCCACCGGGAGAGTGAAGGTCCGCGGAGACCGCACCCGCCACCCCGAGATCGACCTCTGCCCCATGGAGTTCCGGCGTAACACTGGTTGGGATGTGGGAGGCGGCTCCAGACCCTCACTGGATTTTGTTTTGAACGTCCCACCCCTGTCCCCCGAGAAATAATCGTTTTCTTACTTTTAGGTACGCATCCAGGAGATCTTCCCACCCTCACGCCAGCCCCCAGCCTTCTCCACCTTCTCCACCTGCAGCTTTCTCCTTTGGCCTGAGATTACACAGGGGGCTGGGCGGTGGCCGTGTATGGGGGTGGGAGGATGTGAGGAGACCCCTGGGTCCACAGGCAGGGCTCTTCCAGCCCTGGCTCAGCGTCCCTTTGGACTTACAACTCCCACTCTGTCCTGCACACCAGTCCACAGACAACACGCAAACCACCCCCTCCTTCACCAGCACCCCCAGGAAAGCCCACAGTTGCTCCCCTGAGACTAAAATGCTACCAGCAAGCCTCAGGACCCTTCCTTCTGGGCCTCACTTTCCCCAACTGTAAGCTGGGTGCAAAGCCACCTTTTCTGTGGTCCTATATAGCACTGGACAAGGACCCCAGGGGCCTCTGTGAGCAGCAGACCCAGGGCATACCAAACCCTCCTACCCCCTCTGGCCAGGAGTCTGTGTAAGGCATGCCCTTTGCTGTTTAGCAGCAAGGATGAGTCAGATCTCTAGAGGCTGGAGCCACCTGTCTGCTATACAGCAGGTGGGACCCACCTGAGGCCCTGGTAATCCTGAAAACCCAGATAAATTTCGGCACAACCTCTGGTCCAGAGGAGGTGCCCTGACCTTGGAGTGTCACTTCCTTTCTGCATGTCATTTCCTAATGCCTTAAGCTGCCTGCCCAGGAGGCACTGGCATCACTGCTGCGTGCCCTCCAGGACAAGGCACAGGAAAGAGCAGGTAGACAGGGTCTTGCAAAAGTTGAGGCCCTATCACACTCAAGGGGCTCTAAAGGCTCAGGCTTCTGGGGAAGAAGTTGTTCAAGGGGGCAGGGCTATTCCTGGGCTATTCCCATCAGCAGTCACAGCCCGGATGCCAGCTCTAGCCTGGCCCTGCCCTGCCTTCCTTCCTCTGTCATGCATTTTCTAAGCAATCCTGGAGATGGGAAGGGAAGCAGGTCAGAGGGGAGGGGCTCAGAGTTATAAATAAACAAGAACACCCCTTACTGGCTGGGTGGCCTTGGTCATGGGACTTTACCTCAATGGCATTCATCCCTCGGACTGTAGAACAGAGTACTCTAGAGTACAGAATGGGGTGTGTGTGTGGCAATGGGGGGGCCCTGTTGTCAGCAGTGTCTCAATAGGGACTAAAGGCCACATCTCTCTGTTCCAGTGACTGCAGCTGGAACAGCAGTTCAGCAAGTGGTGGATCAGGCCACAGATGCAGGACAAAAAGGTCTGGTGGGGCTGTGGGCAGGAGGGAAGGAGTGTGGGCAGCCCTAGCACACTACCCAAGGCCTTGCCCAGACACCCCTCTCCTCTGCAGCCCCTCTTCCCACACTGCTTCTGGGAGATGGAGACCCAGCCAAGCTAATCCTGCAAGGCTCTGGTTCCCCAGGGCTCAGCCCTCATCTGCCCTCCCCTTTCCTTCCCAGCCATGGACCAGGTGGCCAAGTCTACCCAGGAAACCATTGACAAGACTGCTAACCAGGCCTCCGAGACTTTCTCTGGTTTTGGGAAAAAATTTGGCCTCCTGAAATAGCAGAAGGGAGACATATGTGACTCTCCTCCAGGCCCTGAGCTCTGGGAGGCCCTTGGCCTGCCGCCTCATTAAAGCACATGTTCCTATCCTGTGTGTGTACTTCATGCCTCACCCCCAAGCTGGGCCCAGAGTCCCCTCGCCTAGAGCAGAGCCCCTGTATTCAGAACCTAGCCCCGACATCAGAGGCCTCGCATTCCAATTAAGGAAATTCAGTCCGACTGTCCCAGAACTGGCTTCCCATGGTTTCAATCTCGTATCCAGACGCCGCCTTATCCGAAGTTGAACTAGGTACATGCCGCTCCCCGCTCACTTCAGAAGACACCTCTGCCCTCCATTCTAAATCCTATCCCCCAGCTCCAGAAACCCGGACTCTCCTAGTAGGGGATGCTCGGTTCCCAGATCCTTGAGGTGCTCCGTTCTGGACAGGGAGGCGAGAGACTCCAAGGGCCAGGGCCTCGGAACCTTGTCCTCAAGAGCTGCGCCGAGAGGCTGCGTCTGGCCAGGGCACCGCGAAGCCCTCAGGGGGCCGGAGCTCTCGGGGACGATGCAGAGTCGTAGGGGGCGCGACTTCCGGCCCCTTTCTGCCCCACCCCTCGTCCCCGCCCGCAGGCTGTTTGTGTACCGGCCCCACCTGGCGGTGAGTCAGCCGGCAGGACTGGAGCGCGAGGACGCGCCCGGAAGACCCGGCCCTGTACGCTGGCTCGTAAGTGTGCCCCGCGGCCGGCAGGAGGAGCCCTGTCCGCGACACGCCTCTTGGGGAGGGGCCTGCGGCGTGTACTGGACAGTGAGCGCAGGCGCGCGCTACTGCTGCCGGCCGTTCCGTCGAGTAGATAGATTTCCATAGTTGGACTTTGCTTTGCGGAAACTTAATTCCCTCCTAGCACCCAGCACGTGTCCACGCACGGGACACCAGCTCTGGGCACGCCCTACTGATGGGTGACTCAGAGTTGCCACAGGATAACGCCCAGCGCTGGCGTCCCATTCATCCGAACCACCTAGCACCTCGGCTGGTGACGCCCCTTCGCCACCAGCACCGCTTTGCGTACGTTATTACTTCCACCTATAATGATCTTATTTTCTTCTGGATGAGTACAATTACAGTTGGCGCTGCTTCAGTTACAAATATTGATTTTACAGGGCGCTTCCCAAGGGAGACCTTGGCGAGGAAAAGCGACTCAGTCGGCTTCCTGGGAGGTCGTCCACGGCCTTCCCGCAGGGGGCGGTGTGGTCGTGTTTCCCTCCCCCTTTCCCGCCCTCCCACTCTAGATCTGCTCAGGTTTTTCCATTCTCCAGCCTGAGAGCTCTCCCAAAGGGGCAGCAGGTCTCCCTCCTCGCCCTTAGCTCTCACACCTTCACCCCAGGGCCAAGCTCAGTTAGAGGGTTGGTTCCTTGTTGATGACTGTCCCCAAAAGAGGGCCTCAGGTAGACTGCAAAAAGGGCCAAGGTGGGTCCCTCTGGGCAAAGAGGTCTTTGAAGATGAGGTAAGGCAGGGACATAGGGCAAGCATCATGAATAGTTTTTCCTGCTTGTGATGAAAAAAATGTGGAGATGTCAATAGTATAGTAGGAACAGAAGGGACTCCCTTCATAAGGCTAAGATTCCATTTTAAAAACCAGGGAGTTAGGAGATAAGATTCCTAACATTTTATGGTAACCAGCCAATAACCTACCCTATCTTAGGGCAAGGCAAGCAGTCCTAAATGATATGTCCCCACTGCTTGAGGGTAAACACTTATCTTGGAGAAGAAAGGATTAGTAAATTCCCTGTAAGTTTACCTTACAGAGTATCTAGAGGAGGGACTATGGATCATGACATGTCTCTCACTGGAGATGGGCATCATGAATCATGAGACCATGTCAAGCTTTCACCCCCACCCCTACTCCTGTCCTATTCTTGAAAGCCTTAAAAACAGAATCCTAAGCCTCTAAGCATACTTTCTCTCTGAGGTTGTCCACACTCTTTCTTGGAGTGTTTACTTTGCCTTAAATAAAGCCTTCTTACCGCTCAACTTACTGCATTTTGTCACTGTGCTCTTCCAGTGGTAAGCATCTTTGTTACTTTGCTATTTCATTTAATTTTCTAGACTTAAGCCCAAGTCTTCACTCTGTCTCTGTTCTACTTCAGACAATTAGGGAAGGGCTACATCTCTGATTTGGGTTTGTAAGTTCCTGTTGCCTGGGTGACCTGGACAGGACTGCAGCTGTACCATCATGCACTTTAGTAGCCTGCCTGAAAAATCTCAGAACATAATATCACTCTATCCAGTGCTTTGCAGCTCCCCCAAATCCTGGGGTGGTAGGGGCTTAGATTTGAAGCAGACACTGAATGCTGGCTTACTCTGGCTTCAGGAGTAGGCAAGGGATTTGCCCTATGCCCAGCAAGAATTCAGTGATCTTCCCTTTCCTCCCTCTGCTCTTCCTTGCTCTCTTCTGCCTGAATGGCTGCTGCCATTCACTAGTACTCTTGCTTTAATGAATTCCTTCCTTACCTACACTGGTTTGACCTGTTTGAGAATTCCTTCTCAATCAGTCAAGAACCCTCCCCAATCCGGTTGAGGTTTCACTTAGTGCGGCAGGGAGAAACCTCCCTAGATACAGCTGCCGGACAACAGAGGGGCACCTGGGGCGGTCTGTGGGCCCTTCCAGCATCTCCAGGAGCCCCTCCCTCTGGTGTGGATGCCAGAGTCAGGAGACACCACCTGGGGTCACAAGGGGAGGTGGTGGGCTGGACTGGCAGAGCCTCACATCCTGTCTGGTGTGCATCCTTCTCCTGCATGACTCAGGAGAAATCCTAATTGGCCCAATTTTGTTCTCCTGGGTGACTTCCTTATCTCCTTAAAGATGGATGTTTGACCTAGCTCTGCCTAAGGAGAGGGGAGGTCAGGTCTGAGGGTCAAGGGGCTTCTAAGAAGGGTTTTTCATCCTAAAAAGGAAAAAGAAAAAAAGGAACAAGTCTCTCCTCTTTTGGACATTTTTAGGCTGAAAATGATGTGTAGAACTGTGTGGCAGCCACTTGTAACCACAGGAGAAAAGAGCCTAAGGAAAAGCCAGCTTGCTGATAGAGCAGGGTAGAGCAGAAATAGAGAAAGAAGCTGGGTCCTGGGGAACTTGATTTAGTACCTGAATTAACCAGTCCTGCAGCTGCCACTTGCTCTGTCAGAGGAAGCAGTTCCCTCGCTGTTGGAGCCGCTGTGAATTAGGTTTTCTTTTGCAAACAAAAACCTGAATCCTCCATGTTACCTGGAGGCCAAGGTCTTGCACTTGCTGATGTCCCCAGCCTCCTCTGTCTCTGCCTCAGTCACACTGACCTTTTTTCATTTCCTTTGTCAATCCAGAAGAGAACTAAGGCCTTTTATGTGGGGTCTCAGAATTGCAATTTGGGGAGATACCCAAAAGTGCCCTTCCTGTAGGGTGAAAGCAAGGGGTTTTTATGACAAAAAGGAAGGGGGGCAAATATAATATGTGAGGTCAGAAGAGAAAAACAGATGGATAGAATGTGGGAGAGGGGGAACACAAACACTAACAAATGATCTTAGTTCCATTACAAATGAAGAAAAAAACCTAAGGGGTGGAAAAGGAAAGAAAAAAACCTCAGTAGCTTTGGAAAATATTATATTGACTGGACCGTGTAAGGTTAAAGGCTAAAAGAACTGTATATAAATTCTGTAATCTAGTTAGTTAATGTGTGTCACAGGATTGTGGGAA
Organism: Manis javanica; assembly: GCF_040802235.1. Taxonomy (NCBI): domain Eukaryota; kingdom Metazoa; phylum Chordata; class Mammalia; order Pholidota; family Manidae; genus Manis; species Manis javanica. The sequence goes on from NC_133162.1 coordinate 72,456,686, forward strand.
AAGGACAGTCTTTTCAACAGATGGCATTGGGAAAACTGGATGTTCACAAGCACAAGAATGAAATTAGCCCTTACCTTCTACCATACACAAAAATTAACTCAAAATATATGCACGACATAAATGTAAGACCTAAAAGTATAAAACTTTTAGAAGAAAAATTAGGAGGAATTCTTGATGACATTGGAATTGGCAGTAATTTCTTGGATATGACACAAAAATACAGGCAACAAAAGAAAAACTAGATAAATTGGACTACCTAAAAATTAAAATCTGTGCATAAAAAAAAAAGGACACAGATGACAGAGTGAAAGGGCTATCTATGTAATGGAAGAAAATGCTTTCAAGTCATATATCTGAGAAGGGGTTAATGTCTAGAATATATAAAGAACTCCTACAACTCATCAACTAAAAGAAAAAATAACCCAATTAAAAAATGGATAAAGAACTTGAGTAGACATTTCTCCAAAGACTATATACAAATGGCTGATATGCATATTCAGAGTTCAGAGTGCTCCCCATGTTGTGCATATTAAAAGATGCTCAACATAACTAATCATTAGGGAAATGCAAATCAAAACCACAATATCACCTCACACTCAATTAGAAAGACTGCTATTCAAAAAAAAACACACAGAAAATAACAAATGTTGGCAAGGGTGTGAAGAAATTGGAACCCTTGTGCACTGTAAGGGAGAATGTAAAATGATGGAGCCATTATGGAAAACAGCATGACAATTCCTCAAAAAATTGTAAGTAGAACTACCATATGATCCAATACCACTTGTGAATATATGTCCAAAAGAATTAAAAGCAGGGTTTAAAAACAATGTTTGCAACCCATGTTCATAGCAGTATTATTCACAATAGCCAAAAAGTAGAGGCAACCCAAATGTCCATTGGTGGTTGAAGGGGTAAACAAATGTAGTACATGCATACAATGGAATATTGTTTAGCCTTAAAAAGGAAGGAAATCCTGACATACTACAACATGGTTGGACCTTGAGGACATTATGTAAGTGAAATAAGCCAGTTACAAAAGACAAATACTGTATGATTTCACTTATCCAAGATCCCTAGAGTAGCCAAATTCATAGAAACAGAAAGTAGAATGGTGGTTGCCATGGGTTAGGGGAGGGGAAATCAGGGAGCTGTATGCTTAAAAATGGTTAAGATGGTAAATGTTATGTGTTTTACCACAATTTTTAAATTTAAAAAGTTTTTAAGCATACTCAGTGACTTGATAATTATACTTATCAATTCAATAGATAATTTAATTTTCTATTAGTGTAGTTGATGTCTGTCATATTATTGACTATATTCCCTATACTTTCATCCTTGTGATGAATTTATTTTACACTTGGAAGTTTGTACCTCTTTACCCCATTGCTTAGTCTCCTCTGGAGCTACTGATCTCTTCTCTGTGTTTATGAATCTATTTTTATTCTGCTTATTTTATTTCTTCAATTCCACATGTAAGGGAAATCTATGGTATTTGTCTTTGTTTGATTTATTTCACACATACTACAATTTAAAAACCTTTTTCTATGTTTGAAGAGAACCATGATTTGCATAATCTCCAAGTATCTCTCCCAAGATATTTCTTAACCACAACAGTAAAGACACCCAGCAGAAAACCCCTTAACCAACTGATCACAGTTAACATCCCTAGCAGTAAGACATACCAACATCAGAAGCCCTGTGATATGGTGGTGTTCTGTGAAGTATACGACATCAATTTAGTAACACTCTTGCCAAAAATGCGTCACCTCAGCCCAATCATGAGAAAACATCAGATAAATCTAAACAAGAAACTGTTGGTCAAGATAACAAATCAGTACTGGTTAAAAGTGTCAAGGTTATGAAAGACAAGAAAAGACAGAGATGCTGTTATCACAGTCCTACAAAACTGCCAGTGACCAAGGAGAGATGCCAGCCAAATGCAGTGGAAGAGAAAAAGGCCATTAGTGGAAAAACTGATGAAATTGAAACAAGATGTTTAGCTAGCGTGTTAATTTTTAACATAAGTAATTTAAATTTTATTTTATTTAAACTTATTCAATTAAATAATTTTAATTTATTTAGGCAAATCATTTTAAACTTAATTTAGCTAAAAATGTTAATATCAAGTCCCTCATTCTGATCACTGTACTGTGATTCTGTAAGATGTGAACATTGGGGGAGTCTGAATGAAGAAATAAACCATACTATTTGTGAAACTCAACATTGAGTTGGGAGAGAGTAACCTACCTTATCAATCATAAAACCCCTGTGTTCGTGACATATTGGAGGCTATCCAGACGCTGAAGTTAGAATCTGAAGCAGAATTTCCCAGACATCAGCGTGAGACTCCCAGGGGGTAGGGGGTGGAGCCAGGGGAGTTACCCAGGCACCTCTGCTCAGGAGCCTGCCTTTCTTTCACACAAGCAAGTGTTGGATTCACCAGTGCAGCCGTGACCCCTCTGCCTCACTGAACCCCGCTGGCTTCAGGAAGATTCTATGGGCAGCCTTCCTTTCTCAGTTGCAGCCTCCAGAGCTTCAGTCTTGTCTCTCCCCTGGGCTCACTTCTTTCTTGGCAGGTGCCTCTGAGCCTGGGCACTTCTGGCCTCCCTGGGCAAGTTCCTCTTCTTTCCTCCCCTCCTCAGGTTTTAGGTTTGTCTCAAGCAGACCTCACTCAGGGGTCCTCTCCTCCGGGGACTGAGCTTTGCTGGCAAGCCCTGGGAGCCCCACACCAGTGCCTCCCCACCCCTCGCCCTTCTGCTCTCCGCTGTTGTCCCGTGTAGGTTCTGCTGGTCTCACCTGCTTCTGGATTTATGGGTTTCCCCAGCCTTCCAGTTTCTCTGTTGTTAAGTTTGATGTGTGAGCTGGTGATGGGCTTTCTTCTTCTTCTTGTGTTCTTTGTTGCTCTATGTAGTTTCAGGAAGGAGAATGGAACTTAGAATTAAGCTGCTGCCATGTTACTTCTAGACTGGAAGCCTGGCAAGCTGAGCTGGTAGTCTGTTTACAGGGAATCCATATCTACGTGTCACTCGCTCCTCTTTCCTCGCCCTGGATCCTGCTCTCTTGAACTGTCACCTGGGCTCCCTCACCCTCCTGGCTAGTTTGGTTCAGCCAATGGGGGATGTCAGTAGGACATGGGGTGGGAGGCGATCTGGACTGTTCCTCCCCTGCCCCTGCAGCCCCAAGGAAGTAACAACTCCCATTATTGCTGGTCTCTGGTTCCTCACCATCTCTCATTGGTTCCCTTACGTCTGTCCACACCTTGGTGAAGTGTCCTTTGCCTCAGGTACCCCTTTGATGTGCCTTCTAATTTCCACCAGACCCTGACTAACACGGATGGATGTGTGACTGGTGACATGCTGGGGACATCTTCCTTTGGTGACTGACACACCAAGTCTCCAGGAGTCCGGACTTGGCTCCCTTGTGGCTGGGAGGGTTCATGTGTACAAGATGTGTAGGCTCATTATGTACTGTGAGCTCAGATCCATGAAGCAGGGAAAGAGAAGGCAGGTGGACAGTCCTAAAGCTCTTGACATGCATGACATCTGCAGTACAAGTCACACAAGAAATTGTCATGCTTTAGATATAAGACAGTCCTAAGTACTGAAGTACTCAATTTTTTTTTTCAGAGTTAGTAATTGCTAATTTAGCAAATTACTATTTGAGAAACTGGCTCTCCCTGACTTGATGATGCAGCCATCTGGTCCTTTGCCAGCTGGGAAAGCTTCTGAGGCGAGGGGCACTGTGAAGGGTATTCCAGGGTGTGGCTTTGTGGGGAGGGTTCTGTGGGACCTGGAAGCCATCCCAGAGCTGGTAGGTGACACCACCGTCCTACCAGTGGAATGGCACAGACAAGACCTCTGTGGGTGTGGGGGACACACGTAATCAAAGAGGAAATAGCCCAGGTGACACAGTTTGAGAGAGCTTTGGTGGGTCCGGGGAATGTCCCTGTGGATCTCACAGCCCAGTTCCCACAAGCATGTCCAGAAGCACTGCCCCCCACCTCCCCTGCCCTGATCCTGGGCAGCATTGCCTCACACTCTGAGTAGAACCCTCCAGTATTTGGCTGTAATGAGGCAGAAACAGAGTCATGTGGGTCTGCTTAAGCTTCAGGCCTCTCACCTCCAGAGCCCCTCACCTTCAGCACCTTTTGAGTCCACAGCATCCTATCTATGTATTTTTAAATCTTGCTGAAATAGTGTTATTGTATTCTTTTTTAAAAGAAGGCCTCTTCAAATTGTCTAAGACCTGACTACTACTGCTGATGGAGATGGCATGTGTGGCGCTGTTGCCTCATGACTCACCGTTCCCACTGCCACTGCATTCGTGCCCACCCGGGAACTGGCCACAGCTGGGGCCTACCAGCACCACCTGGGCATGTGGGAGGCCCTCTGCCCCACAGAGCCCAGGCTGTGAAGAACCTCAGGTAAATACTAATTAGAGCCGTCACACAGCTCTGAGGGATGTGGGAGCCTGCATGGGGGAGGCAGCTTCAGACTCCTGCCCCAGGCCTGGGCCCCATGGACAGGGACTCAGAAGGACCTTCCCTCCACCCTCCAGCCCTCTGGCTCCAAAGCACCCTCATGCCCCCACCACTCTGGCCCACCCACTGACTGGCCAGTGGCTGATTGTGGAGCAGCTCCTCCCAGGCACATCTGTGAGGAGAGGGAGGGAACAGAAGAATACCAGGAGCTTGCATGCATGATCCCACTGACTATCAGTGACACGGCCAGGGAGGTATAGCTGTCCCTATATTATAGATGAAGAAACTGAGGCTCAGGTTGGGCTAGTGACAAAGGGAAGCAGCATGTGGCACGTGGCTTGAGGCATCCATCTCCATCCCGAATAACCAGGGAGGCAGCCTGGCCCCCAAGCATGTGATGTCAGGGGCTGGTAGAGTGGCTTTCTGGGAATTCTTGCTAGGGCCAGAAGCACCTCCCTCCGTGGTGGGGGTGTCCTCCACCTACTCCTCTAGGCCCTCCTGGGAGGCACCACTGACTTTAGCAGGCCTCCCTAAGAGGTGCAGGGAGGCCAGGTTCCCTCACGTGGTAGCTGCTCTTGTATCGGGCCTCAGGTGCTCCCATGAGCAAGAAGTAGCTGCCAGCTAGGGATGACTAGGCTTCAGGTTAATGCTGTGTCCTCCTCTGCCTTGGGCATGGCACCGCCCTGGGCCCCCACCTGTCCAATGGAGGCTGGGAAGCCACTCTGCAAAGCCAAGGTCCTTGGGAATGGGGAGGGCAGAGGCCCCTCCTCCACTTGAGTTCTTGGCCTGAGGCGCTGCCTGGGTCCCCAGCCCCAAACCACTGACTAGGCCATCCTTGGGACCCTAGACAGCAGGCTGGAAATGCTAGGCCTTCTCTGGGTACACTGGAGCCTGGCTGTGGGGAGTTCGGAGACGGTTGCAGGGGGTGGGGCTGGCAGGGCTGCTGTCCCCAAGCGCTCCTCATCCCACAGGACACTCAGGCCTCCTGCCTTGGGGGAGGGGTGTGTCTAAGAAATGACCTCTCTGTTCAGCCTTAGCCCTGCTCACTGCTCCTGCCCCTCACAGGGGCCCAGGAGGTGGGGGTCCCATGGTGCCAGAAGAGCAGTGCTGCAGCCAGGGTGCTGGGCGGCCCCACCCAGCCTCTTCCTCCTGCCGCCGCCTGCTCTGACTCACTGCCTGACCTCCCACTTGCCTGGGGCGGGGGCTCATTCCCAGAGCCCAGCCAGGCATCAGAGCATCTATAAAAGCACAAAGGTCCAGGCCCCAGCATCCTGCTTGGACGCCACCTGTCACTGCATGATGCTGGGAGGCCTGGGGAAGCTTGCTGCTGAGGGCCTGGCCCACCGCACGGAGAAGGCCACAGAGGAAGCTGGTAAAGACCCAAGGCCCCTGTCTACCTGGGCCACTCTTGGGCTGGGGGATCGGGCACAGACTTGACTGGGCCTATCCAAAGCTGATCCTAGCAGGCTTGGGGCAGCCCTTGGCCCATGAGGAACAATGACTGATCAGCCCCACAAGGACAGATGAAGGTGGGGGTATGGGAGCTGTGGAGGGCAGCTTTGGGTAGAGCCATGAGGGGTTCTCTGCCCTGGGCAACCCTCCTTTTGTCAGACCTGCTCTGCCACTTGGGCTCTACCAGTCCCTGGGGTCTGTGGCTGATGGCGGGAGGGAGGCCCGCTCAGAGGAGGTCCCTGGGGGCAGGAAGGAGCCCAGATACTGGATGAACAGCTGGGGGCTCAAATCATCCCTCAGGAAACCAGGGGCCCTTCCATGTCAAAACAGATCATTCTGAATAGCCTATGCAGGAAAAGAAAGATGGATTTTTATTTGTGCCATAGCTTTAAAGCTTCAAAGATTTTTTCATTAAGAAACCACCAAGTCTGATTCTGTTCAAAGTCAGCCCCCAGGATTCATAGAAAGGACATCTTCAGTTTCCTCAAAGTCCCCCCAAACCCCTTTCTGTATATGGATGTCAGCAGCTCTATGCAGGGAGGCTAATCCAGGTTCCACCTGTTGGACATTTTGTGAAAAACAACTCGTGCCCAAGTTTGCTGTTCTTTCTACATGGTGGCATACATGTCTGTATTTTGTTTGTTAATTCTGCAGCTGGTCTTCACCACCCTCTTTCATCTTTTGCTAGCCCTCTGAGTTCTGTGGTATTCCTCTTCTGCAGGCAAGGGAACCAAACAACAGAGGGTGGAATCAGACCCCGAGTCAGTTCTGGCTCCTGAACCTTCCAGTTCTAGCACACTACCAGCCGAAATTCCAGCGCTTCCCAGGGGGGCAGAGTTCCCTCCTAATGGAGGCACTGCTTCGGGGACTTGGTTTTGCTGAAGGAGCCTTGGGATTTGGCATCCTGCTCTAGCCTCTGTTGGGATCACAGCAGGGCCGCAGGGCACCTGAGAGGTGTGGTAACCTGGGAAACAGGCCCAGCTTGGCTCCAGGTCTCCAGCTGGCAGGAGGGCCTGCTCATCAGCATTCCAGGCCTCTTCAGGCTGAGGAGCATGGAGGGCCCTTTGCCCTTAACTGGCTCACTCAGCTTGTCTCCTGGCAGCCAGCCCCAGCTTGAGTCTCTGAAGGAAGCCAGCTGTGGGGGGTCCTTCCTGTAAGACAGCTCTTCCTGGCAGGGCAGCACCCCAGAGCCCCACACAGGATATCCAGGGCTGTCTGGGCCCTGCCACATGGAGAAGATGGCTCACACTGCACCCTCACTCTGAACTTGTCTCCCCTTTTCAGTTCATGTGGTGGAGGGAGTGGTGAAGGAGGTGGTGGAACATGCCAAGGAGGCTGGAGAGAAAGGTATGGTGAGGTCGGAGCCTGGAAGAGCGGATGGAGGCAGGAGGAGGGGGCAGTGTGGAGGGAGCAAAAAGGGAAAGGGAATGGAGAAAGGGGGAAGCTAAGTGTGCTGGGAGCAACTTGTTCTTTGCCTCACCAGGTAAAATCCTGACCTTGCTGTTGTGTGCTTTCAGTTGGTATGCGATGATCTGTGCTCATCTGAGGCCACGGAGCACACTGTGCTCAAGCAGGATTCATCTAGGTAGTCCTGTCCCTGGGACATTAATGAGACAGCATCACAAAAGTCTATGTGGCAGCATGCCATTTAAGACATAAAATTATATATTTATATAAATAACATATTTACGTGTTTGTTATGCGTGTGTATGCTGAGTTTAATTATGGAAAAGCATACGTATACCTCATTCCACACAACAAAATAGATTCCAGATGGATCAAGGACTTAAACAGTATGAAATTATTAAAGTGTTACAAGAAAACATAGGAGATTTTGGTATAATCTTGGAGAGGAGGATCTTTTCATGACAGGAAGCCCAACAGCCATAAAAGAAATGTTAGGTAAATTTGACAACACAAAACTTCAACATTTTTCATATTAAAAAAAAAAACCATAAGCCAAGCCAAAAAAAAAGACTACAAACTGAGGGAAAGTATTTGTCATAGAAACAATAACCCAATATAAAAATTACCAAAAAATATAAACAGGCAGTTCACAGAAAGATGAAGTTTGAGTAGGCAATGCACCCATGAACAGACACTCAGTTTCACTTATAACTGAAGAAATGTATGCTGTTGGGAGACACATCCCACAGATGGCTCCAGGTGACGCTACTAGCCCAGCAAGTGACTCGAAATGTGAACTTTGCTCATCTGGACATTATTCCCTTTCTTCCCGACAGCCATTTCAGAAGCCTTGAAGAAGGTCCAAGAGACAGGGGACAAAGTGGTGAAGGAAGTCACCGAGACGGTGACCAACACAGTCACAAATGCTGTCACCCATGCAGCAGAAAGTCTGGGCAAACTGGGACAGTGAGCACGCCTTCTCTACTGGACTCTACCTGAATCTCAATAAAAACTGTGAAATGTGTACACTGAGCCCTGTTTTTATTCCTGTTTGGGTGAAGACACTGAATGTGTCCTGAGTGTCCTCTGCAGGGACAGGGGGCCCACATGTTGGCCCCCACTGGGGGTCAGTTCGGTCCCCATGATTAATCAGATGTGCTGCTCTCTCCTGAAGATTTCTCATGTCAGCAAGGAGCTCTTGAAGAATTGTTAGTGTCTGTCTATATTTCCTAAGATTACTTCCCCAGAAACTATATATGGCTTTAAGACACCTCACTGCTTCAAGGGCACTCCAAGGGAGGGTCATAATGTGGTTTACATGTTCTGTGGATTTTCCTTGAAATGTTCTTACAGAACTCAGGGCAGATAAAAGACCAACCTGATTGAGAGGTTAGCTGCGCAGGCTCAGACAGCTTGAGTCGCTCCATGTTCTGCAAGAGGTTTCAGAGAAGCATTTCTGCTGGACAGTCACAGCAGCGGGTCACGAAGGCACTGAGTCCACTGCCTACTGGCTGTTGAAGCCACTGTCCGATCTCCCCTTGGAGACTTGCATTAGGCCTAACTGGTGGTAATGGGAAAGAGGGCTTCTGTCATTCCTGCAATGAGTAGGCTGTACCATAAAGGTTATATGTTTAAGCATTTAGCTTAGCTAACCTAGTGCTGCCTTTTCCCTGGGGCTATTTGTCGTTGAACATTTAGAGGCAACTTTTTAAGTTGGTTGCTGTATGAAGTGGTGGATAATAGTTTTGGCAAACAATAGGGTAAAAAAAGGAAATGGCTTGTCTAGATATGGCATTGTTTATTTATCTTTCTGGAAGTTACTTATTCTTAACAAAATTAGACAAAAAGATGATTTAAGGAATGAATTAGTTGCTCACCATATTTCTGGCTTTCTTTAGAATTGGCATTGTAAGTCTCTGAATAGCCCAGGAATATATCAAATATCCTGCCTTTGAACATTTACTACTATCAAGGTAGATCTGGACTTATATCTTGTTTCGGTTCCTGATGACTTTTGAATTCCTCCAATCCAAACCCAGACTCAAAAGGATGAGAGCATTGTGGGTGGCAGTGCATGCTGGCATGCCCTCTTTGGATAGCAATTCCTCTTACCAGACTTTATCCTTCAGGTATGCACAGGTACACACAGATGCCCAGAGGGTGAACAAGAAGATTCATCACAGTATCTGTGCAATAGCAATAGACCGGAGCATCCCAAAATGCTAATCAGGAATCACTAGGATGTAAGATTTGCTCTGCTTATTAGGTTTGATGCACAATATAGAGTTGATACCCATCGCTTCTACTGTTTTAATGCCTTAGCTTGAAAAAAGAGGACCTTTGCCAAGATGGCCACCAGTAGGGACTGGTTAACAATTATTGTGTATATATAAAATGTATTATTATCTGGTTGTTAAGCATGAGGAAAATGTATGGATATCATATGGGAACCTGAACAAGTTAATAAGTTATAAAGTACATACACAGAATAAGTTAATTTCTTACAGACACATAATAGTGTAATAGAAAAAATTGGTAGCATATATATATCAAACATATTCACCATGCTCATCTCTGTGTGTCTATGGGAATATGAAGAATCTTCATTTTCTACATTACATACTTTGATGATGCTTGCTTGGATTTAAGAGAAAACCAATACAGATATATTTTAAAGTTTGGTTGTTGAGGGTATGTACTAGCTTATTCAATATTGTTTCCTACTTAAGTGCTAGTCAAAGTTTGCTGGTTTGCAAACTTTGTTACACTTGGTGACAGGTAAGTAAAGAAACAGAGTGTTTAGAAATTCTTATAGCAACTTGACATTGCCTGGACCTCCAGGAATGTGATCAGTGGACAGTTCTTGAGCAGGGTGTAGACCATTTATGGGTATTGAACTTGCATGGCAAGTTGTATGTCAACTAGTCTCATGAAGGACAACATACTGTGATGATTTAGATTAAGAAACAAACAAAAACACCAAAACACTGGTCCTTCATCAGAGTTGGAGAAGCACTGCCCACATTCCCTTGACTTCACATTGCAGTGTGCTGTTCTAGAATAACTACTTTTATCTCTCATTTTCTTTCTACTGTGTGTGTTGTGCAATGAGGGGTATGACATCAACCTCAACTCTAAATATGTTATAAAAGCAATTGAGATTTATGTCAGAGGAAACAGTAGAGCAAGGACCTCCAAAAATTCTCTCCTCCATAAAAGTAATGAGAAAACAGGCAAAAATATAAGAATCAACTTTTTTCAGAACTCTGGAAATTAATCAAAGGCATACAGCAATCCAGGGAGCATCTATGTAAATCAAATTAAAAACAAATAAACACCATCTTGTTGAGAATAAGCAAGCTTTGTGATGTTTTGAACCTGCCCATTCTTTTCTCATCTCTCGGCCTCCACCTTCTCCAGCTCCACTGTAGCCTTGAAAACCAACAGTCTACAGTGACAGCATGGGGTTATTGGAAAGGGCAGAAAATCCAAGCCTCATTCTCAAAGAACTGTCATAATTTAACTTCACTGGGGGTGCCTTTATTTGTCCTGACTAGAAGCTAATCTAGTGCTGCCTTTTCCCTGGGGCTATTTGTCATTGAACATTTAGAGGCAACTTTTTAAGTTGGTTGCTGTATGAAGTGGTGGATAATAGTTTTGGCAAACAATAGGTTAAATGAAAAACTTAAAAGAAAGACTGGAGAATGAAATGTCCATAGGGGCTTTGAAAATTCCAAATATTTCTGGGAATCTAGAAGGCCATGCGGATGTGTAGGGCTATATGTATGCTCAGTAAAGATCTGAGAAGCTGGAAACTCTCACCTCTGATTAACCATGAGATTCTGTGTAAACAGAAAGTGAAAACCAAGGTAGAGATGTAAATTGGCTGAGTGTTGAAGGTGGGGCCCAACGTGCACACAGCATCCCTTAGCAAAGATGGGAGACTTACAGGTTCATGGTACTTAAAGAAATCAGTCTGATCATTAGCTGACCACTAACCTGAGTAAAAATTTCAGTGGCCACACACAACAACAAAGAAAAAAGACTATAGTATGAGTTGAGAAAGACCACTAAAACACTTAATAACAATGAACAGCAACAATAAACTGGGAACAGGGGCATGGAATCTGATTTCCAGCATTGCCACATTATATTATTTAATATGTCCAGGTTTCAGCTCCCCATTCTCCCATATGTCCCCTGAAAAGAAGATAGGCAGGGAAAGAGATTGTGACCCATTTAATGGGGTATAAACTGAAACTGTGCCCAAGGAAGCCCAGAAATTGGACTTACTAGGCAAAGACTTTAAATCAACTATTTTAAACATGTTTAAAGAACTAAAAGAAACCCATCTAAAGAATTAAAGTATAAGGTGAATACTAGAGAAGAGATAGAAATTATGAAAGAAAGAAACAAGAAATTCTAGACTTGAAAGTTCAACCAAAATAACAAAAATACATTGGGAGGGGCACAACAGCAGATCTGAGCAGGCAAATCAAAGAATCAGTGAACTTGAAGATAAGACAAGTGAGATTATCCAACCTGAGGAACCAAAATCAATGAAAAATGAACAGAGGCTTAGAGACTTGTGGGTCAGCGGGAGCATGGTCCTTATGCCTGTTTATAGGCCCCAGAACTGTGAGACAATAAAATTCTGATATCTGAAGGCATCCAATTTGTGGTACTTTTTAAAGGCAGCCCTAGGAAACTAATACAGTGTTGAAAATTATTTGACTGCAGGGTTTTTTTTTTTTCATTCTTAATTCTATTCCATTGGTCTATATGTTTGCATGCTAGTACTACAATCTTAATTACTGTAGCTTTCTATTAAGGTTTGAAGTTGGAAGTTGAAGTCTTTCAAGTTTTTCTTTTCAACATTGTTTTGGTTATTTGGGGTCACTTGCAATTCATATAAATTTTAGATTTTCTATTTTTGCAAAAAAGGCCATTGGAATTTTGAGTCTGTAGATTACTTTGAGTAGTACTGCCATCTTAACAGTATTTTTCAATCTTATAAACAATGCTTTATAGTTTTCAGCATACAAGGCTCTCACTTCATTGGTTAAATTTATTCCTATTTTATTCTTTTTGATGCTACTGTAAATGGAATTGTTGTGCTTTCTTTACAGATTGCTCATTACTGGTATATAGAAAAACAACTGATTTTTGTTTTGATCTTGTACCCTGCAACTTTGCTTAATTCACTTGTATGTCTAATGGGCTTCCCCCCCCCCTCCTTTTGGTATGTGTTAGAATTCTGTAATATTTTCTACATATAGAATCATGTCATCTGCAAAGTTTTACTTCTTCCTTTCCAATTCAGGTGCCTTTTCTTTTTCTTGCCTAATTGCTCTGGCTACAACTTCCAGTACAATGTTGAATAGCAGTGATGAAAGCAAGAATCCCTGTCTAGTTCCTCTCACGGGGTAACTTTCTGTTTTTCACTGAGTATAACATTAGGTGTAGGTTTTTCATGAATTCCCTTTATCATGTTTAGGAAGTTCTTTCCATTCCTAGCTGAGTGTTCCTATTTTGAAAGGTTCTTGAATTTTGTCATAGGTTTTCAAATCTCATCTATTGAGATTATTATATGGTTCCCCCAATCCCCCATTCTCTTAAAGAGGTATATTATGTTGATGACTGATTTTCATATGTTGAACCACTCTTGCCTTCCTGGAATAAAGCCTACCTGGTCATAATACTTGTAATGGGCCGCTAGATTCGTTTTGTTATTTGTGTGTATATATTCATAAAGCATACTGGTGTGGTTTTCTATTCTTGTAATGTCTTTGTATCAGGGTGATACTGGTCTCCTAGAAGGTATTAGCAAGTGTTCTCCTACATTCTGGATGAGTTTGAACAGACTTAGTATTAATTCTTTAAATGTTTGTTAGAATTCAGCAGAACTGCATGACCTTGAATTATGCAATGGCTTCTTAGATATGACACCTAAAGCACTGCAACTAAAGAAAAATAAATTCGACTCACAAAATTAAAAATTTTTGTGTCAAAGGACACCACTAAGAAAGTGCAAACATTAACTGAATAAAATATTTGCAAATCATATATCTGATAAGGGTAATAATATATAAGTAACTCTTACAATTCAATAATGAAAGGATAAATAACCCAATTGAAAATGGACAAAGGATCTGAACAGAACAGAAATGAAACATTTAAATTGTTGTGGTGGTTGCCTATCAGGAGCAGAAAATAGTGACGTGGGTGTCTGGGTTGGCAGGGAAAAGCTATTGTTCATCATTAAGACTTGTAGAACTATTTGGCTCTCTACACCAGAAATTCTTAATAGGGGTGACTTTATCCCTCAGGGAAAGTTGGCACCACATTTTTGATTGTGACGGCTGAGAGGTGCTATTGGTATCTAATAAGTAGAGGCCAGGGGTACTACTGAACAACTTATAAGGCAAAGGCCAGTCCCCAAAGCAAAGAATTACCTGGCCTAAAACGTCAACAGTGCTAGGTTTGAGAAGCTCTAAACTAATTGTAAGTTTTGATTAACATACACACACACACACAACTAAACCAATAAAAGTTATTTGTCAAAAGAAATTAAAAATCATGACACCCGTATTACAAAGAAAGACCTAAGACATTTGCAGTGGTTTCTGTTCAAGGTTCACAGATGTAGTTTTCTTTGTGGTCATGCCTTGACTGCCTTAATGTGTAGCAGGGCTACAAAAGGCTGCCAGGGAAGTTTAGGGAATAGGGAGGTTACTTAAAGCTTGTGAATTAACATGCTAGGTTTTTAAAAAGCCACCAGTTATAGTAACTGAGTTGCCAGAAGCACTGCTAAAACAAAACAAAAAAACACAAAATACCTAAGCTTTTACTTCTCACTTCCTAAGCTTCATCTATCAGGGTAATTAGAGAACACATTCTGGTGCATGAGTTCATGAGACAAGTTAAATATTCTTCTAGTGCTACATAGGCCATTTATGGGTATTTCAGAAGCAGTTAACTTTAGAGTATTTTATGTAAGTCAAAAAAAATTACAAGTATACAAATCAGAAAATTTCAGTGAAGTCAAGAGAATAATTGATCATAATTAACTCAAACCTCCAGGAACCAAAGTTGACATTAGCGCTACATATTTTTCATAGTTAGCATGGACAATACCAGCTTTCTAACATTAATATTAGTAACACCCATCAATATATATCTAATCTTAAAAAAAAAATCACTCTAAATAATTCCAAAGGCCATCAACTATTCCACCTTCACATGACCTGAACCTACTGCTCCACCTGGTTATTGTTCCAAATATTCTGGAGCCCATTTTCTTACTGCTTTTCACCCAACTCACTTTCATGTTCCACCTAGAATACAAGTAGACAGCTTGTAGGAAGGGCTCACAGTGTCCACATGTGTGGGGCTTTTTAATCTATTGCCTGAGTTGGTGCTCAGAATTAGGAAGAGGCAGAATCAGGAAGAAACAGACAAATAGTCCAGCTGAAAGTTATGCTCCAGATTTGGCAACTAAGTAGTTGCTGGTATCCAGTTTAGAATACAGTTATGCTGATTATGGTTAGAACTCTGTCTTAAATTGTTATATTCTGTGGGTAAATTATTAAAAACAAAATCCTAATCAACTAACCCTTCGTTAAAAATGCACTAAAAATTACTTCAGTGTATCAGCTTTAAGCACTAGAACCTCTTCCCCCAAGAACAGCCATTGATATTAACAGAATGAAACCCAAAGGAATTCAAGAATAAAATGTGGGGAGCTCACAATATAGTGGAAAGAAATGTTACGCAGGCGGTTGTTTCTAAAATTTCAGAAACCCAATTATAGTTTTATCATGTACTAAAAGAGACACTGTCAAGTATAAAAACAGAGAAAAGAACAAGATGTGGAAAAGGTAGACTTTTAATAACTGCCTTTATCACCAAGTTAAGTCATGCAGTTACAAAGTAGTTAGAAATTTCTGAAAGGATATTATTGTTAAAAAAAAGAAAAGCTAACTCTTACATAAATAATATTCTAGTACTTTACTGGGTCACTACTGTTCAGAAGGCTCTGGCCAAATAACTCCCAAACAAAATGCTCAACCCAACGTTTCCAGCCCAGTGAATGAACCTGTGAAAGAGGACAGTCAGGGCGAGTTGAGGCCATTGGCAACGCTCAGAGGTGCCAGCCAGGCTCCAAAGAGGGAGCCCAAGTGTTTTTTCTGGGATACTCTACTTGAATTACTGTTCAATTAGTCAACATAACAGATCTTCCAAAGAGAAGAGCAATTAACATGATAAAGATTACTGTATTCTTTGGACTATATATGTCATCAATTATGGTTAGTAAATTCTAACAGTCTAAAAATAGAGTCCATCATTTGCAGGCATGAAGATAACTTAATTCTTCATCGTGTTTTTAATTTTTGCTGGACAATTCATGATTGACAAGCTACAAATGATATTGTCTATGTTATAAAAAAATACTAGCCTTTTTCAATTATTATGTTTACAGGCATTCACTGCTTCAGCCAAGGTTATAGGCTTGTTGAGTGATTAAAGGCAATCTTATTACAGCGGCATGTACTTTTTTTTATTCTAAAAGAATAAAAGGTATGAAGAAAAACAGCTTTTATTTTTGTTTGCAGACTGTAAAATTGAGTTCTTTTGCTGATGTAAAGTATCAGTAATCCACTTGGGGACCATGCCACCTTCTGAAATGCCACACAACTGCTTCTTAAATGTGTCAAAGTGATAGCATGTCTCAGACTTGTCCAGAGCTGAAGCATTAAGCAACTGACTGCTCTTGGACAGCAGGTGCCTTTTGGGGCCACAGCTCTGGCCGTGGTGGGAAGCAGCCGTGGAGCAAGGCAGCACAGGCAGTTGGAAGATACTTTATATAAAGGCGAAATACCCAGGGGTTGTGTGGCACAGGTAATTTCTACTTTCAAACTCATCAGCTTGTACATGATCCCCTAACCTTAACTTCTTTCCTCTTAAGGGGCTGATTCAGATTGACTTGTTGAGAGTGGTGTCCTTATCTATCTAGTAAGTCGGCAGAGAGAGATTTCTGTGGTTACATGTAAACTTGTGATAGGCCTGCAGATGAAGAGGTGAAGAAGGTAGTGGAGCAGCCAGTCCCAATCCGCCTATGTGAAGGTTACACCAGCTTCATTGTACACTTTGAAGACTTTCTCGATGGCGTTGACATAGGCAGCTGTTCTCAGGTCCAATCCCAGGTTATACTTCATGGCCGTGCGCATGATTTGCTGAAAGGGGTGAGAAAGCACGATGAGGGCCAGCCAGACTCAAGCAGCCTGGACATGTACACACAAGGCACATCGCGTGTGGCACAAGCTAAAGCCACTCTGTCGCCACTGAAGTGCAGGACGCAGGCAGCCAACAAGAAACTGCTCAGGTGGCAGAACGATCGCTAGTCAGGAAGGATCAGTTCTCCAGAATCAACATAAACTACTGTCTGGGCGGCGTAAGAAGGTACTCTTCAGAGTTTTAGATGTGAGTTGTCTCTGTGCCCCTTTGACATCCTATTATCTGGAGTGAGTTCACTTGATAGATCTATTAAGGATGGGGTGATGACGTGTCTTGCAGTTAGTGGTGACGGCTACAGAGCCTTGTGAACCTACTTAAGGCTTTTATAGTTTAGGGTGAACTTTGGTATGTCAATTATTTCTCAATAAAAAAACTAACAAGTATCACTATTAATATCTGTTCAGCTATTTCAACTTGAAGCTAAGTGGACAGAATCACAGCTCACGAGGAAACTAGGAAAACTGGACTCAAATTGTGCTTTAGGTCTTGAAATAAGGATCAAGTGGTCCAAAAGCCTTTTACTTATACTGAATTCTATACAGTAAGGTAGTTTCCTATTGCTATAATAGAGTGGCACTGAGCTGCCATCCCATTTGGCTGACTACTTAGCTAGCTGCCAAATATTACTTCCTCCTCACTCAGTATTATTTACTCATTTCGACAAGTTGGTGAACATACTGAAGACCCTGAGAACATATTTTAAGGCTGAAAATGCACGTGTTGTGCTATATACGAGTGAGGAATATGTAAAACAGATGGCTATTTTCTATCTACACACAATCTGGCAGCTGAGATTACACAGCTGGGCTGTACTTTATGTCATTAGGAGAAACATGAACAGAACCTGCACACATACCCTGGCAGAACGCTCCATGGTGTATGCTAAGCCAGAGTGCACGATGTCTTTCTCAGATGCACCCTGTTAGGAAAAAGAACATACATTTAACAAAACCATATAGAGGCATGCTTTATCTGTAAGAGCACAAAGGATTTTTAAGTAAATATACAGCCAGATTTACTGTTTGTCTTTCAGTAAAGATAATTTCTGTATAGTATTTTGATACCTACCTACTTGGGTTTGTCTTCTTTTAACCACAATTTAGTTTTCATTACATTTGACACAAATACTCATGAAATAAGATCATGGTAAAACAATGAACAAAGAAAGTATGGACAAAGAAACATGAGGGCAGGTGGTAAGATTGGCCCTGGTTACCCACCTCTGCTCCCGGCTGACAAGGGTCACCACCCAGGGCACAGAAGGAACCGGCCACCTCCGAGAGCAGCTCTGGAGTGGAATCCTGACTACACTTTAAAAGTGCCACCAACTTTTAAAGCTGGATAGATTTTAGCAGCATCTTAATTATCCCCCCTCCCCTCTTAATTCTACTGATGAGGAAAGTGGCAACCAGAGAAGTTGGCCAAGATTATAAAAGGCTATTTTTAGAGCTAGGATATAACCCAGGCTGGGACTAACAAGTTGAGCTTGTCTCTTTCCTTTGGCAATTACCTCTGTAAGTCAATTTGTTTCAATAGATTCCTCTATCTTTTAATTCTAAAAATTCAGTTTTTAGAATGCTTTCTAAAATTTTAGGACAATTAACTACCACCGCCAATCCTAAGAGCTATCAAACTCATATCCTGATATGCCAGATAAAAACTTAAAAGTGGATCACCAACAATGCTGAAGTTCATCCTGTTAATACTCTACTCACTTAAGAAGGTATCTTTCTAGTGCATTTCTAATCAAGCACTTGGGTTAAATTTTGTCTTGTCAATCAGGTTAGGAAGAGGAAAAAAATCTTGCTTTATGGGTAGAATACTGCTGTTTCATGCATTCACTGAACATTTACTGAGTGCCTACTATGTGCCAGGCACTTTACCAGGCACTGGGGACACAGCATAGAACAACATGATGTAAATTCCCTGTTTTCATGGAGTTTACATTCTTGTGGGAGGAGACGGCACTTGACTTAAAACCATGAGGACTTCCAATGTTAAGAGGGTGGAGAGATGACGAGGACCAGCAAAATGCAGTAAGGATGGCTAGCGAGGCAGGAAGAAAACCAGGAAAATGTGATGTCCAGGATGCTAAGAGAAGAAAATATTTCAAGGGGTAGCAATGACTTGTAACCACGGCTGTTAAAGGTGAGTAAGATAATGATTGGGAAACGCCCATTGGATTTGGCAATGCTGACGTCATGGAGACTTGACAACAGTTTTGGTGGAATCGAGGGTATAATAGGTTTGCGCACAAAAGAACTGGAGCCAGTATACACAACACATATAATAAGGAGGTTTGCTATAAATTAAATAGGAATGGAACGACTTGGAAGGGGGAGAGGGATTAAGATTTATCTAGTATTAGGACAGCATTTGTACACTGACAGGAGTGACTGAACTGTGGGATCACTGACAGTGCAGGGCAAGGGGAAGGTGTGCTTGAGCAGCGCAGCTGAGAAGCTGCGAACAGCCATCCAATGCCCAGGGCAAGACTTAGGCTTAGACGGAAGCACAAGAGTTGCTCTTTAATAAGAGGAAGATGACATAAGACAGGGAACAGACACCAGGAGCTGGGTAGGTGTGAAAGTTCTCTGACTGCTTAATTTTTTCTGTGAATACATATGAAGTCTGAGATAGAGTACAGGGGAGAGAGGAGAGAGACTACGACAGAATCAATCAGGGGAACAAGAAAATGAAAGGAACAGGGAAAAGGAATGTAACTGCTGGGCAGCCATCAGGGCCTCCTGTGTAGGGCTACAGGCACAGAGTGGGCAGGCTTGGATTTCATCAGGGTTCAGGTGTTAACAAGGAAATATGATGAAGCAAAACAAGACCAGACAGTGACTCTAAAGATGGAGCCTGGAATTGAAGTTGGGGAAGAAGAAAATTGAGGGCATTGGGGTGATGAGGGACAGTGAAAAGTAGGTCAATGATGCAGGTCCTAGCAGGGACAAAGCATGGCAGGGGAGGGGTACCTAGAAGTAAAGGGGCTGGAAAGAAACTGGTTTTCCAACTGACACTACTCCTGCAGCAAATAAGTCAGCAAGGTAAGAAATGGCACCAACGCCTAAAATTAGAAGCACTGAAAGCACTTGAAAGATTGATACTAATCTTAGCCTAAACACAAAGATTTCTGAAGGAGGGATAAAAAGAGTCATTGCAGCTGTCTTCCTAACTTGCTGGCTGTCCTCTTCCTGTACTCCCTCTGGAGGTTTCTGTCTGCCTGGCTGCTCTTCACCAGGTGTGTGCTGGGTCATGGGGCGACCACAGGGAGGAGCAAGGAACCCATCTGAAAGCAGTACCGGCACAAGTATGAATGGAACCTGGCCGGAGGAGGGGCCCCGCAGGGAGAGACAAAGATGTGGTATACTGCAGCAGGGAGCAGGACAGGGCACGCTGGCCGGAGGGGCCAGAACTGACACACACAGCTCTGGGAAAAGGGGCTCACTTAGGGGAACTGTTAAGTGCCCAGTGTGGCAAAGCATTTCTTCTTCAAAACAAAATCCTTAACTTTTCCCCATTTGCAATATAATCCAAGTTACTTTCCAGGAGTGAGTATTTCATAAGAAGGTACATTATAATGCAGCCGTTTCTCTGCCACAGATGCCATATGTGTGTGTATATACATACATACATACATACATACATACATATATATATGTCAAACCTAATTAAAAAACTGACTGCAAACATAGTTCCAATGACTTCATTGTGCATCTCCTTCATTTTCTTAGGATAAATTCTCAGAGGGAACGTCATTATAGTGTCAAAGGGCAGGAACACTTTAAGAACTCTTCACATTTCCCAAAGACCTGCAACGATCTGCAGTGTCGGGAAAAAAGAAAAAATGCTTCACCACAGATACGGTGAGTACAAGATCCAGTAATTATTTATGCTAGTTTAACACATTAAAGAAACCTTATTCTAATTGGTATTTAACCGTGATGTTTAGTATTTTTTTCTAGGTTTATTTCCTGTGAGTTTTGTTCATGTCTTTTGCCATTTTACTGGCAAAGAAGTTAAGTTCTCTTTGTGGTGTGTCTGCACTATTAATATGTCCTGTCAATAGCTAGTTAATGTAAACTATCTTTTCTAGTCTGTTTTCTTTAATTCTCTTATTCATGACTATATAGCAATTTCAATTGTTTATATAATTTAATCTAATGTTTCCTTTTTTTTTTTAGTTTATAAGCTTTAATTATTTGTGTTGTTAAAATATTGTATTGAGATTATAAAATGACATTGTTACAGTATTGGTAATACAACTCAACAGAGAACATTTAATTAAAAATAGACATTTAGTTTGCAAGGATAATCTTTAATTTTTAATCATATTTTAATTTTATTTGCTCTCATTGTAACTTAATTTTAGTAATGTTTTCTTTTTAATTCTATTTCTTTGAAGCTTTTTTAATGGAGCTAAAACATACAATAATCCTTCCTATTATGTTAGAAACTGTTGTTGAGTCATCTGTATTTCAAAAGTACCAAAAGCAGAACCATTAATTATTTACTTTAAAATAGGATTCTTGGTCCCTCTTTTGAATGTAATGGAAGAGGAAGGCACAGAGCATACAGGAGTCATTAACTACTGTTATGTTGATTACCACCCACTACTCGGATCCATCTACCCGGCCCAAGTGCATAGCCACAAGCACACTCACCGATATCCTGTCTTGGAACTCTGCTGTGGGCACAACGGGAATAGTTCCACCATGCTTTCCAAATTTTCTTTCCAAACTCTCTTGAACTGACACTATAAAAAGCCAAGAGATGAAGATAAGATACAGCTAGTAGAAAAGAAAATGAAATCGAACCAAAAGTAGTCCCAAACTACATCCACAACCCAAAAACTAATACGCAGTTTTGGAAACTGTCAGCATAAAGGACACAAAAGGGTTGACCATTTAAAACTCAGTTAAAAAAGGAATAAAGCTCTTTGCTAAATTCCCATATAAATGTGAATTTAGGTCACTGCTGTTTCCATAACACCCATTACCAGGGTTTTCCTTGGCTCTGTTATAAAGAAAATGCTGGGGGAAAAAGAAATGGAAATAGATGGACACTTCACCCAGATTCTCAGAGTGGGCTGAGCGAAGCAGCTCAGTGGGAGGTCTTGTCTTATTTCCGCTTGATGAAGTTTTACTGTTAACTCTGGAGCCCTACTCTAGTCAAAGAAAACTCATCAGAAGACTCCACAGATTTTTAACTCTACATATAGGCCTTTACTAAGAGCAACCAGAGATAGAAATTGAGTAGTCTCACCAGGAATTCTTGGTTTAAAATGATAATCTTTGTATCACTGATTTGTAGATTATGTTCTGGAACATTACATCACAGAACAGACATTTGACTATATTTCAGAGTGTTAATATATTGAATACCCATAAAGAAACTGTCTAACACTCATGAGACAGAATACTATTTTTCTGTTCTGAGATTATTTACTCTAGGGTTACAAAAAAGAAATTAGATCCCTTAAATGGACGCTTTTTCTGCCTTTCAAATGGCCCAAAAGAGTTCTGGAGAACAAGAACATCAGAACTTACTGAGCAAGTGGTAGTTAGAATCCCTTTCATATTTGAAGGTCAAACGGCCATAGCTGACATGATTTAGATTCTTCAGCCATTCAAAGTAAGACACTGTCACTCCTCCAGCATTCAAGTAGAGATCCTATATACAAAAATAAGACAAGACACCAAAGAAATGAGAAGATAATGGTTTTAATAAAAGCTTACAATGAATACAGGAGCTCAACTTACATAACAAAGCAGATTTAGTTTTAAACTTCCTATACATTTTAGACAGTATCAGGAATTTCGCACTCACATTTCACAAGTCCCCATTTTTTTGGTTTATTAATCAATTTTGGTTAGTCTCCTTCCACCCAAACAGTTCTCAGACAAAATTACTTGCCCCCTAGCTCCCGGATGGATTGTCCACAGCATGTCTCACCAGATTAGCATTCCGTCTCCCACTACCTAAGGACAGTTTATTCCAGTTGAATTGAATTTCTTATGTGCTTTCAGCAAAAGGGATTCTTCAAAGTGTTTCAAAAGCCTATACTAACTCCTAAATTCCAATAACCTTTTGGTATAAACTCCATGCTTATCTAGTGAAAAACCCAAGTACCTGTTCTTTCTCTTAGCTTTCTGCATAATGTAGCAGGGACATCTGCAATGCATGAGGTTAGTAATCATAGAGAAATCTCAGAACGTAAATTAGAATAGCATTTCTAGCACAATACACATTTCTGTAACTGGACTCTTAAAGAAGGCTAAATACACACTCAAGAAAGAGCCTGAAAGTTGGGAAAGAATGTTCACGTCAAAGTGAAAACTAACAGGCTGAGAAGATTAGTACAATACTAACCATGCTTCTACTTTATTTTCTTAGAAGCAAAATAAAGATGAAGAATTCATTACAGTTTGGGAAACCAACGATCTCCCTCCCTCCAATTCCTTGCAAAAGACAATTATTATTCCAAGCACATATGAAACCAGGCAAACACAGATGACTTACTGGAATAACCATAATGTTCCTCTCCAGGAAAATCTTATCAGCTTCTGGAGTTGTCGGTCCGTTGGCACCTTCAGCAATGATCTGCAAGACAGTCAGGAACATACAGAAATGCAATTACACCACCAAATCCCCTCCACTCCCACCCAAGAGATGTGTGTATATGGGCAGGGAGCTGTGCACAGAAATCTAATTGCAGTTTACCTTAAGTTAATAAGAGTTATTTTCTTCTATGAAGTGTATAAAAGTATTTTTCACCTTTCTATTTCCCTAACTACTTTTTGGAAGTTTGGTTTAAGAGGAAACCCACAGTGATGGTTGCACAGCTCTGTGAATATACTAAAAGCAATTAAATTGTACACTTGGGTGACTTGTATGGTATGTGAATTAAATCCCAATAGGGCTGTAAAAAAATAGAAGCAGCAATGTGGTTAGAGCTTCCCTCTGACAAGCTTTTAGCCGGTCCGCAGTGGTAAGGCTGGGTGCAGTCCCCACCATACTTCACCTTGGCTCTGACTCTGGGTGCATTGGACTTGGTCAGCTGCTTCTCACTAGCAGCAGGGATCAGTATA
The DNA here is from genome assembly GCF_040802235.1 of Manis javanica. Classification (NCBI taxonomy): domain Eukaryota; kingdom Metazoa; phylum Chordata; class Mammalia; order Pholidota; family Manidae; genus Manis; species Manis javanica. The sequence goes on from NC_133162.1 coordinate 72,480,416, forward strand.
TCACAGTCAGCCTCCAAGATGCTCGCTTCATAGACCTTTGCCTTGGGGAAGCCAAGGATTGATCCATGTTGCTGCAATTCATGGAAAATCACAATTAATTAACCAAAGGTTAGATGTTTATGTTTAGTGCCTATGATGAAGACTCATTTATTAAGGGCTCTTTACACTTTTAAAAATAAGCAATGGAAACAGATTTCAGTAAGACTTAATTCAATTTAATGTTCAGGTAATCAAACCATCCAGATATTAGATTAACATACCAGTTTGAAGTCTTCTAGTTCCTTTGGGTCAATACCATCTGGATTCCATATGCTCCCATCAGATTCACCAACACCAACACATTTAGCACCAAAACGATGTAAATATCTCATAGAGTGCAGGCCCACATTCCCAAATCCCTATGAAGGATAATTACATAACACAAAAATCAAAGTCCTAGTACAGATGGTAAAAGTCATATCCTCACCAATAGACATTGTTAAGAAGTACCAATCAAAATCCTTTTGCCAAAAAAAAAAAAAAAGTACTAAGTGGCTTCTCTTTATAATTTCTGTTTAAGAATGTGGGGCCTAGCCCTTTGTTATCTATGATGAAGAGTTCTGAAGTTCAGTTAGGTGCAGCCCAGTTGGCTAATGAAGAAATGGCCATGGTGCCAACCACACCACCCTGGACTTCAGTCCTTGAAGACCAGATGTCCTATGGTTGTAACTGGTCACTAACAGGGAGTAAAATGAGCTCTATTTTAAAGAAATACTCAACTTAATTTAGATTCCTCTGAGTAAAATAATCAAATATCAAGAAAATTCTTCCTGAAAGTTGAAATCTGGATCATTATGCAAACTTCCTGTATACTCTGTATACCCATATTAGACTAAGAGCCTTCCCTTAATGCAATTTCAATAAGTATTGACCAAAAAAGAAGTTGGTGATAGTTTCCTTCATATCTAGTAACATGAATCACACCAAAGTTCAAAAAGTAAAGGATATATTATTACTCTGAAAACATACCTTCTAAAACTTGAGAGATTCAAAAGACTCAAATTTTAAAATTTGCAAGTCTAAAATCTTTGACAAACTTATATGCTTATCAATTATACTTTATGAAGGCAAACATTTTTACCTGAACAACAAATGTTTTATCTCCAAATCCTGGTGTCATTCCTAAAATACTCATGTAAGAAGCTTCATTTATGAAGTTTTCAATCCCATGAAAAACTCCCCGGCCAGTAGCAGAGATTCGTCCATGGATTCCTCCCTGACTGATGGGCTTACCAGTAACACAGGCATGGGCATTAATATCCTGCAAGAAAAAGCCAAAAGTTAGAAGATGAAACATCAAGGTCAATTTCTATAATGAACAAATACAGTGAAGGATTAAAGTTGAAACACATTTTCATTTAATGAACACGCTCATTAACGTTTAAGGTACGCTTTTTACTAACAGGGATAGGAGTCATGCTTTCTGATTTCTGTTCCTAGAAAATTGATGATAAAGTAGTTTACATTTCCTGATGGGAGAAACAGGGAGTTTAGGAATTTAACATCAAGTAAGTACAAATAACAGTGTCACAAAGTAGAGACAGTTTAGCTTAAAACTACTATTCCTTCAAGTATTTGAGCCCTAAGTCAGGGTATACATCCTATTTGTAAGTGTCTTAACATCTATCGTAAGACTGGAGGCATGTCGATATTCTGGGGATTCAAGATGGCGGCATGAGAGGTGAGACAAAGAACTCCTCCAAAAACCACATATATTACGAAAATATAGATAATACAACTAATCCTGAAGGAGCAACAGGAAAGAAGGCTGCACCAGACTCAATACACCTGGAGAACAGAGTAGACCTCATGAAACGGGGTAACGTAACAAAGCCTTGACCTGGTGGGTCCCAAGCCCTTCCCCCATCCCAGCTCACCTGTAGGAGGAAAAGAAATGTAGCAGGGAGGGGGTGGAAGCCTAGGACTGCTGAACACCCAGCCCTGGAAATTTGCTATGGGAGCACAAACCCACATTGCATGGTGCTCTGGAGATTAGTGGGGTTGGAAAGCAAAGACAGGTGGAATACTTGGGGAGACTGAGATTCCAGTTGTTTGTGGAGGACAGGGCTGCTCTGGGGCAGAGGAAAGTTAGGCGGTCTGAGAGGCTTCCTAGCAGAGAGAGGGCTGCTGAAGGGGTGGGGTTTGCAAGAAACTTGCTGCACAGTAGAAGGGATAGGTGGACAAGGTTGTCTGGGCGCGCTATGCCCAGTAGTTTGGGAACTTTCAGGAGCTTCAGGCACCCCATCCCCCTAGCTGGCTACTCAACTCAGAGGCCCCTCACTGTGATACGCAGCCTGCTGCGCATTCCTCCTGGACTGACAGCACCGGCTTGTAAACGGGCAGTCCCTACTCTGGTGTCAGGCCAGCCAGAGGAAAGCCCCGCCTACGGCAGCTACAGAAACACAGAGGCTTACACCTGTGTGCTGGCTCACTGGTTCTGACAGTGGAGACAGACACTGCAGCCAGGAAACAGGAAACAGCTCTTTCCTCTCCCCAAGCACCAGTGCCACTGCCCTGTGACCCCTGACATCACTCCAGGGGCTGAACAGCTCGAGACTTGAGCTTCTGGGCACTAGAGAGCACCACATACAAATATGAAATGTCAAAGGAACCTGATTCAGACCAAAATCTCACAAACACCAGAAAAAGGCCCAAATGAAACAGAACTCACCAATCTTCCTGAAAGTGAGTTCAAAATAAAAATCATAAAAATGCTCATTGAAGTACAGAAAAATATTCAAGAACTCAGGAATGAGTTTCTTCTTGAATTAGAGAGTCAATCATTAAGAAATTCCACATCAGAAATGAAACATACAATGGAGGGATTTAAAAGCAGGAATACAAAGAAGCTGAGGCACAGAAAGAAAAAAGGATCTCTAAGAATGAAAGAATATTAAGAGAACTGTGTAACCAATCCAAATGGAAAATGTTTGCATTATAGGGGAACCAGAAGAAGAGAGAGAAAAAGGGATGGAAAGTGTCACTGAGGAGGTAATTGCTGAAAACTTCCCCAATCTGGGTAAGGAGATAGTCTCTCAGGCCATGGAGTTGCACAGATCTCCCAATACAAGGGACCCAAGGAAGACAAAACCAAGACATATAATAATTAAAATGGCAAAGATAAAAGGCAAGGACAGAGTATTAAAAGCAGCCAGAGAGAGAAAAAAGATCACCCACAAAGGAAAACCCATCAGGCTATCACCAGACTTCTCAGCAGAAACCTCACAGGCCAGAGGGGAATGGCATGATATATTCAATGCAATGACACAGAAGGGCCTCAAACCAAGAATACTGTATCCAGCAAGATTATGATTTAAATTTGAAGGCAGGATTAAACAATTCCCAGAGAAGCTAAAGTTGAGGGAATTTACCTCCCATAAACCATCTCTACAACGTATTCTAAAGGGACTGCTTTAGATGGAAGTATTCCTAAGGCTAAATAGCTGTCACCAGGGGAAATAAAACCACAACAAAGTAAAGCAATTAATTACTAAGAAGATGCAAAATCAAATCAATTACCCCCAAAGCCAATCAAGGGATAGACAAAGAGTACAGAATATGATACTTAATATATAAAGAATGGAGAAGGAAGAAAAAGGAGGCAAAAGAAAAAAAGCACCTTTAGGTTGTGTTTGTAATAGCATACTGAGTGAGTTAAGTTAGACTGTTAGATATTAAGGAAGTTACCCTTGAACCTTTGGTAATCACGAATCTAAAGCAGTGGCAATAAGTACATACCTATTGATAATCACAGTCTGCATGCACCAATCAAAAGACATAGAGTCACTGAATGGATTAAAAAAAACAAGACCCATCTATATGCTACCTACAAGAGACTCACTTCAAACCCAAAGACATACACAGAATAAAAGTGAAGGGATGGAAAAAGATATTTCATGCAACAAATAGAGAAAAAAAAGCAGGAGTTGCAGTACTTGTACCAGATAAAATAGACTTCAAAACAAAGAAAGTCACAATATACGAAGAAGGACATTACATAATGATAAAGGAGTCAGTCCAACAAGAGGATATAACCATTATAAATATCTATGCACCCAACACAGGATCACCTACATATGTGGAACAAATCCTAACAGAATTAAAGGGGGAAATAGAATGCAATGCATTCATTTTAGGAGACTTCAACACACCACTCACTCCAAAGGACAGACCAACCAGACAGAAAATAAGTAAAGAGGCAGAGGCCCTGAACAACACAATAGAACAGATGGACTTAATGGACATCTACAGAACACTCCATCCAAAAGCAACAGGATACACATTCTTCTCAAGTGCACAAGGAACATTTTCAAGAATAGATCATACACTAGGCCACAAAAAGAGCCTCAGTAAATTCAAAAAGACTGAAATTGTACCAACCAGTTTCTCAGACCACAAAGGTATGAAACCAGGAATGAATTACACAAGGAAAATGAAAAAGCCCACAAACACATGGAGGCTTATGAAATGCTATTAAATAATCAATGGATCAATGACCAAATAAAAACAGAGATCAAGCAAAATATGGAGACAAATGACAGCAATTATTCAACACCGCAAAATCTGTGGGATGCAGCAAAGGCATGATAAGAGGGAAGTGTATTGCAATACAGGCCTACCTCAGGAAAGAAGAACAATCTCATATGAACAGTTTAAACTCACAATTAACCAAACTAGAAGAAGAACAAATGAGACCCAAAGTCAGCAGAAAGAGGGACATAATAAAGATTAGAGCAGAAATAAATCAAGAATAAAACAAAAGAATCAATGAAAGCAAGAGCTGGTTCTTTGAGAAAATATAACAGATAAACCCCTAGCCAGACTTATCAAGAAAAAAAGAGTCAACACACATAAACAGAATCAGAAATGAGAAAGGAAAAATCACTATGGACACCACAGAAATACAAAGAATTATGAGAGAATACTATGAAAAATTATATGCTAACAAAGTGGATAACCTAGAAAAAATGGACAACTTTCTAGAAAAATACAACCTTCCAAGGCTGACCCAGGAAGAAACAGAAAATCTGAATAGACTAATTACTAGCAACAAAATTGAACTGGTAATCAAAAAACTACCTAAGAACAAAACTCATGGACCAGATGGTTTCACGGCTAAATTTTATCAGACATTTAGTGAAGACCTAATATCCATCCTCTTTGAAGTTTTCCAAAAAGTAGAAGAGGAGGCAATACTCCCAAACTCATTCTACAAGGTCAGCATCACTGTAATACCAAAACCAGGCAAAGACACCACAAAAAAGAAAATTACAGACCAATATCCCTGAAAAACATAGATGCAAAAATACTCAACAAAATATTAGCAAAGCAAATTCAAAAATACATCAAAAAGGTCATCCATCATGATCAAGAAGGATTTATTCCAGGGATGCAAGGATGGTACAATATTCTAAAATCTATCAACATCATCCACCACATCAACTAAAAGAAGGACAAAAACCACATAATCATCTCCATACACGCCGAAAAAGCATCCAACAAAATTCAACATCCATTCATGATAAAAACTCTCAACAAAATGGGTATAGAGGGCAAGTACCTCAACATAATAAAGGCCACATATGACAAACCCACAGCGAACATTATACTTAACAGCGAGATGCTGAAAACTTTCCCTTCAAGATCAGGAAAAAGACAAGGATACCCACTCTCTCCACTATTATTCAACATAGTTCTGGAGGTCCTAGACTTGGCAATCAGACAACACAAAGAAATAAAAGGCATCCCAACTGGCAAGGAAGAAGTTAAACTGTCCCTGTTTGCAGATGACATGATATTGTCAATAAAAACCCTAAAGAATCCACTCCAAAACTACTAGATCTAATATCTGAATTCAGCAAAGTTGTAGGATATAAAATTAATACACAGAAATTTGTTGCATTCCTATACAGTAATGATGAACTAGGAGAAAGAGAAACAGGATATATAATTGCATCAAAAAGAATAAAATACCTAGGAATAAATCTAACCAAGGAAGTGAAAGACCGATACTCTGGAAACTACAAGACACTTATGAGAGAAATTAAAGAAGATACCAATAAATGGAAACAAATCCTGTGGTCATGGATAGGAAGAATTATTATTGTCAAAATGGCCATCCTGCCTAAAGCAATCTACAGATTCAATGCAATCCCTATCAAAATACCAACAGCATTCTTCAACAAACTGGAGCAAGTAGTTCTAAAATTCATATTGTACCACAAAAGACCCCAAATAGCCAAAGTAATCCTGAGAAGGAAAAATAAAGCAGGGGGGATTATGTCCGCCAACTTCAAGCTCTCCTACACAGCCACAATAATCAAGACAATTTAATACTGGCACAAGAACAGACCCACGGACCAATGGAACAGACTAGAGATTCCAGATATAAACCCAAGCATATATGGTCAATTAATATACGATAAAGGAACCATGAATATACAATGGGTAAATGACAGCCTGCCTTTTCAACAGCTGGTGTTGGCAAAACTGGGTAGTTACATGTAAGAGAAATGAAATTGGATCATTGTCTAACCCCATACACAAAAGTAAACTCAAAATGGATCAAAGATCTGAATGTAAGTCATGAAACCACAAAACTCTCAGAAGACAACATAGGCAAAAATCTCCTGAATATAAACATGACCAACTTTTTCCTGAACGCATCTCTTCAGGCAAGGGAAACAAAAGCAAAAATGAACAAATGGGACTACATCATGCTAAAAAGCTTCTTTCTGTATGGCAAAAGACAACATCAGTAGAACAAAAGACATCCTACAGTATGGGAGAATATATTTGTTAATGACATATCTGACAATGGGTTAACATCCAAAATATATAAAGAATTCACACGCTTCAACATCCAAAAAGCAAATAACCCTATTAAAAAATGGGCAGAGTATATGAACAATTCTCCAAAGACGAATTTCAGATGGCCAACAGGTACATGAAAATACACTCCACATTGCTAATTATCAGGGAAATGCAAATTAAAACCACAGTGAGATATCATTTCACACCAGTTAGGATGGCCAACATAGAAAAGACTAGGAACAACAAATGCTGGCAAGGATGTGGAGAAAGGGGAACCCTCCTATACTGCTGGTGGGAATGGAAGCTAGTTCAGCCATTGTGGAAAGCAGTATAAGGTTCCTCAAAAAACTAAAAATAGAAATACCATTTGACCCAGGAATTCCACTCCTAAGAATTTACCTAAGAATGCAGAAACCCAGTTTCAAAAAGACCTATGCACCCCTGTTTATCACAGCACTATTTACAATAGACAAGGAATGGATGCAACCTCAGTGTCCATCAATAGATGAATGGATAAAGAAGATGTGGTACATATACACAATGGAATATTGTTTAGCCATAAGAAGAAAACAAATCCTACCATTTGCAACAACATGGATAGAGCTAACGGGTATTATGCTCAGTGAAATAAGCCAGGCAGAGAACTACAAGTACCAAATGATTTCACTCTTCTGTGGAGTATAAGAACAAAGCAAAAACTGAAGGAACAAAACGGCAGCAGACTCACAGAACCCAAAAATGGACTAACAGTTACCAAAGGGAAAGGGACTGGGGAGGGTGGGTGGGAAGGCAGGGATAAGGGGAATAAGGGGTATTATGATTAGCACAAATAACATGGTGGAGGAGGGGGGCCATGGGGAAGGCAGTATAACACAGAGAAGACAAGTAGCGACTCTATAGCATCTTACTACGCTGATTAATGGGGTATGTGGTGGGGGCTTGATATTGGGGGGAATCTGGTATCCATAATATTGCTCATGTGACTGCATATGAATGATACCAAAAGAAAAAAGCACAGTAGATATGCTTATTTCTCTTTCACTTTTTTATTGTTTTTAGAGAATTCTTCTGCCATTAAACATCACTCTCTTTTAAGGTAATGTACCATATCTGCATTTGATACTATATTGGGATGGATGAAATTAATCTTTAAATTTACAACTGCTCTTGAGAAAGGAAGTTTTCTTGTATCTATAAAAGTATGATCACTAAACACAGAGCTACAGTGTGCCAGGCCCATTACTAAGCATTTTCATACTTTGATATTTCATTAATGCGTAAATTACCTTGTGAAGTAATTTTATTATCTCATTTCACAGACTACTTAGAATAGTTCACGAAGTTCTAGGTTTTTATTTCTTAGCAACAGAATCCAGCAGAAATGGTTGGTTAGGCTTGTTTTTTGACAGTTACCCTCAATCAAGAATAATAACAACCATCTTAAGGCACAATAACAAAAATATAAAGTAAAGCTATTGAAGGACAATATCCTTTGAAAAAATTGCTCAACCTTAACTTCCACTCCTTAAATTCTTCAGTTTTGATCTTCCAATCACTGAAATAGTCAAAGTTATTTTCAAGACAAGTAGAATTGAAATCAGCTCTTCTCTTTGGTTAATGTTTTTTTCCAGGGTGTCTAAAAATACCAGAAGTTTTATAAAAACAAAGCCTTCTTTGTTAATTAGACAACTAAAAAAGAGGATTGGTTGCAGCCACAAAGAAGTTACCAAACACATATATATGCAGTATGGCACAGAGAAGACAAGTAGTGATTCTATAGCATCTTACTATGCTGCTGGACAGTGACTGTAATGGGGTGTGTGGTGGGGACTTGATAATGGGGGGAATCTAGTAAACACAATGTTGCTCATGTGATTGTATATTAATGATACCAAAATAAGAAAAATAAAAAAATAAAATCTAAAGAAGCATCAAAAAAAAAAAAAAAGACCAGAGGCATGTCACCAAAACAGAGCCTAAGAGAGGAAGAGGCATTACGGTATTCTTGGATGGGAAGACTCAGTGTTGTAAAGACATTTTTCCACCAAGCTAGAAATTCAATAAAATGCCATTTTTAAAAAAGAACTTTAAAAAATAATACTCATTAAACTCAAGTTCACCTAAAAGAGTAGATTAACAAAAGTATCTAAAAAAAAAAAAAAGACTATGAGATACCTAAGGTGTTTGCAGGATAATTTGGGCCACATATCAAAATAAAAATATCCACTACCCAGAAATCCCACTTTCAGGGATTCCATTTGTTGTATATTTAGTTTGTAGTAAATATATGATGTTTGAGTTAAACTGACAATTTTCATGTCTTTTTGTTCAGAAACAAGTATAATTAAAAAAACAAGAAAGGGGCTTAGGAGGGTTTCTCTGCTAAGGCTTCAAATATATTATAAACTGAAGCAGCCAGAACAGTGTGGAATAGACAAATCAATCAGTGGGACAGGAGAAACTAGAAATAGTTCTTTCATATATAGAAAATCAATAACAAAATGAAGGAAGCATTTAAAAATCAGTGGCAGAAGTGTGGGCTATTTAATAAGCTTGTTGAGGCAATTTGCTACCCATGTGAAATGAGAAAATGCCTTATTTCACACCATGTCCCCTCCCCACAATGTATGTTCTAGCTAGATGTGTTAAAAAGTAACCTGGTCTTTTTCTGTATTGTTAAATAGTTTACAGAAATTATAATTGTATTAGTTGAACAATTACCAACAAAACTAAAAGTTAAAAAAAAAAAGGCAGTCTAATAAGGTGATTTACAGAATTAGTAGTTTTCCCACAGCCTTCTTCATGAATAATGAACACTTATGAATACAGAATTGCACACCTAGTGCCAAATGCTTTTTTTTAAACAGTGAAAATGCAAATGCTGGAGCTGAGAGTAATCCTGTCTAAAGTCAGGCATGGTGCTAGGTGCCGAGTGCCCCAGGATACCTAACTGTTCTGGAAGCTGAGGGAAAACACTTCCTATTCTCCCCACAACGCCTGCACTTCTGGGTGGCGCTGGACGAAAGGTGCTGTGCGTTCAGGTTCCTGTCTGGAAGTAAGTAACAAACTGTGGCTCCCTTACCTTAGGCCCTGGTTTTGGATTTCCTGTCATTTTAAGAAGAAAAGACTTTTACCAGGATAGTCTAAGGTTTACCTGGCAGGGCCTCAAAGACTTTCTTTTGCTTCACCACTGGTAATGAACTATGCATAACAACATGCTGCCTACTACTTGGCACTATGCAATGTAATGACTTGCTGAAAAAGAATGAGAGACCATACCCAGAGCTCACTGAACATAAAAAGGTGACATGGCAAAGCATCCTTTTTTGGGAATAGCAGTCAAAACTGAAATTCTTTTAAGTGTTTCCTGCTGCTGTTTTACTTTAGGGGACTTATGCAATTTCCTTGATGTAGTACTGGCATTTATTTTTGTACATACTAAGGGCTGGGTACACACTTCTAAGAGCATTATATTATTATTAATTTAATCCTCACAGCTGTCTCATGACATAGGTGCTATTATTACTGTCATTTTACATATGAGGAAACTGAGGCAGACACAGCTCAAGGCACTTGCCACAGGTCCTGGAGGTGGTGCTTGAAGGAGCCAGCTCTAGAATCCAGGCTCTCTGCCCATGCTACCCACTACGACAGAAATGACTCCCCACTCACACCTCAGGAAATGAGACTGATGTCTAAAAGCCTCCTCTGGATTCTGCAGCCCCCCTTCCTCCTTCTCAAAGGAAGAATGGGTCCTCTTCTTCTCCAATGCTGACTTTTTCACTAGACCCTAAAAGGGACTTTTATCAGGCCTTTATGACCTCAGGCCAATATCCCCTCTCTCTCTTGCATCGTCTATCACTCACACTGATGGATCTGTGGCCTCCAGCCAATCAACATGCTAAACAACAAAAAAAAACCCTGTCTCTCTGGCCAAGGGCCACCTTTCAAGTTGTCTTCCCTCTGCTTCTCTCCAGTGCCATTTTTCTCAAGTGAAGGCTACTTTCATGCCTGACCTCCCTCTCTTAACACTCTTGCAGCCTGGCTCTACCTCACTATCCAACACACTCTAGGTGCTGAACTGTTCTCTCCTCAGAACCCCTCCCCCAACACCCACAGTCTGGAGCTCTCAGTGCCTCCTGCCTTACAACTGCCTGCCTCCCCCTAAATCACTCTGTAGTCTATCCATTTCTCTTTGGCTCTAGGACAGGCCAGTATCACCCCTCTTCTGGGCTCCTGAATTCCTTCCCTACTGCACTGAGTGAAGCTCAGAATGCACATGCAGCTGTACCGCACATGCAGCTGTACCACACCAGCCTACAATTCACATAGAACCAGCTTCTCTGATTTCAGGACAAATACTGAAGTCCCTGCTGTCTTACCTACAGGGTGTTAAATAGGCCCGATCTTCCTCTCCTGGCCTCTCTTAAGCCCTTTTCTCTTTCTATTTCTACGCTGGTTAAGATAGTCTTCCCTCAGTCTCTTGAATTCATCTCTTTTGCATTCTAGGCCCTTTTCCCAGGGCTTCTTTCTGCCTCCCAACGGTCGCCCCCGTACCTCCCACTAGCTGACGTCTACTTATCTTTCAGAGTGCAGACCAGAAGGTTACATCTTCCAGGAGGCCTTTTCTGAATTTACCTCCAAATCCTTGGTCAGGACCCTGTTACTCTTTGTCATAGTATGGGAACTCCTAGCATTTATCCCAACTGTATCAAACACTTTGCATGTAGTAGGTACTCCATATATATCTTTAAAATCAGTTTATATTTAAAATAGTTTTTCAACTCCCTTTCTGTTCTTACCCTTTAAATGTTTGTTTTTCAAGGTTCCATCCCTTGAAAGACAGAATGTAGTTTTTTCTTCTTGTGTATTAGTGGCACTGCTTTTAAGTAGAGCTCCTTGCTGAACTCCCCCTGGTTCTCTCTGACTCCATCTTATCCTTTTTCTTCGTAACACATCCAGCCCAGACCTGTCCACTCTGTCAGGCACTGATGCTTCTTTCAGCCCTTTGGGCTCCTGGGACATGAGGACAGACACTGACCCCAACTGAAAGTCATCTCTGCTCCCATTCAGCCAAGCCGTCGCCAGCCCACTGTCCCCTAAGGCAAGTTGGGACAGTTGGGACTGAGGGCTCCCCTTTGACTAGCAAGTAAAACCAAAACACTAGGGCTTGACGACTATTTTTGTTGTTCTTCTATTATCTTTCTAAACAAGCCTTACTGTCAGACAATCTGAGCTCTACTGTTTTTCCTCTTATCCCCCAAATCTCTGTGTGTTTAAGTTCTGCTTATTTTTAAAGCTCAGATACCTCTTTCAGGCAGCCTTCTTTCAGACACCATACCTCTCCACCCTTGTATTATACTATCTCCATTCTTTATCTGCTTCTGTATCTTAGCTCCTCTGCAAATGAAAGCTCTTTGAGGGAAGAAAGAGAAAGAATGCTGCTTTATTTCCCTTCCTATGTCTTACAATGTGTTCTGCCTTATTTAGGTGACCTGTTTTGGAGAGTCCCATCCCAGGGCTCAGGATAGGATGGCATGTAAGTAAGAGCTCAACCACATTCACTATATTTATGATTTATGAACAGAGATACTGAAGTAAAATATATGCAAATCAAGATATGATCAAAAGTGGGGAGAAAAACCCAGTGAATTCTCCCCTTCAAGATATACACAATTTAACTGTTATTTCTTGCAGATAGCAAATGAAGCCCCTCAGGGATGTTTGTGGGTACTCACATAGTGCCCTATGGTGCTAGCATACGTGTCAGCAATCCAGGACATCTCCCGCTCGCCCGTGCTCATGTCTGGGGCAGGCACATCAACACCAGGACCTATGGCACAGGGAAAGGGCATTGCCCAGTTTTTAAGATAAACTTATCTCAAACATGTAGATCCTTGTAATTCTCTATAATAACAAGGCTACCATGGTTAGAAAACTTTATTTTTCATCTAGGTAACTAACTAATTGAAGTCATAGAAACAATCATTTCATGTTTCACTGAAAATTTATATACAATGTTTTTACTTGCTATATGTTTGGAAATCAGCTATGCGTTACAGATACAAGGCTTCTGAGTGTGCGAGCATAGGCCAATCAGTTTAGCCTCTCTTGATTTCAGTTTCTTGAACTGCAATCAGAGATAGCAGTACCATCTCACCCTACATATAGAGGACTGCTGTGGTTAGGGAGTGTAGGTGTATGGGGCTGCACGATAACATACTACTTTCTGTGGGTGTAAGCCTCATGGTAATTTCACCCATGCAGAATGTTGCTTTGACCCATTATTCAAAGCTTACTCAGTGTACATAACACTTTAGGCCTTGGCTTTTAATTCTAAGGACTTGAAACAGCAAATTAAAAAATTTGAGGAGGATGAGAAGTTAGCCCACAGACACCAACAAATACCAGTGACAACAGTAATACTAACAACCACAGTGAGATCTCTGATAAAAATTTAAATTACATGATGCCTACTCAAATCTGTAAAGACAGGAATATACAGACATACACCCATAAAAATAGTAACAATAAAAACAACCTAATTATCTAGTGGGTCAAGTAAATAAAATATGGTATTTCTACACAATGAAATACTATACAACCATATAAAGGGAGAATTGATAACACCCTAAATGACTTGGAATCATTACCATAACATAACATATGGAAAAAACAGATCTCATATAATATGTATAATATATTCCCATTTACATAAAATTTTCTCTCTAAATATACATGAATGATACCTATTTACATCATTTCATGTGTATATACATGTACAGAGGTTTGCAAAGAGACACACAAGCTTGGTCACTATGTTTGGATTTCAGCCTTGTTTATAACTTTCTATAGTTTCAACTGTGTAATACAAGCACATAATCTTTTAAGAGAAAAACAACTTTAAAAATAGTTACACTATTAAGTCTCCCAGATAAATAAAGTTCTTTCTAAGGGATGTACTCCAGTTCTTTCTACAGTTTTTACTTTTTAACTGGCAGGGTAAGGAACATTTTAGTATTTTTCTGTGCTTCAGGGGCACTGCTCCTATATAATGTACTTCTTTGTACAGGCTGTGGTATGATGGACACAGGGCTGGTGTGAGACTGGCTGGTGTAAAATGGTCAAGGTTTACTCTGTAGACCCCTGGCCCATCCCCACCCAATCTGTAACCCTATGCCTTCATGCCCTTTCCCCTCAGCATCTTATAAATCCTCATGAGGTCTAACCTCTCCAAACCCACTCTCACCCCACACAACTCTCCTGTGCAGAAGGACCAAGATAAAATTAAGCTGGATGTACTCTAGACATGGGCAATAAATACAACATTCTGGCATCATCCTCTGACAAACAGGTTGTACTATTCCCATTTGCTGCCCATTCCTTTAGCATGACGTACTTTATCTGAAGGTTTGTACAGATGTTTAATTACATTGCTTTTCACCTAAGGTATAAATGGCAAATTGCTCCTGAATCCTTCCATAGGTACCTACAAAAGTATTTCACTTGTTTAGCATTATCAAGTGCTAAATAACCTTGTTACCTCGAATAATAATTCCAACTGGAGAAGGGCTATTATTAGCAAGCAGCAAGTTTGAGGTATAGTTTATAAATCAGAAATGTATAACAATAATTTGCTTCTCAAAAACATCAGTCCAGACGTGCTAAGGTGAGGCAGCTTACAGAGAACAGGTCTGAAGGCCCATTTTTTAAAAACAGATAACTTCCCTCAGGAAAGTTAAAATGCCATCACTGAATCCCGTAATAGTATAAATAAGATGAAAAACTGGCTAAAAAACACAACTCCTCTAACACAACACGAGCATTTGGTACATGGGGGTATAGAGGATGTAAAGGATGGAGATATCAAGTTATTACAGCACCATCACAGTTTACAAAGGTGATTATATAAACTTTCACAACAGAATTAACAATGAACTTCCACAGACTTAAAAAAAAAAAGATGGAACATTTCTCAACTCATTCTATGAGGCCAGTATTACCTTGATATCAAAGATCTCACAATAAAATACCACAGATCAACATCCCTTAGAACAGCATCAAAAAGCATAGAACGCTCATGAATAAACATTAACAGAAGTAGTGTATTAAGACTTGTATGCTGAAAACTACAAAGCATCATAGAAGAAATTTAAGACTAAATAAATGGAAAAACAGTCAGTGTGGTTAAGACAGCATCACCCTACAAACTAGTCTAGAACAATGCAATCCCCATCATTAACTCCGCTGACTTTTCTGCAAGAATTGAAAAGCCAGTTCTAAACTCACACAATGTGATACACAACGTACTCAAGCTCAGGTTGAACTCACAATCTGAAACCCTCTTCGGAAAGGGAAGTTAGAAAGTAACAGAAATGACACCAATCCCAAAGTTTTGTTCAAGACTACCTCTGTGCCCTGGAGGGAGAGAAGGAGCACCTTCCGTCTTCCTCTTGTGCTGCATAGCTTTCTGGGCCAATCTGTCAGCTGAGATGCAGTGTGGGTTAGTGAGACTTTTGAATATAAGTAAAGAAGTCAAATTGCTAGTGTTTTAAGTTTTCAGTGTTACAGTGAATCATTCTTTAAACTTTGGAACTATAAGGTACTTGTCAAGATAAAAATAAGTACTCTAGATATGGGCAATAAATACAACTGAATAAAGTTTGAGACCACTCAAGGCTATAAATATGTTTGAGACTTTAACTAAGAGGAAACAAGATATAAAAATTTATGAAAGCTATCACTAAGTTTAACATGACTCTAATTAACCAAATCTCAGAATCAGTAGGCATTTCTGTGGAGGCAGTCAACTCATGTTAACTAGAGCTCCCCTATACAGTGACTGTACTAGCAAATTGCACAGTAGAACTGAAGGAGTCATGCCAAGAATCAAAATGTGTTTTAATGATGAAAGGCCAAGTCTAATAAAGTTCTAGTGTTACTTATACTTATTTTGATATTAGTTTATTTCATGCCTTTTTTTCTCCTATAAAGGGACAAATTTCAGAAAAAGATATTTTAAGTTCATAGGAACTTGTCAACAGTGGGGAAAATACTGAGAAAGAAAAAACACAGGGGCAGGAAAATGAGAAAAAGTAGGTTTTCTTTCCTATTTTACTGAGTCTTTATATTAAAAGGGCAAACATTCTATTAAATAATTTTATTTATTACAACAAATTAGAATCCTAGAACAAGAAATTACAGAACGACTTAATTTGCTTGAAAAGCATTAGATGACAAATGTTTATACATCACAGAAAACAATACTCACATCTCACATAAAGTATATGACACAGAAAATAACAGTATGAGACAAAAACACCCAGCAAGTGCAGATCGGTACCCTCAGGAATTTAGTCCGTTTGGCAAAAGCTTCTCCTAACACGAGGAGCAGCAGGAATCCCCACAATCAGCCAGTGATGGCCGAGTGAGTCATCAGCGGGAGCCTCCCCACCTCCCAGCCTGGGCCCACAGCTTTGCAGGAATAGGTCAGCTTCAGCTTCCAATTCTAAAAGGCATCAGATTTCTCACTGCTTTCAGAGCAACAGAATTACTATTGTAAAACTGCTTTGTACATATTTAAGAAGTGTTAATAATACAGATATTATTTAGTTCCTAAAATCTTTCTGTATGTCACATTATTGTACAATGCTGCTGTATTGATCAAAAACCTTTACTATGTCTGTACAAGAAGAGGAGGAAGTGACTGCTCCTGGTGCTCGCACTGCATATTGAGAATCTGGACCTTTTCTATTAGAGATGTGTCAAAAATTGGCCCAGGTATGTTCACTATATTGATTATGGAATTGTTTCTCAAAGTAAAAGGGCAACTCTATCCACACACATACAGATAAGAGCAGGAGTTTAAATGAAGACAATTACTTTTTAGATGTTTCCCCTCAATGTGGAGACCTATATGGCAATACATACCAATAAAGCCCTTCTTTGCCAACTCCATGGTGAACCTCCTTGTGATTTTTTCCAATTCATTATCCTGTAAAGGAAAAAGTGAAAACAAAACCAACAATGAAAAAAATTTGATAGAAAACCCGCCTGTGGAGACAGAACAGTTGTATCACATTTTCTATTTATAGGACACTTCCACCTATCTTCTTGTGTAATCCTAAGAACAGCTCATATACTAGACATTTCCATTTTAAAGACAAGAAATGAGAAACAACAGATGGTAGAAGTAGGACTCAAATCCCAATTCCCGTTCTTTGTGTATTCATATAGGACCCTATGAGCAATCCCTATGGTATTTTCTCATTTAAATAGCAAATTTTAAAAAGAATAAAATCATATATATAATATTTGTATATTATTATTTTGGTACTACATATAGATGTTAATTTGGTTCTATAAAGCACAGTAACAACTAACTTAAATTAACTTGGAACTGACAGGATAAACAATAAGATTTTTACCAACTTAGTTAAGACATTTTCACTAGAACCTTGAGATCCCAACATAAAAATTCCAGATTAGAGTAATATATACTATATTTATATGTAGTATGTAATATTTATTTATATATATTATGATAACATAAACATGGACGTAAGTGTATGAAGGTATTAATTACCTTTTAACCAAGTACCCTTTAGAAAATGAAAAAGGACATGATGTTAGGGAGGTAACCTTTTATATGGCAAAACTTCCAAAGAGTTAATTATTTACTTGTTTTTCCATTCCTTTTGAAAACAATAGGGAACACTAATCTCATTGGTTTGGGGAAACACAGAAGCCCAGTGATTGCAAGTCCTTTGTAAATGTGCATATGCACAGATGTCACTTTGATACTTACGGTATAGTTCTTGGGATTAATCTTAACACCAGCTTTGGCACCCCCAAATGGTACATCTGAAAAAGCAGGGTGAAAGTTATCAATATAAAGGATAAAAAATTCAAAAAGGCAGAAAGCACTACATAATATTATAAAATGTGTGACAATTTAAACTTTACTCTCAGAAAATTCAAAAAACAAACTCACATTGACCTCTTCTAAACTGTTGTACTTTAAAATTCCAGTGAACAGAAATTACAAGGCTAGGCAAGTTATAATGTATATTTAATCAGTGTGCTTTACTGCTTCTATAATATAATAGCATATTTATTTAACTTCTAGTATTATTCGGTCTTATTTACAGAGTGGAGATTTAAACAAAGACTACACTTAAAGAAAATCTAATTGGTTCTTCTAAGAAGTTTGCCATTAAAAAAAAAAAAAAGACCAAAACTTAATTAAGACCAATTGAAAATAACATAAGCCTTAAACCGTACAACTTAAAAAAAGATCAGTTCTGATAAGGTATATTTCTCTAACATCTTAAAAGTAACCTTGTATGTAAACATATTTCCTCAATGAGTTCTTATTAGGAAGCAACAAAGGGGATCACTTACCAACCACCGCACACTTGTATGTCATCAGAGAAGCCAAAGCTTTTACTTCATCTACACTCACATCAGTGCTGTAACGGATACCTGGCAGTGTTTGCAAAAGGGGGAGAGTGAGAAAGAAGGGATGTATTTGGAACATCCTTCTGACAGGTTAAAAACAATTGCTGGAATTTGAAAATGTACACATTTTTTGTATTTTGCACCCTGGCTATTTTCAAGAACACTTACAGTAGCTTACAATAAAAAGTCAGTATGAAAAGTCCAAAGGCAAAGTTGCTTATTAGATACCCAGGAAGAGCTATAGAAGGAGCACTGAATTTGACTTTAAGTATCTGATAGTGATGAGAAAAAGATGGGAGTCAGAAGTCCAGTTTTTACTTTCTGGTATGAGTAGATAAGAAATATCAAGCAGAAATCCTCAGGACTTAAGAGAAGAGGTAAGACACAGTCCTGTCCTTCACTCAGGAATTTACAGTCCAGTGGGAAATAACAGTAACTATGATTTCACAAGATAAAAATTACCTCCAAATGAATGTTTTGTACACTTTTGGGAAGGCAGCTAACTCAATGTAGGCCTTGTATTTTTCTTTTACTTTTTTGATTTAGGAAGTTCAAGAATTTTGCTTTCTGACAGCATACAACTATGGGCAAGTGGACAGTCAACAGCTTTGACAGATACAACCTGAATATCAGAGGTCTCAATCAAGGTTTTGGCTTCAAACAGGTGTACCCAAAGAGATCTTTACCTGTTACTACTTTCCCCCACTGTTCGTCTTTCCACCAAGAGGTGAGAAGCTGACAGTCATCTCTCCTTCCTGGCGAAGAGCAATTTCCTTCACTTGTTCTGCAAGGATGGAGATGGCCAAGCAGACAGGAGACTCTTGAGTCTTAATGCCCCAGAAGTGACTAGGTGTTTGATAGATGTAGGGCAGAAAGTGGGTATGCCCACTGGTTCATTTTGGATCTTGGTCCATCACCCTTCAGAGTTTTGCAGGGTTGAGCTACCTTTCATCCTCTGTAGACAGATCATTGTGCCTCAATCCCAAGAAAGCCCGAGTGAGGTTGCTTGGGGCTTCCTGACACTGGTTTGTGTGTGGTGAAGGAGCACCTGGGTAACTTCCACTGAGAGTCACAAGTACTGGGAGTCCCTAGGGACATCTCTTACAGGACATGTCATGGACTGGCAGTTTGAGAAAACTTCTCCTAGTCATTTTTAAAAGCTCGTTTTAAAAACTCCAAATTTGTAAGTAATATTTACACCAAACCATTTTATTATGTTCCAGAAAACATTTATCTAAACAGAAATGATATGTTTATCATAAATGATATTTTTGATATTTTATCTGTTGCACATATGATCATAAAGAGCAAATTCTGAAGCTGAACATATTTTTCTGGTCTACTGAAAAAATAAAATGGTCATGTTTAGAAGTGAACTCTTGAGCAACTGTATCTTGCATATAATGGGTTCTCAGATTATTTGTGAAACACACTGACTTGTTAAAATTTTAGAATGAGAAATTTTTTCTTTTTCTCCCCCTTTAATAGCATATAGCAGATAGCTGTTGCTATATAGTCAGCTTTCTCATTTCGCTCAGGTCTCTGCTAAAATGGTCTTCATTCCAGGAGGCCCTCCCTGAGCACCCTATTTAAAACAGCACCTCTTACTCATTCTGTTGTCCAGTTTCTTCTACCTCATTTAATATTTTACCACTGACTTTATATTATATATTTGTTTACTGTCTGGTTCCCCCACCTGGCAAGTTAACACTATAAGGACATAGTTTTGTTGCCAGCTTTAATTCTTGGTGCCTAACACAGAAAACGGCATTATTTTAGTAGGCACTCAAAAACATGAGTAAATATATGAATATTTCTTAACTCTTAAGATCTACATAATTCTAAACAATTCACCATAAGTGTCTATACATATTATGAAAGGACTAAAATGTACTAAAAAGCAAAAATACCAGGTCCTATAAAGTACTCCAGAAAAACACTCCCCAAATTTGTAAGTAACATTCACACCAAACGTTTGTTTCTTTAAAATGTAAGTATCATTTGACCCAGGAATTCCACTCCTAGGAATTTATCCTAAGAAAACGGGATCACAGATTCAAAAAGATATACGCACCCCTATGTTTATCGCAGCACTATTTCCAATAGCCAAGAAATGAAAGCAACCTACGTGTCCATCAGTAGATGAATGGATAAAGAAGATGTGGTACATACACACAATGGAATATTATTCAGCCGTAAGAAGAAAACAAATCCTACCATTTGTAACAACATGGATGAAGCTCTTAGAGGGTATTACACTCAGTGAAATAAGCCAGGAGGAGAAAGACAAGTACCAAATGATTTCCCTCATCTGTGGAGTATAACAACAAAGCAAAAACTGAAGGAACAAAACAGCAGCAGACTCACAGAACCAGAGATGGACTAACAGTTACCAAAGGGAAAGGGGGCTGGGGAGAGTGGGTGGGAAGGGAGGGATAAGGGGATTAAGGGGTATTATGATCAGTGTACATAATCTAGAGGGGGCAAGGGGAAGGCAGTATAGCACAGAGAAGACAAGTAGTGACTCTATAACATCTTACTATGTTGATGGGCAGTGACTGTGATGGGGTATGTGGTGGGGACTTAAAAATAGGGGGGAATGTAGTAACCACAGTGTTGCTCATGTGAAACCTGAGCAAACGATTGTATATCAATGACACCTTAAAAAAAAATTAAAACAAAAACATAAATTTTGTCTAAATGATAAAATATGTTTTTAAAATTAATAAAAATGCTCCTCATATGACTAGACCAGGCATCTGAGTTGGGTACAGTGTCCAGCACTTTCTAACCGAGTGAAACCAGCCCAATGGCAACTGCTGCGGGTGTCTACACTTGCTAACCTGGGGAGGTACAGACACCACTTCTTCAGGCTTATGGTCAGGATTGCATGGGTCAGTGTGTGTAGGCAGCTGGCACAGCGCCTGCCTGTGGTCGATATTTTAATCTCAACTGTTATCCTGCTATTGTAAGTATTACAAGGTAGTGGCAAATAACGAAGGATTTTCTTGTTGCTCTGCTCTTTCAGAGTCTGTGGCAGTAACTTATTTTCATTTTCCGTGCTTTCTTAAGTTGGGGGAAGTTACTTTCACTTAACCAGTGCTTATAACTCATGCATTCAGTAGGAAACCAAAACAGTAACATTTAAAAATTAGACAGCAAAGAACTTACGTACCTCAACACCTAAAATGCAAATAACCCGATTAAAAAATAGGCTGAGGATATGAAGAGACAGTTCTCCAAAGAAGAAATTCAGATGGCCAACAGACACATGAAAAGATACTCCACATCACTAATCATCAGGGAAATGCAAATTAAAATCACAATGAGATATCGCCTCACACCAGTAAGGATGGCCAACATCAAAAAGACTAAGAACAACAAATGCTGGCGAGGATGCGAAGAAAGCGGAACCCTCCTACACTGCTAGCGGGAATGTAAGCTAGTTCAACCATTGTGGAAAGCAATATGGAGGTTCCTCAAAAAACTAAAAATAGAAATACCATTTGACTGTGGAATTCCACTCCTTGGAATATACCCAAAGAATACAACTTCTCAGATTCAAAAAGACATATGCACCTGTATGCTTATCGCAGCACTTTTTACAATAGCCAAGATATGGAAGCAACCTAAGTGTCCATCTGTAGATGAATGGATAAAGAAGATGTGGTACACATATACAATGGAGTATTATTCAGCCATAAGAAGAAAACACATCCTACCATTTGCAACAACATGGATGGAGCTGGAGGACATTATGCTCAGTGAAATAAGCCAGGCAGAGAAAGACAAATGCCAAATGATTTCCCTCATTTGTGAAGTATAACAATGAAACAAAACCAAAGGAACAAAATGGCAGCAGACTCACAGACTCCAAGAATGAACTAGTAGTTACCAAAGGGGAGGGGTATGGGAGGGTGGGTGGGGAGGGAGGGAGGGAAAAGGGGACTGGGAGATATTATGATTAGTGCACATGGTGTGGGGGATCACGGGGAGTACAGTGTACCACAGAAAAGGCACATAGTGGATCTCTGGCAACTTGCTGCACTGATGGACAGTGACTACATTGGGGTATGTGGGGACTTGATAATATGGGTAAATGTAGTGACCACATTGTTTTTTCGTGTGAAACCTTCGTAAGAGTGTGTATCACTCACACCTTAATAAAAAAAAATTAGATAGCAATCCTAATATTCCTGACATAGATGCCAATTAGAGACCACACTTCTACAGAACAATGTAAACAAAATATTTACTTTATTGCAAAATGTCCTAGAATGCCATCAATGTCAGAAACTCTGCATGCATAACAAAAAACATGCTGCCACTGGATAGAATCCAGGAATTCTTATTTGTGAAGTGCAATTTTCTTTCCTAGTCAACATCCATTTACATAGCTGAACTGGGAGTCAGTGAAGAGTAGTAGTCATATACATAAATTACCTCCCACACTACAGGTATTTTCTGCAGGCTATAAACCAATGAAGACTTCCAGTGAACTGAAGCTTTAAGGTGAGTAGCAGAAGAACCAGGGAGACAAGCCCTGGAGCAGCTAACAGTGTGGCAAAGAGGGACCCAGAAATGAATGCAGGTGGTACTGCCTGGGATAAAGAAGAAATACATTTTTTCATTTTAATTTTCTATATAATCAATGATATAGAAATGTTTTTACTTCTGGAAGTTGGCAGATAACTTTAGTACAGTGTTACTTAAATGATTAGTCTTAAAAAAAAATCTCAAAGTATACCTACAAGTAAAATACCAAAGCTTGAGACAAAACAAACTCCAGTAATATAGGAGTTACTCACACCTAAGGGAACAGTAGCTGCTCTTCATTCTCTGGGATTGGAAACCAAAGATAGTTACTAAGAATATACCTGAAAATTCTTAACCACAGTGGACACCTATGAGTATGACTGCCAAAAAATAACTACCAGGAAACTTGTAAATTCAGTGGATTAGAAGATGTTAGCACAACTGGGGTATGTGAAAGACAAAATGATGTAACATCTACATCAAGTTCTGAAGGAAGGGGAAAACCTAGCATTTTTGAATGTCTACTGTATTTCAAGAATACTACGTTTGAAGACAAAGGTGTTTAATCAAACAGGTATTATACACACATACAAGAAAATCAGAAACCTTAAAATGTTTTAAACCAAAACGAAGCAAGAAGGATCTTCTTTGCCACCTGAATAGTCTCACTTTTTAGAAAACCAAGCCTTTTCTCCTTTCTTGTGGGATGGGGAGCATGGCAGTGAAAGCCAAAGGTGAGAAGGACCCACAAGGATCAGATGGGGGCATATGGGAAACCAAAAGGAACAAAAAATTTCTTTCAGAAATAGAGAAAAGTAAATTATGTTACTTTTCTGCCCTAAAGTCTTAGAGCACTGTCCATTAGCTTATATTGACACTAGCATTACTAATGTTTGGGAGGAGATCAACTGGGTCTTTGAATAACAGTGCCTCCAGGAGCAATAATGGAGGTAGATGCTTTTGGCGCAATGCAGGACTCCATGGCTGCTAAGTTAGAAGGGGAACTGGGTAACTGCACAGGTGTGGACCACAGGACTGATGGCATTAGAAACAGGGTCTAAAATCAAGGACCACATTCTGACCAGCTGGCAAGAGTAATCAATCTGTGCTTCCTGTTCTCCAGAGGAAACTAAAGAAACACCACCCACAACAATGTTTATTATTTATCAAACTTGGTGAGGTTGGAGGAAGGGTTGGTGATACAACTTTGAAGTCATACCTTTTATTCTCAAAAGAAATTAACTTATGTAGTTACTCTGAGCTAACTGGTATCCAGATGTTTTAAAAGAACATTAATGACACACAGACATCTGCAAACTA
Organism: Manis javanica; assembly: GCF_040802235.1. Lineage (NCBI taxonomy): Eukaryota > Metazoa > Chordata > Mammalia > Pholidota > Manidae > Manis > Manis javanica. The sequence goes on from NC_133162.1 coordinate 72,504,584, forward strand.
TACACAGCACAAAGCATTTCTCTGCCTTTTTACTTAATTACCAATGACATTCCTTACTATACTCAAGAGCCCAATCACTGGTGTACACTAGTTTTTCTAGGAGAAATAAAAATCAAAAGCAAAAACTAGCTGAAGTTACTATGGTTATGAAGAAACCAAGCCAGCCGGTTATTTTGAAAAAGATTCAGTGAAAACCACAACCAAGTAGCTTGAATTTTTCTTCCTCTTGCTAGGCTGACTCAAAACCAAAAACATGCAAAAAGCTCCTAGCAACTAAATCACCACTTCTTTTTTAAGTGATGAATCATTAACTAAACACAGTCATGAAAATTCAGATGGTTTTAAAAATTTCTTGAACCTGGATCTTTTAATAGGATTTGATTTATGCATCAGAAATTCAATTTCCAACTGTATTCTCTCATTTCAGAAACTATTGAATATCCAAGACTTCTATTACAAGCATAGAACCCCCAGAAAAGCAAAAAGGCCTTAGAATTTTTAAAATTTATGTACTAACACTTGCCATTTATTCATTAGAGCCCATTTGGTCACTGAATACTAATACAATGTCCTACCTTACAAGCAAAAAGCATAACTTTAATTAAAAATGAAGAGGGGAGGGAAAGCAACAGCGAGGAGCTAGTAGTACCCACCAGGAGTAATGACCATGTAAAATACTAGACGTCCGAGAAAAAATTCACTCATACCAGAAAGAAGCACTTCGTTTGTAGCTAAGGAAAATTATACTCTTTAATTGCTTTTGATAGTATCCATGCACTGTTCTGTTTAAGAAGTCAGGGAAGTACTTCAGAGTTTTAACCCACTATTCAAATCTTAAAGTATTCTTAAGAGACAAACTTAAGCTTTCTGGGAAGCATATGTTTAGCTGATGTTGGAAAAATGAAATGGAAAATATTTCTTCTCGTTAGAATTTTAAAATTATGTAACACATGTTTTAATCAGAATTTAAATACAGAAAAAAACTGAAACTGATGTCTTCCCTGATTACCACTTACAAGGCTAGTCTTCTCCTCTGGGGTGATTTTTATGTATTTGATTATATATATTCTTTGTGATTAAAAAATGCACACATAGGTATCTTACTACACTGATAGACAGTGACTGCAATGGGGTATGGGGGGACTCGATAATAAGGGTGAATGTAATAACCACATTGTTTTTCTTGTGAAACCTTCATAAGAGTGTATATCATGATACCTCAATAAAAAATTATATTAAATAAATAAGTAAATAAACACACATATATGTATATATATATACACACACATCCCTCAAAATCATTTCCCTGCATTCATATACATATGTATCTGTGGAACATAGAGCTTTGTTTTGTGCTTAAGAATTTAATTTCCTAAGGGACAGAAGAAAGATTATGTATTTAAAAGGGGGACCTTGAATGGATAAATGGATAAAGATGTGGTACATACACACAATGGAATACTATTCAGCCATGAGAAAACAAACCCTACAATTTGCAACAACATGGCTGGAGCTAGAGGCTATTATGCTCAGTGAAATAAGCCAGGCAGAGAAAGACAAGTACCAAATGATTTCCCTCATTTGTGGAGTATAACAATGAAGCAAAACTGAAGAAACAAAACAGTAGCAGGCTCACAAACTCCAAGAAGGGACTAGCAGTTACCAAAGGGGAGGGGTGGGGGAGGGAGGGAGAAGGGGATTGAGGGGTATTATGATTAGCACACATGGTGTGCGGGGAGGTCATGAGGAAGACAGCGCAGCACAGAGAAGACAAGTAGTGACTCTGTGGCATCTTACTACGCTGATGGACAGTGACTGCAATGGGGTATGGGGGGCACTTGATAATATGAGTGAATGTAGTAACCACAATGTTTTTCATGTGAAACCTTCCTAAGAGTATATATCAATGATACCTTAATAAAAAATAAAAATAAAATAAATAAAGGGGGATCTTGTTAATTTCTTTATAGAGTCCTTATTCTGTTATTAATAACAGTAAACTCAGTCACACCTTCATACCAAACAGATCTTGGAAATGTTGATAGTCAAATCTGTGAATATAAAATTGGGTAACATTTAGCAAAGTGACTTGAGTTTCAAAGGGGTAAAGGCTCAAAATTTCAGATATCCAACTTCATATACACTATTTATAAGTAAATGATATTTGAGATGGATCTTAAGGGAGGAAGAGGAGAATCAATCACAGGGAAACAGAAGACATGTAGAGACAGCAGAGCAAATGTACAACAGTAAGATTGAGAAAATATATGCCTGTATTTCCAATTTGCCTAAGTATCATTTTACACTAGATGTCCTTTCTTTTCAAAATCCAATCCTCTTTCCTAATAACACTTTTCTTCCACTGGTACCACTACTTTACCACCAGTGTGCTGGGCTACAAATTTGAGTTATCTCTGGCTTTTCTCTCTGTCATTCAATGCATCTTGCCTTCCTGCTGGAGAATACTGCCCTTTCTTCAAAACGTTTCCTCTGTCCTTTACTTTTCCCACCTATCACTTCATTCTCAACTCCACTGCTGCCGAATTTTCTATGCACTGTTAGGTTTATTGCTATCCATCAAAGAAACCTAAAAGGAAAACTGCTTTGATGATACACTTTGGACATGAAATGTGTAGGTTTTCCACACCAAGCAATTCTCCAATTCTCTATGACACCAACTGTGTCCTACAATTTAATTCAGTTCTGACACTGACTAACCAGTTAGCGCTGACCCCACAGTTAAGAGCTTAGTCCCACAACACTGGCCCCAATTTCAGTTGTAGGTATTGGGTGCCCAGAGTACCCACCCTTCTGTCCAACTTGGTTACAGATCAGGGGCTCCCACATTCCCCACTCAGGTTTAATAATTTTCCGTAACAGCTCACAAAATTCAGGGAAACATTTTACTGATGTTTACCAGTTTAATACAAGGGTAAAGGGTGTAGAAGCTTTAGTTCCTGTGGAACAGGCACACCCTTCTACTGGCACATGGATGTGTACCAGAAAGCTCTCTGAACCAAGGAGCTGAGGGACCTTTATGAAGGCTTCTTCACATAGGCACGATGGAGTACTAACTCAATCTCCTGCTCCTCTCCCCTCCGGGGAGGATAGGGGCTGGGGCTGAAAACTCCAAGCTTCTAATCTTAGCTGAGTCTTTCTGGTGATCAGCTGCCATTCTGAAGCTATCCAGGAGTCCACCAAGAGTTGTATCATCAGAACAAAGGATGTGTAGAATGCTCCTACCACCCCCCCATAACTTAGGAAATTACAAGGGTTTTAGGAGTTCATGGGAAATGGAATCAAGGACCAAATATTAGAACAAAAGATGCTCTCTTACTACGCTGATGGACAGTGACTGTAATGGGGTATGTGGGGGGGACTTGATTATAGGGGGAGTCTGGTAACCATTATGTTGTTCAAGTAATTGTATATTAACGATACCAAAAAAAAAGATGCTCCCAGCACCTGTATCATTCAGGAAATTATAGTGAGTTTAGGAGCTCTGTGTTAGGAACTGGAGGCAGAGACCAAATAAATTATTATGTCATAAACCCTTACATTTTACTATTTACAGACATATAGACTATCCCCAGGACCCCATTACACACAGTCCTACCTCCTGCCTGGGCTGAAGCCACCCCTCTATTTCTCTTTATCAGAAATGACCTTTCTCTTCTCCAACTCTGACCCAGCCTTCCCTACTTGCAGCACAAGACTGTCTCTCTCTGGTACCTTCTTTGAATTCTTATTGTAGCAACACATTGTTTAGTGTGTTTTCAACTGTGTCATTTATTGCCTGGTTTCCAGGAAAGGAAAATTTAGAAATAGAAAAACGAACTAAAAGCAAAAAGAAAATGGTATAGTGCAAAGATTTTTGGATTCTATTTTGGGGAAGTCAATGAAAAATCATTTCAAGGAAAACAAATCAGATTTGGGTTTCTCTTTTAACTTTCTTATGGTTAGTTCCTCCAGCATAAAGCATAGTACCTGCTGCAGAGTAGGCAATTAACAAGCGACAAACAGGTTAACTATCAGAAACTCCCACGAACAAAGGAATGTTCCTTAATTAAAGAAAGTTTAAAGTTCTTGCTTGCAGGGAAAAACACATAATGGAAAAACAGATTTACCTAGAATATAGTCTATAGTTCAAGAAGAACATACACAGTTCCTTATTTAGTAAACTCCTAATATAGATACTATCATCCTCGATTGTTCTTTACTGTTTTTTCTCTTGGTAAAAGGGACTAAAAAAACAAGTTCATATAATTCCTACTGAAGTCCAACATGTACAAAGGGCTCTGTTAAAGGCTTATGCTGACATATTTGCGAAATAATAAATGGTAAAAGGAGTCACATTACTGACCACTTTTATAATTTTCATTGTGTCATCTTCCACGTTTTCCTCTAGACAAGCAGCAGCAACTCAGAAAAATTAGGTCTGACAGGTTTTCTCCAAGAATAATCAAGGGGAGTAACTAATTCATGATAAAGACTTTTCTTAGATTTTAAGGAAGAGACCTTAGAAAACAGCCATTTAAAAATTATTCCATTGGAAACCCTTAAATACATGTAGTAACATTTTGGTAAAGAAATAAGTTGTTTTGGTAACATACTAAACATCAAAGCTGTTCAGACCTCTTTCAATAGAAACGCTCTTTAAATTTTCATTCACTGCCTAAGTGATTAGAATTAGATGGACCTATAAACACCAACTATGAACAAGTTTTACATTTGTACAAATGTACAAGTTGTACAATGTACAAATGTACATTGTTTGTACATTTATTTTCTAGGAAAAAGCTAGATCTTGTAATAGTTTTTAAACAAATTCAAATGACTTAAAAGTATCTGGAATCACTGTATAGATGGCATGACCAGGTTCTCCACCACGTGCTTACCCCAATATACAATTTGTAACTTTCCCCATGAAGAAATCCCAGACAGTAATGATTAAGGTGTGTGCTGGTACCAGATGACTGGAGTGTGAACCCCAACTGCACTACTCTGTAGCCTTACGTTACTAAAGGAGACTTCACTCTTCAGGATTTGTATTTGAAAAGGGGATAACAGTACATTTCAGGAGGGTGTTATGAGGAATAAAAGTAATGCACGAAAAACTCTTAGCCAAATGCCTGGTGTACACAAAGAGCTCAACAAATGGCAGCTATTATTGTTACCCCTTACTTTGCTTCACTGACCTTTGCCAAGGCACAACCTCCCTGGTGCCGCTCCTTTCTACAAGGTAATTTAAAAGGTCCTGAGCAGCCCTTCCCAGGCTGTCTGTCTTCTTGCCCTTCAGAAAACCTTTCCTGCCTTTGTCAGTGGCAGTATTCCATACCTCAACACTTTAACAGTGAGTATAGCTGACCCTTGAACAGAGCTGGGGTTCGCATACTGACCCTCCCCCTTTCCACGCACAGTTGAAAAATCCACGCTTTGACTTCCCTAGAACTTAACAGCTGACTGTTGACCAGAAGCCTTATCGGTAACATAAACAGATTACATGTATTTGTATATGTATTATATAGTGTATTTTTACATTAATGTAATCTAGAGAAAAGAGAAATTTTCAAATTGTCATAAATCTCCAAAAAATCTTCCAACATAATATGTTGAAAGAACTCAAAGTATAAATGGACAGTGGCAGCTCAAACCTGTTTCATTCAAGGATCAGCTGTACTTCAATCTGCATTAGTTTCTGCCTCTGGAAGGGAAATACTGATTCATCAGGACAGCCAGGTCAGTTTTAGACAACAGCTTTGGATTTAAGATTGTTCATAGTTATTTTGTAGAGAAAGGCTGGGGTAGAGCTGCTTCCCTTTTTATAACTTTCATTACTATTTGAGTAGTCAAATCAGACATATTTTAGCAGGGTTTTATTGGGTATAACAAATATTGATTCAATTTATGAATCAATGTGCTTCATTGAAGTGATACTAGTTTTTCCTCACTTGCTTGTATTATGAAAACTTAATTATTCTGCAAAATAATTAGGAAAAGCAATACAGATCTCTCACGTCAGAGATCATTGCCTAGGAATTTTTCTACATCTGAAAGTTCATAGTTTAGTCTTTATTGGATCCTGGCGGAACCCTTGCTATCTTTAACATAACTGATAAAAGACAATTTTCCTAGGCAACCTAAATTATCACTGACAGTGCTAATTTCCCAGTTTCCTCCCACTGCAAACCAGAAAGGTCATGTTCAAGTTTTATTTCTTGTACTTAAAATCTAAACACTGCCAGTTTTATTAGAGTTTAAATACACACTGGTGTTTACCCTCCCATTTGTGATGCCCCACTTCCTGCAAAGTGTACTCTGAATAATGAGTGAGCAGTGTTTGTTTTCCTGATGTGGGGTTTTTACAGCCAAAGCAAACTAGCTAGATGGAGTCACACAAAACAAGGCAAGACTGCTTAACAATATGATGAACAGGTCTCCACCAGTATCTCAGCTCTTCATTTCCTAGCATGTCTGGGGGTTGGAGGTTTATGGGACATCTGGCTTCTGTGAAATAAAAAGGCCTTTGTAATGGACATGTTACATGTTTAACAGAAAAGTATTAAAAACAACAGCAGCAACAAAGATAAAACCTCGGGGTTAAATGTTAGGGGTAGAAGACGTACAAACAACCTGTCTTCTAAATGAATTTTTAGTTTGAGTTAAACTGTAAATTTAATTTACCTACAAAGGCTACATTTTATCTTGTGGCAACAGACACAGACATATACTCACACTTTAAAAATATTAGGAAGTGTGAGTGTATTCAAAGTTACACAAGTTTTGATACTTGTCAATTCAGCATAGCAGAATTAAGTCATAAACACTTTCAATGAGGGCAGAGGATGTCTCAGTTTTAAACAATATCAGGACTTTCTTTAGTCTTCCCCAAGTACTAACCTTCACCACAATTATATCCCAGAGATTGGGGGACTAATACTGTGTGGACTGCAATCCTTAGATGTCTCCCCCTGCCCTCAACCCCTGCATCCAGTCACCAGCATCCCTGCATTCAAAGACAAGAACAAAGACCATCTACCTCCTACTGTTTCTTTTTTGCATTTTGGCTCTTCAAAAAACAAGTCAATGTATTAACATAGGGTATTTTTTTTGTACTGCTGTTTGTAATTAAATAAAAGATTTAGGGTCAGTGTATCAAGGATTCCATTTATAAGCCCATCAAATTTATTTAAATGATGGTAATTTTAGCAAGTTCTATAATAGGGGAAAGAACCAGTCGGGGAATTTTCCCTCAATAGTTTTAATATGAAAAACAAGGTGTAGTGGGTGGAGGGATGGAGTTTGGGGAGTAGGCTGGAAGAGAAAGTTAAATTGCTCCTATATCAATGAACTGCTGTTATCAATACACACTTTTCCCCCAAATGACTTAAATGATAAACTTCCTTCTAACAAAGGCAGAATGGTTTCAGGGAGAACCACTGCCCATAAAATACAGAATTTATTCTGAGAAAGTTAACAGGAACAATCACTTATGTTTCAACTACACAAGAACCTTCAAAAAAGCTTTTTCAGGGCAGAAATTCCTATAATGTTCATTTTTGCTGAAAATTATTAAGGCCTCCCTCAAAAGTTCCATTCAGAGCCTCTATTGTAAATCCTTAATAGATGCAAGTCTAATGGCTACAGTCAAATACAGTGTGTGGGAAAAGACAATCACAGACCACTATGTATTATTAAATATTTACTTGGAATGAGTACACATTACCCACCCCAGGTCTTAAAACCACCTCACACAGGTGTTTTCTTTACAGAGATTATAACGCTGCTTTGCTTCAACCTTGAGAATTTTATTCTGGAAAACTCAGTTATAAGGTTGCTCTTGCGGAATAATTAGATACATAGAAAGGTGATGAAGATACATAGAAAGGTTGGGAAAAGGATGAAGAGGACCAGACAAGGTTTTTTTTTTTTTTGCAAAGAACATTGGTAGAGAGGGTGGTTGAGTGAGAGGAAAGGGAGAAAGAAGTGTGTTAAAGTATGCTTAAGAGGTAAAACTGAAGTTCATAGGGATTAACCAAAGTATCTTTTAAAATCTCAAACCATCTAAGTAATCTATTTTTTATTTCTAAGACCACAGTGGAACCAAAGAGATCAACAACCTTCTTATTTAAAAATAAACAAAAAAACACACATACCCTTATAATGCTTAATTGGAGGAAAAAATCCACTGAAATAAGTTCCTCTTAGAATATACATGCTTGCAATCATATGAGGGTAATAAATGGGTAGGAAGATCCTGGAGTGTCATGAAAGCAAAGCATGGAAGTCTACAGTATCTAAATTTTGTTGATCATCTATTTAGCGTACTCTTTATCATTTTAAGCACACTAAGATATTTTTAAGTGCTTTCATAATCCTCTCCAATCCTTTTCTCTCCAGTCTTTCAAATTCCTTAATAGATGTACCACTTTATAGAGACCAATTTTCTTTCATATTTTATTATCTTGCAATGCTTGCTACTATTTATTAGTTCCAATTCAAGTTTCTTAATGTTTATATACTGGGACTCAGTATCATGCCTTCTTGTAAATGGGAGAAATTAAACAGAGACTTGTATCTTACACTCTAGTATACCAAGTGCTACAGTTAACAGTGCTTTGGTAGGGCTGATGCAATTTGTTGCTAGGTTCAATATTTTGGTATTAAAATTGCTCTGGCAACAAGAGGAAGAAGACTGACAAAATATGGTAAACTTTAGTTGCTTCATTGAGTTTGTGGAGTTAGATAGGGAAGGATTTGGCCTATAAAGAACTTTAAGGTAACTAAATCAGATCCTGCAGAAAAAGGTATATAGTAGCTTATTAGTGCATCTTTTAAGTGACTGGAAAAAACTGCCAACGAGACGGTAACATAAAGTTGATTTTCATCTTAAAGAAACACTGCAATTTCATATTTGCTAACTTTCTCTCTTCCAACATCTTTGTTTGCTTTACTTCAGAGTTGGAACTTGTATTCTTAATTTAGAGAATAGGGAGTGGTAGGAAGAAGAAAGGTAATATAAGTTAGACAATGTATACATTTTATATAATTTTCGACCTGGAAAGGGAAATTAGAGGTCAAGATGGTACAAACAGGTTTCAGAAGAGGAAACCTAGAGCTACAGGATAATTACCCTCTAAAGGTAAGTCCTAGAAGTGAGTGGAGTCAAAGCAAAATTAGCAAGTAAAAGTAAATCATCAAACAGTTGCAAGCAACCTTTGTTCCCCAACTGGGAACGCTAGCAGAGTTGTCTGTCCCATAGAGCCTTCTAAGTACTACCTGCAGAAGTCAGCTGGACCAGATTTACAAGACAAAGGGTCCAGTCAGCAGCATCCTCTGTGCTTACTAGCCAGGCAACATCCAGAAGGATTCTTCACCTCCACGGGTCCTTTATTCTACGTAATGTTTCTTTCACAGAAAAAAGAAGATTATTTTAAAGCACCTTTAAAGATGTACTGTTATTGGAGAAAAAAACGAAAAAAAGCCTCCACTTGCTGAAAGAGAGCAATCTGACTGCAGAAGCTAGATCAACAGTCATTCAAAAGTTTAAACTACAGGATAACTTGGTGACTACCAAACTGTAACCGACTCTACTCCTCTCTTCCTTATTATATCTTTCCCCCAAGCTCAAAATCTGGTGCTAACCAGGGCCAGCACACACCCCCAGGGCTTTTTCATTCCATTGGCTGGCCGGCTGCCCGGCAATCTACATCCTTTAGATTTACTGTCAGGACTCTCCGAGCTTATTTGTCAGAGATGTTACACACTGCTCACGTATCAATTTTTTTTGGTGGTGGTGGTGGGGGGGGACGACGAGTACCAAACAGAAACTGTCAGGGTTGAAAAATAATTTAAAAGACCAACGTGTAATAAGTATATTCATTTGGTTAATGAAACTGTCTAGATTTCAAACCTAGAAGGCAATTCATTTAGCATGTTCCGGTATCATCTGTCACTGATGTGAAAAAGTGAAAAAACGAAAATCATTATTTTGTAGTTGGCATTCGGTGAGTCATATAAGCCCACAAAAACTTGCAGAGGCACAACGAGAGATGGGCTTAGAAGTGTATGTCGTCAGGAGTCATTCTATGTGTCACATCCACTAGAATCAGAAGAAAAGTGATGCGGTGCCGATTCTTCATACATCAACACAAGCAGAAGCCCGGGATGATGATGGCTCACGGGGAGGGAGACGTGGCCACCTAGGTGGTGGCTTTAAGGCGGAAAAATCACTGTACACCTGAACCTAACACGTCCGAGGCGGGAGCTAGGGGGAGCGTGGGGGGCGGCCAGTGCCCATCCGGGATGGGCTGAGCAGCGAACCCCGGGCAGACAGGAGGCCCGGCGCGCAGGGACGCGCAGAGGGAGCGAGGGACTCGGGGCGCACTCACCTCCTTTGCAGGGCGTGCGGTGCTGGCTGTGCTGGGCCCGGTAGCCCTCGATGACCTCCCAGGAGCCGTCGTCACGCCGAATGGGGAAGGACAGGCTCAGCACATGGTTGCAGGGCTTGATAATCCGCAGGATGCCGCGCACCCGGTTCCGCTTCTGCTCCTCGCTCTCCCGGGTCTTGAGGTCCTCCACCAGCTTGTCCTCCACGATGCTGGCTCCGCGGTCGAAGAAACCCTCCACCATCTTGAAGAAGTTGGGGTCGTCCTCGTGGTCGGCCGCCGCCTCGCTGTAGTGTCTCCGGGCGGGCGGCGCAAGCCCGGGCTGCGGGGCGGCGACAGTAGCGGTGGCGGGCTGCCCACGGGCCCGGCCCAGCAGTGCGGCCGAGTCGGCCGCGGCGGAGCCCAGGGCGGCGGGTCCGGCGCGGGACAGCAGCAGCGCTTCGCCCAGGCAGCGGTACATGGCGGCGGGGCGGAGGCTGGGTAGCAGAGGCGCTCTCGGAGGCCCGGGTTCGGCAGGAGGGAGGAAGGGCCCAGGGAGGGCTGCCCTTTTAAGCCGCAGTTTCCTGCCTTCCTGGCTGTCCCCTCCCCTCCGGCGATAGCCGCCTAAGCGGGAGGACGGACTTTGGGGGCCGAGGGCTCACGTAACCTGTGAATGGCAGGGCGGGGGGCGCGCACCGCCCAAGGCGCGGGCATCCGCCTCCGCCGCGCCCTCGCCCAGCTATCCTAGAGGCGGCGCGCGCCGGCGATGACGCTCGGGGGCGCGCCAGGCGCGGGAGGGCCCGGCGCGCATGCTCGAGCCGGCCGTGGGGGGCGGGGCGAGGGTCCCTGCGGGCTTCCAGGACCTTGGCATGGAGGCGGTGTCTCAGGTCAGCGCGCCTCCTGGGCCTCGCGAAGGGGAGGGGGCCTTTTGCGGGAGGGGGCTTGTTTGGGGAGGGATTTTATTTGGGGAGGGGGCAGCCAGGGGAGGGAGATTCCCGCCTCTGGAGGGCGCTGAGAGGCTGCACCCGCGACCGCGCTGGGGTGGAGGTGGTGCGGGCTGGAGGCGGGCCCGGGGCGAGTGAGTCATGGGTGTCCCTCCTTTCCGCCCGCGCGCCCTCGGGCGGGGCGGCCTCCCTGCCGGTCCCTGGTCCTGTCCTGCGGGGGCCCTGGGGCCTGGCGCGGGGCTCCTAGGCGGAGGCGCGGAGATTAAAGGCTTGGTTGGCTAAGGGCTTGGGTTTATCCTCAGGGACTGCGAACAATTTAATGTCATCCCGAGTCACATTTTTAAGGTGCCTTGCAGCACCTGGAAAGGAGGAAGCTGGGAACTGGGGAATCCTTTACCGACTGGCCTTTACTAGTAAACGTTTTTAATTTTGTCTCATTCAAGCACTGAAAGATGTTGAGATAAAATAGTTCTGTAAATCGTTGTATCTTTCTAAAACTTATAGACAGTGCTTCCCCTTTTCAGAAATGTTATTAAAATAGTCTAAAAGGCTCTAACAGGCTCTAAAGAAACGCAGTAATACTCCAGAAAATTCTCAGTAGTGTATGTATTAAGTGGTCCAGAATAGGATTTGTAAACTTTAAGCTACTTGAAGGTTTAATTATGTACATATACATACTTGACGAGAAATGCTAAAGGTATACATTCCTGTGGGCAAGTTAGATACTTGTGAAAGTAAGGACTCAAGTCTTTACAGCAAGCTACCAGAGGCCACCTTACCAGCTTTATAATGTACTCAGTGTACTTAAAGAGCACATTTTTTACCTGCAAAACGACTTTGCTTCCTGACTTTCACTTTGTTCATGTTTTAGAATATGGAAGAGAATGTTCTTAATTCTAACAATATACTGTGAAGTATGAAGTGACAAATCACATTCATTTAGCTCAGGGTACTCTCAAAGCAAAAAAGATGGAGCTTGTATTTTACCTTTTTTGTTAGATAAACTTATTTATATTTGTATTATATTTTTCAGTGGAAACTATTCTCTGAACTGAATCCTAAATCTGTTTTGTTGGTCAAAAGATTAAGGTGCCCAATTATTTTTCACTTGATATATTTTCACTTGATAGTGAAAAATCTCCAAGACTCTAAAGATTCAAAATAAAGAGGTTAGTATCAGTAAACATGTGGAAATTTTTTCTCTTCAGATTAAATTCTTTGGTATGTTTTAAGGAAAGTGGTTTAAAAGCTTAGTTTGATTGCTCTTGTTTATCTCTTTCTTGATAACCGTAGTCTTCAGATAAATAAGTGTTTAATTTTTCTCCTTCCAAGTTCACCTAAATTCAAAAGCTGGAAAGGCTATGGAAGGAGTTTTAATTGGGAATCTCCTGTAGGTAGATGTGTTACAAAATAGCTCTGGAAAAATCCTGTAACATAGATGCTTAAAAAAGAATCGTGTTTTTAATTATACACATATTGTAAAAAAAATTCAAACATGACAAGTAAGTTTAAAGAATGAGTGAAAGCATCCAAATATTACCTTTCCACCTCCCCCAGTAGTTAGTAGTTGTAGAATTTCTTTTCACACTAAAGTAGATATTATAATTCCTGATTTAACAGAAGGGGGAAACTAAGGCTCACAGAGACCAAGTGAATTCTTGATCATCACCTTGTTGGTAAATAGGCTAAGATTCAAACCTGTACATTTGACTCTAAAGTTATGCTATTGTTACTATTCAAAGAAGTATTTTAAATATTTGTTGCATTTATTTAAAAATTCTTTGCTGTGATGTAAAGAGTTTCAGCTTTACATTGATGACCTCCTTTATGAAATATACAGATATTTTGGAAATTAAAGCTTAATTAGTAGTAGTAATTTCCAGTTCAAAAGAAGGCCAGAATGTAACTTGAAGGGAATTTTGGTCATTAGTAGCATTCAACAAAGACATACCAGTGTTCTGTCTTTGAGGTTTGAGTTATCCTTAGCTATTTTAAAACAATAGGTCTTTCCTCATTGATCTATAGTATGCTTTTGTGCTTTCAAGTGCTTTAAAATATCTTAGAAGAATTTTAGGATTTAGAAGGACAGCATATAAATACATGACAGCTTTGTCTTTTTTTAATTATTAAAGTATCATTGATATACACTCTTAATGAAGGTTTCACAAGAAAAATAATGTGGTTACTACATTCACCCATATTATCAAGTTCTCTACCCCCATACCCCATTGCAGTCACTGTCCATCGTGTAGTAAGATGCTACAGTCACTACTTGTCTTCTGTGTGCTACCATGTCTTCCCCATGACCCCCACCCCCATACCATGTGAACTAATCATAATGCTCCTTAATCCTCTTCTCCCTCTCTCCCCACCCGCCTCTCCCACCCCTCCACTTTGGTAACCACTAGTCCCTCCTTGGAGTTTGTGAGTCTACTGCTGTTTTGTTCTTTCAGTTTTGCTTTGTATGTTACACTCCACAAATGAGGGAAATCATTTGGTGTTTGTCTTTCTCTGCCTGACTTATTTCACTGAGCATAATACTCTCTAGCTCCATCCATGTTGTTGCAAATGGTAGGATTGGTTTCTTTCTTATGAATGACCTTTCTTATAAAAGCAAACCTTTATTCTATCTTTTGCATTTTCTCTTTGAAAGTTTTACATCACTTGTGATTTCAGTTTGGGATTGGAGTTTGAATAGTAAGAAAGAAAGTGTAAGCTATAAATTGGGACCATCTATGATGCTGTTTAAAACAGACATAACTGAAAAATATATACAGCAGCAGTAAGTACCTTCCCGTGGACTGTCATGGAAAAGTTGTAGAAGGAACAAACTTTATTGTGAAGCATAGATGTGAGTATAATTACACTGAGTTTGCTCCTTAGTGAAAGAAAGAAAAGAAAAACCTGAATGAAGCAGTAGAGATCAAGATAAGCACTGGCAATGTCTTGGAGTCAGCTAAATGGTGGTGGCCTTACTTCCTGATTTGGAAAACATGGGGTGAACAGATAATTACTGGCTATATTAGGATGTTTTGATCCTCAAGTAAGAATATCCAAATAGAAATGGCCCAGTCTAAGGCCATAAACTAAGGTAACTATTATCTACCAAGAAGCCTGGAGGCACAGCATTTTGCTGGTACAGGGTTCAGTGATACCATTGGGGACTCAAGTTCTTTTCTCTGTGTTATATTCAGCAAGCTGTAGTCGTGAGATTGCTACAGCTGTTTCAGGGGTCACGTGCAGACACAGCTAAGTCCTACATAGAAGAATAGCAGTTTCCTCCCGTACTTAGATCTCTTATTGGAAAAGAAAACCTTTTCCAAAGGCCTGCCAGCCAGCTTTAGCTGCTTTGGCCCCAGTAGCTAGGACTGGATTATATGCCCCGCCCTTGTAGGGGAGGCTAGAAGGAGGATGTCCCGGCACTTTGAGCTTCTGAAGTACAGAGAGGCCCTGCCAGCGAGGAAGAAAAGGTGGAAGGAATAGTTGTTAAGCTGGCAAGAAACAGTATTTGCCGTGTTTGCCACAGAAAATAACTGCCCTGTCCTGTGTGATCTTATTGTGATAACGTATTTTCTTAGAATACAAGTGCAGTTTAAGAGGGGTGACACAGTCGTAAAGTTAACACTGGGGATTATAATGCTTGTGGTTTTATATTCTCTACATTGAGAAATCTGCAGATGTTAGTTCCCTTTAAAAACTCTCATGTTTCATGTTTCTACATTGAGAAATTTGCAGAGTCTAGTTCCTCTTGTGATCTTATATAATGATGATAGTTTTAAGATTATGTCTCCTTTTTTTGAACAGTTTTTTACTTTGACATCTCATAAGGCAGTAACTCCATGCTGTGGTGTTTACTCTGTTGCCAGACAAGAGAACAAGACAGGAACCCATCCTCAACTGCTGGGGAAAATCTGGGAATTATAATGAAATATTAAGTGCTCAAATAATTTCAACAGATTTCCAGATGAAGCTGCCATCACCAACTTCTTGTCATTGGCGTAATACATAAGCCAGTGGCTAAAATTAACAAGAGAATTAACTGGCCTTTACGTTGAAATGAGAAGTCCTTGTCTGTGTGCAAAGAGCGGAAATGAGAGTCTCCTTGGAGGCTCTGTGTTATAGTAACATACTAACAGAACACAGCTTGGGATTCAGCTATTTTGAAGATACATGGGGTGGGTATGTAAAGGTTCCTGTTGCATAATTTGTCCACCACTGTTTCCTCATCACATGTAGAATCTTTATGATTGCATATGGAGGGCTGTCTAAAACCAATGAAATGCAAAGGGATTGTATCTTATTTACAAGTTTGTATCTGCCAGCCATCCACAGTGAAAGTTCTGGTCAGTTATTAAGAAAAGAAAATAACAAAAAAAGAATTAAGTGTCAGTGAACATAGTCTGTCAGTGGGAAGGTGCTAATACAGAGCTAGAATTATCAGGAGAATGAGGGAAGTTTGTGATGAAAGGCTCAAATTAATGCCAGTATTTGTCTCTACCTTCATTTGTCTTTTCTGGATTGGAAATGAGATGAATTATTTTGAATAAAAATAATTTGATATATTTATATAAGTCTATCCTAATGAATTATATAATATAGACTTTGTCTTCTGTAATTTTATATTACCTTCATTTGTCTTTTCTGGATTGGAAATAAGATGAATTATTTTGAATAAAAATTATTTGATATATTTATATATAAGTCTATCCTATAAACTTATATATAATATAGACTTTGACTATCTTCTGTAATTTTATATTCTTTCCTGCCCTTTTTTTAAATAAAATACACATGTACACAAAAGAACAAAACCACATTAGAGAAGCAATCATGTATTCAAAGAAAAATTTTAATTGAAAAAAAAACTAAAAACCCAAGCCCTGAGAAAGTTCAGTTCCATGTCTCTTATTGGTTTTCATTTATTTTAACATTTTCTTAGAGAAAAACTAAAAAGCGTACAAATGAGAATAACAGTAATAACAGCATTTTCAATTACAGGTATTCCTCCCTGATCCAACACTTGCTGTCTGAACTCAGAAACAGAATAGATGGAACAGCAAGGGATACTTAGACTTTATTCCTAATCCATGTTTATAGAGTCATATTATTTCAAACCTAAATCATAATATTTTCAGTTTGGTTCTCAATATGGAATATTTAAGTTTTTCTAGTTTTTCTTCATAGTTATCATAATAACTGGCAAAAAAAAAAAAAGAATTAGAGGGTGGGGAAGGAAAGGGCCAGATGAGTGAACAGGTGGAAAAAAAAAAGGAATTAGAATTTTAAGAAGTAGTATAAAACCTTAAAATTCTGAAATGTGAAAGAATAATGTTTAAAAATATGTATCTAGGATCATAAGAGCACTCCATGATGTTATTAAGGTACTGCGAATTGAAAAAAACAATGACTAGATATATCAATATTACAACTTTTTGAAATTGATTTTTTATTTGGAAACAATTTTATCTGTAATAACTTATTTTGAAATAATTTTTCCTTAGAAATAATTTTAGGTTTACAGAAGAGTTGCAAAGATACTGCAAAAAGATCCCTTCACCCATCATTTCCCTAATCTTAACATCTTACATAGCTATGATACACATTTATCAAAACTAAGAAATTAACATTGGTACAGGTACATTTATTTTTGATAAGCCTGTCAAATTGTCATGTTGACCAACATGATTTTCTGTCCGGTTATCTGGAGCTATACTATGGCTCTTAATTGATCACTGCTATGCCCTTTGCCTTTTTAGGTAGTCATGTCTGGTACCCTGTTTCTTATCTGTTCCCCAGGCTACATATGACTGATTGCTTTTTAGGCTAGTGCTCAACCATGTCTGGTCTAAATACTGGCCTGAAACCTATGATGTGACTTGGTCAAAAAGGTGGCTTTCCAATTTTAATTTTATTTCTAATCTATGTATCTTTATAATATCCCTCTCCTCCTTTTAAAAAGTGGTCCAAATGTCTCCTTTTTCAACCAAAAAAGGCCTGATCAAAATAGTATGCAGTAGGTAGCTGCATCATAGTTCACTGTGGCTGGTGTGTCTATCTGTCTGGTGGGGAGGAGGGAGATGCAGAAGAAGTGATGAGATCAGGTGGGGCAGCTCATAAGATGGCATGTCTCTAAATAAGACCAATTTATTGGCTTTACTGAAATCCTCTCTTGGTTGTTCTTTGTGCTTTTTGAATCTAGAGATGGGGCTTTTTCACAGGGTCTATAACGTTTTCAACTGTTACCTCTTCATATACTGTTTCTACCCAATTCTATCCTCCACCACTTTATCTTCTACGTTTCTTACCTACTCCTTTTGTGTTTTCCAACCTTTTTTTGTGTGTGCTTTATTCTTTAGGTGCCTGGGGTCAGGCAAAGTGCCACTTTAATCCAAAGTTTACAATTCCGTGGACCATCAAACAATGCAAATTTTGGTTACAAGACTTCAGGGACTGCTTTATTTTCAGGTGACTGTTACCCTGAGGATGTTGCCCTGTAGGGTTACAGGTTATTGTGGGATACTCTCTTACTCGACATCATTTTATGTGGGTCCTGTGCTTTGAATTATTTTCCCTGTACCCCATGACACTATCAGACAAAAACATATGTTTTCCCTCATTATCAAATGTCCTCAGATCAAAAGCAACTCTGGTGTTAATTTACTCTAGATTCCTGGTTTTCTCTTACAGGTTTAGCTGGTTAATTCCTTACTATCTTGTTACCTCTTAGTGACTTTTAAGAAATTTTTGTTTTATATTTCACCTAGTGTTTTCATGGGAAAAGTTGGCTTGAATCTAACTCATCATTTTGGAAATCTGAAACTTATTTGTAAATATCAGTTATATCTAATATTGATTGTGATTAACTTAAAAAAACACAATCATTTTGTATTCTACTTGTAATTGCATTAGATTTATAGATTCAAATATGGAGAACTGATAATCTTACATTATTGTTTCACCATAAAGGAGTATAGAGCATCTTCCATTATAGTCAGTCTCATGTTTTTCAGTAAAGTTTTTGTAGTCTAAATTCTATTCCTGTGCCCTTTATTTATTTTTTAATTTTAAAGAAACTTGTCTTGGTACTTTGTTGGATTTGTTTGTTTCTGTTTCGTGTTTGTGTTTTAAATGGCTTTAGTTGGAGAAGGCACCATCTTTCTCAGCTATAATTGCATTATTTTAAAAACAAATAGAAATTTATGGTCTTTTATTTTATCTTAATATCTAAATTAAAATATGGTAGCTGTCTACTTTTAATTTTTTTAAAGCTCTTTAATACTTGGATTTATCAGAAGATTTTATTTTGTCTGTCATACTTTACTCTGATTCATTCATTCATGTAGGAACTAGTTATAGAGCACCTATTACTGACCAGACACTGGGGTAGGTAAACAAGATAGAAAACAAGAACAGATCTTTCATTCTAGTGGGGAGGTTGGATTGTGGAATTGCTGGCTAGGAAATAACAGGATATGGTGCTACTTTATATAGGATGGTAGAGAAGGCCTCTTCAAGGAAGAAACATTTAAATTGAAATTAAAAGTTGTATTAGAACAACCTTGTAAAGAACTGTGAGAACAAGTGACAAAAACCACATGTGGGAAAACTCTAATATAGGAAAGACCTTGACATATTTTAGGATTGGACACCAGTGTGATTATGGTTCTCCAGGTAAAGAATAGCATGTTGTAATTTTGAAGATGTAGATCAATTAGTTAAGGGCTTTACCTTTTGTGTAGTGAGAAACTCAACTGGAAGTAAAGCAGACATACATTTTATAAACTGCAAATTTGAATGTGCAAAGATAAAACTTTTTTATTTCTCAATCATTAAAATTTCCTTAGCTTTGAGCATCTTATTTCTTTTGGGTGGTAAAAAGCAAT
The DNA here is from genome assembly GCF_040802235.1 of Manis javanica. Taxonomy (NCBI): domain Eukaryota; kingdom Metazoa; phylum Chordata; class Mammalia; order Pholidota; family Manidae; genus Manis; species Manis javanica. The sequence goes on from NC_133162.1 coordinate 72,523,778, forward strand.
CTTGCCAGGTTAGGATAAAGTCAGTAGCTTCTGGTTTAACTTAGTTAACTCCAGCTTAACTCAGACTCTTGGGTCAATAATTAGTTCTTTGGATAAGTACTCAATCTTGCCACATAGCTCTCCCCACCTTTTTTTCTGTGGTGGAGGGTAATTGGTGGAGATACCCAGGTATTTTTCCTGGCATTGAGATGGAGGCATCTCATCTTTGTGCCATCCTCTGTCCTCAGCCATTGCTAAGTTGTACCGTGACTGTCTTAGTCTTAAATAGCACTGCCTGCTCTGCTGCATCTGAGGCTGATGTCCCTGCTCCCACCATGGCCTCTGGTCAATAGGTCTGTGTGTGGTAGATCCTCCTTAATCCAAGTTCTTTTGGGCCCACTGACCCAGTGCAAACTTGTTAATGGTTTCTGCTCATGCTGGTATGCTTATGACTGAGGCAGCTTTTCAGGAATATGGTCTGGGCATATTGCTGACTGTAGCTCTCCTGCCACATTGATATAGTGTTACATGCAAGGTTTCGCTAAGGGGCTTGCAGTTCCTTGGACCATAGCTTGGGAAAGGGAAACATAATTATCTTCTCTTCTGGGTCTTTCCTCACAAACATATTGGAGATTTTTCTCACCCTTCCTCACCCCAGGACTTTTGCCCCAGGTGAGGCAGGAAGTGAGACTTCTGAACTTACATCTAAGCTGTCTTCTTACTGCTCTTTCTCTGTGCAGTCCTCCCCAGTTTTTTATGTTTAATTGTTGTGACAGAACATACTCACGTCATCATCTGCCTTTTCTCTATGCTGTAGCTTACATTATAAGCTCTACTAGCAAAGTTTTCTAGCTGTGGTTTCAAGTATTTAAAATCATGGTTTTAAAACTTCAAAAGCCTTTGAAAAACAATTGAAATTCTTAGTTTTCAAGAATTACTGATTTCAGTGGACTTAAAGACCTAAATATAAGAGCTGAGGATATAAAACTTTGAGAAAAACCGTAGGTGTAAATATTCATGATCTTAGGTTAGGCAATAGTTTCTTAAATATGACACCAAAAGCACAAACTACCAAAGAAAAAGTAGGTAAATTGGACTTCATCAAAATTAAAAACCTTCACTCATCAAAGGATGCTGTCATGATAGTGAGGTAGCCAAGTACCAATGTATTTTCACAGAGAGTAAATAAGTCGGGAACTCAGGATTCTAAACTAGAGATAAATACCTTGTTATCATCAGTGAATAGGTAATGTAAATAAGATGGTCCTGGATGGATGTGAGAAGAGAAAAGAAGGCACCCAAGGGGAATGTGGATGCCTAAGAGTTGAGCAGAGAAAAGAAGGAATAGTCTGAGAGGTCAAAAGGAAAGTATAAATTCTCATAGATGCTTCCCCTACTTGATTCTAAGTTCTTTGAGGAATGTGACTGTGTCATGTTCATTATTTTATTCTCAGTTCTTGTCATAAAGTAGGTTTTCAGTAAATGTTGTTAGTTGAGAAGTTTTAAGAAAGCGGTGAGCATTGTCAAATGTAGCTAATAGGTCAGCTGTAAAAGGACAGCATTACAAGTAGAGGTTAATCTATAGAAAAATATCAGTGGAGTCTCCATGGAAGAGTTTATACATATGATCGCTGAGGATGGAAGAGTTGAAGAGCTGTGAGAGAGTGGAAACAAATGAGATATTCTTTTCAAAAAGCTTGATTATGAAAAATATATGGAGATACAGGGTAGGAGGTAGAGGGATGTGATATCAAGATGAGAGATACTTTAGCATGTTTATATGCTAAACAGAAAAAGTCAGTAGAAGGGGAGAAGTTGAAGATAGAGGAAAAAGGAGGTATGTAGGATTGATTGAACATTATCTTTAAGATAAGAGAAAATGGAGTGAAGATACTGGGTTTGAGTAGGAATAGGAAAATGTGTTCCACTGAAATAGGAATAAAGAAAGGGGATGGTGTGGTTGGAGAAAGGTATTTGGGTGTAGGTGAGGAATTTGGGGCATCTGTACACTTGATGAACTTTTTCAGTGAAGTTAGGAGATTAAAGTCATCAACTGAGATTATAAGGGAAGGAGATGGTGATTGTAGGAGGGAACGTAAGTAGAAAAGGAAAATTTTGAGACAGCCGTTGCAGGAAATAAGAGACCCAAGTGAATGGAATTACCTTGAAGAATTGTGATTAATGCATTTCTCATGACTGGTACATAGAGTTGTGAGTGATTGCTTTTCTCTCAGGGCTCAGCAACTCGAGTGGCTGAGTAGGTAAGTTGAACACTTGGATTGATCTTGGTCCGAGTTTTATGGGCCAATATGGTAGAAAGAGAGGCAAGTGATTCCAGTAATGAAAGTGTTTGAAGTGATGGGCCATTGAGTCAAGGCTGAAAAGGGAACAAACAAGAAAACAGCAGCTTGGATATGAAGTGGTTGAGATTGAATACTGAAATTTAAGATTTAATTAAATAAATGGGTAAATAGGAGGAGCAGTTGCTGATTATGACTGAATGTAGATCTGGCTATGGAATGGGTACTGAACTGAAGAGAAAGTGAAGGCTATTGGAGTTGAGGAGATAAAGGAACTATTAAGCTAGGGTGTGACAGGAGTCAGATAAGAGAAAGTGAGTTGCTCAGAATGGAGGCAGAGAAGTGTGGGAAGGTCCTGAGTCAGCTTCCAAAGTCTTCAATGAATGTGGGAGAGTGACCAAGAGGTCAAAAGATGACAGAAACAAGGAGAGAGAGGTAGGAACAGATGACAAAAACCTCAAAAGAGGTACTTTTACAGGGTAGAGATCTATGATGGTGGACAAGGAATGACTTCAATGCTTCACATTTGCACAGTGGGAAAGAATAGCTTGCACTCATATTTTAGTTTATGTAAGGAGACTGCTAGAATGTTGCTGGAATTGATTAAGGGTTTAGGGTATATGCTTCCAGTGGAACAGTGCAAAGGGTTATCAGGAAATATAGCTATGGAGGAGGTGTGATAGTCTAGGCCTGGGAGAGCACAGAGCAGAAATGAGATCAGAGTGTGGTGGGAAAGGGGAGTTCATTACCTATTGGAGGGGCTGTGGATTTTGGATGATGATGAAAAACATGGTGGTCTTAGCTGATTTCAGAGTTTTTATTAACTTTGTGGGAAAATGTGTTTATGCCGACAGACTGAGATACTGGGTTATGCACAAAGCTAGATGACTTCATCATTTTCAGGTCTACTTAGCAATGTTTAGCAATGTGGCCTTTGCTCAGCACGTCAGTAAGAACCCTATCATTGAGCTATTTTCTTCTCTGGCAAGGCTTACCCTTGGGTGAGGAGGGCAGGAATGGACGCTAACTTGATCATTTGGCCTTGACAAACTTGTCTCTAATGGGTGGGTAGCTGGGGTAGAGAAAACCCTAAGTCCACACTGGTGTGAGAAATCATTAGGTCAACAGGCCTTTGGAAAGCTGACACCAGGCTGAGGTGGAGTGTAAAAAGTTGAGTTCCGAAAGGAGGGAATAGTAATATGAATGATTCATATTTCTTTCAAGATATGAAATTCAATAATATTGCAGTATATTTAAGTCACATTTGTTATAAAGTATAACCCAAATTGCTACATTATTAAATGTCTATTTATAGAATTAGAAAGTGTGTTAAGTCATAAAGTTGTAAAATAATGCTCTAAAAGTGCTACCCCTCACAAAATGCCTTTCTTAAAACTTAAAATTACACTGTATTAATCTCGGCATATTTAAAATATGCTTTCAGACTTCTTCACGGAATACTTAGAATCATGATGCATGGTGTTTTCTCAGAGCACTAATACTGATATGCATGATTTACAAACTAAGAACAATTTTGCTCGTAGACAGTATGATTTCATTCTATGTTTAACAATCTCTGCCTCTCACAAAATAATAGATAACATTTGAAAAAATCACAGTTCACGGTTTTCCCATCTTTTAACCATTAGACCAATTTACCTTACATTGTTCTTTTGTCTTCTCTTAGAACTTTAGGCCAAAGGCAGGTAATAGCAAGCAAGAGATAAGGAAAATTTGGGGGAGAAAATTCAACCATTTTTTTTGTATGTGTGTGTGTATAAAAAGACATCTTAATAGTAAAACATATTCAAAGAAAACTTGAAAAATAAAGAAGGGTCTAAAAAAGGAAGAAGGATTACTTCTGGCTCAAACCAACCACAGTTGATATTTTGGTATATTTCCTGATACAGTTTTTATCTTAAATTTTGATTATTTTGTGTTTTGTTGATTTGTTTATTTTAGGTTGCTTATACTATAAACATTAATTTGTAACCTGCCTTTTCACATAGTAGCATTATTTATCATCTTTATAGCATCATTTATAATGACTGTAACTAATGTACTACTCTGTATTTGGGAATAGATTATTGGAAATGGTTTGGTTTGATGAAAGAGTATAAACATCTCTGAAGATCCTGGCTTATAATGCTTAGTAAGAATTCTAAATGGAAGGGTAGCAAAATTGGCACATACAGTAATGAGTGTAAATTTCACAAATTGGCACAAGAAACACTAAATGAAAAAATACCATCGTTTGAATATTGACTTCAAGTCTATATAGGGGGTATAAGACTTATATAGATGGCCATATCTTGATAAGGGAAAACATTCCTGCCCTTTTACAAGTGATTCCGGACTGGAGGATGCCTGATTAGGTTCCATGGAGTATCCTGGGTAATTGAACAACTGTTCTGTTGAGGCCGATGGTCACTTGACATCACTGAAGGCTATGAGAATGGATAATTACGATTTTCCATTCCACTACATGTACAGGTTCCAGGCGAATCCATGTGCTAGAATCTGTAAGGAGATACTACTGGTTTATTATTAAGGATACAATTCAGGAAGAGTAAATGGAAGATATGAATGGGGCAAGGTGTAGGGGAAGGGATGCAGCTCTCCCAACGGGGCACCCTTCCAGCACCTCTATGTGTTACTGACTGGGACACACTAACATTGTTTGGTTTAAAACAGATTTTATTTTAGTGATGGAATTCTCTGTTATTTCTCAGAGTATTTGTTTTTGTTTTAAAGATACTAACCAGTCTTCTCGAGGGATGGTCTGTGGAATAGTGGGTTTTATCATAAAAGCCTGGGAAATTGCATACTATATTGCTTTTCCCCTTAGCGATTCACCGTGAACATCAACTGTCATCAGGTTAATAAAGGCTCAGGAAAATGATATTACTAATAATAATTTAACACTTAGTGAGCATTTATTAAGGTTCTGTTCTAACTACACCATGTGTATTAATCTTTCTAATCTTTACAACAACTCTATCTTCTACAGTTATCTCTTTTTTTTTGACAGATGAGAAAACCGAGGTCCAGAGTGGTGAAATAACATGCCCAAAGCCACATAGCTGGGCTGGAAGGTAAAAGAGCCAGGATTTAAACCCAGGCAGCCTGGCTCCAGAGGGCTTCCAGGTGCTGCACTGTACTATTTGTAACCAGGAAAGAAACTGTTTTATTAAGTCCAGCATTTCTCGAACTTGTTTGACTCTTGAAATTCATTATCCTTCAATGTTTTTATAGGGATTAGTCTTTCATTGAGTTAACTCTGGGAAAATCTGCGTTGAGCCAACGTACACTGGTGACCTGCAGTCTTTTAAAACATCATTGTTTTAGAATAGAGCTAGTTTTTTTTTAAACTTGATTCTCTGTTGATAATATTAAATTATTGTTCTTTTTCTACTGAAAGCCTAATATTTTGACTCCAAGGCATTTTATATTCTCTTTCATAATGACCTTCCCAGGAATTTTTAACAGGTCAATATTACTCTGTAGTACTGTTGAGGTATTAAAACAGTTTATAATCCACGTCACTGTTTTACTCTGCTTTCTCTGCTCCACTATTAATTTATCAAAAAAATTTTCTAAAAAAGTTTCTTTACAAGTTAAGAAATGACAGCTGTTTAGTGCTGTGGAATATTATAATCACTGACATCAGAGTTTGAACCTGACTGTGCCTCTTAATAGCTGTGTGACCTTAGAAAAGCTACTTCATTTCTCAAAACTTGTGTTTCTTCCTCTAAAAGACAAGGATAATATCTTTCAGGGTGGCTATGAGAATTAAATGAGGAAATGCATGTAGCATCTGGCACATAGAAGGCTCTCAGTAAATATTAAGTACACCCCCACTCTCTTTTCCTAAGGAGGTCGTCTCACTTCTATGCCATAAATGAATTATGAAAATAGTTAGAAAAGAAAGATCAGCTTTAAATTTGAACTGTCTCAGTGTTATGCTGACATCAGCTACATTTCTGATAAAGTGATGTTGTCATGATACAGGTCTTTTGGGAGTTAAAACCAGTTTCCTTCTGGCTTTCCAACTGCCATAATAAGCAAAACCTGACTGGGCAAACACAGACCTATTTATTAGATCACTTATTATTAATGTTAAACTAGCTTTGGTGCTGACTTCTCCTGTTCTTTTTGAAATTTCACTGTTGTCATTTAAAATCTGACAGGCCTTCAGAAGCTTCACAGAATGCTTAATGGTTTAAACCATTCTCCAAAACATGTGAAGTGTATTTCCCAAAGTGGTCTTCTCCACCTAGCAATATGTTCAAAAACACGCACGTAGGGCAGAAATGCTTATAATGACATTTACTACTGGAGGTTTGTTCTGTTTTCATGGCAGTCAACTTTTGGAGTTTATGGGAAGTACATAACATATGTAACCAGAGCATGAATACTCATTTAACACACAAAGCTCTTAAAAGAAAAATCTGTGGGGATTTTTCAGTTTCATAATGACTTACTCCCTAAGCAAAAAGAATGTAGGTTTGGTTTGAGCTGTTTGTGGGGGACCTCTAATATTCTAAGTACCTCTTATAGCCCCGATACATAGTAAGCACTCAGCAAATATTTGCTGATGGGCTGAATTTGATTTCTCATCCCAACTTTGTGCCTTGCAACTTCTGTAGTCTTGGACCTTCTTCAACCTTCCAAGCTTCAGTTTCTCTTATATTAAAAAGGAGGTACCAATATTTACCTCCCAGGATTGTTGTAACAATTAAGTGTTCATGCATTTAAACAGCCAGCATAGCAAGTGGCACATAATAGGTACACAATGCTTTCTGTGTTTCCCCAGTCACCTCACTTCATTCTTCAGTAATGTTCTTTTCAGGCATTGTTTTTTCATTCCCTCAACATTTAGAAGTCATACTCAAAAGAGAATATGAATGTTTGCCAGTTAAACTGAGAATACATTCCTTTGTAGCCCACACTTGGAATATTTTAGCAAAAAGTGACTGTTTAACAGATGTTGATTTGAATCCTGGCTTTGCAATATATTGTGTGGTGACCTTAGTTACTTAACCTGTCTGTAAAGTATCATGAAGCTAAAATGAGTAATATATGTATAAAGCATCTAGTTCCATTGCCTGGTTTGTGTAGGCCCCAAATAGATGTTATTAAGTTGAAATGGTTATTTAATTTGATAATTTACATAATTAATTAATGTATATCAAGAGCCTTCTTTGTTTAAATTCCATTAAGAGCAGGTAGGCAGATTGTGAATGAACACTGGGTATATTATTATGTAGGTGACTGAATTTGGCCTTGCCTAGAATCAGGTTCGGCAAAAGGGTATTTTCTATTGTATTTGAAGTAAAATAATGGGCTGCTGTTGCATTTTGCATGACATTTTGTTTTTGATATTACCTTTCTCTATTAAATATCAAATTTAAAAAAATGAATGTCAGAGATAGGTTCATGAATGCTTAAACAGACCAAGTAAATTTTGCTGTCTAAAAAGTTTTTCATCTTTTACTGATCTTTTACATTAGAAATAAACCTGTTCCTCTCCTGTATTAAAATTCAACATATGGTATTGGTAAGCCAAATTTAATAAAATGTTCTGCCCATTTAAAAATTCTCTTGAATTGTCTAGCTCTTATATAAAAATGATTCCTATGCTGGCTCACTAAACATTGCAAAGCTGGTGCTTACAGAGTTTCATGAGGATGGCATTGAGCATTATAAAAAAGGTTTAATTTTGAAAATGTTTATAATATCCTGGTCAAATTAACAATAAGATTCTAAAAGGGCTACCAAAATAATAAACATTTATTTTAGAAGTGAACTTTCTGTGATAAGGTGTTAGTCTCTGTTTTTTTTTGTTATATAGGGTATCTTTTATTAATTGAGGTATAATTCACAGAAGAGTTTTAGTGGTGTTAAATATAGTCACAGTGTTGCAGAGCCATCATCATTATCTAGTTCCAGAACTCTTTCATTACACCCAAAGGAAATCCCATACCTATTAAGCAGTCACTCCCCATTTCTCCCATGCCTAGCTCTTGGCTGCCATGAATCTGCTATGTCTCTATGGCTTTACCTGTTTAGAGTATTTCATGTAAATGGAGTCATATGAGATACTGCCTTATGTATCCAGTTTCTTTCACTTGGGATGTTTTCAAGGTTTATCTATGTTGTGGCATATATCAATGCTCTATGCCATTTTAGGGCTGAGTAATATTCCATTGTATGGACATACCACATTTTGTTTATCCATTCATCAATTGATGGATGTTTGGGTTGTTTCTACTTTCTGGCTACCATGAATGATGCTACCTTGAACATTTGTGAAAGTTTTTGTATGGAGATAAGTTTTTAATTCTCCCTAGTATTTACCTAGGAAGAAATTATTGGATCATATGGTAACTCCATTTGACTTGTTGAGAAACTGCCCAACTGTTTTTCTAAAACAGCTGCATCATGTTTTTAATGGTGTCTAAGATACTTGGAAGAAATGAGAAAAAAGTTAAAAATGTTATCTTATTAAGGGGACAATCTATATGAATTTTATCTTTGCAAAAAGAAAAGTGTTTGACAACCATTCCATAAAGCTTGAAGTAAGCTCTGTCTCTCTAGGATATATTAATCTCTATTCCTTTATGGATATTGAATTGTTTTCTTGTAGTAATGATAAAGGAGTTATTTCTGGGTGGATTTATTTTTCATGTTTTAAAGTATGAAAATCAGTATCACTGTGGATATTGAATACATTGTTTACTAAGTTTTGTCATTTTAGCCTATAATTTTCAGTTGTTTTTGCAATTGTTTTAGTGCCTAAAATAATGTATTGTGTTGGTTAACTTTATTTCACTTCTAGAAAGCCTGAGTATAGGTAATTACATTTGAGCTAGGACTTTAATCAAGATCTTTGTCTGAATATTGACACTTTTAATTAGGTTTTCTTTTCTTTATTAAAATATTTCTTGGGTCTGTATTATTAAATTTGCAGTTGATAGCCTTCTGTACTAACTGGAAGTAGTACACAAACTGAAAATAAAAAAATTTACCTCAAAATTAAAAATAAAACTACCATATGACTCAGCAGTTACACTTTTGGGTATATATCTGAAGGAAACAAAATCACCATCATGAAGAAATACCTGCACCCCCATTTCATTGCAATGTTATTTACAATAGCCAAGACAGGGAACATCCATCAATGGATGAATGGGTAAAGGAAATATGATACACATACACACACACACACACACACAATGAAGTATTCAGCCATAAAAAGAAGAAAATCCTGCCATTTTCCATAACATGGATGGACTTTGAAGGCATTATACTAAGTGAAACAAGTCAGACAGAAAAAGACAAATACTGTGTGCTCTCACTTACATGTGGAATCTAAAACAACTGAAGGCATAGAAGCAGAACAGATTGGTGGTTGCCAGAGGCAACAGGTTAGGAATTGTGGGGAAAGGGAGGTGAAAGTAGTCAAAAGGGACAAACTTCCAGTAATAAGATAAATTAGTTCTGGGGATGTAATGTATAGCATGGTGACCATAGTTACCCTGGTATTGTGTATCTGAAATTTGCTAAGAGATCTTAAAAGTTCTCATCACAAGAAAAGGAATTGTAGGAAAACAATTCCATTTACAATTGCATCAAAAAGAATAAAATGCCTAGGAATAAACCTAACTAAGGAGGTGAAAGACCTGTTCTCTAAAACTGTAAGACACTGATGAGAGAAATTAAAGAAGACACCAATAAATGGAAACACATCCCATGCTCATGGATAGGAAGATTAATATTGTGAAAATGGCCATCCTGCTGAAAGCAATCTACAGATTCAATGTAATCTGTATCAAAATTTCAACAGCATTTTTCAAGAGCAAATAGTTCTAAAATTCATATGGAACCACTAAAGACCCCAAATAGCCAAAGCAATCCTGAGAAGGAAAAACAAAGCTGGGGGTATTATGCTCCCTGGCTTCAAGCTACACTACAAAGCTACAGTAATCAAGACAGTATAGTACCGGCAAAGAGCAGACCCACAGACCAATGAACAGAATAGAGAGCCCAGATATAAACCCATGCATATATAGTCAATTAATGTATGACAAAGGAGCTATGAATATACAATGGGGAAATGACAGCCTCTTCAATAACTGCATTTGGGAAAACTGGACAGTTACATGCAAGAGAATCAAACTGGATTACTCCCTAATAGTATACACAAACATAAACTCAAAATAGATAAAAGACCTAAATGTAAGACATGAAACCATAAAATTCTTAGAAGATAACATAGGCAAAAATCTCTTGAACACAAGTATAAGCAATTTTTTTCTGGACACGTCTTGCTGGGCAAGGGAAACAAAATAGAAAATGAGTAAGTAGGACTACCTCAAACTAAAAAGCTTCTGTACAGCAAAAGACACCATCAACAGGAAAAAAAGGCAGCATGGAAATATGGAAGAATATATTCATAAATGATTTATCAATAAGGGGTTAACTTCCAAAATATGTGAAAAACTAATACATTTCAACACCAAAAAACCAAGAAACGTGATTAACAACTGGGCAGAGGGTCTGAACATACATTTTTTCTAAAGAAGAAATACAGATAGCCAACAGGCATATGAAAAAATGCTCCACATAACTAATCATTAGGGAAATGCAAGTAAAAACCACAATGAGATAACACCTCACACTAGTTATAAGGGCCACTATCCAAATGACAAGAAAAAACAAGTGTTAGTGAGGATGCGGAGAAAAGGAACACTAAATTGGTAGGTGTAGGAGGGTTCCCTTTTTTCCACATCCTGAATGTAAATTGGTGCAGCCACTGTAAAAAGCAGTATGGAGACTCCTCAAAAAACTAAAAATAGAAATACCATATGACCCAGTAACTCCTAGGAATTTACCCAAGGAAAACAAAACCACTGATTTGAAAAGACATATGCACCCCTAGTTTATTGGCACATTATTTACATAGCCAAGATATGGAAGCAACCAAAGTGTCCATCAATAGATGAATAGATAAAGAAGTGGTACATACACATAATGGAATACTATTCATCCCTAAAAAAATAAAGAAATCCTGCTATTTGCAACAACATGGATGGACCTAGAGGGTATTATGCTAAGTGAAATAAGCCAGGCAGAGAAAGACAAATAACATATGATTTCACTTATTTGTGGAATCTAAAAACAAAACCAACAAAATAGCAGTAGACTTATAGACACTGAGAAGAGACTGGTAGCTACCATGGAGGAGAGATTGGGGATGCTGGGCGGGCAGGGGAATGGTGATAAAAGGGCACAAAAATTCTCAGTCATAATATAAGTTGGTCATGAGGATGGTAGTACATCATGGAGAATATAGCCAATGATTTGGTAAAATCTTCCAATATTTACAGATAGTAACTGCACTAGTTGGGGTGAGGATTTTATAATGTGGTTAATTGGTGAACCACTGTTTTATTTACTTGAAACTAATATAAGATTGTATATCAGCTGTACTTCAACTAAAAAAAAAAGAATTGTAACTATATGTTGCTGATAGATGTTAACTAGACTTATTATGGTGATCATCTGACCATATATATATATATCAAATCATTATATTGTACACCTTAAACTAACATAATGTTATGTGCCAATTGTATCTTAATAAAACTGGGGTAAGAAAAACTTCCCAGATAAAATGTTAATGGCTATTTTTATTTAAGGTATTGGTAAAGGGAAAGAAGTCAGGGAAATTTTGGAGGTCAAGTTTTACACTATGAAAACCCAACTTAGTGATTTACACATACTTAGAAATAGTATGAGTGAACTGTGACCAAAAGATGATTTCTAGGAGGAATAATTGTCATGCAGATGGAACATATACCCATACTTTATTGTTCTTGGTATTCAAACTCTGATCTTGTTCCCAAGAAGGAAGATGTTCCTTCAACTGGATACTGTAATGCATTTCTCTATAGAAAGAGTATGGTTCATCTAGTACTCTTAAATCTAGTTCCTCATTAAATAAAAATTTTAAGTTCCTGATAGGAGGCAGGTACTCTGTTATGTACTGTTATATTTACAAAGATACAAAGATGAATGAAGCTAAGTGTGACATAATTCCTAATCTCAACTAAGAGCTATTTTTTGTTAGCTGTAGGAGCACAAAGTGGTTGAAAGTCACCTAACATAGTTATATGGACTCCTTTCTTTTTCCATGGGTCTTAGTTACTTATGGATTAAAGTACTTATGGATTAAATTGGCCTTTGTTTATTGCCCAAGATATCAACTGTATTTCAAATTTTTGTTTCTTTGGAAAAATGTTCCTCAAATCTTATGACAAGTATAGCTGAATTTGGGGAACACAACTGTGCATAAGTTGGAAACTACCTATTTTGAGATAAAAAAGAATCTTGCCTTAGCATTTCTGAGTTGAGGTAGAGTAGGTACAAAGTTTTCAGTTCAAATTGGTGACTTGCTGAGTGATTGAATGATTGATCATAATCTACTAAAAAGTGTGAGATAAAGCACAGTGGCCTGAGTGGTTTTCAGGTACAGTCAAGTCTTCAGTGTGATAAGCATTTTTTAAAACAACTCTTATTAATTTTTTTTAACTCATTAATTTTTATTTGTTTCTTTTGGATAATCAGTTTCTCTTCCTCTTTTTTTTAGGCCATGTGTGAAAGGGTTTAGAGTCCTTGATGTTTGAGAAGACAAGGTAAACATTCACCTAAGCCATTCAATATCCCTGTGACAGTTGAATGCTTTGGTATTTGATATGAAAAAAGATTTTCAGTTATTTAAAAAGTTAAGTATTAATTGTGTTGAAAATATTTATATCCAACATTGCTGTAAACACTTTATTTCATTAGTTGAGTTATGTCTCACAACAATCCTATGAGACGAGGGAGCTTAAGCGCAGAAGCCTAAGCATTTCTGCTATTCATGTCATGCATCTGGCAAGGGTTGTGATAGCACCAAAGTAGTGCTGCTTCTTTCTTACTCCTTTTTCCCCCTCATACCCTTTTGCTTTTGTTATTTTTTACTTTGCAGGACAATTTTGTTAGACTACTTTGTTTCTAAGATTTAATTGCTAAGGTGGGTTTTATGTCCTTGGGAAATCTGTAGGTTCCTATTTCCCCGTCTTCCACACTTTTTACATTTTTTCCTCAAGTTACACAGTTTAACAAATTAAGTAATTTGTCTGGGATCGTTCAGACAAATGGTAATTCTCAGTCTCCACCTTCATTTCCCCTTCTCAGAGGTGACCATTCTCAACTCTTAGCTGTTTGGTTTTTACCTGTGGCTTTTCAAGTAACATATATAAATAGATGTTACCTGAGTTTTCAGTTGAGGACATAACTTGTGTATATGATTTTCTGTGTCCTTATCATGAACTCAGCTCAAAATTGTCTACCGGTTGCCCAAATATCCTGTTTTCTTTCATACTACTCTGGTAATGTTAGCATCTTGAAGAAGTCCCTTTCAGAGTAAAGCTGTCCAACCTGGAACAGTTTCTGTTTTCTCATAGTGGTCAGCTGTCCAGGAATTTTATTTTCTCCTGTGTTGATCTTCCATTTCTTTTTCTTTCTTGGCTTACTCACATTTTGTTGAAGAAAGGGTGAATGGGAGGTGAATTATTTGATACCTTACATTTCTGAAAATGCCTTTATTTTCCTCTCAAACTCTAAAATAGTTTGGCTGTGTATACCATTCAGACTTGGAGCCATTTTCCTTCAGAATGTTGAAGATTTTGTTCCTTGTCTTCTAGCTTACACTATGGCTACTGAAAGTTCATAATCATTCCAGTTCCCCATCTTTGTAACCTATTTCTCCATCTCTACAGGCTTGTAGTATTTTCTCTCTGTTTCCACTCTTTTAAAATTTCAAAAACTTATGCTTTAGTATGGATGTATTTTTAAATCCATTATGCTGTGCATTCTGTATTTTCAATTAGGAAACTTACATTGTTTAATTCTGGGCCTTTTTTAAATTATTACATTGATTTTTCTCTTTGTTTTCTCCTCCATATCCCTATTATACAATGTTGATTTATCTTTGAATTATCTTGACTGGAGCCCTAATTTCCATATTTTTTTCTTATTATCATCTAACATTCTTTCTGATGAATTTCCTTAAGTTTAATTTATAAGGGCTCTTTTAAAACTTATCCTTTTTTTTTTTTTGGATGGACTATCTACTCTTACCTTTCCAGGGATATTAATGATATGGTTAATTTTTTTTAGATTAAAAATTTTCTTCTCCCTACATCATTGCATCATTATTCATCTTCTAACTTTTTTCTTTCTTTTTCTTTCTTTTCTTTTCTTCTCTCTTGTCTTGTCTTGTCTGTTTTCTGTGACAGAGGCTTCTCTCGGATGAGTAGTGATCCTTAGCTGTCTGCAGGTGTGACCCTAAACGTTGTTGGGAGGCTCTGAGTACATTGCTGGCACTTGGTGACTGTGAGCCCACTGTAGGGTAACTTGTATTTCTTAGGGAGCACTTCAAATCTGCTTCTGATTTCTTTCTCCTTTCTGAAAATGAGTCTTTTAATCTCATGCCTGGTGAGTGAGACCTATATACTGGTTCTCTAGGGACTGAGTGAGGGAAGTAGGCTGAGGATTTCATCATTCAGTATATTTATGTGTTTACTTACTCCCCCTGGTTTCATTAACTCCTCCTCCCTGCCATGTGCTTTCTGTCCCTTTGTTCAGAAATCCACCTCAGAGAATAATCCCCTAGAATTTTGCCTTGGTGAAGGAGGCACAGTTAACTGAACCATGTGGAATCATTAAGGCATTTAGAGATTAAGCTGTTTCTTAAGGACATTTCAATCAACCTTTATTTAGTGGTACTTTCACCCCTGTTTGTAGGGGCACCATCTGTTCCCAATTCCTTAGGTTTTTGATAATTCTGTGGACTGTCAGGCCGGGTTTCTAAGTCTCCACATTCCTGGGTTACGATTCAGCTTTCTTCGATCTTCAGTCAGTTACCATGGGTCCATCTACTTTCTAGCCTTCAAACTTTTAATTATGCCTTAAAAATACCTTATTAGCATTTTAGCTCAATTTTTAGAAAGAATGAAATTAAATTATATATATTTAATCTTCCATCTTTACCTAGAATTTATTTCTAGATTTTTTTTGTTTAAGCATTATTTATCTGTTCATTTTTTTTATTGTGGTAAAATACACACAAAATTTATTAGACATTTTTTTCCTTTCTTTCTTTTATTTTTTATTTTGGTATTGTTAATCTACAATTACATGAGCAACATTATGTTTACTAGACTCCCCCCATTATCAAGTCCCCACCACACACCCCATTACAGTCACTGTCCATCAGCATAGTAAAATGCTATAGAATTACTACTTGTCTTCTCTGTGTTGTACAGCTCTCCCCATGCCCCACCCCCTAGATTATGTATGCTAATCATAATGCCCCTTTTTCTACCTTATCCCATCCTTCCGACCCATCCTCTTCAGTCCCTTTCCCTTTGGTAACTGTTAGTCCGTTTTGGGTTCTGTGAGTTGGCTGCTGTTTTGTTCGTTCAGTTTTCTCTTTGTTCTTATACTCCACAGATGAGTAAAATCATTTGATACTTGTCTTTCTCCACCTGGTTTATTTCACTGAGCATAATACCCTCTAGCCCCATCCATGTTGTTGCAAATGATAGGATTTGTTTTCTTCTTATGGCTGAATAATATTCTGCAGTGTATATGTACCACATCTTCTTTATCCATTCATCTACTGGTGGACACTTAGGTTGCTTACATTTCTTGGCTATTGTAAATAGTGCTGCAATAAACATTGGGATGTATATGCCTTTTTCAAACTGGGCTCCTGTACTCTTAGGGTAAATTCCTAAGACTGAAATTCCTGGGTCAAATGGTATTTCTATTTTTAGTCTTTTGAGGAACCTCCATACTGCTTTCCACAATGGTTGAACTAATTTACATTCCCACCAGCAGTGTAGGAGGGTTCCCCTTTCTCCACATCCTCACCAACATTTGTTGTTGTTTGTCTTTTGGATGGTGGCCATCCTAACTGGTGTGAGGTGATACCTCATTGTGGTTTTAATTTGCATTTCTCTGATGATTAGCAATGTGGAGCATCTTTTAATGTGCCTGTTGGCCATCTGAATTTCTTCTTTGGAAAAGTGTCTGTTCAGCTCCTCTGCCAATTTTTTAATTGGCTTATTTGATTTTTGTTTGTTTAGGTGTGTGAGCTCTTTATACATTTTGGATGTTAGCCCTTTATTGGATATGTCATTTATGAATATATCTTCCCATACTATAGGATGCCTTTTTGTTCTATTGATTGTTTCCTTTGCTGTACAGAAGCTTTTCAGCTTGATATATGAACAATTTTCACTTGTTCATTTTTGCTTTTGTTTCCCTTGCCCATGGAGATATGTTCATGAAGTTGCTCATGTTTATGTCCAAGAGATTTTTGCCTTATGTTTTTTCCTAAAAGTTTTATGGTTTCATGACTGACATTCGGGTCTTTGATCCATTTCGAATTTACTTTTGTGTATGGGGTTAGACAATGATCCAGTTTCATTCTCTTACATGTAGCTGTCCAGTTTTGTCAACACCTGCTGTTGAAGAGGCTGTCATTTCCTCATTGTATATCCATCGCTCCTTTGTTGTTTATTAATTGACAATATATGTTTGCATTAATATCTGTACTCTCTATTCTGTTCCACTGGTCTGTGGGTCTGTTCTTGTGCCAGTACCAAATTGTCTTGGTTAATGTGGCTTTGTAGTAGAGCTTGAAGTTGGGAAGTGAGATCCCCCCTGCTTTATTCTTCATTCTCAGGATTGCTTTGGCTATTTGGGATCTTTGGTGGTTACATATGAATTTTACAACTATTTGTTCTAGTTTGTTAAAGAATGCTGTTGGTATTTTGAAAGGGATTGCATTGAATCTGTAGATTGCTTTAGGCATGATGGCCGTCTTGACAATATTAATTCTTCCTATCCATAAGCACAGGATGTATTTACATTTGTTATTGTCCTTTTAATTTCTCTTAAGAGTGTCTTGCAGTTTTCAGGGTATAGGTCTTTGACTTCCTTGGTTAGGTTTATTCCTAGGTATTTTATTCTTTTTGATGCAATTGTAAATGGAATTGTTTGCCTGATTTCTCTTTCTGCTAGTTCATCGTTAGTATATAGGAAAGCAACAGATTTCTGTGTATTAATTTTGTATCCTGAAACTTTGCTGAATTCAGATATTAGTTGTAGTAGTTTTGGAGTGGAGTCTTTAGGGTTTTTTATGTACAATATCACATCATCTGCAAATAGTGACAGGTTGACTTCTTCTTTACTACTCTGGATGCATTTTATTTCTTTGTTTTGTCTGATTGCCATGGCTAGGACCTCCAGTACTGTGTTGAATAAAAGTGGGGAGAGTGGGCATCCTTATCTTGTTCCCAATCTTAGGTGAAGAGCCTTCAGCTTCTCACTGTTAAGTATGATGTTTGCTGGGGGTTTGTCATATATGACCTTTATTATGTTGAGGTACTTGCCCTCTATACCCATTTTGTTGGTAATTTTTATCATGAATAAATGTTGAATTTTTTCAAATGCTTTTTCAGCATTTATGGAGATGATCATGTGATTTTTGTCCTTCTTTGTGTTGATGTGGTGGATGATGTTGATGGATTTTTCAAATGTTGTCCCATCCTTGCATCCCTGAGATGAATCCCACTTGATCATGTTGTATGATCCTCTTGATGTATTTTGAATTCAGTTTGCTAATATTTTGTTGAGTATTTTTGCATCTATGTTCATCAGGAATATTGGTCTGTAATTTTCTTTTTTTGTAGTGTCTTTGCCTGGTTTTGGTATTAAGAGTGATGCTGGTTTCATAGAATGAGTTTGGAAGTATTCCCTCCTCTTCTATTTTTTGGAAAACTTTAAGGAGAATAGGTATTATGTCTTTTCTATATGTCTGATAAAATTCAGCAGTGAATGTATCTGGCCTTGGGATTTTGTTCTTGGGTAGTTTTTTGATTACCAATTCTATTTCATTGCTGGTAATTGGTCTGTTTAGATTTTCTGTTTCTTCCTTGGTCAGTCTAGGAAGACTGTATTTTCCTAGAAAGTTGTCCATTTCTTCTAGGTTATCCAGCTTGTTAGCATATAGATTTTCATAGTATTCTCTAATAATTCTTTGTATTTCTGTGGTGTCCATCATGATTTTTCCATTCTCATTTCTAATTCTGTTTATGTGTGTAGGTTCTCTTTTTCTCTTAATAAGTCTGGCTAGGGGTTTATCTATTTTGTTTATTTTTCAAAGAACCAGCTCTTGGTTTCATTGATTTTTTCTTTTGTTTTATTCTTCTCAATTTTATTTATTTCTTCTCTGATCCTTATATTGTCTCTGCTTCTGCTGATTTGTGGCCTCATTTGTTCTTATTTTTCCAGTTTCAGTAATTGTGACTTTAGACTATTCATTTGGGATTGTCCTTCCTTCTTTAAATTGTCTTGGATTTCTATATACTTTCTTCTTAGAACTACCTTTGCTGCATCCCGTAGAAGTTGGGGGCATTGTGCTGTTGTTGTCATTTGTTTCCATATATTGCTTGATCTGTGTTTTAATTTGGTCATTGATCGATTGATTATTTAGGGACATGCTGTTAAGCCTCCATGTGTTTGTGAGCCTTTTTGTTTTCTTTGTACAATTTATTTCTAGTTTTGTACCTTTTCTATCTGAGAAGTTTGTTGGTAGAATTTCAATATTTTTGAATTTACTGAGGCTTTTTTTGTGGCCTAGTATTTGGTCTATTCTGGAAAGTGTTCCATGTGCACTTGAGAAGAATGTGTATCCTGCTGCTTTTGGGTGTGGAGTTCTGTAGATGTCTGTTAGGCCCATCTGTTCTAGTATTTAGTGCCTCTGTGTCCTTACTTATTTTCTGTCTGGTTGATGTGTCCTTTGGAGTGAGTGGTGTGTTGAAGTCTCCTAAAACAAATGCATTGCATTCTATTTCCTCCTTTAATTCTGTTAGTATTTGTTTCACATGTGTTGGTGCTCCTGTGTTGGGTGTATAGTATTTATAATGGTTATATCCTCTTGTTGGACTTCCCCCTTTATCATTATGTAATGTCCTTCTTTATCTCTTGTTACTTTCTTTGTTTTGAAGTATTTCAACATCTGCTTTTTTCTCCTGATTGTTTGTATGAAATGTCTTTTTCTATCCCTTCACTTTTAGTCTGTGTATGTCTTTGGGTTTGAGGTGAGTCTCTTGTAAGCAGCATATAGATATGTCATGCTTTTTTATCCATTCTATTACTCTGTGTCTTTTGATTGGTGCATTCAGTCCATTTACATTTAGGGTGATTATCGATAGATACGTACTTATTGCCATTGCAGGCTCTGGATTCATGGTTACCAAAGGTTCAAGGATAGCTTCTTTACTATCTAACCATCTAACTTTAACTCACTATTACACTATTATAAACACAATCTGATGATTCTTTATTTCTCTCCCTTCTTATTCTTCCTCCTCACTCTATATGTTAGGTGTTTTATTCTGTACTCTTTTGTGTTTCCTTTGACTGCTTTTGTGAATAGTTGATTTTATATTTTGGCTTTAGTTAGTATTTGGTTGGTCTTCTTTCTTTGCTGTGATTTTATTTTCTCTGGTGACATCTATTTAGCCTTAGGAGTGCTTCTTCCATCTAGAGGAGTCCCTTTAAAACATCCTGTAGAGGTGGTTTGTGGGAGGCAAATTCCCTCAACTTTTGCTTGTCTGGAAATTGTTTAATCCCTCCTTCATAATTAAATGATAATTGTGCTGGATACAGTATTCTTGGTTCAAGGCCCTTCTGTTTCATTGCATTAAATATATCATGCCATTCTCTTCTGCCCTGTAAGTGTTCTGTTGAGAAGTCTGATGATAGCCTGAGAGGTTTTCCTTTGTGGGTTATCTTTTTTCTCTCTCTGGCTGCCTTTAATACCCTGTCCTTGTCTTTGATCTTTTCCATTTTAATTATTATATGTCTTGGTGTTGTCCTCCATGGGTCCCTTGTTTTGGGAGGTCGGTGGGCTTCCATGTTCTGAGAGACTATTTCCTTCTCCAGCTTAGGGAAGTTTTCAGCAATTATTTCTTCAAAGACACTTTCCCTTTTTCTTTCTCTTTTTCTTCTGGTACCCCTATAACGTGATTATTGTTTCGTTTGGATTGGTCACACAGTTCTGTTAATATTCTTTCATTCCTGGAGATCCTTTTATCTCTCTCTGCTTCAGCTTCTCTATATTTCTGTTCTCTGATTTCTATTCCATTAACAGTCTCTTGCACCTCATCCAGTCTGCTTTTACATCCTTCTATTGATTGTTTCATTTCTGTTATCTCCCTCCAGACTTCATCCCTTAGCTCTTGCATTTTTCTCTGCATGTCCATCAGCATGGTTATGACTTTTATGTTGAATTATTTTTCAGGAAGATTGGTTGTATCTGTTTCACCAGGCCCTCTCTCTGGAGTTGTTTGAGTGATTTTTGACTGGAACGGATTCTTCTGCCTTTTCATGGCAATAGAAGTGATAGCTGGCAGGTGGCACATGTGTCAGCTGGGAGAAGAAAGTCCCTTCCTGCTTGCTGGTTGCCTTGCCCTTCACCGCTACCTGTGCTGGTTACCCACCCACAGGGAGCAGTCTCTGGGTTCATCCCCTGTGCTACTGTGGGCGGGGTAGTTACCCTACGTTACTGCGGGGGTTCACAGATGCGCCGGGTGTGTTCTCCTGTGAGAATAGCTCCGCTTTGTGCCCTCCAGACCTTGCGCCGGCTTCCTCTGCCTGTGCCTGGCAACCGTGTGCTGGTGGCAGCCTCTGGGTCTGTTGCCGTTAGGTGCATGCTGGGAGAAGACTCTGTGTGGTTGCTGTGGGTGCGGCTGCTCCCTGGCTGGTCTGCAGCAATGGCGAGTCAGCCGGTTTGCTTGCAGTGCTGGTGGAGGGTAATGAACGGCAGGCTGCTTATCACCATGAGGGCCTTCAGAGCTGCGTTGCCACCCAGGGGGTTAGGGCTCCTGAAATTCCTCAAAATTCCCAGCCTGCTGGGCTAAGTGTGCCGGGATGATTTCATCCACCTGTTAAACCCTTGTCCATTTAAGACTTTTTAAAGTGCTGGCTTTTCTTTTGTCCCAAGGGTGCCGGCTGTGGGGACCCGCTTGCAGTCTCTGTCTCAGATTTTACTTTTCTGTTTCTCTAATATCCAGTACACCTTGTGATGTGTGTCTCTGTTCCTGGTGCAGATTACTAGGGCTGGTTATTTAGCAGTCCTGTGCTTCCACTCCCTCCACACTCTGATTCTTTTCCTCCCGCCAGTGAGCTGGGGTCGGGGGAGTGCTCGTGTCCTGCTGGGTCACGGCTTTGTATCTTACCCTTTTCATGAGATGCTGAGTTCGCACAGATGTAGATGTAGCCTGGCTATTGTACTGTATCTTCTGGTTTCTCTTTTAGGAATAGTTGTATTTTCTGTTGTTTTCAAAAATATGTATGGTTTTGGGAGGAGATTTCTGCTTCCCTACTCACAATGCCATCTTGAGCACCTCTTCCCTGGGTAATCTTATTAAACATTTTAAAGTGTACAATCGAGGAGCATTTAGTACATTCCTACAATGTTTTATAATCATCACTGCTATCTAGCTCCGGAAATTTTTCATCATACCAAGAAGAAACTCCTTCCCATTAAGCAGCCATTCCTTATTCCTACTTTACCCTAGTCCCTTGGCAGCCACTTAACCTGCTTTCTGTTCCTATGGATTTGCCATATCTGGTGAAACTTTTCAGATGGGTGATCAGGGAAGGCTTCTTGGAAGAGGTGATATTTGAGCAGAGACCTTAATGTGCTGGGGGAGTGAACAGATTCCCTAGTGGCAGACTAGAATCCTAAGGAGTCCTATTCCTCTTGCACTGAAGAGGAAGTCCACAGCTACCTCCAGCTCCACCCCACAGGTCTTCACTGAATGCTCAGAGGGTAGTAAGCCTCAAGTCTGGGCCAGGGAAGTAGACCTGACAGATCCTTCCTGAGGCACATGGAACTTCCACTGTATGCACAGCAACTACCCTCAGAAGTTGGGAGGTTGAGAGATGATGAAGGAGCAGAGCAGGAGATCTGAGAGAAACCCACCAGAGGCACTCCAGGTTTTCAGTTACGGAAGCCTGAGGGCAGGGAAAGGACTGGGGATGACCTCCACCCCACCCTCTGGCACTCTATGCTTTCAGTCACCAAGGACAGGGGACAGGGAACAGGGAAGGAGAAATAAGAGAAACTCCTCTATTTCAGGTCTTTACATAATGTGGAGAAGCTGTCCTCTAAAGGGAAAGCTGGGAGAGGAACGGTGCTAAAATAGATCACCTGAGCTGCAGAAAGCAAGGTGTAGGACTGGAAAGGGAAGAGATTCTGTAGCAAATGAAAAGGTCTGGCAGTCGTGCTTAACACAGAGTGACCCAGTTTTGTTTTTTTTAAAATAAACCTAATTTTTGGGAATAGTTTTAGTTTTATAGAAAATTTGTAAAGATAGTACAGAGAGTTCCCATATAACTCACACCCAGTATCTCCTATTATTAACACTGGAGTAGTAGTGTGGCATATTTCTTATAAATAATGAACAAATATTGAAACATTATTTTTAACTAATGTCCATACTTTATTTACTGTCCTTTGTTTTTGCCTAATGTCCTTTTTATGCACCAGGATCCCATCCAGGTTTCTACATTACATTTAGTTATCATGTCTCTTTAGACTCCTCTTGGCTGTGACAGTTTTCAGATTTTCCCTTGTTTTGACTTTGACAGATTTGAGGGGTATTGTTCAGATATTTTTTAGAATATCCTCTATTGGTATTTGTCTCATATTTTTCTCATGATTAGATTGGGGCTTGGAGTTTTGGGGAGGAAGACCAAAAAAGTTAAGCACCATTTCATTTCATTATATTAAGGGTATATATTGTCAACATGACTTATCAGTGTTGATGTACACCTTGATCATTTAGTCAGGGTAGTGTTTGTCAGGTTTCTTCTCTGTGAAGTTACTCTTATTCTTTCTCTTTGCATACTGGACTCTTTGGATGGAAGTCACTTATGTGCAGTCCACACTTAAGAAGAGGATGGTTATGCTCCCTCTCTGTAAGGGTGGGGTATCACATAAATTATTTGGAATTCTCCTTTGTAGGAGATTTTTTCTTCTCCCTCATTTATTCATTCAGTCTTTTTTAAGATCAGTATGGACTCATATATATTTACTTTATGCTTGAGGTTATATCCAATCACTACTTTATTATGTCAGAAAAATTGTTCCAGCTTTGGCCACTGGAATCTCTTTCAGTTTTATTCTGTCTCTTTGACATACCCCCTCCATGTGTGTGTGTGTGAGCACTTTTTTAGTTTTTGGCACTGCATGATATTCCAGGCTCACGTTGTATATTTCCTGTTGCAGTCCTAGAATCAGCCATTTCTCCAAGGAACCTTGGTTCATTTTACTGGAGAATGGAGAAACCAAGATCTAGATGCTAGATGTGCTTGTTGCTACTGGGTATTGTTGCTTGTAGGTCCTCTCAGCTGACAAAGCCAGGAGGTGTATGTGCTTATACTAATCTGTGTCTATTCACATTATCTGTAAATATTTTTATGTTACCCATCTATATCTATATTAAGCTAAACATGAGTTCATGCTGACATATCCAACTCAAATCCATTACCACAGAGTTCATTCTCAAGTCCTCCCCTTGATTATCTGTAAATCCTTACTTTAATAGTGAGAAACATGGCTCCTACCATT
Source organism: Manis javanica (assembly GCF_040802235.1). Classification (NCBI taxonomy): domain Eukaryota; kingdom Metazoa; phylum Chordata; class Mammalia; order Pholidota; family Manidae; genus Manis; species Manis javanica. The sequence continues at coordinate 72,547,820 of NC_133162.1, forward strand.
TGTTTACTTAATTGTTCAGTTCCAGTATGCATGTAAAGTTCTCTTTCAGTTTTGTAAGCTGGTGGCTTAGCTTAGAAGCACAGGCCAATGTCTGGAATCTTACCTGGTATGAGATCAAAGGCCTTTCTTAAGTGAAAGTCCTGATTACCACCCTCTACGTATATGAAGCCAGTGATCAAAATAAAGCTGCATCAAAACCGAGACCCAACTAAATTACAGATGATATTGACTCAGACAGAAAGGCCATGTCTCTTTCTAGAAGTAAAATGTTACTTCAATCACTAATGTATTTTTATATACAATGTCTGGTTTATAGTAACAAATTACAAGAAACAAGGAAAAGCAAGAAAAATGTGACCAAATGTCAAGAGAGGAAACAGTCTGGTAGAGAAGACCCAGAGATAATCCAGATGTTGGAATTATCAGACAGAAATTTAAAAATAACTAGAAAAAAAATGCTAGAGGATCTAACAGGAAAGGTAGACAAAATGCATGAAAAGATGGAGGTTTTTAGCATTCATGGAAACTATACCCAAGAAACAAAATTCTAGAAGTGAAAAATACCATATTAGAAATGACGAGTGTTTTACTTGGGCTTAACAGTTTCTTGACATATCATGAGAAAGGATCAGTAAATGTGAAGACATGTAGACAAAACATATCCAAATTGATAAGCAAAGAAAACAAAGAGCAGGGGAGAGGTAGAAAAGAGCTCCCAGATCTATGGGATATTATCAGTCCACTGTACATGTAAATGGAATTTCAGAAGGAGAGGAGGGAATGTGGCAGAAGATGTATTTGAAGAAACAATGGTCAAAAACTTCTAAAATTGATGAGAGACATAACTCATAAATTCAAAAGTTCAGCAAGACCCATATAGGTTAAATGCAAAACAAAACAACCACCACAAAACAATCTCAGACCTAAGCATATCATAATCAAACTGCTGAACACTAAAGAGTGATCTTAGAAGCTACCAAAAGGAAAAAGACACCTTAAAAACATAGGAATAATTATGAATAATGGCTAAATACTCAGTAGAAAAAATTGTGGCTTGAAGACTATAAATGACATCCATAAAAGTGCTGAAAGATTTAAAAATAAAAACCAACCCTGTCAATCTAGAGTTCTGTATCTGGCAGAAACAGCCTTCAAAAAGAAAGGCAAAACAAAGATATTTGCATAAAGATTAAAAAGTGAAAGAATTTGTTTCTAGCAGATCTGGATTGCCAACAAATGCTAAAAAAATGTTCCACAAGCTAAAGATAAAAGGGATCAGATGGAACCTTGGGTCTACAGAAAAGAATGAATAACACCAAAAATGATAAATATCTGCATAAATGTAGAGAAAAAATTTTGGTACCTTCACCTATAATATACCACAGATTATTGGCTATTTAAAGCAAAATATTTATATATATGGGGTTCATAGCATATATAGAACTAGGGTATAAAATCATGAGATTACAAAAGAAGGAAAATGGAATTATACTGTTGTAAATTTCATACACTGTGAATTAGTATACTCTTACTCAAAGATAGACTGTGATAACTTCCTGATGCACCTTTTAATCTCAGAAGAACCACTAAAAAAATCTCAAAGAGGAAGACAACATATCCGCCCATGCAGGATTAACTGCTATAAAATTACCTTCCTACTGCAAATAACTAGAAAATAAGATTAAAATATGTGAAACAACTGTTTTCAGACATTGAAAAACAGTCACTACAGGATGGTGACCCTTGAAACAAATGATATGAGCCCTACAGATGTCCCAGCATACTGCCTGTAGGCAGTTTCTAGATTGCAGCACAGAGTAGGGGATCCCAAATAGAGTCCAGGAGAGTTTGCAGAAGTTAAGGTGACTAGAATTGTGGGGGTAAAAAATTGGAGCAGAGGGTACTTACTGTACAGGACTTTATAGAATCAAGAGATCTCTGGAGATCTATACAAGGGTCCTCTAGCACCTTTTACTAAATGCTTAGCTGCACATGCAGATTACGAAATTCCACAATGCTTGGAAGAATCTCACTGCAATTCAGTATGTTGAGCAATTCCAGGAGCTGCATACTGCTGGGAATAGTTTGTGTTTCTGTTAGGCATAATGTTTCATACATAAGCTAGAGACTTTGGAGTGGATTTAAATTAGCCATTGATTAAAGGTCTCTCTAAACCCACATAATAAAGCTTAAAAGCAAATTTTGCAAGTATCAAATTGGTTGCAAGTAATTCAACTGGAACTAAGCCCAATACTCTAAAGAAATATAGTAAAAACCAATAACCAGCAATTAGAAAGTACAGCATCAAACAAAAGATTACTAAGAGTACAAAAAAACAGGAAAATGACCTATAACCAGGAGAAAGACCAGTCAATTGAAAGAAACCTGGAACTGTAGAATCATCAGAAATATTTCTGATGCTGGAATTATCAGACACAGATGTTAAAACAGCTGTTATGAATGTGCTCCATAAGTTCAAGCAAGAAGACATGAATATTATAAGAGAAATGAGTGATAGAAAAAAAGATTTGAATGGAACATCTAGAGATGAAAAATGCAATGATGCAATGTCCAAAATGAAAAATAAACTATTGGATGGGATTGACAGCAGATTAGACACTGTACGAGAAAAGATAATTGAACTTGAAGATGGAACTTATTCAAAATGAAGTTAAAGAGAAAAAAAAACTGAAACAAAAAATAATAGAACATCAGTAACCTGTGGAACAATATTAGGTTGTCTAATAGATACATAATTGGAGTCTCAGAATAAAGGGAAAGGGTAGACAGAAAAATTACTTGAATAAATGACTGAAAAATTTCCAAATCTGATGAAAATCACAAACTCTTAGGTCCAAGTATCTCAATAAACCCTAAGCAGAAAAACCATAAATAGAATCCTAAAAACCCTAAGCAAAATAACCATAAATAAAATCATACCTGAGTATAAAGTAATCACATTACTGAAACTCAGTGATAAAAAGAAATTCTTTAAAGTAACCAGAGAAAAGAAGACACATTACTTAAAGAAGCACAAATCTACAATTAAAAGCCAGGAGAGAATGAAGCAATCTCTCGAAATATTGAAAAAAACAGTCAACCTGAGTTTTATACTCAGTAAAGATATCTTTAAAAAATAATTCTTTCAGATTAATAAAGATAAGAGAATTTATTGCCAGAAGATCTGAGCTATAAAAAAAGGTTAAAGGAAGTTCTTCTGGCAAAAAGAAAATGCTACTGGAAGAAAATGTTAAATGTATACATAGAGTTCCAGAAATAGCAATCATATGGTTATATATTAAGGATATTTTCCTTATTTTTAATCTCTTTAAAGGATAATCAGTTATATGAATAAAAAATAGTTGCAGCAAATTTTGGGCTTTATTACATATATAAGTAAAATGTATGGCAATGAGAGCACAAAGAATGGGAAGAACAAATGGAAAAATACTGTTGTAATGTTCTTGATCTAGGTTAAGAGGCATATTATTTGAAGATTGTGTAAAGTTAAAGATGTAAATTGAAAATCCTATAGCAATGGCTAAAAAATAGTACAAAGCAGAAATAACACAAATAATAATGCAGTTAAAGTAGTGTTTGGAGGGAAACATTTTGCATTCAATACTCTTATAGAAAAGAAGAAAGTTCTCATATCGATGGTCTAAACCAGAGATATAAAGGTCAGCCTATGAGCTGGATATAGCTCATCACCTCTTCATGTGTGGCCTGAGACCTAAGAATGTTTTTGCATATTAAAATGGCTAGAAAATAATCAAAAGGAAACTAATATTTTGTGACTTTTAAAAATAATAGGAAAGTCAAATTTTAGTGACCATAATGTTTTATTGGAACATAGCCATGCTTATTGCCTTATGTATTGTCTGTGTGGCTGCTTTCCTGCTATATCCACAGTACAGAATAACTCTGAGAGACTGTGTTATGCAAAGCCTAAAATATTTACTGTCTGACTCATTATAAGCATTTGCCAGCTTTAGCTATGGGTCCTATAGATATTAAAACAATAATATGGTTATATATTTCACTTTCACCACTTCTATTCAACATTGAATTAATGATCCTAGAAAGTATAATAAGCCAAGAAAAAGGAAATAGTAAGGCATAAAAATTAGAAAAGAAGCAAAACTTACTTACATATGATGTGATTATGTACATAGAAAGCCCCTTTAGAATCAACAAAAAAAACAGTTGTTATAAGTGAATTTAGTAAAGTCAATATACAAAAATCATTTGTAGTTCTCTGTACTAGCAATGAGCAATTTGAAAATCAAAATAAAAACTGTCACTTATAATAGCATGAAGAAAACACTGAAGACCTACATAAATGGTGATATTTCATATTCATGGATTGGAAAACTCAGCATTGTTAAGACGAAATTCTCTCCAAGTTGATCCAATGAAATCTTCATTAACATCCTAGTAGGCTTTGTTTGAAGAAATAAATAAGCTATAACCTTATAAATTTATGTTTATAAACTTAAAAAATCATCAAAATCAAAAGACTAAGAATGATCAAAATAATTTTGAAAAAGGACAAAAGAGGCCTTTTGTTTTCTGATATCAGGATTTTTCATAAAGCTACAATAATCAAGACAGTGTGGTACTGGTGTAAGAAAAGACATATAGATCAAATAGCTCAGAAACAGACTCACAATTTTATTACCAAAGTGTCAAGTCAATCCAATGGGAGAAGGACAAATGTTTCTGTAGCTTGATACCTATATGGAAAACAATGAACTACCACCTCCACTTATTTTGTACACAGAAACTAATTTTCAATTGGATCATATAGCTAAAATGCAAAAGCAAAAACTATACAACTTCCTTATTATCCCTTGCTTCATAACAAATTCCAATACTTAGAGGCTGGAAACAACATATATTTATTACATTACAGCTACTCTCTGTCGGGAATTCAGAAGGAATTTAGCTAGGTAATTCTGACACACAGTCTATCATGAGGTTTTAAACAAGATGATACCAAGAGTGAAGTTATCTGAAGGCTAGACTGGGGCTGGAGAGTCCCCTTCTCAGACTGTTTCCCATGGCTAGTGGCAGAAGAACTCAGTTCTTCACCACGTGAGCCTGTTATAGGGCTACTTGGGTGCCCTCATAACATGGCTCTTCCTTAAGAGCAAGTGGTCCAAGAGTTAGTGCAAAGAGGAAGCTGCATTGCCTTTTATGACTTTCTCGGGAGTCACATACTGTCACTTCCACCATATTCTATTAATTATTCCAGCCCACATTTAAGGATAGAGGAATTAAACTTCACCTCTAAAAGAGAGGAATATCAAAGAATTTGTGGAACAAACATATTTCAAACTACTGTAGCTTTTAGAAAGAAAAAAGGAGAATATCTGTATGATCTTGGAGTATTCAAATATTTCTTGGAAAAGATCCTAAAATAAGAAGGATACATTAAAAAATTGATAAATTGGACCTCATCTAAATTACTATTATTGTCCTTTAAAATATACCAGTACAAAAGGCAGTAGATAAGCAGAGTGGGGGAAAATATTGCCAGCATATTTACCTGCCAAACGACTTGCATTATGGTATATAAAGAACTTCAATAACCCAAGGGCAAAATGAAGAAAAGAGGAAATACTAACAAAATGAGGACAGTAACAGACTTCCCCAAAGAGGGTATATTGACAGCCACTAAACACTTGCAAAGGAAATGCAACAGCACGTGTTCAGCAGAGAGGTAATGCAGAATAAACTCCACATGAGCTCATGTTTCATGCCCTCTAGAAAGGCTGTGAGAAAGGTTGAAGGCACTGAATATTAGGGAAGATGTTATGCAACCGGGACTGTATGCTACTGGTGGCTACGCAAGATGTGATAGCTGCTTTGGAGAACTGGCAGTTTCTCCTGAAGTTAAACATATATCTATCCCTTGATTTGGCAATTCTACTCCTAAATATTTAATGAAATGAAAAGATAATTACAAATTCAAGAAGTTTCACAGCAGTCTTATTCATAATAGCCTCCAACTGGAAACAACTGAAATGTCCACCTACAGGAAAATGGATAAACACATTTTGGGGTGTTCATAGTCCCCAACAACTGAGAGACCCAACAACATAGGTGAATCTCAAAACCATTGTGTTAATGGAAAGAAACTAGACATAAATGAGTATATACTATATGGTTTTTATGAAGTCCAAGAAAAGGCAAAATTATCCTATAGTGATAGAATTCAAACAATTATAGGTTGGAAAGGGAGGCAAACTGTGTGGGGAAGGACATGAGAGAACTTCCTGAGGTCTGTGGAAATGTTCTGAGTCTTATTTTGGATGATGGTTACCGTGGGGGGTGGGGGTAGACAATTGTCAATAGTCCTGGAACAGACTCTCTTAAGACTTGTGTGCCTATTACTGAATGTTTGATTATACTTCAAGTTAAAAAAAAAACAGTAAACAGGAGTCCAGGGGAAGAATGTTTAATGCTGAGGGAGCAGCAGGTGCACAGAAGTGCTGAGGTATACTGTGGGATAGTAAAGGTGAGAAGAAGAAAGTGATGAGGGTTAGGTCAGGAAGGTTGCTCTGTTGTCTGTAGTTTATTACAATTACTCTTTAATTTGCCAAGCAACAGGTTTTTATTTTTGTTTTTATTTTGATATCATTAATATACAATCACGTGAGCAACACTGTGGTTACTAGATTCCCCCCATTATCAAGTACCCATTACATACCCCATTATAGTCACTGTCCATCAGTGTAGTAAGATCCAAGCAACAGGTTTTTTGATTTGAATATTTAATTTCTTGGAAGCTTAGCATACCATTGCCAGATTATTAAAAGAGAGAGAGGGAGGGAGAGAGAAAGAAAAAGGGAGGGAGAGAAGGGAAGGTAGGAAGGAGGGAGGAAGAGAGAGAATGTGTTAGATTTGAAGGAAGCAAGGGATTAAAAGAGATGTCCTCTTAAAAGCTATTTATTATTCACCTCATTATTAAGTTTACAGTGAACTTCCCAAGTGGAATTCTTTATAATGAAGTTCCTTTATATTGAAATTTTCTTCTTATCATACGTCTCTAGAATGCCAATATTTTTGGGGTCTATTTCATACGACTCAGTGGCAGGGTTCTAGCTTGGATTCTAGCTCCACAGTTGTGAAAGACAAAAACCAGAAGGGCAGTATGGTATAGTGGTTGAGAATTTAGACTCTGGTGTTTGGTTGTTCATTCTGATCCTGGCTCCACTACCTCCAGGCTGTGGGATTTGGGGCAAGTTCCTCATCTTCCTTTAATCTATTTTTGGCAGGAGGCAGGAGGGGAAGAAGGGCAACCAATTAGGCGGCTGTTACAGATAATCCATATGATGGTGGTTTGGATCAGGGCTACAGCAGGCAAAGGCAGGGAAAATTGGTCAATTTCTGAATGAAATTTAAAGGTAGGGCTGGAAGGATTTAATGGCAAATTAGAAGTATGAGAAAAAGAGAGCCGTCAGTTTGGATGCCAAGGCATCTGGCTTGAGGAACTGGAAGATTGGAGTTGACATTTGCTGCGATGAGTATGACTTTTTACAAAGGAACGTCAGGGCTTAAATTGCAGTTTATTTTTTTCCCCTTGATTTTGTTTGTTTTGTTTTTCATCTTTTTTGAGGGATATGTGGAGATGAGAACAAGCACGGGTTGGCAGGCAGACCTCTGAGATCCACCTTATGCTTACAAGATATGTTTACTAGTCTTCAGGTTCACTCCTTTGATATTATTACATGGTATGTGGGAGGAGGAAGTGGAGTCTGGTATTTTAGGATTTCTCCTTTGACTTTTCTTAGAAAGAGTGAGCCTTGGACAAGTTGATGCCTGACTGTCTGAGACATTTTCTAGGAAGACTACCCACCCACTAAAAATTTTTGTACTGTTGTCTGTTGTCTGCAGCGGCATTACCTAGAACCTGACAGCCAGACGTTTTTTTCACCCTTAGTTGCCAAACAGGTTAATTCTCTTTTCTGCCTCATTTAATTCTTTTTCTCAAATGCATATTATAATTTTTAGGTACATTTCAACCTTATTTCAATATATATAACTTTTTATGGGAGCACTAAACAAAGTTTCCCTTTCCCTTTAAGATATATATATATATAAAATAATTCCTGTTATTATGTTTCTGATACATTGTATTATGAAGTACTCTTCACTAATAGAACATTTATTCATGTATTCCCATGTTTTTAACTAGGTGAGTATATAATTTACCTCCAAATGGAGAAACTTTTAAGAGTGAAAAGGGAAGCTGACATGGGGATAGCAGTGTAACCCAGGATTGTTCTGGACAAATCAGAAGTCTGCCCACTCTATTTTTAAAGCAGAAAAGTGGTTAGGTTAAGGTTCACTTCCTGTTTACAAGTTTGGACTTCACTGGGAGAAGGCAAATGCCTGGCAGGGGGTGGGGAGAAATTCCCACTGTCCTGCAAGCAGGATTCAGAGGCTCACTGCACTGCCCTGGCCTTAGGGTGCCTCCTGGCCATGAGAACATGGTCACAGATGCCTCACTTGAAAATTGAAGTCTACTGCAGAGGAAATCAGAGCTTATGCAAGCATATGTAAGAAATCAGTTGTCTGCTCACAAGTTTGTTTTAGTAGCTATTACTTTAGATACAAGAATGAGTAATAATTTTAAACTTCAATTGCTTTTGTATTTGAGGAACAAATAATATATCTTATATCTTTTCATAAGTCACTATAATGAGGCAGTGTTCTATCATTTTAAATAGGAAATTGAGATACTGGCATTTAGTAACTACCAGTAATTCTTAGGAGAAAAGGGTTCAGCATGTACATAGTACATGGGTTATTGGTTCTCAATGTTATTTCTTAGCACAGTGAATTAAGGTAACAACTTTGACTGATTAAATGAGATTGAAGAATAAAGGAATGATTTCAGTAACTATGGAGAACACATTTTTTTCTTATGGTTTCTAACTTTAAGGTAAATAGTGGTAAACTGAATGCTATTTTTTAAAATATAAAACAAAATCCTTCCATGTACAATTTTCTAAGTCTCCTTGTTTTACATATCAATATGAGGAAAAAATTTGTATGATATTATATGTTTTCCTGATTTTAAATGGCTTTTAAAACAGAATTTGCTTTTGTGTGGATGTACCATAATTTATCTAACAGACAGCATGCAATGCACTTTCTAATGTTTTCTAACAGTCCTGCTATGAACTTTCTTGTAGCTATACTGTGTTATAGGGTATATATGTTGTTTTGCCCTTTAGGGTAAATTCCCAGAAGTATAATTGTGGCACCAATGGGATGCAGAACTTTAAGACTTTTGATATACATTGCCATATTGTCCTCCAGAAAGATTTTACTTGTTTAAACTCCTATCAGTGTAAGTCATGTCCCTGCACCCTTATACCTGTGCAGTGAATCTTTGCTAGTTTCATAGGTAGAAATGTTTTTTTAAATTAACTTATAAATTTTTCTTTCATTTATTAGAAAGGTAAATGTTTTCTTTGTTTTTAACCATATTTTTTTCTGTGATATGTACCTGCCTATCTTAATTCATTTTTTCCTATTTGTCCATGAGTGTACATATGTGTATACTCCTAATATATTAAGGATATTAATCCAAATGTAATTTAAAATTCATTGTTTTTTCAACTTGGAAATAACTAGGGAAATGCCAATGAGATAATAGGAAAGTACCTCTGTACCCTTACTAAGAAAATTACTTTTTAAGATGCTAACAACATTGTGGTAAGACAGGAACTATTAGCCATTGTTTGTGGCATTATATGCTGTCTAATTCATTTGCAAACATGGTAATATCAATATTAAGAGCCATAACAATGTACATATCTTTAACCCAAAAATTCCATACCTGAGAGTTTATCACAAAAAATAATTGAAAAGTAATGCAAAATGCCCCAAATCATTTATTGCAGCAATGGCTATAATAGTGACAAGTTAGAAACAAGTTAATGAATTAAAGAGTAATGGTGAACTAAATTAGATTCATCAATAAAATGTTAAGCTATCATTAAAAGTAATTAGGAAGATTACAGATTGACATAAAAAGGTGGCCATGTATGGATTGAAGCAGAATATAAAGTTATTTCAATTCTATGGTTACAACTGTGTAAAAATACTCATTCAAAACAAAACTTTGATGGAAATACAATGGATTGGTTTTGGTTTGTATCACCAAGTGTGTGGAATCTCCAAGGTTTAAGACTCTAACATTTGTTGAGTAGGTGTCCTGTGCACATCTCACAGCAGCACTGTAGAACAAGGATTGGTGTCATTCTCATTTGACAGATAAAGAAACTTAATACTCATTTGACATATAAATAAATTTAATGCTTTTATTATGGATATTTTCAAATATATACAGAAATAGAAAGACTAATATAATGAACCCCGTGTAGCTATCATCTAGCTTCAACAAATTCAGGTTTTCATTTTTAGTAAGTTGCAGAGTAGGGTTTTAACCCATGTATATTTTACTCTAAAACCCATGCTTTTAATTACAGTCCTATGTTGCCTCTTCATTTTGTCATTTGATGCTATTGAGTAACTTTATGATCCTTAGTGTTTTTGGTAAAATAGAATGGAAAGGACTTACAACTGAGTGTTTTAGGTTGGTAATAAAATGAAGAAAGCACCCTCTTTTAACCATATATATTTTGTCATAAGCATTTTTAGTTTCAGTGTTCTGCAAAGACAAACCTGCTGATACAGTTCATCATGTTTTATAAATCTTTGACCCATCCATCAGACTCTGACCACTCTAAAGATAAAGGATATGGTTGTATTGGTCTTTCTGACTGAAGTGACCTTTTGCAGATTGAGAAATTGTGTAATCATTAACTATAATAATGGATATGTACTTGCAAGTTTCAACTGGTATCTTAATGAGCTTTAACCCTCCAAGAACACTCAAAACATATCTTAGAATCATCGAAATTTATCAGTTGTCCATAACTTAAATCTTCAAACTCTTATCTTTTTGCTATATTTTGTTTTCTCCTGCCCTCACCACATCCCATCTCCCTGCTCACATGCTCACCATGCCTATAAACTAGAGGATTTAGTAGCAGCAGCCTGAGGTATAAAGACTTTAAAAATTAACTCCTTTTTGAGTTAACAGGCTATGATTTCTAGTCAGTTTTTTTGGAAGGGGAGTCCCACACATACAGAGGTATATATTTCGACAGATAAGTGAAGGCATCCTGAGGTAATTATGATATACAAATAATCTTGTGTTTTTTATAGAACTTGGATTCATTTCAGACATCTCTTGTCCTGGGAAATCTTCTCTGAACTCTCCAGACAGCTTTGTGTCACCCCTGTGTGCTTCACCATCTTCCCCTGTCTAGAGGGCAAGTAGGGCTGAATCTTGGGGACCTGTGGCCTCATGGCCTCAGTGTCTCATAAACATAAACCATACCAAACTTGAATCCAAGGACTATATAATCTAGTCTGGATATAGGGTCATTTAGTCAGATTTTCCCTTCAAGAAAGAGGCTAAATAGAAGATGGCATTTTTGCCTACTTTATGTCAAATATAGTGATGCTAGAAATGTCAGTCTGATGCTAGGGAGAATGACTGGTTCTGTATACACCAGTAAAACATAATTAGATATTTAGCAGTTAAATGAATGGGATTGGATGAAATTATGCAGAATTCGGTGGAATGAAAAGAGAAGATGGATGACAGAAAAAGAGGGAAAGGAGATACAGAAAGAAAAATCAGGCAGAAGAATTAGTTAGGAATGAATAATGTTCTGTAAATAAAGAAAGAGTTTCACAATTAGAGTGGTGAAGTACTGAGTACTTACTTAACAATTTGGATTTAGCAGAGATAGGAAACAGAAGTCAGATTGCAGGATACTGCAAGTGCTAATGAGGACACACAAAGCAGTGAGTGTCCTACATTCTCTCTAAATTTGTTGGAGATTACCTATAGCAGGTCTGTCCTTTGGGTGGGACACCTAAGGCTTCTTCCCAGGCTCCTGAGTTGGGGTTGAGGGAAGGGATGAATTGGGGGCTGTATTATACTCCTTTTCCTGAATATTTTTTTAAATTCAGTTTCAAAACTTTGTCACTAACAGCAGTCCAATGGGCCTATGAAAAATGCAGATAATGGGCAGTCCTACTTTGGTTGAGTTGTCCCAGGCTTTTTCCTTCTAGGGATGCCCCTGCATTTATTCCTGTGGTAGCTCAATATCACTGTTTTATAATTGTCATTTTCTGTCTCCCCTTTGACTATGAACTTGTTAAAACTCCTTGTTACTACTGTTGATTCTCAGTACCTAGCAAAATGCCTGGCATAGTATTTAGAAGGTCTGTTACATGAATGAGTAAACCAATAATAATCTGTCTTTTAAGCATTAAATAATTCCAATATGGTGATCCACGGAATCAAAAAAGTGGAATGTTTCAGGAAAGAGGGATGATAAACAGTCACAAATGGCAATAAGATAAAGATTGAAAACTGGCCTTTGGAGTTGGCTATTAAAAGTCGTTGGTTTCTATAGTTTAAAGTGTTTGAATTCTATAGTCAAAATGATTGAAGTAGGAGCCATTTTAAGAGGGTTGAAGAGTAAATGGGAAGTGAGAACAAAGAAACAGTATAGAAGTTTTTTGTTTTGTTTTGTTTTGTTTTTAAAGGTTTGAGGCTAACAGGAAGAAACCATTGGAGAGAAACCCAAAGATTCAAGAGAGGGGAGTTAGTTATATAATAATTTTATGCATTTGATTTGAATACATCTTAAGTATTCTCGCCTACATGTCAGGGTATTATATTTCTTCCTCTTCCACTTGTTTTTCATGTCTTTTGAGCTTGAAGTTTTTGCTGTGCTGTTTGGGGCTCTCTAGTGGCCAGTCTAATAATGACATAAATAGTAAACCATCAATTAAATCTAGCGTACCTTTTATTCCTAATGCAGGTTATTCTTCCCAGGAGGATTCAATGAGGGTGGGATATGTGGCTATAGTAATTAGTGATGCTTAGTCCTCTTTGATTTGTTTTGGGTTAAAACTGAATGCTAAACTTACTATAATTTTGTTTTCTTAGAAACAAATCACTATTATGAATTGTTTGAAAATTGTAGTATATCTTTGTTTCAGTTGCTAATACATTAACAGCTGCCATCATATGTTCTCAACTCTTCTTCTGCAATGTTAGATTTAGGTCCATTGTTATAGAACTATTGGAACATCGTATTCAGTTTGAAGATTGTGCAAGAAAAGCCTGAATTGCCAAACAGAAAAAAGATTTGATTGTTATGAAAATAATACACATTCATTTTTCATCACAATAAAACTTTAAAAATATAGAAATTTAAAAAATATCATCCTTAGTCTTGCTTCTCAATGTTTTCTTTCTAGGATTAAAAAAATTTTTTTGAGCAATGTAAGGAGTACCTCTGTAACCATACCTAGTTAAATAAAACATGTTCAGTACAGTTGAAGCCCCCTGTGTACTCTTCACGTATTTCATCTCTAGTCCTTCCTCCCAAAGGTAACCATGATCGAATTTTGGTGTTTTATTCTTAGGCAAACTCAATATATTGACACTAAAAGCTATATATTCTTCAAATTGCTTCTTTCACTTAAAATTACATTTGTAAGATATATCCATTTGACATATGACTCTGGATCTCTTATTTTTGCTGCCATACAGTAGCCTTTCTCTGAATATTTCATGATTTACCCATTCTCATTTTCATGGACTTTTAGGTTCTACATTTTTTTGCTTATCAAGTCTCCATGATCATTCTTACCTATGTGTTCTTTTATACAAGAGTTTTCTCCAGGGCAGAAACTTGGAAGTGGAGTTATTGGGTGGTGTGGTATGTGCATCCTCAGCTGTACCAAATTGTTCTTCAAAGTGGTGTGCTGATTTACTGTTCTGCCAGCTCTGGATGAGTTCCCCAGTCTTGAGTATCCTTTAGACTCCTTACATCTTTCCCTAGTCCTGTGGGTATGAGACAATATTAAAAAAAAAAAAGAAGACTTGCATCATAGGATATTTAAAATCTGTACAAACATAGTGATTGGTATAGTGAACTTCTGTGTGTCCCATCACCCTGCCTCAGCGATCATCAACAAACGGCCCATCCTGTATTATCTACACCGTCACTCCCTTTCCCTCCCAGTGTCCCAAAGAAATCCGAGCTGTCATACCATTTTATCTGCAAACACTCATTATGTACCTCTAGCACATAACTCTTTCACTCTTTCACAGATAGCCTCAGTAACATTATCCCACTAAAAAATAACAAAAATGCCTTAATGTCACAAAATATCAAAGTTTCAGTTTCTCTAATTGTCTTTTGAATTTTTACATTTGTATCTTCAAATCAGAATCTCACTAAGGTCTTTTCATTATAATTGGTCTCAATCTGTAATTTCTCTCTGGCTCTCTCTTAGTCCTGCTTTGTGATGTTACAGCCACTAATGATCATTGCTTAGAAAATCCACTAGTTCATTAGGAGTTACAAAATGGTGCTACTTTATCGTTCATTTGTTTGTTTATTAGCAGAATGCCTCTATACACAGAGATTTCCTGTTATTAAATAGTTGATCATCTTAAGATACTGTTAGTAAAGAAAGGATAAAGTTTCTTTCTTTTCATTCATAAACTTTTAAAACAATTATTTAGTCACCTAGTATCCTCCAAAGGTGATCACTGAATTTGTCTTAGTTACCTTTATGAACTCATGGATTTAAACATCTTTGATGTGTTTCAATTTGTTACAGTAATTGTCCTTACTGATGCTCAGATTGCCCAACTTTGGCCAGTGGGAGCCTCTTTAAGTTGGCTCCTGAGTTCTTTTTTTTTTTTTTTTTGAGAGGGCATCTCTCATATTTATTGATCATTTGGTTGTTAACAACAATAAAATTCTGTACAGGGGACTCAATGCACAATCATTAATCCACCCCAAGCCTAATTCTCATCAGTCTCCGATCTTCTGAAGCACAACAAACAAGTTCTTACATGGTGAACAAATTCTTACATGGTGAACAGTACAAGGGCAGTCATCACAGAAACTTTTGGTTTTGATCACGCATTATGAACTATAAACAATCAGGTCAAATATGAATATTCATTTGATTTTTATACTTGACTTATATGTGAATCCCACATTTCTCCCTTATTATTATTATTATTATTATTATTATTATTTTTAATAAAATGCTGAAGTGGTAGGTAGATGCAAGATAAAGGTAGAAAACATAGTTTAGTGCTGTAAGAAAGCAAATGTAGATGATCAGGTGTGTGCCTATAGACTAAGTATTAATCCAAGCTAGACAAGGGCAACAAAACATCCACGGATGCAGAAGATTTCTCTCAAAACGGGGAGTGAGGTTCTAAGCCTCACCTCTGTTGATCGCCAATTTCTCACATGATGGCCCCCCTGCGACTGTGCCTGTCTTAGGTTGTCCCTCCCTTGAGAAATCTTACCCATCTCTGGCTAACCAGTCATCTTCCGGGGCCATACAGGGAAATGTAAAGTTGGTAAGTGAGAGAGAAGCCATATTGTTTGAAAAGGTTAGCTTTTTACTTCTTTGCAGATTTATGCCCTGTGGCTTTTATGCCCAGCTTTTGTCTTGAGGTATCTTTACCACTTGGAAGAATTATGATACTTGGTAAATTTGATATGAGGCATGAATTCTATTTAAGGGTTGTAATTAGGAAGGAAGAAGAAAAGCTATAGAAGTAGCAGACGGAAGAAAACATGGGAAGATAGGTTATTTCTTTGACATGTCTTCTTGTAGAGTAACTTAAGCATGTATAGGTTTTAAACTACTAATTGAATTGCGCACACACATTAACATAATAGGGATACAGTTACATAACCAAAGCAGACCTACAATTACCAGCCATCTCCAGTGAAACCAAGAAAACCAGTTAGGCACCCTAAGCATTTGTGAAAACTTATCTATGATATGATGGATATTGTCTAATTGAATTTGAATAGTTTGAGAAAAATCAGACAAATTAACACATTCCTGGGAATTGTTCACATCCCATATGTTCTTTTAACAGTAGATAGTCTGTAGTCTCAAGATTTTGGAGCGCTGCAACTTGCACTTCTCCTAATTCTTGGTTGAGTTCCAACAGTATAGATCCAGTCAAATTTGTTGTTTTACTGTATGCACAGGCCTGCTTAGATAGCTCTTTCTTCATTCCAATGGCAATTCCAGGAACCAGTGGGATGAATGCAGCTACAACTGCAACAGCACCAGGATCTTTGTTGAAGTTTTTTGATGATCATCTTCTGGAATGACTCTTCCAGAGTATGTTGATGTTGGAACTTCTTCTTCATATCGTATCTTAGTTCATTTTCTGGGTAGCCAAATTACGCTTTGATCCTCTGTATAAATACAAACAGACCCTTTGCCCACACTTTGATATGCCCTTTATACCATTGTGAAGAACTTATTGGAGGTCACCACACAGGAACTGCTGTTAGTCCATTCTTGGGTTCTGTGATTCTGCTGCTGTTTTGTTCCTTCAGTTTTTCTTTTGTTCTTATACTCCACAGATGAGTGAAATCATTTGGTACTTGTCTTTCTCTGCCTGGCTTATTTCACTGAGCATAATACCCTCTAGCTCCATCCATGTTGTTGCAAATGGTAGGATTTGTTTTCTTCTTATGGCTGAGTAATATTCCATTGTGTATATGTACCACATCTTCTTTATCCAATCATCTACTGATGGACACTTAAGTTGCTTCCAATTCTTGGCTATTGTAAATAGTGCTGCGATAAACATAGGGGTGCATCTGTCTTTTTCAAACTTGAGTGCTGTGTTCTTAGGGTAAATTGCTAGGAGTGGAATTCCTGGGTCAAATGGTAGATCTGTTTTGAGCATTTTGATGAACCTCCATACTGCTTTCCACAATGGTTGAACTAATTTACATTCCCACCAGCAGTGTAGGAGGGTTCCCCTTTCTCCACAGCCTCGCCAACATTTGTTGTTGTTTGTCTTTTGGATGGTAGCCATCCTTACTGGTGTGAGGTGATACCTCATTGTAGTTTTAATTTGCATTTCTCTGATAATTAGCGATGTGGAGCATCTTTTCATGTGTCTGTTGGCCATCTGTATTTCTTTTTTGGAGAACTGTCTGTTTAGTTCCTCTGCCCATTTTTTAAGTGGATTGTTTGTTTTTTGTTTGTTGAGGTGGGTGAGCTCTTTATATATTTTGGACGTCAAGCCTTTATCGGATCTGTCATTTTCAAATATATTCTCCCATACTGTAGGGTTCCTTTTTGTTCTATTGATGGTGTCTTTTGCTGTACAGAAGCTTTTCAGCTTAATATAGTCCCACTTGTTCATTTTTGCTGTTGTTTTCCTTGCCCAGGGAGATATGTTCAAGAAGAGGTCACTCATGTTTATGTCTAAAAGGTTTTTGCCTATGTTTTTTTCTAAGAGTTTTATGGTTTCATGACTTACATTCAGGTCTTTGATCCATTTTGAATTTACTTTTGTGTATGGGGTTAGACAATGGTCCAGTTTCATTCTCCTACATGTAGCTGTCCAGTTTTCCCAGCCCCATTTGTTGAAGAGACTGTCATTTTGCCATTGTATGTCCATGGCTCCTTTATCAAATATTAATTGATCATATATGTTTGGGTTAATGTCTGGAGTGTCTAATCTGTTCCACTGGTCTGTGGCTCTGTTCTTGTGCCAGTACCAAATTGTCTTGATTACTATGGCTTTGTAGTAGAGCTTGAAGTTGGGGAGTGAGATCCCCCCTACTTTATTCTTCTTCCTCAGGATTGCTTTGGCTATTCGGGGTCTTTGGTGTTTCCATATGAATTTTTGAACTATTTGTTCCAGTTCCTTGAAGAATGCTGTTGGTAATTTGATAGGGATTGTATTGAATCTGTATATTGCTTTGGGCAGGATGGCCATTTTGACGATATTAATTCTTCCTAGCCAAGAGTATGGGATGAGTTTCCATTTGTTAGTGTCCCCTTTAATTTCTCTTAAGAGTGACTTGTAGTTTTCAGGGTATAGGTCTTTCACTTTTTTGGTTAGGTTTATTCCTAGGTGTTTTATTCTTTTTGATGCAATTGTGAATGGAATTGTTTTCCTGATTTCTCTTTTTATTGGTTCATTGTTAGTGTATAGGAAAGCTACAGATTTCTGTGTGTTAATTTTGTATCCTGCAACTTTGCTGTATTCCGATATCAGTTCTAGTCCTGAGTTCTTTTGACACAATCCAAATAGTCTTTGATAGTTTTTTTTGCTTTCTGTTATGACAAGATGTTTCAGGTTTATATTGTACATTTCCTGCCCCAGACTGGAATCAGCCAGTTCCTAAAGGAGTCCTGGTCACATAGCCACCCTCTGCCTAGCAAATACCAAAATTCATCTTAAAAAAGGAGAGCAAGTGTTCATCATAACATTGTTTACTAGTTCTAGGCACAGTGAGCCATTTTTATCAAGGAATGATGGGAACCCTCCTGAAATCTCAAATCACAGATGCCAGCCAAGGGCCCTCCTTACAAGCAGGCCTTTTTATTGTAAGAATAGTAGTCTCATGCCTGCTGTGTTAACTCTTTTCTGCACAGATGCCTATTAGACATTGTGTGGCGATGAGGAGTAAGTATAAAGTTGGATAAGCAGTCAAAAGTTCAGAGGAGAGGTTGTGATAGAGATATACATGTGGTAATCATTAGCATGCAGAAGGTACTTAGAGCCCTGAGACTGAGTAAAATCACTTAGGGATTGAGATTTAAGTACTGGGCCCTTGAGCAAGAGGTTGAGATGACGGGGAGCTAGAACAAAGAGACTGAGAAGGAGCACCTGGTGAGGTGGTATGAGGTGGAAGGAGAATCAGCAGGGTGTAGCATCCCTAAAGTCAAATAAACAGTGTTTCAAGAAGGAAGGAGTGATCAGTGATGTCTGCCTAGGCCAAGTAGCTGAAAGTGGAGTGTTAACTGATGGCAATGGCAGTAACTGGAGCCCTTGAACTATGCTGTTTCAGTGGAGTGGTTTGATTCAAAGGGTTGAGTGAAGTGGGTTTAAGGGAGAATAGGAGGAGAGGAAGTATGGACAATTCTTCCAAGGAATTCTGCTGTACAGGGGAGCAGAAAATGGCACAATAGGTGGAGGGCTATAGGAGGTGAAGAATAACAGCATGAGAAAAAATAACAGCATGTTTGTATGTTAATGGAGATGCTCCAGTACAGAGAGAAAAACCAATGACACAGGAGAGATGTGAGTATTGTTGGAGCCTGAGTAGAAAAGAGGGAGTAAGACCTAATGTCTGTGTAAGGAAGAAATGGCCTTGCATAGAATTATGGACAGTTCATCCATAGTAATAGGAAGGTTGGCACAGTACAATGGGCACAAGAGAGGTGGTTGGTAGATATGTTGTTGAGAGCTTGTAAAGGGAAGTGTTAGCATGGTCACCAGCTGCCCATGAGTACAGGGGAGGAGATGCTGGAGATATAGAGTGTGAATGGATAGGGAAAGATAGGATTGCTAGGTACTGCCCTGAGGCCACTGGTAATAAACTTAAAATGAGACTAGTTTTCAGCTGATTGTGTATTCTGTTTTCTAGTTACTTCCAGCCATTGGGCTATTGGTGCTGAGTAAGCAACAAACCAGTGTTTGAGTTTAGCTGGGCCAGATACCTTGGTGAGGAAAGCAGTAGAATTAGAGATGTGTGATAGGGAGTGATTACAATAATGGACCGCAGACGCCAATCAAGCTGGTTGAGGAGAGAGGTGAAGAACGAGGCTCTGAAAATTTAGTACAATCAGTGTGTTCATTGTGGGTCCCACATGGTCCAAGTGTTGGTGTTGTGCATTTAGAGGGAGTTGAAAGATAGGAGAAGGTAGTCAGAGAGCTGAAGGCTTAAAATTGAAATTAAGGAAGGGTGTGCAGTTGTTGGTCACAGTAGGGTGTATGATTATGAGAATGGAAAACTGAGGTGAGGTGAAGAAAATCAATGGAGAAGAGGAAGTCAAGCAAACAAGAGGCCAGGGTATTGGAAGGACCATCCACATTGATATTGAAATCACAGGACTTATAATAGGATAGGTTATTAGGTTTAGAAGAAGTGACAATGAGCAAATCTTCAAGGAATGGTTAAGAGTGACAGGATTATAGCTGCTATTTTGTCGCTTGTCGCTCCTTTCCCATATACTTCCATACTTCCTGTACTTCCAGATGGACTTCTAATGATTCGCAATCTTCTTACTTTTTTATAAAGGATCCTTTGGTCAAATAAAAAATCTCTAGCTATACCATGGGTCTTTCATAACTACCTTTAACAGATGCTATTTCTTTTTTTAAATGCACTTGGCCGCAATGCATTCTTCCCATAGTAGCATTCCTCTCCAGGAAATTATCATTTCCTGGTTGTAGTTCATAGTATGTATTACATTATTTTTAAACTACTAGTTTACAGTCACTGTTTTTCTCTCGTTTTTGTTTTTTTAAAAGCAGACTAAGGTTCCTTAGGCCCGGAACCTTATCTATCTTTTTGTCCCTGGAGCAGTGTAAAAGTTTCCACCAAACTAGGAATAGATCTATTTATTTTACCTATTTTGAAAGTCAGTTATCAAGTAAATAGTGATATGATTCTTAATTTTTAAACTCAGAAAATATGAAGCTTACTTAGATTTACTTTATTAAGTGCCACAGTTAATGAAAAAAATTTTAATTATAGTTTCTTTTATCCATATATTATAGAATGACTATTCTTAAGTTATTTGTATTTTAGAGAATATTTAAAAATATAGAAGCAATTGTTGACCATGTTAGCAAATTGAAGTAAAATAGATGATATGTGACTTGTACATTTTGAAGAGAGCCTTAGTTTTTTACTTTCCTTCCCTCCCAGTTTGAGCCTTCTATTTTGATCTTGGGAATTGAGTTCAGCATTGAAGGAAGGAGATACCAAACTTACTGAAATAATCTGTGGAGTGAAGAAAACAGGAAATTTAAAGATGACTATAAAACAATTAAACAAATGCCTTTCCCCCTTTTTTTATTAAATTGTTATTTAAATGCTATTAAACATTATTTGATGTTAGTTAAGTATACTTAACTTTATTTTCCTTAAAGAAGAGTCTTTTTAAACAATACCTCACTATTTTGAGTCTTTACGTGAAGATTTCTTATAGATATTTTGATTTCTCCTTATGATTTCTTATATATTTATGAAATTTATGATTAAATGGAGTACCAATGTAAATCAACTCTATTAATTGTAGTTTTGATTCATAATTTATATTACATTTGATTTTGGTATATTATTAAGTTAGTATATAAAAATCTACTGACAAGGTATCACTTTACACCAGTTAGGATAGCCACTATCCAAAAGATAAGAAATAACAAATGCTGTTGAGGATGTGGAGAAATGGGAACCCTCCTACATTGTTGGTGAATATGTAAGTTGGTGCAACTGTTGTGGAAAGCAGTATGGAGGTTCCTCAAGTAACTAAAAATAGAAGTACCATTTGATCCAGTAATTCCACTCCTAGGAATTTACCTGAAGAAAACAAGATCCCTGATTCTAAAAGACATATGCACCCCTACGTTTACTGCTGTGCTATTTGCAATAGCCAAGATATAGAAGCAACCTAAGTGTCCATCAATAGATGAATGAATAAAGAAGATGTGGTACATACCTAGTATGGAAAATTATTCATCCATAAAAAGAAAAGAAATCCTCCCATTTGCAAATGTGGATAGATCTAGAGGGTATTATGCTCAGTGAAATAAGCCAGGTGGAGAAAGACAAATACCATATGATTTCACTTATTTGTGGAGTATAAAAACAAAGCAAAACTGAAGGAACAAAATAGTAGGAGACTCACAGACACTGAGAAAGGACTAGTGGTTACCAAGGGGGAGGAGCTGGAGAGGGATGGAGGAAGGGGGGGAAGAGAATTAGCAGGCACAATAATTCACAATCACAATACAGGTTGGTCACAGGAATGGTAGTACAATAGGGAGAATATAGTTAATGGTTCTGTAACATCTTAACTACGTTGATAGTGACCGCACTAAAGGGGATGAGGATTTAGTAATATGGGTAACTGTTGAACCATTGTGTTGTATATTTGAAACCAACATAGACTGTATATCGGTTATACTTTAATAAAAAAAAATCTGACAAAATCCTCATTTTAGATTTTTCATTTTTTTCAGAAGTAATGAGTGGAGGATCTCAAGTCCACATTTTTTTGGGTGCTCCATGTGGCCCATTGAAAATGACAGTGTCGCAGGAACCAACTTCTTTAATGACCCCTGCTGACCCTTGGAAAAAAATTCAGCTTTTATACAAACAACATTCTTTATATCTGGAGGATGACAAATGCAACCACAAAAATCTTGAAGACTATCAAGTCCTAGAAGCTGTTGGCCCTTCAGATCTTCAGAATGGTCATTTTTTAGCAAACTCTGTGAATAGAGATGACTTTATACATCGTATGTCTACAAAATCCCAGAAGAGTCTCCCTTTTGGGATGAGTGAAATGACTAACACTGATGTGCAAGTAGGTGGACTTAAGGGGAGAGTTCAGCATTTAACTGAAGAAGAAAAGTACCAAAAGCTTTTCAGTGAAAATAAGAAAATGATAGATGAGCAGCGTAAAGATCTGTCAAATATATGTGATCAAAACTTTGGAAAAGTACCCTCTCAGTTAGTTCGTAAGTGTGCAGCTACATTGGATTTTGGTTGTAGTACTGAGCAGGTTAACATAGGGCCAGGAGCTGTTGAAACAAAGTGTCTATCAACAGAACACCGTGAAACAGAAAACCAGTGTCTGAAGTGCCTTTCTTCTAGCACAGTAGTGATGCCAAGATGTGGATCACTTACGAAGGTCTCAGACCTTGAAATATCTACTGATACTGAATTTCTCAATATAATGACCTCTAGCCAGGTTGCTTTTTTAGCTCAAAGGAATTATAAAGAGCAAAATTCCATGAATGTAGGGACTATAAACATGGAGACTGAGCCAAAGGCACATCATAGGGAAATAAGAATACCTGACAATGATGTGATTCACCCTAATGATGATTTTGCAGAAAGAAATGAAAGCAGACAAAACCAACCACATTCCCTTGAACTCTTTAGTCCTATTTGTCTTGAAACAAAAAGTAGCCAAATTCACATAAACTCTGATAAAGGTGTTGAAGAAAAGACAGGATCTCAAGAACTTTTTGATTTTGAAGATAAACTGCCACCAAATGAAATATGTATTGAGTCATTTAGCTCAGGAATACTGTGTTCCCAACTAAGTACCTTCCACAAAGGTTCTATTAAGAGAAGTTGGACTTCTGAAGGTAAATCGGGCCATTCTAAAGCCTTATCTAAAGTCCTCCAACTGTCTAAGAAAGTGAAGTTAGCTTCTAATGCAAGAAATCCTACTGTAGCAATGGACCAGAGGAATTTGTCTGAATTTAAGGGTGTTAAAAAAACATCATTGATAAAAAATTGTAATTCTAAAAGTCAGAAGTACAATTGTTTAGTCATAGTGTTATCGCCATGTCATGTGAAAGAAATAAACATAAAATCTGGGCCAAATTCTGGCTCTAAAGTGCCTTTAGCAACAATTGTGGTAACTGATCAGTCAGAAGTGAAGAAGAAGGTTTCCCTGTGGAGGACTACAGCATTTTGGGCACTTACGGTGTTTCTCGGAGATATAATTTTACTCACAGGTAAGGCCATCATTGGTATAGTGGTAGTTTATTTTATAAAACTGTAGGCTTTTTTCCCCCCTCCCACTTTCAGCCTTTCAGGACTCTTTCTTTACCATTTACTTTCTACTCCAGTAAGACTGATCCCTTCCTAGCATCCGCATTGGTCTCCTTACCATTACTTCATGTCCTGTGTGTTGCTTTCTGGGCCTTTGTTCTAGAATCTTCGTTCCGTCCCTTCTTTCCACTCATCTTCTTGAGAAGCTTTCCTTGGTTCCTTCTCTTACTCTTTCACTCTACTAGCATTCAGGTCATATCATAAGCTCTTTGTTTTCTTAGAAAGAAACCTCTTATGGCTTTGTCTACATATGTCTTCTTTGTAACCCTTTTTTTTCTTCAAGTGGAGTAGCAGTTTTAGGGTGAAAGGGCAGAGTTTCCACTGCTTTACTTAATCCCTAATAATGCTGTGCATATTACACTTCTATTGGAGGAACAGGGAATTTCTATTGCATTTTTAAATTATTAAAATTATATTAATCACACTTGGAAATACGGAAAGGAAAAACTTATACTGTCATACCAACCTTGCATAACAACCAGGAGAGTTTTGGAATGTTATCCTCCCAGTTCCCCTTACAATGTGTGTACATACATATATAACAGCAGATATTCATTGGGAACTTACTCTGTGTCAGACAGACCCTGTTTTACGCTTTCCATGTAAGTCAACTCATTACAACAACTATATGAGGCAGGTACTGATTATTATCCCCATTTTTCAGCTGGGGGAAACTGAGACCCAGAGAAGTAAAGTAACTTGCCCAACACCACACATCTAGGAAATGGCAAACCCAGGACTTCACCTAGACTCCAGAACCCATGCTCTTATTGTAATCATAAAGAACAGAACAGTTTTTACCCTGCTTTTTTGCGGGCACAGAAATCTAATATTGTGTTACATATTCTTTATTGATTTAAAATCAGTGCACAGTGTATTAGACCAGAGATACCAGTTATTTTAAGGATAAATCCCAGACCAGGAGAAAGTTAAGTTTAATAACATAGCTAAAAAAGAATGTAATAGAAAAGAGGTGTAGGTCAGTTTTAAAAGCTTAGAAAAAATATATCAAGGCAGTGATGATTCCTACCAAATGGTTTGCTGAGGAATGAGAACCTCAGCTTATATACCCTGGTATTTGTGTAAGATTGCCAGGGGCAGTCTCTAATGCAGAGACAAACATGAGATTGTCACTAACAGGCAGAGCATAGTCTCACCTCACTGGCAATATCATTTTATTTGTTGGCAAGTCAGTTCATCTAACTCCCTCTATTCCGATTCAGTGCCCACTGCATATCCCTTTATTTATGATTTGGCTTCCCAGGTGTAAAACTGCCTGGAAGATGAGAGTAGGCTGCAAGTGTTGTTTCTTTGACAGTTAATGCCTCATTGCAAATAAAAAAAAACACTGTGTTCTGGTTTTTTTGTTTGTCTCATTAACTTATTTAATGTGACGTTATGTTGCAGAATGAAATCTATTTTTGGAGTGCTGACAAAATCAGGTTTCCCAGACTCTAATGAGAGGCCTGGGCCCTGGACCTTACCTTACCAAGGCAGTTCCTGCAGTGAGCCTCACAGGAGGCCGTTTCCAAACAGATGGGGACTCAACCCTGCTATCTGTATTTTTTCCTAGTGGCCATACAGTTGTTAACAACTAGGTAACATTCTAGCAAGTAATTTTACTACTATTTACTAACCATTTTCCTATTATAGGATATTTAGATTATTTCTTTGGTTACTTTTTTAAAAATACCAGTTTTTATTTCTTGTTTTGTCTTACTTCCTTAGAGGAAAAATATCTAGTTCACCAATGTCTGGATAAGTCATTTTTGTTTGTGTGAAACTGACGGAAACTTCATGGAATAAAGAGAAATCTGTACTTTTCCATTGTTCCCATTAGTAGTGAAATTATATTTGCATAGAAACTTATGAGTGAAATCCCATTTTAATTAATAGTATCCAATTGTACATTATCATACCTCCATGTTGACTATCTCATACTACCTACTGATACACACCCTAAAATGGAAACATTTTATGTAACACGATTGGCATTTTGCTGTTCCGCAATAGAATGAAGAGATGCTCTAAGGATTGTTTAAGGGAGACCATGGATTAGAGTGAAGAAAGGAAGGTGAACTTAACTGTGGGAAACCAATGTTTAAAGAGCTAACAGAAGAGGAGCCAGGATATATCAGTGAGAGGGCTGTTGAGGGTTTTTGAAGAGAGCCAACAGATGTCATTAATGTTCTTGATAAAACACTCATTAGCATTGTGGGACATGGACTGGAGGTGGTAAGGGGATCTGGGAGGAGAGAGGAATGTGTAAGATGGGGGCAGGGCCAACATGTGGGGACTTGGGAAAAAAAGTGGGAAAGGAGAGGTAGATGTTCAGGATTTTAATTTACCTGGCTAGCAGCACAGTGCCAACAAATGAGATGGGTCATTTGAGAAGAGAGGAAGTTTGAACAATGCTGAGTTTGGGGAACCAATAGAATATACAGTCAGGAATGTCCATTATGCTGTTGAGGATAAATGTGGGTAAATGGGTTAGAAGCTGAAGAGGGCCTGGGATGTAATTTTGGAAGTAGTTACTTAGAATTTATGCATTCTTGTTTTTCTTTCTCATTTTGAAATTATTTTGTTGCTCTTATCTTTATATTGCTACCATTTTATACACTGATGATACCCTGCTCGGATCGACCTCTCTCTGCCTCTGTCTTTTACACTTTTTGCCCTTCTTAAAATTGTTTCTACCTGTTGATATGTTTAGTTTCACTAAATGATTATCCATCTTACATCATACAGCTCTCTTTTTCCTATTGGAAAGTGTTCCTTACCTCCAAAGTCTTTCATTTTTAACATTTGTAGAAGATGGTTACCATGCTATTAAAAAAAAATCAAAGTCCTTTAAGAATGCCTTGTATTATATTCATATATGTTTAGAGCAGAAAGGGTAAATGCATACTGAATATTATTTACTCTTTTAGACACTACTGCTTTGGAACCACTGCTTTGCTTTGTGGCCCTAAATGATTTACTTTTCATTTATCAGAAACACACATTATAACATTTGCCTTATAACAGTGAGCTTCCATATCGGTATTGTTTGAATATACAGAACCCATTTTGTTATTTTACCTACATACAGACATACCTAAATTCAGATTATGGATTTGCTACTTATCATTTTGTGCCTTTAGGTAGACAATTTAATATATTTGAACTTCAGTTGTCTGGCATGTGAGAGGCATGCATAACATTTTTTGCTATGATTGGTAAGTTAACCACAGTGTGAGGGAACTTCTGAGATGATGAGAACTTTTTTCCCCCTTTCTAGATGTTACTGTTCATGAAGATCATTGGGTTGGTGAGACAGTACTACAATCAACATATACCAGTCATTTATTAAATCTTGGGAGTTATTCATCTGTCAAACCTGAAGAATGTAAGGTGCATTTTAAATACAATAATTTCTTAGTATTTAAAGTATATAACATATTAGAAAAAAGCAGAGTTAAAATGGTAATTTTATAAAAATGTTGTCTAAACAGGTTAGCTGGAGAGTTTTGTTTTACTTTAGTAACAATGAAAATAGAATTTATGAAAAATGAACATGCGCACTATATATAACTTATTTGAAGAAATATTTGATTCATGTCTCATTTACTTATTTTTCTCAGAGAAGCAGTATAGTGGTGATTCTTAACCTTTTAGGGAGTCTTCATCCCCATTTCTGGCACAGAGCTCCTAAAACCCTTGGACTTTCCCAAGTAATAAAATCAATAAAGGTATCTTGAATTCAAAATCAACCCCATTCAATCATACTGAGTTTATGTTAATGAGGTCACTTTTGGAAAGCACTTAAGGATGGGGTCTGGTTGCCATGGGAACCAATAATGTGGTAGGATTGGAACTTTCAGTGCCCATCCCCCATTAAATGACAAAAAAAGTATCAGTAACTCCTGTAAAATGGATTTATTGCAAATGTGCTGATCAAATGCTATAAAGCTAGAATTTATTAACAACAACCAAAAATGTTCCTTTTTCTGGAAATTTTGAAACCTATTAAATTCTGGGTGAAGGGGAAATAGAAACTGATATTATAGAATTTTTAAGAAATTAAAATGAAAACACTGTATGTCAGAATCTATGGGATGCAGTTAAGGTACTTATCAGAGAAAAATTTATTAACTAAATACTTTTTATCAATAAAAATGAAAGAATAAAATATATGAATTATTTAATGGAAAAACATTAGAGCCATTTCCACTAAAATCAGGAACAAGATAAGGATGCTCACTATTTCTGCTACTCTTTATCATTATGCTGGAGTTATTAATCAGTGCAATTAGACAAGAAGAGGCATCTGAATAGGTGAAGAAGAATGAAAACTATATGTGCAAATGCTCTGATAATGTATCTTGGAAACCTAGGAGATCAAGGATAAAACCAATTCAAACAATAAAAGAATTTACTAGTGTAACAGTATACAAAAGCTAATGTTAAAAAAAATCAATAGGCTTCATATACACAAACATTAACCAGAGGGCATAATGGTTGAGAAAAACTATTTACAATAGCGATAAAGAAGATACTTCAGAATAAATTTAACAAGAAATATGCAAATCTCTATGAGGAAAAAATTTCCTCATAGAGAAAACATTCCAGAAAGAAATAAAGACATGAGCAAATGGAAAGGCAGCATTCCCTATTCTTGGATAGGATGACTCAACATGATAATGGTATCAGTTCCCCATAAGTTAATTTATAAATTCAGTGCAGTCTCATTAAAAAGATCAGCAAACTATGCTATGGCATATACAACATGATTCTAACATTCATATGGGAAAACAAACATGCAAGGAGAGCTAGGTATATTCCTAAAAATTGAGCGACAAGGGATCTGATGGGAAAATGGGAAAAGACATGAGAAATTCAAATTAAAATTACACATATCATTTTTGGTAAAAACTAAAAACATGACAACACATCCTATTGGTGAGGTGGTGGGAAAACAGACTGTCTTATGTATTGCTGGTGGGAATGCAAATTGCTACAACCCATTTGGAGGGATATTGGGTAACACCTAACAAATTTACAATGTGCTTAGGTTTCAACCAAGCAAGCCTATTTTAGGAATTGATCCTGAAGACACAACTACAATATGAAAATACATATGCACAAGATTATTCACTGAAGTATTGTTTATAATTGCACAACACAGCAGGATGGTTGATTAAATTATGGTACGGCCACACATTGGAATACTATGGAGTGATAAAAAAAGAATGAAAAAGAGTACTATAAACTGATATGAAGTGATTTCCAAAACATACTGTTATGTGAAAAATGCAAAGGTCAAAAAAGAACACATAGTATGGTGACTGCCTACACCTGGGGAACAGAGCAGACTGCATGGAAAAGGGTAAAGTACCAAAGCTGTGATCCAGCAGGACCCAAGTCCTTCCCCTACCCAAGCTCACCAGCAGGAAGAAGAGAAACGAAGCATGGAGTGGGTGGAGGCCTAGTACTGCTGAACACCCAGCCCTGGAGATATGCTCTGGGAGCATGAACCTACATTACATGGTGCTCTGGAGACTTTGGGGGTTGGAAAGCTAAGACTTTAGAAAGACTTAGAGACTACTTGGAGAGACAGATTCTAGCCACTTGTGGAGAACAGGTACCCACAACCAGCTGCTCTGGGACAAAAGAAAGGCAGGCAGTCTGAGAGACTTTCTAATAGTGAGAGGGCGGCTAAAGGGGCAAGGATTGCAGAGAACTTGCTGCTCAGGAGAAAGGGGAGGTAGACAAAATTGTCCAGGCATACTCAGCCCAGCAGGTTGGGAACTTTCAGGAGCTTCATGTGCCCCATCCCCCTGGCTGGCAACGCAGCTACGAGACCCCCACCACAATACGCAGTCTACTGTTTGTTCCTCCCAGCTGGCATCTGCTTGCAAACTGGCTTCCCCCACCATTGCGCCATGCCAGCCAGAAGGTGGCCCCACCTAAAGCAGCTATGCATGACATAGAGGCTCCTCCCTGTGCACTTGGCCCACTGGCCCTGGCAGTGGAGGCAGGCACTGCAGCCGGGAAGCAAGAAAGAGCTTTTTCCTCCCCGTAGGCACCAGCGCTGCTCGCCTGCAACCCCTGCCATCACTCCAGGGGCTGAGCAGCTCCAGAAAGTAGAGCTTCTGGTCACTAGAGGGCTCCACCTACAAAAATGAAATGTCAAAGGAACCTGGTACAAACCAAAATCCCACAAACATGAGAAAGAGGGCTAAGTGAAACAGAACTCAACCAATCTTCCTGAAAGAGATTTCAAAATAAAAATCATAAACGTGCGCATGGAGCTACAGAAAAATATTCAAGACATCAGGGAGGAATTAAAAAATGAGATACAAACTGAAAAATACAATATCTGAAATGAAACATAAAATGGAGGGATTTAAAATATTAGAGAAGTGGAGGATACAGTAAATGAAATAGAAATTAGAGAAGAGCACAAGAAGCTGAGGCACACAGAGAAAAAAGTATCTCTAAGAATGAAAGAATATTGAGAGAACTGTGTGACAAATCCAAATGTAACAATATCCACATTATAGGGGTACCAGAAGAAGAAGAGAAGGTAAAAGGCATAAAAAGTGTTTTTGAAGAGGTAATTGCTGAAAACTTCTCCAATATGTGGAAGGAAATAGTCTCTCAGGCCATGGAGGTGCACAGATCTCCCAATACAAGGGAAGCTAAGGGACACAACACCAAGACAAATAGTAATTGAAATGGCAAAGATCAATGTTAAGGACAGACTATTAAAAGCAGCCAGAGAGAGAAAAAACATCACATACAAAGGAAAACCCATCAGGCTATCAGATTTCTCAACAGAAGCCATACAGACCAGAAGGGAGTGGCATGATATAGTTAATGCAATGAAACAGAAGGACCTTGAACCAAGAATACTCTACCTGGAAAGGTTATCATTTAAATTTGAAGGTGGGATTAAACAATTTCCATATAAGCAAAAGTCAAGAGAATTTACCTCCCACAAACCATCTCTGCCGTATATTTTGGAGGGACCGCTATAGATGGAAGTGTTCCTAAGGTTGAATAGCTGTCACCAGAGGTAATAAAACCACAGTAAAGAAAGTAGAACAGCTAATTACTATGCAAATGCAAAATTAAATTAACTATCCCCAAAGTCAATCAAGGGATAGACAGAGTACAGAATATCATACCTAATATATAAAGAATGGAGGAGGAAGAAAAAAAGAACCTTTAGATTGTGTTTGTAATAGCATACTCAGTGAGTTAAGTTAGACTCTTAGATAGTAAGGAAGTTAACCTTGAACCTTTGGTAACCACGAATCTAAAGCCTGCAATGGCATTAACTACATACTTATCAATAATCACTTCAAATGTAAATGGAATGAATGCACCAATCAAAAGACATAAAGTCACTGAATGGATAAAAAGTGATATTCGTCTGTATGCTGCCTACAAGAGACTCACTTTAAACCCAAAGACATACACAGACTAAAAGTGAAGGGATGAAAAAAGATATTTCATGTAACTAATAGGGAGAAAAAAGCAGGAGTTGCATTACTTGTATCAGACAAAATAAACTTCAGAACAAGGAAAGTCACAGGAGACAAAGACGGACATTACATAATGTAAAGGGTCAATCCAACAAGAAGATATAGCCATTATGAATATCTGTGCACCCAACACAGGAGCACCTACAAATGTGAAACAAATCCTAACAGAATTAAAAGAGGAAATAGAATGCAATGCATTCATTCCAGGAGACTTCAACACTCCACTCACTCTGAAGGACAGATCAAACAGACAGAAAATAATTAAGGAGATAGAGGCGCTGAACAACACTTTAGAACAGATGGACCTAACAGACATATACAGAACTCTACACCCAAAAGCAGCAGAACACACATTCTTCTCAAGTGCATATGAAACATTTTCAAGAATAGATCATATACTAGGCCACAAAAAGAGCCTCGGTAAATTCAAGAAGATTGAAATTGTACTGACCAGTTTCTCAGACCACAAAGGTATGAAACTAGAAATAAATTACTCAAACAAAATGGAGGCATCACAACATGCTCCTAAATAACCATGGATCAATGACCAAATAAAAACAGAGATCAAGCAATATATGGAGACAACTGACAACAATAATTCAACACCGCAAAATCTGTGGGATGCAGTGAAGACCATGCTAAGAGGAAACTATATTGCAATACAGGCCTACCTCAGGAAAGAAGAACAATCCCATATGATCAGTCTCAACTCACAATTAACAAAACTAGAAAAAGAAGAACAAATGAGGCCCTAAGTCAGTAGAAGAAGGAACATAATAAAGATTAGAGCATAAATAAATAAAATCGAGAAGAATAAAACAATAGAAAGAATCAATGAAAGCAAGACCTGGTTCTTCAGGAAAATAAACAAAATAGATAAACCCCTACCCAGACTTATCAAGAAAAAAGAGAGTCCACTCACATAAAAAGAATCAGGACTGAAAAAGGAAAAGTCACTATGGACACCACAGAAATACAAAGAATTATTAGACAATACTGTGAAAAATAATATGCTAACAAACCAGATAACCTGGAAGAAATGGACAACTTTCTAGAAAAATACAACCTTCCAAGGCTGACCCAGGAAGAAACAGAAAATCTGAACAGACCAATTCCCAGCAACAAAATTGAACTGGTAATCATAAACATACTGAAGAATGAAAACCCTGTACCAGATGGCTTCACCGCTGAATTTTATCAAACATTTAGTGAAGACCTAATACCCATCCTCCTTAAAGTTTTTGAAAGAGTAGAAGAGGGCCATTCTATGAAGCCAGCATCACTCTAATACCAAAACCAGGCAAAGTCACCACAAAAAAAGAAAATTACAGACCCATATCCCTGATGAACATAGATGCAAAAATACTTAACAAAATATTAGCAAACTGAATTCAAAAACACATCAAAAATATCATTCATCATGATCGAGTAGGATTTATTCCAGGAATGCAAGGATGGTACAACATTCAAATATCCATCAACATCATCCAACACATCAACAAAAAAAAGGACAAAAACCACATGATCATCTCCATAGATGCCAAAAGTGAAAGCTGAGAGAATTTACCTGCCACAAACCATCTCTACAGTCTATTTTGGAGGGACTGCTATAGATGGAAGTGTTCCTAAGGTTGAATAGCTGTCAACAGAGGTAATAAAACCACAGAAAGAAAGTAGAATAGCTAATTACTAAGCAAATGCAAAATTAAATTAACTATCCCCAAAGTCAATGAAGGGATAGATAAAAACTACAGAATATGATACCTAATATATAAAGAATGGAGGAGGAAGAAAAAGGAGAAAAAAAAAGAACTTTTAGATTCTGTTTGTATCAGCATGCTAAGTGAGTTAAGTTAGACTCTTAGTAAGGAAATTAACCTTGAACCTTTGGTAACCATGAATCTAAAGCCTGCAATGTCAATAAGTACATACCTATCGATAATCACCCTAAATGTAAATGGACTGAATGCACCAATCAAAAGACATAGAGTCACTGAATGGATAAAAAACAAGACCCATCTATATGCTCCTTACAAGAGACTCACTTCAAACCCAAAGACATGCACAGACTAAAAGTCAAGGGATGGCAAAAGATATTTCATGCAAACAACAGGGAGAAAAAAATCAGTTGTTGCAGTACTAGTATCAGACAAAATAGACTTCAAAACAAATAAAGTAAAAAGAGATAAAGAAGGACATTATATAATGATAAACGGGTCAGTCCAACAAGAGGATATAACCATTATAAATATATATATGCACCCAACACAGGAACACCAGCATATGTGAAACAAATACTAACAGAACTAAAGGAGGAAATAGAATGCAATGCATTCATTTTAGGAGACTTCAACACGCCACTCACTCCAAAAGATAGATTCTCTGGACAGAAAATAAGTAAGGACACGGAGGCACTGAACAACACACTAGAACAGATGGACCTAATAGACATCTATAGAACTCTACACCCAAAAGGAACAGGATACACATTCTTCTCAAGTGCACATGGAACATTCTCCAGAATAGACCATATACTAGGCCACAAAAAGAGCTCAGTAATGATTCAAAAAGATTGAAATTCTACCAACCAACTTTTCAGACCATAGAGGTATAAAACTAGAACTAAATTGTACAAAGAAAGCAAAAAAGGCCCACAAACACATGGAGGCTTAACAACATGCTCCTAAATAATCAATGGATCAATGACCAAATTAAAATAGAGAACAAGCGATATATGGAAACAAGTGACAACAACACAAAGCCCCAACTTCTGTGGGACGCAGCAAAACCAGTCTTAAGAGCAAAGTATATAGCAATCCAGGCATATTTAAAGAAGGAAGAACAAACCCAAATGAATAGTCTAAAGTCACAATTATTGTGATTGGAAAAAGAAGAACAAATGAGGCCTAAAGTCAGCAGAAGGAGGGACATAATAAAGATCAGAGAAGAAATAAATAAAATTGAGAAGAATAAAACAATAGAAAAAATCAATAAAACCAAGAGCTGGCTCTTTGAGAAAATAAAATAGATAAGCCTCTAGACAGACTTATTAAGAGAAAAAGAGAATCAACACACATCAACAGGATCAGAAATGAGAAAGGAAACATCACGACGAACCCCACAGAAATACAAAAAACTATTAGAGACTACTATGAAAACCTATATGCTAACAAGCTGGAAAACCTAGAAGAAATGGACAATTTCCTAGAAAAATACAACCGTCCAAGACTGACCAAGGAAGAAACACAAAATCTAAACAAACCAATTACCAGCAAAGAAATTGAAGCAGTAATAAAAAAAACTACCAAAAAGAACAAAACCCACAGGCCAGATGGATTTACCTCAGAATTTTATTAGACATACAGGGAAGATATAATACCCATTCTCCTTAAAGTTTTCCAAAAAATAGAAGAGGAGGAAATACTCCCAAACTCATTCTATGAGGCCAACATCACCCTAATACCAAAACCAGGCAAAGACCCCACCAAAAAAGAAAATTACAGACCAATATCCCTGATGAACGTAGATGCAAAAATACTCAACAAAATATTAGCAAACCGAATTCAAAATACATCAAAAGGATAATACACCATAACCAAGTGGGATTCATCTCAGGGATGCAAGGATGGTATAACATTCAAAAATCCATCAACATCATCCATCACATCAACAAAAAGGATGAAAACCACATGATCTACTCCCTAGATGCTGAAAAAGCATTCAACAAAATTCAACATCCATTCATGATAAAAACTCTCAACAAAATGGGTATTGAGGGCAAGTGCCTCAACATAATAAAGGCCATATATGATAAACCCACAGCCAACATCATACTGAACAGTGAGAAGCTGAAAGCTTTTCCTCTGAGATCAGGAACAAGACAGGGATGCCCACTGTCCCCACTGTTATTCAACATAGTACTGGAGGTCCTAGCCATGGCAATTAGACAAAACAAAGAAATACAAGGAATCCAAATTAGTAAAGAAGAAGTTAAACTGTCACTATTTGCAGATGACATGATATTGTACATAAAAAAACCTAAAGACTCTGCTCCAAAACTACTAGAACTGATATCAGAATACAGCAAAGTTGCAGGATACAAAATTAACACACAGAAATCTGTGGCTTTCCTATACACTAACAATGAACCAATAGAAAGAGAAATCAGTAAAACAATTCCATTCACAATTGCATTTGAAAGAATAAAATACTTAGGAATAAACCTAACCAAGAAAGTGAAAGACCTATACTCTGAAAACTATAAGACACTCTTAAGAGAAATTAAAGAGGACACTAACAAATGGAAACTCATCCCATGCTCTTGGCTAGGAAGAATTAATATCATCAAAATGGCCATCCTGCCCAAAGCAATATACAGATTCAATACAATCCCTATCAAATTACCAACAGCATTCTTCAAGGAACTGGAACAAATAGTTCAAAAATTCATATGGAAACACCAAAGACCCCGAATAGCCAAAGCAATCCTGAGAAGGAAGAATAATCTGAGGGGGGGATCTCACTCCCCAACTTCAAGCTCTACTACAAAGCCACAGTAATCAAGACAGTTTGGTACTGGCACAAGAACAGAGCCACAGACTAGTGGAATAGGATAGAGAATCCAAACATTAACCCAAACATATATGGTCAATTTATATATAATAAAGGAGTGTGGACATACAATGGGGAAATGACAGTCTCTTCAACAGATGGTGCTGGCAAAACTGGACAGCTACATGTAAGAGAATGAAACTGGATCACTGTCTAACCCCATACACAAAAGTAAATTAGAAATGGATCAAAGACCTGAATGTCAGTCATGAAACCATAAAACTTTTAGAAAAAAACATAGGCAAAAATCTCTTGGACATAAACATGAACAACTTCTTCATGAACATATCTC
Source organism: Manis javanica (assembly GCF_040802235.1). NCBI lineage: Eukaryota > Metazoa > Chordata > Mammalia > Pholidota > Manidae > Manis > Manis javanica. The sequence goes on from NC_133162.1 coordinate 72,584,029, forward strand.
CCCAGGAAAGGTAAACAAAAGCAAAAATGAACAAGTGGGACTATAACAAGCTGAAAAGCTTCTGTACAGCAAAGGACACCATCAATAGAACAAAAAGTTTCCCTACAGTATGGAGAATATATTCATAAATGACAGATCCGATAAAGGGTTGACATCCAAAATATATAAAGAGCTCATGCACCTCAACAAACAAAAAGCAAATAATCCAATTAAAAAATGGGCAGAGGAGCTGAACAGACACTTCTCCGAAGAAGAAATTCAGATGGCCAACAGACACATGAAAAGATGCTCCACATCGCTAGTCATCAGAGAAATGCAAACTAAAACCACAATGAGATATCACCTCACACTAGTAAGAATTGCCACCATCCAAAAGACAAACAACAAATGTTGGCGAGGTTGTGGAGAAAGGGGAACCCTCCTACACTGCTGTTGGGAATATAAGCTAGTTCAACCATTGTGGAAAGCAATATGGAGGTTTCTCAAAAAACTAAAGATAGAAATACCATTTGACCTGGGAATCCCGCTCCTTGGAATTTACCCAAAGAATACAACTTCTCAGATTCAAAAAGACATATGCACCCCTATGTTTATTGCAGCACTATTTACAATAGCCAAGATATGGAAGCAACCTAAGTGTCTGTCAGTAGATGAATGGATAAAGAAGATGTGGTACATATGCACAATGGAGTACTATTTAGCCATAAGAAAGAAACAGATCCTACCATTTGCAACAAGATGGGTGGAGCTGGAGGATATTATGCTCAGTGAAATAAGCCAGGCGGAGAAAGACAAGTGCCAAATGATTTCCCTCATTTGTGTAGTATAACAATGAAGCAAAACAGAAGGAACAAAATAGCAGCAGACTCAGAGACTCCAAGAAGGGACTAGTAGTTAGCAAAGGGGAGGGGTGTGGGAGGGTGGGTAGGAATGGAGGGAGAAGAGGATTGAGGGGAATTATATTTAGTACACATGGTGTGGGGGATTACATGGAGAACAGTGTATCACAGAGATGGCAAATAGTGAATCTGTGGCATCTTACAACTGGACAGTGACTGCATTGGGGTATGGGTGGGGACTTGATAATATGGGTAAATGTAATAACCACATTGTTTTTTCATGTGAAACCTTCATAAGAGTGTATATCAATAATACCTTAATGAAAAATTTAAAAAATAGAAAATAAAAATCAATAAAATAAAAAAATGTTTTTAAAAAGCCATATATGGTCATTTCAATAGGTACAAATAAAGCTTTTGTTCAACATCTATTCAAGAAGGAAATTGGAAATTTGTTTTAACTTCATAAAGAGTGTCTTTAAAAAATACAGAACAAATATCATCCTATTTGAAATATTAGATACATTTTAAGAATATTAAGAGTAATATTAAAAACATTCCTTTTAAAAATTAGGAGTAAGGCAAAGGATGTTGCTATTACTACTTTCATTCAACATTATATTGGAGATACTAACCAGTGTGATAAAACATGGAAAAATAAATTTACAAAAAGATTTAAAAGAAAGCTGATATGTATTGGTGACATAGTTTATATCTATAAGCAAATTAGTAGAAATAATGGGAAAGTTTAGCCGGGTGGCTGTGTATAAGATTAATCACAAATAACATTAAAATATGTAATACATAATCAAAAATATACAAATATGAATTGCATCTCCAGAGTGGAGCAACTAATAGTAACACATGAATAAGGAGAAGGCACCATTTACAATATTATCATGTGGTACTAAGTATCTAGTAATAAACAATTTTTTGTTTAAGGAAAAAAGTTTTAATTAAGAGAAACTAAAGAACAACTAGATAGACATATGCTTTATTCATTGATTGAAAGATTTAGCCTTGTGAAGGTTTCAGTTCTCCCCAAATTGATCAATAAATTGAATGCAAATTCAATCTAAATTGCAATAAGATTGTCATGAAATTTGATAAGATTTTTCTGATATGTGGAAGAGTAAATGGCCAAAAAGCCAGCGTTTTTGAAAAAGAAGAGTAGGGATGAGTAATTTGCCTTTCAGATATCCAAAGTTAGTATGAACTTATAGTAACTGAAAATAATACGTTTTGGCCAATTGAAGTCAGTCAACTTTTAATTTTTGGATTTCTTTAAAGGATGTAAATTTAATCTTTCATTATGAATATTTGAAGTCACCACATTTTGGAAAGCATATTTCAATGAAGAAATGACTTTTATGTAAACTTCACCTTATATTATAGATGTTAATACAATGGAAGGGTAAGGATATTTTGAAATAATGAAAATAACATGGTATGCAAATATTTTGCAATGGGTTTGGGAGATAGTTGTTGTAGATATTTCTGGTTTTTGGTCTAATCTAGATTCAAGTAAGGCCAAGTAGTTCAGTAATTTTCATAGAAATCTTAGGACCTAATTCTGGTTGGAGAATATCTCATGGAAGCCCTGGGGGAACTTCAGGTTTTGTAGAATAATGTAAAAAAACCTTGAACTTATTAGATAACCTTAGGAGGCTATTTCAAGACCTTTGTTTTTTTGTACTCACATAGGAATTTATATTGCCTTGTTTTTGACAGGCTAGTAGCTAAATATTCACTCAATAAAGCCTCATCCAATTTCTCTGGGCAGTTGTTTTTGTGTGTTCTTAGGAATTCTTGCATGTATGTCTTCTACCCTAAGCCCAGTGTTTGTTACTATCTCTAGGCTGAATTCCTTCAGCACTGGGATCATAACCTGGTTGTCTTTATATCCCTAGCACCTGGCATAATCCCTGGCACATAAGTGGATGGTTTGCTGATAAGTGGGTGAAAAATGAGGCTTTAGTGTGGTATAGAAATACATTAGGATGAGAATGTTCCTGGGAGAAGGGAAGAAAGGTCATTTTTTTCTACTGAAGCTGATTAATAGACTACTTTCTAAAAAGTATTTAGTATTTTTTGCTTAGATCTTATTTTGGTCAATAATCAGTTGTATAATCAAACATACCTCCCTGTCCTTCTGGGAAATTAAAATTTAATCAGCAAAATTCAATCTGTTAAAGACAAAATAAGAGTTAAAGACAAAGCCCTCTAAGTTCAGAGGAAGGAGAAATCACTGGGAACCTACAGCAGTTGTTATTCTGTGTGGTATTTGAGTAGGAAGAGAGGATGACAGCATTGCAGCCAGTGAAAATGGTGTGGTTAGAGGCTTAGAAGTGGGAAAGAATGAGGCATGTTGAGGGGTAGCCAGTTAGGCAACTCAGGGTGTTTCAGATGTGAGATGCTAAGAGTCTTGAGGAAGCCTAACAGTGGTTGGGATAGCTGTGGAAGACATGATCAAATGAAACTCCAGGGATTGGGTATAATAGGATAATGGATGAGTCAAAAATAACCAAAATACTAGTCTTGGTTAATTGGCAGAAAAATGATATTATGAACAAAATAGAGAAGGAAGGGAACAGGGCAAATTTTTTGGAGATGGTAAGTAATTCTATTTCCATTGGTTAAAAATACCAAGCTTACTTTTGCATGTAAGTCAAGAATCGGCCACATGTTTTATAGATATGAAATCATGATTTACATTTAATCATACTTCACAACATACAACACAGTTCCAAGAAAATATTGTGTCAAGAAGATATAACTTTGCCATCTTTTGTGCATGCATGTGTGTTTCTCTTAGATTCCAGTATAGTTGGTAATGCTGTACTTCAAGACTTACTGGCATATGTGTCTTCAAAACATTCCTATCTCAGAGATCTTCCTCAACGACAGCCTCAGGAAATGAAGAGTATAGACTTTGTAGAACTGGAGCAGCTTCAGCCGGATATGTTAGTCCATGCAGTCCTAAGAGTTGTTGATATCACTATACTGACAGGTAAACATTTTGAACACCCCCTTAATTTTAGATTATAAAAAAAATCAAGATACATTCTGCATCCGTGGATGTCTTGCTGCCCTTGTCTAGCCTGGATTAATACTTAGTCCATAGGCACACACCTGATCATCTGATCATCTACATTTGCCTTCTTACAGCACTAAACTATGTTTTCTACCTTTATCTTGCATCTACCTACCACTTCAGCATTTTATTAAAAATAAAAATAATAATAATAATAGGAGAAATGTGGGATCAACATATAAATCAAGTACAAAAATCAAACGAATATTCATATTTGACCTGATTGTTTATAGGTCATATTGCATGATCAAAACCGAAAGTTTCTGTGATGAATGCCCTTGTACTGTTCACCATGTAAGAATTTATTCACTATGTAAGAATTCGTTCACCATGTAAGAACTTGTTCATTATGCTTCAGAAGATTGGAGACTGACGAGAATTAGGCTTGAGATGGATTAATGATTGTACATTGAGCATTGACCCCCCTATACTGAATTTTATTGTTGTTAACAACCATTTGATCAATAAATATGAGAGATGCCCTCTCAAAAAAAAAAAAAAATCAAGATACAAAACTATCTTAATGTACCATTGGGTTATCACTAAATATTGATCATTAGATATTATAGTATCACATGTGATAGAGTAATGCCAACTAAAATATTCCTTTTCCTTTTCCAGAGGCTTTATACAGTTATAGAGGACAGAAGCAAAGAAAAATAATGTTAACAGTGGAACAGGCCCAAGGTCAATATTATGTGCTTGTATTATGGGGTCCTGGAGCAGCCTGGTACCCTCAACTTCAAAGGAAAAAAGGTAAATACACCAAAAAGCATTTACCCTATTTATAGTTAGGTAAATGATTAATGCCTTTGAGCCTAAGATGAATAGAATCTTTAAGAGATTAGACTAGTCGTGGTTGAATATTATTCTGCAGTCTTCCATTATAATATTATATTTCCTGTAAGCAATTCAGTGATCTAAAAAGTCTTCTATAATTAATGGTGGTAAAATAAAAGCTTTTACCAGGTATGATACTTTACCTTTTTTGTGAAGATCTTATCTCCTTTAGATCATGTTCCTTAAAATTTAATTCTGGAGAAACTTCTACAATTTTTATTCAGCCAAAGTGCTCTGTAAATAACCTCTCTGATTATAAGGCAGATGTTAGAGAGCTGCATTAACTGTTTCAAGTCACAATGTTACTGTTTAATAAAGTACTGTATTCTAGGTTTCTATTCTAGTTATTATAAAAATGTGGACTATTAGCCATCCATCAAATGTTCGTGTTTAAAATATGACCTATGATTACATTTTTCTTTAATGCAAAAGTCAATAATTTATTTTGTATTGAATTAAATGGAATTGATATTTCAATAAAATAATATAATATTTTCCTTTTGATACTGTGAGTTCCTTTGGTTGTAACAGTCGGAGATAGTTTAATTAGTGGCTTCTGAGTTATTTTACCCTGCTAAATTAATTCAGAGATTGAGTAATTGTGTGACTCATGCTTTTTTACTTGAAAGAGTTAATGTCTTTTCCCAAACTTCTACCTACAAAAGTTATCTAAAGATAGGATCTGTCACATTGTCTCTCTTAATCATTAATAGCCTGTAACTAGAATTTGAGATAAGTCTGACTTTTGACTTTTATGTTAGGATCAAACAGTGACAGATATTTGTTTGGTTGAGAAATATATGACAAACATTTGTCAATAATAGACTAACCATCTTTATTGACCATCATATCATAGCCAGGAACACAAGTCTAGTGCATGCTGAACAAAGTGTAGGTCAAAGGTGTTATTCCAATTATTAGGGAGATGTAGCAAAGCAAATTTCTCCATGCTAAGTAAGAATATTTTTTAAAAAGTAATAGTTACTTGGTTAATAGAAGAGAAATTGTAGTTGTCTCTAGATAATTCTGTGGTATTTTGGTTAATATTGGAAATTTATGAATCTAGGAATTAAGGTGAAGTTTTTCTTTGTTCACTCAGTGAGCATACTTTTATCTATAACAATGATTTAATATCCACCTCAATACTGCAAGATAATTCTTTTTTAAATGGGAAAATACCAGTTTTGAAAGATCATCTAAGTAAGTGATTGTACTTGCAGAAATTGTTAGCATTCTAACTGTTCATTCAGTATTTCTCTAGGCATTTTCTGTATTAATCTCTATGTTGGGGACTGGTTTCTTTTGTCCCTGAGCATAACAAAGTTATATTTAGGGGAGATAATCAGGGAGGATCACCAAACAGTCATTATTGAATATTGGAGGTAACAGAGTTGATGCCTTTGGGAAGAATTTAATAAGAAATCCCAAATTCACATTCTTTCAAAATATGTGTATTTTGAAAATCTGGTATGCCTCATATGTAGATCAAGCATTAGTCACAGTTTAGTCCTAATGAGGGTAGATTAGGGACATAAATTACACTTCATGGAAATAATTGGGTATGCATTAAATAAGCTATTCAGAACTAAATGCAATTCCAAAGCAGTATCTTCCTGAAATTATTTAATAGAGGTCTAATATTTTTTAAATGTAAGAAATTGTAATAAAGTACTCTCATGACATTAATAGTTAAGCACAGAGCAATGCAAATGACCCCAATATTTGGGATTATACTTCATGCAAAATTATAGTTATATCTGCATGGAGTTTTAAAATCCATTCATACCCTTAATTCATGATTCAAGTATAGAAGTATATCACAAATTGTCTCAATGCCAGTGTCTTCAGACTGACTTCCCTAACCTGCAAGTGACTCCTTTCTGTCAACCTTGCCCTGCTTCAAGGTCTTGAATTTACATGTTTCTTCCAACTCTCCCACATGGATGCCTCCTTCATCTCAGCTCTAATTTCATGTCCTCAGAGAGGCCTCACACGTGTATGTACATCATTACTCTGGCAGATCACTCAAGTGGCACTACATTTATGCCACTTAATCAGGATTACCTGTTTTATTTGTTCCTTTGATAATTAACTAATTTTCTCAGTGGATTGTATGTTCTGGGACTCTAAGCATTGTGACTAGCTTGTTCACCATTGTATTCCCATCACACAGCACTGTGCCTGCCCTAGTAGATATTTTCCTACGAATAAATCACTGAAGAATGAAATACAGATAAGGCAACCATTAAAAATTCCCACTGTCTTTAAGGAGTAACAGAGTCAGGTTTGAGGAGGAAATAACTTGTTTGTTTCAAATGATAAATCACAAAGCTAAAATGTATGCACATGAAGGTTTTGCAGTCCATGGGATGTACAAAGAAATTATATTTAAACTTGAGCACTGAGAACATCTAGGTAGAACTGGCACTCTACTGTGGTTAACTTAAGCAATTAAAGGGCATGTGTTTGAAGTATACAGGAGTATCCTTAGTACATAGAGCAAGAGTGCTAATGGGTTTCAGGGAGACTTGAAACTAGGAGCTGAAAAACTCTGTGAGTCCCAGGCAGCTTCTCCATGTATCTGCTTTATTAACTCAGGAAAGACTTTCTCTGCTTCTCAGCCATATGGAAGGCAGAAGATGGTTACTCCACAGTCCCTGATTTTACTTCTCCTTTCAAGAAACCAGTCCCATTTCCAAATTCTGATTGCCCAGATTGAATTTGATTCAGTCAACTGTGGCCTGGAGGACAGTTTTTGAAAGTACAAACAGGAATGCCCGAGCTCATTTCAGAGGGTGAGGAAACAGTTAAGGGGTCATTTGTGGTCTGGGTGGACACACAAAGGTATTCACTAACAAAGATATGTCCACTAGCCTGGAGAGGTGTGTGATGTATTATTTAGTTTAAAACATAGATTATAAAATTTAAGGTATAAGAGGATCCCATTTTAATAAAAGTATATATATATACTTTTATTAAAATTATTTTATTATAATAAAAGTATATATATATATATATATACAAACATTTAAAAATCTGAAAATATAGATACTAAAATCTTAGTAATGACTATCTCTGTATGGTAGTATTACGTGTTTTCATTTTTTCTTTATACTTTTAGTTTACATTTTGTGTGTGTGTGAAATCTGTATTTTTAAAACCTTTTAAAATGAAAAACTTCAAACATTTATAGAGAATATATAATGAATTGAAGTACCTATTATCCATCTATTACAACATGGCCAGTCTTATTTCACCTATTACTTCCCTTTTCTTTTACTGTCTAAATGTTTTACAGTAAATAGATTTTATTTTATAATTAAAAATAAAAGCGAAACTTTTTCCTTTAAAAAAAGTAAACAATGTTTAAACTATCTGGCTAACAATTTGTGAAAAAACAGAATTAAATTTATAATTCAGATTTATGCAAAAATAAATTCCAGATGCATTAGAGATTCTGATATTAAAAAAGGAAAAAAAAGAGTAGTAGAAGAAAATATAAGCAAACTTATTTGGCATCTAAAACTGAGTAGGTTAAATGAAATGCAGCAACAAAAACTACTATACATAAAAATCACCTTATCCAAAGTTAAAAGGCAAGTGAAAAACCAGGAAAAAATTGTGTTTTGTCAGAAAATAATATAATAAGAAAAGACAAGTATCTGTATGTATAAACAGGCAATAGATAGGAACAGGCAAGTCCCCAAAGAAGGAATAAAAATAGCCAATAAATGTATGAAAAAATTACTCTTAATGGTAACTGAAGATACAGAAATAAAATAATAATGATAGATTATTTTTCTCCCAAGAGACTGACAGAGAAAATATGGGGAAAAGGCCATTCTTATAAACTATTGGAAATGTTAATTGCCAAAACCTTTCTTGAGGACAGTTAACAATGCGTTAGGAAAAACCTTAGAATTTGGAATACCTTTGACCTAATAACTGTACTTCTAGGAATTTATCATGGCTATGTGTAAAGATGTAGCTGAAATATATTTATCATATTCCTATTGATAGTAGTGAAAAATAGAAAACAACCAACATGCTCCAAGATTTTTTTTAATAATTTTTAAGATTTTGGTATGTCTGTGCCAAAATATTAACATACAGCATTTAGAAATAATATAGCATAATACTTAATGACATGTAAATGTATGTTTGACATATTAAGTAAAAAGCAAATTGAAAACAACTGGATATCCACTAAAATATTAACTTTTTATTTTGGTGTTTCGATATTATGGCTGATATTATTTATTTAGCTTATCTGTGATGTCTAAGCATGTATTTTGTAATAAGAAAAGCAAGCTATTTTAAAAGTAGTGCTTTTCTTTTAAACAACTTGGAATGTGTGCTTAGTTCTTTCTAATGATGCTCTGTCTATACAGATTTACTGACTTGTTTAAAGATTCTCCCCCAAAAAACCTGTCCAATGAAAGAAACCAAAGAGGTGTATGGGGATGTGTGAATTAGAGTTACGGCCTGAACTAAGTGGGAAACTAAAAAGACAGCTGTTATTAGAAAACTTAGTGCTAAAAACCCTCTTTCTATTTTATTATGTTTTAAAGTTGAATTTATTAATATAGGTTATTATTTGGTAAGGAGGTCTGTGTTACTGTGGTTTTAAGGATCAGAATTATTACTGAGGGAATTAAAAATAAGTGCAATTGTATCTAAATGCTTTTATTTGTTCTGGGAAAATTAGCTAAATAACAAAACTAAGGTGTTGAAAGATCAGTGAAAGATATTGATTATGGTAGACATGTCCATTTTTATGTCACTGTTTTTTAAATCTTTGCCTGTAGATATCAAAATGACTATTTGCTACTCTAAAAAGTGATTGGTTATGATAAATTATGATTGTTTAGGAGACCAAGAAATCTTTAGAAAAATTTTTTATTAAAAGTATCTCCAGCATCTTTATCCTGTTGCCATAATACAACATTCATATTTTGTCTCTTTATACCCAAGTTCCTTAGTGTGATGAAAGTTGTATTTAACTGACTTAATCAGTTTAGTCTATTTAATCTGATTCTGAGCCTATGTTATTCCTTTTTGGTGACTTTTTGTTTTTATTTGTTTAAGATTATATTTGGGAATTTAAGTATCTTTTTGTTCAGCGCAACTGCATTCAAGAAAACCTCGAATTGCATACAACTGCTTGGTCATCCTGTGAGTGCCTGTTTGATGATGATATAAGGGCAATTGCATTTAAAGCAAAATTTCAAAAAAGCACACCCTCTTTTGTGAAGATGTCAGATTTAGCAACACACCTCGAGGATAGATACTCAGGTAAGATCCTTATATACATAAGACATTGCTGTTAACATAAGCAAGCAAACTACCATCTGTAGGAAAAATGTCCTGTTGAATGTAAAAGTGAACTATAGATCTTTGTAAGTAGCTGAACCAGATATGGGCATCTTTGCTTTTTTGCCTACAATCCTTTGAGGTTAATTTGTAATTATTAGGGGTCACTTAAAAATATTTTTTGCATATAGTTACAAGCAACTCATCATCTAATAAACCAGAAATAGAAAAATGACCCTAACCAGAGTCACTGTTGGGATAAACACTTTATCAAGTTAGGAAGCTGTCATCTATATGTGGTTGTTAAAATTTAATGTTGATATAGAATCTGTGAAATTTCCTTACTGCTTTGTAAAATGTAATAATGTATTTACTGAACTGAAATATCAGTGTATGTGTGTAGAAATTCATCCCCAGAAGCATACTGTTTAGAAGAATGCCTTTGATGATGAATTTTTTATACATACTTACATGTTTTCCATGAACTAAATATAATTAATGTAATTCATTTTGAATGAAGTAGCAAAAGGAGTATGTTTTAGGTTCCATATGCCATACACTTTGGAAAATGTCCAACTGAATGTAAAAGTGAACTATAGCTCTTTGTAAGTAGCTGAACCAGATATTGGCATCTTCTTAGTTTTTTGCCTACAATCCTTTGAGGTTAATTTGTAATTATTAGGGATCACTTAATAGAGAGAATAAATAGTGAAAATAACTAGGTAAATTGATACAAATTTTAGTGGGAAATACTTTTCACTAAATTGTATTGGCTTCCTAAGTACAGAGATGATGCTAAAATTATGCTAACTCCTAGTTGAAGGCCTAACAAATTAAATGGCATTTGAAGCAACTTTAAGGTTTCTAAATGCCAGAATTAGTAAATGTCAGTGATTATTTGTTTAGAAACTAGTAAGAAGTTAGAAGAGAAATAAAGTTTAAAAAATGGGATGTATGTGCAGGTTTGCCATTACATAATCTAAATTTTTTAATGAAGAAAAAAATATTTGGTCAAAATTTGTTCTCAGAATTTGTTTAAGATTACCATTTTGGTGCTTTTACAGGTTAAGTTACTACAAATAACTCAGGAACTGTGGATCTTGATACTAAATCTTAACTATATTCTTCCATTTGTATGAGTAATTTTCTGAGCTCTTATAAATGGTTTTAGGTTTTATTTAATGCTCCATGTGGTTTAAGGGAATAAGATTATTTGTACAGTTCTTCCAATAAAAGAATCTGGTACAAAATGAAATAACTTGAAGCTCTCAAGAAATCACATACTAAGATTCTCAAGTGTATTTCTGGGGCTTTTTTACTAGAATGCCGTGCCCCCTTTTGGTACATCCACAGAAATGTAAAAGTTGTGTCATATGCAATGTGTAGAATATTTCAGAGGTAGTGTTTTTCAAATGTGGCTTAGAGTGTGCCCGATTTTAAAAATTTTAATAGGGTTTTTGGGGTATAATTTTCATACAGTAAACTGTCTATTTAAAGCATAATATATTCACGTTGGTAAGTTTTGACATGACACCTATGAAACTGTCACTATAGTCGTGTACTGTCACCAGTCTGCCCCTTTGTAATCTCCCTCTACCTGCCCCCCTAGTCCTTCGAGTCAGTCAATCTTTTTTCTATCATTGGAGATTAGTTTGAATTTCTATGATTTTTTTGACATGGAATCATACAGTATGTACACTGTTTTGTCTGGCATCTTTAACTTAGCAAATTCTTTTGAGATGTATCTATGCTGTTGTGCTGATCAATAGTTCATTCCTTTTTATTCTGTTGTATGAATATCATGATCTGTTTATGTGTTGATAGAAATCTGGGCTGTTTCCACATCTTGACTATTATAAGTAAAGTTTCTAAAACCATTCATATATAAGGTGTTCTATGGACATAGTATTTCTTTTCTTGTGAGTAAATACCTAGGAGATGAATAAATTGCTGGATTATATGGTAGGTATATATTTAACTTTTTAAGAAACTGCCAAACTGTTTTCTAAAATTGTCGTACCATTTTACATTTCCACTAAGCTGTGTATGAGAATTCTGTTTTTCTACACATACTTCAACACTTGGTACAGACATTCTTTTTAATTTTACCCATTCTAGTAGGTACGTAAGTGATAGGTCATGTAGTTTTAAATTTGCATTTCCTGGTTGACTAATGAACACCTTTTCATGTACTTGTCTTCTTTTATGAACTATCAGTGAAATCTTCTGCCCATTAAGAAAAATTGGGTTGGCTATTTTCTTATTGAATTTTGAGAGTTCTTTATATTCTGGGTAAAAATTCTTTGCCAGATATATGCTTTGCAAATATGTTCTCTCAGTCTGTGCTTGTTTTTTGATTCTGTTAACGAGGTCTTTTGAAAACCGTAAGTTTTAAATTTTAATGAAGTCTAATTAATCCATTTGTTCTCATATGAACTGTGTTTCTGGTGTTGTATCTAGAAAATCTTTGCCTAACCCAGTGTCACACACACAAAAATGTCCTATGTGTTACTATAGAAGCTTTAGAGTTTTAGTTTTTATATTTGGGTTTATGATCTATTTTCAGTTAATTTTTGTATGTAGTGTGAGATATGGCTGCAAGCTCTGCATGTATGTGTATGAATATCCAATTGTTGAGCACCATTTGTTGAAAAGTTTATTATTTCGCCAGTGAATTGCTTTTGCACCTTTGTCAAAATCAGTGTTGTACATATGCATGGTCTATTTCTGGACTTTCTCTTCTGTTTTATTGGTCTATTTGTCTATCTTTACACCAATACCGCACTATTTTGATTATTGTAACTTCATAAAAAGTCTTGAAGTCCAGTAGTGTTAGCCTTCCAACTTTGCACTTTTTCAAAGTTGTTTTGATTGTTCTAAGTCTTTTGGATTTTCATATGATTCTAAAACCAGTTTTTCAATTTCTACAAAAAAAACCCTGCTGGGGTTTCTATTGAAGCTATGTATCAATTTGAGGAAGAATTGATATCTTAATATTGTATTTGCCAATCCATGAAGAAGAAATATCTCTATATTTTTTTAGGTCTTCTTTAATTTCTTTTGGCTGTGTTTTGTAGTTTTCAGAGTATAAGGCTTTCTTGTTATTTGTCACACATATCTATTTTCTGTTTTTATGCTATTAAAAAATTGTTTTTTAAAATTTCAGTTTCAGTTGTGTGTTGCTAATATATATAAAATCAAGTGATTTTTGTATATTAATTTTGTATTTTGTAACCTTCTTAAACTCACTAAACATTATAGTAACTGTTCTGTAGATTTGGATTTTCTACATAGATGATTATGTTATGTGTGAGTAAAGATAGTTTTACTTCTTACTTTGCAGTCTGGATGCATTTTATGTATTTTTCTTGCCTTATTGAACTTGATAGCTCTTCTAATATAATATTTTTAAATCTTCACCTCCACTAGTGCAGTTACTATCTGTCAACATAGGAAGATATCACAGGATCATTGGCTGTATTCTTCATGCTGTATTACTATCCCCATGACCAACTTATGATTGAGAATTTTTGTGCCCCTTTATCCCCCCTTCCCTCCCCCATGATAACCACCAGTCACTTCTCAGTGTCTATGAGTCCACTGCTATTTTGTTCATTTTGTTTTGTTTTGTTTTGTTTTTAGATGTCCCAGATAAATGAAATCATGTGGTATTTGTCTTTCTCCATCTGTCTTATTTCACTTAGCATTATACCCCCTAGGTCCATCCATGTTGTCACAAATAATAGGATTTCTTTCTTTTTTATGGCTGAATAATATTCCACTGTGTATGTGTACCATTTCTTCTTTATCCATTCATCTATTCATTAATGGACACTTTGGTTGCTTCCTTATCTTGGCTACTGTAAATAATGCAGTAATAAGCATAGGGGTGCATATATCTTTTTCTTTTTCAGTTGAAATTTTCTTTGAATTAAAGACCCAAGGGACAAGAAGCTCCTTTGTTATAGTATATAACATATGGCTCTTATACTGAGTAAAATAGACACCAGGGAGTCAAATGTTTATACCAGTGCCGAATCCTTACTGTATGTAGCAGGTGAAGTGAAGCAAGATTTTCTTTACTGGCATTCCAATTGTGATACATTTTTACATGCAGTAAGTTCTTTGGTAGATTTAATCATTCAGTGGAATTACAGAATTTGCAAAAGGAGGTAGTAAAATATGTAAAATTGAGCATAGTACTTCCACCATAAGCTATTTATACATCAGAAAGTCAATCCTAGTAAACTTCTTAAATAGTGCATCAGTAATTATCAATTAACTTCTGTATTTAGGCATATACACAAAGTAAATAAAGTAGAGTAGATAATGGTTCTTAAATGTTTCATGATGTCTCTAGTAATTGTGCAAATGGAAAAGGATATGGAATTCTTTGAAATCCTGGATCGCTACCACTATCTATCCTCTCCCCAACAAGCACATCTATAAGGCATTATTTTGGAACAGTTACCAAATGCATCTTAAATAGTGTATAAATAATGACAGCAATAGTTTTCAACCATAACATTGTAATTTCCTCAAGACTTTCTGCCTTATGTATGAATAATGTGGGTTTTGAAAGGTACTCAAAGTAAATTACTACAGAAAAGAAAAACCCCTGATTAGGAAAGGACTAGCAGAAGATTTTGATCTATCATGACATAAAGGCCCAGTGTGCATAATGCCATGGAAATTTAGTATCGGAATGAAAACTGATGCTCCTCACTGAGCAGTGAGCTCTCTTCCATCAAGAGGTATAGTTCTGAAGTGGTTTACATTTTGATTTTACCAGGCACCAAAATTTCTAACACAGTATTTTCCTTTTAAAATCAGAAACTTGTTCCCACTGTGGACTGAGGATTAAAGTATCTTAATATTCTTCAAGTGACTTGTAAGACGACATAGGGGGTTATTTCACTTAAGCCACCTGCACTGCTGCAGTTTTAAACCCATCGTAGAGAGATTTAAAATAAATAAAGCATTGAATTTCTCTCATAGATGGGTTCAGTTCTAAATTTTTCGTCCTCAAGCTGCCATTATGACTGAGTTTATGGCAAGGAAGGCCCCCATCCAATAGTCCTTTCATACAACAGTTTGAACAGGAGTGACACACTGTGCAGGAGAACTGGCTCTCTCTGAGGATGAGGTTGAGTGGTTGGAAATCTCTCTCTGTAGTTTCTCTACTTTTTTCTGAAGCTCTGCTCTTTTAGCAAGAAATTCTTTATACCTGTTGTGAATGGGCTCCTGTGTTTTCATCTGTGGATTCCACCTCACATAATATCCCACCCAGAGTTCTAGGTGACACATGCTGGCTACTGGATAAAGCACATGATTGGAATAGCTACCATAGAGAGGATTTGTGAAGTCTTCCAGCTGGCTGTTTATGTAAGAGCACAGAGACACAGTCCTTTTAGGAAAACTCTTTTCCTCTCCTGTTTGCTGTTACAGAGGAATGTTACAAATAAACAGCTGTACAAGTGGTCCAAAATGGTAATGAGAAAATATTCATTGAACTCAAATGCTGTAGGAAACTGTCTTGTCATTTGCCAGATACAATGAATTGAAGAAAAACGGGTGATTTGTCTGCATCTGCATGGTTCTTATCTCCATGGCCCACTGTAAGCTGAAATCGATGTCCAAAGCTTAGCCATTCTTTTTCCACAGGACTTCAAATCCACAGATAGTTCGATAGTATCCATCCAACATAAGCATGGCGAGGGAACTGAGTTGAGCTGTGCAATCCCACCCATCACTGCAGTGGACGACCACAGATGTCTTCCCTGACTCGACTCTGTCAGCAATTCTCAGAGCCCCTGCAAGAATAAGCTTAAAATGTTCTAGCCAGTGAGTAGATTCCAAGTTAGACAGCCAGTGAGTCTCCTCGATGTTGGGGTACACAATCTTCTTAAGTTTCGGTAATGATTCCCTCAGAACATGAATATTGTGGATATCTAGAAAAACTAGCTCTGCATTTTGATAGGCATCTGCACTTTCATAACCTCCACCCTTTGCCTTATTGGCAACAGCATTAACACTTGGCCAGGCATCAAATATAAAAATTTTATGAGACTGGGCATTAGAGTCCATGATGACTTGAAGGTATTTTTCATCTTTGCTTCACTTCCCGGGCTGGCTACATCTAGTGATTGTGGCTTGACTTTCAGGATGAATCCATGATAAAATGGGGATATGCCTCTTTGACCTGAAGGATGACACTCTTTTTAACTCTTCATAAGGGATATTTGCTGGCACAACCAAGAGGGCAGGGTATGTATCACAAAGCTCATATTGGTCATTTATCTTTGTCATTCTCCAGCTTTCATTGGAATTCCCTACCTTCTATACTCTAAAAGAGGGTTATATAGCTTCCATCCATTTTCAGGGAATACTTCTTTGTATTCAAAAGCAAAAAGAGGCAGATTATTAGAGATTGGAAATGCATATTTCATTAGATTCTCAAATATGGATCTTCTTGTTTACCCCTCAGGTTTATGACCAAACCGTTAATTTCCTAATATCCTTGCACACAGTTTCTAATCCATAAGAATTTTCACCTCGACTAGAAGTTGATTTTTTCTACTCTGCTTATCACACCAAGAGAAGCATCTAAAACAAATGGGGGATCCCGTTCCATGCTTTTGAAATATAACCTGTAATTCGTGACAGTCAGTTCCTCATACAGCACCAGTGAATGGACATATATAAGTTACATCTTTAGCCTCAGATCAGGAGAAAAGTTGTCTGTAGAAGTTGAAAGGGAGTCCAATGATACAACAGATGCTGATTTTATATGCACTGAATTCTCTGAATGAGAAGTAGAAGCAATTATAATTTTAGGGATGTTTTATATTCACTTCTGATGATCTTCAAATGTCAATGGCTCTTCACACATTAACTGGACAGGGAGTCCACACTGGGCGACTGTGCCACCGCTGGCTGGGAGCCCAGGCTCTTGCAGCTCGAGCTCTTCTCCATGGCACTGTGCGGGGGCAGCAGGGGGAAAGACTCCATATATCTTTTCAAATTAGTGATTTCGTTTTCTTTGGGTAAATTCCAGGAAGTGGAATTATTGGGTCATAAAGTGTTTCTATTTTTAGTGTTTTGAGGGACCTCTGTACTGCTTTCTACTGTGGCTGTACCCATGTACATTCCCAGCAGCAGTGTAGGAAGGTTCCCTTTTCTCCACATCCTTGTCAACACTTGTTACTTTTTGTCTTTTGGATAGTGACCATCCTGACTGGTGTGAGGTGATATCTCATTGTGGTTTTGATTTGCATTTTCCTGACAGCAGTGTGAAACATCTTTTCATGTGCCTCTTGGTCATCTGTATTTCTTCTTTGGAAAAATGACTGTTCAGGTCCTCTGCCCATTTTTTAATTGGATTGTGTGTGTGTGCATGTGTGTGTGTGTGTATGTGTGTGTGTGTGTGTGTTGAAGCATATAAGTTCTTTATATATTTTAAATTCTAACCCCTTATTAGGTAAATCATTTACAAATATATTCTCCCATACTGTGGGTTGCCTTTTTGTTCTACCATTGGTGTCCTTTGCTGTACAGAAGCTTTTTAGTTATAATATATCTTTTTGTTTGTGTTTTGTAGGAGTGATTCTCATCAAGGCACAGATTTTGGAGCTGCTGTTTCCTATTACAGCAGCTCAAACAATAGTTCTAAGTGCTCATAGTTCTCTGAAGAATATTTTCTCTTCACTTCCGAACATTACATACACTGGCTGTGCAAAATGTGGATTGGAACTAGAAACAGATGAGAACAATATCTACAAACAGTGTTTTAGCTGCTTGCCATTTACAATGAAGAAAATATACTATAGGTAAGGCAAGTAAGCAAGCCAATTGAATGGCAAATATAGGACTGAAAAGGACCAATGTATTATATCTATCAGCTCTTACTTTGCAACAAGAACTATCTAGAATCCAAGAGAGTAAACGTTTCCCCCTTGAGTACTAGTTATTTGTGAAAGCAAAAATTGTAATCATAATGGGAATTTTTTAAACTAGTAATTGGGAGATTTTATTATCTTCAAGCAAATAGGTTGAAGGAAATTTTTACTTGGTTTACATTTTAAACCAAGTTCCAAATGGCTCATTAGAAATTCATTTCTCCACCTTAACATTTAATTAGAATTTAAAGGCTAAAAGTACTGTATGATCTAACCTCTGGCTTCTGAAAGTTAGTAAGATGTTTAACCTTTCTGTACTTTAGTTTTCCCAACTTCACATTAGAAATTAATATAACAATTATATATTAATGATACCAAAAAAACACTGTGAAAAAAAGAAAGAAAAAAATGAAATTAAGTATAACAAATATTCTACAGTAAAATTGCTAACCAGCTTAGTAAAAACACATTGTTTTTTAAACAATAGCAACACAGTGTTCAAAATCTTGGTCTTTTTCTTTTTACCTTATAAATAACATGCTTTTACAAAATATCACTCAGTGTTTTGTGCTCTTTTCTATTTCTAAATACTGCAGAATCTAAAAATGAAATGCAAATATACTCAGCATGTTATCATGACATACATTAAGAGAACTTACAGTAGTTTAATCCATAAACCTCATTTTCCTCTACATATATTTGTTATAAATAAGTAAATAAATTTTGTTCTTACATTGAAAATTGCTTATATGGAAAAGAAGATTGAATTAGATGCATGGTATATAACAAACATATCAATTACAATTGATTTCTTATCAATAGTTAAGGCCCCTTATAGAGTGTGTGCATATATATGTACACTTATTTTGTATCATTCCTTATGTCTCTTATTAATATAATTATTTATTGGACAAGAATGTTGTCCAATAAATGTTCCTCATGGAGAGGAGGGACTTTCAACCAGTCTAAAGGATGACTGTTTAAGAGAAGGACTTCACAGATCAATGTCACATGACTAGAGTATAACCTAGCATGATGTTTTAGAACATCGTCCTAAATGAGACCACTTTAAGGATGTAGTGCTTTTTTTGTGTGTATTACTAGAATGTTGAATAGACATGATTAAGCTAGAGTTATTTTTTTGTTTATTTAAAAGACTTCCAATATAGATTTAGGATCCAGATTATTTGGGCTCCTTGAAAAGAAAATTTTTAGATTAAATAACAGATTCCCTTCAAATTAAGTCAAGTATGTGATGAAGAAATCATAATGTGACATCACTTATGACTCTACATAAGTCAGCAAACTGAGTAAGAAAAATCTGTGACTGCTTCTTTTTCCAAGACTTAGTCAATCAAATAGTTACTAGGTATCCACATGTTCCCCTGGTACTTAGTCCTGAGGAGGCCATACTGATTGATGTGAGTATTCTTCTTGTACTAAAAAAATACACAGTTCATTTATGAAACACTTAATGAACATCGTATGGCATGACAGTCCCAAAGTCTGGAAGGATTAATGACATTTTATGTTGGTTGTTTGCAACTTGAAACGGATTTTCCAAAGGAAACAACATTAGATATCATTATTGGAGTCTCATGTCAGCTTGCAAAGGCTTCTTTTATCCATGTGAACATGTAGCATAGTTGCTGTTCTTAACAATGTTTTTACAGTATGTGTATTCGTGATGACATTTTTGGAGCACAAGAAATACATTGTTTTTTCCATTGTCACCATGATCAATTTTAGGACCTTTTCATCACCACCCCTCCAGCCCCCCAAGCCCCTTGCCCATTAGCAGTCACTTCTCACTCTTGCCTCCCCCAGCTCAGCATTTGGATTGGTCCCACCTTTTGGCTATTATAAGTAATGCTGCCGTGAACATTTATGTACCAATTTTTGTGTGGGTGGATGTTTTCATTTCTTTTGGGTGTATACTCAGGAATAGAATTGCTGGGTTCTGTGGTAACTGGTTACCTTTTGAGGAACTGCGAAACTTTTTCAAAGTTGCTGCACAATTTTACATTCTCACCAGCAGTGTATGAGGGTTGCATTTTCTCCACATCCTTGCTAACACTTTTTATTATCTGATTTTCTTTTTGTTGCTTGTGCTTTTCATATCATATCTAAAAGAAGTATCCTTTCTAAGCCAAGATCATGGAGATTTATTCCTATGTTTTTTTAAGAATTTCATAGTTTAAATATTATGTATATGTCCATGATCTGTTTTGAGCTAATTTCTGTGTATGTTGTAAGGAAGGGGTCCAAGCTGATTCTTTTGCATGTAAATATTCAGTTGTCCCAGCATAATTTGTTGAAAAAGACTTTTCTATTCCCATTGAATCATCTTGACACCATTGCTAAAACATTTAGTGTTTTTATATCCCCCTAAACTCTCAGGTTCCTTGAGTGAAGGAATCAGATCTATCTTGTTCACTAGTGTATCCCCAGGGCTTAGCACGGTGCACGGGATGTGGTAGATACTGAGTATGCACTTGTTGCAGTAAAGAATGGAGGAAGAGAAATAACTTTGGGGCAGAGTGTAGCGTGAAAAAGAGGAAAGGACCTAGAATTACCATGTGGGTAAAGAGGGAAGTAAGTTTTTAGAGGGAAAATCAGTAGTGTTGTTTTAACTGCTATGCTGAATTCCCCTTTATTAACGAGTCTTTTCCTAAATTCTGCTTTCAATTTATTTTTTTAAATTTATGTATTTAAAAAAGAGGTAATATATACCATAGTAAGAATGCAGACTTTAGAGGAAGGTATAAAACAAAAAATAAGTCTTCTTCCCCATCTGCTTCTCTACCATTGATACTATTTCCATGCTTGTTAGATATTTTTTGTATACTCTCCCAGTAATTTACTATGTTCCTACTAGCACAGGTGTATCCCTTCCCCTAAAAGTATGTAGATAAAATAGTATTACTGTTTTGTTCATAATGTGTTTCCCTTAGAGTATTTCATAGTGCTCCTTCCTGAATAGTTTTTATAAGTCATCCTCATTCTTTTTAACAGCCACATAGTACCCCATGGTATGATGTCCCTAAAATTATTTATCTAGTTCCCTATTTATTAACCTGTGAAACAGTTTGTTTTTCATAGGAAAGAATCCAGTGGAAAAAAATAACTTGAAATTGTGATTGGGAAACATGTAATTATCATCTTTACTTTTATTTCTAAAAATAATTTACAAAACAGTGTAAAATAATGTTTTTTTATACTAGTGTCTTAGATTTTAAAATGAATATGGAATAAATCAAATTTATGAATTTATAATTTGCAACTCTTTTTAAAAAGCCTTTCTCTTATTTCTAGGATTTTTTCAGAACATCCTAGAGTTGTTTCAGGATTAAAGTTAACCCTGCATAAAAGCCCAGTGCTTTTTGAAATTTTATTACATTTAAGCATTTTTTTTTACTTGAAACTCTTACTAAAGGTCATGTGCTATTTACTGTTTTGTAGGCCAGCTGTAATGACCATAGTTGATGGGACATACAAGGTTTGCATCCATGTAGGATCAAAGCTGATAGAGAAGATTCTTCTCAACATTTCTCCTGACTGTCTCAACAGGGTTATAATAGGTAAGACATCATCATGCTGTGGAGAGGTTGTTTTTGGTGAAATTATACTTTTCAGGAGTGTAGGTAATATAATGGGACAGAAAGAATGCTCTAGTGTAAATTAAGGTTTTTGTCTGTCAGTATAAAAGCATACAGATAATTTAGTTTGAGTAAAGCACAAGACTACGTGAGTTCGAGGTAAGACTTCAGCACACGAATAAGGGAAGTGAGCACTTAATCCCTTCTTACTCTGAACTCCTAATTGGTAAGCAGAACAGTAGGACCTCAGTGTTACAATGGTTAAATAAATGACTGTGTGACTAAATGAACTGTATAGATGAGGACAGGCTGCCAGCCGGGAGTGGGTTCAGTGGGTCATTAGCTCTGGTTGCTAGTGTAGGCAGTGGTTAACAGCGAAGTGAAGGTAACTGTTTGCCAGGTGATCAACCTCCACACCTTTCCTCGTTATTTAATCTCAGACTCTAAGCAGATAAGCTCATCTGGTTCTATTGATTATTGTCTTTTACTAGTAGGTTACCTTTTTCTTGCTGTTTTGTATGTTTTAATAATTTTTCCTTGAATGCTGAGCATTGCATATAGAACAATACAGACTGAAGCAAACAGTTTTGTAGAAATGGGCCTGCCTGTTTTCCTACACCTTTCCTGAGACAGTGGCTGGGCAGAGTGGAATCAGTCTTGTCAGATGTTGAGTTGGATTCGAGATTGTTATTCCTTCAGGTCACCGCTGGCTTCAAACTCCTCTAACATTAGCTTGTGCTTATGGTGGGTAATGGTTTGCTAGGGACTTTTCCCTGATGTTCCTACTCCAGCAGCAGTCTTTACTCTGCATGTGGGCCCCAGAGAGTTCCTCTGCATGTTTTTGCACCTCTCGGCAGTGGTACAGGCTCCGCTGGTTGGTGCAGCCTTGCCAGGAGTGGGGGTAGGGGCAGGAGTGATCCTGTTTGATTCCTGTCCAACCCTAGTCTGACTCAGGCCCTGTGCATCCGGGTCCAGGGTGTGGCACTTTGCAGTGACTCTGACCCCTGCGTGGCAGCCAAGCTCTGCCTTGTACCTTTGGTGGGTCTTGTGTGGTCCTGCCACTCTCCCAGCAGTAAGGCACCACCAGTGGCCTTAATCCAGGGTGGTTTTCTGCCCCTTCACCAGGGAGAGAGGGATGTTTCTTCTTCCTTTCCTTCATCTTCAGTGGGTCCTCATCTGTACCCTGGGGTAGCAAGATTTGCCGTTCTTCCTCCAGCAGTCTGAGGCTTTTGGTCTCTAAGGGAGAGGTCCTGAGTAGTACCCTGTGCTTTTCCTCCTGGCAGTTCCTGCCCTTCCCCACAGTTGGAAGCTTTCTCTGATGTCTTGCCCTCTGTCCACTCCTGTGAGCACCTGTTGGAGCTGAGAAGAGCCTTGGAGAGCACAAAGTCCACTTGTCAGGGGCACTGGCCCATCCTCGGCTTTGAGAAATTCATTAAGAATTTAAGTGCATTCTCCTTTCTTGCTTGTTTGGTGCACCTCTCTCTTCTCTGAGGGCTGCCCCAGGTAAACCTGGGCTCCTCTTCTGTCTCTTCTTACATTTCAGGCTTCTTGGCTGCTGTACAACTGCAGCTCTCTTACAGCTTCAAGAAAATTGAGGTTTCGTACTTTATTCTGCCATTTCTAGTAATTGCCAGGGCAGGAGTCATGCTCTTCCCAGCTGTCTGCATCCCAGTTAAAAGTCCCTCTATTCTTTTTGATTGATTCATTTTCTTTATTAATTTTCATTCTTTTGGCCATTTTCATTCCTTTTCTCTATGTTTTAATTACATTTTCAGTCTTTGTCTTCTCATTTTTAACAATGTCAATTAGTCTTTATTTCTTAAAGAACCGTGATTCTTCCATCAAGTGTACATCTACATTTTTGCTCATTCCTGAGAGAACTGAGTCATAGTTCTTGGCATTAATTAAATTATAACCATAAAGAAAAATGTGGCACCAGTTATAAAGTGATCATCAGACCATTCAGATTATTACTAATCTTAATTTTTTTTAGCTTATTAAAGTGAAAATACAAATTTTTCCAGAGTTGTAGAGAATTTTCACTCCTCCAGAAATATGTCACTGGCTTTCCAGGAGTCTGTAGACCAAATCCAAGACAGGCTGGTGGGCTGTGGTCAGGGCACTAGTAAAGTCTGAGCATAGTCCATAGTGCCTTGTTCATCTGGAGCTCAGCACCCTGCTAAGTAACCTGGTTTGCTGTCCTAAAAAATCAGAGGAAGAATTAGAGCAAATGCAAAATACAGGGACATATCTACCTATAATTTTAGTATTTTTATATTACCAAGATTTGATATTTACTAAGTAACTGATTCAGGGTTCTGTTACATAAACTAAATATATATCTGTGATAAGACTGGGTAAATGTAAAAGTACTTTGCTGATATGGACATGCTCTTTTTGTTTTACATTTGACTTAGGAAAACATTAAGCTCAGTTCTTTCCTCTATTGTGAGAAACCAGTAGCTGGGCCACTCAGTAAACACCGTCAGTCTGAGCAGGGGTTTCTGTGTCTTCTCTCCTCCATCAACAGGAATGAGGGCCAACACTCTAGAGTACCTTCATGCCCAGGACTACAAAGAGAAGGGATAGAGAGAGAAACTTAGAGTGGGTTTGGGACTTGGGAAACCAAGGGCAACAGTGGCCCCCTGCGTGTGTACGTTTCTCTTAGCCTGGATGGGACACTAAGCTGTGTGTGTGCTCCATCTCCTCCAGCTCCGTCCTCAGAGGTCACCTACGGCATGGTTGCAGCAGACCTGTTCCATTCCTTGTTGGCAGGCAGCGGGGCACCCTGCGTGGTGAAGGTGCAGAGCAGCTTTGTGTTAGATGAGAACAGCTACCCACTGCAACAAGATTTCTCCCTACTGGACTTTTATCCTGACAAAGTAAAGCAGGCATCCTATACCAGATGAAGAAATTGCAGGTACTTCAAGGAAGAGGACTGAAATGGTCTGTTTTTTGAAATAAATAAACAACAGAGCTTTTACTTGGGATTTTAAAATAATATATTTTACAAAGAGAGTTATGCTAAATATATAAATTAAAAAATTGTTTTTCCTAAGGAAGTTTTGTGAGGGTTTTGGGTTCATTTTTTCCTCCCTTCCTTTCTTGCTTCTCAGGAAACAGTCTAGTAAGAAAGGCAAGACAAGCCCGGGAACTAAAGGTTCACTCTGTTCCATCCCTGCCCTGTTCCAGGCTCTATGCTAAATTCTTGGATATGGACGTAAGATATTTTCTCAGGCCATTTTTCTGCTATACTCACTAACTTCAAGTGCTTTCCTTTATTCCTACTTTAGTAAACCATCAACATGAAATGATTTCCTTGATTATAACTATGTAAGAAGGTATTCTTTTAAGACTGTTTAGATAAGTTCAAGACAAGCATGTCTTTCTATAAAGAATCATTGAAAATGAAAGGAGATAATGATTCAATCAATTTATAAAGGAAGAGAGTCATTGTTAGTTCACCTCTAGGATATGAGTACCTTATTCAAAGTACTTTCCAACAACCCTAGCAATTTGTTTTGTTATTGTGCCTGTAGGAGAAGCTTGTATAAATGGTAGTCACCAATAAGGAAACATGGACTGGTTCTTGACCTGTAAGTTTGGAGGGTATGTTGAGTGTTAATAGATTAATAGTATTGCTTGGAAATCACTAAATTCATAATGAAATGAACACATTTATTTTACTATATGTGTGTTTCTAAAAATTATTCTGCTTCATTGAAATTATTTTCTCCAATTTAGGGTTTTTTCAAACTTGGCTTTCCTAAAAATGAACCTTAGGAGTTTGTGATTCTCCCAAAAATAGCATGCAAAAATGTGTAAGAGTGCTCAGACACAAAAACAAAAGTACATTACAGTCTGTGGAGACCTGTCCTTAGCTTTCAATAAATCCTCAGAGTGGTCTTTGACCAAAAGAAGGGCAGGAATAAGGGCTTACCTGAAGACATAATTCATGGGAAAGGTAGGGGATTAGATGAAATAATTGCTGAGGTTTTAGCTAGCACCTAGTAAGGCAGGTAGAGAAAGAATTTTCTCCACTTTGTATCTAGAAATATTGGAATTCAAAGGACTCGGCTGCCCTGCAGGTTCATCTAATGGGTGATGGGTGTGAGCCCTGAGCTGGTGTCTAATCCCTGCTCTTCTTTCTGTAGCCACGGTAGGGGCAAATTTCGAATTCACGTATAAAATCTGCCTCATCAGTATAAGTTTTTGTCTTAAATTTGCCCTTCCCTACTTTGTTGCCGAAATGTGGCCTACTCCCTGTTTCAACCAAAACATAATCCCCTAGAACAGATGGTTCTTCACATCCTGTTGGGAAGAAGTCTAAGCCATTTACTTGGATAAAGGATGCCAGGTCACACCTATTCCTCTTCGCAGCCTTTGGTATATATTTCATGGATTAACACATACTTCCAGGAACCCTTATTTAGGTTGGAAACTGTTTCCTCCTGTCCTAAGGAATCTGACCTATCTCCAGAAATTATCATCAGGAAAGCCATTGCTTCTAGGTGAATTCCTTACCTGAGATTTCCATGTAAGTACATTCAGCCTACCCCATACATTTGCATAAAACTCAGTTGGGTAGCCTAAGAGTGTTAGCCAGACCAGCAATGCTATATCTGGCAATCCCATGGTGGGCATTTGAGGTAAATCTCATCTTCAGCTCCTGATAGCTCAGCTGAGAGGGGCAGCTCTTTCTCCCCTCTTAGTACTCAATACTGGTAAACTTAGCTTTCCCAAATGTATAGTTTCTCTAACAGCTATTAGAAACATTTACCTTTCTCTACACTGGTAAGATTTGTGCTAAATTTCCTGTTATGTCTTAGGGTTTTTTTTGGTAGGGAGGAGGGCTCTGATTTTCAGGTGGGATGGCAAAGTTGGACACATGATCTACCCTGTACTGAGTCTACTATGTGCTATCACTGGGAATACAGACAGATAGGAAGGCCTGCCTTCAGTGAGTTCACAGGCAAGCTGGTGAAGAAATACTTAAAATTATATAGTGCTAGGATTAAATCTGTGCAGAAAGGCAAAGAGGTAAATAGCAAGATAGGTTCATTAGGACTCTTGGTTGCAAATGATCAAAACCCAACTTGTAGCTTGAGCAAAAAAGGGGAAAAACTGCTCATGTAACAAAGTAGTACTATCTTACAGCCTAGTTGAATCCATTGGCTTAAACTGTGTCATCTATTTCCCCCAACTCCCTAGTTCTTTCTTTTCCTTCCCTTCTATTTCTCACCTGGTTTCTCTCCTTGCCCTGTTCTCTCCCCCTGTCCGGTTTCTTTTTACCCTCTATCTAGTCTGTTCCTTCCTTCATCTTCCTCTCCTTTCTCTCTCCTTATCTTTCCCACCTATCCACGTGGAGAAAAGTTTTAAACTTTCTTCTTTACAGAAAGAGAGACTCTTTTTGCTAGTGTCCACATAAAAATTTCATGGAAGGAATAAAAATTTCAAGTCTGCTTAAGTTACCTGCCCTCCCGCTGTGATCAGCGGGTAGCGAGGGATTGAACGGCTGGAACACATAGGATGAAAGGAGCCCTTCCTTAGTGGAAGGAGAGTTCTAAGCAGACATAAACATGTCTGTTTAATGGAAGATGCAAGAAGGCTTCATAGAGGACGTATTTAACTTGCATCTTTAAATATGAGAAGTATTCACAAAAACAGTGAGAGGCATAAAATAGCACTGAATATTTGGGAACATGGGACATCTCAAATGGGACTGAAAAAAATGAGTGCCCCCAAATGTATAGGAGAGACATAAGATGCTTCAGCAAGGATAACACATGTCTGAAGAAATCTTAACTCACAAAGCAATGGAGTTTTTATCTATAGGTTCAGTTTGGTATATGAAAATAAATACTGATTTGTGCCTAGCATTGCAAGTACATATTTTAGTGGATTCCAGTGCCACTACTGGGATCCGATACCAATTCTCCAGCCATGGAGGAGAAACACCAGAGTGCTGGAAAACCACTGACAAGTTTTATTTACCTTCAACACAAGCATTTTTTTTTTCTTTTTTGGAGAGGGCATCTCTCATATTTATTGATCAAATGGTTGTTAACAACAATAAAATTCTGTATAGGGGATTCAATGCACAGTCATTAATCAACCCCAAGCCTAATTCTCAACAGTCTCCAATCTTCTGAAGCATAACGAACAAGTTCTTATATGGTGAACAAGTTCTTACATACTGAATAAGTCCTTACATGGTGAACAGTGTAAGGGCAGTCATATCATAGAAACTTTCGGTTTTGATCACGTATCATGAACTATAAACAATCAAGTCAGAATGATTATTCATTTGATTTTTTTTTAAAGTTAAATTTGCACTTCTTTTATTATGAGTGAGTTCTGGCTTTTTTTCATATGCTTAACAATCATTTAAATTTCTTTTTTTTGCAACACAAGCATTTTTAATTATACGTTTGTGGCCTGGAGGGTTTCTAGACCATGCAATAAACATCATGAATCAGAACAATTAGAATAAAGTGTTCATCTTGCCAGAGAGTTTAATGCTGGCCCTTGTTTTCATGTCAGTAGGGGGAGAAACATTTGAAAGGGAATGAGGTTTGCCAATTAGCTGTAGTTCTGTCTTTGGAGATCTTGAACCTGGCTTGTCATTAAGAAATTAACTCCACCCACTAAAAGGAATATATTTGCTAAGGGTGATCTCTGTGCTTCTGAGCGGAGGGGAAGGAAATGTAGTGATTTCATCTCTTCTTTCCTTCCTCTGCAGCTGCATTGAGCTGGGGGAAAGGCCTGAACTGGCACTAAGTCAGCCTCTCCCCATTCCCTCCCCGACCCTGAGGTCCAGCTTCCTCCA
The DNA here is from genome assembly GCF_040802235.1 of Manis javanica. Lineage (NCBI taxonomy): Eukaryota > Metazoa > Chordata > Mammalia > Pholidota > Manidae > Manis > Manis javanica. Next base: position 72,612,441 of record NC_133162.1, read on the forward strand.
GTGAGCAGGGGCAGGGAGGAAAGAAAGAACGGGGACAAGAGCCTCTTTACAAATGGGCTCCCACTAGGTCCTCTCATCTGACCGTCTCTGCCTTTCTAGCCCATCTTGACTGCCAATGCTTTCTGCATAGCAGGCATCCAATCCTCCTCTTTCTCGAGCATATGTGAGAGTTCTTTGGAGTGCTTCCCTTATACAATGTAACAGTTTTTTGTGGAGACCAAGCTTCCTCCTCCTCTCCCTCCCACAACTCCTTCCAAGTGTCACCTCCTCTCTCCATCTGACATCTCTCCAATTCACTTCTCTCTGTGCTCAGCTAAGTACAGAGTAGAGTAGGTCAGCCAATTCTCTGCATAATCAGACATTGGGCAACCTAAGGAATTGTCCTTATTGGCATAATGTGTATAGTACAATTCAGTTTATGTAACACTGTAATTATACTGTCTGGAAGAATCTTACTAAAATGGTGTAGTGATAACCCTTGGTGGGAAACGAGGGCCTGGTTTTACTTTCTCCTTTATTATTATTTAAAGTGATGGTATTACTAGGAAAATTTCCTTAATTTCTAAAGAATACAAATTCCCTATATTAAAAAGATCACTTCCCAAATACAGAAAAAGATAATATGGTTTTGATCACAGAAACTACCAGCACACAGTAGATATAGCTACCTCATGGGATGGCAGCCAGGCACCCATGACGGTCCTTGTCTAGGCCACAGCTGTACAATTTAGTTTGAGCTCTTGGCAAAAATTGGTCAAAGAACAGTAAGATGCCTACTCAAGATAGGCCAATCAAATTCTTTTTTCCTGTAATTAAATTAATACTTATATTTTAATAAAATATACAGATCTTAAATGTACAATTTGTTGAATTTTCACAATGCATACATTTGTGTAACCAACACCCCACTGAAGATTTAGAATATTTCCATCACTGAAAATAACCCTCATCTCCACTTCTAGTCAATCCCCACCCAGGACAGGCAACCACTGTTCTGATTTCTATCACCATAGCCTAGTTTTATCTGTTCTTCATATACATGAAATTATACTGTTTATATTTGTGACTTGCTTTTTACACACAACATTTTTGAGAGTCATCCAGATTTTTATGTGACTCAGTAGTTCATTCTTTTTATGGCTGAGAAATATACCAGTGTATGAATATATTACATTATCTATTTTGGTATTGAAGATCATTTGGGTTGTTTCCAGTTTGGGGCTATTATGAATAGCCGTTACAAATATCTTTTCACAAGTCTTGTTGTAGACATATGTTTTCCTTTTGGAAGGGAGAATACTTGAAATTGAGGATTTGAAATAGAAGAGAAGTAGATTTAACTTTATAAGAAACCTAAAGAGTGATCCAAAGTTATTGTGTAATTTTACACACCCACAAGACATGTATGAGAGTTCCATTTGTTCTGCATCCTTGCTACCATTTGGGGGTGTTAATCATTTTCATTTTAATCATTCTACTAGGTGTGAAGTATCTCATGGTTTTCATTTGCATTTCTCTGATGACTAATGATGTTAAGCAACCTTAAAAAATTTTTTTATTGAAGTATAGTTGATATATGATACTATATTGATTTCAAGTATATATACAACATAGTGATGCAACAGTTATATACATTATTAAATCCTTATGCCATCTAGTGTAGTTACTCTCAACACAGAAAGATGTTATAGAACTATTGACTGTATTCTCTATGGTATACTTTCATCTCCATGTCTAATTTATATTATGATTGAAATTTTTGTGCCCCTTTATTCCTGTCATCCTCCCCGTGACCCACATTAACTCCTCCCTCCAAGTAACCACCAGTCACTTTTCAGTGTCCCTGAGTTCGTTGCTATCGTGTTCATTTTGTTTTGTTTTGTTTTTGGATTCCACAAATAAATGAAAAAGACAAATATTTGTCTTTTTCCACCTGGCTTATTTCACCTAGCATAATACCTTATGTGTCCATCTATGTTGTCACAAATGGCAGGATTTCTTTCTTTTTAAGGGCTGAATAATATTCTGTTGTGTATGTATACCACATCTTCTTTATCCATTCATCTATTGATGGATACTTTGGTTGCTTCCTTATCTTGGTTATTGTAAATAAGTGGTGGTAAGCATAGGGGTGCATATATATTTTCAAATCAGTGGTTTTCTTTTCTTCATGTAAATCCCTCAGTGGAATTACTGAGTTGTATGGTATTTCTGTTTTTTATGTTTTTGAGGAATATCCATACTGCTTTCTATTAGCAGTATAAGAAAGTATCCTTTTCTCCACATCCTTGTCAACACTTGTTATTTCTTGTCTTTTGGATAGTGGCCATACTGACTGGTGTGAGGTGATGTCATGTCGTAATTTTGATTTTCATTTCCATGACAGTTTGCAAGGTGAGACTTCTTTGCATGTGCCTATTGGCCATCTGGATGTCTTTGGGAAAATTTCTATTCAGGTTCTATGCCTATTTTTTAATCAAGTTATTATTATTATTATTGTTTTGGTGTTGAGGCATATGAGTTCTTTATATATTTTGGATGTTAATCCTTATCAGATATAGCATTTATGAATATATTCTCCCATACTTCAAGTTATCTTTTTTTGTTCTGATTATTGTTTCCTTTGCTGTACAGAAGGTTTTTAGTTTGATGTATCCCACTTACTTAATTTTGCTTTTGTTTCCCCTGCTCAAGGAGATCTGTCCAGAAAAAAATCACTCACATTTATGTTCATGACATTTTTGCCTGTGTTTTCTTCTAAGAGTTTTATGGTTTCATGTCTTATAGTTAGGTCTGTAATCCATTTCAAGTTTACTTTTATGTATGGTGTTAGCAAATAATCCAGTTTAATTCTCTTGCATGCAGTTGTTCAGTTTTCCCAACACCAGTTATTGAAGAGACAGTCTTTTTCCCATTGTATTTTCAGTCTATATTCATAGATTAATTAGCCATTATGCATGGGTTTATATCTGGATCCTCTATTCTGTTCCATTGATCTATGTGTCTGTTCTTGTGCCAGTACCTCACTGTTTTGATTACTGTAGCTTTGTAGTCAGGGAGTATGATACACACCCCAGCTTTGTTTTTCTTTTGCAAGATTGCTTTGGCTCTTTGGGATATTTTGTGGTTTCATACAAATTTTAGGATTATTTGCTCTAGTTCATTGAAAATTCCATTGGTATTTTGATAGGGATTGTATTGAATCTTTAAATTGCTTTGGGCAGGATTGCCATTTTGACAATATTAATTCTTCCCATCCATGAGCATGGGACAGATTTCCATTTATTTGTGTCTTTAATCTCTCCCATCAGTGTCTTATAGTTTTCAAAATACAGGACATTTACCTCCTTGGTTATGTTTATTCCTAGGTATTTTATTCTTTTTGATGCAGCTGTGATGGAATTTTTTTCCTGATTTTTGTTTGTTGTTAGTTTGTTGTTAGTATATAGGAGTGCAGCAGATATCTGTATATTGATTTTGTATCCTGCAACTTTGCTGAAACCAGTTATTAGTTCTAATAGTTTTTGGTGGAGTCTTTAAGGTTTTCTATGTATAGTAACATGCCATCTGCAAATAGTGACTGTTTTACTTCTTCCTTACCAATTTGGATGCCTTTTATCTCTTTTTCTTGTCTGATTGTCATTGCTAGGACTTCCAGTAATATGTTGAACACAAATGGTGAGAGTGGGCATCCTTGTCTTGTTCCTGATCTTAGAGGAAAAGCTTTCAGCTTTTTACCACTGAGTATGATATTAGATGTGAGTTTGTCATATATGGCCTTCATTATGTTGAGGTTTGTTCTCTCTATATTTTGTTGAGAATTTTTGTCATGATGGATGTTGAATTTTTTCAAATGCTCTTTCAGTATCTATTGAGATGATCATATGGTTTTTATCCTTTTTGTTAATGTGGTGTGTCACGTTGACTGATTTACAAATATTGTACCATACTTGCATCCCTGAAATAAATCCCACATGATTGTGATGGATGATCCTTTTGATGTATTTTTGAATTGAGTTTGCCAGAATGTTTTTGAGGACTTTTGTATCTTGTTCACCAGGGATATTGGTCTGTAATTTTCTTTTTCTGAATTCTCTATGACTGGTTTTGGTAATAGAGTGATGCTGGCCTCATAGAATGAATTTGTAAGTATTCCCTCCTCTTTTATCTTTTGGAATACTTTAAGAAGGATGGGTATTACCTCTTCTTTAAATATTTGGTAGAACTCAGCTGTGAAGCCATCTGGTCCAGAGATTTTGTTTGTTGGGAGTTTTTTGATTACCATTTCAATTTCATTACTGGTAACTAGTTTGTTCAGATTTTCTCTTTCTTCCTGGGGTGGTCTTAGAATATTGCATGTTTCTAGGAATTGTCCATTTATTCTAAGTTGTCCAATTTATTGGCATATAATTTTTCATAGAATTCTCATATAATTCTTTGAATTTCTCTGATGTCAGTTATAACTTCTCCTTTTTTAGTTTCTGATTTTGTTTATTTGTGTCCTCTTTTTTCTTGGTAAGTCTGGCTAGGGGTTTGTCTATTTTATTTATCTACTCAAAGAACTAGCTGGTTTCATTGAATTTTTTGTATTGATTTCTTTTCTCTGTTTTATTTATTTTTACTCTGATCTTTATTTTGTCCCTCCTTCTACTAACTTTGGTCTTTGTTCTTCTTTTTCTAGTTCCTTTAGTTGTGAGTTTAGATTGTTTATTTGGGCTGTTCTTGTTTCTTGAGGGAGGCCTATATTGCTATATACTTCCCTCTTATAATTGCTTTTGCAGCATCCCACATATTTTGAACTGTTGTGTTTCTGTTTCATTTGTCTCCATGTATTGCTTGATTTCCTCTTTTATTTGTTCATTAACCATTGATTATTCAGAAGCATGTTGTTTAGCCTCCATGTTTTGTGTTTTGTTTGTTTTTCTTCATGTAATTGGTTTCTAGTTTCAAACCACTGTGATCTGAAAAGATGCTTGATACAATCCCAATCTTTTTTAATTTATTAAGGCTCTTTTTGTGTCCTTATATGTGATATTCTGGAGACAGTTCCATGTGCACTTGAGAAAAATGTGTATCCTGCTGTTTTGGGTTGGAATGTTCTGTATATGTGTGTTAAGGCCATCTGGTCTAATGTTCGATATTTATCTGTTAACTCTGTCTGGTCTAAAGTGTCATCAGTGACTGTTTCCTTCTTTGTTTTCTGTCTCAGTGATTTGTCCATGGATGTAAATGGCCTGTTAAAATTTCCTAATATGACTGTTGCTAATTGCCCCTTTAGGTCTGTTAGTATTTGTTTTATATATTTAAATGCTCCTATGTTGAGTCATAGATATTTACAATTGTTATATCCTCTTGTTGGACTGATTCCTTTATTATTATGTAATATCTTTCTTTGTTTCCTCTTATTTTCTTTGTTTTGGATTCTGTTTTGTCTGTATTAGTATTGTTACTCTGCTTTTTTCTCCCTTTTATTTGCATAAAATGTATTTTTCCATCCCTTCACTTTCAGTCTATGTATGTCTTTAAGACTGAAATGAATTTCTTGTAGGCAGCGTATAGATGGATCTTGTTTCTTTAGCCATTCTGCAACCCTGTGTCTTTTGATTGGTGCATTTAGTCTATTTACATTTAAGGTAATTATTGATAGGTATGTACTTATTGCCATTTTATTAATTGTTTTCTGGTTGTTTTTGTAGTTCCTCTCTGTTCCTTTCTTCTCTTATACTTTCCTCTTGTTATTTGATGGTTTTCTTTAGTGTTATGCTTGGATTCCTTTTAAAAAAATTTTATGTACCTATTGTGTACCTGTAGGTTTGTGGCTATATAAGATTTATAGGTAGTTTTCTAAGTATAACAATCTATATTGATATTTCTTTGATTTCAAATGCATTCTAAAAGTACTACTTTTTTATTCTTCCTCCTCCACTCTTTATGTATGTCATAGTCTACATCTTTTGTGTATTTTGAATATAATTGATTTTATCAATTTTGTTTTTTTAACTTTATACTTGCTTAGTAAGTAATTGGTCTACTATATTTACTGTAAGTTTATTTTCATTGATAAAAAGTATTTAGACTTAAGAGCATTTCCATCTAAAGAAGTCCCTTTAACATATCCTGTAAGGCCAGTTTAGTTGTAGTGACTTCTTTTAACCTTTGCTTATCTGGGACACTTTTAATTGCTCCTTCAATTCTGAATGTTAACCATGCAGGGTGGAAAATTCTTGGTTGCGTGTTTTTCCCTTTAAATGCATTAAATATTTCATGCCACTGCCTTCTGTCCTGTAAAGTTCCTGCTGAGAAATCTGATTATAACCTTATGGAGCTCCCCTTATAGGTAACTTCCCTTATGGGTAACTCTTGCTGCCTTTAAGATTCTCTCTTTATCTTTACTCTTTGACTCACATTCCTGGATTAGATATCCAGGGCCACGTGTGCCAGATCCTGGCCTCCCAAGTCCATTCCTCTCCCTCTGGATTGTAGGCTGGAATGGGAGAAGGGCATGGGTCCTGTCAATCACAGCTCTGCCCCTTTACCTTTCTCAATGTAGTCCTCTCTTCTTCACCAGGTGTAGATAGTCTGTTCTGCAGTCTTCAGGTCATTTTCAGGGTTAGTTGTATTTGTTATAGTTGTTTCCTTGGTGTGTAGATGGGAGGAGGTTTTCACCTTGCCATCCTACTCCATCTCCTTTTCAAGGAATTATCTCCAGGTTTGATCAACTTTTCATGTGATTATTGGCCATTTGTCCATCTTCACTTCCGAAGTGTCTGATCAAGTCATTTGTACATTTATTTTATTGGGTTGTTTGTCTTTTATATTGATCATATATATGTTCTAGATAAAAATCAGATACATGTATTGTTAATATTTTTGAAGTGTCTGTTCAGCATTAGAAATGCTGGTCACATGATTTGAAATAATATATTTTTGAGAGGAATTAGATAAATGGAAGTATGTATGTCCAGGGATGAGAGGGCTTAGTATTTTAAAGATGTCAGTTCTCCCCTAAATCAACTTATGAACTTAATGATATCTCAGTTAAAATCACAATAGGCTTCTTTGTAAGGTGGAAGGGACTTTAGCAATCTGATTCTAAAATTTATATGTAATATATATACATATATATGTATATATATATGGAAATGTGAAATGCCTAAATAGCCGAGACACTCTTGAAGAACAGAATGAGGACTTATTTGAACAGATATTGACATAACAAATCAGTGATTAAGACATGGTAGTACTAGTTAAAAGGTAAACAAATTCCCCAGTATAGCAGGAGGAGCTCAGAAACAGACCCAAACATACATGAATGCTTGATTTACCTAGGTGGTGCAGCCAACTAGTTGGGGAAAGGATAGTCCTTTCAATAAATAGTGTTGAGATCATTGGATATCCTTTTGGAAGAGAAGAGAGACATGATTTCAGTGTTATAACTTATACAAATGTCTATTCCAAGTAGATTCTCTATATAAAAGGCAAAATAATAAAGCTTTTGAAAATTGTATAGGAGAATATCTTCATTATTTCAAGGAATGGAGAGCCTTCTTAAAAACAGGACACAAAAAGCACTAACATAAGATTTCTTCATTTGACTGCATTAAAATGAAAAACTGTTCATCAGATGAAAGCCATAAAATGGGAGGAAATCAACCAAAAATATACTAGTAATTTAAGAAAAAACAGTGGGAAAAAAATCTGTGGAATACATATAATCAAAACAATTGCTGGAAATCAATAGGAAACCCACAAATATCCCAACAGAAAAACAGGTAAGACCATGAACAAAGATGCCACAAAGAAGTGACCAATTAACATATAAAACAAGATTCAACCTCATTAGTCATCAGGGGAATACAAATGAAAACCACAATGAGAAACTTTTGCATACTGAAAATAATGGCTAAAATAAAAAGACTGACAGTACCCAATGCTGACAGGCACATAGAGCAATGGAACTCACATTCACTGCTGGTGAGGATGTGAATTGGTCCATCGCTTTTGGAGAACAGATTGGCTTTATCTGCTAAATTGGAAAATACGCAAGCCCCCCAGCAACTCCACTTCTAGTTTTATACCCTCCAATGTGTATGATTAATCTCAAAATGTAATGTAAAATGAAAGAATACAAACACAAAAGAATGCTTCCTTTCTGATTCTCTACCTAAGCTTAAAAAACAAAGCAAAACAAAAACCTGCAGCTAAGGCTGTATGATTAAGTGGTAAAAGCAAAGAGGTGATTGCCATAAAAATCAGGTTACTGGTTATTTTGGTGGAGAGGGAGAGGGAGTGTTTGGGAGGGGCACGAGAGAAGATTCTGGGAAGACTGGTTTACCAGTTGATCAATTTCCTAACAGCTCCAAGTTCATTCTTTAATATGTGCTCTGCAGGTGGAATTGCCTTAAGTGTCTCTCCTGTGCAGTGAGCGCTATGCTCAACAGTAGAGGTCGCTGGGGACACAGGAGCTTTTCTGCGGGTCCCAGAAGCTGCACATAAGTCTTGATGTGGGGTGTGAGGACACCAGGTGGCGCTCTGCCTAGGACATGCCCTGGATGTGCTGTCTCTAGGCCACCTTGGTCCCTGCCTGGCCTGTCAATCATGTTCCCTTGGCCCTCTGACAGAGACACTACAAGCTCCAGGCCTCCTGCTTTATGCACCAGTGCCCTCACCCACTTGGATCATCCACTTCCTGGAAGTTTTGTCTTATCAGCTTTGTCAATCAGCAAACTAATAAAAGCATATTGTCAAAAACAAAGGACTGATAGGAATAAAATCTGGTCACTTGCTTGGTTATCCTTACTCATCACTGGAGATGATCAAATAATTTGCACAGACAGAAGGGAAGGGAGGGAGGAAAGGAAGAAGGGAAGATAAAAGGGGAGAGGGAGGAAATGTGGAGAAATACACAGTCTCACTAGCAACATGTCACAATGATACCATTTTGGACATCTGAAATCTGATTCTGCACATACAGAAGAGGCTTATCTAAAAGGCTTGTCAAGGTCTTTGAACAGATCCCAGGCTGTGGGAATGTGACAGTACTACACATGGTCTGTGGGGTTTTTGAGGGGTCTCTCGGCAACATGTGACAATGATACCATTTGGGACATCTGATACCTGATTCGAATTCCAGCTGCAACACTTCCTAGCTACGGGACCCTAAGAAACGGTACCCCCTCCCTGATGCTAACTTTCTTCATTTCTAAATGTGGGGAAGTTCTCCCTGGGCTGCTGTGCAGCTTGAACAAGCTGACATATAAAGATCTAGTACACTTCCCAAGAGCTACTTCCTTTCTCCCACTTTGACAGCCATTCCACTTTGAGAAACATACCTCTTGAAGTAGAGCTAAAAGTGGGGAGGGGAAGAGTGATCTGGGCAAATAATTCCATATTTAAAAACTAGGAAAAAAACATAGTAGGCAGATATTACAATCTCTCTTCATAAATTCATTTAAGAAATAAATCCATTATATGGAAAGAGCCAGACTGATGGAATGTAATCAGCAAACTACTTCATCCATTTTTTCTCCAGTGATCCACTCAAATCTGCTAGACAGGTAGCTTCTCCCTGCCATTTGAATAAAATCTAGGGCAAGTCCCATGACTTTTCTGATCACTCTTAGGTAACAGTAAAATTTTTCTGTGACTTTTAGTTACAAAAATAGGATATATTCAGCACTTAAAATGTCCAATATCATATAGTAGTCTAACCCTCCAACTTCACTTAAAGTTTAAGCCTCCCCTCCACCTACCCTCACCCCAGCTCATGCCTGTAGCAGACTGCAGCAGGAAGCAGACATGTAGCATTGAATCTTCACTTTGTTCTTCCATTCTTCCTTCCTCAACTTGGTATCAAGGGTTTCTGATCATCCTAGCAGGGCAGGGAGTGGGCACAGAAGGAGGCCACCTAAGGGGCAGGAGAAGTTCTAGTGACTTTGTATAGTTAAGAACTGGAGTATCGCAGGGGTACTTCAAGAGCCTCCTTTCTTTTTTTATTTTATGTTTATTTAATCAATAGATAGTAAGGTTATCAACGAAAAGTCACCAGGCACAATTATCTCTGTGTGTTGGGATGTGTAATTGCTCGTGTTCCCTTTTCTGAATGTCTGACCATTCTTGTAGCTAAACAGGGACACCCAAATCTTCCACTGTGCCCTGCAGCATATCCCCCCCAGTCCTGTCCACTCAGCATAGATTATGAGACCTACAGTGACCACTTGAGTTAAGGCTAGTCCTGGCCCATCCAGCCTTCCCAGTGACCAGAGGTAGATCTGGGTATCTGGGTGTGTGAGGCCTCAGCATAAGAAGTTTGGGGACCTTTTTATGGAAAAATATATATATATATATGTGGTTATGATACCAAATATATACTTAGAATGAGAAAAATGCATTTCAACAAATCACAGATTTTTTAAAATAATAAAAGCATGTGATCTTTATTTCTTTATAATTCCTGAGAAGTTTGCCCTTCTCTTTTCACCTTTTGAAGTTTTTTTTCTCATATGCTCTATGTAGGCTTCCAACATAGATTGTTCACAGGGTTATTTATTTATTTCTAAAAATTTTTATTAAGGTATGATTGATATACACTCTTATGAAGGTTTCACATGAAAAAACAATGTGGTTACTACATTTACCCATATTATCAAGTCCCCACCCATACCCCAATGCAGTCACTGTCCATCAGTGCAGCAAGTTGCCAGAGATCCACTATGTCCCTTCTCTGTGATACACTGTTCTCCCTGTGATCCCCTACACCATGTGTACTAAACATAATAGCCCTCAGTCCCCTTCTCCCTCCCTCCCCACCCACCCTCCCACACCCCTCCCCTTTGGTAACCACTAGTTCATTCTTGGAGTCTCTGAGTCTGCTGCCATTTTGTTCCTTCAGTTTTGCTTCATTGTTATACTCCACAAATGAGGGACATCATTTGGCATTTGTCTTTCTCCGCCTGGCTTATTTCACTGAGCATAATGTCCTCTAACTCCATCCATGTTGCAAATCATAGGATTTGTTTCTTTCTTATGAAGAGCCTCCTTTCTCTGCAGATCTCTTACCTAGGGTTCCTATGACCCAAAGTTGTCCCAGAGTGTGGTTCACACACAGCACCATCCTCATCCCCTTTAAAGGTCTTTATTACATTTTCTGGAAATGGAAGTCTGAAAATTGTATTTCGCAGACACTCTTTTTCAAAAATTATTATTAAGGTATCGTTGATATACAATCTTACGAAGGTTTCACATGAGTAACATTGTGGTTACTAAATTCATCCCTATTATCAAGTCCCCCCACATACCCCATTATAGTTACTGTCCCAGACACTCTTGAAACAGAGTTCCAAGTTGAGTTTGCCAAATGTGAGGCCCTCAAGTGAGATTAGAAAGCAGAAAGAAGGTAAATATCATGCTTTCCTTCCTGTAATTCTGACACCTGGGACAGCAGAATGCTTGAGGCCTTGGCAGTAATTTGAACAAAGACTTCCACAGTGAAAAATAAGAAAAATGTCATGACAAATGGCTGTGCAAATCCCAGCCCATCATCACTATGGGATCCCAAGTTGGCAGCAGTGGCTTCAAGGCCCAGCAGCCACACAGCCACCAGGTCTCCCCTTGGTGTCTGCACCTGAACAGCCAAGCACAGGCCCCTGGAGTTCCCCAGCTCTATGGAACATCAATGTGGTGTACTGAATTACCACTCCACTTCACCACTCCCTGAAGTGATGTCCATTGCCATGCAGATTTGCCGTTCTCACAAAAAGGCACAGTTTGCCTCATTGCCCCTTGATTTTGAACTTGGCCATGTATCTTCAGCCAATGGGATATTAGGTGACAACAGAAGCAGAGGATGGAAATGTGTGTGCTCTTCACCTTCACCATGAAAAAAGCTGTTGCGCCTTCAGCCCATGCTTGGAATGAATAAACATGGAGTAGGCCTGGACAAGGACCTGGGCCCAGTTGGACCCATGGCTTGAGAGGGAGCTGCATAGCCTAGACCAGCTCACATGTTCAACTGACCCATAGATGTATAAGGAATAAATGTTCATCTTAGTACAACCATGAGATGTTGTGATTGTTATGCACCATTACAAAAATAGCTGACTGACAGAAAAAACTTGTCTCCTTTTGGCTTTCAGCTTTCCCAAGAATTGTGTTATCAAATTCCCTGTATAAAATCACTCTTTGTTGAGAATTCTTTTGTCTGGGGCAAGAACTCTGAGAAAATAATTATTTTTCTACTTCAGGCAGATTGATGTTCATGCCAAGACCAATTAGAAAAAACTGAATAAAATACAGAAAACCTCTTTTTTAAGTTATTGGAGAGCTGCCAAGTTGACAAGCATTTGACAGGCCATGATCTCAGAAGGAGAGAACACAAGGAGGTGAGGTGATGTTCTGTGAACCACTTTTCCCCTCAGGAAAGGTGCCGATTCTAGTTAAGAGGCTGAGTCTTAGAGCAGAGGGCCATGGTTAAGAGGCGGAAAGGCAGCAGAGTCTCTGGAGCAGGAGAGACAAGAAATTGGAAATTGGGGTTGCCACGGCAGCTGGGACAGAAGAGGCCAAGATGTTGGATAGAAGGGATATGCAGAAGTGATTCTGACATGGATTTTCCCCCTTCAGGCATTTGATGAATCAAGAAGCCGTGGGTTTTTTAATCATTCCCCAAACCAATGAAAGATGGCAGGGCTTGCTTTTTCTTGGTGATCTCATGACCTTAAAGAGATAAGAACTGGAGTTTAGGACCCATCAAGGAAGAAAAGCCCAGCAAACACACCAGATCCTTGGAAGACTACACTCTAGAAATGGGGGCAAACCAGAGGTGCAGATAGAGGTTTACAAAAACTGTGACCCAGACTCCAGTCAGTTCATTACCAGGTTGGATGAAAGTGACCTCTCCCAACTGTCTACCAGAGGATATAGTAAACTCTCTTTAGAGGGATAGTATCTCCTGGTGACACTATGATTTATCATAATAGTTAGTATTTCACAGTAATTTTTCAAGTATACCAAGAAACAGGACAAAAAGGGGAAAACATATACATAATAAAACTGACCCACTAATGCCCCAGATATTAGTGTGATCAATAGAGACTTTCATCAAAGAACTGGAATCTATCACAAAATATCAAATAGAAATTTAGAACCAACAAATGCAGTAACAGAAATTAAGAACTCAGCATATAGGTTTACTACAATTAGACTTAGTGGGAGAAAGATGAGGGCAATATAAAAACTAAGCTGAAGCACAGACATAAGGAATATAGAAAATACAACAAAGTACATAAGAATCCTATGGGAAATGGTGGAAAGATATAACATATTTGTAACTGGACTTTCAAAAGAAGAGGAGAGGGAGAATGGACCAGAAGCCATATTTGAAGAAATACAGGCTGAGAACCTTTCAAAATTGATGAAGCTTTGTGACCCCCCCAAGCAGGATAAATAAAAAGAAAACCATACTCAAACTTCTGAAAACCAAAGACAAAGACAAAATATTAAAAGAAGCCAAGTGTTGGGGGGTAGGCAAGGGGAGGGATACATTACTTTCAAAGGAGAAGCAATAGCAGTGATGACTCCCTTGTCATAGAAATGATGGAAGGGAGAAGACAATATCTTTTTTAACTGCTGAAAGAAAGGAAAATGTCAACTTAAAATTCTATTTCCACAAAAATACCCTTTAAAATTGTATTTAAAATAGATGTTTCTATTCAAAAACAGAAACTTTGCTTCCAGCAGATTTGCACAAAAAGAAACACTGAAGAGAGTTCTTCAGGTAGAAAGAAAATGATCTCAGAATCCCAGAAGTGCAGGAAAGAATAAAAAAGGAAAAGAAAGATTAAATATGTGGGTGAATATAAATAAATATTATCTGAACATAACAATAATGTCCTGTTAGGTGGAAATTATATGTGGTATTAAAATGAATAATATCAATAACCAAAAAAAAAAAATAGAATGGAAGTGTTGCCAGAGATGGGTCCTTGGTCTCATTGTGAGAAAGAATTCAAGAATGGATGCAGAAGGGCCATTGAGCATTAAGAGTTTATTTGGAAAATAAAATTCAGAAAAAGAAAAGATTACATGCCTGAGAGTTGGGGTGCAGGCAGACCCCAGAGGTGGCTGTGTTGGGGGAACTATAGGGAGCCTCTTATATGAAGGGAGATGAATATTAGGTTTCAGAGGGGACAGGTGGAGTCTTCCTGGAGTTTGCGCTGCCTCCACCCTCATGTTGGGCAGAGGAATTTTTTACTATATTTGGTCCCCATCAGAACTGTCATGGCATGCAGGAGGTGTGATTTTTACTATGCTAATGATGGAGGGGCATGATTTTTACCATGGTGATGAATTTTGGGGTAAAATTTGGGTCAGTTTCTCCTCCATGTTGGATCTAGCCAGTTTTGGCCATTCTATTACTTACAACTTACTCCACATTCCATGGAAACAGCTTACACAGAATTTGTAGAACATAAGCAAGCCATCTAGCCAGTTGTAAACACTGGCTGAAGTACCGCTTCCTCTTCCCTGCTCACATCTGGCTATCTATCTATCATTTAATATCAGAGCATTGTCTTGGAAGTGATAAAAAGCAAAATTTCTATTAGACTATAATATACAATAGATATGTTGTAATCTCTAGTGAAACCACTAAAGGAATAGTAGCAGACTGTGTAAGTAGCAATGAGTGGGTGGGAGGAGATGAAATTTTTAAAAAATGTATTAATCCAGAAGAAGGCAACAAAGGAGAGGAAAATAAACATAATAGGTAGGACAAATGGAACAGATTGTAACATGGTATACATGGACGCAACTCTATCAGTAATTACATCTATTGTAAAAGAACTAAATACACAGAAGAGAGGGTGACTGACTTGATTTTAAAAAACTATATTTAAGAGATACAACAATAATATAAGACTATGAGTAAGTTGAGGAAATATAGGGAAAATGGGGAAAAAAAAGGCCATTATGAGTGGTAGAGCCATTTCACAATGATAAAGGGTTCAGTCCACCAGGAAAATATCAATTTTAATTGAGTATGAACCTAATACTCCACTGCTCTAGTGGGGGAGGCTGATAATGGGGGAGGCTATGAATGGGTGGGACAGGGGCTGTTATGAAAAATCTCTGAACATTCCCCTAATTTTGCTGTGAATGTAAAACTGCTCTACAAAAGTAACGTTGTAATCATTAATGATTTTAAATATGATGTTGACATATAAGGATATTAAAAAGCAATAAAAAAGTAATAGCAAATACATCTAAATTTTAAATAAACAAGTCCAAGTATTATATATATATACATACACACATAGACAAACACCACTGGTTTCTATTACAAGAATGTAGGTTTTCTTTGACATTCAAAAGTCAATCAATATAATTAATCACATTAGAAGAATAAAGGATAAAAGTCTGATTATCTCGAAAGATGCAGAGAAGTATTAGATAAAATTTAACACTGTGATTAAAAAAAACTTTTAACAAATTGAGACTACATGATCATGAGTACATTGAAAGTCCTATAGCAAGCATCAAACTAAATAGTCAATAGTGAAAACTTCTCCCCTAAGATGAGAATGAGAAATGGATATTCACCATCACTCTTTGTAGCCAGCATTCTGCTAAAGGCCCTAGCCAGTGCAATTTGTATATCAATCTTGCTTCCTTGCTGAACTTGTTTTTTAGCTGTAATAGTTTTTTGTGGATTCCTTCGGATTTTCTATATACAAGACCATGTCATCTGCAAATATAATGTTACTTCTTCCTTTACAATCTGATGTATTTCGTTTTTCTTGCCCAATTACCCAACCACTGCAATTTGGCATGAGACAAAGAAGGCATACAGATTGGAGGAAGAAATAAAACTGTCATTCACAGAGATCATGACTGTAAAGAAAATACAAAGAATCTAAAGATAAACTATTACAATTTAAGTGACTTTAGCAAGGCCACTCATAGATATAAATGAACAAAGATCAATAGAATCTTATATACTAGTAACAAATATAAAACACCTAGAATAAATCTAATGAAAGATGTGCAAGAACACTCTCCTGAAAACCAAGAAACAGTTTTCTTGCAGCAGACCTAAAGGAACAGGAGGATATACCATGTTAATGGACTGAAGATTCAATGTTGTAAAAATAACACACGGACCCAAAGTGGGTCTATATACTCAGTGAAAATCTACTCAAACTCTAGCACTTTTTGGTGTGGAAACTGACAAGCTGATTCTCAAATATTTAAGGAAATGTAAAGGATTTTGTCCTGCTGAAGTCACCTTGCAGACAAGATTGAGACAACCCAAGCCAGCTCTCTCTGGTCCATGGGAGCACTTGTGTATTTTTTGCCCTGACCATTTCTGTAGACAGGGGTCAGCCCAAAAGAGCAATAGCCCCTACTTCCTCTCCATCAGAGCAGAGAGCCTGCCAGTCACTTGACATTGAGATTTTTCAGCTGTGAGTTGGGCATACCAGTCCACTCAATCCTGCAAAGGTGATACTTCCAAGTGGCCCTGAAAAGGCCACTAATAAGCATGAACGTCCCCTTGAAATGTGGGGGTGGTTGGCACCTGTTGTCTCAGGACCTCAGGTGAAAAGGAAACAGTTCCATTTTAGTAGCCTGCAATACAAACATGCAGAGAACTCCTATTATGTGTGTGCTATGACACTATTAGGCATTACAAGAGTGTGGACTATGTTGAAAATGTGCACCTGAAATAACTGAGAAAAAGCAAACATGGGATATTCTGTCTGTACAAACCACTGCCAGGTAAAGCCTATATTTGTGCATTGAGACTGGAAGTGAAATAAGTCAAGAGACACACAAACCAAGTGAAACAGGTACTAGTTTCCTTTGCTGAAGTTGTTTGACTGCAGAAAAAGTTGTTTCACTAAGAAAAGAGCAGGTTTAAAGTTTTGTTCTAGTTATACAATAACAATATGTTGTCTCTACAAGTTCAACAGCATTTGGGTGAAAATAGAAATTGCCTGTTAAGTGACAGTGACAAGCACAATAACTGCTCATTATGGTGAGTACTTTACTGGGAGTTGAGGACAGTGGTTTGTGGAAACTCCATCTTAATGAATTTTATAGACACCTAACTCACAATACTTATGATGAAATGGCTAGGTTTATAGGAAAAGCTTTCAGCCCTATGGGCTATGCTCAGCCACATACTTTCATTTCCTGCCCAAAGCGAGAGCTCCAGGATCTGAACACTGTTAACCAAGACACAGAAACCAGCGCTGAACACCTGTAAGACCAGGGGTGTGGGGTTTTGGACTCTTGTGGAGTGAGCAATGGGCAGGACTTGCCATGATGTGGGCCAGGATGGGACACAGCCCCAGGGGGAGGGAGCAGTGTGGTGAGGTCCTCCTCAGCAGGCCCAGGGTGGGGACACCAAGGACCTGGCCACCACCTGGTATCTGGGCGGGCTTCTCACAGCATTCTCCCACAGATCCTGACACCAGAAGTTGTGATCCCTGAGCTGGGGGCATTCTGTGACTGCTCCAACCTACATGGGAACCCAACTCTCAGATTGAGCTGTGTATTGTGAACCAACTTACATAAGGGCTTGGACATCCCCTGCTCCCTACTATTTCCCCAAGAGCAGTTTATTTTCTCCATTAGGCAGAACACAGAGAAACTACAGCTGAAAAACAGCAGAGGGTTTGCATCAACACATTGGCATTCCGAGATGGCGGAACCAAGTGTACCGGGAACTTCCATTCAGCATGCGTAGCTGTGCTGTCACCAAATGGAAAACCCCCCAGTGCCTGAGATTCCAGTCCAGGTGGTGACCACGTTTACTCCAGGCCATGACGGCCAAGGGCCCAGATTCTAAGTCCAGGCTGCCCCATGGGTGAAGGAGGACAGAATGAGTCAGGAGGGTCTCTCTGGTGGGCGAATAGTGACCAGCAACTGGCCACACTGCTGTCCCAGGTGGGGGCGTTCTTGCCCCCCTTCCCTTCTGCACATCAGCACCCACATTCCCTTGGCTCCGGCTGGCCTGGCAGCCCAGTGAGATGCTGGATGAAGCGTCACACATGGCTGTGGGGAGAGAGGGCTGCTGAACAGGCCCGAGGGCCCGGCGAGTCAGGGCTCGGTGGTGCGGCAGAGCGCATGCCAGCGCTTCACCAACTCCTTGGGCTTGTTGAGCATCTCGTTCCAGTGTGCCAGCTGCTTGCCTCGGGCATACATGTAGGGGCCCACCACCACCCTGCCCAGCTGGTGGCTCTCTGTGGGGAGGGAAACGACATTATTCTCTGAGCACACAGACGGCATCTCCTCAGCCACACCCTTCTCTCAAAGGAAGAAGTGAGTCCCCTCCCTTGTTAAGCAGGAGCTGACAGCCCCCAGGGGGCCCTGACTTCACTCTGGAGCTGGAGGCGGAGGGGAAGCCCAGGTGAAGAGCCTGCCCTGGGGCCACCCACTCTGCCCTCACCCTCCTAGTGGGTCCTCCTAAGCCTGCCTTCTGTTGAAGAGCTGAGGGAGGAAGGGGCCGCCTTGGAGAGAAGCCCCCTTCCAGCAACCCATCCCAACATCAGAGGGAGCATTCAACAATTTTGTTTCACCACCAGCTGTGGTGGGAAAGGGTCTTAAGCTCTGGCCCATGACACCACCCAGCCTGATAGCTCAGCTGGCTCAGTGGCAGGGAACTCTGGGGTGGGGGGCAGTGTGGGTAACTCCACTCTGTCATCCACCCTGAACCCCACTCAGGACCCCAAAGGCTTGTCTAGAAGACACGAGGTGATGCAGGGCACACAACAACCCATAGCATCAGGTCACTTGGCTGGTGGCAGGCGGCCATGCTGCCTCCCCAACTGTCTGGTGTTTTGCCGCAGGAGGAGGGAGTGGGGGCCATCCTTTAACCTCTTTCTAGGGTGCCATGGACAGTTAAACTGGGATAAAGCTGGATGTGAATCCCAGCTTTCCTGCCAGCAAGCTCTGCATCCTTGAGCAAGTATCTCAGCCTCTCTCAGGTTCGTTTCCTTAGGCAGAGAACAGAAACCTCCCTGGAGGGTCCTGAACACATTGCAGTGCTTCCTTTGCCCCGGGGGAGGGGAGCATCCTTACTGTCCCCTTCGGCACTCTGCAGCACGGTGAGGCTGAGACTGGCAGTGTCCAGCTCTGTGGGGCAAGCCTGGAAGCTGAAGGTCTCACTGTACACAGGGTTGGCGGAGCCCAGCACAGCGGAAGTCTTCTTGCACTTGACAAACTTGTTGTGGTTCATCAGAGACACTCTGACAGACACACCTGTGGTGAAGCAGTACAAACTGCGGGCTGGGAAGGGTGGGAAGGGGCTCAGGATCTGGCCTGCAGAGGTCGTGCTGCGGGGGCACATGCCTGCCCCAGGTGCCAAGGCCCCCTTACTCTCAGCTGCTGCAGCTGGAGGCATTACAAGCGGAAACAGGGTTGACCAGTGTACTGCTTCAGGGCTGAGGCAAAGCTCAGCTCCCTTCCTCTTCCTTCCTCTCTGCCTCTTGAACCACCTGCGGCTCTGCTGGCCCTTGTTTACCGGGGCCTGGCACCACACGGCTATGCTCCCCATCAAGGGTGAAGACCCTCACTTCTGGGTGCTGAGTCCCCTTAACTTCTCCTTCAAAGGCCAAGCTTTTGGGGGTGGGCTTACATGGGTTTTGGATCTGCTGTGGAAGGTCTAATGCCAGCTTGCTTATAGTGACCCAGCTGACACACAGGTGGCAGAGGGGCCCACATAAGTGGGATGTGTGGAGTGAGCCTGAGTGGGGGCTGTGGTTTTGGGAGGCTGGAGGAAGCCCACCACCTGTGGGCCTGTGATCCTCTTCTAGTCCTGCCAGCATCAGGCCCTGAGGTGGGGGGAGCCCTCCAGGAAATGGCTTCTCTGGCCCAAGCTGTCCACAGTGGGAGGGCAAGGTTCAGGTGATGGTGAGCACACATGTGCCCTTATGAAGCAGAAGCTGGGTGGCCAGGGGGAGGGTGAGCCTCCAGCCTCAGGCAGGAGCTCTCAGGACAGGAACCGCCCAGGAAGAGAAACTCACTGACAAAACTCAGGTCCTCCTGGAGCCGGAGGCCCTTAGCGCGCAGCACGACCACGGTCAGGCGGTGCAGGCAGTCGTTGTAGCTGAGGCAGAACTGGAGGTCACCAAACTCTGATGGAGGCTGGAGAGGCCGAAGGCAAAGCAGCCTGTCACCCTGCCAGGTGCTGGAGGAGCTGCACTGCCTTCCTCCTGGCCGGCAGTCAGGCTGTCTGTGACACCCTCATTCCTCCTGTAAGCTCACCAACCATTGTACAGACTGGGGAAACTGAGGTCTACACAGTGGAGGGGGCTTGCTGAAGGTCACACAGGCATGAGAACCAGGTTGAGGGATTCCAAAGTCTATTCTGAGCTGTGTGGGTTCTCTTGGGGGAAAGGGAACAGGGGGTATTTTCCTTCGCTGGCCCATTTGGGGTGTCACCTTTCACAGCTGTCTGATCGGGATGGAAATTTAAAGGAAATTTTCAAGCTGCTCCAGGTAATCTGACCTCTAGGGCTAAAGAACCTCAGGGTCCCCCCCTTCCCAGGGGTGGCTCCATCCTTTGTCCCATGCCATGCAGCTCTGGGCTGGGGCTGCCACCTGAGTGTGGGAGTGGTGAGCAGTATGCTGAGAGCTAACGGCAGCCAACAGGTGCTGGGCCACACATGCTGACTGCTCACATTGGCATCTGTCTGGTGAGCTTGACCTTTACCTCCAAGCTCTCAGCCTCCAGGTCTCTCCAGATGATGCGCCGGCAGTCACCCTCTAGGGTTTCGTCCTTCAGGGGGAAAAACACCTGGCCCAGGAGCTGGTGCTTCCTCTGCCTGTCCACGTGATACACGGAGAACCTCAGCACCCTCTGAGTGATGCTCTTGCTGGATACCTGGGGGAGATGAGGGCCCAGGAGGGGGTTCGATGGGGTGCAAGGGATGGGAGGGGGTAGCATGCTGCTCTGGACACAGGAGCTTTGAGGGTTGTCTCAACAGTGACCTATGCACCCCAAACCTAGGTATTCTCAGGGGACCCTTCACAGAAGTGGGACCAGGACCTCCAAGGTGGGGAGTAGCATGTACCAAGCCACCCACATAGAATGTGGTCTGAAGACTAGCAGCATCCATGCACCCTGGACCTCATTAGAAATGCAGAGCTGTGGACCCTTCTTCAGGCCTAACAAGTAGAATCTATCATTTAACAGGACCACCAAATGCCTTGCCTGCACATGAGTGTGGCAGGCCCTCCACTGGAGTCTGGGGAATCCGAGCTGGGCACCCCACCTCTCCTCTTACGGAGACTCAGTCTCCTCACCTGTAAAATGGGATAATGGTTCTTATTCCCTGTGCTGTAAAACCACAACCACAGTGTCTGAACTATGGCAGATAGTTAATTAATATTGATTTTCTTCTCTTCCTCTTTTCCTTCCCCATTCCCCTTAAAGCACAGACAGGCCAGGATCAGGTTGGTGCAAGGACAGGGTGGGGAAGTGATGAGTAAAGAAAAATAAGTTTGTGAGCATGACGTGTGGCTGTGCTGGTCACCAAGTCAGCTGCATGCCTTGGATCTTAATGTCCCAAAGTTCACCTGTGAATTCTCACAGCCTTGGTACCAACAGTCTGGCCAGGGCTGGGCCTCCTGCCACCCCTCTTCTCAGTTGTCAGCCCCCGAAGAAGGCAAGAATCAGGGCTATGGCCTAAGATTTCACTCTTGCTGGATGCTGACTGGCCCCTCCTTAACTTGCCGGCCAGCCTGCTGCACAGCTCTTGAAAATGTTTGTTCAAGGCCTCTAGGTAGCTCTTGAAGACTAGCTTCCCCGAAGGGCCCCCAGTCATCTGCCGAAGCTCCCAGGCCCCAGTGAGCTTGGCTCAGCGCCCTGGCTCCTTCAGACCAGGGCCAGCCCATGCACAGCGCAGCCAAAGCACCAGCTGCCACGGAAGGCTCTCGGGTTCTGTGCTGGCCTCTGACCGGAGAGGCGAGTGCTGGCCGCACTCCAAGGGGCCACCACTTTCCTTGGGTAACCTTGCCAGAAACCCCGTAATATTCCAGGGCTTTGAGGTGCTTCCTCCTAGCCCTATGGGCCAGATTCTGGCATTCAGTACGTGATCCAAGAATGTGCTTTCTCTTCCTCCCTTCCAGGCAACCTGGACACAAGAAGCCTAGCCATCTGCCCCTACACTCCTCTAGGCTCTCCTTTATCCCCACCATGAGGGGTCAGGGCTCTTGTAGGCCGTAACCATGCAGGCTGGATAAAGCAAGCTGGTGGCACCAGGGCCCCTGGCCCAGCAGGGCCCTGGCTAGCACAGGAGGCCAGGGCTCTCCTATACAATGTCTCTCAGGAGGCCTAAGGGCACCAGACCCTGCCTACTCCGGAGGCTGTACCTGGAAGATGAAGTGTTCATCAAACTGTGGGTTGGCAGTTTTGCGTTTGATCCTGGACTGGAGGAAGCGCCTTTCATCGGGCAGCAGGTGGAGCTTCACCAGGGGGCTGCAGGTCTCTGAGGGGGCTTGCAGCCTCTGAGCCTTGATCAAGTCTACCAACAGCCGCTCGGCCTCCTGCTGGTATTCCACTGAGAACCACAGCC
This sequence comes from Manis javanica, assembly GCF_040802235.1. Lineage (NCBI taxonomy): Eukaryota > Metazoa > Chordata > Mammalia > Pholidota > Manidae > Manis > Manis javanica. The sequence continues at coordinate 72,635,015 of NC_133162.1, forward strand.
GCCCCAGGCAGCCCTCAGGGAAGTCGGTCTCACTGTTGTCCTCCAGGAACTTGTACAGCTCTGGGTTGATGGTCCCCACTATGCATGCATCTCCTACAACACAGGGGCTGGGATATCTGGCAGGCCAGGGGAAGGTAGGGCATAGGGAACAGCAAGTTCTGGGCTTCACTGCACCCCTTTCCTGGCCCATACCTTCTTGGCTGAGCCTCCACCAGGCAGTTCACTGGCTTCTCCTGAACACAGCCACCCTAGTCCCTTCTCCAGACTGAACACAGCCCCTATTTCTAGTGCAGTTCCTCCAAGAAGCCTTCTTGGCACAAATGATTGCATGTCCAGGCCTGCCTCTGCCCTGGGGCCCCTAGCATAGTCCACAAAATTCATTCAACCCCTGCCCCCTGTGCCCAGCACCTGGCTTGGCCCCTGTCCATGGTGTCCAGGGGATGTCTCAGTGACAACATATTGTCTCCTTTTTTCCCCTTCAAATTAAAGGGCCCTGGCTGATAACTGGGTGGTTCCTGGGAAGGTCTCCTGGGAGGTCTTCAGAGCCAAGAGGTGGGCAGAAAGTTATATTCTTTGCCTCGGCCAACCCAACATCCTGGAGCAGGACTCAGCACAGGTTCTGTGCCCCGGCAAACAGGGCCCCAGTCCCAGATCTGTTGCTTACTGCTTATACAGAGGTGTGGTGAGGTCTAACTCCAAAATGGCACATGAGGCCACATCTGGGCAAGGCTGGGGTACAGAAGGCACTTGATAAACCCAAGTACCTGGAAAGAGTGGTCACTGGGCAAATTTTTCGAAGGGAAATCAGAAGGCTCTGCCCAGAGTTCTAGACCCCCAGGTGAGATGGCTTTTGCACGGAGATCCAGCAGAGCTCACTAGCAGCACCCTTCCCCAGAAGGCACAGGGAGTCTGTCTCTGTGTCACTCCTGGGTTCTAACCCAAGCAGATAGGGTTGCTGCCCAAATTCTGCCCCCGGAAGGCCAGTGGTGGGAAGGGGCGTGGCTTTCCCAGGCATCACAGTCCTGGTGGTCTCTTTCCCAGAGCAGGTGGCCCTGGTGACTGGGGGCATTGTTGAGAGGCTGTTGGTCCAGGCTGTGTCAGTGATGTGGGGCAGGAACACTCACCAAGGCTGCCACTGGGGGTGTAGGGTGGGAGCTCTGGGGCTGGGCAGGCATCCTGTGGGGCCTGAGCCCACTCTCTGCTGTTCATAAGCACCCAGTCTTGGTCTTGGTAGGAAGGGGGCACCACAAATGGCACACTCGGCCTGTGCAGAGGCAGAGAGATGACATATAGGTGGCCACTGAAAGGTGTGGCTTCAGATGCTCAGCTCATAGGGGTAAAGTGCCAGAGGCTGGAGGAGCAAATGCCAGCAGGACCCAGGAGGAGGCATCAGAACCATTCTCTGAGCCCACACAAGGACAAGGACACACACACACACACACACACACACACACACACACACACACACACACAGCACCAAACCTTTGTCTGCCCCCAGCCAGTAAGGAGCTGGAGAAAGAGCACAGCCCCTGGAGTCAGTTAGGTGGGTTCAAATGCTTGTTCTGCTAGATACCACTTGTTCTATATGGAGCCATTATGTCCTCTGAACCTCAGTTTTCTTATCTGGACAATGGGTTTTATAATACCTGCCTCAGAGCTTGTGATTCTAGGGTTTCTTTGTGGTGACAGCACAGAGGTGGTGCTCCATAAACAGACCTTGCGCACTCCACTCCAGAGGAAGTTCCATAAGGAGGGCCCTAAGCCTGGCCAGGAGCTTGTGTGGCCCCATATCCAGCCTCACCTGCTTGACTGGGTCCTGGCACATGGTGTGTAGAGTTTGCACCCCTGTCCGCTGGAGGCAGCTGTGGTCCCCGGCAGCTCCTTATAGGCGAACACAGCACAAATCCTCTTCCAGAGACAGCAGCTCACCCCGATCAACAACAGCAGCCCCGCAATGATGCCCCCAATCACCAGGGCCACCTGCTCTGGGGGCAGAGACCACCAGGATTGTGAGGCCTGGGGAAAGCCACTCCTCTTCATGCCACTTGGCTCAGACCCCAGGGGTGACACAAAAGCAGACTTCCCTTGTCTGCTAGGGAGGGGTGCTGCCGGCTAGCCAAATTTCCTGGGGTCCTAGCACTCTGGGCAGAGGCTTCTGGTTTCCCTTGGAAAGCAGCTGGCCCTGGACTTGGGATTCTGGCTGAAATGAACAGTTCTCTTAACAGAACCTCTCTTTCCCTGGGCTCCTGTTCAGGGTTGAGGGTGAGTCTGGGTATGGCATCGTGTACTTAAGGAAAGCTGAGGACGGGATGATGCCTTCGTTTGCATTCAGAGCCTGATCCTTTGGGGTCCTGGAACCTTTTGTGGGCTGGACTCATGCTTGAATTCTGTAACATTCTCTAAAACGCCTCCCACATTCCCTCCAAACTCTATGGGGAGTCGGTTGGATAAGGTGGAGGGGAGTGTAGCTGAGTGGTGGTGTACTGGGTGTGAGAAACTGAGACACAGGGACCCTTTGCTGTGGGCACCTGCGCCCCCCACATTTGCCGGGACCTGGGAGGCTCCACTCCCGCTGAACGCTAGCTGAGAGCGCTGAGACGCTCCCTCCCGCTGGGCAAAGAGGGTGCCTCCTTCGGGTCACGTGCGGATGCATAATTTCCCGGGCTCTGGGGTCTAGACTTAGTGGGGTGGTGAGAAGGCGGGCCCCCACCGCTCCGGACCCTCAGTTGTCGTGAGGAGCGGGCCTTACCCTCCACTCCAGCCCCGCAGCCTCCACGGAGCCACGGGCAGGAGGGGCAGGGACTGCGCCCCAGCGGGGGCCAGCGGGCGGAAGAAAATGCTCCAAAGGATGGCTGAGGGGCAGGGCGCCACGCTGGGGGCGAGGGTGGGAGGCGAGGACACTTACCCGTCATGGGGCTGCTCCGGTCAGCAGTCGGGGCGCGGGCCGTTGTTTGTTTTCGCAGGTCTCCGCGTCTGTCCGCGCCTACAGCCCTCCCGGGGCAGGCTTTTAAAGCCTGGCGCAGGGCCGTCGGGCAAGCGCAGGGGGCGGTCCCACGTCGTGTCCGGCCCTGCAGCGACAGACGGCGGGGGCAAGGACCCAGCGCCCAGAGGCTGCAGCTCATCCAGGGAAGGGCGCCAGCGCAGCCTGAGCTCCCGGAAAACGCAAGGCTCAGGCCCTGGCGGGGCGCCCGGGCCCCCCTGCGGCTGCGGTAGGGTGGGCTACGAGGGCCACCGGCTTCCAAGGGCAGAGCTGCCTCTCGGCCCGCGCACCTGACCTTCACACCTGGCAGCCTTGGCGCGGGACGTGCCCATCTGAGAAGGTGCCTCTACCTTCCGCAGATCCTCCGCTGGCTGAGGCTGCGGCCTCCAGGCCCAGCCCTTACCCGTGCTCCAGGGGGCCTTCTCGGATCCCAGGGCGGGCGAGTCTCCGCCCCCTGCCCCGGGCCAGAGCTACCTGCCTAACCACTTGGGCGTGCCGTGCGGCGCTCAAGTTTACTCATTCACCAGCTCAGGGGGACAAAATAAGGAGGAGTTGGAGAGCACGGATTCTGCAGCCAGACCACCCGGTTTCCAGCTCTGGCTCCCCACTCGCTAGCTCTGGGATTTGGGACAATTTACTTACGCACTCTGGGTTCACTTTTCGTTAACTTATGAAAGAGAGACGACGGCTTATAACGATGACTGGCGGACTGACACCAGTGCGGAGAGCTCGCAACGCATGCCAGCCACTACTATGGTGATTATTTGACTCAGGGCGGCGTTGCCAGGGTTCCTTTAGCACTCGCAGCCCCTATTATTGTAGTGATTATTATTTATCAGACCGCAGGGGCTGTGCCAATCGAGGCTAGGAACGCAGCCTTGATGGACGACGTGCTCAGGTATGGGCCCTCCTGGACTTCTGCCGGCTACTGATACGTGCCCCATCTGGGGATGCACACCCTCCTGGCATCTGCACAGCGTCCCTGAGAGGGGCTCCAGTGGGCACGAGTGAGACATCGAAGCATCTGTAAATAGTGAGGAAAAGGAATGTGTGTGTGTGGAGGTGGGGGAAGGGAGGATTAATAGTTTTATGGCCTTGAGGACTGTGTCCAAAGACCTGAGGCTGGGTATGGCTCCCACTCCCTCATGGCAACTGTGCGTATTGTAAGACAGAGGAGGTGGGGTGGACCGGATGGAGAGCCCCTCACCCCGTAAGTGTTCCTGAGGCTCCGTCCTGCCTGAACCCTGTTTGACCTAAGGCAGGATGGGTGGCGAACCGGGGCCCCTCGCACTTCATAGGGGCAGTCTGGGAGCCTCTGGCTGCGGTGTGCAGAGGAAGCATGTCCACTCTCCTTCTGGGGTCCTGATGGGTGTGAGGTGGTAAGGAGTGAAACCCCACCTGCGGAGTGGAGCCTCTCTCTCCACCTGGCTCCCTGCTTGGAGTCTCAGGTGTAAGATAAATTTTAGCTGAAATAAGCAAGCGAAGAGCGGCAACAAAGGGCCAGGTAGTTTATTTGAGTGCCACTCCTGGGTGATGATCCGCAGTTTGGGTATTACAGGCCAGGGAAGTCACACCTGGTCAGCGAGGTGGGGGCTTATAAGGGATTAGGAGGGGGAGGAGTGGGCAAGCTATCCTAGGGGGTGTGGAGAGGTATGATTGGCTAAAGGAGACATAATAGACAACTAGAAACTTTTTTTCCTTCCAAGAGGGAGGAAGATGACATCCGGGTCTTAGTTGGCACATCAGAAGGATGGAATTCAGGAAGAGCTGTCCCCTTTCCGTATAAGGCACGGACCTTGGGGTCTGGTTTGTTCTCCCCCTATAGCATCTCTCTGTTCTGTTTGCATGTCGTTGTTTTTCCTTCTTCCAGCCCAACATCAGGCAGGCAGGGCATTTCCCTGCAGGCCTTCCTCCAGCAACCTGCCCTCTGGAGTGTGTGGAGAACCTGGGGCCCAGACCTTGCCTTTCTCTGGGCTGGCAATCCTGATGTGTCTCAGGAAGTGGGGCTTGGGTCTCCCAGAAACTTCCTCATCTTTGCCCTCAGGCCCAAGCTGAATATCTCTTACTTTCCTGCTATTGCAGCAAATTACCACAAAGTTAGTGGTTGCAAACACAGATTTATTACCTTATAGTTCTGGAGGTCAGAAGACTGCATTGCTTCTGGAGGCGGGGGAAAATCCATGTCCTCTCCCAGCTTCTAGAAGACCCCTTCCTTCATCACCAAAGCCAGCAACAGCATTTTCTAATCTCTCTGAATCTTCACCATCTTCACATCAACTTCTTCTGCTTCCTCTTATGAGGACCTTTTGTGATTATTTGGGGCCCACCCAGTCAATCCAGGATAATCACTTCATCTCAAGGTCCTTAACCACATCTGCAAAGTCCCTTTTGCTGTAAGATAACTATTCCCAGAATTAGGGCATGGATGCCTTTGGAGCCATTACTGTGCTGATCACAGTGTCCATGCAGTCTACTGAGAGGCATCGTTTACATTCTCCCTCTTCCTGGTGCACCCCAAGGCTGGAACCAGACAGTGAGCAAGGCCCATGTGCCTCATGCATGGTAACCCTTCAGTTGCCATGACCCACTTCCCAGCTGCCCTGCCTGGCCTGACCAGCCTGATAGGGCATGGCACCCATCCACACCCAGCCACCTCCACGGTTGTTCCTGAGCTGCACACAGGCTGTTCTCGGTGTGGGGTGGGGAAGTGGGTGCTTCTGACAAGTGAATGACTTGTGGCGGGTCAGGAAGTCCCAGGGCTGCCTATCTACCCCAACCCCATTCTGGCCTTGCCAAGGGCCCTACCCACTTCCTCTCTGGCCTCCTACCCTCACAACCACATCCAAGCAGTGGCCAAGTGCTGCCAGCTCTTCCTCTTCTGTCCATCTCTGTCACCACCAAAAACCTTGCCCCCATCTCCACCATCTCTCACCTGGAGCACAGCCTTAACTTCCTATTCGCTCTTCATCCTATCCACCCCGTCAGGCCATGCCTCCCTGGCTGCCCTCCCCACTCTTAGCCCCCTGACCCCGGCAGTGCTCAGTGCCTGTGACTGTCACTCCACCTCGCTCTCCCGGCACCCACGGCCTCACGAAGGCCCCTCCGCCCACTGGCCCACAGGGGCTCTAAGACCTGGCTGGCCTGGAGCTGACTCCACCTAACAGAATGGGCTCCAGGTCGAGCTGCAGCCCTGGCCCTGCTTCCTGTTTTCAGATTTGTTCTTTACTGGCTTTCTGGGAGCTGGGAAATCTGGAAACAGAATCAGGCAGGGTTTCTCTTTTCCGTGGCCAAAAGGAAGTCATATTTCTCTTGGCAAAAGCATTTCTAAGGAGGGTTGCAGGAAGTCCAAGTGTTTAAAGGCCTGCAAATGCCTGCAGGTGATTAATAATTCAGTGCGATGGATGATTCACAAGAAAGGCCACTTTCAATTAACCTTAAGAATCAGCCTGCCCAAGGAAGTGTCTTCTCTCATCACTTAGGAACAGAGAGGCCAGAGCAGGTAAAGGCCACAGCAAGAAACATGGGGAAGACCATGTTTTTCACCTTTATGTAATTCCCCCTAGTCACCTTGGGTCCCTCATGTGAGCTAGGAAGAGCCCTCCACCCACCATTGGTCTGGTTTGGCTATGATGGCCTCAGGCTTAATTTCTTACAGCCCCTTCCTTTGAAGAGCTGGTAGGGAGTGTCTTTCCTTATCTGAGCAGAAGTTACCTCCTTGTCTCCCACTTCACCATGATGGCCCCGAAAGTGTCCCATCCTATGGACAACCACTTGGAGTCCCAGGATGGACCCAGAGCCCACGGCCCACTGCTGCCTCCTGGGAGTGTTCTTTGCTCCCATGCCAGTTCTTCCTCCTTCCTGCCTCCCTGCTTGGCAGCCCTTCTCCTCTACTGGCAGCAACTTTCCAAGGGGAACCCTCCTACACTGCTGGTGAGAATTTAAACTAGTGGAAAGCAGTATGAAGGTTCTTTAAAAAACTAAAAATGGAAATGCCATTTGACCCAGTAATACCACTCCTGGGAATTTACCCAAAGAATACAAGCTCTCCGATTCAAAAAGACTTATGCACCCCTATGTTTATCACAGCACTATAGCCAAGAAATGGAAGCAACTTAAGTGTCCATCAGTAGATAAATGGATAAAGATGTGGTACATATACACAATGGAATATTATTCAGCCATAAGAAAGAAACAAATCCTACCATTTGCAACAACATGGATGGAGGTAGAGGGTATTATGCTCAGTGAAATAAGCCAGGCAGAGAAAGACAAGTACCAAATGATTTTCCTCATTTGTGGAGTATAACAACGAAGCAAAACTCAAGGAACAAAACAGTAGCAGACTCACAAACTCCAAGAAGGGACTAGCAGCTACCAAAGGGGAAGGGTGGGGGAGGGCGGGTGGGGAGGAAGGGAGAAGGGAGTTGAGGGGCATTATGATTAGTACACATGGTGTGAAGGGAATCATGGGGAAGACAGTGTAGCTCAGAGAACACAAGTAGTGACTCTGTGGCATCTTACTACACTGATGGACAGTGACTGCAATGGGGTATGGGGGGACTTGATAATATGGGTGAATGTAGTAACCACAATGCTTTTCATGTGAAACCTTCATAAGCCTGTATATCAATAATACCTTAATAAAAAACCGTAAAAAATAAAAAAAAAAAAAGAAAGAACTTCCCATGGGCCCTTCCCTTCCTTTTTCCTTATGCTCTGACCTCAGAAGTTGGCAGTAGGCAAGATGGGAGAGGAGAGGAGATGCTGACCTCATCACTCCCTCAGAAAGCAGAGGATAGCCTGAGGCTGGCTTTATCTGGGAAACAAGAAGATTAAATCCTAACTCAAGTTTTCAAATTTGCTAATTACCTGGGCTGCGCTTTCTGATGTCTGAATCAAGAATGTTGAGGGCAGTGGATAGAAGAGAAGCAACTTCTGTTCAGTGTTGCTGCATTCCAGGTGTGGTCTCCACAGGGAGTTCAGAGCTCTCCCATATGCTACTCCTTCTCTGCCCCGAAGAGATCATGTGATCATGGACAAGGCCCTCTTACTGGGCTTTGGTGCTCTAGGCTAAGCTTTCACTATACCAGGCAAATCAATGAAGAGTGCTGAGCCTGTGGGGAAGTTTGTCCTCTGGTTACCTCCTGTGGCAGACTATATTGCTGGTCCCCAGCTTTCCCTTCTGGGTACTAGTGTTGCACTTCTTCATCCTTGGAACGTTGTGGAGAAGCATTACCTATCTACTACCTGACTTTGTTCTTGGCCATGTTACTTGATTGGGCCGACAGAACATTAGAACAGAAGATGATGCGAGCAGGAGCTGGAAATGCCATCATGGTAAGCAGAGCATGCTTCAGGCAGCTGGTGGCTCCAGGCTAATGAGGGATCTGTGCGGCAGATCCAGACCCCGTTGGGAGCCTGCAATCAGTGAGTCCGGCCTGTGCCAGCTGACCCTAGCCAACTCACAGACATGGGAGGGAGATAGAAATGCTTGTGCATGATTGCCATAGAGAGTCTGCAGCCAGCGGAAGTTGACTGAAACATAGCCATTCTCTTTTTAACTATGCTGGGGAGACCAGAGTGATGGCCTGAGCAGGGCTTACCTTTTGAGAGTGGCACCCTTTCTCTCCATCCACACATGCTCCAGTTGTGGCCCCGGGCGGATAGCCGTGCCACTTCTCCTAACTCGCTGACTCTGGTCCTCTCTGGACCTGTTTTCATTGTCGTGGGAGTGTTGAAGTGCAAAGGCCTGGGTGGTAGTTGTGGGCTTAGGGGAGAGAGAAGGCGGCCCAGGAGGGCATCTGACATTGTTACACAGCATCCTTCATCCTTTAGCTAAAATGGTACCCCCTGTGTGTTCTTGGGGAGCCCCCCTCTCCTCCTCTCAGTGCCAATGGCTTAGATGTGGTTGAGTCCAGCCTCTGCTTTGGATCTGGCCTTGATTTTTCCAAAGCTTCCTTGCTTCCTCTCCTGGCTGCAGTGCTGGGTTCAGAGAGAGACAGGCACAGGAAACCAGTGAAACGCAACCCCAGTTTTCCTGACAATGCTGGGAGAGAGTCAGGAGCTCTTTCCAAGGGCCTTCAATCTACTGAGGGAATGTTGTGTGACCAAGTAAACAGCCTGATTGAGAACAGGATCAGCTCAGAGCAGGTGGTGCCCAGAGCTGGTGAGAGCTGAATCAGACCATGTCTGAATCAAGAACACCACCAACCTTTCTGATAGGTGAGTCATCAAATTCCCATCTGTAGTTAATTCAGTTTGAGTACATATCTGCCATCTGTAATCAAAAGTCTCAAATGATACAAGACTGCCACCTGCTTTGAATTCTCTGTGGCTGAAACTTGTCACTCAGTGTTTACCTGGCGTTATTTTCTGGACATTTACCTCTATTAGGGGTGTGTGCGTCAGTGTGTGTATATGTGTTTATAGTTGGACATGGTGCAAGAAATATTTTATATAAAAAATATTGAGCCCCTAACCAAATACCATCCCTTTAAAAGAATCTACACCAAGTACTTTATTTATTTTATTCATTCATTCCTTATAACTGCCCTCCATGGTAGGTATTCATTGTCAGGTAGGAATTCTTTTTGCTACAACTTACAGAAAGCCTGACTAAATGTGACTTAAACCATAAGGAGACTGATTACCATATTTCATTAACTCTAAGATGGCATTGCTACTATTTCACTACCTTCTTTACATTAGTAAGAAATGCTGAGGAACTATAAAAAGCAGTTCTTCACTATCGTATTAGTTGTGAGATGTGACTGATTTCTGAGGTCTGTTAAATGTGAAAAAGAATTTGGGTCTCAGAATTGGTGAAATATGGTATCACTTAACAAGAAATTTTTAGTTAGATGGCTTCAGATTTGGCTTGGCAGCTCAAGATTCTCATCCAAGACCCAGTCTTCTTGTGTCTTTCTGCTCTGCCATCTCAGCATGTGTCACCTTAAAGTTGCAAGATAGCTACTATAGCACCAAGCTGGGTGTCCTCTAACACTGATTCAAAGGCAGGAAGAGAAGGAAGGGGACATAGGTGGGATACATCTTTCCTGGCTCACTTTTCTCCCTTCATCAGAAACCCCTCAGCACATTGGCTCTTATACACCATGGCCTAGACCCGCACACTGCCATGCTGGTTTCAAGGGAGGCCAAAAAAGTGAGTATTTGATCTTTACAGTCTTATAGTGAGAGGTGAGCAAGGGAAAGACATCATAAATGGCTGTCCTTTGTCACAACATTCTTATTCCCATTTTACAGATGAGGAAACTAAGGCTCAAAGAGCCTTAGTTATGTGTCTTTAGTTATCCATCCAAGGATGCATAACTTTCCACTGTACCATGAATCATCTGTATGTTAAAGGCTGAACATCAACAAACTTCAAACACAGAGAAGGCAAATAGGAAGACATGTGTTTGAATGCAAATACCAGATAACACCCTCAGTGGATCAAAGAAATAGGGGCTTCATGTTTTCATTTCCTGAGTAGCCCAGAGATTGGTAGCCCAGGGCAAGGCAGCTGCTTAAGGATTTCACTTTCAAGATCCCAGGCTCCCTCCTCCTCCTTCACCTTCGTTATAGTGTAGCTTCTGTCCTTATATTTACAGTATGGCTGCTGCATCTCAAAGCATCACATTTAGCTTTCCCTACTAGTAGTTCCTTTTTACATCTCATTGGTCAAAATGAGGTCACATGGCTACTACCCCTCATTGCAAGGAAGTCTACGAAGGTATATTTAGCTGGGCACATTATCATCCTAGACAAAACTGTGACTCTTTTAGGAAGAAAGAAGAAGAGAGAAATTGGGTAGTGATTGTTACCATGTAGTGTGTATTTGGACAGTGTATTTGGCTTTCTTCTTTTCATGCAGGTGTACAAGCCCCTCCTTGAGGCTTAGGCATGGATATGTGATTTATTTTGGCCAATGAAATATGAGTGGAAGTCACATGCATCATTTTCTAGTTTTAAGAGTTGGTGTATATAATGGGGTATGTGGTGGGGACTTGATAATGGGGGGAATCTAGTAACCACAATGTTGCCCATGTAATTGTATATTAATGATACCAAAACAAAGAGTTGGTATATAATTCCCCATCTTCTTTCCCATCAATATGGTTACTGTAAAAGCATGTGGTGACAAAACCCCTGAGTTCTCCCTTATTCTCAGGCCATGTCATAGGGTAGACTGACTTCTCCTTAACTCCAGAGCTAGTCTTGATCCTGAGCTGACCATCCAGAGCATCACATTCCTTAGGCTACAGTGATGAATTAAGAGCTGGGCAGTGACTCATATTTGTTTGCTATCACTCAGACCTAGAATTTTGGGAGAATTGGTAGGAGTGATAACAACAATAATAGCTAATCCAATAACTTGTCATTGTTCTCAGCTCCTTCAACTCTTTCCCATGGACTTATCACTGTGAGGATATAATCTAGGAGGTGCTGAGGGACAACTATGTGGGGAAAGTCTGGCTAAAAGAGATGAAGAGGTGCCAAGTTCTAATGACGTCACTTAACCTGTGGCTCCAGCCAGACCTGACTTGGACTCTTAATTTACAAGAACCAAAGAAAAATCCTTGTGGCACTTCAGGCAATTTGATTTGGGTTTCAGCCTCTTGAAGTCAAAAGAGCACTGGCTAATATAATGTCTATGTAGATATACAAGACACATCGGTTGTGGTACCTGCCATGCCCACAGCCCTAGCAGGGGGAACAGCCAGTAGGTGGACCTGATTTAGACCATGTGACCATTGGATGGGAGAGGGCACCTGATCTGAGCACTGAATCCATCAGCTGGCCAGCACCTGTGAGCTTTCTTCTGACATTAAAGATGACCTGTGTCTATCAGATTCCTCTTGTTTGAACTGGGAGTTGGGACAATGACAGGAATGAGGCAGTAAGCTGCAAGAGATGAAGAGAGAAAGGTGCATTAAGAGATGCCACGAGGAGGAGCTGGGGCCTTGGTGATTTAAGGTATCCAAGCAGCAGAAATTCTGTGTCAGTAGAGGGATCTGGTTGATAGAAAGAGCAACCAGAGGAAAGTTGGGAGGGAGATGGTGCTCCTAGCTCTAGGAAGATAAGCCTGGGTCTGTCTTGCTTGTTCCTGAGGACTTTCTGATTCTGGTTCAAATCCACATTCATCCTTATAATAAACACATTTTTCCCCAAGTGAGCTTCAGGTGGTCTCTGATTTACCTTGTAAGACTGGACTTGGGCATCTGCCTTCCCTGTTGCCTCAATAACACTCTCAGGCTTGATTGACTGAAGACTGTCACTGAGGCCACTTTTGGTAGCAGGGATGAAAATTTAACCCAATCTAATTCAAACAAAAAGGATGTTTATTGGCTTCCTTAGTTGAAAATCAAGGGGTGAGACCAGCCTTACCCTTAACTGGATTCAAGATTCAGATGATGTACTTGGAACTTTGCTTCTCTCCACATCCTCCCTCTGTCACCCTCTGTGCTGGCTCCAGGATCGGGTTTTGGGTAAGGTGGTGGATTCAGTCCCCAAGTCCCTTTAAGGAAAAGAGTGAGTTTTCTTCTCAGGACTCCCAAAGAAATTCTTTATTACATGTCATTGGCTCTAAGAGGGACACATGCTTATCCTGAACAATCTCTGTGGCCCAGGAAATGTGATCAAGTGATCTAATCACTTGCTCCTCTGAGACCCACCCAAAGCACATGGGTGTAGAGTAGAGGAGAGGGTGAGTAATTTTTAGAATATAGGTTGAACTGTTGGAAGAAAGAGTTTAAGTAAGATCGACTAAAGCAAGACAGAAGTTTCTCTCTGTCAACTAGTTGCTCTTTCTATCAACTAGTGCCCTCTACTGTCACAGAATTTCTGCTGCCTGGATACCTTAAATCACCAAGGCCCCAGCTCCTCCTGGTGGCATCTCTTAATGCACCTTTCTCACTTCCTCTCTTGCAGCTAACTGCCTCATTTCTCTCACCGGTCTGCAAGTAAGCAGCTTGGGGAGCCAGGTTTGTTCCCTATCTTTTGCTTCACTATCCCTAAGTATTGTGTATTTGTGTGGTTTGAGATGTTTCACGACCTCTACCATCCAGCAGTAGAAACAGGAAAGAGGAAAGAGGGAGGCTCACTATTTCTGGTTAGATGCAACACCTCTCCCCATTTCAGTTCTACTGCTCAGTTTTTTGCCAAACAGAGCTTCCAGGAAGAAAAGCAAATGTGGCCTTTTTTTTCTCTGGATTCCCATGTCCCTAAATAAAAAGTAGGGATTCTTTAGACACAGGAGATCATGACGATTAGGGGACAACTAGCAGTCTCAGTCCCAGTCTGTCCCTTTGGCCAACCCTGTCTGTGCGTCCCTTTCTTCCAAAGCTATGAATGCCCTCTCCCTGGAGCAGACAACATGAAAGTTCCGTCCAGTGTCTACACACAGCTCCCAGCCTAAAATTTGGGTACTGACAGCCTGCAGTGTTGGGTCTGCATGAGGGTCTTCATGGTGTGGTGCCCTGTAAACTCATATACAAGCTATCTGCCTCATCATGTTCAGCACCCAACATTCAGTAAGAATAGGATAACACAGTAGGAACTCCCATCCAGAAGATGGTAAAATGGGAACCCACTGAAGCCACTGGTTGGCCACTGACATCAAATCCTAGTGGGCAGAAATTGTGAAGATTTCCAGGAGGTGGAACAAATTTCCTGACAACGGCCCTCTCTCTTCCGACACATTCCCTTTTTGCTTAGCTTAACCAGAGTTGTTTCCTGTTGCTTGAAATCAAGGAATCCTACCACACAATATAGCATATTAAAAAAACAAACCAGAAAACAAAACCAAAAAAAATCTCTCCTGACCTCACATCCCTTTCCAAAGGGTACCTTTCTTTCTGCTCGCCTTTATGGCCACGCCTAAAGGAGGTGCTGCACGCTGTCTCAGTTTATTCCCACTAATTCATCCCTCAATCCACACCAGTGGCTTCTGCCTCCATCCCGCATTGCAACTGCTTGTTCTGAGTGCCCTGTGTTACAGCAATGCCCCAGTTGCCCTCTTTCCTTTCTGGCAGCTCCTTCTTAGTCCTTTGCCACTTGGTTACTCACATCCAGGTCCTAGGCCATCTTATGAACACTCTCCCTGGAAACCTAACCCATTCCTGTGACTTCAGGGACCCTGAGCCCATGATACCCAGACCTCCCAGGAAACTGGTCCTGTATGCGCAGCTGGCCTCTCCATTGGCATCTTGTCCATTGCAGTGTGCCCCACTGACCTCTTGAGCGCACCACACTTGCTCCTCTTCAGTCAGTGTTCTGAGTCTCAAGAAATGGCACTTGGCGCATGCATTCCTAAGCCAGAGCCTCCTTTCTCTATCAAAGCAATCAGCAAACCCCACTGCTACCATGCAGTCCTGGCTTGTATCTCCAGAACCTGACACAGGAGTAGCTCAATAAATATTTGATCAAATGACTAATAGCAGCAAGAACATTCTACAAAACCCTTGCACAAGCCCCATTGTTCTCACGGCCCTGTGAGGTGAGTACAATTATTGTCATTCTGTAGATGAAGAAACTGATGCTCACACTGATGACGAGTCTTGCTTGTGTGTGTGATCACAGCGCAAATGAGTATCTGGGGAAGCTGGGATTGCAATGCAGGTCTGTCCCCATCTTGGGCTTGCTCTGGGCAGCTACCACAGCCAGGGAAGCTTCCTGCAGGCCACACTTGGAAGACCAGCCTGTCAAGGGGCCAAGGCCATGTTAATGCTCAGAGACCCTGGAGGCAGGTGCTGCAGACATCCAGCGTGGCAAACATCTGCTGACACCCAGCTCCACGCTGGCCTCCCTGAAACACTTGATGTGGGGTCCCCAGACAGCTCTAATATGATCAGGGAGCAGGAGGCCTCAGGTTTGAGTCCTGGATCTGGCAGCAAATGTCAGTGTAACCCTATATAGTTCATCCCTTCCAGGAGCTCAAGTGACTTCCCTAAAAAGGGAATATGAGAATGATTCTGCAATGTGGAAGGATGATCCCTAATACCTGGGCAGGAGCAGGAGTGAGTGGTGGCCTCAGTCAACAAAGCTCTCATTTGCTCTCTTGGGCAGGATCGCCCTCCCAGACTGTGTGTGGTAGGATGGCCAGGGCCTAGGGTCTCCACTTGGATACCCATGTTGGCCCCAGGTGCTCATTCCCACTAGGACAGCCACCTACCAGACTCTGGAAGAGTCTTCTAAGACCCCGCTAGAAAGGGGTACTTAGGGCAGTCTTCTGAGCAGAACCTTACCCATTCCACCAGTGACAAAGCCCCAACTGACGCTGTAACTGTCCATGAGGAGAGGGGCAGAGGAGGTAGCTTCCAGCCAGGCCTTGAGCAGCATGATCTCAGGCATGTGGGGAGGGAACATGAAGGCAGGAGTGCCTGTGTTAAAAGCCAGGTGGGAAGTGTAAAGGTAAGACCTGCAGGGCCATGTGCTGTGCAGGATGCATTGGTATCTGTGGTCTCTGCTTCATGAGACAATCTGATAATGGGCAGTTCAGAGCTACAGACAGGATTACTAAGGCTGGGAGGGGACCCACATGCACAGAATGTACCAGGGGGTGGGGTAGGGGTGGCTGGGTGCTAGGTCCAAGCCACACCCACTACACAGTGCTACACACCCCTCCTTTGGGCTAGGTA
This sequence comes from Manis javanica, assembly GCF_040802235.1. Taxonomy (NCBI): domain Eukaryota; kingdom Metazoa; phylum Chordata; class Mammalia; order Pholidota; family Manidae; genus Manis; species Manis javanica. The sequence continues at coordinate 72,650,633 of NC_133162.1, forward strand.
GCCGGCTGGGGGCTTTGAGGTAGTTTCTTGGTGCATGTTCCTGCCCTCAGCCTTGCTCAGAGGGCTGGGGTGGGGGTTGGGGTGGGAAAGCTTTTTGCAGATCTCCTCCTGATGCTCCAGGCCAGATGCAGGGCTGAGAGAAGCTGGAGAGGTGAGGTGGAGGCCTGAGATTTTCCTAAACTGGAGAAGAAGCAGAGATGATGGCACTGGCTTCCAGGACACTGGACTGAAGGGGTGCAAACCCTTCAGCAAAGGGCTGGGCAAGCAAATCAGGGTTTCCTAGAACTGATGTCAATGGACGAGGATTGACACTGGGACCCAATTTTCAGAGACTGGGGCTCGGAGGTAGGAGAAGCTCCTCTTAACTTGTGGTCCTGGATGGGTAGCAGGAACCCCATGAGGGCATTAGGGGTAGGCTGTAGGCCTGGGATGGCAGCCGCCTGTGGCACGTTCTGTGAGTTGCGCTGGCCAGCGGCTGCTGGAGGTCTGGGGATGCTGAGGGAAGAGAGTGCTCAGGCCCCCAGCGAGATGGGCGGGACCTGGCTGTCCCCGGGCTGAGACTGGCGGGGCGGGGAGGGAGCGAGGGAGGGCGTTTGGGGGTGGTTGGAGCGGCGCGAAGGAGTGCAGGGCTTGGGTGAGGTCGACTCAACCTTGCACACCCACTGCGCACGCCAGATGTTCGGGTCCGTGGGGACAGGCTGGTGATTGAACGCCTGGAGTTGGGTCGGGTTGAGGGGTAAAGGTGGAGCTTGGGACGTGGGCGCGGAAAGGGAAGGGAGAATACAGGCCTTGGGGGCAGGGTTAGGAATGCAAATCTGGGGACAGAATCTAGGAGGTTGGAGTCGTGGGGGCCTGGCGCAGGGCTCTAGGGACAAGTCCTGGAGCGTGGAGGGCTCGTGGAGGCGGAGCTCGAAGGACCAGGGTCGGTCTTGGAGTCCGCGAGAGTGGGGCTGAGGGGATGGCACTGTGAGATCCCGTGTTCGGAGAATGCAAGTCTGCAGGGTCGGGGCTAGGCAGCACCGAGGGTGGGCCCTAAAGCAGTGGGGTCTGGACGGCGGGTCGAGGCCAGAGACTTGTGAAGGGCGGGGCTGGGATTACGAGGACCTGGGAGTAGTGCCGTGTGGGAGGGGGTACCAGGGGGAGCTGTAGACCCGGGTGCGGGGTGCGGTGCTGGACGGGAACAGGGACCGAGGGGGCGGGGCTGTGAGGAAGTGGACTTCGGGGCTGGGTCGGGGCCTGGAGGGTTGCGGGGTTTGGGGGGTTGCCAAGCCCAAGCCCACAAGACTGAGGGGGAGGGTAAGGCTGGGAAGATGAGTGTCTTGGGGTTTCGTTGGGCAGGCCTGTGAAACGGTATCACGGTGGGAGCGAGGCCGAAAAGACGGCACAACAGGGACAAGCCGTGAGGCGGGCCGGGGAGGAGGACTGGGCTGGTGGGGCCGAACGGGAGCAGGGAGGCCGGAGGCTGTGGGTTGCCGGGCGATACCCGGAGCCGCCGGTCGGCGGAGGCGGGGCCGGGCCGCGGGGGCGGGTCCAGGTGAGCGGTGCCCGGCCGCCGCCCCCTCCGCCCCTTCTCCCCGGCTGCCCGGCCGCCCCTCGGCACCTCCCAGCGCTGGCTCCGCAGGCCGGGGGGACGGCGGGCGACGTCTCGGGCCCAGGCCAGGTCCGGCCCCGGCTCCATCTTGGGCCGCTGCGCCGGGCACCTGTGGCGGCCGCAGGAGCAGCGCTTCGGGCGGCCCGGGCGGGCGAGAGGGTGAGAGGCCCGGCTCTGTGCGCGCCCGTGGGCGCTGGGGGGCAGGGTGGGAGGTTGGGCCGTGCCTCCCCGTCCGGCGCCGCACAGCCCCACCTTCACCCCCCTCCGCGCTCAGCCCCTCGGCATCCCGGCCCCCGCCCAGCGCCCAGCGCCCCCGTGGCCGCCTCCCGCCTCCCATCTCTCCTCTCGTTGCCTATCCCGTCCCCTCTTCCAGGTCTCCTCTGCCCGTCCTCCCGGTTTTCGACTCTGCTCAGGACCCCGGCCCGTCTGCCTCCACCCCTGCGTCGGTCGCCTCTTCCCCTCCCATTCCTCCTTCTCTTCCCACCCCACCGCCCTCCTGCCCTCCATCCCAGCCCCTTGGCCCCACAGCTCTGTCTTCCTTCAGTCACTGCCTTCGTGCGGGGAAGGTTTGCAGCATAGTTTTGGGGATCGTGGGCTCTGTGCGGCCGCGGCTCGGAGGAGCGGGCAGGGGACAGTGTATGGTGTGGTGTGTCAGCCTTTGGCCCCTTAGCCAGAGGCGGCCTGTGCGCGGTATGCAGAGCGCAGCTGTGCAGTTGCTGTTTCCTGCAGGCTCAAACAGCAAATGGGCTTGTGTGTGTGCCTCTGGTGTGTCCATGGGTGGCGTGGGCGCTGGTGAGCATGCTGGTAGGGACACACCAGTCACTGGGCTGTTTCTGGTTTGGGGCGGCTGGGCCTGGAGGCTTACCTTCTCCATTCAAATGCCTTCGGGGAAGTGGCCAGTCCCCCTCAGGGGAGGAAGATCTGGGGCTGGTGGGACCCTGGGCCTTTCTCTGGTAAGTAGAGCTGGGTCCTTTGGGTCTCTGCCCCACATTACCCCAGAACTCTTTCCTGGCACAGCCTGTGACCTGGGTATCTTGTTAAGTCCCCTTCACCTGCTCTGTGATGGGCCGCTTTTGCCCCCTGCGAACACTGTCTCTCAGTAGTTCAGAGATGCTCCCTACCATATTGCCCAACTTTGGCTCTGAGCAGTCCTATCAGACCACCTTCTGGATGTTGCCACACCCCCACTATGCATGAGAAATTTGTGTGGTCCCTGAGGGGTAAGGTCCATATTTTGACATTTGGGCATCCCCCCTAACCACCTGGGTTTGCTTTTCTTGTTTTGGTTCTGCTGGAAGCAAAAGTCATCATCCAAATGCCTGTCCATTAATAGAAGGAGACTTCCACGGATGCTAAGTGTGATCTGAGATGGGCCTGCGTGTGGTGCTCTTGGTAGTCCCCTGACATACCCCAAAGGCCTGGACTCCTCTGCCAGGGTTACATGGTGGGAGATGAAATCTCTAGCTGTCTCTTTGGTTGGGTTGCCTGGAAGTTTCTGCAGAACTGGGATCTTTTACTTGAAATGACATTGGTTGATTGCTGTTTGTGAGGCTGGTTTATCCTACCCTTATGGCAGGCAGACTGAGGCAGCAGGAGAGTTCTGCACAGGCTGTAGGGCATGGGCCATATTGAAACTTTGGCATCAAATGAGACAGGAGAGAGAACATTAAGTGGTCATCCAAAGAACACTAGGGGTCTTGGATACTTCTATATGCCTCTCCTTTATCTTACGCTAAAACATCTTTCCAGGGGCTCTTCAGGGTGAAACTGGAGCCCTTCCCATGGCTTTTAAGGCAAGTGGGCATGCCACGTGGAGATTTTAAAATGCAGACTCCAAACTTGTGTGTGTGTCCACATGTGTGTACCTGTGTTCATGCATGTATGAGCATTGCACATATATCCTTCCAAATTAAGGTTTAAAATAGACTGGGACACTTAGTGTGGTGATAGACACATTGGGACACTAGTGGTGATTAGGTCCTAGGATGGATGAAGGTAAGAAGGATAGGGAAGCAAGACTAGACTAACTTACGGGGTGTCTCAGTGGCATCTAAAGGGCCCTTCTGCCCCAGTAGTAGTCCCTGTGACACCTTTAGCACAAGTCATTCCTGAAGGGAGGAAGAAAGGAAAGATTATTATTATTAACAATCACTATCTGATCATCCACATCGCCATCATGTTTAGTCTTCATAATGCTGCAGGGAGGGGATTACTTCCATTCTGCACTGGGGAAACAGGCTCAAAGAGGTTGGGTATCCACCTGAGCGCACATGCGCTGAAGGGGAAGAGCCAGGGTTGGAAACTACCCCCTTGCCCTACCTGCTCACCTGTGGCTACAAAGCTCCTTGGTTGGCTCCCATCACTCCCTGGGAGACCCCTCTTCTTGCCAATAGTGGGAAGGGGAACCTGCCCCCCACACATAGCCCCATAACCTCAGTGGTTTCCCTGACAGCCCTTCCCTCCCTGAGGGCTGGGAAGGCCAGGCTATAGGAGAAATACTCTGCTGGGGTTCAGCTGGGGTTTCTTTCACATTTCTGAGCATCTCCAGGGCTCAACTATGTCACCTGAGTAGCAGACATACATATACACCTCCCCACCCACTGGGGGCTTTGTGATCACTGCTCTCTCTGGTTGATGCCTAGCCCTGAGCACTGGGCAGCCATCTGGTGAAGCAGGCACAGTGGGATCCTTGTCCCTGATGGCTTCTCACTAGATGTCGGTGGAGTTTGAGGACACCCACCCTCACTGCACCTATTTCTTCATGGGGGCCAGGACCTGGCTTGTTCTTTATGGCCCTGCTCCCTAGGAGGGTCTGGGGTAGTGGGGCTCAGCCAGAGACTGTGTAGGCTGTCCAGATGGAGCTTTCTTGGTGTTCTTGACTCCAGGCTGCCTAAGAAGCTGCTAAGAAGCAGGCGGGGTGGGATGGGGGTCCAGGCTTTGTTTCCATTCATTCACTGTTCCACTGGCATGTCGGGGGCACCACTGTGAGTGCCAGATGCTGTGTTGGGTGCTGGGCTCCCATTGAATCAAGGCAACAGATAAGTAAAAAGATAATGACAGCAGCAGGTGATAGCTTCCAGGATGGAAGTCTTCACAGTGCTTGAAGGGAGCACAGGGAACCTCAGACACTCCTGGGTTTGTTCCTGGCTTAGCCACTCACTAGCTGTGTGCCCTTGGGCAAATCACCAAACCTTTCTGAGCTTTGGCCTCCTCATCTGTAGAATGGGGATGATGGTGTATCTCAAGAGCTTATTCTGACAATTAAATGAGATAATGCATCGGAAGGATGTGGCACATACCTGGCACATGGTGGGTGATTGGGCACTGGAAGCTGTCATCATCATCATCATCCTGTTGTTACTGGCTTTGCTGCCCTTCTCTGTTTATGCATCTATCTCTGGGACGGCAGCTCCTTGAGGGCAGGGCCTGGGCAGTAGTCCTCTCTTGACTACTCCTTTTCCTGATTGTTAGGGACCAGCCTGGCATCTGCTTTGGCCCCAAGAAGCAGCCAGAATGGGACACTCCTGCCCAGGCTGGGGCTGTGTCTAGAGCTGCACAGCTCAGCATGGTAGTCATGAAACCCATGTGGTCATATACATTTAAATTACTTAAATTTAAGTGAAATGAGAAACTGAGTTTCTCAGTTGTACTAGCCACTGACCTGTTAAGTGCTCAGTAGCCACACGTGGCCAGGGGCCTATCATACTGGACACTGCAGGGTAGCATGTCTCCTTCATCACAGGAAGCTGGGCTGAACTGGACCCCAAAGCAGGCTGTGAGTTCTCAGGGGCCGGCAGTTCCAGAAACACCCTCATTCTTGGCTCCGCCAGTCACCAGCCATCTCCTGAGAGCTGGGACGGCAAGACATTTGTAGTTATACAGAAACTGAGCTCCTGAGAACTCTTCCCACAGTCCCTTGTGGGTGGCCTTGCTCACTTGCCTGGGGTGGCTGGTTTCCCGGCAGTTCTCTCAGCCCGGGGGGTGGGAGGGCAGGACTGGGATTGCCCAAATGGCAGCGGTTGCCTCTTTCCCCACCCTGCTTCTCCAGCTGGTCCTGCCTGGCAGGGAGTCCCAGAGAAATATTCTTAATTTACAGCTTTGGCCAGGGCCACGCTGGCCCAGATGCCCTGACCCCACTCACTCCCTCTCAGTCCCTGCCCAGCCCCAGCTTGCTGCTCCCCTCAGGTGCTCTGAACACATGGCCTCCCACCTCTTGTTCACCCTGTTTCTCTCCCTAGGCACCTTCTCCCTTCTGTTCTCAGGCTTGCCTTCCATGGCTGGTCCTCCAGGAATCCTTTTCTGATCCATCATGCAGAGTGAGCTGTCCTGCCTTGGAAATGCCCTCCCTCAGACCCTGTTTTTGGTGTTCAGCACTCTCCTCTGTGGGTTCTCTTTGCTCCTTCTCTGGGTCAGGCATATGGCAGACATTCTGTGAGTGCCAGCTGCTTATCAGGTCAGTGCTGGGTGCTGGATGGACACAGGTGAACAGGCTACAGGCCTGCTTTGACAGCTTTAGGTTGGTGAGAGTCCCATAATTGGGCTGGCTGATCCACTCAGGACAGACAGTACTCAGCCAGAGATGGAGCCAGCTCGGTTCAGGAAAGCTTTCCCAGGAGGAGATGCTCAGGTTGAAGGGGCCAGTGCTGACTCTAGGCTGTGAATGGGTCAGTGGGCAGGTCCAGAAGCATCTGTGTGGCTGGAGGAAGGGACAGGAATGACATGGGGGTAGAGGGTAAAGAGGGGGCAGGTAAGGAGGGTGACAAGAGGGAGGTTAAACTTCATGGAGAGTGTGTCTGATTGGTGGTATTGGACCCCATTCCTAGGGCACAGCAAGATCTAAATGAGTTCCATGTCACCCAGGTCCAGAGTCTGGCATGCTGCAGGTGCTCAGGAGAGGGCTGTGGAATGAATGAACAAATGCCCAGTGATTCCTGTGTGTAAAGGGCTGATATGTTGGGCCTATTCCTAAGCCTGGAGCCAGAGGTGGAAATCACCTTTCCCCCTTCACAAGATTGGGTCCCAGAGATGTGGCAGCTCAGCCAGGCTAGGCCAGAGAGGATGGGGAAGGTGGCATGGAAAAACCCAGGCCAATTCTCAGTGTGTTGCTTGCTCAGTCCACAGATTCTCTTTGAGCCTCCACTCTGTACCAGACCAAGATGGATACTGACGGTGCTGGGAGGGACCAGGCTAGTATTCACCAGTCAAGCTTTACTAGTTATTAAAATATTGCAATACTCCTGTGCTGACTGACTAGGAGGTGTTATCTAAAAGCCTCCGCCCCCAGGGCTGCCGTCCCACCCCAAGGCCCCAGCAGACATGACCTCTCCCCTGGATTCACGCCCTGCCCCATGTCCCTGCCCAGCCCACCATAATCCAGCAGTAAAGGCTTAACAGCTGACATGTGTATCATGGGTGGTGATCTTGGTTTGGAGTATCTGGTGTCCTGCCATTGTTTTATTTATGGCTGTGATCAGTCAGGCAGGCCAGAACTGGACAGCCCATCCAGTGTGCTCAGCCCCGTGTGTGCCCACAGCCGAGTCCAGCAGAGGTGCTTCCACCCAACTCAACTTACCTTCCTCCCTCCTTCTCTCTCCTGTAGGCAGCCATGAGCACCAACCACCCTGAGGTGGGTGCCCGGGCACCCCGGAGCCCCTGCCCACAGCCCCTGTGCCAGAGCTCGTCCAGCCTGCTGGGTGAAGGCCTGGGGCAGAGGCCAGAGCTCTGCAAGAGTGCCAGCAGCCCTGGATGGAAGGCCCAGCCAGGCAAGGCCAGCACCTGTCCACCGGGCCCGGAGGAGGAAGGGCACCCAGCTGAGAACACGGAGCAGGCATGGGCCTCCCACCCCCCCCCACAGCCCGGTGTCGTGGGCCACTGGCACAGCAGCACAGTGGACGCCGTGTCTACCGTGGGCGGTGGCAATCTGAGTCGCCTGCAGATCCCCAGTGCTGCTGCCATGCAGAGGAGCCACTCGGACCTAGTCCGCAGCACCCAGACCTGGGGTCACAGCAGTGCTCAAAAGGCCAGCCTCATCTGCTCAGCCCTTGGTAGCTCTCCTGTCCACAGGGCTCGGCTGCAGCCTGGCACTACTTCTAGCCAGGAAGGCAGGGCCTCTGCAGGCCGGGAAAGGGACCTGACCCCAGAGGATGGGACTTCGAACTCATCTTGGACACAAAGAGAGAGTCAGGTGTGGGTGCCGCCACTGGACCTGGGAGACACAGCCAGCCACAGCAGCAGCTCTCAGGCTGGGCCCAGAGCCCCTGGGCTGCCAGTCACCACCTCCTGCCATGCTCAGCCCCCAGCAGCTCTCCTCTGCAGCATGAGGGAGGTGGGGGCTGATGGCTGCTGCCACTCCCTGCCTGCCCCAGGGATCCTGACCTTTCCCAAACTAATGGCATCAATGAGTGAGTCCAGGCTGCAGCCTCAGCATGGGGTGAAATTCCACTGTCGATTGTCTGCGGGCCTTCCTGGGCACTCCCTCTGCTGTGCCCATCCTTGGGGTCCCACTAGGTTAGCCACAGAGCCTGGTGCCAGGACTAAGGATGTGTGGACTATGACCTCTGCCGGTGACTTGGTGACCATGGTGACATCCCCTCTGTCAGCCCAGGATGCTGGTGTGCAGGCAGCCCCCATGGCAGTCTGCAAGGCTGTGTCCACCAGCCCACCCCTGGAAGCCCCTGTGGCTCTGCATACATTCCCAGAGGTAACTCTGGGGTCCAGCCTGGAGGAGGCATCATCCCCTGTGCGGGACGTGCGATGGGATGCTGAGGGCATGACATGGGAGGTTTATGGAGCTGCGGTGGACCCTGAGGTGCTTGGCATAGCCATCCAGAAGCACCTGGAGATGCAGTTTGAGCAGCTGCAGCAGGCACCCACCAGCGAGGAGAGCCTGTCTGCCGAGGGCCGGAGGCGGCCGCTGCGAGCTGTCATACAGTCCCTGCGGTGCCCCAGCTGCTGCAGTTGTTCCAGTGAAGCCGCTGAGTGAGGAGCTGCAGCCCTTGGTGCTATCCTGGGCCCATGTACTTGGCTGCAGGCCAGGGACAGTGGGGATCCCGTGCTTCTTGGACCCATCTGCAGCCGTGGACATCTCTGCTGTCAGATGCCAGCAGAACACAGGACTGGAGCCTGGGTGCTTCCTGCTTCTCACAGCTGAGCTGGTTTTTAAGGGCTTGATCCCCAGGAGCCACATCTCTGCTCATCTGGGCTCTGAACTTTGGGACAAAGTTTCAGCACTGTTCTTAAGGGAGATCCTGATTTTTCTGTAAAAATACTCAACCTTCTGTTTGGTATCTTCTCAGAACTCTGCTGATTTCCCCTAGGACACTTGGTGGCTTTATTTTAAAGCAACACTGAGATATAATGGATTTATGATGTGAAAGGTGGGCCTCAAGTAACAGGGACAGGTCTTTAGGGAAGGGGACTGACATTGTTGAAGGCCTCCTGTGTGCCACATGCTGTGCTCATCATCTTACCTTGTTAGTCTTCACCTCTTCACCCCATTTTACTGGTGAAATCACAGACCTTTGGCAAGGCTGTGGCTGACATGCTCCAGGTTGGACAGCTTGATGTGGTGGCCAAGATACAAAGCCAAGGCTGGCCAAAACCTGGGGTGTTTCCCTACAGCACATGGCTGTTCAGTGCAGTGCAGTCATGAACAAGACAAATTATTGAGCCCATATTCTCTGTCAGGTTCTGTGGATTCCTTGGGGAATGAGACAGAGGCTGCCGGGGCTCTGGCTGAGCTCATGCTGGGTGGGGCACACACCAGTACCAGCATTATCGACGGGCATCAGGTGCTCTCAGAACCAGCCTACCTTGCAGCCCTTAGTGTCAGGGACTGGCCTCAGGATGGGGCCCATGTATGTTGCAGTGACTGAAATTGCACCGTTGTTACTTCGTTCTTTTGGTTTAAAGATTTATGCCCAGCTGGTGCTATTCTTCAAAGGAGGGAAGGCAGGAATAGACAGGAAAAAGGAAGGAGCCTGGGATGGGACCTCCCACCTGGTACCAAACGGCCAGAGCTGTGAGGCTGTGGAGAGCAATGAGGCCTGTGGGCTTATTTGCCCAGTCCTGCCTACGTGACCTAACGTGGGCCAGGTGGTGGGGGTCAGGACCATGGGGGTCAGGCAGCCCAGGATACTGGGCTGATTTCATTGCCCAAAGATCTCTCAAGATTTGTGGAGGATGGGAACAGCCTATGTCCTTGTTCTAGGGCTTTCTGTTGAAGATTCTAAGCTCCTGGGACAAAATCTGCCAGCCCACCTTTGTGAGGGGGCTATAAGGTTAGTGTCCTGCCAGGGTGACCCAGCATGGGAGGGACTCAGGGCCCCTATGCAGCTATGCTCACAACCTGGCCCTGTTCCTGGTACCTTGTCTGCACCTAGGAGTCCAGGACCTGACAGCTGGCTTACCTTTCCCTGCCCCCACGGACCCAGTATTCATTGAGGTGGAAATGACTCATGCAACAATGGGATAATTTTTAAAGCAGAAGAGGCATTCTAATAGGCCCAAGGAACCAAGTGGGAAAGGCATGTTACAGATCAGAATGCCTCCCAGGCCCCAGGATGGCATTTTCTTACCCAAAAATGTGCATTTCTTTTCCTGCTCCTTGCAAGGCCAGGTAAAATGCCTCCCCTGCTTAAAAATGACACTGAATCAGAACTGCTTCTGAGGGTGGGGCTGGGCAGTGGGGGTTGATATAGTGGGCAGGACAGGACTTGGCCTTGTTCCCCTTTTAAAATGTGATCAAGCAGGTTTTCATACAGTTGTGGGGCGCTGGGCACCATGCAGCCTGTGTCCTGTCTGTCCCTCTGTGTGTGGCACAGGGCAGACATTGCATTCTGGGGAGTGACACCTGGGTACCAGGTTGTATACTTGGCCCTGCACAGGAGCTCCAGCTGTGGGGACCTGAGTGGAGGAGTGGTGAAAGTGGGGCTAGCCCCTTCACACAGGGCCACAGCTGAGCAAGGTCTTGAAGACACAGTGGGGCTGGATAGGTGGGCAGAAAGAACAGCTTGCTCAAAGGCTTGGAGGTGTGTGCTGTGCCCTTCGCCAGCCTGCCACGAGTCACCATGGTATGGGCTTTGTTGGGGTGCTTGGGCTGGGAGGCTGGCAAGGGAGTTCCCATTTTGAGGATCTTGGTATGACTGAGGAAAAGGAGTTAAGGGGAGCAGCAGAAGGGGTGGGTTGGGGTCAGATTTCATTTTAGGAATATTCCTTTGGCTACTGTTGGAGAGATTAGTGTGGAAAATGTGGGAGGCAGGAGCTCAGGGGGATGTGGGTTGGGGAGCCACAGAAGCATCAGAGGGAAGTAGAGTGGGTAGTGGGGGGCTGGGCACACACACTCACACGCACAGTTGTGTGGCGGATTCAGAAAAGAGTAATTCCAGGAGACTGAGGTTTCCAGTTTGTGCAAAAGGAGAGGAGGCCACCACCCTGGACAAGGGGAGGCAGGAAGCAGGTTCAGGAGAGGTGGGTGAGGGACCATGTGTCACAGGGTCTGGCTGGGTCCAGTGATACCCTTCATGAAGAGACTTTCTCCTCTGTCATACACAAATTGTCATGAGTTCATTCTCTGGCTCATGTGTACCAGTCTGTGTCACCTCCAAGCTGCAGCTGGAGTGCCAGGGTGGCAGGCTGGGCTGGGCCCTGAATGGGCAGGGCTAGCCGAGCTGCCCACCCAGCTCACTGTGACACTTCTGTTTGCAGGGTGGGGCTGGAGTTCAGCCTGGTCTGTGTGTGGCTCTGGGGCTGTGCATGGCTGGGCCCCCAGCACACCCTCCTGGTTAAGCTGGCTGCCCCGAGATGGCATGAACTGTGCTCTTGGCCCCACTAGTCAGGCTGCACAGCCTGGGCTGATGGTCTCCCTGGAGAGAATGCAATTTAATTTCTGAATTCACCTAGAGACTGAGCCTCTCACCATTCCTTGCTGTGGTCTCTTCCTGGCCAGGCCTGACCACCAGCGGTTTAAGGTCCCAGGACATGGCCTCCAGCTTGGTTTACAGATCTCCTCCCCTCAGATTCCAGATTTCTGACCAGAGTTCCCTGGGCCCCTTCAGGCCCTATTCTTGGATGTGGTTGATTTCACTGTTTATTTTGTTTTGAATTCAAAATAGACTAAGGAGGCCAGAGCCTTGCCAGGGAAGGTGGTTGATCTGGCTGATCTTGTTGGTTTTGTCCTGGTAGATTCTGTCCTTTTCCAGAATCCACCCTAGATTCCTAGAGCTCCATGCCCAGGCAGGAATTCCCCCCTCTCTGCCAGTGACTCCTCCCTTCTGGTCACTGGCTCTCTTTCCTGGCAGCCTTCCTGGCCCCCACCAGTTGAAGCCTGGTTTCCTGGAGACTGCCACCTCTGGGCCTGGCTGGGACTCAGTGCACATTCTTGTCCAAGCTCCAGGCACCACCACCCTCACAGGGAATCACCAGTCCATCCTGGGGAAGAAGCAGTTCCTGCCAGAGAGTAGGCTACTGCTGGCCTGAGGTCACCATGCAGGGGAGGGTGGAAAAGCAGAGAATGGCCCTGCCACTGTGATGTCAACTCCTGTGCCAGCTGGATTGAGTCTCTGTCCCCTAGAAGAGCTGGATTCTTATTTCACAAGGGCCATTGAGTCCTTCCCAGTGTAGGTCCTGACACTTAGGACATTGTTGGAGGCACCATAGCTTAGTAGTCTAAAACTAGAGTTTGAATCCTGAATCTTCTATAGCTGTGAGATCTTGGTCATGTTACTAACGTCGCTGATCCTCAACTTCCTCAGCTGTATGCGAGGGTCATGAAGGTGAGGAGCAGGATGCTCACCGCAGGTGGTCTGTAGCACCTTCTTCATTAAGCCTTTCCCAGGTCTGCTTTGAAGCTGGATAGAGGTCTCCCTGATGGATTGGGAGAACATGGGGTTAGTTCTGTTGTGGTGGTTACATAGGGATAATAAACCAGAAAAAACATCTCAGAAAAGTTGATGTTTATTTAAGAAAACCAAACAAAATCCAAGTTGCATCGGCCTGTAGGATTGGTGACGGACAGGCGGGTTCTGACTTTCTTGTTCCAAGTTGGGTAAGTAACACCACCTTTGCTCACTTGCAGTAACTCTATGACTCATGCCTTGTTTCTCCTTTTCCCCCTCCAACCCCAACCCGAGATGGCTCAGCAAGGAGGCCTGCCCCCTGGCAAATGTGCTCCCAAATGGATGCCTAGAAATTCATTGTTAATGTTCCAACTTTGTAGGAGAGAGTGTGAGAATTGTAGAACTATGGCAGTCTACATCTGGGGCTCAGGGTGGGTGAATGTGTCCCACTTTAAGGTGTGTACTCTTTACCCAGTTGTCCTGGCCTAGAACATTCCATTTCTGAACCTTTCCTGAGAGAAGACATAGGGTGCTTTCTCAGCACCTTATGAAGGAGGCTGTGGGAGTGCAGAGCCCATGACTATCTGACCAGGACCAAGGCCAGACCTGCAGCTCCTGCACTCACTGCTGTTGCTGTTCCTTCTCCCCTGGCCTTAATTCTTCTCTTCAATCTCACCTTCCCCTTCTCCTTTCTCATGTCCTCTCTGCCCTCTGGAACCTGTGTCTCCCCACTGTCCCATTGTCCTTGCCCCTGTTTCCTTCCCTGATGCCAAGGGTCAGCCTTGACATACCCCTCCCACTTGGTCTCTGTGTGGTCTGTGCTGCTTCTCCCCCAGCCATAGCTGCATCTGGGCCTTGGCATTCCTGATTTTCACGAATCTGGGTCCTTCCTTCCCACCTCTCCTTTCTCATTCGGACAAAAACAAAAACGTTTGAGCTTAACAAAGAGCTTCTGAGCATTTCCCTAGAGAAGGTGGCTTTCATAGGCAGCCTGGGATTGCTTTGTCAGGTTTTCATCACTTTTTTTTGCCAAAAAGAAGAGAAATCAGATGTCAATGGTCCTGCTGGTGAGTGGCATGATTTTGGTGAGGCTGGAAGGGTGCCCCATCAGTTCTCAGTTTTGGCGGCCCTTACTGAGGTGTGGTTGGCTGGCTCACCTGCAGAGCACACTGGGTGGACAGTGCTCATTGGCTGGCTTTAGGTAGACCGTCTCCTCTTTCATGTTTTCACCATCTTCTTGCTTGACTTATAATTAGGCTGGAGTATGGCCTGGGCTTCAGTGGGAGTGCACCAAGCTGTCCCATCTCCGTGCCTTTCTCCTGCGTGGGACTGGGATTATGTCTAGGAGTCAGGGCTGAGAGGAGACTTCTGTCTTTAGCACCAAGTAGACACCTGAGAAAGTGCCCCCTGAGAAGGTGTGAGCAAGGCCTGAGTAGGGAGTCTCTGCTCGGGCTGGCATTTTCCATGGCTCACCAAGGATCTAGGGGTGCTGGATCCCTACTAGGGAAGGGTGGAAGTGTCCCCTCACCCTCGCTCACTGAGCCCCTCACCTATAGCCTGCTTTGCCCTCCCTCCATCCACTTCTCAGTTTCGGCGGTCAAGTGCTGGGAGGGTGGTGGCCAAGGGTGCCATTTGGTATGCCAGCTTTCTAAGCCCAACCTGTGTCTCTTGAGGAAGACTTTCTGATTTGATTTTCTTTCCCTTCAGAGTTGTGGGAATTCACAGAGGGGAAAGGGTTTCTTGAGAAGATTCCAGCCCTTGAGCTGCCCATTCCCCCCATACAATCCCCAGCTTTGTCCATGGTCACACCACTGGGCTGGGAACAAGAGAGGAACCTGCAGGACTGTGGTCCCAGAGGGACTGGGACACACACAGAGCTGGGCACTACTGGGCGCTCTGGCAACACTACCTGAGCCTTGCTGAACGGCAAGACAGCCAGGAGGGAAGTTGGATCCTGACTTTATTTGGGTTTCTGATATTTTATCATTTGTTTTTTGCATTAATTTTTATTTTAAAATATTCATGAAAACATAATTTTGCTTGCTGAGCCTTTTGCCATCCCTCAGATTTTCTCCTAGTTCCCCGCCTGGCCACCTCCTCTCCCTGGCCTTGGGTCCCCTCGGTCCCCTCCGTTATGGAATCGCGGCCGGGAGCGAAGAGGCCGCCGCCCCCTTTCCTCCTGCAGCCTCACACCCTCACCGCTGGCGGATGCTGGACGGCGGCGGGGGAGCAGAGGGCCCTCGGCGGCTGCGGCTGCGGCTGCTCCGCCCGCCGGGTGCCTGGACTCAGCGGCAGTCCCAGGAGCCCGGAAGAGCCCGGGCGCCCCCTCGCGGCCGCGGAGTCGCAGTCCAGAGGCACCGGGCAGGGAGGGGCGCGCAGGCCGCAAGCCCCTGACCTTGTCCGGACCCAGAGCGGACTCGAGAGACCTCCCGCCAGTCCTGCCCCGGGATGGGCGGTGCGGGGAGGTGGAGGAACGGCTGTCACTGCCAGGTCCAGGCCCCGCGCCTTCCCCTCTCCTCCGCCCCTCCTACGGGTGCTCCAGGCCAAGCAGCACAACAAGTCAGAAGATTCCAGAGAAGAGGATAGAGATGGAGATGGTGGAGTCCAGGTGGGGGCGCGCTCGGTGCGTGTGGGTGTTGGTTTGCCTTTGGGTTTAAATTTACCTAGAGCCTCTTAATGTGCCTGGTGGTCCCACTCCACGAGGGTGCTCTTCATGGGCCATGGGGAAAGCAGGTGTAGACAGCCAGGATTGTGCCTCTCTTCACAGGAGACTGACCCTGTCTGGCAGAGGGAGTATGGGGGGCAGTGGGGTGAGAAGGGCTGAGCTAGAGCTCACTGTCAAGGGACCGGGGCCTAAAGTTCACTGCTGTGGCAGCTGATTCTGAGGGTCATGTTCCTTGTCATTAATTGTCTCACTGGCTGCATCTGGTGCCCAAGGCCAGGTGGGCATGCCAGGGCTGATGGTAGCCAAGAGAGAGGTTGGACGGAGAGCCTATTCCTTATAGCAAGTCAGACAGAAGGACCCGGGAGCTGACGTGTGGTTGAAGGTGTGTGTGGGACTGAAAGAGAGTAGAACCTGCCTAGTGGTAGGCTCCTCTTCTTCAGTGGGGGGAGAGGGAGCAGTTGTGTCCAGGACAAGCACTTTTTTCTCATTTTCATACCCACAAGGCCTCTCTCTAAGCTGTTATCTCCCTTAGGGCATTTTTGGCTGCAAGTAATTGTATTATGAACCTGATATTATCTAAACAATTAGGATGTTTAATTTCTCACTTGATTCTTAATTTCACTTAAGAATTTGCTGGGCTACTGTTCTAGAATAGGCTCAGTGGCTCAATGAAGACATCAAGGATCCAGGTTTTTTCCATAATTCTGCTGTTCTGCCATCTTTAGGGTGTTCATGAGGGCTGTCTTCATGGTCACAAAATGGCTACTATACCTCCAGACGTCATGCTATCATAGGAGAGAAGAAACCAAAAAACTGGCTGAATAGGTTATTGGTACAGACAATTAACTGATTTAAAAAAAGCATCAGCTTTTCATTGCCTGCAGATTAGTGAAGGCAATGATAATACTGGCTGCCACATTCTGACCCTAAATGAATGACAGAAGCAGTGATGATGTTTTGCGTACATTATTTTCTTAATTTCTCACAATTAGTCCTATTTTATAATGACAACTGAGGTTCAGAGAGGTCAAGTAACTTGCCCTGTTTCACAACCTGGAAACAAAGGAGCTGGAATTTAAACTCCAGTCTCTGTGAACTTAGGCCTGCTTTTTGTTTATCTTTTTAAAAATGAAAGGAATACTTATTTATGATAAGAATTTCAAACAGAGCAGACCCGGGCTTTTGTTTTTAACATTGTACATGTTCATGATAAGAATTTCAAATAGTGTAAAGTGTACAGTGAAGATTTGTCTCCCCCCTCTTTGCATTTCCACCAGTTACCACTGTAATTTCCATGGGTCCTCCAGGAAATTTCCTCTGTAATCACAACCTCAGATTTCTAAATATTTTATACCAATGAGATCAACTTGGATACTATTCTGTGCCTTTTTAAAAAAGTGAATGTATCTTATATATAATATTGCCATATATATATTCGATTTCCTCCTTTCTTGTGGGTATATTGTATTGCATAGAATGTTTTTTAAAAATTAAACCAGTCCTCTTCTGCTGACCTTTATGCTATTTCCCATATTTTTTTGCCATTATAAAAACCATGTAAAAATAAATATCCCTGTATGTATAATTTTGTGTACATATGTGAGGATATCTATAGGATAAAGTTTTCATCAGAGGGTATGATCAAAATGTCTGTGGATATTGCAAAATTGTTCTCCACAAAGATTGCACCAATAATACATGAAAATACTTATTTTCTCATACCCCTGACAAATCTGAGCATTATGAAACTTTTACATTTTGGCTAACTTGATAAGTGAAATTATCTAATGGTAATTTTGATATGTCATTCCTTTACTATAAGTATTGTTGTGTTCAGCCAGACTGCCTGAGAGTTCCTCTTTGGTACTCTCAAGCTGTGTGGTGTTGGGCAAATTGCTGAACCTGTCTGCACCTCAGTTTCTTCATCTGTAAAATAGGATAATAATCATACTTGCTTATTAGTTGGATTTCAGGTTTTAATGGCATCATACATGTAAAGTGCTAACAGAGTTCCTAGCTCAAAATAAGGGCTAAGTAAATGTTTCCAATTATTATTATCTATTTATTGACAGTTTGAATCTGTTTGTGATTTGACTGTTCCATTTTCCATTTCCATTGAATTCTTGATTTGTTAGAACTCTTTGTATATTAATCACATATGCTCCTTTTACAATATATGTTACAAATATTTTTGTTTGTTGTTTTACATTTTAATAGACTTTATTTTTTAGAGCAGTTTTAGGTAAATTGAGAGAGGGTGCAGATATTTTCCATAACCTTCTTGCTCCAACACATGGATAGCCTCCTTCATTACCAGTGTCTCCCATCAGAGTCATATATTTGTTACAATTGATGAACATACATTGACACATCATAATCACCCTGTTATATAGTTGGAGTCATACAGTATGTAGCCCTTTCAGATGGGCTTCTTTCACTTATTAATGTTCTTCTAAGTTTCCTCCAGGGTCTTTTCATGGCTTGATAGATCATTTATGTGCTGAATAATATTCCACTGTCTAGATGTACTGCAGTTTATCCATTCACCCACTGAAGGACATCTTGCTTGCTTCCAAGTTTTGGCAATTATGAATAAAGCTCCTATAAACATCCATGCCCAGGTTTCTGCATGGGCATAAGTTTTCAACTAAGAAGAATGATTGCTAGATCATATGGTAAGAGTATGGTTGAACTGTCAACCTGTCTATCAAAGTGGCTGCACTTTGTATTCTTACCGGCATGTAAAAGTTCCTGTTTCTCCAGCATTTGATATTGTCAGCTGAGTGGGGAGAGGCTTGGGGAGGCTTGCCAACTGGCATGAGACAGCACAGCAAGGTGCTGACACAGCCACTTTGAAAGCAGGCTCTGCTGACTCTACAGTCCTGACCCTTCCCACCCTGCCTGATCCATTAGAGTATGTAGTGATGAGGAGTGACAGCATGAAATGTTAGTGCCTGAGGTGACCCCACCATTCTTCATTCCCCACCTCTAGACCATCTTGACCTCTTATTCTTTCTCTTCTATTCTTTCATCTCAGTGGAAGAATAGACAGGGGCAAGGCAGAGGACACAGTGAGAACCTGTTTGTTCAAAGGGGTTTCTCCATACCTGGGAACTGAGTCAGCTGCCAAGCGGAGGGACATGCAAGGCCAGATGAGGCTTTTTGAAGTATAATTTAAGAGTCTCTGCTTCCAGCAAAAGCTATAAAACAGCTTGCCCAAAAAAGCAGAGTCTGCTTGTCCTTCCTTCCCCCCAGCCCAAGGGTTTGCTTTTGCTTTCTCTACTCAAATCCTTCAGTTGTAAACTATTAAATGCAATCCTTCCCAGCCCTTGGCTTCCCAATATGCTTTTGCAGGCAGACTGGCATGGGAGCTGAGCTGGATTTTTCAATGCAAATTACTGTGTGGCTCAGCAGGCACACGTGCATGCACACACACATGCATACATACACACACTGATACTCTTTGTTCTCTTGTATTTCATTTCATTAAAAACATGCTGGTCTCAGCCCTGATGGATTTCACACCCTCTAGTGGGTTGCATCTTGCAGTGAGCTGAGGCACTGGCAGAGGTTTTAAAGAAAATGCCTGTGCTGGGCCCCTACTTGCCCCCTGGCCTGGTGCACAGTAGTCACACCAGGGCATTTGTGGCACTAAACCAAAACCACAGAGTCTCCTAGGCACAGAGGAAATGCCACTCCTGTGTTCATGTCCTGAGCTCTAAAAAACCAGCTCCCAGCTGAGCCATCCTCAGGGACAGAGCCTTGTCTGCTTTCTGCTGAGTTTATTTTTTAGCACTAGTTACTTAGTGGGTATGAAAAAGAAGTTGAGGTGGCTTATAACAATGACACGTGTCTTCCCCAGTGGAGGTAAGAATCCCATGGAGATAGGCAGTGATCTATGAGAATGCTTGACCAGCTCTCCATGCTGTTCCTGGATTCCTGCCACTGTTGCTCTCCTGACACCTGCAGTGGAGCCGAGTCATTGAGGGCAAGCTTCCCTGGGAGAGAGGGGGAAGTTTCTGTGATTAAACCACTGGGCAGGAATGACATGTGGTCATAATTGTACATTCAGGTGACCAAGACCTAATTCATTAATCCAGTGAGTTAATGGATCCATTCACCCATTCACTCAATAAATGCTTTCTGGTGTGTCCAGCTCAGGCCTTGTGTGTAGTGGTATCAGCTTAAGATACAAGGAACATCTTATTGTCCTCAATGGTCTTCGCTAACCAGGCATCCAAAAGCACTTACCCTGTGGATGCGGCCTCTGGCACCTCTTTCTACCTCCAGGCTTCTCCCTGCCTGGGGGCAGTGTAATGGCCAAGGTGACAACAAGAGATGCAACATGAAGGAGGCATGTCCCAGGTTGGCCACCCAGGCACTACCGTGGGGACCGTTTTGGGACCCGCCCACTATGAGCAGCTCTGTGTCACCTGGGCATAAAGACTTCTGCCCTGGTCAACTTGCTGCCTCCCAGATGCCACCTACCTGACTGGTAATCCCAGCCAGCTGTGGATCACATGTTTATGAGTTGCATTAACAGAGCAAGGAGGATCTGAGAGAGGGTATGGGAGAGAGTGAGAGAGAAGGGAGAGAGGAGGGGAGAAAGATGGAGCGACAGAGACAGTGAAGCACAGAAAAGAGGCAGGATGACCCGGTGACACACTTAGCCCACATTTTCTGGTTTAACCTCCAAGACCCCTGTCCTGGTGACCCCCCACAGGCTCCAAGGCACTAGAACTGCTGGCCGCCATACAAGGAAGGACAAGCAGGGAGAGATGGAATGCGGAACAGAGAGCAGAGAGATGGACATAGAGAGATGGGGTATTGGTTTGCTGGGGCTGTTACAACCAGGAGCTTTAGATGGACTTGCTTAAACAACAGAAATCTACCGTCCCACAGTTCTGGGGTCCAGAGGTTCAAGATCAAGAGGTTGCCAGGGGGGTTCCTTCCGAGGGCCATGAGGGATAGTCTGTCCCAGGCCTCCCTCCTTGGCTTGTCAATGGCCATCTTTTTCCTGTGTCCTCACATCATCTTCCCTCTCTGCGTGTCTCTGTGCCCAAATCTGCCCCTGTTACAAGGACAACAGTCAAATTGGATTACAGCCCACCCTCATGACCTCAGTTTAAATTGGTTTCCTCTGTAAAGACCTTATCTCCAAATAAGGAAATATTCAGAAGCATTAGGAGTTAGGACTTCAACAGATTAATTTGGGGAAACACAATTCAGCTCACAACTGATAGGAAGTCAGAGATAAACCCTGGGCCCCAACCTTAACCCTAACTAAGGAACACAGATGGGAGTAGAGCATGGTGGTTAGGGTGGGAGGAGGGCAGCACATGGCAGCGAGGGGACCGAGGACAAGGAGTGGTCACTTACTACACATAGTCTCTTCTTCTGACCGTTGGCCTCTATCCACAATTTATTTGCCTCCAGTGACCTCCTGCTCCCACTCTCCATCCCAGCCCATGGCTTCTCCATAGGCCTCATTGAAAAGGGCTGTATCATCCCACTGGAGGCCCCTGTGTGGTATGGCCCCTGCCCCCAGTTCCCCAGTGCAGTGTGCGGTGGGTCCCCTTAGAGCCCTGGTGCCGCCTTTGTCTCTCTCCCATAGGCTGTGACTACTGGCCTGGGGGCTGTCTACCACTCACGGACTTGCTCCTACTGCACGGTGCACAGGGCCACCCCCTACTTGCCCTGTGGGATGCAGCCTAATGCTGCTACCCACCCCAGCCCCCTGGCCACCTGCACTTGGAATCTCATTCTTCTGGGTGCATTTGTAATTCAACATTCTGGTCATTTCTGCCCCCTCTACCTCCCACCTTTGGGACTAGCTGGGTTATTGGTGATGCTGCAGTCCACTTACCAGTTGATTTGTAATCCAAAAAAATCATTGCAACTTTCAGGCCTCATTCAGTTTTTCTGACTTTATTTACAGGTCTTGGGAGGTGGAGGGCATGCCTATAGTCAATATCAGAAATACTGGATGCAATGGTTGGGGTTGGGGGGTGGTCTAACACCAAGCATTAGTGCTTAGTGCCATCCCATTCAGCCTGGGAGCTTGGCAAGGGTAGATGGATTCTCTGGCTCCAGCATATGTTCCTCTGCTAGCCTCGCCCTCTTATTATTGCTGTTTTTCTCTCAACCACTTAACTCATCCACGGATACTCCCATCCATCCACTTACAAACCCGTTACCCATCATTCACCATTTTCCCACCCATCAATCACCCATCCATCCATTCTCTCTCCACCCATGAGTCCATTCAACATTCCGCCCATCAGTCATTCATCCATCCGGCTCCCTGTCTTTCCATAATTCATCATTCATCACAATCCAAACATTTATTCATCTGTCCACCTTCATCACTTGGCAGTTCATTGTCATCTGACTATCATCCCTGTGCATTCATCTGTGTCCCCACGCACACTATCCATCACTGGCTCTCCTCCCATCCATCCACCCATCCATTCTGCTGAGGTCCACATGGGCCCCACCTGAGTGCATCCTTTGGCCTGCTGGGTAGTACTGCAGGCCAGCCTCTGTCTCACCAGCAGTGAGTGAACTGCCCACCCACAGTCAGCTCTCACTGGACCCCAGACCTCCATCTGAGGCTGGAGTCACTGATCTGCTTACCTGCCAGGACCCCAGCTCCCTCAGGGCCAGCCCATGCCTCACTGTGCCTGCCACCCCAATATCAAGGGCTCATCTTCCTAGAAGCAGCCCATGTGGGCCCTGGCACCCTCCAACTCCCAGGCTTGCTTGTGGACAATGCAGTCTCACCTGCTCCAACCCTTTCTCTACCTGACTGCCAGAATGATCACTCCAAAGCTGAAACTTGGCAGTGTTCCTCACCTTCTTCATAGCCTTCAGTGGCTCCTGGTGCCCACTGGATAAAGCCTGGCATTCAAGACCCTCCTGATCTGGCCCCTACATACCTCTGAAGGAATCTTCAGTTCTGGAGATTCCTTATTCCACCTTCTGTATCCTAGCCCTGCAAAATATCTCCCTGCTCCCTGGAATCCACGAATCATCCTTACCTTTGCATATGTACTTCCTTAACATGGAAAGCACACTCTCCCCACCCCACCACCACCCATTCATTTTCTCTGTGGTCAACTCCTATTCATCCTTCAATGCCCCCAGTCAAATATCACCTTCTTTGGAATTTTTCCCAGTTGCTTCAGAAATTTAGTGATTCCTTCCTCTGGCTCCCAGAGCACCCTATTTCCTGCTATTGTGGTACTTTTGGGCCCTGTTTCATTTTTGTTTTCATTCAGTCTCCCTTGTTAGTGTGGAAGCTCATGAAGGTCAGAAAAAGTGTAATATTCATTTCTGTTTTTCAAGACCTAAGACCTTCCTTGCCATATTACTAAAATATAGGGCACTTGCTGAATGGATAGAAGGACAGTTGAAACAGATGGGACAGCAGCCAAGGGGCTCCCCAGGTGGGGTCTCAGGTAGTGAGAACCGAGCCCACCCATAGCTGAGTTCTGGCAAGCCCAGGCCTGGGGGAGTGCCCAGGTCAGAGCATGAATAGGTTCTGATGCCAGCACATGGAGGTGGCAGGGACTGCTCACAGAGTCTGGTGGCTAGATTCAGGTGGCTACGAATAACTCAGTCCCCCACGTGGAGACCCTGGCTCCAGTAAGGCCTGGTGGATGGCCTAGGGTTCCCTCAGTCGGCTGGTGATCTGGCTCCCAGTCTGGGGTGGGTTGTTTCCCCTTCTGACGTCAAAGCTTCCTCAGGCCATGGTCTGGGACATGGTGCCCAGTGCCAGAAGGCTGGGAAGAATGTGGGGCATAGGCATTCTTGGGCAACACATTGCCCGAGAGGGTTCTTGTTTCTAGGGAGTGGGGGTGTGTGAGCTACTGTGGGGTCTCTTTTGCGACCTTCCTCCTTTTCTCTACTTCCGCCATGTTCTTGCCCTCCTTTCACTGTCTGCTTTCCTGACTGTCCCCATGCATACAGCAGGGTCCAGACCCCTCACTTCCATCTGCAGGCTGTAGCCCAGGACGTGGTCCATTTCTGGAATGATGAGGCCCTCGGGCAGCTCCCCAGGTATGGCAGGGTCAGGTGTCCCCAGCCTAGCTCCTGTGACCCCCAGGTCTGGCCAAGTCCTATCTCTGCTGGTTTGGGGCTCCGGCTAAGTCCTCAGGCTGGATGTACTCTGGATGGAACCTTGGAGCTGCAGGTGGGAACCCAGGGCAATAGCAGACCTGGGTGCAGGGACACCTGGGCCCTAGGCCTTGTGTTTGCCTTGCTGGATGTGTCTGTACAAGCATTCTCCTAATGGCCATGCCAGGCAGCACTGTGCAGGGCTGGGGGCATGGGCTTTGGAGTCTGATCCAACTAGGCTTGAATCCTGGCTCCCCCCACACGACATGGAAACTGGATGAGCCAATAAACCTCTGTGAGCCTTAGCTGTCATTCTGTAAAATGGGTGTAAAATGCCCCCACTTCCAGGGGCTGGGGGTACATTAAGAAGTTAATGCACACAGGTCCCCATGTCTCCCCAGTCAGTTTCTTCCTTGCTTTGTACCAGGTTCTTCACTCTTCACAATCTCCCAAAGAGCACCTCTCTTCAAAGCACTGGTGAGACATCTTGACTTCACCAAAGATGCTTTAGGAGTCCAAGGGGGTCACCCTGTACTCTGTGTGGTAAGCACTTCAAATCCCCCTGTGCTCCCAGGCCCTCCCTCTCCTGCTGCCCATGTGAAATTCTTTCTCCATCAAGTTTCTGCCTCAAAGACTCCCACTCCCCTCCCCCAGCCCTCATTCTTTCATCCTTCCCATTGCTCTCTGCGGCTCTTCCCACATGTAAGGGCACCCATGCACAGGGATCCTCATGACCCAGGGCCCATGCTCTGGAAGAAGGCAGTGGCAGATGAGAAATAAGAAGACTTTTCTCCTGCCAATTTGATAAGTGACTCAAAACATAGCACCTTGTACTATTTCTGATGTGGGAAAACAAATGGTGAATTAATAAATGATATAAAAAAACAGAGGGTCAATGATGAATGATGTAGAAAAACAAAGAGTAAATGATGTGGAGAGAAAAAAAATTTCCGGATTCTTTTAGTGTTTTGCAAAAACATTTGTCATGGTTAAAGGGGTCAGCAGCTCTTGGCACTTTCCCCTTTCTCTGCTCTTTCCAATCCCTCTTTCACCCTGCTTGCTGTGCACATAGAAATGCCACAGATACACAAGTAGAATAATATAAATTGCTCCCTTTGCCTTTGTTTGAGGCTCAGACGTTTGAAGATTACTCTCCTCTGAGCCTGCCGGTGTGAAATAAACCCTCATCAAGACCTCCAAGTGCCGCCTGGTTCTCCCGTCAGCGATTCAGTCCAGGTTTCCATAACATTTTTGGTTCTCTGACCAGGAAACCCAACTGTGCTGGCCCATTGTTGCCACCAGTTTGGGACAATGGCAGGGCAGTGATGGAACAGTCAACCACAACAGGGAAGGCACGCCCTGTCTGATCTTTTGGCAGCCTCCTACTCAGCGGCCTCAGGCTGGCCCCCACTCCGTTGTTCCTGCTGGACTCAAGGAAGCTTGGCAGATGAGGAGGACCTGGTTCTGACGTCGAATCCAGTAAGGCCCTGGGGCCCCTGACCCAGCCAGTTCCCACCCATTGGGGTGGAAGGGGAGCCTGATCACATCCCGGAGACCTCTTAGAGGACTCACAGGTAGAGATTCCCAGGAAGGGAATGTCTAAACTCTGGTCTGGTGTGTGGGTGACTGGGCAGGACAGCTGAAGACATTCAGCTTGCACTGAATCTGTGATTCCCCGGTGTGTGCCACAGAATCTGAGTGGGCCCTCATCCGCATTTGCAGTCAGCCATCCCAACATACCAGTGACTCAGTTTTGGCTGACCTGGCCCAGGACCTATATGGTTGCACCTTAGTCAAGGCTGACCAAAGTCTCTGCAAGGAGTGCAAATGGATGGGCATCTGACTGGTCTCCTCTCTAGAGGAGGCACCCCTCCCTTGTCTGTCTTTGTGGCACCATCTCACAAACACATCATGGGATTAGGGCACCACAAACCCACAGTTCTTGAAACCACGATCAAAAATTTCAGGAAGGGAATTCAGGGAGATTATGGAGTAAAGATGACCCCTGGCAAGTTAAGGACCTTGTGTGAATCCGACTGGCCCACCTTTGACGTAGGGTGGCCTCCTGAGGGAGCCCTAGATGTCCCAATGGTTTGCTGAGTCTGGTGAGTCATTACTGGAGACCCAGGCCAACCTGATCAGTTCCTATATATCAGCTCCTGGCTAGGGATTGCCCAGACCCTTCCCCCTTGGGTGCGATTCGCTTGCAACAGGCAGGGACAAAGTAGAGTCTTAGTGGCCTCTACAAAACGGCCTACAAATGATCAGCAGAAGCCTGAGACTCTGCAAATTTTTACTGGCAATCCAAAAGAACCAATGTTGCCCCCACCTTGTGTGCCCCGAGGCCGTCAGCATCCAGCCCTCCAGCACCAGACACTCTGCCACCGTCAGTCTCTCAACTGCTTCCAGGCCCAGCAAACCCACTCTCCCCTGGACCAGTGGCCAGGCTGCACCCCAGGCTGGGTACAGGCACCCTCCAGATGCCAGTATGAGAGATGTGAGAACCCGAGAGACGTGGCAAGGATGGGACCACCCAGCTTGACCAGTCTATATTTTACTGTCAACCTTTCACCACAACTGACCTCAATTGGAAACAAAACACCCCATCCTACTCGGAAAAGCCACAAGACCTGGTTAATCTCATGGAGTCCCTCTTTCAGACCCATTGGCTACCTGGGAGGACTGTCAGCAGCTTCTCTGCATCCTGTTCAACACAGAAGAGAGGAGGTAAATCATCAAAGGGGCCTGCCAATACCCGGAGGAACATGCTCCAACTGGGATCCTTGGTTGGGGTGAATGGGCTGAAATTACTGTCCCTGAAGAATACCCTGAGTGGGACTTCACCACCCCTGAGGGACAGCACCACATCCGCCGATATCAGGACACCCTCCTCCAGGGGATCAAGGCCGGTGCCAAAAAGCCTGTGAACATGAGTAAAGTATCCTCAGTCACACAACAACCACAAGAGTCTCCTGGGAACTATCATGACAGACTGTGTGAAGCTTACTGCATTTACACTCCTTTCAACCCTGAGTCACCAACAAGCCAACAAATGGTTAACACCTCATTCATGGCCCAAGCTGCCCCAGACATCAGACAAAAGCTCCAGAAACTTGAGGGCTTCGCTGGGATGAATATCACTCAGCTGATTGAAATTGCCAATGAAGTATACATGAACAGGGAAGTTTAGGCTGACAGGGAAGCTGAAAAATGAATGAAAAGAAAAGCCAGCCTCCTGGCAGCTGCCCTGAAGTAGGAAGATGACCAGAGGGCAGAAGGAAACTGGCCGCTGAGAGGGGGGGGGAAGCCTAGAGCCCCTGTAGCCAGGGACCAGTGCACTTACTGTAAAAAGAAGGGGCACTGGAAGAATGAATGCCCCAACCGAGGGAAAGCCCCAAAGCCCAGCCGTTACCTGGAAGAGCCTCATGGGGAAAGGCTCATTGGCCTGGCAGGAACAGACTCAGATTGACAAGGACCAGGATCTTTCACTCTCAGCTCCCATGAGCCCACGGTCAAGATGAAAGTGGGGGCCAAAGCATGACTATTATGGTTGACACAGGAGCAGAACACTCTGTGGTCACCCTCCCTGTCGCTCCCTTCAGTGGAAAGACTGCAACTATTCTCAGGGCCACTGGAACAAAAGCAGTTCTGCAGCACTTCTGCCAGGCCCTACAGTGCAAACTTGGGGGCCACAGAGTCCAACATGAACTTCTCTACTTGCTCGAGTGCCCCATTCCTTTCCTCGGCCGGGATATAGTCTCAAAACTCCGAGCCCAAATAACTTTTGAATCAACTGGGCGCACAAGCCTCAAGCTAAATCCAGGACCAGAGGGGCCAGGGACCCTCATACTGGCAATAACCACACCCTGGGAAGAGGAATGGAGGCTATTCTGTGCCCAGACCCTCTCAAGTAGTGCACCTGAATTCAGAACTGCCTTCCCCTTGGTATGAGCTGAAGACAATCCACCTGGACTTGCCCATAATGAGGCCCCTGTCATTGTAGAATTAACTCGGGGGACCCAGCCGCAGAGACAGTGGCAGAACCCCCTTTCACAAGAGGTGAAAGCAGGCATCCAAGAACATCTGACCAGACTCAAAGAAGCAGGCATTCTAGTCGAGTGCCAGTCACCCTAGAATACCCACTCTTACCAGTCAAAAAGCCAGGAGGAGGGTACAGGCTGGTTCAAGACTTGTGAGCCATAAATAAAGTAACTGTTTCTTTGCACCCACTGGTCCCAAACCCATACACCCTCCTCAGCCAGGTTCTGAGGTCTGCCAAATGGTTCACTTGCCTGGACTTAAAGGATGCCTTTTTCTGCTTCTGACTGGCCCTTCAAAGCCAGCTCTTCTTTGCCTTCAAATGGACTGGACCGGATATAGGGCAGCAGATGCAGCCAAGATGGACACAGCTCCCACAGGGGTTCAAGAACTCACTCACTCTCTTTGGAGAGGCATTGGCTGCAGACCTTGCCAGCTTTCCAAGGGAAGCCATGCACTGCGCCCTCCTCCAGTATGTAGATGACTTCCTCCTTGCCAGCGACACCCTGGAAAACTGTTCAAAGGGCACAGAGGCCCTCCTGCAACTCCTGTCAGATACAGGATACCGAGCCTCCTAGAAGAAGACTCAAATCTGCCAGCAGCAAGTCCAGTACTTGGGCTTCCTCCTCACCCAGGCACTAAGGCCAGAGAGGAAAAAGGTCGTTATCTCCTTACCTCAGCCCCAGACAAAGAAGGGCCTACAAGAGTTCCTGGGGGCTCCAGGGTTCTGCCAAATTTGGGTTACTGGATTCTCAGCAATGGCAAGACCCCTGGGGAAGACCAATGGCAATCTCCTGGGGGGGGGGGGTCAGACTGAGAGACCCCTGTCTCAACAGAGGAGGGGAAGGCCGCCTTCTTGGAAATAAAGGCTGCTTTGGGATAGGCACCAGCCCTGGGCCGGCCAGATACAGAAAAGCCCTTCAACCTTTTTGTACATGAAAAAGAAAAGGTGGCCCTCAGGGTTCTCACACAGACTATTGGCCCTTGGCAGCGACTGGTTGCATACCTGTCAAAAAACTGGACACAGTAGCGGCAGAATGGCCACCATGACTCAGGGTGCTGGTAGCCACAGTTCTACTCATTAAGGAGGCAGACAAACTCACCCTGGGACAAGAACTGAATGTCAAAGTTCCCCATGCTGTTGTGTCTCTCATGAACACACAGAGACACCGCTGCCTCTCCAATTCACGGCTAGCACAATACCAAGGCTCCTCTGTGAAAACCCTCAGGTCACTCTTGAAACAGCACAGACACTGAATCCAGCAACTTTTCTTCCCACTGAAGAAGGAGAACCAGATCATGACTATTCTGAAGTGACTGGTGAGATCTATGTGAGTTGTCCAGACCTGCAGGATCAGGCAATACAAAATTCAGAACTCACACTCTTCTCTGATGGCAGCAGCTATTTGCAAGAAGGAATCCGGAAAGCAGTAACCACTGCCACTGAGGTCTTAGTAGCTAAAGCTCTGCCGGCTGGATGGTTAGCACAACGACTCAAATTACACGCTTTAATTCAATCCCTCACTATCAGCGAGGGCCAGCGAGTCAATATTTACACTGACTCCCCTTATGCTTTTACCACTGTACACATACATGGGGCAATCTGTAAGGAAAGAGGTCTCCTCATCGCAGCAGAAAAAGCAGTCAAGAATAAAGAAGAAATACTAAAGTTCCTCGAAGCCGTTTGGCTCCCTGAGGAGGTAATTCTACATTGCAAAGGGCACCAAAAGGGAAATGATCCTATAACACAGGGGAACCGCCTGGCGGAAGAGGCAGCTAAAGCAGCTGCCAGTGAGGGAAGGTGAGGCTCCTTCCCTCACGTGGCCCTAACACCCCCAGTGAAGACCCCTCCACCCAAGTACATGGAAAAGGAGAGGCTGAAGGAGCCACGGGAACCAAGAGAGGATGGTGGACGTTGCCCGTTGGACGTATTTTTGTCCCAGCCGCCACCAGAGGGCGTATAGTTAGCAAGTACCATCAGCTCATGCACCTAGGAAAAACTGCACTGGAAGTCCTCAAGAAGCAATACTACATCAGTCAGTTGTCAGCATTATGTCGGGCAACAAGTGAATGGTGTGTGGTTTGTGCCAGGAGTAACGCTTGGTCTTCACAGAGACCCCCACCAGGTGTCCAAAGGACAGGTTTAAAAGACTTAGAAATAGACTTCACAGATGTCCAGCCAAGCAGGGTCTCAGATACCTCTTCGTAATAGTGTGTACATACTCTGGGTGGTTGAAGCCTTTCCAACCAGAACAGAGTGAAGTCGGGAAGTAGCCAAAATCCTCCTTAGAGAGATTGTGCCCCGGTTTGGCCTACTGCCTACAGTCCACAGTGATAATGGGCCAGCATTTGTAGCGGATACAGTACAAATTTTAACCAAGTCTCTCAACATCACCTGGAAACTCCACATTGCCTATAGGCCTCAGAGTTCTGAGAAAGTAGAGCGAATGAATCGCACCCTCAAGGGAACCTTACCCAAATTCTGTCAGAAAACTGGGCCTCCCATGGCCAAACCTGCCACCCCTGGCCCTTCTACATACCCGTTGCACCCCCAGAGCACAAGGATTTTCTCCTTTTGAATTAGTGTATGGATGACCCCCCACTTGTCTGGGGCACCTTCCAGGGAACCTGCACCAAGTGGGGACAAGGGAGTAAGGGAACAACTCCAAGCCTTAGGGGCTACTCTAAATTAAAGTTACAACAACATACCATAGAAAGGGCCCCAATCTCCTTGGGAGCCTCAGTACATCCTTTTTAGGTAAGGGACTCAATCTGGGTCAAAGATTGAAAAAAAGACCCCCTCAAGCCTCAGTGGACTGGGCCTCACACTGTTGTTCTAACCATTCCTACTGCCCTAAAAGTTTCAGGCCTCACTCCGTGGGTCCATCATTCCAGACTAAAAAGCGCCCATCATCCTGATGAGAAACATACCAGTGGAGAGCCCAGCCAGACCTCCACAACCCCCTTATTATGTTGGAATTGGGGCCACCCCATTCCCAACCATAACATTCAACCACTCACTATGCCTACACCCGGGGCCACAGCTCACTATAGGAGACATAATAGGAAATGCTACCTGCCTCTGGCCTTCAAGAGCCACTGTGCTACGGTAGGACAGATTCACTGACATTTTCACCGACAACCTCACTATAGATGACTCTCTAATCTACCTCTCCCCAAAAGGCACTTGGTGGGCTGTGAGATGGGATAAGCCTGGTGTATGTATGGCACTGCTAAACCAGGGCTATGTATTCTTACTCAAATTCTACCTCAGGTCTACACTTATAATGAGCCCAAGGGGAACCATCTCTTCTCCCCTGGCAAACACCCCCGTGTAAAGCAAGCCACCCCCATGCTGATCTCTGCCCCGGTCGGGTTTGGCATAGCCAGGTCGGCTGCCATGGGCACGGATGCATTAGTAAAAGGGGACTTAGAGCTCACTGCCCTGACGACGGAAGTAAACCAGGACTTACAGCAGCTTGAATTCACCATGAACCAACTCCAAGACCAAATTAACTCCCTAGCCAAGATGGTATTACAAAATTGAAGAGGGCTAGACATCCTATTTATGTCTCAAGGAGGGTTACACATGGCTCTAGGAGACTATTGTTTTTATGCAAACCAGTCAGGTGTAGTAAAAAATTCATTAGCTAAGGTAAAAGGAAGTATATGTAGAAATAGAAATAAAAAGTTAAACAGCAATAAGTCCTGGTTTCAAAGCTGGTTCAAATGGAACCCATGGCTGACAACTCTTCTGACCAGTCTCGCTTGGCCAGTAGTGCTCCTATTCTTTGGGCTTTTGATAGGACCATGTGTCCTAAACTGGCTTGTCAACTTTATGAAAAACTGTATTGCTTCTGTTCAGCTCCTGTACATGCACAGCCATTATAATCTCATTATAAACCAGGATGTGCCCTCTAAAGTGAAGCTTTAAAAGGGGCATCAGAGGGGGAATGATGTGGGAAGGCAAAGGGTTAATAATAAATGATATAAAAAAAACAGAGGGTGAATGATATAGAAAAACAAAGGGTAAATGATGTGGAGAGAAAAAAACTTTCCAGGTTCCTTTTACTGTTTTGCGAAAACATTTATCACGGTTAAAGGGGTCAGCCGCTCTCAGCCTCCTCCCCTTTCTTTGCTCTTTCTGACCCCTCTTTCACCCTGCTTGCTATGCACATAGAAATGCCACAGATATGGAAGTAGAAAAATATAAATTGCTCCCTTCGCCTTTGTTTGAGGCTCAGACTTTTGGAGATTTGTCTCCTGTGAGCCCACTGATGTGAAATAAGCCATGCCACCAAGACCTCCGAGTGCCACTTGGTTCTTCCATCAGCGATCCAGTCTGGGTTTCCATAACATTTCTATTTTACATAAATGGACATTGAGCACCCACAGGTTAGATAAGTTGCCCTAGGTGACTTGCCATTCAGCAGGGTTCAAAGCCAGGCCCTCAGGCTTTAGTCAAGTTTTGTTTCCCATCTGCTACCTCTGTGGGCTCCAGACTGCTACCCCCAGGGTATGGCCAGGCTTGGCTTTGGGCTTCCAGAAGCCAGGAAAACAAGTCCAGCCCACAACATCCCTCAAGGGTGAGTCTTTTAGACTCTGATGGAGGCCCTCAGGCCTAGAACATCCGGGAGTGGGGGCTGAGGGTCAAAATGGCATCTACACTGGTGGCTGGAGAGTACAGCCCAGGATCATGGTGTGAGGTACCCTGTGCAGGGTTGGGTGGGATGGGTTCTCAGTGATGGGAGCCCATGCTTGGCATTTTGGCACCTTTGCTACCCTGACCATGGTGTCCACTGGGGAGGCCAAGTGCCCATTGATGGCTTACTCGGGTGCATGGGGCTGGCTGCACGCAGGCATCAGAGCTGGGCTGGATGGGATGGCTCCCAGGCAGTGGTTTTGAGGACAGCATACATCAACATGCCTGGCAAGTGGAAATCCTTCAGTGAATGATGGCTTCTTCCCCCGTTCCCTTCTAGGGGTGGGTGGTCAGGAGGGAACAGCATGGGGAGAGCCTGGTGCCAAGACCACCATGAAAGGCACGCCTGACACAAGAAGATAGTGTGCTAGGAGCCCTTCACTATCTCGAAGCCTTTCTGACTCAGAACATCTGAAAGGTTGACTAATGGCTCCCCACTGATGTCCACTTTCCAATCCCCAGTGCCTGTGGCTATGCCACCTCACACAGTGGACGGGACTTTGCAGATGTGACTGAGTTAAAGGTCTTGGGATGGGGAGATTATTCCAGATGATCCCGATGGGTCCAGTGTAGTCACATGGGACCTTATGGGAGGGAGGCAAAGGAGGCTGAGTTAGAGAGTGAGGATAAAAGGACAGAAGTGGAATGAGAGAAAGACTAGAGGAAGGGGCCAGAGCCAAGGAATGCGGGCACCCTTTAGAGGCTAGAAAAGGTAAGAATGTGGATACCCTTTGTAGAGTCCAGAAGGGGCGTGGTCCTGCAACCCATTTTAGACTTTGAGCTCAAGAACAAAAGGCAGTGAAGCTGTGTTGTTGTAAGCCACTCCATTTGTGACAATTTATTACAGCAGATGCAGAAAAACATACAACTTCCAGTTTTGGGGGTGAATATTTGTCCATAGGACAGGTTCTTATGTTGTGAGTTTTCATGGTATGAGTCACAGGAGCATGTGATGCACTGTGCAGAAGTTCATTCCAGTTATTCTTTTACTCATTTAAAGCTGAATATTGGTGCCTCTGGTGGTTGGGTCCTGGGATGGTCCCGGAGACTTTGGGGGTAAATCAGGCACAACTGTGCACACGACTGATAACAAATGGGGGTGATACGTGTCATGTGAACAGGGGTTGGGGACACAGAAGGGAGAACCTTGCCAACTTGGGCTTGGGCCTGCTGGCCATTGGTTTATGAGGTTAATCATTTAGATGAGGAAGAGAGCCAGGCATCAAGGGGGTCTTATTTCAAAGCAAATGACACCTGGCACAGCGACAGCTAACACTTTCCCTAAAAAGAGCAGGGCTCAGGTGAATCACGTGTGATGATCACAACCCCAAGATCAAGGGGAACGTCCAGTCTCTGCCGGCCATAGCATCCTCCCACAGCTGGGAATGTTCAGGATAATTGTGACTGCAGAGAGGGGATCTCTGTTTAAACATACTTTATGGCTTTTCCATGGCCTGGCTATGGGTGGGGCATGTGGGGGTGAGGCTGTGGCTGCTGGTATTTGAAGCCCTGGGTGACCTCCAGAGAGGTAGACAAGGTGAAAAGGACCACCTGACAATCATTGAATTGTGTCTCCAGTCTGGGAATGCCAGTAAGGTTCTGAGCCCATGGAAAGCAGATCTTGACCCTGCTGTTGAAAGGAAGGCTTTTAGGGAGAAACTGAGCCTTGTAGAATGAAGAAAGAGATCAGGGGAAGGTTCCAAAGACAGAACCTAGAAAGGGAGGTCTTGGAGGCCAAGGAGAAGCAAAGTGTTGGTGGTGGGGGCTGGCAGATAAAAGGAGCCCAGTGTAGATGGCTGGGCCCTGTGGCAGGAAGAGGTGCTGGGAAATGGGGCCACTGAGAGAGGCAGGCCACGGGTGGGATGAGGCAGGCTGCCCTGGGCACATGCAGCTGGAGAGCAGGTAGCTTGCTCAGTGGTCCTGGTGGAAAGGCCGGTGCCTTCTGCAGAGCCGGATGCCCGGCAGAGCGGGGCTCCTTTGCCTGAGTCCTTGGGAAGGTGGCTGCCCTCACCACGGGCTTGGTGTCCCCTATCAGGAGGAGCTGCGGTTTTGTCAAAAAGGACCCCTTGGGCAGGGATTGTGGGACTGTTAAAGAAAATCAGAGCTGGACAGTAGTTAAAAAACAGATTTTATTCAGGAACTACTGCAATGAGGAACAAGTCCTTAGTATAGAACTGGGCTCAGTCTAAACACTTCATGCACAAGTGGGGATCCACAGTGAAGGAGCAGAGAGGAGTCAGTGGATGGAAAATTACCAGCCAGCAAGAAACATCAGGCGTAGGGGTGTTCTGGTTGAACTGACTTGAGAGGACAATTGCTGAAGGCAGGCCAGCGAGTACGGTATCAAGGGGTGTGTGATGAGGAATTTGACCAGATATTGAGGGTGATCAGATATCAAGGGCAGGGGATTCCTGCTGAGCTGACTTAGCAAGACTTTGGTCACAACTGGGCAATGCAGGCCAGACAAGGACGGATGCCCAGGTGAAGCCTAGAGGGTTTAGAGGAGCCTGAGCAGAGTGTGGTCAAGGACAGAGTCTGTCAGGGCCCAGCCTGGGCAGTGCTCCCACACCAAAGCAACCTACATTGGGAGCCAGTTACCTTTTCCACAGAGGGGAGTGGGGGGAGGGGCAGCCCAGAGCCTCCCTGCATGTGGGTCTGATAACAGAAGCTGTGTATCCAGAGGCTCTCCAGGCAGAGGACAGCCCAGTCAGAGAACCTAAGCAAAGCTCAGAGGTGGGAATGTGTGGTCCCAGTGACCTCTTGGCTGGGCGGTGGGCTAGGGGTAAAGGCCATGATAGAGAAGAGAAGAGACTGGGAGGCTGACTAGGACCTCCCTAGTTGTCTCAGGCTTTAGTTCAATACCAGAGCCTGGAGCCGAAAGTGAGCCTGGGGTCGCAGCAGGAAAGCCACCTCACTCATGGGGAACCTCTCTTTCGCTGTCCTCAGCATCCTGCTTCAGGACATAGAATGATGCATCAGTTCAGAATCCCACATGCCTATGGGACACCTGTGTCCTTGAGCAAGTGACTCGATTTGTCCAGCTTTGAGTTCATCCTTTGTGAAGATGTAATGGCTAGCGGAGATAATATATACAAAGCACCATGTCTGTGAGACTTCCTTGACTTCAAGCCATGGAAAGTCTGATGAATTTATAGAGGAATTTAGCTCAGAGTCAACAGGGAAAGGGGAGAGCTGGGCTTGGACTCAAGGGTGGAACCAAGGCACGTACGGAAGGGTGGAAAACTGGACCCCGAGGAACAGCCTCATTCATGAGTGTCCGGTCAGAGTGTGACGACACCAGAAGGGATGGCTGCGGAATGACTACCTTTTCCAGCCCAGAGTCTGTGACCCAGGCCAGATTCCAGGAGGAGGCATGTGGTAGGCCACTCCCTGATGAGGGCTGGGCAGGGAGCCGCTTTATGTGCCAGACACTAGAGATAATGGGGAGAGGGTAGTTAGGAAGACAAATGGACGCAGTGTCTGCTGTATGGACTGGGGCAGGATCTGCACTTCATCCTAACTCTCGCCTCTCCTCCCTCTTCTTCCTCCTCCTCTTTCCTGCTCCCTCTCTCTCTCTTCTTTCCCTCCTTCCAATCCCCAGAATAGGGGGTTCTTATCAACTCATCTGAACTGTGGCAACTTTCCTACCTCTCATCTTTTCTCCCCCAGAACAGCTCACCCATGCCCACCAGTTATCTTTCTAAGATGTAAATATTACCTTTCTACTCTCTGCTGAAAAGGCTCTGAAGGCTTCTCAGCAACATAGGATAAATCTCAAAATTTTGCATCTTGCCTGCATCTCCATTCTCCACCTCCTTACCCTCACCATTCCTCTCCAATCCATCATTTCCCAATGTTCTAAAGCTCAGTGTTCTCTCCTCCCAAAATGCACCACCCAAAACTGGAGAGGCTATTTATCCCTGAGATCTGTCTCAAACGGGTGTTAACCCATATGTTTTACAGAAAAGTATTCATATAAATGACAACTGACCGGTGAAAAATGCATGTCATTTAATGATGTTAGTGACCTGGGCAACTAGCCCAGATGTCACTGTGCACCTTGACGGGAAGGCCGGTCTCTGAGGCAGGCAGAAGGGCTGCTGCCTCTGTGTGGTTGTATGGTTTGGCCCCATGGTGGCACCAGTCTACCACTGCATCAGCTTTTACAAATTACAGGGTTTTTTTTGTCTTCTTGACTTTGGGCAGGTGACCTGGCTTCTCACAGCCCCTAGAGATGGATTTATTATTAGTTCCATTTTATAGAAGAGAATCTGAGGCTTGGTGATTAGCTCCTGTGCCCAGCTTGTGACCTTTCACCACACTGGCTCTCAAGGCAGTGAAAGTATAATGAAATGGGCTAGATTCTAAATCTCAGCAAATTCCCAGCAAGGGGGTGGTCGGGGTGCATCCCCACTTTCAGACCCTCATCTTTCTCATCAGGCCAAGGAGAACATTGACCTTGTGATGGGCTAGCTGTTGAGGGCTAAATATGCCTGAGGAATTAGTGCTTTCCTTTGGCTCCAAGGCGATTCATGTAGAACATTCTCAAGGCGGTGGGAAATGAGATGTCACTAACATATTGAGGGTCAATGTCTAGAGGGTCAGACAAAGCCAGCTACTTTTATGGCGCAGGGAAAACCCTCCTGAGCCTCTTCCCCAGAGACAATGGAATGTAGCCTGGCCAGCTGGCAGGACCTCCCACACCAGGATCCTTGCCCCATATGCCTGCCAGGCCAGAAGTACAGCTGCTTTCTCGGGAGCTTCAGATGCTCTGGCCATTTTGCGGGATGCTGAGCTCTGCTGCCACCAGGAGGTGCTATTTCCCTCCCCAGCAGCGGCAAAGGGCTGCACACCTGGCTCCAGCAGGGCTGGCTATCCAGGAATGTCTGCTCTTCTGGGCTTCCTCTGCTCCAGAGTCACTATGGGGCTGGAGAAGGAGCTGGAACTTTGGGCTCATATCCCAGCATGGTCATTTATGCTTTCAGTGACTGAGACAAGTCACCCCACTTCTTTGAGCCTCCTTTTTCTCACTGAGAAACGGGATAGTCACTCTTCACAGGCGGGCAGAGGATGGAATAAAAAAGCAGGAGTTTTCTTTTACTACCTGAATGGGAGCTGTATACCACTTTCCCTACCCTGTCTGCTCTTCTTGGCTGTTCTCTGACCCACAGGGTGGGGAGAGGGCTCAGAGTCCTGTGCCCTGGGCACTGGTTCTCAAATGTGCCCATGTGACAGGCTGCCTCACAGGGCTGACCAGCCAGGCCTCAGAGGCTACAGGCAGCCCAGGTCCCACACTGCTGCCCCAGAAGGGGAAGGTGACAGGGTCTGAGTTCTTGTGCTCACAGAGGACAGGGATATATAGAGCTCCCTGCCAGAACTGGGTGGCTCTGGACAGGAAATATTCTCCTCTTTAGACTCCAGGAAGACACCATTATGATTAAGTTCCCTTAAATGCATCTTTTCCTTCCTTTGTCAGTGTCAGCTCCCTCCTGCCTCTAACCTGCAGATTTGGAGGGAACGCGAAGGAATGCTGAAGATCTGAAAGGCCAGCCAGGGTACTCAAGGCGTCACAGCACAAGAGTAATGCCGAAAAGGCACTCTTCATATTTATTGAGCAAATGAACTTAAACATCTAAAGAATTCTGAGGAGGGGCTTTAGCACCTGATCAACACACAATCATTTTCTGACCTTGAGTCCAGCCCTAGGGCGTGATGCTCCTCAAGGACACCGAAACCATGTGAAGGCAGTCACGAGTTGTAGGAACTGTTTTGGCTCTAATCATTCTGTTTTTGATCACGCAGCAGGAGTTGTAGGAAAAACAACCAAGTCATATGTGTTTGTACATTTGATTTCTATATTACTTGATTTATGTATTAATCCCATTAATCCTACAGTCAGATGCTGCCTCTGTGTGTGGACACAGTCATGATAGGCTCTGGGGACCAAGACAAGATTGGTGCCCTAGAGATATGGAGTGCAAACATCCATCCATGATGCCACCTGCCTCTGCATCGGAGCACAGAGGCCTGGAAGAATGCATCATGGCATGGGGGGCACTGGAGCTGGGGTGTGAAGGAGAAGCAGCGGTTTTCCATGTAGGGAGGAGAGTGGTCCAGAAAGAAGAAATGGCAGGGGCAAACCCACAGAGGTCAGTGAGCACAGCCTTGGGTGTTTGGCAAAAATTTTTTTAAATTTTTGATATTTTAAAACTGTCGTTGACATACAATATTATATGGTTTTAAGTATACAACATAGTGATTTGACAGTTATCTACATTATTAAATGCTCACTCCAACTAGTTCAGTTACTATCTGTCAACATGGAAAGATGTTATGGAACTATTGACTATATTCTCTATGCTGTACCTTCATCCTTGTGACTAATTTATATTATAATTGAGATTTTGTGCCTCTTTATCCCCTTCATCTATGTATCTGAGTGTTTCTTAGCTGAGTGGCTTCTGGGAAGTTGCTCAATCTTTGAGTCACTGGCCTCATCAGTAAAATAGGAATAAAAATGCCTATTTTGAGCTGTGATGATCACAGCTGTGATGATCAAATAAGGTGGTATCTGTAGAGTCTGCATGTGCCAAAATGGCAGCTGCTGTTCTAGAAAGGGCTACAGCCTAAAACTTCAGAGCCATTTCTATAGATGACTCCATGAACGGTACCTCTGGTTGGTGTGTGGGAGGAGAGGTGGGAAGTGTGGGTCATGGGGAGCCATGTAAGGTCTTATAGGAGAGTTCTGCATGTCCCGTATTTAGAAAGTGCCATTGAAGCAATCTGTTACTCTCAGGAGGTCATCCAAATGTATACTTGACTTTACCATGTGGCTTTCTTGGAGAAGGAAATGATAAGTTAGTGTATTTGAAATAGGAGCATCTCTTGTAACAAATGCTGTTCCATTTCAGTCAAGTCCTGTGTCACCTGGGCTCTAATGGGGAAGTGCGTTCTCAGTTACCTCTTGTTGCAACAACCCTGGAGGTTCTTCTGGGCCCTGTAAGACCCTCCCTCACTATGCCACCTGCATCTCTGGAAGCCCCCTTGCTGATATTCTCCAGCCAAATGGTGGGCTTCAGTAGCCAAATAAATGCCTCCAGTCTCAGAGCCTTTGCAGTCTCAGAGCCTTTGCACTAGCTGTGCCTTTTGCCTGGACCACCCAAGTAGAGCTGACCTATTTCCCCACAGCACTGCACTCTCTGCAATAACTTACTTGCTTCCTTGACCCTTGTCTGTCTTCTACCCCCAGGCTGGGAGCTCCAGGATGATGCAGGGAGAGGGACCCTGTCTTGCTCAGGTCTGTGCGCCAGCAGGACAGCCAGGCTTACAAGAGACCTGCAATTAATACTTGTGAAGAGTTTCTGACAGGCAGGGCTTCGCAGACCCATTTTATGGATAAGGAAATTGAGGCTCAGAGAGGGAGAAGGGCGCAGTTCCAGTCGGTGGGCGAGCAGGGCTGGGGTGGGCGTGGGGGAAGCCCGCGTGCCGAGCAGCAGCTCCGGGGGAGGCCGTGGGGGGCATTCAGGGCGCTGGGCGGCTTGGGCGGGGTTGGTGCGGGCGGCTGACTGGGCGGCTCCGGCGGAAGCGGCGCAGGAGGGAGCGGAGCAGGCGAGCAGGCTGATGGGCAGGGCGGCTCCGCTCCGCGCGCAGAGAGCACCGCGGTCGCGGGAACAGGTGAG
Source organism: Manis javanica (assembly GCF_040802235.1). Taxonomy (NCBI): domain Eukaryota; kingdom Metazoa; phylum Chordata; class Mammalia; order Pholidota; family Manidae; genus Manis; species Manis javanica. Next base: position 72,690,261 of record NC_133162.1, read on the forward strand.
GCGGCAACGCGCCCTTGGGTCCCGGGGATCGAGGGAGCCGGGCTCAGTCCGATGCGACCCCCTGATGCCCGGGCACTCCCTGCCGCCGGGAGCCTGGGGAGGGAGCGCGGGTGGGCTTCAAAGGGCCGGGGTCCCAGAGCCACACTACCCGGGTAGGGTGCTGCCTCTCATGTGGACCCCGGTTGCCTGCAGCCGCATGTGGACTCCGCACCTGAAACCGGGGTGGCACGCTGCCCCATCCCGTGAGCTGCGGGGAGCGGAGGTAAGGGGTGCCTGGTAAGCGGGGTGCTGCAGGCATTGGGAGTCAACAGCTGCTTGCTGAAATGTCAGGAAACAAAGCAGACCGCCTTCTCCATTCTTACCTCAATGGGAGAGTGATATGGCCTGTTATTGGGTAGTTTTCCTCTGACTGGTGGGACAGGCAGGCTGCAATGGAGGCCTCCCCCAGGGGCTGCAGGGGTTCCCACCTTGCCTTGAAGGCTGCTTGGGAACACTATCCGGAGACATCCTTTTACTGTCCTTGCTCATAATCCATCTCTTCCTCCGGAAGACCTGAAGTCTCCTAGTCCTCACTGGGCATCTCTGAGTTGTGCAGTGGGATGTGAGGAACAGGCTTCGTGTGAGGGACCCAGGTCACTCAGAGGGGTCTGAAGAGGTCACTCAGGGAGGGGATGTGATCTCCCCGAGGTGATCCAGGTGAAGAGCTGCATTGCTGTGTGGCAAGGGATGGACCCTTGGAAGCCACACAGGCTTGCTGAGTCTCTTCCCTTCAGGCCCTAGCGTCTCCCCTGGGGAGCTGTGCTCTCGTGCTCCACCATGCGAGGGAGGCCCTGAGGTCCAAACTGTGTCAGGAAGGAGGAGGCAGCTCCAAGAGTGTCCTTCTTTAGGGACCAAGCCCAGGTCTGCCTGGGAAGGAGGAGGGGCTGGGGAAGCTGTGGTGCCCTCTGAGCTGCTGGGCAGGTGGGGATTCTGAGCTGAGTGCAGGGGCCAAAGGCTGGCGTGCTCCACCTGACCAGTAGTGGCCCCTGGGCATCCTCTCATTTGGCTAAGCCGCATCCCAGCACCCCAGGCGCACACCCGGGCCTTGGGCTCCGTGAGTGGGCCACATCAGACTTGGGCAGCTCCGATGTTCATCTCCTATGTATCACCTTACATCAGCCAGCCTCTCGCTTTCGCCTAGGCTCCACGTCCCTCTCCTCCTTTTCAAAATCTCTGTGTCTGGCAGGGCCCAGTTCTGGGAGTTTGAGATGCAGACTGACCAGGGTTCCAGTTCAGCAACTGTGGGACCTCAGGCAGGTCCCTTCATCTAACTGGGCCTTGGTGTCCTCCTCTTTAAAATGGGACCAATAGTAGATTGATCCATATGAATTTGCTGTCTTTGCAGGTCAAAAATAGGTACATACTGGCAATTTCATATGGCTGAGCCTAGTACTGCCTTCCCTGCAGGCTGTGGTGTGGATTAATCTGTAGCAGGTTGTCAGGTGCCCCAAGCTTGGGGAAAGCTTATGTCCCTTCTGCCCTCTGTCCCAGGAAAGTGTGTGCTCTCCAGGGTGAGGCAAGCCCCCTAACTTACGCTCTCTCCGCCAAGACTGGGCTCCTGCAACCTCTCTCCTGCCTGCAAATTCCCCTCCCTGTGCCTCTGGCTACAACAGGCTCCCACCCAGATGCTGCTTCTCAGGCTGTGTGCCATCTCCCAGGTTAGCCTGGGACCAAACTCAGAGCACATCTGCAAGCTGGCTGCCACCACCCTTTCCCTACTACCTCTTGTGTCCCTCAGTGTCTCAGGGCTTCATCTTCAGATGGGATGCTCTCGGGGAGGGGCACCATTAGGTGTATCTTCTCCCAGGCTGGCCACTCACTTCTGGGTGGGGCTGGTCCTCAGCTCTGAGAGAGCAAGTGGGAGTGTGACCCTTTCTAGCCCTGGAGAGAGGCAGGTACCCACCTCTGGGGCAGGGCTCAGAGAAGGGCAGGAGGGCTGTGCAGCAGGACTGGTGCCCTTCTGAGGCCAGGCACCAGGCAAAGCCTTGGGGTACGTGGCTGGTCCCAGGGCTTCCTGAAGAGGCTTTGGGCCAGAGCTGGAGCCAGGTATGCTTAGAGGCCTGTACATGGGTTTGTGTGATTGCTGTGGCCACTTCCTCATGGGGTAGAGGGGCAAGGTCCCCTTGGGTGGGGTTGGTAGGATGACTGGGAAGGGAAGGAAACTAGCATTCAGTGAGCACCATGTGCTGGGTGGTCTTGTTGCAAAAAGGGCAACTCAGCTTCCTGGGAGGTGGCAAAGAATGCTCCTGAGCAGGACCTGGCCCTTCAAATGATGTCATTTGCCCAAAGAACCAAGTTGGAGACTGAACCTGAAAGAGTCCCAGGGAGGGGGAGCGTCAGGATCCTACGTTTCAGGCTCTCCTCTTCCCTATTTCACTTCCTGACTGAGGAGGTAATCAGACCGCCCTACAAGATAATTGCTAGCCTCCCTCCCTGGGCAGCTGAGGACACTGGGGCCCGGCAAGGTTCCATGATTTTCCCAAAGCCATTTCCTGACAGAGAGCAGAGCTAGGGTGTGAGGCCAGGACAAACATTCAGGCTGTTGGCCTCACTCCTATCCTTAGGTGGTTCTTTGCTCTCCCCCCAGATGCCTGGGGCAGCTCTATCTGAGTGACAAAGGATCCTGTTCTTGACCCCAAGGGCCCTCAGAGAACCTGAGAAACAGGCTGCTCTTTGGTGAAAAGATACTCTTTCAGGTTCAGCTAGCTGCTCCAAGTTTCCTGCACCCACATGGTCTCACTCAGGCTATTCCTGACCCTGAACTCTTAAATCCCAATTGCTGGAGTTGTGGCCTGGTCGGGATAGCTTTTTACCAGGTGGCATTTGAGTCCTCTCTCCTTCCTAACTGGATTCTGCTAGGAACATCCCTGCAGGATGGGGTCCTCTGTCCTAGGGGCCATGCATGACCTTGGCCAGGCATATGTGTACATCTGGTGGGCAGGAGGAGAGAGCTGATGTGCTGATGATCCAGTGCCCTGAGAAGCAAGGCTGGCAGGGCAGGTAGGGGCTGAGACCCAGCAGGCCCTGAGGTTTCACTTCTGTCCTAATGGGCATACATTGCCATGGAAGGACCTGGGCACACAGTGGAATTTGATGTTGTCTCTGTTTGCATTAGATGGGACAAGGGAATATCTATCCATGCTCCAAAAACAGTTCTGTCCCTGAACTCTGCATGTTACAATCCACTTTATTTGTCATCAGAACAGCCTTGCAGCCTGAGGTCAGAGGGAACAAGTGGTGACAGACAGGCTTGGTTTGTATCTGGGCCTCATTGCTTATTAGCTGTGTGACTTTGGGAAAGTGGCTTTACACCTCTGGTGTCAGGTCCTCCAGGTCCCAGGCTTAGGATGGAAGCAGCCATGAACCTCTCTACCTAGCCCACACTCCTCAATGGATTCCACACAGGAGGCACAATCCCTGAGCAACATTTGCCTGTTTGCTTTGCAGGCATCATCACTGCATCTCTTGGAATTCCCTCACATGCACCATGAACATCTCTCATATCCTGGCCTTGCTGCTCCCAGGATCCCCACAGGGTCAAAACAGCAGCAAGTCAAAGGGCACTCCATACAACTTCTCTGACCACTGCCAGGATTCGGTAGATCCAATGGGCTTCATTATCACCTCCTACAGCATCGAGACCATTGTGGGGGTCCTGGGCAACCTCTGCCTGATATGCGTGACCATTAGGCAGAAGGAGAAGGCCAATGTGACCAACCTGCTCATTGCCAACCTGGCCTTCTCTGACTTCCTCCTGTGCCTCATCTGCCAGCCACTCACAGCCATCTACACCATCATGGACTACTGGGTCTTTGGTGAGGCCCTTTGCAAGATGTCAGCCTTCATCCAATGCATGTCAGTGACAGTCTCCATCTTCTCACTCGTCCTTGTGGCCCTGGAGCGGCATCAGCTGATCATCAACCCAACAGGCTGGAAGCCCAGTGTCTTCCAGGCCTACCTGGGGATTATTGCCATCTGGCTCATTGCCTGCTGCCTCTCCCTGCCCTTCATGGCCAACAGTGTCCTAGAGAATGTCTTCCACAGGAACCACTCCAAGGCTGTAAAGTTCCTAGAGGATAAGGCAGTCTGTACTGAGTCCTGGCCAGTGGACCACCACCGCATCATCTACACCACCTTCCTGCTGCTCTTCCAGTACTGCATTCCACTGGCCTTCATCCTGGTCTGCTACGTACGCATCTACCAGCACCTGCAGAAGCGGAGGCAGGTCTTCTGCAAGGGCACCTACAGCTCACGGGCTTGGCAGATGAAGAGGATCAATGGGATCCTCGTGGCAATGGTGGCTGCCTTTGCCGTGCTCTGGCTACCCCTTCATGTGTTCAACACCCTGGAGGACTGGTACCAGGAAGCCATTCCCATCTGTCATGGCAACCTCATCTTCTTGATGTGCCACTTGCTTGCCATGGCCTCCACCTGTGTCAACCCTTTCATCTATGGCTTTCTCAACACCAACTTCAAGAAGGAGGTCAAGGCTGTGGTGCTGACTTGTCAGCAGCGCACCCCTGTGAAGGAGTATGAGCATCTGCCCCTGTCCACCGTGCACACAGATGTCTCCAAAGGGTCTCTAAGGCTCAGTGACAGGTCCAACCCCATTTAGCCATGTTCATTGCCAGGCTTCTTCACTTAGCTAAGTGGGCTGTGAGCTAGAGGTGGCACTCCCCACTGGCTTTCTGCAGTCCAGATAGGCTGGCAGGAGCTTGTTTTGGTATCCATTTTCATTATGAAGCCTGACATTCAGACAGCCCAGCTATTTGCTCCTGGGAGAATTCTGCATCTGAATTCTGCAGGTCACAGTGTGCCTTGCAGCTTGAGCAAATGTGATAGCCAGAGATGGTCTGCTTGTAGCAGGCAGGGTTCATTCTGGTAACTCAGCAACAGATGCCACCCTGGGAGCCCTGGGGTGTCACCTCTACCAGTGAGGCTGCGAGGTCACTGTGGGGTGAAGGAAGGAGCGTGTGGAGTTAGAGCTGGGGCCCTTGGCCAGTCCCTAACCTCTGTGAGAGGTGAAGTTTGTGCACGGCCATTAGGTGGTGAAGAATTCAATGGTGGCATTACTGTTGTATGATCAGCATATGCCGCTGCAGAGAATGGATCCTGGTAGGCTGGGGTCCTCCCATTCCTTTAGAGTAGGAACATCAGCCCTGAGCAGCAGGAATTTCAAGATTCATATCTTACTCCATCCTTTTTCTTTTTAACTTCATCTGCTATCTTCTAGGGAATAAGCCTGCCGATACCTCCCCTTGGTGAGATTGTGCATGCCTTGTCGGTGATATCTGTATTGTCATAGAGCTTTTGTCCTCTATGTCTGGGACAGGTTCTGGCATGGGGACAGTGTTCCAAACACAGTTGCCATGGTAGATGGATCATAAAGGTGCCCCTACTGAGTACTTAGCTGAAGACAGGTGCCGTGTGCTATGGTCCAGCACGGGGTAGAAAGAATGGAAGTTCTGTGGCCAGGATTCTCACCTGACCCTGGTCTACCTGCCTGCTGCGCACATGTAGTGCTCACAAAGGCACAGGCTTACACACATGCTCCAGTGCACTATCATTGACTCGATGTAAAGAGCTCTGCCCAGCGCTCTGGGGCTGTGAGGTGGCAGAGAGTCCTGGAGACAGAGACCAGCTTGCTGCATGCTGACTTGCCCTGAGGTGGACCGATGCTAGTGTTTGACCTGCCACCATGAGAATAAAGCTGGGTATAAACCCTTTTACCACCAACATGCTGTTGTCATTTTTTGGTCTCACTGAATCTAGAGTGAACTTGTCCAAGGCTGAAACCCTCAAGCAAGACACATGGGAAGGGCTCTTGTCTGCCCTTCCTTGCCTCTCAGGACCTCTCTTGACAAGGCATCTGGCCAGGGACTCTGACCATCCCCATTGTTGACCCACTGCTAAGTACAGCACTCAGTGCTGTGACTCCTGTGTCCTACCTTCCACACTCTGACCACTGAGCTGTCTTGCCTTAGGTGATGTCTATGGTTCTTCCAAAGCTTCTCCAGGCCTTCAGAAGTGGCAAGTGTGGGAAGTTCTTGGACTGTAGCTTAGTGGGACACTGGCTGAAAGGAGCAGGTGGTCCCCTCTCCTCGAACCAGCCAGGGAAAATGGAGAAAGGGCTATGATGACTGTGAATGTCTCATGCGTGGAGGTCGTGGCCCAATTTTCTGGATGCTGAGCCAGAGCCAACGCTTTGTGTGGGGACCACACAGCCTGTGCTGGCGGGGGAAAAAAGCTCAAGATTGCTCTTGGGCCTCCTTGATCGGATGTCTAGGCCTAGCCCCTGCTCAGAGCCACCCACCCTCCAGCAGAGTGGCCAGTGGCCGGACCCTCCATTCCTCCTGGGCAGGGTATTCAGGTGCCCAGAGCCCTCGGGGGGCCTCACTGAGGCTCCTAGGGTTGCTGTACACTGGAGATCTGGCAAAGGGCCAGAGAGAGCATTGAAGAGACATTCTTACCACCTTTCTGCCCTGGTCCCTGACCAAGAACCTGTGCAGCTGACACCCCAGATGAGAGCTCTTTTGAGCCACCAGCTCCCTTTCTGGAGCGATTTTTTTTGGTCCCACCTTTTGGTCACATCTCTGATTCTGTTCCTTTGTTCACCTTTATCCTGGGTTTTGACACAGATTTTGAGCCCCTTTATTGGTGCAGCTTGTGCCTGCCCTCTGCTGCTGTCTGCTCCAGGTAACTATCTGCCAGTGAAGCCTAGACCCTGGGTCCCATCCTAGCAGGATGGCACTGACCGAGCTCTCCAAAGAATCAGGTGCTCAGGTCCTTGCAGAACTTCTGCAATTGCCTGGAGTTTGCTCCTCATCACTCACCTAAGTGGTGCCAAGATTCTTGGGGACAAGGATGCTTTAGGGTGCCAGCATGCTTAATGACTGGGAAACCAGGCTGGGTGTCTTGTGAAGGTACCTGGCATTAAGAATGAGTTAGTGGGTTGAGTGTCTTCTTTGTTGCTGTCCCCTTGCTTGTATTGACACAATCTGCCTGTGCCTAATGACCCTTGGGTTGCCCAGTTACCTGGGACCCTGGGAACATGCTGCTGCTCAAAGTATGCTCGGAAGACCAGCAGCCTCACAACACCTGGACCTTGTTAGACATGCAGTTCCCTCTCCAGACCTGTGCCCACTCCAGACTTAGTGAATTGGAATAGGCATTTTTTTGAGATGTCCAAGTTGATGGTGCATGCATTCAATTTTGAGAAGCTCTGCTCTAGGAAACAAATTGCCCTGGAGTCTGGAGCCACTTGGTGAGCACATGTAGACACCCACTGTGGGATCTAGCACAGAGCTTTAGGAATGAATCCTAGCTCTGGACATATGGCTTTAAAATGGTATTGCTGAGAAGGTAGATTTAATTTTGGCTGGTTGTTTCATCTCTGGCTACATGTGGACATATTTCGTGTGAAGTCCATTTGTTCCTTCAATAAATATTTGTCAGATTTTTGAATGAACAGATTGCATAGTTACATTCATAGTGAATACCCCCCTGTATTCTGCTCTCTCTCTTAAAACTATAGTTTTCCATCTTTCTGTGTATCATTTTTGAGCAAATGCTCTCTTAAGGCCGGTATTGCTAAATAATATTTGTCTTTACCTCCTGGAGAGGCCTTTCACTGGCCCAGCTAATGGACCTGCCCCTGACTATGGTGGGAAGAGCCCATCCTCAGAGAAACTCTATGGCTGGAATTGGAGACTCACACTTGCAAAGACAGCCTGGGAAACCTTAAAGGGTGCAAAGCCTTATTGAGTCCCAGTAGTGCAAGCTTAAATCCTGTCTACCTTAGCCCCTTCTTTTCCCAGAAGTGACATTGACTTTTTTTCCCCATTATATTTATTCTTGAAAATATGCAAAATATACAAAAATAAAATGAAAAAGGAAATCATGTGACCCAAAGAAAATTACTGTTCACATTTTCAGGAGTCATTTCTTTACTTTTTATATACATAGTATTAGTTTTTGTTTTTAAACATGCTTTAAATCATACTATGAATATATGCTTATTTATATATAATATTTAAGGTTTTTAAAAAATTTTTTATGTCACTTCGATTATAAGAATTTTCATTCATCACTCAACAAATACATCAGCCGCATAGTAGGCACTGGGGATACAGTGGTAAATAAAACAGACACTGTCTCTGTTCTCATGGAGCCTATATTCTAGTGACTAGATCAATCCTGTGTCCTTAATCGTCATCTATTGCAGCATATTTAGAAAATTCTAGACTTATTACATATAGTTCTGTGATGAACTTCTATGCAGAGAACCTTTTCTGTATTTGGAAGTATTATTTTTTAGGAAAGATTTCCAGAAGTGGAATTAATGAGTCAAAAGGCATAGGCATTTTTCAAAACTCTTGATATGTACTGCTAAGCTAGTTTCCAAAGGGACTGGAACCATTTGTACTCTGACTAGTGCCTGTTTCACTGTGCCCGGCCACTGCTGAGGAGTCACATTAATGAGAAGATCTCCACTGTTCACTAGACCCTGTCCCCTCTCATCTCATGCAGAGCACCATAGAACCATCAGTTTTCTGGGCTCTCCTTAACACAAAACTCCTCCGAAGGCTTGTCTAATCTCAAACCTCTGCTTCCTCTCCTCCCATGCTCATTTGTATTCCTGTCTATCCAAATAGCTCTTGCCAAGGTTGTCAGTGACCTCCACGTCGCCAAGTCCTGCAGCCAGTTCTCAGTCTCATCTTAGGTGACCAGTTAGTGGCATTTGGCAGTTGGGCAGTACCTTCTCCCTGAAACCCTTTCTGCTTGCGGCTTTCCCAGGTTGCATAGAAGCTCATCACAGAACTATATGTAATAGGGCTATAAACTTCTAAATATGCCACATATGCCACAATAGGTGACGATTAAGGACACAGGACTGATCCAGTCACTGGACTATAGGCTCCCCTACCACACTGAGGCTCCCTCTCAGCCCCCTTTCCTGGACTCTCTTCTCCCTGACCTTGGAGCATCAGCAGGCCCTGGGGAGCCTGATTTCTGAGGTGGCTCATTCAGTCTCCTGGCTTTTAACACCACCAAATGTTTAAATGTCCAATGCTTCCAAATGTGAATCTCCAGTCTGGACCTCTCCCTGCTCTTCAGATTTGTATATCCAGCCACTGCTCTGTGTTTACTGTATATCCAATTGGGATATCAAAGTGGAATGTTCAAAAGCAGACTCCTGATTTGCTTCCTCACTTCCTCTTCCTCAGCTTCCCCCTTCAGCAAATGGCAGCTCTCTCATTTCATTTGCTTAGGTCGCGGTTTGGGGATCAACTTTCTGTTCGCACCCCACGTCCAATCCATCAGTTAGTACCATAAGCTCTGCCTTCAAAATGTATTCAGAAAAATCATGTGTCACCTCCCCTGGCTCTGCTACCAGTTGGACCTGACCCCACCTGGTCCAGGTCATCATCATCTCTACAAAGATTATTGCAGTGGCCCGCTTAGAGTGATCTTTCAGAGCCTAAGTCAGATCTCTCCATTTCTCTGCTCAACAACCTTCATTGGCCTTCTGTCACTCTCAGAGCAAAATTCACAGTCCACAGTCTGCCTGAGCCAGCCATCTGCTTGTCTCTGATCTCACTTCCTGCTACCCTTCCCCTCACCCACCCACTTCAGCAGTGCTGGGCTCTGCTGTCTCTTGAACACTAAGATTGCTCCTACCTCAATCTTTTGTACTTCCTACTCTTGCTGCTTGGAATCTTAGCCCCTGATACCAATATTTTCACTCCCTTGCTCCCTTCACCTTGAGTGAGCCTTTATCCAAGGCTCACTCTGCATTTTCACCTTGTGCCCCCAGACTTAGCACCCTGTGGCATGCTTGCACATTTACTTGCTTCATTGTCTCACTTCCTCATTAGAATGTAAACTGCACAAAGGCAGGGACCTTGTATGTTTTATTCACTCTCTAGCTCTCAGAAGAATGCTTTATCTGGGAGGTACAGAAAAAAATATCTGTAGAGTAAATACATTTAAAACTTTTATAGTATATAGTGTGGAATGATACTTCAACCTCTTGGTGGAGTGCAGGCATTTGGTTTTGTAGTATTTTGGTCCCAGGTTTATCAGCTGTTAGCTGACCATGTGACCCTGAGAAGCCCACTTTGCATCTCAGTTTCTGATTCTCCAGTTGTAATAGTGTTGGCTGCCCTGTATTTAGTGTCCCAAACACTGTGATGGACATTTTATATACCTTACCTCCCCTTAACCCTGACAACTGGGTAGATGAAGAAACTGAGATTTAGAGAGGTGAAAAACTCTATCCAAGTTTTCAGAAAGAGCGAGACTTGAAATCTAATCTGCTGAATTCCAAAGTCTGTGACCAGGTGACCTCTAAGCTGCCTTCCAGTTTTTAGCTAGAGAGTTTGACCTTTACAGGCAATGGAGAAGCATTGAAGGGCTTTAAGCAGGGGAATAGCATGATTAGGTTACATTTAGAGTACAGCATGGCTAAATTGGCCTGGAGTCTCCTGAAAGCTGATGGAGGTGTTCTGAGTTGAATTGTGCCCCCTGCCCCAGTTCATACATTGAAGTCCTAATCCCTAAGACTTCAGAATGTGACTTTATTTGGAAGTAAGGGTGTTGCAAGTGCAATTAGTTAAGATGTGGTCATACTGGAGTACAGTGGGCCCCTAATCCAATATGACTGGTGTCCTTATAAAAAGAGGAAGTTTGGACACATGCACACACACACAGAATGCCACATGAAGATGAAGGCAGCAATCTGGGTGATGCTTCTATGAGCCAAGAAAGGCCAAAGAATGCTGCCAGACCCAAAAGAGAGCCACTGACAGATTCTCCCTCAGAACCCTTAAAAGGAACTCAATCCTGTTGACACCTTGATTTTGGATTTCCAGCCTCTGGAACTTTGAAACAAAAGGTTCCTTTTGTTGAAGACACTCGGTTTGTGATACTTTGTATGGCAGTCCTAGCCACTGGTATAGGAGGTGAGATTGAAGCCAGGGAGCTACTGTGCCAGGCAGGTGCTCAGTGTTGGAGACAGCCCAGCTCAAACTGGTTATGACAAAATAGGGAATTTATAGTCTCCTGTTACAGGAAGGCCTATGCCTTTAGGCTTAGTTCACGGGTTCAAACACTGACATCAGGGCTCTCCCTTCCTTATCCCCATGTCTCCAGCAACTCTCTCTAGTCCTTTGATTCTGCTGGTCTATTCTTGGCTTCATACCCCTTCACATGACAGTAAGAGGCTCCACAGCTCTCACCTTACCTGAGTCCTCATGAGCCCAGGGAGAAGGAATGCAGCTTTCTCCAGGCCCAGTCAGAACTCTGGGGAGGATTCTGATAGTTCAGACCTGAACAGATGACTGTGGCCAAGGTGCTAAACACCTTCTTTATCCAGGCTTGGGTCCCCTGACCACCCCTGGATCAGGGTGGTGGGGTCAGCCTTGCCTGAATCACATCAATGTGAGAGAATTGTTATAGTGAAGGATAGAGGTGAACCCCCAAAGAAAGTGATGCCCAGCAGGCAGATACACAAAAGCAGAAGTGAATTTGGAGAGGAGAGAATGGATTGGAAAGATTTAGGTGTCAAATGGGTAGGATGACTTGTAGGAGAGAGAAGGAGGATTGAGAAAGTAGGTATATGTCTGGTCCATTTAGTGACATGGAGCATTTTTTTTTTTTGGATGGTTGGGGGGCATTAGTTTATCTTTGGATATGTGTTTGAGGCACTTCTAGGCATGCAGATGGATGGTCAGATACTTGAGTCTGGAGCTCCCGGAAGAGCTTTTGCCAAGTCCCGACCGAGCCATGCTGAGGGGCAGGGCTGGGATGTGTCTCGCTGGGCATGGACCAAAGGGATTCCAGGTTCCCAGAGCTGAATCTGACGACATGGCCCTGAGGTCAGCAAACAAGTTGGAATTCTGGGACATGGAGACAGGTAGCACGAGGAAGCAGGCCCTAGTGGGCAAGGTAGAGTAAAGCAGGTGTGGGAGCTCTTTCCCCAAAGCTGAGCCCAGAGACGACACCAGGTAAGGAGCCCTCCCCCTGCATTCTGGGGCCTCACTTCTTTAGAGAATCAAGAACGGCTTCAAGGTCAAGCTTCTTGGCCTGAAGTTGGGAGCTGTTGCTGTGACTTACTGTTTTGCAAGGATACAAAATGATGATGAATGAAATGAAAAACGATGAAAAATACTGGAAGTTCATCCAAGAAATCTTTGATGCTTCCACCCTGTTGAGAGATGGTCTGGCAGTGGAGGAATAAGCACAGCTGTCACTTCCATCTTAAAGTGAGTCATGCCTACTTAGAAAGACATCCTTTAGTGACAAGGGCCTGACCTGGCCTGGGCTGGTGGTGGGGCTTCTCCCCAAAGGATCTGTTCATGGTTCTAATACACCTTACCACTGCTGCACACACCCAGACACAGCAGAAGACCCTGGGAAAGGGTTCGCAGGGCATATTAAGATGCTGTCTTAGTTGAAAGCAGCTAAGCATTTCCTACCTTGGGCAGCTGAGATAGCACCTGCTGGGTGAACTGGCCAATGAATCTGAGCTGGAGGGTCCCTGTGAATGTGGCTGTGTAATCATGGCCCTAGAGATTTCTAGTTGTTTAAATGTCACCACTTATTTGAAATTGATTCCCATCAGATTTTGAAAACAGTTTATCAGTGCAGTTTGGTATAAGCACAAAGTGTTCTTAAAATACATTTCCTTTCATTCATAAAGCTGTTAATGGAGCATTTGCTAAGTCATTCTATTGACTGCCAAGGAAACCACATTGAAAATAGGGCATGCATTCAGAACAAAGAACTTCAACTCACTGGTGGAAAGCTTGTGATAGCCATATCTCTGTCACCAGATAGTGTGCTTTGTGACAGCCAGCAGCCGGTTGCTGCCTTGAAAACCATTTGCAGCACCTTCTGGGTTTTCTGATTTTAAAGTGCAGGTGGTCGGGTGAGGTGTGGATCTACAAAGGGTTCCCAAAGAGAGACCCCCTTTTCCTCTCTTTCCTTTAACAGACCCATCTCTTCAATCCATATGCCTGGAGCAAGTGGGGGACTTGTACCCTAACTGGGCAGATGTGAGCACCAGTCTCTGCACCAGGTTCCTGGGCACTGTCAGTGTGCTACCAATTGGCTATGGAGCCTCGGTCACATCCCGACAGACGGAGTACTGAGCTTTCTCAGCAGTATGTTTAACTCTCCGCAGCAGTAATGGCCTACACATCTTCTATCCAGCATGTAGTTAAATATAATATGGCTTATATGAGATAGTGAGTGTTCCACCACCCGTGAGGTCTGGGGTCTATGGCTATGGGCAGGGCAGAAAGGCCTGGAGCCTGAATTTGAGGAGGGTGTGTGCAGCTGGCCCACTTCATCCTTATGCAGTGGCACCTTCTCTGCAGATGGCGTGAGACCTCTCTTAATGGGCAGGTATAAAGACACGTCCGGTGTGCAGTGCTAAGCACAACTATAGGGGCCGGGCTTGGAGGAGAAGCCAGGCACTCTCCACGAGGGCACCTGGGAGGATCTGTCTGCAAGGTCACTAGCTGGGCAGCATGGGGAAAGGCTCCTGCTGCAGTGAGCAACAGCAGGAGGTGGCAGACCCAGAGCACTTGGGGCTGAGGGGCTTGGGGGACTGAGGGCAGTCCTAGATGGAGAGGTCAAGCTTGTGAGGGGAAGGTCAGTAGGGGGCTTAGCAGGGCAGTGCCGTGTTTAGGTTTGAGGTGTGGGATGCTGCCTTTGGGTGTAGTGAGGAGAGGGTTGGGGGATGATAACTAACATACTCAAGTGATTTCTGGTTAGCTATTCTCTGCAGACTGGCCTCGCAGAGACACTGGTTGCCTGCAGAGCTCCAGCTGGCAGAAAGCTGGCTCCAGCTGAATCCTGAAGAGAGCAGTTTTGGGGGAACACTGCCATGTCATAGGCTGGAACTTAGACCTTGGCCAGCCAGAAAGAGGAGCCAGAATGGCTATTCAACTACAAATGCTGGGCTGGAAGAGCAGGGCAGCTGCCAGAGTTCTGCCATACCTCACTGTGATCAGATCCCCAGTCCTGATCCCACCAGAAGAGGGGCTGGTGCTTCTCTAATCATAAAAGCCCAACTCCAGAGGCCCTTCAGTCCCAGAGTCTGACATCAGCCCAGGTAGATCCCTATGCACTGCCCTGGAACCGGTCAGCAGGCTTGTTCCTGAGCTTATCTCTGTGGGTTTGCCCTGTTGAACCGTGCTCCATCCAGTAGGCAGTTGTGGGCCACCAAGCAATTTTCCTTTGTTTGTGTAAGGAGTTGGGGCCCTAAGGCTATCTCCATAGCCTTGCAGTTCAGCTTGGTGAAGAGAGGCTGCTCTCATACACAGGCACAGTCTTGATGAATGCAGCGGTCTGGAGGACGATGAGGCTGTGGAGGGCACTTTGGCGATGGGGCAGGAACTGTTGCACCTACCCACATCTCTGCAGGCCTCGTCTCTGCTGCCCAGATCCTATGCCTGCAATGCACAGCCAGGCCCTCCCTCTAACCCAGGAGTTATGAGGGCTTGGTGCCCATTGCCAAGCCCCATGGGGTGAGGTTTGTTGTCTAGAAGGGGTAACTAAATGTCACAGGAGCCTTGTCACACCAGGGTAGCCATCTTCTTACCATTCAATGGATTCTGTGTTGCCAACTCTCTGAGAAAAGTCTGGAGGTTGCTAACCCTGAGTCTCAGTTTCCCTATTAATCAAATGGAGGGGTTTGGACTAGAGTATTTTCAGAATTCATTGCTCTTTTCAGAAGTATTCACGATCTCTTTGTCTTTGTGGGAGATAGAGTAATTTTGTAGCCCTCTGACCTCTCCATGGGATGAAGCAGAGGCCATTGCTGGCAGACCCAGTATCATGACAGTGCACAGTACATGGTGGGAGTTGCTCAACTTTTGTTAAATTGGTAGTCTCATTTTCGTGGCTTACCCAGGAGAGAGCTTGATTCCATGGCTCAGTTAGTTAATTTAGTCATTTAAGTTAACATTAGCCATGTCAGTGTTGTGCAATTGGCTGTTAAAGCCAGACAACAGCCTCATCCATCTGAATTATTACTCAGCACTGACAGGCACATGGTGCTAGACAACATACCATAAATGTCCAAAATGTTGAGAAAATATGTGGGATGAGTGTGGTTGGAGAAGCATGCCTTGCTATCACCAGCCTGCCAAGTGGGGCTCCAGCACTTGGGCTGGCACCCAGTCCTGCATTCTGTGACGCTCCCCTGGCTCAGAATGTTGGTGCTTGAGCCTTGCCAGGCAGCTTGTCCAGGGGACTCTGAGCCTCCTCCACTTTCCTGCTTTGCCTGAATTGGCCTGAAGCTCAGGACCGGGAAGGGTCCAAGAATTATGTCCATGGGAGGTAGAAAACAACCTATGCATGGGAAGATGACTCCCTCTGGGAAAGTTCATCCATAATTAATGACATCACTAATCTCTAGTCCCCCAGCTGAGTATCCTCAAATTCATCTTCATACTCTCTCTACGTCATTCTAACCTGTAACTTGGTGAAGCCCCACCCTGGAAAATCCTTCTCATGACAGCCTTCTTTTTAGATCTTCTTCCCATCAAAGCTCAGCTCCTCTTGGAATATTCAGCATTCATGGCCACCACTTTCTCACCTTCTCTTTGCTTCTCAACTGATCCGTGTTTTGATAGACCCAGCTGCTCAAATTGCTGTCCATGAAGTCACAGATGGGGTGCTAATTATTACTGGTTAGGGTCCTCAGCCTGATGCTGGGGTTCTTGTTCATGGAGTGGAAGAATGAATTTAGCAAACACTCAAGGTAGGAGAGCAAGGCAAAGGCTTTTATTTAGAGATAAAGTGAGAGGACAGAGCTCCTGGCTCACGGAGGCCCCGTTGGTACATTGTCTAAGGGATTTATAGGCATTTGAGAGACAAAGGGCTAGGGATGCAGACCTGCTAAATGATTCCCAAAATTTTTGTTTTTGAAGAGACATTAAGTTTCTTATCAGTCCTCTGGGTTATTTACAAGAAATTTATTCCTCTGATTCCCTACCAGGATAGGAGCTTCCTGGTCTGGGAGCAAATCAATCAAGACTGCCTGCCTTGCTCCCAAGGTGGGCTGAGTTATTGTCTGTTTGTTAAAGACTATGTTAAGAAACTTACTTTTTAACGAATTGGGTTTTAAAATGCAATCTTATCTTTAAGATGGAATCCTTCCTGTTTTTACTAAGTTGTTTATGTCTGGGTTTGCTTGCTAAAACAATTGCCCAGGTTGCAAATCACTTGATTAGGGGTGGAGGAGGGAAAGCAGCACCTGCGTAAAGTAAAAAAAAAAAGCTGCCCCGCCCCCCCACCCCGCAGAAGCCCAAAGCAAATCCCACAATAGCATGATTCAATTGACACAATGAAGACACCGGGTTATGCTGAGGTATTTTCTTATCTGGGGAATATTCAAACATTCCAGGCCAAGTTACTCCTGGCTTTTTAGTTTTAACTAATTTGACTGAAGAATGCCTGCATTACTAGTTTGATATTTTTACCCTAGAGAATTAATGTGACTCTGACTTTGCTTAATGTTTAACACAGAGTTTTGGTAGGGGTTTCTTTGCACATTGTTACATTGTTCTGACTGTGATTAACCTGCTTTTTTTTTTTTTTTTTTTTCTGGAGGCTCTCACTCTGTCTAAGCCCACCGTCCCTGTCTCAACCCTATTTGATCTTTGCTGCATTCTGTTCTGGACATCAGGTCCCTGAAATCTCCTCTTCTGTTAGCCTCCGTGACGTGATTCCAGCCTTGTTATCCCAGCTCTTGACTGCTCCTTCTCAGGTTCCTCTGTTCCTCACATGTTAGGCTTTCTTTGGTTCTGCCTTGGCTTTTGTGTCCCACCTTCCCATGCACAATTGCACTATGTTCCCAAGGCTTCAGCTGCTGCGTACAAACTGACAGTTCCCGTATTACGCCTCCTCCACATTTCATCTACTTGCTGCTGGACTTCACCACCTGGGTGTGCCCCCCACACCTGAAGTGCAAGTCCAAAGCAAAATGTGAGCCCTTCTCTTGATACCTGCTGGACTTCACATCATACCTACTCCTATCACCAACCACCTGATGGCCTAATTCACAGCATCTGATTCATTCCTGTTCTTTTGGACAATTTCAAGAGTTTTTCCTAGTAGTATACCCACCTCTAGTCTTGCTGTCCAGTGGTCCTTTCTCTATTCTAGTAACAGATTCAACCTTGACCTTCTCATTTGGCACTTCCCACCATTTTCAGGATGGAGTCTCAATGCTTTTATGTGGCTCACAGACCATTTGTGGCCCACCTCTAGCTGACCTTCCCATCCTCTGTTCTAACCCCCACTTCACCCCCTGCTCCAGCCTGCCAGAACCCTTACATTCTGTTCCAACAACATGCCACACTTTGCCCAAACGGATGCCTATTGAATCCCTGTGTACTTTTTAATTCTAAGTTTACTTTCTCTGAAAACTTTCGCTGACTCCCTTGTCTCATTGCCTGAATGCCCAGAGTGCTTTGCACTTAGGGAGCCTTTGAACTGGAAAGAAGAAAGGTTGTCTCTCTGCCCACTGGGCTGCAGCCTCCTCAAGCAAAGGGACAGAGCCTTTATCTGTAGGGTAGCCAGCACAGCCCCTGGACCTGAGTAGATGCCCCCGAAAAGGACAGTATGCTGGTGTTCACCATGAAGACAGACAGATGAACTTTGAGGCTTGGAGGTGAGTGGAGCCCAGGGAGAAGACCAAGAAAAGCTGGGCCAGCAACCTTTTTTTTGCCTACAGTGCAGCTCATCAAGACTACAGGGGTCTCCAGCTACAGCACACATAAAACAACTCTCCATATGGAGCATTTAAACTAGGCTTCAGGGCCTTTGTATCTTTTTGTATTTAAGAAAGCAGGATATATGATATAAATTAAGCCCAAGGCAGGGGGAGTGACTAGGGTAGAGCACTACCCTCTGTGAATTCTCTGGCCATGTTGGAAGCAAGTTCTTCAATCCTGGGGTCAGTTCTTTATCACCTGCCCATACTTCCTTTACTTTTCCCCAGGCAGAACTGTTGACACAGGAATCTACAACATTTGTGTATATCAACACAGAAAGCAATTAACAAATGCTTGGGTCCCTGTGTAAATATGCAAACTTCCTTATGCAGACCTTTGACTGAGAAAGAATTGGCTTTTAGAAATATTTAATACACAAATGTGCAGACAAGATGTCAGCTGCAGATTCCTCCTCTGGCAGCCAGGTGCCTGAACTCAGCTGTTACCAGAGTCCCTGGCTGTCCTCCGAGCACGTTGGTGGTCGTCATTAGCTGCATTGAAGCTAACAGGTTCTAGTGGGTATGTGCCAGTTCCACGTACTCTCTCACTTAACAATGAGAGCGAATGGACAGTGTGTGAGTCATCGATGAAGGAGGGTCATTCAGTCAACATCATTAATTGCCAAGGCATGAGCCAGGCCCTAGAGCCACTGAAGGCAGGACTTCAAGGGTGCATTCTGCAGCCTGGCAGAGCTCAGAGCTTATGAGGGAAATGTACATTTAATGGGTAGATTTATGTACAAAAAGGCCTTTCTGTGTGTTGTATCATGTAATGAAATAGAGGTGAAGATATTTACAGCATTAGGAATGCTCATGATCTGTTAAATATTTTTATATAAGGATTTAAACCATAGAACATACTCCCCACTCTTTGTAAGTGCACTGACACATTCCTGAGAGAAAACCAAGCAGCCTATAACGCTGGGAGGTTATAGCCTTCCACTGATTATGGGATTGCAGTGATATTTTTGTTGGTTCTCTTTACATTTTTCACATTTTCCAAGTTTTCTACAATAAGCAGGCATTGCATTTATAATCAGAAAAAGCTATTTTTAAAAAGTTTTCATGCCAGGGTAGAAAAGACATGAAGCTTCTTAGGGCCCCCTAGGTTCTTCTGTCTGGAGAAGCTGGTTTTAATAGTTCTTTTAAGGGTGCTACCTAAAAGCAAATGAAAGGGAAAGAGGATATGTAATTTTGAAGCTTCTGAAACATTTTTCAAACCCATTTGTGCTGATTCACCTTCTCCAAGAGCCCCTGTGAGAAGTGAAAAAGGTTTGGAGCAGACAGCTTGGTCCTGAGGGTACAGGTGATCTGTTTGGTGACAGTTGTGGCAGGCCCACGTCCCTCCTATAGGACACTCGCTGACCTAGTAACCAAGAGGGCTCTTAATCCATGTTACCTCCAAACACCCAGGCCTGCTTAAGAGATTAGAAATACGTGTGTTTTGACAAGTCAGGAGCACACTTGGGTCGGCCCTCAGCTTTCCTGTCCCCAGAGCAAATCAAATGAGTCCTGCCATTGCCATGAGCCTTCCTCTACCTCCCTCAGAAGTGTTGGAGTCTGTCTGAATGTTATCTCTAGAGTGATGACGTGAAGTTTGCGGGAGGCTGACTCCATCATCTATCTGTCACTAAGATGGTGGTAAGACTGTAGGATGCAGGGAGCAAAAGTGCACAGCAGAGAAAGCTCTGAGTGGGTAGCTGGATGGCCTGGTGACCTTGGGCAGGCCACCACCACTCTGTCCTGGGTCACAGCTTCTGCACTTATGACATGCATTCTAATGGCCTTGCCGTTCAACATGCAGCCATTCTGCATTTTCTGGCCTAAGGAGATGCCGGTGACTCCTCAGGAGCACCCTCAGTGCCTGGATAGACTCCTCAGAGGCTTTGCTCAGTGTCATTTGAAGATTTCAAGTTTTTGTTGGCTTTGGACTTGAGATCAAAAATTGTTTAAGCTCAAAGTGTTAGGGTTGGGATCTGGCTGGTCAAATCACAGATGACAAAACTGAGACCTGGAAGGATGGTCAGAGACACTTGTCTGAAACCCCACCGGCCCTTTGGGGGCCAGCTGAGAGGCCAACTCGGCTCCCCTGTCTATGTGTGGGGCCCTCACACCATCTGTCTCCCCAAAACATCACATCTGAGCCTGCCTCCTGGGGAGATGCACAGCAAGCTGGGACTCTCGGCCTGGGCTTTGAGCACAATTTCCTCACACATGGGATAACCAGTGTGCTGTCCACGAGAGGCTGAGGTGACCACAGCGGAGTAAAGTGCCTCCTACCTCGAAATGTATGTGTAGAGGTTGGGCAATTAAAAGCTATGGAGGAGAAACCCCAGGACTTAGTCAGAAAGGAGAGGAGACCCTCCCCTCCTGGACCCGGCCGGACTGTTAACACAAGGCCAGGGCCGTTCACAGGGTGGAGAGTAGGGAGAGAGGAGGGGCAGGAATGGTCTGACACAGGCCTTTCATGTTCCTTCTGAGCTTGGGCACTGAGGCCAGTGCACCGCCAAGATGCAGTTCCTGGGGTGGCATGGTGGGGGCAGAGGGCCTCTGAGTGGGACTTTGTCAGTGGATTTCTCTCTATAATTTTCTAGCAAGTTTAGTTGCCAGAGTTAGGAAGAAGATCCCCCAGACCTGCTGTTCTATTATTGAGAATGTCAATTGCACCTTGAGCCACAAAATGGGCACTTGAGCCACATGACTCAGTGTGGTGGAAAGGGAGGGCTTTGGATGTGGGTTGCAGCTGGCATTTGCACTTGCCTTCTCTGTAAATGGGTTGCTCTTGCCTGCTCTGAGGCAGTCTGCAGCCCACTTTATAACCCTGAGTCTAGATCTTTAAATATTGGCAAGGGCTGGGGTTCAGTGCCTGGTCCTGAAGTCCCTTAAGCAGACATTCCCTCTCTCATGGGTACTGTATACATCCTGCTCCTACCCCTGTCCTATGCTGGCCTCTGGGCTCTGCTTCCATCCAAGGGCCCACACCCAGGATCCCTCAGTCCAGAAAAGACTGGGCAGCACAGTCCTGCTAAATTTCCAGACAGCTTGGTATCCCCCACTCCCCCATCTCTCCCTGCCTGGGGTTCTGTATCCCTCATCCCCATTCCAGCTCCATGTGTGTTTCTTTCTTTCTTACGTGCTCCATGCAGTCCAGCCCACCAGGATCAGACACAGGGTTCCCTCCTCCTGGAATGTTCTCCATCCATCACTCCTAATCCCCAGCTAAACTGGAAAGGACAACTTTCATGGCACTCCCTCTGGCTTCAGCCTTGTGTCCCATCCTCTTGAGGCCCTTTGAATTTCCTGGCACACAGCTATAACCATCTTTCCAAAGTCTTTGAACTCCATCCCTCCCCGGCATCTCAGCAACTGCCCCCACAGAGGCATGTTGTGGATGTGGACCTCAGCACCTCCGGCTGTGGATATGCCCTTGATACAGATTCATGGATTTTATATTCTCTACAGTCTGGTGGTGCTTAGAGGGGCAATGTTTTCAGTAAGCAGGCCATTGACATCAGCTTATGAATATTCATGAGTCTCTTTGTGCCCTGATTCCAATATGAAGGTTCATTTTCCAGAAGAGAGGGCTTTCAGTGCTGTCAGCCCAAAGACGGGCTGAAATGTCTGTCAGTCATCTCTCTGAGGATAAGAGATGGCTGTAACCCAGGATCCCCACTAGCCACGGAATGCTGCTGGGTGCCCGAGGAGACTGTGACCTATCCCTGCCCACACATAGTCTTTTTTTATTTTGTGATAAAATATACATATAACATAAAATTTGCCATTTTAATGATTTTTAAGTGTGCAATTCAGTGGCATCAAGTACCTTCACAGTATTGTGCAACTATTACTATTTCCCAATTTTTTAATCTTTCCAAACAGAAACTCTGTAGCCATTAAACACTAAATTCCCATTCTGTCCCCCACCCACAACCCCAGCCCCTGGTAACCTCTAATATACTTAAGTAGAACCATACAATATTTGTCCTTTGGTATCTGGCTTATTTTACTTACCATGGTGTTTTCAAGGTTCAACTGTGTGATATGCATGTATCAAAACTCCATTCTTTCTTATGGCTAAATAATATTCCATTATACATACATACAACACTTTATCTGTTCATCTGTTGATGACACTTAGGTTGGTTTTATGTTTGGCTATTGAGAATAACACTGCAGTGAATATTGGCATACATTTTTCCAGTTCTTTTGAGTATGTACCTAGGAGTGGAATTGCTGGGTCATATGGTAATTCTATGTTTAACTTCTTAAGGAACTGCTGAACTGTTTTCTATAGCAGCTGTACCATTTTACGTCCCCACAGCGTTCCAGTTTTTCTACAGCCTTGCCAGCACTTATTTCCCATTTTTAAAAGTTGTAACCTGTTCTAATAGATGTGAAGTGGTGCCTCATTGTGGTTTTGGTTTGCAGTTCCCTAATGACTAAAGATGCTGGGCATCTTTTCACCTGCTTATTGACCATTTGTATATCATTTTTCTGAAGAAATATCTTTTCAAGTTCTAAGGTCATTTTTTACAACTGGGTTTATTTTGTTGTTGAGTTTTGGGGGTTATTTATATATTCTAGGTATTAAACCTTATATACATGATTTGGGAGTATTTTCTTTCATTCTATAGGTTATTTTTTCACTTTCTTGATAACATAAAATTTCTTGATTCTCCAAAGTTTTAATATTCTGAAGTCTGTTTATTCCTTTTTTTCTTTTGTTGCTCATGTTTTGGTATCATATCTACAATTCTATTGCCAAATCCAAGGTCATAAAGAGTCACCCTTATGTTTTCTTCTAAGAGTTATACAACTCTTACCTCATTAGCTCTTACATTTAGGTCTCTGATACCTTTTGACTTAGTTTCTGTATATTGTGTGAGGAAGAGTCCAACTTAATTATTTTGCCTGTGGAAATCCAATTGTCCCAGCACCATTTTTGAGCAGATTGTTCTTTCCCCATTGAATGGACTTGGCAGCCTTGTCAAAAATCAGTTGACCATAGATGTATGAGCTTATTTCTGGATTCTCAAGTCTATTCCATTGGTCTGTATTTCTATCTTCATGTTAGTACCACAGTGTTTTGGTTACTATGGCTCTGCAGTGAGTTTTAAAATCAGTCGGTGCAACTGAGACATATACTCTTTTGTTCCTGCCCATATCCTCTCCTGGTGACCTGTTAGCCTCCAGCCCCCTTCAAGCCTCTGGTCCTAAGCCTACAATGGGCATAAGCTTGGGAGAACTGCTTCTTCTTTCCTGTTCCCAGATTCCTCTCTAAGGAGTGTGTGAGTATGTGAAGGGGCAGAATATAATAAATTATGCAAACTTGGATGCTTTTGGATGTAAAAGGAGATTTGTATTAGTTTCCTAGGTCAAATAACACATTATCACCAATGTGGTGGCATAAGACAATAGAAACGTATTCTCTCAAAGTTCTAGAGGCCCAATGTCTAATGTTTGTTGACTCTCACAGAACTCAAGGGAGGTGGAGAGTTGGGAGAGGGCAGGGAGATAAGTCCATTTAGAAGTGCAGAGCATCCAGGTTTCAGAGAGAAGTCCAAGGGTGCTGGAGGAAGTATTTGATCTTCTAGAGGAGACCAGGGAGGCTAGGGAAGGTAGATAGCCTGGAAGGCCTGGGAGGATGGAGGGAAGCTAAAAGTGAAGTGAAATCTGTACACCTGAAGGTAGGGTCTGAAAAAGGGGACCTAGGAAATTCCATGGGCATGTTTCTGTTTGTCACCAGATGTTGGTTGTGTAGCTCCTTAGGTGGCACTGCAGGGAACTTCTGTTAGTTTTACCTCCATGGTGCCCTGCTTTGAGAAAAAGGTTCTTCTTAGCAAAATGCTGTGATTCTGTCAGGGGTAATAATAAAGGGGCTCCCCCAGCCCAGACCACAGGGGAGCAGAGGACACCTGCTAGCCAATCAGAGTGTCTCATAACATTGAGTGGGCTTGTTATTATTAGTTCAGGGGTCGGCACATGACACAGCAGGGCCAACCAGCAGCTATCCTTAGGAACAGAAAATGAATTCTGCTACAGGAGCTCCCTCCTTTCTGTACTGTAGGAGTGCGAGCTTGGGCCTGCCGTGTTCCATTTTGTTGTCTCATGGGGAGAATGTGCCTGAAGCTGAAACCACGCCGAAGCCTGCAGAGCCTAGAGCTGGAGACGGAGAGTCTGAGGGCCTGGCTAGAATTCCTGGATACAACCATATGTCCAAGTCCTGTCGTGGGCTTTCTACATCAGCAAGCCAACAAGGTTGCTTTGAGTAACAAGACTTTGTGGAAGGTTAAAGAGGGCTACAAGATTTTTTGACAGAGCTCCCTTTGAGAGGTGGGATGAGTCCAAGGTGATCATCTAAGCCAGGGTCCATGGGCAAGAATCAGGCCCCAGGAGAGCCCACTGGGCTGTGGGTCACATGGGAGAAGAGGGCAGAGGTTGGACTCTGAGGAGCTGGAGGAGATGCTTATTACATCTTGATCTCTTACCAAATGCAACCTTCAAAGGTGGGCACTGCTACTCTTGTCCCAGTGATAAGGGCGAGGCTGTGGGCTGTGAAAGCCAAGGTCACCCTGTAAGCAAGTAGTGAGGTCTGGAGTCCACACTCACCATCTCCCCAAGTCAGTTCTCCTGGCAACAAGTCAGTGACGTGCCCTCACGGCCTCCCCCCCCCAACTTCTGAATTATCCTGCTGCACAGATCTCATTACCGCCAGGGGCAGGGAGCATGGCTCCAGCCTTACCCACCTCGGCCACTAATGAGTGCCCTAATTTGATTGGTTCCAAATGAATGTAATGCAAAATTAAAAGATTCCAGAAGATACTGCCATAAATCGAATGAGTTGGCTTCAATTTATTATGTTTTGAATTCAATTAAATTTCTCCTCCAGTCCTCTCTGAATATTAATCCAGCTGCTGGCTGCAGAGCAATAACTGGAAGGGGCTATAATTGTTGAATTCCCTCTCCACCATTCAGTTTGGGCTCAGGCAATAGCTCTGGATAGAAAACCTCAGCCTGGGCCTGGGGAAGTCAAGGGAGTTCAAGGCCAGCCACCAAGACTCCCTCCAGCCAGCCAGCAGCATATTTCCTGTTGGGGAAGGGATTCAAAGCAAAGTACCAGATTTAAATGGTTAAAAAATTATTTTTAGTGCATAAACACTTTGAGACCACCTAGAAAGGAGTGCTGGAATCATGGACTTGATCGTGTGACAGGCAGCGGGGGACATGATGACCTAAGGTCTGAGCTCAGCCTGGCCACAAACTTGCCTGTCAACTTTTCCAAGCCTTGGTTCCTCCACTTGCAGGATGAGGGAGCTAGACTCCAGGAAGGGTTTGGTAGCCTTGGTTTCTGTACTGCCATTCCCTTTGTCCTCACCTGCCCACCCACCCCCTGCACTATCTCCTGCTGTGGTCATTCTCTGGCCCATTTGGCCTGAGCACCTGACCTCTTCAGGCTGCCCCAACAGGGCTTTCTTCCTGGGCATAAGTTGGATACAGCCAATGGGAGGCTTTGGCTGGAGGGCAAATGATAGGAAAAGACAGGGTCAGAGCACACCCCCACCCATGCAGGGCTGTGTCCCTTCAAGACCCTGGACTTCCCTGAAGTCCCGTCTCCACATCTCCAGCTCTCTTTGGAAATGGTGGCACCATTGCCCCTTTACCTCTTTAGCTCGATGAGTGGTAACAGTGTCTTGGAGTCACTGTTTCTGTGTCCCCAACACCCACTGTTTGTTCTTTGTGCCCTGCCCACACTCTTGCTAGGAATACTGTCATTAAAGTCTCATCATGTGAACCCTCTGTGATGAATTCCACTTCTTGCTATGACCCTAAGTAATGCAGGTGCTAAATCCACTCTTGAATGAGGTTTCTATGGAGGTTCTGCCAAGGAGTGGGACTGCAGCTGAGACAAAAGGGAGACTCCTGGTTTGGGGGCCCAGTATGAAGCCAGGGAGGCCTGGAAGCTTCCAGAAAGAGCTCCGGAGAGGCTGTCCCTGGGGGCACTGACAGTCCTAGGAAAGAGACCACAGAATGAAGAGAGGTGGAACTTCAGAGGACCTGGGAGTGGGCATCTGGGGGCTGGCTGTCACTTCTGTCCCTCGGAGACCAGATGATGCCTCAGAAAGGCAAAGGAAAGAGGGACAGCCTCCCAGGCCTGCTCTACCCTTAACTCAGTTGAATGTAGGAGAGTGAAAAGCCCCTGACACAGGCAAAGAGTGTGTGTCCTCAAGGTGCAGGAGGGAGGTATCTCTGTAGAGAAGCTGAAGATGGAGCATTGGGTTGCTCTGGAATGGGGCTTCCAAGGGTACAGTGCTGAGGACTTGGAGTCAGCCAAGAGGAAGAGCTGGAAGGAGAGGAGTCCCAGAGCAGGATGGAGGGAGAGAGGGAGATGGTGGGTGGCCAGAGGCTTACCTTTGGGATCAGGACCAAAATAACAGGGGTGGGACCAACTAGGGTTATGTCTCCCAGCTTCAGTGTAAGCAAATGATCTGGGACCCTGGAGGGGAGTGGAGAACCCCACTCTGAATGTCTGGCCGAGGGGCCCTGAGTCAGTACACTGGGGTCTGGAGAACTGAAAGTCAGCATCAGGCCTGGGTTATGGCATATCAGTATCCCCAGACTGTGGCCTGACTGTCCCCTGGTCTGTGGGCAGGGCGGGCTGAATTCTGCCTCAGTGGCTCCCACATCTCGGTCCCAGTACTGGTCCTTGGACTGGAGGGAAGCCTAGGAATGATTATTGACTTAGCTGGAGAAGGACCCTAAGTCACCAGAAGCCACCAGAGAGGGATGGGGTCCTTGTCACTGCAGGTGCTCAAGATCTTCTGGAAGCCCAGGACTGATGAGGAAAAGATGCAGATGACCTAGGGGGCATTATTGACATTGGGGCTCTGAGGAGCTGTGACCTATGAGTAAATAAGAAATGTGGGTACAAGGAAGCCAGGCCCAGATTCCAGGCAAGCAGAGGTGGGGATCTAGGCCAAGAGTTTGAGCACCAGAGGAGCAGAGGCAAACAGGATCCTGGCCAGCTGCTCTCAGGCAGCTTCCACTCATCCCCAGTCCCCAGGGAGAGTGGGCAGGAGCTGGGGAATGGGCAGGGCATCGTCAGCGCTCTGCACAGACAATGGAGGCAGAGGAGCCATATGCCTGGGAAGCAGATGAATGGGAATGGGCAGGTGTTCTTATGAAAACTAAGGCATCTTGCTGTCTCCCAGAGAGAGGAGGTGACAAGAGGTCCGCTCATTCATTCCTTCATCCATTCACAATTGGTTTTTAAAAATTAAAGTAGGGTGGGCACTTTTTTTTAACAGCCTTGGAACACCTATCTTTTATTGAAACCTGGAACATAGTAGATTAGAATCCTAAAGATTCAACCCAGCAAGTTAGAAATTAAGGCTGTTTTCTTCTTAAAAAGACTAACTCAGAAACTACTAAAGATCATCTCAAATTATATTTTTTCTCAATGATCCTAAATTTCATTCTACATGGAGTCACAATATCAGATATTGTTCAGAACTTTTTCAAAGTTTAGACCATTTGTCCCAATTTTAAACATCTTTAATTCTCATGGTGTGTCCTGTCATTTACATAATGCATACAGAGAGGAACAAATCAAATAAGAGAGAAAGGTTTAGGAAGAGAGAAAGCAGCTTCTAATCTCACCTCTCCCCAGTCCTGGGCTCACTCTCCAGAGGCAAACTTCTTCCAAACATTTCCATTTTTAGTACTTCTGATGGGCACCTCCATAACTCTAAATAGCGTATGTACATACTCGTATTTCTCAGTTCATCATCTGTAGATAATTCATTGACCCCCTACAATGGAAAATAAGAAATTGCTTCATGTATATGCCTCTCCTTCTTCCCTTTGTTCTCTCAAAGTTTTATGGCTTTCCCACAATTATTTTTGGTTCTTCTGTTATTTATTTTTGTAACCTCACCCTGTGTAATTATGCCTTGATTCTGCATTTCATCAACCTTAGGGCAATGGACTGCGGCAGCCAGTTCTGGTCTGTTCCCAGACTTCCCACACCTCTTTCCTTTGGGAGGAACTCCTCCCCTCTCTCCCAGGGGTGGGCATTAGCATAGTCCCAGTGGGCCTGTGAGCTCCACCTCCTTAGCTGCGGCAACTGCCTGGACACTGGGCATGGTCCCCAACCCAGGCTTCCCCTGGACTTTCACTGCTAAGACTGCTTTCTTTTTCTCTGGGATTACCTCTAAGAGGGAAACAGAATATTGGCCCCTGGAGGGGCCCTCTAGGCCACCACGTGGAGAGAAAACCAACAGCTACCAGTGAGGGAGCCAATGAGAGAGCGACACTGGCTTCTGAGGATGGGAAAGACTGCTGGACCGTCTCACGTGGAGTCCAGCCAGCCTCTTGACCTTCACATCCACATGAACCTGAACATTTCATTATTATCAATCAATCGTGCTAGCTTTCTGACTAATACAGGGCTAATATTGGCCTATTAAACACCCTATCACATATGAGATAAGAATTAGCAACTATGCTCCCTCAATTATTTTCCTGTGGCTGCTGTGACAAATTATCTCAAACTTAGTGGCTTAAAACATAAATTTGATAGTTCTTTTTGAAGAATCAGCTTTTAGTTTCCTTAATTTTCTCAATTGTTTACCCATTTTCAGTATTGACTTCTGCTCTTATTTTTATTTCCTCCTTTCTGCTTGCTTCAAGTTTAATTTTTCTCTTCTCTTTCTATGTTCTTGAGGTAGGAACTTAAGCTATTGATAAGAGACCTTTCTTCATTTCTAAAATAAGCATTTGGTGCTATAAAATTCCCTCTCAGCACAGCTTCAGGTATGTTGATGTGCTGGAGTTTTTCCTGGTATTTCGATATATTGTATTTTAATTCCCTTTCAGTTCTTTGTATTTTTCAAGTTTCATTAGAGATTTCCTCTTTTACCTATGCATTATTTAGAAATCTGTTGTTTAATCTCCAAGTGCTTAAAGATTTTCCAGTTGTCTTTGTTTCTGATATCTAGTTTGATTCCACTGTAGTTAGGGAACGCACTGTAAGATTTCAATTCCTTTAAATGTGTTGAAGTTTGTTTCATGGCCCAGGGTATGGTCGGTCTTCATGAACAGTCCAGGGACACATGAAAAAAAGCACATTCTGCTCTTGCTGGAGGGACTGTCCTATGTAGGTCAATTAAACCTGTTGGTTGGTTGTGTTCTGATCCTCTATATCCTCGCTGATTTTCTGAGTAGCAGCCCTGTGAGTTTCTGAGAGAGATGCTGAGGTCCCTAACTGTGATTTCCAGTTTGGGTACTTTTTTTTTCAGCTCCAGGTTTTTGTTCCATGTGTTCTAAGGCTCTGCTCTTTGGTGTGTATGCATCTGGGATTGTTACAGCTGCCTCCTGAATTGATCCTTTTATTATTTCATAATGTCCCTCTTTGTTTCTAGCAACTTCCCTTGTCCTGAAGTTTCCTTGATCAGATATTAATATAGCCACATCTAAGTTTTGAATTAATGTTTACATTGTATATCTTTTCCTATCATCCTACTTTCAATCTACCTCTGTCACTGAATTTGAAGTGACATTTTTGTAAACAGCATGCAGTTGGGCCTTTGTTAAAAAACCTACTCTGCTAATCTCTGTCATGGTTGGTGCATTTAGACCATTTGCTTTAAGGCAGATACGGATGTGTTTGGGATGAAATCTGCTTTTTTATTATTTGTTTGATGTTTGTTTCCTGTGGCTCCTGCTCCTCTGGTTCTCTTCTCTTGCCGCCTTATGGGTTACTTGAACAGTTTTTAGGATCCCATCTTTATTTATTTATCATGTATCTCTTTAAATTGTTTTCACAGTGGTTCTGGGCTTTACGATGCATGTAAATGTCTTATCAGAGCCTCCTTCTGTCAACATTTTACCGGGTTCAGTGAAGTATTGAAACCCCGCCTGCTTGCAGGCTCTGCCCTGCCTGCAGAGTGCGTGAGGGGGGCCTCACCACCTCCTCTGGAATCCTCCGCAGCGGATCTGGTGCTGCACACACCCTCATGAGACTCCTCTCCACACTTTCTCCAGAGTCTTCTGTCTTCCAGAAACGTGTTGGACTCTCTCCTTCATTAATGGCCCTCCCCTCCTTTTGCTTCTACCTTATGGGGTGTTGCTGTTTAAATTTATAAGCTTAAATTTCAGTGATGTCTTCTGAAAAACAGGAGGTGACTGAATAAAGGAATAGAAAACTCCAAGTGCCCTTTTAAAGGCATGAGGTGGGAAGAACCTGGCCTTTGGCTCTGGGCAGACCTGGTGAGTTGGCACTGCCCACTCACTCACTCCACATGCAGCCTGGGTGAGTGTGTGATCATCTGGCTGGGCATCCTCCCCAGAGCACAGTGTTTGTGGGAGGGAAGATGGGCGGGAGGGCAGGTGGGAGGAGGCCGCTTGCTGCCTGGCAGAACACGTGCCCGATAAATGGCTCTTGTTATGCAGGCACATAGTCCCAAGCTTTGGCTGGGCGGGGGGTGGGAGTGGCACATCCCTGTGGGGCCACCACAGCAGTCAGCCTGCTGGGCACAGCAGCCGGGAGACTGATCCCACAGGGCCCCCGCGAGAGGCCAGTGAGCCGGTGCAGCAAGCAAGGATTCTGGGGGCCTGGCAGGGTGAAGTCGTGGCTCTGCCGCCTTCTGGCTGTGTGACTTTGGTCCCATACCTCGCCCACTTGGATCCTCAAAGGCTCTAACTAGGACCAGATGGCCATGAAGTTCAGGGGTGTATGCTGCCACCCCTCTTAAATTCCTTTTCTTAAATACGGGCAGTTGGTCGCTTAGGAGTGGGGTGTTCCTGCGTACTTTTCTCATCCCGACTTTGACACCATGGGGAAACCCAACCCATTGTGCAGAAGGAATGGGGGAAATTTTGTCCAAGCCCAGGGTTATTTCTCTTCTGAAACTGAGGTCCAGGTATGGGATTGAGATGGGGGGAGGGCAAAAATGTTACTCACTATTGTTGTTGCTGTTTTGTTATTGCCAGTATTGGAAATACACATTGAATCTATGTGGTGGGCATTGGATATTAAACATGAATGACAGGCTAAGTCCCTCTCTTGTGAGGCTCACTCTCTAGTGGAGGAGACAGACATCCCCTGCCCTTTGCACAGATGAATTCAAAATGTAATTACTTCCCTGAAGAGAACAGCCAAGGGATGGACAGAAAATAATGGTGGAGGGGGTTAGACTTAAGAAAGGGAAATGAGGGTTTTTTCTGTGAAGGAGTGAAGAAGAGAAAGCTGAGGCTCAGAGAAATGAAGTCACTTGTCCCAGGCCACCTCTGGGCACAGCAGGGCTAGGGGGCCGCCCCTCTCCCCTCTGCCCTCCTTACTATATCAGCCTGTTGGGACCAGTGTTTGAGCCAGGGCAGAAACTATGATACTGGGTGTGTGAGTGTGGCCCCACTAAGGAAGGTTAAGGGGCCCCAGTTAGACCAATGCCTGAGCTGTTGAGCTCAGCTTTCAAAGGAAGAGCTCCAGAGTCCTGCACCCCTGCCCACCACCCTGGACTTGTCCTAGCCCTACTCTAGTTGGCTCAGGAGTGAGACTTGCCCTTTGCAAAATGATGGCTGTAGAGAAGGTAGAGTTTAAAGAATCTGGAGAATGTCAACCTTATTTTATGAAGGAGGAAACAGGTACAGAGAGGATGAGTGATTTGCCTAATTTCATACAGCTGACCTGGAGTAGTCTCCCAAGGAGCCCCTTAATGTTCTTTCCACTGGTAGGGTTATATTCTGGTGAATTTAAAGGGACCCAAAGGAATGCATCACTAATGGTGAAACTTTTTGGAAGATGGGCGTGAGGGATGATATGAGGCATGGGCACAGTCTACTAATGGCATAGTGTGAAACTAGCATAGGCCTGGCATGTGGTAAGCTCTCCATGAGTGGTTTCTTCCCTCCCCTTCCATTGCCTATTTTGGGACATGAGGTCTGAGTTCAGGGTCTTGTGCACTTTTGGAGCTCTACCAGCATTTGCTAATTGACTACATGAATGCTGGGGTATGAAGTTGTGCTCCTTCCTCCTTTTTCACCCTCAAAAAGTACTCTATGCACCTGGGGGGACAGGTGTAGAAGGAATCAACTTTCACTTACCCATCCTGATTGTATGATCCTGTACACACATGTGCATATGTGTGTGATATGTGCATACCCCCCACCCTGTGCATGCACCCTCACACCTGACTTTTCAAACTTTTGGCACCAGTGAGGAATGTAACCATTTCTAAGATATTTGCTGGCCTCTTTTTTCTTGTTTTCTAGCAGAAGAAAAGTATCGCTCTAAGCCCACAGCTGTGAAGATCTTCCTGAGCACTGTTTAGTCTTTCATCACTTTGTAGAGGACAGGATGATCTGTGACTCAGGAATTGCTTAGTTGATAACTCAATTCTGTGGCTGGGCCACATTTGTAAGCTGTGATAGCACCCCCGTTCCCTGCCACGGAAACCCAGAATCCAATTAGGGTTAAGGGCTGCATCATTTCTCATTGCTCACTCTGCCTTCCACAGCCCCTGGCTATTCATCTTTCTTGGCCGAAGGCTCCCTGAGGTCTGCAGGGCAAACTTCTGACTCCCCTACTGAAGGGCTGGGCTGCTCGCCTGATCCTCACAGCAGCCTAAGGTATTGGAATTAAATCTTGAAGGGACAAGTTCTTCTTGGTCCCTGGGATGGGGCACTCAAGACAATTCCAGGCTTTCAGGGAATGGAGGCATTCCATTACCTCAATCCCACTTAGTCTTGGAGGTCCTGGGTATTTTCAAAACTCACCCAGCCAGACAGCCATTTATGTGAGGTTGCATGGATTGCTTTTTGGCAACAAATACTGAAGCAGAGATTGTTAGAAAATCAGACATGAGGATTTTAACAATACAGAAAACAGACCCCCGAAGAGATATATTTGGCTTCTTTCATACAAAAAACTCCAATGTACTATTAGATTAAGACTATATGGCTTTGCATCAGGCCATAAGACCAGAAATTTTTGGATTTCTCTGAGATTCACACTCACCTTCCAAATTTTAGGACTATTGAGGGTTTTCTTTTCCTAGAAATTTCTGATGGACTACATTTGTTCCGTGGGCTCAGCCACCTCACTTAGGAGGACTTAATTTGTTTTACTGCATTTACTCCAACAGTTCAGTCTTCTTATTTTATTAAATACTTAGATAAGGGATAGAAAATATCTTTCAACTTGCATGTCATCTCCCATATATTGCTGATGGCTGCTCTAAAAATTGGGTCTAGAAGGGTTCTAAGTCCTAACCGGACACAGAGGGGAAGAATGCCATATTCAGTTAGCAAAGGCCTCCTTGCCTGCCAGAGGGTGAGAAGTGGCATATGTGTTGCATCGATTTGCTCTCATTGCACCTAACAGTCTTAAGCTCTGAGAGGGGTCCTATTAAATAAGATAAATAGATCTGGCCCTCAAGTTCTTTTCAGCACAGCAAGGATGATAAGCCCACAAATGCTCCCAGGCCAGTGTATGTATGGTGTCCTGGTTGAGGCAGATGCAGGCATCAATATGCCACATTGGCCAAGCACATGGACCTTGGAGTTGGGACAATCCTCAGAAAAAAATCCTGCTCTGACACTTAATTGCTAGGTGGCAGTGGACTAGTCACAGAAATGCTCTGAGCCTCAGTATCTTCATCTGTAAAATGAATATAACACATATCTCAGAAGGTAGCTGTGGTCATTAAATGACATCACATTTTGAAGCATTGGCCACTTACCTTATGTGGTAATGATTACCACTGTAATTACCATTGTTGTACACACACAGGTCTCTAAACCTTGTCTTGGGTACAGAGGAGTTTTCACAGAGAAGCCCTGCTTTGAATGGCAAATGTTTCACAGAAAGCCTTCAGTAGGAGACAGAAGACATTCAACACGGAGGAAGACATTCTGCCCCCTTGGTTAGGAAAATCTCAATTATGGAACAGAAAAAAAATAAGGGTCAAAAACTCAAAACAACTTTCCTGAAATGAAGGAAGTCTTGAATTTACTGACTGAAAGGTAGATTGATACAGAGTGGTCAATACTGGGTCAATACTGTGACAGATGGTGATAAATGAATGTTTGATTTCAGATAAAAATTTTTTAAGAATATCCAGTGAAAACCCATGCCTCCCCAAACCAACCAACCAACAGAACCAAACCAAAACAAACAGAAAATCACAATCACATAAAAACTCAAGGTAAGAGGACTTCCAGGATGGCAAAAAAGAACCTCTAAAAATATGCTTCTCCATAAAAGTAAAGAGAATGCTAGTGAGAATGGTCAAAATCAACTTTTTTCAGCTCTGAAAATTGACCAAGGGCTTTCAACAATCTGAGTATCACTTATTCAAGAAAAATGGCTGAATCATGGTAAGAATAGCAAGTTTCGTGATGTTTTAACTTGCCTTATTCTCATCCTCCTTTCAAGCTCCATGGTAGGCTTGAAAAACCAAAGGCCTCACAACCATGGCAGCTGTGAAAACCAGTGGCTAGGAAGCCATTGGAGAGGACAGAATGGGTTTGGAGCTTTCCAAAGCACCCTATCCCCAGAGAATTGTCACTACTTGATCTGACAGCTCACTGGAAAAGCTCCCTTCTTAGGGATTATCTTTAATATGGTTCAGAATTTACTCTGTGCAAACATCCCTATCCTGAGGGCATTTGTCAAAAACAATCAGCAATCTGGGGTGGAAATACCAGTTGGGACTAACAAAAGGCTGATAAAAAAAATTAAGAGGAAAAACTGAGGAATGAGATAGTCATTGGAAAAGCTGTGGAATATTCCTGGAATTCTAGAAGGCCACATGCATGTGCTGGGATGTACACATGCCCAAGAAAAATCTGTATAAGGCTTAATCTCTGATTGACCTTGAAGCTCTGAGAAAGCAAGAAGTAAAGACTGAGGCACAGTTGTAAGTTGCTTGCTGGGGTATTGAAGACATACTCTAACACACACACAAAGTTTCATAGCAAAGGTTGGTAGACTTAGGTGATTCAGGCATTAAAGAAAATCTGTCCAATCATTAGCTGACCACTAAACTGGCTGAGGAGAGACTAGTCCACTCCTGGAAATAATGCAGATTTTAGATGGTTAGTCCAGCAAACTCACTAAGCAAGTAAACAGAATGGCAATAGCAGCAAAAATAATAACAAACAGAAAAACCAGCAGCAACAGTAAGAACAGCCCTGGAAGGCTTATGAAGTTGACTGATTGCTGGCGTTGCCACACTATATTATTTAAAATGTCCAGTTGTCAAGAAAAAATTATGATAGATGCAGAGAAACAGAAATACATGGCCTAGTCACAGCAAAAAAAAGAAGTAAGTGGAAACTGTCACTGAGGAAGCCCAGACATTGGGCTTACTATTAAAGACTTTAGACTTTAAAGATTTTGACCATTCTCACTAGCATTCTCTTTACTTTTATGGAGAAGCATATTTTTAGAGGTTTTTTTTTTTTTACCATCCTGGAAGTCCTCTTACCTTGAGTTTTTATGTGATTGTGATTTTCTGTTTGTTTTGGTTTGGTTCTGTTGGTTGGTTGGTTTGGGGAGGCATGGGTTTTCACTGGATATTCTTAAAAATTTTTTATCTGAAATCAAACATTCATTTATCACCATCTGTCACAGTATTGACCCAGTATTGACCACTCTGTATCAATCTACCTTTCAGTCAGTAAATTCAAGACTTTCTTCATTTCAGGAAAGTTGTTTTGAGTTTTTGACCCTTATTTTTTTTCTGTTATAAACATGTTGGAAAAACTAAACAAAACCATGTCTAAAGACTTAAAGGAAAGTATGATAAATTACATTAAATAGAAATTTTAAAAAAGAGCCTAATAGAATTTCTGGAGTTGAAAAGTACATTAACTGAAATGAAAAATTCACTAGAGTGGCTCCACAAAAAATTAAAACAGACAAAGGAAAGAATCGGTGAAGTTTAAGATGGGCCAACTGAGATTATACAGCTTGAGGAGCAGAAAGAAGTAAAAGGAACAGAGCCTCGGAGACCTGTGGTGCATCATCAAACATACCAATATGTGCATAATGAGAGTCATAGAAAGGAAGATAAATAGAAAATGACAGAACAAATATTTGAAGAAATAATTACCATTAGGTTCCCAAATATAATAAAAAACATTAATTTAACACCTTGAATCCAAGTAGGATAAACCTGAAGAAATAAACACCTAGATACATCAGAGTCAAACTATCCAAAGACAAAGACAAAGAGAATCTTGAAAGTAGCAAGAGAAAAACAACCGGTTACTTACAAGCAATTATCAGTAAGATTAACAACTGGCTTCTCATTTGAAACCATGGAATCTGAAGGTGGTAAAATGGTACATACTCAAAGTGCTGAAAGGAAAAGTCGGTCAACCAAAACTTCTATATCTAGCAAGACTTACCTTGAAAAAAACAAAGAAGAAATTCCCAGATAAACACAAAATTAGAGAATTCATCACTGGAGGACTTTACCTAAAAGAAATACTAAAAGGGGTCCTTAGGCTGAAATGAAAGGGCATTAGGCTATAACTTGAATCCACACAAAAAGAAATAAAGAGCACTGTAAAGGTTATTACATAGGTGAATATAAAAAAGAGAGTATATGTATCTTTCAGCTTTTTCTTATCGTTTATGATTTAAAGGTCAGCTACTCAAGTGAGTAATTATAAAACTGTATTGATGGGCTTATAATGCATAAAGATATAATTTGTATGTCAATAATATACCTGAAAGTTGGTTAACATAAGGAAATTAATCACAGTATATACCCTATTAATAGAATGAAGGACAAAGCCACATAATATCAATACATGCAGAAAAGGCATTTGACAAAATCCAACATCCTTTCATAATAAAAACACTCAACAAAGTAGAAATAGAGGGAAACCTCTGAAAGCTGATAAAGGGCATCTACAAGAAACCATATATAACACCACACTAAATGGTGAAAGACAGAGTAGAGTGATTTCCTCCTAAGACCTGGAAAAAGTCAAGGAAGTCTGATCTCATTACTATTATTCAACAGTGTTCTAGAGGTCCAAGATAGGGCAATTATGCAAATAAATAAATAAGTAAATAAAATAATTTGCATTTAAATTGGAGAGGATGAAGTAAAACTATATTCACATGGTATGAGCTAAGGGATTCACAAAATAACTATTAGAACTAATAAAAGAGTTCAGTGAATTTGAAAATACAGAATAAATATAAAATTTAATTGTATTTATATACACTAGCAATGAATGATCAAAAATAAAATTAAAACAATTCTGCTTTCAACAGCATCAGAAAGAATAAAATGCTTAGGAATAAATCTAATAAAATAAATGCAAGACTTTTATATTAGAAACCATGTGATGCCATTAAAAGAAACTAAAGAAGCTTTAAATAAATAGAAAGGCATCCCATATTCATGAATATGGAAGACTTAATTTAATATTGTTAAGATGGCATTACTTCCCAATTGGGCTACAGATTTGATGCAATCCCAATAAAAATCTCACTTGCCTTTTTCTCAGAAATTTATAAGCTAATGCTAAAATTCATATGGAAATGCAAGGGACCCAGAATAGCCAATACAATCTTGAAAGAGAAGAACCATGTTGGAGAACCCATGCTTGCCAATTTTAAAACTTATTACAAGCTATAAAAATCAAGACAGTGTAGTACTGGAAATGGAATGAATTGAGAATCCATAAACAGACCCTCACATTTATGGTTAATTGATTTTTGACAAGAGTACCAAGACAATTCAATAAAGTTAAAAATGTCTTCACTAAATGATGCTGGGATAACTGGATATACACATGCAAAATGATGCAGTCGGACCATTACCTCACTTTATATATAAAAATTAACTCAAAATGAATCAAATTCTAAATGTAAGAGCTAAAACTATAAAACTATTAGAATAAGTCATAGGGGTAAATCTTCATGACCTTGGACTTGGCAAAGGATTCTTACATATGAAATGCAAGATCAATAAAACAAAAACTAAATACACTGGCTATCATTAAATTAAAAATTTTTTGCCCCTGAAATTAACAGGGTATTGTATGTCAATTACACTTCAATAAAAAAATTAAAAAGTTTTATTCTTTAAAGGACATTATCAAGAAAGTCAGAATACAGCCTACAGAATAGGAGAAAATATTTGCAAATAATATATCTGATAAAGCACTTGCATCCAGAATGCTTAAAGAAATCTTACAACTCAACGCTAAAGGACCTTACTGAAAACACAGGCAGAGGATTTGAATAAACATTTTTTCAAAGGAGACAACACACAGGATCAAAACATGCATGGAAATGTTCAACATCACTGGTCACTAGGAAAATGTAAATCAAACTCACAATAAGATACCACTATATACCCACTAGGATGGCTTTAATAAAAAAAGACAGATTATAATAATGCTTATGAGAATGTGGAAAAATTGGGAACCAATATAAAATGGTACAGTCACTTTGGAAAACAGTTTGGCATTTTCTCAAAAAGTTAAATGGAGAATTACCATATGACCAAGCAATTCCACTCTTAGGTATATACCCAAGAATATGAAAATATATGTTCACACAAAATCTTTCATATGTATAGTCATAACAGTATTATTCAGAATAGCACCAAAGTCAAAACAACCCAAATGACCAACATCTGAGGAGTGGATAAATAACTGTGGTATTCCATTCTAGTAATGGGAATGAGAATTGATTAAGGAAACTAAGCTCCATGAAAGAAAAGACCTTAGTTGCCTGAGTTGGCCATTCACAGAAAAATAGAAGCGAGAGGCTTTTAAATATATGAAAGGCATTGAATGTCTAAAACCACTTGTCATCATAGAAGACAAAACCAAATTACTATACTTTACCCACCAGATCCACAGTGATGAAACTGTGAGAATGTAGTGAGAGGATTAGGAAAGTGGTACTTTCCT
The DNA here is from genome assembly GCF_040802235.1 of Manis javanica. Classification (NCBI taxonomy): domain Eukaryota; kingdom Metazoa; phylum Chordata; class Mammalia; order Pholidota; family Manidae; genus Manis; species Manis javanica. The sequence continues at coordinate 72,729,034 of NC_133162.1, forward strand.
TTTCTTAATTGATGAAATGTAATTTTGGGAGCACTTCGGCAAAATTTTTCTCAGTTACAATTCCACACTGTATTTTAGGAGTCTATCCTACGACTGTACTGTCTGAAGTCATAGAAGAATGTTTATTGCAGCATTATTTCCAATAACAAATGACCAAAACCACCCAAAATGTCTATTCAGCAGAGACGTGGATTTACTGTGTTACCCAGCAATCACATTCCTGGGCATTTATCAAAGAGATTAAAATTTAAGTACACACAAAAATCTGCCCAGAAATGTTCATAGTAGTTTTATTTATAATATTTCTACTGATGGATAATTTATGTACCATGAAATGCACAGGGCTTAGGTTTTACAATCCAATATGCTTTTACAAACACAAGCACCCCTATAACCCACCATTTATAAGATTTAGGACGTTTCTAATATCCCAGAAAGTTGCTTTGTGCTCCTTGCAGTCCATCTCTGTGTGTTACTCTACCCCCAAATCCCAGGGCAATGACTAGTCTGATTTCTTTCACTATAGATTAGTATTCACACAAATAGAATCATACACTGTATGTTCCTTTATGTCTCGCTTCTTTTGTTCAGGAACATATATCTGAGATTATTCCGTTACGTGCACCAATAAATAGTTCATTTCCTTTTTGATGGCTGCTAGTGCTCCATTGTATGGATACAACTCAAAGTATTTTATCATTCTCCTGTTGATAGATATTTGGATTGTTTCTTATTTTTTGTCTTTCATGAATAAAGCTTCTATGAACATTGTCATTTACGTCTTCTTGTTAGAAGTGAGTTTTCACTGCTTTTGAATATAAACCTAAGAAAAGAATTGCCAGATCATGTAGTATGGCATATGTTTAAATTTATAATAAATGACCAAACTATTTTCAAAAGTGCTTGCCTCATGTACTTTCTCAGCAAAATAGATGGGCTTATTTAAAAATTTTCATTTATAAAAATTATAAAAATTAAAGAAGTTTTTAATGCACATGGTTTTCATGTACATGATGGTCATTTGTATATATTCTTTTGTGAAGTGTTTGTTCAAGTCTTTTTCCCATTTTTTAATTGGGCTTTTTATTATGAAGTTGTAGGAATTCATTTTTTTCCTCCAGCTTTATTGAGATATATATAACATTATACAAGTTTAAGGTGAACAATATGTTGCTTTGACACACATATTGCAAAATGATTCACCATAGGGTCAGCTAGCACCTGCATCAGGTCACACACTTACCATTTCTTTTTTGTGGTGAGAACATTTAACATCTACTCTCTTAGCAACTTACAGATACATAATACAGTATTATTAACTATAATCACTGTGCTATGCATTAGGTCCCTAGAACTTATACATCTTACAAGTGGAAGTTTATACTCTTTGAGTAAGTCTTGTAGGAATTCTTAAATATTCTGGCACCAAGTCCCTTATTTGGTATGTTTTGTGAATACTTTCTCCAGTCTTTGAATTTTCTTTTTCTTTTAAAATACCAGCTTTTATTTGTGATCTGTATGGATATATTCTTATGTTGTGAGTTGAATCTGAATGGCATAGTTTTCAATTGAAAAGTTGATGTAAAACAAAATTTGAAACATTTTTACAAGGAGTAAAACAAACTCTTAATTCCTTTATCCTAACACCATTGTTTCATTTTTCTATTTTATCTTCTGTTCTTCCGCATATTCATCTACATACATATTCATCATCATTTTACATAGTTATAATCACAATTAAAATGCAGTAAATATTCTAAATACAGTGTTTGTGGCTGAATTGGGCCCCTTAATCCAAATTCATATGTTGAAATTCTAATCCCAAGTGTTTCAGATAATAAATGTATTTCAAGCTAGGGTCCTTAAAAAAATAATTAAATTTAAATGGGTGCACTCTAAACCAATATAACTGGTGTCCTTACAAGAAGAGGAAATTTGGAAAAAGACACATACAGAAAGAAGAGGTGAAGGCAGAAGGACGATGAAATTTAAAATTTTGATGAGGTCCAGTTTATCAATGCTTTTCCATTATAGTTACTACATGTTGTGTCTTGTCTAAGAAATATTTCCTTACCCTAGGTGGTGAAGATATTCTGTTTTGTTCTGTACGCTTTTATGTTTATGTCTGTGATCTATCTTTAACATTTAAAAAACCAGATGCATACATTACAATTAATATTAAAAATTTTTCTAATCAAAGAAACATATGTGGGAGTCACTGGGAGCAGCCTTGGCCTTGAAGCCCAAAGAATATCTTGGTGTGTCCAGCCAGGTGTCCGTGGGCAGGCCACTCCCCAGGGAACAAATTTGGCTAAGGGGGTGCAGCAGTGATCCATGGAGGGTCAGTACAGATAAATGTTTTTGAAACTTAATTGAAGAAATGTACCACTCAGCTGTGAGGACACATGGCACTCCAGAGCAGGTGTATAAGAAAACATGGAGCTCCCCCCTGCCCCCCCCCCCAGTGGTGATGAGGGCCAGAGCTCCCCCACTGCACCCTCAGCCTAGGCAGTGGGAGTCAGCACCTTTGCTGACATTTAAGCTTTCTGTTGGTTGAAGCTGGCCACAGAAGGCATCGTGAGAGCAGGTTTCCAGGCCAGCTTGATGCTGCCTGCAGCTTGGATGCAGTGCTGGGTCCTGACTGCTTCTGCAAGGTGGGTATTGGCTCTCCGGGGGCAGTGGGAGTCTTTATAATCATGTATAGTCATGTGGGGAGGCAGGAAGGAGGGCAGAGCAGTGACTTCACTCAGGATGTGGAAGGATCCACCCTGGCCGATGGGTTCCCTCAGAACACAGCTCTGGGAGTAGGGCTGTCAGGTGGACAGAAGCAGCCTAGGAAGAAGAGGAAGGGCTGAAATGAGTTGCAACGTGAGGCCATGGACCCCATTCAGATCGGCACATGGAGAAGTGGGGAACATGGCAGAGCTTGGCATCCCATCTGTGGTGGGTCAGCCTACCCTAGGTTAGGAAGGGATGACCTCTATTCCACCAACCAGGGGCAAGGGCATGGATGACTGAGTCCTGTTTCAATTAGGACCAATTTATGACAGGGATGGAGGTGGGGGATGGGGAACTTACCTATGAGGAGATATAGACAGCAGACACAGGGGTAATGGGAGGTCGTGGTTCACCCATGGCCAACCTGTCACTTGAGCAACAAAGTCTCCTGCGAGTAAGCAAGATACTGGGTTCTATCTAGGAATTTTTGGCTGTAACGTTGTGGCCCTGGGGAGACACTGACTTACACACAGAGAGGGAGGTGAGAATGTTCCCTCAAAGCAGAGTGTAAGGCACCCCAGAAGTCCAGGTTTGGGAGTTCAATTCCAGAATACACTACAGAGATGGTGTCAGTCCTCAACTCCAAGCCCCAGGATTCCATCAGAGCACAGCCCAAAGCCCAGGCCCAGAGCCAGGAATGGGCTGGCAGTGGGGACAAAGGTATTACAGGCCACTGGGACATCAGGGATCACTTCTGCTTAATCATGGGAGTCCTTGAAGACCTGTGTGGGGCATGGATGTCCCTGGACTCACATGCTCAGGCCCATGGCTCAGAGAGCTATTTCAACTACTTACGGTAGGAGCTTTGGAAATCAGCATTTGTTTTTACTATAGGATGAAGACTCAGTGGCCTGGGGCTACATTACAATTATATAGAGAGATTTTCTATCACCATGACAGAAGGAAGCCAAGGCCAGCCTTCTTCTAGGGAATTAGTCCCAGGGCCCCAAGCCCTAGGCTGGAAGGTCTGAGGGAATTACTGTTGGTAATTGCTTCAGTGCTGGACTCCCTCACAGGCACACTCACCTTTTGTAGTGTTGCTAGAATTATTACTAAGATCCAACCCAGATGCTCCCCTGCCTGGTGCCTTAAAGGCTCCTGCTGTCCCTGGAAATAGTTTGAACTTCCCAGCCTGATAGCTTGGGCCTTCCCTGACTTGGCAACTGACAACATCTTGGTCTTCTGACTTTCTTACCTCTGGTGGCATGCACATACCATTCTGATAGAGACCAGACTCTGATATATTTGCATTCCTCCCTCTTCCTGGAATGTTCTTCCCTGTCCTGTCTACCTGATAAGCACTGAGTCATCCTTTGAGATTCTGCTCAAGCACTGCCTTCCTTATGAAGCCTTACTTGGCTAGCTCCTACCTGGCTGCAGGTAGAATGCTTGGCTGTGGTAACAGAAAGTGTAGGGTACTGACCACAGATCTATTTGCCTTTTACTCCTTGCCAAGAGAAGTCTGATTTTGCCTGAGTATTCAACCCGCAGCTAGATGACCCTTCCCCTGTCAAGGCAAACGTGAAAGAGGCCAAGCCCTGCCCACTGGAGCATGAAACTAGCGCTGTGGGCATGTGTCTGGCTGCGGCTGTCCCCTGTATAACACTACTGGGCTGGAGGTCAGGGGGGCGAGCTCTTCCAAAGGGGCTCAAGCAGGGGGCAGGTCTGCTGGGTTGGTTCGGCATTGCAGAGTCAGAACCTGAAACAAGTGCCAAGTAGGTGCCAAAAGAGTTGAGGGAAGTTGCTTTCTCCATTAGATTCTTTTCAGAACTATTTCCATTAGGTCTGGCCAAGTAGGCTTCTCTTCTCAGGGGACTCCAAGAGGCCCAGAGCAGCTTCTCAGAATCAGGGATGATAGATTGGCTCCTGCTCACCGGCTAGTTGGTCTTCCATCCCCAAAGTCTATATTCTTGTTTGTGTTCCTTCAAAAACATTTGTCAAATGTCTGCTCTATGCTAGGCACTGAGTGTTCACAAATGAATACAACTAAGTTCTTGCCCTCAAGGGGCTCATGGCTTTTTTGAGAGAGACACATAAAGAGACAATTATCCTCAGACACCATAAGGGCAGTGAATCTATGCAATAGAGAGATCTCTTAGTTGCTAACAAGAGCATCCACTCTGGAACATTCAAGCAGGAAAGGAACTGGGAAAGGCCATTGGAAAGCTCACAGAATCCTGAGACGAATGACAATTATGTCTCAAATCATTGCTGTTGGACAAACTCTGAACTCAGTTTACTAGATCTAGTTTACTAGAAGGGTGATGCCCTTCCCCACCAGCCAGCATTGGAAAGGAAGAAAGGGAATCTAGCTTCAGAGAATAAAAGACCTTGGATCTGAGGGTGGAGAAGGAAACACGAATATATAACCTTCCATGGAGACTTACAAAACAATTTCACATTACAGGGCTGTGACTAGGCCGTAAGCAGCGAGTACCTAGCCTCTCACTACTTTCCTTTGCTGCAATCAAAGACCAGACCCTAAATTATCTTTAAGAGCACAGATGCATAGAAGAAATCCCAAAGAGCAATTGCAAGAGTACTTCAGGAATGTGTCTATTTTAACAGAAGTCCAAAAGGTTATTCCAGTAAAAATGATTTAGAAGTGCAGAGGACACTACCAGGGATCTGGCCAAGTCCTTTGCCAGCCAGTGCCCTTTCTCCAGCCACCATGAGTCAGCTTATAACACCTAGCTGACCCTTCTCTGGAGAATGTTCTCCGCTAGACAGGGCTCACGTGAGGCCACCAGTGCTCCAGCTGTGACCCCAGAGGACAGAGCATCTCTCTGATTGCAGGAGACCTTCTGCTTCCACTCCGTGGAGACAGGGGGTGGGGAGCACCATCTGCTCCATTGGGAGTGATGGATGAACTGCATGGTTCTGCTGAAGCAGATTTAGTTGCTGGGCATATAGTTGGACATGACACTTCCTGGGCCATCTCTGTGGCTGCAGCTTTCATTGAGGCTCCCTTTGGCTGTGTCAGGATGTTTTTGGGATTGGCCTCAGGAGAATCATGTGCCAAGCAGCATTCTGACTGTATCCTGAAGGTACTGCAGGGCAGAGGGATTCTCTAATTCCTTTCTAAGTGGCTTTGGCAAAATGTGACTCAGTGACTTAGCACTGAAAGAAAAGTCCAGGGCAGGATTTGAACTTAAAAAAGAATCATTACTGCCTGAGAGTCTCATCTGGGGCCCCACAGACAGCCCTGAATCCCACCAGTGAGGATTGGCCTGGCCCTAGCATGGGTTTCTGGAACATGCTCCAGCCTTACAGATAGCTGCCATTCACAGGGTGGGTTGTGATGCACTCACTGTTCAATATTTTAAACTGCCTATTGGGCATTTAGGGAAATGATCCACAAATTCCACTGATAGATGTGGCCTATGTCAGCTTCTCTTGAAGCTAGGCTACCTTGTAATGTGCTTGACCAGGTGGGCATGGTGGAAGTGATCTGTGTGACGCCTGAGATTATGTCACAGAAGGCAGTACAACCCTGAGTCACCACTTCAGGAGTCCCAGGACCCTGAGGCCCCATGCTGGACAGGCCATAGCAATATGAGGGAAGGAAACCTCATGATGATTCCAGCACTCTGCCTTAGAGTTCCCCCAGAGCTTCAGGTCCTCTCAACAGGATCCCCAGTCTTGCTGAAGCAGAGATAAATTCCCCACACTGTGCCCCAGATGAATTCCTGACCTACAGAACCCATGAGCTTCATAAAATGGTGGTCTTACACCACTAGCACGGGGTGGTTTGAAATGCAGCAAATTTAACTGGGAGTCCACTCCTGCATTTGAAGGTAAGGAAATTGAGGCTCAGAGAGAGAGAGAGAGAGAGAGAGGAAGTGATCAGGTCAGAGTTGCAGAGTCAGAATCTCCTTTGCATCTGTGTGAGCTCAAAGCCTCTGCTGCTCTCGTCTCACTGTTCTGCCTGGCTCCTGCTCCTGGGTACATCCCAACTCCTTAGGGTGCAGTTTTAAGAGGGAGTTTGCAAGCTCAAGCATGTTCTGAGGATATGGGTTCCATGAAGGAACATCTCTGTGTGGCTCCTACGCCACAGGCCTCATGCTGTCACTCATATTTCCTTGTTTTCTACTTCAGGCTATTCCTGTGTACCTCTTTTTTTATTCTCTTGCTACCTACAGTGGGGATTAATGTGAAAAATGAATCAGAGACAGTTCTCTTGAGCAAGGAAGACATTTCAGTGTCCCCTTTATCCCTTCAGGTCCCCCAGGGCTCTGCCCCATGTTTCATTCATGACCCAGGCATGCCCAGCCATTCATTTATTCAACATCTACTTTTGCAGATCAGAGAACTGAGGCTGAAAGCAGGGTGCCCAGTGCCACACCTGCAGGCAGGGGTGCAGTAGGAAGGCAAATTCTGGCACGCTAAGACCCCCACCCCTTAAGATCCAATCACCAACGCAGAACACACCCTACCCTTACTCCTTAAAAACGTGCTTCCTCACCCACGAGCTGCTGCTCCCTCTCTCTGGGGGCAGCTATTTTCTCTTTCGGATAATAAAATCTCTTGCACGGGCCCCAGTCTCCTGAGTTGCTCTGGGGTAAGGAGGGTCGCAGGGAGATACCCTTTCAAGTACTACTTAAATCTGCATTTGAATGTTATACTTTGGCTCCCACTAAACTATTTACTGTCCTTGACTCTTCAGATATGGTTCCTTCTGCAATGATTCAGTCTGTTATTTTCAAAGGGGCAATCATAATTCAAATGCAAAGCCAAACTTCTGGGCGTGATGTACAGGGGTCTCCACGCCTCCACAGTCTGGTCTCTGTGTGCCTACCCTATAGGCCCTAGCCACCCTGACCTCGTTGTTGGTTCCTGAGTCTATCACATGGCAGCAAGTACAAGAGTGTGACACCCACTGGGAAGGGATGGACACATGTGACTTACAGCACTGGTCACAGCATCCAGGTCTCCCAGTAACATTGCTGTTTCAACCTGGCATTAGAATTGGAAGTTCATGGCTTACCATGACCATGCTGCTCAGGGTTTTGCCATATATCTTCTTGAACTGATGCTTAATAAGATTAAAGTCAATCTCACTCCTGGAAATGATATTTCTTATCAGGGTCCCATCATGTGTCCCTGCTTCCTGAACAAGACACACTAATCAACAATCACTAGAAGGATGATTTAGTGGTTTAGGGTTGCCACTCCCTTAATCTCTCACTCACCGCCCCGATTAGAAGCCAAAGCTCCAAGCTGCTCTATGTGTTTTCTTTGCCACATCAGATTCTAGACACAAAATACTTCTCCAGGAAGACTACTTCTTAGGGCAGCAACATCTTGAAATTCAGCTAAATTGGCCAATTCACAACCAGGATTTTCCTGCTCACTTTCATCCTGACTAGTCTCAGGTTGGCTAGGGCCACATGGCCAAGGGAATCCCATGCTCTCTGTCATCTGCTGCCCGGAAGGCATGGGGTTCTCGCTTCAGGTGGTGTTAGAAACCATAAATCAGAGAAGGTGGGCACTGAATTTTGTCTTGGAGAATTAATTTGATTGTCTATCTTCCAGTTTGGTTCAGATACCAGGAACTCCACCTGATTCAAGCAGCTTGGACATCTGTTTGAGTGGCTAGCACAGACTTTTAGACAACAGGCAAACCTAGATTGGCACCCCTGGCACATGCGTGGACATTGAACACTGCATGTGGCAACCTCCCTCTGCACCTCTCCACTCAAAGGGTGCTTTGACTTACTGGCAGTGCTGACCTGTGCTCTCTCAAGGAGGCCATGTAGTGGGATATAAAGGATTAGACTGGCTTGGGCTCAAATCAAGGCTCTTCCACTTACCTGTGTGACTTTGACCTAGACCTTTAGGTTCACCATCTCTTGGATGGCAATGAACACCTGAGAAAACACTGCTCAAGTTCAGCCTTGAGGAGATGAGGCTTCCCTTCCCTAGGCCCAGTTTGCCCTTTGAGATCTAAGCATTCTGACCACAAGAGGCTGGGAAAAGAGAAGATCCATGTATTGAAGGTGGTGGTGGTTCTGAGATCCTGGCTTGGCAGTTGGTGCCACATAGGGCTGAGAGGAGGGGCACAGAGGACCAGACTGTTATCTTCAAGGAGTAGTAAAGTCACCCTGCAAAGTAGCTGTGGAGGTTCCAGGTGCATTTCACTGGCAAACAGGAAGGCTCTGTTAGCAACTAGAGGTTGAAGGTGGCATTATGCGCATATTTATTTATGTCTTGGGTTAGCATCATCCAAGTCTTGGCCTATTTACTTGTGCCCTGCCTACTTTCAAAATGAGAGGCTTTGTGTCAGGTGGGGTGGGACAGGGAAGGCACTCTGGAGCATGGGTACAGTTCCAAAGGCAAAGAGCAGGCCGGCAAAAGGGGGAGGCAGCAAATACAGGCCCAGAGCACTAAGGCACCCAGGGACACCTGGCCCAAAGAGCGGGCCCTGTGCTCACTTTTGTGGGTGCTGCTGCAGAGACTTGGCATCTGGGTGGGCTGGGGCATTGGTGTTTCAGTGCAGGGCAGCAGAAACTGAGTGAAGTAGGCAGGTGTTCACACCCCACCTTGATGGCTCTGTGTGATTTCATTATTTGCCAACCTGCCTTTACTGTCTGCTTCTGTGAAGTGAATGATGTGAATGTCAAAGGAGAAGTGAATAGAGGGGTGCCCAGCACAGCAGACACTGCATACTTCCACTTGTCTCTGCCTGAAGGTTTGTTCAGAAGCTTGTTCTAACTGGATACAGGGGCTGACTTTGGAAGCTGAGATTTGGAGCAGGGAGCATGTTTAGATGTTCCAACATAGATTGGATTTTATCACAGCCATCAAAGCCTGATAAGGGAGTGTGGGAGGTCCCAGTCCACCCCAAGTGACCTGGACACATCTTGGGGCTCCTCTGGTTGCCTGGCACTGAATGGGGACAGCCTGGTTGGGGATGAGCATCTCAGATCACCTGACCTCGGCTCCATCAGGGGAGGAAGGAGAGGAAAATCTCTGTGCCCTGGGCCTCTGCTCTTCAATCTCCCCTCACTGCAGCCTCAGCTCTGGGCCTCAGCATGCGCTCTGGACTACATCCTCCAGAGTGAACCTGACGTCATGATTTGGGGAAGGTTCTCAGTGCTCCCCAGAGTCAGACCATCAAGCTTGGTCGGGCCTCTAACTACACATTATTTCTTCAGTCAGGAACTGAAGCATGGACCGTACCCCTGGCTATGATCCAGACAGGTGACCTGCTTCAGGGACTCACAGCCAGAACCAGAATGCTCCCTGAGTGGCTGCTGGGTCTGGTCTGGCATTATCCTGCAAAGGGGTACACTCATGCATCTATACATGCTCACAGATGTTCATGCACACGCTCGCTCACTCACCCGCAGAGCACAGGGCACTGCATGGGCAGCACAGAGGACAGCCCCTGGCAGGACATAGCACATTGAAGACACTGGAGCTGGAATAGTTTCAGTGTCCTGGGCTGAAAGGTACATGCTGAGAGTGTGGGCTTTGGGGTGGGGGTCTCTTGAAGGCAAGCATGGGGACCCAGGTGCTTGCTATTGCCTTCTGGGCCACTGCTTCACCCAGAGCCCTGCAGTGGGCATGCCTGAGTCTGAACACTGAGTTCCATCTCTTACCCACTGTGAGCATGGCCTTCTCCAGTGACCTGTGGGTCTCACTCTTGATGCTGTCCTCAATGCTCTTGTTGGCAATTTTCTCATACTCCTCAAACACTGTGGAGAGAGGGCTTCTCTCAGGGGACACACAGATCTCAGCATGATGCCCCTGGCATCTGAGATCAGAGACTGCACATGAGCACAGCACCCCTGACCTTCACTTGGCTGTTGGGGAAAGGGTCTCTGGCTCCCTGGCTCTCTCCCAACTCCATGACCGGACAAGGCTGCACATGGGATATTCATTCAGCATGACGGGGAGGCCCTGTGGCCAGAGCACCCTGAAGTGGTCCCAACATGCATCCCTCCTGGTACCTCTCATCAGGTGCATGGCACTGCGCGTGCAGAGGATGGTGATGAATTTCATCTCACCCGTCCCTCGTATCTTCTCACCTGCTGCGTACAGATCCTGGCACTGGGATACCCACAATAAGCCAGCAAAAGAGAGCAAGGGGGTGGGAGTGAGGCCCGTCCAGCCCCGTCTGCCTGCCAGGTTGCATCCTCTGCTTGATTATCTCTGATGGGGAGCTTGCTGTCCTGAATGGTTAAATCTCTTCTGGATACTGGGCCAGAAGCTGCTCTCAGATCTCCCCTGCCTCTGCCCCTGGGAGTCTCCAAGCCCTCTGCGGCATGCAGACCTGTAGAAGCTGAGTATACACGCCTGGTCTTCAGAGGCCCCCCGTCCCCAGGTACGGGGGCTGTTCCTCCCAGGATAGAGCTTCAGTGGGCCCCATGCAAGCCACCCCCTTCCTGTTTCAGAGTCTTCCCCATAGACTCACTTCCCTCCTCAAACACCAGAAGGTAAAAGCCTGCAGGGAGCTGAGCTGGGTCCCAGCTAGAATCACAGAAAATTCCCATAGGCAGAGGGGTAGGTGAGGCTTCCAGGCATTAGTGCCTGGAGTCTGGACGGCAGAGGGGGGCCAGGGTCCCAGCAGGGCAGAAGATGCTGAGGGCCTACGTACATAGCCTTACCTGGGCATCATGGAGGGCCAGTCCTAGGTCCACAAAGCTGCTCACATCATCCCTGGTGCCCTATGAACAGAGGAGGCAGCTCTGTAAGGAGGGTGGCTACCCAGAGCAGTGGGCAGAGGGGAGAGCAGGGCAGGGGGCAGGCACGGTCTGATGCTCTTTGGCCATGGGACCTTCAGCAAACTAGTTATCCTCTCCAAGCTCTGTTGTTCTCATCTGTAAAATGAGAAGGGTAAGGGCCATTCAGTGGGATTCAGCAAGCTAAGGTGAGCAATGGGCCTGGTGTGGGGCGTGGCATGAAGGACCTGTGTGGTGTGCCCTCACGTGGCTGTGTCAGGAGAGATGCATGGACTGCAGGGAGAACCCTTCAACCACCCTGAGATGTATGCATTGAGCCTAGGCCACTGGGGCAGTGCCTCCCCCACCCCTTGCTGCAGCTCTGCCCAAGAGCCACTCCCTAGGGCCAAGCTGCTGGGATCCTCTGGGCCAGGCCTTCCAGGAGCCTGGGCTGTGGTACGTGCAACAGGCACACAAGGATCTTCTCCAAGTAGCCACTGGTGTCTGGAAGTCTTCCTCCAGGCTGGCCCTGTAGTCTGCAGGGGAAATAGGAACATGAGGCGTAGACCTTGTTCCTCTTCCCAGAGCCTGCTCAGGGCCTGCTTTTGTCCTCAGAGTCTCATTGCCCACAGTTCTCCTGATTAAAGCCTCCTGGGAAGGACGAGTCTTTGGCATGTGGAGTGGATACACTGCCAGGTGTCTGAGCGGCAGAGGCTTCATCACTGGTGGTCGTTCAGAACTAGATAGTGACAACCAATGGCTGCCCCAGCTCTCAGTGCAAAGATGGGTCAGGCCAGAGAGTCCGGCCAGGGGTGGCTGATGGAGCTCTGCTTCATCTTGCAGTTGGCAAAGCTGGAACCTTCAGGCAGACTTGCCATCAGACAGACCTCCTGAAGAACAGGCTGGCCTCTGCTTGCCTGGACTCCTGTAGACTCTGCAATAGGTTGGTCTGTAGGCCACACCCTCTGTCGCCATGGGGCTCTGCATGGTCCCCTGGGGCCACCTCTGCTTGGCTGAAGGAGTCAGCCTTATCCACTCTGATACAGCCTGTGGCCCACAGAACTGTCACACTCAAAAGGGTCAGAGAGTTTGGTGGGTGCCTACCCCTCTTCTCAGCAGCCAGGGGCTGAGGGGGCTTAGAAACCAAGCCTGAGTTGGCCCAATCTCACTATCAGTCACAGTACTTGGCACACATTAGGTGCTCAGCACCCATGTGTGGAAAAGCCCAGAAAGGGATCCTTTCAAATGTGGCTCACTACACTGCTTGTCCTTTGTCCTCTGCCAGGCTGCTAAAGCGTGTGTTCATTCCCAAATGAGCCTTGAACTCAGGCCCCTGCACCCTCCCTTTCTGCAGGCCCCTTACCCTTCTCATAGGCCTTCATTATCTCCTGAAGCTGGTTCTTGGTCCGAGAAGCCAGGATTTCAATGACGACGCCTTCTTTGGTTCCTAAACCCTGAGGATAAGACCTTCTGTCTGCTGAGTGCTCTTCTGTGTCCTCCTGATCTATCTGCACCCTCTTTTGTCAAAAGCCCCAGGAAGAACTGGTCACTGCTGTGCCCTCTTTCAGGGGGACCTCTGCTGGAGACTGCTTCTGAGGGAAGTCACATGGATTCATCTCTAGTGGTGGGCACTGTGGGTAAGTGATGTGATGAGAGAGCTCTCTCGGCTCTGCCTCCATAGCTGGGTGGCTGGAGCAGGTTGCTCCACCTTCCTGAACCTAAGGTAGTCCTCACCTTACTCAGGGTAGTAAGCCACCCCCATCCTGAAGGTGCATTAGAGAGAGTAGGTGTAAAACGCCTGGCATGTGGACAGTAAGTGTCCTTTCAGTGGAGATGATCATGGCTGCTGGGTCCTGATGTCCTCCTAAACATCTGTGAATGCAAGACAGGTGGTAGGAAGTGGGAATCTGGGGGACCAGGCATGAGACAGCAGAGGTTTGTTTCTAGGTGTTGCACAGTCGCTCCAGTGATGCCTGAGAAATTCTGATTTTGGCTTCACTGTGGCCACCTGGTGGCAGAGCCAATCAGTCTATGTTTGGTGGCCGTCTATGCAGACAGTTGTGAGCTCACTGTGTTCCGCCAAGGTGCAGGTGGCCATTCCAAATGGTGGCTAAGGGGGAGCTCAGGGATTCCAGTGCCAGGTTCTCTTGGGGAAGGGGTCCCAGGCATGGGTCCCCATTCCTCCTCCCCTACAACCCTTGTAAGTGTTTCTACCCGCTGTCACACCAAGCCAGGGTTGTGGGGAGGCATAGGTAAGTTTGCCAGATAAAACACAGGATGACTAGTTAAACTGTAACTTCAGATGATATTTAATATAATAATTATTATTAGTAGTAGTAGTATTTTGAGTATACATGTGCCCATGTTTCTAGTGGGCTGCCTACAGACAGGGGCCTTGTCCAGAGTGAGCTTCCTCCTAGACTGTTTCTGACAGTAGCAGGCCCCCCAACCCCCTGAGGAAACCTGCCCCCCATTTACCTCGCTGAATTGAGCCTTGAAGGACTTGACTATTTGTTGCCGCACTGCATTGCTTTTCTTCATGAGCACATCGATGATGGCCTGCTTCTTGGTCCCTGCAGGGGAGCACAGCGTGAGCATGCCCAGGGCCCCCAGGGGGACAGAGGGAGGGCAGCTGCTTGGAGGCCAAGCCATGGGGATACACCACCTGGATGGTTTCAAAATCTGACAATTTTCATGGTGGATACAAGACACCCAGGCAGAAAATCTGTCCATTCCCCATCTCCCACACACCCAGTGTTGGGGTGCAGCCCATGTTCAGTTACACAGTGATAGAATCTGAGGACCCACTGGCCACCTGATCTTCTCTGGCCATTTCCCCGGGCCTTGGGAGCCCAGACAGTGAGGCCTCCTGTCCTGCCTGCCCATGTGCTTCTGGCAGTGGAGGAAGGCCAGGACCTGAGGAACCAATGACTAGGTCTGAATGCCTGCCCAGAGCCCAGTGGGCAAGCAGCCTCATCTCCCCAGGCCGTTTTCTCCTTTGGGGAGTGGCGGTAATAGTCAAGGTTTCAGAGGAAGTAGAGCTCATGAACATGCTGTTTCAGCTGTCCAGGAATGGGAGTTCTCATTAATACCCCAACTGGGCAGTCAGAGCCAGAGAAGGTATAAATCTGCATAGGGTTTTCTGGGCCAGGCTATCCAAATCTGGGCTGGCTTCAGCCAGCCCTTTCCTGTTCTCAAGGATGCAGAACCTGGAGACAGAAGCTTCAGCCTGTGTGACTACCTGGGCCCCAGCAGTCAGGGTTATGGGATAATCCTGACTCTCAAGCTATCCGCAGGGATGTGAGAAGAGGGATCTTGAGCAGAGTGGGAAGATTCCAGAGAGTCAGAGTGCTCCCAGGACAAGGCCACGGACCCCACTTACCAATCCCTTTCATGGCTTTGTAGATGGTCTCCACATCAGGGTCTGGATTGAAGTGCTGGCTGCCTTTCACCATGACGCCATCCTGCTCGATCTGCAAAGAACCCAGGTCTGCTCAAACTCGGACGGCAGGAGGGCACTGCAGGCTCCCGGCCCACCTCACAGCGTGCCTCTGCAGGGTGAGCCCCAGTTTGGCCCCACTACACACCGGTGGCTGAGCCTCCAGTTCTGCCTGCTGCCGCCTGGCTTGGCTCCTCCTTTCTGTCCACAGAGGAGGCCTGAGGGGTCCTTCCTGGTCCAGGGCCTCAGCTTCTGCATATGACAGTTTCCAGATGTGAGATGAGGAAGGGGTGCCTTTGCCCACTGTGTACCAAGTGACTATACGCCCCCCTCACATCAGGGCTGCAGAGGCCTGGGGAATGGAGGCTCTATGGGCCAGTTATCTGACTTGGCTGAGGGGAAGTCTGTCCTGCCAGTCGGGCCCCCAAGCTGGAAGGAGCAGCCTCCTGAGGGGAAGTGAGGCAGGACCACCTCAGCACTGTCTGTTGCTCAGCACTGCCTGGACACCCTGAGAGATGGCATCCCAGCCTCCAGGGCCAGTGCTAGTTAGCCCCAGGGAGTTGGGGCTTGCAGGCTCTTGATGGTGGCTGGTACTATGCCCACTTCCAGAGCTGCCATGCTTATGGGGGCAGCAAGAGGTGGTTCTGGAGCCTACACATCACCTTCAGTGCTGGGAGAAAGGGAGAACCAGGAACAAGTACTGAGATGGGGCCCTGGACCAAGGAAAGACCAGCGGGCCTTGCAGGTATCCTTCAGAGTCCAGCAATGGTTTTACTGGGGTAACAGGGCACCAGGGATGTGCTCCTGGCCACTCTGGTGACTTCAGCAGGATCCTACAGTCTTCCCTCCGTCAACCTCCTTGCCAGGTCTGTTCTTGGATCTTCTGTGAGGAGATTTCTGAGGCTGTGGAGGTTTGCCTGTGTGATGGGAGCCCCAGAAGTGGGTGGGGGCATTGTAGGGTTGAGTACACTGGGTATAGGAGGACAGGACTGGCAATATATCCTATAGGAGGTGGCTTTCTTGGGGATAGGCTGGCTGCACGGAATCTCCTTGGAGGTCTGTGACTTGGGGGACAGTCACTCGGAGCTGTCAGCTGTGTGGAAAGCCTACTTGATGCGTGAGGGTCCTGTGAGAGACCACACCTGCCCGGCCCGCCTGAGAGGGTGCTGGCTCCACTCAGGGTTCTGTGGGGCTGCCACGTCTCCTCCACAGAATGGGCCCTTGGTGAAGAAGCTGGTACCAGCCAGAAGAACCACATCTTGCTTGGAGAAGCCACCAAACCTCCCCTGTGCCTGCGCTGAGGGGTGGCTCTGGATCAGGCTGGGCCTCTCCCAGCCAGTGCCATCTAAGGGCAGGCAGCTGACCCAGCCACCCCCAGCTCCTTCCAGCACTGCTGACAGGCATCAGGAAGGGACAGCCCACAAGGACAAGAATATGAGGACAGGCTTCATGGAGTTGAGCATGTTGCCTTGAGAATATACAGGCAAGGCTGGGAAGCCAAGCATGGTTTGAGCTCAAGCTGCTCTCTTCCTGCGAAGGGGTACTTAACAGGAAATGAGAGCCAGAGCACCCCACTGAGCATTCCGACAGCTCACGACCTTTGCAAGTTCACAGGCTCATGGGGCAGAGGCTTAGGTTTACAAAGAACTGTGTGATGCTCAGAGAATTGTGAAATAAACCAGATGGGCCCATGACTTCCAAATCTTGAATCCAGAGCTTGCCCCAGGGCTCTTTAGCCTTGTATGCTGCAGAACTTCTCAGATGCAAAAAATGAATTGTGCCTCTAAAATATGGTTGGACAAGGGAGACATAGAGGGAGATGGAGATGGGCATTGAGCTTGAGGGAGGCCCACAGACCCTTCAGATGGAAGGGAATTGAATTGCATTGCATTTAGTTTCCTCATCTTTTGCCCACTTCTATCCGCCCCTCCCCACTCACCTACTCTCCTCCTCTCCACCCAGCAACCTGACATTCATTGGTCTATTCATCCACTCCCCCAAAGACACCCAACCACTCACTGCATATGTCCAGCCAGGCAGCTGGCCACCCATCCTTCCTTACATCAAGCCCTGTATATTAGATCCCAAACATACAGAGCAGATTCCCATCCATGGTGTATCTATCAGGATATTTCCTTTGAGGAAGAGATAGGCAGTCTTTCTATATCCTTTGCTTGAATTTCAAAAGTCTGGTGACAGATTTTCCTATCTCATCTCTCAGCACCACATTTCACAGCAAAAATAGAAATAATTCCTTGTGGAAATTCCCTGCAGAGAGCCTGGATGGGCGCAGATATGGCCCAGCTGTGTGCACACATACACTGCATCCCTTGTGTCAGCTGCTGTTGGTCATGTTAGTGATTTGCACACTCCCATGTGCCAGGTCCTCTGCATTAGATGCCCTGGGTGCTCTAGGTGCACTGCTTGTCTTCTTGATTTCCATGACAGCTGCACTAGGTATGTCTGGATGCCCCATTTTACAGGCAAGGGAGCTGGGCTAGAATGCCTATCAAAAGGCATACAGCTGGTCAGTGGTGGTGCCAGGACTTGGCCATGGCCTGACTCAGATGCTGAGCTCTTTCTACCTCCCCCACTCTGTTGATGACTCAACCTTTTCCAGATGATGAATATTCCTGGAACTCTTCACTGAAGGAAGCCTTGTGGCCCACTGAAGGAGGGCCAGTTGTTTGGGAGCGTGAGCTCAGGATGCCCCCCATGAGGGGCATTTCCCTGCCCCCCAAGCTGGCACTGGGGTGCTGTGCAGAGTGAGTGACCAGGCTGTGTGTCTGGATCACTGTGGAGCAGGCCATTCAACAGGTCTGAGGTCAGGCCTGGGTGGCAGTGTTTGTAAACAGCTTCCTCCGGGATCGTGATTCATTGTATTGAGAATTCTCACCCTGCGTTCTCACTCCATGGTTTTAGGCAGTTATCAGGCATCAGACTCTGACTATTAACACGCAGTGGTGCGCCTCCAGATCTTTCTGAGACTCAGCCCCCACCCCTGCTGTTGGAGGAAGGATCTGCCTAGCCCCCTGCTGGGTCTTTTACTGAAAAGGTGACTCAGCCTGGCCTGTGACTCTCCATAAGAGCTCCATTCAGGGGACCTGCCATGCCTTTGTCATCCCCCTCTCATGCATCCTTCCTGCCCTGGCGTTCCAATGGGTCACTCGCCAGACACCTACATTGTCCATGATGCACATGGACACCACACCAAGGGGGCATGATCCACCTCTGCTCTGTCTTTCTGCTACCCCGGCCCCAGTCCTGTCCCCAGGCTGACTCTGATAATGCATCAGGACCCACTGAACAGCTCTTGCTCAGAGCAGCCTCCCAACACCCTGTCCCCAGGCTAGAGTCCATCCCCTGCCATACACTGGAAATGGCACCCTCTGCCTATATAAGCACAGGTCAGGATGTATGGCCTGTGTAGCCCTATGCTTCTGGGGTCCCCTGCAGGGCCTTCCCCTGCCCAGCCCAGAGACAAGGTCAGGTGGCGTGTCCTGCCTGAGGAGCCCCTATGGTAGGACATCAATTTTTCCACAGAAATCCCCCAGCTGACAGAGGATGTGAACAGGCTGGGGGCACATTTTGAAGTGGTCTGTGATATTTTTTCAAGCTTTGTGACTGACCTGAAGGATCCATAATTTAAGAATGGGATTCTTTGTTTTTAAGACGGTAGTTTTTATATGCTCCTGAGGACTCCCCTCCAGGGTTGGGCCAAAGTCCGGCATGCAGAGGCCCTGATTAGTGATCCTCATGGCTGTCCCATCACCCAGCATCTGGCCTGCATGGTCCTATATTTTGAGTTCTGGTGGCTCTGCTGAAGCTGAGTCCCCGGGCCTGGTCACAGCCCAGTCATCCCTTGGGGCTCTAGCAGTGGGCAGCCACCCAGCCTGACCCCGGGCCTCTGTCCTTCCTCTTTGTCCACTCGACCCCTTCACTCAGAGTCACTAAGACCCTCAGGAGCTTGTCTTGGCCTGAGATGGGAGAGAAGTTCACTTCCGGCCCGATGTTTCAGGCCTGGCTACCTGCTTGGAAAGTGGGATGGAAAACACAGAGCCCGACCCCGAATGGGCATCTCGGCAGATTGCCGTGCATGCAGACTGCCAGCTGAGCAGAGGTGGGGCCGGCAGGCAGGGCTTGAGAAATGGAGCTCCTTTCTGCTACCCCAGCTCCTCCCTGGGCCCACTCTGGGGGGCCTGGTGCACAGACATTGTGGGGGGGAACTGTTAAGGCCACAGTTCTATGAGGTAGGCATGTTCCAATGGGGGAAAAGCGTGTATGTGCTCCCACTTGTGTGCTTGGGTAGGAGGCCTACGGCTGACCCTGGGGGGCCTACGGCTAACCTGATGGGGGGTGGGTCCTAACTCCCAAAAGCCTGTGTTCTGGGCCAGCTTGGAGGTCCAACCTGAGTCTACAGGAGCTGCCTTACATGACCCAGGGGCACTCAGAGAATGGGCATTGTGATAGTCCCAGTATAAAATAAGGAGTAAGCATCGCCCAGCATACTTCCCTTTGTACATTTCTCAGCTGAGGGCAGCTCAGATGGGAGACTCACTTTCTAAAAATATCCTGCCCCATTCAAGGACTCTGGCAGGGTGGGGGTGGGGGAGGTGGGACAAAAGGCAGCCCCCCTGCACTTCAGGCAGCAGCTGCAGGCCACCCCCTTCCCTCCTTGGGGGGTGGGCAGCGCCCTGGTTAATGCCACACCAGAGGGGACAACTGACCTGGAACGGGGGAAGGCAGGGCCACAAGGTGGGCTGAGTGGTGTCCACCCAGGACACGCCCTTTGCCTGCTCCCTCCTCTTACTGTGCCCCACAGGCAGCAAGGACAGGGTCAGGGTGGGGTGGTAAGGGGCGGGCCCTTGTCCCTCCCAGATGTCCTCGGGTCTAACGTTCCAAAGTTATGACTGCCTCCCTCTTCAGCTCAGGGAGGAGGAAGGGGTGGTGGGCCCTAGTTCACGTTGGCTAAAGAAAGAATAATATGTCCATTAATGAACATATACGTTGGTCTCACTCAGGGTCTCTGAGCTGTCCAGGAAGGCACAGACACGTTTCTCCACATAGGGTTGCAGAGTCTCACAGATGGGCAGGTACCATCTTACGTTTATGCACGGAGATAATGTACAGGCACAGAGCCAGTTTCAGAGAAGGGTCCTTGAACCTCTCAGGACAGGACAATGCTTTCACCAATTAGGGATGATCCAAAATACTTCACTTAGTATTAAGGAAGACATAAAATCTCCCTAAATTGTGATTTTAATCCCCTTTCTGCCTAAGAAAAATTATTTCCCATACTTTTCTTGGTGTTATGAGTACAATAAACATTTTTCCCTAGATTTTTGAAACTCCTACAGTCCCAGCCACTTCTTTAATGCTCAGTAAAGGCAGGTGAGGACCAGTGGGTCCTGCCCACACCTGCATGGGCATCAGGGAACCACTGCTCTGGATCCTGCCCTGCACAGGGCCCTGCCATCTGTGTACCAGATGCCAGGCACTCCTTGTTAACATTCTTTCTATTTATTTAACAACCAGTGGCTTTTACACAAACAAACAAAACAAAACATTACACTGATGAAGGCCTCATCACTTTCCATGAAGGAGGTCAAAGTGCAGTGTGGAGCGGCTGCCTGAGGCACCTACACTCGCTTAGGGACTGAGGCTCTGAATGGGGCCCAACCAAGCCACCGAGTCCCACCCCACATGGGCTTATGCATCCTTTCTCATTTCCTCCATTCTGAGTAGGCCAATTCTCTGGAATGCCTGTGCCTAGCATTTTGTGCCCCAGGAAGCCTTCTTATCAAGAGCTGGGGCGACAATGTACTGGCAGAGATGGGACAGGTTCACATTGGAGGTGACGTCTCTCACCGTTCCCATCCTGGCTGTTGGTAGGACACAGATGTGGGACCCAAGCTGGGACAGGACCGAGAAACAGAGGAGGGGTCCATGAGAGACAGCAAGAACAGGTAGAGGTGCTCTGAAGGTGCAAAGCCACGTGACCCAGGGTAACCCTGCAAATGATCCTTAGACACATATATACAAGCTATTCCAAGAGCTTTCTTTTTTTCAAACATGGGGAAATTATGGTCACCACTGTCCATCCAATTCAAGCAATACAGGCTAAAACTCCAATGGACACAGTTTTAGCAAATATGTCTTAAAGAAATTCAACAGCAAGGCATAAGTATTCAGGGAGGTGGAGCTGGGTGTGGGTGGTAGTTTACTGTCCACATGAATTAGGGGTAACAGGTTATAGTCCCCCAAAGGATCTCTCCTGAAGCACTCAGGGTTCCACCCCAGGCTCCCGTGCGTGGTGTGCACGGCCCTGGGAGCCGTCCACAAACACTGCGCACGCTGGGCGGGGGGACACGGCACGCTGGAGCAGCTCTGGAGAACATGGTTTCTTCTAAGGTGACAAATGCAAATAGAGGTTTACCTTCTTAGGTGGAAAGACTCCTCTAAAATTCCGTGCTTACAGACAGTTTGGGCATCTGGGAAGCTGGTGAGCTTTAGAGCACTCTGTCTCTTCTGTGACACCCTTGGAATGTGGGTAAAGTGGAAAGCAGGAACATGGAGTGAAGGTGAGAAATTTAAGTATTCTCTCTGCATAAAATTTGGGAAGGAGACACAGGTTCATATTCATATTTTAAAGACATTTGGGCTTTTTTCACAGAGCAGATTTTGACTAAAACCCCATGTGCCCCAGCCCTGGGTGATACATGAAGACCAGGCTGTGGGGGTGGGACTTGGCCATGTGCACATCCGCAGGGCCCCGGGGTGCTTTGTCCTGGCAGGAGGAGTCAAGACGCAGCTCATGTAACGGAACAACGCTCACCAGGTAACACACTTCCTTGCTAATGAGCAACGTAATTCAACTCCTTCTGATGTAAACCAGGACTCAGTACTGATGTCCAGTTCAGTTTGCACAGAGCACTTTAACAATATTGTTAAACAGAGACTGGGTTATGGGGTGGGAGTTGTACTGTGGCAGGGCAGAGGGCCTGGGCCGCAGGAGGGAAGAGCGGCCGCATTTGGTGAGGAGCGTCCAGATGGAGGGGGCTGGCAACATGGGCACCAGCAGTTGCAGATACAGAGGGACCGAAGGATAAATTTATGGCAGATCCCTGGGTCGCAGGGCAGCGCCCCCTGATGGGGTGTTATGGGGTGGGAGGTGAAGCATTCCTCTCCTGTGGGGAAGAGCAGAGAGAGAAAGTCACTAAGAAGCCACTGGAATTGGGGGCTGAAGGCTGCAGGGTCCCTGGCTCATGGGGCTGGCCAGGTTCCTCGTCTTCTCAAGCCCCCCTTGTCCTGCTGCCCCTAATCCCACTGATCCCCCGTGGGTCTGCCTAGGGGCACCATGTAGTGTGCTGACATCAGGCTTCCGAGAACCTGTCTTTCCTGCATGGAGCCTCAGAGCCCGCTCTGCCCATATCCTGTCCTAGGCTCATCTCTGGCCGGAAGTCCACTCTCACATTCCTGTGTACTTACTGCCTGGCCAGGCCCTTGGCCTCCCTTCTCAGGCCTACATGATGTCCCCTCTCCCCTGGACACCTGGCTCTGGTCTACCCCATTCCAGGCCCCACAAAATCACCTTTCCCGAGAAGAGGCTCCTGGCAGCTCCCACCTTCAGCTGTGCTTCCCCTCTGCCTGGGAATCCTGCTCCAGGGCCCAGCTGGCCTGCTGGAGTCCTCACCACCAAGCCCCTCACTTGTCACCAGCTCGGCCTGCATGCATGCAAAGCCTGTGACCCCGCCCTGTGTGTCCCTACGCTCCCACTCTGCCCCTGGTGCTTTTCTGCTTGAGAGCTGCCCACTCCCCTGGCCTAGGCCCTGACCTCTTTGCCAGAGCAGAATAAACAAGGCTGCCTGTTAGTACATGAAAGGCCACAAGGGGCCCAGTGACACCCCATCCTCTCAGCTCATTTCACATTTGCAAACTCTACTCACCCATCCCCCCCCACCTCATCTGCCATGCCACATTCCTAAGGCCGAACTGGGGGCACTCTGGCCCTACAGCCCCCAGAACACTGGACCTGGATCTCCCTTCTCAGCACTGACGTCAGTCTCTCTTGGGCCTAAGGGAAAGTCCCAAGGAGACTTAACTCTTCTTCTCTCTTGGGCATATTCTTAACTGTTTATTTTTTCAGGTCAACTTTATATTTCCATCAAACTCCCTAAATGTGTGTAAACAGCAGCCTTGGTCCCTGCAGGGAGCTGTGGGAGGAAATGGCACCCGTTTTGTCTCAAAAGGACCCGAGATGGGGTAGCACAGGTCACCCTCACTGGGAGCTCTTCTGTTGCCCTGGGCACCCGTTCTATCCTGATCCTGACTTTCCTGATGGATCTACGAGGGCTGTTTCTGTGACCTGCGGGCTGCCCTGGGCTCAGGCAATGAGGAAGAGAATCAGGACCTGATGGGAGTCGGGGTTTGGCACAAGCCTAAGGAACTAGACTGACCCTCGCTGGGTCACTGTGTGGGTGTGTAGGAGAGAGGCTCTGGAAGGGAGCAGGGGGAGAGAAACTCCTCCGGGATTTGAAGGCAGTGGGGCAGACGAACGGCCTGTTTGCCACGGCAGGAGTAAAGGCTGCCTGTGTTAGTCTGCGCAAGGCCACAAGGCCACTCCTTGGTAACATGCCCCATGCAGACTGGGCTGGCTGGCTGGCACTGAGACCAGGCTGGGCTGGGGCCCTCCCTGCTCTGCAGAAACTGCAGGGCCCAGTGACACCCAAGCCTCTCCGCCTAGACTCCCACACTGAAGGCTTAAAGAGCAGGAGCCAAAATCCCAGCACCTGTTAGAAGGTCCAGATGTCCAGCTGGAATCCTACACTCCTGGGGTCTCCAGGGCTGTGGCAGGGGAGAGGGAGGGGCCAGTGCACAGGGCGCAGCTCTCCTCAGCACAAGCTCAGTTCATTTAAGAAATCCTGTGTGCTGCCACTACTGTTGGGGTGACCTCACCCACTTCCCTGACCTCTGGGACCTCCACTGCACCACCAGCGAACAAACAGGTGGTCACTTGGGGCTCACAGCACTGCTGGGACCAGTCCAGAGGTGGCACTGCAGGGCCTGGCCAAACCCTGGGCAGCTGTACATGCCCAGAACCCATCAGTCTGCCACCCTCCTCGCCTGAGCTTGGCCCTTGGGAATGTGACCATTTCAGACAGTTGCTCAGTGTCCCCACCCTCACCTTGCTGGGCACAAAGGCCATCCTAGCAGCTTGCCTGTGTCCACCCTCTGGTCACTTGCCTCCCCTTGTTTGAACCCTCTATCTGGCTCTGTGGTTCTGTCCCTACCCCTGTATGGCGTCTCCAGGTTGTGACTCCACTGGTTGGAGCCTTGAGCCCAACCTTTGACAGGAGACCTGAACCTCTGATGCCAGATAGTGGCCCTGCTGGGCACAAGCATGCCTCAGGTGTGTCTCATCAGCCATATCCAGAGACTTCTAGGGCTGCCCAGAACTTCTAAATGTCACCTGCTCAGCCAAGAGGGCCAGGATGTGGCCAGTACAGCCCTACTCACAGACTCTGGCGACCACATGTCTCCCAGGTGCCCCACCCCAGTCTGTGCAAAGGGTCTGAGGCTGGGGAAGCTTAAGCAGATGAGTCCCAGGTGAGCCAGGATCTGTCCTTGGCCCCGGGGGTGGGGTCTGAGCATGGCCACCCTCTGGTGGCTTGGAGGTAAAGCCATCAGGAAATGATGAGTGCTGACCCCAAAGGGGGGCAGTGCAGTGAGAAGGGAAGAGTCAGGGGTGAGATTCAAGTTCAGCTCTGCCACCTCCAGGCTTTCTGATGTGGGACAAGTCACTTGGCCTCTCTGTGCCAGAACCATCTTCCTAAACCTGGGACACCTTTAATACCTACAGGTGAAGTTACTGGGAGGATTGAAACAGTGAAACTATGTACAGTTCTGATCTATCAACTGGTCCCTGAGGGGAACACAATAAAAATTAGTCACTGTTGTCAAAGGCAATAACAGAAGGAATGAATCTTTACTAACTGGTAAAATCAGTCCCTATCGGGCACCCTGACACCTGCGTGAGCAGCCAGGAGAGTCTCAGGAATTGGAGGGAGCCCCACACCCACAGGGTGGGGGTTCAAGGTGGAGGGACAGTGGTCTGGGAGGCCAGGAGACCTCAGTGGCCTGCTTTTCCCCCAAGCCCTGTTTCCCTACGTTTTGAAGAACT
This sequence comes from Manis javanica, assembly GCF_040802235.1. Taxonomy (NCBI): domain Eukaryota; kingdom Metazoa; phylum Chordata; class Mammalia; order Pholidota; family Manidae; genus Manis; species Manis javanica. Next base: position 72,754,097 of record NC_133162.1, read on the forward strand.
GGGTAGCATCCTAGATAAGTAAGTTTCCTGACACCCTTGAGACCACAGTGCAAGGGAATCATGGGCGCCCTGTCCAGGGGTGGCTGGGGTCTCAGGAGCACCATGCCCTCATGTCTCGGGCATCTTCCTTGACAGGTGCCCACACAGGGATCTCTGACCCACTGTGCCTGCGGGTAACTGTCAGGGGCACAAGCAAAGTCCCCCAGTCCAGGGGTAGCATCCCTGTGTCCCTCTTACCATGCTCTTGGGCTGCTGGGTGCCCACCTGTGTTTCCAGGATGAGCCTCTGAACAACATCTGACAAGGTGCCCAGTTTGTCCTGAAAAGCAGATGTGGCTGTGAGGAAACTTAAGGCATGGTCACTGCCTTGAGACTGGGGAGTCCCCTCCGGCTCTGTCCCCAGGGTATTGCTGACCCCACAGGGTATTGCAGCCTCCACCATGGGCAGGGGGCCTGTCAGCCTTGAGTGTTTGGGGTGAGATTACTGTCAGTCACCGAAAGTTTTGGAATTTGGAACATATCAGAATTTTTCGTGGACAGTCATGGGCTACATTTAGAGGAAAAGGTCAAAGGTTGGATGCAATACAGAGTGACCACAGCGAGGACGTGAGGGGAAAACATGGGGTGGGCCTGGAGCAGGAGTTGGAAGGGTGGGGAACAGGGCCTGCATCTCAGGGACACACAGAAGGCAAGAGGACCCTTGTCCTGCTTAGGGGGGCAGGTTCATGACACTGGAGTTTGGTGGGGACCAAAGGAAGGCAGAGAACAGACCACAAAGTGGCCCTGGACGCAATGGCAAGTGGCACCATGGCTCTCGGACCCTGTGGTTCAGGCCCCTCTGAGCCCTGACAGGTGTAAGCATGGGGCAGGTGCTGTGGCAGGAACAATCCCCAGTAAGGGGCTTTTCTGTTCTTTGTCTTTCCTTACTGTATAATCTTCTATTGCTGCCATAAAAAATTACGACAAGCTTGGTAGCTTAAACAAACTTATTATCTTACACTTACAGAGGTCTGAAGTGAGAAACGGGTCTCACTGGGCTGACATCAAAATATTGTCCAGACTGTGTTCCTTTTTGAAGCTTCTAGGATAGAATCTGTTTCTTTGCCTTTTCCAGCTGCTAAAGGTAACCCATATTTCTTGGCTTGTGGCCCCTTCCTCCATCCTCAAAGCTAACAGTGACAAACCAGTCTGTCTCACACTGCCATCTGTCTGGTTCTCTGCCACCAGAAAAGGTTCTTTGCTGTTAAGGAGACATGAGACTGAGCCCACCTCGATGATCCAGGTATAGCTCCCCATCTCAAGGTGCATTAATCACATCTGCAAATCCATTTTGCCACATAAAGCAGCCTACTCAAAGAATGAGGGCATGGGTATCATTGGGAGCCATGATTCTGACTACTACACTTAATTATCTATGAAAGTACTTTTTGAAAAAGGATATTAGCCCATTGTCAGCATAAATGTTGCACATTCTTTATCCCTACCATTTTTTTGACATTATGACTCTGTTCCCATCAGACTTTCAGACTTGCAAGTAACTCACTTTAAAGCTGTGTAAAGGTAAGCAATAGTTGCTTACAGTTTCCTATTCAAAGCATAAATAGTTTGAAGAGCCAGAACCACATGTAAGTGAACTCATACCCTCACCAGGTCTCTCTTGGGAAAGTCAGGTTAATAACTGGGATGGACTCTAAGAATGGGGTTGTTTGGGTAGACTTAGGTGAACATGAACACCTGGAATTCCCAAATCCTTCTGAGCCACCCTCTGTTTAGAGAAGTGTCCCCTCTACCTTAGGTGATGAGTGCATGTTTCTGCCTTGCTTAAAGACTCCTGACCTTACCTGGAATCAAGAGGATTTTAATTGCAGAGGAGTCTCATTAAGACCCACCCACTGCCACCACTCCTTCCTGCCTGAAGACCCATTGCTGGGATCAGGTCCCAGCATAACGTAGGAGTATGAGTCTAAATACAGTTCAATGTGGAGCTCTGCTGCTTTCAAGCTCTTAATTACCAAGGGATAAATTATTCTATCAGAGACAACTGGACGTTGAGATTCCCACATGCCAATTTTGAGCTCTTTATACCAGAAAACCAGCAAGCAATAAGGGGACTAACTGTACAGACTGGGTTACGTGATCTTGATTATCCAGGGGAAATAGGATTGCTGCTACCCAATGGGAATAAAGGGAGAATGTCTGAAATAATAAATGATATATTTAAAGCTCTAAAGGAAAATAACTAACAACTAAGAATTTATACCAGCATAAAAATCCTTTATGTTCTACAAAATAAAGGCAAAATACAAGCATTTTTTCCAGATAATCAAAACCAAACAGACCTACCTACATTAGATGAAACACTAAAGGAAGTTCTTTGGACAGAAGAAAAATAATCCTAAGTGGAAGCATGGATTTCCAGAAAGAAATGAAGAGAATTAGAAAGGATACAGACAGACACACAGACAGATTGATCTAAATGAATATAGACTGTATGAAACAACAATAATAGTGACATCATGTGGGGTTTAAAAATACGCATGCAATTAAGATACATGAAGAAAATAAATGCAGTAGGTGCATTATTTTATATAAAGAACTCAAAGCCCTTGAATTATTAGGATATCAAAGATAACTTCTTAGACTTTAATAAATTGAGAATGCCTACTAAAATGTCCAAGGTAACCATTTAAACCATTTAAAAAACTATAAGAGAATATAAAGCCATCAGACTAATAGAGAAGAAGGGAATAAATAAAAGTTACTTGATGAATCCATAAGAAAGCAAAATCAACTACTATATGCTTCTTACAAGACATATACCCAAAATATATGGATTTAGAAAGGATGAAAAGAAACAAAATGTACTATACAAATACTAACCAAAGGAAAGCTGGTGTAGGTATAATATTAGACAGGATAAACTTTAGGGCCAACACATTGTAAGTGACAAAGTAGGATATTTCCCAATGATAAAACAGTCAGTAGTCAGTAAGATTGGAAAAAGTCTAAAATTGCATGCACCTATTGGCATAGCATCAAACTATGTAACTCAGTAATTGACAAACCTAAAGGAAAAAAAGAATCCACAATATGAGTGTGAAAAATTGTAATACGTCTCTTGCCACAACCGGGAGACTAAGTAGGAAAAATTCAGAAATAAAGAATGACTTAAAAACTTAATTAGCACACTTTACCTAGTTGGCATTTATAAAATACTAAATCCCAAACTGCAAAATATACCATTATTTTCAAGTGCACATAGAAAATCTACCAATACCAACCAGGTACTGCTCATAGAGCAAGTCTCAATAAATTAAAAGAGAATAAGAGCTCACAGAGTATATTCTGTGACTACAATGGAAGTAGCCAAAACTCAGTAATAAAAAAATAACTAGAAATTTCTCAAATATTTAGAAATTAAACAGCATACTTCTAAATAGTACATAAGTGAAAGTAAAGTTAAAATGAAAATTAGAAAATATTTGGAGCTGAATGTCAATGAAAATATGACATCAAAATGTATGGGATTCAGTTAAAACTATGAATAGAAGAAAATGTTTATCATGTATACATGAGAAAAGATGGAAAGCCAAAAGTCAAAGATCTAAGCTGCTATCTTAAGAAGTTAGGAAAAAGAGAGCAAATTAAACTGAAACAAAGTGGAAGAAAATAATACAGAACAGGAATTAGTAAAATATAAAACAACGTAGAACACAGAAAAATCAAGAAAGTCAAAGCTCAAAAACAAAGCTTGCTCTTTGAAAGCATTAATAAAATTTATAAATCTCTAAGAAGACAAATCATGGGTGAAAGAAAATGAAGGCACCAGAAATCAATATCAGGAATGAAACAGGGATCACTGCACATCTGCCAGACATTAAAAAAAGAAAAGGGGAAATAATGATGAATAACTTTTTGCCTGCACATTTAAATATTTAAATAAAAAAGATAAATCTCTAAAACACTTTTCATGTCATTCAGGAACATAGTCCTGCTACAAGTGGGTCACCAAACTAACTGTGGGGTGAAGAGGCAAAGCAGGAGTCTAGTCCTACAGAGGGAGTGAAGGTTCAGCTTCATAAACTCCAGATTGCTATGATTTTTCCAAATAATTTATACATCACTCTAGTGATAGTTAATAGAAGTGACCAGAAAAATTCCACATCCATCTTTCCCACCACCTAGTATTCTCCTTGGTTTAATTTTAACTTTGTTCCTGATCCATCCCAGTCCTTCCTGTTTCCTGAATCTGGGCTCACTTTTTTAGCTTTATCCCTGCTCTTGACAATTACTATTGCAACAATGTTGCCTTTTGGTCTGCTCTTTTTTATGTTTAAAGACTTTGGGGTCCTTCTACTTTTAGCTGACTTGGGTGGTAAACACCCTCTCTCTGCCTTCTAGGACCCAAATCACAGTACTTGTGCCCTTGGCCACCACTAAGCCAAGTCTTCATAACAGCTACAAAGGAGTCTGTGTACTGATTATGTTTGGGCAAGAACTTGATTTTTCCTAAACCACAGTATCTTTAGTCTGCTCCCAGGAAAACGGGAACAGCACACAGTTGCCTAGCATTTGCAGCCAGTTCAACAGACCTCAGGAATGGTAACTGTGGGCTAATTCTACCATCTGTACTTACATTACTTGGGGGAATAAAAGCCAAAATAATCTTAATTTATTTATGACATAACAATATGCCTTGAAAATCAAAGAACTTAATTTCTTAAAATACTGTTGTGATGAATAAGTGAATGTGATATGGTGGCTGGATACAAGATAATTTTACGAAAATCAGTAAACTTGTTTTGTTTTGTTTTTCCTTTAATACTCAGAAGTATTAAATATGCACAACCAACTTGGGCTACTCTAAACAGAAAAGAAATGTATTAAAACATATGGAAACTCTTGGAAGTCCAGAGAATCAGGCTTGGCATTTAGTCAAAGTCAAATTACCTCACAGAACTGGAGCAACAGAGCCAGCATTGTCACCCTGACTAAGCAAGACATTGTAAATTGCACCATCAACCCCACTGATGTCAGGCACTGTATGTCACCGTGAGGAAAATCTGCCTCTGCAAAATTTGTGGAGCTGCCTCAAACCATGCCAGAAAATGCTTCAGTCCATCTTTCTATGTCATTAGTTTCTGACTAAATGTCCATAAAAATAAAACTAATTGGCAAAGCCAGAGTGAAATGCCTGAGTCTTGCCTACAAGGCAGGCTGGGAAGTTTCCATAAGAGAAATGGTCTCTGCCTCCCACTGTGATGCATAAAGTGAGAAATTCCTCAAACATAGGAAGTACATTCAATGCTCCTGGCAGCCAAAGAGAATGGGAAATACCTATTGTAGTCCACCCTTCAACTATCCAATATCAACCTCTAACCTTCTTCCATACTTAATCTTCCAAGTCACAACAATAATGGTACCACCTAAAATAATTAAACTATCTGCCCCAGAAAAATGTTCTCATGCTCTTCCCCAAAACAGAGGTAATACAAAGCCTTCTTAGATATTTCCCACAACTCCATATTTAGGCTTACTGAATAAGGCCCACTCCTCCTCTAGTTCTGTGATAATCATGTATTAATATTCTATAAATGATGGGCTAAATGATGAAGTTCAACATCACAACACACTCTACATAAAATTACAAAAAAGAGAAATAATGTGATTAGTTAAAATACAGTATTATATCTATGACCTTGGAAAGAGAAAATACTCATATTTAAACTTCCAAACAATAGCGTGCTTCCCCCTAACATAATACAACTAGTGTAAAGGTGTGCTAACTCTCTCCCCCAAAAAGGCCAACTCAAAGCTTGTAAGTCCATGTTTAAATCCATGTTTAAATGATATTTATTCATATCAGTTAGTCACAATTCCCTTTTGCTCTCATGGATAACTTAAAACTATGTTGTAAGTTCAATGCCAACTGACACACATAATACAAATTAGTATAGGAAGGCGAGAGGAAAATTGATTAATCTATAAAAAATATATAAATATTGTTAGGGTGCAGGCTTCCGAGGCTTCCCCAGAGAACAAAATACACAGGCATAGAGATGTAAATTCAAGCAAAGTCTTTATTCAGCCAACTAGTTGGGGTCCAAGTCAGCCCGATGCAGTGGGTCTCAACAAGGACCCCGAGCACTCAGAGCCAAGGGTTTATATAGCAATTTCAAAGCACTTAACTCATAGCAATTTTCTATAACTATACATTATTCTTGCAAGACATATATCCTGGGGTTAAGCAAGGGCAGGATAAGACTACTCCTCAATGGTTAGGGAGGTTCTGCACGATAAGCTTGGTATGTAAGATTTACTGACCAAGGTTAGCTGACCAAGGGTCACAGCTGCCCACCACCCGGTGCTCATGATTAACTTGTTTTTCAAGGCCTTACCCAGTTCCAGTTTTTCTTTCTAAGTCACATACTCAGAAAATGGCTTCTAGGCCTTTAAGATGGCTATGCTTATGCTAACCTATTTCTATTCTTACATTCCCCTCTTCTTCTTGTATCTATTTCAATCATGAAATTAGGGGTCATCTGTTTGGTTAACACTCTGATAGTTCTGTCTCAACACTATGATTTGCACGGTGCTAATGCGTTCTTTGATAAAGGTAACACATGGAGTGACTCCGGTTTGGCGGGCCTACTACTTGTTAGAATAAGCTGGGGTGGTGCTGATTACTTCTGTCTTGTTGTAGAGGGAGGTGTAAGTTTTAGGAACTCTCTCAATGCAGGTTCTTTGCCTACTTGCAGAGGATAAAGTGAGTCTCGGTCTTTGTCTTCTACAGATAGGGACTCTAGCTGCTGCTAGGGAAAAGGGGCGATGACCGCTCTGGCTGCTTCGTGCTGAGAAGGGGGTGCAGTAAAGGGTGCAGCTAGGTCTCTATTACTGGTCAGTTGAGAGGGCTTCAGAAGGCTGGCGCTTCTATTACTATTTGCAGTTTTGTGGCTTCTAGGCAAGATAAAACAAATTGTGTTATTAGGTTATGTAGCAACATCTGGAGTTGGATTTTCTATTCTGGAGGCTGCAGTTATTGAAACAATACTTTTCTCTAAAATCACCCTCATTTTTATTAGAAGTAACCAGGTTAAGAAAATAATTAACAGCTGGCTTGATCATTTGCACAAGTGCAGCAAGAAGAGCAATTGATTACACAGGCTCTTTTAAATATGCTTTGCTGGAACTTTTTATAAGGAATTTCAGATTGAACTTTTAAAGGCCTCTTGAGGCCAGACAGCCAAGCTAGACTCGCCATCAGGCTTTGCCTGCAGTACCTGTAGATTTGGATGAATTCTTCTCTTCTCGAGGTCTCTGAACCTGCCAGGAAGTGACCTTCTTTACTCACCTGGTAAGGCTGCTGGGAACTCTGTAAGCAAGGTACCAGGCCAGTTCTTCCAAGGGGCTTTGTTGGCTTTATAAAGTCAATCTTAGTTCCTTAAAGTTGTTCACATCTGAGTCCATGCACATGTCTCTCAGGTATGACATTCCAGTCAAAGCCCTGGCAGTATAACCAGTGTTCTTAAGTAGTCTTCTCACAAGGAAAGCAGATTCTTATTGAACTCATGCAAATAAACATACTGCCATGGAATACAAAAACAGTCACTGAAAGTTTTTAAACTCTGGAGGGATCAGGTAGAGAGAAGGAAGTTTCAATTCTGCTCATAAAGATAGTCATTTACTAAACTGTTGTCAGTTTAAGAGAACAAGGTTAAAACACTTTATCAGCAACATTTGAAACAAAAAGACACAAAATCATTTTCTTTAGTTTATGTAATCTTATGTAACTAATACCTGTTCTGCTGAAATCTAGTTCTTTACCAGTTTAGGGATAATACTATAAATGACAAAAGACTTACAAATGACAATGGTTAAAGATCTGATGAGAGCTTACTGTAAGACAGTTGACATAAGGAAATTCTGTTATTTCTGTAATACAAAACATTTAGTAACAAAGTTTAGCATCATTCTCTTTGACAGTGCTTTCCTGGTAAATAAATAAATATATATCAGATAAATAAGCCAAATTAGTCAAATACTTTCTCTAATGAGAAAAAAATTCTTCTGACATGTTCCAGGGGCCCTCTGGAAAATATCAGAGTTAACTAGAGGTAAAAGCACTTTTTTTTGAACTTAGCATAAGTGTCCAAGACCAGATACAAAAAAAGCAGAGAAAGTGCTTAAGTCTACAGGTCTTCTCTGAAAGCTTCAAGAATGTTTTACTCTTTAATAGTAGATATAAGCTGCTATGCAAATTCTATTAAAAGCTCTAAGATCATTTGCATTAAAAAAATATGAAGAGTCCTCTGAAGGACTACTACTAGTAAGATGGCAAACTTCCGGCTTCTCTTCGGGGGTCCTTGGTTTCCGCCGGCGCCACCTGAAGCCCAATCACCTCTCGCTCCCCTCCCAATCCCAGCACCTAGCCAACAGCCACCAGCTCCGTAGAAGTGACACCTCAATCAATTCATGCCCCTTCCTATATAACCTAGCACTTTTCCCTAATAAAGCGGAACTCTCCGGTTAATTGCTGCTATGTGTCGCTCCTTTCCTTTCATCCCCCATGTTTTTTTTTTTTTTAAAACATACAGCATATAAATTAAACAAGACCTGGTGGTTGTCAAAAAAATCTATTACAACCTTTCTCAAAAGTGGTCACACGTTTGTCCATTTAAACTTTTACAGTGAAACTTGTTTTTCTGGGAGAAACATAATCTTGTCTAGATTCTAGTTTAATTTTTAAGAATAAATTTTGGTTTGTTAACTAAGTGCATTTAATCAGCTGAAAAAAGCTTTGTTACCATTCTGCTTAGGTGGATAAATTAAGAAAACAAATAATCAGTAACAACTTTAATCATTTGTTGGTTAGAGATTTTTCCACTTATAAAAATATATGGAATAAATAATTCAATTTCTCAGGCCATGCAATCGTTTTCAATAACAAAATATTTCAAAGGCAAATAAAGCTTATACAGTTGTTAACAAACTTTAGCTTTTCGTCTTTTTAATTTTTTTTTTTTTTTTAATATTCTGGCAACTCACTGAGACTTTAAGCATGAGAAACTGCTTTGATCTTTCAACATTAAGAGCAGACTAACAGTTAAAGAAAACTGTTTAACTAGAAACAAGATTCTAATTTTGCTGTGCACTTGATATCAAGACTCACTTGCTTTAATTTCACTAGGCACGACTATATCTGTAAGAATATAGTAATTTATTCTTCATTTGCCCTATGGTCCCAAGCACATAAGCCGGTGAGAATTAGCCTGGGCTTGCCTGCGGCTTGACTGGGTTTATCTCACTTAATCTCTAAACATCCTGACCCTCCCCCTCAAAGCAACAGGCTGAGCGGGTCTTCTACAACAAAAGGCACCACGCTGTTTTCTCTCTTTAAACAAATAGCTGTACTTTAGAACAAAGTTACTTTCTTTATCACAAAACACATTCTTTAGCATGCAGAAGACTTTTCATTCTTTATACTTTTTCTTATTAAAACATACATTTTTTAGCATAGAGAAATGTTTTATTACTTTAAATAGTTTTAATTAAAACTTAAAACCATTAGAAACTTTAATTTCCAGTGAACACCGAGAAGCAGGCCATTGTAAACTGTTAAACTAACATTCTTTAGATTGACAAATTTATGAACACATTTTATAATTTCTGTAACCATGAGCTTTACAGCACAATCTCTCATAGAGTATATCTTCTTAACTTAGCAAAACTTTAAGGTTTTAGGTTTCTACAAAGATTCTCAGGCAGTAGGTAGGTATACACACTGTAACACACAATTAAAAAGAGGTTCACTTGCTTCAGTCATTTAGTTCACTCATTCGTAACAACTATTCTAGATTACTTACAAGACCTTTACTGAATATTAGACAAAGCCAAGCCTTTAAGCATTTTATTTTTAAAAGATTTAGCAGATAACATGACTTAAATGACCTCAGGTAAATTTAGGCAGCTGATAACTACAAGGACATGCCCGCCTCAGGCAAACTCAAATTAGCGTTAATGCTTAACACTTTTTATCAGGTTTTCTGGAAGTTTTAGAATACCCAATTTTCACAAGCGCTTGTCTTTAAATCAATTTCATTAATACCATCCGGAGGTAGAAAGATATATTCATTTACACACTTAGGGGGTCGTCTGAGTCTGTCTCATGGTGAGAAAGAAGGAAAAAGAATATGAGGGAGACAAAGGCGAAGGATGAAGATGCCACTTCAAACAAAATGACTGTTGTATGTGCTTGTGAACGAGTGCCTGTCGTTGCACAGTTTTTCTTCCACGGGGGACGCGAATTTATCTGGGATTCGCGGCTGTGACCCCCTTATCCTGTCACAGGAGTCTTCTAGCGGCGGGCGCCCTAATGGCTCTTAATTGCCCGACCCGTGCCCGCGGGGAATGATGTAGTGGCAGAAAGGAGGAACGGAGAGAGCAGGAGAACCTTAGAACAAGGAAACTTAAAATGAGAAGCGCAAAAAAATATAAACTGAAACCAAAACACAGTAAAACAGTCAATGATAACACCAAGCACACACACACCACATCTGATCGCACTCGTTCGGACCGGTCCTTCTCTCACTCTGGTGCGCACCACACTCACCACTTTCAGGGTCTTCAAAAACTCTCGTAATTCTCCTGAAGGGCGTCCACTCGGACTGCCGCAGGGTGACGAGCTCGATCTTTTCCTCCTCGGGCGCCAGTTTTCTGCCGATCGGATTTGCCTTCCTAAGGCCGAGTCACTCGGACCCTAGGGCCAGGATTGGTTACCTGGGCTTCACCCAGGGTCGCTAACCTGGGGGCCGGGACTACCAGCCCGGACTTCCTCACTCGGGACCACTAACCCGAGACCATACACGGGATGGCGACTCCCGCTTTATAATGGATTTATGCAGACACGAGTGGGCGACCCTCGAATTACACTGCCCCGTCCGGACAATTAGACCTTGCCTCCAGCTGTCCTTTGTTCTCAGGGAAGCTGCTCGTATCCCGGACGAGCCCCCAAATGTTAGGGTGCAGGCTTCCGAGGCTTCCCCAGAGAACAAAATACACAGGCATAGAGATGTAAATTCAAGCAAAGTCTTTATTCAGCCAACTAGTTGGGGTCCAAGTCAGCCCGATGCAGTGGGTCTCAACAAGGACCCCGAGCACTCAGAGCCAAGGGTTTATATAGCAATTTCAAAGCACTTAACTCATAGCAATTTTCTATAACTATACATTATTCTTGCAAGACATATATCCTGGGGTTAAGCAAGGGCAGGGTAAGACTACTCCTCAATGGTTAGGGAGGTTCTGCACGATAAGCTTGGTATGTAAGATTTACTGACCAAGGTTAGCTGACCAAGGGTCACAGCTGCCCACCACCCGGTGCTCATGATTAACTTGTTTTTCAAGGCCTTACCCAGTTCCAGTTTTTCTTTCTAAGTCACATACTCAGAAAATGGCTTCTAGGCCTTTAAGATGGCTATGCTTATGCTAACCTATTTCTATTCTTACAATATAAGGTAAGAAAGAATATGTATGGGCCCTACAATCCTCATTTCTGCAACTAGATATGAGGCCATGTTTAATGATTAAACTACTAAATGATTTCTGCAACTAGATATGAGGCCATGTTTAATGATTATTCTGTTTACAACACCCATTGACTTTAGCCAATCCTTTACTGATCATAGTTCTTTTCCTAAGTACGTCTCAGACCATCCTAACTGACCAGCAGTGTTCAGCAAGGGCTTGGAGAATGCTGACCGGAAAAGGGGTCATCAGTGAGTTGGGCTGAACAGATAGGCTGTGGAAGACCAGCCCTGCTTGCTGCTGACGCCCATCCATTTCATGCTCAGTTCTTCACAGGGCTCAGTCCTTTCAGTTCCAAGCCTACAAATACCTAGAAGGACCCACCTGCATTCCACACCAACTCTGAGGCAGAAAATGTGTGTGCTTGGTCTGTTCCCAGAACCCGGTGCAACGTTTGATTCATGGTGAGAAGGCAAGGTGAGGTTTGAGTTGAGCATAGATCTCTATCCAGAAAGAGGTAGATGAGAAGACAGTCTCTGACTTTTGTTAACTCTGTGATCTTGTGCAAAAACTTCTTATAATGTCTGAGCTTCAGTTCTTTGTAAAATGGAAATAAAACAGCAACTCCTTTAAAGAGTTGTTTGCAAGAGTAAGTGAGATAATGTATGCCAAGTGCTTAGCATGGTTCTCAGACAAAGTAAATGCTCAATATATTCAGCTAATATTATTTCTTTTTGCCATTATGGGTATACAACAGATTTTTTTACTAGATAAGTGAGCCTACATTCAGGGAACCTGGGGTCACTAGCCCACCCTTGTGTCCTGAGCCGTTCCCAGGTCCCTGCCGACTCTGCTTTGTCCTAACAGAAGGTCTATGGCCTGCGTCAACTCCTCCAAGTTTCTGCATGTCCCAGTCTTGGTAGTGTGTAGGTTTGGCTTCCCTATAAACATGCCCCCAGGAGCAGAGAACCATTATTGGCTCAATCACCAACTCCACCTCCACCCAGAGGCTCAGGCTGCTGGACCGCTCCCCACCCCCCAGTTTTCCTGCCCAGCCCTAGCAGAGATATAAATGCTAGACTGAACACCACCTTCAGCCCCTTGTCTTCGGATGAGTGGGTGGCCTCTCCCAGCTGGCCTCCCTCACTTCAGGCTCAGCACACCTGAAGGCTAAGATGATGCTGGGGAAGAAAACAGACAGATTCACTGAAAACTTTTCTAAAGCCAATTTGTAAATAATTGAGTCACCAAATCATTGAGAATTACTTTTTGTTTTAGTTCCACCATAGCTTTCTTGCAGCCATTTAACCATAGAGCAGCCTGCCCAGGCCAACCGAATGTGAGATCCTTGTGTATTGCACTTCAAAGGCAGAATACTTCTTAATTGGACAGCCTTTAACTGTGAACAGTTGGACTTTCTCTTAAATGCAGGTCCCTATCTTCTTCAGATCCTTATTTTTAAGGATCTTTGCATGATCCTTGCCTTTGCTTCTGAGTCTCCTTTACACGTGCTTCTTGCTCTAAAGGCAACATCTGTAGATGCCCATCCTAAACCTGGTGGATGGTTTGGCGATATTCAGTGAATTGGTCATTCCGTGATTTAATGATTCAGCAAATTAACTTTTGGTGAATTGGCTTTTAACAAATTAACCATTTCATAAATTAGCTCTCATTGAATTGAACTAGTTCCATTGGCAATCTAAATTCCCAAGTGATATTTTAGAACAAAATGCCAACTGGTAGCAAAGAAAGAGTCACATTTTTCTTATACTCTAAGAGAACTAGGACTCACTAATTCTTAATTAGTGCATGTGTTATGTGCCAATATGTGAATGCATTCAGATATACACTCGTGCTTGCACACACTCTCTTTTAAAGCAGCAAGTACACAGCCACAGTCTATGTGAACTGATCAGATGATCCTCAAGAGAAAAGAGGGAAAGAGGATGGAATGGCCACTTGGCCCATTGTCACCAGAAACAAGGGATTGTGGAGCCTGCATAGACTCAAGAGTTGGGTGCTGAAAACTAAACAAATTACCTGGCTGAGAATCAAGTTCAGTGGCTTCACCCTTGCTGACTGGATCTAATGGTTACAATAACCAACATATAGTGGGCACTTAATAAGCACAGGCATCATCCTAAGCCCTTGCTTCAATGCTAGAAGGTAAGTGGTGTCCTTATCCCCACAATGCAGGTAAGAATACTAAAGAACAGAGAAGGGGAGTAACTGGCTCAGTGGCACACAGCTAATGAAGGGGTTTCTCCAGTGGTAGTCAAATTTGGTCTCAGCTCAGATGGAACATGGAGGGAGATGTCATCACAGTCCCACACTGTGGAGCAAAGCCATAACCCAGGAGTAGGAGGAGGACACCAGATGGAAGGTGAGGAAAGAGAAGAGGAGGAGTGGAAAGGTGCTGAGTTCCTGCTCTGCGGTACAAATCTTTCCTCCCCATGGTGCAGATGCTGAGGCACAGAGAGGAATCTGCAGTCCACAGGAGCCTCCAGCTTGCCCCAGCCCACAGCTTTGAAGCAGTGGAGCCATGCTTAGCATGCAAATAGGTCTGACTATAAAGCCTACAGACATGGGGCTCAAATGTGGGGCTGATACAAAGAAGAGAAGACACAGCCTGGGAAGATGATCTGCATCTGGGGCGAAGCCCGTCTCCCTGAGGAGGACCACCGCTTTTCCCAGAGGCAACGTGTGAAGAGAACCGAGGACCAGAAAGCAATCGCTTGGCTTTTGGGAGTGCTTCCCAAGGAGAAGAGGGATGTTCTGGAGACGGCCCTGCTTCCCAGACGCCACCAAGCACTTGCAGCCCTTTCATAAAGCCCTCCCTGCTGTCAAACACAGCCCACCACGTCATTTAATGTGGCAGAGCAAACATTGGTTACCAGTTAAAATGCTTATCAAATGTCAATTAGTACTCTGCCATAATTGATGTCTAATTAACATACTGTTGCCTGTTGTTGGATGCCAGTTAAATGCCTAAACAGTCCCTTCTATTTTATTGCATAACAAGACAGTAATTGTACATTTCTCAGTTCAGTAACTTTGGAGGTAATTTTATTGTGAGCCCTTTGGAATATGGAAACCCAGAGAGAGCTCTTAGGCAGACATTTAATTGATCTGCTGCCCTGACATCACTAAAGTCTACCTTATGTGCACCACTTTCCTGAGAAATCAAATTATTCCTTTCTGTAAAGGTCAAACTCCAGTGGAGGTGTCAGTGCCATGCTTGGGTGAGCGCATGTGATGGGAAGGAGGCAGCGAGGCTGAGGAGGGAAGGGGGATGAAGCCTGGGCTCAGCTTTCCTCCCTCCCTGCCCAGACCGAACATCTCTGGGAAGGGGCTCCCTGTCCACTGGGGACTCCCAGTGGAAAAAGGGCTCTGGGACTCCTGGGACACAGATGCGTACAGACTCAGTCTCAGGCCCTGCAGGCAGAGGACCTATTACATTTCTCAGTTTTGTTTGGAGGGGGACCGTGGCACTCAGCTACCTTCACCCCATGGAAACGGAACAGCGACTATGGGAAAGTGAGGCATCGCAGGCCTGCCTGAAAGGTGAGCAGAGCCTGCCTGGCCCGTGAGAAAAAGTGGGTGAAAGGCATATCCTGAGGTATGAGAGGCAAGGCTCAACCCTGACCATGGGAAGATGTGCTGCTTGTTGAGTAGTCATCTTTCAGCTCCAAACCTATCCTCTATCTCAGCTCTGTGGGAACCCAGCAAACAGCATCCCCGCTTTGACAGTGCCTCCTGGCAGACTCACCCAGTAGGGGCCGTGGACAGACTGCGAGGTGGGAGGGAACCCGCTGGCTCCATCCTGCTTGTCTCTGGTTCCTGTGGGTCACCACACAAGGCTTCTTCACCCTGGAAGAGGCTGTTCCCTCCTGTAGCAGCAGCTGAGTTGTCTGCAGTTTTCATCCCACTGCCCCCTCACCCCACCCACTGCCAAGACTCTGCACGGACCAGTCCCCCCATTACTCCCCACCCCCCAGCAAATGGAGCTCCATGGGGCACCTCTCCGGGCTTTGAGTTTTAATAATTCCATTGTCTTCTCTCATTGCTGCAGCCCTTGGAGTGCATGGGACTTCCTCAGTTGCTTCCTATGACACCTTAGGGTGCTCCTTGTGCCCTTCCCTTGTGCAGGGAAGAGCTTTGCATCAGTGAGGAATTCTTTATATTAAATGTCTTCCACTCAGATAACTGATGTGGTTTCTGCCTCCTGATAGGAGCCTGACTGATACAGAAGGGTTGGACCAGAATTAGAAGGAGGCCTTCCAGAGGGCACGGGCAGGGTGCAGGCACCAAAAGGGGAAGAACAAATGAGGGGTGAGGGCTGGGTCTGCTCAGGTGTGGGGCAGGAGGTGAGCCTGGGGCTGAATCCAGCTCTGCCTCCTGCTCTCTGGGTGGCCTTGGGCAAGCTGCATAGCCTCTCTATGCCTCAGTTTACTCACCTATAAAATGGGGGTGATACCAGTCCCTGCCTCATAAATCTGCTTTGTGTTCTTAATGATATGTGAAAGCATTTGGCAGAGCATCTGGCACAGTGATGTTCAGTAAATGCCACCTGTCATCGTCGCCATCAGAGGGCAGCTGGACGGAGCCAGGAAGATGATGTGCTCACCCAGACCACCCAGCCAGCATCTGCCAGCTATTGCCCTGAGAGCCCAGGCTGTATAAGGACGTGACCTACTCAGCCCTATGACACTGATACCTGTGACCCGGCAAATGTGCTGGGCAGCCTCCAAGCATAATCCTGGCAAGTGCTCCCAAGACCCCCAGAACCCGGGAGGTGCCCTCCTGCTGCCCAGCTGACCTGGATGTCCTCAGGGTTTAGGGCTGAGCCTGTCCAGCACTTTCTTCTCACATGCTCAGGCCCCCCGCTGGCACAGCCCACAGGGAACAGAGTCTGTGGACAGAAAGACCTCCTGATAAAAGCCTGCAGCAGCTCCACCCTCCCCTGGTCCTCAGAGTGCCTCCTAGTCTGGGCTGGGACTTAAAGAACTACCTGTGCCCTGTGTGACCTCAAACCACATTAGAGTTTCTGGGGGTGAGGTCCAGTCCAGGTCTTCCTACTGTCTGCAAGCTCTGTTACCAGCACCCCTCTGCCTCTGCCCCAAGTAGTCCACGGTGGAGCTATGGCTCAGGGCCACCGACCTGGGCCTGGGGCTGCCAAGGCAAGCACAGACATTAGCATCACCTGGAGGGCTTCAGAAACAACCCCAGCTCCTGGGCCCTTCATAGACAGAGCTGCTCACACACAGCTCCTCTGGCAAGGGAGGAGGTGACCCCACAAGCCATAGCCCCTGAAGTGTCTGAGGGACACTTTTATATAAATGGATCAAAAATGGCCCATGTGAACTGGCCTCTAGTTATTTATTTCTTCATTACAGGCTGCGACCCATTCACTCAAAAGCCAGCTGATGCCAAACTCAAATTTATACACAGCTAATTATTTTTTAAATGGCCCAAACAAGCACATGTATAGCACATTTGGAGACTGCCTGCTTTGCACACCCCAACAGTGGTGACCCACTGAAAAGATCGAGCCTTGCAGGTATAAGGCTCTGCTGAGTTCAAACTCCCCACCATGCTCCTGAGCACCGCTCCAGACACATTTGCCACCCCCTTTGTGGAGAAAGGGGAGCCCTCCTGCCCTGCTGGTGGGAATGTAAACTAGTTCAACCATTGTGGAAAGCAGTATGGAGGTTCCTCAAAAAACTCAAAATAGAAATACCACTTGACCCAGGAATTCCACTCCTAGGAATTTACCCTAAGAATGCAGCAGCCCAGTTTGAAAAAGACATATGCACCCCTATGTTTATGGCAGCACTATTTACAATAGTCAAGAAATGGGAGCAACCTAAGTGTCCATCAGTAGATAAATGGAAAAAGAAGATGTGGTACATATACACAATGGAATATTATTCAGCCATAAAAAAAAACAAATCCTACCATTTGGAACAACATGGATAGAGGTAGAGGGTATTATGTTCAGTGAAATAAGCCAGGTGGAGAAAGACAAGTATCAAATCATTTCACTCACTTGTGGAGTATAAGAACAAAGCAAAAACTGAAAGAACAAAACAGCAGCAGACTCACAGAACCCAAGAATGGACTAACAGTTACCAAAGGGAAAGGGACTGGGGAGGATGGGTGGGAAGGGAGGGATAAGGGGGAAAAGGGGGCATTATGATTAGCACATATAATGTGGTGGGGACATGGGGAAGGCAGTATAACACAGAGAAGACAAGTAGTGACTATAGCATCTTACTACACTGATGGACAGTGACTGTAATGGGGTATGTGGTGGGGACTTGATAAGAGGGGGAGTCTAGCAACTATAATGTTGTTCATGTAATTGTACATTAATGATACAAAATAAAAAATGAAAAATAAATAGAAATACCATTTCTGGTGAAGTGCTGTTTTGATTATGAACTAAATCCTGATATTACTTGAGTATATTTCTGCCTTTGAATATTGTCCATTTATATATCCATTTCTGTAGCAGTGCTGTATTCCTTCAATGATTGTCCCTTTGTGATAGATTTTGCCATCTAAAAGGTGTTTAATATGTGGAAATTTTCTTGGTTGTTCATTATTTTAGATAAACTTTGGGAATAATTTTATTAAAATAACAAGATAATACCCTGGTAATATTTTAATTGAGTTAAATTGGAATTCTCTTTATAGACAAACTCAGGGAGAACTGCTGTCTTCAGAGTGCGGGGTGCTCTCATCCCTTCACCCACCGACTGACTGAATCATTCCCGAGGCCTCTGACCACCACGCCTCTTGGAGGTGCTGGGACACGGGGCAATGTAACCTCTTAAAGCTTATCTTGAACTTTATATTTACTTAAGGACCCATTCACACATAGGTAAGAGTTGAATTCTGGCTGCACAGTGGCTGCAGGTGAGTCTTCGCTAAGGAAGGACCTGACTGGGACTCTGGCTCCACTGCCACTTGTCCCATGACGCTGGGGGACAGGGCCACGGGTGCACCATCTTGCAGAGCCCCAAGAGCTGCCCTCCCTCAAGTTGTGTGTTCAGGTGGAGAGAGCCTGGGAGTTTGTTTAATGACGCAGAACAGCAGCGAGATAGGAAGAAACTGGAAATAAAATGTCTAAATCTGAGTCCTGAGGTTTATCGCTAATGGGTTCACCTTGGAAAGTGATCAAGATCCTGGCTTGTTGTGGTGTATTTCTTACTGCCTCGCAAAGAGCTGAGGGAGGCCTCAGGAATGACCATCTCCACAAAGTCGGCAAGACCCAGGGATTCTTCCAGGAGGGTGGGGCTGGCAGGGTCACTGGCGTCGAGCCCACCACCCCCTGTCCTGGCCCAGGAGAGATCTCATTCAGGGGGGCTGTTTCTGCTGCACCCACTCCTCAGCAGAGGCCTCCTCTAAGCACAGCTCGAGTCCCTTCTCAGAGCTCTCCTCCACCTCCTGCCCTGTCTGGCATCACCTCCTTCCTATTCACTCGGATTCTCACTCCTGGGGCATGGTTTCCAGTCAGGCCCATCTCCTCCACAGGCTCTGCCCTCAGGCAGTCACCCCCTTGCACAGCTTCCCTGGTTCTAAGGGCTCAGCCCCTTCTTCCCCCTGTTCAGCAGACATTCACCAAGGGCCAGCCTGGGTCTGTGCTGACAGATAAGGCAGCACTGTGACAGTGGACACAGGAGTCAGCTCCAGGACACAGAGTAACAAGCACATCACTAACAGGGGAGAAAACCTGAGGAACCAACAGACATGAAAAGCAGCTCAGCCTCCTCTGTCATGGAGAGATGCAGGTGAACCAAGCATCATTGTCTTCCGGTCAGAGTGACAAAGATTTAAGAGTCTCATAGCAGGAAGTGCTGGTGTAGTCTGAGGACAAATGGGAACTGAAATCCTTCACAGGGCATGTAAACAGTCTCACCACCATCAGGCACTGCTTGTGAAAGTTGTGGATGTACCAACCCTACACACACGTGAGCCAGCAACTCCGTCAAGGCCAGTGTATCTGCTGATCCCTCTTGTCTGTGAGCCCAGGAGACCTACACAAGGACAAAAACCTATCAAAAGATCGGTTCAAAGATCAAAAACCGATCCATTCATCAGGAAGGGACAGGAAAGTTCACTGTGGTTCATTCTGAAAATCAAAAGGGCTCCAATATTGTACAGATGAACAAAACATACTTACACAAGTCAACATGGATAATTGTCAAGAGTATAATATCAGAAAGAGAGTCCATCCAAGTTCAGGAGCCCAAGAGCAGAGGAAAAGGGAATGGGGGTTTGGCGCTTTAGTTTTATTTTCAGTATTTCTTTAAAGAGAAAGAGAAAACAAATGCGGAAAGCTGTTATCTTTTAAATCTGGGCTATAAATACATATCTGTTACTTTCAATAGTTTTCTAGTGTTTGTAATATTTCACAATAAAAAAATTCAAAGAATATTTTACAACAATCCTTAAGGAGCTTCTAGGCTCCAGAGATAAGGAGGCAGCTGTTAAAACTGATAAAGAACTAGCACAGACAGCCACGAATGTAGGCTGACAAATGCTTGGGAGAACTTGGAGGAGGCATCGCAGTTTGGGTGCTGAGAGATGCTGAGGAGTTTTCTAGCTGGTGGGGGTGTGGGGGTGACTGGGCACCTCAGGCAGATGCAAGTACAAAATAGAAACATGGGAAAGCATGGCTTTTAGGGGAACTGGACTGGAGTGCAGAGGCTGTAGATCGGGGTAGAGGCCTAACTAGGAAGGGCTCTGCACCGCCCTGAGGACTTGGGCTCATCCTAAGGGAGTGGGAGCCACCGGGGCATGTGAACTGGGACGGCATAGTCAGGTTTTATGCTCCTCATAGTTTTGTTTTTCTCAGGCAGCAATGATTCAGGACAGAGAAAAGAAAAATAGGGGCCCAAAATAGGGCTGTGGCAATGCAAGCAGAAAAGGGGAGGAATCTAAGGGCTTAGGAGAGGGACTCCTACCGCGGTGGGGTCCATGCTGATCTGCTCTCCTAAAACCTGCCAGGAGGATCTGAGCCTAGCCCTGCTTCATCCAAGCTGCCTCCCTGCCATCAAGGGTTGTGGGTGAGTCTGATTCACCAGATTTCCGGCAGCAACTCACCGGGGACCATCGTCTGGGGGCCATGTGATTCAGGTGGAAGCCGCCGTCCCAGCCTGGCAAGCAGAGCATGCCTTTCAACTGGCATGGGGGTTGTTTAAGGGATGGGCACGTGGCCCAAGCATAGTCAAGGTAGGCAATGACACTTTTATCGGGCGTCCCAAAAAGGGACGCTCCCTCTTTCCCCAGAGCCTGATGGAATGTGACTGCACTACGGGGCGTGGGAGACTGACCGACACAGGGAGCCTGAGACAAGACCCAACATGGAGGAGAAAGGAGGAATGGCACCCTTCCAGCTTCCTTTAAGCTCAAATCAAGCTGCACCTGAACCACTTATGCTTAAGGCAGTTGGATGTCATCGTCTGCCATCTACTCAAGTCAATCCCATGGCTTCATCCCTGCCCGGCTTGGAGCCATTTCCCTGTCTTCAACATCATGTCCCTCCCTTGCTTGGCCCCTTAGACCAGCATCTGTCCAGGCTGATGGTCTGAGATTTGCATCTCTTTCAAGACCTTGCCTTGTGTCACCCCTGGGGAACCCTGCCCCTAGGCTGAGAGGGCCAAATGCCTGCTGAGCAAAGGCCAGAGTGAGTGCTTGGGACTCTCCAGGGGAGGGGCTCAAAGGGGCACAAATACCCTCTTCTCCAGGAAATGTACAAGTCAAGGCATATGTTGTTTGTTCATCCTCTTTACTGATACGGGTTCTCCCACCTGAGCTGCATTGCCAACAGGCATATTTAACATCACCCCTTTGGATCTGTGGTAGCCATTTCTGCATTCTCTTGTCATCCCCATTAACACAGAAATAGCTCTCTAATGACACTGGGCCTCACCGGGCGTCACTCTCCATTTATCTCTTTATAAATGAAACTACCTTGTTATTGGGGTAACTGGCAAAAGAAACAGCCTGTGTCAGATGTCGCAGTGTGATTGTCTCTCATTATTTCATCATGCTGAGAGGAGCTGGAGTGGTTGCTGAAAATCAGCTCCTGTTCTTAAGTTTTAGAAGCAATATGTCAGAAAAGAAGCTTAGACTTCAAATGCACTGAATCCTATGGGGCCCTCGCATGACGCATTTTCTGACAATCTCCTGATAGTTTTTCTTTGCACACAGCTATGCTCGAGACAGACATGTGGAGGGGGAGATGGGGAGAGGGTTGACAGAGGAGAGGAACCCAGGGCTGGCCAGAAATCCCACGTCATCCCATGTCCAGGTTGGCAGGAGGAGGGACGGAACATGCCATGATGGCCAAAGGCCAGCTGTCAACACTCAACATGAAGCCTGCAGAGGCCTACCACCTGTCAGGCCGGAGGGTGGGACCAGGGAGCCCTCCTCGCCTCCTCTTCCTCCGCAGTCCAGTGGGGCATCTGCATGGAATGCGGCCTGCCCACCATATCGGCTCACTGCCCATGTAATAGCTTTTCCTGGCTGGTGGCTAATTGCTGTGGAATACCTGGGCTGGGTCACAGGTCCCCACCCACATTGCTTGTGGCTCTCAGAAAGGAAACCATTTATCTGGGGTGTAAACTCCAGTCAAATCAGGATGTTTAGCACACAGTGTTGCATGTAACTTACAGGAGAACCTGGAAGTCCTAATGCTTAGAAAAACTGATTTACCTGGTGGCAATACCTTCCATGACTTCAGAATGTAGACAGGACAACTGCCCACCTCCACCCAACAGAGGAAAGAAAGGAAGTCAGAATAATCCATAGGTGTCAATTGCTCCATAAGTGGAAGGCTAAGGGCTGGGAGACAACTGACAAGGATGATGCAGGGTCAAGCTGAGCTGGTCTACAAAGCCTACAAGAAATTCCAACCCAGGGTGAGGTCCAGTGGGAACCGGGCCCCTCGCCTAGGACTGGTGTGCAGGCCATTTAACTGAGCCCTGACTGGAGGTCATATCCTCGACCCCCCCAACCACACACACACATCACCACACCATACATACATACTCACACGCACACACACACATTGTCACCACACACGTACCATAGATACAGACACACCATACACCCTACACACTTGCAATGAATCTCCTTTCCCAGCAAGGCCAACAGCAGTCTGGTTTGCAGTCTTCAAAATACTATTGTCTCTGTGATATCTTTTATATCACAGAATTGGGCTGTAACCCACTCAGGCCTGACCCACAGAAGGCCGCCGGCCAGTCAGCTTTGCTGGGCGGCCACCACAAACTCTCAGTGGTGTGTGACCATCAGCCCTTATTCCCATGCTCATGAGCATGGCCCACCGAGGACTGCGGGCCGAGGCTGGGCTCTGCAGGGTGGCTGTGCTCCAGCTGGGTCCCCGCTGTGCACGCAGGCCTGTCCCACTACTTGTGCTCGTTCCAGGGCCCAGGATGAAAGGGCACTGCTCCTGGGAGGAGCCAGACTTGCATTCAGTCCCCAGAGTGCAGGAGAGCAAAGCCAATCTGTCTCACACAGTACAAAGCCTCTGCTGACCTCACGTCTGCTAACATGGGCCAAAGCCACATGGCCAAGGGCAGAGTCAGCGCTCTGGAAGTACACTGCCCGGCATGAGGCCAGGGTGAGGGTGGAGGTAGGGTCCTAGTCAGGTCTGAAGAGTCAGGGCCCCTTCAGTCTGCCCAGGGTGCCTTCTCAGGGTTTACACGGTGAGATCTCAGATATTCTAAGCAGTCAGTTGGCAACTAGGTACTTGTGCAAGGACACAGGAGTTTAAAACTGGGGACAATGCAGAAAATCAGCTCTTAATTAGGGTGCCTTTTGGGCTCCTTGGGCTCCATAACTCAGACCCAGGAACTGTTTTACCACAGTGGGTCATGGCTGGGGAAGGCATAAAGGAGACAACAGATGTCACAAACAGCCCCGGGACCCTGCACACATGCACACTGCCCCTGCTCAGCCTAAAAGCAGGAAGAGGGACTCAGCTGAGACTCGCCGCCCCTGATGCACTGTGGATGTGTGTGTCTGTGTGGGCAGGGGCAGAGCTGAGCCCACCCCTGGCAGCATGGTCAGGCTCTCTAAACAGGGATCAGGGGCTGGCAGAGGCAGGGAAAGGAGCTCAGGGGTGACCTGGGACTGCCTGATCCAGCCACACAGCAGACCTTGCTTAAGGCTGCACCTTAAACCCCCAGTGATGGACCTGAGCCAGGAACTCAGGAAAGTCCCTGCCTCAGGCGCCTCCTCACAGATGGTCAGGGGTGTCCCAGCTCTGCCACCACTCTAGACTGAATCTTTGTGCCCCTTCAAAACTTCACATGATGAAAAGCTCCTCCCAGGTGTGATGGTATGTGAGGGGCAGCCTTGAGGAGGTGATCAGGCCTGTGGGTGGAGCTCTTGTGAGTGGGACTAGTGCCCTTAAAAAAGAGACCCCAGAAGCTCCCTCGCCCCTGTACCAAGTGAGGCCACAGTGAGGACAGTACTCAGAGCTCCTCCCCAGAACCCGGCTGCGCTGGCACCCCAGGCTCTCTCTGACCCCCAGACTGCAGAACTGAGATATACACCTCTGTGGTTTATAAGCCCCCCACTCTGTGGTATTTTGTCGTAGCAGCCCAGACTGTCACCCCAGTTAACCACCCCCCAAAAAGAGAAACACCGCTGGATCTCCCCAAAAGGTAGAAGGATGGTCATTCTTGGGGTCTTTTACCTCTTCCCCCACACTTTGCTCATTTGCCAGTCTTCTGCCTTTTACACCATCCTGTTCTCCTCTGGAGTCTTGGAGGGCCAGTACTGTGGCCGAGAGATGGGACCTGTTGGAGCCGCCTCGACCGGCCCTGGCATCAAGCTCCCTGGTGCTTGGCCTGCTTGCCAACACGGGAGTCCCTGCTGGAGGTCCCCCACATCCCCCTCTCCGTGGAAGCCTGCAGGCCATGTAGGGCACCTGGGTGCGGAGTCAGCACATCTGGGCTTGACATCACCTGCTCGCAGGGACACACCCAGGACCTGCCCCACTGGGCCAGGAGAACTGGGGGAGGTGGTACCTGTGGACATCCAGTGAGACACAATGTCATGATATTTTGGGTTCTTACTGGTTGAAACATCAAATGTTCTTTGTTCAGGACCCAGTGCAATGCCCCTCGGGTGACACCCCATCAGGACACATGTGACTGTCTTTGGGGGCAGTGGAAGAGGCCATGTGGTCAGGATGATGCAGGGACAAAGCAGAGATGAAGAAGGGACCGGCAAGAGCAGTAGGCACAGGGCAGCCCGATCCTGGCCCGGCCAGTGGCCCCTCAGTTTTGAGGCTGGGAGGGTAGCAGGGGCCCTGAGCCCAGTGCCACTCCACTCTAGCTCCCCCGTGACAGCATGGTCCCCCCTCAGAGCTGGCACTCTGCCACAGTGAGCTCTGCCCCCTGCATCCCAGAGGAGATAGGGCAGGACTGCTCCTGGGCCGGGGCTGAGGTCTGAGAGGCAGGGCAGCTGCTGTGCCCTGGGCCAGGGCAGTAGCCCAGAAACTGCTGCAGGGAACTGAAGATATCCCAGTGCCAGGCTCAGGGGCCAGGGCAGGTTCACGCCCCCTGTCCTGCTTGGCATGCGGAGGGCAGGCTGCAGCAGGTTTAGGATTCTTTCCCCTCTTTTGCTTCCAGCAGTGGACAAGTGGGTGCCATGCCATAGGAAGGTGTGCAGGAGTGGGCCAGCTCAGCCCATGTACCAACTTTGTGCCCCATCCCCTGCCTGCACCCCTGGCACTGCAGTCCTGGTAAGGAGGAAGTAGCAGGTGGCGTCAGCACCAGGCTGCCCACCCCCTGCAGGCCCTGCTTAGTCAGCAGGCAAAGAGAGGCCGATGGGACTCTGGAAGTAGAGAAGTCAGGTCAGGCTCCTAATGTCAGACAAAACGAGGAACAGGCCCTGACACACTGCACCCCTGCTGAGGGGCTGGGCTCCTGCATGTACAAATGTGTACACACCCACAGAGACACACATGCACACTCACACTCACACAGAATCAAACGCATACACATTCACACATTAAAAACCCACTCAGAGAAAACATGCACACACATTGAAACACATACACATGCACACTTATATTCAGAAACACATATAACACACACACACAGACAGAAATACACACATATATATTCCCCCACACACTCCAAGCCTCCATTTACTCACAATCTAGGGGCTTCGGTCTGCTCACTTCTAGTGACTCAGAGGTCCTGCAGCACACAAGCCCCAGATGGATGAAGCAGGCTGCCGGTGTGCAGGACTGAAAGCTACCTGCATGAAGGACGGCTGTGCAATAGCCTGGGGGTCTTCAGATGGGTGGGAAAGTTGAGGGGCAGCATTCCCTGAGTCCTCCTTTCTGGCACTTTATTCTTGCTATTATCACAAATCTATTGAGGCTCAGAAAGGTTCAGTAACTTGTTCATAGTCACACAGCAGTTTTGAACTGAAGTCTGTCAAACTGCAGAACTCAGAATCGTATGCCCACAGCTCCAGTCTAGAGTGAGGTGTGGGGGATGTGCAGAGCCTGGGGCCTGAGTTAAGCTGAGGGCAGCCAAGTGCACAGCCCCCACAGGTTCAGAGCATCATTTGGCAGGTCCTCACAAGTCGTCCACAGTCCACAGATGGTGAGGCAGGGAGAGGCGAGGGAAGGTGGCTGGCACCCAATGTCACCAGGCCGCAGGGTGACCAGCCTTCCAGGTTTTCCTAGGACTGAGGGGGCAGCAGCGGTAGGACATGAAGTCCTGGAGTTGGGCCAATCAGTATGAGACAATCAACCTCAAGAGAGGACAGGACAGCACCAGAACCTGGGCTCTAATCACACCCGGGACTGGGGTACCTGCCCGCAGAGGAGATGGTGAGAACCAGGCTGGCAGAGAACCCCGACTTCCAGTGCCAGTGAGGTGACCCCTTGCAGGTGCATCCACAGGAGACCTGGTGAGTTCCTGACGCAGGACCCTGGGGACACACACGTGTCTGGGGGCCTTGCAGCTGCCTTCTCAGCACATTAACCGGCAGAACTTCTAATGCTTTCTAATAATACACTTTTTGAAGGTCAAATTCAAGCACTTCTGCCTGCTATCCAAAGTTGTAAATTCTGCATATCATATTCAGATACATTACAGTTGTAACTGGCTACTTGTCTAGAGAACAGTCACCTTTTTGTAGATTTTCTTGTCTCCACACGCCTGACCTTGCTTTTACAGAAATTGCTGTCTCTGGAGCCTGCAAGGCTCTGACTCATCATTTTCCTACACTTGACCCTTAGATGCAGGCCAGAGGACTCTGGGAGGCCCTCAGTATGCACCCCACCTGCACCAGGGCTTGTAACCTGTGCTTCTCCAGACTGTGCAGCCTCAGGACAGAGGGTGGTCACCTGCTCACCCCTGCACATCCCTCAGGGATCAAACGAAATGGTACATTCTCAGTGCGGTGCCCTGGCCTCCCAATCAAAAATGGAATCTCACACTCACGCACATGCTCCTCTCCTGTCCTGCTTTTCTTCTATAGCACTCGTCAGCATTTAAAGGTCTAACGTATGTTATTTATCTTCTGTCTTTCTCACCAGCATGTTTCATGAAGCTCAGGGTTTGTGTCTTTTGTCCCCCACGATGCACCCCTAACACGTAGAACAGAGCAAACACTTTATAAATAAGCATCTAATAAATGAACTCCACACTTTCACTTGAAAATACAGGAAAATCTCCTGGGAGTTAAGAGACACCACCCTGGCCCTCCCCAACTGGGACTCTGTGCCCTTGGCGGCTCGCTGGAAAAGCTGTTTCCTGAACCCCGGCTCTGGGCTTGGATTTGCTCTACGTACCCCGCAGGAAACCCATTTCACCCTGCAGCACTGGAAGGCCTAGGCCCTGTTAGCTAAGGATGGTGAGAGCGGAGAGGAAACTTGAGAAGCTGAGCACGGCTCAACCCTCAGTGAGTCTAGGTCCTGGGGCCTCGTATTGCCTTCGGTAAGGTCGGCCCCCCACAGCTGCGGAGCTGCGGGCAAGTTCCCTCTCCTCACCTGCAGCAGGAGGACCACGAGCTCCCACGCCTCTGGCTGCTGGTGGGACTTGGAGCGTCCGAGTGAGGCACAGCGGTAAGCGGGGCGCGGGAGGCAGGACACAGGTTCCCTGTCACCAGGAGCCCCCGCTCTAGCTGTCACCTGTGCGGAGCGTCCATTTGTGTCGCCGCGGAGCGCTCCTTTGGTGCCGGGTGCCTGGCTGGGGTCCTGCGCCTCCGCGGTGCCCTGCTTCCTGGTCTGTGCCCGCCCAGCCGCCTGAAGGCCCCCAGCGCCTTCTGGCCTGCAACAGACCCCTTCACCCTCCCCTGCCCTCGAGGAGGACGGAACGTGCCCTGCTGACTCGCGGAATCTTCGTCTCTCAACGGCCCTGAGCGGTCATCCCCGTTCCCGGACCTCCCCGGGGCTCTCGCGGCCCTAACGGGCCGTCCCGACTCCCGGTTTGACCGCCTTCCTGTCTGGGCTCCAGACCCAGACCCGCCCGAGGCAGAGCGGCTGTTCAGCGGGAGCCGCGCGCCCCCGTGTGGCCGTATCCGGGAACGCAGGTGCCAGAACCCATCGCTCAGCGACGAGGCCGGCTGGGAAGGGAGGACAGCCTGGGCGCCAGGGGGAGACAGAGGCTCCTGCAGTCCCTCCACAGGCCTTACTCAGAATGGGAGGGCACTTGGAGGAACTGGATCTCCAAAGATAGTCACCCCCTGAGGAGCATCCCCGAGAAGGGGAAGCCTGCCAGATGGCACAGCCCCGACTCCTGTACTGCAAGGTTCCCGTGCCCCTAAGGGCTCACCTATTGGCCGACGGACTTTGCCCTCCCAAGAGTGCTTTAGCCTGAGCCAGGGGCAAGGCCCCTACAGGTCTGGCCTGAAGATTTGGAAACAGCCCAAAAGAAATGATCCAGAGTAACAGCACCATGACAAGAACACAGCTCACTCAGTCTCATCCATCCATTCATTCAGCAAGACTTATGTCTCAGCCCTCCAAGAGCCAGTCCCCCGGGAGGCTGTGCAGCTGTCCTCTACAGGTTAAGAGGAGCTTTCAAACCTGTCCACAGATATTCAATCTCACCAAAGGGCCAAAACCCCTCAGTGAATCCTGTGTACCCTAGTGGGGGCTTCTCATTGCCCCCTTCCCAGCTTTGAGCCCCAGGAGAAGGTCTCATGCACATCTGAGTCCCCACCCTCATGCACCTGATACAGATTCATATATGAAGAGGGTTACTGTGTGAATGACACACACCCCTCCGATAATTTGGGTGGCCACTGTTCCTACCCCATATTACCAAAGAGTTGGGAGTGTGACCTTTGATGCACTAGAAGTAAACTAAAAAGTTGAAGAAGCCCATCCTGGCAAGCTGCCATCACATTTTGGCCAAGCTGCCCAGGGTAATGAAAGGCCTTGATGCCATCTTTTGGATTTTGCCAGATTCCCAAATCTGTCATCTTTTGTGCTCCAGCATCTCTCTAAAGGAATTTTTCTTCATTTAGTAATGATGCAAGACATGGTGCAATAGATCTGTTGACATTCACTTAATGTGACTGTGAGAGTTTGTTACTGATATAATTGGTTCAGTCAGAGAAAAGTCAATAAAACTTCTGGGAAATTGACTCTTAATATTGTAACACATGATGCAGAAAAAAAAGGAATCACAGCAATGATGAGCTTGGTTATGTGACTTGGGACTACAGTTCCTGCATGGGTGAAAGCATGTGCGCTTGCATGAGATGTGCACGTGCACTGGGGTGTTGTCGGCTTACAAAAGTCCTGTGCTCTATCTCCCTGCCTCCAGCCTCTTCCAAGTTCAAAGGAAATTTGCAGAGATTGTCCTCTGAAAGCTATAACTGATGTGACAGCAAATCAGAGGATGCCGTTTAAGAAATCCAAACCCTGGCATCCAGACCAAAGACCCTGTAGGGGACTGAGCAGCATGCACCTGGAGACTGGAGAACTCTTTACAAGCCAGACACCCACTTCAGGTTCATGGAGTTCACTCTGAACTCCAGAAATACAAACCTGCTTTCCCCTTCCTTCTCTCCCACTGTTGGCAATACCCCACCCCCAGGACTGCTTACTCACATCTGGCAGAGCAAAGTTGTTTGAGACTACTGAACATGTTAGCCAAATTCCCCAACTCTAGCCCAGCTTTGGTGAGGTTCCTGTCAGGGTCTTGAAAAATCCCCTCTGGAGCCAGCTTGTGTTTGGAGGACAAGGACAAGGTTCTTCCCCCTAATGGCGCAGAAGATTCGGGAAGGTCCTGGGCATTGCACATGAGGACCCCAGTGCCAAGTCCACCTGCCCTCTGGTAGGAGCCAGTACGAGGAGGGTAAATTTCTAATAAATACAGTGCCAGCCACATATGTAATTTTAAATTTTTTAGAAGACACATTTAAATTTTTAAAAGAAATAAATGAAATTAAATTTAACAAAATATTTTAATTAACCTGATATAAAATACTATTTTTCAAAATATGAGTATAAAAATTGAGATATTTTACCTTTTTTGATATGAATTCTGGTATGGAGTTTACACTTACAGGACATCTCAGCTCAGACTAACCACATTTCAAAACCTCCAAAACCACAGCCAGATGTGACTTAAGGCCACCTTATTGGACTATGCAGGTCCATCTCCGGGAGCTCACAGCACAACTGAGCACCACCCCGGTGCACACGTACTCAGTGCTGCCTTCAAAACATAACTGGGCCAGAAGTACTACAAATATGGGGCCCTGGGCCTGAAGCACCTAGTGGATAGAGTTTGCTGAAGCCTTCACAGGCATTTCCATTCTGGGAGCAATTGCCGAGGAGACGAAGAGGAGGCTGAGCTAAGGCTCCTGTGGAGGCACAGCTGTTGCTTGGAGACTCATGCTTGAATTTTGCAAAGAAATGAATGTCCACACAAAGGGTATTTCCAGCATTTTTAGTACTGTCACTGTTGAATTACTAATGAAGTCCAAGACCAGGAAAATCTCATGATGAATTGACCTACTCTTGGGTAGTAAGCAATGGAGTATGCTTCCTTCTTTACCTTAGCTGCAAGGAAACTCAGAGCCAACTCTCTTTGGTCAGGCTCTCATTGGTGCTCCTCCCACCCTCCATGAGAATATGAACCTCCCTGCTGCTCAGAAGCTCCATACCTTCCCACCTCCCACCTAGACCCTCCTGGGATGTAGGCTCACGGTGCCTTCCACCGGCACCCTGTCCCAGCCTGGGGTTCAGGACCCACTCCTGGGCTCACCTGACCAGACTCACTGGGAACATGTTCCCCTCCACTGAAGCACCAACACTTGGATGGCACCCATCCCTTCCTCCCTGGTTCTCATTCTGTCTCCCTCTTTCCCCAGTGGCCCAGGGCAGAAAGTGACACAGAACAGCAGGTGCCGGGCTATGTCCCTAAAGGCCCTCCACATCTGCTCCACCTGATTTGGGAATCTTCACAGTCAGCATGTTCTAGGGAAAGGGTAGAGCATGGAGGGAAGGACTCAGGTCAGGTGCAGGGCTGGGCTCCTAGGGGAGCAGTCGGTCTAGTAGCACAGGGTTCAGCCAGTGCCAGTGTAGAGGGGCCCAGGGGGCCAGGGCTGAAGGTCAGGGTGGGCAATGATGGGGGTCCAGGACAGCCTTTCCTGCACACCAGTGGGTTCCCCAGTGTGGGCTCAGGGGCTCCCTCTGCTCCCTGGCCCTCCATGTGGCCTGATCGCTGGGTCTGCTTTAGGGGATCAATGTAACACCTGTCCAAGGTCAGCTTCAAGTAGGTGTGTCCAATTGTGGAGAAAGCTATGAAGGACCTCCGCTGCTTTGGGCTTGGGAGGAAATGTGGGCTTGTGAGAAAACATACACACAGACTGAAAGTGATGCTGATATGCACCAGGGAGGGGGTGCCTGCCAAGTTCCCTGCTTTCCATTCTGTCTCTTTTATTCTGGAGTCCATTTCCGGACTCCAGAAGTTCTCATAACTTTAGGAAAGGATTATGAGGCCTGGAAAGTGTGCAGCCGCTTGTCAGAGTGCGGCATAGCATCCTGCTCATGTAGTCCAAATCCCATTTTTTCTCTCTCTGCCTCTCTCTCTTTCTCTCTCTCTCTCTCTCTCTCTCTCTCTCTCAAACACACACACACACACACACACACACACACACCAACATGCACACAGGCCTGCTGCATGCACAAGTAGACAGATAGCTACATACACTTCCACAAGGGCCTCCCAAGCTGGCCTCTCCTCTCCTGTAAAATTCTTTGCATTTTCACTTGTCCTCCTTTCTGGACTATCTTCCCCACCTCCCTCCCCCTCATCTCAAAGAAATTATTCTTCCTCTTGGCAGCCATTCGTATTCTCCCCTCCCTTTTCGTGGCCACTCTCTTCTGATCACCTGGCCCTCATTATCCTTCAGTTAAATTGTTAACATAGGTCCCTGTATGAGCTCCCCACCGGTCCTGGCCCTTGTCCACAACTATGAGACCTCTCTTCCTGGAGTGCAGCTGGAGTTGTGTCTTTCTGGAGTCACGTCAGACCCCTGATCACACATCATCCAAAGCTCCCTATGGCTCAGAGCAGGAAATTCAAGCCCTTCTTCCTGGCATTATTGGCCTCTTTTGCCTTGGCCCCAAACTGACCTCTTGCCTCATCTCCCAGCCTTCCCGTGTTAATCATGTTCAGCCAAATAGACCCCTTACTGCTCAAATGACCTTCATGGTTCTTGGTACCTTGTCTTTCTCATCCTTCAAGATCTAGACCAAATGTCCACATCCAGATGTTTAGTTACAGTGTTAAGTAGTTTGCCTATTTCCTAATCTGTGAGGTCCTCCAGGGAAGACTGTGTCCCTGAAACCAAGACCTGACTCCCAGGAAGGAGCCAAGCAGGGTTGTGATCTTAGGAAACAAGTGTGATCTGTCCTTTTTCCTGCTTCAGAACACTGCCCTGAGCTTTGTGACCTGAGGCAGTCCCACATCCGCTGCATCTAAATAGCAATGTACTCAGTTATCGAGGAAAACACCTTGCAACACAGAGCTGAAAGAAACATGGGAAGGCTGGGAGATAAAGCAAGAGGTCTGCTTGGGGCCAACTTCTGCACAAATTTTCAAATTTGTTCACCAACTTCTGCACAAAGCTGTATATGAATAGCCAGTTCTTTACACTGCCTGACCTGAAAAAGAATAAGACATGAGTTAGAGATGGAGGTGCATCTATCATGTGAGCACGTTTCTGCCTTCCCTGTCTTCCTGCAGGCCCTTTAGTAAGGAGTCTGCCTGACTGTGGGGCTGGGGCCGCCTCCTACTCCCCTTTCCCCAAGAGGAGCAGGGAGCAGCCACAGCAGGGAGGATGTTCTCACCCTCCAAGTGCTTCTCATCAAGCCGGCCCTGTCTGGGTCTGTGCAGCTCCCTGCCCTGGGGCTGAGCAGTGTGCCATAGTTTCAGGTCTTGCCTGACCCACTGCAGCAACCCTCCAGGCACATTCCTCACTGATGGCCCAGGGCTGGGAAGTGGGTGTGGAAAGGCTCTCTTGGGCACCCTCAGCTCCCCCTCCCATTTGCACAATCTGGCAGGATTTAGTCCTTCCAGCCAAAATGGCAAGTGTCAAGACTGAGGGCCGTGGTGGGGGAGGGGAGCACAGTGCTGCGGCACAGCCTGTCTTGGAGCCTGAGTGGGGGTACAAGGGACTTACACTGCTCCCCTTCCTCTCCTTCCCTCTCCACTTTCAGGGTAAGGCCTGTACTCCTCACCCTGAGCTGCTGCAGGAGCCAGCTGTGGTCGGAACGAGTGCCGCCTGCCAGCATTTAAGAAGCTGAAGGAGGCGGGGGAAGAGAGGGGCAGGAGTGGGGAGGTCCTGGTTCAAGAAGCTGTTTCTCTGGTGCCTTTCTCATACCCCCATCTCACACTCCCTTGGGGGAGACAGAGGGGAGTATCCTCCCACTGTCTAATGTTTGGAAGCAAATTAGCTTGGTTGATATTGAATAAATGCACCTCAGCCTCAGTTCCGTCATCCTAAAATAAGGACAGAGATCCATTCCCTTAAGCTTTGGGAGGCCTAAATGGAGGGCACATTGCCTGGCACATAGTGCCCATTATTACTACACATGTGCCAACTGCACCCCGAGCCCTTCCCCAACCATCCCAGGGCCTCGATGTGCCTGAGCAGGCCCGACAGCAGAGGCCAGGGTGTGGGCAGGGGCGCTATAGCAGGATGGCAGCTGAGGGGACCCTCTGGACTCACTGGCCCTTTCCAGAAAGACTGACCCAAGGAGGCTCTTAGTCCCCCACAGGACCATTCAGACCCCAACCCAAGCCCAAGGTGGGAATCACTAGCCTCCTGGGCTGTGCTGAGGATCAGCGAGGCAAGAGCTGCCCAGGGCAACTCAGAGTCCTTCCATGGGACGGCGAGGAGACACTTTTCTTCCTTGGCAGGGGAGACTCCCAGCTCTGCTGGGTCAGCTTAGAAGCTGGTGGGCTGGGCTTGCATCCCCATTCGGCAGTGTCCATGGAGACCAGGGGGAGTCAGGGGCAGTCCCATCTGGGATGCTGGCATGAGGCAGCTCAGGGAGCCTGCGTCCTGTGGCCCCTCCAGCCTCTGGGCTGCTTCCTCCAGCCTCTACAAGCCGCCCCCTTTCAGGAGACTGCATATCACAGGCTTTCCCTGCTTTCCATGCAGGGATGGTTTTGAGGATGACAAAAAGGCCAAGAAAGGTCCTTGGAAAGCAAAGAGTCCTTGAAATGTATTGACAGTCATACCACTGTCACCACTGAATAAGAAGCATTTATTCCCAGCCCAACACAGGAGGCGAAAATGGAAGCAAGGTCTTCACCCCCCAAGACTGAGATCCCCCCACCCCCTTCCTTGTTTGAGGGCTTGCAGGTGTCTAACCCACAGCCCAGCTCCCCAGGGCTCCAGACAAACCAAAGTGCCCTGAAAGTGCACACATGGTGTAACTTGGGTCTCCAAGGTGTCCAAGAAAGAAGCAAAGCACTTGGGCAGCTTGAGAGCAAAGGACTTTCTAAGTAGTGACACTGGGGATGCCCAACAGAAGTGACCCGGCCACCTCCCTGGGGCCCATTTACACAGTAGTCATCAGTGTGAAAAACAAAACAAAAGAAAACATGCCAACAGACAAAAACAAAATGCCCAAGCCCAGAGGGAGCTAACAACTGCTGAGAAGTTTGCTCCCAGTAATTTCCCCCCAGCTGATTAAGGGGCATGCAGGTCACAGATCTGGGCCATGTGGTTGGAGGGAGTGACAGCCATCTAGAAACCAGATGGTGGCCTTTACTCCTTTTCAAGAGAAAAAAAAGTCCCAGGGAACAAATGCCTGGGGCATTCTTTCTGTCCCAGCAACAGGGAGGCCACAGAGGGTCTGTTCCTTGAATGTGACCAAGACAGTCCCTGCTTCCTCCTCTCAGAGGTTGGGCCCTCCTGGGCCCTGGTCTGTCCTGACTGACCCCAGGGACAGCACTGTTCTATGTACTGCCTAGAGCAGGTGGGCTACTCACATGTCCAAAATGGAATATACATTATAAGGGCTCCGGCAGGATTCACCCTTATTTGTGGGGCTCTCCTGCAGCCAGGAGCCTGGGTTGTGACTTTGGTCCTGGGTGAGGTAGTCGAAGAGGGTGCTCCTGGTGCTCAGGACTGGAGTTGGCAGCAGCAGCAGGAGAAGGAAGACGAGCCGGGGACCCGGCATCTTCCCGGGACCTGGCATCTTCCCCGTCCCTGAGGGCCCTTCAGGCCAACACCTCCTCTGCTTCCTCCTGGGCTCGGGGCCTCGACACTTCCAACCTCAGCTCTACCTACACTTTAATACACCTTGTATCTGCAAGCAGCCACCTGATACCTGCCCTGTGGGTCCAAGTAGCAAGTGGTTGGCTGTTGGGTGGTGGCCCCACTACTTATATGCCTTTACCCCGCCCTACTGAGGTATGTCCATTATGATGGACAGGAGGTTACCAGGGTGACTTTGTGACCTGCAGCTCTACTTGGCGTTCTCCCTGTAGACTCCCAGGCAGGAGTTTGAAGGAGCAGTAAGATGAGGCCTCCATTTGTCCCTTATCCCAAACTCTCCCAGGGAGTCTTACAATCCCAAGGAAACCCAACCCTTTTGTAAACTGAAAGAGGGCAGCTGAGGGGGCTTACATCCAGACATTACTGTGTGTGAGGACACAGAGATGAGAGTGCTATA
This sequence comes from Manis javanica, assembly GCF_040802235.1. Lineage (NCBI taxonomy): Eukaryota > Metazoa > Chordata > Mammalia > Pholidota > Manidae > Manis > Manis javanica. The sequence continues at coordinate 72,789,830 of NC_133162.1, forward strand.
AAGCTTATTTGTGGGGACACTGAAGTCACCCAAGGGATAGAAAGATCTAGAAGAAGATTGTGCAAGAAGGCCAGTGTCCTTTGTGAGTGAGGGACATTCCAGTTATCTACTGCTGTGTATTGAACCATCCCAAACTTAGTGACATAAAACAGAACCATTTTACATGCTCATAGGTCCTGTGGATTAGACATTCAGAGAGGTCTGAGTGGGAATGGCTTAACTTACCTCCATGGAAAACCCATTTTCTCTTTCACGTAAATTTTAGAATTATCTCATCAAGCCTCCACTCCTCTAAACCCCACTTAGTATTTGAGTATGACAAAGTTAAATATGTAGATAACATTTGGAGGAATTTGAATCTGTTGTCTGGATTCTTCCTACCAGTGAACATGGTATTTCTATTTTTAAATTTTTCTCCACTTTTTTTTAGATATATTTGACATACAGTACTTATAGTCTCCATTTATTTGTTTTTCAGTACTTTTCACATTTATCTTCCTATGAAGATCTTGACTTTTTTGCCAAGTTCCTTCTCTAAAAATCCTGTATTTTTGCTGCTGCAAAAAATCACCTTTTAAAAGTTGTTTTGAAATTGCTGATGTTGTGAAGTTTATTTATTGATATATATTCAACTTGCTACTTCCTACACTCATTCTAAACATTTATCTATGGAATCATTAGGGTTTCTGCAAAAATAAAACACAGGAAACATGGTGCTGAGTCGGTCTCCAATGACCTGTGACTCAAAGCCGTGACAGAGGCCTTCCTGATTTCACAGGGAAAACTTCTAAGACATCAACGCTGAGAACGGTGCTGATTGAAGGCTTATGGTAGAAATCCTCTGCCAGATCAGGGAGTTTCCCTGCTTCCTTTGCTTTGCTACAATTCATGAATGAGGGCTGAATTTCACCTACATTCTTTTTCTGCATGTTCTTTCTTTGTGATAAATATTTTTTTCTGCAGTTATCTATTAATATAGTTATTTATATGAATGCATGTAAAACCAATTTTAACATTTTATAAAGAAACCCAGCTTGGCCATGATAATGTTTTTTATACAATTTTATACAGTTTTTAGTTTACTATTAGCTCAGATATTTTATTTAACCTATGAACATGAGGAAGGCTGGCCTGTAATTTCCTACTGTTGTGCTGTCCTTAACTGGTTTAGCCTCATGAAGTGCACTTTGGGGTGTTTTCATCTTCTTTCTCCTTGGAAACTCTTTTACCACTCTAATCTGCTGCATGAATTTTTGGTATCATCTGTGCCGGTGGTTTTCTCCTTGTGAGAAATCTTTAAACTACTGATATAATTGATTTAATATCTAGGGAATGCATGGACTGAATTGTGCCCCCCTTGCCCTGATGCATATTTTGAAGCCCTACACCACAGTGTACCTGTATGCAGAGGGAGGGCCTTTAGGAGGTGTTAGGGTTAGAGGAGGTCGTCAGGGTGGGTCCCTACTCCACAGGACTGGTGTCCTCATAAGAGGAGGAACAGACACCACAGTCCTCTTTCCACACAGAAACAGAGAACAGGCCATGTGAGGACACACTGAGAAGGCACGTATCTGCGATCCACAAGGAGAGGCCCCAGCAGAAACCGACACTGCTTGCTCTGGACTTGCAGCCTCCAGAACTGTGAGAAAGTAAATTTCTGTTGTTCAAGCCACCCAGCCTGTGGTACTGTGCTATGGCAGCCCGAACAGAAGAACACAGTAGATTATTTAGTGCTTCTATTTCTTACATTATTTATTTTAAGTCCCATATTTCATAGGAATTTGGCCATTTACTCACATATAATGGTATACATTTCTTCAGAGTATGTTTGACTTTTGTATTTCTCCTCTGAGTAAGGAATTTGAATCAGTAATCAAAAAACCCCCAACAAATATAAATCTAGAACCAGACAGTTTCACTGGTGAATTCTACCAAACATTTAAAGAAGAATTAACATCAGTCCTTCTCAAACTATTCCGGAAAAAATGGAAAAGTAAGGAGCATTTCTAAACTCATTTTATAAGGCCATGATAACCCCAATAGCAAAGCCAGATAACAGATACTACAATGAAGAAATCTATGGGCCAATATCCCTGGTGAATTCCCCCCAAAATACTACAAGTCAAATTCAGCAACAGATCAAAATAGTCTTACGCCATGGTCAAATGGGATTTGTCCCTGGAACACAAGGATGGTTCAATATAAACAAGTCAATAAATGTGCTACCTACCATAAATAGGATGAAAATAGAAATTCTCATGATCATCTCAATAAAAGCAAAAATTATTTGACAAAAGTTACATACATTTAGAATAAAAACTCAAGATGTTGGATAGGGAAGGGCTGTAGCTCAGCATAATGAAGCCCATAAATGACACCCCCGCCCCCATAGTGCTAACATCATCTCTATGACAGGGTGTTGAAATTGCTTTTCCTCCAAGATCAGGAATAAGACTACATAGTACACTATCACCACTCCTATTCAACATATTGATAAATAACAAAATAAAATTGAATGTAAAAAGGAGCGAAGGACCTGAATAGAATTTCTACCAAGATGATGTTCAAATAACCAGTAACTACATGCAAAGGTGCTCAACATCATTAATTTCAGGGAAATGCAAATCAAAACCACAGTGAGAGGTCACCTCACGCCTGTTGGGACAGCAATCATCACAAACACAAGAGATAGTAAGTGCTGATGGGGATGTGAAGGAAAGGGAATGATGGTGCACTGCTGGTAAGAATGTAAGACTCACACATCCACTATGGCCAATGTTATTGGGATTCCTGAAACAAATTATAAATAGAATTACCATATGATACAGCAATTCCACTCTCAATATATATCTGAAGGGAACAATATCACCAATCATCCCAAGAAATATCTGCACTCCCATGTGCATTGCAGCATTACTTATAATAATTAACATGTGGAAATAATAAGCTAAGTGTCCACTGATAGCTGAATGATAAATTGGCATTTATATGTATTAATGGAATTAACTGTATTAATAGATGAGTGGAGAAAAACATATATATCACAATGAAAGAATATGCATATAAAGAATTTAGGTGAAATTCAGCACTCATTCATGAATTGTAGCAAACCTAGGTCAACAAGGAAACTGATCTGACAAAAAATTTCTACCAAAAGCCTTCAATAAGCACTATTCTCAGTGCTGTTATCTTAGAAGTTTTCCATTTGAAATCAGAAATGCCTCTGTCACAGCTTCAAGTCACAGGTCATTAGAGACCTACTCAGCACCAGATTTTCTGTTTTTTATTTTTCAAAGGAATCGTAATGATTCCATAGATAAATGTTTAGGATAAGAGTATAGAAAGTTGAATGAATATATCAATAAAGAAATGCATTTCTTCATGATAGCAATAAATAGTCTGAAAACATCATTTTAAAAATGCTATTAGCAGTAAAAATATAGGGTTTATAGTGATTACACTGGGCAGAAGTCAAGATCTTCAGAAGGAAGTATGCAAAAAGCATTAAAAAGGACTTAAATAAGCAGAGACATGACCATGTTAAAAGGAAGGAGTCCAGATGGCAGATTGAAATCCCTCCAAATGTATCTACATATTTCATGTATGGTTGTCATATAGTAAAAGGGTTTGGGGCAGTGGTGCTCTCTGTTCCATATCCTGTATGTGTCAGATTCAGCTGGGTTAGCTTCTGGTAACAAGACCCCAACATCGGATAAGCTTAAAAGCACAAACTTTATACCCACTCATATAGCTCCCTCTCCCACATGGACATATGCACCCAGGTCCCCATGGGGGTGCTGCACATCTCAGTTGCTCAGGTAGCAGGCTGTGGGTTCCATCCAAATCACACCTAGTTTCTTAAAGATTCTGAACAGAAGTGGCACGTGTAATTCATGTTAACATTTCATTGCTGAATAAGACCGAGCCTGCCGTGAGTGTGGCTGGGAAGCACAGTCCATCCCTAGAGGATGGGACAGCAGCATGTGCAAAGCAATCACATGCCCTCTAAGGACACATGGTGTGCTCCTGACACTCCCGGTGTGCACCAACAGACAGGGAAAGGGGGCAGAGGGAGCCCAGAATCCCATCCACGACTCTATGGAACCTGATACCCATCAGAGGTGACTTGCAAATCACTGAGAAGATGGATTCGTCCACAAATAGCAAAGGGTCGTGCTGGGACCTTTTACTCTATATGGGAAACCATGAAATTAAGTCCCTGGCATAAGGCATATTCATTAATTAATTACAGATGGATTTGAGACTTGACTGTGAAAGCCAATCTTCAAAATGTGTTTAAGATAACATGTTACACCTTAAAGAAGACCTTCTTGAATTGGAAACAAAACAGCACACATGTTGACAGATTATTAAAATGACATATCAAATTAATTAAAATCAAGAACACTCAATATAATGTATGCTAAGTAAACTGAAAAGAAATCAAGAACTTCTGGTTTATTAAAAAGTTAAAACATACCACACACTGCAAGAAGACAACTGCAGCAATTGGTAAAGGGTTTGTACCCTGAGTATATAAGGAATGCTAAGGGATCATTATGAAAAAAGAGAAAAACTCAAATCAGACAATGGATATTGATTAGAAAAAGTACTTTCCAAACCAGGGAAAAGGAATCACCCAAAATCACTTGAACAGAAGGCCTTTCCCATCAGGAATTATGGAAATGCAAATTAAGATGACAGTTCAATGTCTAATCATTAGGTGAGCACACAAACATGACAAAACCAAGTGTCATGAAAGATTTGAAGCAACAGAAGATAATGTGCTAATCAGAGAGGAATACTAATTTCATCAAATCCAAAATCACCTTTATTTAAAATACTCCATTACTTTAAATACATATCAAAAAAGACAAAAACAAAACTCCCAACACAATTATAGTTTATGGCCTGTAATTTTTATGTTATATATATTGACATCTATTTTATATTTATTAGAGAAATATTTTGAGCATATATTATCACATCTTATTTTGTGAAAAGGTAAAGAAAGCCAAATATATTACTTGAGGAATTTCTAAATAGTTTTACAGAGCAGTCTGAATTTTGGAAACACTTTGCCCATGTTTTTTCATGAAGCAGACGGAAGCCATTCCCCAACTCAGCCCCATCTGAATTTCTGCTCCACAGAATCTGTGAGCATACAACATGGTTCTGTTCCATGTCACTAAGTTTGGGATGGTTCAATACACAGCAGTAGATTACTGGAATGTCCCTCATTCACAGAGGACACCGGCATGCTTGCACAACCTTCTAGATCATTCCATCCCTTGGGTGACTTCAGTGTTCACACAAGTGACCTTTACAGCACTCCAGTCTCCCATTTTCTTTCTCTCCTCACACACGATGGTGTCTATTTAAGACCCCAGCTCCTCTCTTTCAGTTTACAGTAAGTCAGAGTTTCTCTGGAATTTTAATGGCTGCCCGTGAGGATTTAAGACACAGGACAAATGGAGGCCTCATCTTACTGCCCTTCCAAAGATCCTATGACTCCTGCAGGGGGTTACCAACAGGCAGGACTCTGAGCTGAGCTGCAGGTCACAAATGCACCATGCCAACCTCCCAGCCATCCTAAGGGACATTACAAGAAATTGTCTCTGCAGGGCGGGTAAGGGCCACTCAGGGAGTGCAGTCCCTTGCACCTGGCTAGTGCTGCCCCCTCTGCCAAACGCTTGCCTCTTCTGCCACAGGCAGGTACAGGCAGACCTGTGCAAGGGCACGGAGCCTTAATGAAAGGGTAGGAGGGGCTGAAGCCCCTGGGCACTGGCTGGGGCTGAGGCAGCCATGTGCTGACTGCTCTGATCCCACCTCTTCCCCAGGAAAGATGAGAGTGACAGAGGAGACCAGGAAAATGGGGAGCAGGAGCCCCTGGGTGCCCGGCGTCACCTGTTCCTGCTTCTGCTGCTGTCACATGCACTGCTGGGCACAGGGAGCCACCTGGACAGCCTCCCACGTTGGGGAGTGATACGGGAACATACCTGCAAGGACGACCTCTTGCGAGGGTGACTTCCCCTTCTACTGCGTCACAGACGTGTGAGTGGCCCTCCCACCCTGGCCCCAGGTGCCACTCAGGGTCTGCCTGTCACCAGGGTCACAGCTGCTGCAAGCGGCCAAGGGGACCCTGCCTCTGAGAGACGGGGAGGCAGGGACAGTGCTGGTCGGACACAAGGAGCAGGCCCTCCCTCTGTGGCCTCCTTGGTCTGTGCTCTTGGCATGTGCTCCCTGGGACTTTTCCTTTCTGAAAGGAGGAAAGGCCACCCTCTGGTCTGGATGGCTCTCAGCCGCGCCCTCCAGGTGGATGTGTGGCCTGCATGCCCCTTAAACAGCTGGGGTGGGGGGCAGGGGATTGCTGGGAGCAGCCTTCTCAGCAGGTGTTAGGAGCTCATTGTGGGGTTGGGTTGGTCTGTTTGCCATTTTCAATTGATTTCTTTTCACCCAAATGACTTCTGTGTAAAATGTGCCCCAGCGAGATGGCCATGGCACTTCTGTTAGGGTGATTATTACAAGAAAAAAATAACTACAAAACACTATATAGTCCCTCTGGCTAGATTATCTAGTAGACAAATGAGAAAATACAATAGCAGAAAACAAATTGAAATATGATAAACATCTTTCTTGTCTCATGAAACCTAATCTCTGACTCATGAAACCATCTACTCTTCACACTTTTTGTCTCTCAAATGAATTTAATAACTAACAGATTGGGGACAACAAAATAGCATTGCTCAGGGCAGGATTCATGTTTACAAGCAGACAAGTAAAACAGAGAGCTGTCTCACAGTGACCCAGTTCCCAAGGGCCACAGCATTCAACTTCTGCACTTTCTCCTATTGTTCACCTGCTTTTCAGAACATCCTTCTAGGCCCCTTGCTCTCTCTGCTTCACCGGCAAGCCTGCCCGAGTTCAAGGCCACAGTCAGACTCTCCCCTGCTTTATTCACATTCCATGTCTGTCTCTGAATTTCTCCAGATGTTACCTGTCTGCACAGGGACTGTGGGTGACAGAGACCCACTCCTGGGATCATCTCTGCCAACCGGAAGACTGGGCAGTGGTCACTTGGGGCTGGTGTGCAGAATCTCAGAAGAAGCACAGCCCAGGGACTCACCTGGACTACCCAGGGCAGTGATTTTCAAGGTCTTGCAAAATTAAGGGGTCTTGTCTTTAACAAAGCTCTTCCTCGCTGCTGCAGGGCTAGAGTTCCTGCAGGCTCCTGTCTGCACCAACCCACAGGGGCTTCTGCCAGGCTGCCTCCCACTGACAGCACCTCACCTGGCTGCCAGCACAGGAAGTTTTCCTTATAAATGGCTTTGTGACTGTGCAGCTCTCAGCCTTTCAGGTGTAGCAGAACTTTAACCAGGTATCTACTTGGACTTGGTTAAATGGAGACACTATTCCTCCCTTGAAGTATAGGGCATATTTCTGAGACTCCCTTTTTAAAACATGAAGTGTAAAATTTGAAGGGAATGGGGAATGCAAACTGCCAGCTTATTTGGATATCCCACCTCCTCTCTGCATAGAGAATTGTGTCTCAAATTGTACCGTGCATCACAATCTTGTGTGGGGTTGTTAAAACATTTCTGGACCTCAACCCAAGTGGGTCTTGGACAGGTCCAAGGATTTGCACTTCTGTTTCCAGGGGAGGCTGAAGCTGCTAGTCCAGGCTGCACACGCTGGGGACTAGATCCAGGGACTTCCCCAAGCAGATAGGAATCAAGACAGAAAGTGCAAGGTCATTTATCCAGGACCACTTCCAAACCATTTGGCCTCCACCATGTCTTTTGAGGATGTTTGCCTTCCCTCAGCCTTGTCAGTGTCACCCACATACATGCTGGCTCTCCCTGGCCCACCAGCATCTGGATACACAGGGGTCACAGCTATCTTTGTGCCCCAAGGTTGCAGAGCAGCATCTCTTTTTACTCTGCTTTAGGACACATGAACCCTAGTCTCCACAGCTCCCTTAGTGCACCTCCAATGAAATCCTGTCCCTCTCAACCTTTAGATGCTCACACTCACTTGCACACCCAGATTCCAACTTCACTAAAAAATTCTCCTTTACATAAATGAGAAACAGTATATGCCTGTCACATAGTTCCAGTTTTGTAAATAACCATTTGCCAATGTGCTGGCACTGAACCTGACCTTCCTTCTCTCCCGCTCCTCGTTATTCTCAGATCCTGTTTCTGGCTTAACATGATGTTTTTTGAAGTCCTGATCTCACATTCTACATCCACAACCTCTTCTAGGCCATCCCAACCATTTTCCTGGCTTCAAAATACCATTGATGAACTGGAAATGCCTGCAGAATCATCATGGTTCTGACTTCCACCCTGAGACCCAAATACCACCTGCCCACTCACCACATCCATGACAATATCCTTTACTTAATTCACAGTGACCAGGGCCCATGTTGAATCAATCAAGTCCCCAAATAATTCACTGCTCTCTCAGTATCCAAAAGCTCACTTAGTAGTAATATCCTGCCTGAAGACCAGGGAGTGGACTGTGATAAAATGCCCTCCTGTTACTTTTCTCTCCTCCTCCTTTACTGTCTTCTTCCCTGAATTCTTGCTTCCCTGGACTCATCCTCACCAATACAACAGCACAGAAGCTGTTTAGCTCCATCCTGCACCTGAGCAAAGATGCAGGAGGTGAGGCAGAAGGAGCTGGTGTTGGTGTGGGCCTGGTGCAGTGTGGGGTGGCCCCTCATCTGAGGCGTGAGGGTGGGTCAGATTGAAAAGGAACAGCAGGGGCAAGGCCAGAGCCCAGAGGAGTCCAGTGTGACTCCTGCAAAGGATGCTCAGTGACCAGCTTTGCCTGTGCCCACGGCTGCCAGGGTATGGATGGGCCTCACCACGTGACCTCTCTGACAGGAGGTTTGTAGAGGCTTTAAAAGAAAAAAGAGAAAATGCTCTTGTAGTTTTCTTGGTGTTTTACAAACTACCTCTGGGTAAACCCTAGGGGTTAACAGAAAAAATTCACTTCTTCCTCTCCCTGAATTGGGGGATGACTTGGTCCACCCCCACTGCTGGGTGCGTACTGCTTGCCTTAGGGCTCTGCCCCATGCTCAGTGATGAACTTTATCTAGGCTGCTCACCCTCTCCTCCTTGGCTGCTGGAAGGCCTCTTGTGACTGCCCTTCTAGTCACAGCTGGACTGGGCTGGGGCTGCTGGTTACAGGGACAGGGATGCCTGTCCCCTGCCCTGGCCAGGATCCAGGCACAGCTCTCTTAACCTCACCTGTCAGGACTGCACGGCCCTGAGGTTACCTCAGCCCTCAGCTTCCAGCTCCACAGACCAGCTTTTTTTTCCCATTTTTTTTTTTTGTCCTCTACGTTCCTGCCAGAAACAGCTCCACTTAAAACTGGAGGATGAAAATATAGGGTTTTATACCTCCAGATAGGGCAAAGGATCATTGATATGTAATGAGTGTGTGTGTGTGTGTGTGTGTGTGTGTGTGTGTGTGTGTGTGTGTGTGTGTGTTGTGAGAGAGAGCATGAGAGCTCTTTAATGGTCTGCCTCTCCAAGCCCTCATTAAAAGGGTATCAAGAAATCATTGCCAAGAGTAATGTCAACAAGGTTTCCTCCTATATTTTATTCTTGGATTTTCAGTTTTAGGTCTTAACATTTAGTCTTTAATCCACTTGAGTATATATTTGTGTACAGTATGAGATGGGGCTCCAATGTTATTCTTTTGCATGTGGTTATCCAGTATTCACAATACCATTTGAAGAGACTCTTCTTTTCCTGTTCTTCTTGGCTCCTTAAACCAATGATTGTACATGTTTATTTCTGTGCTCACTCTTCTACTGTCATATATGCCTGTCATGCCAGTACCATGCTGATTTAATTACTGTAGCTTTGTAGTATAGCTAGAAATCAGGAAGTGTGATGCCTCCTACCTTATCTCTTGATTGTTTAGCTGTTCTGGGTCTTTTGTGGTTCCATATGGATCTTAGGATTTTTTTCTAGTTTTGTAAAAACTGGATATTGGGATATTTGTGGGGATAGCACTGAATCTGCAGATCACTTTGGGTCAGATGCCAAAAGCACAAGCACCAAAAAGAAAAAACAAACAAGGGGGGCTGCATAAAACTAAAAAGCTCCTGTGCAACAAAGGAAATAATCAAATGAAAAGGCAACTTACAGAATGGGAAAAATATTTGAGAATCATGTATCTGATGAGGAGTTAATATCCAATGTAAGTAACTTCTACAACTCAGAGGATAAAAGAATGGGAAAATGAGCCGGCACTACTTTAAAAAAATAAAAATGGGTAACATGCACATGAAAAGATGTTTAACATGACTAATCATCAGAAAAATATAAATCAAAACCAAAAGATAGAATCCCACATCAGTCAGCATGGCTATTTAAAAAAATGATTAATAATAAGTGTTGGTAGGGATGTGGAGAGATTGGAAATCTTCTACATGATGCGAATGGAAGTGGTGCCATCACTAGGGAGAATTTTCTTGATCCTCAAAAAACTAAGAGTACAACTAACATGTAATCCAGCAATCCACTTCTGGGTGTACCCAAAAGAACAGAATTGAAATGAGGATCGCAAAGAGACATGTGTGTTCCCATGTTCCTTGCAGCACTATAATAGCTAAGTTGTAGAGCAACCCAAATGTCCAATGACAGATGAACAGATAAGGAAAAGGTGGTGTACACGTACCCTGGAATCATTATTCAGCCTCACAGGTGGAGGAGACCCAGACCTTTGTGACAACGTGGAGGAACCTGGAGGGTGTTATGCTAAATGAAGTAAGCCACAGAAGGACAAATACTCCATGGTTCCCCTTATTTGAGGTTCTAAAACAGTCAGACTCCTAGAAGCAGAGAGTAGGATGGTAGTTACCAGGGGACAAGGGGAGAGGGAATGAGAGCTGTCCTCTGGGTGTGCAGTTGCAGTTATGCAAGGTGAGTTAGTCCCAGAGGGTCACCGTGCAGTGTGCTGCCTGTAATCAAAAATGGATCTGATATCATGGCAGCAGTATCCTGAAGCCAGAAACAGACCCATGTGTATATGGTCAACTACTATTTGACAAGTCCACCAAGAAAACATAATCATTTTGAGTAAACTGGGTTTCCACATGCACAAGGGGGAGTAGGGGAAGGAGCTATCGGGCCCCTTCATGTTCCCTAAGCAAAACTAGGTGGGACCATCTCACACTGCAGTCATACAGACACCCAGCTGGTGGGCATCTGGTTGCCCCTGGGTGCCTGGTTATTGAGCATCAGTGTCCCACCCATTATTCTGTGAGGACTTGAGGACTTCCCTGGGGCGATTCCAGGAGCAACCGTGAGCCACCACAGGGAGCCTGCTCTCCTTGGGATGTCTCTGCATCTGTCTCTCAGCATTTGATGGGAGAGGTTCTTCCTCTCACAGTAGTTATTTGTAATTTCTGATTGCTGTGTGGAGTTCCACTGGGTGCAGTAGCACTGTGTATATCCATTCCCTTGTTCATCAACATTTGTTTAGTTTCTAGAACAGCGATTTTGACTCTGGTTGTTGGGACCAGGCAGGTATGCAATACTGCGGATATTTGTGTGTAGGGAACACTGCAGGCCTGTTTTCAGTCTTAGTAGATGCTGGCTGTTTTGTGAAGTGGTTCTACCAATGTAAATTCTCACTAGCCCTACACGAATTATCTGATTGTTCCAGAATCTTGTCAGCATGTGGTATTACTGGTATTGTTTTCATTTACCTGGTTTCTGTCTGAAAAATAGCTCATTGGGATTTTTATTAGCATTTCTCTGAAATGAAAGAGGGTAAACATTTTTTAAAACATTTGAGTTATTTGCTTATCGCCTTTAATTTAATGCCTATTATAGTTTTTGCCATATTTTTCTAGTGGGCTTTCAGTACTTCGTTTCATTTGACAAAATTATTCACATAGTTTGGCTTGGTGTTCTTTACCAGATGCGTGTAATTCGAGTCTCTCCCACTAGGGCTTTCCACTGGTGAATTTCAATAAAAACTAGCTCATAATATATCTTAATACGATCCAGGTTGTAATTTTCTCCTGTGTTTCACTGTATAAAAGTAAAACCTTTTTCTCCTCATTGTGGAAGTGCACTGTTGTGTTTCAAATTATAGTTTTGTTTTGTCTTTATATTAGAACTTAACTTAAGAAATTAAGAAGTGATTGATCCCAGTAAAAGGCTGAATTACTAAACTGCAAGACAATTCAAGAGCAAATAACCCAACAAAAGTGCAGTGAGAACAATACTGGAAATCTCTGGACAGTTACAGAGAAGTGGGATCTGATTAAAAGAGGAGCATGGGGAGGGGACTGTGAAGGGGATAAAGGGGCACAATAATCCACAGTCACAACATAAGTTGGTCATGGCGATGGCAGTACACATGGAAAATACAGTCAGTGGTTCTGTAACATCTGACTACATTTACAGATAGCAACCGCACTAGAGGGGGTGAGGATTTAATAATATGGGTAACTGTTGAACCACTGTGTTGTATATTTGAAACCAATGGAAGATGGTATATCAGTGATACTTTAATAAAAAAAAGAAAGGGGTGGAGAAAGGCAGGAGGATGGATTACAGAGGCACAAGGAGAATTTTGGAGGGTAAAGGATATGTTTATTATCTTCATGGTGATGATGGTTTCACAGGTGCACACTCAATGAAACTGTTTTTAAAAAGTGCCCATGGGGAAAAAATTAAATGTTACATGTAGGTGTAAAGTGAAAAGTCAAGTTCTTCTGCATTCCCCTCCTGCAACTATGAATGCCTTTGTAGTCTTCCACGAGGAGCTTCCAAGCATGAATATCTCCCTCTCCTCCGTGTAATAATTGTTGACAATTTTGCATTATTCTCTTCTTCTTTTAGTTTTTCCACATATGCATATATTTTAAACAATGTATTGTTTAAATATATATATTTTAGAATATGCACACATTACAATATCATAATCTATATAAAATATCTCAACTTGTTTTTATCATTCAATGTTAAGTTCTTGAGCTTTAACTGTGTTGTGTAAAGTGAAGTTAATTCAGCTCTTTGCAGCATAGTATTCCATTACATAATTATCCACACTAATACTGTAGCCAACTAGCCACATGTGGCTACTGAACACTTGAAATGTGGCTATTGTGACTGGGGAACTGAACTTTTTATTTTCACTAATTTAGATTTTAATAGTTACATGTTACTAGGTGAGTAGAGAGGGGCAGGAGATTGAGTTAACAATGCATCAGGCCTACATGATGAAGGCTCCGTAAGAGAATCTCTTAACTATAGAGTTCAGAGAGGTCCCAGGTTGGTGAATACATCTACGCACCAGAAGGGTGGCACACTGCAACTCCACAGCGACAGGGGCTCCTGTGCTCCGGGCTCCTCCAGGCTTCACCCTGCATACCTTTTCACCTGGCTGTTCATCTGTATCCTTTATGATATCCTTTATAATAAACCAGTAAATATAAGAAAGAACAGAGTAGAGGGAATGTGATAGAATATTACCCAGCCTTAAAATGAATGAAATCTTGCCATTTGTACCAACATGGACAGACCTGGAGGGTATGGTATTATACCATTTGAAATAAGTCAGATAAGACAAATTCCATGTGATTCTTCTTTTTTTTTTTTGAAGCAGAGTATAAGTTTTATTTAAAGTTGCTTAAAGAGAGGAAAAGTGCAGCAGGCAACACCTCAGCGTTAAGGACTATTTTGGAAAGCTAATGCATACAGTACTTTTAGCAATTCTGAATGAAGCATGATTAATATATCCTAGTTAATTTAAATAAATCTATCTGAGAAGGAAAGCCGAGCACTAGAATAATGTATGCTGTCTATAGTCATTAAATTCGAACTTTTGGCATCACAGAAAATAAAACAATAATGCTTAGTAGCCACTTTGATATCTACAAGCTAAGATTAACGAATGAATTTTGTGAAAATCACGAGGAGAGGCACCCTGAAAGGTTGGAGAGAGAAAGTTTAAGATTAAAAGGTTACACACTTAGAAAGTGTGGGTGACCTCAGAGAGAGGAGTGCCCCAAAAGATTGGGGGTTCCCCCTTCTAAGGATTCTTCAGGGATGTGTCTAAGGCCTGGTGGTGCAGACCTGTTAGGTGGTCTTTGAATACTTAGAATTTACTTAACACAAGGAACTTCCTGCTCTGATTTCTCCAGAGTCCTGGTCTGGGAGCATATCAGACAGGCTGCCTGCCCTGCCCCCAAGGTGGGCTGAGTTATTGTCTGTTTGCTAAAGAGTAAGTTAAGAATCTTACATTTTTAACTTCCTGGGTATTAAAATACAATCTTTAAGATAGAATCCTTCCTGCCTTTTACTATGTTGTTTATAGCTGGGCCTGCATGCTAAATTAGTTGCCAATGTTACAAACTACTTAATTAGGGCCAGAAGGAGAAAAGATGCCAGCATATAGGTAAAGGTAAAAAAATTTAGCTGGGCCTGTATGGTTAATATAATAAAGACATGAGCTATGCTGAGGTACCCTCCTTTATCGGGGGAATATTCAAACATTCCAGGCCAAGTTGCTCCTGGCTTTTTGAGCTTTAATTGATTAACTCTGGGTGTTTTTAGTGGACTTCCCTGGCCTTTCTCTTTCCACCGAGCTCATATCTATTTTCCTGCCTAACATTCTTCCCTCAAGCAGTTGGGACCCAAATCATTGGGGTGAGGGGCGACGACCACTCTGCTTCCTGCTTGTGAGGAACGGTGTGGTTATTTGGGTCCCCCTGCTTGCCTGACTGTCGGGAGGGTGAAGATTAGGATAGGAAGGGCATCCAGTAAGGGGTTTTAGTTGCTTGCTGTCGGCGGAGGCAAGGAGGACTCAGATTTGCTGTAGGGGTGGCCATCAGGTGGGCTCATGAAGATGGAGGTGTGGTCACTGATTTTCCTTTTTATAAGAGGCATCTTGAAACTTAAAACAAGTGAACAAGTAAACAAAACAGAAACAGACTCGTAAATAAAGAGTAGAAACTGGTGTTTGCAATTGGGGATGGGTTGGAGGATAGGTGAAATAGGTGAAAGGGGTAGAGGTGCACACCTGGCACTAGAAGATAAAAGTCATGTAGATGAAAGTACAGCATACAGAATAGAGTAAAAAATATTGTATCACACTGTAGGATGGCATATGGCCCATGCTTGCTGTGGGGAGCATTTTGTCATGTGTATAATCGCAAATAACTACATTCAACTCCTCAAACTAACATAATATTCCATGTGACAACAATACTGCTATTAAAACAGAATGCACTTAAAAAGAGGTCAGTTCTTAGCTCCTATAGCAGTCATAGAAAACCCATCATGGAAGATATTAGGGTATATGACTTTGATCCAATCCACCATCTTAAAGAAATCAAGAGGAACAATGATTCAGACCGAACTCAAGTGACTCAAGGAGAGTGACCCCTATGCCAGCTTAAGTTGCCAAAATCTACTCTGATATATAGAGTTCAGTATAGCAAGATGTGAGGAAAAAGATTTCTAATAATCCCCTTTCCTGCTATAATCAGATGGATGTGCAATACTGTCAACCAAGAAAAGTGGGAGATCCAAAATAAAACACACACATCTATTTGGAGCCTCAGATAACTTCAGGGAGCTCCTCACACTTGGTTCTGTGAAAGGCGCTATGAACAATGGAGTCACTGATGTCAAGGGTTTGTAAATGAAGTGGGAAGTCATGACGGAGGTGGACTTCACACACATCTCCACTGGGTGCAACCTGGGACGTTAGAAATGGGACAAACCCCACATGTGCTGAGGACTCTGCCCCAACACCTGCACCGTGCTCCAGACGGGGCCTGTGGCTGAGTCAGGGCCTTAGAATCTAACTGTGTTCAGCCAACTGTTTTCTGCCACCTAAGTCAGTCAAGAGTCTTTGTAAACCATGTATACAAGCATGGACTTTCCATCTCTAAGAACCCCTGACATCTGCTTCCTATGTTATGGAAAAACCTGAAAAACCTGGACTGGATTACAGATGGAAGAACTAAATGGCACTTGGAGGTCTTGGAGTGCTGAGGTTTTATTTTATACCTGCGGGCTCAGAGGGGAGTAGTCTCCCAAGGTCTGAGCCCTGAACAAAGGCAAGGGGAGCAATATATATCTTTCTGCTTCCATATCTGCAACATTTCTACATGCAGAGTAAACTAGCAAGGAAGGGGGAGTGAGGTAAGGGAGTGAGTTTAGGGAGTAAGTGCCTGTCAGAGCCCAGAGTGAAGGAGAGGGGGAAAACGGATTCTGCTATCTTTGCTAACTATAGAAGAGAAGGGAGCCACCTGGAATAAAGTGCTTTCCTTGTAAATATTTCCCTATCACCTAGTGAACACTATTTGGGTTGCTATACAAATCTGTGGGCCATGAGTTGCATTTCTTTGGTCCCAAATAAATACCTTCATTATTTTAGCAACCTGACCATGGTAAGTTGACACTTTTCTCATCAGGAAAACAAGGATGAACAACTCTAGGTCAAGACCATTGTAAGGATTACAGGTGATTACAGAATGCACCAATACCAAGCCTGGCTTTTTGCAGAAGTGCAATAACTTGCAATAACTACAGCTAACCTCCTAAATACAGGAATTACAGATGAACAACAAATGCAGAAGGAAAATCAAATTAGAAATAATTAGGAGCAGACAAGTGAAACTGAGGAAAGCTCTGAAAAGTAGTGGACAGGAAAGAAAGAGTCAAGAAAACAGCACACACGACCATCAGACAACACAAAGAAATACAAGGCATCCAGATTGGTAAAGAACAATTTACACTGTCCCTGTTTGCAGATGACATGATATTGTACATAAAAAATCCTTTAAAAATCCACTCTAAACTACTAGAACTAATATCTAAATTTAACAAAGTTGCAGGATACAAAATTAATACAGAGAAATCTGTTGCATTCCTACACAATAATGATGAACTAGCAGAAAGAGAGATCAGGAAAACAATTTCATTCACAATTGCTTCAAAAAGAATAAAATACCTAGGAATAAACCTAACCAAGGAAGTGAAAAACCTATACCCTGAGAACTACAAGACACTCTTAAGAGAAATTAAAAAGGACACTAGTAAATGGAAATTCATCCCATGCTCTTGGCTAGGAAGAATTCATATTGTCAAAATGGCCATCCTGCCTAAGGCAATCTACAGATTCAATACAATGCCTATCAAAATACCAACAGCATTCTTCAATGAACTAGAGAAAATCATTCTAAAATTCATATGGAATCACAAAAGACCCTGAATAGCCAAAGCAATCCTGAGAAGGAAGAATAAAGCTGGGGGGATTACTCCCTGACTTCAAGCTCTACTACAAAGCACAGCAATCAAGACAATTTGGTACTGGCATAAGAACAGACCCTAGACCAATGGAACAGACTAGAGAGCCCACACATAAATCCAACCATACATGGTCAATTAATATATGATAAAGGAGTCATGGACATACAATGGGGAAATGACAGCCTCTTCAATAACTGGTGTTGGCAAAAGTGAAAAGCTACATGCAAGAGAATGAAACTGGATTATTGTTTACCCCATACACAAAAGTAAACTCAAAATGGATGAAAGACCTGAATATAAGTCATGAAACCATAAAACTCTTAGAAAAAAACATAGGCAAAAATCTTTTGGACATAAACATGAACAACTTCTTCATGAATATATCTCCCCAGGAAAGGGAAACAAAAGCAAAAATGAATAAATGGGACTACATCAAACTAAAAAGCTTCAGTATAGCAAAGGACACCATCAGTAGAACAAAAAGACATCCTACAGTATGGGAAAATATATTCATAAATGACATATCCGATAAGGGGTTGACATCCAAATTATATAAAGAGCTCACACCCCTAAACAAACAAAAAGCAAATAAGCCAATTAAAAAATGGGCAGAGGAGCTGAACAGACACTTCTCCAAAGAAGAAATTCAGATGGCCAACAGGCACATGAAAAGATACTCCACATCACTAATCATCAGAGAAATGCAAATTAAAACCACAATGGGATATCACCTCACACCAGTTAGGATGGCCAACATCCAAACGACAAACTATAGCAAATGTTGGCGAGGATGTGGAGAAATGGGAGCCCTCCTACACTTCTGGTGGGAATGCAAAATGGAGGTTCCTCAAAAAACTCAAAATAGAAATACCATTTGACCCAGGAATTCCACTCCTAGGAATTTACCCTAAGAATGTAGCAGCCCAGTTTGAAAAAGACATATGCACCCCTATGTTTATCGCAGCACTATTTACAATAGCCAAGAAATGGAAGCAATGTAAGTATCCATCAGTAGAAGTAGATGAATGGATAAAGAAGATGCAGTACATATACACAGTGGAATATTATTCAGCCGTAAGAGAAAAACAAATACTACCATTTTCAAAAACATGGATGGAGGGAGAGGGTATTATGCTCAGGGAAATAGGGCAGGCAGAGAAAGACAAGTATCAAATGATTTCACTAGTCTGTGAAGTATAAGAAGAAAGAAAAAACTGAACGAACAAAACAGCAGCAGACTCACAGAACCCAAGAATGGACTAACGGACTGTGGAGGATGGGTGGGAAGGGAGGGATAAGGGGGGAAAAAGGGCATTATGATTAGCATGTATAATGTGGTGGGGGGACACAGGGAAGGCAGTATAACACAGAGAAGACAAGTAATGATTCTATAGAATCTTACTACGGTGATGGACAGTGACTAATGGGGTATGTGGTGGGGACTTGATAATAGGGGGAGTCTAGTAACCAGAATGATCTTCAAGTAATTGTACATTAATGATATCAACATTAAAAATAAAAAAAAATACACATTCTTATCATGCAGAAATGTTTTCCTTATTACTTCAAGTAGTTTTAATTAGAACTTAAAACCATTAGGAACTTTAATTTTCAGTGAACACTGAAAAGTAGGCTATTGCAAACTGTTACACTAGCATTCTTTAGATTGACAAATTTATGAACACATTTTATAATTACTGGAACTGTGTGCTTTAGAGCACAATCTCTAAGTATAAAATATGTCTACTTAGCAAAACTTGCAGGTTTTAGGTTACCACAACCTGCTGTTTGTAGGTATACACAGGCTGTTAGTAGGTATACACACTGTAATATGCTGTAACACAATTATTAAGATGTTTACTTGCTACACTTGTTTACTCGTTCCCAATAACTATGCTAGATTACTCACAAAACTTTTACCAAACATTAGACAAGTCAAGCCTCTCTTTAAGAACTTATACACCCCCTGGACTCCTGTGCTGACCAGCCTGGGAGCACAGGAGGAACCCCCTCCCCAGCGAAAGCATCCTCGCAGTGCCCTTGCTTGCGTGCCCCGGGACCTGACACTCAAAGCATTACCTGCAGTCAGAGAAGCTGGTGCGCCTGGGGAGCTCCTGGCTGAGATCAGGTCACCTTCCTGGCTGGGTAAGTGCGTGCCCCTCTCATAGCTTTCCAACGCCCACCCATAACTTTTGACTTTCCTCCCAGGGCCCACGCACCACCCCCAAACTCTCTGATGAAAAAGCCAACGTGGGGGCAGCTACTTCCTATGAGCTGAGGCTGCTGCAGGGCGGCTAGGCCTGCGTGGGAACGAGGGAGCCCGGTCCCCGGCAAGGAGGGTCCCTGTTGGCGGCGGCATAAGTCTGGGGTAGGAGGCATTGGGCGTCTGGCAGCAGAAGGCAGCGACGTCGGTGTCAGCGGGAGAAGGCAATGGCAGGTAGCGGTGTTGGCAGGCGTCCGGGCCGGGGTCAGCGGGAGGCATCTGCGGGCGAGGACAGGGAAAGACGGGCTCTGGGGCGAGTGGGTTGGTGTCTGGTATCTGGGCCTGCGGCGCGGAGCCGGGCGGCGTCAGCAGCTGAGGTTGCAGGCCGAGGACACCCTTAGGGCGCTGTTCCGCTCACTACCGGCACTGCCCGCCGCCGCCACCGCCTGCGGCTCACCTCACCCGCTCCCTTCCCGCAGCGACACCGCCTCTGCCCACTGCTCCTGCCGCCACCGCCTCTCGCCGGGACAGACGCCTCGGTCAGCCACCTATAGCAGCCCAACACCGCCCACCACTGCCGAAGCCGACGCCCGCCAAGCCCCCCGCCGCTTTCCCTGGCACGCGCACCTGCAGAAGGCAGCCTCGGAGGTCCGCCCGGACAGCAGACACAGCCTCCCATCGCGACGGACGTCACGGCCCACGATGGACCGCAGCCCGTCGAGGCTGCCCCTCACCGCAGACGCCGCAGCCCGCCGCCGCCTCTGCCTCCTCTCACGGCGCACCTGCAGACGGCGGGCTGGGACTGCGGCCCCACCCACAGACACCGCCGCAGCCTCCCTGCGGCCTCCGGCAGGAGACGACTTCCCCGCTCGCTCCCTCTCCGTCCCCCGACGCCGCCCGCCCCTGGGGCTGGCTACTTACTATGAGCTGCTGCTGCGAGGAGGCGAGGCCTGAGTGAGGACGGGGGCACCGGGTGCCTGGCGCGGGGGCCCTGAAGCCGGCGGGAGGAGGCTGCGGTAGAAGGCCGCGGGCGGGCGGTTGGTGTTGGAGGGCGCTGGCCGTGGGCGTCGTCAGCGGATGCCGGCCTTCCCGGGCGGCGGTGTCGGCACTGCTCCCGGGCGGTGTCAGCGGGAGGAACAGGCGGGGGAGGGAGGACAGGCGGGAAGCGTCCTCTGCGGCGGGTGGCTGCGATTTGTTGGAAGGAGGGCGTGGTGGGCACCGAAAGCGGGTGGAGTTGGCTGGCCGGGGGATGGCGCGCAGCGTCGGTTGCGGGCGGACCCCGCCCCTTAGGTCGCTGCCCCCTCCCCGCAACGACGGACGGCGCGCGCCGCCGCCGCCAACTGCCGCTCACCGCCGCCAACTCCCGTCCCCCAGCGACACCGCCACCCCCGAAGCCACCGCAAGCCATCGACGCTGTCCCCCACCGGGCTGACGCCGCCGCTGCCCGCTCCCTCCGCCTCTCGCCGCCACCTCTTGCTGCACTTGTGCGCATGGCAGCCCGGGACGTTCGCAGCCGCCGAAGCCGACGCCTCCCACGCTGGCATCCCCCTGACACCGCCCCTGGCCACTGCCACCACCACGGAAGCCGCCCCCCTCTGCCTACCGACACCCACTCCGTCGCCTCTCGCCTCAGCCTCTCGCCGCCCACCTGTACACAGCAGCCTCAGATGTCCGCCAACGCTTTAAAACTTTGTGTCTAAATTTCTACATTCCTTGAATTTCATTTTGGTTCAAACATTTGTTATTTCTTTTTATTCTCTAGCTTTTCATAAAGGCTTACTTCACCATAATACATATGATTATAAGGGAGTCTGTGTTCCTGGGCATATATGTGCGTGTGTTTAGTTGAAGAAAAATGTATACAAATATGCATACACATCAATTTATCCTTGAATTTTTTCTTTGGACTCAGTGTATTTCTACAGATTTCATTTTTAGTTACAACACCTTTTAGAAGTTAAGTTTATTATTTCACATTCTTTTCAAAACTAAGGACACAGAGGTAGGGGGATTAAATTTTTAATAATCATATAACAGCAGTCAAAACATTGTACTTCTGGAGTTTTGCAACAAATAGAACCATGCAGTATGCACTGTTATTTTCTTATGAATTTAAAATTCTTCAATTTGTACACCTTAAATAGATACAGTTTATTGCATCTAAATATTCTCTAATTACAATTAAAAAATTATAGTGGGGCATGACTCAGGGTAGAATCTTCAATACAAGTAGTTGAATCCTAATGGGTGTGTGTGTGTGTGTGTGTGTGTGTGTGTGTGTGTGTGTGTGTGTGTGTGTGTGTGTGTGTGTGTGAGTGATCCGTGTTCCATTTGTTGATCTTGTAGTAAGGCCTGGGGAGTTTGCCATTTTCTCTGTGGCTTTGGTGACAATCCCGTCCCTGGAAGTTGATGGAGCCCCTCTAATACCTTTGTTACCTGGTTAGTTCTGTGTTTATTCTTTTCAGGTTTTCTTTCAAATTTTGTTCTTTTCTACTTCCTATTAAGCCAATGTTGGTTATTTGTATTTTCCAAGAAAACCCAAGAAAATCTTCGGTTTCTTTCAGATAAAACCAAATCAACCAGAATGAAGCTATGCCTACTCTTTTCTTGTGGTTTAAAACTGTAGTGGTTTTTATCTGTAGTCATGTCACCTTCTTAACCTCAAACTTGTACATTTTCCCTTTTTTTCTTTTGTTTGACTTCCCAGAAGTTTGCTTTCAAAGAACTTTGGATTTTATTTGTCAAGTCTTATTTTCATTATTTTAAAGTAACATTGTTTTCAAATATTAATTTGTTTTTAAATTAAATTAGTGTATTAGGTCTTCCTTTTAAAAAAGCTTCTTGTATTATTTGCTTAGTTATGTCTTTCTTATATTTAAGTATATGCTTATTTACCAAAGACTGTACAATTTCCCCTGAATACTTCTTTGGACACATCACCTAGGCTTTGATAGGTTGTGTTCTTATTGTGACCTGTTTCTAAAGAGTTTTTCACTTTAGTATTTATTTTCTCTTTAACTCACGTTGCCATCAGCTTTCTCCTTTGCCCCTTTTAGCCTTTTTATTACACACACATTTGAGGATATAAATTTCCTTCTAAATACCAATTTTGTTTAATTCCATAATTTTTATATGAATACTTTATTGTCACTGAGTTTCAAACATAATTTCCACTGTGGAAATTCATTTTGTTTCCAAAATTGTCTTCTTGTTTCTAATTTTACTGCAACCTGATGAGAGAATGTGATTTGTGAAAGGTGTTGAGGTTTCTTTGCTTATCCAGCAATGTCTGTGTTTCTAAATACTCTGCATGAGCTGGACAATGACATATTCTCTAGTGGGTATGGGTTCAAATCTTCCTGTAGAAATTAGTTAGATTTAATCTATTCTGTTCTTTCATATCATCATTTGTTAAGTTTTTACAGATCTCTGGAGCTAGTGAATTTTTAACATGGCCAGAATGTTTGTTTGTTTGTTTGTTTGTTTGTTTGTTTGTTTAGGCTGAAGGTGTCAGGGGAGTGGAGCGAGGCCAGACATGTGTTCACCCAGGACTGGCACATTTTCATTTGCTCTGACTGTCTCTTGTTAGGTAAGTGCTCCCCTGTCTCAAAGAACTAGTGAGTGCAGTTGGCGGTTAGTTGCATGACCATGTGCATTTTCCTTGGTTTGGGAGGTGATCCACCCTCCCTTTGTTTTAAAGTAACAGTTGTTTTCAATAGCCCACTCCTCTGCTTAGCAATAGGTGTTGGTCAGCTGGCTCCCACCTGGCCTGGCTCCTGGCCCAGCCCACTGTGTGGAGACCAGTCTAGCAGGAATGAAGAGGAACACAGGCTTCTGCAAGTGTGCCAGGCCCCTACCCCTGTCTGGCCGTGGCTGCTGTGGCACGGAAGGTGTCTGGGAGGCCCCACACCTATTCCCCAGGGGCTTACACCCCTCCCCCTGGTCAGCCTGCAGCAACTCCCTTGCACTACCTCTTGCCCAGCATCTTCACCTCCCTACCCTCCCACAGCGACTCCCTGAGGTGTATGAGAACCAATTCTGCATGGTGCTGAGAGCATGGATTTTTTTAAAGCAGGGAGTTGAACAACTATTTGCACAGCTATGTCGTAGCAGCATTAATCACAATTGTCAAAGGTGGAAGCAATGTTAAGTGTCCATCAGCAGATGAATGGATAAACAAAGTGTGGCATATTCAGACAATGGAATATTATACAGCCTTTAATAATGAGAGGAAATATGATACCACCTATAACATGGATGAACCTTGAGGATATTATGCTGAATAAAACAAGCCAGACTCAAAAGGGAAGACAATGTATGATTCCACTTTGATGAGGTACCTAGAATAGGCAAATTCTTAGGGACAGAGTACAGCAGTGTGTGCAAGTAGCTGTGGGGGGAATGGGGAGCTGATGTTTAATGGGGACAGAATTTCAGTTAGGGAAGATGAAAGTTCTGGAAATGGCTAGTGGTGATGGTTGCACAACAATGTGAATGTTCTTAATACCACTGAACTGTAGCCTTAAAAATGCTTAAAATGGTATGTTTTACCACATTTGGGGAAAAAAGGGTGTGGATTTTGGGCAGCTGCCCAATTCAAATCCTGCCTTTGTCAGACACTGTAGGGCCTAGGCAGGTTACTAAACCCCTGTGCTTAGCCGTCACCTGTAAGTGGGCACCTTACCCATCCTAAGGCAGGGCTCCAGGACCTAACACTGGTGGAGCTGCTGGAGTCAACCCTCCCAGTGGCAGCAATTACCACCTGGGTCTTCAGATGGGACTTCAGAGAAGGGAGCTCAGGTTACCACAGTGTTAACCCCTCGCCTTCTTCCAGCAGGGCTTTGCTGTGCTTCTCCTCTCCAATGGAGGCCTCACACCCTCCTCCCTGCCAGTCCTGCTGAAACATCTGCTCTCAGCTCCAGAGCTGCCTCCATGAGACCCTGACCGCTGGCACCCAGTCCCCCTAGGCTCTGCACAAGCATGTGTCCTATCTGTCCTGACACTTATCCTGTCTGTCTTTGGAGATACCCGTCTCCCCTCACCCCAGATGCCAAGGTTCTGGGCAAGGCCCTTCATTGGGACTGGCCTGGTGGTGCAGCCTTTGTTCGTGGCTTTCAAACATGTGTCTTATCGCCCCTAAAGGCTTTATGCATTGGGAACTTCCTCTGGCTTGAGGATTATTATAACTTTTGTTATTACGAACCTAATCTGGCTTGACGATTATTATAATTTTATTATACTATTATTTTATATTTTATTATACTATTATATTATACTATATTATGTTATATATATTATACTATATATTATAGTATATATTATACTATTATTAAACGATTCTATTTTATTATACTAATATTATTACAGTGCCGTTCTCCCTGCTGCCCTGACACCTGGCCAGTGCCCTGTCAACAAACGCTGTGGCTGGGCAGTGTGTCCTCTTTCGGGGCCTGTTCCCATCTACACAGGGAACCAAGAGGTCATCATAGTTCTGATGCTGTGCATCTTACGATGTATGGGTGTCACTTCAGGTACGAGACTGGCGTCCACAGGTGAGCCAGGTGCACAAGAACGCGTGTGCGTTCAGGCAGGGGACGGCCCCCACTCCAGCAGAGCTGCAGCCTTTTCCTCTCACCACCCTGCGGAATGAGAGAGGAGCGCTGCCTGGAGGGAGAGACATCCGGGGAAAGCGCCCCACCCCACGCCGCCCGCACCTCAAGACTTGCACTCAAAGGCCAGCGGGGGGCGCCAAAGGCAAGCCTCTGATCCAAGCCCATGGTGGACAGTGAGAACAATACTTATTAACTGACAATTAATAATTAGTAGCAGTCATTGCTTATTTAGCACCTATGCTTTCAGGCCCTGGACTGATGCATAATATGGATTCTCCCACTGTGTGCCCCTTATATTTGGAATCTCTCTCTCTATATATATTTTTTTTTGAGAGGGCATCTCTCATATTTATTGATCAAATGGTTGTTAACAACAATAAAATTCTGTATAGGGGACTCAATGCACAATCATTAATCAACCCCAAGGAATCTATATTTTTGTAAACTTGTTATTAAAAACACCCAGAACAGAGCTAAAAGTACCAGAGACCTGAGTTCTGCCACTCATTAGCTGTGTGACTTTGGATACATCTTTGTGTCTGAGGTTCTTCTACGTAAAATATACTTTTAGTGTAACCGTGACAGTGTTTGCACTAATGTGGGCATGCACATGAGTACTTGTACCTGTCTGGGTGAGTGTGCACTTGTACAAGTGCATCAGGACCCCTGGAGTGGAGTTGAGGGGCAAATGGGAGATGCCCAGAAGGCAGCTGGCACCAGGTGTTCGGTGCCCAGGAGAGCAGCTGAGATCCAGATGCATGCTGGGGGCCTGATTTGAGGCAAGAGGTTCAGGAGCCTGTTGACAATGAGGGAGAGGAGCACAGGGCTGGGCCAGGCTGTCCTGAGCTTCAGGGGAGGCAACAGGTGCAGCTGGAGGGGGTCGGGGGAGAAGGGAATGGGCATGAGAGGCACTGGGAAACATCCAGGCCACTGGGAAGGCATCTCAGTGCCTGGCCCTGGGCTACCCCTGGAGGGAGGCCACTGCAGGGCTGTGATCATGGGACTGAACAGAAGCCCTGGAATGGGGGCCCATGGGGTGTGGACCAGAGGGCACACCTCAGTGATGGTGCCACCTCAAGCACCACGAACTGGGAGAGAAATCAGTTATTCAACAAACCTGGTTGGGACAACTAGTTAATCCACTGAAAAAACATGAAGTCACTCCTCACACTGTGTTTTAAAGTAAATGCCAGATCTATTAAACCTTAAATGTAAATAAGAGAGGAAACGGTACAATAAAAGAAAAGGCTTGTGAGCAGCTGTTGGGCACATTGTGTGTGCTGAGCCCCAGCTCCTCTGTGAGTCTAGGACCAGGTAAACCTCACCGGATGGACTAGGAGGCAGATGCAAGAGAGGCCACAGAGCCAGGCCACACAGAGGGTCCATGGCTGCGTCCTCCTGCTGTACAGGAGAGCAGGACAACACCCTCTCCCACAGCACAGGGGGGTGAGGGTCAGGGGCCATGGGAGCAGACAGCAGGCAACTGTGGGTGCCAGCAGAGAACTCCTGGAGTCCCAGGGCAGGAGCCAACAGGAGGGGAGAGAAGAGGTGTGATAGGGTGGCAGACAAAGGCAGGCTGAGGCTGACCCAGTGACAGAGGCTGTGCTGGACAAGACAGGGGAGCTAGGAGCCCCGCTTATTTAGCACAGAGGCCCACAGTGGACAGCCCTGTGCACATGAGCAGCCAACTGTGCTGGTCTGTGTTGTGCTCTGTAGGTGTGGCCCTTCATCCCTGCATTTATATATCTGTTCAAAAAACCGATGTTGAGAAACTCACATACTCTTTACCTCCATGGTCAGGATGTGGAATATAGAATTAACTGCCCTCAGAATTATTATAAAAAATATTCCTACAGAAGAAACTGGGAGGCATCATTGTGGGATATTAGCCTTGGGTGTATCACTTAGTCTTCCATGGTTGGGTTAGTATGAGTTGTCTGCTGAGGATGCTGGAACTGTGAAATAAAGGAACAGATTTTGAGCTCACTGCCCCCAACAACCTGCCTAGCTACTAACTCTTCTCTTTCCAGTAACATTAAACTTAGTGGCAGTCACTATCATCTTCTGGGTGTTTTCTCAGGGCCAGGCTGTGTTTAGTGCTTTAGATACATGTGTTATTTTGGACCTCAGAACAATCCTATGATCGTGCCCTTTTCACAGATGAGGATACTGAGCCCTGGCAGGTGAAGTAAATCCCCCAGTCCTTAGCCAGGAGGAGGCAGTGCAAGATCATGACCTCTGGAGCTCCACAAGGTACAGCCTCTGTGCCAGAGTTCCCATGGTCCTCACAGATCTTGACAGGTGGCTGTGACAGTCCTGTCCCACTGAGGCACATACAGGCGGGAGCTAGGATGCAGGAGCTAGAATGAGAGCTTGCTCTCCCCTTTCTGTGAGCCCAGAGCCCATTTCCCTGAGCAGGGTGTTGAAACCTGGTTAGAGGGGGCTCAGATCCACACCCCACTGGCACCTGGCAGCTTTCCTGGGCACCCTCCTTACTAGTGAAACTGAGAAGCCTATGATGTGGGCCTGCAGACAGGAGCTGGGTCTTCCCTCCAGGTGCCTGCACACAATCACTGGGGGAGGCTGTCTTCTGGGGTCAGGTGACCAGCACTGCTGCTGGCCCTGTACAACCCACAAGCCCCATGGGGCGGCCCCTACAGCCTCCTGCCCTGGGTCCAGAGCAAGGGACTTCCCTCCTTCCTCTTGTCTGGCCTGGTTGTCCTGACTTTTGCCACGTGTGTGCAGCAGCCCTTCTGGAAACCCATCCTCCAGGGAGATTAGATTATATCCTGGCACTGGCACCTCGTTAATGCAATCAGGAAGTTTCCTCAAGACCTCAGCTGCTGTGCCGGCAGCCAGGCCTGGCTCCTGGGACATCCGTACTTCTCCTGCTCGCAGCTTCTTTCCAGGCCGGAAGGGCCACAGAGACCTTCCACCCAGCGCACACCAGCACCCACAGGGAGGGGCCTGCTCTAGGCAATGTCTCACCAAAGGTTCATTGTCACCCTTCTCCATTCTTTTAAGTGAAGTCATTTACTTTGATTTTATTCAGAATTATCAAGAATCTTCATCTGTTTAGGAAAAACACTCAGCAATGAGGAATCAAGACTTTGCAGAATATTCCAGAAAAATAGCCATGAAGGTTAGACTCAACTGAAAATTTTCAGAGGAGAGGAAATTTGGGGAGAATCCAGAAATTTTCTCCATTGTGATAATAAGCTGTAATCAGAGCCAAAGTGTTGTGTTAATCCCCCTGGGCTTTCTGCCAGGGTTGCCCAGTGCATCTTTAAAAGACGGTGGGGGCCAGGCGAGAGGGGACTGATAAGGTCCCATATTCCAGGGAACAGATACACGGAGGGCAGGGGGTGCACCTCGCTCCTGGGTTCTCCTGCAACCCCACCTCCCCACCCAGTCTGCCCCTCAGGGTCCTGTAGTTTGAGACCATGGGGACAGGCCCTCCAGGAGAGGGACTTGCATGGGCTGTGGCTGAGGGGAGCACTGGGGGCAATGCAAGCAGGTGACAGAGTCTGGGTTTTCCAAGCCAGGCAGGGAGTGAAGGCTGAAGGTGAGGGTGCAACAGGAGAACAGGGGAGCCTCCCAGGGGGAATGCAGAAGGACCAGAAAACCACTTCTCCACGTGCGTGCGTGTGGCCGGGTATGGCTCTAGAGCACAGAGGCCTGCCTGTGCAGCATGCCTCTCCATGTGGGGCCGAGTGGAGTTCCCAGTGAGCTGACTGTGGGCTGCAAAACTGTCTGGCCTCCTGGCCCCACTGGCCACCACCCTGTGCTTTCTGTGAGTGCAGCTGTCAGGAGGAAGTGCTGAGGGATGTCTGCTGTCCCCCAGGGGCTTTTTAGAGACTGCACTTGGGAACTGGATCTGTCCCATGGGACAAGGGTTCCCATACAGATCTCATTGGCTTCTGAAGAATCCTCACAAACGCACCCCATGGCCGACCACACAGAGTAGCTGCAGGTGGGACAGAGACCTGGCAGGGCCTTGAATGTGAAGCAGAAAATGGTGAGGATGGTGCTGATGACAGAGTCACGTTGTCATGACTTTCTCCGTCGACTGGTCCCCACTTCCAGTCCCCCATGACTTCTCTCCCTTCCCTATTGAATGCTCTGGGCATGCAAGGAATGGTGGAGCAGCTGCTCTCTCTGTGGGTCAAGATGTTACTCAGGAAATTAGAAAAACAGTACCGTTACCACGTATTGAGGGCCTACTAAGTGCCAGGAGTTTTACATATCACTGAATCCCTAAAATGATCCTGCAGGTGATGCAGGAGGAAACAGGGCTCCAGGAGGCCCAGTGGCCAGCCACAGGTGACCCATCCCAGATGCCACAGCTGATGTGGAAGTGGGATTGGGCTGTGAGAGGGAAGGGGATACTGGCCCTACGTCCTGCCAGCCACTGCGTGGGAAGACTTGCGGCTAGAGCTTCAAGGGCTGGCAGCCCCGTCCTCCCTGCTGCCTGCCTGAGTCCTCCAGGCACCTTTGGGCCACACAGCAGCAAGGGCTTCTGTGCCCCAGGTGGGAGCAGAGCCCCTGAGGGGCTGGCGTCCCCCTACCTCCAGGCCAGGGAGCCGGAGTCTGTTTACTGCTCTCATCATTTTGTTCCTGGTGTATGTTCATGTCCATCTTGGGACCAAAGACAAAGCTGTGTCAGGGAACCAGGTCTGGTGGCCAAGACTGCCCCCCATTTCTGACAGTACTCACTTTGGGATTAGTTCCGAGATTGGCCCCTCTTGATTACCTTATGGCATTCCCACAGTACTGTGTCAGAGAAACAGAGCTGAGCATGGCATTTGATGAGATCCAGTCACACCAAGAACACTCATGCCTTAGCCAGGAAACCATCAGAGACCCTCAGATATCTTCAGGGCCTTTAAATGAGCAAACATGGTGAGAGGTCTTCTGGAGTAGGGTTAAGAAAATACTGGTATTTTCCAACTAATGACTGAGGATTCTTGTCCTGGACAGTGAGAGTTATAATATAGCCTGTGTTCCTTTTTACCTTGGCTTCCAGAAAGCTTAGTGCTGCGTTTGTAGCTTCAACTCCAGACCGACTTCCTTGGGCTGGCTCTGTGGAACAGCCCTAGTCCCTCTCTCCTCTTCATCACACGAGCCAGTTGTTTAATTTTTGTACATCTTGCCCATTTGTGTGGATTGTGGGACATCCTTCTGGTAGGAGCTCAGGCATAAGGAGTGAGTAAGCAACTGTGTCCTTGAAGGGCCTCTGTCAAGGGTGGATTAAATGTGGGCTGGGAAGCAGGAAAGGGGACCAAGGGCCTCAGGGGCAGTACCCAGGGAGCAGGGGGCAAGGGGCAGACACCTGTGGTGAATCACAGCAGGTCGTGTGACAGACCCTTGAAATAAACAGGAGTGTTGCAAAGTAGCACAGATAAGCTTCATGTGTCCAGTGCATGTCGGTGAGGGAGTGCAGGGGGCACCTCCACAGCCTCAGACCCCATTTTCAGTTGTCACTGTGTTCCCACTTCTTGGCTGTCTCGGCCTGTACCCACAGCAACATCAGAGGTGTCTGCTCTGTGCTCCATCACTCACCTGCGCCTGGAAGGAGCCCGCGTCCTGCACGGGCCCTCCTACCTCACCGGAGCTCACTTAGATTGTCCCCATGTTTTCACTGATGAATTTAGTGCTACAGAGGGCCTGTTAGCAGGCAGGTGTTCCTTCTCTTAAATCTTGTAAGGGGTTGTCGCCAGACCTGGGATTGTTGTACCCAAGTGTGAGTGTCTGAACATGGTGGCATGGGGCTTGCCAGAAGGACAAGGCCAGTTCCCAGGCCACCCGCTCCCCATTACCTGTTCTGGCACCCCAAACCTGGCACTGTTGGGTTGGGCATTTCAGCATTAATTTGGTGTAATACTGCACCTAAGCAGCCCATCCAAATTCCTCTGGCTGCTCTGTAGTTGAAGAGTTCGCTCTACTTTTTGTTCTGGTCTTTTTTTTCTATCTGTGTTTCATCCACCAACTAGCTGTTCATACCCGCTGCACCTTTCTCAGCCAAGGATGTGATGAAACCATTAACATTTGAGAGAATTTTTAAATGTACTGTTAGTTATAGGCCTGTTCTATTTTATACAAATATCTTTGTAGCTTGTTTTCCTTATTGTTTTATTCTTTCCCGGCAAATCCATGGTCCTGATTTTGCTGGTGAAAGGGACTGTCCCAGTATAGTTCCCCACCCCAAGTTCAGAGGCCAACCCAGGCTGCCCAGCTGGGCTGGAAGTGGTCTTTGGGGGCACATCTGTGGGTCTAAGGCCTGTTGCTAGACATGGCACTGTGCTTTATTCCCACTCAGGTACCAAGAGGTCCAAGGACATTCCCCCATTAGCAACAGGCCCCTCTCGCTGGGCTGGCCCATGCCAGGTGATCCTGGGAGCCACTCTGAGTCCCCTGCAGAGGGGTTCATGCAGCACAGTCAGAGACACGGAGGGGCCATGTCACAGGCACTGAGAAGACCCCTCTTAGCTCTTCCCATTCTGCAGACCCCCACCCCCAGCATCTCAGCCTCCTGCCCACAGGACAGTAGCACTGTCCCACTGGGGGGCCTTGGTTGCCAGTCAGTCCCACCGATCATGTACCACCCTTCTTTCAAGACCCTTCCCTTGCTGGCTGCAGTCAGTTCCCAGGCCTCTGCACAGCACTTCCTGGTGATGTAATCTGGAGGGCTTCCTGATAGAGGTATCCCCATAGATTGGCTATTACATGGTCCACAAAAGGCAGAATAGGTGGCTGTCAGACTGAATGTGTTGGTTGAGTGGTTGGACCCTGGCTCTGGCAGTCAAGTGAGGTTCTCCACTGGTCCCTCTGGGATTCCCTGACACCCTTCAATTGTGAGTGTGGAGTTTTGGGGTGCCCTGGGTGGGGTGGGGGATTGGGAGGCACCCACTTCCTGCCTCGTCACAGAGCCTGGATGCAGCTTGGGAAGGCAGCCAGCCATCCCCTTGTCTCTGACCTCCTTTGTGTGTGAGTCACCAGCTGGAAGTCGCCTTCATTTGTTTTAATTTAATGGGACTCGGCTCATCCTGGGAGCACTGCCACCGGCTTGTCCTTCCTTCCACTGTGACTTTACGCTCTATGAGGAAAGGGGGTGGGGAGAGTGCTTTGTAATAAAGCACTTCCCCTCATCTTCTTTTAAAACATTTTCTTAGCAGAAGCAATGGGAGGAATTTACTGGCCTGTCAGAAAAGCCTTTGCTCATCAGACTGGAGAAAGAAAAAGCAGAGGTCATCAATTCACCAGCAGGGTCTCAGGAAGGGAGTAAATCATTTAGCAACATGTCCTTAAGAAATCACTGAAGGCTCACACTACCATTTTCTTTCCCTAGGCCTTCCCATCAAATTCATCTTCCAGATGCAAAGCAAGTTAGATGCTGAGAGTTGTCTTCTCAGGCATTGGGAAGTCTGCACCTGTACCATTTCAGGAGGATGCCCCACAGGCCTGAGTACGTGGGCATGTGGAGGTACACACGTGTGTGCCCACCTGTGCCAACACATAGGTATTTGTGTGATACAGTTACATGACTGCACACACACCATCATCTGGCTGTGATGGCTTTCGGTTTTCTCACATTTCTGATGTATTGTAAATTCTGTATATAGTAAATTCATTCAGATAATAAAGGTATGAATGCATGTATAAGCTCTGAGCTACAGGACTCCAGGAACTTGTTAGAGTCCTATGGGTGTGTGCCACCTCAGTCACACAAAGGGCTCTGCTGCCTGGCATGGGGTCATCAGGTGCTCAGGGTAATGTGACATTGCCCCAGGCCAGTGTGTCCCTTGAGAGCCAGTGGACCAGTGGCTGGAGTTTTGGTTTGGAAGCTGACTGGACCTGGGTTCAAAGTGCAGCTTCCCACCAGTGAGTTGTGTGGCTTACCCTCTCACAGCTGTCCCCTCAGGGCCATGTGGGCCTGGAATGTATGGTGCTGTGACTGGTATTTAGACTGATGGATAAAGGCCCTTTTGGTGGTTAATGTGCTGACAATTCCCAAATGCCTGTCCCACCAGGACACTCCAGTAGGCCTGAAGCATTAAGTGTCAATAACTAAGATGTGGTCAACGTTGTGTGACTGGGCCATTCAGCACCCAAATGAAACATGATTTCTGGGTGTATCTGTGAGAATATTGCCTGGAGAGATTAGCATATGAATTGGTAGACTGAGCAAAACAAATTGCCTTTCCAATGGAGGTGGGCCTCATCCAACCAGTTGAAGGCTGGAATAGAACAAAGAGTCGGGGAGGGAGGATTTGTTCACTTATTGCCACCTGCCTGAGCTGGGACATCAGTCTTCCCCTGCCCCTGGACTGGGGCTTACGCCCTCAGCCTCCTGCTCTCAGGCCTGCATACTCAGACTGGAATTGCACCCCATCTTTCCCAAGTCTCCATTTAGCAGACAGTAAATTGTGGAACTTCTCAGCCTCCATAATCATATGAGCCAATTCCTTAAAATAGATCTCCTCTCATGCATGTATCTCCCATTGGCCCTATTTCTCTCGGAACACTGGAAAATACAGATATGAAGGTGGTCAGCAAAGCACAGTCAGTCATGAAAGCAGACAAAACAAAGCAGATGGTGTACCTGTGTTGGAAGTACATAAGAAGACTTTCTAAGTACAGCAACCCCCTTTTGTTCATCCAGCAAACCCTGCTGAGCCCTGGTCCAGGCATCTGGGGTAGACCAGCTGCCCATCTGCCCTTGGGGGCTCGGGCTCTTTAGGGTGACAGGTTGTGATCTGGCAGGTGAGTAAAGTCATGTAGACGGCAAGCAGTGCATGCAGAGGGGTGCTGCCGCAGGGCCATGGCAGTGGGGCTGAGGACAGATGCTCTTCTGCCTGGGACCCCAGGGCAGAACACTGTGGGCACTGCTGGCCTCCGGGGGAGGACATCTGGGTGGGAAGGCAGGGAGAAGGGCTCAGCAGGCTGGACAGACAGGGGCTGGAAAGCTGCCAGCCCCACCAGGAGCAAACCGGCAATGGAGCTGGGCTGGGCAGCGGGGCTGGGCGACAGGCTGCATATTCCATCTTCTTTCCATCTGATGGGAGGAAACTGCTCCTTGCTCTCTTGAGGTGACTTCCACTTTTCTCCCCAACTGCAAGGTTTTGCTTCCCACCCAGTCTCAGAGGGCGCAGGCTGTGCTTCCTCACCAGTCTGCCTAGTTCCCAGCAGGTGTCAGGAAGGCTGCACAGGCTGGTGAGCTATCTGTAGCTTTGGCCAATGAGAGTCCTGGAGCTCTGCTGTCCTTCCAATAAGCCCCCTGGGCCCTGACATTAGGTAAGTAGTGACAGTTGGAGGTGCCTGTTGGGTTGCTGGGAACCGGGTTGGGGGGCCAAAGGCAGGGACAGAAGGCCAAGTTGAGGCATCCTTATGGCAGAGGACAGGGTGTCTGGAGTCAGGGGGCCAGGAGCCCTCTCTGCCAACTTCAGGCCCAGTTAGGCCTGTCCTCAGCTGTGGCCAGGTGGGAGGGAGAGGACAAGGCCTCTCAGATGCACACCTTTTGCCTCGCCTCCTCATTCCCCCAACATCTCCTCCTGGTGCTCTGAGACACTGAGTGCTTGCTGCTGCTTGCTGGAGAGGAGGCAGCCCCACCTCCCCGCCAACCCATAACCAGGTACTTGGCAGCCGCTAAGGCACTGGCACTCTTCCCTGGGGCCTGAGAGGCGCAGCCAGGCTGAGTGCTTCCTCTGGGGGCCACTGCTGTTGTCCTTTTCCCATAGGTGGGGGTGAGGCATGTTGGCACTGGACTCCCTCAAGGCAGGGTAAGGGCTAAGGTCACACAGGCAAACCCTCTTTTGTGTTTATTAAACAAGCTGTGAGTGAACACCTCCTAGCACCTGCAGGCCCTACCTGCATGAGAGGTGCAGAGTCAGAAACCATGGTTCCTTCTCCCAGGAGCCAGAGCCCATGGGGACCAGGCAGTAGGCTCTGGGGCCACAGGAGCCCTGCAGGCTCTCTGAGTGAGTCCTGGAGCAGCAGGAGCAGCCTTGAGGGGAAGAGGCCCGTCCAGATGGAGGCCACCCAAGACCAGGAGAAAGGGGCATGGTGGGCATGGGTGACCAGATCATCCCTCCACCCAGGACTCACAGGCCAGGGAGGTGCTTCATCCCGGCGGGGAATACTGTTCCTCCTATGGGAGCAGAGGAGAGGCCAGGGTAGCATGTGGGACCAGAGGGCTGGAGAGCTGCCAGCTCTGGACATGCCCAGGATGCCATAGACATACCTAGGAGCTTAAATTCAGCCCCTGTGGCAGGTGCAGAACCATGGAAAGGATTGATGCAGGAGGCTACCAGGCCCAGTTGTGCTTCTGAAAGACCTCTAGTCTGTGTCCTACAGTGACAGGCCAGCAGGTGAGGCACAGTCCAGAGGCCTCTGGTGGCCAAGGGGGGACCCAGCCTGGAGTCACTGTGATAGTGGAGCACCCGGTGAGTTGGCTACCCAGCCCCTGGGAGTGCGGAGAGTGAGCGGGGCCGAAGCTGAGGGTGGCAGGAGGGGCGCCTGGTCCACAGGGTGGGGTTGGTGCGGTTGGGACACAGAAGGGGACAGAGGGGACTGGATGGGGTGGCCCTCAGGTTTGCCCCCCAGTTGGCTGCTTCTCAAGGAGACCAGTGTGAACAAGGAGAGGGTGGGTATGGCCCCCGGTCCCCAGCAGGCTCACAGGGCTCCCGAGGACGTTACACTGACAGAAATACAGCCAGCTTGGACTGGCAAGTACAGAGAATACAAAACGAAAGAAAGCTGTTGCACCGCCCCCCCTAAATTCCACAGGGGAAAATGTGCAGGTAAAGCAGGTAAATGACATGGCAGGGTGAGTTAGGGCAGAAACACCAGCCCTGAGCCCAGACCTTGAAACCGAAAAGAGTTTCCCTGGCTTGATTTTGGAGTTGCTGGGGACTGCTGACTCATTTTTTCCCTCTATTGTCTCTTGTTTTGAATAGAAATGGCCATACCTGTCCCACCATTGTATTTTGAGAGACGGTAACCTGTTTCTTGAGTTTCACAGGTCAGAGATGGAGAGGAATTGTGCCGAGTGTGGATCATCCCGGGTGTCTCACCCACACCTGATTTAGGTGGTGCGATTTGGGATTTTGAGCTGGTAAGATTTATATGCGATTTGGGGTTGTGAGTTGATGCTAAAATGGGTTTATGATTTGGAGGACCTTGGGATGGAGTGCATTCGGCATGTGGAATGGATCTTTGGGGGTCGGAGGGCAAACTGTGGTAGGCAAAATAATGACCCCCCCGAAGATGTCCACATCCTAATCCCAGAACTGGTAAATATGTTAGGTTAAATGGCAAAAGTTACAGATAGATTTAAGGTGTTAATCAGTTGACCTTGAGATGGGAAGATCATTCTGGATTACCTAGGAGCATTCAATGTAATCACAAAGGTCCTTATAAATGGAATGAAGGCAGGAGAGAAAGAGAATCAGAGATGGAAACATGAGGTAGAGAAAGACTGCACTTGTTGGCTTTGAGGATAGAGGAAGGGGGCCACTAGCTGGGGAATGTGGGTGGCCTCCAGACGCTGGAAAAGGATCCCCCTGCTGGAGCCTCCAGAAGGAATGGACCCCCAGCCCTGTTGACACCTTGATTTTAGCCCAGCAAGACCAGTTTCAGACTTCTGATGTCCAGAACCAGAAGACAATAAATTTGCATTTTCTTAGGCGACTGGGTCTGTGCTAAGTGGTTACAGCAGTGATAGGGAACTAAGACCCCTGGTGTTTTTGGAGGGACTCCTGTTGATGAAGGAGAGGACCTGGCTGCCTTCTGTTGCAAACGTTGGACCTCAGGAGCCTTTTTCTGTTGGGTGAGAGGACCTAAGGCTCTCTGCCACAGTACCGTGCCTCCATTTCTGGGATCCAGGTCAGTTCACCTCCTTCTTACTACCTACCAGAACTCTCCCTTGGTTCCTGCTTGCATTATTTCCAGGGTTTATAGTTGTATGTAAAGGGAAGGATCAAGCAAATTGAGTCTAACAGTCTTCTTGTTCTGACCTGATGTTTTCAACTTATTTTTATTCATTCAAAGTTATTGCTATTACAATTAGTATTATATTATTATGTGAATGTGTCCAGCTAAGCTTTATAGAAGTATCCATATGTTTACCATTACTTCTTGCATCTCACTTTCTTCTGGGTTCAGTTTCCTTCTTCCTGAAATATAATACACCTGTCAGTCAGTAGTTCTTTCAACAAAGGTCTAGTAATGGTCAATTCTCACTGTTTTGGTCTGAAGATGCCTTTCATTCACCCCTCCTCTTAAATAATAGTTTACACAATATGGAATTCTATGTTTGCACCAGTTTCTCTAACCATTTTGCAAATAAAAGTTCTATCTTCTGTTGCCTGTTATTGCTGCTGCTAAGTCTGCTATAGGCTAATTACATTCTTTTATAGATGGTCTGTTGTTTCTCTGTAGTTCTCTCTGATTATGTGATTTTGCTGTTATCAAAGAAAACACCTAGAGATCCATGTGAGAGACTACTGATTTTCCCCCAATATTTACTTCTCCTAATTTTCTTTTGGTAATAGCATCCTCTAAGTTTTAACTGGGTGTATGGCTGCCCAGCTCAAGACTGCTTTTTCCCAGCCTAAATGGTGTGGCCATGTGACTAAGATTTGGCCAAAAGAATGTGATCAGAAGTCATGTGTGCAACCCTAGGCCACACCCTTAGAAGGAAGCTGTTTGTCCTTCCCTCCTGCATTCCCTTTTCCTGCTGGCTGCAGTGTCATCCTGATTATGATCCTCCCCTGCAACAAAGTGCATTAGGGGCCCACAGAGGGCATGGTGCAGAGATGGGACAAATAATACTCTGGAAACCTCTATCCCTGGATCTTCTACCAATTCAGATTTTAGTAAGGCAGAGACCCAAACTTCTTCACTGTTTAAACCACTGTTACTCTGGTTTTTCCAAAAGCAGTTAAATCAATATCCTCTCTGATACAGCAAGCAGCACTGTCCACCACACACCACTGCTGTAGTGGGTGTCCATCAGTACTGATCTTTCTCCTGTACCATGCATGTGCACACACACATGCATATTTAATTTTTCTAGAATGGAATCATATGATTTGTTATGTTTTCCCATTTGCTTTTTTGCTCAACAATATATTTTAGAAGTTATTCCATTTAGAAAATGTTGATACATTTCATTCCTTTTAGCAGCTGAATATTTTATATAAAGTATGCTTTATAATTTATTTAATGATTTTCCATTAACTAATATTTAGGTTTAAAAATATTACTCCATGTAATGATGACATTTTTCAAATACAAATCCTTGTATATTCTTGTATGTATATGAATATTTCTGTAGGACAGATATCTAAATATCTAGATAGTCCTGGCAAAAGATACACATTTAAAAATTTAATAAGTTAGCATAGCCAAATTACCCCCCCAAACGAGTGTACTAACGTATCCGCCTCCTAAAAGTGAAGTATGTCCTTTATCTAGCCTATCAATACTTGATATTATCAATATGAGTGAAAAACACTGCCAAATTCCTACTTTAATAACTCATGACATTTTCTATTATAAGTCATTTGTATATTCATGATTTTTCTGTTCAATTCCTTTGCTTATGTTTCTATTGAAGTGTTTGCTTTCTTTATTATTTGTGGGAATTTTTAATACTAGAGTCATTGTGCCTTTTTAAGTGTTGCAAATATTTTCTCCCAGCCTTTTTATCATTTGTCTTTGAAATATGTAGTTCCTGCCTGTCACCATACAGAAATCTTACATTTTGAGGAACTGAAGTAGTTCCTTACCTATTATGTTCTTTAGGAATCCTTGCTGGTTTTTCTAAGTTATTGTTGAAGAGGACTGACAAACTTGTTCTGTAAAGGGGCAGAGTGAATATTTTCGGCTACCTGGGCCACACCATCTCTGTCACAGATGCTCAACCCTGACACTATGTGTAGTATAGACAGTAGGTACACGAATGCATGTGGCTGTGTTCCAGTAAAACCTGATTCACAAAAACAGGCCTGGGGACTGTAGTTTGCAGACCCCAGGTCCAAGCCAGGGCCAGCCCTGCTGCTATGGGAGGACGAGGTGGCGCTGTCAGCACACTCTCTCAGGCAGCTCTTTCCTTCAGGTTCAAGTGATGTAACCAGATCTGAGCAGAGTCCACACGGTGGGGGCAATCCCAGAGGCCTTCCCTGTTACCTTCCCTGTGTCCCTGAGCCCCTCCTGTCTCAGGACCCCTGCAGCCCCTCTCATGGGCTCTCTACCACCTGACCCATCAGCCCACCATCTTCACAGCCTTCCTGGCTCTCCTGCAGCCTCCAAGGCCCACTGCCCTGGTGCCCAGTCTCCTGCCTGAGCACCTCAGGTCTTCCCTCTTCTGTCAGGACCAGCTGCTGGGTGGCCCTGGGGAAGCTGCTGTGTCTTAGTGGGCTCTGCTATGGTGGCCTTGCATGAGGCCTCCTTATACCACAGGCTACTTTTCCCTTCAGGCAAGTTGACTGGATTAACAATGACTACTGTCTATGGATCTTATCAAGCAAGGTCTTCATGTCCTGTTCTGAATGGGCTGTCCCTCTGTTAATTAGGAGTCCTTTGTTGTTTGAAGTCATGCTTTCTTTTCATAGATCCATAAGATCATGGGGAAAACTGTCCATAAGTTTCTCGAATAAGGTTAAAAAAAAAAAGAGGCTACATTGGATGTTGCCTTAGTAAGACAATAAAGGAATGCAAATAGTTATCTCCTGTGGAGGGGGTCATATGGTTGTTCCTGTAGAGGCTTGGCTGTAAGTGGGGAGCGAACCTGTATTTCATCTGCCATTGCTATGTGACAACCACTCTGAAAGTTAGTGCCTTAAGACAACGACAATTTATTGTGTCTCATGATCCTGTGGCTTGAATCTAGGCAGGGCTTGGCTGGGCAGCTCTTCTGTCCCTCCTCATGGCATGGGCCGCATACAGCTGGCAGCTGAGCTGGGCAGGAAGATCCAGGAGGGCTACACTCACATGTCTAACACCTCGGTGTTCCCCATGTGGCCTCTCTCATCCAATGAGGATAACTTGGGCTTCCTCTCAGCATGGCGTTCCCAGGACAGTTGAATCCCTCACATTCCTTGTATCCAGAAAAGGGGAAGCAAAGGCTAATAACTTCCTTAAGACCAGGGATTGGAAATCCCAAAATGCCACCATAAGGAATTCATGGCAATCATCCTAGGGGGTTATTACCCACCCTCCGCTCTGTCCTTCTTACCAAGTGAGCTAGCTCAGCATGACATCTGCTGGCCTGAGACAGCACTGTCTGGGCATGACACCCTGGCTGTGAGGGTTAATTTCATGTATCAACTTGACCGGCCACGGGGTGCCCAAACATTTGGTCAAACATTATTCTGGGTGTGTCTGTGAGGGTGTTTCTGGGTAAGGTAAACATTTGAATGGGTAGACTGACAAAACAGAATACCTCCCCAATTTGGGCCCACCCCATCCATAACTAGAATAAAAGGCTGAGTAAGAAAGAGCTCTCTCTCTGACTCCCTTGAGCCAGACATCTTCTACCTTTGAACTTGGACTAGGATTCGAATCATACCATTGGCTCTCCTGGGTCTGGAATTCTCAGCCTCCATAATTGCATGAGCCAATTCCTTATAATAAATCATATGTATAGGTTATATCCTGTACATATATCCTATTGATTCTGTGTCTTTAGCTAACCCTAATACACCTGCCTTTAAACAGAAGGCTGGAAAGAGTATAGTAGCTGGCCATCTTATTTTTAAAATGCATTTTGTTTCTTTTTGAATAGGCAAAATATGAACATGGTACAAAATTCAAAAGTGAAAGAAAGTCTCCTTACTTTCTTTCCCAGCCATCCTGTTTTCTTTCTCTGAAGGTAGCACTCTTGACAGTCTCTTTTACAAGCTTCCAAAATGTTCTTTTGTGTTTCACATTCATAGTAAATTCCTGGAGGCAGGGTTCTTCACTTTGTGTTTTCCATTAATAATATACCTTAGAGATTTTTCCATTTCACTTCATATGAACACACCCTTTTGTTCAATGGTTACTCATGGTTATACAGATGTGTCATTATTTACTTACCTTATTTACAGAAACTTAGATGGCTTGATTATTTTCATACTTGGCTATGGGGAACAATATCGTGGGTGATTTTCTCACTCACAGGCCATTTAATATGTGAGCAAATCTACCTGTAGACCAACAAGTGGAACTGACATGTGGCAGAGCATGTGCATTTTTAACTTTGAAAGATGCACATTGTTTGCCATAGAATCTCCCCAACATACACACCCAACGGCAGTGAGTGCTGTCCCTCACCACGTTCTGCCCTCAGAATTCCTGAACTCTGCAATCTGAGCATGGAAAATGGTATCTTACTGTAGATTTGATGTGTAGTTTCTTATGAGTAAAGTAGAGAATCTTTTGTACCATTCACACTACAAAGATGAGCAGCCTCAGGGTATGGGGAGGGACTCGATAATGAGGGTGAATGTAATAACAACATTGTTTTTCTTGTGAAACCAGAGTGTGTATCAGTGATGCCTTAATAAGAAAATGTATATATATTAAAAAAAATAAAAAGATGAGCAGTCTCCCAGCCCACCCCTAGCTGTCCATGCTAAAAGGCGTGTGCCCCTCCACCTTACAGAAGGCTGCTTCTTTTGCCTGGCCCTGGAAAGCATCCAGTTCCAGGGGGAATACATACACGCTAGAGAGGAGAGGGAAGGACATATTTAAGCATTTTGAAGGTACTTATTTAAGATAATTTCTCACTTCATCACCACTACAGTCTCTCTACTTACTCCAGTGGAACAGAGGACTGAGTTTGAATTTCATGGACCTAAGAAGGTGACTGTGGGGTGTGGTTCTATTTCATCTTCATTTGGAGAGGTGTGGGCATGGCAGAGAGTTGTGAATGTGTCCATAGCTAGAATTTTTTTCAAAAAGCCCTACGTAATTGTATCTGTCTCTCACACTAGCCAGCATTGGTGGAACGTTGCCTGATTAGGATCGTTCGGAAGCAATGATGGTCCACAGGAAAAAGCCCCAACATTTCATGTGGTCAGGTCACCTGTGTTTGCCAGAAATAAAGTGAGAAGTAGAATTAATTGCCTGATCACCCAGCAAGAGTCCCAATGAGAGCTGGTAGCACCCTCCCCATTCCTACCCCACACCTTTCACAGCTGGAGGGTGAGTTCCTTCGATAGTTAGCTTCCCAGCACACAAGCACCCCTTCCATTGCTCTTTTTAGAAATATGTAAATCCATTTTCTCATCAAGGGTGTGACTCTCCTTGAAATGGGTCTTCTCCATGAAGGAGGCATCAGAAAGGCTGACTGAAGACCTGCATGGTGCTGATTGCTAGCCTACATCGGGGTGGAAGTCAGAATTGCTCGGAAATCATGACCTTTTGTAGGTCAGCAGTTTGTGGTTGCTTTTTGAATGATGGAAGTCATGGGTCTGAGTCTTGGATCCTTGTGTCTTTTTCTCCTTTTTCCATCATTAAAGTAATGCAGTGAGCTGACCACTGACTGTGGAAAAGACAACGAATTTCTCCTTATTTCTTGGAAGAGGTTGGAGGACTAGTTCTGGCAGAAATGCAAGTTGTTAGGAACAGGATCTGAGGCCAGGTCTGCTGTCCCCACACCGATCCAGCCCCATAAAGTAAGGGTCCCGCTTGCCCTTGCGTTGGGAGAGTGGCTCTGGTCCAGTAAGAAGGGTATTCTTGGGCAGAGGAGGGAAGGTGGCATTTTTTCCCTCAGCAGTGGATAATGGCTCCGTGAAGATAGAAGGCAAAGCCAGGGCATCTGGAATCGGAATCTGAGGCCCTGGGCATTTGGCGGGGGATTTTAGAGATGCCCTGGGCAGGGCAGATGGGAGCTTGGACTGTGGAATCTGAGCCCAGGCTGGGAGGCCTGGAGGTCCTCCCCCACTGCCCTCCTGCCATCCTGTGGTGGGGTCCCTTCTGCTGAGCACTGCAGCGGGGGTCACTCCAGAGCCCTGACTCCACAGGGAGGCTCTGCCTTGTCTCCACTGGGGACATCTTCCACAGGGACATGGGCAACACCCTACCAGGCTCCTGCAGCCTGGGGTCACTCTGAGCTGTGCCTTCAGGAGTAAACACAGGGGGCACTGCCACTTACATGGGAACCTTTTGCACCACACGAAAGGGAGAAGGCTCTGCTAACCAAAGAAAAGACCTCAACACAGAGCGGCAACTGTGCCAAGATAAGATCCAACTTTAAAAGCCAAACAGATAAGATGACTGCTGAATTATGAAGTAAAGATCTTTGTAATGATGGAATGTGAAAATCACAAAGTAAATAAAAAGTCACAACTAGAGGAAAGGCTAGTGTCCTCCTTTTTTTATGGTGGCAAGAAAGGAGATGAGGGAAGAACAAGACTGATGGGTTAAATTCTTACTCCTTTTTTAGTGGCCTCTGAGAATTTGCTTGACTCTGTGTGTGTATACCTCACATGTCTGTGTGTATGTTTGCATGCATGCATTTTTTTAGGCCAGGCAAGGAAGGTTAGAACAAAGGCAGACTGGAGTTGCACCCATCAGGTAGGTGACCTCTAGGCTTTTGCACATGATGCTCTTCTGCCTGGGAGTCTCCCCCACTGCCCCTGGTGTGGCTGACTCCTGTCCACGATTCACATTTCAGGTTGCAGTTTGAAAGCCTTCTCCCACACCCACCTCCACCTCCTGGTTAAGACAGATACCCCTTCTCTGCTGCCATGCATCCTGGCCATTCCCCAATTGTCACCCTGGTCACACTGTATTGTGACCACCCTCTCTCACACACACACCTTTTGATATAACAAAATGTGAAATATGCATATGGAAGAATCCACACAATGCAAATGTACTGTTTACACAGAGTAATACAACGACCACCTCTGTACTTGCGCCTAGCTAAGAATAGAGTATTTCCAACAGCTTCCCTTCCCCATTCGGTCTGCTGCTAGAGTCATCCACTGTCCTGCCTCCAGGAATAAGCAACCTTGCTCTTCTTTATTAATGTATATAATGAACTTCATATTATTGTAGTTGTGTCGCATGCATTTTTATTGTAGTGAAATTATATTCCATCATGCCTATATGCTACAATTTATTTATTCTATTGCTGATGGGCATAAGGGTTTTTCTTTTTTCCTATTGCTAATAGTGCCCCCATAAACTGCAGGACATGTGGGCAAGAATTTCTCTAGGGTGTGTGTGTGTGTGTGTGTGTGTGTGTGTGTGTGTGTGTGTGTATTTTCAGGAAATATGTATTTTATTTGTATGTATATTTACAGAGTGTGCACAGTTCACTTCTCATAGGTAATGCCAAACTGTTTCTCAGAATGGTTTCTACAAACTTAGGTTCTACCACAGAGGGTGAGAGTTCCCGCTGATCAACATTCCCAACATGCTATTGCCAAGCTTTTTTGTCAATCTGGAGGATGCAACATAGTATCTTATTGTGGTTTGCATTTCCCTTATCATTGACATGGCTAGGCATCGTTTCATATTTTAATGTCCATTCAGGATTTTTCTTTTATGACTTCATAAAAGTCTTCTTGAGTCTCCTACACCTTTTCCCAGTGGGCTGTTTCTCTTTTCCTACTGACTTTGTGATGGAGCAGCTCATTCCAAGCTGAGAGCCAACTGTGCCCATTTCTTCCCAACTTTGCCCCCAGTGGCCTCTCATTAGTGGCTTGAAATTGGCCACTCTGAATAGTTATATCCTGGAGATGAGCAAATGCTACATATCAGGACTGTGTTTGGTCTGGAGAGACTGTTTTCTGGCACGTACTGCTTAGACAAATTCTTTACGT
The DNA here is from genome assembly GCF_040802235.1 of Manis javanica. Classification (NCBI taxonomy): domain Eukaryota; kingdom Metazoa; phylum Chordata; class Mammalia; order Pholidota; family Manidae; genus Manis; species Manis javanica. The sequence goes on from NC_133162.1 coordinate 72,834,762, forward strand.
GTCCAGGCTCTAGTGACTTGTTGATTGTATGTGCTACAAATATTCTATTCTATATCATGGCTTTTAAAAAATTCTTCCATTTGAGGTAACTTTTGATAACAGAAGCTCTTTATTTAATGTGGTATATTAAAAAAATTTTTTTCCTAAAGGTGTAGTATGTTTGGTCTCTTATTTAAGAAATCTTTCCTACTCTGAGGAAATTAAGAGATCCTCTCATGGTTTCTGCTGAAAGTTTTGGAATTTTGTCTTTTACATTTAAGTCTTTACAATTACATCTATAATTGATCTGTGTGAGTCATGGGATAAGGGGTCCAATTTATTTATTTATTTTTTTGAAAGCTTAGCTCTCCTATTTCTTCATAGACATAGAAAGATGCATTACGTTCCACAGTAAGATATTACCTCACACCAGTCTGAATGGCCACTATCCAAAAGACAAGGAACAACAAGTGCTGACGGGGATGCAGAGAAAGGGGAACCCTCCTATTCTGCTGGTTGGAATGTAAACTAGTTCAACCATTGTGGAAAGCAATATGGAGGTTCCTCAAAAAACGAAAAATAGAAATACCATTTGACCCAGGAATTCCACTCCTAGGAATCCCCGAAGAAAACAAGATCCCAGATTCAAAAAGACATATGCACCCCTATGTTTATCACAGCATTATTTACAACAGCCAAGATATGGAAGCAACCTAAGTGTCCATCAGTAGATGAATGAATAAAGAAGATCTGGTTACATACACATGTGGAATATTATTCAAACATAAAAGAAAGAAATCCTGCCATTTGCAACAACATGGATGGATCTAGAGGGTATTATGCTCAGTGAAATAAGCCAGATGGAGAAAGACAAATACTGTATGATTTCACTTATTTGTGGAATATAAATACGAAGCAAAACAGAATGAACAAAAATGCAGTAGACTCGAAGACACTGAGAAGTGACTGGTGGTTACCATGGGGGAGGGAAGGGGATGGGTGGGTGGGGAGGTTGAGGTGGATTAAGGGGCACAAAAATTCTCAATCGTAATGTAGGTTGGTCACGGGTATGGTAGTACAGCTTGGAGAATATAGTCAATGATCCTCTAACATCGTCCTATGTTGCCAGATAGTAGCTGTATTATAGTGGGTGGTGGGAGGATTTAATAATAAAGAAAAAGAAAACAACAACAAAAAAGATAGATGCATTACAGTGATAGCTGTGCTGAATTGGGGAACATAAGACAAATAATCCCATAACTAGGTTAGAATCAACTGTAGTTATAAGGCATCCCTACACTTCTTTATTTTGTGTGTGTCATTTGGGTGCACTGTCCGAAGACATATGTGCATGGTGCCCAATTGTGGTAGATTAATTGCAGAAATAGGCCTTACTTCTCAGATATGTCTGCAGCCATTCTGGAAGAATGGCTTCCCACACTGATGCTGGGCTTGGTGCCATGACTTACTTTGGCCAACATGGTAATAGCAGAGGCTTAGAAAAGCACATGTGCATTTTCACTCTCTTATTGTACTGCCACTACCATGAGAGTAAGCCTGGCTCCGCCGGCTAGAAGGATGTAAGCTACATGTGGAAAAGAGCTGAGTCCTTCCAGCTGAAACCTAGATCAGCCAGTCCCTAGCCAACCCACTGGGTGATCACTGATGAGCCCAGGCACGATGATCAGACAAGCCCAGCCTGGAACATAGAACTGCCCCACCAACCTGTGCACTCATGAGAAATAATCCAAGGTTACCATTTTAAGTCATAAGTTTGGGGGCAGTTCTTATACAGCAATATCTAACTGATACATCAGTTATTTGAGAGTACTCCAGATCCTTAAGGTTTTCAATGGCATTGCTTTATTTATTTAAGCTATAATATTTATTGAATACCTTTTATGCACGATTTTTTAAGGATGCACCCTTAAAGCCATTTAAAGCTATGAATTTACTACTGAGCAAAGCTTTGGCATTCTTCCTTTGGTTCTGAAATATTTTGTTTATTTGTTGTTGTTTTTTGTTTTTATTATGGTATTGTTAATGTAAAATTACATGAACAACATTGTGGTTACTAGACTCCTCTTGTTATCAAGTCCCCACCACATACCCCATTACAGTCACTGTCCATCAGCATAGTAAGATGCTATAGAATCACTACTCGTCTTCTCTGTGTTGTACTGCCTTCTCCATGTACCCCCTCCACTACATTATACGTGCTAATCAAAATGCCCCCTTTTCCTCCTTATCCCTCCCTTTCCACCCATCCTGTACAGTTCCTTTTCCCTTTGGTAACTGTTAGTCCCTTCTTGGGTTCTGTGATTCTGCTGCTGTTTTGTTCCTTCAGTTTTTTCTTTCTTCTTATACTTCACAGACGAGTGAAATCATTTGGTACTTGTCTTTCTCTATCTGGCTTATTTCACTGAGCATAATACCCTCCAGCTCCATTCATGTTGTTGTTGCAAATGGTAGGATTTGTTTTCTTCTTATGACTGAATAGTATTCCATTGTGTATATGTACCACATCTTCTTTATCCATTCATCTACTGATGGACACTTACATTGCTTCCATTTCTTGGTTATTGTAAATACTGCTGCGATAAACATAGGGGTGCATATGTCTTTTTCAAACTGGGCTGCTGCATTCTTAGGGTAAATTCCTAGGAGTGGAATTCCTGGGTCAAATGGTATTTCTATTTTGAGTTTTTTGAGGAACCTCCATACTGCTTTCCACAATGGTCGAACTAGTTTACATTCCCACCAGCAGTGTAGGAGGGTTTCCCTTTCTCCACATCCTCGCCAACATTTGTTGTTGTCTGTCTTTTGGATGTTGGCCATCCTAACTGGTGTAAGGTGATATCTCATTGTGGTTTTAATTTGCATTTCTCTGATGATTAGTGATGTGGAGCATCTTTTCATGTGTCTGTTGGCCATCTGAATTTCTTCTTTGGAGAAGTGTCTGTTCATATCCTTTGCCCATTCTTTAATTGGCTTATTTGCTTTTTGTTTGTTGAGGTGCATGAGCTCTTTATGTAATTTGGATGTCAACCCCTTATTAGATATGTCATTTATGAATATATTCTCCCATACTGTAGGATGCCTTTCTGTTCTATGGATGGTGTCCTTTGCTGTACAGAAGCTTTTCAGTTTGATATAGTCCCACTTATTCATTTTTGCTTTTGTTTCCCTTGCCCAGGGAGATATGTTCATGAAGAAGTTGCTCATGTTTATGTCCAAGAGATTTTTGCCCATGTTTTTTTCTAAGGGTTTTATGGTTTCATGGCTTACATTCAGGTCTTTGATTCATTTTGAGTTTACTTTTGTGTATGGGGCTAGACAATAATCCAGTTTCATTCTCTTACATGTATCTGTCCAGTTTTGCCAACCCCAGCTATTAAAGAGGCTGTCATTTCCCCATTGTATGTCCATGGCTCCTTTATCATATATTAATTGACCATATATGCTTGAGTTTATATCTGGGCTCTCTATTCTGTTCCACTGGTCCATGTGTCTGTTCTTGTGCCAGTACCAAATTGTCTTGATTACTGTGGCTTTGTAGTAGAGCTTGAAGTCAGGGAGCATAATTCTCCATGCTCTATTCATCCTTCTCAGGATTGCTTTGGCTATTTGGAGTCTTTTGTGGTTCCTTATGAATTTTAGAAGTATTTGCTCTAGTTCATTGAAGAATGCTGTTGGTATTTTGATCGGGATTGCACTGAATCTGTAGATTGCTTTAGGCAGGATGGCCATTTGACAATATTAATTCTTCCTATCCATGAGCATGAGATGTGTTTCCATTTATTAGTTTCTTCTTAACTTCTCTCATGAGTGTCTTGTAGTTTTCAGAGTACATCTTTCACTCCCTTGGTTAGGTTTATTCCTAGGTATTTTATCCATTTTGAAGCAATTGTGAATGGGATTGTTTTCCTGATTTCTCTTTCTGCTCTTTCTTCATTTGTGTATAGGAATGCAACAGATGTCTGTGTGTTAATTTTGTATCCTGCAACTTTACTGAATTCAGATATTAGATATGGTAGTTTTGGAGTGGATTCTTTAGGGTTTTTTATGTACAATATCATGTCATCTGCAAACAGGGACAGTTTGACTTCTTCCTTACCAATCTGGATGCCTTTTATTTCTTTGTGTTGTCTGATTGCCATGGCTAGGACCTCCAGAACTATGTTGAATAAAAGTGGAGAGAGTGGGCATCCTTGTCTTATTCCCTATCTTAAAGGAAAAGCTTTCAGCTTCTCACTGTGAAGTACGATGTTGGCTGTGGGCTTTTCATATATGGCCTTTATTATGTTGAGGTACTTGCCCTGTATATCCATTTTGTTGAGAGGTTTTGTCATGAATGGACGTTAAATTTTGTCGAATGCTTTTTCAGCATCTGTGGAGATGATCAAGTGGTTTTTGTCCTTCTGTTTATTTGTTTTTATTGTCTGTTATGTTACTCCAAACTTAGAAAAATGCAAAAATTATTCATGAGGGAGTCTCATTCAGTCTTAATATCCAACAGAAGTTGAAGAAAAATGGTACCAGGTTCTGCATCCCACCTGGTCTTCTTGTCCTTTTTCTTTGTCCTTTTTTCTATTTAGGTATAATCATTTACCTGCTCTCTCATTTTACCTCTGTGCCACCCACTTGCCTGGCTTACTTCCTGTCTAGGAAGGACATGTACAAGATCCTGGCAGGACTAGAACACAGTACTTGAGGTTCTTTCAAAAATTTAAAGAGGACTCACCTTTTGTATGAGGATTTACCCAAATTCTTTAAAATAATATAGGATGGTTGTTTTAGATCACTAGAGGCAGAGACAATTAAAGGATTCTTTTTGCCTGTCTCCTAATTGGTGTTAAGTATAATAATGAGCATTTATGGGTGTTTCCTGTGTGCCAAGAACTTTTGCAAGCATTACAGCTATACTGGCTTGCTTTAATCTTCAAAACAATCTAGGACACAGCTACTACTACTATACCCATTCTACCAGTGCCTGGAGCCTAAAACAGTTAATGAACTTGACCAAGATCATGTAGCTTGTGAGAGTAACAGGGATTCAGTAATACTATGCCAGAGTCCATATTCTTAACCAGGACAGCAGTAAGCTATGTTTAGGTATTACCTGCTGCATTCACAATCCTGTAATAATTCTGAAGTTGGGCTGTAACATCCAAGCAGCCTGGGATCCCTGAGCTGGCATGACTTACCTGGCTTTAGGAGTAATACAGAAGAATTTATCTGCAAAATACCTGCTTTCTCTCTCTCTCTATATGTGTGTGTGTGTGTGTGTGTGTGTGTGTGTGTGTGTGTGTGTGTGTGTAGTAGATATATGTATATGTTGCAGATATCATCATTCCTAAATATTTCAATCAGTTCCTAGAACAAGGACATTTTTTTATGTAACCATAATATAATTATCTAAATACATTAATTTTTTTTCAGGTTTTTGAAGGTACAGGACAGTTATTTTGTATGATGTGTTTCATTTGACCTGGTGTTCCTTCATGTCAGGTTATGTATTTTTGGCAGGAATATTGCAGAAATGATGTTGTATCTTGGGGCATTCATCATGATGTTGGTTTGCCCTATTAGTGGTGATATTAAACTTGAGTCAATATCAAAGCAATGTCTGCCAGTTTTTCCATTGTAAAGGAAATCTTTCTTCCTTTTGAAAAAATTAATAAATAATCTCTTCATGAATTAACTTACATCTAATGGTTTTGGCATCCATTGACATTTCTTGCCTAAATCAGTTATTACAATGGTGGCTACAAAATGGTGGTTTCTAACCCTAAATCATTCCTTGTAAAGAAAGATATTCATTCATTCATTCACTCTTTCATTTTATCACTTATTCTATTATATGATATCATGTATTGTTTCTATTTGCTGTTTTATAATCTGTTACTGCCATTATTCATTTTCATGCTCAGATTATCTGAGATTTGGCCAGTTGGGGTGTCTTCAAGCTGGGTACTGTGTCCTTTGTCATACCCTAATCCATTTTCAAGCATCTCCTTAACTTTCTGGCACAAGATGTTCTAGACTTCCAATATACTTTACTGCTCCAGTCCTGAATTTAGCCATTTTGTCAAGAATACTTGATTCAGTTTAGAGGGCAATGGCACTTAGAAACCAAGATCTAGGCTCTAGTGTGCTCATTGCTCCTGTAGCATCATGCTTCTAGGCCCTTAAAGTGAACAAAAGTAGGAAATATGTGGAGTGTTTTTTTTTTTAATTAGGACTTTGGTTTGTTTCCTCTAATTCTAATCCAACACCACAGGATTCTTTTTGCCTCATGCCATGTTTTTATTTCATTTTCCTTACAAGAGTAATATATTTACTCATTTGCTCCATTCTATAATATACATAAAAGGGTTTCAGAGTCTACTTTGGGTTTTCAAATTTATTTGCAAGTAATCTCCTATAATCTTTAAATTTTCTTTCATTTCAGTGATTTTCCTCACATGGTTATTTCTTACTTTATTTTATCCTTTTTTTCCTGTCTTAAAAAATAATTACTAAATAGTCAAGATTTCAACTTACTAATTAGTCTTACATTTTCTTGTCTCGTTTCTTTGGCTTTGCTTGTTGCTCTTTTTCCAACTTCTTAAATTGAATGTTTAGCTTGTTTGTTCTTAATCTTATTTTCTGAAAAAATTATTTAAAACTATAATTTTTCTTCTGAAAACTGTCTTTTTGGCAAATTGTGTTTTTATTGTCATGTAGCTTTAAGTAGTCCTCAATTTCCTTTTTAACCAAAAGGCAATTTTGTAATAAATTATTTATTTCCAAAACATGTAAGATTAAAAAAAATCTCTCATACATTCTTTTCAGTTGTTTTGTATTATGTTTAGGAAACATGTCCTGTGTGAAATTCATCCTTTGGAATTTACGAGGGCTTCCCTGATGTCCTAAGCGGTGTTCAACTTTTGCGCATGCCCCACGTGTGCTCTAATTTGGTGTATATTCTCAACTTGTTGGGTTTGGAGTTCTCTGTATCTCTACTTAGTATAGTGTTTAGAGCTTGATATGTGGGCTAATTCTTTTTTGTCATTTTCTGAAACAGTATGTTAAAACATCATAGTTGTACACTAAGATTTGTACATTTTATTGTATGTACCTGAAAAAAAGTCCTAGCTACTTTTCAGTTCATCCATTTATATCTGCAGTTTTGTCCACTGTTGCTTTTATATTTTGATGCTATAGTGGTAGGGACACTATTGTCATGATTGCAATATATGTACTTTACTTTTCTTATAAATGGTTCCTCCCTAGTATTTTATCCTAAATTCTATTTTGTGATATACCATATTTTATTGTTTCTGAGTCGAGCACCTTTCCACATTTTAATGTCTCTAAATTGAGCTGCTGCTTACACTTGCTGCCAGGGAGGCAGCAAATGTGACCCAGTTGTCACTGTCTGTGCTTATGTGAACAAATGACAGCTGTTCTTTTGTCATTACTTCTATTGAATCATGTGCATTGTTAGTATGTGTTGAGTTTAACTGCTATTTCAAATGCCTTCAAAGGCTTACATATGGTTTGGCACTGAAATGGAAAGTTATAATACAATATATATGGAAAGACATGGAAATCAAGCAAGGGGGCAGACATTTGATGTTGAGAAAACAAATATTTGTCAACAATAAAATGACCACAATTCTAAATTTTCATGGAGAGCAATAATCAACTGCTTATGGAACCAAAGAATTGAAGATACCCACAAATAGATGGAGGCATGTTACTTTTGTTACTAAGATTTATGCAAAGGAATACCTACCACACCAGGTACTCCAACCAGAAGAAAGATAACTTGTCATATCCCTTGGTATGAATGAAAAATTTTTTTAATTAATTAATTTTTATTAAGATATCATTGGTATACACTGTTATGAAGGTTTCACAAGAAAAACAATGTGGTTACAACAATCACCCATATTATTGAGTCACCCCATACCCCATTGTAGTCATTGTCCATCAGTGTAGTAACATGTCACAGTCACTACTTGTCTTCTCTGTGCTACATTGTCTTCCCCATGATTCCCTCCACACCATATGTACCAATGAATCATAATACCCCTCAGTAACCTTCTCCCTCCCTCCCCACCTGCCCTCCCCCATTCCTCCCCTTTGGTAACCACTAGTCCCTTCTTGGAGTCTGTGAGTCTGCTGCTGCTTTGTTCCTTCAGTCTTGCTTTGTTGTTATATGCCACAAATGGGGGAAATCATTTGGTGTTTGTCTGCCTCTGCCTGACGTATTTTACTGAGCATAATAGACTTCTAGATCCATCCATGTTGCTGCAAATGGTAGGATTTGTTTCTTTCTTATGGCTGAATAGTATTCCATTGTGTATATGTACCACATCTTCTTTATCCATTCATCTACTGATGTACACTTAGGTTACTTCCATATCTTGGCTATTGTAAATAGTGCGGCAATAAACATAGGGGTGCGTATGTCTTTTTGAATCTGAGATCTTGGTATCTATGGATAAATTCCTAGGAGTGGAATTTCCAGGTCAAATGATATTTCTATTTTCAATTTTTTGAGGAACCTCCGTATTGCTTTTCCTTTTCCCTCCCTCCCCACCAGCCCTCCCTGGCCCCTCCCCTTTATCTTATATTAATTGACCATATATGCTTGAGTATATATCTGGGCTCTCTAGTCTGTTCCATTGGTCTATAGGTCTGTTCTTGTGCCAGTACCAAATTGTCTTGATTACTGTGGCTTGTAGTAGAGCTTGAAGTTAGGGAGCATAATCCCCCCAGCTTTATTCTTCCTCCTCAGGATTGCTTTGGCTATTCAGGTTCTTTTGTGGTTCCATATGAATTTTAGAACTATTTGCTCTAGTTCATTGGAGAATGCTGTTGGTATTTTGATAGGGATTGAATTGAATCTGTGGATTGCTTTAGGCAGGATGGCCATTTTGACAATACTAATTCTTCCTATCCAAGAGTATGGATGAATTTCCATTTACTAGTTTTCTCTTTAATTTCTTTAAAGAGTGTCTTGTACTTTTCAGGGAATAGGTCTTTCACTTCCTTGGTTAAGTTTATTCCTAGGTATTATATTCTTTTTGATGCAGTTGTGAATGGAATTGTTTTCCTGATTTCTCTTCCTGCTAGTTCATTGTCAGTGTATGGGAATGCAACAGATTTCTGTGTATTAATTTTGTATCCCACAACTTTGCTGAATTCAGATATTAGATCTAGTAGTTTTGGAGAGGATTCTTTAGAGTTTTTGCAAGCAAGGACAGTTTGACTTCTTTCTTACCAATCTGGATGCCTTTTATTTCTTTGTGTTGTCTGATTACTATGGCTAGGAACTCCAGAACTATGTTGAATAAAAGTGGAGAGAATGGGCATCCTTGTCTTGTTCCTGATCTTAAAGGAAAACCTTTCTGCTTCCTTCTCGCTGTTAAGTATGATGTTGGCTACAGGTTTTTCATATATGGCCTTTATTATGTTGAGGTACTTGCCTTCTATACCCAATTTATTGAGAGTTTTTATCATGAATGGGTGTTGAATTTTTTTATATTTATGTTTACTAGGCTATCCCCTACCCCAAGTGCCCCCCACAAACCCCATTATAGTCACTGTCCATCAGCATAGTAAAATGTTGTAGAATCACTACTTGTCTTCTCTGTGTTGCAAAGCCCTCCCCTTTCCCCCACCCCCCACATTATACATGCTAATCATAATACTTCCTTTCTTCTTCCCTGCCCTTATCCCTCCCAACCCTCCCACTCTCCCAGTCTCTTTCCCTTTGGTAACTGTTAGTCCATTCTTGGGTTCTGTGATTATGCTGCTGTTTTGTTCCTTCAGTTTTTCTTTTGTTCTTATACTACACAGATGAGTGAAATCATTTGGTATTTGTCTTTCTCCGCTTGGCTTATTTCACTGAGCACAATACCCTCTAGCTCCATCCATGTTGTTGCAAATGGTAAGATTTGTTTTCCTCTTATGGCTGAATAATATTCCATTGTGTATATGTACTACATCTTCTTTATCCATTCATCTACTGATGGACACTTAGGATGCTTCCAATTCTTGGCTATTGTAAATAGTGCTGTGATAAACATAGGGGTGCATCTGTCTTTTTCAAACTGGAGTGCTGCATTCTTAGGGTAAATTCCTAGGAGTGGAATTCCTGAGTCAAATGGTATTTCTATTTTGAGCTTTTTGAGGAACCTCCATACTGCTTTCCACAATGGTTGAACTAATTTACATTCCCACCAGAAGTGTAGGAGGGTTCCCCTTTCTCCGAAACCTTGCCAACATTTGCTGTAGTTTGTCTTTTGAATGGTGGCCATCCTTACTGGTGTGAGGTGGTATCTCATTGTGGTTTTAATTTGCATTTCTCTGATAACTAGCGATGTGGAGCATCTTACCATGTGTCTGTTGGCCATCTGAATTTCTTCTTTGGAGAACTGTCTGTTCAGCTCCTCTGCCCATTTTTTAATTGGATTATTTGATTTTTGTTTGTTGAGGAGCATGAGCTCTTTATATATTTTGGATGTCAAGCCTTTATCAGATCTGTCATTTATGAATATATTCTCCCATACTGTAGGGTACCTTTTTATTCTATTGATGGTGTTGTACAGAAGCTTTTAAACTTGATATAGTCCCACTTGTTCATTTCTGCTTTTGTTTTCCTTGCCCAGGGAGATATGTTGATGAAGAAGTTGCTAATGTTCACATCCAAGAGATTTTTGTGTATGTTTTTTTCTAAGAGTTTTATGGTTTCATGACTTACATTCAGGTCTTTGATCCATTTTGAATTTACTTTTGTGTATGAGGTTAGACAGTGATCCAGTTTCATTCTCTTACATGTAGCTGTCCAGTTCTGCCAGCACCATCTTTTGAAGAGACTGTCATTTCCCCATTGTATGTCCATGGCTCCTTTATCAAATATTAATTGACCACATGTATTTGGGTTAATGTCTGGAGTCTCTATTCTGTTCCACTGGTCTGTGGCTCTGTTCTTGTGCCAGTACCAAATTGTCTTGATTACTATGGCTTTGTAGTAGAGCTTGAAGTTGGGGAGTGAGATTCCCACCACTTTATTCTTCTTTGTCAGGATTGCTTTGGCTATTCGGGGTCTTTGGTGTTTCCATATGAATTTTTGAACTATTTGTTCCAGTTCGTTGAAGAATGTTGTTGATAATTTGATAGGGATGGCATCAAATCTGTATATTGCTTTGGGCAGGATGGCCATTTTGACGATATTAATTCTTCCTAGCCAAGAGCATGGGATGAGTTTCCATTTGTTAGTGTCCTCTTTAACTTCTCTTAAGAGTGTCTTATACTTTTCCGGGTATAGGTCTTTCACTTCTTTGGTTAGGTTTATTCCTAGGTATTTTATTCCTTTTGATGCAATTGTGAATGGAATTATTTCCCCAATTTCTCTTTCTATTGGCTCATTGTTAGTGTATAGGAAAGCCACAGATTTCTGTGTGTTAATTTTGTATCCTGCAATGTTGCTGTATTCCAATATCAGTTCTAGTAGTTTTGGAGTGGAGTCTTTAGGGTTTTTTATGTACAATATCATGTCATCTGCAAATAGGGACAGTTTAACTTCTTCTTTACCAATCTGGATTTCTTGTATTTCTTTGTTTTGTCTAATTGCCGTGGCTAGGACCTCCAGTACTATGTTAAATAACAGTGGGGAGTGTGGGCATCCCTGTCTTGTTCCCCATCTCAGAGGAAAAGCTTTCAGCTTCTCGCTGTTCAGTATGATGTTGGCTGTGGGTTTATCATATGTGGCCTTTATTATGTTGAGGTACTTCCCCTCTATTCCCATTTTGCTGAGAGTTTTTATCATGAATGGATGTTGAATTTTGTCAAATACTTTTTCAGCATCTATGGAGATGATCATGTGGTTTTTGTCTTTCTTTTTGTTGATGTGGTGGATGATGTTGATGGATTTTCAAATGTTGTACCATCCTTGCATCCCTGGGATGAATCCCACTTGGTTGTGGTGTATGATCCTGTTGATAAATTTTTGAATTCGGTTTGGTAATATTTTATTTAGTATTTTTGCATCTACGTTCATCAGGGATATTGGTCTGTAATTTTCTTTTTTGGTGGGGTCTTTGCCTGGTTTTGGTATTAGGGTGATGTTGGCCTCATAGAATGAGTTTGGGAGTATTCTCTCCTCTTCTATTTTTTTGGAAAACTTTAAGGAGAATGGGTATTATATCTTCTCTGTATGTCTGATAAAATTCCGAGGTAAATCCATCTGGCCCAGGGGTTTTTTTCTTGGGTAGTTTTTTGATTACCATTTCACTTTCTTTGCTCGTAATTGGTTTGTTTAACTTTTGTGTTTCTTCCTTGGTCAGTCTTGGGAGGTTGTATTTTTCTAGGAAGTTATCCATTTCTTCTAGGTTTTCCAGCTCGTTAGCATATAGGTTTTCATAGTAGTCTCTAATAATTCTTTGTATTTCTGTTGGGTCCATCATGACGTTTCCTTTCTCATTTCTGATTCTGTTGATGTGTGTTGATTCTCTTTGTCTCTTAATAAGTCTGGCTAGAGGCTTATCTATTTTGTTTATTTTCTCAAAGAACCAGCTCTTGGTTTCATTGATTTTTTCTATTGTTTTATTCTTCTCAATTTTGTTTATTTCTTCTCTGATCTTTATTATGTCCCTCCTTCTGCTGCCTTTAGGCCTCATTTGTTCTTCCTTTTCCAATTTTGTTAGCTGTGATGTTAGACTATTCATTTGGGTTTGTTCTTCCTTCTTTAAATATGCCTGGATTGCTATATACTTTCCTCCTAAGACTGCTTTTGCTGCGTCCCACAGAAGTTGGGGCTTTGTATTGTTGTTGTCATTTATTTCCATACATTAATGGATCTCCATTTTAATTTGGTCGTTGATCCATTGACTATTTAGAAGCGTGTTGTTAAGCCTCCATGTGTTTGTGAGCCTTTTTGCTTTCTTTGTACAATTTATTTCTAGTTTTATACCTCTGTGGTCTGAAAAGTTGGTTGGTAGGATTTCATACTAGGCCTGTTTTTGTGGCCTAGTATGTGGTCTATTCTGGAGAATGTCCCATGTGCACTTGAGAAGAATGTGTATCCTCTTGCTTTAGGGTGTAGAGTTCTGTAGATGTCTATTAGGTCCATCTGTTCTAGTGTGTTGTTCAGTGCCTCTGTGTCCATACTTATTTTCTGTCTAGTGGATCTGTCCTTTGGAGTGAATGGTGTGTTGAAGTCTCCTAAAATGAATGCATTGCAGTCTATTAGCTCCTTTAGTTCTGTTAGTATTTGTTTCACATATGTAGGTGCTCCTGTGTTGGGTGCATAGATATTTATAATGGTTATATCCTCTTGTTGGGCTGACCCCTTTATCATTATGTAATGTCCTTTTTTGTCCCCTGTGACTTTCTTTGAAGTGTATTTTGTCTGATGCAAGTACTGCAATGTTTGCTTTTTCTCCCTATTAACTGCATGAAATATCATTTTCCGTCCCTTCACTTTTAGTCTGTTTATGTCTTTGGGTTTGAAGTGTGTCTCTTGTATGCAGCATATAGATGGGTCTTGTTTTTTTTTATCCATTCAGTGACTCTGTTTCTTTTGGTTGGTGCATTCACGCCATTTACATTTAGGGTGATTATTGATAGGAATGTACTTATTGCCAGTGCAGGCTTTAGATTTGTGGTTACCAAAGGTTCAAGGGTAACTTCCTTACCATCCAACAGTCTAATTTAACTCACTTACTATGCTATTACAAACACAATCTAAAGGTTTTTTTTTCCCTCCTCCATTCTTTATATTTTAGGTATCATATTCTGTACTCTTTGTCAATCCATTGACTGACTTTGGGGGTAGTTGATTTGATTTTGCATCTGCTTAGTAATTTATTGTTCTACTTTCTTTTCTGTGGTTTTATTACCTCTGGTGACAGCTATTTGGCCTTGGGAACACTTCCATCTATAGAAGTCCCTCCAAAATTCACTATGGGAGGTAAATTCTCTCAGCTTTTGCTTATCTGGAAATTGTTTAATCCCTCCTTCAAATTTAAATGATAATCTTCCAGGTAGAGTATTCTTGGTTTGAGGCCCTTCTGTTTCATTGCATTAAATATGTCATGCCACTCCCTTCTGGCCTGTAAGGTTTCTGCTGAGAAGTCTGATGAGAGCCTGATAGGTTTTCCTTTGTATGTGATCTCTTTTCTCTCTCTGAGTGCTTTTAATAGTCTTGATCTTTTCCATTTTAGTAATTATATGTCTTGGTGTTGTCTTCCTTGGGTCCCTTATGTTGGGAGATCTGTGCACCTCCATGTCCTGAGAGACTATCTCCCTCCCCAGATTGAGGAAGTTTTCAACAATAACCTCCTCAAAGACACTTTCTATCCCCTTTTCTTTCTCTTCTTCTTCTGGTACTGCTATAATGTGAATACTGTTCCGTTTGGATTGGTCACACAGCTGTCTCAGTATTCTTTTATTCCTAGAGATCCTTTTTTCTTTTTTCTCTCTCTGCCTCAGCTTCTTTGTATTCCTGTTCTTTAATTTCTATTCCATTTATCATCTCTTCTATTATATCTAATCTGCTTTTAAATCCCTCCATTGTATGTTTCATTTCAGATACTGCATTCCTTAGTGTTTGAATCTTGGTCCTGAATTCTACCCTGAGTTCTTGAATATTTTTCTTTATCTCCATGCGCATGTTTATGATTTTTATTTTGAAATCTCTCTCAGGAAGGTTGATGAGTTCAGTTTCACTTGGCTTTTTTTCTGGTGTTTATGGGATTTTGGTTTGAACCTGGTTCCTTTGATGTTTCATACTTGTATATGGTGCCCTCTAGTGCCCAGAAGCTCTATTCTCTTTATCTGCTCAGCCTCTGCAGCAATGTCGGGGGTCACAGGGGAGCAGCGCTGGTGCTTGAGGGGAGAAAAGAGCTGTTTCCTGCTTCCTGGCTGCTGTGCTTGTCTCCACTGTCAAAACCAGGGGGCTGAGTGCACAGGTATAAGTCTCTGTGCTTTGAGTTTGTAGCTGCCATAGGTGGGACCTCTCTGTGGCTGGCCTGATGCTAAGGCCTGGGCTGCCAGTTTGTCAGCCAGTGCCAGCCAGGAGGAAGGTGCTCCAGGCTGTGTATCGTGGTGGGGTGCGTCGGAGCTGCATAGGCAGCCAGGGGTATGTAGTGCCTGGAGCTCCTAAGAGTTCCCAACCTGCTTTGAAGAGTGTGCCTGGACAATTTGTCTGCCTGTTCTTTCTCCTCCGCTGTCAGCTTTGTGCAATCCTTGCCCCTTTAGCAGCCCTCTCGCTGTTAGGAAGTCTCTCAGACTGCCCGCCTTTCTTTGGTCTCAGAGCAGTCAGATGTGGATCCCTGTTTTCCACAAGTGTCTGGAATCTCAGTCTCTCCAAGTATTCTGCCTATCTTAGCTTTCCAACCCCCCCCCCACTAATCTCCAGAGCACCATGTAATGTATGTTCGTCCTCCCAGAGCAGATCTCCAAGGCTGGGTGTTCAGAAATCTTAGGCTTCTACCCCCTCCCTGCTCCCTTTCTCTTCCTCCCACTGATGAGCTGTGGTAGGGGAAGGGCTTGGGTACCACCAAATCACAGGTTTGATATGTTACCCTGTTCCATTCTTTTCTACAGGTGTATGCAGTCTAGCTCAGCCTTCTTTCCTGTTGCTCTTTTAGGATTAGTTGTATTAATTATATTTCCATATTATATGTGGTTTTGGGGGGAGGCATCTGTCGCACCTGTCACTCTTCCATCTCTAATCTTGTCCTAATTGGATGAAAAAAATTTGAAAACAAGAGACTGGTGTGGCCTATTGAGAAGTCATGCAGGACTATAGTTAAGATGTCAAGTATCACTTTGTCAGAAATATTGACTTGCTCTTAATTTCCAGTAACATATAATTCAGTTGAGAAAAAACATGAAGGTATGAATTAAGTCAAATAAGAAATAATAAAACCTGATGGTTTTAGGGAGCTATTGATAAACTTGCTTTATTGTGAGCACAGATTATAAACAAGAGCATACCACTGTGATGCTATGAATAATTACCAAAGATCAAAAGTTGCCACCATATTTAATTTCAAACCACAAGCACTAATGTTACTGTGCTTGCACTAAAAAGAAAAGTAGGATAGTAGGTAGGCTGACAGCAGACTAAAAGTATCTGTTACAGGGTTCAGAAGACCTAAGGAATTAACCAAGTGTATTTATTTTGATGCATTTGATCAGCTAAAAAATAAACTCACTAAAAAGTGAATTGAGTTGGTTGTTATTCCATGAGGCATGACAAGAGTACAACTCCTTGATGATTACATCAACAAACCATTTACTATCTATTTGAAGAAGGAGCAGACTTTCTGTTTGTTGTCTGAAAACCTTTCACTGTCAAGTTCTCTTAAGATCATAAAAGCACTAGGGTCAATGCGCAGAATGGTGTCAGTGTCTTGGAAGAAGACTGCCAAAGAGAATAGAGAACTCTTAAACAAAGCTTCAGATGCAAACTATTATTGTCACAGAGGACATTCTACTGTATTTCAAAGCTTGAGTAATTGGCCAAGTGAAAAAGTAATTCAGAAGAGTTAAACTCTGATATGAAGAAGTTTTAATTTTCCTTTTTTCTATTAACAAGGGTGAAAGCTGATAAAAAAATCTGCCTCTAGGTTTAAAAGGGTTATTTTAATACATATAAAATAAAAATCGTAAGTATTAAGAAAATATTGTCATGATTTAATTGGTAGGGATTTTTCTTTCTTAATTATACATAAAATAATGATATCTTTGAATTGATGAATGCTCGTCTGCAATCCATTATATATATTACAATTGCTCCCCAGCTTCCTGTTCATATTTCTTGAAATGGCTATTTTAAGCTTTTATTTTCAACTCTCCTATGTGTCTTTGTTTCAAAAGTTTCTTCTGCAGCTCACATATTTTTGGATACTGTTTTTGTGTTATCAGTTCTAAGAGCTTCAACCTTTTAATTGTCAGGTTCAACCCTTTTATATTTTTTAAATTACTGCTATATTAACAATATTTCCATTTACTTTTGTCTACTGAATATATTGTTTTCTTTCAGTGATTTAAAACTTCTAAATCTTATTTTTATTCATATGGCTTGACTTAGTATTCAAATACATGTTCATTTACCTCTTTTTTCTTAAGCACATTAGTATATGTATCTGTTGCTCTGGGAGGAGGGTTTTCCCTGCTCTGGGCAAGTTCACTATAAATTTGCTGAGACCAACTAACAAGAGCAAGTTTTCTCGGCTGGTGGCTGGGTGGTGGGTGGGTTTAAAAAGGGCTCATACTATGTTTATTCTCACAGAAGTGGGTCCCAGACTCTCCTGGCTCCAGGTCTGCTCCCTCCTGCTCCCTGGCTTGGGGATTTCTCCCCTCCCAGCACCTGGGCTCTGCAGCCTCCCTCTGCCAGCCTCCATTCTCTCCTGGCTACCCTCCAGGCTTCCCCTGTCTGCTCCCACCACTCTCCTCTGCTCTCTTCTGAGGCCCTAGCCCCTGGAGGAACTCTGTGGTTGGATCTCTGTGGTGACTGGTGGATACTTGACCAATTACGTATCAGGAACTGCAGAGAGGAGAGAATGGGTGTTTCCTCTCCACCCCTGGCCTCGGTCCTTACTCCCTTGACTGACTCAGCTGCCGGTAAACATCCCGCTGCTCTCCTAAGCATGCAAAGCAGGCTCTTTCAGGTCTACAGTGGATGATATTAAGACTATGTGGGAATCCTGTTCAGGAATTTCCATTTTCTCTATTCTCTATAATATCTTTCTTCAAAAATTTATACATACATTAGATGTTCACAATTCCTTTGATCTCTCCTTCCTGCTCCCACAATCTAAGTCATGTTGATACTGTCAGATTCTTAGTTCTTAGTTGCTATGGATAACGTTTCTTATTTTCTTTGGTCTTACATTTCTAGCCTTCCTCCCCCCATCCCTCCCTCACCTTCGTCCATTCCTTCTCTCCTCCCTTCTGTCTTTACTTTCTTTTTTCCGTAATTTATTCTTATCTTTCTTTCTTTTTTCCTTCCCTCATTCTAAGACAAAAATAATATTTGATGACATATCTGAAGACCCCTATTGCCAATATCTCTGCATCATCCTTCTGAATTTCCCCTTTTATTTCTATATTTTTTCTGAAAGAATTTTGACATGGGTCTTTGTGTGGCAAGCTTGAGGCCCTACATGCCTGAGAATACTTCAAATATACCCTTAGTTTTCATGACGTTTGGCTAGAGCTAGAACTTCTAGTTTCAAAGTTCTTTTTCTTCAATACTTCAAAATATTTCCCAATTGTTCTATCACTTCCAAGGTTGCCTTTGAAAGTTTGATGACAATATGATTCTTAATCCTGCATAAAATGCTCTGTGGAAGCTTTTAGAATTTTCTTTCTCTTATGTTCCTAAATTGCCCTGTAATGAGTCTGGGTGTGTCTTTCTCTTTATGTTTTCTGTTTGGCATTTTATGAGCCCTTTCAGTCTAAGTCTTTCTTTATTTCTGGGAAGTTTATCCTTACCTTTATTCAAATATTCCATTTTCTCTCTTTTTCCCCCTTTTTGGCGGCACTCCATTTCCCCCTCCCCTTCTGGATATTGGCACTTCCACATCTGTGCTCTATATCTGTGAGCTTACTCTTACAATTTTTCTCTCTGTTCTATTCTGCTTTCTGCAATGTTCTCAACTGTTGCTTTAATTCCCTAGCCTGCTTCTTTATTTCTGTCATCATGCTCTAAGGCTCATGCTGATAGATATTTAGGTAGTTTTCAAACAGTGTTTACCATTACAAACAGTGCTGCAGTAAATAACAAACACCGTTTCACATATATAAAAGTATGTCTATAGGTTGCTTCCCAACTTCAAGCTCTACTACAAAGCCATAGTAATCAAGACAATTTGGTACTGGCACAAGAACAAAGCCACAGACCAGTAGAACAGAATAGAGACTTCAGACATTAACCCAAACATATATGGTCAATTAATATATGATAAAGGAGCCATGGACATACAATGGGGGAAATGACAGTCTCTTCAACAGATGGTGCTAGCAAAACTGGACAGCTACATGTAAGAGAATGAAACTGGATCACTGTCTAACTCCATACACAAAAGTAAATTCGAAATGGATCAAAGACCTGAATATAAGTCATGAAACCATAAAACTCTTCGAAAAAAACATACGCAAAAATCTCTTGGACATAAACACAAGCAACTTCTTCATGAACATATCTCCCCCGGCAAGGGAAACAAAAGCAAAAATGAACAAGTGGGACTATATCAAGCTGAAAAGCTTCTGTACAGCAAAGGACACCATCAATAGAACAAAAAGGTACCCTACAGTATGGGAGAATATATTCATAAATGACAGATCCGATAAAAGATTGACATCCAAAATATATAAAGAGCTCACACACCTCAACAAACAAAAAGCAAATAATCTGATTAAAAAATGGGCAGAGGATCTGAACAGACACTTCTCCAAAGAAGAAATGCAGATGGCCAACAGGCACGTGAAAAGATGCTCCACATCGCTAGTCATCAGAGAAATGCAAATTAAAACCACAATGAGATATCATCTTACACCAGTTAGGATGGCCAACATCCAAAAGACAAACAACAACAAATGTTGGCAAGGTTGTGGAGAAAGGGAAACCCTCCTACACTTCTGGTGGGAATGTAAACTAGTACAACCATTGTGGAAAACAGATAGAGGTTCCTCAAAAAATTCAACATAGAAATACCATTTGACCCAGGAATTCCACTTCTAGAAATTTACCCTAAGAATGCAGCAGCTCGGTTTGAAAAAGACAGATGCACCCCTATGTTTATCACTGCACTATTTACAATAGCCAAGAAATGGAAGCAACCTAAGTGTCCATCAGCAGATGAATGGATAAAGAAGATGTAGTACATATACATATTATTCAGCCATAAGGAGAAAGCAAATCCTACCATTTGCAACAACATGGATGGAGCTAGAGGGTATTATGCTCAGTGAAATAAGTCAGGCAGAGAAAGACAAGTACCAAATGATTTCACTCATATGTGGAGTATAAGAACAAAGAAAAACTGAAGGAACAAAGCAGCAGCAGACTCACAGAACCCAAGAAGGGACTAACAGTTACCAAAGGGAAAGGGACTGGGGAGGATGGGTGGGAAGGGAGGGATAAGGGTTGGGGAAAAAGGAAAGGGGCATTATGATTAGCCTGTATAATGTTGGGGGGTGCATGGGGAGGGCTTTGCAACACAGAGAAGATAACTAGTGATTCTATAGCATCTTACTATGCTGATGGACAGTGACTGTAATGGTGTTTGTTGGGGGGACTTGATGAATGGGGGAGCTTAGTAAACATAATGTTCTTCATGTAATTGTAGATTAATGAAAAAAAAAAAGTATGTCTATAGGATAAATCCCCAAAATTGTAATTGCTGAGACAGGGCATCTGATTTTTTTATTTCTGATAGTTAAATTGTTCTCCATAGGGGTGGACCAATTTGCACTCCAACCAACAATGTCTAAGAGTAGCTTTTATCCTACAGCCTCAAACAAAAACTCAAATTTAAAAAGATTTTGCCAATCTGATCTGTGTAAACTTAGTATAGTTTTAATTTGCATTTCTCTCAATGTAAGTAAGGCCGCACAGCAAAGGAAACTATCAACAAAATGAGAAGGCAGCTTGAGTGGGAGAAGATATTTGCAAATCACATATCTGATGAGGGATTAATATTAAAATGTGAAAGAAATTCATATAAATCAATAGCAGAAAAAAACAATCTGAGTGAAAAACAGGCAGAAGACATGAATAGAATTTTTTCCAAAGAAGACATACAGATGGCCAAAGACACATGAAAAGATGCTCACCATCACTAATGATCAGGAAAATGCAAATAAAAACCACAATGATGTATCACCTTACACCTGTTAGAAGATAATTATCAAAAAGACAAGAAATAACAAGTGTTGGTGAGGATGTGGAGAAAAAGGAACACTTATACACTGTTGATGGGGATGTAAACTGGTGCAGCCACTATAGAAAACAGTACGGAGGTTCCTCAAAAAATTAAAAATAGAGCTACATATAATCCAGCAATTCCACTTCTAGGTATTTATGCAAAGAAAATGAAAAGACGTCTGCACGTCCATGTTCATTGCAGTATTATTTACAATAGCCAAGATATGGAATAAACTAAGTTACAATAGACAAAATATGGAATAAACTAAGTGTCCATAAACAATGAATGAATAAAGAAAATGTGGAGTGTGTGTGTGTGTATGTGTGTGTATATATATATATATACACATACATATATACATACATATGTATGAATTACTCAGCCATAAAAAATGAAATCCTGCCATTTGCAACAACATGGATGGACCTTGAGGGCATTATGCTAAGTGAAATAAGTCAGACAAAGATAAATACTGTATGACCTTATTTAAGTGGACTGTAAAGAAAAACAAAACAAAAATAAATAAACCAAGTTCAGAGATACAGAGAAAAGATTAGTGACTGCTAGGGAAAGGAGGTGGTGGGGGATGGGGGAGAAATGGGTGAAAGGGGTCAAAAGATACAAACTCTCAGTCATAAAATCAATAAATCATAGGGATGACATGGTGATTATAGTTAATAATGTTGTATTGCATATTTGAAAATCACTAAGAAAGGAAGTCTTAAAAGTTCTCATCACAAGAAAAAATTTTTGTAACTATGTAAGGTGACATGTTAACTAGACTTACTGTAGTGATCACTTCACAATACATACAAATTTCAAATAATACTGTACACCTGAAAATGATGGATTGTTATATGTCAATTGTACATCAATTTAAAAAATATGAGTAAGGTAGAGTGTCTTTCCAGGGTTCTTTGTTTTCTGTTATGGACTACTTATTCAATGCCTTTACACATTTTTGTGTAATTTTTTACACAAAAATTACCAGTTTTTTCATAATAATTCCTGGGAGCTCTTTGTATGTTAGGGAGATTAGATCTTTGAGTGATGTAAAAAGCAGTGCTTTCCCCTGATTATCATTTGTCTTTTGATTTTGATTACAGTTTTTCTCCTTTTTTGGCAATACAAATTTTTAAAAATTGTCTAACAGACATACTTATCAATCTTTTCTTTCATGGACTCTAGAATTTGAGTTGTGGTAAGAAAAGGTTTCCCTACTTCAAGATTTAAAAAAGAATCTTTTAATGCTTTCTGCTAGAATTTATTATGTTCAATTTTTAATATTGGAATCTTTGGTCTATTTGAAATTTATCCTGGTTTAAGGAGTGAAGTACAGATATACAATTTTTTTCAAGATGGCTACGAAGTTGTTGCATCATTGTTTCTCAAAAAAATCCATCTTCCTCCACTGTTTAAGATGTTGCCCTTGCTGCATACTAAGTTGCTCTATATCTCTGAATATAGTATCAGATTTTTCAAATATATTCCATTGGTCCATTAGACTATCCATGAAATCAATACCATATTGTTTGTTATTGAGGTTTTATAAAATTTTTAATAACTGCTATGGCTGCTACCCCACCATAACTTTTCTTACTCATAGTTTTATAAGACCTTCCTGTATTTTTTTTAACTTTCCAAATTCTATTTAAGGACCAGTTTGTCTAGGTAAAAAAATTCAAGTCATGTTTTCATTGAACTCATGTTAAATTTATGAGGTAAGTTAGGGAGAATCCCCCCTTTTATGTTATTGACTCTTCATGTCCAATATCTTGGTATATCTTTCCATTTGTTCAAGACTTCTTTTTGTTTCTTCAGTAGTATTTTGATATTTTAAGGTTTTCTTCCTTTAAATTTAACATGTAAGTCTTAGATATTGCTTGAGGTTATTCCCAGGCATTTTAACTTAATAATGCTATATTAAAATTAGAGTATTTTCTTAATTTGTATTTTCTTTTTCTTTTTTAGAGCTTTATTTGAAAACATTTCACATACCATAAAATCTGTATATTTAGAGTGATTTTTATCATATTCACAAAGTTGAGCAACATTGCTTCAATCTAATTTTAGAACATCTTTGATAACTCAAAAAGAAACCTAGTACACATTAGCAGTTATTCCAGTTCCCACCTCCCGCCCCAGCTCCAAGCAACCACTGATAAACTATCCATCAGTATAGATTTGCCTATTCTGGACATTTTACATAAAAGGAATCATACAAAATTGGTCTTTTGCAACTAGCTTTTTTCACATAGCATAATGTTTTCAATGTTCATCTATGCTGTAGAATGCATCAGCACTTCATGTTTTTAATTGCCAAATGCTATTGTATTATGTGGCTATCTAGACCACTTTTTGTTTATCCACTCATTAGTTGATAGACATTTAGGTCATTTTCACTTTTTGGTTACTATGAATAATGCTACTATGAACATTTATGTACAGGTTTTTGTGTGGACATATGTTTTTAAGTTTTTTGGCTATTTAAGCATTTCTAGAATCAATCCCAATGTGTGTGTGTGTAGAAGGGGAGGGTTTCCCGCAGCACCAAGCAATTCTCAGACACCAGCTGAGGGTCCTACAATTCAACTAAATTCTGCCACTGTCTACCCAGAGACAGCATCAGGTTCCATAGGTTAAGGGTCAGTCCTATGAGACTCCCTCAACCCCACTTCAGATGCCAATCAGAAGTCCAAGCTGTCACCGGGCTTCTGAACAACTGTCTATAGGTCAGAGGTTCCAAAAGCCCCTCATTCAGTTTGTCTTATTTGCTGGAGTGACTTACAGAACTCACAGAAATATCTTACTTACTAGATCACTGGCTTATTACAAAAGGATATAACTCGAGAAATATATCTGAACAGAATTGACCAAGTAAATCTTTATGATTCTTTTAGTTTTCTGTTCCTGGCTACTTCTCCCATATTTTTTCTTCTTTGTGGTATTTTTTAAAACTTTTTTCTTAAAATGACCAAATGCATTTATTTAAAAAATATACAGTAAAAATGAGTTTTGCTTATCCTTTTGGTATATAAGTATGATTGGTAACAGATGATTGATAGGTGGTAGATGATGTATAGATTCATGTAAACACCATGATAATGAGGATACAGCACTATTCTAAGACCTAAGAAAGCAAAGCTCACTTGCTATTCACACTCTGCCCCCATCCCTAGCTTGCCAACCACTAATATCTTCTCCATCACTATAATTTTGTCTTTTAGAAAACTGAATGTTAATAGAATCATTTGATACATAATCTTTTGAGACTGGCTACTTTCACTAAGCACAACAATACCTTATGAGATTCATCCAAATTGTTCCAGGTATCAGTATTTTGTTCTTCTTCATTGCTGAATAGTATTCTATGGTGTGACTATACCACATTCATCTATTGGAAGACATATG
The DNA here is from genome assembly GCF_040802235.1 of Manis javanica. Taxonomy (NCBI): domain Eukaryota; kingdom Metazoa; phylum Chordata; class Mammalia; order Pholidota; family Manidae; genus Manis; species Manis javanica. The sequence continues at coordinate 72,859,091 of NC_133162.1, forward strand.
AATTGTTTTTGAATTTTGAATAGAGCTGCTAGTACATTTCTGTACAGGTGTTTGAGTGACCATAAATTTTCTTTTCTCTAGGATAAATCCCCAAAAGTGGGATTGCTAGGTCATATAATAAGTGTATCTATAACTTTTTAAGGAAATGCTAACCTCTTTTCCAAGTGACTGTACCATTTTGTATTCTCATCATGGCCTACAAGAACCAAACACTTCTAAATACAGTGTTTTACAGAGTGACACTATGAGACATATTTGAACAGTGTGTGAGAAGATGAGCATGGGGTCATCTCCATGTGTTTAGAAGTGTGTGCTTCTTGTAGTTCATTCTCACATGAGGCATGTTTAGAGAATGTGCTTAATAGAGCTAACATGTGAGTAAATGACTTTACCTATTTATCTTTCCTGGTATATTTGTCCATTTTTTGGTGTTTCTCATATTCAGTGCTGAGTTAGGTTTTTCTTTGAGATATAATCTGAAAATCTTTCTCTAAAGAACAGGTGAGGAGAACTCACTTACAATTATTTATGGGCCAGAAAGTTAAGTCTGAGTGTGATGCCAAATCCTTCTTTATCTCGCAAATTCTTTTTAGCTTTTCCACCTGTTTCATTTTGGGATCCTGTGTCACTTCTGTCCTCCACTCTTTTTCTCTTCAGCTTCCTCACCATCTTGTATTTCTGCTTTGCAATCTTCCTTCATCTATGTTGCTGCTTTATAAAGGTTTTTTTTTAATTCATAGAAAGATATTTTGGTATTCACAGTTTTGTAGCAACATATTTCAGGCGGGTATTCTTTGCTCACTAAGTTATGCTGATCTTACCTTCTTTTCTGGTTTTATCTCTGTATAGATACCATGCCAACAGCCTTTTAGCTCACTGTGTGATCAGTTGGATTTTCCTTGCTTAGGTGTCTACAGGAGGTTATTTGGGGAGTGTTTTCCTGGCAGTCTCTGAGAACTGCTGCCTCATTGGCTGGATGCTTTCCCAGCACTTCGTCCTTCTTTCTGTTGTTACCTCCTGCTCCATGCTCCCTCCCCCCTCCCATAAACTCTGTTGTAGGTCAGGGATACAGGTCTGTGCTCCCAGGGTGCCGGTACCTACCGGAAAGGAGATTTTTATTATTGTTTCCTGAGATCTGCTGCTTGCAGTGACTCTGTTCCAGCTTCAGCTTCTGCTGTACTCACCTGTGTGGTTTCTGAGCAGATTTCAGTTTATTTTGATAGTCCTTACACAAATTTTCAGTCTATGGATCATTACTGTGTCATATTTTGCTGATGATGGAGCCAGCACCTTTTTTCTCCTTATCCTTTAATGTCTGTAGCCTATCTGAGAAGAGGCAGGGGAAATCACTGTCACATTACACCCCCATGTCTATACTCCAAAGTCTCAACACCCCATTCTGTAATGATTTGGTGAAGGATTAGGGGTCTATGTGACCACACCCTTCACTTCACTAGATCCACAGGCACCCACAGAGCCTCATCTCCAGCCACGCTAACTACCATCTCATACACCCAGGCTTCTTTTTGTGCAGTTCCAACTGCTGTCATTTGCAACAACAGATAGAAAAGTTAGCTCTGTATATTCAGACTGTTGATTGTAACACCTACCATATGTATTTGCTTTATTGTGTTAATTCATCAATCAATAATATTTCCTTCCTTTCTCTTGACATCATACCTTTCCAAAAGACTGGCCAAGGTTTAGAAACATTCCAAACAGACAGCTCTGAGTAGCTAATGCCGGGGCCTGACTGCCCCTCTGGGAGCATCAGCATTTCCTGGAGAGTGGCCCTCTTGCCCAATCATATTTACAGGCTCATCTGCTTCAGCGGAACATGGTCTTTGGCATAATCCATACCTTCAGATCCCATCGGAGACATTTGCTTAAGTGCCATCAGCATCACATGACTGCTGTTCCAAATGTGTCGAGGACCTTCACAAGGTTGTCTTCCTCTGAAGATTTACTGCCTTGGACCATCACTGCTGTCATGAACTGCACGTTTGTGTCTCCCCAGACCTCATATGTTGAAACTCTGACCCCCAGTAGGATGGTGTTAGGAGGTGGGGCCTTTGGGAGGTAATTGGTTCATGAGGTAGAGCTCCTGTGATGGTGTCCTTATAAGAAGAGGAAATGAGCTAGCCTTCTCTCCTCACCAGGTGAGCATACAACGAGAAGGCAGCTCTCTGTAAATGTGTGGGCCTTCAGGAAGAGGGCCCACACCAGAACACAGCTGTGCTGCCATCCTGATCCTTGACTCCAGCCCCCACAACTGTGAGAGGTGCATGTTTGTTATGTAAGCCCTCCAGTCTGTGGTCATGTGTAGGGCAGCCCCATCTGACATGGGCAGAGGCCAATGGCCAATGGCCTTTCTGGAACAAACAGACATGGGTGAGCCACCAGAGCCCAGCCTCTGCCATGCTGTCCGCAGCCCCTCCTGGGTGGTTAGGCTTTTGGTTGAGCCCCCAGCACCTTCTGAGGACCAGGATATTTCTAGGCTGCAGGACTGGGGGAGCTGGGCCATGGCTGGGAAATGAGTGCAAGGGGTTGACGCCGACAGGGCCGGTCTACTCTGGGGCTGCATGGTCCCCCCAACCCACCCACCTCTCAATGGCCATCTAGTTTCTAACAGAAGCCTCAAGTAACCAGTGAGCATAATCCCCACAGGCTCCTGCTCCCTCCTGATGATAGGCACAGGATCTCCTGGAGGAACGCCCGGACCCTGTGTCACTCTCTTGAGGCTCACAGTCTGTTATCCATTCCAGGACAAAGGGAAAAGCATTGGTCACATACAGACCAGGGCTGGGGCCAGGTGACATGGGCAGTTTCCGCCTGGACAGTTTGACCCAGGGTCCCCACATACCCTGGAGGTATGGCTCCTGGCCGCCCCCTCTTCTCTGACACCTCCTGCCTCACTGACTCCCGTGTTTAAGGGCATTGTCCCGTGCCAGCCCCTATCCCCTGCAGTCCTGGGACATCTGCTCTGTTTTCCCATGGCTTGGCCTGTCTGCAGCTGTCAGCTCTGCAGCCAGCTTGTTTGCTTTCTACTACAAAAGAAATACAGACTGGCTGCAGCACAATGCAACCAAAGCACAAGTGTTTTAAGTGAAATATAACAATGTTCTTCTCTCCTTGCCCTGTTCCAGCTCAGTTTCCACTTTCAAGGAAACTTCTATTGACACTTTTGTGCATATTCTTGTGAATTTTTTTCTGTTTACTTTCAAAGACTCACACACACACACACATATGCCATACATACACCCCCACCCACCATACACACAGGCACATGCCACACACCCCACACATCCCACATGCAGCACCCCCACACACACCTCACACCACACCCACCATTCCCCATACACCCCACATACATCACACACACACATGCCTCACCCCACATCTCACACCCCCACCTCCACACACCCCACACGCATCACACACACACACCTAACACTACAACCCACACTCACCACACACACCCCATCCCTATGAACAAACCACACATGCACAGACACCCCACCACAGACACACCTGTATATCTGTATTAAATACTCCTAGTGGCCTAGATTTTCATCTGTCCAGTGCCCTCATCCCAGCTGCTAATGGTTCAGAGTTACTTTCTGGAGGGTCACCCTGGGCCTAAATGATCTGCCTCATCCAGCAATGTCTGGGAGGAGGTGGTGGCCAACCATGGGGCAGCCCCCAACTGATGACAAAATACAGGTTCCAACGAAGACTGGTTGCCTTGCTTGGAGGTGGGGCAGCTCAGAGTGCCCCCCACACTCCCCTGCTCCCATGAGAGGAGGTGAGGTGAGGCTGGATCCACGACCTTGCCTGGCTTCTTCCCCAGCACTCTCCTGTTTCCCTCACCTTTCCAGGCGTCACCTGAGAGCACTTTCCCAACAATCCCTTGCCCACAGGTGTACTGGTATGATGTGTATATGTAGGTATTATGTGCATAGGTACACTCAGCCATTTCCAGAAGGGACCCATGCTGATGCAGAGCATTCGGTGACTTGCTCTTTTCACTGTACAGCACAGCAAAGACACCTCTGAATATCAGTCTATGCTATTTTATTTATGGCAGCCAAGTTCTCCTTGGAGTTGATCTCCCATAACTTAGGTAATCAGTCGTCCTATTAATGAAATGGAGTCTGTTTGTTCATTAAGTGAATGGTTTCTGAGGTGCTACTGCATGCCCCGGCTGCCTTAAACTGGGGCTGCCTCCAAGTTTTCTCTCTTACAAAATATATGAACATTCTTATAAACACATTCACGCATTTGTGCAAATGGTTTTGAAGGACATGTTCTTGGAGGTGGATATGTGGGTCAACAAGAAACTTCAGTCATAGTTTTAATGGGTGCTTTTTAAGCAAATGCCTTCCTTCAGCTCTGGTGGCTCTCCTGGCTGTGTATCTGTTTTTGACCCTCCTCTGTAACCTGTCTTCTTGGGCACTTTCCCACCTGCCTGTAAATGCCCCAAGCCCCTGGGCAGCCAGGCTTTCTGCACAGCCCTCCTCACCCTGGTGCCTCTCTTTCCCTGGGCTGTGTCCACCCACCTTTCCTGATTCACCAGGCACTGTATACCAAGGACTCCTAGGCCAGTTCTCTCTCAGGTGCCACGGTACACAGGTGGATCCTAGGACTCAGCGAGGGCATGTATTGTAGGAAGTGGCTTTGGCTAATGCAGTTATGGAGGCTGATAAGTCCCTCGACCTGCTGTCTGCAAGCTGTAGACCCCAGAGAGCCGGAGCCAGTGGTAGGCTTCAGTCTGAGTCTGAAAGCCTGAGAGAAGGGGCAGGGATGTCCCAGCTCAAGCAGAGTGAATGCTCCCTCCCTCCACCTTTCTGCTCTGCTCTGAACTGGACGGTGCCTACCCACACGGTGGAGGGCCATCCGCTTTACTCAGTTCACCAGTTCAAGCGCTAGTCTCCACGGAAACACCCTCCCAGACACACCCAGAAATCGTATTTTAGCAGCTACCTGAGCATCCCTCAACCCAGTCAGGGTTACACAAAAAATTAACCCTCACAGTGACTCACTTGTCAAGTTTCTACCAAACACCTCTACTGGGCTGTCCCAGAGGCAGTTTGAATTCAGCGTGTCCCAAATTACCCTCTTACTTCTGCCCCAGTAATGCCCATGGGAACTGTCTTGTCACCTTAGACACCTTGAACTCCGCCCTCCACATCAGGCCTGGGGCCTCTTGGTGGGCCTCTGCTGCATTTCTAACAGTGCTCCCTCCTGGGTGTCCTTTTGTTTCTGTCCTGGTCCAGGCTCTGGTCCAGATTCACAGCCTCCAACTGACTTGCCCCCACCCCTGGAGACAGCTCCCCCTCCTCCTTGCCATTGGACAGTCCGTTCTGGTCTCACACAGCCCTCTGGGGCTTTTGGAGAGGGGATTAGGAAGGCTGGCCTGCCACTGGAGGCAGCACAGCCTGACTCAGGTTGCTCCCCGGATGTGTATCTTGGGAGGGAACCAGCACCATGCACATGGGGGCCCCTGGAGCTGACTGACATGGCTTCCTGGCAGCCTCCTCTCTCCTTGCACAGCCTTGCACTCGGTGAGATTTACCAGCGAGTGTGGAGGAGATCAAAGTGGTGGAGTGTGTGTGTGGCAGACACATAGGGGACCCGGGCTGAGGGGATGGAACAGGACAGGCAGGAGAGCCACCAGGCAGCTTCCGAGCAATTGGAGACCCTGGACAGGTCACCTCGCCACTTGGCCTCAGGTCCCTCAACAGAAAATTTAAAGCAACAGTAGAGCATCCCAGAAGGCCCTTCTAAGAAAGTAACTGTCTCAAGATCTAAGAATATTTGGAGAAAATTGAGGGGAAAAGCCCATTTTTCCCGGGTCTTTGTTCTTTTCTGGATGGTGACTGCATTGGATCTGTGACTCTGTAGAGCCTCTTGCAATGCCTCAGCACATAGTAGGCAGTAAATAAATGCCCAGTAAAGGAGGGAGAAAGAAGTTGTGCTTTTTCATTAGGAAAATGTGTGACTTTCCTGATGGAGCAAAAGCTAGGACAGGAATCTGGGCCCTACTTCGTCTGACTACTTCTCTGGAGAACTGTCTTAAATTGGAGTGATTGGTACAATGCTGGTGGCTGTGTTTGTTGGTAAACCTTTCTGGAGGAGGTTTAGTGATCTCTATAGAAAACCCCCAGTTTATGCATGTCTTTAATTTTACTTATTGAACGTCTAAAGAAATAATTTGGGATATATGATGAGGCTTAGTCCCAAGACTCACCTTTGCAAGTACTATTTATAATGCAAAAGAAGTTGAAAATAACCCATATGTCCAACAATAAGAGATCAATTAAATAAATTTTGGAACTTACATACCAATGGAATTCTGTGTAGCCATTACAATTTATTATTGCAATATATTTTTGACACAGAAGGGGAGTCATAAGTTAGTTGAATCATGTTATGAAATGGTATGTACTCTATGGAAAATTTTTAGGATAAAAATGTATATACATGCATATTTAAAGACATCTCGTAGGGCCTTGCTCCTTAAAGTGTGGCCCCTGGACCAGCAGCCTCTGCATGGCACAGGAACTTGTCATAAATGCAGAGGCTCAGCCCAGCACGGCCCCCAGTGATTCCTGCTGGTAGTGAGGTCCCAGAATGCAGCAGCATGGCAGTCACTCAAACTCAATGTCTATGTGTGGGACTAGGAGGGTTTTTATATTTCCTTTTTGCTTATTGATTTGTGACAAATGTATATTATTGGTACAATGAAGAACAAAGAGGGATGGACGTTCTCTAAAAAGCACATCAGTAGGCTTCATGGTATTAAACCTTTCTTGACCCTTCCATCTGAAAGGGTGGCAGGTGAGCCGGGTCACCGTTGTCTGGGATACCACCGGCCACTCTCGTTTTGGGCCTCATTCCTTCTTATGTGCATTTGACACTTGCAGGTTAGCTCTTGGCTTAAAGAGTGGTGTTTCCAGAACCACCAGTGCTTTCAAAAGGGCTCTGCTGCTGCTGGGGCAGGGCATGAGTTTGAAGGCACTCAGTGCCTCCAGCCCCGGCATAGGCCAGGCCCTTTTGCTGCCTTCCCACTGCACTGCATGGACCTCCCTTTAAGATTCAGACTGGCTTGGAGGATTAGGTCATTGCTTTTCCAGGAAGCAATTTGGCTACTTATGCATTCTCCTATGGCACCAACATCAGACACAGGTCTCAAATCCCCTCCACTGGTTGGACAAAGCCAGGAACAGACCGTTTCCACCTTCCTTATGTCAATCTGTCAGGGTGTGGCAGATGGCTCTGTTGGCAGACCACCACCCTCATCCCCTCCTGTCCAGGACACTGTCTGCCTCCAGCTCCAGTGACATCAAGCTGATGCTCCGCCTGCGGAGGAGAACAGCTGTCTTTCTGGAGTGTGACTCTTCCGGCCAGAATCCCAGAGTGCGTAACGAGAGCATGGCAGTAGTTGGCAGCTCTCAGCAGGCATTCACACGGGGCAGAAGAGGTCCTCCAAAGCCTCTGAAACAAACAAGATTTTCATCCCCTGGCAGACAGGCACACCAAGCCCTCCTGTTTCTTCAAGCTGAGTGAGGAGGGACCTGGGCTCCCATCTGACCCTGGCTCTAATGGCAGATGATCTGGGAGTGGAGCTGCCATCACAGCATTTGATTACAGCCTATGGTGTCCTGTGACAGGGTGACCATGGTGTTCAAGTCCCCAAGAAATTGCTAAGAATGGTTCCTGATTTCATTTACTTCATTCATTCCTTGTTGAGATCCAATGTCCCTTCAGGTCTGGGGCCAACTTTATGTGGGTGAGTTTTGGGGAGGGCAGAGATAACCAAGATACCTAAGATGGGTTTGCACCACAAGGAGCCTGTTATAGGATCGGGAGGTCATGTTGGCTGGATGGCAGCTGAGATCAATCCTTCTCACACCTTTGTCCACAAATCCCTGAGGATCTGAGGGGAAATGCAAGATCCTGGCTTGGAGGTCTGGGCTGGGCCAAGCTCATGGTGCCAATGACATGGCTGTTCTAAGGACACATGCAGAGGAGTGAGGTCTGGGAGGACAACTGGGCTCACAAGCTCATTTTCAGGAGGGTCCATTCAGGAAATGGGAGGCTCCATGCACACACCTGTGATTGGGAGAGTGATTACATAGGGAGGGGTGGGGTCAGTCCTCCCCACTGCCCTCTCTTCTTCCACAACTTCTCACAGGCCACACCCTGAAGTTGGTGAATGTTCCCACGTGGCCCATGTCAACCTAGGGCATCCTATGGAATCTGGCCCCTACGCCCCCAACCAGCCCTAGCATGGCTTGTTCTTGCCACTCACCCCAGGGCCCTGGCCCCACACCGCAGTCCTCTGGGCTGTATATGTTACCCCACTGACCTTCACCCGAGTCGAACCAGCATCATCAGAAGGACAAGGGGAGGACCTCTTTGGTTCTTTTATTTAATTGTCTTTTATTTACTCCCAACCCCATTTCTCACCACCATTCACTGAGGATGCTCTGCAGGTCTGGGCCTCTGCTGACCCTCATCAGTTGCTTAAATGATGGCTTATCTGGGGCTGAACTCTGTACTTCATTAAATACATGGTTCCAACAGGTTCCCAGACTTAATCATCAGCATGCACTATCCTGAAAATGAGAACCCTTTGCAGCCTGCACATGAAGATGCCATAATCCCGGAGTTCCTATGAAAGGAACCCAGTCATGCATTCTTCCTGGCCTCCCAGGGCTCTTCCCAAGAAGGAGAGGTGGGAGAAGTGATTTCAACATCCATTGATAGCTTGATAGAAATATTTTCAGAACAGCCTTCTGTGGGGTCCTGTGGGATGGGATGGGGTTGGGAAGGGATACAGAGTCTGATTCGACCTGGAACTCTCTCTTGAGATAACTCTTTGGGGGAGATGGAGAATGCCTGGCTGAAGGCAAGAAGGGGTGTACTAAGAAACTATGCCCATCTGGAGTGAGTCATCCTGACCATGAGATCACGAAAGGCTTCATGGATGAGGCAGCATTTGAGACTTTGTTGATGACCTAGAACTGAATGCAGGGAAGAAGAGACGGGAAAGGGCACTCTGCGCTGGAGCAAACCCGCCCTGTGTTTAGAGAATGTGTGCACACAGTGTGGAGGGTGTCGTGGAGGACGAACCCAGGCTGAGAGATTGGGGCCAGGCTCAGGAGGTTCTGGAGGGCAGGCAAAGCAAGGCGCCTGGGTCCAGAAGGCAAAGCAGAAATGATGAAGGCCAACAGGGTTCCTGTCTGAGGCTGAAAGGACAGGTCCAAGGAGGCACCCCAGTGCTGAAGGAAGCAATGATCAGGCCTACACAGGCGTCCCTGGAGTCATTGCGGGTTTGGCTCCAGACCACTGTAATAAAGTCAATATGGCAATAAAGCGAGTCAAATGAATTTTTTAATTTCCTAGTGCATTTAAAAGCTATATTGACACTATATTATAGTCTGTTAAATGTGCAATACCATTATGTCTAAAAAACAATGCACATACGTTAGTTATTTAAGACCATACTTCAGTTAGCTTTGCTCAAAAAGTCTTGGAAGAGAAAGGACTCTGTGATCAAACAGATATAGGAAATGCTGTATGATCTCCAATTAAATGTGTTTATTTGCTACAGAGCCTCTCAGAGTCTTCTGTCCAGTGAATCTTCCTGAGAATGAGAAGAAAAGTTGGTGGTGAGCAAAGGGGGTGGGGAGCAGGCTCTTCCCATGCTCACGATGAAATGCTTTCGTGGGCCACTGAGGCCTGGCACACACTCTGCACTGGTGCTCCCAGGGCAGGCCCTCCAGCGCTGTTGGGTAGCCTGAAAGGGCCTGGACTGAACGTGGGAGGACCAGGGAGGGGTGCTGTGGTCATGTGGGGAGAGACCAGAGCCTGCTCGAAGATCAAGGACAGCCACCCTGGGGAGGCAGGTGGTCAGTGGTCCTGCTGGTGTGACAGCTGGATGGTCCTGTGTGGTTCCTGTCTCTTGGTGGGCAGGGGCACCTCAGAGTAAGATTACCGGCAAACGAGGCCCAGAGCTGTGAGCTGGGACCTGCCGGGGCTCCTACGTTCTGCACTGGCAGGCAAACCCTGACTGGGGCTCTCCCCTGTGTTTCCTTTCTGGTCATGGCTCTCCTTTCCCAGGAAGGAAAAGCTGCAGGTTGTCCTGCCAAGGCCATGCCAGGCCTGCTCCCTTCCAGGGACCTGAACTGGCAGCACCCTGAACAGGCTATTAGGGGTCTGCCCCCATCAGTCCTGTTTCTGCCCTGATTCACGTGCTCCAGACGTGGGTGAGCAGCTGTGCACCTTCTGGGGTCAGACTCTGCCGGCCCTGGGAACCTTCCTGACCTGGGAACCTTCCTCAGGGAGCAGTGCCACCTGGCCTGTCTCTGCAGGAGGCATGGAGGTGGCCAATCAGGCCTCTGGGGCAAACTGAAGTGGGAGCCAAGGCAACATCTCAGGGGCCTTGGGAAAGGCGGGGAAGCTGGCCCTGTGAAGGGGAGATTGGGCCATGGGGCTGAGGTTCCTGGGACAGCAGGATGCACGGGTGGCTGGCAAGAATGCCAGGGAAGGAAGAGACAGTGAAGGCTGGGGCATGCAGCATGCCAGATGGGAACACTGGTGCCCTGCCTGCAAAGCCACCCTTCAACCCTCCTCCTCAGTCCCATGGGTCTCCAGGGGACCCAGAAGGACCCACTGCATCCTTAGAGCGCCACTCCTTGCCCACACCTGCCCTGGGCTTCATTCTGAGGCCAGGGAGCAAGGACAGCTCCTGCTGCATCTGGACATCCCTAAGTGGAGAATGGTGTAGAGGGGCAAGGCTGGAGGCAAGAGAGGAGAAAAGCCTGCTGGTGGGCAGGAAACACGTGGGCTACAGAGAGCAGGTGGGGACTGACCTACCCAAATATGGCAGGGGGTGGGTGGGGCCCTCACTCTGGGGCCCTCACTCTCTAAAGGAAAGTGCCCCACAGGCTTTCTGCTGGAAGGGTACACCTGTGGAGAGCTGGATGCCCTTTACCTGCAATTTCCATGTGGTCCTACATGCTGGGACCCGGCAGCAGCCCCCCATAGGTTCACACACTCAGAGGCAGCCCAGCTCTGCACAGAGCCTGAACATGGAACTCGGGGTGCAACCTCAGACAGCTGCACAAGGCGCTGTCCTCCTGCCAGGTCCCTGCAACACCCAGCCAGAGCATTCCTGGCACAGCCCCTACTGTTGACGCCATCCCTCACCCTCTTCCCCTGTGAGTTATTTGAAATTCTGATGCCCGCCACTTGCAGGGCCAGCCCAGTAATGTCACTAGCTGATGTCACCACTGTGGAAGAGCAGGAATACCCTTCCCTGTCCTCCTGTACCTGGTCAGATGCCCAGGTATGCACTCCATCCCCACTGTATCCAGAGTGTGGTTGGGTTGCTGGGCAGCCCTGAGGTGGCTGATAGAGACCCCCAAGGTCCTGATATCACCCAGATTCAGGGTGCATGTGGAAGCTCTGACCCAGCCTTGGGAAGACCACCCTCCTGCCTGTGGGGGCCAACTGGTAAGTCGGAGACAAGCCTATCCTCCTCCAAGGAAGAGGGAACCTCCCCTGCTGTCCACACCCCTTGGTCCTGACGTAGGCTCTCTGGCCTCTGGCTCCCACTGAGCTCAGGCACCAGGAGGCACTGGCAGGGAGCAGAGGGTAATGGTAGAAGAAAGACACACTGCAGCATGGACACACATAGGCACACAAAACAACATCCCATATTTCTATTCTTCCCCTGCCAGGTTGCCATGGGTGGCAGTACCCTCTACCAAATGCCCAGCTTCTGTCAAGGACAACGGCCAGGCCCTGCTCTTGTCACTTCACACCTCAAGGAGTCCCTGCTCTCTGCTCTTTTTGGTCTCCTTAGCCCCTTACTCCAACTTTATGAATAGACTGCCTATCAGATGCCCCCACTGTGTGCCCTGGGGCCCTGACTAGTGCCGCCAGCTAAATGCACCTTGTTCTCACAGGGCAGTGGTCAGATTCATTCTATGCTCCTGATACTGTTCACTGAGCACCTACTGAGTGCACCAGCCCTGTGTAGGTGCCATTACAGCTGGGAGCACGAGGTGGGTCCTGGTCTAAATGGGCTGGGCCAAAAGTAGGCCGAGGCATGGCAGAGGGAGTCAGGAGCCTGAGATCCCAGTGCCCCAGTGGGCTCCCCAACATCCTAATACTTGTTCCAGAAGGGGAAAAATGGTAATTGATGGCAGTGTTGTGTCTCTAAATCAGCTGTGTCAGCTGAAACCATAAGTCATGGTCCACACTGTGTTTAATGATAGTCCAGTACTATTATTACTAATTTTTTATCAAGATAGTCAAATTAAACCATCTGTGATGAGGTTAAATTGTTTTTCTGCCATCTTTGCTTCTGTACACACTACAGGAGACACATTGCAGCATGGACACACACAGGCACACAAAACAACATCCCATATTTCTGTTGGTACAAATGCATATACAAAATGCATATGGAGGTCTAGCCTGAGTTTTTAACGAAAAAAACTTTCACCTATTCTTTGGGTAATTAAAGTGTAACTTAAAATATAATGAGGAAAAGATCCTATTCACCAATAGGATCCTATGATACTAAAAATATATAGAAACCTCAAGAACTGCTAAAAAAAACCCAAACAATTAACAAGATAAATAAATAATAAATAATAACTCTTATCCAGTTGTATCCTGAGAAATCAAAAGGCAAATAAGGCATAAGCAGGAGTGGGGATGGGAGGGGAGAGATGGACCTGGTAGAGGAAGAAGCATGAGAAAACCCCACAGATGGAGGGTCTCAGTGCTTTCCCCACCATACTGTCCTGGTGGAAGGGGCCCAGGTCTTGACCGTTGTGAACCACATAGTTACAAGGGAGGCAGGCCATGTGCAGGACACCATGGACTGGACCCTGTGGCCCACTCATCACTTGCTGAGTGACCATGGGGCTCACTCCACCTGTGTGTCTGAAGGAAGGACCAGGGGATTGACAAGAACCTCTCGCTCCCCTCTGACAGGGCTTGGGGCTTCTCGGGTTATTTATAATCCCTAGAGCGTGGCCCTCTTGGGGCCATCCTGTCCCCAGTCTCTATAGGTCCATATCTTCTTCCCAGAACCCTGCGGCCATTCAGCCTGGTTGCACCCACCTTGACCCCCTCATAAGAGGCATCAGTTGCTCAGGGAGCATCTGTCAGATGGATGGAAATGTCGACTCTTGGGTGACAGACCTCCCCTAGGGGGTCTTTGGGAACCTGGACTATAGAAAGGCAGGCTGGACATCTCAGCCACCTTCCTTCTCCAGGGACTCTATAGTTACAGCTGGTGATAAACCTGCTATTTGTCCTAATTTGTAGTCTCAGTACCTCAAGTCATTAATAGACGGTTGCAGTAGATACGTGTCTTTAGATGTAATTAATAATATTGTTAGCCTAATCCATAATCAATACTCAAGTAATTGCTTCCTTGGGCTTATATTTAGTCTTTGGAGTCTTGGAGCTCTGAGGAACATTCATCTGTAGACATGCTATCACGTGTTCATTCGTCACTGACAGCCAGCTACCCAGGACCCCACGGGGTGCAGCTCAGCTGAGCGGTAGGTGATCAGACAGTAGACTCTGGTCCAGTGCCCACTGGGGCTGCTTTGGAGGCTGTGTCTGCCTCTGGGGTCCATCAAGCACTTGGGCCCTTGCTCTGGGACTAGAGGGTCTATTTCAGAAACAAGGTCAAAGGGTGGTCCCAGTGTCTGGGAGATCTTAGACAATGGACAGTGCCCTTAATTACCATCCTGCCAGAAGGATCTGGGAAAGTACTGAGGACAGTCCCCCAACTAAAGATGCTAAGACATCATGGCCTCCACATTCCTCCCCCTCTGCGTGCCTCCAAAGTCCAACACACCATGGCCTGCCTCCTCGGCTTGCCGGGAACCAGACAAGCCAGCCCAGCTTCCTCCCTTTCTAAGGCTGGCAACAGCAATGGCAGCTCAAGGTCAGGACTGCAGCAGGACAGGAGCTGTCCAGGGCAATCCTTATGAATGGGCTCTCATCTGAGTGTAATTGGAATTAGTATTGAGGCTCCGCTTCCAGGAACTTCCCCCATAGACGAATCCAGGCTGTAGAGGTCTGGGCTAGAATTCTCCGAAAGCCAGCCATAAATCTCTCCCCAAAATGACGATGCACAAGCTAATTGCTCTGGAGGCACAAACATGTCATTCTGCATCCTCCCAGGCTTTATCCGCTCACTGGGAACAGGGCCAGGAAGAGGTGGATGGGAGCTGGCAAAGTCACCATGAAGGAAAACATTTTAATTCATTTAATTATGAGCCTCTCAGAAAACTGAGCTCTGTTTCTTCTTGAGCTGGTCAAAGGAAATGAGAAGTGACACTTTCCCACCCCCTCTTCCCCCTTGGCCAGGGAAAAAGCTCTGCATTAGAGGTGTTGGGTATGGGCAGCACCAGGCTGTGTGCCTCCAGGAGCAGAGCCCCAGGCAGCCCCAGAAGTCCAGCAGGAGAGGGTCTGCACCCCTGGCTGATGACCAGTGCTCACTCACATGCTCTCACTCTGTCTCTCTCTCTCTCACAAATGCACGCATGTGCACACATACCGTCAGCATTACCTCCTCTTTATCCATGGTACACAAGGTTTCACACTGGATCCACCCTTTGGTAGTGTGCTAAACTTTTTTATTCTTTCTTCATTTTCTAAGTATGTGTGTTATTGCAAGATGGTTACAAATATGAAAATTCAGATAATAATGATGAACTTTTAAGTTGGAACTTAAGGACAGGACTAATCTAATCTGTCCATGGAGGGCCATAGCTGGTTCTCCCCAGAGAGGCCAGGATCCTGCCCCCTGGTTAAGGCTGCATCAGGGAGGGGCAAATGGACACTTAGCAGCTTCCTTAGTTCCTCTGTCTCAGTGGATCCCCTGCTGACAAACCTGGCCTCTGCTCATGTGTTGCCATTCTCTCAGGGCAGAGACCCCAGCTAGCCTGGGCCACTTCAGCCAGGAGCAGATGACACCCAGTGGTGTTCTAGAGCTGGAACCAGCCAGCCCTGAGCACACTAAGCTGGACAGAAAGATGACTCCAACCCATGGGGCCCTCTGGAAAAGACTCAAAATAACAATGTAAACAAATAAATATATAAATAAACTATTCAGAGGGTGATGCATGTTATGAAGAAAATAAAACAGAGTAATGGAAACAAGAGTGACCAGGGCTGGTGGGGCAGGGGCAGCATGAAAATGTTGCAAGGTAATGGGAAGGCCTCTGTCAAGGCAGCCAACAAGGAGAAGCAGACCATGCATATTGCCATCTAGAGTGAGGGAACAGCAGAGCAAAGGTCCTGTGGCAGGAATGGCCTTGGAGTGTTCCAGGTGAAAAGAAGAAGGTGGGTGCCATGGAGCCAGCTGAGCCAGGCAAGTACAAAGACCAGCAAAGCAGGTGGCAGGTTTCCATGAGGCCTGGGAAGCCATTCTAAGTGTAGGACAGTAGGGTTTCAAGAAAGACCTGACATGGCTGATGCTTTTACAAGTCAGTCTGAGGGGCCCAGGATACCAGTCAGAGGAAGTAAGACTATCTCCTGGAAGGAACAGGAAGCCAAAAAAGCCTTCTCAGCAAGGAACTAGCAGATGATTCTTACTCCTCTTTGATGCTTTGTCCTGCCCAAGTGCACACCCTGTAGGCATGGCACCTGGCAGTGGTGGGAGCCTGCTCCATCTTGGGGAGTGCATGTGCCTGTGCAGCCTCTGGGGCTGTTGTCAGCACAGCTCCACCCCTTCAGCTGTGAGGCCAGAGATGGGGTCTCCTTTCTCCAGTTCTCCATTAACTTCTCTGCGAAACAGAGATAACATTTTAGATAATAACTAGTTAATCTAGTCAAACACCACACAAAAAATGGCCCATCTCCACCTTTGTCATCAAAAGCTGAGCAGGGAGCCTAGACTTCAACTGTTACCAGGCTGTAGTGGTAGTACATTAATCATGACATTGTGTATGTAAGAATGTAGTGTAGCCACCTTGTTAGGTGTGAGGCAAGTAAGGAGCCAGGACGTTCCTTACCGGGCATAAACGAGCCCCTTCCATGCCATACTGTCAGTGGGGCTGTCTCAGGGAGTCAGATTCAGTCTCAAAATATAATATACAAATTGTCAAGTTCCAATAAAGAAAAGAAAACACTCACCATATCAAGAACTAAGAAAATTTCAACTTAAATGCTAAAAAGAAAACCCATAGATGCAAACACTGAGATGACATGATGTTAAAAATATATGACAAAGGGCGGAGCCAGGATGGCGGCATGAGTAGAGCAGTGGAAATCTCCTCCCAAAAACAAAGAAAAATCTTCCTAAAATAGAGACCACAGGACACAGGACAACATCCAGACCACATCCACACCTGCAAGAACCCAGCGCCTTGCGAAGGGGGTAAGACATAAGCCCCGGCCCGGCGGGACCCAAACGCCCCTCCCCCTGACTCCCGGTGGGTGGAAAGAAACCGGAGCGGTTTTTTTTTTTGGCGAGTGCTTTTTGGAAGCCTTAAAGGGACAGGGCCCCCGTTGCTAGGGAGGCAGGGTGGCGGGACCGGTGAGCAGGTGCCTGGGACCGGCGCCTGAGGACAAAGAATATCCCGCATTTTTCCCTGCGGGACCGGTGGGCGGGTGCCTGAGACCGGCGCCTGAGGATGGAGGAAATCGCGTGTTTTTCCCCTTTTTTTTCTCTCTTTTTGGTGAGCACTTTTTGGAAGCCTTAAAGGGACAGGGACCCCAGTGCTAGGGAGGCAGGGCAATGGGACTGGTGAGCGGGTGCCTGGGACCGTTGCCTGAGGACAAAGAATATCCAGCATTTTTCCCTGCGGGACCGGAGGCCGGGTGCCTGAGACCGGCACCTGAGGATGGAGGAAATCGCGTGTTTCCCCCCCCCCTTTTTTTTTCTCTTTTTGGCTAGTGCTTTTTGGAAGCCTTAAAGGGACAGGGACCCCGGTGATAGGGAGGCAGAGCAGCAGGACCGGTGAGCGGGTGCCTGGGACCGGCGCCTGAGGACAAAGAATATCCCGCGTTTTTCCCTGCGGGACCGGTGGGCGGGTGCCTGAGACCAGCACCTGAGGACGAGGAAATCGCGCGATTTTCCCCCTTTTTTTTTCTCTTTTTAGCGAGTGCTTTTTGGAAGCCTTAAAGGGACAGGGACCCCGGTGCTAGGGAGGCAGGGCGGCGGGACTGGTGAGCGGGTGCCTGGGACCGGCGCCTGAGGACAAAGAATATCGCGTGTTTTTCCCTGCGGGACCAGTGGGTGGGTGCTTTTTGGAAGCCTTGAAGGGACAGGGACCCTGGTGCTAGGGAGACAGGGCAGCAGGACCAGTGAGCAGGTGCCTGGGACCGGTGCCTGAGGACAAAAAAAAAAATCGCGTGCTTTTTCCTTTTTTTTTTTTTTTTCTGTTCCCTCTCTCATTGTTGCTGTTGTTGTTTTGGTTTGGAGAGTGCTTTTTTGGAAGTCTTAAAGGGGCAGGACAGGTCACTTAGACCAGAGGCAGGGAATCTGGAGATCTCTGGGCACTCTAACCCCCTGGGCAGCAGGGAGCACAGAGGCCCCGTACAGAGATAAATAGCCTCCCGGCCGCTCCCCCTCCAACGGGACTCCACCATTTTGGAGGAGCAGCCCAGCCAGGCCACACCCACAGCAACAGCGGAGATAAACCCCATAGCAACCGGGCAGGAAGCAGAAGCCCTGTCTGCACACAGCTGCCCAGCACAAGCCACTAGAAGTCGCTATTCTCCCAGGAGAGGAAGGCCACAAACCAACAAGAAGGGAAGCTCTTCCAGCGGTCACTTGTACCAGCTCTGCAAACTATCTCTATCACCATGAAAAGGCAAAACTACAGGCAGACAAAGATCACAGAGACAACACCAGAGAAGGAGACAGACCTAACCAGTCCTCCTGAAAAAGAATTCAAAATAAAAATCATGAACATGCTGACAGAGATGCAGAGAAAAATGCAAGAGCAGTGGGATGAAGTCCGGAAGGAGATCACAGATGTCAGGAAGGAGATCACAGAAGTGAAACAATCCCTGGAAGGATTTATAAGCAGAATGGATAAGATGCAAGGGGCCATTGAAGGAATAGAAGCCAGAGAACAGGAATGTATAGAAGCTGACATAGAGAGAGATAAAAGGATCTCCAGGAATGAAACAACACTAAGAGAACTATGTGACCAAGCCAAAAGGAATAATATTCGTATTATAGGGGTACCAGAAGAAGAAGAAAGAGGAAAAGGGATAGAAAGTCTCTTTGAAGAAATAATTGCTGAAAACTTCCCCAAACTGGGGGAGGAAATAATCGAACAGACCATGGAATTACACAGAACCCCCAACAGAAAGGATCCAAGGAGGGCAACACCAAGACACATAGTAATTAAAATGGCAAGGATCAAGGACAAGGAAAGAGTTTTAAAGGCAGCTAGAGAGAAAAAGGTCACCTATAAAGGAAAACCCATCAGGCTAACATTAGACTTCTTGACAGAAACCCTACAGGCCAGAAGAGAATGGCATGATATACTTAATGCAATGAAACAGAAGGGCCTTGAACTAAGGATACTGTATCCAGCATGACTATCATTTAAATATCATGGCGGGATTAAACAATTCCCAGACAAGCAAAAGCTGAGGGAATTTGCTTCCCACAAACCACCTCTACAGGGCATCCTACAGGGACTGCTCTAGATGGGAGCACCCCTAAAAAGAGCACAGAACAAAACACACAACATATGAAGAATGGAGGAGGAGGAATAAGAAGGGAGAGAAGAAAAGAATCTCCAGACAGTGTATATAACAGCTCAATAAGCGAGCTAAGTTAGGCAGTAAGATACTAAAGAAGCTAACCTTGAACCTTTGGTAACCACGAATCTAAAGCCTGCAATGGCAATAAGTACATATCTCTCAATAGTCACCCTAACTGTAAATGGACTTAATGCACCAATCAAAAGACATAGAGTAATAGAATGGATAAAAAAGCAAGACCCATCTATATGCTGCTTACAAGAAACTCACCTTAAACCCAAAGATAAGCATAGACTAAAAGTCAAGCGATGCAAAAACATATTTCAGGCAAACAACAGTGAGAAGAAAGCAGGGGTTGCAGTACTAATATCAGACAAAATAGACTTCAAAACTAAGAAAGTAACAAGAGATAAAGAAGGATACTACATAATGATAAAGGGCTCAGTCCAACAAGAGGATATAACCATTCTAAATATATATGCACCCAACACAGAAGCACCAGCATTTGTGAAACAAATACTAACAGAACTAAAGAGGGAAATAGACTGCAATGCATTCATTGTAGGAGACTTCAACACACCACTCACCCCAAAGGATAGATCCACCGGGCAGAAAATAAGTAAGGACACACAGGCACTGAACAATACACTAGAACAGATGGACCTAATAGACATCTATAGAACTCTACATCCAAAAGCAACAGGATATACATTCTTCTCAAGTGCACATGGAACATTCTCCAGAATAGACCACATACTAGCTCACAAAAAGAGCCTCAGTAAATTCCAAAATATTGAAATTCTACCAACCAATTTTTCAGACCACAAAGGTATAAAAGTAGAAATAAATTCTACAAAGAAAACAAAAAGGCTCACAAACACATGGAGGCTTAACAACATGCTACTAAATAATCAATGGATCAATGAAAAAATCAAAATAGAGATCAAGGAATATATAGAAACAAATGACAACAACAACACTAAGCCCCAACTTCTGTGGGACGCAGGGAAAGCAGTCTTAAGAGGAAAGTATATAGCAATCCAGGCACACTTGAAGAAGGAAGAACAATCCCAAATGAATAGTCTAACATCACAATTATCAAAACTGGAAAAAGAAGAACAAATGAGGCCTAAAGTCAGCAGAAGGAGGGATATAATAAAGATCAGAGAAGAAATAAACAAAATTGAGAAGAATAAAACAATAGCAAAAATCAACGAAACCAAGAGCTGGTTCTTCAAGAAAATAAACAAAATAGATAAGCCTCTAGCCCAACTTATTACGAGAAAAAGAGAATCAACACAAATCAACAGAATCAGAAATGAGAATGGAAAAATCACGACACTCCACAGAAATACAAAGAATTATTAAAGACTACTATGAAAACCTATATGCCAACAAGCTGGAAAACCTAGAAGAAATGGACAACTTCCTAGAAAAATACAACCTCCCAAGACTGACCAAGGAAGAAACACAAAAGTTAAACAAGCCAATTACGAGCAAAGAAATTGAAACGGTAATCAAAAAACTACCCAAGAACAAAACCCCGGGGCCGGACGGATTTGCCTCGGAATTTTATCAGACACACAGAGAAGACATAATACCCATTCTCCTTAAAGTGTTCCACAAAATAGAAGAAGAGGAAATACTCCCAAACTCATTCTATGAAGCCAACATCACCCTAATACCAAAACCAGGCAAAGACCCCACCAAAAAAGAAAATTACAGACCAATATCCCTGATGAATGTAGATGCAAAAATACTCAATAAAATATTAGCAAACAGAATTCAACAGTATATCAAAAGGATCATACACCATGACCAAGTGGGATTCATCCCAGGGATGCAAGGATGGTACAACATTCGAAAATCCATCCACCACATCAACAAAAAGAAAGACAAAAACCACATGATCATCTCCATAGATGCTGAAAAAGCATTTGACAAAATTCAACATCCATTCATGATAAAAACTCTCAGCAAAATGGGAATAGAGGGGAAGTACCTCAACATAATAAAGGCCATATATGATAAACCCACAGCCAGCATTATACTGAACACCGAGAAGCTGAAAGCATTTCCTCTGAGATTGGGAACCAGACAGGGATGCCCACTCTCCCCACTGTTATTTAACATAGTACTGGAGGTCCTAGACATGGCAATCAGACAAAACAAAGAAATACAAGGAATCCAGATTGGTAAAGAAGAAGTTAAACTGTCACTATTTGCAGATGATATGATACTGTACATAAAAAACCCTAAAGACTCCACTCCAAAACTACTAGAACTGATATCGGAATACAGCAAAGTTGCAGGATACAAAATTAACACACAGAAATCTGTAGCTTTCCTATACACTAACAATGAATCAATAGAAAGAGAAATCAGGAAAACAATTCCATTCACCATTGCATCAAAAAGAATAAAATACCTAGGAATAAACCTAACCAAAGAAGTGAAAGACTTGTACTCTGAAAACTACAAGTCACTCTTAAGAGAAATTAAAGGGGACACTAATAAATGAAAACTCATCCCATGCTCATGGCTAGGAAGAATTAATATCATCAAAATGGCCATCCTGCCCAAAGCAATATACAGATTTGATGCAATCCCTCTCAAATTACCAGCAACATTCTTCAATGAATTGGAACAAATAATTCAAACATTCATATGAAAACACCAAAGACCCCGAATAGCCAAAGCAATCCTGACAAAGAAGAATAAAGTAGGGGGGATCTCACTCCCCAACTTCAAGCTCTACTACAAAGCCATAGTAATCAAGACAATTTGGTACTGGCACAAGAACAGAGCCACAGACCAGTGGAACAGATTAGAGACTCCAGAAATTAACCCAAACATATATGGTCAATTAATATTTGATAAAGGTGCCATGGACATACAATGGCAAAATGACAGTCTCTTCAACAGATGGTGCTGGCAAAACTGGACAGCTACATGTAGGAGAATGAAACTGGACCATTGTCTAACCCCATATACAAAGGTAAACTCAAAATGGATCAAAGACCTGAATGTAAGTCATGAAACCATTAAACTCTTGGAAAAAAACATAGGCAAAAACCTCTTAGACATAAACATGAGTGACCTCTTCTTGAACATATCTCCCCGGGCAAGGAAAACAACAGCAAAAATGAGCAATTGGGACTACATTAAGCTGAAAAGCTTCTGTACAGCGAAAGACACCATCAATAGAACAAAAAGGAACCCTACAGTATGGGAGAATATATTTGAAAATGACAGATCCGATAAAGGCTTGACGTCCAGAATATAGAAAGAGCTCACAAGCCTCAACAAACAAAAAACAAATAACCCAATTAAAAAATGGGCAGAGGAACTGAACAGACAGTTCTCTAAAAAAGAAATACAGATGGCCAACAGACACATGAAAAGATGCTCCACATCGCTAATTATCAGAGAAATGCAAATTAAAACTACAATGAGGTATCACCTCACACCAGTAAGGATAGCTGCCATCCAAAAGACAAACAACAACAAATGTTGGCGAGGCTGTGGAGAAAGGGGAACCCTCCTACACTGCTGGTGGGAATGTAAATTAGTTCAACCATTATGGAAAGCAGTATGGAGGTTCATCAAAATGCTCAAAACAGACCTACCATTTGACCCAGGAATTCCACTCCTAGGAATTTACCCTAAGAATGCAGCAATCAAGTTTGAGAAAGACAGATGCACCCCTATGTTTATCGCAGCACTATTTACAATAGCCAAGAATTGGAAGCAACCTAAATGTCCATCGGTAGATGAATGGATAAAGAAGATGTGGTACATATACACAATGGAATACTACTCAGCCATAAGAAGTGGAAAAATCCAACCATTTGCAGCAACATGAATGGAGCTGGAGAGTTTTATGCTCAGTGAAATAAGCCAAGCGGAGAAAGAGAAATACAAAATGATTTCACTCATCTGAGGAATATAGGAACAAAGGAAAAACTGAAGGAACAAAACAGCAGTGGAATTACAGAACCCAAAAATGGACTAACAGGTACCGAAGGGAAAGGAACTGGGGAGGATGGGTGGGCAGGGAGGGATAAGGGGGGGGGAAGAAGAAGGGGGGTATTAAGATTAGTATGCAGGGGGAGGGGGGGAGAAAGGGGAGGGTGGGCTGCACAACACAGAGAGGACAAGTAGTGACTCTACAACATTTTGCTAAGCTGATGGACAGTAACCGTAATGTGGTTGTTAGGGGGGACCTGATATAGGGGAGAGCATAGTAAACATAATATTCTTCATGTAAGTGTAGATTAAAAATTAAAAAAAAAAAAGAAAGAAAGAAAGAAAGAAAAGGGGGATTACTCCTTGATAGGATAAAACTATTGGTAAATCAAAGATCAACGCATGCTTTAAATATCCTTAATGTTGATCACTTAAAGGGTGTCAGATGATCAGCTATGGAGGTACTCTTTTCTGATAATATTCCTTTCTCTTAATAAAAAAGAAAAAGCAGTTACTGTGTGCTGACCTCCAATGAGTTCTGCACAGTGGTATAGAGGGCATGTCAAAGTGTGGGCAAAGGGTCTGTTTGTTTCTATGCAGAAGATCAAGGCCTAGCTTGGATACCCAGAAAATGAACTAAGATACGATATGAGGAGGAGCTTCCGGCATCAGCACTCTCTGGAGGACTTGTGCCGGGGGATGATCATCAAAAAGCCTCCACAGGGATCCGGACGATGCTGCGGTTGTGGCTGCATCCAGCCCACCATCTCCTGGACTTGCCATAGGAATGAGGAGGGAGATGTCTAGGCTGGCATGTGCATACAGTGAGACAACGAATTTGACCGGATCTGTACTGTTGGAACTCAACCAGGAGTTGGGAGGGGTGCAAGTTGTAGCACTCCAAAATCTGATGACTATAGACTATGTACAGTTAAAAGAACATATGGGATGTGAACAGATCCCAGAAATGGGCTGCTTTAATTTGTCTGATTGTTCAAGTACAGTTGGACAATATCCATCATATCATAGATAAATTTTCGCAAATGCCTAGGGTGCCTAAATGGTTTTCTTGGCTTCACTGGAGATGGATGGTAATTATAGATTTGCTTTGTTTATGTCACCGTATTCCTATTATGTTAATATGTGTGTGCAAATTAGTTAGTAGTTTAAAACCTATACATACTTAAGGTACTCTACAAGAAGATATGTCAAAGAAATAATCAATCCTCCCATGTTTCCTTCCATATGCTACATCTATAGCTTTTCTTCTTCCTTCCTAATTACAACGCTTAAATAGAATTCGTGCCTCATATTGAATTTACCGAGTATCATAATTCCTCCAGGTGGTAAAGATACCTCGAGACAAGTGCTGGGCATAGAAGCCACAGGGCATAAATCTGCAAAGAAGTAAAAAGCTAACCTTTTCAAACAATATGGCTTCTCTCTCACTTACCAACTTTACATTTCCCTGTATGGCCCCAGAAGATGACTGGTTAGCCAGAGACGGGTAAGATTCCTCAAGGGAGGAACAACCTAAGACAGGCACAGTCGCAGGGGGGCCATCAGGTGAGAATTTGGGGATGAACAGAGGTGAGGCTCAGAACCTCACCCCCTCTGCTTTGAGAGAAATCTTCTGCATCTGTGGATGTCTTGCTGCCCTTGTCTAGCCTGGATTAATACTTGGTCCATAGGCACACACCTGATCATCTGATCATCTACATTTGCCCTCTTACAGCACTAAACTATGTTTTCTACCTTTATCTTGCATCTACCTACCAATTCAGCATTTTATTAAAAATAAAAATAATAATAATAGAGGGAGAAATGTGGGATCAACATATAAATCAAGTACAAAAATCAAACGAATATTCATATTTGACCTGATTGTTTATAGGTCATAATGCGTGATCAAAACCGAAAGTTTCTGTGATGAATGCCCTTGTACTGTTCACCATGTAAGAATTTATTCACTATGTAAGAATTCGTTCACCATGTAAGAACTTGTTTGTTATGCTTCAGAAGATTGGAGACTGACGAGAATTAGGCTTGAGATGGATTAATGATTGTACATTGAGCATTGACCCCCCTATACTGAATTTTATTGTTGTTAACAACCATTTGATCAATAAATATGAGAGATGCCCTCTCAAAAAAAATATATATGACAAAGATCTTAAAAGCAACTAGCATAAAAGTGCTTCAATAAGCAATTACAGCATGCTTGAAGCAATGAAAAAATTGAAAGTCTCAGGAAATAGAAGACATAAAGAAGAAACAAATGGCAATATTAAAACTGAAAAATACAATATCCAAAATAAAAATCATGCAATAAATGAGCTCAGTGGCAGAATGGTGGGGATAAAGGAACAAATCAGTGAACTTGAAGAGAAATAATAGAAACTACCTGATAGAATAAGAGAGCTACAAAAGGCTGGAAAGGAGAAAAAGAAAGAGCAGTTCCTCAGGAACCTGTGAGATTATAACAGAAGATGTAATATTTATATCATCAGAGACTCAGAAGAAGACAAAAAAGAGGTGACCCTGATGGGTACTCAAAGAAACAATGGCTAAAAACTCCCCAAATTTGGCAAAAGACATAAATATACAGATTCAGGGAGCTGAGCACCTCAAAGAGCATAAGCCCAAAGAAATCCACACCAAGACACATCAAACTTTTGAAAACTAAAGACAAAGAAAAAAACCTTAAAAGCAGTTGAGAGAGAAATGACTCCTTCCTACCTAAAGGTTTTTGACCATTGGTCAAACAAGAATCCCAGGAGAAAAATGAAATGAAAACATAATGTATCAAAATTAGTAGGACACAGATAGAGTAGTGCTGAGAGGACCCATATTATGTCAGTAATCTATACTTCTACCTCAGGAACTTCAAAAAAGAAAAACAAAATTAACCCAAAGCAAACAGATAAAAGGGAATAATACAAATAAGAGCAGACATCAATGAAATAAAAAACAAAAGGACTATAGAGAAATTCAATGAAACAAAGAGTTGATTCTTTGAAAAAGTCAATGAAATTTACAAATCTTTAGCAAGACTGACAAAGAAAAAGACACAAATCATCATAATTACAAATGAGACAGAGGGTATCACTACAGACCCTGCAGACATCAAAGGAGACTGAGGGAATATCATGCACAGCACTGCACACAGAAATTTGGCAACTTAAATGAGATGGATGAGTTCCTCAAAAACCAAAAACTACTACAACTCACTGAATATGAAATAGATAATTTGAATAGCCCCATAAATATGAAGGAAATTGAAGTCATAATTTAAAACCTCCCAAAAAGGACATTTCCAGGCCCAGATGGTTATCACTGGAGAATTGCACTAAATGTTTAAAGAAGAATTAACTTCAGTGCTACAGAATCTCTTCGTGGAAATAGAACAGAGGCAAACTCTTGCCAGTATAATTGCTAGTATTACCCTGATATAAAACCAGACTGAGATGGTACAAAAAAGGAATACTTCAGGCCATTCTTCCTCATGAACACAGATACAAAAATGATCAACAAAATATTGGCAAATAAAAGTTGGTAATATATAAAAATAATATACTGTAAGCAAGAGGAGCTTATTTCAGATGCAAAAGCTGATTTACTTTGTGAAAATCAATCTATGTAATCTGCCTTATTAGCAGGCTAAAAACAGAAAAATCACTTGATTACATCAATTGAGGCAGGAAAAGCATTTGATGGAATTCAACTCCTATGGTCAAAAGGGAATAACTATGGGTAATAACTGCTTAGTGGATATGGGGTTCTCTTTCAGGGGATGAAAATATTTTGGCCCTAGATAGTAGTGATAATTGCAAAATGCAGTGAATGCCCTATATATATCACTGAATGTACACTTTAAAATGGTTTTAGGTTATGTATATTTTATGACATTAAAATTTTTTTCAAACTCAAGACCCATTCATGATAAAATTCTTTAAAAAATGAGAACATTGTACTGTTCACCATGTAAGAACTTATTCACTATGTAAGAATTTGTTCACCATGTAAGAACTTGTTCGTTATGCTTCAGAAGATTGGAGACTGACGAGAATTAGGCTTGAGATAGATTAATGATTGTGCATTGAGCATTGACCCCCCTATACAGAATTTTATTGTTGTTAACAACCATTTGATCAATAAATATGAGAGATGCCCTCTCAAAAAAAAATGCTTAGGAATAAATTTAACCAATGGGATGAAAAAAAAAATGAGAACAGAGGGGAACTGCCTCAACTTGATAAAAAGCATGCACTAAAAACCTACAGTTATCATTATCCTTATTGCTGAAAGACTGAATGCTTCCCCCACACCTAAGATCAGGAAAGTGCTGGGGATGCCCATTCTTGCCACTTCTAGTCAAGATTATACAGGAGTTTGTAGACAGTGCAATATTCAAGAAAAGGAAATAAAAGGCATTCAGCCTGATGGCAGGTAATGTGATTTTCTACATAGAAAATTCTAAGAAAAAAATCTGAGGAATAAAAGCCCTCTTAGAACAAATAGGTGAGTTTAGCAAGGTGACAGGATATAAGATAAACATACAGGAATCAGTGTATTTCTATGTACTAGCATGAACACAAGGACATTGACATTAAATTAATTACACCTACCATATGATCCAACAATCCCCCTTTGTTCGAAGTCTAAATGAAACAAAACATGCACAGTACAGTACTGAAACACTGATGAAAGAAAAAGAAGATCTAAACAAATGGATACACATACTGTATTCATGAATTGGAAGATTCAACGTGGTAAAGATATCAAGTCTCCCCAAATTGATTTTCATGTTAACACAGTTCCTATCAAAAGCTTAGCAAGATTTTTTGTAGATATAGACAAGATCACTCTGAAATTTATATGGAAATGCAAAGGAACTGGAATAGTTAAAGCAATTTTGAAAAAGAAGAATAGAGTGAGAAAAATCAGTCTACATGATTTTAAGATGTTATACAGCTATGGTAAGCAACACTGTGTGGTATTGATAGAGGGTTAGTTAAATGGATGCATGGAACAGAGTATAGAACCCAGAAATAAGCCGACACAAATATGCCATTGATATTTGATAAAGGTGCAAAAGTAATCCAATGGAAGAAAGATAGCTTTTGCAGCAAATGGTGCTTGAGATATCAGACATTCATTGACAAAAAACTGAACCTTGACCTAAGTCCTACACCTGACTAAAAAAATAAAAAGGAGAGTGGACTTAAACTTAAATCTTATCACTCTAAAGCTTTTGGGAAAAAATAAGAGAAAAATTTCAGGTTCTAGGAGTAGGCAACGTGTACTTTGACTAGACACAAAAGCACAATCCATTTTTTTTAAAAATGATTAATTGAGTAGAACAAAAAGACATCCTACAGTATGGGAGAATATATTCATAAATGACATATCCAATAAGGGGTTAACATCCAAACTATATAAAGAGCTCACACACCTCAACAAACAAAAAGAAAACAAGCCAATAAAAACATGGGCAGAGGAGCAGAACAGACACTTCTCCAAAGAAAAAATTCAGATGGCCAACAGGCACATGAAAAGATGCTCCACATCACTAATCATCAGAGAAATGCAAATTAAAACCTCAATGAGATATCACCTCATACCAGTAAAGATCGCCACCATCCAAAAGACAAAAACAAATGTTGGTGAGGATGTGGAGAAAGGGGAACCCTCCTACACTGCTGGTGGGAATGTAAACTAGTTCAACCATTGTGGAAAGCAGTATGGAGGTTCCTCAAAAAACTCAAAATAGAAATACCATTTGACCCAGGAATTCCACTTCTAGGAATTTACCCTAAGACTGCAGGAGCCCAGTTTGAAAAAGACATATGCACCCCTATGTTTATCGCAGCACTATTTACAATGAATGGATAAAGAAGATGTGATACATATACACAATGGAATATTATTCAGCCGTAAGAAGAAAACAAATCCTACCATTTGCAGCAACATGGATGGAGCTAGAGGGTATTATGCTCAGTGAAATAAGCCAGGTGGAGAAAGACAAGTATCAAATGATTTCACTCATCTGTGAAGTATAAGAAGAAAGAAAAAACTGAAGGAACAAAAGAGCAGCAGAAACACAGAACCCAAGAATGGACTAACAGTTACTGAAGGGAAAGGGACTGCGGAGGATGGGGTGGGAATGGAGGGATAAGGGGTTCAAAGGGGCATTATGATTAGCACACATAATGTAGTGGGGACAGACACAGGAAAGGCAGTATATACAGAGAAGACAAGTAATGTTTCTATAGCATCTTACAACACTGATGGACGGGGATTATAAAGGGGTATGTGGGGGGGACTTGATAATAGGGGGAGTCTAGTAACCATAATGTAGTTCAAGTAATTGTACATCAATGATATTAAAGAAATGATAAATTGGATTTCATTGAAATCTAAAACTTTGCAAGAGATCCTATTAAGAGGATGAAAAGCCAAGCTACAAACTGGGAAAATATATTTGCAAACCACATATCTGACAAAGGAATAGCTTAAAATGTACAAAGAACTGTCAAAACACAATAATGAAAAAATAATCCAATTAGAAAATGGGCAAAGGATATGAAGAGACATTCCCCCCAAAGAGATAGCAAAGCTCACAAGAAAATGCTCAACACAATGGGCTCAAGGAAATATACTTTAAGGCACTGTGC
This sequence comes from Manis javanica, assembly GCF_040802235.1. Classification (NCBI taxonomy): domain Eukaryota; kingdom Metazoa; phylum Chordata; class Mammalia; order Pholidota; family Manidae; genus Manis; species Manis javanica. Next base: position 72,888,505 of record NC_133162.1, read on the forward strand.
ACCTAACAGAAGGGCTAAAATTAAAAAAGAGTGACACCACCAGATGCTGGTGAGGATTCAGGGAAGCTGCCTCACTCATACATTGCTGATGAGAATGTAAAATGGTAAAGCCATGCTGGGAAACAGTTGGGTGGTTTCTTTCAAAACTAAACATGCAGCTCCCATCTGACCCAGCAACTGCACTCCTTGGCATTTATATCTGAGAAATAAAAACTGATGTTTATACCAAAATCTGTACAAGGAAGTACATATAAGGTTTTCTTTTGAGTAGCTGAAAACAGGGAGCACCCCAGTGCCCTTCAATGAGTGAATGGTTAGGTGTTGGTACATCTATAGCATGGAATATTGCTCAGCAATAAAAAAGAATAACGATTGATGCAGTCATCAACCTGGCTGAATCTCCAGAGAATTATGGAAGTGAAAAAGGCCAAAGCCAAAGGTTACATACTTTATGATTCAATTTATATAACATTCTTGCAATGGAAAAATGATAGAAATGGAGAATAGATGAGTGTTTCCTACGGATTAAGGATGCAGGGGCTGAAGGTCAGGGAACTCCTGTCCTTCGAAGGATGTGTCCTGGTGGTGACAGGAATGTTGTCTGTCCACTGCATCCATGTCAATATCCTGATTGTGACATTGTATGGTTTCACGAAATGTTATCATTGGAGGAAGCTGGCAAAAAGTATACAGATTCTCTCCGTATAGTTTACAAGCATGTGAATCTGTATTTCAAAGTGAAAAGTTTAATAAAAAGAAAGCACTAAAAAATGTTGCCCAGATTTAACAAAATTAAACAAGTCTGTGAATTTAGTGACATCTTATAAAGCATAAAATCAAAATTATCTTTTATTAGTTAATTTTAAAAAGTCATCCAAGCAATATGTATGCAAAAAAAATTTTCAACATATTGCAAGGTTTATAAAGAAAATGGCAGCCTTCTGTCCTAACTCTCCTTGCCCCAGAAGCATCCATTTAAGATTTGGTTTTTCCTTCTGGCATTACTTCCATGATTCTAAGTAAAATGCTTACACTGCTATTTCTTGATTTTTTTTTTCTATTTTAGATGTTAACTAAATGATGGGCTTCCTTCCCAGGGAATGAGAGCTTCATTCAGTTTACAGTCCCCCCACCTGCCCTCACACACTTCCCTCTCCACTTTCTTCCAAGATGGTGAGTGCATACTACCTGCTTGGCATTTTGTCTTTAACACATGCCTAAATAAATGTCTTTTACAGGTGAGTCAGATTCTTTTCTATTCATTTATCCAGACATGCAATAGATATTTATGGGCACTACTATGTGCCAGACACTGTCCAAGGTGCTGGGGACACATCCCTGAACACAACAAATGGAATCCTTTACATTCTTGAAGGTCAAGTAGCTGAATAAGAAACAAATGCATGCATTTTTTTCTTGTGTTAAGTGCCACCACGGAGCATAATGCTCAAAAATAACGTGACCCCAAGGTGTTGTGTAATATAAATTACCAAGAATTCACTACATTATTTAGAAAGGAGCATGTCAATACAACAAATACTTATTGTACACCTACCATTATTCCAAGTACTGTGTGAGAATCTGAGTATTCAAAGATGAAGGATAACCCTTGCCCTGCAGAAGCCAACAATATAGAAGCAATTCTCTGTGTCAGTTATTTCCCTGAGTCTGAGTATTATCAGTAACCTTGTCACTTCCAAATACAAGTCAAGAAGTACCACCACCCTCACCATCTTTGGATGAAAATTCTGCATTCATGATGTCTCTTTCTATTAACTTTCACATTTTCATTTTTCCAAAATCATGCAATGTCTCTTCTTGTTAGAATCTTTAGTGGGACTTGGATTTAAATATTTCTTTGATATTGTAGCAAAAGCAAATATTTTATTTTCCAATGTACATTATAGCTTTCTTTAAGTATCAGTAATAGTGAATTTTTTAACTTGATTTTTAAAATTAAAAAAGGACAGCTTATTTAAAACAAAGATAATGATGGAGAAAGAAGGAGGGGGAACAAGGATTCTAACATAAATGCATATTTAAAATTTTAATCTCAAATTAAAAATCAAAAGGGGCAATGGAGCTCCAGGCCATGTAACTTTACAGTAGTCCCCCCTCATTCATGGCTTCTCTTTCTGCAGTTTTGTTATCAGGAAACAAAGGAAGTTCTGGAAGCAGATGATCCTCCTTGTGGCATATTGTCAATATTAGCCTAATGTTGTAACACAATGCCTATGTCAGTCCTCTCACTTCATCTCACCACGTAGGCATTTATCATCTCACATCATCCCAAGAAGAAGGGTGAGGACAGTACAGTAAGATATTTGAGACAGAAGAGAACACATTCATTACAGCTTTTATTACAGTATATTGTTAAAATTGTTCAATTTTGTTATTGTTGTTATTAATCTCTTACTGTGCCTAACTTATAAATTGAACTTTATTATACATATGTGTGTATAGGGAAAAACATAGTACTTACAGGGTTCGGTACTATCCGAGGTGCCAGGCATCCACTGGGGGTCTTGGAACATATCCCGGCTAAGAAAGGGGAGTGACTGTACAAATTGCTGACCTCGATTGATACCTTGGGGATATTTCTTTAGGCCAGCTGACCTATTTATATATTTTGTGTAACCGTGTCTCCATTTCCCCAGAAGTGTTTATCCAGTGAGCTTGTATCAGAGAAGCTGAGGCGCTGGGAATCAGGGAGAAGTTTGCAATGGGCAGAACTACAGGATCACCAACACTGTAACAAATCTGACAGCTGGTTGGAGGGAGGATTGCCTTCCTTTTTAATGGCCTGAGATATGTGAACAATGGCATTATCTTTCCAGGCCAGGGCAAGGCAAAAGGTGGGCAAAAGAGTCATGAAGACCTTCACGTTGCAACAATTAGAAAAGGATGGTCAGAAAGGGAAGGAGGAATGGGAAGGAATGTTCCCGACCGGAAAGTTTGGGAGGAAGCAGTCTGCTTTGATGCCGGCTACTTCTCTACCTAGTCAATTTGATTTTGAAGTCCTCAATGTTTGGGTAATTGTTTTTTAATGTCATGCTCATGTATTAGAAATGTGATAGAAATGTGAATGTGGCATAGTTTGATCTAAAAGTTTAGCTAACTTTTGCCATTAAAAAAAACAACAGACCTGATGGTCAAGTGTTTGGGCTTTTAAAAAATGTTACCTTGATCAAGTATTAAAGACACAAAGTTCACTCCATAATAGTCTTTTCAAAAAGTTCAGGAAACAGAACTACTGAGGGTTCCCAACCCTCAGATCAGTTCAGTGTGTGTGTGTGTGTGTGTGTGTGTGTGTGTGTGTGTGTGTGTGTGTGTGTGTGTGTGTGTAACAGATGGTGAAAATATAAAATACTAATACTCTAGGTGCTAAAAAGGGAACAGCATTTTGCACCTGGCCAGCCTTTGAAAGAACATAAGGACATAGAACACAGCATTTAAAAATTGAAGTAGAATTTAGTATCTGTGCAGTTATTTTCTTTAAGTAATGTTGAAAGCCCAATGTGGATCTCTGTGAGCCTTACTCATCACCTCCAGAGACCCGCTCCAGCTGGGGAGCACTCAACTCTCTGAACTGCCTGAGGGAAAGATGCTTCTGCAAGGAACTGACAAGTGCAGGTGAGCCTTGCAGGTTCTAAAGGAAGGTTCACCGGGGGCAGAAGGAAGACAGCATGAAGGCCTGGGTAGGAGGAAGCTTGGTGTGCCCCCAGGCCAATGGGGTGGAGCAGTGGGAGCAAGGGGGAAACCAGAGGAGATGGTAGCACAGAGCCAGTGGAATGGCCAGTCACCCTTTGCCACCCAGGGCACTGCTTCCTGGGAAATGGGACCTCTCGCTTATTGATGCCCAGCCTAGGTGGTAGCTGAGATTCAGCTTTCCTACTCTATGAAGTTAGGGGCCACTCATCCTTCCCAATTCTACCTTCCATAATTCTGTGACTCGTCCCAGCTGTGTTCCCATTGCCTCTCCCCACATTGTCCCCACACCCTCCTGCCACTGCTCATCTCCCAGGAGGCACACAAGCTCCACGCCCAAAGGAGTCCTGGGGGTGGAAACACTTGTGGGCCCAGATGGAGGACCGAAGCAGTGGCAGAGGCCTCTCCTGGGAAAAGGGCTTGAGCTACATTTGAGTATGTAAGGAGGAGGTAAGAATGCTGCCTTCCCAACAGCTGGGCCGCCACATTGTCCTTGTCACGCTCTGGTTTCCCAGCCCAGGCTATTTTGGGTCAGGCCGCAGGGACCCATTGAGCAGCATCGTGGGTGGTGAGTGGCAGGCTCGCCCACCTCCACCAGCTGGCTGGGAACAGGGCCAGGTTGGTCCAGCTCAGGCTGAGCGAGGGGGCAGCACCTCTGGAGGAGTGCCAGGAGGAGCCTCGAGCCAGGAATAGTGGCCCCTGGGGGAAATCAGGTCCCAGTTAACATAGGCTTCCGAGGTGCTCAGCCTGGGGAGGGGAGAGTTTGGAAGCAGACACTGGCCAAGCTGGATAGAATGGGTCCGGAGTGATGGCCCACAGTGTCTCCAGGGCGGGCCAGGGGCTGGGGAAAGGCTTCATGATGAACAGGTAGCTGACCCGAGCCCTAAAGGCTAAGGAGTCTGTCCAGCTGAGTGGTGCGGGGTGAAGGCAAAAGGCGAGGAGCAGGGCTCTGGGACTCCACGGGGAGGTGGGAGCCTCACCCGGGGGCACTGTGGCCAAATGGTGGGACCAGAGGGAGCAGGTGCTTTCCTCAGCTCCATGCAATCTTTCTGTGACCTGAAAAGTAGCCTTCAGCCCCAGCCAAGGCAGCCAAATGTGTCTCCTAGCCAGTCTCACCCTCTGTCTCAACCACCACTACCCGGAAGCAGTCTTCACATGGGCCTTCTGAGGTCACAGTGCCCCTCTTTGGGTGCAGGGAATGAAAGGGAGGGGTAGAAATGGCTCCGAGTGCCCACCATGGACTCCCACCGCCCCCCACGGCAGAGGGTCAGGAGCAGGTACCTCTGTCCTGCCACATCCCTGCCTGCTCTCAGAGACCACGGAGTGTGACAGCTGCAGCGGGTCGGAGGGCTGACACTGCTGTGGTCGCTGGGACACAATCTGCTGCTGTCCCGCAGAGCAGGGACATGGCGGCCAGTGGCTGGGATCCTTCTGGGATCCGGCAGAGGAAAGGCTCAGGCACCGAGGGGCTGCACTTCAACAGATGGGCTGGCCTGTTGATTACTGGGAGATGGGTTTGATTCACAGGTCATTGTGTTCCAAAGCATGTATCCCCTCAAAACAAAGAACAGTCACGTGGCCTCATTCACTTAAAAAAAAAAAACAGGAAAAAAGGAATATCTGTGGGGAGAAAGCTCCTTGCGGAGGCTGGAATCTACTATGCCATTTTCATAAGTCCCAGCTCAGCAGTGCAGTGCCCAGCTATGCCCAGCACCTGCCATGCCAGGATGCAGTGAGTGCCTGCGGGCAAACCTAACCCTCTGCAATCCTTCCAGGGAGGCACCCCAGTCCCTCCATCACCAGAAAAGGAAAACAAGGCACAGAGGGGCTGTGGAATTCCAGATCTATAAGCCCAGAGGAAGAAAGGACTGGTGAGAAGGGCCTTCTGTCCATGGTCAGGTGGGGGAGCAGCATTGCCCGGCCGCCCTCAGGGACCCACACCTTCCCAGCCCTGCTGATTAATTGCATAATTAGCTAAAAGCTACATGTTGCCACTCAGGATGAATTTAGTCTAAAAATATTTTCTTATGAAGAACACACAACAGAACCTAAAAATATCCCTTCTTCAGCTGCCCTGGGACATCTCCTGCTTGGGGCACCCAAGCTGTGACTCAGTTTCCTGGAGAGTCAGAGGCAGCAGGATGGCCAGGCAGTTCCCTCCCGCATAAGCTCGGATTACCCAACCTGTCCTGGCACTGGTATGTCCCACAGACTCCCCATTCCCATAGGGGGGCCACACAGGATGCTGCTGTTTGCAGACTGGCCTTAAAGACAGCCTGACTTCAGGGAGGCCATGGCAGTGCCACAGGGAGGCACAGGCCACGTGATATGGGATCCTGTGAACGGGCTTCCTCACCCTGTGTGGGCCACTGAAGAAGGCTCACAGGACTAGTGCCTGTGGGTGTGACTTCCCGGGCTAGAGAGTCAGGTGTGGGGGGCAGCCCAGGTGGAAGGGAAGGGGCAGCAAAGGTCACTGGCAGAAGTCCCTGCTGACTTGGGTGGGGACTGAGGAGGGCTGGCAGGGAACCCAGGGCTGGCTCAGAGCCAGGCTCAGCCCTTGAGCCCCTAAGCCACTCTGTGGCTGAGGTCCTTGGTGCCCGGCTCCCTGCCAGCATGGGACTTGGCCAACTAGCTGCACGTCCAGTGGTCAGTGGGTCAGGCAAAAGCAGGGATGTTCTGAACATTCATGCTTTCCAGGCTTCAGGGCATAAATGTCCACACCCCTCCTCTGCCACATGCATCTCCCTGGGAGGATCTATCAAGGAGTTGGAGGGCAAGAATTTACTCCTTCCCTTCTTTTCTCCTGTATGATCTCTTTAAATGTGGGCCACCACCTCCTGCTGCTGGGGCCATACGGAGAGCCCAATTTGCCTGGCCTGTGCAGGCCCTGTGCGCCCTCTGTCTGATCCCTGGGTAGGCGGCCAGCCCTTTGGCTGCGTGGAGCATCTGAGTACCTGTCTGGCCATCGTCTCTGGTCCCAGGGCCCCTCCTCACACAGAGCAGTGGGGCGCAGTGGACGTGACCACTGCCTTCTTCTGAGCCAGCCTGTGAGTGCTCTGGCAGCTCCTGCATGCACAGAGCAGGTGGGGGCTTCCTGCACCCGCCCTGTTCTGAGTCTCTCTCAAGCCCAGGGTGGCAGGACAGAGATGGGAATGGAACGTGCAGAGCAGTGCACAGCTCAGGGCTCACACCCAGCTGCTATGACTGGGCTCTGGCCTTGGCCAGCATGTGAACATAGGTCATGTATAGTCACTGAGCCTCAGCTTCTTCATCTGTGAAAAGGGGTGATTCTGCCCACTCTCAGGGTGTGGAAGATAAAGTGGGCAGTGTATGGAAATGCATGTTGTTTATTAGGTCTTTAGAAATGGTGACTCTATAGTCACTATCTGAATAAATCAGCTCTCCAGCGATGCCATGAAGGCTCAGCGGCCTCCAGGGCAGTGTGCTGTTAAATACTGATGACTGGGCCATACCTGGAGCTTCTAGTTGAGTAGGTGTGGGGTGGAGCCCCTAGACTTGCATTTCCAACAGGCTCCTAGGGGTTGCTTCTCCGGGAAGCTCACTTTGAGGATTGTGGCTCCATGGTGAGCTGGCAGGAGGTGGCAGTGACGATGGGGCTGCTGCTGTGGTAAGCTGGGGCCCACGTGCTTCCCCAGTACAGACCCTGAGTTTGTCCTCCAGAAACTGGAATTAGACTGTTACAGAAAACTGGGAAACCTGGACTGGATCGCTGATGGAAGAACCAAGCAGCACTCAGAGGTCTTGGAGGGTGGAGATTTATTTTATGCCAGTGGGCTCAGAGGAGAGTGATCTCCAAAAATCTGAGCCCCAGGTACAGCAGGGCCATGCCTTTCATACATTTACTACAAAGCTAAGAGGGAAGTCAGCACCCAGAAACTGTTGCAGTATGAGCTGTTAGGTCACTGTAGTTGTATTCAGGATGCTAGTTATATTTTAATATTTCTGTAAAGGTTACTTAGATACCATATTATAAACGAGTGGGCTTCCATGACTATGATTAACAAGCTGTTCCATATCACTAAGTCATGGAGGGTGGGGGGGAATACATCGTTAGATTGTTTCAATCCCAAGCACCCAAGCACCCAAACACCTTGTGATTCCTCTACATTCCTGAAGCCTTACCAGAAACCCTGTTTTCTTGGCTTCCCACCACACTTGCCAAAAGGAGGAGAGATTTGAGAACTTTTTGAGTATTTCTTCACTAAGATGAGGTATGGCTGCCCTGGGCCGGGGTTAGTAAAGCTCCCAACCCGTGGTGGCAAGTGTCTGCACCCCACTGCTGTGTCCACTAATCTCTGGATGCAGGGAGGAAAGGATGAGGAGCCACCCCTGCAGCCCAGGCCACCTGTCCATCTGTGCATGCCATGGTCCCAGCACCACCACTACACCTGCCACTCTCCTGACCAGGACCATCCCCTGACCACAGTCCATGTGGTCCATAAGCATTTCCCATATTACAGGTGAAAACACCAGGTGACTCAGGCACCCAGAGTCTACGTGGCAGATGTAGGATCTCTGGGGCTGCATACCATCCCCAAATTTGCTACAAGAGGGGATTTCACTCTTGTGGTACTGGAAGGGTGAGGTCTGAGAATCAGAAAAGGGGTGGTGCTCTGCTCCCACCACCCCCAGAGGCTTAGCCCCATCTTGATTCCTTTGGACGTGTCATCCCTGGGGAGCATATGTATAATTGCACTTAGGGGATCATTGAGGATGGTCCTATGCTTAACACACAGACCCAGCCTTTCTGCTCATCAGGTGTCTAGTCTCTCTGTAGACCCCTGTTTAAAGGGAATACACCATATCCCAGCCCACATCTTCTTGACACTTCCCTCAAGACTATCTATCTTCCCTTCCGAGACTCTCTCCTTATTTCAAGCTAAAATATGCTTTGTGTGGCTTCCAAGCCACTGACCTTACTTCTAGCTCCCTATACATTTTTTGCAGCTTCCTGTGAATCTGTATGTTTTCAAAACAAAACGTTAAAAATAAGTGGAGACATGGGAGACAGAGAAAGTGCCCAAATTGTACTTCTAGAGATGCATACTAAGATGTCTGAGATGAAAACTCGGATGAATGGCAAAGCAGACATCTCAGAAGAAGAAATTACTGAACTTGAAGATCAGCAATAGGAATGGCCCAAAATGAAACACAAAGAGAATTAGGAATACAAATAAATGAAAAGGGCATTAGTGAACTGAGAGGCAACTTCAAGCAGCCTGATACGTATGAAATTGTAGTCTCCAAAGGAGAGAGGGGACAGAGAAAATATTTGTAGAAATAATGGTTGAAAAATTTCCAAGTTGGTTGAAAACTTTAATCCATGTTACCAAGAAGCTTGACCAAATGAAGCACCAGGAACATGAAGCAACAATACTAAGGTACGCTATAATCAAGTCATGGCACATCGTACTGCCCAAAATCAGTAATAAAAAGAGTATCTTAAAAGTAGAGGGAAAGAATGTCCCCTTGTATATAGAGGACCTATACTACTGTAAGGTTCTTAGATATTCTTGAAGTAGCTTTCTTCCTGAATCTCTCTATCCAATATTCTTTCTTTATTGAGGTAAAATTCACATGACATGAAATTTACCATTTTAAAGACTATAATTCTGTGCCTTATGGTACATGGACAGTGTCATCAAAACACCATCACTTTCTAATTCCAGAACATTTATGTTACCCCCCCCCCAAAACCTATACCCACTAAACAGTCACCTCCCTTTCCCTCCCATGCGCCAGCCCCTGACAGCCCCTAATCTTCTCACTGTCTCTATGGATTTGCCTATTTTGGATATTTCATATAAATGGAATCATACAGTATGTGGCTTTGTGAATCAGGTTTATTTCAATTACTATGTTTTCAAGGTTCATCCATTTTGAGGCATGTACTGATATTTTTTATCTTTTTTGTGAATTCCAGAATATTTTTGAATTGTATGGGTATACCACATTTTGCTTACCCACTTATCAGTTAATGGAAATTTGGGCTGTTTTCACCTTTTGGTTGTCATAAGTAATGTTGCGGTGAACATTTGTGTGAAAGTGTGAAAGAAGGTATCCTTGTTTTTTTCCTGATATTCGAGGAAACCTTTTAGTCTTTCACCTGAGCATGATGTTTTTTGTGGGCTTTTCATACATGACTTTTCTGATGTTGAGGTAGATGCTTTTTATTCCTAGTTTGTTTAGTTTTTGTTTTGTCATGAAAGAGTATTGATTTTTTAATTTACGTTAGTGTTTTTATTTTATCATGAAAGGATAGTCAAATATTTTTTCTGCATCAATTGAGATGATTATGTGGCTTTTTTACCTTCATTCTTTTAATGTGGTGTATCACATTGATCCATTTTCATATGTTGAACCATCCTTGCATCCCAGGGATGAGCCCCACTTGGTCATGGTGTATAATCCTTTTAATATGCTGCTAAATTCAGTCTGCTAGTATTTGTTGAGGGTTTTTGCATCATAGTGCATAGGGTATATTGGTCTGTAGTTTTCTTGCAGTCTCTGTGCCTGATATTGGTATCAGGTGCCACCTTCATAGAATGAGCGAGGAAGTATTCTTTTCCTCTTCAATTTTTTGGAAAAGTTTGAGAATCATTGGTATAAATTCTTTAAAAAATATTTGGTTGAATCCACCATTTAAGCCATTGAATCTAGGGCTTTTCTTGTTGGGAGACTTTTGATTAATGATTCAATCTCCTTCTTAGTTAGAGATCTATTCAGATTTTGTACTTCTTCATGATTTAGTCTTGGTAGGTTTTGTATTTTTAGGAATGTGACTATTTCATCCAGATTATCCAATTTTTGGTGTACAACTATTCATAGGCCTCTTTTATAGTCATTTTTATTTCTGTGGAATCACTATTAATGTCCCACTTTCATTTCTGATTTTAGTAATTTGAGTCTTCTTTCTTTTTTCCTTAGTCCACTTTACTAGAGATTTGTCAAATCTGTTGATTTTCTCAAAGAACCAACTTTTGGTTTCATTAACTTTCTCTACTGTCTTCTATTCTTTATTTCCATTATTTCTGTTGTTTCTAAAGTTGTAAAGATAAACTGTTGGTTTGAGAGCTTTCTTTTTTACACATTCATTTTTATAGGAAATTTCTCACTGATTTATCTTTTTTTCATTTTTTTGGAAATTGAAGTCTAGTTGATATATGACATTATATTGGCTTCAGGTGTACAACATAGTGATTCAGCAATTATATACATTATGAAATAGCATGATAAATGCAGTTGCTTTTTTGGGTTTTTCTTGATATCATTAATGTACAATTACTTGAACTACATTATGTTTACTAGACTCCCCCTATTATCAAGGCCCCCCCACATATCCCATTATAGTCACTGTCCATCAGTGTTGTAAGATGCTATGGAATCATTACTTGTCTTCTCTGTATATACTGCCTTTCCTGTGCGCCCCTGCTACATTATGTGTGCTAATTGTAATGCCCCTTTTTCTCCCTTATCCCTCCCCTCCTACCCATCCTCCCCAGACCCTTTGCCTTTGGTAACTGTTAGTCCATTCTTGGGTTCTGTGAGTCTGCTGCTGTTTTGTTCCTTCAGTTTTTTCTTTCTTCTTATACTTCACAGATGAGTGAAATCATTTGATACTTGCCTTTCTCCACCTGGCTTATTTCACTGAGCATAATAGTCTCTAGCTCCATACATGTTGTTGCAAATGGTAGAATTTGTTTTCTTCTTATGGCTGAATAATATTCCATTGTGCATATGTACCACCTCTTCTTTATCCATTCATCTACTGATGGACACTTAGGTTGCTTCCATTTCTTGGCTATTGTAAATAGTGCTGCGATAAACATAGGGGTGCATCTGTCTTTTTCAAATTGGGCTGCTGCATTCTTTGGGTAAATTGCTAGGGGTGGAATTCCTGGGTCAAATGGTATTTCTATTTTGAGTTTTTTGAGGAACCTCCATACTGCTTTCCACAATGGTTGAACTAGTTTACATTCCTACCAGCAGTGTAGGAGGATTCCCCTTTCTTCACATTCTCACCAATATTTGTTGTTGCTTGTCTTTTGGATGTTGGCCATCCTAACTGGTGTGAGATATCTCATTGTGGTTTTCATTTGCACTTCTCTGATGATTAGAGATATGGAGCATTTTTTCATGTGCCTGTTGGCCATCCAAATTTCTTCTTTGGAGAAGTGTCTGTTCAGCTCCTCTGACCATTTTTTAATTGGCTTATTTGCTTTTTGTTTGTTGAGGTACTTGAACTCTTTATATAATTTGGATGTCAACCCCTTATTGGATATGTCATTTCTGAATATATTCTCCCATACTGTAGGATGTCTTTTTGTTCTACTGATGGTGTCCTTTGCTGTACAGAAGTTTTTAGTTTGATATAGTCCCACTTGTTCATTTTTGCTTTTGTCCCTTGCCCAGGGAGATATGTTCATGAAGTTGTTCATGTTTATGTCCAAGAGATTTTTGCCTATATTTTTTTCTAAGAGTTTTATGGTTTCATGACTTACATTGAGGTGTTTGATCCATTTTGAGTTTACTTTTGTGTATGGAGTTAGACAATAATCCAGTTTCATTCTCTTACATGTAGCTGTCCTGTTTTGCCAAAACCAGCTGTTGAAGAGGCTGTCATTTCCCCATTGTATATCCATGGCTCCTTTATCATATATTAATTGACCATGTATGGTTGGGTTTATATCTGGGCTCTCTATTCTGTTCCACTGGTCGGTGGGTCTGTTCTTGTGCCAGTACCAAATTATCTTGATTACTGTGGCTTTGTAGTAGAGCTTCAAGTCAGGAAGTGTAATTCCCCCTGCTTTATTCTTCCTTCTTAGGATTGCTTTGGCTATTCGGGGCCTTTTGTCATTCCATATGAATTTTAGGAGTATTTGCTCTAGTTCATTGAAGGATGCTGTAGGTATTTTGATAGGGATTGCATTGAATCTGTAGATTGCTTTAGGCAGGAAGGCCATTTTGACAATATTAATTCTTCCTAGCCAATAACATGGAATTAATTTCCATTTATTAGTTTCCTCTTTAATTTCTTTTGCTTTTTGTTTTTTAACATAAGCATTAATAGCTATAAATTTTCCCTTACCATTGCTTTCACTGTATCCCATAAGTTTTGGTATGTTGTGTTTTGTTTTTATTCATTTCTAAGTACTTTCTAACAACCCTCATTATTTCTTCTTTGGTCAATTGGTTGTTTAAGAGTGTATTGTTTAATTTCACAGATGTATTAATTTGCTTCTGTCATTGATTCCTAACTTCATTCTTTTGTGGTCAGAGAAGGTACTTTGTATTGTAACTATATTTTTAAATCTATCTGGATTCCTTTTATTTCTTTTTGTTGCCTAATCACCCTACCTAGAACCTCCAGTTCAATGTTGATTGGAAGTGGTGACAGTAGACATCCTTTCCTTGCTGCTGATCTTAGGGAGAATTCATCCAATATTTTACCATTAAGTGTGGTGTTAGCTATAGGCTCTTTGTGGATGCCCTTTATCAAGTTGAGGAAGTTCTCCTCTAATGCCAATTTGTTGAGTGTTTTTTCATGAAAGGATACTGATTTTGTTAAAATATTTTTTTGGTTTCTATAGAGATGGTCATATGGTTTTTAATTTTTATTCTATTAATATGGTTTATTATATAAATTGATTTTCAGCTGCTAAACTAACTTTGATATCCTGGGTATAAATCCCACTTGTTCATGCTGTATTTATTTTCATACATTGCTAGATTCAAATTGCTAATGTTTTCTGATAATTTTTTTGTATTCATATTTATAAGGTATTGAATGTTCATGGTTTACTTTTTTTGTGTTATCTTTGGTGTCAGGGTAATACTGACCTCACAGAATGAGTTGGAGTGTTTCTTTACTGTTTGAAAGAATTCAGCAGTGAAACCATCTATGCCTGGTATTTTCTTTGTGGAGAATTTTTTAAAATTATTAATTCAATTTATTTACTTTTTTATAAGTCTATTTAGATTTTCTATTTCTTTTGAGTCAAGTTTTGTGGCTCATGACCCTTAAAGAATTTACCCATTTCATCTAAGTTAACTAGTGTATTGATATACAATTGTTCATAGTATTCTATGCATAGTATTATAGCTTCCCTTATTCTGTAAGATTAGAAGTAATCTCCTCTTTCATTCCTGATAATTAGTAATTTCTGTCACCCCTCCTTTACTCTTGGTCAGTCTTGCTAGAGGTTTGCCAATTTTGTCTCATTTAATTTTCTCTGTTGTTTTTATATTTCTTATTTCATTAATATCCACTCCCTTCTATATTATTTCCTTCCTTCTGCTTTCTTTGGGCTCCTTTTTTACCATCTTAAGGTGAAAGTTTGGGTTATTTATTTGAAATCTTGCTACTTTCTTAATACAAGCCTTTACAATATAAACTTCTTCCTAGGCACTGCATTAGCAGCCATCTCACAAGTTTTGGAGTGTCAAGCCTTCATTTTCTCATTCATCTAAAAATATTTTATGATTTCCCTTTTGATTTCTTTTTGAGTCATTAGTTATGTAGGAATATGATGTTCAATTTTCACATAATTGTGAGTTTCCCAAATTTCTGTCTGTTATTGACTTCCAATTTCATTCCATTGTGGTTAGAGAAGACACTTTGTATGATTTCAATCCTTTTAAACGTATTGAGGTTTGTTTATAGCCTAGCATATTGTCCATCCTGAAGAATTCCATGTTGACTTAGAAGAATGGATATCCTGTTGTTGTTGTGTTGAATGTTCTGTAGATATCTGTTAGGTCTAGCTGGTTTATAAAATTGTTTAAGTCCTCTATTTGCCTTGTTTTATCCATTATTGAAAGTGAGATATTGAAGTTTCCAACTGTTATTGTTGAATTATCTGTTTCTTCCTTAATTTCTGTCAGTTTTTGCTTCATGTATCTTAGGTTCCATTTTTGGGTGCATATGGGTCTAAAATTGTTAAAGTGTCCTTATGGATTTACACTTTCATAATTATAAAGTGTATTTGTTTACTTCTGGTAAGATTTCTGTTTTAATGTCTCCTTTGTCTGATGATTGTATAGCCTCTCCAGCTTGCTTGTGTATGATATGATTTTCCATCCCTTTTTTCATTAAAAATTTTTATTGAGCTATAATTGACATATAACATTATATTAGTTTCAGGTGTACAGTATAATGATTTGATACATGTATATATTGTGAAATGACCCCCACAGTGAGTCTAGTCAATATACATCACCAAACACAATTACAAAAATTTTCTTCTTGTGATGAGACCTTTTAAGATTTACTCTCTTAGCAACTTTCAAATATACAATATTACAATACTACTAACTATAGTCATCATGCTATACATTACATCCCTAGGACTTATGTACTTTATAACTGGAAATTTGTACCTTTTGACTACTTTGTTTTTACTTTTACTTCCATCCTTTTACATTCAGCATATTTGTTTCTTTGATGTCTCCCATAGACAGCAAATGGATGGATCATGTTTTCTTTAATCCAATCTGGCAGTATCTACCTTTAGATTGGTCTAGTCCATTCACACTTAATATTATTATAGATATAGTTCGATTTATGTCTGCCATTTTACTTTTGTTTTCAATTTATCTCCTGCCTTCTTTGTTCCTCAGTGCCTCCATCACATCACGGCTCTGCTTTCATGACCTCATCACCTCCCAAGGCTTTACCTCCAAATACCATCACTTTGAGGATTAGATTTTAATGTATGAATTTGGGGGGACACAAACATTCCATCTATAGCACTTGGGATATTACCTATGGGTTCCTCCAGGGGGGATTCACCTTGCATCTTCCAAGTACTTGGGGGCACCACTGCTTTGCATATTGAAAATTAAATTACCAGGTTTTAATAAGCAGTAATCTTGAGGTTTTCAGACTACCAAGATCTTGTGAATTAAGGATGAAAATCTACATAAAGGTAACTGGCTCGTGACTGTTGATTCTCTGCAGGGTTCTTTTGCCTGTCTCCTCCCAGCACTCTGAGGTTCAAGGTGCC
This sequence comes from Manis javanica, assembly GCF_040802235.1. Taxonomy (NCBI): domain Eukaryota; kingdom Metazoa; phylum Chordata; class Mammalia; order Pholidota; family Manidae; genus Manis; species Manis javanica. The sequence goes on from NC_133162.1 coordinate 72,904,239, forward strand.
CAGTTTTCTGTTATTCTCTTGTAAGAGGGCAGGCTTATTTCTCATTTACCCTGACTTTGAGAGTGTAGCTGATTACGGCTTCAGCTTTGTAGGGATTTCCTGTAGAAATCTGAACCAGTCATGGGCTTTGACTTCTGTCTACTGCTCACCAGGAAGTCGCAAAACTCCAAGTTCACCTTGTTAGGAAAATTTCCTGAGGCCAAATGCTGGTGTTCCTTTCTGAGTTTGCATATGGTCTAAATGTTTTGACTTGAGAGTTCTTGCTTTTTGTCTAACTCTTTAATGCATTTTAGAAGATTATTTTTACATCTTTCTATGTTTTCAGTTCTTCTCAGTGGAAGGGCTGAGCTAGCCAGTCATATTACCAAAAAGTGTCCAGAATGACACAATTTTTAAGTTTCCAAATTATACAATAACACAATTATGCAGTATATTTTGTCTCTCAGATTTTGAACATTTTTTCAAGCTCCGTTTTATCCACAAAGGAAACTGCCATCTCTTCCTTCATACATCACAACCCTTCCCCACTCCACCCATAACACACGCCTGTAACCTCTGCAGAGCTAGGGAGTCCTGGAGCCCTCTGCATCTTAGACCCCAGTTCTGACTTCTCTGGGCCATGGGCCTTTTTGAGAATTTAAGGAAGCTGGACAAGGACAGAGAGACCACAACATAGTGGACACTCTTTCTGTTGGATAGAGTTTCAGGAGGCTTGTGGACCCAGTAGGGTGGGATCCCCTGCTTCTAGGACAGGGGCTGGCCCTACCCCTGGTAGCAGACCTATAGGATTGCTACTTGCAGCGGATCAGCTGTGGGCATTCCCCTGTGAACCAGCTGTGCCTGTACCACATGCAAAGCTGTGATGAAAGGCTGCGAATGCAGAGTCAGAGGTGGTCCAGCCCTAGCCCCCTGTTCCTTTGGGCTCCTCTGAGCCTCAGCAGGGACTCTGGCCAAAGAGTGAGGTTTCCTTTAGACATCTGGACCTGCAAGCCATCCAGAGCATTGTCCTTAGCAGTGGCCAGGTAGTTAGGTCAGTGCCTGTGTCCTTCCCAGCTTGCATCAGCTTTTGCAAGGTAGAGCCTCTCAGGACCACATGGCAGCATGCCTGGCACAAAGCCCCCCCGGAGGCCTCTGCCATGTGAGTGGGGGCCTCCTCCCTGCCCTGGGCAGCCCTCTTGCCTTGATGAGGTCACACAGACAGGGGACCTTCCATCTCTGGGTCTCCAGAACAAAGAGCTGGGAGCAAAAGCAGACACATGAGCTCTGGGCCTCAGGTGCACCTGCAGGCCCAGAGGAGCAGACGGGCCCAGGGGAGGGTGTCTTGCTGAGGCAGCCCGGGAATGACCGAGTGGCTTCTGAAGCTCCTTTCCTCCCCACCCCCACCCTGCACCCCCTGCTTCTCACTTACTGGGAAAACGGCAACCCCTTGACTACCTGCCCACTGACCCCTCCAGCAGAAGATACTCCAGGAAGTAACTGCTAGAATTTTCTCAGACCTAATAGCTGTTGTTGGTGGTGCCAAAGCACACTTAGCTGTCCTTGGAGCTCAGCCAGCCCCACACACAGGAGGGACGAGGCCCACAGAGGCAGAGGCTCAGCCACACAGCCAGGGCTTCTGTCCTGGGCCTCCCAAGCATCTCTTAGAACCTCTTTCTGCTTATGCAGTGTTAGCTTTGTGATTGTTTATGAAGGTTGTCCTGATGATAAATTAAAACCCATACCCTATTTGCCCCAGTTTAGCCTCAGTGGAGGTCTGTGCTCCAAGGGGGGGCGCTTTCAGAGCTGCTTCCTGGGGGCCTGAAGCAGACCCTGACTTGGCAGACAGACACCATGAGCCTGGAGTCTCAGGGTCCTACACAGGTCCTGCATTGTCCCCCAACCAGTGTGACGTTGCACAAGGCACAGACCCTCTCCAGGCCTCACTTTCTCCTCTGTGTGAGAGGAAACAATCCCTGCCTGACTCACCAGGCCGTGATGGTTTAGCGGAGTGCTTAATGCTTATGCCTTACCACTGTCATTTCCAGGATGTCCCAACAGCCAGGTCTGAGGTCTCCTACACATCAATCCACACACCAACAGCCCCTCCTGAGGTCCAGCAGCCTGCTCATGCCCACACCCACATGCTGCCTGTGGTTCCCTAGCAGCCCTGCAGGGGATGCCTCCTCCAGGGGGCCAGCTCTGCTGCTGCTAGTGAAAGGCTAAGAGAGACTTCTCCAGCTCCTTCATCTCCCCAGGCACCATGGTGCTGGACCACACCTGTGCCCTTCAGGCCCCACCGGCCCTGCCTCCAACATGAGCCTGCCCACAGGATCCCATCCTGGCAAGTGGGAGCAGGAAAGGAGGCCAGTTCAGGCTGTGTCTCTTTGCCTTGGGCCCATTGTCTGTTGTCCTGAGTTATTGGTCAGCACTGGATGGCCTGGTAGCCTGACCCAGACCCTCCTCTGTGCAGGGCTGGGCCAGGTGAGGGTGCAGGGCTGAGCTCAGGCCTCCAGGCAGGTGGTGCTCCTGCACAGCCACCAGCCCCAGGCAAACGCACAGGCTCCTTCCACACAGCTGGACCCCCACTCCATCTCTGCAGAGACCCCCCCTTGCCCTCTCCTTCCTCCTCTCACGGGCTTCCCATGTTGGGGCCTCTGGCCTCTGCCAAGACGGAAGTGGGGAGAGAGGCTGCAGCTACTACAGCTGCTACATCAGGATTCCCTGAGGGAGGCAGCAAGGGTGGAGGGTGGGGGGTGCTTCAAGGCAGATGCATCATCGTGGAGCAGAGGTTTCCCAGGGACAGCAGCTGTGGCTGGGTGGACAGTATGCTGGATCACAGGCTCAGAGCGGAGGGAGCTGTGAGGCCCCAGGCCTCCCGTCCTGCCAAGGGTCCTCCTGATGGGGCAGGGGGATGGAATAGGGCCGGCCTCTCACCCCAGGCCTCCTAGGAGGAACGAGCTTGCCACTTTGGGGCACCTTCCGGCCATCCTGGCCAGGGTTTGTCCCCAGGCTGTGGGCATCCATAATTCTCAAGCACTTCACATCAAGCAGCCAGAGAATGCTGAAGGATGGAAGCCGGTTCACAGGCCTCCACTCCATCCCTTTGCACCTCCCACCTCAGAGTAAGTCAGAAACCTTCTTACTTGTGAGACCTGGCAAGGCTGCCTGCTGCCTGTGGCCTCCCAGATGTGGGGCAGCACCCACTGAGAACCCAGGGGAGCATCCTGGGGGCCAGGGGAAAGAAGGAAAGGACATGGAGGGAGGCTGCAGGGCCATCTGTGTTGACTGGGTTACGGACCTGGGGGCGGCCCTGCCTGCCTTCCTGCCTTCAGCCTGGGGCGACCGCCAGCTCATCTGTCCACCCGAAGGTCTGCACACCACAGACAAGACAGGTGGAAGGCTGTCCTGGAGAGCTGCCCAAAGTGAGGGGTGCACTGGGAGTGGGGTTCACCAGCCTGACCTAGAGTAGTGCCTCACAAATGGGGCAGTTGTCGGACCAGAGGGACAAAGGGACACCTTTGGTGTAGGATCGCCAGCTCTCAGTAATTAACTAGTATGGGTGCATGAGGAGGAAGGTACCCCCATGCCCATGTGGCCCACAGGAAGGCTCCTCCATTCCTGAGGCTGACTGGGAGGCACACCCTCCTGGCGCAGGCCAAGCTCTTAGCAGGCAGCACCCTGGCCGTGCCAAGCCATCAGCCACAGCGGAGAGACCTGAGGCCCTGAGCCCAGGTGGCCTCTGCCCTCTGCCTGTAACAGGACATCTTTGTTCCCCGCTTTCCCTACCTGTAGAATGGGGCCACAGGCCTCTTCAGTAGGGTTGTCAGAAAGACTGGCCAAGAAGATTTGCTGTATTAAAAATAAGAGCACAGATATGGGCTGAGTCTGCATATGGGTCTGTGTTTTAGCTCCTTTGACCCCACAAACAGAGCATGGAAGACTCTGGCCATGTCCTCATTTTAGGGGTGAGGAAATAGAGGTCCCGAGCTGCTCAGAGGCTAAGTGGTAGTGCCTGGGTCTGAGACCAAGCTGCGGGCCTCCTGTGCTGCAGATGAAGCAGCTGGTCCTCGGGAGGATGTGTGCTCCCACACCCTCTGGACTCCAGCCTAGAGACACACTGCGACGTGGCCACACCCTGCTGCCCCTATGCTGAAGCTTTGGAGTCCAGGGGTCATTTGAACTTTAATGGGAAATGCATTACATCTATTAGCATATTAATGTCTAATGGAAAGCGAGCATTTAAGCAACAAACTACAATAGCATAAGCGGTAATGATGGTCTGGCACCAAAGCACATCATGTTTTTATACAGCTTTACAAATATTTCAAAATGTCATTTATGCCTAAAAGTACTTCAGAAAGAGCCTCCAATATGAGATCTGCCAACAGATCTCATTATTTAACACATCAGTAAAGAAGCACGTGAAGCACTCTCTCATATCTGCTGGTAACTATTTGATACTTGCCTATGTATTTGGTTTCCTCTGCAACCATATATATTTTTATTTTATGCATTTAAGAATATTATTCTGAAAAAGGGTCCCTAGGTACCACCAAATGCCTGAAGAAGGAAGGTCAAGAGCCCTGTGCTGAAGGTTGTCTCCTCAGCTGGATGTCTCCCTGTGGTGCTGGGGACAGGCCTCCCCCTCTTCCTCCCGGGGTAGCTCTGATGTGCAAGGTGACTTCAACAAATGACTAATCTTCGTGCAAAACACACACCCCTGCCCAGCCCCCATCTGCCCTTCACGGTCCCTCAGGCCCACTAGCTGCATTGTAGCACCTCTGTGGACCTTGTTCTTTAACTTTATACTTTGAGATATTTGTAGATTTCCACACAGTTGTAAGAAATAATCCAGAGAGATCCCCTATACCCTTTACTCAGTTTCCAGTAGTGACATCTTGCAAAACTATAGTACAATATCTCACCAGGGTACTGACTTCCAGACAGTAAGATACAGATTGTTTCCATCCCCACTTTCCTCGCAGTCCCAACCCCTCCCTAACCCCGTCAACCACTAATCTGTTCTCTATTTCTAAAATTCTGTCATTTCATGAGTGTTAAATAAATGGAATCATTATATTATACAACCTTTTGACATTGGCTTTTTGCACTCAGCATTAAGTCTCTGGAGAGCCATCCAAGTTGTTTTGTCAACTGCTTCAACACCATTTGTTGGACAGGTCATCCTCATTCTTCCTCCACTGAATTGCTTTTGTACTTTTCTCAAAGGTTAGTTGGGCATATTTGTGTGGGTCTGCTTCTGGATCCTATTGATCTATGTGTCTGTCCCTCAGCTGATACCACTGTCTTGATTAGTAAACCTTCCTATCAGGCAGAATGATTCCTTCCACTTTATTCTTCCTTTTTTTTTTTAAATTTTGGTATGGTTAATGTACAATTACTTGAACATTATGGTTACTAGACTCTTCCCATTATCAAGTCCCCACCACAAACCTCATTACAGTCACTGTCCATCAGCGTTGTAAGATGCTATAGAATCACTACTTGTCTTCTTTGTGTTATACTGCCTTTCCCGTGTCCCCCCACCCCATTACATTATGTGTGCTAATCATAATGCCCCTTTTCTCCCCTTGGCCCTCCCTTCCCACCCATCCTCCCTAGTCCCTTTCCCTTTGATAACTGTTAGTCCATTCTTGGGTTCTGTGAATCTGCTGCTGTTATGTTCCTTCAGTTTTTTCTTTCTTCTTATACTCCACAGATGAGTGAAGTCATCTGATACTTGTCTTTTTCTGCCTGGCTTATTTCACTGAGCATAATAGCCTCTAGCTCCATCCATGTTGTTACAAATGGTAGGATTTGTTTTCTTCTTATGGCTGAATAATATTCCATTGTGTATATGTTCCACCTCTTCTTTATCCTTTCATCTACTGGTGGACACTTAGGTTGCTTCCATTTCTTGGCTAATGTAAATAGTGCTGCGATAAACATAGGGGTGCATATCTTTTTCAAACTGGGCTGCTGCATTCTTAGGGTAAATTCCTAGAAGTGGTATTCCTGGGTCAAATGGTATTTCTATTTTGAATTTTTTGAGTAACCTCCATACTGCTTTTCAACTGTGGTTGAATTAGTTTACATTCCCACCAGCAGTGTAGGAAGGTTCTCCTTTCTTCACAACCTCACCAACATTTGTTGTTGCTTGTCTTTTGGATGTTGGCCATCCTAACTGGTGTAAGGTGGTATCTCATTGTGGTTTTAATTTGTATTTCTCTCATGATTAGCGATGTGGAGCATTTTTTCATGTGTCTGTTGGCCATCCGAATTTCTTCTTTGGAGAAGTGTCTGTTCAACTCTTCTGACCATTTTTTAATTGGCTTATTTGCTTTTTGTTTGTTGAGGTACTGAGCTCTTTATATAATTTGGATGTCAATCCCTTATCAGATTGTCATTTATGAATATATTCTCCCATACTGTAGGATGTCTTTTTGTTCTACTGATGGTATCCTTTGCTGCACAGAAGCTTTTTAGTTTGACATAGTCCCACTTGTTCATTTTTGCTTTTGTTTTCCTTGCCCAGGGAGATATGTTCATGAAGAAGTTGCTCATGTTTATGTCCAAGAGATTTTTGTCTATATTTTTTTCTAAGAGTTTTATGGTTTCATGCCTTACATTCAGGTCTTTGATCCATATTCTTCCTTTTTAAAGATTTTTTTGCTTTTTAAGATTGCCTGTGCCTTTCCATATAAATTTTATAGTAAGCTTGTTTGTGTCTACAGAAAAATTCTTGCTACAATTTTAATAAACCTATGATCAATTTGGGAAGAATTGACATTGTTATTGTGTTGAATTCTGTACATTTTATTTATCTGTTTTATTAAGTTTACACTTACATTATTGCATTATCTTTGGAATGATAGTAAGTCATATTTTTCATTGGCTCATCATTAGTGTATAGAAATGAGAATCATGGTTGCATGTCAATCTTGTGTACTGCAACTTTGTTGAACTCACTTACTAGATCTAGCAGGTTTTATATACATTCCTTGGAATTTTCTATGTAGACCATCAGTCATCTGCAAATAGGAACAGTTAACTTCTTCCCTTCCAAGATAGATACCTTGTGTTTTCTTCTTGCCTTATTGCAGTGGGTAGAACTTCCAGTATATATTGAAGAGGTGAAAATGGACATTATTTCCTTGTTCCTAGTCTGAGAGGGAAAGCATTCAATTTCTTATCATTAAGTATCATGTTAGCTACAGGTTTTTGTAGATGATCGTAATGATATTGAGAAAATGTCCCTCTATTCCTAATTTGCTGAGAGTCTGTATTATGAATAAGTGTTGCGTTTTATCAAATGCATTTTCTGGATCAATTAATATGATCATGTGATTTTCCTTCTTTAGCCTGTTGGTAGGGTGTATTACGCTAAATGACGTTTGTAATGTTGAACCAGTCTTGCACACCCGAAATAAATCCTAATGGATCATGGTGTATAGTTCCTTTTGTGGGTTACTGAATTTGATTTGCTAACTTTGTTGAGGATTTTTGTGTTAAAGTTCATGACAGTTATTGGTCTGTAGTTTTCCTTTGTGCACTGTCTTCATCTGGTTTTGGTATCAGGCTAAGATGTACCTCATAAAATGAGTTGGAAAGTATTCCCTCCTCTTCTATTTTCTGGAAGAGCTTGTATAAAGTTGGAGCTAATTCTTCATAAATGTGTGGTAGAATTATCCAATGGAAACATCTGAGCCGGGAAATTTTTTTAAATTTCAAACTCAGTTTCATTCATTGTTATAGGACTATTCTGGTTGTGTGTTTCAGATTGTTGGGTTTTGGTAGTTTGTTTTTGAGGAATTGGTCCATTTCTTCTATGTTGTCAACTGTATAAGTATAAAGTTGTTTGTAGTAGTCCCTTATTATCTGTTCCATGATTACAGGATCTATGTTGATATCTCTGTTTCACTCCTGATATTAGTGATTTATATCTTCTCTGTATTATCTTTGTCTGTCTCAGCAAAGGTTTATTTTTTGTAAGAACCAGAGTTTTGTTTCATTGTCTGTTGTCAATATCACTGACTTTTGCTCTTCATTGTGTTTCTCTTTCTGCGTGATCCTGGTTACTTTGTTCTCTTTGTTACCTTTCTTGGGTGATAATTTAGGTTGTTAGCTTGAGACCTTCCTTCTTTTCTAATGTAAACATTTAGTTCCCTACCTTTCTGAGGTTCAGGTTTCTCATTTGCAAATGATGATGCTTGCAGGAAAGAGGGAGGGACCTGGCCAAGGACCAGCTCTGTGGCTGCTCAGCTTGGTCTTCAGATTGGTTTTTCAACTCTGTTTCTTCATCAGAAAATGGAGGTGATATACACTCATTGTAATGGATTTCTGGGAAAACTAAGGCTTCTTGTCTCACAGGATGGTTCCTTCATATAGCATATCTTCAGCAAACTTTTATGCTCTAACTGTTGACTTTGTGATTCACTTTATAATAACTTATTTTATATTGGAAACTATAAGAACCTGTAGTGAAAACAATGTATTTAAAAACCTTGCTGCTTCCCCTACTCCCTGACCACCACTCACTTTTGGGGGGATGATGCCCTCCAGGCATTTTTGATGTGAACATTTTTGTATTAAAGTGCATGTGTGTTTTGACCACTTTCTCTTTCCTTAGCAGTATCTCAAGCATATCTTTGTGTTATGAAATATTTTTCTAAAATGTAATTTTAACATACATGGATATGCCATAATTCCCCACTTAGTATACATTTAAATTTGTTTCTAATTTTTGCAATTTTAAGTTGAAACTTATGAGCAAATCTATACATAAATATTTGAGTGTGTCTGTTTCCTTAAGTCATACTTCTACACAAGAAATGTTTTACATCAAAGGATAAGATTATTTTTAAGACTGCCCTCTAGGAAGTTATTCCCAAATCAGCTCTCACCCAGAACTATGCCTTACATTCTCCTACATGGAATGTCTGATTATTTTTTTAAATATTGCATTTTGCCTTTATTATGGGTGAAATCTTGAAATCTTATATACCTTATTGCTTTAGTTTTTATTCCTTGCTAGTAAATCAAGTGTGACTTTCAATGCATAATTCACAGATGTGAAAAAAAAACCTCATCTTTTTCTTTCTTGCAATCAACCTGATTCTATTTTAAGCTTGGACGTTCCCTGTGGGGCAGCCCCTGAGGTCCTGGGGTCTCTGAGGTCCAGAGACTTTGCAGCCTCAGTGGCCCATCTGCTGTGTTACCACTGAGACCCCTGAGGTCCCAGTTTACACAGATCCTTCAGGTTCGCAGTCTTTGCGGCTCTCCGTCTTAACCAGAAGGCTCTCTGTCCCAGCCAGTGGCCCACCTCCCCTGAGCAGGCTCTGGGCTCTGCACCCCTCTGCTGGTGCAGCACCCAGGTCCCTGCACACCTTCCAGGCTCTGCAAATCCCCTGCCCCTTTCTGCTTCTCAAATGCTCTCTCCACCTACTCCTCCCCCCTGGTACCATCCATTCTGGATGTTAGGCTCTTGGTGGAGTGGCTGCCCTTGGGCTCTTCCCAGGTCCTGAGAGGACACAACACAAATGACACCCAAATTAGCAATTCAAGAATCACTTCACTGCAAGAGCTGGGATCTCCTAGTTTTGCACTTTTCCTGCTGGCCCACCTCCTCTGTAAGAAGAGTGACTACTGCTCCCAGTTCACATTCACCTTATTGAATTATAAAAGCTCTTTATACAGTAAGGACAATGATCCTCTGGTTATTGTACATGCAACAATATTTCCCCCCATGCTGGCATTATTTGCCTTTGAACTTTGCCTGTGTGTTTTTGTTTTGCTTTTTAGTTCTGTTGTGAGTTGAGGCCTTCATTGTTTAAATGAGTTTCACTGTGCTTTTGTTTGGAAAGACCTTCCCCACCCTTACCATTCAGCTTCTTCTGGTTTCTTTGTTAATTTTAGAACTTTAATTGTCCTAGGATGCATTTGGGGGATATTTGGGGGTGGGGCCCTCCCATTTCTCACTAGGTACTGGATGCACCAGCACCTGCTGTGAAAGCATTTGCTGCCTACATGCACCCTTTGCCAGGCTGAGCACAAGGCCCTGGGTCCCAAAGAGAAGGAAAGGAGTGGTACAGAGGCCCAGAGGCACCAGGAGCCACTTGGGACTCAGGATATCCCCCAGCACCCCCAGACGCAAGGCTATGAGGAGGCCCCTCGCCCCTCATCCCCATGCAATACCCCTCTCCCCCTTCCTCCTGACATCCAGAGCCACTTGCCTGGAGTAAGGCGCCTCCAAAATGCTTCCTCTTTCTCCCAGGCCTGCGAGTTCCCCGAGTGCCCAACAGAATTTGTCCCAAACAAAGGGAACCTGTCACCTAGGGCATAACACTAGCCAAGGTGACAGCTCCACAGCAACCAGGGCTGGGAGAGCTCAGGCCCTTCCTTTCCTGGTCATCGGGGATCTGGGGCCCCCAGCATGGGCCCGCCTCCCCTCCTGCTCCCTCTTCCCTTGGCGGTCTCCCCAGAGCATCAGCAGGGATGGCAGAGCTGGCCCCACGCTGCGCTTGTGAAAAAGGCAGGGCAGCCCTGCTGTCTTCCCAGGCCCCGGCTGGGAGCGGATGTTATCCTTCTTACCATGTCATCTTAGGCCCTAAAGGAGATTAGGGGGCACTTGCAGTTGCTGTAATTAAAGGGGAGACAATTATCCAGACAACAAGCCCTTAATCCCGTGGAGTTACTGTCATGCAGTTCAGCCCGAGGGTCCCTCCTTAGAGGCCACCTCCTGCTGAGGCCCGGGAAAGTGGGGGGAGCTGGACCTCCAAACCTTCTGTGTGGAGCAGCCACTTACTGACCCCGAAGCACCAGCTTGGGGCTCAGATGCAAAGAGGGGCAGCTATCTTGCGTCTGGCATCTGAACAAGACGAAGAGATCCATCAAGTCCAATTAGGGGAACAGCTCCTTCCTGCTCTGTTGAGCTGACTAATTCAATAGGAGCTAAACCAGAGGCCTGGGCCAAGCGAGGCACTCCCAAATCGAATGAAGGCCGCTTCTGCGTCCCAGCAGGCACGCCAGTACTGACATGTCAGCTTCCGCTCAGCCCCCACGTGCCCAGGAGTCAGGCCGGGCCACCCAGCCTCACCAAAAGCCCCCTTTGGTGAGGCACACCTCAGGGCTGTACCTGGGGAGAAAGGCAGCTTGTAATGTCACTGAAAGGGGACAGGAAGCCCCACAGCACCCTGTTCTTGTCATGGGCCTGTCCACAGCTAATGTCCGTGTCCTTCCTCATCAGAGTGCCATGCTCTGAGCCGTATTGCTCCAGGCCAGTTGAAGGGGCAGGCACATGGAAACCAACCATGGGGGCTTTGCTGGGCACCGGTGCAGGACAGGTTCTCTGCACACCTGGTCCAGGCTCCAGCCAGTCTTGTGGGGAGAAAGCCTGGGAGAGGTTACCTACAGCTCCCCTCCTGGGGCTCAAGCCCAAGGCTGTGTCCCAACCTCCACTGCACCCAACCCCCGACCATGTCACCCAACACGCAACATGCACATATTGAGTTCACCTCTTAGGGGCATTTCTGGGATTACAGGGACCACAGGTCCCACCCCCATCAACACTAGGATGCCATTAAGATCAAGCTCCCACCAAGGGTACCAGAAACACTCAGTCCCCGGAGGGTCAGGAGACCTGCAGACAGGGCCATTTATGCTTAATGAGGATAAGGCATTGTAATGTTTTTTAATTTCTAAATGTGTGCTTTAGAAATTGTTTGAATCAGAGTTTTCCCTTAACCCATTCAATTCCACTGAACTTTTCAAAGGCACTTTCTGAGGGGAAATGTGTGGCCTGGCCCTCAACAGGGGGCAGGCCAGTGCCAGGAAAAGCCATCCTTCCCTCCCGCAGCACCCCACTCCAGTGCACCCCACACCTCTGGGGCCAGGGCCTGCTGCTCAAGCACTCATTCCATCTCCGGACCAGCACGACTGCCTGCAAGCTCTTGAAATGATTTACTATTCATAGACTTTGTAGGATAAATAGGTCCATACTTTTGGCACCCTCTTTTGAAGTAATGGATTTTTTATTGCTTTGTTTTGCTCATCTGTGTTTTAGTTATTTTGGGTTTGGGTTGGTTTTTATTAAAAGTAATAATACCTGCACATGATAAAGTTCAAGTAACTGCTATTGACCATTTCTTGTGTATACTTGCAGGGAAATGTTTATGCATATTCAGAATAGACACAGTTAGCATCTTACTATACACTTTTCTGAATCCATACAAATGTAACTCCTTTTTGAAGGTTTTATGGTGGAATGATCTCCGTGTGGATCCATGGTCCCATTAATGGACATTGAAGCAGTTGCCAGCTGTTGCCCCCTGTAGACAACACCCCAGGACATTTCACTCATACAAGATTTACTTGGCACATTTTGCAAGTGTTTTCTAAGGATAAATTCTTGGTAGTACAACCAAAAAGACACACCTGGGCCAGAGTACATAGAAATAAATTTTTAAAGGAATCTTGCCAAATTGCTTTTGAAAAAGACTACACCAATTTGCATATCTTTCAGTGAGGTTGATTACGAATGTTTGGAAAAGAAAAGAACTTCTCATTCTATTTTGTATTTATTTAGTTATGAGTGAAGTTGAGTGCTTTTTGTATTTCTTCCCCATTTTTCTGCTCAGTTGCCTTTTTCTTATTTGTTTGTGAGAACTCTTGGTTAACTTAGAAAATTGGACCCCTTGGCTGTCACAGGGGTTGCAGATATTTCCTCCATATGTTGGTTTATTTTACCATTCCAAAGTTTAAAATGTTTTATTTAAACAAATGTACTAATGATTTTAAAGTCAATGTTGTCTAGAAAGCCTTTGTTCACACTTTGTTTTTTTCTTTAAGGAAGGCATGGCAGGGGCTTTTATTTAGAGAGAAAGTGAGAGGACAGAGCTCCTGGCTCAGGCCAGGAGGGGACAAGAGAGCCCAAGGGTGGTGCATTGTCAGCACTGCTCTGATTCCCTCCCAGGATAGCAGCTTCCTGGTTTGGGAGCATACCACTTAAGGCTGCCTGCTTTGCTCCCAAGGTGGGCTGAGTTATTGTCATTTGTTAAAGAGTATGTTAAGAAAGTTACTTTTTAACAAATTGAGTTTTAAAATGCAATCTAATTTTCAAGATGGCATCCTTCCTGTTTTTACTACATTGTTTTGGGCTGGCTTGCTACATTGCCCAGGTTGCAAATCATTTGTTTAGGGCTGGAGGAAGAAAAGCAGCACTTGGATAAAGTCAGAAAAACAAGCTGGGGCACCCAGCAGGCCAAAGCAAATCTCACAATGGACTATCTTGCTTTGTTTTTTCTGGAGGCCCTCACCCTACTCTGTCTAAGCCCATGGTCCCTGTCTCCTTCCCCCCTCTACAGATGGAGATCCTAGTTGCTGCTATTTGTTCGCTTTTTAAAATCACTTTTACTTCTAATCATTTTATGGTTTTATGTTTTAATACTTGATTTCTTTTATGTCTGCCATTGAGTTAGAATAGCTTTACTCTATCCAAAATATAGCTTTATTTTTTCCAGATGACTGTTGTCACATAATTATTTATTGAATGGGCTATTTGTTGCCCCCACTGCTATAATGCCACCCTATCTCCTACTAAATTCACATACATTTTGGCATAATTTTGGACTCTGCTCTGTAAGTTTCTTATGCAATCTAAATCTATCCTAATCATTGCAGTTGTAAAATGAATTTTACCATTCTAGTACAAGCTCTTTGGTGCCTTTCAATAACAATTCAAAATTTTCTTCATGAAGGTCTTATACATTTATGGCTAAGATCTTTCTAGATATTTTTCTTTTATAAATTGCTTTTGTGTATATAATACCTTAATCCATTATATTGATTCAGCTGCTGATTATGTATTGGAAAGCCCCTGATGTGTGAAGGTTATTTTTGTTGGTAACAACTCTGTGGAATTCTCTTACTTTGCTGACACCTGGCTGTAGCTGGACAAAGAAGCCACCCTGGAAAAGGTGACTGGAGGCATGTGTCATCAGAGGGAGAACTTTGTGTCCAGTGGGGCAGGCCCACATTGGCATTTTTCTCCTCTACTTTTTAGTATGAAAAATATCAAACATAGTATCTGAAAGAAGTGAAAGAATAGTACAAGCACCCCTGGACAGAGCCACTGCTAACATTTGTCATGTTGGCTTTTCTGTTCCTTTTCTCCCCCTCCCTCCCTCTCAGTGCACACACATGTACACACACATACACACAGAAACACAGAGCATTTTTCTGAATGATTTGAAATTAAATTGCAAATATCCTAAAACTTCACCCCTAAATAGTTCAGCCTGCAGCACACAGAAGTGATATTTCCTTCCATAACCACAATTCCACTGTGATACTTAAGAAAACTGAGAATGATTCCAACATATTGTGCAATCTCCACTCCATATTCAGATTACTCATATCCATGCAAGAATCTGTGTTATGGCCTTTGAAAAAGTCCAAATCAATCAGGGACCAAGCTGCCATTTGGTTCTGCCTCTGTGGTCTTTGTAGCTGAGGACAGCCTTTTTCATGATGTGATCTGTTTGAAGAATTCAGGCACATTGTCTTATGGAAGGCCTATGTCCAGGATCTGCTGGGTAGTTTCCTCATGGTGTCATTGAACTTGTTCTTCTGTCCCTATCTTTGCCTGCTTGGGGTAGACCATCCCGTTGGCAGTTCCTTCCTTGCTGTTGACTAGGAAGCTCTCAGTGAAGCCAACCACCATTGGTCCACTGTATGGTGAGGTGTGCTGACTGCCAGCTCTTCCCATGGAAGGTTCAGTTTCTGGAAGGGCAAACTTTTGTCCCCTCTCCTGATTGACAGAGCTGTGGCCCAGCAAGAGCTTCCAATTTCAGACACCTGCAAACCTGACAGGGTCAGAGAACAAGGGCCTCCAGGGACAATAGCCCAAGGACACCTGCAAAGGGACAAGTGAAGGCTGAAATCCAGCTGTGGGTCACCGTCCAAGCTGGTGCATGGCTGGAGGCTGGCTTGATCCACATAGGACCAGATCCAGAGAGAATGTCCTGTCAAATGAGGGCCAGGCTCCATGCTAAGAGGAAAGTATATTGCAATACAGGCCTACCTCCGGAAAGAAGAACAATCCCATATGAGAAGTCTAAACTCACAATTAACGAAACTGGAAAAAGAATAACAAATGAGGCCCAAAGTCAGTAGAAGGAGGGACATAATAAAGATTAGAGCAGAAATAAATAAAATTGAGAAGAATAAAACAATAGAAAGAATCAATGAAAGCAAGAGCTGGTTCTTTGAGAAAATTTAAAAAATAGATAAACCCCTAGCCAGACTTCTGAAGAAAAAAAAGAGAGTCTAGTCACGTAAAAGAATCAGAAATGAGAAAGGAAAAATCACTATGGACACCACATAAATACAAAGAATTATGAGAGAATACTATGAAAAATCATATGCTAACAAACTGGATAACCTAGAAGAAATGAACAACTTTCTAGAAAAATATAGCCTTCCAAGGCTGACCCAGAAAGAAACAGAAAATCTGAACAGACCAATTACCAGCAAAGAAATTGAACTGATAATAAAAAACTTATCTAAGAACAAAACCTCTGGAACAGATGGCTCCACTGCTGAATTTTATCAAATATTTAGTGAAGACCTAATACCCATCCTTCTTAAAGTTTTCAAAGAGTACAAGAAGAGGGAATACTTCCAAACTCGTTCTATGAGGCCAGCATCACTCTAATACCAAAACCAGGCAAAGACACCACAAAAAAAGAAAATTACTGACCAATATCCCTGATAAACATAGATGCAAAAATACTCTACAAACTATTAGCAAACCGAATTCAAAAATACATCAAAAAGATCATCCATCATGATCAAGTAGAATTTATTCCAGGGATGCAAGGATGGTACAACATTTGAAAACGCATCAACATCATCCACCACATCAACAAAAAGAAGGACAAAAACCACATGATCATCTCCATAGACACTGAAAAAGCATTCAACAAAATTCAACATCCATTCATGATAAAAACTCTCAACAAAATGGGTATAGAGGGCAAGTACCTTAGCATAAAAAGGCCATAAAAGAAAAACCCACAGCTAACATCTTACTTAACAGCAAGAAGCTGAAAGCTTTTCCCCTAAAATCGGGAACAAGACAAGGATGCCGACTATCCCCACTTCTATTCAACATAGCACTGGAGGTCCTAGCCATGGCAATCAGACAACACAAATAAGTAAAAGGCATCCAGATTTGGAAGGAAGAAGCTAAACTGTCCCCATTTGCAGATGACATGATATTGTACATAAAAAACCCTAAAGAATCCACTCCAAAACTACTAGATCTAATGTCTGAATTCAGCAAAGTTGCAGGTTACAAAATTAATACACAGAAATCAGTGACATTCCTATACACTAACAATGAACTAGCAGAGAGAGAAATCAGAAAAACAATTCCATTCACAATTGCAACAAAAAGAATAAAATCCCTAGGAATAAACCTAACCAAGGAAGTGAAAGACCTGTACTCTGAAAACTACAAGATACACATGAGAGAAATTAAAGAAGATACCAATAAATGGAAACACATCCCATGCTCATGGATAGGAAGAATTAATATTGTCAAAATGGCCATCCTGCCTAAAGCAATCTACAGACTCAATGCAATGCCTATCAAAATACCAACAGCATTCTTCAATAAACTAGAGAAAACCATTCTAAAGTTCATATGGAACCACAAAAGACCCCAAATAGCCAAAGCAATCCTGAGAAGGAAGAATAAAGCTGGGGCATTATGCTCCCCAACTTTAAACTCTACTACAAAGCCACAGTAATCAAGACAATTTGGTACTGGCACAAGAACAGACCCATAGACCAATGGAACAGACTAGAGAGCCCACACATAAACCCAACCATATATGGTCAATTAATTTATGATAAAGGAGCCATGGACATACAATGGGGAAATGACAGCCTCTTCAACAACTGGTGTTGGCAAAACTGGACAGCTATAGGTGAGAGACTGAAACTGAATTATTGTTTAACCCCATACACAAAAGTTAACTCGAAATGAATCAAAGATCTGAATGTAAGTCATGAAACCATAAAACTCTTAGAAGACAACATAGGCAAAAATCTCCTGAATATAAGCATGAATAACTTCTTGAATGCATCTCCTCAAGCAAGGGAAACAAAAGCAAAAATGAACTCATGGGACTACATCAAACAAAAAAGTTTCTGTAAGGCAAAGGACACCATCAACAGAACAAAAAGGCATCCTACGGTAAGGGAGAGTATATTTGTAAATGACATATCTGACAAGGGGTTAACATCCAAAATATATAAAGAAGTTACATGCCTCAACACCCAAAAAGCATATAACCCGATTAACAAATGGGCAGAGGATATGAAGAGACAGTTCTCCAAAGAAGAAATTCAGATGGCCAACAGACACATGAAAAGATGCTCCACATCACTAATCATCAGGGAAATGCAAATTAAAACCACAATGAGTTATCACCTCACACCAGTAAGGATGGCCAACATTGAAAAGACTAAGAACAACAAATGCTGGTGAGGATGCAGAGAAAGGGGGACCCTCCTACATTGCTGGTGAGAATGTAAGCTAGTTCAACCATTGTGGAAAGCAATATGGAGGTTCCTCAAAAAACTAAAAATAGAAATACTATTTGACCCCAGAATCTCACTCCTTGGAATTTACCCCAAAAATACAACTTCTCAGATTCAAAAAGACATATGCACCCCTATGTTTATCACAGCACTTTTTACAATAGCCAAGATATGGAAGCAACCTAATTGTCCATCAGTAGATGAATGGATAAAGAAGATGTGGTACATATACACAATGGAATACTATTCAACCATAAGAAAGAAAAAAATCCTACCATTTGCAACAACATGGATGGAGCTGGAGGACATTATGCTCAGTGAAATAAGCCAGGTGGAGAAAGACAAGTATCAAATGATTTCCCTCATTTGTGGAGTATAACAACGAAGCAAAAACTGAAGGAACAAAATAGCAGCAGACTCAGAGACTCCAAGAAGGAACTAGTGGTTACCAAAGGGAAGGGTGGGTGGGGATGGAGGTAGAAGGGGATTGAGGGGTATTATGTTTAGTACGCATGGTGCGAGGGATCACGGGGAGAACAGTGTAGCACAGAGAAGGCACATAGTGGATCTGTGGCATCTTACTACACTGATGGACAGTGACTGCATTGGGGTGTGGATGGGGACTTGATAATATGGGTAAATGTAGTAACCACATTGTTTTGTCATGTGAAATCTTCATAAAAGTATATATCAATAATACCTTATCAAAAACAGAAAAAAAAAAAGAAATGAGGGCCAGGCCACTGACTCTGACACCACTGCTTTGCCCTTGGGCTCAAGGGACTGGTGTCCTGAGTCCTCTGATCCCTACTTGCCAGCCAGGCCTCTCACACCACCCAGTGGACTCAGCACCACCCTGGGTCCATGCTTAGGGGTGGACACCTTCCTCTGGGATGAAGCAGGGTACAGGCAGCAGGGAGCCAGGATTTATTACAGCTCCAAATCATCCCTGATTCCTTGAGGCTCCTGCAGAGATGCACACAGACCTGGGTGGGGTGAGGACAGGGTGCACTGGCAGCAGGCAGCAGGGAAAATCTAGGAAACACACCCCTACATGGGGCACCCAGAAAATACGAGAGGCTGGTGGAGACTGCAGTTCGCTTGGTGTCTTCTCTTTCTCATTCCTTTCACCACACCCACCCGTCCCTGCAAGAGGGGAGTTGCCCACCAAGACTGTGATATCATCTCTGTCTCTGTCTCTGTCTCTGTCTGTCTGGCTCTCTCTCTCTCTCCTCTCTCTCTCTCTCTCTCTCTCTCTCTCTCTCTCTCTCTCTCACACACACACACACACACACACACACACACACACACACACACACACACACACACACACTCCATTCATCTGTGTTCCTAGAGATCATTGGGAAGGTGGGGGTTTCTTGGCTGGAGGGCAGAGACAGGTGGAAGGAGGGGGAGGAAAGATCCCCTTGGGTCCTCTGGAGAGAGGGGACTAGAGGCAGCAGGTGGCAGACTGTTCAGAGTTACTTGAAAAGACTAGGTCTGGTGAAGCCACTTCAGGGCCACTGATGACAACCTTCTCCTGGCTCCAGGCCCAGAAGCTTGGGCACATCCCAAAGCAGCCCTCAGTGGGGAGTGGCGGAGGCAGAGCATGGGGGTGGGCAGCAGGGAGCAAATGAGGCCCTGCAGCTTGGGGCTGGGCCTGCGGGGCTCTGGGAATGACCCCAGGGCCCTGTGGTGAGACTAAGCTCGTTGTGAGGAGTTGAACTCCCAAGACGGTCCACCCTGAGATGCCTTTGCTGTTTAGAATTACCCCTCCAGGACTGCTCAGGTCCCACTTTACAGAAGAGCCCGAGGTTCAGGGCGTGCAGCCTTACCATGCCTCTGCCTCACACCCTGCCATCCCTGACTTCCAAAACCCATGGTCTCCCTGTTGGCTTCCCTCAGGGCTTTCCAGAAGCCCTGCCCAAGGCCAGGTAGCCAGGGCTCAGTCCCCCTTCCTGAATGAGAAGATGAAAGAGAGCTGAACACAGAGGGCCCAGTGCCCCCATCCTTGCTAGGCTCTGAGTGCCTGGAGGGTCAGGTTGGGCACCCTTGGAGGAAAGGGCTAAGTCCCAGATGCACCCAACCTGGGCAGCCTGCATTGGCCTCTGGACCTCTTGCCATAGCGAGGCCAGGCCTGAGGGGCCCTGTGGGAAGGAGAGGGCTTGCCTCTCCAGGCAGAGGTGCCCTCCTCCCTCCAAGCTGCCCTGGGATGACGCCAGCAATTTGAAAGGGCCTGCTGAGATTTCCTGACAGCACAGGCCCTGGGGCTGAGAAGAGCCCAGAGTAATCAAACAGGCCATCAGTCACCAGGCCAACAGTCCACACCTCTCCCACAAGGGCCTTCCCCTCTGCAGAACCCTAGGCCCCTCATTTCCTTCCTGAGGCCCTGCACTTCTGAGAGCCTTGGACACCAGCACCCACATCAGCTCAGAGCAGCTTTGCAGAAGACAGAGGTGTGAGGCACAGAGAAGAGAGACTGTCCTGGGGGCACATGTGGGGAAGAACCCTGCCCTGCGATGGGAGTTGCAGGCATCCCCCAGGACTGTTTGGCCTACTTCCCCATGCCAGTAACCCCAGGAGGGGACTGGAACTGTCAGGGCCGGTGAGTGACAGACTAGACAGGCCTAAGTCCTTCTGAAGTCCAGGAAAGAGAGCTCCCAGTCAGAAGCAGAGCAAGGGCAGAGTGGGGCAGAGGCCTCCACCTCATTTAACAGCAGCAGAACCTGAGGCTGGGGGCCTTGTTGAGGACATGAGGCAGGATTAAAACCAGGACACCCCACCCCCAGTGCCGGTTTGCCTGGCTTATCTTTCCCCTGGGGACACACAACACCACCTTGAGCCCCAGCAGCTCTGCAGGGCCCAGCAGGAGCACAGCTGGAGGGACAGGAGGGGGCTGGCAGCCTCCTAGGAGGAGGCTCAGGTGTGCAGGTTGCATGTCTCCTGGGCAGAGGTAGAGGCTTTCTCATTTCAAAGCAGTCCACAGCCCAAAGACCCCATCTTCCAGAAGGAGAGGGAACACAACACCTCCTATGTGCATAATGAGGCCATTTTTACCAGGCTGTGTGTATGGATGGGGTTGCAAATTGGACCTATTGATTAACATTCACTTTGGGGACATATCATGAGCAGATGAGAAATCCCCGCCGGCTTGATGGTCAGGCCCCTGTTTCCCTGTATATCAACGGGAGGGAGATGGATTCCCCAACTGCCACTAAGGTCAACTGATGGGGGCTGTGGCTAGCACGCCTGCGTTCAGGGTTAATGCAGCCCTCCTTATCTCCAGTTCCACTGGGAGAGGACGCTTTTCTGTAATTCAGCTGCCAGATAAGATTGATACAACAAGGCGGGCTCCCTGAGAAGCAGAGAGTGAGGGCGGCTCCCCCCGCCCCGCCACAGAGTGGAGGGAAGAAACAGGGTCTGCCTTTCCCTGCAAAGGGGCAGAGGCTGAGCCTTGGCAGGGTCTGCCTTTGGGCGGATGGGGAGGGCCAGCTTGTGAGCACTAAGGCTGGGAGTCCAGGGGTCCAGTTCAAACCCTACTCCATCTTATTGCCCTGGGCTTCTCAATAGGCTGTTTATCTGCTCTGAGCCTTAGTTCCCTCAGCCCTGAAGAGAGGGTGTGACAATGACAGTATCTCACTGGGCTGGAAGGAGGAAATACACTGGCCTGGAGCTGGAAGCATGGTGACGTTTCACGGATGCTCTTGCTGTTAAGAGGCATGTGGAAAGGCTGGGGGTGTTTGGCTCTCTGCTGAGAAGACCTCAGGAGAGCAGGTGCCTAAGTCCGGGAGCAGCCACTCTCTGATACAGATCCTTTGGTGGGAACTTTCGCCTCCCACAGACCCCTGAAGAGCACCTCATGTGCTCATGGGGCTGGAGGCTGCAGCTAAACAGCATCCCCTCCTCTGAGCCCTTTATCTTCTGGGGAAGCACACTCCCCACTGGGGACCTTTTCACATTTGGGAGGTCAGGAATGCAAAATTCAGATTCCATTTCCCTCCTTCTCTGGACTCTGGCATAGCACAAAGGCAAGGTGCTCATCCAGCAAGCTGAGTGCATAAAAGGTAGGCAAGTGTTCACTTGCATTCAGCTTCTTACATGCCACTCCATATTAAATTGCATGTTACATAAAGCTTTGCGGTTGACTTGACCAAGTGCTGCATCATCCTCAACCTTCCCTTGCTTGTCCTATAGCCTGAGAAGAAGGCAGAGCAGAGACAGGCAGAATTACTGTCACTGTTCAACAGAGCACAGGCTGTCTGAACCACAAGGTCTTAGAGAACATCTAGGTGCCCTGAGAACTAGCGGAGGTAACTTCACCAGGGTCAGACTCCCTGTGGGGGGTGGGGCATCCAGGTTCTCAAAGCAGGGCTCCTTCCTTCCTTGTTTGTATTTTTTTTTTTTTTGGTATCATTACTCTACAATTACATGAGGAACATTATGTTTACTAGGCTCTCCCCTACCCCAAGTCCCGCCCACAAACCCCATTACAGTCACTGTTCATCAGCATAGTAAGATGTTGTAGAATCACTACTTGTCTTCTCCATGATGAACAGCCCTCCCTGTACCCCCCCCACATTATACATGCTAATCATAATGCCCCCTTTCTTATTTCCCCCCCTTCTCCCTCCCTTGCCACCCATCCTCCACAATCCTCTTCCCTTTGGTAACTGTTAGTCCATTCTTGGGTTCTGTGAGTCTTCTGGTGTTTTGCTCCTTCAGTTTTTCCTTTGTTCTTATACTCCACAGATGAGTGAAATCATTTGGCACTTGTCTTTTTTCACCTGGCTTATTTCACTGAGCATAATACCCTCTAGCTCCATCCATGTTGTTGCAGATGGTAGGATTTGTTTTCTTCTTATGGCTGAATAATATTCCATTGTGTATATGTACCACCTCTTCTTTATCCATTCATCTACTGATGGACACTTAGGTTGCTTCCATTTCTTGGCTATTGTAAATACTGCTGCGATAAACATAGGGGTGCATATGTCTTTTTCAAACTGGAGTGCTGCATTCTTAGGGTAAATTCCTAGGAGTGGAATTGCTGGGTCAAATGGTATTTTTATTTTGAGCATTTTGAGGAACCACCATACTGCTTTCCACAATGGTTGAACTAATTTACATTCCCACCAGCAGTGTAGGAGGGTTCCCCTTTCTCCACATCCTCACCAACATTTGTTGTTTGTATTTTGGATGGTGACAATCCTTACTGGTCTGAGGTGATATCTCACTGTGGTTTGAATTTGCATTTCTCTGATGACTAGTGATGTGGAGCATCTTTTCATGTGTCTGTTGACCATCTGAATTTCTTCTTTGGAGAAGTGTCTGTTCAGCTCCTGTGTGCATTTTTTTTATTGGATTACTTGCTTTTTGTTTGTTGAGGTGTGTGAACTCTTTATACATTTTGGATGTCAACCCCTTATTGGATATGTCATTTATGAATATATTCTCTCATACTGTAGGATGCCTTTTTGTTCTACTGATTGTGTCCTTTGCTGTACAGAAGCTTTTCAGTTCGATGTAGTCCAACTTGTTCATTTTTACTTTTGTTTCCCTTACCTGGGAGGATATGTTCATGAAGAAGTCACTCGTGTTTATGTCCAAGAGATTTTTGCCTATGTTTTTTTCTAAGAGTTTTATGGTTTCATGACTTACATTCAGGTCTTTGATCCATTTCAAATTTACTTTTGTGTGTGGGGTTAGACAATGATCCAGGTTCATTCTCTTACATGTAGCTGTACAGGTTTGCCAACACCAGCTGTTGAAGAGGCTGTCATCTCCCCATTGTATGTCAATGGCTACTTTATCATATATTAATTGACCATATACATTTGGGTTTATATCTGGACTCTATATTCTGTTCCACTGGTCTGTGGGTCTGTTCTTGAGCCAGTACCAGATTCTCTTGATTACTGTGGCTTTGTAGTATAGCTTAAAGTTGGGAAGTGAGATACCCCTGCTCCATTCTTCCCTCTGAGGACCGCTTTGTCTCTTCGGTGTCTTTCGTGGTTCCATATGAATTTTAAAACTATTTGTTCCAGTTCATTGAAGAATGCTGTTGGTAATTTGATAGGGATTGCATTGAATCTGTAGATTGCTTTAGGTAGGACGGGCATTTTGACAATATTAATTCTTCCTATCCATGAGCATGGGATGTGTTTCCATTTGTTAGTGTCCTCTTTAATTTCTCTTAAGAGTGTCTTTTTGTTTCCAGGGTATAAGTCTTTCACTTCCATGGTTAGGTTTATTCCTAGGTATTTTATTCTTTTTGATGCAATTCTGAATGTAATTGTTTTCCTGATTTCTCATTCTGCTAGTTCATTGTTAGTGTATAGCAACCGATTTCTGTGTACTAATTTTGTATCCCACAACTTTGCTGAATTCAGGTAATAGTTCTAGTAGTTTGGGAGTGGAGTCTTTAGGATTTTTTATGTACAATATCATGTCATCCACAAATAGTGACAGTTTGACTTCTTCCTTACCAATCTAGATGCCTTGTATTTCTTTGTTTTGTCTGATTGCCATGGCTAGGACCTCCAGCACTATGTTGAATAGAAGTGGGGAGAGTCGGCATCTCTGTCTTGTTTCCAATCATAGAGGAAAAGCTTTCAGCTTCTCACTGTTCAGTATGATGTTGGCTGTGGGTTTGTCATATATGGCCTTTATTATGTTGAGGTACTTGCCTTCTATACCCATTTTGTTGTGACTTTTTATCATGAATGGATGTTGAATTTTGTCGAATGCTTTTTCAGTGTCTATAGAGATGATCATGTGGATTTTGTCCTTCTTTTTGTTGATGTGGTGGATGATGTTGATGCGTTTTCAAATGTTGTACCATCCTTGCATCCCTGGAATAAATCCTACTTGATCATGATGGATGATTTTTTGATGTATTTTTTAATTCAGTGTGCTAATATTTTGTAGAGTATTTTTGCATCTATGTTCATCAGGGATATTGGTCAGTAATTTTCTTTTTTTGTGGTGTCTTTGCCTGGTTTTGGTATTAGAGTGATGCTGGCTTCATAGAATGTATTTGGAAGTATTCCCTCCTCTTCTACTTTTTGGAAAACTTTAAGGAGAATGGGTATTATGCTTGTCTATATGTCTGATAAAATTCAGTGGTGAATCCATCTGGCCCAGGGGTTTTGTTCTTGGGTATTTTTTGATTACTGATTCAATTTTGTTGCTGGTAATTGGTCTGTTTAGATTTTCTGTTTCTTCCTTGGTCAATCTTTGAAAGTTGTATTTTTCTAGAAAGCTGTCCATTTCTACTAGGTTTTCCAGCTTGTTAGCATACAGATTTTCATAGTATTCCCTAATAATTTTTTGTATTTCTGTGGGGTCCATCGTGATTTTTCCTTTCTCATTTCTGATTCTGTTGATGTGTGTAGATTTTCTTTTTCTCTTAATAAGTCTGGCTAGGTGTTTATCTATTTTGTTTATTTTCTCAAAGAACCAGCTCTTGGTTTCATTGATTTTTTTCTATTGTTTTATTCTTCTCAATCTTGTTTATTTCTTCTCTGATCTTTATTATGTTCTTCCTTATGCTGACTTTGGGCCTCATTTGTTCTTCTTTTTCCAGTTTCAATAATTGTGACCTTAGACTGTTCATTTGGGATTGTTCTTCCTTCTTTGGATAGGCCTGTATTGCCATATACTTTCCTCTTAGAACTGCCTTCACTGCATCCCATAGAAGTTGTGGCTTTGTGCTGCTGTTGTCATTTGTCTCTATATATTGCTTGATCTCTGTTTTAACTTGGTCATTGATCCATTGATTATTTAGGAGCTTGTTGTTAAGCCTCCATGTGTTTGTGAGCCTTTTTGTTTTCTTTGCACAATTTATTTCTAGTTTTATGCCTTTGTAGTCTGAGAAGTTGGTTGGTAGAATTTCAATCTTTTTTAATTTACTGAGGCTCTTTTTGTGGCCTTGCATGTGGTCTATTCTGGAAAACGTTCCATGTGCCCTTGAGAAGAATGTGTATCCTGCTGCTTTTGGGTGTAGAATTCTGTAGATGTCTGTTAAGTCCATCTGTTCTAGTGAGTTGTTCAGTGCCTCTGTGTCCGTTCTTATTTTCTGTCTGGTGGATCTGTCCTTTGGAGTGAGTGGTGTGTTGAAATCTCCTAGAATGAATGCATTGCATTCTATTTCCTCCTTTAATTCTGTTAGTATTTGTTTCACATATATTGGTACTCCTGTATTGGGTGCATATATATTTATAATGGCTATATCCTCTTGTTGGACTGACCCCTTTATCATTATGTAATGTCCTTCTTTATCTCTTGTTACTTTCTTTGTTTTGAAGTCTATTTTTTCTGATACAGTACTACAACACCTGGTTTTTTCTCCCTATTGTTTGCATGAAATATCTTTTTCCATCCCTTGACTTTTAGTCTGTGTATGTCTTTGGGTTTGAGGTGACTCTCTTATAAGTAGCATATAGATGGGTCTTGCTTTTTTATCCATTCTGTTACTCTGTGTCTTTTGATTGGTGCATTCAGTCCATTTACATTTAAGGTGATTATTGAAAGATATCTACTTATTGCCATTGCAGGCTTTAGATTCGTGGTTACCAAAGGTTCAAGGGTAGCTTCTTTACTATCTTAACATCTAACTTAACTCTCTTGTTAAGCTATTATAAACACAGTCTGATGCTTCTTTATTTCTCTCCCTTCTTATTCCTCCTCCTCCATTCTTTATATGTTAGGTGTTTTATTCTGCACTCTATTGTGTTTCCTTTGACTGCTTTTGTGTGTAGTTGATTTTATTTTTTGCCTTTAGTTAGTATTTAGTTTGTCTGCTTTCTTTGTTGTGATTTTATTTTCTCTCTTGACATCTATTTAGTATTAGGAGTGCTTCCATCTAGAGCAGTCCCTTTAAAATATCCTGTGGAGGTGGTTTGTGGGAGGCAAATTCCCTCAACTTTTGCTTGTGTGGGAATTGTTTAATCCCTCCTTCATATTTAGATGATAATAATGCTGGATATAGTACTCTTGATTCAAGGCCCTTCTGTTTCATTGCATTAAATATATCATGCCATTCTCTTCTGGCCTGTAAGGTTTCTGTTGAGAAGTCTGATGATAGCCTGATGGGTTTTCCTTTGTAGGTGACCTTTTTTCTCTCTCTGTCTGCCTTCAATACTCTGTCCTTGTCTTTGATCTTTGCCATTTTGATTATTATATGTCTTGGTGTTGTCCTCCTGGATCCCTTGTGTTGGGAGCTCTGTGGGCTTCCATGGTCTGAGAGACTATTTTCTCCCCCAGTTTGGGGAAGTTTTCAGCAATTATTTCTTCAAATACACTTTTTACCCCTTTCTCTCTCTTCTTCTTCTTCTGGTACTCCTATAATGCAAATATTGTTCCATATGGATTCTCTTAATATTCTTTCATTCCTGGAGATCCTTTTATCTCTCTCTGCCTCTGCTTCTCTGTGTTCCCGTTCTCTGATTTCTATTCCATTAATGGCCTCTTGCACCTCATCCAGTCTGCTCTTAACTCCTTCCAGAGATTGTTTTATTTCTGTATTCTCCCTCCCAACTTGATCCTTTAGCTTTTGCATATTTCTCTGCAGCTCCATAAGCATGGTTATGACCTTTATTTTGAATTCTTTTTCAGAAAGATTGGTTAAATCTATCTCCCCAGGCCCTCTCTTAGCAGTTGTCTGGGTAATTCTGGACAGGACCAAATTCTTGTGCCTTTTCATGGCAATAGAGGTAGTTGTAGGCAGGTAGCACATGTGTCAGCTGCGAGAACTTGCTTGCTGGTCACCTTGCCCTTCTCCGTTGCCTGTGTTGGTTACCCGCACACTTGATGCAGCCTCCAGATTAATCCCCTAAGCTGCCATGGAAGGGGTTGCCTTCAGGGTAGCCCAGAGCCCTGCAGGGAGTGGCAGGTGTGCCAAGTGTGCTCTCCTGCAAGAACAGCACCCCTTCACATCTTGCCCTGGTTTCCTCTGCCTGTGTTGGGCAGCTGCGCTTCAGCGGTGGCCTCTGGTCTGGCCCGGGCAGCTGTGTGCTGGGAGGAGATTCTGGGCAGTTGCTGTGGGTGTGGCCCCTCCCCGGCTGCTCTGCCACTGTGAACGCATGCGCAGCCACTCCCCGGCTGTGCTCAAGCCAGATGGGGAAAAACTGGCAGGGTGTTTATTGCTGTGAGGGCCCTCAGGGCTGCATTGCCTCCCAGGGGGCTGGGGTGCCTGAAATTACCCAGGATTCCCAGCTGCTGGACTGAGTGTGCCGGGATGCTTCCATCCAGATGTGAGGCCCCTGTCCCTTTAAGACTTTCAAAAAGCACTCGCTTTTTTTTTGTCCCAGGGGAGCCAGCTGCAGGGGACCCACTCACAGGTTGTACTTTTCCATTTCTCTAATATCCAGCACATCACGCAATGTGTGTCTGTGCTCCCGGTGCAGATTAGTAGGGCTGGTTATTTAGTAGTCCTGGGCTTCCACTCCCTTCCCTCTGTGACTCCTTTCTTCCCACTGTGGAGCTGGGGTCGGGGGAGCGCTTGGGTCCCGCTGGACTGTGGCTTGTATCTAACCCCCTTTGTGAGATGCTGAGTTCTCGCAGATGTAGATGTAGCCTGGCTGTTGCACTGTATCCTCTGGTCTCTCTTTTAGGAATAGTTGCATTTTTTGTATTTTCAAAAATATATATGGTTTTGGGAGGAGATTTCCACTGTCCTACTCATGCTGCCATCTTGGCTCCTCCCCCCTCCACATGTTTGTAGTTTTTAAAAAAAAGAAATAACTTTCAGCCTTCTTTATGCCCTTGTTTCTTTTCAAAAATTTGATTAACTTCTGCTTTTTAGCACTTCCTTATATACTTTTTCTGTTTTTTAATTTAAATGCTTTAAAATCATTGTTGCTGTTCAATTGATGTATGCAAGGCTATACAGTTTCCTATAAATGTAGCTACATTCCATGAGTTTTGATACATAATAGTTTCTTGCCCTGCAGTGTTGAATGATTTGAAATTTCTATCTTGATTTCAGTCATTCAGGAGTACATTTATAAATTTCCCTGCATATTTTATATAAGTACTTCTTAAAATTGTCAATTTCTGGTTTACTGCACTGTGGTCAGAGAGTGTGAGCTTTATATCATTCTTTGAACTATCATGAGACTTCCTTTTACTTACTCATTTTTTGTCTCCTTGAGCTATCCATTTCTGATTTTTCAAAAATGTTTTAATCCATGGACATACAATGGGGAAATGACAGTCTCTTCAACAGATGGTGCTGGCAAAACTGGACAGGTACATGTAAGAGAATGAAACTGGATCACTGTCTAACCCCATACACAAAAGTAAACTCCAAATGGATCAAAGACCTGAATGTAAGTCATGAAACCATAAAACTCTTAGAAAAAAAACATAGGCAAAAATCTCATGGACATAAACATGAGTGACTTCTTCATGAACGTATCTCCCCGGGCAAGGGAAACAAAGGCAAAAATGAACAAGTGAAACTATATCAAGCTGAAAAGCTTCTGTACAGCTAAAGACACCATCAATAGAACAAAAAGGTATCCTACAGTATGGGAGAACATATTCATAAATGACAGATCTGATAAAGGATTGACATCCAAAATATATAAAGAGCTCACATGCCTCAACAAACAAAAAGCAAATAATTCAATTAAAAAATGGGCAGAGGAGCTGAACAGACAGTTCTCTAAAGAAGAAATCCAGGTGGCCAACAGGCACATGAGAAGTGCTCCACATCACTAATCATCAGAGAAATGCAAATTAAAACCACAATGAGATATCACCTCACACCAGTAAGGATCACCATCATCAAAAAGACAAACAACAACAAATGTTGGCGAGGTTATGGAGAAAGGGGAACCCTCCTACACTGCTGGTGGGAGTGTAAACTAGTTCAACCATTGTGGAAATCAGTATGGAGGTTTCTCAGAATGCTCAAAATAAAAATACCATTTGACCCAGGAATTCCACTTCTAGGAATTTACCCTAAGAATGCAGCACTCCAGTTTGAAAAAGACATATGCACCCCTATGTTTATCGCAGCACTGCTTACAATAGCCAAGATATGGAAGCAACCTAAATGTCCATCAGTAGATGAATGGATAAAGAAGATGTGGTACATATACACAATGGAATATTATTCAGCCATAAGAAAAAAACAGATCCTACCATTCGCAACAGCATGGATGGAGCTAGAGGGTATTATGCTCAGTGAAATAAGCCAAGTGGAGAAGGACAAGTACCAAATGATTTCACTCATATGTGGAGTATAAGAACAAAGGAAAACTGAAGGAACAAAACAGCAGCAGAATCACAGAACCCAAGAATGGACTAATAGTTACCAAAGGGAAAGGGACTGGGGATGATGGGTGGGAAGGGAGGGATAAGGGCAGGGAAAAAGAAAGAGGGCATTACGATTAGCATGTATAGTGCAGGGGGACACGGGGAGGGCTGCGCAACACAAAGAAGACAAGTAGTGATTTTACAGCATCTTACTACACAGATGGACAGTGACTGTGAAGGGGTATGTGGGGGGAACTTGGTGAAGGGAGAACCTAGTAAACATAATGTTCTTTCTGTAATTGTAGATTAATGATACCAAAATTTTAAAAAATGTTTTAAAGCTTCCACTGGAGTGGAAAATTGGTCAGTTTTATGCATATTCTACTGAATTTGCAAGATGATGTTATTAAATGCACACCAAGTTCATGGTCAGTGTAACTCCAGGGAAAGGAAATCCTGGGACAAAATAACTCTAAAACTGAAATCAGTCAAAAGGAGAAATACAGTTTAAAACCCAATTATTGCTTACAAACTGCAGTCTGGAGCCGTTTCTCTTTCCTCCTTGAGCAGAAGCAAACCAAGACCTCACCCTCACCTCTCAGGTTCAGATAAGCCTTTGGTTGACTAGGTTATTACCCACTGATATGGAGATGAACCTTTCTCCACCCCTGAGGAATGCCTGTTGATATGCAGATACACTAAAGCCAGGTGAGATATTCTGGAAATATTAAAATTTTACCCACAGTCAGTTAATCTTATTGGTGGACATAACTGTAGCTTCCTTCTTTATCCTTAATAATGCTTTTTGCCTCTCATTCTTTCATGTCTGCTATTACTATTCCCATGTCAGCTTTTTTGACATAATGGTATAGAATTTTCTGGGTATATCTTTGATCCATTTACTTTTCTTATGATCTGGTTTTAGGTGCATCTGTAATGTCCACTTCATTCATTCATGAATTCTGCTTTTTTACAGGGACCCTAACTGGTCCCCAACACTTAGGAGCAGACAGCTTAGAAGTATCTGATCTTGTGCTCATGTTCTTGCTACATGCATACATCTTCACATTCACACATATTCTCTTACACACTTACACATACTCATATGTACAGAACATACACTCACACAGATGACATGTACATTCATAAACAGACATGCTTGAAGCAGTCTTAATAGGAAATTTTGGTTTAACAATAGCTAAAGGTTCCTACTGGGCATTGTAGGCCCTGGAGAAGATGAAGGAGATGACTGTTATTAGCATGAGTTGTTACTCCCACAGAGCCTTGGTGAGCAGGCTGCGTTCTAGTCCCTTGTGTGGCCCTGGCTGGCTGGATGACACCCTTCTCTCTGGGGCCTTTGTTTTCCCTTCACTAGATTTGGAGACTCATCTGAGGGCATTTCCTGCTGAGTGCTCCACCCTGAAGGCCTGCTGGGAGGAGAAGTGCTTCCTGGGGCTTTTGTTAGAAGGATGTTAACAGGGGCATAGGGGCGGGTAGGAGGAGCCTTTGGAGCAAGTGACCAAGGGGATCTGCAGTCCCTTTATCACCCACCATGGACACACAGACACATAGTTCTGCCTCCAGGTGTCAGGCCAGACAATTCATTTAAACAGAAATCGAGCAGCCAGCAATGTGATGTCACAGTTCCTGGAAGCTGAGTTGTAGCCATAGCTCTGTAGAGTTTTACATCCTTCAAGAGTTCTAAACATTGTTTCACCGTTATCTTCTTTCAGCGCTCTGGGCTTCACATGGTCACCTTCCCAGGGGCTGGCCTGCGTGGGTGAGCCCACCTGCTTGATAGCAGCCGCTCTCTGCCCTTACTGTAGTCCCACCAGTAATTAAGTCATTTAAGAGATGTGGGAGCTTCAATATCAGTAATTCAATCTCCCCTGTTTACTGATCTCTGCCATTAGTCCAGTTGAAAGCAAAATGTTTTAATTAAAAAGATTGACAATAAGTTGGTGTAAAGCTATAATTTGCACAGGGCCCCTTCTAGAAAATGACTTTTCCCTGTTTTGGTTGCTATGACGACTAATGGCCATGACTGTTCCAGTGTGAGAAGCAGCGGGTGGTGGGGACTGGGAGTTGGAAGAGGGGCTTCCTCAGAGGGACAGAGCCCAGAGGCGAAAAGGCTAGGCCTCTCGGTGGGCTACAGTGGAGTCTTTCTACTCAGATTCCATCTTGCATCTTAGCTGTCAGCCCCTTTGGCTTGAAGAATCCATGGCCCTGGCTGGGTGACTCCCCAGAGTCTCTCAGTGCATTGGCCACCGCTGTCACTGGCCAGTGCCGCCTGGGCTGGGCAGTCACGCCAGAGCAGAGGCTGAGACTGGGCTGGAGCAGGCTGACGGAGCTTCCCTCCCCAAAGCTGTGCTGATCCACAGCGGGGCAATGGCAGCTTTGGCTACAGGTGCTGTGAACTGTGAATTGTGCCTCCCTCACACCCTGTCCCCTAACAGGATGGCCATGGCCAGGTGAAGGGATGTGGATACTGGTCCTGGCCTCAGTGTGATGAGTAGCAGCCAGGACACCGAGGGAGCTAGGAGGCTGGCCTGGAGAGAGCAGACCTGGGGAGCTGACATACTGCAGTTCTTCAGAGTCTTATAGGGCTGGACAGAACAGGAGGCCAGACTTGCTCCAGGCAGCCCCAAGGGCAGATGTTCACTCGGTGGCTAACCATGCATGCAGGTCCTCCTGGATGAGGAGAGGCCTCGTGGAAAGGAACCAGGAGGTTCTGAGTCTTAATTCTTCATCTATGAAATGGGAATAAGCATATCTTTCTCACAGTCACTGAGGATTGGCCAAGACCCCATGTCTAGTCCAGGCTGTTCTGTATATATGCTGGTGCATGCGATACGGGGAGGAGGTGACAGGTGCTCCTCTACCAGTCAGAGCCTAAGCCTGCCCTGAGGGTCCCAAGGTACGGAGTCTGGGCTTGAGCACCAAGACAGAGGCATGCACTCTGTCCAACCAGGAGCCAGGAGGGCAAGGAGTGAAGCTGAGAATGTGAAACAGAGCAGCTGTGTCTTCACACAGGTGCTTGTGCACATCCCCTGGCTCCTGTGGCTTCGAACCCAAGAGCTGGGCCTCAGGGAAATGGGAAATGGGGCCTCACTCTAATATTCTAGCCACACTGGGTTCCCACCCTGCCATGCTTCTGCCCACCATGCCAGGGCAGAGGGCTCTCCTCTAACAGGCCCAGGCCAGGTGACATTCTCTATAGGGCAGCCCTGAGAAAGGCAAGGTAGTGACCCCGTGCACAGAAAAGACCACAGGTGGCCAGGAGCTGGGCTGTTTCGGGATGATGAGCTCAAGGGTGGGGACCCAGTTGTGATGGGTGACCTGTGAGAACAAGTGGCTGTCACTCAGGAAGCCAAGAAAGGGTAGCTGAGGGGCATCAGCCACCCCAGGGTCCTCCACCTGAACCAGAGCCACCTCATTCCCAGACCAGCCCCCAGATCAGACGCCAGGGACTGCCATGTGTTGTCCACCACAAGTGTTAAACATTCACCTCCACTCCCTTCCACGGGTCATCACAGAGTTGGGGGCGAAATGGCAGAGGGCAAACCTTCTGGAGCTGGGGAGGCCAGGGGACCTGGGTCCTCAAGCTCCGGTGCCTGAGGGCTCCTCTGACCGAGCTGAGAGCACTTCTTAGCAGCAGCCAGGAGGGCAATCGATCATACGCTGCTGTGCTGGTGTGGAAGGACAATAAAACCGATATTGACTGGATCCTAATCTGGCATATTTGTGACTCTGCTCTGCAGAGTAAGTGCGCTGAATGATGGGCCCAGATACAAGTGGAGGCAAGCTCACTTCTGAACAGGAACGAGATAAGAAAATGCCCTGGTTTATTCAATTTAAATGGAACAAGCATTCAGAGTGCCTACTATCTGCTGAGTGCTGAGATACAGAAACGAATGAAATGGTCCAGCATGTTTTAGTCTGACATGCAGACGCTGGGTGCCCTCCTGACCTGATGGAAGTCAGAGGGGGCAGAGCGACTTATGTCCCAGAAACCCCTGGGGTCCAAACTCAAGGCAAAGGAGGCAAGGGCAGTGTGCGAGGAGGGGCGGGCTGTGTGTAGCTGTGCGAAGGAAGCACTAGGCCTGCCCATGCTGGTGGCCCAGAGCTTGCTGCAGCCAGGCCCTCTGCCCAGAGACAAGCTCTTTTGCACCTGCTCCTCAGATTTCTCCCTCCTCAACCTCATTCACAGAGGTAGGGCACCGTTAATAGATCCCCGTGCCTCTCCTGTGGTCTCCTTCAGCCCCTTCAAGTCCACTGTCCCCTCCAGCTGGTGATCCAGACACACGCCCTGGGTCCACCTCTCCACGATCCCGCCCACCCTCAGCCCCGCCTCTCCCCGGGCCCTGCCCACCCCTGGGCCCCATCCATCCCCAGCTCTGCTTCTCCCTGGACCCCTCCTCTCCTCCTTCCTGCTACACCCTGGACCCCACCTCTCCTGGGCCCTGCTTATCCTTAGCCCCTGGTCTCCTCAGCCCCACCTCTCCCC
Organism: Manis javanica; assembly: GCF_040802235.1. Classification (NCBI taxonomy): domain Eukaryota; kingdom Metazoa; phylum Chordata; class Mammalia; order Pholidota; family Manidae; genus Manis; species Manis javanica. The sequence continues at coordinate 72,938,596 of NC_133162.1, forward strand.
CAGCCCCACCTCTCCTCAACTCCAGACTCATGAACCAGCCATAAATCTGCATCCCCTTGACGCCTACAGCATCTGGTACCCAGGGGCCAGAACTGGGCCAGGATACTTCCCAGATCTCTCCTCTGCCTGAACTGACCCATCCCTCCTAGTCAGGATAACATCCCTGTGAGTACCCACCCCCACCCCACTGTTCCTCACTTCTACATCCAATCCAAGTTCACCCTGTTGCCCACCTCAAGAGCACACCCTCTCCTGGGCTTCTCCCTCACCTGAGCCCCTGGCTTGCCTGGACACCTCCACTCTATCGCCTCAGCTGCCCTGCTGGCCGACCAGGTTCTGCCCCACCCCTCCCGCAGCATCAGAACCTTTGTCAGGATGTGCTGGGTCCCTTGCTTCTCCGCTTAACCCACCAGTACCTGCCTCTGCAACCAGGCCAACCCACCTTCTTCACTCCTCTGCACAGCCCTCTACTGGCCCTCGCTTGCCCTCCGATCTCTCTTCTGCCTCAGCAGACCCCGTGCCAGGCCCATCCCCGAAAAGCCAGGTCCCTGATTTGATTTGGCTCTGGGCTCCCGGCACCTCTCGCCCATATACTGGGGCCTGTCTTTACAGACGATAATTGTAGGAAGTAATCCTATTTGGGGAACAATCACTCCAGCAGTATGACGGTACACTCAAAGCTAATGGATCCAGCAGCCTTGCATACAGAGGGCTAGTTTCAGCTGAGCACTGGCTGTTCTCCGACAAAGGTCTCATTAGGCATCACAGCTTTGCCCCCACTGAGCTATCAGCAGGCAGGGAACATGAGGATCGAGGGGAGGTGGTGGCTCAGAGATGCTGCATGGTCTTCGCTCCTTCTGGGGACCAGGGAAGCCTAGAGCAGGGGGCCAGCTTGCAGGGAGCACACACTCTGGACAGGTGCCCTACACACCTGCCTCATCTAACCTCAGTCTGCCCTTGAGAGAGCCTCATTGTTAACCCATTTTACAGGCAAGGAGGTTGAGGATGGGAAAGATAAAGGAACATGTCTAAGTCTGAATGTGGAAGCTGGGAACTCTCCAAGAAATTGCTCACATACTCCCCCACTCCTGCTCGCCTTCTGCTGACTCGGTTTCCCACTTCCTGCTTGCCTCCTCACTGTTCACCCTACATTTTGTCTCCCCTCCCATCTCTCCTGCAGCCAGTACCAGCTTAACTCACTAAATGCACTAATGATGTCACACCCGCCCCCATTAAAATTCTCCACTGACTTTCAAGAGCTACTGGGGCTCCCTGATGCTGGGCTGGCACCCCTGTGACTAGCCCCCACCTTCCCTCTGCTGGCACACTGCCTTGGTTGCCCACACTGCACCCATGCAGTGGCCTCTCAGGCCTGGACACCTCATGCCGTCCAGCCTGGGTACCAGCTGTGCTGTCAGAATGTAGGCCTCCCCTTGTCCTGGTCACCTAACACCCCTCAACCTTTGGGAAGGATTCTGCCAGGGTATCTCTTCCCCTGGGCCCATGCCCCATACTTGCCACTTTCCCCAGAAGTTCCTGCTTCTATGGCTGCTTCTCATCTGCACTGGGGATTTTCCAGGGCAGGAGAGAGTGGTGTGTAGATGCTGAGGGCATGGCCCCTGGTAGCTCATGCTTGCCCCTGGGCCCGCTCAACCTGCACAGGATTTTTCATTCACTCGACAGGTATCAGCTGAGAGTCCACAAGGTGTCAGGTCTGGTTCTGGGCACTGGGACACAGCAGTGACAAAACACACAGGTGTCCTGCCTGAAGAGCTGCAGAATTCATCAAGGACAGGCGTCAGTGAAGTGCCAGGCAGAGGGAGCACCAGAGCCAAGGCCCTGGCTGGCAGTGGCCTGATGGGATAGAGATGAGTGAGGGGCCAGAGGAACAGAGGAAGCTCAAGGGGGAGCAGAGTGAGGTCAGAGAAGTTGTCATGGGAAGGAGGGTAAGCCACTGTAGGGCTCCGACACTGGCTCCTAGGAGAGGATGGACTGTAGGACAGGTGGGCGTGGAGGAGCAGGTAGAGGCTGGTGCAGGATGTGAGAAAGAACAAGAGGGACTTGGGCAGGCTGCGCAGGGAGGTGAGCAGAGGTCAGATGCTAGGTGTATTTGGAAAAACAGGCCACAGAACCTGCTGGAAGTTGGGATGTGAGGGACACGATGAGGTGGTGCCCAGGAAGAGACCAGGACTTGAAACCTAAGAAACTGGAAGGGCGGAGCTGCCCTCAGCTGAGGTGGGGTGCTGCAGGGTGCATGTTGGGGAAGGGGATTGGGTGCCCACTGGACATCTAAGGGGAGCGGTCTATGACTAGACATTGGATCTGTGAGCCTGCAATGACACTCCTTCCCTGGGCCCCTGTTCCTGGCCTCCCCACTGGGTCAGGCCTAGAGACCCTGGCAGATTGTGCTGGTATCTGAGCACCATGCACAGGCCAGTCACACAGCAGTGCCTACTGCAGGTATTGTCCCTGGCTATCCCCTGCCTCAGTAGACAGTCCCTGGGAGCCAGCATCCTGTCCTGGCATGTTACAGTGAGGGACATGCTTGTGTCTTGGACTGGAGCAGTGGCAGGTGGGCATCCTGGAGGCCATAGCCCTCAGACCACCTGCCGGCCCCGTGCCTCCAAGCCCTGGCTCCCAGGAGAGCTGTTGCCTGCCCTCCTGGGGCCATCCCCCAGGGAGTGAGCTCCCTGCCTGTCACTATTGAGGGATGATTTTTCTTTCTCCACAAGCCAGTGAATTAATTCAGGCCATCTATTTTCCTGACTCAGATCAAAGGTTGTCAAATTCCTTTACCCACTTAATGATCTATAATATACCTTTCCATTTCCAGGCTATTAGATGAAATAGAATTCATAATGGCCTCCCAACCGTATCTGTGCACCTGTGTACATGTACAGGGTCAGGCAGAGACCCTGCGAGCCCCCTCAGTCAGGATCCAACACTATCCAGGAGATTCTGCAAACCAGGTGCCAAACAGATTCTGTGGCTCACGTGAAGCTGAAAATATACAGCAGATGTGCCACCACATCGCACGCTGTGCCCATGGCAGACATTATTAATTAAGTATTAGGTACTCTTCACCACTGAGATCAGGCATGGCTTCCCTTACACAGCCAGCAGCAGATGATACAAGTCCCAGCCTGGACAAGGAAATCTCTCGTCCATACAGACAAGAAAAGTCAATTTAAGGCTCTTACCTCACTGGCAGCCTGCTGGCTTTTTCCTCCCTCCTTCCCTCCCTTCCTTTTTTTCTTCCTTCCCTCCCTCCCTCCCTCCCTCCATTCCTTCCTTCTGAGCACAAATAAAATGAGCTGACCAGGATCTTCCAGCTGAACCTACAGGCTGCCCGGACAGGCCTAACCCAGGACCCTATTCCAGGGCCAGGCCCCCACCCCACAGGGCTGTTGTGTAGACCACCCAAGCACCTGGGCATGAGAACACCTTGCTAGATAAGGCCAAGACTAGGAGCAGTGAGGAGCAAACAAGGCAACTGTTCGAAGACACAGACATTAGCCACACTCCGTTGGATTCACGACATTGGAGAGCGAACATCAAGGCTGACAGTCAAGGCTGAGAAAAGCCATGGCCGCCTCACCCTGCCTTCTTTCCCTGCAAGGTGGGCTTGCTCTTTGGCCTGAGTATGACTCTTGTTTGGGGCACAAGGCACGATTCCTGGTCATCTCACTGGTTGTCTTGAGAACAGTGTAGGCATCTGCCACTCTGTCAGCCTCAGTCAGTTGGGCCTGTCCTCTCCCTCCCTTCCCTCCTGGCAGGACCTCCCTTCCCAGCTCTTCTGAGCTGGGCTTGTGGGATGTGCTTTTGGGAAGGGCAGAGAAGGCCAGGGCAGAGTCCCTGCGAGTGGGGTGAAGAGACCCTGCCAGAGGAAGCCAGGGCCTCACTATTGGCTCAGCTCTGGGACGAGGACTTCAAGAAGGATAGAGGGGGATGGAGGCAGGGGGGCTTCAGGAATTGCGGGTGGCCCTGGATTGGCTCCTCAGAGGCCAACTGACTTGCCACATGTCCCTCTGTCACCTAGCCTCCTCGGGCACTGGTGATCTTCGTCAACCACAGCATGGTCTTCCTGGACCTTCAGCCATCCCCTCTGGAGCAGTGAGGCCCACTTCCCCGCCCTTGCCTCAACCTGAGCCTTTTAAGCAAATCAGCAATGTAATTATTGATCTGTAAGAGAAAAGGAATTAATACGGCTGCCCATATCCTTTGTACATAAGAGTATTTAACAATGAACTCTGCTTAAACTTCATAAAAGCCTCTTCAGCAAATCAGCACACAAATATTGATCTGGAAGCCCGCCTGTGAATCCCAGCTGCCCCCTCTTCCACCGAAGGAGCATTACTTTGTCTTGCTGGACTCTCCTTTTTGTGTTTATAGCCTAGTGCTCACCTCCTGGGACAGTTTCTGCTGCCACTCAGCAAGGGCTAGTTGCCCGGTTTTTCTGAGCCCCCCTTTTCCTGGAGTCCAGGGTATCGACTCAGGAGCGCTCAGGCTCATGCAGGCCTAGCGCCCCAAGGCCCAGCCTGCCTGGGAGACCCCTCCACGATGCAGCTGGGGCTCTTGTGTGCAGCTTCTCATTCACCCTGAGCCACCCCAGGCATTCCCATCTCCACCCTGCGGAGATGAAACAAAGGCCTGTGTGTGTCAGTGCTCAGAGTCACACAGAGGGCTGGGCACTGGAGTTCAAGCCAATGGCCTGAGCAACTTCTTGGAGATAGGAGCCAGAAGCTGGCAGTGCCTGCATCAGCGCGAACTGGGCCAAGTGCCCGTGATTTTGTGGGCTCTAGCGCCAGATGTGTCCCTACAGAGGCTGCTTCCAGGCACCTGAAGAGGCCAGGGACTGCAGCAGGGCAAGGCAGAGCACCCACTGGACTTGCTCCCATGGGACAACTTCAACCCTTGACTCCTTCCTGCCCACCTGTGACCTAGTGTGTCAGCACACCCGTGTACCTGTGACTGCATGCTTGTGACAGAGTGGGGGATGGGGGCAGCCTTGCCTAATGGGATTGGCAAGGGCCACCTGTGGGGAGGGCCAATCCCACCTTCCAGAACAGTGCTCTGCCTTCACTGCCCACCGCTGGGGGCCCTTATCTGCCCAGTCTGGGAAGTAGGGTGGCCTGGGGCCCATGGTCTCCTCATGCCCATCCTCCCAGCTATGGTTTTGGAGTCTGGGTGAAGAGTCAGGGTTTCCAGGTGTGGCCTAACCTCCCAGGGCCCTGAAACCCGTTCCCCAGCAGCAGTGGCTGCCTTGTGCACTGGGCCCGGCCCGGGGCCCCTGAGATGCCCAGTACTAGCCCTCAGCCATGTAGTACAGGGGCTGGGAGAGCCCCAAATCACAGACCCCAAGCCCTCAGGAATGCTCAGGGCCCAAAGGTTCCATGATCCCCTATGCCGTGGGAGGTGGCCACAGCACCCTGACTCTTGGGCTTGCTCCTCAGGCCTCCCTCCCACTCTCCTGTCATTGCCTTTTCGTCTTCCTGTTTTCTGCTGGTCTTTCTTCTCTTAATCTTTCTGATTTTTCTCTGCCTTCTTCCTGACATTCTGTTTGTTTGACCCATTCCCGTGATGGTCTGTGTCCAGTGTTTCCTGGACCAGGACTGGTGATGACCAAGTCCTAGGAAGGCCCTGGCACTGGGATGTCTGGGAACGGGAACGGGCGGTGGGCCAGCCTGCTTTGGTGCCTGTGTCCCAGCGGCTCAGAGGAGGAGTCTCCTGGGACCATTGCTGAGGCTGGGCCTCACTTCTCCTGGCAGCCAGGGGCCTGTGGGAGGCTCCTCCGAGCCTCACTCAGGCCTTCCGGGAACCTGCAAGGGCAGGGCTCCCTCCAGAAAGCTCACATGGTGCCCCGCCAACCCCTGCAGGCCCACACAGTCAGGGGGCTGCAGGGACTGCTCAATAAGACTCAGGGGAAACCAGAGGACCTAGTGGGGACTGCATTTCAGTGTCCCTTCCCCACCCGCTTCCACTCCTGGCAGAGAGAGGAAAGGTCAGATTCGAGGGGTGACCAGGACTGTGCCTTGTGTGGGCCACCCAAGAGGAGAGGGTTGCTGCCTCCTCCTGTCCAACCCCAGCCTGGCTGGGTGAGGCGCTGACTCCAGCTCAGACAGCCTCCACAGGGTGCAGTTCCCAAGGTCATAAGCCTTGGTGAGAGAGCCTGCAGGGGCCATTTGTACATGGGAACTGTACCCGTCTTGGAAGGGGTACTTCACTGGGCCATGAGCTGGGCACTTAGGCCTTGGTGAGCTGTACCCATTAGAGCAAACCAGGGGTAGCCAAACAGGATGCCAGGCTCTATTTGGGGCTACAGTGAGGGGACAGGTGGTTCCATGGCCAGGAGTACCCTGCCAGCTCAGAGCCCAGGTCCTCCGGCTTTACCAGGCTACCTCTCAGGCCTTCTTCCTCAAATGCAGGCTGCATCAGAGGATATTCAGATCTCAGCAGAGGGGCAGGGTGGGGTCAGATCCTCAGATTTCCCAAGAAAGCAGCTGGTCTGGGGCTGCTGAAGGGTCCAAGTGGTAGGAGCACCGCAGAGGTTATGCTCCTAACTCGGGGGCCCTCAGAGGTGGAATTTAAGGAGCGTTCACGAGGCTCATTCCCTTCAGTCTGTCTTTGAGAAGTAGTACCTGTTGTGAGGGCAGGGAGAATTCCAAGAGACATCCTGGAAAATGGATGGCCCCAGGCTCCCAGAGCCAGCAGCACTCATGACTGGTCAAGGCACACTGGGGTTCCTGAGATCCCTCTGGGGAGTCCCCTGAGACTGCCCCACAGCTGTACCCTTCCTCTGCAGAGAGCCGTACCCAGGTCAGGGGCCTGCACCCCCATAGCCCTGTCCCCCCACCACAGGTCCATGATACTCAAAGAGCTGGTCCACACCAGCTGTCGGCTGGGCTGCCTGGAGGGTAACCCCGGTCCTGACCCTCTGCTTCCTGCAGCCCTGAGATCAAAGGGTGTCTCCTGGGTGGCAGTTCCTGTCATCAGCCTAATGGAAGCCCTCTCTGTTAGCACAGGGGCTGGAGGAAAGGCAGACAGAGAGAGGTGGGAACCTCAGATCTGGACCCAGAGTGGAAGGGAGGGAGCAGGAAGGTGCAAGTCCATGCCGGGTCTGGCACAGGACCTGGGGGTGCTGGTGCCGTGGACTGTGGGCGGACCTGCCCCTGCCCAGGTGCCTCCAGAACACAGCTGCAGGCAGGACTGCTTGGGCCCCTGGTGTCTCAGAGCCCTTCTGTGTGGAGAGGACCTGGGTGACAGAGTAGGGTTGACACCTGGACTCTACGTATGTCCTTTCTCAAACCTCAAATGCCATGTCCTAGTGTCCCTCATGAGTGTGGAGGAACATGGGTGTGGCTGAGAGCTAGGCCTGGGCCTGAATCCTCTCTGGGACCTGAGGCCTGCAGCCCAGGCTCCTCACCCATCCCCCCCATGGGGGCAGCAAGGGGCACACCACGGGTGGCAGCTTCTGGCAAGGTATCCTGGTGTACAGCAGTCTTGATGGCTACTGACTTTTCCACAGCTCAGCCATTGCAGACATGATCACTGTGAGACTGCATGGCAGGGTGTGGGGGTCAGATCCCTGGGCGGGCTGGGAGGGCAGGACGGGAGGAAGGGTAGTGGTGAGGGGAGTTACCAGGGGAGGAAATTAGTTCCTTGTCACTAGTCAGGCAGGTCCCCAGTGGTAGGGGACATGGGGGAGGAGGTGAAGCACTCCCTGGAGCTGCCTTGCGCCTGGGGAAGGGCACCCGTGTGCTGGTACCAAGCGGCAGAGTGGCAGCAGGGGAGGCGGTCTGAGAGGCCAGTGGGTCCACGCCAAAGGGGAAGGGCCACAGTGCTTCTCTGGGGCCAGGGCTCCCTAGGGCCCAGCAGAGGGAGGGGCTCTGGGCAGCACTGCCCCTCAGCTGTCACTTCCCTTGACTCCCCCGACAGGGCCGCCAGCAGAACAGTGTCGTTGTTCCCACTGAGGTGCACTGGGACACTGAGGACACTGAGGTACCTGAGAATGCTGACGGCAGCATGCAGGGTACATACAGATCTTCTGATGGCCAGTGTAGGGCTCAGGCGGTCAGCCTGCACTCACAGCACCTGACTGGCTCCAGGCGCATGAGGCTGGAGAGCCACAGTGCACCCAAGGGCACACGCAGCCAGTGCTCACACACACGGATGACAAGTCTGACCAGGGAGTGGACTCCAGGCCGGGCAACAGGGAGACGCTGGCCTGTGACTCAGGGGTCCCCAGCCTGGCCCAGCTCACCTGGTTGTGTGGCCTTGAGCAGCATCTGTTACGGAAAATACTGGAAAACCTGAACTGGATCACTGATGGAAGAACCAAGTGGCACTCAGAGGTCTTGGGAGTGTTGAGGTTTTATTTTACACCGGCAGGCACAGAGGGGAGAAATCTCCCAAGGTTTGAGCCCTGAGCACAAGCAAGGGAAGCAATTTATATTATTTTGATATGTGGCTTTTCCGCATGCGCAGGGCTAAAGAGGAGCCTGGAGGAGGGGAGGGCTAAAGAGGAGCCTGGAGGAGGGGAGGAGGGAGCTGGGAGTGCTTTGCCAACCGGAGGAAAAAAGCGGTTTGCTGACCTTCACAGCTGTGTTGAATATTTTTCTTATCACACCCTCCCTGGCACCAGTCTCCTGACAATGCCTAAGTGTCCCGGTACAGCGGCATCCTGGGGAGTCCCTGCCACCAACCCGGGTCCAGGCTGGGAGGGTGGGGGGCCGGGAAGGGGGGTGATGACCAGCTGCATCTCCCCTCTCACTGCTGAGCTGAGGCTGAAGTCCCATTTTCATAGAACCCCAGGCCACTTCCAAAGACAGGACCTTGATTAGAAGCCTGTGTGGCTCTCCCGTGTGCCCCCTTTCAGCTCTGGAAGTGGGCTGGGGCAGGGCAGTGGTTGGTCTCTGAGTCTCCTGGTTCCATTCTTCTGTGCCCCTGTACCAGCCCGCTGGAGGCTCAGGCTGAAGGGCAGGCAGGTAGCCAGACCAAGCTGATAGGCCCAGGGGTCAGGTGGCCTGTGCATGGCGGTGAGGCAGCTACTGTCTGCTGCTTTGCTGGGGGGTGGAGACCATGGGCTCCAGCCAGTCATGTGGAGGAGGAGCACTCCTTGGCCACACACAACAGGCCCCAGAGCTATGGACCCCCTTGCTGCACCCCAGCTCCACCGTGCCTGCTCTGGGCTGCAGAGTGAGCCCCACATGATTCAGGGGCCATATCACTTCCTTTGGTACCCTAGTTCAGAGATGCCAGCTTGAGAGCATAACCCCCAAACCGCAGGCTCAGCAGACCATGAACATCCCAGGATGGACAAGAGAACATTGTCAGGACTCCTTGTCACCTCCAGGCAGGGATAGGCCCAGTGGGACTCACCATGGGGTTAGATGCAAGTCCCTGAAGAAGCACTTGGCCCTGTTCATTGGCCACACCCTGTGCCAGGCCCAAATCCATCAACGCCATAGCTAGCAGCCCAGCCCCAGTTCATGATGAAATGTCTGCTGGTGGAAGGTCCACTCTACAGCCCTACAGACTCCTCTGAAGCCTATGTGGGATGTATACATCTGTGCCCATCAATCCTGGGGGCTGCTCCAGGGAGATGACCAGAGGACAGGCCTGAGAGGGAAGAGATGGCCAGGGACCCCCAGAATAGTCCATGTCACCACCCAGGAGCAAGCCCCCAGCTTGCCTCTTTATCCAAACAGGTCCAGGAAGAAGGCAGTTTCAACTGTGGGAAATGTTGGTCCAGGAGCATGACACAGGCCACAGAAATCCACATCAATAATTCTGGATGGGATGAAGCTGCAGGCCAATACATCCATGAGGGCTGCTCACCCGCAGCAGCTAAGTTCAGCTGGGCATGCCAGCCACTCATGAGGACAGTCTGTGACTAATGTCATCTGAGCTATTGAAAGGTGGAGTGAGGTTTAGTGGCTAAAAGAATGGGCAATCGAGGCAGCCAAGTTCAAGGCAGAAGGGGTGGCATAGAGTCGATGCAGTCCCAGGCAGCAGTGGGTGAGGTGGAGCAGGTCAGAGCAGGTCATGGTGGGCTGTGGCCACCACTCCTGTGTGGTGGGGTCTCAGAGCCAGCCCCCACATTTGCCCACCCTGGGCCACTGGCGGGCATGGCTGTGCTATACCTCCCAGACTATGTGGCTAACATGGCTTAGACAAGACTGTGCCTAAGAGCTGTGGCCTGGTGAGCTTATTCCTCTGGGCATGAATGCTCAGGGCAGCAACTCAGCCTCAGCCCAGCCAGGCCTTCCTGAGGTGTGATCGACCTGCCCAGCTGAGCTAATGGGACCCTTTGGGCTTTGAATTCAGAGGCAGGCTTGCCTGTAAGCAAGAATTGCGGGTGCTCCATCAGCAGGCTGCCTCATGCAATATGTAATAGCACATTAACCAGCACTCCCAGGATGGAGCCAGCGCAGCAGAATCTGCTGCTACTTGGAAGAAGAGGCACAAGAGTGGGCCTGGGTGGTTCCACAGCACACCAGGCTGGGGATGGGAAGTCTGGGCCCCACAGTACAGCCCACAGGTTCTATCCTTCTTGTTGCACTTTCCATCTTCAGAGATGAGGTGGGAAACACACAACTTACACCAGCGATCCCTGCCATGCCTATGGAGGGCACTGGTAGTCACTCACGGGCCCCCTCCCACTGATCCCAGATGAGTCCTCAGGATCTTTCTCAACACAGTACTCCATGGAGGCAGCCACAACTAAGCCACCTGAGCAACCCAGCAAAGTCAGAGCCACTTCTGACACCATGGCCCCTTGAGGCCCTGACCACCCAAAATTCTAGGAGGTTCCACCCTGCATGTGCTCCCTCTTCCCTCTTCCTGATGCTCATAGTCCATGTACTAGCACTTTCTCAGCACCTTGAGAAACTGGGCCCTACAGAGCCTGAACTTGGAGAAGGTACAGGGCATGCAACATGATCTCATTTTATGCAGGATTTTATCCTATTTTCCATGGACTGAGGCCCAGAGAGCCTAGCATTATGCCACTTTGCACAGACACCCGTGGTGGGATCAGGGGTGGGGAGCTGTCTTCCTGACCTGGCTTCCAATTTTCCACATAGGTTTCCAGCACCCACTTTCCTCAGGAAGTACCCCCACTGTTTCTGCGCACTGTGAAGGAGACAGCCCCAGTCAAGGTGTGAGCTGAGCCATGGCTATTACTCCTTGGGCCTAAGCACTCACTGCTATTTGCCTCCCAGGCTAGCTGTGTCAGAGAATGAGACATGTAAATACACACCACTCTGGAGGCCACCAGACCAGGAGTCAGGAGAACTGATCAGCGTGCCAGCTCTGCCATTGGCTGACTAGGAGAAGATGGGGAGCCATTTTGCCACTTTGAGCCTCGGTCACCTTGTCTATAAATGGCACCAGTAGAGTGGTGTGACGGCTGCTGAGAGAACTCACTGGAAGTATCTGTCGCAAGTGCCAGGGTCCTGGCACACAATAGGTCCCAGAGCTATGGACCCCCCAAACATGAATAAAGACAATGGAAGAGTAGAACAGCAAGATTAGACACAGCAGAAGAATTACTGACAGTGAACATACATTGAATAAATTTCTCAAGTTATAGCACAGAGGCTATTTTAAAAAAACAGACACTTAGAGAGCCCTGGGACCCCAGAGGACTCACATACCCTCCCCCTCAAAGCCACATCACGAACCACGAGGAGGACTCAAGAGTTCAAACGAAGATCCTTTGCCATCAGCTCAGGGGGCAGCATGAGGCAGACCCAGGTTCAGATCTCAACTCCACCACCAAGGACTGCAAGACAGTCATCGGGTGGGTTTCCTGCTGCGTCCTTGTTTACAAAAAGGGCACAAGGGCTCCATTTCAGGATTGCTCCATCCTAGAGACCCTGGAAATCCACCACACACACACCCCTTAGAAAAACTGGGCAAAATATAACAAATATTTAAATGCATGGCTGAGCTTCAAGAAAATGAGGAACCTTTTCAGGGGCAGAAATGAAGAGCAAGAAATCAGAGCATAAGCCATGCACTGACCTGACACTGCATGGACTAGGGGGGAGGCCAGGGCAGCTGCTAACCCCAGCACCAGAGCTTGAATGTACTCACAAAAGACAAACTGCACCATGTCAGTCATCCAGCTACCTGAACCTTCCTTAGAGGGCTGCCCTGAAACAAAACAGTGGTCAGCCAGCTAAAACTTCACAGAATCTCTAGAAACTGTTAAAATTGTATCACCCAATAGATAATAGTTATTATCATCAAAGAAATAAATGTCTCTTAATTTGGTAAATTTGGCAAATTGGTCATCTGGCAAATTCTGTCTCCAGCAAATTGATTTTTTGAAAAATTGACTTTCCACAAATTGATTTTCAGTGAACTGGCCCTTGGTGAATGTAGTGTCTTGGCCTGTTTCCAGTTTTAAAGGTCTTCACAGGAAAGGAGTCAAGAGTTTGGGCCTATGAAAGTGGGAATTGAGACCCCTTACTCCCCCCAATACACTCAAGTCAGAACCCTCAAAAGGCTTACAACTTCAGTAAAAAAAAGTCTAGCAAGCAAAACAAAATGGTCTCATTGGCACACAGGTTTCTGCTTGAGTTTTTACATTGCTACCATTTTGAGAGTATGAGAGTCAATTATATGCCACATACATGACTCTGGAAGTCCCAGACAGGATACTACCATAAAGAGTAGTTCCAGGCCATCAAGAGCCTCAGGCTGTTGGTAGAAGCAAGCACACAACCACTCCTGCAGGTGTGCCTCCCCTACACCCAACAGAACTCCCACAGCCCAAGTCCCACAGAGCTTAAGTTCACTATCACAAATTACAGACCAGGAGACAAACCAACTAACAGAGGGTACAGAGACACCACAGTGGCAGGATTCAACCCCCAAGAATTTTAGCCACTGAAATTACTGGATGGAAACTCTAAAATGAATATTTAGAAAAAAAATAAAAATAAAAAATAAAAAATAAAATGAATATTTAAAAGCACACTAGAGCAATATATCATGGAAAATAAACAAACAGACATTTTAAAAAGAATAAGTATATCTTTTACAAATGAAAAAATATAGACATTGAAATAAAGACAATGGAAGAGTAGAACAGCAAGATTAGACACAGCAGAAGAATTACTGACAGTGAACACATATTGAATAAATTACTCAAGATACAGCACAGAGGCTATTAAAAAAAAACAGAAAATGGGAGAAAAGTTCCACAAAACAAAAAGAAGAGATAATATTCACAGATATACTAGCTGAGAATTTTACAGACTAAGAGGTATCCCTCAGATTCAGACCCAAACAGAGTAAATCAAAACAAATTGACATCTGGTCTCATTTTACTGAGAATAAAAAATAAGGAAGACAGATTTAAAAGGCAACCAGAGACTCACAAACACAGAACAGACCAATGGTTACCACAGGAAAGGAGGGATGGAGGGTGGATGTAACAGGTGAAGAGGGGGGGGTGATTAAAAACAAGTTAAAGAATAAGCAACCAGAAAGAAATACAGAATATCTACAGAGGAAAGATATTTAGACTGTTTGCAAACATAACAATAATAAATGAAGTCAAAAGATGATGGAACAATAGTGTCAAAATGCTGATAGAAAAAATACATATATCAGCTAAACAGCTAAAATTTTATTTGAAAGAGAAGGTAAAATAAAAACACCTTCAAATAAAAACTAAGTAACTTTAACCCTAGCTAACTCCTATTGAAAAATAGCTTCTAAAGAATGTAACTCAGGAAGAAGGAAATTGAATCCAGGAGGAAGGGGTGAGAAACAAGAAACAATGTTGAAAAAGCTGGTTCCTTGAAAAGATAAACAAAATTGACGAAGCTTCAGTTAGACAAAGAAAAAAAAGAGAGAAAATATACAAATAATAAAAATCACAAATAAAAGTGTAAACATCACTACTCACCAGAAATAAAAAAGATTGCAAGAGAAAACTATGAACAATGGTACACCAACAAATTAAATAACCTAGATGAAATGGACGTGTTCCTAGAAACAGGAAAACTACCTAAACAGACTCAAGAAGAAATTGAAAATCTCTCAGATCTATAACAGGTAAAGAGATTAAATCTATTATCCAAACTGCCCAACAAGAAGTCCAGGGACAGATGGCTTCACTAATAAATTCCACCAAATATTCAGAAATGAATAAACACCAGTTCTTCTAAACTCATCCAGAAATAGAAGAGGAGATAACACCTACTAACTCTTTCTATGAGGCTAGCATTACTCTGATACAAAGCCAGATAAAGACATAATGAGAAAGTAAGTTACAGACCATTATCATTTATGAATATAGATGCAAAAGTCCTCAATAAAATATTAGCCAATCAAACTTGGAAAACATATTATATACCATGACAAGTGAGATTTATGCCAGGAATGCAATGGTGGTTCAATATAATAAAAATTGAAGGATGTAATACACCATATTTAGTCGAACAAAGGGAAAAACCTGACAGGGTTGTCTCCATTAACATAGAAAAGGCCTTTGACGAAATCCAACATCCTTTAAAGATAGAAACACTCAGAAGACTATGAATAGAAGGGAATTTCACCAACATGATAAAGGGCATTTATGGAAAACCCAAGCTGATATGATGGTCAATGGTGAAAAACAAAAAGCTTTCCCCCTAAGATCAGGAACCAGACAAGATACCCACTTCCATTACTGCTATTCAACACTGTACAGGAGCTTCTAGCCAGTGATTAAGCAAGAATAAGAAATATGGGCATTCAAACTGGAAAAGAAGTAAAACTATCCCTATTCATAGATGACATGATCTTGTGTATAGAAAATTGTAAGGACTCCACAAAAAAATTGCTAAAACTGACACATGAGATCAACAAGTTTGCATATAGACACAAATAGACAAAAATTATTTGTATCTCTGTATACTTGTAATAAACGAGTGAGATTAAGAAAAAAATCTCTACTTATAATAGCATCAAAAAGAATAAAATAAGAAGAAAACAAGAGAAATCTTTTATATTTAAAAAATATTTTTGGAATATTCAAGTAATATGTCAATAAGCACATGAGAAGCTGCTCAGCATCAAGAGTCATTCAGGAAATGCAAATCAAAGCTTCAATGATATATCACTTCATACCTACTAAGATGACTATATTTAAAAGCAAACAAAAATGGAAAATGACAACTGTTGGTGAGGATGTGGAAAAATTAGAACTCACCTTGTGGATGAGAATGTAAAATGGTGCAATTAATATGGAAAGTAGAATTACTATATGACCCAGCAATTCCATTCCTCGGTTTTTAGGAAAGAATTGAAGAAATTAAATAGAATTGAATTCAGGGACTCAAATAGTTGTAAGCTACCTTTCATGGCAGCATTATTCACAGGAGACAAGAGGTGGTGTCCACCAACAGATGAACGGATAAGCAAAATGTGGTCTCTACATACAGTGGAACGTTTATCAGCCTTACAAAGGAATGAGGTTGTGATACATGCTGGAGTGTGGATTAACCTGAAAAACTTGATGCTAAGTGAAATAAGCCAGACATAAAAGGGCAAATATGGTATGATTCCACCAGATGAAATATATAAAATAGAAAAATTTATAGAGACAAAATAGATTAGCATTTAATCTAAGGTTGGAGGTGGGGCATGGAGAAATATTTGTGCTTAATGGGTATAGAGTTTCAGTTCAGGGTGATTGAAATGAATAGTGGTAATGGTTGCACAATGTAATTAGTGAATGTAATGAATGCCACAAAATTATACACTTTAAAATGGTTAAAATGGCATTTTACATTGTATATCTTATTATAATAAAAATGATTAAAGGGACAATGATGAGCAAAGAAGATGGTCAGTCTGTGAGTAGATCCAATAAAGCATTGACAACTCAAAGAAAAATAATAATGATCAATTTGTGGCATACAAAAAGACAGGGCTGATATACCAAACAGCAAAATCCAGCACACCCCAAAGGACAGGGCAGAGATGTTGGCTTTGTCTACACAGTCTGCATTTCCTAGTACACAGGTTAGGACTTTCAGGGCACCTTATTAAAGTAATATAAATAGTATGACTTCTGTATTAGTTTCCTGTGGCTGGTATAACAAGTCACCACAAGTTTGTTGATTTTCAAGAACAGAAATTTGTTCTTCTACAGGCCTCGAGGCCAGAAGACAGAAATCAAGGTGTCAAAAGTCAGGGCCATGACTTTTAAATCTGTCTTCAGCCACATCTGCAATCTCTGCTACCGTCTTCACAAGGCTTTCTCCTCTGTGTAGGTCTGTAGCAAAACTCCCTTGTTTCTGTCTTAGTAGGATACATGTGATTGCATTTAGAGCCCACCCAGGTAACCCAGGATAAGGTCTTCCTCTCAAGATGGTTCACTTAATCACGTGTTCTGCCATATTGTTAAGGAAAAACCTGAAAAACCTGGACTGGATCGCTGACAGAAGAACCAAGCGGCACTCGGAGGTCTTGGAGCATTGAGGTTTTATTTTACACCAGTGGGCTCAGAGAGTAGTGATCTCCCAAGTTCTGAGCCCTGAGCACAAGCAAGGGGAGCAATTTATATTATTTTGATATGTGGCATTTTGACATGTGCAGGGCAAAAAAAGGAGCCCTGAGAAGGAGGGGAGGAGAGAGCTGGGGGTGCTCTGCTGACTTTGCCAACCAGAGGAAAAAGGCAGTTTACTGACCTTGACGGCTGTGTTGAATATTTTCCTTATCAATATAATGCAGTAGACACAGTTTGTGGGGATTAGGACATGGACGTATTTTGGAGAATCATTATCAGCCTAACACAACTTCCAAGCCATTAGAAGGAGTAAAAGACAATACAAAAATAGCCAGTTAACTCTTACAGAAGTTAGAAAATGAGAGAACTCTAAAAAAATTTCAGGACAAAAATTAAGTGGTGGAAATAAATTCTCATAGATCAATAAATGCAGTAACCACAAATACAAGACTGTCAGATGGACACCAAACAAAATCTAGCCATATGTTGCTTATAGAAGTCATACTGAAGTGCAGAAAGGTAAAAGGGAAGTGGGTGGGGGAAATCCTGCCACATGAACACTGATTGTGGCTGTGTTCATCCCCAGACAACCTGGATTTTAAGACAGCGATTGTCACTGGGGATAAAGATGGGCACTCCTGGAAGACCATACGGTGAATGTGAACCTGCTCCACTCCCCTGAATCCTCACTCCCATGAGGGCCTAGGGAAAAGGGCACTTCCCTGAAGGTTGTGGGATCCTGTCAGCATCAGCCCAATGCAGTCCTGCAGGTGGCCGTGGAACATGCTCAGAGCATCTCCCCAGAGGCTGCATATCCAAGGGAAAAGGAAGCCAAGCACGCTGAAAGGAAGGCTGTCCCAGCTAAGAAAAGACTGGGTAAAAGGGAGCTGATGTATGGAAGTGGCGACAAAGCTGCGATGATGTCTGGACAGGGCAGCAGAGACCCTGGGACTTGGGGCCAGGCAGGGGCCAGAGGCTGGTTACTCTTGGCATCTGGGGTCCAGATGGGCCCTGCTTCTCTCCCTTAAGCTCATCCAGAGGGTGGGGTTTGGATGTGCTGGTCCCTGAGGCTGGAGTGTGTGAACTGTGCGTGGAGCAGGGTCTCACAGTAAGAGCCACAGGCCTGGCCTTTTCCTGCCTGGGACACCTCTTTTCGATCCCAGCAGCCTGGCTCTGAATCTAAGCCCCCAGGGATCCTGTTAAGGCTACACCTGCCTCAGGGAAAGATCCCTCCATAGCCTCCCAGACCATCCTCTGTGGTTGGAAGACTTCTCAGGGCCAGCCCCCTTTGTAGCCAGAGCCTCTCTTCAAGCTCACCAGCACCCTCAGAGCAGCTACATGCACGTGTTCCACAAGTCTCAGCATGTACCAGAACTATTTCAGTATTGTAAGAACCTGTATTGATTTTTGGAAGAAGCTGTTTTTAAACTGCATCTGAAGACCATTCTATCTGAGATCTCATGTTGAATCTAGGACTCCTCATGTGGGGTCCCCTCCCAGGATATGAGGCCACCGAAGCTCCTTCTGGCTGCCTTTCATCGGCAGAGACATGGTTTCCTCTTGGTGGACGGGTGTCCTTTTAACCGTTGACATCCATGCCCTTCACCTTCCAGCTACACATCCCAGGCAGGGGGGAGGATAGGAGGGGGGAGGGGCAGTGCCCAGTAGACCACTCGCTTCAGGAACAGCTATAAGCCAGCAAGAGTGGGAAACCACGCAACCCCCAAGCTGAGGGGCAGGCAGTCTGTGAGCCAGACCACCTGTGTTTAGATTCCAGTGGCCCCTCTGACTGACTATGGGACCTCTCATCCCAGAGGAGTCTGCAGGTGGGGTACAGGTCATAGCTAGTACACGGGATATGCCTGGGTGGTATCTGAGGTCACAGCCATCACTGGTGCCATGGCCAGCACACCACGTGGGTTATGGCAGTACACCTTTATATTATGGCAGTACACCCACATACAGAGGGTGGGGGTTCAGTGAGCAGGATGTGTTCAGTGACACACTGATAAGCGGCTTCATCTATAGCCAGGCAGTTAAAGCTTGTCCCAGATTAAGGCAGGTGAACAGAAGCTGGAGCATGCTGGGGGCTCCTGGCTTGGAGTTTCAGAGCTGCTCATAGTGAATTATCCATGTCAAATTGACCAGGCACTGTCCTCTATAATCTGGGTAGGCCTCATCCAGTCAATTGAAGGCTTGACTAGAACAAAAGGCTGACCCTCCTGGGAGCAAAGGGGAAGTCCTCCTGTCTAACTGCCTGAGCTGGGATGCTGGCCTTTCCTGGCATCAAACTGGATGACTGGATCAAACTTTCCTGACTCAAACTGAAATGTTGGGCCTCAAGCCTGCCAGCCTGCCTTCAGACTACAGCTTATACCATCAGCTCTCCCAGACCTCCAGCTTGCCAACTGCAGGTCTGGGGACTCAGCCTCCATAATCATGGAGTTCCCACTGTGTACCTAGGACCTCTGGGAGTACCCAGGAGGGTGAGCCCATGCTCCACACCAGGAGACACTCAGGGCCTGCATCTGTGCCATGGGTCACACTCTTGCTGCTAGGACACATGAAAACCTCTTCTCAGTCCCCAGCCAAGGACAATTCCTTATAATAAATCTCTCTAAATGGATGGATGAATGGATGCATAGATAGATGAGTTATGTGGATAGATAGATAGATAGATAGATAGATAGATAGATAGATAGATAGATAGATACAGATGTAGATATATAGATATCATATTGGTTTTATTTCTCTGGAGAACCCTGACTAATGCAGAGCCTCAGGGTGGGGGTGGCCTGGGGCCGCTGCACCAGGAAGGTTTCACCCCCTTGTGCTTCCAGGTTCGGCTCCTGGTGCACAGCAGGACCCAGCCAGCACTTCCAGGGTCTGTGAGGCCAGCAGCCATGGGCTGAGGGAACCAGCCCTGAGGTTAATTCTGTGCTGCTGTGAAGGGAGGCAGCCTGGGCTATGACACTCAGGGTGCTGAGTTGTAAACCTGACTCAGATGCTCAACCAGCTGTGGCCTGAGGCAAGGTACTTACGCCATTTGAGCCTCCATTCCTCCCTGTGAAATAGGGATCAGAAGGCACTTCCTTGCAGGATTTTAAACACCTGACACAGTGGCTGGCACACAGCAGACACTGGGTAAGTATAAGCTGGTAGAAGAAAAACTGCAAAGCAGACAGCTGACCTTCAAAAAGGGCCAGACGTGTCCCATGCCTGGCCACAAACCAAGGGTGGGCCGTGTAGCTGAAGAACCCAGCACCCAAGGTCACATGTCAAGAGGCCCCTGGCCCTGAACACCTGCAGCTGCCCAGCAGATGGTCTCCACTGGAACTGGGAGCCCCAGGGGACACCCTGACCTTGAAGCCTTAGTACCCCTGCAGTCCCCACTGTGTGCCTAGCACCTCTGGGAGTACCCAGGAGGGTGAGCCCATGCTCTGCCCTAGGAGACTCCCAGGGCCTGCATCTGTGCCATGGGTCACACGCTGGCTGCTAGGACTCATGGAAACCTCTTCTCAGTCCCCAGCCAGGGGTAACCCCCACAACATGCCTGTCCCATGACGCTGGCCCGAGAGCTAACCTCCAGGGACATGGCTGCATTTTCAGCCACCAGCACTAGGCTTGTCATCAGCTTGTCATCAGTAGTTCAGGCACCTTGCAGTACTGCCCAGCTCCATGATCCCTGGACTTGGCCCCAGTGTCTCTTCTGGCTTTAGGGGGGTCTTCCAGGAGAGGGGTCCTGCAAGGCCCAGGCCACATATGCACCTCCACTTCCAGGCACCTGTGCCATCCATGACTCCTGCTGTCCAGCCTCACTGCCCGGGAAGTCTTTCTATCTAGAACATTCCTATGGGATCATTGTATTCATCAACTAAGGCTACCATACAAAGCACCACAGACTGGGACCTTAAACAACAGAAATTATTCCTCACAGTTCTGGAGGCTGTGCTGGTTTCTGGTGTGGCCTGTCCTCCTAGACTGAAGACAGCCACCACTTCCTGTGTCCTCACATGGCCTGTCCTTTGTGCATGCTGAAGGAGGGAGAGAGAGCTCTCTGGTGTTCTTTCCTATGCTTGTAAGGGCACCAGTCCTTTTGGATCAGGGCTGCACCCTTACGACTTCATTTAACCTTAATTACCTTCCTTCAGGCCCTATCTCCAAATACAGTCACATTGCCAGTCAGGGCTTTACCATATGAACGGGAGTGTATACAATTTAGTTCACAGCAGCCATTAGGGCATGTCCCCTGTCCACTGTGTGCTGCTGACTCCCAGGGGATCCAAGGCCCCTCAGGCTGAGAACTGGCCCAGAATAGGCGTAGGACATTCTCAGAGTGCTGACTCCCCACTTGGGGTCTAGAAACCCTGAGTCAGGCTCCATTCAGAGAGACAGAGATTGTCAGGCAACAAGGACCTCTAGTCTCCAATTCTCCTCTCCCCTCTGACCCCACTACCACTGTTGAGCTGTTCCTGTGAGCCCACCTGTGACCCAGACAGGAGGTGGTGCTTCCATGAGACATGCAGGACTCACCATGGCCCCAGGGAACTGTGTGGCCGTGGGAGAGAGCAGGTCTGGGAGCCTGCTTCCCCTCCTGAGCAGATCCAGGAGCTCCATGGAGTCCATCCTAGAACCCTGGCCGCAAGCCCTCCTGAGGGCCTCTACTTTGGTCTGCAGCCTCAGGGCCTCTGCTATGTGAGAGGGCTCCCCCCAGTAGTGGTGCTCAGCAGTCACCCACCATGGACTGGACTCTAGGCTGCCTGGCCCAGTATGGACATTCCCCATGACCAGCTCAGTTTGCAGTTCCAGGCAAGGAAGAGGCTGTGGGCTGAGGGTTGCAGCAGGGCCTAGGGCTCAGAGCCAGCATTTGCCTCCTAGGCCACAGAGCCCATATCTTGCTGGTGCTCTGCACCCATCATGTGCTTTCCTCAGCTAGGCAGCTCCTCTTTATCTACTTAAGGAGTGCAGACAAGAAAAAAGAGCCCCATGGAAGGCCAGGCTGTGGAGCAATGGCCCACTGTGTCCCCAAGGCTCCTGCATCAGCAGAGACCATTACTTCCTATTAGAAAGCTCTTTGAAGAGGGAGGGCTTGAGAAGGAGGGGTTTCCCAGCAGAGATTTCAACTCAGCCCCTGGTATGGGATCTGTGTCATTGATTTTATTGATAAACAGAGAGAACAGCTTGACAAAAAATAAAGGAGCGCTATTATAAATACATGAAGCTGGAGCAGAGCCTCTTTTCTGGAGGGAGCAGGCTGTCAGACTTGCCCTGAGATGCACCTGGGCCTGGGCTCTGATGACACCAGGCTGTGGGGGAGAAGTCTTCCTGTGGCTTCGCCTTCCTTCCTGTGAAGGTCCCCAGGTCTGCTGGTCAGTCTGCCCTCTGGGAGCTCCTTCCCTGTGCAGGAGACCCCTGGCAAAGGCGTGCAGGATATCAGTGTTGGAACAGAGAGAGCAGGAGCCCTCTTAGTGTGCATGGTGGGGCTGTGGCAGGAGAGGGCACACTGCAGAGGGACAGTGAGGCTGTGGGCGAGGCCGGTTCTGGAAGGGTGCAGAAGGACACTCGGGGGAGGGGATGGCCCAACAGGAGCTGGACCTTGGTGAAAGAGACGGGCTACTCACGCCACAGCCAGGAGGGGCCGGGATGGGGTACCCATCCCCCACCCCCACCTGAGAATTACACTCCCCTCTCAGGACCCCGTGAGGGCTAGAGGAAATCATGACACCACACAGCTGCAGGGATATGAGGAGCACCTGGTGTTCTGTATTTTCCATGCCGTGAGTTCGTGTCATTGCTGGGAGGAGGAAACCTTTCCGACTGACATTCAGCCTGGCCCCAGGAGAGAGGGGACACTACCTCAAACAGACTCAGTGTGTTGGGAAGGGACACGGCAAGTCCCAGGCCAGCCTCTTCCAGCCTTTTTGTCACCCTGAGTAAAATGAGGTGACAGCCCTGGCTGACCGGACAGCTGCGAGCAGAATCCCACACAGCACCCTCCTGGCTCTAGGGAAGGACCAAGACCTGAGTAGCAAAGACTCCTAAAGACACTCACTTAAGTTCTTTTTCCAAGCTTCACAGCCCTTGCTCAGACCACTTTGGCCTGAGTGACAGCATTTACCTTCCTTTTTGGGCATAGAAACCCATGGAATTACCTTCCTTTTCATATTTCCACTGAGGGTACAGCCTGAAACTTAAATGTGAGTTTGTCAGGACAAAATGAGGACAGGGGACTTGCTGGGTGGCCCTCTCTCAGAGTGCTCCAGCAGGGCAATGGGAGCATCTCAGCTCTGCCCCCACTGCCCCCAGGCTTTTGGGGAGGGGTCAGGGTGCTGACTGGCTTCATGATGGTGGCTCAGGCTCTGTCTGGAGTGTTTCATGGAGAAAGTGATGCTGCGTCAGCATTCCACAGCCATGCAGGGAGGGCTGCCTCTCTCTGGATAAACTGATGCTCAGAGAAGCTCACTTGTATGATCATCTTTCCTGCAAGTAATGGGGTCATGGATTTCTAAGGGAGTCTGGGGTTCTAGGGAAATTAAGATACTGACTTTTATCTTTCAGCTCCAGTATTTCGTCCACTCACTTTCTGATTAGTTTTTGTCTAACAGGAGCCTCTGGGCCAAGACTAAGCCCCAGGATCTGAAAGTAGGAAAGATAACACCCCAGATTATTTGACCATAGTGGAAGGATCAATGAAACTTTCAGTTAAACTTGGATGATTGAGCATTTCATTTATTTTCACTTTCTCTGAGTCCTACCAAAATGGTCATAAATAAAAAGAGAAGTTTGAAACCTAAGAATACAAGTGAACAATGAATCAATAAAAGCATAGGAGAAGAGATAATAAAATGACTAATACCAACACACACTTTTTTCTCACCAACTTCAGTGAAATAATTCAGACATTTGTAATGAAGGGTCTTGGCATCTGCCCATGGCACCCAGGGCCAGCTCTGGTCATGGAATGGGCCAAATGGCTGTAAGAACCATTTGCTGGAGCTGCCCTGACATCACTGGAGCCACAGGTAAGTGGACACCCTGAGGGTGGGTCTGGTCCTGGGCTTGGGCTCTGGGGGCTGGGGGCTGGCCCAGTTCTGCTGAGGATTCTGGAGGGGACCTTTTCTCTGCACATCAGAATGGGGTATGAGTTCAGATCCCCACAAAAGCAGATCCTGAGATGAGGATTTGGTCCAAGGCATTTATCTGGGAATTATCTTGGTGAAGCACAGTGAGGGAAGGAGGTGGGAGGTGAAACAAGAAGGAGGAAAGCTTAGGGTCCCAGAGAGAACTCAGGAATAGCGTGGGCAGTCTGGTGCCAGAGCCCATGTGCATGACCACCGTGTGTGTGTATGTGTGTGTGTATGGTGAGTGTGTGTGTGTGTGTGTAACTGGCCTCTCCTCCGGGAGCCTGCCCAGGACCCCTGTGGAGGACCTGGAGCAATCACATGGGGATGAAGCTGTGTGCCACTTGCCCCCAGAGCTAATGGAGCCGCTTCCATCACCACCAGCCTAGGCTTTAATCATCCACGCTTTCAAGAGAAAGATAGCCCTCCCCAGACACCAGAAAGGCCATCATCTTCCATCTAGGGGTGCAGAGCATGACTGATGAGTGAAAGGGGAGAAGCTGGACCTTTGTTGCAGGCAGAGCCCACTGGGGACCTAGATTGCTCCGGGCTGGGGGTGGGGTGAGGTCGTGAACAACAGCCAGAGGCAGCAAAGCCAAATTGTTCCTTATAACCACAGCTCCTGCAGACCTGGTGGTGAGAGGGGTGTCCTCCACCTCTGGGCAATTCTGGGTGCAAGGCTGGCAAGGCTCCAGGCCAGTCCAGAACTTGGCCCAGGGATCACCTACTCCACAGGTGTCCAAACTTCTTGGCCTCAGAATCTTGTTCAGGTGCAATGTTACATGGTGGCCCAATGCATGAAAGCTGGTCTGGTTGACACAAGGCAAGGAGCTGCTCCCTTTCTGCCCTGCATCCCCTCTCCCAGGCTGTCCCTAAGAGGGTGCTGAATAGGACATTTGAGTGCCCACTTCCACCCTGCCCCACCTCCCTCCAGTGACCACCACCTGATGGGCATTCACAAACTCCGCAGACATGCTGGCCCCATTTCTTGTCCTCCTCCAAGATCCTTGTCCTCCTGCCTGCCCTTTGCTCTCCAGGGCTTAGTGCAGAATGAGGTGTGGGCTCCACATTCCAAAGGCAGGAGAAACATGTGACTAAAGATACTGAAATGCAAAGGCTTGTCCTTTCTATCTTCCTTTCTTTTGAGGTGTTTGCTATTTAATGTCTCTAAGAAAAATAAAATATTTATTTGCATAAATTTTACATTCATCTCTCTATTGTTCAATGCCAGTTATAAATGCAAACACAAGAGCATTTAACTTATGCAGAATCAGAACAGTGTGAATGCTTCACACAATAAACTGACTATTTTTCACTCCTTGACACAAGGGCACACGGCTCACTCTTTCCCTCTCCAATGTCACTGTTTTCATTGTAAATCGTTGGCTAGTACAGGGAGGTGACACAGGTGAGAAAGGTGTGATGGTCTCCTTGGCTGTTTCTTAGCACACTGCTGCCCTGCCCATTTTGTTTCCAATGGAAGCATGGCCTCTTGGGACTGTCTTGTCCCTGACCCTTACTCAGCCATCAACGTGACAAGCTCTCCTGGTCCTCATTGGGTAGCTGGTCCTCACACAGCCATCCGGCACCCTGGGCTCATGGGACCTCAGGAAGGCATATGTGGATGGGGCTGCATGTGTCACACATCTACCCTGCTCACACGTGTTCCCTTGTCCCAGGGCTTCACTTAGAGAACACAACTTCAAAGATAAAATTAAGAATATCAGGGTGGCCACAACCTAGCAATAAACCAAGTATGGGCCTTTCTGAGCTTGGACCCTGGGCCACGGTGCCCCAGGCCCTCTCCTCTGGCTGTTCTGTGTGCCTATTGCTGGAACCTCACTGCACCTGCCCTCCTGGTGCCTCCCCCTCAGGGGCTCCTCCTGCTGCTTGGCCTATTCTCTTTGTGGGTCTTCTCCCACCTGAACACAAGCTCCTGGGCACAGGGCTGTGTCTGTCCAACTAGCCATGGCCTCAGTCCTCAGCCTGGCACAGTCACTGAGTAACTATTTGCTGAATAAAAGCATCAACCTAAGGATTGCCACCACCCAAAAGGCAAACAACAACAAATATTGCCAAGGTTGTGGAGAAAGGGGAACCCTCCTACACTGCTGGTGGGAATGTAAATTAGTTCAACCATTGTGGAAAGCAGTATGGAGGTTCCTCAAAAAGCCCAAAATAGAAATACCATTTGACCCAGGAATTCCACTTCTAGGAATTTACCCTAAGAATTCAGCAGCCCAGTTTAAAAAAGACAGATGCACCCCTATGTTTATCGCAGCACTATTTACAATAGCCAAGAAATGGAAGCAACCTAAGTGTCCATCAGTAGATGAATGGATAAAGAAGATGTGGTACATATACACAATGGAATATTATTCAGCCATAAGAAGAAAGCAAATCCTACCATTTACAACATGGATGGAGCTAGAGGGTATTATGCTCAGGGAAATAAGCCAGGTGGAGAAAGACAAGTACCAAATAATTTCACTCATATGTGGAGTATAAGAACAAAGAAAAAACTGAAGGAACGAAACAGCAGCAGAATCACAGAACCCAAGAATGGACTAACAGTTACCAAAGGGAAAGAGACTGGGGAGGATGGGTGGGAAGGGAGGAATAAGGGGTGGGGGAAGAAAGGGGCCATTAAGATTAGCATGTATAATGAGGGTGGACACGGGGAGGGCTGTGGGAGGGCTGTGCAACACAGAGAAGACAAGTGATTCTACAGTATCTCACTACACTGATGGACAGTGATTATAATGGGGTTTGTGGGGGGGACTTGATGAAGGGGGGTGACTAGTAAATATAATGTTCCTCATGTAATTATAGATTGATGATACCAAAATAAAAAAAAAGTATCAACCACCCACTGTGTGTTTGTTGATCACCTAGGATTAGACGGGCCTCCAGGGGCCCAAGATACTGATGACACAACAGCTTCTGCCCTCAGGGCCTCAGCCCATTCCTCCCTGAACAGGGTCTGTGAGGCAAGTGGGTTCACAGGGCTCACCAATTTGGCTGCTATGCGAGCTGAGGCCGAGCGTGTTGGACCCATCGCAGTAGCCTGGTTGCCAGGAGCAGACCCAGGCTGCTCAGATCCAGGCCCACAGGAGCTGGAAGATGAGAAGCAGTGGGCAGGGAGGTCCCGTGAGACTTGGCCCACTGGCCCCCAGCTGCTGGAGGGAGCCACCGCCCATCCCGGGGAGAGGCCTCCCTGATTTAGAGCTGACCTGCTTGTGCTGCACAATCGATTTTCAATTGACTTTCACTTCCCCCTTCACACTTCAGAGCATCCGCGGCCTTGGAGCCCTCTGGACAAGCCTTCAATGCCTAGGAAGGCCAGCTGGGCCCCAGGTCACAAGCACCGCCCTTTCTGAGCCTCCCCAGAGGAGTCCTCATGCCTTTGGCTGTCAACACCCAGATCACCACTTCTTTCCCTTCCCTTCTTTTTAAAATCACACAAATTGCACTGTAATGGCTAGTAAGAGAGCTTTGCTGTTTTAACTTTTTATTTTGAAAATAATCTCAAACCTACAGAGACACTGCAAGAGGAATGCAATGAGCTCCCATATCCTGTGAAATTCAGCACATCATGAACAAGACACGGAGGCTCTCTTGCAGGAAGACAGCACAATGACCACAGCTGGGAAACTGAACAGTGATGCAGTGCTGTTTTCTAATATTCAGTCCATGTTCAAATTATACCCACTGCCCTGACATTGCCCTTTATGGCAGAGGTTTTTTCCCCTAATATGGGGTCCAGCTACAGATAGTGCATCTCATTTACTTATCACATCTCATCATTAAGGACATTTTCAGGGAAAGAAGAGTCATCACAGGCTGCATTCCCCACCCCATTCTCACACACACTGGACCAGCTTGGGGTCTTGAGGCTGGGGACTTTGTCTACCACCTTCACCTCACTTTACCCCATCAGGCATCCTCAGCTCCCAACTCCCCTCTGGCATCTGCACATCTGTCCCCAGGGTAGAGATCCTGTACTTCTGTTTGTGGATTCTTCCAGAGAGTAAGAGCTACCCCTACCTCTGTGATACCTCAAAATCATACACCCTGCTGGGTCGGCGAGGGGTTTCTCGGAGTGGCCGCCCTCTAGGTCAGGCACAGTCCCTGCCATGGGTGTGTTCTTCCAGGTCAGCCTTGTTTGGGGCCAGAGGGCCAGTCCTGGTCAACTTGCTCCCAGGGAAATCTCCAGAGTCTGGGGTGCCCAGCAGTAACCCCAGCTTAGCAGGAGGCACGTGAAGCTGCTGGCTTATGCAGGAGCCTCCATCCTCGGGAAAGGCAGTTGAGTTCAACGATCCTATGACTCTCAGCTCTGCCTGAATGACCTTGGGCAGGTTCCCTGGTCTCTGGAAGCCTCATGTCCCCAGCTGGAAAATGGAAAGAGTAAGATCTATTATGTGAAGATTAAATAGGACCATACTCAAAAACCTCCCTGTCATTCTGAGAATGGATTAAGTGCTCAGTAAACCTTGGCAACCACCACCATCAGCATCCCTTCCCTCCGGAGGAGAAGCACAGAGCCCAGAATGGGCACACTGTCTCTGGGGTGCACCTGTGGGGCACACAAGGATGACAGGCCCAAGGCACAGAGTCCATCCAGCCTGGCAAACAGCAGCATGAAACACAGGCCTGCCCATACTCAGCATCCAGAAAAGGCCTCCTCTCAATGCCACCCGTCCTCGGCAATGCAAAGGGGAGATGCCTTGGCCCAACACAAAGTTCAGAGCCATGGCCCAACACAGGGACACTGCCCAGAGCAAGTCAGAAGCCCTGTGGGCTGCATGCGGTCCCTGCAGGGGCAATGGACACCACTCCATTCACAGAGATATATTCATGTATTCAAGGTGACCTGTTGGGCCAACCAGACCACTGCACCTGCAGAGGATCCAGTTGCACACCAGACCCCACCATTCTAACCCTGGGGCAGCCCCTGTGTGATTGGCCCAAGGGTCAGGCACATCATTGACACTTGTGGCTTCACCCAGGCCATCCTTGGAGATAAACAGTCATCAGTTTTTCCCAAGCCTGTGCAGGACAGGATGTGGGCCTTCACTGCATTTTGCAAACGATAAGCATTTACAAGGGAATACCTGCGCTGTTCCACTGTCATTTTTCTTACTTTTTTTTTAGTGCAATCTTGTTTTCCCAAAGATGATTATGACTATTTCTAATATATTATATAACTTCAACATACTAATATGTATTTGTTATATTTACTTCCCATGACTCTGCTTTTAGACACTGGGTATGTAATGAGATGTCATCTGAGAACAGAGAGGGTGCATCTTGCAAGGACATTTGAACATGCAGGCATCCTGGGGAATGTGGCCTTTGAGCAGGGCCCTCTGGCTCAGGGAACACACATACTGGAAAGTTGAGGTGCTGGAGCACAGATGTGAAGGTGGGTATGAGCAGTGGTGGCCCAAGAAATGCTAAAGGAGTCACAGCAGGAGCCAGTGCTGGGTAGATGAATGAAGCCAGCCCCAGGGGGTGCCCAGGAGGGCCCTGGCCACTGCAGGTTCTCCTGCCCAGCTATGTGCTGGAGTCATGAGGCATGAATATGATACTGTGCACAAGCTCTCTGTGCTCAGCCTGAGGTGGCAACTGAATAGCCATCCCTCCAGACTCTCCCCAGCAGAAGCAGGAGCTCTGAACTTCTCACCCTGGGGTCCACTGTTGAGCAGGCGCAGGGGTCGGGGTGGGGACAGCTCCAGAATGGCAGCTCCCTCTTGATCACCACTGCACTCAGACATGCGGGCCCCAGCTGGAAGAGGCAGGCCTGACCACAGAAATTTTTGTATCCAGAGAGTATAGTAGGCTGTGGAGAACACAGCATGATGCTGGGCCCCTGGAAATTATTTCTGGTCATATAGAAGCCAACAGTGCAGCTCTGGTGTGCTGTGGTGGGGGCACACCCCAAGCCCTGGAGACCAGAGCAGGCCAGTGGAGGTGCTGGGTCAGGTGGCCAATGGGTGCCCATGCCATGGGGCAGTGCAGAGGGACCAGAGTTGGCAGCAAGGAGAGAGCAAGTGATGTCCCAGGACGTTTGCAGTGGCCTCATTACTCAACCAGGGGCACCCCCCAGTGGCACTGGTCCAACCCTGCCTCTCCTGACCCGAAGGCAACTCCTTCCCTCCCCAAGGCCCCTTCCTCCTAAGGCAGAAGGGAGGAAGAAGGGAGGAGGAAGGGAGGGTGCCCACCCCCAGGAGGGGCCAGCAGGGAGGGACCCATCCGACAGCTCCCACCAATTCTCATAACCACTTAGGTAGTTCATCCGGTCTCTGTGTGTCTGGACAAAAAAAAAACATGTTGAAATAATAGTATTCTTAGCCTTTTTCCCTCTCCCTGTCTGCTCCAGGTTCTTTCTTTGCTCCTAGGTCTTGACTGGACTGAGAGGAATGTGGGTTTCCCCTGTGAGGTGTCAGGTAGCCTGGTCCACGTGCACATGCAGATGGTTCACCCCAAAGGAGGGCAGCTGTGACTGGCAAACCAGATGATGACTGAAAGTGGCTGGTGTCTGCCTGGTGAATTCTAAGCACATGATAATGCACTGCTATTTCTATAGCTCTGGTATAAACTAAGTCTCATTCAACCCAACAGGAGGGGTGAGTGGGGGGGCTGCATGCACTGGCCTGGGTCCTGAAGTCGGGTGTGGGTGGCAGTGGTCAGGGCTGACCTCTCTCTGGGGCCAGAGCCACCAGATCCCCAAGCAGCTTCCTGGACAAGAGCTGGAGACCAAGGGGGCTGTCCAGAGGCCAGAGCTGGACCTGAAATGGGGGCCTGCAAGGCCTGAGCGAGCGGTGACACACAGTATTCTGGGGCACCCATGGTCACCCTCCTCCAAGGACAGTAGGAGCCTCTGTGGGCTCAGACCCAATCACAGGCTAAGCGAGTTCATGGGTGTGAAGCCCCAAGGTTGGGCCTGGCCAAGGGCAGCTGCTACCTTCACCAACTCCACTTGCTTTTCTTTAACAGCTTGGTTTTCTTCCAGTTAATTCCCCTGTGGTTCCCCACCCTGCCCCCAATCCTCCACTTAAAGTTTTAAACCTATAGAGAAGTGCAAAACATAACAGACACCCATGTCAGAATTTATAAATGTTGAGATTTGGTTGTGTTTACTTCAGAAGCTTTAAATTCATTTAAAAGCAATAGAACATTGCAGATGACCTCCCTACGGACTCAGGTACTTTCCCTTCTTCTGGGAGCTAACGCTGGCACCACCTCAGCACAGTCCATGTTTTCATATTTTTGAGACATATAAACACATACATGAACATGCACACATGTGCACACAGGGCCCACGAGCCCATGGGGATGGTGAAGGTCCACAAGGGCTTCAAACAGTAATCTATTTTTGAGCTTATCCATATTGATATATAAGTCTAATTCATTCATTTTAACTTCTCCATAACGGTTCTATCTTGCAAATATCTCACAATTTGTTTACCCACTTCCCTAATGATATAAGTTATTCCCAGTTTTATGCTATAACGAACTATTTCATAATGAACATTCTTACTCAGTCTCCCAGTTGCACCCAGGAGTATGACCCAGAGCGGAATTATGGCGTCTTCAGAAATGCACTGCAAATTCACATGTTTTTGCTCTCTGTTCTTCCAACAGGGTGGATTGATTTGCACCCCTGCTGTGGATGTAAAATCCCTCACTGCTTATGTTTTTCTCCACTCTTGGGGTTATCAGACATAACTTTTTACCAAACTGATGGATGTAAAATGATATTTAGTAGCCTTCATTTGTATTTCCTTAATAGTGACATTGAACATCTGGTACCAGATTTTTATTAGCCATTTCCTCCTTAGTAACTTCTTTTTTTTTATCATTTGCCCACTTTTCCTATTGGTTGTTTGTATTTCTTCTTACTGATGCTTAATTTGCTAATCCTCAGTTTGCTGTAGGTACAGCACACATCTTCTCCCCATTGATTGCTTTTCTTCTTAAATTGTTCATCAAGTGTCACACCACATGGCAACTGTGGAGCTCCTAAATGTGTGTCTCCACAAGTTCTCCAAAGTGTGTATGTCCCTGTCACCTGGGCACTGCCAGGTCCTGAAGCCCCTCATGCCCCTCCAGTCACTGTCAACCATCGGATCCACTAACTAATGGACCCTAGGAGTACTTTTCCTAACATTATACTGCCGTACTCACCAGAGTCACGTGCTCTTGGTTGTGGAGTATTATTCTCTGAATGTACAGTGGATTCTACTGCTAATAATTACTTAGGTTTTTACATCTGTCTTCCTAGAGGAGAGTGACCAGTGATGCGGAGTTCTCCGTTCTTTGCTGGTTATTGAGTTATGGGTTTCATCATGGACCGGCTCTGTAATAACTGTTTTTCAAATATGAGTGTATTATTAATCCTGCAAGCTGTATTAGGGATAACAGAAAGTGGCAAATGGGGCTCAAATCAGTTTCTTGGTGGTCTCTGAGCCTGGTGCTGGGCATCAAGAGGGCCATGATGGGCCTCACTGGTCACTAAAGATAAATATGTGCTCTCAGGGCATGGATACTTCTAGGCACATACCATCGTTAATCCTCTCTGCCCAAGGGCATCTCCAGGGCCGCTGGCTTTGTGGGGTATTAATAGGCATGGTATCACTTTTATTGTATCAGTCAGAGGTCTCTAGAGAAACAAAACCAATAGGATACACATATATGTAGGAAGGGATTTATTATAAGGAATTGGCTCATGCAATTCTGGAGGCTGAGAAGTCCCACAACTTGCCATCTGCAAGCTGGAGGCCCAGGAGAGCTGGTGGTGTGATTTAATCAAGTCCAATGGCCTGAGAACCAGGAGCTCCACGAGCAGGAAAAGATCCCAGGTCCCAGTTCAGCAGTCAGGGAGAAAGGGAAAAGGGCTCCCTTCTCCACCTTTTGTTCTATTTAAGCCCTCAGTGGATTGGATCCTGCCCACCCGCACTGGGGAGGGCCATCTACTGAGTCCATGAATTCCAAAGCACATCTCACCTGCAAACACCCTCATAGACCCACTCAGAGAAAATGTCTAATCTGGGCACCCCTCAGCCCAGTCAGGACATACAATTAACCATCACACTCCCCAAGGGGCTCAGGAGTCCTGGGTGTTTGGGACGTGCTGGGTCCTACAAAACTACACAGCCTTTGGCTCCTATGTGTAGTTTTCATCCCAGGGCTTCTCAAAACTTCTCATATGAATGTCCAAGAATACAACAGGAAAGAATGTTCCTAGACATCCTGAGGCACAGGCCTCTTTGTTTTCCATGGGACATACTGGAGGGTAGAGTGCAGCTGGCCTGGACACCTTCTCCAAAGTCTCACTGGCACAGGCTGGGACCACATACAAGGGAATAAAGTGTCCCAACCCCTCATTCCAAGGGCAGTGTTCAGCTCAGCCCACAGTCAGCAGAGTTAGCAGAGCAAGGGCACAGAGGGCACATCCTGAGCTGAGCTAGCTTGCTTCTACCACTTTTATTGCTCCATCCTTACACATAACATGACACTGGGAGCTCAGGTGACCCCTGAAGCAGGCAGTGCTGGTGGTCTCCCATGAGGCAGCTGAGGCCTGGCAGACACAGAGGCCACCTTGGCCCAAAGGCCCCATTCCAGTGGCCAGAGAGCCTTTCTTGCCACTGCTCTTGGTTTTAGTCCTTCCCACATGCCACACTTCTGGGGAAGGAGTGGGCACACCATGGGCCTCAGCACCTTTGGCAGACACACCCAGCAGATCTACCAGAGGAGGTGGCAGCTGGGGAACTGGGGCCTGCCTGGTGGGAACCGAGGGGTCAGTGTGCAATACCAACTACCCCTCCCCAGAAACCTCAGAAAACCCCTGGGCCTGGATGTAGGGACTGGTACACACTCTCTGGACAACAGTAGGCGGTTCCGAAGGCTGCAGCTCCCAGAGCACCTGTCAGGACCTCTGAGGGCTAGTGCTCTCCCTCTTCCCAGGGACTGGAAGAAAAGTCAGGTCCCTCATATAGGCCCACACCAAGCAGCGGAGGCCTGAACGGGGCTCAGGTTTCAGCCATGCGAGTACCCAGGTGGGCTTCTTGGCCCACATCCGATCACAAGATCTTCACATCTGCCTCTTGGAGAAATCAGGGAAGAGAAGGTTACCTACAAGGTTACTAGATTCCTGAAGTTCTTCCACTAAGTGAGTTGGACTCCAAAGACCCTTCCTGCACGCCCCCACCCTTAGTCTACCCAGAACCAGCTACTCACTGTTCAGCAGGGGCACTTTCCAGCACCTTCTCTGTGTGGGTGTGGCCCTCAGCACTTGTCATGAATTTTAGTCCTCGCAGTGAGCCTGGGGAGGAGGTGGATTGCTATCCCTGTTTTACGGATGAGTATGCTGAGAGGCCAGTTCATGTGTCAGGGTCATGCACCAGGAAGCAGGGTCTCTGGGTTTCCAAAGTTCTTAGGCAGCCACCATACTGTCTCTACAAAGCAGACTAAACTTGCTGCATTTCTGCACCAGATCCCCCAGTCCCAAGGGAGCTGAGGCACACCTGTAGGGCAGCCCCACCCACTGCTGGGCTTCCCCAGGCTCTGGGGAGCTAATTACATCACAGGAAATCACAGTGTAAGTGTCGCATCATCGGAGATGTCCCCTTGGAGGGTTCAAGACAGAACACATGTAGCAGAGCCGCTGGGCATCAGGCCAGGTGCAGCTCTTCCAACACAGGGCCTCAGCCAAGGGTCAGCAGTGGGCTCAGAGCACAGGCCTTTAAGTCAGCATTGGGTCCTGCTGTTCCTCCACTCGGAGTGCCCTGCGGAGCTGAGCCTTCACTCTTCCAGGAAGTGTCTCCTCATCTGTCAAATGGGGAAACATCAGCTCTGTGACCCTCAGTGAACTGAGCCCACGTGAGTCAAGGCATCACACAGTGCCCAGCATGGAGGCATAAGGAACAGGGTCCATGATGACAGGACCATGGTGTCCACCCTCAGTGAGCTGATAGCCTGCCGCAGGGCAGGAGACGGGTATGCTCAAAGCAAGGACCACTCAGTGCAGGTGTCAGGCAGGTGAGTCTCTATCTCTCCTAGGAGAGAGACAGTGACCAAGTCAACTGTGACAAGCAGGCACGGGGACAGGGACAGGGGTCAAAGAGTTCACTGGGGAGGTGTGAGTCACATGGGATGATAGGATGCTCAGGGAGTGACTTTCTGGAGAGAAGACAGCTGTGCTGAACTGAAGGGAGAGAGCAAGTACAACAGGAGAGGAGGTGAAAGGGGACCCATCAGAAAGAAAAGGGCAGGGGTTCCCTGGGGGGCAAATCACCCCAGGAATGGGCAGTGTGGTCCCAAGGAAGGAAGAGGCTGAAGAATGACAAGTGGACAGGAAGGGCCCTAGGGACCTTCCTTGGAAGGAATGTGGAATTTATCTGCTAGCAACAGGGGGTCTCTTTTGGAGAGCTGGCTCTGCCTAATAATGTATGTGAACAGGGAGAAGGGGCGCTGTGGAGCCCAGAGTGGGTTGGGGAGGCCAGCAAAAGGCTTCTGCTCTGGTCCAGGGGCAAGGTGGTGTTGTCCAGGACGGGATGGTGGTGAGAATGAAGAAGGAGAATGGAGTGGGCCTGTTAGGCTGGCTGGGGGCACTGAGGCAGAAGTGGGGAGGCCAGTCCACAGAGCAGCATTAGAGAATCTCAGAAAGTCCTGTGGGGAAGGATCCTGTGGCTTCCCATTTCCTAAACTAAGATGAGAGGTCAGAATTCACCCCCAACCTCTCAACACTATTACCCACCCCTCTATAACCCTAAACACCTCCTGGGAAACCCTGGGCTCTGTGGAACACATTTGAGAACCGTGGAGTAGACCAGCTCTGCTGGCTGGGAGTTCAGTTAGCTGGTGCCCAGGAAAGGGAACTTGGTAACCCAGAGTACACAGTGAGTTAAGGTAGGGTAAGGGCGATTCAAGGACATCAGAGACCAGCCTAGGACTCAAGTACCTGCTGGAGTGGCCTCCCACCCCTGGGGCCTCCCTCACCTGATATTCAGCCTGAAGTTTCCCCTTCCTCCTGCCCAGTCCCAGGCTTTCCCAGCAGCTCCAGCTGCTCCTCCCCCTCCTCCTGAGTGTACTAATCAGGGATGTGGGAGGCTGGTGGGAGGCCCTTTGATTTTCCCAGGTAGGAAGCAGCTGCAGAAGAGTGTGTTGGGATGGGGGCAGGCCCACCCCTCACGAAGTTCTAACCAAGTGACATCTCAGCCCTTGTTCAGCCCCTCCTGACTCATTCATCCCCCAGCACTGGAAGCCCCGGTCAAACCTCAGCCTTGAGGCCCTGAGGGCTGGGGCAACTTCCCCAAGCTCAGGCAGGCAGGGGCCATGCCAGGCTTTGTCAGCACAAACCACAGGAGGTAGGGAGCTGGCTTCCACCCTGCAGCTGGCGGCCGCATCTGAGAAGCTTGCTGAAGCTGGGCTTCCACCAGGACCTCTGCATGAGTGTTCTTCAGCCTGGTACAGGACCAGCTTTGAGATCATGCCGGCTCCAAATTCTCAAAGTTAAAGACAGGGCTTGGCTTTCTTCCCCAGGTACTACACCTGTCCAGCTGTGACACGTCCAGTAACCATTCCCATTCTTCTGAGCAGCCCTCTTCTGACCAGCCTCAGCCAGTAAGGGGAGGAGGACCCTAGTTCCTGTCTCCTGGCTTGGTCTCTGCATGTGCATGTAGGGCCCAGGTCCAGGAACCCCTCACTCTGGGCTTCACTAGAACTGGGCAGTAGGCAGAAGTGGGGTGACTCCTACTGACCCCAGCCCCTTCCCCTGGTCCTGGGACATGGTGGCCCCTCAGGACTGAGACCATGCCATAGAGCAGCCAGCTCCCAGGCACTTGGCTACCCCTCTCCAAGCCTGCCTCTGCCCAAGGGTGCCCTGACTTGCTGGTCTGGGTGTCTGGGAGGCTCTCATCACTGTCCCCCACTGCTGGCCACCCGTGACAATAAGTGTGCCCCAAAGGAGAGACCTGGGCCCAGAATGAAAGCTCTGCCCTATCAGGTCTCATCTCCTATAGTTTAAGATCCTTGCCAGGACTTCACGGGTCCCAGTCTTTGGTCAGTAGCCAAATGGGGCTTCAGTTACTCGCCCACAGGGTAGAGTGGGGGAACTCAGTTCCTCTGGGATCCCCGGCTATGCAAAGCCTCCAACTGCCATTTACATGTGTCTGTCCCCTCTGCTCCTGGTTCTGCCCCTGAGTGTGCCCAGAATCACCCATGCCTCTCCCTTCACAGACCAGGACCTGCCACGTTGGATTGGAAGCCTCCAACCTGGTCCTTGCCTTCCCATTGTCCCCCCTAGCCCTTGGCCATCCCACTATAGCCAAGTCCCAGTCCCTACCCAGGAGCCTGAGAACCACAGGCAAGAGGCCACTGACTCCTGTGTTGTGTGGCACAGTCTGAACAGACTCCATGGGAACTTTAGCATTTGGAAAAGTTTGTGCCACTCACTCTCCACCCATCACTACCTCTTCCACTGTCCCAGAGACACCAGTGGTCCCTCTGTGTCTGTATGGAAAGAGCCCAAGAGGGGGAAGGCAGGGTGGGTACCAGGCCTCTCCCAGCCAGGAAAGAAACGCACCACACACCATCCAGGCAGATGCATGTGCCCCTCCCTGTCTTTGCCCCTGTGTCTCCTTGTCCCCTTTATCCCCCCTGTCCTGGGAGAGTGCCAAGGTGTTGGCCCAACCCCTCCGGCAGGTTCTCAGCCGTTAGGAGCTCCTACTCTGACAACGCTAAAATGTTGAGTGCCCACAGTGGTGATTCCTGGCAAGTGGGATCTGGGCTGCAGTCCCACAACATCCCCCCAACCCCACTTGCTCAGACGGGGTGACAGTGGGCCACCGGGCAGCCCCAGGCCCTGCTCAGTCTTGGGAAGGAGGCAGGAGAGCTCTCCTGATATGCAAACACACAGCCCTTTTGCAGCAGTTGAGGAGGGTCAGCAGCTGGTCTCACCTGGAGCCCTGTGCCAATCAAAATGGAAATGCAGCCCGTGATTTGCAGGCATGAGCTGGAGTGGGGATGTTTGCACAGACATTCAAAGATACTGCCTGAATGGGTCCATGGAGAGAAAGCAGTCTGTCCAAAGGCTGACTTGTGGAAGGGATATCAGCCCAGTCTGTGGCGCTCCATGCAGGCACCGCTTGGTGCAGGCCTGAGCCAGCTCTTCCTGCCTCTTCCCCGGGCCCTTGCACCTGGCCTGCATCCCAAGCACATGGGGAGATGAGGGCACTTTTGGCACCACCCTGGGAGGGCTGAGAGTGTGCAGGAAGCACCCTAGGGCACGGCTGGTAGGCAGCTGAGTAGGGGGCTTCAAAGTCATGCAGCCAGTAAGTGGCAGAGCGGGGACCCACACCCCGGTCACTGGTCATGACACTGTGAACTAGTGCTGGGAGGAGGGAGACCCTGAGTACCGTCACCTCCTCAGAGGGCCTGGCTGAGGGCTGAGGAGGAATGCTCCTCAGTCTCAGGTGCATCTGACTGGGGATGCCCCAGGAAGGATGTAGCCCTTGAAATGGATCCTAGAGAATAACATAGATGTGAGTTTAGCCTGGTGCCCCCCAGCAGGCACCTGCTCCATGAGCTGCAGGCCCACTGAGGAGAAAGGCAGTGTCTCATCTGGCCCCCCATCCATCCTGCCTCTCAGAGCCCAGCACAGGACCAAGGGGAGACTGGAAGGCCCCTGCATCTGCAGGGAGAGGGGGGTACCTGCCTCCCTTTCTTCTCAGGGAAGGAGGGTATGTATGTGTGCAGGCCCGTGGTGTGCAGGCCGTTTTCTCTGGAGCACCAGGGGCAGAGGCAGAGGGCATAAGCTCTGTGCAAACATCCTGCCTTCTCCCCAGGATATTTTCTTTAATAACAGACCTTGGAAATGTCAACTAGTCTAAATAAATAGTCAATTTTTACAAAGGACAAGCAGCCTGAGAACAAGCGCCCCCAGGACCTGCTTTCCAAGGTGGCTTTGGAAAATTGTGTGGCAGAAAGGCAGCGTGAACTCCTTCCTGTCAGCGTGAGCATTTAGGGTCATGACAGCTGAGCCCAGAGGCAGGGCTTGCAGGGTCCCTGGGGAGGAAGGGGCAGGTGGACCCTGGGCCTGGTGTGGGGTGACTGTCCTAGACAGCCCTTAGAGGATGGACTCCCATCAAATGTGCCTCCCTCCTGAGGACCCTCAGGCAGGGCTGATCCACCTCCTGGAACCCATCTTCCTTTTGTCCATTATGCAGATCTCTGAGTTATGGGAGACACCACTGAAGTATGATCCCAAGGAGCCTGCCAAGGTAAGGGGGGCCCTTCAATCCCTCACTGTGTCCACTGGACAGGGAAGAGACCCTCTCCAGTAAGGGGGACTTACAACCAGTGCCTAACACACTGGGGCCTGGGCCTGGTGGGGGGCTGGAGGAGCAGCTGTTGGCTCAGTACCCCCACAGGGATCAGGAAGCTGAATCTGATCAGGGTTCAAGATCCTGCCAGGGACCACAGCATCCCCACTCCTCCAGGGGCAGGTCCAGCTGCAGCCACCAGCTGAGCAGGGCTCAGGGCCCAGGCTGCCACCATAGCTGAGAAAGCGTCTCAGGGTGCTGTGTGGGCTCAGATGAACTTTGTGGATTTGGTGTCCAGTAAACAGCCACTTCCAAGGCTTGCAGTATGTCAGAGCCTACTGGAGAGAGGGCCATGGGCTCCGGCCGGCAGGTCGGAGCTGCTCAGAGGGCCAGTGGGCCACTGTCAGGGCAGTGGTGAAGGTGGTCTTCCTGGCCCTGGTGGCTCACTGCAGGCACCAAACCCATCACCAATGCAGGAAATGGAGTCCAGTACAGGCAAGGTTGCCAAGCCTGCATGAGCAGGTGAAGAGCCAGGACCGAAGCCCGGGGTCATATCCCCAGCCAGGACAGGGCCTCCAGGACCACCACATGGGGAGAAGGGTGCAGGTTGTGGGGTCTGGGGAGT
This sequence comes from Manis javanica, assembly GCF_040802235.1. Lineage (NCBI taxonomy): Eukaryota > Metazoa > Chordata > Mammalia > Pholidota > Manidae > Manis > Manis javanica. The sequence goes on from NC_133162.1 coordinate 72,978,181, forward strand.
TGGACTTGAGTCTGGTACACTGGTACCCCTGGAACTTTGGACTGTAGGTCATAGAGCCTCCCAGATCCCCATTTCCTCATCCATGAATCTGGGCAGTGATGTTCACCTCATGTGCTGCTGGAAAAGGGCCAGATGGTGTGCTGGGGTGCCAAGCATGGGGCAGGGCGCTCAGTCAGTGGGGGTTGGTCCCTTTCTCAGGACCTCTGAAGTGGGGGCCAAGGCAGGCTCTTCTCACTGCAGGGACTCAGTCCTCGGGCCTCTAGGGGAGGGGGTTCAGTGTGGCAGATGTAATTCTCCAAAAATGGCCACAGAAGTATCTCTAGTCCCACACGCTCTTTCAAAACCTTGCCAATCCCCCACCAACAGAACTCTTTTCCTTTTCCCCATGTACTCAGGGCAGAGCTCGGGGTGTGGGGCAGCAGGGGCCCTCATGGCTGCCTGGATAAATAGAATTCTGCAGAAGAGATGCCAGGTGACATCACAGACTAGGTCAGACAAGGCAATTCATTTTCTGCCCAGTTTTCTTTCTCTCCGGAGCTTCTCCCTGGGAACCTGGCCACTGTGTTGTGAGGAAGCCCAGGGCCCCCAGGGGGTTGCTCCAGCAACTGTGTCCATGGCCAGACCTGGGAGTCCTAAGCCTTCAGCGGCCCCAGCTGACTTGAGTGGGGCAGAGATGAACTGTCCCAAACCTGCCCAGGCCAATTTGCAGTGTTGTGAGCTAAACCAACATTGTCATTAAGCCACTAAGCTTAAATGGAGTGATCTGGTACATAGTGAGAAATGACAAATGACATCAGCATTCTGGAGCTGGGCCTTTTTCCTGGGTTCTGAGAGTCACGTGCCGAGCATGGGAGGCTGAGTGCCTGCATCTCCCACTCCATCTCTCATCAGATGGACCTGGGAGAGCCCCCACCCAGTGAGGCCCATCTCCAAGTGCCTTTCCGTCCCTCCTAGCCTGAGGTCCAGGCAGGGCTAGACTTGGAGTCCAGAGTTCCTTGATCCTCAGGAATAAACCCCCCTCCCTAAGCCAGTGACTGTGCCTCTCACTGCTCAAACTCTGCCCCTCTAATCGACTGGAGAACCTTGTGCCGTGGGGACTGTTACTTCCCACATGAGAGAATTGAGGCCCCGGGATCAGCTGAGGCCCCTGTCTAATGTGTCCCGGCTTGACCTTGGAAGAGGCACAGCAGAGAATGACGCCAAAGCCTCCACTCTAGATCGCTTCCCAGCGCCCCCACACCAGCCACTGCCTCCATTGCTGGGGCAAAGCAGCAGCTCTCAGCCATGGGCACCCCCATCAATCAATACTTTTAATTACTTATATGATTGACTAATAAAATTCTCCACTGACTAATTGATTTTTTGATCAAAGGAGAGCCTCTGTTTTTATTAAAAGCCTACTTAGATGAATTTTTCTTTTTTCACTGAAATGGGAGGTTGTATTTCTTTTGGTCATTTTGGAAGAAGAAAAATGGGAGAGGTGGGGAACAGGGTGAGACACAGAGGCCAAGATTACAGGCCCAAACTGAGAGGCCCTGCGATAAATTACCAGCAGCCCCACTCATCTGCTCTGCTACATGCCCGGAGACTCGGGCAGTGGGTCAGGCTCTGACCAGAGGGACCCTTGGAAATTCATTTTACCCAGCCCAGGCCTTGCCAGAGCTGCCTCTGTTGTGGTTAAAAGTGAACTGTAAACGTTCTCTTGATTTTAGGAAAGTACTGGTTTTTAAATTATACAAGTAACTCATTCTTCATGCACAATTTGGAAAAGACAGGAAAATCTAGCAAAACAACAAAGTAATAGGAGATTTCCCTCAGCCTGGGCCACAGCCCGAGAGGGCAGCTGATGAAGCAGCTGCCAGCAGAAACTGCAGGGCTGATGCCCACCCCGTAGGGCTCTTTGGTTCCAGAGAACTGTCACCGCAGAAGCCAGGACCCAGAGAAAGCCACTCAAGGCTACCGTCAGTGACCTTCATGTTTGTTTTCTTTACTTTACCACATTGGCACCCCACTGATTTGGTAATGTCCCATGGTTCGCACTGACCTTTAGAGCTGTGTTGTAAATAGCTCCTGAGGGGCCATTTTCCATGGTCTGTCCTTCTGGCACACACCCAGACAGTACCAGGCATCTGTAGGCAAGGAGCTTGGTGTGGACGGTTAGGGTGAGGGAAGGTGGGGTGTTTAGTGAAGGAGGAACAGGGAGCAGAGAGCAGGACTAGGCCTGGGAGAAGGGCACCCACCAGTCCATTGGCCACCCCTTCTGTCTCTAGTCTCAGGCTCCCCACTGGGACCTGGATGCTTCTACAAGGGGTCCCCAGGGCCTGGCCCCTCCCCATTCTCAGCCTTATGGGGGAAGGGGTGCCCTGCACCAGCACAGTTCTGGGCCCCAAGTCTATCACGTGCATGCTCACAGCTGTCCCACTGCCCCTGATCCCACTCTGCCCTCACTTCTGGTAACTGGTGCATACCCTGTAACCAGGACAGGATGGCATGTGGCGGGTGCTCAGTGACCACCTAACAGGTGGATGTTGAGTCAATCCCTGTCACCCATGAACACTCACTGTGGCTCCCAGCAGACCTTCCCAGCCAGCCCTCAAGCCAAGCTGCGGTGACCTAGATGTCTGCTCCATAGGAAGGTCATTACTGATGTGCAGAATGATGGCTAACGGTGCCCCTCTGTCTCATACCAGCCCTGTGCACCTAGGCCACTGTGATGTCCTCATGGACAGAGGTAGGAGCAGCCACAGAGGGGCCCAGAGACTCACTGAGCACACAGCCTCTCTGCAACAGGTTCTCTGCAGGGGATGCTCAGGATCATGTGGAGATCCAGTCCTGCTCAGCCAGTGCCCAGATGACCTGTCCCCAGCTGGATGTGAAGTCCCCAGACCGGGCTGAGGCCAGGAGGCTGTCCCAAACCTACCACAGTATGAGGAATCCAGAATGACTCTGGAACCCAACTTGACTTTTAAATAAAATAAAATTCACTGGGTGTTTTTTTTTTCTTATGCAAAAATAACATCTGCTCAAACCAGAAAACTGAGAAATAAAAAACCATAAAGAAAAAGGTCTCTATCCTCCTTCCCTGAGAGCTAATGGCATGGAAAGTGAGGACATTTCAGAGGTGCAAAGGCCCAAGAGGGTGCCAACTACTCCTCTCCAGATCTCAGCACGACTGGGAGACATATTCGTGTCCAGGTCCACTATGACCTCCAGGTTGCTGGCTGCTCTTGATATGGTGAGTCACTCCCTCCTGGAAGCTTTTCCCTCCCTGGCTGGGGCCAGTGGAACAGCAGCAGGTGGTCAAGGGGGCCTCCAGCCCACACAGAAGATCCCTGGATCTTACTTCACTAACCACCCGCCCCTGTCCCCCAGTACCCCAGCCAGCTCCACCCTCTCATCCTGATGTGTGGACTTCGGAATGTCCAGGGATTCCCCACTCTTGGTCCTCTTTGTCTACACTCCTGCCTCAGTGATCTCATCTGGGCTGTGGCTCTCGTGCATCTGTGAGCTGATACTGCCCACCAGGATCACTCTGACCCTCAAAAGGCAACTCAAGGGCAACAGGGGTAACTTGTACCAACTCCTGATCTATGCCCAACACTCATACCTCTCCCCCAACACCTGCTCCCCATCACAGCAGGTGGCAACCTCATCCTTCCAGGTGCTCAATTCAAAACTCTGGAAGTTGAGCCTCTGGGACCCTGTCCTTACCCTTTATCAGCAAACCTTCCTACCCCACCCAGGGGTCCCAGCCATGCTGGCCCTCAACTAGACCATTGCAATTGGTTCTGACAGGTCTCCAGCCCTACATGGCCCCTTGCTGATCATTTTCAATGCAGTGATTATATGGACACAGAAGCTAATCCTTCACTTGTGGTGTACTCTCTGGCCTGCTCCTCATCTCTCTCCCTCTAAAGAAAACCCACTGCCTCTAAATGGCCTTCAGTGTCCACAGGACCCAGCCTACCACCTTGCCAACCTCATCTCCCAAAGCCTTCCTCCTCCCTGTGCTCCAGGCATGGTCACCTCCCTGAGGGTCCTGGAGCCCACAGCCATGTTGCCTTAGTCCCCCCAAAGCAGGGCCTGAGATAATAACTTGGGGCAGGTAGTTAATTTCGGAGGTGATGCCAGGAGGCAGGGGTGACAAAGGGAAGAAAAATCAATAGAGATATATTATGAGTGGGGGTTGGGCTCTGGGACCTTCTGAGAATCTTCCAGAATCATTCACTGGGAGGATGCACAGCTGTGGCATTGTCCATGCTCCTGCCCCCCTACATAAGTGTTGCCCCAGCTTTACCTCACTGTACCTCTAGTCTGCCTGGACCCCAGGAGAAAAGGGAAAGACCCAGGGCATGGCTCAAAGGGGACACTGTAGTGGAGGTGACTCTGCATGCACAGAATTGTCCCCACAGCTGTGGCTGAAGACAGGCAGGCCAACAGCTATACCAGGGAACAGCCAAGGTCTTTCCGTGGCAGTCTTTTCTCAGGGCCTAGCCTGGAGTGTCCCTCCCCCCAGAGTGACATGCTCCTCACTCACTTCCTTCAGATCCCTGCTCAAAGCTGGCCCGGAGCCCCTATTGATGGAGCCCTGTTGCCGCCCCCTCCATCCTCGTGGTTCTGCACCTGTAGAGCTAGGAGAGCAGATTTCATCACCTCCTGATGCAGAATACATTTATCTGTTTAATTGCCAGCCTCCCCCACTCGAGCACAAGCTCCTGAGAGCAAGACTTGCTGTGTGGTTTGCCACCCTAGAGCCTGGAGCAGATGGGCACACGGGAGACCCTCAGTACATCTCTCTGGATGAGTGGATGACTTCTAGCAAAAAGAGAAATGGATCCAAAGGAAAGATATAGAGAAGGAGAAACAGCAGCTGTCATATTTAAACTTTTATCATGGAAGAATTCAAGCATATGGAAAGTAAGCAGGATGTACAATGAACTTCTAAGTGCCATCACCCAGATGTGACGATTATCACCCTTTGTTATTCTTGTATCACCTACACCTCCATCAACTCCTCACTCTACTCAGTAACTACTTTTGAAGGTAAAATTTACATATATTTTGTAGAAATAAACAAAGACCACCCCAATGAGAAAAGCAAAGGATATTTACTCCAAGTTTGTGACAGCAGGGAAGCTGGCCCTAGTTGCTCTCATGTCTGAGGATACTCACAGTGGGAAAGCCTTCTAGTGGAAAAAGCGAAGGTGTCATCTACCCCCTTCTTGGATGCTGTTGGCCTGGGGAAACTCCCTGGGCTAATGATCAGTGAGTCATCCTATGTCATTGATTAGGGGGTGCACATCTGGCTTTCTCAAGTTGGTCTTAAGTTGTAAATTGGAACCAGAATCAGGGAAGGTGTTTGGTCATTAATCAAGGCCTTGCCATTTGGGGCTAATTGTTACAGAACTTTAACTTCCTATATTGTCACCAGAGATAGCAATCTGGCTTCCTGCCAGTCAGACATATAGCAGGGCTCATTAGTGTATACAAGGGATTGGTTTCCTGGGCAGGTTTCTGCAGGCTGTGGGTCAGAGTTCTATTTTATGTATGGTTGGGTCATTGTTCACTTGTATATTCAGTCTCTTAGTTGAGATATATAAATATTAACTATACAATTCTGATAAATAAATATACCTGTGTCACATATACTCCTGGTGTTATATAGAACAAGATTTGAATTGTTTTTAATTGCTAAAAATTTTTGAAACTTAGTAGATGCTCAATAAATTTTGGATGAATGAAAGAATAAGTGAATATAGTTAAAATTTCAGATCATTGCAAATTGGGAAGTTGCAAGAGGGAGAAGAGTGGAATAGAAGCACACTATCATCCTTATGTCATGATAGAGGAAATATAGTCACTGCTTCCATTTAGACTTGGTAGAAAAATGTAAATTTTTGTATTAATTTTAAAAGTAAATACTAGAAAAACAGAAACATAATGGGTAGCTTTCAGTAAATAAAACAAAAAGAATTTAATTCAGTCATTTATTTGAATATTTGTTGAGGGCTTACTGTGTTCCAGGCTTTGTTCTAGGTGTTGGAGGCACAATGAACAGAAAAAATTCCCTGCCTCCAGGAAGCTTACATCCTTGTGAGAAAACAGAAAATAATCAAAATAAACAAGTCAATATGTAGCATATCAGTGAAAAATGCTAAGGTGCAGCAGAGGACATTTGGCAAAAGAGGACCCAGAGGTGGCAGTGTTTGCTGGAAGACTGGGTTATGGCTGCATGGCAGGCAGCTCTGAGATGACCTCAATGATCCTGAATACTAGCATTCACACCCAATGTAATCTGTGCCCCTTGAGTGTTGGCTGAGTTTAGTGCCTCATTTCTAGAGGATAGAACATGGCAGAAGTGAGGAAGTGTCACTTCCAAGATTAGGTTATAAAAAAACTGTGGCTTCTGTCTAGGCCACTCTCACATGGGGTTGCTGGTCTGGAAAGAGCAGGCCACTGTGCCGTCAGAGCTCAGGCAGCTTATGGAGAGGCCCAGTTAGTGAGGAACTGAAGTCTCTTACCAGAGGCAGCAAGGAGCTGACACCTGCCGCATAAGAGGGTTTAGAAATGAGTGCTCCTCCAGTTGATCTTCAGATGAGACTGCAGCCCCCACCTAGCTCCAGTGCATCCTTATGAGAAACTCTGAGCCAGAATTTCCCAGCTAAGCCTCTCCTGACCCAGAGCAAATAAACACAGACGCTCACTATTATAAAATGCTTAGTGGGGGGAGGGGGGAATTTGTTACATAGTAATAAGAAATTAACACAAGCTGTGGAACTTGAACAACTAGACAAGTGGAACCATTGATAATCTTGACTAGAGTAATTTCAACAGGAGAATGGGGAATGAATACAAATGTAACTATTTGGGGAAATCTTACTCTACAGGGAAGAAAAGAAGTTGAATAGTAGCTAGAAGTCTAAAGGAGATCAAGAAAGGGGCTTGTTTTTTAGGGTGGGAGAAATTATTTTTTGTTTGTATGGTTTTATAGGAAATATCCAGTGGAAAAAGAAAAATTGCTGATGCAGGAGAGATTAACTGGGTAAACGACCTTGAGTAGGCATGAGATGGTAAGATCCAGCACACAAGGGGTCCCACTAGCTGCAAAGACAGTTTATCCATAGGAGCAGATGCCGAAGGTACTGGGAGCAGGTACTGGTAGGTGGGCAGGTGTGAGTGGAGCTTGTGGACATTACTAATTGCTTCTGTTTTCTCTGGAAAATATAAATATACATAAAGTAAGATATACAGCTCCTGCTGAAAGCATGGCATTTCAAGTAGGGAAGAGAAGGTATAAAATAGCTGTCTTAGAGAAAGGGGGAAGGAATGATTCAGAGCCTACAGTGTGACTGCCAGGCGACTCTGAGCCCCTTGAGGCTGATGACCATGGATTTGAGGTAAGACCAGCCACATGTTCATGGACTCTTCACCAGCCTGTTAGGCTTGAGGGCAAAAGTCAATTAAAACACCCGTGAGATAATATTTTGTACCTAACATACTGGCTAAATTTTTTCTTTTCCTTACACTTTTTACTTGGAAACAATTTTAAACTCAGTGCAAAGAACTTCCTTATGTCACTTACTCAGATTCATCAACTGCTCATATTTTGCCACATTTGTTTTCTCTGCCCAGCCACCCCATGTGTATTCATGTATGTGTGTGTGTATAAGTAATTTCTTTCCTGAACCATTTGACAGTAAACTGCATACAGCCATGCCTCCTTACTCCTAAATATTTAAACCTTTATCTCTGCCTACAAGGACATTTTCCCATTTGACCATGGTACAAGTTCAGAAAGTTAACACTGATACAATTGCCATCTATTAGTCATACTTTAATATGTTATCTGAAGTCATACCTTAGTTTTGTCAGCTGCCCTGATATTGTTCTTAATAACAACTTTCCAGTCAAGGATACTGTTGGCATCTCATGGTAACAACCAAGATTTGGGCACTGGATGTTGTTACTGGGGTGTTTGCAAAACGTTTAAAGATTGAGTGAATCCAGGATTGGTGAGGGCATGGGTCAAGGGCACTCTTGTTCTCAGTCAGTGGGAGAGTGATGATGCAGCCATTTAGGAAAGCCAGTGGCCACACCCATCCAGCGCTGATGTGTGCACACTTGGACACTGCCATGGCACTGGTAGGAATCTCTTCAACTCAATCTAGCACGTGAATACACAAAACAGCACATGGGAAACAGCCACAGTGCCCATCGACATGAGGTTAGCTTAAGAAACCATAGTACTTCCTTCCTAAAGAAGGCTAAGCATGTGTGGAAAACAATGAGCCAGATCTGTTTAAGTCCATGAATTATTACTGGAGAAGAAGCAACTTACAGAATGTCACGTAGAGTCTGATTTTTTTTAGGTAAAATAAGATGTATGCATCTTACATTGGTGAGTGTGTTTGTGTGGAGAAAACTCTGAAAGGACACAGTGCAGTCTCCTAGGCAATGTTACCCCTCTGAGTTATGTGGGGAGGGGTGTGGAGTTTGAAAATATGGGAGCAGAAAATTACAATTTTTATTTCATATACTTCTAAACTATGTGAAGATTTTATAGCAGCAACGTATTTCTTCTGTAATTAAAAAAGCATTAAGAGGTAAGAGGTGAGGAAGGGACAGCCAGCTCCCAAGCCTACAAGACTCGCCAGTATTACAGAAGACTAAGAAGCTTTAAAAATAAAGAAAAGGATGTTCATCACAAGTGGGTCAATAAGATTTGGAAACAGAGAAGGAAGAGAAAAATCTTGGCGGTGTTCACTCACACGTGCCCTGGAAGAGGAGGAGCTTTGGCCCAAGGTCCGGGCTCCCTGAGAAGTGACCCCACATGCTCTCCCAGCCTGAGGGTCTTGAACATTCCAGGTGTCAGCTCCTCTGCCCTGATGCTGGCTCCCCACCATGCTTCAGGAAGTAACTAGCTTCCCTGAGTGGTGCATGGAGTGTGAGCCATAAGGCTCAGGGCAAGAGGCCTCAGTCAGGCTGTGCCATTCTTCCCTGCATCCTGATCTTACGGATGAGATGGATGGTACTGCATGTGACTATGAGGACAGATCCTGGAGCCAGACTTCACATTCTGGCTGAATTCACATTCCTGGCCTACTGCCTACCGACTTGGGCCAGTTCCCTCAGCCTCTCTGTGCCTCAGTTTTGACACCTATAAAATGTCCCCATGAAGTTATTGGAAGATCAAATGAGTAAATACACCAAGTACTTAGTATAGTAGCTGGCATGTAGTGAACATCAAATAATACTTTATTTGTATTATTATTCCTGGTAGTTACAGTGGGTACACCTGGTCTTGTCTCCAAATGTAACGGGAATGCAGCTAGGGTCTCACTGTTATGTGTGGTGCTGGCTAATAGTTGTCCATAGTGATGTGCACTAGCTAGGGATGCTTTCAGCTGCAAGGATTCCAAACACAGCAACTTAAACAAATAAGGTTTTGTTGTGCCTCAGTTTACAAGAAGCCTGTAAGTAGATAGCTGCTTGTCCAAGTTTAGCAGTTCAGCCAGTCTCAGCAAGCATTTAGCTTCTCTTTCACACATTTTTTTGCCTCAGTGTTGCAATGTGGCTGCACCAACTCCTGGCATCACATCCTTCTTCAAGGTAGGAGGAAGGGAAAGGAAGAGAACTGAAAATACCAGCCACATTTGGTTTTCTCATCAAGAAAACCAACCTTTGCAGAATCCCCCAGCTGACTGCCAATTATGTCTCATTTAACAGAACTATATCATTTGACCATACTTAGCTTGAGACAGGCTGGGAATAGAGTTCATTTTTCAGCCTTGACAGTGCAGATAACAAGGAAAAGGAGGTGGGAAATGATCTCACAGAGCCTGCCACCGTTTGTTTTATCCCATTAAAGAACAAGCTATGTGACCATATTTTACTAAATCAGGAGTGGGTGGTAGAGTTCACCAAATATTCTCTCAACAGTGGAACTATTGCAGTGTTTCTGTCCCTCTCCTGCTCTCGGTGGCCATCTACAAAGAGGCCTACCTGTTGTGAAATAGAGGGGAGTATCCAGCTGTAGGGACCAGCAGGGAGTGTATATTCTCTTGGAGACTTAGCAGAACTGAGAGCCGTGGTGACCAAGATTCAGGGCTTTCAGAGCCCCCAGATCCTACTTCCAAACTCAGCCACCTCTCTATCAGGAATGGCCGTTGCTGCCAGCCCCAGGCCGGCGGAGGAGCAGGAAGCTGTCAGGTTGCTGGATCCACCTCTGCTCATTTCCTCCTGGACTGTTACCCTGTCTTCCATCTTCCAGGCTCCTGGGAGCATTGGGCAGGCGGACCTGGAATTTGGCGGCTCCCAAGTGTGACAGACACAGCCTCCCTTTACATCCGCTGGGCAGGCCAGGCTGATGGTATCTAGTTCCTGAGACCCCTCAGTGAACTCAGACCCCAGATTCTCTCTCTCGATAACAGCTTCACCTTTTTCATCTCTTTTAACAAATAACAACTCCTGGCTGAAACCCAAGCTCCTGGCTGAATACTAACTCCTGGCTGAAAATTTCTTGCTGCTTCCCAGACACGAGCCTGGCCTGAGAGGAATGGGGAGGAGAGGCAGGCTGAGTGTGCAGGACTTCCTGCATGCCCAGGGCCACTAGTGCCTCCCAGGGACCCAGTTCCGCATCAATAAAGCAAGGGGCGGGTCAGATGCTTCCTGGAGCTGCTGTCCTTGGTACACATTCCACGGGTTCCCTGCCCACTGTCTCGATGCCTTGGGGCCAGGTGTTGGCTCTGCAGCATGGCCACCTTTGGCAGGAGGGCCATGGCCATGGTCCCAGGCCTTAGAGGAAAGGCAATTCGTTATTTTTGAGTTTGTGGAAAATGCAGTTTGAATAATTTTGCATCTAGGGAGGAAATAATATCTCTCCCAAGAGGCTAGAAAAGAAAGAAAACACAATTTGCCCTGACATCCATCCCTTGGACTCTGCTCTTACTACCTGCATTCAGGGCCATTGAGAGGTGGCAATCCTCCCGCAGAGGAAGGGAAACACGCACTGCAGCAAACAACAGGTTTTTCCTCAAGTCAGTAACAAGGGGATGCTTTCTTTCAGGATGATTTACACCTTTCCCCTCTAGCCCCTGCACAGAGCAATACTTTGACTATTCAGAGCACCCGCCTGTCCTGTTGGGGCCACTCCTGGCAGGCAGACTCAGTCCCCGCACAAAGTCACAGCCCAGCTGCAGAACCCCTCACAGCCTGTGAGGTTATGTTATTGTTCGCTCCATTTTCCAGATGAAACTGCAGGGTGGGAGGGCTGCCCATTCCTGAAACTGCAGCCAGAGCCAGGACCCAGGCCACTAGCTGTGCCTCCACCATGGCTGTTTTTTGCCCCAGCTTCTCTGAGGGCCAGTCAAGGGTGTCTTGAGCCAGCCTCTCCTCCCCTCTGTAAAGCTTATCAGCCCTTATTTTATTTCAGTTTCTCACAAAGACATGAAACAAGGCTGTAGATGCAGCGCGAGATTAAGGGCTGAAGCACATCCAGATCAGGAAATTCCGAGTGCAGTCTCCCAGCACGGCTCCAGCAAACCCGGTCTCCCAGGGTCACCTGTCTGCCAGCACGGAGGGATGGCAGGGGACTGGTGTGTGCTGTGGAGGCACCTGCATCCTCTGGAACTTCCTGAGGTCCAGAGGCTCTGATTCCCCAGCAGCTCCCAGGGACACCTCCATCTTCCTCCCTCAGGCCAAGTACAGCCATTCCCTGGTTCCTGCATCCTGGGGTTTCCCACTGTAGTCAGCTGTTCCCATGGGGTCCAGATATACTGTTATTTTCCCATCTTCACAATCCCTCTTTGGCCTCACTTTGCCCCTCAGCTTCTCCCCTATGTCTTTGCTCCTTTTGACAGTAAGACAGTTCAAATGGTGGCCCTGCATCTGCCTTGTCCCTCACACATGCTCCCAGACCTCTGCAAAGGCTCAGCACCCTCACTGCCACTGCCCTCCAGTTTCTGCCCCCAAATGAGTGTTTGGCCTCACCTATGGCTGCCAGCAGTGCCTCAGCGCCGCAGCCCCTGCTGCTCCTTGTCTGCTTGGGGCTCCAGGCCCTGGCCTACCACCTGAGTCCTCTAGCCCCTCCACACTCACTTCTGTCTCTTGGCTCTAAAGACTGTCCAGGCCAATCACGACCTCAGCCCCCCACTCCAGCTCAGTCAGGTAACTAGGCTTGAACCCAGCCTCTGGGTGTCCCCAACCCCGCCTGCCACCACTTTCCTCTGGAGGCAAAACCAGCTCTTCCCTTACAACCCATATCTAATCCTGTGGTCACTTTTAAAGTGCACCCAGGACCCAACACCTCAGTCATCTCCCTTCTACTGCCCAACTGGACCCTGTCAAAATGAATGACTGCTCAAAATCTTAAAGGACCCCTTTTCCTGAACCCAGATGCAAGCTGATGCCCCCGTCTCCCTCTGTTCTGCCCTGCCTCTTGCCCCCTTGGTCTCTTCCAGCCACCCTTGTCTCCTGAGCTACCGCAAACATACATCCCTGCCCCCAGCTCTGCCACCAGCATCCCATGATGCTCCGTCTTCAGGTCTTTTCTCAAATAACACCTTCCCTGCCATCCTACTTTACACTGTACCCCCTACCTTAGCACTCTAGTCCTCTCCATATCAGTCAGATCTTGCTGAGTAACAAATGAGCCCAAAACTTAAGTGACTTAAGACAGCACTTGGATGTTTCTATCTCATAGTTTCTGTAGGCCAGGAATCCAGGTGTGGCTTAGCTGTCTGTCTGGCCTAGGGTCTCTTGAAGGCATCATTCAAGGTGTCTGTTGGGCTGGGGTTATTTCAGGGCTGGACCCACCTCAGGCTCCCTCATGAGGCAGTGAGCAGGAATTGGCTCCTCACAGACTGCCCTCAGTCCTGTGCATGGGGTGCACCATAGCTGCTCAGAACATCAAAGTGACTGAGGGACAGAGAGGGAGGGAGAGTCAATGAGACAGACCTATGGCCACTGGTAACCTCCTCTTAGAAACCACATCCCATCACTTCCGCCTTTTCTACCCACTAGCAGCAGCTCCAGGGATAGCCCAAAAATGTGAGTCCCCGAGGCACTCCCTGGGACTGGCTACCACACGGCCCCTGAGGTTTTCAGAGTACCTCTTCCAGCTCATGTAACACAGTTTGCTTGCATACTTGGTTCCTGGTCTGTCTCCCAAAAAAATGCAAGCTGTCTGTGGGCCAGGCTTTTTGTGCTCTTCTGGGAGGTACCCTCCCCACCTACAGCAGCAGCATCTCAGCACAGAGCAGGCTGAACAAATGGGTGTTGGATGGGTGCTGGTGAACTTAAGGTGGTGCTCTACAACGTGAGGTGAATAAACCACCGTCCACCCCAGTGACTGTATCTTCTGTGTTACAACGGATCTAGTGACAGGCACAGAAGGCTGATTTCTGCAAAAGTGAAAACAACTGGGCTGTCCTGGTTACCACAGCCACAGCGGCCAAGAAATCACAGTCCTACACCCTCTCTGAGACCGGGCCTCACCCCTGTGCAATGAGATGGCCCCCGTGCCTGACCTTACACCTCAAGGACTCTATAAGGAAGTGGTGCTAATTTCCTTCTTTTCAATATGTGCTTTCAAATATTAAAAATATCATAATTTGTTAAAAAACACTCTGGGGAATATAGTTTGGCATCATCTAACAGAGCTTTAAAATGCACACACTCCTTGGCCCAGTGATACAAAGCCCAGAATTACTGACTTCTCACTAGCATCACACATGAATGCAAAAATACGTGTACAGATACTGATGTGCAAGATCCCGGCCCACCAAATATTCTGGTTGAGAATTTCTGACCACCTAGAGTCCCCTCTGCAGCAGGTGGACTCCGGAGGCCCCTACTGGGGAGGAGACAGCCCCAGCACAGGTCACACGTCCTTCTGCAAATGCTGTTCATCTGAGTATCTGCCTGGCAATGTCACTGCATGAGGGCTGTGCTGTTACTAATAGAACCATAGCTTGCCAGGCAGAGCAGGAAGATTTATAAAATGCCCCAGGCATGACAGATCTGCCCTTTGAGTGTCATTTGCTAAAGGAGGTTCCATGGTGACTCATTCATAGACTGAAGGGCCCTGGCATCACAGTCTGATCTGGGGAGCCTTGGAAGAGGGTCACAACTCAATTTGTCTTTGTGCTGATGGGCCCACGGGGCCAGAAGGAAACACAGACCATGAGGCATTGACTCAGTCACTTCAGCAGCAGTAGGGAGGCATTTTTGGACTGGCCCTAACTCCTGGTGAGTGAATCATATTTGGCACCTGCCCTCCTTGACCCAGACTCCCTGATGTGACCTCTAGTCCATGGTGTGACAGATTGCATTTTCCAAAAATTACCACAGCAATATTCCTGCCCTAAAGCTCTTCCAGAATCTTGCTCATCACCTCCTTCTCCACCAGTAAGAGATGGATTCTATTTCCTTTCCTTGAAATTGGGCAGGCCCTCATGACCACTGTGATGAATAGAACACAGCAGAGATGTAGGGTGACTTCTGAGGCAGGTCACAAGAAGGAACATGGCTTTGGCCACCATGTTGTAAGGAAGCCCAGATCCTGCAGGGCAGCATGTCTGCGCCCTGGCTGGCAGCTCCGGTGCAGGTCAAAGGTCTGGGCCAACAGCCAACACCAACCACAGCCCCCTGACGGAGCCCTCAGATTATTCCAGACACCCTGGAAGCCACCCTGAGCTGAGCAGCGTAAAACAGAGGCAAACTGCCCCAGGCGAGTGTTGCCCAAATTGCAGACTCAAGAGCAAAAGAAATGATGGGCTGAGACTCAGTTCGGGGACAGTGGACAGTTTGTTATTTAGCAATGGACAAAAAAACAGTGCCCTGGGTATCCCTCAGCCTTCCCGGGGTTTCTCTGTTTCTCTGGGATGCACATGATTGACAGGCTCTGTGGTGTGGGGCTCCTCATTCTGCAGGAGTTCCAGCTGGTCTGGGTGTGTGAGAAGCCTGAGAGCTTCATTCACCTGAATCTGCCGCACACGCAAAGGGAACGTGCCTCGTTCCAGGAAGCCCTGTGTCAGGGGTTTTCTGTTTGATAGGAAATGTTTTCATGGTAATGACATGCTAGGAGTTAGCCTTCACAGTTAGATACTTGGTCATTTTGTCAAAGATGTAAGGTCTCTGAATCCCTCCTATGGACTTGCAGCAAGCTGAGGTCTGGCCTGCAGAGAAATTGCTCTTTGAAAACCTCCACTTATAAGTAGCAGTAATGAGGCTGCTATGAGCAGCACTGAGCAGGTGTATTGTGGGGCATTGAACAACACGCTGAAATTCCCCAGAGTAACTCACCAAGTGACGGCCTGTGATCTTACATACAATACATATCATATGATTACGCCTACATCAGTAATGTCCATGAAGTCTTCTTTATTAAAACAATGCTGTCCTGTTATTATGTGATGGGGCAGGGCACTCAGAAGCCTATTTCCTCCATCTCTTGGGCTTCATGGTGCCCATTTGGGGTCACCAGGGAATCCTTGATTAACATCACCGCCATCTCCCTCATCCTCTCTGGGCCTCCAACAGCCCACACGATCAGCAGTCCTCTGACCTCCAGCCCAGCAACTGTGGAACAAAGCTCCCATAAGGGCTGCCACCCCTGAAATGCACAGACAGCCTCCCCGTCAGCATCTCCTTCCCAACCTCTGACTGCTAATAAATACATTCCAATGTGTCCATAAATCCATAAATACAAAACAAACTGAAAAATTAAAACCACAAAAATACCTTAAACACCAACCCTCCAAAATAAAAAACAAAACTAATAATGCTCTACGTTCATCATCATTAATTTCTCTACAGTCTAGTATCCTGGGGTGGCCACAACACAGCACTACATAGGGCAGCTTCAACAACAGCGATTTGCTAACACACAGCCCTAGAGGCTGAAAGTCCCAAATCAGGGCTGGCTCCTTCTGAGGGCCCTAAGGGAAGGGCCTGAGGCCTCTCTCCTCGGCTGTGTATCTTCACATTGTTCTCTTTCCATGTGTGTCTGTGTCCAGAGTTCCCTTCTACAAGGACACCAGTTACATTGGATTGAGACCCACCCGATGACTTCATTTTTACTTGATTACATCTGTAAAGACCTTATCTTCAAATAAGGTCACATCCTGGAGTACTGGGGGTTAGAACCCAACATACAGATTTGGGGGAGATAATTCAACCCATAACACAATACAGAGAAGAATATTTATGTTATCTCCTTAGTAAGGTTCTATGACTCTGTGGTGGCCACAGCAGCATCACAGGCAACCTTACAGCCAGACTGGGCAGGCAGAGGTCCTGGAGACCTTGGTCAGTCTCTCTGGGGCCTCAGTTTCTCCATCTGCATGACGAGGTGGCCACTCAGGGCCCTTCTATCCCTGAGATTGCTCAGGGTCATTTGTCCCTGGCTTTAGGTCACATAAGGCTTAGGGCCCTACCTTGGGTTGGCCCAGTTTGGGGGTCACCAGGCTCTTCTCCAGGGCTGCTAAGGGCAGGGCATACAGGGAAGGTATCAGTAGGTCTCCCTGGGAAAAGCCAGGTTCTTGTATCATTAAGGACTAGGAAGCAGCTCTCCCTGAGCTTCCTCACTCCTGGCCCTGCAGGAATTGTCCCTGGGGCCTGTGTGGTCACAGCCCAGGAGAAGCAGAGGGCACACCTAAAGCGATGACTAGGGTTCAGTGTCATTGCATAGAGCTTGGGGGGACATGGTGCGAGGCTCGCACAGTATGGAGCTGGTAGCTACGACAGCTACCAGACCCCCAGAGCTGGTAGACAGTGTGGCTGAAGGAGCAGGACCCCTAAGGGGAGGTGGGACTTAGCAGGGAGGGGCTGGGGGATAAACACTGTCCCCTCACATGGATCTCCTCCAGGGCTTCCATGAACAGAGGACAGTGTGCTCTAGCTGGGGGATGGAATGCTCCCTGGCAGGCTGGCGCTGGCTGGCCCAGACACCGGCTTGCGCACCCTGCTGTCCATCCCTACCCAAGTGTGGCATGTGCACAGGAGGAAGTGGGTGGAGCTGAGCAAGCACGGCCCTCACCACAGAGGGCTGATGGCCCCTCACAGCTCATCACGGCAGGATGGCCAGACCCACGGCTGAAGTTAGGCTCATCTGCTTCCATTCAGGAGCCCTGCCTTCAGGCTCGCCACAGAGAAACACCAGGGACTGGCCAGCAAGGGTTTGGGCTCCTTCAGGACACAGTGAGCCCTAGACTGCAGAGTGGGAATGGATGGCTGCCTGGGAAGTGTCACCTCACCCGAGAGTTTGGAGCAATAATCTCAGAGAGCAAGGGTGGGCGTTTGTGACTGACTCCTCTCAGGAAGTTCACAGAGCTGGGCTCTGGGGCAGGGCGGGGGTCATTGCTCTGGCCCAGCCTACTTGCCCTCTTCCCCCTGCATCTTCTGCAGCCATGAGGGGTTGGAGTGGGGGTAAGGCCTAGTGAAAAGGTGTCATGGCCCAGGGCTGTGGAAACCATCAGCCTCCGGGAAGGGAGAGAGAGTTGAGAGAGAGTTGAGCAGGTGGGCTCAGATGGGCCTCCTTCCCCCAGAAGCCTCCAGGGCAGCCAGTGTGCACCCCTTGGCTCTGTTCCCCAGACCTGTGGGCAGGCACAGCTGGTGGCCCCATTTCTCATCACTATCGATTAAGCTAGCACAGCCCTGCAGCACAGAAGGTAAATCACTGTCCCCAGAGTATTTAACCAGGGAAGGGTCAGTAGGAGGTGGCATCCCTTATAAGTCCCATATCTGATGTTTTTATATTAATTCCTATAGTGGCCAGACTAATTTTTATTCCACTGACTGTTATCACTTCTTCATTGACTAGGAGACATCTCTGAGCAGTGCATATCTTATTGAGTATCAGTCATTTAGTGGGGTGCTTCCTATAGTAGCAAGGTTTTCATTAAAGAATGAAAACTGTTTTGCTCTGAAGCCTCAGTCTTTGGAAACAGCAGTACACAGGCCAGCCGGGGTCACCACCACCACTGAGCCTCCACCACCTGTGTGTGCTGTCTGGAGGGCCCAGGAGTCCCCAGCTATGGGCACTGGGTCCCCTGTCCTCCCCTCTTCCTAGGCTATCCCAGGCTCCTACTGGCCATACATAAGTCTCGAGTCAGTCTTTACCAAGTGACCACAGCTTGGCAGAGACAAGGTCCCCTAGAGCTGTGCACATGGTAATCCAGCTGAGGGCAATAGCAGTCTTGCTCTGCAGATGAGGGCAGTAGGTTTGCTATAGATTCCCCAAAGCTCAGTACCCTACAAGGGTCGGGTCCCAGGTTGCAGGTTGAATCCAGCACGATCATGGAAATGACCATCCTGTCTACCTGCACAGTGAGGGCTCTGGACCCCCACCCACTGGATTCCAAGGGGTCTAAGCCTCATGCAAGGGGCCCAGCTGAAGAAGCCAGTGTTAGGAGGAGACAGAGCTGAAACTATAGGTGGGTCCCTGCAGAGGAGTACAGCAGGCACGTTCTGAGTGTGCTCCCAGCAAAGCTAGTCCCGGGGGCAGAAGGCAGGGTGGATGGAGGCTGGGAACCAGGAGGACGTACAGGAGAGGAGGAGGGGCTTTCTGGGGATGTAGCGTGCTGGCCAGAGGCTGAAGCAGTGGGTGCCTTCCCCCTGAGACTCTCACCCACCTGCCCCTCATCCCACAGCAGTCTAGAGCAGTGGACCCCACAGTGGAGACCTGGAACCTGCAGCCACAGCCCCTGGGAATGGGTTCCAGGTACATTCTCTTGCCCAGAACCCAGAGGCAGCCTGCTTTGTGCTTGAATGGCCCTCCACTAGAGTTTGAGAACCAGGAGCTGCATGGGGAGTGGGCTTCAGAGAAAGAGCTGTTGGGCTTGCCCCTGAGTGACCTCACCTGTACAATGGGCAGGGGCTGTGCCCCTGAACAAGTTAGAGGCTGAGGTCCAGGGCCACCCACAGACAGGGTCTCAATAGTGAGGGCCATCCTTACTCTCACCCCCACCCCCAGGGCCTGCTCCTTTTTCTAGGGGAGAACGATTTGGGCCCCAAAGCTCTGCCTCCCATAGTGATCTCACTTGGCCTTGCTTCCTTCCAGAGGTCAGACATGCATAATTAAACCCAAACCTTTAGGATTTGGAGAATGCTAATAAATTACAGATGAGATGAGTAACCAGTCAACACCCCCCACACCAGCCCAGGTGTCAGCCTGGGAAATAAAGTAGAGGTCATTCCCTCCTGCCCCGTGCCAGCAAGCTCGTAAGAGCCCCAAAGATGATATGTCCTTTATGGGCTGCTTTCAGTTTGTAGGCAGATGTTTTTCTCAAGACACACTGTGAAAAAATAAAAAAAGGTTTTATGAATGGTACTGAGAAATCAGCTGCATCAAGTGTCTGGATCCTGAAAGGAAAAAACTTTGAGGCAGGAGCAAAGCCTCAGATGACCATGGGGGCTTCATCCCAACTGTTCTCATCCACCTATGCTGTGGACTCCGGAAGAAGGTCCTGCAAATCCCTGGGGCTGAGAAGGCAAGTTTGGGGTGGGGGCTGGGGCCAACCATCCAAGGCGGTGGGGAGGAGAACCCACGCCCCAGCCTCCAGCATTCATTGCCAGAGACAGCCCGGGATAAAATGACCAGAGCCACTGACTACACATGATTCTATTTGCACCAAAACTCTCATTCCAGAGGAAGGTAAGACCAGAAGTGGCACCTGGGACAAGGTGAGGGTCCATGACTGGCCCCTGAGGACCAGGGGTAGGAGGTGGGTGATAAAGGGGCAGGGTACATGGGCAGAATATCCACAGAAATGGAAAAACTGAGACCAAGTCGCTCAGTTACAGCAGCAAGGGCTATTGAAAAACGTGGTTCCAGGTATTCACAGAAGTCACCTGCACAATCAATGCTGAGTCTTGGTGTATTAATTAATTAGAACATTTCTGCTACTCCAATGGGGGGAGTCCTGTATCAGAGCAGGCCCTCTGCTCCTGGCTGGGCTCTGTGTGCCCAGCCCTAGCCACACCCACTATGCTGAGAAGACAGTCCTGCGGTCAACAGGCTGCATGTGGCCATGTGGCGTAGCTCTTTGATGCTGGCCTCATTCAAGGACAGGCTGTAATTTGAAGAGGACACCACCCCCATAACACAGCCCCTGTCCTTGGGGGGAAGTGTTGGGGCTGAGAGCAGAGCAGCACACATGGGGTAGTGAAACCAGCCCCACATGTGGCTGGCTCCTTGGTGCCCAGGACAGAACTGGTTAGAGAGTGACTGCGGTTCCCAGGATTTCTGCAGAGCCTGGGGCAGAGCCCAGGATGGGCAGGTGGGGGGCCTATCTCCAAGCCGGAAGGGAAAAGCTTCCAGACATGATTGCATCTGACCTTCTTCTTGTGTCTCCTCTCTCTGGCATAGCGCCCGAGGTGAGCTCAGTTCCTCATACTCCTGGGCTTCAGTGTGGGGAACTTTGTAAAGTTTTTTTCCAATTCACAGAAAACTGCCAGCCTCTGGAGGCCTCACATCTTCCACACAGAGCCTTTCTCATGCCTGAGCACCAACCATCTAGGCTCTTATTCAGGGGAATTGGTGGGGGGCAGGGTGGGGGGTAGGGGCTGCTCTAAGCTTGGAGGATGCTTCTAAGCTTTTAAATCAGCTTCCTGAGAGAACCCCACTCCCACTGGCCTGGAGGACTGAGGTCTCCAGAACCTTCCTGAACATTCCTCAGCTGAGCAATCCCAGACCAGAGCAAATCCTCAGGGTACCTGGGAAGGAAGAAAGCTCCCCTTGCTAAGGATCCTAGTATCCTTACATTTAAAGGGCCAAAGGGACAAGAAAGATTCTGGGCTTTTAAGAAAAAAATCTCTCAACAAAACATTTCCTGGTGCTTGTCTGACAGTAAAAACCCCTTAAAGTCATAAACTTCTCCTGCAGAACACTTCTCAAAACGTATTTATCTAAAGGGCATCTGTGTTTGGTCTCAAATTCAAATGTTCCAAATGTCAGACCCCACATGATTTATTTGCAGCACTGTGTTCTCTGCCTGTGAGGTGTTTCCCAGCTCAAACCCCTGGTCTTGTGGCTCCTTCTGCTGATTTTTATCAATGGCTTCGATTCCCCCTGAGGCAGGCAGCCCAGAGGAAGAAGGGGCACAGAGGGGTGTGTAAATGTACATTGGGGGGCAGCACAAGATGCTATCTCTGCAGACAGCCTCTCACCCCGCAGCTGTCACCCTGAGCACCTCCCTGCCCCTGCCCAGGCTATCCTCTCTGCCTGGAGGGCTGTTCCTCACAGCCAGACATGTGTCCCACTCTCTGAATCCTCACTAGGTCCCCATGCAAAGGCTCAGAGATAAATCCAGCACATTTACACAGGAAGCACTCTGGGCTGACTTCAACTCTCCATGTTGAGCATAGGAGTATGGGTTGGGAAGAGGGCTCCCTCGGAGCCAAGACTTCTGAGTGATGAATAAGGAGTTGAACAGAAGAGCCAGGAGGAGGTGGGAAGAGCTATCTGGCAGAAGGAACAGTCAGTAGAGGCCAGTGGCCAGGCATGTGCAGATTCTGGGACCATTGGAGGGTGGGGTGGCGATGGTGCTCAGGAGCCAAGGGACAAAAGCAGTGTAGATGGGCCAGGCACTGAACTCCCAGCATTAGCAAGCAGGCCCTTGGGTCTCAGACAGCTGCCTGGTCCCCTGACAGCCCTTCATCACCGCATCTTAATATGCATGAGCTCATCAGCCCCTTTCCAAAGAGGCCCCTGAGAGCCCAGCCTGTAGGACTGCACTGTACTCACTTTGCCTGTGGAGGGGTTTTGGGAGGTGAGGTCAGGCCTGCAGGGGGGCCTGGAAGGGAACCAAAGATTCCCCAAAGCAAGGGGTATGCCCATGGTGTCCCAGCAAAGCCACCCTTCAAACCATCAGGAGGTCAGGAAACAAAAGAGAGCTACTGCTGGATCAAAGAGCCCACTGAGGCCACTCGGTGAGCACATGGCCCTGGGCTGAGAACTCAACAGGCTCTCTGCTCCTGCCCTACCCACAGGAGCTCCACAGAGAGACTGGGGAGCAGTTTCTCAGAGCTTTGCTGCTCAAAAAGTATACTAGCCACATGTGACTACTTAGTTCTACACTACTGTAAATTCAGTAGAATTACAAATCAGCCCCTCAGTCCCACCAGCCACATTTCAGGTGCTCGACGGCCACACTTAGCTAGTGGCTGTAATATTGGACAGCACAGAGTAGAATATTTCCATCATCGCAGAACCTTCTACTGGACAGCCCAGTTCTAGGGAATGAAGGCCAAGCTGGCTGGCACCTCAGTAAGATGGAGAGGCCCATCTGGCCTATGTGAGGGGTCTGCAGCAGGGGTGGGACTCTGGGCAGACCTCAGGGACAACCTCAGGGAGGTGCTGGAGAAGAAGCAATGAGGGCAGTAATCTGCAGATTACTGAAATAGCTGGGCAAGGCCTGCAGGGGGACTGCGGGGTGGAGGATGAGTGAGTGTCATGCTCCTGGGCCTGTTCACAAACACAGGGCTGGGGGAGCCATGCAGACTAGTCCCCACACTGTGCTTGCCTGCCCCCACCCGGGGTCACGGCATACTGCCTCAGCACTGCAGGCCTGAGATGGTCCTGGAAGTTGTACACTGTGCGTGGAGCTGCAGTCCACGCCATCCTGGGCAAGGAGCCTTGGGAGGCCATTATAGGGTATTAAGTCAATGGGCTTCCTATTTGTCAGCATTCCAACAGTACGGCAGGTTTTTCCCGCTCCAGAAGACAGCCTAGGTCAGAGTATTCGCTCTGCAGATCCTGAAGCCTGCAACCCTCTCAGAGACCAGAGCTGCAGCTTCCAGAGGGCAAGGGTGAGGCTGCGAGCACACACTCTGCTGAGGAGAGGAACCAGGCCACCTCGGCCCTGCTGGGGCAGCATAGGGACTCCAAGGCCAGTCCTGCCACCTGCCCACCTCCAGAGCCTCCAGGGAGGGCAGCACCAGCCCCACAGCTGGATCCTCCTTGCCACCCTGGCTCCCCAGGGGACCCAACCCTGCTGATACCCTGCACAACCCTCCCCACCTGGGGTCACTCCCGACACACACCACGAAGGGGGGCCTTTGCTTTGTTCACTGTAGTGTCTCCAGTGCCAAAAACATCATCTGGAATGTAATGTGTCCTGTGAGTGTTTGTGAAATAAATGAACTCTTCAAGACGGACCAATGGGAAACATGCCAACTGGGTGAATATAGATTCATATATGAGTTTGAGCAAAAACAAGTCTCAACTTCATGCTCATTGATCACTTAAAGTTCCATGACTGGAGAAGGGAAACAGAAACACCAGGGACCTGAGAGGGCTGGTGGTACCCTCCCTGCAAACTCTTTTTGAGTCACTTCCTCTGTGCCTCGGCATCCTTCCCACAAATCAGGCTTCCCTGCTTGGCCCTCCACTCAGACCTGCAGCTTGGCGATCTGTCCGCCCCCACAGCGCACTGCCACTTTGTCTCCAGTTCTTCTCCTTCATTGTGGCCATAGAGCAAGTGGAGAAGCATCATCCATCTTACCTGAAGGTTTTGCTATTTTAGTCTTGAAACCAGGGAATCATAAATAAGTTTTGCAATGATAAAAGTAAGCTTAATTTTTCATTCACTTCCAGCTTATAACTGATGGGGAGGTCCTCCTTTGCTTCCAGAAGCAAAAGGGGGGGGAAAGGCTTCCTAGTGACAGGATAATTTGTCAAAAAGTTGTGAGTGAATATGGGCAGGGCTGTATAGGAAGTGTGTATCGAATAATATGACACACTGGCTTCTAATTGCTGCTGCCTTTCTGATCAATAATACATGTTTTCAAAAAGCCTTCTGTTTGCATTTACACAATGGACTGTAACTACTGCAAAGGATCCATTAAGACCTATTTTAAAAAGTGCATTCGTAGAAACTTGTCTAAATCTGCATTACAAGGCAGATTATGAAACTGCCTTGGGAGATGTTTTTTCTAAAAAGCATTCAGGCCATATTGTCGGACTTGCCAATTTGAGCTCCCTAGTATGGCCATAGCTTACTTGTGAGCCAGGCTGGGCCTTCTCTATGGCATCCAGTTGATGTGGGAGGCAGGCACTGTCAGGCCTTGAGGTCCCATTAGGCTCCAGCCAGCCTCCAGCCAGCTTGCCCTGCATGCCCTGAGCTGGGGACTTGATGTGAGCAAAGCTCCAGGGTGGGACGAGGGCATTAATCAACCCACCACTCATGAATGTGTAATTCATGATCAGCTAAGTGCTTCAGCAAAGGGGGCTCTGAGGTTGCAGGGTTCTCTCCTTCCACTGAGAAAGCGGCATTCATGTGGCATGGGCAAAAGATATAGTGCTGGCTCCTGCAGGCCAGTCCCACATTGGCTGCCCTCCCCATATGTGTGTGAATTGTCATTTATGAAAGTGGGGAACCAGAGCAGAGGGAAGCAGACACCTTGGCTTTAGGGACCACCTGCTTTCTGGGCTACTGTAGCAACATCCACTGACCTCTCTGGCCTCAGCCTCAGCTTCTACAGCATGGGGACCAATGACAATGATGACAGCTTGGGGTCTCTCTAGTCCTGGGCACCTGCTGGGAGGGAGTTCTGCTTTCCACTCAGGCCCAGAGATGCTGGGAACATGCCAAGGTCATACAGACAAGAGACACAGCCAGGACCCAACTCATAGCCCACTTGTAACATTCACCCCACACCACTTCCCCTAACCTACCACCCAGATAGCCCCATGGCCTTCAGAGGACCCTGGAAGAAGAGTGAGAAAAATGCTCATGTTCTGCTGAGACAGGAGCTATGCTGATCCTGTCAGTCCTTCATTTGGGTTTAGCCTCAACACTGCAAGTCACTGTATTGTTATTCCTATGCTACAGATGAAGAGCCTGAGGCCCCAGGGATGCCTTGCCCTGGCTTTTGCTGGGTGAAAGGATGGAGACAAGAAGGGAAGGGAAGAAGGAGAGGGCAGAGCAGAGGAGGGGGGCGATTCCAGGGAGAAAAACAAGTGTGCTGGGGGCCCACAGAAGGGCCATTCAGGGCAGGCTGAGGTCAGGCCTCTGGAGGAAGCTGGACCTGGTTTGAGCCCCAGGGGTCTCTGACAGATGTGCAGCACACACTGCTTGTGCTGCGGAGCCCTGGGCTCAGGCCTTGGGCATCCATGTCTCGTCAGGCCTGAGGGAGGGTCCTCTCCCCAGCCAGGCTGAGGCCCTGTTTGTAAACATCGGCTGTGGGTGCCAGGCAGGTGGGAAGGTCTCCACACAGGCAGGCTAGCAGTGTCCCTGGGCCACACCCTGTGAAACCAAGACTGCTGTGTTGTCAGCGTGTTATAGGGACAGAATATTTGACATGGAGTTGGGTGGGTGGGGAGCACCGTTTGGGGGTCCTCAGAACCAGCTGCTGGGCACTGGTTGCTCTTGCAGCTTGCCTGAAGGAGGGCAAACCATGGAAGAGCAGTTGATCTGCCTCCACCCAGCACCCCCTGGGGCAGCACAGTGCAGCACCATTGGCAGGTACTATTGTTGTCCCCATCTACAGTGGAAACTGAGGCATCAAGCAGTTAGTCACAGTGAGCACAGTTAGCCTCAAAGTCTACACTTCTGGCCACTGCTCATGCTGCCTTGTAGGAGGGTCTGAAACCCTCTCCTACACCCACTTGGACCAGTCTGGCCCTAAGCAGGGAACTGAGCAGCCTCAGTCTGTAGGTTGGTAGTTCCAGGAATGCTGCCTGGCCTTCCAAAGTTCCGCTGCAGCCCCTCCACCACCCGCACAGGGCTATGCTCCTAGCTTTATTTCCCCCTCCCTGTAAGACCTGTAAGGGCCCTCAGGGCCAAGGCTTCCTGTCTCTACACTCAGCCACCACTCCTAACAGCTGGACTCCTCAGCTCTGCTGGACGTCCCTGATGCCCCACAGCCACCTGGGCCCATGGTCACAGAACATCCTGTTCAGCCTTCTACCCCTTGGAGCAGCTCCCCCAACCTGGCAAGCCTGCACCAGCTGGGATGTACCAGCTGGGATCCTAGGCTTGACCTCCACACTCCCTTTTCTGCATTGTTTGGAGCCAGACCCAGAGGGCTCCATGTTACCCTGCTCAGAAGCAGGAATGCTTCAGGAAAAACATGGGCATCCCTTGCTCACAGCACCCTGTGCTGTGCTGGGAGTGGGGCCTCGAGACCCCTATTTTAGTCATGCTTCACAGTCACCAAGAGTGTGAAGGATGCTATTTCAGCTCCCATTTTACAGATGACAAAATTGAGGCTCAGAGAGGTAAAGTGACTTATGCAATGTCACATGACTATAAATGGCAACATTCAAACTCAGATCTGACTCACTCCTAAGCAGAATCCATTATTAGAAATTCCTGGGGATCTTTTTTTGAAATGTGGATTTTTATGGAGGTGGACCCAGCAATCTATGTGTTGGTAGAAGCTGCCCTGGTGATATTCCAAGGTGGCCTGAGGACAGGGGTAAGGAGCACTGATGATGCTGTGATGTGCCCCCCACCCCCACCCCGAGAGCTTCTCAATACCTGTGGAGCCCACACCCCTCAACAGTATGTCAGGGCAAGGATGCTAGAGCCAAGTCCTAATCCTGGGCAAGTGGTTGGCTATGATTGGCTGACCATTCACCATGTGCTTGGCACAGAGCTCTGCCTTCACAGGCACTCCCTCTTCTTATCCTCCCTCTTCCTTCTGAGAGACAGATGCTTACAGTTGGGAAAACTGAGGCTCAGAGACAGAAAGCAGAGAGCAGGAATCTCCTGCAGACTGCAGTGCAGCTGTCCCATGGGGCTCCAGGGATGCAGAAGTGTGAGGAGGAGCTTCTTGGGGAATCACAGACTGTCACCTTTGGACTCCACCCCAGCTCAACCTCTGACCTCCCTTCGAGGGACCTTAGGGAGGTGACACCCATTCCCTCTCTGCTGGGTAAGGAAGATCCTTTCTGCTGCTCTGATGTTCTGCTTCCTGAGTTACCCTTCTGATGGTCCCAAAGGCAGCAAGCCCAGGGTTTCACCTCTGCCTTCTACAGATGGCCCTGTGGTCAGGTCCCTGGGCATGCACATGGGGAGGTAAGAGCCATGACCACATATGTGAATACAGGTGTATGCACATATGCATATATGTGTGCATATACATGGGTGTACAGAGGTTTACATGTGAGGTCCCCACAGACCTTTTTCTAAGAGGGCAATACCCCCACCACAGTGTCAGGTGTCAAGACCCCCAAGGGGTGGGGCAGTGGAGAGAGGGTGGAAGGGCCTCAAGCGGTCCAGGCTAGAACACAGCCTCCAATGGGCCCTTTGGGTGGTCACACAGAGCGCCAAAGCACCCCTCTTCCTTCTGTATTCACAGGAGCCTGTTTGCAGTGAAGTCCTCCTCAGCCTGTCCCTTCCCACTCAGCTCCCTTCCCTGGGCTTAAGTCTGAGGATGCAGCCTTGGTTCCGTTATTAGCACCAGAAGTAGAGCCCACCATGGCAAATTCAAACCCATGAATCCAAGGTCTGGTGGCTGCAGGGTGGCTCTCCTGAGCCGGCAGGGTTGTGTCCTGGCCTCCTGCCAGGAGGCCCGCTGTGGACATCTCTGCTGGCAGAGCCCCTAGCCAGCCTCTATTCTGGCAGCTCCTCCTCCTGCCTGGGAGGGTGACTTCACTTTGACTTCATATCTGCAGAGTGATGTGCAGATCTCTTATTCAGCCCTGAGCTCAGTCAGGCAAGAGGGCAGGGTTTGTGCACAACAGAAACAAGAGACACTGAAGTAGGGGTACCCCAGGCCTGGGTACTCTGGACCCTTCAGCCCCAAGGCCCCATGGGCTTCCAGTCCTCTGCCCCTAGGTGGAGGCCAGACCTCAAAAGGCAGCTAGGAGGTGGGAAGAGAACAGCGGGCTTTCCCGCAGAGGCCTAAAATCCACCTCTAACTCACCCCAGAATCCCTGTTAGGAGCCCAGAATCTCCCCCCTTTTAGGATTGGATATGTTGGACATATTTCTTTGGGAAAAAGATTAAATTCTTTTGGGCTCCAGTTCCTCCCTGCTGCTCACTCTCCTACCCAGTCGGTCCCACATCCCAACACTTCTGTTTGGAGAGGGTTGGGTGGAAATGCACCCTCCAAGCACTCTATTAGGCCACCAGCGCCAGGTCTCTTTGAAAGATGTGCTTAGAGCCAGTTTCCTTCTCCCACTCGCTGGAACAGTCCTAAAAAGTGGGCATCACAATCTAGCCCTAGGAGACCCCTATCCTCTCCCCCCGCGCGGCCGCAGCATCGTAAGCATCTGTCTTCCCCAGACTGAGCAGAGCGCTCCGTCTCCCCTTTCCTTGCACAGGTTCTCCCTCTCTTCTCGCCTGGGTCCCCAAGAGAGACCGCGCTCCCCGCTCTGAGAAATGGCGGAGGATGCGCTCCGCGCGGAGACCCCCCCAGGCCGGGCGCCTGCCCGGTCTCCACGTCCGCTCGGACGCACCCCCACCAGTCCACCCAGAGCCCGCATCCTCGCGCTGCTTCTCTGCGCAGCACAGAGGGCAAGCGCAGGGGCTACAAGCGGGCGCACAGGCCGAGAAAGAGGGGCTGTGCGCGCGAAGGGACGCACACTGGGGCCGCGGTGACTGGCCCGCACCCTGCTCCTCCTCGCGCCCCGCCCGGCCCGCAGCCCTGCCCAGTCCGTCTCCCGCCCGCGCCCCGCAGGATCCGCCCAGGCGCCCCGCCCCCTCGCCCCCTCGCCCCGCCCCGGCCGCCTCTCCCGCGCGGCCCGTGCCCGCCCCGCCGCAGTCCCGACCCGAACCCACCGCACGGCGGCAGAGAGTGCCCCGGAGTCCGCGCCCGCCGCTCTGCGCCTCAGTGTCCGCCGCGTCCCGGCGGGCATGGGGCGGCCCACCTGAGCTCCGCAGCCCGCGCCGCCCCTCTGGCCGCGGTCTCAGTGCTCCCGCGATGGCGAAGGCAACGGCCGGCGCCGTGGGGCTGCGGGTGCTGCTACTGCTGTTGCTCGGCGAAGGTGAGTCCTGCTGGCCGGGCTCGCGGCGCCGGGCGAAGTTGGCGCCGCGTGGCGGAGCGGACGCGTTCGGAAACGCCTTTCTCTCGGTGGCGGCAGCGGGCTGCGCAGGTGCGGGCCGCCGGGGTTCGGCTGGAGCGAGACGGTGCGGCGCTCGGGCGCCTCCGCCCCGGCTGGGCGCGTCCCGGGCGCTCCGGCCCGAGCTGCAGCTGCGCGTCCCAGCCGGGCTGCGCCTTGGGCGGCGGCCGCGTCTTGGAGCCACCAGCACTGATCTTGTCGCCGGTTGGGCACAGGCGGGGAGGACGGGAGAGGCAGCCCTGGAAGCTCGCGACTTGGGCGGGGAGCGCTCATTCCGCCCCCCTGTTTCTCCTGCAGCCGCTTCCCCGTCTTGGCTCCTGTGCACGCTCGGCGTCGGGGCATCTTCCCGCTCTGGTGCCCTGTCCCTCCGCGGGATGCGGAGGAAAGCTGACCTTCTATAAAAGGTTGATTTTCCCTTGTGCGGTTTTGCTACCCTAATCTTTTTTTAAAAAAACGAAAGCAAGTGTTTTATGGGGAGACTGCCCTCAAGGGCGCTCTCAGACCGGCCTAGCGAAGCCGACTGTGGACCCGTGCGGCCCGCATCCCACCTGGGGCTTCAGTGTCGCGCGCCGCTGCGGGTCAGGAACGCTTGAAGGCGCGGCCTTTGGGACCATCTCATGGCTCTGGGCGAACCTTTACCAAGTACTTTTGACCATCTTGGGGCGGAATAGGGCTGTGTGCCGCCAGCGTCGGTGTTGGGAGGATTAGATGCGGCCTTGTAAAGGCTAGGCACCGCCCCCACCCCCAAACCGTGACGGGATGAACCCCAGGGCTGTGGAATCTTTGACTCCCTTTACCACACATTTTCGTTTCCCTCAAACTGGCCTTGACTTGATCCCCTCTTGCAGCACTTATGCATGCACCGAATTTCAGAGAGAAGGAGCTCCTGCCACCCTCCCCCAGTGCTTACAAAGGGCCTTCTTTCCCTGTGGCCTTTGGGAACAGAAGGGTGACCGCCTGCCTGTAGTCCCTGGTCATGCACAGACTCTTGAGTTCACAGGCCACCCAAGGCTTCATTTGTGTGACTGGATCCTGAGCTCAAGGGGCAGATATTGAAGCCAGAACGGGTCCCAGACCATGTGGGAAGGGCAGGGGAGAAGCCCTTTCCTTGGCCTGGTAAAGAGTTGGGGGAGAGGAAGCCTGTTTCCAGTATATGGACTCTGGGATCACAATGCTGCTGGGAAAGGGAGGTAGGAGGCTGCCAGCAAGGCAGAAGTAAACACAAACAGAATGTTCTGAGGATTTCCTATTACTCTGGGTTGCATCTTTGTAACTGTGGTCATGTGGTCAGGTGTGAGTCTGTGCTCCTACCTACTGGGCAGCCAGGGCTAGCCCGCATCCTCAGGGGATTTCCTGGTGCCCTCGCCACAGCCTCGTGCTTATCTGGGGTGTCCTGGGAAGACTGAGGGAGCTGTTCTTCAGGGGCCAGGCCACGAGGGTCCTCTTGTGGCTTTGGCAGGAATGGCTTTCCACACCCCTGGCCCATGGAGTTCGGTAACCCAAGGCAGGCTCTCAAACACAGGGAAAGTGAGCCCTGTGCCCCGCCTACCCTCCCCTTGGAATTACCAAGAAATCACCATTGGTGGCATTGAGAGTGGAAACTTGGCCTAGCAGCACCCAGGAGGACATCTGGGGCCTTTGGAGAGGCCTGTAGTCACCTTTCGCCCGGAGCAGCACCCTGGAGCTGCTGAGCTTGGCTCTGTGAGCTGCTGCACACCGCTGCTAGAGAGTCCTGGGGTGGCCCACCATGCTAGGAGCAGCTTGGGGTCCTGGCGCCCTCTTGTGGATACAGCGCTCCTGTGGCCAGCCTGTTTCCAGCCCTTCTGGGTCTCTACATGAAGGAAGGCGTTTCCCCCTCTGGACCAGACGCTTCCCCAAGACAGAATATTCCCTTCTGTGCTGGGAACTGATAGGAGGGGGCAAGCAGGAAGGCAACCCAGGTGAGAGGTAGCGGCCTAGACCAGAGCTCAGGGGAAGGAGCTGCTCTGCCTCAGGACTGGAGAGGTGGGTGCAGGGCCCCAGGAAGCCCAGAGCAAGGCCACAAAACATAAACACGGCCCCATGGCCTGCCTCTGCATGTGGGCACACTCTTATTGGGTGTGACTGCACACTTTCAGAAAAAGGTGCCGACCCAAACACAGAACCCCAGGGCAGGGCAGGCTTCCCACACCCTGGCATCCTTGCTCACTCTCATGTGTGTACACACACATGCACACAAACACACACCTTGCATCTGTGCTTGCTTCCTCGCTCACGTTCTGTTATCACCAAGACACACTCCTGCCTTTTCTCAAGGATATGTGACTATGCTCTCCCACAGCACGGCATGGCCCCCCCACACTCCACCATGACCCAGGGGGCCCAGCCCTGCCACTCACAGGGATACCTGCCTTATCCCCTCATACAGCCAGGAGCGAAGGCCATCAGCCCCAGGCATCCTGGAAGCAGAGCTAGGGAAATCTCCACCTAAAAGTTGCTCTAGAAGAGTTCCTAGCCTTTTGATATCCAACACAGTTACACCTACCAGGTTGCATAGATGAGGAAGTAGTCCCAGTGTCTGGGGCTCCCCCTGCATGTTCCGGTTGGACCCCTCACCCCATGCATCTCACTGACTCCTCCAGCTTTTCAGTGAACCTCACATCGCTCATCTTCCTGGCCTGACATCGGGTTCCATTTTTCTAGCACTTCTGGCTTTAAGGAAGGACTTGCCCTCCCTGCCTGCGGACCCCTAGGCCTTTCACCACCAGGCACTGAAGAAGGGAAATGTTGCCATGACTTGGCAGGCTCCGTTTCCAGGCTGCCAGGCTAGTACCTCTCCAGTGGGGCCTGGGAAGGCCACTTACACTATGAAGGCACTGCAGGTGCCAGAACACCCCTGCCTGAAGGCAGCCCCTTCTCTTTTGGCCCCTCCCTCTCTTTGGCCAAGGGTTGGGGGAAGATGTCCTGCTTCAGCAGGCTTGCTGGGCCCTCCCCTCTTTCTCCTAACCAGTGAAGCCCCTCTGCCCTCTTGGAGCTGCTTTTGAGGCCCAACCTCCCTGGGGAGAGGGGCTGGCCCAGCCCAGCGGGTGGTCTCCTGGTGGTGCAACCTGAGGGCACAGAGCAAACAGGAAAGTTTATTGAGCCCATTGCTAAATTGCCTTTATTCTGCAGAATTGCTTTAGGGACAGCTAAGTAAATCACTGTTTCCTTGGTGGTGTGAAGAAAATGGGATGCATTCACCTAATGGGGAGCTAATGGCCTTTTAGCAAGGGGAAGAGAAAACTAATTTAAAATTATGGTGTCTGCTAAAATGGAGCCCGGGGTGTCAAGGGGAAGGGAGGGCCTGGAAGCTGCAACCTCCCCTGTGGCCTTTGCCCTTCTGTGACCTGAGAGGACTCCTCTGTCCTCTGGTCCTAACTGGAGAAGGTTGTTGTCAGCAGCAGCCACCAGACAGGGGCTCAAAGCCTGCTGGCCCTGTGTTGATCACTGCCTGTTTGCTAGCTCACTGTAACCTCCTGGAACCTTGAGCACAAGCCTTGTTTTCCTATTTCACAAGTGAGGAAAAGGCCTCCCCAAGGTCTGTGCACCCTGCTGTGGAGAGGACTCAGTGACCTCAGCACTCTCCTCCTGCTTTCAGCAAGTGCCTTTCTGTACAAGTGGTGGCAGGGACCAGAGATGGGACTGAGGAGGGGTCCTGGGAGGGGAAGGCGGCCCTGAGCCTACTCACCTACTGGTAACTGACCTGGAGGGCACCAGGGCCCTGGGGCAGCCTCACAAAGAAGTGTTAGTGAAGTGTGGCTTGGTGCTTGACACCCAGAACAGCAGCCTCTCTGGTCCTGGCTCATTTCTCAGGCAGGACCACTGCTTTAGCTGATGGGTGGGAATCCTAGGGGCCTAGGGTGGCAGGAAGAGGCGCCTGTGCTGGCAGAGGCTGACATGCTGGGGTGGGGAGAGGGAAGTGGGGATGGAGATGGAGGGTGTTCAGGGGGTGAGGGTGCAACTGGGCCTCCTTGTCCAGGACTGGGCCCTCCCCCCCAGGCCTCCAGGGCAGGCTGGGGGAAGAAGGCAGCAACTGGGCCCCCAGGAATAAAAGCAGCAACAGAGGGGCCCCCTACCCACCAGCGCTTCCTCTGTCTTGTGGAGATGGCTGTGCTTCCACTGTGGGACCGTTCCCCCTTCCTGTGAGTATGGGGGTCTATGCTCCCTGGGGGAGGGTGGGTTGTGCTTGGCTCCAGGTTGCAGCCACTCAGCTCAGGTGCCCCTCCTCGTCCTCCTCCCTCCAACATTCCTCCCCCATACATTCTCCTCCTCATTTCTGCAGTTGTTTTTCTGAGTGGGTGAGACCTAGTAGTAACAATAACCATAATGGCGATCATCCCACAAGCATTCCCGAGGGACCACCTCTGCCTGGGGGGCTTCTCCAGGGCTGGGGATACACTTGGAAAGATGGTAGGAGGGTCCTTTGACTCAAGGCTGTCACTTTGCAGGAAGGGACAGGCAGCAGAGGAATGGCTTAAGTGTGTGTGTGTATGTGTGTGATTTCCAACAGAGTTCAAGCAAAGCTTGGCTTAGGGGTGGGGTGGGGGAAGGGTGGTGGGCAGGCCAGCAGAGAAGTGGCCCTCCTGGCCAAGGCTGCAGGGAGTGAAAGCACAGGGGGCTTAGTGCCCTCGTCCCCCTCCCTCCCCCTCACTTACCTCCTAGGTCTGTGAGCACCCTCTCGCATGCTCTTTGAGGTGGGAGTGCTTTGGCCTCTGGAAGGCTGTGGAGTCAGTATTACTCAAGGCAGGCCCAGGATGTCCCTCTGGTGGCCTGGGAAGATGCTCCTGGGGAACTTGTAGGGGTGAGAAGGCTTGGACTTTCAGAGCCCACCTGGCTCCCCCACCATAGAACTGCAGCCCAGAAGTGTGGTGGGGGTGTACATGACCCCAAGAGGCCCTGGGCTGGGAGGCAGTCCAGGCTCCACCTGAGCCCCCAAGGAGAGCAGGTGGCCAGCCCCGAGCAAACACCTCTGTTTGCTTTTCCCTTGTGGTTGGCTCCACGAAGTACAGCAGCCAGGGCATTGCTGCAAAAGGTCACCTGTGCACCTGGACAGGTGTGTGCCCACCTGGTGCGTTAGTGGTGCAGGCTCTGCATGACATCAGCGATCCCCAGTGAGGGCAGGGACTGCAGCTCTGCAGCAGGCAGTTCTGGGACCTGCTCACAGGAGATGCCTGGGTCTCTGCAGACCCAGGTCCTGGGGGCCCCAGCCTTGCTCCCAAACTCTGATGCCTGCAGCCGCCCCTCATCATAGTCTTGGGCCTTTGGTCCTCTGTGACATCAGGTGCTGGTGTCTGGGTTCTGTGGGATCTGGGGTTCCAGAGAAGTACCAGAGGGGTCATGGCCTAGGCGGAAGGGGTGAAGCTCTGAGCCCTGCCACAAGCACCAGCCCTGATCCAGTCTCTGATAGAGCAAGGTCCTGTTGCTAAACTAACTCAAAAGGCCCCTGGCAAGATAATGGCCATCAAAACAGGTCCCAGTGCCCCCATGTTAATCTATGTGATTGCCAGAAAATGCTAATGATTCTCACTCTTTCAGAAAGAGAAAAAAAAGAAATGTAAGTTCCTGAAATTACATTAATGGCCTGGCAAGTATGTACCCTCTGTGCCAGGGCCAGAGGGTACAGTGTGTGGGGGAGCAGCTGGGTGCACAGGGTGACGGTGGGCATCTGAGCACAGGCAGGCATTTATTGAGTTCCTCTAACATTTCTTGCGTGAAACAAAGACGCAGGAACAGTGAATGATTGAAAGACACAGGAGCTGGGAACTGGGAGCTGGTCCTGGGCCAGGACAGGCTTCCTCCTGCTGTCCCATCCGGCCCTTCCAGTGTTTGCTGTGGGGTGTCTAAGTCTCTTTTCTGGGAAGGAGAAAGGGGTGGAGTTGGGGAGTAGGGTTCTGTCCCAGCTGCTCACCTAGCCCAGGGACCATGCAGCTGTCCTCCATCTGTGGAAGCAGGGTTAACTGGCACTTACAGCCTTGGGGACATGCTTTGTCACTGGAGGAGCTGAGACTTGTCAGGTGGGCTGGCCGCGGTGGTCTTCATGAGACCCATCCAGCAGGATTACAGGTGACTCCACAGGGCCTTCAAAAGTCTTGACTGAGGACCCACTCAAATCTTTGCTCCCCAGCCTCCCACTCTCCTGCATCTGCCAGGGCAGGTGACACCTCACTTGGTAACAGCCCCCACAGTCTCAGTGATGTAACACAGTCTGTTCATCTCCTGCTCAGGGTGCCTAAGGCCCCACGCCCGGCCATGTGCACAGGAAGGGGCCCATGCCACTCGGCCCACGTTCCACGAGCTGGAGTCTTGTCATACTGCCCTTCTCTCTACAAGGGAGGCCCGGACTACAGAGGAGAGCCTGGTGGGTGGGGGAACATGCTGGGGTAACTGCACACACTCTTAAGGGAACCCTCTCCAGACTTGCACCCCTGAGCACTGGCTCTTCCAGGCAGGCTTCTCCTGGTCAGCACAGCCAGGGCCTGTGCTGGGCCTAGCAGCTTGCGGGGTTGGGGGAGCAAGTGGCAAATAATTTGTTGACTTTTTTTTTATTCAGGTAACATTCACATACCATGAAACCAGCTGTTTTAAAGTGAAGAATTCAGTGGCATTTGGTACATTTCATGGCTTTGCACAGATGTCACCTCCAAGTCGTCCCAAAACACTTCCATCACCACAAAGGAAACCCCTCCCATTAGGCTTTTCTGCCCTCCCCACCCCCAAACCCCGGTAACTACAACTCTGTGGTCGGACTCTGTGGATTTGTCCATCTCAGATACTTACATGAACAGATCGTTGTGTCTGGCATCTTCCACTTAGCATGATGTTTTTGAGGTGTGTCCACATTGCAGATGTATCAGGACTTCATTTCTTTGTAGGGTGGTAATTTTCCATTGAATGTATAAACACATTTGTTCAGCCACTCACCTGTTTGTGGACTTTTGGGTGCTTCCACCTCTTAGCTCTGAGTAGTGCTGTTGTGAACATTCATGCACAGCTATCTGTTGGACCCCCTGTTCTCAGTTCTCTTAGGCATACACCTAGGAATGGGATTGCTGGGCCATATGGTGACTGCTTTATTTTTTGAGGAACTGCCAAAGTGTTTTCCACAGTAGCTGGACTGTTTACATTCCCACAGCAGTGTACAAGGGTTCCAACATCACCACATCCTCACCATCCCTGGTTATGTTGTCTTTGTTCTGTAACGATAGCTGTTCTAGTGGGTATAGGGTGGTATCTGGTCATCGTTTTGATTTGCATGCTCTTAATGATCAGGTGTTTTTGGCCACTTGTATCTTTGGAGAAATGTCTGTTCAGGTCTTTGCCTATGTTTTAATTGGGTCGGGTGTCTTTTTGTTGTTGGGTTTACTTTGCTTCATCAAATCTGCTCCAAGTACTGCTGAGGAACAGTTTCATCCAGTGGCATTTCTGTCAGTTTTAAGCCCCAGATCCCTTTTGAGGAGAACGTGGATTCATTGGATGTCCTGTGGGGCTGAGTCACCATGATCCCACTGGGACCCTGAGGTTATTCTCGGAAGACCTGGGACCTAAAGCCCCACTGAGCTCAAGGGTCCCAGAAGTGGTGATATCATAGCTTGTGTGTGAGACGCCAGTGCCCAGGGACTGCTCTATGAAGAAGGGGGACAGGGTGGGTTGCCAGGACTAGTGGCCCACCCGGCCCCCCTGTTGGCAGCAGGGGAACCCAGGGCTATCCTGTCTTGCTAACCCTCCATCCAGACTCTAAAAATAACCAGGCAGATCCAGGGTAAGTTGATTACTGTAATTGCAGCTGTGTGATGTCATACTGCCAGCCCCTTGAACCTGTTTTCCTGGGACAGCAGTGCGTAGTGAGGCAGTGCCCCTCCAACACACACACACATACCTAGAAGCTTAGGAGTGCTGGGGAGCCAGCATGGGGGCAGGAAGGCCCTGATTGAGGAGCTGGAAGCCTTTGTGGGCCCTGAGCAGAACCAATTCCAGAGTGGGGGAGAGGATGGAGAACTGGCTTCTGTCAACAGGGGCTCCATGCCTGGGCCACCCCAGCAGTGCTTCCTTCCAAGGAGAAACTCCATCCTGGTATACAGCTGGGGACTGTCTCAGAGAGGCTCAATGTCGAGCTGGACACACAGCGAGGTGGTAAAAGAGCGTGGAGCGTGGCCTTGGGCCCAGCTCTGCCCTAGTCTTTCTGCTTTTTGTGTTATGCTGAAAACTCTCCTTTGAATGTAGGCTCATGCCTTTTTGCCTCATCTAGGAAGACATGTGTGGTCCTAGTCCTGTTCCAGCCCTCCAGGGAGCACCCAGACCAGAGCCTACCCCGGTTTCTGTCATGCCTATGAAACTGCCTCTTGGCCTCTGGTCAGGAAGTTCAATCAGCAAATGCTCCTGTACTCACGGATGTGAAGGAAATGGGATTCTGGTCTAAAGGAGCCTCAGCATCTGGTGCAACCCTCTGATTTTACAGATGGAGAAACTGAGGCCAGAGAGAGGCAGTGGTTATCCCATGTGGGGAGGCATCAATTGAGGACTCAGTTGCTGTGACTCTGGAATTTGGTGCCTTTTTACTCTTGAAGTTGGGGTTTCTGTGGTCCAATGGTCTCATGGGCTTGATAAGTGCATCCCAGTGCAAGTGCGTGAGCCACAGCATTGGTCCACTGGGGCACACAGTGGGGCCTTCAGGACTTCCCAACTTGTCTGGGCCCTAGTCCATGCTGTGCCCAAACCTGACTCCTGGAGCCTTCCCAAGCCTTTTCCCTCTACCCTCCCAGCAGAGCAGACTCTCAGGCCTTCTTTGTCCCTCCTACCCCCAGGGAGAGCCCACCCCTGCTGCACCTCCCCATGCTTACAGGGTAGTGGGGAGAGGAGAGAGAAGCTGGCCTGAAGTGGCAGGCAGGGGACGTGGGGGCCCCCAGAGGGAGCACTACTGGCATCCTGAGCCTGCCCCACAGAGGAGGGAGTATGTGCTGGGGGCACGAGGGCAGGCCTACTTGGCTCGAGTCTCCAAGCCCCTGAGCCCAAGGGGTATTCTTTGAGAGGGCTGACTTGGCCCCTATCTGCTCCTCTATAATTTGTCAAGGAGCACATCCACATCACAGGATGGCCTTCCTGGGGAAGGAGCCCCCAGCTTGAGCTGCAGCGGTCATGGTGAAACCCAGCTCTGACCAACAGGCTGCCGAAGGCTCAGGGAGATCCCTTTGTGGCGGTCACCCCTTTGTGGGTGGCCCTGTGTGCATGCTGCTCTCCTAGGGGCTGCCCTGACCCCTGCCCCTGCTGGAGGCACAAGCTGAGGGTCACTGTCCACGTGCAGAAGCCTGACTTTGCCAGATCCACCTTCTCGAGTGTTTCTTAATACTAGGACCTGACAGGTTTGGGGGAAGGACACCTCGAGGCTGACTTCTGTGTCTAGTGGGGACAAGCTGATCAGGCCCCTAGCAGAGTAGGCACCTGGCAGGTGCTCTCCCTGCACACAGCAACCGTCACTGTGTCTGTCCCTGTCAGATGGGTGCTGCCTAAGCAGACTCCCACCTGGCCACACTTTCCTGAGCCTTCACCCACTTCACTGAAATGTTAAACAGAAAGGTTATATGAGGAAATTTTCAGGGGCACTTGCTTTTAGAGGAGGCTGAGGGAAGTGGTGGATGGTTATTTATGGGGGCATTTTTAGCCTGGTGTGCAAGCAGGTTGGTGGGTGGCCTGGGTCCCAGGTCACAGTGCCTTGGCTTCTCTCCCTGTGTGTGTGGCTGTCACTGAGCAGAGAGCAGAGTGGATGGGGACTATCCACACCAGCCCAAGCAGGATCCTCAGCTGAAGTCCTGGCTTACTGTTCGTGTGGCCTTACAAGGTACTTAGCCACTCTCTGCCTTAGTTTCCCCATCTGTAAGGCAGGCATCACAGTCATCCTTATCTCTGGCAGTTGTGTTAAGTGGGATGATGCGGGTGGAGCACTTTAGAACAGGGCCTCTCACAAAGAATGTGCTGTGGAAGTCTTGCTGGTTAGTGTTGAATGTGAGCAAAAAGAGGGCTCAGTGGCCAACATGGGGAGGACCATCTCTGTTCAGGGAGCTTGCCATAGGTGGGGTGGCAGATTTAAGTCTGAGTCTCCATGCCCTTCGTGGGTGTGGGGGACAGTTACCTGGGAGGAGGCTGCAGGGTCAAAGCTGGTAATGTCCTCACTGGTCACCCACAGACCAAACTGCACACCCAAATTTAGCT
Source organism: Manis javanica (assembly GCF_040802235.1). Classification (NCBI taxonomy): domain Eukaryota; kingdom Metazoa; phylum Chordata; class Mammalia; order Pholidota; family Manidae; genus Manis; species Manis javanica. The sequence continues at coordinate 73,017,413 of NC_133162.1, forward strand.
GTGGCCTCAGGGCGCAAGAGCCCTGGAGTGAGGGGCCCTTGTGACCTGTATATGGTCATCATCAGGCCACTTGGGTGGCCAGTCTTTTTCCAACCAGGCCTTGCCCTGGGTAAGAAATTAATTGTAACCTAATTGGCAGTTTCCTTTGCATAGAGGCCGGAAAGAGCTGCCAGCAAGGCTGGTGATTAACTTCGGCAGCAGCTGGGAAATCACATTTGGGCAGGAGTGTCCATCATCTCAGCAAGGTCGCTGCAGCTGGTCTGGATGGGTGTGGGAGGTGGCCGCTTTGCATGCTGGGAGCAGAAGACTGGGGCCTGTGTGTGAAGGCTGAGTCTGGGCTGCTGGCTCCTTTGCTCTGGGGTTGCAGACCTCAGCTGTCAACCTCACTCCCCAAAACCTCAACCATGCCTGACCCCTTCCCCACTCTTGGCAGAGGGCTGCATGGATGATGTGGGGGTGTCAGGAGCCCCCAGCCCTGACTGCATTTTCCACCATGAGTGCAAGAGGTGAATTCTGAGTTTCTGTTTCCCAGCGTTGATTGGGAAGAGTGATGTCTCTGGCCTGTAGTTAGAGCTCAGGTGAAGTCTGTGAGGAATAGCATTCCACAGAGGTGGAGGGGTGTGCCTACATGTGCAGGGCCGGCAGTGCTGCTCCAGGCCACCAGCCACCCCGCCCAGCCAGGACCCAAGAGGACAGGTGTCTGGGGAGACACTGCATCCCACCTTGGATCCCTGGCCTTTCCCCACTGTGCGCCACACAGTGAGGGTCAGGCTGGAGGGGGTGATGGTTGGCAGGGCTCTGAGCTGTGTATGAGGCCCCTGACCAGATAGGCAGGATGGAGCCCTGGGCTTGGAGCTAAATGAGCCTTCAAGAGCATGGAGAGTCCCAGAGCTCATTCTGGGAATCCCAGGCACCTAGTGTGTGCCAGGATGGCCACTTGCTACTTCCCGTGTGCTGGGCCCATCCAGGTTGCCTTGGCTGTGTGCCCAGCCCAGCCCAGGAAGGCCATTTAGCCTTGTGGCCACAGAGGACACAGGCTCCCATGAAGCGCTGCTGGCAGCATTTGGGAAGAAGGAATTGAAGGCTGGAGCTGAGGTAGCACTGCTCTAATGGAGACTAGAGTCTGCATTGGCCACCAGGGAAGCAGCTGGCCCTGGCACTTATTGGGTGCCCAAGGTGTGCACTGAGCTGACCATCTGTCAGGCACGCCTGCAGAGGTCAGAGTTTCCTCAGTGGTTTTGCAGGCAGAGGCTTACATTCAGGGCATCAGGATTGGGACAGGCTGTCAGATTGCCCCTGAAGGAGGTGCTGGCTTACAGGTGAGTACAGACAGCTGAGCTGCCCCAGGAGCAGAGACGCCTGGCTCCCAAAATTAGGTACCTAGAACTCTGACGTCACTAGAGCTTGTCCAAGGCCATCCCATCACACTGGTTCCATGCTGGGCATCAAGCAAGGTTCTGGAGATAAAAGTGAGCAGAGAGGCCCAGTGCTGGCCCTGTGGGACTTTATAGCCCAGCTTTCCTCCCATGACTTGATGTGGGTCAAACTTGGCAAAGCTGTTCTCATTTAGAAGTTTCAGGATGGCTGGCAAAGTGATGGTGGTGATGGTGATCATGATGATGAAAGTAGTGGTGAAGGTGGCAGTGGTGGTTGGGATGAGATCGTATGGTTGTGGTGATGATGGTGATGGTCCAGGTGGTGGTGAGGATGGTTCTGGTGGTGTAGCCACCCTTGTTGAGCATTTACTAGGTGCCAGCTATTTCTCTGAGTGTTCCATGTGCATTAACTCAGCTTAGCCTCCAACAGCCCTGTGAGGTGGGAACTCTTGCTGTCCTTGGATACAGAGAACAGGGACCCAGAATTTATGTTGCTCACCCACCACACCACCATAAATGCACAGTGCTCTCACTGCCCCCAGTCCAAGTTGCCTGGCATCATTCACAAGCTGGCTTATCCTGTCTCTCCTGCCAGGTTTGCTAAGTTCATGACTTCTTGGCCCTGCAGAGCTAGACTTGTGTCTCCAGCTAGCACCCCCCACCGCAGCTTTTTGCTAACCCTGCTCTCCTAGCCAGCTGCTGCTTTCTCTCCTCAACCTTCAAAGCAGGCCCAACCCACCTGGCCAGTGGCCCTCAGGCCACCCTCCTTTCATCCCTCTGTCTTACCAGGGTGCTGTCTCCCACCTGATGGATGGCTCCCCAAGGACTGCCCCTACCTCCCATGCTGGCCTCCACTTAACCATCTGCAGCATGCAGCCTGGATCCTCCCAGATCCTACCCCACTTCTGCCTGTCTCCCAGTTCAGGCATTTTTCAGAAGGGGCAATTTAGGTCTGCCAAAGCCCCTCAGGGATAGAAAGGATTATTTTTCAATTGTGCCAGAGCAGCCAATCAACACGGATAACAGTACCATGCAGAATCAACAAGGTGGGGAGGGGGTGTGGGGGTACCCTCCCCCCATACACAGAGGTACATGCATGCACACACACTAGGCTCCCCTGTGCTTTCCATACACATGGGCAGGAATGTTCCTTGGGCCATCTTCAGTACCCACAGTTGCCTGCCAGGCTCCTGGCCCTGACCATCTGGAGCAGCCTGCTTGGGAAGGGGGCTTTGGGAAGGCATCCCAATGCTCTGCAGGACACCAGGAGGTCTTGTGATGCTCCCTCTAAGGCTTGTCAGCTCCCCATCTTGGGCCCCAGCCACCTCCAGGTACTTATTCTCTGCACAGGATGGGAGCTTTTTCAGACAGAGTGGCCTGCATACACTCAGCAGGAAGGTGTGTGACAATGCAGGTCCCACCCTGCTCACTGGGTGCTGACCAGGCTCACTGTGCTGCCACATCCCTTGGTCAGAGGTGACACCAGGGAGGCACATACTTTCCCACAAAGTCTGCTTCCCTGACACTCCTGGCAGGGCACGGTGGGTGTCTCAGTCGCCAGTGTCAAGATCCAACACATTCATCTCTCCAAAAGCTGGGATCACTAGCAGCAAGGGGCTGTGCAGCTCAGGAGCCTGGCCCTCAGGGACTGTGCGTGGCTGCGAGGCAGTCAGCCTGTGTGTGTCTGTCTCTGCTGCCTGGCTTAGGGTCTGTCAGAGCACCAAGGACACATACACCATCATTTCTCCCAAGGCAGGCAGGTGATGGAGGGAATAGGTGCCCCTCTTTCTGTAGAGTGTCCCCCAGGATCCTAGGGAGACCATGTGGAGAGGCAGAGCTGGCCACTGCTCACACTGAGCAGAGCAGAGGCCTAGCCTACTCTTACACCCTGTGCAGTCCCACCAGGCCTCTGAGCTCTCTGGCCTCAGCTTCCTCACTCACACTATCAGGCTAATGAGAGCAGCCGCTGGTGATTGTGCCATGGGAGGCACAGGCGCATCATCAGCCTCTGCTTCTCTTAGCATTAGGTGAGTGCTCTGAGGGGTAAGGGAGCAAAGGCCAACGGGAGCTGGGGTGGGGGGAAAGGGCTGAGCTGGGCCGGGGCTCTCCTGGGAGGGAGGACGGACTATGTGCCCTGGGGGCCCGGCAGGACTGGCCGAGCCAGGATTGACAGTGTTGGTGACTGTCTGAACAGAGGCCCCAGGCCTTGTGTTCCCTCACCCATGGGATGACAAGCTCCCCAGCCATTCAGTTCCCTCTTGTGCCTGGGCACTGTGGTCTGTGAGTGACGGACAGCTGGGGTGGGAGCTGCAGCAGAGACCATCTGCCCAGGGCAGCATTGGTGGGATGACAGATATGGCCAGGGACTTACTGTTCTGTTTAGCCCTGGTTCTGGCTAAAAAGATAGAGCTGTGGGCACACCTTTAAAAGCAGGATCCTCCTATGTGACACCAAAAGCCCAGGCAACAAAAGAAAATGCAGGTAAATTGGACTCCATCAAAATTTAAAACATTGATACATGAAAGGATATAATCAGCAAAGCGAAAAGTATTCTATGAGATGGGAGAAAATATTTGCAAATCACGTATCTGTTACAGGGCTAATATCTAAAACACATGAAAAACTCCTACACCTAAACAACGAACAACTCAGTTCAAAAATGGGTCAAAGGACTCAAAAGGACGTTTATCCAAAGAAGATAAACAAATAGGCAATAGCACACGAAAAGATGCTCAACATCACTAATCAGTAGGGAAATGCAAATCAAAACCACAATGAGCTCTAACTTCATACCCATTAAGATGGCTCCTATCAAGAAAGCAGAAAATCACAAGTATTGGAAAGAATTGAGAAATTGGAACCCTATGCACTGTTGGTGGGAATGAAAATAATGCAGCCACTGTGGAAAATAATATGGTGGTTCCTCAAAAAATCAAGTATGGATTTACCATGTGATCCAGAAAGTCCACTCTTCGGTATGTATTCAAAAGAATTGAAATCAGAGTCTCAAAGAGCTATTTGAATACCTACATTCATAGCAGCACTATTCACAGTAGCCAAAAGGTGGAAGCAACCCGAGTATCCATCAATGGGTGAATAAACAAAATGAGGTCTATCCACATAATGGAGTATTATTCAACCTTAAAAAGGACAGAAATTCTGACATATGCCTACAACATTGGTGAACCTTGAGGACATTATGGTAGGTGAAGTTAAGCCAGTGACAAAAAGACAAATACAATCCTAAAGACAGCATCGAATTGTGGTCACCCTGTCCTGGAGTTGGGACAGGGGGATGGAGAGTTAGTGTTGAATGGGGACTTTTTCAGCTTTACAAGATCATAGGGGTTCTTGAGATAGATGATGGTGATGGTTGCAAAGCAAAATGAATATATCGAATGCCACTGAGCTGTACACTCAAAAATGATTAAGATGGTAAATTTTATGTCACATATATTTTACCACAATTACCTAAAACAAAAATTGGAATCCCCTTCATATGCACCTCCAATTTTGTCATTTACAAATTCCATTTGAAGATATGTGCTTTTTTCCCCCAATGCAAAATTATAGTGCAGTGCCTTGCAAAAGTAGCCTCCAGCTGGGATGAAGCATAGAAATTGCAGGTGCATGAAGCATACTGCAGAGTGACCCCACCCGTGTGTGCATGCATGTGTGTGAGCACTCACATTCTGGCTAACATCTAGTTGGCAGTGTTCCTCAGTCACCAGTAAGTCATTTCCTGAGCTGGGGTCACAAGTTTTATTCTCAGCCTGATGGCTCTCCGCACCAACCACTGGCCTCAAGTAAGGGGCTAGTGCCATAACCGCACATCCCTCAAGAGTCTTATGAACACAGAGGGACATCCACACAGTTAGTCTAGCTCATCCAGCTGCTGACTGTCCACCCGTGGCTCCCAGTGCCCATCAGATCAGGCCAGAGTATCTTAGCCAGGTCTAATCTCACTTACCTTCCTGGTGAGGTAGGTGGCGCCATCCCCTCTCCTATCCTGTTCCCTATCTCGGAGTGAGTGTGAGGTGTCTGGTCTGAACAATGAGGTGGGTGGTGCCTTGACAGGCAGGGAAGATGGGAGGCAGTGGGGCTGGGGCCTAGGCTGTCCTCTAAGCTTGACTGAGACCTCTGCGTGGATGGAGCAAGGCAGTGGTCACATGCGTCTAGTGCTCAGGGCAAGGTCAGGGCTGGTGTGTGTTGCAGTGATCAGCACAGAGGCAGTAAGCAGAGCTGCGGACAGGCTGTCGTTTGCTAGGGGAGTATATGGAGGGAGAACTGGCGGCTCCCAACAGACAGAGGCCGAGAAGGAGGAAACCAGCACAGGAGGTTAGCCAGCTGGCTGACAGTAGTGAAACAGGAGAACACCAAAGATAGGAGGTCCTAAAGGCAGCCAGAGAGAAGAGAGAATACCAAGGAGTGGCAATTAGAAGGGGAATAGGGTTCTCAGCCAAAACAATGGAAGCAAAAAGACAGTGGGATGGGGCCTTTGAAAGACTTAGAGGAGATAACTGCCCTACAGAATTCCTTACACAGCAAAAGTACTTCCCAAGGATGAGGTAAACGTGTTTTGCAAAAATAGGCAAGAGGAACACAAGACCGACGTTCATGTTTGCGGGGAGTGAATGAAGTGGAAGGTGCTGGCTGTCCCCATGTCCAGATATGGTGGCCATTGATTCATGGGTACTGTAGTATTTACTTTCCACCTAAATATTCTGCATGATGTGTTCTTTGCACATGTCAAATATTCAAGTAGAATAAAGAGAAAATGAGAATGGGATAGGAGGAGGGGCCGTGAGGTGGATGAGCTACACTCTGACGGTGGTATGTCAAGTGCTGGTGTCTAGGCCCCGGGTTGGAGCTAGAGGGACCCCCCAACAGGGGCAGCTGGCCTGCGGGGGTTGGGGGGCCATCCTGAGGGAGGAATCAGTGGGATCTTTTTCCCATTCCCAGTGAAGATGATGGCATTAGGAAATCGTCTGTTATGGAGATCCTCCTCAGTCTTAATAAAATTGTCATCTGTATGATTGAGTACTCAAGGGCAGGAGCCAGGGCTAGTGGGTAAGTGGTAGATGCAGGCACTGATGCTACCCCCATGCAGTTCTTGGATCATACTTTTTCACAGTTTTCTTCTTTCTTGGGAGCCCCAAGACCCAGCTTTCAAGTAATGGTTGTAGGACATTTTTCTTTGCTTGGGGCAGTGTGCATTTCTGTGGCATGTGACCGTGTGCCATGGGGGTGTGACTCAATGATGCTCAGAGCAGCTGACAGGACAGCCCCAGAGGTGGGTTGAGAAACCAAGGGTACCCAGCCAGGAAGCACCTGCCCAGATCTAGACTGGCATGGTCAGCTGACACCTCAGAGGGTGGCAGGGAGGTCAAAGGAACCTTAGGTGAGCTGGGTGTGGCCCTGAGAGGCAGGGCCAGCTGGGACCGTGGAGAGCTGGTGAAGGTGAGCCTATAGTTAGGACTGGTGGAGGCTCAGTGCATCTACACTAAGTGAGCCAGAGAATGCATGTGGGGGAGAGGGGGTGTGTATGCGTGAGAATGAGTGTGAGTCAGTCTGGGTCCAGTCAGGAGAGAGCACCCCTGCAGCAAGTGGAATAGAAGTTAACAGAAGAGTCACTACACTGGGATGAGAACATAAGGCATGGAGAGCTCCGAGGGCCCAGGCCTGAGGGCACCAGGGGAGGAGCCCCTCCCCAGCCTGGGGTCACAGGCTGCTGGAGAGTGGGCTGGCTTGCCAGGGTTTGGGGTGGGCCTGCAGCCTCCAGGGCACACAGAGGGGTCTGCAGGCAAGCTGGGAGTGGACTGTATAGGCACAGAGGGGCTGCATGCTCTGGGTATGTGGCTGGGGTGCAGCATCCAGGACGTCTCCACACCTCTCTACTGCTCGCTACCCGGGGAAGTGGAGCCAGAACAGGCAACAACCAGAGCAGGAGCCAGCCTCTGTCCACCTTCAGTGTGCTCCACAGTAAGGCCCAGCTCACTGTAGGGGAGGCTCAGAGCCCAGTGTGGATGTGAGCATGTGTGCATGTGTGGCAGTGGTTGGTGCACATGAAAGTGTGTGCATACTCAGGAGCTGAATGGGTGAGAGGGAGGAGGGGCCTTGTTCTATCAGCATCCAAATGCAAATAAATTAAACATCCCAACCAAGGATGGAGCATTGGAAGCTGCCTTGCCAGGCTACTAAAAGGTGCAAGGTAGAAGCAAAATCATGGCTGAGTGCCTGCATGCACCAAAGGAAGCCAGCATTGCCCAGTGGGCAGACCTCGTGGCAGGTTTACTTATAAAGGAGATGGAGTAGACCCTGCTCAGAGTGGGACAGCACTTCACCCCTGCTGAGTGCCAGTTCCACGCCTTTTGCCCTGCAGGAAGGGGCAGGGTGAAGGAGATGGGATCTTGGGCCAGCACACCTCTGTCTTGGTTCCTGTCTCCCCCATGCCCATACCTGTGCACACACACCAACTCACACACATGTGGGTCATGAGAGTTCCTGGGGTCTCTGAACATGAGCAATGATCAGGCCTTTGGCTGGTATGCCATGTGCGTCCTGGGCAAGGAAAGGCCAGCTCTTCCCCCTTCGGCATGGTGCTAGGGCATGGGGCAACCCAAGGAACCAGAACCAAAGGTGCCCCTCCCTGGGGGAAGATGCTGACCAAGCCTGTCCAGGGAGAAACCCTATACTAGAGCTGTAGAGTAAGGATTCTGTCACCCTGTGGCAGCCATGGGTAGGAGGCATGGTGGAAATGGCTTTACAAGCCCTCCCGTGTTGCCTGTTTGAAGTGCCTGGGTAGGCTCTCACCAGAGGCAGGCCTGCGCCCAAGGGCAGCCCTTCTCATCAGAAAGGTTCCAGGGGTGAGGGGTGGTCAGCCAGCAGGACCCTGGGCCTCCCTGCAGGCTCGGTGTCTGTGCTTATCCTGACTCCTGCCACCACTTGGTTAACCAGTGAACAAAACCTGAGACATAGGACCTCCAGCTGTTTGAACTTGGTAAGGCTTCTCACCTCCCAACCTCGGTGTTCTGAACTGTGAAGTGGATAGTGAAGGGATCTGCTCCCAGCAGTTGTGAATCTGAAGGAAGAGTTCCGTGCGGTGCACGCCTGTGCTCAACAAGGCCTGTCTGCATCTCTCCCCAGCATGCTCTCCTCTGGTTCACTAGGAGAGCAGGCCCAATGGAGGCCAGCAGCTGCAGGGCTGCACAGCCCTGTCTGGACGCTCACGGCCCATCCCAGCTCTCCTCATCACCCACCAGGATTGGCTACATCATTTGTGAGGCTCTGGAGAATGAAGATGTGGGCCCCTTTTTCTAGAATTATAAGGGATTTCAAGACAATGACATCAGAGCATTAAACCAGGCATGGGGCCCTCTGGGGCTGCTGGGGCTACCCCGCCTAAGGCCAGATCAACTCCCACGTCCTCAGTTCCCCAGTCTTGAACCATGTGTTTTTCCATCTAAAGTGTTTGTGACAAGGAGAAGCATTAAGGCGTCCATGCCCTCCTGCAGAGACCACCTGGGAGGCATTTTAAGTGCATTTACGTCTGTTTCTGCTCACAATCATCACCCCACCCACAAATCCCTTTTGGCAGCAACAGCCTGGGCCCCACACAGATCCTGTTGGGCTGGGTTCTGGGAGGGGAGAGTAGCAGGGCTGATTCTCCCCTGCACATGTGGTCTGTGTGGTGGGGACTGGACCAGCTAGGGGGTGGGAGCTCTTGGGGGGTAGCCGCCCTACCTCCCAGCCCATGGGCCACAGAAAGTGCATTCACTCAAGGGACCCCCAGAGGAGAGGCCCTCTTCTGAGTCTGCTCCTACCTGCCTGTAAGGTAGGATGCTCAGGGCAGAGGGCCTCCCCTGACAGACACACTGCTCTTCTGCAGCCCCCCATGTCACTAGAGCCACCCTGCAAGGCCCTCCCCACAGCATGGCTCCAAGGGCAGTGGCTCTCAGATAGCTGGCCAGAACAGGGATGTATGTGCCCACAGAAGCAGCAGAAGTTGTGTTGCCTCCTCCGACATAAGCTTCATTGTCATGCAGTGTCACCTCACTGGTACTCTGGTGGCAAGAATGCAGACCCCACCTCTCCGTGGAGGGGTCAGTCATGCTCCTGGTGGGAAGTGGCTGCCAGACCCCATCAGGGACTCGTCCACAGCAGTCACAGGGAGCTCTCCTGTCTTTGTCTCAAGAGCCATAATGAGTTGTGATTAGGGTTCTCTTTGGTCCCCCCACCCTAAGGAGAGTGTGGGTGCTTCTCCCAGGAAGTACAAGCCCCCAGAGTGGATCCTAGCTGTGCAGGGACCCACAGAGGACCTGCCAGCCAAGGCCCATCACTAGCCCAGCTTGCCCAAGGTCTGTCTCTGAGCAGGTGCATCGGCTGCCCTTTCACAGGGAGCAGCTGTGGCCCTTTGGGGCTAACACAGCCCTCTGAGCTGCCTACCTGTGCCTGCCAGGATCAGCTCCTAAATCCCAGAGACTGGCCCTGAGTGCTTCTTGTGGGTGGTGGGGGTGCCTGCATCCTCTCATCCAGTGGGGAGGCTGTGAGGAGAGGAAGGTGGCATTCAACCACAGTTACACCTGGGCAACCCCTGTCCTTGGTTGCTGCCAATGAGAGTCCAGTGTTGGTGAGGCATGTTCTCAGCACTTCCTCCCTGGAATTCCCCAGTGGACTTCTTCTTCATGGGGCTCCACTAGCTGCCTCCCCGTCACGTGGCAGGTGGTATGACACTCTGGAGGGATTCCTCCTGCAAGAAGGCCAAGGCACAGGACCAGGCTCAGGGCAGCTCCTTGGAAGTCCTATTTTGCCCCTCCCTGAACTGCACTCGCCAGGACTGAGTAATTCTAGGTCCCACTCCGGGGACTGCTGTGCTCTGGAGGGTCTTTCCAAACATCTGGAGGGCCAGCATAGTGGGCGTCACTCGCTTCTCTCCATTCTGGGTTTAGGGTGGTGTGTGCAGGACTGGCCCTTTGACTGTAACCAGAACATCCCTCTCTCCCCCTCCCCTTTCCTCCTTTCTCTTTATCCCCCTCTCTCCTCCTCCTTGTCCTCCTCTCCCTCCCTCTTCTCCTTGCTCCTTTGCCCCTGTCTGGCTTGGCAGCACCCACACTGGAGTGGGCAGAACCAAATGCCTACTTCCTCTGAGTTGCCATTCCCAGCCTGGCTGCCTTTTGAAGTTGCCCTTGGGAGACATACAGTGCAAGTAGCTGTCCAGTTTTCTTACTTTTTACCACTTTGAGATTCAAAAGGTGTTACCTGTTCCCACCACCTAACTCCAGGTAGCACTTGATTATTTCCCACACCCAGGCATGTCCTTAGGGACCCAACAGCCCCTGAGATGTCCTCCCACTGGTACAGACTGGACGGGCCACTCACCCTGATGGCTGCAAGGGAGGTGGAGATCTAGGTGGAAACACTGATTGAAAAGATAAATTGGTTACACACAAGTACAGTACTTCTGATGTTTGCTCTGTTTGTTGGTATTTTTTGTGCATTCTAGACTTTATTTGCAGGTTTTTAATGGTTTTATAGCTTTGCCTAATTATTTTTAAAATTCTTACTAATATTTTAAGCTTTTTATTATGAGAAGTGTTGGACACACACACAGTGAGCAGAGTGTTAGGAGAGTCTCCTGTGTGGGTTCTCCCAGTGCAGCTGTGGTCAGCTTCCCCAACCTCATGGTGTCCACAACCAGACCCCTAGCAAGCCAGCTTTTTAGGGACAGTGTATGTAGGTTAAATGCACAATGTATGCAACAATGCTATACATTGTTGGCTAACGGAGTGCCTGTGTGACCCACGCCACTGTCCGGACATTGAGACTATAATCCTGGAACAAGCACTCCTGCCCTTTGCAGGCTTGTAGCCAGTCTGATTTCTATCACCTAAAGCCAGTCCAGAAACATGCTGTCTGTATTCTTTTGTGCCCAGCTGCCCCTTCTTGGCAGGATGTCTAAGGTCCATTCAGGTTGTGGTGTCAATCTGTCAGTCCGTAGTTTATCCCTCACTGCTGTGTTGGATTCCATGGTGGGATATCCACTGTTTGCTCACCCATCCACTTGCTGAAGTAGACCTGGGCTCTTCCCTGGCTGTGTGAATGGCCTTGCCATTTGTGAATAAGCCATTTGAGGGGCATATGTTTTCATTTCATGGATAAATGGAGTGGAATTTCTGGGTCATATGAGAGGAGGGTGTTTAACTTCAGATAAAGATTTGTTATTTGCTTGTAAAGTGCTCTGTACCCTTTTGGTGGCTGTTAGCTGCCCTGATTGTCTGGCAGCATCTTGCATACTTGAAAGCTCTGCTCCAGGTGATTTATTTAGAAGCCTGTTTATGAGCGCCCAGCTCCGTGTGGCTCACTTCTTCAGGCACTAGAGAATAATCTTGCAACTATTTTACACTGCCTCCTCTTTCTATTCCAGAGCAGTGCATTTTCAGTTTGTGTTTAGTTATACAAATAATTGTGTTGATGTTCTTAGGACTACTGATGAGAAAGTCCTACTTAGATCGGAATTTTAAATTACTGAACTTTTTGTCCACAAAGAAGCTTATATCAAAATGTGGAATAAGGCCCCAGGGATGTGGGTCTGCCTAGAAGGCCTCTCTGGGCCCTGTCATTACCCCTCTCTTACCTGCTTCCCTGCTCCCTGCTCCCTGCAGCACCACTGGGACTCTACTTCACCAGGGATGCTTACTGGGAGAAGCTGTATGTGGGCCAGCCAGCTGGCATGCCCCTGCTCTATGTGCACGCCCTTCGGGACATCCCTGAGGAGGTGCCCAGCTTCCGCCTGGGCCCACACCTCTACGGCAGCGCTTACCGCACACGGCTGCATGAGAACGACTGGATCCTCATCCAGGAGGACACGGGCCTTCTCTACCTTAACCGGAGCCTGGACCCCAACTCCTGGGAGAAGCTCAGCATGCGCAGTAAGGGAGAAGCCCCAACCCACCCTCCCCCACCCCAGGTCACACTGAGGCTCCAGGGTGGCTTCCCCTTTGACTCTGCTGTGTAAGAGTGGAAGGGACAAGAGGAGGTTGGCCTGCCTCTGTGTCCAGCCTGCTGGGATGAGCTTGGGGGCCTCTGATGACTCTTGTGCTTTCTGAGGCTGTCGGGATTTTGGAGAATCCACATGAAGGATTTGGGGGCTCTCTCCATGCTGGACCAGATGCCTTTTCCAGTTGGGTGAACATGGATTTGGGGGTTGTAAGAGAGGAGTTAAGAGGGGGTGGAAAAATCTCAAGATTCTGATTTAACAAATGATTTGGAACTTGCTGGAGAAGCAGCAGTTCTCACAGAAAGCCTGTCTTACCATCAGCAGCGAGCTGCCCTTAGAGCAGAAAGAAGACCTGGCCATCTCCTCAGAGCAGGGGTGAGAGCCAGAGGGACGGCCACGTGTGACCCTGGTACTGGGGTGCGTGGAGCAGAGTGATGCCTTGGGGCATGAGGTGCTCGCACACCCAGTCGCCCCCCACCCGCCAAGCCCTGAGCACCTTTCCCAAAGACATAGCCTCACTGGACCTTCATACTAGCCCTGAGCCCCCTTGTGCAGGCAAGCGGCAGGCAGCATGCCTGTGAATGCAGAGTGGGGGGACACCACCCAGCAGGGGCAGAATGACTTGCACCCTGGGTCACACGATGGGGTCCCCAACCAGGGCACCCCAGATAGTTCCCAGAGGAGGTGGATCTGAAGTGGGTTTTGGACCCACACACATACTTAGTTGCTGCTGTCCTCATCCCAATCCCCCAGAACTTGAAGAAGTAGGGTTTCTGGGGTGGAGGTCAGAGTGGAATTTGCTGGGGGTCCATGTTTCATAGGAAGTCTATTCTGTTCATGACTAGAGAACCACCTCAGGCACCTGTTGGATCCAGTCGAGAGAAGCCACACAGTAATTTGAACGGGGACTGTTTGAATAGAGAATTACTAACTGTAAGGGGGTTGGAGCAATGGAAGAGAGGCTAGTAAAAAAGAGAACTCTAATGAATGTGGGAAGAGCACACAGGAGCAGCCACCACCAACAGGGCCAAGAGAGGAGCCAGGAAGGTCCCCCACCCAGCTGAGAGCCAGCCAGAACTCCCTGGAGACAGCATCCCAGTGGTGCCTCCATGGTGGAGTTTACTGGAAACCTCCCTCCAGGTGCTGGGGAGGCCCGTCCCCTGGGTGCATCTCTGCAGTGACAGTGCCTGGGGGTCATGTGGAGGTGGAAGTCGGCTGGGGGAGCTCTCCTGGGCTTAGACCTGGGTCTCAGGGTGCCTGAAAAGGGAGTATTGGTGCTGAGACCTGAACAAGAAAGGTGGCCTGTGAAGCACCTCCAGGAGAGGAAGCAGAAGCCATGAAACAGGGACAGACCCCAGGTCCAGGGCAGTGGGGGGCCAGCGGGAGGTAATGAGCCAGGACAGAGGGCTCAGTGGACCACAGTGAGGATGAACGGGACTGTGCTTTGGCCCCCAAGCCCCTGTTCCCTCCCCTCCCAGGGCTGTTCCCCACCACCCAGCCATTGGCTGATGCCCCACCGGGCCTGCCCTCTCTCTCTGCAGATGGCGGCTACCCTCTGCTCACCATCTACCTCCAGGTCTTCCTGTCACCCACGTCCCTGCGAGAGGGCGAGTGCCAGTGGCCAGGCTGTGCCCGCGTGTACTTCTCCTTCATCAACACCTCCTTCCCGGCTTGTGGCTCCCTCAAACCCCGGGAGCTCTGCTTCCCTGAGACAGGCCTGTCCTTTCGCATTCGGGAGAACCGGCCTCCTGGCACCTTCTATCAATTCCGCCTGCTGCCTGTGCACTTCTTCTGCCCCAACGTCAGTGTGGCCTACAGGCTCCTGGGAGGTGAGTGCTGGCCTCATGGGGCCCTTCCTTGGTGCCTGCTGTGTGCTAGGCACAGCACTGAAAGTCCTCAGCATGAGCCATCTGGTTTGCTCCACACCACCATGCCATCCATTTATTTAATGTTCCAGAAATATCATACGTCCTAGGGGCTGAGGATGTGACGGCAAAGTAGGGTGAAGGTCCTGCCTGCCTGGACCTTCCATTGCCATGGGAGATGGATACCACACATGTGCTAAGGAAATGGGGTGGCCTCTGGAAAGTGCTAGATGGGAAGTAATGCCAAGAGGACATAGATCGGTATAGATCACTGTCTTCAATCAGGTGGCTAGGGGAAGGGCACAAGAGCAGGGTGGGAGGACACCAGGCAAGCAGGGCCAGCCCCTTTGAGAGCACTGAGGTGGGATCCCCTTGTAGCTGGTGTGCACTGAGCAGCGAGATAGGATGGAGCCCAATGAGGGCAGAGAAGATTCTGAGGAGGGGGCAGGGCTTCCCATTGAGGAACTGTGGAGTCACGGAAAGCTGGGGGACAGTATGACCAAGTTCTGGCTTACCTTTAAAGAATTAACCTAGCTGCTGTCCTTTAGCAATTTTTTGTCCTTTTAGGAATGATGTGGTGAGGGCAGTTTAGGGTGGAAGCAGGTAAATAACTAGGAATGTGCACGAGAAATCCCTTGGGCAAGAGGATAAGGACCGGGAAGAGGGCGGAAGCCACTGGGCAACAAGATGCGGGCAGCTTCTGGACATGTTCGGAAGGAAGACGTGGTAGGATTTGCACGAGAGTGGGATGTGGGGTGTTGAGGGAAACAGGGGAGCAAGCATTGTTACAGGATTCTGCCTGAGCAGCCACAAGGACAGCTGACCTTGCCATAAGATGACTAGCCTAGAGGTGGTCCTGGGGAGGTGAGAGGTGGGCAGGGGGAGTAGGGTCCTAGTGGAAATGAGAGAAGGCAGCTGAGCAGCCACGTGGGGGCACCATTAAACCATTTAAAGGCAATGAATGGGACTCACAGAGGCACAGGCGCTGCCCTGCTGCCATCTGGTTCACCACAGATTTGTCAGGCACACGCGGTACTAACATTAAAGACAATGTCAGTGAAGCAAGAAAGTAGTCACCACATCCCCCACCCGCACCCTGCGGCCTTTCATTGGCCCTGTGGGAGAAATAAGGTCTTTGTGCAAGATTGTCAGCAAAGCATATAGTTCAGCAGGTTGCCCTTTCTTGATAAAAACTACATAATTAAATTTTGTTGAACGCGTTTTTTGTAACCATAAACAATAGAGGGAAACATTATATGATAAACATTTCCCCCATATGTAATCCTCATGTGTGGCTCTGATGTGCAAGATGGGAGTTCCCACTGAGTGGAGCAGACGTAACCCTCTAATGGTTGGCTGTGTGGCATGGTCAGGGCTGACCTCCATCCCTGGGGCATGTCCCAGTTCCTGGTTTTTTTCTGGAGGATAAGTCCCAGGACAGGCTTGGGTTGAAGAGTGCACTGTGGTGACTGGTCCTCCCCTCAGCCACTCATAGGGAGATATGCGAGTCACTGAACATCCAGCCTGGTGAGGAGCAGCCCTGTTCGCCTTCATCATTCCATCTTCTGGTGGGGAAATAGGCAGAGAGAGGTATGAATGGCCAGTCTCAGGCCATACAAGCCAGGAGGCATGGAGTGGGGATGTGAACCAGGTAGTTGGAAACATTTGTGTTAATGTCAAATCATGTATCGCATATCTACCATGCTTGTTTTCAAGTGGTGGAATAGTGGCTTTATTTCTCATATTCTGAAAAAGGAGCACATACTACTTCCATAATGAAAAAGAAATTACTAACGTTATTTTCAAAGCCAGAAAATGCTGGGAGCTAGACCTCTGGGCCTGCAGGCTGGCTGAGTTGGTGCCCCCCGCCCCCACTGCCGAGGCAAGATGGGCAGAGGCCAACCACCGGCCCTCCTTGGTGCTCAGGATGAAGACCTGATGCAGGCCTTGTGGTCAGTCCCTGGTCTTCCGTATGAGGACCGCTAATGCTGCAGCCACAGTAAAGCCCCTTAGCGCGTCGCTGCTGCTGCAGACTGGGCTGGGAGCGCTGCGCCCCCACTGCTGCCCGAACGGAGTGCAAGCCACTCTGACCTAAGAGCCCCTGCCCGTGCCGCCACTCCCGCTGATCCCTTGAGGGAGGCAGCTCGCCCTGCCTCGGGTCACGCGGGGCTCCTGGTGTGCTTGGTGCACAGGTGAGAGTCTGCCCTTCCGCTGCGCCGCGGACAGCCTGGAGGTGAGCGCGCGCTGGGCGCTGGACCGGGAACTCCGGGAGAAGTATGAGCTGGTGGCCGCGTGCACCGTGCGTGTCGGCCCGCGCGAGGAGGAGGTGATGGTGCCGTTCCCCGTGACCGTGTACGACGAAGACGACTCGGCGCCCACTTTCCTCGGGGGCTTGGACACCGCCAGCGCCACTGTGGAGTTCAAGCGGAAGGAGGTGCCTGTCTGCCCCCGTGCTCGTTCTGCTGTCTGTCGTCCTTTTATCTGTTCAGTGTCTGTGTCTCCGTCGATCATTTATTTGTTGGTGTATTCAGCTGGCCATCCAGCCATCCAACCCCATGGCTGACCGACCAACTAGTCCATCTGTCTGGTTGTTCTGCCTGCCTCTAGGCAGCTGAGGAGGAGAGGGGTGCTATCTCTGCCGGCATCCAGCTGGCCCCTGATGCAGAGGCTCAGGGCCCTGAGGTTGCAGCCTGTGTCTGAAGGGGCGTCGAGGCCCCGGGGAGAGTCTGGGGGCACACCTGTCCCACTGTGCGCAGGCACCTCATGCTGCCCCTAGGAGGGGAACAGGACCTGACTGCCGGGAGGCCAGTCCTTCCACCAATGTCAGCCCTCAGGAGAGCCACTGAGGTTCAAGGAGCCAGAAAGGCAGGCAGGTAGATCGGCTGGGATCTCTAGATGGCACCCTGCTCCTCTCTGGTAGCAGAGGTGGGGCATGACTGCCACCTTCAGGGCCTCTGGCCTTCCTGCAGGCAGTGGCCAGCCGTGCAATGGGAGGATAGGGGTGTAGCTGGTCTGTCTTTGCCTGCCTTTCTGGGCACCCACAGTGCAGGTTTGGTGGATGGGCAGGCGAGAGGAAAGCATATCTTGTGGGTCACATGAGCCTGGAAGGGCTGCCTGGGATGACAGCAAGGAGCCTGGTTATCCCAGAAAGCAGAGGTGCCTTGTGACTTTGCTCTGAACCTTTCTCATGATCCCCTCCAGCCTGGTATGTGGAAGATGCTTGGAGAGAAAGTTCTGGTGTACACCTGGGCTTGGACCTGCCCCAACCCCCTCCCACCAAACCCCTGCTCTTGCTATGTGATAAGTGGCTAGCACCTCCACCCTGTGAGGCCTAGACTCCTCAGGGGAGAGTAGGGGTGCTTGCTCTGCCCTTTGGGGACCTGGATGAGGCCTGTCAGTAGAGCACCAGGGCATCTGATCTAATCCATCCTTACAGGAAGCCTGTGCGTGCCTATCACACTGTTGCACAGGTGAGGCCCAGTGGGAAGGGGCCCCATGGGAACTTGAACCCAGGTCAGTCCATCCCTGCAGCCAGCTCTCAGTGCACACTTGGTCTACCTGTGGGACACAGGCCCTTCCAGTCTGTGAGCTGCAGGTACTCTGAGATGTCCCTCTCACCAGCTCTGATTCGTGCCTGCTATTCTCTGCAGGGCACCGTGGTGGCCACAATACGTGTCTTCGATGCAGATGTGGTGCCAGCATCTGGGGAACTTCTCAGGCGGTACACAAGCACACTGCTCCCTGGGGACACCTGGGCCCTCCAAACCTTCCGTGTGGAGCACTCACCCAACGAGACCTTAGTCCAGGCCAATGACAGCTTTGTGCGGGCAACCATTCATGACTACAGTAAGAGGGGCTGGGCCTGGCCTGGCTGGGGCCCCCTGGGGAACTAGCTGCCCTCTTTATGGGAGGTCAGCATCCTGCACACGCAGACACCTGTCCTCATGCTGGGGCCTGTGGAGTCCAGGTGCTCCACTAGAGGCTGCTGCTGTCCAGGAGTTCTTGGGGGGACTGGGGGCCAGCACAGTCTTCCCAAGCAAGGCCACAGGGTGGTGAGTTTTACTTTGTGTGTGCCCACTGCCCCTCATACCACATCCCCATACATATACCCCACATACATGACACACACATACTCCACACACACATCATACAAAACACACATACACATACCACACACATACACACACACACACACGCCAGGTTGTTACCTCCAAGCCGAGAAGGTTCTCTGGGCTTCCAGCTCAGCACAACTACTAATATTTAAGCAGTGGTTCTAATTTAGCACCACCTGCCAGGTCTGTTATCTATGCAAAAGTGCATGAAAGTACATGTTTGCACATGCGTGTGAACGTGCAGAGTACACAGCTGGGGGAAGGCTCGAGGTGGCACAGGGCACTGGTCCAGGACTGAGCAGCTAGTCATCACTGTGTCCCACCCACAGAGCTGGTTCTCAACCGGAGCCTTCCCATCTCCGAGGGCCGTGCCCTGCAGCTGACAGTGCTGGTCAACGACTCGGACTTCCAGGGCCCAGGGGAGGGTGTCCTCCTCCTCCATTTCAATGTGTCCGTGCTGCCAGTCAGCCTGAGCCTGCCCAGTGCCTACTCATTCACTGTGAGCAGGCGGGCCCACCGCTTTGCCCAGGTGAGCTGTGGCCCACTGCCTGCCTGGGGAGGGGCATGGAGTTGCAGGGAACCCAAAGGTGGGGTGCTCCATTCAGCAGATTACAAACAGGGCTGGGGAATGTCAGCGCCCTGGCCTAACAAGTATGTGGAGTGGCCCAGGGGAGCCATGGGCACAGGGCCAGGGAGCCTGGGGCTGGGGAAAGTGGGAGAATCATGTGGGCAGGGCTGGTGGGCAGCATACACCTGTTTTAACCTCTCCCTTCTTGGTGTCTTTAAAAGATGCTTTAAAAGGTAAGAGGAACACTAGGTAAACCTCTGTATGCTGACTTGGAAAGAATTTCCTGATGGACTGTTAAGTGAAAAAGTGGTTTGTAGAAGTACTGGTCTCACGTATCTCCATGTGTTCAAACTAAATCTTCACTGATGGGAATTTGCACGTATGTAAAATACAGGCAGTGATTGACAGTGGCACCCCTTGGAGGAAAGGTCGGAAGTGCTTCACTTAATGCCAGTGTGTTCACTAGAGCTTACCATGTTTGTCTTTGGGGAAAAATAAAAGTAATCAGTATTGGTTAAAGAAAATGAGGGACGGGAAGGAGTGATCCCTTCTCCCCATCCCAACCAGTGGTTAGCATTTTTGGTGCAGTGGTTTCTAGAATGTTTCTCTTAAAGACTTCTGTAATTTTACTTGCATGCATATGATTTAACATACTGCTTTCCTCCAGTGGAACAGCTATGGGTATACATCCTCCTTAGAATGTCATGTTTAGAACTGTATCCGGTTGTCCCAGTGAGTCTTCCAGTTTCTGTGCTTGGTTGCCATGCCCCTTCCACTCCTGGCAGCCACCTGGGTCCAGCACATGAAGGACCCCACCTTTGGCATAGCCAAGCTCCCTGACCCACCACCTAGTCCTGGGCTTTCAGGGAGGTGAAGGTCAAGGATGGTGAGGGGTGACAAGGCAGAGAAGCCTGAGGGATGTCTGAGGAGGTGAGAGGGAGCAGGCACTGCTGGAGGTGGGTCACCTGCACCCCACAGATTCAGGAGGCCACAGGGACCAGAGTCCTTATCCAGCCTCATACTCACTATGGCCTCTCACCTCCTTCTCAGTTGTTATGATTGTAAATTGAGGATAGCGACCTTGTGCTGTTTTGAGGGTCACACAGACAGTGGAAATGAGCCTGCTTTTTGTGAAGAAGGCCGCCACTGTCAGGTGTAGGCTTGGGAGACCTGGCTGTGCCCTGGGCCTGAGCAGGGCTGAGCTAGGATCTGCTGTATGTCTGCAAGCAGGGCCTCTCCTTACTCTGCCTCCCACCCCCACCTTGACTAGTTGCAGTGCCTGGTTTCAAGCTGCTGAAACCCTAATTCTAACTCCAATGACTGAAGGGTAAAAAAGGAGAGTTCACCTGGCCAGCTCCAGGCCAGCAATGGTGCTGCTAGCCTAGCATCTCCTCTTTTCCAGGGACTCCAGCCAAAGTCCCAGGAAGGCTTCCTGGGGCCCATGACAGGCAACTACACTGCATGAGTCGTGTGGCCTGAGAACTGGTGGTTCCAATAACAAACTTGGCCTGACTGGGAGAATCAAGGGAGGCACATAGAAGGGATCCTAATGGTCTTTGTGCCTGAATGAGTGAGCAAGTGGGAAAGGGCTTGGTGCATCAGTCCCTCTCCAGAGGACCTGCCACTAACCCAAACCTCAGTGTCCCTGAGTTCTTTCACCTACAGCTCCTGGGAGGAAGAGGACACACGGTGGTGATGGCCTGGGCCAGGCAGGGCCTACAAGGATGGGTCTGCAGGTTCCAGGGGCATGGAGGACATCTCCAGGCCAAATAAGGGAGTGCCTGGGACTAGAGCTGCCTGGGAGCCCCTCCAGCCACCATCAGGGTCAGGCCAACCACCTAGCTAAGGCCTTCCCTGTGCTCACGCCTAGATTGGGAAAGTCTGTGTGGAGCACTGCCAGGAGTTCAGCGGCATTCACGTGCAGTACAAGCTGCAGCCTTCCAGCACCAACTGCAGTGCCCTGGGGATGGTCACCTCAGCCGAGGACACCATGGGGACCCTGTTTGTGAATGACACAGAGGCCCTGCGGCGGCTCGAGTGTGTCCAACTCCAGTACATGGTGGTGGCTGCTGACCGGCCGACTCGCAAGCAAGCCCAGGCCCTGCTGCTGGTCACTGTGGAGGGGATGTGTGAGTGCTGGGACTCCATGGAGGTTGGGTGGTGGGGTGTGGTAGAGCCTTGGGCTTGCCCCCATGGAAAGCACTGGTCCTGTTTGCCTCACCTACTGGTAGCCTCTCTGGGCCTGCATCCGCTCCCTGTGAGATGGGGTTAACAGTGCGCGTTGCGCAGCTGAGCCAGCAGTACCCCAGGGGAAGTATGGAATGGCTTAACGGCTTGTGACTGTAGGAAATGGTTGCAACTTGCCAACACCAATGTTAATACATTCTGTACATGCACTTGCCTTAGGGCTGCTGGATGAAATACAGCTTCCTGGTTAAATTTGAATTTTTGGTAAAGCAATGTTTTGGTGTGTGCCTCATGCAACCTTTGTAGAGTCTCCTAAAAGACCAGCTCTCAAGTATATAAACGTAGTATCAGGCACATACTTAGGCAAAGCAAGTATTCACTGTTTATGTGAAATTCAGGCTTAATGGGGCCTTCTGTATGCTGTTGACTCAGCCTGGCCACCTCACATGCTCCCTCTACTTATGCCAGCCCAGTAGCTGACCCTGCTCTGTGACTCTGGTGCCCCCCTTCCCAGAGGGCCCCATCACTGCCCTGTACTCTGAAGCTGAGTTGCCCTCATCCCTCTGGGCTCTATTGTTTGGGGCAGCTGAGCCAGTGCCCCTGTCTATGGGTGCTGGCTGGACGGGTGCAGCTCTGTGACCTGCTTCCTGCCACCCCCAGACACAGCTGAGGAGCCAGGCTGCCCCTTGTCCTGCGCAGTCAGCAAGAGGCGGCCCGAGTGTGAGGAGTGTGGTGGCCTGGGCTCCCTGACGGGCAGGTGCGAGTGGAGACAGGGAGATGGCAAAGGTAGGTTCCACACAGAGTCACGGGCCTGTGGCCAGGCAGTCCAGAGGGTAATGGTGCCTGAGTGGGAATGGGGTCCATGTGGGCCCAGTGGGCCTCCGTGTTGGCCCTCTGCACTCCAAATCTGTTCCCCAGAGCCTGTCCCCATCGTGTTTCCTGATGTCAAGAAGGCTGGGCATGAGTATGGTGCGGGCATTCAGGCTGCTGATTGCGTGGGACCACAGGTGGCTGAGGCTGGACTCCCTTTGGGCTGGGAAGGTCTGGGTCAAAGCTGCAGTGTGCAGGGAACAGAGATGCTCAACCTGGTGGTGCAGGCCAGGGGCTGTAGCCTGGACAGGAGGAGCCTGAGCTGGCTTAGGTGTAGAAAGCAGCCAACTCCAAGCCACGCCCATCACAGGGCCCCACTAACATTCCCCTGCTCAGGCCTCATTTGCTCCTCTTTCTGGGTGCCAGGGTGCTGCCCTCCTGGCTCTGGTAGTGTGCCTGGGGCGGGCACTCCTGCAAGGCTCTGACCAGCCACTGTGTCATAGGGATCAGCAGGAACTTCTCCACCTGCTCTCCCAGCATCAAGACCTGCCCTGATGGCCACTGTGACGCTGTGGAAAGCCGAGATGCTAATGTCTGCCCCCAGGACTGCCTCCGTAAGCAGCTGCCTGCCCAGCTGAGCTGGGGCCGTGATAGGGCTGGGCAGGAGGGCAGCCAGTTGAGAGCCACTTCCACCAGACAGTCTGTGTTCCTGGGTTTTATGTGCTGAGTTTCTAACATTTCAACAAAGATCTCCACCCCATCCCAAGCTGGTACCCTGATCCATGCTTCCCAGTGTCACCCTGGCCAACCATGAGGGTGCAGCTCCCCACCCCCATTCTGGTGGCTCCCCGCCACCCCTCCTGCCCCTTCTGCTTCTGGAAAGTAACCAGAGGTGGACTCAGCAAGGGCCCCAGGCAGCCCAAGGGTCCCTCCCTGCCCACCGTGGCCAGGGAATGCCCGTCCTGAGACCCCTGCCCTCCCCAGGCCTGAGTGTGCAGATACCAGATGGGGAGGGGCTCACCTCGCACACTCCTGTCCACGTGGTCGTGGCTTCTCAGGGTACCCCAGGGACTGAGTGGGCTGCTGAGTGGCGGCATCTGTCATCAGGGGGCGGCAGCATCATTGGAGGGCACGAGCCAGGAGAACGCCGGGGGATTAAAGCTGGCCATGGGATCTGCAACTGCTTCCCGGAGGAGAGGAAGTGCTTCTGTGAGCCAGAAGACAGCCAGGGTGAGAGGGTGGGGGGCATGGGCCCCCACTCAGCAGGGTTTCCCACACCTCCCTGAGCCTCAGGGAGCCAGGGAGGAAGTTTCAGGGAGGCAGGTGGAACCCAAGAGGCCCTCCTTCCCTCTGGGCCTTAGTTCCGCAAACTTGTGCAGACAGGGAGCTGGGTCAGGGCCCCTATTGAGGGCTTTTGGCTCAAAGTTCTACGATAAAGACTGGGCTGAAAGGTTAGTTCTTTGGCCAAATAGCTCCATGCCTGCTTGGATTGTCGCTGTGTGGGGTCTTGGCTGCAACCATGGTACTGTTCAGCTGGGACCCCACCCTCCCAGCCAGACCTTCACCCCACCACCCCTATGCTTTTTTTGAGGCAGTAGTTGTGGTGGGCTGCTCAGGCCCCACTGAGCACAGGGGAGCTTTCCTGCCTCAGCCTAGGGACTCTTGTGGTATTTGAGTTGTCATTATATAACCCTAGGTACTCAGCTACTTTCCTACCTTCCCCACTTTTTAAAAAAACATGACAGGAACACAGGAAGTTCAGCTCCCTACAGCCTGCCAGGGCCACTGGCTTCCGTGTAGCCACGGCTGGTGCAGTGGAGCACAGCTTCTGCTGTGGGACCTTGGACTGGCTGCTTAAACTCTCTGTGCCTCTCGTTCCTTCTGTAAGAGGGTGCCACTATCCCCGACAGGGAAAATGCACCTAAGGGTGCAGCGTGGTCAGTGCTGGGGTGTTTGAGGTCATTCTGGAACATTCATACCAGCAGCACTTGCCAGGCTGCTCGGAGCCTGTCACAGCATCTTCCCAGCTGCCATGTGCCGGACAAGCTCCTGTTAGGGAGCCCCTCCCACAGTGCTGCCCCTCACGGCCACCCTGCCCACAGACCCACTGTGTGACGAGCTCTGCCGCACGGTGATCGCGGCCGCCGTGCTCTTCTCCTTCGTGGTCTCCATGCTGCTCTCCACCTTCTGCATCCACCGCTACCACAAGAATGCCCACAAGCCGCCCATTGCCTCTGCCGAGATGACCTTCCGCCGGCCAGCCCAGGCCTTCCCGGTCAGCTACTCCTCGTCAGGCACCCGCCGGCCCTCGCTAGACTCCATGGAGAACCAGGTGTCTGTGGATTCCTTCAAGATCCCGGTGAGGTTCCACGTGGAGCCTTGGGGCTGGGGCAGCTGGAGGTACAGAGGGGAGGGGTCTGCCTGCCACACTGTGCCCTATGGCTCACAAGCACCAGTGTGTCCTTGTCCGCCCAGATCATGCCATGAGCGTTCCAGCAATGCCCTGCCCTCACCCAGTCACCTTCCAGTTTAGTGGTGTGGAGACTGATGGGTCCTGATTTAGATGGACTGAGATGAGGCCATAAGGATACAGGGACCATGCTACAGACACCCAAGGGCCTGGGCTGTAGGATGTCAGCTCCTTGCGGGCCTGGTGTCCAAAGTGGAGGCAGCACCAAAAGGCTTGGGCCTGACTCTTAGGGAAGAGGCCATGTTCTTATTTGAGCACCTGTGGGTGCTGAGTGACCCCTAAATCCCCCCCATTTAAGGGATGAGGACAGGGGTATGGGGTGGCCTAGGGAATGTTCCATAGATGGGGGACCAATGAGGGTCTGGGCATCCAGAGTCCAGGCCATTCTGTGGCAACACCTGCCTTCCCATAGGGAAAACCCATCATGTGACAGTACCTTGGGGCCTGAATGTGGGATCCCACCCTCGGTTGAGGTGGGTAGCCATTGCTTCCTGGTTTGGGTGACAGACAACCGCCTGCATGCAGGGGCTCATTGATGGGTCTTGCATTCTTTCTTGCTGCTTACCCTTACCATCTTTCTCCCCTTTCTTCTTCTCTCCCTTCCCTCAACCCCAATGTAGGAGGATCCAAAGTGGGAATTCCCTCGTAAGAACCTGGTTCTTGGAAAAACTCTGGGAGAAGGTGAATTTGGAAAAGTGGTCAAGGCAACGGCCTTCCGGCTGAAAGGCAAAGCAGGGTACACCACCGTGGCCGTGAAGATGCTGAAAGGTACTGTGGAGGCAGCACCCAGGGTGGCTGTCATGCACCTACAGAGCCCTAAGGGGTGGATAAAACCACCTGACAACTTGGCAGCCAGCCGGGGCCCCCCTGAAGCTCCCCCATTGCTGTTCTTGAGTGGCTGCATTCTGGGGATCCCGCCATGGGTGACGTGGGCCAAGGTGGTCCCTGGAGAAACAGAGTGAGGACTTTCCTCACTTGGAAGGTTCAGGAGAGGTGCTGCTTCTGCACCAATGTTGGGTCAAGATTCTAGTTTTTAAAACTTAGAAGCTCTTTGGTTTTGCACTGACAGCTCTCCTTACTCCAGTCTATCTCCTTCATTCCTCTCAGCCCATGTCCACTGGGGTCCTGATGAAGAGCCCACCTAAGGACTGGCCTCTGCCCCTGGGCCCTGCCTTGCCCAATCCCTGGTGCCCCAGCAGGTCTGCCCCACCCTGTGATGAGTTTGACTCAGAATGGGCACATGCGCACACATGTATATACATGCACATGCCCACACCCACACCCATGTGCACTGGTGTTGCTGAGCAGAGACTGAGCAGGTGGCCTCTGCCAAGGCCGAGCTCCAGCCCGAGTGTGCTCAGGGCCTAGCAGTGCTGTGGGTACAAGTTGGTAGTGCATGTGGGACTCTAGTGCAGCAGTCGTGAGGGAGTCCCACTCTGCAGGTACTTCTGGGTGCTGACACAGACCTCCACCTAGGGCTGGCCCATGCCCAGGAGACCCCAGGCCCTAAAGGGAGACCACTCCTGGGTCACCACACATGGACTCAGGTGCCTGACATCCCATCTGCCAGCTGTCCTCTCACTTCCAGACAAGTCTGCAGCCAGAGGACACAGCGTAGCACAGCTGGGCCTGGGTCTTGGGGCAGCTGACCCAGGAGGACTGTTTAGCCACAGCTTCTGAGTCAGGATACCTCTACCCCAGGCTCCTGGTGGGAGCCCAAGCACAGCCCTCTACTCTCATGGCACACATGCTCAGTGTGGTGAGAGGCCACTGTCCTGGAGTCTCATCCTAACCTCTCAGGGGCTCGCCCCCACTGTTGAATGCTTGGTCAGCAGGAGTTGGAGGTCAGGGTGTCCCCCTGCCTTCCCAGAGGGATTAATGGGGATGGTCTCCCCACACCACTGTCTTTGAAAGGTGGCAGTTGCAGGAAAACACCACTTACACAGGTCAACCCTGGGAGGGTTTCTATGGAAAGATCCTGCTTATGTGGAAGTTTGTTCCTTGGGACTCTTGTTTCCTGGAGGCAGATGAGCCTGTTGAACGTTCCACGGGCTAAGAGAAGCCCCAAGCAGCAGGGTCCTTGGGGGCCTTGTCTGAATCTGGGTGGGGCATCTGTAAAGTGGGGTGGGGTGATGTGGCCCAGCATGGTCACAGAAGGGGCTTCCAGAAGGGATCAGTATGCAGCCTGCTCTGTGTTTACATGCATTTCAGAGAACGCCTCCCCAAGCGAGCTGCGGGACCTTCTGTCAGAGTTCAACCTCCTGAAGCAGGTTAACCACCCGCATGTCATCAAGCTTTACGGGGCCTGTAGCCAGGATGGTAAGGCTGGCCAAGAGCAGACGGGCATCTGCCAGGTGCAGGCTGGGGGTCTCTGGGCTGCTCTGTTCTCCTTTGCCCCTTCCCCTTCCTCTCCTTCTCTGGCTGTGTTCTCCCAGCACACCACCCCTGGCTCTGGCCTCTCCTGTGTCAGTGGGGGCAGGATGGGGCACTGTGAGTGCTTCTGTGCTCCTCTGCTCTAAGCGTTCCCCAGGCCTGTGGACTACTCAGAGGTCTCTAGCAAGGTGACATCCTTGTTGTGGCAGCCACCTCCCCAAGGCAGGGAGTTCCCTAAATGGACTGTGCACCCCAGTTCCAGCTGCAGACTAGGTGTGCCATGACCTCCAGGTGGCCCCAGTCCCAGCCCTGCAAGGCAAAGCCATTGTCAACATTTTTCACATAAGGACCAAGGAGAGTGGCCTGGTTTGTTGGCTTTTCAAATCCACTGTACTGCTTGAGGGCCTCTCACTGTGTATGCCTTTGCGTGGGTGTTGGGGTGCTAAGAGGTGAGGGAGCAGGGACTCTGGTGTGTACCACCAAACCCAAGGCTGGGCCTAGAGCTGGCAGGAGTGGGGCCAGGTGCCTGGGAGGACCTAGACCCTCAGCCTCCCTCCCATGCCCAGCCTTTGCTGCAGCAGATCAAGGCTGTGGAAAGGCACAACATTCCAGCAGCTGGGCTATGCCTTGGGCCCCCTGGGAGAAGGTAGTACTTGGTCACCGAGGGAGCCAGCCTTGGCATGGGAGCAGAGGTGGAAGCAAGCATGTGAGCTGGGACCGAAACTCTGGGTCGGAAACACAGTCTTGTGCTGTGCAGAGCCCAGGCCACGTGCCACAGAGCAGGCCTCTGTCCATCTGCTGCCTGCTGGTAGAGTACAGAGGCCTGCCTGGGGCCCTACAGCTGCCCTGGTACCCCAGAAGCACACTGCTCAGAGATGGCCTGACTCGGCCACTGGGCCCTGCAGGCAGCCAGCCACAGGCCCCCTCTGCCCCCAGGGCCGCTACTGCTCATTGTGGAGTATGCCAAGTATGGCTCCCTGCGGGGCTTCCTCCGAGAGAGCCGCAAGGCAGGGCCCGGCTATGTCGGCAGTGCTGGCAGCCGCAACTCCAGCTATTTGGACAACCCTGAGGAACGGGCCCTGACCATGGGCGACCTCATCTCCTTTGCCTGGCAAATCTCCCGGGGGATGCGGTACCTGGCGGAGATGAAGGTATGTGCCGCCCCGGCCCAGCCCCCCACCCTGCTGGCTCTTGGGCCTGGGTTTCAGCCATTCTGCTGTTGTCTTCCTTCCAGCTTGTCCATCGGGACTTGGCAGCCAGAAATGTCCTGGTGGCCGAGGGGCGGAAGATGAAAATTTCAGATTTTGGCCTGTCCCGAGATGTTTATGAAGAGGATTCCTATGTGAAGAGGAGCAAGGTGCCTGTGGGGTCCTGGCCTGGGGCTTCAAGGCTGGGTCAAGAGCAGCAGTCAAGGTGCCCACAGGGGTGAGGCAGGGCCCTCTGAATATCTGGTGAGGATACAGGAGACTTCTAGAGTCTGACCTTCCAGCCCTCATCCCCCAATACCGCGTCCTCATTGCAGAGGGCCTTCTGGGAGCAGGGCCCTCAGCTCCTGCTGCTTTTCATCACTATCACTTGAAGGTGACCTAATGCTCCAGAGAGAATTCTCTCCTCCACAGTTCTTCCTGCCACAGAATAAAAGGCCACCATGTAACTTTAGGTTTCTACGTAAGTTTGGCTCATTGCTCAAAAGAGACTAGAATAAACACACCCAAGCCTGGTGGTCATTCTTGGCGGAAGAGAATGAACCACTTTACAGGTGGGGGGTTCCCCTGGGACTGGGGCCTGGGAACCCCTAGCTGGGTGAGTTTGGAAAGTGCAAAGAGAGGCCCTGGAGACAGGATCCAGAGACACAGAATAGACATCTGACGCTTTCTCCAAGTCTCTGAAGTAGGTGGCCGAGCCTGTCTGGGGGAATCTGACTGTGGTTGTCATCCAGTTCCGTGGCCTTTGTCTTTCTCCTCTTGGTTCTGCTGCCCTCTAAGCCTGTCTCCTGCAGCCTCCCTGTGACAGACTGAACAGGGCCAGTTCACAAGACACTGAAAAGGCACAGCAGACCTGGCTTTCAGAACAGGCACTGTTCAAAAAAGAAAAACACACAAAGTGACTGCATTCACTCCAGCTTTGCTCCAAGGTTCGGGAGAAGCCTTTGTGTCACCACAGGCTGTGACCACAATGTTCCCCTTCTTCTGGGGTTTCTGTTGTGACAGCCTGTTTCAGAGCTGCTGAAAGGAAAGTGGAAAGGGGTATGGACAGAGCCTTCCTGTTGACATACAGGCCCTCTAAGAAAGCACTGTGTAGAGAAGCACAAGGGCCCAGAGAGCACTGGCTACAGGCAGCGCTGTTATGAGCCCGGAAACAGCCACGCTTCATTAAGGACATGCATCCTAAAGAATGCTTTCAAGGAAAATGGATTGCAGTAATTGTAGCATTAAATCCAATGTGCACATATTTTGCTGACTTGTGCCTTAAGACTACCTATGGAAAGCCATTTCTCAAGGTGCAGTGGAAAGGGTTTTTTAGGTCTGACCCCAGCACCTCTTGTCAGAGGATGCTCAAAGGGCCCTGAGATAAAATGAGAGGGAAAAACCAGCCTCAAGGCACATATAGATGTCAGGGGTTCTTAGAAAAGCCTTTAGAATGTCAGTTTGTGTCAGAAGTCCCCAAAATGGAAATGCTAGATGTCGGTTTCCCAAATTCATTCATACTCAGAAATCAGGGCACATCTTGCTAGACAGTGTTGTTGGCCCACACATTGGGCATCACCATCCCAGGTGCCCCAGAGCTCTCTCGACCTGGCCATAGAGGGACCCACTTGGCTTGGTCTCCATTCCTTAGGTTTCTTATCAGCAAGGATGTGGTGCATGACAAGTACACCCTGTGTAGTTGGGGGCTGACCAGCTGACTCCCTCTGGCATGAGCCAGGCCTGGGAGAGCCAGAGGGGAGCCTCAGTCACCGAGGCTGTGCGACTGGTTCTGCACCTGCGAGCATTCTGCATGTGGCCACTCAGCAGCCTCTGAGCTGACAACACCTGGGACACTGGCCCAGCCCCCTCCACACCCCCCACTGCAGTTCCCTGGGTGTTAGAGCAACATTAATGCCTTTCTTTCACTCCCTCTTTAGGGGAGGATTCCAGTCAAATGGATGGCAATTGAGTCCCTCTTCGACCATATTTACACCACCCAAAGCGATGTGTAAGTGTGGGTGTTGCCTTCCTGGGGTGGAGGCTGCATGCATAGGATGCAGCTCAGCAGGGAAACAGCACTGGCCCCAAGTGCCTGTTGGCGCATACCAGCCATCCACAGCGACCCCCAAAACTGAGGGACTTCATGTATTCACTCAGCAAATGCACCAAGTCTGGGCAGTGGTTCTGAAAGTCGCAGTAGGAGTGGGTGAGAGCAGTAACTGCAAAAGACCTCCTCCCTTCTCTTCCCTTCCTCTCTACTCTCTCCTGCCCCTCTCTTCTATGGGCATCTTAATGACACACAGGCCCAGCCACACGGCTCCCCTCCTGGGAGCTGGGCTCTGGCAGCACCCCCACCCAGTCCCAGACCTTAGGCAGGGGTGGCCTTGAGGGAGGTTCTAGACAGGTGTGTCAAAAGTGCTCAAAGACAGGAACCAAAACTCTAATCTTCCAGGTCAAATGACAAGATCTGGTAGTTTTCAAAACAGACTTGTTTCTAAGTGTGCCATCAACAGACATGCTTATCTTTAATAATGGGCTGTGGAAAAGCAGTTCTTCAGCCGTTTTGAACAACTGTTCTCTAAGTACGAAGAAGACTGTAAGAAAATTGGAAAATGCCTAGAAAGGCATAATGAGGAGGCTAAAAGCCCCTTGGATCCCCCACCTGAGTAACCTGCTACTGGTCCTCACAGGCACGCCTTCCAATGTTTCCTCTGCTGTGCAGAGATACGCTTTTTGTCACTCCAAATGGGTTCATGTGATAGGGTTTTGTGACATGATTTTGTTCCCACTTCATAGTGTGTTTTCTCTCACAGTTAAAATTTTTCTTTAGCAGTGACTTTTTTTTCTTCTAATTTTCTATGAAGATTTCTGAGCACACAAGAAACATGAAGGAATTGTGCAGGTGGCCCGGGGCCCCTGGCCTAGGTCCCCACTTTGAGTTGTGCAGCACCTGCATGGCTGTGCTGTGCCATCTCTGATACCATCCCTGGTTGTCTCAGAGTTGCTGACACCGCCCCTGGGGTGGGGGACCAAGCTCGGGCAGCGGCTTGGGAGATGGAGGTCTGGGCTGCTCAGAGGGGCCGCAGGCCCAGTGCAGCCACTTATAGGTCACATTGCTCCCTGCAGGTGGTCCTTCGGTGTCCTACTGTGGGAGATTGTGACTCTGGGAGGTAACCCCTACCCTGGGATTCCTCCGGAGCGGCTCTTCAACCTTCTGAAGACAGGCTACCGGATGGAGAGGCCCGACAACTGCAGCGAGGAAATGTGAGCAGGCTTTGCTTTGGCCCAGCCTCTTGTGGCCACAAATACATGCACTTTCCCATCCCCCTCTCCTGAGCAGCCCCATGCTAAGCCCAGGGTGAGCTGGGTAGTGGGTAGTGACAGGGCAGAGACAGAGAACCACCCTTGGGCATGATGGCAGAGGAAGGGCTCAGGGAGAGGTGGTGGGAAGTATGAGGGGGCCTCAGCCCAAGGCCTGATGTCCCTGCAGGACATTTGTGGAGGAGTTAGGGGGCGCATGCTGGGGAGGACTCAAATGGAGGTGCAGAGGCAGACGGGGCAGGCTGCGGTGCCTGGACCACAGCCTGAAGACAACAAAGTCTTCAGATGACTTGGAGATTGAGAGCACATGAGAAAGGAGCTGTCCACAGGCAGAGACACCCTGTCCATTCATTCCACAGTCTGTTGTGCGCCCAACTCAGGGCTACATGGGGTGAATAGGTGTCACCTCTCTGGGGGCCCTGGGTTGATAGCCAGCTGGCTCAACTCATTATACAGGGCAGCCCAGGAGGCCCTGCAGCCATGCCAGGCCCCAGGGAAGTGAGGAAGGGTTAAGAAGTTTCTGTCACTGGCAGAAGTTTCTGTCTTTCCATACCCAGTTCATCCTTCCTAAGTTTCGAGGACCGGCATTCTCTTCCCCCACCCAGCCGCTGTAGTGAGCATGGTATCCCATCAGCTGTTTACCAATGTCTTTGAAAGGGAAGTGCAAACAAAACTCACTCAAGGGAAGGGAAGCTTACAGGGTGCTGGACTACAGCACCAGGCACCCCAAGCTCCCAGGGACCCCTCAGACCCTGGCCCAACTCAGAGAAAGATACCAGTGATGCAGAAACACTTTGGAGTTTGGGAACAGAGCTCCCAGGGCCCAGGGCACTGTGCGGGGTGGTGGCTGAGATGCGGCAGCTGCTGCTCAGGCGAGACCACCCACATGTGCTTCCCACAGGTATGATCTGATGCTGCAGTGTTGGAAGCAGGAACCGGACAAGAGGCCAGTGTTTGCCGACATCAGCAAAGACCTGGAGAAGATGATGGTTAAGAACAGAGTGAGTATCTGGAGCTAATTCCTGTTGCTGGCCACCTACAAACTGAATATGCCAGTAGGGCTGGTGGGAGCCAGAGTCGGGGAGTGGGCAGGTCCAGCCTGACCCCAGGTTTATGGAATCACCAGTATAAGGGCAGAGTGAGGCTGTGCAGAGGGCAATGGTCATGCTTTCTGTCTCCTGAGGGCAGCCAGCAACCGGACCTTTCTCCCTGAGCCAGGCCCTTGTGCTTCTTTTTAAGCCATGAAGCAACCAAGATTCTTACCTTGACACTTAGGAAGAGCTCTCCTCAGACAGGCATGGGAAGAAAATATTCTAAAGCCATATAAAATCATTTTCAATAATGTAACATGAGAAAGTAGAATTGCAGCAGGTATCTTACATTCAGATCCTGTGAGGGGCCTGCCTGTAAGGGAGATGATAGGGACTGGTGGAAACTATGGCAAACAGGAACAGACCAGCCCCCTGTAAAGGATCCCTCACTGTAGCCATATGTAACTTAAAGGAATATGTGCCAGGTCTTCTGAATTTCAAGGGATATTTATGTTAAGTTTCCCAGTGTTTAATGTTAGCAATTAATTTAAATATTCAAAAATGCAGTGTGGGCCAAATTAAATATATTTGGGAGACTAGATTCAGCCCATGTGTCTCCAGTTTACAATGGTACATGAAAAAGCCAACAAAAGTTTCAACTAATATTTGCTGGGCAATTGCTATACATGTTCTGTCTTAGATGCTGGGGATACATGTAAACAAGCCAGGCACAGATGTGAATTGCCCTGCCCTCAGAGTTTCATCCTTATATTGATACTAAAATGCTAAAAGTTGTCATTTCTTCAAAATCGAAAAGCGAAGTATCTGGTCTAGGCCACTTGTAATAAAACCTAGCATCAGTGTGTCACTTGGCAAAGCCTCCAAATCTGTAAATACAGGGTTGTTGGAAACCAGTGATGCATGATGCTAAGAGAGCTGGCCTTCCCAGAACAGAGCTGAGAAACAAGCCAGGAAGCACTGAACACATGGAACTGGGGCAGTGGAAGTAGCAGGCAAGGGAGAGTCATCATGCTTGGAGCTGAAGCTCATAACAGCATCTTCTGCAAACACACATCAAGACTTCAGATTTTTGGGTCTTGACATGATGTTCTAGATGCTAGGGGTCCTGGGAGGAAAGCTGGGCAACAGAGCAGATCAAGGACACTGCTCTGCACTTGCAGATGAGTAATGGGGCTGCAACCATCCCTCCTGGAACTTTGGATTTTGTAACAGACCAGTTCCCCATTGCTAGGCGTGGTGCCCCAAGTGCTGCAGAGATAGGACTGGGACAAGGAAGGAGCATATTTCTGTCCCCAAAGAGGTGCCTTTCTGGGGTGATGAGAACTGCAGATCAGGGCTAGGTGAGGAGGGGCTTTGGGTGCTCAGTATGGCCCCCTGGAGCTGGGCTCAGGTGGAGAGGTCAGTAAGCCAGCATGGGGTGCCAGGGGCCAGTAGTGGGCCCAAGCCAGTGTTAACCAGCCATCTCCCTCTTCCAGGACTACTTGGACCTGGCTGCGTCTACACCATCTGACTCCCTGCTTTATGATGATGGCCTCTCAGAGGAGGAAACACCCCTGGTGGACTGTAATAATGCTCCCCTCCCTCGAGCCCTCCCCTCCACGTGGATTGAAAACAAACTCTATGGTAGACTTTCACATGCATTTACTAGATTCTAGCAACATTGTTCCTCTGCACTATCCTTACTCTCTGTAATGCTTGTTAAGAGTGTTTCTGGTCTGAAAGAAACCAAAGTTCTCCTCTGAATCTTTTTATTTGTAAATGTCTGATTCTGCATCTGTTTACCTTCAGGTGTTCTTTGCAACTTTAAATGGTTTTTTAAAAGGATGTGAAAATAAATGCAATTATCTTGCTGCCCAGCAACTTAAGATGACTGAGAAGAAAGCAGGGCGGAACTCTCAGGGGATATTGAGAAAATGATGAATAAGACTTCTAGGGTGGGGTCAATCACAGTACTTGTAATTTAACTACTGGGATAAATTTACCCAACCTGGGGAGGCATTTAATTTGGAAAGGAGGAGCCAGCACCACCCTGCCTGCACTGAGAGCACAGCCAGGGGGGCTCCCCCAGACCCCATCTGGATGGGCTGGGGGCGCTTAGAGGCCACCCAGTACTGGGGAGCAGGGCCGGCTTGGCCTCGGCCCCAGCCCACACGTCCCTACTGGGGATACACACTCACTGCTGTTTTCACATCCTTTGCATTACACACTGTCACCGACAGTTGTCACCTTTGAAGTCGGTCAGCGCTAAAAGCTGGAGCAAATGCTTTAGAAAAAACACAGTCTGTGGTGCTGTGGTCTTGCAATGGCAGTAAATATGGTTCTTGCCAAAACTCCTTCGTCTTTGATTAAATACTTGAAAATTTTTTCTGTTTCCTAACGTTATCACTGATTGTTTTGAAAACTTGGGAGTTTCAAGCATTTTTCAGCTGAGATTGTTCCTTTTGCATGTCTCCTGAGTCACTCCTTGCTGGCTTTGGGTCTATGCTACATGACACTTGTCCTGTCGACTCTGTAGGGTTTGCCTGCATGCAGCCTCGATTTGGAAGACTCTCTCCTCTGTGGTAGGCTTGGATGGAAGACAGTAGGCTTCTTTACATTAAAGAACTTTTTATAGAAGCTGCCCACTGCAGTAAGCCCTTTAGTACAGCAGTGTGCTGGTGCTGTACACTGCCTTAGAAATAAGTTAAAACAGGCCAACCAATGTATCTATCAGACTTAAGAGTTTGAAGCTCATAAAAGTTAAAATTGATCGTTTCTCTGAAGTTAGTTACCAAGAAAGCATGATATTTCCCCCAAAATATAACAGTGTTTTGGAAACCTGGAGCACGAAGCCATTCATGTAATTGGCACAGAAACCAGAAGTTTGGTTTGAACCTCAAAGGGAGTTTTGCCAAGGCCTTACTGTCTGCACATGAAGTGTTGGTTCTTCAGTGCAGAACGAATGATCTGTTTTCATTTTTAGGCATGTCAGACCCGAACTGGCCTGAAGAGAGTCCTGTACCACTCACGAGAGCCGATGGCACTAACACTGGGTGTCCAAGATATGCAAATGATAGTGTATATGCTAACTGGATGGTTTCACCCTCAGCGGCACAATTAATGGACGCATTTGATAGTTAACATTTCTTTGCGAAAGGTAATGGACTCCCGAGGGGAAGACACATGCCGAGATCAGAAAGTCTGCTGGCCCCTTCTTTGTGCCCTTCATGCTGGCTGCGGTTTCCCCTGCAGCAGACGTGGCACACTGGACGAGCACTCCAAGTCCAGTGTTTGGGCACCTATTTCCTTCTCTTCAGCCCTTGGCAGTGCGCAGTGATGGTCTGTGTTCAGCGATGACCACCACACACTCTGTGCTCAAACCTGTGGGTCCTCCCTCACTACCTGAACTGTTCAATTTTTCTGGTTGCCACCAAACACGGCAACAAGATTTAAACATGAAGCACACACACAAAAAGGTGTAGAAGGGGAAAAAAACCTGGACCAGACAACCTGTCCTCGTTTAGAACAAGAGCTCGGCAAGGCCCTGTCTTGGTGTCACAGCCCTGTTAGGGCTGGAGGGGAAATGGGGACCTCAGGACAGGCCTCGGCTCAGCATTTCATGATCCTGAGAATGGTTTTTTAAAATCATGTAACTTTTTCTTAGAAAGACATTTGATTTTTATCGTGATTAAAATGATTCTTAGATTTAGCACAACAGAGAGATTTGATGCCATATTTGTTCTGTAGACAGGCAGTGTGAAGGGAGGGGGCTCCCGAAACACATCTGTCCCCATCACTGAGTGGTCATGACCCCCTGATAAGAAAAGAATGAAGAAAAGGGGCATTTGAGTAGGCTAACCTCCAGTCCAAGGACTTGGCAGCAGAGACTTGGCTGGTGTGAATACTACCCTCAAGGCCTTCAGTGCTCCACATGTTCCAGCGCCAAAAACCAGTGGGTCCTCTCACATGTGAGCAGTGAATGGGACTGGTACTCAACTTCAAAGGGACAGCTTAGCTAGTTCTGTTAGAGGTAGCATTGACAACGGCCAAGGGCTGCTACACCTCTGGTTTCAGGTCTAATGTGGAAGAGATACTCTGGCTCTTATAGAGCTTGTGTGAAAAGGTTCATGTATCCATTCACTCTTCCTTGTTTGTAACGTAATGCTGCTATAGCAAGACATTTTTGTTTCTTAGATTCTGACCATGATTCATAAGCCCCTTGTCATTCTTCCCTGCTTGTGGCTGCAGACACCCAGCACTCCTCCCATCTTGTGGGGGTGGCTTCCAGGAAGACCCGAGTCCTCTGCATCAGCACTGTAACTTTGCAGGAGAGGGCTAGTTACCAAAACACTGCCTGGTCTTCAGACTTAGAGCACTGTGAACAGTCTGACAGTAGTAGTCTCTTTCAAATACTGTATTTTACAGGCATTTCACAAAAGCAGTAAAAGGATGGCCTTTTTTTGGCCAAGAAGGTTTCAATGAGTGTATGTTGGAAGATATATGGTGTGTGTGTATGTGTGTGCACACACCCCCAGAGAACTGGAAAAGCTTACTGGAAATGTAATGTGGCTTTAGTTTGGGCCATTTTCCAGATACACTGTGATAAGTTCTTTTACAAATATCTAGTTGTAACAAACTTTTGGTTTTCAGATGTGCTTAATGCGTCTTATTAAATGTAGAAATAAGGGTAAACTCTCAAATGATTAAAACTGCCTACTCAATAAGTGTGAGTTGCTGCAGCAGGTCTGTTCTTGGTGGGTAAGAACTCCAGGTCTGGCTAACCCAGTGCTGGGGAATTAATTGTTGACTAAGAATCTAATTGTCTATTCCTCAGTCATAAAAGTACTCATACTTATTAGTCCTCTCAGACAGGATTTCCATATGCATAGATGCAGAAGTTACTAAGTATTAAGTGTTACTACTGAGTATTAGGTAGCAATCTGTCAGGTGTTAAAATTTGTAAAATATATTTATGAAAGGTTGTTGAACCATACCATGTTAATTTGCTTTTGTAATCCAGGTGACTGAGAAAATAATTTCAGTTATGTAAATAAAGTCATGTATTGTGAAATGTGTAAACTCCTCTCAAATTTCCTATGTGGAAACATCAGGTTTCTGATGTTGATATTTCTAT
The DNA here is from genome assembly GCF_040802235.1 of Manis javanica. Classification (NCBI taxonomy): domain Eukaryota; kingdom Metazoa; phylum Chordata; class Mammalia; order Pholidota; family Manidae; genus Manis; species Manis javanica. The sequence goes on from NC_133162.1 coordinate 73,054,843, forward strand.
GTAAACATTGAAATATTATAAGGGAATCTATTATGGTAACCACTGGGGAAGTAATAGTGGTCAAAAACCTAGAAGGTTCTTGGTGCTATTATTAACTTGTCTTGTACAAGATGTATAGGAACAGGCACATTTATGAAAACCGTTAAGCTCAGCTAATTCTACCATTCAGGAAATTCCTTCAAGTTTCCTTTTATAAAACAGAGCAGTAGTCATGTCAGGTCCAGGTTTTTACAGTTATATTGCAATTTGCTTGCTGTTTACTTCTTGAAGCTAGACTGGACAGTTGTGGGAGAATATAAAATGCATAGCCATGACTGAAGGTCTATTAGAAGTTGGAGGAATATTTTTCCCTGGGCCCCTATGAAGCTTAAGATGATAAATGCTTCTGGTTCTATCTTCCTGTTGGGTTGTGTAGGAATTCTATGAGCTTCTCCTCAAAAGCCTGGCATGGCACACCCAGGAAATGACATGAGTCCTCAGTATCCAGTGCACAGGGAACTAGAAATAAATGTAATTTCTAAGGTCAGTTATTTGCTACAGCCTTTATCTCTGAATGTTTCGAAGCCCATGCTGAGGAAAGCTAATATGAAAATACTAGAAGCCACTTTTCAAGAGCACAGAAACTTCCACTGGGAGTGTTCATGTGTATATATTTGGTTTTTCTTAAAAAGCATCCCCCACCAGCTTCCACAAAGACGTCCTTCCCACTGAAAGGCCCCTTATTTGGGTGGAAATGTAGTTTAATATTATGTGTGAGCGCTGGACTTAGACAAATACTTTATATAAAAGAAAATTCAAAGGGAAAATATAATTTCCCCCAGTGTAAATAAAGCATTTTCCCTCAGGCAGAGCAGGGAATGGTTCCTCTCCTTCAAGCATATTCCTACATAGGATATTAAGCTGATACATCATGGGCATGCCACCCCCACATCCCGTGACTAACATGTGAAGATGTGAGCAGCACCCATCCTCTGCTTATGAACCTGCACATAAGAAAACACCCCCTCCGCTGAGGTTGCCCTGTGCCCATCCCTTCTCCACATGGCAGCCATGATGGCCTTGTTAGAACTTTGTCTCCCACATTGAGGATTGATGCCTGAGGTCATGAGAAACCAGAACCAGTATATAGAGGATTTTTCAGTTTGGAGCACAGCACCAAGTCCCACAGCTGGGGCCAGATGGGTGGCTGAGTAACCACAGGGAGAAGAAGCTTCACCCTACAGAGTTAAAGAGGCATACTGTGTGCCCAAAAGAAATCAGTTAATCTTTGCAGCTCAGGTTTTGATTATTGCTTCAAGTGACATTTTTGCAGATGTGTCTGGATGTCCTAAGTCACGGACGCAGCCAACTGGGATCTCTCAGCAGGAGCCCAGGCAGAGGACCACCACCTCCCATCTCAGGGTGTCACAAGGAACTGGGCCAGACAGCATGAAGGGAGTCACAACCAGAGACCACCCCCAACCACAGTGACTTCGTTGCAAACCACACCAGGGGAGACCATAATGTACATCCCTTCAGAAGACATTGAGTAATTTGAGTTCAAAATTAGTGTGGACCAGCAAGGTAAGGCAAGTGCATTCTAAGACTAAAAAAAAAAATACATCATTTTTCATTTTGGTATTTTATACAGACAGTATTTACTATACAAACTGCGAATTTCTTGAATAAAAATAGGACGTCCATTTCGTGTCCATGTTTTTATTCATCTTTGTCGATTTCCTAAACAGTCCCAGAGTAAACCATACCCTTTTGGGCTGCTCTTGTTTCTCACCTGCACTCTGGTCCTTTTCTGCAGTTGTCATTTCCCCCGTGGAGAAAGGTCATTCCTGTGGGTCAGGAAGGGTCTCTTCCAGGAGGAACAGGAGGCTGCCTCTTGCTACCTGATCCATGCAGGGACTTTGACCACAGGACTGTGGGAAGCCCCTATCCTCTGAGGCTCTTCTCACAAAGGCATGTGACTTGCTCTGTATTTTGTGTTTGCTTCTGAGAGTTTTAAGAGCTTGAAAATTTTCCTGGAGGCTCTGGCCCCTGGGCTTGAGAAGCCAGGAGCACACCAAGGGTTTTGGGGGATTTCATGAATGCCTGAAAATATTATAGGAAGTGATTTATAACAGGAGTGATACCGAGGATGAAAGGACTCTTGGCCCTTGCAAGGTAGTCAAAGAAAATAAGTGGTAGAAAACTAACTTTTTAAGAGGGTCCAATTATGTATGATCTTTGGCTTTATAGAAATAAAGACCACCCAAATGAGAACAAGCAGAGATTATTTATTCTGAACTTGGTATAGTAAGGGAGTCAGCTAATATCACTTGCTTTTAGCAGAGCCTCAAAGCCAAGCAGAGAAGTGGGAAAGCTTTATAATAAAACAAGGGGCTGTGGGAGAGGGGCTTCAGGCATGATTAGAGGTTGTTGGCATGGGAAGGTTGGATAACTAGAACCTGGGCATCTTATGTGATTCACTTGGTAAACACACTTGGCTTTCTGTTTGGTCCAGAGTTGGAAATGAGGGCAGAAAATAGGGAAGCTGGCAGTCAAGTCCTAACCAGTCCTTACCACTGCACTGGCTACTACAGAGGTTGTGGGGCAAGTTCTTCAGTTATGTGTGCTCTGTTCAATATCTGAATATTCAATATCTCTGTCCTCCCTTTGGTCATTTTCTTGCTTATGAGAGATTGATGAACCCATGGAAGACTAGAAATCCAGATCTTCACTACTTAGACCATTCAGTCATATCCATGGCCAACTGTATCATGAGGTCTTCTTGACCTGTGGCTGGATCATCATGACTCAGAAAGTGGTTGTGTGGAAGCATTTCAGACCCTGGAAAGAATGCATCATGACCCACTATGACAAAAATGAGAACAACTAATAATCCCTGTAAGATGCTTTGAAACAAGAAACCCAGCCCAGGCTGAGGATAAATACCTTATAGACCTTAAGGACCAACCTTAGAGAGCCAAGTAGCTTGTGCCTTAAAGCATTACGTATACCCACCCCCCCTGTTTCACTGATCCAAGTACAATATTAGGAATGGCACAGACCACAACTAATCAATATGAAATTAAGAGCAATGCCACTCACCATCGCTACTCATAACAGGTTGAGACTGATCCATGTTCCATGTAGAGAAGAGGTGGTATCACTCACAACTTCTGCCAGAGTTAGTGATAAGTGTCTTATCCTATATGTATGATTATTTGAATAAACAGTGAATCTAATTCCCTCAGGAGTGTTGAATAATCAAGGTGGCTTCATTTTGGAGCTCATGTCTAAGTTGGAATTTTCAGCTTTGGTGATTCGAAGTGTTTCTGTGCACAGACAAGTCTTAGAATAGTGTTCCTAATATAGATGAGATATTAGTCAGAAGTAAATAGGACCAGGCATTCTGACCACAAAAGACGTAGTGTCTGGTAGGCATACATGGAGATCTAGGTAAAAAGAGGTTGTTGCAGAATAGACCACATACTAGGCCACAAAAAGAGCCTCAGCAAATTCAAAAAGACTGAAATTCTACCAACCAACTTTTCAGTCCACAAAGGTATAAAACTAGAAATAAATTGTACAAAGAAAGCAAAAAGGCTCACAAACACATGGAGGCTTAATAACAACACGCTCCTAAATAGTCAATGGATCAACAACCAAATTAAAATGGAGATCCAGCAATACATGGAAATAAATGACAACAACAACACAAAGCCCCAACTTCTGTGGGACGCAGCGAAAGCAGTCTTAAGAGGAAAGTATGTAGCAATCCAGGCATATTTAAAGAAGGAAGAACAAACCCAAATGAATAGTCTAACATCACAATTATCAAAATTGGAAAAAGAAAAACACATGAGGCCTAAAGTCAGCAGAAGGAGGGACATAATAAAGATCAGAGAAGAAATAAACAAAATTGAGAAGAATAAAACTAGAAAAAATCAATGAAACCAAGAGCTGGTTCTTTGAGAACATAAACAAAATAGATAAACTAGCCAGACTTATTAAGAGAAAAACAGAATCAACACACATCAACAGAATCAGAAACGAGAAAGGAAACATCACGACGGACCCAACAGAAATACAAAGAATTATTAGAGACTACTATGAAAACCTATATGCTAAGAAACTGGAAAACCTAGAAGAAATGGATAACTTCCTAGAAAAATACAACCTTCCAAGACTGACCAAGGAAGAACACAAAATCTAAACAAACCAATTACCAGCAAAGAAATTGAAGCGATAATCAAAAAACTACCTAAGAAAAAAAAACCCGGGCCAGATGGATTTACCTCAGAATTTTATCAGACATACAGAGAAGATATACCCATTCTCCTTAAAGTTTTCCAAAAAATAGAAGATGAGGGAATACTCCCAAACTCATACTATGAAGGCAATGTCACCCTAACACCAAAACCAGGCAAAGACCCCACCGAAAAAGAAAATTACAGACCAATATCCCTGATGAAAGTAGATGCAAAAATACTCAATAAAATATTTGCAAACCGAATTCAAAAATATATCAAAAGAATCATACACCATGACCAAGTGGGATTCATCCCAGGAATGCAAGGATGGTACAACATTCGAAAATCCATCAACATCATCCACCACATCAACAAAAAGAAAGACAAAAACTACATGATCATCTCCATAGATGCTGAAAAGCATTCTACAAAATTCAACATCCATTCATGATAAAACTCAGCAAAATGAGTATAGAGGGCAAGTACCTCAACATAATAAAGTCCATATATGATAAACCCACAACCAACATCATACCGAACAGCGAGAAGCTGAAAGCTGTTCCTCTGAGATCGGGAACAAGACAGGGATGCCCACTCTCCCACTGTTATTTAACATAGTACTGGAGGTCCTAGCCACGGCAATTAGACAAAACAAAGAAATACAAGGAATCCAGATTGGTGAAGAAGTTAAACTGTCACTATTTGCAGATGACATGATATTGTACATAAAAAACCCTAAAGGGGGGCGGAGCCAGGATGGCGGTGTGAGTAGAGCAGTGGAAATCTCCTCCCAAAAACACATAGAGCTATGAAAATATAACAAAGAAAAATCTTCCTAAAATAGAGACCACAGGACACAGGACAACATCCAGACCACATCCACACCTGCAAGGAACCAGCGCCTTGCGAAGGGGGTAAGATACAAGCCCCGGCCCGGCGGGACCCGAGCGCCCCTCCCCCCGGCTCCTGGCGGGTGGAGAGAAACCGGAGCGGTTTTTTTTTTTTTTTTTTGGCGAGCGCTTTTTGGAAGCCTTAGAGGGACGGGCCCCCGTTGCTGGGGAGGTAGGGTGGCGGGACCGGTGAGCAGGTGCCTGGGAATGGCGCTGGAGGACAAAGAACACCCCGCGTTTCTCCCTGCGGGACCGGCGGGCGGGTGCCTGAGACCGGTGCCTGAGGACGGAGGAGGTCGCGCGTTTTTCCCCTTTTTTTCTCTCTTTTTGGCGAGTGCTTTTTGGAAGCCTTGAAGGGACAGGGACCCCGGTGCTAGGGAGGCAGGGCGGCGGGACTGGTGAGCGGGTGCCTGGGACCGGCACCTGAGGACAAAGAATATCCCGCGTTTTTCCCTGTGGGACCGGTGGGTGGGTGCCTGAGACCGGCACCTGAGGACGGAAGAAATCGCGCGTTTTTCCCCTTTTTTTCTCTCTTTTTGGCGAGTGCTTTTTGGAAGCCTTGAAGGGACAGGGACCCCGGTGCTAGGGAGGCAGGGCGGCGGGACTGGTGAGCGGGTGCCTGGGACCAGTGCCTGAGGACAAAGAATATCGAGCGTTCCTTCCCTGCGGGACTGGTGGGTGGGTGCTTTTTGGAAGCCTTGAAAGGACAGGGACCCTGGTGCTAGGGAGACAGGGCAGCAGGACCAGTGAGCGGGTGCCTGGGACCGGCACCTGAGGACAAAAAAAAAAAAAAAATCGCTTGTTTTTTCCTTTTTGTTGCTGTTGTTGTTTTGGTTTGGAGAGTGCTTTTTGGAAGTCTTAAAGGGGCAGGACAGGACACTTAGACCAGAGGCAGGGAATCTGGGGATCTCTGGGCACTCTAACCCCCTGGGCAGCAGGGAGCACAGAGGCCCCTTACGGAGATAAATAGTCTCCTGGCTGCTCCCCCTCCAACGGGGCTCCACCATTTTCGAGGAACAGCCCCAGCCAGGCCAAGCCCACAGCAACAGCGGAGATAAACCCCAAAGCAACTGGGCAGGAAGCAGAAGCCCTGTCTGCGCACAGCTGCCCAGCACAAGCCACTAGAGGTCGCTATTCTCCCAGGAAAAGGCTACAAACCAACAAGAAGGGAAGCTCTTCCAGCGGTCACTTGTACCAGCTCTGCAAACTATCTCTATCACCATGAAAAGGCAAAACTACAGGCAGACAAAGATCACAGTGACAACACCTGAGAAGGAGACAGACCTAACTAGTCCTCCTGAAAAAGAATTCAAAATAAAAATCATGAACATGCTGACAGAGATGCAGAAAAAAATGCAAGAGCAATGGGATGAGATGCAGAGAAAAATGCAAGAGCAGTGGGATGAAGTCCGGAAGGAGATCACAGATGTCAGGAAAGAGATCACAGAAGTGAAACAATCCCTGGAAGGATTTATAAGCAGAATGGATAAGATGCAAGAGGCCATTGAAGGAATAGAAGCCAGAGAACAGGAACGTATAGAAGCTGACATAGAGAGAGATAAAAGGATCTCCAGGAATGAAACAACACTAAGAGAAATATGTGACCAATACAAAAGGAAAAACATTCGTATTATAGGGATACCAGAAGAGGAAGAAAGAGGAAAAGGGATAGAAAGTGTCTTTGAAGAAATAATTGCTGAAAACTTCCCCAAACTGGGGGAGGAAATAATCGAACAGACCATGGAATTATACAGAACCCCCAACAGAAAGGATCCAAGGAGGACAACACCAAGACACATAATAATTAAAATGGCAAGGATCAAGGACAAGGAAAGAGTTTTAAAGGCAGCTAGAGAGAAAAAGGTCACCTATAAAGGAAAACCAATCAGGCTAACATCAGACTTCTCAACAGAAACCCTACAGGCCAGAAGAGAATGGCATGATATACTTAATGCAATGAAACAGAAGGGCCTTGAACCAAGGATACTGTATCCAGCACGACTATCATTTAAATATGATGGTGGGATCAAACAATTCCCAGACAAGCAAAAGCTGAGGGAATTTGCTTCCCACAAACCACCTCTACAGGGCATCCTACAGGGACTGCTCTAGGTGGGAGCACCCCTAAAAAGAGCACAGAACAAAACACACAACATATGAAGAATGGAGGAGGAGGAATAAGAAGGGAGAGAAGAAAAGAATCTCCAGACAGTGTATATAACAGCTCAATAAGCGAGCTAAGTTAGGCAGTAAGATAATAAAGAAGCTAACCTTGAACCTTTGGTAACCACGAATCTAAAGCCTGCAATGGCAATAAGTACATATCTTTCAATAGTCACCCTAAATGTAAATGGACTTAATGCACCAATCAAAAGACATAGAGTAATAGAATGGATAAAAAAGCAAGACCCATCTATATGCTGCTTACAAGAAACTCACCTTAAACCCAAAAATAAGCATAGACTAAAAGTCAAGGGATGGAAAAACATATTTCAGGCAAACAACAGTGAGAAGAAAGCAGGGGTTGCAGTACTAATATCAGACAAAATAGACTTCAAAACAAAGAAAGTAACAAGAGATAAAGAAGGCCACTACATAATGATAAAGGGCTCAGTTCAACAAGAGGATATAACCATCCTAAATATATATGCACCCAATACAGGAGCACCAGCATATGTGAAGCAAATACTAACAGAACTAAAGAGGGAAATAGACTGCAATGCATTCATTGTAGGAGACTTCAACACACCACTCACCCCAAAGGATAGATCGACCGGGCAGAAAATAAGTAAAGACACACAGGCACTGAACTACACACTAGAACAGATGGACCTAATAGACATCTATAGAACTTTACATCCAAAAGCAACAGGATATACATTCTTCTCAAGTGCACATGGAACATTCTCCAGAATAGACCACATACTAGCTCACAAAAAGAGCCTCAGTAAATTCCACAATATTGAAATTCTACCAACCAATTTTTCAGACCACAAAGGTATGAAAGTAGAAATAAATTCTACAAAGAAAACAAAAAGGCTCACAAACACATGGAGGCTTAACAACATGCTACTAAATAATCAATGGATCAATGAACAAATCAAAATAGAGATCAAGGAATATATAGAAACAAATGACAACAACAACACTAAGCCCCAACTTCTGTGGGATGCAGCGAAAGCAGTCTTAAGAGGAAAGTATATAGCAATCCAGGCACACTTGAAGAAGGAAGAACAATCCCAAATGAATAGTCTAACATCACAATTATTAAAACTGGAAAAAGAAGAACAAATGAGGCCTAAAGTCAGCAGAAGGAGGGACATAATAAAGATCAGAGAAGAAATAAACAAAATTGAGAAGAATAAAACAATAGCAAAAATCAACGAAACCAAGAACTGGTTCTTTGAGAAAATAAACAAAATAGATAAGCCTCTAGCCCAACTTATTAAGAGAAAAAGAGAGTCAACACAAATCAACATAATCAGAAATGAGAATGGAAAAATCACGACAGACTCCACAGAAATACAAAGAATTATTAAAGACTACTATGAAAACCTATATGCCAACAAGCTGGAAAACCTAGAAGAAATGGACAACTTCCTAGAAAAATACAACCTCCCAAGACTGACCAAGGAAGAAACACAAAAGTTAAACAAACCAATTACAAGCAAAGAAATTGAAACAGTAATGAAAAAACTACCCAAGAACAAAACCCCGGGGCCGGACGGATTTACCTCGGAATTTTATCAGACACACAGAGAAGACATAATACCCATTCTCCTTAAAGTGTTCCACAAAATAGAAGAAGAGGGAATACTCCCAAACTCATTCTATGAAGCCAACATCACCCTAATACCAAAACCAGGAAAAGACCCCACCAAAAAAGAAAATTACAGACCAATATCCCTGATGAATGTAGATGCAAAAATACTCAATAAAATATTAGCAAACAGAATTCAACAGTATATCAAAAGGATCATACACCATGACCAAGTGGGGTTCATCCCAGGGATGCAAGGATGGTACAACATTCGAAAATCCATCAACATCATCCACCACATCAACAAAAAGAAAGACAAAAACCACATGATCATCTCCATAGATGCTGACAAAGCATTTGACAAAATTCAACATCCATTCATGATAAAAACTCTCAGCAAAATGGGAATAGAGGGGAAGTACCTCAACATAATAAAGGCCATATATGATAAACCCACAGCCAGCATTATACTGAACAGCGAGAAGCTGAAAGCATTTCCACTGAGATCGGGAACCAGACAGGGATGCCCATTCTCCCCACTGTTATTTAACATAGTACTGGAGGTCCTAGCCACGGCAATCAGACAAAACAAAGAAATACAAGGAATCCAGATTGGTAAAGAAGAAGTTAAACTGTCACTATTTGCAGATGATATGATACTGTACATAAAAAACCCTAAAGACTCCACTCCAAAACTACTAGAACTGATATCGGAATACAGCAAAGTTGCAGGATACAAAATCAACACACAGATATCTGTAGCTTTCCTATACACTAACAACAAATCAATAGAAAGAGAAATCAGGAAAACAATTCCATTCACCATTGCATCAAAAAGAATAAAATACCTAGGAATAAACCTAACCAAGGAAGTGAAAGACTTATACTCTGAAAACTACAAGTCACTCTTAAGAGAAATTAAAGGGGACACTAATAAATGGAAACTCATCCCATGCTCATGGCTAGGAAGAATTAATATCGTCAAAATGGCCATCCTGCCCAAAGCAATATACAGATTTGATGCAATCCCTCTCAAATTACCAGCAACATTCTTCAATGAATTGGAACAAATAATTCAAAAATTCATATGGAAACACCAAAGACCCCGAATAGCCAAAGCAATCCTGAAAAAGAAGAATAAAGTAGGGGGGATCTCACTCCCCAACTTCAAGCTCTACTACAAAGCCATAGTAATCAAGACAATTTGGTACTGGCACAAGAACAGAGCCACAGACCAGTGGAACAGATTAGAGACCCCAGAAATTAACCCAAACATATATGGTCAATTAATATTTGATAAAGGAGCCATGGACATACAATGGCAAAAAGACAGTCTTTTCAACAGATGGTGCTGGCAAAACTGGACAGCTACATGTAGGAGAATGAAACTGGACCATTGTCTAACCCCATATACAAAGGTAAACTCAAAATGGATCAAAGACCTGAATGTAAGGCATGAAACCATTAAACTCTTGGAAAAAAACATAGGCAAAAACCTCTTAGACATAAACATGAGTGATCTCTTCTTGAGCATATCTCCCCGGGCAAGGAAAACAACAGCAAAAATGAGCAAGTGGGACTTCATTAAGCTGAAAAGCTTCTGTACAGCGAAAGACACCATCAATAGAACAAAAAGGAACCCTACAGTATGGGAGAATATATTTGAAAATGACAGATCCGATAAAGGCTTGACGTCCAGAATATATAAAGAGCTCACATGCCTCAACAAACAAAAAACAAATAACCCAATTAAAAAATGGGCAGAGGAACTGAACAGACAGTTCTCCAAAAAAGAAATACAGATGGCCAAGAGACACATGAAAAGATGCTCCACATCGCTAATTATCAGAGAAATGCAAATTAAAACTACAATGAGGTATCACCTCACACCAGTAAGGATAGCTGCCATCCAAAAGACAAACAACAAATGTTGGCGAGGCTGTGGAGAAAGGGGAACCCTCCTACACTGCTGGTGGGAATGTAAATTCGTTCAACCATTGTGGAAAGCAGTTTGGAGGTTCATCAAAATGCTCAAAACAGACCTACCTTTTGACCCAGGAATCCCACTCCTAGGAATTTACCCTAAGAACGCAGCAATCAAGTTTGAGAAAGACAGATGCACCCCTATGTTTATCGCAGCACTATTTACAATAGCCAAGAAGTGGAAGCAACCTAAATGTCCATCGGTAGATGAATGGATAAAGAAGATGTGGTACATATACACAATGGAATACTACTCAGCCATAAGAAGTGGAAAAATCCAACCATTTGCAGCAACATGGATGGAGCTGGAGAGTATTATGCTCAGTGAAATAAGCCAAGCGGAGAAAGAGAAATACCAAATGATGTCACTCATCTGAGGAGTATAGGAACAAAGGAAAAACTGAAGGAACAAAACAGCAGTGAAGTTACAGAACCCAAAAATGGACTAACAGGTACCAAAGGGAAAGGAACTGGGGAGGATGGGTGGGCAGGGAGGGATAAGGGGGGGGAAGAAAAGGGGGTTATTAAGATTAGCATGCATGGGGGGAGGGAGCAAGGGGAGGGTGGGCTGCACAACACAGAGAGGACAAGTAGTGACTCTACAACATTTTGCTAAGCTGATGGACAGTAACCGTAATGTGGTAGTTAGGGGGGACCTGATATAGGGGAGAGCATAGTAAACATAGTATTCTTCATGTAAGTGTAGATTAAAAATTTAAAAAAAAAAAAAAAAAAAAAAGAAAGAAAGAAAGAAAGAAGGAAAAGGGGGATTACTCCTTAACAGGATAAAACTATTGGTAAATCAAAGATCAACGCATGCTTTAAATATCCTTAATGTTGATCACTTAAAGGGTGTCAGATGATCAGCTATGGAGGTACTCTTTTCTGATAATATTCCTTTCTCTTAATTTAAAAAAAAAAAAAAGAAAAAAAAGGCAGTTACTGTGTGCTGACCTCCAATGAGTTCTGCACAGTGGTATAGAGGGCATGTCAAAGTGTGGGCAAAGGGTCTGTTTGTTTCTATGCAGGAGATCAAGGCCTAGCTTGGATACCCAGAAAATGAACTAAGATACGATATGAGGAGGAGCTTCCGGCATCAGCACTCTCTGGAGGACTTGTGCCGGGGGATGATCATCAAAAAGCCTCCACAGGGATTCGGACGATGCTGCGGTTGTGGCTGCATCCAGCCCACCATCTCCTGGACTTGCCATAAGAATGAGGAGGGAGATGTCTAGGCTGGCATGTGCATACAGTGAGACAACGAATTTGACCGGATCTGTACTGTTGGAACTCAACCAGGAGTTGGGAGGGGTGCAAGTTGTAGCACCCCAAAATCTCATGACTATAGACTATCTATGGTTAAAAGAACATATGGGATGTGAACAGATCCCAGAAATGGGCTGCTTTAATTTGTCTGATGGTTCAAGTACAGTTGGACAATATCCATCATATCATAGATAAATTTTCACAAATGCCTAGGGTGCCTAAATGGTTTTCTTGGCTTCACTGGAGATGGATGGTAATTATAGATTTGCTTTGTTTATGTCACCGTATTCCTATTATGTTAATATATGTGTGCAAATTAGTTAGTAGCTTAAAACCTATACATACTTAAGGTACTATACAAGAAGATATGTCAAAGAAATAATCAATCCTCCCAAGTTTCCTTCGTATGCTACATCTATAGCTTTTCTTCTTCCTTCCTAATTACAACCCTTAAATAGAATTCGTGCCTCATATCGAATTTACTGAGTATCATAATTCCTCCAGGTGGTAAAGATACCTTGAGACAAGTGCTGGGCATAGAAGCCACAGGGCATAAATCTGCAAAGAAGTAAAAAGCTAACCTTTACAAACAATATGGCTTCTCTCTCACTTACCAACTTTACATTTCCCTGTATGGCCCCGGAAGATGACTGGTTAGCCAGAGACGGGTAAGATTCCTCAAGGAAGGAACAACCTAAGACAGGCACAGTCGCAGGGGGGCCATCAGGTGAGAATTTGGGGATCAACAGAGGTGAGGCTCAGAACCTCACCCCCCCTGCTTTGAGAGAAATCTTCTGCATCCGTGGATGTCTTGATGCCCTTGTCTAGCCTGGATTAATACTTAGTCCATAGGCACACACCTGATCATCTGATCATCTACATTTGCCTTCTTACAGCACTAAACTATGTTTTCTACCTTTATCTTGCATCTACCTACCACTTCAGCATTTTATTAAAAATAAAAATAATAATAATAGTAGGAGAAATGGGGGATCAACATATAGATCAAGTACAAAAATCAAACGAATATTCATATTTGACCTGATTGTTTATAGGTCATATTGCATGATCAAAACCGAAAGTTTCTGTGATGACTGCCCTTGTACTGTTCACCATGTAAGAATTTATTCACTATGTAAGAATTCGTTCACCATGTAAGAACTTGTTCGTTATGCTTCAGAAGATTGGAGACTGACGAGAATTAGGCTTGAGATGGATTAATGATTGTACATTGAGCGTTGACCCCCCTATACTGAATTTTACTGTTGTTAACAACCATTTGATCAATAAATATGAGAGATGCCCTCTCAAAAAAAAAAAAAAAAAAAAAAACCCTAAAGACTCCACTCCAAAACTACTAGAACTCATATCGAAATACAGCAAAGTTGCAGGATACAAAATTAACACACAGAAATCTGTGGTTTTCCTATACACTAACAATGAACTAATAGAAAGAGAAATCAGAAAGACAATTCCATTCACAGTTACATCAAAAAGAATAAAATACCTAGGAATAAACCTAACCAAAGAAGTAAAAGACCTATACTCTGAAAACTATAAGACACTCCTAAGAGAGATTAAAGAGGACACTAACAAATGGAAACTCATCCCATGCTCTTGGCTAGGAAGAATTAATATAGTCAAAATGGCCATCCTGCCCAAAGCAACAGATTTGATGCAATCCCTATCAAATTACCAACAACATTCTTCAACAAACTGGAACAAATACTTCAAAAATTCATATGGAAACACCAAAGACCCCAAATAGCCAAAGCAATCCTGAGAAAGAAGAACAAAGTCGGAGGGATCTCACTCCCCAACTTCAAGCTCTACTACAAAGCCACAGTAATCAAGATAATTTGGTACTGGCACAAGAACAGAGCCACAGACCAGTGGAACAGAATAGAGACTCCAGACATTAACCCAAACATATATGGCCAATTAATATACGATAAAGGAGCCATGGACATACAATGGGGAAATGACAGTCTCTTCAACAGATGGTGCTGGCAAAACTGGACAGCTACATGTAAGAGAATGAAACTGGATCACTGTCTAACCCCATACACAAAAGTAAATTCAAAATGGATCAAAGACCTGAATGTAAGTCATGAATCCATAAAACTCTTAGAAAAAAACATAGGCAAAAATCTCTTGGACATAAACATTAGCGACTTCTTCATGAACATATCTTCCTGGGCAAGGAAAACAAAATAAAAAATGAACAAGTGGGACTATATGAAGCTGAAAAGCTTCTGTACAGCAAAGGACACCAACAATAGAACAAAAATGTACCCTAGAGTATGGGAGAATATATTCGTAAATGACAGATGTGATAAAGGCTTGACATCCAAAATATATAAAGAGCTCATACACCTCAACAAACAAAAAGCAGATAATCAAATTAAAAAATGGGCAGAGGAGCTGAATAGACAGTTCTCCAAAGAAGAAATTCAGATGGCCAACAGACACATGAAAAGATGCTCCAAATGGCTAGTTATCAGAGAAATGCAAATTAAAACCACAATGAGATACCACCTCACACCAGTAAGGATGGCTACCATCCAAAAGACAAATAACAACAAATGTTGGCGAGGTTGTGGAAAAAGGGGAACCCTCCTACACTGCTGGTGGGAATGTAAATTAGTTCAACCATTGTGGAAAGCAGTATGAAGGTTCCTCAAGATGCTCAAAATAGACTTACCATTTGACCCAGGAATTCCACTTATAGGAATTTACTCAAAGAACGCAGCAATCAAGTTTGAGAAAGACAGATGCACCCCTATGTTTATCACTGCACTATTTACAATAGCCAAGAATTGGAAGCAACCTAAGTGTCCATCAGTAGATGAATGGATAAAGAAGAGGTGGTACATATGCACAATGGAATATTATTCAGCCGTAAGAAGAAAACAAATTCTACCATTTGCAACAACATGGAGGGAGCTAGAAGGTATTATGCTCAGTGAAATAAGCAAGTGGAGAAAGACAAATACCAAATGATTTCACTCATCTGTGGAGTATAAGAACAAAGGAAAAACTGAAGGAACAAAACAGCAGCAGAATCACAGAACCCAAGAATGGACAAACAGTTACCAAAGGGAAAGAGACTGGGAGAATGGGAGGGTAGGGAGGGATAAGGGCAGGGAAGAAGAAAGGGGGCATTATGATTAGCATGTATAATGTAGGGGGGAGTAATGGGGATGGCTGTGCAACACAGAGAAGACAAGTAGTGATTCTACAACATCTTACTATGCTGATGAACAGTGACTGTAATGGGGTTTGTGGGCGGAACTTGGGGTAGGGGAGAGCCTAGTAAACATAATGTTCTTCATGTAATTGTAGATAAATGATAACAAATATAAAAAAATGCAACTATCATAATACAACAGAGTTTTAATACAATATTCTTAAACATAACTAGATAATCATTCAATTAGGCTTTTGCTGAATGTTAAAAAGGGCAATATTTAGCAAAAATCTTTAAATGAACATGTTATTGACCAGCAACTTGATGTCTAGAAATGTATTCTAAGAAATAATGAAGTACATACAAATTAGTTTCTTTCTAAAGATTATTTTTTTCAGCTTGATATATGTGGTAAACTAAATAATGGCCCTCCAAAGACATCCAAGTGCTAATCGCTGGAGCCTGTGAACACACTGCCTTTCATGGCAAAAGGGATTTTGCAGATGTGGTTAAGTGAAGAATTTTGAGATGAGAAGATTATCCTGGATTATCTGGGCCAGCCCAGTGTAATCACAACGGCTCATGTCAGCGAGAAGCAAGGGGGTCAAAGTCAGAAAAAGGACACATCACAACAGAAGCAGAGGTTGAAATGACGTACTTGAAAATGGAAAAACGGTCCTGACCCTAGAAATGGAAGTGACCTCCAGAAGCTGGGAGAGGCAGGGATATGCGTTCTTCCCTGGAGCCTTCAAAGGAGCACAGCCTTCCAGCATCTTGATTTTAGACTTCCAAACTCCAGAACTGTAGCATAATAAATCTGATTAAAAAAAAAAAGAGGTTGTTGGTGGTAAGTGGCAAGTATTTGATTCATCACCCTAGGAAGGTTGTTGGATTGAAATTTAGAATTACCTAGGACATCACTGATAGATTGCAGTAATTGGTTCTTTTTCTGGGAGAAAAAGATACTAGTAAAATTACAGGTTAACTTGTTTATTTTTCCATGTTACTGCAGTGAAGCTGCCATCAGGTGTAATTCTCTATCGTTTCCTTTGATGAGTCTGGAATTTCTCAGATGTTTTTGTCATTGGGGTGATGGATGGCAGAGTCAGCACCCATCCATCAGTAAGATCTAGGGCCATGGCTACTGTTTGGGATAACCTAAAAATGGCATTAGAATTAGTAATATTCTGGCCTCAATGATTATAATAAAAAGGAAAGACAAGAGAGGAAAAGGGCCATTATTGATTGATGACAACCAGAGGTCTAAAGAAAATAAGACAACAAATGGTTACAAGCAAGCAGATAAAACAAAACAGGAATTAGACAAGAGTCCTGGTCCGTCGCGTTGGGCACAAGTTCACTAACCTACGTCATCTGCTTGTTTAAAAGGTCTTGTCACCTATCTACTTCTGAAGACCAGCTGCTTTTAGTGGATCTCTGAGAATCCTGTTTGAGGTTCCCTACCAGAGTGGCCTCCAATTGTGTGGAAATCCAGATTGCTTCTTTAGCTGTGAAGCCTGAACCCAAGTACTGATGCCCTAAAGTTTCATTGCTGTAAATACTCAAATCGAAAACATACTAAAATCCCATGGAGGGTGGAAACTGGATAAAATCCATTTAAAGGTGTTCAAAGGGCACTTGAGGCTTTGGTTCTAGGCCATATCCCACCTTCACAGTTCTTCCAGGATTATGTTGTTGACAGGCAACACATGACCCCAAAATAACTTCAGCTGTCTCTTTAAAGCTTCTCCAGTGTTGATTCAGGATAGCATTCAATGTGTACCCTATGAGAAGTTTTATGGAGAAATTTAGCTAATACCCATTTGAAATCTGATGCTACCAAGTGACTATCTTGAAGGCACCAGAGATTATCTAATGGAAGAGAACAATCAGATTCTTCTCACTCTTCCTTTTCAGAATCAGGGACTAAATGCTGATCTTTTATAATGGCCTCTTCCAGTTGCTCCAGAGATTTATCTTTTGGGGGTTTAGATAGGACCATAATCTTGATTAAGGTTGCTTGTTTGGCATGGTGATCTGCTAGCACATTTTCTTTAGCTTCAACATTCTCTCTGTTTGCATGGTTCTCAACCTTTATAATAATCACCTCTCTAGGAAGTAGAGAAGTAGAGTGTATCTAAAAACTGCTTAACTTGCTGTGTACTTTAGTGGGGGCTCTGATATCTCAAAGTCATGTACTAATCCAAAAGCAGATTTGCTATCTGTTATTCATGTTTACTCTCAGTCTTTGTCTAATTGACAAGTTCTAGTAAATGCAGTAAATTCTGCCATCTGAGCTGATTTTACTCTGGTAAAGGACTAATATTCTATAGCATTTAGTCCCTGATTCTGAAAACAGTGGGAAGAATCTGTTTGTGTCTTTAAGGTAGTCACTTGGTAGTATCAGATGATTTCAAATGGGTTATTAACTAAATTAGTGACACTATATGCTGCTTGATAAGTTCCAGATTCAGGAATGATCTATCAACAAACAGGATTAGGTAGGATTCTCAATATGAGTCTCTTATAAATCTGAGCAAGGTCTAACAAATTCCCTAATTATCTGATAAGATAATCACAAGGCTCCCCCCTCCCGTAGGGGAAAGAGTGGCAGGCTTCAGGGTGTCACAACAGCAAATAGTAATGTGAGAGAAAGAGAAAGAATTTCATAAGAGGTTAATCAGCTGGCTGAAAAATGTGTTCCCAGTCAATAGTAATGTCTGTACTGCAGGAAGAACCATGAGATCAAGCAGGGAACCTAGAACTAGCTCAGCAGAGCATCACGTTCTGCAGCAGAGCAGCTGCTCTGTTAGGGATGTAAGCCTTGTAACCAGGTCACAGGAAGGCTATAGTGAGTGATGGGTTGTGGGTGGTTCCCATGAGACTCCAAGGTCTTGTCCAGATTTCTTGGGCACAAATAGGCAAAGGGGCTTTCTGTTATGGCTATCTAGGGAAGGAGGTCATTGAGGAGCCGCCTTGAGGTTCCAGAAGGCCTGTTCATGTCTGGGCTTCCAGGGGAGAATCTCTTACTGAGAACTTAGTTCATAAAGAAGTTTCACAGTTGCAGAACAATGTGGCACCCATTGCCTGCAGTATCTAGTTAGACCCCAGAACTATCCCAATGACATTTTATGAGGGGTCTAGAATAAATTTGGATAATTGTTAGCCTTTCAGAAGAGAGTGTTTTCCCTTCTTACATGGGATTTAGCCCTGAATAATGAACTGCATTTTGGCAACACTATAATTTATCTTTTGAAACTTTATGACCCTTTTCTTCCAAGGCTGGAATAAACAAATGGAATCCCTTTTCTCTGAGTAGATCATCTACCTATTATGTCAAAACTGAATTATAAGGGGAAATCACAAGGGGAAATGAGAGGACAGGCATATTACAAGGCAGAGCATGAGAAGACCTTTAGATATAAGGCTTTTAACTATAGGTTTGATCCCTTTGCTTCTGGCTTCAAGGTATATTGGGAAAGTCTGAGTAATGGATCTAGCTGCACTTCAATAGGTTGTGCTCTAATTATTTCCTGTATCAGTGAAATTTTTAGGCCCTGGTGTCAGGTACAGTGTCAAGATACTTACCTGGGTATGCATCAAATAATGAAGAATGCAAAGGTATATCCAGAGCAGAATGAATTGGCTTATGGATAGAAGAATCCTCTGGAGTCTCACAATTAGTCCCAACTACTCTGGTGTGCATTTAAGATTGCAGAGTAAGCCTCTCCCTGTTAAGTTTGCAGAGGTGCTGTCACAGAGCAAGAAGGAATGATTTGCAATTGAGGGCTCCTGGCATACACTTAAGGTCTAGGATAGAGAAAAGCTGTGGGTTATTTGAAATGCATACCACCTGTGTTGTGTTTCCCCCCAGGAAAAGGTTGAACCAAAGTGGCAGGGTTTCATGAAGAGCAGTGCCTGAATCTACCACAAATTGATGAGGTCTCCATCCATAGTGGGTTGAATTGTGTCCCCCAAAAGATATGTTCAAGTCCTTACTCCCAGACTCTGAATTTGACCTTATTTGAAAACAGGGTCTTCCTAGATGCAATCCAGGTAAGATGAGATCATACTGGATTACAGTTTACAAGAAGTAACAACTAACCTTAACCCCACTGCTTCTGTTTCATGTCAGGTCATACCACGGGAGAGCCCCTGCGCTCTCTTCTCTGGGTTTCTGTTCTCCCCACTCTAAACTGAGGACCATAACCTACTCCACAGGGATGTTGAGAGGATTAGGAGTTAAAACAGGGAGTGTTGGGAACAGCAGCTGCTGCTGAGCACACGCTTGCTCCATTTGTGCCAGAGGTGGCTACACAGCATGAACAGTTAAGGAAAGTGTAGGATTGTGGATAAAATCAAAGTTCCTGTGGCCAGGATTTTCACCTGGCCCTGGGTGGCTAGCTCACTACACATGCATGGGCAATACGTTGTTATTGACTATATAAAGAGCCATGCCCAGGACTCTGGGCAACACGGTGGCACGGCTGCCAGACTGCAGGAGAGCAGAGGCTGGAGTGGTGGCAGCGCTGAGGACAGAGGCCCAGAGGCAGAGACCGGCTTGCTGCATGCAGACTGGCTCTGAGTGAATGAGACTTTAGTGATTGACCTGCCACTGTGGAAATAAAGTTGGGTATAACCCTTTCACCCCAAGAACATTCTACTGTCATTTCTTTGGTCACATTGAATCCATAGTGAACTTGCCTGGGGCTGAAACCCATTGGCAAGACAAAGAGAAAAAGAGAAAAACTAATGCTACTGTTATTGTCTCTCTAACACAGCTGAGGAAAGTGAGACTTATGGAGACTAAGCCCGGGTAGCCTGCCAAGGTAACCTGGTAGGGAAAACAGAGTCGTGCTTAGCACAGCCATGTCCTGCCCCAGCCCAGGTGGCGGCTGGCTCTGCCTGGCATCTCCCTCCTGCTCCTTACTCCCCAGAGCAGGCCAAAGTGCTTTGGGGATGCACCTAAAGTAAGCAGTGGAGGGAGTGCCAAGGAGGGCTTTTTTTTCCACTCACTAAAACCATACAAAGTCAGATCTGAAGCCATTTTCCAGAACGCCAGCCTACCTCAGCTCCCTTGTTCGCATATAAGGAAATTCGGTCCGAAGAGATGGAGTGACATGCCTGAAGGTCACTGGCCGCCCAAGGATTCTTCGCTGGAGCCTTCCCAGCAGTGGCTCATCACGCCGAGGACGTCGGGGCACAGCTGGCGACCTGTCAGTTCTTAGCCCCAAGCCCACGCAGGCGCTCATCGCCCCCTTCAGCTCCCGGACGGGGCTCCGGGGCAGGATAGAGTTGGCCTCCGGGGCGAGGCCTCCTGTCTGCAAAGCCCACAGCCCGCCAGAGCTCGAAGACTTGTCCCTACAGACGCCTGCTCTGGCAGACGCGGTGTCCTGTCCGGAGCACTCTCCTGGCATCCACACAAATCCTTTTGGAAACCACACACACGTTTTTAGTAGATGACGTATCAGTCGGTGCTGTATGCCGGTTACCGAGCTTTCCATGCCCGGCTTGAGCGCGGTGGAGGTTCTCGGGGCAGGGCGCTGGCAGGACTTGAGGGAAAGTGGGAGGTTCTTTCAGGAGCGTGGGAGGAGTTAATGGGGGACGTGGGTGGGACTCCCGGGACCATGGGCGGAGATGGCGGGGGCGGGGGCGGGGCTCTTGGGACCTGGGCACTAGCAGGCGTGAGCGAAGATCTTGGGGGCGTGGGCGGGGTTCCTGGGTAGCGGGCGGGCAGAGGCGGAGCTCTTCGGGCGGTGGCTGGGTGGGGCGGGCGCGCGCCGCCGCGGCAGCCTCATTTCCTCACGCGCGCCGGAAGTGGCTGTTGGCGGCGCGGCGGCGCGCCCAGAGGGTGGGCTGTGAAGCGCGCCGGGCGCCGCCCGGGTATGCCCGAGGCCAGGGAGGAGGCTGCAGCCCTGCGCAGGCTAGTGAGTGCGGTGAGTACGCGGCCCACCCGGCCTCGCTCGCCCGCCTGCTGCTGTCCCGGGCGGAGCAGTGTGGATGCTGGGGCGCGGACCGACAGCTCTGGGTCCCTGGGCGGTGGGTCACTCCACGGACGAGCCCTTAGGGGGATCCCATTCCAGTGCGGTCGCCTGCGGACAAGCCCTCCAGAGTCCGCTTCGGTGTCAGGAAAAGCCGCGGTTTTTTCGGAGCGGTTTGAGTTATCTTTTGAGAACGAGGCTACCAGAGACCGTTGGTTTTGGTGTTTGATTTTTATCGCTCTTTTTTGTTAACACCTCACCAACAACTCTGCTTGTCGGTGGGTAAACTCTGCAGTCAGCTGCTACCTGGTCGTCGCGTTGATGTAACCTCTGACAGCAGCTCCTCGCTGTGTCTGCCAGATGCACATTTGTGTGAGAATTAGGCGGCCGAGGATACCAGGGCAGGCGGAGCCTCTTGCATTTTCACACTTACTGTTGAAAGTTACGCTATTCCTGAGGTCCTTGCCGAGGATTCTTAAATCTTTTCTTTGTGAAGTTGTTATTGGCAAAATGAAAATTTGACTGTAAATCTTAAGCTTTTATCCTTCAGTCTGCTCTTGAAATTTACATGCACATACCTGGAATTTAACCATCTTTGAAAGTTCACAGGGGCTGGGCCTTCATTTTTGGTGGAATTAATCTTTTTAATGTTGTATTAAAATAGTCCTTTCAAACTTGGAAGAGGGAAACCAAATATTTTAAGACTGAGAATGTTAACGTTCATTTTATATTATTCTGATAAAGTGTTTAAAATTGTAATGGGACTAAAAGATGGTTAAAAAGGGTGTTGGATTTCCAGTATTTATGCCCCAGAGAATTTTGACATAAATAAGCACAGTTTTGGTTCTAAACAGTCTCGAAATTACTTTTTTTTTCATTTGTTAACTTTTTTGCTGAGGTATTAAAAACATGAAGTCATTTGCATAAACCTTAATTGTACAGCTCAGTGAATTTTTATGTATTTATTAACTTGTGTAACCACCAGCAGATTAGATTATACCTATAGAACATTTTCATCATCCTAGGATTTTCCTTCTCTTTCTACTAACTGAATTTTACTCCTGCTCTTCAGTCAGTATTCTGATTTTTGTCACCATCTATTTGTTTTGTCTGTTTTGGGCTGTATATTAATGGAATCATACAGTGTGCACATGCTTGTGAGATTCACCCATGATGTTTCATGTATCAGTTAATTCTTTTTTATTGCTGTGTAATGTTCCATTATATGATTATATGACTACTCTTCTGTTGATAGATATTTCTGTTTCCAATTCTTGTTATATATTTTGAAAAATGCTATGAATATTCTTGTAAATGTCTTGGTGAACATTTGCATGCATTTCTGTCAGTTGTGGAATGGCTGAATCATAAAGTAGGCAGAAAATGAAATTTTAGCCAACACAGTCTTCCCCTTTTTTTTTTAAGAGAATTTAACTTCTGTAACATTAAAGATGGGTAAAAAGCATAACTATTACAAGTTCAAGATTTAAGTGATTCATTACTGTATTATTATTTACTTCCTGGACTTCTACCAGACTGTCATTACTTATTTATAACTGGTAGACAAGTCTCTTAAAGCTGGTGATGATCTGTCCCTGCAGCTTGTTGCGTAACACTTAGGTAAAAACTGTGTTACCCAAGTTAGTGGTTGTTAGGGGAAACGAAACTTTCCAAAAGGATATGACTAAAAATGGATTGAAGAATCATGAGATTGCAAGTCAAAGAACTTACACAAGTACTAGGTTTAACTGTAAAATTGAAGTATAGAGTTAGTTACAAATGTGGATTTGCTGTAAGACAACTGATTTCTGCGTGTACTCAGCTACTGATACATTTATGGTAGAGACAAAAATATTCTAAACATTTGTGAGAAATCAGTAGTATGTCAGAGATGCCCCAGACTGAGCAAATAAAAGAACTAGACCTGAAGTATTGGAGTTACTGTAAAAAAAAAAAAAAAAGAAGAAGAAGAAGGAGAGAACTTTAAAATAAATATTAGTATGCTCAGATTTGGGAGTGTATCATGCCTGCTGAACATATACAGGCTGCCCTTATAAAAGCAATCAGTTCTAGAATATTAAAACGTAGAAAGTAGGAAAAAATAGCCACGACATGGAAAATAGATACAGAAGAGCCAGTGTACTTCTAATAGGACTTCCAGGACGGAATAGAAATTGGAAGAGGAGAAATGACCACAGAGATGAGAGTAGGATAATCCAGGCAGTCTAGGGCAGTGAAGCCACATTTATCAGGGGATAAAGCACTGGCAAATACAAATCCACCTTCCCCTTTCCCCTCTCCACTTCTTTATCTGTAAGGTGGGGCTGATCAGGAAGTATAACTTTAGAGAGAGCTTGTGGAAAGATGTGGCATAGGTTGAGGGTTTCTGGCTATGCTAACAGCTCTTGCTCACCATTCTCCTCCCTTCACAACACACAGTAGATGACAGATTTTCCATTTCTACCTTACAGTAGAATGGGAACAAAATACTGTGTCAAGGGAACAAAAGAAAGAAACAAGGAAATTTCTCTGAGTAGAAGTGTATGAATTTGTGAATGGAATAGACATACTGAGAGTCTTAAAAGAATATTTATAGACACACCTACATACATTCTAATGCAATTTATGACCTTCATGGATCAATATACAATCTCAAAAGCTTCCACGGAGAAGCTTGGTTACCTATAAACGAGTGGAAATCAGACTTGCAGTTTAACTTCTAATCTGGGACAGGGAATATTAGATGAAGTGGATCAGTGTTTAAAAAGTGCTCATGGAACATATTTTGAACTCAGAATCTTATCCCTAACCAAACTGTCTTTCAGACTGAGGGAAAAATAAAATCATTTTCATCCATACCCACTAGGAATATCCCAAGATGTACTATATCTAATGAAAAATTAATCCAAGAAAAATAGAGGTGGAATTCAAAAAACAGTAATCAAACAAAACAGTGAACTTAATTCTCTACTCCAAGGCATTGATAACTATGCTAAGAAATTTAATGTAATGCTATAAAAAATATTCATTAACCACAATAGGTACAGTTTTAAAATCTGTAATCTAGAACAAATATTTTACATGATTTTCAAATTGGTGGGGAAGGTGGGAAATAGGTGAAGGCATGTTGGAAGGCTTATCCTGAACACAGGAGAAACTACAGGTACTGACCAGTTACATGCTGGAATGACTATTTTAATGAAATTTAACCCAGCAGTTTTGTTTCCAGGGATTTATCCTATAGATGATACATATGTGAAAAGTTATGTATGTATAAGGCTGTTTATGATGATAGGTTTAATATTGGCTATAGATTTGGAAGGATACACAAAAACAGGAAAGGGGAAGTGGACCTCTGGGATAGAAGGGAGAGGTTTCATTGTATGCTTCTTATATCATGTTTAACCATTTTCTCATACTTCATGGAATTTTAGAAATATAAAAAAATTTTAGTGTAAAAAAATGTAAGGGTTTGAGCATCATGACCAAACCTGGCTTCTCAGGTATTTTAGTATAACCTGTGACCTTAGAGTGACTTTTATATTCATATATATATTTTTGGTATCATTAATGTATGATTTTACATGAGCAGTATTATGGTTACTAGACTCCCCCCATTATCAAGTTCCCACCACATACCCCATTATAGTCACTGTCCATCAGTGTAGTAAGATGCTATAGAATCACTACTTGTCTTCTCTGTGTTATACTAGCCTTCCCTGTTTCCCTCCCCTTCACATTATGTGTGCTAATCATAATACCCCTTTTTCCCCCTTATCCCTCCCTTCCCACCCACCCTCCCCAGTCCCTTTCCCTTTGGTAACTGTTAGTCCATTCTTGGGTTCTGTGAATCTGCTGCTGTTTTGTTCCTTCAGTTTTTTCTTTGTTCTTGTACTCTACAGATGAGTGAAATCATGTGATACTTGTCTTTCTCTGCCCGCCTTATTTCACTGAGCATAATACCCTCCAGCTCCATCCATGTTGTTGCAAATGGTAGGATTTGTTTTCTTCTTATGGCTGAATAATATTCCACTGTGTATATATACCACATCTTCTTTATCCATTCATCTACTGATGGACACTTAGGTTGTTTCCATTTCTTAGCTATTGTTAGTGCTGTGATAAACATAGGGGTGCATATGTCTTTTTCAAACTGGGCTCCTGCAGAATTAGGGTAAATTCCTAGGAGTGGAATTCCTGGGTCAAATGGTATTTCTATTTTGAATTTTTTGAGGAACCTCCATACTGCTTTCCACAGTGGTTGAACTCATTTACATTCCCACCAGCAGTGTAGGAGGGTTCCCCTTTCTCCACAACCTTGCCAACATTTGTTGTTTGTCTTTTGGATGTTGGCCATCCTAACTGGTGTGAGGTGATATCTCATTGTGGTTTTAATTTGCATTTCTCTGATGATCAGCGATGTGGAGCATCTTTTCATGTGCCCATTGGCCATCTGAATTTCTTCTTTGGAGAAGTGTCTGTTCAGCTCCTCTGCCCATTTTTTAATTGGCTTATTTGCTTTTTGTTTGTTGAGGTGCATGAGCTCTTTATATAATTTGGATGTCAATCCTTATCGGATATGTCATTTATGAATATATTCTCCCATACTGTAGGATGTCTTTTTGTTCTACTGATGGTGTCCTTTGCTGTACGGAAGCTTTTTAGTTTGATATAGTCCCATTTGTTCATTTTTGCTTTTGTTTCCCTTGCCCAGGGAGATATGTTCATGAAGAAGTTCCTCATGTTTATGTCCAAGAGATTTTGGCCTATGTTGTCTTCTAAGAGTTTTATGGTTTCATGTCTTACATTCAGGTGTTTGATCCATTTTGAGTTTACTTTTGTGTGTAGGGTTAGACAATAATCCAGTTTCATTCTCTTACATGTAGCTGTCCAGTTTTGCCAACACCAACTGTGGAAGAGGCTGTCATTTCCCCATTGTATATCCATGGCTCCTTTATCGTATATCAATTGACCACATATGGTTGGGTTTATATCTGGGCTCTCTAGTTTGTTCTGTTGGTCTGTGGGTCTGTTCTTGTGCCAGTACCAAATTGTCTTGATTACTGTGGCTTTGTAGTAGAGCTTGAAGTTAGGGAGGATAATTCCCCCTGCTTTTTCTTCCTTCTCAGGATTGCTTTGACTATTCAGGGTCTTTTGTGGTTACATATGAATTTTAGAACTATTTGCTCAGTTCATTTAAGAATACTGTTGGTATTTTGATAGGATTACATTGAATCTATAGATTGCTTTAGGCAGGATGGCCATTTTGACAATATTAATTCTTCCTGTCTATGAGCATGGGCTGTGTTTCCATTTATTGTTATCTTCTTTAATTTATCTCATGAGTGTCTTTTAGTTTTCAGGGTATAGGTCTTTCACTTCCTTTATAGGTTTATTCCTAGGTATTTTATTCTTTTTGATGCAGTTGTGAATGGAATTGTTTTCCTGATTTCTCTTTCTGCTAGTTCATCATTAATGTATAGGAATGCAACAGATTTCTGTGTATTAATTTTGTATCCTGCAACTTTGCTGAATTCAGATACTGACTTTTATATTTTAAAAGCATGAAAAAAGAACAGAAAAAGAAGAATACTTTGTGACACAGAAATTACATGGATTTCAAATTTCAGTGTCCATAGGAACATAACTTATGTCCAATCATTTACACATTGTCTAGGGCTGCTCTTGTGCTGCAAGGCAGAGTTGACTGGTTGTATTATTTACGATCTGACACTGCACCTGAAATGTTTGCTAATCCTTGGTTTTGAGGCCAGAAATAGATATCCATATATAAAGGAATTTTGCTTGTGATAAAAGTGCCATTTCATTTAGTGACAACAAAGTGTGATAAGAATTCGCTATCTTTTGAGGAAATTAATTATATTTTAGGATTATTTTGGATAGGGGTGCTAAAGTCAAGAAGTCATGCAGGGAAAGATTGATAGATTTAACAACAAAACCAAACTTTGCCTAAGGGAAACAATACCTAACACTTGAGAGAGCACTTACTGCTTGTCATATTTTACTTGAATAATTGTTGCAGTAGCTCTCCAAGGTAGGCTCTGCAGTTATCCTCACCTAAGAAGTGAGAAAGCTGAAGTTCATTGAGATGACGGAACGTGTCTGTAATGAAGAATTAGAAAGTGGTAGAGCAGATATGTGAATTTAGGCCATCCGGCTCCCAAGCCTAATATACAAACAAGACAAACTGAGAAATATGTGTAATCTGTTAAGTCTATTTTATAGATATTATCTATGTCAGCACATCTGGATCTTTGTCTTCTTTTAAACATTTTGTTGTACAAATGTATGCAGTTTATTTAACATTTCTCATATAAATGTATGCAGTTTATTTAACATTTCTCTTATTGGTGGACTTCACATTGCTTTTATTTTTATTTTGCTGTTAATACAACACCAGTAAACATCTTATGCATGTGACTTTATATACTAGTATTTCTGGTATAGAATCTTAAAAGTGGGATTGTGAACTACTGGATTGAAGGGCAAGTGCATTTAAATCGAATTTGTTCTCCAAAAAATTAGAAGTTTGTGTGTGTGTATTTTTAGTTTACCTTTAAGCAAAGGAACTGTAACATTTTGGGAAGGAGCCTTGGCCATCCACACAAACTGTCTTATTTTATAGAGGAAGCCCAGATAGGTTAAGTAGTATGCCCAAGATTACACAGCTGGTAAGCAGCTATTATACTTGAGTCTCCAAGTTGTTTTTACTGCCCCACAGACTGCCTTTGGCACATTTTTCTTCATTATATATAGTGATATGAGTATTGTTGCCATTTGTGTAGCTGAAATATGGATACCATGCGTATACTTTTCCCCAGGAACACTTCTCAAAATAATATGTCAGGTGTTACTTGGCACCCAACACAGTGCCTGTCTTAGTCAGTTTGGGCAGCTATAACAAAATGACATGAACATGCTTATGAAAAACAAATTTATTACCGACAGTCTGAGATTGGCATGCCAGCCTGGTTGTCTGGTGAACCCTCTTCCAGGTTGTAGACTGTTAACTTCTTGTTATATTTTCACATGGCAGAAAGAGGGCTACATAGCTCTCTGGGATGTCTTCATAAGGGCACTAATCTCATTCATGAGTACTTCCTCATTACCTAATACCTGCCAAAGACCCCACCTCCTATCATCACACTGGGTGCTAGGATTTCAACATATGAATG
The DNA here is from genome assembly GCF_040802235.1 of Manis javanica. Taxonomy (NCBI): domain Eukaryota; kingdom Metazoa; phylum Chordata; class Mammalia; order Pholidota; family Manidae; genus Manis; species Manis javanica. The sequence continues at coordinate 73,083,335 of NC_133162.1, forward strand.
GGGAGGGAACTCAGTCCAGTGCAATGTCTGGCCCACAGTAGATACTCAAATATTTGTTGAATGAGTACTGCCTTCTGGTGATCAGTACCTTTATTTCTAAATACTAACAAACCATTTATTCAATGACATTTAAAGAATCCATGTATCAGTGCAATACTTACCAATTGCTCGAGAATAAAAGGTTCTAATCTCTTCCCTCACAAATATTTATACTTATATTTATTTCTCTGACAGTGGTTATGTTTTCTAAATAATTTTGTAACTTTGTTTTTGTTGTATAAAAACTCAGAATTACAAATTGTTTTTGAAGACCTTAATAAGAAATTGTTTTGTACAAAAAATTTAGGAACCTTATACAGAATAGTACTTGAAAAATAAATAGATTCAAGTGGATTGTATTTTGCAGAAGGCAATAGATGTTACTCTTACTGCTGAAGTTAACTTGGAACACTGCAGTGTAAATATGCTGAAAATTATGAATGAAATATGTATTAGTACATAACATTGTAAAATCAAAAGATTGAGTAGAAACTGCTGAAAGGTCATATTTTTATGTAAGGGCCAATGCTGTAGAATGAACTACCTTTAATAATCAGTTGTTTCAAAATCGCAAGGCAAGTAGAAAAGATGTAAGGAACCTTCAGAGTAATACGAATTCTACTTTTTTTTGAGGGAGGTTTGCTTAGTTGTGTTGGTTTTTAATTTTGTTTTGGCTTTTTTATTTTTTTAACTGAAGTATAGTTGATATACAGTATTTTAATGGTTTCAAGTAAACAGCATAGTGATTCCACAGTTATCTACATTATTAAATCCTCATCCCAACTGGATAGTTACAATCTGTCAACATTGAATGATGTTACAGAATTATTGACTATATTCTCTATGCTGGATGTTCATCCCTGTGACTAATTTTTATTCCGATTGAGATTTTGTGCCGCTTTATCCTTTCACCTATCTCACTCATTTGTGCCACATTATCCCCTTCACCTATTTCATACCCAACTCCTTCCCCATGGTAACCTTAACTTCTCAGTGTCTGAGTCTATTGTGTTTTGTTTTGTTTTTAGATTCCACATATAAGCAAAATCATATGGTATTTGTCTTTCTTTGCCTGGCTTATTTCATATAGCATAATACCCTCTAGGTCCATCCGTGTTGTCACAAATGGTAGGATTTCTTTCTTTTTTATAGCTGAATAATATTTCATTGTGTATATGTACCACATCTTCTTTATCCATTCCTCTATTGATGGGCACTTTGGTTGCTTCCTTATCTTGGCTGTTGTAAATAATGCAGTGATAAACATAGGGGTACATATATTGTTTTGATTCAGACATTTTGTTTTCTTTGGGTAAATTCCTAGAAGTGGTGTTACTGGAATGTTTGGTATTTCCACTTTAAGTTTTTTGAGGAACCTCCATACTGCTTCACATAGTGGCTGCACCAATTTACAATTCACCAGCACTGTAGGAGGGTTCCCTTTTCCCCACATCCTCACCAACACTTATTATTTCTTGTCTTTTGGTTAGTGGCCATTCCAACTGGTGTGAGGTGATACCTCATTGTGGTTTTGATTTGCATTTCCCTGATGATTAGCAATATGGAGCATCTTTTCCTGTGCCTGCTGGCCATGTGTATGTCTTCTTTGGAAAAATATTACTCATGATTATGTTCATGAGATTTTTGCGTGTGTTTTCTTCTGAAAGTTTTATGGTTTCATGTCTTACATTTAAGTCTTTCATCCACTTCGAGTTTACTTTCATGTATGGAGTTAGGGAGTAATCCATTTTCATTCTCTTATATAACAGTCCAATTTTCCCATCTCCAGTTATTGAAGAGACTGTCTTTTCCCCATTGTATATTCATGGCTTCTTTATCATATATTAAGTGACCACATATGCATGGGATTGTATCTGGGCTCTCTGTTCTGTTCCATTGATCTGTGGGTCTCTGTTCTTATGCCAGTACCATACTGTCTTGGTTACTATTGCTTTGTAGTATAGCTTGAAGTCAGGGAGCATAATCCCCCCAGCTTTGTTCTTTCTTAGGATTGCTTTGGCTATTAGGGGTCTTTTTGTGGTTCCATATAAATTTTAGGATTATTTACTCTAGGTCATTGAAAAATGCCATTGGTATTTTGATAGGTATTATATTAAATCTGTAAATTGCTTTCAGCAGGATGGCCATTTGATAATATTAATTCTTCCTATCCATGAGTGTGGGATAGATTTCCCTTCATTGGTGTCTTCTTTAGTTTCTCTCATGAGGTCTTTCACCTCATTGGTTAAGTTTATTCCTAGGTGTTTTATTCTTTCTGATGCAATTGTAAATGTTTTCCTGATTCTCTTCCTCTTTCTACTACCTTTACTGTGAGCTTATTTTCACTGATGAAAAATATTTAGGCCTAAGAACATTACCATCTACAGAAATTCTTTAATATATCCTGTAAGTCTGATTTAGTGGTGGTAAATTCTTTTACACTTCATTTATCTGGGAAATTTTTAATCTCTCCTTCAATTCTGAATGATAACCTTGCTGGGCAGAGAATTCCTGGTTGGAGGCTCTTCCCTTTCAATGCTTTGAATATTTCATGCCACTCTTCTGGCCTCTAAAGTTGCTGCTGAGAAATCTGATAGCCTTATGGGGTTTCCCTTAGTAAGTAACTGCTTCTTTCTTACTGCTTTTAGGATTCTTTCTTTAATCTTTCCCATTTTAATTACATGTCTTGGCATTGTCTTCCTTGGGTTTATCTTGTTAGGGGCTCTCTGAGCTTCCAGAACCTGGGTGTCTATTTCCTTCCCTAGATTGGGGAGGTTTTCACTATTGTTTCTTCAAAGACACTTTCTACTCTTTATCTCTCTCTCCTCTTTCTGGAACCCATATTATGCAAAGTTTCATTTGGAGTTGTTACACAGCTCTCTCAGCATTTTCTCGTTTTTAGAAATTCTTTTTCCTTTCTGTTCCTCAGCTTGGTTACTCTGCTGCTGTCTATCTTCCATCACACTGATTGTTTCCTCTACTTCCAGCAGTCTGCTATTCATTCCCTCTGTGGTATTTTTCATTTCAGTTATTGTATTCTCTAGCTTTGATTGGCCTTTTTTCATATTTTCTGTCTCTTTGTTGAGGTTCTCGCTGAGATAATCAGTTCTTCTACAGTTCAGTGAGCATCTCTAGGACTGTTACTTGGAATTCTTTCCTAGGAAGATTGCTAATCTCCATTTCATTTGGCTCTTTTCTCTGGTGTTTTATCTTGTTCTTTTGTTTAGGACATATTCATCTGCCTCCTCATTTTGTCTGGGTTTCTGTGCTCCTTCCTTTTTATTAGATCAGCTATGCCTCCTGGTCTTGAAAGTAGTGGCTTTATGAAGTGGGAATCCTGTAGTGGCAAGAAGCTCAAGACTCTTTGCTCACCAGTGCCTGGTTCTCCTTTGCAGCTGACTTGCAGGTGCTGTGGTGAGCTGTGGGCGGGGCCAGCCTTTCTTCCTGTCTGCCGGCAGTTGTTGATCCCCACAGCTCACCTCCGTGAGCCCTTAGTGTGACATGAGGCACTTCTGCTGGGATTCATTATGGGTGGAGCTGTATTTTGCCTGCTAGTCAGCAATGGCAGACTGCTGCCAGGTCGAGTGTGCCCAATGGGGTGAGCATGCTGTGAGGTGCTGGGTTTAAGCCAGTGGGGCAGGTGGAGAGTCTAGAGCTGGCTTCTGGAAGTGTCTGGCCAGTTGAGTTGAGGGAGGGCTGGGAGAGCTGGGAAAGTGTAGTCCGCTCTCTGCCTGCCAGTCAGCAAAGTTGAACCATTGCTGGACTGAGCAGGCCAGGTGAGGCAGGTACACAGGGGTGTGCCACCTCAGGGCTGAGCCACCAGTGAGGAAGATGGAGTGTTTTTGGAGCTGGCCTCTGCAAGCCCCAACCAGTTGGGCTGAGGTTCCCTGCCCTTTCTCCTCCAGAGATAGCTCCCCCAACCCCTACCCCTCTGGCATGCTTCCTGCTGCTGGTAAATCATTCAAACTGCTACCTCTTTGTTGGGTCTCAGTGGGACCAACTGCCTGTCCAACATAAGTGACAGGATTCTCAGCCCTCCAGAGTTCTGTGCCTTTCCCTGGTGTCCAGCCCTGTTAATTACCAAAGCCCAGTGCAATGTGGCCTCGTGTTCCCAGAGCAAATCTCCAGGGCCAGATGTGCAGGATTACTGCATGCTTATTCCCTCCCCACTCCTTTCTTCTCCCTTTCACTTGTGAGCTGGGATGGGGGAAGGGCTTGGGTCCCACTCAGTTGCAGCTCTGTCACTATACCCTTCACAGTGTGGTCCTCTCTTCTTCACCAGATGTAGATGGTCTGTTCTGCAGTCTTTGGGTCATTTTCAGGATTAGTTCTATTTGCTGTAGTTGCTTACTTGGTGTGTATGTAGGAAGAAGTTTTCACCTTGCTGCCCTACTCCACCATTTTTTCCAAAAACTTTTTCAAACTGAACTCTTTGTTTTGTTATTTAAATCCAAACTGTGGACAACAAACATTCATGCTTGTCCTTTTCATGAACAAAATGGAGGTTTCTTACAAATGCAATTTTGCTGCTACTATGAAAACTAAATCTGCTTTCTGTCACTACAAATTACCTTAAATTTTCTAGAGTCTTATGTAAATGTAATCATACAGTATGTTGTACTCTTTCATTGTTGAGCTTCTATTACTCTGAATAATTACTGAGATTCACCCAGGATGAAGCGATGTGTTTATAGTTTATTACTTTTTATTGCCGAGCAGTTTTCTATTGTATGGCTATACCACAGTTTGTTTATTTCCACCTGTTGCTGGACATTGAGTTGTTTCTAGTTTTTGGCTGTTACATATAAAGTTGCTGTGAACATTTGTGCACAAGTCTTTGTATGGACATGGGCTTTCATTTCTCTTGGATAAATATTTGGGACGAAATGACTTAATCATTTGGTAGGCTTGTGTTTAACTTGTTAGGAAACTGTGAAGCCATCTTATCTCCTAAGCATCAGTATATGAAAGTTCTAGTTCCTCCCCTTTGTCACCAAGTCTTTTTTTTGTCATTAGTCTTTTTAATTTTAGCCATTCTGTGTAGTGGTATCTCATTGTGGTTTGAATTTGCATTTCTCTAATGACTAACAATGCTGAACATTTTTCCTGTGTGTGCTTATTTGAAGTGTTTGTTCAAATCTTCTGCCAATTTCTAATTGAGTTGTGTTTGTTTTATTATTGCATTGGGATTAACTTTTTTTTTTCTTCCCTGCCCTTATCCCTCCCTACCCTCCCATTCTCCCCAGTCTCTTTCTGTTTGGTAACTGTTAGTCCATTCTTGGGTTCTGTGATTCTGCTGCTGTTTTGTTCCTTCAGTTTTTCTTTGTTCTTATACTCCACATATGAATGTGCGATACAAAAATAAAATAGGGATGCAAAGCGAGTAAAACTAGGAGGATTTTACCATGCCTCAAAACCATAAGAAACTCCTGAATCTCATTATTTAAAAGATAATGAAGGATGGCGGCGTGAGTAGAGCAGCGGAACTCTCCTCCCAAAACCACATAGAATTATGAAAATAAAGCAAAGAAAACTCTTCCTAAAGTAGAGACCAGAGGACACAGGACAACATCCAGACCACATCCACACCTGCGAGAACCCAGCGCCTCATGAAGGGGGTAAGATACAAGCCCCGGCCCGGCGGGACCCGAGCGCCCCTCCCCCCGGCTCCTGGCGGATAGAAAGAAACCGGAGCAGTTTTTTTTTCTTTTTTAGCGAGTGCTTTTTGGAAGCCTAAAAAGGACAGGGACCCCAATACCAGAGAAACAGGGCAGTAAGACCGGTGAGCAGGTGCCTGAGACCCGCGCCTGAGGACAAAGAATATCGCGCGTTTTCCCCTTTTTTTGGCGAGTGCTTTTTGGAAGCCTTAAAGGGACAGGGACCCCAATACCCGGGAAACAGGGCAGCAAGACCGGTGAACGGGTGCCTGAGACTGGTGCCTGAGAACAAAGAATATCACGCGTTTTTCCCTTTTTTTTTGGCGACTGCGTTTTGGAAGCCTTAAAGGGACAGGGACCCCAATACTAGGGAAACAGGGCAGAAAGACTGGCGAGTGGGTGCCTGAGACCGGCGCCTGAGGACAAAAAAAATCGCCCGTTTTTTCCCCCTTTTTTTTTTCTTGGCGAGTGCTTTTTGGAAGCCTTAAAGGGACAGGGACGCCAATACTAGGGAAACAGGGCAGCAAGACCGGTGAGCGGGTGCCTGAGACCGGTGCCTGAGGACAAAGAAAATCGCGCGTTTTTCCCTTTTTTCTTGGCAAGTGCTTTTTGGAAGCCTTAAGGGGACAGGGACCCCAATACTAGGGAAACAGGGCAGCAAGACGGGTGAGTGGGTGCCTGAGACCGGCGCCTGAGGACAAACAATATTGTGTGTTTCTCCCTTTTTTTTTTTTTTTTTTTGGCGAGTGCTTTTTGGAAGCCTTAAAGGGACAGGGACCCCAATACTAGGGAAAGAAGGCAGCAAGACCGGTGAGCGGGTGCCTGAGAATGGTGCCTGAGGACAAAGAAAATCGCGCGCTTTTTCCTTTTCTTTTTTTTTCCCCTCTTTTGTTGTTGCTGTTGTTGTTTTGGTTTGGAGAGTGCTTTTTGGAAGTCTTAAAGGGGCAGGACAGGACACTTAGACCAGAGGCAGGGAATCTGGGGATCTCTGGGCACTCTAACCCCCTGGGCAACAGGGAGCACATAGGCCCATTACGAAGATAAATAGCCTCACAGCTGCTCCCCCTCCAACGGGGCTCCACCATTTTGGAGGAGCAGACCCAGCCAGGCCAGACCCACAGCAACAGTGGAGATAAACTCCATAGCAACCAGCAGGTAGCAGAAGCCCTGTCTGCGCACAGCTGCCAAGCATAAGCCACTAGAGGTCGCTATTCTCCCAGGAGAGGAAGGCCACAAACCAACAAGAAGGGAAGCTCTTCCAGCGGTCACTCGTACCAGCTCTGCAAACTATCTCTGTCACCATGAAAAGGCAAAACTAAAGGCAGACAAAGATCACAGAGACAACACCTGAGAAGGAGACAGACCTAACCAGTCCTCCTGAAAAAGAATTCAAAATAAAAATCATGAACATACTGACAGAGATGCAGAGAAAAATGCAAGAGAAATGGGATGAGATGCAGAGAAAAATGCAAGAGCAATGGGATGAAGTCCGGAGGGAGATCACAGATGTCAGGAAGGAGATCACAGAAGTGAAACAATCCCTGGAAGGATTTACAAGCAGAATGGATAAGATGCAAGAGGCCATTGAAGGAACAGAAACCAGAGAACAGGAACGTATAGAAGCTGACATAGAGAGAGATAAAAGGATCTCCAGGAACGAAACAACACTAAGAGAACTATGTGACCAATCCAAAAGAAATAATATTTGTATTATAGGGGTACCAGAAGAAGAAGAAAGAGGAAAAGGGATAGAAAGTGTCTTTGAAGAAATAATTGCTGAAAACTTCCCCAAACTGGGGGAGGAAATAATTGAACAGACCATGGAAATACACAGAACCCCCAACAGAAAGGATCCAAGGAGGACAACACCAAGACACATAATAATTAAAATGGCAAGGATCAAGGACAAGGAAAGAGTTTTAAAGGCAGATAGAGAGAAAAAGGTCACCTATAAAGGAAAACCCATCAGGCTAACATCAGACTTCTCGACAGAAACCCTACAGTCCAGAAGAGAATGGCATGATATATTTAATGCAATGAAACAGAAGGGCCTTGAACCAAGGATACTGTATCCAGCACGACTATCATTTAAATATGATGGCCGGATTAAACAATTCCCAGACATGCAAAAGCGGAGGGAATTTGCTTCCCACAAACGACCACTACAGGGCATCTTACAGGGACTGCTCTAGATGGGAGCACTGCTAAAAAGAGCACAGAACAAAACATACAACATATGAAGAATGGAGGAGGAGGAGTAAGAAGGGAGAGAAGAAAAGAATCTCCAGACAGTGTATATAACAGCTCAATAAGCGAGCTAAGCTAGGCAGTAAGATACTAAAGAAGCTAACCTTGAACCTTTGGTAACCACGAATCTAAAGCCTGCAATGGCAACAAGTATATATCTCTCAATAGTCACCCTAAATGTAAATGGACTTAATGCACCAATCAAAAGACACAGAGTAATAGAATGGATAAAAAAGCAAGACCCATCTATATGCTGCTTACAAGAAACTCACCTCAAATACAAAGACAAGCACAGACTAAAAGTCAAAGGATGGGAAAACATATTTCAGGCAAACAACAGTGAGAAGAAAGCAGGGGTTGCAGTACGAACATCAGACAAAATAGACTTCAAAACAAAGAAAGTAACAAGAGATAAAGAAGGACACTACATAATAATAAAGGGCTCAGTCCAACAAGAGGATATAACCATTCTAAATATATATGCACCCAACACAGAAGCACCAGCATTTGTGAAACAAATACTAACAGTACTAAAGAGGGAAATAGACTGCAATGCATTCATCTTAGGAGACTTCAACACACCACCCACCCCAAAGGATAGATCCACCAGGCAGAAAATAAGTAAGGACACACAGGCATTGAACAACACACTAGAACAGATGGACCTAACAGATATCTATAGAACTCTACATCCAAAAGCAACAGGATATACATTCTTCTCAAATGCACATGGAACATTCTCCAGAATAGACCACATACTAGCTCACAAAAAGAGCCTCAGTAAATTCCAAAATATTGAAATTATACCAACCAATTTTTCAGACCACAAAGGTATAAAACTAGAAATAAATTCTACAAAGAAAACAAAAAAGCTCACAAACACATGGAGGCTTAACAACATGCTTCTAAATAATCAATGGATCAATAAACAAATCAAAACAGAGATCAAGAAATATATAGAAACAAATGACAACAACAACACAAAGCCCCAACTTCTGTGGGATGCAGCGAAACCAGTGTTAAGAGGAAAGTATATAGCGATCCAGGCACACCTGAAGAAGGAAGAACAATCCCAAATGAATATTCTAACATCACAATTATCGAAACTGGAAAAAGAAGAACAAATGAGGCCTAAAGTCAGCAGAAGGAGGGATATAATAAAGATCAGAGAAGAAATAAACAAAATTGAGAAGAATAAAACAATAGCAAAAATCAACAAAACCAAGAGCTGGTTCTTTGAGAAAATAAACAAAATAGATAAGCCTCTAGCCAAACTTATTAAGAGAAAAAGAGAATCAACACAAATCAACAGAATCAGAAATGAGAATGGAAAAATCACGGCAGACCCCACAGAAATACAAAGAATTATTAAAGACTACTATGAAAACCTATATGCCAACAAGCTGGAAAACCTAGAAGAAATGGACAACTTCCTAGAAAAATACAACCTCCCAAGACTGACCAAGGAAGAAACACAAAAGTTAAACAAACCAATTACGAGCAAAGAAATTGAAACGGTAATCAAAAAACTACCCAAGAACAAAACCCCGGGGCCGGACGGATTTACCTCGGAATTTTATCAGACACACAGAGAAGACATAATACCCATTCTCCTTAAAGTGTTCCAAAACATAGAAGAGGAGGGAATACTCCCAAACTCATTCTATGAAGCCAACATCACCCTAATACCAAAACCAGGCAAAGACCCCACCAAAAAAGAAAATTACAGACCAATATCCCTAATGAATGTAGATGCAAAAATGCTCAATAAAATACTAGCAAACAGAATTCAACAGTATATCAAAAGGATCATACACCATGACAAAGTGGGATTCATCCCAGGGATGCAAGGATGGTACGACATTCGAAAATCCATCAACATCATCCACATCAACAAAAAGAAAGACAAAAACTACATGATCATCTCCATAGATGCTGAAAAAGCATTCTACAAAATTCAACATCCATTCATGATCAAAACTCTCAGCAAAATGGGAATAGAGGGCAAGTACCTCAACATAATAAAGGCCATATATGATAAACCCACAGCTAGTATTATACTGAACAGCAAGAAGCTGAAAGCATTTCCTCTGAGATTGGGAACCAGACAGGGATGCCCCACTGTTATTTAACATAGTACTGGAGGTCCTAGCCACGGCAATCAGACAAAACAAAGAAATACAAGGAATCCAGATTGGTAAGGAAGAAGTTAAACTGTCACTATTTGCAGATGATATGATACTGTACATAAAAAACCCTAAAGACTCCACTCCAAAACTACTAGAACTGATATCGGAATACAGCAAAGTTGCAGTATACAAAATTAACACACAGAAATCTGTGGCTTTCCTATACAATAACAATGAACCAATAGAAAGAGAAATCAGGAAAACAATTCCATTCACAATTGCATCAAAAAGAATAAAATACCTAGGAATAAACCTAACCAAAGAAGTGAAAGACTTATACTCTGAAAACTACAAGTCACTCTTAAGAGAAATTAAAGGGGACACTAACAAATGGAAACTCATCCCATGCTCATGGCTAGGAAGAATTAATATCGTCAAAATGGCCATCCTGCCTAAAGCAATGTACAGATTTGATGCAATCCTTATCAAATTACCAGCAACATTCTTCAATGAATTGGAACAAATAATTCAAAAATTCATATGGAAACACCAAAGACCCCAAATAGCCAAAGCAATCCTGAGAAAGAAGAATGAAGTAGGGGGGAATCTCACTCCCCAACTTCAAGCTCTAGTACAAAGCCATAGTAATCAAGACAATTTGCTACTGTCACAAGAACAGAGCCACAGACCAGTGGAACAGATTAGAGACTCCAGAAATTAACCCAAACATATATGGTCAATTAATATTTGATAAAGGAGCCATGGACATACAATGGTAAAATGACAGTCTCTTCAACAGATGGTGCTGGCAAAACTGGACAGTTACATGTAGGATAATGAAACTGGACCTTTTTCTAACCCCATATACAAAGGTAAACTCAAAATGGATCAAAGACCTGAATGTAACTCATGAAACCATTAAACTCTTGGAGAAAACATAGCAAAAACCTCTTAGACATAAACATGAGTGACCTCTTCTTGAACATATCTCCCCGGGCAAGGAAAACAACAGCAAAAATGAGCAATTGGGACTACATTAAGCTGAAAAGCTTCTGTACAGCAAAAGACACCATCAATAGAACAAAAAGGAACCCTACAGTATGGGAGAATATATTTGAAAATGACAGATCCGATAAAGGCTTGACATCCAGAATATATAAAGAGCTCACACGCCTCAACAAACAAAAAACAAATGACCCAATTAAAAAATGGGCAGAGGAGCTGAACAAACAGTTCTCTAAAAAAGAAATACAGATGGCCAACAGACAAATGAAAAGATGCTCCACATCGCTAATTATCAGAGAAATGCAAATTAAAACTACAATGAGGTATCACCTCACACCAGTAAGGATAGCTGCCATCCAAAAGACAAACAACAACAAATGTTGGCGAGGCTGTGGAGAAAGGGGAACCCTCCTACACTGCTGGTGGGAATGTAAATTAGTTCAACCATTGTGGAAAGCAGTATGGAGGTGCGTCAAAATGCTCAAAACAGACCTACCATTTGACCCAGGAATTCCACTCCTAGGAATTTATCCTAAGAACGCAGCAATCAAGTTTGAGAAAGACAGATGCACTCCTATGTTTATCGCAGCACTATTTACAATAGCCAAGAATTGGAAGCAACCTAAATGTCCATCAGTAGATGAATGGATAAAGAAGATGTGGTACATATACACAATGGAATACTACTCAGCCATAAGAAGTGGAAAAATCCAACCATTTGCAGCAACATGGATGGAGCTGGAGAGTATTATGCTCAGTGAAATAAGCCAAGCGGAGAAAGAGAAATACCAAATGATTTCACTCATCTGAGGAGTATAAGAACAAAGGAAACACTGAAGGAACAAAACAGCAGTGGAATTACAGAACCCAAAAATGGACTAACAGGTACCAAAGGGAAAGGAACTGGGGAGGATGGGTGGGCAAGGGGGGATAAGGGGGGGGAAGAAGAAGGGGGGTATTAAGATTAGCATGCATGGGGGAGGAGGGAGAAAGGGGAGGGAGGGCTCTACAACACAGAGAGGACAAGTAATGGTTCTACATTTTGCTATGCTGATGGACAGTGACCGTAAGGTGGTTTTTAGGGGGGACCTGATATAGGGGAGAGCATAGTAAACATAGTATTTTTCATGTAAGTGTAGATTAAAGATTAAAAAAAGGAAGAAAAGAGGGATTACTCTTTGACAGGATAAAACAATTGGTAAATCAAAGATTAACGCATGCTTTAAATACCCTTAATGTTGATCACTTAAAAGGTGTCAGATGATCAGCTATGGAGGTACTCTTCTGATAATATTCCTTTCTCTTAATAAAAAAAAAAAAAAAGCAGTTCCGGTGTGCTGACCTCCAATGAGTTCTACACAGTGGTATAGAGGGTATGTCAAAGTGTGGGCAAAGGGTCTGTTTGTTTCTATGCAGAAGATCAAGGCCTACCTTGGCTACCCAAAAAATGAACTAAGATATGATATGAGGAGAGGCTTCCGGCATCAGCACTCTCTGGAGGACTCGTGCCAGGGGATGATCATCAAAAAGCCTCCACAGGGATCCAGGTGATGCTGCAGTTGTGGCTGCGTCCACCCCACCGTTTCCTGGACTTGCCATTGGGATGAGGAGGGAGATGTCTAGGCTGGCATGTGCATACAGTGAGACAACGAATTTGACCGGATCTGTACTGTTGGAACTCAATCAGGAGTTGGGAGGGGTGCAAGTTGTAGCACTCCAAAATCCTACGACTATAGACTATCTACGGTTAAAAGAACATATGGGATGTGAACAGATCCCAGAAATGGGTTGCTTTAATTTGTCTGATTTCTCTCAGACTGTTCAAGTACAGTTAGACAATATCCATCATATCATAGACTAATTTTCACAAATGCCTAGGGGCCTAACTGGTTTACTTGGCTTCACTGGAGATGGCTGGTAATTATAGATTTGCTTTGTTTATGTCACCGTATTCCTGTTATGTTAATATGTGTGCGCAAGTTAGTAGTTTAAAACCTATACATACTTAAGGTACTCTACAAGAAGATAAGTCAGAAATGATCAATCCTCCCATGTTTTCTTCCATATGCTACCTCTATAGCTTTTCTTCTTCCTTCCTAATTACAACCCTTAAATAGAATTCATGCCTCATATCGAATTTACCGAGTATCATAATTCCTCCAGGTGGTAAAGATACCTCGAGACAAGTGCTGGGCATAGAAGCCACAGGGCATAAATCTGCAAAGAAGTAAAAAGCTAACCTTTGCAAACAATATGGCTTCTCTCTCACTTACTAACTTTACATTTCCCTGTATGGCCCCGGAAGATAACTGGTTAGCCAGAGACGGGTAAGATTCCTCCAGGGAGGAACAACCTAAGACAGGCACAGTCACAGGGGGGCCATCAGGTGAGAAATTGGGGAATAACAGTGGTGAAGCTTAGAACCTCACCCCCCGCTGTGTTGAGAGAAAGCTTCTGCATCCATGGATGTTTTATTGCCCTTGTCTAGCTCGGATTAGCACATAGTCTACAGGCACACACCTGATCATCTACAATTGCTCTCTTACAACACTATGTTTTCTACCTTTATCTTGCATCTACCTACCACTTCAGCAGTTTATTAAAAATAAAAATAATAGCAATAAAGGGAGAAATGTGGATCCACATATAAATCAAGTATAAAAATCAAACGAATATTCATATTTGACCTGATTGTTTATAGTTCATAATGCGTGATCAGAACCGAAAGTTTCTGTGATGACTGCCCTTGTACTGTTCACCATGTAAGAACTTATTCACTATGTAAGAATTCGTTCACTATGTCAGAACTTGTTAGTTATGCTTCAGAAGATTGGAGACTGATGAGAACTAGGCTTGAGATGGATTAATGATTGTTCATTGAGCATTGACCCCCCTATACATAATTTTATTGTTAACAACCATTTGATCAATAAATATGAGAGATGCCCTCTAAAAAAAAAAAAAAGATAATGAGAAACCAAGAAATCATTTGGTATTTGTCTTTCTCCGCTTGGCTTATTTCACTGAGCATATAACCCTCTAGCTCCATCCATTTTGTTGCAAATTGTAGGATTTGTTTTCTTCTTATGGCTGAATAACATTCCACCGTGTGTATATACCACCTCTTCTTTATCCATTCATCTACTGATAGACACTTAGATTGGTTCCATTTCTTGGCTATTGTAAATAGTGCTGCGATAAACATAGGGGTGCATCTGTCTTTTTCAAACTGGGCTGCTGTATTCTTAGGCTAAATTCTTAAAAGTGGAATTACTGGGTCAAATGGTATTTCTCTTTTGAGCATTTTGAGGATCCTCCATACTGCTTTCCACAATGGTTGAACTAATTTACATTCCCACCAGCAGTGTAGGAGGGTTCCCCTTTCTCCACAACCTCGCCAACATTTGTTGTTATTTGTCTTTTGGATGGTAGCCATCCTTACTGGTGTGAGGTGGTATCTCATTGTGGATTTAATTTGCATTTCTCTGATAACTAGCGATGTGGAGCATCTTTTCATGTGTCTGTTGGCCATATGAATTTCTTCTTTGGCGTACTGTTCAAATCCTCTGCCCATTTTTTAATTGGATTATTTGCTTTTTGTTTGTTGAGGTGCGTGAGCTCTTTATATATTTTGGATGTCAAGCCTTTATTGGATCTTTCATTTATGAATATATTCTCCCATACTGTAGGATACTTTTTTGTTCTATTGATGGTGTCCTTTGCTAGCTTTTCAGCTTGATGTAGTCCCACTTGTTCATTTTTTATTTTGTTTTACTTGCCTGGGGAGATACGTTGTTGAAGAAGTCACTAATGTTTATGTCCAAGATATTTTTGTCTATGTTTTTTTCTAAGAGTTTTATGGTTTCATGACTTACATTCAGGTCTTTGATCCATTTTGAACTTACTTTTGTGTTTGGGGTAGACAGTGATCCAGTTTCATTCTCTTACATGTAGCTGTCCAGTTTTGCCAGCACCATCTGTTGAAGAGACTATCATTTCCCCATTGTATGTCCATGGCTCCTTTATCGAATATTAATTGACCATATATGTTTGGGTTAATGTCTGGAGTCTCTATTCTGTTCCACTGGTCTGTGGCTCTGTTCTTGTGCCAGTACCAAATTGTCTTGATTACTATGGCTTTGTAGTAGAGCTTGAAGTTGGGGAGTGAGATCCCGCCCCCCACTTTATTCTTTCTCAGGATTGCTTTGGCTATTTGGGGTCTTTGGTGTTTCCATATGAATTTTTGAAGACTTGTTCCAGTTGATTGAAGAATGCTGTTGGTAATTTGATAGGGATTGCATTAAATCTGTATATTGCTTTGGGCAGGATGGCCATTTTGACTATATTAATTCTTCATAACCAAGAGCATGGTATGAGTTTCCATTTGTTAGTGTCCTCTTTAATTTCTCTTAAGAGTGTCTTGTAGTTTTCAGGGTATAGGTCTTTCACTTCCTTGGTTAGGTTTATTCCGAGTTATTTTATTCTTTTTGATGCAATTGTGAATGGAATTGTTTTCCTTATTTCTCTTTCTATTGGTTCATTGTTATTGTATAGGAAAGCCACAGATTTCTGTGTGTTAATTTTGTATCCTGCAACTTTGCTATATTCCGATATCAGTTGTAGTAGTTTTGGAGTGGAGTCTTTAGGGTATTTTATGTACAATATCATGTCATCTGCAAATAGTGACAGTTTAACTTCTTCTTTATCAATCTGGATTCCTTGTATTTCTTTGTTTTGTTTAATTGCCATGGCTAGGACCTCCAGTACTATGTTAAATAACAGTGGGGAGAGTGGGCATCCCTGTCTTGTTCCTGATCTTAGAGGAAATGCTTTCAGCTTCTTGCTGTTCAGTATGATGTTGGTTGTGGGTTTATCATATGGCCTTTATTATGTTGAGGTACTTGCCCACTATACCCATTTTGCTGAGAGTTTTTATCATGAATGGATGTTGAATTTTGTCAAATGCTTTTTCAGCATCTATGGAGATGATCATGTGATTTTTGTCTTTTTGTTTATATGGTGGATTTTCGAATGTTGTACCATCCTTGCATCCCTGGGATGAATCCCACTTGGTCGTGGTGTATGATCCTTTTGATATATTTTTGAATTTGGTTTGCAAATATTTTATTGAGTATTTTTGCATCTACGTTCATCAGGGAAATTGGTCTGTAATTTTCTTTTTGGTGGGGTCTTTGCCTGGTTTTGGTGTTAGGGTGATGTTGGCTTCATAGAATGAGTTTGGGAGGATTCCCTCCTCTTCTATTTTTTGGAAAACTTTAAGGAGAAAGGGTATTATATGTTCTCTGTATGTCTGATAAAATTCCAAGGTAAATCCATCTGGCCCGGGTGTTTTCTCCTTGGGTAGTTTTTTGATTACCACTTCAATTTCTTTGCTGGTAATTGGTTTGTTTATATTTTGTGTTCTTCCTTGGTCAGTCTTGGAAGGTTGTATTTTTCTAGGACGTTGTTCATTTCTTCTAGGTTTTCCAGCTTCTTAGCATATAGGTTTTCAAAGTAGTCTCTAATAATTCTTTGTATTTCTGTTGGGTCCGTTGTGATATTTCCTTTCTCGTTTCTGATTCTGTTGATGTGTGTTGATTCTCTTTGTCTCTTAATAAGTCTGGCTAGAGGCTTATCTATTTTGTTTATGTTCTCAAGGAACCAGCTCTTGGTTTCATTGATTTTTTCTTTTGTTTTATTCTTCTCAATTTTATTTATTTCTTCTCTGATCTTTATTATGTCCTTCCTTCTGCTGACTTTAGGCCTCATTTGTTCTTCTTTTTTAAATTTTGATAATTGTGACGTTTGACTATTCATTTGGGTTTGTTCTTTCTTTTTCCATCCCTTGACTTTAAGTCTGTGCATGTCTTTGTGTTTGAGGTGAGTCTCTTGTAAGCAGCATATGGATGGGTCTTGCTTTTTTATCCATTCTATTACTCTGTGTCTTTTGATTGATCCATTCAGTCCATTTACATTTAGGGTGATTATAGAAAGGTATGTACTTATTGCTATTGCAGGCTTTAAGTTTGTGGTTACCAAATGTTCAAGGTTAGCTTCTTTATTACCTTACTGTCTAACTTAACTCGCTTATTGAGCTATTATAAACACAGTTTGATGATTCTTTATTTCTCTCCCTTCTTATTCCTCCTCCTCCCTTCTTCATATGTTGGGTGTTTTGTTCTGTGCTCTTTTTAGGAGTGCTCCCATCTAGAGCAGTAGCTGTAAGATGCCCTGTAGAGGTGGTTTGTGGGAGGCAAACTCCGTCAACTTTTGCTTGTCTGGGTATTGTTTAATCCCTCCTTCATATTTAAATGATAATCATACTGGGTACAGTAATCTTGGTTCGAGGCCCTTCTGTTTCATTGCATTAAGTATATCATGCCATTCTGTTCTGGCCTGTAGGGTTTTTGTTGAGAAGTCTGATGATAGCCTGATGGGGTTCTTTTTGTAGGTGACCTTTTTTTTCTCTCTGGCTGCCTTTAATACTTTGTCCTTGTCTTTGATCTTTGCCATTTTAATTATTATGTGTCTTGGTGTTGCCCTCCTTGGATCCCTTGTCATGAGAGTTCTGTGTACCTCTGTGGTCTGAGAGGCCACTTCCTCTCCTAGTTTGGGGAACTTTTCAGCAATTATTTCTTCAAAGACACTTTCTATCCCTTTTTCTCTCTCTTCTTCTTCTGGTACCCCTATTATGTGGTTATTGTTCCTTTTGGATTGGTCACACAATTCTCTTAAAATTCTTTATTTCCTGGACATCCTTTTATCTCTCTTTGCATCAGCTTCTCTGTGTTCCTGTTCTCTGTTTTCTAGTCCATTAATGGTCTCTTGCATCTCGTCCATTCTGTTTTGAAGTCCTTCCAGAGCTTGTTTTATTTCTGTATTCTCCCTCCTTAGTTCTTGCATATTTCTCTGCAAGTTCATCAGCATGGTTATGACTTTTGTTTTGAATTCTTTTTCAGGAAGACTGGTTAAATCTATCTCCCCAGGTTCCTTCTCAGGGGAAGATATAGCAGATGTCAAAGCTGTCTGGGTTAGTCTTGTCTGGATCAAATTTTTTTTGCTTTTCATGTTGATAGGTGCAATGATGAGCTATTGACTTTCTGTCAGCTGGGAGAGCCAAGGCTTTCCACTTGCTCCTGGCCTTTCTTTACTGGGACAACTGCAACCCCTAGTGGCTTGTGTTGGGTAGTTGTGTGTAGACTTGGTCTCTGTATCTTGCCCGGCCTGTATGGAGGAAGCTCCCTTGCTGTGGGCATGGCCAGCCTCTGTCTGCTGCTCTGCTATGGCAGGGCCCCGGAGGGTTAATGGACAGGGGGCTGTTTGGCTGTTTACCTCTGTGAGGGGTCTCAGAGCTGTTGCCCAGGAGGTTAGTGCGCCCGGAGTTCCCTGGAATTTCCAGCTGCTGGACTGTGACCCGGGATGCTTCCTTCCAGCTGTGGCATCCCTGTCCCTTTATGACTTTCAAAAAGCACTCGCTTTTCTTTGTCCCAGGGACGCCAGCTTCGGGACCCTCTTACAGGTCCTACTCTCCTGCTTCCCTAGTTTCCAGCACCCCATGCATGCACTGTGTCTGCGCTCTGGTGTGGATGGCTAGGGCTGGGTGTTTAGCAGTCCTGGGCTCCCTCTCCCTCCCCACTCCGACTCCTCTCCTCCCACTGGGAGCTGGGGGGAGGGGCGCTCGGGTCCCGCCAGGCCGGGGCTTGTATCTTACCCCTTTCACCAGGCACTGGGTTCTCGCAGGTGTGGATGTAGTCTGGCTGTTGTTCTGTGTCTTCTGGTCTCTCTTTTAGGATTAGTTGTATTTGTTGTATTTTCAAAAATATATATGTTTTTGGGAGGAGATTCCTACTGTCCTCCTCATGCTGCCATCATGTCTCCGCCCCCCGGGTTTGTTCTTTCTTCTTTAAATATGCCTGGATTGCTATATAATTTCCTCTTAAGACTGCTTTCGCTGTGTCCCACAGAAGTTGGGGCTTTGTGTTGTTGTCGTCATTTATTTCCATGTATTGCTGGATCTCCATTTTAATTTGGCCATTGATCCATTGACTATTTAGAAGCATGTTGTTAAGCCTCCATGTGTTTGTGAGCCTTTTTGCTTTCTTTGTACAATTTATTTCTAGTTTTATACCTTTGTGGTCTGAAAAGTTGGTCAGTCTTTTTTTTTTTGAATTTACTGAGGCTCTTTTTGTGGCCTAGTATATGGTCTATTCTGGAGAATGTTCCATGTGCACTTGAGAAGAATGTGTATCCTGTTGCTTTTGGATGTAGAGTTCTATAGATGTCTGTTATGTCCATTTGTTCTAGTGTGTTGTTCGGTGCCTCCATGTCCTTATTTTCTGTCTGGTGGATCTGTCCTTTGGAGTGAATGGTGTGTTGAAGTCTCCTAAAATGAATGCATTGCATTCTATTTCCTCCTTTAGTTCTGTTAGTATTTGTTTCACATATGCTGGTGCTCCTGTGTTGGGTGCATATATATTTATAATGGTTATATCCTCTTGTTGGACTGAGCCCTTTATCATTATGTAATGTCCTTCTTTATCTCTTGTTACTTTCTTTGTTTTAAGTCTATTTTGTCTGATACTAGTACTGCAACATCTACTTTTTTCTCCCTAGGGATTAACTTTTTTAATAAATTCTGAATACAAGTCTTTTATCAGATACATGCTTTGCATGTATTTTCCTCAGGTCTGTGACTTGGCTTTTCATTCAGTTACCAGTGTCTTTCAAAGAGCAGAAATTACAAATTTTGGTGAAGTCTGGTTTACCAATTATGCTGTTAGAGACGTATCAGAGATATCTTTGCTTAACTCAAGGTCACAAAGATTTTCTCCTATGTGTTCTTCTAGTTTTATAGTTCCAGATTTTTCTTCTAGATCTATGATTCATTCTAATTATATCCTATCAGTTATGAAATGGTATCTTATCATGGTTTTAATATTCATTTCCCTCCTGGCTAATGATGTTGAGCATTTTTTAACATGCTTATAGGACTTTCTTAATCATTATAGAAATGCCTATTCTGATCTTTTACCCATTGGGATATTTATCTTCTTAATAGTTGAGTTGTAAGAGTTCTTTATATATTCTGGACACAGACTGCTTATCTGAAATGTCATTTACAGATATCTTCTCCCATCCTGTAGTTGTCTGTTCAATTTCTTGATGGTATCCTTTGCAGCACAAAAGTTTTTAATTTTAATAAACTCCAGTTTGTTTATTTTCTCTTTCATCTTTTCATGTCATATCTTAGAAACCATTGCCTAATTCAAGGTCACAAAGATTTACACTTACATTTTCTAAGAGTTTTGTAGCTTTAACCTTTATTTTTATATCTTTGACCCTTTTGGAATATAGGGTAAGATGGGGTCAAATTTCCTTTTTTTGCACATGAATATCCAGTTGTCCTAGCTCCATTTTGAAAAGACTGCTCTTTCCCCATTGAATTACCTTGTCACTCTTGTCAAAAATCAGTTGACTTAATGTGAAAGTTTATTTCTGGACCCTAAATTCTGTTCCATTGATCTAGATGTCTGTTCTTATGCTAGTACCACACTATCTTAATTACTGTAGTTTTGAATTAAGTTTTGAAAAGAGGATATATGAGTCCTCCAGTTTTGTTCTTTTTTAAGACTATTTTGACTTTTCTGGGTTCCTTGAATTTCTACATGATTTTTAGGATCAGCTTGTCAATTTCTGTAAAGAAGTCAGCTGGGATTCTGATTCTGTAAATCAGTTTGGAGAGTATTGCCATCTTCATACTGTCTACAGTCCATGAGCATGGGTGTCTCTTCATTTATTTAAACTTTCTTTTAACAATGTTTTGTAGTTTTCAGAGCACAAGTCTTATACTTCTTTTGTTAAAATTATTCCTAAGCATTTATTCTTTTTGGTGTAGATGAAATTGTTTCTTTAATTTCGTTTTCAGATTGTTCATTGCTGGTATATAGAAATACAGTTGAGTTTTGTATAGTGATCTTGTCTTCTGCAACCTGACTGAACTCATTTATTAGTTCTAATAGAGTTTTAGCGAATTCCTTAGGATTTTCTGTACAAGATCAATCATCTGCCAATAGAAATAGTTTTACTTCTTCCTTTCCAATTTAGATGTCTTTTGTTTTATTTTCTTGCCTAATTGCCCAAGCCAGAAACTCCTCCAGTACAATGTTACATAGAAATGATGAGAGTAGACATCTTTGTCTTATTCCTGATCTTAGGTGAAAAGCATGAAATCTTTCACCATTAAATATGAAGTTAGTTGTAAGGTTTTTGTATAAGCCCTTTATTAGGTTGGGGAAGTTCTCCTCTATTCTAGTTTGCTGAGTGATTTTATCAGAAAGCTGGTATCAGGTTCAGCTGTTTTTTGTCAGGTGTTTTTTCTGTGTCTATTGACATGATCATATGGGTTTTGACCTTTATTCTATTCATATGTTGTTTTGCATGCATTGATTTTTGGATGGTAAACTAACCTTGCATTTCTGGGATAAATCTCACTTGTTTGTGGTGTATAATCCTTTTTATATGTTGAACAATTCAGCATGCTAATATTTTGTTGAGGATTTTTGTCTCTATTTCTAAATAATGTTGGTCTGTAGTTTTCTTTTGATGGCTTTGTCTGTTTTTGGTATCAGAGTAATACTGGACTCATAGAATAACTTGGGAAATGTTCCCTCCTCTTCTGTTTTTCAGAAGACTTTGTGAATAATTGGTAGTAATTCTCACACATGCTTGCTAGAATTCACTAGAGAAACTATCTGGATTTTTTCCCGGGTGGCGGTGGGTAATTATTTTATTACTAATTCAATCTCATGATGGGTCTATTAATATTTACTATTTGTGTCTTTATAGAAATTTATCCATTTCATTCAGTTGTATTAAAGAGATTTTTTGTTATTATGTAATAAATTTTAACATGGAAATTATAATATTTTTGTTATTGTGTAATCTTGTAATTTCCATGTTAAAATCTGTTTTTTTCATTGCGTTGTGTAGATCAGTCTTTCCATTGGATATCATTTTCCTTCTTCCTAAAGGACTTGCAGTGTAGGTCTGATGATGAGTTCTTTTAGCTTCTTAATGTCTAAAAGGAGTATTTTGTCTTTTGTTGAGGGTTTTTGTGTCTTTATTCCTGAAGAATACTGGTCTGTAGTTTTCTTTTCATGCTTTTGTTCTTGATAGATACTTTTTCTGAGTATAGCATTCTAGGCTGACATATTTTCCTTTTTGTTTCTTTAAAGATAGTGATCCATTCCTTTATTTCTTGTCTGTGATACGTGTTTTTCCTCTGGCCACTTTTAGTATCTTCTGTTTATCATTGGATTTGAGCAATTTGATTATCATGTGCCTTGCTTTAGTTTTCTGTATGGCTCTTGTATTTGGTATTCATTAAGCTTCTTGGATATATGTGTTCATAGTTTTCATCAAATTTGGACAGTTTTCAGCCTTATTTCTTTAAATATTTCCCCTGGCCCTTGCACCCTTCTTTGGAGACTGTATATGTATTAGATTGTTTGAAGCTGTCACACAGCTTACTGGGTGTTCTCTTTATGTTTTTCATTTTTTTCCATCTACATTTTGCATAATTTTTATCACTATGTCTTCAATTCATTAATATTTTGTTCTGAAATATCTAATCTACTGTTAATCAAATTCAGCATATTTTTTTATCATATTGATGTTTTCATCTCTTGAAAAAGATCTACTTTGGAATCTTATGTCATCTGTGTCTCTAAGTTTTTTAAACATGAACATCTTTTTATATAAAGTTACAAATAACTGTTTTAATGTCCTTTTCTATGAATTTCACCATCTGTGTCAGTTCTAGGTCAGTTTCATTCATGGATTTTTCTCTTTATGGGTTGTATTTTTCTTTTCCTTTGTATGCCTGATCATTTTTGTTTGGACGTCAAACATTGTGAATTTTATTTTGCTAGGTGTTGAATATTTTTATATTCCCACAGATATTTTTGAGCCTTGTGCAGTTACTTGGAAACAGTTTGGCGCTTTCAGGTCTCACTTTTAAAATTTGTTAGGCAAGACCAGAGCCATGTTTAGTCTAGAGCTAATTATTTCCCACTACTGAGGCAAGGCCTTTTTTAGTACTTTACCCAACAGCCCATGAACTTTGAGGTTTTCCCATCTGTCTGGTAGGAACATGCACTATTCCTGGTCCCGTATGAATGCTTAGTTCTGTGTCCTCTAATATTTCTAATTTTTTTAGCCTCAGTTTGTTTCTTTATGCCTGCATTGACTAGTGCTCTGTTGAATGCCAAAAGGGTATCTTCTTCAGATCTCTAGAGCTCTCTTTCTGTGCAGCTCTCTCCTCTGGCCCTATAGCCTTTTAACCTACCTGCCTTAGTCTCTCCAGACTGTCAGCTACAGCTCAATGTACTGAGTCAGCTGGGCACTGCGTGAGAGGTGAACTCCATGCTATGGCCTGGAAACTAAGGTATCAAGCTGGCTAGTTATTTGTTTCTTAGTTCTCCGCAGATCACTGTCCTTTATTCCCTAATGTTCAGTATCTTGAGAACCATTGTTTCACATTTGGCGGGGGGTGTTTTGGATTTTGTTTGATTTTGGTTGTTTCAAATAAAGGAGTAAATCTGGTCCCTATTACTCCAACTTGGCTATCAGAGGAAATCTCTTCAGTCTCTTTTAAAGAGCAAGAATTGATGATGGTTCCTTAGGTTACTTTGAACTTAGGCCTTTAATTTTATATTACATACCTTTAACAAGTCATCTTCCCATCTCCATAGTATCCCATTCTCACCTCAAAACATGAGTATCTGCTGTGTGTACATAGAAGGTTGCTTGGGATTATCTCTAAGTTATATGAATGAACCTTGTTTATGATACAAATCATATACTACATAGAATGATAGCAGTTAAGGTGTAATAGCAGAAAAATGGATGTTTTCTCTTAATATTTTCAACATATTTAGGGCTGTTATAATCTAGTCTTCTAGGTTGTGACTAAAGAGTTCATTTCAGGAAGAGGGCAAGAAGGCTTTAATGGGAATCTTTTAACAACCACAGAGCTTTCAACTAACATTTTATTCTGAAGTATTTATAGCAACTTTTCTTTTGTGTTGGTGGGTATATTCAAATATGAGATGAGCATCTAAGATATCTCAAAACCTGTATTTTGCTGAAAGGTGTGAGAAAGACGACCTTGTTAATGCTACCACTTTAATGGTTATGTAAATTTATTTAAATATTTTCATTTCTGAGCCTATTTTTCTTATACAAAAGTAAGATAAAATCAACACTTTCTGAAAGAATGGCATGGGAAATGATTAAAAATAAACCAGTATTTTTCAGGATTTTTGTATCACAGCCCACTTATAAAAGTGAATTTTATTAAGAGAATGGCATGATATATTTAATGCAATGAAACAGAAGGGCCTTGAACCAAGAATACTATATCCAGCACAATTATCATTTAAATATGAAGGAGGTATTAAACAATTCTCAGACAAGCAAAAGTTGAGGGAATTTGCCTCCCACAACCACCTCTACAGGGTAGTTTAAAGGGACTTCTCTAGATGGGAGTATTCCTAAGACTAAATAGATGTCACCAGAGAAAGTAAAATCACAGCAAAGAAAGCAGACCAACCAAATACTAACTAAAAGCAAAAAATAAAATCAACTACCCACGAAAGCAGTTAAAGGAAACAAAAAGGAGCACAGAATAAAGCAACCAACATATAAAGAATGAAGGAGGAGGAATAAGAAGGGAGAGAAATAAAGAATCACCAGACAGTGTCTATAACAGCTCAATAAGCAAGTTGAGTTAGACAGTAAGATACTAAAGAAGCTGACCTTGAACCTTTGGTAACCACGAATCTAAAGCCTGCAATGGCAATAAGTAGGTATCTTTCAATAGTCACCCTAAATGTAAATGGACTGAATGCACCAATCAAAAGATACAGAGTAATACAATGGATAAAAAAACAAGACCCAATAAAGTCTAAAAAAAAAAAAAAAGCAAGACCCATCTATATGCTGCTTACAAGAAACTCACCTCAAATACAAAGACATGCACAGACTAAAAGTCAAGGGATGGAAAAAGATATTTCATGCAAACAACAGGGAGAAAAAAGCAGGTGTTACAGTACTAGTATCAGACAAAATAGACTTCAAAACAAAGAAAGTAACAAAAGATAAAGAAGGACATTACATAATGATAAAGGGCTAAGTCCAACAAGAGGATATAACCATTATAAATATTTATGCACCCAACACAGGAGCACCAGCATATATGAAACAAATACTAACAGAACTAAAGGAGGAAATAGAATGCAATGCATTCATTTTAGGAGACTTCAACACGCCACTCACTCCAAAGGATAGATCCACCAGACAGAAAACAAGTAAGGACACGGAGGCACTGAACAACACACTAGAACAGATGGACTAAATAGACATCTATAGAACTCTACATCCAAAAGCAACAGGATACACATTCTTCTCAAGTGCACATGGAACATTCTCCAGAATAGACCACATACTAGGCCACAAAAAGAGCCTCAGTAAATTCAAAAAGATTGAAATTATACCAACCAACTTTACAGACCACAAAAATATAAAACTAGAAATAAATTGTACAAAGAAAACAAAAAGGCTCACAAACACATGGAGGCTTAACAGCATGCTCCTAAATAATCAATGGATCACTGAACAAAGTAAAATAGAGATCAAGGAACATACGGAAACAAATGACAACAACACAAAGCCCCAACTACTGAGGGACACAGTGAAATCAGTCTTAAGAGGAAAGTATATAGCAATCCAGGCATACTTAAAGAACGAAGAACAATTCCAAATGAATAGTCTAACATCACAATTATCGAAACTAGAAAAAGAAGAACAAATGAGGCCTAAAGTCAGCAGAAGGAGGGACATAATAAAGATCAGAGAAGAAATAAACAAAATTGAGAAGAATAAAACAATAGAAAAAATCAGTGAAACCAAGAGCTGGTTCTTTGAGAACATAAACAAAATAGATAAGCCTCTAGCCAGACTTATTAAGAGACAAAGAGAATCAACACACATCAACAGAATCAGAAACAAGGAAGGAAATATCACAACGGACCCAACAGAAATACAAAGAATTATTAGAGACTACTTTGAAAACCTATATGCTAAGAAGCTGGAAAACCTAGAAGAAATGAACAACGTCCTAGAAAAATACAACCTTCCAAGACTGACCAAGGAAGAACACAAAATATAAACAAACCAATTACCAGCAAAGAAATTGAAGTGGTAATCAAAAAACTACCCAAGGAGAAAACACCCGGGCCAGATGGATTTACCTTGGAATTTTATCAGACATACAGAGAACATATAATACCCTTTCTCCTTAAAGTTTTCCAAAAAATAGAAGAGGAGGGAATCCTCCCAAACTCATTCTATGAAGCCAACATCACCCTAACACCAAAACCAGGCAAAGACCCCACCAAAAAGAAAATTACAGACCAATTTCCCTGATGAACGTAGATGCAAAAATACTCAATAAAATATTTGCAAACCAAATTCAAAAATATATCAAAAGGATCATACACCACGACCAAGTGGGATTCATCCCAGGGATTCATCCCAGGGATGCAAGGATGGTACAACATTCGAAAATCCATCAACATCGTCCACCACATCAACAA
Source organism: Manis javanica (assembly GCF_040802235.1). Lineage (NCBI taxonomy): Eukaryota > Metazoa > Chordata > Mammalia > Pholidota > Manidae > Manis > Manis javanica. The sequence goes on from NC_133162.1 coordinate 73,110,068, forward strand.
AAAGGACAAAAACCACATGATCATCTCCATAGATGCTGAAAAAGCATTCATCAAAATTCAACACCCATTATTATAAAAACTCTCAGAAAAATGGGTATAGAGGGCAAGTACCTCAACATAATAAAGGCCATATATGATAAACCCACAGCTAACATCATACTGAACAGCGAGAAGCTGAAAGCTTTTCCTCTGAGATTGGGAAGAAGACAGGGATACCCACTCTCACCACTGTTATTTAACATAGTACTGGAGGTCCTAGCCATGGCAATTAGACAAAACAAAGAAATACAAGGAATCCAGATTGATAAAGAAGAAGTTAAACTGTCATTTGCAGATGACATGATACTGTACATAAAATACCCTAAAGACTCCACTCCAAAACTACTAGAACTGATATCGGAATATAGCAAAGTTGCAGGATACAAAATTAACACACAGAAATCTGTGGCTTTCCTATACAATAACAATGAACCAATAGAAAGAAAAGTCAGGAAAACAACTCCATTCACAATTGTATCAAAAAGAATAAAATACCTCGAAATAAACCTAACCAAAGAAGTGAAAGACCTATTGCCCTGAAAACTATAAGACACTCCTAAGAGAAATTAAAGAGAACACTAACAAATGGAAACTCATCCCATGCTCTTGGTTAGGAAGAATTAATATGTCAAAATGGCCATCCTGCCCAAAGCAATATACAGATTTGATGCAATCCCTATCAAATTACCAGCAGCATTCTTCAACGAAGTGGAACAAATAGTTCAAAAATTCATATGGAAACGCCAAAGACCCCGAATAGCCAAGCAATCCTGTGAAAGAAGAATAAAGTGAGGGGGATCTTGGTCTCCAACTTCAAGCTCTACTACAAAGCTACAGTAATCAAGACAGTTTGGTACTGGCACAAGAACAGAGCCACAGACCAGTGGAACAGAATAGAGACTCCAGACATTAACCCAACATATGTGGTCAATTAATATATGATAAAGGAGCCATGGACATACAATGGGGAAATGACAGTCCCTTCAACAGATGGTGCTGGCAAAACTGGACAGCTACATGTAAGAGAATGAAACTGGATCACTGTCTAACCCCATACACACAAGTAAATTCAGAATGGATCAAAGACCTGAATGTAAGTCATGAAACCATAAAACTCTTAGAAAAAAGCATAGGCAAAAATATCTTGGACATAAACATTAGTGACTTCTTCATGAACATGTCTCCCCAGGCAAGGAAAACAAAAGCAAAAATGAACATGTGGGACTACATCAAGCTGAAAAGCTTCTGTATAGCAAAGGACACCATCAATAGAACAAAAAAGTACCCTACAGTATGGGAGAATATATTCATAAATGACAGATCCGATAAAGGCTTGACATCCAAAATATATAAAGAGCTCACACACCTCAACAAAGAAAAAGCAGATAATCAAATTAAAAAATGGGCAGAGGATCTGAACAGACAGTTCTCCAAAGAAGAAATTCATATGGCCAACAGACACATGAAAAGATGCTCCACATCTCTAGTTATCAGAGAAATGCAAATTAAAACCACAATGAGATATAACCTCACATCATAAAGGATGGCTACCATCCGAAAGACAAACAACAACAAATGTTGGCGTGGTTGTGGAGAAAGGGGAACCCTCCTACACTGCTGGTGGAAATGTAAATTAGTTCAACCATCGTGGAAAGCAGTATGGAGGTTCCTCAAAATGCTCAAAAGAGAAATACCATTTGACCCAGTAATTCCACTTTTAAGAATTTAGCCTAAGAATATAGCAGCCCAGTTTGAAAAAGACAGATGCACCCCTATGTTTATCGCAGCACTATTTATAATAGCCAAGAAATGGAAGAATCTAAGTGTCTATCAGTAGATGAATGGATAAAGAAGAGGTGGTACATATATACACAATGGAATATTATTCAGCCATAAGAAGAAAAGAAATCCTCCCATTTGCAACAACATGGATGGAGCTAGAGGGTATTATGCTCAGTGAAATAAGCCAAGCGGAGAAAGACAAATACCAAATGATTTCTTGGTTTCTCATTATCTTTTAAATAATGAGATTCAGGGGTTTCTTGTGGTTTTGAGGCATGGTAAAATCCTCCTAGTTTTACTCGCTTTGCATCCCTATTTTTTAACAAGAGGGTTTTCTTAATACCATATTTTTTTTCCTGTTGTTCTTTTACATCACTTAAAACAAGATTTACAGTCATAGTAAAACTTCCTGTGGTGACTTAAATTTTTCAGAATACTTAATTATCATTTGGTTAAATAGAGTAATAAATGGCTAAGGATAGTTAAGTACATTGTTTGTGGTCTGCTAGACATAAATTTGAATCTGTCTTACATTTTAGACAGTTATGTGTCACAAAAAATACATTGCTGCATTTTTCACAGACACATCCAGACTTTCCTAATCATTAAGAAACTGACTGGGACTGATGCTCCCAAGTGATCTTCCATAGGTTGGTGCTGCACTGCAGAAATCATCTCGGTTAAAGTATTACATATCCTTCCTGGCAAATATTTCTTTAGAATGGAAGTTCTCTCTGCAGCCGAGGCCTCCTCTGCCTCCTGTCTCCTAAGTTAACTTCTACTGCTAGAATTAAGGATCCTTAGTTTAGAAAGAAACACAGAGGAGCTCACGCAGCTGGTTCTGGTATAAATGATAGCATGTAATTTTGTAAATTTATAAACTTTTTAATTTTTTTCTGTGTAGACAAATATTAAAATGTTCATGTTTTTTTCTTTATACAGACTGTAAACCTTCTCAGACTTGTAGGAAATCTTTTGCTATGTAATAGAGTGGAAAGAATTATGTGATCTAATGCTCAAATGATCTACTGGATAACTTTGGATGTAAAATGTTTCTTAATGTGTTTTCCAGATGTCAGTGACCTTTTGAAATTGTTTTTCCTCCCACTTAATATTAAGGCTCTTATATTGATGGAGTTGAGCCATAGAAATTAATAAAGTAGAATGCTTGAATTGAATAAACTGGAAGAAAATATCTCTCACTAATAAGCCACTATCAATATAGCAAAAACAATTTATAACAACACAGTTCTCAATGGTGATATCCTGTAGGTGGGAAATAGCATGTTAATCAAAATATGTTAGTAAAGAATTATAAGTTATATAATTCTCAAATAATTAGAGAACAGTAGAATTTATGTAACTAACATAAGCTATCCTAAACATAATTTTAAAGTTTCTTTGATTCATTCAAGAGGTTGGATATGTAGACATTCTGGTTAAAAGTATTACTTAATATTTTAATGTTTTGTAAGACGTTTTTCTTAATACTTTGTCCCATGTACTGAATATTTTACATTGTATTAACACTTCTTCTGGACTTTTCATGTACTAGTCATATAGCTAAGTTTACTGACACTATCAACAATTTGATATACTCAAGGAAACAAAATTCTGATTGATTCTGATTTGTTTCTTTCAGAAAAGTCACCACCTGTATAATGGAATTTTATGTGATTGCATAGATCAGATTTCTTTATTCTGGATATCATGGTAACAATACAGGATGTATGCATTATTTCTCATTTCTGCAAGTAGTCATCACTGCTGAAGGAAGAAATTTTTTCACACTGCAACAGAATTCATTTTGGTATTTTTATGGAAATCCTGATCTTGTTTTCAGTTTTTGATAATCTCTTGCTAAAGGTATGAACAAGCAAAGAACTTACCTTATCAGGCAAGTCCACATTAGTAAGAATGCCTAGAAGAGGATTAATTCTCCAGACCCGGACCCACTGGCTTTTGTTGGTTCTTGCTTTACTCTGCAGTTTGATATTATTTTTGTACCTTCTGGAATGTGCCCCCCAGACTGATGGCAATGCATCTCTTCCTGGTGTCATTGGGGAAAATTATGGTAAAGAATATTATCAAGCCCTCCTACAGGAGCAAGAAGAACATTATCAAACCAGGGCAAACAGTCTGAAACGCCAAATTGCCCAACTAAAACAAGAATTACAAGAAATGAGTGAGAAGATGAGATCATTGCAAGAGAGGAAGAATGTAGGGGCTAATGGCATAGGCTATCAGGGCAACAAAGAACAAGCACCTAGTGATCTCTTGGAGTTTCTTCATTCTCAAATTGACAAAGCTGAAGTTAGCATAGGAGCCAAACTACCTAATGAGTATGGAGTCATTCCATTTGAAAGTTTTACCTTAATGAAAGTATTCCAGTTGGAAATGGGTCTCACACGCCATCCTGAGGAAAAGCCAGTTAGAAAAGACAAGCGAGATGAATTGGTAGAAGTCATTGAAGCTGGCTTAGAGGTGATCAATAGTCCTGATGAAGATGATGAACAGGAAGATGAAGATGGTCCCCTTGGAGAGAAGCTCATATTTAATGAAAATGACTTCGTAGAAGGTAATGTGAAATATGTGTTGGTCCATAGTTATGTTAGTATGACAAAGTGCTTTTATATATGCAGGTGATAATATAAGTCAGTCATTATCCACAGTATTGAAACATTTAAGATTCTACCCACTTCATTCTACCAAGAATTTGAAGTGGCTTTTGGAAAAAAGTGATGATGTGATCATAATAAAATAGTAAGGACCAGGGAAATAGAATAAATGTAAGCTTACATAGAAAAATCCTATCCAAGTTGAAGGGCTCTTAGGGCTGTGTATTTGCATGTGTATGTATTTTGTATGTATTTGCATTCCTCTTTTATCTGGGCTTGATGTTCCCTTTTTATATTTTCTAAAATTTATGAGCTAAGGCTCAAGATTTGAAAACCATTTGATAGAGGAAAAACAAAAACCCAATTGAGTAGATTAGTGATTGTTCTATATTTATGGGAGAGGAAAAGCACATGTCAGAACATCAAGGAGCATTTAAAAAAGTATATTTGGCAATTGAAAAAGTAAAGAAATGACCTATTTTCCTAATAGAGACTGCAGAAAGGGCATGGCATTTTTATATATCAAAATGGGGCATGACTCAAAAGCTGAAGAATACTTCTATAAATTTAAGGTATTTGTTAATTGATATAAACAGAAATAATAATAAATTCCCACCCATCTCCATCTTAATACCCTCTGCTAGATATTTAACTACAGACTTAAAACTATTTTTTAAAGAAATCTTTTTAAAAGTTCTCTTTCTTGATTCTATAAACAGTATACCACATGTGGTTTTTTTCTTAACTCCAAGTCATCACAGATTTCTCTTGCTGTACTCTAATATAATACTATTGGAGGCCATCAGGGAGGGCATTGCGCATTTCTGTGGCAATTCAGCTGTGTTCTCATTGTAACCACCTCTTTTTTTTCTGCTGTCACTTCCTGCAATTTTTGATGGGTTGTTTCTCTCAGAACTCTAATTTTTCTGCAAGCTCCGCTTTTTTCTTTTCACTCTGTGTAACTAACAGCAGAATTGAAAGCTGCAGAGGAAATAGATAACTAAGTGTAAAATGTCTTCATGTCTGCCTTAAAGAAAGAAATCTATCCTGCTTTATAAACTATGTTTCTGTGTGTCATATAACTTTTTGGATTCTGTCACTTACAGGATTTTTCTCTACATGGAACATACTTGTCTCTTACTTTTCCTCCACTCTGCCATTCCCCACACCAAAAAAATAATCGATGACGACTGAGTAACTCTTATTCCTCTTCCAGATTCTAGCTTAGATGTGATTTCTTCAAGGGGGTTTTCTCCAACCTGCAAGTCGAAGATGGTTGTGCTTTCTCCATCCCTTCTCATAGCTCTTATCCTAGCAAATGGTAATGCCCATTCCCTGATTTGTAGTTCATGTTTGACTGTAAGCCTCAGGAAGAGTGGGACTGGTCTATCTTTTTCACTGTTTCATTACCATATACTAACTGTCCTGAGTGTCACACTTAAAAATCAGATTGCCTAGTAGACTTCCATACTTTTCTCTCAACGGCATCTCAAATCACCATGTTTAAATCTATACCACTTTTTCTTTGCCTGACTTTATTCAGTGCATGTATGTGTATAGAGCAATATACATATACCACTGTATTGTCTTCTTTATTTACTTGTCTGCCTCATTAGACTGACCCTTCCTCAAAACCAGGACCATGTAGCCCTCTTTATACTACCAGTGACTGACACAAAGGCACTCAATTCATTGTTGAACTGAACTAAGCAATAGAAGTTTTGACTATTGGGTCTAGAATTTAATATTGCTAGTAGGAATTTCTTTATTTTCATCATATGCTTACTGTGTTGACAAGCTCTACTATTAAAAAGTCATATGAAAAATAAATAATTGTCATTTGGAGCTGACTTTTTGGCTTGAATGATAGAGCAGTGAATACTTTTTTAGCCTCTTCTTTAAAAGAACCAGTTGTCGCCTTACAGTGGGGATAAATACTTTTGCAAATAGATTAAAAGCCCTACAGGTCTGGTTTTATTTATACTTTTGATCTTTGAGTAAACTCAGTACTCATATTGAGTTTGTAAACTTTGACATGGAGACCCTTTTGTCCCCAACTCTTTCCTTTAGGTTATTATCGTACCGAGAAAGATAAGGGCACACAGTATGAACTCTTTTTTAAGAAAGCAGACTTTATGGAATATAGACATGTGACCCTCTTCCGCCCTTTTGGACCTCTCATGAAAGTGAAGAGCGAAATGATTGACATTAGTAGATCAATTATTAATATCATTGTGCCACTTGCTGAAAGAACTGAAGCATTTGTACAGTTTATGCAGAACTTCAGGTAACTCTCAAGGCTTAATAATTTGGTTAAGTACTTCTTTTGAAAAATCACATTTCATAGTGATTTACTTAATTTATCTTCATTGAGTATGATTATTTAGAATTACAGAATAATTTTATGGGTTTTGAGGAGCTTTATTTTTTGACATTCTTCCATTTCTTACAGTGTATGCATGTTGTGTTACTGACAATAGATACAGAACATCGCTATCTCCCCAGAAAATTCCCTTGAAAATAATTTGAATTTTAAAATTGAAGTAAACAGAAATTCAGCTAAAAAATGAAAAAATTATTATATCTTGGGAAGTAGAGACTAGCAATAAAAAATTTTTTTATTACATTACATTTGGATATTTTTAAATACTGAAATGTTAAAGAATTAACAACTATATATTAGGGTAATTATTTCAGGAAAGTTTTGCTGTTTTAATTTAAAAATTGCCATGTTTTTAATACTTTAATATGCTAGTTTTAATGCTCTATAATCCCAGTCTTTATTCTCATATTGAAAATTGTTGGATCTAAAAATTAACACTGTTCTGTAGCAGAACATCTAGAAGTCATGCAAACGAGTTTTGCCTGTTTAAAATAGCTTGCTTGAGATCTGATTTCTTAAAACATTTTTTTTATTGCCTTTCTTGGAATTGCCTTGAGATGCTATATTACCCTTTACAGTAAGTAGTTTCAGTCATGGCAAATACTTACTCCTTCATGATCAGTACAATTTCTGGAATTAGCCAGTTTGAAGACAAAATAACTTTTGACCCAAAACTTGAATATTTATTTGCTTGGCTTTGAACTGATTGCACTTACTTCCTTAAGTAGCTTCTAATTTGCTTCTGAAGGCAATAGAAAACAAAAGCTCCAAAAATGTTTTGAAAGATGGCACCTTCTTGGAGTGTTTCCATGGCCCTCCGAGGGCTGCATTCACTTTGGCATGCATGTGGTTATGCATTTGCTGTGACACCTTTAATAATTGAACAATGTCACTACTTTTGTATTTACTTAAAGCTTTGTGTGATTTCATTCTAAATGAGTAATGCCTCATTGGTTTTCTTGTTAAAGTTCATGTGATTGCTTTCTTTTATATTTTCTTTAACAAAATTTATTTTTCATTTCTTTTAGGAATGTATGTATTCATCAGGACAAGAGAATTCACCTCACAGTGGTGTATTTCGGGAAAGAAGGACTATCTAAAGTCAAGTCTATCCTAGAATCTGTCACAAGGTTGATAAGCTGTGTCCACATTGAAGCCCTTAATACTTAACATTCAAAGAATGAGAATTTCAGATATTTAATGAGTTAATAATTTTGAATAGCTGCTGTTTAAAACTTAGTGAAGCATGTGAGTGGTGGTGATAGTAAATTCCTCATTTCACCCTTAGGTTTACTCATGCAACTCAGAATGACTCATTGTACCTTAACCTCTTAGCAGACAGCCTGGCATGATAAGGATGCTCTCACTCTGTGGCCCACTTACCGTCTGTATATTTGCCTCCATTTATTATTCTTCATTTCCTCCTTGAATTCTTTCCCTTTTCCTAAATCTATTTCCTTCACTTGGTATCATCTCCTGAACTTGTCTCTCACCTTTCTTGACTTCTGTTTCTCCAGGTTCCTTCTCACCCTGCAAATGATGCTGAGGTCTCTCCTCTCCTTAAACCCGCACCTGACTCCACAGTACCCAGGAGCTGCTGTTAGGTTTCTGTCCTTTCACAGCTAAACCTCACAGAACATTTGTTCTCTAACCAAGCAATTCGTGTAGTACCTGGCACATAGTAGGTGCTCAGAGATTTGAATGAATGAATTAGTAGTTCCTTAACACCCAATTATTAATCTGTAGCTTCTCAGCCTTTCATCTCTAAGTTACAGGCCCAAAGTAACGACTTAATCGCCAAATTCAGCCTTTTCTCTGTCATCTTCTTTGATCACTTTCTTACATTTGATGCCTAACCAGTACTTCTTTCCTGAAATGTTCCTCTGATGTTTGTAAAAGGTAAATATTTCATAAATATAAGTATGTTATAATGTAAGATATTAGGTTGATTGTCTTCTCTGACCACACCAACTCTGTATCCTTTACTTGCTTCTTTACCTTTCTGCTAGTTGTGGCCATTCCCTAAGAGTCCAGATTTGGCCGGCCATTCTTCTCGAATCGTTCAACTAACATTCATTGAGTCCCACCGACTATGTTCCAGGTACACTGCTTGGGAGTCTGACCTGGGGGGTTGGCACAGAGGAGGGATTACTGTCCATATCCAAAGGGATGCTCACAGCATCGGTGTATAAAAAACAAACATTGCCTTCTCCTCCCCCTGCACTATGTCCTCCTCCTGAAGGCCCTTTTTTTGTTCAAAGCCCATTCTCATGATCCCCTGGGCTTCATGTCTGAGAGACAGTGTCACTCACTCACTCTTTGCCTCTAATTAGCCAGCGCCTGCTCACTGCACAGGACCTTTCTGTCCTTTCCTTGCTGCCACCACCCTAGCCCAGGCTTTTCCTTCCTCTGTCCTTCCCTCCGTACCATCTTTAGGCCACCTAAATGCCAAGTACGCACATTGGTATCACTGTACTTAATCCTGCATTAACCCAGACTCCTCTGTGACAAATGATGGATACCTATATTGAACTTGCTTAAGGAAAAAGGCAGCATTATTAAAGGATCTTAGATAACTCCCAAAATTAAAGGGATTATTACAACCAAATTTGGGGAAGACAACCAAAACAGCTTTAGTATCATGGGGGCTAGGCATAGACACTTGAATACCATCAAATTCTCTTGTTGTCATGTTGTCAGTTTTTCTCTGCATGTTCACTTCATTCTCCTGTTGCGATTGGCTTCCCCTACATGTGAGGTATATGGCTGTTGGCGGCTTTGGGCTCATCTTCTCAGCTTTGCCATCAGAGAGGAAAGAGCTTTCTCCCAGATCCAGTTGAGAAAATCTGAAGGAAGGACTTTTGCCCACTCTTGAGCCAGTCACTGTGGCCCGGTGGAGTGGGTGTATTGTGATTGGCCCAGCTTGAGTCTGGGTTTCCACCCCTAGGAAATTATGGTGGTTGGGTGCTCTGTGATTAGTTCCTCCACTTGGTTCTGGAAGTTGAGGTGGTGATTAGCAGTTTCTCTAAAAGAAGGGGGAGATTTATATCCCATAAGAAGGCGAGCATGGGCACTCAGAGAACTTGGAGTCTGCTCCATGTGCTATTTGCATCTTTGCTTCCATCTCTCTGTTTCCTATTCTACACTCTGTAAAAGTAATCTCCAGCTTTAACATCAGCATCACATGGAGTGACTTATCCCAAGAGAGACACACAGATGCTCAGCTTCACCCCAGTATCTGGTTCAGGGTGGGGGTGGGAATTCTCATTTCTAACACATTCCCAGGGGGAGCTGGTGTTGTGGGTATGGGGACTTCACTGTGAGAACCACCCTTGCCTTTAGGACACTGACCAAGTTCTTTAATTTCTCCTTTTCTGGACTTCTCTTGTTCGTATTTTAGGATCCCTCTGTTCCAGTCTGATTTTTCTTATCCCTGTTCTTTAAAATACTTTCTTCTTTCTTACCTCTTGGCCTTTGAGAATAATTGGAATGACCTTTACACTCATCATTGAACTGAGGATTTTAACCAAAGCATAATAAATTTTTCTTCTAACATCTTCTCTAACTACTCCAAACAAAAGCAGTCTTTTTTCTCAGAACTGCTGTTCATTCATTTATTCAGAAAATATGTATTGAATTCCTACTTCATGAAGAGGGGCACTGTGTCCATAGTAACAAGCAAAAAAAAATCCCTGCTCTCATGGAGCCCACCTTCCAGGGGGAGAGACACTTGAACAGACGTGTGTGGTCCTGAGGAAAACAAAGCTGGGCAGGGGATAGAGGTTAAAGGAAGGGAGGTCGGGGCTGTTGCACATGTGAAGTGAGGGGGTCCCTGATAAGGGACATTTGAACAAAAACCTGAAGAACTTGAGAGCAAGAGCACTCTTTGTATGTATCATGTGGAATGTTTTATTTCTTACCGAGGACCACGTGTGCACGTCTTACCTCTGCAGTAGGTTTTAAAGATCCTGAAGGGCCATGGACCCTCCACACTTTAAACCTCACATGAGCAGCATCTTGCCTCAAATATGGGTACTTAATGAGTATCAGCCCCTGGTGATGATCAGATGTATGAAGCTGGTGACATCCTTTCCTTGTATGAAGGTAGAACCAACGTAATAAAATGCCTGAAATGTAAAACATATTTTGTAAGTTGTGTTGAAGGAAAAGAGTTGTTTAAGGGGGACTTACCATGTGTTGTGCTTTCCTCCTAGTGAGTCTAGTTTTCACAATTACACGTTGGTCTCACTGAATGAAGAATTTAATCGCGGACGAGGACTAAATGTGGGTGCCCGAGCTTGGGACAAAGGAGAGGTCTTGATGTTTTTCTGTGATGTTGATATATATTTCTCAGCTGAATTCCTTAACAGCTGCCGGTTAAATGCTGAGCCAGGTGCGTGAAATGTTGGTAGATAAGTTGAGTGCAGAATTTGGAACAGTGACAGCATGTCCCGTATTTTGAATCAAGTTAATTATTTTTTTTAAGTTATGTTAGGCATGATTTAACTGGAATATTAAGTAGAAAAGTGAAACTTTGCCCCTCTGAAGTTCATATCCCTTGTTCTCTTGTGGGTAAATTTCAATGTCTACATTGAATCCAAATAAACAAATGCAGAGAAGTAAAAGATCTTGAAGTTGACAAGGAGGAAGCAACATTGTCAGAAGAAGCTGAGCAGACAGTATGGAGATGTGTGAGTCAGAATCATACTGTCTCAGGCAGATGGCACCCATACCCAGACGGCTAGGGACAGCTAGTGCTTGGTCTCTGGACTGTACATTTGCTGATGTTGTAGATATTTTTTGAAAATGTATGAACAAATGATACTTTTAGAAATAAAATCTTACTTTAAATGTGAAAAGGAAGTTTTCTGTATTAAAAAAATATCATAGTTAATGTTTTTGATGTAGAACTATCCATACCTTGCAAATGAGTACCTTACTAGTCAGTTGTGTTAAAGATAGTTGTCAGGAACTCTCTAGAACCTAGAGTGTAATGAGGGTTAGGTTTAATTCTGTTTCACCAGACAGCATGAAGTTCACAATGTGGAAGCTGAAGGGAATATATTTGTTCAATGTAAAAAAAAAAATTTTATGTCCAGAAATAATTTGCCTCTGGGAAATTGAGCTCCCTGTCCTCTAAGTGGGTTTTAAGGAAAGTAAGATGAGCATTATAGGATTTTTTAATAAAAACCCTGCCACATCACCTATAGAGCACTTCACAAGCACAGTGCTTTACGCTACCACGGCTGACTGAGCCAGTCTTAGCAAGAGGTGCTCTCCTGAGGTGGATGGGCTACTGGGTGAACCTTTAAGGTTCCATCAGTGCCATCGGTTTGAATGCTTGTGACAAGGCCTTCTGCCAAAGCTATTCCATCAGGTCCTTTAGCTTTTATCTTCCCAACTTTTCCAAATCTTATTCAAATTTACCTGTAATTCTATATTTTATTCATTCTCCAAATACTTACTGTACAGTATTCTTTGGATATACTGTTTCTATTATTCATTTTGAATGGTAAGTTTAACAGAAGTTTCTAAGTTTCTTAGCGATTGTCAGAGGTTCATCTATATCTACAACTGCTAATTAGATGAAATAATAAGTGATAAATAGCTCCCCTAGTGAATAGCTGAGAGAATACCTTTGTGCATCTCCCCAAAGTCAAAGGAATAAATATGTGGTGCACCTTTTAGGCTATTCCTTTCTCTGCTTTTTCAAGTTTATAGTTTCATATCCTGACCTACTGATGTTACAGTCATCATCACATGCATCAGATCAGAATGATATTCAGTAGCATATTGATAAAATACAATATTGATAAAATAAAATCATCATACGTGATCAAAGAAAGACTTGAACAAAATATTGACAGAAATTGAATACGTATCACTCCTTCATTTCATGACTTCTTTGTGTGATGTAAACATATATTTTGACTTATAGGTAAGAAGGTGTTTTACCCTGTGGTATTCAGTCTTTACAACCCTGCCATTGTGTATGCCAATCAGGAAGTACCGCCGCCTGTGGAGCAGCAGCTGGTAAGACTCTTGGCAGTTATGAAAGGCCCACAGACGCTTGCAAGTTCCCTTTATGCCTGTTCACAAGTAGAAAACTTTAGGTATTATAAACACATTTTCATAGTCTCTTTCACACCCCACCCCCCAATAAAATGCTTTTCACATTTACTGTTTTAGAATTAAGGGTCATTCTGGATGAGAAAAAAAAGTTGAGGCTACAAAGAATGTGAAAGTTGTAGTCATTTCTGCCAACATATTTTTAGTAATACTAAAAGTAAATTTTAATTTTAAAAAACTGGTTAACTGGAAGTTAGAAACTACTAAATAACTAAGAAAGAATAATATCCTATGCAGAAAGTCATGGCATGGGAATGCCACATGCCAGAACTTATAATTATTGACAAGGTTATACTTACATAAGTCTTTTAAAATTTTTTAATAAACTTACTATGTTAGAATAATTTAGGTTTACAGAAAAGTTATAAGGGTAGTATAGAGCATTTCTGTACATCACCCATTCTCCCCTAATATTAACATCTTTCTAACCATGGTACATTTGTCAAAATGAATAAGTTAATGTTGATTTTTAATCATAAAGTGGGCAGGTTCAGGGTAAAAAGGAAAACAAAACATTGGCAATTAGAATAATAAAACATTGAGAAAAATCTATTTTATATGATAAGTTTAAAACATTCTAAATAAAATGAAAAATTTTTAAATGTATAAACTATTAACATGAGCTAAGTTTGTATTAGTATTTTATAAAAACTCATGTTAGTAATATTTTATAAATTTAAAGAGGTGGAAGCTCAAGATACTAAGAGCTGCTTTAAAAATTAAAACAGTTATCAAAAAATCACCCTGCAGGTACATACATATAATGTTTTACTGGTGAGTTTCTCCACACTTTCCAAGAACAGGTAATATTAGTGCCATATAATCTCCTTAATACATAATTAGTTCATGAGGCCAGCATTATATTCATACCAATACCCAGCAAAGCAGGTACACATCTGTAGGCCACTGTTACTTAAGAATATAGAATATAATCGAATCAAAAATGGCAACCCAAGCACCCACATCTGCATTATCTGACACCCTAAATTCTCTGTAAAAATCAATTATTAAAAAGAAAAAGATGTATCAGTATTAGAAAATGAGAGTGGTGTCACTAAAATATCTAAATTTCGAGAAATTTCTCTAAGGTGGCAGTATTTGGCACAGGACTGATGGAGGAGAGGACAGACTGGAACGTGTTCGGGAGAGCACTGAAGATGGCATTGCTTTGCATCCTCTGAGTTCATTGAAGGCAGAGTGGTGGAGTGTGTGTGCTTCTCTGGGCTGTGCTAAGCAGCAGGCACCCCCTGCAGGATTGGCCTGCAGGCTGAGGCAATGTGTGTGGAGCTAAAAGGTAGAGCATTGTTAATTAAAACTTCTAGTTCTTGGAATTAAATTTAAAAAAAATTTTTTTTAACTTAAGGTTCATAAAAAGGATTCTGGTTTTTGGCGAGATTTTGGCTTTGGAATGACTTGTCAATATCGATCAGATTTTCTGACCATTGGTAAGTATACCTTACATTTAAGGATAGGACTTCACATATTTACTGTAGCACCTTGTAGCATTTTTCTAAAAGGTTTCAGATTTGAGTGTTTTCCTATTAAATTATGAGTGTCTGAAATTAGCTGAAAAGAGGAGTCTGGAGATATGAAAAGTAAAGTGAGTTTATAGTTAATATCTTTGGCTAGCAAAACTGAAGTCATAAAGATAAAAGTATAATATAATATTTATTTGTTTCTTTAAAATCAAAACACTAGTTTTTAAAAACATCTGTTTGATTTGTTACCCATATTTGTAGTTCTTACGAGTACTCCTACAAAAGATCTCTCTACATAACTTTTGGTGCTGGACTCTTGCATTGTTACAGCTAGAAATAATGTTAGATTATCTACTCCAAGGGCTTTCATTTTTTTTGGTATCATTAATCTACAGTTACATGAAGAACATTACGTTTACTAGACTCCCCCCTTCACCATGGCCCCCCCCACAAACCCCAATACAGTCACTGCCCATCAGCACAGTAAGATGCTGTAGAATCACTGCTAGTCTTCTCTGTGTTGCACAGCCCTCCCTGTGCCCCACCCCACATTATACATGCTAATATATTTTTTTATTTAGAGATCAAACCTGCTTTAATTATCTGTCGACCTCTTATGCAAAAATCCAAATATTAAAGACATAGAAAACACAACTGTTCTTTGTAGCTCTGGTTGAAGTTGGATGGGGACATGGCCTAGTCATCCTCTCCCCTACACCAAAGATAACTATGAACAATCTGGTCTGTGCTTCCTGCCCGAGCCCAGCATTAGCCTTACCCAGCAAAAAATAAAGTACCAGAGCATAGTTTAAGAAAGCAGGCTGAAACCCAGTTCCATGTCTCCTGATTCATTTGGTAGCTGTTTTCCCACAGGATGTAAGATTATATTTTATATATTTTATGTATTGTATATATACATATATGTATTCATATACATATTTTATAATAAGAGTATATATTATGTACTTTCTACGTCCATCTCATATTCATTTTTATAATCAGCCATTTGCTTTGGAAATTCTTCCACCTTCTCTCTTTATAACACTTGAATAATGGAAAATCAACCAATAGCAATAAAAGGACTACTAAAGGAAACGAATGCCCTTTTCCCTGATTTCTTACATAATAAAACAGTAAGGATACATTGCTGTCTTCTGACACCTGTTATTTCCCACTGTTCTTTTCTCATTTTTTTCTCCTTAGATTCCTATTAGACATAAGTTGCTACAATTAATGGTGTACCACATTTCTGTGAGAATCTGTTCATTTTTCTTCATCCTTTTTCTCTCTTTTCTTTGGATTGCATAATCTAAATTGATCTATCTTCAAGTTCGCTGATTCTTTTGTTCATCTCCACTATTGGGCTGCTTGAATGAATTTTTCATTTGAATTATTGCAATTTTTAACTCTAGAATTTCTATTTATTTCTTTATCAATTGACACTTGAACAACACAGTAGTTAGAGAGACCGAGCCCCCACACAGTTGAAAATGTACATAAACTTCTGACTCCCCAAAAACTTAATTACTACTAGCCTACTGTTGACTGGAAGCTTTACCAATAATACTATGGTTGATTAACACATATTTTGTATGTTATATATATTACATAATTTATTCTTACAGTAAAATAAGCTAGAGAAAAGACAATGTTAATGAAAACATAAGGAAAAGAAAATACATTTATAATACTGTAAGTTCACATCTTTTATTTACAAGAAGAGTCATCTGTCAATACCTACATAAGTATTATTTTACATGATACAAAACACACCGGATGTTACATGTCTTATTAGACAGTAAATAGAAAATGTGAAATTCACTTTTTTTTACAGGTATAGCAGTTCATGCACTGATAATGAAGGAACAGCAGTATGGCTGCTTACAGCAGCCTAGTGTGATCATGCTATCACTTCACTGCAGCCTCGCCTACAGCTAAGGAATCATTATGAAATGTTCATGGCATGTAGTATTAGTCATATTCATAATACAGTATTGGGCATACCTAATTTTGTCTTAAATTTTTTTTGATATGTGGTTCATCTGTGCGTTTTTCAAATTGTCACAAATCTCAAAAAACTTTTCCAATATATTTACTGAAGAAAAATCTGCATATAATGGACCCATGCAGTTGAAACCTGTTGTTCAAGGGTTTATAATTGATATCTCTTTATTAATACTCTCTATTTGATGAAACATTGTCATCTTGCCTTCTGTTACTTTAAACATGATTTTAAAAAATTTTTTGACATACTTGTAATGGTTGTTTTGAAATGTTTGTCAAAACCAACATCTGGGCCCTCTCACAGGCAGTTTCTGTTGCCTGCTTTTTTCTTTTTTGAGTATATGGGTTACACTTTTCTGCTTCTTTACATGTCTTATAATTTCTTTTTTGAAAACTGGATGATAGTAATACGGTAATTCTGGATATTAATTCCCCCCTGACTCCAGGGCCGTTCTTTGGTTTTCTTGTTGCTTGTTCGTTTATTTGTTGGCTTGGCTTTACTGCTTTATACTTCAGTGAATTCCATCTCCCCACCTCCACTATGTCACTTCTTGTGTCACCTTTCAGGGCATGTGCACCTGGGATGGCATTAGATTGAGCAAGGCTCCCCTTTACCGTTTCTTTCCATGCCTCTGTTGATATCACTCCCACCTGTTAGGCTCCAGTAATTGCTCCTTGTTTCTGTTGATGCTCTGGAGCATAAATTGCTTCATAGTCTGACCCCATTAAATCAAGCCCTTTAGCAGGGCAGTTTTTGAGGCAAGTCTTCCAGGCTTGTTCAGACCCCGGGAGGGCTCTTATTAGCTGTCTCTTTCCTTCTTTCTTTGTAGTAAACTAGTTGGCCTACATTTTAGCTTATTGCTCAAATAGAGCTACCAGCCTCCTCTTATTAATTACTTATAATGAAAATCTCCATTATTTACATGAGCCCCCCTTAGGCTTAATCTTCTGCACACTGTGTCAAATAAAGTCAGCTCCTTTGGGAAGAGCTTTAGAGTGGTGGTTGTTATGAACCACCTCTTCCCCTGGGAAAAAATTTCTGAGGCACTGCTCTCATTGTCTCTCAGAATGACAACCTTGCTTTATGAACAGGACACAGTAGGGACAGGAGAGCCTGGCTCTCTCCTGGGTGAAGGCTCTTCCCTGCAGTTGTGGGCTGGGGGAGGAAGGGAGCCCTTGCTCTCTCAGCAGAGCTTGTTTAGAATTTGGCCTTTTTGATTTGGAGCTTCTGTTCCTTTTATTTCCTCTCCTTCTGGTATTCCTATTACACCTATCCTATACATTTTGCAGTTGTGCCATAGTTCTTGGATATTCTTTTCTGGGTTTGAAGGGTTTTACCCAATCTTCTTTATCTTTGCTTTTTAGTTTTCGAAGTTTCTTGACCTGTCCTCAGAGATCCTTTCCTCAGCTAATACCACTCTACTGTTAAGCCCTTCAAAGGCATTCTTCGTTTCTGTTGTATTTTTATCTTTAGCTTTTCTTTTTGATTCTTTCTTAGAATCTCTCTCTGCTTAGATTACCCATCTGTTCTTACATGTCATGTACCTTTTCTGTTATAGTCCTTAGCATATTTATCATAGTTGTTTCAAGTCCAAGTCTGGTAATTCCAACATCCCTGACGTATCTGAGTCTGGTTCTAATGCTTGCTCTGTCTCTCCAAACTGTTTGCCTTTTAGTATGCCTAACTTTTTCTTTATAGCTGAACATGGTGTGTATTGGGCAAAAGGAACTGCAGTAAATAGGCCTTTAGAAATGTAGTGGTATGGTGCAGGAGAAGAGGAAGCATTCTGTGATCCTGTGATTAGGTCCCAGTACTTTAGTGAGCCTGTGCTCTGGACCATGAACTTCACAAGTGTTTCTCAGACACTCCCCTTCACGTTAGCTGGGAGAGGAGTTGGGTATATCCCTTTCCCCAGATAGGTTAGACTCTGACAAAATATTTACTCTTGAGGGCAAGGCTTGTTAAAAAGAGCAAAATATTCTGGCATATTTCAGAATGATTACTTTCCCTCACCCCCTGCTGGAAGCACTGGGAGATTTTTTTTCCAGTTTTCCTTGCGAGAGAACCTGGTAGGACTCCTAGAGGTAAAACTCAGAAAAGCATAGGGGCCCTCCTATGACTGGACCCCCTGGAGTTTGTAGCTCTCAGAGGTACCCACCAAATATCTACAGTTTAGATTTTCCTACCTCAGTACTGGTTTCCCTGGAAATTTTTACAGTGATTTCTGCTCTAATAATTGTGACTCTGTCTTAACCTATCTGTCTCTCCAACGTTGGGGTAGCAGTTTGCCCTGTGACCTTATTTCTTTACGAAATCTGAGGAGAACTGTTGATTTTTCAATTTGTTCTGTTTTTTACTTCTTGTTAAAACTCTTCTCTAAACTCTGTACATGCTGGACTAGAAACTAGAAAGAAGTCCCTCATTTAGTTATCTGTGCCATCTCTGATATTTGAAGAGCTTTTTCATATCTACAAGGAAAAAAAGCCAAGATGTATCCAATATAGAATTTAGGAAAGTTGTGACTATTTCATACTGTTTAGAGGTATCAGAATTATTGTCATCCTATGAGTGTAAAATTAAGTGGCATAGAATTATTTGGCAGAAGATGTAATTTGGAAACCTAGCTCTTAATTAAAGAATTAATAGTTTTCTCAGTTAATCTTTTCTAGCTCTTTCTAAAACTTCTTTAAAAAGTTTATTGTTGATCTTGTATCAATGTAAAAATAATCTCAACTTTACCTCCCACTTCCTGTGTCCACCCACGCCAGTGAGCCTTCTGCCCCATTGTTCCAATTGTTCTAGGTAAAGTTTAAATGACATTTATGTTACCAGGTCTACTTGCTTCTTTATAAGCTCTTAATTGAACAGCACACACTTGACCTATTCTTCCTCAAGACACTTTATTCACTTGACTACTGTGATAGCACATTCTCCAGAATTTTCTCCCTTCTGTGGGGACATTTTTCAGTCTCTTTGGCTGACTTATCTTTTTCTGCCTGTTTAACCTCTATGTGTTGGCATTTCTTAGCATTTAGAACTAGGCCCTGTTTTCTTTCGAAACTCCTTCATCCACTCCAGTGGCTTTAAATCATGCATGTGCCATTCTCAAATACATATCTCTAGCTTGGCCATTTCTTCTGTTTTCACCTCTGGGAAGTTTTCTGTGACCCAGAAAATCCTGTGTCTAGAAGGTTAGAAAACAATAAAATATTAATGGCAGTAAGATTATGGGTGATTTATATTTGACTTTGACTTTCTATAGATTTTCTTTATAACTTTGGAGTTTGCAAAGCATTCTGAAATACTTTTATCTCATTTTGATAATCTCAAAAACAGACTTGGGCTCCTAGATGTCAGCTGGTCCCTGGACTTCCAAGCCAGGACATCAGTCCTCCACATCAGGTGTCCTGGAGTTGTACTGAGTCATCTCATTTGAGGCAGAACATTGCAATCTTTGTCAGGTTTGGCCATGCTCTGGCTGCCAGGCACTTACTTATAGTGTCAATTTTGATCCTGCAGGTGGATTTGACATGGAAGTGAAAGGTTGGGGTGGAGAAGATGTTCATCTTTATCGAAAATACTTACATGGTGACCTGATTGTGATTCGGACTCCAGTACCTGGTCTTTTCCACCTCTGGCATGAGAAACGCTGTGCTGATGAGCTGACCCCGGAGCAGTACCGCATGTGCATTCAGTCTAAAGCTATGAATGAGGCCTCTCACTCACATCTGGGGATGCTGGTCTTCAGGGAGGAGATAGAGATGCATCTTCACAAGCAGGCATACAGGACGAATAGTGAAGTTGGTTAACGTAATCATTGACACATTTGTCTGAACCACAAACCAGCTCTATTTATTTAGCCTTAATTCCGATTCCAGACGCAGTGCCTCTTTCACAGAACACATGCTCATCTTTTGTGTTCTTTCTGACATTACTTTAGCAATTTAACTTCATACAAGAAGAAAAGCAAGCGTTTCAATGCAAAGCCTCTGTTTCATGAGAGAACTGCACTTTGGAATGACAAATCAAAATCCAGAGTTTGTCCCCAAATAGTTTTGAGTTAGTTTCTGCCGTGCACCCACATTCTGATGTGTCCTGATTGCATCGGAACAGAGGAATGGAATATGTTCTGCTCGTGGAGGGTTAGGAGCAGCCATTCCTTATAGAGGATGGAGAGCTGTGGAGGGGGTGCATGGACAAGTGCTCTTCACCTGCCAACCCCTGGGTCAACCAACCTGCATGATTTTTAAATGAAGACCTTTGGTCAATTACTTGAAGAATCCTTTTTCTCTGAAGCAGAGGATAAATAAATGACACATCTAAAATCCACCACCAATCGAGAAGGCAGAAACAAAAACCCCTTAATGTTGCTTAGCCTCTAGAATGTCTATTTTTAAACAAATAGGTAATAGAAGAAAATACATAGGTTAGAATCTGTGACCTGATTAAAAATATAATGTGTTATTACTTTACCGTCATGTTGAGGATTAGTAGTCAAAGTTGTTGTAGACTCTTTTGAACAAAAAGGAATAAACATGGAACTGTCTTTGATAGAACATTTAACTGTATTGGATTTCAGGACGCTAGGATGTGCCTGAGAACATCAGTTCATGTGACCAGGGCTCTATGAAGGCCTTCTTGTGGTGGCTCAGAGTGGATGAGCAGACATTGTCTTGTGGTTTTTTGCTTTGCATAGTCTCATTTAGCATGAATCCATATGTATTTATTATCCTTTTATTTCTAATATGTTAATATATGCTACATCTGTATTTGCAATATTATAAAACTTTGAGAGAGAGTTTCACTGAAGGGAGAAAAAACAACTTAATGAGGTATACCATAAGATCACACTGATTTGAGAAAAACAAGAGGTAGGTAGTCTGAATGGAAATATGAATTACAAAATATTTTAGAGAAATATATTACTTGCAGATAGAATGATGCTTTAATTGAGGTATAAATTATATTAATGAGACAAGATGAATAATAAATTATATTCAGATAGAACTATACTATGTTATTTATCACACCTGGATCTTTTACCATGTGGTCAATTGCTAGACCTAGAAATTGGAGATACGGTAAAAGGCATGCATAGATTTTTGAACTTCTGCTTTTAAAAGGGACCTATATTGTCTTCTTTCTATTTATATATAAACCCTTGAAAATTCACAGAAGAAAACTCATTATGCTTTTTGTTCAGTAAATCATATCATCTGAAATACTACAAATCCCAAATTTCTTGGTGCTACATGAATACAATTTTACAATAATCCTTACTAATTATTCTTAAAAGTTTTAAGTTGGGGTAAACTTAGACTTGTTTTTTAACATGTGTAGAATATTCTCTGCAAAATATTCAGGCCATTGTCTCCTTTTATATACAATTATTTATGAAGACCAGTGAATTAAAGTATTTCAAGTGAGAGAACCAGTTATTTGCAAATGTTTTATTTGCAAAGGTACGTTGCAGCCTCGTTTTTTGACAGGATCAAGTGATTTGACCTTTTCTCCTATTTTTTTAAACTAGCTTTTAATTTAAAGATGGAAGCTAAACAATGTAAACATTTAAAACTGTTTCTGACATTAAATGGTACCAATAAAGTATTTTATTACCAAAAGTTCGATGAAAATGTGCTAAATTAATTTCTTTCTGTTGTAAAATATACAGAAAAATGTGTAACATGTAACTGTGTAATTTAAAGAATAATAAAGCAAACACCAGTTCACCAGCTACCCAGATTAAGATATAGATAGAACATAACCAGTGAAAGGCCTCTGTGTGCCCCTCCTTGGTCACATACCCAGTCTCCATAGTAGTCACTGTCTTGATTTTTTAAAATTTTTCACTTGTTTCCAACCATGCATATATCTCTACTCAATAGATTATTTTGCCTGTTTTTGAATTTACATACATACTATTTCATTATATATTCTCTTCCATTCAGTATTATGTTTTTGAGGTTCACCCATGTTATGACTAGTATTAATTTATCAATGTATAAATTTATATAGTTTATAAATTAAAACTGATATTCCACTGTATGAATATCTTACACTACTCATTCTGTTCATAAATTTGGGGTGTTCATAGTTGTTTGCTGTTGTGCAGTGTTGTCATGAATACTGCTTTACATGTCTCTTGCAAGTGTGTAAGAATTTCTAGGAATAATAATGCTAGGTCATCAGTTGTGTGCACATGCAACTTAACTTTCCAACATGGACCACCTCTAGCCCTGTGAGAGGGTTCACTTTGCATCCTTGGCAATACCTCATTTTGTCAGCTTTGTTAATTCTTGCTAATCTAGTGGGCTTTAGGCATGAACTGCAGTTATGATTTTCATCTCCAGTCTTTTGCCCCTTTTTATCAGTTCACAGGAATTCTGCACATATTCTGGATACTAATTCTTGTTAGTTGAATGTTTGCAAATATCTTCTCCCAGGATGTGGCTTGCCTTTTCCCATTCTTGATGGTACTTTTTGATGAATAAAAATTAACTTTAATGTGACTGATCTTTTTCCTTTTTGTATCTACTCTTTATTATTGACTAATTACCTTATAAATGGGAAAAGATATCTTAAAGCCCTTGTGTATCTTAAAGCCCTTTTTCATATTATCTTCAGAATATCTCATACACAGCTTTGCATTTTCCTGTTACGTCTTTAACCTGAGTGAAGAGATATTTATTTATGACATGACTAAGGATTACATTTCACTTTTCTCTAGTGTCACCTTATAAGGTCCATGCTTTGCCCACTGACCTGCAAAACCAGTCTCACCCATCAGATGTCCACACATGCACAGGTCTGATTCTGGACTCCAGTCTGTTCAGTTGGCTTTTATTGGTGCCGACGTGACCATGCCATTACATTGTGTTCTGAATTACCATAACTTTAAACAAGTTGGTGTCTCTGAGAGCTATTCCACTCACCTCACTGTTAAAAATTGTCATGGCTATTTGTAGCCTTTGTACTTCCATAAATTTTGGAATAAGCTGCATGGAAACTTGTATGAATTTGATTGGAGTCTCACTGAATCTATAAGCTGACCTTGGGAAAATTGACATCTTTTATCATATGAGTCCTCCAATCTTTCAAACAACATATCTCTTTAGGGTATTAACTGTCTTTCAATTAAGTTTTGTACTTCTTTGCACAGTGGACTTTTACATGTATTATTTTTTAGGTTTTTCTTCCTTTGCATTTTTTGATGCCATTGTAGCTATCTTTTATTTATATTTATTGTTACTGTGGTTAGAAATCAAATTGACTTTTGTGTGTTAACTTTTGTGTTGAGCAACCTTGCCAAAAACATTTAATTCTAATAATGTATTTCTAGTTTCTCTGGCATTTTTTTCTGTTATACGATCATAACATATGTAAGTGAAAGTTATGTTTCTTTTCAAGTTTTAAATCTTTATTTTTCTTTGCTGGTTAGGATTTATTGTGCAGTGTTGACTGCAAGTGATAAAAGTGGGCTTTCTGCCCGCGTTTCTGATATCAAGGGGAGCACTCTCAGTGTTCCATCAGTAAGTATGGCATTTGCAGAGGAGTTTTTGTAAACACCTTCTATCAAGTTCACAAAGTTACCTTCTGTTACTACTTGGTGAGTTTTTATCATGCTTGAGAACATTTATCAAAAACTTAACTATCTGTTGAGATGAAGGTAAGATTTTTTTCCATCTTTAATATGTTAAATTGATGAATTGTATTAATTTTCTGAAGTACCCTTGCATTCCTGGGGTAAACTGCAATCTGTGTTGGGGTATGATGTTGTGTGCTTATTGTACATTGTTGGATCGATTTGCATATGGACACACACACAGTATTCTTTGCCTGCCTGTATATGTATTTGTGTGGGTGTGGGTGTATATATGTATTTCAGGTGTTTTCCATCTCTTCATGAGATTGCCTCTGCCGTCCTTTCTCATCCTTGTTGGACTTTTTTGTTAAGGTTATGATAGTTTAAAAATAAGTTACAGGTGTTCTTACTCTGTTTCTGGAAAAGTTTTGTAAGACGAATTATTTCTCCCTTGAATATTTGGCAGAACTGCCTGAAAACCACCTGGTTGTGAACTTTTCTATATGGGAAATTTATGTAAGAATCTATATGAGAATGTTTCTAATGGTTCAATTCATTTAATGACTGTAGAACTATTCAGATTTTCTGGGGTTTTTCATAGTCAGTTTTGAGTTATTCTAGATAAGGTACAATTTTCTAGGAATTCATAGTGGTAAACTTAAAAATTTAGAGGAAATGTACAAAGTTGTTTGCAATATCCTCTTACTCTGTGTAGAACATGCATGCGCAGGATCTGTTGTGATAGTGTCTTTCATTCTTGATACTGTTTGTTTGTGGTCTTTTTTTTTTGTGATTAGTCTGGCCAGAGTTTTGCAGATTTTTTTAAGTCCTCTCAAATAACTGATGCTACCAGTCACACAGGAGAGATCCAGTTGCTTCACATCTTCCCCAACACAGTATTTTCAATGTTTTTAATATAGATCCTTCAGTTTCTGTTGGGTGTGTACAGTTATCTCAGTTTGGTTTTATTGTAGGGAATATTTTAAATGTTCAGTTTAACATCATCAGGGAATGGCATTAAATATCTTTTCATAAGTTTATTGGCCTTTTGGATATCTTCTTTTGTGAAATGCCTACTAAGATTTTTTGCCTTTTTTAAATTGCCTTTTTTTAAAAATTGATTGTAGGAGTTATTTCTATATTCTGGATGTTAATCTTTTGTCATATCTATGTATTGAATTATCTTCTCCCAGACGGGACTATTTTTCCTTTTCTTAATGATATCTGTTAATAAACAAAAGTTCTTAATTTTAATAATGGCCAGTTTATCAATTATCTTTCTTTTATGGCTACTGATTTTGGTGTCCAATTTAAGAAACCTTTGCCTGCTCCAAAGTAAAAAGAAAGTTTCACATTTGGTTAGGTGCTTTATTGTACTGCTTTAAGTCAAGATTCATCCTGCAGAATTTCTGTTAGTGAAGGGCCACTGATAGCAAACTCTCTTTCAGTTTGAAAAATATCTTTTATCTCATTTAAAAAGTGTTTCTGGGAGAACATAAAATTCTAGGTTAGGAAATTTTCTGTTAGAACACTGGTGTTATTAGTCCACTGTTTTCTGGCTTCAGTTATTTCTATTGTGAAGTGAGCTGTCAGCTTAACAACTGATACTTGTTTGATGGTAATAACCTTATCTTTCCCTGGCAGGCAGTCTTTAAGATCTCATCTTTTTCTGTTACGTATCACTATGATATGTCTGTGTGTGGATTAATTTTTTTCTAGTCCTGCTTGAGATTCATTTAGCACCCCCAGATTGTTGTCTGTTATCAATTTGGGAAGAGTCTCAGCTATTATAATTTTAGTGTCTCTGCCTCATTCTCTCTTTCCATCTATAACTCTGAAAATATATGTTAAACCTGTTATATCCTCCATGTCTCAACCTATTTCATGTTTTCCAATCTTTGCTACATTCTGGTAATTTCCTTAGTTAAGATTTCTATTTCTTCTAGAAATGAAAACAAATTTTGAAATACAACACGTGGGTTTAACAGAAGATTAAACACAGTTAAAGAGAGACTTTTTAAACTAGCATATAGGTCAGAATGTCTGCCTCTACTGGGTAATTTAGGGAAGTTCAGGGCCATGTTAAACTAAATACTTGGCTTAAAGTTTTTTTGACCAATGTTACTTGTGCTATAAATGAAATACACTGACTTGTGGTTATAAATGCTGAGGGTTTTCTCCATCCGCATTCAGTGCCAAGGTTCAAAACAGGCAATTTTCCTTAACCCCCTTGGTGGGGTTGAGGGTGGAGCATTGTATTACAAGTTCACTGAGGGGTGGTTCTTTGGGATGCCAGCCTTTTGGGCTAGGGTCTCCTATAGGACCTCTCTTCTTGCACAGGCCCTGGGCTTTCTTTCCTATCCATCCCCCTTGTGGACATGAAAACGGAAGCTCACAGTCCCTGCCTTCAGGACAAAAGGTGGCTTCAGAGTTTCGTTAACCTCTCTGGGTTTCTGCCTTGAATTTTGAAGTTTTATATAACTGTTATCAGTTGATTTCAGCTTACAAGCACTTAGTCTTTCACGTCCAGAAATGGACAGGTGTATAACTTATATTCTTGACATTGTTTTCCCAACATTGTTTGTTACTCAAGATCCATGCCTGAGAGTCCTGGGATGTATACTGGTTTGGGGATGAGTGGGAGGTGGGGGTGGGATTTGGCAGCTCTTCATCTTACAGTGTCATGACTTCCTTTTTGGGACTAACGGTAGAAAATGCATTATGATCTAAGGTTAACAGCCTATAGGTTTTTCATTTAGGAAGTCGCTATGAATCCCAAATTTGTGGGAATTTTTCCCCATATGTGTCTATATACTGGTTAAATTGAGCACTGAAGCAACTCTTTGGAAATGCTAGAATATGTATTGACCAGGACTTCAGTTATTCCTTTGACAGGGTGCTTTTAATCCTTTGTTTCACTTTTCCCAGAAGATTGTGCAAGAGAGGTGGCATTGCGTTTCCCCCCGGGAGCCGCTACAGGTACCCAGCTACCACTGCTCCTAATGAACTGGGTGCTACGCTTCTGCCATAATATTACGACAACCCTGTGATACAGAGAGTACTGGGATTCCATAATAATCATGAAGAAGTGGAGGCTGAAAAAAGCAAGCAGCTTGTCCAAGGGCATCCAGCTGGGAACCGAAAACTTAACTTGATTTCTTGCTCTTAACGCGTGTGCTGTCTTGCCTCACTGAGCAATGTGGCTTACATTTACATAGAGGTATGTATTTCACAGGTGATCTTAGTTTGTCACAAGCCTCCATGGCCTTAGCAGGGATCCTTGGTTCATCTTCCTGTTGCATCTGATGCTATAACAGATTTGTTCCCAAAGTGCATGTGTGAAGTGAAAGGTAGCATTCGGTCATCCAGTGTTGTCAGGACCTGCATACCATGCTGGTCACTGGCTACACAGCTATACAAGTGGCTTCTACACAGAAAGAGCCAAGACTCTGGTACATAGGACAAATGCCAGCAGTGTGATGTGGAAGGAGGGACAGGGCCTGGAGGAGCACAGAGCATGACTCACTGGGGAAGATGTAAGGAGACTCTTGAAGAGTGTGTGTAAGAATGGAGTCACAAGGGTATTAGGTGCATAAGAGTGGCATGTGGGGTTAGCATGCCTAAGAAGTAGGGGCACCTGGGAGAGTGAGCTAGGAGGGCAGGAGGGAGCCAGTCCCTGCGGTTCTCACACCCTGGCCGGCTTCTAGGACTTGCCTGGGTTTCCCAGTAAGCAGGAATGCAGTGGGGCCCTGAGAATATTTTGAGCAAGTTTCCAGTGCTGCTGCTGTCAGGGACCCACAGCTTGAGAAGCGCTGGCCCGAGGAACCACCACGGGTAAAGGAGGGCACCAAGCTGGCTCACCTCCTGCCCCAGCACAAGCTCTGTATTCCAGGTGCAGCCTGTGTCCCAGGCACAGCAGCCCCTTCTTCAGCTGAGGGAGGTGAAACTTCCAAAAATAACTACCAGGACATAGAGGATACCACTGAATTTAAAGACCCAAAAAATGCTGTCATTTACCCAAAATTAATTCACATATCCTCATAGGTACCCTCATTTGTTCCACAAACACCTGAGCACCCATTGTGTGCTGTCCAATCCATGAGGCACTGGAGGGGCAGCAGGTAACAAGGCCCTGCAAGCCTGGCCTTCTGTCCAGTATGTGGCCACTAGCTATTTAATCTTAAATAAAATTATAAGTCCCATTCCTCAGTTGCACTAGCCATAGCTCAGTGCTCAGGGCCTATCTGTAACTAGCAGCTACTCTACTGGACAGTGCAGATACCAGACACTCTGTCATCAAAGAGTTCTCTGCTGGGCAGCACTGGTCTGATGGGCATGGCAGACCTGAGCACATTAAAAGCAGGCTGAGCTAGCTCTTCAGGAGCAGGTAAGGTTCAATGAGCTGTGACGAGCAGACCTCATCCAGCCTGGGCCTCACTGACAGGGCAGCAGTGGGACAAGTTAGGTCTTAAGTTAGGTCTCCCAAAGTCCCATGGCCATGTAATACAAGCATTGGGGACATATTTTTGGATGTTAGTTGGAGGAAAGCACACACTTCTTGTACAACTTTGTCTCATTCTGCATTATTTGTTTGAAAAGCCCTTTGGCTGCCCCATCCTCCCTAGCCAGGCTTCCCGCCAGCAGCAGAGCCCCTTTACCTCGCTGAATTTGCACAGGGAGCAGGCACACGAGGGGGCAGCATGCTTCTTTATTGATACAGGTACGTACATCCAATCACACCCACCCTGACATGCTGCACCATGGCACAGCTTTATACTCAGTGTTCATCTTAAGATACCAAAATATCACAGTTAAGGAATGTATCAAATGGGGAAAACAAAGTAGCAGACAGACACTATCAGGTAGGCACTAGAACCAAGGGAGCTGCTTAACGCATGTACAGAAAATGTTCTCATGTTGAACTCCAAATATATATTCTCAATTCTTAAGCCTTTATCTCAAATACATAAAGCAATATATACTATCAGTATACAATATGTACTATCTAGAACATCTGAAAAGTGCAAAAACACTGTGACAATACAGTGCGAATACTCTTGTTCCACCCAGAGCAGAGGATCATGGAGCCCCCTCCTTCTGAGGCCTCACCTTCACATGGCAGCCTCTCCTAGCAGCTTTGGGAATTAGCAACTAACTGACCCGTCCTCACCCAGGCCTCCCCACTGGAGGCTCCTGTGGAAGCTGGGCGTGCAGAGAGAAACAAGGGTGACTGGTTCCAAATCTGCTTGTGCAGACAGGAGCCCCACTAGGAGGGAGATGGAGTCAGCGTGGATTGCCCACCTCCGACTTTGGAGGGAGCAGCGCTGTCCCGGTCACACAGCCAGGATGTCAGACAGAAAATGGAGTGTACTTGCCAAGTTTGGGTGTGGAAAATACCTCCAAAGGTTGGGCAGATTATGTGAGGGGGCTCCAGCAGTGACTGGTCCAGCTGATTGTCTGTTTCAGAGTTCGTTAGGGGAGCGCCCACTCGGAGGGAAGGAGGAAGCGGCCCACCAGAATACTGATTTGAGACCTGCTTCTTTGTATTTTGTACTTGGTTTCAAGAAAGGTTTTAAATGTCCCCATTCTCAGGTCTACTTTGTATTCTCTTCATTACAACCAAGTGTCTTTCAGTGATAGCCTGGAAAACTGACAATTGCATGACTCCCCCACTGACACTGTGTTCGATTTTCTCCTTCCCTAAAACGTTGAAGAACAATTTGCCAGATACATTCCAGCAGCTAAGATACTGCCAGGTGTCCCCTGCCCCTCCCCGACCCTCTAAGTCCCTGATAAAGGAAAATGAAAATGTAAACTTTGGAAAGCCTGCACTAAGGTTCACTTCCAGAAGTATGCCTCCCAGACCCCCTTGCCACCCAAGCCCCTCGTGCTGGAACCTCTCTGGCCCGGGCTTTGAGAGCAGAGCTTTCCCAGCGGCACTGGCTGGCTGCGGGCTAGAAGAACAGAGCGGGAGCCCGGCCCTCCGTCCGCTCTAAGGCACTAACCCCGACATCAGAGACACTGGCTGGAAGGGCATCCGAGCAGGCAGGGCTTGTGTTGGTTTGGGTTGGGTTTTTTAAAATATTTTTCTGTAAGGTGTTAATAATCAAAAAGTAGAAAGAAAATCTCCATTCCATTAGATGTCATCATGGATGCCATCTCCCATGTTACTCCTCCCTCCCCAAAGCAGGGCCCTGCCCTGTTGTTTAAAATAAACAAAAAGAACTTCATAAGTGCTAAAGGTTGATGCATGAAATAATTACCCTTTTTTTCATAAAAGTTATATACAAAATGGACCCCAACCAGTGAGGCCTCCTAATCTCTACTCCTATCAATCAAGACTGAAACTCAGTGCCTGTGTGTGCTTCATCCAGTGGTGGCAGGCTGCTCCGGTGCCTTCAGGCTCTGTTGAGGAGGGTGGTCCTAAAGGAGGCGGGGCACAAGGCAATGTCAGGCACTGGCAGGCAGGCCCTTTCCCGGGCACACATGCTATTCAGGGAAGCTCCGGACCTTCGAGCCCCACGTCCTCAGCTCCCACCACCATCGCCTGCACCGGGGCAGGACGCCTTCCTCTACCGCAGTTCTCCCCCTTCCCAGTAGGCTCAGGTGTGGGCTGGGCTGGGGGCTCACAGGACGGGCCTTGGAGTTTCCTACCTGAGCGTCTTCCAGCTGTCCTTTTCCATGTGGTTCTCGGGACCTTCGCTTTCAAAGGAGGCGATGAAAAGAGCTAAGAGATGGGAAGCCCCTCAGAACCCACGTCCGCATGCAGCCAGTCTGCCTGCCGCACCAGTTTCCCCTTCTCAGACACTCCCTTCTGGGGGTCAACTTTCGGGCCAAAGGGACAGTGACCTCTGGCCAGGGCTCATCCACAGGTCTCTACAGCGTGGGGTTCCCTGCGCCCTAGAGCCCCCAGCTCCCTGATCCAGGAGTCAGCCAAGTGTGCTGGTTCTGCAGCTGGCCCAGCCCCCTTCTGGCTCTCACGTGGCCTCCAGAGCTGATCTCTGCTTGTCCTTATCTGTCGTTTGCCCACGACCCTCCCTCAGGCTCTCAACCCTGCAAGCTGAGCTTCCGCTCTGTAGCTCAGGCCCTAGACGTGGCAGGAGTCGGGTATGTAAGTGTGGGTCGTGGCCCTCACCTTCCTCGCTGTAGATGGGCGCTGTGAGCAGGTAACTCTGAATCTTCTTGTCCTTCTCGAAGGGACACTCTACCTGTGTCCATGTCATGAACTCATGGATCTGTCTGGAGATCTCCCAAAATTTCTGAAGGGGCAGAAGACCAACTAGATGTTCATTTGTCACTAAGATTGAAATCCTTGGTTAGGGCATGGGACACAGGTTCTGGTTTTAGTCTGCTGCTCCCTTCCCTAGTCCCCAAGGCCACTCTGCCCTCCCACTGGGCCACCAGGCTGCAGCAGGGTCTCTGCCTCCCCTATGCAGGGACCCCAAGCATGCCCCATCTTCATCTCCAGGCTGAAGCAGGCATCCCAGCCACCCCAGCACCGCCAATCAGAAAACATCACCACCTCAGTCTTCAGGTTCTGTGTAAGAATCTGTGACTCCCTGTCACCCCTTACCTGGACATTCCAGCTCCTCTGCACCTGCCCAGTCACCTCTGTTGCTACCTCCTGCCCTTGGCCAGGTATCCTTAGCTTTCATCTACAATTCTACTACCTTCTCTCTGCCCAAGGCCCTTGTTGCCTGAAGCCTCTCAGAATGGTCCCTTCTGTCTCCAAGCTCTGTAACCAGCTCATTCACCCATAAGGGCTGGGGCTACACCCTCACTCCCCACCGTGTGTGGGGAGCCTGGCCATGCCCCCAGACCCCAACAGGCTGAGCTCACCTTGAAGTTAATGTGCCCATTGGGCAGGTGGTTGGTGTGAATTTTGTGCAGGAAGTAGATGTCCTTCACGAAAAGGTTGAACACAGGGATGACGATCTTCTCCCGGCTGCTATTGGCCATCTGGGACCTCTGTGTGGCCCCCTGCAGGGCCGTGCGGTAGTTGCAGAAGTTGCTGGATGGGTCCATGTGGTGCTGTGGGCAGAGGATGTGGTGGACAGTGCCGCCTCTCTCCGACCTGCTCAGGTGCCCCTTGCCAAGCAGGGAGCAGCTGATGGGGAAGGCACTTCCTGCCTGGGAAGCCCTGGACTGTCCCCACAAGAGATCTATTTTCCAGCAGTGAGTGCAGGAGGGGGTTGCCTGGAGGCACCTTGCTGAGCACTGGGCCAGGGCCTTTCGGGGGTCTGAGCTCCACCAGGAAAGCAGAGGGAAGCCTCGCAGCTCTCGCTCGCCTCTTCCTGCTCTGTGGAGCCTGGGTCTCACCCCTTTCCTTTCAAAACCTTCCTTTGATCCTCTCCTTAGACTTAACTCCTCCCAAACCTAAACAGCTCCACAAAAACACATGATGGCAGAAATGGATTCTGTGGGCAGGTACATCTGGACAAGGCTGCACAGGAAACTGTCAGCCCCTGGCTGCTCAGGTGACCCAGGGCCAAGTAAACCAGGCCAGGAAGAGGCCAGTCTCTGCTTAGTCTGCATCACCCACAAGGGGCTCATGGGCCCTCTTTGGTCAAGCTAGCCACTCCCCAGAACTTGTGTAGACAATGCCAGGTCCGAATGAAGTCCCAGAGTTGAGGAGAGCTTCCTCTACACCCCTCCTGAGGGCAGCCAGGCCAGGCCCGCTAGACGCACCCAACCCCAGGGAGCACTGTGGGCACTGAGTTCTAAGTGAGGCGCGAAGTGTGCTGGGAGGCCCTCAGAACCCACTTCCACATCCAGCAACGCAGGCGGGGTGCCTACCTCCAAGACGTCAAACTTGGCTGTCTTGACTTTGGACCACGTCTTCTTCAGCCTTGCCACAGGACTGAGGTTCATGCCGGCTGCAAGGGAGGGCAGGTGGGGTCAGGGCAGGGGAGGCAGACCACACAGAGGCTGGTTGGGAAGCCCAGCCCAGACACTCACAGACGATGGCCATCATGGAGTTGAAGTTGCCGATGTTGAAGCACTCCCGGGCCACATCGATGAAGAGCTCCAACACGTGGGTCCGCTGCTTCTTCTTCACCGCCTGGGCAGCCGCACAGCCTCCGCATGAGCCCACCAGGCACCCCTCCAGCCCCAAAGCCGCCCTGGGCCCACAGAGCTGTCAGACCCATGGTTGGGGGCACCCGCAGGCTGCAGAGGCAGGAAATGCAGCCATGGCATTTCCAGCACTGGCAGAGGGGCAGGAGGGCAGGCTGAGAGTGCCAAGGGGGCTGCCAGTGGGCTCACAGGCCATGCTGGGCAGTGTGCCCTCCTCGGTGGCTCTCATGATCTAACGCATCACTGCGGGCCATGGGGTAGGGGGGTGGCACCTCCGGGGCCCTAACAAAGGGGGCATCCTCTGCTTTGAATGTTTCATCATCTGAGGGGAACAGGAGCTAGAGCCTCAGCAGCACCCCCCGTACCCAGGTTGTGCTGCAGAGCTTACCCGGCACACCTCGGTGGCCACCAGCATGCTGAGGCAGTTGAACCAGTTATCGTAGGCCTCCAGGCTGTAGGTCTTGGTCAGGTCCCCTCGGCACTGGGGGGACACAGCAGGTCACAGGGAACCCGAAGACCCTGCCGGTGGATGCTGCCCCAGCCCTAGCCCCAGAACCAAGAAGCAGGAGCTGGAGCTAGAGGAGGGGACTGTGAAAATGATGGTAGGTGGGGGAAGCTGGGTGGGTGCCTTCTGTGGGCCCTTACCCCAGGCCCCTCAGGACTAAGCTGACAGCCCAGCTGGCTCCCCAGGACCCTGGGACCACTGGGCCCCCTCCCAGCATGCACCACCCCACATGGCCATCCACCAGCTCCCAGGAGCAGGGGCCAGGAAGCCAGACCCACATCCATTGAATTGTGAGGCCTCACCCTCAGGAGGCCCCTACCCACCTGTGTGGGGTGTGGTGCCAGGCCCACCCTCAGGCCACCCCAGAGTACCCGCCAACCCCTCACCCTGTGCTTGTCCCGAGAGTCCATGTGGCTGACAATCTGCATCAGGTCCTCAGGGTGAATGCTGCTGACCCTCTCCTGGACAGGTGGGGAGGGAGAGGAATGCTGGGGTCATAAGCTGTCCATCGTCAGGCAGGCATAGCCCCACGTTCAAGAGCATAGGGCATGGTCACCTGAGACTTCCCTGCAGGCTGCACCTCAGCCCTTCTGTGCACAGGCCCTGCCCAGCACCCCCAGTGTACGCAGGGTTCTGGAAGGGAGGAGACAGGGCTGCATGGGAGGGAGGCGGAAGCCATGGGGCAGTAGCTGCTGGGTGTAGGGTACCCTCCCAGCCCAAGACACAGGCAGGAAGAGGTGACAGGCTGGGGAGCTGGCTTTCCCTCTGGAAGCCCTTCACTTCTGCCCAGGCCAATCCCCCATCCTGGGCCACTGTGGTCCCCATTGCCCCAGCCCCTCCCATTAACATGGGCTACTGTAACCCAGAGACCCAGGCATCAGGCACAGAGAACCCACTGCTCAAGTGGATACACCCGCCAAAGCAGTGGTTGGAACAGGCAAGCAGGCTTCACCTGACCCTAGTCTAGCTGCTGGGGGGCCCTGCAGACTGACCAGCTCCATGTGAGTCAGCTGCTGGGCCAGAACTAGGGGGTCAGCGCACACTCCCAGGATGTCCTTCTGAGCAGCTGGTGGCTTGGCCTTGAGGATGGACCCCTTGTCCATGGCCGGTGAGCGGAGCTTCTCCCGAAGCTCCTGAAGCTGGCTCCGAGCAGCCAGGGATAGCAGCAGGCTCTGTGTCATTTGGGCAATGGCCTTCTTCACCGTTCCATTCTCCTGTGGGTCAGAGGCAAGGAAGGTGCTGGTGTGGGCTGGTGGCAAGACCACCACCTCTTTGGACGGGCCCTTCTCATCTGCAGGGACATGCCTGACTTTGAACCCACATCCTTCACCCACACCTGCCCTTAAAGCTTGGGCCTTTGGTGACAGAGTCGGTACCATGCGGGCTTCTCTGAGTACTGCTGGGGAGGGCACCCAGCTGTCTGCCCTGTGGGAGTGAGAGCCGAGGGCCAGGTCAGGGCCAAGGGTAGGCTTCTGGTCTGAAAAGCATGGCTTCCTGGGTAGTGGCCAGCTGATAAGGCATCTAGAGGGCTTCTTCCTGGGCCAGGAGCCTTCGTTCCCTGGGTGGGGGCAGCCCTGGCCCTTCCCAAAGCTCTCTGGGCTCTCTGAGCACACAGCTTGTCCGCTGGAGGACCTGGGAGCCCGAAAAGTAGGCAGCCTCAAACGGCCTCCTGTGAGGCCCCCACTCTACCCACCCAAAGCCATGCAGACGGTAGGGCCTGGGCTCCTCCTGCCCAATGCTCGAGTCCCCTCAGGCAGAGGTGCCGAGGGCAAGTCTGGCCCGTTGAGGTGTCGAGGGTGGGGGCAGATGGGGTCACCCAGGAGTCCTCTTGGGGGAGTGACGGCAAAAGGGACCATGTAGAGAGCTGTCCCTGAAGACCCACCCTCCTGTGAGAGTAGACCCCTGCCCCAGGCCTACCTAAAGAGCCCTGGCAGGGGCCAAGGAGGGCCTTACCTCATCACACTGCGTGACCCGGTGGGTAATGGCCTTCAGCTCGGCCATGGCCTTCTCATCCTGGAAGTCGTAGGGGAACGCTTCCGTCCATTCCTGTAGCAGCTGCACCATCTTGGCTGAGAAGGACTTCAGCTTGGCCTGGGACAGCAGGGCGAGCATGAGTCCTCTGACCCTCCAGAGTGAGCAACAAGATGACCAGTGGTACCGGGCTCCCCATGTTCCCTGGGGCCCCCAGACACCCTCCAGAGCCAAGTCCACCTCGCAGCACCTGGGGGCCTCTGGACAGACAATCCCCACCCTGCATGAGGTTCTGTCACACCTGCTGTTTCATATTCCCTGTAAGTCGGCTCTTTCTCACTCAAGTTCATTTGCAAAAAACCTGTCCTGTCACTACCATGACACAGAAAACAGCTTTCTTTTGCTGTAATTAGAAGTTACCCAGAAGAAAACATAAAGAAAACCAAGCAAAATTATTAACATTAAGTGAGAGACTCTTTCCTGCCTCCTCCATTAAAATGAGGTTAGCAGAGCTGGGAGGGGGCACAGAGCAAACACGGGTAGTGTCCTCTTCCCAGCTTCATATCATTAAAGGCATCTGGAGGCCCCTGCTGTTGCCCCAGGCCCAGGCACTTACAGCCCAAGAAGGGGGTGCCACATGCTGGGCCCCAGCATCCCGGACGGCCCTCATGCCCAGCCCCACACTGTCCTACTGAAATGCCCAAACAAGCCCACAACCCTCCTGTGCCCACCTTCACCCCCAGCCCAGACCCCAGCCATGGCCCCTTTCCCTAGGTGGTCATGAGGGATGGCTTCTCTGGCCATGCAGTGCCTCTCCCAGCTGGCCCGCTAGCTCCCTGCAGCCTCTCCTGGCCAGGGAACACAGCATCTCAGGAGGCCTCACAGACATTTCCCCCAGATGTCCACAGCACCCCATTCTTAGAAAGAGAGCCCTGTGTTCCTTCCTCAGAGGCCCAATAGCACATATGACCATGGACACAAGCTGGCAGGCTCCCCCCAGGCTTCTAGGGTCCCCACACTGACTCTTAGCCTAGAATCTCATCTCCCCTCTCACCTGCACTTACTTCCACCTGTGCTTTTGGGAGCCTTTCCTGCCCACCACGCTAGGGTCAGTGCTACAACCCTGCCCCCCACCCCTGGGGTCAGCCCGCCTGGAGAGGAGGCTCTGAGGGTTACATGGCATTCACAGGCCTTTGCTATAAACCTGTGGAAGCAGGAGGCCCAGTCTGTGGAGGGGAGGGTCAGCAGCAAATGGGGACAGACCATGTTCTGCTGCAGCCCAGTATAGGCCCAGGAAGCTCTGACACATGCCCACCACTGCTTCTTCTGCACCAGACCCTAGGCTTCTAAAAGCTTCACCTCAAGCTGCTGCCCCTGCCTGCAGGGCTTCAAGGACAAACTGTGGTTTCTTGACCATCCTAGCCACCCAAAGCTTGGCTCCATCAGAAAAGTCAACAGTTGACAAACAGCCCTATTTGAGTCACTGAAAATGCCTACTGTGTGCAGAGAGGGGAGGTGACACAGGCCCCACTGGGTTCCTTTCTACCAGCTGTAGCCAGGCCTCCATTTCAGGAGCCCTGGCCTGACTAGGAGATCTGGCAGAGCTGCCTGCTGTGTCCCTTCCCCAGGATGGGCTGCAAGTGCCCACCAAGAGCAGTTGCTTCCAGACTGCCAGGAAGAGTGCTCGGCCCTGTGTGCGCTGCTGGGCTCCAGGGAGCTGCGCCCCAGCTGGTCCAGGAGGCCCGAGACCCAGTGAGGGAGTGCCCAGGCCGTGCTCAGCCAGACTCTGCCCGGCCTGCTTACTGTGAGCACACTTGTCTCGCATGAGTGACAGGGTGGAGGGGTGTAGAGACAGCACCCTGGCAGCACACCTTTACCTTCTCAGACGCGGCCTCCAGCTGCTGCCTCTGCTCCAGGCAGATCTGCCCCACTCGGGCCAGCAGGTCATGAGGTGGGATGAAGACCCGGGAGCTCAAGAGAAATGTGAAGATGTATGTCCTCTGAAGAAAGGAGCCAAAAAGGGGCAGAGTGGGTTGGGCCTGGCCTGGCCTCCAGGATGGTGGGCCAGGTCTGCTGCACCCAGGGGTACCAGCCAGTGGCCATGCCTTCTCCTTTCCCCTGGAATGCCCTTCCTTCTCTTCCTGCTGCCAAATCCCCCCCACCCCTGACCCGCGCACAGCACAGCTCAAACCCCAATTCCCAGCAGCTCATGGAAGCCCCCCAACAAGCTCCATCCTAGCAGTCTTGCCCTGCTGGGATTCTCCCCACCCTCAGCCTTCCCCAAGCACGGAGCTAAACCCAGCCTGGATGTTGGTGGGACGCTCTGAGCCTGTTCCAGCCTGCTGCCCAGCCCGTGGTGCTCCCTGGGCCGGGCTCCAAGCCTGCTTCTCCAGACCCTCACTGGCTTTGCCCAAGGTCTCTCGGTGGTGGGATGAGGCCTTGTCTGTGGGGCGGGACAGGACCTCCTCGGCCGCAGCACCCCTATCAAGCAAGTCCCCATGCAGCCCCTAACCCGCTGGGGCCTTGTCCCCACCTGCCTCATCAGAGCCCTTCTGTCCCACGTCCACGTGCCCTTGTTGCTGGGCT
The DNA here is from genome assembly GCF_040802235.1 of Manis javanica. NCBI lineage: Eukaryota > Metazoa > Chordata > Mammalia > Pholidota > Manidae > Manis > Manis javanica. Next base: position 73,148,221 of record NC_133162.1, read on the forward strand.
GTGTGATAAGGCTCTGAGGGGTCCTCATGATCCGGACTGAGAGGTGGCAGGGAACAGGGCCTGGGCAGAGGGTTCTCCGAAGCCTTTTGTCTGACATGGATCAGAGCCAGTGAGACAGCCACACTGGCCCCTGTCTGCAGACAGGTCAGACCTGGGGGTGGGCGACACTGCTCGGGGCTCTGCTGGGGACTCTACTCCCACATGGCTGCTGCAGATTGGGGGGCTCAGGCCCCCAACCCCACTCTGGGCTCAGAGGAAAAGGTCTTCCTTCCTTTAGCCCACAGCAAGCTGTGCTGCATTTGTGGGAGTACGGGCTTCCTGGAACAGGACCGAGGCTGCAGGCCCACTGCCCCATGCAGCCCTCAGGGGCACCCACAGGACCTATGTCCTGTCCCCAGGCCAGGCAGCGTGGTGCTCAGGGGTCCCAGTGGTCAGTGGCTCTGCGTCTAAGCTTGTGGCTCAGATGTCAGACAGAAGCACCAGGTGTCACCTCAGAGTTCTCAGCCAAAGGCCGGCGGGGCCCCCGGGGAGGAGCTGTGCCTCTCTGAGCAGCATGGGGGCTCCTAGTGCCTGTGACCCAGCTGCCCACATGGGCAGTGAGGGAAGGGTGGGGTGCCCAGAAGTTCAGCACCAGCTGCTGCCCTCCCAGACTCTCCCAGGGGCACCTTCCTACTCCCACCTCCATTTCATTCTCCTGGAAAGCAGGCTGGCATCCCAGGGCACAGTACTTCGGGAATGACACTGGGAGACATTTTGCTGAGGAGGCTCCTCTGGAACAGATCTAAAAGGGGAGGGTCCTCCCACAAAACCACAGCTCCCCCTCACCCAAACAACCCTGGACTCGGAAGTCCCAGAGCCAGGGTGGAGGGGGGCCGGGCACAGCCTTGCCTGGACTGCTTCAAAGGGCCTCAAGTGCCCTCTTCTTGGTTCTGCCACCTGGACCCTCAGCTACATCTGTATCACCACACCAGCCCCAGCCAGGCCCCACGAGGGTTTCTGAGATGGATGGAAGGGCAGATGGAGAACAGACTGAGCCCCAGGACTGGGTGATAAGGCCTGACACGTTGGGTGGGCCTGGAACCCCCGGAAGCTGAGCCGACACCAGTGTCAGCACATAGAAGCTAGAGTGCAGAGGGGGCAGTGCCTCCCCTGCCCGACATCGCAAGCTGTGTCTGACCGCCAAGGCCAGCACACAGGACTCTGCCCCGGGGAGGGGGCTGGTGCGGCTAAGCACTCCAAAGGGAGCAGGCAGGCCCAGCACCACCACTGCTAAGAGATGTCCCTCTTCAGAGGCACAAGGGAAGCCACATGATGAAGGAACTTCCTGTCCCAACAGTGTCCTGATGTCATCTTGAGGTGAAGAGGGAAGATGGAGATTGTGGTTGAAGGCCAGTCCTGCCCACGCGGGCGGGCCCTGGGGTCTGCATGCTGGCACGGCAGGGCTGTCCCCGCTATATTCTGGACTATGATAGTTCGTGCACAGACCAAATCTCCCCGCTTAGAAACAGGGCTCATGCTGGGTGGACCCTTGCAGGGACCCCAAGGCCTTTAGATGCCCCTTCCTTGCCTCAGGCCCTGCTCAAAACTTAAGCCTTGCCTCTCTCCTTGCTTGCCTGCTTCTTTGGGCTACCAGGCCATCTCCCAACTGCCCAGGGGCAGGGACACAGAAGGAGGCAAGGCAGGCACAGGAGGTGGGGCTGGGGCTCCCCGATGGCTACCCTGCATCCCCCCACTGCTCCATCCAGCTCTTTCTGGGCCTTTCCCCCACCCCAGAGGCAGCCTCTGGAACCAGGCTGCCCACACCAGGGACAGCCCTCTCCAGGCTGCAGACACTCACATCAGGGTAATAGTCCACCGTGGGGACCAGGTGCTCCATCAGTGCCTCCAGGGATCCAGAGATGAGGTGTCCGTCTTGGAAGATGAGGTCCCCGGAGCCACCAGCCCCACCTCCTCGCTCCCCCATGCCGGGTGGCACCTGTCCACTAAAGCCAGGCCCGAGTATGCTGGAGAAGACGGCGGACGTCTGGGGCATAGTTTCCTGGGAGAGAAGACGAGGCCAAACATGAAAGGCACCCCCCCAGATCCCCCTAGGCCTGCATGTTGGAGACCCCCCAGTGGGTCCCAGAGAGGCACCCCCACCAAGGGCAAGGGGTGGGCATTAGATATCAACTTGGGCTGGCAGGTTCCTGGGTGGCCCCACAGCTCCTGTTCTGTGCATCCCAGGCCTCACTCCAGGGGCCGGAACACGCAGAGCCCTGCCTCTGGGGTTACATCTCAGTGGGAGATGAGAAACCACGGAGAGAAATAACACCCGGGAAGAGAACACCAGGTATGCACGGGGTGGTCAGGGCAGCCTCAGGTAAGGGCACTGGAATAGACTGATGGCATTAGCTATGCAGCTCTCTGAGATAAGAAAGGAACATTCTAGGCATAGTCACAGCAGAGGAGGGTCGACTCTGGACGCTGTGAAAGATGGTCTTGGGCCTGAGCAAGCACAGGGAAGAACATGAGGGTAGGTTTGGGAAGAGATCTGGAAGTTGGCTTTGGACATGTTGAACTTGAAATGCCTGTTAGATGCAGATACTGGGCTGTAGAAGGGCAGCAGAGCAGCAGGGTGGGGGAGGCAGGAGGGCTCAGTGCTCCTGGGGCTGCCCACAGTGGCCTGGCCTGGTGTGACCTGGTCTCCACCTCATGCTGCAGTGGGGCCTGTACTAGAAGCTCTGGTGAGGCCTGGGACAGTCTACGGCCCTCTGGGCCTCAGTTTCCCATTTCCCAAGGCAGGGGCCACCCTGAGAGAGGCTGTAAGGGCCTCAGGGAGATTCACATTGACCAGCCTGAGGCTAGATTCACATTGACCAGCCTGAGGAGCACATTGTGCTCCCTTCTGGCACTGGGCTCAGGTCCCCATGGGAACTGGGCCTTCCTGCCTTGACAGGGCATGGTCACGCTGTGCCTTCTCCGGTCTGGTGGGTGCTGGCCATCGGGCACCAGCCCTGCACCTGCCACCCAGGCTGCTTCTCCACCTCCTGGAGCCTGCGGAAGGGGAAAACACACGCCCCTCCCTCCTCGGCTCCCGAGGTGGCAGGACCACCCCAACCAGTGATGCAGCCGGCCCAGCCCAGCCAGCTCTCTGACCTGGACCAGGCAAGTCTCTGAGCCAGTCTGGCCTCAGCTTCCCGACTCTGCAGAGCAAGTTATAGCCACGATTATTTTACTGCCATAAGGGACCCCGGCCTCTGCCTCCAAGATGGTACAAGCAGAGATGACTCCCATGGCACAGACATCAACTGTGCCTCACACCAGGGGTAAAGGGCACCGGGCTCAAATACCTGCCTGACGAATAACTGAAGGTTGCCTGAGAATTCCCAGGAACACTTTGCACAGAGGTTGAGAGCACAAGAAAAGCTCCAAACAAGGCTGGGCTAGAATGTCCTAGGCCCCAGGTTCTGTGCTGCCTCTCTCCAGGATCAGGGTTTGGACTCACACAACACTCTCCTCAACATGTTAGAATGCACATTCTTGGGCCCTGCCCCTGTGTCAGAAACTCAGGGTGGGCCTTTGATCTGAGTTTTAACAAGGCCTCCGCCAGGGTTCTGGTGCCACTCAAGTCTGAGAAACCATGACTTGAACAAATCCTTCATTTTTCAGATGATGAAACAGGCTCAGTGGGAAGGAACTCAGCTGAGGAAATCCTAGGAGTTCCAAGGCCAGCCCAGGCATCACCACCTCCAGGAAGCCGCCCTGGGTTAAACCCTAGACTGCTGACCATGTTGTTCCAAGTGACTAATTATTCCATTTCACGTCCTACTGCCTAGCCAGAGCCTGGCCCATTAACCACTTATGGGATAAAATAACAAAGGTGGGCTCCCCAAGCACCTTGGTACCCACAGCTGTTCTCCTGTGCACTTGCTGGCTCCCAAGGGACCCAAGCCCCGGCACCTTACCTGAAGCCCAAGCACCATGGGACAGCATCTGCAAGGTCACACAGTTCTAGGCTCAAAAGGTGACCCAACAGCAGTCAACTTGGTGAGCTGGGCCTCCTGACCCCTTCAGAGATGGGTTTTCTGAGCTGCTGGCCTCCCGTTGCAGAGGCAACAGACTGAAGGGGCCATGGGCAGGTACACTCAGACACCCCATGAACTCTCACAGCCCCTGCCAGATCCCCCACAGAGCAGGCCACTCTGTGTCCAGACTCCAGGGATACCCAGTGGTAGGGAGGCTACCTGGAGGCTGGGAGCCAGCAGGGACTCAGCCTGGGGACTTGGCTTCCTGGCTCTGCTCCCCAGGGGGTGGGCAAGCCTACCAGGACGTGGGTGCCAAGTTCGGTATTAGGCAATAGTCCTTAGCTACACCCTAGGGAGCCTCAGCCCTCACAGGGTATGGAAAGGTAAGGGAAAGATGCTCAGGGTGGAGTCACCTCCCCCGGGAGGGTGGGCCCAGGCCATGCATCCTGGGCAGCCTCTGGGCTGCCCTTCCCACCTGACCCTGGCTTACCATGCTGCTCCTCTCCCAAGGCTCCCTGCCTGCGTGGGGGCCTCAGTCCTCAGTGACCATGCCCCTCCTGGGACCAGCCAATGCAGACCCCAGCAGGCCACAGGAAGGAGCGGCCAGGAAGGCCCATCCCTTCAGCTGGGGCAGTGACCCTTCCTACAGCAGCTAGTCTCAGGCCCCCACAACTGGATTCCCCGACTGCACAAGATCCCACATTGGTCATTTTTAAGTAACATTAATATAAGTGTACATAAGTGCACAGAAAACATGCAGCCCCCACAACCACACTAACATAGAGTTTACTGTGAGGGAGCTGGGCAGCAACTCCATGCTACATCTTGGTAAACTATTTGGTAACTTTTCTAAATGTCATGTACATCTATTTTGTCACTTTTAAAGTAACTTTGCTTTAAATTTCTTGAATATAAACATGAGCAATTTTTCCTGAACACATCTCCTCAGGCAAGGGAAACAAAAGCAAAAATGAACAAATGGGATTACATCAAACTAAAAAGCTTCTGTACAGCAAAGGACACCATAAGCTTCTCCAAAGAAGAAATTCAGATGGCCAACAGGCACATGAAAAGATGCTCCACATTGTTAATTATCAGGGAAATGCAAATTAAAACCACAATGGGATATCACCTCACACCAGTCAGGATGGCCAACATCCAAAAGACAAGGAAAAACAAATGTTGGCTAGGATGTGGAGAAAGGGGAACCCGCCTACACTGCTGGTGGGAATGTAAATTAATTCAGCAGTTGTGGAAAGCAATATGGAGGTTCCTCAAAAACTCAAAATAGAAATACCATTTGACCCAGGAATTCCATTCCTAGAAACTTACCCTAAGAATGCAGCATCCCAGTTTCTAAAAGACATATGCACCCCTATGTTTATGACAGCACTATTTACAATAGCCAAGACATGGAAGCAACCTAAGTGTCCATCAGTAGATGAATGGATAAAGAAGAAGTGGTACAGATACACAATTAAATATTATTCAGCCATATAAAGAAAATAAATCCTACCATTTGCAATAACATGGATGGAGCTAGAGGATACTATGCTCAGTGAAATAAACCAGGCAGAGAAGGACAAGTACCAAATGATTTCCCTCATTTGTGGAATATAGCGATGAAGCAAAACTGAAGGAACAAAACAGCAGTAGACTCACAGACTCTAAGAAGTGACTAGTGGTTATCAAAGAGAAGGGGGTGGGGAGGAAGGGAGAAGGGGATTAAGAGGCATTATGATTAGCACACACAATATAGGTAGGTCACGGGGAAGGCAGTACAGCACAGAGAAGACAAGTAATGACTCTATAGCATCTTACTACACTGATGGACAGTGACTGCAGTGGGGTGCGGGGTGGGGACTTGATAATACGGGTGAATGCTGAAACCATGATGTTGCTTATGTGAAACCTTCATAAGATTGTATATCAATGATACCTTAATTAAAAAAAATAAAATGACTTTGCTTTTTAGTGCAAGCAGGCTGTTTTGAAATCAGCACTTTTTATAAAGAGCACATTAAAGAGGCTGGAGCGGGATGGAAGCACAGCCACCATCTGGCAAGCTACCTGAAAGGGCAGGTTTCCAGGAAGGGGCCCAGAATGCCCTCAGGGAGTGGGCAGAGCCCACAGGGGCCAAGTGGGACCAGCTGGCATCTACCCTGTGCTGGACCCACCCAGGGACGCTGCCTGGGACTGGGTCTCCCTGACCTGGAGTCTTGCCCATTGCCACTCCTCTGTGTACTGAACCCCTTCCTTGTCCCTACTCCACCCCTAGCAGAGCCCATCCCTGCCCAGGTACAGCACTGAGGGAGGGTCTCCAGGCTCAGTGCCAAATAGGAAGACATAGGCCCCTGAGTGGGTCTCCCTGGGCAGGAATTCAGAGCACCTTTGGTTTGAATCCCAGCCCTGCAACAGGCCAGCTCTTTGTTTTTGGATGAGTCCTACCAGCCTTGATTTCCTCAGCTATTAAACGGGGATGACGACAGGACCACCCTGCTGAGCCCTCCACCTGGTGCTTCCATGCCATCCCACCCAGCCCTGTGCTCCCTTCCGTTCCTGCTTGTGGGTCCTTTTCTTGCATCTCAGCAAGGCCTGTGTGCACTGCCCTCAGATGGTCCCACCTTGGGGAAGGGACACTGGGAGTGGAGCACCAGGCAATCTGGTGGGAGCACACATCAGGGGGGAAGAAGGGAGCAGCTGCAGGAAGACTGCGTACTTGGTGCCATCCCACAGGGACACTAAGGCTAGAGCTGAATCATCTCCCCCACCCTCACCACACCGCTACGAGAGCAGCCGTCACTCTGCACATGCTGCGGACAGGACAAGGTGCAGAGGGGCTGTGACTGCCCAGGGCAAAGCTGGGGTGCAGCCCGCCACATGGCAGCAAAGGCAGGGGGCTCGCACTCTGGGCTTTCTCTGGGCAGTCAGCCCCTCAGAGCCTCAATTTCCTCATCTGTGAAATGGGCACAGGAAAGCAACCAGAGCGGCTGGTGGGAGGACTAACAGGGCCCACTGCACAAGGTCCTGAGGGGCGACTCCCTCAGGTGCCCCTGCTCTGGCTCCAGCAGGACACAGCCACCTGGACTGCTATGGACACATGGCCCCGGAGAGCCAGACCTGAGCATCCAAGCCTCAGGTCAGGCCCGCTGGGGGGCTCGTGGGCAGTGTGCCTCATCCTGAGCACTCACTCTCCTCCAGGCTGGGATCCTCAACTAAAGCTTCGCTGCCCACAGCGTGGCCCCTGTGAGCGGCACCACCTGCGGATCATCTGGGGGTACAGCCCCTCCCTGCTTGGCCTTGGAGCGCATGAGCCTGCAGGTGAGGGGGGAGACCTCTCTCTGTGGCTGTCAGGCACCCCCGCCCCCGCCGTGTGTAGAGCCCCTTTGCCCAGCCCCCACCCAACACTGACTTGGCTGCCTGGGGACAGCACAGGGACTGTGGGTTCAGGCTGCCCAGGTGAAAACCGGAGCTGGATGTATAGGGACCCTCTCCTGCCTTGGCAGCTCCCAGCTGCCCCCAGGTCTGTTCAAGGCTGCAGACCTTCTGCGGAGCCCTGGAAGTTCCCTGGGGCCAGGCTGAGGGTCAGGAGGATAGAGCTGAGGTGGGTCAGCTTTCCACACCAACACCTGAGGCTGGTGCCCTACTGCCCCAAGTCAGCTGCAGCCAGCCTGGACAAAGCAGCAGCCCTTTGTAGGGAACAGGGTACAAAACTGCACCCAGCCTGCCTCCTGACTGCAGATCCTGCCCTGCAGGCAGGAAGGCAAGCACCTTCTAATTATGGATGCACTCAGCTCTTGCAGAAGCAGAGGGAAGTGAGTCACTGCCTCCTGGAAGCCAGGCCTGTGGGTATCCCACCTCCCACACAGGCTGGATGGGTGCCAGGCCAGGGCAGGCCCAGGCCAGGCCCCCAGGTGCAGGAGGGAAGGGTCCCCAGCCAGCTCCAGACACAGTTGGCTCCGAGCTCCAAGGAAGCAGCCATGTGCCAGGGCTTGCCCGTTTCCTACATGAATGGTGTGAGGCCCTATGCCCAAGACGGCCTCCCACAGAATGTAGGCTTTCCACTCCCACTACCCTGGGACCCCCACAGCTCTGATGGAGGCTCAGGTCCTCCTAGGAAGGGACACAGGGCAGCAAGGGAGGACAGGGGCCTTGAATTGGGAGGGGCCGTGGCCTGCCCCATCCGTGGGCTCTCTGGAGCCCATGGGCTTCTTGGGCTCTGATGCCCAGCTCCTTGCTCCCAACTCAAACTCTGCCCTCCTGGACACATTTGGGAAAAGGGAGACAGGACTCAATGAACATTCATTCCTCCACCCTGGGGTGTCTGCACAAAGCACACTTCTCAGCTTCAGAGGGAGTAAGGGAGGAGTGGTGGGGGTGGCACAAGGGATAACTGGGTGGCCTCCAACACAGCCAGCTCTGCCTCAGCTGACAGTGGTGATAACAGCCCAGGGAGGGGACAGTGTCCTGCACAGCAGGACAGGAACAGTGTCAGGCCTCAGCAACTCTGAAGGGGAGCAACTGTCTTGGGCAGATTCCCAGGGCAGTCAGAGTTGGTCAGAAGGATTCTTTCTAGATCCTGGAGTCTGCAATTCTGTAAATTTCTGAGAAACCAACTCCTGAATTAAACAGTTAAAGTACAACAAGATTAGTCAAAAGAAAGCTTATCTCAGCTTCTCCATTTCTCAGACATGACCCTCTGAGCATTGGATGAAGGCTGAGGCCTTCACCCTGAACACATGGATAAAGTACACATTGCCAGACGTTCTGCATATGATTCTGGGAACTGATGAGCCCCCAAAAGGCCATCCATGCATGGCAAGTTAAGATTCCCAGCTTCCTGGAAATCAGGGCCTATCCTGCATGAGTCCCCAGGGATCAGCCAGAAGGTAGAGGAGGGGCACCAGTCAGCCCCCTGCCTCTGCCAGGCTTTGCAAGGGTGCTTCTTTTGGAGGCAGCACGTGGGCTTCTATTTTTTAACCTACTCAACAAAAATGAATACTATTTTTAGCTCAGCAAGCTGCAGGGCATCACAATTAGTAACTGAAAATTACACCTCTTGCCAGTCTCCCCTCTGTTGGCTGGAGGAGAGAGAGAGTGCTTTTGGAGGGAGCTGGGTGACAGCCCTGTACCCCGGCCCTGGTGGGGCACTTAAACAACAAGGCAGCCTTTGGCAGAGATTTCAGGAGTGCATTCATGGAGTTGTCTTCGGTTTCATCGTTGTTCCAGAAAAATCCAGACATGGTGGGAGCAGGGCAGCAGGGCAGGACCTCCATCTGCACTCAGAGACCACAACTGGAGAGAGAACCATGTTGGGTGCTTGGACCAGGGCCACCAACACACAAGGTGAGCTCTGCCAGGGATCACTGGGCAGCCCAGGCTGGGCCTCCTGACTCCATCAGTAGAATGGACCCAATCACCCTTCAAGGGCTACCTGGTTCTCTGAAATCATTTGCACTGAGGTCAGGTAGGAGCTGGGGTGTTCCACAGAACCCTCCTGCTGTCCACCCATGCACCCAATCATCAGTCACAAATGTTAACAAGTACCTGCCCAGACCCCAATGGAGCCCCACCAATGAAGGAACAGGGCTCTCTGTGCCCCACAGAGCAGGCTGTGGCTGGCATGCACCATGACTACACAGAAACGGATGCAATTCGGTAAGTTAGGGGTGGATCCGGGCTCTGGAAGCAGGACAAGAAGGTCCTGAGTGTGGGGGCAGGGCAGACGGTAACGCCAAAGGAGTGGACGGAATGGCCCCTAAGGAGGTGAGATATGAGCAGCCTTGAAGGTGATTACTGGAAAAGGAAGAGCCCTGTGAGCAGCGGGAAGGGCTGCGGCCAAGGCCTTAGTGCCCCCAGACCTGTGGGCCTTCCATCCCACTTATTCTCGGGATCCGTTTTCCCTGGAGCACTCCCTGCCTGCTCACTCACTCCTGAACAAGTACTTCCAGACAGTCCTGGGAAACCTGGGTCTGCTCGGGTGCCTCCTCCTTCCTCCAGCCCCGTCCCCATTCAGGTCTCGAGGAGCTTCACAGCCCCGCCCCCAGCCCAGCTGCGGTGGACCTAGCAGATGTGGGCAGGGCCTCGGTGGGCGGAGCCTTGTGGGCGGGATGCGCTCCCTGCACCCCGTCCTGCATCTGCGCGGGCCTCAGGGAGATGGGGACCTCCTCCTGCGGGCTGCCGGCCGGCAGTGCCCCTTACTTGCGGCCCTCCTGGGAAATGGCAGGGACCCCTTCCGGGGCAGTCTGGGGATAGGAATAGACTTAGGGAGCCCCGACTCCACACAGCAGGGAACTCTAAGCAGGAGGTGGCCGGTCAGACCAAATTGGTTAATGAAACGCTTGTGTAAATGCATCCCTCTGCACACATACTTAGCAGGATTCCTTGTGCAAATGCACACCTTTCGGTAAGCTTTAGTGAGTGCTTTGCGTAGTGGGGATGCTGACCTATCTCTGGACCCTCTCTAGTCACACGACCTGAGAGAGAGGGGTACTCCTGCCAGGAGGCCATCAAGACACTGAAAGTGGCCTCGACTGAAACACTGTTCATGAAATTATAACTGAATCTACCAGTTGGGGGTAAGGGTAAGTAGAAAGCTGGAGGTCCAGTGGGTGGGCTGAGGGATCCCCCTCACCTGCTGGCTCAGCCACCATAGGGAGGGTGAAGTGAGGGCCTCACACCGGGTGCAGCCACCCTGTACGCACTAGTGGCCAGAGGCTGGGGGCCTCCCTTCTGCAGCAGGGCACGTGGCAGGAATAAGGCCTCACACCCCAGGCAGGACAGGTCAGGGAGCAAGGCACCTGTGCCTGCTTGGTGCCCCCAACATCCCACTTAATCCCTGTCCTATGATCCTGCTGTTTCCCAAGTAGGCTCACAGACCAGAAAATGCAGCAAAAGCCAGGAGGGCCAGTGGACAGGCTACTTCACGTGGGCCTCCTGAGTCCCGTACCAGTGCAGGGCACCAGAGAAGGGGAAAAGGCCTAGAGAGGGCACTGCCTCCTGGATCCCACTGACAGCCAGGGAGCCTAGGGTCAGGGCCAGCTGTAGGGGTGGGGTTTGGAGGCCGGCTGGGATGAGGGTGGGGTGGGTCTGAGGGACACGGTGACATGGGGCACAGGAAGGCCTCCCCTCTGGGGTCCTCCCTGTCCCCATGTCTCTAATACCCCTGCCATGGTAAGCTCAGTGTTTCTGCCCACCACACACTCACACTCACACACACACACACACACACACACACAAACATCCCTCCGCCTCCCACCTGGGACCTGAGTTTTGTGCAGCCAGGGCTGCAGTCCCCCAGGGTGAGTAAGAACTGTTTAAGAGAGTCTGTGGCTTAGCTCACTATTATTTTCAGAGATAGCAGTGGGTGTAAGAGGTTCCAGGAGTCAAGACCTCATAAGCCAGACGTTGCCCCTGCTCTCAGGGTAGCTCTAGGCCTGTCCTATTGCTCAGCTGCCCAGATTCTGGGCCACTGGGAAGTGTAGCCCTGCTGCCCATCCACCTCCGGCTCCTCCACCCCAGGGATGGAAGGTCCCTCTCCCAATGACCCACAACAACAGAAGGGTACAAGCAGCCACTAGCCTGAACTCAAGACATTCCTAAGGCAGGAAGCTTCTTCCTGGGGGCTGTCTCCAAACCCAGTGCTCAGATCTTACTGACTTTGAGCTGAAATGTGTCTCCCTTAAGCTCCAAAGAACTCTGGTCCTGTCTGCTAGGGCCACATCCCACAGATAGCTGGGCTCTTGCTTCAAGCATAACCTGGGGGCCAGCAGGCTGGCAGTGAGACCTGGCCACCCCTTGAGCTGGGAGCCAGAGCTCTCCTCTGCAAAGGACACTTCCAGCACCTGTTGCACAGGTGGTAATGAGCATGCAGTGAAGCCACCCTGCTCAGGACATGCTCAGTACCTGTGGGCCTGGGTGGAATCAGAACTGCAGGACGCTAATGGGCCCTTGTCCTGAAGGTTACCTGTTGCCTTCCTACACACAGATTACGGGGGCTGGTGCTTCCCCTCTCCCTGATCCCACCTCTGGGGCCCCTCTCACCTCCCCATACCAGGACAGTGGGCCCTTCCAGAAGACAGGCAGGAAGTGGAGCGGAGCTGCCTCCTGCTTCCAGGCAGGCAGATCCATTGACCTGGGTGCACTGCCCCATCATGGCATGTGGAGCTTAGGGCTGGCTCTAGCCCAGGGTGCTGCTTGGCCCCTGCCCAGGGTGAAGAGTGGCAGGTGTGACACACCTCTTTAGTCCTCACCCCTCCACCCTCTGCACCTCCATGGACTTTCCAGCAGGGGAGTCCTTGGGACATGGCTGGCCCCATCTCTGCAGGTAAGGCCATAGGGGCACCCTGCAGCTCCCGCCTCTCCATCCTTCCAGCCCCGTGGGCATCGGGGGCTAGAAGGCAAGGAGTGATGTTTCGCATAAACCAAGCTTCAAGCAATCATGTTCACAAAAGCCATAGGGAAAGCCTTGCTTACCTTTGTGTGTACCTCTGGGCCACCAGGGCAGCCCTGGGGCCTGGCAGAGGGCTACAGGCCAACACCAGCCAGGGGGCTGTTGCCATGGGAACCAGAGCACAGTAGCACCTCGCTAGGCACCTTTTCCACAGAGGCCTGGCCCAGGAGTGACGTTGATAATTAAAGCTTTGTTATAGATGCATGATTCATTTTTTTCCTTCTGAATTCCTTCAACCAAATACTATTTGAATTGACTAAAGGAATCTTGCCATCTCCTCTCTACAAACCTAAATACAAATTCTGCCAAGACCAGGATTTTCCCTCTTCTATTTTTCCTCGTCCTTTTCTCCTTTTCTGTCCAGTCAGCTTCTTCTGGTGGCTGTTCAGGGGACAACATGTCATTGTCCACCAATAACCATTCCATTATTGAGTGCTGAGAGGCCCAAGGACAGAGCAGGCAGGATTTCAGAGAATCCTGCCCTTTCCCAGCAAGGCAGCAGCTGGCATGCTGGCCTCCCACCCAGGGCCCTATGGCTGGTGGGTTGGGGGGGATGCCCCACCCCTTCACCTGTGGCCTCCTTCCCTCTTGGGCTGATTCCATCAGATTCCACTGGGGTCACCAGGGCACCCTTGCATGTCGGCAGACAACTCCTGGCAGCTGATCTGGGTGCAGGCTTGGATGGGAGAGTGCAAACAGATAAACTTTGAAGGCTTTCCTGTCATTTCTGGGAGTCCCTTCAAGGTTCCCCGGAGGAGGGGGGCTTGTGGCAGGGTGCAGATCCCCACCTCAACTGAAATGGCTCTTCTGGGACCCCCTTACTATGTGGGACATTCATGTGAGACTGCAACTAATCAGTCTGATGCAGTCCCTAGTAACCCACCACCCTCAGCAGGTAGGAGGACCCCAGGTCCCACGGGGAGTGTCCTACCCAGGCTTTCCCCATGCCATGAGCCTCAGGGCATGGCCATGATGGAGCCAGACAATAAGGGGGCTGTGCCAGAGCTGAGGGTCCTTGAGAGGCAGAGGGCTGGCTTCCTGGGGCAGATGCGTAGGGCGGGGACAGGCTTTGGCTCAGGCCTTTCCAGGAGTGGGTGTCAGCCTCCAGCCCCCAAGGCTGCCTGGGGTTGCTGGGAGATGGAAAAAAGAATGTACATCTCTTTTATTTTCAAATGACATCTAATTAGGCTGAGCAACGATTTTCCTTTGTGTTTAAAAACAAATAAAAATCAATTTCCTTTGCTTGAATTGTCATCCTCCTGGCAGTCGCCCAGCATGGCGCCCCTGGGACCTGCTGCACTGTGGGAGGATTACTGCAGCAGCTGTGTGTAGAGGATGGGGATGCCCCCACTCTCTGCTCCTGCTGGGCCTGGAGAGCCATGGCCTTGTCTAGTGGCCACAGCCTCTCAGAAACAGGACCAGGACACATGTCTTAACTTCCAACAAAATTGTCTGTCACTCCTTGTGCCACTCCCTGTCCACAAGCAACTTACCTGCCACATGCCCTGTGTCCCCTGGCCCCGAGGGCTTGCAAGCAAGTTTCTAGAACCTAGCCAGCTCCCGGGGCACCAGCAGCATAGCTGCCTGTCGCCCCCAGGATGTCCCACTTCCCCACACGCTGCCCCAACAAGCTGCCCACATGCAAGCTGCCATCCTGTTTTCCAGATAAAGGAACAAGGGCCCAAAGGGACAAAGTCATCAGCCCTAGGTCTTACAGCTTCAAAGTGGAGGAGATGGGATTCAAATCCTAGTGAGTATGACTACCACGATCTGACGTGAAACCCAGGACCATAGCGCAGCCTTAGAAGAAGGGAGAGCAGGTGCAAAGCAAAGACAGGTAAAAGCCAGCCAGGACTCCTGTGAGATGCACAAGGCCTGGCCCAGAAGGAGCCACCTGTTTAAAGTGTGCAGAGCAGGACCAGTGAGCAGAGCACTGCAGTGGGAAGAGGGGGCTGGGCTAGGGTCTGAGGGCCAGACATGCATGCATGTGCCCCCAAGGGCCCCATTTAGGACAGCCAGATTCAGGCCTCCCTGCAACCTCACTACCAAAGAATGACATCCACAGAGGGCTTTCCACCTACTGGGCATCCTGCACAGCCCCACAGTGCCTTCCAAGGCATATTGTTCCCTTTCCAGAGGAGGTGCAGCTCAGAAGACTGTGGACAGCCGGAGGCCACATGGCTCAGCAGAGCAGAGCTGGAAGCCAGCCCAGGTTTCTCTCCTGCAGTCTGGTTCTTCCTGCTGAGGGTTGAACATGAAAGGCAAACTTCTGAGAACTCGCCTGCCCTACTGTGCCCAGAAAATGGGCCGGGTGCTCAAGCACAATGCAGCGAGAACCTCTTCACGGACCAGTCAGATAAGTAGAGTGACCCACAACTAGAACTTCCTACAGTCCCTGACAAGTGGTAGATCCCCATAGATGAGTGGTAGAAAGGAATGAAATTACTGCAGTGCATTCTCTAGAAATGGGGGAGTGGAAACACAAAGAGACAAATACATGAAATACCATGCCCTGAAAACAGAAAGGCATATTCTTCTATCCAGAATATTCATTCACATTGTTCATACATCATATCACCAGTGAAACCTGGATAGAGTCCCCAAACAGAAGTGTACAGGTGACAGAATAATGTAGATTAGCTGGATATTCATAAACAAAAGGTGGACAAAAAAAATTGACCCACCTGAAAAAAAAACTTCCCTAAATCATATTCATGATAACAAGCAATCAAAACTCCAATTACAAACACTTTGGAAAAATAATCCTTATAAGAAAACTCCTTATGAAATTTGACATGGTCAAAGCTGTACTCAGAGAAAAATTCAGACTTCAATATACTTTAAATAAACAAGAAAAAACAAAAACGAGTGAACTAAGCACTTGATTCAAAAAGCCAAAAAGAGCTTCTAAGCAATACAGACCTACAACAAAGCAAACTGGAAGAAAGAGAAACGAAAAGATAAGTTAGTGGATTTAATGATGGAAAGAATAGAACTTGCTGATTAAATTCAACATAAATTTGAAAATACAAATTAAAAAGATAAAACTCTGAAAATTCTAAAAAGTCAAACCTCTGGCAATTCTAATAAAAACAAAGAAGGAGGTTGGCAGAGAGGGAAAGAAGAAAAGAGGAAGAGACTAAATGCAAAAACACAGCTATTAGGAATGTAAAAAGTAATCTGATCACAGACATGGAGAAGAAACTTTAAAAGAATAGACTATAAATCTGTGCTAAAAGGTCTGAAAGCATTTTGAACTGGGATTTTATGTAGAAAACATAAATAACCAAAATAGACAAAAACGTTTAGGACCCCAAAAGACCTATAACCATAGTACAAATTGAGTAAGCTATCAACCAACTGAACCTCAGGGAAAAATAAAACCAAGTGCTGGCTGAGCCAGTTTCCAAAATGAATTATTTCAAGCCTTGGAGAATAAAATATTATATGATATTTAAACTATTTCAACTACACAATTCATATTGAAAACCTTTCCTATTCACTTTATGAAGCTAACATAACCATGATGTATAAATGTGACAAATATGTTCCCTAATAGAAAAGTATGGATATATTCTGGCCTATGAATATAGATGAAAAATATCCTAACATACCAGCAGCATTTAAAAGCACAATGGAGCCTGACCCAGTGGGATTTATTCCAGAAACATGAGGATGATTTAGATCAGAGAAGCTAAGAAGTCAACACATTAATAGGTCCAAGGAGGAAAGAAATTTGATGATTTTGCTAGATATACAACAGCCTTCGATGAAACTGAGTATCTATTCTTGGTGTACACTCTTGGCAATTAATGCAGGAATGGAGTGTACTGTTCATGAGGAAGAACGTCTATTTGAAATTTAGGGCCAATTTCAGACTTCACAGGAAAACATTACAGGCCTTCTCATTAAATGAAGATCAAGCCAAGGACAACTATTATATAATGCTTCTTTGTGCCTTTAAAAATACACAGTAAGAAAATAAATAAACGATACATTAGAAATAAAGAAATAGAACGTTCCTTATGTGCAGGTAATATGAATTATTTCTTGGGTTTTCCAGGAAGCCAAACTAAAAATCTGTTCAAACTAATAAGAGACTATAATTACCAATTACCTAACATATATTTTAAAAAATCAATAGTTTACCTATCTATCTCCCCTAGGTACAGCAGTCCCCAGCCCCAAAGACATCCCCCCTCAGCCCATGTAGAGCAGGCGCCCTGAGGTCGGCTCCAGCGGCAGTAGGGGGAGGGATGTGTGTGACAGGAGCCTGGATGTGTGGGTCCCTGGGACCACCAGGCTGTGCAGATCTCCCAGCCACTGGCCAGAGCCACACTGTCCGCAGCAGTCCTGCTCTGCTGCCAAGGTCAGCCACACGGCCTGCAGCCCCTTTCCTGGCCACATGACCAGGACACGGACCCATTCCAGCGTCTGGGCCGGGCACTGCCAGTTTCCGGCCTCCTCCAGGAACCTGCCATCCCTCTTCTGAGGAGCTGCCTTGGCTCTGGTGCCTGCAGGGAAGCCAGTCCCTGGGGTCGGCCAGCCCCAGAATGAATGTCAGCTCCCCAGGCTCCTGGAGCTGCAGCAGCCTTAGACCTCAGGCCTAGGCTTCTGCTTGTGTCACTGGAACAGCGACCTCGTGAGGGTAAAAGGAGACCCTGGAGCTGACTTAAATGTCCTGTAACTCACACTCTCCGGTGCCACCACGGACAGGGGGCGGCTCTCATGGCAGCCACAGTGACATTTGGGAAATGCTATGGGCTTGGCCCCAGCCAGGCTGGCAGGTGTGAGGGGGACAGTGAGGGTGGGGTTATTCCTCTGGAGGCTGAGACACAGAGCAGTGGGTTTGCCAGAGAAACCCCACTGGCAAACTGGTGACACCTGACCACAGGGCCAGAGCCCTTGGGATCCACAGGGGCTCCAGAGGGGAGAGAAGCTGGTGCCTTCCTCCTCCAGAGACCCTGGCACATCGTCCATATGCTCCCACTGGACTGCTCACCCAAAGGCCCCTCAGCCTGTCTGCCTCAGGATTCCCTCTTGTCCTGGAACCCCCAGGGACCAGCTAGCCCAGAACCTAGCAGAGTAAAGGCATCCTGGCCTGGGAACCAGTTCTGATTCCTGACCTCCTAGCTGAACACAGGCAAGCCATGGCCCTTGCTGGGTACAGTCTCCACATGTGTAAAACAAAGAAGCAGGACTAGGCAGTCTCTATGGGCTATTTCCAGTCCTCGTATTTGTTCTTTCCCTTACTGTTTCAGTCAACAAACATCCACAAGGCCCTGTTGACCTGTGCCGCACACTTGAAAATAGAAGAGCCCAGGGACCTCAGTGTCTGCCAGGAGACACAGATGTAACCCCAAGGTGCAGTGTGAGCAATGCAGCATCAGGGGTCAGTGCTGGGTGCTAAGGAGGCATGAGAGTAGGGGAACTAACTCTGTAGGGAGAAGTCAGGGAGGGCTGCCTAATGGAGGTGATTTTAAGGTGAGCATCCGAGAACGACCAAGGGTTTTCTGGTGGATTAGAAGGAAGAGCGAGGTGGCTAACACCACAGTCCCACCAGAGCCAGCCCGCCTCTGCTCACTCACCAGCAGCTCCCCTGGAGGGTGAGGCCCAAGGAGCTCCGAGGAGTGGCACAGGCAGCTTCACAAGTACCTCAGCTCTGTCTCAGGCCACTTCACTCCTGAGTCAAATCCTACCCATCCCAAAGCCAGTGTGTGACTCCTCCAAGTGACCCTTCCAGACTGCACAGCCCCCAGAGACTACATCACTGTGATCCCTGTGCTTGGTGGGGAGCAACCCACCCTTGGGGCTACCCTAGCACTCCTGTGCCGGGTCAGCCTCCAACACACACAGTAGCCAAGGCGACACAAGATGCTGCAGCCACCTCAGCTTACTCTGCTTGCCCTGGTGGACTCACATGAAGGTCCCCCACCAGCAGGCAGTCCCAGCAAGACAGGGTGTGGTTCCTGGAGCAAGCTGGGCCCAAGGCCTGGCTGTCCAGAGCCAGCAGGTACCAAAGTAAGCAGTATGGCCAGGGGGCAGCAAGGGGCCCACAGGATGGAGCAAGCTGGGGCCCCATATTAGCACTCCAGCCAGACCTCTCCCTGACCTCTAGACTGCCCACCCCACCTAGGCAGCATCTACCTGAGGGTGTCAAATGTCCAGGGCCCTGCACACTCACCTGCATCCTTTCCCTTCCTGGAACTGGCCTACCTCCGTGCCATCTCTGCCACCAGCAAAGCCTCTCATTTTACCTCCAGAGTATATCTGAAACAGGCCTGCTCTGCTCCTCCAGCTGCTCCCTTCCTTGTCTGAGCCCCTGGGCCACTGCACTGGCTCCACTCTCTTCCTCCCCTCCCTCTGCTCCAGTCTGGCCCCTGGACAGAAGTGACTTCCTCTTCAAAGCCCTTTCTTGGTATGGCCTCCCCTCCTAATGTCACTGATCTCCTTTCTCCCCTCTGTCAGGGCATCAAACACATGCCTCCCCCACCCACCCCACCCAAGTACAAACAGCACCCCCTCGCAGGAAGCCAGTGTAACGTGTAGGTCCCCTGCTGGCCAGGCTGAGCAGAATTGTCATTACTGTTCTTAGTGAAACTGAGTGGAGCCATGTGACCCATCTGGCTTAAGAACGTCAACTAGAAGTGTTATGTGGCACTCTGAACTGGGGTATTAAAATGCTAGTGCAGGTGTCTCTCTCCCCTCTGTCAGGGGACTTGTCAGCCCAGGGCCCTGGGTGAGGAATGCTTGGAGCATGGCCCAGCCAACCTGGGGTGGGCACATGAGTGGCAGTTACACGGTATTGCTGTAAGTCACTGGGTTTGGGGAGTTGTTTTCTTACTGTGGATAACCTAAACTATCCTGACCCATGCACTCTTAATATGTTCTGGTCCTCTTTCCAGCTTTACTTCTTCTCTTTAGCACTTACCACCATGTAACATTCCATGTTTTATTGACTGTGCTTTTTTTCCTGCCTCCCTGGCTAGAAGGTGAGCTCCATGAAACTGAATCCACAGAGCCTGCACACAGCAAGTGCTCAAGACATGTATGCTGCATAAGTGAATGAATGAAGGAACAAATGAGTCCTGCTTCTTTGGCACAGCCAGGCCCTCGTCTGCACCCACAATTTGCCCTGGGCCTGAGGTCCCAGGTCTGTGCCAGTCAGCAACATGCTGAGGGGGCTTGGAGCAGCCGCAGCACCCTGCCTCTGAACCACACTGCCTGTCCATCTCAAGGGGAGCATTTTAACAGGCATGGAAATGCAATACTGCCTCATGCTCAGGATTAATTCCAGGACGAGTTCTCAGCATGCCTTCAGGTAGCTAGGAAGTTGCACCTTACCTGGGAGCCCACAGTCCTTGCAGCCCCAACCTGGAGGGCCACTCTCAAGTGTACAAGCATTTGTGGGCCCACAGGGCACAATCTTGTGCCCATACACACTTCCCCCTCCCTCGCTCACACACATCCCATATATACACATGCCCTCATTTTCACATACTCTCAACTCCTACCCACACATCACATAGGCACATACACACCTCCCACGTGCCCACTTCATCACATACCTCCCCCTCTCCCCACACCTCCTCCAGGGCAAACAGGTGGTTCTGTGCCCCTCAAGGCTGGGAAAGGATCCAGGGTGGTCTGGCTCTTCCCAGCCTGACTGCCGATCCAAGGGCAGCCACCCTCCTGCCAGCCCTGCCGCTGGGGCTGCTGACTCCTGCCTCCCAGGGTCTGATCACCCCACAGGGGCCCTACCGGGTTTGCAGGTGCCACTCAGCCATAGATGATCACTGGTGTAAGCAGGCCATTCCAGGAAGAGCAGTGGAGGCCTGAGCGCCCACCGGCTCTGAGCCCTGGGCGCCGCCCACCTGGCCCCAGGCGGCCGCAGTGGGCAGTGGGGGACACGAAGAGGTTGTGCTTCCCAAGGACAGGCTCCCTCCCTCCCGTTCGGGATGATCGCACTCCCTACGGGAGGATCAACACCTATTCCGGAGCTCGGCAGCGCAGGAAGCCCCAACCCCGGGCTCTGGCTGCAACCAAGGGGCTGCCCTGTGAGTGCGCCCACTCCGCTGCCTCCGCGCCCCGCTGCCGCGCACCTGCCACGCGCCGCAGCTCTACCTCGGACTCCAGAAACATGCTGGCTGCCCAGTCCCTGCAACTGTCCCGGGCGCCACAGGCGCCCCGCGTGAGGCCGCGCTCCTCCCTGAGCGCCGACGAAGATCGCGCCCGGCGGCGTCCACGGATCTCCCGGCACCTCCCCACCCGGCCGCAGCCTCCCGCGGGGCGGGGCGGAGCCTGGGCGGGGCGGGGCGAGAACCGGACGGGAGGGAGCAGGAGGGGGCCGGGAGGGAGCCGGGAGGGGGTCGCGGCGGGGCCGGACGCACCGGCTGGGAGCTGAGTTCGGGTCGCCAGGAGCTCAAAGGCTGTGGCAGGGCGTCGGTTTGGGGGCGCCCTGTGGGTCGGGGCTCGGCGCCGAGGGCAAGGCCGGGTTGGAGAGACTCGCTGGCCGAGAGCCCCCGGCCCCTACTCCCGGGAGCTTCTCCCAGACCCGCCTGCACCCACGAGCTGCGGCAGGAGCTCTGCCCGCGCTGGGGTTGCCAACTACCCTGTCGGGGCACTCCCTCCACACCGCGGCTCCAGCATTTCTTTGGGTGAACGTGGGGCACGGCAGCTGCTCTGTGGCGGGACTAGGCTGAGACAGAGAGGGCATCGTCCCAACCTGGGACGCGCCCCGAAGAAATCCCATCGGCACAGGTCTTGCTGCAGCTCTCCGCTGCGGCTGCGGCCCCGGCCCGGGCTCCGAAAATTTGAATGGAAGAGGTGAAAGGCACCGACAGCGTCCTCTCGGGGAGGTGGGGGACCATAGAGCCCGGGCTGCGGTGGAGGAGGGAGCTGCGCTGGCTCCTGCAGCAGATACCGCTGAGAAGAACGGACATCCTCTGGACAGGGAGGAGCAGGGGTGCCCAGCGAGGGGCTGAAACAGCCCAGGAAAGCTCATGAGCCAGCCCAGGCCGGGATGCACAGAGGTGCCCTGTCTGTGCCTAGCCTTGTCCCAGGAGGTCCACCCGTCTGCCCAGCAGTCTTGTCTGTTCCCACCCCTTCTCGTCTGTCTGCTCTCTTGCCAGTAGCAAGATTAGCCACCAGGCTGAGTCTTGGTGGGCAGTTATTTCTATCTTGAGGAATGAGAGGCGTGCTGGGTCCATTCACCAGCCTTCCCCAGAGGATGCAGGAGCTTGGAGACAGGCCTCCCTTCCTTAGAGCTTGGCCCACCCCTCCCCACACTTTCTCTACTAGGACTGGAACCCTGCTCTCACTACTCTGGAGTCTGCCCTGGGAGCTACAGTCCCTGGGGGTATGAGGGGGACACACCAGGCAGAAATGGCCAGGGAGGCAGACACTGGTGACTCATCACATCCCCCATCCTGCTTTCATACTGTCCTCTCCTGCTGCTTCTGCATCTTATTTCAGGCCAGCTGGAGGGTGCAGAGTTCACAGTGGCCTCTGGAACTGACTTGTGGCACCAGGACCAGCCAAGGCCCTTGGGTCTTGAGCCTGCCTAGCCACCCCACTCCCTCAGACAGCTCCAGAGCATCCAGAGAGATGAGGGCTGGGGTCTTGCCCTGGGAAAGCCTGCCAGGCACCTACCCATAGTCCTCAGGCCTATCCCAGCCCTGTGGGACATCTGGCCCTAATGTGGCCACAGCAGTGTTTCAAGCAGTTTGTGGACAGTTATCCTTGCTGTCACTGCACCCAGAGCAAGCCTTCTCTGCCTCTCTAGATGTGACAGCCCAGAGGAGGCAGTTGAGCTGACTGCAGCCTCACAGCGCCTTCCTGTGTGGTCACAGAGCTGTTCCCCACACACGCTCACCCATAGATTTCACAAAGCATCCCAGGACCTCCATAAGGTAGATGCGTCTCCCAGAAGGAAGGAGGGCCCCTCTGCCTGTTGTCTCTGTAGCAGGAATGTCTTTGCACACACGGATGACACGCTCTCCTCTGCTCACAGGTGTGACCTCAGCATTCATGTGTGTATCTCAACTGTATCTACATCCTTCCTGGTGCTTGAGGTGGGGGGATGGGCACACCAGGGCTGACCCCTGCTGAGCTGTTCCCCTGCTAGAAGCTATGGGTGGGGCTAGGCACAGGGAGCAAGGTCCTGCAGGGAGCACTTGTGGTGACTGACACAGGAATCCCTTACCTCGCCAGAGTCAGCTGTAGAAAGTGGAGAATGAACCTTCTGCGGTATGGCCAGGAGCTTCTGGAAAGATGAGGCACATAGGAAGGGATACCCCAGACTGTGTGGGCTGGACATAGGGCCAGGAACAGTTTGACCATCCCTTGGCCAAGAGAGGACACTTGGAGGATGGGAGATCAAACAGCAGGGAAGCCCAGTTCTGGGATGACAACGGCCCTGGACATCCTCATTAGTGCAGACACCTGGGACACACGGGAAACTGGGACTGGCGGCTGGACCTACTGCAAGGGGCTCCTGGCTACTGTCTCTCCTTCCACCCACACCCCCTCAACACAGCAGCCAGGGACTGTCCTGCCCCTTCTCTGCCCAAAACCTGGGAGGAATGAAAGCCAGAGCTCTGTGGCCCTCCAGCTGACTGCCCCTCATCTGAGACCTCTGGCCTCCCGCTCTCCCCTGGCTCTGCACCAGCCCCTGAAGGCCCCACCCACCCGCTGCTTTCCCTCTGGGTCCCCACCAACATGTCACCTCCTCAGTGACATATTCATAGTGTTAACCTCACTCCAGCACTTCCTCTCCCACAGAACTTTCCTCCTCACGGTTACTGCAGTGGAACATATTCTTTCTACTTAGATGAGCCCCCCAGGGAGATCTGAGCTCTGTGAGTGCAGCATGGGGTCTCTGCTGTGTTCCCAGCTCTGCTCCAGTGACTTTGACACATTTTCCCATGGAGGCACTCGACACCTGCCTGTTGAATAAATGTGTGTGTGTGTGTGTGTGTGTGTGTGTGTGTGTGTGTGTGTGTGTGTGTGTGCATGCAGGCAGATGTACCTTTAGATGTCTATTTCCAGCATGGACCTATGGTCCAGGATACATAAAGAACTCAGACAAATCAAAAAAGAAAACTCAGTTTTTTTTGAAATGGGCAAAAGACTTGAAGAGGCACTTTGCAAAAGAGGATATCCAAAGGGTGATGAACAAGAAACAGCACCCAGCTTCATTAGTCACCAGAGGAAGGGAAATGAAAACCACAGCACGATACTGCCGCACACCCACAGAATGGCTAATATGAATATGCAGAAAATGCCAAGTGCTGATGAGGACACGGCACAGAGGAAACTCCTGGCCAAGGGGGTAGAGCCACATGGGAAGACAGTCCCATAGTGCCCAGGATAGCTGAGAAACTCCTCCCCAGGGGTAGTGTGCTCACACCAGAGGACACATGTGCATGTCTGTGGCAGCAGGCCTCGCGATGGCTCAGACCACAGCATGCTGTGCTGTGGCCACCCAGCAGAGCAATGAGAGCAGGTATCATCCGCTTGAAAAACCACTGAGCTGCACATGCTTATGACTCATGCACATTTGCGTATGTACATACACCTCAGAACAATTTATGTTTAAAAAATAAAGAGAGAAAAAAAAAACAAGAAATAACACCCCAGGCAGCTCACCTGAGCACCAAGAGCCTTCCAAGTCTGCTGTGGGCCACACCGGGAGAAATGACTTGAAGGAAAGAGCATTTTAGGGACACTGGGAGCCTTGGCCTCCCTCTCCTCATCCCCCCAAGACCAAAGGCCCTCTCTGGTGAAAATACCTGCTCCCTCCTTTAAAAAGGCACAGTCTGCAAGGTCTTAGTTTTAGAAGATGGAAAGTGGCCTAAGGAGGGGTTACTGACCTTGCAGAAGAGAGGAAGCTGGAACCCAAGTGCCCCCACTAGGGTGCTGACGAGGATTGCAACAAAGACTTTAGCAGAAGCTAAGACCCCAGAGGCTCAGGTTTCAGGGTGGGGAGAAGGCCAGGCTGCCAGCAGGCCTGGGTGAGTCTGCATGGCACCCAGGATTGGACCTCGAGGGTGAGTAAGCAGATGACCGCAGGGCTCTGTTTCCTGCACGGACTCCCCTCCCCACATCAGCCTGCTGAGGCCTCCACCCCTCCGCAGCCTCATCACCCTGCAGCTGGACAGGCGGAGCTTCAGCCAAGCCCTGAGTGGGACAGGTGAGGTATGCATCCCTGAATTATTGTTTCCTGGGTGTGAAGCAGGTTTGTGATGCCCGACTCACTGGGCAGTTGGAAAAACATGAAGCAAAATGAACCAAGCACCTGGCAAGTTTAGTTCTACTTCTGAGTATCTAGTTCTGAGGGCTCATGGACACAGAAGCTGTGTGCCTGCCCTGGGGGGGCGGCGTGGGCTGCCTGCACTCAGCAACAGTCTACTGAAGCCTTTCCTAGGAGTGCTTCACAGGAATCCATGGGACATGTGTGGCCAGAGGGTTGGTCGACTCTCCTGGAGTGGCACTCACACCCAAGCACACTCCATGGCAGGTGTGCCAGACACCCAGGGCAGAGGGTGCCAGTTCTCTGTTTCAACAGTTGAGAATTTAATGGCTGGTGACCCTGTCCCCAAGGGACCTGGGCCAGTTGGGAGTTTTGATGCCCACTGGAGAACCCACATAGGCCTCTGCATTTTCCTAACACAGTCCCATCAATACTCCCTTTCGGAGAATAACACTCTAAGAAAATGAATCATTAATGATTTTAGGCACCACAGGAGCAAAAAGTATTGGGGTGTAGAACTGGGAGGAGACACAGACCCTTCTGATGCCCTCCTATCACAGAGGTAACCACTCTGTCTAAATCAGCGACCGCAGTTGGGCAGGAACCTCCACAGCCTGTCTGCCCTTTGACTCAGCTCTCCTTTTCGCCCTGACATATCAGCAGATTAAGGGAGAGCTGCCCCCACCTGTCGGCATGTAGCTGGGTGGGTAACCGGCACTAACTAGCCACGCAGACTGCTCATGCACTGGGGCTCTGCCATCACTCTGCCATCAACAGGCTAGGAGCCAAGCAGGTGCACTTCCTACTTCACCACCACCCAGAGACAAACCACTCTCCTGGACAGATGGACTCTGTTCCCCAAGGCCAGAGGAGTGCCAGCTGGAGGTCACATGCCTTCAGAGGAGCCGGCCTCAGGGTGAGGGGCTGGAGGCCCAGAACAGTGTTCAGACTTGCTCCAGGCCCACAAAGGAAGGAGACGCAAATATGGGACTGGCCTGTCTCCTGGGAATCTGTGGCCTCAGGCCAGCATGCCCCAAGGGTACCATGGTCCCAGGGCTGCAGGAGAGCAGGGTTTGGGGAGCAACACTGAGTGAGCACTGGGTTCTCCACAGAGCTTCTCAGCATCTTGCAGATCCAAGCAGGGCTGGAAATCCCTCCAGTCCTTACCATGCTTTTGTGAGAATTAGATAAAAAGCCCCCAGGCCCCGCTGGCAAGCAGCAGCCTGCTGGCTCCCTGCCCACTCATCCCTCTGCTGGGCTTCCTTGTGTGGGGCTGCCATGTTCTCAAGGGAACACCAGGCAAGTGTGTCTCAAAGGTATTTGGCCACAGAACTACTTTCTTCCAAGTGTTCCATGAGACCCTGCAGTAGCTGAGGGGGGCCTCCTAATGTCCTTCATGCTGGCCAGCCCCTCTGCCCCACTCCCCGCTTCACAGGGGGTGGTGGTAGGGGGTGGTCAGGGCTGCCCTGCTCAGCGGTCCCCTGGAGAGGGCAGCCTGCTTCTCGCACTCCAGGAGCACAACTCACCAGCCAAACCTTCAAATGCACAGCTCTTCTCATCAGCTGAGGACCAGCATCTCCATCTGTACACATGTGCTCCTTCGGGAAATGTGTTAAGGTGCCACAGAGGATTTGTAATGTCTTTTCACACGAGGCTCCCAAAATCCATCCATCTGCTTCCACCTCCTGGAAGCCAAGAGGTGTCTTGAAGCTCTTCCTGGGGTCACGTTCTGGAGCTGCTCTGGGCTGGCTCCGCTGGCCAGGGGTCCACAACCTGCCTCCCCATTCAGGACTCAGCAGCACCGTGGAGCTGTCACAGATGCAGGGGCAGGAGGAAATGGGGGAACCCTGGATTAGGGGCCTTCCTCCAAACAGGAGCTCTCAGACCTGACCAAATGCCCCTGACCTTGCTAGAAAGGTGCAGCAGGGTCCCATCCTCAACATCCTGCCTTGGCAGCTGCAGGTGCTGCTCTGGGAGATGGCATCAGAATGCAGATTGGAGACTGGGCCATGGCACTGATGGGCAGCCCATCAAACATGCAGAGGGGACAGTGAGGAGCCATTCAGGGAGACGAGGGTGGGGACACAGGGCATGGGGGCAGTCACCAGGGCATCCTCAGGGCAGAGGGCCCAGTGAGGCCCACGGCAGCTGCAGGGCTGGAGGATGAGCCGGAGGTCAGTAGAAGGCTGCTGGCAGGTAACTTCCCCAGAGATAAAGTAAGTCAGGAAGTAAACCAGGCACCCAGAAAGAGCCTAGTGAAGTATCTGTGGGGGAGTGAAGGCAGGAAGCATGAAGGGAAAGATGAGGGAGACCCTTTCCCACACAAAGCCCTCAGCACCCACCTGTCACCTGTGCTACCTGGAGAATAGACCAGTGCACAGCGGGACAAGGACAGGGTGGATGTCCTTGCACAGCCTGGAGAGCCTCCACCTCACAGCCTGGAGGGGGGAAGCTTCCTGCAAGTAGAGAAGCTGGAAAGGCCCATCAACAAGGGGCCATTGCTTCACGGCAACAAAAAGTCCTGAGTCATCCTTTTTATCTGTGACTCTGCCAAATGTGTGCTAAAGGTAATACCAAGAGTTAGCAGTGCAAGGGAGGAGGCCAGTGTCCCTGATAGGAACAGGAGAGAAATGGACAACAGAGTGGTTTCCCTGAGGCACCTCACAGGAGAACAGCCACTCCTTGGCAGCAGCCATGGTTTAAAGTACAACACATCTGCATGTGTGTGTATGTGCACATGGGACCTTATGTGGTGCACATGTATGTGTGTGAGAGTATTTGCATGTGATTGCTTTGTACACAAGTGTGTGTGTGTCATGCATGCACACACACACGTGTGCAGGTGCCTGCGTGCATCCATGTGCACGTGTATGCCTACTGGGCAGACTGGCCCATGCACAGAAAGGCTAACCAGGGCCTCTGCCTGTGCTGACCTCTGCCCTCCTCAGGCCCCCTTTTGCTCTTCTTTTCCTCACTATCTCGATCATGCATGAATAGCTCTGTCATCAGCATCACACAATGCATACTTTTTTTCTAACACCGGGTCTTAAGGTTTTAGTGCTCCTGAGGATGCGTGGTGGGAGGCAGTGCTGGACAGCCCACAGGGGGCCGGTCCTTGAGCCCAGTCACAGGCTCCTGAAGAAGGGAGACCTGCTTCTGCCAGCAGGGGTGCAACAAGAGAAGGAGGGCCCCCAGGGCATATGGGGCAGCAGGGAGTGTCAGAGAAGCCTGAGGACCCTCCTGGTTGGGTGTCAGGAAAGACTGCATCAGACAGCATGGCTGCAATGGGAGCATTACCCTCCAGACACCTGGGTCCTCAGAGGCAGCCTCTCCGCTCTGTGTCACATGGATCCAGAAGGCACACCAGGAACGTGTTCTGGTATGCCTTCCCAGCACTCATCGCTTCTCTCCCTACACCTCGCTAGCTTCCTCCAGCTGACAGACCAGAAGGCCCTATGTGGGACACACTGCTGGAGCTGATTGGCAGCAGGCAAGTGGATCCCTGAGCCAGCCTGACAGATGGCCTCTTCCCTGCACAGGCTGGCTTTTATTGTCTTGGGAATATGTCCTCCACATCCAAGACTTACGTTATTTCCCACCCTCCAAACTATCCTTCTCCTTCCTCCTCTGCACCCAGTACCTTTCAGGTCCTCCCTGTTACCTCCTCCAAGAAGCCCTCCTGACCCTTGGAGCATCCTCAAGGGCTTCACCTTGGACTGCCAACCCACTCATGATGTGCATCCTCATCTTCCTCCCCCCACCTCTCAAGGAGGGCTAGTGGCTCCCTGGAGTGCCTCACTGTGAGGATTAGAGCTGTCTGGGCTCCATGAATTGACTATTCTGTGTTAGATTAGTGATGTGAGGGTGCAGAGGAATGAAGCAGAAGGCCCTGGGTCTGCAGCCCTCTTTCAGCTCCTCATTGGAGGGTTTGTCAACAACTGGCTGGTAATTTGCATTCCTAACTAGACTATTCAGTCATTCATTTTTTAAAATGAACATTTAACATGTGCCAAGTTCTCAAAGACATGGTTCCTGTTCTCAGGGTTTATGAACCCTCCCTCTCAGGAAGGTCAAATGGTAAACAAGCAAACAAAGGAATAAAATACAACTGGTGGTAAGAAAGGAAATAGTATAGAACCTGTGGGTCAGAGGAGCCTCTGTGGGCAGGTGGGCCTGGAGCTGAGATTGCGATGCTGGGTTGGAGCCAGCCTGTAAAGGTGCCAGGAAGAGTGTACCAGGTGGGGGCTTGGCAAGCACAAAGGCCCCGAGGCTGGAAGGAGCTTGGCACAATCAAGACCCAGAAACACTAGGGTAGGGGCCTATAGTGAGGGTGCCTGGACACATAGGGCTGTCCTGGGAATTCCCCAGCAGCAGAGTGGCTGAGTTGGTGTCTAGAGGGTTAGAGAGAGGAGTGCTCCCTGGGAGGCTTTCACCTTCGAGTCCTGAGCAGTTCTAGAGCAGCTGGGGTATCAGCTTTAACCCTTTGGGGCTGACTGGACAGTAGCTATTCCCAACTGGATGGAAGCACTTCACTGTTTTAGACCATCCTAGCCACAGTGGGCAGGGCTGGCCACTCGCCAGAATAACAATAGTCCAGAATCCATAAACAGTCCCTCCTAAGATGAAAGGATTCAGTGCCTGCCCAGCGACTGTGGAGCAGGCCCCAGCACAGGTCACTGTGTAGCACAGGGATCTGTGTGCAGGTAGTGGACCAGCACGTCTGTGGGCCTCAGTTTCCCCATCTGAACTGGAGATCTGATCCTTTCAAATGAAGTTCTGAGGCTTCCAGGCAGTGAGGTGGAGCTGGCAGTGCAGGCTGGTAGGGTGAGCAGGGCTGGTTGAGATGCCTGGGGCCAGCGCCCTCCCACCACACCCTCCTTGCATTCTCGTGGTCTCCTGGTCTCTGTGTAGAAAGGACTCAGCTGCGCTGTTGCCACCCCATCCACCACTGGCTCTTGGTCACTGGGGCCATGTGCCGTTGGTGTGGACAGAACACACCCAGGCCCATGCAGGGTCCCCACACATCTGTGCACCCCTCACCTCTGGTCCCAATGGGCAGCACTCATGGATCCAAGCCAAATCCCCCTTTGCTGCCTGCTGGTGTCTGCAGTGTCCTGGCCCAGCATCCACTGCTGCCCTCACTGTTAGTGCAACTGGCCCAGCCCTCCAAGGGGAGCGCATGGTGCTACCTACACCTCCTATGCCCTCTCTGCCCTGTTTCCCTGCCTGTAGTGGGACTGGGCCAGGTGAAGGCTGTCACCTGCTCTGTGAGTACCCACAGGTCAGCCAGGTAGGGGCTATCCTGGGCATCAGTCCTGGTGAGGCCAGTGTCACTGAGAGACCCTGGGCCCCATGCCCTCCCTGCTCTGTGGGGGAGGGCCCAGGAAGCCAGAAAGCAGTGGGATCACTGTAAAGTGCTGTGCCCCATCACAAACACGTCTACTCAGGTTGTCCCAGGAATCAGGAAGACCCAGGGGGACCTGTGACCTCCTAGGAATTCTCCAAAGAAGGTGTTGTGGGGCTGGGTCAGGGACCACCTGCCCTCTCCTCTCCACAAGGTTACCTGGCTACTGTTTACAGTTCTTGGGAGAGGCTCTGCCAGAGAACTCACATTTGTATTTGGGGTCCCCTGATGAGTGTGTACATGCATGTCGGGGATCAGGGAGGCAGATCCTGTGGGGGAAAGCGTCAGGACCAGCCTGGCCTGGGCTCTCCTCCTCCTTAACTGCAACTCCCAGGGGCCCTACCCCCACCCAGCCCTGCAAGAGTCCTTGGGAACCCCTCACATGCACAGCCTCCAGCCACCAAGACATTTCTGCAAGCACACGTGTCCCAGATGGCCTCTTTGAGGGGAGGAATAGACATTCATCCTGCCATCACTTGGGCAAAGGCACCCCAGGCCCCAGCCCCGTATGCCATGGGCAGCGATCTAGGCCACACAGCCCCAACCCTGAGGGCCTGATGCAGGTACATTTACATTCTGCCTTCAGGAAAAGGTTTTCCTGGTAGCAGAGCATATGGTCTCCTACACTTGAGCTTTTTGATCTGCTTCACTGACTTCAAATACTTTGGGCAGTTACAGTCCACTCTTTGACAGTTCACTCATATTTTATTCTAGGCTTGAGGGAGAGTTTGTATCCTTCCTCTGGTTTCGTCATTCACTGATCCCATCCCCATATCTCACACAGTCTTTTGGAAAAGGTGCAAGGGCCACTCTGAGGGCCCCGTGGGCTCTCCCCTAGTCCTCTCCCTTTTGGCAGGGAAGGGCTGTCTGTAAGGGACAGGGAATCCCTGACAGCAGTGGGACGTCTGAGCAGGGGAGGGGCCCTGGGGACTCTGAAGGCGCACCCAGAGGGGAGGCTGGGGAGGCTGGGGAGTTTGTGGGCAGGTGCTGGGCCTCTCACAAGGAGTTAAGCCCTCCTCCCCAGGGAGGGCTGCAGCTGCCTGCCCATGAGCATTTGCACACACCCAGTCTGTCTTGAGCCAAAGAGAATGATGCCACGGGCTGGTGGGAAGGGACCTGATGCTGGCTGCATGTGAGGTGGCCTGTGTGTGCAGAAGCATATGCCTAGAGCAGACACAGACCTTCCTGGCAGGGTTCATTCACAGTCATCTCCAGAATTATGGCCTCTCAAAGGACGCTATACCCTCTCCTCTTGCCCCACATAGCTGCAGTGCCCACTTCCTGGCTCTCTGAGTTGCAGCCCACAGCCAGGGCTGGATAGAGCAATCCTGAGGATGCCTGGTGAAGTCACAGAGCTGAGACTTAGAGCACCCAACCCTGGCCTAGGGACCCTGTGGGAGGGAAAGTAGGGGCATGGCCTGGAGAGAAGTGCTCCTCATTCTTCCAGCCAGAACCAGGGATCCAGAGACAGGGAGGAGGCCGGAGCCTACCCATGTGCGGCCTTCCCATGCATTCACACACTTATTTGCCTAGTTTGCTTGTTTATTTTACCTGTTTTTAAATTGAAAATGCAATATAAGCTCATGTAAAAATACCCAACAGTACAAAAGGTTATGTAAGGAAAAGTAAGTCCCCTACCACCCCAGGCTCCAGCCCCTTCTCGGAGACATCCACTATTAATAGTTTCTTGTGTGCAAGCTTCCAGAATTTTCCTGTGTTCATGAAATTATTTACATGTGCATACAGGGTTCCTTTTCTGAACTAAAGGGCTCACATTTCACACCCTGTTTTAACTTGCTCTTTTCTCTGGGCAACTCTTAGCTTTCTGTAATAGCTGCAGAGAATTCTACTGGGGGTCTGGGCTGTCACATGTATGAGTCCCCTAGCAAAAGGCACTCAGGTAGGGTGTGGTGTGACCACAAACATTCCTCAATGAGCATCCTTGACCGAGGGTCTTTAGTCAAATACATGACCATATTTGAAAAAGAAACTGAAACTGGATATGTTGGGTCAAAGATTATGTGCAATATAAGTTAAAGAGACATCACAGAAGTGCTCTCAAAAGAGGTCTCAGATGTCAGCAAAATGGTAACAAAAAAAACCTTTCCTCATAAAAGCAACCAGAAAACTAGCAAAAATTATTAGAATCAACTTTTTTTAGAATGTTGGAAATTAATCAGAGGCTTGGAGCAAGCCACAGAGCATTTATTCACAAAAAAAATGGCTGAATCTCACTAAGAATTGTAAGCTTCATGGTGTTTTAATGGGCTCTTGTCCCATCCTCCACTCACTAGCTCCCAGGGTCTTGAAAAACAAGACCCTGCACTTGTCATTAAAACCAGTAGTCTGGAAGCCACTACGGGGAGGGGAACAGGGCTGATACTCTTTAAAGGCCTCATTCCCAGAAAATTGTCATTATTTGACCTGTCCAGTGGTTCCCTGAAAGATTCCACTTGCAAAGATGTCTGTACTTCACCAGTACAAATTGACCCAGTACAAAAGCCTGTTTTCCAGGATTGACTGACAGAAACAATTACAGGCACTTAACTTCACAGCTGCCTGAAACAGTGAATAAAAGTTGGAGCAAACAATCTTACTATGCTGATGGACAGTAACTGCACTGGGGTGTGTGGGAGGGACTTGATAATATGGGTGAATGTAGTAACCACAATGTTGCTCATGTGAAACCTTCATAAGATTGTGTATCAATGATGAAAGAGAAAAAAGGAAGGAAGGAAGGAAGGAGAGGGAGAAAGAAAGAAAGAAAGATGCTATGGAATACAATAAAAGCAATGATCAGAAGGGAAAAAAAAAGTTGGAGCAAACAATAGACTCACTAGAAGACAAAGCTGAGTAATGTGATGTCCTAGGGGCTTTAAAAAGTTGCAAAAGTATTCCTGGGAATCTGGAAGACCACATGCATGGCTAGGTATGTGCACATGCTTAGGTGAGCCCGGAATGACCTCAGCTCTCACTCTGCCTGACACTGAGGGTCTGCGCAAACAGGATGTAAAGACTATGGCAGAGTTGTCAAATGCCCAGCTGAGAGCTGAAGATGCATTCCAATAAGCATGCAAAGCCCCTGGGCAGAAACTAGGGACTTACTGATTCCAGGCATTAAAGGAAATTTCTGTCCAATTATGAAATGATGCCTGTGATAACCAAACATAAACCATAGTGGTCACACACAACAAAGAATATAGACTTTGCAGAATTAATTCAGAAAAGTCACTAAACAAACAAACAACAACTTCAACAAACAGGAACAGAAAACCCTAAAGAAGAGTGAAAATCTGACTTTCAGAGTCACCACATTAGTTATTTTAGATGTCCTATGTTCAACCAAAAATTACAAGACATTCAAGAAAACATGCCTCACAAGAAAGCAATCACTAACATCTGCCCCTGAGGAAATCCAGACATCTGAATTATTAAATAAAAACTTTAAATGTGCTAGTTTAAATATATTCAAAGAAATTAAATAAGGCAACTTAAGGAATGGGTGAAAACACTTGAAAAGGACGTATCTGAAAAGAGTTTAATATCCAAAATGTATAAAGAACTCATAAAGTTCAATAGAAAAAGAACATATAAATCTGATTTAAAAATAGGGAAAAGACCAGAATAGAGATTTTTCCAAAGAAGATATTCAAATGGCCAACAGGTACATGAAAGTGACCGTTAATCATTAGGGAGATGCAAATCAAAACAACAATGAGATATCACCTCACACCTGTTAGTATGGCCATCCTCAAAAAGACAAAAGATAACACACACTGGCAAGGATGTGGAGAAAAAGGAGACCCTTGTGCACTGTTGGAAGGAATGTGGTCCTATTGGTAGCAGCTATGGAAAGCAGTATGGAGGTTCTTCAAGAAATTAAAAATAGAACTACCATATGATCCAGCAATTCCACTTCTGGGAATATATCCAAAGGAAATAAAATCACTATCCCATGGAGAAATCACATCCCTGTGTTCACTGCAGCATTATTTATAATAGCCAAGACATGGAAGCAATTTAAAGGTCCATCAATTGGTGAAGGGATAAAGAAAATGTGATACACACACACACACACACACACACACACACACACACACACACACACCACACCACACCATACCACACCCTGGAATACTATTCAACCATAAAAAGAAGTCACTCCTGCCTTTTGGGACAACATGGATGGATCTTGAAGGCATTATGCAAAGTGAAATAAGTCAGACAGAGAAAGACAAATACTGTATGATCTCACTTTTTGTGGAATCTTAAAAAAAAAAACCTCCCAGAAACAGATCATTTTTGGATTGCCAGAGGTGGGAGGTAGGAGGTAGGGAAATTAGGTGAAAGTGATCAAAAGGTACAAACTCCCAGTAAGATAAATAAGTTTGAGGACATAATATACAACATGGTGACAATAGTAAACAATATTGTATACTTACTGTATATGTGAAAGTTGCTAAGAGAGTAAATATTAGAAGTTCTTATCACAAGAAAAGAAACTGTAACTATGTGAGGTGATGGATGTTACTGTGGTTATCATTTCATAACATATACATGTATCAGATCATTATGTCTAACACCTTGAATGTATACAATGTTATATTTCAATTATACCTCAACAAAACTATGAAAAAAAGAGTTAAAAAAGGAAAGTAAGAAATCATGTTTAAATAACTTTTTTAAAATATGGCAACAATGCTTCCCAAGTAGAGAATATCAATAAGGAGGTACAAATCAGATTTAAAGAAATAGAAATGCTGGTGTTGAAAACTCCAATAACTGAAATGAAAATTTAACTAGAGAGGCTCAACAGCAAATCTGAACAAGGAGAAAAAAGAATCAGTGAGCCTAAACATAGATCGATTGATGTCATCTAGTCTGAGGGACAGAAACTAAAAAGAATGAAGGAAAATGAACACAGCCTCAGACAACATCATGCATACCAACATATGCATAATGGAATACTAGAAAGAGAAGAGAGAAAGGAGCCATAAGAATATTTGAAGGATTAATGGTGGAAACATCGCAAAATTGCTGAAAAACATTAATCTACACCTCTAAACAGTTCAACAAACTCCAAGTAGATTTCCCATTAGAAACCATGGAGGGCAGAGAACAGTGGGATAACATATACAATGTACTGAAAGGAAAAAGGTGTCAAGTAACAATCCTTTATATAGCAAAACTATCCTTCAAAAATGAAAGAAAAATTGCCCAGATAAATAAAATAAATAGAGAACTTGCCACTCAGAGATATTTACCCTATAGTAACTACTAAAGAGAGCCCTTCAGGCTGAAATGAAAGGACAGTAGCCAGGGACTCAAATCTCCATGAAAAAATAAAGAGCCCCAGTAAAAGTAACTGTATAGATAAACATAAAAGACAATATAAAATGTCTTTATGCTTGTAACTTTTTTCTCCTATTTGAATTAAAAGACAAGTGCATAAAGCAATAATTATAAATATGTGCTGATGATATATATACATTATTTACATAGACATACATTTTATAACAATAAAAGCACAAAGGAGAAGGGAGTACAGAGCTACAGAGAAGCAAAGTTTCTGTATGCTACTGAAATTAAGTTAGTATTAATCTGAACTACACTGTTATAAATTAAGATATTAATGGTAATTTGCCAAACAACAACTAAAGAATCAAACAAAAATTATATAGTAAAGTAAATGACAAGGGAATTAAAGTGGTCCTACAAAATATCTATTCAACACAAAAGAAGGCAATAGAGGAGGAATAGGAGAACAAAAATGACATAACATATGAAAAACAAATAGCAAATCATATCAGTAATCACATAAAATGTAAATGGATTAAACACTCCAATTTAAAGTCAGAGATAGCAAAATGGATTAAAAAGCAATAGCTGACCCTTGAACAATGTGGGTTTGAACTCTGTGGGTCTCTTATATGTGGATTTATTTAAATAAAGATTGTACAGTACTGTAAATGTATTTTCTCTTCCCTATGATTTCCTTAACATTTTCTTTTCTCTAGCTTACTTTATTATAGGAATACAGTACGCAATACACATAACATACAAAATATGTGTTAATTAACTTTATGTTATTGATAAAGCCTCTGGTCAACAGTAGGCTGTTTGTAGTTAAGTTTCTAGGGAGTCAAAAGTTATACACAGATTTTTGGCTGCACAGAGAGGAGTATCTGCACCCTTAGCCTTGTTGAAGGGCAACTGTATGTTATTTCTACAAGAGACACACTTTAAATTCAGTGGCATATGGGTTGAAAGTGAAAGGATGCAAAAGATATTCCATGTAAACAGTAACCAAAAAAGAACTGTAAAGGCCATATCAGACAAATTAGACTTTAATAAAGAAAATTATTACTAGAGACAAAGAAGGACATTTTATAATGCTAAAAGAGTCAATCCATCAATAAGATAAGACAATTATAAATATATGCACCTAACAACAGAGACCCCAAATTTAAGAAGCCAAAGTTTATAGAATTGATGGGGAAAATAGACAGTTCAGCAGAAGTAGTTGAACACTTCAATAAACAATTTTAAAAAATGGATAAACTAATAAGACAGTAGAAAAGTAAAGAAATAGAAGACTTGAACAATACTATAAAACAAGTGGACCTAATAGACATGTACAGAACACTTAACAACAGCAAAACACATATTCCCCTCAAGTGCACATGGAACATTCTCCAAGATATTCCATATGTTGGGCCATAAAACAAGTCTTAATAAATTTAAAAGAACTAAAATCATACAAAATATGTTCTGTGACCACAACAGAATAGCGAAAGTCGGTAACAGAAAGAAATCTGAGAAATTCATAAATATATGGAAATTATATAACACATTCCTAAATTACCACAGGGAAAAGAAAAAATCATAAAGGAATTTAAAAATGCTTTGTGATAAATGGAAATTAAACACAACATACCAAAACTTATGAAATACAGCTAAAACAGTGCTTAGATGGAAATTTATAGCTTTAAGCATCTGTATTTAAAGAAGAAAAATCTCAACTTCTATTCAATATTGTACTGAAGATTCTAACTAGAGCAATTAGGCAAGATATAAGATATAAAAGGCATCTATATTGGAAGGATGAAGTAAAACTATCTCTATTTGCAGATGTCACAATCTTGCACATATGCAAATCTAAGGAATATATACAAACGTGTGCATGCACACACACAAACTATTAGAACTAATAAGTTCATCAAGGTTGCAGGATACAAGATCAATATACAAAAAATCAGTTGTAATTTTTATACCAGCAAAGAACAACCCTAAAATAAAATTAAAAAAACAATTCCATTCACAATGGCATCAATAAGAATAAAACACTTAGGAATAAATTTAACAGAAGAAGTGCAAATCTTGTACTGAAAATTATAAAACATAATTGCTGGGACAACTGACTAGCCACTTGAAAAGAATGAAGTTGAACCCCTACCTCATACCGTGTACAAAAATTAACTCTAAATGGGTCCAGGACCTAAATATAAGAGCTAATAACATACAACTCTAAGAAGAAAACAGGTATAAATATTTGTGACCTTAGATGAACAATGTTTTCTTGGCTATAACACCAAAAGCACAAGCCACCAAAAAAAATAGAAAGAGATGAGTTGTACTTCATCAAAATTAACAACTTTTGTGCTTCAAAGGATTCTATAAAGATATTAAATAGATAACCTCCAGAACTGGGGAAAATACTTGTATACTATATATATATATATATTAAGGGTCTAGTATCCAGAATATATAAAGAACTCTTATAATTCAATAAAAGACAGATAACCTGATTAAAAATGGGCAAAGAATCCAAATAGACATTTATCTGAAGAAGACATACAAATGACAAATAAGCATATTAAAGAGTTGCTCAACATCATTGCTTATTAGGGAGATACAAATCAAAACCACAATGAGATGTCATGTCACACCCATTAGGATGGCTATAATAAAAAAGATGGATAATAACGTGTTAATCAAGCTGTTAAACTGGAAATTTAATACCATGCTGGTGACCATATAAAATTGTGCAGTGGCTTGAGAAAGCAGTCTGGTAGTTCCATAACATTGTAGGCATAGAGTTACCATAGATTTACCAGCAATTACAGTTGTAGGTATTTAGCCAAGGTATTTGAAAGTTTATATCCACATAAAAAATTTGTACATGAATGTTCACAGCAGCATTATTCATATTAACCACGAAGTGGAAACAACCCAATATCCATCAACTGATGAATGTATAAACAAAATGCAGTATAGTCATACAATGGAATATTACATGGCAATAAGAAGGAATGAAGTACATGCTACAACGTGGATGATCCTTGAGAACATTATGCTAAGTGAAAGACACCAGACCCAAAAAGCCACATATTGCATTTCTCCATTTACACAAAATGTCCAAAATAGGAAATCTATACAGTCAAAAAGTAGATAGTGGTGGCAAAGGGCTGGCAGGTGCAGGAAGAGGAAGTGGCTGCTAGTGGATATGAGGGTTCCTTTTGGGGATAATGAAAACCTCCTGGAATTAGATAGTGGTAATGGTTCTACAACTCTGAGTATACCAAACACCACTGAATTACTCACTTTACAATGGTGAATTTCATGTTATATGAATTATTTGTCTCAATTTTTTTGTGAATTAAAAGTGAAGAGATAGCCCAGGTTACCTCCCAGAGCTGCACCCACTTCCCCTCACATTCACTACAATCTAGTAGGTAAGAATGACCTCATTGTAGATTTCATTTGTATTTCTTTAATCAAAAGTGAGACTAAGGTAAAAAGACTTCTTTTTTACTTGAATTGCCTGTTTTGAGATTTTCCCCATTATTCATCTGGCTTGTGGATTTTTTCCTCATTCCTTCATCCAGGGATTACATACTGAGTGTGTATGTGCCTTGCACTGTTTTAAGCACTGGCAATAACAGTCATTAATACAATCGTCAAAATCTTGCCTTCACTAGGCTTACCTGCTAGAGGGAGACCCAAAGACTGACAGTGAACATGTACAAGCTGGCAGTGAAGAGAACAAGAGCAGAACCAGAGGGCCAGGCGTGGGTGGCAGAGGCAGGGTGTTGT
Source organism: Manis javanica (assembly GCF_040802235.1). Classification (NCBI taxonomy): domain Eukaryota; kingdom Metazoa; phylum Chordata; class Mammalia; order Pholidota; family Manidae; genus Manis; species Manis javanica. The sequence continues at coordinate 73,187,430 of NC_133162.1, forward strand.
GTAAAGCAGGTGGTCAGGGAAGGCCTTCCTGATAAGCTGACTTCTCAGCAAGACCTAAATGAAGCCGTCCAGGTGGCTGTGAAGACAAAGTAAGCATAAAGGCCTTGGGGTCGGAACACACGTGACCTCCTCAAGGTGGAATGGGGATGGTAAGTGTGAGACAAGCACTGCTGGTCCTTGTAGGCCAGGAAAGGGGTTTTCAATAGTTTCCTAGGGCTGCCATACAAATTACCACAAATGGGTGGCTTAAAACAGCAGAAATGTAGTCTCTTATAATTTGGAAAGCTAGAAGTCTGAAATGAAGGTGTCCTCAGGGTATGCCCCCTCTGAGATTCCAGGGAAGAAACCTTCCTTGCCTTTTCCTAGCTTCTGGTGGCTGCTGGCAATTCTCGGCAGTCTTGGCATGTAGATGCTTCACTTCAGTCTGTTTCTTCATTGTCACATAAGGACACGGGTCATTGGACTTAAGGCCCACCCTAATCCAGTTATGGCCTCAATTTCACTCTATTACATCTGCAAAGATTCTATTTCCAAATAAGGTCAGATCACAAGTTCCAGGTGGACATAAATTTGGGGGAACACTATTCACCCTGACATGGGCTCCTCTTCAGACCCTCAGAGCCTAGGTCTGTCTGCAGTGTTTCCTGCCTCTTTCATCCACCCACATTCTCTTTACTCCCCACTGGAAGGCTTGGGTGGAGAATGACACAATCTAATTCCAATCACTCTCATTTATGGAGACAAGACAAAGGGGCATGTTTGAAGCAGGAAACCAGTTACGAGTTCCTGAAAAAATCTACACGCTTAGGAGGGTGGCCTGGAGTGGGGAGGTAGCAGTGCAGGGGATGAGAAGTGGCAGACTGTAGACTGGCTGAGGACAGCATTTACTCACTGATCAGATGTTAGTGTGAAATAGACACTTTAGGCAATGAAAGAAATCTTGAAGAAGCACTTGGAAAAGAGAATGAGGGAGACTTGAGAAGCTGTGCCCACCACACACAGAGCAGGACACACCAACTGAGGGCCCACCCCCACCCCACACCCAGCCCACTACCAACCCCAGTGGTTTCACCTGCTTCACATTTCCCTGTCCAGCCACATCTGTCTGTCTGTCCTGCTGACTGCTGACACAGCCTAGCCCAAGAGGCATCCCCTCTCTCCCAGGGAAGGACACTGACCTTCCTCCCAGCAGACCCATCACTCCCCAACTGCTAGCTGCTCTACAGATGGGACCGTGTGTGCAGCTTCTACCTGCCCTGACTTCCTAAAACCCGACAACAGCTTCCCACTGCTTCCAGGGGGACAGCAGCTGGTGACTGGGCCCAGGGCCACGGTGACCAGATACCCCTGCCATCGGGTGCTTTCACCCCCTGACCACAGGCCCCTGAACAGGCTGTTCCCTCTGCTCAGAATGTTCTTCCCACCAGCCTCCCCTGCTCCACCTCCTTGACAGGACTCACAGATCAGGAGCCCTCTCTGCCCCCAGGTGGCAGCTCCGCCATCCCTGGGATCATCCTATGACAGCCTGTCTGCCCTCGAGACCCTCAGTCATCCTCCCCACCACCTGGTTCCTTTTTAACTACTTTGCATTCTCTTTGGTGTCTTTCACTTGAAGAAGCGCTTCACTGCTAAAGAAAGCTTGAAAATGCCTGCCACGCACGCTGTGGCATCCAATATGGGAGAGGCACGGGGCACCGGGGGAGCCTGCAGGGAGTCCCCTGCAGCCTGGCCTGAGCCCGCCTCTAGGGCAGCTGTGAGGGGCAGGAAAGAAGGACAGGGACCTGAGGGCAGAGTAGATGGAGGTAGGCCTCGTCCACTCTCAGGCTCCCAGCTTGGGCTTGGTCCTCCTTCACACTGTTACAGACCTCTGCTGTGCCCCGTCTTTAGAATGCAATGGAAGGCACATGAGTGACTCACTCGCAAGCCCAGGAATCTGAGCTCCCCACTCCCAGTGAGAACTGAGTCCAAGGGTCTTGGGCAGAGGTCCCTGGTCTGGTGGTGGAGGGGGTTTGGGGCAGGGCCAGAGACCGTGTTTGAGCCTGAGGGGCTCTGGCTGGGTCAGGAGCTGCTACTGAGGCCTTTGGCTCAAGGGTCTACACTTGGCTCCATGGTCTGATGGTACCTTAGCCAGTGAAAGTGCTCCTGCAGATGGTTAACAAATGTTAATGTCAATTGATGTGTTTAAGGAGTATCTTTAAAACAAGGATTATTCAGTGCCCTCTTCTGATAAAGCCCCCAGGGTAGTGACACAGCTCATACAGCAGGGCCTGGCAGCCTGGCGATGTCCCACTCTGCGTCTTGCATTGAGGGAGGTGACCCAAACCTGTCCCCAATCAGAAACTCGGTTTCCTCTTCTAGAAGACACAGTGTGGGTGTGCATGGAGGGCAGGGGCAGCTCCCAGCCCAGGACTGCCCAGCGTTGCACACCACAGATGAGGCGGAAGTCTCAGGCCTATGGAGGCAGCCAGGGTCCCCAACTGGGGCGACAGCTTTGATGATCCCTGGCTGGGTGATGCAGAGACCAGCTCCCGGTTCAGCATGCACCTGACCAACAACAAGGGGATGGTCAGCCCCACAGACTGAGGTCAGTCCGGCTTTGCCCGTTATCTGGCATAATTCTCTTGCAGAAAGTGCCCCCATCCTCACCCACCAAGACTGCTAAAAAGTAATTCCTGGGCTCCAGCCCCAGGCTGACTAGAGCACACTGTCTGAGGATGTGGCCCGGGAATTTATACTTTCCACCAGCTTGAGTGGGGCTCTGACATGCAGCCCAGTTTAAGAGCCCCAGGTGTGGGGCACGAGTGCAGCAGGGGACACCACCTCTGGCCCCGGCTGGCCCCTTCACTATCGGCTCTGTGTTGATATTTGCCCCTCACCCAGCCCTGAGGTAAGGCCAGAAATGTCAAAGGCACCCGAGGGGCTCATGGCTTAGCCTCATTCCCACCTGCCCCCTGGCCAAGGGCAGCCACCTGTAGGGCAGAGGAAAGAGCTGACCAGAGGCTGGGATGGGGGAGTCCTCAAGGGACTGAGAGCTCTGGGTCCTGAGCAGAGACGTGCTGGCGGGACCTGTCCTGGGTCAGGCAGAGGCTCCCACGGCCTGCTGAGTATCTGGAGGGGCCAGTGGGAGGGACAAAAGGCAGAGCAAGTGTCTGCAGAGCCTGGACGTCACTCTGGGTATTGCAGATGGCACTGCAGCCTGGGCGTGCTGGGGGCACCTCCTGGCTGCAAGGCACGAAGGACAGTGGTGCCCTTCTGAGGGATGCCAACCAACAAGGGAAGGGCTGGGGAAGCACCAGAACCCAAAAAATCCAACACGAAGGGCTGTGGGAAGAAACCGCTCTGGGGTTGGGACCTGGCTCCCTGTACTGTGACTCTGTTTCCCTTCCTGCCCCAGCCCCTGCAGACAGCCCAGATCAGCAGTAGCAGACTCCTGGAGCATTTCGGAGAGGTATCCCAGGGGCTTGGCAGCCGGCCCCTTGGCTACTGGGGTCAGGTGTGGCCACATGCTGCCTGCCTGCACCTCCTAGGCCACCCCCTCACCATTCTGTGATTTGGGGCTTTGCTAGGCGCTCCCCAGGAATGCAAAAACACTGGGGCAGGAACACACCCACACATGTATTGGAAAGGAAAGAAAAAGCCACATGGATGATTTTGTTACTCATTTGCAACAAAGTAGGGAGCGTTGGTGTATGTGATGGACACAGACAGCCATGAAAATTGAAAGCCCACAGCCATGCCATCTCACCTCTGAATGTGGACAAGCTAACAGCACAGTCCTGTTCACCATGTGACCCCTGAGCAGACTGCAAAATGGGCTCAGTGTGGTGGCCGGAGAGCCTCAGACCAATGGGGACTGGCCAGGCAAGAACCCAGGTCATTGCCCCACACACCTAGCTCAGCAACCTCACTCAGCCCCACAGACCTGCACTCTGCCTCTGACCATGGCCTGCCCCTCCAGGGCTGCTGTGAGCAGGGACAGGGTACCTTGCTAGGGGCCCAGACAGTCCCCAGCCCTCACAGGTATCAGTTTCCTCTTCTTATCGTCAGGTTCAGAGGAGGGCAGGTTAAGGTGCTGTGCCCTGGGGGTCCCAATGACACACCCCATCGCTGATCTGGGGGGACAGGCAGGCAGGAAGTCCCTGGCTGGTGGAGTGCCCCCAAGGACACATGGAGTGGCTGAGCTCCCATCAGGCCCTGGCCATGGGTGTGGTGTTGGAGTTTTGGATGAGGCTGCAGGGAGCACTGTGCCCACTGAGGCTAGAGGGCCATCAGGTGGGGAAACAGGGCTAGACAGGAATCCACATGGAGGTGGGCTGAGGTGGGGTGGAGCAGCCAGTGCATGCAAACAGCAGGTGCATGGCCAGCAGGAAATAGGGAGGCCTGGGTGAGACCCCCTTGGCAGAAGTGTCTTCATCCTGTGTCCAGTACGTGGCTAAATCTGAGTGGGTCACCAAACTCAGATCCCACACACTCAGTGTCCATGGCGCTCTTCATTTTGGAAGGTCTGTTCTCCCCTCTCCTGCCCCAGGCTTGGGGGCTTTTAGCAGCACTGGAGAACTGGCTCTGGGCTGAGGGTGCAAAGCCCACCTGAATGGAGAAGGGTGAGCCCCTCTGCAGCTTGCTGCAGGCTCATCTCCATATACGTCAGAAAATTGCCTGCTGGAAGGACTGGGATGATGGGCTGACGCCAGGACTCTGCCCTTGCTGCCCTGTGGTACAGCAGGGTCGCTGGGTTGGGGCTCTCTGGCTGCCATACCCAGAGAGCAGCCCCAGGAACCCCCACCCCCACCACAGGCTCCCTGCTCTCAGCCCGTCATCTGAATCCCTCCAGAACTTCCACACTGTGCAGGCAAATGCTGCCGCCCCAAGTCCTCTCCAAAGAGCATGTGCACCCCCTTGCCTCAGGACCGCACAAGAGCACAAGAAGCCGGGTCATGCGAGAGACCATTAGGTCCCCTCTGCCACCCCTTCCCTAGACGGGGGACACACCCAGCCCCAAGAAAGGCCCACTGCAGAGAACTGTTGTTCCCACACACTCTCATGGCATGGCATGGGGGGGGGGTGCTGGACTTGTTACCCCATGCAGGGAGGCGGGGCTGCAGGGAGCCCCAACAGGTCTCCCTGGGCTGTGACTGCCTAAGGTCCCTTCTTTGGTATCCCATGGATGAGAACAGCCTCTCAGTAGTGTGCATGGTTCCCAAAGATGTCCATACCCTGATTCCTGAGACTGAATATGACAAAATGGACTTTTTGGCAAAAGGGCTGCATGGCAAAAGGGACTTCACAGATTTGATTAAATTAAGGCTCTTGAGATTATCCTGGATCGCCTGGGAGGGCCGAATACAATCACATGAGTCCATAGTCAAGGAGCCATGTGAGGCCTGCAGGCTGAGGGGCCCCAGCCCACAGCCAGCAGGGACTGGGGACTTCAGTCCTACAGCACACAGAACGAACTCCTGGCTGAGCAGTAAACGATCCTCCCTAGAGCCTCCAGAGAGAAAGGCTTTGGAGAGAACCTTAGCCCACTGAGACTGCTCTGGCCTCTGCCTCATAGAACCTAAGATGACAAGTCTGTGTTACTGAACACCTAAGTTTATGGCAATTTGCTAGGGCAGCCACTTGCGTAGTCCCCAGGCAACAGCTCTGCTGCACAGACCCAAGGGGAGGCTGCAGTGGCACCGAGAAGTGCCTCATGTGCCTGGCTCTGTGGCACCAGCCCATGTGGATATGGGCTCTGGAGGCTGCTCTGAGCCACACACACAGCTGACAGCTGCACCCCTCTGAGCCTTCTGTGCCCAGGAGTGGGCCTGGGCCTGGCACTCTCTTCCCCACCTTGCAAGGTTGCTCTGAGGACTGAGCCAGACACGTGTGCATGGCCTGTATCAGCACATGCTGGGACCCCACGAGCCAGCATCCCTAAAGAAATGCCTGTCATGACCCTGGCTGTCTGGGGAAGTGAGCCGCACAAAACACCCAATGTGGAAAGCCCAGAAGTTGGAGGACAGAGAGAGAGCAGGGGGCATAGAGGGAGGTTGCCCTTGGGGCCTCTCAGTCACCTGCACTGGGACAAAGGCCCTGAGACAGCTGCAGGACCACTGATCCCCTGCATGACAGACATGGGGGATGGGGGCCCAGCTGCTGCCTCTTTGGACCACGGTTCCCTGGGCTGCTCCCCGTGCTGCTCCTGCCCAGGACAGGCACCTTCCCTGAACCTCCATTGGCTCCATCTGTCTGGCCCACACCTCAGGCTGAGGCCCGCAGCTGTTCCTGCCTGGTCCTCCCTCCCCTCTTCTCTCAGCTCCTCTCTGCTCTGATCCTCTCCGCTCTGCTCTTCTCCTCCAGCCCCCTCCCCTGCCCTCCACTCCCCACCTCAGACTCACAGGAGCAGTGCCTGCCACCCCTCCAGCTCCCTCCCCTCTTACATATCTGGTCTAGTCCCATGGGCACCTGCCTGCAGCTGACACCTTCACACCCAGCCCACACAGCCATGACATGGATCTCCTCAGCCCCAAGCTGCAGGAAAGGGGGGAGATGGTGGGGCTGGGAGGCCCAGCAAGCACCCCACTCGGCCATCAGTCTGTGGCACCCCTCCCTCAGGCCGCGGTTACTGAGCGGAGTGTCTATGGCTAAAGCAAGTGTGGAACCACTGCTGTAGCTCAAGGTCACTGTGGAGTGAGCCTCAAGCAGAGAGCTCCCTGGAGCCCCTAACATCATGCCTAAAGGGAGAGACCAAAGGAGGCATCCCCTCTGTGGCATGCAAGCAATGATATGAGTAACAACTGGCATGTCCCCACTGGGAAATGACCACATGGGACCCCCTGGTGTGGCCAGCAGCCATGCCCACTGGAGCTCCCGCACCCTGGCAGCCCCAGCCATGGCGTACAGAGGGAAAGTTGGGGATTTTCCTCCTGGGCAGAGGCCACCAAATTCCCAGGCATTTGAAGAGGAAACCAAGAGGCACTGGGGTTTCCAGCACTGTCCTGGGAAGTTCCCCAGCCACTGCCTAGTCACTGCCCGGAAGAGGCAGCCCCACCCCACCCCACCCCACCCTCTGGCTCACTGAAGTGGGAATGCCAGGAAGGGAAGTGTGTGGGGATGCAGGAAAACCCTCCCAATGTCACCGTCCTCCCAGGAGCCAACACCCACCAGAACCCCACCCTCGGCTGGCTACCTGCTCGGTGTCACTCCTTCCTGTCCCATCCACTCCCACCGGCCTTGCCTCACTTGCCACTCTGAGTCCGGACCCCTCCAGGGACGTCCTAGACAGTCATGCATGCTGTCGTGTGGAGCTGAGCCCAGTCCTGACCCAGTCTCGGGGGTGCACTTCTGTCCAGTTTGTCTAAAGGCCCGGAAAGTCTAGGGACCTGTCACCCTCATCTTCTCTTAAACTGTAAACTCCCAGGGGCAGGGGCTGCTCCTCACAGAGCTTCCTGTGTCCTGCAGCCCCACTCACAGGTGCTCTGCATGCCACTGAGGACTACATGGCCCTCAGATTGAGTATCACATCTTTGTCATTTACTGCTGGCCTACCTTATAGTACTGCCAACTGAGGTTAGAGGTGTGAAGCAGTCTGTCCAAGGACATAGGATGCTGGTCATCATCAAGATCAAATCCAAAACCCAGACTCTCACTTCAGGGGCACCGGCGGGGTGGGGAGCAGCCCAGCCTCTGGATCAGGACCACCAGGTGGTGGGCACACAGCCGATCCTGGGAGCTCCACCACCCAGGGCTCTGGAAAGAAGGCCCTGGGAGGACAGCCTGAGGTTCCCCAGGGCCTGTTCCCAGCTCTGTCTGCCTGCTGACAGAGGAAGGTGAGCCCAGAGTGGGGCTGGGGCATTGGTGTCCTCTGGGCTCCTCTCTGCCCTCCGTCTTTCTCCTCTGGTTGCCAAGCAACACCAAGCACAGCTCATGCATGTGAGTTAGGGGGGCTCTTCAGACTGCCCTCCCTCTCGACCCTTCCTCACCCCCACCACCTCTGTCAGATTGCTTACAGTGGAGGCTGTGTGCCACCTCCCCTGCCCGAGGGAGCTCTGTGCAGGAGGAGGCTGCTGAGGTGGCCCCAGAGTGGGCCTGCCTGCAGGAACTGTTCTTGCCCACCGGGCAGCTCTCCCCCGACTCGGCCCGGCGGGCCAGCACCCACCCGCTCCTGGACCTGGACCCTGAGAGGCCAAGCTGACTGGAGCCCATGTGGGCCTGGGAAGGGGCAGGCCAGAGAGCTCTGGGGCCCCAGCTAGGTGTGGCACCACCTTGCTCTGGAACAGTTTACAGGTCACCTCCTTTTACAGAGGAGCTGCCTAATTCCCAGAGCAGGGCAGCCACCTGCACAACGCAGGTCCTGGTGGCAAAGCTGGGCACCAACGCAGGGCTGCACCCTTGCCACCCATGTGCTCCCCAAGCTATCCTCTGGAGGGCATCGTGTGGGAAGGTGGGTTCCCCAGCTCCTGGCTCCCTGGCCATGGACAAGAGAGAGAGGCAGGAGGGCCCAGGCCTGAGTGGGTGCTCAGTGCTGGGGAGTCAGGGTCAAGGGGTGCAGACATGAAGCAGGGGCCAGGCTACGGCCTGGTGGCCCCAGGCAGAACACTGTGGGGCATCTCTGACCAGGCCTCCACCTGCAGCCCTGACACCTCCCACCACCCCTGCCCTGACGTGGCCCCCAAAACCACTGCAGGCCTACAGGGCACCTTGTCATGACACAAGAGGCAACAGAGCCATGCAGGCCAAGGGACTGAGGCCTCAGCCTCACATGAGGAGGATGGCAAGGGACATCAGCTGACTGACCCGCATGGGGAACTCAGGGAGGCGGTCTTCGGGGAACTTGTGAAAGGTGCAGCTGGGCAGTGTGCACTGAGCCTCTGTGCGCCCTGGGGGGAGCCAGGGCAGCCTCCACCTGGCTGGCTGCCTCACAGATGGGGAAGCTGAGCTGGGGGTGCCACACTGCCTGCTCCGGGCCCAACCTGACAGCGGGCCTTGGCTCTAGGCTGACCCTGGTTGCCCAGAGTGTGGCTCCCATTGCATTGTGGGAACAGGGAGAGGGACAGTGTGTCTGGCCACCTTCTGCACAGCAAACGTAGCCAAAGAAATCGCCTGAGTGCTGCTTCACAGGCCAGCTCTAGCAGGGTACTGTGAGCAAACTCAGAAGCCAGACCCGCCAGCAGGGCGGTCATGAGGCCCCTGAGCCACAGCAGGGTGCTCACAGAGCCCAGGTCCTTAACAGTGACCTGCTGGTGAAGTCCCCACCTGCTCAGCTGGGTCACAAAGAAAAAGTACAATGGAACCCAATAGCCCTGGCAGCAGGCCTGGATGTTTGAGTGAATGACCCCTCTACAGAGAAACTACTGACATCCCTCAACATCTCTTCTGGACCCTCTCATTGCCTCTGACAAGCCAAGCTCCTTCCCTCCTCTAGCACCTGGGCCTCTCAGGCCCTGGAGGAGGAATAAGGACGGGCCTCTGCCACCCACAGGAATCTCCCTATGGGCACCTCCAAATGGGGGTTCCAGGGGCCCACAGCCACCAAGAGCCCCCACTCCTCCTCGAGTGAGTTCTGACACAGGCCCACCCGACCCACCCTCCCCTGCAGCACTCCCTTCTTCTCTGAGTCAACAGTGCAGCCTGAACCAGCCCCCACCTCCTGGCCAGCCCCTTAATCTCTCAGTTTCCTCACCTGTAAGATGAGCCAGGAACGGCCCTGCCTCCCAGCGTTATGATGGAACTAGATGTGTTAGCATGTGAGATGCTCGCAGTGCCCAGAGCAAAGCAAGCCCATGTAAGCATAGGTGTCATCACGATACCCCCGCCCTGCACCCCAGTGCTGGCCCCATGGAGTGGATCTGGACTGCCTCACTGAGCCCTCTGGGCCCACAGCCCACGTCTGTGCCTCCTGAGTGGGAGGCAGGCCTGCCTTGTCTCTGGGATCCCCTGGCTGCAAGCAGGCTGAGGGAGGAGGGGCTGCAGGGGCCCACAGACACTTCCTTTCCTTCCTCCTGTGGCTCCAAGGAAAGGCCCCAGAGGTCACCACCAGTCTGGGCTTGTGCTTCCTCTGGCCTTGACCTCATGCTCTGGGCCTTCTCCTGGGGTGGGGGGCGGGGCAGTTAGGCAGGGTGGAGGGGAAAGGCATGTGGGAGTGAGGAGGGGGCAGTCCTCCCACAGGTGTGGTGATGGTAACAGGCAGGGGCAGGCGGCTGGGCTGGGCACAGAGGCAGGGTGTGGGGCAGGCAGTGCAGGGACAGAGGCTGTGTCCCCGCTGGCTTCAGGGTGGCCTCAAGGCAGGGCCCAGCCAGGGCCAGGGCTCACTGAGGCCAGGCAGGCCTTGGCCCATAGAAACGGGGCCTTTCCAAGGCTTCAGCTCCAAGTCCAGGACCTAAACAGCCCAGGGTACAGGCTCCCAGGGATCAGGCGAGGGAAGCAGAGCGGAGAGCATGGTGAGACTGAGGGCCCAGGCACAGCATGGGTGATGGCCTTGGCAGGGGCGGGGAGGGGTGGCATTCACCTGCCCTCAGTCCGTGGGCAGACACAGGCCCAGGGTTGGGGGTGCGGAGGGTCCAGGGGCAGGGAGGGGGCCAGCATCCTTGGTGGAGTAGAAACCACTGGAGGAGCACCATGGCTGGCAGGACAGAGGGGTGAAGGGAATGGGCTTGGTGGGCCTGGGGCTCCCTGGTCAGAAAGCCCTGCTTATGTGGGTGAATGAACGAAGTGTGGTTCTGCAGCTTAGATATAACCTCCCCCACCTGGAGCTTCCCCTAGGGCTTGAAGGGTCAGGGCTCCTGTGCCCTGCCCTCCCTGGGCTCAGTCCCTGCCCATGGCTTCCCAGGTGGATGTGAGCTTGGAGGGCAGGGCCTGAGCAAGTGAGGCCCACCCTCTGAGCTCCAGGTGGCAGCCTGTTGCAGGAGCATGTCTTCGGCTCCCTTGCCCCTTGCACCTGGTGAAGTCCCCAGGCCTGGTGAGGGAAGGGCAGCAGCTGCATCCTGGGCTGCATGGGTAAATAGAGTCTCCAGACAACCAGTCTACCTAGTGATGCTCCTGGACCTTGTCGGCAGCTGTCCACTCCTCACAAAAACCCTGCTCCACCCCCTAGGTCTGATGCACCCTAGGTCCTTTGCCTGGTGGAAGGACAGCCAGGCTGCAGCCCCATGGCCACACCATGACACCTTCCTTCCCACTGGGGCACGTCCAGGGCCAGTGCCTCGCCATCGGGCAGACAGGAGGACCGTGCCAGGGTGGGGTGCCAGTCTCTCCAGCACAACTCCTGCATCTTTGGCCCACAGCTGCCTCTGTGGCTGCCCTGCCCAAGGACCCCTCATACAGGATCCAGGAACACCAGTCTCTCCTCCCCAGGAGGCTGTGAAGGTTCTGTTCACTCTGTTCTCCTCCAGAAGCTTCAGAAACCTTACTATTTAATGATCAAATATTCTCCCTGTGTTTCTGGGGGAAGGAAGGTGGTTATGCACCTACTTCTGTAGGCCATGCATTGTGTTTGTTTTGCCAGATGAGAGGGCCTGGGACTCTGAAATGGCCAGATGGGGTCTGAGTCCCAGTTCTGAACCTTTCTGCTGTGTGACTTTATTGGGTTTCTCAGTCTCTCTGGGCCTATGTTATGCCTAGGTAGGACTGGAGAAATCCAGTGTCTCAGGGGCTCTGTGAGAATGAAAAGATCTCTTGTGAAAGCATCCTCAAAGTATGATGCCCTGCCCTCTCATTCCACCCACTCCCTTAACAAAATCTGGAATTCTTTGTCAAATGATCCATTTAAAGAAGGTTTCTACTGGTACAATCTCTCTCTAATGCAGCGGCTATTTGACCTGGATGTTATTCTGCCCCAGGCAGGGGAAGAGATACCATCAAGAGACATCAGCACCCCCAGTTGTCCTGGAAACCCTCACAAGCTCCCAAGTACCTGAATGCCAATTACAGGAAGTCCGATTCATCTGTACTCTGAGTAACTGGGTCCACTGAGTCCCAAGGGATTGTCTGAGCAGAATGTGGGTGGGGTGACAGGCAGTGGCCCAGGAACTGAGCTCCCTCACATCCTGACTCTGGGCCAGCCACTCACTGCCCCTAGAGGATTTTAGGTACAGACACAGACCACACCCTGAGCGCCACCCCATGGGTGCAGCTGACCTGGTCCCGGGGTAGCTTTCTGCCCCACCGCTCTGTGACTGATGCTGTGAGCTGGCTGAGTGCTGCTGTGCAGCTCTCCAGAGACCAAAGCAAATAGGATGGAAAGAAAAGTTCTGGGTTTGTATTGAACTCAAAGGCCCCTGCACTGTGGCACCAGATACATAGTCAAAAGGTCAGGTACACAGACCTCAGCTGGCAAGTGTCCAGGCCCCAACTCAACTCGGTGTTCGGGGTTGACCTCATGGGTCAGCATCTGGGGGTGGTCTTGGGGCTCAGCAGGGTTCAGTGGGCCCAAAGCTGTAGGCTGTGGTCTGGGAGGTTTCTAGGACCAAGAGGAAGAGTCTTATTCCTATCTAGGCCTGAACCCTGGGGCTGGACCATCTGCTCCTGAGACATGGTCCTCAGGCTAGTGGTTACCACAATCCCCTGGAAGGGCTTATTAGAATACACATTGCGGCTTGTCTGATTCAAGAGGTCTGGAGCACAGCCTGAGAATATGCATTTCTAACAAGGTCCTGGGGTGCCGGTCCTGGAATCCCACTTGGAGAGCCACTGTTCTAAAACCATAGCTGGGAGAGGGCCTGGGAAGCAGATGCAAGGAGGCACTGTGCTCAGAGCCTGGCATGCCACTTGGCCTGGTCAAAGGCAGCCTTGGGGGCAACCAGTGCCTGGGCTGGGCTGGGCAGGAGCAGGAAGCAGGTGGTTCAAGATGACAGCCGCATTGCACGGGAGGAACACCTGAGGGGAAGGGAGCCTTGGGCCTGTTGTGCCCTTGCCCAGCACTGCCCTACTCAGACTGGCAGTCCTGGGAACTTCAAGAAACCCACGTTCTGCAGCCGTGCTTGCTCTTGTGCTTGGGCCTTGTCCATTGCCCGCTGACCCATCTCAATGCTTCACCTCTGGAGACTTTCCCACCCCTAACCAAGCAGAGACTATTACAGGTTGCACACCTCCAGACGTGCCACCACAGTGCAGAATGGGATAGGCAAGCCCAACGCCCGCCAGTTTGGCCACCTTTGTGGTCCCAGCACTGCACCGTCCAGGGAGGCAACTTCTGCCGTTCACTCACTCAACAGACATTGGCTGGGTGCTGGGAGCGGCAAGGCCCATGACCACCTGCTCTGCCCGGAGGAAGGGGAGAGGCCACCACACACTCAGAGCCCTTTGTCCATGCACCACGAAACCCTAGCTGTCGATGCCCCTGCTCTGAGCCAAGCTCCCAGCTCTGGGCCTCCCAGCAGGACAGGGACCCAAAGGTTGCTAGGTGTGGACTCGGCTTAGTGGGTTCTCCTAGCCAGTGAAGTCAGGGAACCTCTGCTCACTGCGCATGACCCACCTCCAGCGGGGAACTCATCGGACCCAGAAAGCAGGCCCAAAAGGACAGGGCAGTGATCGGATCCCCAAAAATCAGCTGAAACCAGGCGGGGCCCTGACCTGGGGACAGAAGTCCAGGGACCTGAGGGGCAGGCACCTCCCTGGGCCCCGCCCTCCCAGACAGTGCCATCCAACGAGGCCCCGCCTTCCCACACGCCCCACCCTCCCGCGGGGCCCTCCGGTCCACAGGCCCAGGACTGTGTCTGGAGCGGCTGCAGTGGACTAGCTACCAAGGTCCTTTGTCTTCATGTGATCGCACCTCCTGAGCCCCCTCGTGGCCCTACCCAGCTTCTATCTGTACCCCATATGTGTACCCCATATGTGCCCCACCTCCCCCAGCGCTGGGGGTCCGGCATCTCCTCCTGCTGGGAGGTCTGCCGTGTCATGAGCGTGCCACTTGTCAGACGTTTCCTAATGTTCTCAACCATGCAAAGGAGCCTCTTTGGTGTCTGTAGATGGTGGGCCTCTTGGGGCCTTCAGTTTCCCCTCCGGCCCTCATTCCTAAAGCACAGCTGGCTCACATGCATGGACAGAGAGAGGGCAGGAGGGCTGGGATGCACTTCCAATGTTCCAGGCAGGCTTCACTCCATGCATACTCTTCACCAGCCTCCCAAATGTGCAGGCATTTCCACTATAAGATCTAGCATTCTGGGGAAGAAACCTCACCTGCTGTGAGGTCACCCCTCAGCATATCAGGACTGATGAGAAAACCAGGTTTGCCCACCACCACCATGGGTTGCCAAGTCACAACAGGAACTGGTCAGCTGTGGCAACAACCACAGTAAATCACAGTTAAGGCATGCTAAATCCTACCAGGTGAAGTATGCTTGGGGGTGTGCCTGAGCAAAACGGTAAAGGCAGCTTGATGAAAAGGAGTATGGTCAAGCGAGGCTGCTGAGTTACAAAGACAAGCGCAGCGGCAAAGATCAGAAGGACCTTGGTGAAGGAAAGAACTTAGCACATATCCTGCTTTTTTTAATGAACTGATTTCAGGTAAACAGCCCTGTTTGATGAAGCAACATTCTTTATAGAAGAACTACACAAATGCATTCAGAGGGACAATTAGCAGGTACCATGCTGCAGCCCTTGGTGCAATACTTGGCTCATACAGTATGGTATATGATACTTGGCTCATACTTGGTATATGATACAGTGGTTGTCAATGATCAAAACCATCAGAAGGATGCACAAATGGATGCAGAGGAATGAGGGCCCATTGCCCTGTGTTCACCCCACTGCAACCAGACCTGGCACCACGCATTCCTGCCAAATGCAGGGCAGCACCATGAAGCATTCTTGACAAAATAACATGAATCCCTGTAAACTGAAGATATTTGAGCTAAATTCCAATGCAGAGAAAATACTAGGAATGGACATAATACTTAAATGATGAAGAAGCAGACAGACAAGTCTCAAAACAGGATATTCTGGGACAACTAGGTTTCTGCAAGAAGCCAATGGCTTTAAAAAAAGGGTGATGGGGCTGCTTTAGATTAAAGAGGCTTATGAAAAATAACAATCAAATGCCACATGTAGATTTAATTTGGTAACCAGTTTTACAAACCAACTGTAAAAAAGGCATTTTCAAGACAATTAAGGAAAACTGACTATGAGCTAGGTGTCAGATGATAGCACAGGGTTAGGCAGTGGAGACTGCTGTTAATTTTGTTCAGGGTGATAATGACTGTGTGGTTTGTTTGAAAATGGATTTGTTTGTTCATTTTAGAGAGCCACCCTGGAGTATACAGGGGTAAATTACTGGGGTCAGGGATTTGATTTAAATATTTCAGTCAAAAAGAAAAAGAATAAGAGAAAAGGGAAAATTAAAGAAAGAGGAAGGATAAAGAAAAATGAGTCAGTAAAGCAAGCTGGTAAAATCTTAACTGCTGAATCAGTATAATGAGAATATAGCGTTCTTTATTCTATTCTCTACGTTTTAGTGCATTTGAAAATTTTCATAACAACAATTAAACTTAAAACATATCAGCACATTATATACAATAAGATCAGTGAAGCAAACAAGAAAGTGTAGAAATAACCCCAAACATATGGCAGCTTGGTATATGATATGGTGATGTTTCAAATCAGTGAAGAAAAGGTAATTATTTAATAAGTGGCATTGGACAAATGGGTGGCCATCTGGAAAAAAATTAAGTTGGAGTCTACCAGATGGATTAAATATTCACATTTGAAAAAGGAAACTATAAACCTATGAGAATACACAAGAGAATTTCTTTTTAGTTTCTATGTAGAGAAGTCTTTCTGTTATTTTGAACTCCATGAAATTACTGGTAAGCAATCATTTTGACCTATAGAAGGAGTGATGTCAGGCTTCAACCTAATATGTATGTCCAAAATCATTAAAAAAAAATAATGGTAATGGCTACATAAACTTTTAATGGTCTGCATGGAAAAAATCATAACAAACAAAATGAAAACACAATCAATTGGGGAAAAGATGTGAAACTTATACTCCAAAGTGTCCATTTCCTTAATATACAGAGAGCTTCTATGAATCAATAAGAAACATACCATCAATCCAACAGAAGTACTGTATTAATAATTCAAACACCAGTTCACCAAAAAAGAGAATAAAGGTGGATCTTATACATATGAAAATATGCTCAATCTCATTTATAGTAAAAAAAATGCTAATTAAAATTGCAAAGAGATACCATTTCTCACCTATCAGGTTGGCAAAGAGAAAGGGGTAGAGAAGCAGGTTTTCATGTATCACTGAAAGAAGTACAAATCATAGCTGACACATGGTTGAGCAACACATGGGTTAGGGGCACCGACCCCCTGCACAACTTAAAATCCATGTATAACTTTTGACTTCCCAAAACATCACCACTGATCACATACCATTGACCAGAAGCTTTACTGATAGATAACAGTCCATACATATATACTCTATGTTATATGTATCATATACTGTGTTCTTACAATACAGTAAGCTAGAGAAAAGACAATGTGTTTTCAAATTATAACTTGAGAATGTGTTTGCAAATTTGTTTATAACAAATTATAAATCTCCAAAAAAATTTCCAATATATTAAAAAATATCCATGTTAAGTGGACTGTCACAGTTCAAACCCATGTTGTTCTAGGGTGAGCTGTAGTATGGCTGTGGAGGACAGTTAGACAAAAATCTATCCAAATTACAAATGCACCTCCATTTCACGCTGCTACTCTATTCCTAGGGAATTATCCTACAAATATGCTCACACATGTGCAAAATGACACACGTGCACTGCAGCACTGCTTATAAAGGAGAGTGGACACAGGATGCACAGTCACCTCTCAGCACCTAGATGAATGAGATATCATACATCCAGCAGTGGAAGAACACACAGGTGTTGAAAATGAGGCACTCTGCACAGAGACTGGGGCCCTAGGATGCTGTGCAAAGTAAGAGAAGTCAAGCGAGGCATGCGGCCCTTGATCCCTCACTGCCAGGTGCACAAGCACCAAAGTGCTGCATGTGTAAGAGGACCAGAAAGGTCAGGAGGATGCTCAGGAAACATAACAAGGCCCCCAAAGAAGAGCTGGGAACTGGCGGGTGGGAGGAGACATGCTCCCGTAGCCCAGTTTACTTTTTGAATGCTATGAAAATAAACACAACATGAAGATTCGTAAATTGAGAAGGGGGAGGGCAAGCCCTCCAGGAGGCTGAGCAGGACTCCCACTGAAAGGAAGAGCTGAGGATGGCAAGAAAGGTGAGGCACAGTGGTCAAGGGGCCTTTCTTTCCAAAGTCCTCATCCACATGGCAGCACACAGGCCTCTCATCATCAGCTTCCCGGAACACCCAGTCTCATTGTGACTCCAGGGATTGCAGCCCCTCCCAAAAGCAGCTCCCAGGCTCTCTCACAGGGACTGAGAACACAGCTGTGCATCACTGTCCCTCTGTGAGATATCCACACGTGGACATGGATGAGCCCTGGAGCTGGCACAAGACCCCAATCAAGCCAGTCCACTGGTTCATGCCTGGGTAACATGTCAGCAGTGGCTTGCAGTCACGGCCTGCCTGGCACTGTGTCCCCACTTTCTCATTGCTCCCAAACACAGCAGGCGTCCATCTCTGGCAGGGGACCAGCTGCTTCCTCTGTGGGAGTCCTGCTCAGGGAAGCTGGCCTGAGTGGAAGCCCTGCCTCCCCCTTCCCCAGTCACCCTCTAATTAGCGGATGTGTCCATCTCTGTTTTTGGATTTGCTCTGTCTCCCAGAGCCTGGAGTAGGCTTGCCCGCAGGTGGTCCCTGCACACCTCCCCGGATGGGCTGATGCTGGACATCTTCTGGGCCCTGTGGCCCTTCAGTGGCTGCCCCAAGTCCATCTCAGATGGGGGGGTGAGGGGTAGGTCCCTCAGGGCAGAGATCTCACGTGGCTCCAGAGTCAGTGATGTATGAGAAGGCACCCAGGCCCACGCTCGGGACCAGCCCCTTCTTGGCTCTCCAGCCTCAGCAGCTTCTCACCCCCCAGGGTCTCACTGCCACATGGGTGACCAGTTTCATGCCCACCTCAGGTCACTTGCGTCGATGGCCCCTCCATGTCCATCTCACCCCACCGCTCCTCTGAGCCTCAGTCCCCACCTCTGTCCCATCCGACCTGTGGGCCCATCCAGCACCAGTGTCCTCTGACGCCACATCCTTCTGCCCAGGCCTCCCTGCTCCCTCGCCCTGCCTGTGAGTGCACAGAGCACTGGGCAGTAACAGCTCTGGAGCCCACGGCCCCCCCACTCTGAAGCAGGCCTGGCACACACCCTGCCTTTCTCCAGGGCCAGCCCCTGGCGGCTCACATCAGGCTGTTGTCATTTTCATTCCTGCAATAAAATGTCAGCAGCCAGGGTTTCAACCCTTTCCACCATGTCCCCAGGCCTCGTGGTCCCCTTCTGGCCATCCTGCTGAGCTGGGGAGGGGTGTGCAGCCTTCAGGCAGACAGACTCACAGGGGCACGGCCCACCCTCCTGCTGCCACTTGGGGCCTGGCAGACCAGGCAGTCTGCATTCCTACCACGTGGCTGTGGCCTGGGCCAGGACTGAGGGCTCCAGGTCAGAGTTGGAGAGGCTCTGAGGTTTCCAGGGCTTGTCTGTGGGAGAATGTGTCCTGAGGTGAAGCTGTGTCCACCACAGGTGAGCTCAGAGGGGATGTGTGCAGGGGACGGGATGGGCAGGCATGGGAGCCCTGCCCCCGAGCCACTGGAAGATGGGGAAACTGAGGTGCACTCAGTTTAATCCAACTCAGCATCATCTAGGAGGGGCTGTGGGGGTCTAACCCTGAGGTGGGGGTGCCACAAGCATGCCCTGTCAGGAGGCCTGGAGTGAAGGGCAGGGCAGTGGCAGGGGTGAGGTTAGGGCCCACTCAGGGCTCTCCCACTCCCGCCCTCCTCCTTGTGGCCAACCTGGTCCTCACGGCCCTCAGCCCCACAGGGGGACAGCCCACAGAGCCACCTACCACACTGCATCTGATGCAGAAAGTCCACGGCCCATTTTCTGGGGGCAAGGCTGGGAGTACAGTGGGTGCTGGGGCAGGTCGCAGAGGAGTTGCAAGCTGACCCAGGTTGCAGAAGGTGGCCAGAGGAGGCCAGGCAGGCCAGGCAGGTCTGGGGAAACAGGCCACCCCTCTCTGCAGCCCAGTGCTGCCTCCGCCTCATGGGGTCACCAGTGCTTCAATGAGAGGGGCCTTGGACTCCTGCCTTGTTCTCATTATGTGCCACATTTGGGAGGCAGAGGGCTGGACCTGCATGTCAGGTACTCATGGGCAGCAAGTCTCACTCTGCAACCTCTTAGCTGTGTGACCTTGAGTAACAGGAGTGGCCCCTTCTGTAACCCCCAGTGGAGCAATCTCTGTCCCCCCGGCCACAGCTCCTGCCCTCTGGTGGCTCCGGGGTCCTCCAGCATCTAGAAGCGTGGAGTCTGGAATGGCAATCACCTGCACCAGAGCCTTCTGTGGAGAACGCTGATGAAGCTTACCATCTGTGAAAACTAGAGTGATGCTTCCCAGCATCCCAGGTAAGTATTCTGGAGCCTGGCAGCCACTGGTGTCCACTCATCATCAGGCTGAGCTCATGCCAGGCCCCTTGTCACGGTGCCCTGCTCTCCCAGGCCAGGTGGCCGAGTGGTACTACCAGGAGCGCCTTCCACTGCAGGCTGCTCCAGGGCAGGTGGTGGCCAAGACACTGTTAGGTACATGTTTTACTGCAGCCCGGTACTTGCATGTGCTCGGTCGGGACTATGTAAATGGGCTAGTCTTAAATTTCTTTCTAAAGAACCGTTGGAGAGCAGAACTGGTCCCCATTGAAGCTTATAAACTCATCATGCTACAGTCAGTAGTGTCCAGCCCTTGGGGATCCCCTGTAACTCAGGGACTCCAGGATGCCAGCAGCTCCCTGCTTCTGCTCTCACTGGCTTGGGAAGCTCTTGAGGGGGCTTAGGACCCTCTGTGGGCCACCCTGGGAGGAAGGGGCACCATTTGGAACAAAAGTCCAAAATGTGCAATGAGGAAGGCAGAGAAAACAGATTGAGGGGGGCAGGGGTCGGGAAGAAGGAGCACAGCTTGGCTTGGGCAGGCCAGGTGGTGCAGATGGCAGGGAGCCACTGAGGGCCCGGCTAGTCAGGCTGGGCTGTGGAGCCAGCAGGGCGGCGGCACCAGGCACTCTTCTGGGCCAGGCTCACAGCCTGTCTTTGTGCCAGCCATACCCACACTCCCTCATGGGCTGCTGCCTGGCCCGCCTCTCCACACGCCTCGCCAGGTTAGTCCTGAGTCTGCACCCCGAGACAGGCCGCAGAAGCCAGGAAGAGCTCATGGGGCCTCGTGCTGCAGGCCGGGCCCACATGAGGACACCAGGGAGCCACCAGCCAGGGCAGGACAGCTGGGAATGGGCAGTGAGACAGGGACTGGCCTCTGACCCCTTGGCCTGGGCGCCTCACTCCACCCTGCCCTTTCTGGCCTGGGGCCAGGACCCTCTCTCCAGTGTGGCAGGGGTTCTGCCCAGCCTCCTGCTGTCAAACCTGGACCTGACAACCATGATTGTTGTTCATCTGTCCCTGGACAAAGTGACAAAGCCCATTCTGTGCCATAGCATGGCACACAGTCCTGGCCCAGCAACACAGCACAGAGAAAAAGACTCAGAGACACAGGGATGCCCCCAGGGAAGAGGAGACATCATGGCAAGGTAGCCAGTGCTGTGTGAGCCAGGCCACAGGACATCACAGACAGAAGCAGACTGGACCTGAGGTTGTACCCCAAGCCCCGACAGACTAGCTAGGAGGCCGTGGGGGAGCATGTAGCCTCTGGCCTGGGAGTGGTACCACCCAGATTGCCCTCCCACCAGCCTTGGGAACTTGTCCCCCAGGGCTGCTGGCATGCTGCACTGTTCACACCTCAAACCTTCTCCAGAGGACTGGAGGGATAGCAACCAATGGCTGACCAACAGGGGACCACAGCCTAACTTCCTGCTCACAGCAACTTAACCTTGTCATGTAGTCTGCACTCTGGAGCTCCCCACAGGGCTCAGCTGAGGTGAGACTCTGCCTGCAGCTGTACCCCTGTCTGGCCCCTCCCCTTTCCTAGCCTGCTTATCACCCCTCACACGTGTCTCCAGAGAGCACATCCTCTGCAGCACTTGCATCACAATCCCTGCCTCAGGCTCTGCATCTTGGGAATCCTGACCTAAACTATGGCCTTCAAAGGTGTGGATGAGCTGAGTGGACACAAGCAAAACACTTAGAAGAGTGCCTGGTACACAGGACACTCTCAGAGGCTAGTCACTGCTATCACAAGTCCACAGGAGGGACATCTCAACAGCCCCGGAGGGCAGAGAGGCTTCCTGCTAGAAGCCCTGTCCAAGCTGAGACCTGAGATGTGGTGTGAGGTCAAGGATGCACGGGGGCAAAGGGAGGTCACAGTCAAGGGCAGGAAAGGGGATGAGAGCCAGCTCAGGACCTGGACACAAGGAGGGGTAGCTGGAAGGGCACAGGAAGGTAAGGGGAAGCAACAAGGAAGTATGTCACCCCCTCTCCAAAGTGCTCCTTAGCGTAGAGGAAGGAACCTGGGTTCACGTTATGACTCTGCCCCTCTCTCCAGACCCAGGAGGCTCATCAGCAAAATTGTTATAATGATGCCAGCATAAACAAACCGTTTGGGGCATTAAATTAAGTCATGTATTAGTGAAATGCACAGAAGAGCCCTTGGGACAGAGGACTGTTCAGGGAGCCCCCCTGTGCTTGTGTTTAAATGTACACATGCACCTGCATACATGCACATGCACACACACACTGCCCAGCACAGACAGGGTGGTCCAAGGGCTCTGGCCTCTGTCACACCACCTGCTGTTCCTCCCTCTCTCCATTCTGCACCCCCAGACTGTTCCTTCCCTAATGGGGCCTCCAGTCATCTCACACAGCAACAGCTCTTCAGGGCCTTAGCCCAGGGCTGTGACACCTCAGCCAGAGTGTGCTTTAAAACTGGTCTCTGCAAGATCAAGTGCAAGGCAGCTCCCCTGGGCCATGAGGCCTGACTGCAAAGAGAAGCCAGAGGACTCGAAGTTGTACGCTTCCTGGCCCCTCTCCCAACTGGGGGCTGAGGAAGAGGCACCTGGAGGTAGACTTCTCAAAGAACAAGGGCTCTTCAGACAGGGGCACTGGTGACACCTTGGCAGTGCACTATGGCTGCGTCCCACAAGTATCCCTCACTATATTTTTAATATTTAATTCCATTATCACCTAATTTCTGCTATAATTTACTCCTTGGTCTACTAAATACACGTTTTAAGTTTCCAAAAGCACCCTTTTTAGAATTATGTTTTGTTACTAATTTCTATTACAACTGCATTGTAAGCAAAAAACATGGCCTAAATCACAGTGTGTCTTTGATATTCCTTAAGGAGTTTTTACAGCATTTGCAGACAGTTGATGGCTTGGGAGCATGAGCACCTATGAGCTCATTAGCTACCACTGCTGGGGGCGAGGCCAGGGGTTCACAGGGGTGTGAGTGCCCCTCCAGGCCCTGCCCCGACACAGGACCCCCACTTTTGTGGTTCTGGCTGTCCTGGCCTTTCCCGTAGGAGCAGCTCGGACCCCAGCCAACCCTGCTCATGGTCAACCCTCCCTCCAAGTCCCTGAGAACCCAGCTGTAAGGGACCTGGGCCCAGGTGCTTGGAGGTCCCACAGCAGCAAGGACTCAAGAGATGCTGGTGTCAGACATGCTCACCCTGGTGGGGATGATCTGGGCCCCTAGGCCAGGAGAGCAAGTGGCGCGGGTATGGGAGTCCCCTTCCCGTGGTGGGGCCAAGCTGGACAGTGCATCCTCCGGTGGGCCGTGTGGACAGCATGTGAGCTCTCCCAAGGGCCACCCATTCCTAATAACAATAATAAAATGATTGACTGACACAACCTCCCGCCCTCCTTCCTTGTCCCCCCAGCTCTGAAGGCAGAGTCTGGCCTGGGTCCCAGCAGCCAGGGTCAACCCTCCCTCCGGGGAGACCATGCCTGCCAGGCCCCAGGCTGCAGCCCTAGGCAGACATCTGGGTCTCTGACCTGGCTCTCCACAGCCACAGAATGGAGCTCTTCACCCCAGGAACGGCCTGTGCCAGGCTGGGCACATCCCCCAACACCCCAATTGGAGGCCTCCCTGGGCTGCATGGTGACCCAGCTGGGGCTGGGTCCAGGCCACACCCAGATGGAATGGAGGCTTCCTGACACTCTATCAGGAGGCTCTGGGTACCAGAGGCCCAAAGGTCCTGGGCAATGAGGGCCAGGGAGGGGGCCCCCAATTCAGCAGCCTTAGTGGGGGTGGGGAATAGGCTCCACTGATAGACCCGTGAGATGCTGAGATGCACCCCCTCTCCTACCCCCTCAGCTTCTGGGTGAGCCAGCCTCCACGGAAGCTACTCTTTGTTAACATGTTGCCATGGCAACTGGATCCAGGGAGACCGCTCTCTTCAAGGTAGAGTCTGAGGGTGACACTTGGAGAAACAGAAGCGGTGGTGACAACAGGCAGGGGCTTGGCCTCCCAGCCCCACACCCACTACTTCCTGATCAAATCTGATCCCCAGCCACCCCTTGCCCATCCCAGGCTGGTGAGTCTGCTGCCCTGTCCACTCCCTGAAGGGGGACAGCAATATGGTCCAGACAAGCACCCCCCACATGATCCTGCACACAGACCACCATGCACAGTGGCTCGCAGACGTCCACACGCAGCCCACGAAGTTCCGAGTCCCTCAGCACAGCCACCATCTCAGAGCTGGGGGCCTAACTGCGCCTAAAGGGCCCGGTGTAGGCTCTACTCCAGGGGATCCCAGACCATTACACAGAGGGCAGCGCCATGCAGAGGCCCAGGGTGCCTTTTACAGCACACCCAGGCAGGCACCCCCAAGGAAGGTGGGGGCAGACTGGAGGGAGAGGGAGACCTGCATGGGAAGAGAAGCTCCCAGTACTTTTTCAAAGGTTAGAAAGGTCACCCGGCTGTGGTGGGGAAAGGGACAGAAGGAAGGAGGCTGCTGCAGTTGTCCAGTCCAAGCCAGGGGAAGGCAGCCCAACCCGAGGAAGGGGCAGTGGGCAGGGGGAGGTGGAGGGGGTGGAAGAGAGGTCTGGGGCAGGTGGGCCAGACTGGCTGATGACTCAATCCAGGTGGGGGTTGGCCTGGCAGAGGCCAGAGGAAGAGTTTGGCTGTCCCACCTGCTAGATGGAGAGGTTCAGGGGCAGGATGGCAGTGCACAGGCTGCCCATGGCCCCCTTGGGGGCTCCTGGCAGGTGAGGGCTGGAATGCCGACAGAGCCCAGAGGCCAGGCCAGGCTGATGCGAGTTTTGACGGATCAGCACCAAGGAGGAAACAGAAGCTGTGGTTGGGAAGGGGAGGGTGAAGGTCCAGGTCCTGAGGATGAGGAACACTGGGTGTCCTGGGAGAGGAGGGAGAGGCTACAGGAAAGTTGGCAGGGAGGCGAGAGGTCATGGAGACCTGGGGTGGGCCTGCAGAGCCCAGGCAGGGGTCAGGCCGGGGTTGTGGTGGGTGGGGGCCCAGAGCAGGGACAGCAGGAACTGCAGGGCTGGACATGTCCATGGGCCTCTGAAGACGTTCTCCCTGGAGGGAAGGGAGTGTACCAGATTGGAGGGGGCTGGAAGTGGGTGGGAAGTGAGGATGGGAGTGAGCAAACAGGGACACCACTTCAAAGTCAGCCTGAGCAGAGAAGGGGAGAAGGGGGAGTCCCTGGAGGGAGAGGCAGATGAGAAAGGTTTGTTGTGTTTAAGCTGGGAGATGCTCTCACAAGTAACTTCTCTGTCACCTGTCCGCCAGGCTGGCAGCCCCTCACCTGTGGAGGGAACAAGGCCCCTGAGTGTCCAACAGTGCACTCCCAGGCAGGGGGGCTCACCACATATGTCCCACAGGCAAAATGAGGTGCTCTCCTAGGGAAAATCAGGGAAACTCCCTGAGGCCCAGCCTCAGACCTCTTCCTGAGTTGGCACCCACCAGCTGCCCCCTGAACTTGCCCTGCCCTAGGGAACCCCACAGCCTGCTCAAAAGGGACAGACAGAACAGCCCACAACCTAACCCCCGAGTCAGTGCTCATGGTGGGGAGGGGCCGAGAAGCTCTTTACTCCCATGCCAGGCCCCATCCCAGCACCAGTACCCTGGCCTGAGGTCCCCTGCGAAATGAGGGAGGTGGGCAGAAATTTCCCAGAGCAGGACCACCTGGTATTGCCCTGCATCAAATCCCAGGCACCTATGCAGTCCTTAGGACATGTGTTTGCAGATGGCAGCCTTCAGACACCCAAGGCCATCCACCCGCCACCCTCCACAGCAGCAGTGACAGGCAACATGCACACTCTGCCCTCCCTGGCCCTGGAAGACATCCATGGTGACCCTAACACTTTCACACCAGTGGCCAGACTCCTCTCATAAGTCCATCTTCACGGGGCCTGGGCCTGTCCCCGGGGGCAAATCCCAAGGCCCTCTCTGTCCCAGGGTGAACCCTGCACCTGGCCGCCCCTCCTGTCCTCTGAGCAGCCCCATAGGGCTTTTGGCCTTCCCCTCCCACAGCCCGATGCCTGCTGGCCTTCCCAAACCATACCCCAAGGTCAGACTGGGGATTCCCAGTGTCCCTAGTGTGGGACATTCTGAATACACCACAGGGGCTAGCCCACTGTGTGTCAGGCCAGGGCATCCCAGGTGCCCACTCTCTGACATGCATTCACAGGCCCACAGCTCCCTGCTCCGTGCAGTGAGCAGGGCACTCACTCTGAGAGAAGGCAGAGTGTCCTTCCCAGACCCCCTCAGGCCCAGGGCCCTGATGTGTGGCCAGCATTGTCAGAGGCCCTCCCCCCATGGCCACAGCTGGCAGCGTCCCCAAGATGCCCTTCAGCACCCCGTGATGACAGCCTCCCTCCCTGCCTCCCTCCTCAGATTCTCTAGGAAGACATGTTGCTAAGTAAACACTCATCCGCAGGAGGGAGGTGGGCAAGCGAGGGCAAGGAAAGGAGAGGCAGCCTGGAGTGGGTGGGAGTTAAAGGAGGCAGATTTCTGCTCAGCATGACAGAAAAACAGCGGGAGGCTAAGGCAAATGGCCTCAGGAGGGAGAGCAGGGGAGGAGAAGCACCAGCATAGGGCAACAGGAAGCATGGGCAGCTGGGAGCCACACTGAGTCTTGACCACCCAGACAGGCCCTCTGCATCTTAGTCCCTTGCCCCCACCGTGGCCCTGGGACCCACTCCCAGCAGTGCCTGTGGGGACACCCAGGGGCCTCTGCAGGTGTTGGGTCATGCAGACATGAATCCTATGCTGGCCCTCCCCAGCGCCTGCCCAAGTCAGTGGCTGGACCTCAAAGACCCACTTCCACCCCTCCAACCTTCACTTGAACAAATGTGGCTTCTGTGAAATGTGGCTTGAGGACAGTGTTTTGTGGTTAAAAAAATCCAGTTCTGCCCTTCGGCCCACTATTCTACAGATGGGGAGACAGTGGTGCTCAGGGGCTCTCCAGCCACACCTAACCATCCCAGCCTCCAGTTACTCTCTTCTGGTGGGCCCAGGGAATGGACTGTGGGTCTGTCCCTCACCTGGCCAGCCCATGGAGAGCCACTTGCACTGGGGATGCCCACCCCTCTCAGCCTAAGCACACCTGCCAAGGGCCTCACTCAGGCCTGCCCAGCACAAATACTGGTGGGGCCGGTACTTCTCTCTCCTCCTCTGCCTGTGGTTGCTAAGTTACACCAAAAAACCCCTCTGCTCCGCGTGTGAACTGTTCCATTTCTGCGATTTGCCAGGTGGAAGGGAGCCATCAGGCTGGCAGTTCAGGGATGTCTCCCAGAGAAAAATAAACTTGCTGGCTGGTGTCTAGGCCCCCATGGCATACCTGGGGACACCTGCTTGTGTTCTCCAAACCAAGGGCCATGACACAGGAGGAGTACACAGCTACCCTGGGAGGGTGTCACCATGTGGGTTTGCGCTGCTCCTCCCCCCTCAGGGGCACCCACAACCTCCTTGAGAGCTGCAGGTCACTATGTCCCTAAGAGCAAAGGCTGGAGAGGCAGAGAACCCTGCCTCATACTACCAAGTGGAGGTCCCCCATTTCTTCCCTCTCTGGATCCTATGCTCCTGGGCTGGCATCCTCAGTTTCCAATGCAAAGTGTCCCTGGATGTCAGGAGGGAAATGCCCTCAGAGGTCACTGAAACCATGGTCCCATTCTACAGAAGTGGACACTGAGTCTTGGAGGGGCCTGCAGCCTGCCCACAGTTCAGAACCAAGACGTGTGGCCACCTGACACGCTAATTTTCTGCTCACAACAAGCACTGTTTGGCTCTCTAGGCTTCCTATCTGGGCAGGCAAGGGCCCAGACCCAGACCAGATTGTGCTGGGCAAGACTATCCAGAGGGAGGTGGGAGACTGCTGAGTGCAGTGCAGACCACTACCTCTGTGAGACTCCCTGCATACCAACGTGACTCATGGTCCCAGGCTCCCGGGGCAGGTGGCCATCTGGGCCCTTCCCTTGCTCCAGAGGGTGGGCGATGGGTGACAGCAGAGGGTCAGTGAGCCAGATGGAGCTCACAGGCCTAACCAAGCTGGAAAGGGGTACCCTGGCCACCACCATATTTCAGTGCCCCAGCAGCTCCCAGGAGGAAGGCAACCACCTATAAATATCCACTGGCCCCAACGGGCTTGGAAGCAACTAGAGAAGCAGGGGGCAGGAGCCTACTGCGTGGTCCCCTCCAGATGGCAAAAGCTCCCTCCCCACAGCACACACAGACCACCACCAGCTGCACCCGCTTCCAGCAAGTCCTGGGCAAAGAGGGCACGGTCCTCCAGATGGCCCTTGCTCACGGGACACGGCACACCTCGCCCTGGCCCTGGACGGCTTCCCTCAGATGCTGAGCTCACGTCCCAATTCATCCAGCAACAGCAAGGGCGTGAAACACCACCGCTGGGCCCAGAATGCGGACAAGCAAATGGAAACTTCCAACTGCGCAGCCCCAAGCGCCCCGATTTCCCAGCCCCCTCCTCACTCAGGCAGCAGCGGTGGACCTGCGGGCCGCGCCCACGCCCGGAGCTTCCGCTACGCTAGGCTGAGACGCCCGCTGCCCCGGGGGCTCCGGGGGTCCCGCGTAGTCCCGACCAGGCGGAGTTCCCGGCAACTCCAAGCGGCGCTCCCGCGCGCCCCACTCCACGCGCGGCCCCTGCCCAACGACGGCCGCGCCCGGCGGGACCCTGGGCCCGCGCCTTCCCGCTGCGCCCGCGACCGGAGGGCCCGGCCCGCAGCAGGCAGGTGGGCACCGGGGAACGGCGCACCGGCCGCTGCCTACCTCGGTCCGGGCCAGCGAAGCTCCCGCGCAGTCCTCCAAACCCTGCGGGGCCACGAGCAGCGC
The DNA here is from genome assembly GCF_040802235.1 of Manis javanica. Taxonomy (NCBI): domain Eukaryota; kingdom Metazoa; phylum Chordata; class Mammalia; order Pholidota; family Manidae; genus Manis; species Manis javanica. The sequence continues at coordinate 73,215,770 of NC_133162.1, forward strand.
ACCGCCGCTGGCGGCTCATGCTCGGCGCGCCCCGCGGCCGCCCCCGCGCTGCGCCAGCTGCGGGCAGAGCAGCTCCCTCCGCGGCCGGCACCGGGGAACTGGCGGGGAGCAGGCGCGGGACTGGCGGGCGCGAGAGCGCGGGCAACGGGGCGCGGGCAACGGGGCGCGGGCACAGAGCTGGCGCGTGCGAGAACTCGGAGCTGGCAGGCGCGGGCCCGGGGTGCGGGGCGGGCGCGGGTAGCGGGGCGCGGGTAGCGGAGCGCGGGCACGGAACGGGCGCGGGAGCGCGGAGCTGCGGGTGCGGGCCCGGGGTGTGGAGCGGGCGCGGGGAGAGGTCCTGCGGGACGCGGGTGCCTGGAGTAGAGCGCGTGGCTAGGACGCAGGGCGGGGTTGGGGGCACAGAGGAATGGCTCAGGGAGAGACCAGGCTAGGTTTCATAAAAACGGTAAGACGACAAACAACCCAAAAGGTGATGTGGCCACCTCAGGTAAAGACCCTTAGGGACTCTCTAGAGCTGGCAAAATTTTTATCAATGGCATCTGCAGTGAAAGTCTTCCGAGTGAGCAAATCCTAGCCCCGTGGTTATTCCCTTTAACCATCATAACCACCCTACAAGGTTGGTGTTTTTGCTCCCATTGGACAGATGAGTAAAAGCGATGATCAGGGAATGAAGTTGCTCTGCAGGATCTCAGAGCTGGGAAGAGGCAGAGAAAGTGCCTTGAGAGATTCTGTGGTCCCATTCTTCCAAAGCCACGAAGAGAAGGATCCAGGTCTTCTGGCTCCCAGTGGAGCCTCCTATCTCTCTGAAGGGACATCCTTGTTCTCTGGCGACAATCCCAGAGGTCAGGAGTGACCCTTGTAGGCAGCCCAAACTCAAGTGAATGTGGAACAGATCTGGGGTCAGGAAGCCCACTGGGTGGAGGAATCTGGTGGGTGAAGGGAATGGGGAGATGCCCCATAGCACCCCTTGGAAAAGCACCTTCCTTATTCATTCATGCCGTATATGTTTACTGAGTGCCTACAATGTGCAGTTGCCATTTTGGACACTGAGATTCAGGTGTGAGTGTCCCTGTCTGGTTGACGTGTGCATTCTTATGGGAAGCAGGCAGCAAATAAGCACAGAAAAATATTCATATGTCAGATGATGCAGGTGCTCTAGAGAAAGCATGGCAGGGAGACGGGTAGGGAGTGCAACTTGTGGAGTTAGTTACTTTGGGTGGTTAGGGTAGTCTTCACTGAAAGGGTGACATATGAGCAAAGACCTGACTGAGGAAGCCATGCTGAATCTGAAGAATGAATACTTGAGGCAAAGGGAACAGAAAGTGCAAAGGACCTGAGATGGGAGTATGATTCAGCATGTGCAAGCAGTAACAAGGAGGCCAGAGTGGTGTGAAAATGAGGGAGAGTGTGGTAGTGGAAGGGATTCTAGGAGGTGCCAGGGTGACCAAATCAGAAAAAGCCTGTTTGGCCTTTGGCCCATTGACTCAGAGGGAGCTGTAGCGCTTGTGCAGGGTTTTGCAATGTAATATTATGGTTTGGGGTTTTTTTTACAAAAACATTTTATTATGGAAAATTTTTAACATTTATAAAAGTAGGGGCTAAGGAGGTATAAGAATCATAAGCCCAATGTCCCCACTTCAACAATGACCAATACATGGTCAATTTTGTTGTATCTCTTCCCCACCCACCACTCCCTGTGTCATTTAAATGAACATTTAAAACTTTTGTAAGTATAATGTACCTAGGTGATAGTACACAAACCATACATTTGTGCTCCATTGATTTTCAATAAGAATGTTATTAAAAATCTGCACCTTGATTTTCACCAAGGGAAGGTTTTAAATTACAGATTGATTTCCCTTGATGTAGGATCATGCACATCATTCACTTATTCCCCGTGTCTTTTTTGGTAAATTGAGTTTTTGAACTAGTTTTCCATTTTGCCTAAATTTTTAGATTTACAAGTTTTTCATTACATCCAGATGTCTGTGGAATCTGTAGTGATGTCCCATTTTGATTCAAATATAGGAGAATTTTGGTGTTTTCTTCCTTGATCAGTCTTGCTAGGGTTTTGTCCATTTTATCATTTTTCTCAAAGAAACGACTTTTGCCTTTAATGAGTTTTTCCTATTGTGCCTTCTATTTCACTGATCTCTGCCCTTAGTTTTACTATGTCTGTATTTCTAGTTTGAGAGGTAATTTATTGTCCTTTTTTCTTTCAGTTTGTTGTTAGAACCAGGCTTACTGGTTTTCGACTTCTTTTCTACTGTGTTCATTTAAGACTATAAATTTCCCCTAAGCACAGCTTTACCATCTCTCACAGGTTTTAAATGTTTCTTTAAATTATCATTTAGTTCAAAATATTTTTTAATTTAAATTTTGATTTCTCTTCTGGCCCATGAGTAGTTTGGAAGGGTGTTGTTGGTTTCCAAATATTAAGAGATTTTCTGGTTACTTCCTATTTCTCAGATCCACTTTAATTATACAAAACACAGAGGATATGCTATGAATGATTCCAATTCTCTGAATAGGCTTATACATTTTTTAAAATCAGGGAATAGTTGATACACAATATTATATTTGTTTCAGGAATATAATATAGTGATTTGACAATTATATACATTACTACTTGCTTACCAAAATAACTGTAGTTAACTATTTGTCACCATGCAAAGTTATTACAATATTGTTGGCCATATTCCCTATGCTGTACTCTCAACCCCCTGACATCTTTATCCATTCCTCTATTGATGGATACTTAGGTTTCTTCCCTATGTTGGCTATTGTAAATAATGCTGCAATAAATATAGGGGTGCATATATCTTTTCAAATTAGTTTTTTGTTTTGAGTAAATACTGGGTCATATGGTGTTTCTATTTTTAGTTTTTTGAGGAAGCTCCATACTGCTTTCCATAGCGGCTGCACCAATTTACATTCCCACCAACAGTGTAGGAGGGTTCCTTTTTTCCACATCCTTGCCAACACATATTATTTCTTGTCTTTTAGCTACTTGCCATTCTGACTAGGGTTGAGATGATATTTCATTGTGGTTTGATTTGCATTTCCCTGATGATTAGTGATATGGAGCATCTTTTCATGTGTCTCTTGGCCATCTATATGTCTTCTTTGGAAAACTGTCTAGTCATGTCCTCTGCCCATTTTTAAATCAGATTATTTGTTTTTTGGGAGACTGAGTTGTAGGAGTTCTTCATATAATTCAGATATTAGAACCTTATTGGATATATCATTGTATTTTCATTCTGTTGATGGTTTTCTTCACTGTGCAGAAGATTTTTAGTTTGATGTAGTCCCACTTTTTTATTTTTGTGCTCATACATTCTTTGTGGTCCCAAATATGTTCTATTTTGGTAAATGTCCATGAGCCCTTGAAAATAATGAATATTCTGTATACATCAGTTAGGTCAGGCTTGTTAATCAAGTCCAAATCTATATTGCTACTGAATGTCTCTTATTCTGTAAGTTCCTCAAACTGGAAATGATCCAAAAGTCCTTCAGTGAGTAAATGCTTAAACTGTGGTATATCCATGCAGTGGAATACTACTCAGCAACAACATGAATGATTCTCAAAGGCATTATATTAAGTGAAAGAAGCCAGATTCAAAAAGATCTAAACTGTATGATCCCATTTACATGACATTCTAGAAAAGGTAAAATTGTAGAGATAGAGAACAGATCAGTGGTCCCCAGGGGTTGGGGAGGTTGACTACAGCACGGAGAAAAGTTTAGGGGCTGTAAAAGTGTATCCGTATTTTGATTTGTAGGAGTGGTCTCATGACTCTATGTGTTTGTCAAGACTTAAAATAACTGTATACCAAAAAGAGTATCTTTTACTGTATGTAAATTTATAAGTAATTCTTAATCTCCAGTATAAATAAGGGCTTCTCTGTCTGCCTGCTCACCTCTTTTTGTTCTGTTGTCATCCACAAGTTTTTGGTTTTCCCCTCTCCTATTATTATGGGGAAATCAAGATGATTCATTACTGTCAATGAATATAACATTGCCACAAAGATGAAGAAGTCTGTAGGGTGCACAAGGAAATCGGAGGGGGCAGTTGAAAGGCTGTTGTAATAATCCAATGATGGATGATGGTGGCTTAGAACTGGACAGTCATCCTATCCACATGTGATGAGAAGTGTTTGCAACTAGACATGTACTACAAATATAGCCAAAAGTGCTTGGGTCAGAAAGAAGGAAGAGCCAATAATCCTTTTGCCCAAGCACTTCTGCTGTTTACCCTACCCATGCTGAGGCCACATTCAGAGGTGTACCTGCATAGCAGGACCCTGGTAGTACTTTGAGTGTTGCTTTTTTGGGCTGGCTTTGGAGTAGAGGGATTTCTGCAGGTTATAGGAACTAAAACAGACACAACCATAACAATTCAGACCTGTCACACCCAGACATTGTCTTGCCTCAAATGTGCCCCCTTCAAGACCTCCCATCATAACAGATGCACCAGCTTACAGCTTTTACTCCCATGGAGTCCAGTTTGTTAACTGCACTAGGTTCCTCTAGATCTTATATTCCCTGCCTGAAACAGGTCTTCCCAGAATTTCCGCCTCCTCTCCAATGACTTCACTTGTGTCCCCTTTTCGCCTTGTTTCCACAGAACAGGTTTTCATTTGTTCCCTTTCTACTATTCTAGATTTCCTTGGTCCTTCTACCTTCATGTCTCCCACCTGACAAAACTCCAGTGACAGATGAATTCAACTCTTCCGTCTCCAGATGTCCCCTCAGGTACCTGAGTGCTGCTAGAGGCAGTCATACAGCCCTGCTATCACTCTAAATTCACAATAAATTCATCAATGGACTGAGAATGCAACACTACCCACCCTCCTATGGTTCTGTCCCTCCATTTCTTCAACTATGAAATATGTCATACACACAAAAGAGATGTATGTGCACAATTAGTTTCAAGAATAATCACAGTGAGAGTCCCCATGGAACTTAGATTAAGAAATAGGCTACTGCCAGTATATGGGAGCTGCTTTGGGTCCGTTCCCAACTGCTTGCCCCTTGTACACTCTTCCTACCTCCACCCTCCCAGAGGTAACCATGATCCTGATACTTATTCCTCTGCCTCTGTTTAAACTTTTATCTCTAAATATGTATGGCTGCTTCTGCAATTTTGTGAATGAAATCATATTCTATATTTTCTACTGTCCCTTACTTGTATCATCACCCATGACAAGGAGTGTAGTTTATTCATGTTGACTGTTGTTTGGCATTCCATTTTATTTATTTGGTTGCCTCACCTGATGGTTTCAGCCCCAGGCAAGTTCACTCTGGATTTGGTGAGACTGAATAATGACAACAGAAGGTTGGGGGGAAAAAGGGGCTCATACCAAGCTTTATTCTCATGGTGATAGGTCAAATGTTAGAATCACATCTGCACCCAGCAGTCTACAAGTAGCAAGCCCATCTCTGCCTCTGGCTCTGGCTCTGTCTCCACTCCAGCCTCTGCCCTCGCCTGCAGCCTCTCCTCTTCTCTCTCCTGATCTCTTGCTTTCTTTTCTAGGCTCTGCTCTTAGCACTGGATGAACTCTTTTTATAGCAACACAGACAATAGTAGCTTATTACCAATGGGTATGCAAGCATGCCTCTGGGCAGAAGGCTAAGTATTACATCATTGCACATATACAGTGGGTAGATTAGATTAGAATCAGGTGAGGATACTGGCCATGAAATTTCCATTTTTCCTACACTATTAGTAAACACTTGGGGAGTTGACACATTTTTTATATTATTCATTTATTCACTGAATAAAATAACTGTGAGCACCTATTATGTGCCAGGCACTACTTTAAGCATTGGAATAGAACAGTGATCAAATCAGGTAAAATTTCCTTCCCACATGGGTATTCTAGAGGTGGATTATTGCAATAAACATGAAAAGAACAGATAAATTATATTGTATGTTGAAAGATGAGCAGTGCTAATTAGGAACAAAAGCAGGGAAAGAGATGAAAAGTACCAGGGTGGAGGCTGCAATTCTATGGTATTTCCCACTGAATTGATATCTAAGCCAACACTCAAAGCAGGTGAAAATGGTGCCACGCAGCCATCTGGGGCAAGGTGTTCCAGCAGAGGAAGGAGCCGGTGCCTTGGTCTCAAGGCAGCACTAACACAGAACGGTCTATGCAATGCAGTTCTGGCACTAACCACCCAGAGTTAGGCCAAATGTCACAGGCTGAGGACACAGTCCCCACAGACAGCCTTTACTTCAGACACCACATGCAAACTTAGGAGTGTCCAGGTTTCCTGAGCTTCTGATCAACTGGCTACAAATTTGGAGGTTCCCATTCGAATTTTATAATCCACTAGGAGAACTCACAGAACTCAGGTAAGCACTGTACTCATGATTAGAGTCTTACCATAACAAAAGGGATTCCAATAAGGACAAGCCCCAAAAAGAGTCTCACGGCGAGATCTGGGAGGTCCCCAAAATGCAAAGTTTCCTTGTCCTCTCCTCTGGAAGGATGCATCACCCTCTGGGCATGGGGCATTGTTAACCAGGGAAGTTCACCTGAGCTTCTGTGCCCAGAGTTTTTATTGCTGTGTTCAGGTTTTCATTACATAGGCATAATGGAACCATCCATCACCTGTGTGGTTCAGTCTTCAGCCCACTTCCCACTTCCTCAGAGCTGGACTGATGTCTTGTGACTCAAAACCCAACTCTTTATTACACTGTTGTCATTCTGGCAAGACTAGCCCCCATCCTGACTCAGGTGAGGCCTGAGGGCCCATCATGAATTATAAAGACACTCTTATCACTCAAGAAATTCCAAGGATTTAGAGGCTCCCTCGCCAGGAGATGCAATCAGAGAGATACTGGGACTAGACCCTTTGATTATTCCAGTACCTTTTTCCTGGTGCCTAGGTACAGGAGTTCTCTCAGGGGTAAGTTGTAAGTGCAACTACTGGGTAATAGGAAATGCACATTTAACTCTACCAAGAAATATCCAGTTGTTTCCTGAACTGGTTATGCCAATACACACACTCCTACCACCAGTATGTGGAGTTCCCATTGTTCCGATCTTTGGTGGGGAGGTTCCCAAAAAAAGTCCATATCTTAATCCCCAAAATCTGTAAATATGTTTCCTTACATAATAAAAGGGACTTTGCAGATGTGATTACTTAAATATCTTGACATGGGTAGATTGGGGATGTGGGGTTAGCAAATGCAGTCACAGGGCCTTTATAAGAAGAAGGAAGGTCAGAGTCATAGAAAATATGATGACAGAAGCAGAGATCAGAGAATAAGAGAGATTCAAGGATGCTACATTGCTGGCTTGGAAGATGGAGAAGGGGATCACAAGTCAAGGACTGCAGGTGGCCTACAGAAGCTGGAAAATTCAGACAAACAAATTCTCTCCTACAGCTTCCAGAAGGAGCCAGCCTGGCTGACAACTTGAACTTATCCCAATGAGATTGATCTTGAACTGGAAGATATTAAAATTGTGTTGTTTTAAGCCACATTATGTGGTAATTTGTTAGAGTAGCAATAGGAAACTAACACATTTACCAATACTTCATTAAGTGTTGACTTCTCAATCTTAGTTTTTGCTAATCTGTTCATTTGTAGTATTGTCTCATTGTGAATTTAACTTTCATTTTCTTGATGATGCGTGATATCAAACATTTTTTCAGATATCTAATAGTTATTTGGATTTACTTTTTAGGAAAATGCCTATTCAAGGTTTTTGCTCAGTTTTTTTTTTTGCTCTTTTTCATATTGATTTAGAAGCTTTCTGTATATTCTAGGTGCCAGTGCAACAAAAGCTAAATGTGTTATAAATTGGTAAACATCCAGTTATTTGGACAATCTTCTCTCCATTCATGGCTTATACTGTTACTTCCTTTGTGTTATCCTTGATGGAGAGAATGTCTTAATTTGAATAACCTAGTTCCATTTATGGCTCTCTTCCTTTATGGTTTGAGATTTTTCTATCTACTCTTCTCTAAATTCTCCAAACACTCCCAGTAATTTCAAATCCTCCAGGCCTTTCCTTAACCCCACAATTTTATTTCCCTTGCTGTCAGACGATGAATCTCCTTTCACCTCATAGAGAAATTTGAAACCATCACCAGGAACTGTCTCAACTCTTACCCCCAGATTTGTACATTTACCTGCATCCTTCCTACCTTCCTGTCCGTCATAACAAGGGATACAACCCTTTTCTCTCACAGATCACTCTCTTGTCCTCTGCCTAGATACCATCCCCTGCTACCTCCTCTTTAATACTGTGCATTCAAATATATCCTCTCTCATTTTTATCTTTAATGTCCTCCATTTAAACATCTAACATTTCTTATTTTCAAAAACTACCTGGGACCCCTCTATGCCTCTTAGGTCCCGTCTTGCCTGCTCTTCCCATTCACAGCCAGGCAGCTTAGCAGAATTATCTCCCTCCTATCTGCCTGAACCTCTGTGACATAACAAGAAATATGTATTTGGCCTTTGGCCATAATCCCTGACATAGAACTCCTAAATGGCTTGGAATTTCCTGACCACCATTCCTTCTAATAACATGACTCTGGGCAAGCCCCTAGAGAGCTTCAGGATGGAGGCTGGTTGCCAGAAAGCCCAAACCTTGATTAGAACTCTGGAACTTTCAGCCCACCCCTCAACCTCTGAGGGAAATGAAAGGGAAATTTATACCATGAATGCATATATTAGAAAAGAATAAAGACCTAAAATCAATCATCTAAGCTTCCCCCTTGGGAAACTAGAAAAAGAATGCAAACTAAATCCAAAGTAAGCAGAAAAAGAGAAGAAATAAAATTAGGACATAAATCAATGAAATTAAAAATAGAAAATCAATACAGAAAAATCAATGAAACCAAAATTAGTTCTTTGAAAATATCAATAAAATCAATAAGCCTCTAGCCAGAGTAAGAAAAAGAGAGATGACACAACTTAATAACAAAAACTAAAGAGGGACATCACTACAGATCCCTGGACATTAGAAGAATGATAAAGGAATATTATGAACAACTCTATGTCCACAAATTTGATAACCTAGATGAAACAGACCAATTTCTTGAAAGACACAAACTGTCAAAACTCACACAAGAAGAAATAGACAACCCAAAAAAGTCCATATTTATTAAAGAAATTGAATCAATAGTTTATAACCTTACAAAATAGAAAGTACCAGACCCAGGTAGGTTCACTGATGGATTCTACTAAATATTTAAGAAATTACACCCATTCTTTACAATCTCACCCAGAGGATAGAACTAGAAGGAATACTTCCTAACTCATTCTGTGAGGCCTAAGACTCAAACTCAACAAAGACAGTACAAATATTCAACTATTTAAGAAAAGATGATATATACAATATATATCCTTAAATGGGTCCATGGAAACTACAATAGGGGCAAAATTCTGAAGGCAGGAAACATGTGAAGGGACCACTGTCCACCTGCAGGACACTCCTGCTTTGCCCCCAACATGTGGCCTTTACAAGACACTACCAACATCACCTATCATCTGGTCAAGGAGGAGAGGGCAAGTTGCATATTGGACATAAGTAAAGCTGGATTTCTCCATTTAAATAAATAAATATAAATGGGTCATCTAGAACACGTACCATTGGAAACCACTGCTATCTTCTGGCAGCAATATTTACCTACTAACTACCAGCCCTGTGCTGCATCCATAATGTGAATTATTGTATTTAATTCTGACAGCAAAATGAAGTGGACCCTAAGAAACTTTCAGTGATGGACAAAATTGAAATTCAGAGATAATCAAGTAAATTTCCCAAGGCCACTCAGCTATTGAGGGTTAAATGAAGACCCAGACATTTCTAACCTCAATCAAAGCCATTGTTTTTAACCACATTTGTTATGGCAACCATAGTTGGAGCATATCCCTATTCTTTGCTTAGTGCAGTAACCCTTTTTATTGGACACAAACCAAGTACAGTCTATGCTCCATCTTTGCCATGAACCAAGGTTCTAGTCCCTTTGTAGAGGGCAGGTGGAATCTAGATGTGCCCTCCAGCTACTCTTGCCTCCAGATCCTGGATCTCCAATGGTCATAGAGCCTGCCAGTGGTCAGGTCAGCCCTTTTATTTGGTCTTGACCCTCCTTTCCTGGAAGAATATCTTGACTATCTGAATTTATGATTTGAGAATTCTACATTTCTCCAATTCTGTCACTGATGAATGCTTTTCCTATTTCTATATTCTGTTGTTGGTAATTTCAATGGAAATTTGCAGTGAAGTTAGAGTTGCATACAAATGTAGCTATTTTATCTGGAAGTCTGTTATCAAGTACAAAAGCTAAATATTTTTCTTGTCTCTAGAGTATGATTACAGGCAAGTTCTCTCAACTGAGATATTCTTTCTTCCTCTCATCTGGGCTAAGTTCCGGTACCATAAGCTATTCCACAGTATGTACCTTTGCCAAATCAGCAGAGCCAGGAGAAACTTGAAGGTAGTGGAGTGGTGGGTCCCTCAAAATGCCCCCAGGCTGCACTTTTCTGTTCACTCAGCCTGACCCATTCAAGACCCACTGTTTACAAGGCTTTTTCTAGGGTCATGGTTTTCATTGTATACTCTGTGGATGCCTGGAAAGTGGGAAAGAGGCTGAGTGTGAGACCCCATAGTCCCTTATTTCCCCTTCATCCAAACAGCTCTGTGTGTATCTGTGTTAGAAAAATGGCCTGAGTCCTGATCAGATGTTTATGGATGACATAAGTAGATCGATCCAGGCATATCCTTGTAGGAAGGGTGTGGGGGATTCTGAGGTTCAGTCCTTGTCCTGAACCAGGAAGTCCTATGGCAAAGCCAGAAAAACCCTACCCCAGGATGTGATGGGGAGTCCAGTCCTTTCTCTATGCAAGGCTGGGTTTAATTTGTCTCTATAATCTAATTTCTGTCATTTCATAGGAGAATGTGGATTTTTTTTTAACAACATAGAATGTGAAAGGGTACAACATCAAAGCAGTGTTTACTTGGGCAATAACCAAGAATGATGTTCCTTCACCCTGGGGAGCTTCTGCCTTTGATGGAGGAGTACCTCCACTGCAGCTGCTTTTGCTCCAGCCACCAAGGCCTGCTACCCACTGCCCTACAAGCAGCAAGCTGTGTGTGCTATGCTGCTCCCCAAGACAAGCAGGGCCTCAGCATCTGCTTCTGAGACTGAAGACAGCCGGGCAGCATAGGGCTTAAGATGCCATATAAGCTAGAAAACTTGCAAGTCTGCAGCCAAGATTAGAAAGCCCTCTCTGCTTAGAGGTCCTTGGCAGCTGGTCACAAGGAGGTGCAATGTTAGTCAGCACCAGGGACAGCACCCACAACAGCGCTTAATGGCATGGGGGGAGGTGTGGCTGCTGGAAGAGAAAAACCCTCTTTACCCACCAGAAATGGTGAGGCTGAGGGCAGGGCTAAACTTAAGTGACCTGCAAATGCCACAGACAGCTGACATCCCCTTATCATCATCACAACCAGAGTTATTTAGCTGCACCTTCCAAATTATAAACCACCCACCCACTTAGGGGCTGGGAGGCCAAACATTTGGTGTGAACAGATGCCAGGAAGGATTGGAGGCTGGGCAGCCTCCTTGGAGAGAGATATACAATGAGTCTCTAAATGGCAAATTCTGCCTAACCTACACACACTGGTCTCAAGGCTTTCCTGGCCAAAACATTCTTTTCTCAAAATCATTTTCTCACAGTGTTTTGCTTTCAAGGGACCTTGAAGTAGGAAAAGAAGTGCCTTTATGGGTTCAACTTTGTATGGAGAACAGCTAAGATCAGAAGGAGCCACTGCAAGAGAGAAAAAGGCAGCACTGAGAGGAGGCTGCCCCATGCTCCTACCACAGGGTCCAACTCTGCTGCTGGGTTGGGCAAAGCTGAATTGAAACTCTCTGTTCCCAGCACCCCTAGTGTGACACTGTACTGTGTCTGCCCCTGAGGGGTACCCTCTACTGACCACTCCTGTACCCCATGTACACTATCTACCTCTATCCTCTCCTGATCACCATGGTGGCCATGTGGAGCGGGTGCTACTGCTCCCATTTTGTGGACAAGAAACTGAGACTCAGAGAGGCTGAGCCACAGCCAGTGAGTGGTGGAGCCAGGAATGTAACCAGGTGTGCCTCCCACCAATGTCTTGGTTCTGTACTGTGTGGTTCCGAGAGCACAGGATTTCTGGGGCAATGCTTCCGGGGTAAAGGACACACCACAGCTGAACCCCGTAGCCTTCCTTCTCTGGAGAGTCAGAGGCCTTTTAGATTTGGGGGTCAGACAACAAATGGCATTGCTCAGGGCTCTTTCTGCTCCTGAAGCCTTGAGTCCAGCAGGAAGACCAACATTAATGCACAAATAATCATACTTTATATAATCATAGCCTTCCAGCCTCCACTATTCACCTGCCCAATAAGGGCGTGACAGTCATGTCTTTCTCACAGCACTGCCAAGGGAGGAATTCCACTAAAAGGTGTCTGGCCCAGGCTGCTCAAGCAGCCCCTGCATGGTGGGGTTATGGCAATCTGCTACCCTGAGGGTGGGGACAGGGTCTCTCCTGTAGCCACCCCCTGTCACTTCCCTTTCCTGCACTCCTGTGTTGATGCTGGAGGTCAGGACGTGTGCCTCTATGACCACATAATTTTCTTCTTTGGAAGCCCAAGGTGCTTCTCCATAAGGGGCCTTCTTGGAGACCACCAAGCATAGAGTTTGGAGGGAGGGGCTAGTGTCCTGAACTGAGAGGCAAGGGAAACATAAGGGACACCCACTCTGGAATAAAGAAAGCTGTGGCCCTGCTTTGCCACTTACTGGCTATTTGGACCAGGGCAAGTTCTGGGGCAAGGACCCCGCAGGCAGCAGTTTCCACATCAGTAAAGGGGAGTAAATGGAGGCCCCTCCTCAGATGAAGTAGGAGGTAACACATGGAAGACCTTCGTTTGAGAGGGATGAATGTCTGGAGGCCCACAGCATTTCTCAGGAAGTGCAGTTGGTGCCCTGTTGGGCCCCTGGGGGAGGGGCATGGTTTGTCCTTGAAGAGGAAGGACGTGAAGCCTGTTGGGCCACACTGCTTGCTTCCTTCATTTCCAAGCTCCTGACCCAGCACCTGTCAGGACACTGATGGTTTGTGGAGGCTCCCTCCTATCTTCCCTTTCCTCCCTCCTTCCTTCACCAGAAAGAGGAGACCACAGACAGAGGGGGGCACGTTCCACCAACTGGGGGAGAGAGCCAAGTGGTTTTGTCTTTCGGGATGTCGATGTATGGGTCAAAATCTAACTTCTGCCTGTCCTTGCAGATTAAATGACTCATTTCTCATTCGGACAAAAGCTCTGATGCAAACCAAAAGCTCCTATGCGGGGGCTGCTGTTAACAATATCTAATCTAAACAATATCTGTCTAATCTAAACAGATCATAACTGATTAGAAGGTTTTCTCCATCCCTCTGATTTTCTTGTTTTTGAATGTCAGCTTCAAGGAAGCAGACTTGGGCTCTGGGTTGGGAGGTGGGATCCATGGCCACTCGCTGTCACTTCCCCTTCCTTAACTCCTGTGCTGCTGAGATGTGGCCCACTCGCTAAGCTAAAGGCTCCTAGAGAAGAGGTGGGGGGTGCGTGAAAGAGGACCAGAGGGTTTTCAACGGGCCAGATGGTGCTGCTGGCCCTCCATGCTCGCTGCCAGGCCACATGTTGTGCTACATGCTCATTAAGTGAACTAATGGAGAAAATAGGCAGAGGTGAGAAACGCTGGGAAGACTTGTGCTCACTCAGCCAGGCAGGATGGCTCCTCTGGTCCCACTCATGTCCCACAGGAAAATAGCCAGTCACGCTACAGAGTAGGAGATGAGCTGAGGGCTTGGGTGACTTGATGCAAGGCAGTGGCAGGGGCTGGGCAGAGCCCAGACCACCCAGCTACAGGCCCATCCCCATCCGCCATGAGGCCTCTTCCCTGGCCTTGACTGTTCACAGCCAGGCCCCCAGACATGCTTCCAGACTGGACCAGAGGTGCCTCCTCTGATGACCCCAGGGCTGGAACCACAGCTGTCCCTGGAGGGGGCAGCCCATGAACCCCTGCCTGGGGGGATGAAGGGTGGGTGAGTAGACACTCTGGGAGTGCCCTGAGCCTCATCCCGGTAGTGTCTGTGCTCTGTGAGCTCACTGCAGTGGGCCCCTGGTCCTGATTTTCACATCACTCTGTGCCCCACCATGACCAGCCCTTCTCAGTCAGGGACAGTGGACAGCATCAGCCTTACGTTCCATGGTCTGGGGCTGGCCCACACAGGGGGCTGGTGTGGCAGGGACACAGGCATTCAGTCGACCTCTGCCTGTCTTCCCACAGCACAGCTGATGGCTGGTAAAATGACAGAAACCCAAACCTGAGAGAACAGAGAGGGAGACAGTCAGATGGAGGAAGAGAAGTTTCCCTGAGAAAGATGGGGAAAGGACAAGAAAAGATAAAGAAGAAGTAGAGGTAAATATGGGGAAAGAAAGAATAAAACACACCTAGGTGTGCATATCTGTGCTTGAACATGTGTGGTGCATGCACATGTCTGTGTGGGTACACACACAGACACTGGGCAGGGGTCAATACACACCCAAGCCCCTCCCCACTGAGTGAGAGCATCAGTCATTTGGCCACCACTGCAGGCTTGGGCTTCGTAACATCTGGAAATCTCGAGGGGTTGTAGGCAAGACGGGGAGGTGTTTGGCCTTTTCTGCTATCATGAGTTCCCTTAAACTCTGGCCACCCACTGGTCACGGCCTGAGAGCCACAGATAGGCCAGTGTGATGCAGGCCCTTTTCAAACTTGATTGCGGTGAGGTGTCAAAGGTGGTCTTGGACATCTGAATGCACCTCAGTGTACGGGTGCTGTCCAAACAGTGTCCTGAGCTCATTCCCATGTTGACTTTTTGAGAAAGGAACAGAAAACCTACTTTACAGATGAGAGGACAAAGTCAGTGGGGTCTGCTTTCCTGTCCCTTGTGCCATAAATTCATGGAATAACAAAATAGCTCTTTTAGAAAACCTTATCAGGAGAAGACTGTTGTGAAAGTAGGTTGTGCTACAGGCTCTGAGAGGAAGGAAACACAAGAGCAGAAGGAGCTGGGCTACTGAGGGGTAAGCGCTCAGGATTCTGGGGCAGTAAGTTGGCGGTTAGGCCCTCTGTCCTCCTTTTCTTGCTCCAAGATAGGGGCAGTAGGTGTTGGCACTTGGGCTTCACAGGCCAGACAGAGCCTGGGGCAGCTCTTGGGAAGACAAGCAGCACACTGCAGGTGCCTCCACCACTGGGGCTCACAACTGACTGCCAGGCTTGTCCTTGCACCTCAGATCCTGAGCAGGGGGCTGCAGGGAGGAGTGGAACATCCATACCTGGGTAAACAGGAAGTGGCAAAAGCAAGAACCAGCGTGCAGTCACGTGTGTCTGTGATTTAACACACACCCGAGGGAGACAGACAACACAGGAGGGGCCAGTACATCCATGGAAACCAACATTTAAGGACCTAGAGTTAGGTGAGCAAAAAGAATAAGACATTAGAATAAGTATAATTAGTATCCACAGAGAGATGTGAGTGAATAGATAGAAAAATATTCTGTTACTAATTCTGAGTCTAGATTTAAAGGAAGAAGTAAAACTATCTCTGCTTGCAACTAACATAATCTAGTTAGTAGAAAACCCTAAAGACATACACACACACACCCTTAGCAGAGCTAATAAATGAGTTTAGAAAGATTGCAGGGTACAAGATCAATAAACAAAAATCACCAGCAATGAACCATCTAAAAATAAAAGCAAGAAAACTATTCTATATTTGTTTGGTAGAGCTGCTGTAACAACATGCCACAAATGGATGACTTAAAACAAAAATGTATTGTCTTACAGTTCTGGAAGCTAGAAGTCCAAAATCAAGGTTTTGAAAGGGTTGGTTTCTTCTGAGGGCTGTGAGGGAAGGTACTGTGCCAGGCATCTCTCCCAGCTTTGGCTATCTCTTTTGCTTTTGACAGTGTAATTCCAGTCTTTACATGGTAATCTCACTGTGTGCATATCTGTGTCCAAGCTTCCCCTTCTTATAAGGACACTAGTCATATTAAATTAGGGCCCACCCTAGTATCATTTTAACTTCGTTGTCTCTGTAATGACCCTAGCTCCAAATCAGGTCACATTCTGGGGTATTGGATGTTAGAACTTCAACACGCAGATTTTGAGGAGATACAATTTAACCCATAACAAATTATCAAAATAATAATAATCAAAAGTAATAAAATATTTATGAATAAGTTTAACAAAAGACATGCAAGACTTGTACACTGAAAACTGTAAACATAATTTGAAGAAATTAAAGAAATCTCAAGTAAATGGAAAGAGATCCATGTTCACGATTGAAAGACTTAATATTGTTAAGATGATAATACTCCCCAAGTTAAGATTAGCTTTCCAAGTAATCTCTATCAAAACCCCAGATGAATTCTTTGAAGACACTGACAAGCTGATCCTAAAATTCATATGAAAATTCAAGGAAACCAGAATACCTAAAACAACCTGGAAAAAAAAACAAAGATGGAAGACTCATACTTTCTGATTTTAAAACTTACTACAAAGCTATAGTAATCAAGTCTGTGTGGTGCTAGCACAAGGATAAACATACAGGTTAATGGAATAGAATCAAAAGTCCACAAATAAACCCTTGCATTTATGAGCAATTTATTTTGGAAAAGTTGCCAAGACAATTCAGTGAAGGAAAGAATAGTCTTTCCAACAAATGGTGCGGAAACCACTGAACAGTCACATGTGAGAGAATGGAGTTAGGCCTCTACCTGCCGCCATATGTAAAATTAACTGAAAATAGATCTAAAGCTTAAGTGTGAGAGCTAAAACTATACTGCTCTTAGGTGAAAACACGTGTAAATCATGACAACTTTGAATCAAACAGTTTCTTAGATATGAGACCTAAAGCACAAGCAACCAAAGATAAAATAGACATGTTAGACTTCATCAAAATATAAACATTTATACTTCAGAGACATAATTAAGAAAATTAAAAAGCAAGCCACAAACTGGAAGAAAATATTTATAAATCATATATCTGATAAAGACTTGTATCCAGAATATATAAAGATCTCTCACAAGTCAGTAAGCAATAATAATAATAATAAAATCTTATTTTTAAAAGGGGAAAAGATTTGAAAAGACACTTAACTAAAGAATATACAGAAATGGCTAATTTACAAATGAAAGATGTTCAACATCATTATTCTTTTAGGAATATGCAAATTAAAACCACAATGAGACGTCATTTGCTAACCAGTAGGGAGGCTGTTATCAAAAAGACTAACCATACCAACTGTTGTGAGAGTGTGGGGAAACTGGAATGCTCAGACATTGCTGATGGAAGGTAAATGATGCAACTTCTTCAGCAGAACACTTTGGCAGTTTCTTTAAAAGGTGAACATAAATTTACCACATGATTCAAGCAATTCCACTCTGAGAGAAATGAGAACCTATCTCCACATAAAGATGTGTACACAGCTGTTTATAGCAGCATGTTCACAATAGCCAAAAAATGGAAATAATTCATCTACCAATGACTTGATAAACAGAATGAGGTGTTTCCCTACAAAGGAATATTATTTGGCAACAAAAAGTAGTGAAGTACTGACACATGCTACAACACAGAAGAACCTTAAAAATATTATACTAATTGAAAGAAACCAGAAGCAAAAGATCACATATCATATGACTCAATTTTTGTGAAATGTCCAGAAAAGATGAATCTATAGAGAGAAAGTAGATTATTGCTTTTCTAGGACTGGGAGTAGGAATAGGGATTTACTGCAGATGGACATAAAGGCTCTTTTTGGGGTGATAGAAATGTTCAGAATTGGGTTGTGGCAATGGTTACATAACTCTGTACATTTACTAAAAATCTTTGAATGTTACACACAAAATGAGTAAATTTTGTGTACATAAATGATAATTCAAAGCTCTTAATCAAACACAATACACATACAGTAATATCTCAGTGGAACTTCACACTTCCAAGAATAAAGAGAGATACCTAAAACTTCCAGAGATTTAAATTAAAAGATTTCATCTGAAGGAATAGGGAATAAATGTACATAAAACTTCTCACTTTCCACAAATACGCAACCTATATGGAATACTACCTTCAAAATAACTGAATGAGAATAATGTTAATGAAAGGAAAGGAGCGACACATAGCAGCAATTCACCGGAGAGTTCCGCTTTATTAGGGAAAGGTGCTGGGTTATATAGGAGGGGGCATGATTGATTGAGGTGTCACTTCTATGGGGCTGGTGGCTGTTGGCTAGGTGCTGGGATTGGGAGGGGGGCAAGAGGTGATTGGGCTTCAGGTGGCGCCGGCGGGAACTGACGACCCCGAAGAGAAGCCGGAAGTTTGCCATCTTACTGGTGGGGACCCTTCATTCCCCCCTTTCTCCTCTATGGGTTTGTGGACGTTGCTTTCTCTCTGGCTACTTCCTGCTGAACAGGGGCGGAGAAGGGAGTGAGGGCTTGAGGATTGGGAGGAAAGGGTTGATAGGACTCCCCGCAGTAAGGACGAGTAGATGTGGACTTCTTCAGGTTTGGAAATCAATGAAGGTTCCCTGTAACCATAGGTTGGCCAAGAGGATATGGGTGTCAGGAGCCAGGCGTCTGCGGCTATTGTTTCCAGGAACAGTTTCCAGTGGAGAGAGGGGTCCATCTCAGCGTGTGGTGAGGAGGTCACGTGAGGGTGAGGGATCTTCTGTGGCCAGAAGCTGGTAGTTCCTGAGTAAAAGCTGGTTGAAAGCTTGATTAGAGATTTTTCCGACTTGGGATTTGATGAACTTTATTATACAGGGTAAGAAGAGACAGGCGAGAAGAATGATTATTATGGGGCCTGCAATGGGCCAGAGCCAGGTGAGGAGGGGGTTTGTTAGTATTGAAGAGAATGGGTTGGAATTGGAAGCAGAGTGGAGACTGGAGGCAAGGTCGGTGAGTTTGGTAATGTCAGTTTCTACAATGCCAGATTCGTTGATGTAATAGCAGCACTCTTCCCAGAGGAAGACGCAGGTGCCGCCCTTCTCGTCTGTAAGCAGATCTAGGGCCCGCCGGTTTTGAAGGGTGACTTTAGCTAGCGAAGTGACCTGTCTTTGGAGAGAGGCTAGAGAATCGGCAGTGGATGTCAGGGCTCCCTCAAGTTTGGCGTTGAGATCTCTAACTGCCTATAGAGAGTGACCCAAGGCTTCTCCCGAAAACCCTGCCCCAATGGCTGAGGTGATCAAAGAGCTACTGACCATGATGGGAAGGAAAGCAGCTCTTTTTGTGCACGAGGGCAAGGGAGGTTGGAGCTCAAGAAATTCTGCCATGCTGTAAAGTGTTAACTGTGGGATTAGGGTGACGAGAATGCAGGGTGTATCGGAGTTGAGAGGCAGTGAGTTGAAAAGACTATTACACTAAAAGAAGTGTCCCGGTTGCGTAAAAGTCTTAGAGCTGGAGGTAGGGGTGTAGATAGAGAGGCAGTGAAGTGCGCTGGAGGGGGGTGGAGTTGGGCCTACACAGTGGTGGATGGTGAGATTATCTGCGTATTCTGGTTCCCATAGGGGTATGTCTACCAGGGGGCAGAGGGGTTGTCTTTCTGCATGGAAGGAGTAGTTGGAAATATTAAGGGGCACGGCGGCCAGCAGTGGGCGCTGTAGTGATGTGCACAAGAAACAATTGGCTGTGTTAAGGGTGTGGTTGAGAAAGATGGTGGTGTCCTGAATGAGCTGTAATAAAGAGTAGGAGAAATGGGAAGAGGGGTGGGGATAAGAAGATGAAGAGGCGCTATCAAGAGTTTGGATAATGACTTTTTCGGAATGTCTGCTATCTGATGCAACTTGAGAGATCTGGGAATGAGAGGGAACATACTTTCGAGAGATATGAAGGGTACTGTGGGGGGTCGAGGACTCCCCGTAGTAAACTGAGGCTGTGACTCTGGCAGCCCATCAAGAGTCCCAGGGATCTGGGATTGATAAGGAGAATGAGCTGTTGGGATATTTCATGAAACGGTTGGAGGAGTAATACTGTGGGTACTGGAAGTTACCTATGTAGTGAATGGTGCAAGACTAGTAGGGACATCTCCCGTAGGTGTCTGACCATCGCCTGCAATAGGCTTGTTTTTGGTCATAGAGGAAGCAGAGGTAGGGAGAATAAGGGTAGCTGCTAGTGAACACTTCGGTGGAGGGAGGAAAGTGGAGGTGTAAAGGCTCAGAGCAGCTTTTCAGAGGGCAGTCTGGTGTGGCAATGAGGGCAGCAACTTTTGTTTGATGCTGTGTGTAAGTCTCTCTGACTTTGAATCGCCATACAAAGGAGGCTGGGGTGGTGGGGAAGACAATAGGAATGAGGAAAAAAAGGCGAGAGAGCAGTAAAGGAGGAAAAAGTCATGATTTGGGTATGGATGGCAAAGGGGGTGAACGGGATTTTGGAGGAAAGAGGACAGTAAGGTCAGGAGTCTGGAGGGAGGGAGAGTCTGTAAACTTTTGTAGGTTAAGAGATCTTTTAGGTGATGTGGGGACAGAATGGTAAGGGGCGCCCTGAATGTCAGTTTACGAGCTTCTTCCTGAAAGAGCTGTCTAGCGGCTAATGCTCGTAGGCAGGGGGCTCATCCCCGAACTGTGGGGTCTAATTGCTTGGAGAGATAAGCTACTGGGGGGCAAAGGATGGGCCATAATATTGGCCTAGGACTCTTAGAGCTTGACTGGACCTCTCATGAATGTATAATGAGAAGGGCTTCGACAAATCAGGAAGATGGAGAGCTGGGGCTTCCACAAGGGCTTGACAGAGCTTAATGAAGGAGTGTCGGGGTGAGGAGGATAATGGTTTTTTAGGGGGGCTCTTGCTGAGGTTATATAGGGGTCTTGCCAACAGGGTGCAGGGAGAAGTTAGGGATCTACGTTCTAAAATATCTAGCTAGGCTTAGAAAGGGCCTAAAAAGGAAAGGATTTTTGTCTTGGTTTTGGGAATGGGCAGGTCAGAGAGGAGCCATTTTCTGTCTAAGGTAATGGACTTTCTTTGTTGAGATAGAAGGAATCTGAGGTAAGTGAAAGGAGGGGAAGAGATTTGAGCTTTGACGGGGGATACTCGGTAACTTCTGGAAGCTAGAAAGTTAAGTAGGGAGGCAGTGTCAAGTTGAGACTGTTCCCACGAGAGACTGCAGAGTAGAAGATTGTCTATGTATTATAAGGTGGACTTGGAGTGATCATGATGAAACTGTTTGAGGTCCTGAGCTAGGACCTGTCTAAAAATATGGGGACTATCTCGGAAGCTTTGTGGCAAAACTGACCAAGTGAGTTGTTTAGAATGTCTTGTGTATGGGTCCGTCCAGGTGAAGATGAAAAAATCTTGGGAGCAGGGGTCTAGAGGGATAGAAAAATGGGTCTTTGAGATCTAGGACTGAGAAGTGGGATGCTGAGGCTGTATGGATTTGGAACTAAGGGATGGATAGGGACAATGGCTATGTTGATGAGGCGAAGGTCTTGGACAAGGCGGCAAGATCCATTGGTTTTTTTAACAGCTAATATGGGGGTATGTCTTTGAGATCTAGGACTGAGAAGTGGGATGCTGAGGCTGTATGGATTTGGAACTAAGGGATGGATAGGGACAATGGCTATGTTGATGAGGCGAAGGTCTTGGACAAGGCGGAAAGATCCGTTGGTTTTTTTAACAGCTAATATGGGGGTATTAAATGGGGAGTGAGTGGGTCTGCTTGAATGATGGGTTGGAGGCCTATGAGGGCTGAAGTGGTTAGGGGTTATTGGGCCTGACAGATATACTGAGAGGGGTCACATAATTTGATAGAGGCAGGGGGACATAGGGCCACGGAGGGGCTTGTAATGTCCCAAACTTTGGGATTTACAGGGTGTATGAGGGCAGAACCGGAGTTTTCATTGGGTAGAGGGGGGTCGTCGGCTATGAGGGCCATCAGAAAGGGAGTACTGGGGGCTGTGGGAGTGGATATAGTTATGGAAACATGGAGGAGGGAAAGGATGTCTCATCCTAGTAAAGGGATGGGACACTGGAGCATAACCAGGAAGGAGTGGGAGAAAGGTATGGGATTGTCTTGGATTGTGCATAAAAGGGTGGGTGGGGGGTTTAATGGGAAAATCTGTTTACCTCCTACTCTGACTATAGGAGTAATGGCTGGCGTGGTAGGGCCCTGGTATTCTCACAAGACTGAGAAGGTGGCTCCTGTATCTAGGAGGAAGGAGATGGGGTGACCGTCTACTGTTAGAGTAACCCTGGGCTCCTGTTTGGTGATGGAAATGGTCGGGCGAGAAGCCCCCGGGCCCCATCAATCTTCTTCTGCCAGCCCCACTACAGCGGGCTTAGGATGGGGGTTGTTCGTCCAGCCTCCCCTTCGGGTGGTTGGGCAATCAGACCCGCAGTCGCCCTTTTTGTGGCATCTGGGGCATGGGGTGGTAGGAGATCTGGGGGAGGGGCACGCCCTTGACCAATGTCCCTCTTTTCTGCACTTGAAACAAGCTCTTGGGGGGGCTTGTTTGTAGAGGGGCGCCCAGGTTGTGGTTTTATCAGCTGGGCCAACATCTGGAAATTGGCCTGATCAGCCTTTTGTTTACCGCGTTCTTTCTCCTCCTCCCGCTTATGGAAGACTTTAAAGGCCACTGTTAGGATCTCAGTCTGTGGGGTAGCGGGGCCCTGTTCTAACTTTTTGAGTTTAGCTTTAATGTCGGGGTAGCCTTGAGCTAGGAAGTATGTCATAAGGACATGTCTTCCTTCAGGTGTTTCTGGGTCCAGGCTGGTATACTGTAATAGGGCTTGAGTGAGTCTGTCTAAGAACTCGGAGGGGATTTCATCTCTCTTTTGAATTATGTCTTGGAGCTTTTGAAAATTGACTACTTTACAAGCTGCCCTTTTTCAGACCTGCTATTAAGCAGGAGGCAAAAATATCTCAAGAGCGGAGACTCATGGCGGTGTTATAATTTCAGTGTGGGTCTTGTTCGGGGACAGCAGTGGGGCCAGGGGGATAAGTGGGGTCAGTCCTGTGGGTTTCAGTAGCCTGCATTTGGGCGAAGTCCTAAACTCGTCTACGCTCTTCAGGGAGGAGAGTATTGGCAAGGAGCATGAAAATGTCATGATGTGTGAGGCTGTAAGACTGGAGGGTCTATTGAAACTCCCTGATGTATGTCATGGGATCAGTGGAAAAGGAACTTAGGCGTTTCTCTAGTTGGGCTAAATCTCTTAAGGAGAAAGGGATGTGAACACGCACGCTGCCTTCGGATCCTGCTACCTCCCGGAGGGGGGCGATAATTTTGGGAGGCTCTCGGGACTGAGTCTGAGGGGGACTGAAGGGTTCTGGCTCAGTCTGTGGGGGAGTGACGCGGTCTAGCCGTGCCTAGTCGAGCAGGTCCTGAAGTGCAGAAGGGGGGCAAAGAAAATAAAGAAAGATAGAATCGGACCCACATGTGGCCAGCTAGCAGCCCAGCTGCTTACTTCTGCCGCTCTAGTTGGATGTGGCCAGCTAGCAGCCCAGCTGCTTACTTCTGCCGCTCTAGTTGGGCTTGAACTCATGACTCTGAATTAAGAGTCCCATGCTCTACTAACTGAGCTGCAGCAGGGCTCTAGTTAATTGCTTATGGAATACGTAAACAGAATGTTCTTTGTTCTCCATTGCTGCCACATCTGCAAGTGGGGGAAGGGCATATTTAGAAGCAGGGGCAGTTTTTCTACACATCTTCAAGGTCTCCCTATTTTCAGAGTGAGGAGTCTTGGCAAGATATGTTTTTGTAGACAGATAACTTCTAAGGACTGTACCGGTTGTTCTCTAGCTTGTGCCTTCCCATGCTGCGTTCAGACATGGGGGAAGGTGCTTTCCCATTCTCCCTACAAACATGTGAGAAGACAAAGGCGGTCCCTAACAGGGGAGAAACAGGTGGTGAGGGCAAAGACGGAGGAGGCTCTTGGGACCTAGTTAAAGGGGGGCTGAAAGGCTCAGGCTTAATCTGCAGGGAATGAATGTGGAGGAGGTGAGATGGGGGAGGAGATGGTTGGGGAGGAAGGGAGAAGGGCTGTTGTAGGAGAAGAAGGGGAAGGGAGTGAACAGGAGGCTTCTGCGGGGGCGGCGGCTTGCAGGCTAGGAGAACTTGGAAGGGTGCGGGGAGAGGAGGAGGCGGAAAGCTTCGATATAGGGAATCTCCTTCCATTTTTGCAGGCGCTGGCAGTAGTTAAAAAGATCGCGAGTGATGTTAGGATCAAGAGTTCCCCCTGCAGGCCATTGGTTTTTATTGTCTAGGGGGTATGTCGGCCAATCTTGGGAGCAATATTTACGGAGAAGTTTTGGTTTTATATCAGGCATCAGGGAGAGGGTAGCCAGATGCTTAAGCAGGCATTCAAGAGGTGAACTTTCAGGGAGGGATGAGGAGGCTCCCATGGCTAAAGGACAGAGAAGGAGACAAACAGGGGAAGACGAACGGAGATCCTCGGACTGGAAGCAGACCACAAGGAGACAAAGGGCGTCCCCGATGATCCTTGGTGGTCTGCGGAAACTCGTATACGAGTCGGAATTTCTTGGGAAGTGTGGGTCGTCACCCAGACTTCCCTAAGAAGGCAGAGTGCCGGAGTCACGAGGTACCTAGCGCTAGGCGTTTTCGGCGGACGGAGCAGAAGGAGGAGGGGGGGAAAGGGAGCGTTCTCATCCACAAAGGAGTCACCTCGTTTATGGCCGTTGGAGGGGGTGCCTGAGAGTCAGCCGCAGCCGTGAAGGCCTGAGGCGGGGATTTATGACTGTCGGAGGAGGGGCCTGAGCATCCGCCGCAGCCGTAAAGGCTTGAGGCGGGGATTTATGGCTTTTGGAGGAGGGGCCTGAGGGTCCGCCGCAGCCGTGAAGGCCTGAGGCGGGGAGCGTTCCCTCCTCATCCCCGAGCGTCACGGCCTTGCGGGACGATCACGGTCAATGGCACTGCAATAGCTCAGGGAAGAGCGACCCACTCCGGGGGGGAAAACTTACCTAAAGGCCAGAGAGGAGTGGTGAGTGTGATGAGCCAGCGCCGGAAAAAGAGGACGAGGGCAAGCTGCTGCTGGTGTCGGGGGAAGACGGGGCCCAGTTGGGGTGTCCCGTCTCCCGGGTTTCGGCACCAATGAAAGGAAAGGAGCGACACATAGCAGCAATTCACCGGAGAGTTCCGCTTTATTAGGGAAAGGTGCTGGGTTATATAGGAGGGGGCATGATTGATTGAGGTGTCACTTCTATGGGGCTGGTGGCTGTTGGCTAGGTGCTGGGATTGGGAGGGGGGCAAGAGGTGATTGGGCTTCAGGTGGCGCCGGCGGGAACTGACGACCCCGAAGAGAAGCCGGAAGTTTGCCATCTTACTGGTGGGGACCCTTCAGTTAAATACAGATTTCTGTTTACAGAGAAATACTTATTTCAATAATGATTTTTTTTAAGTTTTCAGACACACAAGCACATATAACTTTGTAGTACCCATAAACTTGATAAAGAATGAAAAGATATTCTAATAGAATGCAAAATAGATATAGAGAAAGAAAAAGAATACAAAAAGCGATGGTGAAAAAAAAACCAGTAACGTTAACTAGAAATGAGTGCAGGTGATGCTAAATGTACAATAAAACAATCTGGAAAAGACTAATAGCTATTAATTTCATGGGAAGTGATAGAAGAGGCAGAGGTAAAGAATGTCATGTTGAAAATTTTGTTTTGTTTGGGAAGAGAATAGAAGTAGAGATCAATGTTAGACAGCACTAGAAAAAAGTTTAGCAATTTGTTAAACAGTTAAGGATTATAACAATGAGATTAAAATTTAAGGGTTACACTATTCTCTCATGGCTTAAAATATTCATCAGAGAATTCAATAAACAGAGTAAAATTAATCACTCTAACAATAGGTAAGGTAAAGGAAATTAAAAGCCAACAAAATAGTATTGGAACTGAAAGCACAAAATGAACTGGCAGGAATCAAACCAAGCACATTCTCAATCACAATATATGTGCCTGGGGTACATTCTCCCATTAAAACAGTAAAACATCTCAAATTGAGTAAAGTCAAAAAGATTCAGTGGTATTCTACGGACATGAAATGCAATTAAAAGGAAACAACATGAGCACATTTGATAAAATTCAATCCTCTTTCATCATAAAAGCACCCAGCTTATTAGGAATCGAAGGAAACTACTTCAACATAATAAAGGTCATATATATGAAATGCCCACTGCTAACATCATATTAAATGGTGAAAGACTGAAAGCTTTTCCTGTAAAGTCCAGAACAAGGCAAACATGTCTACTCTTACCACCTCTATTCAATATTGTACTGGAAGTTTTAGCCAGAGCAATTAAGCATGAAAAAGTAATAGTATACACCCAAATTGGAAAGGAAAAAGAAAAATATCTCCATTTGAAGATCTTACATGCAGAAAACCCGAATGAAATCACACACAAAAACTGTTATGGCAAATAAATGACACAGCAAAGTTATAGGATATAAAATCAGTATGCAAAAATCAGTTTTATTTCTATATACTTATAATGAACACTCCAAAAGAAAAAAAAAAATTTAGTTCCATTATAATAGCACCAAAAAAAGGAAAATGTTTAGAGATAAATTTAACCAAGAAGCTTAAATATTTACACGCTGAAGACTACAGATGTTGCTGAAAGAAAATAAAGAAGACATAAATAAATGAGAAGATATCCCATGCTCATTGATTGGAAGATTTAATATCATTAAGATGATGACACTATCCAAAATCATCCACAGAATTGGGGCAAACTCTATCAAAATCTCAATGGTGTTTTTAAAACCATTTAAAAATTTTAAAAACATCCTAACCTTTATGTTGAATCTCAAGGGACCCAAATAGCCAAAATAGTCTTGAAAAATAACAAAGCTGAAGATCTCACAGTTTCTGATTTCAAAACTTACTACAAATATATACTAACCAAAACTGTGTGGCACTGGCATAAAGACAGATACATGGACCAATGGAATAGACTAGAGAGCCCAGAAATAAATGCTTGCATATATAAACAAATGATTTGTTGGTTGGTACAAGAGTGCCAAGACCATTCAATGTAGAAAAAGGATAGTCTTTTCAACAAATGCTGCTGAGAAAATCAGATATATAGACATCCACATGCAAAAGAATAAAGTTGAACCCTTACCTAACACCATCTACAAAAATTAACTCAAAATGGATCAAAGACCTACAAATAAAAACTAAAACTACAAAACTCTTAGAAGAAAACATAGGTGAAATCTTCATGACATTGGATTTGGCAACGACTCCTAGGATTAGATACCAGTGGCACAGGTACTGCATAGACTGCTCATGGGCATGTTAAATGGTGCAACTGCTATAGAAATGGTTTAGCAGTTCCTCCAAAAGCTAAACATGGAACTGCTGTAAGACTTAGCACTTTTGTCTCTAGGTGTGTACCCACAGGAACAGAAAGCAGGAACTGGAACAGACACTGTATCTCAGTGTTCACAGCAACATTATTCACAGTAGCCAAAAGGGGAAAAGAAACAACCCAAAAGTCCACCAGTAAATGAATGGGTGAACAAACCAGTACAGCCCTGCAGTGGCATATCACTCAGCCATACAAAGGAATAAAGTTCTGATACATACCACAGCTTGGATGAACCCTGAAAACATTATGTTAAGTGAAATGAGCCAGACACAAAAGTGCAAATATTGTGTGATTCCACTACATAAGTATCCAGAATAGGCAAGATTCATAGAGACTAAAAGTAGATTAAAGAAGACGGGGGATTTTTGTTTAATGTTTGGGATGATGAGAAGTTTGGGGAATAGATAGTGGTGATGGTTGCACAACATTGTGAATGTAATTAATGCCACTAAGTGGTTCACTTTAAAACAGCAAATTTTATGTTGTATATTTTTGCCATGATTTTTAAAAATTAATAATGTAATATGCCCAAACCATTGAATTGTACACTTTATAGGTGCGAATTCTATGGTATGCAAACTATATCTCAATAAAGCTGTTTTCTGCATGCAAAAAAACACACAACCATCTTACACCGTTCACACAAATTAACTTGAAATAGATTAAAGACTTAATTTTAAGACCATAAATCCCAAAATTCCTAGAAGAAAACATAGGAGAAAAGCTTACTGACATGGGTCTTAGAAATAATTTTTTGGAAATGACACCTTAAAGCACGAGCAACAAAATAAAAAATAAACAACGGGGGCTATATCAAAATAAAAGCTTCTGCGCAGCAAAAGAAACCATCCAGAAAATGAAAAGGCAACCTGATGAATGCGACAAAATATTTGCAAATCATATATTTGAGAAGGGGTTAACTTAAAATGGGCAAAGGATCTGCACAGACATTTTCCCAAAGAAGATATTCAAATGGCAAACATGTACATGAAAAGGTGCTCAACATCACTGATTGGTACTAATCATTAGGTAAATGCAGATCAAAACCACAATGAGATGTTAGGATGTCACCAAATGCCTGTTAGGATGGCTGCCATCAAAAAGACAAGAGATAAATGCTGTTGAGGATGTGAAGGGAACCCTGCACTGTTGATGCAAATGTGCAGCCCCTGTGGAAAACAGCATGGAGGTTCCTCAAAACACAAAAAATAGAACTACCTTATGATCCAGCAATTCCTCTCCTGGGAATACAGCCAAAGGAAACAAAGTCACTGTGTTGAAGAGATATCCAAATCCCCCATGTTCATCACAGCATTATTTACAATAGCCAAAACATAGAAACAACCTAAGTGTCTACTGATGGATGAATGGATAAGAAAATGTGATAAAGAAAAATAATGGAATAGTGTTCAGTCATAAAAAAGAAGGAGATCCGGACATTTGTGACAACATGTATGAACCTTGAGGGCATTTTGCTAAGTGAAATAAGTCAGACAGAAAAAGATCAATACTGTATGATCTCACTTACATGTGGAATCTAAAAAACCAAACTCATAAGAACGGGAATCAGATTTATGGCTGCCAGAAGTAGGTGATGGGGGGGCAGGGGAAGAATTGGATGAAGGTAGTCAAAAGGTACGAACTTCCAGTTACAAGATAAATAAGCATTAGAAAAGTAATGTACAACATGACGACTACAGTTAACAATGCTATATGCTATATTTGAAAGCTGCTAAGAGAGTAGATCCTAAAAGTTATCTCAAGGAAAAAAAATTTTTTTAACTATATGAGGTGATGGGTGTTAACTAAACTTATTGTGGTAATCATTTCACAATGACATGTCAAGTCATTATGCTGTACACCTTAAAACTTATATGGTGTTGTATATTAATTATATTTTAATAAAACTGGAAATAATAAAGCTATTTTTTAAAACTGATAGAAACATCAGGAGATGTTAAAATAGGTCCCCCTTTAGTGGGAATCTTTTATGTACTTCACTGAGAAATCAACAGATAAAATGGAGAAAAGATAGATGGATCTGAATTGTTCCATTAACATCTTTCTACCAATGATAGAATTAATCTCTAAAAAGACACAAATATGTGAACTCCTAAATATCTCTTAAATTCAAAAGAACAATTTGTGTAGCACATGTTTATTGGCTTCAAAGTAATAAAGTCAGCAATGAGTACCCCCAAATTTAAAAAACACATTACAAAATGAATTACCAACCACTGAGAAATGGATAACAAATTATTCCACTTTTTAAACTTACAAAAAGTTTTCAAGGCAGCATCAGAGAAAATTTAGAACCTTAAATGCATTTATTAGAGAAAAGGAAGTTAGGCATAAATGAACTGCTATGTTAGTTCAAAAACAGAAATGCCAACGTCAGAATAAACCTAAGAAAATTGAATAAAGCAATTGATAAAGAAGAAAATAATGAAACAGAAATCAAATATACAATAGGAAAAAAACTTACACTGTTAATTCATATAAATAATTCATATATTCATATAAATAATAAAAGCCAAAACAGGCCATCAGAGTGTAATGGTGCTGAGTTTGGACAGAAGCCACATGCACATTTGCAACCTGGTCAGACCACCCAGGAGAAAATGAGAAAAAACACAGACTGATGATATAAGGAAAGAGGAAAGCAGATACAGGAAATTAAATAAATCAAAGTAGGCCAATATGTGCAATAAAAGGTTTGAAATCATGGACACCATGGGAAATTTACAGGAAAATATTAATTATCAAAATGAATGAGAAAACCTCAATAGACTATTAACTACATGGGAGGAAATGGGCAGGAGAGTACAAGATTTATCCTAAAATGCATGCTATTTTTATCAGACGATATGATTTTCTACCTAGAAAATTGAACTAACAAACTATAAGAATAATTAGGACAAATGCCATTAGGTGGAGAGCCCTGCTTTTCTAGGCCAAGCCTTCTATCTATTAGCCATGATGAATTATAACATATAAAGAAAAGTGTCATTCATAATAGCAACACTGCTACAACACAGCTGGAGTAAACCAACCAAAATGTGCAGGACCTACATGGAGCAAATGGCAAAGTGGGATGTCCAGTTAAATGTATCTTTAATTAAAATTTGCATGAATAAATAGGCACCCTGTGCTCCTTGATGGAAAGATTCCATATGATACAAATGTCAGTTTTCCACAAAATTAGTGTAGAATTTAAATTCAGCACTAATTACAGTCATGCAGGATTTTTCTTATGAAACTGACAAGCAGATCCTCATATTTGAATGAGAAAATGTCAAGACAGTTATGAAAAAGGAAAGACATTAGAGATTCAAGATGGTGGCGTGAGAGGTGAGATAGAAAATTCCTCCCCAAACCACATATAGTGTGAAAATATAGTTAATACAACTAGCCCTACAATAGCAACAGGAAAGAAGGCTGCACCAGACAGCATACAGACCTCACGAACAGAGCAGACCTTATGAAACAGGGTAACGTACGAAAGCCTTGATCTGGCAGGACCCAAGTCCTTACCCCTCCCCAGCTCACTGGTGGGAGGAAGAGAAATGGAGTGGGGAGGGGATGGAAGCCTAGAACTGCTGAAAACCCAGCCCTGGAGGTCTGCTTTGAACCACAGACCTATATTCTGTGGTCCTCTGGAGGTTGCTAGGATTGGGGAACTGGGACAGGCAGAGTGCTTCAAAGACTGAAATTCCAGCCATTTGCAGAGGTCAGGGATCCACATCCAGCTGCTCTGGGGTAAAGGAAAGGCAGGTGGTCTGAGAGGCTTCCTAGCAGGGAGAGGGCTGCAGAAGGGGCAGGATTTGCATGGAGCTATGGAGCTTGCTACGTGGGAGAAGGGATAGGTGGACAAGGGTGTCTGGGTGCTCTCTGCCCAGCAGGTTGAGAACAGGTTGGGAGCTTGAGGTGCCCCATCCCCCTGGCTGCCTACTCAGCTCTGGGGACCCCCATTGTGACATGTAGCCTGCCGCACCTTCCTCCTGGCCTGCCGGCACCTGCTCTCAAACTGGCAGTCACTGCACTGGCATCAGGCTAGCTGGAGGGAGGCCACACATACAACAACTAGAGATGCCAAGCACAGAGGCTTACACCTGTGTACTCAACCCGCTGGCTTTGACACTGGAGACAGGTACTGCAGCTGGGAATCAGAAAACAGCACTTTCTTGCCCCCAGGCACCAGCGCTGCTCCCCTACAACCCCCAACCTCACTCGAGGAGCTGAGGAGTTCCAGAGACTAGAGCTTCTGAGCACTAGAGGGCACCACATACAATTATGAAACATCAAAGGAACCTGGTTCAGACCAAAATATCACAAAGCCAAGAAAAAGGGACAAATTAAACTGAACTCACCAATCTTCCTGAAAGAGAGTTTAAAAAAAAAATCATAAACATGCTCATGGAGGTACAGAAAAATATTCAAGAACTCAGGGATGAATTTAAGATGGAGATTCAATCATTAAGAAATTCCATATCTGAAATGAAACATAGAATGGAGGGATTTAAAAGCAGATTTGATGTACTAGAAGAGACAGTAAATGGGATAGAAATTAAAGAAGAGGAATACAAAGAAGCTGAGGTACAAAAAAAAAAGGACCTCTAATAATGAAAGAGTATTGAGAGAACTGTGTGATCAATATAAACAGAACAATATCCACATGATAGGGGTACCAGAAGAAGAAGAGAGAGAAAAAGGGATAGAAAGTGTTATTGAGGAGGTAATTGCTGAAAACTTCCCCAATCTGGAGAAGGAAATAGTTTCTCAAGCCATGGAGATGCACAGATCTCCCAACACAAGGGACCCAAGGAAGACAACATCAAAACATATAATAATTAAAATGGCAAAGATCAAGGATAAAGACAGACTTTTAAAAGCAGCTAGAGAGAGAAAAAAGATCACATACAAAGAAAAACCCATTAGGCTATCATCAGATTTCTTGACAGAAACCTTACAGGCCAGAAGGGAGTGGCATGATATATTTAATGCAATGAAGCAGAAGGGCCTGGAACCAAGAGTACTCTACCCAGCAAGGTTATCATTTAAATTTGAAGGAGGGATTAAACAATTTTCAGATGAGCAAAAGCTGAGAGAATTTACTTCCCACAAACCACCACTACAGTGCATTTTGGAGGGACTACCATAGATGGAAGTGTTCTTAAGGCTAAATAGATGTCACCAGGGGAGATAAAACCACAGCAAAGTAGAACAATTAATTACTAAGCAGATGCAAAATCAAATCAACTACTCCCAAAGTCAATCAAGGGATAGACAAAGAGTACAGAATATGATACTTAACATATAAAGAATGGAGGAGGAAGAAAAAGGAGGGGAAAAAAGAACCCTTAGGTTGTGTTTGTAATGGCATATGAAATGAGTTAAATTAGACTGTTAGACAGTAAGGGAATTACCCTTGAACCTTTGGTAACCACAAATCTAAAGCCTACAATGACAATAAATATATACCTATCAATAATCACCCTAAATGTAAATGGTCTGAATGCACCAATCAAAAGACATAGAATCACTGAATGGATAAAAAAATAAGACCCATCTATACGCTGTCTAGAAGAGACTCACTTCAAACCCAAAGACATACACAGACTGAAAGTGAAGGGATGGAAAAAGATATTTCATACAACTAATAGGGAGAAAAAAGCAGGAGTTGCAGTAGTTGTATCAGAAAAAAAGAATTCAAAACAAAGAAAGTAACAAGAGACAAAGAAGGACATTACATAATGATAAAGGAGTGAATCCAACAAGAGGATATAACTATTATAAATATCTATGTACCCAACAAAGGATCACCTACATATGTGAAACAAATACTAACAGAATTAAAAGGGGAAATAGAATGCAATGCATTCATTTCAGGAGACTTCAACACACAACACACTCCAAAGGACAGATCAACCAGACAGAAAATAACTAAAGAGACAGAGGCACTGAACAATGTATTAGAACAGATGGACCTAACATCTACAGAACACTTCATCCAAAAGTAACAGGATGCACATTCTTCTCAAGTGCACATGGAAGATTTTCAAGAATAGATCATATACTAGGCCACAAAAAGAGCCTCAGTAAATTTAAAAAGATTAAAATTGTACCAACCAGCTTCTCAGATCACAAGGGTATGAAACTAGAAATAAATTACACAAAGACAATGAAAAAGCACACAAACACATGGAGGCTTAATAACATGCTCCTAAATAATCAATGGATCAATGACCAAATAAAAACAGAGATCAAGCAATATATGGAGACAAGTGACAAAAATAATTCAACACCGCAAAATCTGAGGGATGCAGCAAAGGCCATGCTAAGAGGGAAGTATATTGCAATACAGTCCTAACCCAGGAAAGAAGAACAATCCCAAATGAGCAGTCTAAACTCACAACTAATGAAACTAGAAAAGGAAAAACAAATGAGGCTGAAAGTCAGTAGAAGGAGGGACATAATAAAGATCAGAGCAGAAATAAAAAAATTGAGAAGAATAAAACAATAGAAAGAATCAATGAAAGCAAGAGCTGGTTCTTCAAGAAAATAAACAAAATAGATAAACCCCTAGCCAGACTTATGAAGAAAAAAAGATAGTCTACACACATAAACAGAATCAGAAAGAGAAAGGAAAAATCACTAGAGACACCACAGAAATACAAAGAATTATGAGAGAATACTATGAAAAATTATA
Source organism: Manis javanica (assembly GCF_040802235.1). Lineage (NCBI taxonomy): Eukaryota > Metazoa > Chordata > Mammalia > Pholidota > Manidae > Manis > Manis javanica. The sequence goes on from NC_133162.1 coordinate 73,249,891, forward strand.
TGCTAACAAACTAGATAACCTAGAAGAAATGGACAACTTTTTAGAAAAATACAACCTTCCAAGGCTAACCCAGGAAGAAACAGAAAATCTGATTAGACCAATTACCAGCAAGGAAATTGAATGGGTAATCAAAAAACTACCTAAGAACAAAACCGTGGACCAGATGATTTCACTGCTGAGTTTTATCAAATAATTAGTGAAGACCTAATTCCGATCCTCCTTAAAGTCTTCCAAAAAGTAGAAGAGGACGGAATACTTCCAAACTCATTCTACGGGGCCAACATCACTCTAATACCAAAACCAAGCAAAGACACCACAAAAAAAGAAAATTACAGATTAATATCCCTGATGAACATAGATGCAAAAATACTCAACAAAATATTAGCAAACTGAATTCAAAAATACATCAAAAACATCATCCATTATGATCAAGTGGGATACATCCCAGGGATGCAAGGATGGTACAATCATCCACCACATCAACAAAAAGAAGGACAAAAAAAGACATAATCATCTCCATAGATGCTGAAAAAGCAGTTGACAAAATTCAACATCCATTCATGATAAAAACTCTCAACAAAATGGCTATAGAGGACAAGTAAGTCATACATAGTAAAGGTCATATATGACAAACCCACAGCCAACATTATACTTAACAGCAAGAAGCTGAAAGCTTTTCCTTTAAGATCGGGAACAAGACAAGGATGCCCACTATCCCCACTTTTATTCAACATAGTTCTGGAGGTCCTAGCCATGGCAATCAGACAACACAAAGAAATAAAAGGCATCCAAATTGGTAAGGAAGAAGTCAAACTGTCCCTGCTTGCAGATGACATGGTATTGTATATAAAAAACCCTAAATAATCCACTCCAAATCTAATATCTGAATTCAGCAAATTTGTGGGACACAAAATTAATACACAGAAATCTGTTGCATTCTTATACACTAAATGATGAAGTAGCAGAAAGGGAAATCAGGAAAACAATTCCATTCACAATTGCTTCAAAATAATAAAGTACCTAGGAATAAACCTAACCAAGGAAGTGGAAGACCTATACCCTGAAAGCTACAAAACACTCATGAAATAAATTAAAGAAGATAACAATAAATGGAAACACATCCCATGCTCATGGATAGGAAGAATTAATATTGTCAAAATGGCCATCCTGCCTAAAGCAATCTACAGATTCAATGCAATCCCTATCAAAATACCTACAGCATTCTTCAATGAACTAGAGCAAATAGTTCTAAAATTCATATGGAACCACAAAAGACCCTGAATAGCCAAAGCAATCCTGAGAAGGAAGAATAAAGCTGGGTGAATTATGCTCCCTGACTTCAAGCTCTACTGCAAAGCTATGGTAATCAAAACAATTTGGTACTGCCACAAGAACAGACCCATAGACCAATGGAACAGACTAGAGAGCCCAGATATAAACCCAAGCATATATGGCCAATTAAAATATGATGAAGGAGCCACGGATATACAATGGGGAAATGACAGCCTCTTCAACAGCTGGTGTTGGCAAAACTGGACAGCTACATGTAAGAGAATGAGACTGGATTATTGTCTAACCCCATACACGAAAGTAAACTCAAAATGGATCAAAGACCTGGATGCTAGTCATGAAACCATACAACTCTTAGAAAAAAACATAGGCAAAAATCTCTTGGACATAAACATGAGGAACTTCTTCATGAACATATCTCCCCAGGCAAGGGAAACAAAAGCATAAATGAACAAGTGTGACTATATCAAACTAAAAAGCTTCCATATAGCAAAGGACCCTATCAGTAGAACAAAAAGACATCCTACAGTATGGGAGAATATATTCATAAATGACATATCCAATAGGGGGTTGACATCCAAATTATATAAAGAGCTCAGGTACCTCAACAAACAAAAAACAAATAAGCCAATTAAAAAATGGCAGAGTAGCTGAACAGACACTTCTCCAAAGAAGAAATTCAGATGGCCAACAGGCACATGAAAAAATGCTCCACATTGCTAATCATCAGAGAAATGCAAGTTAAAACCACAATGAAATATCATCTCACACCAGTTAGGATGGCCAACATCCAAAAGACAAACAACAACAAATATAGGTGAGCATGTGAAGAAAGGGGAACCCTCCTACACTGCTGGTGGGAATGTAAATTAGTTCAACCATTGTGGAAAGCAGTACAGAGGTTCCTCAAAAAACTCAAAATAGAAATACCATTTGACCCAGGAATTCCACTTATAGGAATTTACCCTAAGAATGCAGTACTCCAGTTTGAATAGGCAGATGTACCCCTATGTTTATCACTGCACTATTTACAATAGCCAAGAAATGGAAGCAATGTAAGTGTCCATCAGTAGATGAATGGATAAAGAAGATGTGGTACATATACACAATGGAATACTATTCATCCATAAGAAGAAAACAAATCCTACCATTTGCAACAACATGAATGGAGCTAGAGTGTATTATGCTCAGTGAAATAAGCCAGGCAGAGAAAGACAAGTATCAGATGGTTTCACTCATCTGTGGAGTATAAGAACAAAGAAAAAACTGAAGGAACAAAACAGTAGCAGAGTCACAGAACCCGAGAATGGACTAACAGTTACCAAAGGGAAAGGGATTGGGGAGGATGGGTGGGAAGGGAGGAATAAGGGAGAAAACGGGGCATCACGATTAGCAGATTAGCACGTATAATGTAGAGGGTGGGGACACGGGGAAGGCAGTATAATGCAGAGAAGACAAGTAGTGACTTTATAGCATCTTACTACACTGATGGACAGTGACTGTGATGGGGTATGTGGTGGGGACTTGACAATAGGGTGAGTCTAGTAACCATAATGTTGTTCATGTAATTGTACATTAATGACAGTGAAAGGAAAGGAAGGAAGGAGAGAAGGAAGGAAGGAAGGAAGGAAGGAAGGAAGGAAGGAAGGAAGGAAGGAAGGAAGGAAGGAAGGAAGGAAGGAAGGAAGGAAGGAAGGAAGGAAGGGAGGGAGGGAGGGAGGGAGGGAGGGAGGGAGGGAGGGAGGGAAGGAGGGAGGGAGGGAGGGAAGAAAAGAAAAAAGAAAGAAAATACAAACACACACACACACACAAAAAGGAAATACATTAGGTAGAAATTCTCTAATGCCAACATATAGAAAATAGATGCTCACTTTAAAAGAGAATAGCGTCCTGAAACTGGTCCATGCATTTAGGAATTTACTATTTAAACTAAAAAAGAGTAAAAATATAGATGATTCAAAAAATGGTACTGGACTGACTATACATTTGTAACATGTAAAGATAGCTACCTCCCAATATTAAAACAAAACCAGAATGGCTTATCCCAACAAAATTATAAAAATGATTTAAAAAAATATTTTGAAATATGTAAGTGAAGAGAATATAAGAGAATACATATGTTGAAGTAGAATAGTCATTCTTAAGATACAAATTACAAACTCTTAAAATAAAATGATTGGTAAATTTGACTAGAAGTCTAAAAAACTTTCTCTACAATAAAAGAGACTAAATGCAAACATAAGAGACATGTTACAGCATAGAGATCACACATGTCACATCTGCAATAGATGAAAGAGTATAACCAGCTCCTGATACATCAGGAAGGACAGTCAGTGATTCAGTGACAAGAGGACTGAACACAGAGGTCAAAGGAGAGGAAATACACACAGCCAAGAGGCATGAAAACATCTTGTTCATCCCCAAGACACAAGATACATTTTTCACTCATTAGTTTGGCAAAAACTGTAAATACTAATTAGGACTATTTAGGACTGATGGGAGCGTATAGAGGCATAGCATTATGAGAGAACAATTTGGCCATATCTTCTAAAATGAAAATGTGCAATCCCTTAGACCAAAAACTTCCACTTCCTATACAGATGCATAAGCCAGTTATACAAGGATGTTTATTTAGCATTGTTTATAGTAGAGACACAAATACATAAAACAAACAACCCAAGTGCCTATCAACATGGAAAAGGGTAAATAAATTATCACTATTCAGCAGTTTATTAATTAGGTTGTCCTATATGCATTAATATAGGAAGTTCTCCTAAGATTGTATTAAGTGGAAAAAGCATATTGCAAAAGCATGACTACAAAGGGTATTGTTCATGCTAACCATTTGTGTTCAGTCACAGGTGAAGCCCAAATTATGCAAAAACAAATTAACCAAAAAACTGTCAGGAGGGATACAGACACCAAACAGTTACAGTGTCATCTTTGGGGAGAGTCTTGGGCTTGATGGCAGGGAGTGGACAGCCATGCAGGGCTTCTGCATCTGTAAGTTTCATTATCACAGAACATGTTCATGTGTTATTTGTGCAATTAGCATAATCAAATATAAATATAAAGGATTTGATCTAGTTCAAGGCAAAGAGCAGGAATACATGTGAAAGAATTTTCTGGGTCTTGGTGATGCTTAAAGTGGATTCCTGGGCTGCCTTCCCAGTCCTGAAGGCCTCCAGGGGCAGAAAGAAGAGGAAGGACCTCAAGTTTCTGCCTAGTCTGGAGATACCGTATCCCCAGGGCAGACTATGAGTGTGGATGTGCGTGTACATGAAACAGAGAGAGAGGTGTTAATACTCTCCTTCTGACTCTGAGACATCAGTGTCCAGTCTTTCCACCTTTTGTGCCAGCAGAAGCATGGATGATATGCTATTTCTGAACACGACACCCCGCTCTTCCGTGCCACTGATCCTCATTCTACAAGGTTTAATGCTGGCACTTTCTCGACCTTACCAGAAGGTGTCAGCAGAACATTTCAGACACCATCTAGAACTCTAGTTTCTTCCTCCAATGGTCCTTCACTGGTTGATGGAAACATTGAGGAGCTGAGGTATCTAGACAGGTTACTAGGAGTGACATGTGCAGGAAGTGATATTAACTTTAAGTCTGCCACCTAGTCAAAAGAAAGTGAAAACTGCCGATGAGAAGTATCCTGATCTCCGAGATGTTGAGGTATGAAGGGATACATTTCAGAACTGATTAAATGTACCACTTCTCTCCCATCAACTCCAAATATCCAATAAAGCCATTAGTCTGTAGGGAATACAAGGACGGAGGGCACAGGAAAGGGCAGTGCCCTTCCTGTTACCATCCCTGATGCAGTGGAAGCAGCTCCTAAAGACAACCCTGCCCTGCCCAACCAGTCTGACTTGACTGCAGGAGAACTCCACCTGCCACTGTGTGCTGTCTCCCTGGGTATTGCATGCTCCTCTGTCTACCTTGGCTAGAGCGTGGATGCTCTATAGAATACCCTGGTCACTCTGGCTCACACCAGTGCTGGAATGTAGCACTCCAGGGCTCACCACAGAGAATCCCAGACATCCCAGAATCTCCATTCATATCTTTAAACAAACTCACTCCTGTCTCCTTCACAGGGTTCCATGCAGCACCTGAAGACATTAGCATAAAACAAGCATCAGCCCAGTGAGTGGCCTGTTGTGGACTGTGTGATTTGTTCAAAATGTCTGGAATCCCTTTTACAGCCCCTCCCTATTAGGATCATGCATTCCAATAACTGACATCAGGCTTGGCAATTTGACTTGTTATAGTCAAAGAAATCTGACGGAAGTGACATGTGCCTCTTCCAAGGGGACCATAAGGAGCCACTGTGTTATTCTCCCATTGCTCTTTTCCCCCATCCAAGAGATTGGCACGTCCCATGTACAGCCTGCTTCTAAATCCTGAGGCCCTGGCTGAGCGGAGTTGAGGTCATCTTGCAGTGGACTTTACATGTTAGTGAGAAAAAAATCATTTGCTGTCATACACCACTGAGATTTGGGATCATTTGTTACAGCAAAGCTCTTAACCCATGCTGACTCATGTAAGCCCAGAGAGTGCCAGGGGTATGTATTGTTTGGTTCCTTATCATCTCCCCTTTAAGAATGAGGAGTCTTTATGCTTAGTATAATGAATTAGGAAAAACAATGCTCCAAGTTTCAGAGGCAGGGTAGGGCAAGGACTTTGGAAGTAGCAAGGGGCTGAGGGCTGTGCCTGGGAGTGGCACTGCTGGGAGTGATGTAGTAGGGGCAGGAGGTGGGCAGGTGGCGGGCCCTGGGATGTCAGGCTCGGAGCTGTGATTTCAGCCAGGAGGCTCAGGGCGAGGCAGGAGGAGGAGCTCATCAATACATGTGGAGGTGCTGGGGTTATGGGTTGAAGACCTAGAAGGACCCAGTGGTGTTGCATTGTTGGCTGTGTTTCAGTGTAAAAATAGTATCATTAGTTATCTTCCAAGACTTTCAGTCATAATGAAATTTTGCAAGTGCCCTTTTGGGAGGCAGTGCCACATACCCTGTTTTAGATGTGCAGGTAAAGGCCATGCCCATTATCCCAGGGTGTTAGCACAGGCGGAAGGTGGAAGACAGGTTGCTGGAGCACATGGTGGAGGTGGGATGGCATGGACTGGGGAGATCAGGGCTGGAGGCAGAGCACAGGTGCACAGGTTGCAGTGGGGGAGGGGGCGCTGGATGTAGAGTGGAGCCACATGGAGAAGACGGTTCTCCTTTCCCCCAGCCCAGGCTTCCCCATAGGAGGGAGACTGTCACATGGCCAGAGACGGTGGGGACTGGAACTGCTGCCAAAGCCCATATTCTATTTGTCTAGCATTAATGAGAATATTATCTCCAAGAAGGGGTGCTCTCCTTGGCAGCACAGGGCAATCATGGGAGATGTTATCTCAGCAGACATGAAGCCCAGCTACAAATCTGAATGGAAGAAACACAGATTTCTGCTCCTTGTTAATTTCATGGTTGACTTAACTGTTCTTAAGTGATTATGATACTGGTGAGGAGGTGCATGAAATGCTTTTTTTTCTTTTCCCTTTGTCCCAAAAGGAAAAGAATTCTTCTCTTCTCTTTGTCCCAAAAGACTTAGACTTATTTTGAAGTGTAGGTTCCCTGTTTTAGGGCTTCCTGGGCATCACTGTTTATGGGAAAATGCTTATTTTGCCTGTGGTAGGAGGGAGAACATTGAAGAAAGACTGGTGATGATGATAATGAAGACCAGCCATCCTTAGGGGCAGCTGGGCTGAGTGCCTGCCTTCACGACCTTGTTTTGTTGAATTCTCCCATCAGCTCTTAAGGCAGAAACAACCACTTGTAAAGTGAGCTGCAGGAGGCCAGGGCTTATTTGCCTCCATCAGTCCTCCAGAACAAGGCCTGGCACATAGAGTTCAACAGATACTTGTTTTTATAAAAGGACTATTTTTTACACAGATATATTATACACGGCTTGTAGGTGACAGAACCAGAGTGGGAACTCAGATCTCTGGGACCCAAAAGGTTGCAATCAATGTTTGAGAGTGAGTATGATTCAGCCTTCCTCAGCAGTCAGGATAGACAGGGGAGTGGTATTAGAGAGAGGCATTTAGGAAAGACAGGAAGAACTTACCAGCAGATGTGCTACATATTTTTAATGGACTATGACTTAGGTTGCACATGAACTAGAAACTCTTGCAGCAGTGTCCACACACACTCTTTTCACAACATTTCATGGACTTGCCTCCATTGAGAGGTGGGGACTGAGTCCTTCCCCTTGAACCTGGGCAGTAATCAACAGTGTGTAACTTCCAAGATGTTCCTACAAAGCAACACAGCTTTGTCTTGGAGCTCTTTGGGGACATGAACCTAGGAAGTGTGAGCTGACAAGTAAGAAGTCCTTACCTGGACTTCCCCCATGGCCTAAGGTTGAGGAGGCCACTCAGAGAGAGATGTGGGAGCAAGGGATGGAAGGAGGACCAGAGCCATCAGGTGATTCCAGGCCTGGCCTTCAAACTACCCAGCTGTTGCAGAGTGCAGACAGATGAGAAGTCTCGACGGAGCTTTGTGAACCATGTAAATATTGTGGATGTTTTCCCATGCTCTTGGTGGAAATGGCGGCTTGCAAGCCAGTAGAGGGGATGTGGGTGGTGCAGCTGCTCCACGTCCTGCTGTGCTCCGCCCTCTAGCAAAGCTGTCTGAAAGCCTCAGCTCAGTGGGAGCCCTGGGCCACTGGAGGCATCGCTGCACCCCCCATCCATCTGCAGTGACGCTGCAGCGCCCTGCCCCCCCTCACAGTGGGTAAGCCCACTGTCTGGGGAACAAGGATCCCTTCTCACCCCCACTTTCTCTCTTGACTGGGTCATTAGTATCAATCTCAAACACCTTTTCATTAATCTTACCCTTTAAAAATGGTCTCTTTATTTCACTTGTGCCTCTTTTTTGCTCCCATTTTAACCAAAATGTTCTTAAAATTTTGCCTATACCCACTACCATCTTATCACTCTTGAACCCATTCCAATTGGTTTCATTAACCAAATCTGATCTTCCATGGTCTCAGTGACCCCCACATGACCAAATCCAAGGACTAACCCTTGGTTCCCATGTGACTTAACCTGAGGTTGGCATTTGCATGGGCTCATGCCCTCCTTCTTGAACTACTTCACTCATCTGCCCCAGGATATCCCCTCCTGGTTTCTGTGCTCCTCATCCTCCTTTTCTGGCCCCCTCACAACTCCCCAATCTCTAAGTATCAGTGTGCCCATGGCTTAGTGCCTGGGTTCCCACACCCCGGGTCTACCTACTCTTTATCTCATCTCTCTCCTGACATTAGAGACACCATGTGGGCGCTGACAGGTCTCAAACTCACATGTCCATCCTGGCCCTTGTTGTTTGGGTTCAGAGCTCCAGCCTTGTATGTCTGACAGCCTTGTTGATCACTTTACTTGGAGTCTAAGAAACCTCTCAAACTTTATTCTCACATCCAAATTTCTGGTCTTCTCTCCCAAACTTGTTCTTCCTACAGTTGCTCACTGAAAGGCCACTCTATCCTTCTGGGTCCTCTGATGAAAAATCATGAAGTTAACCTTGACTACTCTATTTTTCTCAACCTAATTCCCAATCAGCAAATCCTTTTGGCTGTACTGTACAAATATAGCTTAAAATCCCTCCAATGGCCACCACCCTGGTCCAAGCACAAGGAGTTAAAGTAACTTGATGAATGTCTATAACTAGTAAGGAACAACAATAAGGAACACACACAAAAATGTGGCAGCCCCGCTTTTAACCACTACAGTTAACTTTGCCTGATGCACAATAAATACTAAATAAATATCTATTGTCAATGCCTAATAATAATGAAAATAAATAATAAATGTCTAAAAATAAATTCTTATGTTAACTGTTATTTACTAGCTGCTTATAGACATTGATGTTTAGTACATTCCAGATGCTATATAAAAATATGCCTATTCCTCTAAATAAACTTCCATGGGGCTCCACATATAATCTGTTGCTAACTGTCATCAAACTTTGTCACCTATAACGTTAGGCCAACACCACGAGGTAACCCACCCCCTGCTTGGCCTATATTAACACAATATATTAACTAAACTGTTTTGATTGTTTCACACTGTGTATATATTTATAAAATGTATATGTGTATCTTCATATTAAGTTAAATATTAAATACTAACAATAATTATATAAACATGTGATTTGGCCAATTAACCTATAAAATGTGAAAAGTAAGATAAGGAGAGTAGTTTCAATAAATAAATTAACATATTAAGAATATAATTCTAGCAGCATAATTAACTTTAGTGAATCCACGTTACAGTGACACATTGGTTTTCTATTACAGTGATGAACAAACAAATGTTAAAAGGGGTGGGATGGATGGATGTGGTGACCATTTAATGTTTGTGGGTCCAGTGGGGTTATTTTCACCATTATGGCTTCACCAGTCCCCCAAAGTGTCACAACTAACACTGAGTTAGGAAGAAATCCTCCAAAGCTCCCTCCAAAGGGTTATTAGACCAGCCTCCTAAAAGGTGTCCCTGCTCTGCCTTTTAAGCATCCCTACCATCTATGCTTCAAGCAGCCCTAGAGTGAGCCTATTAAAAGGTCAGCTGGGTCCTGCCTCACTATGAGTACGTGCCACACCCACATGATAGCCCTTGGGCCCCATCCTCTCTGACTTCACCACTGCTGCCATGCCCACAGCTCACTCTGCATCCTCCACATGACCTCCCTGCTGTCCCTCAGACCTTGCAGCTGGGCTCCCACCTTGGTCATATCTGAGCACCTTGTCCCCAGGTGTCACCATGGCTTGTCCCCACACTTGCCTTAGGACCTTTGCACGTGTCACCTCTCAGTGAGGCCTTCTCTGACCTATTCACATAGACCCACCACCCCCCTCTACTTCTTTTATTTTTCTTCATAGTCCTTTAAATGTATGTGTACATTTACCCTTTTATTCTATTTATCATATCCAAACACACGCACCAGAAAGAGTCACCAGCACAGCAATTTCTTTGTTTTGTTCACTGCTATCTTCCCAGCACCTAGAATGGTGTCTGGATGTAGTAGGTGTCCAGTAACTATTGTTTAAAGAATTTTCTCTGGTTCTCCAGTGTGGGGCTCTTTTTTGAACAACTACAGCATTATTCATTTTGTCATCACACAGGGATGTCTTTATTTGTTCAGTATTGGGATGTGAGATATGTTATCACAGATATTCAGTATATTCATGTCAAACATGTTTGGCTCAATATGTGGTGGATTCTTTATTTACCTACAAAGCAAAATCCCCCTCTTTTTACTTGCAAGAGAATAACTCCTCCAACTCAACAATAAAAAGACAACACAAATAAAAATGGGCAAAGAACCTGAAAATAGGATATTTTTCCAAAGAAAATCACAAATGGCCAATAAGCAGGTGAAAAGATACTCAACATCATTAATCACTAGAGAAATGCAAATAAAAACCACAGAGAGACATTATTCATACCTGCTATGATGTCCATAATTTTAAAAAATGGAAAATAAGTGTTGGTGAGACTGTGGAGAAATTAGATCCTTGCATACACTCCCATTTCAGCACTATTCATAATAGTCAAAAGGTGGAAACAATCCAAGTGTCCATCAATAGATGAGGGGATAAATAAAATGTTGCATACACACAATAGAATATTATGCAGCCATACCGAGGAATGAGGTTCTGATACATACTAGAACATGGATGAACCTTGAAAAGATTATGTTAAGTAAAATAAGTCACATACAAAAGGACAACTATTGTATGATTCTGCTTATATGAAATACCTAGAATAAGCAAATTCATAGAGATAGAAAATATAAGAGAGCTTACCAGAGATGGGGCAGGGGATGTGGGACTGGGAGAGGAATGCAGTTAGTTACTGCTTAATGCACACAGAGTTTCTGTTTGGGTTTGAAAAGGTTTTGGAAACAGTGTTTGAGAGGGTCCCAGACAGAGCCAATCTGCAAAGACTGGTCAAGGGATTATTATCTCTTTTACTTGTTTGTTCTTTTTGGCTCTTGTCTTTCAAGGGGTGTGTCCTCAATTCAAGGAGTATGTTGTATGTGCGAATATTTGTGTGTATGAGTGTGAGGGGAGGACTGGAGTGGACAGTGCAATCCCTCCCCCATAAAATTCACCCATTTTAGGTATGGATTCAATGATTGAATTTATATATTTATCAGCCCCAGGCAACCACCAATTTACTTTGTCCCAACACCACTAGTTGAAAGTTCCATAGAACTGTCTCGACATTTTTGTTGAAAATCAATCAACCATAAATATAAGGATTTATTTCTGGACCCTCAAATCTGTTCCATTGATATATACATCTATCCATATGCCAGCACCACACTGTCTTGCTTGCTTTTTACTGAAGCATTATAAGTTTTGAAGTCAGAAAGTGTAAGTTCTACAGCTCTGTTGCTTTTCAGAATTCTTGTTGATGTTTTTGCCCTCAGGGGTAATCTTGCCAATTTCCACACACAAAAAAAAAGCCTGCCAAGATTTTGGAAAAGATTGCACTGAACCTATAGACACCTTGGAGAGACTTGCCATGTTAGTAACATCGCATCATGCCACCACGAACACAGGCGCTCTCCCCATCTGGCTAGGTCCTCACTGGCTCCCTCGCAGCCCAGTGGTTATCAGTGCCCAGCTCTTACATGCATGGCATCAGGAGTTGGAGGCTCAGGGTCCAGGCGAGAAGGAGCAGGTGCCCTCTCCACAAACACACGCTGCCAAGTCACATCAGGATGAAATAGCCCCTTATTATGTACCTGAAGAGCAGAGGGCAATTTTTTTAAAAACCTAACTCAGGTAAATGGGCATTTACCTGTACCATAACAGTGTAAGAACTCAGTTGAACAGATTGGTGTTGTGAAACAGAAGCAAGGCTCTGTTCTGCTGTCAAGAGAGCAATTTCCCAACAACGCTGAGCTCTGCTCGCCCTCTTGTGGCTACACGTGGCAACCATTGTGGCCCCGGCCCCAGGGCCCTGCTGCCTTACCGTCTCCGTGCTGCTCCATTCAGCCTGGCTCCGTGTTCAGAGCTCAGGGAGGAGACAGGGCTGAAGACACAACTCTGGGACTCATCAGCATATAGATAGTGTCTAACGCTAGGTAAGTGGTTGAGATCACCTGGAGAGGGGTGTAGACAGAGGGTAGAGGGCCCAGGATGGATTTTTGGAACATTCAGACACTTAGAAGTCAGAGAAGAAGACCAAACAAGGAAATGAAGTGGGAGAATGGTGTGGCAGGGTGAGAATGGAGAAGTCACGGAAGCCAGACAGAAAGGACTGGCCATTGGGTCAGACTCAGCTGAAAAGTCAGGTAGGGAAGACAGGGGTCCTCGGATCGGACCGCACATAAGCGTCAGTGGCCTTGAGAAAAGAAGTCCTGGTGGAGAGGTGGAGAGAGAAGACAAATGGAGGGGGCTAAGAACAGATGGGACACGGAATGGAGAGTTACTATAGACCTGTACTCTCCAATATGGTAGCCACTAGCCACATGTGGCTATTTATAATTTAATTTAATTTAAAATCCACTCCTTAGCTGTACTAGCCACATTTCAAATGCTCAACAGCCACATGAAACTAGTGACTACCAAATTAGACAAGGCAGAGATGGAGCATTTCCATCATCCCAGAAAGTTCTATTGGACAGCACTGCCGTGGACAATAATTATTAATTTTTGCTGGGAAGAAAACAGAGAAATCAGTTTGTAGATGGAAGACAAGCAGATGTCAAATAAGAGCGTCTTTGGTTTGTTTTTGTTTTTAAGAAAGGAGGTACTGGAGTGTGACTAATGAGAATGAGCCATTAGAAGTGGAACAATGGATGAGTGAAGCAAGCAAGGTGTGAAGGACCTTGAAAGCTAGAGGAGATGGGATCTGTTGAGATCATTGAGGGTCTGAGATTTTATGTTACCTGCACACTAACAAGTTAGCTTGCTAAATTCCATGGATGCTGGCAAGAGATATGCGCCTGCCCTTTTCTTCAAGGGTAGATATCATCTCTGTCTTACAAGGCTGCTTGCTATACAAATATCCGTGAAAAGATCATCCAGAACAAAGGTCAGTGCCTTGCAAGATATGCAGAAATGTAAGACACTACGGAGAAGTGTCCACCAACAAGAGCCAGAGCACGGGTGGACTTGATTGAAGATGGGAGCAGGGACATGACATCCAGGTGACAGGAGGCTCAGCTAAGTGGGTCCAAGTGTGAGAAGGGGGTGTGGGGGTGGCAGGATGTGATTTCCATGGTGGAATGACAAGGCAGTTCTGGTTTGATGGTCTATTTTGTCAGTGAAGTGTGATGGGGTATGGAGACAGTTCTGGGAATGTGAGGGGAGCAGAGAGGGCATGATATATTGTCCCAGAAGATGGTGTCGTAAGCAGAGTAATGGCTCATCCACATCCTAACTATGCGAAGCAGGATGGCACCTAACATGGCAAAAGGGACTTGGCGGCTGTGATTACATTAAGGGCCTTGAGATGGAGAGATTATCCTGGGTCACCCAGGCCCCATGTAGTCACAGGGTCCTCATAAGGGAAAGAGGGAGACAAGAAGTCCAGAGAAGGAGGTCTCAGAACAGAAGCAGAGGCTGGAATGAAGGGCTACAAGCCCATGATGTGCACAGACTCAAGAAGCCAGACAAGGCAGGGTTCTTCCCCAGAGCCTCTGGAAGGAACGCAATCCAGCCGACACCTCCTCACCTCAATGTCCTAGGCTGAACTGCGTCCCCCAGATTCCTATGTTGAAGCCCTAGCCCCATTACCTCAGAATGTGACTGCATTTGAAGATACGGCCTTTAAAGAGGTGATTAAGGTAAAATGCAGTTTGGGATGGGCTTAATCCAATCTGACAGGAAATTTAGACAAGGACACACCAGGGATATGTGCACAGGAAGGAAAATCTGTGAGCACAGGGAGAAGACAGCCACCTGCAAGCCAGGACAGAAGGCCTTAGAAGAAGCCAGCCCTGCCAGTTCCTTGATCTCAGACTTTCAGCCTCCAGAACTGTGAGGAAATTAATTTCTATTGTTTAAACCTCCCTGTCTATGTGTTTTGTTATAGTGGCCCTAGCAAACTAATACACCCAGTGAAACCCATTTTGGACTTCTGACCTCCAGAACAGTAAATAACAAAGTTGGTTGTTTTAAGCCACCAAATTTGCAAGCATTGTTACAGCAGCTGTAGGAAGTGACACAGAGGGGAAAGCAGGTGCTGTGAGAGTGGAGTAGGATGTTCTGGCCCATGAGATGGTGGTTAGACTGCTGATGTGGACCCAGTTGGCTGGGCCTGCAGCCCCAGAAAGCACAGGCCACTGGGGCAAGGTGGGGCAGAACCCAGTGAGAAGGGGGAGCAAGGGTGGGGAGAATTGATTGGAAGTACTGTTCATGATAACAACCCCCTGGAACCTGAACTGTGTAGGCAAGAAAGTAAGGAGAGTGGTGGATAATTGCAGGAAAGCAGATAGATTAAAGGTAATAGGGCAAAGAATTGTTAGATCTGGTGGAAAAGAATTTCTAAAATGCCAGTCTGATCACATATCTCCCTTGCTTAAAATGGTTAATGTTTTTCCAAATCCTGTAAGACAGCATCATATTCCCTAACTTGGCTTCAAGGCATCTCTGTTTGGGCCTGGCCCACTGCTCTGGCCTCTCCTTTAGGATTCCACACCCCCTGCCACCTTTAGGCCTTTGCATATGCTGTTCCCCTGCCTGGAACATTCTTCCTGCCCTCTGCCCTTCTTCTTCCCCTGATGACTCTTTCTCATCCTTCAGGAGTGCTTATTCCTCTGGCAAGTTTCCCAGACCCCTGGACTGGTGAGACCCTCTGCATGGTGGGGTCCTGGATGCCCCTCCACTTACCACTTAGTCCTCCACCTCCAGACACCAATCCTGCACGGCACCTGGCATGCAGGAAGATCTCAAAGACAGGCGCCGGAGGAGTTAAAAATAAAAGACACCACTTGAAATGGCTTATGTGGTTCAACTAGAGGACATGCAGAGGACTGGGAGATGCCTAAGAACACCTCCCAGGTCAGTTATAGTCCCAGGGAATATTCTTGTTGCTCCACCTGCAGGCAGCACACAGGGCCAGGTACAGTCCCACACTCAATTTTGTTCAGGTATTGGAAATCGTCCCATCAACCATCAAGCCTCTGGCTCTTGGATCTCTGAATTTGTCTCATTTTTAGAGTTGATCACTTCATTAAATGTCAGCACAAAGCACTGGCCTTCATTTTGTTAACCTTGTACTGTATTTCTGAGCCTTCTTAGTCAATGTGTTTCCTCTTCCTGCCCTTTTCTTTGTAGTATCCTTGTACAGATTGTTTTCTGGTTCCTTTGTGGTAACTCATGTCCTCTGAGGTGTTTTCTGAACCAGCTTTTTGTAGAAGGTTCACGTGAAGGGAGGCCCAAGGCTAGTCAAAGTTTTAATGGGTAGTTAGTTTTTTCTGTTATAAAAATGAAATACCTGGCACATAATGAAGAAAACAGAACGAAGACCAGTGTACCTGGCCCTGAGGTTAAAAAGTTGGGCATGATCACCATCTTTGGGGCCCACCCAGTGACCCCTCTCCAGGGGCATGATCCATGATCTGGAATGTATGCTTCCTAGTCACCTGCTATTCCTCATAGATTTCCAACATCTTTTCCTATCCCTACACATTAAATATATTTACATGTATATCTGGGCTTTCAAAGAAGCAATTTCATGCTCTGTATCTTCTGTGGTTTGCTTTTCTTAACCAACATTACATTTGACAGCTTGCTTCAAGTTGGAGGAAGTAGCAACATTTGTCAGTCATTCTGCAGCTGCACAGAATTCCACTTTAATGACTGTACACAATTTCTGTCTCCATTTTTCTGTTAAAGGACCTTTGTGCTGCCCCAGGCTCTATGATATTATCTTTCTGAACTATTTATAACAACCAATCTGTCCAGTCTGCTGAGCCCCTACCCAAGAGTCCCGCAGGCGTATGCTTCTTGGGAGGACCTGCTGGGACTCAGGACGTGCCTGAAGTCCGTCCTGCCAGGGGGAGCAAGCTGCAATGCTCCAATCCTCAGAGATGGCCCACTGCTCTACAGCTTTCTCACCTTTCATATTTTCGTCAGTTCTCTCCCACAGTGGGCAGAATCTGGTGGACTTGGGAAAAGCCCTTGCTTTTCTATACCAAACCGATGCTTTCTGTCCATATGACTTGAGTGTGTGACTCCTTACTTGTACCCACTCCTTTCTCTCCATGCAGAGAAGGTGGTTCCACTCCGCTCCTGATCTTGAAGGAAGGTGTTTTCATCTTGCAGTGCAGGTTGTCAGCTCCTGCAGCCCCTGCTGAGCCCTCCCTCCTCTGCCCCTGGTCACGGCTCCTCTTACACTTGGGGGCTTAGCATTTTAGCTTCCCCTATTTTATTTGAAGATCATACTGGCTGTTCTTATTTGATTTTGGAGAGAAAATGAAATGCCAACTTAACATTATCATTAAATGGAAAGATGCCAAGACTCTTAAAAGTACAATCTCCCAGCCCAGTTCCAGGCCCTCAGCACTCATATTTCCAGATGAGGCTCTGAGCATCTGTTTATAAATTCCTCCAGATGATTTGAATAGAGAGCTATATTGGACTAATCTGACATGGAAACTCTACTTTCTCCCTATGTTTTATTCTTCCTATTATTTTTCAATTGAGTACTGATCTTTTATGACTTAGAAAATAGATTGACATCCCCAAATTCTGCTCCAAACTTTTTTCCTTTTTATACAAAACTTGTCACTTATTTAATAATTCTGTAACAACTTTGCATCTCAATTTGTATTTGACCTGACAGATTAATATTTTATTTACTAAAATGATTGGGCTTATGCTATAAATTAGCTAGTTAATGACTTGGCTTCTTTCTTACATACATTTCCTGACAACAGGAGAGCCTTCCATATGTCCACTTGCTCGCCATGTAGGTGGGATGAACTACTAAAACCCCCCGCACTGCACGGACGCAGCCCATGTGGCTGTCCGGCCTCTATCCTGGTTTCCCAGCCCTGAGTCCTGGAGGGGCTGGCCATGCGGACAGAGGGCTGTCTGTGCCATCTGAGTCTGTGAGAATTGAAAGCTCAGCCTCTGGCAGGCACAGGGCTCACTGCTTCACTTGTGGTGTTCCGTCAATTTGCCTCTAATTCATCCTGCAAAGGCAAGAAGTGCCCATCAAAGGAAACATATTCCTGAAGATATAAATAAACATTTAACCAAGGTTTTTTTTAACTATAAATGCCTCACTTCTGGGCTCAGTTCCTGGAAACAATCACTGGCATCATGTGCTGTTCCTTGAATTTTCAGTCACAACATACCAAAAGCAAATCCTGGAACTGACCACAGAGAGGGTAACTCGGAGTTTTCTTTGGCTGTCATTATCTTTTGGCTTTGTTTCTTGTGAAATATATACATTGGACTGTTCCTCCTCTAAGGTGCGTATGCAACTATACAACTACCGATCTTTCTAATGTAAAACCTAAGAGACAGCTAATGGTTCACAACTAGGACTGTCACTTACTGAATAGTTTTCTGACCCTGGTTTGTACTTGCTGTGTGACCTGGTGTGTATACGTGTGCAGAGAGTGAGTGACACACACATATACCTTTATACTGATACAAAAGGTATTACACACAGAGTGAAAAACAGCAAAAGTTGACTTTTAGAGCTGGGGTAATCCCAAGTCGTTCTGCCTCTGATGCTGCCCCTAGGATGCTGGAGATGGAAACCAATGCTTTCCTACTGTGGGAAATTCCACTGTCCGGGCATTTCCTACCTCCTTCCCTAAAGCCAACCAGGGCATACCCACAGGGAGAAGACACCAGATTAAGGAGGAGCCTCGTGATGCTCTGGGACAAAACCCAGAAATAGTGGTTTTAAGTGGTGGGTGTTAACAGATGATCATGTCACCTGCAAATAATGTCGATATTAGTCCCCCACTTTATATTCACTTGATATTCTTTCCTCTCCTATCTGTCTGTCTGTCTATCATCTATGCTCTCTTCTCTCTTATTCTCTTATCCTAGCATTTGCCAGTCTATAGGACTATGTCTAGCTATGGAGATAAGATATAGGCATGAGATCTTCTGCTTGGTTTTAAAGAGGATGCGGCTAACATTTAAAATTAAGTAGACGTTATAAGTTTTGGTTTATAACCTTTAACAAGAAAAGGAAGTTTGCTAAGAGGTTTTGTCTGTTTTCCTTTCATGTGCCTATTGTGGAGATCAAATTTGGGGAGTTTTGGGGAGGTAGAAGAGGTTCTCTGGTGCTTTAAAAGCAATATGTTGTTTTTTTATGGTGGTTTGTCTTTAAGAACCATCCTTTATATTTGCTTACATGTGTCTCTTAAACTTAACATTCCTTTCCCACCACAAAAAGAACTTTAGCAAATTCTCTCACCCCTGTTTCATCTTCCAGCCCCACCTGTCCTGTGCCTCGCTGGGAAGGTTTTATATATATTTGTGACAGATGGACTCTGGTGCCTTTTATTACCCTGGGTATTATTATGCAAAAATAATCTGTTTCTATGAGAACTGAAAAAGGGAATTTCAGGACTTTGGTTTTTATTTAATAACTCAAGAAATTGAGCATTTTTTCATGGCAGCTAAACGTACATTCCTGGTTCTGTAAATGATCTGTCAATGCCCTTTACCATTTTCTTTTCCTTTTCAACCTTTACTGTATTACCTTTGTTGACTGTAGAAATTAGTAAAAGTTAAGCAGTAAAGTAGCAATCATCTAAAGCCATGCTAAACTTAGTCATGTTAAATATTTGACTTTGTGGCCTTTCAGGAGGTTTTCCCTCAGATGTATACTATATGGGCCAACATGGAGATTTTCCCATAGTTTTTCACACAGCAGCTCCACCAGGGAGACATCATCAGTAAGGATCAACTGCATCCCCCAGCAAACCCCAGAGAACTACAGTGTAAACATGGATAGGACTTTGTTTACCTTCAGGGATGCAAGCTCATAGCTCTCTGCACTGCCATTCTAGGGTGGGATGGCCCAGAATTGCTGCTAGTGCCCCAGCCATCACATACACATTGTGGGTAGCAAAGAGAAAGAAAGGGAGAAGGGTGCACACCCTCCTTATTCATGAGACTGCTCAGAAACCACACACAGTTTTTTTTCTGTAGATATCATTGCCTAATATGTAGTCATAGAGGGAATCCAGCTATTAGGGAGACTAGGAAAGATAGCCAATAGCCTTCTGTGTGGAAACATGGCTGCCCCACTCCCAGCTCACAGTGAAGACAGACACGGACCCTCTGAGGGAACCCACCTCACCCATAGCAGTGCCCTTCATGGATCCTTGAAATTATGATGGGGGTCATTAAGTCATTTGTGCACAACCCTGCATGGGACCCAGAAGGCCATAGAATCCTAATCTGCCTTCCACACCCTCTTATCTCCAGCCCAGGCCTCAAGGTTGCCTTCAAGTCCCCTCCCTGTCCCTTTGGCTTCTGGAAATAGGAGGAAAAGGGATCCGGAGAGAGTCAACCCTGGGCCTTCCAGAGCAGGATGGGGCTTCTTAGAGAGAGGTTCTTCACCTCTGAGAGGTGAACAAGCACCCTTTGAGAACTGAACAAACACCATTGGTCATCTCCTCAGAAAATGCACATTGTCAGAGGGGCACACAAGATAGCGGTGTGAGAAGGGTGGCAGAACTCTCCTCCCAAAACCATATATATTTTGAAAATACAGCAAAAACAACTATTCCTAAAAGAGAGACCAGAAGATACAGTGCAACAACCAGGCTACATCTACATCTGCAGGAACTCAGCATCTCGCGAAGGGGGTAAGATACAAAGCTGTGACCCCGTGGGACCCGAGCACTCCCCCTACCCTAGCTCACCAGCGGGAGGAAAAGAATCAGAGTGTGGAGGGAGTGGAAGCACAGGACTGCTAAATAAACAGCCCTAATCATCTGCCCCAGGAGCACAGACACACAATGCATGGTGTACTGGATATTAGAGAAATGGAAAAGTAAAATGCGAGACAGAGACTGAGAGTGCATCCCCATAGCTGGCTCCCCTGGGACAAAAGAAAAGAGGGTGCTTTAAAAGTCTTAAAGGGACAAGGGTTTAACAGGTGGACAAAATCGTCCCAGCACCCTCAGCCCGGCAGACTGGGAATCTTAAGGAACTTCAGGAGCCCTAACCCCCTGGGTGGTAATGCAGCTCCGAAGCCCCTCATGGCAATAAGCAGCCAGCCATTCATTCCCTCCCCCCGCCAGCACTGCAAGCAAACAGGCTGAACCACCATTGCTGCAGACCAACCAGGGAGCAGCCCTGCCCACAGCAACCACACAGAGTCTTCTCCCAGTGCACAGCTAAGTGGGCCAGACCCAGAAGCTGTCCCCTGTGTGTGGCTGCCTAGCATGGCTGGCACAAAATCCAGAAGGCATGAAGGGGCACCGTTCTCACAGAAGAACACACGCTGCATGCCTGCAACCCCAGGCAGTGTCCTAGGCCGTCCCAAGGGTCGCCCCACCCATGGCATCTCAGGGAATTAACCCAGAGACTGCTCCCTGTGTGCAGGTAACCAGAACAAGCAGCAGAGAAGGGCGAGGCGACCAGCAAGCAGGAAGGGACTTTGTTCTCCCAGCTGACACACATGCCACTTGCCAGAGATCACTTCTATTGCATGAAAAGGCAGAAGAACCTGGTCCAGTCCAAAATTACTCAAACACAAGAGAGTGGGCCTGGCGAGATAGATATAACCAATCTCTCTGAAAAATAATTCAAAATAAAAGTTAAAACCATGCTGATGGAGCTACAGAGAAATATGCAAGAGCTAAGGGATGAAGTCTGGAGGGAGATTACAGAAATGAAACAATCAATGGAAGGACTTAAGAGAAGACTGGATGAGGTGCAAGAGACTGTTAATGGAATAGAAATCAGAGAACAGGAATACAGAGAAGCTGAGACACAGAGATAAAAGGATCTTAGGAATGAAAAAATATTAAGAGAACTGTGTGACCAATCCAAATGAAACAATATTTGCATAATAGGGGTACCAGAAGAAGAGGAGGGAGAAAAAGGGATAGAAAGTGTCTTTGAAGAAATAATTGCTGAAAACATCCCCAAGTTGGGGAAGAAAATAGTCTCTCAGACCATGGAAGCCCACAGATCTCTCAACACAAAGGACCCAAGGAGGACAACACCAAGACATACAATAATTAAAATGGCAAAGATCAAAGACAAGGACAGGGTATTAAAGGCAGCCAGGGAGAGAAAAAAAATCACCTACAAAGGAAAACTCATCAGGCTATCATCAGACTTCTCAAAAGAAACCTTACAGACCAGAAGAGAATGGCATGATATATTTAATGCAATGAAACAGAGGGCCTTGAACCAAGAATACTGTATCCAGCATGATTATCATTTAAATTTAAAGGAGGGATTAAACAATTTCCAGATAAGCAAAAGTTGAAGGAATTTGCCTCCCACAAACCACCTCCACAGGGTATTTTAAAGGGACTGCGCTAGATGGGAGCACTCATAAGGGAAAATAGATGTCAACAGAGAAAATAAAATCACAGCAAAGAAAGCAGATCAACCAAATACTAACTAAAAGCAAAAAAAAAAAAAAAAAAATCAACTATCCACAAAAGCCACCAAAGGAAACACAAAAGAGTACAGAATAAAACACCTAACATATAAAGAGTGGAGAAGAAGAATAAGAAGGGAGACAAATAAAGAATCATCAGAATGCCTTTATAGTAGCGTAATAAGTGAGTTAAAGTTAAATGGTTAGATAGGAAGGAAGCTATCCTTGAACCTTTGGTACCACAAATCCAAAGCCTGCAGTGGCAATAAGTACATATCTATCGATAATCACCCTAAATGGATGGAATGCACCAATCAAAAGACAGAGTAACAGAATGGATAAAAAAGCAAGACCTATCCATATGCTGCTTACAAGAGACTCACCTCAAACCCAAAGACATACACAGACTAAAAGTGAAGGGATGGAAAAAGATATTTCATGCAAACAACAGGGAGAAAAAAACAGGTGTTGCAGTACTTGTATCAGATAAAATAGAAGTCAAAACAAAGAAAGTAACAAGAGATAAAGAAGGACATTATATAATGATAAAGGGGTCAGTTCAACAAAAGGATATAACCATTTAAAATATATATGCACCCAACACAGGAGCACCGACATATGTGAAACAAATACTAACAGAATTAAAGGAGGAAATAGAATGCAATGCATTCATTTTAGGAGATTTTAATACACCACTCACTCCAAAGGATACATAAACCAGACAGAAAATAAGTAAGGACATAGAGGCACGGAACAACACACTAGAAGAGATGGACCTAACAGACATCTACAGAACTCTACACCCAAAAGCAGCAGGATACACATTCTTCTCAAGTGCACATGGAATATTTTCCAGAATAGACCACATACTAGGCCACAAAAAGAGCCTCAGTAGATTCAGAAAGATTGAAATTCTACCAACCAACTTCTCAGATCACAAAGGTATAAAACTAGAATGAATTGTAAAAAGGAAACAAAAAGGCTCACAAACACATGGAGGCTTAACAACATGCTCCTAAATAATCAATGGATCAATGACCAAATTAAAATGGAGATCAGGCAATGTATGTAGACAAATGACAACAACAGCACAATGACCCAACTTCTGTGGGACACAGAGAAAGTAGTTCTAAGAGGGAAGTATATAGCAATCCAGGCCTATTTAAAGAAGGAAGAACAATCCTAAATGAATAGTCTAAAGTCACAATTATTGAAACTGGAAAAAGAAGAACAAATAAAGCCCAAAGTCAGCAGAAGGAGGAATATAATAAAAATCAGAGAAAAAATAAATAAAATTGAGAAGAATAAAACAATAGAAAAAAATCAATGAAACCAAGAGCTGGTTCTTTGAGAAAATAAACAAAAGAGATAAGCCCCTAGCCATACTTAGTAAGAGAAAAAGAGGATCTATGCACATAAACAGAATCAGAAAGGAGAAAAGGAAAATCATAATGGACCCCCAGAAATACAAAGAATTATTAGAGAATACTATGAAAATCTATATGCTAACAAGCTGGACAACTTAGAAGAAATGGACAACTTTCTAGAAAAATACAACCGTCGAAGACAGGCCAAGGAAGAAACAGAAAATCTGAAGAGACCAATTACCAGCAATGTAATTGAATCGGTAATCAAAAAACTACCCAAGACAAAACCCCTGGTCCAGATGGATTCACCACTGAATTTTGTCAGACATTTAGTGAGGACATAATACCCATTCTCCTTAAAGTTTTCCAAAAAATAGAAGAAGAGGGAATACTTCCAAACTCATTCTATGAAGCCAGCATCACTCTAATACCAAAACAAGGCAAAGACCCCACAAAAAAAAGAAAACTACAGATGAATATCCCTGAATAACATAGATGCAAAAGTACTCAACAAAATATTAGCAAACCGAATTCAAAAATATATCAGGAAGATTGCTGGAGTCCAGCTCCAGCGAGTCCAGGAGTCCCTGAAGGAGGAACGGCATCGGCAAATGAGTGAGGACACAGACACTAGCAAAGATGCCAAGCTGGCCTGGCCTGTTTATTGACAGAAACCTCAGGCAATATATAGGGGATTGGTTACATGAAATCATCATAAAATCATCATAGGCATATGTCATTCAGTGATTTATGGCATAATCTACTTCTCGGAAAGTTCCCCATTTTCCCAACTATGGAAGTTCATCACGTTTTCTTCTTCAAGATTACTCTCATACCTTTAGATTCTAATCTCAGGGTAAATTTCCACAAGGCATCACAATGTTTTCTGAGTGTGTCTTGAAAGTTGTTTAACTGGACTCTTGCTTAGGCTCACTGTTGGGGGATGTTTTTTCCATAGTTACCTAAAACCATTTACAGTAGAATGAGCATCATTCATTCCATTGATCTTGACTATAAGAATGTATACTGTAATTTCTATAGTAATGATTTATAAGGGAAATTTACCAAGATTTTTCTACCTGTTTTCCTGACCCACACCTCATGTTTGTCACCTCTTGTTTTTCCTGGGGGCCAAATTGGCCAGGGAGATGTACCCTGAAGTCACCTGAACTTTCTTCTATTTCCTAACCCAGGGATAATAACCCACCAGCTTGAGGGGAATGTGCAGGGTCACAAGCTGAGTTTTATGGTTGCTTTATGACTCCTAACAGTCTTTTCTCTGGGGTCTTGTTCTGATTCATGAGGGCTGTTCGGATTGGCATAATGATCAAATTAAGCAATAGAAGAGATATCAGTAGCTTCCCCTCTGGAGGCCCACTGTGCAGCATCCATCCACGGGCCTACTGGGCGGTGCTATCAGGCAGGTGGAGTAGGTTGGCTCCTGGCCCATGATCAAATGGGATTTATCTCAGGGATGCAAGGATAGTACAACATTCAAATATCCATCAGTATCATCCACCACATCAACAAAAAAAAGGAGAAAAACCACATGATCATCTCAATAGATGGTAAAAAAGCATTTGACAAAATTCAACATCCATTCATGATAAAAACTCTCAACAAAATGGGTATAGAGGGCAAGTATGTCAACATAATAAAGGCCATATATGAAAAACCAACAGCCAATATCATACTTAACAGTGAGAAGCTGAAAGCCTTTCCCTAAGATCAGGAAGAAGACAGGGACGCCCACTCTCCCCACTTTTATTCAACATAGTTCTGGAGGTCCTAGCCAAGGCAATTAGACAACACAAAGAAATAAAAGGCATCCAGATTGGTAAGGAAGAAGTTAAACTGTCCCTATTTGCAGATGACATGATATTATATATAAAAAACCCTAAAGACTCCACTCAAAAACTACTAGAAATAACATCTGAATTCAGCAAAGTTGCAGGATTCAAAATTAATACACAGAAATTCATTGCATTCCTATACAGGAACAATGAACTAGCAGAAAGAAAAATCAGGAGAACAATTCCATTCACAAATGAATCAAAAAGAATAAAATACCTAGGAATAAACCTAACCAAGAAGTGAAAGACCTATACCCTGAAAACTACAAGACACTCTTAAGAGAAATTAAAGAGGACACTAACAAATGGAAATTCATCCCATTCTCTTGGGTAGGGAAGAATTAATATTGTCAAAATGACCATCCTGCCTAAAGCAATCTATGGATTCAGTGCAATTCCTATCAAAATACCAATAGCATTCTTCTGGAACAAATAGTTCTAAAATTCATATGGAACCACAAAAGATCCCAAACAGCCAAAGCAATCCTGAGAAGGAAGAATAAAGCAGGAGGGATCTCGCTTCCCAACTTCAAGCTCTACCACAAAGCCACAGTAATCAAGACAATTTGGTACTGCCACAGAACAGACCCATAGACCAGTAGAACAGAATAGAGAGTCCAGATATTAAGCCAAACATACATGGTCAATTAATATATGATAAAGGAGCCATGGATATAAAATGGGTAAATGATAGCCTCTTCAACAGCTGGTGTTGGCAAAACCAGACAGCTACATGTAAGAGAATGAATCTGGATTACTGTCTAACTCCATACATAAAAGTAAACTCAAAATGGATCAAAGACCTGACATAAAACTCTTAGAAGACAACATAGGCAAAAATCTCCTGAATATAAACATGAGCAACTCCTTCCTGAATACATCTCCTTGAGCAAGGGAAACAAAAGTAAAAATGAACACATGGGACTACATCAAACTAAAAAGCTTCTGTATAGCAAAGGACACCATCCACAGAACAAAAAGGGATCCTACAGTATGGAAGAATATATTTGTAAATGACATTTCTAACAAGGAGTTAACATCCAAAATATATAAAGAACTCACACACCTCAACATCCAAAAAGCAAATAACCCTATTAAAAAGTAGGCAGAAGATATGAACAGACAATTCTCCAAAGAAGAAATTCAGATGGCCAACAGCACATGAAAAGATGCTCCACAACAGTAATCATCAGGGAAATGCAAATAAAAACCACAATGAGATATCACCTCACACCAGTTAGGATGGCCAGCATCGAAAAGACTAAGAATACAAATGCTGGTGAGGATGCAGAGAAGGGGGAACCCTCCTACACTGCTGGTGGGAATGTAAGCTAGTTCAACCATTATGGAAAGCAATATGGAGGTTCCTCCAAAAACTCAAAATAAAAATACCATTTGACCCAGGAAGTCCACTCCTAGGAATTTACCCAAAGAATACAAATTCTCGGATTCAAAAAGACATATGCACTCCTTTGTTTATCACAGCACTATTTACAATAGCCAAGATATGGAAGCAACCTAAGTGTCCATTAGTAGATGAATGGATAAAGAAGATGTGGTACATATACACAATGGAATACTATTCAGCCATAACAAAGAAACACTCCTATCATTTGCAACAACATGCATGGAGCTAGAGGATATTATGCTCAGTGAAATAAGCTGGGTGGAGAAAGACAAGTGCCAAATGATTTCCCTCATTTGTGGAGTATAACAATGAGGCAAAACTGAAGGAACAAGACAACAGTAGACTCACAGACTCCTAGAAGGGACTAGTGGTTACCAAAGGGGAGAGGTAAGGGGATTGAGAGGCATTATGTTTAGTACACATGGTGTGGGTGGGTCATGGGGAAGACAGTGTAGCACAGAGAAGGCAAACAGTGAATCTGTGGCATCTTACTACACTGATGGACAGTGACTGCAATGGGGTATTGGGGGGACTCGATAATAAAGGTGAATGTAATAACCACATTGTTTTTTCAAGCACAACCTTAATAAGAGTGTATATCAATAATACCTTAATACAAAAAAAAAAGGAATGAAGTGGTAATATATGCTACAACACAGACGTACCTTGAAAACACTGCCACATGAAAGAATCCAGTCACAAAAGACCACACAGTATATGATTCCATTCATATGAAATCCAGACTAGGGATATATAAAGAGACAGTCAATTAATCGTTGTTTAAAGCTGGGCAGACAAGGGTTAGAAGGTGATAGCTAGGTCAAGAAACAGGCTTTCTTGTTGAGATAATGAAAATCTAAAATTTAATGTGGTAATGGTTGTACATATCTGTGGATATAGGTAGGTGAACTATGGTATACAGATTGTATCTTAATAAAGCTGTTTTATAAGCAGGAAATACATATATATACATACAATTAAGATGAATGACAGCAATAATGCAGGTGGGAGGAGTTAATGGAGTTAAAATATTCTAAGGTTCTAGCAATATCAGAGCATTGGTGAAAGTAATAATTTGTATTAGACTATATCTTGGTTTCCAGTCCCCCAGAAGCCAACCCTGAAACAAGGATTTAGTACAAGCCATTGGGGAGTTCATCCCTGGAAACTGAAAAGAGAGAGGGGATGTGGGGCAGGGGCAGGATGGACCACAGAAGCATGCATTATAAAGTACATTATTCTTACTTGAAACCAATATAATATTGTATATCAACTATGCTTCAATCAGCCAGTCAAATAAAGTATACCATCCTGCATGCAGCCAGAGCTACAGACAGCCAGGGAACTCTGGGACACTGTGGGAAACACCCACCTCAAGTTATCCCCCAGAAGGGATGTTTTCCCACCAGTTCACTCCAGTCACTAGATAAGAGCTGTTCCTCAGGACCAGTAAATCCTGGGCCCTTCTGTCCGACCTGCTTTGTGCATGGGCAAAGCAGACTCCAGAACTGGACACAGAAGTCATGTCATGGTAGCTGGGAGTTGGGTGGGCCTGTGGAGAGAAATAAGGCTGGGGAGATATTGTAAGGAGAATTGTAAGGAATGTACAACTAACAAATTAATAGGGAAAAATAGAGTAACAAAAAATATTTGATAAATCCAAAGGAAGGCAAAAAGCAGGAGAGAAAATAGAAAGGTAGGCTAAATAGAAAGCCAATATTAGCATGATTAATATAAGCCCGACTATATCACGAACTACATGAAATGCAATGAACTAAATGCTCAAGTAGAAGTCTAAGATTGTCAGACTAGATTAAAAAGCAAAACAAAACTATGTGGTGCTTACAAAAGACACACTTTAAATACAAGGATATAGAGAGTCTGAAAGGAAAAGAATGATAAAAAGTATACCAGGCAAATACTAATCAAAAGGAAGGTGGTGTAACTATACTAATGATCGGAGTAAAAGAACTGCTAGAGATTAAGGGAACATTTCAAAATTACAAAGTGTCAATCCACTGGGAAGATATCACAGTCCTAAATCGCCATGCAGTCCATAACAACTTGAATATGTATAAAAGCAACCAACAGAACTCAAAGAAGAAATGGCCAGTCATCAGCATGGCAGGAGACTCCCCTCTCCATGGCTGATGAATGAGCAGGGGAAGAACCAGTAAGGATACAGCAGTGAACAACACAATCAACAAACCTGGCCTTCCTGGCATATATACAGCACTATAATCCAACAACAGAATTCACATTCTTTCCGTATTACACTTGAAATATTTACTAAAATTGACCATGCAATATAATGAGTTCTAAGAAATATAAATTTGGTCATTCATATGACCAAATACATATTTCTCAAGTATATTTGGTCTTCATCCACAGTTCCTGAAAACACTGCAGTCTTAAAGCTGAGATGGGTGCTTTGGCATGTTAATGAGGGACTTTTGGACCCCCCACCCAAGGGCAGGGGCTGGAGGTTGAATCAGCCACTGGCCAATAATTTAGTCAATTATGACTATACAATGAAGCCCTCACAAATACCCCTGAGAATAGCTTATTGCTCTCTTGAGATCCTGCTTCTCTTTTGGAGAGAGCTCCTATGCTTGGGGAATGGAACACATTCTTGCGCCACTGGGCACAGCCCCAAGCTCCATAAGGATAGAAGCTCCTTTATTTGGGACCTTGCCCTATGTCTCTCTTCATCTGGCAATTAACTTATATCCTTTACTAAACTGGTAAACGTTATGTGTTTTCCTGAGTTCTGCGAGACACTCTAGCAAATTAATGGAACCTAAGGGGAAGGTTGTGGGGACCTCCCGTCTGTAGCTGGCAGGTCAGAAGCACGGGTAATTGCCTGGGACTTGTGACCAGTGTCTGGAGTTAGTGGTAGAGAGCAGTCTTGTAGGACAGAGCCCTTAACCTGGGGAATCTGGTGCTGTCTCCAAGCAGATAGCATCAGAATTGAGTTGAGTTTTTGGACATTCTGCTGGTGTTAGAGAATTGCTTGGTGTTAATATATGTGGAAGACCCCCTCCCCACAAACATACACACACACATTGGAATTGGGTCTGGGAACCCAAAAGAGTTATACTATTATATTACTGCTGTGTATAATACTATTACTGTTGCTGTATATGAGAAAACACACCACAGACTGCATGCTGTGCTTCAAAGAAATAAATAAGAAATTTCAAAGGATTAAGAGTAAAGATTTGGTCAGGCAAGAATGATTGATGGTGCTAAGGCTAAAGGGAAATTTGTATGATGAATAGAATATTTCCATAGTCTTAAAGTGTCTCTCTGCAGACTGCTTATTAGTTGAAAGGGAGGAAAAAATTAATAATTACACAATGGAGAAATCAGGCAAGACCTTATCCAGGTGATCTAAGTTAACATCAGCCATGGGGAAAGGGACCCAGGTGACTTCACATCTGATACCCTGAGAAGGACATCCCCTACTACGCAGTGTTCTGGCCAAGAATAAATCACCTCAATTTAATCATGAGAAAGCATCAGACAAACCCAAAACAAGAAATTATTTATTAAAAATAAAAAAGATGTAGGTGGGGGTGTAGAAAAGGTCAAGGTCAATGTCATAAAAGGCAAAGAAAAGCTGTGGAACATTCCAGAGTAAAAGTAACTAAAGTGACATGACAACTACATGCAATATCTGACTCTAGACTAGATCCTTCTCTGTAGGGAATTTTTAAAAATACTCTACAGGACAAAATTAGGTCAGCAGACAAAACTGGAATATGAACAGTAAATTAGCTAAAAGAATGGTGTAAATGTAAGTATTATCAGGTGTACTGTGGTTATATAGGAGAATATCTCTCTTAGGAAATGCACACTGAAGCATTTAGGGGTAAGAGGCCATCATGTAACATAAAATGGTTCTCTCTACCTCTCCCTCCCTCTAGAGATTCTGATGAGTATTTTAAAAGAACAGAGAGAGAGAGAAGGAGGAAGAAAGTGGCAAAGGAAACAGGAGTACAATATTAACAAGAGGTGAATCTGGATAAAAGGTGCTGGTGCACCTTTTCATTTTTGCAACATTTTTCCCCAAATAAAAAGTTGTTTAAAAATTAAGTCAGAATATATTTTCTCACCACTTTTAAATGTTTGAGAAATAATTCCAGTCTTTCACAAACTGTTCTCAATAACAGAAAAAGAGAAAAAATTATGTTCTTATGCTATTCCCACAATTTTGATTCCATAGTTAAGGATATCATAAGAGAAGAAATTATAGCCAGTCTCTCTCATAAACAGGTGTCAAAAAATCCTTAACAAAATATTATCATATAAAATATACCACTATATAGAAAGTATACTACATCCAAAAAAAAGTGGGGTTTCATATAGGTGTCCAAAAGTGGTTTCATTTGAAAATAAGTGCAATTTACCACAATAAAAGACAGATGTAGAAAAAAGCATTTTGCAAAATCACAATCTCCATTTATGATACATAAAATACAGCATACTAGAAATAGAAGAGAGCATCTTGAATCTGTTAAAAGGAAAATAAGTATAGCTATATCTTTCAATGAATAGTATTGGGCCAATATACCTTGATTCCTACCTGACACCATACAAAGTCAGTTCCAGTGGAGTGCAGATCTAAATATGAAGGTCAAAAAATAAATAAAAAATAAAAGAACATCTTCACGACCTTAAAATAGGCCAAGATTTCTTAAACAGCAAGTAAAAAAGCACTACCATGGAAGAAAAAATTGATAAGTAATATTTTCAACTTAAGAATTTCTCCTCATCAAAAAATGCTATTAAGAGTGAAAAGGCAATTGGCAGGAACTGCATCCAAAATATATTTAAAGAATGGCTACAAATCAAATGGAAAAGTAGACCATCTAACAGAAGAAGGGACAGAAGACTCAGAGGCCCTGAGAGCTACAAAGGACCAAAGAGCTTATGGGATGCAGATCCACTTCTTTAGTCACCCGGGAACATGCCAATTAAAAGCAGGAAGACTCCTCTCACGCCTAAAATGGTTAACAAGGAAACGCTGGAAAAAACCAAGCCTGGGGGTTTGTGGGGGTCAGTGAGCAGCGGGACTCTGCAAGGTGGAGTGAACTGGAAAAAGGCGCATGGAACAGGTTTGGCAAAATCTATGCAGATCCTGTGGTTCCAATGACACATTTGTTGTGAATGGACCCAGGAGAAAGATGATAGATAACAGACAGGGAAAAAAGGTGATCAGAGGTTAACCTAACAGCACTGTTCTTAATAGCCCAGAAATTGCCTAAATGTTCATCAGCAGCAAAGCTGATAAGTAAATAAATTGAAAAACACCAATACATTACTATACAGTAATAAGAATAGAAAGGCTTCAATTGCATGGGAAAAGCTCACAAATACCTAAAACAGTAAGTACATCCTGTTTGATTCTATTTATATGAAGACCAGCAAAATGAATCTGTATGTTAGAAGGTCAGAGAGTGGTGATTACTTGGAGGAAGGGAGGGGCACGAGGGGCCTCTGCAGCCTGGTAATATTGGTTGCTGAACTGAGTGCTGGATACCAATGGGTGCTCTGTCTCTTTGTAGAGATTCATGAAGCTGGACACTTATATGTACTTCTCTATGTGTTTCATACTTCAATAAAAAGTGTTTTTTTAAGTAATCATTTTTAGAGTCACAAACTCATGAACAGAAGGATTCTTAGCCTAGGGTCTACCAAAATGGACACTGCCTTTGTTCATTCAAGCTGTTAAAATAAAAATACCAATAAAAATTCACCTTGTAAACAACAGAAATTTCTTTCTCACCGTTCTATATGTTGGGAAGTCCAAGATCAAGGCACTGGCAGACTTGGTGTCTGGTGAGGGCCCAATTCACAGAGAGTGCTTTTCACTGTCCCTCCAAGATGGAAGAAGCAAGGGAGCTCTCCAGGGTCACTTTTACAAAGTTACCAGTCCCAATCATGAGGGCCCCACCCTCATGAACTGACAGGACCCCAAAGACCCACCTCCAAATGCCATCACACTGGGAACTGGGTTTCAACAGATGAATTTTGGGGGACGTAAATCATCTATCTTCAGATACTAACCCGTGGGTGTTGAATAATAACACTAATCCTCTTAGGCCCATTCTACAAACGAGAAAACCAAAGCTCACCATTACAGGGTGGGACCCTCTGATCACAAACTCTGGATTATAGTGGCCAAAAGAAGGAGCCTGTTCCAAAAGGTCTTCATGAAGAGCCTGGCAAGGGGCACACGTCAGCGGTGTGGAGCAGACAGTATATAAAGCACTTTACAAAACATGGAGGGAATCTGATGTGCCATCTATGCAAGAAATGTATTACACATCTATCTTCTAATGGATAGAAATGTAGACCAGCTTGATAAAAATTATATATAAACAGGTAGAATGGTTAGACAAATACAGTGGTTACATAAATATTGAAAAAGTGTAGAATAGGGCTAACATTAATTCTAAGTGGACAAATGTACAGATATTCAAATATACAACACATTTCTCTGTTGATTGGTAAAGACAGACATTTGCTTGTATACAGTGGTTAAATATTAAATGGATACTACATTGAAATTATTTTTTTATTTCTTGACAGATAAGACATACACAGTGATTCAATAGATATATATTCAGATACTTAATGGTTACTTAAATTAATTTGTCAAGGCAATTGGATGCTATGAAGGCAAGATTTTCCCTTAAAGTTCCAACTAGGTCAAGCCATTGATGGCCCTGGCCCTTTCCATGCTGATGGCACCAGTGGGAACACTGATGCGACAGGGTAACATGATCCAGTGGTGAAAATGGATAAGAAATACAAGAATAATGGTAATGGTATTCAGTAGGCATTGAGCACTAAGTATGGAGCAGGTGATCTCATTTCAGATTACCTCCCTAAGGTAGATTATCCTATTATTCCCAAATGAGAGGGAACTAGGGCCCAACAAGGATCATTGGGCATATAAGTAACTCAATAAACCTTCTAAATGTCATGAGAATTAATGGGCTAGTCCTGATTTTTAAAGAAAACTTCAGGTTTGAACAAATTTGCTGACACCCAAAACCTACTGCCCCTAATCTGGGAGTGTGTCTTGCCAGTGGGTTTCAGCCCCTGGCAAGTTCACTATGGATTCAATGTGACCAAACAAATGACAGTAGAACGTTCTTGGGGTGTGTGGATAAAATGAGAGTTCCTGTAGCCAGGATTAACACCTGGCCCTGGTTGACTAGCTCACTGCACACCTGTGGGCAACACATTGCTGTTGACTCTAATAAAAGAGCTCCGCCCAGTGCTCTGCACGCAACATGGTGGCACGGCTGCAAGGCTGCAGAGCAGAGGCTAGAGTGGTGGCAGCACCTAGAGGACAGAGGCCCAGAGGACAGCTGTGTGGGACAACTGTGCAGAGAGGCCCAGAGGATGGCTGTGCGGGCCCAGAGGCCCAGAGGCAGAGACCGGCTTGCTGCATACAGACTTGCTCTGCGTGAATGGGATTTTAGAGACTGATCTGCCACCTGGAAATAAAGTTGGGAATAACCCTTTCACACCAAGAATATTTTTTTTTTTTGAGAGGGCATCTCTCATATTTATTGATCAAATGGTTGTTAACAACAATAAAATTCAGTATAGGGGGGTCAATGCTCAATGTACAATCATTAATCCATCTCAAGCCTAATTCTCGTCAGTCTCCAATCTTCTGAAGCATAACAAACAAGTTCTTACATGGTGAACGAATTCTTGCACAGTGAATAAATTCTTACATGGTGAACAGTACAAGGGCATTAATCACAGAAACTTTCGGTTCTGATCATGCATTATGACCTATAAACAATCAGGTCAAATATGAATATTCGTTTGATTTTTGTACTTGATTTATATGTTGATCCCACATTTCTCCTATTATTATTATTATTTTTATTTTTAATAAAATGCTGAAGTGGTAGGTAGATGCAAGATAAAGGTAGAAAACATAGTTTAGTGCTGTAAGAGGGCAAATGTAGATGATCAGATGATCAGGTGTGTGCCTATGGACCAAGTATTAATCCAGGCTAGACAAGGGCAGCAAGACATCCACGGATGCAGAAGATTTCTCTCAACGCAGGGGGGTGAGGTTCTGAGCCTCACCTCTGTTGATCCCCAAATTCTCACCTGATGGCCCCCCTGCGACTGTGCCTGTCTTAGGTTGTTCCTCCCTTGAGGAATCTTACCCGTCTCTGGCTAACCAGTCCTCTTCCGGGGCCATACAGGGAAATGTAAAGTTGGTAAGTGAGAGAGAAGCCATATTGTTTGCAAAGGTTAGCTTTTTACTTCTTTGCACATTTATGCCCTGTGGCTTCTATGCCCAGCACTTGTCTCGAGGTATCTTTACCACCTGGAGGAATTATGATACTCGGTAAATTCGATATGAGGCACGAATTCTATTTAAGGGTTGTAATTAGGAAGGAAGAAGAAAAGCTATAGATGTAGCATATGAAGGAAACATGGGAGGATTGATTATTTCTTTGACATATCTTCTTGTAGAGTACCTTAAGTATGTATAGGTTTTAAACTACTAACTAATTTGCACACACATATTAACATAATAGGAATACAGTGACATAAACAAAGCAAATCTATAATTACCATCCATCTCCAGTGAAGCCAAGAAAACCATTTAGGCACCCTAGGCATTTGTGAAAATTTATCTATGATATGATGGATATTGTCCAACTGTACTTGAACCATCAGACAAATTAAAGCAGCTCATTTCTGGGATCTGTTCACATCCCATATGTTCTTTTAACCATAGATAGTCTATAGTCATGAGATTTTGGAGTGCTACAACTTGCACCCCTCCCAACTCCTGGTTGAGTTCCAACAGTACAGATCCGGTCAAATTCATTGTCTCACTGTATGCACATGCCAGCCTAGACATCTCCCTCCTCATTCCTATGGCAAGTCCAGGAGACGGTGGGCTGGATGCAGCCACAACCGCAGCATCGTCCGGATCCCTGTGGAGGCTTTTTGATGATCATCCCCCGGCACAAGTCCCCCAGAGAGTGCTGATGCCGGAAGCTCCTCCTCATATCATATCTTAGTTCATTTTCTGGGTATCCAAGCTAGGCCTTGATCTTCTGCATAGAAACAAACAGACCCTTTGCCCACACTTTGACATGCCCTCTATACCACTGTGCAGAACTCATTGGAGGTCAGCACACAATAATTGCTTTTTTTTTTTTTTTTTAATTAAGAGAAAGGAATATTATCAGAAAAAAGTACCTCCATAGCTGATCATCTGACACCCTTTAAGTGATCAACATTAAGGATATTTAAAGCATGCGTTGATCTTTGATTTACCAATAGTTTTATCCTGTTAAGGAGTAATCCCCCTTTTCTTTCTTTCTTTCTTTCTTTTTTTTTTTTTTAATTTTTAATCTACACTTACATGAAGAATACTACGTTTACTATGCTCTCCCCTATATCAGGTCCCCCCTAACAACCACATTACGGTTACTGTCCATCAGCTTAGCAAAATGTTGTAGAGTCACTACTTGTCCTCTCTGTGTTGTGCAGCCCACCCTCCCCTTTCTCCCTCCCCCCCATGCATGCTAATCTTAATACCCCTCTTATCCCTCCCTGCCCACCCATCCTCCCCAGTTCCTTTCCCTTTGGTACCTGTTAGTCCATTTTTGGGTTCTGTAATTCCACTGCTGTTTTGTTCCTTCAGTTTTTCCTTTGTTCCTATACTCCTCAGATGAGTGAAATCATTTGGTATTTCTCTTTCTCCGCTTGGCTTATTTCACTGAGCATAATACTCTCCAGCTCCATCCATGTTGCTGGAAATGGTTGTATTTTTCCACTTCTTATGGCTGAGTAGTATTCCATTGTGTATATGTACCACATCTTCTTTATCCATTCATCTACCGATGGACATTTAGGTTGCTTCCAATTCTTGGCTATTGTAAATAGTGCTGCGATAAACATAGGAGTGCATCTGTCTTTCTCAAACTTGATTGCTGCGTTCTTAGGGTAAATTCCTAGGAGTGGAATTCCTGGGTCAAATGGTAGGTCTGTTTTGAGCATTTTGACGCACCTCCATACTACTTTCCACAATGGTTGAACTAATTTACATTCCCACCAGCAGTGTAGGAGGGTTCCCCTTTCTCCACAGCCTCGCCAACATTTGTTGTTGTTTGTCTTTTGGATGGCAGCTATCCTTACTGGTGTGAGGTGATACCTCATTGTAGTTTTAATTTGCATTTCTCTGATAATTAGTGATGTGGAGCATCTTTTCATGTGTCTCTTGGCCATCTGTATTTCTTTTTTGGAGAGAACTGTCTGTTCAGTTCCTCTGCCCATTTTTTAATTGGGTTATTTGTTTTTTGTTTGTTGAGGTGTGTGAGCTCTTTATATATTCTGGACGTCAAGCCTTTATCAAATCTGTCATTTTCAAATATATTCTCCCATACTGTAGGGTTCCTTTTTGTTCTATTGATGGTGTCTTTCGCTGTACAGAAGCTTTTCAGCTTAATGTAGTCCCACTTGCTCATTTTTGCTGTTCTTTTCCTTGCCCGGGGAGATATGTTCAAGAAGAGATCACTCATGTTTATGTCTAAGAGGTTTTTGCCTATGTTTTTTTCCAAGAGTTTAATGGTTTCATGACTTACATTCAGGTCTTTGATCCATTTTGAGTTTACCTTTGTATATGGGGTTAGACAATGGTCCAGTTTCATTCTCCTACATGTAGCTGTCCAGTTTTGCCAGCACCATCTGTTGAAGAGACTGTCATTTTGCCATTGTATGTCCATGGCTCCTTTATCAAATATTAATTGACCATATATGTTTGGGTTAATTTCTGGGGTCTCTAATCTGTTCCACTGGTCTGTGGCTCTGTTCTTGTGCCAGTACCAAATTGTCTTGATTACTATGGCTTTGTAGTAGAGCTTGAAGTTGGGGAGTGAGATCCCCCCTACTTTATTCTTCTTTCTCAGGGTTGCTTTGGCTATTCGGGGTCTTTGGTGTTTCCATATGAAATTTTGAATTATTTGTTCCAATTCATTGAAGAATGTTGCTGGTAATTTGAGAGGGATTGCATCAAGTCTGTATATTGCTTTGGGCAGGATGGCCATTTTGACGATATTAATTCTTCCTAGCCATGAGCATGGGATGAGTTTCCATTTATTAGTGTCCCCTTTAATTTCTCTTAAGAGTGACTTGTAGTTTTCAGAGTATAAGTCTTTCACTTCTTTGGTTAGGTTTATTCCTAGGTATTTTATTCTTTTTGATGCAATGGTGAATGGAATTGTTTTCCTGATTTCTCTTTCTATTGATTCATTGTTAGTGTATAGGAAAGCTACAGATTTCTGTGTGTTAATTTTGTATCCTGCAACTTTGCTGTATTCCGATATCAGTTCTAGTAGTTTTGGAGTGGAGTCTTTAGGGTTTTTTATGTACAGTATCATATCATCTGCAAATAGTGACAGTTTAACTTCTTCTTTACCAATCTGGATTCCTTGTATTTCTTTGTTTTGTCTGATTGCCATGTCTAGGACCTCCAGTACTATGTTAAATAACAGTGGGGAGAGTGGGCATCCCTGTCTGGTTCCCGATCTCAGAGGAAATGCTTTCAGCTTCTCGCTGTTCAGTATAATGCTGGCTGTGGGTTTATCATATATGGCCTTTATTATGTTGAGGTACTTGCCCTCTATTCCCATTTTGCTGAGAGTTTTTATCATGAATGGATGTTGAATTTTGTCAAATGCTTTTTCAGCATCTATGGAGATGATCATGTGGTTTTTGTCTTTCTTTTTGTTGATGTGATGGATGATGTTGATGGATTTTCGAATGTTGTACCATCCTTGCATCCCTGGGATGAACCCCACTTGGTCATGGTGTATGATCCTTTTGATATACTGTTGAATTCTGTTTGCTAATATTTTATTGAGTATTTTTGCATCTACATTCATCAGGGATATTGGTCTGTAATTTTCTTTTTTGGTGGAGTCTTTGCCTGGTTTTGGTATTAGGGTGATGTTGGCCTCATAGAATGAGTTTGGGAGTATTCCCTCT
The DNA here is from genome assembly GCF_040802235.1 of Manis javanica. Classification (NCBI taxonomy): domain Eukaryota; kingdom Metazoa; phylum Chordata; class Mammalia; order Pholidota; family Manidae; genus Manis; species Manis javanica. The sequence goes on from NC_133162.1 coordinate 73,288,462, forward strand.
TCTTCTATTTTGTGGAACACTTTAAGGAGAATGGGTATTATGTCTTCTCTGTGTGTCTGATAAAATTCCGAGGTAAATCCGTCCGGCCCCGGGGTTTTGTTCTTGGGTAGTTTTTTGATTACTGTTTCAATTTCTTTGCTTGTAATTGGTTTGTTTAACTTTTGTGTTTCTTCCTTGGTCAGTCTTGGGAGGTTGTATTTTTCTAGGAAGTTGTCCATTTCTTCTAGGTTTTCCAGCTTGTTGGCATATAGGTTTTCATAGTAGTCTTTAATAATTCTTTGTATTTCTGTGGAGTCTGTCGTGATTTTTCCATTCTCATTTCTGATTATGTTGATTTGTGTTGACTCTCTTTTTCTCTTAATAAGTTGGGCTAGAGGCTTATCTATTTTGTTTATTTTCTCAAAGAACCAGCTCTTGGTTTCGTTGATTTTTGCTATTGTTTTATTCTTCTCAATTTTGTTTATTTCTTCTCTGATCTTTATTATGTCCCTCCTTCTGCTGATTTTAGGCCTCATTTGTTCTTTTTTTTCCAGTTTTAATAATTGTGATGTTAGACTATTCATTTGGGATTGTTCTTCCTTCTTCAAGTGTGCCTGGATTGCTATATACTTTCCTCTTAAGACTGCTTTTGCTGCATCCCACAGAAGTTGGGGCTTAGTGTTGTTGTTGTCATTTGTTTCTATATATTCCTTGATCTCTATTTTGATTTGTTCATTGATCCATTGATTATTTAGTAGCATGTTGTTAAGCCTCCATGTGTTTGTGAGCCTTTTTGTTTTCTTTGTAGAATTTATTTCTACTTTCATACCTTTGTGGTCTGAAAAATTGGTTGGCAGAATTTCAATATTTTGGAATTTACTGAGGCTCTTTTTGTGAGCTAGTATGTGGTCTATTCTGGAGAATGTTCCATGTACACTTGAGAAGAATGTATATCCTGTTGCTTTTGGATGTAGAGTTCTATAGATGTCTATTAGGTCCGTCTGTTCTAGTGTGTTGTTCAGTGCCTGTGTGTCTTTACTTATTTTCTGCCCGGTAGATCTATCCTTTGGGGTGAGTGGTGTGTTGAAGTCTCCTACAATGAATGCATTGCAGTCTATTTCCCTCTTTAGTTCTGTTAGTATTTGCTTCACATATGCTGGTGCTCCTGTATTGGGTGCATATATATTTAGAATGGTTATATCCTCTTGTTGGACTGAGCCCTTTATCATTATGTAGTATCCTTCTTTATCTCTTGTAACTTTCTTTGTTTTGAAGTCTATTTTGTCTGATATTAGTACTGCAACCCCTGCTTTCTTCTCACTGTTGTTTGCCTGAAATATGTTTTTCCATCCCTTGACTTTTAGTCTATGCTTATCTTTGGGTTTAAGGTGAGTTTCTTGTAAGCAGCATATAGATGGGTCTTGCTTTTTTATCCATTCTATTACTCTATGTCTTTTGATTGGTGCATTAAGTCCATTTACATTTAGGGTGACTATTGAGAGATATGTACTTATTGCCATTGCAGGCTTTAGATTCGTGGTTACCAAAGGTTCAAGGTTAGCTTCTTTATTATCTTACTGCCTAACTTAGCTCGCTTATTGAGCTGTTATATACACTGTCTGGAGATTCTTTTCTTCTCTCCCTTCTTATTCCTCCTCCTCCATTCTTCATATGTTGTGTGTTTTGTTCTGTGCTCTTTTTAGGGGTGCTCCCATCTAGAGCAGTCCCTGTAGGATGCCCTGTAGAGGTGGTTTGTGGGAAGCAAATTCCCTCAGCTTTTGCTTGTCTGGGAATTGTTTAATCCCGCCATCATATTTAAATGATAGTTGTGCTGGATACAGTATCCTTGGTTCAAGGCCCTTCTGTTTCATTGCATTAAGTATATCATGCCATTCTCTTCTGGCCTGTAGGGTTTCTGTCGAGAAGTCTGATGTTAGCCTGATGGGTTTTCCTTTATAGGTGACCTTTTTCTCTCTAGCTGCCTTTAAAACTCTTTCCTTGTCCTTGATCCTTGCCATTTTAATTACTATGTGTCTTGGTGTTGTCCTCCTTGGATCCTTTCTGTTGGGAGTTCTGTGTAATTCCATGGTCTGTTCGATTATTTCCTCCCCCAGTTTGGGGAAGTTTTCAGCAATTATTTCTTCAAAGAGACTTTCTATCCCTTTTCCTCTTTCTTCCTCTTCTGGTATCCCTATAATACGAATATTATTCCTTTTGTATTGGTCACATATTTCTCTTAGTGTTGTTTCATTCCTGGAGATCCTTTTATCTCTCTCTATGTCAGCTTCTATACGTTCCTGTTCTCTGGCTTCTATTCCTTCAATGGCCTCTTGCATCTTATCCATTCTGCTTATAAATTCTTCCAGGGATTGTTTCACTTCTGTGATCTCCTTCCTGACATCTGTGATCTCCTTCCGGACTTCATCCCACTGCTCTTGCATTTTTCTCTGCATCTCATCCCATTGCTCTTGCATTTTTCTCTGCATCTCCGTCAGCATGTTCATGACTTTTATTTTGAATTCTTTTTCAGGAGGACTGGTTAGGTCTGTCTCCCTCTAGGTGTTGTCTCTGTGATCTTTGTCTGCCTGTAGTTTTGCCTTTTCATGGTGATAGAGATAGTTTGCAGATCTGGTACAAGTGACCGCTGGAAGAGCTTCCCTTCTTGTTGGTTTGTGGCCTTCTCCTGGGAGAATAGCAACCTCTAGTGGCTTGTGCTGGGCAGCTGTGCACAGACAGGGCTTCTGCTTCCTGCCCAGTTGCTTTGGGGTTTATCTCCGCTGTTGCTGTGGGCTTGGCCTGGCTGGGGCTGTTCCTCCAAAATGGTGGAGCCCTGTTGGAGGGGGAGCGGCCGGGAGGCTATTTATCTCCGTAAGGGGCCTCTGTGCTCCCTGCTGCCCAGGGGGTTAGAGTGCCCAGAGATCCCCAGATTCCCTGCCTCTGGTCTAAGTGACCTGTCCTGCCCCTTTAAGACTTCCAAGAAGCACTCTCCAAACCAAAACAACAACAGCAGCAATGAGAGAGGGAACAGAAAGGAAAAAAAAAAGGAAAAAACACGCAATTTTTTTTTTTTTTTTTTTTGTCCTCAGGTGCCGGTCCCAGGCACCCGGTCACTGGTCCTGCTGCCCTGTCTCCCTAGCACCAGGGTCCCTGTCCTTTCAAGGCTTCCAAAAAGCACCCACCCACCGGTCCTGCAGGGAAGGAACGCTCGATATTCTTTGTCCTCAGGCGCTGGTCCCAGGCACCCGCTCACCAGTCCCGCCGCCCTGCCTCCCTAGCACCAGGGTCCCTGTCCCTTTAAGGCTTCCAAAAAGCACTCGCCAAAAAGAGAGAAAAAAAGGGGAAAAACGCGCGATTTCCTCCGTCCTCAGGTGCCGGTCTCAGGCACCTGCCCACCAGTCCCACAGGGAAAAACGCGCGATATTCTTTGTCCTCAGGCACCGGTCCCAGGCACCCGCTCACCAGTCCCGCCACCCTGCCTCCCTAGCACCGGGGTCCCTGTCCCTTTAAGGCTTCCAAAAAGCGCTCGCCAAAAAGAGAAAAAAAAAGGGGAAAAACGCGCGATTTCCTCCGTCCTCAAGCGCTGGTCTCAGGCACCCGCCCGCCGGTCCCGCAGGGAGAAACGCGGGATATTCTTTATCCTCAGGCGCCGGTCCCAGGCACCTGCTCACCGGTCCCGCCACCCTGCCTCCCTAGCAACGGGGGCCCGTCCCTTTAAGGCTTCCAAAAAGCACTTGCCAAAAAAAAACCGCTCTGGTTTCTTTCCACCCGCCGGGAGCCGGGGAGAGGGGCGCTCGGGTCCCGCCGGGCCGGGGCTTGTATCTTACCCCCTTCGCAAGGCGCTGGGTTCTTGCAGGTGTGGATGTGGTCTGGATGTTGTCCTGTGTCCTGTGGTCTCTATTTTAGGAAGATTTTTCTTTGGTATATTTTCATAGCTCTATGTGTTTTTGGGAGGAGATTTCCACTGCTCTACTCACGCCGCCATCCTGGCTCCGCTCCCAAGAATATTTTGATGTCAATTTTTTTGGTCACATTGAATCCATAGCAAACTTGCCTGGGGCTGAAACCCATTGCCAAGACAGGGTGAAAGAGTTATACCCAACTTTATTTCCACAGTGGCAGGTATCACTAAAATCTCATTTACTCAGAGCAAGTCTGCATGCAGCAAGACAGTCTCTGCCTCTGGGCCTATGTGCACAGCCGTCCTCTGGGGCCTCTCTGCCAGCACAGCTGTCCTCTGGGGCCTCTCTGCCAGCACAGCTGTCCTCTGGGCCTCTGTCCTCAGCACTGCCACCACTCCAGCTTCTGCTCTGCTCTCCTGCAGCCTTGCAGCCGTGTCACCCAGAGCACTGGACAGAGCTCTTTATATAGAGTCAGTAGCAATGTATTGCTGACGTGTGTAGTGAGCTAGCCAACTAGGGCCAGGTGAGAATCCTGGCCACAGGAGCTTTCATTTTATCCGTAAGTGTCTCAGAGGAGAGTGGTAATGCTGACATGGTCCTTGAGTGCCACCTGGTGGCTACTGCAGGTGGACTCCATGCTGTCTCCCGCAATTGAAAATCGCCCTGGGATCCAACATCTTTACTTGCCTGACTCAGAAGCCGCTAAGCCCCAGAGACAGCCCTGGGGTTGGGGGTGAAAAAATTAACTAACCACTGGAATCATGCTGGGTGGGACTGTGGCCTTGAGGAAGACACAAAGGAAAACATCTGGAGCCCCAGAAATTTCTGAGACAAGAAAACAGGGAAGCACTGAGACGCACCTGGACATAGCAAAGACACAGAAGTAATGAAGATGCAAACTCAGAGACCCAGAGGGGTGAGAGAGGGACCCACAGAGACCCAGAGAGCAACACCAAGGGATTCAAAGACAGACACACAGGGGCCGGGCAGGAGAGGCCTCTGGCAGGAAGAGCCCTTATTCCTGCTGTTTCTGGGCACTTCCAGGCAGTCCTCCAAGCCCCATTTGAACAGCCACTTCCAGAAGGTCCTGTGCACTCTACATGCTAGTCCATCCTGGCATTCACTGGTACAAATTAGCTGATTTCCAGGCTTTCCCCAGGACTGGCTAGGGTGTTGCCTCTCTGGTAGGTCCAGGTTTACAGCTTCCCAAATCTGGCTGCCATTGTCTCTTCAACCCCTTCTCTTTCTCCTGGTGGAGTATGTCTGCTTGATATGCCACATAATGTATAGTTTCATGTACATAAGAATGTCTGTAGCACTTGTCTAGGAGAAAACAAGACTATGGGTTTCCTCCCTACTGGCTCTGTCCTGCTGAGGCTGATAAAGAGCTGTGATTTGGGAGGCCCAGTGATCTTCCCTGGACTTTGCTGAAGACCCCTGCCTGGAAACTGAACAACAGGACTAGTTCTAACCCAGGCTGGAGAGTCCGCAGCCTTAGTGGCTGTGTGCCGCTGCTCAGTTTACTGCTTCACCATCAGACCCAGGACTGCCTCCTCTATGCTGGCACTTGGACAGCTCTGGGAGAATGCAGGGTGAGTTAACAGTGGATGGGCTGGGAAGGTAGGGGTGTGAGCACCCTCACATTCTCCTGTATTCTTCTCATACCCTTCCCCTAGGCCACATTCAGGTTTCTTCAAACACTGCCATTGTCTATGGCCTGGAGGCCCAGATAAAAGAACCTGACCTTCTGGATTCTACTTTTAATCTCACCACTTACCCTTTCTATGTGTCCACTCCTGAGTATAAACTAGAATATTGACAGGGTCAACTTCATGGTGCTGCTGTAAGGATTCAGTGTGCAGTGGGCTAGCCAACCAGGGCCAGATGAGAATCCTGGCCACAGGACCTTTCATTTTATCCATAGATACTGAACAGAGTTAAAGCCAGCAACTTTGGAGCCAGACTGACCTTGGGGAGTTCACTTGAAATCTCCAGAGCGTGATACTGTCTTGCCAATGGGTTTCAGCCCCAGGCAAGTTCACTATGGATACTATGGATTCAATGTGACCAAACAAAATGACAGTAAAATGTTTCTTTGGGGTGAAAGGATTATACACAACTTTATTTCCACAGTGGCAGGTCAATCACTAAAATCCCATCGTTCACTCAGAGTGAGTCTGCATGCAGCAAGCCAGTCTCTGCCTCTGGGCCTCTCTGCCCACACAATTGTCCCGCACAGCCATCCTCTAGGCCTCTGTCCTAGGCACTGCCACCACTCCAGCCTCTGCTCTGCTCTCCTGCAGCCTTGCAGCTGTGCCACCGCATCACACCCACACTCCTGGGTGGAGCTCTTTATATAAAGTCAACAGCAACATATTGCCCACACATGTGCAGTGAGCTAGCCAACCAGGGCCAGATGAGAATCCTGGCCACAAGACCTTTCATTTTATCCATAGGTACTGAACAGAGTTAAGGCCAGCAACTCTGGAGCCAGACTGGCCTTGGAGAGTTCACTTGAAATCTCCAAACTGCAGTTTCTCATCTGTAAATCCACACAATACTACTAAACTCACAGGTCGTACCTAATTTTTTGAGAGACTTTGACAGACTTGAGATGTGAGACTTGGCCACTGTGGCTTTCAAACGTCCTATCCCATCAATAGTCTGTCCTCCTCACCCCTCCACACCACTTGCTCCACTTCTTCCTCTTTACTCCTCTCCACGAATTTCACCTGCCCAGCCCATGGCTGCCAGTCCTCAGAACATTCCCTCCATTCCTCATAAAGTGCAGGCTGCCCAAATGCTGGATGTTGATCCTCAGAATAATCCCTCTATTCCCATTTCAGAACCGGGTGACCCGTCCCCTGAAACACCTGCAGGCCTTCCTCAAATTAGCAGTCCCTTTGCTCCTGCCCAACATTCCAGAAGAGTCTTAATTATGCTCTGGTTGATTTTCTTGCTCAAGATAAAGTACAATAAAGGGAACAGGCAGCACCTGTTTAATAGACTCATGGTTAGTGAGACAGGTGAAGCCTCCCTGTCCACACAGACTGGTTCCCTTTCTTGTCTTTCAGAGATAATAACCCCTGTGAATTAAAGAAAAGACAACCACCATGCTAGGGACCACCACAGAGATTTCTAAGGCCTAAGTATTGAAGGTTTCATTCAATGAGTCTCAACATGAGATCCATCAAAATTTAAATAACATGCACACAGAATACCTGTTATGGATAAAATGAGAGTTTCTGTGGCCAGGATTCTCATCTGGCCCTGGTCAACTAGCTCACTGCAAACCTGTGGGCCATACATGGCTGTTGACTCTATAAAAAGAGCTCTGCCTTGTGTTCTGGGCATGACACGGTGGCAGGGCTGCAAGGCTGCAGAAGAGCAGAGCAGAGGCTGGGGTGATGGCAGCGCCGAGGACAGAGGCCCAGAGGACGGCTGTGTGGGACGACTGTGCAGGATGGCTGTGCGGGACAGCTGTGCGGACAGAGGGGCCCAGAGGCAGAGACCGGCTTGCTGCATGCAGACTTGCTCTGAGTGAATGGGATTTTAGTGACTGACCTGCCACCTGGAAATAAAGTTGGGTATAACCCTTTCACCCCAAGAACATTTTGCTGTCATTTTCTTTGGTCACACTGAATCCATAGCGAACTTACCCAGGTCTGAAACCCATTGGCAAGACACCTGTTTAGAGTTAAACAATTGGCATCTGCATTCCTGCTAAAAGCAAGAATGTTTGCCCTTCCCCTTATTTCAAAGATGTATTTCACCACAGCCATACACACACTCTTTTCTTTGCATCACAGCTTATGTAAATGAAAGGTTCTCCTTTAAGTTCTTTGTCTCCTGGAGGATATAAAACGTTTGTGTGACTTGGGCCCTTTGGAACATCTATCACCCTTAGGAGTTATATTTTCCTTGAGCTTATAAGTTGTGGGTTTGGCTCAAATAAAACTATTTATTTCAAGATTATTTAAATAAATTTTTCATCAACACCCCTGTATGCAACTGTTCACTCTTTAAATGATTATTCCAGTATTTTCATTTATAGTCTTAATATATATTCAATCTCGAACTATACATAAATTATACTCTTGTACACCTTTGCTTTATTTGATACACTGGTATTTACCTTATCCGTGCACATATACATGATTAGTTCATTCCTTTGCTTCAGAATAAAGTTCTAACCCACAAAAATGCAGTCATTAACCTCCTGTCAGTGAGGATCAACATGGTTTCTAGTTTTCTGCTAAAAGCAGTCCTGGTGGGAACATCCCTGTGCTACTGAAGCTTAAGCCTGGGGGCCCACACCCCAGCCTTAACCAAGCCCCTACTTCCCTATGGCCAGACTCCCCTCTACCGCCAGCCTCCCCAAGCTCAGATCGCCACCTGAGCCAGACCCCCACATGCGGGCGCTGCCCCAGCCAGCCCGCCCCAAGGCTCCAGCCCCCCATTCTCGCCCTCCCGGCTCCGCTGACTCCCCGCCGCCGCCCCCACTTCCGGGCCCTAGCCCTCCCACCACCACCACCACGGTTGTGCATTGGTTTCCTGTGATCTCGACTCCACTTTTGACAACAATGAGGTTTTAAAAGATACGGTTGTTTTGTGAGAGTGAGGGAAGCTGTCAGGATGTCACCCGCTCACCCTCCGTAGACAACCGCGGAGACGCGGAGCCCGGAAGGCGGGGCGTGGACCCCGGCGAGTCTGTACGGACCGCCGCGTATCGGCTCTGCGTGGGCTTTGCGGCGGCCAGCACCCACCCCTGCTCCCCGGCTTCTACCGGTCGCCGGGCCCCTGCTAGGGGAGCCTCCGGTCGCGTCAGCGCTGGCTCCGGCCTCGAGGTTCGCTAGCAACGCACCTAGCTACAGAGGACTTTCACCGTCGCGCGAGCCGCTGGACTTCCGCTCCGCGCTGGCTACCCCGGCTCTGCGAGCACGAAATCTAAGTCCGGACTTCACCTCCCCGGCGGGAGCTGTCACTGTGATTAGCTGCCACCGACTCAGCTCTTCGCGCCTTGGTAAGACATCACCCGGTATGTTACCGGCGTGGGAGGTCCTCCAGCGAGCCTGCTACGTCAATGCTGGCAAAGACAGTGTGAGCACAACTTACCTCCCAAAACAAACACCGCCTGCCCCGCAGCCTGAACACCCCTCCCACGGCCGGCCCCACCCACACCCGGGCCCCCTCGCCCACGGCCGGCCCCACGTCCCGGCCCCATTCACGTCGGATCCTCCCAAGTCCTGGTCGCGCTCCACTCCTCCGTGGGGCCTCCTCTACGTCTGTTCCCCACACCCGGGTCCCTCCACTACGGGCGGGACACACACTCTCTCCCCATCGAGACCCCTCCCATACTCCGTCCCGCTCCGAGACCCCTCCGTGCTCACAGTCCTCCACACACAACCAGGGCCATTTGCAAGGCCTCTGAAGTTGGTGGCAGCAATGTGGTTAACGAGCATCATCAATTCAAGGAATATTTAGGAGTGAGCACAGCACAGCAAAACATGAAATACCCTTAAGTCTTGCTGCTCATACATGAAAAGACCTGACAGAGATTTTCTGAAATTTGACACACCCAAAACTTCTACAAGACATTAGTAATAATACACTGTGAAGCTGAAAAGTTTTCTAAGCTATCATAAATTTTTTGTTTTACAGGAGTTGGTCGGTGCTAGAAGACTCACTTCCATTCTTTCTCACAGAAATTATTCAATTTTACATATTCTTTATGAAAGTATTCTAAGTCACTATCATACAAAGCAGTTGCTATGATTATGCAGTTGCTGTTGTTACTCGCAGACACTAGAACAGGGTCCTTTTAACACCTTGATTTAGGATTATGCAAGCAAGCCCTGCACTTCATTAGAGAAGTGAGGAAAAAGAACACTTTGATAGACCAAGGTGGGAGGCTTAAGAGAGCCCTGGCGAAGAATCAGGGTAGCTCCTATTATGGGGAACAAAAATGTTTACTCGTTAATTAGGTCACCTAGCATGAGCAGGGTTTCAATTAGCACATGTGCAACTGGATTACATACACACATGTATGTTGCAGGGTCATCTCATGTAGCATTAGCATATAAAATCTCCACCCAGGGGTGGGAAATATAGTATTGCAATAAGGAAAAGGCAACTATCAGACACCAAATTTTCCTTATGCGCAGGTCACAAGTTGTGTCTTGGTCTGTTGATTATCTGACCAAGCAGTCTCTAAATGTAGAACATTGTGGTTATAAAACTTGTTAAAACAATAGGTTGACATGAAAAACAAGATGTACTGGAGCCTTGTAGAGCCAGTGGTCCAAGTCACAAGGCATTTTGTCAGGACATAGGTATGTGGGGTTGGACTGGTTGCTCCATTTTCTTTTTTTTTTTTTACCTTTCTCAATACCAGTAAAGTTAATATTTTGACAGGCAATTTTTAAATGTATTTTTAAATGTGTTAACTTCTAAAATTTGCAATTTATTTGCTTTGTCATACCAGAAAAACAAGGGCTTTTACACGAACATGTTATGTTCATAATTTATTTATTCTCAGAACTTCCGGCCTGCAGTGTGGGGAGGGCTTCAGCTCCCACTTCTGGGATCTGCCCTTGCTTCTGTGCTCTGAGGAACATACCTTTGCATTGCTGCTTGGCACCATGTTTGCACAACTTCAGGTTCCCAAAGCAATGCCAACTGTTTTCTAGGGCAGGTGTACCAATTTAGAAAAGGAACTGAGACCCCTGCACCCCACTCTGCCCAAGCTTAGAAGCCTAGCAGATCTTAGTCACCCGGGATAAAAGGAGGAAACTCCACCCATCTCTGGCAGCAAAACTGGTTCTTCAAGTGCTCTGTGATGGAGGGAATGTCTTCAGTCCCTTACTGTGGAAAATCCCAATGCTGACTATTAGAAGTTAATATATGAATATTTTACTACTTATTAAGAGCTTGAAGGCAAATACTTCAAATTATACATCAAATTACAAGACGTTTTAATTTTACTTTACAAGAAAAAAGTTAAAATGGCTATTCAATTTTTAAAATATGATTCAGTTTCCATTTAAACTTCAACTTCTTCAGTAGTTCTTGTTTGGTATATGTTGCTTAGTGGTATTTGTTATTCTCTCTTGTAGTCTGATTGGAGCAGAATATAACACGAGCTTCCAAGTTTACTGGTAAAACTGTGTAACAAATGATTGCAAAATGTTGCAGTGTTTTTAAATTAGCTACTGCAGTAGAAACAACAAAGACTTTGTCAAACTAATTGCATCTGAGTCCAGATTTCAGGCAGCCACAAGCTCAATGTGTCCTGTAACAAACAAACCTCTGAAACTACTAGAACTAATATCTGAATTCAGCAAAGTTGCAGGATACAAAATTAATACACATAAATCTGTTGCTTTCCTATATACTAATGATGAACTAGCAGAAAGAGAAATCAAGAAAACAATTCCATTCACAATTGCATCAAAAAGAATAAAATACCTAGGAATAAACCTAACCAAGGAAGTGAAAGACCTATACCCTGAAAACTACATGACACCCTGTCAGTCCAGGGAAAGGAAATCCCGGGGCAAAATACCTCTAAAAACCAAAATCAGTCAAAGGGTGAAATAAAGTTTAAAACCCGTTTATTGCTCACAAACTGCAGTCCTAGTCCGTCTTTCTTCTCTGCTCCAGCAGCAACCACACTGGCCCTACCCCTCACCTCTCAGGTACCGATAAGCCCTCTGTTGCCCAGGTAATCACCCATTGATATGGAGATGACTTCTCCACCCCTGAGGAAAGATGCAAATGAACTAAAGCCATACTTCTTTCCACCTCTGAATGCTTTTTGATATGCAGATATACTAAAGCCAGGAGAGATATTCTGGAAATGTTACAATTTTACCCACACACTCTTAAGAGAAAGTAAAGGGGACACTAAGAAATGGAAACTCATCCCATGCTCTTGGGTAGGGAAGAATTAATATTGTCAAAATGGCCATCCTGCCTAAAGCAATCTACAGATTCAATGCAATCCCTATCAAAATACCAACAGCATTCTTCAATGAGCTGGAACAAATAGTTCTAAAATTTATATGGAACCACAAAAGACCCTGAATAGCCAAAGAAATCCTGAGAAGGAAGAATAAAGCAGGGGGATCTCGCTTCCCAACTTCAAGCTCTAATACAAAGCCACAGTAATCAAGACAATTTGGTACTGGCACAAGAACAGACCCATAGACCAGTGGAACAGAATAGAGAGTCCAGATATTAACCCAAACATATATGGTCAATTAATATATGATAAAGGAGCCATGGACATACAAGGGGGAAATGACAGTCTCTTCAACAAATGGTGCTGGCAAAACTGGACAGCTACATGTAAGAGAATGAAACTGGATCACTGTCTAACCCCATACACAAAAGTAAATTCAAAATGGATCAAAGACCTGAATGTAAGCCATGAAACCATAAAACTCTTAGAAAAAAACACAGGCAAAAATCTCTTGGACATAAACATGAGCAACTTCTTCAATGAACATATCTCCCTGGGCAAGGGAAACAAAAGCAAAAATGAACAAGTGGGACTATATCAAGCTGAAAAGCTTCTGTACAGCAAAGGATACCATCAGTAGAACAAAAAGGCATCCTGCAGTATGGGAGAATATATTCATAAATGACATATCCGATAAGGGGTTGACATCCAAAATATATAAAGAGCACATGCACCTCAACAAACAAAAGCAAATAATCCAATTAAAAAATGGGCAGAGGAGCTGAACAGACACTTCTCCAAAGAAGAAATTCAGATGGCCAACAGACACATGAAAAGATGCCCCACATCACTAATCATCAGAGAAATGCAAAATAAAACCACAATGAGATTTCACCTCACACAAGTTAGGATGGATGGCCAACATCCAAAAGACAAACAACAAATGTTGGTGAGGATGTGGAAAAAGGGGAACCCTCCTACACTGCTGGTGGGAATGTAAAATAGTTCAACCATTGTGGAAAGCAGTACAGAGGTTCCTCAAAAAACTCAAAATAGAAATACCATTTGACCCAGGAATTCCACTCCTAGGAATTTACCCTAAGAATGCAGCAGCCCAGTTTGAAAAAGACAGATGCACCCCTATGTTTATCACAGCACTATTTACAATAGCCAAGAAATGGAAGCAACCTAAGTGTCCATCAGTAGATGAATGGATAAAGAAGAGGTGGTACATATACACAATGGAATATTATTCAGCCATAAAAAGAAAGTAAATCCTACCATTTGCAACAACATGGATGGAGCTAGAGTGTATTATGCTCAGTGAAATAAGCCAGGCAGAGAAAGACAAGCATAAATGATTTCACTCATCTGTGGAGTATAAGAACAAAGAAAAACTGAAGGAACAAAACAGCAGCAGACTCACAGAACCCAAGAATGGACTAACAGTTACCAAAGGGAAAGGGACTGGGAAAGATGGGTGGGAAAGGAGGGATAAAAGGAATAAGGGGCATTACAATTAGCACACATAATGTAGGGGGGGGGGGACAGGGAAGGCAGTATAACAGAGAAGACAAGTAGTGATTCTATAACATCTTACTACGTTGATGGACAGTGACCGTAATGGGGTACATGGTGGGGACTTGACAATGGGGGGAGTCTAGTAACCATAATGTTGCTCATGTAATTGTACACTAATGATACCAAAATAAAGAAATAAAAACAAGCTTCTAGAAACTACTGACATTCATAGTCAGTCTATGCTAACAAAAAGAACTAAGACTGGCTTAAATGCAAACCCTTTCCAATCATAGTGCCTTTGGTCTCTTGAGCCATTGCTTTTAGTCTTTCAACTCTTAAGATTCAGTGCCAGTGAAAATATTCTTCTATTACTGCCAAATAAGTAAGTCTTTCCAGACACTTAATATTATTGTAAATAACTTATATATAGATCATTTAAAAATAAAATTCAAATGAGCAAATGTTAAAGATCATACTGACTTTATTCAATGACTATTGAATCAGGCAGCATCCCATCTAGCACATAGAAAAGAGCTCCAAAGGGCTGTACAAAATGACTTTTATAGGCAGAAGCAGTGTGAACAATTAAGTTGGACTAGCAAAAAGTAGATTGGTTGCAGCAAGGTCACCTTCCCTTAGAGGATGACGGGTTCTATCAGGCAGATCACCTCACTAGTGCTGGTCAGGTAGCTGCTGATTGAATGCTTTAAGATTTCATTTCTAGGATAGCGGAAACTAAATAACTCTCAGTTTGGTGATGTGGGGCTTAACATAAGTGACTCCATTTTGGGCTTGTCTTGTTTTTAGCAAGGTAAGGTCAATGGAGAGACATGTCTTGGAATGAGAGCCAGTTTCTAGATGAGAAACCCTTTTCATAAATTATGTTGTAATCTAAAATCTGAGTATGTATTTGTCTTTATTTGCCGGAGTCCAGCTCCAGCCGGGGGTTGTGAAGCCCAAAAGGATGAGACGGAGTTGGCGCATGGACAGACAGGACACAGAGTCAGATGGAGGTGGTCTCTCGACAAAGTGCCGATGACAGCTTTATTTATACCATTTTGCACAAGGATGTTATTATTTTTTATTGTTCTAATGATTAATTAGTATAGGCAGTTGATTAATAAGTATAGGCAAGCTTTTTTCTTTCTTCTTCTTTCTAATCTATTCATGGTTGGTCAAGTGTTAGACAGGTGATTGTTTTTCTGTTCCTTGACCAAAACTTTTCCTATCAACATGGACTCTATTGTGTTTTACGTTTCTATGCAACGCAGTTTCTAAGTAGTGCATGTGACCGTAGGAGCGTGCAGTATGTAGGAGCGACTATGGAGTCTATCAGCTCAGGGTGAAATACAGGTCACCTAGTGCCACAGTTAGCTAGGATTCTTTCCCACAAAAATATTCTTAGAGGCTTTAATAAATTTATAATCAATCTAAAATCATAAACTCATAACTTCATTATACACCCCTTTACAGGGCACAGTAGGCAGCAAACTACATTTCCCCTTCTTATCTACATTTCTCTTTCTTCTGTGTGGATACCAAAATCTCCCTGACATATGCTCCACAGGTCTCCATGACTCTACTACTGCAGGGACTAGTACTCTACTAGTACTCTACTAGTACTCTACTACTACTTACATGATGAACAATGCAAGGGCATTCATATAGAAACTGTTTCTGTTTTAACTACAAACCTTAAATATAAACAATCAAGTCAAATATGTATGATTATTTATTTGACTTTTATACTTTATATATGAATCTCACATTTTCTCCTTTACATTTCTAATAAAATGCTGAAGTAGTAGGTAGATGCAAGATATAGATAGAAAGCATGATTTCGTGCTGTAAGAAGGCAAGTGTAGATGATCAGGTCTGTGCCTATAGACTAAGTATTAATCCAGGCCGAACAAGGGCAACAAAACATCCACAGGTGTAGACAATTTCTCTCAAAACTGGGGGAGAGGGGGTGAGGTTCTAAGTCTCACCTCTGTTGGCCCCCATTTTCTCACCTGATGGCCCCCCTGCGACTGTGCCTGTCTTAGGTTGTTCCTCCCTTGAGGAATCTTACCTGTCTCTGGCTAACCAGCCATCTTACAGGGCCATACAGGGAGATGTAAAGCTGGTGAGAGAGAAGTAATATTCTTTGAAAAGGTTAGTTTTTCACTTCTTTGCAGATTTATGCTCCGTGGCTTCTATGCCCAGCACTTGTTTTGGGGTATGTTTACTTCCTGGAAAATTATGGTATTTGGTAATCTCACATATAAGGCACAAAGTTTAGTAAATGGCTGTAATTAGGAAAGAAGAAAAAAAACTATAGAAGTAGAAGAGGGAAGAAAACATGAGATGATTAAGTGTCAGACAGGGTTATTCCAATCTACATTCTCTCATAACTCTATTTCTAGAAAACTTTCCATCACTAATTTCACTAGCATTGTAATAATAAAAGGGGGGTATTCTCAATGAAAACGGGGTGGTCAATGTTTGACTAACTAACAGTAGGTTTCAGTATTCTATGCCAAGATCGCCATTTGGCCCCTGCATGTTCCAATCTTCAGGTGCACTGTCCTGAAAAGCTCCTGGGAAACTTACGTTCTCATCCTTTCCACACTGCTCAGTAAAGGTTAGTTAACCCTTAGCAAAAAATGCAGGTAAAAGCAAAGCCAATAGTATAATAGAAAAAGCAAAATCAAGGTGGGTAATAGGGGGAGCCAGCTGTGAAGGCCCCTGCTTTGTGGGGGGGGGGGGGGTCTTCCAGCCTGAGCTTTGCTACACAGCTTGAGTAGCATGGCTCCTGGCATCTATTGGCTACGTTTAACCAGAAAAGATTGGCAAAGGGAAAATGTAGGTACAAATGTTTTACCTATGACCAACTCTGATCTCCCAACCTAAGAAAGTTTTCTCTCTACCCAGTCACTCTCTGCATCTCAGCTGCTTTATGAGTCTTCACTACACCAATCAGTCTTGAAATATTACACCATCTATTTCTTTCTCCTACACTTTGTCCTCACCATTAGAGGTAGGAGCTTCCCATTACCTGTTTTACAACCCCTAGTTCCTGGAAAAGTGCCTGAACTGAAGTGAGATTCAAAATAAGTGTTCAATCAGTCAATAAGTATCAGGTAGTTTACATTAGAATGAAAATACTATGAAAACTTGTAAAATCAAATTGTAACTTATTAAATTAAAAAAGCATTGTACACAGAGTACATGTATAATGATACCAACTTTTCAGTTGCACCCTAGTTTTCACTACAATGTACTTATTGATGCAAAATATCTAAATATTATCTCCATAAAAATCACACACACATCCATGTACACGAAAGAAATATTTTTAAAATAATGTGTACAAACTCTGTGAGCATACTAAAAACCATTGAATTGTACACTTTAAATGTGAAAACTGTATGGTAGGTAAGTCATATATCAACAAAACTATTTTAAAATCACATTAAAAAATAAATCTTGTGCACAGTTTAATGTGGCGAGTAGTGGTTAAGAGCTGACTCAGGGCCTGCCAGTCACTTCCAGCTGTGTGGTCCAGCGTTTCATGTGACTTAGACTCACCTCATTTCTTTGTTCTTAAACTGGGGGATGGCAGTCCTCTCTGCAAAAGCTGCAGTGAGGATGGCATGAGTTCACACTGGGAAAGCAGCTCGCAGGTACCAAGCATTCGCTAACGCTGGTGGACAAAGCTGCTGGCACCCGGAATGAAGAGTGCTAATGCCCTTGAGGGGATCATAGCCTGAGGGGCAGACACACATCAATACACAGTCTCCACGTGCTGTGCTTGGTGGTGGCTTGTGTGATCGGGAAGATAAGGGGGCAACCTGAGATGGGAACTCTGAAATATTCATAGGCAGGGTGGGGTGGGGCAGGGAGACTTGGGGAAGCTGGGTTTCAGCGGCTCACCATTTAGGGCCCGCAGCGTGAAGCTAAGCCGCCTGTAGGGCGGAAGAAGCATTACAGAGCCCTAACAGAAGCGGGACGAAGAGGCGGACGAGAAAGGACGTCGCCGGACGTTTCAGTTGCGACCTGTCTCCGCTGCTCCCTTCTAAGCTCAGGCCACCCCCACTCTTTCAAGACGTCCTCACATGCAGAGCTAACAATGCCTCTTCCCGTGAAGCCCTCCAGAGCCGCCGTGCTGCTGGCTCTAGGGCCTCGCCGGGCGCCGCCGCCTCCTGCTGCTTCCCTCCGCAGCCCTCGGCTGGCTGGCTCGCCCGCTCCTCCCTGGCCGGCTCTGCTCACCAGCAGTGCTGTCCCTTCACCTCAGCTATCCCTCACAGATCTGAGGCCCCAGTTCCTCAAGACCAAGACCTCCAGAACACCGTGACACGCGGCAGTGGAAACGGATAAACGGAGGGACATAACCCCCACCAACCGGCCAAGTCCGGACCACAGCGCGATCCTACGGTAGGTGGGGAGCAGCGGCTGGATAGACGCTCTTTACGGCTGGAGCAACCCATCAGCGCGAAGAGGGGAGGGACCTATTTTGCGTGAAGAACTTCCAGCCCAAGGAGTGCCTGGGCGCTCTTTTCATAGGTGGCCTCACCCCAGGCCCCGCCTCAACGCCCGTTCCTTGGTGCTAATTGGCTGGAAGCCACCAAGGTCCTGCCCCAATTGGCTGTTTCTCGGCTCCTTGCCAAAGTAGAAAGCAGGAATAAGGAATGCTATCCAGGAAGGGACCTCCTAAGGTAGATGGGGTCTTGTTTGGGACCAGAATCGGCCAAAGGGAGCCGGGCGTTCTCCACAGACTCTCGAGGGGAGTGGCTGCCGCACAGATCCCTATATCCCTCTTCCTGAGACCCCCGTATCCCTCGTGCAGAAGGCTCTTAGACCCTGCTGCGCAAAGGGCCCCTCCTGCAGTCGCCCCACGCACGAGTCCGCAAGGACGAGTTGGGAGAAAGTGAGCCTTCGGTCTCTCACGGCCGCTACCCTCCAGAAGGCCATCCTTGCACTCTGTCTTACACCGCTGTCCTCCTGCCCTCAGTCTGGCACGCAAGTGAGCAGTCAAAGGGATGCCAGCTTTGAACATCCATCCCCCCGTTCTTCAAAGGAGTGCGCCCCAGTGTGTGGGCCGAGACGGGTAGGGGTCAGCATCCTGAGCGCATAGGGGCACCTGCGGAATATGCATGTGAGGGGCAGAAGGGCAGGGGGCCTCCTGGGGAAGACAGAGCACAGGCAGTAGGACCGGGTAGGTGTTCAGTATTTCTCATCGGATGAGACATGTAGACGACTGAGAGACGCCTCAGAGGACAGAAATAACCTCTGCCCTTCCTCTGGTTTTCTCACCAACGGGGTCTTTAACCTCCTCTACCAGATCCCTCAAAATAGACAATCTCAGCCCTCTACTGATGCCTGGGACACTCAGGCCAGGAAATTAGGAAAAAACACGTTGTGCTCCTACTATGTGCCAGGCAAGATACTAACTACTTCTTTTATTTTACACTCTGTTCCTCAGGGAAATTAATGGCTTTGAGGATGCAACCTATTGCTTCACAGAGCTATAGGTACTGTTTGGAGAAGGAGGAAAGCAGCTGTGGCAGTGACTGACAGGAGCAGAGGAGGGTGTCCTCGATGTGAGTGCTGATTTTCAGGCAGCCACTTTTGGCAAAAGACTTTCCTCCTTCCACAAGAGTCTTGTATCCTTTTGCAGCACTGAGCCCAGAAAGGGAAGGAAGAATTCAGAGCTGGATCTTGCAGTTTTCTCTCAACTTTTGATACTTTAGACTCTCATCTGCATCCACTCAAACCTGGCTGGCTGTCCATCACCCACTCCTCACAGTCTTTCATCACCTGAGGTTTGATTTCCCTGTAGGCCTCAGTTACTCAGGTCTCCCATTTGGTAGATAAGAAATCAAACCCAAACAGATGGCTCTTGGGGATTCTGGTGAGGAATACATGTCCAAGAAGCAGAGCAAGTGGCCAGCGCTCCTTGAAAGTGACTTCCTGAAAACAGCCTTCACTGCCAGTCCAGCCCCTCAGAAATCACACCTTGAGAGAGCAATCATTCTTTAACACTCCTAAGAAATGAAAGAACAGTTTAGTAAACACTTCTTAATACACAAAGCTTATGAAGCCTTCTACACTGTTTTGTTTAAAAGAACTGGGTTGGAGGGTGGGGGGATGGGTGAAATAGGTGAGGAGGTTAAAGAGCTATGAACTTCAAAATATAAAATAAATTAGTCATAGGAATGGAAGTACAGCACAGAGATTTTTTTTAATTTTATTAAGGTATTATTGATATACA
Organism: Manis javanica; assembly: GCF_040802235.1. Classification (NCBI taxonomy): domain Eukaryota; kingdom Metazoa; phylum Chordata; class Mammalia; order Pholidota; family Manidae; genus Manis; species Manis javanica. The sequence continues at coordinate 73,308,077 of NC_133162.1, forward strand.
CTCTTATGAAGGTTTCACATGAAAAACAATGTGGTTACTACATTTACCCATATTATCGAGTCCCACCCATACCCCAATGCAGTCACTGTCCATCAGTGTAGTAAAATGCCACAGATTCACTGTTTGCCTTCTCTGTGCTACACTGTCTTCCCCGAGACCCCCCACACCATGTGTACTAAACATAATACCCCTCAATCCCCTTCTCCCTCCCTCCCCACCTGCCTTCCCACACCCCTTTGGTAACCACTAGTCCCTTCTTGGAGTCTGTGAGTCTGCTGCTATTTTGTTCCTTCAATTTTGCTGTGTTGTTATACTCCACAAATGAGGGAAATCATTTGGCACTTGTCTTTCTCTGCCTGGCTTATTTCACTGAGCATAATATCCTCCAGCTCCATCCATGTTATTGCAAATGGTAGCACAGAGAATTTAACCAATAATATAGTATCTTGGCATGGTAATGGGGTAAACACACTTACCACGGTGAGCATCTAGTAATGTATAAATTATTGAGTCACTATGTTGTATATCTGAAACCAGTGTAATATTGTATATCAACTCTATTCAATAATTATTTTTTTTAAAGAACTGGGTTTAATATCTAAGAAAATAAATTCATTAGCCTGGAAACTGACTTTTCACAACCTCCAATGTGAAAGGTGGCCTGCCATGAGTGCATGGCTAGCCTTTAGGGCCTCTCAGAGGGGACAGGCACAGTACTCAGCCATGGTGAACCTACACCTACAGCCAGCTTTCGCAAAAGGAGGAGATAAGTGACTTACCATTGTGTTTGCAGAAGTTACACACAAGTAGCTGGGCTGCCTTTGCCTGGTTCTGCCCCAGGCTCAACCTGCTGCAGAGCTCATCACGTGTACATCAGGGCCATTCCTGGCTACAGCAACTGCTCCTGTGAACCGAGCAGCATAATCAGTGTTAGCAGGCTGGGTTATGGTCCCCCCTGTATGGATGAGCAAACAGGCAGGAACAGGGTATGTCAGTTGCTCAAGTGCACATAGCAAATAACTAACAGAGCCTGGATTTGACTCCAAAGTAGTGCTTCTGAATCTTGAAGTTAACACACTTTCTTCCCACTAGATCTGAGAGGTATTCATTCTACAAATACATATTGAGGGCTGACCAAGCAGCAGCCCTGTGCTCCTGCCCCACACCTTGAAGGTAAGTCCTGTCGTTGCTCCATTTTAGAAGAGAGTAAACTTCAAGCCCAGAACAATGAAGGAGCCTGAGGTCACCAGCCAGGAAGTGGCAGGCTGGGCTTTAGATCTAGCTTTTCCTGGTGCCCGGGCCCCTGGTCTTAAACTCTGTGCAGAAACTGACTCTTGAAAGCAAGGGAGGGCCCTGGAAAGTTTTCAGGAGGAGAGGTGACATGTTTGCATTACGAATGCCCTCCCTTTCCCACTCCTGGATCCTCCCCGCCCTGCCTTTCATGGCTTTGTCCCATGCCCTGGTTCCCAGCACTGGGAGCCTCTGGTGGCATCTGGCCCTGGTTCAGTAATTTAGCAAAGATCTACCTGTTGTGGTTCATGACTGGGCATTGGGAATAGGGAGGCAAATCCTTGCCTTCCTGATCACCATCCAGTAGGAAAGGCAGGGGACAGAGAGGAATTAGGGAGGAGGATAGGAGTACAGAGGCCTGGGGTCATCCAGTGCCAAGGGCCCAGGCCAAAGGATATGGTAGGGTGAGGGGTGAAGAGAGTTTGGCCGGCTGCACATGAGGCAGCCAGGGGGGTCCGCAGAGGAAGGAGGCCTGCCAGCCCCAGCCCACCCTCTCGGTAAACACCCAGGTCAAGAGCAATGGGGCCACTGAGAAGATGGAGCCTCAAGGCCAGTCCCTGACTTCTCTCCCCAGCCTCCCCACAGGAGTCCTGGAACCCCCAGTGCTAGCACAACACAGAAACATCTTGCCACCTCCCAGCACCCCTCTGAGCGCCTTTTAGGATTAAAGCTAGCTAAAGAACCTGAAAGTCTACCTCCTCAAGAGAAGGGTCTGAGGCCTGGCCCATTCATCTCCCCACCACCACCTTGGCTCAGAGTGGGCCTGGGGCCCCCAGGAGCTCTTGTCCATGCTGGGAGTGGCAGGCCAGTGTCTCCTTACAGTACAGTGGAAAGAGAGAGCTGCAGGAATCTCTTGAGGAATCTGACCAGTTCTCTCTTGCCTGATAGTATTGTTGCCCTGGGTGGGGCCGCTGGGTTTAAAGAGCTGGAACCCGCCTGGATTTAACAGCCCCAACAGCCTTCTGAGACCTGTTCACAACGCTTGTTCACAGGTAAGCTCAGGAGAATGCTCCCAGGTGAGCAGGCTTTTGCTAGGACTTAGGGGCTGCTAGGTGGAGGGGTGGCCCAGAGTGGCACCCTGAGGAAGGGATGGTGGTGGGTGTTTGGGTATTCTCAGTTACAGGGTGTGTGTTTGGAGGTTTTGAGGATTGGAGGCTGCCTGCTCTGGGACCACTGTCATATGGACAGTCTGGGGTTGGAGGACACTGGCCAGCCTTTGGCTAAAAGATATGTAAAGTGGAGGAGTATCCTTCCTGATCCAGGGATCCCAGGGGAGTGGAAGCGGGTAGAGAGACAAGGATGAGTCCAAAGGAAAGCCAACAAACCTCCAAGTTCAGAAGCAGCGTGTTAATAGTCTCTCCCTTCTACAGCAAAAAAGACAAATGTATTTATGTATTTGTTTATTGTAATGTGTTTTGGTACTTACCACATGCTAGACACTATTCTTAGGCTTAATGTACAGTAACTCATTTAATTCAATCATAACCTTTTGAGATTAGTATTATTATAATTATTCTAGTTTTACAGGACACTGAAGGACAGAGAGGTTGAGTAACCCGTTGAGTCACACAGCTTGTTAGTAGCTAAAAGACGATTAGAGTTCCAGCCAGCTGGCCTAGCAGATTATAACAGTGTGTCCGTGTTAATAACACATTATAACACTGACAATCCCATGCTGCCTACAGCCAACGACATACAGGAAGCTGGAAGGGATCCTATCTCAAGGACACAGCCACCTCAGGGACCAGTAAACAGGGACAAGGATAGTTCCCACCCTAAAGAGAAGAAAGGACTAATGTCCCACCCACCAGGCCATTTCCTGCCAATGGCACTCTGCATTCTGAGAGTGGGAACTGGGGGTGCCTGGAACAGGGTTTGTGGCTCAGGCTGGGTAGGGCCGGGGCTGCACTGGGCTGGGGCTGGGGGGTGGCTCTCACCCACCCCTCCTGCCTTGCCCTTCCCCTGCTCAGCTGCTCATTCCTCAGCACAGCTCAGCTCAGCTCAGCCCTGGTTGCACCTTCTGTGGAGGCTATCTAGAAATCCAGCCTGACTGCCCCAGGCCCAGACCTTTGGGAACAATAGCTCAGGGCCTCAACACAGATAGTCCTTTGGGGTTAGGAAAGCAGGTGTCAAAGCCTGAGTCAGGACAGAGCACTGCTCACCTGACCGTGGTCAGACATTTGATTACAAAGATTTTAACAAAGGCTTTTATGGCACTTACTGTGTGCAGGCACTGTTCTGAGCATCTAACTAGTATTAACTCAGTCCATATAACTCTATAAGGCATTATATTATCTTCAGGTGAGGAAAACAGAAATTAGTAACTTTCCCAAGATCTCCCCATAAGCAAGCTCACCCTTGGGATCTATGCTCTGGCTTTCACCACCAAGTCCTGTGAGCCTGGGGGAGGGCCGTCTGACCCCAGTACATCCCACCCTCTGTCTCCTGCAGCCCTGTTCTGCAGCTGTGTCATGGAGAAAGTGACCCAGGGCCTTCTCCTCATGCTGGTTGGTAAGTTCTGCCAGAGACAACCCTGCTGCCAACTCCCCCCACCCAGCTATGTAGTAAAAACCAGGGCATCATCTCCCAAAGAGGGCCTGATGTCACATAATGTGTTTTCATTTAAAGTGTCAATTTAAAGAGAAACATAAAGGAAATAATAGTACAGGTAGGAAGTCAGTATTACACAAATATCCTGAATAACTAAACTTTGGAAAACTGTAACCATCTGTTGGCATGAAAAGAAAAGCCCTCCCTATTTCTTCAGGAGGCAAAGCATTAGCCAGTGTCTGCGTAGGATGCTTCTCAGGAGAGGGTAAAAAAATACAACACACCATCCCAAGTGCAAGGGGGAAAAACAAGAAGCCTAGAAATAGCAGGAACGCCTGTGAGTTGGGGGTCAAAGGCCATGGGGTGGGAGACAAAATTCCAGGGCTGTTGAGAGCTGGTGAAAGTGTAAGGAAGGGAACTGGCGACCCCAGGGTAACCCCAACAAAGCTGGCGATCTGTGCCCCTTTAGGCTAGGGTCCTGCCTGCTGATTCATTCTGAGACCAATGCCATGAATTAACTTCCAGTCTCCCTGCTTTCCCCCTCAGGCCTGCCTGCCTTCGAAGCCAATAACCTGATTGGTGAGTGAGGCCCCAAACTGCCCTGCTCCTGCGCCCCACAGTCTCCTGAGACTCCACATCCTGCCTCCTGGTTCTAGTCTTTAGCCTTCTCTTTTTGCCTCTTTCCTGCAGATAAAGACAGTCCCTTCTTCTATGGTAAGAGCTGATGTTCCTCACCCCGTGCCCCTACCCTTGCTTGTCCTGACCTCTTTGCTAGAGGTTGATGTGGAGTGAAGCGGAGCCCCGTGTAGACAGAGGACCTGAGGTGGTGGGGAAAGAAGGGTAGGGTGGGGCTGGGACTGGGGGAGTCAGCGTGGTAGATGAAAAGAACAGAAGGCCAATGTGCAACGTAGTCTTGGGGAGATCATTCCAGCAAGGAGGGAAGGTGCCCACCCCACCGGGTACTTGGGAAGACTTCTGGGGAGGGGCTGGAGGTGCTAGTGTCCTTCCTTCCACTCACTCACTCACCTTCCCCAGTGCTGGCTGCTTGCTGCCCTAAGTTCCCAGAAGCAACTTTCCTCTTCCTCTGACTGGCCCTGCCCTCCATCATCCCTGCATGTGCCCATGTCTACAGGGCTCCAGCTCAAATACCACCAGAGAAGCCTTCCTTGATCATCCTTCAAACCTCTTTGTGCCCTTCCGTGTGCTTCTTCCCAGTGCTTGTTCCTACCAGCTATTTTACACTGTGTCTGTCCATGTACTAGCTTGTCTTTTTTGCTGCCTGGAATGTAAGGGCTCTGCAGAAGCAGGTGTTCACAAATACTTTTTGAATGAGTGAGCAGAGTGGAGGCAGGCTGGTGCCAGCTCGCTCTCATGCTCCCCCAGATTGGGAAGGCCTACAGCTGGGCGGGATGATCTGCGCAGGGCTCCTGTGCATCGCTGGAATCGTTTTTGCCCTAAGTGAGCAGTGGGCCTGGTGAGGGGGTGAGGAGCAGGGGTGAGAAGGGTGGCCCGGGTTCTCTGCTAACCATTTCTTTCTCTTACAGGTGGCAAATGCAGATGCAAGTACAACCAGAAGCAGAGGTGAGACAGGGCTCTGTTATGTGCACCTCCAGCTAAGCAGCACATTTTGGGGTAAACTCCTACAATTTGGAGAAAGAGATGAGCCCCTTGGCTGCTCCCTGGGTTTGTACTGGCATTTGTTACTGACAGATGATCAGCCCTGTTGGACCCCAAATCAGGGGAGGTCCTTGGTATTGTTTAAAGTGACAGTGGGAGAATAGAAAGGAGGGATACCCTCTGGAGGACACCAGGACAGGTCCACAGATGCTAATCTGATGCATTCTTTTTCAGTTCCCAACCTGAAAAAGCTGTTCCACTCATCACTCCAGGTGAAACAGGCTCCTGAGTGCTTCCAGGCACTCAGGCAGGGTGCCCACAGAATTGGAGAGCTAATAAATATTATAGTGCATGTAAGGTAGGGCTGTCCTGAGCCAGCACAGCCTTGGGGTCCACCGAGGCTGAGGGGTTGTCTGTGTAAAGACTGTGTCTGTGAGGACCTGGCCTCCATTCTCTCCTCAGGCTGTACCAGTACCTGCTGAGCACAGGACCAGCTGTGTGGCACTCTGGGCACCAGCTCCCATGCTGTTTTCCTCTCTACTTGAGGGCCTTACTTTCCATGGCACCCTTTCTCTCCAAGGGTGGGCCCTTAGGCTCCCTTTGGACTGGGAGGCTGTCACAAAGTTTATCTCAGGATTAAACTGGTCTACTCCTCCCTCCTGTAGTCTTGTCACCTTCTTGGGGTCTGGTCAGGGATAGGCAGGCTGGGCTGGGACTCTGACATTTTACAGGAAAACCCAGGCCCTGGAGGGGTGGAGGGAAAGCAGGGGGTCCCATAGATTGTTAATGCTTCCTGTAGTCACGGCTCTTCTGAGTGAGGCCCACTCCCTGCATGCCCCCCACTTTTGAGAACCCAATAATGATCTCCTGTCCCCTGCCTCTCTCAATGTTATATCAAAGGATATTACAATTTCTGCACCTTGCCTAGAGACCCTGAAGTCCCAAAGACCCACCTACCCATGACATCCTGTAACCTAGAAGATTCCCAGTGGTTCACCTTCTCACAGACCCCATCTGAGTGCTATCACTCACATGCTCAGGAAATGCAGCAACTCCTTCACTGACCCTCCCCAGTGAAATGTTGTATAACCCTCAGATTGACCTATGGACCCTGCCCCAACCCTAGGTCATCCTAATTTGACCACTATAAGCTATATCCCCAAAGCCCCACACAGTGCATTTTAGAACCAAAAAACATCCGTGCAAATCCAGTTCCTTCAGTATGTCCACCGTTAACCCTGAAACGGCCCCCTTGCAAGGTCTCTGCATGCTCGGGTAGGGGTGGGGAAGTGCCTCTCCCACCTCAGCTGCCAGTCTGTTGGGCAGCTTTCCCCTCTGGCCAACCTCCAACCTCCAGCCAGGGACCCTGGGGTGGAGGCAGGCCGGGTAGCAGAGGCTGGCCGGGTCCCTGCCAGCCAGTGGCTCACAATCTAGATATGGGTCAGGGCTGATGCACTGGCACCTGTCTCGTTGTTGCTTCAAACCAGCCCTCCAGTGGTGCAGTGTTTTAAGCCCACTGTCCCACCCCTCTCTCCCGTCTTCAGGGTAGTGCCAAATCGGATGGAAAGTACACAGTGCCCCGGGCATGAGGTCCCCTGACTTGGGAGCTTGGGTCAGGATGCCAGTGCAGGGGAGTCTGGGGCTGGCGCACCCTCGTGCACAGCGCTTCTGGGCCCTGAGGTCCAAATATGAGGTTCCTAGAACTGCTCAGGGCCCTGTAGTGGGGCGAGTGGAGATTCCAAGGCAGACCCGGAGCTGCAGTAGGAGCTCCAAGAGTCTGAGCGGGACCGACACCTGGCTGGAAGGGCAGCCGCTGTCCAAGCAGAAACGGGTGCGGCAAGGAGCCGGGGCTGGGCGCGGCGCCCTTCACCAGCCGGGAAAGATCCTGCAGGGCCGTTTAGGCCTTAGGACCCCGAGCCCGAGACGCGAGGCGAAGGAACTAGAGCGAGGGTGCCGCTTCGGCAGGGGTGCACAGGCGGCGGTGGGCGACGCGGTCAGATGGGAAGACACTGCGCGGAATCCTCAAAGCTGCTGGTGGAAGCGGCCGGCCGCGTAAACGCTTTTTCTGGTAGCGGGGACCCTGGCCTTCACGCTTTCTGAGGACTGGTGGTAAGTCAGCGTTGGCCAACGCGGACAGAGATGACGGAAAAACGCAGGTGCGACCGCTACGCCAAGAACCTCTGTCTGCGCCTGCGATGGGAGTCAGTAGCGCGCCGCGCAGCCGCATGGCGGCCGCCTGGGCCTGGGCCTGCGCGGGCGGGGCACCTGGGCGGGGCAGCGGTGTCCGCTCCCCTCTTCCGGCCTGGGCGGGCTGGTATAGCTACGTGCGCGGGAGCGGGCGGTGATGGGTTGCGTTGGAGAGAGTGAGAGTGGGCTCGGCCTGGGGAGGCAGTGCGGCGGTTCGCGGAGCGGGGCTGGCAGGCACGGAAGCGGTCGTGCCGGAGGGCCCCTTCTTGCGTGTTTTACAGCCGCTTTCTAACTGCGAGCCTTGGGTCTTTGGCCTCACGAGCTGTGGGAAGCGCCACTGGGTGAAATCCCATTGGTCAGCAGGGAGCCCATTCTTGCCTGGTGGTTTAGTCACTGTCACTCCAGAATTGCCTTGGGTTCTGTGAGCGACCACTTCTGGTGAGGGGCCCCAGGACCCTCACACCCTCATCAGTGAGCCTAGCCGTTTAGTCGCCAGGCAGTGCCTGTGGTTCAGGAGATTCAGCTAACTGGGGTTGGCCGAAGGACGCACGGAGGCCGTCTGGGAGTCCGGGGGGGCGGGCGGGAGGTTAAGGCTGCGAGGGCCGCGCAGGATGGATGCGTTACCTGGGAGGTGGGTGCTGGGCCCTGGCCATAGGCTGTTGCTTCCCAAGGGAAACGAGCTCACCTCTCTACTGGAGCAGGAAAGGTAGCCTTGGGATGAGAAGAGACGGTCCAGGTTTCCCTGTGTGGTATTGCTGTACTGAGCCCCTTTCCTGGGCCCATTTCTTCTTGGGAGTGGGATGGCTTTAGTAACATTCCCACCTTTTGTTCATCTTTTCCCGGATGACAGGGTGTCCAGGAAAAAACAGAGGAAGCAAAAGGTAATTTCCACTTCATTGAACACTTGAGGTACAACACTTCACACATGCTAATTCAATTTTCCCAGCAGCGTATGAGACGGGGACCGGTGTTCCCTCTTGTGTAAGAGATGGCGAAGGCTCTCAGAGGCTCTCGCAGGCAGCCTTGCTCCTGAGCCATGTTTCTGATGGACTGGGGGGCTACGTGGTCTTTATGGTGTTGATCACCATCTGAGAGAGAATCCAGTGACTGACTGCCTGCTTGGGGACTGTTATTTCCTTCTCCCCTTTTTTATTTAAGCAATATATATTTTTTTCTGATTGCAAACATCTTTCATGCTCATTATAGAAAACGAATATTACAGAGGTATCTCACTTGAAGGTAAACCAATTTCTAACGCACTACCCAGAAATAATCAAGATTAAAACTTTAATATAAGATTCTGTAATTCTATATATATTTCTATAGTTCTTGAGATCCAGCCAAGTTATTACATGAATCAATATTTCATTATTTTGTATTGCTGAGCAGTAGTCCCAGAGAGTGCTTTTAAAATAAGGGCCTACTAACTTTAGAAAAAGTAAGGTTTATTCTAAGACTGCAGGCTTGAAAATACTGTAGTGTTTGTTTCCCAGAAGGTAGTAGCATGTTACCCTTGATTTTTGTGCAAAATACAATAAAATCCAGATAATAAGTAAGAGTTAACAGCTAACACGAGGGAGTGTGACCAGGGCAGTCTGGTTTATTTTAGGTTCTGTGCCTGGCTCTAGAGAGATTTCCTACTCAAGTCTCAACCTAGCCATCAGAGAACATTCTTAAGGCAGGGTCAGATCAACTCTGTTCAAAATGCACTGATGATACCATATTTATCTGATCAAAAAATCCTAACATGGCCTATTGGTCCTATGTCTCATTCTGACCCTATGTCTGATCATCAATGCTCCAGCCTCACCACTGTGCTCTCCTACATTCAGCCTACCTCCTGGATGTTGCCTGAACCCACCGGTGGGTGCAGCCTTAGCCTTACACCACCACACTTGCCTGCCACTGCTGGACATTGTCCCAATTTCCTCAGCATCCCTCAATCACCAGTTCCTTCCTTTTGGGCCCTTTACAGGACTCTGGTCCACTGTACACCTGTACCACCAACACTCTACTTCGCACTGTTTACAGCTTCTCTTCATATTCAGACCTAGTTCACATACTACTTATATATTTTTTAACTATAAAATTTTATCATACTACTTATAGTTTCCTGATTTATTTGTTGTGGTCTCCTCTACCAGAATGTAAATTCAAGTTGGAACCTGCACAGTACATTGAGTATGTATTGACCATTTTGCCCCAAAAGATGATAACAGCTCCAGGGTCTTAAAAGTTATCCTATGCCTACAATTTGGGTACACCGTATCTGGTATTCCAGCAAAAGTAGCCAGGCATAAAAGACAAGTTGAGATTGGATAGACAACATAAACACAGAGAAAGAAGATGCAGATGTTGGAATGATCAGACCAAGACTAAAATAACTGATCAGTATGTTCAGGGAATAAGATGGCATATGGAGATTTTCAGAAAAAAAATGAACCTATGTATTGTGGGTTAAATTGTGCACTTCAGAAGGGTATGTTCAAGTCCTAGCCCCCAGTACCTGAGACTGTGACCTTATTTGGAAATTGGGTCTTTTCAGATAAAATTATTTTAGGATGAATTCATATTTGAGAAGATTAGGTGGGTGCTAATCCAATGATTGGTGTCCTTAACAGAGGAGAAAAATTTGGACACAGAAGGCCATGTGACAACAGAAGCAGAGATGGGAACAACGCAGCGGCAAGCCAAAGATTGCTGTCAACCATCACAGCCAGGAAGAGGCCAGGAGGGATTCTTCCTTGGCCACCTCAGAGAGAGCATGGTTTTGACAGCATCTTGATTTTGACTTTTTGCCTCCAAAACTGAGAAAATTAATTTTTTTACATGATGTAAAAAAAAAATGGGAATTTTGGAGCTAAAAGTTCTTAACTGAATTTAAGAACATGACTATATTTTACAAAAACTTAGCTGAAGAGAATGACTGAATTGGGAGATAGATAATATGGAATATCAAGATAATATAAGAAGGAAAATGCATTAAATAAAACTCAGCATTTACTAATGATTGAGAAAAGCTTATACTGAAACTGAAATAAATAGAAATTCTCCTAATTTTCTAAAGGGTATAGAACCAAAAAACAATCAGTATTTAAATGGAGGAATAATGAAAGCTTTTTCTCTGAAATTGGGAATAAGAAAAGGTGCACTCTGACCCCTACTTTGTTCAGCATCACATTTTTTTTAGAATGTTCAAACTGATAACTCAAATTGATGTTATATATAAGCCTTGTGGCTCTTTCCTCACTTATTTTACTTAGCATAAGCATCACATTTTCTAATAAAAAATAAGAACAGGCAACAAGGCAAGAAAATAAGTACATAAGGATTAAGAATAAACTAATAAAATTGTCATTACTTGGAAATGACATGATTTAGAAAATCCAAAGACTACATTTAAATTGGCATAGATAATTTAGTGAATTTAGCAAGGCCACAAAGGTCAATATAAAAAATCTGTAGTATTTGTTAAAAAAATTCTAGTATTTCTAGTCCCAGCAACAAACTTTCAGCAAATAAGACACCATCTGAAATACAAAGTACCTAGAAACAAATCTAATGAAATATGTGCAAGAATGTTTATACAAAAACTAAAAACCATCGCTTCTTGGCCTTTTGGCTAAGATCAAGTGTAGTATCTGTTCTTATCAGTTTAATATATGATACGTCCTCTATCCGAGGACAATATATTAAATGGATTTTTGGAGCAGGGAGATGGAATAGGAGCTTGCTCCGTCCACTCCACGCATCGACCTGGTATTGCAGTACTTCCGGGAACGGTGCACCAAAAAAAAAAAAAACAAAAAAAAAAAACTAAAAACCAAACAATCCCTTAAAAAAGCTTGTGACTTGATACACCTGTCAATACCCAGGAGCATGAGGGTGGACTGAGCACAGTGAGGTCAGCAGCTCCAGAAACTGCTTTATGAGTAACAAATAGCTCTCTGCTGTATACACATGGCCGTGATTCATCACATGCAGTGAGCTGAGACTTGTTTGAGACTTGTGAGAGACACCACACAAAACCACAGAAGAATTTATGACCATAGATACCATTCTGTCCTTTGTAGCAGATGGTAGGGCAGCTTGCAGAACCCCTGCAGCCCTCTGGTCACCTTATAATTGAGTAGGAGCAGTATTTTCAAGTGTAAAGTAAGCCTTATCGAAAATCCAAAATGTCCTACCAAAAACCCAGCCTCTTTCTTAGTGATGCAATATCTTGACTTTCACTTTGGAGGAAATGTCCCAGTCCTGCCCAAGGCCAGAGGTTGGCAAACGTTTCCTGCAGACTCTGATAGTAAATGTGTCAAAGTATGTTAGGCTTTGTGGGCCATGTGGTCTCTGATGAAACTACCCATCTCTCTGTCAATATAAGCATAAGAGTAGCCACAGACAAACCATAAACAAATGGGCATGGCTGTGTACCAAGAAAACATTATTTACAAAAATAGGCCAGGCTTGACCCATGAACCATAGTTTGTTGCCCCCTGCCCTAGACTACTGGACCTTAAAAACTTCAGGGCATGGCAGAACCTTGAATGCTTCCTCTCTCCAGCACACCTGTCTTCCTAGGGCATCCAGACTACTTGCTGATTCCTTTCCACCAAGTCCAATGTCACCAGTGTAGTAGATCATGATCAGTCTCTTCAGACTACTGTAACAGACAGCACAGCCCTGGAGAAACAGGAAATGTGTCCTGATGGATGTGAGGAGGTCACGTCTTTTAACCTCCTAATTTGAAGAGAACATAGTCGACAGGGCAGGAGTTTCTCCCCAGTGTCGGAGGCTTGTTGGTCTACATGGGGAGATGCTACATTAAGCAATGAACTGTCATCTGGGCAACTACCCAGCTGTTGCAGGTTGTCTGCTATCATCTACCAAAATCCATCTGCTATTTGCTGGTACCAGACAAGCAAATTAAAAGGGCACATACTTGTCTTTTTAAAGTCTTCAAGTGTAGCCCTAACATCAGATGTAGCACATGCACTGTAACATATACATCTCTTTGTCCACTGTCTTGGATGGGGAATGCCCTTTAAGAGGTTCCTCTTGACCTTTCCTACTATTATGGCTCTTAACTTCATAAGCCCGGGACCCAGTGTGGGGGCTCTGTTAACTGTCTAAGGTACCCCTTCTTCCTGATTCACTTAGGGAGATAACCTGAGAGGTCTGCAAACCTGTTTGATATGGCGAGATTTGGCCAGGGAATCCATTTATTGCCCGCCTTCCTATGATGCCATTCTAACACAATGACATTTTTAATCCCTGGTATGTGTCAGACCAGATCCCATATCCAACAGCACTTAAGACTTAGATCATTTTCTTCCCCTGGCCTTAAAGGGGAAGTTTTAGACTGTTAGAATTGTCGCAATGCTGTCAGGCCCTTCCTGCACTTTCATCAATGGTTTCTGGGTCTGAGACACAGCTCGGTTCTGGAAATAAATACAAGATCCTGATTTTCAATGAGCTTTCTGCTCACTTAGCCAGAGTAGGAGCTGGGAACAGAGTGCTGACAGACCTCATAGCTGTGCCTATATGTGGCCCCTGGTCTCTGGCCATACAGAGGCCTGTTAGCCTTTGCCACAGATCTGGAAGGTGAATCCCCTTACTCCCTTTGGGCTTTACTGCCCATTTTGACAGCTGATTGCCACAACCTGATCTGGTCTCTATTCTGTAGGTTTTTTAAAAATTAAGGTATCATTGATATACTTTTATGAAGGTTTCACATGAAAAACATTGTGGTTACATTCACCCATACTATCAAGTCCCCCATGCACCCCATTGAAGTCACTGTTCATCAGTGTAGTAAGATGTCCTGGAATCCTTTTATCCCTACTTCCTCCTATGGCCAATCCTGGCTGATAGCTTCTCAAGATAAAACTGGTGCACCTGGGCATGTTGCTTGTCAATTTAGCAAAGACTTATAATGGGCTCTTCCTGGGAATATTTTTAGCTGGCCTTTTTTTCAACTTACATACTCAATGTTTCCAAGCATGCCCCTCTTAAGTCCTCAACACCCAGCAACACTGTCCTGTAGGTCATGTGTCTCCAAACCTCAGGGGTCATCTCCTGTTGATTAGGTGGACTTATAAGCATTTTGCTCAGAATTTAAAATCCTGAGTCACAAGAGATCCCGTATCATTTGTTCTTTACCCAACCTTATGGTCCAGCATCTTCAAAATACCCATGTGTGCTCTGGGTCCCATCCATATGAATCAGACCTTGTAGCTTATTTGGTATATATCCTTCTGTAGTGAAATCTCTTGTCATGCTTGGTCTTGATACTTGTTTTCTCATACAGTAAAAGGCTAAATAGTTTAGGTTTTGTAGGGTAAGGCAAATTGATAAATTTTCACTTTTTTTGACAAATTCTGGGTAGTTTTAATTGGGGTTCCTTGCCATCAAACTGATTTATCTGTAAAAATCATTCTGAGCTTGTGGGCCATGCAAAAACAGAACAGGCTGGATTTGCCTTACTGGCAATGTTTGCAAGCTCATTCTGGAACATCAAGACTTGGTGCAGACTTTGATGGAGCAGACATCTTACAAATCTCTCAGGTGAGGGTTTTCTAGTAGGAGGGAGGGAACCATTAATGCCAGCCAACTTCAGGGTCACCTTGGAAGCTTGTTATCTAGTACATTCCTCTGAATTCCCATCTTAGGTTCTAAGAACCCAGTCCTTATCGAGAGCCTACACTTAAGATTTACAGGTTAAGGTACCCAAAAACTTGACTGCCCTCCCCAACCTTAGTTTTTCTTAAAACTCAGATGTTCTATCTGGATTTTAGTTTTCCTCCCAACCCTGAGGGCCTCTGCTCCCCCGTGGCAGGCTGTTGCCTGAAACTTGGAGCTGCTGTAGGCCCAATGGGCTGAGCAAAAATCCCATTAACATGTCTAAGACAAAGTGCATGTTATCTGCCTCTCCAGAATTCTCATGCTGTCTAGGCTTCTCAGTGTATTTTCCTAGATGTGTTCCATTTCCAGGATAGTGCCACTGCCTTCAAAGCCCATCACATACACAGAACACCAGTAGGAAAGACAGCTGATAAGGTGGGCCTATGAAGCAAAATGAGGCCAAGAAAGGCCATTATCAGATATACATGTTTATAAAACTCAAAAAGTATGAAAAAAAATTCAAAACAGCACATTTTACATAACAAAACTGAACAAATTATGACTAATTACCTCAGTGTGTGGCATCCAAAACTAAGGCTTTCTAGCTTTGAACACAAATGTGACTCCACCATAAAGTGAGCAGCACAGTATGGCAGACAGCTGGTGAACAGAGCATGCAAAGTGCAGAAGGCTGGCAGTGTGCCTTTTGATTTTCCAGCATGTGCTCCTAGCCACCATTTCCACGTTCACATATTTAACATTTTTTTAAATCTTTCCATTTAGCTTTGGTGTAAGAATGTAAGGGAAACCAGATTTCATGTGTTCAATTTGAAATTCACACTGAGATACAGCATAAAGATAAACTCTCTTCAACCACCCCAGTCATTTTGCTGTTTTGGTGAGTAGATAGTCTGTGCCAGTCATTGTGGAAAAATCTTTATTTTAAGAAAAAAATTTAGTTAACAAAAATTTAACAAGTTTCACTTAGCAAAATACACCCCAAAGGAAATCACAGTACAAAGAAAGTTTTAAGTCAAGGCCTCACCAATTCCTACAGTATTAGTAATGTGTCTCAATTTTCAAAACTAACTTTTAAAAAGCTTAAACTTAACCTAAAAAACTTTAAATGAAAATAAACTAGAATGAACATGAGAAATGCTCCTCTTTGAATTTAGGGATCTAGCACCTTGAGTTTTCCAAAAAAACATGTCTCCCCAATGTGTTCACGGTGATGCGGTGTAAAAGATCCACAATTAATGTACTTAAAATTACTTAACTCAGATAACATCACTCTGAAGTACACTACCAAAATGTTAATTGAGAAAAGCTGAAAATAGTTTTAGTTTACTCAGTATCACATGCTAGAAGAAAGTTTGCATGAGAAAACACTGAAGAGGTAATTTTTTTAATCCAGATTTCACAAACTCATGGTGCAAAAATGGGTCCCACAGCTTCCTCTAAATAACTGCTTTTCACTGCTTGTCGGCTGCCTGTGAAAATGATTGAAATAATTCAAATGCTCCTACAAACTAGTCATATCCACCCATGCTGTTCTGGCCACTGTAACCAGCCCCGTAACAGCCACTCACGGACTGGCTCTCAAGGCCACTGTAAGTGGACTGGGCTGACACTCCCAAGCCTTGCATCATCTGGCTGCTATACGCCCCATTGCTGGCCCCTGTTGTGGAATTCAGGAAAAGTTCTATGTATCTGTGCTGCATGTTGGCCCTGTCTTTGGACATAGCTGCCACAGCTTCTTCATGGGTGGCAAACTCAACATCAGCCTCGCCGGTCACTCTTCCATCAGGGCCAATCTCAATGTGGACTCTCACAGGGTTGAGTGGAGAGAAGAAGTTGTAAATGTCGTTTTCCGTGGCTTTGTAGGGCAGGCCCCTCATGTGGACACAGTGCCCAGTGGTGCTCTGGACAGTGAACTCACCATCTCCGTATCTATGGTCATACACCCCAGAGAGACAGTAACTGAGGTCTCTCCCAAACAGGTCGGTGGTGAAGCCGTAGCCATCGCTGAGGCCACTGTACTCCTCATAGCCCCCATAGCCTGCACTGTAAGTGCCAGGCCTCATTCTCTCCAGGCCTGCTTGCTTGACAATGCCAACGTACCTCCTGGCTGTGCCAGGGCGGTCATAGGGCCCAGGCCGCTGTACAGACATGAACTTCAGAGGGGGATCCGAGTATGACCTAACTTCTTCCTGACTACTCTTGAACACCTCAATGTACCTATGCCCTATTCGCTCCTTGTGCTTCCCCAGGGCCTTCTCAGCTAACTCCTGCGAGGCAAACTGCACAAAAGCTTCCCCTGTGATCTTGCCCTCGGGGTCCACAGGCAGTGTGATCCCGTTTGGCACAATTTCCAACCCTGAGAAGAACTGAACAATTTCTTCCTTGGTGCATCCAAACGGGAGTCCTCGAAGCCGCACGAAGCCATCATTGGCAGTGTCAGCACTGTTTGGACCACTGTGCTTCAACACCCAATCCATCTCGGTTCTGTGGGACTTGAACACCTCAATGTACCGGTGTCCCATGCTCTCCCTGTCTTTTTTAAGGGCCATTTTCACATCATCTTCAGATTCAAGTTCAACAAACGCCTCACCACTCTGCCTGCCCTCTCTAGTGTAGATGAAGTGAACACCTGCGGCCCCATCATGAACTGTGCAGTCAGAGAGGAAATTCTGCACATCTTCAATAGAGCAGGACCAGGGCAGGCCACGGAGCTTGACCACAAAGCCTTCACCTCCCTCAGGGCCCAGCATTGTGGACACTTGGCAGGGCAGTCGTCAAAGAAGCTTAGGCAGTTTTTTGTGGCTGAAAAGAAAGCACAAACTACTTTATGTAATTTTTCATTTATCGTGAACACAGATAAGCAGTAAATATTGTTTTTCCGATTTTACAGATGAGGTAAAATAAATGATACCAAGTGAAATACATTAAACATACCAAACGTTTGAGCTAAGTTTCAATCCTAGGTCTCTCCAAAAATGTACCTATTATAGATCGAAAAAGAACTAAAAAATAGGGGTCTTAAAAAATTAAGTGAAATAGAATGAAGGGTAAAATTTTGAAGAAAAAAATAGTATCTGGAAGCTTTAATCAAGAAGCCACAATCTAAGTCCTAGTGATCAACTTTAAGTTCTGGAAGGGAAGCGGAGAATTGAGGCAACAATCAGATAAAGTTAAGAAAAATTCTCAGAACTGGAGAGAAACAGATGATATAAAACTGCATCACCTACGTAAATGATGGGAGTTAAGTGTAACTTGGTATCTCTTAACACAAAGGAACCTGAGTATTGGTCAGGTTAGGCAAAGGTAGTTTCTTGTAATAGTCCAAGTATGTGTCATGGAAGTTTGATGTTTAGTTACAAGAGCTCCTTTGTTGAGAATTTTCTTGAACTGCAAGCCTTACATTTAACCAGTTTCCTTGTTTGTGGCAGGATACTTAGGTAAAAATAAGTGATGAACAGATTACTTTAAACCACAATACAGAGTAACATTTTCTTTGACACTGGAGTGAAATAGAACCATGTTCTCATTAGCAACAATGCTGCAATAAGACAGCAATGGGTTCAGTCTAAGGAAGTATACTTTTGTCCCTAAATTGTCAATTCAAACAAAATGAGTCAAGTGTGAGGCCAAACTAAAGACTTATCTAGATAAGCAGGTAACTCCATCAACAGAAAATGTTATTTATATGCTCTGCAAATAAGTAAGGCTCCCCAGGTTCACATATAAAAAGATTAGCAAAAGACACATTTACTGCTGTGCTTTGTTGAAGGTTTGGAAGGGAGGGAATGAACACCATGTACAAGAGGGGTGCCCTTCCTGACAGGCTGTCTTGAAGGCATGTTATCTGGCACCTAACACAAACTTAATGAAAGATTCAAATCCACATGGAACGGCAGTCCTCTGAACAGGAGTTGAGCCATCAAAAAGCAACAGAGACAATAAAAATATTGAGTATAGAGCTAAACATTTATTTTTCTAAAATCTCAGTTTAAAAAAACAAAACATGCAAAGATAACTTAAGGAAAAGCAAATTAGTAATAAATACCATCTATGAAATGCTTAACTGCACTAGTATCAGGGAAAACCTAATTATTGACAAGTCACCATTATGACCCATCATAATAATCTTTTAGTAACTATAGTAATTTAAACATTTGATGCAGTGCCTAGTTAATTTAAACTATATGCAGGCCTAGTTAATTTACACTGCCAGGTGTGAAAGGATAATTCTGTATTAACTTCAGTCCTTACCCCACCAATAGTGGAATTTGCATGCACTTCCTCCTATATTGTTATGCATCCAGTGAACAGTGCCCAGAAGACTAGTAACTGCCTGTGCCACAGCTGTACTGGGTGGCTTAGTGGCACAGCTGAACAACATGGTTCATTTTGGACCAAGGCACTGGAGGGGTGGCAGGAGAAGCCTGTATGCTGTAGGACACTGGGGAGCGCCCTGCCTCTAACCACTAGCTGCTGTAGCACCCTGTAGTCCCCCAGTTGTGACAACCAGAAATAGTCTGCAGACATTGCTAAATGTTCCTTGAGGGGTAAATAACTACTATAGAGAATCCAGGCCACCAGCCTTAACATGGGCCCTTAATACTGCTTACTAGATTCTACTCCAACTCCCTGCAATGTCTCTGGTAACCTCACATCTTCTCACATCCCCTCCCCTCCAGCTCATCCATCATCATCTACTTCAGAGAGTGATAGGAACCATGTTAAGGAAATGGCCACAGTAAATGAATTTATAAACAAGGAGTTGCTGCTTATAGCTGAGATATTTATCCACAGCTCTGCTGTGGTCCCAACTCCACCCATCCTTAAGAAATTCCTTATTTTCACTGAACATTATCTCCTTAGCAATTAATCATGCACTTTTAACCAATCCCATGAGATACGCCTTCCCTGATGCCAACCTTGCCTCTAGTTACTTATTTGCTCTCTCAGTAAAATGTCTAAAGGCAGGCCTCTGTCACCTCCACCCCCGACCAGTTACAAGGCAAGATAGAGAACAAGTATTTTATCTTCATCCTAACTTGTTCCCATTCCCTCTGGAAATCCTTTTATTCCTGGGCTTCTAAGATGCAACCATCTCCTCGTTTTCCCTTGTCCTTCCTTAGATCCTCTCAGCCTCTTCCTTTGAGTCCTTCCTCAATATTCAACTACATACAGGAAATCTGCTGGGTTGAGCCCAGGACAGCCAAGTCCCCAGCTTCACACTCCAAGGTCCAGGCTGATGATGTACACAGCTCTACTCCACAGTTCTTCCTATGTATCACAAATGAACATAGTATTTTTCTCTCCAACTCCTTTATGGCATCCCAGCTGCAGCATAAATGGCTGGTCATCAGAGGCTCTTGAAGGAAACTAATTCTTAAACAACTAATAAGCCTTCAAAACCAATGAACTCATCCCTATGGGGTGAATCCCACACTCAGTAATTCTTTAACAAGAAAGGTTTTTCCACAGCTCTGTATTCAATACCTAGCAATCTGCATGGCACAGTAAGAACTAAGTATCTCCCCTCTTTTGTAATGTGCATCACCAAAATGTCACTTTTTCTCCTGAAATGCCCCCCATGTCCCTTTCTACCATTTTCTTCAAATTCAGTACTAAGATCCCCTTCCAGTATACTCATATGGTCCTTAAGCTTGCCCAAGCAATAATGGCTAGCTAAAGTGTTCTCTTAGTGACTTTTTTTATCACTCTCCTCTTCCAAGTCCTGGGTGGCGTCCACAAACATGAACCACAGGACTAAGGGGGATGGCTCAAGCCTTGCAACTCTAGCCTGCAAAACACTATCTAGCTCCCATCACTTACATTTCAAAAAGTCTCCTCTATCCATTCCTCTGTGCCTGGAATGTGCCACTCTCTGCTCCCTTTGGACTTGACATTTGTGATAATTCTCTCTCCAAATAGTCACTACCCAATCTACTCTCTATTTAAATCCTATAATCCCTTAAAGGCTTCAGTTCAAATACACCACCTTCCCATAGGATATTCCTATTCTACAAATTAATTCTTATATTTGTACACTCCCATAGCATGCTTGCTATTTTTTAAAAAAAGTGTCTTTAAACCTGCATCAAGAGCAGGTTACCATAAACTGGCTGTTGGGCGGTTCATTGTGGCCCCACCCCCAGCAGAGGCCCAAGCACAGCTGGCCCAAGATTAGCAAGAGATTAATGGCCATGTGGGGTCAACACCTCCCTCTAGAATATGGCAGCCTAGCTTGGCTGAAGGACATTGCAGGGAGCACAAAACAGACATTGCTTATAAGAATTACTTAAAATGCCTAATAATACACATTACAAATGTTTTATTTCAGAAAACAAAGTTTCAAAAAAAAATGACTTCTTTTAACAGAGCATTCATTCTCTCCCAAAACATGTCCACATTTAAACATTTATGGCTGATTTTTGTTTCAGAATTATTTTTCTCGTTCTTTCATGAAAAGTCATCTACAACTTTTAATTTCTCATTCTTCTAAACATTTAATGGAACTCAAACCTAATTTTTGGTGCTGACGTAACACAACACATCCTCAATTTTGCCCTCAAAATCCTCTACATTTGGATTCTTTACAGATTTACAGAACTAAAAAAAAGGCGGGGGGGCTACGGAGCTCTGCTCAGCGTTAAATTTAAAGCAGGTGACAAAACTTTTACTTCACTCTAAGAAAACATTCTGCTTGAATGAAATAAATCAAATATCAACTGAGGAATTAGTTTTTCTTACAACAGCTCACCTTAAAGCACAAGGACGCCTACAGCTGGAGACACTCCTGGTAGATAATGAATTGTCCTAAAATGAAAAGAAAAGAAAAATGACAGGGCTGTCTTTCCTCAGTGTCCCAGCACTTACCAGTGATTAAAGGTGGAGGTTCCAGGGGCTGGAATGGGCTGAGCGACTTTTCTCGGAAAGGCAGGGCTACTCACCCACAGGGACTGTCAAAATTAAAGCACTCACTGGGCCATTCCACAGCACTTTAAAAGACTTACCCTTTCATTGGGTAATACAGACAACAGGAGGCAAACACTCCACTAGCCTCCATGAGCCTTACTTCCTCAATCCCCAACCTTCTACATTGAAAACTAAGCACATTTAAGCAAAATGTAAGTGTCAACAGCGGTTGGGCTCTGCCGGGAGTGGGGTTGGGGCCAGGCCAGAGCAGGAAGGGAAGGGGCTTGGGGCAGCTGCACCCAAAGACATAGGAGACCAGAGACGAGCGAGTTATCTTTTCGCTGGGATGGGCTCCAGCAAGAGGTTATTTGCTAGAAATAGTCTGACAGGATTTATAATTCTCGTAAGAATCCCCGGAAAGCAGGGTGGAGACACTCAACTTTCCCAATTTTATTTGGTAATTATGTCCTAGTGAGCTGTATTTGATCTTACACTGATTTTCTAATTAATTAAGAAACAGGGGAGGAAATGTTTAAACAAACTTTTCAATAGGAAAAACATCACTACCACCCACAGCCACATGAAAAAGTCCTTAAAGGATCAGGGTTACGTAAAGTCCAAGGAGTAGTGGAGAGCTAAGCCACCTCTTTGTTTGTAAACGCAGAACTCGGTAAATAAGTCAGTGTGGCAGAGCCTGTTGTCTTAAAAATAGCCTGTTCTCTGACCCGAGCCAGATAAGATTCTATGGAGGGAAAGCCCGGTGTAAACGTAAATAAGTACTTTAAGAAATAGTAAGTTTCAACTTCTCTGGAAAACGGTTTTCAAGAGGCCTCAACCGTTCGTCCCCATGCCCCACCAAAAAGTTAAATCTACAGGGCAAACCCAGCCTCTCAGCGACTCGACAGGACCATACAGGGACCTTGTTAAAATGCAAGTTCTAAAACGACAGACCAGGACCGGGCCGAGATTCTAACAGGCTCCCCCAGCGTGTACTCATTTCCTCTATGGGTTAGACCAAACCAGGCGCGACGCTCCGAACCGCACCTCGCGTTCGGGTCGGTAATCGCTGAGCTTTCCCGCCGTACCGCGCGGCTGCCTTTCCTGACGCACTTACCGCCGGCGGAGCAGGACTGGCTTCCGGCCTCGCCGAGCAAGCGCGGCCTACAAGCCCTCGACTCCGCCGCCTGTCCGCACGCACCTGCTTTTGTTACCGCCCTGAAATGAGAGCTCAGCTAGCTGCGGGCAAAAGCTACAGACGGGCGTCACAGCGCGGCCGTCAGGGGCACATTCGGGAGCTTACCGGGTAAGCCCCAGGGGCTCGGGCACCCGCCTAGGCCAAGGGGTCCGCTCAGCCTCCACCGGGCGACCGGGAGCCTCAGGCAGGCCTAGCCTGACGGGAAGGCCTGACCGCGGCGCC
Source organism: Manis javanica (assembly GCF_040802235.1). NCBI lineage: Eukaryota > Metazoa > Chordata > Mammalia > Pholidota > Manidae > Manis > Manis javanica. The sequence goes on from NC_133162.1 coordinate 73,330,683, forward strand.
CCAGCTCAGACCGGGGCGGGGTCTACGAGAACTTCCGGGGCGGGGCGGACGGCGCGGGGCGCGGGGGAGGGGCAGATTCTCGGCGAAGGCGTCCGGGCTGCAGCTCCGGGCCCGGGGTTTCCCGGGGCGGCCGGGGGGCTGAGGTGGACGGAGTTCTCGGGCAGGCCTCCCGGCGCCGCGGAGGCAGTGGGCCGAGTTCTGGAGTTGGGAAGCCCCTTGGGGCAGCCGGGTGCCGAGTTCCCGGGACCAGCGGGGTCGGAGCTGCCGGGCCGAGCCGGGGAAATTTCCCGAGGCAGTGGGCAGTGTTCCCGCTACGGAGGCAGGTGGCAGAGTTCCCGGGACGGGAGCGGGAAAAAGAGTTCCTGGGGCGGGAAGGAGAGGGTGGAAAGTTCCCGGGCGGGAGGACAAATGAGGCAAAAAAGTTTTCGGGGCGGGACAGAGTGCGGGAGGTAGAGAGGGCCCTCGGGACGGGTGCGGGCGGGGGTCGCCCACTCCCGGCGGCTCACCACGACGTCTGGAGTCCGCAAGGCTGGCGCAAGGGGCTGCGTCCAAAGGCACAGGCCGCGTGACTGGGAGGGCGGCGGGCCGGACGTGGGTCACGGGGTGTAAAGGAGGAAGTGCCACCGGCGGGCCCGCCAAGATGTCACCAATGGAAACGCGCCCTGCAGGTGCGGCCGCGGCCGCGGCAGGAAGTGGAGGAGGGGCGGCAGGAGTCCGCGGGGCGGGGCACCACGAGAGTGACCGACTCGTTTCCCAGCGCAGGACGACGTTTAAGGTGGAGCCGCTTTGTACGCACAGTACCTCGATTTTCCACATTTGACGAGAGACTCACGTTATTTTCCATGATTTAAGAGATTAACTTTAAAACACGCAATTCTTAAACTTTATATTGAACAAGCAATTACATTCTCTACTTCTGTGCATGTTTAACACTTTTAGTAATACATTTTTTAGAAAGAAAAAGCCTTTGAATCTCATTAGAAATAAATCGGCATACTATAAAATAAGGGAAGTGGAGCGCACTAGGTGAAAATAGGGTAATGCAGTCTGCCCAAAACCAGACTGTGGGTAACTAACTCTACAAGAACAAGAGTGCCAAGGGAAAACACCAAGGGGTGGCACTTAACAAGTAAAAGAACTTTAAGAGATTTATCAAGGAGCGACACAAACGGGACAAATTTAAACCTTGAGTGAAACAAACTCCTAAACATTTAAGAGCTAATTTATAAGATATTTTAACACTGACTAGATAATTTAAAGTATTATACATATGATAGAATTTAGTTATGTTTAAAAATAGATTAAATTTTAGGGATTTAAAAATATGGATGAATTAGTGTATTGACTGGGATTTGCTTCAAAATTATGAGGGAGGTAGGTGAGAAAAACATATTAGTGATTGTCAAAGCTAAGTGAAAATTCAGAATCTAGCCACCCCATGGAAATATTCTCAAGAAATGGACTCTAAAAACTCATACATCCCAAAGAAGTAAAACAATATTCTGAAGAAAAACCAAGCCACAAAACTGGCTGTTTTGGGAAAGAGTACCTCTACAGAAATGCTTCACAACCATTAATTTCTCTTAAAATCCTATTCAAATATATTACTGGTAAATCTATTAAGTGACTGCCATGTATTTTCTCACTTATTTGAATGTATCTGCTGCAGTTAAGAGTTTTATATCTGCTTTCTTGGCTAAACTGGTTGGTGATGCTGGTGAAGTCAATGTTAATTGATCAGTCATGATATCCTACTGAAGGAACAACATATACATAAGACACACGGAAACCTGTTGTGCTGAAACAGAAAGGCTGAGATCCATGAAAAAGGGAAACAAAGGAAGATCCTCCATAGCCTAGAGGGCCTGGTTGGGTGTTTTGGACTTTATCCTAAGGCCAATGAGAAGTTGTTTCAAAATGGAATGTGGTACAATTTGAGTTTTTGAGTTTTTGCTGATACTGGGAAACTGAATGGGGGAACAGGTCAGGGAGATGGGGCAAGAAGGAATGAGACAAGTTTAGGAAGTACTGATTGCTCCCCGCAATAGAAACACTGTGGTGGAAACTGAAGCATGTGAAAGGATTTAAGTGATGTGCAGTAGCTAAAATTCACCAAACTTTTGGAGAGTCATCCATTAACTCAGAAATGTGCACTTTAAGATGCAGGCACTATGCTATGTCCACATTCCACTTAACAGTGGCCTAGATAATCAATAAAGAAATTAATCAATGCATGGTGACAAACTGAAGTGACCAAAAACTAGAAAACAGAGATTAACTTACATTGGGGTTCTGAGGCAGTGACATTAAAACGGACCAGAAGCATGAGCCGGACTGAGAACATAAAACTTTACCCCCTGGCAAATGCCTAAGGTTTTAGAGTAGAAGTTAGAAATCATATTATTTTCTCCCTTGTACATTACTTATTTCCCTTGGGATGCTTCTTCAAATTATTTTTGAAATGTAACCCTGTGTCAGAGTATGTTTTGGTGTTGGTTGTTGTGTATAAGTATTTTTATTTTATGGAAAATCTTTTTTATATTTTCTTATTAAATTCACAAAGACAGTATTATGTATCATTTCTGCTGCTCATGTTTATTTCCCACTTGAGGAGCATGCATGGGGCTGGAGATGAAGCACTTCTGTTACAGGGGACTGCATCTGAGCAGAGCCCAGACCCCTATGTGTAACAAATATCTTCCTGTTGTACTGGAAGTTACAGTGGAAACCTCAAAAGTCTCTTCCAACCCAACAACTTTATAAAGTCCAAATTTAGTGGCTCTTAAACATTTCCTGCTGTTAAGGACTCACTTGAGAATACCTAGCAGATCTGGATCAACTTCCAAAAAAAACCATACATCACACACTCACAATTTTAACTAAATTTTCAAAAGGGCACATGCATAAAGAGAACTCTGAATTTTATTTGCACAACTGCCAAGTTCAAAACACAAAGCTACCTAAGAGCTATTATGGAGAAAGAAGCTGCATGTGAACCATTAAATATATTAACATTTTAAATGTTTACTGGTAACTACATTTTTTACCCATCAAAGGGAGTATATGTATGTATGACCTGTAAGCCACAGGACAGTGGTTTTCCATCATTTTTTAACTTTAAGCTCTCTTTAGTTTAATTTCTGTAGCTAAGCCTGGAGCAATAACATACTGTTTTCCTCAGTGTTCATTTATCAAAAGCTGTGTTAACTAAAAGGCAAAAACAGTATAATGGGATGTTAGATAAATTTTATCTATAATGATTAAGGAAATTAACAAATTTCTACCCAACACAAAACAAGGATCCATTGCTCCGACGTTACTGATTGCATTTTGCAGATGACTCAAGAATTAAGGTGAAATTACAACAGAGGGAAAAAAAAATCAGGCTAGGTTTTCATAAAAAGAAACAACTATTAGCCCTCCATTGCTAAAGATAAAATCTGTTCTCCTCAATTGAGGGCAAAATTTTGTCATCTGTATTAATTGGTAGTGCCTTCCCCATAGAAGGAAATATGATTCTAGCCTAGCTAAGAAATGGGGACAGGGGCCCACAAGGGGATGGGAGATATGATTCTGCCTGAAAAAAATACAACTGTGGAGAAAAGATGGTCTCTTTTGGCCCTCCTGTAGCTCTCTTCCCTGAGTAAGCAGCCCCTGAGGGGCAGAGCAGTTTCAGATCATTTAAGAGCTGGATCCTAGGAGTTGGATGAAGGCCTTCGGGGAAACCTTCGCAGTACCAGCCCACAGCCCCCTCAGGGCCTTGAGCCTCCAGCTGGGGCTGTGTGTGGGGAGCTGACACCTGGTCAGGTCCCAGGCGTTTACCAATAGCAGGGAGGCTCTAGCTCTCCGAGCTCAACCGTCAGTGCCACGGGACTTCAGCACACTCTGGGGAAGTGGAGCAAGAGAAGGAAAAGAGGACAAAACACTGGAGGGTACCAGCATGCAGAGAGAACACCACACATCAGACAACAGCTTAGAAGAAGCAGAGTTTTCAGGGGACAAGTTAAATAGTGCTGGACAAAGCTGTAAATGCTTTAACAGAAAAAATGAGCACTTTGAGATACTCAACAAAAATCATTCTGGTACTAAAAACTGAGTTTTGTATTTATAAAATTAGTAATGAATTGAAAGAAAAGGGGAGTGGCCTGGAAAACCAAGAGGAAGAAATATCTCAAAGAGAGAAAAAAAGAGCAATAGGGGAAAAAGATGAAATTGGGAGGGCACGATGTAACATGAGGCTGGAGAAATAACAGGTGAGTAACAGAAATTCCAGGAGGAAAAGACGGAAATAGTGGCAAGAGAACAGATACAGAAAGGAAGTAAATTTCCTGGCTTAGATAAAACTCAGTTATGTAGTTCCTAACAGGTATTTTTACAAGGTACAACCCAGACACGTATTGGCAAAACTCCTAAACTTAAAATATAGAGAAAAACTGCTTTGGAAAAAGAACAAATTAGGTACAAAGGACAAAAATACAACAGCCACTAGCCACATGGCTACTGAGCACTCGAAATGTGGCAAGTATGAATTGAGATACGCTTATAAGTACAAAATACACACTGAACTACAAAGATTAAAACTGTAAAATTTCTTAATTTTAAAAAATTGATTACATGTTGAAATACTATTTTAGACGTACTGAGTTAGTCAAACTAAAATATACTATATTAAAATATCAAAAGAACATTTCCCAACTCATTCCACAAAGCGAGTATTACCCAGTGTTATGGGCTAAATTGTGTCCCTAAAATTCTTATTAGGTTTAAAGCCCCAACCTCCAGTACCTCGGAATGTTGCAGATCTGGAGACAGTCTTTGCAAAGGTTATTAAATTAAAATGGGGTCATCAGGGCAGGCCATTTTCCAATATGATGTCCAGTTGGAAATTTGGAGATAGACAAGCATAAAGAGAACTTGAAGACACAGAGAGAAGACCACGACCATCTACAAACAAAGGAGAGAGGTCTAGGACATATCCCTTCCTCACCAGATCCAATGCTGCTGACACCTTGATCTAGTATTTTTAGCCTCTGGGACTGAGACAATAAATTTCTGTTGTTTAAGCCACCCAGTCTATAGTACTTTGTTATGGCAGCCCCACCAAACTAATACATGCTTATACCAAAACCAGACAGACGTCACAAGAAAAGGTAACTACATACTACATCCCTTATGAATACAGATATAAAATTCCTCAACAAAACACTAACAAACTGGATCCAGCAACATATAGAAATGATTATATACCAAGGCGAAGTGGTATTTATCCCAAGAATGCTTAAGGTTGTTTCAACATAAAAATATGTTCCAGAATTAGTGGTAACAGTTTTTTACAACTTGGTAAATATACTAAAAACACCTGCATGGTAAACTTTAAAAGGGTGAAGTATATATGAATGAAAAAAATTATATTCATTCATATCACAATTATATCAGACAGCACTATTCTAATCAAATATGTAAAGCAGAACAGAAACCTCATTTAGGGGAAGATGAATGAAGACATCAATGATGGATCATCTTTGCAAGTTCAACTTAAATAAGTAAAGAAATGGTAATAATTTGTAATACTCATACTAGGTGAGGATTTTTGTTAAAGAGGCATACTATCAGGGAAACTTAATAGGACTTTAAATTTTTTCTTCTAGTCTATCATTTCTTTCCCCTTAGTGATTATCACGTTTTGTGTCCTCTGTAAGATATTCTTCCTAGCCCAAGGCCATATGGATATATATATGTATATTTTTAACTTATAAAAGGTCTGTTGCTTTCACCTGCATTTTCATATTTTGATCTACAATCAATCTGGAGTTGGTTTTCCAACAGTTTTAGAACTGGCTTATCAAATTTCACAGGCTAATTTCACTCATGAACTCAGATGAAAAAAATCCCAATATTAGCCAACCAAATCTAGCTGTACGTTGTAGTTCATCATCTCAAAGTCAATCACTGAAATTTTTCACACTGACATATGAAGACACAATGTGTCAAAAGAATTTTTCATGTCTTCTAAGAAATACCAAGAAATATTCTAAATAAAAGAAAAATAGATGAATTCCTCTCTGAACTGGGAGAAGGGAATATTTTCCTGACCGCAACTCAAAAAACAGAATATGAGAAAATTCTGAAAAATTTGATCAGAAAAATACAAAATACAAAGACTTTCAAACCTCATATGCATGGTTAAAAATGCTGTAAGCTAAGCAAAAATGCCAATGATAAAATATTAAAGATATTTACAATTTACTTCCCAGAAGTGTTAATATCCTTAATACATAAAGAGCTTCTAAAAGACAAAATGTACAACAACCCAAAAAGGAAAATGGGCTAGAGATATGGACAGGTTGGCCAAATAAAAAAAGAGAGAGAAATGCTCTGGAACAGGAAGATGATCAACCTCACCCACATAAGATTTTGAAATACCTATCGTATTGGCAAAATATGTAAGTTTGACAACACATTCCCTTGGTAAATCTGTAGCTAGGTAGGCATTCAGATACTCTGGAAATATTATATGGTTCAACCTTTAAGGCCAAAAAAGGGAAAAGACACCTGCTAAGGCTGTTCAATGCTGCACCATTTCTAATAGGAAAAGACTAGAAACAATCCAACTGCCCATCACTAGAGGTCCAGCTGAGTAACTTTGGTTGACTCACTTCATGAAGTATACTTTAAACCAAGGAAGCCATCAAAGGCCACTGAGGTTGTGTCAATAAAGTTGGGAACCAATTTGAAGGACTCCCAGTAGCCAAAATTGGATAATTTGAGCATCAAAAAGAATGCTACAGGGTATTAAAACACATCCTGTAGGTTTAAATCCATGACTTCTTAATGATACCAGAAAAATTACTGCCTTTGGCACATGCAAGGGATTCAATTCATTATCCTGGATATTGATAAACCTAAGAAATCAAAAGTTTATGCTCCCGTTTATAAAGTACATCTTAGATTAATCCATAATTAAGGTAGAAAATTTCCTCTCTATGAAAGTATTACTACTAATAAATGAGGAATACTTAAAATCCCACTAATTGAGAAACTATTAGTTAAACAATGGATCTAGGTTAAGATCCATCAATGGCTACTGAAGTCATAAAAGGGGAACACCAACCAGTGTGCCTGTGGCAGGAGTACACAGCACCTCCAACCCCCGCAAAGAAAAACCAAAACGCAAACCAACCAACCTTAACAGATCAAAACAGCCTTTAGAAGTAACTACCATTTCACAGGAAATGCAGAGGACTGACATTCAAACACCACCACCGGGATGCATCCGTAAAAAAACCCCAAGTGTGGGCAAGGAACTCTACAAGACATACAACCTGATTTGTTCAACAAAGAATAATCTTTTCAGGATGGGGAGTCTCCATGCGGATAAAGACAAATACCATATGATTTCACTTATTTGTGGAATATAAAAACAAAGCAAAACAGAGGGAACAGAACAGCATTAGATTCAGACACTGAGAAGTGACTAGTGGTTACCAAAGGAGACGGAAGTGGGAGATGACAGGGAGGGGGACTGCTGAACCACTGCGATGTACATTTGATAATGGAAGAAAAGAATGGGGAATCTCTAGGTCAACAAATGACTAGTAAGATAGCCACTTGCCACACTTAAAATGTGGCTGGTACAAACTGAGATGTGCTGTAAATATAAAGTACACATGAGATTTTGTAAGCTTAGGATGAAAATATGAAAAATAAAATTTAAAAGTTTATTACATGATGAAATGATATTTTGGAAATATATTTGTTTAGACTAAGTTGTTATTAAAGTGAACTACACCTGTTTCTTTTTACCATTATAAAGGTAAATTTACATATACTGCTTGCATTATACTTCTATTGGACTGCACTGCACTGCTCTGAATCAAAATCACTTGAGATAAAGATCTACCAAACATAAGGACTGACCTTGTTTGGATCCCAATTCAAACCAGTCAGCTGTACAAAAACATCATACAACCAAGAACATTTGAACAATGGGTATTTGATGATACTGAGGAATTATATCTTTAGACATAATGATACTGTGGTTATACTTTAAAAGTGCTTTGAAATACAAGCTGAAATATTTATGGGTAAAATCTTACACCTGGGATTTGCTGTAAAATAAGCCAGGCTGGAATTAGCTGAGCCTGGTTCTCCCTCTGCCCAGCCTTTTGCCTTCCACAAGAACCCTGATTCTGATAAAGTGGAGCAGGGGCGGTGGCAGAGGAGCACTGTCCCTTTCAAACAGACCTGAGTCCTAGTCCCAGCTGTGTCCCTGAGGCATTTGACTTCTTTTCTACAGGCCTCCATTTTCTCATCTGTACAGTGGGGATAGCTGCAATACCCCCTTAGAGACTGGTCAGAACACGTGATTAAAAAAGTAGGCAAAACACCTAGCTCTGTGCCAGAAACCAGTAAGAGTCAATTAATGTGGGTCCAGAGTCTGAGCTCAGACTGGGGAGGGGTTGGCAGAAGTCACTTCCTCGGAATGGAACCCCCTCCGGGCACCTATCCTGATTGGTATGGAATGCTCCTATATGCTCCTTCAGCCATATCCGAGGAATAACTCCTCCTATTTAATCAGTCTTCATTCTAAAAATACAAATTACTTGAGTATTTTATGGTAAAGGGAGCTTTGTAACAATACTCAAGTGAAAACTAGTCGCTTGTCAGTTAAAAAAAAAAAGATAAAAAAATACGACAAAAATGTTGAAACGAACAAAAAACTAAAAAGGGAGACCGTAACATGGAAATAAACCTAATCAACTTACAGAAATGCACACAGGAACCTGAGATCCTCAAGGAAAAGGATGGACTTAATAGATTATTAATAAAGTCACCTCTCTCAGTACTCTTTAAAAAAGTCGAAGTTTGCTCGCTTACTTCAAAATGAAATCTTGTCTAGAAATTAGCACTGATAAATCTTAGTGTATTTTTTGTCTAACGAGGTATTTTCATTCTTACTAGGAACTCAGGAAGTTAACTTACAACTCTGCTCAAGTAGTAGTGAAAACTACATATGAAGATCGATCGTTTCGACGTTTTGAGCGAGATCTGAACCCTTCAGACATCAACCTACCAAGCCAGGTCCCAACGGCAACCCCTACCCTCTCTCGAGCGCCCCCTCCGCCCCCTAGGTCTCCCCCGGCCCTTCCCCTCCCCACGCCCCATCCCCAACTCCCCCAACGCCGGCCAGGTCCGCGAGGCGCGCGGGCTGCTCTCCCGCCAGCACGAGGCCTGCGGTGGCAGCCAGGCGCTCCCGGCGCCCAGCAAAAGGTCATGAAAACTAAAGAAGGGGCACGCTCGCTTGTCTAGGCCTCCGAGCGCATAAAACTGCCATGAAGGTGCCTCGCCAAAAGCGGGCAGGGACCTACAGACGCCCGGGGACCAGGCTTTCTGGGCCTGGAGCTTGCCACGCGGGTTCCTGTTGGGCTCCCCTGAGAGCCCTTTTAAGATACAGGTTAGCGGGGGACTCCCAACCGTTCTACAGAAGGCCAGGGTCGGTCGGGCCGCATCCATCTTGAACCCTAAGGGAGTACCGGTGCAGCGCGGAGGACCGCAGCGTCCCCAAGTTTCCCAGGAGCAGCGAGAATCAGGAAAATAACAGATACAAAGAGCAATGGCACAAGGAAACGAACAACCTACGGCTCGCTTGGCAGAAGTGTGGTCGCTAGGCAGACGACGAGACCCCGAGAGTTTACCCAAACTGCAGACACGTTACCTCTGGATAGGAGACAAACGCAGGTAGGCACTCGGGGTACACACGCCACACAGCCTAGAAGAAAAGGCCGCAATGATCGGAAGCGAGGCGGGGCGAGCGGGAACGTGGGAGGGAGGAGCCAGCTCTCGCCCGCCGTGCGCAACCCGGCCACGTGAAAGCCTAGCTATCTTCTTTAAACGAACCCACCTCCCAAGGGCGCCCGGGGTTCTCACCGGACTCCCGGCTCCCCTGAGGCCCGCAAGAGGCCCTCCGTCCCTTCCTCACCGCAAACACTGCCTCCTCCAAATCTCAGCCCTGTGGTTCAGTCCCTGACCTGAGGCCTGCCTCCCCTCACCCCAAAACACAGACGTGGGCCAGTCCTCGGGTGAGCGGAGGTTGACCTCAGGCCTGCACCACCAAACCCAAATCTCAGCCCCGCGGCCCTCTTCCCCAGTGGACCTAGTCCCCAGCCAAACCCGGTGGATCCCGGATGTGCGGCCCTTTACTTCAGACCTGGCTGCCCCCGACCCAAATTTCAGCCTATCGGCCCCAATCGCCAGTGTGCCCAGTTCCCGCTCGGTTCCGGGTATGCGGCCCCCGACCTCACTCCCCACCTACCCCGACTCAAACCGCAGCCCTTCATTCCCCACCTGTTGGGAGCTCAGGCCTGCTCAGTCCCTAGTGGGTGACCCTTCTCATTCCCCATCTCCCCAAATCCAAACATCAACCCCTCAGTCTCCACCTACAAGGGGTCCCAGACTCGGTCTGTCCCGTGCGACGCGGACCCGCAGCCCATCCCGCTTCTCACCCCGGGCTCTGCGTCTCCACACTCCCGCTCTTCACATCCGGCACCTCGCTGGTCCCTCCGAGCACCAAGAGGAGGGTGGAACTTGGGGGACTTGGCAGTTATAGCGGAGACAGTTGAGGCTTGTTTACCATCACCATGGAAACCCTGGCGGCGCGCCCCAGGCGGGGCTTCAGTTGGGCCGGCTCAGGCGCGCGGCCGCCCGAGTCCGCAACTCCCGGCCGTCGAGCACAGGCGGCGCTCCCGGGAGCCCTGTTGCTCGCGGCTTGCGCAACCCTGAGCCCCAGCACCCGCGAGGAGCAGCCCCGGAGTCCGCGCCCCGGCTCGGCTGCCCGCTGCAGGCGTGACCTCGGGCTAGCTTCCCTGCTGAACCCCACCTTCTCCACTTCCACAGACAGCCGGAAGCACGCAAACGCGGCGGCGGGGCGGGGCCAAGGGGCGCCATTGTGAAGGCCGGAAGCGGAGCCGAGGATTGGTCTGCTGGGTACGGGGCGAGGCTTTTGGGGTGGGTGGTCGGCTCCAGGTGGGTTTTTTCGGGAGAGGCGGCAGTCTGCTCACATCCCGAAGTTGCTGCCCGAGATGGCCCCCCGAACTACCAGCCCGAAAGACGCCGGGATTGAAGACAAGCTCGGGGACGAAAGACGGTCATTTCAACATTTCATGTCTTAGAAGAGGCCCCAGTACACCAGTGACGGATGAGGGCGGTGCCAAGCCCAGGGTTTAGGGAGAGGGTAGCTGGTAGGTAGAGGTTGCTCGCGTGACTTCACTGGCGCTGAGACTCCTCTCTCTGAAGGTGACCCGGAAGACCTAAGGGGAAGGCAGGGTTTTCAGTCGGATAGTGTTTGAGCCAAAGGCTGTGTGGAAAGGACTGCCCCCTCAGCCAGTGGAACAGACTCTTGTATTCTGGGGTTAATAATTATCACCACTTTCGTTTTGGAGATTCCTCATAAAGAGGAACATATCAAGGCACTGATCACTGTTAAGCAGGTTATTTTTTAAATCAGTAGTTGAGAGAGACCTTGGAACAGTGGCAGATTATGAGTGGACAAAGATAGGAGAAGGAGCACTTTGTCTAAAAAAGCTGATTCCAGGAAAGAAAAAATGGGAAGAGTAAAAACAGGAGGTGAAGGTATACAAGGAGAAAGTTAATCTGAAGCAAAAATTACAGAAAAATGGGTCCTTAACAAAAATTATTAAGCCCTACATTGGGTTCATGCTATAGGAGAATATGTTTCTGGAGAGAAAATGCAGGTAGCCAATCTGAGGCAAATATTAAAATCATGCCTAAAAATAGTAATGCTTCAGAAATTAGGAACTGTGAAACCAGGTCCAAGATTATGTTCATGCAATCCACTAAGAAGGCCTCTGGTCAAGTGGGCTCTTCGATCCTCTAATCTATCTGACAGTCCTCCATTCATTAATTATGCAGTAATCTTTGAGGTCTTCTCTGAAGGAAAGACTAGGACCTCAGCCTGATTATGAACCTCCCCTTGTTCCTAGGAGTCATCCTAGGTATCAACTATGCAATCTCTTTAAGAAGTACAGGTTAGCACAGTCACACTGTAGGCCCTCTTCCACAGTCGTGGTGGGATCCTCAGACTGGTGCCACAGGTCCTGGCCTTTTCCACGGATGTCTTGATCATCTCACCAGCTGGAGAATGCTTGTCCACACATGGTCTCCTTGGACCATCTCAGCTGTGGGGCCTTATAGGCCTCTACTCTTTTCTTTTCACCTCTGTGCCCACAAAAGCATTCTCATCTAAGCTCTGAAATCTAAAAAGAGATGTTTTTTGATTCTTGAGTGTACTGGCTCAGAGATGCACTTTTAAGGTCTATGGTTTAAAAAAAAATTAAATTCACCACAAAAGAAAATCACCTCGATATATCTTCCTACAAACTGACATGCCTATTTACTTCCTGTTGTTGATATGAATAGATTATCACAATTATAATACCTTTCAGTAAATAAAGTTTAAAAAATAAACTCTGGAAATCACTTGTTCCTGACAAATGGTATAGAAGTTTGTATTGTCTAGAGTCTATTGAAATTTTACAGTTAATATCCCTGGAAAGAACTTTATCCATTAAGCTTTGACCCCCAGGAGAGTGCCAATGGGTAGGCAGAATCACCAAGGCTGGGAGAGGCTCTTTCTCAAAATCATAGTATCTGTCAACAGCAGTGATCATAATGATAACACTTGTTGGTTTTCCAACCAGAAAGTATGTACAGATAGATAAATGCCTTTACTTCTAATGGGGCATAAAGAGAGTCAGATAACTTCGTCTGTATCAAGATTTGCTGTTATATGTCAATTACATTGCAAAACAGGAGAGGAAAAAAAAGATGTGCCGGGTGCAGGGCAGGTTGCAATTTCTCTTTGCTTCTCTCTCACAGTAACTTCCATTTAAAAAAATTATGGAATATGTAAACATTCAGAAAACAGGTATTGTGCAAAGGTAAGATATTCACATTTTGACACACTGATTAATTGTTTTTGGACAAAAAAATTACACAAAGTGCTCTGAGGTGCTTTTCAGCTCTTTAAAAATCAAGTACTATACAATTTTTGAATGATGAAATATTTCAAAATTTGAGAAAAAAATTTGAAAATATTAACTCAGTGGGAAGTATTGAAATTTTGAAATCAGAAGTAGCAAAATGTGTGGCCTGTTTTATATAATTTTTAAAAAGAATATTACTTCTTGTGATACTTTATGTGAGCAGGTGTGTGCTGTCTTACTCTAATTTTGAGGCCCTGGCTAGAGTCTGGTGAGTTCTTGAACAGTCCATTTAGACCACACCACCAAACACCTCCCTTATCAGGCTCTTACACTCTGGGCCACCGTATATCCACCCTAATTACTCCAAGGCCAAGTATCAGACAACTAGAGACAGCCCCAGTACCCCAGATCCCACTGAAATTAATCGGATCAGCCAATCCTAAACCTGCTTGTCCTGTCTATTCCTTTCCTTCTAGGAATAAACACAATAAAGGTGTGTGCCCACAGTTCTCCCTTCCTCTGCCTTGTGACCGACCTGGTACTTACCCTGAGTAGCCCTGGGTGACATGCTGTGCACACCCCCCTCCACTCCTGGAAGAGTTGTGAGTACAAAAAAACTAAAACTTTCCATTTTTTGTCTCTTTATTTTTGTTTTGTTTTTGAATATCCTTTTTTTTTGTATCATTAATCTACAATTACATGAGCAACATCTTTACTAGACTCCCCCCATCATCAAGTACCCCCATTTTTTGTCTCTTGATCTGCATCTGACCTCACCATATCTCACCCAAGATAATATGGCTAAAACAATTGCTTTGACTATAGCTCCTATTTCAAAACTATCATGTTTGAATAAATCTAAGGAAGCCTGGCAGTGAGGTCCCTGCATCAGCCCCACATTCCCCCCTAAGCACTAGCTCCTGCAGAGGGGCAGATTCTCCTGCCTCTGGTTCTTCATGGCAGATTTGTGCTTCCCATGGACAAATGAGCAAGGAGGCCAGGGTTGGCCAATGATTCTTGTGCCTCACTCCACTTGGGAAAGAAGTGTGGGCCCAGGTCATGTGGATTCCAGGCTTCCCTTTGAGAGGTGACTATGTGCTAAGCATTTTCATTACATAGGCTTTTGTCAAAATTTGCTTTTTTTACCACTTGGCATTTATTAAGTAACAATATGTCCTGCTAATTTACATTCTGACCATTTTTTTAATGAAAAAAACACACCCCACATTTTATCCTGGAAAAATGGAACAAATTTGAGATCTTTTATCTTCGTAATAGGAGCCCTTAATGTTGACTTTGGAAGTTTCTGACCTACAACAGAGAAAGAAAGAAGGCTCCTTGAAGAGTGGTTTGGTGTGTGGGTGAAAATGAGGCAGAGAACTTAAAAGAAAGGATGAGACAGACTCCTTATATGGAACCACGGAAGAAGGAACTAAAACTTGACTGCATCACAGCCTCAAATCAGGAACCACTAAGACTTCCTAAACTCTTGCTCTTGTCATGGCATCCCCAAGAGGCAGGCCACATGGGGTGCTATAGAGAAGCCAGGGTCATGACTTCATGCTGTGGCAGCCTGGTTAGGCTGAAGGACATTGCCCAGAATTCTCTTTGCTATGTAGTTCTAGTTGGGAGATTGGGGAAACGGAGTGGGGCAGGGACTACAAAAAAGCTGTGAGATTTGGGGAACCTGAGATTTGGAACCTGCTGTCCCTTATCCTCCTTTGTGGGCAGCATGACCAGCCTTGCAACTGCTCCAGCTCCCCATGGATCCTCCTTTAACTTCCCCACTCCCTGGGCCAGGTGTGCATTTAGCACAGCAAGGAAGGGTCTCCTACTGGAGGGGCCCATACTACCAAGGTCAGAGGCAAGGAGAGCAAGGAGAACAAGAACTAGGGTGAATCTCAGTTGCAGTTCTGACTTGTGAGTTCCATCTTGTTCTTGCTGTTTCTCACTTTATGTCCATCTTCCCTTCCCAAGAGACTGCTTACCCAGCTCACACAGTGGCATAACTATCAAATCCCTGAAACAAATTATAAATACACATCTGGTGGGGCTGTGCCTTTCTTTGAGCCTTGACAGATGGAGAAAGCCACTCCAAATTTTAGTTGTACTTAACAGAATGAATAGGTACTTGGCAACATGGCTGAGTTACCATATGTGGTAACTGCTTACCATATGTGGGAGAGATAAATCACCTGATCTGACAAGCAGTTAACTCTGCTGCCTTCCTAACATGTGGCAGCAGACACATTTTTTTCAAAAACTGATGCAGTGTACATTTTCTTAAAATGACATATTCTGGTATTGTGATTAAATGTGCAGTATATATCTACATACATTAAAGAGTACATCCACAAGACTGTACCTAAAGTGTTAACAATGGCTTCTCCAAGGCTTCTTCCCATTTGAATATTGGGACAACCTCCACTGCAATTATTCCAGTCCTTTGTTCTTTCATGGTTTCTCCTTTAAAAAAACAATACAAAATTAAACTAAGTAAATCTGAAGTTCTAATTTGCTTTATCAAATGATTCATAAATCAGGCAGCATTTCATCTAGTAAACAAAGATATTCTGAGGAGTTATACAAAAACAGAAGGCTTTTATAAAAAGGAGGGTTTGGGTAAAGAAGTCATTAGCAGAGGAAAAATGAAAGCTCATCCTAGTAAAGTTAAGAGCACAGGGTGACCGCAGCTTCTCATTGAGCTGCAGCATATTCCATTGGCCATACTTGTTGCTGGGCAAGAAGAAAACCTTCCTTCCTTCCGCCATGTTGTAAAGTATGGACAACTGTCCTTGGAGATTCAAGGCACAGCTCTTCTTGTTTGGGGAAATTGAAAATGAGTGGTAGGGCATGGGAACTCCCCTTTATGAGCCTTTCCTCTCCAGTCTTAGGTGATGTTTCTTTTATTAATTTCACACTTCAAATTTAGGGGCCTCATTGCAGCAAAGTCACTTGCAGGTCATGGTCTCCTGGGAGCCCTCCTGAAACAAGTCTTTTATCTTTGTTGTTACAGGTCTTAACTGCCCATTATCAAAGTTAATTTCACTGGCTACCACCAGAACCTCAGGAGCAATCTCCTTGTTAGAGAAAAAGTTCTTACACTCTCCTGAATGACCATTTCATAGGTACTGGGGTAAAAAAGTACAGATAGTCTTTATTAGTCTTCTTATTAGCCATCTACTTCATTACATTTAATGCCTATGACTCACCAATATATCTATACTTCCATATATACACTCTTAGTGGCAATAAAAAAAAGTGGCAGAACTAAACAGTGGCTGAATAATATTCCATTGTGTATATGTACCACATCTTCTTTATCCATTCATCTACTGATGGACACTTAGGTTGCTTCCATTTCTTGGCTATATAAATAGTGCTGTGATAAACATAGGGGTGCATTTGTCTTTTTCAAACTTGGCTCCTGCATTCTTAGGGTAAATTCCTAGGAGTGGAATTCCTGGCCCAAATGGTATTTCTATTTTTGAGTTTTTTGAGGAATCTCCATACTGTTTTCCACAATGGTTGAACTAATTTACATTCCCATCAGCAGTGTAGGAGGGTTCCCCTTTTTCCACAACCTCGACAACATTTGTTGTTGTTTGTCTTTTGGATGTTGACCATCCTAACTGGTGTGAGGTGATAGCATTGTGGTTTTAATTTGCATTTCTCTGATGATTAGTGATCTGGAGCATCTTTTCATGTGCCTGTTGGCCATCTGAATTTCTTCTTTGAAGAAGTGTCTGTTCAGCTCCTCTGCCCATTTTTTAATTGGATTATTTGCTTTTTGTTTGTTGAGGTGGGTGAACTCTATATAATTTGGATGTCAACCCCTTATCGGATATGTCATTTATGAATATGTTCTCCCATACTGTAGGATGACTTTTTGTTCTACTGATGGTGTCCTTTGCTGTACAGAAGCTTTTTAGTTTGATGTAATCCCACTTGTTCATTTTTGCTTTTGTTTCGCTTGCTCGGAGAGATAATGTTCATGAAGAAGTTGCTCATGTTTATGTCCAAGAGATTTTTGCCCATGTTTTTTTCTACAGGTTTTATGGTTTCATGACTTACATTCAGGTCTTTGATCCATTTCGAATTTACTTTTGTGTATGGGGTTAGACAATGATCCAGTTTAATTCTCTTACATGTAGCTGTCCAGTTTTGCCAACACCAGCTATTGAAAAGGCTGTCATTTCCCCATTGTATATCCATGGCTCCTGTATTGTATATTAATTGACCATGTATGCTTGGGTTTATATCTGGGCTCTCTAGTCTGTTCCATTGGTCTATGGGTCTTGTACCAGTACCAAATTGTTTTGATTACTGTGGCTTTGTAGTAGAGCTTGAAGTCAGGGAGTTTTATTCTTCCTTCTCAGGATTGCTTTGGCTATTCGGGGTCTTTTGTGGTTCCATATGAATTTTAGAACTATTTTCTCTAGTTCATAGACTGGCTAACATTCTAGACATTATTGCAAAATAATGAAGCTCCTAAGTAAACTTGACTCAGAAACACACAGAACATTGTGTAGAACCCCATCTCTTTCCTCACCTTACATCCCAGCTCCACCTCCTCTCTCCCTGGAAATAAGGTGATAGTCCTCTTAAGTGATTATGTTGTACCTTTTTTTAGATACTTTAACATACATCTCCATACTCTCAAAACTAGACACCTGAAAAATCCTAAGAGATTTCCAACTATAAGAAGGTGGGTATGCTTCCATAAAGGATTTTATTTTACTGTTTAATTACACCAATAAAATCTAAAATTCATTTTAGAATTTACTATGAAAAATTTAAGTTCCATTTCTGCTACTACTCCTACTCACATGACTGGCAGATGTTTTCCTAATAATGTGTGGAACAAGAACGTTATGTGACCCCTACTTCCCACAGTGTTCCATTTGGGGGAGGTATAACTGAACCAGCTCCTGAAGGGTGCAGACTCTGTGAGAACAAAGAAAGAGGCTAACAAGTCCAGCTTGAATTCCATAGAGGTTTATTGGTGGAATCTTAACCTACAGAAACTTGTCCTGGGTAGCCACAAGATACTTGGATCTCTGCACAGCTTTGAATTTAGGTAGGCTAATTTATAGAGGCAAGGAGAAAGGGTCTACAGGCAAGACAATCACTAGTGTACACAATGGAGCAGGGGCTGACATTTGAATATTATTGTTGGAATTTAGAGCAACAAGTCCTGCCCTAGGGAACAATGTTACTTGTTCCAAGTTAGATACTATCTAAAGAATACTTGTGTGTAAAAGAAGGGGAGTGTAAAGGTGATTTATCAGTTAACATGTCAGGTTTAACAAGAGGGCAGGGCATTACTCTTGCTCAAAGACACACAGTAACTCTGAGAGATGGATAGTTTTATCTCAGTTTTACAGATGAGGGACTTGTCCAAGGTGTAGAAATATGTTAAGGATGCTTAACTCAAATTGGAGTCGGGAAGTCATGGAAGAAGGGCTTTCATGCACATAGTACTCATTGCAGCTTGCATGACCCAGCTAGAAGAAGGAAAATTCCCTATTGGCCTGGTACTAACAAGCTTTAGGTGCCCAGCAAGCTGTTGTTGCCTGTAGCCAATAAGAAGCCACCACCACTTCAAACCCTCATTTTCCTCTAATGACATTTTGTTCCAAACGACCCCTCCCAATATCCTCCTTTCCTCTATAAAGAGACTCTCTCCTCCTTGTTCTCCACACTTGCCTATGGTTTGCCTAAGTTTGCCTGTTCCAAATTGCAATTCCTCTGCTGCTCCAGAGTAGACTCAATTTTGCTGGCTGAGTCTTTTTCTGAATCTCCTTACCTTTTTCTTTTAAAATGTTGAAAAGATTATCCATATAGGAAGTGGCAGATCCTGGATTTAAACCATTCTATAAAACCCTCAAGTCTATGGTCTTTTAAATTCTCTACTAGATTGCCAGGCTTTGCTTTGTAAGATTCCTACATACGCTAACTTCACTTTCCAAGGTTTACATAACACCAGTCCCCAACAACATTGTTCAAATTTCAGTTAATATGGCATATGAACTGTAACTGCATAAAATATAAACTTTGCTGCTAGCTCTTCAGGCCAGACATCACTACTTAATAAAAAACATGCATCATGATCAGTAAGCCATTGTAAGTTCTCTGAAAGTCTTCTGGTGATCACTGCTAGTCTGTTTCAGTCACACATGGACAGAAAAGCATGTGATTGTGTTGTTTCTTGTCTCCCCAAATAAACACATTGACATTTTACAGAATTGGATAATCAAAAGAGGGAATTGACCAACAAAAAATGACAGTGCAGCAAATAAAAAAAAATCATGATGGGAGTGAAATTAGAATTAAGAGTAAATGGAGTTACAGGAGAAATAGCTGGGGTAATGTTGATACTGCCACTATTTGAGAGACTCTACATCTGCAGCTAGAGGGACCTACTGAAGGAAAACTTATTAAACATAAATGAAGAAAGTGTTTGTGATGAAAAGGATGAAGATGTCCTCAAGGAAATGGTGCTGACAAAAAACTTCCGATTAAAGGATTCTTGGAGATATTCATGACATAAAAAGTGCAAAGGATAAACTATTGGAAGCTAATCCAAATTTATAAAGAAGTATGACAATTACCAAGGCATTGAAAAGATGGTCACGTTCTCATGAGCTATACATAGCATTGTTCAGACTATTTTTGGTTTTTACAAACAAAACACTTTAATCATCAATGTTTCTAATGAGTTAAGAATATAAAACAAATATTAGTTTTAGTATTGTTTTCATACAGGCATACGTTAGAGAGACTGTGGGTTTGGTTCCAGACCACCACAATAAAGTGAGTATCACAATAAAGTGAGTCAAATTAATTTTTGACTTCCCAGTGCATACAAAAGTTATATTTATACTACATGGTAGTCTATTAAGTGTACAATAGCATTATTTCTTTTAAAAAATGCACATACCTTAATTTTAAATACTTCATTGATAAAAAATTCTAACCATTATCTGAGCTTTCAGCAAGTTGTAATCACTGATCAACTTACCATGACAAATATAATAATAATGAAAAAGTTTGAAATACTGCAAGAACTACCAAAATGTGTCACAGAGACACCAAGTGGGCAAATGCTTTCAGAAAAATGGCACTGATAAGTTGCTAGACCCGAGGTTGCCACAAATTTTCAATTTGTAAAAAAAACCCAGTATCTGTGAAGCACAATAAAGTGAAGGGCAATAAAATAATGTAAACCTATATATACCCTTAGAACTGACAGCGTGTTTAATGCTTTGGCAAAAAATTTTAAAGGTCACAGAACAATCATAATTTTTCTCTATTGAGTGTTAAGATCATTTTGTACAGCATCAGCTTGCACGGTCTCTCTAACAGTCCCACACCACTCTTCAAAGTGAGAAACATGCACACACATACAACAAGGAATCAGTTTGCCTTAAGATCATTAGAATGGGATCCAAACACTCTGGGTTTTTATGCAGCCATTTACTGTTTGGGTAATTTTGGAAAAGTCGCTTGCCTTCTGTGGCCTGAGTCTCCTCAACAGTGAAATTAAGGGATCTTAACTGTGACTCTTTCTCTTCCGTCCTGGCCAGTATGACTTCTGATGACAACCTACAGTAAACGCCTTCCTTTTGTCCTCTAAGTGAGCGGGTCACCTGACTCAATCCACAACGCTTGACCACAGGTATCGAATCTGCATAATCTACTGAAATCTGTAAATGCATTTTGATGTTTCCTGGAAATGTGAGCTATAAACGCTTCATTTCCTATTGGGGTGACATAGAGTCTCAAAGCTGGCTTTTATTCATCCCGCCCAAACCTGATAGAGGCCCTATTTCTGTCTGAGCCCCTCTGAACATGGCTCTTCCTGGTGTTGAACATACTTGAACAACTGTGCCTCTTAAATGTGCCTTTATGTTTACAGACTCTTAGAGGATGTCGAAAATCTCACTTTTGCTCTCTGTTCATGCTTATAATAGTTACTAGAGTTCCTCCTAAGAATTAATAAAGGCAATTATCTATTAATTTCAAAGTGGTTTACTTAAAAAAGTTATTAGCTTTCATTTATTTATCTATTAATTCAACATACTCAAGTCTTCTTCAGGCAGGAGACCATGCAGCTACTCTGGACACAACATGAACTCAGCTAAACTCCATCCCTGCTCTTGATTATTGGTAAGCAACAAAGGCATTTAACCCTTATTAAATAAAACCGGATAATTCTACTTAAAACACACATGAACAACTACAAAAAAAGTTTCTAGCAATCAGCAAATTCTTGAGAACTTAGAGTTCTGTGGTTAACAGTATGCAAGATGAAGCAAATTAAATTGTTCTGTCCTTGCATTTAGAGAGTTTACCACCAACGCGAGGGATTTGTACTCTATTCTGAAAAAGCATAACATATGATAATCTGATAAGACATCCATTATGCTTTTGGAGAAAATAATAAAAATTCTAAGGAGCAACGTGTAGGTGAAAGGACCGAGAATAGGATATTCAATTAAATCACATAGTACTAAAATAAAAAGATGACCATAAAAACAACACAACTCCAATCAATCCTTAAGCACCTGTTAGGAACCCTAAACTATATTAACAACCATAAATAAAAGCTAACAGCTAGAGGGAAAGTCAAGAGCAAACCTTGATGATTCCTTGCATTGCTCCTTTGTACTTCTGTCCCTGAAATTTCAAATCTCTGTGCTATTCACAAATGAGACCACTTTTTAAAAGCTGCTTTCAAATCCTAGGTGTTGGATTACAGTGACTTCAGTGTGAAATGATCCATTTTGAAATAAAATTTCAGGGATGGCAAATGGAGTAAGAGGAAGACTCCTGTGCCTCTCTTCAGAATATTTCACCCACAGAGTTAGAGTGGATGGTTAACCTATCAGAAGGCTACACTTGCTTCAGTATACAAGTGAACTTCCTAAAGGAAATTGAAGCTTATCCTGAAGAAATTAGAATGAGTATTTACCACATGGAAGACTTAGGTAACAAGTTCTAACCCTCCAGGCAGAGTGGAGAGAGGCAGTGGCTTAGAGCAGAGCCAGAGCCAGGAACAGTCCTTTCAGAGTGGCAGGTGAAGATAGTAGGATTTCAGAGTTTCACTTCTGTTAGTTTAAAGCTGCACTGTGTGATAAGGGGGCCATTGAGCCCCACATGGCTGTTGAGCACTTACAATGTGGCTAGTGCAACTGAGAACCATTTTAATTATGGTAGAACACACACAGTCTTAACCATAAAGTTCAGTAGTGTTAAGCACATTCAGGGCTGTGCAACCTATCTCCATAATTCTTTCCATCTTGAAAACCTGAAGCTCTATCTTTTAAAGCAACAGCTGCCCCTTCTCACCTTACCCCCAAGTCCTTGGCCATGCCACCATTCTACTTTCTGGCTCTCTAACTACTATTGATACCTCACGTAATTGGAATCATGCAGTACTTGTCTTTTTGTTTCTGGCTATGATTTCACGCAGCATAATGTACTTAAGGTTCATCCATGTTGTGGTATGTCTACAAATTTCCTTCCTTTTTAGGGTTCAATAATATCCCACTGTCTGCATACACCTCATTTTGTTTATTCATCTGATATTGAGCACTTGGATTGCTGCCACCTTCTGACTATTGTAAATAACGCTGTTATGAACACTGTTGTACAAATATCACTGACACTGATATCAGTTCTTTTGGGTATATATCCAGAAGTGGAATTGCTGGGTCATACGGTAATTCTTTTAAGTTTTTTGAGGCACTGCCAAACTCTTTTCCACAGCAGCTGCACCATTTTACATTCCTATCAGCAATATATAAGAGTTCCAATTTCCCCACATCTTTGCCTTAATTTTAAAAATGGATACTCCATTCAGTTATTGGGAAACTTTTATGTATATTTAGAATATGGATATGTGGATCTACTTTCAACTGTAAATTTTATGAAATCTAAATGTACATTGTTTCCTATAAAAATTTAGCATTGGTATTGACATATGCTGTAACTACAAAATTTCAAAGATTTGATACATCAAAAAAATTTCATTGATAATTTTATATATTGAGTACACATGAAATATTTTGTACTGACTCATAAAAATACTAAAATTTATTTTATGTGTTTCTTTACTTTTGTAAATGTTGGCAACTAGGAAAATTTTAAATTACATTTGTGGCTCACATTATAGGGGTAGCTTCTGCTCCCACCACATAATGAAAGTCACCAGAATCTAGAAGACAAACTGCTCCTGGAGTCCAAACAATTTTAAGTCAAATAAACCCTCTTCATCTTCTCATCTGCCCTTATTATTTACATCCAAATATTTAATATTTGCCCCCACCTTTTTTTTTTTTACTACAAGAAGATTCCCTGAACCGAAATTTCTATCTACTGTTATTGCAAAAAAGACAGGCTGCCTATTGTATCTACTTCCCTGATGACTATCTGGTATCTAGGCTTGGGTTTCCTATTTTCCATGTTTTGTGATTGTATCATTGCCCAGTGCCTTCCATTATAGTGTTGATAAACTGATTTAACTCCTGTGTCTGGGATAAAGGTGGGGTGCTGCATGAAAACACGCACCAAGGAAAGCTCAGGAGGTGTGTTAATGTGTTTGCAGAATGGAAAGAGGCAGTTTCCTCCTTTCTCCTTTTATTTGACAATGCTGCCTCGACACAGCTTCTCCTCCTGCATCTTTGTGGTTATTAGCCACTTACAGCTTATTTCCATTTTGAAAGCAGTCAGGAATCTGGGCTATGTGACAGCAAAATAATGGGGCAGGACCTAGATCAGGTGTGTTTACATTCAGTGGCTGATGGCTACCTGTCCAAAGCGGTTGAGGGTGTGTGTGTGGCCCAGGAAGGAGCTGAAATCTTGGGTAGGGAAGAGCAAGAATGAGAACATGAAATTGAAGCAAAGGAGCTGTCTATTGTGACTGTTTAAGTTGCTCACATATGGGTTACTCGAGATGCAATAACCATCACCAAGACCTCCATCAGAAGCAAAAAATCCCTCCTGGGAAGAAAAATTGTGCACAAGTTTTTTTCTAATGAGATTTTTATTTTGGAATAATTTTAAATTTACAGGAAAGGTGCTAAGATAGTACAGTGAGCTCCTGTATACCCCTCACTGTTTCTCCTGTAAGTCTGATATAACCACTGCACATTTGTCAAAACTAAGAAGTTCACACTGGTACTATAAACTACAGAATTTAATCTGATTTTACTGTTAATGTCCTGTTGTAGAATGCAACCCATGATCCTACACTGCATTTAGCATACCAGATTTTTATAACAAAGCCCTCACCCCATTTTACCATTCACATTGTTCTTATTTCTCACCAGAGTGTAGGCTCTAAGGTTTAATATTTTGTGTATGCTTGTGTATAATTCATTAAGTTTATTCATACTAGTGATGCTCAATAAAGCCTACCAAGGCATAGTTATGGTCAACAATTAAAGGTTGTTCGCTGCTGTCGTGAGGAGACCTCACACTATGGGGTGTCTCAGAAAGCCGGTGTTTAAAAGGGCTCATTATAGTATTTCGGCTGCATTTAGATGGCTTTAGGGAGGGCCCAAGGAAACAGGGGTCTGTTTTGGGAGGGTCAGGGAGCAGGATAATTCAATGACTACCTTACTAATTTTTATCTTAGGAGGAATGGATCAGGGTTAGAATTGTCACATAAGCCAGGGAAGGGATGTCTCGTCACATTTTTGTGTTTGCACAGTATGTTTTTATTTTTTCAGGAACGATTAGTCTTATTTTCCTCACCTTCCATCCCATAAAAGACACCACACCTGAAGCCCATATCCCACGACTTTGCTCATGTCCATTGGGACATCCAGGCCAGCACCAACCTTGGCTCTCAGGGTGCTGGCCTGGTCATACTAAGATGGAAGGCCAAAGGACACTGCTCAGCGGCTTCGCTATGGAAACACCACGCCTCTTGGCCCGATTCTGTAGTTAAGACTGCACACTTGCTTAACCAGTAACCCCTCACCAGGGTGATGAGTGCGGTCGGCCTTGTAACTATGGGGAGAAGAAATCCCGGGGCAAATACCTCTAAAACCGAAATCAGTCAAAGGAAGAATTAAAGTTTAAAACCAGTTTATTTCTTACAAACTGCGATCCCGGGGCGTCTCTTCCGCCTGTTGATAATGGAAATGCACTAAAGCCAGGCGAGAGATTCTGGAAATCCTTCAATTTTACCCACAACCTGGTTCAGAGCAAAATCACCGCTGGCGTGGGAGGCGGGGGCTCAAGTGAGATTCAACTGGCAAGTGCTCCTCCAGCAGTGAGGGATTCGGTGGTGACACTCCCCACCCAGCGCTGCTCGCCAAAAGCACCGGTTCTTAGGTGAAGCGACTTCTGGGCTCGAAGTTCCGACCCAAGAGCTGGAGCGCCGCGGGCACCCCTTCCCCCAGCCCTGCGCTCGGCACCGCCCTCATCCGTCTCTGGCGTCCTCGAGCCTCTCCCTTGGCAGGAAATGACCGTCTCTGCTACCCCGCCTAGACTTCAACTCCGAGCTCCACCCCACCCCCGCCTCCCCGAGAAAGCCCGCGCACAGCCTTCAGCCCCTGAGCGCCCCGCCCCCTCCGCCAGTCCCGCCCCGCCCCGCGCCCCGCCGACCAATCCCTGGCTCCGCTTCCTGCGCGACGCAAAGGTTACCCTGTGGCCCCTCCCCGCAGTGGCGTTTGCGCGCTTCCGGCTCCGTGTGGAGGCGGTGCTGCGCCACGTCTTCCTGGAGAAAGAGGTAGGGTTTGGCAGGGAAGGCTCCTCGCGGTCACGCCCGCAGCGGGCAGCGGATCGGGGGCATGGACTCCCGGGCTGTTTCTTGTCGGTGCTGGGGCGCAAGGCCATGCAAGCCGAGAGCAGCAGGGCTCTCGGGAGCGCCGCGTGAGCATAACGGGCGGGAGTTGTGTACTTTGGAGTTCTGGCTCCTTAACCGGCCCTTCGGAAGCCGGCGTTTCCATGGTGAGGATAAACAAGCCTCTACTGCCTCCGCTACAACTGCCAGGTGCCCCCAAGTTCCACCCTCTTCTAGGTGTTCGGAGGGACCGTGCCGGATATGAAGAGCGGGAGCGTGGAGACGGAGCCCTAGGTGAGGGGCGGCAAGGGCTGCGGGTCCGCGGCGGAGTGCTGCCTGCCGGACGGGACAGACCGGGCCTGGGGCCCCTGCGGATGGAGACCTAGGGGCCCAGGTTTGGGATGGGGGGAAGAGGAGGGTCGATGCAGAGGTGGCCAAGGTGATTGAGGAAGCCGCGGGGGTCTCCAAGCCCATCTAGAGAGACAGAGGCATGGGGAGTCGGAAAGGGCCGAGTTTGAGGAATCCATTCTTAGGGCAGGGGTGTGGGGAGGCCTGGACGGGTGGACATCTCAGGACCTGGAGGTATGGGACATCCGTGCCAACCTTCAGGGACACCAAGCATATTGTGATGTGGGAAAAAGGCTCTTTTTATTTCTCTTTATTAAGACAAAGAGTCAAACATGTAGAAAGCTTTAGTACTCAAAAACTTTTCTCCCTATTTTCCGTTTCTGAACTTTTCTTCTCCAGAAGTTTTATTTCTTCGTTCTTGTGCCTGCATATCTCTGTTCTTCACAGTTTCAACAAAATTTGAATACTTCTGTGTGAAGTATTTCCTCATTGATTTCCTTTGCCTTCTGATCTCACTTTGCTGCTGCATATGTAGTCAGCTTTGTTTTTCTTTCCCTTTTGTAGTCATAACCTTGACTGCATTTTGCACTGATTCCTTTATGACAGCCCCTCTCGAAGAAGCCTGAACTTAGCAGATTGTAGGAGTTGGGTCTAGGGCTTTGTCTTAGGTCCTCCTGTGTTTTCTAAGATTTTTTGTGTGTAGTTATTTTTTTCCCATTTTAAAAACAAGAAATATGACATATGAGACATGTTGTAAAATACATCTTGAACATGTAAAGAATGTTACTCAATCCAAGATCTGTGTATCCACTACAAATCTTAATAGAACTCTACCTTATGATCCTTTGTTTAGTTCCAGTTGTCACAGCTTCCTTCCCCATCACTGTCTTGAATTTTACACTTGTCAGTTAGTTCTTTTAAAAATAATTTTACTAAAATTGTATCCCATAAAAAAATCTATGGAATAGCTTTGCATGTCCTTGGATTCTATTATATATAAGTTGTTTTCTATTCTGTTTTCTTTAATACTTTTTTTGTTAATCAACCTTGTCTGTTGTCTTCACAGGATTATTTCAAGACCAAGCATAAAGCTAAAGTATTTTTTGCTATTTTATAGTATTCCATTTGATAAACAAGCATATTCTAGGAAAAAGATGGCTAAGAAGGCAAGGCAGAAACGTCCTCCCAAAACACAAAACTACAGCAAATACAACTAAACCTGAAAATGACCTGAAGACTGCAGAACTGACTACCTACATCTAGGGAAGAAGAGAAAACCTCATAGAAAAGGGTTAAGTGGCAAAGCCGAGATCTGGTGGGACTGAAACACTCTCTCCATTGCAGCTCACAGGCAGGAGGAAGAGGAATGGAGCAGGGAGGGAGTAGGAGCCCAGGATCACTGAATACCTGGCCCTGGAGATCTGCTCCAGCAGCATGAACCCAGAATACATGGTGGTGATTAGCAGGGCTGGACAACAAAGACAGGTAGAACACTCAGGGAGGCTGAGATTCCAGCCACTTGTGGAGAGCAGGCATGCTATTCCTGTCCCCCTGAGACAAAAGCAAAGTGGGCAGTTTGCAAGACCTCTCAGCAGTGGGAGGGGCACCAGAGGAGCAAGGGTTATAGGGAGCTCTCTGCTCAGGAGAAAGGGCAGATGGACAATACCTCCCCAGCCTGTCCTCAACCCAACAAATTGGGAACTCTCGGGAGCTCCACATTCTCCATTCCCCATCCTCCCAACTCCACCTGGCTACACAGCCCCAAGGCTCCTTCCTGCGGTGCATGGCCTGTGGACAGCCTACTTGGCCCAGTAGTGGTGTCAGACTTTGCTGCAGGGTAGGCAGAGGGAGACTCTCCCAGCTTTCTCAACCCTAATTAGGCCCAGCCAGGGAACTGCCTGCAGCAGCCAGCCCTGGAAACTCTTCCTCTCTGGGGGCGCCTGATCCCTTGCCACTGCTTGTAACCCAGGTAGAGAGCAGCCCTTCCCACAGCAGCTCCATCAGAGAAGGCATGGCAAAGCAAACAGTGTGCCTGAAATCAGATCACTACAAGCCAGGCAGAAAGGCACCCCACCTACTGCACACTAACAGCTGGGGTTACTGTACTGGAAAGTACAGTGTTTTGAGCTTCTGGACACTAGAGGGTGCCTCCTTCATAAAGCTATTACTCCATAGGAAACTGAAAAAATGAAGAGGCAGAGAAATATCTTCCAAACAAAACTACAAGACAAAACACCAGAAAGAGGACTGAATGAAACTGACATCAGCAATCTCTATGATAAAGCCTTCAAAGTGAAAATCATAAACATATTCATGGATCTACAGAAAAATACTCAATTTCAGGGAGGACCTCAACAAAAAGATAGAAGACCAGCAGAAGAGCCACTCAGAGCTGAAGAATACAGAATCTGAAATGAAACATACAGTGGAGGGATTTAATAGACTTTCACAGGTTGAAGAAGTTGTAAATGATTTGGAAATTGGAGCAAGAAAACAGTGAAGCTGGAACTGGAAAACAGAGAAAAAAGGATCTCTAGGAATGAAAGAATAATAAGAGAGCTGTGTGACCAATCTAAACAGAACAATATTTGCAAGGGCACCAGAAGGAGAAGAGGGAAACAAAGGGATAGAAAGTGTCTGAGGAAATAATTGTTGAAAACTTCCTCAATCTGGGGAAGGAAATAGACACTCAGATTATGGAAGTGCAGAGAGCCCCTTACAAAAGGAACACCAAGACAGAATAATTAAAATGGTAAAGATCAAGGACAAGGAGCGAGTACTGGAAGTAGCCATAAAGAGAAAAAAGATTACTTATACAGGAAACCTCATCAGGCTATCATCAGGCTTCTCAATAAACCAGCAACAACTTATTTCTCTACTGTTCTATTGAGGCATTAGGTTGTTTACAGTTTGGGATATTATAAACAGTGCTTTGAACCAGCGCATATGTTCTGGGGTATGTATGCCAGACTTAATACCTGCAATGAAATTCCTTGGTCATAGGGTTTGCCCACATTCAACTTAATATCATAAGGATATTGTCTAAAACAGTTACACTAGTTTACTTCCCTAACCCCAGTGGGATTGCTAAATTATATAGTGAGTAAATATTTATAAAAAAATTACCAAATTTTCCAGAGTGTCTACCATTTTTCATTCCCATTGATAATGTATGAGAATTCCAGTTACACATCTTCACTGGGACTTGATACTGTTAATTTTAAAAAATTTAAATTTTTAGCCTTTCTATAGGGGTATGTAGCCATATTTTTTCATGACTTCAGTTTGCATTACTCTAATGGCTAATAATGTTGATTATCTCTTCGCGAGCTTGTTTGTCATCCCTGCATCCCTTTTGTAAATTATCTGGTCAAAGGTCTTCTCCATTTTTATAAATTGGGTTTTGTTTTTGTTTTCCTTCCTGTTGAGTTTTGACAGTTCTTTGTACATTCTAAATAGAGGTCCAGATGGGTTTTTTGCAAAATTTGTTCCAGTTTGTAGTTTATTTTATTAAACAGTGTTGGAGAGCAAAAGAGTTAAATTATGATGAAGTCAGGTTTGTCACCTTTTTTCCTTTAGGTGTTATATCTAAGAACTCTGTGTAACACTAGGTCTTGAAGATTTTTCACATAAAATTTCTTTTAAACATTTTACCCTTTTACATATAAATGTAAACTTCATTTTGAGTTTTTTTGTTTTTGTTTTTTAATGAGGTGAAGTTTAGATTAAGGGTCTCTTTTTTTTTTCTCCAGATGGGTAACAGTTATCCCAGTACCATTTGTTAGAAAGACTACTTTCTCCATTGAATTGCCTTTGCTCCATTGTAAGAAATCAAATGGCCATATTTGTGTGGACTAGATCTGGACTCTTTACTTTGTTCCATTAATTTATATGTGTAAGCTTTTAGCAATACTGCACTGCCTTCATTGTAACTTTATGCTAATTTCTGAGTTCAGCTTTATTCACCTTTTTCAAAATTGTATTCTACTTCCTTTGCCTTTCTGTATACATTTTAGAGTAATTTTGCCTATAACTATAAAAATATTGCTGCGATTTTGATACGAAATGTGTTAAACCTGTCTTTTTGGGGGAGTGTTAACATCTGTTTTTACTATGTTGTGTCTTCCAGTCTGTGAATACAGTATGTCTGTTCATTTACTTCAATCTTGGATTTCTTCCATAACTTTTATATTTTTAGCATACAAGTCCCAAGTATATTTTGTTAGATTTGTTATATATCTTAGTAATTATAGTTTTTTTGAATTCATAAGTGATAATGTATTTTTAATTTAGATTTCTACATCTTTTGTTGCTAGTATATAAAAATACAATTGATTTTTGTATGTTAATTTTGTAGTCTACAACTGTGCTTAACTTACTAGTTCTAGGAATATTACATTTCCTAGGGTTTTTCTATGTAGCACATCATGCTGTCTGTGAATAGGAGTAGTTGTACTTCTTCTCTTCTAATCTCTGTGCCTGTTATATTTCCTTTTCTTATTTTTCTGAGTGGGAATTACAGTATGATGTTGAATTAGAGCAGTGAAATAAACATCCTAGCCTTGTTCCCAATCTTGGGGAGAGGCATGCAGTTTTTCACCATAAAGTGTGTCAGCTGCAATTTTTGTAAATGTTCTTTATTAAATTGAGGTGGTTCCGCTCTATTTCTAACTTGCTGAGAGTTGTTATCGGGAATGGGATTTTGCATTTAAATGCTTTTTCTGTGTCAGTTCGTATGATCATATGCTATTTCCTCTTTAGTCTGTTGATAAGCCACATTACATTTATTTTCAAATATTGAACCAAACTTGCACATTCCAAACTCTGCTTGGTCTTGGTATATACTTATTTTTCTATAGCACTGAATTCTATTTGCTAATGTTTTTGTAAAGGAGCTACCATCTATATTTATGAGGGATATTGGTCTAGTTTTCTTTTTTTTCATGTCTGGGTTTGGTATCAGGGTATATAATACTGACCTCATTAAATGAGTTGGGGAAATGTTTCCTTTTCTTCCATTTTCTGAAAGTGATTGTTTAGAGCTGGTTTGAATTCTTTAAATATCTTTTACAGCTTTTCGGTGAATCTGGAGGTCTTGAAGGGAGTTTTTAAATTACAAATTCAGTTTCTTCAATAATTATAGGGCTATTTAAAGTACCTGCTTCATTTTGGGTGAGCTGCAATAGTAGCTTTTTGAGGCATTGGTACATCTCATCCAAGTTGCCAAATGTATGTGCATGGAGTTCTTTTTTTTTTGAAATTGCAAATAGCCCATAGCTGACCTTTTGAAAAAAATTGTTTTATTAAGGTATCAATATACAATCTAATGAAAGTTTAACATGAGCAACATTGTGGTTACTACAGTCAACCATATTATCAAGTCCCCTACACACACCCCATTGCAGTCACTGTCCACAAACATAGTAAGATGCTAGAGTTACTACTTGTCTTCTCTGTGCTATACTGTCTTCCCTGTGCCCTCACTACATTATGTGTGCTAATCATAATATTCCTTAATCCCCTTCTCCCTCCCTCCCCACTGCCTTTCCCTTTGGTAACTGCTAGTCCCTTCTAGATCTGTGAGTCTGCTGCTGTTTTGTTCCTTCAGTTTTGCTGTGTTATACTCCACAAATGAGTAAAATCAATGTGTGGAGTTCTTTATAGCTTTCCCATATTACCCTTTAAGGTCATTTTGCCAAAATTGGAGTATTTTCAGTTATTTCATCAGATACTTCTCAGTCCTACACTGTTTCTCCTTACCTTATGGGACCCCCATGACATGAATGTTAGGTCTTTTGTTACAGTCACGTAGGTTTCTGAGGCTCTGTTCATTTTTTGCTGCTATCTTTTTTCTCTTTCAGATTGAGTATTTTCTGTAGTTCTGTATTTGGGCTCACTGATTTTCCCTCCCTCTGTTAGCTCCATTTTGCTTTGAGCCCATCTTTTGAGTTTTTTATTTGAGTAGTTGTGTTTTCAGTTCTAGAATTTCTGCTTGGTTCTTTAAATCTTCTGTTTGCTGGCTGAGTTGTACTTTTTCAGTTCTTTAGAGCAATTGTACATATACTGTATAGACTCCTATGTTTCTTTAGTTTGCAGTATTACTATTCTTAGAGTATTACCCCAGATTTATTCTCTTGTGTATCCTGGGTCATTTAGTAGCTGGCTGTTAGACAATGGAGCTAGGTCCGTTGGAACTCAAGATCGCACTCTTTTCCTTTGCACTGAACTTGAGATCATTGACTGGATCTTCCAGTTCACTCTACAAATCTTGCTCTATTCTGCTATTTCCTTAGTATTGTGAGCTTTCTTTTTTCAGATTTGACATGCCTTTGAGTACCCAAGACTGCTATTTGTTCTTTCTCATAAAAGATACTTTTTCTTTAATAGGCGTCTTAATCTTTCAAACATCTCTGAACATACAGTTGGCCCTTAACACCAGGTTTGGACTGCTCAGGTCCACTTACATGCTGATCTTTTTCAATAAATATGTTCTAAAATTTTTTTGGGGTTTGTGGCAGTTTGAAAAAACTTGCAGATGACACCATACCAGAGGAATTAGCAGAAGACCACTGTTGGAGATGAGTGCTCCTGAACCAGGGGCAGACACTGAGGAGGACAGAAGAAGCAATGCCAGAAAACACACTGACACTAGACAATCTGGAAGGGTTCCGATTATTCAAGACTGCTTTTGATTTCATTTACAACATGGACCCTTTTATGATTGGGCAGTGAAACTAAAGCAAGCATGGAAAAAGGCTTGGTACCATATAGAAATCTTTTTTAGAGAAATGAAAAAGCAAAAATGTCAGGCAGAAATTATGTATTTCTGTAAAGTTGTACCACGTGTGCTTGCCTCTGCTGCTTCGCCTTCCACTTGCACCTCTGCCCCCGAGACAGCAAGACCAACCCCTCCTGTCCTCATCCTCAGTCTACTTAATGTGAAGATGATGAGGATGAGGACCTTTATTATGATCCACTTTACTTAGTAGCAAATAATCATCGTGCCGTACAGTTAGCAAACTTTTTTTATTGTGTATGAGTGTTTGTGTGAAAAATCTAATAACTACAGCAAAAACTGAGACTTTTTGTGATATCACTGCCTAAGTATTCCTCATGTAGAACACTGTGTGGAAGTGGGTAGTCCATCCTTCCAAAGGCATAATGTGAGTGACATTTAATATAATATTAATAATCTGTTAGAGTCTGAATGTTTATAACTTTGTTTTTGAAGAATCATATTACCATATAGGCTAGGCTGCCGTGAAGCAATCATATGATCACATTAGGCTACCATAAGCAGTCATACTGCTGTTCATTATCAGTGCATGAATCTCTGTACCTGTAAGTAAATGTCAACTCCTTTAACATCTTTTCATTTCTGATATCTAGTTTTAGGAACACATATAACATCTACAGTGTTTTGTATCATAGGGCAATATTGATGTAGGTACTGACATTCATCTTGTAAACAGTACATACAGTATGGTATGTTCCTTATGATTTTAATGGCCTTATCTTCAGCTTTATTGTAAGAATGCAGTATGTAATAGACATAGTATGTGTTAATCAACTATTCATGTTGTCAGTAAGGCTCTCAGCCTACAATAGGCTATTTGTAGTTGTTTTTGGGGAATCAAAAGTTACATGCAGATTTTCAACTGCACAGGGGTTTGGCACTCCTAACCCCTCCATTGTTCAAGGATCAACTGTATTAGGCATACTTCTTTCAAATCTCTTTGCTGTATTTAGTTTTCTTCAGTGTTAGCTTTTGTCCTTTCAGTTTGGTAATGGATTCCCTCAGCTGTATGAGAGTCCCTGGCTGGCCTGAACTTTTACCCATACGCTTTATTGGTAGTGGGATGGGATGTGGTGTGGGTTGTGGTTCCAGGAAACAGTAACCATGTGAGATTCCCAGGTATCTTGGCTGCTGCTAGACATTGAGGGCACTTTACTGCCTCACTTGTGCTCACTGTGCCATCTTGGAAGTGGACCCGCAGCTGCTTTCAGCCTTCTGGGCAGGAGGAGGAGGGAACCGAAGAATTCGGATTATCCCTGGAGCTTCTTGCATCTTTCAAGCTGTCATCTCTAGGTTCTGAACTAGATCCAACTCTCACTCGATATTCCGGGAATTCATCAAAATCCCACATCCTCTGAGGATAACCCTTATTTTCCAGCAATGATACCCACTTAACTTTTTTAAATCTCTTGTCTTTTTGTTCTTGTTAGAGGGTCTACTGTAACATATGCTCTGAGTGCCATTTTGATTCAGTTCACCTGTACTCTTAATATTAGGTAGTGCTTATAGGTGGGTTGGGAGTATCTGTACAAGCTTTGGAATCAGATTTGGGATTAAATCTGAACTCTTAAACATTTGGTATTCTTAAACCCCTTTATTTAATTTCACTCATCCTTACCTTGTTCATCACTAAAATGGGGGGAAAATGTTTATTACATATTAAGTGAAAAACTACATGATTTTGTTTTCAGCCGCAAAAAGGTGCCCCCAAGCTAGTCTGATGCCTGCCCTGTCCGGTGTCCCTGATGTGTGGTCCTGAAGGCAGTGGAAGATCTGCAGCCCCACTTGCCCTTGTGCTGTCTGCTGAAATGGGCAGAATTTCCAAAACTGAAGATGGGGCATCAGGCTTTCCTTTCATCTTTTGTGAGCTCTGATCAGATTATATCCAATGGCCCTGAAAAAAGACAGAGAAACCATGGAATACAAATATATGGAAGCCCTCAAGCCCACAGAACCAAAGCCAATGGGTAGTGAAACTGAGTGGCACATACAGTATTAGTCAAGACAGCTCAAGTTGATACAACTAGTTTTATAGGAAAACTCCACTGATTGCCATTAGCCTTGTGTAGGGAACCCAGGAACAATGAACAGCTGTTTTTACAGAAGCAGAAGCTTGTGTAATCAATTTGCACCATGACCTTGTGAAATCAGTATTTTAGAAATTCCTTTTCAGTATTTTGTAATGCTTCAAAACGCCTCTTGCATTTTGAGCTTATTTCAATTTATATTGTAGAGTACCTCAGCAGTTATATATGTGTACTAAAGTAGTTTTAATTATGTGAAGTACGACTTTAATAGCATATTGCAATAAGCACATTTGAGAGACATACTTTTGAAAAATGTAAAGGTGTCATCCATAATCTTTTTAAAATGGTTTTTAGTTTTTTATTAATTTGTTAAGGTAGGTTAAGATTTTAAAACAGTAAATCTGAAAATTGAAATAATGCTAATTCTGTGGAGTTTTGCTTTTTGTGATTATGTGAAATTGTGAAGCCTTAATTTAAAGCCCTCTTTTTTACCTTTACTTCATTTTAGGTGTGTTTTGCGAAGTGAAAAATATAACTAAAATTTTTGTTATCAGATTATTTTTTGTAGTAAGACTTACAGGACTCAAGATAAGTTGTACTTTGGCCATGATTTATTAAAGCAAAGCAGAAGCAGCAGAGGGAAAAGGTGTATGGTGTGAAGTGTGAACTTCCCAGAGTCTTCTCAGTGGAGCCACACAGCAACAAGTTGCAAAAGCTTGTGTGAAGTGTTGTCTACCAGGGAAGCTCATCAGAGGCCATGAGGCCAGGGTTTTTCTTAGAGGTTAGTCACAGAGCCACAGTGTCTGTCTGACTGATGGCAGTTAACTGAAATCCCAGATCCCCAAAAAGAAAGCTGGTATTCAGCATATACCACGTCGTTTGTTCAGGCACCGTGAGCCACTAATTGCTTGGGCAAGTTTTATGTGAGCATAGCAACTGTTTACCAGGCAAGTTCCCAGACTCCAGCCAAGGGCAGCCTTGCAAGCAGGCCTTCCTAAGGGTAGCAGCTGGGGCCTGCTGTGTTAACTCTTCTGGGCCCAAAATGTAAATGGAAAGTACACCAATTAAATGGTAGGGATTGTCAGAGTGGATTTAAAAAATTACTCAATGTCTATGAGAAAGTCTATATAGGTAGTTCTAAAGATAAAGGGATGGTAAAATATTTCACATGCAAATTGTAAAACAGTAGAAATGTGAAGTCACTGTATTGATACCAAAGTAGACTTTTGTTGAACAATGAAAATCACCAGAGACTAAGAAACAGTGTATAATGTAAAAAAAGAACTAAGTAGCCAAAACTATTTTTAAAAAGGATAATGCTTGAGGAAATCGATTTTAAGACTTAAAATTGATACCAAAGTAGACTTTTCTTGAACAATGAAAATCACCAGAGACCAAAAGAAACAGTGTATGATATAAAAAAAGAACTAAGTAGCCAAAACTTTTTAAAAAGGGTAAAGCTTGAGGAGATCAATTTTAAGACTTATCCAATTTTAAGACTTACTCTAAAGCTATAGGAATCTAGATAGCATGGTATTGGTGAGGGGATAGACAGATTAGTGGAACAGAATAGAGAGTCAGAAATTGTTACAAAATAGGATTTTATGTTGAACTGGCAATTGTTTTTTTTGATGAACTGGCAGCAATTCAGTGAAGGAAGGATAGTCCTTAACAGGTAAGTGCTGGAACTAAAATGAACTCCGACTAAAATTTGACATCTTTTATGTTAACTCAATAGATCACAGATCCAAATATAAAACTATAAAATGACATATTGGTTGAACCCCTTAGGACCATGCTGAAGTAGCAGCAATTGAAATAAATCCTAATACCTCCCTTGTGGTAAGTTTAACAGTATTATCACCATCACTGTTTTACAAATGAAGAAACAGGCAAATGGAAGACTAGTAACTTAAGGGCACATAGCTCAGAGATGTCTTGCAGTAATGGTTTAGGAGGAATTTGTGTGACAAAAGAGATGGTGAAGAAAGGGGTCAGAAGCAGAAGTTTTGGAAGACTTTCTCAAGAGAGTCTCTGGATATTGGAGACTTGCTTCCCCTGCTGATACTGTTAATCACAAAGTTGCCCATTCCTGTGGTATTGCTTACTCTATTCCTTGAGCATCACTGCCTCAAAGGATGCATCATGATCCACAGACAGGCAAGGTGAAGAGGTTCCCCTCTCTGGTGGCTTGTCCTGGGATTGGACCCAGCAAGACTGCCCAGGGTCAGGTGCCCCACCCTGCTCTTCCTTACCCCATTTAACAAGTTCTGTTTATCCACACCATTTCTAGTTTGTCCTAAATGGCATGCTTTTCTTACTAAAGTTCTACCTTGATACTTATATATCTTTTGCAATATGAATAGAATTTCATATTTTGTCAAATTACTATTGGTGAGCCAGAAAGTTTTTAGATGATTTACTTAAAACATTTCAAATGTCCTACTAGTATTTCAGTGTTTTTCCCCCCTTAGTTTGGTTTTCATTTTCAAAACTTAACCTTTTTTTAATAGGTATTCTATTTTTGTTTCTTGAATTATTGCATCAGTGATAATTTTGAGACAATTTTAATAATAGTGATACTAATTATTCTTGTTTGGATACAGATTTAGTTTGGTGGAGTTCTTTTCAGTCTTACATTCTTAGGCAAAATTTTATATGGGTGCTAAAACCTTCAGTTCTGTTGCAAGATTATATTATCTCTAAAATCATCTGCAGAGCCTCAGTGCATACCATCTATATTCCAGTGACAAAAACCCACCTTTGGTTATTATAAAATCTGGGGAGGTGATTACCACTTCGCCCACTCTTGAGGCTTTTTACCTCCTGATGTGATCCCGGATCCATGGTAGTGATACAGACTATTTGCGGTAATTTTCTAGAACTGCTGTACAAGTTGTCCCAAACTGGTGGCTTAATGGGAAATTTATTCGTTTGTAGATTTAGAGGCCAGAAGTCTAATATCAAGGTGTTGGCAGAGTTGGCTCCTTCTGAAGCTTCTGAGAGGGAATCTGGGTGGTGTCTGAAAATGTACAGATCAACAATAGAAACATTATAGATGACTAGGGATCATAGCCTCCCATTTAAACATTTGCTTAAATACATGGAAGACCTTAGTCTCAGGTAATAGAAATCATGGGCTTCTGTGCTGTGTCATGCAGCAGTATCCACATTTACCTATCAGCTATCTAGCCAGAATATGTGTTCTAGAAGACCTCTAAGAGCACAGGGCAGGGAGCATGTGACCTCCCATCCTATGGCTGGGAAAAACAGTCCTTTCCTCCATCCATCTGGAAACATTTTGCCAGCAGTGACATGTCAGTACCCTTCCTCACCAAGTTCAAATGCAGAATTCCCTGATTTGATCTTTCATAAAGTGCAACCTTCACTCTAAAAGAGGGGAAAAAATTAATGAAACTCACCAAACCTGGAACTTGTGTAACATACATTCAACTATAAAAATGTGTCTGAGCCATTTTTTAAACTACAAAGAGCAAAAGAATACAAGGGAAGAGTAAAAAAACTAAAGAGAAATGCAGAAAAACATGTAGAGAAAAAAATGGGTGGGAGTCTTACCACCCCCACCCTCTCCTGCCACACTCATGGCTCAACTTGCATTCCACAGAGGAAACCACCACTGTCAACTCCTTGGGTGATTTGTTGCCCTCAGCGATCCTTGTATATAATCCCTTCCCAAGTGTTATCAGGGTCACCCATTTGATCAATAAGATGTAGCAGAAGCTGTGGCATGTCACTTCTGAGGCAAGGTTTTAAAGGGACTCAGTGGCTTCTGCCTCTCTCTTGGATTACTTGCCTGAGGGCAGTCAGTTGCCATGTTGAGAGGCCTGCTTGGCAAGAAACTAAGGCCCCCCCACCAAAGAGCTATGGGGTGCCATCCTGGAATTGAGTCCTCCAGGCCTGGCCAAGCCTGCAGATGACTGCAGCCTGGCTGAGAACTGAAGTGGGACCTCAGACCTCGAGAGAGCCTGAGCCAGAACCACCTGGATGAGTGCTCCTGACTCAGAAGTGGTGTGAGGTAAACATTTGTTGTTTTAAGTCACTAAATTATGGATAATTTGTTGTGCAGCAATAAATAAGCTGCCTGCAAAATCTGTGACTGTCCTAAGAGAACTGAATTGGAAAGGGACAACTGGTCCTACTATTTTCTTTTTTCTGTTTGTTTTAATTAAGTAAATGAGTTTATTATCATAAATAAGCTGATATGAAATATTTAGTTTTCCCCCTGTTAACAGGACAAAGTTTTCTTGGATTATTGGTTTGCTTTTTTTTTTTAACTTATTATTATTAAGGTATGATTGAGTATGATTGATATGCACTCTTATGAAGGTTTCACATGAAAAACAATGTGGTTACTACATTTACCCATATTATCAAGTCCCCACCCATACCCCAATGCAGTCAGTGTCCATCAGTGTAGTAAGATGCCACAGATCCACTATGTCCCTTCTCTGTGCTACACTGTTCTCCGCGTGATCCCCCACACCTTCTGTACTAACCATAATACCCCTCAATCCCCTTCTCCCTCCCTCCCCACCCGCTGTCCCACACCCCTTCTCTTTCGTAACTAATACTTCATTCTTGGAGTCTCCGAGTCTACTGCTATTTTGTTCAGTTTTGCTTTATTCTTATACTCCACAAATGAGGGAAATCATTTGGCATTTGTCTTTCTCCGCCTGGCTTATTTCACTGAGCATAATGTCCTCCAGCTCCATCCATGTGGTTGCAAATGGTAGAATCTATTTCTTTCTTTCTGCTGAATACTATTCCATTGTGTATATGTACCACATCTTCTTTATCCATTCATCTACTGACGTGGTCCTACTATTTTCATATGTCATTAAGCAGGTTGCTGAAAGTCTGGACTTCAGCATATTAAGTAGACCATCTGATAGGAGACTAACACAGTGACTTAGGAAAAACAAACCTAGAAAAACAGCATCACTTCCTCTGGGATATCTTTATCCTTTCTGCTACTTTTGTCATTTATGTTGATGAGTTCCACTTCAGCAAGTTTCTCTGGCTGCAAATCTAGAGTGTCTTGAATGGGGGCCTGTCTACCTTCCCCTGGTTAGCTATTTTTTCTGTAACTGAATTCAGTTTTCTATGTGCTATGTGTTTAACTTGTTAAAGTGTCACATTTGCTTCCAGCACTGTAACTTTTCTTTGCTGCGGTTTCATCTTTGTTGGCCAGATCTTTCTTCATTATCCACTTTTTGTAAAATGCAACATGGGTTTGCATAATAGAGTCTGTCTCCATATTTGATGTTTGGCTGATGACAGCTTTCAAGCTTCACTATTCTTCCTTCCCCCTCACTTCCTATCTGGGCAAGCTGATATGAAAGCCTGGGGGCTTCCTCCTTTGGTCTTGGAGGGAAGTCCAAGCACACAAATCCTGGAATGTGCTTTGGAGCCCACACTTCAGCTCCTCCTGCACTCTTAACTACAGTAAAACCATGAGACATTCTTTTCCCAGCTCACTCACACCACTTTTGGACATACTTAGGAGTCACCCTTCTTCACTCCAGAAAGCCTCATTATATGATTAACAGACCTCTTCATGTGGAGTGTCATTGGTTTTGACATCCGAACCAAATTTTGGATGCAGATCTCATCTCATTTCATCAGGGTAATGTGAAAGACAAACAGTTTTACATTAAAGTGGTGAAAATAGATTTTATTCAGTAACTATTAACAGTAAGGGAAAGAACTGAGCTCCATTCTGATTTGTGCAAAGGAGATTGAATGCTTTAAAAAAAGAATGGGGTGGGGACAAGCTAGGGGCTCAAGTCAGATAAGTGAAAAATAAACAGAGTTGATCAGTGTTAATGGGATTAAGTCAGCTGTATAGGTAATTATGGAAGATAGGATTCTATTCTCCCACAGAGACTGGGAGACAGAGGTCCCCTCCTTCCTGATGATTTTATTTTGGAGGAATGGCTTTCAGGACCTTGGGAGAGACACTTCTGAGTTGTAGGAGATACATACACATCTCAAAGGACAGAGGAAGGATTTATAATTAGGAAGTGCTCTAAGAAAGAAAGGTCAGGGGCCATAGTCAAGTATTGGCAGGAACAAACAGTAAATTCTGGCAGGGTTGAGTGGGTTGAGTGTTCTTGGGCAGGCATTTTAATGGTGTGTGTATGTGTGTGCACGTGCATGTTTGTGGGGGGATGCTGAGGTCATCCTAGGGCTTGTGCTGCTAGAAGCCATGCTAGTGTTTGTTGTCTCTACAGAGGTCTAGATGGAGTCATTATGTGCTGAGAGTTCTGCAGTTCTCAGTAACTGCACAGTTTATCTCTAGGAGACAAAGATCCCACAGAACAGCAGCTGTTGTTTTCCCTGCGAGAACTGAGTAACAGATTTGCAGTGACCAATTACCAACAGGTTTTAAAACAAGTCCTGTGACTGATCTCTGATCATAATGTGCATCTGTTATTAAGTAGTGATTTGTAGACTGAAGAGCTAGTTGCTAAGTTTGTACTTTAAGCAATTACAG
Source organism: Manis javanica (assembly GCF_040802235.1). NCBI lineage: Eukaryota > Metazoa > Chordata > Mammalia > Pholidota > Manidae > Manis > Manis javanica. The sequence continues at coordinate 73,372,171 of NC_133162.1, forward strand.
TTAATATAAAGTAATGGAAATTTGAATGGTGGGTTGAGGGGACTGGTTCTATTTGAATAAACCATGGTGACTGAAATTCGTGCATATATGAACTGTGCATATCTGCCAGTTGAATTCAGGGCTTTCACATTTTATGGAAATTTAAATTGTGCAAATTTAAAATAATGTGAATAAATATTTGGAAGTTGTATGTTATGCACAAAGTTTGAAATAATGCAATTCTCTTAATTTAAAAAACTGTCAGGAATTACAGAATTTCAAAACTGTTGAACAGCATATTGAGAGCAGTGTTTGTTATTCTACAGGTAGTCCCTTTAACACACAAATTTGAACTGTCACATCAGTCTCCTAAAAATGTGTATATGCTTTATGCTTTGAAACTTCTGTGAATGATCTGCTGACTTTTGCTATTTAAATATTCAGTGTTAAAATTTAAAAAAAATTTTAAACCAACTAACCCAAATTTTCACTTAGAGTGTGTTAAAACATGCAGGTGCTTTAAAACATGCCTGAAAATTAATAATTCTGGAATAGAGTTTTGATCTGTAATAAAATTTTATTTTGATGCATTGTGCAGTTGAGCTGGCAGATAATTGTGAAATTCTCATAAAATATGCAACATAATTAAAATTCCTCCTATTTGTAGATTTACACTCTTCTGAGAATGTACTCTACACACTTATTCCAATGGGAAAATTAATACTGTATTATCTAGAGAGTGAATCTTGCTATGTCTTCATTTACACATTCCTCACATCACTATTATGTATTTTAACACGGCTTTTGTTGAAGCTTGGTTTCAAAAATACAGCTTCAAAACACTTAAAACCTTCGGGGCAATTAGGTAAATTTGAATATGGATTTGATATTTTATGGAATTACTGTTAAATTTGGTGTCAAAATGTTGTTGTGGTTATGTAGGAGTATGTCCTTAGAGGATACATGATGATGTACTTAGGTCTGAAGCGTCATCACAAATAAATATACTTATAGTTAAAGCGAATATGACAAATTATTAACTGCTGCTGACTTTAGATGAGGTGTTTATGTCTGCTCAATGAATTTTTTCAGACTTTTTATTTTTTTGAAAATTTCAGTAAGAGATAGGAAATGCATCTACCAAGAAAATACGCTGTAATACTCGCCAATACGCTGTAATAGTTCTACCCTTACAATCCCATTTTTGTAAAACGTCAGAAAGTTGTGCACACTAGTCTAAGGTGAGGCTGTATTTTATGTGCGTATTTTTACTCGTGTAATTTTTGTGTATTGCAAATAATTTTATGAAGCTGGCATCATCCCATACTACTACTACTGCCAACGCCACCAGCTCAAAGTCGCTGCGGTTCTCTGGGAGGAGCCCCACGGTCTCCAGGCTTCCTTTCAAACGCTTGCAGGGCGGGCGTTCCCTGGGGTCTGCGGAAGGTGCGCGCCCGCCCGCAGGCCGCCTCCTGCCCGGCCCGGGTTCGGCCCCAGCTCCTTCTGTTGGGAGCCTGCCGTGGGGCCTGCCGGGAAATGTTCCTCCCACTCCCTGGTTCGGCCACGCGGGGCAGTGCTCCTGCGCATGCGTCCTGCAACACCCTCGCTCGCCTGAGGCTGGGCGCGGCCTGGGCGAAGGGCAGGAGGGCGGGGTAGTGGCGAAGGGGGCGAAGGGCAAAGGGCTGGGTCCGGGACTGGGAGGCGCTGAGGGGGCTGTGGGGGCTGAGGGGGCCAAGGGCGGGGGCGAAGAGGGCAAAGGGCGGTTCGTGGCTGTCAGCCTTGGCCTGTCGCCTGGGGTGCGGCCCTGGAGAGCAGATTGGCGCCAGCGGGTGCATAGGAAGGTGCCCGTTGGCGGCTCCTATTCTGCGGGAGTCTAACCTTAGGAAAAGGAGGCCTAGAGGCCGGGGAGTGCTTCAGGGCCACACACAGCACTCCATGACAAGGCCGGAAGTCACATCCCCACCTGCCTCCTCCCTGAAAACAATTATGCTCTGTATCTGTCTCTGCACTGAGCCACAGGATGTCGCAGGCCAGTAAAACGTGGACCCTGTTTTATCCTGCATTTCTGGAATTCTTGGTGTCTCTTCACTGTACTTGGGTCACACTTAATAATGGTTAGCTCTGGGCTTTGTCTAAACTGCCCAGCTTGTTTCCTCAGTAGTCCTGATTTGGTTTTTTTTTTGTTGTTGTTGTTGTTTTTATTTTGGTATCACTCTACAATTACATGAGGAACATTATCTTTACTAGGTTCCCCCCTTCACGAAGTCCCCCCCACAATCCCCATTACAGTCAGTGTCCATCTGCATAGTAAGATGCTATAGAATCACTACTAGACTTCTCTGTGTTGCACAGCCCTCCCTGTGTCTCCCCCAACATTATACATGCTAATCGTAATGCCCCCTATCTTTTTCTCCCCCCTTACTCCTCCTTTCCCACCCATCCTTCCCAGTCCCTTTCCCTTAGGTAACTGTTAGTCCATTATTGGGTTCTGTGATTCTGCTGCTGTTTTGTTCCTTCAGTTTTTCTTTGTTCTTATACTCTACATATGAGTGAAAACATTTGGTTCTTGTCTCTCTCCGTCTGGCTTATTTCACTGAGCATAATACCCTCTAGCTCCATCCATGTTGTTGCAAATAGTAGGATTTCTTTTCTTCTTATGGCTGAATAATATTCCATTGTGTATATGTATCACATCTTCTTTATCTATTCATCTACTGATGGACACTTAGGTTGCTTCCATTTCTTGGCTATTGTATAAATAATGCTGCGATAAACATAGGTGTGCGTCTGTCTTTTTAAAACTGGACTGCTGTATTCTTAGGGTAAATTCCTAGAAGTGGAATTCCTGGGTCAAATGGTATTTCTAGTTTGAGCTTTTTGAGGAATCTCCATACTGCTTTACACAATGGTTGAACTAATATACATTCCCACCAGCAGTGTAGGAGGGTTCCCCTTTCTCCACAACCTTGCCAACATTTGTTGTTGTTTGTCTTTTGGATAGTGGCGATCCTTACTGGTGTGAGGTGATATCTCATTGTGGTTTTAATTTACATTTCTCTGATGACTAGTGATGTGGAGCATCTTTTCATGTGTCTGTTGGCCATCTGAATTTCTTCTTTGGAGAAGTGTCTGTTCAGCTCCTTTGCCCAATTTTTCATCGGATTATTTGCTTTTTGTTTGTTGAAGTGCGTGAACTCTATATAGTTTGGATGTCAAGCCTTTATAGGATCTGTCATTTATGAATATATTCTCCCATACTGTAGGATGCCTTTTTGTTTTATTGATGGTGTCCTTTGCTGTACAAAAGCTTTTCAGCTTGATATAGTCCCACTTGTTCATTTTTGCTTTTGTTTCCCTTGCCCAGGGAGATATTTTCATGAAGAAGTCGCTCATGTTTATGTCCAAGAGATTTTTGCCTATGCTTTTTCTAAGAGTTTTATGGTTTCATGACTTACATTCAGGTCTTTGATCCATTTCGAATTTACTTTTGTGTATGGGGTTAGACAATGATCCAGTTTCATTCTCTTACATGTAGCTGTCCAGTTTTGCCAACATCAACTGTTGAAGAAGCTGTCATTTCCCCATTGTATGTCCATGGCTCCTTTATCGTTTATTAATTGACCATATATTTTGGGTTAATGTCTGGAGTCTCTATTGTGTTCCAGTGGTCTGTGAGTCTGTTCTTGTGCCAGTACCCAATTGTCTTGATTACTGTGGCTTTGTAGTAGAGCTTGAAGTTGGGGAGCAAGTTCCCCCCAACTTTATTTTTTCTTCTCAGGATTGCTTTGGCTATTTGGGGTCTTTGGTGGTTCCATATGAATTTTTGAACTATTTGTTCCAGTTCATTGAAGAATGCTGCTGGTAATTTAATAGGGATTGCATTGAATCTGTAGATTGCTTTAGGCAGGATGGCCATTATGACAGTATTAATTCTTCCTAGCCAAGAGCATGGAATGAGTTTCCATTTGTTAGTGTCCTCTTTAATTTCTCTTAAGAGTGTCTTATAGTTTTCAGGGTATAGGTCTTTCACTTCTTTGGTTAGGTTAATTCCTAGGTATTTTATTCTTTTTGATGCAGTTGTGAATGGAATTGTTTTCCTGATTTCTCTTTCTGTTATTTCATTGTTAGTGCATAGGAAAGCCACAGATTTCTGTGTATGAATTTTGTATCCTGCAACTTTGCTCTATTCCGATATTAGTTCTAGTAGTTTTGGAGTGGGGTCTTTAGGGTTTTTTATGTACAATATCATATCATCTGCAAACAGTGACAGTTTAACTTCTTCTTTACCAATCTGGATTCCTTGTATTTCTTTGTTTTGTCTAATTGCCATGGCTAGGACCTCCAGTACTATGTTGAATGACAGTGGGGAGAGTGGGCATCCCTGTCTTGTTCCCAATCTTAGAGGAAAAGCTTTCAGCTTCTTGCTGTTCAGTATGATGTTGGCTTTGGGCTTATCATATATGGCCTTTATTATGTTGTAGTACTTGCCCTCTATACCCATTTTCTTGAGAGTTTTTATCATGAATGGATGTTGAATTTTGTCATATGCTTTTTCAGCGTCTATGGAGATGATCATGTGATTTTTGTCCTTTTTGTTCATGTGGTGGCATCCTTGCCACCCTGAGATGAATCCCACTTGGTCATGGTGTATGATCCTTTGGATGTATTCTTGAATTCGGTTTGCTAATATTTTATTGAGTATTTTTGCATCTATGTTCATCAGGGATATTGGGCTGTAATTTTCTTTTTTGGTGGGGTCTTTGCCTGGTTTTGGTATTAGGGTGATGTTGGCTTCATAGAATGAGGTTGGAAGTATTCCCTCCTCTTCTATTTTTTGGAAAACTTTAAGGAGAATGGTATTATGTCTTCTCTGTATGTCTGATAAAATTCCTCAGTAAATCCATCTGGCCCTGAGGGTTTTGCTCTTGGGTAGTTTTTTGATTACTGCTTCAATTTTGTTGCTGATAATTAGTCTGTTTAGATTTTGTGTTTCTTCCTTGGTCAGTTGTGGAAGGTTGTATTTTTCTAGGAAGTTGTCCATTTCTCCTAGGTTTTCCAGCTTGTTAGCATATAGGTTTTCACAATATTCTCTAATAATTCTTTGTATTTCTGTTGGGTCCATCGTGATTTTTCCTTTCTCATTTCTGATTCTATTGATGTGTGTAGATTCTCTTTTTCTCTTAATAATTCTGGCTAGAGGCTTATCTATTTTGCTTATTTTCTCAAAGAACCAGCTCTCGGTTTCATTGATTTTTTCTATTATTTTATTCTTCTCAATTTTATTTATTTCTTCTCTTTATTATGTCTTTCCTACTGGCTATAGGCTTCTTTTGTTCTTCTTTCTCCAATTTTGATAATTGTGACTTTATTCATTTTGGATTGTACATCCTTCTTTAAATATGCCTAGATTGCTATATACTTTCCTCTTAGAACTGCCTTTGCTGAGTCCCACAGAAGTTGGGGCTTTGTCTTGTTGTCATTTGTTTCCATATATTGCTTGATCTCTATTTTAGTTCTGATTTGGGTTTTTTGAAGGAACCTGAGATTCTGGGATACAGGGAGTTTCAAGATTTGGACTCTCATGTAGGTTCCAACTAAAATAGTTATGTCCCCTAGGCTCAGGTCCTGTTTCCTAGGAACAGAGCAACTCATGAGGTATAAAAGACTCCCACTTGGAAGATGGCCAATCTGGAATGGAGACCCCCTAGGGCTGCAGAGCAGAGGATGACAGGGCTGAGAAAGCAGACTCTACAGATCTGCGTGTCTAATAGCAATATGTGATCCTTGTGTTATGCAGGCTACCATTCAAAATGTGAGGCTTGAACCAAGTTTTAGGGGAAGTGAGATGGGGCTAAGACAAGGGGCAAGTTGGCCTAGAAGATACCACTTAATTTGTGAGTTTGAGAGAACATGGCCTGGGGGAAGGGAATACCACCTACCACTATAGAAATTGTATTTCAGACCTCCTTAACACTTTTGACTCAAACTCTCTGTGCTACAGATCTTGAGGGGCCTTCACATCATGTCCCTTAGCACTTGCAACACTGAGGCATATGTGGGTGCTTCCTACATTCAGACTTTAGACTCTGAAAGCAGTGCAGAAAAAGTTCTTCTTGGATTCCCTGTATCTGCTAGAGTTAAAGATGAAAATCACTGAACCCAAGAGAGTGAATGTTGGGTCATCCCATTCATTAGCCTAGCAAATATATTTTCATTCAGTTATGTCAAAAACAGTTTCTATCAAAAGACTAAGAAACTACTGTCAAAGTAGTGAAAGACCAAAGGATGTTTTTCTACAGGAGGACATTTTATCCAGCTAGTGAGTGGAGCTTCATAGGCAGGAGATCCAGGAGGTGCAAGGCAGGTCATATATCTGATGATCAATTCTTTCTTTTCCCCCAGCTCCACTTTTGTAGTTCTTTACATGTTTCCTAAATCCACAGAAAATGAGCAGATCTCAGGTGAGTTTTTATTCTCTTCTCTACTTTGTTTACAGAGTCTTCTTGTAGGAGGCTTTTAAAGGGTCAGTAGGTTAGCATGACATGGTAGAAATAAATGAAAATCAGCTTTAGGGAAAATATATAGGAGCACATCAATATTAAGGACAAAGTGGTATGTAGAAATGTGCAGGTCAAATTTGTCCAATTTTTCTGATGGTCATAGCAACAATGCAGACATTGTCTGTTACATGGTTTGCATTGGCCCTTAAATAATCATGCCAATTTCTCATGGGATCTTAAGAGTCTAAAAAAGTGTTCCTTTCTTGGTCTTCCTGTAGGTAACATAGAATACTCTTTAAGTGACTACCAGAGATCAGCGCAGCCTGCTGCCGGTAATTCCTTCTCAGGGGAAGCAGGACACTGTGCCAAAGAATTCAGTCAATACAAGTTTATAAGGGCCAAAATATGATGGTCCCTTACACTTCTTTTTGATGGTCTCACTTGATCTAGGCATAGAATCAGGAATAACTGCAAGAAAGAATTCCCGTCAGAGACTCTTCTTTAATTTTAAACATAGACTGTAGAACTGATGGATAAAGTCGTATTTTCTGGCAAAGATTTCCCCATTTCCTTTTCACATTTCAAACTGCATCACTTGTTGGATCTATCCGGAAAGGGACACCACCACATACTTAGACTCCCATTTTGCTAATCTGTCCCATGTATTACTGGCTCTTATGGAGAGCCTGTAGAGTTCAAATCATGCTAATATTCTCTTAGTCATAACTACATATCAATAACAAGATCTTTTGTTTCCCACTGCATATCCTCTTAACATTCCCCTGGTTTGACAGCTGTTTGGCAGCTTGTTAATACCTCCTCTGCATTTTCTCTGCAGAGATTGCATAGGTGATTTATTCCCTGAGGCTCTGTCTATTTGAACACATCTGGTTTGGGGTTTGTCACATCAAAGAAAATCTATTTATATATAGGATTCCTGGATTGAAATTCTTTTCTCATAATCTCATTCCTTTTTACTTTCACCAGTGTGGAGGAGAAATCTGAAGCTGAGGTACTTCTCTTTACTTTCTAAGTCAGCTCATCTTTCATCTTGAAGCTTGTAAGAGTTCATCCTGCATTCAGGATCATGTATATGAATGCCTCTGTGTGTCTTTTTCATTAATTCTATGTAGGTGTGAGGTTCATCGACCTCCAACACCGCTTCCACTTCTTCAGTTCTTTCAAGATTTTACTCTTTGGCTTTCTTTCTTTTTTTATTTTTTATTTTTATTTTGGTATCATTAATCTACAATTACATGAGTAATATTATGGTTACTAGATTCCCCCCATTATCAAGTCCCCACCACATACCCCACTACAGTCATTGTCCATCAGCATACTGAGATGCTGTAGAATCACTACTGTCTTCCCTGTGTTGTACAGCCTTCCCAGTGGGCCCCCCTACATTACGTATGCTAAACGTAATGCTCCTTTCACCCCCTTATCCCTCCCTTCCCACCCATCCTCCCCAATCCATTTCCCTATGGTAACTGTTAGTCCGTTTTTGGGTTCTGTGAGCCTGCTGCTGTTTTGTTCCTTCAGTTTTTTCTTTGTTCTTATACTGCACAGATGAGTAAAATCATTTACTTGTCTTTCTCCACCTGGCTTATTCACTGAGCATAGTACCCTCTAGGTCCATCCATGCTGTTGCAATGGTAGGATTTGTTTTCTTCTTATGGCTGAATAATATTCCATTGTGTATATGTGCCACATCTTCTTTATCCATTCATCTACTGATGGACACTTAGGTTGCTTCCATTTCTTGGCTATTGTAAATAGTGCTGCAATAAACATAGGGGTGCATATGTCTTTTTCAAACTGGACTGCTGCATTCCTAGGATAAATTCCTAGAAGCAGAATTCCTGGGTCAAATGGTATTTCTATTTTGAGTTTTTTGAGGAACGTCCATACTGCTTTCCACAATGGTTGAACTAATTTACATTCCCACCAGCAGTGTAGGAGGGAGGTGTAAGGTGGCCATCCTTACTGGTGTAAGGTGATATCTCATTGTGGTTTTAATTTGCATTTCTCTGATGATTAGCAATGTGGAGCATCTTTTCATGTGCCTGTTGGCCATCTGAATTTCTTCTTTGGAGAACTGTCTGTTCAGCTGCTCTGCCCATTTTTTAATCGGATTGTTAACTTTTTGTTTGTTGAGGTGCATGAGGTCTTTATATATTTTGGATGTCAAGCCTTTATCGGATCTGTCATTTATGAATATATTCTCCCATACTGTAGGGTACCTTTTTGTTTTATTGATGGTGTCCTTTGCTGTACAGAAGCTTTTCAGCTTGATATAGTCCCACTTGTTCATTTTTGCTTTTGTTTTCTTTGCCTGGGGGGATATGTTCATGAAGAAGTCGCTCATGTTTATGTCCAAGAGATTTTTGCCTATGTTTTTTTCTAAGAGTTTTATGGTTTCATGACTTACATTCAGGTCTTTGATCCATTTCGAATTTACTTTTGTGTATGGGGTTAGACAGTGACCCAGTTTCATTCTCTTACATGTAGCTGTCCAGTTTTGTCAGCACCATCTGTTGAAGAGACTGTCATTTCACCATTGTATGTCCATGGCTCCTTTATCAAATATTAATTGACCATATATGTTTGGGTTAATATCTGGGGTCTCTATTCTCTTCCATTGGTCTGTGGCTCTGTTCTTGTCTCAGCACCAAACTGTCTTGATTACTGTGACTTTGTAGTAGAGCTTGAAGTTGGGGAGTGAGATCCCCCCTACTTTACTCTTCTTTCTCAGGATTGCTTTGGCTATTCGGGATCTTTGGTGTTTCCATATGAATTTTTGAATTATTTGTTCCAGTTCATTGAAGAATGTTGCTGGTAATTTGATAGGGATTGCATCAAATCTGTATATTCCTTTGGGCAGGATGGCCATTTTGATGATATTAATTCTTCTTAGCCTTGAGCATGGGATGAGTTTCCATTTGTTAGTGTCCCCTTTAATTTCTCTTAAGAGTGACTTGTAGTTTTCAGTGTATAGGTCTTTCACTTCTTTGGTTAGGTTTATTCCTAGGTATTTTATTCTTTTTGATGCAATTGTGAATGGAATTGTTTTCCTGATTTCTCTTTCTATTGGTTCATTGTTAGTGTATAGGAAAGTTACAGATTTCTGTGTGTTAATTTGTATCCTGCAACTTTGCTGTATTCTGATATCAGTTCTAGTAGTTTTGGAGTGGAGTCTTTAGGGTTTTTTATGTACAATATCATATCATCTGCAAATAGTGACAGTTTAACTTCTTCTTTACCAATCTGGATTCCTTGTATTTCTTTGTTTTGTCTGATTGCTGTGGCTAGGACCTCTAGTACTATGTTAAATAACAGTGGGGAGAGTGGGCATTCCTGCCTAGTTCCCTATCTCAGAGGAAAAGCTTTCAGCTTCTCGCTGTTCAGTATAATGTTAGCTGTGGGTTGATCATATATGGCCTTTATTATGTTGAGGTACTTGCCCTCTATTCCCATTTTGCTGAGAGTTTTTATCATGAATGGATGTTGAATTTTGTCGAATGCTTTTTCAGCGTCTATGGAGATGATCTTGTGGTTTTTGTCTTTCTTTTTGTTGATGTGGTGAATGATGTTGATGGATTTTTGAATGTTGTACCATCCTTGCATCCCTGGGATGAATCCCACTTGGTCATGGTGTGTGATCCTTTTGATATGCTGTTGAATTCTGTTTGCTAATATTTTATTGAGTATTTTTGCATCTACATTCATCAGGGATATTGGTCTGTAATTTTCTTTTTTGATGGGGTCTTTGCCTGGTTTTGGTATTAGGGTGATGTTGGCTTCATAGAATGAGTTTGGGAGTATTCCCTCCTCTTCTATTTTTTGGAAAACTTTAAGGAGAATGTGTATTATGTCTTCTCTGTATGTCTGATAAAATTCTGAGGTAAATCCATCTGGCCCGGGGTTTTTTTTTCTTAGGTAGTTTTTTGATTACCGCTTCAATTTCTTTGCTGGTAATTGGTTTGTTTAGATTTTGTGTTTCTTCCTTGGTCAGTCTTGGAATGTTGTATTTTTCTAGGAAGTTTTCCATTTCTTGTAGGTTTTCCAGCTTCTTAGCATATAGGTTTTCACAGTATTCTCTAATAATTCTTTGTATTTCTGTTGGGGCCATCGTGATGTTTTCTTTCTTGTTTCTGATTCTGTTGATGTGTGTTGATTCTCTTTTTCTCTTAATAAGTCTGGCTAGAGGCTTATCTATTTTGTTTATTTTCTTGAAGGACCAGCTCTTGGTTTCATTGATTTTTTTCTATTGTTTTATTCTTCTCAATTTTGTTTATTTCTTCTCTGATCTTTATTATGTCTCTCCTTCTGCTGACTTTAGGCCTCATTTGTTCTTCTTTTTCCAATTTTGATAATTGTGACATTAGACTGTTCATTTGGGATTGTTTTTCCTTCTTTAAATATGCCTGGATTGCTATATACTTTCCTCTTAAGACTGCTTTCGCTGTCCAGAGTAGTTGGGGCTTTGTCCCACAGAAGTTGGGGCTTTGTGTTGTTGTTGTCATTTATTTCCATGTATTGCTGGATCTCCATTTTAATTTGGTTGTTGATCCATTGACTATTTAGGTGCGTGTTGTTAAGCCTCCATGTGTTTGTGAGCCTTTTTGCTTTCTTTGTACAATTTATTTCTAGTTTTATACCTTTGTGGTCTGAAAAGTTGATAGGTAGAATTTCAATCTTTTTTGAATTTACTGAGGCTCTTTTTGTGGCTTAGTATGTGGTCTATTCTGGAGAATGTTCCATGTGCACTTGAGAAGAATGTTTATCCTGTTGCTTTTGGGTGTAGAGTTCTATAGATTTGTATTAGGTCCATCTGTTGTAGTGTGTTTTTCAGTGCCTCTATGTCCTTACTTATTTTCTGTCTGGTGGATCTGTCCTTTGGAGTGAATGGTGTGTTGAAGTCTCCTAAAATGAATGCATTGCATTCTATTTCCTCCTTTAGTTCTGTTAGTATTTGTTTCACATGTGCTGGTGCTCCTTGTTGGGTGCATATATATTTATAATGGTTATATCATCTTGTGGGACTGAGCTCTTTATCATTATATAATGTCCTTCTTTATCGGTTGTTATTTTCTTTGTTTTGAAGTCTATTTTGTCTGATACTAGTACTGCAACACCTGCTTTTTTCTCCCTGTTGTTTTCATGAAATATCTTTTTCCATCCCTCGACTTTTAGTCTGTGCATGTCTTTGGGTTTGAGGTGAGTCTCTTGTAAGCAGCATATAGATGGGTCTTTTTTTTTTTTTATCCATTCAGTGACTCTATGTCTTTTGATTGGTGCATTCAGTCCATTTACATTTAGGGTGATTATCAATAGGTATGTAATTATTGCCATTTCAGGCTTTAGATTCATGGTTACCAAAGTTTCCAGGTTCCTTTTCTTACTATCTAGGAATCTAACTTAACTCATTTAGTATGCTGTTACAAACACAATCTAAAGGTTCTTTTCTATTTCTCCTCCTTTTTCTTCCTCCTTCATTCTTTATACATTAGGTATAAAATTCTGTACTTTTTGTCTATCCCTTGATTGGCTTTGGGGATAGTCAATTTAATTTTGCATTTGCCTTGTAATCAGCTGCTCCACCCTCCGTACCGTGGTTTTACTGCCTCTGGTGACAGCTATCGAACCCTAGGAACACTTCCATCTATAGCAGTCCCTCCAAAATAGACTGCAGAGATGGTTTGTGGGAGGTAAACTCTCTCAGCTTTTGCTTATTTGGAAATTGTTTAATCCCTCCTTCAAATTTAAATTATAATCTTACTAGATAAAGTAGTCTTGGTTCCAGGCCCTTCTGCTTCATGACATTAAATACATCATGCCACTCCCTTCTGGCCTGTAAGGTTTCTGCTGAGAAGTCTGATGTTAGCCTGATGGACTTTCCTTTGTATGTGATCTTATTTCTGTCTCTGGCTGCTTTTAACACTCTGTCCTTATCCTTGATCTTTCCCATTTTAATTACTATGTGTCTTGGTGTTGTCTTCCTTGGGTCCCTTGTGTTGGGAGATCTGTGGATCTCCATGGTCTGAGAGACTATCTCCTTCTCCAGATTGGGGAAGTTTTCAGCAACTACCTCTTCAAAGACACTTTCTATCACTTTCTCTCTCTCTTCTTCTTCTGGTATCCCTATAATGCGTATATTGTTCTGCTTGGATTGGTCACACAGTTCTCTCAATATTCTTTCATTTTTAGAGATCTTTTTTTCTCTCTGTGCCTCAGCTTCTTTGTATTCCTCTTCTCTAGTTTCTATTTCATTTATTGTCTCCTCCACTGTATCCAACCTGCTTTAATATCCTCCATCATGCTCTTCAATTATTGGATCTCTGACCTGAATTCATTCCTGAGTTCTTGGATGTCTTTCTGTATGTCCATTAGAATGTTGATGATTTTTATTTTGAACTCCCTTTCAGGAAGTCACGAGGTCCATATCATTTAAATCTTTCTCGGCAGGTGTATTAATAATTTTACTCTGGACAAGGTTCCTTTGGCGGTTCATGTTTGTATATGGCGTCCTCTAGTGTCCAGAAGCTCTATTCTGGAGCTGCTCATCCCCTGAAGGAATGTTGGGGCTTGCAGGGGAGCGGTACTGGTGCCTGGGGGTAGGAAAGAGCTGTTCCCCACCTCCTGGCTGCTGTGCCTGTCTCCACTGCCTGAGCCAGTGGGCTGGTCACACAGGTATAAGTTTTTGTCCCAGAGCAACTGGATATGGATCCCTGCTTTCCACAAAGGAATGGAATCCAAGTATCCTCAGGAATTCTGCCTGTATTAACTTTCCAACCCGATAGTCATGCGAGTCTCATGAAAGCACCATGAGATATAGGTTTGTGCTCCCAGAGCAGATCTCCTGAGCTAGGTATTCAGCAGTCCCAAGCCTTCCACTCCCTCCCTGCTCTGTTTCTCTTCCTCCCGCTGGTGAGCTGGGGTGGAGGATGGGCTCGGGTCCCACGGAGCCACAGCTCTGGTATGTTATCCCGTTGGCTGAGGTCTGCTTTTTTCTCCAGGTGTGTGCAGTCTGACGCCATCCTCTTTCCTGTTGCTCTCTCAGGATTATTTGCACCAATTAAATTTTCTAATTGTATTCAGTTTTAGGAGGAAGCCTCTGTCTCTCCTCTCATGCCGCCATCTTTAATCCCCTCTCTCTTTTTCTGTTAGTAAGTCTGGCTAGAGGCTTATCTATTTTGTTTATTTTCTCAAAGAATCAGCTCTTGGCTTCATTGATTTTTTCTATTGTTTTATTCTTCTCAATTTTATTTATTTCTTCTCTCATCTTTATTATGTCCCTCCTTTGCCTAACCTTGGGCCTCATTTGTTCCTCTTTTTCCAGTTTCAATAATTGTGACTTTAGACTATTTATTTGGGATTGTTCTTCCTTCTTTAGGCCTGGATTGCTATATACTTTCCTCATAGAACTTCCTTTGCTGTGTCCCACAGAAGTTGGGGCTTTGTGTTGTTGTTGTCATTTGTTTCCATATATTGCTTGATCTCTGTTTTAATTTGGTCATTGAACCATTGAATATTTAGGAGCATTTTGTTAACCCTCCATGTGTTTGTGAGCCTTTTTGTGTTCTTTGTACAGTTTATTCTAGTTTTATACCTTTGTGATCAGAGAAGTTGGTTGGTAGAATTTCAATCTTTTTGAATTTACTGAGGCTCTTTTTGTGGCCTAGTATGTGGTCTATTCTGGAGAATGTTCCATGTGCACTGGAGAAGAGTATGTATTATGCTGCTTTTGGGTGTACAGTTCTGTAGATGTCTGTTAGGTCCATATGTTCTTGTGTGTTGTGTAGTGCCTCTGTGTCCATACTTATTTTCTGTCTGGTTTATGTGTCCTTTGGAGTGAGTGGTGTGTTGAAGTCTTCTAAAATGAATGCATTGCATTCTATTTCCCCCTTTAATTCTGTTAGTAGTTGTTTCATATATGTAGGTGCTCCTGTGTTGGGTGCATATATACTTAAAATGGTTATATCCTCTTGTTGGACTGACCCCTTTATCATTATGTACTATTCTTCATTATCTCTTGCTACTTTCTTTGTTTTGACATCTATTTTGTCTGATACAAGTACTGCAACACCAGCTTTTTTCTCCCTATTGTTTGCATGAAATATCGTTTTCATTCCCTTGACTTTTAGTCTGTGTATGTCTTTGGGTTTGAGGTGGGTCTCTTGTAGCATGTAGTTGGGTCTTGCTTTTTTATCCATTCTGTTACTCTGTGTCTTTTGGTTGGTGCATTCAGTCCATTTACATTCAGGGTGATTATCGATAGATATGTGCTTATTGCTATTGCAGGCTTTGGATTCATTGTTACCAAAGGTTCAAGGGTAGCTTCCTTACTATCTAACCATCCAACTTTAACTCACTTGTTATGCTATTATAAACACAGTCTAATGATTCTTTATTTATTTTTATTTTTATATATTAAAGAAATTTTTATTAAGGTATTATTGATATTCACTCTTATGAAGGTTTCACATGAATAAACAATGAGTTACTACATTTGCCATTATTATCTAGTCCTCTCACCACACCCCATTGCCGTCACTGTCCACCAGTGTAGTCAGATGCCACAGATTCACTATTTGCCTTCTCTGTGCTACAGTGTTTTCCCTGTGCACCCCCACACCATGTGTACTAAATATAATACCCCTCAATCCACTTCTCCCTCCCTCCCGACCCACCCTCCCACACCCCTCCACTTTGGTAACCACTAGTTCCTTCTTGGAGTCTCTCAGTCTGCTGCTATTTTCTTCCTTCAGTTTAGCTTCATTGTTATACTCCAAAAATGAGGGAAATCATTTGGTATTCTTTCTCTGCATAGCTTATTTCACTAAGCATAATGTCCTCCAGCTCCACCCATGTTGTTGCAAATGGTAGGATCTGTTTCTTTCTTATGACTGAATAATATTCCATTGTGTATATGTCCCACATCTTCTTTATCCATTCATCTGCTGATGGATACTTAGGTTGCTTCCATTTCTTCGCTATTGTAAACAGTGCTGCTATAAACATAGGGGTGCATATGTCTTTTGATTCTGAGAAGTTGTATTCTTTGTGTAAATTCCAGGGAGTGCGATTCCCATTTCAAATGGTATTTCTATTTTGAATTTTTTGAGGAACCTCCATACTGCTTTCCACAATGGTTGAACTAGCTTACATTCCCTCCCACAGTATAGGACGGTTCCCCCTTCTCCGCATCCTTGCCAGCATTTGTTGTTCTTAGTTTTTTGATGCTGGCCATCGTTACTAGCATGAGGTGATATGTCATGTGGTTTTAGTTTGCAGTTCCCTGATGATTAGTGATGTGGAGCATCTTTCCATGTGTTTGTTGGCCATCTGAATTTCTTCCTTGGAGAACTGTCTCTTCACATACTCTGCCTATTTGTTAATTGGGTTATTTGCTTTTTGGGTTTTGAGGTATGTAAGTTCTTTATATATTTTGGATGTTAACCCCTTGTCAGATATGTCATTTACAAATATATTCTCCCATACTGTAGGGTGCCTTTTTGTTTTGCTGATGGTATCCTTTGCTGTACAGAAGCTTTTTAGTTTGATGTAGTCCCATGAGTTCATTTTTGCTTTTGTTTCCCTTGCTTAAGGAGATGCATTGAGGAAAAAGTTGTTTATGCTTATATTCAGGAGATTTTTGCCTGTGTTGTCTTCTAAGAGTTTTATGGTTTCATGACTTACATTCAGGTCTTTGATCCATTTTGAGTTTACTTTTGTGTATGGGGTAAACAATAATCTAGTTTTATTGCATGTAGCCATGCAGTTTTGCCAACAGCAGCTGTTGAAGAGTTTGTCATTTCCCCATTTTATGTCCAAGGCTCCTTTATCATATATTAATTAACACATATGATTGGGTTTATATCAGGGCTCTCTAGTCTGTTCCACTGGTCTATGGGTCTGTTCTTGTGCTAGTACCAAATTGTCTTTATTACTGAGGTTTTGTAGTAGAGTCTGAAGTTGGGGAGCATAACCCCCCTGCTTTATTCTTCCTTCTCAGGATTGCTTTGGCTATTTGGGGTCTTTTGTGGTTCCATATGAATTTTAGAACAATTTTCTCTAGTTTGTTGAAGAATGCCTTTTGTATTTTCATAGGAATTGCATTGTATCTGTAGACTGCTTTAGGCAGGTTGGCCATTTTGACAATAGTAATTCTTCCTATCCATGAGCACTGGACGTGTTTCATTTATTGGTATGTTCTTTAATTTCTCTCATGACTGTCTTGTAGTTTTCAGAGTATAGGTCTTTCACTTCCTTGGTTAGGTTTATTCCTGGGTATTTTATTCTTTTTGATGCAACTGTGAATGGAATTGTTTTCCTGATTTCTCTCTCTGCTAGTTCATAGGAATGCTACAGATTTCTGCATATTAATTTTGTATCCATCAACTTTGCTGAATTCAGATATTAGATCTAGTAGCTTTGGAGTGGAGTCTTTAGGATTTTTTAATGTACAATGTCATGAAATCTGCAAACAGGGACAGTTTAACTCTTTCCTTGCCAATATGGATGCCTTTTATTTCTTTGTGTTGTCTGATTGACGTGGCTAGGACCTCCACTAGTATGTTGAATAGAAGTGGGGAGAGAGGTCATCCTTGTCTTGTTTGGATGTTAAAGGAAAAGCTTTCAGCTTCTTGCTGTTAAGTATGATGTTGGCTGTGGGTTTGTCATGTATGGACTTTATTATGTTGAGGTTCTTGCCCTCTATAACCATTTTGTTGAGAGTTTTTATCATGAATGGATGTTGAATTTCATTGGATGCTTTTTCAGCATCTATGGAGAAAATCATGTGGTTCTTGTCTTTCTTTTTGTTGATGTGGTGGATGATGTTGATGGATTTTCAAATGTTGTACTATCCTTGCTTCCCTGGAATAAATCCAACTTGATCATGATGGATGATCTTTTTGATGTATTTTTGAATTCGTTTTGCTAAGATTTTGTTGAGTATTTTTTCATCTATGTTCATCAGGTGTATTGGTCTGTAATTTTCTTTTTTTGTGGTGTCTTTGCCTGTTTTTGGTATTAGAGTGATCCTAGCCTCATAGAATGAGTTTGGAAGTATTCTCTCTTCTTCTACTGTTTGGAAAAGTTTAAGGAGGATGAGTATTAGGTCTTCACTAAATGATAAAATTCCACAGTGAAGCCATCCTTTTCCTGGGGTTTTGTTCTTAAGTAGGTTTTTGATTACTTATTTAATTTTGTTACTGGTAATTGGTCTCTTCAGATTTTGTTTCTTTCTGGGTCATCCTTGGAAGGTTGTATTTTTCTAGAAAATTGTCCATTTCTTCTAGGTTATCCAGTTTGTTAGCATATAATTTTTCATAGTATTCTCTAATAATTCTTTGTATTTCTGTGGTGTCCATCGTGATTTTTCCTTTCTCATTTGTGATTCTGTTTATGTGAGTTGAGTCTCTTTTTTTTCTTGATAAGTCTGGCTACGGGTTTATCAATTTTGTTTATTTTCTTGAGGAACTAGCTCTTGCTTTCATTGATTCTTTCCATTGTTTTATTCTTTTCAATTTTATTTATTTCTGCTCTAATCTTTATTATGTCCCTCCTTCTACTGACTTTCAGCCTCCTTTGTTCTTCTTTTTCTAATTTCGTTAATTGTGAGTTTAGACTGTTCATATGAGATTGTTCTTCTTTCCTGAGGTACTCCTGTATTGCAATATACTTTCCTCTTAGCATGGCTTTCGCTGTGTCCCACAGCTTTTGTAGTATTGCATTATTGTTGTCATTTGTCTCCATATATTGCTGGATCTCTGTTTTTAATTTGGTCATTGATCATTGATTATTTAGGAGCATGTTGTGAAGCCTCCATGTGTTTGTGGTATTTTTCATTTCCTTTGTGTAATTTATTTCTAGTTTCATAGCTTTGTGGTCTGTGAAACTGGTTGGTACAATTTCAATCTTTTTGAATTTACTGAGGCTCTTTTTGTGGCCTAGAATGTGGTCTATTCTGAAACATGTTCCATGTGCACTTGAGAATAATGTGTGTTCTGCTGCTTTTGGGTGTAGAGTTCTGTAGATGTCTGATAGGTCCATCTGTTCTCATGTGTTGTTCAGTGCCTCTGTGTCCATACTTATTTTCTGTCTGGTTGATCTGTCCTTTGGAGTGAGGGGAGTGTTGAAGTCTCCTAAAATGAATGCATTGTATTCTATTTCCCCTTTTAATTCTGTTAGTATTTGTTTCACATACATAGGTGCTCCTGTGTTGGGTGCATAGATATTTATAATGGTTATGTCTTCTTGTTGGATTGACCCCTTTGTCATTATGTAATGTCCTTGTTTTTCTCTTGTGACTTTCTTTGTTTCAAAGTCTATTTTGTCTGGTACAAGTACTACAAGTCCTGCTTTTTTCTCTCTGTTAGTTGCATGAAATATCTTTTTCCATCCCTTGACTTTTAGTCTGTGTATGTTTCTTGTAGGCAGCATGTAGATTGGTCTTGTTTTTTAATCCATTCAGTGACTCCATGCCTTTTGATTGGTACATTCAGTCCATTTACATTTAGGGTGATTATCGATATGTATGTACTTATTGCCATTGCAGCTTTTGTATTCCTGGTTACCAAGGGTTCAAGTTCCTTACTTTTTAAGAGTCTAACTTAACTCTCTTAATATGCTATTACAAACACAATCTAAAGGTTCTTTTTTTTTCTCCTCCTCTTTCTTACTCCTCCATTGTTTATATTGTAGGTATCATATTCTGTACTTTTTGTCTATCCCTTGATTGACTTTGGGGATAGTTAATTTAATTTTGCATTTGCTTGGTAATTGGCTGTCCTACTTAGTTTACTGTGGTTTTATTACCTCCGGTGACAGCTATTAAACCTTAGGAAAACTTCTGTCTATAGCAGTCCCTCCAAAATACACTGTAGAGACAGTTTGTGAGAGGTAAATTCTCTCAGCTTTCACTTATCTGGAAATTGTTTAATCCCTCCTTCAAGTTTAAATGATAATCTTTCCAGTAAAGTAATCTTCGTTCAAAGCCCTTTTGCTTCATTTCATTAAATACATCATTTCTCTCCCTTCTGGCCTGTAATATTTCTGATGAGAAGTCTGATGATAGCCTGATGGGCTTTCCTTTGTATGTGATCTTATTTCTCTCTCTGGCTGCTTTTAATAGTCTGTCTTTATCCTTTATCTTTGCCATTTTAATTACTATATGTCTTGGTGTTGTCTTCCTTGTGTCCCTTGTATTGGGGGATCTGTGCATCTCCATGGCCTGGGAGACTATGTCTTTCCCCAGATTGGGGAAGTTTTCAATAATTACCTCCTCAAAGACTCTTTCTATCCCTTTTACTCTCTTCTTCTGGTAGTCCTATAATGCGAATATTGTTCCATTTGCATTGTTCACACAGTTCTCTCAATATTCTTTCATTCGTAGAGATCCTTTTTTCTCTGTGTCTCAGCTTCTTTGTATTCCTCTTCTGTAGTCTCTATTTCATTTATCATCTCCTCCACCATATTTAATCTGCTTTTAGTACCCTCCATTGTGCTCTTCAATGATTGGATCTCCTACCAGAATTCATTCCCAAGTTCTTGAATATCTTTCTGTACCTCCATGAGCCATGTTAATGATTTTTATTTTGAACTCCCTTTCAGGAAGAATCATGAGGTTGATGTTATTTAAATCTTTCTCAGGAGCTGTATTAATAATTTTATTTGAACCAGGTTCCTTTGGCATTTCATATTTGTATGTGGCGCCCTCTAGTGTCCAGAATGCCTACTCTCTGGGTTTGCTCAGCCCCTGAAGCAATGTCGGGGGTTGCAGGGGAGTGGTATTGGTGCCTGGGTGGAGGAAAGAGCTGTTTCCTGCTGTTTGGCTGCTTTGCTTGCCTCCACTGCCTGAACCAGTGCACCTAGTACACAGGTATAAGCCTCTATGCTTTGGGTTGTAGTTGCTGTAGACAGATCTTCCCTCTGGGTGGCCTATCACCAGGGTAGTGTTTGCCGGTTTGTGAGCCAGGTGGCACTGGCTGGGAGAAAGGCGCAATAGGCTACGTATCATGGAGGGGTTCCTTGGAGCTGTGTAGCCAGCCAGGAAAGTGGAGCACCTGAAGATCATGAAAGCTCCCAACCAGCTGGGTAGAGTGCACCTGAACTATTTTGTCTACCTGTCCTTTCTCATGAGCAATAAGCTCTGTGCAATCCTTGCTCCTTTAGCAGCCCTCTCGCTAAGGGCTTTCTTGTTAGGAAGTCTCTCAGACTGCCCACCTTTCTTTTGTCCCAGAGCAGCCAGATATGGATCTCTGCTTTCCACAAGTGGCTGGAATCTCAGTGTCTCCAGGAATTCTGCCTGTCTCAGCTTTCTAACCCCCTAATCACAAGAGTGTCATGCAAGCACCATGAAATGTAGGTTTGTGCTTCCAGAGCAGAGCTCCAGAGTTAGGTATTCAGCAGTCATAGGCCTCCATTCCCTCCCCACTCCATTTCTCTTCCTCTCACCTGTGAGCTGGGGAGGAGTAAGGGCTTGGGTCCGCTGGGGCCACTGCTTTGGTATGTTACCCTGTTCCATAAGGTGTGCTCTTTTCTCCAGGTGTATGCAGTCTGGTGCAGTCCTCTTTCCTGTTGCTCTTTCAGGATTAATTGTATTAATTATATTTTCATATTATATGCGGTTTTAGGAGGAAGCCTCTGTCTCACCTCTCATGCCGCCATCTTTAATCCTCTCTCTCTTTGCTGCTTTTTAACAGGGGTCTCCTTTCTTCCATTTTCCAATAACATGTTCCTTTCCATGTGAGACCTCACCAGGATGGCCTTTAACACCTGTATGTCTACCAACATCTGTTTATGATGATATATGTATTCTCCAATATAATAGAGGCTTTCTCCTATAGCTCTTCTCTTTTCTGAGTCCTCACCAGAATTGCCTCTGTTGTCCATATTTCTACCAATACAGGCATCCCCATTTTGTTTAGTGTTGAACTTTGGGGTTAAAAGTATTTGTTTATTTGATTCTTTTAAGCCAGTCACAATTAGGGTTTCATACAGCTTAAGAGAACTACCCACAAGCTTCTTGCTTCATTCTTACTGGGAAAACTGCACTGTTACTTTAAGAATACACATAAACAAAAACCTTAAGGGGAAAAAAAAAGTAAAGCAATCCCAGGTGGAATGACCCACATTAAAGAAGGAATGAAGTGCTATCAATATGGTAAATATGTGCATAAATACAAATGAGTATTGACTATTTAAAACATAATGACAGGTTTTAGTGGGGAATGTATAGATATATAGATATAAAATATATGGACTTTATTTTGATCCAGACTAAAACAATTTAAAAAAATAGTGTGACATTTAGGAAAACATAGCCTCAAATTATTATAAAGCAAAAATTGATCTGAGAGGAAAATTAAAGGTAAATTTACAAATATAGGTCACTCAGTAACTGAAAGAACAGTAGCAGAAATTTAGTAAGGGTGAACAATAATAAGCAAGATTGATCAAATTGATAAAAATAAAACAGTATACCCATCAACTGAAGAATACAGAGTCTTCTTAGGTGAACGTTTAACATTTACAAATATAGGCCACAGGCTGTGCCATACAAATCCTAATAAATTACAAAGGAATGAACAAATACATAGAGTATATTATCAAACCAAGGTAAAATTGACCTAAAAAAATAAACCAAGTTAAGTAAAAAATGACCAAATGTTTGCAAATTGATCTAAAAAATTCTAATTAACTGATGGTTCAAGGAGTTAATCACAATTAAAATTGAGACATTTTGACTAAATGATAATGAAATTGATATGTTAAAATTTGTGAAATGCACTTAAATGGGTGCTTATAGAGATATTTATAACTTTAAATGTTAGAAAAGAGACTAAAATGGTTTTTATAAACTGCCATTTTATTTTATTTTATTTTATTTATTTTTTTCCCACGCAAGAGATTTTATTATCTGAAAGAGAAAGTGGCTGCCCCAGAGGGAGTGGGGGAGAGAGAGAGAGAAGGAGAGGGAGAGAGAACAGGGAGAGCAGGGGGACAGAGAGACAGAGACAAAGAGAGAGAGGGCAGCCTAAACTGCCATTTTAGATACAGTTTTAAAAATATTGTGGTTACAGTATTACAGAAGGAAGAAAATGAACATAAGAATTGAAATCAGTTAAATACGAAAGGTGTATAAAAAAAATAAAACCAAGGCTGGAAGTTGTTTTGAAGACCAATAAAGGAATAAAAAGACATACACAAATAACCAATGTTAGGTACAGAAAAGAGCTGTCACTACAAACTCTAAAGATATTACAAAGGAGAGTATATTATGAAAAAATTCGTGCTAGTAAATTCCATAATATAGAAGTGGACAAACATATCGAACAACATAATGCACTAAATCCAACACAAAAATGAATAGAAAAGGCAGAAGAGCTCTATATCTGCTAAGAAAATTGAATCTGTACACCTGGCATAGTCACCAAGATAGACCATATCCTGGGTCATAAAGCAGGTCGCAGTATATTTAGAAAGATTGATCTAGCGTAAGTAAGAACCAGTGAATCTGAAGAGAGATCAACGAAGATTTTCTAAATAAAGTCAGCAGAAATGATCTCCCAGGCAGTCCATATTCTGGATTTAACAGGAAAAATATTCAAAGCAGTTATTATAAATATGTTCAAAGAACTAAAGGCAACAATGCTTAAAGATTTGAAGAAAAGTATGATGACACTGGCTTATCAAATAGAGACTATCAGTGCAGAGGTAGAAGTTATTAAAAGAGCCAAGTGGAAATTATGGACTTGAAAAGGACAATGAGTAAAACAAGAAATCAGTAGAAGGATTTTTAACATCAGATTTAAGCTGGTGAGGGAAAGAAACAGTGAACTTGAAAATAGATACTGGGATTTTCTGATCTAGAGAACAGAAAGAACAAAAAGAATGAAGAAAAGTGAACAGAGTCTTACAGACCTATGCATACCACCAGACATACCAACAAAATAATAATGGGAGCCCAGGATGAGAGGAGAGAGAGAACAGCACAGAAAATATAATAAGTAATGTCTAAAAATTACCCAGATTTGGCGAAAAAATGTTAATCTATGCATTCATGAAACTCAAAAAAACTCTAAATCGTATAAGTGCAAATAGTTTCACACTTTACTGTTACATCACAGTCAAGCCAGAAACAACCTTTTTAAAAATAGGAAAGAAAAACAATTCATAATATACAATAATATTAGCTGCTGATTTCTCATCAGAAACAATGGAGGCCCAAGGCAGTAGAATGACACACTAAAAGTGCCCAAAGGAGAATCTGCATCATGGCACTGTAAGACACTTTTCCTTTTTGTCCACCTTTTAAAAATACTTAATTAGGCATCCATCCATGAATAAAAGTGCCTCTGGGAGTTGTGGGATCCAGCACCATATGCCAAGGAACCTAGGAGGAGTCTCACCCTCCTGTGTGTCCAGTAACAGGCAGGCAGACCTCACTAGGGGCTGGGGAACCAGCAGAACCTGCAAACCTGCCCCAAAGGTCTCTTGGCTATGCTTGGGGAAAATGGAGAGAGTGCTAACCTGGGTAGATATCTGCAGGGGAGAGACAGTCTCCCTGAGGGGAGATTCTTCATGCCCCCGGGAAACAAACTGTGAGATTGAATGCACTGGAGAAGTAAGGGGAACTTTACCAGTGCTGCCCACCCCCTCAGGTGACACAGCAGGGCTGAACTACTCCCATGGGAAAAAGAGAGCGTGAATGAATGAATGCCTTGCTACGCCAGCTGAGAACCTGTTTCTGTCCAGCAGTACCCAGAGTACTGAGGTGTGACCTCCAGGATTGGGGAAAGGGAGCAGAATGGAAAAGGCAAATAATAATCAAAGGGCATTAAGGGACACAGTTCCTGCTGACTACCCTCAGACTTCAGCAGGGAGTCTGCCCTTCAGCCTGTGGAGACCTGCACCCAGAGATCTCCCACTGGGGCTGTGAACACTCCTAATGCCCCAGGTGCTAAAGCCATACCTCATGCCACTCTGTAGATGGCTCTGTAGGCGCCCTCCTGAGGACAGCAGGAGCCAGTCCAGTGAACTGTTAAGTGGAGCGCTATCACAAAATCAGACCAGGATCTGTGGGTCTGGGAGAATCCTCAAACTTGAGCTACAGCACCACCTTCTGGAAAACAAAAGAGAGGTTTCCAGCACACAACTTGAATCGTTAAGAACAAGACAGAAAAGCTTAAGAATTCTGCCACAAGAGGGAGCAAGCAAGAAGTGAGGGCCAGATGTTTCCATAGAAAGGCGGAGAAAACCCCAGCTGTAACAGGACCAATGACTAGCGCACCCCATCTGAAGACAACTAGTAATAATCGGAAGAGGCATCTGCTTCTGCAGATGTGAAAGTAGCAATGCAAAGCTACAAGGGACATAAAGAATCAAGAAAACATGTCATCATCCCAAATAACAATAGTCCTCCAATAACTGGGCTGAAAGGCACAGAATTTAATAATTTAGCTGGTGTAGAACTCACAATAGCTGTTTTGAAGAAACTTAAGGAGCTACAAGGGAACTCAGTTCAATGAAATCAGGAAAAAAACTACATGAAGAAAATGAGACATTTATTAGAGAGATGGAAATTATAACAAAAAAATTTGGGAGCTGAAAAATTCAAAGAATGAAATGAAAGATACAATAAAAGCATTTGCATCAGAGTAGAGCAATGGGAGACAAAATAAGTGAGCTAAAGGACAGAAATTTTGAAATAATCCAGTCAGAGCAGAAGAAAGAATGTATGCCAATTATATCTAAGGAAGAAAAAGAAAATATAAAGATCCAAAAGCCGGGGAAAAATACACCCTGTAAACTAAGAATTCTGTATCTTGGAAAATTGTCATTAAAAAATAGTGTCATTAGATTGGTGAATTCAAAAACACTGACAACACCAAATGCTGGTGAGGATGTGGGGCTGGTAGGATTGCAGAGTGGTACAGCCAGTTTTGAAGACAGTTTGGCAGTTTCTTATGAAACTAAACATACTAATAAAAAATGAGGAAATCTTGCCATTTTTGACAACATGGATGGACCTTGAGGAACTTATGCTAAGTGAAATAAGGCAGAGAAAGACAAACACTGTATAATCTCTCATATATGTGTGGAATCTAAACAAAAAAAACCCAAACTCACAGGAAAAGAGATCAGATTTGTGGTTATCAGAGGTGGAGGGTAGGGGTAGGGGGAATTGGAAGATGGGCAAAAGATACAAAGTTACAGTTATATGATAAATAAGCACTAGGGGTGTAGTGTACAGCATGATGTACCTGTAGTTACCATTGCTGTATATAAGAACATTGGTAATACAGAAATTCTAAGAGTTCCCATTACAAGCAGATTTTTTTCTTTTTTTCCCACCATTTCTTTTTATCGTATCTCTATTAAATAGTGGATGTTAACTAAGGTTATTGTGGTGATCATTTCACAGTATGTGAGCCAAATATTTATGCTATACACCTGCAACTCATACACTTATGTATGTCAATTTTATCTCAATAATACTGGGGAAAAAAACAACTACCCTTATAACACAATGCAGCAATCATATTCCTTGGTATTTACCCAAAGGAATTGAAACCTTAGGTCTACAAAAAAATCTGCATATAGACGTTTATAGCAGCTTTATCCATAATTGTGAAAATTTGGAAGCTTCCACAATATTTTTTGGTAGGATAAATAAAATGTGGTACATCCAGACAGTGGAATATTCTTCAGCACTAATAGTATTCCAGAGCAGGCATAGGCCTAGAACCTTGTCCAACGTCCATGCCTATGGGAGATTTTTGTGAAATTTTACAAGCCAATTCTAAAATTCATGTATAAGAGAAAAGGGTCAAGAGTAGTTAGTTTAATCTGAAAAATGAGGATTAAAGATAGCTGTGTTATACTGAGATTTATTTTTAAATTATAGTCATAAAATGGTTTGGTTTTAGCACAGGGATAGAGATAGATGAATAAACCAGCAGAAGAAAATACAGAGACCAAAAGCTGACCGTCAAATTAATGGGAATTTGGAATATAACAAAGATGGCATTAAAGTAACTACAAAAGGATAAGTAATTTCATAAATGATTATGGGGCAACTGGCTCTCCATTTAGAAGAAAAATAACATTTCCTACCACAGGTAAAAGAGAAAAATAAGTTTTATCATGTATTTAAGACCTAAATATGAAATGCAAAATATACTTTTAAGGGAAACTATGGAATTGTTTATGATGAGGATTGAAGGAATTTTGTTTTTTTAAAAAGATCTAAGAGGCAAATACTCTAAAAATATAAATCTTAATACTTTACAATTAAAATTTCTCAATGACAAAATAACCCATAATTAAATTAATTAAATAGATTAATCACATATTTTGAAAAGCATAATTGCAAAACATATAGTGAACAAAAGATTTTCACCCAGAAGATGTGTGAAGAACTCCCACAACTCTTAAAGATAAAGCAGTTCATGGAAGAAGAAAACAGAGTGGTCTATGAACATATGAAAAGATGCACAACATCAGTGCTAGTTAAAATAATGCAAATTCAAACAGCAAAAATGAGATTTTGTTTCAGAAACATTGGGTTACAAAGAATCATAAGCCTATTAATTTCAGGTTTGGGACATGCTGCAGGAAAACAAGAATTCATATACTGCTGGTAAAAATCTACAATTTGTACAGCCTCTGCAGAAAGCATTTTGGCATTATCCTGCAATCTAGCTATTCCATTACCAAATGTGCTGTAGAAACTGTCCATCATATGCAAATAGAGACGTGTATAAGGATGTACAGCCCTTTCTGAAATTAAGGAACATTGGAAACATAAATGTTCATCAAGCTTGAACTGGTTAAAATATTTATACACACTCATCAAAATATCATAAATCTGAATATTTGGAGAGAATTCTGACATAAGACTGCCTGAGCAGAGGTTCTGTCAACTTGCTGAAACTGATCCTACAGTAGTGGGAACAAAGAAAGCCTGAGTTCAGATTGCCAGAAATATGAGAGTTCCTAGCATTTTGAGGTAACCAAGCAAATTTTATTAAAGAGAATTACAAACACTGATATAAATTATTTTTCAAATAAAGTAAAATAACTTCATGTGTTACCACACCATTAGGCTCTGAAATGGTTGGAGAAATGAAATTTCCTCCCATATAACTGAGTCTTCTGTCTCAAAGTTGTTATGTGCTTCTGCTGACATAATCCTTTTATGTTCAAAATATACTTTTAATTGGATTCTACCTATCTGCCTGTTAGTTTATTCTTTGAATGCTTGTTCAAGAAGTTGCTTGTTTTGATCATATTCTGTAAGAAGGGTGAGAGGTATCAAGACACAGCTTAAAGTCAGTTTGTGCTTCTTTGTAAGTATTTGGAACAGAATGGTCAATAGAAGTTTTCCAAAAGGTTAAACAAATAAAAAAATCTCATTTTTCTCTCTCTCTGTCCCTCATTACTCCCTCTTTTCTCCCTCACCCTTCTGGATCTGAAAGATTCCGTCTTGATTCAGGGTTTCTTACTTTCTCAAATTGTTGTTGATTATATTTTCTTATCAATCAGATAATCTCTTCTCTTT
The DNA here is from genome assembly GCF_040802235.1 of Manis javanica. Lineage (NCBI taxonomy): Eukaryota > Metazoa > Chordata > Mammalia > Pholidota > Manidae > Manis > Manis javanica. Next base: position 73,400,224 of record NC_133162.1, read on the forward strand.
GAGAAGTAATACTATTATATAGGTTTCTGTTCATTGTGATTAATATACCCAATTAGGAAAAGGCTTCATTAATTTGTGTGTTATGATATATTGATATCATTTTACTCCCTTGAAAAATATCTAAAAAACTTGATAGAGTTTCAGTGTCCTTAAATCTCTTTGCTTATTCATTTACTGCTTATATTTTAGGGCATGTTATTTCAACAAAAAACTGATATTATCAAGTACTTTTAAAAAAAAGTATTACTTAAAAAATAATGGGGGGAGGAACAAAAAAATAATAAAATGATCTTATATAAGAAATACTTGCATTTAAATGCATTTGAAAAATACAGATTAATATGAAAAAATTTGTTTACAACACACAAATACATTTAACATTTTTATGAATTTCTTTTGTTTCTTCTCCCCTTATAGGTAATACTCAACTTTTTCATATGCATAATTATTTGATATATAAATTCCATCCCCAAAATTTTTCTTTTTAAAATATGTAGTCTTTGTTATTTCCATTTTGAATGGATATACATGGACTTTAAAAATATGAACGTTTAGGTCACATCCACATTTTCCTCACTTCGTAAAGCAAAACAAAACAGCACTAAGGATTGTAATGGATTTATTTATTGGATTACTTTTTTTTTATTAAGGTATCATTGATATATACTCTTATGAAGGTTTCACAAGAAAAACAATGTGGTTACTACATTCACCTTATTATTGAGTACCTCCCCCATACCTCATAGTAGTAACTGTTCATCAGTGTATAAGTTACCACAGAGTCCCTACTTATCTTTTCTGTGCTACACTGTCTTTCCTGTGATCCCACACACACCATGTGCACTAATCATGGTACCCACAGTCCCCTTCTCCCTCCCTGCCCACCCACCCACCCTCCCTCACCCTTCCCCTTTGCTAACTGCTAGTCCCTTCCTGGAGTCTGTGAGTCTGCTATTTTGTTCTTTCAGTTTTGCTTCATTGTTTTACTCCACAAATGAGGGAAATCATTTGGTATTTGTCTTTCTCTGCCTGAGTTATTTTACTGAGCATAATACCCTCTAGCTCCATCCATGTTGTTGCAAATGGTAGGATTTGTTTCTTTCTTATGGCTGAATAATTTTCCGTTGTGTATATGTACCACATCTTCTTTATCCATTCATCTGCTGATGGACACTTAGGTTGCTTCCATATCTTGGCTATTGCAAATAGTGCTGCAATAAACATAGGGGTGCACATGTCTTTTTGAATCTGAGAAGTTGTTTTCTTTGGGTAAATTCCTAGGGGTGGAATTCCTGGGTCAAGTGGTATTTCTATTTTTAGTTTTTTGAGGAACCTCCATATTGCTTTCCACAATGGTTGAACGAATTTACATTCCCACCAGCAGTGTAGGAGGGTTTCCCTTTCTCCACGTCCTCGCTAGCACTTATTCCTATTCTTTTCTATGCTGGTCATCCTAACTGGTGTGAGGTGATAGCTCATTGTGGTTTTAGTTTGCATTTCCCTGATAATTAGTGATGTGGAGCATCTTTTCATGTGTCTGTTGGCCATCTGAATTTCTTCTTTGGAGAAGTGTCTGTTCATAACCTTCCCCCCATTTTTTAATGATTGGATTACTTTTTAAATTATTTGTTTTATTGAGGTACCTATATAATAAAATATTGAAATCTTAGTATTCAGCTTGATGAATTTTTACATGTATATACACTCATGTAACCATCACCCAAATCAAGATGTCAAACAATCTCACTAATTTTTCCCCCTTCATTTATTTCTCCCATTTCCCAGTCCACCTCATCTGTAGCAACCACTAGTCTGTTCTCTGTGTTTATGAATGTATTTCTGTTTTGTTTTTGTTTTTTAGATTCCACATATAAGTGAAATCATATGGTATTTGTTTTCCTCTGATTTATTTCACTTAGTATAATACCTTCTAGTTCCATCCATGTTGTTGCAAGTGGCAAGATTTCATTCTTTTTTGCGGTTGAGTACGATTCCTTTGTGTATATGTATTACATCTTCTTTACCTATTTATCTATTGATAGACATTTAGGTTCCTTCCATATCTTGGCTATTGTAAATAATGCTGTCATAAATATAGGGGTGATTATATCTTTTTGAATTAGTGCTTTTCGCTTCTTCAGGTAAATTCCTGAAAGTGGAATTGCTGGGTCATATGGTATTTCTGTTTTGAGGAACCTACATACTGCTTTCCACAGCAGTTGCACCAATTGACATTTCCACCAACAGTGGAGGGTTCCCCTTCCTCCACATCCTTGCCAACATTTGTTATTTCTTGTCTTTTGGATAGTGGCCATTCTGACTGGTGTGAGGTGATATCTCATTGTGGATTTGATGTGCATTTTCCCTGATGATTAGTGATGAGGAGCATCTTTTCATGTGCCTCTTGGCCATCTGAATTTCTTCTTTGGAGAAGTGTTTGTTCAGCCCCCCTGCCCATTTTTTAATTGGATTATTTGCTTTTTGTTTGTTGAGGTGCATGAGCTCTTTATATATTTTGGATGTCAATCCTTTATTGGATATGTCATTTATGAGTATATTCTCCCATACTGTAGGATGCCTTTTGGTTCTATTGATGGTGTCCTTTGCTGTACAGAAGTTTTTCACCTTGATATAGTCCCACTTGTTCATTTTTGCTTTTGTTTCCCTTGCCCAGGGAGATATTTTCATGAAGAAGTCGCTCATGTTTATGTCCAAGAGATTTTTACCTATGTTTTTTCTAAGAGTTTTATGGTTTCATGACTTACATTCAGGTCTTTGATCCATTTTGAATTTACTTTTGTGTATGGGGTTAGACAGTGATCCAGTTTCATTCTCTTACATGTAGCTGTCCAGCTTTGTCAGTACTAGCTGTTGAAGAGGCTGTCATTTCCCCATTGTATATCCATGGCTCCTTTATCATATATTAATTGACCGTATATGTTTGGGTTAATATCTGGACTCTCTATTCTTTTCCACTGGTCTGTGGTCTATTCTTGTGCCAGTACCAAATTGTCCTGATTACTGTGGCTCTGTAGTAGAGTTTGAAGTTGGGAAGTGAGATCCCCCCTGCTTTACTCTTCCTTCTCAGGATTGCTTTGGCTATTCGGGGTCTTTTGTGGTTCCATATGAATTTTAGAACTATTTGTTCCAGTTTATTGAAGAATGGTGTTGGTATTTTGATAGGAATTGCATTGAATCTGTCAATTGCTTTAGGAAGGATGGCCATTTTGACAATATTAGTTCTTCCTAGCCAAGAGCATGAGCATGGGATGAGTTTCCATTTGTTAGTGTCCTCTTTAATTTCTCTTAAGAATGTCTTGTCGTTTTCAGTGTATAGGTCTTTCACTTCCTTGGTTAGGTTTATTCCTGGGTATTTTATTCTTTTTGATGCAATTGTGAATGAAATTGTTTTCCTGATTTCTCTTTCTGTTAGTTCATCTTTAGTGTAAAGGAATGCAACAGATTTCTGTGTATTAATTGTGTATCCTGCAACTTTGCTGAATTCTGATATTACTTCTAGTAGTTTTGGAGTGGAATCTTCAGGGTTTTTTAATGTACAATATCATATCATCTGCAAATAGGGACAGTTTGACTTCTTCTTTACCAATCTGGATGACTTTTATTTCTTTGTGTGGTCTGATTGCTGTGGCTAGGACCTCCAGTACTGTGTTGAATTACAGTGGAGAGAGTGGGCATCCGTCTTGTTCCTGATCTTAGGTGTAAAGCTTTCAGCTTCTCGCTGTTAAGCATGATGTTGGCTGTGGGTTTGTCATATATGGCCTTTATTATGTTAAGGTACTTGCCTGCTATACCCAGTTTGTTGAGAATTTTTGTTATGAATGGATGTTGCTTTTTGTTGAATGCTTTTTCAACATCTATGGAGATGATCATGTGGTTTTTGTCCTTTTTTTTTTTTTTGATGTGGTGGATGATGATGATGGATTTTCGAATGTTGTCCCATCCTTGCATCCCTGAGATGCATACCTCTTGATCATGGTGTATGATCCTCTTGATGTGTTTTTGATTTCGGTTTGCTAATATTTTGTGGAGTATTTTTGCATCTATGTTCATCAGGGATATTGGTCTGTAATTTTCTCTTTTGGTGGGGTCTTTGCCTGGTTTTGGTATTAGAGTGATGCTGGCTTCATTGAATGAGTTTGGGAGTATTCTTTCCTCTTCTATTTTTTGGAAAACTTTAAGGAGAATGGGTATTATGTCATTTCTATATGTCTGATAAAATTCAGCAGTGAATCCATCTGGCCTGGGGGTTTTGTTCTTGGGTAGTTTTTTGATTAGTGGTTCAGTTTCGTTGCTGGTAATTAGTCTGTTTAGATTTCCTGTTTCTTCCTTGGTCAGTGTTGGAAGGTTGTATTTTTCTAGGAAGTTGTCTATTTCTTCTAGGTTTTCCAGCCTTCTCAGGATTTGTATAAGAACTTGTATGAAATTGTCTGGCATATTGTACCTCTGGCTTAAGTGCCATTTTAGAGAACTTTACCAATGTGTGTGGATCAGAATCTTTCTGGCCCTTAATGCTGCCCCAGCAAAGCCCTTCTGAACATTGCCTATTGGGAGGGGGACATGGCTGATATGGAGCCAGAGCAGTGTCACCAGGCTTGCTTGCAACTGTCATACTTGACAAGTTCTAAGAGATAAAGATTCATTTGCACGATGTTGTTGGGGCTGCAAAGCCCCCTCCATTCACCTTTGAAAGCCTGCAAGAAAAGCAGTACAGGCTTTGCTACCCAACTTTTTCCACAAGGTGAGTGCAGTTCAGGGAGTTTCTACACATCTCCTGGGCCACACAGCAAATGAGTGTTAGTGAAGAACCTTAAGCTATGTCTTCAGCTTTTCAGTGGGCTGTTCTCAAACTTTGGTTTTCATTGGCATCACTTGGGGAACTTGGTAAAAATGCAGAGCCCCTGTTGCATCCAGTGGTAGTGATCCCAGGCCTGTGTGGGCTTTGGTAGATTGCTGGGGACTCTGTTGGAAAGCCAGCTTTAAGAGGCATCTCTTTAGACTCTGCCTGCAGCCTTGTCTGTTGGCACCCACAGACAGTCTGCATGAAGGTAGTCATGTCAGAGAAGTTATGTCAACAAGCACAAGACTTCCCTTCCCATGTGTCCTGGGAGATGACAAGGATTTTCAAGATAGGGAAGATAGTACAGGAAGGGCTGTGTATGCCATGGAAGGGCTTGTTCAAGGCATGTATTGTGAGAGCATGGTAAGCAGAATAGGTTTCCAGGAGTCTGTAAGGAAGGAAAAACCAAGAAAAGATCATAGAAAGCTGAAATGGGGCCTGACCACAAAGATCCTGGAGTATTGGTATAAGGATCTGAGCTATGTCTGTACCCTGAGGAGTACAGGTGATTGGCTATGTGACCACAGTGCTAAGACTGAGCTTGGTTAAGAAAATAGTTTTTATTTCATGTTAAGACATTGATGACACTGAAGTGGGTGACTTAACTTTCTGTTCTCCCTTTTCATTTTGGCCTCAGATTGAAAAGCTGGACACAGCAAAGAGAGAAACAATGGCCTCCTGGGACCAGAATCAGGCCCCTAGACAACAAGAGCCTGTTCTCAAGGGCTTTGATGAAAAGCTTACTGTCCCTAGTAATCCTAGGGAGACAGAACAGCAGGGGCAGATTATGCGGGCCTATCTGTCCACATTCCAGGTTCAATAGCAGCCCCAGAGCCAGAAGTCTAGCCAGAGAAGACAGCGGGAGAAAATTCTTCTTTGGAATTCTTTCAGCTGTCTGTATCATCAGCTTTCTGTTTCCTTCCCCAGATTAAGGAAGTTTTCAGCCATTATTTCTTCAAATAAAATTTCTGCTCCTTTCTGTCTTCTCTTTATGGAATCCCTATAATGTAAATATTGGTCCACTTGATATTGTTTCTTAATCTATCTGCACTCTTTTTCATTTTTTTTCTATTTCTTGCCCACTTTTTCTCTCTTTGTTGAAAATCTCACTGCATTTTCTCCTGAGCTTGGTGAGTATCTTTATAACCATTATTTTGAAATCTTTATCAGGTAAATCACTTGTTTTTATTTCATGAAGGTCTTTTTCTGAGATTTTATCTTGTGTTTTCATTTGGAACATTTTCCTCTGTTTCTTCATTTTCCTTGACTTTCTGTGTTGGTTTCAATGCATTGGATAAAACAGACACCTCCTCCAGTATTGAGGATGTGGCCTTGTATGGGAGATGTACCTTATCACTTAACCTTGTCCTACATCTTGGTTGTCTTTCAAACCTTTGTGATTGTCCAAGCATCTTCTTTATTTTTAGGGGCTCCCAGTAGTTAAGGGTGTGCCAAAATCTGTCAGTGTCCCAAAGGGTAGGATCCTATCAGCACTCAAATGCAGGCTAATTGGAAGCCAGACCCTCTGGCATCTGCTTTTAAAGTATGCAAATATATCTCTTCCAGGGGAAGACTGGTAGATGGCATTTCTGTCAGCTCCCTCTGCACTGAGCCCTGAGGTGACAGCCAGTTAAGGACTATTTCTTTGCTCCTGTCCCACTGAACCTGTGAACACCAGCCCCACTTGCCATGAGAGCCCTGCTATCAAGGGTTGTGTTCTCAGGGTGGCAGACATAAAAGCTGGGGTACCAGATGTGAACTTGGGCTCCTTTCTCAGAGACATTGATGACCTGGGCCAGGGCAGAGGGGGACACAGAGATGGTAACCACTGACTTCCCAAGTGTCTAGAGAGGACTGCAGTCAGCTCCTGTGTGTTTAATTAGAAGCCCGTCTCTCAGGCCACAGCTATGAAGATATGCAAATAGGCAGCTTTCACATAAGAACTGGGTATGCACTGTCTGCTGTCTCTGCACTGTCTGGGGTGGGGGTAGCTGGTTAAGAAATCTTTCTCTGTTTGTTATAGTCCTGTGGGACTTGGAAGCATAAGCCTCATAAGCCATGAGAACCAGGCAATCTAGAGGTGACTCCTGGGCTGCAGCCACAAAAACCAGGGTACCACGTGAGTGTACACACTCCTTTCTGGGAGATGCTCATGACTTGGAGTGAGGTAGAGGGAAACAGCATTCATTAGCTTGCATCCCTGGAGACTACCTCAGTAGGCCCCTAGCTGTCTGACAAATCAGAAGGCTGTCTCTGAGGCCGAGGTTCCAAGGAAGCAAACAGGCCTCTCACAGAAAGACTGGGGACAGTATTAGTTGGTTGCCTCTGCACTGGGTCCCAGGTTGGGTGAGTCCATGTGAGCCCTTTAAGAAGTGTCTATTGCCTATAGTTTGCTATAGCCATGTGGATACCCTGGACATAAGGTTTGTTGGCTTTCAAAGGTAGAAGTTTTGGGGGCTGATCTCTCAGGTGCGTGTCTTAAAAGTTGGGGTGCCAGATGTGCGGTTCAAACCCTTTGTTCCTCAGGGAGAAGCTTGGGGTTATGAATTTCCTCTGGATTGTGGGTATTGCACCAGGGGTGGGATTGACGGCAGGATATTATCTTAGCCTCCTCTACCTACTTTGATGTGGGTTTTTTCTTGTTCACCCAGTGTATAGGAGTCACTCAGCTAATTTTTACTTATTTATTTTCAGAGGGAATTGTCCCATGTGTAGCTGTAGATTTGGTGTGTCCACGGGAAGAGGGGAGCTCAGGTCCCTCCTGTGTTGCCATCTTGAGCTGGAATCCCAGTACTGATATCTCTCTAACCCATACAGTATAGAAGAAGCACTGGCAATGGTTCTGTTTAGGGTTTGCCTAGATTAATGTTAGGAGGGGAGAAGGGAAGGGGACTATCAGAAGCATCTGTAGGGATTTGTCACACATTGCATGACCCACCTCTTTCTCCTCATCTGTATCTTGCCCCTCAGCTTTCCGCAAGATGCAATGCTATTGACCATATTCCTGCTGCTGCTATCTCATCTCATGGCTTCCTTGGAGCCATATTCCATCTTTTTCTCTTTATAGCAGAGGCACATCTCTTCTGTCCCATAATGTTGCTGTTACACAGGATTCTGTTCTCCTCACACTCTTTTCTCTTGAAGAGTATCATTTACTACAACAGTTTCAATTATCATCTTTTTGTGATACTTTCAGATATGTACCCCTTTCCTAGATTTCTACCCCGAGCAAATCATCATCTAGACTTCTTTGAATGGATGGATGTCCCATAACCATCTACATACTCAATATGTCCAAACTGAAATCATCCACTCACCTACCACCTCACCATGCTCCTTGACCTGCATTCTCATTCTTAGTGATTTTTATCACCAAATACTCCCACAGCCAAGAAAAAAAATTCATGAACACCCAAGTTTCTTCTCTCAACATCTCTTTAAGGAGTTCATTTCTATCTTCATTGCCACTGTCAAACTATAGATCCAAGCTTTTGCGTCTGGTACATTGTGTCATTCTCCCCTATTGTTACCTTCTCCAGGCCTTCAGCCATATTGCTGCCAAAGTGAACTGTCTAAATGAGGTCTGCTGTCAGTGACCCCGCATAATTTATAGGGATAAAATTACTTCCTTGTGTGATACACAATGTTGTGTATGGATCCTCCCTATCCCAGACATAACTTACTTCTTCCCCACTTGTACACTATGCTCCATCCATTCTGAATACCCACCTCTGTTCACTTGACATGCTTTCCTTGGAAAAATTCTCTATGGAAAGTCCTTCTCATCCCCTTCCCTGATTTATTCAAACTCAAATAAGACATTATCTGAGAAACCCTGAGCCCCTAATTTTGATCAAAATGGTCCTTCACCTCTTTGTCATTTGAGTTTACTCACCAGCCTTCTACCCAATAAATGGTGGACACTATCAGTTTATCCACAGATGTGTCTTCAAGTTTTAAGCCTAATATAGAATGAGCAAATGGATGATTTAATGAAATAATGATTTAAAAGTGGGGAGAGAAATAAGGTGGTCTGGAAAGAACATGCCTGAGGAGGTGTCATTTGAGCAAAGATCTGTATAAAAACGGGGTGCAAAACTGTGAATCAGTCTGAGGGAAACAAGTGGTGTAAAGGCCTGAGATAGGGATGAACCAGGCTGTTCATGCAGTGGTAAGAAGGCTAGTGTGGTTGGAGTGGAAAGAGAGCAATAGTGCCAGATGAGTTTAGGGGGGGTAGGATCCAGAGGAAGACTGAAGAACTTGGAGGTTAGTGAGTGTCATCACAAGACATTGGAGGTTTTTTTTTTTTTTTTTGAGAGAGCATCTCTCATATTTATTGATCAAATGGTTGTTAACAACAATAAAATTCTGTATAGGGGACTCAATGCACAATCATTAATCAACCCCAAGCCTAATTCTCAACAGTCTCCAATCTTCTGAAGCATAATGAACAAGTTCTTACATGGTGAACAGTGCAAGGGCAGTCATATCACAGAAACTTTCGGTTTTGATCACACATCATGAACTATAAACAATCAAGTCAGATATGATTATTCATTTGATTTTTATACTTGATTTATATGTGAATCCCACATTTCTCCTGTATTTTTTTTTATAAAATGCTGAAGTGGTAGGTAGATGCAAGATAAAGGTAGAAAACATAATTTAGTGCTGTAAGAGGGCAAATGTAGATGATCAGGTCTGTGCGTATAGACTAAGTATTAATCCAAGCTAGACAAGGGCAACAAAACATCCACGGATGCAGAAGATTTCTCTCAAAACAGGGGGGGCTGAGGTTCTAAGCCTCATCTCTGTTGATCCCCAATTTCTCACCTGATGGCCCCCCTGTGACTGTGCCTGTCTTAGGTTGTTCCTCCCTTGAGGAATCTTACCTGTCTCTGGCTAACCAGCCATCTTCCGGGGCCATACAGGGAAATGTAAAGTTGGTAAGTGAGAGAGAAGCAATATTCTTTGAAAAGGTTGGCTTTTTATTTCTTTGCAGATTTATGCCCTGTGGCTTCTATGCCCAGCATTTGTCTTGAGGTATCTTTACCACTTGGAAGAATTATGATACTCAGTAATTTTCAATATGAGGCATGAGACATTGGAGGTTTTTTGAGAAGGGGAAAGATGTGATGAGACTCATGTGTTTTAAAAGATAACTGGCTGCTGTGTGGAGATTAGTCGTAGGGTAGAAAAATGGAATTAAGAGATGATTGCAATAAAGCCAGGTAAATAGTGATGGTGGCCTGACCAGCATGGTGCTGGTGGAGGTGGTGAGAATGGGCTAGATTTAGGATATATCTCGAAGGTAAAAATGCTAGGACTTGCTGAGTAACTGAATGTGTGACAGAAGGGAAAAGGATAAATAAAGAATGAGTCCTTGGTTTTAGCCTGAACAACTGAAAAAAGTGGTGTCATTACTCAGATGAGGAAGAGGAATGAAGGAGGTTTGGGTCTGGGGATACTAAGTCTGGAGTTTACTTGGGAGGACAGGGCAGGAAATATAAACTTAAAACTTAGTTCACAACATGTGTAGGAGCTCACTGAATAGGGAATCAGTATCTGTCCTGTCCCTTTCTCATACATGCAAAACCACAGGGTGTGAAGGAGCAGACCCAAACCTGGCCCAGGAAATAGTTTGTTCAAAGGAAAAGAGTGTAGACAACATGTTTTTCTAAAGATTAAGCTACACACACACACAGACACACACACACACACACACACTTTTGTGCAACAACCTGCTCCTTGAGAAACTGTGCCATACCCCCAGAAGTACATGCATATGTGGCATATTCCACTCTGTCCCCTGGTACACAGGTAGCATTTGCCCATTTACTGTTGACAAATATAATCTCTTGGATAACTGCTGGTGTGATGGGCATTGTTTTATAATGTATCTGTGATAGCTGTTGTTGATCCATTGTAAACATCTATGCTGCTTGCTGCATCACTGGAACATGATTAAAATAATTAATTTACTTTTGAGAATTTTTTATTGGTATTTTAACCCAAACATGTATTATGACTCATGAGCTCTTGATGTTCAGTATCCTGTGAACAGGTAACTTTAAGAAATACTAAGTTAATTGATGAGTTTCATAAGTATTAATCCTCTCAATTCTTACAGGAGATAGGGATGAAAACTGCATAGGAAAATGAGCTGATAACATTTGAAACTGTAATTAGTTCATGGAGCAACCTTAATTCATTCTATCTAGTTTCTGTTGTTCAAAATTTCCATAGTAATAAGACTAGAAGAAAATTAAGAAAACTAGGAAAAGGAGTTTATTGAGGAAAAGGACAAGTATCTCATCAGATTCCCCAAAGTGAGAACCTAGTGGTAGATGTTCAAGAGGAGGAAGCACCAAAGGACTTTCATAAATGGAGATTTTTAACTTTTGCAAAGTCCTGAGACTCATTCAGCCTCAGAACTTTGGGAAGAAAACGGATGTAAATGAGTCACAGTGTTTGGAGGAAAATAGGGATAAGTTGGTGGCCCAGGAAAACTCCCTGCAACTGTGTGGGGAGAATGATTCCTTGAGCTCAGAGAAACCCATGGTTAGCATTGTATGAGAGCAAAGAATATATAACCCTAATTTCCCACAGTAAAGCCAATACTGCCAATTGAGAGATCCGATGAAACAATAAAGCAGTGTTGAATATTCCAAAATGTTGTGCTCTAGTACCTAATATAATAGTCAAACTCATGGAAACAAAAAGTAGAATGGTGGTTGCCAGAGGCTGTGGGGGAGGAAATGAGGAGCTGCGGTTCAACATATATAAAGCTTCAGTATCTGTCCTGTCCCTTTCTCATACATGCAAAACCACAGGGTGTGAAGGAGCAGACCCAAACCTGGCCCAGGAAATAGTTTGTTCAAAGGAAAAGAGTGTAGACAACATGTTTTTCTAAAGATTAAGCTACACACACACACAGACACACACAAGATGAATAGCTTTAGAGCTCTTGTGTAACGTGCCCATCGTTAGCAATACTGTATTGCACACTGAAAATTTAAGAGTAGATCTCATGTTGTATTGTCACAATAAGAGAATGGTGTGCACTGGTGTGTGTATCCATATATGTGTGTTTCAATCAGTTTTATTGATTTATATTTATATACAATGTACAGTTTATTTACAGTTGTCTATTTTATGTAAATACTTAAAGTGAATGCAGTCATGTAACTGCCACCACAACGAAGAGAACATTTCCATCCCTCATGCCACTTTGAGGTCAATCACCTCTCTCCCATCCCTTAACAATAACTGAACTGCTTCCTCTCATAGATCGGCCTTTTCTAGATTTCCTATATATTATGTAGCATTTTGGTTTCTTTTTTTTCCCCCCATATAAAAGTTCTTAGTTTATTAATCCTCTCATAAAAATCCTCACAATAACCACAGATAAAGTCAGGCAGGATCTTCACTCCTTTTTGCCAGCACCAACATTGGACCTTTGCAGCCCCCCTGACTTACTTCACTGTTCTGGTGTTCCTTTTGTTGTTTCCTTGAGGTCTTTTTCTTCTCATACGGTCCATGTCTTGCCAGTCTAGTGTTTGGGATCATTTTTCTTTGCATAATCCAAACAATGGTAAGTCATGCCAAAGCCAACTGTCTTGTTGCCACCACCAAAATGGGTTCTGAATCCAAATCCAAATATGATGTCTGGTGTGGTCTTGTACATTTTGGCTACTTTTCCCCGAATTTCTTTCTTAGGTACTGTTGCCTTCCCAGGGTGAAGGACATCAATAATCATTGTTTCCACTGAAGTAGTCGATTGGTCATGAATTTCTTGATCTGGATAGTTACTGTGTCATTCATGATGGCAGTGGATCTTCAAGCAGGCAAGGAGGAAAAGAGACGGACTTCTTTCACTGAGCATGTTTTGTTATTCATCCCTGATGTTGTATCAGGACTTTGTTTCTTTTTATTGCTGAAAAATTATTCTATTGTATGGATATTCCATAATTGTTTACTCATTCACCTGCTGATGGACACATAGGTTGTTTCCATTATGGATATTATGCCTGCTATGGACATTCACATAAAGGCTTTGGTTGAACATGTATTTTGACTACTTTTTGGTAAACTCCTAGGAGTGGATTGCGAGGCTGTGTGATAGGTATCTCACTTAAGAAGAGCTCAATTGTTTTCCAAATGGCTATTTTGCATTTTTGCCAGCAACTTGCTCCATGTCCTTGCCAATACTTGGTACTGTTATGTCTTTTAAATTTAGCTGTTCTAGGTATGTAGTGGTATCTCATTGTGGTTTCAATGTGCACTTCTCTAGTGATGAGTGATATTGAGCATCCTTTCATGTGCTCACTAGCCATTTGCTTATCTTAATAAAATGCCCATTCAAATCTTCTACTTTTGAATCAGATTGTCTTTTTATTGAGTTGTAAGAGTTCTTTATCTATTTTGGCTACAAGTCTTCCTGTATCAGATATATGTTGTGCAAGTATATTCTCCCAGTTCATAAAACTGTTATTTTCTTCATATGAAGTTTCAAAGAGCAGAATTAAAAAAATTAAGTCCAGCTTACCAATTTTTTCTTTTATAGTTTGTTTTTCATGTTCTAACAGAAGATTTTCTTCTAGGTGCTTTGTATTTTGTGGTTACGTTTATTTACATTGTTCATTTTTTCCATACTGATATTTAATTGTTCCAGCATCATGTGTTGAAGACACGATTCTTTCTCCATTGAATTATCTTTATGTCTGTTGGAAAGCAACTGAAAATGTGGGTGGGCCTTATTGTACCAATTATCTGTACGTCTGCCCTAACTCCAATACCATACTATCTTGATTACTGTAGCTTTACATTAGCTTAGGAAAAATTTCTTGACTTCTTAATAATTGTTTTGACTTTTTAAGTTTTTGAGTTTTATAATGCATAAATATGGTGTATTTCTGTTTATTTAGGACTTTTCTCAGCATTGTTTTGTCATTTTAGGTGTATAGGCTATGTATATTTTGATAATTTATCCCTAAAAATATTTCATTTTTGATGCTACTGCAAATATTTAATTTCAACTTTTAATTGTTGCTAATACATTGCTCATTTCCTGACTTTTCCAAAATCACTTATTAGTTACAAAAACTGTAGATTCCTTATATTTTTCTACATAGACAATATTACAGCAAAGTTTTTGTCTTCTTTCAAATTCTGTATTCCTTTTTTTTTTGCTGTTTATTACTTTTTCAGAAGTATAAAAGATCCAGGAAATGACAGAGAACATTATAACAAGTACCTTAGCATTCACTACTGATTTAGCAAATTTTTTTCTTCAGATATCCTTTCAATGAAATGAACAGAATATGAGAGCTGACACCCAAGTTCCCTTGTTCCCCTCCTCAATCCTGTTCTTATGTTTTCCCCTTTTCTAGAGGCAAACATTAATGTGGCAACTTTTCAGTTCATGTTTAAATTTGTGTATGTATCCATATAGTATTGCTTTGTCTTTTATGCACAAATTATGTTGCAACCTGCATTTTTAATATTTTGATATGCCCTTGATATATATAGAACTGATTTATTTTAATTTTGAATAGTGTCCCACTGTCTCAGTGTCATAATTTTTAATCCAATCTTTTATCCATGACCATTTATTTTCAATTCTGTGAATTGCGTGTTCATATTCGTTGTATTTTTTATTGGGTGACTTGTCCTTTCATTTGTAGGATTTCCTCATATCATTTATATATTTATATATTAACTACATTTAGGTTACAGTCTGTGGCTTACTTTTTTTATTAAGGTATCATTGATATACACTCTTATGAAGGTTTCACAAGAAAAACAATGTGGTTATTACATTCACCTTTATTATCAAGCCCCCCTCCCCACCCCATTGCAGTCACTGTCCATCACTGTAGTAAGATGTCTGTGGCTTATCTTTTACTTTGATTTGTACCCTCATATATTGTACAGAATCTTTTTAATTCTGATGCAAATGTATCAATATTTTCTTAGGGCTTTCTAATTCTTTTCTACACTGAAGTTACAAAGATATCCTACTTTTTTCCCCCAAAAGGGTAAAGTTTTGCTTTTCATGTTTCGATTTTTAATCTATTAAGAATGTAATTTTTTATGGTATAGTGATCTACCTTAATTTTTTTTTCAAATGAAAAACCAAGTGTCCTAAAACCACTTTTGATGATCTGTGTATTAGTTTCCTAGGGCTGTTGTAACAAAGTACCACAAACTGGGTAGCTTAAAACAGTAGAAATTTATTCTTCTAGTTCTGGAGCCAGACGTCTGAAATCAAGATGCCAGCAGGGCCATGCTGTTTCTGATGGTTCTAGGAATCTGTTCTGTGCCTCTCTTAGCTTTTGGTAGTGGCTGTCCAACCTTGGTGTTCCCTAGCTTGCAGCTACTTAACTCGTCTGTCTTCACTGTCATGGGGTATCCTTCCTTCATGTGTCTGGGTCTATCTGTTCTCTTTAGAGCCGGCTTAGCCATGGCCTTTAGCTGTCCACTCTGTTCTGGTCCCCAGCCCCAGCCCGGTCACCTCAAACCCAGTGCAGGTTGATGCTTGGTGGATGCTGGGACTCATGGTGTCCCCCCTTCCCCAATCCCCCTCTTATGCCTTGTTGACTGGCTAGAACATCTGGGACAATGTTGACTACAAGTAGTGAGTAGATATCTTTGCTTTATTTCCAATCTTAGGAGGAAATACTCCTTATTTGACCATTAAGTATGATGTCAGATGTAGGTTCTTCCACAGGTGCCCAATATATTAATGACCCCTTTAATCCCTAATCAACTGATAATTTTTAATCATATCTGCTTAATTTTTTCAAATGCTGCTTCTACATTTTTAAAAGATATGGTTTTTCTTGTTTAGTATGTTAAAATGGAATACAGTGATTTTGAATGCTAAGGCAGCACTGCATTTCTAGGATAACTCAACTTGAGCATAATGTATTACCAGCTGTACAGATAGCGGTTTTAGTTTGCTCTTTTTAAAACTGATTTTTAGGATACCAGTTTATGATTTTCTTTTCTTATGTCTTTCTCTGGCTTTGGTATATGGGTAATGTTGATCATATAATGAGTTGGTAAGTAACCCTTCCTAGAAGGGTTTGTGTAGAATTGTTTCGTCTTCCTTAAAATTTTGATAGAATTCACTTGTGCCATCTGGGTCTGTGTCTTATTTATTTTTTTTGCAGGAAAGTTGTCAGCCACAAATACAACTAATTTAAAAGAGCTATTCAAATATTCTATTTTTTCTTGTGTGAGCTTTGGTAGTTTGTTTTTCAAGGACTTTTTACATTTCATCTAAGTTGTTGAATTTATTGACATGAAGTTGTTAAAGTTTCATACTGCTTTAGCTGCAAACCACAAATTCTGATATATTTATTCAGTTCAAAGTATTCCCAAATTTTCCTTGTTACTTCCTCATTAAGCCATGGCTCATTTTGGAGTGTGGTCTAATTTCCAAATATCTGTGAACTCTACAGATCTCAGTCATTTTTAATATAATTCAGTTCTGATGATAGAACCTATCTTTAATGATTTCCATTCTTTTAGTATTTAAAATGTATAGCCCATGGTATGTGCACTTTTAAAGAGTGTGTATTATGCTGCATTGGGTGTTCTATTAATGTCAAGTTAGTTGATTGTCATATATCTTTACTGATTTTCTAGCTGTTTTAAGTGTATTAGAGTAGAAGATAACTGCTTTACTGTCAGGAACCCAGATGTCAGAACACGGAAGTCTCTCCCTTGGAGCCATTCAAGTTCCACTAAGTAACTGTTTCTCACCGGAGGGTAAATCCCCGGTTGATAGTGCACAGAGATTGGGTAGGAGGGTATGTGCATATGGGATGAAGGTAATGTTCCATTTACAACTGGACGTTAATTTCACTGCTTTCCTTTCATGTCCCACTCCCATCCTTCACAGTATTAATCATTTCGGAGCCTGGAGCCAAAATGGTTCTTTCTTGTCCTTATCCTCATACACAAGCAGTATAAATGGTTGTTTCTGCTCTGATACAATAGCTATCCTTCTAACATCTTTCAAATTTTTATGGAGATCTCCTGTTTGCTGATGGTCTTTGCCTGTTTTCTTTGCTCAACAAAAGCATTTTTACTCCTTTCTTTGCTTGCCATTTTGCTTAACTGTCCAAACCCGACATTTCTGTAGCCCCTGCTGATCAGTTGCCCCATGCTCCCTTTCATTATCTAGGGTTCAGCCTTGCACTCCATGCTGTTATGACCTTTCTCATCAACGAAAGTACAATGAGAAAGGCCATGGGAACTGTGAAAGTGAACTTCCATATTTGTTTCTATCCCTAACTCTGGCTATCATGTTGGGGAATGGGGAAGGAGGAATTAAAAAGATTATAATTTGGAACTGTGATAAAAAGTAGTTATCACATATTTATCAGTGTTTTGTCCTTAAGGCATTAAACAATCCACACAGAAAGCAAATAGTATTCGTTGAGAAGGTAATAATTTTAAAAACTGTAAAAGCTTATCTCAAGTACTCAATAAATCTGTAACTTGGATTCTTTGCTAAATTAGTGATCAAATTATCAACCTATTATAATTGATGATCACTGAGAATATTCAAAGGTCTTTGTTCAAGTTAAATGGTAAAGTATCAAGTCTAGGGTAACACTTGAACTCTGAAAAGAAACGATTTTTCCACAACCCTGAAATATGTCAATTTTTTTTTCATTTTCACAGTCTAGGCTTCTTGAGATCATGAAATCTGACATACTCCCTATTTTTCTTTCTACATTTTTGTGCATTAGTCCCTCTTTTTCTAATTTATTATTTTCACCAAACTCCATTCCCATATCAGGGAAATGATTCCCAAAGACTGATTACTTTCAACTGTTAAAGAATGTAACACTTAAAAGAGAACTGTAAAAGCTAAACATAATAAAAAACATTGATAACATATGTGCAAAAGGAAATTCAGAAAATCAGGCTATTTTATTCCCATTTGAGACTTGGACTTAATAAGTACCCTCTGGTCTCACTGCACATGAGTCTTGTAGTCTTACTTGGCTCTAAATCTCAGATTATGTCCATCAGTCAACTGGAAGACATGTGACAAAAAAAGATGTTCAGGCAAAATCTTAAGAGTAGGAGGAACTAGGGGATATTTGTCATTCTAGAGATTGCCGAAATAGGATGTTGCCTACAGTACCCGGATGAGTGAAGGATATTATGCAATGCTACAGAGTGGATGCTGTCACCACCCTAATCATCCCACACAGACTGCGCAGTTTGGAGTCAGATATCTCTTGAAGGAAGTCACCTTCCTCCATTTCTTATTAGAGATTAGCTGTTTCCGCCAAGTTGATGTATGCCTTCCTTGCTATTTATGTCCAGTTAACTGCTTCGGGTTACATTTGTTCAGGGTGAGTTGCAACCTCACCTTAAGCTAATAAAGTACCCACGTTTCCCCTACCATTTTCATACATGCATCCCAGCCATTGGTGATAAACTGGGATATGGAATACAGGGTAGCACCCAGAGCACTGCTGAGGAACTATTAACTATTGTTCAGAAAATCAAGCTGTAATTCACACTCATTGTGTAGTAACTTCCAAATTGGTTATGTATTTGCATTTACTTTTCTACTCTCTACTGCTTAAGCTTCTTGTCTTAACTTCTAGGGAATGAATGCCTCTTTAAGATGCCCTAGGCTTGTGCCCCTAGAGAATTATGTGATACAGCGCATATTTTAAGCTTGATCACTCTAAGCATACTCTCCAAATATGGTTTAAAAATTTTTTATGGAGCTATTTTTATATGAAGTACTTTTAACCAAATATAAAAATAAATTAGATGTGTATAGCAAAGTCTAGAGGGGCTGGGGATGCTGTAAAATCAAATGACTTTTGGGATACATAAAATATTAAAATGAGATAAATCTGAAGAGAAAAATATCAGAAACCTTCCTAACTCCTTTGTTTTGCTTAGTAGAAAACACAGGTGGTGTCAAAATTAAGAAAATGACAGGGAAGTGTTGAGAAGAATGAAATGCATTAAAAATATATTTTGACTTCATCTGCCATACTTTGACACAGTGTATATATCCTACATGGCTTTAGTTTGGTGGGTCATCTGAGGTGGTGAGATCTAGAACCACCCCATAGACTAGCTACATCCAAGAAAAAGAACTACTTATGTTCCTGAGCAGCTGCCTTGGGGGAAACAGGTGGAGGGGGCTCAACATTCTGTAAACTGACAGATGGGTGTACTACATGAGCAGCTCTTCTCCTTGTGTGGTCATACACTGTTGTACATTTCTCCAATAAACACAGATTTCCACACCACACCCCAGACCTAAAACTAACATACTGTAAATTGTAGCTTAGAGAGGGCTACTCAGGGTTGGAAGGAAATAGGAAAAATACAAGGCATATGATCTGGAGAAAGCAGAGCTCCAATTTCTCAAAGAATGTAAATAATGGGAAAGATGTTCTGCTTGGATGGATATAAAGTTCTAGCATTTAAAAATGCTGGGTAGAACATGTAGTTCTAATAACACTGGCTGAACTGCAAAGTACATGTTTTCACTCTATCCACCTGAGGACCTAGAACAATCAGTCCACGGTAGAGCATAACAAAGTGCCTGGTACTCAAATACTTTAGATGAATGAATGATTTCAGTGAGGGAACATATCTTAATGACTCTTACTATCTCTCTCCTGGGACTATAAAGTTAAGAGTGATGTTAAGAATAGTGACTCTTTAGGGTATGAGCATGTGACTAATGGGGTTCTTTCCTGTGCACCCGCTGGTGGATGTGGAGGTTGGAGCTCTGGCTGAAGCCCTTCCCACACTTGCTGCACTCATAGGGCTTCTCTCCTGTGTGCACTCGCTGGTGGATGAGGAGTTTGGAGCTCTGGCTGAAGCCCTTCCCACATCTGCCACAGTGGTATGGCTTCTCTCCAGTGTGGACTCGGAGATGGATGCGGAGATCTGAGCTCTGGCTGAAGCCCTTCCCGCACTCATAGCACTGGTAAGGCTTCTCCCCTGTGTGTATGCATCGGTGGATGTGCAGGTTGGAGCTCTGGCTGAAGCCCTTCCCACACTCCCCACATTTGTAGGGCCTCTCCCCTGTGTGCACTCGCTGGTGGATGTGCAGGTTGGAGCGCTGGCTGAAACTCATGCCACACTCCCCACACTCGTAGGGCTTCTCACCCGTGTGCACTCGCTGGTGGATGTGCAGTTTGGAGCTCTGGCTGAAGCCCTTCCCACACTTGTCACATTTATAAGGTTTCTCGCCTGTATGGACTGCATGATGAATGAGCAGACTTGAACTCCTTGTGAAGCCCTTCCCACACTTGTCACACTTATAAGGCTTCTCATCCATGTGGACTGCCTGGTGGATGAGGAGACTGGAGCTCCTCGTGAAGCCCTTCCCACACTGCTCACATCTGTAGGGCTTCTCCTCAGTGTAGTCCTTTTGATGAAGCAGTTCTGACCTTGCACTGAAGTCCTTACCACACCGACTACCTCTGTAAAGTTTCTCTGTGTGCATTTTCTCAGGTGGGTGACCACCTGAGTTGGTGTTATGTATTCTCCCACAGTTGTAACAGTTACAGGGTTTCTCCTCTGCACAAGCTCTCAGATGACGACTGACTACCCGTGATTTCCAACCAGAAATGTCTCTGTGATTACAGTCAAAGGGATCCAAGGACTGTTTTGACTGACCATTCTGGCTAAATGCCTCACCACTGGACAATGGAGAGGCCAGTTCTGTCTCATCAGTCACAAGTTCAATTTGAAGGTTCTCTAAACAATGGTTCATGGTTGGACTTTTTCCCCCTATCACTTTTTTCGTAGTGCTTTCTTCAGATAGTAACAGATTTTTGCTTTCCTGAGGATCCTGTGGCTTATTTTTACAGAATGTCACTGAAGAGTCCTGTGTGGCCATTTGGCTTGGGACTTTCAAAGACAAATATTCTTCACTTTTGATGTTTTTGAAATCATCACTTGGAAGACTCACCACACTGGTCTTGTTTCTGGGAATATGAGAAGATGCTTCTCTCCACTGTTGATAAGGGGAGAGATTTAGTTCAGGCTTCCTGCACACTTCCCCTTGAAGATCTACAATACAATCCTGACCCTCAGTTACTGTACTGGCCATGTCTTCCAAAATTAGCCAGCAGGAAACCTCTTCATGTAATAGATCCCTAAGTCTTTTCTCTTGAAAATTCTCCATAGAATTTTCACTCAAGTCTCCTAAGAAACAAACAGAATTCAGTGATAAGAACAAACAAAGACTAAAGAGTAGACAGCAAGATTTAAGAACTGGAGTGGCTACGGCCTGAAACTTTAGTAACCAGGAAAAAGTTCAGTCTTGTCCTTAAAGTCATATTCTTTGGTTTAACGTGAGCAAGAGAGAAAGCTTGGGTAAACAAGACAGAAATCTCTTAAAATTTCTGCTTTTAAGCATAGATGATAAAAATATCCCCCCCTAACCCCTGCAGAAGACTATGAATCTCATATCCTTGCACAAGTAACATTTCATTCCATATCACTGTATTTTAGTTAAATTTGCATTTAATTAGTAATCTACTTTTAATAGGTCCTGGGGATACAAGGAAGAAAATAGAACTCTTTTTGCTTATGAATCTAGAGTCTACTGGAAAGACAAACATATCAACAATGACAGCAACAGGTAAGTGTTGCAACAGATGCATGCACAACTAGTCATGGGGGCACAGAGTAGGGGCATTCAAACCAAACCTCGGTGAACATTTCTGGGAGCAAACGTAAGGGAAAAAAAAGTGAAATGCAGAGAAAATATGACATATTTACGAAAACTATACACAGCTTCTTGTGAAGCATATAAAACATGATAGCGGGAAAGAGTGTGCCCTGGAGAGGAAGGCAGGAGGCTGGTATGCACTACTAAGGATTCCAGGCTAAAACCCTCAGGGGTTTACAATGAATGGATTTCAGCTGGGAGAGAAATGACTGACTTTGTGATTATAAACAACACCAGAAAAAAGTAAGACTTAGGTAGAGAAAAAAGCTGCTGAAGAAAAGCATAGGTATGGATGGTTACCGGAGAGAGGGAGAGATTCATTCTAAATCAGGTGATGACTGACCAAACTCAGAAGGGATAGGATACACCAAGCACAGTCCCCAAGTTCCTTGCTTGAGTGACCAGGTATCGGGGTGCTATAGATAAGGCTGCAAGGCTGGAAGTGGCACAAGGGACAGGTAACAAACTCAAAATCTGACTTGTTTAATTTGTGGTGCTGGTGTAATATACCTGCCCTGGTCAGTAAGCAGTAAGACATACAAGTCTGGAACTCCTGAGAGATAACTGTGCTAGGAACATGGATTTTAGACTTAGTTGCATGTATGTTAGTCAAAACAATTACAGTAAATATCTTAGTTACACTAAAATGACAAAAAGTCCACAATAGTCTTGGGAAAAAACAAAGGTTGCCAGCACCAGAATAAAAATGCTGAGGAACTCCTACATGATAAAGAGCAGATGGATGAGGCCTGGTGGAGAAAGAAGAAACCCAAATCCACAGCCCAGATCATGTACAAAACACTTCCGTAGGACAGAAAGAACCTCTTAAGAAGTTCCTATAAATTCAAATTCCAAACTCAGAACCAACAATTATAACATAAGAGTGGTATTTCCTAGACACACATGAATTATTTCACGTGAGGCATCTCTAATGGCTGGACTAATTGCCATTGGCAGCACCATGCTCCCAGCCACCATTTTTATTTCACCAGAAAATTAAGTACAGGTGGCAAAGGACAGTGGCCCACCTGAAGCCTCAAGAACAAAACAAGTGGCCTGCCTTTTAAAGAAAGACTCCTAATAGTATTATTTGGGCTGAAGAGAGAAGCAGAAGTTGAGGTAATGCTGAACCTGCACAATGACAGGCTGATAAAGGTATAACAAGAAAGTCGATTCCACATATTCCCTGGACAAAGCCACAAGATAACCCACAGAGTGGGATTTCTGAGAATGGAGAGCTGGAGATTGAGAAGCAGGGCATGTCCCAGATAACTTACTGGCTGGAAAAAGCAACCTTTAAAAATGGTTCTACATCACCCACTATCTGGATCCATATGAAATACATCCCAAGCCAACTGAACAGAGGCACTTCCTATAAGTAGAACATGCATGCATCAGAGGGCCAAGCATCAGCCAAGGAGACACACTCCAGTATCCTACTGTGAACATGAGACCTTTGGAGAAAAAAATGAGACTATAAAAAAATATAATCAGACAAAAAAATAAGAAAACATTAGTAAAGAGTGGCACAAACTCAAGAACAATGAAGATTTTTAAAAGGCACATAATTAAAATCCTAGAGAAATATGATAGGATAACACATTTAGAACAAGACAACCTACTAATATAAATGCCTATGAAAAATAATTAGAATTCTAAATTAATATGAGGATTGAAAAGATGACAGTCTTATAAATTAAGACCTAATCTGCACATTTGAAGCACTCACGCTCCAGCTGCACAGTCTTGTGAGAGGAACTGTTAGGACACCCATTCTACACACCAGGAAATCAAGGTTGAAAAGATTAAGTAATGTGTCATAGCTAATGTCAGGCAGTCTGATTCCGAGGCCTGCAATTTGGATGGGTGGAATAGCAAAAGGGACACAGCTGAGATGGAAGATTGAGGGGTTCTCCTAGAATGCAGAGTTAACAGGACAGACAGCTAGAAAGACACAAAGAAAATCCCAACTTGCAGGAGTTCCATGAATATAGTGAAGATAATATAAAGAGAGAAATGACCAGATATAACAGGAAAAAAACATTTCCTGAATTCAAGATTTGGGGCCCATTGAAGGTTGTATGTGAAACCCCAGGACTTCAAGGAAAAAAAAATCTGCAAAAATGCAAAATACGTCAGGACAGAAATGCCAGGTTATATGCAAATAAGTGAGAGTTACATTGACAATCAGCCATACTAGATACCTGAAGAGAGTTGAACAGTATCTTCTAATTTTCGAGGAAAAGTGATCATGAAACTAGCATTCTATTCTATACCCAGCCAGTCAGCTATTTCAGTGGGAGGAATAAACAGACACTTTTCAGACAAGAAAGGATTTAAACAATTCCTCAAACAATTATTTAGGTATGTACTGTAGCAAAAATTTTTTAACGTACCTTAAAAAAAGTTGCCAGAAATAGCAGTGAACAAAGAAGTCAACACAATAGACAATTAAGTTGAATCAACTGTTGATGCATAAGAGAAAACAGTAATTAACTCAAATCCTACAAAACAGTACAGAGTGAAAATCTCCCCAAATAAAATATATTTTAACAAGCAAGTATTAGTTTTAGGAAAGGGGGAGGGGGGAGGTAGGAACTGTAATCATAGTATACTACTGGACTCTGACCCTGCAGGGGACAAGAATTATGAAGTCAAAGCAATGTAAGCATTAATCACTGATGTGACTCTTTGACATAAATTCTTGGGAGGATGAGCGTGTTGGGAGAAGTAATATAAAAGAGCTAATTCCTTGTCTATAATATAAAGAAGTCAACAGAAAACACCAACTACTGATGAATTGAAAAATAGCAGTAAATCAAAACAGATTCAAGTTTAAAAGAGCAGTATATCATAACTGATTCAAATTAAAATTGTACTGAGGTACCATTTTCCACCTGTTACACTGGCAAAAACCCAAAGCCTGAAGACAACACACTGCTTGTGAATATAAATTGGTATCACCCCCCAAGAAGGACATTCTGACAGCAAAATCACAAATGCATGCACTCAGTATTCCAGCTTGGGGGTTTTATTATTCACATTTCCAGGCACTGTAGCAAAGTGACATTTGGATGAGATTTACTCCCTATGGTTTGTGACAGCACATGATCAGAACCTGGGAATTATGGATTTGAAAGAAAGTTTTTGCTATGCACCTTTTTGTTTTTATTTTTGCAGTATAACTTTAATAAATAATAAGCCATTTAGTACATTTGTGAATCTCACTTTTCTTTGCTACTCATGTATAATTTATTTCCCATCTTTCCCCAGCATGTCCCAAATCTGCATTGTACATTTTTCCCCCCAGCTTAATTTAGGTATAACTGACAAGTAACATTACATACATTTTTGTGTTCTATTTCAAACCATGTAAATGCATCTATTCTTTAAAAAAAAATGCTGCATAACTGTATTATTTGGAAATATGAAGGCAAACACATTGAGAACAGCTGTGATTCTGAGAAGCCACACTGTGGCATGGAGGGTCAGCAGAGCAGGGAGTTTGGTTTTTATTATGACTTTTGATACAACCTGCTTTATCTAGGTGACTGTATTACTTTGTTTAAAAGCTAACAGTAATGGCAAAGAGAAAAAGGAAAAATGATAAAAAAAAAAAGTCCAATTTAGAGCAGTTAAATCATGGAGTGGGCCAAAGTTGTTAAACGGTCAAAAGAAAGTGCTTGGACATTCTTGCTGTACAAGACTTGGAGATGGCTGCAGAAATGACAGGTCTTTGAAAACCACTGGGGGAGGAAATGAATTAATGATGTTTTAAGTATTAACCTTGTGATATTAGTTTTTTCAGTATATGAAATACGATGAATGGGTGTATAATATTAGAAGAAAATGCTGACATAAAGAGAAAAGGGTTCCTTTTACGGGGAGTTAATATGACATAACAAAATCTCTAAGACTTACTGTATAAAACAGCCAGTTGAGAAATACCTACAGTATAATCTCATAAAATTTTAGCACATATATTTGTAATATACACACATATGTATGGGGTACATAGAAAAAAACAGGATATTCAAAACTATTAGTTTTTTCATTTCATATTATTGTTAGAGATTTCATTTCATATACTTCTGTGTTCTTTGAATCATTGAGACTTTTTATGTTGCATAAAAAATGTTGGACAATTATATAAGATTTTATATCAATTAAAAATGAAAGCCTATACCAAAGCTTAAAACTGGACATATATATTCTACTTCACTTTTCCCCACTGCAAACCACTCTACAAGGCAGTCCCAGTGACACTGGGTAAATCAGGTCTTACCACTCCCCTAGTCCACCGCTTCCCACTGAACTTAGCATGAGTCCACACTTTTTAGAAATGCCTTCAATGCCAGTGAGCCAGGCCCTGGCCACTAGTTCTTCCACTCTCCTTTTCCCCGTTGTCTGTAGTCCAGCCATACTCCTTCCAAGTCTTCAGGCTTTCCCTTGCACTATGCTCTCTGCCTGGAATATTCTTCCTCTAACCAGTCACCTGTTTAATCTATTAAACAAGCCTATTAATACTTCATATCTCAGTTTAAATGTCACTTCAGCGGCTTTCCCTGAAACTTTCAACAATACATACACCACCCTTGTCCCATCCAAGCCTTCGTTCTGAGCACACTGCTCTCCCCTTCACAGGACTTACCATTTAAAATAATTTACAAGACTATAAGAAATACTTCTCTGCTAAACTCCAAAGCAGTCAATTTTTAAATCTTGATTATGTATATACAATGTATTAGATACATCGCTTTTCCTCCAAAAACCTGGGTGTAAATGAGGAAAACAAATCAAATAGCAGATCCAATGGTCAAAATAAAAGCAAACAAAAGAATATGTAATCAAGTCTGAGTATGAGATATAAACTGAAAGTTCTGAGAAGAAGTGGGTCAAGTGGAAGGGATTTCACACAGGTAACAGACTTCAAATAAAATCTTAAAAGACAAAATCATGAACCAGAGCATGATAATCAAAGGTTCCAGAGCAAGGAAGAATGGCGAACCTCAGGAAACAGGCTTAACTGGAAAGAAGGGTGAACCTGGGGCAGTGGGGAACACTGCTCTAAGGGCAAGAGCAGGGTGAGAAGGGCCTTGAAAGCCATGTGGGGAGTCTAGAGGCACTACGCTAACGACTAAAGGTCATTCCAGGATTTGATCCAAAGAGTGACATGATAAATGATATGTTAGGGGACACAAGCCTACTTGCAACATCTAACTTGAGCTTGAAGAATGAAGTCAACAATTTGGCTAACGGTTACCATAATTCAGGTATAAACTGGACCCATTTTAGGTGGTATCTGTGGGACTTGAGTGTAAATAAATTTAAGAGATTATAAAGTCAAAAAAGAATAGGTGAAGGGGATAAAGAAGTACAAACTTCTTTACAAAATAAGTCACAGGGATGAAAAGTATAGCCCAGGCAATATGGTTAATAATATTGTGCTAACTTTTATGGTGACAGGTCACCTATGTTGGTGAGCATTGTGTAATGTATATAAATGTAGAATCACTATCTTGTACACCTGAGACCAATAACCAATATAATATTGTATATCAACTATATTTGAATTAAAAAAAAAAGGAATTGTTAAGGGAATTTCAGATACTAAGGCCAGGGAGGGAGAAACTTAATAATGGCCTATTTCTAATAAAGTCCATTACTTTTTAGCTTTTAAACAAAGTAATATAGTCATATACATTATGACTAGGGAACTGGAAGAATGTTAATGTTGACGATAATGGGAATGTGAGAAGGGAAATTAAAAAGGAAAAGAATTCACAAAATTCTCAATTCACTGAATCTGAAGTGACAATGGCTAGTCAAGAGGAGATAGTCTATAGCTAAGAAAATACATGGGAACAAAGTTTTACATGAGGATAGGAAATTGAAACTAATATTAGAGTTATCCAAACAAAGTATAATTGGAGGCCATTTAAACAAGTAACAGCTCTTGAGTGAGGAAGACAAGTGTACATATGCTGTGTGCTTTCTCAACAGGGCACTACTGCACCCAAGGGGGTGAGAACTGGTTCTTTCGTGGGGGGTGGTGTAGGGTGGGAGAGGGGTAGTGATAATGACAAAAATGGCTGAGAAGTATTGATACACAGTGATCAAAAAGCAAAGAACCTTTTGGGATTTCCAAAGTTAGAGGAAAGACAGAGAAGCTAGTGGATATGCAGAGAAAAGGAGAGAAGCCAAAGGGAACAGGAAAACTACTTACCAACAGGTAAAAATGTTTTAAGATTAAGGTGAACAGTATCAAAAGTATAAAAAAATTGGTAATGGTAAATATTCTAGAAGAAAAATTGAAAAAGGAAAATCCCTGAAAGGACAAAAGCCCAACAGTAACCTCCAAGTGAACAATTCTGGTACAAAGATAGAGCACAGGCATAGGTCTACATAAACTGGAAATGCATGACTCACCACCTGCAGAGGTCACTTCCCTCTGGGGCCTCACTCCCTAGGTTTAGTTGAAAATAATGGTTTGAGAACCAGTTGCTGAGTAGAGAGTACCATGTAGAACTAGGCAGGAAAAAAACCTGAAAGCCACCATTACAGGATTCTTATTTTCAGTCATTTTTGTACAGTGTGTTTTTACTACAAAATGGCAATTTCACATAGCCAACCTAGCAGGCACACTTGGGTCTTCCCATCTAATTAAAAACCCTTTTTGGCATATTTTTAAATGGCCATATATTTTTCTCTTGTATGATCTATTATAATGTATATAATCAATCCCCTATGATAGATTTGGTAATTTCTTCACTATTTTAAATGATTCTATAATGGCTTATTCTTGTTAATAATTTTCTGAGTTATTGATACTCATTATTATATCAACAATGTTTAAGGTTCTTTGGTTTCAAGCAGTCAAAATGTTTTGGAGAAAAACTGTATCAGTTATATCCCATATCTATAGGGTATGAGATTTTGTCTTGCCACAAGTATTGTCTTACATTCAGAAGGGAAGATAGTTAAATCCCTGAAATGCAGCAATGGAAACTAGATACTGCAGGACAGGGGGACTTAGTAAAGGTAAGTCCAACCAAAGATGATACAAGAATAATGCGGGGGATGTGGGAAGAGAGTAAAGATACAAGGTCAGTGTGAGTGGGGACCACAATCTTCTGAAAGGGCAAAACGGGGAGGAAGTGAAGATGAAGGTGAATCAAAATGTGAAAGTATTGGTGAGGCCTCAGCTTTCTCCAGACCAGAGAACTTTAAGGAAAATTCCTGGAACATGAAAAAAATGGACTCCTCTCATGTGGATTAGCCTGGCCTTGTAACCTGCCACAGCACCCAGCTAACTCCTTCGGGCTTCCTTCTCCATTTCTTGATGAGTCGCTCATATACATTGACTTGCTCTGACAGATCACACCGGGGAAACACACAGGGATTGGGTGACTGTGCAGGATGGGCCAAGTATGGTGTCTGAGACAACTCAGTAAAGCTACCAGTCTCCAATTCTTACCAAGTCAAGTTCTTTCACTGCCGAAAATAATCAGAACTATCCTTTAGTGCCAAAAAGAAATCAGGAAACTTTGATGCCTGAGCAACAACTCCTGGGGCCCATCACGATTTAAAACTGAAGAAACAGGGACTGCAATAGGCTTTTACCCACTGAGACCAAGTGGTCTCCCACCACAGCTCTGTGCAGTTCTTCAGAGGAGGGCCCAGGCATCTGTCTCCTCCTTGGTTATGTCCATGGAGACGCCTTTGAATGTTATTGTTCCTAAAACACTAAGCACAATTCCTTCTGAACCGACAAACATCTGCACAAATGCCCTGGAAAGAAAATGAGGCTGATGGCACTGGAAATCGTGAGAGGGAATAGAAAGGTACATAGGAAATGTGTGTGTGGGGGGACTTTCCTTGATATGAGTGGTAGTCTCAGTCCAGTTTTGTTGGAAAGGCTTTCTTTTCTCATCTACTCTACTTCCAACCACCTCTTTCCCCTTCTGCCCAAAACTCACCCACACTCAAGCTTCCAGCTGCTGTATCTTCCCGTCACTGTCATCTCATGGTCATTGCTGAATTGACCTTTATACCCCATTGTGGATAAAGTGAAGATTCCTATGGCCAGGATTCTCACCTGGCCCTGGTTGGCTTGCTCACTACACATGTGTGGGCAATACGTTATTGACTCTGTATAAAGAGCTCTGCCCAGTGCTCTGGGTGACACAGTAGCATGGCTTAATGGCTGCAGGAGAGCAGAGACTGGAGTGGTGGCAGCACCAGGGAAACTGAGACCGCTGCGAGGGCAGAGAGGCCTAGAGGCAGAGAGTGGCTTGCTGCATGCAGACTCGCTCTGAGTGGATGGGATTCTAGTGATTGACCTGCGACCATGGGAATAAAGTTGGGTATAAACTCATTCACCCCAAGAACATCATTTTTCAGTCCTTCCTTTGTCAGTTTTTGGTCTCATTGAATCCAAGGTGAACTTGCCTGGAGCTGAAACCCATTGGCCAGACACCCATGCCCCCATTTTCCTGACAAACTCAATACTCAGGAGAACAGCTTATCTAACACTCCAACCTTACATTTCTTAATCTCTTTAATGCAAACGATCTCTCTCATTTCTTCAAACTTGATGACCATAATCAAGGCCATTTCAGTATTTGACTACTCTACTTTTGAAATATGAGTATCTTAACACCCATGCCTTAAAAACACCTTCCTGTTTTTTCTTCTCTTCCTTTTCCATTGCTCCTGCTTTATCAAGTTCACCATTCTTTACTTCTTCCTTGTTTTTCCCTCTCAGCCAAAGTACACTTCTGATCTTAATTTTTCCCCTAGTCATATCAATCACATGTCCTTTCTTCTAAACTATGTAGTTGAGCATTGCTGGAAAAACATAAAATAGCATATAAAACTCTCCTTAGGTATTCCCAACTATTTACCTCCATCCCTAACCACTTCCCCTCAACTCTAGGCTCTAACTTTCCACCTAACTACACCTGGAAATCTAAAAGGCACTGAAAACTTAACAGGCTGCACCAGGACTCCTGCTCCAACAATCTCTGTCAATACCTGCTCTTCCCTAACTGTCCCCATTTTAGTAAATAGTCACACGACTCACTCAGTTGGTTCAAGCCAACATCCTAGAAGTCACTTTATCTTCTCTGTTCCTCATATTTTACCCATCACCAAGTCCTATCAACTCTACCTCTAAAAGGTATTTGACTCTACCCACTTCTCCCCATCTTGCTCCGTTATCATTATGAGTCCTAGCTGTCATTAGCTCTCACCTGCACCAACCTAATTTGTCTCTGTTTCTACACTTGCTCCTCCACACGGTGAGTTCTTCATGTTGCTGCCAGGGTGATCTTTTAAGACACGATGTCAGGCATGAAATCCTGTAATGGCTCTTCAATGGAGTCTTCGTCCTGGCCCTCAGGGCTTTATAGATTGGGGTCCTGGCACCTTTCTAACCTCAGCCTGCATCACTCCTCCCTACGTCACACTAAGCCCCATTGACCTTGCAGGCCCATGACCACATCAAACTCATCCCAACACAGCGCCTTTGCACTGCCTGTCCCTCTGCCCAGAATGTTCTTTTTCCGCACCTCCACACCCCTGGTTCCTTATCATTCAGGCCTCAGCCACAGTGCCACTCCTCAGAGAGGCATTTCCTTGACTGTCTAATCCACAATAGCCTGAGAAAATATCGCTTCTCCCTGTTTTAATTTCTTCACACTACTTATGCCTTATTTCATTTTCTTAGTAATTTGCTTTCTTATTTACTGTCTGTCTGTCCCCACTAAGATCTAAGTTCCCTAAGAACAGAGAGCTGTCTGATCTGGTCACAGCTGCATCCCCAAGGCCTCAAGCAAAGCCTGGCACTAAGGAGGAGGCCAAGTACTTATTTAACTTCACAGTGAGTTAATTCCCTCCAGGGTCTGTCAGTGGAGCAATACTTCTCAAACTACCTTTGGCGAAGGACCAGTTTCTTTTAAAGTTTCTAATATGTCACAGATGGATGCTTTTGTAAAATACAATAAAGAAAAATTACTAGAAAATAAAAACCTAGAGGTCTAAAATGTTAATAACAACTTAAAAATTATTAGATTCAACAGACATAAAATTTTGAAACACTCTCAGTTTTCTGTCCTTATGTCTTTGCAGACTGATGGTAAGCAGTTTGTGGGCTGGCACCAGCCTAAGACCACACCCTGAAAAGCAGAGTGACAAAATACATGCCAAACAGCTGAGAGCCAAGTGAAGCCAAAACAGCAGCTCAGCTCTGGGCCAGGGAAGTACCCAGCAGCCTTCAGAAGCTCCAACACTGGCCTGAGACTGAAGGGAAACTACCTCCTCTCTTTTCAGGAGACTGAGGACAACTGGGTTACCTGCAGGAGTGACATGACTACCTTGCCAGTCACCAATGAGGGAAACCAGCAGTTTCCTCCCAAATTGTCTTCTCAAGGTCATGGGTCTCCACTGAGTCTGAGGAAGATGGATGACACTGGGCTAGAGAAGCCTGTAAGTGCCTGCAAAGAGGTGGGACAAAGGAGTAAAGGTGGATGTGGTTGCCTTGGAATGCCATAAACCCACATGTTATAAAACAGGGCCTGGTGAACATCAAGCAGTCAGATTAGCCACTTTTCTCAACCAGACTTTTACTTCTCCACCTCAGAGAAAAAAAGGTTTCTTTCTGTCCAAGACTAACCTCTCCTTATGCATTCTAGAGTGAATCATTTTCTCCCTTCTGAGATTCAAGTCCATCAGTTACCTTTTTTCCCTTTATATTTTATCTAGCTTCCCCTCAGTCATCTGGATTGTCTAATACTCCTCCCCTTCAGCAATATTCACCACTTCAGATCTCGTCAATTCTGTCTCCTAAATCTCCCTCCAATGTGTTACTTCTTCCTTATTTCCTGCCACTATCTTAGGTAAGGTCCTCATTTCTTACTTAGACCAATAATCACTCTTTGTAACTCCTTACCAAGTCTTGAAAATACAAGTTCTGTCATCTTTCAGTCCATAGATTAAAAGTTAATTTGTTAAGATCCCACAGATAAAGTGGTAGGGAGAATTCCATGCTGAGAATGGAAAGGATATGTTGATGATACACTAACTTTGTAGAAGGTTGAAAATTCTAGGATGAGAAATGGCATGACAGTAGAGCAAATGAAAGGAATCAGTGTGACAGGGGAAGGAGAGGGGAAAAGAGTGGTCCTGCTAAAGCAAGACAAAGTTGGGAATGAAAGAATCTGAATAATAAATAGTTTCCCTGGATATCAGTGGTGCTAATGAGTCACCCCAAGGCAGAACTCACACTTCCTGTGTGAAAGTGGACTTAGTATTGTCAAGGCCAACCACAGGTAAGGTCATGGGACCAGTAGCTTCCCATTCCCACCTGGCAAGTGTCAAACTCCTCGAAACTATATTCATCATGTGACTTTCCATTTCCTTTCCAGAGCCCATCCCTGCTGGGTCCAGCACTTTACTGTGGGGTAGGGAACAATAATGCAGAAGCTGTTGTCACACTGGATAACTTAATCAATCATCATGCTCTAGTTTAGAATGGCCCTTTATACTGTGCTTCTGCCCTTACACTCTCCCATCCATTCTGGAACTCCTTTCAGTTTCAGTACACTCAATAACCTCCCTTCTGAAGCATGAGGATAAGTTAAATGCCTCTTCCCAAATCTCACAGTATTTTTCACATACCTCTACTGTAGCTATTAAATTTGTCTCTCAAATTGACTGTAAGATTCCAAAGGACTGGGGTTATGTTTAACTAATTTTTAAATTCCCAGCACCTAGCACAACTGACTTGGAATCTAAATAATAAATATTTATAAATTCACACTGAACTTAAATGAATAATGAAATAAGTAAGAGCATCTGGAGATCACCAAACTAAACACCCTAATTTTACAGATGAGATAAACAAGGTTCATAATGGTGAAGTAATGGTGAAGTGCCTTACTCAAGGTCGGGAGGAATTAAACTGGGACTCTTGCCTTTCAGCAGACTCCGTAAGTACTGGTGGAATGAAGTTCTTTCTTTAAATTCAAAAAGTCATTAACATATGCCAGAATCTCAAATTGTACTATATTGGCAATCCCTGACTTTATCAGAAATCATCTTCCTCAGGGACAGGGAGGAAAGACGAAGGGAATACAGGGAGCTCTGGATGACTTCAGAAAAGTCTGGCAGGAAAAGGCACGCTCTGAGAGAGGACCAGGCAAAGATTCTGTG
The DNA here is from genome assembly GCF_040802235.1 of Manis javanica. Classification (NCBI taxonomy): domain Eukaryota; kingdom Metazoa; phylum Chordata; class Mammalia; order Pholidota; family Manidae; genus Manis; species Manis javanica. The sequence continues at coordinate 73,434,042 of NC_133162.1, forward strand.
TGGAGTCTTTCAGTAAGAGAATAACCCAGTGCTTTGGGGAGTGGGCCAAGTTCACCCAGGCAGGGTGGTTCAGTGAAAACTCAGGGAGAGTTTAAAGTCAGCTGATGCTCGCTGACTCTGGCAGCATCATTTGATGGCTGTATGTATGCCCTTAGTGTATTACTGTTCCTACACACATTTATAGAATACTCTACGTCTCTCATTGACGTCTGATTATAAAGTGAAAACACAGAAGATGGGACCTGAGGACAGACAAGTAGGTTGATGTCCTTCTTTTGTCTCAAGAAAAGTTATGCCCATTTTCAGAGAGAGCATTTTTGGAGAGTCTATACCCCAATTTACCTTGGTTACTTCCCTCAGGAAGGAGAGAGTCCTGGACAGTTGGGAAAGAGAAAAAGCCATGAAAATCAAGTCCACCTTGCACCACACAGACTAGCCGATCCATCAACACTGCAGGAAAAGTTCCTCGGCTCTAGTCCCGAATCCGTCTGTCAGCCCTTCACGCGCCCCCTCCGGGGTGCCCTGTCTCCCCTGTGCAACCCCCCACCGCTTCCCAGAGGGCTTGCATCAACCAGGCCAACGCCCCAGCCCCAGCACACAGGAAAGTGAATCCCATCGCCCCCCGCAGCTCTAAGACATGACGTTTTTCCAGGCCTTTCGATTTCTGCCTTGAGATTCTGGGTGGAGTGGCGGCTGCTCTCGGCCGGGAAGCATCGCCTCTCAGGATCTGAACCGCCTTAGGCACCTTCCCGGCCTGACTTGTTACTGGGAGCGGCAGCTCAGGAGCAGCCTTTTGACGAGGGCTGTGCTGCGGTATAGGAAGCCTTACTCGGTCGCCTCGCGACCACCGAAAACCTTGGAGATAAGGCCAGTCACTGGAGCTGCAGTGGCCGGGAGGTGGTGGTGGGGGTGCCCAGCTACGAAATCCCCAGGAGGGACGCCCCGCCTCAGGCGACCGCGGCCCTGCCCGGGGCCCACGTGAGGTCGGGACCGCACCTCCGCGAACGCGCGTCCTCCCACGGGCGCCCGACAGGTTCCCGGCTCGGAGACCCAGGGCCGCCCGCGGCCCTCACACCACCTGCCTCCGAACTTCGGCGCCCCCTCGGCTGCCGCTGCGGCCGCCCGCCGTCTCACCTACCCATGCGGCACCCGCACCGGGGTGCAGGATTTCTTGGACGACCCGGCCCCGCGCCCTGGGCTCCGAACTACGAGCCCCAGAAGGCGGCGGGCGGGTCCCGCCTCTTCCGGCCCCGCCCCCGGCCTCCGCCCTCGGCCTAGCGGCTTCCCGACGCTGAGCGAGCGTTTACGCTCGCTCAGCGTGACTGTTCCGGGGCTGTGGTCCGTAGCTGGTCTTTTGGAATTATCTTCAAGATTTTAAATTTACAAACGCGTATTTTACGTTTCACAGCTTTTTTTTTTTTTGTATCATTAATATACAATTCCATGTGGAACATTATGTTTAGTAGACTCCCCTCACCAAGTCCGTCCCCCCCCCCAACCCCCGCACGACATAGCCCATCACAGTCACTGTCCATCAGCGTAGTAAGATTCTGTAGAATCACTGTTTGTCTTCTCTGGGTTGCATAGCCCTCCCCGTCTCCACCCCACTACATTATACATGCTAATCGTAATGCCCCCTTTCTTTTTCCCCCTCCTTATCCCTCCACTCCCACCCATCCTCCCCAGTCCCTTTCCCTTTGGTAACTGTTAGTCCATTCTTGGGTTCTGTGATTCTGCTGTTGTTTTGTTCCCTCAGTTTTTTCTTTGTTCCTATACTCCACGTATGAGTGAAATCATTTGGTATTTGTTTTTCTCTGCCTGGCTTATTTTACTGAGCATAATACCCTCTAGCTCCATCCATGGTGTTGCAAATGGTAGGATTTGTTTTCTTCTTATGGCTGAATAATATTCCATTGTGTATATGTACCACATCTTCTTTATCTATCCATCTACTGATGGACACTTAGGTTGCTTCCATTATTGTAAATAGTGCTACGATAAACATAGGGGTGCATCTGTCTTTTTCAAACTGGGCTGCTGCATGCTTAGGGTAAATTCCTAGAAGTGGGATTCCTGGGTCCAATGTTATTTCTATTTTGAGTTTTTTTGAGGAACCTCCATATTGCTTTCCACAATGGTTGAACTAATTTACATTCCCACCAGCATTATAGGAGGGTTCCCCTTTCTCAGCATCCTTGCCAGAATTTGTTGTTCTTAGTCTTTTCGATGTTGGCCATCCATACTGGTGTGAGGTGATATCTCATTGTGGTTTTATTTTGCATTTCCCTGATGATTAGTGATGTGGAGCACATTTTGATGTGTCTGTTGGCCATCTGAATTTCTTCTTTGGAGAATTGTCTCTTCATATCCTATGCCCATTTTTTAAGTGGGTTATTTGCTTTTTGGGTGTTGAGGCACGTAAGTTCTTTATATATTTTGAAATGTCAACACCTTGTTGGATATGTCATTTACAAATATACTCTCCCATACTGTAGGATGCCTTTTTGTTCTGTTGATGATGTCCTTTGCCATACAGAAACTTTTTAGTTTGATGTAGTCCCATGAGTTCATTTTTGCTTTTGTTTCCCTTGCTCGAGGAGATGTGTTCAGGAAGAAGTTGCTCATGCTTATATTCAGGAGATTTATGCCTATGTTGTCTTCTAAGAGTCTTACGGTTTCATGACATACATTCAGGTCTTTGATCTATTTTGAGTTTACTTTTGTGTAGGGGCTTAAACAATAATCCAGTTTCATTCTCTTGCATGTAGCTGTCCAGTTTTGACAACACCAGTTGTTGAAGAGGCTGTCATTTCCCCATTGTATGTCCATGGCTCCTTTATGATATATTAATTCACTATATATGGTTGGGTTTATGTCAGGGTTCTCTAGTTTGTTCCATTGGTCTATGGGTCTGTTCTTGTGCAGTACCAAATTGTCTTTATTACTGTTTACTTTGGTGTAGGGGCTTAAACAATAATCCAGTTTCATTCTCTTGCATGTAGCTGTCCAGTTTTGACAACACCAGTTGTTGAAGAGGCTGTCATTTCCCCATTGTATGTCCATGGCTCCTTTATGATTATTAATTGACTATATATGGTTGGATTTATATCAGGGTTCTCTGGTTTGTTCCATTGGTTTATGGGTCTGTTCTTGTGCAGTACCAAATTGTCTTTATTACTGTGGCTTTGTAGTAGAGCTTGAAGTCAGGGAGCGTAATCCCCCCAGCTTTATTCTTCCTTCTCAGGATTGCTTTGGCTATTTGGGGTCTTTTGTAGTTCCATATGAATTTTAGAATGATTTGCTCTAGTTCGTTGAAGAATGCTTTTGACATTTTGATAGGAATTGCATTGAATCTATAGATTGCTTTAGGCAGTATGCCATTTTGACAATATTAATTCTTCCTATCCATGAACACGGGATGTGTTTCCATTTATTGGTATCTTCTTTAATTTCTCTCATGAGTGTCTTGTAGATTCCAGAGTATAGTTCTTTCACTTTCTTAGTTAAATTTGTTTCCAGGTATTTTATTCTTTTTGATGCAACTGTGAATGGAATTGTTTTCCCGATTTCTCTTTCTGCTAGTTCATTCTTAGTATATAGGCATTCCACAGATGTCTGCATATTAATTTTGTATCCTGCCACTTTGCTGAATTCAGATATGAGATGTAGTAGTTTTGGAGTAGATCCTTTAGGGTTTTTTATATACAGTATCATGTCATCTGCAAACAGGGACAGTTTAACTTCTTCCTTGCCAGTCTGGATGCCTTTTATTTCTTTGTGCTGTCTGATTACCGTGGCTAGGACCTCCAGAACTATGTTGAATAGAAGTGGAAAGAGTGGGCATCCCTGTCTTGTTTCCGATCTTAGAGGAAAAGCTTTCAGCTTCTCACTGTTAAGTATGATGTTGGCTGTGGGTTTATCATATATGGCCTTTATTATGTTGAGGTACTTGCCCTCTATACCCATTTTGTTGAGAGTGTTTTTCATGAATGGATGTTGAATTTTGTCAAATGCTTTTTCAGCATCTATGGAGATGATCATGTGGTTTTTGTCCTTCTTTTTGTTGATGTGGTGGATGATGTTGATGGATTTTTGAATGTTGTACGATCCTTGCAACTCTGGGATGAATCCCACTTGATCATGATGGATGATGTTTTTGATGTATTTTTGAATTTGGTTTGCTAATATTTTCTTGAGTATTTTTGCATCTATATTCATCAGGGATATTGGTCTCTAATTTTCTTTTTTTGTTCTGTCTCTGCCTGGTTTTAGTATTGGAGTGATGCTGGCCTCATAGAATGAATTTGGAAGTATTCCTTCTTCTACTCTTTGGAAAACTGTAAGGAGAATGGGTAGTAGGTCTTCATTAAATGTTTGATAAAATTCAGCAGTGAAGAGGGGGCGGAGCCAAGATGGTGGCATGAGTAGAGCAGCAGAAATCTCCTCCTAAGACCATATATATTTTTGAAAATTCAACAAATACAATTATCCCTAAAAGAAAGACCAGAAGATACAGGACAACAGCCAGGCTACATCCACACCTGCGAGAACCCAGCACCTCACGCAGGTGGTAAGATACAAGCTGCGGCCTGGCGGGACCCGAGGCCCCACACGCCAGCTCCTGGCAGGAAGAGAGGAGTCAGAATGGGGAGGGAGAGGGATCCCAGGACTGCTAAACCCCCAGCGCCAGCAATCCGCACTTGGAGCGCAGACACACAGCGTGTGGGGTGCTAGATACTAGGGAAACGGGACAGTAAAACCTGCGAGTGGGTCCCTGCAGCTGGTGCCCCTGGGACAAAGAAAAGCAAGTGCTTTTTGAAAGACTTAAATGGGGGATGCCACAGCTGGATGGAAACGTCCCGGAACACTTAGCCCTGCAGCTGAGCATCCTCAGGAACTCTGGGCACTCTTACCTCCTGGGCAGCAGCGCAACTCGGATGACCCTCACAGCATCCTGCCCATTTCCCCTCCAACGCCATCTGCCATAGTGGAGCAGCAGCCTGAGGCAGCAGGGCAGAGCTTATTTCACAGCGGCTGGGCAAGAATTAGAAACCCCGTCTCCATGCAGCTGCCCATCACAAGCTGCTAGGGGTCGCTGTTCTCCCAGGAGAGGAAGGCCACAACTAGCAAGAAAGGATGTTCTCCCAGCCAACACATGCACCAGCTTCCCGCAACTATCTCTATTGCCATGAAAAGGCAAAAAAATTTGATCCAGACCAGAATCACACAGACATTCTCCCCTGAGAAAAAATCTGGGGAGATAGACCTAACCAATCTGCCCTGAAAAAGAATTCAAAATAAAGGTCATAACCATGCTCACAGAGCAATATACAGATTTGATGCAATCCCTATCAAATTACCAACAGCATTCTTCAATGAACTGGATCAAATAGTTCAAAAATTCATATGGAAACACCAAAGACCCTGAATAGCCAACACAATCCTGAGAAGGAAGAATAAAGTGGGGTGGGGGTGGGGGAATCTCGCTCCCAAGTTCAAGCTCTACTACAAAGCCACAGTAATCAAGACAATTTGGTACTGGCACAAGAACAGAGCCACAGACCAGTGGACAGAATGGAGACTCCAGACATTAACCCAAACATATATGGTTAATTAATATACGATAAAGGAGCCATGGACATACAATGGTGAAATGACAGTCTCTTCAACAGATGGTTCTGGCAAAACTGGACAGCTATATGTAAGAGAATGAAACTGGACCACTTTCTAACTCCATACACAAAAGTAAATTCGAAATGGGTCAAAGACCTGAATGTAAGTCATGAAACCATAAAACTCCTAGAAAAAAACATAGGCAAAAATCTCTTGGACATAGCATGAGTGACTTCTTCATGAATATATCTCCCTGGGCAAGGAAAGAAAAGCAAAAATGAACAAGTGGGACTATATCAAGCTGAAAAGCTTCTGTACAGTAAAAGACACCATCAATAGAATAAAAAGATACCCTACAGTATGGGAGAATATATTTGTAAATGACAGATCTGATAAAGGCATGACAACCAAAATATATAAAGAGCTCACGCACCTCAATAAACAAAAAGCAAATAATCCAATTAAAAAATGGGCAGAGGAACTGAACAGACAGTTCTCCAAAAAAGAAATTCAGATGGCCAACAGACACCTGAAAAAATGCTCCACATCACTAGTTATCAGAGAAATGCAAATTAAAACCACAATGAGATATCACCTCACACCAGTAAGGACGGCTACCATCCAAAAGACAAACAACAACAAATGTTGGTGAGGTTGTGGAGAAAGGGGAACCCTCCTACACTGCTGGTGGGAATGTAAATTAGTTCAACCATTGTGGAAAGCAGTATGGAGGTTCCTCAAAATGCTCAAAATAGACTTACCATTTGAGCCAGGAATTCCACCTCTAGGAATTTACCCTAAGAATGCAGCAATCCCGTTTGAAAAAAACAGATGCACCCCTATGTTTATTGCATCATTTTTTACAATAGCCAAGAAATGGAAGCAACCTAAGTGTCCATCAGTAGATTAATGGATAAAGAAGATGTGGTACATATACACAATGGAATATTATTCAGCCATAAGAAGAAAACAAATCTGACCATTTGCAATAACATGGATAGAGCTAGAGGGTATTATGCTCAGTGAAATAAGCCAAGTGGAGAAAGACAAATACCAAATGATTTCACTCATCTGTGGAGTATAAGAACAAAGGAAAAACTGAAGGAACAAAACAGCAGCAGAATCACAGAACCCAAGAAAGGACTAACAGTTACCAAAGGGAAAGAGACTGGGGAGAATGGGAGGGTAGGGAGGGATAAGGGAGGGGAAGAAGAAACGGGGTATTATGATTAGCATTTAGAATGTGGGGGGTGGGGGAAAGGGGAGGGCTGTGCAATACAGAGAAGACAAGTAGTGATTGTACAACATTTTGCTGTACTGATGGACAGTGACTGTAATGGGGTTTGTGGGGGAGACTTGGTGTAGGGAAGAGCCTAGTAAACATAATATTCTTCATGTAATTGTAGATTAATGATAACAAAAAAGGGGAATTACTCCCTGATAGGATAAAATTAACTGGAAATCGACGATTAATGCATGCTTTACGTATCCTTAATTTGATATTTTAAAGGGTGTCAGATGATCAGCTATGGAAGTACATTTTTCTGATAATATTTCTTTCTCTTAAAAAAAAAGCAGTTCCTGTGTGGTGGTCTCCAATAGGTTCTTCACAATGGTATAAAGGCCATATCAAAGTGTGGGCAAACGGTTTGTTTGTGTTTATACAGCGGATCAAAGCCTAATTTGGCTACCCAGAAAACGAATTAAGATACGATATGAAGAACTTCCAATATCAACATCCTCTGTAAGAGTCATTCCAGAAGATGCTCATCAAAAAACTTCAACAAAGATCCTGGCACAGTTGCAGTTGTAGCTGCATTCATCCCACTGGTTCCTGGACTTGCCATTGGAATGAAGGAGATAACTAAGCTGGCCTGTGCATACAGGAAAACAACAAATTTGACTGGATCTATATTGTTGGAACTCAACCAAGAATTAGGAGAAGTGCAAGTTGCAGTGCTCCAAAATCGTGTGACTGTAGACTATCTATTGTTAAAAGAACATATGGGATGTGAACAGTTCCCAGGAATGTGTTGTTTTAATTTGTCTGATTTTTCTCAAACTATTCAAATTCAGTTAGACAATATCAATCATATTATTGATAAGTTTTCACAAATGCCTAGAGTACCTAACTGGTTTTCTTGGTTTCACTGGATATGGCTGGTAATTGTAGGTCTGCTTTTGTTATGTATCTGTATTCCTATTCTGTTAATGTGTGTATGCAATTTAATTAGTAGTTTGTTAAAACCTATACATGCTTATGTTACTCTACAAGAAGTCATGTCAAAGAAATAATCAATCTTCCCATGTTTTCTTCCACCTGCTACTTCTATAGCTTTACTTCTTCCTTCCTAATTACCACCCTTTAATAGAATTTGTTCCTCATATAAAAAATTACCAAGTATCATAATTCTTCCAAGTGGTAAAGATACCCCAAGACAAATGCTGGGCATAGAAGCCACAGGGCATAAATCTGCAAAGAAGTAAAAAGCTAACCTTTTCAAAGAATATTGTTCTCTCTCACTTACCAACTTTACATTTTCCTGTATGGCCCCAGAAGATGGCTGGTTAGCCAGAGAGGGGTAAGATTCCTCAAGGGAGGCACAACCTAAGACAGGCACAGTCACAGGGGGACCATCAGGTGAGAAATTGTGGATCAACAGAGGTGAGGCTTAGAACCTCACCTCCCCTGTTTTAAGAGAAATCTTCTGCATCCATGGATGTTTTGTTGCCCTTGTCTAGCTTGGATTAATACTTAGTCTATAGGCACACACCTGATCATCTACATTTGCCCTCTTACAGCACTAAATTGTGTTCTCTACCTTTATCTTGCATCTACCTACCACTTCAGAATTTTATAAAAAAAATACAGGAGAAATGTGGGATTCACATATAAATCAAGTATAAAAATCAAATGAAAAATCATATCTGACTTGATTGTTTATAGTTCATGATGTGTGATCAAAACCAAAAGTTTCTGTGATATGACTGCCCTTGCACTGTTCACCATGTAAGAACTTGTTCATTATGCTTCAGAAGATTGGAGACTGTTGAGAATTAGGCTTGGGGTTGATTAATGATTGTGCATTGAGTCCCCTATACAGAATTTTATTGTTGTTAACAACCATTTGATCAATAAATATGAGAGATACCCTCTCAAAAAAAAAAATGGGCAAAGGAGCTGAACAGACAGTTCTCCAAAGAAGAAATTCAGTTGGCCAACAGACACGTGAAAAGATGCTCCACATCCCTAGTCATCAGACTAATGCAAATTAAAACCACAATGAGATATCACCCCACAGCAGTAAGGACTGCCACCATCCAAAAGACAAACAGCAACACATGTTGGCGACATTGTGGAGAAAGAGGAACCCTCCTACCCTGCTGGTGGGAATGTAAATTAGTTCAACCATTATGGAAATCAGTATGGTGGCTCCTCAAAAAACTCAAAATAGAAATACCATTTGACCCAGGAATTCCACTCCTAGGAATTTACCATAAGAATGCAGCAGCCCAGTTTGAAAAAGACATATGCACCCCTATGTTTATCGCAGCACTATTTACAATAGCCAAGAAATGGAAGCAACCTAAATGCCCATCAGTAGATGAAGGGATAAAGAAGATGTGGTACATATACCCAATGGAATATTATTCAGCCATAAGAAGAAAACAAATCCTACCATTTGCAACAACATGGATGGATCTAGAGGGTATTATGCTCAGTGAAATGAGCCAGGCATAGAAAGAAAAGTATCAAATAATTTCACTCATATGTGGAGTATAAAAATAAAGAAAAACTGAAGGAACAAATAACAGCAGAATCACAGAACCCAAGAATGGACTAACAGTTACCAAAGGGAAAGAGACTAGGGAGGATGGATGGGAAGGGAGGTATAAGAGAGTGTAAAAGAAAGGGCATATTACAATTAGCATGTATAATTAGCATGTAAGGCAGCATGTGGAGGGCTGTGCAACACAGTGAAGACAAGTAGTGATTCTACAGCATCTTACTATGCTGATGGACAGTGACTGTAATGGGGTGTGTGTGTGGGGACTTGGTGAAGGGCAGAGCCTAGTAAACATAATGTTATTCATATAATTGTAGATTAATGATAACAAATAACAATAATAATAATAACAACAACAACAACAACAACAACAAAATTCAGCAGTGAAGCCGTCTGTTCCAGGGATTTTGTTCTTAGGTAGGTTTTTTATTGCCAATTCTATTTTGTTGCTGGTAATTGGTCTGTTCAGATTTTCTGTTTCTTTCTGGGTCAGCCTTGGAAGGTTGTATTTTTCTAGAAAGTTGTCCATTTCTTCTAGGCTATCCAGTTTGTTAGCACGTAATTTTTCATAGCAATCTCTAATAATTCTTTGTATTTCTGTCGGGTCTGTAGTGATTTTTTCCTTTCTTATTTCTAATTCTGTTTATCTGAGTAGACTCTCTTTTTTTCATGATAACTCTGGCTAGGGGTTTATCAATTTTGTTTATTTTCTCGAGGAACCAGCTCTTGCTTTCATTGATTCTTTCCATTGTTTTATTCACGATTTTATTTATTTATGGTCTAATATTTATTATGTGCCTCCTTGTACTGACTGAATTTGCCGAGCCTCTTTTCCTGGTCTAGTATATGATCTATTCTTGAAAATGTTCAATGTGCACTTGAGAAGAATGTACATTCTGCTGCTTTTGGTTGTAGAGTTCTGTAGATGTCAGGTCAATCTGTTCTAAGTGTTGTTCAGTGCCTCTTTCTCCTTACTTATTTTCTGTCTGGTTGATCTGTCCTTCAGAGGAGTAGAGTGTTGAGGTCTCCTAGAATGAATGCATTGCATTCTGTTTCCCCTTTTAACTGTGTTAGTATTAGTTTCACATATGTAGGTGCTCCTGTGTTTGGTGCATAGATATTTATAATGGTTTTATATCTTCTTGTTGGATTGATCACTTTATCATTATGTAATGTCCTTCTTTGTCTATTGTGTCTTTCTTTGTTTTGAAGTCTATTTTGTCTGGAACAAGTACTGCAACTCCTGCTTTTTTCTCCCTATTACTTGCATGAAATATCTTTTTCCATCCCTTCACTTTCAGTCTGTGTATGTCTTTGGATTTGAACCGAGTCTCTTGTAGGCAGCATATAGATGGGTCTTGCTTTTTTATCCATTCAGTGAGTCTATTTCTTTTGATTGGTGCATTCAGACCATCTACATTTAGGGTGATTATCGATAGGTATGTACTTATTGCCATTGCAGGCTTTAGATTCATGGTAACCAAAGGTTCAAGGGTAACTTCCTTACTGTCTAAGAGCCTAACTTGACTCACTGAATATGCTATTACAAACACAATCTAAAGGTTCTTTTTTCTCCTCCTTTTTCTTCTGCCTCCATTCTTTATATATTAGTATCATATTCTGTACTCTTTGTCTATCCTTTGATTGACTTTGGGGAAAGTTAGTTTAATTTTGCATTTGCTTAGTAATTAGCTGTTCTCCTTTCTTTTCTGTGGGTTTATTACCTCTGATGACAGCTACTAAACTTTAGGAACACTTCCATCTATAGCAGTCCCTCCAAAATACACTGTGGAGATGGTTTGTGGGAGGTAAATTCTCTCAGCTTTTGCTTATCTGGAAATTGTTTAATCCCTCCTTCAAAGTTAAATGATAATCTTGCCAGATAAAGTATTTTTGGTTGAAGGCTCTTCTATTTCATTGCATTAAATACATCATGCTGCTCCCTTCTGGCCTGTAAGATTTCTGCTGAGAAGTCTGATGATAGCCTGATGGGCTTTTCTTTGTATGTGATCTTATTTCTCTCTCTGGCTGCTTTTAATAGTCTGTCCTTATCCTTGACCTTTGTCATTTTAATTACTATATGTCTTGGTGTTGTCTTCTTTGGGTCTGTCCCTTGTTTTAGCAGATCTGTGCACCTCATAGTCTGAGAGACTATCTCCTTCCCCAGATTGGGGAAGTTTTCAGCAATTTCTTCCTCAACGACAGTTTCTATCCCTTTTTCTCTCACTCTTCTTCTTCTGTTATCCCTATAATGCAAATATTTTTCCATTTGGATTGGTCACACAGTTCTCTGAATATTCTTTCATTCTTAGAGATCTTTTTTCTCTCTGTGCCTCAGCTTCTTTGTATTCCTCTTCTTGAATTTCTGTTTCATTCATCCTCTCCTCCATCATATCTAATCTGCTTTTAGTACCCTGCATTGTGCTCTTCAATTATTGGATCTCTTACTGGAATTTATTCCTGAGTCCTTGAATATTTTTCTGTACCTCCATGAGCATGTTAATGATTTTCATTTTGAAATCCCTTTCAGGAAGATTCATGAGGTCAATCTCATTTGAATCTTTCTTAGGTGTTGTATTCATAATTTTAGTTTGGACCACATTTCTTTGGCATTTCACATTTGTATATGGTGCCCTCTGCCCAGAAGCTCTACTCTCTGGAGCTGCTCAGCCCCTGTAGCAATGTTGGGGGTCACAGGGGAATGGTATAGGTGCCTGGGGGAAGGAAAGAGCTGTTTCCTGCTTTTTAGCTGCTATGCCTGCCTCCACTACCAGAACTTGTGGGCTGAGCACACAGGTAAAAGCCTCTATGTTTTACTTTTTTAGTTGCTGTAGATGGGGCTTCCCTCTGGCTGGCCTAACCCCAGGGTAGGGTTTGCCAGTTTGTGAGCTAGGTGGGGCTGGCCGGAAGAAAGGCACAGTCTGCTGTGTATCACGTTGAGGGTCCTTGGAGCTGTGTAGCCAGCCAGGGAGCTGAAGCACCTGAAGATCAAGAAGGTTCCCAAACTGCTGGGCATAGTGCACCCAGACAATTTTGTCTACCTGTCCTTTCTCCTGATCAGTAAGCTCTATGCAATCCTTGCTCCTTTAGCAGCCCTCTTGTTAAGAGCTTCCTTGTTAGGAAGTCTCTCAGACTGCCTACCTTTCTTTTGTCCCAGAGCATCCAGATATGGATCCCTGCTTTCCACATGCGACTGGAATCTCAGTGTCTCCAGGAATTCTGCCTGTCTTAGCTTTCCAACCCCCTAATCATGAGAGTACCATGCAAGCACCATGAAATATATGTTTGTGCTCCCAGAGCAGACCTCCGGAGTTATTCAGCAGCCCTAGGCCTCCACTCCCTCCCTGCTCCATTTCTCTTCCTCCTGCTGGTGAGCTGGGGTGGGGGAAGGACTTGGGTCCCGCCGGGCTAAGGCTTTGGTACATTACCCTGTTCCATGAGGTTTATTCTTTTCTCCAGGTGTATGCTATTTGGCACAGCCCTCTTTCCTGTTGCTTTTTCAGGATTAGTTGTATTAATTATATTTTCGTATTATATACGGTTTTATGAGGAAGCCTCTGTCTCACTTCTCATACCTCCATCTTTAATCCTCTGCCTTTGAATGTGCTGTTTTAATCTGTCTGACTTTTCTGAAACCATTCAAAATCAACCAGACAATATTCACAATATTGTTAATAAGTTTTCTCAAATGCCTGGGGTCCTTAACTGGTTTCACTGGATATGGTCCTTAATTGTAGGTCTGCTTTTGTTATGTTATCTGTATTCCTGTTTTGTTAATATGTGTGTTTAATTAATAGTCTGCTAAAACCTATAGAGGCTTATGCTATTATACAAGAAGCTATGTTATAGAAGCAATCAATCTTCTCACATTTCTCTTCCATTTGCTACCTCTATGCCTTTTCTTCTCCCTTCCTGAACACAACCCTTTTTCTAGAATTTGTATTTCATACATAGAATTGTGGTTCTTCCAAGCCTTTCTAGCTAATGAAGGTACCTCAAGACAAGTGCTGAACATAGGATCCATGAAGCATAAATCTTTAAAAAGGCAGAAAGCTAACCATTTCAAAGAATACTACTTCTCTCTCGCTTACCAACTTCACATCTCCCTGTGTATCCCTGGAAGATGGCTGGTTAGCCAGAGATGGGTAGTATTCCTCAAGGGAGGAACAACCAAAGACTGGCACAGTTGCAGAGGGGCCACCAGGTGATAAATTGGGGGCCAACAGAGGTGAGGCTGAGAACATCACCCCCCAGTTTTGAGACAAAGCTTCTGCACCCATGGCTGTGTTGTTGCCCTTGCCCAAATCAGATCAAAACTTCATCTATAAGTATAGACCTGATCACCTGCAATTACCTTGTATTTGCACTAAATCCATCTTCTGTCTTTATTTCACATCACGTAAATTCAAGCAGACTTTTATTTCATACTGCAGAATTTGGAGAAGTAATCTGTGTTAAAAACTTTCTTTTAGAAACTGTCTACTTGCTATATTCTTTATTACATCTACCTACTATTTAAAAGAAAATAGGGAAATGTGGGATTTATGGGATTAATAGATAAATCAAGCAATATAGAAATCAAATGTATGAATACATATGACCTGATTGTTTTTCCTTGATGCATGCTTTAGGGCTGGACTCAAGTCAGATGATGATTGTGTGTTGATCATGTGCTGATCCCCCTACTCAGAATTCTTTGGATGTTTGGGTTCATTTGCTCAATAAATATGAGGAGAGCCTTTTTGGCATTACTCTTGTGCTGTGACACCTTGAGTCCCCTGACTGGCCTATCAGATCTTCAGCATTCCCTTGCGTTCCCTCCCAATCTGTAGGTCGGAGGCAGGGGGGAGCCGACAATGCTGCCATTATTTTTTTTTCGTTTTGCCTATTATCATCTTCAGGGATACTTTTATAACTGTATTTCATGGAAAACACTGATGACATGTTATCTTGCTTAACATAGGTTGTTTTAAAAAATGATTTTCAGTAATCCCTTTCATTCTTACTAAGTTTAATTTCTGCCCCTCAGTTCTTACATAGATTCTTCATAGAGTTAACAGTTGTAACCCAGTCTTCCTTACTCTTTGTTCTTTGTTTTTATTTTGGTTGTGTTTGAAATAAGATGTTTAAAATTTAGATGTAATAAAAACCAGGAATGTTCCCTCTTTCTTTTGTCCATTTAGAAGCCTAATAAATATTTATACAAAGATTTCACAACCATTCAGTGTTTCATGCTTTCCTCCCTTTTTTTCATATTTCCCTCTATTAGTCTTTAGAAATGCATATTGTACGAAATTCAGATGCCTTCAAGTGGTAGGCAGCCTCCTTCACGTACCTTTCCTAGCCCAGTCCCCTTCCCAAGAGGTATCCTTGTATAGGTTTCTTGTGGAAATGTACAGGTAAAATGTATGCTTTGCTAGAATATACATGCATTCTTTGATTTTAAGTATGTGTTACTACACTATTCTGTATCTTGCTCTTGTTACTTATATATTGGAAATCATTTCATATAGTTATATCATTTAGAGCCGTTGTTTTTCTTTTTGATGCCTGCATAGTGTTACATTTTATGGGTATACTATAATTTATATTATCAGTTCTCTCTTAATGGACATAAAACTCTGAACAATGCTGCAGAGAATGTCTTCATACACATACCATTTCTCTCAAGTACAAGTAAATCTCTCAGACTCCTAGAAGAATTGCTAGGTGAAAGTGTAAGAACATTTTCAAATTTTGTGGGTATTACCAGTAATGAGAGACTATATGCACTTATATTCCTAATGATGATGCCAGGGTTCTTGTTTGCTGAATCGAAGAATGAATTTAGCAAACAGTCAAGGTAGGAGAGCCAGGGAGACTTATTGAGAGATACAGTGAGAGGCTGTCCTGGTTCAAGTCAGGAGGGGACAAGAGAGCCCCTGGTGGTGCATTGTCTAGGGGTTTCATAGGCAGTTGAGGATATTTGGGAATGTGAAAAAAAGCTTAGGATTGTGTACTTGTTAAGTGGTCCCTGAATATTTAGAATTAACAACATAAGGAATTTCCTGCCTTGATTTCTCTCTGGAATACCAGAATCTTGGTCTGGAAGCATATCAAAAGGCCACCTGCTCAGCTTCCAAGGTGGGCTGAAGTATTGTCTGTTTGCTAAAGAGTAAGTTAAGAATCTTACTTCTTAAACTTCCTGAGTGTTAGAATGCAATCTTCTCTTTAAGGTAGAATCCTTCCTGCCTTTTACTATGTTGTTTACAGCTGGGTCTGCATGCTAAATTAGTTGCCCAGTTTGCAAATCACTTCATCAGATCTGAAGGAGGAAAGACAGCACATAGGCCTGGGCCTTTAGCGTGCTAAGATGAATCTTACACATGATTACAAATGATTAGCATAATAAAAACATTTGCCACTCTTCTTTATCTGGGGAATATTAACTGATCTCACTGAAGAATCACCCTAGAGCTTAATCTTTAACACAGAGTTTTGGTAGGGGTTTCCTTGCATGTAGTTACATTGTTCTGACTGCAAATATCCTCCTGCCTTGCTTTTTCCAGAGGCCCTCACCCTATTCTGTCTAAGCCTATGGTCTCTGTCTCAGTGATGATGTGCAATGACCTTGTCAACAGTATATTTAACTTTTTCATCATTGCCAGTCTGATAGTTAAATTTTTTAATTTTATTGTAATCTGTATTTCTCTTATCAGGAGTATAGTTGAGCATGTATTTTTTAAAGTTTTTGTTTTGTATTGACTGTTTTTTGTATTGTTAACAAGAACAGTAATGATGGATATGCTTGTCTTTTTGTTTCTTTAATGGGATTGTTTCAAGGCTTATCCTGTTTTGCTGGTTATTGGGTTGGGGTACTTATGTTATTGTGTGAAGGAAGTATTTAACTCACCTCTTTTGTTAGGAACTTTTGGTTTTTATAAATTAAGCATGGATGTTGAATCTTAACAAATGCTTTTACAACATATGGAGATTATATCTGTCCTTTCTCTTTTGATCTATTAATATGGTATATTTTATCTCAATCATCTTCATGACTTTGCATTCTTAGAGGGATCCCACTTGGTCATGGCACATTACATTATTCTGTTAATATGCCAGTAGATGATTCTACTTGCTAATTTTTCATGTAAGTTTTGCACCAATACATAAAGAAATTGTTTATTAATTTTTTTCATGCCATTTTCACAGTTTACTTTTATAATATTTCTTCAAAAAATTTGAATCCTTCCTATTTTCATCCTTTGGTATATTTTATTTTAATTCACATGATAGCTGGTTTCCTGAAGGTGTGGTACTTTGTTTTTACTTGTTTATATAGTGTGGCAGGGAGCAGGATAAAGAGAAATTGGGGGAATGGTTCTTTGATAGTATTCTCTCTCTCTTTTAAAAAAATAATTTAGTTTTGGTTCTTTTGCACACATCTAAGTTTTATTAAAGTTTACCTATTAGTTGATAATTACTTGACAACTATTCACATAAATTATTATATCAGACTAACCAAAGGACTGGAGTTATTTTATTTTTATTTATTTATGTTTTTTGTAGATCAGTAAGACTTTACAAAAACAGGTGGCCAGCTGGATGTGGCCTGCAGGCCATAGTTTACAGACCCCTGCCTTTGCCTATATTGTCAATAAATCCATAATGAGCATCTACTGTGGTGTCAGGTGCTTTCTGGGGGAGGGGATATAGCAGTAAACAAGACAGAGATGCCCCTGCCCGGTGGATCAAACATTCTGCCTGGAGTGATGGTCTCTTCCTCCTTCACTTCCCTTCCTAACCCAGACTCCTATTTAATACCCATTTTCAGTTGGCTTGACTTTCCTCTCCTCAGCCAGGGCTAGTTCCCTTCCTCTGGGCTCCCATAGTGCCCTGTGTGTGGGTGGTGACTTGTACCAACCTTGTGTATGAGTGGTGTCTGCTTATGCATCTGGTTCCCTGCAGGATTGTAAACTCCTCAGGGATGAGGACTGGGCCTTCCTTGCCTTGCATCCTGAAGGGCCTGGCTGAGAATCAGCCTTTGGTCCTTGTGTATTGAGCTAATTTATAAATGGAATCATACTGGAGCTACTGTTTTATATCTGGCTTCTTCTTCAGCAAGATTTGTTTGTATCAAAGTCCATTCCTCTTTAGTATTTATTTATTTATTTTGTTTGTTAGCTCACCATGTTTATTTTTATTTATTTTTATTAAGGTATGATTGATATACAGTCTTATGAAGGTTTCACATGAAAAAACAATGTGATTACTGTACTTACCCATATTATCAAGTCCCCACCCATACCCCAGTGCAGTCACTGTCCATCAGTGCAGCAAGTTGCCAGAGATTCACTATGTCCCTTCTCTGTGATACACTGTTCTCCCCATGATCCCCCACACCATGTGTACTAAACATAATACCCCTCAATCCCCTTCTCCCTCCCTCCGCACTCGCCCTCCCACAGCCCTCCCCTTTGGTAATCACTAGTTCATTCTTGGAGTCTCTCAGTCTGCTGCCATTTTGTTCCTTCAGTTTTGCTTCATTGTTATACTCCACAAAAAAGGGAAATCATTTGGCATTTGTTTTTCTCCACCTGGCTTATTTCACTGAGCAGGACTGAAGTTATTATTTGCTTTACTTTGTGATTATAACTGAATATTATTTTCTCTCTTGGTGTTAAAAATTATTTGCATCTGGGGTCAGATTTACTAAGTATGCCACTGCCAATATGTAGTCATAAAGTGGAGTACTGAAAGGGTTAAAATTAAAACGGATTTCCTGATCTCCAATCGAAGCTGTTTCTCCTATTCACATAAGAGAAACAGTCTAAAAGATCACTTTAACTTTAGATTTAGAATTAAGTCACATATTACTGAACACCAATTATGTACTAGGTGCAACTCAGAAGATGCAAAAGCCTCTTGAATGTGTTCAAACAGTAAATTAAAATTAGAAAGTCCCAGCTCTATTTACAGTTTCATTTAGTTCAGCTGAGAAGTCAGGGAACCTATGTTCCCCATGTGAGAAACACACTGGTCCAAATTCAATAAGTGGACGTGGAGACAAAGAGAACAGCAGAGCAAGGCTTTAGTAATAGTCTTGCAAGATCAGGTGTCTGGTGAGCAGGCACACCTGGGGAGTTTGGCACCAGTAATTTATTTCCTAGGGCACAAGTCCCTCCCCTGGTTCCTCATTGGCTTAGTACTACAAGGTTCACATTCTTCCCTGGAAGTGACCTAAGCCAGTTATGTCTTTATTTTACATTTGTCTTAATCTTATTGGTAGGTTTAAAAAACTCAAACAGGTATGCCAGGCCCTTATCAATTCCCCCACCCCCACTCTCAGCCCCAGCAGCTTCCACCACGTGGCCCTTTGTTAATACCTTACTGTTAAAATGTTTAAACAGCCTAGTGGGAATAAATCACATTTAGGTTTTATACTCTTTCCTAACACCCATCTGACTCCTCCTAAAAAGGTGTTGTGTAAAATGCTGGATTGAAGATAAGCAAGAGGCCTTAACATGCTTGACTAAGCTTTAGATAGGCTTCTTCCCAACTCTAGGACCTGACCTCTCTTTTCTTACAGCATTTCATTGAGAAAACTTTACAAATTCTACCTCTGCCCCTTTGAGATGTAAATCTTTTTTTTTAAAAGTCTCTTGCCAGTTTTACAACCCCAGAGTGTCTTTCTCAAGGACCTGGGAGCCATCCCTTTGAAATACAATCCTTGGGGAAGACAGTGCCTCTTTCTCTTTGACTCTTTGGGAGGGCAGAGCCTAACTTCAAAGGGCACTAATGACTGAACACGGAGGGTCTGATCACAGAGGAAACGTTCGCAAGTTAAGGAGTATCTGTGTGCAAGACACATCCCCCTGGTCCAGTTCCCAACTAACATCCTCTGGTACTTTTCCACTAGCTCACCTCCTTCCTCCCTTTGTTTAAGTGGAGTTGAATTCAGACTAAATTCTGGCTTCTTCTATTGCTTTAATATAAGCCTTAAATAAAGTCTTGATTGTTTAACTTTGTCCAGTGCAATTTTGGCTTGGAAGTGTTGGGGGGAGCACTGTGTATTTTCCTCTGTCTTTGTCCCTACCGTGACAAATAATTGAAGGGCAGAGACACAGCAGTGAAGCAGAGTAAAAGTTTTATTTAAAGTTACTTAAAGAGAGAAGAAGCGCCCCAGGCAACCACAGCAAGCAGAGGTGCCCTGAAAGGTTAGAGAGAGAAAGTCTAAGATTAAAAGGTTACCTACTTAAAAAATGTGGGTGACCTCAGAGAGAGGAGCACCCCCTGAAAGGTTGAAAAGAGAGAGTTTAAAGATAACAGGTTATGCACTTAGAAAGTGCGGGTGACCTCCTAGAGAGGAGCACCCTGAAAGGCTGGGGGTTCCCCCTTTTAAGGATTCTTTAGGAATGTGTCTAAAGGCTGGGGTGCAGACTTGTTAAGTGGTCCCTGAATACTTAGAATTAACTTAACACAAGGAACTTCTGACTGATTTCTCCTTGGGATACGGGCATCTTGGTCTGGGAGCATATCAGACAGGCTGCCTGCCCTGACCCCAAGGTGGGCTGAGTTATTGTCTGTTTGCTAAAAGGTAAGTTAAGAATCTTACATTTTTAACTTCCTGGGTATTAAAATACAATCTTTAAGATGGAATCCTTCCTGCCTTTCACTACATTTGTTTACAGCTGGGCCTGCATGCTAAATTAGTTGCCTAGGTTACAAACTACTTAATTAGGGCTGGAAGGAGAAAAAAAACAGCATATAGGTAAAGGTAAGAAAATAAGCTGGGCCTGCATGATTAACACAATTAAGACATGGGCTATGCTGAGGTACCCTCCTTTATCTGGGGAATATTCAAACATTCCAGGCCAAGTTGCTGCTGGCTTTTTGAACTTTAATTGATTAATTTTGGGTGTTTTTAGTGGACTTTCCTAGCCTTTCTCTTTCCACCCTGCTCATATCTTCCTACCTAATGGAAGTAATCTCTTATATAGTAAGTTGTCTAAGTAGATTCTCTCTCTCTCTCTCTCTCAAAACAGTTCTGGTAATTTACAATTTCCTAAAAAATATATAGTAATTCAAGTTCTCAAATTTATATACATAGTTTCAGACAAAGTAGCCTTCTATAATTTTTTATAATATCCTTTACATTTGTGGTTACTTTCTCCTGACTTCCTAACATTGTTTGTCGTTGAAGGGTCCCCACCAGTAAGATGGCAAACTTACGGCTTCTCTTCGGGGTCCTCAGTTCCCGCCAGCGCCACCTGAAGCCCAATCACCTCTCGCCCCCCTCCCAATCCCAGCACCTAGCCAACAGCCACCAGCCCCATAGAAGTGACACCTCAATCAACTCATGCCCTTTCCTATATAACCCAGCACCTTTCCCTAATAAAGCGGAACTCTCCGGTGAATTGCTGCTATGTGTCGCTCCTTTCCTTTCAGTCATCTTCCCATTTTTTCCCCATTCACTACCTCTATTTTATTTTTTTCTAAACAGCTCTAGATGTATTTTTGTATTTAGTATTACTGTTTTCTGTTTTTTAATCTTTACTTCCTTTCCTTTTGCTTTCCTTAGGTTTGAAAGGAAAGGAGCGACACATAGCAGCAATTCACCGGAGAGTTCCGCTTTATTAGGGAAAGGTGCTGGGTTATATAGGAAGGGGCATGAATTGATTGAGGTGTCACTTCTATGGGGCTGTTGGCTGTTGGCTAGGTGCTGGGATTGGGAGGGGGGCGAGAGGTGATTGGGCTTCAGGTGGCGCTGGCGGGAACTGAGGACCCCGAAGAGAAGCCGAAAGTTTGTCATCTTACTGGTGGGGGCCCTTCATTCCCCCCTTTCTCCTCTATGGGGTTGTGGACGTTGCTTTCTCTCTGGCTGCTTCTTGCTGAACAAGGGCGGAGAAGGGAGTGAGGGCTTGAGGATTGGGAGGAAAGGGTTGATAGGACTCCCCACAGTAAGGATGAGTAGATGTGGACTTCTTCAGGTTTGGAAATCAATAAAGGTTCCCTGTAACCATAGGTCGAGGACCTGTTGATTCCAATGGTGCTAAGAGGATATGGGTGTCAGGAGCCAGGCGTCTGCGGCCATTGTTTCCAGGAACAGTTTCCAGTGGAGAGAGGGGTCCATCTCAGCATGTGGTGAGGAGGTCACGTGAGGGTGAGGGATCTTCTGTGGCCAGAAGCTGGTAGTTCCTGAGTAAAAGCTGGTTGAAAGCTTGATTAGAGATTTTTCTGACTTGGGATTTGATGAACTTTATTATACAAGGTAAGAAGAGACAGGCGAGAAGAATGATTATTATGGGGCCTGCAAATGGGCCAGAGCCAGGTGAGGAGGGGGTTTGTTAGTATTGAAGAGAATGGGTTGGAATTGGAAGCAGAGTGGAGGCTGGAGGCAAGGTCGGTGAGTTTGGTAATGTTAGTTTCTACAATGCCGGAATAGCAGCACTCTTCTCAGAGGAAGACGCAGGTGCCGCCCTTCTTGGCTGTAAGCAGATCTAGGGCCCGCCGGTTTTGAAGGGTGACCTTAGCTAGCGAAGTGACCTGTCTTTGGAGATAGGCTAGGGAATAGGCAGTGGATGTCAGGGCTCCCTCAAGTTTGGCGTTGAGATCTCTAACTGCCTATAGAGAGTGACCCAAGGCTTCTCCCAAAAACCCTGCCCCAATGGCTAAGGTGATCAAAGAGCTACTGACCATGATGGGAAGGAAAGCAGCTCTTTTTGTGCGTGAGGGCAAGGGAGGTTGGAGCTCAAGAAATTCTGCCATGCTTTAAAGTGTAAGCTGTGGGATTAGGGTGACGAGAATGCAGGGTGTATCGGAGTTGAGAGGCACTGAGTTGAAAAGACTGCCATTACACTAAAAGAAGTGTCCCGGTTGTGTAAAAGTCTTAGAGCCGGAGTCTTAGGCAGTGAAGTGCGCTGGAGGGGGGTGGAGTTGGGCCTACACAGTGGTGGATGGTGAGATTATCTGCGTATTCTGGTTCCCATAGGGGTATGTCTGCCAGGGGGCAGAGGGGTTGTCTTTCTGCATGGAAGGAGTAGTTGGAAATATTAAGGGGCACGGCGGCCAGCAGTGGGCGCTGTAGTGATGTGCACAAGAAACAATTGGCTGTGTTAAGGGTGTGGTTGAGAAAGATGGTGGTGTCCTGAATGAGCTGTAATGAAGAGTAGGAGAAATGGGAAGAGGGGTGGGGATAAGAAGATGAAGAGGCGCCATCAAGAGTTTGGATAATGACTTTTTCGGAATGTCTGCTATCTGATGCAACTTGAGAGATCTGGGAATGAGAGGGAACATACTTTTGAGAAATATGAAGGGTACCGTGGGGGGTTGAGGACCCCCCCATAGTAAACTGAGGCTGTGACTCTGGCAGCTCATCGAGAGTCCCAGGGATCTGGGATTGATAAGGAGAATGAGCCGTTGGGATATTTCATGAAACGGTTGGAGGAGTAATACTGTGGGTACTGGAAGTTACTCATGTAGTGAATGGCGCAAGACCAGTAGGGACATCTCCTGTAGGTGTCTGGCCATTGCCTGCAATAGGCTTGTTTTTGGTCATAGAGGAAGCAGAGGTAGGGAGAATAAGGGTAGCTGCTAGTGAACACTTCGGGGAGGGAGGAAAGTGGAGGTATAAAGGCTCAGAGCAGCTTTTCAGAGGGCAGTCTGGTGTGGCAATGAGGGCAGTAACTTTTGTTTGATGCTGTGTGTAAGTCTGTCTGACTTTGAATCGCCATACAAAGGAGGCTGGGGTGGTGGGGAAGACAATAGGAATGAGGAAAAAAGCGAGAGAGCAGTAAAGGAGGAAAAAGTCATGATTCGGATATGGATGGCAAAGGGGGTGAATGGGATTTTGGAGGAAAGAGGACAGTAAGGTGAGGAGTCTGGAGGGAGGGAGAGTCTGTAAACTTTTGTAGGTTAAGAGATCTTTTAGGTGATGTGGGGACAGAATGGTAAGGGGCGCCCTGAATGTCAGTTTATGAGCTTCTTTCTGCAAGAGCTGTCTAGCGGCTAATGCTCGTAGGCAGGGGGCCCATCCCTGAACTGTGGGGTCTAATTGCTTGGAGAGATAAGCTACTAGGGCAAAGGATGGGCCATAATATTGGCTTAGGACTCCTAGAGCTTGACTGGACCTCTCATGAATGTATAATGAGAAGAGCTTCGACAAATCAGGAAGATGGAGAGCTGGGGCTTCTACAAGGGCTTGATGGAGCTTAATGAAGGAGTGTCGGGGTGAGGAGGATAATGGTTTTTTAGGGGGGCTCTTGCTGAGGTCGTATAGGGGTCTTGCCAACAGGGAGCAGGGAGAAGTTAGGGATCTATGCTCTAAAATATCTAGCTAGGCTTAGAAAGGAAAGGATTTCTGTCTTGGTTTTGGGAATGGGCATGTCAGAGAGGAGGTATTTTCTGTCTAAGGTAATGGACTTTCTTTGTTGAGATAGAAGGAATCTGAGGTAAGTGACAGAAGGGGAAGAGATTTGAGCTTTGACGGGGGATACTCGGTAACTTCAGGAAGCTAGAAGGTTAAGTAGGGAGGCAGTGTCAAGTTGAGACTGTTCCCATGAGGGACTGCAGAGTAGAAGATTGTCCATGCATTGTAATAAGGTGGACTTGGAGTGATCATGATGAAACTGTTTGAGGTCCTGAGCTAGGACCTGTCTAAAAATATGGGGACTATCTCAGAAGCTTTGTGGCAAAACTGTCTAAGTGAGTTGTTCAGAATGTCTTGTGTATGGGTCCGTCCAGGTGAAGATGAAAAAATCTTGGGAGCAGGGGTCTAGAGGGATAGAAAAATGGGTCTTTGAGATCTGGGACTGAGAAGTGGGAAGCCGAGGCAGGGATCTGCGATAAAAGGCTGTATGGATTTGGAACTAAGGGATGGATAGGGACAACGGCTATGTTGATGAGGCAAAGGTCTTGGACAAGGCGGAAAGATCCGTTGGTTTTTTTAACAGCTAATATGGGGGTATTAAATGGGGAGTGAGTGGGTCTGAGGTAATTTTTGTTTAAGAGATCTTGAATGATGGGTTGGAGGCCTATGAGGGCTGAAGTGGTTAGGGGGTATTGGGCCTGACAGATATACTGAGAGGGGTCACATAATTTGATAGAGGCAGGGGGATATAGGGCTACGGAGGGGCTTGTAATTTCCCAAACTTTGGGATTTACAGGGTGTATGAGGGCTGAACCAGAGCTTTCATTGGGTAGAGGGGGTTTGTCGGCTATGAGGGCTATCAGAAAGGGAGTACTGGGGGCTGTGGGAGTGGATACAGTTATGGAAACGTGGAGGAGAGAAAGGATGTCCCGTCCTAGTAAAGGGATGGGACACTGGTGCATAACTAGGAAGGAGTGGGAGAAAGGTATGGGATTGTCTTGGATTGTGCATAAAAGGGGTGGGTTTAATGGGAAAATCTGTTTACCTCCTACCCTGACTATAGGAGTAATGGCTGGCATGGTAGGGCCCCGGTATTCTCGCAAGACTGAGAAGGTCGCTCTTGTATCTAGGAGGAAGGAGATGGGGCGACCGTCTACTGTTAAAGTAACCCTGGGCTCCTGTTTGGTGATGGAAATGGTCGGGCGAGAAGCCCCCGGGCCCCATCAATCTTCTTCTGCCAGCCCCACTACGGCAGGCTTAGGATGGGGGTTGTTCGTCCAGCCTCCCCTTCAGGTGGTTGGGCAATCAGACCCCCAGGGGCTCTTTTTGTGGCATCTGGGGCATGGGGTGGTAGGAGATATGGGGGAGGGGCATGCCCTTGACCAATGTCCCTCTTTTCCGCACTTGAAACAAGCTCCTGGGGCACCCAGGTTGTGGTTTTATCAGCTGGGCCAACATCTGGAAATTGGCCTGATCAGCCTTTTGTTTACAGCATTCTTTCTCCTCCTCCCGGTTATGGAAGACTTTAAAGGCCACTGTTAGGATCTCAGTCTGTGGGGTAGTGGGGCCCTGTTCTAACTTTTTGAGTTTAGCTTTAATGTCGGGGTAGCTTTGAGTTAGGAAGTATGTCATAAGGACATGTCTTCCTTCAGGTGTTTCTGGGTCTAGGCTGGTATACTGTAATAGGGCTTGAGTGAGTCTAAGACCTCGGAGGGCGTTTCATCTCTCTTTTGAATTATGTCTTGGAGCTTTTGAAAATTGACTACTTTACAAGCTGCCTTTTTCAGACCTGCTATTAAGCAGGAGGCAAAAATATCTCGAGAGCAGAGACTTACGGCGGTGTTATAATCCCAGTGTGGGTCTTGTTTGGGGACAGCAGTGGGGCCAGGGGGATAGGTGGGGTCAGTCCTGTGGGTTTTGGTAGTGTGCGTTTGGGCGAAGTCTCAAACTCGTCTACGCTCTTCAGGGAGGAGAGTATTGGCCAGGAGCATGAAAATGTCATGATGCGTGAGGCTGTAAGACTGGAGGGTCCATTGAAACTCCCTGATGTATGTCATGGGATCGTGGAAAAGGAACCTAGGCATTTCTCTAGTTGGGCTAAATCTCTTAAATGCCTTTGGATCCTGCTACCTCCAGGAGGGGGGCAATAATTTTGGCAGGCTCTCGGAACTAAGTCTGAGGGGGACTGAAGGGTTCTGGCTCAGTCTGTGGGGGAGTGACGTGGTCTAGCTGCGCCTATTCAAGCAGGTCCTGAAGTGCGGAAGGGGGGCAAAGAAAATAAAGATAGAATCAGACCCATGTGTTGCCAGCCTGCAGCCCAGCTGCTTGCCTCTGCTGCTTTAGTTGGACTTGAACTCATAACTGTGAGGTTAAGAGTCCCATGCTCTACTAACTGAGCTACAGCAGGGCTCTAGTTAATTGCTTATGGAATGCATAAACAGAATGTTCTTTGTTCTCTATTCTTGCCACATCGGCAAGTGGGGGAAGGGCATAGCTAGAAGCAGGGGCGGTGTTTCTACACATCTTCAAGGTCTCCCTATTTTCAGAGTGAGGAGTCTTGGCAAGGTATGTTTTTGTGGACAGATAACTTCTAAGGACTGCACTGGTTGTTCTCTAGCTTGTGCTTTCCCATGCTGCATTCAGACATGGGGGAAGGTGCCTTCCCATTCTCCCTACAAGCATGTGAGAAGACAGAGGCAGTCCCTAACAGGGGAGAAACAGGTGATGAGGGCAAAGACGGAGGAGGCCCCTGGGACCTAGTTAAAGGGGGGGCTGAAAGGCTCAGGCTTAATCTGCGGGGGACAAAGGCGGAGGAGGTGAGATGGGGAGGAGATGGTGGGGGAGGGAGGGAGAAGGGCTGTTGTAGGAGAAGAAGGGGAAGGGAGTGAACGGGAGGCTTCTGCGGGGGGCAGCGGCTTGCAAGCTAAGAGAACTTGGGAGGGGGTGGGGAGAGGAGGAGGCGGAAAGCTTCGATATAGGGAATCTCCTTCCATTTTTGCAGGCGCTGGCAGTAGTTAAAAAGATCGCGAGTGATGTTAGGATCAAGAGTTCCCCCTGCCGGCCATTGGTTGTTATTGTCTAGGGGGTATGTCGGCCAATCTTGGGAGCAATATTTACGGAGAAGTTTTGGTTTTATATCAGGTGTCAGGGAGAGGGTATCCAGATGCTTAAGCAGGCATTCAAGAGGTGAACTTTCAGGGAGGGATGAGGAGGCTCCCATGGCTAAAGGACAGAGAAGGAGACAAACAGGGGAAGACGAACGGAGATCCTCGGACTGGAAGCAGACCGCAAGGAGACAAAGGGCGTCCCCGATGATCCTTGGTGGTCTGAGGAAACTCGTATACGAGTCGGAATTTCTTAGGAAGTGTGGGTCGTCACCCAGACTTCCCTAAGAAGGCAGAGTGCCGGAGTCACGAGGTACCTAGCACTAGGCGTTTTCGGTGGATGGAGCAGAAGGAGGAGGGGGGGAAAAGGGAGCGTTCTCATCCGCAAAGGAGTCATCTTGTTTATGGCTGTCGGAGGGGGGTCCTGAGAGTCTGCTGCAGCTGTGAAGGCCTGAGGCGGGGATTTATGGCTGTCAGAGGAGGGGCCTGAGGGTCTGCCGCAGCCGTGAATGCCTGAGGTGGGGAGAGTTCCCTCCTCATCCCCGAGCGTCAGGGCCTTGCCGGACGATCATGGTCAATGGCACTGCGATAGCTCGGAGAAGAGTGGCCCACCCCAGGGAAATTTTGCTTAAAAAGTTTCAGCACTGATGGAAGGGACAGTGAATGCGTTTATGACTGTCGGAGGAGGGGCCTGAGGGTCTGCTGCAGCTGTAAAGGCTTGAGGCAGGGAGAGTTCCCTCCTCATCCCGGAGCATCAGGGCCTTGCTGGACGATCATGGTCAATGGCACTGCGATAGCTCGGGGAAGAGTGGCCCACTCCAGGGGGAAAACTTACCTAAAGGCCAGAGAGGAGTGGTGAGTGTTATGAGCCTGCGCCGGAAAAAGAGGATGAGGGCAAGCTGCTGCTGGTGTCGGGGGGAAGACGGGGCCCAGTTGGGGTGTCCCGTCTCCCGGGTTTTGGCACCAATGAAAGGAAAGGAGCGACACATAGCAGCAATTCACCGGAGAGTTCCGCTTTATTAGGGAAAGGTGCTGGGTTATATAGGAAGGGCCTGAATTGATTGAGGTGTCACTTCACGGGGCTGTTGGCTGTTGGCTAGGTGCTGGGATTGGGAGGGGGGCGAGAGGTGATTGGGCTTCAGGTGGCACCGGCGGGAACTGAGGACCCCCCGAAGAGAAGCCAGAAGTTTGCCATCTTACTGGTGGGGGCCCTTTAAGGTTTATTTACTTTTTCTCAATTTTTAGTTGTTTACTTAATTCATTGATTTTCCTTCTTGTTTCTATAATATAAATATTTAAAGCTTTAAACTTTTGTTTGTGCAGTGTTTTGTTTGTATTCAATAGGTTCTGATAGGTAGTTTTCATTATTATTATTTCTTAGATATTTTGCAATTTGTATTTGATTTCTTTTATCAAAGTATGAAGAGACTCAACTAGCTTTCATTTTTGTTTCTCAAAGCCTTAAAAAATTTAATACATATTTAGAAAGAAAAGTTGATTATGTATATGTACACACATGTGCACAGTTAGTATTTTTAAGTTGAATATCTATGTAACTAGCACTCAGGCCAAGAACTAAAGCGCAGGCAGTATTTGACTAAATCACATATTCATCTCTCTCAATCACATCATTATGCATACTCTCCCTTTTCCCCCCAGTCTAACACTGTATTTTGACCTGTTTTTAAAATTTTGTTGAGTGGAACCATATAGTATATATATTTTTTGGTCTGGCTTCTTATGGATGATAACATTTTGTGAGATACATCTATTTTCATTCATTGTCGTTGCTGTGGATCAATGGTTCTTAAAAACTAGCGTGCATTAGAATGCATGCTGAAGTATAATGGTTGGGTCCCACTTCCTGAGTTTTCTGTTCAGTTGGTTTGGAGTATGGGTGGAACATTTCTAGAAGTTCTCAGATGCTGATACTGGTGGTGGTGGTCTGAGGACCGTGCCTTGAAAACCACTGCTAAGAGTATTTCATTTGTTGTCTGACTATACCAGAGTTTATCTCATTTATTTGGATATTTGGGATGTTTCTAGCTTTTGACTATTATAAATGCTATGAACATTCTTATGTTATTTCTTAGTTCACATGTGGATACATTTCTATTGGGTGTATACCTAGGAGAGGAATTTTTATTTTATAGGATATGCATATATTCAACGTTAGTACATAATGCTAAATAGTTTTGCAAAGTTTTGTACCAGTTTGTATTTCTCCCATCAGTGTGTGGGAGAAGTTGTTCTGTATCTTTGCTAATACTTGATATTGTCAGTCTTTAGTCATTGTTTGGGTATGTTGTGTAGCTCTTGGTTTTAATATCCATATCCCTGATTTATAATGAAGTTGAGGATATTTTCAAATGTTCATTGGCCATTTATATCATCTTTTGTGAAGTGTCTACTCAAAGAGCCCATTGTTGATTATATGTGTTGTATCACCCTTCTTTCTGTTGTTTGCTTTCACTGTTAATGGTCTTTTGATGAATAAAAGCTCTTAATATTAATGTTTCCTACTTTATAAATCATATTCCTTTCTTGTCGGTGCTTTTTGTGTCCTGCATAATAAATCTTCCTTTCCCCATGTTCATGAAGATGGTCCTCTGTGTTAATTTCTAGAAGCTTTATTGTTTGTCTTTTACATTTAGACTTACCATCCTCTTAGAATTGATTTTTCTGCATTGTATGAGGTAGGGTTTATGTGTACTGCTCTCCTCCTCCCCCACCAAATGTGCCAATATCTCCTTTTCCTCACTGTTCTGCAGGGCTACCTTTTAGAGTCCCTTTCTGTTCATTTGACTAATTTGACTCCATCTACCTATACAACCAGTATCTTGAAATTACACATTAAATACATATCCCATCAAAGACCACTTGTGAAGGATCTGGGTTGTTTCTTATCAGGCTTCACCTCCAACTTGTATTCCCTTAAAAAAATAAGTCTTAGCTCTAGTACTTGGTGTATGGAATTTCTCCCCAGGCTAACAAATAATGTATATAACATAAATATATGTGTTTATATATCTATTGTTATAGGCAGCTATAGCTTTATAAGAAAAAGTTCATTTGGTAAAATAATTGATCAGTAATTGTTGCCTTATTATAAATTTGGTTGTATTAGTTTTTCAGAATCTCCTTGTCAGTTCATTTTGCATGTTTTCTCTCAGGTCTTGTGTCTCTACTTTTAAATAGCTAGAGAAAAATCACACAGTTGACCTTTTGATTGGTGTGTTCTTTTTTAGATAATGTTAAATATTTAGATTACAGTAAACTCTTTTAGCCTGAGAACTACTTTGGTTCTTCAAATATTTGTCAGTTTTTTTTCTCTGAGTCATTAAATGTTGGTTCTTTGTTAAAATATCACAGAGAAATGCTACTCTTAAATTTTTGGAGACATTACAGTGTTCTAAACTGTACTACATCCTAGAGGAATCTCCTAGTGATCATGGCTATGGCTTTCTTTGTGAGACTTGATTTTCCCCAAATTTATCTTCACAATCTTATCTTTTTTTGAGGGAGGAAGGGGAGCATTTCCTATGTTATCTTCCTTGCCAACTGATTAGTTGCTTCTTGGACTCTTTAAGTACAGTATTTATAATTTCCTTCCATTTCTTTAGAGTTACTTCTCCCATCTTGAGTCTTGTCATCACTTCTTAGCAAGAATTGTAAGTGGGATGACTTAATTTTACATAAGCCTTAGTTGTATAGAATAGAAATTATCCTTATCCTTGTGCAACTTTCATTTTTGGTATTTCCACATAGAGAACATATGAATTAAAAAATTTCCTTTCAGTTCAGGAATACTGGATTGAAACAAAGATGTCAGCCCTAAAGTAAAACATTTCTCAAGGATCTGATTTGGGAACACAAACAAAAAGTGTCATGATGGAGAGAGGACTGCACTGGGAGGGCAGAAGTTCCACAGAGAAGATGCAGAATAAATGTGAGGAATGTGGGAAAGTCTTCAAATATAGTCCTCCTTTATTAGCCACCAGAAAAATCATGCTGGTGAGAAACCCCATAAATGTACAGAATGTGGGATAACCTTTATGAGCAGCTCATCCCTTTTAAATCACCATAAAATTCACATAGGCAAGCAACCTTACAGATGTATTGAATGCGGGAAGTTCCTTAAGAAGCACTCAACAGTTCTTAATCATCAGAAAATTCATTCTAGAGATAAACCTCATAAATGCAATGAATGTGGAAAAGCTTTCAGAAAGAACTCTATCCTTTTAAGTCATCAGAGAACTCATACTGGTCAGGAACCCTACAGATGTAATGACTATGGGAAAGCCTTTGCTCAGAATGCAGCCCTTACTCGTCATGAAAGAATACATAATGAAGAGAAGCCTTTTAAATGTAATGAATGTGGGAAAGCTTTCAGGGATAACTCAACTGTGTTGGAACATCAGAAAATCCACACTGGTGAGAAACCATATTGGTGTAATGAACGTGGAAAAGCCTTTAGGAAGAGTTCAACTCTTATTAGTCATCAAAGAATGCATACAGGAGAGAAACCGTATCAGTCTAGTAAGTGTGGAGAGTCTTTTAGATATAGCTCATCTTTTGCTGTACATCAGAAAACTCATAGTGGAAATAAACCCTATCAGTGTAATGATTGTGGGGAAGCCTTTATGAAGAGCTCAACCCATATTGGACATCAGATAACCCATAGTGGAGAAAAACCGTATCACTGTGAAAAATGTGGGAAATCCTTCAGGCAAAGCTCTGGCCTTATTGAACATGAGAGAATCCATACTGGAGAAGAATGTAATGAATGTGGGAAGGCTTTTCCTCAGAGCTCGGTCCTCAAACAACATAAGAAAATTCATAACAGAAAGAGCACCCAGATGTAGTGTGGTAAATCATGCAGAAGTAATTTATTACTTTTGACCATCAAAGAGGAGAAATTCAATAAATTACACATTTAACAAAAATATCCTCTGCATCTCTATCCTGGAGACCTTCTCACTTGTGAGGATGTTCATCATAACATGGTTGGGACTAGTGAAATATTTTAAGAACCTAAATATTTACCAATATGTAAATAGTTATTATAGAATACTATGTAGCAAGGGAGAGGAATGAGGTAGAGCTCTATATACAGCAATGGACATATCCCCCTGAAATCTTGTTAAGTTAAAAAAAGCAAGTTGCAGAAAATCTATATATTGTGGTCTTACTTATATTTTTAAAAACGAAGGTGTTTTTGTTTGTACATACAAGTTAAAAAAGATCTGAAAAAATAAAGGCCTAAACAATATATCTTTGGAAAGAATATGGTATTGGTATGATGAAGTGAAATTTTGACTTTTGCTGTGTTTTGAAATATCTAATAAAGCATACAAGCATCTATCTTCTGTAATTTAACAGTTATCTTTTTTAAAACATACATATTCCTATGTCAGTTTCAAGTATAGAACACAGTGGTTCAGCAGTTACCTATATTATTAAATCCTTACCTCCACTAGTACAGCTACTATCTGTCAACATAGGAAGATGTTGCAGAATCATTGGGTATATTCTCATTGTTGTCTTTCTAAATTAGAAATATCAGAAGCCATAAAAATAAGAGAAATCACATACATAAAAACAAATGTTTGTATGACTAGAGGCTTCATAATGTTAAAATACAAGGGGCCAGACTTAGAGAAAATATTACCACCATCATGTATAAGAAAAAATACTGAGAATATCTAATAAAGAGTTCTTAACAATACACAAGAAAGATATAAAAATCCCAGTGGGAAAATGGCCTGAGATATGAATATACAGTTTTCAGTAAAATGATATACAAATGGTCAAATTTAAAAAAAGGGATGATCAGCTTTAGAGAAATGTGAACTAAAATGATCATATTTTCTTGATCTATTTGGCAAAAATTAATAATATAAAAATATTTGGTGCTCTTTGAGGGTGCAAGAAAATAAGCATACTTATATATTGTGAAATAAATTGTGAATTAACAGTGTGGTGGTGAGAAACACAATTTTACTATACCAATTTTTGAAAGGCTGCTACTCTGACAACATTTCTACTTATCAAAACTTATTAAAGAATTAAAATGATCTTTAGAGTAATATTGTAATGAAAGTTTGGAGTCACCATAAATATCTATCACGAGGGCAGTGGTTAAGATACATGCATGTCATTTAACATTTAGCATTTACAAAGCAGTCGTTTAATCATTTAATTTTTTAATAAACTGAGAAAAATAACTAAGACTTTACTAAGTGGGGGAAAAAAGCCAAATCATATAATATGCCCCTTTTGTAAAGTTTATGATAAAGCTGATTCTTTTGCAATAAAAATATATCACTGGCAGTTGAAAATATAAAAGCACAGTTATAGAGGAATGTTATAGAATAGGAAAAAAGAACTAAGCATTCAACTCAAGAAACTAGAAAAAGGAAAGAATTCAAGAGAAACAGTTGGGCACATGCACTGTTAGTGAAAACTTGTTAAGTTTCTTTGGACAGCAGTTTGTCAACATGAGTGTAAATTGACTAAATGTATGTCCCCATTGACCCAGAAAAGCGACTCTCAAACTAAAGAGATAATTAGACTAGCTTACAGGCATTGTGTTGCTTAGCATAGGATTCTTTGTAATAATGTCCTGGGAAGAGGAGACAAACACCTAAATAGGGAAATGTTTAAGTAGTTCTACTTTCAAAGGGTGGTAAATAAACCACCCCAAACTTAATTACCATTTTCTTATGCTCATAAATTTGTGTGTCAAGAATTCAGAAAGAGTATAGCAGGAACAACTTTCTAACTGTGATATTTAGGTTTCAGCTGGGAAAACTCAAGGTTGGAATGAACAGTTTTGAATAGTGGAATCATTTGAAGCTGCCATAGTTTCAAAAGCTATTGAGAGGTTGAAAAGAGGCTAGTCTGAATTGAGATGTGCTGTGTGTTAAATATACATTGGATTTTGAAGAATTAGTATGACAAAAACCATGTCAACTTTAAGAATATTGATTACATGTCAAAATATCTGATTTATTTGGTTAAATTAAATATATTAAAATTATATAAATTGATTTTAATGTGGCTACTAGAAAATTTGAAGTTACATATGTGACCTACATTTTGGGTTCACGTTACATATCTATTGGTTAATGCTGATCTGAAGGCTCTCATGAATGTGGCTGATGCTATGGTACACTAAAAAAGGTCAATTTTACTGTAAGACAATTTAAAAATTATTTTAAAAGAGATGTTGGTGGATTATGGGGAAAAGGAGGAGGCAAGGCAGAAACCTCCTCCCCAAAATACATAAGACACAAAAAAAGAGCAAATAAAACTAAACCTGAAAATGAAGACTGCAGAACTGACTACCTACATCTGGGGAAGAAGAGAAGACCTCACAGAAAAGGGTAAAGTGGCAAAGCCAAGATCTGGTGGGACCCAATTTCTACCCCAACCCCAGCCTACAGGTGGGAGGGAGGAAGAGGAGTGGAGTAGGGAGGGAGTAGGAACCCAGGATCACTGAACACCTGGCCCAGGATATCTGCTCTGGGAACACAGGCCCATATTACATAATACTCTGGTGATTAGTGGGGTTAGACAACAGAGGTAGAACACTCAGGGTGGCTGAGATTCTAGCTGCTTGTGGAGACTAGGCATGCTCTCCTGGCCCTCCTGAGACAAAAGGAAAGCAGGCAGATTGAAGGACTTCCCAACAGTGGGAGGGGACCCAGAGAGGCAAGAGTTACACAGAGTTTGATGCTCAGGAGAAAGGACAGGTGGATGATACCTCCCTTGCCCACCCTCAGCCCAACAGGTTGGGAACTTGGGGAGCCTATAAACTCCATACTCCTCTCTGGCAATGCAGCCCCAAGGCTCCTCCTTCTGATGTGCAGCCTATAGATGGCCCACTTGTCCTGGCAAGGGCATCAGACTTTCCTGCTGGGTACACAGGGAGAGACAGGTTTCTCAGCTCTGTTTCAGCCTAGCTAGGGAGCAGCCTGCAGGATCCTGCCCCAGGAGCTCCTTCCTTTGGGCAGGCACTGGTCTCACCTGCCTACAGCCCCTACCATTGCTGCAGGACAGGTGGAGGATGGCCACATTCACAGTAACTCCTGCAGTGCAGCATCAAGGCTTTTTCCTGCACATGTGACCAGCTGCTGGCCCACTTGGCCTTACAATGGTGTCAGACTTTGCTGCCAGGTATGCAGAGGGAGACCCTCCCAGCTTTCTTGGTCCTGTTTGGGGCCAGTTGGGGAGCTGCCTGCAGGAGCCAGCCCTGGGATTTCCTTCCTCCCTGAGAGTGCTGGATTCCATGCAATGAGCCTGGACATACACACACACATCAACCTGCACACCCCATTAACCCTGCAGCCCTTGCCACTGCTGTAACCCAGGTAGAGGGTGGCTCTACCCAAAGCAACTCCAGCAGAGACTTTTGGGCTGATCACAAAGGCATGGCTGAAGCAAACAGCGCACTACAAGTCAGAAAGGCACCCAGCCCACTGCACGCTAACAGCTGGAGCTCCTGCACTGGACAGTAAAGTGACTTGAGCTTTTGGGCACTAGAGGGCACCTCCTTCATAAAGCTATTACTCCATAGGAAACACTGAAAAAAGGAGGCAGAGCAATATGTTACAAATAAACTACAAGGCAAAATAACAGAAAGAGGACTGAATGAAACTGAAATCACTAATCTTGATAAAGACTTCAAAGTAAAAGTCACAAACATTCTCATGGATCTATAGAAAAATATTCAATATCTCAGAGAGGACTTCAACAAAAAAGACCAGCAAAAGAGGCAGTCAGAGCTGAAGAATACAGTCCCTAAAATGAAACATAAAATGGAGGGATTTAATAGATGTTCACAGGTTGAAGAAGTTGTAAATGATTTGGAAATTAGGGAGCAAGAAAACAAGCTGAAGAACAGAAAAAAGGATCTCTAGGAATGAAAGAATAATAAGAGTGCTGTGTGGCTAGTCCAAATTGAACAATATTTGCATAATGGGGATACAACAAGGAGAAGAGGAATACAAAGGAATAGAAAATCTCTTTGAGGAAATATTTGCTGAAAAATTCCCTAATCTGGGAAAGGAAGTAGACACTCAGGTAATGGAAGCACAGAGAGCCCCTAACAAAAGGAACCCCAGAAGGACAACACCAAGACATATAATAACTAAAATGGCAGTGATCAAGGGCAAGGAAAGAATATTGAAAGCAGCCAGAAGGAGAAAAAATATTACTTATAAAGGAAACCCCACAGAAACTACAGGCCAGAAGGGATTGGCATGATATACTTCATGTACTGAAACAGAAGGACTCCAGCCAAGTATACTATACCAAGCAAGATTATCATTTAAGTTTGAAACAGGGTTTAAAGAATTTTCAGATGAAAGTTGAAGGAGTTCACCATCACTAAGCCAGCCCTACATGATTTGTTAAAGGAACTGTTGTAATGGAAATATTCCTAAGGCTAAATAGCTTTCACTAGTGAAAAAAACCCTCAGTAAAGGTAGTAGGCCAATTGATTACCAAGCAAGTTCAAAATTAAATCAACTACTCACAAAATCAGTCAATGGATACACAAATGTGCAGAATATGACACCTAATAAAGTGTGGGGAAGAAGAATGGGGGGAAAAAAGTAGCTCTAGATTGTTTCTGGAATAGAATAATCAGCAATTTAAGGTAGACTTTTATGTAGTAATGAAGCTATCCTTGAACCTTTGGTAACCACAAATCTAAAGCCTACAATAGATATGGACATAACACACACACACGAAAGAAAGAAAGAGAAAAATCTAATCACAACACTAATGAAATCCATCAAAAATAAGAGTATAGTAGAGGAAAAAAGAACAGGAGATATGAAAACATCCAGAAAACAATTAATAAAATGGCAGTAAGTACATATCTATTAATAATTGCCTTAATGTAAATGGACTGGATACACCAATCAAAAGACAGAGTGGCAGAATGGATAAAAAACAAGACCCATCTGTATGCTGCTTACAACAGACTAATTTCAGACCAAAGATATACAGAGTCTAAAAGTGAAGGGATGAAAAGATAGTTCATGCAAATAATAGGGTGAAAAAAGCAGGAGTAGCAGTACTTATATCAAGTATATTTCAAAAGAGAAAGTAACAAGAGACAAAGAAGGACATTGCATAAGGATAAAGGGGTCAGTCCAATAAGAGGATATAACCATTATAAATATATATGCACCCAATATAGGAGCACCCAAACAAAACAAAAACAAAAACAAATGCCAACATAATTAAAGGGGGAAATAGACTACAGCATATTCATTTTAGGAGACTTTAACACACCACACACATCAATACATCAACCAGACAGAAAATAAGGAAACAGAGGCACTGAACAATGCATTAGATAAGATGGACTTAACAGATATCTACAGAACATTTCACCCAAAAGCAGCAGTATACCCATTCTTCTCAAGTGAACATGAAATGTTTTCCAGAATAGATCACATACTAAGCCACAAAAAGAGCCCCAATAAGTTAAAAAAGATTGAAATTGTATCAAGGAGCCTCTTAGACCACAATGGCATAAAATTAGAAATAAATTATATAAAGAAAAACAAAAAGTCTTACAAATACATGGAGGCTAAACAACATCTAAATAATCAATGGATCAATGACCAAATTAAAATAGAAATCAAGCAATATATGGAGACAAAGGAAAACAAAACCACAACAGCCCCAAATCTGTGGGATGCTGCAAAGGTTCTAAGAGGAAAGTAAATAGCAATATAGACTTACCTCAAGAAACGAGAACAAACAAACAGTCTAAACTCACAATTAAAGAAATGAGAAAAAAAAGAACAAATGAAGCTCAAAGTCAGTAGAAGGAGGGGCATAATAAACATCAGAGCAGAAAATAAATAAATAGAAGGGAATAAAACAATAGAATCATTGAAACCAGGAGCTGGTTCTATGAGAAAATAAACAAAATAGATAAACCCCTAGCCAGACTTATCAAGAAAAAAAGTGTACACATATACACAGAATCAGAAATGGAAAAGGAATAATCACAACATACACCACAGAAATACAAAGAATTATTAGAGAATACAATGAAAAATTATATGCCAATAAATTGGACAACCTAGAAGAAATGGACAACTTTCTAGAAAAATACAACTTTCCAAGACTGACCCAGGAAGAAACAGAAAATCTAAACAGACCAATTACCAGCAATGAAATTGAATCAGTAATCAAAAAACTACCCAAGAACAAAACTCCCAGGCCAGATGGATTCACTGCTGAATTTTATCATTTAGAGAAGACATAATACCCATTCTCCTTAAAGTTTTCCAAAAAATAGAAGAGGAGGGAATACTTCCAAACTCATTCTATGAGGTCAGCATCACTCTAATACCAAAACCAGACAAAGACACCACAAAAAAGAGAATTACAGACTAATATCCCTGATGAACATAAATGCAAAAATTCTCAACAAAATATTAGCAAAGCAAATTAAAAAATACATCAAAAAGATCATCCGTCATGAGCAAATGGTGTTATTCCAGGGATGCGAGAAAGGTACAATATTTTAAATCAATCAATATCATATCTCACATCAACAAAAAGGACAAAAATCACATGATCATCTCAATAGATGTTGAAAAAGCATTTGACAAAATTGAGCATCCATTCATGATAAAAACTCTCAACAAAATGGGCATAGTGGGCAAGTACCTCAATATAATAAAGGCCATATATGACAAACCCACAGCTAACATTATACTTAATAGTGCAAGCTGAAAGCTTTTCCTTAAGATCGGGAACAAGACAAGGATGCCCACTCTCCCCACTTTTATTCAACATAGTACTGGAGGTCCTAGCCATGGTAATCAGACAACACAAAGTAATAAAAGGCATCTGGACTGGTAAGGAATAAGTTATAAAGTATCACTGTTTGCAGAGATCATGATATTGTACATAAAAAACCCCAAAGAATCCACTCCAATATTACTGGAATAACAATTCCGCAAAGTTGCAGGATACAAAATTAATACACAGAAATCTGTTGCATTTCTATATACTAATGATGAAATAGCAGAAATAGAAATCAGGAAGACAATTCCATTTACAACTGGATCAAGAAGAATAAAATACCTAGGAGTAAAGCAAAGCAAGGAGGTGAAAGACCCATACCCTGAAAACAATAAGACACTCATGAGAGAAATTAAAGAAGACACCAATAAATGGAAATATATCCGATGCTAATGCATGGGAGAATTAATATTGTCAAAATGGCCATCCTAAAGCAATCTACAGATTCAATGCAATCCCTATCAAAATACTGACAGAGTTCTTCAATGAACAATAGTTCTAAAATTCATGTGGAACCACAAAGACCCAGAATAGCCAAAGCTATCCTGAGAAGGAAGAATAAAGCTGGGGGGATTACTTTCCCCAAATTCAAGCTCTACTACAAAGCCACAGTAATCAAAACAGTTTGGTACTGGCACAAGAACAGACTCATAGATCAATGGAATAGAATAGAGTCCAGATACAAACTCACACATTTATGGCCAATTAATATACAATGAAGGAGCCATGGATATACAATGGGGGAAATGACAGCCTCTTCAACAACGTGTTGGCAAAACTGGACAGCTCCATGTAAGAAAATATAATTGGATTAGTGTTTAACTCCATATACAAAAGTAAACTTGAAATGGATCAAAGACCTGAATGTAAGTCATGAAACCATAAAACACTTAGAGACAACATAGGCAAAAATCTCTTGAATATAAACATGAGCAACTTTTTCCTGAACACATCTCTTCGGGCAAGGAAAACAAAAGCAAAAGTGAACAAATAGGACTACATCTAAGCTTCTATACAGCAAAGAACAATCATCAGCAGAACAAAAAGGCATCCTACAGTATAGGAGAATATATTTGTAAATGACATATCTGATAAGTTGTTAACATCCAAAATATATAAAGATCTCGCACACCTCAACACCCAAAAAGCAATTGAAAAATGGGCAGAGGATATGAACAGACACTTCTCCAAAGATGAAATTCAGATGGCTAACAGGCACATGAAAAGATGCTCCACATCACTAATCATCAGGGAAATGCAAATTAAAACCACAATAAGGTATCACCTCACACCAGTTATGATGGCCAACATCCAAAAGACATGGAATAACAAATGCTGGCAAGGATGGGGAGAAAGGGGAACCTTCCTACACTGTTGGTAGGAATGTAAATTAGTTCAACCATTGTGGAAAGCAGTATGGAGGTTCCTCAAAAAACTAAAAATAGAAATACCATTTGACCCAGGAATTCAACTCCTAGGAATTTACCTGAAGAAAACAAGATCCCAGATTCAAAAATACATATGTACCCCTATGTTTATTGCAGCACTATTTATAATAACCAAGAAATGGAAGCAACCTAAGTGTCCATCAATAGGTGAATGAATAAAGATGATGTTCATATACGCAATGGAATATTATGCAGCCATAAGAAGAAAACAAATCCTACCATTTGCAGCAACATGGATGGAGCCAGAGGGTGTTATGCTCAGTGAAATAAGCCAGGTGGAGAAAGACAAGCACCAAATGATTTCACTCATCTGTGGAGAGTACAACAACAAAGGAAAAACTGAACAAAGAAGCAGCAGACACACAGACTCCAAGAATGGACTAGCAGTTACTAAAGGGAAAGGGGGTAGGCAGAGTGGGTGGGGAGGGAGGGAGAAGGGGATTAAGAGGCATTATGACTAGTACAAATAATGTAGATGGGACAGAGGGAAAGGCAGTATAGCACAGAGAATAGAAGCAGTGACTCTATAGCAACTTACTATGCTGCTGGACAGTGACTGTAATGGGTTATGGTGTTGGGGAGGACCTTAATAATATGGGCGAATGTAGTAACCACAATGTTGCTCATGTGAAACCTTCATAAGAATGTTTATCAATGACACCTTAATAAAAAAATTATAAAAAATCAAGAAGAGCTCATGCCCATCATTCTTAAAGTTTTCTGAATAGAAGCAGGGAGAATACTTCCAAAATCATTCTATGAGGCCAGCATCACTCTAATACCAAAACAAGACAGACACCAAAAAAAAAAAAAAGAGAAAATTACAGACCGATATCCCTGATGAACATATATGCAAAAATCCTCAATCAAGTATTAGCAAACTAAATTAAAAAATACACCAAGAAGTTCATCCATCATGACCAAATGGGATTTATTCCAGGGATGCACAAATGGTACAATATTTGTACATCAGTATCATATCTCACATCAACAAAAAGGGCAAAAATCACATGATCATCTCAATAGATGCTGAAAAAGCATTTGACAAAATTCAACATCTATTTATGATAAAAACTCTTAACAAAATGGGTATAGAGATTATGTGCCTCAATATAACAAAGGCCATATATGACAAATCCACAGCCAGTATCATACTTAATAGCAAAAAGCTGAAAGCTTTCCTATAAGATTGGGAAGAAGACAAGGATGCCCACTCTTACCACTTTTATTCAACATAGTACTGGAGGTCCTAGCCATGGCAGTCAGTCAATACAAAGAGATAAAAGGCATCCAGACTGGTAAGGAAGAAGTTAAACTGTCTGCATTTGCAGATGACATGATATCATACAAAGAAAACCCCAATGACTCCACCAAAAAACTATTAGAACTAATAACTGAATTCAGCAAAGTTGCAGTATACAAAATGAATATGTAGAAATCTGTGGCATTCTTATATCATAACAAATTAGCATAAAGAGAAATCAGTAAAGCAACTCCATTTACAATTGCATCAAAAAGAATAAAGTACCTAGGAATAAACCTAACCAAGGAGGTGAAAGACTTTTACTGTGAAAACTCTAAGACCCTCATGAGAGAAATTAAAGAAGACACCAATAAATGGAAATCTATCTCATGTTCATGGATGGGAAGAATTAATATTGTTTAAATGGCCATCATGCCCAAAGCAATTTACAGATTCAATGCAATCCCTATCAAAATACTAACAGCATTCTTCAATGAACTAAAAAAAAATCTTTTTAAAATTCCTGTGGAAACACAATAGTTCTCTGAATAGCCTAAGCAATTCTGAGAATGAAGAACAAAGCTGGGGGGATTGTACTCTCCAACTTCAAGCTCTACTACAAAGTCACGATCATCAAAACAATTTGGTACTGGCACAATAACAGACCCATAGATCAACGGAACAGAATATAGAGCCCAGATATAAACCCATGCATCTATGGTCAATTAATATACAAAAAAGGAGCCATGAATATAGAATGGGAAAAAAACAGCCTCTTCAAAACCTGGTGTTGGGAAAACTGGATAATTACATATAAGAAAATGAAACTGGATTACTGTCTAACTCTATATACAAAAATAAACTTGAAATGGATCAAAGAGCTGAATGTAAGTCATGAAACCATAAAGCTCTTAGAAGAAAACCTAGACAAAAGTCTCTTGAATATAATAAACATGAGCAACTTTTTCCTGGATACATCTTGACAAGGGAAACAAAATAAAAAATGAACAAGTGGGACTACATCAAACTAAAAACTTCTGTAAAGCAAAGGACACCATCAGCAGAACAAAAAGGCACCCTAGAGTATGAGAGAATATATTCATAAGTCATTTATCCAAAAAGGGTTTTACATCCAAAATGATAAAGAAGTCATATGGCTCAACTCCCCAAAAACAAATAACCCAATTTAAAAATGGGCAAAGGACGTGAGCAGACTTTCTCCAAAGAAATGCCAAGAGGCATATGAAAACATGCTCCACACTGCTAATCATCAGGGAAATGCAAATTAAAATCACAATGAGATAACACCTCACATTAGTTAGGATGGTCTCTATTCCAAAAGACCAGAACTAACAAATGCTGGCAAGGATGTAGAGAATGGGAACCCTCCTGCACTGTTAGTAGTAAATTAATGCAACCGTTGTTGAAATCAATATGGAGATTCCTCAAAAAACTAAAAATAGAAATACCATTTGATCCAGTAATTCCACTCCTAGGAATATACCTGAAGAAAACAGATCCCTGATTCACAAGACATGCACCCCTGTTTATTGCTTCATTATTTGCAATAGCCAAGGTATGGAAGCAACCTAAGTGTCCATCAGTAGATGAATGGATAAAAAAGAGGTGGTACATATAACCAGTGGAATATTATTCATCCATAAAGAGGAAAGTCCTCCTATTTGCAACAACATGGATTGATTTAGAGTGTATTATGCTCAGTGAAATTAGCCAGGTAGAGAAAGACAAATACCAAATGACTTCACTTATTTGTGGAGTATAAGAACACAGGAAAACTGAAGGAACAAAACAGCAGTAGACTCATGGACACTGAGAAGGGACTAGTGGTTACCAAGGGGGAAGGGTTTGAGATGGTGGGGAAGTGGGGTAAGGGGATTAAGGAGCACAATAATTCACAATCACAATATAGGTTGGTCATAGGGAAGATAGTACAGCATGGAGAATACAGTTAATGATTCTATAACATCTTACTATGTTGCTGGACAGTGACTGCAAACAAATGAAAGATGAGTTTTTATTTACTAGTTTGTGGAAGAAGGGAGGAGCAGGTTTAATTGTTAAGATCATGGGTTCAATTTTGGATATGTTGATATTGAGATGCCCAGTAGATATCCAGTTGGAGGTGTTGCAGTAGTTAGTCTGGAGTTCAGCAGAAATGTCCTGGTTAGAAATATAAACCTGAGAGACATCAGTATATAAATGATATTTTAAAGCCATAAGATTAGATTATCATGGCAGTTAAGTGTAAATGAAAGAGAATAGAGGTTCTAGGAATGAGGTTGTAGGATATAGCCATGGACACTGTTATGTCAAGAGGACATTGAAAAAGAAGGAACCAGCAAAGGAGACTGAGAAAGGGCAGTCAGTGAGGTAGGAGGAAGACAAGGAGAATTTATTTGCTCTTGAATCCCAGAGGAAAATGTATATAAAGGAAAAAGGAGTAATCAAATATTGCTGATGAATCAAGTAAGATGATAGTTGAGCACTGACAATTGGTTTCTGCAACACAGCGCACGTGACTTTGAAAAGAGCAGTTTTGGTGCTGTATTAGTGGTGAAATTAATTAAAGTGGTATCAATAGAGTGGGAGAAAGAAATAAATGTCTTCTGACGACTTTTGCCGGAGTCCAGCTCCTGCCGAGCTGTGGGTCACAAAGGAAAGGACAGCGTTGGCGAGTGAGGAGATGAGTGAGTAGACGAAACACCTGATTAAGGTTGTAGTATCTCCTGACATCAAGCGGCAGGGTTTTCATTTTTATATCTTTTTAAGGTTTACATAATGTTACACATTTTCTTTGATCATTGATGGTACAATGTTTTTTCCTTTCAGTTTTTGTATAATTCCAGCTCATTACAGATGTTATCATTTTTTTGAAGAGCTTTCTTGTAACATTTAATGTTTAACTTTTCCTTAACGTTTTTGGCTAGAGACGTGCTAGGTGCTAAACAGGAAATGGCATAAGACAGCATGTGGGCTATGATTTTTACTTATAAGCGTGTAAAATTATATGAAGTTTAAGATATGTGTCTAAGGCTATATAAAGTTTAAGCAGGTTATATAAAATGCAAGCTATATGTCTTTTGGTTATTAAATGTAGTATTAATTAAATCTTATCCTACACATGTGGGTTTAGGCTTACATCTAAAGTCTAGAGATGGTACTTTTATCACCCATAAATTTTAACATTCCTCAACATTCCTACGAATACAATAAAAACCCCTTATTCTTTTATAATATTCATTCTATAATTTCAGATGTTTACACCTTTCCTCCTGCATCTACAGACACTAGGGCCTTGCAGTTCTTTTTATCCTTTATTATATA
Source organism: Manis javanica (assembly GCF_040802235.1). Taxonomy (NCBI): domain Eukaryota; kingdom Metazoa; phylum Chordata; class Mammalia; order Pholidota; family Manidae; genus Manis; species Manis javanica. Next base: position 73,478,771 of record NC_133162.1, read on the forward strand.
ATAACACTAAATCTGCTCTTACTACCTTGCTATTAATATAATAATATTTTGTCATAAATTTATTATAAACTTTTTTATATGGGATATTTATAAATATAAATTTTCCTATTTTGCTCATAAATTCTTTCTGTGAGGGGGATACCAGAGGTGTCTTCTAATATTATAAGCAACATAAGGGGGACCTTGGGCAGTTGGGACTATTAATCTTTATTACTTTGCTGTTTCATATAAATTTTTTGGAAAAATGGGTTTTTCTATGGGGGTTTTTCTATGGCCCAGTTTACCATAACTCCTGGTTAATCATGTTTCAGTTGTTACAAAAGGAGGAACAAACTGCATCTAGTTTTGAGAGGCCTGGGTTGTTCTGCCTCACTTGTTTGTGGCAGTCTGCCTGGAACAGTTGGTCCCATTACATTGCTTTTGTTTCCGGAATTGCTGCTTTGATCAATATTTTGGGTTATGTTATTTACTAAAGATTAATAAATCTTAAATACAGAAGATTTCCCATATATGAGCCCAATCACCAACATCATAACTGCAAAAATAAGTGCGGGAATTAGCAGGGGCCAGTTATGAAGTTTCCTGTTTTCAGGATTCCCCCTCGTGCCTGGACCTTGTCAAACAGCATGAGCAGTATGGCCCACACCAAGTTTTGTTATAAAAGGGGAGCATAGAAATGAGAGATTAGTTGGAGGGGCTGTGGGGCAAGAGAATTTTTTTAAGATGGGAGAATTTACACCATGTTTGTATGCTAAAGGAAATTATTAACTAAAGAGGAATAATCTGATCATACTGAAGATAGAGCAATAGAGATTTCCCATCTAAAAAGCAGGAAAAAAAATGGAGGAAGAATAAAACCTCAGACTTATGGGACATTTCCAGTAATGGATGGACCAATCAGACAGAAAATAAAAAAGAATATAGAAGACTTGAACAACACAATCAACAAACTAGGCCTTAACGTGTATTGAACATTTTATCCAACAACAGAATACACTTTTCTTCTTCAGTGTACATGGAACATTTTGAGGACAGACCATATGTCATGCCATAAAACAAGTCTCAATAAATTTAAAAGTCTTTAACTTAAAAAGTATTCTTCTGCCTTATTCTAGGGTCAGGTGTCAGGCAACCAGAGACCACCCCTGTGGCCCAAAGTCTGCTAAAAGTTATTCAAACTAGCCTGTCCTAAGCTGTTCACCTCATCCTGCCTTGCCTTTCCTGTGGAAAACACAATAAAGGTAGTGACTTAAACCTTCCCTTCTCTCCTGTCTTCTGCCTCCTGAAAACCCTCATATTTTTCTCATTTGGCCTAACATGGCATGTTGTGCCTCCTGTCTCTAGGTCCTATAAGTATTGTGAACTTTGTTTTTTCCTGAGCATCTCTTCTGTCTCCTTTTGTGGCCACACTTGCCTTACCATCTTATGAAAGAGTACAAAACAGTGAATGAACACAAATATATCAGAATTTGTGGGAATATGCTAAAACACTATTTATAGGGAAATTTATAGCTGTAACCACTTACATTAGAAAAGAATGAAGGTCTAAGTTTCCACCTTAAGAAACTAGAAAAAGAAGAGCAAACAAATTTTTATACTGACCAAGAAAAAAAGAAAAGACAAGTTATTAAAATCAGGAATAAAAGAGGGGACATCAATTTTGACCTTAATAGAAATTAGAAATATAATAAATAGTGTAACACCTATATGGCAGCAAATTACATAACTTAAGCAAAATGGGAAAATTCATATACATATGATTAAACTGACTCAAGGAGAAATAAAAAATCTTAATAGGCCTATAAAAAGGAAACACATTGAATTGGTTATTCAAAGTCTTCTCATTTGGAAATTCCCAGCTCAAATGGCTTTACTGATACATTCTACCAATCATTTAAGAAAAAAACCCCAGTTCTTCCTCAACAAAATACTAGCAAAGTAGTATTTCAACAGCATATGAAAAGTACCATACATCACAATCAAGTGGGGTTTATCCCTGGGATGCAAGGATGGTTCAATATATAAAAATGAATAAATGTGATACACCACATTAACAGAATGAAGGATAGCAATCATGATTATCTCAAGAGATGCAGTAAAAAAATTTGCCAGTTGAACACCCTTTCATGATGAAAGTTCTCAAAAAATTTATAAAAGAAATTTACCTTAAAACAATAAAGGTCACATACAACAAACCCACTGCTAACATACCCGATAGAAAAGACTGGAAAGCTTTTCCTCTAAGATCAGTAACAAATGAAGGATGCCCATCCTTGCCACTTCTATTCAATAGAGTCCTGGAATTCCTAACCAGAGCAGTTGGGCAAGACAAGCATAAGAGACATCCAAATTGGAAAGTAAGAAGTAAAATTGTCTCTATTTTTAGATGATATGATCTTATATACAGAAAACTCTAAAGACTCTTTATCACAAAAGTATTAGAACTAATAAATGAATTCAGTAAAGTTGCAGGTATCAAAATCAACATACAAAAATCAATTGTGTTTCTATACAAGAAAAAAACCTAAAATACTTAGGAATACATATTTTAACCAAGGAGGTGAAATATCTATATACTGAAAGCTGTAAAACATTGGTTAAAGAACTTGAAGATATAAATAAATGGAAAGATATTCTATGTTCATGGATTGGAAGAATTGATATTGTGAAATGTCCATTGTACCCCAAAATGACTTATACATTCAATGAAATCCCTATCAAAATTTCAATAGCATCTTCACATAAATAATACAATGCTAAAATTTGTATGCAATCAGAAAAGACAATATAGAACTAAAACATTGTTGAACAAAAAACAAAACCAAACCCCCAAATATCACTGAACTAGAGGCATCAAACTTCAAAATACACGACCAAGCTAGTCAAAACAACATGATACTGGCATTAAACAGAGAGAAAGACTAATGGAACAGAATAGAAAGCTCAGAAATAAATCTGTGCATTTTATGGTCAGTTGATCTTTGACAAAAATGCCAAGAACACACAATGGGGAAAGGACAGTTGTTTTAATAAATAGTGTTGGGAAAGCTGGTTATTCACAAGCAAAAGAATGAAATTGGACCTCTTTCTCAATCCACATATAAAAATCAACCCAAAATGGATTAAAGACTTAAATGTAAGATCTGAAACTGTAAAACAACTAAAAGAAAATGGAAAAACTTATTGACATGGGTCTGGGCCATTACTTTTTGAATATAACCCCCAAATCACAGGTAATAAAAGCAAAAATAGATAAACAGGATTGCATTAAACAGAAAAGCTTATGCATAGCAAAGAAAATGGTCAAAAGAGTCAAGAGACAACCCATGGACTGGGAGAAAATACTCTCAAATTTTTGGTAAAGGGTTAGTATCTAAGATATATAGGGAATTCAAACAACTCAATAGCAAGTTAACAAAAAACTTGATTGAAAAATGGGCAAAAGACCTGAGTAGATGTTTCTCAAAAGAAAATAAGCAATTGGCTAACAGGTATGAAAATATGCTTGATATTACTAGTCATCATGGAAATGCAAATCAAAACCACGATGAGATATCACCTTACACCTGTTTGAATGACTATTGTAAGAAGGAGAAGAGATAACAAATATTGGTGAGGATGTGGAGAAAAGGGAATGCTGGTACACTCTTGGCGGAAATGTAAATGGGCAAAGCCATTATGGAAAGCAGTATGCAGGTTCCTCAAAAAGTTACATATAGAGCTACCACATGATCCAGAAATCCCCCTTCTGGGTATATATCTAAGGGAATAAAGTCAGTATCTTGGAGATAAATCTGTACTCTCATGTTAATTGCAGCATTATTTACAATAGCCAAGATATGGATGCAATGTAAGTGTCCATGGGCAGATGAATGGATATATATATATATACCATGCAATATATATACCATACAATATTGTCTTAAAAAGGGGAGAAGTCCTGCTATTTGTGACAATATAGATGATTCTAGAGGACATTATGCCAAGTGAAACAAACTGGACACAGAAAGACAAACACTGCATGATCTCACTTTTCTGTGGATTAAGAAATTTAAAATCATTGAAGCAGAGAGTAGAATGATGGTTACCAGGGGTTGAGGGGCTGGGAAAAATGGGGAAATGCTGTTCTAAGGACACAAAGTCGTGGTTATGTAGGACGAATAGATCTGGAGATCTAATGTACAACATTGTAACTATAGTTAATGTGTTGAATACTGGAAATACACTAAGAGTAGATTCAGGTGCTTTTATCACAGAAACTAGCTATGAGTAGATTATGTGTTAATTAGCTTGACTAGTGATTATTCCACTATGTATATGTGTATCAAATCATCAGGTGGAAAAAAAAAGGCCAGAAATATTGTTTAAAAATCACTTGAGCTTTGGTCTTTACTCTCAGAGATTCTGATTTAAGTGCTGTGGGGCAGTGCATGGGCCTTGAAGTTCTTCAAAAATCTTCCAAAAAATAGAAGAGAAGGGAATGCTTCCCAACTCATCCTATGAGAACAGTAGTATTTAGATACCAAAGCCAGACAAAGGTTTCACCAATTATAGACCATTATCTCTCATAAATATATATACAAAAATTCCCAGTAAAGATTGAGAATCTGAATTCTGAAACTTACGAAAAGGATTATGTACTGTGACCAGGTTAGATTTATCTCCTAAATTGCATTTAATTTGAAAATCAAGTAATGCAATGCACTATAGTAATAGGATAAAGGGAGAAAAAACCGTATGATCATCTCAATAGAAGCATAAAAAACATTAATCTATTTAATATAAACATCCTCAAAAATGGGGAATAAAAAGGGCTTTCTTCTACTTGATAAAGGACATTTATGAAAAGCCTAAGCTGACATCATACCTACTGAGGAAAGGCTGATGCTTTTCTCTTATGACTGGGAATAAGGCAAGGGTATCGGTTCTTAACACTTCTATTCAAGATTGTATTGGAAGTTTTAGCCAGTGAACTGATAGAAGAAAAAGAAAGAAAAGGCACCCAGAATGGAAAGGAAGAAGTAAAATTGTCTTTATTTGTAGATGACATGATCTTTTAAGTAGAAAATCCTAAAGGAGTCACAAAACAATGTAGTAGAATTAATAAAAACATTTAGCAGAATACATGACCAATATATCAAAATCATTTGTATTTCTGTATACCAACAATGAATAATTACAGATTAAAAATAAAATACCATCCACAATAGCTTCAAAAAGAATTAAAAACCGTGGATAAATTTAACAAAGTAAGTGGGAGACTTGTATCCTGAAAATTACAAACCACTACAGAAAGAAATGTTAAAAGATCTAAGTAAATATACAGACACCCAATGTTTTTGGACTTGAAACTCATTATTTTAAGAATGAAAAACTCCCCAGATTAGTCTATGGGTTCAGTGTAATCCCTATCATACTCCCAGAGGACTTTTCTGCACAATTACAAACTGATTCTAAAATTTATATGGAAAGGCAAAGAATCCAGAATAGCCAAAAAACCTTGTAATAGAACAAAGAGGACTTACACTTCCCAATTTCATAACTTACTATAAAGCTACAATAATCAAGACAGTGTGGTCTGGCATAAAGGTAGACATATAGATCTCTCAGAATTGAAATAGTAGAAATAAGCCCTTAAATTTTTGGTCAGTGGATTTTTGACAGTGATAATAAAACAATTCAATTGAGGAAATGATAGTCTTTCAACAAACAGTACCGGGATAATTGGATATCCACATGCAAAAAAAAAAAAATGAGTTTAGATACTTATCATCATACATAAGAATTAAACCAAGATGATTGACTAAGCTAAATGTGAGAGTTAAAACTATAAATCTCTTGCTTTAGGATACCATTTCTTAGTTACAATAGCAAAAGTACAAGCAATGTAAAATAAATCAATAAATTAGGTTTCATCCAAATAAAAATTCTTTGCACTTCAAAAGATACCATTGAGAAAGTGAAAAGTTAAGCCATACATAGTGAGAAAATATTTACAAATCATATATTCAATATGGTATCCAAACTATATAAATAAATCTAACAATCCAATAAGACAAATAAAAACCAGTTAAAAAATGGTCAAAAACTGATCAATGAACTGAAAAAGACAGCCTATAGAATGGCATTAAATTTTTGCAAATCATATGTCTGATAAAGGGCTTGTATCTTAAATATAAAAAGAACTCTTACAATTCAATAAGACATTTTAAAAATGGGTGTATTAGTTTGCTAGGCCTACTTTAACAATATACCACAGGCTAGATGGCTTAAGCAACAATTTATATTCTCAAAATTCTGGAAGCTAGAAATATGATACTAAAGTATTGGTTGGGTTAATATCTTCTGAGGCCTGTCTCCTTGGCTTGCAGATGACCTCTTCTCCCTGCATTTTCACATGGTCTTTCTGAGTGTGGTCCTAATCTACTTTTTTTTATGAGGATAGCTGCCATATTGGATTAGGGCCAACCCTAGTAAAACTCATATTAACTTAGTCATTTCTTTAAAAACCCTATCTCCAAATACAGTCAAATTCTGAGGTACTGGGGGTTAAGATTTCTACATATGACTTTGGGAGGTTACAATTCAGCCTATGACAATGGGCAAAGTATCTGAATAGATATTTCTTCAAAGAAGATATGCAAATAGCAATAAGCACATGAAAAGAAGCTCAACATCAGTAACCATCAGGGAAATATAAATCAAAACCACAATGAGATACCACTTCACAACCCCTGGGATATTCATAAAATAAAACAAACAGGTAGTAACAAGTGCTGGTGATGATGTAGAGGAATGAGAGCCATCATGCATTGCTGATGGGAATGTAAAATGGTCCATCCACTTTGGAAAATTGACAGCTCCTCGAAGGGTAAAACAGAATTATCATATGACTGAGCAATTCCACTTCCAGGTCTATACCCAAGAGAAATAAAAACTTACACCTGCCCAGAATATTGTACACAAATGCTTATAACAGCATTATTCATAGTAGCCACAAAGTGGAAACAACCCAAATGCCCATCAACTCATGAATGGAAAAATTAAAAAAAGGTCTATACAATGAAAAATTATTCAGCAATAAAAGGGAAGAAATAGAGATACATGCTAAAACATGGAACTACCTTGAGAAAATTATGTGATGTGAAAGAAGCCAGTTACAATAGCAGATGACATATTTTGTTTCCATTTATACAAAATATCCAAAGAAGGCAAACTTATAAAGACAAAGGGTAGATTGATGGTTTCTAGGAGTTGGAGGATGGAGTGAGGGGAGTGAGGAATGACTGATTAAGGGTATGGAGTTTCTTCTTTGAGGTTATGAAAATATTTTAAAATTGATTTTGGTTGTGATGTGGTGTAGTGATTCACAACTCTGTATGAAAAAACAGTGAATTGTACACTTGAAATGGTACATTGTATGGTATATGACATATCTCAACAAGTCTGTCTAAAAAGTATATAAGTGGACATTTTATCAAAAATCTGTAGGAGTTGCTTAGCTAATTTTTAGGGTTTTCTTTTCAGAGGAATTTGTTCTGTACATAGGCATAGATGTGTGTCCATGCGAAAAAGTGAGTCCAGGATCTTCCTATGTTGCTTGCCTCTTGAACTAAACTCTTCTTTTTAATTATTTCAATATAAGCATCCAACAGTCTTTAAAGAAATTTAATGATATATGTATAAAACTAGGAATAATATTTTTAAAGATACTTTGTATTTCCTGAACTATTTACTCTTTACTTTCTGCAGAACCAGGATTATAGTGCAGGACTGCTGGAGACCACTATTTACTCACTCAGTTTTTAACTTGGATCTGTGTTAATTAATCTTACCTTCTGTTTTGTAAAAGATAATGTCTACTTTAATATCTTAACCTTCCTGGTGAATTGTATGTAAATCACACTTTTATGTTTTGATTTAATCAGTGACTTAATATCAAGTTGCTCCCCCAGATTTTTCCCTCTCTTTTCATAGTATCTTATCCTTTAAAAGAATCTGGTATGTTATTGCTATATAATAACCTAAAAATTTAGTGGTATAACCCATAACCTTTATTTATTTTTTTCGTGATTTTGTGTGTTAGGAATTTGGGAAGGTTGTTCTCACTTGGGGGTCTCAGACAGTTTTGGTCAGCTGTTACCTGAGTCTGCAGTCATCTGAAGGTTCTGCTGGGCTGGACACTGCAATGGCTCATTCACATGGCTGGGAGCTGGTGCTGGCTGTTGGGAGCTTGGCTGAACCTGTCAGCTGCATTTACATGCAGCCTGTCCACCATAGTGGCCTTGAGATGGAGTTTTTACATGGCACCTGGCTTTTCTCCGAAGTGTCTCAGGAGAATCAGGAAAAAAACTTCTCAGACCTTTAAAAGGCTTTTCATACCCATTGTTGGAAGTCATGTAGCCTCACTTCTGCTGTTTTTTTTGAAGCAGTTTCAACCCTGCCCAGAATCAAGTGAAGGTGACATAAACTTCTCTTCCTGGGATGAGTGTCAAAAGAGCTGTGGGCAGTATTTGTCAACTGTCTCATTGTTATTTTAGTATACTTTCATATGTAAAGTATGTAGATTTGAGTGTTGAGTTCAGTGGATTTCGACAGTTGTGTGGACCTGGGTATCCACTACCTGGAGTGAGGCAGAGAGCATTTTTCACTCTATAAGGCTGCCTTGTGCTCCTTTCAAGTCAATCATCAACCCATCCACCCCACATCCCTACCCCATAGAGGCAACCACTATCTACTTTTATTACTGTAGATTGTTTTTTCCTGTTCTGTGAAGTCATGTAAGTGGCATTATATATTTGTGTGTGTATTTGTGTGTGCACGTGCATTTGGGTTCTTTCACTCAGTCTTTGAGATTCATCCATACTGCATGTGTCACTTATTTTTTACTGCTGAATCATATTTTATGAACATACCACAATTTATTACCATACCTGCTATTTCTAGTTTATGACTATTATGAGTGAGGATGATGTGAGCACTCGTCTTCAAATGTTATCAGAGAATCTTCAGGGACAATATTGTATTACTATTCAAAACCATAGTATTTCTAAAGTGTTTCTATACCCAAAGAACTTTGATGTTATTTATCTCTCTTTATGATAAGGATTTGTGACGAAGCTCTTTGGGATTAAGAAGCCTTCAGTTTACAGGATCTGCCAAAAAGAGTGGAATGGTATTTTACCAAACCACACATCTATGTCATTCATCATTTTCATTACATAAATGCTCAGCATAAAAATATATAAAGATGGCTAAGATTAAACAAAATGGAAGTTCTCCCTCAAAATCAACTTCTCTCCCAACTTTTCAAATCTCATCCACTAGAGGTAAAAAGATATTACAATGGATTATCCTTCCAATTTCTTCCTGTGTGTGTAGGAAGAAGAGGATGGTACTGGCGCTTCATTCACTATAACTGTGGGTTCAGTAATAAGGACACTTGTCCTAAGTAACTCCAACTCCAATGTTATTACTACGTTGCCAAAAAGGGAGTGAAGGTCACTGTCTCCCCAGGAAGTGGGAGTCCTTTAATGGAGGGCATGGTAATAGGCTTAGGATTTCCAAAACTGCAGAAAGTAGTTGTTTGCTCTTTGGCTGCAAGTAAATTCTCTCTATCCAGTTAGGAGTGAAGGACCGAAGAAAGTCAGTACACAGATCCAAACCTTCACAGGCTTGGAAGGGAACCTTCTCTTGTAAGGAAAGCCTAAGGCCTCTACTTGGACATGGATGATTTGTTAGAACAGGTTCCTGGGAAATACCCAGGGTAACACAGTGTTCAATAAGAGAATGATTAAAGTAGTCATTCATCACCTCATGAATTCTGCCTAGTGGTCTTGAGTACAACAAGATTGATTTGAGTATGTAGAGAACTTGGTATGAGAAAGGCTGATTTAAAAAGGAAAGACTGATGGTGTCAATTACAAATATAAAATCTGTATCTGCTACACACAGAATAATATCCAAGTGTGTATTAGATTAATGGAGGTACTGTGGGAAATTAGGTCAAAATAAACTGACAGAAATCATGAAACATACCTGATGATGATAATAAACATTTATTTTTCATACTCATTTGGGGGAAAGGAGAAAGTCAGTTTGCTCCACCCAGTGATGGTCTGAGAGTCTCCATTCATTCCTGACAATCTGGTAGATGGCTTGATCTCGGGTTTTTGTATCCTTACTTCATAAAGTAAACTTCCTTTGAAGAGAGGGGTCAAAGGGTGAGCCTTTGTGAGCAGCTTCGCTGGTGCACAGCCAGACTCCCTCTCTGAGTGAAGCTTTTCCCACACTGGCCACACAAATAGGGAGTCTCTCCTGTGTGGATTTTGCCATGCAGGATACAATTCCCCCTGGTGTGGAAACTTTTCCTGCATTGTGTGCAGGCATAGGGTTTCAGGCCTGTGTGGACTCTGATGTGAACAATCAGGCTTCCTTTCTGACTGAAGGCTTTTCCACACTGATCACATCTGTAGGGCTTCTCACCACTGTGAACTCTTCTATGAACAGCAAGGTTGCTTTGATTCCTGAAGCTTCTCTGACAGATAGCACACTCGTAGGGTTTCTGTCCAGTATGGAGTCTTTCATGAACGGCCAGACTGCCTCGCTGGCTAAAGCTTTTCCCACACTCCTTGCACTGATAGGGCTTCTCTCCTGTGTGTATTCGCTGATGTGTAACAAGGTTGCCTTTGGCCCTGAAGCTTTTTCCACAATGGGAACACTCAAAGGGCTTTTGACCAGTGTGGATTCTTTCATGTAATGTTAGACTACCTTTCTGCCTGAAGGATTTTCCACATTCCTGGCACTCATAGACCCTCTGTCTCACTCCAGGTGAATCTTCCTGTAGTGCCTTAGAATCTGAGGTTTTTTGTTCCAGCTTCTCTCTTCTGAAAGAATTCTGGAAATCCCAGCTTGAGGATCCTGTGGCCTCAGAGTGATCATATTTGTGGTGGGCTTCTGTCATCACATCTGGTAAAATGAGAGGGAAGTCATGTCAGATGCACCAATATGCTAAGAAAGGGAAAAAAGCTTTGAGGGCTTATTATGTGCCAGACATTATTCTATGAACATTGCGAAGATAACTTAATCCTGAAAATAATCCTATGAGATTGCTACAGATAAGGAAATGAGAGCATAGGTAGGTTGTGAAAGATCATGTGGCTAGCTAAGTATAGAGTTGATTCAAACACAGGCATGCTCCACAGCACTGTACTACCTCAAATTTAGTTTTAGTCTCCCAAACAATCCTGTGAGGTAGACATTATTATTTCCACTCTACAGACAAGAAAAGAGGCTCAGAAAAATTAAGTAAACTATATAGGATTACATAGTGCCCCATATCCAAGTTTTTCTGAATCCAAACACATGTGGATTAGGTTATGTAAGGCCCCAATCTGTAATATACTGGAGGCACTCCATTAATGAAAAGTATAAAAGTGGGTACAGGGCCTTGAAGAGACCAGTGCAACTTGTTTCATCAGCTTCATGAGAAATCTATCTCTGTGGCAGTCTGCTCTCCTGACAGAGGAGTGAGCTCCATGATGTCTGAAAATATGTAGTAAAACCCTTGGTACTTTACCTCTGTTATCTCTAATTACTACTATAACCCTGCGAAGTAAAGCTTCTTGTCCCATTTTATAGATGAAGAACCTGGAGCTCAAGGAAGCTAAGTGACTTGTCTGATACCACAGATTGAACCAGGGCAATTATAGAATCTGATCCAAGGAACTTCTCCCTTTAAAATCCATGCTATTTCAGTCTATGAAGCTTGGTGGAGTTGAAATCAATTTTGGTTTGAAAGTTACTCTTTATTTCCTATGCAGATAGTGACAGAATTTGCCAATATTGTCCTGATTCTGAGCCTCCTACTGCCCTTTAAATAAGAGTCAATTCACCACTATAAAGTGCCCCTTGGAGTCCTCCTCAGGATTTTTCTCCTTGTTCTCCTGCCTTACCCTTCAATCAATGACTGCACTGAGATTTAAAGCTGCTCATTCATTCTCTCAGAGACTATGTCAAGGCTGCCTCCTTCGGGACTATTCTGTTTCTGTTATTTCTAATTTCAGCTTGTAGGCTTTCCCTGTAACTCCCAGGAATGGGAAGCTCCACCAAAGGAGTGTCTCCTCTGCTTCCTCAGCCTGCCAGCCAGTGCTGAAAATAGGACACTAAATATCATGGGCTGAGGGTATCCCAGGGATCAACTGACTCACTCACTGAAAAATGCTACATTCTGAGCATATCTTCCATGACAATCCAGCAGTGTAGCCGTAGGAAATCCAAACATGTCCACTCCTGATCTGTGACCTCAACCACCACTTCTTCATGTGATTCTTCCATGAGCTATTCTTGAGCACCTGAGGAGGAAAAACAAAACAACAGAAACAAACAGGATAGGGCAGGAGAGTTGATAAGTGAGGATAAAGTCGACAGAAGCTCCAGTTTGGGGTATGAGTCAGTGGAAGAAATCTGGGTTGCCTGTAATGTAAATGCAAAATAGGCCAAAAGGTACCAGGACCATACCAGTGAGTCCGGGAGGAAGCAGGTCGATAAGGAGAGCCATGAAGTAAGCACACACCTCTCCCTGCCAATCCCAAGATAACCATCCCTCCTGTTCATACCATAGCCTTGGCATGTGGTTGGGATCCTTACTTTTCTTCCACTACTTAACCACCTGCTATTTTATCCTCCAAATTTCCAAAATAATTCAGAATCTAAAAAGCTCAGCATTTTAGCCTTCATGTTTGGTTTTATGATAGAAATGGCTCCAGCTTTTCTCTCCATTTCCCTCTGGGTTGTAAGGACAGAACAAGAGATTTCAACTACTTTTGGCTGTTCTTAGGAGGCTCCAGGTCCAGAACCACCCCTCTCCAAATCTTTAAGATATAAGAATACTGGTTCTGAGGAAGTATTAAATATGTGTCAATTCCTGCAAAATAACTATTTTAGACTCCAAAATCAAGCCCAAGACACTCCAACTAGGGTCGCCCAAATTCTCAGAGGCAGTAAGGAGTCAAGGTGGAACAAGGTTCACATTCAAACCTCTCTGGATACAAAGCCCTTACACTAGACAGTTCTCTAGTTCCTCATCCCTAAAGAGCTCGTGAGAATTCCTATAAAATGTAACAGAATGGGAAAGAGCTTGACCAAACTTTACCACTCTTCCAGATCCTAGGACTCCTCTTGCTCCATATTATATTTTTCCAATTAAAAAAAAAATTCTCTTCTTACTTCAGGACCCTAATCACTGAATATTTACACTGCACAGTGCCTTATTGTATAATCTTTGTTTCCCCCTAACATATCTCACCAAAATGCTGGCCTCTTGATTTAATTGTAGTGTGTGGTGCTACAATTATTTGCTTTGTTAACCTAAACACCTGGTCTTCTTGACATCTGTACATTCTGCGACAGTGAAGACTGGAGAGGCATTTACACTCGTACTTGGAGGACCCACCTCGTTTGGAGTACAAGCTACAAAGGAAACCCCTATCAGTGCCATTGGACGCTACAGGACTTTCATGTGGAAGTTCAAGGTGTTACTGATTCAACTGCACTGTCCACCAGTCAAAGGAAAGCCCTTGTGCCACCCGCTGGATTCTGTCTCAGGGGAACTCTGTGGTTCGGTCAGAACAAGTGGGGTAGGACTCACAGCTCTGCCTCCACGTACTGTGCGGTCTCCAAGCAGCAATTCAGCTGTATCTCAGGAGTCTCCCAGAGTAATAAAGGGAAATGTGTTCTGTTCCTCCCTAAATCACGAGTCTGAGTTATTAATTTCCATAAGATTTTGGAAAAAGTGGCATTATCACAGAAAATGATGCTTTTCCTATCAGAGAGGCTATCTTTTGGAAAAGCTAAGAATTGGCTGAGAGGCTCGGGTTTTCGACCGTGGGCACGCACCAACAGCCATGTCCCCCTGGATAAGGCAACACTGTCCTCCCCGGTAGCTCTGTGGAACGCCAGAACCGAACTGGGGCACTCGGACGTGGCCTAGGTGTGAGGCCTAAAACGGGGTCCTCGAGGGCCGGACTAGAAGAGGGCACGAACACGGCTGTCGCGGGGGCTTTGCGGCGGTGTGGTTTCAGGGTCAGCAGGTTCTGCGAAGGCATAGTTCTCTCCCCGACTTTGTCTTCCTACCTTTCCACCGGCCCGAACCCTCCTTCCCCGATCCCCCTCCCTGGAGACCGTCTGCTGGTAGGTCCTAGAATCCTCGTCCCTGTCCCCCAACACCAGCCTGCCGCCTGCCTCCCGCGTCTCGGGCACCGTGCGCTCAGCCCCGCCCCGCCCCCCAGTGCCCCTGCCCTCTGGGCGCGCTCCCCTCGCGCCCCCGGGCCCGCCCTGCGTGCGGGCCTCAGCACCCACTCCCCCTGGACCCTTCTCTGCAGGCCGCACACCTCTGCCCCCGCGGCCGCCCTCCCTCGGGGCTCAGGCCGGGCAGGCCTGGCCAGGGCCGCCGAGGGCCGGAGACAGCGGCCCGCGGACCGCCGGCTGCCTCACTCACCGCAGCGGCGCGCACCCGCAGACAAAGGCCGGCGCCCTGCGCGGCAGCGCTGCGCCGAGCCCGAACTACTGCTCCTGGACTACGGCTCCCGGGGGACTCCGCGCGCGCCCGGCCTCAACGCGGCCGGCCGGACTACGACTCCCGGGGGGCTCCGCGCGCGCCCGGGCCTCGGCAGCCGCAGCTCCCGGAGCGCTGTGGGAAACGTAGTTCGGCTGCGCGTCCGCCGCTCGGGCTCCGCTAGTCTCAGACCCGACCCGAGAGCGGAGGCGCCGACCTGCGTGCGTGTGAAGAGCCGTACGGTGCGGGCCGCGCGCCGCCAATGAGCCGCAGGGCCGGAGGTGGGGGGCGGGAGGAGGCCGAGTCTGGGGAGAGCGGCCTGGAGCGAGTATCGCGCTACGGAGCCCGCCGAGTGCTATGTAGTTAGGGTTAGGAGGCTAGGAGCGAACCTTCCAAGAAGAGTTGTGGGAAAAGGATTTTAACAGCACAGGAGGGCTTGGAGGCGGCCGGCACTCAGCAAAGGCCAGTCCTCGAACCCGACTGTGTCAGCTCCCGTCTCTTCCTAGAACGCGTTAGTAAGGCTTTGTCACCAACCCGACACAGGGCCTGGAGCCATTTCCTATGCTCCAGAAGGCTGGGTGTGTAGGCATATCAGATCCGTTGTGGTCGGGATCAGCTGTGGGCGTGAGGACAAGTTCCAGATCCCATTGTGAAGGCAGATGACCAAGCTTCGGTGGGAAAAGTTGGCTCCAAAGAGACTATTGAAGGGAAATGAGGGGATTTTTGTTCGGCTCTCACCTGAGCTCTTAAGAGTCAGCAAAAGGCATAAAGGGAGTG
Source organism: Manis javanica (assembly GCF_040802235.1). Classification (NCBI taxonomy): domain Eukaryota; kingdom Metazoa; phylum Chordata; class Mammalia; order Pholidota; family Manidae; genus Manis; species Manis javanica. Next base: position 73,494,102 of record NC_133162.1, read on the forward strand.
TTTTGGCCGGGTGAGCCTCCCGGAGACCAGGGAGCCTCGTCTGGGGACAGTAGGAAGTTAAGGTCGCTGGGGAGACTACCAAAGAACACCTCTGGCCTGAGGCAGGCAGCTGTGAGAAAAATACTGCTTTGTGGAGGAAGAGGTTTTGGCCCTAAACTATGTTGCTTGGGAAGGCTGCAGGCTAGGCCGGAGAGGTTGGCCCCTTCTGGGAGGTCAGAGTTAATTGGAAACTGCAGATCCCCCTCAGAGAACAATCCCATCAGAGTACAAGTCTCTTTCCCTCTAAATGGAAAACAGCAACTAGAGCAGACGTGATACAAAAGGGGCAAAAGATCATTGGCAAGGAGGATTTGAAGAGAGGAGAGGGAAAAACAAAGGGAGGTTGCTCATGGAGGGTGAAGAAGGCTTGGACTTGGGGAACCTCTGAACATCTGCCAGTCCTCCGGAGGAAGTTATTAACATCTCGGAGAATCTGTAAATAGATATTGCCCTCAGCGGGCCAGTGTGACCCGTTACCAAGTTTATATTGGGCCACATGAAAGTGGAGTAATGCCTCCTTTTAATCCTAATTGGGAAAGATTATGTAGAGACCGCTGAGGGGGTGTCTCCTGATGTCTTTGAGGGAGAATTGCCCATTGTGGGAGGGTGAGAAAGGGTGGCCAGGGTTTGGGAAGCAGGCCGCTGGGACGTCTCCCTGTGATCGGTTTCCCAACTGGAGTGCGTAGGTTCCTGGAGCTGGACGAGATCTTCCTGCACACTGACAAGAAGCGTCCCCCAGTCAGAGTGCAAGAGGTCCTCTTCTGGTGTTCTCAACTGTAACAGAGAGGAAGGGAAAGGATGAAAGGAAAAAGGGGACCGGACCAACTTTCTCTTGTTGCTAAGAGAAAGCCGATGAGGCCAAAAACTTACCCTCCTGGGTAATAGCCGGTGGTGATGTGTAGATTGAAGTCTGGCAAGATGGTCCCTGGACTGGAGTTTACAAGAGGGTGTTGGGTGAGGGAGGGGAGGGAAATGGGGTGAGACACAGGAGGCTCTCAGGATCTAGGCATTAGCCTGGGGCGACCTGCTTCCTTGGCTGCAAAAGAGCCCCTGTTCTCAGCTCCCGCTCCTGGGTTTTGGCACCATATGAAAGGAGAGGGGATGCAAACTCAACAGTCCAAGCAGGTTTATTGCTAAATGTGAGAGGGACCCCTCTGTCCTGGCCAGCAGAACAAAGGAAAAAGGGGTCTCTAAAAGGCCAAGAGCCTTTTTATGGCCAGGGTTTTGGGAGGCTTTTTCGGGGCATGGGTCAGGGAATAGGGGGCTTGCAGCTTGCTGACGTGTCCTTTGGAGAATGCTTGTAGCCTAGGTCAGATGACACCTAGGTCTTTCTGAGATGGTGGGTGGGCTTATTAAAAAAGGTGGTACTCCTGTCTGGATTCTATCAGCTATAGTCACCTTTCTCAATAAATCTGCATAAATTCTCTTAAGGAGTCTCAGAGAAACAGGCACATTAAATGGAAAATGGGGGAGAAAGTGATTAGGATTGGAGCTGAGGAGACCGGATACTCCCTAGGTAGACACTTAGCAGTCTTGACCCAGATCCTGCAGGGGCTCAGACCACAGCCACCACCTGCTTCTTAAGACACACTCAACAGGAGGGAGCACAGCCAGAGTGAAAATGTCAGCAGCGTGACCATCCAAAAGACAAAGAACAAAAAATGCTGGCAAGGTGGAGAAAGGGGAACCCTCCTACACTGCTGGTGGAATGTAAATTAGTTCAACCATTGTGGAAAGCAGTATGGAGGTTCCTCAAAAAGCTCAAAATAGAAATACCATTTGACCTATGAATTCCACTCTGAGGAATTTACCCTAAGAATGCAGCAGCCCAGTTTGAAAAAGACAGATGCACCCCTATGTTTATCGCAGCACTATTTACAATAGTTAGGAAATGGAAGCAACCTAAGTGTCCATCAGTAGATGAATGGATAAAGAAGATGTGGTACATATACACAATGGAATATTATTCAGCCATAAGAAGAAAACAAATCCGACCATTTGCAGCAACATGGATGGAGCCAGAGGGTATTATGCTCAGTGAAATAAGCCAGGTGGAGAAAGACAAGTACCAAATGATTTCACTCATATGTGGAGTATAAGAATAAAAAACTGAAGGAACAAAACAGCAGCAGACTCACAGAACCCAAGAGTGGACTAACAGTTACCAAAGGGAAAGGGACTGGGGAGGATGGGTGGGAAGGGAGGGATAAGGGTGGGGGAAGGGGGCATTATGATTAGCATGTATAATGTCGGGGGGAAGCAGGGGAAGGATGTGCAACACAGAGAAGACAAGTAGTGATTCTATAGCATCTTACTATGCTTATGGACAGTGACTGTAATGGGGTTTGTGTGGGAGTCTTGGTGAAGGAGGAAGCCTAGTAAACATAATGTTCCTCATGTACTTGTAGATTAATGATACAAAAAAAAATGTCAGCAGTTAATTCAAAAAATCACAAGAACTATTCCTCTTAGCATGCATTTCAAGACATTAGGGAAGGACAGATAATTCAGTAAGCAGTGTTAAGACAAAAGGTGAACCATTTGAGAAAAAAAAACTTAAATGTTTACCTAACTCCTTTGCTAAGACAGCCTCTAGGTGCATTAAATGCAAAATGTAAAACCCAGATCTGTAGGCCCAGTACATACAGATGAATATTTAAAAAATCTTGGCATAGGAAACGTTTTTCCCAACCATGGTAACATAAGTAGAAACAACAAAGAGTAAACAACAAAGATTAAAATCCAGCACTTCTGTGTGTCAAAAACACCATTAAATGAAGTTAACAGTACCAACTGGCAAAATATTAATAACTCATGTTTAAAGAGACTATAAGATCAACAAGAAAAAGAAAACATTTCAATAGAAATTTGGCAAAGGACAGCAACTCACACAAAAAAATAGAATTAAAGAAAAATACTCATTCTCTAATAATTTTTAAAAAATGCCATTTGAAACAATTTTTTTCCCCTAACTACCGAATGACAAAAATTGCAAAGGGGACTAGGGAAATGGGCATTTTCACCCATCTGTAATTGAGACAATCATTCTGATTAGACACTTGGTAATATGTATCCAAAATTCCTAAAAATACTACATCTAGACTTTTTTCCTCAGGAAAAAAAGTCAGATAATTGTATCCTAAATGTGGAATGAGAGCTGAACATCCAAGTTTCTGAAGTGAATTATTGCCTTGGAAAGGCCTCCCGATTCCTTTGGAGGGAGTGGCTGCCCCAGAAGCTTCCATGGAATGGCATGGTGCTCAGGGAAAGCACCTGTCATGCACTTGCTGCCATAGTTCTGAGCAAAGTCTTTGGGTCTACAGTGGTAGAATGGTAGTCTACAGAGGGTAAATGCCCTCCTGGAAGCTCATCAGATCAGTTTCTGTTAGGCCTCAACTTGGTATTCTTGAAAGAAATGCAAGCCCTTTTAATCATCGGTTAACTCCATTTTTATTTATTTATTTTTTATTTTGGTATCATTAATCTACAATTACATGAGGAACATTATGTTTATTAGGTTCCCCCCTTCACCAAGTCCTTCCCACAAACCCCATTACAGTCACTGTACATCCACATAGTAAGATGCTGTAGAGTCACTACTTGTCTTCTCTGTGTTGCACATCCTGGTTAATTCCATTTTATGTCCCCTAGTATTCTGTACCTTCACTGAACTAACCAGTCTTCCCGTTGCTCCCAAACCATCCCACAATGCCCTCCATGAAAGCTGGTGCTTGGCAGAAAGCTGGCTTTCTCTTGGGCCCCTCCTGCTCAGTGGCCAGGCTTGAGTGGTTGGACCCACAGAAAGTCTCCTGTGCTTTAGGCAGTTCCCTGAAATGGCTGTGGGCGCCTCAGCTGGAGCCATCCAAGTCTCTTGACTTGCTGGCAATTTCTCAGTGTTGAAAGTCATCTTAGCTTCTTCCTGGAACAGCTTTTCTTGTTCTCTGCAGCTGCATCTGCCTCTTTGTGCAAATATGTCTTGTGGTTGATTTCATTCTTCCTACATGATTTGTAAATTCAGGGAGCTTATAATTTGACTTTAGTGATGCCTAGTTTCTGCATCTTAGTTTTGGTAACAACTCCCTCATCTACTCAGATCTGAATCATTCACCCTTGGGGATGCTATTTGTGCAGGCTTCAGACAGATGTTTATTCTTGCAATTTGTTTCTGCTATGTAATTAGGTATGCCTTTCTTTATTCAGCTTCTTAATGGAGTTGCTTATAAACCAGAAGATGAGAGGGAAAATTTGGAGTAGGGTGTCAGTATATACCCTTGTCATGTATTTGCATCTTTCCAGTCTGTGGGCCAGGCCATCATTTCTTGCTGAGGCTCTGATGCCCAGAGATGTTTATCCTTTTTTGGTGTCAATCTGTTTACCTTTGAGATCTCTTTGGGATACCCTTATGGTGCTGCTTGGCCCAGAAAAATGAAGTGACCTTTGTTGTATGGGTGAGTGTTGTCCTCTCATAATGACCCTTCTGAGAAAATGTCAAGGGGGAGTGCAAAGTTCTGTTTCCAAGAGCCATCTTTGTAGTAAGGACTCCCAAGAAGCCACAGAGTGAAGACATGAATGGACCACAAGTAGGAGCTTGAAGTTGTTCCTGCTCAGCTTATCTGTTGGCTTTCACTTCCTCCGACACCCAGGTCTGAGCTACCACCCTTGGACCCAGGGTTCTCCACGGGATGGCGGGGGAAGGGTGTGGGCATGCATGGGCTCCATGGGGGGTCTGTGAACTTCCCAAATGGCAACAGTGGACTTGGAGGCTTTTTAAGGAAGATAGGACTTAATTTTCATCAAAGAGTTGGTTGACAGTGCCTCCTGCCCCCACAAAAGATTACAATGATTGTTTTAGAGAATCCTTGAATAAGCACAGATAGATCATTTTAGACTTTTTAAACTTTTAACTATGAAATAATTCTAGACTTATGGAATAGTTGCAAAAATAATATAGAGGGTTTTCACATTTATTTTTCACTCAGCTTCTCCTACTAGTAGCAACTCACAGAACTATATATATTATAGCGCAATAATCAAAGCCAGGAAGTTAATCTTGGGACAATACACAAGACTGATACTTAATGTAAATGACATACCTTATTTAAATTTCACGTGTTTTTCCCTGGTGTTTATTTTCTGCTCCTGGATCCAGTCCAGGACCCCACACTGCTTATACAGTTGTTGTGTTTCTGTAATTTCCTCCTGTCTGAGGCATTTTCCCATTTTAAAGAAGAAATGAACATCTGTTGGTAGTGATGATTGTTAGGCTGGAGAAAGGAAAAACAAGGACATGCAAACAGAACAGAGAGATGCCGTAGGGGGAGAACAGACCAGACCCCAAAGTCCGTGCCATATATGGAAAGGGGACAGCTCTCCCTGAATTCCATCCTGATGTGCCAACTAAGACCCTGATGTCAGCCTCCTCCCTCTTGGAAGGAAAAAAAGTTTCTAGTTGTCTAATATGTCACCTTTAGCCAATCATACCTCTCCATACCCCCTAGGATAGCTTGCCCACTCCTCCCCCTCCTAATCCCTTATAAGCCCCCCACCTCCCTAACCGAGTGTGACTCCTCTGGCCTGTGACAGGAAGGCCACAGAACTTCACCTGGGGATATTTAAATAAATTACCTGGCCCTTTTTGCCTCTCTTTGCCTGCTTATTTTGGCTAGAATTTACCTTACAATGATGATAAAATGCAAAATCGATATAAGGACATGTACAAATGATCTGCTTCCCTCTCTACATTTTTCATTCTTATTCATTTTCCTTTAAAAGCAAAACTTAAAAATTAGCTTTATTTTTATTTGTTGTAACTGAATTAAAAAGTAATGATTCTAATTTTAAAATAGGTAAAAGATGCAGTTGATAGTTTTAAAGGCTTTAAAAGCTTCAACCCTGTTTCAGAATAGACAAACACATTTCCTGCAATATAAAATCAAATATGCAACTGTAACCATACAACTGGTTTCACTTTTTTAAAAATTCATTTTGTTATCATTAATCAACAATTACATGAAGAACATTATGTTTACTAGACTCACCCCTTCACCAAGTTCCCCCCAAAACCCCATTACAGTCACTGCCCATCAGTGTAGTAAGATGCTGTAGAATCACTACTTGTCTTCTCTGTGTTGCACATCCCTCCCTATACTCCCCCCGCCACATTATACATGCTAATCGTAAGGCCCCCCTTTTTTCCCCCCGCCCTTATCCCTCCCTACCCACCCATCCTCCCCAGTCCCTTTCCCTTTGGTAACTGTTAGCCCATTCTTGGGTTCTGTGATTCTGCTGCTGTTTTGTACCTTCAGTTTTTCTTTGTTCTTATACTCCACAGATGAGTGAAATCATTTGGTACTTATCTTTCTCTGCCTGGCTTATTTCCCTGAGCATAATACCCTCCAGCTCCATCCATGTTGTTGCAAATGGTAGGATCTGTTTTCTTCTATGGCTGAATAATAATCCATTGTGTATATCCTTCTTTATCCACCCATCTACTGATAGACACTTAGGTTGCTTCCATTTCTTGGCTATAATAAATAGTGCTGCGATAAACATAGGGGTGCATCTGTTTTTTTCAAACTGGGCTGCTATATTCTTAGGGTAAATTCCTAGAAGTGGAATTCGTGGGTCAAATGGTATTTCTATTTTGAGCTTTTTGAGGAACCACCATACTGTTTTCCACAATGGTTGAACTAATTTACATTCCCACCAGCAGTATGGGAGGGTTCCCTTTCTCCACAACCTCACCAGCATTTGTTGTTGTTTATCTTTTGGATGGTGGTGATCCTTACTGGTATGAGGTGATATCTCATTGTGGTTTTAATTTGCATTTCTCTGATGACTAGCGATGTGGAGCATGTTTTCATGAGACTGTTGGCCATCTGAATTTCTTATTTGGAGAACTTTCCAGCTCCTCTGCCGATTTTTAAATTGGATTATTTGCTTTTTGTTTGTTGAGGTGTGTGAGCTCTTAATATATTTTGGATGTCAAGCCTTTATCGGATCTGTCATTTATGAATATATTCTCCCATACTGTAGGGTACCTTTTTGTTTTATTGATGGTGTCCTTTGCTGTAGAGAAGCTTTTCAGCTTGATGTAGTCCCACTTTTCATTTTTGCTTTTGTTTCCCTTTCCTGGGGAGATATGTTCATGAAGAAGTCGCTCATGTTTATGTCCAAGAGATTTTTGCCTATGTTTTTGTCTAAGAGTTTTATGGTTTCATGACTTACATTCAGGTCTTTGATCCATTTCAAATTTACTTTTGTGTATGGGGTTAGACAGTGATCCAGTTTCATTCTCTTACATGTAGCTGTCCAGTTTTGCCAGCACCATCTGTTGAAGAGACTGTCATTTCCCCATTGTATGTCCATGGCTCCTTTATCATATATTAATTGACCATATATGTTTGGGTTAATGTCTGGAGTCTCTATTCTGTTCCACTGGTCTGTGGCTCTGTTCTTGTGCCAGTACCAAATTGTTTTGATTACTGTGGCTTTGTAGTAGAACTTGAAGATGGGGAGCAAGATCCACCCCTCACTTTATTCTTCTTTCACAGGATTGCTTGGCTATTCGGGGTCTTTGACAGTTCCATATGAATTTTTGAACTATTTATTCCAGTTCATTGAAGAATGCTGTTGGTAATTTGATAGGGATTGCATTGAATCTGTAGATTGCTTTGGGCAGGATGGCCATTTTGACAATATTAATTCTTCCTAGCCAGGAGCATGGGATGAGTTTCCATTTGTTAGTGACCTCTTTAATTTCTCTTAAGAGTGTCTTTTAGTTTTCAGGGTATAGGTCTTTCACTTCCTTGGTTAGGTTTATTCCTAGGTATTTTATTCTTTTTGATGCTATTGTGAATGGAATTGTTTTCCTGATTTCTCTTTCTATTAGTTCATTGTTAGTATATAGGAAAGCTACAGATTTCTGTGTGTTAACTTTGTATCCTGCAACTTTGCTGAATTCTGATATTAGTTCTAGTAGTTTTGCAGTGGAGTCTTTAGGGTTTTTATGTAAAATATCATGTCATCTGCAAATAGTGACAGTTTAACTTCTTCTTTACCAATTTGGATTCCTTGTATTTCTTTGCTTTTTTTTTTTTTTGTCTAATTGCCGTGGCTAGGACCTGCAGTACTATTTTGAATAACAGTCGGGAGAGTGGGCATCCCTGTCTAGTTCCCAATCTCAGAGGAAAAGCTTTCAGCTACTTGCTTTTCAGTATGATATTGGCTGTGGGTTTATCATATATGGCCTTTATTATGTTGAGGTACTTGCCCTCTATACCCATTTTGCTGAGAGTTTTTATCATGAATGGATGTTGAATTTTGTCGAATGCTTTTTCAGCATCTATGGAGATGATCATGTGGTTTTTGTCCTTCTTTTTGTTTATGTGGTGGACGATATTGATGGATTTTCAAATGTTGTTCCATCCTTGCATCCCTGGGATGAATCCCGCTTGGTCATGGTGTATAATCTTTTTGTTGCATTTTTGAATTCGGTTTGCTGATATTTTGTTGAGTATTTTTGCATCTATGTTCATCAGGGATATTGGTCTGTAATTTTCTTTTTTTGTGGGGTCTTTGCCTGGTTTTGGTGTTAGGGTGATGTTGGCTTCATAGAATGAGTTTGGGAGTATTCCCTCCTCTTCTGTTTTTTGGAAAACTTTAAGGAGAATGGGTATTATATCTTCTCTGTATGTCTGATGAAATTCCGAGGTAAATCCATCTGGGTTTTGTTCTTGGGTAGTTTTTTGATTACCGCTTCAATTTCTTTGCTGGTAATTGGTTTGTTTGAATTTTGTGTTTCTTCGTTGGTCAGTCTTGGAAGGTTGTATTTTTCTCAGAAGTTGTCCATTTCTTCTAGGTTTTCCTGCTTGTTAGCATATAGGTTTTCATAGTATTCTCTAATAATTCTTTGTATTTCTGTGGGGTTGTCGTGATTTTTCCTTTCTCATTTCTGATTCTGTAGATGTGTGTTGATTCTCTTTTTCTCTTAATAAGTCTGGCTAGAGGCTTATCTATTTTGTTTATTTTCTTGAAGAACCAGCTGTTGGTTTCATCAATTTTTTCTATTGTTTTATTTTTCTCAATTTTATTTATTTCTTCTCTGATCTTTATTATTTCCATCCTTCTGCTGACTTTAGACCTCATTTGTTCTTCTTTTTCCAATTTTGATAATTATGATGTTAGACTATTCATTTGGGATTGTTCTTCCTTCTTTAAGTGTGCCTGGATTGCTATATACTTTCCTCTTAAGACTGCTTTCGCTGCATCCCACAGAAGTTGGGGCTTTGTGTTGTCATTTCTTTTCATATATTTCTTGGTCTCTATTTTAATTTGGTCATTGATCCATTGATTATTTAGGAGCATGTTGTTAGGCCTCCATGTGTTTGTGGCCCTTTTTGCTTTCTTTGTACAATTTATTTCTGGTTTTATACCTTTGTGGTCTGAAAAGTTGGTTGGTACAATTTCAATCTTTTTGAATTTACAGAGGCTCTTTTTGTGGACTAGTATGCGCTCTATTCTGGAGAATGTTTCATGTGCACTTGAGAAGAATGTGTATCCTGTTGCTTTTGGATGTAGAGTTCTGTAGATGTCTATTAGGCCCATCTGTTCTAGTGTGTTGTTCAGTGCCTCTGTGTTCTTAATTATTTTCCCTCTGGTGGATCTATCCTTTGGAGTGAGTGGTGTGTTGAAGTCTCCTAAAATGAATGCATTGCATTCTATTTCTTTCTTTAGTTCTGTTAGTATTTGTTTCACATTGCTGGTGCTCCTGTGTTGTGTGCATATATATTTATAATGGTTATATCCTTTTGTTGGACTGAGCCCTTGATCACTATGTAATGTCCTTCTTTATCTCTTGTTACTTTCTTTGTTTTGAAGTCTATTTTGTCTGATACTAGTACTGAAACACCTGCTTTTTTCTCCCTGTTGTTTGCATGAAATATCTTTTTCCATCCCTTGACTTTTAGTCTGTGTATGTCTTTGGGTTTGAGGTGAGTCTCTTGTAAGCATCATATAAATAGGTTTTGTTTTTTTATCCATTCAGTGAGTCTATGTCTTTTGATTGGTGCATTCATTCCATTTACATGTAGGGTGATTATTGATAGGTATGTACTTATTGCCATTACAGGCTTTAGATTCATGGTTACCAAAGATTCAAGGTTAATTTCCTTACTATCTAAGAGTCTAACTTAACTGACTTAGTATGCTGTTACAAACACTATCTAAAGGTTCTTTTCTGTTTGTCCTCCTTTTTCTTCCTCTTCCATTCTTTATATATTAGATATCATATTCTGTACTTTTTGTCTACCCCTTGATTGACTTTGGGGATAGTTAATTTAATTTTGCATTTGCTTAGTAATTATCTGTTCTACTTTCTTTGCTGTGGTTTTATTACCTGTGGTGACAGCTATTCAACCTTAGGAACACTTCCATCTATAGCAGTCCCTCCAGAATAGGCTGTAGAGATGGTTTGTGGGAGGTAAATTCTCTCAGCTTTTGCTTATCTGGAAATTGTTTTATCCCTCCTTCAAATTTAAATGATAATCTTGCCAGATAAAGTCATCTTGGTTCTGGGCCCTTCTGCTTCATGGCATTAAATACATCATGCCACTCCCTTCTGGCCTGTAAGGTTTCTGCTGAGTAGTCTGATTTTAGCCTGATGGGCTTTCCTTTGTATGTGATCTTATTTCTATCTTTGGCTGCTTTTAACAGCCTGTCCTTATCCTTGATCTTTTCCATTTTAATTACTATGTGTCTTGGTGTTGTCTTCCTTGGGTCCCTTGTGTTGGGAGATCTGTGGATCTCCATGGCCTGAGAGACTATCTCCTTCCCCAGATTGGGGAAGTTTTCAGCAACTACCTCCTCAAAGACACTTTCTATCCCTTTCTCTCTTCTTCTTCTGGTATCCCTATAATGTGAATATTGTTCCGTTTGGATTGGTCACACAGTTCTCTCAATATTCTTTCATTCTTAGAGATACTTTTTTCTCTCTGTGCCTCAGTTTCTTTGTATTCCTCTTCTCTAGTTTCTATTTCATTTATCATCTCCTCCAACTTATCCAACCTGCCTTTAGTACCCTCCATCGTGCTCTTCAATGATTGGATCTTTGACCTGAGTTCATTCCTGAGTTCTTGGATATCTTTCCATACCTCCATTAGCATGTTGATGATTTTTATTTTGAACTCCCTTTCAGGAAGTGTCACGAGTCCCATATCATTTAAATCTTTCTCAGAAGTTGTATTAATAATTTTACTCTGGACCAGGTTTCTTTGGCATTTCATATTTGTATATGGCCCCCTCTAGTGTCTAGAATCTCTTTTCTGGAGCTTCTCAAGTCCTGAAGCAATGTCAAGGGTCGCAGGGGAGCAGTATTGGTGCCTGGGGAGAGGAAAGAGCTGTTCCCTGCTTCCTGGCTGCTGTGCTTGTCTCCGCTGCCTGAACTAGTGGCCAAGCACACAGATATAAGCTTTTGTTCCAGAGCAGCCGGATATGGATCCCTGCTTTCCATAAGTGGCTGGAATCCCAGTCTACCCAGGAACTCTGCCTGTCCCAGCTTTCCAACCCTGTCATCAGAAGAGTATGATGAAAGCACCATGAAATGTAGGTTTGTGCTCCCAGCACTGATCTCCAGAGCTAGATATTCAGCAGTCCCAAGCCTTCCACTCCCTCCCTTCTCAGTTTCTCTTCCTCCTGCCAGTGAGCTGGGGTGGGGGTAGGGCTCGGGTCCCGCTGAGCCACAGCTTTGGTATGTTACCCCGTTCGGTGAGGTCTGCTCTTTTCTCCAGGTGTGTGCAATCTGGCGCCATCATCTTTCCTGTTGCTCTCTCTGGATTAATTTTGCCAACTATATTTTCTAATTTTATCTGGTTTTAGGAGGAAGCCTCTCTCCTCTCATGCTGCCATCTTTAATCCTATGATTTTACTTTGTAGTAAAGAATTTAAACTTGCCCCCAAAGAGGTATGACCTTTGTTCTTGGCTTGTGGGAGGTTATCTCCAACCCCTGGGAATGTCATTCTTGATACATAGTTGTATCTTCATCTGCCTGGGGCCTTGGAGTACACTGGATAGTCTAAACATGTGTTTTAAGGTACAGTCTGCCACACTAGATAGTCTTAGGGTAGGACCTGGACACTCCAGGTAGAAACAGTGTGATGTAGGGTGCACGCTTTGGGTCACATGGAGACTGAGATCATCCACATGGACAATTAATATTGTCTTTGTGATGGAGCCCAAATAAATACTGGACACCAAGGCTCAAATGGACTTCCCTGGTTGGCAACACTCCAGTGATGTGTATTGTCACATTAATTCTGGGAAAGCAATGCTGTCCTTGAGTCCACAGGGAGAGGACAACTTGAAGCTCCATGTTTGGTACTTTTCCTGAACTCTGCCCTTAGCTGACTTTAATCTTTATTATTTACTTATAATAAACCATGAGTTTATCATGAGTACAACTGCTTTCAGTGAGTTACACATCTTTCTAGCAAAGGAACACTACCCCCACTTGAAATTGATGTCAAAAGTGAGGGTGGTGGTCTTGTGGACTGCTCCTCCCACTTTGCAATTGGCCTAAACTTTTTCAATGACTTTTAAAAATTGAATCTGAAACCCACAAGTCTTTGAACTTGAAGATAAAAACATTATTTTTCAAGAAAAATGAGAAATTGTTACCTGTAAAATGTCATTTTATATTTATCAGATCCATTTCAACTAAATTTTCCTTCCTTATATTTCACCAGTTTCATTTATAAGAGTACAATAGAAAAGAACTGGTCAGTTTCAGACCTGATATGACACACTTCTTCTAAATGTACAACAGACACTAGAGTTCTTCTAAATATGGTAGAAATTAGACCCAACATAGAACTGTCTTGAAAGACCTTGGCAGCCTTTATTGGCAGGTCACACACATATCTGTCTAGACTCCAGAGCTTTGAAGACTGTCTTGACTGTTTTGCCAAGATCTAAGTTCTTCAGGACTGAAGTTCTTCAGGACTGAAGACCAGCTTTACAGACTTGTTTTCTTTCAGAAACTTCCATCTTAGTGCTGATGCAATTCTATGGTTCCAGTGGAGGGGAGGTGGTGCAGTTTGGCAACAAGAGGATCTTCCCAAATGTTCAAATTTGATAGGATTGCTGAGTTGAGTGTGTGTTTTCATTATGGCAACCAGGCACATCGACATACATCCAGAGTATTTTTCAGGCTCTAAAGTGTACCTTGATGGCTATTACATTGCTGAAAATAGAAGTCTCAATGTTGACTTAAAGAGAGAAGAGATAAATTATAGGGTCAATGCAAAATCGATGTGTCACATTATCAAAGACTGCTGTTTTCAGAGCACTATAAAAATGGATTTAATTGAGAAAATGGGTTATGCGATGGCATTTTGGAACATATTTTTCATTTTAAAAGTGTAAAATATATGGTAAATATATCAGTGGGCACATGTGAACACATCACATTTTTTGCTTTTGTAATTTTTGTTCCTGATACCCAATTATTTAAAAATTGCAACTATTAAAAAATATTGTAGTCTCTTAGGATTTTAGATGCTGGTAAACTTTTATTCATGACTTTTCCAGTGTTTGATCTGAACTTGCTGGCTTATCAACTACAACTTTAATAATCAAATGTATTGAGGAGGAGCAAGATGGCAGTGTGAGTAGGGCAGCAGAAATCTCCTCCAAAAACCATACATATTTTTGAAAATACAACAAATACAACTATTCCCAAAAGAGAAACCAGAAGATACAGTACAACAGCCATGCTACATCTATACCTGCGAAAACCCAGTGCCTCATGAAGGGGGATAAGATGCAAGCCACAGCCCAGAAGGACCTGAGCGTGTCCCCCACCCCAGCTTCCCAGTGGGAGGAGAGGAGTCAGAGCAGGGAGGGAGTGGGGCCCAGGACTGCGAAGTACCAGCTCTAGTCATCTGCACTGGGAGCGCAGACACACAGTGCGTGGTGTGCTGGATACTAGGGAAATGAAACAGTAAAATCTGTGAGTGGGTTCCCACAGTTGGTGCCCCTGGGACAAAAGAAAAGCGAGTGCTTTTTGAAAGTCTTAAAGGGACAGGAGCCTCACAGCTTGACGGAAGCATCCCGGCACACTCAGCCCACCAGCTGGGAATCCTGGGGAACTCCAAGTGCCCTAACCCCCTGGGTGGCAGCGCAGCTCTGGGGCCCCTCATGGTGATAAACAGCCTCCCACCTGTTCCCCCTCTGATGCAGCACCACCATAGTGGAGCAGCAGTCTGATACCAGCCATACCCACAGCAGCTGTGCAGAGCCTCCCCCACAGCCACCTGGGCCAGAATCAGAGACCCCCATTGGCGCACAGCTGCCCAGCACAATCCTCTAGGGGTTGCCTTTCTTGCAGGAGAGGAAGGCAGCGAGCAAGCTGAAAGGGACTTTGTTCTCCCAGCTAACACATTTGCCAACTGCCCACGACTACCTCTATCACCATGAAAAGGCAGAAGAATTTGATCCAGACCAGAATCACACAGACATCCCCAGAGAGGGAATCTGGGGAGATAGATTTAACCAATCTTCCTGAAAAAGAATTCAAAATAAAGGTCCTAACCATGCTGATGGAGCTGCAGAGAAAAATGCAAGAGCTAATGGATGGAGTTGGGAGGGAGAATACAGAAATAAAACAGTTTCTGGAAGGACTTAAAAACAGAATGGATTAGATGCAAGAAGCTGTCAATGGAATAGAAATCAGAGAACAGGAACACAGAGATGCTGACCCAGAGAGAGATAAAAGGATCTCCAGGAATGAATCAATATTAAGAGAACTGTGTGAGTAATCCAAATGGAACAATATCTGCATTATAGGGGTACCAGAAGAAGAAGAAGAGAGAAAAAAGGATAGAAAGTGTCTTTGAAGAAATAATTGCTGAAAAGTTCCCCAAACTAGTGGAGGAAATAGTTGCTCAGACCACGGAAGCACTCAGAACTCTCAACAGAAGGGACCCAAGGAGGACAACACCAAGACACGTAATAATTAAAATGGCAAAGATCAAGGACAAGGACAGAGTTTTCAAGGTAGCCAAGGAGAGAAAAAAGGTCACCTACAAAGGAAAACCCATCAGGCTATCATTAGACTTCTCAACAGAAACCTTACAGGCCAGAAGAGAATGGCATGATATATTTAATGCAATGAAATGAAGGGCTTTGAACCAAGAATACTGTATCCAGCACGATTATCATTTAAATATGAAGGAGGGATTAAACAATTCCCAGACAAGCAAAAGTTGAGGGAATTTACCTCCCACAAACCACCTCTAAAGGGTATTTTAGAGGGATGGCTCTAGATGGAAGCACTCCTAAGGCTAAATACATGTCACCGGAGGAAATAAAATCACAGCAAAGAAAGCAGATCAACCAAATAATAACTAAACGCAAAAAATAAAATCAACTACCCACAAACGCAGTCAAAGGAAACATAAAAGAGCACAAAACAAAACACCAAACATGTAAAGAATGGAGGAGGAGGAATAAGAAGGGAGAGAAATAAAGAATCATCAGACTGTTTTTATAATAGATTAATAGTGAGCTAAGTTAGATGGTAAGATACTAAAGTAGCTAACCTTGAACCTTTGGTAACCACGAAACTAAAGCCTGCAATGGCAATAAGTACATACCTATCAATAATCACCCTAAATGTAAGTGGACTGAATGCACCAATCAAAAGACACAGAGTAATAGAATGGATAAAAAAGCAAGATCCATCTATGTGCTGCTTACAAGAGACTCACCTCAAACCCAAAGACATGCACAGACTAAAAGTCAAGGGATGGAAAAAGATATTTCATGCAAACAACAAGGAGAAAAAAGCAAGTGTTGCAGTACTAGTATCAGAAAAAATAGACTTCAAAATAAAGAAAGTAACAAGAGATAAAGAAGGACATTATATAATGATAAAGGGCTCAGTCCAACAAGAGGATATAACCATTATAAATGCATATGCACCCAATACAGTAGTACCACCATATGTGAAACGAAAACTAACAGAATTAAAGGAGGAAATAGAATGCAATGCATTCATTTTAGGAGACTTCAACACACCACTCACTCCAAAGGGCACATCCACCAGACAGAAAATAAGTAAGAACACAGAGGCACTGAACAATACACTAGAACAGATGGACCTAATAGACATCTATAGAACTTTATATCCAAAAGCAACAGGATACACACTCTTCTCAAGTGCACATGGAACATTCTCCAGAATAGAGCACATACTAGTCCACAAAAAGAGCCTCAGTAAATTCAAAAAGATTGGAATTCTACCAATCAACTTTTAAGACCACAAAGGTATAAAACTACAAATAAATTGTACAAAGAAAGCAAAAAAGGCTCACAAATACATGGAAGCTTAACAACATGCTCCTAAATAATCAATGGATTAACACCCAAATTAAAATAGAGATCAAGCAATGTATGGAAACAAATGACAACAACAGCACAAAGCCCCAACTTCTGTGAGATGCAGCAAAAGCAGTCTTTAGAGGAAAGTATATAGCAATCCAGGCATATTTAAAGAAGGAAGAACATTCCCAAATGAATAGTCTAAAGTCACAACTATCGAAATTGGAAAAAGAAGAACAAATGAGGCCAAAGTCAACAGAAGGATGGACATAATAAGATCAAAGAATAAATAAATTGAGAAAAATTAAACAATAGAAAAACTCAATGAAACCAAGACCTGGTTGTTTGAGAAAATAAACAAAATAGATAAGCCTCTAGCCAGACTTATTAAGAGAAATAGAGAATCAACACACATCAACAGAATCAGAAACGAGAAAGGAAAAATCATGACAGACCCCACAGAAATACAAAAAATTGTTAGAGAATACTATGAAAACCTATATGCTAACAAGCTGGAAAACCTAGAAGAAATGTACAAGTTCCTAGAAAAATACAACCTTCTAAGACTGACCAATGAAGAAACAGAAAATCTAAACAGACCAATTACCAGCAACAAAATTGAATCAGAAATAAAAAAACTACCTAAGAGCAAAACCCCTGGGCCAGATGGATTTACTGTGAAATTTCATCAGACATACAGAGAATATATAATACCCATTCTCCTTAAAGTTTTCCAAAAAATAGAAGAGGTGGGAATACTCCCAAACTCATTTTATGAAGCTAGCATCACCCTAGTACCAAAGCCAGACAAAGACCCCACCAAAAAAGAAAATTACAGACCAATATCCCTGATGAACATAGATGCAAAAATACTCAACAAAATATTAGCAAACCGAATTCAAAAATGCATCAAGAGGATCATACACCATGACCAAGCATGATTCATCTCAGGGATGCAAGGATGGAACAACATTCGAAAATCCATCAACATCGTCCACCACATAAACAAAAAGAAGGACAAAAACCACACGATCATCTCCACAGATGCTGAAAAAGCATTCGACAAAATTCAACATCCATTCATGATAAAATCTCTCCACATAATGGGTATAGAGGACAGGTACCTCAACATATTAAAGGCCATATACGATAAACCCACAGCCAACATCATACTTAACAGTGAGAAGCTGAAAGCTTTTCCTCTTGAGATTGGGAACTAGACAGGGATGCCCACTCTCCCCACTGATATTCAACATAATCCTGGAGGTCCTAGCCATGGCAATTAGATAAAACAAAGAAATACAAGGAATCCAGATTGGTGAAGAAGAAATCAAACTGTCACTATTTGCAGATCGTATAATATTGTACATAAAAAAACCCTAAAGACTCCACTACAAAGCTACTAGAACTAATATCGAATTCAGCAAAGTTGCAGGATACAAAATTCATACACAGAAATCTATGGCTTTCCTATGCACTAACAATGAACTAACAGAAAGAGAAATCAGGAAAACAATTCCATTCACAATTGCATCAAAAAGAATAAAATACCTAGGAAAAAACCTAACCAAGGAAGTGAAAGACCTATACCCTGAAAACTATAAGACACTCTTAGGAGAAATTAAAGAGGTCACTAACAAATGGAAACTCATCCCATGCTCTTGGCTAGGAAGAATTAATATCATCAAAATGGCCATCCTGCCCAAAGCAATCTACAGATTCAATGCAATCCCTATCAAATTACCAACAGCATTCTTCAATGAACTGGAACAAATAGTTTGAAAATTCATATGGAACCTCCAAAGACCCCGAATAGCCATAGCAATCCTGAGAAGGAAGAATAAAGTCGGGGGGGGGGGTGAGAATCTTGCTCCCCAACTTCAAGCTGTACTACAAAGCCACAGTAATCAAGACAATTTGGTGCTGGCACCAGAACAGAGCCACAGACCAGTGGAACAGAATAGAAACTCCAGGCATTAACCCAAACAACCCAAACCTATATGGTCAATTAATATACAATAAAGAAGCCATGGACATACAATAGGGAAATGACAGCCTCTTCAACAGTTGGTGTTGGCAAAACTGTACAGCTACATGTAAGAGAATGAAACTGGATCATTGTCTAACCCCATACACAAAAGTAAATTCAAAATGAATCAAAGATCTGAATGTAAGTCATGAAACCATAAAACTTTTAGAAAAAAACATAGGCAAAAATCTCTTGGACATAAACATGAGTGACTTCTTCATGAACATATCTCCCCATGCAAGGGAAACAAAAGCGAAAATGAACAAATGGGACTATATCAAGCTGAAAAGCTTCTGTACAGCAAAGGACACCATCAATATAACAAAAAGGCATCCTGCAGTATAGGAGAATATGTTCATGAATGACATATCTGATAAGGAGTTGACATCCAAAATATATAAAGAGCTCATGCACCTCAACAAACAAAAAGCAAATAATCCAATTAAAAAATGGGCAGAAGAGCTGAACAGACAGTTCTCCAAAGAAGAAATTCAGATGGCCAACAGTCACATGAAAAGATGCTCCACATTGCCAGTCATCAGAGAAATGCAAATTAAAACCACAATGAGGTCACCTCACACCGGTAAGGATCACCACTATCCAAAAGGCAAACAACAAATGTTGTCGAGGTTGTGGAGAAAGGGGAACCCTCCTACACTGCTGGTGGGAATGTAAATTAGTTCAGCCATTGTGGAAAGCAGTATGGAAGTCCCTCAAAAAGCTCAAAATAGAAATACCATTTGACCCAGGAATTCTACTTCTAGTATTTTACCCTAGTAATACAGCAGTCCAGTTTGAAAAAGACAGATGCACCCCTATGTTTATCACAACAGTATTTACAATAGCCGGGAAATGGAAGCAATCTAAGTGTCCATCAGTAAATGAATGGATTAAGAAGATGTGGTACATATACAGAATGGAATACTATTCAGCCATCAGATGAAAACAAATTCTACCATTTGCAGCAACATGGATGGAGCTAGAAGGTATTATGCTCAGTGCAATAAGGCAGGTGGAGAAAGACAAGTACCAAATGATTTCACTTATATGTGAAATAGAAGAACAAAGAAAAAACTGAAGGAACAAAACAGTAGCAGAATCACAGAATCCAAGAATGGACTAACAGTTACCAAAGGGAGGGACTGGGGTGGATTGGTCTGAAGGGAGGGATAAGGGGGTGGGGGAAAGAAAGGGTCCTTTAAGATTAGCAGGTGTAATGTTGGGCGAGGCACGAAGAGGGCTGGGCAACAGAAAGAAGACAAGTAGTGATTCTACAGCATCTCACTACACTGATGGACAGTGACTGTAATGGGGTTTGCGGGGGGACTTGGTGAAAGGGGGAGTCTAGTAAACATAATGTTCCTCATGTAATTGTAGATTAATGATAACAAAAAAGAAAAAAGAAAAAAGAAAAGGATGGGAACGTGAACTGAGAGAAGGAAAAAAATCACTGAAGTCCTACATTTCATGAAGGGCAAATACAGTTTAGTGTGTTTATTGTTATTTGAAGATATATTTTAAATGAGGCTGATAATGTTTCAGGATAACAACTGTAGGATCAAAACTCAGCTGTTTTCCTGCTTAACCTTATAAAAAGAGTAGAAGTGAATGGGAATACATTCACTCATCTAAAGATGAGAAATAGACAGGGAAGTATAAAAAGTTGGGTGTGGTTTGGGAACGTCCACAGTGCGCCTCCCTGGTGGCACAGAAGCCCCTTCCCCCTCCCACAGTCCATCAGACACTGCTTCCTCCCAGTTTTACTCATAACTTTTGGATCGATCTGCTGCCTCCTCTCTTTCCTCTCTGCTATTCCACAACACGTGGGCTTTTTTTTTCTGGATTTCCAGCATAGGTTCTTCAATGTTGATTTGTCTACAAATTATAATTCAGTATGCATATTAGGTACCCCATAAATCATAATCCTTAGTGGTTAGACAAAAACTCCCAAGAAGGGACTTGGGAGCAGTCCCAAGTCTGATGCTTGTAGAAACAGGTGTGTCTATGTACACATTTATGTATGTTACATATAATGTAATCCTCACAATAACCCTATGTTGCAGGCATTGGCTTTCCCTCCACCCAAGGGACCCATTTTGTGCTCAAGTTCTCCCAAAGTGGTCAGTCAGGGATTCTGCCCAGGTCTGACTCCAAGGGCCTCACTCCTTCCAACTCACTTGAGTTGTCTTGATGAGGTGTGCACTGGACTGCACCAGGGTCACTTGAAACAAAATGACCCAGAAAGGCTTTATCAAGTATAAACAAAACACTGACATTAATGTTAACATTGAAAAAGCATTGTTTAGTCAACAGAAGTTGGATTTTATATATATAGGCTGCACTTAACAAAAATTATGGTCACTACTAAAGACACTGTTTTTAAACTATGAATTTTGTTACTTTTTGACAAAGATTTTGACATAAACATTAGGAATTAAGGAATATTTGGCAAAATATGCTATTTAGTAACTTTAATGTTATCAGTTTATATTAAGTTAAGCTGGTAAGAGTAGGTATGGATTACAAAACAATAAAACAGAATCAATTGACAGGATTTGAGCTTTAGAGACCTCCCACTGTCTGAAATCTTTACAAATTATGAAATATAAAGAACAAATACATTACAAAAGTAAAAAATTTTACAGGCTATAAACTCTTTCCACTATATAGCAAAACTGGTAACAATATATATTTCAGTGGAATTACAAAACTATGCATTAAAATTGCCCATTTCTCTTTCAAGTAATAATTGGCTAGAGTGGGAAATTAGAGACTACAGCAACATAATATTTCTTGAATGACAATACTATATATGAAAATCTGTAGTATTGATCAAAGTAATACTAAGAGAAAATTCACATGAAGTTTTTTTAATCACCAGTAAAGAAAAAAACAAAAGAATAAAACACTCAATATTCATTTCTTGGAAAGGGGTATTCAAAGAAATATCAGACAAAATAACATTAATGAAAGGAAAAATAAGTTAGAAAACAGAAACCAAAAATTATAAACCTCAGAAAAGACAACTTACTAAAAAACTGATCAAGAAAAACAGATAAATATGTACAAAAATACTATAATTAAAGAGTCTGGCAATGGTATAATTTATTTTATAAAATTATGAGCAAATACTGGTTGTAACTCAAGTACTTTGGGGAAATTTAATAGGTATTTTGGTGTGTTTGGTCTCACTCATGACCACCAGAGGGCATAGCGCTTTTAAGTTTCTTTTGCCCTCTTTGCTGCAAAGTCCTGTATGAGTTCTAGGCAATTTACTTCATCGACAGAGTGGGAGCAGCAAGGCTGCTCCAGGCTTAAATGCTCATGTTCCGGAGGGATCAAGGAGATTCTGGGTTGCTCACCCTCCACTGGAGGGAACATCAGAATGACAGTCCTAGGGACCTGGTGGGAAAAGAAAAAGACATGCAATTTATAGCATGATTGGTAAATTGATACAGTTTCTATGAAAAGAGTAGGGGATTTGAACAGGAAAAAGATGCTAGCTCAAGCTGTGAAAGTCCAGTTGAGGAGCACTGGGCAGGGAGGGACTGTGCTTCTTCTCTCCGTGTTGAAGGGGCTTCAGAAACCCAGAGGGGAGGAATGTTGTCCCTGCCCCAAGAGGGCAAACAATCTCTCCAGAAAAACAGTGCCAACTTAGGAAAGAGGTTCACCAGAGTTCCTTCCCAGCCTAAGGATTTTATCCTTAAATAACTTTCAGGACCACCTTTGGCCCCATGGTGGTAAGTGTACAAATGCAGAAATCACACACCTGGCAGAGATCCATCTTTCTGTGACTCTGGGAGACCACTGCGGGTGCTGTGTGTGTCGTGGAGCTGTGAGGGTTAGATCTGGTAGTAATGTTTCACTCTGTGAACAACATGAAGCTGCCTGTGTGCATAATGGTGTCACGTTACCCAGTGGTCCTAGAACTGCCCTCACTCCCTCAGACGTCCCACAGCACTTTGTCAGTGTGTTTTACAAACCTTGCTCTTTTCTATGCAGCATTAGCAATAGTTACATGTCTCCTCTTGACTAGGAGAG
The DNA here is from genome assembly GCF_040802235.1 of Manis javanica. NCBI lineage: Eukaryota > Metazoa > Chordata > Mammalia > Pholidota > Manidae > Manis > Manis javanica. The sequence continues at coordinate 73,516,589 of NC_133162.1, forward strand.
CAAGAGCTTGACGAAGGGCATCTGTGAACTCCCTTCATTACTGGCAGCAGCATACATGTAGCAAGTAGTCAAAGACTATTTAGGAAATGAATAAATGAACATTTGTTCAATAATCCCCAAATGCTTCCCATCTTTATTTCTAACCTCCAGAGTAGACAAAGCATGCAGATTGGAAAAGAAGTAGTGAAACTGTCATTAGTTTCACTTTGTGCTGTATGTAGAAAATCCCATGGAATAGGGGAATAAGACCACTAGACTAATAGGATTCACTTAAGGTCACAGGACACAGTCAATAAACAATTAATTGTATTCATACATAATGACAATTAGAAAATCAAATAAAAGCACTTTTGTATAAGAACATCAAAACCACCAAATATCTAGGAAGAAATCTAACAAAATACCTACAAGATCTCTATACAAATACTTTATGACTCCACTAGCATCAAGTACCTGGAATCAAATTCACTGAGACAGGAAGTAGAACAGTGGTTGCGAGCAGCTGCGGGAAGGTAGGATGGGGAGTTAGTGTTTAGTGGGCACAGAATGTCAGTTTGGGAAGATAGAATAGCTCTGGGGATGGGCTGTGTTGGTTGCACACACAGCAGTGTGAATGTACTTAGTGCCACTGAGTTGCATACCTATAAATGGTATGTTCTATGCTATGTATATTTTACCACAATAAAAAAGAGTAAAAAAATTTTCATTGACACTATGTACAGATTGTCATCACAAAAGTTGTGATGATCTGCAACTTCTGTGACACAGCAGGGAAGGACAGAGCAGAGCTTGTGTGTCTCCCTAATGGTAGCCTCCCAGATTGTCCCAAAGTCCCACGGGTGCCACGGGCATTGCCACTTGCTCTGTGCAGGCCCTCTCCCAAGTGCTCTCGGAAGGTTGATTTGTGTGCCCTCCCTACAGCTCTGGGTGGCAGTGGGGTGTATGTTGGGGGCACTGTCACCCTCCTGGGAGAGGCCTTGTTGGGGAGGCTGTGTTAAAGAGCTTGCTCCTGACCCTGAAGCCAGGAAGTCAGCCCTAGGTTTGCACTTCTGACCACTGGACCCCCTGCCCCCACATGTTCCTTTCTCAGCTTCCTCTGCCATGCCACCCCTCATGCTCCACTTTCACCATGGGAGTTCTTCCCTCAGCAGGCAGCATCCGGTCCTGTTTGGGAGGGAGACTCTCCAGGCCTGGCCCAGCTCCTCCAAATGCAGCCGCCAGAGCAGGCTTCCTGGGGCCACCCACTGCCTCTGTTGGAAGCACATGGTGTTTTCTTTTTGCCCAAGGTCAAGCACTCCAACGGCTTTTCTTCTTGGGGAACGTGCTCTTTCAAATAATCCTCACTTGCTTTCAAATGTCCTTTCTTTTTTAAAGCAAAGATAGTTTTAGGATTTTAAGAACAATGCAATTTGTAAGAATACAGAAAAATGCAAGGAGAAAAAATTTGTTACTATCAGAGAAAATCACCATGAACATTTTCGTTTCTTGGATGCATTTTAAAGATGCAATGTGGTCATATTAGTGAATAGAAACGGCCCCCTCAGTTAAACAGTTATTATTAATTACAACCATGCTCACGTTGTTGGACACTTAGGAGGTTTCAAATGTGCCCTTTAATGTTGGGTACCTTTTAAAGATTTGTAGGGCTATTTTACATTGTTGTGGCCCCTCCTTTGGGAGGTCCTCAGAGCTACTCCTGCCCAGTGAGATTAGGGCACAATCTCCTTCCACTTCCTCACATAGGATCCCCTCTCCTGCCATTGGAGGTTCTTCCAATGTGCCGGTGGATGGCAGAGGGGACAGCGCCGGGGCACCCCAATGGGGCCACCCGCAGTCTTCACAGACCTGGTGGCCAGCCTGGTGCACTCTCTGTCTGCAGGCTTGGATCGGGCCCGCACAGCCTGCCGGCCCGTCCGGGTGGGTCGGGTGGTGTCCCCTGGAGGGCCAGCCACGCAGCACATTCCAGGAGTGGGGACGGTGTGCCCCGAAGGCCAGCGGCTCTTAGGGGCACACGACGGCCCAGCAGGGGCGGTGGAGCAGCGGGCACGGCGGTGCGTGGTCTCCTTGGGGAGGAATCCTCGGAAAGCTTGGAAGGCTAGATCTTTGTTTATGGTCTGAAGTTCATCGACTTTCCCTGCAAATGGGCCATTCCTACCGGAAGGCAGCAGCACACCCTTTGCAATTTTGTGTGACATACGTCACACTGTGTGACAATCTGGCCACAAGGACGGCCTGCGGGAGGGGCAGGGAGTTGGCGTCCGCAGGTGCAGCCGTGGCACGCACCGTCGTGAGGGTTAGAGCCACAGGCTGCAGGAAGGGCCTTTGTGGCTGGCCAGAGCTTGCCCGCAGGCTTGGGCATCAGAGAAGTGCAGCTCCCATGATCTTCTCAGTTCCAGTCTGTCTTCTTTGTCTTCTATGATTTATAGAGATAAAGTAATCACTTCCTGGTTAACTCTGCCGGGTTAGTGATTGCTCAACCATTTTAGGTTTAAAACTGCCCAAATCCTCCTCCCCTCGTTCTTGGGTTGATTCTAACCAGGGAGCACAGGACTTGACACAACTGCCCATCTGGTGTCAGATGGAGCCAGAGTGAGCTCCTTGGGGCCAGAGTGAGCCTTTCTGAGTGGAGGGAGCAGGGCCGCGTCCTTGTATCTCACTCCTCCTCTGTGCCCCCGGGGGTGGTGGTCAGGTGGTCAGGTGGAGGCCCCAGGCCCAGCCGCAGCCAGGGTGGGGCCTTGCTCATGACCCTTCACTGTCAGTTCCCAATCCTTTACTGAGAAGAGGAGGATCGGGGCAGGACTCCGGAAGTGTTGGGGTCTCTGAGCAGATGCAGTAAATACATCCCCATATGTCCAAGTTCTGAGTATATAGAGGAATATCCCGCGAGAGTGGTAGATGGAGGCCAAAGCATGTCTCCAGCGATGTAGTCAGGGCCAGATGCCAGGCTCCCATCTCAGGTCTGTTATTCTTCCCTTGGCTTATTCCAGGGTCTTCAGATTCCCACTAAAATGTATAATTCGGCTCAGATTGTGGGGGTGGGGTGGGGGCAGGAGGACTTTGTGTCGGTGGCTTGGCAGGCAGCGCAGGACACAGTGCCCACTCCCTGAGGACGGGGTTCCACTTGCGGAGCCACGGGCAGCTGTGTCGGCGGACCTGACTCGTGGGGGCTGCTGGTGGCTGGGTGGTGGGAGACGGGGCAGCGGGAAAGGAAGGGAGGAAGGATAGCTTGAGCGTTTGTCTCTCGGGTTTCCTGAGATAACTGCTGGTGAGCCCCTGGGGCCCCACCTTCCTAACTCCGGTCAGAGCGGAATCAAACCACAGCCTGCGTTTTGCACACCGTGGGCGTCTTGCTGAGTCCCTCTGGGCTTGAAGAAGGTAGTCTGCACAACATGCCAGGCCCACAGAGGTCCCACGCTCTGACAGGAGTTGTCCGCGGATGAGGAGATGGAAGCTGGTTAGAGCTGATCTAGGGATTTGTCAGTTCATGGCGGAAAGGGGGTTGGCTGAGCCATAATACTCAGCCTTTCCCTTGCAGCATCCCTTTCCCAGGGTCCTAGAGAGCTCTGAAGGGCCTGTGGCCTGTTGTACTGCCCCCTCCTCCCCCACTGTGTACCCACAAAGACCCATTGTCCTCACACTCACACCAGGCTGCTCCTGTGCAGCTGTCATAACACAGATCCACTGGCCCTTCCTTAGACAATTTTGTTACCAGATCTGAATCTCACATTTGCACTTCATCTTGCCCCCACTCCAGGCCCCACTACACGGAGCTCTAGGCATCCCAGGTCCCCTGCGTCTTAGCTGACGGGCACCTTGGGCTTCTGGAGCCTTCTCTGTGCCCACACCTGTTTTGCTGTGGGAACTTGACCTGGCTTCTCTCCTTGCCTGAGAGTGCTGGAAATGTCAGACTTGGGGGCAGGGGACACAGATCACTGCTGTTCTTTTCCTCTGCGTTTCCCTAGTGAATACAGAGGTTTTGGTTTAACTTAGAGATGGTGGCCCTTATAGCTTTGTAAATACCCCTTGGTCACCATCTCTGACCCTTTTCCTTCTTCCTCTTGACACCTGGGCATTCATCGCTGGGTCCCGAAGCCTAGAGCCATGTTACCGACTCTCTCCCCGTGCTTCCTGGTGTTAGTAGAAGCAGACACTTTCCTCCAGTGCCCTGTTCTCACTCCAGCCTCTCCATCCCAGGATTGCACATGCTAATTATGTGCAAAGGGTGTTCATTTCCTCGTCACATAACTTCTGTGAGGTCACAACCTCCGGTAGTGAAACTGAGGCAGGAGGAGGCCAGGCGCTGACCCGGGATCATGGGGTCACTGGAAGAGCTTGGCCTCCCTCGGGTTCTCCTGGGCCTCAGCTCAGAGTCCTTTCAGATTCGGAGCTGCTGTGCACTGCCATGTGGCCGACTGCCCCGCAGAAGGGCTGCCATGCAGAGTGCTTGAACCAGCAGGTGCGAATGACCTCTTTTCTGTCACTCTAGAGTTGGGTAGAAACAAGCTGGTGGGACTCACTTACCTGAGAAAGGCTTTCTGTTTGCAGAACACCTTCAGCGTCTGGCAGAGCACCAGTCCAGCCTGCAACGACGGGCAAGAACAGCACAGCATCGCCTCCTTCCTCCGCCCTCCTCCCTCCCATCACCCAGTTCCAAAAGTTGTGGAAGAGAGATCTTTTTGTCATTTATATGACATCTTCTGGGACTCCTGTGAGTTAGTTGCTCGCTAACTTAAACTGAACGAATGATAATTGCAAAACCGGAGAAAAATTGCCACTCAAATTCCTACTTGGTATAGAACTGTTTATTATAACAGTTTCCAGTAGGTGGCAGGAAGGTGTCATGAAGGGCAGGTGCTGTGATCTGATTTGTGCAGCTTCTGTTAGTTGGCAGCGGGCCCACCCTTGGCACCTCTGTTAAAGCTGTCTCCACTGAGCTGGGGCTGCGGCTGGGGGAAGACCATGCTGGGCATGACCTTGAGGCTCCTGCTGCCTGGCGCCCTGGAGGGAGCGGGTGCAGGGTCCTCCCTTCCACCAGAGCCAGCAGGTGCCCTGGAACGCAGGCCTGGCCCTTGGGACTGCCCTGGTGGCTCCCAAGGCACACGGTTTAATCCAGGGTCCTTGAACCGTGGCAGGTGGGCCAAATCCAGCCACTGCCTGGTTTTGTTTGGCCGGCAGGGTAAGAATGGTTTTTACATTTTTAAATGGTTGGGGGAAAAAAATCAAAAGAAAATAATTTTGTGATATGTGAAAATTACACAAAATTTCTATTTCAGTTTCATGAATGAAGCTTTATGGGGACACAGCCATGCTTTTTTGTTGACCTGTGGCGCTACAGCTGCTTCTGCCCTCCAACAACAGAGCTGAGAAGTCTGTTGGCCACAGAGTCTAATATGGCCCTTTACCCAGAACTGTTGCCATCCCCTGGGTTGGTCCTTTGGGACTTCCACTGGCTCCCAACTGTCCTGGTGTTTTCAGGTCTGCAGACATAAGGGGCATGTGAGCTTAGGCTGAGATGGAGTGGGAAGCAGTAGGGGGTCTCTGGGACCCCTGGTAGAGGTGGCTGTGGACTCTCTGTTCCTTGCCGTATGTGGGGGCCCAGTGCCTTGGGGGAAGGGTCTTCCCTCCCCTGGGGGAGCTGGCCCCAGGCCTGGCTCCAAAACTCCGGCATGTGTCTTTGCTCTAGCATCCGTCTGACTGTCGCTGCATCCATGGTGACCCCTGGGCCTCGCAGAATGCTTCCAGCTTTTCAAACTCCTTTGCTGTGTTTCTAAGAACATGTAAGGGAAATCCTTCAGGACCCTCTGGACAATAGGATAATGTTCTTGGACAAGAGGCTGCCACACTATGAAAACCTCGGCCTGCAGCTCCTGGTCCAGCAGTGGTCCAGGGTTCTCTGTGGAAATATCTCTAGCAGACCAGTTCGGTAGAAGTGGTGTCCACAGCCCAGTGGTGACTTCCTGGGCCACATTCTGTCCAAATGATGTGCTTCTGATGTCTGACCAATATCCACCATCAGGAGGTCTGTCTCTACTTTAAAAAATGTCCAAGTTTCAGTTTTACAAGGGGGAAAGGGTTATAGGGGATGGCCATATAACACAGTGTGAATGTGTTTAATACCACTGAACTGTACACTTAAAAATGGCCAAGATGGTACATTTTATGGTCTGTGTATTTTACCACAGTAAAAGTGAAAAAGGAAAAAAATGCAAAAAAAAAATATGGTGCCCAAAATCCGATCACTTACGTCTCCTGTGCTGTCACTTGGTCCAAGCACTGCCACCGTGTTCCTAAGGATTATTGTGAGAACTTACCTGTCTCCCTGCTTCATGCTTCCTTGGCTGTGGTCTGCTGTCACCAGAGCAATTTCAAGTATCAGAGAGCTCACTGCCCTCTTCTGTTTAAATTCCTGCCACGCCTCTGAGCTCACCGAGAGCAGGAGCTCAGTCCTTTGTGCACAAGTCCTTCTACAATCTGGACCTGAATCTCTGACCCATCAGTTTGCCCCTCCCTCATTCCAGTCTGTTTCCTGTGGTCTCCTTGCTGTTCCTCTGTAGCAGCAGGCATGCACCCCTTGAGAACATTTGCACTGACAGCTGCCTCTGTCTGGAATATTCCTCCCCCTGGTATTCTTCTAGTCAAATGTCATTTTCTCCATGAGGTTGAGCTTGACTCTCCTTAATGTGGCACCTGCCTTCCCACTGTCTTTGTGCTGCCCTGTTTCTTACACTATATACTTATCCTCTCTGATGTACTGTATGATTTGCTTGTTTATTGTCTGCCATTTATTCTTACTACGGTTGCAAACTCCATGAGGTCAGGCATGTTTTGTTCACTGATGTATGCCAGGTGTTTAGAATAATATCTGGCACATAGCAGGTGCTCAACACATATTTTTTGAATGAATAAACAAACAAATCCTTGAGAGGCCAGCCTTCCCCAGGACTGAAGACTGTGTTGGAACTATAGGTACCTCCCCTGCTAATAAACTGTCTCAAAATGGATAGAGGTTGTTGTAACAGGGTTCCTGGCTAGGATCCATGAGGCAGCTTCCTTAAGTGAGGTAGATATTCTTACTATTCTTGTTAAACAGAGGAAGACACCAAGGCAGCCCACGGACTTGAACCCAGGGCTGCTGGCTCTGGAGTCCATGCTGTTAATGCTACGTCATGCCCCTTACCTGCAGTGTGCCACAACCCAAACTCCTCTTCTCTCCAGACAAGGTCATTTCCTGCCTATGCCTGATTGGCTTTTTCCTTAGTTGCCCTGCCCCTTTACCCCTACTTTTCTGGGAGGGAGTACAGATACTTTTCCCTTTCCAAGTGGGGAACTGAAGCCTAGCTATTTTCAGTAACTTGACCCTGATCACAGCATTAGTAGGCGGTAGAGCTGGCCTGGGACCTGGGCCTTCCCAACTCCACAGCCAAGTCCTTGTCAATGAATTGGGTGAAGATACTGATTAGATGCCAGTTAGGTCAACAACGGTAGAAATTGGGGCATTGGGGGAAGGTGGATGGGGAAAGGTCATTGGAAAGTGACTGGGGTAGAGAAAGGATTCCGAATCTTGGGGAACAGTGGAAGGAATAGAACGTTTATAGCCTTCAGAGAATTCACAGTGAGATAGGGGTACGTGAACACTCTCTTCTGATATTTGGATATCTATGTGGAAGTGCTAAAAGGTGGCACAGGGTCCTGGGGAGAGCATGGGACCTAGAGAGATGCCATACTATTGTGGGGACAAAGGTCTCTGAACTTTAGTTTTCTTATCAGTACAATGAGTGCTCACTAGGACCCACTTTGTGTTGGAAAGTCATGTATGAGGGGCACCCAGCAAAGGTCCTATGCCCCAAGAATACCATCCACCATGAATATGGTTGTGAGTAAATCATAAGGATGATGAATATCTACAAGACACGGAAACCAGTCTGGCAACTTCAAGGGCTAGGTTAGCAGACATGTGCCACCATTCCACTCTTAGCTCTTTCATTTCATTAAAACCACGTTAGCATGACAACCAGGACAACTGTAATATTTTGGAAAATTTCATTTCATTTGGCCCATAGAATGGAAGTCATATTATTTTCTGTATGACAGAGATTGTAGCTAGGATGGTTGGAACTGAAATATTTACTGTGAGTTTGGATGGTTATTTTTATTACGGTATATTCACATTGCATGCACATCCTATGGCTTACATGTGATCAGTAAACATTCTGTCACTTATTCTTCAGAAACATGTGGGAAGAGGAAAAAAAACAAGACCCAACTGCATTGCAGCATGACAGGGTCAAAGAATTTCAGAAATGGAAAGGACGTTAGAGATGGGTTTATAGTGAAGTTTAACATCTAGAGGAAGAATTTAGAAGTCTCACCAGGGCCCTTGCTGGCAGTCTGCAGCAGTCTCCCATCTTGCCAGTGTCACATTTGGCATGCGCTTCTGGAAAATGAGGAAACCTTTCAGTCTTTTTCAATTAAATTCCACAATGCTGTCCCTCTTGCCAACCTGGTGTTAACTTGCCTTGCAATGCTACACCTTCAGTAGCATTTCTTTTAGGACAGACTCCAGATAAATTCACAATCTGGCACAAATATACCTGAGACTTTACTTCCCTCCCATGTTCTCCACCACAGGCTTCGCCTCAGCGTTGGCTCTGATTTCTGAGATGGGGCCTTGGTGCTCTGGGGCTCTGAGCCAGGGGTCCGGGTATATCAGCGGGGCACAGCCTTCCCTTCCGTGCCCTGGGGTTCTTCTTTTATCTCTTCTCACACTGCAGTGCGGTGGAGGCTGTGATGAGCAGGAAGGGAAAGTCACTCTTTCTAAACAACTCTGGGCCTCTTTGAACTCAGTCAAGATTGCAGAAACTTACACGTAGCAGGCATTCAGCAACAGCAAGTTCCATGACTAGATAATTCCTGCAGTGTGGAGGCACCTCATTGTCTGGTCTATTTGATCTTCACACGGGAACCCCCCTGCAGGTAAGACACAGCTCACATCTCCTCCCACGTCACCTGCCTGCCAGTCTAAGCATGCGTACCTCCGCTGTCCCTCCTGTGACAGCACCTTTCCCCTTCCTTGAGGTTCAGGCTGGCACAGTGTACTCCTCCTGTAATTATATTTGCCACCTCCCCTAGTCTTACTATTTTTGTCATAAGGAGGCTATAGACTAAAATCAGAGAAGAAATGCAAAACAATTCATTTCAGAACCAAATGGGACTAGACCAGCACTGTCCAGTAGATATTTAATGTGAGCTACATTTATACTTGAAAAATTTCCAATAGCAGGTGAGTTTAATTTGAAAAATATATTTTATTTAACTTGATAGGTGTAAAACATTATTTCAACACATATTAAAATGATCAGAAATATTTTATTTTCTGATTTGCTGTTCCAGGTCTTAGAAAACTGGTGTGTCTTTTATCCTCAAGGCACATTTCAGTTCAGCCTTGCTCTATCCCAAGTGCTCAGCAGCAGCCTCTTGTAGCAGGCGGCCACTGTTCTGACATGGCAGGTCTGCGGAGGCTGCAGGCTAAAGGGTGCTAGCTCTAGAGTCACATGGAGCCGAGTTGGAATCCTGGATCTGCCACTGCTAGGCTGTCTAGATTAAGAAAATGTCTTCACTTTTTAAAAAAATTTTATTTTGGTATTATTAATGTACAATTACATGAGCAACAATATGGTTACTAGACTTCCCCATTATCAAGTCCCCATCACATACTCCATTACAGTCACTGTCCATCAGCGTAGTAAGATGCTATAGAATCACTACTTGTCTTCTCTGTGCTATACTGCCTTCCCTGTGTCCCTCCCCTACGTTATGTGTGCCAATCATAATGCCCCTTATTCCCCTTCTCCCTCCCTTCCCACCCTCACCCCCAGTCCCTTTCCCTTTGGTAACTGTTAGCCTAATTCTTGGGTTCTGTGAGTCTGCTGCTGTTTTGTTCCTTCAGCTTTTTCTTTGTTCTTACATTCCACAGATGAGTGAAATCATTTGATAATTGTCTTTCTCTGCCTGGAAAATGCCTTCACTTTTATAAGCTTCAGTGTTATCTATTAAAATGGTGATATTTAGTTATTACCTTATAGGGCTGTTGTGAAGATAAAATGAGATCATGCATGTTCTGGTATAGAGAAAACATTTAGTAAGTGTTAATTGCTGTTATTATTTTAGCTAGATTTTAAATTGAGCATTTATGTGTAAGACTAGTGATGGTATATTTTCTTGCATCAACTTCATTCCATCAGTGTCCATGGGAGATAAGTTAAGTTGCTTTGAGGACTTCAATTGGTGGGCAGTCTTAAAGAACACATCCATGAAGCTGGTTTTAAAAATTTGTGTCTATTAAATATTTTATTATGAAAATATTCAAACAGAAAAGTTGAATGCATTACACAGTGAACACCTGTATACATATCATCCAGAATCCAAAGTGAACATTTTACTCTATTTGCTTTTGCTTTTTTGAATACCTATCTTTCTATTGTTTTATCTATCTATAAACTCCCTTATTTGATTTTTTGAATTTTTACAACTATTGGGGCCAATGTTCATATTGCAAAAGTTAAAAAACCCATTAGGATGCATTAATTGTGTGTTTTTGCACAACTTTCAGAGAATTGCCAAAATACTGACAACAAATATGTAAGAATTTAGATGATTTTTGTAATACAATTAATATAATTGATGTGCTGTAATATTTAATAAATAAGATACATACTCTTTTCTAACACCCAGGGAAATTTTATGACTACTATTATAAAATTATGAAAACATGCATACTATCCTTTCTGAAGGCAGTAACTACAAAAAAGGGAGTCCCTCCAAACTGATCTACTTTGAAAATAAAAACAAAACCAAAGAAACTAAATCACGGTTCTAAACAATGCTTGATTATAGAGAATATCAATTAGGAATACAGACTATTTAGAAATGAATACCACCTACGACATGACATATTATATCTACATGTAACTCAGAAGAGTGTTCCTGCTTTTAAATGTATTTTTAAAATTATTGTTTAAAGTCATTACACAATAAAGAAAGATCAAATTAATGAAGATTGACAAGGGAAAATATGACTCTTTGAAACTATTAAAATAGATCAACTTCTTGACAGTAATCAAGAGAAAAAGAGAAGAAAATACTAGGACTGAAGAATGAGAAACTGGTTCATGAAAGCTAAGGTATTTTAAAAAGAAGAAATTGTTTACAAATATTTTTAAATAATATAAATGGAAAGAACAAATTCTGGGAAACTATAGATTTCTAAACTTGATTCAAGTTGGGTTCAAAAAATTCCCATAAATATGGAAGAAATTGAAAAGGTGTTCCAAAATACTATGAAAACAGTCACTATCTCTCAAGGAACTGATACTTTCTATTATTTAAACTGTTCCAGAATGCAGAAAAAATGAAACAGTCCTCATTTCTTTGTAAACTGTGAACATAACCCTGGTCCCACATTGGAATAAAGAAGAGCATGAAAAGGAAAATGTATAGGGTAGCCTCATTCATAAACAAAGGTGCAAAATCTTAGTTGAAGTGTTAAAAAATCAGTGTTCATAAGGAGTAGTAGGTACTGACCAAGAATGGTTTGTCCCAGCCATGCAAGGATAGTTCAACAAAAGGAAATCTGTTAACATTATTTGCAATGTTACTAAGGTAGAAACAAACAAACTAACCCCCTGATCTCCTGAATAGATGCCAGAAAATACATTTGAGGAGTTGTAAAACTCTTCCCTGAGGATGTCCACTGAGTACAGTGCTTGAAAGGGTAAACAGATGCCACTAAACAGTTGTGACAATAGCCCTTCATTGTCCCCAAGTGGGTAAATGCCTACAGGGTTAAATTAATATTTTTTCTAACCCCTGATTCTGCCTAAGTCAGTTAAGAAACATCTCCCTGTCTTCAGCTCTGTTTATTTACATCTTTGGGAATATTTATGTTGTTTTTGTGAATTTTAACCCAAAAAGTACAGGGCCCACAGCTATTCTATCCCTCCAGGATAGAAGTGGAGTTACAGGCTCTGAGATTCCAGGAGGTACATGCTTCTGTGCTGATGGCACAGAGTCTTCAGGCAAAGTTAGGAGAGTGCTCATTCCAAATGGGAGACTGTGAGCAGGGTCCCAAACTGTGCAACACACGTGGTCACGCTTTGACCTTTCTCATGACATGGAGTAACTGGAGGAGTTACACAAAATTGTGTTTTAATTGTAGCATAAGTTATTAATTTAAACCAGACAAATGCCCTTGGGGATTCTTCATTCTGTGGAGGGGTTTTTATAAACTTCCATGATTTTTCACCAAATTCTCCCATGTTGACTTTTGTTGAGACATCCAATATTTTGTAGTTTAGACTTTTTCACCTTTGGAAATAAACCAGACTTGGAAAAAAAAATATTTTGTTAGAATTTTGGATGAATTTAGAAAGCTGTGTAATTTATGAAATCAGGAATGCTAATTTAAGGAAGTGCAATGGACAGAGCACAGTCTGGGCCTGGGTCAGCACTGGGCCTCCTGACCTGGGCCAGGACTCAGGTCCCCAGAGGCTGTGGTCTTCTGGACCACTTGTCCATGATGAGCCCAATGGGACGAACAATCGACCTCACTTTTCACAGTACCCAGCACAGAAACACTTGACAGAAAGGGACCCAATGAGAAGCCAGTTAATCTCTCTGGATTTTTAATTAGATTGGTAAATTGTTTCTGACAGAACAGCTCACCAACTGACTTCAGGCAGAACTGGCCCACTTGCACATGGCAAATTTATCTCAAAGGATCAAAAAATGTGTGTAGTGGACATAGTTAATCAACTATTTGGTGTTTGCGTCCTGAAAAACTCCCTCAGGGTCACAGTACACCCAGTGGTTAACTATGTCGCCTCTACTGTTGCCCACATTATCTCATGAATTTCCCTCTTTTTCTATTTCCTACCCCCTGGGATGAAGCTGAGCACCTACCCCAGTTCTTGCTGTGGATGGGATACAGAAATCTATGTTGGAATAGCGGGGTCTCCTCTGGGCAAGAATGAAGGAGCATGCCATCTGGGACAAAGACAGAAGCTCAGAGCTTCATGACATTGCAGAGTCCCTGTGCCAACCAGTTCTGGAGCTGTCTTAACTCTTGTACCTCCACTTACATGTCTTAATTGTTTCGAGCAGAGCTGAGTTGGGCTTTCTCTTATGTGCACTATTAAAGCTCCTAAGTAAGAAACAGTGAGAATTATTCTCCGTAGTTTTCTGAATGTATGACTCCTACTTCCCTTTCTATGGACTCTTTCCTCACTTACAGCCTTAAAGTAAAAAATCTCCCAAGCTAGCCATTTCTTCCTTTAAATTGTTTCTTTTTAATGGTGTTTTTAAGCCCTGGATCATGGAGTAGATAGCCAATATTTACTGTGCATTTGCTACTTGTTGGGCACTTTCAGAAGCATTTTTTTTTGTGCATTTCATACAGTAAAACAGAATGCATTTAGAAGGGGTAAGTTTGCCTTTTCCCCAAGAGAATATTTCAGTTATTCCTAGTGTGGGTGGGTAGTTAAACTCTATGTATGTATTTATTAACTAACACCTACTCTAACCTTCTATTCAAATGGCTCTATAGTGCTCTGAGGCCAAGGCTGTCAGTCCCCAATTTTAAAGACTGAGGTAGAGACAGGTGCCTGAGGCCACACATTGATGACAGGGCTGGACCCAAGTGCAGTCCCTGGGACTGTGCACTTTACCTCCTCCGTGCGGGTTTGACAGGACATGACTGGGCTATTGCTGCATCTTTATCCAGATATCATGGGCAGGCTAAGCAGAGAGGTGAGTTTTATGATAAATATTTGAACTAACATTATTTTTTTGTAATTGAAAACACGATTGTTATAAGTGCCCCTAAAGCACTATTCATTAATCAAGAGCAAAAGTACTGTGAATGCTTCTGAACCAAAGACTGATTATACAGTAGATTCTTTATGTCTTCACTTTTATGTACTTGACCTGTATAAAATGTGTATTAAATATATAATAAAATGTATATTAAAATAGATATGTTGAAAACCTCTCAGGATACTGTTTTATTCTACTTTGCCCTTATAATTCCTGTAGGAATAATTTTAAGTGTTGGCTTAGAATGTTATTTGGGCCTGTAACTATAGTAAGGGTTAAATGTTCTTTTTAAAAAATTGTCAAAATTTTTCTTATTAGAAATATTTTAATTGTAGTTGACATAGTGATTTATTATCTGTGTACATTACAAAATGCTCACCACTGTAAATGTAGTTACCATCTGTCACCATCTGAAGTTATTACAACACTATTGACTCCATCCCCTGTGCTGTGCTTTCATCCCCAAGACTTATTTTATAACTGGAAGTTTGTACCTCTTTATCCCTACTTCACCTGTCCTCTTAACCTATGGCAACCACCAGGTTGTTCTCTGTATTTGTGAGTCTATTTCTGTTTGTTCATTTCATTTTTTTGGATTTCACATATACGTGAAATCATATGATACTGTCTTTCTTTCACTTACTTCATTCAGCATAATATCCTCTAGGTCCACCCATATTTTGTGAATGGCAAGATTTCGTTCTATTTTGTGGCTGAGTAATATTCCATTGTGTATTGCACATCTTTATTCATTCATCTAATGATGGACACATCACAAATATGACCCTCTTTGTGCCTTTGTATGTCTTTCCTGCCCCTAGAATTCTACTGTGTGTTTGTTGGGTAAACATTAAAAACAATTGAAGATTTATAATTACACCTTTAGTAACAGACCAAGAACAAAAGGCATGACTTGGCTTCTTTAAAAGATTGTTTCTTCCTTGTTTATTCTTTATTTGCCCCAACAAACAAGCAAGCAAGCAAATAAACATGGAGACCAGTGGAGGGCCAAGGAAGGGCAGTGACTATCTGTCAACATAGGAAGATGTTACAGAATCACTGGCTATATTCTCCATGCTGTAATGCTATCCCCATGACCAACTTACGTTATGACTGAAAATTTTTGTGCCCTTTTATCCCCTTTACCCTCTCCATCCACCACCCTCAACCCCAGTCCTATGGTAACCACCAATCACTTCTCAGTGTCTCTGAGTCTATTGCTGTTTTGTTCATTTGTTTTGTTCTGTTTTTATACTCCACAAATAAATGAAATCATATGGTATTTGTCTTTCTCTGCCTGGCTTATTTCACTTAGCATAATACCCTCTGGGTCCATCCATGTTGTTGCAAATGGTAGATTTCTTTCCTTTTTATGGCTGAATAATATGCCATTGTGTATAGGTACCACATCTTCTTTATCCATTCATCTATTGATGGACGTTTTGGTTGCTTCCATACCTTGGCTATTGTAAATAATATGGCAATAAACATAGGGTACATATATCTTTTTGAATCAGGGACTTTGTTTTCTTTGGGTAAATTCCCAGAAGTGGAATTACTGGGTCATTTGGTATTTCCATTTTTATTTTTCTTGAGGGCTTTCCATACTGTTTTCCACAGTGGCTGTACCAATTAACATTCCCACCATCAGTGTAGGAAGGTTCACAATCTGTTCTTGACATTTAACCAATACTCTTTAACATAAATGAGCTTATCTTACTTAAAACCTATACTTTTTTGACTAGGGAAATAGTTACCTACTTTACAATTTGGATTTACCATAAGCTATATTTCAGACTATTCCTGACCCAAAGGGACAATCTAGGCAAAGTATAGTGAATAGACATGGAGGTAAAATGAGTTTTATATTTCCCAAAAAACCACTGTTTTCCACAGTTTTGTATTAATATCATGGCCTCAGCTTTCTTTTGGTTGGTTTGCACTGGCCCCTTCTTTGACTTATAGGTTTTCTGAGACTTCAGTTTAGGGATCTCTTTTACAGTTGGACTTAACTTTTTTGGGTCAAAGTATTCTTGACTGTGGTTCAAAACGATTTTTCCTGGTACATCAAAATATGATCTTTTTAGTTGCTGTTTTTGTTTAAAGCCATGGTAACATAGTTGAATTACTGTTGGGAGTAGCCATTTCACATAACATTTAAAAATATTGGCCAAATCTGTTTGGCATAGCACTTTACAACAGTAGGATTAAATTCTCTTTAACAAATGTTTTAATTGCTGAGAAATGAAAGGAACCTGGGAGGGGGTCTGGAGGAGTCTCGGCTGGTGTCCCTGTGCCTGTTACCAGGTGCTCTCAGGGCCGTGAGGAGCTCTGGGGGGCAGGAGGATACCAGGAACCAGTCCTGCCAATTCGGCATGTGGCTTCTGCAGGTTCCTGACTGTCCACCTCTCCCCTCATGCCTGTTGGACATGGCGGGACTCACTGTGTCTCTATCCCCAGAGTCCAGTCAGGATGAATTGCATGGGCCCTTGGTGAGGGAGCGAAGAGCCTGGGACAGGACTTCCGCTCCCTTCCCAGGACGTGTCTGCCTACACAACTGGTCGGTCTCCCATGCAGAATTGCTTCAGTGCTCATGTATGCAGTTCAAAATAAGTTGTCACTTGATTCAAAGTTGTTATGCTTTATTTTGAAAATTAACATGCGACAAGTGCGACTTCCCTGGGGTGTGCGCAGTTCTATGAGACTGAACACATGTACACACTCTCCACGATCAGGACCCAGCACCTTCCCTCACTTCAGAAACTCCCTGGGCTGTTCCGCCCCTTAGCCTCAGCCCCTGGCACCTACTGAACTGCTCTCCGTCACTATAATTGGGTCATTTTGAGAATGTCGTATAAACGGAATCAGGGTACATAACCTTTGGGACTGGCTTCTTTGCCTCAGCATAATGTCTTTCAGATTCATCCAAGCTGTTGTATGTATGATAATGTATCTTTTTGCTGAGTGGTATTCCATGCATGGTATGGGGACACCACAGTTTGCTTATCCATTCAACCACTGAAGGAAACTAGGCTTATTTTCAGCTGTTGGTGGCTATGAATGGAGCTGCTATGACCACACATATAGGTCAAGTTATTTTTAAAAAGCTCCTTTTTATGAGATTTCTTTTAAAGAGGTTTCTTTTTGAGTATCATTGCTTCCTGTGGAGATTTTAAAATGTTCCTGTAAATTCTTTGACATTCTTCCCATTAAAGGTAGTATCTATGCCTCTTTCCCCCAAATCTGCATGGGCTGCCATGAACAGTAGTACATCGCAGAGGTGGTGCTACGTAACTTTGGGACTAGGTCGGAAGAGACACGTGGTTTCTGCCTTGTTCACCAGAACACCTGCCCTTGGAAGCCTGACACCATCTGAGAAGTCGGCTCCTCTGAGTCACCGTGCTGGAGAGGGTAGGGCTGGGCTAGCTGGCAGCTGCAGCTGAGCCGACCTCCAACCTCCTCTATGTTGATGGACACGAGTGAAACCAGCTTGGTCCCTCTAGAAGAGTCACCTGCCAGCTGAGTACCGCCAAGTGACCTCTGGAATGCCACGGGGAGCAGGAAACTCCCCAGCAAACTGCCACATTTCCTGAGCCAAGAAACTGGGAGATATAATACCATGGCTGTTGTTTTACCCAGGAAGTTTGGGTTTGTGGGGTGAGCAGCTGTGGATAGCTGGAACGCTCCCCAGTGTGTTACGCTTCACAGGAACACGGACTGTGTTCGCTGACAGACCTAAACCTTTTGCTGCAGTGGTGATAAATAAGCATTACTTTTAGATTTTAAGAATGATTTCTACATTGTGCTTGGCAAGGCACCTTAATAATGCTGTGTGATGGTGATGATAAGGACGTGGAATTACTTAAACAGTTACCTTGGTGATAAGAAAATTATCCAATAGCTATCAAATGCCCTTTTTTCACTCATGGATTCGCCACCTGCTGAAGCTGGAAAGGGGGTTAAAAGGCCATGTATTGCATCCCTGCATCAATCAGGCAGGCTGTGAGGTCTGAATGTAGGAGGCTCTGGCAGGAGTGAGGATTTGGAACCCAATGTCTGATTTCCAGCTCCAAGGGGATCAATCCAGGCCTCTGTTCACGTGAACAAAGTGTGGATGGGCCGCAAAGCACAACTGGGTGGCTCTGTGAGCCAACTGTGCATAAGCAGGGGTCTAGCCAGGCAAGCAAAGGACCTGACTCAAATAACTGACACAGAAAACGAGTGTCTTTACACAGTTCTGCTCTGTGATCTCAGAAGACATTCAGGCCTAGCGCTTTGGTTAAACCCAAGTGTAAGGGTGTTATGGAAAAGGAGCAATAGGAGAACAAGAGTGTGCTTCTGGGAAAAAGACTCCACAAGGCCCAAATTAAAACAAAACTCACTAGAGTGACAAATGACCCTAAACTGAGGTGGAGAAGGAGTGGAACTTGAGGAATCCTCACAGATCAGAGCAAAAGTAAAAGTGCTGGAGATTATGGGGAAGAAGATATAAAGGAGAAAGATGCAGGGCTATGAGGAGTTTCTTTGTGTTTTCCATTTCTTCTTATTTTAGTTGTGGTAAAATAGACATAACATAAAATGTACCATCCTGACCATTTGTAAGTGTGAAGTTCCGTGGCATCAAGTACATTCACACTGATGTGCAGCCAGCACCACCATCCACCCCCAGAGCTCTTTGCATCTTCCCAATCTGAAGTTCTGGGCCCCTTAAACATCAACTCCCCTCTGCCGTCTCTGGCACCCACCATATTGCTCTCTCTGCTTCTATGCAGTGGCTGCTTGAGGTAACTTCAGGTACCTCGTACACTGAGATTATATGGTATTTGTTCCTCATGAGTTGAACACCCTATTTCACTAGTATAATGATCTCAGGGTTCATCTGTCTTGTAGCATAAGTCAGAATTTCATCCTTTCCAAGGCCGAATAACATTCCATTATAGGCAGACACATTTTCCTTTTCCATTCACCAGTGGATGAACACTTGGGTTGTTTCCACCTTTGGCTATTGTGCATAATGATGCTGTGAACATGTGTGGACATGTATTTCTTGGAGACTCCCACTCTCAGTTCTGTTGGGTATATGCCCAGAAGTGGAATTGATGGATTATAAGAGAGTTCTATTTGTGGAGCAACCACGATACCATTTTCCACAACAGTTGCACCACTTCTGTTTCTACCAACATTGCATAAGGGTTCGAAACTGTCCACGTTCTTGTCAACACTTGCTATTTCTTGTTTCCGTTTGTTTGTTTTTTTGTTTGGTAGTAGCCATCCTAGTGAGTGTGAAGTGTGGTAGAGGTTTCTTTTCAAGATACATAAATGTTACTGTATTTGATTTTACCATAATGATCTGATCGAGGGGGAATTGGAGGAGGCAGAGAGGAGCTGCTGGGTGATTGAATAGACAGAAGTGTCGGAGTCTAATCCTGGGTGGAGAGCATCCTGGCTAAGAACTCAGAGGCAGGAGGAGAGGCAGAGCAGATGGGCACATATGCAGGTGGGGGGATTGCTCTTCCGAATACTCGGTCTTCTCAGGGAAATAAAGGCCACTGTCCTAGAGGGAGCATTTGGGGATGGTGCTGGAAAGTTAACGAGAGAGTAGAGGGTATCAATAGTTGCTAAGGCGAGTGGAAGTGTGAGGTCTGGGGCTGCAGGGGTATTTACTTTCAGGCAGCCCTGGGAAGCTCCTGAAGATGCTTGTGGTCACTAATTTGAGATGCCACCTGTCCTTCCCAGGCGCATTCAGCTGCTCGGGTGCAGGCAGTGAGGAGAAGAGAGTAGGATTAACCATGTGAATGCACAGAACTGAGAGAGGGACAAGGTCCTTGAGGGCATATTTAAGGCAGGGCTTCAGTTACAGGTCATGGAATTCAGGCTGGGGACCAGGACAAGCGGGCGACATTGGTAAGGTGCAAGACTGAAGCACCCAGTGAGGGCAGGACTGTCAGAGTCAGGGCACAGAGGGCACCATGGGGGTCAGAAGAGGAATGGAAGTGGTTGGTGAGCATGTCCTGGCTGACCCGAGCTCCTAGGGTGACTTCTGTGATCAGGACAAAGTCCATGAGTCAGCCCCCGGCCCCAGCCCAGTCCCTGGCCCCAGGAGTGAGTGTGTGTGCAGGGATGGTGGGTCTGGAGCCCACCTGCACCTGGTTGACATTGGTGTGCCGGCTGTCTGGGGTGCTCCACCTCCCCTTAAATCTCCGCAGAGAGCCTGCCAGTAGGCACGACTGCTACTGCCCGTCATTATTGACTCCTTTGCACAAAGGCTTGTCAGGGGAGGGGAACAAGAACTGGAAGCAAGGCCTTTGTGCCCGGCACAGCTCCTCATCTCCTCATGCGCTGGCCTCTAGCACAGAATGCCCGCTCCCACCTCCACCCGCCTGCTGAACTCTTGCATTTTCCCCAGACTCAGGGAAGGATACATGGTTCACCTCATGGATGCACAGGGACACTGGAAACGCCAGGCCCAGGTGCCCAACCCGCTCTGACCTTAGAAGGAAACAGATATCTCTCTGCAGCAAGTCCAGGGCCTCTGGAGAGCTGGGGTTGCATTTACTAATGATCATCACAATGGTGGGCACTCTTTGTGCCCAGGTGGCCACCATCCACCTTGGCCCAAGTGGCTTTTGTCCACCACCATGTCCACCTGCCTCCTCCGACAATGGGCCACATGCTCACTCCTGCTGGAGCCAGCCACAGATATTGGGAATGTGTTTCTTCAATGGAGACTGAGAAGCTGACCACCCCTCTCAGCAGGAGAGCTTCTCTGGGTAATAAACCCTGGTGGGGAAACTGGCTGCTGGGGGATGGCTTGCTCTGGTAGGCGGTGGCTTCCAGATGCTGGTAAGGTGGTCAGGAGGAATGGAGGGTGGGGGTTCCCTCTTCATGTCCTTGCTGCTGCCTTAGTGGAGGGGGACCTCTGACTGCTTGGATCTGTCCCCAGGTCCCAGAGGGGATGCAGTGGGATAACATCTCTTTTTGACACCATGTACTCTCTGCTAGCCCCTACTCCTTGGGACAGAAGCCTGGCTGGTGGTCTTGGAGTAGTGAAAGGAGAAGGAAGCACTTGCATGATTAAAAAAGAAACATTTTTTTATTGTGGTAAAGTACACATAACAGAAAATGTACCTTTTAAATCATTTTTATTATACAGTTCAGTGGTATTAAGTGCATTCATATTATTGCAACCATCACACCCTCCCTCTCCACAGTTCTGTTTACCTTGCAAAACTGAAACTCTTTACCCATTAAATAAAAACATTCCATTCTTCCCTCCCCCCAGCCCCTGGAAACCACCATTGTACTTTCTGTCTCTATGGATTTGACCAAACTCGTATGTTGAAACCTAATCCCCAACATGATGGTATTTGGAATTGGAGCCTTTGGGAGGTGATCAGGTCATGAGGGTGGAGCCCTTATGAATGGGATTCATGCCTTTATGAAAGAAACCCCAGAGAGCCTCCTGGTCCCTTCTGCCATGTGAGGACACAATGTACCAGGAAGTGGGCTCTCACCAGACACTGAATCTGCTGCCATCTTCATGTTGGGCTTACCAGCCTCTAGAACTGTGAGAAATAAATTTCTGTTGTTTATAAACTGCCCAGTCTGTGCTATTTTTGTTACAGCAGCCTACAGGAACGAAGACCTGTAGGCACCTTATTTCAGTGAAGTCATACCATACTTGTCCCTTTGTGACTGGCTTACTTCTCTTAGCATAAGTCTTTAAGGTTCATCCCTATTGTGGCATGTAAGAATTCCCTCCCTTTTTAAGGCTGAATGGTATCCCATTGTATGGATATACCACCTATTGTTTATCCCTTCAACCACCAATGGACATTTGGGTTGTTTCTACCTTTTGGCTGTTGTGAATAGTGCTGCTGTGAAAATAGGAGGACCCATATCTGTTTGAATCCCTGCCTTCAATTCTTAGGGGTGTATATACACAGAAGTAGAATTGCTGGATCCTATGGTAATTCTGTGTTTAATATTTTGAGGAACCACCATTCAGTTTTGCATAGAAGTTGCATGATGTTTTGGAAGTGGCATATATTCCACATACTTTTTAAGGTAATATTTTTGACCAAATGGTTGTCCTAACCATGGTGAAGAGCTGCCAGACCCTGGGAAGGTGGCCGGACAGTGGCATTCTTTTTCTTTCTTCATGTCCCTGCCAGGCCTGTGCCTTTGATGTCAGCTTGGCTTCTATAAGGAACTGAGGAGAGGCCCCGGTGTGGCACTCTGGGGCCTGGTGTGCCCTTTCCTTAGTGTCCACTCACTCTTTTTTCCTAAAGGAAACATAATTTCTGTGTGGGTCTCCCTCCCTCTCTATATAGCTGTCACAGTAAGTTGAATGTTTCTCATTTTGCTTTGGGGGAAAGCAGTGGGATCTCAGGAGGATGCAGAAGAAATGGCTGTAGACCAGCTGCTCAGCAAGAAGGAAGGGTTATGAACTGCTAGGATTTTGGAGGTGTTGAGCCTCTCAGAGTTCTGGGCCCTATTTTACAGATAAAGGGGCAAATACTGCTGCAAGGAGGAGAACATGAAAGAAGACAGTTCCAAGGAAACAACATGCAAAGACGTGCTTACCAGTCCCAGAGGAGGACAGCATCAGTAGTCCTGGGTTCCTGGCCTGGGGCTACTCGTGGCATTGTGTGGACACTGTGTGGGCACTGTGCATGTGGACAGTTCACATTTTCCTCCATGCATCTTGGATGATCCTATAGGTTTGTTTGCCTGTGTTGACTGAGGCAAACTGGGAAGTTTGTCTATTTAGTATTTATCTGCTGTGTGTTGAAAGAGAGGTGGGGGTACAAGATTAGGAAACCTTTAAGCAAGGCTTTAAGAGAGCTAGCTTGACATTCAAAATCGAACACTTAGATGCCTGGTAATATGAAAGTCTTGCCAATTTTCATTACAACACACATTGCAACATGCCTCTCTGCTCATAAATGTCTTTTCAAGGTCACGTCAGCCCGGTCTGATGCCTCTGTCCCTTGACCTTCTGCCAATGCCCAGCTGTGAATCAGTGGAGCCAGCTGCCCTCTGCCTCTTGCTCACCTGCAGGTAAGGGCTGGCCCAGGAACCAGGGGAGGTACAGGATTGGTTCAAGGACCAGTGTGTGGTCTTTACACTCCACTGCGCACAGGCCTGTGCCTGGCAGCCTCTGCTTTCTCAGAGAAGCCCATGCCACCCATCTGCACTCTCCTCCAGCCTGTCCCTGCCTCACCCTTCATCCCAGTGCCTCTGTGCACCTCCTACCTTGTGTAGAAGAGGGTTCTTGCAGTTTTCTTCCAGACCCATAGGTGCCCTTGCCGGCTGCTCCTTGTGTTCTCAGGTCTCTGAAGCAAAGGTGCCGCCCTCTCACCCAGGGATGTTCCTTCATCCTGGATCTTAATGCCTCATCTCCTTTCTCTTAGATACTTTGTTTCTTTCTTGTATTGAACCCCTGGCTTTCCTGAGCCCTCAAGTTTCCTTCTTTGACCCCTTCCCACAGACTGTGAGCATGTACAAGTTCAAAACACCAGCAGCAGCAAAATGGGGGAAGAGAGCAAAAATGCTCTTGCTCTGCAGCCCAGCTGAGAGCAGTCTCATCTTTGCAGGCAATCTTCTGGCAAGAGAACCTGGCATATGCTGCTCCTCTCCCACTTCCTCTTTCGTCACTTGATGCAGCGCTTACCCCCCAAACTCCACGTGAACCAGGCGGCATCCAAGCCCCAATTACCAAGATGCCTGGGAGATTTCAATGGTCTCCTCACTTGCTCTCCTTCCAGCCTCTGAAGGCATGGCCTTCCCCTTCTGCCCCATCAATCCTGTGGCTCCCAGGATGGTGGAAAGAACATGTGCTTTGCAGTAAATCGAAATCTTAGCTCTGCCACATATTGGGTGTGTGGTTTTGTCACTGAATGGCACTGAATGAGAGTCACGTTTCTCATCTTTGAAATGGTGAGAGTAGCAACAATGGACAGTCTTTGGGATGACTGATCAGGCACAGAGAGAATGCACTTGGCACACAGAATGGTGTGTACCTCATGCATATCTTTGTTCTATAAACTGTAGGAACTAGGTGCCCCATGGGGCTCTGCTCCCTGTTAATTTGCCAGATGCCCTTTCTGAGTACCTCACACCCCTTGGTGTTCTCCTATGATGTACCTGTTTCCTGACCCCAGGGGGGCCAACCTGGCTGCCTACTGGGTCACGGCCCTGGATGGTCCTGTACCCATGGTCAGGACTGAACTCCTTTCCTCCCCGACATCTCCTCTTCCCCATTCCCAGTCTCACTCAGAAACACCACCTTTGGCTCTGGCTTCTCACCCTTCACACTGGGGTCCCTTCGCCCCCATTAAGGCACATCTTTGGAACTCACTCTCCTTTAATAGGCCTGGGATTACTCTCCTTTCCTTATTTATATTGTTACTTCCTTAGTTTAATTCTTCAAGAACTTGGCATTTGCATGAGGCATTTCCTCTCTCTGAACTGCTTTTCTCTTTTCCTCTACCTGTCAGATTCCCACGTGTCCCCTGCTCAGTGTCACTTCCTGGACTTGCTGGCCACCCCCTGTGCTGGGTGCCCCCCTTGTATCCCCATCACAGGCCAGCTGTGAGAGTCCGTTCTCCAGCAGCTGGACCCAAGCTGCTCAGGCCGCCACCGCCTCTGCTCCCCGTGCATGTGGGGAATCCCCAAAGGCGCAAGGAGTGAGTTAAATGTTCAGAAAAATACACCTGTGAGTAGCACGTTTATCTCAAGCAATATTCATATGATAAAAATTAAATTCAGGAAGATAAAGGCAGCCTCTTTGGATCCTGGCCTGTGACGTTAACAGGCATGATGACATGATGTCAAGCTGAGCTGGAGGCTCTGCTGATGAGTTTCTGGGGCCTCCAGTGATACACTTGTGTGAACAGGCTGAGTGAATGACACTCATGTACTGGAGCCCGATTCTTCCTGCCAGGAGAGTCCCGTGCAGCCAGCGACCCTGAAGGCGGGGGTGCACAGTGAATGGTGAAGCTCCCTGATGTGGCAGGGAAGCAGGTCCCTGGCCCCCGAGAGCCCACGAAAGGAACTCCAGGGCCCCTTGTCAAGGTTGTCAAGGCCATTTCTGTCTTGGGTCTCCTTCTGCTGTGTGTACCTCCCCAGGCCAAGCTCCCCACACCACCTGATTCTCTTCCAACCCCTGGCGGCTCTGGCCTCCAAGCTCCTGAGACCTCTTTTCTTCAGCATGCTTTCAACCTGTGGGATTCTTTCTGCCAGCTGAACGGCTGATGCAGACGTTGGTTTTGAAACAGTCAGCACTGTGACTGCAGAGCTCTGACACACAGAGGGGCTGGGGGGATGCAGCACACATGGCTGATCCTGACCTGGGACCGACTCCTGGGCCCCTCGGACTTGCCCTTTGCCCCCTCCTCTCACAGCTCCCCTTGGCCATTCAGCCACACTCTGGATTGTAGCTTTGGGGCCGCTGGCTCCTCTGTAGTGATTTCAATGGTCAAAAAGCACTGGCAGGAGGATTGTTATAAATAGATGGTGCATTAAATACCCTGTGGATAGTCCCATCGAATGACCTCATTCCTTAAAGGAAATAATTTGACCACAGTATGAGGTTGTGGTTACCGCTAAATGACAGTGGAGTTCCAGGGATACCAGCATGGCAGCAAGTGTTTGTGATATCAAAACTTTAAATGAACACTTTGTAAAATTACTGTTAAGTGAGGGGCCCTGGAGGTCACCAAGCAGCGTCTTGTCTCTCCACCTGGACAGGCTGGGCCACCACATGTCCCTCTGCATGTGTTAATGGTGGCTGCTTTTCAGAAAAGGGTCAGGCTGGGCCCCTCCGTGGGGACCCCAAGATAGTGTTCTGTACTGTGGAAATCCCAGAATTGGGTGAGGAAGGAGAGGAGGGGCTGCATGGCCTTATTTTCTCTGGTGTTCCACAACCTCTCCAGGCACTAAGACATCACCATTTCATGCCAGAGGATTACGTGTGTCTGCTCTGCCCAGAGACATCTCTGTGGGGTCTGCTGGGACTCTGACTGTCCCCTGCCACACCCCGCACCTGACTCACAGGCCATCCAGGCCTCGTACGTGAGATGGCACTGAAGTCAATGGAGAAGCCCTGGCTTATTTACTTCTGAGGGTTGTGTGGGTGTACTGGTTTTGTGCTGTGTCTAGGTGAGAAAAGATATGTGTTTGTGCGTTTCAGTGCTGGGATGTGATTGCATGCAGTTTTCTGTGCATTTTTGTGCATCTGCATTTGTGTCTCTTGTGCTCATGTGCACAGGTAAGAGGTCGCGTGAGCTGGATGGGTGTCTGTGTTTAGGCTGATCGTGGGTATATCGAGAGTCCAGATATTAACCCAAACATGTATGGTCAATTAATACATGATAAAGGAGCCATGGACATACAATGGGGAAATGACAGCTTCTTAAACAGCTGGTGTTGGCAAAACTGGACAGCTACATGTAAGAAAATGAAACTGGATCACTGTCTAACCCCATACGCAAAAGTAAATTTGAAATGGATCAAAGACCTGAATGTAAATCATGAAACCATAAAACTCTTGGAAAAAAACATAGGCAAAAATCTCTTGGACATAAACATGAGCAACTTCTTTATGAACATATCTCCCAGGGCAAGGGAAACAAAAACAAAAATGAACAAGTGGGACTATATGAAGCTGAAAAGCTTCTGTACAGCAAAGCACACCATCAATAGAACAAAAAGGCATCCTACAGTATGGGAGAATATATTCATAAATGACATATCCGATAGAGGGTTGACATCCAAAATATATAAAGAGCTCACACACCTCAACAAACAAAAAGCAAATAATCCAATTAAAAAATGAGCAGAGGAGCTGAATTGACAGTTCTTCAAAGAAGAAATTCAAATGTCCAACAGACACATGAAAAGATACTCGACATCACTAATCATCAGAGAAATGCAAATTAAAGCCACAATGAGATATCACCTCACACCAGTAAGGATCACCACTATTCAAAACAAACAAAAAACAAATGTTGGTGAGGTTGTGGAGAAAGGGAAACCCTCCTACACTGCTGGTGGGAATGTAAATTAGTTCAACCACTGTGGAAAGCAGCATGGAGGTTCCTCAAAATGCTCAAAATAGACATTCCGTTTGAGCCAGGAATTCCATTCCAAGAATTTACCCTAAGAATGTATCCACCCAGTTTGAAAAAGACATATGCACCCCTATGTTTATTGCAGCACTATTTACGATAGCCAAGAAATGGAAGCAACCTAAGTGTCCATCAGTAGATGAATGGATAAAGAAGATGTGGTACATATACACAATGGAATATTATTCAGCCATAAGAAGAAAACAAATCCTACTATTTGCAACAACATGGATGGAACTAGAGGGTATTATACTCAGTGAAATAATCCAGGTGGAAAAGGCAAGTATCAAATGATTTCACTCATCTGTGGAGTATAAGAACAAAGAAAAAAACTGAAGGAACAAAACAGCAGCAGACTCACAGAACCCAAGAATGGACTAACAGTTACCAAAAGGAAAGGGACTGGGGAGGATGGGTGGGAAGAGAGGGATAAGGGGAAAAAAATGGGGGCATTACTATTAGCAGACATAATGTAGGGGGGCGCACAGGGAGGGCTGTAAAACACAGAGAAGACAAGTAGTGATTCTATAGCATCTTACTATGCTGATGGGCAGTGACTGTAATGGGGTATATGGGGGTGACTTGGTGATGTGGGGAGTCTAGTAAACATAATGTTCCTCATGTAATTGTAGATTAATAATAACAAAAGAAATACTTTATTTGCCAAAAATTGCTAACCATCTCCGGAGATTTCAGCAAGTGGTAATCACTGTTTACAGATCATCACACCAAATACAATAATAATGAAAAAGTGTGAAATATTGTAAGAATTGCCAAAATGTGACACAGGGACACAAAGTGAGCAAATGCTTTTAGAAAAATGATGCCTAGATACTTGGCTCAAAGCAGGATTTCCACAGGCCTTCAATTTGTGAAAAACACAGTATCTGAGAAGCACAATAAAGTTGGCTATGCCTGTAATAGTGACAGGGTCTAATAAAAGGATAATCAATCTTGGAACAATACAGCTATCATGAGGGAGAAATAAAAGTAAATGTAAAGAGGCAATTACCAAAGCATGTTTGAAAACTTCTCTTGGCTGGGAAACATGTTTTTGGTTTGTATACTACTTAAATACTGATATTTAGGGCAAATTTGTCAAAAAAACCCCAATCAGACATTATATCCTAGTAATTTAATCAGTGATTTAGAAATGGGTATAAAAGCATTCAATCTGAGAGTAAATGTTACTCTGAAAGGAACAGAATGCCAATCACGATAATGTTAGACCATCCATAGCAGTACGTTTTGGAAGACAATGAAGCAACTCCTAAGTTTTCACAGAAATAATGTTCATTGCCCCCCAATTTGACTTTTGTAATTTAAAATTATGAGAGCACTTTTCACATGCAAGGGGTCTGAAAATATATGCTAAGCCCACCTATATTATTATAACTGGGGTGGAGAGATCAATTGGTAAGTGTTTGCATGATGCCAACTTGCATGAAAAGCCAGAGATCAGAACCAAGGCTAAAAACACACAGTGAAGAGGTACAAACTTCCAATTATAAAACAAGTAAGTCACGGGAATGAAAGTACAGCATAGGGAATACAGTCAATAATGTTGTATTGACTTTTTGTGACACATGGTAAGTACACTTACTGTGGTGAGCATTTTGTAATGGATATAATTGTTGAATTGCCACAGGATTTTTTCAGTTAGAATGTACTTGACTTCTAGTAGTAGAGACCAAACATCATACTGTCTAGGATCAGAAAGAAGGATGTTTTTCCTCTCCTATGTAAAGAGTAAGATGTGCATCCAGGGACAGCATGGTGGCCGCAGAGATCAGGGACAGAGACATCTTTTAAGTTTTGCTACCCTTAGCCTGCAGCTTCATCCTCAAGGTCAACTCAGAGTCTGTGATGGCTGCTAGAACTCCAACCATCACATTTCGAAAGAGGAAGGACAAGAAAGCTGGAAAGGCTCATGCTACCTGTCAGTCTCCCTCTTAACCTGCTTTCCTGGGAAGTTCCACTCACAACTTCCACTTACATCTCTTTGGCCCCCTCTGTCTCAAGGGAGGCTGTATTGCAGTTTTTCTGACTTTTAATATCCTCAGCTACAAAAATAGCCTCAGCTTCACCCCTTTGTGGTCTCTTATTCATGCATGCACCCATGGCACAGGGCTGAGGGTGCTGCTGAATGTGTTGGGCCTGGTTATAGGAGCGTGCACACGACAGGCTGGGTGCAAAGTGCTCTGTGGCTAGCCCTTCACCTAATGTTCCCTATGGCACTGGGCTGCTTTGGGTCCATTTGCTGCACAAAGACAGTGGGCCAGCAGGGTGGGCCTGGAGATGGGCCCACCCCAGTGCCATCAACATGGTGAGCCCCACGGGCCCATTCAGGGAGGCCCTGCATACTTGCTGATGACTGGACAGCTCTGCACAGGGTGCAGGAAGTGTCTGAACAATGACTCTCTGCAGCCCCGAGGTCTGGGCACGCCCATGGAGATTTCCCCTGCATTCTGGAATGTTTAGTATGACTGACCTTGCCAGTGATTTAAGAAATACCTTTAAAATAGTTTTTACCTAGAGATAAAATATGGCATGATTCATGCATGTACAATGACCATTGTACTTGTTGATGACTTCAGCTATAGTTGTTTGAAATCAGTATTATATTCACTCAGAATACTTAGTAGTTTCCCCAGTGAGCACCCTGCTTCAGAGAATTTCCTCTGGTGGTACAAGAAAACCACTCATGTCTTACCCTTAAGAGGTGATGGATAAAGTTATCTTGATTATGAAGAAATTATTTGCCCAGTGAATAAAGTCTGCTGACTCCATTGTGTAGATACCCACATTTTTTGGAGTCTGATCTCACTTGACTCTGGCCCAGATCACTGCCCCCTTCCTCTGGAATGCCTCCTTATGTGGCCAATGGGAGGATCCCTCCCCACCTGCCCAGCCGGTTCTGTCCACCTGCCTAACTCTACTCGACACAGAGAAGGCACCTGATTCATGGTGTTTCAGTTTGCTTCTCATTAATTGGCATTTCTGTTTAAGCATACTAAATGTCCTCAGTTTTTATGCTAAATTTATAACATAATTTATGGATGCACATCTTCCTCTTTACATTTCTTTCCAGACCAGACAGGTGGCAACAGCCTCTCCTGCCAGCTCTGTCCTGCGTGTGGCACTGACCAAGTCCCTCGCCTGTCAAATGGGCAGTCTATGGGCACCAGGCCAAGATGCCCTTGCCCTTGCTCAGAATGAACCTAGAGAGTGGGAACGAGGAAGGGCTGGCGATGTGGGAGGCCACAAAGTGCCAACCCTCAAAGGAAGGCTAAGTCAGGGTCACCTGGCTGTCGTGGGCTCGTTAGAAATTGTGGGTGATAGAGCAAGGCAGGAGCAGACCCCAGACTCTAACTCCTCCAGTCAGTGGCTTGTGACCTTGCGCAGGTCACCAACCCTCTCTAAGTCACTTTCTTTATTTTTCAATTTTTTGAGCAGTTTTAGTTCACAGCAAAATTGAAAGGAAGGTACAGAGATTCCTCATTATATGCCCTCTTCCCCCACACGTGCATCCCTTCCCCACTATCACCTTCCCCCACCAGCGGGGACATTTCTTACAACTGATGAACGTACACTGACACATGTCATCACTTGAAGCCCATAGTGTACGTCAGGGTCACTCTTCCTGGTGTGCTTTCTCTGGGTTTGGACAAATGAATAATGATGTGTATCCACCACTGTAGTGTCACAGAGTGTCTTTACTGCCCTAACATCCTCTGTGCCCTGTCTATTCATCCTTCCCTCTTTCCCAACCCCTGGCCACCACTGAACTTTTACCATCCTGGGAGTTTTGCCTTTTCCAGAATGACATGTAGTTGGAATCACACAGTATGTAGCCTTTTCAGATGGGCTTCTTTCACTTAGTAATTTGCACTGAAGTCTCCTCCATGTCTTTACATGGCTTGATAGCTTATTTCTTTTCAGCACTGAATAATATTCCATCATCTGCAAGTACCACAGTTTAGTTGTCCTTTTACCCCCCGAAGGGCATCTGGTTGCTTCTAGGTTTTGGTGATTGTGAATCAAGCTGCTATAAAGGTCCATGTGCAGGTTGTCAGTGTCACGTTCTTCCTCAGCAGCAACGTGGGGATGTGGGAAACCTTAAAACAGGGAAGACACAGACAGCCCCCAGCATCCTGCCTGGTGTCCCGCATGCTCCTGGCCTATTCCCTAAGACCACTAGTATCGCCTCCTCTCCTGCACTAGTGACAAGCACACTGATGAAGACACAGGACAGTCTTTAGGTTTCACTTACTGGAAAGGGAAGGGAGGTTAATGGAACATGACTCTCCATAGAAAAAGAACATCATGAAATGCCCACATCACCCCGGGAAGGAGCATACCCCCCACGAACTGCACAATTTGTACTTTCAGGGATTTGTGGGGGCTTGAAAGAAGGCACACAGGCCATACACAGATTTAATTCATGGACCTAACAGAGAGGACAAAGGGTGTCCACCACTGGGCACCTGCCTGCCACTGTGACTCCTGGAGGTTAGAAGCATGAGTCTTACAGTCAAAGAAAAAGTGACAGTTAAAAGGGACATCACTGCATGGAAAAGGGGTGGAGGGAGCTCCAAAACTCAGTGCTGGGGGAGGCCTGGACAGCAACAGCACTCACACTATGCAGAAACCCCTGTGCATCTGTGAGGAATGCAGCCTGGCGGGGAAGGCCTGGACTTCCTGGCTCTGCTGTGTGGCTCTGGGGAAGTTATTTAACCTCTCTGATCCTCAGCTGGGAGATGGCACTATGACACTTATCTCTCAGGGTGCAGGGGGTTAAATTAAGTAATATTTATGCAGTACTTCAGGAGTGGGTGGCTAGGGTAGATACTGGTTGTTTTGACAACCGGCCACCTGGAAAGGCAGAATGGTCCCAAGTGTTGCTTGCAACCATCAACCAAGGCGACCCATTCCACTGTCACATGTGCCCTTCATCTAAGCTGAAATCCATCTCCTGGTAGCCGAGCTGAAATCAGTTCTCCTGTGTACATAGAATGAATTTAGAACATGCTAACTTTTGCTGTGTGAAGTATTTTGAGATGTGTGAGAGTGACGACAGCTTCTTTGCACCCTGACCATGCCCTCTCCTGGCTAGGGTGTCCTCAGTGACTCCAAGTGCCCCTGGGTGGGAGGAGATGGTTATATCACTTATCAGGCCCGAGATCAAGAACTGGAATTTGACACATGAAATCACAATGATTTATTCAAAGCAACAGGTTGATAATGGCAATTATATTATGGAGGATTTACAGAAACATTTTCTCTACATATGTTATCTCATTAGATTCTTATTTGAGCCTATGAATTAAGCATGGGAATTATCATCATTCCATTTGGAAAAATTAAGGAAGTGATGTTCAGAGCAGCGATTTACCTGCCTGGAAGTAGAAGGGGATAGGGCTGGTGCTTCTCTACTCCCAGTCCAGCTGTCAGGCTGTATCATGCACGTGTCATAGGGCATGGGGTTATCACCCTGCTCTGGGAAAGCATGAAAAGCACACACTGGTTCTGTCTACAGCATGAAGAGTGTGTTTGTAGTCTGGAGAGACATAGCAAATATGGCAGACAGTTCTTAAGATCATTTTCAAAGCTAGAAATCCACACGCTCAAGTTGCCATGGAAGCTTGAGAATGCCAGCTTTACACAGAAGGCCTGACTAGTCCATGTGGGGAATGGTGGTTATCAGATAGGGTCAAGCTGGACAGAGTTGTATCTTGAACAGGGCTTAACAATTGAGACATATGACATATGATGACAGGCTGGTGGGTGGAGGGAAAGGGGTGGGGCACTTGGGAGGAACTGGGATGAAGACGGTCAGTTGCCTTCCAGCAAGCATGATTGGACTAGGGGCAGGGTGATGCAGAGGCCAGAGAGCCACACAGCCCCCTTCTAAAGTATGTTGGCAAGAGGCCCTATTAAGCAACCCAAGAACAAGCAAACAGACATAAACAGCATCACAAAAGGCCACACAGCAGGCCCTGAGCTGCCGCCAAACGTGCTCAGCTAACTGAACACGTGGAGGGAAACATGCAGGTCTTGTCTCCAACCCACCAAGGACCTTCAGCACAATCAGATCCAAAGTCAGTAAACCGATGCCCTCACGGTGGGACCAGGAGGGGAAGTGAGCTGGAAGCATGATGTGGTAATTCTGGAAGGAACAAGGCTGATCATGGCAGAAGTTTCAGTGGGTGCTGAAAAGAAAACAAAAATCAGAGAAGGATGCTGGGGGTGGGGTGTGGAAATGAGGAAAGAAATGAAAGGGGAAGTGTGACTTCATGAGCTCTGGGAAGAGCACACATAACTGAACTGAGGGGCTGATGGGATGGGTTTGGAAAGAAAGAAGAATCTTAAGTTGAGAATGTCTGAAGTGGTTCCTGAATCATCACTTTTGAATTAAAATTTTATATGTAAGATTAAGTTCTGTTGAGCTATTGCTGACAGGATATGTCACATCTCTGTTCATCTTGTTTGCTGCTCCAGGGGTTTGTAAGGATAACAGAATTCAAAATAAGTTGCCATTTCCCCCCAGGAGGGAAGCCTGGAACTAATTAGGAAGGACTTTTCTCTGGTTGCTCCAAGTTGTAGTTAAGATAGAGGAAATGAGCTAAGAAAATAGGTGTGTGCTTGCTATGGGCCGGAATCTCAGTGGCTTAACTGGGTCTTTAGAGGCAAAGCCCCATGGGCAGGAGGTAGAGGGGACAGCATAGTGGACAGCAGACCAAGGAGGACAAAAAAGTGGCAGAGAGGGCCTGAGGCCTCAGCCATGGGGCTGAAAGGTGATGCGATGACTTACCTAAGGTAGATGGGAAGTTACCAGCCCCAAGATACCAACGCGAGGCCCACTTGTACAGGGATGTGAATGTCAGACAGGCTTTTGATTACTACCCAAAGTATAAGAGGTGGGAAACATTAGAGGCACTGTAACCAAGAGAAGTCTTGATGAAAGTTGCTTTAAGAAAGATCACTCTACGACTGTATGATCAGGTTCTTCAGAGAAACAGAACCAAACCAATAGGATCACAGGAGACTCATTATAGGAATTGGCTCATGTGGGTATGGAGGCCAAGAGGTCTACAACCTATCTGCTGTCTGCAAGCTGGAGACCCAGGAGAGCCGGCACGAATCACCCAGAGACTGAAGCCAGAGAACTGGCGGTGGGGCTGATGATGTAAGTCCCCATCTGAACTTGAGAAGGGGGGCACCGGCGTCCCAGGGCAGGGACGTCCCAGCTCAAGCACAGTGAATGTTCCCTCCCTCCACCTTTCTGCTCCGGACTGGATGGTGCCGACCCACATGGGGGAGGGCCATCTGCTTCACTCAGTTCACCAGTTCAAGTACTAGTCTCCATGGAAACACCCTCCCAGACACACCCAGAATTGTATTTTACCAGCTAACTGTCCTCAGTCCAGGCAAGATGGTACCATCACAAACTGGCTATGTCAGCTCCTCTCTCCTATGCTTTTTTTTTTGGTATCATTAATCTACAATTACATGAGGAACATTATGTTTACTAAACTCCCCCCATCACCAAGTTCCCCGCCACAAACCCCATTACAGTCACTGTCCATCAGTGTAGGAAGATGCTGTAGAATCACTTCTTGCCTTCTCTGTGTTCCACAGCCCTCCCCTTGCCTCTCCCCACATTATACATGCTAATCATAATGCCCCCTTTCTTTTTTTCCCCCTTTATCCCTCCCTTCCCACCCATCCTCCCCAGTCCCTTTTCCTTTGGTAACTGTCAGTCCATTCTTGGGATCTGTGAGTCTGCTGCTGTTTTGTTCCTTCAGTTTTTCCTTTGTTCTTATACTCTGCATATGAGTGAAATCATTTGATGCTTGTCTTTCCTTGACTGGCTTATTTCACTGAGCATAATACCCTCTAGCTCCATCCACGTTGTTGCAAATGGTAGGATTTGTTTTCTTCTTATGGCTGAATAATATTCCATTGTGTATATGTACCACATCTTTATCCATTCATCTACTGATGGACATTTAGATTGCTTCCATCTCTTGGCTATTATAAATAGTGCTGTGATAAACATAGGGGTGCGTATGTCTTTTCTAACTGGGCTACTGCATTCTTAGGGTAAATTCCTAAAAATGGAACTCCTGGGTCAAATGGTATTTCTATTTTGAGCATTTAGAGGAACCTCCATACTGCTTTCCACAATGGGTGAAGAAGTTTACATTCCCACCAGCAGTGTAGGAGGTTCCCCCTTTCACCACATCCTTGCTAACATTTGTTTTTGTTTGTCTTTTGGATGGTGGTCATCCTTACTGGTGTGAGGTGATATCTCATTGTGGTTTTAATTTGCATTTCTCCGAAGACTAGCAATGTGGAGCATCCTTTCATGTGTCTGTTGGCCATCTGAATTTCTTCTTTGGAGAACTGTCTCTTAAGCTCCTCTGCCCATTTTTTATTGGATTATTTGCTTTTTGTTTGTTGAGGTGTGTGACCTCTTTATATATTTTGGATGTCAACCCTTTATCAGGGTTATTTATGAACCATTTATTGGGGTTATTTATGAATATATTCTCCCACATTGTAGGATGCCTTTTGTTCTATTGGTGGTGTCCTTTGCTGTACAGAATATTTTCAGCTTGATATAGTCCCATTTGTTCATTTTTGCTTTAGTTTCCCTTGCCCGGGGAGATATGTTCATGAAGAGTTCACTCACGTTTATGTCCAAGAGATTTTTGCCTATGTTTTTTCTAAGAGTTTTATGGTTTCATGACTTACATTCAGGTCTTTGATCCATTTTGAATTTACTTTGTGTATGGGGTTAGAGGACGATTCAGTTTCATTCTCTTACATGTAGCTGTCCATGTTTGCAAACACCAGCTGTTGAAGAGGCTGCCATGTCCCTGTTGTGTGTGCATGGCTCCTTCATTGCATATTAATTGGCCATATATGTTTGGGTTAATATTTGGAGTCTCTATTCTGTTCCACTAGTCTGTGACTCTGTTCTTGTGCCAGTACCAAATGGTCTTGATTACTGTGGCTTAGTAGTAGAACTTGAAGCAAGATCCCCCCTGCTTTATTCTTCCTTCTCAGGATTGCTTTGGCTATTCAGGGTCTTTTGTGGTTCCATAAGAATTTTAGAACTATTTGTATCAGTTCGTTGAAGAATGCTGTTGGTATTTTGATAGGGATTGCATTGAATCTGTAGATTGCTTCAGGAAGGATGGCTATTTTGACAATATGAATTCTTCCTAGCCAAGAGTATGGGATGAATTTCCATTTTTTAGTGTCCTCTTTCTCATAAGAGTGTCTTGTAGTTTTCAGGGTATAGGTCTTTTACTTCCATGGTTAGGTTTACTCCTAGGTATTTTATTCTTTTTGATGCAATTGTGAATGGAATTATTTTCCTGATTTCTCTTTCTATTAGTTCATTGTTAGTGTATAGGAAAGCAACAGATTTCTGTGTATTAATTTTGTGTCCTGCAACTTTGCTGAATTCTGATATCAGTTCTAGTAGTTTTGGAGTGGAGTCTTTAGGGTGTTTTATGTACAATATAATGTCATTTGCAAATAGTGACAGTTTGACTTCTTCTTTACCAATCTGGATGCTTTGTTTTATTTTTCTTTATCTGATTGCCATGACTAGGACCTCCAGTACTATGTTGAATAACAGTGGGGAGAGAGGGTATCCCTGTCTAGCTCCCGATCTTAGAGGAAAAGCTTTCTGCTTCTCACTGTTAAGTATAATGTTGGCTGTTGGTTTATCATATATGGCCATTATTATGTTGAGGTACTTGCCCTCTGTACCCATTTTGTTGAGAGTTTTTACCATGAATGGATGTTGAAGTTTGTCAAATGCTTTTTCAGCATCTTTGGAGATGATCATGTGGTTTTTGTCCTTCTTTTTGTTGATGTGGTAGATGATGTTGATGGATTTTTGAATGGTGTACCATCCTTGCATCCCTGAGATGAATCACACTTGGTCATGGTATATGATCCTCTTCATGTATTTTTGAATTTTGGTTTGATAATATTTTGTTGAGTATTTTTGCATTTATGTTCATCCAGGATATTGGTCTGTAATTTTCTTTTCTGGTGGGACCTTTGCCTGGTTTTGGTATTAGAGTGATGCTGGCTTCATAGAATGAGTTTGGAAGTATTCCCTCTCCTTCTATTTTTTGGTAAACTTTAAGGAGAATGGTATTATGTCTTCTTTGTATATCTGATAAAATTCCATTGTAAATCCATCTGGCCTGGGGGTTTTGCTCTGGGGTAGGTTTTTGATTACTGATTCAATTACATTGCTTGTATTTTTCTAGGAAGTTGTCCATTTCTTCTAGGTTTTCCAGCTTGTTAGCATATAGATTCTCATAGTATTCTCTAGTGATTCTTTGTATTTCTGTGGGGTCTGTCATGATATTTCCATTCTCATTTCTGATTCTGTTGATGTGTAGATTCTCTTTTTCTCTTAATAAGTCTGGCTAGGGGCTTATCTATTTTGTTTATTTTCTCAAAGAACCAGCTCTTGGTTTCATTGATTTTTTCTATTGTCTTATTCTTCTCAATTTTATTTATTTCTTCTCTGATCTTTATTATGTCCCTCCTTCTGCTGGCTTTGGGCCTCATTTGTTCTTCTTTTTCCAATCTCAATAATTGTGCCGTCAGGATATTTGTTTGTGATTGTTCTTCCTCCTTTAAATATGCCTGGATTGCTATATACTTTCCTCTTAGAACTGCCTTCGCTGCATCCCACAGAAGTTGGGGCATTGTGCTTTTGTTGTCGTTTGTCTCCACATACTGCTTGATCTCCATTTTAATACGGTCATTGATCTGTTGATTACTTAGGAGCATGTTGTTAAGCCTCCATGTGTTTGTGAGCCTTTTTGTTTTCTTTGTACAATTTATTTCTAGCTTTATACCTTTGTGGTCTGAGAAGTTGGTTGGTAGAATTTCAATCTTTTTAAATTTACTGACGCTCTTTTTGTGGCCAATATGTGGTCTATTCTGGAAAATGTTCCATGTGCACTTGAGAAGAATGTGTATCCTGCTGCTTTTGGGTGTAGAGTTCTGGAGATGTCTATTAGGTCTATCTGTTCTACTGTGTTGTTTAGTGCCTCTGTGTCCTTACTTATTTTCTGTCTGGTGGATGTGCCCTTTGGAGTGAGTGGTGTGTTGAACTCTCCTAAAATGAATGCATTGCATTCTATTTCCTCCTTTAATTCTGTTAGTATTTGTTTCACATATGTTGGTGCTCCTGTATTGGGTGCATATAGATTTATAATGCTTATATTTTCTTGTTGGACTGACCCCTTTATCATTATGTATTATCCTTGTTTATCTCTTGTTACTTTCTTTGTTTTGAAGTCTATTTTGTCTGATACAAGTACTGAAACACCTGCTTTTTCTCCCTATTGTTTGCATGAAATATCTTTTTCCATTTCTTGAATTTTAGTATGGGTATGTCTTTGGGTTTGAGGTGGGTCTCCTGTAAGCAGCATGTAGATGGGTCCTGCTTTTTTATCTATTCTATTACTCTATGTCTTTTGATTGGTGCATTCAGTCCATTTACATTTAGGGTGATTATTGAAAGATATGTACTTATTGCCATTGCAGGCTTTAGATTTGTGGTTACCATAGGTTCAAGGGTAGCTTCTTTAGTGTCTAACTGTCTAACTTTTTTCACTTATTAAGGTATTATAAACAGTCTGATCATTCTTTATTTCTCTCCCTTCTTATTCCTCCTCCTCCATTCTTTATATGTTGTGTATTTTATTCTGTGGTCTTTTGTGTTTCCTTTAACTGCTTCTTTGGGTAGTTGATTTTATTTTTTGCCTTTAGTTAGTATTTGGTTTGGTCTGCTTTCTTTGTTGTGTCTGTGTCTTTTGATTAGTGCATTCAGTCCATTTACATTTAGGGTGATTATCAATAGGTGTGTACTTCTTTCCATTGCAGGCTTTGATTGTGTGGTTACCAGTGGTTCAAGGGTAGCTTCTTTACTATCTAACCATCTAACTTAACTCGCTTATTAAGGTATTATAAACACAGTCTGATGATTCTTTATTTCTCTCTCTTCTTATTCATCCTCCTCCATTCTTTATATGTTAGGTGTTTTATTCTGTACTCTTTTGTGTTTCCTTTGACTGCTTTTGTGATTAGTTGATTTTATTTTTTGCCTTTAGTTAGTATTTGGTTAGTCTGCTTTCTTTGCTGTGATTTTATTTTCTCTGGCAATACCTATTTAGCCTTGGGTATGCTTCTGTCTAGAGCAGTTCCTTTAAAATATCCTGTAGAGGTGGTTTGTGGTAGATAAATTCCCTCAACATTTGCTTGTCTGGAAATTGTTTAATCCTTCCTTCATATTTAAATGATAATTGTGCTTGATATAGTTTTCTTGGTTCAAGGCCCTTCTGTTTCATTGCCTTAAATATATCATGCCATTCTTTTCTGGTCTGTAAGGTTTCTTTTGAGAAGTCTGATGATAGCCTTATGCGTTTTCCTTTGTAGGTGATCTTTTCTCTTTCTCTGGCTGCCTTTAATACTCTGTCCTTGTCCTCTGTCTGTCCTTTCATCTTTGTCATTTTAATTGTTATATGTCTTGTTGTTTTCCTCCTTGGGTCCCTTGTGTTGGGAGATCTGTGGGCATCCATAGTCTGAGAGACTATTTCTTCCCCAGTTTGGGGAATTTTTCAGAAATTATTTCTTGAAAGACACTTTTTATCCCTTTTTTCTCTCTTCTTCTTCTGGTACCCCTATAATGCAAATATTGTTCTGTTTGGATTGGTCATACAGTTCTCTTAATATTCTTTCTTCCCAGAGATCCTTTCATCTCTCTCTGCCTCAGTTTCTCTGTATTCCTATTCTCTGATTTGTATTCCATTTACAGTCTCTTGCACCTCATCCAGTCTGCTCTTAAGTCCTTCCAGAGATTGTTTCTTTTCATAATCTCCCTCCTGACTTCATCCCTTAACTCTTGCATATTTCTCTCCATGTCCACCAGCATGGTTATGGCCTTTATTTTGAATTCTTCTGCAGGAAAATTGGTTATATCTATCTTTCCAGTCCCTCTCTTGGGAGTTGTCTTGGTGATTCCTGACTGGACCAAATTCTTCTGCTTTTTCATGGTAATAGAGGTATTCATAGGGAGGTGGTGTGTGTCAGTTGGTAGAATAAAGTTCCTTCCTGATTCCTGGTCTTCTTGCCCATCTCAGCTGCCTGTGTCGGTTACCCGCACACCGGGAGCAGCCTCCGGGTTAATCCCCTGAGCTCCTGTGGGTGGAGCATCCCTCGGAGTAGCCCAGAGCTCTGTGCAGCATGGCAGGCATGCTGGGTGTGTTCTCCTGCCAAAATAGCACCCCTTTGTGCCTTTCCCTGGCTTCCTCTGTGCTGTGTAGCTGTGCACTGGCAGCAGCCTCTGGGTCTGGTCCAGGTATCTGCATGCTGGGAGGAGAGACTGGACAGTTGCTTTGGGCACAGCCACTCTCCAGCTGCTCTGCCACTGTGGAAGTGCAGCACCGGCCAGGGGGAATGAATGGCAGGGTGCTTATCACCCTGAGGGGCTTCAAAGAAGCATTGTCACCCAGGGAGTTAGGGTGCCTAAATTTCCTCAGGATTCCCAGCCTGCTGGGCTGAGTATTCTGGGATGATTCTGTTTACCTGTTAAGCCCCTGTGCCTTTAAGACTTTCAGAAAGCACTTACTTTTCTTTTGTCCCAGGGGAGTCAGCTGTGAGGACCCACTTGGAGATTTTACTTTGCTGTTTCTCTAATATCCAGTACACCATGCAGTGTGTGCCTGTGCTCCTAGTGCAGATTACTGGAGCTGGTTATTTACCAGTCCTGTGCTTCCATTCCCTCCCAACTCTGATTCTTTTCCTCCCACCGGTGACCTGGGGTCAGGGTTGTGCTGGGGTCATGGCTTTGTATCTTACCCTTTTAGTGAAATGCTGAGTTCTCTCAGATGCCAGTATAGCGTGGCTGTTGTACTGTATCTTCTGGTCTCTCTGTTAGGCATAGTTGTATTTGTTGTATTTTCAAAAATATATATGTTTTGGGGAGAAGATTTCTGCTGCCCTACTTACACTGCCATCTTGGCTCCTCCTCTCTTCCTATGCTTTTAAAAATCTACATGGAGCTCCTCAATGTCCCAGAGCCTAGGCCACAAGACAAGATCCCATTGTGTCTCTGTAGAGGGGCAGGGGTGTCTGTGTGGTGCAAGAGGTGAGTCTTCACTGAAGTGGGGGCAGAGGAGTGGAGAAACCTAAAGGGGAACCAGCCGACGTGAAACCACACCAACATTTACCCATGACCAAGGGCATCCAGAGGCATTCACCACCCTGTATGAGGGCAGTGTGGGCCACCACTTCACACATTTGGTCTGCTGACTGAATTCCTTGAGTCTAGCCTGGAGTGCGGATTTAGAAATTTATCCAGAAGTAATTTTAGAGTGGCAAAAAGATTGCAAAAATAGTACGGAAAGTTCCTGTACCTTCAGCCTTCACCAACAGTGACATCTTACAGGACTGTAGCCTGATTATCAAAATCAAGAGATTAATGAGGTGCAATGCTAGTAGGTGAACCACAGGCAATGTTTTTATTTATTTTATTTTATTTTGGTATCATTAATGTAAAATTGCATGAGCAACATTATGGTTACTAGACTCCCTCAATTATCAAGTCCCCACCACATACGCCATTACGGTCACTGTCCATCAGTGTAGTAAGATGCTATTGAATCACTACTTGTCTTTTCTGTGTTATACTGCCTTGCCCATTCCGCCCGCCTACATTATGTGTGCTGATTGTAATGCCCCCTTTTCCCCCTTATCTCTCCCTTCCCACCCACCCTCCCCAGTCCCTTTACCTTTGGTAACTGAGTCCATTCTTGTGTTCTGTGAGTTTGCTGCTGTTTTGTTTCTTCAGTTTTTGCTTTGTTCTTATACTCCACAGATGAGTGAAATCATTTGATACTTATCTTTTTCAGCCTGGTTTATTTCACTGAGCATAATACCCTCTAGCTCCATCCATGTTGTTGCAAATAGTAGAATTAGTTTTCTTCTTATGGCTGAATAGTATTCCATTGTGTATATGTACCACATCTTCCTTATCCATTCATCTACTGATGGACACTTAGGTTCCTTCCATTTCTTGGCTACTGTAAATAGTGCTGCGATAAACATAGGGGTGCGTATGTCTTTTTCAAACTGGGCTACTGCATTCTTAGGGTAAATTCCTGGGAGTGGAATTCCTGGGTCAAATGATATTTCTATTTTGAGTTTTTTGAGGAACCTCCATACTGCTTTCCACAATGGGTGAAGAAGTTTACATTCCCACCAGCAGTGTAGGAGGTTCCCCCTTTCACCACATCCTTGCTAGCATTTGTTTTGTTTGTCTTTTGGATGGTGGTGATCCTTACTGGTGTGAGGTGATATCTCATTGTGGTTTTAATTTGCATTTCTCTGATGACTAGCGATGTGGAGCATCTTTTCATGTCTGTTGGCCATCTGAATTTTTTCTTTGGAGTAGTGTCTGTTCAGCTCCTCTGCCCATTTTTTAGTTGGATTATTTGCTTTGTGTTTGTTGAGGTATGTGAGCTCTCTATATATTTTGGATGCCAAGATCTTCTGACAAGATGGCTTGAATGCTTTTTCTCTGGGAGATTCTTACTCTACAGTGAATTTCTCCCAGTGAACTATAAAACAAGTACATGAAAGCTGATCACTCAATAGTAGGTCACATCTCTCCTTTGGGTTGGAAAGATATTTTGAAAATGATGTTACCTTCCAACATAAAGGCAGAGATTGAAGGAAGATTTTCCCCACAACAGGAATATTTAAAATGGATGGAAAAAAAGGTGTATTTTACCAACTGAGCCTGCATTTTTTGATCCTCCAAATGATACA
Organism: Manis javanica; assembly: GCF_040802235.1. Taxonomy (NCBI): domain Eukaryota; kingdom Metazoa; phylum Chordata; class Mammalia; order Pholidota; family Manidae; genus Manis; species Manis javanica. Next base: position 73,559,470 of record NC_133162.1, read on the forward strand.
CAGTTGAAGATGGGACCTTAGAAACTCAAGTCAAATAATTACATAAAGGTGCTTTGTAACCTGTAACACATTTTGCAAGAGTAAATGTTGATGATAATGAAGTTCACCCTCTTCCTGTATCTGGAACTTTATTATTCCCGTGATCCCTTAACTGGGGCTCAGACATGGGAAAATATATCCATCCCAGTGTCAAGCAGATAATACCAGGACATTACAGATGGTTGCTTGAGGACATTTCAACAAGTCATAAAACCTAGCAATCACAGGTCAGTCAAAAATGAAAACAAAAGCATTTACTTTCTTTTGTATAAAAATACTTTTCATCTGTACCAGAGATTGATCCCAGGGAGTTACTTTTTGGTGGGACACTAAAGATAAGTCTGTCAGTCTGAACCTCCAAGTCTAAAACGTGTTCATGGAGGGAATTCAGGCTCATGTATGCAGCCCAAACTGAGGAGCAGAGGGGGATCCTCTCTTTAAGGCTCTTCAGTGACAACATCTGGAACACACAGAGTAGACTCACATCTTACATGGCTGATGGTGAGCTTCTAAAATCAGTGCAAATGTAAAGATCCTACAAAATTAAAATTGCCTCTGAGAATCCTTCATATTTGCAAAAGCTCTAAGACAGATCATACATTATTTTTGTCTCTGGCAATCTGGGTGAGACATCCCTTTTCTTAAGATGTTGGAAGTCAAGGTCTTTCTTGAACCAACCAAGGTAGCATAAATACATTATATATTGTGTTCCCTCTGAGCTTGATTGGTTGATAGGTTGAGGAATTGAATGTGATCGGATTTTGCTGTAGTGCACAAGTTACATTGGCCACAAATTGACTCACGGTGAAAGGACTGACTTGTAACTAAGTGAATTTGAGCAGAGGTTATAATAACAAATATGCAGTGGTGTTAAAGAAAAATGATGTTCTTTGGCAATGTGTCTAACCTGTGAAGTGACATTGTGGAGAACAGCCACAAAATGCCCCAGTCAACCTTCAGGATGCTCATCTGAGCCAGGATCTGGGGTTAGAAAAACACTGGGGGTTGGTGTGGGGTTTTATCCAGTGATGGCCACCAGCAATTCCTCCCATCTGTATTTGTGCATTCGACTTCTTCTGTCCACAGGTGGGATCTATTTCCTCTCCCCTTGTATATGAGCTGCCCTTAAGAGTTGAAGAGGCCAGTAGAATAAGGCAGAGGTGGTTTGTGCCAGGGCCAGGCCCAGCCATGTACAGCCGGACAGCTGCTGCTTTAGCTCCCTAGAGCCCTGAGCCATACAGCGAGGCCAGTTATGCTGCTGGGGAGAGAGGTCAGCCAGCCCCAGCTCTGCAGCCTCCTCAGCAGAGGACCTGTTGTGTTAGGGAAGCTGCCTTGGTCATTCCAGCCACCAGCCGAGCTCGAGGATGAATAGGCAGAATGAATCCCCCTGATTCCATATGGAGCAGAAGAACCACTTACTCAAACCCTTCCTAAAATACAGAATCATAAGCAAATAAATACTTAGCATTGTTTTAAACACTAAGTTCTGAGTGCTCTGATAAACAGCAGGAGAAAGCTGAGACAGTGCGCCAGGAGATTTCTTCCCATAGATTCATTTCATGGGTTGTTCCCTGATCCTTTTACTTCCTGCACACAGACTCTTCTGCTTTTATGTCTTCTAATGCCACCCAGACTCTTGGTGAAGAAGAGCCAAACAAAACAAAACATCACAGACTTCCTCGGGGGTAGACCCTGCCTAATCCTTCCTTGCACCCAAGTAGACTGTGGGCTGGAGCTGCTGGCTCCAGTGCCTGATGTGGCTCTCCGCTCTGTAGGAGCGGACAGCAGAGGGGCTCAAATAAAAGTCTGGGAAAAAAAAGTGAAATGGCCATCTGTAAACAGGAAGGGTGACTTATCCACAGTAAGCTTAATTCCATGAAACACAGTTGCTGGATGTCTGACGATTATTTAGTAAGACACGTCACTTGAGTTGGACAGAAAAACACAAAACGCTATAAAATCGGTGTGTCACTTAAAATACACAAATATAGCACTTACAGACCAAACAGATATTTTTTGACAGAAAACACCTTTTCAAACCTTGGCAGGGCAAAACATGTGCTAAAAAATGTTTATTGTGTTACTTGAAAACTCAGTCAAATTCAGTAATGTTGTCACCTAAGAAACACCAAAGCCCGGATTTTAACCTCACTGAAATACTGATGCCATAACATGAAGGCAGATGAAATAAAAGATCCTTATTACTTTCAGAACCCTGGAATAACCTTCTACCTGTGGACTACAGAAAAAAATGTTTTCCTACTGTCATTCCTCCCCGCCCCATCCCTGTCTTGTACAAGAGGTAGCCCTACTTTTTGTGGACAGGGATCTGGTGGAAATTTTTTTAAATTAATTAATTTGTTTTTTTTACTTTTTAAAAATTAAGATATCATTGATATACAATCTTATGTTTAAGTTTCACATGAGCAACATTGTGGTTATTAAATTCCCCCCTATTATCAAGTCCCCACCACATACCCCATTATAGTCACTGTCCGTCAGCAAGTCTGGTGGAAATTTTATAAGATTTTTCAGTGAGGCATCAGTTGTTTTTAATACTTGAAAGAAATCGAAGGGAAGGATTCAATTACTCATGTGAAAAATGAACCTTCTACTGAAGGTTTGGCCACTGCTGGTATGCTTGTTTTAAAACTGAATTATAGGTGCAATACATTTGGCAGAGACAGGGGCATTAATTTTTTTCAAACCATTCAAGACTGGGAGGACAGAACAGGAGGGAGCAGAGAGAAAATAAGATAATAAGAGTTTCACGTTGATTTATTCACCTTTGTGCAAAGTAATGGGAACAGGCAGGGGACTGTTCTGGGAGCCTGAAGGAGAGATAGAGAGACTCATGGAGGGAAGGATCACAGGCAGCCTGCCAAACAGAAAGTCAGATTGTTGTTCTTAGATGATATAAGATTGCTTTATTTCTCTAGCTGCTTTGTAAAAATACATATGCATAAAATATGCCACACGGTGCAGCTGGAGTGAGCAGAGGCCACACTGTTTATCCAGAGAATGGTTGTATTCCCAGCCTGCCTGTCTGTTAGCTCATTCCTTTAATAAAGATAAACGAGCTCTGTGCATGGCAGAGCCCAGGCTCTGGTTCCGGGCTATCTGAGTCTGGTAGTGCCAGAGAGATGGGCTTGCAGCCTCCCTGGGGCAGGTGGATGGGTTCTTGAGGCACAAAGTCGATGCACCCAGAGGTCTGTGGTTGTGACCTATCTCACAGACCTGAGGTCGAATTGCTTAATGTTGATGGGAGGAGGTCCTCGGCCAGGAATCTGTGGAGTTCTCCCTCAGCCAGTAACCAGCTCCATGCAGGATCAGATTCATCACTTGTGGGGCTCAGTACAAAATGCAAATGTAGGGCTTTTTGTTAAAAAAATGGAGAATGTTTGGACTGCAACAGCAGAACATGAAACAAAGGGTGCAGCTCTTCTAAGCAGGAGCCCAGAGAGGCTGCCCAGGCTTCATGCCCAAAACCCCATTCTGGCTCCAGGACTTGGTGACAAGAAGCCTCTCCTTTGGAGTCCTCAGCTTCCACATGTTGAAATCAACTGAATTGGACATAATCAGCAGCTTTTGTGTTGGGTAGTGGAGAGGGGCATTGGTGGAATCATCAATGTCTCTCTATTAGGAAAATCAAGTCTTAAGTCTGAAGAAACTCTCTCCATCCTGTTCTTGAAACCATGGTATCTTTGCAGAGAGGTTCAGGGACCCTCTTGGGTACCCAGAAGTGGGGAGCAGAAGCTTGTGGCCACTGTCTCATAGAGAAAAAAAGAACTTAAGCTAAAAAAGAAAATGTATTTTCTCATACTTAGGAAATAAAATCAAGTCCCTACAGTTGCATTAAAAGTTGATCTTTGCCTTTCTTCTAAAACAACTTAAGGCTCTTTTTGTCACCAAACAGACATTTTGAAAAGTAGCAAAAGCTCATTTCTCTTGGATCTGACTTTGCAAGCAATGCGGGCAAGTTTATCTCTTTCTAAAGAGAACTTGAGACCCAAATACTTTCTTTAAAGCTTGGTCTCTGAAGTTGAACTTCTGGGAGATGACAGATGAGAATGGGATGAAATACGACTTTTCTTGCCTTAACCATAACAGAATCACTCAACGTGAGCACACAGATTCGGCTTGTGAGTGCTGAGAGACATCACTCGGGGTCCAGCAGCTGCAAAATGAGTAACATTGTGGTTCTCTTGGGCAGTTAGGGAAAGTTCTAGAGTTGCCAGACAAACATGCTGATACTTCAGTTTCTGGTCTTGGTGAGAGCTATGATTCTGCAGACATGCTGTTTTTCCACTCTTCATGCCCGAGAGGATGAACGGTGAGTCCTCAAAGCCACTCATGAGCAGAGGGAGAACGATCTCATGGCAACTTGCTATTTTGTATGAATGGTATGTTTCTGACCTATAGATGTTGCACTTTATTTTGTAAGAAGGGAGAACCTAAGGGGAAGAGCAGAAGTCCTGTCATGTATTTGGCCTGCTTTTCCAGGTTTGTAACTTCTCTTTTCTAGTCATCCATTTCATAAATGCAGTTGTCTTGTGTTATTTACAGATTTGTGTTTGTGAATTCGCCTGCTTGCTAAAATGTATTTGCAACCCCAAAATTAATACTTGCACCACTTTCAAGGTCTTTTTTGGACGCGCACAGAGATACACAAAGTTTGAGTCATGTGCACGTGTGTGTTCCCAGGTGAAGTCAAACAGAGCAGCTCTCTGCCTTCCTGATTCAGCTCTTACAGGGCAAACAAGTGTTCTTTTTGCAGCCTATTTAGTGTCATGTTTTTCTCATGCTTTTTGTTGGTGATACCACTGTTGGAAGTGGCCCCCACATGTAGTGCTGAAGTGCTGTCTAGAACCCCTCAGTGCAGGAAAGCTGTGACGTGCCCTATGGAGAAAACATGTGTTGGATAAGGTTTGTTCAGGCATGAGTTACTGTAAGGTTGGCAATGAGCTCAGTGTTAATGAATCAACAATATGTAGTAACTAAGGGGTCTTTAGACAGAAATATATAAAACAAAATCATGCATTGATTGGTGGATACAAATGTTTTGACCAGAGGCTCATGGGGAACTAATCCTATGTTTCCACTAGGACAAAAGTTCCATATTAGTGATTTCAGTATTCACGGAGACGTCGTAGAAATAGGTACCTAGAATAAAGAGGATGGACTGCATGTGTTGAGATCCCATCCTGTTCAAGTGTTTGGAAGCAAACAAAAGGCAAGAGACTATATCCCATATCCCATCCTCAAGGACTGTGTTTAATGGCAGTCATGACCAGCCTTGAATACTACTTATTCCAAGCGCCTTAAACACAGTACCTTCTTTAAATCACCTTGGCATAAGTTGGGCACTGACTCAAGTTGGCAAGTCTGCCAGTGGCACCCCCAAGATTTGGCCCAATGATGTTCTGACTCCCCAGATCATGCATTCACGCTCCCAGACTCTTCTCTCTGTCTAGTCAAGGTGAAGGCAACTTGCACTCTGTCACTATTGAATTGAGAAAAAGAAGGTACCAAAACAGATTATTGCTGCTTGGCTTCCTCAAAAATACCACGTCCATCCTAATTTCTCCCTCTATCCTGCTTTGAGATATCTGTAAAAATGTTCGTAGGGAAGCTCTTCTAGAATGTACAACCCTTAATATAAGTCTTTTTTCTTCTGCTATGTTGCATTAAATATAAGACAGGAATTTTAGACAAACAAGAACTTTATATTCTGAACTCTGATCGTCCATCACAAGAAATGCCATTTTATGTTTTTCTGGTTATTGTTGTCTTGTTTGATCCATTTATAGATCATATCTAAAGCTTTAGGTAGTTGTTTCCATGAAAATAACATATTTTAACCCCATGCCATCAGATTCTTACTCTTATTATTTATTGTTTTGACTTAATCCATTTGCAATGCATGTAACCATCCTCAAATGACAGATTAAGAGGGCTTTCCTATTACCTTTAAAAAACTAAGTTTAATAATTTTTCAAATTATGAGATTTCTCATATTTTATTTTCTTCTTGTCTTTTCTTTAAAGATCTGGGAACTCTTACATTAGGGTCTGTGCTGCAGACCTGTCCCTTCCTAAAAGGACTTAGAACAATGACATTTGTTTTCTGTTCCTTCAAGGCTGGTGTAAGGAGAAAATGAAATAATTATAAAAATCACGTTAGACAGTACCTAAATTGTAGTTGGTCTCATTAAATATTACTTCCTTTCCTTCTCCCCATATTAGGCAGTTTACTTCTGCTTAGCAGTTGAGGTCATTTATAAGGAGAGTGTGTAGATGTGAAAGCTCCTGTGGCAGATTTTACTATGTATCATAGCTTTACGTGTGTAGAATTGTCTACAGTTTGTGGAGCACCTTCCCTGCCCCTGAACATGTTTCATTCAATTTAATCCTTACGGCATCCCTGGAAGCAACGTGTTAGACTTCCGCCATGTTCGTTATATGAGTCAAAGCATGCATTACATCATATTGCTTACTAACGGCACACATTTCTTGAAAATATTCAAAACCACCCAGATTATAAATCCACCAGAACCTGACTCCAGCATGCTGCTTTTTGATGCTCTTCTTCTGCCCAGACATCTCTCATTTCGCACTTTTGTCTGAGGAAGACAGAGAAAGCTTGGCTTTCCCACGCTGGGTATCCTGTCAACAGATGCTGAAGAAGTGCTCCTGGTCTTCACCTTGTCCCGCCACTAAGTAGGAGACTCTACCCATGGTCCTTTGTGATACATGACAAACAGGCCTTTTGCAAATGCAACTGTAGATGAATTTGTGTGCAGTGGGCACTGTTGAGGGCGTGGAAGATCTCTCTGTGTTCAGGAGACCACGTTAAGTCTGGGTCCAGCGGGCCCAGCTCCAGGAGTGACAGCAATTGCCAGAGAAGCCACACACCGGTGAGCTGCATCTGTGGCTCCGCCGCCTCGGAGTGGGCTGTTTCAACTCATCTGGCTGCTGCTGCTTGCAAAGACGCTTGATTTTCAACTCTAATTGCGGCCGCTAATTCAGGCCTGGCCTTCTGATCATTCATCTTTTAAGAGTTCAGCTTCTGAATCCCATTTGGTTCCCTGTCCCCTTGCTTTCCTACCACCTCCCCTTGATGTGGCCAGAATAATTAACTCAAACAATTAGTAAATGCTGAATCATTGAGTCCGTGAATGAAGCAAGTGTCTGTGTGAGGTATACAACTTCCCGAGTGGGTTTAATGGAAGCCTAAAGAGATTTTTCACAGATTCATGGGTTTTCAAAGGAGAAATTTGCATACTAATAAGAAGCTGTTCAGACTGATTCGCTTAATGTGTTTGGAGTAAGTATAATTAAATGTCAAGGGAGATATATCATGAAGTAATGAAGCTGAAGCCAATTTATCAAAAATAAGGCCTAGGGAGAGACATTTCAAATAATAAACAGTTCTCTAACCTTCCTTTTTAAAGTGATTTGCTTAGTCTGGGCCAAGATTTACATGTTTTTTGAGACTCATTCAAACAAAGATTCTGAAATGGAGTGGGGGGTGGGGAAGGAGAATGGACATTTTTCCTATTTGAGTTTATAACATGCAAGGAGGTCTTTCCTGTCTGAAACACTTTTTAAAGGGACAAAACCGATGTAGTTTTTCTCTCTCAGATACTGGGCTGTAGTTAGCATCGGCAGCCTGCTCTGCGCACACTCATACAGCGGCCATTTGCAATCTCCTGTTCTCATGAGAGGACATGTCCTATGTGAGGGTGGCTAGTTACTCAGGAATTGCAGCTATAACAAAAATTGATTGGCATTGAAAATCCCAACCCTGGGTTCTGGATTTTGAGCTGTTTACAGTGAGCATGTCTAGGGAGTGGGCCATTCTTTGAACCAACTCAGTCCATGGTTTGTTTTAAATTCACTTAGGAAAGAAATGATAAAATCACACAGCCATTTTTTAGGCTTTATTCCCTAAGTGTTTGATGAAATTAACCAAGAAATTCAGGCTCTTCCAAATGATGGTTTCATGAGGTCACAGGTCAAATGACAAAAATGACAATAACAATAATAACAAGATAGTTCACATACACCATCTCTGCTCCCGACAAAAGTCAGAGAAGGCAGGCATTATTACCTCCATTTTTCCAGATGACTCACTCAAGTGCAGGGAGGTTAAGCAACTTGTCCAAAGTTACTCAGGGGTTAAGGAGTAAGGAGGAGTGGATAGATTCTCCTGAATTCCGGATGACACTCAAGAGACCTCAGCTAGAGTTGCTTGAGTGGATCAGATGGACACATTCAGTAGGGTTTGATTCTGCTCATCAGAATGTGAAAGCTGATGGATTCCTTCCTGGGCAGACTAGAGTGAGCAGGACCCTTGCTGAAGGTGAGATCTTCCTCAAGGAGGGCTTAGGGGAAGAGATGAGGACTTTGTCAATGGGGTAAAATTGCTAGGTGGAAGAGACTAACAAAATGAAGTCACATTTATATAACTGAGAGATTAAAACGTGTTTCTACTTGGAATGACTGTGCATTGTGCTAACTGTGGCCACTGGGAGCATTAAGCAGAGAAAACCACAATTTAAGGATATAAGCTTTTTGAAGCATCACTTAAATTTTGGGTGGCAGCTGGGTTCTCCATATTCCACAAAGCAACCTGATCTTGAGAACCATTGAGAATAATGTGCCTTGTCCTATATCTGAACAGACTGTGTTACATAGGGGTTTTACAAGTTGTCAATGTGACCCCTGCCTTTGTAAGAACACTGCCTCTGAAATCTGTCTGTCTTGGACTCAGTTCCCAACACTCCTCCTTAACTCCTTAACCCCTGAGTAACTTTGGGCAAGTTGCTTAACCTCCCTACCCTTGAGTGACTGATCTGGAAAAGTGGAGGTAATAATGCCTGCCTTCTTTGGCTTTTGTTGGGAGCAGAGATGGTGCATGTGAACTATCTTGTTATTATTATTATTGTCATTTTTGGCATTTGACCCATGACCTCATGAAGCCGTCCTTTGGACCCATCATTTGTGGACGTCCTTTACACTCAGAGTGATGTGAGACACTGGACCCGCCATTTCCTCTGACTTTCAAAACTAAAAATAAGATCTGTATTGTAGGTGGGGCTGTATGTATCTGACCAGGAGAATTCCTTGGGAACTTTGCATTGTATCTGTTCAGAGCAGTGAAAAACAGGGCATTTCTGTCCCTGTGATCAAGCCCCTGGTCATGTCCCCTCTGCTAATGACAGACTTAGCTTCCACTGTGTGTATGTGTGTGCACGTTTGTGTGTATGTGTGTAGATACATTTACAGTTATGGTTTCAGGTGTAGGCACCACTAGCACTCAGTCTTATGAAAAGTAGAACCCTGTTGCCAACACTTACCATATAATAGAATCTGTGCTGCTAGAATGAGGGTGGGTGGGTGTCTAGAACCCAGCTGCTTAGCCCACCCTCTCATTTTGTAGAGTGTTTTTAAACATTCAGCCTGTAGCTCTTTGGCTTGCATTTTTTCTAGCTGTGTTGGATAGGTTTGCATCATTGTTTTAGTGATGTACAATTTTTATCATATACCTGGAACTTCAAATGAATATAAAAATATTGCACTGTGGTCACAGATGTCCCTTCATTTTGCAGAATAGGAAATTCTTTTAATAGATATGGGATTCAAGGTTGTTCAGCAACTCAGCAAACCATAGACCTGGAACTTCTTCAAAGTGTGCTTCCAGTTGGGAGCTTCTCTCCTGCCACAGAAACAGTCAATTGAATATCCCTTGGCCCCACCATTCACTGGACTCCTCAGAACATGACTGGCTGGAAGGACCATCTGCATACCTAACTGGGGATAAAACCCATTTAACTTTATCCTTCAGTCCAGAGGCAGCAAGTTCAAAAATAGGAGATGAATTTTTTGAAAGGAGTTCTTTTGCGTGCTACTGTCACACTTGGATAAGAAATGCTGCTCAAGTCCTCAAAGCCAAGCCTCAAACTGTCTTCCCTTTAATGTTTCTTCTGCAGTGTTTCTGGGTGTTAGGAAAGTAGGTATATTTTGTGCTCAGATATGACTGGGAAATGAATTCAACAAACTCACATGGATTTTTTTTTTACAGTGGACTTTTAAGAGTTGTGTTTCTAAGGTTTACTGTGACAGGTCAAATGGGATCTGTCATAGGCAGTGGTTCTGAAAAGTATTTGTCACAAAAACCTACAGGCTTTTGTGCTCCTTGGAACATAGTTTGGGAAATGCTGTTTTTTAAAAAATTAAAGCAAATCTTGATTTACAAAGTGAAAACTTTGTTAGGATAGATGAACTTAGTTATTAGAATTTGATAATGGTCTTAAGGAAGTTGTTTTAGGATCCCATACCCAGGTCCTCTTCTTAAATAAATAGACAGTGGTAGGAACACTAACTGCCTATTTCTTTCCTGAAAACATGGGCCTAGAGACTGAATTTTATGTGATGGATTGGCATTATGATATGATTAATTGTGCTGTACGATGGGACAAGCAATTTGTTTTCTCCCTAACAAAGAGCAGGTGTTACTTGTTCAAGAAAACCACCTACATCAACGTAAAATATCTCTTATTTTTAGGGCTGTCAGAGCTTATGCTATGGAGTTTTCCATATTTCATTGCTTTGGGTGGCTTGTTATTCTTCCAGGGTTACCTTTTTTCCCCTATCAGAGTCCGCAAACCAGTAGGACTGTCTATGCAGGGCACTGTGGCAGCTGTGTGTCTTGGGTCCCATACTTTGCAGCTCTGTCTCCCCAGTCCACCCTCCTCCCACCCACCACATACCCCCACATTCCATTCCCATGCACCTCCCATGGTTCTGCATCCTGTGTCTTTGTATTACTGAGCCTTTCCACACGTGTCCATCCGTCTGCTTCAAATGCCTATTTTCTTCTTTTGTACCCATTAATCCCCACTCATTCTTCAAAGGTAAACTCAAATGCCACTTTCGTCATGACTTTGCTCTCCCCAGCGGCTCCAGTGGTTGGACTCATCACTGGATCCCACTTGGTGTACAACTCATTGTCAGTCATCTTTGCTTCTCCAGGAGGCAGATCCTGAGGAGTCAAGGAACGCAAATGATGCAATGAGGTCAATGCAGACCTGACCATCTCCACCAGCCCCTGGGAGACCTGGAGCAGGTTGCTCACTGGGGGAGCCCCGCTTGGGCAGACAGGGCCACATGCCTACGCTGCCACCTTGTTCGGTCATTGACCAAGAGCCTCCCAGAGCCACCTGTTTGCTTGATGGCTCACATGGGCCCTAAGGACTCCAGCAGTGGGAGCCTGTCAGTGACCACACTTCACATAGCCAGGTTCCAAGTCCTGTGAAGGGGATCAGAGCGGCTGTTCTCTGTGTCTTTCATCTTTACGCTGCCTGTCAGAGATTTTATTCCTTGACCCACATCTGCAGAATGTAGACCCAGAAGTGGCTTTAGAGATCAGATAGCTGAGCTTCCTCATTTTCCAGACAAGGAAATGGAGACATTGCTGCCCACACTGAACTGATTTCCTTCATTGTACGATCTACATTGCGTTGAATTCCAGGCCAAATTCTAGCAGATCAAACCAACCATTCCCATTTCTATCCCTTCTTCCGATGACATCCAGGAATCCATTTGTCCAGCCACCCCCAGAGGCACTGCCTTTTCCTGGGGACCAAGAGGAATGAGTGTTGATGGATGTCAGGTCAGAAAATGGGGAAATTATTAGTGCTATCTGCACAAACCAGATCCATTCAATTTCACATTTAAAAAATAAAACATCGTTGACCCTTTAAATGTGAGGCTTTTGCGGCTGGAAGTCCCCAACTACAGGTAATGAAGAGGAACTAACCCCACAAAGCCAGGTCTGCCCAGCAGTAGCTGGGGGTCCACCAACAGTTTTTTGTTAGTAGAAGGAGGAAAATCAATGAGCAGAATGGAGTCCGTCTCAGCAGTGTTTTCCATTCTCAGTCACTCTTCCTGGAAGCTGCTGGGCACCAAGGCTGTGTTAGACGCACTCCTCAGGATTGTGTTTGCAGCCCTGGGTGCCTCGTGAGGGATCTCTGTTGGTGGGGGGGCCGCTCCAGCCTCCCCCAGGGTCTGGCCCACTAGATCGGTGACTGATAATGCCTTAATTGCCAAACCTAGAGCAGGTGACGTCTGTCTTCTTGGACCTGAGGGCTCTTGATTACTCAACTCCCTAAAAGGAAACACTTTCCACATCAATAATTAAACAGAGCAATTAGAGGAAATTTGAAAAGTGTAAGTAGAATCAACTCTGTGTCCCTTGAGCATTCTCTCTCTCTTTTCTTTTTCATGCCCCATTCCCTCCCTCCTCTTCTCTCAAAGCATCATTTTGTGGACACAGGAGGCCTCTATTTCGTGTTTTTAAAGCCCAGACAGAAAAGGAAAAAAATCCATTGGCAGGGATGAACTTGAGAAGTAGAAGGTAAGGGCAGACCCAGGCTGCCTGGTTTCTGTTCTTAGGGCTTGCCATTTCCTCCTGGTAGCTGGCCTCTGCGTTTGGGGCTTTAGGAGTGGAGACGGGCCGGCTTTTCAGGACTGGCACATGTGGTGTTCAGGGAGCCTCTGGGAATGAGGCCCAACCTGGAAAAGTGAAGTGTCCATCAGAAGCACAGAGGGTGGCAGCCCAGAGGGGCACCTCTAGAAAATAACCTGTGCTGGTCAACTTTCCCTTCACTCTAATCTGCCCAGTGTCCTCAGGTGAAGAGAATCTGTTTTCTCAACTTGAGGAAGTGAAAATCCATCACAAGCCAACCAGATAATGTGAAAATATGAAAATTAAAGCAACAAGGAGAAAGCAATAGCAGTGAAGGAGCAGGTCACCATCCACAGACCAGAAGACCCCTAGAGCTCTCTGGGACACAATGCGGGGGAATTTAGATTGTGCTAAAGGCAGCAGGGAGCCACAGACAGGCCTGGGAAGGAAGCAGAAGGGGCCCCTGGAAACGCCTCTGCTGAGGCAGCAGGCCCTGTGGGAGGCTGTGCGGCAGGGCAGGGACCCAGGGCGCATCCTGAGTCTCCCCAAGGCAGACGCCAGTGCCAGGACTAAACAAGCAGCCTGCTCAGGGGCAGCTGGCAAGTTGGGGCCTAAGGCACTGACCCCACCCTTTCAGGGCAGGTGGGGACCCAACACAGCTAATTTCAGGTCTCCTCCGTGGCCTCTGCCTGTGTGTGCATGCCCTACCTCCTCCTGGTGGACTATTTGTTTGACTTTTAATTTGACAAAGTAAATCCCAGCCATTAGGTAACTTCGCTTTTCCCTTCTTCTGTCCCTGACGGATTTCAACAGGAACTCAGAAACAAAAAAGCCATTTCATCCTTAAGGATGGACAAACACAGATTCACCTCTGGAGCCCTGTAAGGTCAGCAGGCAGAAACATGATCAAACATGTCTCAGTCACTTAAAAGAATACAAGCAGATGGAAGAATCGGAGCAAATAGCCTCTCTTCCTGCCCTCCATGATACAGAGCTTCTGCATGGAATAGGAGAAAACTTGAGAAAAATCTCTCATGATTTTTAGTCTTGAATTGAAAAGGTTAAGTGAATGTCATGCAAAAATAATGAAAAAGGTCTAAATGTATCCTGATTCCAAGGAGAAAAGTGTAGTTAAAGAATGAAGGTGGGAAAACAAAGCAAAGCAAAGCCCTCCAACCGTCAGGATGATGAAAACAGGTTCCTCAAAAGAAATTGAAGTTCGCATTAGATGTGGTCCTCAAAATGTTATATTTCAGAAAGCAGGAGCCAAATATGACAGTCTTGAGGAAGAAAAGGTTTGTGATGTAAGAATTTTTAACCACCCCAATGATCTCAGATGCTTAAGCAAGTTAAGGCCTCCCAATAAAAATGAATGAAGGGAAATTACATTGTAAAAAAGGGTATTAATAATCTGTGATGGTTGTCCTTTATTTACAGGAGTCATACTAAAACCATATGAAATAATGTTTACAAATATGAGAATGGTCAAAACTGAATTACCAGGTGCACACTTACACACACATGCACACACACATACACACACACTCACACACACACGCAAAGAGACAAAAAGAAATGAAAGAAAGCCGGCTGGAGTGACAAAATACACACCAATGTAAAATTCAAGATTAAACTTTGAATGAAACAAAAAGATCTACCTTTAATAATCAGGAGTATACCCTATAGCTTAATTTTCATAAGCTTTTGTGTGCCAAGTGATATACCATTCAGCATTAAAATATATGAAGTGAAAGCATTTAGAAATGCAGAGATTTTTTTATGTCTTTGTTTTTGTCTTCACTTTTTATTTTGAAATAATTACAGATTTACAAGATTGCAAATAAATGGACAAAAAGTTCCCATGTACCCTTCACCAGCTTTCTTCAATAATAACTACAATAACTATAGTACAATATAAAGCCAGGAAATTGACATTGATATAATTTATAGAACAAGCAGAGATTAAGATATCACAATTCTACCAGAATATTCTAATACATCCATTTAATACTTTGTCAGAGCAACTGGGAAAATATGAATAAACATATGGAACTCTCAAAAATATATTTAATTTTGATTTAACAAGTAGATATCAGAAGGCTACCTAGGAGACACACAGAAAGTGGGCAGTCTTTTCAAAAGTCTGTGGCACATTTATAAAAATGTTCATATACTTTTTTTTTTGGCCACCAAAAAAGCATAAGTTTCCTGAGAGTTTAAATTCTATTAAACTCACACTTTGACTATAAATTAAAATTAATAATGAAAGGAAAAATACAATGGATAAAACTAGTATAAGGTTAAGAATTATATTCTTGAAAATCCTTGAATTAAAGATGAAATCAAAGGTTCAGTTAAAGATCATTTAGGTAAGAGCCAAATGATAAACTAAATACTTGTCATGCTTACATAATCAGGGATGTCAGTAGACTGAATTCATGTCCTTATATATTTTAATGTCAAGCTAGAAAGGAATGAAAATGAGTAAGTCAACTTTCAAATCCAAAAACTAGAAAAGGGGCAAAATATAATATTATAACAAAAATATAATAGAATGAGAATAGATGTGGCAAAAAAATATCAAAGAAATTAGAAAACGTACACTGTCTAACTCTATAATAGTGAATTTAAAATATAGTTGAAATAAATTAGTATCTATTGAAAGATGTAAATCACAAAAACTACCAGTAGGAAATAAAGGGAACATCAGTTATTGAAAGATGATCCGAATTAAATTAAAACAACCAAACAAAAGCAGATGAAACTTACTGGGAGAAAACTGTTAGAGATTTCTCCAGGTAAAACCAGCTCTCATCTATCACCTAAAGTATTAAAAAATCCTGCCTCATCACACAGAGCATGTATTCTAAGGAAACCATTTTTACCAAGGGCATATTTGACACTATGGATCAGGACCACTTTTTAAAAGGTTTTCCTTCATCCCCTGGTTTTCCATTGACACCCCTCTCCTTTGCTGGCTTGTCTTCCTAATTTACTCCAGGTAGACCCCATATGTCCAGGCTTTGTCCTACCAATTATTAGGCCCTTTGTCTCAACTGATTGTTTCTTCACAAAATAACTGAGCTAACCACATTCTTTATCTTTTCCTTATTATTTCACCCACTTTCTGTCCAACTACATGGCCAGATCTTCAAATCATTTTTCTTCTAGAAAAGAACTGTGTGAGAAGGAAAGGACAAAAACTTCGCTTGCTTTTGGCTTGCTTCTGGAGTCGTAGATGCTGACCCCTTGAGATCCAGCTCCTCCTCTCTCCTTTATGAGCCCTCCTGGCTTAGTATACTTCTCACTTTTGACCACGCCTCCTGCCTCTGGGTCCTATCTGGACCCATTCTGGTTCATTCCCAACCACTCAGCATTTCTAACTTGGTTCCGATGCTGCTGCCGCTTGAGAACTTGCCCTTCCACTGCCTGGTAAGCTCCACTTTTGTGTTCTATAGCTAATATGACCAAAACTAAGAGCAACATCTTTATGCTCACCGTTTTTTGTGATCTGTGAAGCTTGACTTGAAACAGCTTTAGTATTGTTAACGTCATTTTACCTCCGTCATGGATTGCCTCCTGAGACAGATGATAAACCCTAGACAACAGAGTCTGGCTTCTCATGTTTTCCTTAAGGACGTAGTCAAGACTCATCTGGTCTTTAATCTGTTGGATGACACATAGCATTCTGTTTTGATACTTTTGTATATCAAAGGTAAAGATAAATCAACACAGTTCTCTTAATAAGGTAGAAGACAAAGTGCCATTAATTGTTGAAAGAAAACCATATTATATTAAAAAACAGCCCAAAATTATTGAGAAAAAATAATTTCCAGGTGGGAAATTAATACCCATATCTTAGCCATACACAGATAAATAATTGTTTTTCAGAGTCAAAATACTCTTATCAGTATTTTTCAAACATTTTTTTACCATGATCCACATTGTTAATATGCATACATACATACTATACATACAAGCAAACAAGCACTAAATGCATATTCATGAAATCATTGAAGGGGTATCTCGCCGCGACCCTCCTTACCCAGAAGGACTCAGGAGACACAGGCCCACGCAAGAGATTTTATTTGAAAGAGAAAGTGGCTGCCCCCGAGTCCTTCTGGGTAAGGAGGGTCACAGAGAGATACCCTTTCAATCATGAAAGAACACTTACTCCCATCTCAGGTGGCACTGTCTGATAGTTTCCATCCTATTGTATTTTATTTCCTCCTATTCTTTTTTTTTTTGGTATAATTAATCTACAATTGCATGAACAACATTGTGGTTACTAGACTCCCCCCATCAAGTCCCCACCATATACCCATTACAGTCACTGTCCATCAGCATAGTAAGATGCTATAGAATTACTACTTGTCTCCTCTGTGTTGTACAGACCTCCCCGTGCCCGCTCCACATTATGTCTCCTAATCATAATGTCCCTTTTCCCCCATTCCTTCTATTCTTTTTAATGCAAGTGGCAGTCTTTTAAAGCAGGGATTATCAACAGGAGGTGATTTTGTCCCTAGAGGGCATTTGTCAATGTCTGGAGACATTTTTGGTTGGGGGTTGGGGAGAATGCTACTGGCTTCTAGTAGGCAGATTCCAGGGGTGCTGCTCAATATTACAACACAGGGGCAGCCCCACAACAAAGGCTTCTCCAGCCTGAGATGTCAGTTGTGTTGAGCTTGGAAAACCCTGAAGCCTCTAAAGGGTTGTGACCACAGACCTAAAACACTTCTATTCTAGGGTTATCAAGAAGGGGCAAACATTGCCTATAATTACACACCAAGGTTCTTTCAAAAGGAATGCTAAGAACAATTTTTGTCTTTATGGGGACCGCACAAACTAGATGCATTTCTCCTTATTATAGGGCTTGGTGCATTCTTTCTTCAAGTTTATGTCAACCTTTGAGACTTAGGTCTCTGAGGCCATTCAGGGCACTTTGAGGTTAGAGAGCTAATGAATGCTTCTCTCAGTGTCCATGAAAGCTGATTGAGCACCCAGGGCGATTAGCAGTGTTGGGTCAGAACTAATGAGCTTCGGGTGCCAGCAGCTGGCACTGGAACTTAGTGGGGCATTAAGACCCATCAGCACTCAACTTCTTTCTGACCTGCTTGGGCCTCTGTTACTTCAACACCCAATAGGGAGAAAAGTGCTGAAATGGCAGTCTATTCCCCATCAGGCTAATTACTTCTTTTCCCAAGATCAACACTGTATTTTTGAAAGGGCTGAGACATCTGAAAGCAGAGAACATCCTGCCTTCTGGGGCAGGGAAGCTAAGGCCATTTTTGTGCCCCTCAAAAGAAATAGGCGATTAGTAAAGACAGTGGAGGCAGAACCCTAAGTGGAGGGACTTCTAATGTGGTTTGTAGACCAACCCCACCAGGCAGCAGAAAGCTCAGAGGCATGGGTTTGGGAAAGGTGCCACCGCAGCCCCCTGCAGCTGTGTAGACAGAGAGCGTGGCAGGGGACTAGGAATGTGTCACAGAATTACATGTAAATGTTAGAGAATCTGAAAAAAAGCAAAGGAAGTTGTTTTTGGTGGGAAGATTTGAGGTTTCCTAAGCAGGCTCTTATCAAACTCAGCCTACAGGGATGCGTTAGTTTTTCTATGAATAAGCTACATATTTTATTTCTCCAAATGGAAATATTTTGCATATTCTTCAACATTCTCAGCTGTAATCAATATGGATTAGTTCTACAGACATATGCTCATTGGGAAATATTTTAAAGGTTACTCTGGCCTGGGTAGGGTCCTAGAGTTTTGTTCTTATTTGACTTGTATAATGTTGGGCAAATTATTTTACATCCTCCACCAGGCTTTTGTTCTACTTCAACATGTGGTTGGACTGGTATGACCTCTAAAGGTATATTTCCCATTGAACATGCTATGCATTTAGGAGAATTGGATAATAATGGAACTGTCCAAAGTACAGCACATCTTCTATATCTCTACTCAAGCAGGCATAAGAAAATTAAAACATACTGGGGAAAGGGAAGTTAACAATAAGTCAAAACTTTTTGGTTCAAAGAGATATGGAGAGTCCCAATAGCAATAGCATATTACTCTTTGCTGATCCTTTAGCAGGTTTCTTCTTATTTTGAAGGCAGAAGTAAAGGGATAGTGGCAAATAACTAAATTATATTATATTTTTATAATATTTTTATAACAAGGGAACTTTGATTATTTCTATCAAATAGATAAAGAAACAGACACAGGGAAGTTAAGACACTTATGAGTCAAGTAGTTACTAGGAAATGGAACCAGATACTTCCAGTCCCCAAATGTAATCCATTGTCATGCTGTTTTCCCATATTACTACCTCTAAGTTCTGTGCTTCACACCAGGGGATGATCCTCTGATATTTTGGACTTCTGTAGCTATTTTAACTTCCTTGCAAGCTGTTAATAGTATTTACTGAAGCTAATGTGGGAGAAAAATCCAATCAAATTACTAGTAGTTTATCATTTCTTTCTCTTTTCTAGACTTGGTAAAGGTTACACCATAACCCTACAGTTGGCATGAAAGAATGAAAATAACTGTGCCCATCAATATCCAGTTATTTATTAAACATCTCATTTATTTTAATCATCTGAGAGCCCAAACTAGCTCAACCTCAAGGCACTTATGAGTTGATAAGGGACTTGGCTGATACTGTGGCTAAAAATAAACGCATCTTCACTGTCATCATCAGAGCCATGGTAAACAAGAGTATTTGCTCATTGGTGTAGCACTTTGCATAGCTTTAAGAGTTTCTCATCATGGCTTCTCCCATTTGTAGTAGATTTAATCATTATCTCAATTACCAGACTCCAGGAGGAGCCACTGCATCTTTACAAAAGAAAAATGGGCTAAAATAGAGGGTAAGTGGCTCATTCACCGATGTTCCAATTATCAGTGTTGCAGACAAGAACAAAGATTGACCATTCTAAGACTTTATCAAACACAGTCGATGTAGACTTGAGCTTAAGGCCACCAGCAGCTGCCAGGATTAGGACTTATTTTCTTACCTGCTCTACTTTGGCATTTTAAGAACAAGTTAAGGAAAGAAAATGAATCAAATCAGAAGTAGCAGTTCTATTTCTTAGAGAGTACAGACATACAGTATTTGTAAATACAACTTGACCAACAATTCCATACTGTAGAGGTAACCACTCTAAGTAGCTTGGTGGACATCTGTCTAGATATTTGGTGAGTCTGTATTATATACAAATAGAGCATGTTAGTTATCTATGGCTGAGATAATGTTTCAAAATATTGCCACAAACCTCAGAGGCATACAGTTATTTGTTTGACAAGGCTGTAGGGTTCTGCTGGTCCAGGCATTTTTGAGATTTCAGCCAGTCTTGTTTATGTGTCTGTGGTCAGCTATGGATCAACCTGACGGCTCTCCTGATCTTGTCTGGGTCTGCTCACATGTATGGGGAAAGCAGCTGGCTGAAGGTTGACCTAGGGTGGTCTTTGCTGCGATAATCTGAGTAACTCAACTTTATTGCATTTGTCTTCCATCCTCCATAAGGCTCATGCAGACATGCCCCCACAGCGATGGCCAGGAACAAGAGCATGAGTGGAATATGCAAGAGGTTTTCAAGCTACTGCTTGAAATAACTAACGTCCATTGGCCAAAGCAAGTCACGTGGCTGAAGTCAATATCCAGGAATGGGAAAGTAGGTTCCAGTCATGATGAAAAGCTGCAAATCTATGGCAAAGGGCAAGGATAGAAAGAGTGATTAAGAATTGGAGGCATGAACACACTCAAGTCTATCAAGCACTAACACATTCTAAAACATAAGCACTGGTTTTTTTTTATTGCCTGTGTTTTTAGCACATGAGATTATATCCTATCATTTTATGGCTTATACTGTATTGAAGACCTGAATTTGAAAGAGATGTAAGTCAATCTTTATAATATTGCAATACGTTCCATTATACAGATATAACCAAAGTTTTTAATCTAGACCCCTACTGATGGACATTTAAGGTGTTTCCTGTTTTGGAAGCTTTTTAAAGGAGGGCTTCAGTGGACACCTGCTTGTATGAATGTTTGTGCATTTATACTGGTGTTTCTGTAAACTGAACCTGTCGATGTAGGACTGTGGGATCCCTCATACTTTATCTTCCAGCAAGACTGGACCACTGGTAGTTCCCTGGATGTGCCACAATCTCCCTCACTCCTCAAACTCCATTTTTCCTAGACTCCTCCTTCCTATCCCACTTGATTCTGAATTAACTACAGTGAAATCCATGATAAAGTGTATCTACATGTAACATGATTGGTTATTGGCTCCCAGCTTCTGTGTGAGCCTCATGCTACAGCATCTCAAGTTTACACTGCATGTAATCAAACTGTTTTGGGGCCATTATAGCCCTGCCCTCATCATCGCTCGGGCCTGTACCCAAGCACCACCATATTTTCAAAAACTCTCTCTAAAGTACTCAGGCAGGTCAGGTACTCCTTTTCCATAATAACCCACTCCCACTATTGTAATTCTGCCACTGAAATGCATTGGCTGTTACATTCTTCTACCAAGATGTTAAGCTCTTTGAGAGTAGGGACATTGTCTTTTCATCCTCATAGTTAGTTCCATTTTCTTTAGGTGCTTGGCCAAAATAAACACTCAGTAAATGTTTGCTAAATAAAAATCTCATGCCTAGGGTCAAGCTTAAAGGTAGCCAAATAATAATTCAATAAATATTTATTTGTTAATTCATTGATAAATATTTATTGAATATGTGCAGTGAATCAGATATGTTTGAGGTGAGAGGATGGGGAGAATGTGCATGTGCCTTATTGAAATGGAATGGTGTTTTTTAGACAGTCTGGTGATATTTCAGACTTTTCCCTCCAAAAAAAAATGTATAAATGCTCATAGACCCATTTTTACCTCTGCTTACAGTGGGTTCACTACTTCCTGATACTCAGAATTGAAACTTTGGTTAAGAACCTATGCCTTTAATCAACAAAAACAGTCTTATGTCAGACTTAGCTATACAGAGGGCAGATTTTGGGGACTTGAGGTTAGACTGTCCATTATGACCCACCCATCATAGTCCTTCATTCTTATCTCATGTACAAGTGACCAGAACACGGATTCTGTCATAGTTTTGTCTTTATCTATATTTTAGTTATCTTGCTTTTCCCTAAAATATTTTAATTTTTGAGACTCACATTATTTTAGGCTGCTGATAATAAGACGTGTGTAAATGAAAAATCTACCGTAAGTATGTCTCATGACACATTTGACATTACTTAGCCATAATTCTATGTAAACACATAAGTCTGTTTGATTTATTGGAAGAAAGAAAGTTTCAAAATAAGCAAAAAAAAAATCACTGGGTAAGAAATATGATTTCTGCATCTTAAAAAACATTTTAAGGTGTATTTAGATTAAATGAAGCATTAATATTCCTTTCAAAGTAGTAGCAAAAACAGAAAGTGTTTAGGAGTCATATCAACAAGAAGTATGCACAACGTGCCTAGAAAATACGTTCTGAGAATTTGCTCTAAGGCAAAGAGTTCTTAGATATGGTGCTAACAGCATAATCCACGGAAAAACACTCCAAATCCTGCATCCAACAAAGGACTTCAAGTTAGACTACATAAATAACTTCTGCAAAGTTCAACAGTAATAACCAACCCAATTAAAAAAGGGGCAATTCCCATTAACAAACATTTCAACAAAGAGGCAATTAAGCAAAAGAAAAGAGCTTCACAATCATTAGCCATTAGAAAAATATAAATTAAAACCACTATGAGATACTACTATATATCCAATAGAAAGGCTAAAAAAAAATAATCCTGACAATAGCAACTGCTGATAGGGATTGGAGCAAATGGAACCCTCATACCTCACTGTGGGAATGCAAGTGGCACTGCAACTCTTTACAACTGTTTGGCAGCTTTACCTATAAAGTTGAACATATATTTATCAAATGACTCATAAATCCCACTCCCTGCTATTTAACCAAGAGAAAAACTTAACTCTTGCACACAAATCTGTACCATGTATTTATAGGAGTTCCATTCCTTGTCAAAAACTGGAACCAACTTGTGATACAATGAGTTATAAGAAATATGTATTTGGTTATTCATATGACCAAAAATATATTTCCCAGGTATATTTGGTCTTCCTCCACAGTTCCTGAAGACACTGCAGAGTCTTAAAGGTGAAACAGGTGTTTTGTCATGTTAACAGAGACTTTTGGACCCCCACACAAGGGCAGGGGCTGGAGGCTGAATCAGCTAATGGTCAATAATTTAGTCAGTCATGACAATGCAATGAAGCCCTCACAAAACCCATGAGAAGAGCTCTCTCTGCCTGCTCTGCTCGGTTGGATCCTGCTTCTTGGTCAGAGAGAACTTCTGTGCTTGGGGAGCCAGAACACCTCCATGTGCCACTGAGCCAGGCCTCAAGGTCCACAAGGATAGCAGCTCCTTTATTTGGGACTTTGCCTTATGTATCTCTTCATCTGCCTATTAACTTATCTTTCTCAGTATCCTTTATTAAACTGGTAAACCTAAATGTTTTCCTGAGTTCTGTGAGCCACTCTAGAAAATTAATCGAACCTAAGAGGGGTCGTGGGAACCTCCAGTCTGTAGCCGGTAGGTCAGAAGCACAGGTAACTGCCTGGGCTTGTGACCAGCATCTGGAGTGGAGGGTGGAGGGCAGTCCTGTATGACGGAGCCCTTAACCTGAGAATCTGGTGCTGTCCTGGGCAGAAAGCATCAGAACTGAGTTGAGTTCTCAGACACCTGCTGGTGTTCAAGTATTGCTTGGTGTAAGTATGTGTGGAAAGACCCCCTCCCACATACATATACACACTGGAATTAGGTCCAGGTACCTGAATGAAGTTACACTAATATTAGTTCTGTGTATAATATTGTTACTCTTATACATATACATAGGTAAGAAATATACCATAGCATTTGGTGTTGGAAGAGTGGGAATCACACAACCTAACTGTCCTCCAACATGTAAATGACTAAACAAATCAGTACATGAACTCAGTGGTGTACTACTCAGCAATGAAAAGGAGCAAACTATTGCTGTGTGCAACAGCTTGAAAGGATCTTAAAGATATAATGTAACTGAAATAAATCTGTGTCAAAGATTATATATTATATGATTCCATTTATATGATATTATCAAGGAGACAAAAATATAGTGATAGAGAACAGATCAATGTTTGTCAGGGGTCAAGGGTAAAGGGAAGGTAGGACTACTAAATAACGGCACGGTATTGGAGTCCTGGAACTGTTTTGTATTCTGATTGTGGTTTTGGTTAAACAAATCTGGATACATGTTACGTTTCATGTAATTGTGTTCTAAAAAATTCAGTTTTAATATGTTAATTTAAATATAAATACAAGCTTTACTGAGGAATATAAAGGAAGATGTGTACAAACTAAAACCATATCATCTTCCTAGATTGACAGGTTCAAAAAAACATTATTTCTTCCCAAATCAGTTCTTATGTTTTTTATTTAAGAAAATTTTTTTATTGACTTATCATTGATATGCAATCTTACATTAGTTTCTAGTATACAACACAGAGTTCAACAGTTACCCATAATATTAAATCCTCAACCCCACTAGTGCAGTTAATATCTGTCAACACTGGAAGATGTTACAGAATCACTGACTGTATTTTCCATGCTGTACTACTATCCCCATGACCAACAAACATTATGATTGAGACTTTTTGTGCCTTTTTATCCCATTCAACCTCTCTATTGACCCACTCCAACCCCTCCCCCATGGTAACCACCAGTCCCTTCTCAGTGTCTGTAAGTCTACTGCTGTTTTCTTCCTTCAGTTTTGCTTTGTATTTGTGTACAAATCATATGGTGAAATCATATGGTATTTGTCTTTGTCTGGCTTATTTCACTGAACACAATACCCTCTAGTTACATCCATGTTGTTGCAAATGGCAGGATTTCTTTTTTTTATGACAGAATAATATTCCATTGTGTATGTCCCATATCTTCTTTATCCATTTATCTAAGGAAATCCCAGTGAAAGTGAGAAGAGAAAGAGGACTTGATGAACCTATTTTATAATTCTTCAGCCCATTTGGAGGAAAACGCATTCGATAAAAAACATTCAAGAATAGAAATAGACAGGCAATTTCATACAGATTTGAGAGCTATCATAAAATTGTGATAATTAAAATAGTGCTCTACTAGTGCCAAATTCAACACAGGACAGAATATAAAAAGTTAATATGCAAAATGAAACTTCCACAGTAATTTAGTATATGAAGTAAGTGACATATCAGTATTGGATAAAAAGACAGTTATCTATCATTAAAAAACTATTCAGAATTCAACCTCAGTAATAATTTAAAATTAATTCCAAAATAAGTAAAATTAAAATCAAAGTTGGATATTTATTTAATATTAAATTAAGAAAGATCTTACCTAGAAAACATCTAAAGCAAAAGTCATAAAGAAAAAGTCTAATTGATTCAAAAACATTAAGAAAAACAAAACGGATAGAGAAATGATAAGCCAGAATATTTTCTACATAAAAGAAAAGGTAAAAATATAATTAATATAAAGAAATGCTTAAATACTAAGAAAAAAGACAGCCAAGTAGAAATAACAGGCAAAAAAAAAATGCATAACCAGGAAATGTGTTTAAAATCATATTCCTAATAAGTGTCTGGATATAAATAAATGCTTGCTAGTTTAAAATGTAAGTATTAAAATATTTAAAAATCATTTCCCTATGTTTATTGGCAGTAATTGTGCAATATCACAATACACAATATTAATGAGTACATGAGAAAAAATACACCGAATATACTGATATAGGACTAAGATATTTAAAATAATATATTAAATTTCAAAGACAACATTTACATTCCTTCATAGAAGGCAAATTTGCAATATGGTTCAACTACCTTTAAAATATACATGCTTTCCTTTCTACATCAAGAATATACACATGTGAATGAAAATGTCTAACTTTGATCACAACCTAGATATCCAACAATGAGGGATTCACTAAACAATTTGTCAATTCATTTCATGGAATACAGCACAGTCACTTAAAATGAAGTTGATATGTATTTAACACCAAGAATCATGTTTCCCATTTATTCCTAAGTGCAAAAGGCTATGTAGAATGGTGTATGTACAAAACAATCTCATTTTATCAATAAGTTATAAAGAGCTGCATAGAAGAGTGTGGATGGACATATTTTAAAATACTGCATCTGAGTGATGGGTTGATGATTTTAATTTTTAGAATTTTATGTTTCTCCATCTTTTCCAATTTCCCACAAGGAAATTTTTTACTTGGGCAATTTTTAAATTTCTTAAATATTTAATTTAAAAAGCCCTCCATTTGGAAGGCAATGATGTTCTCCACAGTCCCCCCCTTGAGCCTGTGATGTTTTGTTTTCCTTGCAGAAAGAAGAGGGACTCTTTCCTGTTCAGTCACACAGATGTGGCGAGAGCAACTCTGTGACATCTCCATGGCGGCAAGACCCCCTCATCCATGTGAATTGCTTCATTTGGAGAGTTCGATTCCTGAGGGCCCTCAGGCTTGATTTGGAACAGAGCCTCACCTGCCTGCCTTCTTCTTCTTCATAATGACTTCACTGAGCCCTGGTGCATTCTCCTCAGGCCCACCCTTAACCCTGTCAGGTCCCTGGGCAAGAGTACAAATGGAGGCCCCTTGTCCCATATGTCTAAACATTTAAAAAGTGATAAATCAAACTAATAAACTGTTAAATATAATATATTCTATTTTCCTTTTTTGATAGATATTCCTTCACAACAATAAAACAGAAAAATGTTTAAATTGATTGTTTTTATATGTCTGAACATTTTGGCAAAATACCAAAGATGACTAGATTTAATCATTATCACTCAGCTGGATATTCTGTTGATGGGGCAGCAATGTTTGGGTGAGTAATAAAATGAAGACATACACAAATCATGAGCTATTACACAGTTACCCAGCACAATTTGTTTTGCAAGCTTAATTTCAGCAATATACTAATTATGTTACAGTCAAAAGTTTTATATTCATTTTGCTCTATTGACAATAACGATCTAAAGCAGGGGTTGACAAATATTTTCTGAAAAGGTCAAGATAATAAATATTTTAGACTTTGTAGGCCATATGGTCTCTGTCACAACTGTTTGAAAGCAGCCATAGACAATACACAGCAAACAGGCACGACTATGTTTCCATAAAACTTATAAAAATACATAGATTTGACTTGTGGACCACAGTTTGGTGACCCTTTACCTGAAATATTTTTAAACAGCAAATGTACAGATTTGGACATATCCCAATCTAGACTATAAATTGAAGTGAACGTAAAAATGAGAATTGTTTTCTTATGTTTTTATTTTTTTCTTCTAAAGTATTTCAAATTACCTATCAAAACCCAAAAACAAAACAAACATCATAATAACAAATATTGTAACAAAATATCATAATATCAAAATAAATATAACAAAAACATAACAAATATTATAACAAATATCAGAATTTGAAATCAATATTAAAGTTGACTTTTTGTTAATTCTTAAAAATTATCCTTAAATCCAATTGAACACTTTCATGAAATCAGGACTACTCTCAACTGTAGCTTTCAATGTCCAACTAGTTGCCAGTGAAAAGAATTCAGTATCATGCTTCACCTGTTTCACGTAGACCTACGTATCTACAAGTTTTTCTGTGGCATCATTTGCTCAATAAAAGAAAATATCTCTCTACCTCCATGTGCACCTGTTGTGTGTACCATGCTAATGTATGAGTATCCCCAGGCCCAGGAATTGGAATAAGAAGCAAAGGAAAGAAATGAGCACTCGGTCATACTAGATAGTGGTACTTTATATCGAGAAGCTGTTCCATGCTGTCTGATGAAGCACTTACTCAGTTTTGTATCTTTTCTCTCAGCTATTTCCCTCACTCGAGCCTTCCCCAAACTGAAAGCAATATTCATCTCCAATGTTGGCCGCAACACAAACCCATGTATGGTTCCAGCATTCAGAGCTTTTGTTTTGAAGACACGGGAAGAGGTTTGGAGAAGCTTCTCCCTGGGACCCAAGCAGCGTTAGTCCTGAGAGTAGAACTGTAAGGTTGTTGTGAGGTCGCCCTGTGCCAGTGCTTGAATGACAGCTTCTTTAATAAACCTGCGTATGTGATATGTGGACTTGTTAAATTATGGGACTTTCAGCTGGGGCACTTCATATCTAAGGGCGCTGCGGAAACTGTCACCCATGTCCCTATCTGAGCAATGGTGTCGTCCTTCAGAGTGGCATGCTTTACAGCTACGCTGACGGACTGTGTCACACGGACTCTCCTTGACAGCTTTCCTGGTATTTGTTTTGTCTGCATGCCTCACTGCATGATGATGTCATTATTTTGGAGGTTTGTTTTATATCCTGAGTGAGATTATTTTAGAATTTCTGTTAGTGAGACAGAATGTGTATCATTTCTGCTGTTTAGAAAGAATATCCACGCAGTCCCAGCCCCAGACCATGCAAAATCATACATAGCTTCATGTCACATTTTCTGTATCAATCTTAAAAGACATATTGAAGTAGCACCTACTCTGTGTCCAGAACTTAATAAATGAAAGAAAAAAAAAATCAAGGATACCAAAACAAATTTTAAAAACCCCTTTGTCAAAATACAGCAAAGGACCTTTCTAAAATTTCAGGTTTTACCTCAGCATGTCTGTCTCTCAGCTTCTCCACTCTCGTTAGGTTGTTGATTTCCAGGCCGGGAAAGCACGCTTCTTATCTGCAACAGCACATATGCAAAGACCTGATAAGTCCCGGCTATGAGGGCCCACGAGCTGATAGGATAGCACAGCCCTCACACTGACCATTTATAAAACTCCTGTCAGGACCGAAGAAGAGCACGCATGGGAGGTTTGTGGTGGAAGTCACTGCACGCTGGTGCCTCCCCTTGGCCCGAGCCCTGCCCACTTGGATTAGAAATTCCATCTTCCCCTTCTAGATCGTTGATCTTAACAACATAGTTAAAAGGACCAGATGGAATGAAGAAAAAACAATTCTTCTCCCTTAATGGGGCTTTCTTGCTTCAGAAGCCCTACAAGGGAATTTCCCCTTCATGGATGCACTTGGTGTTTCAGGGATTTGAAATTTCTGGGTGGCTGAGCCCCGGGCGTATTATAATTCTAGAATAAGGGAAGAATGTTATGTCCAAGAAAGAACCGTGAGCCAAGGACAGAAGCCCAGAATCTAAGCCAAGCTCTGGGTCCATTTGGCTGCAGGATTTCTCAGCCCTGAAGGGGCTGCCTTTAGGGGATTTCTAGGATTTCTCCCTGTTCCAACATTCAGTGGTGCTTAGAGCACAGTCCTCCAGCTTTCCCTTCTCCACGCACATTCTTCTCTTGTTCTCTCCTGCCTTCTTGATCTCTTCAGAACCTCTCTGTCTCTGTCATCACCGAGTGTCTATCTCTCCCTCCGTCCCTCTGTCTCTCTTTTTCACACACAGACACACACACACACACACACACACACACAGACACACACACACATTCACACTTCTAAGGGTTTGTAAATATTCATCCGGCTTTTGATCCTGACTCATTTAATTATAGTTTGTC
Source organism: Manis javanica (assembly GCF_040802235.1). Classification (NCBI taxonomy): domain Eukaryota; kingdom Metazoa; phylum Chordata; class Mammalia; order Pholidota; family Manidae; genus Manis; species Manis javanica. The sequence continues at coordinate 73,588,583 of NC_133162.1, forward strand.
TCTGCTATTTAGAGTCAGCCTTTACAACCCGATTTAGAATCATTCTTTAAGGTGTATTTCTCTTCTGATTTTAGATGCCATCTGTTCCTTACACCCTGACTCCTTCACTCTGGAGCTTAGTATTTTGCACTGTTGTTCAATGGAAAAGAAACTTCAAGTTTGTTTTTCTCAAATTTACTGAGATGCTACACTTTTTTGAATCTTTGCATATCTGAAAATGCTCTCTTGATACTATTTTAAATGGAATAAAACTGAACTCAGTATAAAGGTGCTTTTCTCTTTAATCTTTTACGACCTTTGGACTTTCAGAAGTAATGCCAACCCACCCCTCTCCCAACTTCATTTGTCAGCACCCTAGTTACTGTGTTATTTTGCTTGCCTTTTCTATATGAATGCATATGAAATACTTTCTTTATTCTCAAACTCTAAAAATGTTGCTAATATATTTTCCAAGTGTGGATCTTTACCAGGACCAGAACCAGTAGCACACAGGATGTAAATTTGAGGAGATGCTTACCTGCAGGGTAGTACAAGGGTTGAGTTCTGCAAACAAAGATAGAAGAACTATTGTCATTAGTTAGCTTGATGCATAAAGAATGTCTTCTGTCCAGAGATACCTGCTGTGGGGAGGCATGACATGTTCTTACCTCTTCCCTGGTGGTTCCTTAGGCCCTGATTATCCTATGGATTCTGACATTATTTTTAGGCTGTCTGTGAATTTTAGTTTTTTAATGTTGTTGGGGTTTTTCTCCTGGATATTATTTGATATTTTGATAGGACATTGGGAGAAACATCAGTTCCCAAGAGCCAGACACTGTTTTAAATAAGAGTTTGGGATAATGTGTACAGGGTAAGAAATGATATTTTAAATCTCAAGAGTATATGAGTTCCCCAATGAAGTAAACTTAGAAGGAAAAGAGCGGAGGGTAAAGCAGTGAGCCTTGTAAGATCTTGGTCTGTTTTTGCATTTCCTGAGAGTCACTGAATGAGATCCTGTGTGGGAATGCTTGGGGCACTCCACAGCCCTCCACAGACTTGACGGACTATTGCTTGAAATTTACGTTTCCAGTAAACTCTTGCCCGATCCCCGTCAATACTGTTCTCCTCTCTGACCTGGATACCATTGCATTTTTTGCCCTTTCATAAAGTTCCTCCAATTTATCAAGCAAGAACCCTAGCCTTTTCTCTCCTCCCCTAGCACTCCCAGGAGCGTTACGCTGCTTTCTTGAAGCAAGCATTTAGTCTTTGTCATAAAGCCTGGTGTGAGTAAGGACCATCTCTTTCTCTTTCTTTATACGGTCGGTCAGAGTTTTAGGACTCTGCTCTCAACAGCCCTGGGAAGCGTACCAGCCCTTAAGTTTGAAGCTTGACGTATCTTGACAACGGACGGTTTGCTTATTAGGATTGTACATCTACATGCAGTCAGTGTGGGAGCAGGTTCGAAAGCATAAGTCTTCCTCTCCCACAGAAGCCAACTCAAAACAATGAAAGGGAGTTTTCTTTCTAGTCTTACAAGTCACGTTTTGAGTGGGGTCCCACATAACAACAGCAGGAAAAGAAATATTAATGTGGTCGGGCCTTGGCCCCAGGAAGGCAGGCTGACAGCACCGGGAGTTTGTAGCAGCTTCCTCTCCTCCAGGCTCATGCCCACAGGGACCCACGGGAACTACCTTCACGTCATGGCCATGAAAAGAGCATATTTTTCCTAGAATTTTCGGCTGCTGGAGGCTTCCAAAAATAGACACAGGGCTCTGTTTGGTTGTATAGATGAAAAAGAAATATATATATATATATATATATATATATATATATATATACACACACATACATATATATATATATATGTACACGGGCCAGATTTATTTATGCCTCAAAGTGAATTACCTTTACATTACAGCTCAGGGACTTTCTCTTGCAGCATTTCCTTCTCTTACTGAAGAAAGTCTTTGAAAAACATGCCTCATCTTTTAATTGCTTGCAAGGTTCCAGGCACAATGATTTGCACTCTGAGGTGAATAGGGAAGTGGTACATTTAACTCTCATACGTTTTGACAGAACATAAAAGACGGCCAATGACATCATCACAAAGAGTTCTGCTCATGTTGCCTGGGGGTCTGGGAAGGTTGTTAGGATCCATGCTTCAAACTGAACAGACCTCGATTTTCATTCTGTCCCTTTCACACATAACTGTGTGTTTTTGGACATGTCACATTACCTCTCTGAGCCTATTTCCTCATCTGGGAAATTACGCTGATAATGCTAGTCTTCCACTTTGGTTGTGAGATATATGAAATAATCCATCAGATCCTGGCCTGTGGTAAATGCTTAATAAACGTTCGTTTGCCTTTATCTTCATCGTGTTCTTCCTGAGACACCTGAACTTGAATTATTCCTTATCCACAAACTTCATCTTCTCACAGTCACACCTTATTTTGGTGTTCCCAGCACAGAGGAAGTGTGGGACAAAGATGGGTCTCCTTAGTCACGGCTTTAAAAAAAGAACTGTACAGCAAAAAAGAAAAATAGGTAAAAGGCTTCAGCAGCCCTTATCCATTTGTATGGAACTTACTATATATATGTATATATACACACGTATAAATAAAATGGACTCAGACTTCCTGGTCTTTCTGCTGCTTCCAAGTGCTAGGGAAGCGCTAAGTGAGCCTTCGTTTGAAGTAACCTCAGTGCTTTCCCTCCGCACCCATTTTATTTGAGTTGTGGTCTTTCAGACCTCATTGATTTCGATATCAATTCTGTTGATGCAGAATCGCCCTGCCTAATGATTCACACAAATCTTTTGATTTGATTGGCAGAGTCACACTTCACAGCAGAGCAGCGTGAGGCTTTGCAGAGCTTTGAAATCGACAAATTCACAATAAACTAAAGTCCTGCACCTACAGGAAATCTTGGAGGTGGACGCCTTAGAGATGTGCGGACAGTAGTCTTACTCTGCTTAGTGATTCACTCAAGATCAGAGAGCTTATTGAGAAAAGAATCAAAAGACTGAGTCCACATTCCCATTCCCAGTTTTGAGTTTCCTACAGCTCTGTGGTGACCTTTCTGTGCACTGTTTTAGAATAGAGCCATAGTGTTTTGTCTTCATTAGCATTCTTGGGCAGAAACCCTAACTGTTTAACATTAGCCTCAACTCTACAATTTTTCCCTTTTTTAGGGGAGCCTACTTCTTTCTTCAAACTGACTGTTGTGCCCTTTTGGGGGGAGGGGGTAAAATTTCTATCATTTTCCATCTGCAAGATTTGGGATCTTCTTTGAAAACTTCTACCTTGTTCAAACATCGGCTGCCCTGCCTCATCATTTTTCCTGCTTAATCTTTTGTTGTCACAGCCCCTTTCTTTCCCACTACCAGCCCCCTAACCCAGGTCTTTAGCTCCAAGCCTGGATTGTATTAGAAGAGCCTCGCAAAGTATTAAGCTACCTGCACGATTTTCTTGCTCTGTTCAAAGAGGGACATGGCCTCAGACTTTATTCATTAACCACAGACATGAGTCATGCCATCATCTTTTTAGTCTCATTCCATACAACTCCCCCGGTGCATGTGGGCACATTCCTTCAGCTGTATCCAATTCAGCATTTGAATCTCAGGATCCTCACCACTACCCTCTGGTTAACTTTCTCATGTTCTCTTGTTCTCCATGTATCGACTTTGCTCCACCCAAGCCATCTTGTGCATATTCTTCTCCTATCTCGTTTGTCTGCTGACTTTCCTCATCCAGTGCTATAGGCATTACTTGGCACGAGGCATCAGGAGGACCATCCATCACCTGCCACATGCTGACTACGGGAACTTGCAAATGCTGCTCAGCCTCTTGGAATCTCCGCTTCCTCATCAGAAAAACTGGGGAATGTTATACCTATGTTTTCTCTCCTATTACTAAAAGATTAAATGAGGAAGCAATTGCTAAAATGTTTGCAAGCAACATGTTCTTCGAATACCTCTGTAACCTGGGTCCACACTCTAGAAACACATCCATTACAATACCATGGACTTTGCTGGGGCATAGGCTAGGCAGCCCCTGTGCTGATGGGCAAGAGGGAAGGGGTCACTGAGAGCAACGCTGGTTCCTAAGTAGGGAAGCCCATCTCCTTTTCCTTTATGATCAAAATTGCCATCAGTTTTCAGTAAACATTGGAGATGTAGTTGGTTTAACAAATGCCCTACTTTTGAAATGAATTTTTTTGAGAATTATGGAAATTTGTGTATTTTTTTATAAGTTTTGAAAACTTTTTATTAAAACATAAAAATATTCAGAGGACATAAATTCCATATCACAGAATGAGATATTTCCATCTCTCCAGAAGCCCCCTATGCCCCCCTTCCAGTCACTGATTACCTCAAGAGTAACCACTATCCTGACATCTAACACTATAAGTGAATTCTGTCTGTCTTTGAACTTTTTATGAGAAATAATATATGCATTTCATGACTGGCTGTGTTTGTTAACATTGTGTTTGTGAGATTCACTCACAGGTTTTGTCGTTTATGCCAACTCTATAGTATTTCATATACATATATATATACACATGATAGACATATACGCCATACATATATATGTTTATATCAATAAAAATATATGTAAACACACATATATACATATAGATATACATCCTATTTTTGCTGCATGTTTGGGTAGCTTATGTTTTGGGCTATCATGGTTAACTATGATAACATTTGTGAACATGTCTTTTGGCAAATGTTTGTATGATTTCTATAGAGTATATTCATGGGAGTGAAATCACTGAGCCATAGCTTATGTACATGCTCAGCTTTGGTGGATACTGCCAAACAGCTTTCTGAAGTCATGATGTCAATTTGTACCCAGACCAACAGAGAGTCAGTTGTCACATATCCTTGCTTGCACTCTGAATTCTCTGCACTCCTAGCCATTCAGGTGGACCTATAGAATGGTGTTTTGATTTGCATCCCCTTGATAACTGATGAAGCTTAGTGCTTTTTCATACATTTAGTGACAATCTGGTACTGTTTTTTGTATGTAATGACTATTTGAGTATTGTACCCATTTTTCTTTCATGCTGTCTGGTTTTTCTTTTTTACACTCATTGATTTAAAGGAACTCTATATATTATGGATACAAATTTTTGTCAGATATATATATTTAAAATATTTTCTGTTTTAAGGCTTGCCTTTTTACTTTTCTAATGGTATCATTGAGGAACAGGAATTCCTTCTGTTAATATAATCCAATTATCATTCTTTTCTTTGCAGTTATTCCTTTAAGAAACCTGAGAAATATCTGCCCCTCTCAAAATCATTAAGATACTCTCCTAGGCTTCTTTCCAAAACTTTTATTATTTTAGATTCACATTTATACGTGCAAGCTATCTGGAGTTGATTCTGGTAAAATATTACCAGAATCATTAAGATTCTCTCAAATCATTAAGATACTCTCCTAGGCTTCTTTCCAAAACTTTTATTATTTTAGATTCACATTTATACGTGCAAGCTATCTGGAGTTGATTCTGGTAAAATACGTGGTAAGAGATATATGTGGTAAGAGATAAAATAAATGGTGAGAGATCAAGATTTATTTTTATACATGAGTAACCATTGACCAATCACTCTTCATGAAACATACAATGGAGAAGGGTAATTTCTTTCAAGAAAGAAGTCCCCACAGAGACGGCCAGTGGTAGTTCCAGTGGGAGGGCAGGGGAAGCAAGAAGACAAGATGAGGGCAGTGGGAATTCAGGGGCAATGGGCCAAATGGTAAGAAGGCCAAGGCACAGGAGATGAGTTCCTCTAATACACTTTCCTGAATGTGTTATATTGCCAATGAATATGTATTGTTGAGTGCCATCAAGGACTCCCTCTGGGTAGTGCCCTGCCTGTGGGTTCATAGCTGGCCGAGGTGGTGTAGACAGTGCTAAAGCAGTGTCCACTTTCTCCCAGGGGAGGCCTTATCTCGAGGACTGTTGTGGGTTGGGGGCACTGTCCTGGAGGCAGTAGGAAAGGTTTCTGGGTCATCTTAGTAGTCCTAGAATAAACTACTCACTTGACTTAGGGTTTGAGTAAAAAAGAACACACAATTTAGCAGGTTGATCGTGGCTCCTGATTGGCTATTTCCTACTCCATAGACTATGTAGAAATCTGCTCAAATAACTTCAGGCCCATAGAAACTTATCCCAGAGTGAATGATCAGATCCAAAATGAAATAAATCCAGGACATCAAAGTAGCACAAGGTCATGGATAACATGGAAGTCTTACCAAAGAGCTGCATTCTTGGTATAACTGTACCACATGGCATGGGAGGACATGGACCCCCTTAAAAACTGAGCTCATCTCTCTCACCATAAAACAAGCCAGTCCTTCCAAAAAGATTGGCTTTGCCAGTTCATGGCTTTCAAATCAGACATCCTCACTGTCTGAATATCATACATATGGGGCCTCACATGGATAGGTGTGTGGGTGTTTCAGGAAAAGGTGAGAGATTCTGTAATCTTCTCTGGACCCTTGTGATCTGGGCTGGATGGAGAATTCCCAACACCAGGCATCAGTTTCTTAAGAACAGTTCTTGGTATACTTGCCATAGTAATGACACTCTGTTTACAGTCCAGATTTTCCAAACCCTTGGCTTGGTTTTTCTGGTGAAGTGAGTAAACTGAGAATAGAAAAGTTTAAATGACTCACTTTTCGTCACCCAGCCAGCAGTGGACAGACACAGACCACAAACTTCATTTTCTAATTTCAGACAGCGCCATGGAATCTCATAAATTATCATATTTCCTTTGGTCTAGCAAGAGCAAAGCAAAACCACAACCTCCTTCCAGTAGCTTGTGCTAATGTTTAATCATCTGAAAAGCCAAAAAGACTCCTTTGTCTAGTTAAATTCCATTGATGGAATTGAAGCCCATGTCTTCTGGTGAGTTCTCTTTTTAATAAATTATGGTGAAATAACATACAGCTTACCATCTTAACCATTACTAAATGCACAGTTCAGTAGTGTCCAGTGCCTTACACTGTGAATAAGTACTCTCCAGAGCCCTTGTCATCTCACACAATGGTACAGAAAATTCTGTACCATTGAACAGCTCCCTGTTGCTCCTCTCCCAACCCCTACAAGAACCATCCTACTTTCTGTCTTTATAAATTTAACTGTTCTAGGTCCCACATGTAAGTGGAATCACACAATATATGTCCCTCTGTGGCTGGCTTATTTTATGCAGCATGTCTTCAAGGTTCATCCATGAGCAGCAGGTGTCAGAATTCCCTCCTTTTTAAGCCTGAGTAGTATTCCATTGTATGCCTAGCCCATCCATTCATCCATCCATGGACATTTGAGATGCTTTCACCTTCTGGCTATTGTGAATTTCATTACATTCTTTGGGGAGAAAGAGCAAATATGTGCGCCCACCTCATAATCATCCTTAATTGTTTATGAAATCCTTTCTTATCCTTGCTCTAGTCAGGAGAAAACAAATAAGCTTCTCTAAATTCTCCTTGTTATTCTGGTTTCTACCCATTTTCCCACCCCCTACCTACTATAAATGACTCCAAACAGTCTATGCTGTTAGCCTGGAAATACCCCTCCCAGCTTGGTCTGACTTGAGGCAAACTTCACGTGTCTTTTCCCTGCACACACTTTTTGCTGCCATACCTTATCTGGTATATAACAAAGCTTTCATGATCTGGGATGGCTTTCCCCTGGCCCATGCCGAGCCCAAGTCCTTGTAGAGGGCACAGTCAGTGTATGCCTCACTTAGGAAAGGGAGGACGGTTTCCAAGTTCTCCTAAACACTTTGAAATATGGTATTCCAATTACATGTGCATTTCATCTTATGTCAGAGACGACCTCTTTGAGGGACACTAAAATTCAAATTGCAAAAAGAAAACAAAGAAATTAAAAAGCACATCACTATTTAAAGAATCCTGATGTGAGTCCTTCTACAAAGCAACCACTCTCCACAAGGTAAGCTTCCTTAAGGATGTATTTAGACGATCAGTTCTTTCTTTTTGAAAAAAGTAGCTTGCAGGCATGCAGTTTAGTTAACCCCACTTCTCACTCCACCCAATGCTAAACCAGTTTGTCTTCTGCATCCTGTTGATGACAGTAATTAATGCTTTTCTCTTCAGAAATCCTATTTTAGCTGTTTCTTCTTCAAACTCCTCCTATTTTGGATAGCCTTTCCCCTGCTCTACAGAGGTAATTTAAATGTAAAATATGGTTTCTTTTTTCAGAGTTGTTGGTTGCATTTCCTCTTGCTCAGCACAATGTGCAGTGTGAATTTCTGCTGAAAGGCTCCTGGGGATTTGTGCATTCCCCAGAGATAGGAAAAGAGGAGGGCTGCGACTGCCAACCAGTAGCTTGGGAGGGAAATATGTTATCTCTATTTTACTGGCTGAAATAGGAGGTCAAGCGGTTAAAAGTCATGGATTATAGGAAAGGAAGCAAGAACCCCTTTTTTGAAAATCAACAAATACTCTTTCTTATCACTGCAGTGAGATTTGATGTTTGCTTTTGCTGTCCAAAACTTTTTCAAACGGTTGATCAAATTTCCTTCACTGAGATATTCCAGCAATGTCTGGATAGAACTCCTGGCTCATCTTAGAAAAGTGTATGCTAAGCTTCCAAAGTTGTTTGGCCAAGCCAGTTTCTCGCCATCTGTGAAGGGAGTTTCGCGGCGGCAGGATCCATCAATTCTGTCCCACAGTGACGCCAGCATGTCATAGGTGGTAACCATAACCTCTGTGTCTACCTTGGGTCAGCCCCAAAGTCTCTGGTCTTTGCTTAATCTTGGCCAGATCTTAAGGTATATTGAAGGAGTAGGGAATGGGACACATTACAAATTCTTTTGCAAAAGGAATTACAGACTTCTTAAAGTAACCACAACAAAAGTAACAGAGATCAGATATCTAATTATCGTTTCCCTCGCAAAAAACAAGGAAAGATAACCTGCCTGAAATATCAAAGAAAGCAAAAATGTGAGAAAACCTGCGTCTTTAAACTAGCCCAAGGTCAGTGGCTTATGGCCACAGATGTTGAGGAATTTGTGCCAGAAATAATGCAGATGGGAACCAGGAAGTGTATGACCAATTGGTATGATATCTGAGATAGACTTCAAAGTAATTCATCTGGAGTGTGGGAAATAGAGATGGAGAAGTTATGAATGAAATGAAATTGGCCACCGGGTTGTTACTCCTTGAAGTTGGAGGTAAGGTATGTGAAATTTATGTTTCATTTCTCTCTACTTTTAGATATGCTTGAAATATTTCATCATATATATATTTTTAAATATAGAATGCACTTTAATAAATCTCTTAGATCCATAAGAATATATTTTCAAAGAGCAACTTCACACATCTTTATATGAGTTTCTTTTTTTTTTTGAGAGGGCATCTCTCATATTTATTGATCAAATGGTTGTTAACAACAATAAAATTCTGTATAGGGGACTCAATGCACAATCATTAATCAACCTCAAGCCTAGTTCTCAACAGTCTCCAATCTTCTGAAGCATAACGAACAAGTTCTTACATGGTGAACAGTGCAAGGGCAGTCATCACAGAAACTTTCAGTTTTGATCACGCATTTTGAACTATAAACAATCAGGTCAAATATGAATATTCGTTTGATTTTTATACTTGATTTATATGTGAATCCCACATTTCTCCCTTATTATTATTATTATTATTTTTAATAAAATGCTGAAGTGGTAGGTAGATGCAAGATAAAGGTAGAAAACATAGTTCAGTGCTGTAAGAGGGCAAATGTAGATGATCAGGTGTTTGCCTCTAGACTAAGTATTAATCCAAGCTAGACAAGGGCAACAAAACATCCACGGATGCAGAAGATTTCTCTCAAAACAGTGGGGGTGGGGTTCTAAGCCTCACCTCTGTTGATCCTCAATTTCTCACCTGATGGCCCCCTGTGACTGTGCCTGTCTTAGGTTGTTCCTCCCTTGAGGAATCTTACATCTTCCGGGGCCATACAGGGAAATGTAAAGTTGGAAAGTGAGAGAGAAGCAATATTGTTTGAAAAGGTTGGCTTTTTACTTCTTTGCAGATTTATGCCCTGTGGCTTTTATGCCCAGCATTTGTCTTGAGGTATCTTTACCACTTGGAAGAATTATGATACTCGGTAATTTCATTATGAGGCATGAATTCTACTTAAGGGTTGTAATTAGGAAGGAAGAAGAAAAGCTATAGAAGTAGCAGATGGAAGAAAATATGGGAAGATTGATTATTTCTTTGACATATCTTCTTGTAGAGTAACATAAGCATGTATAGGTTTTAAACTACTTAAATTGTGCACACACATTAACATAATAGGAATACAGCTACATAACCAAAGCAGACCTACAATTACCAGCCATCTCCAGTGAAACCAAGAAAACCAGTTAGGCACCCTAAGCATTTGTGAAAACTTATCAATGATATGATGGATATTGTCTAACTGAATTTGAATAGTTTGAGAAAAATCAGACAAATTAAAACAACACATTCCTGGGAACTGTTCACATCCCATATGTTCTTTTAACAGTAGATAGTCTGTAGTCGCAAGATTTTGGAGCGCTGCCACTTGCACTTTCTTAATTCTTGGTTGAGTTCCAACAGTATAGATTCAGACAAATTTGTTGTTTTACTGTAAGCACAGGCCAGCTTAGATATCTCCTTCTTCATTCCAATGGCAAGTCCAGGAACCGGTGGGATGAATGCAGCTACAACTGCAACAGCGTCAGGATCTTTGTTGAAGTTTTTTCTTGTTCATCTTCTGGAATGACTCTTCCAGAGAATGTTGATGTTGGAAGTTGTTCTTCGTATCGTATCTTAATTCGTATTCTGGGTAGCCAAATTAGGCTTTGATCCTCTGTATAAACACAAACAAACCCTTTGCCCACACTTTGATATGCCCTTTATACCACTGTGAAGAACTTATTGGAGATCACCATACAGGAACTGCTTTTTTTTTCTTTTTTTTAAGAGAAAGGAATATTATCAGAAAAATGTACTTCCATAGCTGATCATCTGACACCCTTCAAATGATCAAAACTAAGGATATTGAATCGTTGATTTACAGTTAGTTTTATCCTATCAGGGAGTAATCCCCCTTTTCTTTCATTTTTTTTTGTTATAATTAATCTACAATTAAATGAAGAATATTATGTTTACCAGGCTCTCCCTTATACCAGGTCCCCCCCACAAACCCCTTTACAGTCACTGTCCATCAGCATAGCAAAATGTTGTAGAATCACTACTTGTCTTCTCTGTGTTGTACAGCCCTCCCCTTTCTCCTACCCCCCCATTATGCATGCTAATCATAATACCCCCTTTCTTCTTCCCACCCCTTATCCCTCCCTACCCACCCATCCTCCCCAGTCCCTTTCCCTTTGGTACCTGTTAGTCCATTCTTGGGCTTCTGTGAGTCTGCTGCTGTTTTATTCCTTCAGTTTTTGTTTTGTTCTTATACTCCACAGATGAGTGAAATCATTTGGTATTTCTCTTTCTCCGCTTGGCTTATTTCACTGAGCATAATACCCTCTAGCTTCATCCATGTTGTTGCAAATGGTAGGATTTGTTTTCTTCTTATGGATGAGTAATATTCCATTGTGTATGTGTACCACATCTTCTTTATCCATTCGTCTACTGATGGACACTTGGGTTGCTTCCAATTCTTGGCTATTGTAAATAGTGTTGTGATAAACATAGGGGTGCATCTGTCTTTTTCACATTGAGTGCTGCGTTCTTAGGGTAAATTCCTAGGAGCGGTATTCCTGGGTCAAATGGTAAGTCTATTTTGAGCATTTTGAGGAACCTTCATACTGCTTTCCACAATGGTTGAACTAACTTACATTCCCACTAGCAGTGTAAGAGGTTTCCCCTTTCTCCACAACCTCACCAACATTTGTTGTTGTTTGTCTTTTGGATGGCAGCCATCCTTACTGGTGTGAGGTGATACCTCATTGTGGTTTTAGTTTGCATTTCTCTGATAATTACCGACGTGGAGCATCTTTTCATGTGTCTGTTGGCCATCTGTATTCCTTTTTTGGAGAACTGTCTGTTCAGTTCCTCTGCCCATTTTTTAATTGGATTATTTGTTTTTTGTTTGTTGAGGTGTGTGAGCTCTTTATATATTTTGGACATCAAGCCTTTATTGGATCTGTCATTTACAAATATATTCTCCCATACTGTAGGGTTCCTTTTTGTTCTATTGATGGTATCTTTTGTTGTACAGAAGCTTTTCAGCATAATATAGTCCCACTTGTTCATTTTTGCTGTTGTTTTCCTAGTCCGGGGAGATATGTTCAAGAAGAGGTCACTCATGTTTATATCTAAGAGGTTTTTGCCTATGTTTTTTTTGAAGAGTTTTATGGTTTCATGACTTACATTCAGGTCTTTGATCCATTTTGAATTTACTTTTGTGTATGAGGTTAGACAATGGTCCAGTTTCATTCTCCTACATGTAGCTGTCTGGTTTTGCCAGCACCATCTGTTGAAGAGACTGTCATTTTGTCATTGTATATCCATAGCTCCTTTATCAAATATTAATTGACCATATATGTTTGGGTTAATGTCTGGAGTCTCTAATCTGTTCCACTGGTCTGTGGCTCTGTTCTTGTGCCAGTACCAAATTGTCTTGATTATTATGGCTTTGTAGTAAAGCTTGAAGTTGGGGAATGAGATCCCCCCTACTTTATTCTTCTTTCTCAGGATTGCTTTGGCTATGGATCTTTGGTGTTTCCATATGAATTTTTGAACTATTTGTTCCAGTTCATTGAAGAATGTTGCTGGTAATTTGATAGGGACTGCATCATATTTGTATATTTCTTTGGGCAGGATGGCCATTTTGACGATATTAATTCTTCCTAGCCACGAGCATGGGATGAGTTTCCATTTGTTAGTGTCCTCTTTAATTTCTCTTGAGTGACTTGTAGTTTTCAGGGTATATGTCTTTCACTTCTTTGGTTAGGTTTATTCCTAGGTATTTTATTCTTTTTGATGCAATGGTGAATGGAATTGTTTTCCTGATTTCTCTTTCTATTGGCTCATTGTTAGTATATAGGAAAGCCACAGATTACTGTGTGTTAATTTTGTATCCTGCAACTTTGCTGTATTCCGATATCAGTTCTAGTAGTTTTGGAGTGGAGTCTTTAGGGTTTTTTTATGTACAATATCATGTCATCTGCAAATAGCGACAGTTTAACTTCTTCTTTACCAATCTGGATTCCTTGTATTTCTTTGTTTTGTCTAATTGCCATGGCTAGGACCTCCAATACTATGTTAAATAACAATGGGGAGAGTGGGCACACTGGAGGTCACTGGGGCTCAGGAACAAGGAGGGGTATTTAAGGGTGTTATAGCTAGTGACAGCAGAGGGACAAATTTTACCTGCCCCTGGTGCCCAGGTTCACATGACCCTCCCCCACTCCAGCCCCACCCTGTTTGCTTTTATGAAGGACTGGTTGGAAATAGAAGGTTGTCACAGGGACGTTCCTCCTGGAGGACAAAACAGTTCAAAGAGAACCGCAGAAGAGCCCGGGTACCCCACCCAAAGAGCTATTGGGGAAGCACTAGACTAAGGTACCAAGGTATTCACTGCCTTGGTCTTCATGTCACCTTACTCTCAGGGGAGCTGAGACAGAAGAGGTGATACAGCAGAGAAAACTTAGCTCCATTTAAGGGAGGATTTTACAATAATCAAATCTGGAAGAAATGTGCTGGGCTCCCAGGGAGAAAGGGAGCTCCCCCCACTGGATGGGAGGGTGTGTGTGGAAGAGGGGACCCAGAGAATGGGCCCACACTCCAGGGATGGGTGTGCCTTTCCACCCTGGAGTCTGCGGCTCTCTTACCTCACAGCCCCAGGACAGCATAAGGTCACTGCCTGCACCTCATGCCGAGGTTGGCCACTCTGTAGTCCTGTCACCCCATCACCAGGGGCCTGTTAGAGTCATGCCTGCTCAGGTCCTGCTGCACCTACTAAGCCAGGAGCTCTGGGGGCACAGCCAGAAATCTGTGTCCTAAGAAGTTCTTGGGCAGTTCTGATAATCTCTTAAATTTGAGAACCACTGGTCCAGAGCAACAATTTCTCACTGAGATAACCTATGGAGTAAAATGTACTGCCACCAGTGTCCCACCCTGAGGACTGATTTCCCTGGTCACAGCCTGGGAGTCAGCATCCCCACAAGCAGCACTGGCTGAGGCCCCTGCCCTGAGCTTCCCCAGGGGCTCTGCTGCCTCTAAACTCACTTTTCATGTCTTTGCTGCTCTGCATTTCATTTACTAAATCCTCTTCTTGGATTCGCCTTCTTTTTTTTATTTTTCCATCTACTCCTTTCCAATGATAATCTCCTTTCCAAACACTGATGGGAAAAATTGCTAAACAAGATAGATACTTGTGAGCATGTCTTTTGTCTGGGGGTTTGCACAAGTATGCTAAAAATAGTACATTCCATTTTGCCTAATGCTTCAGTCTATAGTCCTGGGGAATTACAGCATTCTATATTGAACTTGAGAAACTAAGTTTTTTTTTAAACAAAATGAATAGTATAGTTTCTGGTCACATAACATATTAACATATATTGCAAATGTAACCACATGTAAGTGCTCAGAGAAATATCACCTTGTTGCATTATTCAAATGATGATCACCTGACCAAGGCAAAATCCTCAGGGAATGTGGGTGTCAGTGACAAAACCAGGCCACGCTTTGCAGAGACTTGACTTATGGCAGTTCTGTGGCCTTCCTTCTTGGGATAGAAAGTTAGGCTTTGACCAAAGAGAAGGTAAGCAAACTTGGACTTGGCTGGGTGACGGGAAGAGAATTCCAGAGAGGTGAGCCTGTAGGAAGGCCCGCTGCCCTCCGGGGAGCCCTGGCAGGAGTGGCCGTGTGTGGTGGGGAGCAAGGTGTCCGCCTGGTGGAGCTGGTGGCCAGGGTGGAGGACAGACCGTAAACTTGTGAAGGAAGCAATGGAGAGTCTGTGGGTTGTGAAGGAAACTGGGCAGGGCAGAAATGGTCATCAGGGAGGCATCTTGGTGGAAAGCAGGAGCTGAAGGATAAGTGGAGTCACGTGGTGGAACATGGTATGAACATGTGAACAAAAACCATGGGGAAGGAGCATTTCGGTGTTGGGAACCTCACAGATTTGTTCCTCCTTGATCTGAATCCTGTGAAACAGCTTGTGCATGTGTTGGGAGGAGATAGAAGTCATTCCTAAGCTGCACTGGACATTTCTGCATATCCTAAGCAATCTCAGGGTGGGAACCAGGTTGAGGGGTGGGTGTGGGGGTGATACTGGTGGAGGGTCTGTCTTATTTTACTTGGATTCTTGTTTTGATGGGAGACCATCTGGCTGCTCTGAGAAGGGCTCTGTCTTTATTACACTGGTACTGGTGGTGCCGGGCCCACTGGCAGGACAGATGGTGGAATGAATTTGCTGAAGCTGGAATAATTGGGAGTGAAAATTAAAGTTGAGAATCTGAACTCCCAAGAACACATATGTTCAAAACCATGGAGACCTGTGGTTTGTGAACCGTCAACAAAATTCAGAAATGGTGAAATCCAGATGGAAGTTTCTCAGTTCACAGGTGAAGTAGCCAAAATGGTTTGCAAACCACGTCCTTGCCAGCAGACTTATAATCAGATGTGCCCCATGTGCCCAAACCTCAAAGGAATGCCTGGTTCTAAGGAGCCCTAGGGTTTGGTCCAGAGACACGACTGTCTCAACCCTTCCAAAGCTGCAGGTCAGGGAGCGACAGCTAGTGCTGTGATGTAACCTCATATGTTTGTGTAAATATGCTATTAACAAGTAATTGACATTTCTTGCAGTGATTTAGTGGTGGCCTGAGGATGGACACTTAGGAGTTAGAAACTTCCCTGGAGTTGGGCAGAGTTGGGACTCTTACCAATGGAGCCAGGGCCCCGGGGACAGGGCCCAAAGCCCCAGATGAGTGGGGCATCTTGTGGGAGGCTGAGCCAGGGTCTAGGGGGGCCCAGAGGATGGGTGTGAGGTTGCAAGAAGAGAGCAGCACGGGGATGGGGAACGGAAGGGCAGCAGCGAGCTGAGCCCCGGATGGGTGGACTGCGGGCCTGTGTATCCTAAGGCCAAAGCCAGGGCACTAAGCATGTGAATTTGGGACAGTTCCTGACCTTTGGCTTTGTGACAGTGTGTGCCTTTGTGCACCTCGAACAGCTCAGGCCAACCCAGCAGGACCACACTGGGGGGCTGGGATCCTGTTTGCCTGCTGTCCTGAGCCCGTGGTTGCCCAAACTTGCGGCCTGTCAGCCAGCACTGGGATACCCAGCAGGGACTTCTGTGCAGCTTGTGTGTACCAGACTCGCTGAGAGGCAGGGTCGCCCCTGAAGCCAGGGCAGCCCCTATCCCAGCAGAGGGTGAAGGGTGCCAAGGCCTTCTGGGCTCGAAGTGACTCCCTCTGGTGACCATAGCCCTCAGCACACCTTCCTTTTATCTTTCAATAGTTAGTCTGAAACACACAGGAAGGAGTGACAGGTGAGACGGAGCCTCGATAAAGAATGCAAAGACTCAAGGTTCTGCTACTTTCACATACATGGTTTAGGGAAAGAGCTCAACTAGACTGTTTGCTCATCTGCAAAATGGGAATAGCATTTCCTTGGCAGGGAGCATGGAGCATCAGGAAGTGTGTCCCATGCCCAGCTCATGGGAGGATGTAGTGAAGGCTAGGCTGGTACCCTGCCCTGAACTTGGGCACCAGCTCTGCTTCACCTCTGGGCCAGTCCAGGGCGGTCCCTTTTCCCTGCTCAGTGAGCTACGGACAAGGAACCCCAGACAAGGAACTCGGGACTCAGAGAGGCTTGGAGATTGGCCAGGGTCTCAGGTGGTCTGTGGTGGGCTGGGCACTGACCTTGGGCCCAGTGATGCCCCTCTTCCCATGCTGGCCTTCCTGTGTTGTCCTGGCCTCTGGGGACTGTGAGGGTCCCGAGGCCTGGCCAGGAACACGGGGGCCCCAGAAGACAGCACCAGGCTCTGTTGGAGAGAGGAAGGCCAGTGGGAGTGGGACCTGTGCCTGAGGCCTTCCCAGACTTTCCTGGAGGGAGAAGAGAGGCAGAGAACTAGGAGAGGGACTTCTGCCATTCTAGGAGGAACTTAGCACACCCCACAAACTCATTGGTCATTCGATAAGGTGGCCATAGAGTTTGCCATTCAATTAGGATGTTCTGGGAGAGCACGGGTCGTGTAGGCCACAGGCAGACACTGGGGCTCTCTGGGCACACTGGGGCACAGGGCCACTCTATTCCCAGATGACTTTGAAAGGGTTTCTGAGCAACATCACTGATGCCCTTGATTGCCCAGGAGATGAGCCCTCATTCTCTCTCTTCAGGAATTTTGGGATTCACATCCACCCTTTCTGGGACCCCAGGCTCCAGGCCCTGGCTCCTTACACAGACCCAGCACACAGAACCACAGGACCAGGCCTGGGGAGGCCAGTGGGTGCTCCACGAGCCCTTCCCAGGTGGCACTGGTCTCCCTAAAAGGCCCCATGGTAGTGTGGGGCCCTGCCCTGCTGCCCCCTGAGAACACAGGCCTCATGCTGAGATCTGGTTTCATTACTCTAGGAAAGCTCAGAGGGAGGGCTGTGCCTCTCCTGGGATGGCTCAAACCCAGCCTTTTCCAGAGAGCGTGCAGAATGCGCTTGGATTCCAGAGCTGCAGCTCAGCGTGCGGCGTCGGACCTGCTGAGCCTCCCTGTCCAGTATGCCTGGGGTCAGCGGCATCTTCACAGCCAGACTAGGCAGCTGCCTCACTCTGGGAGGGCTGCGCTCGCTGCAGGTGGGGAAGCTTGACATGGGCAGCTGGTCATGACTGCTGTCTTTGGGCCTGAGACATCACCACCTTGTTGTAAAGCCTACAGCTCTTTATGAGAGGAGAAAAGCAGCCATTAGATGTGTACTGAAATTGTACAATGTCTCCTGATTTTTGAAACGGAATTTTTAAAAAAACTTATTAAATCGAGGAAATCTAATGTTATCTGTCTTCGTTCCTTCTCCTCAGGGAGGGTGAGCAAAATTCAGATTTTATGTGCACGGGAGTAGTACACACACATTTTATACCATAATCTACAGTAAAAATTACATTTGACATTATAAAACATATGCATACACACACGCACACATGTGTACAAATTGTTCTTCCTCTTAGATGTGACATAGGCCAATGTTTAAGCATATTACTCTCATTTCTTCTCTGTTTGATACTATTTTGATTTCACAGCCTGTTGCTGTCCAGCATTTCCTCTAGATGGTATCCTTGGGCTGTCCAGGACAGACCCACACTGTCCAGCCCACAGCCCCTGGACGTACACCCCCTCCGCCTGGGGTGCTTTACAAACTGCAAGGTCGGGTTGTCCAGGATCAGGTCTGGCCTCCCCATGTCCCAGCTCTGAGAGGGAGGCCCCACAGCTGCTTTGGGCTTCTGTCTCTGAGTCCATCACACGGGAGCGGGCTGTACCTTGCAGGATTGTGGGGGGACTGAAGAGGACAGTACCTCCATGGTCCTGGTGGGCACAGGCTGCCCCAGAAATGCCAGCTGGATAGAGCATGCCTGACCAAGCATTTATTGTCCCCACTGGGAACTCTGTCCTGCCCACTTAAGGAAACATGCAGTGAATGCATTATCCTTCAGTTCCCCTTGGCCACTGGGAAGGGCAGGCCCACACAGCCAGCTGGGCAGGTGCTTTCACAGAGAAAGAACTGGAAAGAGCTGGTCCCTGGCATCAAGGCTCCAATGTGGTGCTGGAGAGTCCCCAGAGTGGCCGGAAGGAGAGCCACCTCCCCCAAACTCAGGAATGCTCAGGACTGCTTCCTCACAGCCCAGGAGCACATGTGACCAGGGCCAATGTTCAGGGAAATGCCCAGGAAGAGGCAGGGACAAGGTGAGCCTGAGGCTGCATCTGGGGCCTTCCAGACTAACCAAGACTAGGCTCTGCCCCTGAGCAGCTCCCCCAACTGCACTGCAAGGCTTGGCTGCTGTGGAGAGCTGAGCCCAGCAACTGCCACCATCAGCCCTTCCCGACTTCTTGGCCCTTTCCCTGGCCTCCTCCTAGAGGGCTGGCCATCCTTCCGAGGTGTGGCTGTGGGCATCTGCCTCTATGCCAAGCCAGCAGCATCTGGGGTGGACTGAGGCCTCCCCCTGGGCAAGGCAGTGGAGAAGGCATCAAGAGCTCAGGAAGTGAGGTGAGGATCCTGCAGGTTAAGAGCTCGTGTCTGGAGCAAGCAGACCCAGGTGGGAATCCCCACTAGCCACTCCCTAGCTCTGTCCACCAGGCAGACACAGCCTTGGCTTCCAGTGGCTGACCTGCCGACCCTTCTTTTCCATTTGGCAGTGTCTCTGGGGTCATGCTCCTCTCGGCTCTGGGTCCTGAGGTCTGGCCAGCCACCCACGGCCCCATCTTAGTCAGGCCTGAGATGAAGCTCCAGTAAAAGAGATCCCATCCTGGGACCCACACCAGCTGTGCTGTCCTCCCAGGGCCCTACTGCAAAGCCAGGCCTACTGGGCGCAGCCCAGCCCGGACCACCCACATGGTCTGCACAAGGGACCTGAGCAGGTCCCTGAAGGAGGGAGTGCTCAGAAGAGGCCGCCTATGGGGAAAGGGTGATTCTTTAATCTGGACTCACAGGAAAAGAACCACTATATTCTTTTATGCGCTGGAACTTTAGTGGGGAGGGCCAGGCACAGGGGATTCTGAAGATGAGCAGCGTGTGACCACTGGCACACAAACATGGGCATGAGCTGAATTTGGGTCCAACTTGTGACTTCCCAGCGCGGTCTTGAGCGTACAAAGACACAGCCTCACAGCCAGTACTGCTGTCTCCTCTTTAGATGTGAGCAGGGAGGCTGCAGCTCATTAACATCCCCTCTAGCTGTCAGGCCATCATTCAAGAAATCTCTCTAACACCTTCTCTGTGCCAGCCGCAGAGCAATGAGTGAGCAAAACACACCAAGCCCGTCTCTTTCCAGTTCTATGGACCTTCTCGAGTGGGGAAGCAGGCAGTGAACAGTGCCCCAGGCACCAGGGAGGGGTTCCAGGGCTGTGGAGGAGCGCAGGCAGGATGAAGAGGGCAGGGCGTACTGCAGAGGCTTCTCTAACATAGGGATGGTGAGCAGAGACTGAGGAAGGTGGAGGGCCAACCCTGCCATCTCTGGGCAAAGGCCACATGGAGCAAAAGTCCTCTGCTAGGGCCAGGCCAGGCCTGTTCAAGGGAGAGGAGGTCAGCGTGACTGGAGGAGAGAGGCGTGAGGTCAGAGGTGACGGGGCCAGCAGGGTAAGCCGCTGTTGGCCTCTGGAGGGTCTGAGTAGGGTTGATATGGCAGGGCAGCCTGAGAGGTCACTGCAGGGCCCTGGGGTGGGCCAGCTGTGATGGATTCTGGATATATTTTGAAGGCAAGTAATCGGGTTTTTTAATGGTTTAGTTTGGGGTGTGACAGAATAAAATACATTCGAGATGACTGTAGAGCTCTGACCTGGGCAACCAGAAGTCATTTGCAGAAGCAGGAATGAGCAGATTGGGGGACCAGTAGGAACTAGGAGTTTCTTTCTGCATATGATGCATTTCAGAGGAGGACCTGGGCGTGCCAGCCTGGAGTCCAGGAGGGACATTGCTCTGGGCTCTTAGCCTTTCCTTGGTGCTCAAGGCTGAGAGAGTGAACAAGTCCACGTGGAGCAACAGAAACGGACGGAGCAGTGGGAGTGCCTACTACGTGTACATGTCCTGAGGATGAGGAGAAATGAGGGGCTGAAGCTGAGGAAACAGCCGTGGTCCTGAGAGTCAACCAGAAACTATTTCAAGGAGGCAGGTTGATGAGGTCAAAAGGTGCCGAGGACCTGAGTTCCCTGGACTGAGAGCTGAACCCTGGATTCCCAACACGGCAGTGACCTTGACAAAGAGCTCTTCTAGTGGACTGAGTGGTAGAGTCAGAATGCTCCTTGGAGCAGGTTCAACGACATTAAGAGAGACAGGAGAGAGATTGGACCTGGAAAATACAGACAACGCTCCTGAGGACTGTGTGAGGGGGAGGAGAGGAAGCTGCAGACACTGGGGCCAAGGATATAGCACCGGGTTGTCCTTGTTTTCTATGGGAGATACTATAGTATGGTGGACAGTGAAAGATTTTTGGTGCAGGGGAGAGGGGGTGTCAGGAGAGACATCCTTGGGCAGGTGAGGAACACCGGGCTCCATTCAGGGGCAGGAGACCTGGGAGCAGGCGTTTCCGGTGAGGTGTTAGCAGACACTGTGAGAGGGGGGACAGGCAGTGGGGGAGAGGTGAAGCTTTTGGAAATCCCTTTCCTGTTGTTCTCTTTTATTCTGACATAGAAGCCAGACCATCAGCCCCTCATGCAGAGGGAAGGAGGGAAAAGTGTGGAGCAAACACAGCAAAAGGAGGAGCAGATGGTTCAGGAAGGGAGGTAGGGTCCTGGCAGCAATGAGGACCTGCTTCTGGTTAGGTCATGAGTTTGAAGGGACCAGACGTGGGTGTACACTGTTTTTCAGAGCTCCAATCCCCTGCAGAGGTGCAGGGCAGCATGGACTGAGTTAGATTGAACTGGGGGTGGGGCATACAGCAAGGACCAGCTGGCCTTCCTCCAATCAGGGACCCTCCCCCTCCATTCCCAGGAATATCAGAGAATGCCAGGCTTCATCTTGGGCTCCACAATGCTTGGCTTCTGTTTGGTTACATGGCCAAGGGGTAGCTGCCACTCAGTTGCCCCAAAATGAGTGTTAACTCCTGCAAACTTGACAACACACCATGATATTTGAGAGTAGCTCTAGTTCCAGGTAGGGACAGCTGGGCTAGGTTGTGGCTTGCCTAGAGGCTGCTGTCCTGGGGCTTGGTGATGCCTGGCAGCATCCATCAAATGTGTGTTCAACACCTACTATGATGAGCAGTGTTTAGGGCACTGGGACAAAGCTCCCCCAACCCCTCACAAGGCTTCATGGAGCCTACAGCCCTGCAGGGGGCCCCAGGACGGGGTCGCCTGAGAACTCCAGTGTCCCAGTACGTTCTCTCTAGATTCACAGGCTGTGGGATAAATTGCAAACTACGCCCACGCACCCACTCCTTGGGCTGGGCTGCAGGTCACCACAACTGGGTTGCAGGCTCTGCCAGCTCACTGGGGAGATGCTGGGCAAGCTGCGTTGGTGCTTCTGGATGCCTTCAGGGAAGAAAGAGGGCCTATGCCCCAAACAGCATTTCTGCACCTTTTATAGGTGGGTGGGGCTCTGGACTGTTTGTCAGTCACAGCAGGGCAGCTGGCTTGAATGATCTTTCTTTGGGGTTCAAGCTGAAGTCAGGGAGAGGGCTCAAAGATCCCTAGGGAGGCCATGGAGGCATAGGGAGGTCTCCCACGTGACATGTGCAAGCACCAGCCCACGGCCCCATCCTCCTCCCTCCTTTGCCTGACCAATTGCCCCTAGTGATGGTTAGTTGGGTGTAAGTAACAGAAATCCTCATTCTGGAATTCATGGGCAGGGAGTGTGGCTGTACTCACAAGGGACCTTCCCTGACTCTCTGGGCCCTATATGGATGGCCCCATTTTACCCCTGGCTCGGGCTGCCTGGCCCCTCAGCTTCACCTCTCTGAATCCATTTCCTCCAGTTGTAAGCCTGTCTCCTAGGACCCACACTCTGAGTGCACAGTTCTCAGTTGCAGTCACAGAGGACCCAGGAATCCATTGAGCTCTGAGTCTCAACTCTGAGTTCCTGGGACAGAGTAGATGGGCTGGCCTGGGCCAGGGGTCTATACCATCCAGTTGGTTGTGGCATGGGGTGGAGGGATGGGACCCCTCATGATGCTTTGCTCTCATGCTGGGCTCCCCACATGAGCTACACCCCTGGCAGAATTAGCTCCCAGCAGGATACCACCTGGGCTCTCAATAGCTGTCATCCTGGACCAGTAAATCACCCACAAAGGAATCTATTTCTCTCAGGTCTCAGCTTCACCAGCACTTTTAGGGAGCCCTTAATGCTCCATGCTCCCCTGACACTTGGATGCACCCTGTCTCCCACTTACTTTGCTGTATGAAAATACTCACTTAACTGCACGTTAATCCTTCAGGCTTCAGGATTCACAAACCCAGGAAGCAGCCAGCTTGCTCGCAGTGTC
Source organism: Manis javanica (assembly GCF_040802235.1). Classification (NCBI taxonomy): domain Eukaryota; kingdom Metazoa; phylum Chordata; class Mammalia; order Pholidota; family Manidae; genus Manis; species Manis javanica. The sequence continues at coordinate 73,611,694 of NC_133162.1, forward strand.
CATACCACCTGGTACAGGGTCCGCATAGCAGCTGTTATAAGCCAACTCATGAGGGCCATCAGCCATGTAACACGTGATGGGACATGGACTACTTTTGTTTTTTCAATGCCGCATCATTCTGAAGAGACATTATTCTGAAGAACTAATGTGGAGGTGGTTGATTCCTGGTGCTAGCACAGTGGGGGAAGGTGCTGGAACCAGCATTGCACAGGTGCCCAGGGATCCTACAAGACCCCCACCAAGTGGACTGTATATTTCTCCTGTGTTGGATTTGAGAAAGAAAAACCAAGTCTGGAAAATTCCACATGGTAACACTAATTTCAAACCAATCACTGCTACATTGGAATACATGTCTTTATTCGGAAAATTATAAGTGCATATACATCTTTCATTAATATGACTTCAATGAAGGAATTGTTGTTTCTCAAAAGGAGTTGTTACTTGTTAAAAAAAAAAAGCGCACTACATACAGGAAGCTGCCTTCTCCTGGACCATTTTCACATTATGTGGGAGATGCAAATTAAACAATACAAAATACAGTATTTATCACATTTAACACTGAACCCCTCACGGCTCAGAGACTGAGAGTCCAGCGAGGTTGCAGAATAACAAGTTTCCTGTGGGGCTTTTCAACTGGGCATGTGAGTGGTCTGCTTAGGGCACTTCAAGAATTTCTCTAGGGAGCGTCATGGGGATGCCCCTGGCACAGCTGAGCGATTGCATGGAATATGGAGCTCCCTTGGAATGGGACAAGGGAGATGTATAGGGGGATCAGGGCCCCACAATTTCCAGCCAGCTGCAAAAGGCGGTGCTACCTGGGAAAGGTGATGAATGCCCAGGGTAGGAGCCCATGGCGACAGTACCAGGCAGTGGTCAAAGGTCAAGTCGGATCCAAGGAAAATGTGCAGAAGTTCTCTGGACTTCCTGCACAGGGATTGCAACCTTTTAGTATTTGGTCCTCAGCCAAAAATTAAACCTCTTTTCTCTAGAGGTCAGGCAGCCAAGCAGAGGGCACTCCTGAGCCTCCTCGCTGGGGTCTCGGCACCTGGCTGGAATGGGACAAAGAACAGCGCAGACAACACATGGCACAGATTCGGGTTCTAATACTTAGAATGTCTGTAAGCTTGGCGGGGTCCTGGTGCCAAGGACTGGCAGTGAGTGGAGTACCTCCCTGGAGGTCACAGGAGCCCAAGGGAAAGTCAGGTTGGTGCAGTGCTGGGCCTGGAGGGACAGCCGGGTGGGCGATCCCAAACCAACTGATGCACTTGACTGGTATTTTGAAAGCAAGAGGGGGCCAAGAGAGCCTTTTTTCTTTGCAAATAGACTATTTAAATGCATATTTGCTGTGGCTCTGTAGTCTCCACTTAGGAGCAGATTACAAGCAGAGGAATTGTTACACAAATAACTTTCCCTGTAGCTTCTACTCTTATCTGTTTTTCCCCCAACAGGGGAGAAATGGAAATGATTCCTCACTTAACCACATAGTCAAGACTTAGGGCCACATTTACATTCTTGGAGCAAGAGACTTAATGGTTCTGGTCCACAGATTCCAGAGGAAACTGCCTCCAAATCATCCACGAGATTTTTAAATATCTTGGATTACTTGAAAAATGACCAGACCTCTGAAAATTCAATCATTTCACGTATAATTCAGGAGCCCTGTAGAGAAGACAGGTTAATTTCAAAACAGAGTTTTAAAACCAGTTCTGTATCCTTTATAGCTAATAAAGACCCCATACTCTATTTTTTCAATAGAACATAGCTGGTTTGAGGATGTGAATTTTTGTTTGATTGATGGGCTGGCCTTCTACCTACCATGTAGATCCTGTTTAAAGGAATATTTATGGAAATGCCTAACACACGTTACTGATACTCCAAAGATTATTAAACCTAAAAGCATCTACAATTCAAGATTATTTGACTCTAATATACTTCCTGCATGTTATTTATAGTGTCCTGTCAATTAATAATTTCCTTGTTTTACCCTTCCTTTTCCCTCCCTTCTTAATTTAAAAAATTTTACTGGGGTATTTAACCAAAGGATTAAAGTATTAGTGAGGCCAAATGAAAAGCAACAAAACAAGTAAAAAACCGTCAGAGCCTTCCTACCTTTTCAAAAAGTGAAAATTTTAAACTGCTTAATGCAACTCCAAAAACTGCTCTCAGGAAAAGGAAATAAACTAAATGTCAGGCTTTTTAACTTACTTTCCCAGGTATCCCAGCATTTGCTAAGGGGAAGGAATGCTCTGCTGGCTGTCCTGGGAGCACAGAAAGAGCAGCAGCCATGAAGGCCCAGGGCCAGTTGCAAGGTAAGGTGATGGGATTGCCAAATGCTGGAAAAGATGAGAGTGGATTTGAATGGTGAAGACATCTTCGGGTCTAGGATTATTTTATGGATTGGGTTTTCAAAACCAAAGAAAAAGTTGAGAATTCTTTTCATCATGTTATTCCACAAAGAATGCTGGGCTTGGCACAATGAAGAACAGCTCTCTATAGTTCTGATATATTAACCACTATGGAAGCGCTAAGGGTTGGCACCCTCAGAGGTCAGGGCTGCAGCTAACCCAATTCCCTTGGGCTCTTTTGATCCACCATGGGTTTGTGATCAGTAGGGAAACCAGCCATCTACCCCAAAGGTAACTGCCATCATTGGAAACCTGGTCACAGGCCCTGCGGGCATCTCCTCACTCTCAGCCTTTGCATACGAGGAACTGACAGTGAGCACCAGAGACACTGGCTTTGAACAGAAACACAGGATCGGACAATAGACAATATTCCAAACAAGACACAACGTGCACAGTGTTTTCAGGACTGGGTAACACGAGACATTTTGATCTGCTCCTTGGTGCCCAGTTTAAATGAAAGCTTTGGTCTTGAGAGAGTCTGTTTCCAGGGTCATGGAGACAATCTTGGAGACAATGATGATGGATGAGAGAGAGAATGAAGAGAAGAATGTGATGGGATGTAGAGGAGAGCTCGGGATGGGGGGGCGCACATCTCACTCTACCCTGGCCTCACACTGCCTGCCTCAGCTCAGGGATGGCCTGTGATCCTCACCAAAGAGGCAGCCGGGCTCCACTCTGAGGGAAGGGAGGTGCCTGCCTGGCCCTCTAGAACCTAACCCCCTCCAACCCTCACACAGGGCAGCCTTTGTGATGCTTACCCATGATGCTTGGTCCTGACACCTCCTGGATGGTTCCAGGATATGATGATGTAGCTGAGGTCCCTCCATCTAGGGTCCAGCCTCTGCAGCTCAGAGATACAAAACTCAGGAACCTCTGGTGTGACCAGGGGCTCCATGGAAAGATATTGAAGTAAAGCTAGTAAAATAATGGCCGTAGACTATGTTCCTATCTGCCACCAGTGACACTGGATAATCAAACTAAATGAAAAATAAACACCATATATTTTGCTACATAATCAAATGGTGAACGTAAGGCAAATTGTGCAAAATAAAGCCCTTGGGAATGCATTCAGCCCTGCCTGGGCTCAGGCGAGTGGCTGCAGGCCCTTCCTAACACTGGTTTCAGACCTGGGCTCCTACTGAAAGGGTTCCTCAGGCATCTGACCCAACCTGCACCTCTCACATCTTGAACCTCCTGTTAACAAGCACAGAGGAGGTTCCATTAAGGTGGGTCCCCAGGCCACACCTGAGCCCACTTGGAGGCCAGGCCCCCCACTCCTGACTCCCAATCACCCTCCAGCAGGGGTAGGGGCAGGGAGGGAGAGAGCCAGGTAAAGAGGGAGGGGAGGAAGAGGGGCAGGTTGAGGGGGAAGGGAGGGAGAGAGCCAGGTGAAGTGCAAGGGTGGATGGCAAGCACATAGGGTGAAGACAGGTGGGTGCAGCACGCAGCAGGCACAGCAGGCCAAGGAGCTCAGGGCAGCCACTTGGCAAGATAGGCGCAATGCCCCTGCCCAGCTTGGCCCTTGGGGCTGTCTGACCAGTTATAGGACAGTCAGTGTGCAAGCGCACAGGGCACAAGTGAATACAAGCTGCAATACACGATAAATGCAATCATCTACATGCTGGGCAAACCTCCAGCCCGTTCCCAGGTCAGTGTGCTACCCATAGGCACACCCGGTCCTGCTATTCAGGCTATTCTTCCCCCACTTCTGCCTTCACATCCCTCACATGGTTTTAAATTTCTCAAGTGGATCTAGAGGGAAGTCCTTTCTGACTGTGGTGCTTACTTGTTTAAAGCTTTCTCCAGGTATTCCTGAATCCACTTCAATTTCGGGTCAATGCACACTTGTCTATTGTTGTTCTTCAGCCTTGCCCTGCCAAAACAGAAGAGGCAACAGTGTGCAGCTGCACAGAAGGTGGCACTGTGGTCACCTGAGTGTTGTTCGGTCATCTGACACCCATGTCAGGACCCCAACTGGTGCCCGGTGCCCCACCTGACAGGCTTGGGTTCTGGAGGAATTCAAGGGAGGCTGGAGAAACCCAGCGCTTAGGAGTGTGGCAAGCTCCACTGCAGAAAGATGGGAAAATGAAACGTCTTTATGGGGTGGCCAGGGAACATTTCAGTTGGCTTTGGAAGGATGAGTAGGAGTCCAGCAAGTGAAGGGAAGGGAGGGGGGAAACAGGAGTTTCCAGCCAATGTCCAGAGAGTGCGGAGGAAGAGAGGGGGCAGGATGCTCAAGAAGCAGGTGGCCAGATGAGAAGCGCAAAGGAGGGGGATTTTATCTGCAAGGTTATGGGGACTTGTGAGGGTTTTAAATAGGACAGTGACAGCAGCAGAGTTTTGGCTTGATCATCTTTCTAGTACATGGAAGGCAGACTTCAGAGTAAGCCTTGGAGGTAGCAGACCTACGAGAGGCACTGCCTGCCTTAGTCTGGGGAGAGAAGGGAGCAAGCAGGACAAGAGGGACGGGGCACAAGGTGGGGGCAGGGCAGGTAGTTTGGCAGAAAATGGTTTCCAGAGAGATTGTACAAGTTCAATGACTGCTCCTCGGTCTCATTTGATTTTTTAAACATGCTGGCTAAATTCACTCTCTGATGAACTACCTCTCAAAGGAGAGAATTTTATTGTAAACAAACTATGTGAAAAAAACATTCATTTTCTAGCAGCCTAAAACATATTGCAAATGAAAACATATTCAAGGCAGCAAAGACTGGGAAAAAAAAAAAAAAGAGAAAATCAACCTTAAAAAACGCTGGTGTTGGGTGGAAAAGCCTTCAGGAAATTCAGCTTTCTTTCTAACTGCTGTGTTCCTGTCCCATGTTCAGCACTGGGACTTTGCAGGGGATGAGCTCTCCCCAGAAAACCCCAAGCCTCACCCCCAGGCGTCTAGATACACGACTACACTTGCTGTGTGGCTTTTTTCCTGAGCTTCACCCAGCCTCCTGTGCCCCAGGTGACAGATCTTTGCGTGTTATGTATGTGTGATTTGGGTTTGTCTTGTTTTCCACCTGAAGGAAATCAAATGTTAACAGTTGCCATCAACCCCTCAACAAAACAACAAAATCTCGGGTATTGTATTTGAGAACATGTAGGTAAGTAAGCTGAAAATATTGGGTTTCACCAAACAGTTAAAGATGACTTAACACAGAATTTGGGTCTTCTGAGGTTTTGCTATGTGAAGAATGACTAATTTAGAGCACCGAAGCCCCCAACCTGGTAGAACCATTACTGGTAAAGGGCTGGCTCACTTGCTGGGCCTTCAGCAGAAACTTGGGTGAAGGCCACGCTTCTCTAGGCTGGAGGCAGCCAACTGCCATTTGCTGCCCTGCAGGGAGGAAACTTGGGAAGAAGAGACGAGGACCACTACGAGCACAGCGGGGCACCAAGGGTCAGGGGAGTGACTTTTGAAGCTCCTGCCTGGTGGCACACTCAGAGGCCTCGAGGTAGTAACATGTGCCTCTGATTAAGTCAAGCTCAGGGCTGGACACAGCATGTCATTCCTCCAGCTCTCCCAAGTCTGCCAGTTAGTTGTTCCTATGCCCATCAGGAGTAGCATTCCTGGAGGGTGATGTTCTGACTTCCACAATCTGAAGGGCACAGTTTGGGGTGTTGAGGATTTTGAGATGCTTGATGTTGCCTCTGGCAATGTGGCTCTCGAAGAATCGGCAAGGACATCTGTAGCTCAGGCTGACTAGTTTCCCTAAAAGAGGTAAGGAGAACAAGAGCTGGTTGGCCTGCCAGGCCTTGAGGATACACGTGTCTGGGTCTGCAGGCCAGGGGCCGAGGGCTCAGAAGGCAGAATGATGGCAGGATCAAGAGGGATGGGTAAGTCATGGGCACACCCGTGCCAAGAACTCTTGGGCAGCTTAGGGGGCTCTGGGTATGCTCAGACTTAGCTTCTACAGGGCCAGAGGGCAAAGGCCCTTGGACCGCTAGACCTAGGAAGGCAGGGACCTAAATAAGAAGCCCACCTGCACAGGTGTGTCAAGATAAAGTCTGTTAATCACAGGAGAGAAATGTTTCAGTCTAAGGCACTGAGGTCCTGGTTATTCTTTGCAAAATAAACTCCCCCAGGGCCAACTGAGAAAGACCTTGTTAGTCAGGGGAGGGGAAAGAAGGAGGTTCCTTGGCTCTCTCTGCTCCCCCATCTGGCCTGGGCCTCATCTCAGGAGCTCCACAGCTCCGCTGGGAATGCCGCCCCCTCTCCATCCCCTCCTGCAGTCTTCTTTCCCACTCCACCTTCAGTCCAGGCCACACCAAAAGAATCCCAGCAGCAGAGGCTGCCTTCTCCCCAGCACTTCCCTGAGGTTCTGGAGATTATCAGGCTGGAGTCAAATGTGGCTTTCATTTTCTAGGCAGGGGCTTTGCAGCCTCCAGGGTTGTAGTACATCTTTGTCAATTTACCAATTTGCAAAATGCAGTAATTGACACTCATTAGTGTAAATTAGCCAGGTCTTCTGCAGAACCTACCACTCACCCTTTACATCTAGAATTGCATGCCTGGGGTCTGGGATTTGTGTGCGTTTTTCTTTTCTGCAGATTTTATCCAAGCCCTATTTAATACCCCAAATTATTTGAATCTGTGAGACTTTCATCAGGGTTTAAATGTATGTGAGAGAATATTAAGTCCAGAGGTATAAAAAAAAGTTTGCCTGTTTACAGAGCTCCCAGAGGCCTTCTGGTGGTGGTGAAGTTCTGCACTTTGGGACAAGAGACTTGTGTTAGCCACAAGAAAGCTTGTGAGTGAGGGACTTCTTAACTTTTACTTTCCAAAGGCAGCATTCAGTTGATAAGACATGGCCTGGGGACAGCAGCCTATTTAGCCACCACATCCAGGGAAAAGCAGATAACTTGGCCTCCCAGGACCAAAGTGGACTTGGAAAATTAGGAAGGAGAAAGCCAGGCTTCAGGGAGCCCAGTGACTCCAGGGACGGGAGTAGCCTTCACTCAACCCAACTCCAGAAAGTCTGCAGGTGCCAGGCTTTTAGCAACTGCACTGGGTCCCTGCAGGGGAAGTCTGTACTGCACTGTAACCAGATCACTTGAGAAAGTGACCCCAGGGCTGGGAGGCCTGGGTAATGGAGGTGCCAGTCTCCCACCAGTGTCCTGCCCCAGGTTTCCGTGGAATTCTCATGGGTCCTCCTGAGCTGAGCAGGGACTGGAGGACTGGGGCCCGTGGTGAGGCAGGATGGGTCCCAGTCCCAGAGCAGCAGTGAGCTGAGAGGCACACAGTGTGAGCACTAGGGTGGAAGGGGGCTGCTGCTCTGCTGTCTCAGAGAAGCTGTTCTGGCTCCACTGACCAAGCAGTGGAGATCAGGCCAGAAATCAAAGCTGATTCTGAGGTCAAAACACAAGCTTTCTCTTTCTCCCCTCTTCCTCCCCTCCCCCCTGGGATTATCCATTTCCTTCAAAGGCAATTCTTATTCTTGCTCCCAGGACCCAGTTGTGGGCCTGTCAAGTGAGGAATTTCAACAGGTTTTTTAAAGTGACAGAACACCAAGTGATTTTACTAAGAAAATTTGGTGCCATATCCACCTGGAGTCCTTTCTCCAGCTTTTTATGAACATTAGTACCTTTTCCAACTGCTAGGGATATGACAAGGTGTTTGGGCAAGCTGCAGAGTTGGCCCAGATGTTACCTGGTGTTGGGAACTGGTTAATGTGGCCATGTTCTGGAGCAGTTCCCTGAAAACCTTCTAATGCAGAGACAGGAGCCTGGGCCAACCTTTCCCACTAGGGCTGGGAATGGGGCCCACACTGGGTTTAACCCCTGGAAGCCCAGGGCACCCAAGGTACCAGCTGCTTGGCTGAGGTCAGTAAGTGGGGGAAGGGCCAGAGCTGGAGCTAAGGTGTCTCTGAAATGCAGTGTGGGACTCTGTGAGCCAAAAGTGCTTTCTGACCTACACATGCAAGGAAAACCAAACCAGTCTGGAGCCCAGAACCCTGACCTGGCCACCTGGCTGCCAGGAAGGCAACTCAGAGTGGCCACCAAGCAGCCTCCCCAGGGTCAGAAGGAGTCTCTCAATGAGGGTCCCACTCCCTCTGTGCCGCCAGCTCAGGAGTCAGTGACCTGGATCCCCAAATTCCAGTCCTTTCTGAAGCTCCCTGGAGGATGGGATATCTAGGGACAGCACCATTTCCCCCAGAGAGGCGCATTATGACACACCCATTCTACCAGACCACTCGATTTGTTAATGCCCCACCCAAGAGTCCTGGAGATGCTCAGTTTGTTAATGTCCCACTCCTGGAGAAAAGTATCCTGGAGATACAGCCTAGGATACCTTTTTGGCTAGGAGGAAAATTCTGAATTGCCTTTGATCTGATCCCTCTGCAGCTCTGACCAGGAACCCCTGCTACACTTTTAAAGAACACTTCCCCAGGTACTCAGCGTGAACCTGTTAGTCCAGGACCGGCCAAGCCACATGCATGCTCACCTCGCCCACACTGGCTTCAGGGCCACTAGCCCTGAAGTGGGGCACTGGCTGGAACCCAGCCTCGTACTTCAGGAGCCTGGTTCCTGCACAGGCCAAGGCTGGCCGTGCTAAGAGCACTGAGTGTCATGAGTGTCCTGCAACCCTGTGCAGTTCGATGGAAACTTCACAGCGAAGCAGGGCAGCGGGGCCTAACATGGCTTTGTTTGTGTGTCCAGAGAAGACAGTTTATTTTGATTTGCAGCACCAGCGTCCTGTGGCAAGGACAGTGAGGTCTCTCCTAAGCTTCAAAAGAGAATGCTCTCCAGTGAAAAGGGACACCACCTTTCCCAGTGGCCTATATCTGGGTGACCCAACTTCGCTTCGTTGCAGCGCTCGCTCTGAGGTGAGAGTGCTCACTTGGCTGGTGACAAAGGCGCTTGCCTGCAGGGGTATTTCGGGGCTGCAGAGGCGCTTGCGCGATCTGCACGGCCCCTGGAGCTCTCTCTGGTGACCGGGGTCGCCCGCCGCTGGGGGCTGCGGAGCTGTGCAGAGCACGGCCGGGTGGGCAGCCCAAACCCTCCAGCTGCTCGGGTCGAAGCGCGCGGAGACTGGCTGGGCGGGTGCAGCGAGGGCCGAATCACCGTGAGCGGACGCCGCGCAGCGGCTCCCATCGCACGGCCGCGACCAGCGAGTAGCGAAGCGAAAAGCGTTTTGCAAAGAGCTTTCCCGCACGAACCGCCAGTTGCACCTCCAGCACCAAGCGCAGATGAACTTCGGAGCCCGTGTACCCCGGAAACCGCCGGGCGCGGGAAGGCTCAGGCCGGTCAGTGAGCGGCAGCTCGGGGCTCCGCTCCACACCCGCGCCCTCCGCGCCTAGCCAGCTTTCCTGGCCGACCTCGCTCCGCAGTTTGCTCGAGGTCTGGCGGCCGTGCGGTCCCCGGAAACTCCAGCCCCTGCGGAGCGCGGAGCCACGTAAGGCTGGTGCTACGCCGGCTTGAGCGCCGCGCCCGCCCAGGGGGCTGCATCGACCTACCCAAGGCTGTGCAATGCGAACCGGGTTCGCTCCAGGCGCGGAGCGCGGGGCGCGGCGTCTGCCCCGTCTCTGCAGCAGAGCGTACTCACCGTCGCTGAGACAGAGCGCAGCCAGCACAGGGGCCAGCACGGCGATGACCTTGGCATCCATGGCACCGGCAGCGGGAGGACGCGCAGCGGACACAGCGGCGGCAAGGGCAAGCGCAGAGGCGGGAGGCGAGCGAGGGGCTGTTTAGAGGAGAGGGCGGCAGGCGGGGCCCGGCGAGGGGCGGGCCTGGAGCCGCATCCCGCGCGGCTGGGGCTCCGACAAGCGTCCCTCCCACAGACCGCTCCTCCGGCTCCGGCCCCTCCCTCCCTCCGCCTCCCGCACCTGGGTGACCAGGGCTGTCGCGCTCTGACCCGCTCAGGTTGCGCGGGGCCTGCTCTGCAAGCTTGACCTCTGGCGAGGGACCAGCCGCGCAAGAAGGCTGGGCTGCGGGGCTGGGCACGGTTCCCATTCTGCAGACAGACAGACTGAGTTCCATAGGTGGGCGATGGATGAGAACCAACGAAACACCAGTCGGTGCTGGGGCTGAGACCCAGCTGGGCCGGCGCTCCCCGTTTCTGGAGTGTGGGACTCTAGGCGACCGCTGGCCCAGGTTCACTAAGAGCGCCTCAGAAGCTCGGCCCAAGGAACGAGGCTGGTGTTTGCAGGCAGAACTCCTATTCCAAGCCAAAGCCATCGCTTATTAGCCAAACCTCAGTTTCCTCACCTGTCAATTGAGGCTATAAAATGAACTTCCAACTATAAAGTAAATAAATCAGCGGGGTGAAAGCACCGCATAGGGAATAGAGTCAACAGTATCGTAATAACTTAGTGTGGTGACAGCTAGTCAACACACTTTTGTGGTGAGCTTACTAATGAATCACTGTGCTGTACACCTGAACCTAATAGAAACTAATATAACATTGTATGCTAACTATTCTTCAGTAACATAAAAGAAAAGAAAAATAAAATGCTACCCTCCAGGAAGGAAACAAAAGCAGTTCGCCCCTGAGGCTCAGTATACGTGAATTTACTTAACCCTTTGTAATATGCTCTCTCAACTGTGAAACGGGCTAAGCATATTCCCTGCGAGTGGAGCTGGGGGAATCCTCCGCGAGTCTCCTCGCCACCACCGCGAAGCGCTCTGCATCCTGGGTGACACATAGCACTCAGTAAACGAAGCTAGAAATAATTGTTCAAACCTCAGTATTTCTGCCACTCTACAGTGCAGGCCCTGTGCGACCCAAAGTGGTGAAAGGAGGCCCCCTACTCCCCAGCCCAGGCCTGTGCTCTAGCGTCAGCTTTTCTGGTCCTGGGAACTACACCTACCGAGTCGTCGCGTGGCAGCGTTAGCCCGCCGGTCGGCGCGCCCTGGACACGCCGAGAGGCCCGCCACCCCGGGAGGCTCCGCAGGGAGAGTGGGTTTCGGGCATAAGGAGCAGGGAGGGAGAGTGCGCGCCGCGCTGGCAGGAAAGGGCATCCTTTTGTATTTCGCCAGTGACCCCAGGACGCTCTGGCCACTGCGCCCACCCCTGCCGGTATGGCTAGATTTTGGGGTGGACTCCATCCCCGCGCGGTGGGGACCAGTTTCTATCTTTGGGGGTTCTAGGGTCCCGGCAGTGGGGGGAGTGTTCAGGGCCCAACAGCTTGGGAGCAGCAGACCCCGCGGGGGGCTGTGGGGGGCGGTCAGCAGGAGGCTGCGAAGGCTCTGGGACTGCGGCCCGGGGATGGCTGTCCTCCGTGTCTTTTTCCCCAAAAGTACTTTCGCGCCCAATTAGATGAGCTGGAATTCTGCGCTCAGTCATTTGTTCGTTGGTTCACTCCGGCCCTAGCCCGCGTCTGGACAGGGCAGGGGCACAGACAAGGGAAGCCCACCGGCGCGCTCCCTGCGCTAAGGTTAGGGAGGCTTTCTTCGGCATCCCCGCCTCCCCGGTTTCCGCAGAGCGCGAGCGGCAGCCTCCTAGCCCTGAGCCCTGCCGGGAGGCCGGCGGAGCGCGACGGCTGAGCTCGGGCGCCCTCTGGAGGCAGAGGCTACCCTGGCTCCCGCCTCTTCCCCGACCATCCGGGTCCCGGCTGAGGCTCCCCCTTCCCTTCCCCCTCCTCCCCGCCCCTCCTCTTCAACCGTCTCTCCCCACACCCCAACGTCACTTAACGTGTGTCTTTGATTCCTTGTGTGGGTCCAGATCCCGGTCTGACCTGGGCTTGGCCAGGACTTAAAGCCAGAGCCTTCTGTTCATTGCTATTTTTGCCACAAATCGGGGTTTTGCCCGGCTATCCGAGGGAGGTGCTTGGAGGAGACGCATAGTCGCGGCTGAGGGGAGCAGGGCCTCCGGTCTGGCAGAGCCGTGGGACCCCAGGACACACAGGAGTGTGGGACCGTCAGAGCCCACGTACTCCTTTCATTGATTAAAATACCTACTGAGCATCTACTATGCTCCAGATACTTGTTGTTTGAAGTACTTCAGTAAAGGAAACAAAACAAAGCAAAAAAAAAACACACTCAAACCCCCTATCCTCGTGAAGTTTACATGCTGGGGAGGAGGGGAAAGGGGGGTGGAAATGGCACTAAACATGGGTAATTAAGGACATAATCTGTAGAGGTAGTTAGGTGCTAGGCGAAATTGGAGTGGAGGGGAGGGAGTTAGGATGTAAAACTTTAGATACAGTCTCCATAATTTTTCATTGGCGAGTATTTAAATTTGAAAGGCTATACAGGCCAACACTCTGGGGCCAGAGGCCATCAGACTCTGCCTTTTTAACCTGGGCTCTTTGCTCAGCCACAGAAGTGCCTCCCAAAGTCAGGGCAGCAGAGCCCACCACACTTTCCCCTCTATCTTTAGCTTATGCCACTATCTCTGCTTAAAAGGCTCCACTTTCTTTCTTTTCCAGGGAACTCCGTTCCCCATCAAGACCCAAAACAATTCCCGGTTCCCTATGAGATTTTTCAGATCTCTCGCACACTTTGCACTCAGAGTTGCTGCTCCTCAGGGACACCTTAGTCATGTGGAGTTCAAGGCAGGAGGGAGGCAGGGTTAAAAGGCAGGCGCGCCATCATGGCCCTATTGTGTTATGGTCTCTAGACCCCTGGTGCCCAGTCCACGTAGCCACCTGTGGTCCTCTGGCCAGTCTGGGATGTTTGCTCCTTCAGAATTCAATGGCTGGGTTTAGGGGAAAGGACCTTAGTACAAGGTTGAAAGTTTGCACCAAATCATTGTTTCCTAGTGTGTAACTGACAGGATGACTTTAGGTGGCACTCTGAAAACAGTATTTTAAAAAATACAGATGTACATATTCATTTTTAAAAGTAGTAAGAGAAAAGTATAACTAGCACAATAGACATTCAGGTTTGGCTCAGGATTGATCCACTCTTTTAAGATATCATTTAAGTATTAAAATATAAGTGGAATTAAATCAGCATAGCATGCAATAGTGGGAGTGATACAGATATAGCAAAAACGCAGTCATACAAAAAGATCTGAAGTTTGAAAATGCTCCCTAAATAAAGAACATTTTTTTTGTATTATTTGATACTACACCCAGCCTTTTTAAACAATCATTTGGCCCCACAGTGGTAAAACAGAATCGTGCAGGGGAGGTGTGTCATCTTCCCCACTCTTGTTGGTGTCCCAGGAAGAGTGTGGGGACATGTGAGATTGCATTCCCTGGCCCTGGACCCCCCTGGTCCTCCCACCCCAACCCAGCTTTATCCTCTGAGCTTTCAGTGAGGTCTGAGGGGTACAGCCAGGAGACAGCTGCATGCTCTACACCCTACCCACCCACCTCTGCTCTCCCACCTTTGACACCCCTGCTGGAGTTCTCAAGTAGGTGTCCTGCCCTGGGAACCAGGAGGCCCCAAGAAGACAAACCCTTGGAGCCTCCATGTCATCATCTGTGGAACAGGCTCACCGGCTCCAGGCGTGGTGTGACCTTGCACCGAGGAGAAACCCCTGGCACAGAGAAGCTTCCCAGGAAGGTATTTACATGCGATTTGAGCTTTTTCTGAAAATGTCATGTCTGGTTCTCACAAAGGCTGAAGTCACACGATAAACCCTAATTTTTCAGCTTTGAAGACAATGAACCTGAAGGTCAGAATGGCTGACAGCCTTGACCAACATGGCAGAGCTGGCCGGGGGCCAAGGTACAGCAGTCTGGACCAGTGTCTCTGGATTCTGGAACATCAGCAAGGCCGAGGAGTGTGCACAGGCATGTATGTCACTTCCATGGCAGATGTCCAGGGAGCCTCCTAGAGTCCTATACCCAGGTCAGGGTTCAGCATCTGTCAGGCTGGCCACCATTTCCTTGACTGAATCCCAAATTGGCCCAGGAGCCAGTTCCAAGAGCCCCAGTTCATCCTGGAGGGAAGGCCCCTGGGGAGGCTGAGCCAGAGCTCCTGGATGCAGGACTGTGTGCTGCCTTCATGGCTCACATGCAGGCAGGGTTCACTCTAGGAGAGTGTGCACAGCCAGCAAGCCAGATCTCCTGTCTGTGTCTCCTGTTTGTGGCTGTGCCCAAAGACCCTCCCTTGACTGGCACTCCTAAAGGAGGGCTGCCTTCTCTGGGACATTCTCCAGGAGCACCAGAACAATAGGACAAATTGGACTCAAGTTCCAGAGGGTTCAGGTGTATGCTCACAGCCCCTACACCAGCTCGTACATACCAATTCAACTCTGCCTGCATCCCGTCACCAGATTTGCCCTGCCATTCCTAACCCCACCTCTCCTATTGCCCCTGGGCAGACAGGTCTCAGCATCTGGAGTTCCATCAAAGTTTATAGAACTGGAGGATGTACTGGCCCCTACCATAAACCCTGCATGGTAGGATGTATGAGCAGGGGGAGGATAAATAACCCTTACACAGGAGTTTCTCAGTGTAGCACCCTCTTGCCTCCTTTATCCTCATGTCTGCCTATGAAGTGGGTTGAGTGGTACCCCCACTCCCCAGATTTGCAGGCCGAGATAATGGAGTAACTCTTTGGGAGAGCTGGGATTTAAATCAATTCAGCATGACTCTGGAGCAGAGCTATTCCTGGTGAAGGATGGAAGAGTGGGTTTGTCACATAAAATACAGTAAATCCAGTTAATTTGAATTTCAGATAAACAATGAATCTTTTTTTTTAGTATAAATATGTTGCACAAATTTCTAGTTTTGCTAATTGGGGGTTTAGACTATTCATACGGGATTGTTCTTCTTCCCTGAGGCAGGCCTGTATTGCAATATACTTTCCACTTAGCACGGCGTTCATTGCATCCCACAGATTTTGTGGTGTTGAATTATTGTTGTCATTTGTCTCCATGTAATACCTGATCTCTGTTTTAATTTGGTCATTGATCCATTGATTATTTGGGAGCATGTTGTTAAGCCTCCATATGTTTGTGGGCTTTTTCATTTTCTTTGTGTAATTTATTTCTAGTTTCATACTTTTGTGGTCTGAGAAGCTGGTTGGTACAATTTCAGTCCTTCTGAATTTGCTGAAGCTCTTTTTGTGGCCCTGTATATGATCTATTATCAAAAATGTTACATGTGCACCTGAGAAGAATGTGTATTCTCTGGCTTTTGGGTGTAGAGTTCTGTAGCTTTCTGTTAGGTCCATCTGTTCTAATGTGTTGTTCAATCGCTCTGCCTCCTTACTTATTTTCTGTTTGATTGGTCTGTCCTTTGGAGGGAGTGGAGTGTTGAAGTCCCTTAGAAAGAATGCATTGCATTCTATTTCCCCTTTTAAATCTGTTAGTATTTGTTTCACATATGTAGGGGCTTCTGTGTTGGGTGCATACATATTTATAATGGTTATATCCTCTTGTTGAATTGACCCCTTTATCATTATGTAATGTCGTTCTTCATCTCTTGTGACTTTCTTTGTTTTGAGGTCTCTTTTGTCTGATACAAGTCCTGCAACTCCTGCTTTTTTCTCCCTATTAGATGCATGAAATATCCATTTCCATCCCTTCACTTTCAGTCTGTGTAATGTCTTTGGATTTGAAGTGAGTCTCTTGTAGGCAGCATATAGATGGGTCTTGCTTTTTTATTCACTTAGTGACTCTGTGTCTTTTGATTTTAAGAGGGGAGTTTAGATTATTCATTGGAGTCTTTTTCTACTATGATTTAGTGCCTTAATTTCTCAGTAAGAATCCTATAAATTTGATGCTATATTTTTATTTTCACAGAATTCAAATTATTTTCTCTTTTCCCTTGAAATATCTTTACTGTCCCATGGATTACTTAGAAATGTATGTAATTTCCAAACTTGAGGTTGTTTTGCTTTTAACTGTTTTGTTACTAATTTTAAGTTTATCACCCTCTTGTCAGAAAACGTTTGGCATGAATTGAAATTTTTCACTTGTTAAGATTAGTACTATGGCCCAAAATATGATGTCACAGTGAATGTCATAATGCACACTTGAAAAGAATGCCCACTGTGCTGTGGCCAGGTTACATACCTGGATGTCATAAGGTCCTGTTGCTTGGTAGTGTTGGTGTGTGGTGGCGGTGTTCGAGTTACAGACTTTTCTCTTTTCAGTTGTATCAATTTTTCTTTCATGTAATTTGAAGCTCTTTTGTCAGGTGAGTATACATTTAGAATTTGATGAATGGAATCATACCATTATGCAATGTCCCTCTTTACTCCTTGTAGTTTTCATAGCTCTGCAGCTCTGAATATTTTGTCTGGTATTAAAATAGCCTTTACCTTTATTTTGTTTACTATTTCACATTTCCCTTAATGGAGGTCAGATTCTCTTAGCTTTCTATCATCTGTGTCTCCCTCTCTCTCTCTCTCTATTTCTTTTGTATTCATTTCACAAGACATTTTCTTAGATGAAGATTCTCTTCTGGGTTGGCAGTTCTTTTCTTTCCTCACTTTAAAGATATTATTCTACATTCTGTGGCCTCCATTGTATTTCATGAGACATCGGTAATCATACAAATTTTAGTTTATCTTTGCTTTTCAGCATTATGACATGTTTAGGCCTTATCAGCCCGAACTGTTTGTTACTGATTTTGAGCTTAGGCCTTCTCAGACCTAAATTTTTTGAATTTGCTCTGTTTGGGGCTTATTGGGCTTCCAGATTCTCTAAATTTAAGTTTTTGTCAAATCTGTGATCTTCTCTGCTTTTAGTAAGAATTGTTTTCTCTAAAATACTTAGATTTTATTTTCCTTTATATAGCATCTATAATGTGAAATTTAGACAAATTCATACTGTCCCACATGTTTCTAAGGATGTATTCATTTTTTCCAAAGTTTTTTCCTCTCTTTTCATCAGTGTAGGTAATTTCTATTGCTTTATTACCTTCAAGTTTACAGACTCTTCTATCATCTCTCTTCAGTGGTTGAGCCCATGCACTTTCTTTTAATTATATTTTTCAGTTCTTAATTTTTCCATGTGGATCTTTTCTTATAGTTTGTATTTTCTGCTAAGAACTTAAGTTTTCCAGTTTTTTCAAGAGTGCTAACCATTAGCTCATTTAGTATGCTTACAAAGGCTGCTTTAAAGTCTTTATGTGATAATTCCAGTGTGAGGCATCTGAAAATAGGCATCTGTCCTTTCTTTCCCTTGATAATTTGTCACATTTTCCAGTTGTGTGCATGTGTGTGTTGTTTGTTTCAGCATGTTAACTAAAGTTTGAATTTTATTCTGACCATTTTGAATATGATATTGTCATTTCTGAGTCATGTTTGCATCTTCTCAAGAAGGTTCATTTGTTTTATTTATTTACTTACTTCTAATTTTCAGTAAGGTATGGTTGATGTACACTCTTATGAAGGTTTCACATGAAAAAACAATGTGGTTACTACATTTACCCATATTATCATGTCCTCACCCATACCCCAATGCAGTCGCTGTCCATCAATGCAGCAAGATGCCACAAATCCACTATGTGCCTTCTCTGTGCTACACTGTTCTCCCCGTGATCCCCCACGCCATGTGTACTAAGCATAATAGCCCTCAATCCCCTTCTCCCTCCCTCCCCACCCGCCCTCCAAGAACCCCCACTTTGGCAGCATTCTTTCAGTTGTACTGACTTTTGTTTCTCTGCAAAAAACTAGCGTTGATTTTACTGATTTTGTTGTTTAGTTTCATTGATTTCTATTCTGTCTTTAGTATGTCCTTCTATATTCAGTTTTGGTTTTATTTGCTTTTCCCTTTCTAGATTTTAAGAAGGGAGCTTGGATTATTCATTGGAGTCTTTTTCTACTATGATTTAGTTCCTTAATTTCTGAGTAAGAATCCTGAAAATTTGATGTTATGTTTTAATTTTCATGCAATTCATATTATTTTCTCTTTTCCCTTGAAATATCTTTACTGTCCCATGGGTTACTTAAAAGTGTATATAATTTCCAAATTTGAGGTTGTTTTGCTTTTAATTGTTTTGTTACTGATTTTAAGTTTATCACCCTCTTGTCAGAAAATGTTTGGCATGAATTGAAATTTTTCACTTGTTAAGATTAGTATTATGGCCCAAAATATGATGTCACAGTGAATGTCATAATGCACACTTGAAAAGAATGCCCACTGTGTTGTGGCCAGGTTATATACCTGCATGTCATTAGGTCCTGTTGGTTGGTAGTGTTGGTGTACGGTGGTGCTGTTCGAGTTATAGACATTTCTCTATTCAGTTGCATCAATTTTTCCTTCATATAATTGAAAGCTCTTTGGTCGGGTGAGTATTCATTTAGAAATTGATGAGTGGAATCATAACATTATGTAATGTCCCTCTTTACGCTTTGTAATTTTCATAGCTCTGCAGCACCGAATATTTTCTTTGGTATGAATATAGTCGTTAGCTCTATTTTGTTTAGCATTTCACATTTCCCTTAATGGAGATCAGATTCTCTTAGCTTTCCAACATCAGTGTCTTTCTCTCTCTCTATATTTTTTTGCATTCATTCCATAAGACTTTTTCTTAGATGAAGGATTCTCTTCTGGGTTGGCAGTTCTTCTCTTCCCTCACTTTATAGATACGGTTCCACATTCTGTGGCCTCCATTGTATTTCATGGGACATCTGTAATCATTCAAATTTTGGTTTATCTTTGCTTTTCAGCATTATGACATGTTTAGGCCTTATCAGGCCTAACTGTTTGTTATTGGTTTTGAGTTTAGGCCTTCTCAGACCTATAATTAGATTTTATTTTCCTTTATATAACACCTATAATGTGAAATTTAGACAAAATCATACTGTCCCACAAGTTTCTAAGGATGTATTCATTTTTCCAAAGTTTTTTCCTCTCTTTTCTTCAGTGTAGGTAATTTCTATTGCTTTATTATCTTTAAGTTTACAGACTCTTCTATCATCTCTCTTCAGTGGTTGAGCCCATGCACTTTCTTTTAATTATATTTTTCAGTTCTTAATTTTTCCATGTGGATCTTTTCTTATAGTTTGTATTTTCTGCTAAGAACTTAAGTTTTCCAGTTTTTTCAAGAGTGCTAACCATTAGCTCATTTAGTATGCTTACAAAGGCTGCTTTAAAGTCTTTATGTGATAATTCCAGCATGAGGCATCTGAAAATAGGCATCTGTCCTTTCTTTCCCTTGATAATTTGTCACATTTTCCAGTTGTGTGCATGTGTGTGTTGTTTGTTTCAGCATGTTAACTAAAGTTTGAATTTTATTCTGACCATTTTGAATATGATATTGTCATTTCTGAGTCATGTTTGCATCTTCTCAAGAAGGTTCATTTGTTTTATTTATTTACTTACTTCTAATTTTCAGTAAGGTATGGTTGATATACACTCTTATGAAGGTTTCACATGAAAAAACAATGTGGTTACTACATTTACCCATATTATCAGGTCCTCACCCATACCCCAATGCAGTCGCTGTCCATCAATGCAGCAAGATGCCATAAATCCACTATGTGCCTTCTCTGTGCTACACTGTTTTCCCCGTGATCCCCCACGCCATGTGTACTAAGCATAATAGCCCTCAATCCCCTTCTCCCTTCCTCCCCACCCGCCCTCCCAGAACCCCCACTTTGGTAGCATTCTTTCAGTTGTACTGACTTTTGTTTCTCTGCAAAAAACTAGCATTGATTTTACTGATTTTGTTGTTTAGTTTCATTGATTTCTATTCTGTCTTTAGTATGTCCTTCTATATTCAGTTTTGGTTTTATTTGCTTTTCCCTTTCTAGATTTTAAGAGGGGAGCTTGGATTATTCATTGGAGTCTTTTTCTACTATGATTTAGTTCCTTAATTTCTGAGTAAGAATCCTGAAAATTTGATGTTATGTTTTAATTTTCATGCAATTCATATTATTTTCTCTTTTCCCTTGAAATATCTTTACTGTCCCATGGGTTACTTAAAAGTGTATATAATTTCCAAATTTGAGGTTGTTTTGCTTTTAACTGTTTTGTTACTGATTTTAAGTTTATCATCCTCTAGTCAGAAAATGTTTGGCATGAATTGAAATTTTTCACTTGTTAAGATTAGTATTATGGCCCAAAATATGATGTCACAGTGAATGTCATAATGCACACATGAAAAGAATGTCCACTGTGTTGGGGCTAGGTTACATACCTGGATGTCATTAGGTCCTGTTGGTTGGCAGTGTTGGTGTATGCTGGTGCTGTTCGAGTTACAGACTTTTCTCTTTGCAGTTGTATCAATTTTTCCTTCATGTAATTGAAAGCTCTTTTGTCAGGTGAGTGTACATTTAGAATTTGATGAGTGGAATCATAACATTATGTTATGTCCCTCTTTACTCTTTGTAATTTTCATAGCTCTGCAGCACCGAATATTTTCTCTGGTATGAATATAGTCTTTAGCTTTATTTTGTTTAGCATTTCACATTTCCCTTAATGGAGGTCAGGTTCTCTTAGCTTTCCATCATCTGTGTCTTTCTCTGTCTCTCTATTTTTTGCATTCATTCCATAAGACTTTTTCTTAAGTGAAGGATTCTCTTCTGGGTTGGCAGTTCTCTTCCCTCACTTTATAGATATGGTTGCACATTCTGTGGCCTCCATTGTATTTCATGGGACATCTGTAATCATTCAAATTTTGGTTTATCTTTGCTTTTCAGCATTATGACATGTTTAGGCCTTATCAGGCCTAACTGTTACTGATTTTGAGTTTAGGCCTTCTCAGACCTAAATTCTTTGAATTTGCTGTGTTTGGGGCTTGCTGGGCTTCCTGAACCTCAAAATTTATGTGTTTGTCAAATCTGTGATGTTTTCTGCTTTTAGTAAGAATTGTTTTCTCTAAAACAATTAGATTTTATTTTCTTTTACATAACACCTATAATGTGAAATTTAGACAAACTCATACTGTCCCACTAGTTTCTAAGGATGTATTTATTTTTTTGAAAGTTTTTTCCTCTCTTTTCTTCAGTGTAGGTAATTTCTATTGCTTTATTATCTTCAAGTTTACAGACTCTTCTGTCATCTCTCTTCAGTGGTTGAGCCCATACACTTTCTTTTAATTATATTTTTCAGTTCTAAACTTTTCCATGTGGATCTTTTGTTATAGTTAGTATTTTTCTGCCAGGAACTTATGTTTTCCAGTTTTTTCAAGAGTGTTAACCATTAGCTCATTTAGTATGTTTACAAAGGGTGCCTAAAAGTCTTTATGTGATATTTCCAGTGTGAGGCATCTCAAAATAAGCATCTGTTCTTCTTTCCGTTGATAATTTGTCACATTTTCCAGTTGTGTGCATGTGTGGGTTTTTTGTTTCAGCATGTGGACTAAAGTTTGAATTTTATTCTGACCTTTTTGAATATGAGATTGTCATTTCTGAGTCATGGTTACATCTTCTCAAGAAGGTTGATTTGTTTTATTTATTTACTTACGTAGTTGTTATTTTCAGTAAGGTATGATTGATATACACTCTTATGAATGTTTCACATGAAAAAACAATGTGGTTACTACATTTACCCATATTATCAAGTCCTCACCCATACCCCAATGCAGTCGCTGTACATCAGTGCAGAAAGATGCCACAGATCCACTATATGCCTTCTCTGTGCTACACTGTTCTCCCTGTGATCCCCCATGCCATGTGTACTAAGCATAATAGCCCTCAATCCCCTTCTCCCTCTCTCCCCACCTGCCCTCCCACACCCCTCCCTTTTGGTAACCACTAGTTACTCTTGGTGTCTCTGTCTGCAGCTGTTTTGTTCATTCAGTTTTACTTCATTTTTATCCTCCACAAATGAAGGAAATCGTTTGGCATCTTTGTTTCTCCACCTCACTTATTTCACTAGGCATAATGTCCCCCAGCTCCATCCATGTTGGTGTAAATGGTACAATTTGTTTCTTATGGCTGAATAGTTTTCCATTGTATATATGTACCACATCTTCTTTATCCATTCATCTACTGATGGACACTTAGTTTGCTTCAGTATCTTGGGTATTGTAAAAAAGTGCTACAGTAAACTTAGGGGTGCATATGTCTTTTTGAATCTGAGAACTTGTATTCTTTGGGTAAATTCCATGGATTGGGATTCCCGGGTCAAATGATATTTCTAGTTTTAGTTTTTTGAGGAACCTCCATATTGCTTTCCATAATGGTTGAACTAGCTTACATTCCCACCAGCAGTGTAGGAGGGCTTCCCTTTCTCTGCATCCTCACCAGCATTTGTTGTTCTTAGTCTTTTCGATGCTAGCCATCCTTACTGGTGTGGGGTCATGATTTGTTTCTTTTAGATGACGCGTTCTGTCTAACTTTCTGTATGTGGTGCTTCTAATACTAGTTCTGTTTTCAATACTTTCCCTGAGCTCTTTGCATTTTCCCTGTGTTATGTCTCTCAGTGAAAGCCTAGGATTTAGGCAGTAGTATTTGTCATCCATTATTAGTTCTCTTTCTCATAGTCTTTTCTAAACTTTGAGTCTATTTTCAACAAACACAAGTTGTTATTTGTATTACTTCATACCCAGAATGGGGTTGTCTTTTCCAGTTGTTTTCTTCTGCATGATTTTCTCCAAACTCTTCAGTTTCCAGTGGCCTTTTCCCAGTTACTTTGATCAGCAAGACACAGATATGTTTAGACTTCTTCACTGTACAGTTTGCTCGTAACTGGGGCTGTCCTTGCTTAAAGTGCAGAAAGAAGAGAGAAAATGAGAAAAAACATGACAGTTCCCCTCATCCGTTGTGAATGACAGCGACCCTGTTTCCTAACTTTCCTGGTCAGAGAGCGAGGTTTTTCTCACAGGGCTGTTCTGTTCCTTTGGCACTGCATGTCTGTGGCTGAGAGAAAAAAGAAAAGGGGAAAATGACATATTTCCTCACAATCTGAAGATCACAGGGTCCCCTTTGGGACATAAGAGCAAGATTCCTTTTAAGGGTTTTCTTGTCATCAGCACTATCAAAATAGTTACTCAGGCGACTCTTTGGTCAAAGCCAGGAGATAGAGGAAAGCGGAATCAGAACACTCATGACTAAACCCATTATATTTCAGATTTTGACTTCTCTTTCCAATTATTTATATTACCTGCTTATGGAATATTGATATCCTTTGGCCATTTATATATTGTTGGATTAGGTACTTTGTGAATGATTTGAATGATGTGTATATATTTAAGGAATATTAACCCTTAATGTGGATGTTTCTGTTCTTGTGTTTGATTCAAATTTTTTGACATAGAAATTTTTTTAATGAGTTAGTCTTTTGTGGATTAAAAAAATTTGCTAAAAGCTCTTTGGATAGTCTCCCTAATCAGAGTTCGTGTTGTAGGTTTAAAAATATTCTATTTTATTTTTCTCAAATTTGAGCAAACTTCTTTAAAATTTTTAAAGGGGCTGTAGGAAGAATTATTAAGTAATTATTTAGTCCAACAAATATCTGTATATTAACTGTAAGAGGTAGTGTGTAGGATGTAGAGAGGTAATGCAAAGATGAATGAGTCACATTGTGCCTACTTGTCTAGAGCAGAGGGATAATTGTGGTGTAGTAAATGCTGAAGGCTGTTTTGGAGCATGAAGGGACAATGACCAGCTCATCCTACTGGAGTTAAAACTTCACAAACATTACCTTTAATCTAAATTTTGAAACATTTTGAGTGGGAATTTTTTAGGCAGATAGAAAAGAAGATGCAAATCATGCAGGTACTTACAAAATTTTATGTAAAATGATGCTTGTAATAAAGGTACTATAATTTGATAATTCAAAGTTTTTAAAGAAGGTCTTAAGTAACATAGAAGGCTTTTTGTTTTTCACAGGTATATTAATTAAACAGTAAGAGTTTATATAGAATTTATTTCAGTCTCCTCATTTTAGAAGTGATAAGTTAAGTGACTTTCCTGTGGTCACATATTCTTGGAAGAATTGTACTTGAAGCTCTGTTCCAGGGAACTAACTTCCAGAGCAGAGAGATTGGTAAAAGTGTAGAATATAGGGCAGCTTTGAAAATATGTTAGAAAAGTAATACAAACTAATGATTTGAGCTTTTACTGCAATGCAGTATTAATTTAGGGAGGAGCAAAGATATGTAAATGTGTTTTATGTACTTAGAAGCTTAATAACAAGCATAATTGGTTCAGTTGACTTCACTAAAAATGAGACAGGCTTAAAAATTTTTCTTTAGTTTAAACAATTTTTGAAATTAAAAAAAATTTAAAACCTTTAAAAATTAAATATGCTTTGGGCATGGAAAGAACTGGCTAGAGCTTTATTTTCCCTTATGAGTTTAATGAAATCAATTTTGGAGTTTTAAATTTTAATTGGTAAATTTAAGGAGGTCATGATAACTAACATTTAATGTACTCCTTATTGTTCCTGAGTACTAGTCTATACTTAACATTTATTAACTCACTTAACCCTCACAGCTACTCTAGGAGGTAGGTTATTTCTTTCATTTTATAGATTTGGAAAATGAGGCTACCCAAATTCATAGTTGGTAAATAATTGTTGCCAGGATTCCTATCTAAGCAGTGTCCTTCTAGAACCAGGTTCTGAAGCCTCTCATTTATGGCAGTCATTTTTAAAATTTGGCAATCTGATATAAAGGAACTGCTATCAGAATCACCAGGGATTTCTGTAGTGTATCTACTTATGTAAGGAAGCGGATTTGATAAGGCCATATTTTAATGTCAATCAGGTTATGAAGGAAACAGTTATCTATGTTAAATTCATTATTTTCTCACATTTCATTTTCCTTAGGAATGTCTGTGTTAAAGTTGATTAAACACTGCCATGTGGTATCTGAAAGGAAAAGAAATCTTACTGATTTAATTTAACAAATTAAATCTATTGTTTTATTTTCTTACATTTGGAGGTCATTAATAGGTGGGAATCTTCCTGTTGTCAGAAACATATTATGGGTACATTTTGAGTTGTTGGGCATGGTTTTAATGGTCTTCCTACTATATTTATCTCTTTTGCTGATGGGCTTATTGCAATAGTTAGATAAATCTTTAAGTACTGATACAGAAAGCCTTCCAGGATGTAAAGATTTATCTAAGTTTTAGAAGTGTATGTATAGTATGTACTTACATACTATGTATAGTGGGAATCTTTTTTTTTTAAAGCAGCATAGGTGATTGTGATGATGAGCCGAGTTTAAGACTCCTGCACTAGTAGGCAACACTTCTTTTCAGTGAAATTCCAGGTCTAAGATAATTTTATATATGTAGTCAGAAAATGATGTTACACTAATTATTCTTAGCAACTTTTTCTTTTCCTTTTTTCTTTTCTTATTTCCCTACAGTAGTTTATGACAAAGTGGCTTCATTCATACAGATAAACCAAGGATTGGGCTAGCACTATACAGTTAGAATCAGACAGCTGATTGCCCAGCAGGATGTCATCAACTATCTCAACAGAGGGCCTGAAGGACCCTGAAATTGCAGAACTCTTCTTCCAAGAAGACCCAGAGAAGCTCTTCACAGATCTCAGAGAAGCTGGCTATGGAAGCTTTGGAGAAGTGTACTCTGTAAGTGTTAAAGGCTTAATGTCAGTGACCAGTGTTTATATAATATCCAGTCCTGGAAGAGTAAAAATCAGTAATACAAAAAGATATAGGCAATAGTCTATTTTATAGTCACTTGCATTAGGTGTATATGAAAAAATAATTTTATTTATTGAGTTTCTTAGATTATTGAAAAAAATGGGAAAGATATTCTGGTTTAATTTCCATGTTGTTTACACTACTTTAGCAGTTTTATGACTTACATTGCTATTGAATCAAATATTGCAAAACACTGACTTACATAAAGTCCCGTACACACATTTCAATATTATTCATTCATTATTTCCTCCTATTAAGATTGCTTCTTTTTCATCAGCAACATTTTGTATAGATGTTTAATATTTTGGTAGTATTAAAGATTTAGTTTTTTAGTTTTAATGGCTACCTTAAGAATAAAACAACAATTTGAAATATTATTTCCTCAGAGAAAATGTGTTCCAAATTTGTAACAATTTGAACTTTTTATTCATTTCCCATTTGTAAATTAGAGGTAAAAATAAGGTAGTAGAAATTCCCTCTGTAATTTTCCTTTCCAAGGACAGCTGCTGTTAACATTTAGATAGACAGACATCCTTCAGAATATTTTTGTGTACACATGCTTTATGTGTGTGTGTGATGTAGGTTATGTTTGTTTGATTTCTGAGTTGGACACAGAATAAGGGAAGAGGTACTCAGAAAACAGGTATTTCATAAACAACCTTTTTTCTGTGTTACAGTTTTGTCTAAATATATACTTCTGTTGTTCTCCTTAATACTAATGTGGAGAAATATAGAATAATAAAGGAAAAAAATATACAGACTCTTAGAAATAGGCCCAGTAAGAGAACCCTGTTGAAAAGATCCCTGTCATGTAGCCCTTCAATGTGTGTCATTAGTATTTTGTAATTGACTTACTTTATTAAGTATAATTTATATACAGTAAATACTGTATATAATAATAATGTATAGCTTGATGAAATTAGACAAGTTATGTGCCATACAACAACTATTCAAGATACAGAATGGTGATAGTGTGGGGACTAGAAAGAAGTAGATAGAGGACAGAATGATAACTTGTTTTACCTCTTTTGATAATAAATATTCATATAGTTAAAAGTTAAAATTAAGTCATTATGTATGGGGGGAGTCATGAAAAGGCAAGCAGGAACAATGAATCCAACTGTATTTGGGCTATAACCACATTGGAGTAAAAACCAAAACTAATATGAGTAACTTTCATACACAGTATTTTAACTTTATACCCTCTGTCTCCTTGGGAAGAGGAAACTGCAAACAAATTTTGAACTCTTCTCAATAAATTTGTTTCATATTGGTATGGGTGTGACAGTTCTGAAATTGTGTGTTTAAAGATTGAGCAGTGGGTAATTTTGATGTCATTTGGAGTCAGATCCTAACTGAAAGAATGATAGAAATAGGAAATTGGCAAAAGTAAGGAAGAACCATGTGGGACTAGATAGGTATTGGATAGGAATTTGTGGCATTAATATGAACTAATTATATGACATATACATTTCCTAGCTCTCTCTTCTGTAGGATTCTAGTTGCATTGATATCCCAGTAGCAACAAGCACACTTAGCACTCAGATCTTGAATTCCTCACTACATGGATCAAGAGCTCTTGGAGTAATGGTTCATTCTATTGTGGGGACAGGGATCATTAAAGATAAGCTCTAGAATATCTTGTACCAGAAGGTTAAAAAGTGCTTTAAAAAAGGGGGGGGGCCTTTCAAGAGGATGCTAGAACCAGCTTGAAGGTGCTCCCACTGGCCAGATCTGGAACAATTTGAGCATCAACATAAACATCTATTGATTATAACCCAGTGAATAAAATAAGAATTCCTAATTTCCATGATAGATGAAGGATGGATAGATAGTTGGAAAGGGAGGGCTTTTCTTTATAATAGAATGCTGACTGATACATGTGAAGGAAATGGTAGAGTTGGGAAAAACCAGCATTTTGAAGATTGCAGCAATCATTGCAAAGATTGTTTTGGGTAGAATCTTCAGTGGTTGCTAAACCTAGGGGGAAAGTTTGATGAGCAGGATATTTATATAGTTTAAAAGTATCTCTCCACAGATTGCTTGTTAGATACAAAGTAGGAAACAGGGGTTATAACTGTATACATTGGAAAGAAACAGTCAAATACCTTGAGTGGGTGATGAAAATTAGTAACCAGTGATGAACAGGCATTGTATGTGTCCAGATCTGATACCCTGAAAAGGACACAATATAACTCATGTAGTATTTCAGCCAGAGATATGTAACAAGAATCTAATCTCTAAGAAGCTTCAGACAAACACAAATTTAGTAAGGTAAGTACTGCTATGTACTCTCAACAACTGCCAGTCTTATAAAAGTCAAGGAAGGGTTGAGCAAATTGTTCCAGATTAGAGGAGATGAATAAAACATGATGAGTAAGCGCAATTTGTAATCCTGAAGGGAGAGAGAAACATGACTGTGAACATTAAATATTTTTCTGTGGGGTTTTTTTTTTGTGTGTGTGTGTGATAGGCAAGAGTAATCTCATCTTAATCTGATTTAATTTTAATATAATCTAATGAGTTTGGATTTTAATAAATTACCATGACTTAACCATTCTGTTTTAAAGTAATAATAGATTTGCAGATTTTGCAATAATAGTAGAGTTTTACCCTATAATCTTCACCCAAATCCTTTAACGTTTACAAGTTTCATAACCACAGCACCTTTATCAAAACTAAGAAATCAACATTGATACACTGATACTATTAACTAAGCTACATACTTTACTCAGATTTTCCCAGTCTTTGTGCTCTTTTCTGTTCTGGAATCTACTCCAGGATACTACACTGCATTTAGTATACCCATTTTTGAACTTTATCTTGTGCTAATTAGAAAGGTAGCTCTTTAGCAAAACAATGAAATTGGACCCTTACCTCTTACCATATATGAACATTAAAATGTATCAAAGACCTAAATATAACAGTTACAACTATAAAACTCTTAGGGTACCCTAAGAACGCAGCAATCAAGTTTGAGAAAAACAGATGCAAAAAAACAAACAAACAAACAAAAAACTCTTAGGGTAAAACTTCATGACCTTGGTTTTGTCAAAGGATTCTCAGTAATGACAATAAAAGCATGAAGAAAAGAAAAACATAGGTATTGGATTGATCAAAATGTAAAACTCCTATGCTACAAAACAGTGCAAAGACAACCAACAAAATAGGAGAAATTATTTGAAATCATATGTCTGCTTAAGGACTTGTGTCTAGAATATATAAAGAACTCTTATAACTCAATAATAAAAAGGCAACCCAATTATTAAATGCGCAAAGGATCTGAACTGACATTTCTCCAAAGATGTACAAATGGCCAAAAAGCACATGAGAAGATGCTCAACATTCACCGGTCACAAGTCTTGAAAAATTATACTAAGTGAAAGAAGCCAGTCACAAAAGACTGTATATTGTATGGTTTCAAAGTGTACAGAATGGGCAAATCTCCAGAGACACAGAAAGTAGATTAGTTGTTCCATAGGGCTGAAGGGGTGAGGAAAAGGGATAGGAGAGTGATAGCTAAAGGGTGTGGGGTTTTGTTTCTTTTTTTTTAATTGGGAAAAAACTTGAGATAAGATACACATAATATAAAATTTACCATTATAATGTTTTAAAATGAAACAATTTGGAGTTTCTTTTTGAGGTAATGAACATTCTAAAATTGTAGTTATCAGTAAATTGCATGTATCTGTCATATCAATCAGTATTGCCATGTATCTGTCAGTGTACTAAAAGCTATTGAATTACACACATTCAAATGGGCAAAATGGGTGGTATGTAAATTGTATCTCATTAAAACTGTTAGAAAAGAATATAGCTGGTTAGACCTATTGACTAAAATCAAGGGGCTCACAAATAGATGAGTAGAGAACATTTTGGAAAAATAACTTCATATTCAAGATCTTATGCAGATAGATCCACTTCACCCATTATGGTAAGTGGTGCATATTTTCATCAACCAGTCTGCCAGTAATTGAAATTGGAGTGTCATTAGTTGTTCCCAGGACCCACTTAAAAGAATATATGTATATATATATATATATATATATATGTGTGTGTGTGTGTGTGTGTGTGTGTGTGTGTGTGTGTGTGTGTGTGTGTACTTGTCTAATTTTTTAACAGTTTTTTTGAGATTTAAATTCCATACTCTAAGTTCACCAATTTTAAGTGTGCATTGCATAGATTTTTAGTAAGTTAGAATTTTGTAGCTATCACCATAATCTAATTTTAAATTTAAAACATTTTATCTTTGGGAATTCATTAAAGACTGAATTGAAGATGAATTCTTCCACAGATGACTAGAGATGATTAACTCTTTTTACTGAACTCATTTGAAATATTTTGCAGCTATCCTCTTGTGCCTTCTTTATATATAACCTTTTTTTAAAACACATAATGAGAATTTGGCTCTTAGTTTCTAAACAGTTAACTTTCATGTTTCTGTTATGCTTTTATTTTTTTATCAAAATTTCCAGAACAATCATAATTAGTAATTGTGGTAGCATTTTAGCTGTCTTGTTTTAGTTCTAGTTAATAGTTATTTACAATAGACATGATTTATCATGTTGAGGATTTACCTTTCCCATGTGGGTTTTCTAAGAGTTTGGTCTTCCCTGCATTGAATACATTTGGAGTTGGGACTTTTCTGCATTTTCAGCATTTATTGAACATATATATATATATAAAGTATATATTTTTCCCCTTTGATTTGTAAAAAAATATGGCAAATTCTGAAATTTTTTCCTGTATCAAAATTTTGCATTTCTGGGTAATGTATTTTATCCAAATGAAATATTGTTTTAATGCCCTGTAATATTTGGTCTTAAAATTTTATTTTGAGTTCCCTTGTCTAAATTTATAAGTCAAATTGGTACCTAAGTTTCTATTTTATGCTGCTGGTGAGGGTTTAGTTGCTGGGTTAGACTGCCTCCATACAATTAATGGGATAGCTTTCCTTTTTTCTCCCGTTTTTTCCTGGGGAGTTCCCTGGTGAAACTTTTCCACTCACAACTATTTTAAAGATGATTAGTATTCTTTTCAGTGTGCCACCACTGTTTTACTCAAATTTTCTTCTCTAGATCAATTTTAGTAGTTCTTTCCTAGAGAATTGTCCATTTCATTGAAATTTTGAAGTTTACAGGCATAGCATAGACTTGTATGTACTAGTCACTTTTTTGTTTCTATTCAGATTTATTTTCCCTCTCAACTAGCTCATTCAAAGATAAACATTCAGTATTTTTATTTCTAACGTACCATCTCCTTGATAATTTGATGTTTTTTGCTACCTATTTAGTTATTTTTTGAATGTTCTTTAAAAGCAGTTTTGATATCTTTTTTGACATGGTGGTTTATAAATGCTTTTATTCTCAGAGAAATGATTTCCCAGATTTAGTCTGATAATTTTTACAACGCTCTTATGTCTTTTTTAGGCACTAGATGTGCACACCAATGAATTGGTGGCTATCAAGAAATTATCTTATACTGGAATATGGTCTACGAAGGTACGTGAAATATGTATGTTTGTATTGGCATGTTAAAGAAAGCCATACCGTTTTAAATTGGGGATAGGTGGGAAATTTTTTTTAAATGTTGAAAAATATACAAATATTAAGTGTATATCTCAGTGAATTTTCTTCCACAGACTCAATGTGCCCATTTAAATTGTACCTAGAGCCGTAAACAACGTTCCTGACATACCAGAAACCTCCCAACTGTGTCCCTTACTTTTAATTGTTTTAGATATGTGCTGCTGACACGAGTTTAATTTTTTAAATTGTTGTTTAGCAGTTTCTTCTATAATAGAGGGATTATCATGTCTAAGAAAGTAAACTAGAATAAGGTACATTTGACAGTAAGTATACTGGATATAAATTTTTAATGGTAGAGAAATTCTCTAACGGCTGTTTCAAATAATCATCAGGCAGCATATATCTAGTCTGAAAAATCAGGCAGTGGGTAATAATCTGAAAAATAAAATTATTGATACTGTATTGCATGTACTTTTCTTCAGTATTCTGATTAGTTCTTAATTGCATAAGTTTATAAAATGTCTACTTCCTAAATGTTATGTTTCTTTAATTCTTCAAAAATTTAATTATTTTTTATTGTGGTTAAGTATACAAAACAAATTTACCGTCTTAATCACTTCAAGTGTAAGTTCAGTGGCGTTAAGGACATTCACATTGCAGTGCAACCAACACCACCATCCATCTCCAGAACTCTTTCATTTTGCAAAAGTGATATTCTACACCCATCAAACAATAACTCCTCATTCCCTCCTCCCCACAGCCCCTGGAAATCACCTTCCTACTTTCTGTTTCTCTGAATTTGACTCCTTTAGGTATCTCATGTAATTGAAATTATACACTATTTGTCCTTTTGTGACTGGCTTGTTTCACTTAATATAGTGTACTCAAAGTTCATCCATGTTGTGTGTGTTTGTGACTGTGTGTGTGTGTGTCTGTGTAAAAACACCACATTTTGTCCATCCATCATCTGTAAATGGACACTTAGTTGCTTCTACCCCTTGGTTATTGTGAATAATGCTGCTATGAGTATAGGTACACAAATATTTCTTTAAGTCCCTGCTTTTAATACTTCAGGGTATATGCCCAGAGGTAGAATTGCTGAATTAGTCTTTAATTTTTAAAGGTTTTGGTTTTGTATATTTCTGGAATCCCTATTTTATGGTAAATCTTGTTTTTTGTGATAATCACACTTATGGGTATGATAACACTGTTGTGATTGATCACTGTTCCATTATGTTGATACCTAAAAAAACTCTTAATAATTTCTAAAACCCCTTAAAAAACTCCATTTTTACAAGTTTACTGTAATTTTATTTGCCATTCCATAGTATAACTTTAAAACTAGCTTTCCTAGCCAACTTGTGTTGGAGTCGGTTTAATTAGTCACACCTAGAACAAAAAGTTTCACCTAGGGCAGCATCTTCTCTCATCTAATATTGTATCCTTCCTGAAGTGTTTTTTACATTGAAGAATACAGGTTTTAGCTTTGTTTTGTTTTGTTTTGAGAGTTTGCCTCCCAGAGCATTCAACTTTGAAATGTAAAGCCCATAAAACACTTTCTAAACTTAGCATCTTCCAGCTTACACATTTTACACTACGAATACCTTCTACTCTATTTTGTTGAGGGCTTATGAAATAACATAGGAGATATGGAATCTTAAATTCTAGTAGAAAACATTTCTTAAAGTTAAGTATTCTAGTTCCCCTACCTTTAGAAATATGATACAAGTGAGTGGTAAAGCTTGGAAAAACTGAAACAAGAACAAAAAACAGATTCCAAGTTCCCATCCTACATCTACTAAGCTTCTAGAGTCTCTGGGCATGGGCCCAAGTACCTGTATTTTCAGTTCCCTGATTGCTTCTTAGAAGTAACTATAGTTAGGATATGGCCTAAGTTTCTGAAGTTGTCATAGAGTAGCTTTAATTGCTGAAGGTTCATCTGTTATTTACTAGTAGGCATCAATGGGAAGGCTCTTCATAAAATCCTGTAGGAAAATGTTTTCATGCTGCTTGGGTTTTCTGTGAACTTCCCTCTGTTATAACCTAAGTGTTCACTAGCATTTTAGAATATGTGCAAGGAATTTAGGTAATTACTTGATTTGAGTTTAAACAGCAGAAAAAACTTAACATTTGGAAGACAATATAAGCCAAAAACACAACAACTGAACTTTAAGGTATGTAAATTATGCAACAATAAAGCTGCACAAAAGAAGGGAGAGGTTGAACTTTTGAAGAAAAACCACTAAATATAGTATATAGTGTTCAACAGGCTTGGTGTGTGGTTGTAAAATTGTAATAAGACTCATTGATAATAAATTTTATGAAAATAAAAATATGTCCTACCTGGAATGAATTTTATGTAATTGAGTTGTAAACTATATGGATGTAAGTTCTTTAAAATGTATTAGTTTGACATTTAAATATTACAAATGAATCAAAATTGTATGTTCTTGTTAACATTTTAATCTAATCATTACTTTTTTACTTGTATAGCTTTCTAAGGAAAAGCAACTGTTCCTAATTATTTCCTTTATTCTTTTTTTCTCCCCACAGAGATGGCAGGGTATTATTAAGGAAGTCAGGTTTCTACGGACGTTAAAACATTCCAACATTGTAAAATACAAAGGCTGCTATTTACGTGAGCACACAGCATGGGTAGGTATCTGCTCACCCCTTGCTGTAATTTTAGTAGGTTTAGTTTATAATTAATTCAAAAATGTCTCAAAATAGTTGTGTAAAGCCATGCACAAACACCTTGAAATGTTAGTTCATACTGAGAAAGGAGGAGGTGCTTTTCCTGGAACTCTTGGGCAGTAAGAGATAATAGAACTTTTGCCAGTTTACTTCAGAGATTCACCTGATCATTACGTGCATGGGAAAATGTTCTGATATATGTTAGCAGTATCATTCTTCAAATGCTTTATCAAACATTTGAAGGTTGAGAACAATCCTATCACTCAAGGATGAAAATCAGCATATATTTTTGACATAAATGTATTGTAAACTATTTAACCACAAGGGTCTTGTGTGGAATATTGGTGGTGAATCCTGAAGAAATCTGAACTGATTGTGATTCTTTGGCTGAATGATACTAAAGGTAGAAAATTGAGACATTTTATTGCAGAAAATAGAAATTAATTTTGCCCCATTGTTAAAACTAAGATAAGGTAGTAATCTTACAACAGTATAGGCATAGTAATTATGTCTTTTAAGAGGAAGGCTAAATTTTCTTTCAACATGAATGACCTTTTATTTTTAATAAGCTATAGCTGATTATCATTTTAATATACTGAACTTAGATTTACATTTGTAATGTTTGATTTAATTTAGTGGTGATGGTACTCCTAAATTTGAGACTGTGGTTAAAGAAAAAACAGTGGCCGAGAAGGTAGACTGCCTTTCTGTCTTTCAGGTTTCTCCATTTGTAAAACAAGGATGATAATAGGGTCTACTTCCAAATGTGGTTATGAGGATTAAATTAGTTAATATATATAAAATGCCTTGCACATAACAGGTGCTCTGTGTTGGCTTTATAGGAAATATTTAAACTGTAACCTAAACTTTGCATATATAGTACCAGAGGATAATTTTCTGCTTCCTAACAATACCAGTGTTGCTACTATAGGTTAGTATTAATAGAATGTGTATATTCCTTTATAGCTTTAGTTAGAAATTATATGAAACACACATCTACAAGCAATTCTATGTTGGCATTATAACAGATTAATGTAGCATTAGCTTAACTTCATGTATGCATTTAACAAGTTCACAAAATGTGTAATTAAAGGTAATTGATAACTAGAGTTTGTTTCACTTCAAAGTATCTTCTCAATCTCCTTGGTGAATTTGTTTTATCTCATATAGAATCTTTTTATTTTAATAGTGTATTTTAATGTTTTTATCATTTTTTTCCCATGTAGCTTGTAATGGAATATTGTATAGGATCTGTTTCAGATTTTGTGAAAGGTAAGTTTCCTTTATTTATTAAGAAAAGAAAAGTATTAGTATAATAAAATGAGAATTCGTTCAGTAAGAGATTTTTTTCATAATGTTAAAACTTTTCAGGAAGAGTGAAAACCTTTGTCTTTTCTAGAGTCTCAGCATGGTGTACACTGTCATTAAATATTATGTTTTAGCGTACAGAAGAGTTTTCTTTCATTATGATTTAACAGGCATTTTCTGCATTCTTTATCATTAAACTTGATTTGTTCCTTCTGTTCAGAATGAAGATATGTAGGAATATAAAAAGGGAAAGCTTCTATTTTATTGTTTTTATAATCATGAAACAATTGTTAAATGTTGTTTGTTAACTTTGAGGAAGATTGCCTGTGAACTATAACAAATAGGCACAACTGCACACTTGTTATAAAGTTAAATTGCCTTGTTTTATTATCTTGGAAAGCAAAAAGTTCCTTCTTGCTAAATGTTAGTTTTTAAAAATTTCCCCACATATTAGATATGTGTATATATATTTTTAAATAGAAATGTTCTATAGAATAATTATTTTCCAATGAATTCTTATTTTAAGTTCACAAAAAGCCATTACAAGAAATGGAAATAGCAGCAATTACACATGGTGCTCTCCAGGGATTAGTCTACTTACATTCTCATAACATGATCCATAGGTAAGAACTTTAAAAATTATCATGTATCAATAAGCACATGGCTTATTGAGTTTATCAGACCTAGAATTTATTGATCCTGAATGCTTTATTTGTTTTAGGTAAATAAAATTACTCTGGAGTTTTACAAACTCATATTTTTTTTAGATTATCCATGTCTTAGAAAGAATATACTAATTTATTTGATCTCTTTGTTAAGGATAATTTTTATCTTTTTCTACACATGCTGCCAGGCTGTCTGAAGTATGTGCACTTTATAGATTTGTGATAGAAATTTAATTATAGAATAATTTAATTTGTGAAGTGGAAAAGACGATAGGGATGATGTATTCTTACTTTT
Organism: Manis javanica; assembly: GCF_040802235.1. Classification (NCBI taxonomy): domain Eukaryota; kingdom Metazoa; phylum Chordata; class Mammalia; order Pholidota; family Manidae; genus Manis; species Manis javanica. The sequence goes on from NC_133162.1 coordinate 73,647,991, forward strand.
TTCATTTTACAGATGAAGAAACTGGTGCCCCAATTTGTGACTAACTTCCCAAAGTTTACAAGCAAGATAGATTAGACTAGAACTAACCTAGATCTTTTGTCCTCCTGGTGACTTATAATGCCAGATTTGATTCCATGACAGAGACAAGTAAAAGCTTCTTAAGACTCTAAGCTTTTGAGATAATCCTTGATAATCCTTGATAGTGGATAGTAATTTAAAGATTAAACCATCATAAACTAATTTTTAGCATTGGTATTGGTTTTCCCTGTTTTTAGAAGGAAGCTAGCATTTTTTAAATTATCTATGTGAACCAGACAATACATAGTAAACTTATATAGTAGAGTCATTGCAAATTAATGGGTTATCAGGTTTTTAGATGAGAATACTAAGGTCCACGAGAAATCCACATGCATAGTAAATAAGAGAATGGAAGATTTGGAAGTAAAACTGAAGGTCTTCTCAACATCAAAGAACCTATCCATTTGGAAAAAAAATCAAATGGAAAAAAATAGATTGACTTACTATTATATCCATTATAATACTATGTAGTATGAATTGACAAGTGCTTAGAAATTTATTTCTTTTTGAATGTATGGTACCCATTGGGCATACAATCCCATTATAATTTTCTTGGTTCACATGTACATTACTGATTTAGAGAAGAGCATAAAAGTAAATTTGAGATCATTGATATTACCTTATCCATGTGTTTCAGTTTTCATTTCATATTTAGGTAGGAGAACTCTGTTAAAGTTTGGAATGATATGAGTAATTAAAAAAAAACAAATTTAGGGCATGAGGTTCTTTTTTTTACCATTTTAATGTTAAGGGTATACTCAGAAATCTTACAATTATGTAAGAATGTTCAGCTGAATTTTTTAAACCATTATTTGTACCAATGAACAGGAACTCAAATATAGAGTATGTGCTATTAATTACCTAACTTTTTCTTCTGTTTCTACTGCTATTTTATCTTCTCTTTTAGAAAATTTTACTATATACTTACAGGAATTCTGTGTATCTCACTTCTTAATTTGGATCTTAATTCTCATTATCTCAACTGAGAGATTATCAAAGGCCTTGATTATTCTGATTTCTCCTGTGTTTTATAAAATGTTACATGATTTTTATCATTTTCAGTATAATCTTATGAAGGAAAGACAAATAATTTTCTGTGTTCTTTAAACCCAGAGATATCAAAGCATCAAATATCCTTCTGACAGAACGAGGCCAGGTGAAACTTGCTGACTTTGGATTGGCTTCCATGGCCTCTCGTGCCAGTTCTTTTGTGGGAACGCCGTATTGGTAAGAATAGTCCTGTCTGGTATTGATCCTCATAATTGAAATAGGCAGTGTGTGGTTGTACTTTTTTCAGATGCTTTATCTTTTTTCTTGGAAATACAGTGCTGCTTTAGACATTACTCTAAGCACTATAGTTAGTTTCAGATATAGATTTGGAGTGCTGCCCTTGTATCTCCTATTGTTTCATTTGTCCCCCCAATGTTTCTTTCCTGTTATCATCTATATCATGTATTGGGTGTAGGAGTGAAAACATTTAAATATTTAAGAATGGAGAAGATAGAAGTGCTAAGTGGAAATTTTCTTTAGATTTATACTTACTGTGTGTCAGTATCTCTGAATAAGAGTATCTGAAGGCTGGTAGCTAATTACAATTTTTTTAAAATTTTTTATTATGGAGAAATTCAAGTATACAGGTAAATAGGCAAAAATATAAGGAAGGCTCACATAGTGGTCAGCTCAGCCTAAAGCACTACCCCAGGGCCCAGCTGTTCTATGTACTTACTCCTCTTGCCCTCCCTCCACCTCCAGTTATTTGAAGCGAGTTCTAGACATCATCTAATTTTATTCATAAATAATTCCATATTAATGTCAGCAAGTCTGAAGGGAATAATTTTCCACATCTTCAACTTCCATAGGTGTTTTCTCTCTGTATATGTTGAGAGGTGTCTTAGGTCTACTGCATCTTCTTTCCACTTACCTTTCAAATCTCCCAACTCCCACTTTGTTAAAGAAAGGCTTCTTACCCATCCTGAATAGTAGAATGATGCATTGTTCTGAGGATTAAAAGACTCAAACCATCACCAGAGGGAAACTTGAGAATACATAACATCTAGAATAGACAGCATCAGAAATACAGAAGAGTTAGGACACAAAGTTTTGGCAAGGGCCTTCTGGCTTCACAGTCATCTCTCTTCACTTCCTTTTACTCCTTGCTCTTTCTTTTCCCCAATTATCTTCCCTCCCATCTTCTTTTCTAGTAGATCACAAATTACTTCACTTATAACTGGGACAATTGCCATGAGGACACATTAACATGTTATTTACATTGAAAAATGAAGTTTGGCATTTCCTAATAGAAAATAATTTGGATTTGAATGGTTGGTATGACCATGCAGACTGGGTTTGCTAATTAGGTTATTATACAGCAGTGTTTTTAATGAATTGAATGAGCTAGGTCCTCAGCTCCAAGTTGTAAATATCTGTAAAGCACATATACAAAATAATGTATATACATATGTGTGCATTATATCCTTTGCAACTAAGTTTATAAAATTTCGATACCAACTCAAAAATGTACAAGCAGATACATTTTTAAAATAAATACATTGGAAGTAAGAAAATAAAAAGTTTGAAGGCTACTGTTCTGTATGACCAAAACTTTCTTATGTAGAACCCTAGTTTAGATAGAATCCTCTTCACCTGTATAAAAAAAAGTTCTTTGGAGAAATAATTCTTCTTAATGGTCCCCCTTTACAAATCAGTGATCAATATTTTATACTAGAAAGGAGCTAGAAAGTTGTGCATTAAAAACAAAACTACTTTTTTAACTTTGTTGAACTTACTGACTCCCCAAGCTTACTTCAACATCTTCACACATTAGAAGCCCTCTATTATTGGCAATTGGAAGTTACATATGTATTAATTGGTACATAGTATATTAGGAACACAGCACTGTGTACATATTTACATGTTTTTACACAGAGGAACACACATACACCTGATGACAATCTTACTAAGCAGTCAGAAACTGTTCTAAATGTCTGTCTGTGCTTGACAACAAGTACAAAGGAAGTATAAGGTGAAGCATACCAGTGAGAACATTAGAGTCTAGCTGAAGATGTAATTTAGCATTTCATTTTATAACCAAGATGCCTATAAAGTTAATAATTGTATGATTTATTTAGTTATGAGTGACTGTCCTAGCCACTTTTATCACCGAACACTACTCCTATTTGCAAAAAAGACTGACAAACTGCTTATTCGTTGTTGCTTATTGTGGCAGATATTTTCTCAGCTAAATGTAGTGAGCTTGTTTACTTCAAGGAAACGAGTGCCAGTGATAAAATGCCCTCTTTCAAGCAAAACGTAGACTTTTGTAATAAGATACTAAAATGAAAATGTTTGAGAATCACTGGCATAAAGGATATACAATATTAGTATCTGTAAACTTGAATTCCCTGCTCTGGGGAATCTTTCCTCCATGATGCTGTTACATGATCATGACAAATGGTGAGAATAAGTCTAACACTGTATATGCAATGGTAAATATTTACCTCACAACCTGTAATGCATTTATTTCCCTTTACAAGAATTCTTATGTCCAGTTATATCATCTGGAATTCACACAGGTTTTCTCCATGTAGATGGTCATTAGGTTTTTAAAGAATAGTATACTTTTCTTTTCTTTTTTAACTGTAAGTGACATTTTATGTTTTAGGATGGCCCCAGAAGTAATTTTAGCCAAGGATAAACAACAAAAATATGATGCCAAAGTAGATGTATGGTCTCTTGGAATAACATGTATTGAACTAGGTAAGCATTGCTCTTTATTACTGTGCAGTAAGTTTTGATCAATGTTTTACCTCAATTTCTATATAAAATTACAGATTTTTATTTTTATGTCAGTATTTAGGGGGAGCAATAAATCTGTTAAAGTTGTCACTTGGGTTATTTGGCAATTTATATATACATATATTAGCTTAGGTGTATTAGATTTGCTGTATTAAATTAGGTCTAAAATAGTTTATAATGTGGTATTAATTTTGAGGTATCTGTGTCTAACATTTAATGAGTATTTGTTAAACACCTAGAATATGTCTATGGTTATAGATTTACCATATATGAAGGGTCTCTAAAGCATTCATGAATTACATACTGCTACTTAAGATACTTAATACTTTGTGTTAGGGATGAGGATTCAATTATCAGGCTGCATACCTTATTGTACAGTTTCATTTTTCGTACATATTTTATTCTGTTGCCTTAAGTGGAGCTATGCTTAAGGCAGTGGACCATCAAAACTTTGCTAATACTCCCCTTGTAAGGGAGCCACAGTGGGTAATTGAGCTGTCACTGTAATTGAAGCTGATGGCCATCTTCTTGCTCTTGATTCCCTGCACCAGTCCACAGTACCTTCCCAGTTTTTTTGTTAAGCTTTATTTAATAGTAGGAAATACTGGGAATATTTCATTTAACCATTTTAGGAGTGACCAAAGATTGAAAATAACACGTTAAAAGTAAAATCCATGTGTCATTTGGATAAGTCATCAACCTGGGTTTGTTGTAAAAAAAATGCAGAAAGGGAAATTGAGGTAAAACAAAAGTAAAAACTTGCTTATCATTACACAATAAATACTATAATTTCCATTATAACCAGGCTGTTTCTTTCTTGCAATCTAATATTTTTCCAAAATAATATAACCTTTAGATTTTTTTCACTTTTGTTAGAATTCCTACATTAATCATTCCCTTCAAGCTCTGTATCATCATACATATTTTAAAGCTTGACATCAGCAAAGAGAGATTTGTAGATTACCATGTCATCCTCTTCTGATATTTTGGTCTCAATTTGAGGTTTTCAAAGTGTTACTTACATTTGAAAATATCTTTAGGTATCTTAAACGCTTGTTCTTTTACTCCTGATTCTTCTTCCTAACAGTACATCCTAATTAATTTCTTAAGAAACTTGGATGTAAATGTACAGAAGCTGGTTAATACACTCTGGCTATGGGGTATTTTTGTGGGTATGTGGTTGATGCATATATGTGCCCCTTTGGATAGTGAAATTGCATTAATGATCCTGTTAGATATCATTGATATATTTTGATATTCATTTGATTAGAAAGTCTTCCTTGGCCAGTTATACTGCTCAGAAAGAAATGTATAAACTCGGGAGTTTCTGTGGGATGGATTCTTATTTTTCCATGTTTTCTAGTTTCTTATTATAGTTCATAAAATAGACTTCCTTCACAATTAGAGTTTTTACACTTAGAATAAAGCAACTTCGGATGTGACCGCCTTTAGTTCATTTTTAAGGAGTGAGACATTTCAAAGAAATTCTTAAAGTTTTAGGCATGCATGAGGCATCTTCAACTTTTAGAAACTCTTTCATGATCACTTTTTAAAGTTTTACTTACAGATGTTTTGAATTCTTAAATGTCATGAACCACAACCTGACACTGGTCCCAGGGGAAAGATCTAGAGTAGCCCAGGCCAATGAAACATTCTGTAGTGATAGAGATATTCTGTATTTGCATGTCTTTCAAGCACTTGAAATGTGGCTAGTGTAACCGAGGAACTGAATTTTAAATTTTATTTCATTTAAATAAGTTTGCATTTATAGGGCATTGGGGGAACTCCAACAGTCAATATGGAAACACTGTCCTTTAACAGCACACTGGACCAGATGAACTTAACAGACATATACAGAACATGCCATCCCAAAACAACAAAATGCACATTCTTCTGAAGCACCCATGGAACATTCTCCAGGATAGATTATATGTTAGGACACAAAATGGGTCTTAATATGGGTATAGTAACCACATTGTTTTTCATGTGAAACCTTCATAAGAGTGTATATCAATAATACGATAATTTTAAAAATTGTATAAAAAGTAAGTTTGCATTTAAATAGTAACATATATGTGCTCTTTTAGACAAAACAGCTGTAGAGGCCTGATTTTTTTAATGCAAATTAGATTTGCTGTCTTGGGAAATATATGTTATATGCTTTTCTACTTTAAAATAACTAAGGATAATGAATTAAAGCAAAATTTTCTTAGAGAGTAGGTAAGAGAGCAGAACTTAAACCAATTGTATCTTTGGTTTTGATAAATACAGTTCTAAATAAATATGACTTTCATATTTATTTATGAATTTAGAGGTTGAAATAACTTGAATTTTCTCATAGATGACTTTATATGTTTGTTCACAATTTGATGAAAAAGATCCCAATTTTGTTGCTTTTCAGCCTATGTGCATGATTGCACAGTTGTTTATAAAAATAAAATGTGCCATTTTTTCTGATTATAAAAGTCCATGTTGAGAGTATAAAATTTCAGAAATATAACAGATGTAAAAATACAATAACTTGTTAAAGGATACACAAAATAAAAAGATGTAAATTATGACATCAAAAATGTAAAACATGGTGGGAAATAAAAATGTAGAACTTTAAAATGCTTTCCAAATTAGCAATTTAAAATAGATAAGTACAAATATTAGTTTTATGTAAGCCTCATGGTAACCACAAAGTTAAAAGCTATAGTAGATACACAAAAAATAAAAAGGAATCGGAGCATCCCAGTACCAAAAAATCAAATCAGAAAGAAAGAGAGTAAGAGGAAAAAGAAAGGCACAAAGGAATTACAAAACAACCAGAAAGCAATAAACAAAATGGCAATAAGTACATACTTATCTAAAGTTACTTTAATTATAAATGGACTAAATTCTCCAGTCAAAAGACAGAGTGGCTGAATGGATTTAAAATAATAAGACCCATGCATGTGATGCCTACAAGAGACTCACGTTAGATGTAAGGATACATACAGAGTGAAAGTGAAAGGATAGAAAAAGATATTCCATGTAAATGGAAACCAAAAGAAAGCCTGGGTAGCTATACTCACAAAAGACAAAATAGACTTTAAAACATACTAATAAGAGACAAGGACATTACATAATGATAAAGAGGTCAGTCCAACAAGAGGATATAACGTGTAAATATTTATGCACCCAATGTGGTAGCACCTAAGTATATACAGCAATATTAATAAACTTAAAAGGAAAAATAGACAGCAATGCAATAAGAGTAGGGGACTTCAACATCCCACTTTCATCAATGCATAGACTATTCAGACAAAATAATCAATATGGAAACACTGTCCTTTAACAGCACACTGGACCAGATGAACTTAACAGACATATACAGAACATGCCATCCCAAAACAACAAAATGCACATTCTTCTGAAGCACCCATGGAACATTCTCCAGGATAGATCATATCTTAGGACACAAAACAGTTCTTAATAAACTTAAGAAGAATGAAATTATATCAAACATATTTTCCAGAGACAATGGTATGAAACTTGTAATCAGTTACAAGAAGAAAAATGGGAAATTCACAACTATGTGAGATTAAACAACATGCTATTGTAACAACCAATGTGTCAAAGAAGAAATAAAAAAATATAAGGAGACAAATAGTGGAAATACAATATACCAAAACATATGGAATGCACCAAGAGCAGTTCTAAGAGGGAAGTTCATAGCAATAAATGCCTACATTAAGACATTAGGAAGTTTCTCAAATAAACAACCTTATTTAAAACCTCAATAAATGAGAAAAAATAAGAATAAACCAGTCACAAAGTTAGGAGAAGGAAGGAAATAAGAAAGGTGAAAGCAGAAATAAATGAGATAAAACTAAAAAGTTAACAGAAAAGATCAATGAAACTAAGAGCTGGTTGTTTGAAAAGAAAAAGAATAGACAAACCTGTAGTAAGAATTAACTGTGATAAAAAGGACTGAAAATAAAAAATGAAAGAAGAGGCATTACAACTGATATTGCAAAAGTAGAAAAGATCACAGGAGACTACTGTGAGCGATTAATATGCCAACATATTGGATATCATAGAAGAAATGGATAAATTGCTGGAAACATACAACCTATCAAGACTGAATCATGAAGATATAATCTGAACAGGCTGATTACTAGTAAACAGATTGAATCAGTAATCAAATACCTCCTGGAAAACAAAATCCAGAACCGGATGGCTTCACTATTGCAGTCTAACACACATGTAAAGAAGTAATGCCAGTCCTTCTCAAACTCTTCCGAAAAACTGAAGTGGAGGGAGTACTTTCAAACTCGTTTTATGAAGCCAGCATTACCTTGATAACCAGAACCAGACAGGGACACTACAAGAAAGTTACAGGCCAATTTCCCTGAGGAACATAGATGAAAAAATTTTCAGTGAAGCACTGGCAAACATAATTGAACAATACACTAGAAAGATAATACACCATGATTAACTGTGACATATCCCAGGGATGCAAATATGGATCAATATCTGCATATCAGTGTGATCCACCACATTAACAAAATGAAGGCTGAAAATCACGATTATCTCATTAGTCACAGAAAAGCATTTGACTAAATTCAGCTCTTAGCATAAGTGTAAAGGGAAGATAGCTCAACATAACAAAGTCCATAAATGGCAATCCCACTGCTAATATCCTACCTAGTAGCCAAAAAGTAAAAATTTTTCCTCTAAGATTAGGAACAAGACAAGTATATCCCCTCACCACTTTTATTCAACAGAGTATTGGAAATAACATCCAAAGCAATTAGATAAGAAAAAGAAACAAAAGGTATCCAGATCAGGAAGGAAGAAGTAAAACTATCACTGTCTACAGATGACATGATATTATTACATATAGAAAACCCTAAAGACTCCACCAAAAAATGGTTAGAACTAATAACCAAATTCAGCAAAATAAACAAATTAATAACAAAATTAATACACAGAAATCTGTTGCATTCCCATATACTAACAACAAACCAGCAGAAACAGAAAATAGGAAAACAATTCTATTTAAAACTGCATCAAAAAGAATAAAATAGCTAGGAATAAACCTAACCAAGGAGGTGAAAGACCTATACTTTCTTCATGAGAGAAACTAACCAATAAATGGAAATAATCCCATGTTCATGGATAGGAAGACTTAATATCGTCAAAATGGCCATCCTGCCCAAAGCAATTTACAGAGTCAGTGCAATTCCTATCAAAATACCAATAGTATTTTTCAATGAGCTATAACAAAAAGTTCTAAAATTCATGTGGAACCACAAAAGACCCCATATAACCAAAGCAATTCTGAGAAAGAACAAAGCAATTCTAAGAAGAAAGCTACTATGAGGGAGGGGTTGGGGTGAGTAGTTGAGGGTGAGGGGAATAAAAGGGCACAAAAATTTTCAGTCATAAGTTGGTCACAGGAATAGTAGTATAGCATGGAAAATAAAAGCACTGCTTCTGTAACATTTTCATATGTTGACAGTAACTTCAGTGGGGAGGGGAAGGGAGGATTTAATATGGGTGACTGTAGAACCACTGTGTTGTATACTTGAAACCAATATAAGATTGAATATCAAGGATACTTTAATTAAAAAAATAATTGAAATGGAAAATATCCTTTGAATCCACTGAAGGCTCCCACAGTTTAGATTTAGTAAATCTGTATGGTTTTTAGCTAAGTTCAGTGTTCTCTGACTAAATTGAGATGGTCAGGTTTATGGTAAATGACAGAATCAAAAATCGTCCTCTGCTCTGATATATTGATGGCACACCATTTAGAATTTTTGAATACTTTAATAAATCACAGTAGAAACACAAGTTATTTTATTCATTAAGAATTTCTTCAGTAATCCCTTCCCCTTCCTGGATGAAACTAGTCATTCTTAAAGCTGTTGGGAGGACAGTATAGAGCAGGTGTCCATGTCACCTGCTGAGTCATGGTAGCCCGGAGTGGCGTGTCAGAGTGCTGTGAGTAGAGGAGGGAGTTCCCACAGACAGAATGCCTTGTAAGTGGAAGCAGAACCTATGCAGGAAGGGCGGCAGTCAAGTTTGGAGATTCAGATTCCTGGTGGGGTAACCGAGGCATTCATACCTGGAAGTAACCCAGCATGGGATGTCAGAGGCCAAGGAGCAGGTCCATATTTTGGGGTGGGTAAACCTGACACATGGCAGTGCCTGATTGAAAGGAAGGGGCTTCCCTCCTGAGGACTGATGAAGAGGGTCTCACTGCAGAAAGAGATCCAGTTTGGATAGGGTGTCAGAAACTGAGTGGATGAAGTAGACAGACTTGGAATGGGGTTTGAAAACTTGATGGGGAAAAGCGGAAATGGTGGTGGCCAAGATGGGAGACTGGCTATGTACAGGGGGGATTCATCAAGTATATTAAGGATAATCAGAGTGAGGTTTCTTATTGTCAGAGAAGGGTGTTATAAATAACGGAAAGAGAAGGCTAGAATAAATAGTACTATAGTATTGGATTTGAGATATTATAATGAACTCAGTTGTTTTCAATAAACAACTAAAGATATTTAATGTGCAAGTATGAATACAAATATATGAGGGACGTGTGTGTTCCCTTCCTCTATCCACTGACAGGATCTAAGAGAAGTGACATGGGCAGTAGCAGTGAGCACATTGATTGCCACAGCTCCTTGGAGTAATGGTTGAGCCAGGTCTACAGTAGGGAAAGCATAAGGTGATCCTGGAACATCTTAGTGTGCCAGAGAGCAAGGAACTGAGCAGGGAATGATGGAGCCATGCCAGAAAGACAGAAGTCGGCTTAAAAAGGTTCTTAACTGCTCAAAAATGAAGCGATTTCAACATCAAAATAAATGATAGTAGCAGATTATAAATTATTAAATGAAGAATCTAAATCCATACAATAAGAGAATAAAATTTAATCTTTATGCAAAAAAATATTCATATAGACTAAAGTACCTTTTTACAAATACTTAATTACAAAGGAAAAAAGTGAAACTTTACCATGAAAACTTGTGGAATGGCCTTAAGTGATCAAAGTGAACACCATCAATAACAAGACGATCTGAAACCATGGACTACATCATAGAATCACTGAGAAAAGCATGATATTTGCTTCTGTGATATTCTTGCCAGAGATGTGTAAACCAAAATTAGTAACAGCACAAAGCCAAACTGAGGGACATTTGAGAGTCAAAATTATACTTGTGAATTGTCAAGGTCCAACTGTCACCTTAAGACTAGAAAAAAAAGGGCAAATTCAATCCACAGTAAGCAGAAATAAAGGGACCCACAAAAGATCAAAGCAGAGAAAATGAAAGCAATAGAGAACATCAAAGATCACTAATTAGTTCTTTGGGGAAAGTAATGAAATTAATAAACCTCTAGCTAGATTGAGCAGAAAGAAGACAAACGACCAATATCAGGAATCACAGGGGACATGACTCCAGATTTTACACATATTGAAAGGATTATAGGGAAATTTTATGAACAATTTTATGTAACTTTAAAACTTAGAAAAAATGGACAATTTCTTTGAAGGATGCAGACGGTCGAAGCTCATTTTTGCTACAAAGGACATTATGGGGACATTTGATTGAAACTACAATGGAGTTTGAGGATTAGATAATAGTCATGTATTCATATCAATGGTCTGATTTAATGAATGTACTAGGTTCTCTTAGAATGTTCTTGCTTATTGGAAAAATACACTATTTAGAGATTATGTGCATCAGCGCTGCAATTTCCTCTCTATTGGACTCCCTTGAATAAGTTCTCTGAACTCTACTTTCAACATTTTTGCTAAGTTTGGGTTTATTAAAAGAAAAAAACTAACTACTTCCATTCTCCTGTATAACAGGCACATATTTTAACAGGAAGTTTTCTTTCTTTTATAGCGGAAATGAAGCCTCCTTTATGGAATAATAGTTCAGTAAGTGTCTTCAGTCACATAATCAGAAATGAATCCCCTACACTACAGTCTACTAAATGGTGAGTATGGCTGAGAGATGTATTGTTCAACATGGTAAAATTTAAATATTTTTTCATAATGTTATCAAAATGATTTCATTTCAATGAGGTGAAGTGTATATAACCTGAAGAAATATTAAAATAGCTTTATTTTATCCATACATCATGTTTATCCTTTATTATCTCTACTTTTCATAGCATATAAGTAACTCAGTTTAGAAATAAAAGATACATGATGCTACATGGGAGCAAAAAGTATGGCTTTTGTATAAAAATTAATATATTTTTTGTACTTTAGCAACACATACAACCCTAATTATATAATAAATAGCATGATTTAAACATTCATATTTTATAACTGCAATATATAGATTGCCACAGCCTGTAGAGATATTTAATTGGGGAATGGTTTATAATTGATATGGTATAAAACATAGGTAAAAATGATTAGATAATTTATCAGAGTTACCAGATAATTCATAATTTTTGGATCATTCTAATTGTCATTATTTATTATTCAGAATGTGCTTTGATTTGCATCTCCTAGTGCTTCTTTGATAATACTGTTATTCATGTAAAGAAGTTTATTGAAAACAGATGGACGATTTTAGGAAACAAGGATCTTTATCAGTGATAGAAAATTTTAATGGGAAATTCTTCAGGTGTATCTAGCATTTGAAAAGGTCCAGGGGACTACCTACCATACTTAACAAATACTTTAAAATTCACAAGTAAGATGCATAAATTAGCAAAAATTTATTTTTTAGCATTACAGAATTAAGGCAAGTTCACAGGTCCTTTCTCCTTCTATAGAGATGTTTTGAAGAAATCTTCACAAAGAGTTTATTATGGTACTTCTAAATAATAGATACACTAAACACAGGCTGTCTTTACACTGGTTGATACTTTGGGGATTCAAAAAAGAATTCTTGTATAAAAGAATTAAATCTTATTTGAATATTGATGACAAACATTCTTATATAAAAGAATTAAAAATCTTATTTGACTATTGATGACAAATATTGATGGAATATTTTTTACCTACTGCCTTACTGAACTCTCATCATTAACACTATATAATAGTGTGTTACAGAATTCTAATTTTAAAAAATCTTACTGTTTTCTGGAACTTTTATCCATTTGCTCAAGGATGCTAAATACTTAGGTATAAAAAAATGTGATGTTCTGAAACATGCTGTATGGAAGATGATCCAAGGGTCAAGCAAGAAAGAGATGTAGATAGAGAAAAGAAAAAAAAATAATAAGAATATTATCTTAGATTTAAATGTGAAAAGGAAAATGATTAACTTCCCTAATTCACCTCAATGTAGAATGAGTTGTGATACTTAAGTATGTGAGAGGAGGATTTTAAAATAATGTGTGCAAATTTATCTTTGGGAAATGGTAAAGATTCATTAGTTGCTTTGCATAACTTTTTATAGACTTCCATAATGAAATATATAGTGTATTTTGTCTGCTTTTTTCTTTTATCATTTTTATTCTCCCTCCCTCCCATAGGCACATGCCTTGATTTGTGGGTATGTTTTTAAAGGAAATAGCAATATATTCACTTGATACTTTCCTTTACAATAGGTCTTATTATTTTTGGCACTTTGTAGATTCTTGCCTCCACAAAATCCCTCAAGATCGTCCTACAACACGGATACTTTTAAAGGTCAGTTATACTCTGTTTTGTACACCCAAGAAATTGTTTTTAAGAATGTGTTTTATTCTTCTTTGATTCTGAATCAGTATTAAGTACGGTACCGGTTTTTGCTAAAATACTAATTTCATAATACTATTCTTTCTTGGAAACTTTGGTAGTTGCTAAGTTTTTTCATTTGTTTTTCAAAATTAACTGCTTTTGCCATGTCTGAATAGAATATATAGTTAAATATTCAATTTAGTAGTATTAAATGGCTTAATTTTTATATGTGCAAGCATATATTCATGAGTTACAACTATAAATTTTAATTCATGTGGAACCATGGCATTTCAGAATTGGCAAAACGTGCTTTAACTTTGGATTTAATTTTTGTATGTACCACACTTGATATATCCATCTGTCATATATAAAATAATATGAAAGTAAGAGAAATGACGCATAATACATTTACGTAAATACTGTGGGAGAAAAAAGATTTCAAAAGAACTGCTAAAAATGGATATCACGTTTTTGTTTCCTTCTGAGAAATATGTTTTTCTAACTTAGCAATGAAAATATTTTAAAAGTATGTGAATTCTATTCATTTTTCAGTAGGTTTGGTTACCTAATTTAAATAAATTATTAGTATATGCTTTCTGTTCTCAAAAATAGGTATTCACAATAGCAACAAAAGGTTTAGCATACCTATGAGTTATGTTAGTGAAAAATAAGCAGAATGCATTTGTGGAAAACGGTTAAATAACTTAGAATTACAAGATATATTTATTTCATTTTGAGGTTGATATCTTATTAATAGCAGTAATAGTATTATTTGATTTAATATAGTTTTTAAAACATCTAGATAAGGCATTAGTGAGTAGCAGTTGACTCTATCTCTTTGTGACCTTAAGGAATTTTGTGGATTTTTCACTAGAAAATAATTTCTGCATGAATGTTTTAGAATTTTAAAGAAGTTCAGTTTATTTTCACCAACACACAGTTCAAGATGCAAGGATATTGAAAGGATCATGTACATATTCAGTAGGGTTATTTGCAACTACAGTATGTAGAAGAGCAGTATAAAGTTTCAGTAACACTTTGGGAATTCTAGGCCATAAGCACACTTACAGTTTCAAACGAAAGCCCAAAAAATAGATATTCACAGTCGCAACAAAAGGTTTAGTAGAGCTGTGAATTATGTTAGTGAAAAATAAGCAGGATCCATTTGTAGAAAACTGTTAAATAACTTAGAATTATAAGATATATTATTCTCAGATAAAAAAAGACCAAATATCATGAATAGTGGTACATACCAAGCTAAAGCTCAGGAAAAGGAAGAATGTGACTGGCTTCTTACATTTGCCTAATGAAGGCAAAAGAAGCCCTTTTGGTAATAACCCAACCCTCCAGGAATGGATACTTGGCCTTGGGTGATCAGGTCCCAAACCTGTATATATATTCACTTACCTGGTCCATTTTGTATATTGACCTTATTGGAAGTGATAAGAAGTGTCTGTCAAGTGCATCCTTCCCTTTGGCCTGATCACATCTCTGTTGCAGTCTGTCATAAGGAGAAAAACTAAAATGGAAATAAGTGACTTACTATATGAAGTTATTTATCTCAGAATGCAAAATTGAAAATAATTATCCAGAATTAGAATAACGGTTATGTAATTTTGGCATGAACATTTGATGAAGTAGTCTGTAGGCATTATGTTTATGAGTTGAAATAGCATAATACTTACAGCAATGAAAAGAAAATAATATATAGTTACAACTCTTCAGAGAAGAAATAAATTTGAGCTAGTAAAGGAAGTAAAAGTCTTAAAAGAATTCAAGATCATCTCATGAACTCCAGTGCACAAGGTGTCTTTCTGCAATCCGTGCTAACTACAAAACAAAATCTATACACAGAAAATTTCTGAGAAGAAATAAATATCCAAAAAATACCAAAAGTAACAATGATAATCTAATGGTAGAATTGTTCTTTCTATTTTTCTGTATTTGATAATGTTAAGCTTTATTAAGTATTAATGGTAAAAATCACTAATACATAATGTCTTTTAATCAACTGCTAGTGTTTTATGAAGTGTCATTTAAGCAACATAAAGGAACCCATAATACCCAAGTGGTATGTTACGTAATTCACCATCACTAAATACATTCCTGTTGAAATCTAATGTAATTCAGAACTGAACGGTTTTCCTCTATGAAAGCAGTTCTAAGAATTTGTGGGCGTTTACTTAGGGCTGTAATTGGACTTAATTCTTAATGTTTACTTAGACTCTGATTATTTCAACTCTGCATTTCTAGTTGGCCAACAAAGATGTCATGTTCAAAGTTTTCATAAAAAGTATGGGGGATGTTATGTAGGCACAGAGTGTATACATGTAAATTAAATTTTATAAATATAAGAAGTAAAAAGCATAGCAGAACTAGGTAACTATAGATTACATGCATTATCTATCATTATTTAGGATAGTAACTCTAGGGTCTAAAGAGGGATTCATTTGTTCTGAATGAAAAAATATGTAGGTCTCAACCTGACTTTTGCCTTCTACTCTTAACCAGCACATGTTTGTTTTTCGGGAGCGTCCTAAAACAGTGTTAAAAGATCTCATTCAGAGGACAAAGGTCCTTTCCCAGGAGGCACATAATGAACCAGCAGTAGAATCACAGGAAGAAGAGGTAATAAGTTAGAAATGGCTCAAGTATTGGGGTCTCTTTATTGACTTCCTTCCTTATGCAACTTTTCTTGCCAAGAATCTTTTATATCAGTGGTTTCCAGATTGTGCCTTCACAGTGATTCTCTAAGTTCCACCCAGATGGGGAAAAAGGTTTTGCATTCTTTAAACCATCCTCTTGGTAGTGCACATTAGCATAGTAAAGCTCTGTGAAGTCTATTAAAGAAACCTGTTCAACTTTTATTTAATGTATTCCCTCTCAAAAGTCTGTGCTATGGGGCACTTTTTTGCTGATTGTCTGATGATATGGGTCATGCTTTTGGAAGTATTTGAAATTACAGGCTTTGGAAGTTGATGGTGCTCACACAGAAGTCATTAGAACTACCAACCATTCTCCTTATCTTGGTTATTGTATAAACCTTTCCCCCAGTGCCTTTTATATAATGTTTGATAAGTGTTTATTAAATTGGAAATTTCTGGCTTCTTTAAAAATAAATAAGTAAATAAAATAAACATGTGACTTAACTAAATTTATCCTGAGGGAAAAAAATTACCAAGCATTCTTATTCTGTTACTAAGAACACTTGATTCTTTTCAGTTGTGTACAGGGATTCAGTCCTCTACATGGTTCTAAAATACTCATTTTATAGGTGAGTAAAGTAAGACTCAGAGTGGTTAACTAAATTATTACTGTAGAAGCATATGTGTTCAGATTCATATATGACTCTTGAGACCAAGTTCTTTCCATTTTGCCAAGTTTCCAAATTTGCTGGAGAAATGTTACAGAACTTCCTCACAAGGAAAATATAAAGCTTCTTATTTGTGGAGCTATCTTTTTTAGTCTAAGTATTTTCTGTTTTTTTCTTTGTTCATGTCACAATGCCAAAGCTTTGATTCTTTTTTATTGTTTTCTACTGAGAAAGATCCCTGCATTCTGAAAACAGGAGTAGTAGTTACTTTTCTTTTTAAAAGCACTACATGATTAATGAACTATAAAATAAAAGAGTTTCTTACATACAGTTTTGGTGTTTTTGATATTGCCTTTTAGTTCTAACAGTAGTCACTAGAAAATTGGGGCTATTTTAGGTATACGAAATACTTCAGCAAAGTGAAATTAATAAAATTATGTCATGAAACATTAGAATAACAGCAACTTTTTTAGGCTGTGGAATGTAAGAAAAGACCCTCTATATACCTTGGGTCTGTATTTATTATTCTGCATATCTTAAAGAATTTTGGTATGGTAAGACTATAATATTGGGGCCCAGATACCAAAGCTTGCCGGAGTTGTTCAGAATAGTCTTCTAATTATGATTAAATATACAATTTTTAATTTTACACAGAAATAGATAGGAATTAATATTAAATTACTCAGTGGAAAAGTTTAGGCTAAAGACTATATTCTGAGAAGAAAAGAAATATAAAAGGCTTCAATAAAGAATAAGTAAAAGTGATATTTATAGGATTAAAAAAAGGTTGGGGTTTGTTTTCACCATTGGAATCATTGAGAAATGAGCAGCATCTCTGTGTATACCCCATGAGATGTGTAGTAGAAATGGATTTAATGTCAAAAATTTTAGAGAAAAGACTACACTTTGGAAATAATTTAGAATTGATTAACTTTTTCACATGGTTGGGCTTTTTGGTATTTACTTTTTGGTCACTTTCTTAATCTGTCAACTAACAATTGATAAACTTCCTGGTCTTGGCAAATACAGGAATTTCTCAAAATAGACCTCTAACTTTCTAAAGACTGTGTGCCAAGCAGTGTGCTAGGTGCTAATAATCAAGAATTCAGGAGATAAAGGTATTTGAATCTAATGCTCTTTTCCCTCAGGAACAGGATCACTGTGTTGGATGGAAAGGGACAGTGCATAGTGTTGAAAGTCATCAGTCTGTTCCCAGTATGTCCAGCGGGGCCAGTAGTCAAAGCACTAGTGTCAACAGTTTTCCAGATGCCTCAGATGACAAGAGAGAGCTAGACATGATGGAGGGACACCACACAGTCATGCCTAGTAGTTCTGTCATCCATTTAAAACCCGTGAGTATTTGGATTTCAGTGAAAAAAATTTCAAATTTGGTAACTAATTTTCTTAGTCTGGTTACATTTGTCTTGAAAACATTTGAAGGTCAGGTAATTCCTTTTTGCAATTGATGGAAATGCTTCCTTTTTAACTTCACTGCTTTCAATACTACCAAAAAGTTACTGGGCACAATAGCTAAAAGATGGAACCAATCCAAGTGTTCATCAACACATGAATGGATAAACAAGCCATAATATATACATATAATGGAATATTATTCAGCTGTGAAAAGAAATGGCATTCTAATGTATGCTACAATGTGAGTGAACCTTAAAAACATGCTAAGTGATATAAGCCAGACAAAAAAGGGCAAATATTATTAGAATTCCACTTATATGAAATATCTAAAATAGTCAAATTCATAGAAAGTAGATTAGAGGGTGCTAAGGGGCAAGTGGAAAATGAAATAAATACTTTTATTATTTTTATTTTGGTATCATTAATGTACAATTACATGGGCATCATTATGGTTACCATACTCCCCCTATTATCAAATCCCCACCACATACCCCATTACAGTCACTGTCAATCAGCATACTAAGATACTATAAACATTGTACATGTCTTTATGTGAACATGATGTACTAATTTCTATGACAAATACATAGGGTAAAATTGCTGAGTCATAGGGCATATGTATGTTGGACTTCATAAGAAACTGTCAAACAGCTTTCCAAAATGGTTGTATGTTTCACATCCCCATTAACAATGTATAAGAGTTGCAGTTGGTTCACGTATTCTCCAGCATTTGGTTTGTCAGTCTTTTTTATTTTAGCCATTCTGGTGGGAATGAAATGGAATCTCAATATAGTTGTTTTTGCAATTCCCTATGACTGAAGATGGCGCCAGAATCACCTATTCATGTGTTTATTGTCCATTAGTGTATTTCTTTAGTGAAGAGTTTTTTTTTAAGTCTTTTGTCTGTTTTCTTATTCAGATGTTCATCTTTTAATACTGATTAGTAGGAGTTTTTTTATATACTCTGGGTACAAGTATTATATCTCAGATATGTCTTGCAAATATTTTTTCTCCATCTGTAATAAATTAAAACTTTTTAGTTTTAAAATCCAATTTAAACAACCCATTAAAAATGAGTAAAGGCCATAAAAAAGCTTCCTCTAAAATCAAGAATAAGACAAGGATGCCTACTCACAACACTTTTATTCAACAGAGTGTTGAAAGTCCTAGCTACATTAATCAGGCAAGAAAAAGAAATAAAAGGCATCCACACTGGTAAGGAAGAAGTGAAACAAAACTGTCACTGTTTGGAGATGACCTGATACTACATACAGAAAGCCCTAAAGACTCTACCAAAAGACTATTGGAATTAATATATCAACTATACGTCTATTTTTAAAAATGTGTCAAAGACCTGCATAGACATTTATCCAAAGAATATATACAAATGACCAACAAGCACATGAAAAGATACTCAATATAATTAGTCATTAGGGAAACACAAATCAAAACCACAATGAGGTACCATCTTACAGACACTAGGATGGCTAACTATTTTGTTTTTTGTTAAGGTATCATTGATACACAATCTTATGAAGGTTTCACATGAGCAACATTGGTTACTACATTCAGCCATATTATCGAATCCCCCACTAACACCCCATTGAAGTCACTGTCCATCAGTGTAGTAAGATGCTATAGAGTCACTGCTTGTCTTCTCTGTGCTATTACTGCCTTCCCGTCTCCCCCTTCTACACTATGTGGGTTAATCATAATGCCCCTTAATCCTCTTCTCCCTCCCTCTCCACCCACCCTTCCCACCCCCTTCCTTTGGTGACTGCTAGTCCCTTCTTGGACTCGGTGAGTCTGCTGCTGTTTTGTTAGATGGCTAGCTATTAAAAGAGAAAAACAAAAACAAAGATGGAAAATAACAATTAGGGAGCACATGGAGAAATTGGAACTCCTGCTCTGTATTGCTGGTAGGAATGTAAAATGTGAGCTGCTATGGAAAACACTTGAGGATTTCTCAAAAAGTTAAACATAGCATTTCCCCATGACCCAGAAATTCTACTCCTAGATATATACCCAAAACAATTGAAAGCAAGTACTTAAGCAAATGCATATACACAAATGTTCATAACAGCTGTATTCACAATAGCCAAAAGGTGGAAATAACCCAGAGGTCCAGCAACACATAAATGGATAAACAAATTAGGGTGTGTGCATACCGTGGAATATTAATCAGCTATAAAAAGGAATGTAGTACTGATACATGCTATACAATATGGATGAACCTTAGAAACATGCTAGGTGAAAGAAGCCAGATACAACACGTCACATAGTATATGAAACATCTAAAATAGATAAATCCATAGACAGAAAGTAGATTGGTGGTGATGAGAAGGGGAGAATGGGGAGCAAGTGCTTAAAACATACAGGGTTTTCTGTTTTCTTCTGAGGTGTTAAATATGCTTTGTAACTAGATACCGACAGTCATTGCAGAACATCATGAATATACTAAATGCTACTGAATTCCTCACGTTAAATGATTAATCATACATTGCATGAATTTTGCCTCTATTTAAGAATCCAGTTTGTATATTTTTTTCTTTATAGTAGGGGCAGTGGTTGCAGAACATCATGAATATACAAAATGCTACTCAGTTGTTCACTTTACATGATTAATCTTACATTATGAATTTTGTCTGTTTGAGAATGCAGTTTGTACATTTTTTTTCATTATAATCAGTGTTTTTTGTGTCCTTTCCAAGAAATATTTGCTGACCCCAAGGATGTGACAATATTCTGTGTTTTCTTCTGCTGTGTGATTCTGGATTTTAGGTTTAGATCAAGTGATTCTTTCTAAATCAATTTCTGTATGTAGAATGATTAAGCATTGATTTACTTTGAATACAGAGAACCAGTTGTTACAGCAGGGTTTGTTAAAGACACTTTCCTTTCCTCTTTGAATTAACTTGACTTTTTGGTAGCAAATCAATTGACTGAATATATGTGGGTCGGTTTCCAGATTTTACTGTGTACCTTTCCTCTATTCAGTCTGTCCTTTTACCAATACCACAGTGTTTTGATTACTGTAGTTTACATCTTCCAACTTCTTATTCTCCCTCAAAATTTTGGCTATTCTAGGTCCTTTACATTCCCATTTTAATTTTAGAACCAGCTAGTTTCTGTGCTGCTTTAGATCAAATTTTATTAGAAGCTGTTGACTGAATTCTCCTACATGAATTACCTGCTTAGTTGATAGTGGACTGGTCTAAGATGGTTTTGAAAGAAAAAGGTTTTGCTTTACTTCACTCTTTCCTCTCCATTGCTGTAGGTTACAAGGCAAATTCAAGAACACGAGCTTAGAGAACAAATGTTTTCTTACATCGAAATGAGCTGGCAACATCAAAAAAAGCTGAAGACTCTGGAAAACAAGCTAAAGGCTGAGATGGATGAGCATTGTCTCAGATTAGAAAAAGATTTTGAAACTCAGTGTATGAACTTTGCAGCAGAAATGGAGAAACTTATCAAGAAACATCAGGCTGCTACAGAAAAAGAGGTAGCTCATCAGTATTACTAATGTCTTTATTCTAACTTGTGACTATTTCAACATTAACCAAGATGGCATTTTGCTATTAGGGTATCTGTTCCTCAGAACCAAGCAAATCAGTTGGGGAAAGGGAGAAATATTTATATAATAGGTAAAATTTCCAGTGCTGAGTCTGGGAACCAGTAGATGTGGGATTGATAACTTGATAGTTTTATTGTGTAACAGTGGTTAAGTCAGGTAGATCAGATTAAAGATGATAATGTGACAGGTGAGAAGAGGCCTCCTCCCAAAACCACATATAATACAAAAATATAGTTAATACAACTAACCCTAAAAGATCAACAGGAAAGAAGGCTGCCCCAGACTGCTTACACCTGGAGAAAAAAACAAACCTCTAAAAGCGTAACATATGAAAGCCATGATCCAGAGGGACCCATGCTCTTCCCCCACCCCAGCTCACTGGCAGAAGGAAGAGAAATGGAGTGGGGATGGGTGGAGGCCAAGGACTGCTGAATGCCCAGCCCTGGAGATCTGCTGTACTGTGGGAGCAAAAACCCACATTGCATAGTGCTCTGGTGATTAGTGGGGTTGGAAAGCTAAGACAGGAGGAACACTTGGAGAGACTTGAGATTCCAGCCACTTGTGGAAAATGGGGATCCACATCCGGCTGCTCTGGGACAAAAGAAAGGCAGGCAGTATGAGAGACTTCCTAACAGTGAGAGGACTACTAAAGGGGCAAGGATTGCACAGGGCTAGCTGCTCAGGAAAAAGGACAGGTAGACAAAATTGTCCAGGTACACTCTGCCCAGCAGGTTGGAAACTTTTCAGAAACTTCAGGTGCTACATCCCCCAGGCTGGCTACACAGCTCTGAGGCCTTCCACCATGATACACAGCCTGCAGCACCTTCTGGAAAGCTGGCACTGGCTTGCAAACCAGCTGATGCCCCCGCCCTGGTGTCAGTCCAGTCAGAGGGAAGCCCTGCCTACAGTAGCTACATATGCAAAGCATACAGGGTTACACCTGTGTGTTCAGCCCACTGGTTTGGCTGTGGAGAGAGTCACAGTAGCCGGGAAGCAGGAAACAGCTCTTCCAACACCCCAGTGACCAGCACCGCTCCCCTGTGACCCCTGACTTCCCTCCATGCGCTAAGCAGCTCCAGAAAGTATACCTTCTGGGTACTAGAGGGTTCCACATACAAATATGAAACATTAAAGGGACCTGGTTCAACCCCAGATACCAAAAACACCAGAAAAAGAATGAAGTGAAAATGAACTGATCAACCTTCCTGAAAGACATTTTAAAAAGAAGTCATAAACATGCTCATAGAGGTACAGAAAAATATTCAAGAACTCAGGGACAAATTCAAGACAGGGATCCATTCATTATGGAATACAATGGGGGATTTAAAAGCAGATTAGATACAATGGAGGAGACAATAAATGAAAAAGAAAGTAGAGAAGAGGAATACAAAGAAGCTGAGGCACAGAAAAAAAGATCTTTAGTAATGAAAGAATATTGAGAGAACTGTGTGACCAATCCAAATGGAACAATATTTGTATTATAGGGGTACCAGAAGAAGAAGAGAGAGAAAAAGAGAAAGTGTCTTTGAGGAGGTAATTGCTGAAAACTTCCCCAGTCTGGGGAAGGAGATAGTCTCTCAGGCCATGGAGGTGCACAGATAACCCAACACAGGGGACCAAAGGAAGACAACACCAAAACATATAATTAAAACAGCAAAGATCAAGGATAAGGACAGAGTATTAAAAGAAGGCACAGAGAATAAAAAGATCATATACAAAGGAAAATATATCAGGCTATCATCAGACTTCTCAGCTGAAACCTTACAGGCCAGAAGGGAGTGGCATGATATATTTAATGCAATGAAGCAGAAGCAAGAATAATCTACCTGGAAAGATTATCATTTAAAGTTGAAGGAGGGATTATACAATTTCCAGAAAAGCAAAAGCTGAGAGAATTTACCTCCCACAAACTGTCTCTACAGTGTATTTTGGAGGGACTGCTATAGATGGAAGTGTTCCTAAGGCTAAATAGCTGTCACCAGAGGTCATGAAAGCACAATAAAGAAAGCAGAACAATTAATTACTAAGCAAATGCAGAATTAAATCAACTACCCCAAAGTAGGCTAAGGGTAGACAAAGAGTACAGAACATGATACCTAATATATAAAGAATGGAGGAGGAAGAAAAAAGAAGTGAAAAAAAACCCCTTTAGATTTGTGTTTGTAATAGCATAGTAAGTGAGATTAGTTAGACTCTTCGATAGTAAGGAAGTTACCCTTGAACCTTTGGTAACCACAAATCTAAAGCCTGCAAAGGCAATAAGTACATAACTATCAATAATCACTATAAATGTAAATGGTCTGAATGCACCAATCAAAAGACATAAAGTCACTGAATGGATAACAGAAGAAGAACCATCTATATGCTGCCTACAAGAGACTCACTTCAAACCCAAAGACATACACAGACTGAAAGTAAAGGGATGGGAAATGATATTTCATGCATCTAATAGGGAGAAAAAAGCAGGAGTTGCAGTACTTGCATCAGATAAAATAGACTTCAAAACACAGAAAGTCACAAGAGACAAAGAAGAACTTTACATAATGATAAAGGGGTCAGTCCAACAAGAGGATATATAACCATTATAAATATCTATGCACCCAACACAGGAATACCTACATGTGTGAAACAAATACTAACAGAATTAAAAGGGGAAATAGAATGCAATGCATTCATTTTAGGAGACTTCAACACTCCAAAGGACAAACCAACCAAACAGAAAATAAGTAACATGACAGAGGCACTGAACAACGCTTTAGAACAGATGGACCCAGCAGATATCTACAGAATGCCCCACCAAAAAGCCACAGGATACACATTCTTCTCAGGTGCACATGGAACATTTTCCAGAATAGATCATATACTAGGCCACAAAAAAGAGCCTCAGTAAATTCAAAAATATTGAAATTGTACCAACCAGCTTCTCAGACCACAAAGGTCATGAAAGCACAGTAAAGAAAGCAGAACAATTAATTACTAAGCAAATGCAGAATTAAATCAACTACCCCAAAGTAGGTTAAGGGTAGACAAAGAGTACAGAATATGATACCTAATATATAAGGAATGGAGGAGGAAGAAAAAAGAAGTGAAACCTAGAAATAAATTACACAAAGAAAGTGAAAAAGCACACAAACACATGGAGGCTTAACAACATGCTCCTAAATAATCAGTGGATCAATGACCAAATAAAAACAGATCAAGCAATATATGGAGGCAAATGACAACACTAATTCAACACCACAAAATCTGTGGGATGCAGCAAAGGCCGTGCTAAGAGCAAAGTTTATTGCAATACAGGCCTACCTCAGGAAAGAAGAAAAATCCCATATGAATAGTTTAAACTCACAATTAACAAACCTAGACAAAGAAGAACAAATGAGGCCCAAGTCAGTAGAAGGAGGGACATAATAAAGATTAGAGCATGCTTAAAAAAATTGAGAAGATTAAAACAATAGAATCAATGAAAGCAGGAGCTGGTTTTTTGAGAAAATAAGCAAAATAGATAAACCCCTAGCCAGACTTATCAAGAAAAAATAGAGAGTAAACATAAAGAGAATCAGAAATGAAAAGGAAAAATCACTACGGACACCACAGAAATACAAAGAATTAGGAGAGAATACTATGAAAAATTGTATGCTAACCAACTGGATAACCTAGAAGAAATGGACAACATTCAAGAAAAATACAACCTTCCATGGCTGACCCAGAGAGGAACAGAAAATCTGAACAGACCAATGACCTGCAGCAAAACTGAATTGGTAATCAAAAAACTACCTAAGAATAAAACTTGTGCACTAGATGGCTTCACTGCTGAATTTTATCAAACATTTAGTGAAGATGTAATACCCATCTTCCTTAAAGTTTTCCAAAGAGTAGAAGAGGAGGGAATACTTCCACCCTCATTCTATGAATCCAGCATCACTCTAATACCAAAACTAAGCAAATACCCACAGAAAAGAAAATTAGAGAGCAATACCCCTTTGAACCTAGGTGCAAAAATACTCAACAAAATCAAATTTAAAAATATACCAAACAGATCGTCTATCATGATCAAATATGATTTATTCCACGGATGCAAGGATGGTACAACATTCAAACATCCATCAGCATCATCCACCACATTGACAAAAACAATGACAAAAACCACATGATCATCTCCATAGAAGCTGAAAAAGCATTCAACAACATTCAACATCCATTCATGGTAAAAAATCTGAACAAAATGAGTATAGAGGGCAAGTAACTCAACATAATAAAGGCCATATATGACAAACCCACAGCCAATGTCATACTTAACAGTGGGAAGCTGAAAGCTTTTCCTCTAAGATCAGAAATAAGACAAGGATGCCCACTCTCCCCACTTTTATTCAACATAGTACTGGAGGTCCTAGCCATGGCAATCAGACAATGCAAAGAAATAAAAGTTATCCAGATTGGAAAAGAAGAAGTTAAACTGTCCCTGTTTGAGATGACAGGATATTATACATAAAAAAAACCCTAAAGAATCCACCCCTACACTACTAGAACTAATAACTGAATTCAGCAAAGTGGGAGGATATAAAACTAATACAGAGAAATCTGTTGCATTCCTATTCACTAATGTTTAACTAGCCAAAAGAGAAATCAGGAAAATAATTCCATTCACAATTGCATCAATAAGAATAAAATACCTAGGGATAAAACAAATGAAGGAAGTGAAAGACCTATATCCTGAAAACTACAAGACAGTCGAGAGAAAGAAGATACCAATAAATGGAAATAACATCCCTTGCTCATGGAAAGGAAGAATTAATACTGTCAAAATGGCCATCCTGCCTGAAGCAACCTACCAGTTCAATGCAATTCCTATCAAAATGCCAACAGCATTCTTCAATGAACTAGATCACATAGTTCTAAAATTCATATGGTACCACGGAAGACCCCAAATAGCCAAAGCGATCATGAGAAGGAAGAATAAAGCAGGTGGGGGATTATGCTCCCTGACTTCAAGCTCTACTGCAAAGACAATTTGGTACTGGCGCAAGAACAGACCCATAGGCCAGTGGAACACACTAGGGATCCCAGATATAAACCCAAGCATATATGGTCAATTACTATATGATAAAGGAGCCATGGACATACAGTGGGGAAACAACAGCATCTTCAACAACTGGTGTTGGAAAACTGGACAGCTACATGCAAGAGAATGAAACTGGATTATTGTCTTACCCCATACACAAAAGTAAACTCAAAATGGATCAAAGACCTGAATGTAAGTCATGAAACCATAAAACTCTTAGAAGACAACATATGCAAAAATCTCTTGGACATAAACATGAGCAACTTTTTCCTGAACACATCTCTTTGGGCAAGGGAAACAAAAGCAAAAAATGAACAAATGAGACTACATCAAGCTTCTGTATAGCAAAGCTTCTGTATAGCTTCTGTATCAGCAGAACAAAAAGGCATCCTACAGTATGGGAGAATATATTTGTAAATGACATATCTGACAAGTGATTAAGATCCAAAATATGTAAAGAGCTTACATGCCTCAACACCCAAAAAGCAAATAACCTGATTAAAAAATGGGCACAGGATATGAACAGATGCTTCTCCAAAGAAGAAATTCAGATGGCCAACAGGCACTTGAAAAGATGCTCCACATCACTAATTTTAAAAGCACAATGAGATATCTCCTCACACCAGTTAGTATGGCCAACATAGAAAAAACTATGAGCAATTATGGTGGCTAGGATGTGGAGAAAGGGGATTCCTCCTACACTGGTGGTGGGAGTGTAAACTAGTTCAACCATTGTGGATAGCAATATGGAGGTTCCTCCAAAAACTGAAAATAGAAATTCCATTGAGCCTGGGAATTCCACTCCTAGGAATTTACCCAGAGAAAACAAGCTGTCAGGTTCAAAAAGACATATGCACCCCTATGTTTATTGTAGCACTATTTACAATAGCCAAGATATGGAAGCAACCTAAGTGTCCACTAGTAGATGGATGGGTAAAGAAGAGGTGGTACATATACACAATGGAATATTATTCAGCCATACAAAGGAAACAAATCCTACCATTTGAAACAACATGGATGGAGCTAGAGGGTATTATGCTCAGTGAAATAAGTCAGGGAGAGAAAGACAAATACCAAATCATTTCCCTCATTTGTGGAGTATAACAACAATGTAAAACTGAAGGAACAAAACAGCAGCAGACTCACAAACTCCGAGAAGTGACTAGCAGTTACCAAAGGAGAGGGGTGTGAGAGGGCAGTTGGGGAGGGAGGGAGAAGGGGATTGAGGCTATTATGATTAGCACACATGGTGTTGGGGGGATCATGGGGAAGACAGTGTAGTACAGAAAAGACATGTAGTGACTGTGGCATCTTACAACACTGATGGACAGTGACTGCAATGGGGTATTGAGGGGGACTCGATATGGGTGAATGTAGTAACCACATTGGTTTTCATGTGAAACCTTCAAAAGAGTGTATATCAATGATAACTTACTAAAAAAAAGTCACTAAGTATTCTGTTCTAGGCCTTGGACACTTTGGCTATCTGAGGAGTTTGATACATCAGTTAGTATTTAATTTTGGTTTCAGAAATCATTCATCATTCTCTGTGTACTTTTTGGAAACCTTAAATTTATAGTAACATTTTTATATCAGAAGAATTGAAGAGCACTATAATATACAGAGAATGTTAAATTAAGAGGGATTAAGAGGGTTTCAGATTCAGATTTAGCCCATTTGTTTACTGCAAATAAGTATCATTCCACCATATGATAAAGGTGCATTTTTTTAGGAGTTATGTGAAAACTTGTCTTCTAATTTCCTTGGTTTCCCATTCATTTCAATTTATTTTGATCATCACAGTTGTCAAGTAAAGTGTAAACTTCTCAATAAATTTACACTATATCTTCAAATATGTCTGGCTAGTCCACCCTGAGGCATTTATAGCTACCCTGTTCACCCTTCCCTGCAAAAAAAGAATAATCACCCTCTCACAGTAATAGAGAATTTAGCAAAATAATTTCTGGTGTAAATGAATATTTGATTTTGAAATAATTTGGTGAGAGAATGTAAAAATATTTAGAATCGTGTTTGGTGTACTTCTTGAATAATTTGTAAAGTGGTAGATACTAACATGTTTAGGAAAGCAATTCATGAAACGATGTGCAATGTGATTTTAGATTTATTTTATATATTTATATCTATATCTATGCCTAGAAAAAATTAGGAAGGATATGCACCAAAATGTTAATATTGGTTACCTCTGGCTGGTAAAATCATATAAGATTTTTCTTCTTTGTGTTTTTCTGTATTTCCTAACTGTTCTGCAATGAATATGTATAGTTCACCCTTGAATACCATAGGTTCGAACTGCACAGGCTCATTTATACACATATTGCTTTTCAATAAAGATCTTGGAAAATGTTTTGAGAGATGGATTTAAAGGTCATTTTCTTTTTTCAAGCTTTCTTTATTGTAAGAATATAGTATATAATTTATACAACATACAGAATATGTGTGATTATCTGCTCCTGTTGTTAGTAAGGCTTCCAGTCAGCATCATGCTATTAGTAGTTAAGTTTTTGGGGAGTGAAAAGTTATATGAGGATTTTTTTACTATGTAGGGAGTCAACACCCCTAATCCCCACATTGTTTATGGGTCAACTATTGCATATATCATCAGAAATAAAATAATATTATACAGGGATTTAATATTTAACATTTTCATATTACTAAAAATACAAATTAAAAGTCAGGGATTAATTTGAAGATGAATGTATTACATTATTTAATATACAAGTCAAGCTAGATAAAAGGTCATAACTTAATTACATTTGTTTTGTTTTATTTGGGGGGTCGGGAAGCATACTCCAGTATGGGGGGAAAAAGGTGAAAACACCGACCCTGTAAAAGATCAGCATTTTAAAGATGAGTTCCATTTTATTGGTTCTCTGAAATTCAAATAATAAGGATGCTGAGTAATACTTAACAACTTATTGGATATTCTTGTTTTGGTAATGATTATACTGATTTTATATTCTTAGGCGGGAGGAAGTATCCTTGCTAATGTGTATTAAACTGCTGCTTTGAAGCTTATCTGCTTAGCTAATTGGATCCATTTAAAAAATTTCCTATAGGCTAAAGTGATGTCCAATGAGGAGAAAAAATTTAAGCAATGTCTTCAGGCTCAACAGAAGAAAGAACTGAATAGCTTTTTGAAGTCCCAGAAGAGAGAATACAAACTTCGAAAGGAACAGCTTAAGAAGGTATTTACTTTATAAAACTCTTCAAGCCACTTACCTGCTTACTGATTATATTCAATATTGATCTACTCATAGAACCATTAGCATAAGCCACTAACTATATATCGGTTTAAGTGAGGACATTGATTATAACCTATTTTCAATGGCTGATATCTCAGTTGAGAGGGATCTAAAAAGAGTGATCTCTTGAACATTTAAATTATTTTATGAAGCTATTATTTATAATAGCTTTCCTAAGCACTTACTGAGTAACTGAGTCACTAGAAATAAAAATACTTTAGCTGTGAAAAAGAGCCATACATTTATTCCTTTAAAAGGCTCAGATTGCTTCGGGCTCAGATTATAATAATTTGTTCTTATTCTGATTTTAACACAGAATAAGGATAAGAGTCATTTCTGCTCATTCCATTTTCTTTAATAGGAAAGCATGCTAATTATGTCTTTATGGCTACATAATTTCATGTGTGTTTGCCCTTTATGTCCTGCTTTCTTGAACTTCTTTTTATTGCAGATGGACTCTAGCTTTGAGGAAAGCCATGGTTGTTCCAAGGCAACTTTTGAAAGAGGATTATTATTCAGGATAGTGGTCAGGACATGAAAATGATATGTGTCAGCTTTTGCATATTTATTATATTGCAGAGAATATAAATCAGCCATCTTTCCTAGGTCTAAGATGATTTTTCAGAGAATATTGACCTTATGGGTCTTCACCTGTTATTCAAGAAAGAAACCAATTCTTTATTAGTTTTGTTGATAAGATACTCAAACACATAAATATAAAAAATCACATAAACTTGTGGTTCTCAACTTAAAGATGTCAATGAGAAGGCAGAGATAATACAGGCATATACACAAAGAATCATTTGGCTATGTTTTTCAAAATCTCTTGCCAAGGAAATTCCCCACCCACCAAGACTTCTCCAGTTACACTCCCTCTTACAAACTGATGGGCTGAAATTTTTAGCCCATGTAATAAACTATTAGCACAGAGATAAATTAACCTTGATGACATAACCATAATATCTTTGGTACAGTGCTTTTGTGTGTGTAGGAATTTGACCTATAATTAGATATATATCTTATTAAGAACATATTGGTGGCATAAAGCCTTGCTATATATACCCTGCCAAGTGAGATTCATTGATAAGATTTTTCTGACTCAAAAGAGTATAACCTGCTATGTATTCCCATTACTGTAATCTAAAAGCTAAACTCAATACTAGAACATGGAATTTGAAAAGATGGTAAATAGGATTCCCAACTGTAAATAAATACCCAACAAAATGCAGTTCTATAGTTGTTTCTTAGTGAAATGAGGTTTTAGTTTTATAAATGAATGTGTTGGTTTAGATAATCCTTCAAGCATATAATTCATTGTCTAACTAATAAGCTCATTTTCTTTTAGAAGGTAGTTTTGTGTATTTGTGTGTGTGTGTGTGTGTGTGTGTTCATTTAGAATGGTTATTATCGGTATAGAGGAAGGGACATACTAGCGTCTTGGTGGGTGGGGAGTTTCCTTGGCAAAAGATTTTGAAACATAGCCAAGTGAGTCTTTGTGTATATGCCTGTATTTTCCCTGCCTTATCATTGACATCTGTAAGTTGAGAACTACAAGCTTATGTGCTTTTTATTTTTATGTGTTTGAATACCTTATTAATGAAATTAATGAATAATTGGTTTCTTTCTTGAATAACAGATGAAGAACCATAAGGTTAATCGTCTCTGAAAAGTCATCTTTGACCTAGGAAAGATGGCTGATTTATATTCTCTACAAGGTTGATGCATTTTAGGTTGAAATATGCTAGTATTAATTAGCATCCTCGGGTTTGTATCATTGAACGTATTGTCAATATTCTCATCTTGTCCAGTATAAATGAATTTTTTTAGGTAGTTTGTGAGATGATATTTAAAATGCTGTAGAAAAACATTGGTCTTGCTTTGTGCAGTGGTTATAGTGCTGAATATGAAATCCATTCTAAAAGGTCTCTATTTTCCTATAGTTTTCTTGATTTTCCATTGAATTTCCAAAGTCTTTTATACTGAACCCATCCTTAACTTTGCCAAAAATTTAGCATTTCTATTGTTGAAAATCAAGAAGTGACACGTAACTATATTTTAACCTCGATTTTAATTCATGTGTGATTTTTACTTGAAAGCACTGCCTTCCTCCCCTTTTTGGGAGGGATTTAAAGAAAGATGTTTTACTTCATTCACCAATCATTGTGTGCTTTCAAAGCTACGAGCCATCATAAATATAGCTGTGCAAAGCTAAAAAGTATGCATGTTTTCTATATGTTTTCTCTTTTCTTGTCCTACTTCATGGATAACTCAAGAAACGTAAAAATACTGCCTACCTCCTTAAGGTCATCGCCCTGCCTGCCCAAGAGAGAGGGCACAAATTAAGTACTTTTACTGAAGATTACCAGCTACCAAATAATATATTCATGTAGTTAATTTTTATGTATTTTGAACTTAGTTGCTTTTTATCTTGCCAGGAGCTGAATGAAAGCAAGAGCACCCCAAGAAAAGAAAAACAGGAATGGCTTTCAAAGCAGATAGAGAACATACGGCATTTCCAAGCAGAGGAGAAGACTGATCTTCTTCAACATCAGAGACAGTACCTAGGGCTGCAGTGCCGTCTCTTCCAAAGAAAGATATTACTTGGGTGCTATGACTTGGAGCAGGACCTTGTCATGGAGGTATGTTTAAATGGCATGAAATCAGGATCTTCCTGAAAATATGTCAGTCACATCCCACCCTCAAGGCCTTAGAGCGCTTCTGCTTCCCTTTGCCTAATTCCTTCTTCCCTGGAAACCCAACCCACATGGTTCACCTTCTCCCTCCCTTCATATCTCCTCAATTCTGATCACCAAATCCTTCCCTCTTCTTTAAATATTCTTGCACTCCTCTCTCTCTCTCTCTCTCACACACACACACACACGTGCACACTTTTTATGGGGATCTCTCTCTCCCCAAGTAGAATGGAAATTATATGAAGTCCCAGGTTCTGTTCAGGGCTTTTATATCCAGTGGATAGATATATCCAGGCCTTATACCTAGTGGCTGGCCCATAATAGGTATTCAATAAATACATATTAAGTAAATATTTAATAAATATTAAATCCATGAGTGAAAGAAGTATTAATTTTTAAATGTGAGAAAATTAATTGGATAATTTATGCCTTTTCATCCAAAATGGGTGCCATGAAGGTATATACTACCGCTTAACATATTTTTATAATCATGAAATTTTTCATTGGGAATATGTAGAAACTTATGGCAATGAAAACAATGGTTCTCATTATCAGGTATACCTATGAGCAAAGATCAATTTATTTCCAAGAGTGGCTTAAAATAAACTTCAAATACAAGTTAATTATTCAAATTTACTAATAATTAAAGCAATTCAAATTAAAACAATTGAATCAATTCAATAAGATCAGTCTAAAAAATTGGTAAGTCCTAGTAGTGGCATGGGAAAGTGGGCAATGTTGGGAAGAATAGAAATTGATACTGCCATTTTGGAGCATAATTCAGCAGCTTTTACAATTTAATTTGCATGTACCTTCTATCCATAAAATCCACTTCTCGAATTCAAGCCTAAAGAAATAGTAACATAGTTATATGGTGTATCATGTGTAGATGTTTATTGAAAATTTGTCATAAAGCAAAAAAATGGAACAAATATGGCATCACAAAGTAGAAGCTTACTATAAAACTTTCAGAAAAAGATCTGTATGTCCTGATCTGATCTGTATATTTGTCCATTATATTTTTAGGTAAAGAAAGCATATTATATGCCTATAATATATATTTTAATCCATTTTAAAACTGCATGTTTTTGTGCAATAGTTGTGTCACGATAGCATGGGGAAGGTTGGGAAACATATGCACCAAATGTTGGCCCCTGGAGAAGGGGCAGCAGAGGCTAAAGGGCCAAGTCTGACTTCCTTCTACAGAGAAAAAGAGAGAGAGCGTGTGTGAGTGTATGTGTGTGTGTTGTATATTTGATCTTTTTAAACTGAAAAAAATTGTTGTAACATTTATTGATCATGAGGTAGGTATTCTGAGAGCTTTCCACTTATGAATTCATTTAAGCCTCACGTTTATTTTATGAAACAGCTATGTTATGGTCTCCATTTGAGAAGTGATGAAATTCAAGCACAGAGAGTTTAAGTAATTAGCCCAAGGACTCACTGCTTTTTGGTAGCAGAGCCAGGATTTAGAAAGCAGGCAGTCTGGCCCTAGAGTCTTGTGTTATTTTTTGTTTGTTTGCTTGTTTTTTAATTTTTTATTAAGGTATGATTGATAAATATTCTTATGAAGGTTTCACTTGAAAAAACAATGTGGTTACTACATTTACGCATATTATCAAGTCCCCACCCATACCCCAGTGCAGTCACTGTCCATCAGTGCAGCAAGTTGCCAGAGATCCACTATGTCCCTTCTCTGTGATACACTGTTCTCCCTGTGATGCCCCGCACCATGTGTACTAAACATAATACTCCTCAGTCCCCTTCTCCCTCCCTCCCCACTCACCCTCCCACACCTCTCCCCTTTGGTAACCACCAGTTCATTCTTGGAGTCTCTGAGTCTGCTGCCATTTTGTTCCTTCAGTTTTGCTTCATTGTTATTAGAGTCTTGTGTTCTTAACCACTACACTAAATAAACTGGGTATACTGCATGTAATAGAATTGAATGTATACACTGAAGAAATTCAAAGGATGACTTAGAAGTCCTCTTCAAATACAAAATTAGGAAACATAAATGAAAGAGAGTAGAAAGGACATTAAGTCTCTTGGGACAGATTTGATATGTCTTCAGCTTATTGCTAAAAATAGTATAAATAGCTAATGAAGAGATAAGGAAATTATGCTACCAATTGCCCATTTTCTAAAGTTGCAGTAATAAAACTCTAATATTTACTGTGCAGCCAGTATTAAATCAGAGGATTACATCTATATCCTGGTTATTCTGTTTCTTAGGATTTTTGTCTCCTGGCATTGTACATCAGTAAATTATGCCTTTGTCTTTTGTTATGAATCAGGAATTAAATAAGAGGCAGACTCACAAGGTCTTGGAGCATGCGATGCTGCTTCGACATCATGAATCCACGCAAGAACTGGAGTTCCGCCAGCTCAACACAATGCAGAAGATGGGCTGTGAGCTGATTAGATTGCAGCAACAAGCCGAGCTCACTAACCAGCTGGAGCATAATAAACGGAGAGAACGAGAACTAAGGCGAAAGCATGTCATGGAGGTTCGACAACAGTCTAAGACTCTGAAGGTAACTCTAGCCTAAGCTTCTTGACAAAGGAGAACAGATAAATGGCATCATGTAAACACTAAAAGTCTAAGCCAGATGTCTGCCATAGAGAAATTGAATAAGCTTTTTTTCTTTTCATTTTAAGCATGTTTGGTTAGTTTTGATGTAGAGGGTCTGTAGCTACAGACTTCTGCTTATGTATTTCTCAGCAGAGTACCAAAAAATGGCCAGAACTTTTTCACTGCGGAAAGTGCCATAAATGAGATTCAAAATTCTTATTTTAAGTGTACCCAAATGTCCAATGTTGATACTACAATTATATATCAACATACTAACCTGTTGGCTTCTCTCTGTTGTTCCAAGTTTTATAGTTTAAGGATCTTATTTCCTCTGAATGTGATTTGTATCCAAAAGAGGCAGTAAGTTCTTGATTAGTACAGAAACCAGCGAATGAAAAATGCCTTTTTACCCCCTCTCCCTTCATTGTCTATACTCATCCTAAGAGGAATAGTGGAATTATCACATTGTTACTCCCATTCTTTCTGTGCTTGCTAGCATAGGTAAGACCAGGGCATGTGTAGTTGGAGTGTATTTTTTAAATTAGCACATCAGAGTGAAGCAAGTTATTATTATATGCCCTCTTGTAGACAAATAAGGAAAGACAAGTGTTGGTGATATACAATATCTAAGGACTTTAAATTTTGTATTTGCTT
The DNA here is from genome assembly GCF_040802235.1 of Manis javanica. Classification (NCBI taxonomy): domain Eukaryota; kingdom Metazoa; phylum Chordata; class Mammalia; order Pholidota; family Manidae; genus Manis; species Manis javanica. Next base: position 73,684,063 of record NC_133162.1, read on the forward strand.
TGCATAGACAAATTTATTCATAGGATACAAAATTCAAAAGATGCCAAAGTGTATTTATTATAAAGTTAAAGGTTTCCCTCTCCTTGTCCTTTAAGCCACCTGGTCCAGCCCCCTCTACCAAAATCAACCAGAGTTAACAATTCCAAGGAATTTTCAAATTTTATAACATAATAAATATGTGAAGTATGATCACATGCATCCTAATAAACAAAAAACTGAAACAACCCACTATATATGTTCTCATCCATGGTAGCATCTCAATTAATCTGTACATGTCTGCACATTTTAAACTTTTATTTACATCCAATAAGGCCCAGATCCCATAGTATCTTCTTTACCCCCTTTTTCAAACTCTTTGATAATTTAACTATAGAACTATCAACACTTACCTGAATAACTGTCCTGAAGTGAAGTGAACTTCACTCACAGAGGTAATCTGTGTCAAAATCAGAAGCTAAATCATTGGTATCTCTAATTCCTATTCAGCTCCATTCATACAGGTTGTTCTGAACAAAATACAAAGGCAAAGCTAAGATTCACCCTTTCCTTGTGAATCTAAGTAAAATGTTACTTTGCTGTATCTTCAAAACAGCTAATGAACATTGTTTACAGTGGCTCATATGTTGACTAAGCACATAAATATCATTAGTTAATGTTTATGAAAATCAGAATTCTTAATGATTTTCCAGATTTATTTTGTCTTTGTAGTAGCTACACAGTAGAGTTTCCCACCAAAAGATATTTAAAGCATGTCTATAAAATTAATTACAATTTTAAAGTGAGCAGCACCCAGAAGTAAATCAACCTGAAGCTTGTTGGTTTTCTTTGGTCAGACCATAAATCTGATATTACTTCATTTCTCTGGGGCTTGGAATAGGTCAGTTGTTTGCTGTTTAACCCTTCCTTTTTTCCCCCTATTGTTGCAGCCTTCTCAGTTTGAAAGCTTGTACAACACTAGTCTTATTCTCACAGATACTATTAAATAATCAAGGGGAAAAACAATGTTTCACAATCATAGTCATACCTTGGATAGAAAGCTTCCTTCTCGTGATACATAAGCTCAAGATTTTCCATAAAAGAAATTGTTCTGTTACTTTAGTGGGAAAGAAAATCACCATGTTCCTCTTAGTTGTATATATCTATCTACTTGCACAATTTGAACAAAACAGACTCTTTTTTTAAAAAAATTAAGGTATCACTGATAAACAATCTTATGAAGGCTTCACATGAGCAACATTGTGGTTTCAACATTCACTCATACTATCAATCCCTCCCACCCCATTGCAGTCACTGTCCATCAGTGTAGTAACACACTACAGAGTCATTACTTGTCTTCTCCATGCTGTCCTGCCTTCCCCATGACCCACCTATATTGTGAGTGCTAATTATAGTGCCCTTTAATCCCCTTCTCCCTCCCTCCCCACCCACGATCCCCAATCCCTTCCCTTTGGTAACCCTAGTCCCTTTGTGGAGAAAACAGACTCTATTTTAACACCAGGTCATTTCACTTATGTAAGTAGCAGTTGCAATTTTTTTAGGTAAATTTTTATTTACCAAGTAATAGCTCAACTTCAATAGTGGCAACTATTTTAGCTTTCTCCAAGACTTGAAGGGAGATAGGAGGACTTCAGTGTGCACACTTAGATAAGCTGACAGTATTTGTAGACATTGGGCACCATTTCTGTGGAATGACTTGGGTAAACACCTATTGTCTATCTGCCATTTCTTCATCTGCCATCAGGTGATGTTTTTTCAGTATTAAGTGGTTAAGAAACAACTGGAATATGTTTATTCTGCTTTCACTTGAGTGAAACATTGAGGGATATAGTTTATTCTTGGTATAAGTATTAATCTTGTTGAAAATATTTTCAGGGCATTCCTTTTTGTCATTAGCTAGTGATATGGAGTGACTATAGTTTACTTGGCAAAATATTTGAATATTTAAAAGTTTTTTAAAGAATGGAGTCTGTTACACAAAGTCAGAAGAGAATTCTAAATTTCATTGTTCCATTCCTAACTTGGAGGAATTTTATTAACCAAGGGCAGTATTTAAGAGCAGTGCTAAGCCAACTAAACCAAGAGTTTGTCTTTCTAGCTAGATATTTCTTGACCCTTCACAGAAAAAAGGTACATGACTATGACTTAGTACCTCAATTGGTGTAAAATGCAAAAAAGGATATATATTTGATTTTGTAGTATTGGAGCAAAGAGTGTGAACTAGTTCCTTGACAAGAGTGTTTGGTCATACATGCATTTGCACACTGACTCAACCATTCAATATCTGGCAGTATATATATTGAGGGAAATAATTTTGACTATAGGTTCTGCCTTTGTGTAGTAAATGAGTGTTGTTACTTGTAGGCTTGATGGGTATACATTATAAAATATATCTCATCTTACTAAGGTTTGTTAAAACTTGAGTTCATAGAATAATTAACCTGTGATTTAAAGCCAGAGTTATTCTGTTTCTGAACTCAAATTATTTTATCTCAAAACTGTTTATGTAGTTCATGTCCGTTATCACTACAGCAAGAAGGGTTGTCGTCCCTTCCCTTGCCTCATCACTTTTCTTTGACCTTTGAAAGATTAGTTAACTTTCAGGTTTTTGCTCATGGTGCTGAAGAGTAAACCCTTATGAAGTAGTTTCTACCTAGTCCAGTATCTTAAGGAAAAGACAATTTTAATAACAATATCAGTCAGTTACTAGTATCCTACTTTTATGGGGTCCATCACAGACTATATTTACAGTTGAGATTGTCATTAAAAGAAATTGGAGCAAAATGTCTTAGATAAGGAACAGAGTAAATATACTTATTTTCTTCTTCAGAGATCTGATAAAATATTGTCTGGCCAGTAAAATTATTTTACATCTACTAAGTGCATGAAAAGAAGTATAATTTTCTGCCATCAATATACACAGTAATCAAAGGTAATTTTAATATTTACTCAGGTCACTAAATTAAAAACAAAATAAGTATTGCCTGAAGTCCTATGATAAATGAAGTTCTTGGTATTCTTATGTTTTAGAGTTTGTTATAAAATTGCATGGAATCCAATGGTTTGACCCAAGTGTAGAGGTACCTGCAACCTTATGATCTGAGTTTTTGTTTCTTCTTCTTTTCTATTCTAGCCTTTTCATGTAAGCATATGCTATACCAAATGCCATATGTTAAAAATTATATGTCTGTTTCTTTTCTTTACAGTCTGAAAAACTCCAAATCAAAAAGCAGTTCCAGGACACCTGCAAAATCCAAACCAGACAGTACAAAGCTTTAAGAAATCACTTACGGGAGACTACACCAAAGAGTGAGCGCAAAGCTGTTCTGAAACGGCTTAAGAGGGAGCATACCCGGAAGTTAGCCATCTTAGCTGAGCAGTGTGACCACAGCATTCGTGAAATGCTCTCCACTCAAGCTGTAAGTTTATTTTACTTAGGCAAAACAAATATAGCACCCCTTTCCTTCTACCACCTGAATAAAATCCCAACAATTAAAATATTAAGGTGGAAATGAAAACTCTGCTGCACCTTGGGAAATAGTGCTGCTGGTCCATATTCTTCTTGTTCTCAGCATTGCTTGGAAATATGCATGATGTATATATAATTCTCTTTGATACACTTGGACATGAGGTTCTACAAAGGCTCTCTGCTGGTGCCTTGCAGGGGTTTAGTACGTACACCAACAGCATATCAAGATTGGAGAAGCAGCTTTGTTAAGCAGTGTTCGAAAAGTAGTACTTGATTGGGAATCCAGGTGGTTCCATTTGAGTGCAGATACAAAATATATTTGCTGTGTAAGTTTACAGACGTTTTCTTAATGGGCCAGATAGTAAATATTTTAGGCTTTGTGGGCCAGGAGGAAAAATTGAGGTTATTATGTGGGTACTTACATTGCCATTTAAAATGTGACCATTTCAGAATATAAAAACCATTCCTAAATAGTGGGCTGTTGTAAAACAAAAACAGAAAATCAGGTAGCTGTTCAGATTTGGCCCATAAGCTGTAGCATGCTTGTCCCTGTTCTATAGTTATTTCCATTGGAGAGAAAAGATTCAGAGTCTTATATCAGATTCTATAATTTTCTTTAAAAAATAATGATTATTTAGACATCATCCAAATAGCTAATGATAGCTTTATCCTTATAATGCCATCATTGGTGCTATGTTTTCCTTTTTCAGAGATGTTTACTCCAAGAAGTAAGAGAGAACAGCTGTGCCCCATAGGAGAGTAGTCTGTCTTAACTTACACCTCCTCCTTTCCAGAGGTCATGAAAAGATAGCTCACAGGAGGATAAGTCTGTTTTCTTTCTCTCTTTCAGCTGCGTTTGGATGAAGCACAGGAGGCAGAGTGCCAGGTTTTGAAAATGCAGCTGCAGCAGGAACTGGAGCTGCTGAATGCATATCAGAACAAAATCAAGCTGCAGGCTGAGGCACAACATGCTCAGGAGCTTCGGGAGCTTGAACAGAGGGTCTCCTACCGCAGGGCACGCTTAGAACAACAGGTATAAGTAATAGAAAAAAGTAATTGTGAGGGGGCAGAGCCAAATGGTGGCATGAGTAGAGCAGTGGAAATCTCCGCCCAAAACCATATATATATTTTTTGGTATCATTAATCTACAATTACATGAAGAACATTATGTTTACTAGGCTCCCCCCTTCACCGACTCCCCCCCACATACCCCTTCACAGTCACTGTCCTGCAGCACAGTAAGATGCTGTAAAATCACTACTTGTCTTCTCTGTGTTGTAGAGCCCATCCTGTACCCCCCACCACATTATACATGTAGTTGTAATGCCCCCTAACTTTTCCCCACCCTTATCCCTCCCTTCCCACCCATCCTCCCCAGTTCCTTTCTATTTGGTAACTGTTAGTCCATTTGTGGGTTCTGTGATTCTGCTGCTGTTTTATTCCTTCAGTTTTTCTTTGTTCTTATACTTCACATATGAGTGAACTCATTTGGTACTTGTCTTTCTCCACCTGGCTTATTTCATATTTCATTGAGCATAATACCCTCTAGCTCCATCCACGTTGTTGCAAATGGTAGGATTTGTTTTCTTCTTATGGCTGAATAGTATTCCATTGTGTATATGTACCACATCTTCTTTATCCATTTATCTACTGATGGACACTTAGGTTGCTTCCATTTCTTGGCTATTGTAAATAGTGCTGTGATAAACATAGGGGTGCACCTGTCTTTTTCAAACTGGAGTGCTGCATTTTTAGGGTAAATTCCTAGAAGTGGAATTCCTGGGTCAAATGGTATTTTTATGTTGAGCATTCTGAGGAACCTCCATACTGCTTTCCACAATGGTTAAACTAATTTACATTCCCACCAGCACTGTAGGAGGGTTCACCTTTCTCCACAACCTCATGAATATTTGTTGTTGTTTGTCTTTTGGATGGTAGCCATCCTTACTGGTGTGAGGTGATATCTCATTGTGGTTTTAATTTGCATTTCTCTGATGACAAGCTATGTGGAGCATCTTTTCATGTGTCTGTTGGCCATCTGAATTTCTTCTTTAGAGAACTGTCTATTCAGCTCCTCTGCCCATTTTTAATTGGATTATTTGCTTTTTGTTTGTTGAGGTGTGTGAGCTCTTTATATATTTTGGAAGTCAACCCCTTATCGTATCTGTCATTTATGAATATATTCTCCCATACTGTAGGATACCTTTTTGATCTATTGATGGTGTCCTTTGCTGTACAGAAAGTTTTTAGCTTGATATAGTTCCTCGTGTTCATTTTTGCTTTGTTTCCCTTGCCTGGGGAGATACATACATGAAGAAGTTGCTAATGTTTATGTCCAAGAGATTTTTGTCTATGCTTTTTTCTAAGAGTTGTATGGTTTCATGACTTACTTTCAGGTCTTTCATCCATTTTGAATTTACATTTGTGTATGGGGTTAGACAGTGATCCAATTTCATTCTCTTACATGTAACTGTCCAGTTTATCCAGCACCATCTGTTGAAGAGACTGTCATTTCCCCATTGTATGTTCACGGCTCCTTTATCATATATTAATTGACCATGTATGTTTGGGTTAATGTTTGGAGTCTCTATTCTGTTCCACTGGTCTGTGTCTCTGTTCTTGTGCCAGTACCAAATTGTCTTGATTACTGTGGCTTTGTAGCAGAGTTAAAGTTGGGGAGCAAGACCCCCCCCCCCCAGTTTATTTTTCCTTCTCAGGATTGCTTTGGCTATTCGGGGTATTTGGTGGTTCCATATGAATTTTTGAACTATTTGTTCCAGTCAAAACCATATAATTGAAAATACAACAAATACCACTATTCCTAAAAGGGAGACCAGAAGACACAGGACAACAGCCAGACTACATCCACACTTGCGAGAACCCGGTGCCTCGCAAAGGGTGTAAGATACAAGATGCAGCCCGGTGGCACCCAAGCACCCCTCACCCCAGCTCCTGGCAGGAGAAGAGGAGTCCGACCAGGGAGGGAGAGGAAGTACAGGACTGCTAAATTGCCAGCCCCAGCCATCTGCGCTGGAGCACAGACACACAGTGTGTGGTGTGTTGAATGCTAGGGAAACAGGACAGGAAGACCTGTGAGCATGTCCCCACAGCTGGCACCCCTGGGACAAAGAAAAGCGAGTGCCCTTTGAAAATCTTAAAGGAACAGGGGCCTCACAGCTGGATGGAAATGCCCTGGTGCAATCAGCCCAGTAACTGGAAATCCCAGGGAACTCCAGGTGCCCCAACCCCCTGGGCAGCAGTGCAGCTCAGAGGTCCCTCACGATGATAAACAGCCTCTGGCCCATTCCCCCTCTAGCACATAGAGGCAGTGGTCACACCCACAGCAACCGGGAAGAGCTTCATCCACAGCGGCCCAGCAAGAATCAGATACCCCATCTGCAAGCAGGTGCCCAGCACAAGCCACTAGGGGTCACTGTTCACCCAGAAGAGGAAGGCCACAAACCAGCAAGAAGGGATGTTCTCCCAGCCATCACATGCATCAGCTCTGCACAACTACCTCTATCACCATGAAAAGGCAGAAGAATTTGATCCAGACCAGACTAACAGAGACAACCCCTGAGAAGGAGTAAACCTAACCAATCTTCCTGAAAAAGAATTCAAAATAAAGTTCATAACCATGCAGATGGTTCTTCAGAGAAATATGCAAGAGCTAAGGGATAAAGTCCAGAGGGAGATTACAGAAATGTAACAATCTCTGGAAGGACTTAAGAGCAGATGAGGTGCAAGAGTCTGTTAATGGAATAGAAATCAGAGAAAAGGAACACAGAGAAGCTAACACAGAGAGAGATGAAAGGATCTCCAGGAATGAAAAAATATTAAGAGAACTGTGTGACCAATCCAAATGGAACAATATTTGCATTACAGGGGAACCAGAAGAAGAAGAAGAGAGAAAAAGGGATAGAAAGTGTCTTTGAAGAAATAATTGCTGCAAACTTCCCCAAACTGGGGGAGGAAATAGTTGCTCAGATTACAAAGCACGCAGAACTCCCAACAGAAGAGACCCAAACAGGACAACACCAAGGCACATAATAATTAAAATGGCAAAGAGAAAGGACAAGGACAGAGTTTTAAAGGCACCTAGAGAGAAGAAAAAGGTCACCTACAAAGGAAAACCCAACAGGCTATCATCAGACTTCTCAACAGAAACCTTACAGGCCAGAAGAGAATGGCATATATTTAATGCAATGAAAGAAAAGGGCCTTGAACCAAGGATACTGTATCCAGCACGATTATCATTTAGATATGAAGGAGGGATTAAACAATTCCCAGACAAGCAAAAGTTGTGGGAATTTGCCTCCAAGAAACCACCTCTACAGGGTATTTTAGAGGGACTGCTGTAGATGGAAGCACTCCTAAAGCTAAATAGATGTCACCAGAGAAAATAAAATCACAATAAAGAAAGCAGACCAACCAAATACTAATTAAAAGCAAAAAATAAAATCAACTACCCACAAAAGCAGTTAAAGGAAACACAAAAGAGCACAGAATAAAACAACCAACATATAAAGAATGGAGGAGGAGGAATAAGAAAGGAGAGAAAGTCACCAGACAGTGCTTATAATAGCTCAATAAGCGAGTTAAGTTAGATAGTAAGACTAAAGAATATTACCTTTAACCTTTGGTAACCACGAATGCAAAGCCAGCAATGGCAATAAGTACATATTTTCCAAATGTCACCCTAAATGTAAATGGACTGAATCCACCAATCAAAAGACACAGAGTAATAGAATGGATAAAAAAGGGAGATCCATCTATATGCTGCTTACAAGAGACTCACCTCATACCCAAAGACATGCACAGACTAAATGTCAAGGGATGGAAAAAGATATTTCATGCAAACAACAGGGAGAAAAAAGCAGGTGTTGCAGTACTAGTATCAGACAAAATAGACTTCAAAACAAGGAAAGTAACAAGAGATTAAGAAAGATATTACATAATGATAAAGAGCTCAGTCCAACAAGAGGATATTACCATTATAAATATATATGCACCCAACACAGGAGCACCAACATATGTGAAACAAATACTAACAGAACTAAAGGAGGAAATAGAATGCAATGCATTCATTTTAGGAGACTTCAACACACCACTCACTGCAAAGGGTAGATCCACTGGACAGAAAATAAGAAATGACACAGAGGCACTGAACAACACACTAGAACAGATGGACCTAATAGACATCTGTAGAACTCTACATCCAAAAGCCACAGGATACACATTCTTCTCAAGTGCACATGGAACATTCTCCAGAATAGACCACATACTAGGCCATAAAAAGAGTCTCAGTAAATTCCAAAAGACTGAAATTCTACCAACCAACTTTTCAGACCACAAAGGTATAAAACTAGAAATAAATTGTACAAAGAAAACAAAAAGGCTCACAAACACATGGAGGCTTAACAACATGCTCCTAAATAATCAATGGGTCAATGAACAAATTAAAATAGAGATCAAGCAATATATGGAAACAAATGACAACAACAACACAAAGCCCCAACTTCCGTGGGATGCAGCAAAAGCAGTCTTAAGAGGAAAGTATATAGCAATCCAGGCATACTTAAAGAAGGAAGAACAATCCCAAATGAATAGTCTAACGTCACAATTATCAAAATTGGACAAAGAAGAGCAAATGAGGCCTAAAGTCAGCAGAAGGAGGGACATAATAAAGATCAGAGAAGAAATAAATAAAATTGAGAAGAATAAAAAAATAGAAAAAATCAATGAAACCAAGAGCTGGGTCTTTGAGAAAGTAAGCAAAATAGATAAGCCTCTGGCCAAAGTTATTAAGAGAAAAAGAATCAACACACATCAACAGAATCAGAAACGAGAAAGGAAAAATCATGACAGACTCCACAGAAATACAAAGAATTATTAGAGAATACTATGAAAACCTATATGCTAACAAGCTGGAAAACCTAGAAGAAATGGACAAGTTCATAGAAAAACGCAACCTTCCAAGACTGACCAAGGAAGAAACACAAAATTTAAACAAACCAATTGCAAGCAAAGAAATTGAAGCAGTAATAAAAAAAACTACCCAAGAACAAAACCCCCGGGCCAGATGGATTGCCTCAGAATTTTATCAGACATATGGAGAAGACATAATACCTATTCTCCTAAAAGTTTTCCAAAAAAAATAGAAGAGGAGGGAATACTCCCAAACTCATTCTATGAAGCCAACATCACCCTAATACGAAAACCAGGCAAAGACCCCACCAAAAAAGAAAACTACAGACCAGTATCCCTGATGAATGTAGGCGCAAAAATACTCAAAAAAAATATTAGCAAACCGAATTCAAAAATACATCAAAAGGATCATACACCATGACCAAGTGGGATTCATCCCAGGAATGAAAGGATGGTACAACATCCGAAAGTCCATCAACATCATCCACCACATAAACAAAAAGAAGGACAAAAACCACATGATCATCTCCATAGATGCTGAAAAAGCATTCTACAAAATTCAACATTCATTCATGATAAAAACTCTCAACAAAATGGGTATAGAGGGCAGGTACCTCAACATAATGAAGGTCATATATGATAAACCACAGCCAACATCATACTGAACAGTGAAAAGCTGAAAGCTTTTCCTCTGAGATCGGAAACAAGACAGGGATGCCCACTCTCCCCACTGTTATTTAACATAGTACTGGAGGTCCTAGCCATGGCAATTAGACAGAACAAAGAAATACAAGGAATCCAGATTGGTAAAGAAGAAGTTAAACTGTCACTATTTGCAGATGACATGATATTGTACATAAAAAAACTCTAAAGACTCCACTCCAAAACTACTAGAACTGATATCGGAATACAGCAAAGTTGCAGGATACAAAATTAACACACAGAAATCTGTGGCTTTCCTATACACTAACAATGAACCAATAGAAAGAGAAATCAGGAAAACCATTCCATTCACAATTGCATCAAAAAGAATAAAATACCTAGGAATAAACCTAACCAAAGAAGTGACAGACCTATCCCCTGAAAACTATAAAACACTCTTAAGAGAAATTAAAGAGGACACTAACAAGTGGAAACTCATCCCATGCTCTTGGCTAGGAAGAATTAATATCATCAAAATGGCCATCCAGCCCAAAGCCGTATACAGATTTGATGCAATCCCTAACAAATTACCAACAGCATTCTTCAATGAACTTTAACAAATAGTTCAAAAATTCATATGGAAACACCAAAGACCCTGAATAGCAAAGCAATCCTGAGAAGGAAGAATAAAGTGAACCCAGGAATGGACTAACCCAAGAATGGAGTAACAGTTACCAAAGGAAAAGGAACTGGGGATAATGGGAGGGAAGGGAGGGATAAGGGTGGGGAAAAAGAAAGGGGGTATTACGATTAGCATGTATAATGTGTGGGGGGCATGGGGAGGGCTGTTAAACCCAGAGAAGATAAGTAGTGATTTTACAACATCTTACTATGCTGATGGACAGTTACTGTAATGGGGTTTGTGGGGGGGGACTTGGTGAAGTGGGTCCCTAGTAATCATAATCCCTAGTAAACATAGCGTTCTTCATGTTATGATTAATGATAACAAAAAAAGTAATTGTGCTAGTATTTGTTCTCCTCAAAATCATTTCATAAATACATTTTCATGATGACAGAGGTGGCATTAGATTGTTTTCACAATATCCTATTTGCTTAATTCTAGTTTTGGTAGTGTTTTCTTTTTCTTTAAAATTACTGATTCAGTAATGAACCTTAAAATTAATGAGTTTGATATATTAAGGGAATATACTTAAGTAGTAATTGCTAGAGGGATGATGTGGAGTTATGTGAAGACAGTTGAATTGTGGAAGGATAGCTCTGGCTCTGTCTTGCTCACTTCTTTCGTGTACCTAGTTGTACCAAAATAAATTGGAGAAAAAGTTGGATAGTGAAGGAAAAAACTTTAGCAATTGCTTGGGAGAGACAAGGAAAAAAGGATCAGGAATATACTTTATTCATTCATCCTTGGTCTGGAACTGTACAGATTGGTAGATTACTAGAAAACAGAAGGTAAAACCAGTTTTACACAGATGAAGAGTTAGGCTGAAAATATTATTTCTAGATGTATCTTTATTTTTTTTACTTATTCTATCATATACATTTTAAGTAGAATCCCTAAATTCACTTGTATCCTTTAAGGTACTGAGGCTTATGTCTGTGTTTGTTTGGAGAAAGAACAATGGGTAGAAGAGTTGGAGAAAGAAAGAGAGGAAAGACATTTGTTTTGAGTAGTAGTAGAATATCAGTTGTATCCAGGATTGAATGTTATGTTCCAGAATTCCTGAGCCGTAAGTTCTCAGCAGCTGGTATGGTCTAGGTGCATTGGTCCATTGTAAGTTACCATGTGCCTAAGGGTTTTGTCTATTAGAAATTGTCATTGCTTCTGGACTATTAACTGGCCCATAGATTTTTTCCCCTATTTTCTACAGTTCTTGTGATAAAAATAGAGTACCTCATTCATATATAAAAAATATGGTCTTAAGGTGTTGCTATTTCGCTGACTCAGCTGTCTTTATTACTGGCTCTTTTGACAGTTACTTGCCTCTAAAAATGATCTCAATTATGTTTCTCATTCAAGATGGGCAGATTGAAACACATATAAATTTTTAGAAAAATGTAGTTGTACCATGTACAAAATTCATAAATATGTCTGATTTCACCTTGCATATTTAAAATTTAATTTAAAGTTCCATCTCTTATGCTTCAAAATTATCTCTAAAAGAAAAACCTGTACTATTTCAGTAACTGTTATGAGAGAAATATTGGTAGTTTTATTTGTATTTTTAGCTCCACCTAGTGGCTCAGTTAAAGAGTGCTAATAAGTATCTTAGGTGTAGTCTTACTTCAATATATGAACTAAGGCCTTTATGTTCTACAAAACCAGGTAAAATGTTGGCATCGGGCTGATAGCATTGCCAGAACTGCAGTGGAACTCTCATATATTGTTAGTGCATTTTGGAAAGCAATTTGGAAGTATATATTGATCTTTGAAAATGTTAAGCAAAGAATTTAGAGAAAAGAAATCCTGAATACAGTAAAAGCAATATGCATAAATATGTTAATTATGGCATCATTTATAATGGTTTAAAACACCTCACCATCTAAAATAATTAAGTGCTCATGACCAAACCACTTAAAATCTTACTCTACCATTTAAATGATGGCTATAGAGATAGTAATAATGGGGAAAAATGCTTATGAGGTGTTGAATAAAATAAAGACAAATCACACTTAAAGTGAATTGAACTAATGCTTATAGTGGCTATATTAATATGGTAGATTGGTTGTGATGGTTTACATTATTTTGATAATGGACATGCATAAGGTCATTTAGTATTAAAAATAATAAAAGAAACAGTGGAATAAATCTACAGTGCTTTGAGTTGCTACTTGATTTTTAGGGCTCATGTTTACATTTCAAGTGAAGTGCATGACTATAAAGCAGTTTGGGGTCAATTAGTTGGCAACTACCAAGACCATGATGCACCCATGGTGTGATTTGTAAACATCATAACATCTATATTTTCTGTGCTTTGTGCTTACTGGTTGCACAGATAAGAAACAGTCATCTGAAAATAGAGGTGGAACCAGAGAATGTTAGTTGTTTCTAGATGAATAATAATTCTGTTTGAAGATTGCTTTCAGCCTCCAAATGAACCAAGAATTGTCCTCCAGGTTGCTAACAGAGTAAGCCTCAGTTGAGGCTCACGTGAGGACTTACTGAAACTTTTCTTGTGCTTCATTTACATTAAATTTCAGCAAAATGACAACATAACTATAAATCTTAAAATTCTATGTGAATTTCATACATGCATAAAAAGTGGCAGTATTTCCAAAGTATAAATGGGCTTTTCTTTGTTTTATCATTTCCTTTAATTTTTCCTGAATATTTCACTTAGTATCAACAGCATGGTTGGTAGTTTTTAAATAAGAATTGACAATTGGAATATCTTATAGGACATTTCGAACTGAAAGTATTCACACAAAAATATCACATTTGATTTCAGAAAAGATAGGTTAGGAGAGAAGTCTCAGAAGTCTTATACTCAGTGAAACCACCCTTCTTATTTACAGTAATAAGATATTTTCAAAGAAATGGGGGTTAATATAGCCTATCACAAATCTTAGTTTTAATTTTTATTGAAAAATATTCTGAGTTTCTTAAATGACAAAACTAATTCAGCAAATAAAATTGAAGCTGTGCTTACTGGATAAAAGTGAATAAGCATTAATGTGTTTAACATTTGTATCATGAGTTTCCTTCAAATAATATACAAGGCATTCGAATTAGTTAAATCCTCAGTAAATATAAATACCATATTTATTTTATTAGAGTGACATTATGGTATGCCTAATAAGGCTAGATTCTCCTTACACATTTTCTTTTTCATTCTTTTTACCTAATGGATTTAGTAGCCATTGATGATAATTGTCCTTCGAACTAAATGTTCCTAATAAATGGATTTTTGAAATTTTAAAATAGACAAAGATTTAAAAGAAAAATTTGAAGTTATTTGAATCCTTACAGATATATAAATTTAATTCCATATGAATTGGTTATTTTATATGTAGACATTAAAAGAGTAGAAAAGTTATTTTACAAATACACACTTTTTTTAATTTGGCAGTTATAGAGAAACAAATAGAAATTAAAATGTCTTTAATCCCACCACTCAGAAGTCACCACAGTTAACAATTTAATACCTTTCCCTTAAAAGAAGCATTGTGTCTAAGTTCTCTTTCAACCTTCATTATGAAATGCCCTCTATAAACCTTTGTAACACTTTAGTACTGGGGAAGAGTTTAATAATTTTCAGATTCACCCTACCAAAGTCCTATTTGTAATTCCCCCCACACATTTTATCATTTTGCATGCCTTTGCCCATGTTCCCTCTGCTGAAAATATCTTTCCCTTCCCTTGTCTTCTGGTAAACTTGTGCTTTTCCTTCAGAATCCAGTCTCTGTCACCTTCTCTGAGAAGACTTCTTTGCCCTACTCTTCTTCCCCTATAGAGTGAATTACTCCATCCCTTTGTATTTCTGCTTCACTTTATAAATCTGTTATTATGTCCAATCATATTATGTGGTAGTTTTTTATTTGCATGTGTTTCCATGCTAAATTGCGTTTTTTTAAAGGACACTTTAAAAAATGACAAAGAAGAGGGGGGACTCGATAATATGGGTGAATGTTGTAACCACAATGTTGCTCATGTGACACCTTCATAAGATTGTATATCAATGATAATTTAGTAAAAAAATACATAAAAATTAAACATTTGTTGAGGTAGATTTCTGTAGAGAACAATGACATTTGGCTTAAGTCCTCAAATATCTTGAAACCTAATTGAATATTTATTTACAAATACTCTTTATTTCCTATTTTTGAAAAACTTTGTATCATGGAAATTTTCAAACATACACAAAAATATTAGTGAAATTATTAAGAATTAGTACAATGAAGTCCCCAAATACTCATTTGGGTATTTGGGTAACTTCAACAGTTACCAGTATCTTGCTAATATTTCATCTGTTTCCCCACTCCACATGCAGCTTTTTAGGGGAGCAGAATATGGGGCAGAGTATCTGGAATATTTTAAAGCAAATCCCAGCATAGAATCATTTCACTCTAAACACAGATAAGAAATAAGGGCTCTTTTACTTTAACATAGTCATAATTCCATTGTGTTAACTAACAAAATTATAATAAATGTTTAAGATTACCTAATACTCAGTCCATACTTAAATTTCCCTTTGTACCTAAAAAATGTCTTCTTGGTTTATTTAGACTGGGGCCCAAACATGGTCTAGACATTGCATTTGGTTGTCTTTTAAGCCTTTTGGTCTCCCCTGTCCTTTCTTGTATTATTGTGGACTGGGTCATTGGCTTTGTAGGAATTCTCACATTTGCATTTGGCTGATTCCAACCTCATGGTGTCATTTAATGCATTCCTCTTTACTTTATATTTCCTGTAAACTGGTAATTAGATCTAGGGGCATGATTATATTAAAAAAATTTTTCCTTTTAAAAATTATTGTGAGGAATTTTCATAAGGGTTACTGTGTTACAATTCCTTTCGCATCACATCAAAAGATACATAATGTCTAGTTGTCCCACTTTGAAGTGATATTTGATGAGTGGGTTCAGGTACTCTCATTCATTAACAAGTTCTCCATCAACTTCTTCCCATTGTCATTGACTTTATTATGTGTTTTTTCACATTAAAGAAAATTTATAGTGAGCTATATGTAATTGTAAGCCTGTGAGTTGTCCAGAACTGATTGTGATGGCTACCCAACCACTAATTTCTAAGTACATAGAGTGTCCTAACTTTCTAATGGAAACTTTATAGTTTTTGTTTGTTCAGTGCATTCACTTACACTCTTAATCACTTAATGCTCTGATCTGTGTGGAATATGGTATCAGATGAGGTTCCATTTTTATTTTCTTCCAGATGGTTGGCCACTTGTGCCTGTGTTGTTTTGCCCATTAAATTAATTAGTACTTTTATCCTGCATTAAAAACTTACAAACTTCATTCTGTTTCTGTTTTACTAATTGCTGGTTCCTACACCAATACCATATTTATTTTATTAGAGTGACATTATGGTATGTCTAATAAGGCTAGATTCTCCTTACACATTTTCTTTTTCATTCTTTTTACCTAATAGATTTAGTAGCCATTGATGATAATTGTCTTGATTTATTATTTTAATAGAGGTTATTTCCTTTGCTTTTAAGAACTTGATTATATACATTTTAGCAATATAAGTTATATATGATTCCTACAGTATATCTCTTTGATTTTTAAATGTACATCCTTTAAAATAGCCTGAGTGGACATTTAATGATTCACTTTAAACCACAATAATTATTGCTCCTGTAGTTTGTAGATTTTTTTAAATAAATGAGCTTTCTTTTTGCCTCCCCCCCCAAACCACCACAGATTGAAGAAGAGCTATTGACATTTCAGAATGAATGCAGGGAACGAATACGAAGCCTGCTGGAGCGTCGAGCAAGACAAATGAAAGCTTTTAATTCTGAAAGTGAGAGACTAGGTTTTAGTAACCTTGCCCCTGAGGCATTCAGCCACAGCTCCTCCAGAGCTTCTGATTGGCCTCACAATCCTGCTGGGGATCCAGGACCTCACTTGGGTCATCCCATAGGTGGCCCACCACAAGTCTGCGGCCATCCACTGCAAGGTGGGCCCCCAGTCATGGAGGTCACCCTTCCGGGCCAATGCAATGGGTACCCCGAGGTAGCAGTATGGGAGTTGGCAATAGCCCTCAGGCTCTGAGGCAGACAGCTGCCGGGGGACGGACGGAACAGGGCATGAGCCGAAGCATGAGTGTCACTTCACAAATATCCAGTGGGTCACACATGTCTTACACGTAACTTAATAACTGAGAATGGCAATTCCACTGAGCTGTCTGCCACAAGAAACCACCTACAGACATCATCCCAGTAGCCTCCTCACTTGGGTCCCACCATGTGGAAGCTGAGTGCATATGGTATATTTTATTCAGTTTTGTAAGGCGTTTGTTTTGTGTTTACTAGTTGGGATGTCATAGTATTTAGCTGTTGTGTTTTGTATTTTTTTGTTTTTAACTTTTGGGGAAATCTTATGAAAAGGGGAATTGGTGTGTATGTGTATTTATCAAATACACACACACACATATAATGCACGTAGTAAAAAGAAACTGGTTAGATAGGGTATTTTCTGAAAACTGCAAAAACAGAATTCAGCAGTGGCTTGAGTCATCATCACCTTTGGGCAACTCTATCCTAAGAAATTTGTGAAACGATCTAAAGCCTTTCTCTGTATACCCCACCCAGGTTCTTATGAGCCACTCACAGCAGGCAGCATATGCTAAAACAAGTTATTATGGAAACATCCGTATCCCCTCACCAATGTATTTTGTTTATTAAATAAATGTATTTTGTCTGACTTTTGTTTATTAAATTGGCCTCATTTGAAGTAGGAAAAAAGTGGAAATTCATGAACACTAAAGGGTTGCATTGACTTCTTCAGAGAGTAGAAGACAACCTAATTCTTTTTCTCAATGCTGCAAGTTTGTCAGTGATTTTTTTTTTTGGTCCATTCAATTGTGCCTTCTTTGAGGCATGGTGAGATGGAAGTGCTTCGGGGGTCACAAGTTTTGTGGGAATTGCTTCACAGCACTGATCTGGGTCCTCTTCTTCAGCCCCATCAATACTAGCTGTGAGACCTTAACCACAGCTTCTCTGACCATGATTCAAAAGAAATAGGAAAACAGGTGGTTTCTGGCTGGAACAAATGAACCAGTGTGAGACTCATCAGCCATATTATGGTTCTCAGAGTGTGTGTGTCTGTGTGTGGGGAGTGTACAGTGGGCAGCCCAGGCCCAGCCTGAGCGCCTCAGAGATGCCCATCTTCCAGGCCCTTCCCAACTTTGCAATGGAATTAATAACTGGGACATGTGGCTTTGTAAGAAGTGGAGAATAGATTCGGATCAGAAAGGAGATGCCATTTCATCATAGAGGTCTTTAATAGACTTGGAGAACAGGATCTAGCTGCTTTGACTGTTTCATTATATTCTAACAGACCAAATTAAGGCCTATTCACAGTCTCAGTCTTTTCATAGGGAACAACTCATGAAATAACTTTCCCAAGGTCATGAGTCAGATGAAGTAGAGACTAGAAGTCACATCTCCGAACTACCTCAGTGCTCTATTCACCACCCAAGTTACTCATTGCCCTCTGGAAAATATCTCTATATAGGTACTATTGATAATCAGGGAATTTTGAGCTTGCTGGCAAATTATTAGCCTGGAGCAGGAGGCCAGGTTGTTGATTAAACAGAGCCGCTGCTGGTTAATGCTGGGCACAGAGGCTAGACCTACAGGAGCACCACCTAGAGGATGGAGGGCAGACAGCGGGGCTCTGCCAGCTCCACAGGTGGGCAAGCATGGCTCTGCACACAGAGCTTCAGAGGACAGACAGAATATTTCTTTCTTTCTAGACATTAAAAAAATAATGACATCCCGTCGTTGCAGGGAAACTGTAATTTATATATTATTCAGAGGCAAACAAGTTGGAGAAAGATTTTTGTTCAGCCACACTAGTGACAAACACTAGGGCAAGGTGTTCTCTGTTTACACAGGATGGCTGAAAGGCTAGAGATGTTAATTTTTGATGCGTTGGTGTCTTTTTTTGTTTGTTTTCATGAAATTCCACTTTGCCTTCAAACTTTTAGCTCTTCCTGGACACTTTCGTGCATGATTATTGGCTATTTTAAAAACATTCTCTGGTCACTTTAGCAGAGTTATTTTAATTAAAACCTTTATGTCATCACCCAACCCCCAGGATCTGGATCAGGTCTGTGATCTGATCTTCAAGCCCATAAACCAATCAGACAATTTTAAACCCACTGAGCTCAACAGCACTATTTCAGTTCACTAGCTCTCAGATAAGAAGAGACCTTACATCGAATCTAGGCCACCTTATTTCCCCACACATGTCCTTTTTGCTTTCTTATACAATAAATAATTATTTGCAGTTATTTAAAGTAGAGCTTTGGCAAAGAAGAATTTCACTAGATATTTTTAAATGACAAAATTCCAGTATTTTACAACTATTTCTCCCACTCTCAATGTGAGAGCAATTTTTAAAATGACTTTATGGTGTTCTTCCAAAATATCCAGCTTTTTTCTATCATGTTCAGCTTTCTGCACTGCCATACATGTCAGTTGATGTGTTTAGAAAGGAAACAAGAAGCATTGGTTAATTTAGGTAGTTAAGGACCAATAAGGTAGCTTATGTTACGATGTTTCTTGTTTAAAAAAAAAAAGGAAACTGGATGGGCCGCTTTTCTCTCTACACCCTTTTTAAAAAAGTTAATAGACATTATTTTTATAGAGCAGTTTTAGGTTCACAGCAAAATTGAGGTGAAAGTACAGGGAGTCCTTACATAGATGCCCCATCTCTCTGTCTCTCCCTCTCTCTCTCTTACACACTCACACCCCCCCCACACACACATATCCCAGCCTCCCTTCCGTCAGCATCCTAACCCACAGATTGATACATTTATTATGACCCAAGAGCCAAAACTGACACTTTGTTATCCACCAAAGCCCCTAGTTCAACTTGGGGTCCACTCTGGGCGGTGTATATCCATCCTATGTTCTTTGACAAATGTGTAGAGATGTGTTTCCACCCTTAGAGCAACAGACTGAATAGTTTCACTGCCCTCACAATTGGAATCTGTGCTTGATTCCAATCAAAATGCAGCAAGCACTTTTGTAATATTGATAAACTAATCATAAGACATATATGGTCTTATGGCACATAAGACAAATGTGCCAGGTAGCTAAAATAATCCTGAAAAGAGTACTGAAGTGGAGGGATCAGTCAACCCAATATTAAGGCCTTCTGTGTAACTATAGTAATCAAGCCATGCTGCTGGCACAGGAATAAAGCCCAGAGCAACAGAAATAGACTCACATAAACACATCCAGCTGATGGCTGACAGGTTGTAAAGCAAGCAGTTCAGCACCAGAAGGGTAAGCTTTCAATCAAAGATGCTGAAATTGGAGTCAGGCAAAGAAAGTGGACCTTCACCTAACCTCACATTTCTTACTAAAATTAACTCACAATAGATCATAAACTTAAATGTAAAATGTAAAACTATAGAAATCTTTAGATTAAATGTAGAAGAAAATCTTTGGGATTTATGGATTGGGAAATGGTTACTAGACTTGATATCAGAGCATAATCCATAAAAGAAAAAAATTGGAAGTTGGACCTTATCACAATTAAAAACTGCTTTATGAAAAGGCAGGATGTAAAAAGGGAGAAAATACTTGTGAGCCAGAACCTCATATCCAATAAACGATTATTATCTAGAATATATGAAGAACACACAACTTAAATAGTAAAAAAGTCAGAGTCCATCAGAAGAATGGGTTTCATGGAATAGCTTTGTGTGCACGGGTGGCAAAGAAACCCCTGAAGAGCTTTGACACACTTAGCCCTCAAGGATGTGCAAATTAAAGCCACAGTGAGATATCACTGCACACCTATAGGAGGGGCTAATGCCATTACTGACCAGATTAGTGCCCAAATGCCAGCAAGGATAAGGAGAATCTGCAATCCTCTAATGTTTCTGGTAAGTATGTAAAATGGTTTGGAAAACACTTTGTTAGTTTCTTATAAAATTAAAACACATGACCCAGCAATAATTGCACCTTTGGACATTATCCCAGGGAAATGGAAGTTTACATTCTCACTAAAAACAGCACCAAAATTCTACAGGAATGGTCCATAGTAGCTTTATTAATAATAGCTCAAAACTGGAAGCAAGCCAGATGTCTTTCAGTGGCTGAGCAGTTAAACAAATTGGAACATCCACACCATAGACCACTTACTGCTCGACAGTAAGAAGGAGCAAGCTGTTGATGTAAACAACTTGGATGAATCTTCAGGAAATTATGCTGGGAAAGGCAATCTCAAAAGGTTGTGTACTGTATGGTTCTATTTATGTAACATTTTAAAATGACAAAGTTATGGAAATGGAGAACAAATTAGTGGTTGCCAGAAATGAGAGATGGGAAGGCCGTCTGCAGAAGCAGGGTTGATGGTGTTACAAAAGGGCCCCCAAGAGGATCCTTGCAGAGACAGAACTGTTCTATAAGTAGACTGTTGGTGTACACAAACCCACACTTGTGATAAAATTGCACAGATGTCAACACACACACAAGCAGAAATGAATAAAAGTAAAAATGGGGAAATGTATAAAATCCCTGGATTTTATCAATGTTGACATTCTGGTTGTCATATTGTACCATAATTTTGCCACATGTTACCATTGGGAGAAACTGGATAAAGGGTGCACAGGATCTCTCTGTCATATTTCTTGCAGCTGCATGTGAATCTATAGTTCTTTCAAAAGAAGTTCATTAAAATTACTACTGAGCTTTTCTCCAGGATGCAGTTCTGTGGTTTGATCCTTTTGAGATTTGCTTTAAGTTTTGTCAGGTGGGTCTTTTTGTCCAGAGGTAATATGGCCCCATTTCTTCTGAGTGTCCCACCCAATGCCCCCTGGATTATGAGGTTTTTCCACTTTGGCTAGTGTGAATGTGAAGTATTCTGGGTGCTGCATGAAGTCCCAGGGTCTCTGTCCATCTCCAGATCCTCTCTGGGAAGTTCTCTCTTTTCCAGAGCTCTTTGCTGCACACACTGGCTGCCTTGGCCAGCCACAGCTCCCAACTCTGTCTCCTGAACCCGAGCAGACCTCTGGGGTCCTCAGGGTTTTTCCTTCCTGTATGTGGCTTTAAACCTCCTGCATCTTCAAACCATTTGGTATCTGTGGCAACTGTAAACTCAGAGCCTTGGTCCTGCTATGACTGATATCCGGTGTCTGAACATTGTCCTTTCAGATAACTTGCCTTTTTAAAAAAAATGTGTTTTAATGTGGAAGATGAAGGTAGCTCCCCTTACTCCATCTTGATTGGAATTGGGAGACTTTTTTAAATTAATAAATTAATTTTTTATTTTGTTATCATTAATCTACAACTACATGAAGAACATTATGTTTACTAGGCTCTCCCCTTCACCAAGTCCCCTCCTACAAACCCCATTACAATCACTGTCTCTCAGCATAGTCAGATGTTGTGTCAGACAAGTAGACAGAATCACTACTTGTCTTCTCTGTGTTGCACAGCCCTCCCCTTTCCGCCACCCCCCACGTTATACATCCTAATCATAATATCCCCTTTCTTATTCCCCACCCTTATCCCTCCCTACCCTCCCATTCTCTTCTTGGGTTAGTCCCTTCTTGGGTTCTGTGATTCTGCTTCTGTTTTGTTCCTTCAGTTTTCCTTTGTTCTTATACTCCACATATGAGTGAAATCATTTGGTATTTGTCTTTCTCCGCTTGGCTTATTTCACTGAGCATAATACCCTCTAGCTCTATCCATGTTGCAAATGATAGGATTTGTTTTCTTCTTATGGCTGAATAATATTCCATTGTGTATATGTACCACATCTTCTTTATCCATTCATATGCTGATGGACACTTAGGTTCCTTCCATTTCTTGGCTATCGTAAATAGTGCTACGATAAACATAGGGGTGCATCTGTCTTTTTCAAACTGGGCTGCTGCATTCTTAGGGTAAATTCCTAGAAGTGGAATTCCTGGGTCAAATGGTAAGTCTATTTTGAGCATTTTGAGAAACCTCCATACTGCTTTCCACAATGGTTGAATAATTTACATCCCCACCAGCAGTGTAGGAGGGTTCCCCTTTCTCCACACCCTTGCCAACATTTGTTGTTGTTTGTCTTTTGGATGGTAGCCATCCTTACTGGTGTGAGGTGATATCTCAATGTGGTTTTAATTTGCATTTCTCTGATAACTAGTGATGTGGAGCATGTTTTCATGTGTCTGTTGGCCAACTGAATTTCTTCTTTGGAGAATTGTATGTTCAGCTCCTCTGCCCATTTTTTAATTGGATTATTTGCTTTCTGTTTGTTGAGGTGTGTGAGCTCTTCATATATTTTGGAGGTCAAGCCTTTATCGGATCTCTCATTTACGAATATATTCTCCCATACTGTAGGGTACCTTTTCGTTCTATTGATGGTGTCCTTTGATGTACAGAAGATTTTCAGCTTGATGTCTTCCCACTTGTTCATTTTTGCTTTTGTTTTCCTTTCCCAGGGAGATATGTTCAGGAAGAAGTTGCTAATGCTTATGTGCAAGAGATTTTTGCCTATGTTTTTTTCTAAGAGTTTTATGCTTTCATGACTTACATTCAGGTCTTTGATTCATTTTGAATTTACTTTTGTGTATGGGGTTAGACAGTGATCCAGTTTCATTCTCTTACATGTAGCTGTCCAGTTTATCCAGCACCATCTGTTGAAGAGACTGTCATTTCCCCATTGTATGTCCATGGCTCCTTTATCATATATGAATTGACCATATATGTTTGGGTTAATGTCTGAAGTCTCTAATCTGTTCTACTGGTCTGTGACTCTGTTCTTGTGCCAATACCAAATTATCTTGATTACTATGGCTTTGTAGTAGAGCTTGAAGTTGGGGAGTGACATCTCCCCCCCACCCCCACTTTATTCTTCTTTCTCAGGATTGCTTTGGCTGTTCGGGGTCTTTGGTGTTCCCATATGAATTTTTGAAGTATTTGTTCAGTCTGTTGAAGAATGTTGTTGGTAATTTGATAGGGATTGCATCAAATTGGTATATTGCTTTGGGCAGGATGGCCATTTTGACTATATTAATTCTTCCTAGGCAAGAGCATGGGATGAGTTTCCATTTGTTAGTGTCCTCTTTAATTTCTCTTAAGAGTTTCTTATAGTTTTCAGGGTATAGGTCTTTCACTTCTTTGGTTAGGCTTATTCCTAGGTATTTTATTCTTTTTGATGCATTTGTGAATGGAATTGTTTTCCTGATTTCTCTTTCTACTGGTTCATTGTTACTGTATAGGAAAGCCACATATTTCTGTGTGTTAATTTTGTATCCTGCAACTTTGCTGTATTCCAATATCAGTTGTAGTAGTTTTGGAGTGGAGTCTTTAAGGTTTTTTATGTACAATATCATCTCATCTGCAAACAGTGACAGTTTAACTTCTTCTTTACCAATCTAGATTCCTTGTATTTCTTTGTTTTGTCTAATTGCCATGGCTAGGACTGCCAGTACTGTGTTAAATAACAGTGGGGAGAGTGGGCATCCCTGTCTTGTTCCCGATCTCAGAGGAAAAGCTTTCAGCTTCTCACTGTTCAGTATGATGTTAGCTGTGGGTTTATCATATATGGCCTTTGTTATGTTGAGGTACTTGCCCTTATAACCATTTTGTTTAGAGTTTTTAGCATGAATGGATGTTGAATTTTGTCAAATGCTTTTTTCTGCATCTATGGAGATGATCATGTCATTTTTGTCCTTTTTGTTTATGTGGTGGATGATGTTGATGGATTTTTGAATGTTGTACCATCCTTGCATCCCTGGGATAAATCCCACTTGGTCATGGTGAATGATCCTTTTGATGTATTTTTGAATTTGGTTTGCTAATATTTTATTGAGTATTTTTGCAACTACATTCATTGGGGATATTGGTCTGTAATTTTTTTTTTGGTGGGGTCTTTGCCTTGTTTTGGTATTAGGGTGATGTGGGCTTCATAGAATGAGTTTGGGAGTATTCCCTCCTCTTCAATTTTTTGGAAAACTTTATGGAGAATGGGTATTATGTCTTCTCTGTATGTCTGATAAAATTACATGGTGAATCCATCTGGCCCGGGGGTTTTGTTCTTGGGTAGTTTTTTGATTACTGCTTTAATTCCTTTGCTCGTAATTGGTTTTTTTAACTTCTGTGTTTCTTCCTTGGTCAGTCTTGGACGGTTGTATTTTTCTAGGAAGTTGTCCATTTCCTCTAGGTTTCCCAGCTTGTTAGCATATAGGTTTTCAGAGTAGTCTTTAATAATTCTTTGTATTTCTGTGGTGTCTGCATGATTTTTCCATTCTCGTTTCTGATTCTGTTGATGTGTGTTGATTCTCTTTTTCTCTTAAAAAGTCTGGCTAGAGGCTTATCTATTTTGTTTATTTTCTCCAAGAACCAGATCTTGGTTTCATTGGTTTTTTTCTATTGTTTTATCCTTCTCAATTTTGTTTATTTCTTCTATGATCTTTATTATGTCCTTCCTACTGCTGAGTTTAGGCCTTATTTGTTCTTCTTTTTCCTGTTTTGATCACTGTGATGTTAGATTATTCATTTGGGATTGTTCTTCCTTCTTTAAGTATGCCTGGATTGCTATATACTTTCCTCTTAAGACTGCTTTTGCTGCATCTCACAGAAGTTGAAACTTTGTGTTGTTGTCCTTTGTTTCCATATATTCCTTGATCTCTGTTTTGATTTGCTCATTGATCCATTGATTATTTAGGAGTATGTTGTTAAGCTTCCATGTGTTTGTGAGCCATTTTGCTTTCTTTGTACAATTTATTTCTAGTTTTATACCTTTGTCGTCTGAAAAGTTGGTTGGTAGAATTTCAATCTTTTTTAATTTACTGGGGCTCTTTTTGTGGCCTAGTATGTGGTCTATTCTGGGGAATGTTCCACGTGCACTTGAGAAGAATGTGTATCCTGTTGCTTTTGGATGTAGAGTTCTATAGATGTCTATTAGGTCCATCTGTTCTCGTGTGTTGTGTGTTGTTCAGTGCCTCTATGTCCTTACTTATTTTTCTGTCTGGTAGATCTATCCTTTGGAGCAAGTGGCATACTGAAGTCTCCTAAAATGAATGCATTGCATTCTATTTCCTCCTTTAGGTCTTTTAGTATTTGTTTCACATATGCTGGTGCTCCTGTGATATGTATTTATAATGGTTATATCCTCTTGTTGGACTGTGCCCTTTATCGTTATGTAATGTCCTTCTATATCTCTTGTTACCTTCTTTGTTTTGAAGTCTATTTTGTCTGACAGTAGTATTGCAACACCTTCTTTTTTCTCCCTGTTGTTTGCATGAAATATCTCTTTCCATCCCTTGACTTTTAGTCTGTGCATGTCTTTGGATTTGAGGTGAGTTTCTTGTAAGCAGCATATAGACGGGTCTTGCTTTTTTATCCATTGTATTACTCTGTGTCTTTTGATTGGTGCATTCAGTCCTTTTACATTTAGGGTGACTATTGAAAGATATGTACTTATTGCCATTGAAGGCTTTAGATTCGTGGTTACCAAAAGTTCAAGGTTAGCTTCTTTAGTATCTTACTCTCTAGTTTAACTCACTTATTGAGCTGTTATAAACACTATCTGGTGATTCTTTATTTCTGTCCCTTCTTATTCCTCCTCCTCCATTTTTTTATATGTTGGTTGTTTCATTCTGTGCTCTTTTGTGTTTCCTTTAACTGCTTTCGTGGGTAGTTGATTTTATTTTTTGCCTTTAGTTAGTATTTGTTTGGTCTGCTTTCTTTGCTGTGATTTTATTTTCTCTGGTGACATCTATTTAGTCTTAGGAGTGCTGCCTTCTAGAACAGTCCCTCTAAATACCCCGTAGAGGTGGTTTGTGGGAGGCAAATTCCCTCAAGTTTTGCTTGTCTGAGAATTGTTTAATCCCTCCTTCATATTTAAATAATAATCGTGCTGGATACAGTATTCTTGGTTCAAGGCCCTTCTGTTTCTTTGCATTAAATATATCATGCCATTCTCTTCTGCCCTGTAAGGTGTCTTTTGAGAAGTCTGATGATTGCCTGATGGGTTTTCCTTTGTAGGTGACCTTTTCCCTCTCTCTAGCTGCCTTTAAAACTCTGTCCTTGTCCTTCATCTTTGCCATTTTAATTATTATGTTCTTTGTGATGTCCTCATTGGGTCCCTTCTGTTGGGAGTTTGTGTTCTTCCATGGTCTGATTGATTATTTCCTCCCCCAGTTTGGGGAAGTTTTCAGCAATTATTTCTTCAAAGACACTTTCTTTCCCTTTTTCTTTCTCTTCTTCTTCTGGTACCCCTATAATGCGGATATTGTTCCTTTTGCATTGGTCACACAGTTTCATTCCTGAAGATCCTTTTATCTCTCTCTGCATCAGCTTCTATGAATTCCTGTTCTCTGATTTTTATTCCATCAATGACTTCTTGCATCTTATCCATTCTGCTTTTAAATCCTTCCAGAGATTGTTTCATTTCTGTAATCTCCCTCTGAACATCATCCTTTAGCTCTTGTATATTTCTCTGCAGCTCCGTCAGCATGGTTATGACCTTTATTTTGAATTATTTTTCAGGAAGACTGGTTAGGTCTATCTCCTTCTCAGGGATTGCCTCTATGACTTTGGTCTGTATCAGATTCTTCTGCCTTTTCATGGCGATAGAGATAGTTTGTGGAGCTGGTATGTGTGACGGCTGGGAGAACATCTCTTCTTGCTGGTTTGTGTCCTTCCTCTCCTGGGAGAACAGCAACCTCTAGCAGCTTGTGCTGGGCAGCTGTGTGTAGAGGGGCTTCTAATTCTTGCCCAGTCACTATGGGGTTAAGATCAGTGGTTGTTGTGCAGTTAAGCTCCCCCGTTTCTATGGGCATGGCCTGCCTCAGGCTGCTGCTCCTATATGGCAGAGCCATGTTGGAGGGGAAACAGGCTGGGAGGCTGTTTATCTCTGTGAGGGGCCTCCAAGCCATGCTGCTGCCCAGGGGATTAGGGCACCCGGAGATCCCCAGGTTTCCCAACTGCTGGGCTACATGTCCTGGAATGCTTCCATCCAGCTGTGAAGTCCGTATCCCTTTAAGACTTTCAAAAAGCACTCCCTTTTCTTTGTCCCAGTGTCACCATCTGCAGGGACCCACTCACAGGTCTTACTGTCCTGTTTCTCTAGTTTCCAGCACCCCATGCATGCATTGTTTGTCTGTGCTCTGATGCGGATGGCTAGGGCTGGCTATTGAGCAGTCCTGGGCTCCCTCACCCTTCCAGCTCTGACTCCCCCCACTGGGAGCTGGGGTGAGGGGTGTTCGGGGTCGTGCTGGGCAGCGGCTTGTATCTTACCCCCTTTGTGAGGTGCTGGGTTCTCGCAATTGTGGATGTAGTCTGGCTCTTGTCCTGTGTCTTCTGGTCTCTCTTTTAGGAAGAGTAGTATTTGTTGTATTTTCAAAAATATATATGGTTTTGGGAGGAGATTTCTGCTGCTGTATTTATGCCGCCATCTGGGCTCCACCCCCTAGATTTTGTTTTTTAAATAAAGAAAAATTTTAAATTAGCCACATACATAGTATTTTAGGAAAATGTAGTAGAAGCTGAGAAATCACAGCAGGTCATAAGGGAAGAATGTTAACTAGACAATGTTGAGAGGAATTGAGAATATTCATTAATGGGTATTAGAGAGCATTGGGCAAAGGGAAAATCAGTTATTTTGAAGAGAAAAAGCAGTAAGTTGGTTGGATAATAAGAATATTAGAATGTCAGCAAACTAAAATGTATTATACCTTTTGGAGAAACAGACAAAATCATATAGATAAAATTGTAAAATATTTGGGAAATTGGAAAGTGGTCTGAAAGCTCATCTCATGTTGAATAGACACAAATAAGAAAACCAAAGGAAAAATGAAGGAAGCAATTCAGAGTGAAAGAGGACAGAGTTATATCTGAGAAAAATATTGAGAGATCCAAAATATACTGCTTTTATTAAGGAACTAAAAGCATTGAAGAGCCGTACTGAGTAAATGAGGGAGGCATACAGAGAAAAATTAATACAAAAATGTAGGTGAGCTCACATCTCCCAGTATTTTAGAAAAAAAAATTATCAAACCGTGGGGCCTCTGCTTGGAAGCCAAGTAAGTGAAGGCACAGGTGGACCAGCTTATCTCCCATTATTGGCACAAAATATAATGAAAGGGAACCTATAAGCCCCCTTACTATCATGACATAATGGAAGGAGCGGGAATGTGGGCCTTACAGACGCCAACATTCAGTATCAGTGCAAGGCCATGCCACAGCAGGCCCTGAGGGGGGGCCTGGCTGAATGTGAGAGGCTTGCCAGCTTTGTGTAAGCGTGCTGGGACACTGCACGGAGACCTCAGTCTGTGTGTGCCTTCGGCTGACTCTGCCACAGTCAGTCCCCACCGCAGCCACTCACGACCATTTCTGTGTCTCTTCCAATACCTCTGAGGATTCAGGGCTGCTCAACTTCCCCTCTCAAAAGGGATCCTCAGCTCCAGCTTCCACTTTCCTTTTTCCACATTGTGACGCCTCCCTGGACAATGTTCGGATCCCTTTGCCCCTCAGAGTGCCTCCACTTGAAGGCTGTGTGTGGAGCTGACTTTGCCAAAGGTGGGATCCTGGGAAGGCTTACATCAGAGAGAAGAAAATTAAGTAGCTTAAACTCGAATGGCAGGCAGTCCTGCTCTTAAAAATTCTGTGGACCTTTCAGTCCCTGAGAAACTGCGGGCGGCTGTCCCTTCTCTTGGGGCCTGTCCCCCCCACCCCCAGCCCCCTGTGTCCACAGCCCAGAGCACCACACCTGGCCTCGTAAGGCCTCCTGTGTGTCCATGACCTGGTTGTCTTGACTCCAAAGAATTCTGCTCATTATATAGAACAAGCGGGCTAATCTCTCTGCCTTGAGCCATATTCAAATGAAGCCTTCCGGGAATTCATGGGATTCCCCACACAGGCAACTCCAGCTTCTTCTTTGATGTTTGCCCTCAAATTAGACTGTGAACTTCATTAAAACTAGGATCGTGTTGGTTTTGTTGGTTACTGTGTAACCAGGAGCTTGCTCAATCCCCAGCACAGAATACAGTCCAATAAATATATGTGGAATGAATGCATAAATAACCGGTGCCTCTCATTTTCACAATCAAAAACATCCAACTAAATTTATTCTTATGTAATACCCTCCTGTCCCTGGGAAAAATTCTTCTGTTGGCTATTAAAGGATACTTTTCTTCCCATATACATTTGTGGTTGAGGAATGTAACACATTTACTTGGAGAATTATGGAGATCTGCGCAATGGCAATCTGCAGCTTTCTTAGCTGGTTTCACTGCTCACAAAGATGTGACCAGTCCTCTGTGGTTCATCGTGCAGCAGAGTGGATCATAACCAGAAAGGGAAATGATATGCCGTGGGAGGTGGGCTTGCAAAAAGATGGGAATTCGGATGCCACATGGGGTCCGTGTGACTAAGTGCTTTGCTAATATTTTAATGGGAGTAAATAGTTAGCTCTAGAATCATAGTATCTTCTTTTGTGCACATTACATGCATTTTATTGTAATTTTTGAACATATGTATGCTTAAGTTGACTCTTTGGTAAATAGTAGATATTTTATCCCCATACATGTTTCTTTCTTATTTTTTTTTTTTTAGTTGCTTTTTGTTCTGATAATAAAGTTAATACAGTCCTGTTTTGAAAAATGCAGAATATAATGAAGAATATAAAAAGTATCCAGTAATCATAATATCTGTTAAAATTAATTGGTTCTGTGTGGTTTTTTTGGTCCCATATTCTGTATGCTGTTTTATACTTTACTGCTTTACTGCTTTTTATGCTTTTATTTGTATCTTTTATTGAGAATGCAATGCTTGAGGGCTCTCTAATATTTTATCATGTAAGTTCATATAATATTCTATCGTAGAATTTATGACTTACTCCTTTGCTATTTAAAATTTAAGTTGATAGTCTTTCACTATTAAGAATTATATGATACAGAATGCCTTTACATATAAATCTGCCAAATGATCTTTCTTATGAAAAATTTCTAAAAATAGAATTAAAGGTTAAAATGTGAATAGTTTTAAAACTCATAGTACATGACAATTTGGAATGTAAAAAATGTCATGTAATTTAAATTTAAAACCTTAACTTTTTCCATCAAAATTTCAGACAATTTGATAGGAGGAAATGATATCACATTATAGTTTCAATTTGTACTTCTTGGCCTACAATGTTTTTTGAGCATGTGAATTATATTGTTCATGTTTTTTATTTATCTAATGGTGATTGATCTCTTTAATGTTAAGAATAATAATACTTTATGTATCATCATTGTTTTTGATGTATTGTTTGCATTTTTAACTTGTAGATTTTCAGTTTATTAGTCAAATCCCATCCCCTGTGATTTTTTATTTCATGTTTGACAGTTTGTCCCAAACTGAGATAAGATTAGTATTCAACATATTCTTCCAGTGTTTAAAACTTTAGTTTTGATACCTAAATCAACCTGGAAGACTATTTTGGTGTGTGGCATTGGATGATACACACACATGATTTTGTAAAAATCAAATAAAGTGTTGCATGAAAAGCAACAGGTCTCTATTTCATTCCCTTTCACCTTAATACCACTCATAAAAGACAAATTTTAAGTGTATATGTTCGCATATCTTTTATTTTCCTAAATAACATGTTTCATTATTTTTCTAGTGTGTTTCAAGTTATTTCTTGACTTACTCAGTTTTTACAATCTTAATCAATTTCATGCTATTAAAATGAAGATTTTAAAAATTTGAACCATATTCAGTTACTCAAACTTCCTCCTCCAAACCTCCTAATATTAACAAGATCAAATCCATTGCTAATCATTTCTATTATTACAAATGGCTTAAATATAAAAGCTCAACATTTTCCACATTAATAATGGAGAACACTTTCTGACTCCTCACTCCCTAAGAAAACATGATTTCCTCCATTTTCCTCTACGTCTCTTCTCTTCCTTCCATCCAACCTTCCTTTATGCAATCAGGTGAGTTTGGTTAGATGACAGGAGAGAGCCTTATCTGAGATAAAATGTAGACCAGGGGATGTCTTCTTTGCCTAGTGTATAGTGTGGCTTTTGGATGAACCCAGTTGAAATAATGTCAAGATCTAGTTCGGTGATTCTGGGGGCAAGATCATAGAGACTTTCCTGGAAGGATTTGAATGACTGAACTGTTTATCACAGTGATTGTCCTAGTTGCCTGAAAGACTAGTGGGTGACTGTTTAAAAGGACAGCGCTTTGGAGAGTGCTGGCTACACACTTGAGCCCTCAGCCTTGGGCCACCACCAACCAATTCAAGCCCCTTTCCTGCCAGAGTGGATGGAGAACAAAATGGATTCCAGTGACAGACAAGCGCTGTGGATCAGATGGTGCTTCTCTCAGGCGGACTCACTGGACTGGAACAGGTTCTCTTGAGAATGCCCCTGGGTCCTTCCCATCCACTGGGTGTGTTGTCTTTGAGCTCTCCACTCCTCTGAGGCAGGGGGAACGGGGGGATGGGATTAGATGGTCTCCATTCTGAAGAAAAACAGTCCTTGAGCCCCACACCCCTGAGATCCCAGCTCACCAAGCTCAACGTTTGTCAGCTTTTCTGACTATAACTGTTAATAAAGAGTGTGCGCTCAAAAAAAAAATTTTTTTGCCTTGGAGTCCAGGGCAAAAATACAAGTGGAAACGTATCTACCGTAAGTCTAAATATCTAGAAGTCATGTAACATGCTAATAAACTGCTAAATAAAATATGTTCTATTCTCCTACCTTAACAAACACACCTTCCGAAGGACAGAAATTCCAGGTTTGAATTTAGAGTTCTCTGACTCTGAGAAAATATATATTTTGTAACTATAACCAAGTTACATCCATATATAAAAACTCAGGTACTTCCTTAATGCAACTTTTTGCAGAGAGTTAAAATCTGGATTTAAAAAGCAGTTTATATAAGCTAAAGTCATGTGTGATTCTCAAATGTAGTTTCTAATAAGAAAGTATGTCCACATGGGCATAGCAGTATCCATGAGATGCTTCCTAAATATGTTTTCAGAGCATCTGAGCAAAGTCCAGATGTGGCTATAAATAAAATATACAGACCTACTCTTGATGTAATTTTCACAGTTAGAGAAAATCTAGATGCATCCAAATAGTATTCATGAATAAAAAGTCCAGCGCATCTCAAATCAACTTTTCACAGAGGCAGAGGCATTAGAGGAAATCTAGATGAAAAAATTCAGTTTATGCATAAAGAACTTCAGACCCACAAACACTTCTCAAATGTAACTTCAAAATGAGGCAGCACATCTGGATGAAACCAAGCAGTATCCCTTAATAAAATTTCAAGATCCTTCTCAAGTTTTAATAGAAAGTTAAAATCCAA
The DNA here is from genome assembly GCF_040802235.1 of Manis javanica. Classification (NCBI taxonomy): domain Eukaryota; kingdom Metazoa; phylum Chordata; class Mammalia; order Pholidota; family Manidae; genus Manis; species Manis javanica. The sequence goes on from NC_133162.1 coordinate 73,717,126, forward strand.
CTGTAATAGCTAGTCTTTATTGAGTACTTACTCTATTCTAAGACACTTATATAAGTTATGTCATTGAATGCTTCCAATATTTTGAGGTAAGTACTAGTCTATGCCCTTTTTTACACTGGGAAACTGAGACTCAGATGAGGTAAGTGAAGTCCAGTAATGGAGCCATAATTTACCTTAGTCAGTCTGATTCTCAGGTCGTCTTTCTTTCCCACTGTAATACACCAGTGTCCCACTGTGTGTATTTACTACAATCCAGTACTTCGACTCCCAAGTTATTACCATTAAATTACTGTTTGTATGTTAATGGGCTTCTTTTACATTCATGGTTTAAAAGTATGGTTGCTACTAGTCAATTTTATAAGCCTGATTTTGGAAAATTGTTTAGGTAAATTTTTATTTAATTGGCTGGCATTGGCTTTATTTCATTATTTTGACTCGCATCTCATCTCTGAATGAGTTTCAGAAAGGATCTATGGGTTGTATAATTTTGAATCATTCTATATTTAAAGATAACTTTAGGTCACTGTTATATATGGATGACGGTTTGTGTATTGCATTCTTAAGTCATTTTCCCCTCAAAGCACAGTATCTAGTATGCGATTTTTTTCTGCAGTTGGCTTGTAGAGAAACAGTCTGACGATGCTGCGGCTTCTGTTGCAATCACTGTTCCTTTATAATAACTTATTTTAATTCCTAGAGGAGAGCAGAATTTTAAGTTTTAATCTCACATGGAAAAAGTTGCTTTTTATCAATTCAGAAGTGCCAGAGCAGTAGTTCTAATTTTCAGTTCAAAAGGAATAATGATTTTGTTCTGACTTTGTTTTTGTATTCGCAACTGAGTCCTTTTGTTCTGCTGTTCATTTGCTTTCTTCCTGAGGAAAATCATCAGTGTCATATTAAATCTGCTATCTAATGCGCCCATTTCAGTCATCAGCTTTTTGTTTCTCTTAATTCTTTACTTAAGTTTTGCATTCTTCGAAAAACTTCCAAAGCTTCTCAACTTATTTGTTTATTTAAGTTATTCATTCTCTTAAGTGAAAATGCTGTGTGCTGTGTTTTTCTCCCTTAGTGTACAGGGTATTAGAGATTCTGTGTTTTTAATCACAGTGGCAGAGTCTGCGGGTCAGCCATTGGTTTCTCTTCCTTCTTCGGGAGGGGCAGGACTACTATATTTTATGACACAAATTACAGGTAGGCTATGGGCAATTTTTATTTAATCTGCCTTCCTTGTATTCAGAGTTACCTTCTTTCAGATTCTGGCCATAAACTATTATTATATTTTGCTGGTGTTGTTTGGGGTTTTCACCTTTTCCCCCCACCTGCATCTTGATAGGTATATGAAGCTGAACACCTGACAAGTCATACGTCATTGAAAATCATAGCCATTGCTACACTTGCTCTTCCCTGAGTGGAAGTGAAATTCACGTAACACAATATTAACCATTTTATAGTAAATGACTCACTGACATTTAATACATTCACAATGTTGTGCAACCACAAGCTCTATCTAGTTCAAAAACATTTTTATCTCTCCAAAGTAAAACGCCCTAGCCCTCAAGCAGTTCCTCCACATTTCCCCCTATCCCCAGCCCCCAGAATCTCCAATCTGCTTTCTGTCAGTATGGAATTACTCATTCTGGATATGCCATATAAATGGAATAAAAAATGTGAGATCTTTGCATCTGACTTCTTTTACTTAGTTCATTAGTTTTTGGGATGTATCTATGGCATAAAATATATCAGTGCTTTACTCCTTTTCTAGGTTGCATATTTTTATATAATTTTAAAAACCTGTGATATATGCATATATATGTGTGTATATATCTCACAGTTTTTGAACATTCATTTGTTGATGGACATTTATCTGTTTCTACCTCTTGTGAATAGGACTGCTCTGAACATTCTTGTACAAGTATTTCTTTCAGTACCTGTTTTTAATTTTTTTGAGTGTATACTTAAGAAAAGATTTGCTGGGTCTTATTTATGCTAATTCTATGTTTGATATTTTGAGAAATTGCCAAATTTTTTTTCCCACAGCAGCTGAACCATTTACATTCCCACCACCAATGTACAAGTGTCCCAAATTCTCTACATCCTCACTAGTACTTATTTTCATTTTTCTTAAATGATAGCCATCCTAATGGGTGTGGAGAGCTATTGCATTGTTTTGATTTGATTTCCCTAATGATTAATGATGGTGAGCATCTTTTCATGTGCTCTTTGACCAATTTGCATATCTCCTTCAGAGAAGTGTCTGTTCAAGTCATTTTCCAAGTTTTTAATTGGGTTGTTTGTCTTTTTTGTTACTGAGTTATTGAGGATTTTTGCCCCTATGTTCATAAGACAATATTGCTCTGTGACTTTCTTTCTTATAATGACTTTATCTAATTTTGGTAATTGGTTAATTCTGGTCCCACTGAATGAGTTAGGGAGTATTTTCTCTCCTGCTATCTTTGGGAAAATATTTCAGAAAATTGGTATAATTTCTTCCTTAAACATTTAGCAGAATTTACCTGTGAGCCCATTGGGGCCTATGTTTTCTCTTTCGGATGTTTCAAATTTTTTATTCAGTTTCTTACATATAGTCCCATTCAGGTTGTCTATTTCTTGTGTCTGTGAGTTTTGGCAGATTGTGCCTTTCAAGGAATTGGTCCATTTCATCTAGGTTTATAAATTTGCAAGTGTAGGCTTGTTCATAATATCCCTTTATGATCCTTTTAATGTCCACAGGCTCTGTAGTGATGTCTCCTTTTTCATTTCTGGTATTAGTAATGTATGTTTCCTTTATTTTTTTTTTCTCACTTAACCTGGCAAGAAGCTTATTGATTTTATTGATCTTTTTAAAGAATTGGCCTTTGGTTTCATTGATTTCCTCTATTGCTTTCCTGTTTTCAATTAATTGATTACTGTTTTAATTTTTATTATTTCTTTTCTTTTACTTATTTTAGATTTAATTTGTTCTTCTTATTCTAGTTTTCTAAAGTGGAAGCTTAAATTATTGAATTTAGATTTTTCTTCTTTTGCAATATAAGTATTTGATACTATAAAATTTTCTCTAAATATTAGTTTTGCTGCTTTCCACAAGTTCTTATTATTTTCATTTTCAATCAGTTCAGATTATTTTAAAATTTCTCTTCAGATTTCTCTTTTACTCATGTGCTATTTAGAAGTCTGTTGTTTAATAACCAAGAATTTTGGGATTTTTCAGCTGTCTTTCTGTTGATGGTGAGTTGTAAGAGTTTTCTATATACTCTGGATACTAGGCTCATATCACATATAAGATTTGCAAATATTTCTTTCATTAAGTAAACTGTCTTTCTTGATAATGTCTCTTCATGTACAAATGTTTTAATTTTGCTAAAATCTGATTCAGTTCTTTTGTTGTTTATGCTCTTGGTGCTTTATCAAAGAATTCATTGCCAAATTCAGTATCATAAAATTTACCCATCTATTTTCTTCTAAGAGTTTTTTAGTTTTAGATCTTATATTTAAGTCCTTGATACATTTTGAATTAATTTTGTATATGGTGAGACCATTGGTTGAAAAGACTTTTCTTATCCCATTGAATGATATTGGCACACTTATTGAAAATCAATTGACAGTAGATTTACAAGTTTATTTCTGGAATCTCGATTCTGTTCTCTCAGTCTGTATGTCTATGTATCTTATGCCATTACCATACTGTTGGATTACTCTAGCTTTGTAGTAAGTTTTACAGTCTGGAAACATGAGCTCTCCAACTTTATTCTTTTTAAAAATTGTTTTGATTATGCAGGGGTCTTTGAAATTCCATGTGAATTTTAGGATCAGCTTTTCTATTTCTTTTAAATAAAAAGGTCATAAGAATTTTGACACAGATTACACTGACTCTGTAGATTACTTTTGGGTAATATTTCCATTTTAACAATATTAAGTTTTCTAATCCGTGAACATGGGATATCTTTCTATTTATTTAAGTCTTTAATTTCTTCCAGCAATGTTTTGTAGTTATCAGGATGCAAGTTTTGGACTTCTTTTGTTAAATTTATTCCTAAAATATCTTATTATTTTTGGTACTGTTGTAAGTGGAATTGTTTTCTTAATCTTATTTTAGATTGTACACTGCTGGTGAGTAGAAACACAATGGATTTTTGTACATTGAACTTGTAGCCTGTAACTTTGCTGAGTTAGTTTATTAGCTCTAGTAATTGTGTGGGTGTGGGTGTGTGCATTATTTGGAAATTTCTTTATGTAGAATCATGCCACCTTTAAGTAGAAATAGTGTCACTTCTTCCTTTCCAATGTGGAAGCTTTTTGTTTCTTTTTCTTGCCTAAATGCGCTGGCTATGCCTTTCAGTACAATGTTGAAAAGCATTGGTGACAGTGGACATCTTTGTCCTTGTTGTCCAAGCTCTGTTACTCATAAACTATTTTATTTGTCTAATTAATTACAGCATGTATGTGTGGAATCAAGGTTAAAGACTTCAGTCTGTGGAAAGGACTCTTTGGTTTCAAATCCTGATTTCTTCAAGACTCACTATATATTCTTGGCCCGTTAATTTCTTTCAGCATCAATTTCATTACATCTAAAATATGATTCTTCAAAATCACCTACTTCATAGAGATTTATGTGCATTAAATTAGATGATCTACACAAACTTCCTGACACTCTTAGTCATTATAATCTTCACCATTTAAATCCTCAGTTTACTTATCTCTGAGTTAGGGATAGTAATAGTTTCTGCCTTATAGCACTGTGAGGGGTGTCACCTGTTCCAGTGTTTCAAACTCACTCTCAACTTAACAGCATAAAAGGAATACACTTCCTATGCTGTCAGGGATGTCATTCAGGAATTCAGATAAGGCATGGAAGGCAAGGGCTCAGCTAGGGAGACCCAGATACCTGGAATTATAAGTCTGAAAATGTCTTTGATTATAGCACTGCAGCTTACACTTGGATCATCCAAAGGTTGGTCTCAGTTGCAACTGTCCACTGAAGTTCCCACAAGTGGCATTTCCATGTGGTTTAGGCTTCCCACTGGATGGGGCCTAGATTCCAAAAGGAGATCTGATAGGGAGAATTCAAATAGATCAAAACAGAAGCTGTAAGTCTTCAGACCCAGCCTCAAAAGACATGCAACATCCATTCTGTTAAAATCAGTGGGTTACAAATGAGTACTTATGCATAGTTCAGACTGAAGAGGAGGTTAATTATATCCCACCTCTTGATGGGACACGGGTGACAGCACACTGCAAAGGTGTATGTAGGATGGGTGACAATATTGTGACCATCTTCGGAAAGGACCATATGCCACAGACAATGCATGTTGTTCACTTAACACACTGAAGAAACATAGTAAGAACTCAATAAAAATAAACTTTTATTATTATGCAGATATGACTAAAACAAATCCCTACTTTTGAGGGACTTACAATTTAGTGGATAAAAACATTATGTAAGGCAATGCATGTAATAATATGTTATGATGGAATTCCATAATGGGTAGGATGGAGTCTCAGAGGAAGGGACCATTAATTCTCCCTGTGAGAATAAGCATCACCTTTCTGGAGTGGATGGACTTTGAGTTGACATATCCAAAGTAAACAGAGGAAATTTCTTACATAGGGTCTTACTGCGCCAGACATAAAGCCCAGAGCAGTTCTAGTTCCTGTTGTTGGACCACAGATCTTTCTCACCATTTTAGAACCACCAAACTGGAACTTACTGGCTAAAGCAATGCTCACTAAATTGTCAGATTTATCCTCATGCAATGAGATTTGTAAAAGGAAACTCTTGCTTCTATGGCCCAGATGGATAGAAAACCTCATCTAAGTTCAAAAAGACAACTCAAAATACCTGTCCTCATTTATCCAGCAATGAAGCAGGAGGGTGAAAGGCTCAGTCTACTGGCAAAGCCCCTGTCAGAAAGGAGTATACTGCTCTTGCAGTCAGGGAAGGTGGCTAGTATGAGGATGCTAGGGGGCAGGCTCAGAGTGGATTATGGCAAGAGAAAGAACTTAACAAAACTTTTCATTTCTTACACCTTTCTTATGGCCTTGAGATAGTTGGCTTTTGTCTTACAATCAGTTGGGTGTTTAACAGATCCTCCTTCCATATCCTTTCTGTCCCCACAGAAATAACAAGCTCCTATGAAGGCAGACACTGTGCCTCCGTAATTGCACATTGCAAGGTACTATTGGACCCTCAGTAATGTTTAACAAATAAAGGTCCTTTATTTTCTTGTCCAAGGACATGTCACAGCTTCTCTGTTATATTTTAATATGCATTAAGAACTAGCCACTCCAGTTTCCCAATCCCCATATCACATCACAGTTTCGGGGAAAACTATCCAATATACCTGTTATTCTTAATCTGTGTGTATGTGTGTTGTGTTGTGTGTGTGTGTGTGTGTGTGTGTGTGTGTGTGTGTGTGTGTGAGCTTGCATGCATGCATGTTTGTGTATATTAAGGAAGGGGACTAGTTGGAAGATTTATAGCAACACAGCCTTGTCTAGATTTTCCTAGTAGAATAGATGTCTGGAAGCATTTTTCATAAATTTAATGTTTTCAGGACTGAATTGGAGAGCAGGCACCCATGGTGACATGCCTCTTTCCTGTCCTTGGAAAGAATAACTGTTCTTTTCTCTTTTTCTCTGTGAACAGCCCCATTGGGAGTCTCATATGACTTGGGTGATAGAAAAAGTATTTACAAATGTTTTCCTTTTGCCCCAAGGATGTATTCTGAGCTATTTTCATATTCGTTCAAGTGAATTTGGCTGGAAGAGGAGAGGGAAGGATTTCCATGCCTGGATTTAGAGTTGCATGTTAAATTGTCTGCAGGAAGTCAGAACGAGGAGTGCTAGTGTCACTTTAAAGTAGCCCTCAAGAGCTCTAAGCTGACTGACTGCCCGGTAGTTTTGATGTTCCCTAATATCTTCTTTCCAAAAACATTGAATTGACATTTGCCAAAGTACAGAATTTATTATACATTCTAGAATACAGTGAAGGTACAAATTGCTTTCTGAATGATTTCATTTTCATACTACTTACAGGCACACCAATGTTTTGAAAAATGTCTTTTGCATTGGGCATTTTCAATGCCATTGGTTGTCCATTACGGATTTGGAAGGGAAAATGGCTTGTGATGTGGGCAGATGGGTTCCCCAAGTGCGAACCATTGCTGGAGTCAAGAGATGGCAAAGGAACAGTTTAGCTATGTTCCATTTTCTGCTGAATTGGCACATAATGGTGGGGGATATTTATGCTTCATGTCAACATTTTATGAGGCATTGGCAGAATAAGAGGTGGCCAGGGAAAGAACAAATTTTTCTTGCAGAGACAGCGGTAAATCATTCATGTACAGCTGTTGCCTGATGTATATGATTTTTCACACTGTTCCTGTTAAAGAAGAAATTACTCATGATACTTGCTAAAGGTGGCAAGGAAGAATTTATTTAAAGGGGGTCATGTCAATGGGATTTTGTGGTAGCAGGGGGAGATTGGGCTCAGTTCTGTATATAATAAGTAGAAGTGGGAATTTGGAGCCAAGGAGCAGGGTGGGAGGTCTGTGGGTGGAAATTACTAAGAGGTAGGGCAATTCTTCACTAAAGTGACCTAACAGGATTTTATTTGGCAGGGCCAGAGTGATAGGGTACCAATGGTGGGGAAGTTTTGCTAAACTGATTGAGCAGGATTTCCTGCTTAAACTGGAATGAGTGGGCCAAGGACGGAGCCTAAGGTCATGTCCTTAGGAACCTGGCTTGAGTTTAGTCAAGGGTAGAGTCTTATTTCCCAAATTCTGTTCTCCAGGATATATCACTCAACTGAATGAAATGCAACTTCAAGTACAGATGGCATTTAGTGACTAATAAAAGGGAAATTATCGTAAAGTTGAAAATACTATTTTTGGTAAATTCTCCTTTCTTTAATCTAGGTTTAGAGAGAGGGTTATCTTCCTCACCTTTGTTGGGGCATGGATTTCATTTTCTAAAATTTTTATTTAAATAATTAAAATCTTATAGGTATATAAAAATACAACTTTGTGCTCCATCTATGGATTATCTTATAAATAAATACATAAGATTTTGCCTAAACTTGCAGTTCCCTTGGAAATATGTGTTTTCAGAGTATGGGGTGCAGGGTGATTTGACTCAGAGCTCAGATTAGTGAGATATGAGGGGGACCTACCCCCATCCTGAAACAACAGTAAACTGCTTGGACAACTCCACTGCTTAACGTTGTGATTCCACTTGGGCTAAACTGGTGTCAGGCTTGGAATTTAAAAGGCAATACAAGAGAACAAACAACCATAGAGAACTTTGAGAAGTTCCAACATATACTTGGGGACATATAAGACTGGGCCTGTGCATACAGCTGGGTGCCTGAATAGGACAGAACAGAGAAAGGGAAAGGTGGCAGGCACTCACCTCTGGTTGACCTTGAGGCTCTGATCAAGAGGCAGTGAGAGCTAAGGCTGTCTTGTAAACTGCCTGACGTTTATGCCTTCCTACGCAGATAGCCTTGGAAAAGGGTGGAAGAGGAGGCATTTTTTAGAAAAAAATCTTCTGACCGATAATTGGGTGACCACTAAATTATGCTGAGCTGGGTGTGAGTTTTAAGAACCAGACTTAAAAGTAAAAACAAGAACTTAGTTGAAACCTCAGAGGCTATGCACTAAAGGAAATACAGAATTAGTCCAGGAAAGTCACTAAGTAAATAAGCAACAACAAGAAGAGAAAAACAATAGACCGCAAGCAACAGACCAGCTACAACAACAATAGTTGGGGGGTGAGTAGAACAATCTGGTATTAGAATTGTTACCATATGCTATCTAAAATGTTCTTTCCAACAAAAACGTTTGTAAGACATACAGAGGAACAAGTAAATATGTCACATACTAAAAAAAGGCAGCCAACAGAAAATGACCTTCATAGATTTAGTTGAAAAAGATTTAATATCAGATATTACAAATATTTCCAAAGATGGAAAGGAAACTGTGTCTAAATAATTAAAATGTGATAACAATGTCTCACCAAACGTAGAATCAATGAAGATTATCATGAGAAATCATAAGAAAGAATTAGATAGAAATTTTGGAGTAGAATAGTATTACAGCTGAAATGAAAAATCACTAGTGGTCCTTAATAACAAATCTGGACTGACAAAAGAAAAAAAAAAAAGATAAGCTTAAAGATAGGCCAATAGATATTATCAAGGATGTGGAGTAGAAAGAAAAATAAAAAAACAAAGAAAAAGAAATAGAACCTCCAAGACCTATAAGGCACCATTAAGAGTAACAATATATGCATAATGGAGGCCCAGAAAAAGAGAAAGAGAAAGGGACACAATAAATATTTGGAGAAAATAGTTAACAAAATGCCCCCAATTTAATAAAAAATAATCTACACATTATGAATCTCAATGAAGTCTATGTAGAAAAACTCAAAGGGATCCATATTTAGACAGATAACAAACTGGCTAAAGATAAAAAAAATTTTAAAGATCAAAAGGAAATCTCAAAAGTAGTAAGAGAAAAGCAATTTATTATGTACAAATGATCCTCCATAAGATTAATAGCTGATTCTTATCAAAAGTGATGGAGAGGAAAAAAGTGGGGTAAGTCTTCAAAATGTTGAAAGTAAAAGACTACTAAGTAAGAATCTACGTTCACATATACTCTCCTTCAACAATGAAGGATATTTGCAGATAAACAGAAAATAAAATAATGTTCTGCTACTAGATCCACCCTGTGAGAAAAGATTGGACTGCACTGAGACCGATATGGATGGAATACTACTCAGAATTCTTCCATGTTTATATTGTATTTTTGTTTCAGGTCCTCTGTTGGCATCTTAAGAAGTCAGTCTCTTCTGAGCTTGGTTCCAGTGACCTGGTTTCCTGGATCAGAACCTGAGTGCTCTGGTGAAATGACTCTAATTTACTAACTTATGCTGAGGACTGGACTTGTGATGTGGTAGGACCACATATCTGCATGAGGGAGCAATGACCACATGTGGAGTGAGAACGACCAGGTTTCTAGATCCAGCTTCACCTCTGTAGGGCCCTTGGTAAAATCTTTTAATTTCCTGAGCAACTATTTCCTCATTTCTAAAATACAGATAATAAGGAGTATCTTGCTCTATTATTGTGTAAGTGTGGAGATGTAAGTATAAATATATAGCACATGCTCAATTTTTTCTAAGTGGTAGTTATTGACATGTCAAACGAAACTTTAGAATGCAATTTGTGTTTAATAACAGTAAATTCTAAATATCACCATCAATTCACAGTTGTGTCTGCCAGGCACTGGGTTCCAAACTGGAAATATACCAGTGAACAAATAAGAGACACTAACCCTGATGGGAGGAGAAGAGCCCACTGAGAGCCTTTCAGAGGACAGAGCTCAGCAGGGTCTGACACCTGCTCTGCAGCCTCTCACCTCTCCCCATTTGATTCCACATCTTCCAGGCAATAAAAATCAGGAATAGAACTTTATGTTTGGCCGAGTCAAAAGGATCTGGGCAAATACACTCAAGAGGGAACTGCCCCACGTAACCTGGGGTGGGCCAGAGAGGATTCTTATTTCAGGACAGCAAGGTTCCAGCTTTTATTATCTGGTGATCCAGACTCCATTTCCTGGACTTCTCCTAGAATCTGTAAGAGACTGTGGCTTCTCTGGACTCAGATCTTCCCTGATGGTCACCGTTAAGGTCCCATGGGATGGCAAGCAGAATTGGTTCAGTCTGGTTCTGTGTGTCCTCCTTCTACACCTGCAGACTTCCTGGGAGCTGTGCCCCGGAGCAGGTCCTTTTTCTTTCTGAAGCATGTTAGTTCAGATCCTCACTTACTCTGTTTACAAGGGAAGAGCTAAGCTTCCATCTTGCACAAAGGAGAGTACTTTTCCTCTGTCCGTGAACATTATTATTTTCCTAAGTTACCATAGTTGAAGCCATCTGTAGGCATAACTAAAAAATAGTTACATGAAAATTTAACTCTGCGCATTGCAATTTGGGGTCCTCAGAGATCCAGGCTGAGAGGGAAGATCCACCTGCACAGTAATTAAGATGCCAAGTCTGGGTGGTGGGTGTTTCTGTGGCCATGCCCAGGTGGCTTCAACTGAGTCTTCTCTATGTTTTAAAAATTTATTATCATAAATGTTAACGCTGAACTACTCTTCTACATTTGTAATATCATAGGAACCACACAAATAGCTCATAGAACTTCCATCAAACTGCCTGTATTTGTCCTTTCCCATCCCTCCCACCACCCCAGAGCTTTCTCATGAGAGCATTTCCAGCCCAAGGGCTGAGTTTGGCAGCTATTGAGTCATAAGTCCCTTTTTAAGAAGGACATGTTGGTTGTGATGTCTGGCCTGAGGAGAACAGTTTGTAATGGATGAGGTGTCTGTGAAAAACTTGAGGGAAAAGAGAAATGAATAAACAGGCAGTTTCCACCTCCTGATGCCCTTCACTTGATCTGATGGGACTGTGGGAGACATGGAGGTTTTTGGCTCAGTGGCTCCAGCATTTTCCAGTTCTCCATAGATTGGAACATCATTTGATATATGTCAGCTACTCTCACATTGCAATACCAAAATTCATCTCTATAGCACATCTATCCTTTGAATAATGCTGTCCCAAGTGGTGGGAAAACGTTATTTAAATTAAATTAAAAATAAAAAAGAAAGAAAAGTCCACTCTTTAAGCTGCAAGCCAAGTTCTCCACAAGCCAAAAAAAAGCTCCTAAGACATGAAATAAATATCTGGGATATTTTATGGTGTGACTATTTGAAGGAAAGTCCAACATCATTTAAACAGAGGGTTCAAGTGATTTTCAAACAACAGAAAGTTAATGATTATTACCTCTTATGGGAAATGAGAGGTAAGCCTGTGCAATGCACAGAATCTAGATTATTTGGTTAAGGTGACAGCTCAGAAATGAAGCCAAAATAGGAAACTTTACAGTAAAGGGAAAAGTCCAAGAAGGAAGGCTTCAGACAGAAAAAGTTACAACCCTGAACAAGGAAAATAAAAGGCTCCAACATTGGTCATTTAAGACTGCAGGCTGGTCTAACCTTGAGAAATGTATCTACTTATTGGAAGATTTTAGGGTTATGTGAATAACATTGTTTTGTACAGTTAGGAGAACAACTGAGTTAATGGTGCTGCTTAGAAGGTACTGTTATTAAAAATAATTTATACTCTTGAGTTTTCATCTGACATATTAACAGTGAAAATATCTAGTATATATTTAAGGTGTTTTCTCATCCATAAATGACAATTAGCTCCTACCTTATTGGCATATTGTGAGGGTTGAATTATGTTACGCATGTTAAAAATAAACACAAATGACTCTTGGCAAAATGCATAACACATAATAAAATGTACAATAAATGGCAGTTATTATCATCATCAGCTAATAGTTACATGAAAATTCAACTCTGCAAATTGCAATGTGGGGTCCTCAGAGATCCAGGCTGAGAGGGAAGATACATAGATGTTTCTGAAAATAAAATTTATTATATCAAGAGGGACCTTGATAATTTGGAGAAGCCGATAGCCCAGCCTAGAGCTGGCCTGGCTGTGTACTGACTGTACAACCTTCGGGAATCTATGGAACTACTCCAATTCTCAGCATATTCAACTCTAAGGGATTGTCTAAACAGTGGGTGTCTCCTAGAGTTTGATAGGAATCATTGAGATATGTCATGCAGAGCTCTTAGCAGGGTACCTATAAGAATACATAGTCTAAAATGGTTTTGTTTTTGTCTGTTGTCATCACTAATGGGAAAAAGAATGTCTATTTGTATGAGTTCTTTCAGATTTTCATCCTGGTACCAGTAAGCTCTAAAGAGCTGGGATTTTGTTGTGGAAATAGATCTCAGAGAAGCTGAACCTGGGACATAGGAGCTACCAGCCAAAACAAAGGTGGCTATCCAGCCCTTGAAATGTGATTAGTTGAACCTGAAAGGAGTAAGTGTAAAATACAGTGCAGAAAAAGAATGTAAAGTATTCTATTGATAATTCTATATTAATTACATGTTGAAATGATAACATTTTAGATATTGGGCTAAATAAAATATATTATTAAAATTAGTTTCAATTGTTTATTTTTAGTTCTTTAATAGGCTTTCTAGTAACTTTAGAATTGCATCTGTGGTCCCCTGTTGTTGTTATTATTGGAAAGCACTAGCCTAGCGTTCACTTCCTCACTAAGCAACTCTAATGCCAGGTCAGCTCTGTGCTACACGCTGGAAAAAAAGACACCCGACCCCCCAACCTGTTTAGAACGCCAGGAGAGGTTCTAGAAAATCACAGCTTTTATGAATATTGAATGAAGCAACTTATATTTGGTTACACAGGGATAAGCATATAGAATTCAATAAATGTAATATTAGCCAATATTATAACCGTTACTTTTTCTCCATGAAGTGCAAGGTTATATGATTCGCCATTCCTCGGAAGAGGTGGGGAACATCTGACCTGCTTGTATACTTGCTGTGTTCTGGACTCTGACACATGTACGGCACTCAGGCATACTGATCTTAAACTCTGTGGTCATGAAGATGGCATGGTGGGCAGCAGGGTTGTGGAGCATCTCCCTGGGTCAGTGGACCCTGCGACACCTCCCTGTATGACCTTTAACCCTGCAGTGCCGGAGCAAGTTTACAGATGAGACATTTGAGCAGTATGGAGAATGGAGGTTTGTGCAAGGACGCTGGGGGTGTCTGTGTTTTCCCACATTCCCTGAGAACTGACTGGCTTCTCTATCCTGTATCTCACCCCCCACCAAGCTTTCCAGGGGCCAAAGCATCTCTTTGTGAGGTGCAGCGCACTGGTGATTCATTTGAGGTTCTCCTGCCAAACGTTCTGAATGTTTAACAGGTCTCCACCAGAACATCTCATCTTCCCTTCCCCACTGTCTCAGTTTATTTCTCAGTATTAGATGCTAAATAGATTGGGACAGACAATTTGGCTTGCTCTGCTCCTTCCTGGCCACCGCTTGTGTTAGTTCCCACAAATAAAACCTGAGCTGACAGCAGAGGAATTTATGAAGACCAGTAAGAAATGAGGTATGCAGAGCAGTGCTCACACACAGCTGACCCTAGAAGTGCTGTGGTCCCCATTTCTAGGCCAAATTGCACAAAAGGTAGGGGCCCAACCCTTGCGATTGTGGAGGCCAAATATGCCAAAGTAATTCAAAGAACATAATTTATTTGTCTCTGGAAACCTAGGATTGGAATTGTGCTGAGGGACCCCTGTGCCTCCTCACACCCACGCACCCCAAGTTCACAGTTACCTCCAGGGCTGCCTCATCCTGCAACTGGGTGCGAGTATTCAATTCTCCCCAGGAGCCTGGATCTTGAGCTACAAAGAGAATACAATTCAGAAAGATTTTGTAAGGTTTTTCTTCTGATGGTTTACTTGTAGAGCAGATCAGAATTGATGTAAGCTTGGTAACACTTTCCAGATCCCCCAACAGGTGTGCCTGTCCCCATGGCACAGGAAGGTCTCCTTCCCCAGAGCAGGGCTGCACGCATTGTCCCAGGGACACGAAGAGCTCCAGGGAGTTCACATCTCACTGGTGGAATGTGGTGCCCTCGGGGTCAAAAAGAACCACTCATGAGGCCCGTATACTTTCCAGTCAGACTCACTTGCTTCAGAGTTCTTTGCTCATAAGCTCCATGGAGCCCTTCGGCACACAAGATTGGAAACACACTCTTTCTAGCCTTGAAATATAAAGGAAAGATATAAGTATACTGAATGAGCTTTGATTCTGTTAAAAATACACACTATTACATATATTATCATACACACATACATATATGTATACACAAGTATTTGTTCATGCATACACACATGCACAGATGTACACACAGTGCACATCAGATGTGCATATATGTATAAACACTCATACATATGTATGCATATATACACACATGCATGCACACACACGTGCCTATTTCAGAATCTCTGTAGACACACTGGAAATGGCTGAGGCACAGGGAACCTGAATGAAAAGTTCACTTACTCCAGTTCCTTGTGTGGCTCTCTTGGCTTTGGGAGATGGGCACTGAAGTTCCAGCAGCTCCAGAGCAGGCCTGCAGCAGAGGCATTTGTCACACTGAGCTAGAAACCTGCCCGGACAGAATGAGTCCTCCTGCATAGAGGGCACTGCCCGCACTGGCCCAGGTCCCTGGAGGTGTGAGTGGAGGGAGGCAAACCCCACTCCCCTTGAGCTGGGCGCAGACCTGACCCACAAATAAACTTATGCATGCTTCACTACTAAGCACATTTTTATTCTAGACCTGCCATGTATGGTCACTCAGATGCCGTCCTTGAAAGTAAACACAGCCGAGGAAAGGTGGTCCTGGTGGGGAGAGAGGCCGAGGGGCCAAGCAAATGTGCCCTTCCTGCCTCAGATATCAAAGGACAAGTTCCAGAGCTGGAAACTGTGTTGGATACAGATGAATATTAGTACTAAAAAGTAAGTTCAAGGAAAGGAAAAAAGAAAAAAAACCCAGATATGTCCCAAACAAATGCTATTTGGGAAAATGTGGAAATGGTATTTGGAAATAAGAGATTTCTGAGCCCCCAGCCCCGGCTCCCTGGAACAGAATGCCTCCCAGCCTCCGGCAGTGGGCACCCACAGTGGGGCAGGCGGGTTGCCATCCTCTGCGCTCCGGCTGTGGGAGTGTCCTGCAGGGGAGTCCCGTTTCTCCTCTCGGTCTTGACCTGTTTACTCAAGCAAGTCTGATGAAAGTGAAAAAGCAACATTGCCTAAATAATTGCCTGAGATTTCTGTGACTATATCCGGCTCTGTACAGGCACAGCGTGCCCTTAAGTGAGCACATTAAGGCTCCACAGAAGTACTGATTTATTGTACCACTATCCACAGGCTGAGCTTCATGCACAGCAGTTCAATTCTGGCCCGCTGACATCAACTGCACTTTGTAATGAGGCAAAGCAGACAGCAGCCCGGCAGTCCAGGAATGTGGTATTTACACCTCCCAGAGAACTGTCGGCACCTGAAACTATGTGGAGTTGATTCTCCTTTGGACATTGTTCCTTCCCGCTTCTGAGTATTTTAGAGAAGACAAAGCATAGTGTCAGCATGGCACGTAGGAGTGAGTGCTGTGTTTGTACAGGCGCCACTCCTGGGCTCAGCTTAAAACAGCTCTGTCCACAGCATTTAGCATGACTGTGAAATCACCCAGAAAAGGCGTGTCTAAGATGTACATGCCTTTTCTGGGTGATTTCACAGTTGGGTGCCTATATATTTATAATGGTTATATCCTCTTGTTGGACTGAGCCCTTTATCATTATGTAATGTCCTTCTTTATCTCTTGTTACTTTCTTTGTTTTGAAGTCTATTTTGTCTGATACTAGTACTGCAGCATCTGCTTTTTTTCTCCCTGTTGTTTGCATGAAGTATCTTTTTCATCCCTTGACTTTTAGTCTGTGCATGTCTTTGGGTTTGAGGTGAGTTTCTTTTCAGCAGCATATAGATGGGTCTTGCTTTTTTATCCATTCTATTACTCTGTGTCTTTTGATTTGTGCATTCAGTCCATTTACATTTAGGGTGTCTATTGAAAGATATGTATTTATTGCCATTGCAAGCTTTAGATTCGTGGTTACCAAAGGTTCAAGGTTAGCTTCTTTAGTATCTTACTGTCCAACTTAACGCACTTATTGAGCTGTTATAAACACTGTCTGGTGATTCTTTACTTCTGTCCCTTCTTATTTCTCCCCCTCCATTCTTTATACGTTGGTTGTTTTATTCTGTGCTGTTTTGTGTTTACTTAACTGCTTTTGTGGGTAGTTGATCTTATTTTTTGCCTTTAGTTAGTACTTGGTTGATCTGCTTTCTTTGCTGTGATTTTATTTGCTGTGGTGACATCTATTTAGTCTTAGGAGTGCTCCCATCTAGAGCAGTCCCTCTAAAATACCCTGTAGAGGTGGTTGTGGGAGGCAAATTCCCTCAACTTTTGCTTGTCTGGGAATTGTTTAAGCCCTCCTTCATATTTAGATAATAATCATGCTGGATACAGTATTCAGGTTCAAGGCCCTTCTGTTTCATTGCACTGAATATATCATGCCATTCTCTTCTGGCCTGTAAGGTGTCTTTTGAGAAGTCTGATGATAGCCTATTGGGTTTTCCTTTGTAGGTGACCTTTTTCCTCTACCTAGCTGCCTTTAAAACTCTGTCCTTGTCCTTGATCTTTGTCATTTTAATTATTATGTGTCTTGGTGTTGTCCTCCTTGGATCCCTTCTGTTGGGAGTTATGTGTACTTCCGTTGTCTGAGTGACTATTTCCTCCCCCAGTTTGGGTAAGTTTTCAGGAATTATTTTTTCAAAGACACTTTCCTTCCCTTTCTCTCTCTCTTCTTCTTCTGGTACCCCTACAATGTGAATATTGTTCCTTTTGGATTGGTCGCACAGTTCTCTAACTATTGTTTCATTCCTTGAGATCCTTTTATCTCTCTCTGCATCAGCTTCTATGCATTCCTGTTCTCTGTTTTCTATTCCATCAATGGCCTCTTCCATCTTATCCATTCTGCTTATAAATCCTTCCAGAGATTGTTTCATTTCTGTAATCTCCCTCCAGACATCATCCCTTAGCTCTTGCATATTTCTCTGCAGCTTCATCAACATGGTTATGACCTTTATTTTGAATTCTTTTTCAGGGAGATTTGTTAGTTCTATCTCCTTCTCAGGGGTTGACTCTGTGATTTTGGTCTGCATCAAATTCTTCTGCCTTTTCATGGCGATAGAGATAGTTTGCGGAACTGGCGCGTGTGATGACTGGGAGAACGTCCCTTCTTGCTGGTTTGTGGCCTTCCTCTCTTGGGAGAACAGCGAACTCTAGCAGCTTGTGCTGGGTAGCTGCGTGCAGACAGGGGCTCTGATTCTTGCCCAGCCGCTGTGGAGTTTAGCTCTGTGGTTGCAGTGGGCTTGGCCTGACTCAGGCTGTTGCTCCGATGTGGCGGAGCCGTGTTAAAGGGGAAACGGCCGGGAGGCGTTTATCTCTGTGAGTGGCCTCTGAGCTGTTCTGCTGCCCAGGGGGTTAGGGTACCCAGAGTTCCCTGGGATTCCCAGCTGCTGGGCAAAGTGTCCTGGGAAGCCTCCGTCCAGGTGTAGGGTCCCTGTCCCTTTAAGTCTTTCAAAAAGCACTTGCTTTTCTTCATCCCAGGGGCACCGGCTGCAGGGATCCACTCACAGGTCTTACAGTCCTGTTTCCCTAGTTTCCAGCACCCCATGCACGCACTGTGTGTCTGCGCTCTGGTGCGGATGGGTTGGGCTGGGTGTTCAGCAGTCCTGTGCTCTCTCTCCCTCCCCGTTCTGACTCTTCTCTTCCCACCAGGAGCTGAGGTGAGGGGCTCTCGGGTCCCACTGGGCCACAGCTTGTAACTTACCCCCTTCGCAAGGCACTGGGTTCTTGTGGGTGTTAATGTAGTCTGGCTGTTGTCCGGTGTCTTCTGGTCTCTCTTTTAGGAAGAGTCGTATTTGTTGTATTTTCAATAATATATATATGGTTTTGGGAGGAGATTTCCGCTGCTCTACTCACACCGCCATCATGGCTCCACCTCCCCCAAAACTCTTTTAAACTATATATTTTTATTGCTTGGGAAAGGCGAAGAGGACAGGTGCAGCATGCCCCACCCCCCAGCAGCTACTTTGGGAAAGCACTTGGGTGAGTAGGCTTGTCCGCCTGATACCACCTCATCCCTGCTACTCCACACCTGTCCTCTGGAGCACGCTCACTGGGCGTTCTCACCTGCTTAGGTTGCTCTTACATGAGCACACGAGCACACATATGCACACTGCCTCCCTGGAAAGGGAAATGGGGGAATCAGGACCAGATGTGGGCACGCACCACAGGATGCCTGTACTGGATGCTTACTTGTTTACACTCACCTCACAGCACATAGCTTCTTTCCTGCTGCAGCCCACCTGTGACTTGCAGGCACTGAGGTGGTCCTGCATTGTCAGTCTGGCCTCTGTCTGACTGGGTCAGATGCCCAATGACCTGGCTGAGTTGCTGAGTTTTGTCCTTCGTTGGCTGAGGAAAGACACCAGCTCCCTCACCACAGTGTGTTTAAGGAGAGGCCTTCAGACACTGTCGCTGGAGGAAGGGTTGGTCATTAGAAAGGTGGGGCAGTGACAGAGACAATAATTAGCACTCACCTTAACCCTTTTATCCCAGAAACTGGCAACAAATTTGTTAAGACTTCCTCATCCTTACTTATTGTAATTTGGATATGTAAAGGCTTTCTTCTGAAAGAATTGGCAGGGGATGGGTGGAAATGGATTTTAGAGCTGGGAGGAAGCTCCCTTTCAGAAGAATAATTAGCTGATTAGAGATGGAAGAAAGAGAGAGATCACAATGAGGCTTTCCAACCTCTCTCCAACACTGTGTAATGAAGAAAGAAAAGGTCAAAAGGGGAAACAATTACACTACTACTAATTATTGCAGTCTTCACATGCGGATTCAGGGAAAATGCATTACAAACAAAGTGATTATACACAGTACATTTCATGTTTAATTTTTGAGAGATTGCCAGTTTTATTAATAATTTAAAAAGTAATGTGTGTGTACACACAGTTCTTTTTGAGACATTCCCATGTTATCCTCTTATGAGCATGAGTATCTCATTTTCAAAATCTGTTCCTAGTTGTGCCACTGGGTCATCATGCAATTCTGTGATTTTTTTCTCATTTATATTCATCCTCACTGTCATTATTATTCTATGGGTAATTATCTATTTTTATTTTGTAAAATAGTAAATACAGTGCCATTTTCTTTCTAAAAATAATTATTATACTGAAAAATTAGATAAAATCTAAATTAACAATAGAAAATAAGGAACATTATCAAGCATTTGGACATTATTCATGTTTTTGTTTATTTCTATCCTTTCTCGAGGTGTAAAATCCATTCAAGTGTACAAAGGGAACTGGTATATATATATATGTGCATGCATATGTACATACACACATGCTTGCATGTATATACACACATGTGCATGCACAAATATATACATGCATGCATATATAGTATATGTACTATATACATGTGTGCGTGTGTTCACATTTATGTATATGTTATATAATAAATATGCATGTATATTTGTCTCTGTGTGTGTACGTATCTATGAGTATATATTTCCATGTAACCACAACCCAGACCAAGATACAGAACCTGTATGTTTCCTTGTATGTCTCGCAGTGCATACACCCCACCCTTCAGAGATAACACCTATCCTAACTTCAGTCACTATAGACTTCTTTTCCTGTTGTTGACTACCACCTAAATAAAGTAATAGGATATGTATTCTCCTGTGCCAAGCTGCAGTTTCTCAGTATAACATCTGTGTGATTTACCTATTGATTCATGCAGCAGGAATACAGCTGGGTCATTTCTAGGTTTGGGCTATTATATATAAGCTACTGTGAACATTCCTGTGTTAGTCTTTTGAGGGACATATGCAGTTATTTTCTCTTGGGCCATTTACTCTCAACTTACTTGTTCCATTTACTTAAATTATGTCTCATATAAACAGAGCATAGTGGGTCTTCTTCTCCTCTTCCCCCTCATCTTTCTCCTCCTCCTCCTCCTTCTTTATTATTACTATTTTTTTTGTCTAGTCTGACAATCTCAGCCTTTTAATTAGAGTCAACCACTTACATCTTTTTGTTTGTTTGTTTGTTTTCTGGGCTGTGTGCTGTTTATTTTATTTGTTTATTTATTTTTTTCAACTGCTTACATCTTAATGTAATGATGGGTATATTTGGCTTAAGTCTTTTGCTTTTTGTTTTCTAATTATTGTATCTGTATTTTTATTTGATCTTTCTAGCCTTCTTTTTCTTCAATCAACTGCTTGGCTTTACAGAACATTTACTTTTATTATAGTTTATTTTTTAAATAAAGATTGCATATATTTAAGGTGTACAGTACATAGTGAACTACCTTTTTCATTATATATTTGGTGTATTAGTCTTAGTGATCATCATGATTTCAATATACATCTTTGAATTATAAGTCTACCTTAAATTTGTACTCTTACCATATCAAGGATAACAAAATTATCCTGTTAATATTATTAACATAAAAAATTTTATATTGGAGTAACCACACAAAATCTTATTCCTATACATCCTCTCCCACTCTTTGGGCTATTGGTTTCATGGTTTACTTCACAAATGTTATGAGCCCTACAGAGCATTGTTATTACTGTTGCTTTGAATAAACAATATTGTCTTATATGCACCCACAGTCTTACTACATTTGGCACTCTATTCCTACAACACTCTTAGAAGAAAAGATGGGAAAATTTCATGACATTGGATTTACCAATGACTTTCTTTGGATATGGCACCAAAACCACAGGAAACAAAAGACAAAATAGGCAAGTTGCACTTCACCAACATTAAAAACTTTTATGCATCAAAGGTCACTACCAATAGAGTGAAAAGGTAGCACATGGAATGGGGGAAAATATTTGCAATCAAGTACTGATAAGGGATTAATATTTAGCATATCTAAAAAACACCTGTAACTTAACACCAAATAAACAAACAACACAACTTAAAAATGGGCAAAGGACTTGAATAGACATTTCTCTGAAGACTATATACAAATGGCCGGCATGGGCATGAAGGTCATTAACACCACTGGCCATTTGGGAAATGAAAATCAGAACTACAGTGAGATGTCACATCATACCTACTAGGATGGCATCAAGCAAAAACCAGAAATAATAAGTGGATTGTGGTTAAATTTGAACCCCCGTACACTGCCGCTGGGACTATAAAATGGTGCAGCCACCCTGGGAAAGATATGGTGATTCCTCAAAAAGCTAAACATAGAATTGCCTTCTCACTCAGGAAATCCACTCCTAGGAGTATAACCTAATGAATGGAAAACAGGGACTCAAACAAATGCTCGTGTACCATGCTCACTGCCACGGTACACGGTACCAAACAAACGCTCGTGTACCATCCAGTTCAGGCACAAGGTGCTCCTTCCTAACCATGTTCTGTTGGGAGAGAAAGGAAATCTGAACAGCGACACATTAGAAATGCCTGGTACCTAAATTAGAAATTTAGGTAAGACATATTTTACCAAAATAAAAAATATTTCAAAAGATACATTTTCAGTAAAAAGTAGGCTCTTCTTCTGGAAAAAATCATACCACAAGGAGCACCATTTTTGCTTCTGCACCCTCTGTGTGTGAACTTGGGGAGGTCACACGCCTCCTCTGGGTCTTACTTTTCTCAGGCACTGTGTCAGTTTACTGATGATTAAATGTACAAGTATTCACTCGGATTTTGCTAATACGCATGATATATTGATTGCAGAAATGCCTCCTACCAATGCAGGCAGGAAAGGTGGAGTATGTGATAACTTCTACTTTTCTGTTTTGGACTAACTACTCTTTTCTTAATCTGCAAGTTTTTTTCTTTTTTTCATGCCAAACCCACATGTAACCCAGCTTACACCGGAAGAACCTTATTGCAAGATTTTTTTTCCCTCATTGACAGGGAATATATTATTTTCTGTTGCTCCTTCAAGGGCCCATTCCATTTCCTCCATGTTTCCAGAGTGGTCCCAGAGCATTAGCTTTTCCTGATCCCTTCCAGGGCCACTAAAGGAATTCCTTCTCGTAATGTCACTGGTGAAGATTTATTTCAAGTTTCGAAGGGAGGTCAGGTAAATTGACCTCAAACATACCCTTCAGCCATGAGATTCTATGATTCTTGAATTCTATAACCTATTGAAGGAATGAGATATGACCCATTTCTCTCCCCATCTCTCCACCAATAAAATAAAATTAACAGGAGCCCCAGGTGATTTGAAATGTCTTTTAATAGAAAATGGAGTTCAGGTTTTTGGAGATACTGATCTTTATGAGCTTTTTAAGGAGTCGGAAAAGATCTGACCTGTTATTTGGACTGAAATCTCTTGTGAACCACTTTCCATCTGATTTACATCCAGTTCAGGCACGAGGTTCTCTTTTCTAACCATGTTCTGTTGGGAGAGAAAGGAAATACGAACAATGACACATTAGAAATGCTTTCCACCAGATTTGCCACACTTGAGGAAGGCACACAAGGGACTGCACTGCCACACATTGCCCCAGTCAGCCCTGCATTCCAGAACACCCCTGGCATAGCCCAGCAGGGAGGCAGTGTTTCCTGAAGTTTCCTCTTCTAGCAGCTGTCTGGCTTAGGATCCTCATGTGACTGTGTCCACGTGCAGACCTGACCCAGTACCTCCTGCTCGTCTGACTCCAAGTGGGTCTGTTTGCAGAAGGGAGCTCCCCCTTGCCCCTGACTCTCATTAGCAAGTCTGATACCATTCTGGTCTTTTCACAACCATACTCCATACAGTCTCCAGACTATTAATTGGAAAATTCAGTTCATATTATGTCATTCTTCATCATCAACTCTTTCAAGGGTTCCTCCATTGCCTTTACAATAAAAATCCAACCTCCCTCCAGAAAGCCACGATCTTCCATGACCTGCCCCACCCCCAGCTTCTAATACACACGGCGGTTGTCTGTTTGTTTGTCTGCCTCAGTGCCCTTCTCACGCCATCCCTTCTATCTGTAATGCAATTCCCGTATTCTTCACTTGTTGAACTTATATTGTCTAATGATTAACTCAGAGCCTTCCTCAAACCTCTGTTCTCAGCTCTTGCTCTTCCCCCACCAGGAACAGTTTCTTATTTCCACAATATTCTTTGAGGAATTTTATCACTGGATTTACCACGCTGTGTTGTAGCTTTCTGTTGGAAGTGTCTGTCTCCTTAACGAGACTGCGTGTTTGAAGGCATGGGCAATGGCATTTTTATCACTTTATGCCCAGAGTCCAGCACAGGGATGGACACATGAATGTTTGTTACATGCATGAATGATGGTGAGTGATTGTTTTGCCCAGAGTGCTTTGCCCTTCTGGATCCTCCTCACGGCCCCCGTGACCCCACTGAGTTACTGCATAGATGGGCCTGGGCCTCATGCGTCTCTGTGCCTCCCCGCCCATCTCCCAGTTGAACCACACAACAGGAAATCAAGTGTCTCTGCTGAGTCAATGACACTGTTGCTGGGTATGGATGCCTTTTGGAATAGAGGAGCAGACATAAATGAAGACCCACCAACCTATCTGACCGGGGGAGGGTAAGGGAAAGAAGACTTTTCACATAAGCCTATTGGCTTCTTTCGGTTGAATTCATTCACTGAAGAGCTGCTGGGAAATAAACTCAGTACTGTCTTGAAACTCACTGTCCTCTGGTTCAGGTGGGGATCCTTTGTCTTATAAGAACTCATCTTTCACGTCACTAAGGGACGTAGATCATTACAGGCTGATTGCCTGCCTGGCTTAATTGCCCTGGGCCATAGAGCAGGTCCGTGCGCTCTGCATGGTCTCTAGATCAGCTCCTGGTGGGCGGGGGTTCTTTCTACCCCGCCTCCGCACTCCACACTGCTACCTTGCCTGCAGGACCCCACCTGGCACCACCTGAGTGAGAGTCGATCAGATATACCTTTGCAAGTTTGTGATTCATCTCTCTGGCTTCCCTAGTTGAAATGAGTTTATTTGTTATTTATCATTTTAGTGCAGAAATTTTCAAAACTATGCAAAACAGCGTCGTGAACATCCATTATCAACAATTACAGACTCATGGCCGATCTTGTTTCATCTTAATCCTGACTCACTTCCCCATCTTCTAGACTATTTTAAATCAATCTCAAACATCATATCCTGAAATCCAATAACATTTTAGTCATATCTGTGAGAGATAATATCTCTTTTAAAATACTACAATACCAATATCATATATAAAATTAACAATACTTCTTTAATACAATGAGATAATCAATGATCAAATTTCCTCAATTGTTTTATTTTAGCCATTTGTTACTTCAAGATTCAAGTAAAGTTCATGCATTGACACTGGTTAATATATTTTCATCTATGTTCTTTTTCCTTGTAATTTACTAGTTGAAGAAACTGAATCATCTTCTACAGAAATTCCTATAACCTATAATAATCTAGTTGTTGCTAATTTCATTCCAGTGATGCCCTTAAAATATAGGTATTCTCTAGATAATTAAGTTTAAAAAAATTGATCAGATTTAGGGGTTTTTTTGGCAAGAGCACTCATATGTGGTAATGAATACTTCTATCAGGAGACACACAATTTCTGGTTTGCATTTTTTTAGAACCAGTTATTTAATCAAAAGTTACCACATAATGAAATTCTTTCATTCCTTCTCTGCTTATTACGTAGAATACTTCTATAAAGTGAATGTTCTCCCAACAACAACTTTATTATCCTGAGGTGGAATTATATAAGAAAAGCTATATAGGCTGGATTATTCTCCTTTATCAGTTTTAAAATAATGCATTGATTCCATAGCATGCTTGAAAGGGGATGAATTAAGGGTCTTTTTTCTCCTAGAATTTTTATGCACTTCTGGATTTAAACATTTCAATTCATAACAAATATAATTACCACTGATGTTTAAATTCTTGCACTTTCTGCCAGTGGGAGCTTCTTCAAGGTGGTTCCTGAGTGTCTGGGCATAACCTCAGTAATTCTTGGTAGTTTCTCTGCTTTCTGGCATTTCAAGGTGCCCCAGATTCAGATGGTACATATCTTGTTTCAGATTTAGAAACACAACTTCTCCAAGACGTCTGTGTTCCATTTAATTTAAAATGATATTTAGAGACCCCAATATAGTTGATAGTGGTGCTCTTTACAACTCAGTGATCATTTCTAGGTGCAAATAATTGGGAAATAAACATTATTTTTTCTTTTAAGAGAAAATACAGGATTGATCAGATTTAGGGATTTCCAGTTCAGATTGAGAACTACAAGATTTCACTAAACTTTATGAATCTTAGATCAATATATCCTTCTTCTCAAGATAGAAATCTTCATTTGTTTTATCTCACCATAGATGGACACCAATCCAAAAATAGCAGTAACAGACAATGTTTCCTGAAAGCTGTTTAAGATCTTCATTCAAGTCTTTTTGTCCTTAGAGTTTATCCCACTAAAGACACACAAATTATTGTGTTTCAAGGTTATTTGAAAAAAATTCTCCATGTGTGTTTAGGCAACCAAATCAATCCATAGCCAAATACATAGCTTTTGCTTTATTTTGCCCTCCATTTTTAGGAATTGATTTTTACCAAATACAATTTTGCTTTATAATTATGCAAAATATTTGCCTGTCATCATCAAAGTCAGATGTATAAAACGGGACATATTTTTTAAAGGGTAGATTTTAACTCTGTCTTCTGAACCTTGTTTCCTCCCTCCTCACAGTTTTGTTATTTTTTATTCCTCTAATTTTAATTTAGGAAAATATGCATATACATCCATATGCCCCAATTTCTTTGATAAATAGTAGCACACTACTTTTTTTTCCTCTACTTTCTTTTTCTTTCAAGTTAATATTGTGTAGTTTCCTCTTTGTATGTACCATAGCTGATTAAGTTAATGACCTTCTGGTGCATATTTAATTTTTGTTTTTGTTTTCACAAATCATGCTGCAATGAAGACCTTTATGCATGCAACTTCTAGCATTTGTTGCTAGAATTTCAGCATTTATTTAATTTTTATAATGAATGGATATCAAATTTTGTCAAATGCCTTTTCTCCATCCTGGAGATATTTATAGGTTTGCCTTTTTTCTTCATAATTTTATTAGTATGAACAGATTATGTAAATGGTTTTTCCAATGGTGGATATTTCTACAATATATGCCTCTTTGCAATAATAATTTTTAAATGTGCTATTAAATTGTTTGCTTTTATTCATTTAGGATTTTTGCATCAGTATTCATGAGTGAGAGTGGTCTGTGGTTTTTCCATTTGGTTCATTCTTGGGCAGCTTTAGGGTTAGAAGTTATCCTTATGTTCTAGTTTAAGATGCCCTCTGTGAACTGATCCCTTGCAGACATTAACCTCCAGCCTACACTTCTGCCCTCAACTCCAGATCCATTTATCCAGCTGTCTTTTTAACATCTTCCCTACCCTGTTGAGCATTTCAAACTCAGCAATTCCAAAACTGAGCTCCTGCCCTTCCCTTCACACTTGTTCCTCTGTTGTCTCCCATCTCTGGAAATGTTGGCTCCATCCTTCTAGTTGTTCAAGCCATGAGCCTTGGAGCTTTCCTGAGCCACTCCTCCTCATAGCCCAGGTCAGATCTATCGCCACTTCCGGCCAATTCTACTTCTCGAATATCCACCCAGAAGGCAGTCACATCCCACCTCTGTACCACTGAAGCCCTCCTCCCACACCACCGTCACCACTCACTTGGGTAACTGCACTCATCTCCTAATTGTTCTCTCTGCTTGTGTTCAGACCATTTTTAACACAGAGGCAGGGACAATTTTTAAAGATCCATTTGCAAAGTGTGCCTATTTAATTTCAACTGTGAAGTGGCTCCCCCCAATGCACACACTCTTTGCAGTGGCCTGCAAGGCCCTATATGGTCTGGTCCCCTGTCACCTCCCCTCTGCTTCTGCTCTCCACTCACTCGGCACTAGTCACACCACTATAGGTCACACATGCCCGGCAGCCTCCATCCCTCTGCTGAAGACATTTTCCTCCACTGGCCACATGGCTTTCTTCCTCACACTGCTGGGATACTTGCTCTAATGTCACTTTCTCAGTGAGGCTTTCTTGGACGAAGCCTTCTCTAGCCAGCGTTCATCCCCACTCTCGTGGGAGCATTTATCATGCGGATCCCGACTGTGCACCCCGTTCACTGGTCCATGGTCTCTCCTGTTCACTGCTGCTCACTCCCCAGAGCCCAGAAGAGTGCTCTGCTCACAGTGTCATTCAATAAATACCCGCTGAACTTGTTTCCCAGGGATTAACCCACCTTGGTCATTATCTCATTTATAGTCATTGCTGGATTAGGTTTGCTAGCATTTTGTTTAGGATTTTTGTTTCTTCATTCACTAAGGAGATTGATTTGTAAAATTTCTGCTCCTTACTTGGCTCTTGTCTGGCTTTGAAGGAATTTGAGCGTATTTCCTCTTTAACTACTTTTCCTGAACATTTTATATAAGACTTGAGTTGAAATTTACTATCTTGTTTTCTTCTTTCTTGTTTTCTTTGTGAGATTTTTTTTGTAAAGATTTCACTTAAATTTTTTATTTTATTCATGAGTAATTAGAATTAAAGTTAAAATTAAACTAAGTATTCAGTTCTTCAATCCCAGCAGCCACATTTCAATGCTCCACAGCTGCATGTGAGTGGACAGCATAGATATGGAATGTTCCCATCTTCTCAGAAAGTTCTACTGGATAGCACTGGTCTAGAATATTCTTCTCCCAGATATTTTCACGGCTGGTTTCCTTTTGCTCCCAGATCCTAGCACGCATGCCTGCGCCAGCGGGGGGCTTTCCTGACGGATGACACAGTGTGAGTGGGCCCGCCACCCACAGAGCTGTCACTTTCATTTTCCTCCCAGTCCCAGCACTCTCTGAAAAAATCTTATTTCTTCATCTCCCCCGACTATCGACATGTACAGTCCATAAGAACAGGCACCTTTCTGATGTGTTTACCACTAAACCCCAGAATGCAGACAGAGTGCCTTGGACAGAGTAGGTGTTCAAAAATGATATGTTAAGTAAAGTAGATTAAGTGATCAGGGACACTATGAATGGCAAGTTGAAACTTTTACATAAAAAGAGATAAAGTTGTACATAATATTCTCTTAACTTTTTGATCACTTATGTCCCACTTTTTATCCTTCATGGTTTCATCTGTGCCTTTTCATTCTCTCTTACTTATGTCTTATTAATCAGTCTCACCAGAGGTTTGCTTATTCCATTAGCTTCTTTCCAAAAAACAGCATTGACCTTACTGATGATCTCTAGTGCATATTTGGTGTCTCTATCATTTGTATTTGACGTTATTTTATTATTTCCTTTCTTCTGCCACCTTTGGGTTTGTTCTGTTGATTTTATGCTAACTTCTTTTTCTTTTAACTTAGCCCAATAATGTAAAGACATCTTTTCTTTATACCATAAATAAAATACTTAAATGCCCTTTGATGTAATATTTTAGCTAGTACTATGTGTTTAGATATGTTTTTTTTTCATTTTCATTAAAGTTTAAATACGTTTACATTTTAAATATGCTTAAAATGTCTATGTCTTCTTTGATCCCTGAAGTAGTTAGAAGAAGACTTTTTTTGACTGGTTTCTTTGTTGTTAATATTATTCCAAAATGTATGAGGCTGTTTTTAGTTGCTTTGCATCATGGTGAGGGAAGTTTTTTTCTGCATGTTACAGATTCCTTAGAATTTGTTGGGGCTTGCTTTAAAGCTTAATACTTAGTCAATTTAAATAAAAAAACATACATATATACCATGTGTGCCTGAGAAGAATGTTTATTCTATAATCACGAGGTACAATGTGCCATATGTGTCCATTAAAAACTTAATTTGAAACATTTCTGCTGCTCACCAAAAGTGAGTCTGTGGTGACCCTGGTAAGAAGCCAGTAGGAAAAAGAAAGTCCCTTCTTCTCTTCTAGTCATGGGGTCATCCTTGCTCCCCCAGTTGGTAGGGCCTAACAGGAGGTGGCTGGCCAAAGAGAAATGGAGGTGAGTGCCAGCCCTAGCATCGCAGAGCCAGAAGTAGGAGGCCAGTTTCAGAGCCAAGAGAGAATGTCCTGATAACAGGTGCATACATGCTATGAAATGATGATCATGATTGACTTACTGATGGACATCTGAGGTTCCAAAATACTGTACAGAAAGCATCACAACATGATCAGTCCAGACTCGGGAGAAAAATCTCTACTCTGACTTTGTATAAACAGCACCTCCAGGGAAGGAAGGAGCAGTGAGTCAATAACTCTTTTGAAAATAACTATTTTGAAAAGTTGAATGATTTCCTGTGTCTTGCCTTTTCAAATATCTCTTTCAGGCTGGATGCATTTGAAGTGTTTCTCATTCAGTAGGAAATGACCATTGTTCAGTGAAATAAGCAGAATTTCCACAATATGGAAGAGTCTCCCACACAGTTTTGATTTGTCCAGATGGTCCACACCATCCTGCCCGAGCCTGTTTGTTGGGGTCTCTTGCTCACAGCCTGATTAGCAAGGCCACCACACTTTGTGAACTATGAGTGATGGCTGCGGGCATACTCTGCTGGCAGGTGGTAGCCGCACAAAAGAGACAGAACCAAATGTTAATGTTGGAAGGCTGACTATGGTAGAATTACTCCACTGCTTTTTCAAGGTAGTGTCCCATTTCCATTGCTTTGGCCCAAAGTCTCAGAGTTACCCCACCCCTCTGCTTTCTCATAGCCTGTCAGTCCTCAGATGCAGGTGACTTTCATTAGGCATCTGCAGACGTCTCAGTCCTTATCTTCCCAAACATCCCTTTATAGGACTCCATCAACCCAACCCTTGTCTCTTCACACGCTGGCTCCCTGCTGAACAACTTCCCTCACACTACTTTCTGGTTGACCTGCGTGACTCAGCAGAAAGCCTCAGGGCCACCATTCCTGGTTCGTACAAGCCACCACCTAAACTCCTTAAACAGCTTCCAGCCTCCTCTCGCTGCTGTCTGGTCTCCCTGTTTTGCCCTGCCTCTCCTGCTTTCCCACATTAACCCCGTGCTGCTCATCTTGTGCTCTTCTGACATGTACGGGTCCCTCTCCCCTCTGCCAGCATGGCCAGAGAAGGAAACATCTTCAGGGGAAAAAGTATTTTTAGGAAACTAGTCCCTTGGGATGTTTTCATCTGAAACAGAATCATCCTGATTACCTTATCCAGTATCATTACTTGGTTATCTAACGTGGTCAGATCAAAGTTCTTGTTTTGTTTTGTTTTTCATTCCCTGAGGGATAAAAACATGGTCATCATTACCCACAAATTATAAAATAAATAACCATCTATTTCATGAATGCTTCCTTGAAAATTGCATATCTTTTCTAAGACACATAATTTGCAGGGTCCAGTATAAAATTAATTGCAAGATCCCTTGTTCAAAAATTGTTAAGAATTTTAAGTCGGTGACAGTAGAGCATGACCATTCCGGAGCTCAAAGCCCTATGAAATTTCACAAGTTGCATGTCCATGACTCCAGCCCTGATCCTTCTGTTGTATGTTTGACTTTTTTCCACGGGGAACCTAAGAAATATGAGCTAAATGCAATGCTTAAATATATACACTACATTACCTGAGGCTTCTAATATCTCTGACACAGGCAGACAACCCTCTTGGGTAAGGGCACAGCCCTGGGAATAGGAATGTATGATTCTAATTGTGTTGCCACCACTTCCTAGTGGATTACTTAACCAATCTGTAGCTTCAGCTTCCTCTTCTGTAAAGCTGGGATAATAATAGCACCCACATCATGAGGCCCTTGGAGGGATTTAATAATTTAATACAAGTAATATGCTTAGTGCCTGGGATGTAGCATACTCTAAAATAAAGTTTGGTCTATTAAAATAACCTCTTTTTTAAAAAAGATTTCTGATTTCATTTTTTATCCTTAGTCAAATACTTCCAAAATGTAGCTACACTGTATTACAAGGCTTTGAAGTATCAATTAGAAAGAAAAAACCAACCAATTTAGAAAGTAACACAAATTCCACTTAGGATTGAGGTATAAACAAGAAGCGTGTAAACCTTGGTGTTGAGCCTAAATTAATTTATTGATTGATTGGTTGATTTGATTCTTCATTCTTTCACAAAGTATTCACTCTTGCCTATTGATTTCTGAGGATTTAGAAAGGCATAGATGAACAGAGCAAAATCCCAACTATTGCGACACTGTAATGCAGCCCCACAAAAGAAGTAAACACACGCCCGAACGGATGCCCGAAGGGAGTGTGATTCAGTTGTAGAGGAGGGCATGACGGAGAGAATTTGGCAAGTCTTTTTAGAAAAGGTGATGGTTAAGCTATCTCTAAAAAGATGAATCGTCATTTCCCAGGAAGATTCATTCAGGGTAATAGTATATTCAAAGGGCTGATGGTGCAAAAGGACAGGCTGTAACCAGGACTCACAGGATGTGTAGAGTAATAGAAGCGTAAGATACAGATTAGGGGGAAGGACAAAGAAGTGAGACTCGCGGCTGTAAGCTATGCGGTTGCCAGACCTCAGGAATGGCTTCCCACTGTACTCTCTGGAAGCATGCACCATGTGGGCAGGTGGGTGGAAGGTGGACAGTGAGATACAGTAGATACCTGACAAACTGACTGCTCAGAAGGTCATGAGTCCTCCTTGTCTGAGTGGTATATTGGCACACTGACCTTGTCCAGTGAATGTGACCCTGCTCCCCTCCTCTAAGCAAATGACCCAGTGGCTGGCACCTGATATGCAGATCAAACCAGGCTGAGAGAAGGTGTTCTTGTTAGACTAAATCAGTTTGGTTTTTGCAATAGAGGAGATAACTTTCTGTGCTGGACCCAGTACCAAATAGAATTTGGAATTGAAATGGTTTGTTTTATGTAATGTCACTTTAATATGATAACCAAATTTAGGAATCTATCTGTTGGTAGACTGTGTATGGTAATTTTTTTGTTTTTGTTTTTGTTTTTTTGATCATAGAACTTAAACTGGAATTCTGGCTTGTGATGGTAAGAAGGGTTATTGCTTGATGTGTACTTGCATTGGAGAGAGGTAAGTTGTTTTTTGGTTTGGTTTGGGTTTTCTTTTTTCTGTCAGGCATCCACTTTTTGACTCTAAGTCTACACTGAGCATTCCACCTCAAAAAAATAAATCTGTAAAAAGAAAAGGAAAGAATACATGGAAGTGATCCAATCTCCTTGCCAATGATGGCTTATTTCTAGTGTGGATGTCTACCCTTGTTCTCAATTCCCTAGGAGCTCCATACTGGCTTCAGTACCCCTAGTCTCAGCTCCATTTTCAGTGGACAATTTGACAATATGATATAAGCTTGCATTTTGAGGTTTGAATGGTTTCCAGTCCATTTTAGGGCTATCTTCATTGGTGGAATTTTGTCAGATAACTGACTGCAGAATTTTGTCAGATAACTGCTTGCAGAATCAAGCAGAACACCAGCCAGCAGGGTCTTAAGAGAGGAACTCATAGGGAATCCAGGTCACAGGTAACAGGTAATCTGGCATATGATGTGGGTGAATTACAGAGGCTGTGTTCTTTTCAGTGTTGTCACCAAAGCCCTGTGGCAGTCGGTAATGCCAAGCCCTTGCTAATATCAGCTTTTACATTCCTTAGAAGTCACAGATTAGTTGATAATTGCTGTTTCTACCAAATCAGTTCAGAGATTCGTGGGGGAAAATCCATTTTGGGCTGATCTCATCCTGGTCATGCCAAATATCTGTGGGGTTAATTAGATTCATAGATCTCTGTCTATATATATGCAAGAGATAAGGGTTCAACAGGGATACACATTCTTCCAGTTTTCAGTCATCTTTGAAGAGTTGCGGCACAGCTAAAACAAGCTGCTTTGCTGCATTTAGAATGCATTAGACTAACTTCTGTGTTTATGGGGAGGCAAAATCCTGCACTTGGAAACCAACACCATATTTGACCATATTGTCTGTTTGCTAAAGATTAAGTTAAGAATCTTACATTTTTAACTTCATGGGTATTAAAATACAATTTTTAAGATGGAATCCTTCCTGCCTTTCACCATGTTGTTCATGTCTGGGCCTGCATGCTAAAATAGTTGTGTAGGTTACAAACTACCTAATTAGGACTGAAAGGATGAAAAAAGAGCATATAGGTAAATGCAAAAAAATAAGCTGGGCCTGCATGATTAACACAATAAAGAAATAGGCTATGCTGAGGTACCCTCCTTTATCTGGGGAATAGTCAAACATTCCAGGCCAAGTTGCTCTTGGCTTTTTGAGCTTTAATTGATAAATTTTGGGTCCTCTTAGTGGACTTTCTGGCCTTTTTCTCTGTCCACCCCAATCATATCTATTTTCCTGCCTAATACAATTATGTCAGCCCCTGTAGGGAAAACGGAAGTTCCATGGGTAGGATCGTCACCTGATACCCATTGTGTATGCAATGATGTAATACTTAGCCAACTGTACAGGTGTATGCTTGCATACCTGTTGGAAATAAGCTAATACTGCTGGTATGACTATAAAAGAGATCCCCTGGTAGAAGAGCAGAGCCTAGACAAGAGAGCAGAAGCTGGGCACAGAGGCAGAGCCTGGAATAGAGGCAGCACATGGGGCAGAGACTGGAGCTGAGGCAGAGACTGAGACAGGCCTGCCACATGCAGAGGCAGATGTGATTCTAGCACTTGGCCAGCCACCATGAGAATAAAGCTTAGTATGAGCTGCTTTTTACCCCAAACATTTGTTGTCATTGTGGGTTAAATTGCATTATTTTCAGAGTCTCCTGCCTGTCCTTTGTCCTTTTACATATACTGCTGCAGTTTCTCACAGCATCCAGGTCAAGAGGTGGGGAGAGACTGTTCTCTCTTCCCCTCTGTTGCATAATTGGTCTGGCACCTGTCAGTCGCCAGGGATCCACCCACAGAGTTTCTCCGGGAAGGGGCTGGCAGAGAGGTGAGCCCACATGCTGCCTGCGGAGTTGGAGGGTGAGAGCGGCAGCCAGAGGGGCCTAATGGAGCCAGGCCTTGTGGTGAGCAATAAAAGGTTTTCTCCCAACCTGGCCTTTCCCCAGACTGATTTCGGTTACACCAGTTTATTTGCCCACCCCTGGTGGGAATATGTTTCCCCCGGGAGCCACAATCATTTTTCCATCTCACTTACCTGGAGCTGAAACCCTCAGGTGAGACAACCCCCAATATATTCCCAATGCAGAAGAAAATCCAAAGTTCTGGCCTATGAAGTCAGCCATGATGTAGCCCCTTATTGCTTATGGTCCCCTCACTTGTGCAGCGATCTAGACTTTAGTGGCCCCAAGATGTGCCACTTTCGCATGCAGATTCTTTTGAGGTGAAAACCATCAAGGCCCAAAACACTAAGGAAAATACTTTGACCACCATCCCCACCCCTCCCCCCAACTTCAGAAAAAGGGATTTAGATAAAGGAACTGCTTTCGGAGGAGGGCTATCACAATAGATAGCTATATTATAATATAAACTAGGGATGATAGATAGGAAAGAATGTGACAGAGCATTTGGTTAAATTTTCCTCTCTGCCCCAATTGATTCTGTGTAGCCCATCATGTTTTTTTTTTTTTTTTTTTTTTTTTTTTTTTGAGAGGGCATCTCTCATATTTATTGATCAAATGGTTGTTAACAACAATAAAATTCAGTATAGGGGGGTCAATGCTCAATGTACAATCATTAATCCATCTCAAGCCTAATTCTCGTCAGTCTCCAATCTTCTGAAGCATAACGAACAAGTTCTTACATGGTGAACGAATTCTTACAGAGTGAATAAATTCTTACATGGTGAACAGTACAAGGGCATTCATCACAGAAACTTTCGGTTTTGATCATGCAATATGACCTATAAACCATCAGGTCAAATATGAATATTCGTTTGATTTTTGTACTTGATTTATATGTTGATCCCACATTTCTCCTATTATTATTATTATTTTTATTTTTAATAAAATGCTGAAGTGGTAGGTAGATGCAAGATAAAGGTAGAAAACATAGTTTAGTGCTGTAAGAAGGCAAATGTAGATGATCAGATGATCAGGTGTGTGCCTATGGACTAAGTATTAATCCAGGCTAGACAAGGGCAGCAAGACATCCACAGATGCAGAAGATTTCTCTCAAAGCAGGGGGGGTGAGGTTCTGAGCCTCACCTCTGTTGATCCCCAAATTCTCACCTGATGGCCCCCCTGCGACTGTGCCTGTCTTAGGTTGTTCCTCCCTTGAGGAATCTTACCCGTCTCTGGCTAACCAGTCATCTTCCGGGGCCATACAGGGAAATGTAAAGTTGGTAAGTGAGAGAGAAGCCATATTGTTTGCAAAGGTTAGCTTTTAACTTCTTTGCAGATTTATGCCCTGTGGCTTCTATGCCCAGCACTTGTCTCGAGGTATCTTTACCACCTGGAGGAATTATGATACTCGGTAAATTCGATATGAGGCACGAATTCTATTTAAGGTTTGTAATTAGGAAGGAAGAAGAAAAGCTATAGATGTAGCATATGAAGGAAACTTGGGAGGATTGATTATTTCTTTGACATATCTTCTTGTATAGTACCTTAAGTATGTACAGGTTTTAAACTACTAACTAATTTGCACACACATATTAACATAATAGGAATACGGTGACATAAACAAAGCAAATCTATAATTACCAGCCATCTCCAGTGAAGCCAAGAAAACCATTTAGGCACCCTAGGCATTTGTGAAAATTTATCTATGATATGATGGATATTTTCGAACTGTACTTGAACCATCAGACAAATTAAAGCAGCCCATTTCTGGGATCTGTTCACATCCCATATGTTCTTTTAACCATAGATAGTCTATAGTCATGAGATTTTGGGGTGCTACAACTTGCACCCCTCCCAACTCCTGGTTGAGTTCCAACAGTACAGATCCAGTCAAATTCGTTGTCTCACTGTATGCACATGCCAGCCTAGACATCTCCCTCCTCCTTCTTATGGCAAGTCCAGGAGACGGTGGGCTGGATGCAGCCACAACCGCAGCATCGTCCGGATCCCTGTGGAGGCTTTTTGATGATCATCCCCCGGCACGAGTCCTCCAGAGAGTGCTGATGCCGGAAGCTCCTCCTCATATCGTATCTTAGTTCATTTTCTGGGTATCCAAGCTAGGCCTTGATCTTCTGCCTAGAAACAAACAGACCCTTTGCCCACACTTTGACATGCCCTCTATACCACTGTGCAGAACTCATTGGAGGTCAGCACACAGTAACTGCTTTTTTTTTTTTTTTTTTTAATTAAGAGAAAGGAATATTATCAGAAAAGAGTACCTCCATAGCTGATCATCTGACACCCTTTAAGTGATCAACATTAAGGATATTTAAAGCATGCGTTGATCTTTGATTTACCAATAGTTTTATCCTGTTAAGGAGTAATCCCCCTTTTCTTTCTTTCTTTCTTTTTTTTTTTTTTAAATTTTTAATCTACACTTACCTGAAGAATACTATGTTTACTATGCTCTCCCCTATATCAGGTCCCCCCTAACAACCACATTACGGTTACTGTCCATCAGCTTAGCAAAATGTGGTAGAGTCACTACTTGTCCTCTCTGTGTTGTGCAGCCCACCCTCCCCTTTCTCCCTCCCCCCCATGCATGCTAATCTTAATACCCCCCTTCTTCTTCCCCCCCCTTATCCCTCCCTGCCCACCCATCCTCCCCAGTTCCTTTCCCTTTGGTACCTGTTAGTCCATTTTTGGGTTCTGTAATTCTGCTGCTGTTTTGTTCCTTCAGTTTTTCCTTTGTTCCTATACTCCTCAGATGAGTGAAATCATTTGGTATTTCTCTTTCTCCGCTTGGCTTATTTCACTGAGCATAATACTCTCCAGCTCCATCCATGTTGCTGCAAATGGTTGGATTTTTCCACTTCTTATGGCTGAGTAGTATTCCATTGTGTATATGTACCACATCTTCTTTATCCATTCATCTACAGATGGACATTTAGGTTGCTTCCAATTCTTGGCTATTGTAAATAGTGCTGCGATAAACATAGGAGTGCATCTGTCTTTCTCAAACTTGATTGCTGCGTTCTTAGGGTAAATTCCTAGGAGTGGAATTCCTGGGTCAAATGGTAGGTCTGTTTTGAGCATTTTGATGCACCTCCATACTGCTTTCCACAATGGTTGAACTAATTTACATTCCCACCAGCAGTGTAGGAGGGTTCCCCTTTCTCCACAGCCTCGCCAACATTTTTTGTTGTTTGTCTTTTGGATGGCAGCTATCCTTACTGGTGTGAGGTGATACCTCATTGTAGTTTTAATTTGCATTTCTCTGATAATTAGCGATGTGGAGCATCTTTTCATGTGTCTCTTGGCCATCTGTATTTCTTTTTTGGAGAACTGTCTGTTCAGTTCCTCTGCCCATTTTTTAATTGGGTTATTTGTTTTTTGTTTGTTGAGGCGTGTGAGCTCTTTATATATTCTGGACGTCAAGCCTTTATCAGATCTGTCATTTTCAAATATATTCTCCCATACTGTAGGGTTCCTTTTTGTTCTATTGATGGTGTCTTTCGCTGTACAGAAGCTTTTCAGCTTAATGTAGTCCCACTTGCTCATTTTTGCTGTTGTTTTCCTTGCCCGGGGAGATATGTTCAAGAAGAGATCACTCATGTTTATGTCTAAGAGGTTTTTGCCTATGTTTTTTTCCAAGAGTTTAATGGTTTCGTGACTTACATTCAGGTCTTTGATCCATTTTGAGTTTACCTTTGTATATGGGGTTAGACAATGGTCCAGTTTCATTCTCCTACATGTAGCTGTCCAGTTTTGCCAGCACCATCTGTTGAAGAGACTGTCATTTTGCCATTGTATGTCCATGGCTCCTTTATCAAATATTAATTGACCATATATGTTTGGGTTAATTTCTGGGGTCTCTAATCTGTTCCACTGGTCTGTGGCTCTGTTCTTGTGCCAGTACCAAATTGTCTTGATTACTATGGCTTTGTAGTAGAGCTTGAAGTTGGGGAGTGAGATCCCCCCTACTTTATTCTTCTTTTTCAGGATTGCTTTGGCTATTCGGGGTCTTTGGTGTTTCCATATGAATTTTTGAATTATTTGTTCCAATTCATTGAAGAATGTTGCTGGTAATTTGAGAGGGATTGCATCAAATTTGTATATTGCTTTCGGCAGGATGGCCATTTTGACGATATTAATTCTTCCTAGCCATGAGCATGGGATGAGTTTCCATTTATTAGTGTCCCCTTTAATTTCTCTTAAGAGTGACTTGTAGTTTTCAGAGTATAAGTCTTTCACTTCCTTGGTTAGGTTTATTCCTAGGTATTTTATTCTTTTTGATGCAATGGTGAATGGAATTGTTTTCCTGATTTCTCTTTCTATTGATTCGTTGTTAGTGTATAGGAAAGCTACAGATTTCTGTGTGTTGATTTTGTATCCTGCAACTTTGCTGTATTCCGATATCAGTTCTAGTAGTTTTGGAGTGGAGTCTTTAGGGTTTTTTATGTACAGTATCATATCATCTGCAAATAGTGACAGTTTAACTTCTTCTTTACCAATCTGGATTCCTTGTATTTCTTTGTTTTGTCTGATTGCCGTGGCTAGGACCTCCAGTACTATGTTAAATAACAGTGGGGAGAGTGGGCATCCCTGTCTGGTTCCCGATCTCAGTGGAAATGCTTTCAGCTTCTCGCTGTTCAGTATAATGCTGGCTGTGGGTTTATCATATATGGCCTTTATTATGTTGAGGTACTTGCCCTCTATTCCCATTTTGCTGAGAGTTTTTATCATGAATGGATGTTGAATTTTGTCAAATGCTTTTTCAGCATCTATGGAGATGATCATGTGGTTTTTGTCTTTCTTTTTGTTGATGTGGTGGATGATGTTGATGGATTTTCGAATGTTGTACCATCCTTGCATCCCTGGGATGAACCCCACTTGGTCATGGTGTATGATCCTTTTGATATACTGTTGAATTCTGTTTGCTAATATTTTATTGAGTATTTTTGCATCTACATTCATCAGGGATATTGGTCTGTAATTTTCTTTTTTGGTGGGGTCTTTTCCTGGTTTTGGTATTAGGGTGATGTTGGCTTCATAGAATGAGTTTGGGAGTATTCCCTCTTCTTCTATTTTGTGGAACACTTTAAGGAGAATGGGTATTATGTCTTCTCTGTGTGTCTGATAAAATTCCGAGGTAAATCCGTCCGGCCCCGGGGTTTTGTTCTTGGGTAGTTTTTTGATTACTGTTTCAATTTCTTTGCTTGTAATTGGTTTGTTTAACTTTTGTGTTTCTTCCTTGGTCAGTCTTGGAAGGTTGTATTTTTCTAGGAAGTTGTCCATTTCTTCTAGGTTTTCCAGCTTGTTGGCATATAGGTTTTCATAGTAGTCTTTAATAATTCTTTGTATTTCTGTGGAGTCTGTCGTGATTTTTCCATTCTCATTTCTGATTATGTTGATTTGTGTTGACTCTCTTTTTCTCTTAATAAGTTGGGCTAGAGGCTTATCTATTTTGTTTATTTTCTCAAAGAACCAGCTCTTGGTTTCGTTGATTTTTGCTATTGTTTTATTCTTCTCAATTTTGTTTATTTCTTCTCTGATCTTTATTATGTCCCTCCTTCTGCTGACTTTAGGCCTCATTTGTTCTTCTTTTTCCAGTTTTAATAATTGTGATGTTAGACTATTCATTTGGGATTGTTCTTCCTTCTTCAAGTGTGCCTGGATTGCTATATACTTTCCTCTTAAGACTGCTTTCGCTGCATCCCACAGAAGTTGGGGCTTAGTGTTGTTGTTGTCATTTGTTTCTATATATTCCTTGATCTCTATTTTGATTTGTTCATTGATCCATTGATTATTTAGTAGCATGTTGTTAAGCCTCCATGTGTTTGTGAGCCTTTTTGTTTTCTTTGTAGAATTTATTTCTACTTTCATACCTTTGTGGTCTGAAAAATTGGTTGGTAGAATTTCAATATTGTGGAATTTACTGAGGCTCTTTTTGTGAGCTAGTATGTGGTCTATTCTGGAGAATGTTCCATGTGCACTTGAGAAGAATGTATATCCTGTTGCTTTTGGATGTAAAGTTCTATAGATGTCTATTAGGTCCATCTGTTCTAGTGTGTTGTTCAGTGCCTGTGTGTCTTTACTTATTTTCTGCCCGGTGGATCTATCCTTTGGGGTGAGTGGTGTGTTGAAGTCTCCTACAATGAATGCATTGCAGTCTATTTCCCTCTTTAGTTCTGTTAGTATTTGCTTCACGTATGCTGGTGCTCCTGTATTGGGTGCATATATATTTAGAATGGTTATATCCTCTTGTTGGACTAAGCCCTTTATCATTATGTAGTGGCCTTCTTTATCTCTTGTTACTTTCTTTGTTTTGAAGTCTATTTTGTCTGATATTAGTACTGCAACCCCTGCTTTCTTCTCACTGTTGTTTGCCTGAAATATGTTTTTCCATCCCTTGACTTTTAGTCTATGCTTATCTTTGGGTTTAAGGTGAGTTTCTTGTAAGCAGCATATAGATGGGTCTTGCTTTTTTATCCATTCTATTACTCTATGTCTTTTGATTGGTGCATTAAGTCCATTTACATTTAGGGTGACTATTGAAAGATATGTACTTATTGCCATTGCAGGCTTTAGATTCGTGGTTACCAAAGGTTCAAGGTTAGCTTCTTTAGTATCTTACTGCCTAACTTAGCTCGCTTATTGAGCTGTTATATACACTGTCTGGAGAGTCTTTTCTTCTCTCCCTTCTTATTCCTCCTCCTCCCTTCTTCATATGTTGTGTGTTTTGTTCTGTGCTCTTTTTAGGGGTGCTCCCATCTAGAGCAGTCCCTGTAGGATGCCCTGTAGAGGTGGTTTGTGGGAAGCAAATTCCCTCAGCTTTTGCTTGTCTGGGAATTGTTTGATCCCACCATCATATTTAAATGATAGTCGTGCTGGATACAGTATCCTTGGTTCAAGGCCCTTCTGTTTCATTGCATTAAGTATATCATGCCATTCTCTTCTGGCCTGTAGGGTTTCTGTTGAGAAGTCTGATGTTAGCCTGATTGGTTTTCCTTTATAGGTGACCTTTTTCTCTCTAGCTGCCTTTAAAACTCTTTCCTTGTCCTTGATCTTTGCCATTTTAATTATTATGTGTCTTGGTGTTGTCCTCCTTGGATCCTTTCTGTTGGGGGTTCTGTATAATTCCATGGTCTGTTCGATTATTTCCTCCCCCAGTTTGGGGAAGTTTTCAGCAATTATTTCTTCAAAGACACTTTCTATCCCTTTTCCTCTTTCTTCCTCTTCTGGTATCCCTATAATACGAATGTTTTTCCTTTTGTATTGGTCACATATTTCTCTTAGTGTTGTTTCATTCCTGGAGATCCTTTTATCTCTCTCTATGTCAGCTTCTATACGTTCCTGTTCTCTGGCTTCTATTCCTTCAATGGCCTCTTGCATCTTATCCATTCTGCTTATAAATCCTTCCAGGGATTGTTTCACTTCTGTGATCTCTTTCCTGACATCTGTGATCTCCTTCCGGACTTCATCCCACTGCTCTTGCATTTTTCTCTGCATCTCATCCCACTGCTCTTGCATTTTTCTCTGCATCTCATCCCATTGCTCTTGCATTTTTCTCTGCATCTCTGTCAGCATGTTCATGATTTTTATTTTGAATTCTTTTTCAGGAAGACTAGTTAGGTCTGTCTCCTTCTCAGGTGTTGTCTCTGTGATCTTTGTCTGCCTGTAGTTTTGCCTTTTCATGGTGATAGAGATAGTTTGCAGAGCTGGTACAAGTGACCGCTGGAAGAGCTTCCCTTCTTGTTGGTTTGTAGCCTTTTCCTGGGAGAATAGCGACCTCTAGTGGCTTGTGCTGGGCAGCTGCGCGCAGACAGGGCTTCTGCTTCCTGCCCAGTTGCTTTGGGGTTCATCTCCGCTGTTGCTGTGGGCTTGGCCTGGCTGGGGCTGTTCCTCCAAAATGGTGGAGCCCCGTTGGAGGGGGAGCAGCCAGGAGACTATTTATCTCCGTAAGGGGCCTCTGTGCTCCCTGTTGCCCAGGGGGTTAGAGTGCCCAGAGATCCCCAGATTCCCTGCTTCTGGTCTAAGTGACCTGTCCTGCCCCTTTAAGATTTCCAAAAAGCACTCTCCAAACCAAAACAACAGCAGCAACAATGAGAGAGGGAACAGAAAGAAAGAGAAAAAAAAAGGAAAAAAAGGGGAAAAACAAGCGATTTTTTTTTTTTTTTTTTTTTTGTCCTCAGGTGCCGGTCCCAGGCACCGGCTCTCTGGTCCTGCTGCCCTGTCTCCCTAGCACCAGGGTCCCTGTCCTTTCAAGGCTTCCAAAAAGCACCCACCCACCGGTCCCTCAGGGAAGGAACGCTCAATATTCTTTGTCCTCAGGCACTGGTCCCACGCACCCGCTCACCAGTCCCGCCGCCCTGCCTCCCTAGCACCGGGGTCCCTGTCCCTTCAAGGCTTCCAAAAAGCACTCGGCAAAAAGAGAGAAAAAAAAGGGGAAAATTGCGCGATTTCTTCCGTCCTCAGGTGCTGGTCTCAGGCACCCACCCACCGGTCCCACAGGGAAAAATGCGGGATATTCTTTGTCCTCAGGTGCCGGTCCCAGGCACCCACTCACCAGTCCCGCCGCCCTGCCTCCCTAGCACCGGGGTCCCTGTCCCTTTTAGGCTTCCAAAAAGCACTCACAGAAAAGAGAAAAAAAAAAGCGGAAGAACGCGCGATTTCCTCTGTCCTCAAGTGCCGGTCTCAGGCACCCGCCCACCGGTCCCGCAGGGAAAAACGGGGGATATTCTTTGTCCTCAGGCGCCGGTCCCAGCCACCCGCTCACCAGTCCCGCCACCGTGCCTCCCTAGCACTGGGGTCCCCGTCCCTTCAAGGCTTCCAAAAAGCGCTCGCCAAAAAGAGAAAAAAAAAAAAAGGGGAAAAACGCGCGACCTCCTCCGTCCTCAGGCACCGGTCTCAGGCACCCGCCCCCAGGTCTCGCAGGGAGAAACGCAGGATATTCTTTGTCCTCCGGCACCGTTCCCAGGCACCTCCTCACTGGTCCCGCCACCCTGCCTCCCCAGCAACGGGGGCCCGTCCCTCTAAGGCTTCCAAAAAGCGCTCGCCAAAAAAAAAAAAACCGCTCCGGTTTCTCTCCACCCGCCGGGAGCTGGGGGGAGGGGCGCTCGGGTCCCGCCGGGCTGGGGCTTGTATCTTACCCCCTTCACAAGGCGCTGGGTTCTTGCAGGTGTGGATGTAGTCTGGATGTTGTCCTGTGTCCTGTGGTCTCTATTTTAGGAAGATTTTTCTTTGTTATATTTTCATAGCTCTATGTGTTTTTGGGAGGAGATTTCCACTGCTCTACTCACGCCGCCATCTTGGCTCCGCCCCCATCATGTTTTTTTTAATCAAACATTTATTCTTTTCATATTCCTGTGGATTGCTTCCCTTTTCCTTATAAGTCTCAGATTCCTGCTCCCTTCCCCATTCAGGATGACATATGTACCTCATTCTCCCTGTCTTTGCAACCCACATCTATGGCTCCCCCATACATATATAACCAACTTTGGGTTTTCTTTATCTGTCTCACATCAATTTGATTCTTAGATCAGCTAGAAAAACTTTGAGGGGTAGATGTTTCTTCCTCCCTGTTAGGCTGGAGGAAGGAAAAACAAGGACATGCAAACAGAACAGAGAGATACCATGAAAGGAGAACAGACCAGACCCCAAGGTCTGTGCCTTATATGGAAAGGGGACAGCTCTTCCTGAATTCAATCCCTCTGATGTGCCAACTAAGACCCAGATATCAGCCTCCTCCCTCTTGGAAGAGAAAAGTTTCTAGTTGTCTATTATGTCACCTTTAGCCAATCATACCTCTCCATGCCCCCTAGGATAGCTTGCCCACTCACCCCGCTCCTAACCCCTTATAAGCCCCCACCTCCTTGACTGGGTGTGACTTCCCCAGCCTGTGATAGCCAGACCAGGGAACATCACCCAGGAATTGCACTCAAATAAACTGCCTGGCCCTTTGTTGCCTCTTGTTGCCTGCTTATTCTGGCTAGAATTTATCTTACATTTGGTGCCAAAACCCAGGAAGGAGCATGAGCATGGGGCCCCAACTGGCCATCAGCAGCCCTGCCCCCTCCTTCCCCAACCCAGGACCTCTGCTCTCTGCTGCATGGACTATTTTCCTGTGAATCCCTCAGTTTCCCCCGGTCTGTTTCCCTCCCTAACTCCATTTCACCTGGTCCATTAGAAATTGTAGCTA
Source organism: Manis javanica (assembly GCF_040802235.1). NCBI lineage: Eukaryota > Metazoa > Chordata > Mammalia > Pholidota > Manidae > Manis > Manis javanica. The sequence continues at coordinate 73,761,929 of NC_133162.1, forward strand.
CGTCCAGGTTGGGGCATCTGGCCCTTGGGTATCCAGCCCACACTCTGCAGGCATCTGGCCCACCCCTGTCCCTGCGGTGTGGGAGACGTCCCTCACCCAGGCTCCCAGGCAGTCTCCCCTGACTTGGTGCACTTGGGATGCTGGGTGCTCCTCTCAGGGGGATTAGTTGGGGAGTGACACAGACATGGGGAACCAGCCCTCAAAAGCAGAGCCTCAAACCCCACTGTGGTGTCTCATTTCTAATTTGGCTACTCTATATTTGTCCTGGGAAGTTCGCAAATGGAAGCTAGTCTTTCTTTGCTCTGAGGCCGGGCCTCAGTATCCCTTGGACAATCAATCTCACTGGCCCCCTGAGGGAACTTTCGATTTTGGCCTCCTCACCGACTTAAGTAATTATTGCCACTGGAGCGGAGAGTAGGGTGAAATCTCATATGTGCAGGCTTTTTGGACTTTGCACACCCGCCCAGACCTTTATGTCAAGTGTTCAATGACTCAGTTCTCCGGGCCTGATCTCCAGTTAAAGATTGTCAGCCTCTTACTCTGCCCAGTCCTTCTTCCTTTTCAGATCCGCTGGAGGACCTTAGTCTCCCACCTCCCTCAGCTCACTACCCCCACCCTTCTCTGCCACCATCTTTAAATCCTTTGTCTTCACACATGTCGCCGCCATCTTAAAGTCCTACATTCTCAACCACGCTGCCTTCCTGCTCCTCTCCTATTTCGGTGGCTGCACCACCCCCTGCCCCTCTCCTTCTGCCTTCACCGCCTTCTTCCCCACAGGAACACGCTCCTCCCACCCTCCAGTTCTGGGAGCCACGGACAAAAAGCTAAAAAGAAAGAAAGCAATTAAATATCAGTAACTCAAATCTTTATATCAGTTTGTCAGTCTGTGTATATGTTTTTATATGAAAAGTGTTGCTAACTGTAGTCATTATGTCTCAATTTGTAAGTTTGTGTGTCTAAGTGTGCAAATGAAAAGTATTTTCCTACCTCCGGATGGTATTAATAAAAATTGATTTAAAAACAAGCACTTGTGAAAATTGGGCATTCTAAAACTTCCAGAAAATCTGATAAAAAATGTTAAGCATTAATGCTAATTTGGGTTTGGCTGAGGCGGGCATGTCCTTGTGGTTATCAGCTGCCTAAGTTTACCTAAGGTCATTTAAATTGATGTTATCTGCTAAATCTTTTAAGAATAAAATGCTTAAAGGCTTGGCTTTGTCTAATATTCAGTAAAGGCCTTGTAAGTAATCTAGCATAGTTGTTATGAATGAGTGAACTAAATAAGTGTGGCAAGTGAACACCTTTTTAATTGTGTGTTAGAGTGTGTATACCTATCTACAGCCTGAGAATCTTTGTGGTAACCTAAAACCTTAAAGTTTTGCTAAGTTAAGAAGATATACTTTGTGTTTAGTGAGAGATTGTGCTGTAAAGCTCATAGTTACAGAAATTATAAAATGTTCATAAATTTGTCAATCTAAAGAATGCTATTGTAACAGTTTACAATAGCCTGCTTCTCAGTGTTCACTAGAAATTAAGGTACCTAATGGTTTTAAGTTCTAATTAAAACTACTTAAAGTAATAAGGAAAACATTTCTGCATCCTAAAGAATGTGTCTTTTGATAAGAGAAAGTAACTTCGTTCTAAAGTACAGCTGTTTTTACAGAGAGAACTCTAAATGAAAAAAGAAGGGTATAGAAAGTTTATAGAAGAGTTTAATATGGTGTGCTATATATATAAAGTTAAAGCAAATGAGTCTTGGTATGAAGTACACAGCAAAATTAAAATTTTGTATTCAGTTAAAAAGGACAAAGTTTTTTTTAACTGTTAGTCTGCTCTTAATATTGAAAGATTGCAATGGGTTCTCTAATTGTTTAATCAAAGCAGTTTCTCATGCTTAAAGTCTCAGTGAGTTGTCAGAGTAGTTAAGAAAATGAAATCTTAATATTAAAAGAACTAAAAGCTAAACTTTGCTAACAACTGTGTAACCTTCTTTATTTGCCTTTGAGGTACTTTGTTGTCATTCTAGATAAATGGATAAGTATTGCTTCATGGCAACCTATAACCCTATTTAAGCAAGTGCCAAAGAAACTTTCTTCTGACAACTTCCCAAAATCAAGTTCAAAAATGTACTTTCACCTCTAGTTAACTCTGATATTTTCCAGAGGGCCCCTGGAACATGTCAGAGGAACTTTTTCTCATTGGACAAAATATTTGGCTAATTTGGCTTATTTATCTGATATATATTTACCTAGAAAGCCCTGTCAAAAAGAATGATGCTAAACTTTGTTACTGAATGTTTTGTGTTACAGAAATTTCCAAATTTCCTTATGACAACTGTCTTATAGTAAGCTCTCATCAGATCTTTAACCATTGTCATATGTAAGTCTTTTGTCATCTATACTCACTCTTTATTACTCCTAAACTAGAAAGAAACTAGATTTCAGCAGAACAGGTATTAGTTACATAGGATTAAGTAAACTAAGGAAGATGATTTTGTGGCTTTTTGTTTCAAATGTTGTTGATAAAGTGCTTTAAGTTTTTTCTCTTAAGCTGACAATAGTTTAGTAAATGACTGCCTTTATAAGCAGAATTGAAACATTTATCTTTCTCTCTACATGATCTCTCCAGAATTTAAAAACTTTCAGTGACTATTTTTATATTTCATGGCAGTATGTTTATTTGCATAAGTTCAATAAGAACCTGCTTTCCTTGTAAGAGGACCAAATAAAAACACAGGTTATACTACCAAGACTTTGACTAGAATGTCATACCTGAGAGACACGTGCATAAACTCAGGTATGAACAGCTTTAAGGAACTAAGGTTGATTTAATAAAGCCAACAAAGCCCCTTAGAAGAACTGGCCTGGTACCTTGCTTACAGAGTTCCCAGCAGCCTTACCAGGTGAGTAAGGAAGGTCACTTCCTGGCAGGTGCAGGAACCTCATGATGTCTTGGGAACCTCAAGAAGAGAGGGATTCACCCAAATGTACAGTACTGCAGGCACAACCTGATGGCAAATCTGGCTGGGCTTTCTGGCCTCAAGAAGCTTTTAAAGTCCAATCTGAAATTCCTTATAAAAAGTTCCAGCAAAGCATATTTAAAAGAGCCTATGTAATCAATTGCTCTTCTTGCTGCACTTCTGCAAATATTCAAGCCAACTGTTAACTATTTTCTTAATCTGGCTACTTCCAATAAAAATGAGGGTGATTTTAGAGAAAAGTATGATTTCAATAATGCAGTCTTATCTATACTAAATCCTAATACTAGTCATTGAGATGTAAACTCGATCCAGAATTCCAGTCCCCCATAATGGCCCGGCTAATGCCCCTACTGGGCCCCTTAATAACAGTTTGTGGTTTACTCTTAGTTGCCCCTTGTGTCCTAAGGTTCCTCCAGCAGTGGCTAACCCAGATGATCCGGGTCGCCACCAACCAGATGTTACTTCACCGTTACGCACCTCTTCCCACTGAACCCCCTCCTTCAGCCTGATACCAGCCTCAAACCCCCACCACGCCCCTTGTCAGCCAGAAGTAGCCAGATCGAGTCGTCACCCATTATGACCAAAAGGCTGGAATGTTAGGCTGGAGGAAGGAAAAACAAGGACATGCAAACAGAACAGAGAGATACCATGAAAGGAGAACAGACCAGACCCCAAGGTCTGTGCCTTATATGGAAAGGGGACAGCTCTTCCTGAATTCCATCCCTCTGATGTGCCAACTAAGACCCAGATGTCAGCCTCCTCCCTCTTGGAAGAGAAAAGTTTCTAGTTGTCTATTATGTCACCTTTAGTTAATCATACCTCTCCATGCCCCCTAGGATAGCTTGCCCACTCCCCCTGCTCCTAACCCCTTATAAGCCCCCACCTCCCTGACTGGGTGTGACTTCCCCAGCCTGTGATAGCCAGACCAGGGAACATCACCCAGGAATTGCGCTCAAATAAACTGCCTGGCCCTTTGTTGCCTCTTGTTGCCTGCTTATTTTGGCTAGAATTTATCTTATACTCCCTAACAAGGGGATAAAACGAATTCAAGGAGCTCAGTTAGGAAGCTATTGGAATAGCTTAGGTGAAACCTATAGTGACATGGACCAGGGTAACTGCAGAGGCATGGGTGAATTTGAAATAACTACTGTAACAAACAATAACTGACCACTGTGGACTAAGAATATGTCTCCTCCAAATTTACATGTTGAAGCCCTAATCCCCAGTGTGGCTGTATCTGGAGTAGAGAAGTAATTAAGATTAAACGAGGTGATAAGAATGGGGCCTTTGGTATCATAGGATTAATGTCTTTACAAAAAGAGACACCAAAGAGGTCCATGTCCACACACCCGGGAAAGGCCATGTGAGGACACAAGGAGGCCAGGAAAGAGAGAGCTCACCAGAAACCTACTCTGCTGGAACTTGATGTGGGACTTTTAGTCTCCAGAAGTATAAAAAATTAATTTCTGTTATTTAAGCCATCCAGCCTGTGATATTTTGTTATGGCAGCATGAGCAGACTAATACGCTAATAACTGGGAACTAAATATTGAGGTAATGTGTTACCATGCAAGATTCCTCATCTGTAATAACAGAGTGTCAAAAAATAATTTCTAAATATATTGGCGGGGCTGCCCATGGTGAAATTTTTACTTTCATTTTTTAGCCTTATATAATTTTTCTTAAACCATGTACTTTAATTTCATCTATGATTTTAAAAGTTTAATGTAATTTTTAAAGAAAATTCAAGAACATTATACTATTTCCCAGATTCCATTCATATCTACATTTATGATTTTATTGTATGTACCCTTTCTTGTCAATTTTCAGTCAACTTGTAACTTATATCAATTTTACTTCACTTTCAATTTAAGCTATTTATATTTCTATGATTCACATTAAAAATATGTAATTATTTTAAAATGTACTTCTATGTAAATCATCTTATCTCCTAACAGTGGTAGAGGTATTACAGTAGGTAGTTACTAAGGTATGAGCCGCAGAAAAGGAGAAGTGCAAACTGCTAACCTCTCTAGGTGGGTTCATACCCACTCTTTGCCTAAAACAAGAAGCCAGCCAGAGCCGGGAAATCCCCAGGTGGATGTCTGCACACGAGAACTGAGACAGGTTGGAGAACAACCTTGGCCCATTCACATGAACATACTGCATCTGGGGAGGTCTCTCCCTGCACACTAGGTGCAACCTCAACCTCGACAGGGAAGGGTTCTTGATTCTGATCAGGAAAGAATTCACACACAGGCCAGGCAAGTGTAAATAAGGAAGGAATTTATTAAAGCAAGAGTAATAGTGGATGGTGGCAGCCATACAGTTGGTAGAGAGCAAGGAAGAACAGAGGGAAGAAAGAAAAGCTCACTGAACTCCTGCTCAGCATGAGGCCAGTCCCTTGCCAACTCCTGAAACTAGGTCACCTGGCATCTGCTGTCTGCTTGAATCTGCATGGTTCAGGAACTAACCCCTACTACCCAAGGATTTGGGGGAGCTGCAGAGCACTGAATGGAGTGAGAGTATGTCTGGGAACTTCCTCAAAGCAAAGAAAGGAGATTTTCATGCAGGCTACTAAAGAGTATGACTGTACAGCCACAGTCCCATCCAGGTCACTACAATGTGTTCCTTCATACACAACAATAGTAGTAGTATACACAGCAGTAATAGTAATATAACTCCATTCAGGTTCCCGGACCCAATTCCAACGTGTGAATGTGGGAGAGGGACTTCCTACACATACACCGAGCAATTGTCAAACACCAGCAGGATGTAGAGAACTCAACTAAATTCTGATGCCGTCTGCCCCAAGACAACACCTGATTCCCCAGGTTAAGGGCTCCAACCTACAAGACTGCCCTCCATCCTCTACTCCAGACACCAGTTGCAAGCCCCAGGCTGTTTGTTACCTGTATTTCTGACCTATGGGCTACAGATTGGAGGTTCCAAAGATCACCCCCCTAGTTTTGATGAATTTGCAGGTGGCTCACAGCACTCAGGAAAACACTTACGTTTACCAGTTTAATGAAGGATACTGTAAAGGATACAACAGCCAGATGAAGAAATACATAGAACAAGGTCCCAAATAATAGAGCTTCTACCCTTGTGGAGCTTGGGGTCTGGCTTGGTGGCACAGGGAGGCATTCCAGTTCCCCAAGCACAGAAGCTTTCTCCAACTGATTAGCAGAATCCAAGAGAGTGATAAGCTCTTTTTTGAGGGCTTCATTACATAGTCATAATTGACTAAATCATTGGTCATTGGTTGATTCAACCTCCAGCCCTCACTCTTGGGTTGGGGTCCAAAGTTTCTCATTAACATGGCAAGACACCCATTTCACCTTTAAGACTCTGCAGTATTTTCAGGAAATGTGGATGAGACCAAATAAACCTGGGAAATATGAATTAGGTCATCTGAATGGCCAAATATGTATTTCTTATGACTCATGATATCACGGTCACCCAGGTTACTGGAACTTGCGAGCCCTAATTAGAGATCTTATAGCCCTTCCCTACCTGTCTGAAGTAGAACAGAGAGAGAGAAGACTAGTACTTAAGTTTAGAAAATTGAATGAACTAGTAAAGTAACAAACACGCTTACCAGTAGGAAAAGGTCTCTCACAGAGACAAAATGCTGTAAGTTAGCAGCAGGGCTTTATTTAAGGCAAAGTACACACTTGAAGAAAGGGGAATGCAGGCAGCCTCAGAGAGGAGGCATGCTTAAAGGTTTAGGATTCTTGTTTTTTAGGGATTTTAAGGATGGGATAAAGGGCCAAGGGAGCATAGCTTTGAATGTGGCCTCACAGTGTCCATCTCCAGTGGGAGACATTATGTCTTCAGGGATAGTCAGTCCTCTTAAGATTCTGTATGATAATAAACTTAACATAAGGAATTTATTGATCCCGTTCTTCTCCAAGATAGTGGTTACCCTCAGGCAGTGGGAACTTATCATGTAGGACTACTTGCCTGCCCTGCCTTAAAATAGGGTCAGTTGTTGACTAACTACCATAAAGTATGTTAGGAATCTTACCTCCTAACTCCCTGGTTTTAATATTCATATTTATTTATAGAATAAACAGGTTTTGGTCCACTTTTTAGCAGCCTGTCCATGTAACAGAGTTCTTCTATTTTCAATGTCTAAAGCACATGCTGTCTTGATAAGAGGGGAAAACTGAACTACTCAACACAGATGAAAATATTTCTCATTAGCCTGTATAGCTCCCCTAAAAGGTACAACATTAACACCTAATTGTGTCACTCCACTAACTTCTCACCTTTCCCTCTGTAAATGTATTTCTCCTTCTTGCTCAGAAGGAGCACCTTCAGATGTCTTTAGGAAAATGAAGGCATCTTTGTCCATTCAGTATTTAGTCTCATACAGGAAGTAGCGGAAAGGTAACCTAACTCTCCAGTTGGACCTTGCGTGGGGAAAGAAGCCTTGTACGGCACCTTCTGGTACCCCAACAGATCCCACCTGGGTTGGGCTACAGTTGCAGAGTCTACCTGTCTACCTGGATTGCTGCCTGTTATTTACAAGGGTTCAGGATCAGATCTGGCTAAGTTTCCATGAAGCAAGTGGTCTCCCAAAAGTTTAGCTGCTTTATAGGTTATATCTGGGAAGCAGAGCACCTTTAATGCCCTAAAAGAATACTTTTATACTGATAGTCATTTATTCCAAGTAGAACAAATTACTGATTTAATTAAATGATTTTATAAAGAAGGTATATATAAAATAAAAATTATTGTAAATAATCAAATAACCAAACTCATAATGAATAAACATTTATTTGAATTTCTCCTGGTAATAGCACTCAACATATAAGAAAAACAAACCAAGCTGTAAGATTTTACTTTAAGTATAGCCATTTTTCAAAAAGTGTAAAGTTGGGTTCTGTATTTAATGGCAACAAGAGGGACAGCTTCTGTTTTAAAACTACCATTCAAAAAGTAGTATTTTAAGAAATATATACTATGATTAACATGCTGTGTTTTATAGAATGGATACATATCTGAATGCCAATCTGAATACGGAAGAAATATATGTGTTAAAACTACACAAGAAAACCAAATGCTCTTTTTTATAAAAAACACCTTAAAATAAAAAGGCACTTGTTTTAGTAAACTCAATAATTTTTACATGGATTTTTTTTAAACTCCCACTTACCCTACTCCAATAAAAAAAAAAAACAGGTAGATTTGAATAGAGCTATTACTTGATAGATCATTTCAGTGCAGTGTGGAAGCTGGTCACACAGTTAATGTTAATTTCCTAAAGTGCATCTTTTGAAGACTTGTCTAGTAAAATTGCAGTATCAAATATAACATAACACAAGACATGCAATAACAAAGCTAAATCATTATAAAGTTTTTCAAACTACTTTTAAAACTTTTGATTCACCAAAGAATAAAGATGTCAAATACAGTAGCATTCTCAGTCTCCAACATTATGCATCTTATACTTTTGTCATTTGGCAAATCTTTTGGAGCCGAACAAAAACAATGCCGTCTAAACAGTATTTCTTCTGTCACTGTAATACAATTCTTCAGGCAGAACAGTAGGCACAGAGCAAGAATTAGATTTTTGGAAGTTTTGGTGCATTTACCACAGGATTTGCTTCCTGTAAGTATCTCTTCCCTGCACTCTTGTAATCATAGGTGCAGCCATGAGTTTCTGCGTAGCGATGAGGTGCACAAAAGTTGCTTCCACATCTAAAGCACAAAAAAAGATTGTGTGAATAGTCATGTTTCTATTAGAGGCTCATCTCCAGGAGAGGTGACCCTGACTGCAGGTAGTCCAAAAGGAGCCCTTTGGTTCTCGTTAGCAATTACAGTGCCTTGCACTCATAAATAAGCACAGGAATCCCCCCAGAAGAACAAGTTAACCACCCATGAACAGGAGAGTTTAGAATAAAGAATTCATTATGGAATGAAACAGGGTATAGACATTTATGAAGTAGTAAAATTGCAAAAAGTAGTAGTAAATATGTCCACCAATCTCTTACATCTAGTAAACCTGGGAGAACTCTCAATTTCTGAGAAATTGTCTCCTAAGAAATTTACATTATATAAAACCTAACTATGCCATGAAGGGTTTAAAAAATATTTCTAGCAACAAAATAAGTTATTTACATTTGAACAGAACATGCTCTAAAAAAACAGCTGATATTTTTAATGCCATGGCCTTGGCTTAAGGGCAGACACCAATCTTGAAGCATATTAATCATATTAATCAATGCTAATGAAAAAAATAATTATAGGTAGAAAAAAAATCATTGTTTTGTAAATATATTATTCATCTGTTTTGAAATAAAAGTGTACCATATGATTTTTAAAATTTATAGTACATTAACTTTAAATTTACTCCTTTTTTTGTTCAATCTGAAACAGAATCTTAGAGGAGGGTTCCTTCCAACCCATATTCAAACAAAAAACATGTATATCTAACATTAAACTTAAAGAAAGTACATTCTCCAATTGGTTTCAATCTCCTAATTTAAAGGGCAGGGGAGGATCTCATGTGTTTGGAAATGCATGAGCTGCCGACTATTTGCTCTTCACACTAGCCAATTAGGAGTTCTATTCTAGGCTGCTATCTGAACAGCATCTTAACGATGTAATCAATACCCAACTTAAAGAGTGTCTTATACTGTGTTCCCAGGTGGAGGCACCGCAAAGAAAGCATCTCAGCTTTTCCAGCTAGCCAACCTGCCTGCATTCGTAGCTAGTAGCCAGTCCAGTTTTCTTTCCACAAAGGAAACAATGCTTTGTCGTTTTCTTCTTTGTGTGAATGGGGGCTTTCACAGGTGGGAGGTGATGAATACCTTCTCCTGTTTAGAGAAAGGGCAGCTAGATTAATACAGACATAAAATTCTAAATGTGAAATACTATTAAGCAAAACACAAAATGCGTTCCTGTCACTGCAAAATTCTATGCCATGAAAAATTTGGACTACTTTTTATCCAGAATTACTTACAAAATCTGCAAGTGAAGATGCAGTAGAACTTACATTTTTCGAGATGTGCTAGGTTTCTACTGACTGGGACTTACATTTTAATACTTTTTATACACACCAATACTTTTCTGATTATTTCAAAGAGCAATCAATAAAGTACTCCAACTTTGATAGATCACCAAGAAAAATGTCTGGTTCAAAATCACAGTTATAAGGTCTCTGTGAAAAACCATAATATGTAATAAAATCACCTTGTTCTTTCCCACCAAGAAGGAGCATCAGTATCATAACACTGGTTTTTCATGATTACACCATAACAATTAATCAAACCATGAGCAAGTTATTTACCCTTTCAAAAATTCAATTTGTTTCTTTTTTAAGATAAGAGAACATGTATTTTTTCTCCTAGGTTTCTAAGTATCAACTCAGTTTTCGTGTGTAAAAATCATTCTGAAAGTTTTAAATTTTATAATTATATAAAATATCATGTTATCAATAGTGACTAACATGGTGCCCTATTCAATTTCACAGTGCTATCTATACCTTTTCAAGAATTTTTACTAAATTTGGTACTATTGTAACAACTTGACTTTTTAACTTAAAAATAAGAGAACATGTTATTTTATAAGAAATAACTAAATTTATTTCTTTAACTACTAAGTGAAAGGATTTTAGAACTGAGCAAAATTCCCACAAACCCCATTCATAAGTAGAGAGGCTCCAAGTCACTGTCCATTGTTACAATAACAATGCAAGTACTTGGTGGCACTCAAAGGCCAAGAAGCAAGAGGCAATGAAAGAAAACAAAGCACAGGGAAGGAATGAGAAGAAAAATGATAGAGTGTCAGTGGTACAAGTACCTATTGTCCACTACTGGAAAAGTTTGGGAGGCCTGGGCTTACTGTTTATCTGGCAGGTATAAGTCTCTGGACTGGAAACAAATATCTCATCACTTTTATGGAATGTCATTGATAACGCTAAGCACACTTGGAGAAGAAGGCACTTGTTGAGTTGGTGCCTGGGCAGCATTAGGGGCCATTCAGTTGGTTGTTTCAAATTTTTTCTAGTTTGGGGCAAGATCTGGGAACATATTTTAGACTGGTAATAAGGCAGACTTAATTTTGCTGGGATTGTATACCTAGCACCCAATCTGGGTTTTGGCGAAAGACTCAGCACCAATTAATTGTAATTCCAATGTTTTGAACCCTTGAAGGATTTGCAGGGAGGTTTAGCTGCCAGATACACAGTTATCTTCTTCAAGGGCACTTACAGTTATCAAGAACATTTCACAAAGGTGATGGGGTACTTTCTGCTTCTTAAAAAATAAAAAGAAGCATTTACATAGGACACATAAGAAAGACATATACTACCAGAATCCCTGTGGAAGCTCATCTAATTGCAATTATCTTTGAAATCAGGCTTAGGATAGTCTTCTTTAAACAACAGTAGGAAAATCTGTTGATGATAATTTAGTTTGGTGTAGTTATATTTTCATTTTCTTCTTTCTTTGGAGTTGCTTAACTCAATGTTTCCTGAATGTTTTTTCCTTCAGTAACTCCTGTGAATGTGTGAGACAGAGAACAGAGTAGGGACAGGAATGAGGTGGCACAGAGACATAATGCTGTCCTCTCCAAGGAGAATGTATCCCTCTGCCCACCAGAGAAAAACCACTTGTCAGTTATTTATTCTAGGCAATGAACTATCACTGATAGGTTCCCTACTACCAACAGGAAAAATTCAAATTCCTTTGACTGGCATTCAAAGTCATTTGTGTCCAAAATGATACCTTTCTAACTTTCCAGAGTCAAGTTCTGTCATTTACCACATCATACCCACTCTGAATGATGCACCAGAGCCATTCACATGTGCTGTCTCTTCTAAAATGTTCTACTCCACCTTGTCACCAAGTAAGACTCTACTTATCCTGTACGAAGATATCATCAATAATCAACTCCTCTCTGAAGCCTTCTCTCAATGTGTATTGAACATGTGAATAAGGAAGAAGCCAGTTTTTCAGTCAAGATATCAATCCCTTATCAGATACATCATTTGCAAGTATTTTCTCCCATTCCTCAGGTTGCCTTTTTACTCTGGTTGATAGTGTCTTTTGATGCACAATAGTTTCAAAAGAATTGAAAGCAGGGTGTCAAAGGTGTAGTTGAATACTCATGTTCATAGCAGCATTATTCTCAAAAGCTAAAATGTGGAAGCAACACAAGTCTCCATCCAAAGGTGCATGGATAAGCAAAGCAAAATGTGGTCTCTACATACCATGGAATATTAGTCAGTCTTAAGTATGGAAACACTGAGCCATGCTACAACACAGATGAACCCCGAGGGCATTTACTAAATGAAGTCAGTCAGACACAAAAGATGAATACTATAGTATTTAGAGTAGTTAAAACTAACAGAACATAGAATGGTGATTGCCAGGGGTTAGGGAAAGGAGGGAATGACACAATGAGGAGTTAGTCTAAAGGTACAAGAGTTTCAGGTTTTCAAGATGAAAAGAGGTCTGGAGATGGATGGTGGATGATGGTTGCCCAAAAAGGTGAAATGTATTTAATGCTACTGAATTGTATACTTTAAAATGGTTAATATGGTAAATTTTATGTTACCTGTATTTTACCACAATAAAAAATTTGAAAAAAAGTCGATGTATTAAGACTTTGGAACCTTGGGCCTCACACAGTAGTGGAGTGCAAACCTTAGGTATCTCTTTAAAGACAAAACTCCCATGACAACCATAATACATAAAGTATCCTTTGGAACCTTGGGGCTACAGGAGTGGTACATCTTTGGTAATGAGTTTCCCCCCTTTAGTCTGAGCATTAAAACACAAAAGATGATGATAGTAATGGCTTCCTTGGAAATAAGCACTGGTCAGTGCACGTTTAAGGGGTTACTGGTAAGTGCTAATGTTATAGGCATTTTTGCTACTATGCTTTAGAAAATGCTAGTGCTAGCGATTGTCCTTTTCTTTCATCCAGAAATAACCAATTCATCAAAAGGGGCTCTTACTACCACCCTTGATAGTATTGTGATGTTAACAAATACCTTTCTTGGGTACATCCTCACAACCCTCCCAGCCCCCCAATGTGGCTCTAGAGTGGCCAGTGTCTCGGCGGGTTGAGAACTACATGTTAATTCTTCCTTTATCTTGTCTTTTCACATAGACCATATCTCTTCCTCAATAGCAGAGACCTCCATTTAAATTTTTGTTTTATACTTTAAATATGTCCTACAGTGAATTTTCATAATCATTTCCTTAAGTGGAACAAAGTTTAGGCAGAGCATACTCTGTACACACTACAGAGAATTCTTATTTCTCTTTGAAAGGTCAGCAGTATGAATGAGATGATTTTGTTTTCAAAATCATCTGTGGCTTACCTATTCTTTTCCCTGCTGCTGTATTATTTCCATTCATTCCAATACCATGAGCAGACTACAATTAAAACACAAAACATTTATAGAGGTGAGTTAATGGAGAATGGAAGAAAAGTCACCAAACATGAAATACTTGTATTTTATTACAAAAAATGCTGTTGAGCTTTCATTTTTAACTATTTACTCTAATTTTTAATTAAATTAACATGGAACCTGATTCTCACTTCCAGTAATATTGTACTTATTATTTATCTTTGAATAATATTTCATGGTTCAAATAAAATTTATTTGAAGAAAACACTAATAAAAATATCATTTGAAAATCTGTGATAAATTATTTACACAAAATTATTTTCAAATTACAGTTTTCAATACAGGGTTAAAACATTACTTAAAATTCAACTGTCAGAAAGATTTCTACAAACTGGATAAACATTTTAAGAGAAACTTAGGAAAATAATTCAACCTTATGCCTCCTTAAGTATGTAAACAAAAGCCAAACCTTAAATATATTGAATCACTACAAGGATAACTAGTTGAACATACTGAAAGGCAAATACTTACTGAAAAAAATTCTGTAGGTTCTAACTGGGGAGAACTTTTCCTGAAGCTTTCTTCCTGAAAATGCTGGAGGTTTGCAGACAGCCCAATTCCAGAGGTCTGAAGCCTGCCTGCCCCACGTGTGCTCTGTAAACTGTCCCTACTTGCGCTCTGGGCCAGCAAAGCAAGAGAACCTGTATTATTTACACAATCAACAGGCTCTTTAGAAGCCTTGTTAGCCATTTCTGTGATATCCCTAGCCTCAACTTGAGAAATAATATCAGATCTTTTCCCAGGGGAATCAACTTTAACAGCTTGAAAGCAAGTAGACCTTGAGAAAGAAGAATCAGTTTTATTTCGAACATCCAATGACTGAAGGACTTTTTGTGAAGTAGAAGACTGGAGGTTCCCAGACGCAAAACATTTGGGTGGTCTCTGTGGTTTCACCACAGAATTATGTAGTGACATTGGTGTAGAATAGCAAAGAGGTGACAAGAGTCTTTTTTTGTGAGGACTTAAGTCATTGTGGTTGAGAACTGTAGTCTCTACTGATTCACCACTTAACCTTCTTGCAACATGTTCAAGATGCTCCTCTGTAGCTTTCAACCCTTTATCACCATTTGTGAGTAAGAACTCTGGATTTCCCTTCCAAGTGCCTTCTAAGACACTGCTCTGTTCATCACCATTTCCTTCTGCAAACGAAGCAAAAGAACCTACTTCAGGTAGAAGCGATTCTTCAGTTACACACTCTTCTAAAGTCGGAGATAAAACAGTGTCATTCTCATTATTAGATATCAAATTTCCTGAAAAGTGTTTTGTCTGCCTAGGCAAGGATGATCCAAGGTGGAGAAGAGGATCAACAAGCTCTTTGTCACTTTCCAACTCCGTATGGGGTATCCGAGGTCGCAGTTTGATGCTGCTATTGGAATGAGACAGTGGGTTACTCTCCCAGTCATCTTCCGTAGGAAAACCGCTAGCTATAGATGACGTGGGTCCATCAGCAGGGGGCAGAGCTGCCAAACTTGAAATTGCACCGCTGGATATTTCCCGTAGATAAGCATCCCCAGGAGAAGGCAAACAAGGCTGCCCAATGTTGGGGAGAGCCCTTGACAATCTGTGGTGAGCAGCTGCCGTGGAACTACTAGAAGGTCGAGGAGCTATAGGTGGATGAGGTTTTACCTTGACAGCTTTCTTAGGCTAAAAGAAAAGAGTGAATATATAATTCCTACTACAGTAATTTTCTTGGCCCATTAACAAAAATTAATGAAGGAAGAAACTTATTTTCCTTTAGCATATTGACATTTTGGTTACCTCAGTTTAAAATGTTTAAAAATATCGAAAGCTTAAGCTTATGATTAAGAAGAATTTTGCTATTTTCCTTCAGTAAGTAAATTTTCTGAGAATGTTAAAGTAATTTGCTTCACTGATTTTCCTCATTTCTGATTATCTGTCAGAGTTTTGCTGAGAAGTAAACCCACTGGTAATATTGGATATAACATTGCTGACCTACTTTAGATATCCAACAACTTTTCCTAGTAAGATGGTATTTGGCTAGGTAGATATTGCAGAAAAGAGTTAACAAGCCTAAAGTGCTATCTGTGAAAAGGCCTGCTTGCAAGGTTGTCCCTTGGGTGGCTTCTGGGAACTTGTATTTCAGGATGACTCCCATCAACCTAACCAATAAGACTGTCTTCATTGTGCCTAACCTGTTTGTGCAAACAATAGGTTTACACTGACATTAAACTTTCCTTTTGGGAGTCTAGAATTTTGGTACATGCTAAGTAGAGGGTGCCTACATGAGCAGCCCCCAATAAAACCCCTGAGCAGAGATTCTGAAATGAGCTTCCATGGTAGACATCACTTTGCATGTGCTGACATAACTCATTAAAAGGAATTAAGCATGTCCTATGAGACACAACTGGTAAAGGACTCTGGGAAGCTTGTGCCTGGTTTCCTCTGGACTTTACCTTATACGTCTTTTCCCTTTGCTGCTTTTGTTTTGTACCCCTTTGCTGCAATAAATCGTAGCCATCAATACACCTATATAATACTCCTATGAGTGTTCCTAAGCTAATCATCAAATCTGCAGTGGTTTAGGGGTCACCAATACAGTAGGTTATAATAAAGGTGTCATAACAATTCCTGATGTTACGGATAAAGTTGCAAATTAAATATATGGAGTCTTAGCCCTTATCTTTAAGATATGAGCTGATATGGGCATCAGGATACAATGGAATACCTGATGACATACCATACTCCCAACTTATAAGAAATATAATTCAGTGGACATCAGTTGAGGCACAAACTAAAGGAGCTAAACATTCAAAGAAAGAAGAATCTTGGAAAGATACCTAAGCTCCTGTAGTCGCTTTTAGCCTAGGGTCTTGTCTTGCTACTCTGCAATTCTATACTCAGCAAAAATAAACTATTTTTCAAAAATGAAGATGATGACTTCTGGGCTTAGAGGTTAACAGTTGATGGCTAAATATGAATTTCCCTCATGCATCCTCTAAACAATCATACAGATGAACAATATAAAAAAATCAACCATAATTCATAATTTCATTAAACCAGGTAATAGATAAAATTAACTTCAAGTTACCTTAAGTAGGAAAATACCCAAATACAAAATCTAGGGGACTCTGCACAGCTTCTGCCTGTGGTGAGAGACAAGGGTGTGCAGTGAGAGAGAGGAAGGAAGGAAGGCAGGGATGGAGGGAGGGAGGATGGAAGGATTGGAAAGAAGACATGAAGAAAAAGAGTGGTGTGAGAGGAGCTCCAGATGGTGGTGTGACTAGGGCGGCAGAAATCTCCTTCCAAAACCATATGTATTTTTGAAAAACAGCATGTACAATGATTCCTAAAAGAGAGACCAGAAGATACCGTACAAAAGCCAGGCTACATCTACATCTGCAAGAAGTCGGAATCTCATGAAAAGGGTAAGCTACAAAGCCGTGACCAGGCAGAAGCCTAGCACTCTCCCCACCCCAGTGCAATGGTGGGAGGAAAAGAATCAGAGTAGGGAGGGACTGGAAGCACAGGACTGCTAATTACCAGCTCTAGTAATCTGCACCAGGAGCACAGACACACATTGCATGGTGTACTTGAGATTAGAGAAATGGAAAAGTAAAGTCAGAGACTGAGACTGCAAGTGGGTCCCCACAGCCGGCTCCCAGTGGGACAAAAGAAAAGCGGGCACTTTAAAAGTTTAAAGGGACAAGGGCTTAACAGGGGGACAAAATCGTCCTGGCACACTGAGCCCAGCAGGCTGGGGATTTTAAGGAACTTCAGGCACCATAACCCCCTGGATGGCAATGCAGCTCTGAAGCCTCTCACGGCGATAAACAGCTGGCCATTCATTTACCCCACTGGCATTGCAAGCAAACTGGCTGACTCACCACTGCTGCAGACCAGCTCCACCCACAGCAGCCACACAGAGTCTTCTCCTAGCACGCAGCTAACCAGGCCAGACCCAGAGGCTGCTGCCAGCATGCAGCTGACAGGGACAGGAAGAGGAAGCCGGTGTGAAGTCTGGAAGGCACGAAGGGGCACCGTTCTTGCAGGAGAACACACCTGGCAAGTTGGCAACCCCTCCACAGTGCTCTATGCTATCCCAAGGGCTTCCCACCCATGGCAGCTCAGGGGATTAACCCAGAGACTGATCCTAGAGTGTGGGTAACCGGCACAGGCAGCGGAGAAGGGCAAGGTGACCAGCAAGCCAGAAGAGACTTTGTTCTCCCAGCTGACACATGCACCACCAGCTGGCGATCACTTCTATCACCATTAAAAGGCTGAAGAACCTGGTCTTGTCAAAAATCACTCAAACAACCCCAGAGAGAGGGCAGGGCGAGAGAGATATAACCAATGTTCCTAAAAAAGGATTCAAAATAAAAGCCATAACCATGCTGATGGACATGAAGAGAAATATGCAAGAGCTAAGGGATGAAGTCCAGAGGGAGATATAAGAAATGAAACAATCAACAGAAGGACTTAACAGCAGACTGGATGAGGTGCAAGAGACTGTTAATGGAACAGAAATCAGAGAACAGGAATACACAGCAGCTGAGGGAGAGAGAAATAAAAGGATCTCTAGGAATGAAAGAATATTAAGAGAACTGTGTGGCCAATCCAAACGGAACAATATTCACATA
The DNA here is from genome assembly GCF_040802235.1 of Manis javanica. Lineage (NCBI taxonomy): Eukaryota > Metazoa > Chordata > Mammalia > Pholidota > Manidae > Manis > Manis javanica. The sequence continues at coordinate 73,779,938 of NC_133162.1, forward strand.
ATAGGGGTACCAGAAGAAGAAGAGAGAAAAAGGGATAGAAAGTGCCTTTGAAGAAATAATTGCTGAAAACTTTCCCAAGCTGGGGAAGGAAATAGTCTCTCAGAACATGGAAGCCCATAGATCTCTCAATACAAGGGACCCAAGGAGGACAACACCAAGACATATATTAACTAAAATGTAAAAGATCAAAGACAAGGACAGGGTATTAAAGGTTGCCAGAGAGAGAAGAAAGATCACCTACAAAGGAAAACCCATCAGGCTATCATCAGACATCTCATCAGAAACCTTACAGGCAAAAAGATAATGGCATGATATATTTAATGCAATGAAACAGAAGGGTGTTGAACCAAGATTGCTGTATTTGGCAAGATTATTGTTTTAAAATTGAAGGAGGGATTAAACACTTGCAAGATAAGAAAAAGATGAGGGAATTTGCTGCCCACAAACTACCTCGACAGGGTATTTTAAAGGGACTGCTCTAGATGGAAGTATTCCTAAGGCTAAATAGATGTCACCAGAGAAATCAGAGCAAAGAAAGCAGACAAACCAAATATTAAGTAAAGGCAAAAAAATAAAATCAACTATCCATAAAAGCAGTCAAAGGAAACACAAAAGAGTACAGAATAAAACACCTAACATATGAAGAGTGGAGGAGTAAAAATAAGAAGGGAGAGAAATAAAGAATCATCAGACTGTGTTTATAGTAGTGTAATAAGGGAGTTAAAATTAGATGGTTAGATAGCAAAGAAGATTCCCTTGAACCTTTGGTAAACATGAATGCAAATACTACAATGGTGATAAGTACATATCTATTGACAATCACCTTAAATGTAAATGGACTGAATGCACCAATCAAAAGACATAGAGTAATAGAATGGATGAAAAAGCGAGACACATCTATATGCTGCTTACAAGAGACTAACTTCAAACACAAAGACATACGCAGACTAAAAGTGAAAGGACAGAAAAAGATATTTCATGCAAACAATAGAGATAAAAAAGCAGTACTTGTATCAGACAAAACAGATTTCAAAACAAAGAAAGTAACAAGAGATAAAGAAGGACATTACATAATGATAAAGGGGTCAGTCCAACAAGAGGATATAACCATTATAAGTATGTATGTACCCAACACAGGAGCACTGACATATGTGAAACAAATACTAACAAAATTAAAGGAGGAAATAGAATGCAATGCATTCATTTTAGGAGACTTCAACACACCACTCATTCCAGAGGACACATCAACCAGACAGAAAGTAAGTAAGGACACAGAGGCACTGAAGAACAAACTAGAACAGATGGACTTAACGGACATCTACACAACTCTACACCCAAAAGCAGCAGAATAGACATTTATCTCAAGTGCAAATGGAAAATTTTCCAGAATAGACCACATAATAGGCCAAAAAAAGAGCCTCCGTAAATTCTGAAAGGTTGAAATTCTACCAACCAACTCTCAGATCACACAGGTATAAAACTAGAAATTTTACAAAGAAAACAAAAAGGCACACAAACACATGGAGGCTAAACAACATGCTCCTAAATAATGAATGGATCAATGACCAAATTAAAACAGAGATCAAGGAATATTTGGAAACAAATGACAACAACAGCAGCACAATGCCCCAACCACTGTGAGATGCAGTGAAGGCAGTTTTAAGAGGAAAGTATATAGCAATCAAGGCCTGTTTAAAGAAGGAAGAATAATCCCAAATGAATAGTCTAAATTCACAATTAATGAAATAGGAAAAAGAAGAACAAATGAGGCCCAAAGTCAGCAGAAGGAGGGACATAATAAAGATAAGAGAAGAAATAAATAAAATTGAGAAGAATAAAACAATAGAAAAAAATCAATGAAACCAAGAGCTGGTTCTTTGAGAAAATAAAGAAAATAGACAAATCCCTAGCCAGACTTAGTAAGAGAAAAAGAGAATCTACACACATAAACAGAATCATAAATGAGAGAGGAAAAATCATGACAGACCACACAGAAATACAAACAATTATTAGAGAATACTACAAAAACCTATATGCTAACAAGCTGGAAAACCTTGAAGAAATGGACAACTTCCTAGAAAAACACAACCTTCCAAGACCGACCAAGGAAGAAACAGAAAATCTAAACAGAGCAATTAGTAGCAACAAAATTGGATCGGTAATCAAAAAACTACCCAAGAACAAAACCCATGGGCCAGATGGATTCATCGCTGAATTTTATCAGAAAATAGAGAAGACATAATATCCATTCTCCTTAAAGTTTTCCAAAAAATAGAAGAGGAGGGAATACTCCCAAACTCATTCTATGAAGCCAGAATCACTCTGATATCAAAACCAGCCAAAGATGCCATGAAAAAGGAAAATTACAGACCAATACCCCTGTTGAACATAGATGCAAAAATACTCAACAAAATACTGCAAACCGAATTCAAATACACATCAAAGGGATGATACAACATGACCATGTGGGATCCAATGCAGGGATACAAGGATGGTACAACATTTGAAAATCCATCAACATCATCCATCACATCAACAAAAAAGGACAAAAACCTCATGATCATCTCCACAGATGCTGAAAAAGCATTCAACAAAATTCAACATCTATTCATGATAAAAACTCTTAACAAAATGGATATAGAGGACAAGAAACTCAACATAATAAAGGCCTTATACGATAAACCCACAGGTAACATCATACTGAACACCGAGAGGCTGAAAGGTTTTCCTCTGAGATGGGGAACAAGACAGGGATGCCCACTCTCCCCAATGTTATTCAACATAGTACTGGAGGTCCTAGCCACGGCAATTAGACAAAACATATACAGAAATACAAGGCATCCAGATTGGTAAAGAAGAAGTCAAACTGTCACCATTTGCAGATGATATGATATTGGACATAAAAAACCCTAAAGACTCCACTCCAAAAATACTAGAACTAATATCGGAATTCAGCAAAGTTACAGTATACAAAATTAATACACAGAAATTTGTTGCCTTTTCATACATTAACAATAAACTAATAGAAAGAGAAATCAGGAAAATAATTCCATTCACAATAGCATCAAAAAGAATAAAATACCTAGGAATAAACCTAACCAAGGAAGTGAAAGTCCTTTACCCTGAAAACTACAAGACACTCTTAAGAGAAATTAAAGAGACACTAACAAATAGAAACTCATCCCATGCTCTTGGCTAGGAAGAATGAATATTCTCAAAATGTCCAACCTGCCTAAGACAATCTACAGATTCAAGGCAATCCCTATGAAAATACCAACAGCATTCTTCAATTAACTGGAACAAATAGTTCTAAAACTCATATGGAGCCAGAAAAGATCCCAAATAGCCAAAGCTCCTGAAAAGGAGGAATAAAGAAGGGGGGGATCTCATTTCCTAACTCCAAGTTCTACTACAAAGCCACAGTAATCAGGACAATTCGGTATTTGCACAAGAACAGATCCACATACCAGTGAAACAAAATAGAAAGTCCAGATATTAAACCAAACATGTATGGTCAATGAATATATGATAAAAGAGCCATGGATATACAATGGGGAAATGACAGCCTCTTCAATAGCTGGTGTTGGCAAAACTGGACAGCTACATGTAAGAGAATGAAACTGGATCATTGTCTAACCCCATACACAAAGTAAACTCAAAATGGATCAAGGACCTGAATGAAAGTCATGAAACCATAAAATTCTTAGGAAAAAACATAGGCAAAAATCTCTTGGACATAAACATGAGCCACTTGTTCATGAATATATCTCCCTGGGCAAGGGAAACAAAAGCAAGAGTGAACAAGTGGGACTATATCAAGCTGAAAACCTGCAAAGCAAAGGACACCATCAATAGAACAAAAACGCATGCAACAGTGTGGGAGAATAAATTCATAAATGACAGGTCAAATAAAGGATTGACATCTAAAATATATAGAGAGCTCATGCACTGTGAACAAACAGCAAATAATCCAGTTAAAAAATGGGCAGAGGATATGAATAGACAGTTCTCCAAAGAAGAAATTCAGATGACCAACAGACACGTGAAAGGATGCTCCACATCACTAGTCATCAGAGAAATGCCACAATGAGATAACACCTCATGCAATTATGCACAGAAATTTGTTGCCTTTTCATACATTAACAATGAACTAATAGAAAGAGAAATCAGGAAAATAATTCCATTCACAATAGTATCAAAAAGAATAAAATACCTAGGAATAAACCTAACCAAGGAAGTGAAAAACCTATACCCTGAAAACTATAAGACACTCAAGAGAAATTAAAGAAGTCACTAACAAATGGAAACTCATTCCATGCTCTTGGCTAGAAAGAATTCATATTGTCAAAATGGCCATCCTGCCCAAAGCAGTCTACAGATTCAATGCAATCTGTATCAAATGACCAGCAGCATTCTTCAATAAATTGGAACAAATAGTTCTAAAATTCATATGGAACCCCCGAATAGCCAAAGCAATCCTGAGAAGGAAGAATAAAGTTGGGGGTTCTTGCTCCCCAATTTCAAGCTCTAGTACAAAGCTACAGTAATCAAGACAATTTAGTACTGACACAAGAACAGACCCACAGACGAGTAGAACAGAATAGGAACTCCAGACGTTAACCCATTGGTAACTAAAAGTTACCAAATGGAAAGCGACTGGGTACGATGGGTGGGAATGGAGGGATAAGGGGGAAAGAGGGCCATTATGTTAAGCAGACATAATGTGTGTGGGGGGTGCAAGAGGAAGGCTATACAACAGAGAAGACAAGTAGTGATTCTATAGCATCTTACTACGCTGATGGACAATGACTGTGATGCGGTATGTGGTGGGGACTTGATAATGGGTGGAGTCTAGTAAGCATAATGTTGCCATTGTAATTGTAGATCAATGACACCAAAATAGAAAAAAAAAGAAAAAGAGTGGTGTGGATAATCTAGGGCTGATGGAACTAAGATAAACCTGCATGAAAGAAAGAAAATCCCACTTGATTATGAAAAACATGAAAACAGGTTTAAGATCTAGGATATTGTAACATAGGCTATTGAAAAATCAGAAATAATTGATCTGAAACTGTTCAGGACTTAAGGAGATGGTTTCAAGAGGACACCACTTCTGGGGGAAGAAGGCATAAGTCAGAAAGAAAAGGCACCCATTGGTTGAGAACTTGACAGTGAAGATAAAGAAGGCAGCAAGAATGTGAAAGTAAAGAGCCTACAGACAAAAAACAAAATCAGAAAATTAGGAAACAAAACTCCACCCTCCAATAAGACAGCACCATTGATTTAAAAAACTGCATTTCACTGTACTGAGACAAGAGGATGCTTTTCAAATAAGATACTTACTTTGCCACACAGAATCTTCACGTTTGTCTACTCACAATTGTTAATATTCATTAAAGCAAATTAAAACCCCCACCCCCCCAAAATCAGGAAGTAAACAGAAAAAGGTAGGCCAAATTCATACAAAGCTACTATAAAAATACATCAGAAAATGAGAGTGTCATTTCAGCTGATGAAAATTGACCTCCAAAACAATGAACCAAAAGAAAACTGATTTACAACACTCCAACATGAATATACTTGTTATTTTTTAAAAGTTCACATCATGGGAGGAGCGAAGATGGCGCTGTGAGTTGGGCAGTGGAAATCCCCTTTCAAAACCATATATATATTTGAAAATACAACAAATACAACTATTCCTGAAAGAGAGACGAGAAGGTACAGCACAACAGCCAGGCTACATCTACACCTGCAAGAACCCAGTGTCCCACAAATGTGGTAAGATACAAGCCGTGGCCTCGTGGGCCCCGAGCATGACCCCCACCCCAGTTCACTGGTGGGAGGAAAGGAGTCGGAGCGGAGAGGGAGAGGGAGCCCAGGACTGCTAAATAGCCAGCCCTAGTCATCTGCACTGGGAGCGCAGACACACAGTGAGTGGTGTGCTGGATACTAGGGAAATGGAACAGTAAAACCTGCAAGTGGGTACCCACAGTCGGTGTTCCTGGGACAAAAGAAAAGCGAGTGCTTTCCGAAAGTCTTAAAGGGACAGGAGCTACACAGCTGGAGGAAAGTGTCCTGGCACACACAGCCCAGCTGCTGGGAATCCCGGGAAACACCAGGCACCCTAACCACGTGGGTGGCAGTGCAGCTCTGAGGCCCCTAACGGTGAAAAACAGCCTTCCGCATGTAACCCCTCTGGCACAGCCCCGCCATAGCGAAGCAGTAGCCTGAGAGCATCCAAGCCCACAGGAGCTGTGCAGAGCCTCCTCCACAGCCGCCCAGCCCAGATGGAAAGGCCCCATCAGCACGCAGCTGCCCAGCACAAGCCGCTAGGGATCGCCATTCTCACAGGAAGGGAAGGCAACTGGCAAAAAGGAAGGGACTTTGTTCTCCCAGCTGACATATGCGCCAACTGCCTACAACTACTCTATCACCATGAAAAGGCAGTAGAATTTGATACAGACAAGAATAACCCAGACATCCCCAGAGAGGGACCCTGGGGAGATAGATTTAACCAATCTTCCTGAAAAAGAATTCAAAATAAAGGTCATAACCATGCTGATGGAGCTGCAGAGAAAAATGCAAGAGCTAATGGATAAAGTAGGAAGGGAGAACACAGAAATAAAGCAATCTCTGGAAGAACTTAAAAGCAGAATGGACGTGGTGCAAGAGGCTGTTAATGGAATAGAAATTAGAGAACAGGAACGCAGAGAAGCTGACACAGAGAGAGATAAAAGGATCTCCAAGAATGAAACAATATTAAGAGAACTGTGTGACCAATCCAAACGGAACAATATTTGCATTATAGGGGTACCAGAAGAAGAAGAAGAAGAAGAGAGAAAAAGGGATACAAAGCGTCTTTGAAGAAATAATTGCCGAAAACTTCCCCAAACTGGGGGAGGAAATAGTTGCTCAGACCACGGAAGCACACAGAACTCCCAACAGAAGGGACCCAAGGAGGACAGCACCAAGACACATAATAATTAAAATGGCAAAGATCAAGGACAAGGACAGAGTATTAAAGGCAGTCAGAGAGAGAAAAAAGGTCACCTACAAAGGAAAACCCATCAGGCTATCATCAGACTTCACAAAAGAAACGTTACAGGCCAGAAGAGAATGGCATGATATATTTAATGCAATGAAACAGAAGGGCCTTGAACCAAGAGTACTGTATGCAGCATGATTATCATTTAAATATGAAGGAGGGGTTAAACAATTCCAAGACACGCAAAAGTTGAGGGAATTTGCCTCCCACAAACCACCTCCACAGGTTTTTTTAAAGGTATTGCTCTAGATGGAAGCTCACCTAAGGCTAAATAGATGTCAGCAGGGAAAATAAAAGCACAGCAAAGAAAGCAGACCAACCAAATACTAACAAAAGGCGAAAAATAAAATCAACTACTCACAAAAGCAGTCAAAGGAAACATAAAAGAGTACAGAATAAAACACCTAACATATAAAAAATGGAGGAGGAGGAATAAGAAGGGTGAGAGATAAAGAATCATCAGACTGTGTTTATAATAGCTCAATAAGTGAGTAAAGTTAGACAGTAAGATAGTAAAGAAGCTAATCTTGAATCTTTGGTAACCACGAGTCTAAAGCCTGCAATGGCAAGAAGTACATATCTTTCAATAATCACCCTAAACATAAATGGACTGAATGCATCAATCAAAAGACACAGAGTACTAGAATGGATAAAAAAGCAAGACCACTCTATATGCTGCTTACAAGAGACTCACCTAAAACCCAAAGACATGCACAGACTAAAAGAGAAGGAATGGAAAAAGAAATTTCATGCAAACAATAGGGATAAAAAAGGAGGTGTTGCAGTACTAGTATCAGACAAAATAGACTTCAAAACAAAGAAAGTAACAAGAAATAAAGAAGGATATTACATAATGATAAAGGAGTCAGTCCAACAAGAGGATATAACCATTATAAATATATATGCACCCAACACAGGAGAACCGACATATGTGAAACAAATACTAACAGAATTAGAGGAGGAAACAGAATGCAATGCATTCATTTTAGGAGACTTCAACACAACACTCACTCCAAAGGGCACATCCACCAGACAGAAAATAAGTAAGGACACAGAGGCACTGAAATACACACTAGAACAGTTGGACCTAATAGACATCTATAGAACTCTACACTAAAAAGCAGCAGGATACACATTCTTCTCAAGTGCCCGTGGAACATTCTCCAGAATAGAACACATACTAGGATACAAAAAGAGCCTCAGTAAATTCAAAAAGACTGAAATTCTACCAACCAGCTACTCAGACAATGAAGGTATAAAACTAGAAATAAATTGTACAAAGAAAGCAAAAAAGACTCAAAAACACATGGAGGCTTAACAAAATGCTTCTAAATAATCAATGGATCAATGACCAAATTAAAATAGAGATCAAACAATATATGGAAACAAATGACAACAACAATACTAAGCCCCAAGTTTTGTGGGACGCAGCGAAAGCAGTCTTAAGAGGAAAGTATATCACAATCCAGGCATATTTAAAGAAGGAAGGACAATCCCAAATGAATAGTGTAAAGTCATGATTATCAAAATTCGAAAAAAGATGAACAAATGAGGCCTAAAGTCTGCAGAAGGAGGGACATAGTAAAGATCAGAGAAGAAATAAATAAAATTGAGAGGAATAAAACAATAGAAAAAAATCAATGAAACCAAGAGTTGGTTCTTTGAGAAAATAAACAAAATAGATAAGCCTCTAGCCAGACTTATTAAGAGAAAAAGAGAATCAATACACACAAACAGAATCAGAAATGAGAAAGGTAAAATCACAACGGACCACACAGAAATATAAAGAATTATTAAGGAATACTACAAAAACCTATACGCTAACAAGCTGGAAAACCTTGATGAAATGGACAACTTCCTAGAAAAATACAACCTTCCAAGACTGACCAAGGAAGAAACAGAAAATCTAAACAAACCAATTACCAGCAACAAAATTGAAGCAGTAATTAAAAAACTACCCAAGAGCAAAACCCCTGGGCCAGATGGATATACCATGGAATTTTATAAGACATACAGAGATGACATAATACCCATTCTCCTTAAAGTTTTCCAAAAAATAGAAGAGGAGGGAATACTTCCAAACTCACTGTATGACGCCAGCATCACCCTAATAACAAAAACAGGCAAAGACCCCACCAAAAAAGAAAATTACAGACCAATATTCCTGATAAACATAGATGCAAAAATACTCAACAAAATATTAGCAAACCGAATTCAAAAATATATCAAGAGGATCATACACCATGACCAAGTGGGATTCATCTCAGGGATACAAATATGGTACAACATTTGAAAATCCATCAACATCATCCACCACATAGACAAAAAGAAGGACAAAAATCACATGATCATCTCCATAGACACTGAAAAAGCATTTGACAAAATTCAACATCCATTCATGATAAAACTCTCAACAAATTGGGCTTAGAGGGCAAGTACCTCAACATAATTAAGGCAATATATGAAAAACCCACAGCCAACATCATGCCAACAGCGGGAAGCTGAAAGCTTTTCCCCTGAGATCGGGAACAAGACAGGGATGCCCACAAGACAGGGATGCCCACTCTCCCCACTGGAGGTCCTTGCCATGGCAATTAGACAAAACAAAGACATACAAGGCATCCAGTTGGTAAAGAAGAAGTCAATCTGTCACTATTTGTGTATAACATGATATTGTACATAAAAAACCCTAAAGACTCCACTCTAAAACTACTAGAACTAATATCGGAATACTGCAAAGTTGCAGGATACAAAATTAATACACAGAAATCTGAGGCTTTCCTGTACACTAACAATGAACTAATAGAATGAGAAAGCAGGAAAACAATTCCATTCATAATTGCATGGAATTTTGCACAGAAATTTTGCAAGGGAAACAAAAGCAAGAATGAACAAGTGGGACTATATCAAACTGAAAAGCTTCTGTACAGCAAAGGACATCATCAATAGAACAAAAAGGCATCCTACAGTATGGAAGAATATATTCAAAAATGACAGATCCAATAAAGGGTTAACATCCAAAAATATATAAAGAGCTCATGCACCTCAACATACTAAAAGCAAATAATACAATTAAAAAATGGGCAGAGGAACTGAACAGACACTTCTCCAAAGAAGAAATTCAGATGACCAACAGACACGTGAAAGGATGCTCCACATCACTAGTCATCAGAGAAATGCCACAATGAGATAACACCTCACACCAGTAAGGATCGCCACTATCCAAAAGACAAACAAGAACAAATGTTGGTGAGGGTGTGGAGAAAGGGGATCCCTCCTGCACCACTGGTGGGAATGTAAATTAGTTCACCCATTGTGGAAAGCAGTATGGAGGTTCCACAAAAAGCTCAAAATAGAAATACCATTTGACCCAGAAATCCCACTTCTAGGAATTTACCCTAAGAATGCAGCCACCCAATTTGAAAAAGACAGATGCACCCCTATGTTTATCGCTGCACTATTTAGAACTGCCAAGTAATGGAAGCACTCTAAGTGTCCATCAGTAGATGAATGGATAAAGAAGTGTAGTACATATACACAATGGAATATTATTCAATCATAAGAAGAAAACAAATCATACCATTTGCAACAACATGGATGGAGCTAGAGGGTATTATGCTCAGTGAAATAAGCCAGGCAGAGAAAGACAAGTACCAAATGATTTCACTCATATGTGGAGTATAAGAACAAAGAAAAAACTGAAGGAACAAAACAGCAGCAGAATCACAGAACCCAAGAATGGACTAACGGTTACTAAAGGGAAAGGGACTGCGGAGGATGGGTGGGAAGGGAGGGATAAGGACGGGGAAAAGAAAGGGGGCATTAAGATTAGCATGTATAATGTGGAGGGAGGCACGGGGAGGGCTGTGCAACACAGAGAAGACAAGTAGTGCTTCTACAGCATCTTACTACACTGATGGACAGTGACTGTAATGGGGTTTGTGCAGTGGACTTGCTGAAGGGGGTAGTGTAGTAAACATAATGTTCCGCATGTAATGGTATATTAATGATACCAAAAAAACAAAACAAAAGAACAACAAAATCATACAACCCTACAGAAAAATGGGCAAAAGATTTGAATAGACATTTTACAAAAAAGGGATATCAAAACACCCAATGAACATGTGAAAGTTGCTCAACTTCATTAGTCAGAGAAATGCAAATTAAGCCATAATGTGATGCTGCTATACATCAAGAAGAATGACAAAAATAAAAAAGGACCATACCAAATACTAGTAAGGATGTGTGAAAACTGCCGTTCTCATTCACTACAGAACAGAATGTAAACTGGTTCAATTACTTTGGAATCACTTTGGAAAACTAACTGTACCTAGTAAAGCTGAACATAGGTATACTCCATATCCACACCCAGAAAGAGGAGATACCCATAATACGCAAATATTAACAAAGTATCTAAAAAAGTAATTACTGTAAGATTAAGATGAGGTTCCTTTTATTGTCCTTCTTGGCTCTAGAACTACAAAATTATTAAAAATCATGAATTAGTTTAAGTGCAGCATAAATTACATTACATGTGCTGTTGGCCTAAAAACCCATTCATCGCTTTCAATATGTCAACAAATAACTGAAGGCAAAAACTTGAAATGAGTAATATTTTATGTATGTATGTATATATATATATATATATATATATATATATATATATATAATTTTTTTGGTCAGGACCATCAAAGAGAATGGCCTGGCCAAGTGCAAAGAGCGTCACCTTTTTGCTGGGATTCGTGTTCTCCATCTTGGCCTTCAGCAGCTTCATCTTATTCTTAGTTATTGAATTCTCGATGATCTGTTGCCCAGAGGGAGAATGCTCAAGTTCCTTATCCTCCGCAGTATGTGAACCATACACAGTGCCACGACTGCAAAGAAATTATGACTACCATTGAAATGTGCCTGATATCTGGCCCAACGGTTTAAAATATTCTATGTGCACTAGAAACCACAGATGCTGCTGCTGGTAAAACAATAAATCCGCCATGTCAGTGTACACTCAAGGCAATTATACTTCAAAAAATATATTTCGCAGGAGAAAAAAATAAATGGGGAGGAATATCACGATCTAGCATTACTGTAAATCTAGGGCAGTCAAGCTTTTTCTGAAGCCAGTATGCCATAAGTAAAGATCTTTTGGCATCTGCTTGCTTATATTACTCCCACAGCAGGAAAATCCATTTCCACAAGAATGTTCAGATTTCATTTTGTCAGCCAAGGCAACGTAGACCATAGGTTGATCAGATTTCCATTAACCAGGAAGAAAAAGAAATTCACACAGAAGTCCAGATTTTTATTCCTCCTGAAAGGATTCTCTGTAAAAAAAGGAAGTCATTCAGACTTCATCAGAATATTTTCTGTTCTTAAAAAACAACAGCAACAAAAAAGAGTAACTTAAGATTTTTCTTGGTGTGTTTGGAGTAACCACCTAGAAGAGCATAGATTGTAAAATGAAAAAAGACACTCGAATCATGACACAAATTATTAAATATGTAAAATATTTCAATTACTAACCAATCACCATGACATTTATTCACACCTCAACAAATTATTATTTGGGGGCCCTTCCCTTTTACTGCATAATATAATGGCACTTACCACACTACCCTCACATGTATTCTTCGATGTCACCCTCCCCTCTTACCTCCCATATGTAAGTAAGTGGGAAGCAGAAATTAGGTTTTATTCATCTTTCTAGTCTTAGCACCTGATACAGTGCCTGGCACATATCCAATAAATGTTTGTTGAATTGAACAGAAACATTACTTAAATTTCAACATTACTCAGCATTTTCAATAATGGGAATATTAGAATGGTAAGGGTTTGCTAAAAACACAAGCTTGGGATATTTGAAGAATGACTAAAATTTTAAATAGAGAAAAATAAGAACGTGTGGAAGTCATTCTGCCTGACTGATTTAAAGGAAAACTAAAGTTTGTATCTGGGGAAGGAAACCAAAGATATATGAGGGTTAAGATTTCTTGTTCTATATGGTTGTAAGAAATGAAAACAGTTTAGGATAGCCTTAATAAGGGGCATATTCCATAATGCTTCTGAAGTACATAGTACCACCACATGAAGGCAAAGTAGAGAGTGGAGAGCCCCATTCTTAAACTTTAATGGTAAAACTGATGATATTCTGAAATCATGGGTTACTTATATGCATAGAGGGCATGGGTATCACAAGGGAGAATGCTCGGAATAGGCTCCAAAACCAGTTTAGTCTCTAGTGCTTGACTCATGACCACCACTTCTACTATTTTAGATGCTGACTACAGTATAAAAATTGACACAACAGGCGCAATGCTGAATTAACATTGCTCTATTTACTGAATGCCGTCTGCCAGGTACTTGCCATGTATTATTTCCAATCCTCACAAAAACTATGTAAGGTGATACGGTGTCCCTTTTTATAAATGAAGAAACTGCAGTCAAGAGAAGTGATTTTGTTTGGACCAGAAAGCTAGTAAATAGAGGCCCTAAGATTGAAATCCCCTGATGTCTCATACCAAAGTCCATTCTTTATACAATTTCCTGCTGCTTCCTCAGGCACCAAGCAAGATGTTACCATGTCATGCTTGTGTACCCATGTAAGTGACAGAACTTAACAGTATGTGAAGGCTCTTGTCTTGAAGTTAACTATACCTGAAAAGGAAGGATAACTGAAGATTTTTACCAGTTCATCATTGGAGTTGGAAGGAATGACTCGAGTATACTCTATTCTTATTTTAACTTTACCCTGCAATACTTTAAGTACTTCTCTGTTACATCCTGTAGTATTTTAACTTCAAGTACCCATACTGAATACTGAAAGAGGTTCCTGACTCAACTTTCTGTCAGAACAAACTGGTCCTTTACTATTTTCCTGTGGAGAACAATATGTGCATGTATTTTCAAAAGTATAAGCACAATAAATATTTCATTGGATGTAGTTTAGAGAATTAAAAAACACTTTGAAATTCACCTATTTTTTTCAAATAAACACATTACTGTGTTTTCTTTCATAAAGCACAGATTCATGAGGGTCAGTTAGAAGCCCCTCACAACTTTTTTTCTAAATGGAAAATGTGACTAGACTAGGATAATACAGTAATTTATAAACTTAATCAAAAATATCTTTTATACTATTTAAATATTCCAAATATTTTCTTGGATTTCTAAATACTTTATTTAATGTTGTATTTAGCCTTTTCTAAATCTTTTAATCTAATAATACAATTTAAAAATGAGATGGACAAATGTAATATTTATTTCAACAGGAATAATTGTTTATTCCAAAGTCAATCCTTGTGTGACATTCATAGACAAGTTATCATTTAATTAAGTCTTGCAATGCCTCCTTTTATTTCTTTCCACTTAAAAAAGCAGTAGGTGGCACAATTAACTAAAAAGATATGAGACAAAAAAGTGACAGATACTAGATCTTGTATCAGAATGATTCAAATAAGCACCCAATTCACTCTGTTTCTTCTTAGAGCAGAACTTGGTAAACTACGGTGACAGGCTAAATTCAGTCCACCATTTACTTTGGTGTGGCCTACAAGCTAAGAATGTTCTTTAAATTTTCAAATAGTTGATAAAAATCAAAATAATATTTTATACCATGAAAATTATATGACAAAGTTGTGCCCAGAAATAAAGTTTTACTGGAACACAGCCACACACTCATGTGATCACATATTTCATATGGCTGCTTTCGTACTAAACCAGCAGTGTAGCCCCAAAAGATATATAGCCCTTCATAGCTTTGCATTGTATCTTGCACTACAAATGTGACACAATCAATATTCAACAGCAGTTTGAGTGCCACACGTATCATTGTACCATGATAGGTTGTTTTTACTGCTAGTATATATATCCAACATGTTAAAAAAAGAATGAATAGTGGACTTCAAGTGCTGCAGTTTCAAGGCACAGGAGAAAGTTATCAATTAAATGGCAAAGCATTCTGTGTATTATGCACTGTTACTATAACTGTACTAAAGAAAAACCATGCATTTGGACATAACCAGACTAAGGACTCATCACAGCATTTCAAACTTGCAGAAAAGCAAGTTGAAAAATCAGAAAATTTAAAATGGAGTATGTCATCAGAATAGAATTTCTAAATAAAAATGTACAATGCAAATGAGACAGCAGCCAAAATAAGTTCCTGGGTGACTTATGTACTAGCCAAGCTAAAACTCTGTTTACCAATAGTAAGTTAATAAAACCATGTTTGATCACAGCAGTTGAAGAAATGTGCCCAAAGAAAACAAACTTGTTTAAAGACCAGTCCTGAGGATTAAAGATGGCGGCATGAGAGGTGAGACAGGGGCATTCTCCTAAAACCACATATAATATGAAAATACAATTAAAATGACTAATCCTGAAAGAGCAACAGGAAAGACATCTGCGCCAAACTAAATACACCTGGAGAAAAGAATAAACCTCAAGGAACAGGGTAACATACAAAAGCCGTGGCCCGGTGGGACCCAAGGCCTTCCCCCACCCCAGCTCACCAGTGGGAGGAAGAGAAATCGAGCAGGGAGGAAGTGGAGGCCTGAGACTGCTGAATACCTAACTCCGGAGATGTGCTCTGGGAGCACAAATGTACATTTCACGGTGCTTACGTGGCACTCTTGTGATTAGGGGATTGGAAAGCTAAGACAGACAGAACACCTGGAGAGACTGAGATTCCAGCCAATTGTGGAAAGCAGGGATCCATATCTGGCTGCTCTGGGACAAAAGAAAGGTGGGCAGGCTGAGAGACTTCCTAAGAGCAAGAGGGCTGCTAAAGGGGCAAGGATTGCACAGAGCTTACTGCTCAGGAGAAAGGTAGACAAAATTGTCCGGGTGCACTCTGCCCAGCAGGTTGGGAACTTTCTCGATCTTCAGGCACTCCAGCTCCCTGGCTAGCTACCCACTTTGAAAGACCCCCTCCATGATATACAGCCTACTGCGCCTTTCTCCCGGCCAGCCCCCATGGCTCACAAACAGGCAAACCCTACCCAAGCATTAGGCCAGCCAGAGGGTAGCCACATCTACAGTAACTACAAATGCAAAGCATAGAGGCTTATATCTGTGTGCTCGGCCCACTGATTCTGCAGTGGAGCAGGCATAGCAGCTGGGAACCAGGAAACAGCTCTTTCCTCCCCCCAGGCACTAATACTGCACCCCTGCGAACCCCGACATTGCTTCAGGGGCAGAGCAGCTCCAGAAAGAAGAGTTTCTGGGCACTAGAGGGTGCAATATACAAATATGAAATGCCAAAGAAACTTGGTTCAAAGTAAAATTATGCATACAACACCTGAGAAAGATTCAGATGAAACTGAATTCATGAATTTTCTGGAAAGGGAGTTCAAAGTAAAAATCATTAACATGCTCATGGAGGAACAGAATAATATTCAAGAACTCAGGAATGAATTCTGGTCAGAGATCCAATCGTTAAAGAGCACAATTGAGGGTATTAAAAGCAGATTAGATACCGTGCAGGAGATGATAAATGAAATAGAAATTAGAGAAGAAGAATACAAAGAAGCTGAGGTACACAGAGAAAAAAGGATCTCTAAGAATGAAAGAATATTAAGAGAACTGTGTGGTCATTTGAAATGGAACAATATTCACATTATAGGGGTACCAGAAGAAGAAGAGAGAGAAAAAGGGAAAGAAAGTGTCTTTGAGGAGGTAATTGTTGAAAACTTCCCCAACCTGGGGAAGGAGATAGTCTCTCAGGCAATGGAGGTATACAGATCTCCCAACTCAAGGGACCCAAGGAAGACAACACCAAGACATATAGTAATTAAAATGGCAAAGATCAAGGATAAGGACAGACTATTAAAAGAAGCCACAGAGAGAGGATCATGGAAAGAGGGTGGCATGAGTAGTTCAGTGGAAATCTCCTCCCAAAAACATATATATTTATGAAAATACAATAAATACAACTATTTCTAAAAGAGACACCAGTGGATGCAGTACAACAGTCAGGATACATCTATATCTGTGAGAACTCAACATCACACAAAGGGGGTAAGATACAAGCTGCAGCCAGGCAGGACGTGAATGCTCCCCCATCCCAGACCTGGTGGGAAGAAAGGAGTAGGAACGGGGAGGGAGTGAAAGCCCAGGACTGCTAAACAAGCATCTCTAGAAATCCGGACCCGGAGAACAGACACAAGGTGCATGGGGTGTTGGATATTAGAGAAACGGAAAAGCAAAACCTGTGGAGAGGTCTCTGCAACCGGCTCCCCTGAGACAAAAGAAGAGCAAGTGCTTTTTGCAAGTCTTAAAGACACAGGGACCCCACAGCTGGACGAAGTCGTCCCAGCACACTTAGCCAGCTGCTGGGAATCCCGGGGAACTTTAGGCATCCTAAACCCCTGGGCAAAAGAGAAGCTCTGAAGCCCCTCATGGCACTAAGCAGCCTGCCAGTCATTCCCCCAACTGGCACAGACCCTGACACACCGGCCCAGTAGTGGGAGAGTGGCAGCATGCGCCGGGGGTGGTGGCGCCGCAGGGGACTGGGAATGGCCCGCATGCACCGGCGGTACCAGAGGGGACTGGGAGCAGCTCATGCAAGCCCGCCATGGTGGCAACTGAACAGCCCGGGAGAGGCCTATGCGTGCTGGCGGCAGTGATGCCAGAGGAGACCGGGAGAGGTCCGCGTGGGAGAGGCCTGCATGCACCAGCAGGAGTGCCAGAAGGAGCAGCTGCGCTCCCAGCAGCCGACCGGAATCCCAGCCCAACGCACAGCGGCCCAGGCCAGATTCAAAGGCCGCTGCTGGCACACAGCCGCCTGGCAGCGGTGCTGCTATTGTGGAGGAGCCCACCTGGGATGCCTGCAACTCCCTGCAGGGCTCCGCACTGCTCTGATGGAGACCCTGCCCACAGCAGCTTAGGGGATTAAACCGGTGGCTGCTCCAGGAGTGTGGGTAACTGACACAGGCAGCGGAGAAGGACAAGGCAACCAGCAAGCAGAAAACGACTTTCTTCTCCCCGCTGACACACCTGCAACATGCCTATAGCCACTGCAAGCACCATGAAAAGGCAAAAAATTTAGTCCAGCCCAAAATAGTTCAGACAAGCCCTGAGAGAGGATCTGCACAGATGGATCTAACCAGTCTCCCTGAAAAAGAATTCAAAATAAAAAGCATAAACATGCTGACAGAGCCGCAGAGAAATATACAAGAGCTAAGGGATGATGTCCAGAGGGAGATTACAGAAATGAAACAATCTCTGGAAGGATTTATAAGCAGAATGGATAAGATGCAAGAGGCCACTGATGGAAAAGACACCAGAAAAACAGGAATGCATAGAAGCTGATGCAGAGAGAGATAAAAGGATCTCCAGGAATGAAACAATATTAAGAGAACTGTGTGACCAATCCAAAAGGAAAAATATCTGCATTATAGGGGTACCAGAAGAAGAAAAGAGAGGAAAAGGGATAGAAAATGTCTTCGAAGAAATAGTTGCTGAGAACTTCCCCAAACTGGGGGAGGAAATAGTTGCTCAGACCATGGAAGCACACAGAACTCCCAACAGAAGGGATCGAAACAGGACAACACCAAGACACATAATAATTAAAATGGTAATGATCAAGGACAAGGACAGATTATTAAAGGCAGCCAGAGAGACAAAAAAGGTCACCTACAAAGGAAAACCCATCAGGCTATCATCAGACTTCTCAACAGAAAGCTTACAGGCCAGAAGAGAATGGCATGATAAATTTAATGCAATGAAAGAGAAGGGCCTGGAACCAAGGATACTGTATCCAGCACGATTATCATTTAAATATGAAGGAGGGATTAAACAATTCTCAGACAAGCAAAAAGTTGAGGGAATTTGCCTCCCACAAACCACCTCTACAGGGTATCTCAGTGGGACTGCTCTAGATGGGAGCACTCCTAAAAAGAGCACAGAACAATAGAAACAACATATGAAGAATGGAGAAGGAAAAAAAAGAAGAGAAAGAAATAATCATCAGACTGTGTTTATAACAGTTCAATAAACAAGTTAAATCAGACAGTAAGGTAGTAAAGAAGCTAACCTTGAACCTTTGGTAACCATGAATCTAAAGCCTGCAATGGCAATAAGTATGTATCTTTTAATAATCACGCTAAATGTAAATGGACTGAATGCACCAATCAAAAGACACAGAGTAATAGAATGGATAAAAAAGCAAGACCCATCTATGTACTGCATACAAGAGACTCACCTCAAAGCCAAAGACATGCACAGATTAAAAGTCAAGGGCTGGAAAAAGATATTTCATGCAAACAACAGGGAGAAAAAAGTAGGAGCTGCAATACTACTATCAGACTAAATAGACTTCAAAACAAAGAAAGTAACAAGAGATAAAGAAGGACATTACATAATGATAAAGGGCTCAGTCCAACAAGAGGATATTACCATTATAAACATATATGTACCCAATACAGGAGCATCAATATATGTGAAACAAATACTAACAGAATTAAAGGAGGAAATAGAATGCAGTGCATTCATTTTGGGAGACTTTAACACACCACTCACTCCAAAGGACAGATGCACCATACAGAAAATAAGTAAGGACACAGAGGCACTGAACAACACTACAACAGATGGACCTACCAGACATCTATAGAACTCTACATCCAAAAGCAACAGGATACACATTCTTCTCAAGTGCACATGGAACATTCTCCAGAATAGACCACATACTAGGCCACAAAAAAAGCCTCAGTAAATTCCAAAAGACTGAAATCCTACCAACCAACTTTTCAGACCACAAAGGTATAAAACTAGAAATAAATTGTACAAAGAAAGCAAAAAGGCTCACAAACATATGGAGGCTTAACAACATGCTCCTAAATAATCAATGGATCAAGGACCAAATTAAAATGGAGATCCAGCAATACATGGAAACAAATAAGAACAACAACACAAAGCCCCTACTTCTGTGGAATGCAGCAAAAGCAGTCTTATGAGGAAAGTACATAGCAATCCAGGTATAGTTAAAGAAGGAAGAACCATCCCAAATGAATAGTCTAACATCACAATTATCAAAATAGGAAAAAGAAGAACAAATGAGGCCAAAGTTCAGCGGACAGATGGACATAATAAAGATCAGAGAAGAAATAAATAAAATTGAGAAGAAAAAAACAATAGAAAAAAATTAATGAAACCAAGAGTTGGTTCTTCAAGGAAATAAACAAAGTAGGTAAGCCTCTAGCCAGACTTATTAAGAGAAAAAGAGAATCAACACACATCAACAGAATCAGAATCGAGAAAGGAAAAATCATGACAGGCCACACAGAAACACAAAGAATTATTAGAGAATACTATGAAAACCTATATGCTAACAAGCTGGAAAACCTAGGGGAAATGGACAACTTCCTAGAAAAATACAACCTTCCAAGACTGATCCAGAAAGAAACAGAAAATATAAACAGACTGATTACCAGCAACGAAACTGAAGCGGTAATCAAAAAACTATCCAAGAACAAAAACGCGGGCCAGATGGATTTACCTCGGAATTTTATCAGACATACGGAGAAGACATCATACCAATTCACATTAAACTTTTCCAAAAAATAGAAGAGGAGGGAATACTCCGAAACTCATTCTGTGAAGCCAACATCACCCTAATACCAAAACCAGGCAAAGACCCCACCAAAAAAGAAAACAACAGACCAGTATCCCTGATGAACTAGACGCAAAAATACTCAATAAAATATTAGCAAACCGAATTCAAAAATACATCAAGAGAATCATACACCATGACCAAGTGAGATTCATCCCAGGAATGCAAGGAAGGTACAACATTCGAAAATCCATCAACATCATCCACCACATCAACAAAAAAAGGACAAAAACCATATGACCATCTCCATAGATGCTGAAAAAGCATTAAACAAAATTCAACATCCATTCATGATAAAAAGTCTCAACAAAATGGGTATAGAGGGCAAGTACCTCAACATAATAAAGGCCATATATGATAAACCCACAGGTAACATCATACTGAACAGCGAGAGGCTGAAAGCTTTTCCTCTGAGACCAGGAACAAGACAGGGATGCCCACTCTCCCCACTGTTATTCCACATAGTACTGGAGGTCCTAGCCATGGCAAATAGACAAAACTAAGAAATACAAGGAATTCAGATTGGTAAAGAAGAAGTCAAAGTGTCACTATTTGCAGATGACATGATATTGTACATAAAAAACCCTTAAGACTCCACTCCAAAACTACTAGAACTGATATCAGAATACAGAAAAGTTGCAGGATACAAAATTAACACACAGAAATCTGTGGCTTTCCTATACACTAACAATGAACTAATAGAAATAGAAATCAGGAAAACAATTCCATTCATAATAGCATCAAAAAGAATAAAATACCTAGGAATAAACCTAACCAAGGAAGTGAAAGACCTATACCCTGAACACTACAAGACACTCTTAAGAGAAGTCCTCTTAAGGACACTAACAAATGGACCCTCATCCCATGCTCCTGGCTAGGAAGAATTAATATCGTCAAAATGGCCATCCTGCCCAAGGCAATATACAGACTTGATGCCATCCCTATCAAATTACCAATAGCATTCTTCAATGAACTGGAAGAAATAGTTCAAAAATTCATATGGAACCACCAAAGACCCTGAACAGCCAAAGCAATCCAGAGAAGGAAGAATAAAGTGGGGGGGATTTTGCTCCCCAACTTAAAGCTCTACTACAAAGCCATAGTAATCAAGACAATTTGGTATTGGCACAAGAACAGAGCCACAGACCAGTGGAATAAAGAGACTCCAAACATTAACCCAAACACATATGGCCAATTAATATACGATAAAGGAGCCATGGACATACAATGGGGAAATGACAGTCTCTTCAACAGACGGTACTGGCAAAACTGGACAGCTACATGTAAGAGAATGAAACTGGATCACTGTCTAGCCCCATACACAAAAGTAAATTTGAAATGGATCAAAGACCTGAATGTAAGTCATGAAACCATAAAACTCTTAGAGAAAAACATAGGCAAAAATCTGATTGACATAAACATGAGTGACTTCTTCAAGAACATTTCTCCCCGGGCCAGGGAAATAAAAGCAAAAATGAACAATTGGGACTATATCAAGCTAAAAAGCTTCTGTACAGCAAAGGACACCATCAATAGAACAAAAAGGTATCCTACAGTATGGGAGAATATATTCATAAATGACAGATCCGATAAAGGGTTGACATCCAAAATATATAAAGAGCTCACACACCTCAACAAACAAAAAGCAAATAATCCAATTGTAAAATGAACAGAAGAGCTCAATAGACAGTTCTCCAAATACTAAATTCAGATGGCCAACAGACACATGAAAAGATGCTCCACATCACTTGTCATCAGAGAAATGCAAATTAAAACCACAATGAGATATCACCTCACACCAGGAAGGATCACCATCATCGAAAAGACAAACAACAACAAATGTGGGCAAGGTTGTGGAGAAAGGGGAACCCTCCTACACTGCTGGTGGGAATGTAAATTAGTTCAACCATTGTGGAAAGCAGTATGGAGGTTCCTCAAAATGCTCAAAATAAAGATACCACTTGACCCAGGAATTCCACTTCTAGGAATTTACCCAAAGAATGCAGCACTCTAGTTTGAAAAAGACAGATGCACCCCTATGTTTATCGCTGCACTATTTACAATAGCCAAGATATGGAAGCAACCTAAATGTCCATCAGTAGATGAATGGATAAAGAAGATGTGGTACATATACACAATGGAATATTATTCAGCCATAAGAAGAAAGCAAATTGTACCATTCGCAACAACATGGATGGAGCTAGAGGGTATTATGCTCAGTGAAATAAGCGAGGTGGAGAAAGACAAGTATCAAATGATTTCACTCATATGGGGAGTATAAGAACAAAGAAAAACTGAAGGAACAAAACAGCAGCAGAATCACAGAACCCTAGAATGGACTAACAGTTACCAAAGGGAAAGGGACTGGGGAGGATGGATGGAAGGGAGGGATAACGGCGGGGAAATAGAAAGGGGCATTACGAATAGCATGTATAGTGTGTGTGGGGGCAGAGGGAGGGCTGTACAACACAGAGAAGACAAGTAGTGATTTTACAGCGTCTTACTACGTTGATGAACAGTGACTGTGAAGGTGTATGTGGGGGGGGGACTTGGTGAAGGGGGCAACCTAGTAAACATAATGTTCTTAATGTAATTGTAGATTAATGATACAAAAAAACACTTAAGAAGGTAGATTTCATTTACATGTTTTTTCCACAATAAAAAATTAGTCATTAATAATGAAGAAAAAAAGCAGCCACAGAGAGAAATAAGATCACATACAAACGGAAGTCCATAAGGCTAACATCAGACTTCTCAGCAGAAACCTTACAGGCCAGAGGCGGTGGCATGAAGTACTTAATGCAATGAAGCAGAAGGGCCTCGAACCAAGAATACTTTATCTGGCAAGATTATCATTTAAATTTGAAGGAGGGATTAAACAACTTCCAGATAAGGAAAAGCTGAGGGAATTTACCTACCACAAACCATCTCTACAGTCTATTTTGGAGGGAATGCTATAGATGGAAGTGTTCCAAAGGTATAATAGCTGTCACCAGAGGTAATAAAACCACAGTAAAGAAAGTAGAACAGTTAATTTCTAAGCAAATGTGAAATTAAATCAACGACCCCCAAAGGCAATCAAGGGATAGATAAAGAGTACAGAATATGATACCTAATATATAAAGAACAGAGGAGGAAGAAAAAGGAACAGAAGAAAAGAACCTTTAGATTGTGTTTGTAATAGCATATTAAGGGAGTTAAGTTAGACTCTTAGATAGTAAGGAAGTTAACCTTGAACTTTTGGTAACCACGAATCTAAAGCCTGCAATGG
Organism: Manis javanica; assembly: GCF_040802235.1. Lineage (NCBI taxonomy): Eukaryota > Metazoa > Chordata > Mammalia > Pholidota > Manidae > Manis > Manis javanica. The sequence continues at coordinate 73,803,860 of NC_133162.1, forward strand.
CAATAAGCACATGCCTATCGATAATCACCCTAAATGTAAATGGACTGAATGCACCAATCAAAAGACATAGAGTCACTGAATGGATAAAAAAACAAGACGTATCTATATGCTGCCTACAAGAGACTCACTTTAAACCCAAAGACATACACAGACTAAAACTGAAGGGATGGAAAAGATATTTCATGCAACTAAGAGGGAGAAAAGAGCAGGTGTTGCAGTACTTGCAGCAGACAAAATTGCCTTCAAAACAAAGGAAGTCACAAGAGACAAAGAAGGACATTACATAATGATTAAGGAGTCAATCCAACAATAAGATATCAGCATTATAAATATCTATGCACCCAACACAGGAGCACCGACATATGGGTCCTAAAAGGGAATATATGATGCAGTGCATTCATTCTAGGAGATTTCAACACTCCACTCACTCCGAAGGACAGATCAACCAGACAGAAAATAAGTAAGGAGACAGAGGCACTGAAGAACACAACAGAACAGATGGACCTAACAGACATCTATAGAACTCTACACCCAAAAGCTGCAGAATACACATTCTTCTTAAGTACACATGGAACATTTTTAACAGATCACATACTAGGCCAGAAAAGAGCCTTAGTAAATTTAAAAGAGTGAAATTATACCAACCATTTCTCAGACCACAAAGGTATGAAACTAGATGCAAAGAAAAAGAAAAATTACACAAACACCTGGAGACTTCACAACATGCTCCTAAATAACCAATGGATCAGTGACCAAATAAAAACAGAGGTCAAGCAATATATGGAGACAAATGACGACAATAATTCAACAATGCAAAAATCTGTGGGACACAGCGAAGACTGTGCTGATAGGAAAGTATATTGCAATACAGGCCTACCTCAGGAAAGAAGACCAATCCTACATAAGCAGTGTAAACTCACAATTAACAAAACAAGAAAAAGAATAACAAATGAGGCCCAAAGTCAGTAGAAGGAGGGACATGATAAAGATTAGATCATAAGTAAATCAAATCAAGAAGAATAAAACAATAGAAAGAATCAACGAATGCAAGAGCTGGTTCCTTGAGAAAAAAACGAAATAGATAAACCCCTAGTGAGACTTATCAAGAAAAAAAGAGAGTCCATACACATAAACAGAATCAGAAATGAGAAAGGAAAAATCACTATGGACACCACAGAAATACAAAGAATTCTTAGAGAATACTATGAAAAACTATATACCAACAAACTCGATAACCTAGAGGAAATGGACAACTTTCTAGAAAAATACAAACTTCCAATCTAGAAAAATACAACCCTCCAAGGCTGACCCAGGAGGAAACAGAAAATCTGAATACACCAATTACCAGCAACAAAATTGAATTTGTAATAAAAAAACTACCTAAGAATAAGATCCCTGGACCAGATGGCTTCACCGCTGAATTTTATCGAACATTTAGTGAAGATGTAATACCCGTCCTCTTTAAAGTTTTCCAAAGAGTGGAAGAAGGGGGAATACTTCCAAACTCATTCAATGAGGCCAGCATCACTCTAATACCAAAATCAGGGAAAGACCCCACCAAAAAAGAAAATTACAGACTAATATCCCTGATGAACATAAATGCAAAAATACTCAACAAAATATTAGCAAACCGAATTAAAAAATACATCCAGCTGATCATACACCATGATCGAGTGGGATTCATCTCAATGTTGCAAGGATGGTACAGCATTCGAAAATCCATCAGCATCATCCACCACATCAACAAAAAGAACAGAACCATATGATCATCTCCATATATACTGAAAAAGCATTCGACAAAATTCAACATCCATTCATGATGAAAACTCTCAACAAAATGGGTATAGAGGGCAAGTACCTCAACATAATAAAGGCCATATGACAAAACCACAGCTGACATTATACTTAACAGCAAGAAGCTGAAAGCTTTTCCTTTAAGATCGGAAATAAGACAGGGATGCCCACTCTCCCCACCTCTATTCAACATAGTACTGGAGGTCCTAGCCACGGCAATCAGACAACACAAAGAAATAAAAGGCATCCAGATTGGTAGGGGAGAAGTTAAACTGTTCCTATTTGTAGATGACATGATATTGTACCTAAAAATCCCTAAAAAATCCACTCCAAAACTCCTAGATCTAAAATCTAAATTCAGCAATGTTGCGGGATACAAAATTAATACACAGAAATCTGCTGCATTCCTATACACTAATGATGAACTAGCAGAGAGAGAAATCAGTAAAACAATTCCATTCACAGTTGCATCAAAAAGAATAAAATACCTTGGAATAAACCTAATCAAGGAACTGAAAAACCTATACTCTGAAAACTACAAGACACTTATGAGAGAAATTAAAGACACCAACAAATGGAAACATATCCCATGCTCATTTACAGGAAGAATTAATATTTTCAAAATGGCTATTCTGCCTAAAGCAATCAAAGATTAAATGCAATTCCTATTAAAATACCAACAGCATTCTTCAATGAACTAGAGTAAATCGTTCTAAAATTCACATGGAACCACAAAAGACCCTGAATAGCCAAAGCAATCCTGAGAAAGAAGAATAAAGCAGGGGGGATCTTGTTTCCCAACTTCAAGCTCTATTACAAAGCCACAGTTATCAAGACAATTTGGTACTGGCACAAGAACAGATCCATAGAACAATTGAACAGACTAGAGAGCCCTGATATAAACCCAACCATATATGGTCAATTAATATACGATAAAGGAGCCATGGACATACAAAGGGAAAATGACAGCCTCTTCAACAACTGGTGTTGGCAATACTGGACAGCTACATGCAGGAGAATGATAATGGATTATTGTCTAACCTCCCACACAAAAGTAAACTTGAAATGGATCAAAGACCTGAATGTAAGTCATGAAACCATAAAACTCTTAGAAGGTAACATAGGCAAAACTCTCCTGAATATAAGCATGAGCAACTTCTTCCTGAACACATCTCCTCGAGCAAGTGAAACAAAAGCAAAAATGAACACATGGGACTACATGAAACTAAAAAGTTTCTGCACGACAAAGGACATCACCAACAGAACAAAAAGGCATCCTACAGTATAGGAGAATATATTTGTCAATGACATTTCCGACAAGTTGTTAACATCCAAAATATATAAAGAACTTACATGCCTCAACACCCAAAAAGCAAATAACCCAATTAAAAACTGGGCAGAGGATATGAGGAGACAATTCTCCAAAGAAGAAATTCAGATGGCCAACAGAGACATGAAAAGATGCTCCACATCACTAATCATCAAGGGAATGCAAATTAAAACCACAATGAGATATCACCTAATACCAGTAAAGATGGCCTGCATAGAAAAGACTAAGAACAACAAATGCTGGCGAGGATGTGGAGAAAGGGGAAACCTCCTACACTGCTGGTGGGAATGTAAGCTAGTTCTACCATTGTGGAAAGCAATACGGAGGTTCCTCAAAAAACTAAAAATAGAAATACCATTTGACTCGGGAATCCCACTCCTTGGAATTTACCCAAAGAATACAACTTCTCAGACTCAAAAAGACATATGCACCCTTATGTTTATCGCAGCACTGTTTACAATAGCCAAGACAAGGAAGCAACCTAAGTGTCCATTCATAGATGAATGGATAGAGAAGATGTAGTACATATGCACAATGGAATACTATTCAGCCATAAGAAAGAAACAAATCCTACCACTTGCCACAACATGGATGGAGATGGAGGATATTATGCTCAGTGGAATAAGCCAGGTGGAGAAAGACAAGTGCCAAATGATTTCCCTCATTTGTGGAGTATAACAATGAAGCAAACCTGAAGGAATAAAATAGCAGCAGACTCAGATACTGCAAGAAGGGACTAGTTGTTACCAAAGGGGAGAGGTGGGGGAGGCTGGGTGGGGAGGGATGGAGAAGGGGGTTACTGGGAAAACAGTGTAGCAAGAGAAGGCAAAAAGTGAATCTGAGGCATCTTACTATACTGATGGATAGTAACTGCAATGGGGTATGGCAGGGAATTGATAATATGGGTGTATGTAGTAACTACATTGTTTTTCATGTGAAACATTCATAAGAGTGTGTATCAATAATACCTTAATTATATATATATATATATATATATATATATATATATATATATATATATATATATATAAATTCCCCCACAGTGGAGTACAGACAGGAAGGACATTTTAAAATAGAACAGTGGTACCTGCTGTTGCATTAAAGATGTTTATGCTAGAAAAAAAAATCTCATTACAGATCAATATCAGCAAGTAAACTTTTGCAATTGATTCTGCAAACTGGATAGGCAACACTAACTTTCAACCTCAATTAAGTAAAATGTAATTCCCCCCAAAAAGAAGTCCATTCTTCTCATTAGAAGACCTGACTCGAACACACACACACACAAAGTACTCTAGTCCTATATTTTGAATTTTGTCAGTAAAAAATTTGTGGAAATTTTTCTCTTTTGCTATGTAAGTACCTACATAGTATCCTTGATTTTATCTCTTGACTTGAAAAACCTAAAATAGTCACTATCTGGCCCTTTACAGAGACAGTTTGCTGCCCCCTGTTGTAGAGTAGAAAGCTTCTCCTAGAATAGGCAAGATAAATGTCTTTCAAGGTATGACCAGAAAAAGTTTTATACTCCCTTTCTCATCCACTCTATCCCTTGTCCAGTTCAGGAAGGTGAATAGAAAGGAAGAGAAAAATAAAAAAATTATTTTGAGAAGAATAGTAACAATTTTAAAAGAAATCCACAGCAACATTTGGGATATGTCTTAAATACAAATTGAGGCTGACTGGAGAAAAACTGGAGTAAAAGGAGGAAATGACATTTCAAGCAAACGGACAAAGATGTGCAAAAACATGGTATAATAAGGTATCTAAAAAATGATGATGATGACAGGTTGTAAAGGGTATTACAGGCTAAGCTGAGGAGCTTAGATTTTCTCCTTTAGGTAAGGAGAGCCAAAACAGGATGTTCTAAGAAAACCGAAACAGTAAGTTAGCACACAGCCTACGTAAGAGACACAGGATTAAGGCCGTAACCCTCAGTGCTTCTTCTTCTCTACTTCTGGCCCATTACGTTTATGCCATGGTTGTTTGTAGTGCTAACCAGACCCTGACATGTTAGAGTCAACAGTTAGCACCAATTTGTCACAGTCTGCTCTCTGTGGCCACGAAGAATCAGTCAAATCTTTCTTCCACATAACACTCTGGGTTGCGCAGAATCCTGACGAAATCTTTGTGATTTGTGATCCCTGGTGCTCACACTCTGGAGACTCTCCTATCCCTGAGTGTGGGCATGACTTAGGACTTGCTTCTGGCCAACAGAACATGGCAAGAGCAATGGGATTTTCAGATATAATTTAGGCCCCAAATCAGTTGATTCTGAGTTACTCAAAAGGGAGCTGAGGGCACCCTCTAGCCAAAAGCAGCAAAAACGCAGTAACATAACAGCCAGGAAATGAATTATGCCAGCAGTGTGAATGAGCTTGAAAGTACGTTCTCTTCCGCAGTCAAGCCTCCAGATAACAGCTCACCTTTGCCAACAGCTTGACTGCAGCTCTGTGGGACTCTGAGCAGAGCACCCAGATAAACTGCCTAGACTACTGACCCACAAAAACTGTTCCCCAGACTACAGGTTATTTTTTCTATGAAAGGTTTGGCTACTAGGTTTTTATATTGTGGGATTTAATTTATACCTGTAATACCTTTTCTCCGGTGCCCGCTTGGCAAACACCTACTCCTCTTTTAAGGTCACTTCTACTCAGAACTTGACTTTTAACTGTCTATCTTTCAGGCAAAATGAAGGCCCTCTCATCCGGTTTTCCAGAGATGCTGACAACTTGTTATACCAACTGCCAACATTTTATCATGGATATTATTTGTAGCAAAATACATGCTCCATGAAGGGAGGGACAATCACCTTTGTAACCCAGTGCCTACTGTAGAGACTGGCTATAAAAGTTCAGTAAATGTTTAGTGACTTAAAGTGAAAGGTGATTAAGAATCAGAGGAAGACAGAATGCACGAACCCCTTGGTTACCTTGTCCAATTCCCTATTGCCCAGCTAGGTACCTTTAGGTTGTTTCCTTCTGATTTTATAAGTAATAACTCCTTCCCAATTTATAGAGTAGGAAAACAAGACTACGGAAGTAGAGACATCCACCTTTAAGCAGTACAGTTAAATTTTGAAAAAGGTAGCAACTTTAGGTTCAACCCTTTCTACTTCAAGTCTACATGATTAAACACTGTTAAAACAAGACTCTGTAATCTAGCAGGCACCCTAGCGTTTCATCAAGTGACAGAAATAAATCTTTTGTATAAAAAAACCCTACTCCGTAAATAACTTTCAGTTTTAAAATAGTAAATATCAACCATATTGAAGGACAATTTCAGAATTACATACCTGGGGCAGAGAGGGTAGGGGACAATGCATGAAATTTAGTCAGTCTTGGGAATATAATAAGACTATTTTGATGACACAAGGTAAACATAAAGGTATCATACGATGTTCTCTTTTTCTACGTGAGACATGCAAATGAAAACCTATTTACCTCAAAGTTTCAGATGATGGTGTTAAAGTGCCATCTCCCCTATCTACTACACGAAAGAAATTCAATTGATCTCCTTCTCGGTATACCAAAAATGTAACTTGTTTGTTGCAGGAGGTCTTCTCCCAGACTTCACCTCGACTGGAATCCATGCACTCAGCCATCTCCCTCAGTGGATCTTCCATAGGAACTAAAAATGGAAAAGCTGATAAACAAACTTTCAATTTATATCAAGCTTTATGCCTCTTGGTACAGTGACAGGAGATAATGTGCTGAATTTGAATAACAATGCTGTGCATACAATATACACACGATACTCTTCAAAGAAGTTTCTGGTCTTTTTACAGTTAAGACAGCATTCCTTATGTGAAAGAAATGAAATGCATTATCATGCTCTTAGGTACAAAGACAGTGCTTAACCAAACACATGAGGTTTACACCTTCTTCCTGTATTTTCCAATATTGTTTCCAACAATTAATAATTAAAAAGCAATATAAATCTCACTTATTACTTTAGATTAAAAACACACACACATAATTGAGAGACATAATGTTAGAAATTCAAAGCAAACAAATCCCTTTTTCTTTCTGGTTTTATATAAAGACTGATTCTTCTTAAAACTGTTTTTTAACCTGAAGTTAAGGTAATTAAAAGTACACAATAAGAACACAAGGGGGCCAGTGAATGTACTGAAACCGCAGTGTGTGCAGTGCGTGATGGTCAGCATGTTTGTTTCTTAGGACCTTGACTGTCCTGGTGTGAATCCATTGGCTTAGGCACAGCATAAGGACCAGGGTAAAGCCTCCACTACTGACAGGCTTCAGCGGCCTGGAGTTGTCCTCTTGTTTGAATGATACTGCAGCCATGATTACAACTTGCTCTCATCTACAGCAGCCACAGATTCTGCTCCTGAGGTGCAAAGGGCCTCAAGAGACTGGTAGTTCTTAGGGTGAATATTCTAAAAGACCCTGAACCCCAGACTTGGGAGTCTTAAGTAGTGGTTACAGGAAAAAAGTTCACTCCCAAAGACATTATCATGTCAAGCTGCAGAAACATTTGCTCTTTCCTAAAAGAGGTAATAATTTCTCAAACTCCCTTTCATTCAAGTAGCTTATTTATTAACAAATCACAGCAGTAAGAAATACTAAATTCTGAAATTAACAAGGTGAAAAATTAAAGATGCTCCCATACTTTACATTCACTACCAAACCACAAAACCTCTGGAAATATAACAAGATTTAGGTGATTTTATAAAAATATTTGGAAGTTTGATCAACTCTTTCATAGGCACAAAATGTGTGAATATGTAAAGACATTTTTAAAACAAGTTCTTGCCATTTCTAAGTTAATGTTACACTTTCCATATTATATTAAGAAAAAATAAAAACTATGCTACAGCTATCATAGAGCCACATGAAAGTCTTCCTTAAATCAACATAGTGTGCCTTTCTTAGGGAGGCATTAGGATGGAATATGTGTATGAATGAACATATATTTTCATAACAGAAAAATCATTTAGAGTTTATCAATTATAAAACATTGTATTTATATAGTTTAGTCTAAAATTAATTTTAGAAAGGAAGTATTTTCTATGCTCTTTTGACAATGGTTAGGTAAAAAAATTTTAAAAGCTAAATATTATGGGAGCTCATATGGTAAGGGTACTTTTAAAACAATTTTCAAGTAAGACTAAATAGCTAAAAAATATGGTTTCTTAAATACCATATGGTTAAGTTCTAGATCTGGGTACAGTTTTTCTTTTACACAAAGTTTTCAATGATGTAAGATAGACAAGAGCAAGCTTTTAATTAAAAAAAAGTTGATTTGATAAAGGCAACATTAAATATTTAACGTAAAATATCAAAAAATAGATGTTTTCTAAATGCTGATTTTTCAATTCACAAGGCACAGAAAGTTGGAGGGGAAAAAAGTATTATAAAGCTTCAACTATGTAAGTAGTGATACCTTTTATTTTCATTTTTTAAAAAAGCTTTTAAAAAGTGTATATGTATATATGTGCACGTGTGTGTGCGTGTGTATGTATTTTAAGTTAGAATCTGTAGCACTTACACTCCTCCTCATGAACATAAAATAATTTCAGTCCTAGTAATAAAAGTGAGTGTTCTGATTATAATCATTCTGGCTTAAAGGTAATACTACACACAAATAGCCAACTTTCAGAAATATAATACAATGGAATTCACATGTCATGAAACACTGTATAATTCTATCTTATCATTGCTCAGTAACACTTTAGTGTTCTTGTACTGCCCTCAGAATTGGTATTATAAATATCACTTTATGCCACATAGGAATCTTTGTAAGTCCAATTAATAGAAAGTCCCTGATGTTAGGAGTGCTAGTTAATCAGCTCTAACATTATTAACTTTGTTTTTTCTAACTATCCAAAACAGTTCAACACCCAAAGTAACACACCTCACAAAATCCTCCCAAATTAGCTAGGAGAAACATGGTAATAACCCTTTTCTCTAACCAAAATTAGAAAGGATAGAGATAAAATTTGACTTGTGGAAGAAGTAAGTTAGCACTGGAATCAATATTAACCGCCAGTTTTTTGGTTAGTGCAGGATCTGACAAATAGGAAGGCCCTCCCCAAAATGAGGCCCACAGAGCAGTCTAAGGATTCCTCTACTTGTTGAGGACTCATGTGACATATCTTAACCAGGGACCAGTATTGACATTCCAGCTCTTCCCATGCTAGAACTTTCTTGTTAATTAAGTCTCTGCTCACATCATCCTCTCAGAGAGCCCTTGCACAATCATCCTCCTACTACCCTACTTCCACGGACACTAACATGCTTTCCTATTTCTCCACAGCATTTATTACTGCTTAAAATGATGTCATTCTTTACACGTTTATTGTGGGCACTGCCATGAAGCAGGGATGTTTTCTCCCACAGAACATTGCACTGAACCTCTAGAAGATTTTCAAATGTATTCACTGAGTGGATGAATGGATTCACAAAGACTGTCCACCACTTTCTGAAAAAGGATTCCAAAGGGCCATGATAACATCCATGAAACCCAAATGCATCACAAACCAGGCTAATAAGCATCTTTGGAATTTTCTACAACAATCATTACTGAAGACTCAGTGGATAAAAAAAGGAACAAGACTGGTATGAACCTATACACAATGATAACATGATATTTACACTATGCCATCTCATTTCCCTTCACTGTACAGGTGAGGTTTATTTTTAAATCTCTCTGGGTTGAAACAGCAATCAGGAGATTTCTAGAATACGTGTTCCCCTGTGCATTTAGGCTTTAAAGTACAATGCCTAGAGAAATAAGTGTGGTTCTTCTAAGAGAACCTGATGAAAACCCAAGGCTATAAAAACACCAACTGTCTTGAAGATTATTATTGTCAAATTGAATCAGTATACATCATTTTAAAATACACCTACCTCTTCTAGTATTTATAGGTCCACCATGCATAGCCAATACCAGCTTCAGGGTACAACCTTCTGAAATGCTGTGGATAGTTAACACAGAAATAAACCACAATCATCAAAATGCATTCAGCGTCAAATATACACATAATTATGTGCTGAGTTATCAGGCATACCTCTAAAGCATGTTTTTAAAAAGACATGTGAATGTGGAGAAGACACATAATAACTCTATAGCATCTTACTACACTGACAGACAGTGACTGCAATGGGGTGGGGGTGAGGACTTGATAATATGGGTGACTGTTGAAACCACAAGGTTGTTCATGTGAAACCTTCATAAGACTGTATATTTATCAATGATACTCTAATTAAATAAAAAAAGACATGTGCATAAATATAAAATGTTAACTTTTTACTTGTATAAATAATGAAAAAGTGAAAAAGTTCTAGTAAGCCTTAAATATGACATGAAATCTCAGAATAGAAGTACTGGAGAGGTCCTCTGTGACCATCTGGTTTAGCCTTTTCATTTCACCTGTAAGGAAAAAGATATCCTAAGAAGAAAAGAAGCTTGTCCAAGACCCAAAGTACTAGAAATAGCAGATCTATTTAATAAGGTAGAAAATAGAAAAACAGCAAATCTCCACGTTCAGTTGTTCTCCCAACTATTCCACACCATCATTGACCCCCTTGTTCTTAAGAAAAAAGTGAAGAATTATTACTTGAGAGAAGGGAGAATGACTGACAAAGGTCAGACAACATCCCTGCAGTCACTGGTGTCACAGCGTCACTTAGTAACATAGTGGGCTTAATGAGGATGGGAGGCTTGGTGAAGAGTGATACTCTCTAACCCGATACTCTTGTGGAAATGGAAAGAAAAAAAATATAGCCAGGTGGGAATGGGTCAATATTCAAAGAAAGGAGCAAAGAAGGCCAGACCAGAAGAGGACTCTAAAAAGGATCTAAAAGGAATCTAAAGAGGACCTAAAAAGGCAGGGGCCAAATAGCATGGCATGAAAATGAAAAGGTAAAACAAAGGGGGCAAGGATCAGGTAGTATGGGTACTGGGCCCACACATCTTAAAGTTCAGGAATTACACTGACATCTAGGGATCAGAACTATTCAGAAGAAGATACATGATCCAGGGACTCAGAATAAAAACACTGGTATACAGAGTTGTAATACTGAAAGTCTATAAAATAGCTAATATGCAGTTACACTCACTTGTAATAATTCAAGCAATATTTATCTTCAAGTTCCATGTTATTCCAAATTAAATGCTGCTGACAGGTGGGAATACCTTAGGGGAAGGTTATAAAAAATGGTTAAAAATTCAATAGAATCTTCAAAAGAATATGATACAAAGCTACTTTATTAAAGAAATAATACACACTTTTAAACTGAATGCTTGGTGCTTAGCTAAAATTTGTAGAATCATAGATAAAAGGCTTGGTAAAAGTATATGTAGTTCAATCCACTCACTTTAGAAAAGAACAATGTTTCAGTAACTCTTGGCCTTGAAAGAAAGCATGACATTAGGGATCCTTCTAAAAGACAAGATATCAGGAAATCAGCCCTGAAGAGCTTGGGATTTAAGGCCTATAATACATTTTAAATGCTGTAAAGTACATTCTTTATTTGTTATATTCAGTGTTAAAAGCATATTGACTGTGTGTGTGTGTGTGTGTGTGTGTGTGTGTGTGTGTGTGTGTGTGTGTGTGTGCGGGCGGGGAGGGGGGGGTTTGAAATGGGTTAAAAGGTAGAAACTCCCTGCTATTAACTACATAAGTCACAGGGATGTAATGTACAGCATGGGGACTGCAGTTAATAACACTGTGTTGTATGTCAGTGGTGTATATATACTAAGCTAGCAGACCTTAAAAGTTTTCATAACAAGAAAAAAAATTGTTTAATTATGTACGGTAATAGATGTTAAACTAGACTTATTGTGATTATTTTGTAATACAGTATACACAAATATTGAATTATGTTGTACACCTGAAATTAATACATCAATTATACCTAAATAAAAAAATAAGGAACATTTAATTTAGTTTACTGTCCTTAGGGATTTGTATTCTAAAAATCTGTTCTCAGAGTAACATGCCCATGTGGAATAATGATTCCTTATATGTGAGTTTATTTAGTTATTAAGATGGCATCTTTCATATCTCTTCCAAATAGAAAGTTCAATAATTTCAAAAAAGGGCAGAAAATATAATTTCCAATAAAAAGCATTATTAGAAAATTCCTTCCACCTTAGAGTTTGTGATTATAGTTCATTACTATATGCTTTTCTGCAGAGCCTGTTTCTTTACATTTTATGTAATATTAAGGGACTATTCAGTAGATTCCATACTCCAGCAAATTCTTGCAAATAGCACATTTGAATGCTCAAAGAAAATTTGGATTATATTAGCCAAGCAAGTGGGCATTATTTACTCAATAGAACATTTAATGGATATTGATATTGATGAAAACACTTTTCAATATCTCACATACTGTCTTCTCAAATTAATTTTGCTTATGATACTATAAAATAAATTGACTAGAACAACAACAGGAATGTATGTGCTGACATTTATCACTATAAGCCAGGCACAGTTATAAGTGCTTCATACATATTATCATTACTTAATTACAACAATCTTTTGAAGTGAAAATCAATATTATGTTCATTTCACAGGTGATACAACTTAAGTCCTGAGAGATTAAGAGACACATAGAAAGTGTATAGATTAGAGATGCAAGGCCCATGCAGGCTCACTCCAGAAACTGCACTCTTAATCTTCATGCTGATCAGTCTCTAGAAAAATCAGCCTACATAAAGTAAAAGTATCTTTCTGGAAGCTATTTACTGCTTGTTGATAGACCTCAGTGTTTACTACATGTTCACCAAATGTTCCAAAAGATCACCATGGAATACAGCTCACCAGGGCTCAGAGGGTGGGTACACATTTATCTCCCCAATGGAACAGTTTGCTTCTTTTGCTTCCAGCTAAAAAAGAATGCCAGTAAGCAAAGGCTTTTAAGCTAGAAAATATTAAAAATATTTCACATTAAAAATATTTTAGTATTTAGAAACATTTTCGATGTGCCCAGGTCATCTTTTCAATCAAAGTTGTGGGATTTCAGCATAAGTAGATAAAGGAATTCTGGCAACATTACATAAATTTAATAATGGAAACTTTGTAACTGGATCGAAGACACAGTAACAACACTGCTTAGACACAACTCCTGTTACCACTTTTAATGGACTTAGCCATCATTCACCAGGCTAAAAATAATAAAAATAATAGAAGGTTGGTAGTCAAGCCAGGGTGGCAAGAGAATCCAAGACAACTGTGGTCCTGACAGGTACTTAACTTACTGAATGACTAAGACAAGGTCATTAACCTCAGTGAGCCTTAGCATTCTCTCTTGCACATTAAAATGGCCAGGGTTCTTTTTGCCACAAACACTTGTAGAATCCCAAATGTATAAAGCAAACCAACTTTGTTTTAAGATAGCATTGCCAGATTTAGCAAATAAAAATTTGGAAACCTTACTTAAAGGTGGCCCTTTGCTTTAAACCTCAACTCTTATTTATTGTACAACTAAATCCAGAAAAAATAATTCCTATAAAACAGACATGTTTTTCCAAAGAAACCCAGATTATATACATACACATTTTCTATTAAGTGTTATAAAACTTTTTACTATTTTATTTATCATAAAAGTAAGTCACTTGTGAAAAACTGACAACATAGAAATATACAGAAGAAATGTAATCCTAAACCAGTAGAATCTATTAACATTTTGAGGATACTGAGAAAAATATTTTAATGAAATGGGAACACATTTTGTGAGCTGTTTTATAAACTGCTTTTCTTACTTAACATATTATGTATGTATTTTCATATAAATAGATAAAAGCATACATTGTGTTTAGTAATTGCATGGTCCTTCAGTATGTGCTTTTGTCATACGTTACTTACCCAGCTCCCTACTAAGACATATTTTCACCTATCCAATTTTTCATTATTATAAACAAAGCTGTGGTAAGTGATAAAGTGTGAGTGCATTTGTGAATATGTATATGTATATTAATCTGCTTGGGTTGTCATAAAAAAGTGCCATAGACTGGGTGGTTCGAACAACAGAAATTTATTTCTCATAGTTCTGGAGGCTGGGAAGTCTAAGATCAAGGTTCCAGCAAAATAGGTTTCATTTTGAGCCCCCTTCTCTTGGCTTGTAGGCAGCTGACATTTTCCTGTGTGCTCACATGCCTTCTTTGCAAATGTGCAGAGAGAGAGGGGGAGCTCTCTTAGCGTCTCTTCTCATAAGGGTACTAGTTCCATAGGGGGATGGGAGCTCATTTAATCCTAATAGTAAATCAAAAGTATTTCTTTAGTCCTTTTTAGAATTTTCATGAAGATAAATGTCTTTGAGAACATGTTTACATATGCATTTAGAAAAGAAACCAGAATCAATAGAACTTATAGATAATTAAATGGGGGACCATAGCTCTGATCTTCCAATATTTCCTCCCCAAACAATACAGAACAAGAAGAAGGGAAATGACTCTACATAGAAACCATGGCTTCAGCTCTCAAAACTTGAAGACAGACAATGTCCAAACTTCAAAACAACTGGGAATAAAAAGGAGGAGTCACCCAATCCCAGTGCAGGGCATTCATGTTCCTGCCCTTGTAGGGCTGACTAAGGAAAATTTCAGAGAAGACAGAGAGGAAAGCTAGTAATGTTAAATAAACTTGATATAAAACCACCACGAGGAAGAAGCCATTCTAAGTTTGAAAAGTCTACAAAAAGGACTTGGGTAGATCAGAGTACTGAGTACAATGAAGGGACTTTAAAGCAAAGCAATATGAAGGAGCTTCTACGGGACGCAAGAGACAAAGAAGACTGTCCTTTAGTAATTCAGTGATCAAGAGGAAAAGGAGCAAGCGGTGAAATCTTAAGAGTCCTGCAAGACCAAAGAGTACCACAAAACTGGAGGACTCACAACTTTCCCCCACCCATCACTGTGAAACAAACATAAAACATCTACTAAGATATCTGGACATTGTTATACAGAAAGCACTGGTAAACAGAATCTATGAAACACCCAATACCACAAAAATCAAAAGGGAAAAATTAAATACATAGAGTTAACAATAAAAACTAGAAAACAAAATTCCACACCTATCAACTGAGGTAAATCTGTGCAGAAGAATAACGACAAAGTAGAAGAAAACTGTAAGGTCATACCCCAAACAGAATTAATATATTCAAGCATTTGAGGACATGAAAATATATTCTGAATCAGAATTCAAAAATCAAAAAACAGAAAATGTTCCCCCCACGAAAAAACAAACAAACAAAAAACAAGGAGAAATGAAAAAGAGAGCAGACTGACCTCAGAAAAGAAATGGAGGAAAAAGGTAAAACTACATAAAAAATGATGAATAAATTATAAGATATCAAGAGGTAATAGATTCAAATACACATTTAGAATGGGACAAGGCAGGAAATCAATCAAGAGAATGAAAATATATAGAAGTAATAAGGGTCAGAGAGAAAGTAATAGAAATGTAAGACAGGTGAAGCAGGAATAATAATCATATTATTAAGGTCCCTGAAAAACAAAATAGTGGAATAGAATTAATATTTAGAACTATAATCCTGGGAAACTTCCAGAAGTAGAAAAAGACCTGAATCTACACATTGAAAGGACCCACTAGGTACTTGAGAAAATTAACCGAGAACTATTAAGCCCAGGACATAGTCTAGTAATAAAATAATTTGATTACAGTGATAAATGTAAAATCCTCAACAGTTACTCACATACACATGTAGAAAAATCAAGTAACTCGTAAGGCAGAAGAATTAGATTACACTCAAAAACAACAACAACAAAGAAAAAACAAATGGGATTTTTAAAATGAGCAGAAATGTCCCCAAAGAAAACATACAGAAAGCCAATAAGCCAATAAAAAAAATGCTCAACATCACAAATCCTGAGTGAAATGCAAATCAAAACCACAATAAAAGATCACAGCCAAGATGTCCACCATCAAAAAAACTAAGAAAATAACAAATGTTGAGAGCCTGTAGAGAAAATGTAAAACTTGTGCACTTTTGGTGGGAATGTAATATCCTGCAGCCATAGTGGAAAATGGTATGGAGGCTCCTCAAAACATTAAAAATAGAATTACCATATGATCCAGCAATTCCACTTCTGGGTATATATTCAGGGTTTGGAAGAGATATTCATATACATATGCTCACTGCACCATTATTCATAATAGCCAAGAGATGGAAGCAACCTAAATATTTGCTGATAGAAGAATGGATAAAGAAAATGTGATATAAATGTATAATGGAATATTATTTAGCCTTTAAAAACAATATCCTGTCACATGCTACAACATGGATGAAACTTAAAGACACTATGCTAAGTGAAATAAGACAATCCCCAAGAAAAAAATATTGCATGATGAGTATAGTATCTAAAGTAGTCAAACTCTAGAAAGTAAAATGGTGGTGGTCAGGGGCTGGAAGGAAGTGGAAAAGCAGAATTGTTCAATAGATACAGTGTGTGTCTACCACAGCAATACAAAAAGTTCTCAACTTATAGGAACTTACCATAAAATTCTGCATCCATGGGATGCAACCACTGCATCTCAATGCTTTGATTAAACAATCGACTAAGAGGATGAGCTTCTTCCAACCAAGATATGACCAGAAAAACTTCAGCAAAAAGATTAATGGTAAAGATTAGATATTTACAAATATATAAATGTACATCTAAGACTAAAACAAAAGTGGGAATAAAGTTTGGAAGGCTAATATGATGTTAGATGACAAGTAGAAAAGATTTTCAGCTTGCCACACAAAACAAACATCCAACTATATGCTGCAGGAAAAAAACACACCTAAAATAAAGTGATTCAGAAAGGCTAAAATAAAGGGATGGTCAAAGGTATACAAGATATCAGAATCAAAAAGGGAGAGACGGTGGAGAGTCTGGTTAATAGGCAAAGTAGAATTCACACCTCAAAACATCAAATGTGACAATGAGGGATATTTTTTAATGCTAAAATTCATAATGGGAAAAGTAACACTTACAGATATTTTTATGTACCAAAAAACAAGTGACTACCTTTAAGAAACAAAAACCACAGAAGCGGCAAAGAGACATCGAGGGAAACAGAAGAGTAAGAGACTTTAATATACCTTTCAGTACAAATTATGCCAAGTATGAAAAAACTCAGAGATAGAACACCTAAGCAACTTAATCAATGAGACAGATCTTTATTACCCTATATAAGTAATATATCCATACTCAAGTGTTTATGGCACAAATACTGTTCAAATATTAAGTCAAAAAGAAAAGAAAATATAAGTACTTTCCCACAAAGTGGAAATACTACAAAAAACACTCTCTGCTTGTGATGTAATAAAAGTTAAAGTTACTAACAAAAAACAGAAAGACCCTTCCAACTGGAAATTAAAAGAGCTTCTATTAACCACCTCTTGGGTGAAAGCGAACATATAAAAATTACAGAATTTTTTAAAGCAATGACAATAAGAATCTAAAGTACACAGTTAAATCAGTAATAAAAGAGAATTTACAGCACCAAACACAAAGAAAATTTTTTAGAAAGCATAAGAAAAAATACAATAAAGTTAAAAGCAGAAAAGAAGATGGAAAATACAAAAGCAATTAATAAATCAAAACCTTAGTTTTTAAAAAGCATTAACAAAGTGGACAAACTTCTAGCTACCTTCACAAAGGAAAAAAGGAAGGAAATCATAAACAAACAAGAATAAAAAATGGTAAGGGAATATGAAATGGTAATTTCCTAGGGAAGAATGTATTAACATAAATGGATGCCCTTACCAATTTCCATAGAAGAACAGGAGAATGTTACTCAGGAACTAAAGCAATAAAAACTACCAGGCCAGACAGATTCAAAGGAATTCACTGAGCCTTCGAAGACAAACTGAATGAAAACATCTTAATTTTTTTAAATGAAGAAAAATTTACTAATTTTTTTGAAGAAGCAAGTACAGCATCTACTCCTAAGCCCAATAAAGACAGTACTAAAAAAAAAAACTGAAGACTAATATTATTCATTTATATTGATATAAAAATGTATATATTACCAAATAGAATCCAATGGTAGGTCAAGAAAATAATATACTGTGACCAAGTGAGAGGTATTCCTAGATTGCAGAGTGCAAAGTTAAGAAAATAGGAATTGAGAGTATTCTCTTAATATGTTAAAATACTAAACAGTTCAAGACACAAGTAAATTAAGTATCTTAACAGTTATCTTAAAATAGTATCTTATTTAATGCTAGAGAATTTCTACTAAGATCAGGAACAAGGCAAACATGTCCACTATCTCTGCTACTATTGAAAATACAGCAATAGAAATATAAGTCAATAAAATAATTAGATAAGAGAAATCAACTATAGGCCAAAGAATGGTTAAAGAAGTAGAGAATCTCTATTGTAGATGATATGAGAGATAACACACACATGAAAAAATGCTCCACATTGCTAATCATCAGAGAATTGCAAATTAAAACCAAAATGAGATATCACCTCACACCAGTAAGGATGGCCACCATGCAAAAGACAGACAAAAACAAATGTTGGCGAAGATGTGGAGAAAGGGGAACCCTCCTACCATGCTGGTGGGAATGTAAATTAGTTCAACCATTGTGGAAACCTGTACGGAGGTTCCTCAAAAAACTAAAAATAGAAATACCATTTGACCCAAGAATTCCACTCCCAGGAATTTGCCCTAAGAATGCAGCAGCCCAGTTTGAAAAATACATATGCACCCCTATGTTAATCCAGACCTATATACAAAAGCCAAGAAATGGAAGCAACCTAAGTGTCCATCAGTAGATGAGTGGATAAAGAAGATGTGGTACATATACACAATGGAATGTTATTCAGCCATAAGAAGAAAACAAATCCTACTGTTTACAACAACATGGATGGTGCTAGAGGGTATTATGCTCAGTGAAATAAGCCAGGTGGAAAAAGACAAGTATCAAATGATTTCACTTATCTGTGGAGTATAAGAACAAAGCAAAAACTGAAGGAACAAAAAACCCAAGAATGGACTAACAGTTTCCAAAGGAAAGGGACTGGGGAGGATGGGTGGAAAGGCAGGGATAAGGGCAAAAAAGGGGCATTATGATTAGCAGACATAATGTGGGGATGGGCACGGGGAGGGCTGTACAACACAGAGAAGACAAGCAGTGATTCTATAACATCTTAGTACACTGATGGACAGTGACTGTATCAGGTATGTGGTGGGAACTCGATGATGGCGGTATCTAGTAACCATAATTTTGTTCATGTGATTGTAGATTAATGATATGAAAACAAAAAGAGAAATCTACTTTAAAAATAAGTAGACATATAGATTAATAAAAGCATGGGAAGAGATACATTTATTTTTTAATATACATCAAGCTGGTTTAAAAAAGTAAAGACATGGAGAAAGATGTATCATGCCAACACTAATGAAATAAAGTGCCCTAATTAGTTCCAGCCATCCCACCAGGGTGGCCAGGGCACAAAGCACTACAGGACACTCCAGCTCAAGCCTACCCCAGCATTAGCCATCCTGTCAGGATGGCCCCAGCACAGAGAATACAATAACTGAAATGAAAAATACACAATAAGGAATCAAGAGCAGATTAGGGGATGCAGAAAATGGATCAGCATATGGAAGACAGGGTAACAGAAAGCACCCAAGCTGAATAGCAAAAGAAAAAAAGAATTTTAAAAGTGGGGATAAGTTAAGAGACCTGAGGTAATATCAAACATACTAACATTTGCATTATAGGGTTCCCAGAAGAACAGGGAAAAGGGAAGAAAACTTATTTAAAGAAATAATAACTGAAAATTTCCCTATTGTGGGAAAGGGAACAGACTTCCAGTTCCAGGATGCATGGACAGACCTTAACTAGATGAATCCAAGGAGGTCCACACCAGGACACATAATAATCAAAATGACAAAGATTAAAGATGATGAGAGAATCTTAAAAGCAGCAGGAGAAAAGCAACGAGGCACTTTACAAGGGAGACTGCACAAAGCTATCAGCTATTTTTCTGCAGAACTTGGCAGGCATTATATATTCAAACTGCTGAAAGGAAAAAAACCTGCAAGCAGGAATACTACACACTACACCTGTTAAAGGTATTGTTCAGAATTGAAGGAGAGAGAGTTTCCCAGGCAGAAGCTAAAGGGGGTTATCACCACTAAACCAGCCTTACAAGGAATGTTAAAACAACTTTGTTAAGTGGAAGAAGCCATAATTAGAAGAAAATTGTGAAAGGAAAAAAGTCACTTATGGAAACAAACATATAGTAAAAGTAGATAAATCATTTATAATGATAGTATGAAGGCTAAAAGTCAAAAGTAGCAAAATCAATTCTATCTAAAGAAATTAAAGGATTCATAAAATAAAAATATGTAAAATATGACCTTACATACATATATAGTACATGGAAAGGGGAGTAAAAATGTAGTGCTTGTAGAATGTTATATATGAGCTTCATGGTAATCAAAAACTAAAAACCCGTAAAAGAGGCACAAAAAATAAAGAGAAAGAAATCCAAGCATAACACTAAAGAAAGTCAGAGAATAGAGTGAGAAAGAAAGGAAGAGAGAACTACAAGAACCAGAAAACAACAAAATGGCAATAAGTACATAACTACTAATAATATCTTTAAATGTAAATGGTCTAAATTCTCCAAACAAAAGAAAGAGGGTGACTGAATGGAATAAAAAAAAAGACATCTATATGCTGCCTACAAGAAACCCACTTAAGACCTAAAGACACATACAGACTGAAAGTGAAGGGACTTAAAAATAGATTTCATGCAAATGGAAGTGATACAGAAAGATGGGATAGCAATACTTGTATCACACAAAATAGATTTTAAAACAAAGATTGTAACAAGAGAGTAACAAAAGCATTACATAATAATAAATGGATCAAACATGAGACTATAATAATTGTAAATATCTATGCACCAACAAAAAAGCATCTAAATATATAAAGGAAATATTAACAGACCTAAAGGGAGAAATTGACAGTAATATAATAATAGTTAGGCACTTTAACACCCACTAATTTCAATGGAGAGAGCATCCAGACAAAAGCCATAAGGTAACAGTGGCTTTTGAACAACACGTTAGATCAGATTGGCTTAACAGATATATACAGATTATTGTGTCCTAAAACACCAGAATACATGCACTCTTAAAGTGCATATGGAACATTCTCCAGGATAGATCATGTATTAGGTCACAAAACAAGTCTCAATGAATTGATAAAAAGAATGAAATCATATCAAACATCTTTTCCTACTACAACACTATGAAAGTATAAATCAATTTTATGGGGAAAAACAAATGGAGGCTGAACAACATAGCATTTGTGGGGAAAATCAAAGTTCCTGCGGCCAGGACCCTCACCTGACCCTAAACTACTTGATGATGTAATTGGCCTACTGCTAAGCTAATGCTCCCACACCCATTGGTAATGAGCTATTACTGACTGAGTCACTATATAAAGAGCTCTGCCCAGTGCTTTCAGAGGAGGCAGAGACAGAGGTGGATTACAGACCTGCAGACTGATGGATACAGACCTGATTCTAGTGCCTGACCTACTGCCATGATAATAAAGCTGGGTATAAACTCTTTTACCCCAAGAACATTCTGTTATCTTTCTTCAGTCTCACCAAATCCATAGTGAACTTGCCAGGGCTGAAACCCTTCGGTGAGACACTATTAAACAAACAATGTGTCAGAGAAGAAATCAAAGAGGAAATAAATAACTAGACAAAAATGGAAATGGAAACACAATGGTTCAAAATGTTTGGGACACAACAGAAGTAGCTCTAAGAGGGAAGTTCATAACAATACAGGCCTACCACAGGAAACAAGAAAAATTATCAACCAGAAGAACCAAAGCCCAAAGTTAGTATAAATAGAGAAATAATAAAAACTAGAGGAGAAATAAAAGAAAGGGAGACCACTAAAGCAATAGGAAAAAAAGCCAATAAAACTAATTGCCATTTGTTTTAAAAGAAAAACAAAATTGATAAACCGTTAGCCAGACTTATTAAGAAAAAAAGAGAAAACTCAAAATCAGAAATGACAGAGAAATTACAAATAACACCTCAGAAGTTCAAAGGACTATAACAGACTATTGATAGCGGAGGTGCATGGGGAAGGCAGTATACACAGAGAAGACAAGTAGTGATTCTGTACCATCTTACTATGCTGATGGACAGTGACTGTAATGGGGCATGTGGTGTGGACTTGATAATGGGGGGAGTCTAGTAACCACAATGTTGCTCATGTAATTGTATATTAATGATACCAAAATAAAAATACATAAATAAATAAAATTTTAAAAATAAAAATAGAGAAATAGAAAAAAAAAGACTATTGATAAAAATTATATGCCAAAAAATTGGACAACCTAGAAGAAATGGACAAATTCCTAGAAGCATATAAATTCCCAGAACTGAATCAGGACAAAAAAGAAAATCTTAACAAACCAATTATTAGTAATGATATTGGACTAGTAATCAAAAATCACAAACAAAAATTCAGGACCAGATGGCTTTGATTGTGAATTTATCAATTCAATAAAAATTTAAAGAAGATTTAATATCCATCCTTCTCAAATTAATCCACAAAATAGGAGAGGTAAGAATGCTTCCAAATTCACTCAATGAGGCCAGCATTATCTGATATCAAACCAGACAAAAACACAACAAAAAGAAGCAGCAGCAGTAAAGAAAATTATAGGGCAAAATCCCTGGTGAACATAGATGCAAAAATACTCAACAAAATATTAGCAAACTGAATGAAACAATACATTAAGTAAAAGGATCATTCACCAGAATCAAGTGGAATCTAGTCCAGAGATGCAATGATGGTAGAATATCCACAAATTAATCAACATGATACACAACATTATTTGACGAAAATTCAACAGCCATTCATAATAAAAACTCTCAATTAAGTGGGTTTAGTGGGAACATACCCAAACAGAATAATAGTTATATAAGACAAATCCATCTAACGTCATACTTAACGGCAAAAGCTGAAACCTTGTTCTCTAAGGTTAGGAGGAAGGCAAAGAAAACCATTCTCACAATTCTTATTCAACATAATACTCAAAATTCCAGCCACAACAATTAAACAGGAAAAAGAAATAAAAGGCATCCAAACTGGTAACAAATAAGCAAAATTTTCACTATTTCCAGATAACATGATACTATTGACAGAAAACCCTAAAGACTCTACCTTAACAATTATTGGAACTAATAAATGAATTCAGCAGAGTTGCTGAAGGCTAAAATGTTCATGTAAAAATATGCTGTGTTTTTATATACTAATAACAAAGTAGACAAAGTAGACAAAAGAGAAATTAAGAAAACAGTCCCCTTACAACTGCATCAAAAAGAATAAAATATCTAGGAATAAATAAAACCACAGAGGTGAAAACTCTGTACCCTGAAAACTCACACACTGATGAAAGAAATCAAAGATAATATAAGTGGAAAAATATACCGTTCTCATGGATTAGAAGAGTTAATATTGTTAAAAAGTCCACACTACCCAAAGCAATCTACAGATTAAATGCAATCCCTATGAAAATACTGATGGCATTTTTCACAAAATCAGAATAATCCTAAATTTGTATGGAACCAAAAATGACCCTGCAATCTCAATAGCCAAAGCAATCTCAGGAAAGATGTACAAAGCTGGAGGTATCATAATTCTAGACTTCAAACTATACTACAAAGCTATAGTAATCAAAATGGTATGGTACTAACACACTAGGCACATAGATTAATGGAATGGACTAGAGAGGCCAGAAATAAATGTAAGTTTATATAGTCAACTCCACCCAAACCTGCCCACCCGGAGTTACACACAGATTAACCATTTTCCCCTGAAAAAGAACCCAAATGTTCTACTAAATGTTTTACATTCATTAATTCATAATCCTAAGAAAAACTCTTTGAGATAGGTACTATTATTATTCCCATTTTAAATTGGCACAACTGAGGAATAAAAATTAAATATTTTGCTCAACTAATAATCTGTAAATCAGGCAGTCTAGCTTCAGTGCTCATGTCTCTTCAAGGCCCATTTAAAATCGCCATGTAGGTACTGTTCATTTCATGCTATAGCCTTGCCATTCCTAATCTGGTATTCTCTTCAAGCCTTTTTCTGCAGTTCTCTCCACTCACCCTCCTATCTCCTACTAAGCTCTAGTTCTAAAGTTACCAAAATTTACCAAAGGAAAAGCTATCTGGCAGAGCAACCGCTTCCCTGAAGGATTAAACCAAGCAGAGTCACCTCTGCCCTCTTATCCTCCCCACTCCATATCTATTGTGAGGGTCTTTCCCATCATGTCAACCCCCAATGTAGTCCTGGGTAGAAATGGAAAGATCACCCAGAAAAGGACTAAAACTGATTTGTCATGGAGGATGCCTTCTTGAAGCCTCCTGAAGAATAGGATGACTGTCACTGCCCATGGCTGCAAGAAGTTACACGGAAGTAGGGGAACAGGAGGGAAGGAGGGGGTGAGGAGTATGAGGACGAGGAATGGCAATAGGAATTCAGATCTACTGACCACTAGTAGGGACTGAAAGTGTTCCCCACAAATTTATATCTTGAAATCTTTACCTCCCATGTGATGGTATTTGGAGACAGGGCTTTTGGGAAATAACTAGGCTTAGATGAGGTCATGGGAATGAGACCCTCATGGTGGAATCGGTGCTCTTATAAGAAGAGACGCCAGAGAGCTCATTCTTTCTCTCTGCCATCTGAGGACACAGACAGATTTCTGGTGGCCATCTACACGTCAGGAACAAAGTCCTCACCTACCCATGCTAGCACCCTTAACTCAGACTTTCACCTCCAGAACTGTGAGATAATAAATTTCTGTTGTTTAAGCCACTCAGTCTATGATAACTTTGTTATGACAGCCCCACCCAAGCTAAGAGAGTAGGAATTTTATGTATTGCCTCATTTAATTTCTAAAAAACTGCATTTGTCTTATAAATGTCTAAACTAGTCTAATAACTACAAAGTCTAAATGTCTGAACTGTCTAATAACTACAAAGCCACTGCTTTTACCCTAACAACACCTCCTCCTCCAGGGTGGACAAGAAGTCTGCATGTCAGCTCTGGTTCCAATCTATCAGTAACAAATTATTTCCCTTGGACATAATCTTCTCTTAAGATCAAATTGACTCTTCAGACATTAAGTGACCTAAATGGATGTTCTCTAAAGTGCTTTTGCTATATGGAGATTATTCAAAATGCATAAAGGGTCAGGGAGTGCAGCAAAATACAGAGATTATTTAGAACACAAGAAGGTTTTATTTCCCTTTTCTTAAAAATGCAGTATTACACCATCACATAAATAAATAAAAAATAGATCAAAGTCAAAATAAACTTTTCTCACTCCATTTTTTATCATCAAATCATTTGGGGATGCAAAAGCTTTACGGGCCATTACTGGATGGTCACTGAACATCCAGAGAAGTTAGTTACTGGAGAAGAGCAAATATTCAAAAGCTCAGATCCCAGGATCCTTGATTTTAGAAAGACAGAAAATTCCAACCCTCCTCATCCTACAATTCCCAACTTAAAACTCAACTAGAGGGCAATGCTAGTTACTGTCTTTATATTACAGCAAGTTCCAGCTGGCTCAAAAAGGCCCATTCATATTAAATAGAACAATTTAATGCTCTAGTCACTACTGGATTTTAACAACTATAAATGGCAAATACGACTTATTTCAGAAATCAGCAAAGTACAAAGGAAAAGACTAATTTTAACACACAGTAATTTATGACACTTTTCTCAAATACACAAACCACAAGAGACATTGCATAACATCCAGTATGCTTGCTATACCGAGGAAACTGCAAATATATGTAAATGTAAGCCCAAAGCTCTTCACAGAAAACCTCTGTATTACAAAAATAAGTATTCACAAAGCACTATAAAAAGGTAAACAAGCTCACTAAAAGGAATTCAATTCCTATTACCCAAGAAAAGTAACTAACTGTAAGGTAGTTACACCAGAATTTGCATTCATCATAACCTGCTGAAAAACTATTTAAAAATATTATTTCATACTATTAATATGATGACAGCAATTTGCTTCAAAAGAATCCAGTACAAGAACAGGGTGGGGGAAACATACACATGCAAGCCAGATAGTTCATGAATTGATAACTGTTGAAGGAGTATATGGGGGTTGAATATATGTTTAACCTTTCTCCATAAGAAAAGTTAAAAGTCATTATACACTCTTGATGAAAAAATTTAATCCTCATATCCTGAAAATAAAGACTAGTACCTTTCAATCTTTGAATTTTTGCTTTCACAGAAATGACAGCTTCAAAGGGTGAAACTCTCAGCTCAAAACATGTTCCAGTCACTGTTTCAATGAAGAGCTTTATGGTATAGAAAGGAAGTTTGTAGTAAAATGGTCCCATGTTATCTTCATTGAAGAATGGAGGGTCTTTTCTGTTATCCATTACTTTGACTTTCCTAATTCCTCTGGACTATGTTGCAGACAACTGTATTCCAGTTCTAGCCAAGTCAGCTTTGAACATTGGTAATATGTATCATTCATGTTTTGAGTCTTGCACCTAAAAAACAAGAATATATATTTTTAAAGAAGCTTATCTGAAAGTCTCATTCCTCTATAAAGATTTTCTGAACAACTCTGGCCCATATCAATCTTCCAGACAGCCCCAGATTTCACTTTGATGCTTAGTATGTCTTATCTTGAACTTCTCCCATTTGTCTCTGAAACCACTCTCCCAGTTAGACTGAAAGATTAATAACAGATATATTCGGGTACTTTTCTGTATCCCACTAGAGCTCAAGACAGTTACTTATATATAGTACAAGGTCAACAAATATTTGTTCTGTTGTTAATAATTAAACCAATGAACTTAATTTGTAGGTATATACTTGCAAGGCCTTGAAAAATTCATGCACATTTTTCTAAAACATGTAAATTGTTTTCTAACCCATACAAAGTATAACTTTATAACCATTGTACATTTGAATCACACTGGAATAGCAACCATCTTACTAGACTTCTTAAAAGTAAAAGTAGGACTCACTAAATGATCAATGAGCATTTGAGTTTCCAGAGGTTATCTATCAGTACAGCACTGAGATGAGGTTAATACTGGTAAAGGACACTAGACATAATCCCTACAGGCACATACAGTTACTTAATGAGTATGAGAGACAAACACACCAACAGAAGTCCTGAGATAAATTACAAGTATATGATCAGGAGACTAGGAATTACAAAACTGATAAATTGCTATTAATCAGTGAAAACGTTGTTAAAAGGGTCTTGAAAAACTTAAACTACAAGGACAGATGGATGATTCACATCTTCCTGGACAGGTAGGTAAATCCTTTTATTAGCCATATCTAGATATAATTGACATACCATAAAATTCACCCTTTCAGTCTAACATTTACTAGGCTTTAGTATGCTCACGGAACTGTACAACTATCACCACAATCATTTTTAGAATATTTTCACCACCCCAAAAGGAGCCCCATACTCTAGACATCACACCCAAATTCTCCTTTGCCTTCTCAGCCCTAAGCAACCACTAATAAACTTTCTGTCTCTATAATTTTGCCTATTGTGTACATGTCACATAAACAAATCATGCAATGTCATCTTTTGTGACTGTCTTCTTTCACTTACTATAATGTCTTCAACGTTCTTCCATGTTCTAAGATGTATCAGTACTTCATTCTTTCTTATTGCTGAATAATAGTCCATTGTATAGATATACCACTTTTATCCAGCCATCAGTTGATTGGTATTTTGGGTTATTTGCAATTTTTGGTTATTATGAATAATGGTATGAAAACATTCAATTAGAAGTTTTTGTGTGGACATGTTTTCCTTTCTCTTCCATACAGACCTAGGAATGGAATTGCTGAGTTATGTGGTTTAACTCCATATTTACAATTTGTGAACTACCAAACTTCCAGAGATGGTCTAAACCATTTTACATTCCCACCAATAAATGAGGGTGCTGACTTCTCCGCGTCCTTGTAGATACTTTTTGTCTTTTTGTTAAATTAAAGCCATCTTAGTGGGTGTGGGACTGCATCTTATTGTGGTTGTGATTTGCCTTTCTCTGATGACTAATGATGTTGATCATCTTTTCATGGGCTTATTTGCCATCTGTATACCTTCTTTACATAAATGTCTATTCAGAAAATCTGTTTAGATTCTTTGTCCATTTTTAATTGGGTTGTCTTTTCATTATTGAGTTGTAAGGATTTTTTAAAAAATGTTTTCTAGATATAAGCCTCTTAACAGATATAGGAATCACAAAAATTTTCCCCAGTTTTTGTGGGTTGCCTTTTAACTTTCTTGATGGTGTCCTCTGAAGCATGTAAGTTTTTTATTTTAATGAAGACCAATTTGGCTATTTTTCTTTTGTTCCTTGTGCTTTTGGTGTCATATTTTAATGGCTCTGCCTAATCCAGGGTAACAAAGATCTAGTTGTATATATTTTCCTAAGAATTGTATAGTTTTAGCTTTTATGTTTACATCTATAGGCCACTTTGAGTTTATTTTTGTGGATGGTGTAAAATGGGGTCCAGCTTTATTCTTTTACAAGTAAATAGCCAGTTGTCCCAGCACCATTTGTTGGAAAGACTACACTCTTTTCACAGAATTGTCTTGTCATCCCTGTTGAAAACCACCTGATCATAAGTGTGAGGATTTATTCTCGTCCCTTGATTCCATTCCACTGATCTATGTCTACCCTTACGCCACTACCATACTGTCTTCACAGCTTTGCACTAAGTTTTGAAATCAGGAAGTGTGAGTCCTCTAATTTTTTTTTCTCTTTCAAAACTGTAGGCTATTCTGAGTCCTTTGAATTCCCATATTCAAAGGGATCACCTTGTCTACTTTGCAAAACACTGGTTTGGATTTTAATAAGGACTGTGTTGAGTCTGTAAATTAATCTGGAGAGTATGGCCATCTTGACAATATTAAACCTTCTAATCCATGGATGTGATGCGATGTCTTTCAGTTTACTTATAACTTTAATTGCTTTCAATGATGTTTTAAGAGAACAAATTTTGCATTAAAAAATATATTCCAAGAATTTTATTCTTTTTGATGTTACTATAGAGAAGGCATTGTGTTTCATTTTCATACTGATCACTGCTAGTGTATAGAAATACAGCTGATTTTAATATATTGGTCTTGATCACTGTAACCTTGCTTGGACTCATTGGTTCTAGGTTTTTTTAAATAGATTCCTTAGGATTTTCTACATACAAGTTCATGTCAAACAAATACATGTTTATACTTCCTTTCCAACCTTGATGCTCTTCATCTCCTTTTCTTACCAATTGCCCTGCACAGAATCTCCTATGCAAGGTTGAATAGAAAAGGTGACAGCAGACATCTTTGTCTTCTTCCTGATTGTAGGGGGAATTCATTCAGTCTATCACTGTAAGGCATGATTTTAGCTATGGAGTTTTCAGGGATAATCTTTATCAAACTGAGGACATTCCTTTCCATTCCTACTTTGCTTAAGTGTCTGCTTTTATTTTATCACAGAGTATTGAATTTTGCCAAATACTTTCCCTTACAGTGTCTGTTGAGATGATGATGTCTTGTCTCTTATATTATTAATGTGGTGTATAACATTGATTAATTATTGTTAATTCATTTTATTATCATTAATCTATAATTACATGAAGAACGTTATGGTTACTAGACTCCCCCCTTCACCAAGTCCCCCCCAACAAATCCCATTACAGTCACTGTCCATCAGCGTAGTAAGATGCTGTAGACTCACTACTTGTCTTCTTTGTGCTGCACATTCCTCCCTATGTCCCCCCCCCCACATTATACATGCTAATCGTCAGGCCCCCTTTGTTTTTCCCTGCCCTTATCCCTCCCTTCCCACCCCTCCTGCCCAGTCCCATTCCCGTTGGTAACTGTTAGTCCATTCTTGGGTTCTGTGATTCTGCTGCTGTTTCGTTCCTTCAGTTTTTCTTTGTTCTTATAATCCACATATGAGTGAAATCATTTGGTACTTGTCTTTCTCCACCTGGCTTATTTCACTGAGCATAACACCCTCTAGCTCCATCCAGGTTGTTGCAAATGGGAATTTGTTTTCTTCTTATGGCTGAATAATATTCCATTGTGTATATGTACCACATCTTCTTTATCCATTCATCTACTGATGGACACTTAGGTTGCTTCCATTTCTTGGGTATTGTAAATAGTGCTACGATAAACATAGGGATAGGGGTGCATCTGTCTTTTTCAAACTGGAGTGCTGCATTCTTAGGGTAAATTCCTGGGAGTGGAATTCCTGGGTCAAATGGTATTTCTATTTTGAGCTCTTTGAGGAACCTCCATACTGCTTTCCACAATGGTTGAACTAATTTGCATTCCCACCAGCAGTGCAGGAGGATTCCCTTTTCTCCGCAACCTCGTCAACATTTGTTGTTGTTTGTCTTTTGGATGGTGGTGATCCTTACTGGTGTGAGGTGATATCTCATTGTGGTTTTAATTTGCATTTCTCTGATGACAAGCAATGTGGATCATTTTTTCATGTGTCTGTTGGCCATCTGAATTTCTTCTTTGGAGAACTGTCTGTTCAGCTTCTCTGCCCATTTTTAAATTGGATTATTTGCTTTTTGTTTGTTGAGGTGCATCAGCTCTTTATATATTCTGGATGTCAACCCTTTATCGGATCTGTCATTTATGAATATATTCTCCCATACTGTAGGATACCTTTTTGTTCTATTGATGGTGTCCTTTGCTGTACAGAAGGTTTTCAGCTATATAGTCCCACTTCTTCATTTCTGCTTTTGTTTCCCTTGCCTGGGGAGATATGTTCATGAAGAGGTCACTCATGTTTATGTCCAAGAGATTTTTGCCTATGTCTTTTCTAAGAGTTTTATGGTTGCATGACTTACATTCATGTCTTTGATGCATTTAGAATTTACTTTTGTGTATGGGGTTAGACAATGATGCAGTTTCATTCTCTTACATGTAGCTGTCTCAGTTTTGCCAGCATCATCTCTTGAAGAGACTGTCATTTCCCCATTGTATGTCCATGGCCCCTTTATCATATATTAATTGACCATATGTTTGGGTTAGTATCTGGGATCTCTATTCTTTTCTAGTGGACTGTGGCTCTGTTCTTGTACCACTACCAAACTGTCTTGATTACTGTGGCACTGTAGCTTGAAGTTGGGGAGTGAGATGCTCCCCACTTTATTCTTCCTTCTCAGGATTGCTTTGGCTATTCGATCTTTGGTGTTTCCATATGAATTTTTGAACTATTTGTTCTAGTTCGTTGGAGAATGTTGTTGGTAATTTGATAGGGATTGCATCAAATCTGTATATTGCTTTGGGTAGGATGGCCATTTTGACAATATTAATTCTTCCTAGCCAAGAGCATGGGATGAGTTTCCATTTGTTAGTGTCCTCTTTAATTTCTCTTAAGAGTGTCTTATAATTTTCAGGGTATAGGTCTTTCACTTCCTTTGTTAGGTTTATTCTTAAGTATTTTATTCTTTTTGATGCAATTGTGAATGGAACTGTTTTCCTGAGTTCTCTTTCTATTAGTTCATTGTTAGTGTATAGGAAAGCCACAGATTTCTGTGTGTTAATTTTGTGTCCTGCAACTTTGCTGTATTCCGATATCAGTTCTAGTAGTTTTGGAGTGGAGTCTTTAGGGTTTTTTATGTACAATATTATGTCATCTGCAAATAGTGACAGTTTAACTTCTTCTTTACCAATCTGGATTCCTTGTATTTCTTTGTTTTGTCTAATTGCCATGGCTAGGACCCCCAGTACTATGTTGAATAACAGTGGGGAGAGTGCGCATCCCTGTCTTGTTTCCGATCTCAGAGGAAAAGCTTTCAGCTTTTCACTGTTCAGTATGATGTTGGCTGTGGTTTATCATATATGGCCTTTATTATGTTGAGGTACCTGCCCTCTATACCCATTTTGTTCAGAATTTTTATCATGAATGGATGTTGAATTTTGTAGAATGCTTTTTCAGCATCTATGGAGATGATCATGTGTTTTTTGTCCTTCTTTTTGTTTATGTGGTGGATGATGCTGATGGACTTTTGGATGTTGTACCATCCTTGCATCCCTGGGATGAATCCCACTTGGTCATGGTGTATGATCCTTTTGATGTATTTTTGAATTCGGTTTGCTAATTTTTTTTTAGTATTTTTGCATCTATACTCATCAGGGATACTGGTCCGTAGTTTTCTTTTCTGGTGGGGTCTTTGCCTGGTTTTGGTATTAGGGTGATGTTGGCTTCATAGAATGAGTTTGGGAGTATTCCCTCCTCTTCTATTGTTTGGAAAACTTTAAGGAGAATGAGTATTGTATCTTCTCTGTATGTCTGATAAAATTCTGAGGTAAATCCTTCTGGCCCCGGGGGTTTTGTTCTTGGGTAGTTTTTTGATTACTGCTTCAGTTTCTTTGCTGTTAATTGGTTTGTTTAGATTTTGTGTTTCTTCCTTGGTCAGTCTTGAAAGGTTGTATTTTTCTAGGAAGTTGTTCATTTCTTCTAGGTTTTCCAGCTTGTTAGCATATAGGTTTTTATAGTAGTCTCTAATAATTCTTTGTATTTCTGTTGGGTCTGCCGTGATGTTTCCATTCTCATTTTTTATTCTCTTTTTCTCTTAATAAGTCTGGCTAGAGGCTTATCTACTTTGTTTATTTTCTCAAAGAACCAGCTCTTGGTTTCATTGATTTTTTTCTCTTGTTTTTTTCTTCTCAATTTTATTTATTTCTTCTCTACTCTTTATTATGTCCCTCCTTCTGCTGACTTTAGGACTCATTTGTTCTTCTTTCTCCAATTTTGATAATTGTGTCTTTAGACTATTCACTTGGGTTTGTTCTTACTTCTTTAAATATGCCTGGATTGCTATATACTTTCCTCTTAAGACTGCTTTCGCTGCATCCCACAGAAATTGGGGCTTTGTGTTGTTGTTGTTGTCATTTGTTTCCATATATTGCTTGATCTCCATCTTAATTAGGTTGTTGATCCATTGATTATTTAGTAGCATGTTGTTAAGCCTGCATGTGTTTGTGGGCCTTTTTATTTCTTTGTACAATTTATGTACAAGTTCTATACCTTTGTAGTCTGAAAAGTTGTTTGGTAGAATTTCAATCTTTCTGAATTTACTGAGGCTTTTTTTGTGGCCTAGTATGTGGTCTATTCTGGAGAATGTTCCATGTGCACTTGAGAAGAAAGTGTACCCTGTTGCTTTTGGATGTACAGTTCTATAGATGTCTATTAGGTCCATCTGTTCTAGTGTGTTGTTCAGTGCCTCCGTGTCCTTACTTATTTTCTGTCTGGTGGATCTGTCCTTTGGAGTGAATTGTGTGTTGGAGTCTCCTAAAATGAATGCATTGCATTCTATTTCCTCCTTTAGTTCTGTTACTGTTTGTTTCACATATGCTGGTGTTCCTGTGTTGGGTGCATATATACTTATAATGGTTATATCCCCTTGTTGGACTGACCCCTTTATCATTATGTAATGTCCTTCTTTATCTCTTATTACTTTCTTTGTTTTGAAGTCCATTTTGTCTGATCCTAGTACTACAACACCTGCTTTTGTCTCCCTATTGTTTGCATGAAATATCTTTTCCATCCCTTGACTTTTAGTCTGTGCATGTCTTTGGGTTTTAGGTGAGTCTCTTGTAAGCAGCAGATAGATGGGTCTTGTTTTTTTATTCATTCAGTGACTCTATGTCTTTTGATTGGTGCATTCAGTCCATTTACATTTAGGGTGATTATAGATAGGTATGTACTTATTGCCATTTCAGGCATTCGATTCATTGTTACCAAAGGTTCCAGGTTACTTTCTTACTATCTGAGAGTCTAACTTAACTCACTTAGTATGCTGTTACAAACACAATCAAAAGCTTCTTTTCTTTCTTCTCCTTTTTCTTCCTCCTTCATTCTTTATATATTAGGTATCAAATTCTGTACTTTTTGTCTATCCCTTGATTAACTTTGAAGATAGTTAATTTAATTTTGCATTTGCTTTGTAATTAGTTGCTCTACTTTCTTTACTGTGGTTTTCTTACCTCTGGTGACAGCTATTAAACCTTAGGAACACTTCCATCTATAGCAGTCCCTCCAAAATAGACTGTAGGTTTGTGGGAGGTAAATTCTCTCAGTTTTTGCTTATCTGGAAATTGTTTCATCCCTCCTTCAAATTTAAATGATAATCTTGCCAGATAAAGTAATCTTGGTTCCAGGCCCTTCTGCTTCATGGCATTAAATACATCATGCCACTCCCTTCTGGGCTGTAAGGTTTCTGCTGAGAAGTCTGATGATAGCCTGATGGGCTCTTCTTTGTATGTGATCTTATTTCTGTCTCTGGCTGCCTTTAACATTCTGTCCTTATCCTTGATCTTTCCCATTTTAATTACTATGTGGCTTGGTGTTGTCTTCCTTGGGTCCCTTGTGTTGGGAGAGCTGTGGATCTCCATGGCCTGAGAGACTATCTCCTTCCCCATACTGGGGAAGTTTTCAGCAACTACCTCCTCAAAGACACTTTCTATTCCTTTCTCTCTCTCTTCTTCTTCTGGTATCCCTATAATGCGAATATTGTTCCGCTTGGATTGGTCACACAGTTCTCTCAATATTCGTTCATTTTTAGAGATCCTTTTTTCTCTCTGTGCCTCATCTTCTTTGTATTCCTCTTCTGTAGTTTCTATTTCATTTATTGTCTCCTCCACCATATCCAACCTGCTTTTAATATGCTTCATCGTGCTCTTCAACGATTGCATCTCCAACCTGAATTCATTCCTGAGTTCTTGGATGTCTTTCTGTACCTCCATTAGAATGTTGGTGATTTTTATTTTGAACTCCTTTTCAGGAAGAGTCATGAGGTCCATATCATTTAAATCTTTCTCAGGAGTTGTATTAATAATTTTACTCTGGACAAAGTTCCTTTGGCATTTCATGTTTGTATATGGTGCCCTCTAGTGTCCAGAAGCTCCACTCTGGAGCTGGTCAGCCCCTGAAGCAGTGTCGGGGGTCGCAGGGAAGTGGTACTGGTGCCTAGGGGGAGGAAAGAGCTGTTCCTCACCTCCCGGCTGCTGTGCCTGTCTCCACTGCCTGAGCCAGTGGGCCGGTCACACAGGTATAAGTTTTTGTCCCAGAGCATTTGAATATGGATCCCTGCTTGCCACAAGTGGCCAGAATCCCAGTCTCCCCCAGGAACTCTGCCTGTATTAACTTTCCAACCTGGTAGTCATGCGAGTCATATGAAAGCACCATGAAATGTAGGTTTGTGCTCCCAGAGCAGATCTCCAGAGCTAGGTATTCAAAAGTCCCAAGCCTTCCACTCCCTCCCTGCTCCGTTTCTCTTCCTCCCACTGGTGAGCTGGGGTGGGAGAAGGGGGGAAGGGCTTGGGTCCTGCTGAGCGACAGCTCTGGTACATTACCCCATTCAGTGAGGACTGCTCCCTTCTCCAGGTGTATGCAGTCTGACGCCATCCTCTTTGCTGTTGCTCTCTCAGGATTAGTTGCGCCAACTATATTTTCTAATTGTATCCAGTTTTAGGAGGAAGACTCTGTCTCTCCTCTCATGTCGCCATGTTTTCTAACATTAACTTTTATATGTTGTACCAACATTGCATTCTGGAATATATTCTATTTCTAAAAGCCACATAGTCCTTCACATATGCTGCTAGATTTGGTTTAGTATTTTTTGAGGATTTTTGTGACTATACCATAAGAGATACCTCGTTTTCTTTATGCCTTTGTCTGGTTTTGGCATCAAGGTACTATTGACCTCATAGAATGAATTGGGAAGTATTCCCCAGAGATGTGTAAGTTTTGAAATGTATTTTAGATTGGGTAAAGTCTCACAAAGAGAATAAGATAGTAGTAAGTAGAATCTAGGTGCACAGAAAGTGAACACTAGGGAAATACAGGATTCAAGAAGAAAAATTGGAGGTGAATAAAGTTTTACATTTCCTTTTTTGGCTAAAGGATATGAGATATCACTAAAGTGATGCAATTTGCATAGCAATGTATCTA
Source organism: Manis javanica (assembly GCF_040802235.1). Taxonomy (NCBI): domain Eukaryota; kingdom Metazoa; phylum Chordata; class Mammalia; order Pholidota; family Manidae; genus Manis; species Manis javanica. The sequence goes on from NC_133162.1 coordinate 73,840,020, forward strand.
AAGGAGCAGTTATTTTTAAAAGATTGTGTTTGACTAATAACCTACATCTCCATTCCAAAGGCATGATACTTCATGCACATCTGAAATCTGGACACTAGACAGACACCTGAAATCCAGCACAGGCAAAACTAATCATCTTTCCCACAAATCTACTTGTCCTACAGTCTCCATCTTGGTAAAGAGCACCACCATCAACGTAGTCACTCAAACCAGAATACTAAGAATCATTTTAGATATTTTCTCCCTCCCCAAAATACCCAGAAGTGATCAATCCTAGCAGTACAATTCTTTCTTAATATTTCTGTAATATGCTACCCTTTCTATCCACACTGATTAGGGTTTAGTTCAGGTCTTCATTAGCTCTCAACTGAGCAATTTTAAAAGTCTAGATACGATCCCTGACTACTGTCCTTTATTCTTCTAATACATTCTCTATAATGCGAACAGTTATCTTTTCTTAAAAAGAAAGTTCAGTGAAAAGTGGATTAGGGTATCACACATTTCGAAAATGATTTTACTCTCAATTATCTACATTCAAGCACAAGGAAAGGTCACACAAAGTTCCAGAAATATTTTATATGTGACTTTGGAAAGCAATGCAGTGAAACCACTAACGCATACTAAAGGAGGGAAATGAACCCAAGTTAGTATAAAACCTGAATTTTTTTCCCTTCAAATACTTTACCCCACTGCATAAAAACTGAACAGAAAGTAGAGTTCCCAAATACTCCTGGCCCCACACATGCACAGCCTCCCCACTGTTGGTTACAATCAACCACCCTATGCTGACTCATCATGATCACCGAAGACCACAGTTTACATTAAGGGTAGTTTTTGGTGGTGTGCATTCTACTGGATTGGACAGCGTATAATGACGGATCCATCATGTTATGGTATGATATGGAGTGTTTCCACTGCCCTAAAAATCATGTATTTCACCTATTCATCCCTTCCTCCCACCAATCCCTGGCAACCACTGATCTTTTTACCATCCCCATAATTTGCCTTTTCCAGAAAGTCATATAGTTGGAATCATACAGCATGTAGACAGCCTTTTCAGATTGGTTTCTTTCATTTAGTAATATGCATTTAAGTTTCCTCTGGATCTTTTCATGGATTGATAGCTCATTTCTTTACAGCATAGGATAATATTCCATTGTCTGAATGTACTACTATTTACTTATCCATTTACCTACTGAAGGACACATCTTGATTGCTTCCAAGTTTTGGCAGTTATGAAGAAAACTGCTATAAATGTCCACATGCAAGTCTTTGTATAGACATAAATTTTCAACTTCTGCGGATATACATTTCCAACAAGAATGACTGCTGCCTCTTACAATATGTTTTCTAAAAAAAACTGTGAAGTGTTTTCCAAAGTGGATGTACCATTTTGCATTCCCACCAGCAATGAATAAGAGTTCCTATTGCTCCATATCCCTGCCAGCACTTGATGTTATTAGTGTTCTGGATTTTGGCCATTCTAACAGGCATACATGTAGACGTAGCTCATTGTTTTAATTTGCATTTCCCTAATGACATATGTTGTGGAGCAGTTATCTTTGTAAAATGTAGAACTGATTGTGTTATTTCTTCGCTCATAGCCCTACGATGGTTTCCCACTGTCTACAGAATAAAATTCAGACTCCTTAGAAATGCTCTTAAGATCATGAACTTCACCTTCCAGACCCATTTTATTTATACACATCTCATCCCATGTGTACCACCTCTGTACTTCAGTCATTTGCACCTGCAGCTTCAGAACACATCAGCCTCTTTACCATTGCTCCTGCTTTGCTCCACCACCCACCATCCCCAGGCTTAGCTACCTAACAAGCACCTAATCATCTTTCAAGATTCAGCTCAAGTAGCAACTATTTCACAAAGCCTATTACGGTTGCTCTCTTTTGCACGCCTACCTATCATATATTGCACCCGTTACAACTAATTTCAATTTTTTTTTTGAAAATAGACTTTATCAAGTCTACTTGTGGAAACAAAATTGGTGAAGTATGCACATTTTTAAGGTTTTTAAGAATTTTGCTAAATTAGCCACCTGAACAAAACTTCTATCACCACTGTTAGAGACCCATTTCCCAACACTCTAGTCAATACCAGTTACTATGCAAAACAAAATCCTTGCCAGTTTGACCAGGGAAGAATATATTTACTATATGTAAATTTGTCTGTCTTTGATTACCAGTGAGGTGGAATAATTTTTCAAGTGGTTACTGGTCATTTATGTTTCTTGAGAAACAGCACAGCACCTTGACTGTGTCTTGTTAAAGAATTACGTTTGCATATGACAAACTCCCACTTAACCAGTGAGAATTTTGAGTCTTCCTCTCTGCCTGAGCACCAGTCTGTCCCACAACTGGTTGCAGTACTTTTTAGTTGAGTATCACAGTCACCTGATACTCTGCAGTGAATTTTTTTTACAACCAGTTTCATTTTTAACATGTTTTTTATACTCTACTGAACTATAAGTTACTTAAAGGAAGGACCAATTCTGACTTACCAGCCTATCACCTTGCACACCAGTTCTGTTACATGGTACTCGTTAAAGATTTGTTCAAATAAAGAGTAAATAAATATTCAATCTCTCAACTGATACTTAAAACAAACCTGTGACATACGTAAGGTATCATCCCTGTTGTAGAGATGAAGGAATGTTTGCTTATGCTCCAGAAGTTAGTTTGGAGGAGTGCTGATTTCCCATGGGAATCTGTTATGATTCACTCCAAATTAAGTCCACCAAAGTTTATCCAGGTCATAACATACATGCACATACAGAGATTTCTGCAATAGTGTGAATTTTTATAACACTAATTGGATTATTAATCAGGGAACCTGAATTGCACTGTGCAGACTGCCAGTGGTTCTAAAGAGTTGGCCTCACAGGAAGACAAGTTTTGTCACTGCCAGTACAACTGCTCTGAGTGCTGTTACACTATCAAAATAATGAGTAAATATAATAATACAAAGCACCATGCTAATACTGCTGGTGATAGGGGTAAAAAGGTCATTACTCTTAAATAAATGGCTATATTATTTAGGTTTTATTTCTTATACCTTTAATACATTGAAACGCCTGTAGGAAAACTGAGTTTGTACACAGCTAATCCCTAACACCTCTTCTTGACCCCTCACGGAAACCGGTTTTACAGTATGATTAGGATAACATGTGGATTCTTAAGAATATACTTATCATACTGTATTATATTTTAAATAAGAATGTACTACAGAATTATCAGAGTCTGTTCCCCCAAAGCCAACAGGACTCCCACCTACACAGCAGCAGCTCTAGCAACACAAGTCAGGGGTCAGGAATGCTGAAATCACCATTACAGAAATAAAAGCATGGGTGACCAGGGCTTGCTTTTAGAGACAGAAGATAAAAGGAGCATTTCCTTCACACAGTATTCTCCCACAGCAATACCCTGAATATAATAAACAAGCCGGGAGTGGGAGAAGGTAACAGAATGAGAGATTTGGATGTCTTTCACCTATCACAAGAATAGGTAAAGTAACTACGGGCTGAAAGAAAGACAGCTGCCTAGTACAGCACTAACTGCAACAGAACACCCACCGTAAATTTGGCGTTTCAAATACCCAAAGGAAGCAAGGTTGGTAACCAAATGTAAAACTGAAATGTATGCCTAGAAAACAGTTACACTTTTCAGCAGTACACATCACCGTAACAGAGGACAAAATGAGGCCATGAAATCTGGTTAAGCCAGGCTGGAACACTAGACGACAGCAGAGGAGCAAATGGAAGCTCCAGCAGGTCAAAGACCTGGCTAGTATTAAAAGGTGGGTTTATAGATAGCTTCTGCAGTCGTGTGTGGTCATGCTAGACAGCATATTACAGAATCCCATGATGTTAGAAAAGAAAGGGCAATGAAGACTCAAAGACAGGATTGGAAATGATGCACGAACAAGAACAAGAACAGCTAATTTATGGGAGAGGAAGAGGCAGATGGCTGGTAAAGAGAAAAGTACTTCTGGAATTTTTACCAATTATTTAAAAAATAGATAGTTATTAAGAGTGATGGCATCAAAAAACCATTTCTCAATCAACTTCCAAAACCTCTCTCTTGAAAAACTTCTAAACAACACACCAAAAATAAAAGGAAGATAGTATAGCGCTGAATAATTTCAGAAACTCGGAGTCAGTTTTATCCTCTGTTCTATGGAATACTAGCCACAAAAGACATCTCTTTTAAACTTTTCCCCCCGCATAGAGATCCAGAATCCTCTGTAGCCATTAAAAATATTGACTTGTAATGAACCGTTTTTTACTAATGTGTGAAACTATCCCTAAGTTATAAAAACGGGTTACAGAATTATATACACATCATCCATACGCTAAACTCTAGGCTGGAATCAATTTCCTAGTGGGACAGGGAAATCCTTCGGATCCAACTTCTACAGGAGCCTTCAATGCACAGCACTTGAAGACTACCGGGTCACCTGCGCAGCCCGCGTTCCTCCAAGATACTCTCCGACTACCCAGTCGCACCGGCCTGACCTGGAGGGCAGCTGTCAGACCCCACGACAGAGTCGGCGACTTGGAGATCCGCACCCGTCGGGAGGGGCGGAGCACACCGCGTCGCGCTTGCGGAGGGACGGAAAGCAAAGGATGTGTTGTCGACTAGACGCCGGGGCAGCTGCGGCGGCGGAAGAGGCGGGCCCGGCTGCCCTGCGTAGGGCAGCCAGTGGCAGCAGCGCGGCCAGGCTCAGCGGCCGCGCAACCCGGGCGCCCTCCGCGGCTTTCTCGTCCACTCCCTCTCCTGACCGCAGGCTTACACGAAGGCGCAGTCCTGCGAGCTAAACCGCTCCAGGTACTACTAGCAACGCATCGCTGCCGTCACACCCCCGCCGCTTCGTGACACCGCGTACCAATCGCTCGCCGGCGCGCGCGTGGCCCTCCAATCAGGGGGAAGCTGCGGACGCCGGTGGTTGCTCGGGAGATGCAGCTCCTTTGCATTCGGCGGTGGTGGTTGGTTAGGAGAGGCCCGGATGTTAACCCTTTATTACTAAGAGGACACCTGACTAGGGCAGAACTGTGCGGGACTAGCTTCGGCCAACAAAGTGTGTACAGCGCCTTCCCTAGACCATTCTAGGTTGCCCTTAAAAGAGGTGCCATGTGGTGGGGTAAGGAGGGTCCCCGGCAGACGATGTCCAGTCGATCAGTCGATGGCCTTTCCAAAGCCTGTGCACTGCCAGTGCATCCCGGGTCGTCCCACCTTGAACAGACACCGTTTCCAGGGCTTCACTGTTCCCTAATGTTTCAGGCCTCACTTCCCTAATCTGAAATCGGGGGCCACTGCTAATGCCTGGTTGAAAACAAGGGTGAAAGCAAACAACCCTCTGAAGTCTTACCCATTTACTCCTCACCAAATTTACTAAGACTTGTAGGCCAGGGTATTCGAGTGGACACCCTGAGCTGTTAAATCCCAGCTTTGGGTAAGCCCAGCCACCCGGCTTCCCGTTTCCACCCCCTACCCCCACGCCCCGCAGTAATTCCCAAGCTACTGACAAACCTCCCAACCTGAAAACAGTCCCCCACTCCTTTCTCCCTGTTTCTCACAAGTGTTCCAAATGCAACCTTTGAAGATTTTCCTAGCAAACTGGCCTGTTTGACTAGGTGGATTACTCAGCTGACAATGAACATAATCTTCCTCCCACAGCAATTTCACTCATCTTCATCTTTTGGCTCAGAGCAACAAGTCTAAGATGAACCCCCGCACCCAATCTCTGCCCTTTCTCCTTCTAAGACCCCATCCCCCAATTTATCTCCACAATTCAACAAACTATTGAGCATACAGGAAGGTTTATGATGAGGCATGGGGTTTTCATTCATCTTTAGGCTCTCTTCCACTGTTCCTTCTTAAACTCCAACACTGAATAGACTGCAGCCCCTTGAAGACAGAGATGATTATCTTTTCATACTAGACTCTAAAATAGTGCCTGTGATGAACTGGATCTTACTTAATCAAAAATTTTCTCAACCTGCCTCCCCACTTGTCAGGGATGACTGAGAGCATGGAGGCTTTGGAGTCTGGTAGATGAATTTAAAGCCTTGGGTTCCAACACTGGACGCTCTGTTACTTTGGCCAAATTATTCTTTCTCATTATCATCATCTACCATTTTTCAAGTATTCTATAGTTAACAAGGGACTTTGCATATTCTCTCCCATCACATTCCTGCAAGGTTGGTACTGAAACCCCTACTAGACATGAAAGGAAATAGACACTAAGAGTGGTAAAACAATTTGCGTATACTCAATAAACTCTTACGTGGGAGAAGCAGATTTAAATCTAGGTCTCAATACAAAAACCCAAACTTGTTCCATTATTCTGCACTGCTTCCAGATTTCTGTCTTATCTGTAAATTGAGGCCATTACCTATCTGGTAGTTATAGACACCAAATAAAATAACATGCAAAGTACCTACAACTGGACCATTAGGTTCCCTCCCACTTTCAAACCTCTCAAAATAGCAATTGACATATTTTCTGACTCAACTGTCTCATAAATTCCCTGGAATCAATCTTAATGGTGGACCATTAGATTCCATCACTCCAAAAAAAAAGCAGCATGTTTAACAAATGCTTGTGAGTCAGCCCCACAGTAGGCCCAGACTTGGAGCAGAAAACTATGTACACAAGTAACCTAGCAGACAGAAGGTAGGTGGACAAAAGGGACAGGGAAAAGGAGTAGGCAACTAGTAAGCACCCACCTCTGCCATCAAGTCGCTCTCCTAGCACACAGTAGGGCAAACAGCTGATCTGTGAGAGCTGTACAAATTCTTTTGACTCTTGAGCATGAACAACTCCCAGTTCAATCTTAAAAGTGCCCAAAGAAGAAGTCGGTGGTTTCGGGACTGGTGAAACCAACTGGGCCTGCCTACAAAGTTTGTGCCGTGGTATAGATTGAATACTCAGCACCAAGATGACACAGCATAGGAAACACAGACTGGAGAGGGTGGGGGCGAGCAGTCATCCACAGGCTAGTGGCTACCACACTGGACAGAACAGTTACAGAACACTCCCATCAATGTAGAGTTCTATGGAACAGTGCTGCTCCAGGAGCTGACATTTCCACCCTCAGCACTTCTCCCTAGCATTACATGGGTTCATTCTGCTTCTTTCACAATATAATGCAAAGCTCCAAAGAATGGCAATGGATGCCTCAGAGCAAGGGTCAGCAAACTGTTTCTGTAAAGGGCCAGGTAGAAAACGTATCTTAGGCTTTGTGGGCTATCCACTGTTACAACTATTTAACCTCTAGTATTGTAGGTAGGGTAAAAACAACCATAAATAATATGTAAATGAATGGATATACTGTGTTCCAATAAAACTTTATTTAAAAAAAAAGACAGTAGAATGCCATAATTTACCAGACCTGGCTTCAGTGAAACTGTACAGGCATCTTCAGAATACAGTGGAATCAGAGGAAATCCCCCTCTCCTATTGCAAAGAATCGTGAAGTATATAATCTCACATCCTCTTTCTTTATTACTTGTCCACGCTCTGACTAAGCTCGGGCTCCCATTCAGGTTAGAAAGACTCCTGGCCATTTGTCTGGCATCTTCTACTTCTAGGATTCCCTGCCCACCCACGAAAGGTACAAATATATTTATTGTCCAACATGCCCTAAATCATACTGTGATCCTACCAAGGCTAATTAAAATATAGTTTAAAGGGGAAAAAAACAATGAAAATACCCCAACAACATTGTGAAACATTTATTTTTGTTTTGCAGTATTAAGCCATGATTAAAACCACTGTAGAAAAATACAAAGTACACTGGATAAGAGGTAAGTTAGCTGTTTCAGTATTTGCTTTTATAATTCAGTTAAGACAATGGGCACCTAAGATAGCATCATTAACTCAAAGATGCAGCTGAAGGGTTAGATATGATACCCTGTCCATTCTACTAGCCTCCAAAAGCATTCAAGGGATCATCAAATATGTCTGACACCTTCTTTTCAGATTTTTAGTTCAGGCACTGCCTGTGAGGATCGACTTTTCGGTTTGGTTTTCTTAGCCTGGACACCAGAGGAGCGTAAGTCATCTTTAAAAAGAAAAAGAGAAAGAAAGAAAGAAAAAGAGATGTGAATAGGCAAGAAAATGAGTGCTTTTAAGGTGCATCTACACAAATCACAAAAGACTCAAGTCTGGTAACAGTATGGGACCAAAAAACACTATGACAGAGTCAAGCCTCCTAGATTTTGGTCCTGGCTCTGCAACTAACTATTTGACTCACATACCAGTCATAGGTTCTTTCTAAGCACAATTTTCTCAGCTACAAAGGTATATATGTACATATGCAAGAGAGGGAAAGGGAAAAGAAAACGATCTCCAATCCACTCCAACTTTATGATATGTAACATTGTACTTCATTCAACCTTTTCCCATTGGATTTTAAGAGCAATAAAAGTAAGCAACGGGAAATTCAAAATAGGAGTTGCCCTCTTTTAGAATAAATGCATCAATCTGCGGCATATCTATGTAAGTGCTAAGAATGTAAGTCTTGATGACTCCATTCCTGCTCAGTTTTCCACTGACACCAGTGTTTTATTAAAACAGGCATGCATTACTTTTTTTATAATAAAACAAAAGAAGTTTCTTCTGCACCCCAGGTGACGGGAAGCACATGGAGACAAAGCACAAGGCTCATGTAGGGAACAGTCCCAGTGTGGCCCTGCAATACCAGCTTTCTCCCAGTTAACCCCCAGATCAACCCCTGGGGGAGGAAGGGGAAAAGTAATAAATGGGTATTTGGCCTCAACTCAAGCTCTATCTACCGACACAGAACATACCAGAAGCTGTACATTTAGGTTTATGGGACATTTGGATTGGCCCTCAGTAAAGTAGTTACACCATGGAAAGAAAATGAGTATGTTTACACACAGAGATTGTTGGTGAAATGCAATGTATGAGTTATAACCTGCTTTCCTATATAGTCCTGCTCTCCTGCACCGCCCCTCCATTCTCTAAACCACTGATGCTCACTCTCCTGTTAGGACTCTGACTCAATCAAATACCTCACACCCGAGACAGCCACCTCAATATACTTTAGCCTGTGGGGTAGTTTCTGGTCTCCTTTCATAATCAGAGTGTTCCAGGTAATTGGCAGTGGGTGTACTAAGATATAAACTAAATTATACTTAAAAATCAGATTCTGCCCCTTCAAATTCCTTCATGTCCATCATACCCAAAAGTTGTTTCACCAAAATGACTAATCCATTCACTTGTCCATCCTTAGCCTAACTCAGGGTTAGATAGCATGCCAAAGGAAACCCACTGGGGTGCACTGTCCAGGCAAGGGCCAAGACAAAGGTAGCAGGAGAAATAATCAAGTCACTGAATGAATGACTTTCTATGTCATATGAAGACAACCAAACTTACCCATATCATCAGCAAATACAGACTTGGCTTCACTTTCTTTTCGGACATTTCTTTTGGTTTTACAGTTAAGTCAGCAAAGATGTCAATATTATCATCAAACAAGTTAGACTCAAATGTTCTTTCCTTCTCTCTTGTTTTCTGTGAGGGTTTAATTGCTTCTGTAGCAAATATATCATCCTTGTTAAGCTAAAAAATGAAACAATTTTAAATTAAAAAAAAACTTGATTTAACTGCCCCCTCAGCCTGGAATGCACTATTCCAGGATCTCTGCCAGCCCTGGTCCTTCTCAGGCCTGTCTCAGCTCAAACGCCAGCTCTGCGGAGCGGCCTTCTCTACCACTCCACATGCAGGAGCTCCTCCCATCCCTATTGGTCATTCTTGTCCCAAGGCCTTGGATTGTTTTCTTTATGACACTTAACTTTGTCTGAAAACTTCTTATTTATCTGTGGCCCTGCCTGTAGCCCCCGCTCCTCCCTAAGAACTCTGAGGAGCACAGTGCCGGTTCTCGTTCTCCCTGTGCCCGTTTCTGGATGCTCAGTGAACCCCCGCCAGAGAGTACCTGACCACTGAAGGCCTTACCGCTGCACTAAATCGTCAGCCCCAGCCAGGGCCTGTTTTCCCACAAACCTGAGGTTCAACTCTCAAGCTGTACCAATAGTGGTTGATATATGTCAGAGTGGCATGCCAAGGAAGCTGCACTGACATTCTGGTAAAAATGACAAAAACCAAGACCTGTACCAGTGGTTATGGCTAACCAGGAACTACCCCCTACATGAAACAAAATACTACTTCTAGGTAAGTTTCAGAGTTATTAATAAGAAAACCTTATTGTAGTTACAAACCAAATAGTGATCAGACAGCAATGAAACAAGCTTAATGCAATCTTAATTATGCAAATGTAATGTACATTAATGTCATCAAATAAGCCAATCAGGTATTTTTCCCTTAACATAGAACCAAGCACAAAACATATTTTTATGTCTTATTACCTCAAAAATATCTTGTGATTTTGAGATGACATCCTGCTGATGGTTGGATTTTGACTCATTTTTCTTACCCTTCTGGTCTATAAAGAGATCATCCTCATCTTCCAGGAGAGGGAAGGGATTTGTTTTCTTTGCTGGTTTTGGTGTAACAGACTGAAAGAGATCATCATCACTGCCTGCCTCACCTAGAGCAGGAAACACGGAGCTCTTTTCTTTACTTCCCCCTGGAGGTGTACCTAGGCTCTCTGCTGCCTTCACCAAGACTGTTTTTCTCCCAGTGGACTGAGAACCAGGGCCCTTGGAAAAAATGTCCTCCAAATCAAAAATGTCATTCTCAAGAGGCTGACCAAAAGATTTCGCAAAGGAGTTTCCATACATTCCAAGCACGGGAACACCTGCCCAAGGTGGAGTAGCAGTTGCCACAGCTTCCTCAGAGTCTTTTCCACCACGTGTTCTGGGCTGTGGCTGACAGCCATCTGGTGAAATGGTGCCATCTGCCAATTGTGCAACATATCTCCTGGGGACACTCACGTCCTCAGCCTCACTGGACTCCAGGGCAGCCAACTGCCGAGCTGTGCGGGTCTGTGGTCTGCGCTTTCCTCTGACTTTGACCCTGCTCTGCAGTGGCAAAAATCAAATGTTGATATGATGATTAAAAAAAAAGTTTTCAAGACACTGGGAGCCAAGATGGCGGCGTGAGTAGGACAGTGGGAATCTCCTCCCAAAAACATATATTTTTGAAAATACAACAAATACAACTATCCCTAAAAGAGAGACCAGAAGACACAGGACAACAGCCAGACTACATCCACACCTGCGAGAACCCAGCGCCTGGTGAAAGGGGTAAGACACAAGCTGCAGCCCGGCGGGACCCGAGGTCCCTCACCCCAGCTCCCGGCGGGAGGAGAGGAGTCAGACCAGGGAGGGAGAGGGAGCCCAGGACTGCAAAACACCCAGCCCCAGCCATCCGCACCAGAGCGCAGACACACAGTGCATGCGTGGGGTCCTGGAAACCAGGGAAGCAGGACAGTAAGACCTGTGAGGGGGTCCCGCAGCCGGCGACCCTGGGACAAAGTAAAGCGGGTGCTTTTTGAAAGTCTTAAAGGGACAGGGACCCCACAACTGGACAGAAGCATCCCGGGTCACAGTCCAGCAGCTGGAAATTCCAGGGATCTCTGGGCGCACTAACCCCCTGGACAACAGCTGTGAGACCCCTCACAGAGGTAAACAGCCAAACAGCCCCCCTGATCATTACCCCTCTGGGGCCCTGCCATAGCAGAGCAGCGGCCTGAGGCTGGCCACGCCCACAGCAAGGGAGCGTCCTCCATACCAGGCCAGAAGAGAACGGCATGATATACTTAATGCAATGAAACAGAAGGGCCTCGAACCAAGAATACTGCATCCAGCACGATTATCATTTAAATATGAAGGAGGGATTAAACAAGTCCCAGACAAGCAAAAGTTGAGGGAATTTGCCTCCCACAAACCACCCCTACAGGTCATCTTACAGGGACTGCTCTAGATGGGAGCACTCCTAAAAAGAGCACAGAACAAAACACCCAACATAAGAAGAATGGAGGAGGAGGAATAAGAAGGGAGAGAAATAAAGAATCATCAGACCGTGTTTATAATAGCTCAATAAGCGAGTTAAGTTAGACAGTAAGATAGTAAAGAAGCTAACCGTGAACCTTTGGTAACCACAAACTTAAAGCCTGCAATGGCAATAAGTACATACGTTTCAATAATCACCCTAAATGTAAATAGACTGAATGCACCAATCAAAAGACAGAGAGTAATAGAATGGACAAAAAAGCAAGACCCATCCATGTGCTGCTAACAAGAGACTCACCTCAAACCCAAAGACCTGCACAGACTTAAAGTCAAGGGATGGAAAAAGATATATCGTACAAACAACAGAGAGAAAAAAGCAAGTGTAGCAATACTAGTATCAGACAAAATAGACTTCAAAATGAAGAAAGTAACAAAAGATAAAGATGGACATTATATAATGATAAAGGGCTCAGTCCAACAAGAGGATATAACCATTATAAATATATATGCACCCAAAACAGGAGCACCAAGATATGTGAAAAAAATACTAACAGAATTAAAGGAGGAAATAGAATGTAATGCATTCATTTTGGGAGACTTTAACACACTGCTCACTGCAAAGGACAGATCCACCAGAGAGAAAATAAATAAGGACATAGAGGCACTGAACAACACACTACAACAGATGGACCTAATAGTCATCTATAGAACTCTACATCCAAAAGCAACAGGATAGACATTCTTCTCAAGGGCACATGGAATATTCTCCAGAATAGACCACATACTAGGCCACCAAAAGAGCCTCAGTAAATTCCATAACATTGAAATCCTACCAATCAACTTTTCAGACCACAAAGGCATAAAATTAGAAATAAATTGTACAAAGAAAGCACAAAGGCTCACAAACACATGGAGGCTTAACAACATACTCCTAAATAATCGATGGATCAATGACCAAATTAAAATGGAGATACAGCAAAATATGCAAATAAATGACAACAACAACACAAAGCCCCAACTACTGTGGGATACAGCAAAAGCAGTCTTAAGAGGAAAGTATATAGTAATCCAGGCATATTTTAAGAAGGACGAACAAACCAAAATGAATAGTCTAAAGACACAATTATCAAAATTGGAGTAAGAAGAACAAATGACGCCTAAAGTCAGCAGAAGGAGGGACATAATAAAGATTAGAAAGAAAACTACAGACCATTATCCCTGATGAACGTAGATGCAAAAATACTCAACAAAATATTAGCAAACTGAATTCAAAAATACATCAAAAGGATCATACACCATGACCAACTGGGATTCATCTCAGGGATGCAAGGATGATACAACACTGGAAAATCCATTAAGATCATGCACCACATCAACAAAAAGAAGGACAAAAACCACATGATCATCTCCATAGATGCTGAAAAAGCATTCGACAAAATTCAACATACATTCATGATAAAAACTGTCAACAAAATGGGCATAGAGGGCAAGTACCTCAACATAATAAAGGCCATATATGATAAACCCACAGCCAACATTATACTAAACAGCGAGAAGCTGAAAACCTTTCCTCTGCGATTGGGAACAAGACAGGGATGCCCACTCTCCCCACTGTTATTCAACATAGTACTGGAGGTCCTAGCCATGGCAATTAGACAGAACAAAGAAATACAAGGAATCCAGATTGGTAAAGAAGCAGTCAAACTGTCACTATCTGCAGATGACATGATATTGTACATAAAAAACCCTAAAGACTCCACTCCGAAATTACTATAGCTAATATCGAAATTCAGCAAAGTTGCAGGATACAAAAGTAACACACAGAAATCTGTGGTTTTCCTATACACTAACAATAAACTAATAGAAAGAGAAATCAGGAAGACAATTCCATTCACAATAGCATCAAAAAGAATAAAATACATAGGAATAAACCTAACCAAGGAAGTGAAAGACCTATACCCTGAAAACCATAAGACACTCTTAAGAGAAATTAAAGAGGTCACTAACAAATGGAAACTCGTCCCATGCTAGTGGCTAGGAAGAATTAATATCATCAAAATGGCCATCCTGCCCAAAGAAATATACAGATTCGATGCACTCCCTATCAAATTACCAACAGCATTCTTCAATGAACTGGAACAAATAGTTCAAAAATTCATATGGAAACACCAAAGACCCCAAATAGCTAAAGCAATATTGAGAAGGAAGAATAAAGTGGGGGGGCGGATATCACTCCCCAACTTCAAGCTCTACTACAAAGCCACAGTAATCAAGACAATTTGGTACTGGCATAAGAACAGAGCCACAGACCAATGGAACTGAATAGACTCCAAACATTAACTGAAACATATATAGCCAACTAATATTCGATAAAGGGGCCATGGACATACAATGGGGACAGTTAAGTGTGAGCAGAGCTGTCCGTGAGGAGGAGCGTTCCTGAAGCAGCAGCCAGGCTGGTGGCAGCAGCAGGCAGGGAAATGTGTGTGCAGGGAATGGTGCCTGATATGACTGTAGTTTAGCCTCGCCGTATGGGGCGACTGGTGGGAAAGTTGGATGCTTTGGTTAGCATGGATTATAAAAGGCTTTAATATCAAACTGAGGAGCTCAAACTCAAATGGGCAGTGAGAGACCATCAGAGAGGGACATGATCTGCTCTGTGTTTAGAAGCCTTTCAAGTGGCAGTGCAGGAGAGCCTGGAGGTAGTGGGACTTCAGTGTGGCTACTGATCAGGATGTAAATCAAACAAATGGGAAAGTAGACAGAGAGTTAGGGAGGTGGAAGGAGGACAGAAAAGATGAAGGAAAGATCAGATGCCTCCTTCATATGGGGAGTTAGGGTCAGCCTAATGTGTGTAACAGATGGACTAGGAAGAAACATACAAGTTGTTCTGGTTAAAAAAAAGGGAAGCAAGCAAGCAGAGGCGGTTGCATCACCTTGTTTGCACTGTGTAGAGTGTCTGCCTGAGCTGGAAGATCAAAACTCACACCGGCCTCCCCACTTCCAGAAAGAGTGGGCATACTTCCCAGACTGTGGGTCCTCCCAGGTTCAGATAAAGGGAAAGCCAATTCAGGCAAAACAGGCCTTGTTCCAGAGATCTGGGGAGTCACTGCAGGCAGCAAGGCTGCTGGATTAATTGCTAAATCTGCCTAAAGAAGAAAATTGACACTTATTCTGTATGTTTTCTTAAACACAGCAGCCTGTTCTTATTATTATGACACACAGTGAGAGACTCATTGTACATAACGTATATTATGAGAGGAGAAAGAGACATGCAGGATAGTCTCCTGATCTAGTCTTAGAATTACAACAGAAGGCTACCTGTACCCACCACTGGGACCAAAAAAAGGACATTATAGACAGCACACAAGCAGCAACAACTAGAGGGTGGGGAAGAGATAAGAAAATGCCTAGCAGCAGCTGACAAAAGTAAAAACCCCAAAAAGTTTATAGATGCCACAAGGCAGGCAATGAAGATTCCAGACATGGTATAATTACTTGTATTTTCCAGATCTGAGGGGATGGCTCTTTGGTTTTAAATGGAACGGGATCTGGTGAGTCCTGTGTGAAATTACAGTCAGTTAAAAACCCACTGGGGATAGAAAATGTTCCTTGGATTAAATTTATGCCTGTAAATAAATGTGTGAATGAGGAAAGCTGTCACTTTCTGTAGTTCTCTAATGGGAAAGGCATTCAGATGTCTCCTGGGGCCTCACAACATTTCACTGACATCACTTCACTTATGTATGCCTCCTTATCCACTGGGCAAGTAGAAGGCTGTCAGACTGCACACAGAATAAGGGAGATGGAGACCATGAATAGGATTCCTAAAACTATTAGGGTATCAGAGCACCAAAACCTGACCAGTTGGGGAAATTATCATGCTGGGAATCTCACATGGCAAATATTACAGAGCACACAGAAATTCACACACAGCCTAATGCACTGGTTCTAGAAGCCAAAGCAGCTGAGACTTGGGACAAATCACTGGGGATGTGCTTGTCCTAGAGCCTTGCTGTCAGAGCTCAGGACACTGAGGCCTCAGTGAGACATCCAGGGGCAGCAGCCAGCTGGACCCAGTACTCACTCTCCAGTTCTGAGCTGCCTTCAGGAAGCACTCCACAGAGAAGACTGCTGAGGACGGACGCCTATCAGCAATGATCTCAGGAGCAGTAACAGAGGGGGAACCAAGAAACGGGATGTAACTGATATTTAATTCTAAGTAAACCAAAGAAAGAGCCAGGGGTTCTGGTGGGAAGAAGGTTCTTCACCATACCTCAACTTTATCTTGGAATTGAATGGAAGGACTTCAAAAAATTATTAGTAAGCACAGATTCATAGGACTGGGGTGTGGAATGAGGAGGGGATAGATGAGCAGGGTTGAAAAATACAGTCAAGGAAAAGAGGTCATCCTAGTCGCTGTTTCCCCCTTAATTAAGAGAACTCTGAATACCCTTGGGCCTGCACGATGGAGTTATTCTATACTGGGATGCAAACAAGAGCCAGAAGTCCTTAAAGAGATCGGTTCTAACCTGAGGTGTTTCCAGTTTCCATTCGCTTTTTTCTTTGATACCTTGAGTGGACTCCATATGCTCTGGTTCCTCAAAGAGGAAATAGAGTGGTCTTTTTTCACTACCTTCTTTTCAGGTATCTTTAAAGAAAAAGAATACCAAAAGTCTATCAAGTATCTTAGAAATTTTAAAAGAAAGTCATATTGCAAAAAAAGGCTCTGGTTTCTGCGTTTTAAAAGTCACTTCTCAAATGAAGGTTTTGAACCAACACAGAGGCGGCTTTTCAGAAATATTCTAAAGACTGACTTTCTTAGGAGCCCTCTCTATGATAAAAAGAAAACAGAACTTATAAAATCTACTGGGCAGGGGGAAAAGGTCACATAGGCAAGCTAACACTCAGATTTAAGGTTCTGCACCTGAAAGGCATGAATAGTTAGTCACCATATTTTATGCACTGGTCTTTCAGTAAGCAACTTAAAAACCAAACAAACTTAAAATACACTAAGAGAATCTGGGTTAGTTAATGCTTTACTATTAGGGAACTTAAGATGGGGACAATACGAACAATACGTTATCTGCCTTTCATTTACTGGTAATCACCACAATTCCGTGTATTTTCCTTAACCGTGTAACTGGACATTAATTTCCTTTCCCAGAAATCTTTCCACTCCTCCACCAGTATTGAGAACAAAAGGCTGGTATCAAAGGCTTCAACTTGGCAGAGCTGAACATATCATCATCTTCATCATCCCCAAACAGGCTCCCAACACTTGGCTCTAACAACTAGAATAGAGTATAAACTCAAATTCAACATCCAAACCAAAACAATTTACAAAGAACAAGGTGAGCAGCTGAGATAATTTCTAATACAATAGCAAAGTCACGATATGGAGAGCCATTCGTAACTGACCCTGGTTTTTTTGGTGCTGGAGAAAATGTCAACATCTGGGTCATTGTCCTAGAGCTTGTGACTGAAAAGGAGTTCTTCATCCTGAAAGACACCCGTGCTCTTGGGCCAGGCATCAGAATCAGAGCCCTGGGAGAAAGAGGAATCTAAGGATTTACCTTATAAGGATCACACACACATGTAAAGATGAAACAACAAAAATGCAGCTTTGTTTATAATGGCTAAAGGTTGGACACAGCCTAAGTCCTAACCAGAAAGGAGTGACACAGTAATATGATGCAATATTACAGAACTATCAAAAATAAGGGAGAATGTATTTATAAGTACAGGTAACATAAACATACTCTGGAAAGATCATTGTTCAACTTTGTGTAGCATCTCAATGTTTTATATTAAAAACAATAAATTAGTTCCACAATAAGAAACATTTTAGGGGTAAATATACACAAACTTAAACAAGTTCTCTCCATTTCATTCCCAAAGGGAGGAAAAGACTTAATACCAGAAAATACATGGTGGTCAAGCATGTATCCTTCTAACCTGTCAGCATCGAAGTCCAAAGAACTGCACAGGTATGACTAGCCAACCTTCCCCTATGCCCATCCACCTCTTATCCCACTACCTTCAGATTCCAAACAAGTTCTTTTTGTTTCTAGGACAGCTGACATTTGAAAATTACTGTTCACATTACTTGGTTGGATACTATAATGCCCCAGACTTTACATTCTAAAATTCTCCCCTATTTATTCTTTACTATCACACCCACAGAGTACAACAAAACTCAATTTAGACAAAACGTGTCACATTAAAAATTAATAATTATTGTTTATTATACATAAAAACCAGTGTAACATAGCAACTACATTTGTGAGTGTCACAACTATGAACATCAATACAAAATCACACACAGTAAGAGACTGGAAGAAAATATACCAAATAATTCATATTCACTCAGTGTAGTCCTCATTTATAAACAGGGTTATACTATTTATGTAATAAAAAATTCTTTAAATGTTTTCTTACAGAAATCAACATGGACTATATCATCAGTTTGAAAAACACTGGAAGAGGGAGGCAAGATGGCGGCATGAGTAGAGCAGCGGAAATCTCCTCCCAAAACCACATATATTTTTGAAAATACAATAAATACAACTATTCCTAAAAGAGAGAACAGAAGACACAGGACAACATCCAGACTACATCCACACCTGTGAGAACCCAGCGCCTTGTGAAGGGGGTAAGATACAAGCCGCGGCATGGCGGGACCCGAGCGTCCTACACCCCAGCTACTGGTGGGAGGAGAGGAGTCAGAGAGGGAAGGGACAGGGAGCCCAAGACTGCTAAATAGCCAGCCCTAGCCATCCGCACCAGAGCACAGATACACTGCGTGCGTGGGGTGCTGGAAACTATGGAAACAGGACAGAAAGACCTGTGAGCGGGTACCCGCAGCCAGAGCCAAAGGTACAAAGAAAAGCGAGAGCTTTTTGAAAGTCTTAAAGGGACAGGGACACCACAGCTGGACGGAAGGGTCCAGAGACACCACAGCGGGATGGAAGCATCCAGGGACACTTAGCTCAGAAGCTTGGAATCCCAGGGAACTCTGGGCACTCTAACCCCCTTGGCAGCAGGGCAGCTGGGAGGTACCTAATGGAGATAAACAGCCTCCGGGCCGTTTCCCCTGTGACGAAGCTCCGCGATATCAGAGCTGCACCCTGAGGCAGGCCATGCGCACAGCAACTGCAGAGCTAAACTCCACAGCGGCCGGGCAAGAATCAGAAAAGCCGCCTGCACGCAGCTGCCCAGCACAAGCTGCTAGAGGTCACTGTTCTCCAAGGAGAAGAAGGCCACAAACCAACAAGAAGGAACATTCTCCCAGCTGTCACATGTGCCAGCTCCGCAAACTATATCTATCGCCATGAAAACGCAGAAAAATTGATATGGACCAAAATCACAACCCCTGAGGAGATAGGCCTAACCAGTTTTCCTGAAACAGAATTCAAAATAAAAATCATAAACATGCTAACGGAGCTGCAGAGAAACATACAAGGGCGAAGGGATGACGTCCGGAGGGAGACTACAGAAGTGAAACAATCTCTGGAAGCATTTCTAAGCAGAAAGGATAAGATGCAAGAGGCCATTGATGGAATAGAAATCAGAAAACAGGAACGCATAGAAGCTGACGCAGAGAAAGATAAAAGGATCTCCAGGAATGAAACAATATTAAGAGAACTGTGTGACCAATACAAAAGGAACAATATCCGCATTAGAGGGGTACCAGAAAAAGAAGAGAGAGAAAAAGGGATAGAAAGTGTCTTTGAAGAAATAATTGCAAGAACTTCCCCAAACTGGGGGAAGAAATAGTTGCTCAGACTACGGAGGCACAAAGAAATCCCAACAGAAGGGACCCAAAGAGGATAACACCAAGACACATAACAATTAAAATGGAAAAGATCAAGAACAAGGACAGAGTATTAAAGGCAGCCAGAGAGAGAAAAAAGGTCACCTACAAAGGAAAACCCATCAGGCTATCATCAGACTTCTCAAGAGAAACCTTACAGGCCAGAAGAGAATGGCATGATATATTTAATGCAATGAAACATAAGGGCCTTGGACCAAGGATACGGTATCCAGCACGATTATCATTTCAATATGAAGGAGGGATTAAACAATTCCCAGACAAGCAAAAGTTGACGGAATTTGCCTCCCACAAACCACCTCTACAGGATATTTTAGACGGACTGCCCAAGATGGGAGTACTCCTAAAATGAGCACAGAACAAAACACCCAACATAAGAAGAATGGAGGATGAGGAATAAGAAGGGAAAGAAATAAAGAATCATCAGACTGTGATTATAATAGCTCAATAAGCAAGTTATGTTAGACAGTAAGGTAGTAAACAAGCTAACCTTGAACCTTTCATAACCACGAATCTAAGGCTGCAATGGCAATGAGTACATATCTTTCAATAATCACCCTAAATGTAAATGGACTGAATGCACCAATCAAAAGACACAGACTACTAGAATGCATAAAAAAGCAAGACCCATCTATATGCTGCTTACAAGAGACTCACCTCAAACCCAAAGGCATGCACAGATTAAAAGTCAACGGATGGAAAGAGATATTTCATGCAAACAACAGGGAGAAAAAAGCAGGTCTTGCAATACTAGTAACAGACAAAACAGACTTCCAAACAAAGAAAGTAACAAGAGATAAAGAAGGACACTACATAATGATAAAGGGCTCAGTACAAGAGGATATAACAATTAGAAACATATATGCACCCAATACAGGAGCACCAATATATGTGAAACAAATACTAACAGAATTAAAGGAGGAAATAGAATGTAATGCATTCATTTTGGGAGACTTTAACACACCGCTCACTCCAAAGAACAGATCCACCAGAGACAAAATAAATAAGGACATAGAGGCACTGAGTAACACACTATAACAGATGGACTTAATAGTCATCTGTAGAACTCTACATCCAAAAGCAACAGGATACACATTCTTCTCAAGTGCACATGGAATATTCTCCAGAATAGACCACATACTAGGCCACAAAAAGAGCCTCAGTAAATTAAAAAAGATTGAAATCCTACCAACCAACTTTTCAAACCACAAAGGCATAAAAGTAGAAACAAACTGTACAAAGAAAGCAAAAAGGCTCACAAACACATGGAGGCTTAACAACATGCTCCTAAATAATTGATGGATCAATAACCAAATCAAAATGGAGATCCAGCAATATATGGAAACAAATGACAACAACAACACAAAGCTCCAACTTCTGTGGGACACAGCGAAAGCAGTCTTAAGAGGAAAGTATATAGCAATCCAGGTATATTTAAAAAAGGAAGAACAATCCGAAATCAATAGTCTTATGTCACAATTATCAAAATTGGAAAAAGAACAAATGAGGTCTAAGGTCAGCAGAAGGAGGGACATAATAAGATCAGAGAAGAAATAAATAAAATTGATAAAAATAAAACAACAGAAAAAAATCAATGAAACCAAGATCTGGTTCTTCAAGAAAATAAACAAAATAGATAAGCTTCTAGCCAGACTTATTAAGAGAAAAAGAGAGTCAACACACATCAACAGAATCAGAAACAAGAAAGGAAAAA
Source organism: Manis javanica (assembly GCF_040802235.1). Classification (NCBI taxonomy): domain Eukaryota; kingdom Metazoa; phylum Chordata; class Mammalia; order Pholidota; family Manidae; genus Manis; species Manis javanica. Next base: position 73,861,524 of record NC_133162.1, read on the forward strand.
TCATGACGGACCCCACAGAAATACAAAGAATTATTAGAGACTAGTATGAAAACCTATATGCTGACAAGCTGGAAAACCTAGGAGAAATGGACAACTTTCTAGAAAACTACAACCTTCCAAGACTGACCAAGGAGGAAATAGAAAATCTAAACTGACCAATTACCAGGAACAAAACTGAAGCGGTAATCAGAAAACTATCCAAGAACAAAAAACCCGGGCCAGATGGATTTACCTTGGAATTTTATCAGACATACAGAGAAGACATAATACGCATTCTCCTTAAAGTTTTCCAAAAAACTAGAAGAGAGGGGAAGACTCCCAAACTCATTCCGTGAAGCCAACATTACCCTAATACCAGAACCAGGCAAAGACCCCACAAAAAAAGAAAACTACAGACCATTATCCCTGATGAACGTAGATGCAAAAATACTCAACAAAATATTAGCAAACGGAATTCAAAAATACATCAAGAGGATCATACACCATAACCAAGTGGGATTCATCCCAGGGATGCAAGGACGGTACAACATTTGAAAATCCATCAACATCATCCACCGTATCAACAGAAAGAGGGACAAAAACCACATGAGCATCTCCACAGATGCTGAAAAAGCATTCAACAAAATTCAACATCCATTCATGATAAAAACTCTCAACAAAATGGGCATAGAGGGCAAGTACCTCAACATAATAAAGGCCATATATGATAAACCCAGCTAACACCATACTGAACAGCGAGAGGCTGAAATCTTTTCCAATGAGGTCGGGAACAAGACAGGGATGCCCACACTCCCCACTATTATTCAACATAGTACTGGAGGTCCTACCCATGGCAATTAGACAAAAAAAAGAAATACAAGGAATACAGATTGGTAAAGAAGAAGTCAAACTGTCACCATTTGCAGATGACATGATGTACATAAAAAACCCAAAAGACTCCACTCCAAAACTACTAGAACTAATATAAGAATTCAGCAAAGTTGCAGGGTACAAAATTAACACACAGAAATCTGTGGCTTTCCTATACACTAACAATGAACTAACAGACAGAGAAATCAGGAAGACAATTCCATTCACAATAGCATCAAAAAGAATAAAATACATAGGAATAAACCTAACCAAGGAAGTGAAAGACCTATACCCTGAAAACTACAAGACCCTCTTAAGAGAAATTAAAGAGGACACTGACAAATGGAAACTCATCCCATGCTCCTGGGTAGGAAGAATGAATATCGTCAAAATGGCCATACTGCCCAAAGCAATACACAGATTCGATGCAATCCCTCTCAAATTACCAACAGCATTCTTCAATGAACTGGGAACCAATAGTTCTAAAATTCATATGGAAACACCAAAGACCCCGAATAGCCAAAGCAATCCTGAGAAGGAAGAATAAAGTGGGGGGGATCTAGCTCCCCAACTTCAATCTCTACTACAAAGCCACACTAATCAAGACAATTTGGTACTGGCACAAGAACAGACCCACAAACCAGTAGAACAGAATAGAGACCTCAGATATTAACCCAAACATATATGGCCAATTATTATACGATAAAGGAGCATTGGTCATGCAATGGGGAAATGACAGTCTCTTCAACAGATGGTGCTGGCAAAACTGGACAGCTACATGTAAGAGAATGAAACTGGATCACTGTCTAACACCATACACAAAAGTAAATTCAAAATGGATCAAAGTCCTGAATGTAAGTCATGAAACCATAAAACTTATAAAAAAACATAGGCGAAAATCTCATGGACATAAACATGAGTGACTTCTTCATGAACATACCTCCCTGGACAAGGTAAACAAAAGCAAAAATGAACAAGTGGGACTATATCAAGCTAAAACGTTTCTGTAAAGCAAAGGACACCATCAATAGAACAAAAAGGTATCCCACAGTATGGGAGAATATATTCATAAATGACAGATCCGATAGTGTTGACATCCAAAATATATAAAGAGCTCACACACCTCCACAAACAAAAAGCAAATAATCCAATTAAAAAATGGGCAGAGGAGCTGAAGAGACAGTTCTCTAAAGAAGAAATTCAGATGGCCAACAGCACATGAAAATATAATCCACATCTCTTGTCATCAGAGAAACACAAATTAAAACCACAATGAGATATCAAGTCACACAGGTAAGGATGGCTACCATCCAAAAGACAAACAACAACAAATTTTGGCGAGGTTGTGGAGAAAGGCGAACCCTCCTATACTGGTGGTGGGAATGTGAATTAGTTCAACCATTGTGGATAGCAGTATGGAGGTTCCTCAAAATGCTCAAAATAGAAATACCATTTGACCCAGGAATTCCACTTCTAGGAATTTACCCTAAGAATGCAGCACTACAGTTTGAAAAAGACAGATGCACACCTATGTTTATCGCTGCACTATTTACAATAGCCAAGATATGGAAGCAACCTAAATGTCCATCAGTAGATGAATGGATAAAGAAGATGTGGTACATATACACAATGGAATATTTCTCAGCCATAAGAAAAAAACAGATCCCACCATTTGCAACAACGTGGATGGAGCTAGAGGATATTATGCTCAGTGAAATAAGCCAGGCGGAGAAAGACAAGTACCAAATGATTTCACTCATACATGGAGTATAAGAACAAAGGAAAACTGAAGGACCATTACAGCAGCAGACTCAGAGAGCCGAAGAATGGACTAACAGTTACCAAAGGGAATGGGACTGGGGAGGATGGGTGGGAAGGGAGGGACAAGGGTGGGAAAAAAGAAAGGGGGCATTGAGATTAGCATGTATAGTGTGGGGTGCCACGGGGAAAAAAAAAAAAGAAAAAGCACTGGCATCCTATGGCCTACCAAATGTTGTTGTTGTGTAGTATCTCAGTTCAGTATTATTTATATACCAAAAAATTCTATATAAAGTGTTTACTTTAATGATTTTTAGTATATTCATAGCTGTGGAAATACCACCACAATCCAAGTGTAGAACATCCTCATTACATCAGAAAGAACTCCCAAACCTATTTATTAGTAATGACTCTCCGTTCCTGTCTGCCCCTTTCCTTACACCCAGGCAACCACTTAGCTATTTTCTTTCTCTATATATTTGTCTTTCAGGACATTTTAAATAAATGGAATCATATACTATATGTCTTTTGTCACTGGTTTCTTTGATTCAGCATATGTTGTCAAGGTTCATTAATGTTATACATAATTCTTTTTAATGCCTAATAATATTCCATTGTATGGTAACACCACATTAGTTAATGAACATTTATTTAAATTATTTTCACCTATAGGCTATTTTGAATAATGCTGTTGAAAACATAAAAGTTTTTGTGTGAATGTATATTTTCATCTCTTGCATACATACCTAGTAGTGGAATTACAAGGTCATGTGGTGACTCTTACGTTTAACAATATGAGGAACCACCAAACTGTCTTCCAAAGTGGCTACAGTATCCTACATTCCCAAAAGCAATGAATGACGAAGGTTCTAGTTTCTCCACATACTCACTAACACTTGGCTAATATCAAAAAGTATACAAGGGACAAAGGAGCCAAGATAGTGGTATGAGTAAGGCAGCAGAAATCTCCTCCCAAACACATATATATTTTTTTGAAAATACAACAAATACAGCTGTGCCTAACAGAGAGACCAGAAGATGCAGTACAACAGCCAGGCTACATCTACATCTGCAAGAACTCAGCATCTCACGAAAAGGGTAAGATACAAAGCTACGATACAGCAGGACCTAGCACTCTCCCACCCCAGCTCACCGGCAGGAAGAAAAGAGTCAGAGTGGGGAGGGAGGGGAAGCGCAGGACTGCTAAATAACCAGCCCTAGTAATCTGCACTGGGAGCAAAGACACACATTGCATGGTGTACTGGATATAAGAAAAATAGAAAAGTAAAATCTGCGAGCAGGTCCCCACAGCCAGCTCCCCTGGGATAAAAGAAAAAAGAGTACTTTTTGAAAGTCTTAAAGGGATAGGGGCTTAACAGCTGGATGGAATAGTCCAGGCACACTCAGCCCAGCAGGCTCGGAATCCTAAGGAACTTCAGGCTCTCTAACCCCCTGGGTGGGAATATAGCTCTGAAGTACCTCACAGCAATAAGCAGCCTGCCATTTGTTCCCCCTGGCTGGCGCTGCCCTGCTGCAGCGGCGGAGCAGCTGGAGCGTGATACCGCCCACAGTAACGGCCCTGAGTCTCCTCCCAGCGTGCAGCTACCAGGGCCATACAAACCCGCTGCTGCTGGTGTGCAGCTGCCTGGCAGAGACAGAGAAAGCTGGAACAAGGCACAAAGGGGCTCCATTCTTACAGGAGAACACGTCCGGTGAACCTGTAACTCTCCACAGGGTTCTGGGCTACCCTGAGGGCTGCCCCGCCACAGCAGCTCAGTGTATTAAACCAGAGGCTCCTCCTGGTGTGCGGATAAACAACACAGCAGCGGAGAAGGGCACGGCACCCAGCAAGCAGGAAGGGACTTTGTTCTCCCAGCAGACAGATATGCCACCTGCCTACAACTACCTCTATCGCCATGAAAAGGCAGAAGAATCTGGTCCAGTCAAGAATCACCCAGACAACCACCGAGAGCGGGTGTGGGGAGATAGATATAACTAATCTCCCTGAAAGAGAATTCAAAATAAAGATCATAACCATGCTGATGGACCTGCAGAGAAATATGCAAGAGCTAAGGGATCAAGTCCAGAGGGAGATAATAGAAATGAAACAATCTTTGGAAGGACATATGAGCAGAATGGATGAGGTGCAAGAGACTGTTAATGGAATAGAAATAAGAGAACAGGAGTACAGAGAAGCTGAGGCAGAGAGAGATAAAAAGATCTACAGGAATGAAAGAAATTAAGAGAACTGTGTGACCAATACAAATGGAATAATATTCACTTTATAGGGCTACCAGAAGAAGAACAGAGAGAAAAAGGGATAGAAAGTGTCTTTGAAGAAATAATTGCTGCAAACTTCCCCGAACTGGGGGAGGAAATAGTCTCTCAGAACATGGAAGCCCACAGATCTCCCAACACAAGGGACCCAAGGAGGAAAACACCAAGACATATAATAATTAAAATGGCAAAGATCAAAGACAAAGACAGAGTATTAAAGGCAGCCAGAGAGAGAAAAAAGATCACCTACAAAGGAAAATCCATCAGGCTATCATCAGACTTTTCAACAGAAACCTAACAGGCCAAAAGAGAATGCCATGACATATTTAATGAAATTAAACAGAAGGGCCTTGAAGCAAGAATACTATATCCAGCATGATTATCATTTAAATACAAAGGAAGGATTAAACAATTTCCAGAAAAGCAAAAGTTGACGGAATTTCCCTCCCATAAACCACCTCTACAGGATTTTTTAAAGGGAATGCTCTAGATGGAAGCACTTCTAAGGCTAAATTGATGTCACCAGAGAAAATAAAATCACAGCAAAGAAAGCAGACCAACCAAATACTAAGTAAAGGCAAAAAATAAAATCAACTATTCACAAAAGCAGTCAAAGGAAACACAAAAGAGAACAGAATAAAACACCTAACAAATAAAGAAAGGAAGAGGAAGAATAAGAAGGGAGAGAAAAGAATCATCAAACTGTGTTTATAATAGCTTAATAAATGAGCTAAGTTAGACAGTCAGATAGTAATCAGCGAAGAAATAAATAAAATAAATAAAACTGAAAACAGAACAGTACAAAAAAAATCAATGAAACCAAGAGCTGTTCTTTGAGAAAATAAACAAAATAGATAAGCCCTTAGGAAGACTTATTAAGAGAAAAAGAGAATCTATACACATAAACAGATTCAGAAATGAGAAAGGAAAAATCACGATGGACCCCACAGAAATACAAAGAATTCTTAGAGAATACTATGAAAATCTATATGCTAACAAGCTGGAATACCTAGAAGAAATGGACAATTTCCTAGAAAAATACAACCTTCCAAGACTGACCAATGAAGAAATAGAAAATCTAAACAGACCAATTACCTGCAATGAAATTGAATCGGTAATCAAAAAACTCCCAAGAACAAAATCCCGGGGCAAGATGAATTCACTGCTGAACTCTATTGGACACATAAAGAGGACATAATGCCCATTCTCCTTAAAGTTTTCCAAAAAATAGAAGAGGAGGGAATACTTCCAAACTCATACTATGAAGCCAGCATCACTCTAATACCAAAACCTGGCAAAAACAACACAAAAAAAGAAAATTACAGACCAATATCCCTGATGAACGTAGATGCAAAAAGACTCAACAAAATATTAGCAAACCGAGTTCAAAAATACATCAAGAGGATCATATACCATGACCAAGCGGGATTCATCTTAGGGATGCAAGGATGGTACACCATTCGAAAATCCATCAACATCATCCACCACATCAAGAAAAAGAAGGACAAAAACCACATGATCATCGCCATAGATGCTGAAAAAGCATTCTACAAAATTCAACATCCATTCATGATAAAAACTCTCAACAAAATGGGCATAGAGGGCAAGTACCTCAACATAATAAAGGCCATATATGATAAACCCACAGCCAACATCAGACTTAACAGCAAGAAGCTGAAAGCTTTTCACCTAAGATTGAGAACAAGACAGGGATACTCACTCTCCCCACTGCTACTCAACATAGTACTGGAGGTCTTAACCATGGCAACCAGACAAAATAGAGAAATACGAGGCATCCAGACTGTTAAACAAAAAGTCAAACTATCACTATTTGCAGATGACATCATATTGTATATAAAAAAACCCTAAAGACTCCACTCCAAAACTACTAGAATATCTGAATTCAGCAAAGTTGCAGGATACAAAATTAATACAGAGAAATCTGTGGCTTTCCTATATAGTAACGATGAACCAGCAGAAAGAGAAATCAGGAAAAGAATTCCATTCACAATTCATCAAAAAGAAAAAAAAAAACCTAGGAATAAACCTAACCAAGGAAGTGAAAGACCTATACCCTGAAAACTACAAGACACTCTTAAGAGAAATGAAAGAAGACAGTAACAAATGGAAGCTCATCCCATGCTCTTGGCTAATAAAAATTAATATTGTCAAATGGTCATTGTGCCTAAAGTGATCTACAGATTCAATGCAATTCCTATCAAAATAACAACAGCATACTTTAAAGAACTGGGAACAAATAGTTCTAAAATTTATATGGAACCATAAAAGACCCCGAATAGTCAAAGTAATCCTGAAAAGGAAGAACAAAGCAGGAGGGATCTTGTTTCCCAACTTCAAACTCTATTACAAAGCCACAGTAATCAAGACAATTTGGTACTGGCACAAGAATAGACCCACAGACCAGTGGAATGGAGTAGAGACTCCAGACATTAACCCAAACATATATGGTCAATTAATATATGATAAAGGAGCCATGGACATACAATGGGGGAAGTGACAGCCTCTTCAACAGTTGGTGTTCGCAAAACGGGACAGCTACATGTAAGAGAATGAAACTGGATCATTGTCTAACCCCATACACAAAAGTAAATTCGAAATGGATCAAAGACCTGAGTGTAAGTCATGAAACCATAAAACTCTTAGAAAAAAACATAGGCAAAAATCTCATGGACATAAACATGAGCAACTTCTTTATGAACATATCTCCCTGGGCAACAGAAACAAAAGCAAAAATGAACAAGTGGGCCTGTATCAAGCTGAAAGAAAACCTTCTGTACAGCAAAGGACACCATCAACAGAACAAAAAGGCATCCTACAATATGGGAGAATATATTCATTAATGACAGATCCAATAAAGTGTTGACATCCAAAATATATAAAGAGCTCACAGACCTCAACAAACAAAAAGCAAATAATCCAATTAAAAAATAGACACAGGAGCTGAAGAGACAGTTCTCCAAAGAAGAAATTCAGATGGCCAACAGACACATGAAAAGATGCTCCACATCGCTAATCATCAGAGAAATGCAAATTAAAACCACAATGAGATTATCACTTCACACCACTAAGGATTGCCACTATCCAAAAGACAAACAACAAGAAAGTTGGTGAGGGTGTGGAGACAGGGGATCCCTCCTCCACTGCTGGTGGGAATGTAAATTAGTTCAACCATTGTGGAAAGCAGTACAGAGGTTCCACAAAAAACTAAAAATAGAAATACCATTTGACCCAGGAATTCCATTCCAAGAATTTACCCTAAGAATGCAGCAGTCCAGCAGTCCAGTGTGAAAAAGACATATGCACCCCTATGTTTATTGCAGCACTATTTACAATAGCCAAGAAATGGATGCAACCTAAGTGTCCATAATTAGATGAATGGATAAAGAAGATGTGGTACATATACAGAATGGAATATTATTCAGCCATAAGAAGAAAACAAATCTTACAATTTGCAACAACATGATTGGAGCTAGAGGGTATTATGCTCAGTGAAATAAGCCAGGCGGAGAAAGACAAGTACCAAATGATTTCACTCATATGTGGAGTATAAGAACAAAGAAAAACACTGAAGGAACAAAACGGCAGCAGAATCTCAGAACCCAAGAATGGACTAACAGTTACCAAAGGGATGGGGACTGGGAGGATGGGTGGTAAGACAGGGATAAGGGGGGAAAAAAAGGGGGCATTAGTATTAGCAGACATAATGTAGGAGAGGGCACAGAGAGGTTGTGCAACACAGAGAAGACAAGTACTGATTCTATAGCATCTTACTACGCTGATGGACAGTGACTGTAATGGGGTATGTGGCCGAGACTTCACGATGTGGGGAGTCTAGTAAACATAATGTTCCTAATGTAACTGTAGATTAATGATACCAAAAAAAAAGTCTACAAGTGTTGATGAGGATGTAGAGAAATTGGAAGCTTCAATTCTCGAGCAACTCACACGACAGAACTAACATCATGAAATGAGATTCTTTTATCCTTTCAAAACTTGAACTGTACTACTTTTTGCTCACCTTTCCTACTGTCTTTGGCACTTGGATGCTGCTCTGATCCTCTGTTTTATCCTCTTCCTCATCATACAAGCTAAGAACAGTTTTGGTTCTATTTTTGGTTGCTTTGTCCAATGGGGAAGATGAAGAAAGTAAATCAGAATGCTTGGCTGGAAGAGAGAGTCAACGTCCTTCCTGGAAATGGAAATAATAAGGAAAATATTAAGTATCACCTGGAAATACAAATTCTATTGTGGGGCCTCCCAAACTCCTCATTAATTCAGTAACTGCCACATTTGCATGTTTCGGGGCCCTACAGCTAATCACATCTGCTCCCAGGTAACAAAACCCTGAGCTAGTTCTTCATTGGCTGCTCCAATAAAGAGTCCTGCACAGATAATTCATAGACAAAAGTAATTTTTCCAAACAGTTTAAAGCCATGGGTCCCTCCTTCCTACCATTATATATATATACAAACACTGATACACACAGGTTGCTCAAGAACTGTAAATTCTAAGTCATAAAGACAACACAAATGCCAGTCATTAGGAGAGGATCATGTATTTCCTAGTATTTAACTAATACATGAGTCTCTAAGAGAAACCTAATTGACAAAATCAGACACTTAAATTTTAAAAGGCTTACACTGTATCAATTATACAAAATCACATAAAATGTGTACACTCAATGATAAGAATCTTTGAAATAATCTAAAATGCAGCATTTATTCATTCCACAAGTATACCACATTTCAGGTAAGATGCCACTGATTTAAGAACCACTATTACTATATGAACCACCAAGGTCAAAAACAACAACCTCAATTAACATGCCACTGATTGCAAGAGGTGTATCCTACTTTCAGAGTGGTTAAACTGTGGGAAAAACATGCTTCTTTGAAGAAATATAATTTTTAAGGTGCCTACTATGTGCAAAGTAATATGACAAGTAGTACAGATACAATGGTCAACAAAACAAACCTGGCCCCCATCTTCACGGTGCTTATACTCAAGCAGAGAGATGGTAGCACAGGAGAGCACCTGGAAAGTGTGGACTGGGTTATGACTGGGGTAAGCCAGGGGCTTCTGGACACAGAAAAGGTCTTCATGCAAACTTGGGGAAGACAATGTCACACAATAATAAAATACAGTGTTTCTATCACTGCAGCCCCATGGAGTCAGAAAAAGCAGACATGCCAAGAAAAAACACCATGGCAAATAAGATGAGGAAGATCCTAGGGAGAGAAAGGAACAGACACAAAGGGACAATAATGTAAAATGGGAAAACAACACATCACTGTGTGCACAAGCACACCTAGAGAGGTAACTGAAAGGCAGGAGCAACGTTGAAGGCTTCCCTGAATGGGGAGGATCACATGTTTTCTTCTTTATACTTTGTACTGTTTTCAAATCTCTCAAAAAAAATAAGTCATTTATTTTCTGTGGTAGAAAATGTAAGGTGTGTGTACGTGTGGGTTTTACAAGAACAAATGAGAGACAAACCTATCAGAATATACAAGAAAAATAAAAACTTGACCTTTTCTGACTCCTCCACCTGAGTTGTCCCAAGCTCTGATGATTCCAGCAGACTCAACCTTCTTACCCACAGGTTTCACTCCAAACTGTGCCTCCTTCTCTTCTTCCTTGCTAAATAGCAAAGGTTGTACCTCAGGAATGGTCTCTTTTTTCTACCAAAAGAAGAGTAAATGACAACATCAAAATCAAAAAAAGTGTGTCTAGCAGGACAATGCGTAACACACGCCGAAACCACAGCTCTGTTTAGGGCATCTGCTAAGTATGGTTGTGGGAAAGAGAGGAGAGCATAGTGAAAGGGCACAAACAGAAAGCAGTAGGCATTACAACCTCCAATGCACAGACACAGCACCTCAGTTTCTGCCACACCGTCTGCTCCCGTCTCCTTGTGCCTGCTGACTGCACGACGCTGCCACTGCCTGGATCCTTACTTCTGCCACCCAACTACTGGTCTCTCCTCTCTGCTTCCCTCCTCTTACATTTCAGTTACATGACCACCATCCAGAGCTCTTGCTAAAATAAAACACCCATCCAATTACTTTATTTCCCACCCCAAACCTGCATTTTTGTAATAAGTTAAGTATTGAACATGACAATCAACTGACACCTCATTTTATCCCTCTAGTCACCTGCACCCCATCAGTTCTCACCTATTCCTTACATGTAAACTCTCACACGTCCACACTTGTTTCTCCCTCTGTAGAAGCAAATCCTCCTCATCTTTTAAGCAAGGCTCAGCTTAGCCCATCCTGCCACCCATAAAGGTTTCCTGTTGTCAGTAAGAATCCATTTACTTCATTGATAAGAATGCTATTGATATCTCTACCTAGCCCTTACATTACTCTCCCCCTAATTTACATGAATAGCTATCATACAGCTTTTTATCCATCCATTTGGAAGGATCATACAGTGCATTTCCACAGCCAGTCATGGTGTTTTATACCAGGGTAGGTATTTTGACACAGGTTTTTGAGCGCTTTGCACATCTCTCATCTCTTTCTTACCTGGGAGCTAGGGATTTCAGAGATTAGGAAACTGAGGTCACTAACTTACCTAGAGTTATTGGCATCCTTGGGGCAAGCGACTTATCAAAAATTCTTGAGGAAAAAAAAACTAACTCCATCATACTAACTAGACTATAATATGTAAGGAAGTAAGCTTAATGCAATACTCATCAGGTTATCAAGACATTCAGGAAGTAGAACAGGATAAAGAGATTTTTTGTTATTGTTAGGAAAAGGTCCTTAAAATGCATGCTCATTTAAACTTGAAATAAAAGACTGGAAACCCACAAAAGAATTTCAGAAGAGGTATGGCAAACTGAAGTGATTGAAGGAAAAAATTTCTGTGCAATGTGCTGGACTCACTGAAAACTACATATAATTTCAATGCAAGCTGATAGGGAGAAAAATGAGATTAAGTATGGAGAAACATAACCTTTCATATAACCATAGTCCTTAAATCAAGGAATATGCTGCCCAAACTGTTGATTTTAAACCTTCCTAAAGATAAACTGACTCATCTTCTTCATAAAATTAATTTTATTGATAGGCTTCAAACTGAGTCAAATTTAATTTACTTTGAAATATCCTAGGATCTCTAAAGAAAAAATATCTTATCTGCTAATGGTGATTCTGTCTCACAAATGGTAAAAATAAAGTGTGCAGGTGGTTTAGCTACCTAAGAGGCGTATCTTTGACCTTTTGTCTTATTTAACAATTATAGTTAAACAGGTTGAAAGAAGTTTTACATTTCCAGAACTTTCAAAATTCATTAGATTATTGCTCATTTATCCAGGGTAGAAGTTATTTTTATGATTTACAAAGAAAATCAGATCTCTCAACTTTTAACCATTCAGCCACTAGATGTCTTCTTTAGGGAGACTGAAGGGTAGGGTTATGAGCACCTCAGAAGCAGGAGCAGGGAGCTCCAGAGCCCAGGGAAGGCAGTGCTCCCCCAATGCTGAAAGCTTCTGGAGTAAGCTGTGCAATTCCAAATGTGGTGAGGAAAGAGTGCTTAAATCATGGACCTGCACGTGCTTCATCCAGGAAGCTTCACAGGACAGGTTAACATTTCTACCATGTCTCAAAGTATGAAGAATGTTTCTATATAAGAGACAATAACCCTCCTCTGGAGTATTCTGGGATAGGATGAGTCACCTAGAATATATGCAAATGAGGCTAGAAAAGAGGTGTCCAGGTTGGAAGAGATTACAGATGGCACAGTAGGCTCAGATAAGGCATTTTGCCAAGAGGACAATGGGACTGGATCTCTGAGACAAGAATGAGGGCAATGGTCAGGAGAGCAGATGGAGGGAAGGAGCATTCACAGAGAGACCAGATAAGAAAGCACCTCACCAGTCAAGGCTAAAGATGACAAAGCAACAGGGATGGGAGGAAACAGCCTTAACTGGCAAGAAACAATGACGATTCCTCCATCAAAGGAGAAATAGCCACATGTGTCCTAGTGGTTATATTGCAGAATACTATATAGTGGTAAAAAAGGGCAAGGTGAGGCTTATGGGAATGATAAACATGCTGTGGGACAAAAACTAATGCATAAAAATGTAGACATGATCATATTTAAACAACGCAAAACACATGTGGATGCCTAGAAACAGGCCTGGAGGGACTGGCAATGCCTCACTACCAGTGATTACATCTTGGAACGAGTATGGAGTGGGACTCTGGGTTCTTTATGCATTTGCTAAACCTTTCTTAAGAAGACATCTGTGTATTACACTGTAATTTAAAATAAGCTTTAAACAGAAAATATTTAGGAGGTATAGAAAAACCAAGTATCAGCCTCTACAAACAGGAAGTTCCAGGTTCTTTTATTGCCATGTGCCTATTTCACTGTACACAAGGAGAAGCCAGGTCCCTAGGGCCACACAGGTTTCAGGAATGTGGTCAACCATCACCACAGTGGGAGGGGGAAAGTCTTCATCAAGTGTCGGGGTAGGAGCTGCCATTTTGGATTCTGTGGCTGTTCCAACACGGGAAGTTTCCCTGGAGGCTCATACCTCCTGCTCTGTCTTGCAGGGCTTTCTGCCCTCACGCATGCCAAACTGGAGTGGTCTCAAGTTGGGTTGGAAGGCCGTCACAGCAGGCTGTGAGCTGGCTTGACTCTTGGCCTTTTAGGCTAATCCAGCACAGGTAAAGAGGTCTCCATGGGGCCTAGCCTAGAAAGTTCACTGTTAGCAACTGCCAGTCGGTAATAAAAAAGTGCTTGGCCTCACTCTTCTATGTGCACATACTTCAGGAGTGTGCTGGGGAGGGATTAATGACAGGCCAAAAGCAGGCTTCCAGTGTGTCTACGTTCCAGACAAGCATTACGTTAATGACTCCTTCCTCTCATTCTCTAATACTCCTTTTTCACATAAAATGAGATTGGCTATGTTTTAGCTTAGGTAACTGTGGTAGTGATGCCATTTAGACAAAATCACTGGAAGGACACTTAGATTAACTACTTCTTTTCTTATCATATATTTTAATTTTTAAAAAAACTTTAACTGTGGTAAAAAACATATAATAGAAATTTTTCCATCTTAACCATTTGAGCATATAGTTCAGTGGTGTTAATAATAATCGCACTGTTGTGCAATCATCTCCAGAATTACCTTGCAAAACTGAAACTCTTCACATCAAACAGCTCCCCATTTCCCCCTGCTGCTACCCTGGCAACCACCATTCTACTTTCTGTCTCTGAATTTGACTGCTCCAGGTACTTCACGTAAGTGGAAACATATAGTATTTGCCTTTTTGTGCTGGCTTATGTCATTCAGTATAATGTGCTCAAGGTTGATCCATGTGGTAGCACGTGTCAGAATTGCCTTCCATTGGTACTCTGCCCCCCGAAGACTATACCCGACACTGAATGGGTTACAGACACAGAGGAGTGCTTTTTTTCCAGGCTTCTGTATGTGTGCTTCATCTGTAAAATACCACTAACCAGAAGCTATCTTTCTAAAACTAGGAAAACAAGTTTTCCAAGGTCAGGTTTTAGGAGCTGATTCAGGGAGTATCACTATTCTGTAACACCACCTCAAGGATGTTTCCTGGGCCTAAGAGGTTAAGAATACCTTTGTTGCAGGAGGAACAGATGCAGGAGGAGAGCCAAACAGAGAACTTCCACTATCGGGATCCTCTTTGAAGAGCAGTGATACTCTCTGAGTCCTCTTTTGGCTACACAAACAGATGAAAGACCAAATTAAAGGCAAATGGGATTTTTAAAAAAATACAATATTCTTTCTAGGTCACACCTCTATGAACCCACCTGCCACCAACATGCCCAAGCTATCAGCTGACCTTATACAACTGAAAGCAAGCAAGAAAAACCTTTGAAGTAGGTGCGATTTGTGCCTAGCAAGTCATCAGCCTCTGTCCCCCACCCTTATGTAGAAGAGCTAAGGCCCTCCTCAACCTGGCCCTTGTTAGTTATTTCTGACTCGGTGTGGGTGCACTAGCTGTTCGCTTTCAGAGGCACACGACACTGCTAGCACTCTGTCTCACCACTTCCTAGGGCACAGGAAGAAACAGAGAACATGAGTGCCTATTTCCAAAGTGGTCAGAAGGCAGCTGTCAAAAGATCACAGGGCCAGGGCCTGCTTCGGGCTGTGACCTGATACCTCCTTGGCCACCTAATCCTGTCTTTCTAAGCATCCCCATCCTTTCCCTTCAAACCCCAAATCCACCCCTTTACATCCCCAACAGACAAACCTCTCAGAGCTGGAAAAGCAGAACTCATTTCCCTGTTCATCACATCACTACGCACCCAGCTCCTACCCCATGTTGGGCAACCAGAGCCGAAATGCGGTCACAGGTCTCCTCACCACCTTCCTCTAGCCTGTCTTCACCTACCTCCTTACCTGGGATTCTGGCAGGCCCCTACACACAAGGTGCTCAGTAAATGCCAGAACAACTATTCATCAGTACATCATCAGGAACAGAAATAATATGAAAGTGAAAAAACACAGGGAGGCTTAGCACTGGACTGGTTTTTACTATATGATAAAGAATAATACAACTAACATACTAGGGAATTACCAAAGTAATGAAAACTTCAAAATCAGTTTTTGCTAGGAAAAAAGCATAGTAATAGTAAGTCACTTCAGTGAATTTTTTACCATATCCATCTACTTCTATTAGAACAAAATTATAATTAACAAGGCAAAATCTATATAACTTGTTAGTTTGATACTGATGTCTACATCTTAAAAAAACAAAAAAACTAAGGATCAACCAAACAGTTGAGTGCACTTACACTGGACACATACACTAAAGGACAGTTACAAACTAAATCTGCACCTTGAAGAAGTTATTAAAGCAAAGAGCCAATTTGCAACGGCACAGTAAGATGCTACCTAGTATGCCTTTAAGGACATATACCAATACAGAGTTACACAAATTATAACCAAAATATCCGACTACTAGGTGATGAATGATCACAAAGTATTAATGACTATATCAGATGCCTGAAGAGTGCCGAACACCTCATAAAGCAGCTATAGCAGAAAAATCTTACTCATTATCTTCTGAACAAGAATTTCTAAACAAACTAACCAACCAAAACCCCCGAGAACAACCCACAAGACATCTGGTGACTGATTCTGAAGGTAAGCTACTAGAGAAGAGCTAGTTAGCTCTCTGGACAAGGTTACATAAAAGACTACAATCCTTACACTCGGCCTCATTCCCCAACTCTCAGCTACTGCTGGCTAAATGGGGGCTTCCCGTGGAGACCTGTCCTCAGGAAAACATGTGCTTGTTCAGTGAGCTACGGTATTTCTCATTATAAGTAACAGGTTAAGTATTTTGATTTATTTAAAAGGTACAGAGAAAATGATCATAGAGTCTATGGATCTAAACCAGGCACTTTTGAGAGTGAAAGGGAAAGTTATTAATAATCATCCTGAAATGAAAGGAACAAAGCAGGGCTGCCAGGCAAGCCAGGGCATTTGAATGCCTTGCTAAGATAATATTTCACAACTTCATTAGGGTCACAAAGCTTCTTTCTTTTTTTAGAATGGTTGTGAGATATAATTTACATACCATAAATCTTACACTTTTATAAAAGTGTACAATTCACTGATTTTTAGTATATTCAGAGTTGAGCATCTATCACCATAATCTAAGTTCACAGTATTTCCAACAACCCAAAATGAAACCCTACTTGTTAACATTCACTCCCAATTCTCCTTTCCCCTCAGCCTCAGGCAAACACTAATTTACTTTCTGTGGCTATGGATTTATCTGTTCTGGACATTATATACCAATGGACTCATACATGTGGTCTTCTGTGACTGGCTTCTTTCAGTTAACACAGTTCATTAATATTGTGGCATGTCTCAATATCTTGTTCCTTCTCATTGTATGGGCAGAATACATTTTGTTTATTGTTTCATCAGTTGATGGACTTTTCAGTTACTATGTACAATGCTGTGATGAACATTCATGTGTAAGTTTTTGTGTGGACAGATTTTCATTTCTCTTGACCGTATACCTAAAAATGAAGTTAAGTCCTTTGGTAGCTCCAGGTTCAACTTTCTAAGGAACCACTGTTTCCCAAAGTGGCTGCACCATTGTACATTCAGTGTCTGTAAAAGCAATTTTAGAGAGTCTGATGAAAGCAATGAATTATTTCCTCAGAAAAATGCCCATACACAAAACTTATAGACAACTTTAAAACCAACTGGAAATGGAATAAATCGGGAGCAGAGAAAGCATTAATGAAAGCTAAGTATTGGGTGTAGCTGGTATTGGAACCTCCAAGTGAGACGTTTCCAGATCTCTAAACTAGTGACCACGTGTGCGTGGTAGGGGGCAAAGGGAGACAGGGCACATATGTAACGTAACTTCTACACAACCTAGAAAATGCTCAAGTGCAACATGGCCAGAGATGAGGGGCATATACAGAGGGAATTATTTTTGCTCTAAACTTTCACTTTTTCTTCTCTCTCTCACCTGTCTTTTAGGTCAAGAAAGGATTCTTATAAGAGAAGGCTTAAACTGAGTCTTGAAGGAAGATGGTCAGGTAAGAAGGAAGAAGGGCATGTCTCAGGGGAGAGAGTGCAAGAAAAATAAAGGAATGAAATGTTATTTCCTCTGAGTCATGATGATAAATGGTAACATGTTAAGTGACTGAAATTTAACAGCTATGCTAAGCATTTCCCATTTTTTGGATTTCATTTAATCCTCTCAATGATCCTATGTGAGAGGTACTATTATTATTTTTGTTTAACTGATGAGAAAACTCAGGCCCAGAGAACTTTGGTAACTTGCCCAAGGTTATTGTTATTCAGAAAGGAACTGGCAGGGCCAGAATTTATCAGGTACTGGAATTCCAGAGCCTATATTCTTCTTCTTTTTTTTTTTTTTTTTTAAGGAGAGCAAGGTACCAGCTTTTATTTAGAGATAAAGTGAGAGGAAAGAGCTTCCAGCTCACACCAGGAGGGGACAAGAGAGCCCCCCAGAGCCTATATTCTTAACCAGAGGCAAAATATATACCCAAGGGTAAAGCCACCAGCACCTAAAAGAAATGGTGACATTTCAAATGATTACAATATTTAGAGATAGAAATATGAGGTACTTTTGAATCTATCAAATCAAAATTAAGGCTTAATCGCACCAACCCACAGGATTTATATGTCCCATCAATTACCTCTTTATGGTACTATCATTCAGTTGAATTCCACAGTAATCATTTAAAGCTCTTGAGGAAAAAGTATGTATTTGCAAGGTTATTATTCGGAATGTACAGCTAATCTGGCAGCATGTTACACCACCAATCACAGCCTGTGCTCAGACTACACATCCTGCTGGCTTCAGGCCAAGTGTTAATGTGAATCAGCTAACACTTACCAGCAACTGGTGGGATAAACACAGCACTGTAGAAAACCATTCTCCTAACAGGATGTGTATCAATGCTGAGGGTATTTCTGTTCAAATGACAAACTTACATACCCTCAACCACACTTTGCATTCTTTAGGATTTCCCAGAGGAAAAACAAACAAAAGACAACAAATTGCACTAAATCTCTAACAAACTAAGAAAGATGGTATTTTAGGGTTAAAGAGAAAAAAGTTAGGAAGAAGAAATTGTGTAAGGACCCATCAACAAAAAACAATGCCCAGTATTGGGGAAGGATACCTTACAAGTGAAAATCAACATATTTATTTTTATGACTACTGGGTAATGAGTGATTATCATGTCACCCCAAGCAACTGCACCTTGTGAATCAAATACATCTGACACTTGGACAATATGGCACTTAGGGGCATGTCATCTGTCCCACAGCTGAAAATCCACACATAACCTTTAACTCCCCCCAAACTTAACTACTAACAGCCTACTGTTGACCAAGTCTCACAGACAACACAAACACTCAATTAACACATATTTTGTATTATTATATGTATTATATACTGTAGTGTTACAATAATATCTAAGTGGACCCACTGCAGTTCAAACCTGTGTTGTTCATGGGTCAACTGTACCTTTATACTTATTATCACAGACACTGAAACACTTATTAAATCACTTCTTTCCATGACTAGCTCACCTGTTCTTAGCAATAACAAACAGGTCATCTTCATCATGGTCCTCAAACAGGCTGGTCTTTTTCACAGCCTTGGCCTCCTGGACCTGGGTGGTCCCAGAGTCCCGAAGTTCTCCTTTAGACCTATTATAAGGTGAATCAGTAATATTCCACTGGTCCTTAAAATATAAAATGTATGTTAAAATCCAGTAGTAATTTAGACTGAGGAACCAGGGAAGTAAAATAATTCATCATTAAACAAAACTGTATTTAAACTAAGCATTAAATTAAGTACATTACTCTTGAAGAAAGCTGACGTCCAGGACTTTTCTTTGAAGTCAAATCTAGACAGCTGGGTTCTCTAGCCTCAAAGACATTCTCTTACTTTTCTCCTCCACTGCCTGCCACAATGTTTCCCCCATCTACGGTTCTGTTGTGTGTTAGGACAAGGGAAGTTATCTACTTTAGGGGTTGAAAATTAATTTTAGAGGGGAATGAGAAGGAACAGTGTTGAAAAAAAACTAACACTTGGAGGAAAGTGATATTTTAATTTAAAAACCTCAATGCAAGTTGGAAAAAAATGTGTAAAAAGCTCATGTAAACAAGACACAGTGAAGCTGCTAGTGACCTTTTTTAACCACAAGTCTGAATCTGGCCTTTATAAAGCATTTGAGGGAAACCCCACCTGGCTATGCTCACCCCTTCATATCAAGTAACTCTTGAGCGCTTGCCAAGTGGTCCTTTGGTCTCTAGAGGCTAGGGCTTCAGAAATCAAAGTGGGGTACACAGGAAACACCATTGGTTATGTAGAATCTCAGATTTCACCCCGACTTTCTGAATCAGAACCTGCATTTGTAACAGGATGCCCAGGTGATTTCTCCACACTTTTTGGTTTGGGATATGTTTCTCTAGAACAGTGACACTCAACAGTGACTACATGCTAGAATCTCTGACAGAGCTTTAAGAAATTCCAGTGATAGACAATACCCAAATTAAACAATTCGTAATCTCCACTGATGGAATCCAGTATCACTACTCTTTAAAGTTCTACAGGTGATTCCAATGGGCAGCCAAGGTTGAGAGTCACTGATCAAGACCCTGGGTTACCTTCACTTGGCCAGTACTGTTGCTCCTGGCTTTGGCAAATGTTTTTACTTTCCCGGAACCACAGTAATACTACGGTAGGAAAATGTCCTATCATGACGACAGGCCTTTACTACAGGGAGAATAAACAACTAACAACAATGCTAAGAATAAAAAAAAGGAAAATCCATGATAAAGTCATACATTTGAGTAGAAAAAACAAATTACGTTGTATAATTTAAAGTTGCTTTCCATAAAAAACATTAACATGCCTCTGGTTTATCTATCTACATCATACCCTCATAATTTGCCTATGATATTAAAATGAGGAGGAGTAATTATAATAATGAAGATTTTTAATGCTTACAGTTTTTAATATAATGTATGAAGTCTTTTTCTGTATAGCTCAATCTGAACAGCAGATAAATTATATTTACTACTGGCTCTGCTTATATGTATGTAGATACAGCAAATGGATCAAGACTCACAAAAAAGGAGTTCAACTTGCAAAAGCATACACCTACATCTAGCTATAGTTCTTAACTAAACACAGTGATCATTTAACAAGTTAAAATAAGGCCTAACTCATTTGATTAGCATATATTACAATTTCAGGGACATATTTTATTCCTAACCATTTTGAAAAGATTAATCTTTTAAGTTAGTATATTAAGTACCTTTCTACAAAAAAACAAGTCCTGTGAACATACAAGTCTTTGGTGACTGAACTTCACTAGATATAAAAAAAGATAGAAAAAGAAAATGTTTGGATAGCTTTAACTCCTAAATCCCATCAAACTATCTCTTCCTCTTTTCTAGGAGAAACTTTCAACCCACCTCCTCATCATCACTGCTGAAAAATAAGGCAGATGCTTTTTTTCTAGAGGGCTCAGAGGATTTTGATTTCTCTTGACTCTGAGTTAGTAGAGATGATGTCTGTTTCTTACCAGCTGTAGTCCCAAAAAGATTATCCTAAAAAACAAATGGCAAAATGTTCATACACTTAAAACTTCATACACATGAAACTAAGGGTCTAAGACAGTCTCTCAGATCAGATTGTTTTAAGTTTCTAGTCAGGTACAGAATACACGTAACATCTCTTGCAGGGGGCAGGGGGAGTATCACAAAATTCTTATAAATCCCACTTCTCTCATGTATAATCCCATAACAATAGTCTACAGTCTTCTAACTGTATACTCTATCCACAGAAGGTAAACAGATACCTTAGAACTCAAAGGTAGAACACTTGTGGGGGAGGGATGGTAATGTGGGAGACCGGCTCAAAGAAATGGGAGGAAGCCTGGTCCCACCCAGACCTGCTGGGGCGGGCCCTCTAGACTCTGTAGGGAGGACCTGCAGCCTACGTGGGCAGCAGAGCCCCACAGGCCCCTGCAGCAGACAGCAACTTGCACCATTCTTTCTATGAATTAGAAACTGGAGCAACAGACAGAAGAAGAGAAATAAAGAGCTTTCTCTAATCCCTTACATGTATTTAAAATAAAGACCCACACCTGGAACAGAAGAAAGGCATGACTGTGTTTCTGGTTAATTTTAAAGAGACAATATAAACTGATGAAGTAGTTTACTAAATAACATCACTAGCCTACTAAAGAGCTGCTTCTAATAGGTTCAATGGCATTTGTCAATAATTGTATAGTCAAGCACTCCAAAAGTACCTTTTAAGGTACTTTCATTAAGGTAATGGAACCAAAATCATCACAGGGCCTGAGCCCAAGTTAGAGAAACACTCTTTAACAATATCCTAGGTGAGTAGTCATGAAATGTAAAGATTCAAAAAAAGGCAGGCTTTAAGAAGAGTGTGGGAAGGTAGGAAAGGCCATGAGAAAATGAAGTGGCATCCAATGAGGATACTAATGATAGGAGCTAACATTTACTCTGCATCTACTAGTGCCAGGCTCTGTGCCCAAAACACTGTACATCAGCTGTTTAAGCTGTCACAAAATCCTATATATTACTACACCATATGAGATTCAGAAAAGTGAAGTTGCTTGTCCAAGGTCCCTAAATTCCAAGTGGAAGAGCTGGGATATGCACACAGGGGTCTGACGCAAAGCCCATGAGCTAAGCGACTGCACAACGCTGCACGGAGGGAAGGTCTGTTTTGTCTTCTTCCTGATTTCTTTCCCCCACTTTGCTCTCATTCACGGTGGAAAGAAAAGCAAGGTGAGATATAACCTTCTCCACTCCACTCCCACTTTACCAAGACATTCTTGTATCACTGGGTTTAAGAGAATTATAAAGTATTCTTTTTATCCTCTTAAAGGCAGATTTCAAAAATGATATCTGGGTCAAGAATTTAATGTCCTGCCCACTGCACAGTCAACAGAACCACTGCACAGTCAACAGAACCTAAGAAGAGTCACTTAAGTTAAAGAACTTAAGAAATAAACCCAAGATATTTTTGTTATATAAGCCTCGGACAGCGTGCCTGCTTCTCTATCACCTTGCCCTACTGAGTGAGCCTCTGGCTATAAAGCTACATCAGCAGTGGTTTTCTATTTATCAGAAACTTGATGATCTTCTGTTGCAGTAACAGTTTACCTCTTCATTTTCATCATCGAAAAACGAGGCTGACATTGGGGGTTTGCTGGGCAGGAGAGATGCATCTTTTGGCTTACTCACATTTTGAGAAGAAAACAAATCCTGTTGGGTCAAGATTAAAGTTCTCAGTTAGCAAGATGTATTGGTTTTTAGAGTACCAGTCAGATATGAAACTAAAGACTATGACATAATGGCCAGGTCTAGGTCCCTGTCAAAGAGGGATGCTGGTAGGTTCAAGCTTAGGTCCTTTACTTTCCCTAATAAAACTCTTCCCTTTTTAAAATAAAATTAAAAAAAGAGAGAAGCTGGCTGAGACAGACCTTGAGGACCATGCTTCCGGCTGTATGCAACAGAAATACTTCTGTATGAGAAGGGAGAGACCCACATGAACTCCAGAGGGTCTCACTGGGACTCAGAGTTTTCTACATTCCCACTTGGATGGCTTAAGGTGGAGGAAATTTTCCAGTCAATCTCCTATCAGACTAAAAAGAATGAGAATGACTTCCTTTTCTTTGTCTACAAAGATATTAAATTCAGTAACAGAAATAGAGGCTACATTCCCAAAATACTGGATGTTACAACTCTGTTTTACTAACACTCCTCTGTCCTTTTATGAGAGTATGCTATTTCTTTCAAACCAAAAAAAATTTTTATTTTAAAATATTTGATATTTTTGCTTGAACTATAGCTAGGAGATGTTGCAAAGTAGAGAAAGACCTGGTAGACTGATTTTTCAAAATGCTATAAAGAATCAACCTATAAAGCAAAGAAAGATCTGCAAATTTAGCTCCATGAATCAGAAACAAAAATAGGACTATTCCCTCCAGAAGAAAAACTTAAATACACAAGAGCCAGACAATTAACTAGGATAAGAACATAATTTATAAGTCTTCTTTGGAAAATATTTCTTACTATGGATTCAGTCTACTCTTTAAATACAGACCTAATGAATTCATTAATTGAAAAGAGCTCCTTTCAGCCCAGTGGTTTTTTGCCTGGGCCTCGTGGAGTTTCATGGGCCTGTTCAGGTGTAAGAGGTCACACGGGCGGACTCCAGGCTTCTCATGCTTCTCCTGCATTTTACACATTGGCAAGAGTTCACTTAGGAAAAGGGTTCTACTGCTTTAAAAAGTGAATGAATGAATAATAAACAAACAAAACAAATTTAACCTCATGGTTTTGGACCTTTGACATTAGTCTTCTTTGGTGTAATAAAAAAAGGCTTTTCCATTACCTCAAACAAGTTTCCAAAATTATTTCACAGAGCAAGTTTTAGCTCCACACTTGAGATACAGAGGCAGGAGTACAAAAAAATAAAATCAACCCTTGTCTAAAGTTTTCTCTCCTAGACTGCATTGTTTTACTTCTTCTTGACTAAGTACTCTAACAGCATAAAAAAAAAACAATCTATGATAATACTCATGGGAGAAAGCCTTTGGTGATGGTATTAAAACCTGTCTGCAAATTCTTTTACACTCTACCCATGATGAGGTGAAGTCTGTGCTGCCTGCCCTTGGACCATAGCAGGCTTTTTGTGATGGCTGTGACCACAGAGTGTGGCAGCAATGATAACGCTCACTTCCGAGGCTGGGTTACAGAAAGCAATACAGCTTCTGTGCAGCTAATGTGGGAATCTTACTTTGAAGCCCTGGGCCACCACGTGAGAATACAGCTTTCCCGAAGCTGCCATGCTGGGAGACCACAGAGAGACAAACTGGGTGCCCCAAGAGTCCCAGCTGTTTGAGTCTTTCCTATGCAGGCACCAGACATGTGGATGAGACGACTCAGCCTGGCCACCTCCAGACTGGAACGTATGAGAGACCCTAACTAAAAAACTGCTTAGCTGAGCCCTTCTAGAACCATAAAAGGTAGTAAAACTTACTGTTTTTTTTAAGCCTATAAGTTCTGGTGTATTATTTCACAGTAATAACTAGCTGAAACACCTTTTAAGTCTGAAATTGGTGCATGTTTGTTTTAATATAGTTGAATACTACTTGATGACTTACCAGGTGCCAAGCACCAGTCTAGATGTAACATCTTGCCCTCACAGAGCTTATTCTAGCCGAGGCAATGAACAAGTACGGCGACAATGAGCATGCTGAAATGACGTGTCATGTGGCAGTACATAATGTGGCGAACAATAAAGCAGAAGAATGGGCTAAGCAGTGCGCCGCGGTGTGTGCTGGCAGGCTTGCTATCATGCAAAGGGTCATCGGGGGAAGCCTCATAGTGTGGGGGCCCGGCAGAGGCTGAGCCCCACTCTAGCTGGACAACGCCCTAAAGATGGCGCCTGCTTCCTGCTCATCACCCTTTCCCCTCTTCCCTGTTGGGGATTGGCCCAGCAGACTTCCGTACCCGTGCACAGCTCGTGCTGCCCGCTTAGAGTGACGCGTGACACCTATCCGCTTAAAGGTCACGCATGATAGTGTCCCGGATTGGTTGGGTGACTGAATATAAGGGAGCCCGCCGGTAGGGAGAGGAGCTTCCCAACAACTGCTGTAACCACCACGAGAGATTAGACAATAAAGCCTAGAGAAGAATCAAGACCTTGGGCGTGTTGCTTCGGTCCCTGAAGGGTCGCGACATCATAGGGCAGTGGAAAAATGTGAAGTAGCAAGCCATCCAGATTCTGCTAAGTGTATTTCCAGAGGGAGGGATAGGAGGAGAGGGGCAAAGACCCCAAAGTGCAGGTGTGTTTAATGATGAGGAAGTGAGAGTGTGGGTTAAGACCAGAGTCTGAGGTCCCAGTTTGCAGTGCTCACGTGTCACGAGTTTGCCTTAAGTGGACTTTTTAATTCCTATCTTCTGTACACTGGCTGTAATAAAAAAATAAGCCTCAAAAAGCTTTATTTACATCAATGGCAATCACTCTGCTTCCGAAGAGCTGTGTGTTCATCCTGGCTGTTAGTGCAATGTAACCAGAAAGCTTAACCCAGAGTTCACGGCTTCTTGAAATTACAGGTAAACTTCTGCCACGTCCACATATCTTTCTGTGCATGGGACTTATTATTGCCCACTACCTTCTCAGATAGGGCTTCAAACCCCTAAAAACCTAGCTGAAAATTATCTCCAAAGGGATGTGGGCCTGTGGGAGTCAGACAAGGCAGTGACACTTTTGGAAACCGGTACTGTTCCACTGGAAGGGTACTTCAGGCAGATGCCAGCCCACAAACCAACACTGGTTACAAGAGAAAAGGCTATGCTGAAATATATGTCACTAAACCTGCTATTTAGTGCTACTGAAAAAGGAAGTAGTGTGCTGATTTCCATTCTGATACAAGCACCTCACTGCACTGTGGGTCAACAAACAGCCTTAAATTTGAACATCCTGAGCAGAATGTTTTCCTCCTAGGACATAAACTGGATTCAAACCCAACAGTGAGAAGTACTGCATACATAATGATTTCTAAAGGCCAGGTGTTCAAGACATTATTTTCAAAGAAGGAACTAAAGTCTTTAATAAAGTCTTGCATCTCTACTGACAAAATCCTGATTCAGAAATAGTTTCTAATGTCGTATCAAAGGACTAATTCCCAGAACTAAGAAAAAAAATTCCTTACATCAGAGTCCTCCTCATCTGAAAATAAGCCTTTTTGAGTCTCTGTTTCTGATGAGAGCTTGAGATTTTTGCTGGAAGATATGGCAATCTTTGAAGGAAAAAAAAAAAGAGAGTTAAACAAGACACCTGAAAACAAGGGTACATTCAATCATTCATTTAGAAAATGTAGGCAGTCTCTGCTAGGATAAGGCACCAGGCCATGCACCAGGGCAAAGGAGATACTATGGACATGTATCAAGTTTGTATAAAGAATAATACAAAAGGACAAGTATCATAAGAAAGAATTTAAAGATTGGTATATAGGAAAGAGAGAAGAAATAGTTCATTAGGACAGAAAAGGCCTGGACTTGGGAGATGGTACAAGCAAGAACATCCTCAGCAGGGGAAGCTGTGTGTGAGAAGAGAAAACTAAGGTAAAGCAGGGGGTGGGTACATCAGGTGGATAAGAAAGTTGGAGAGACCGCCCACCTGACACACAAATGGCCAAAAATGGGACACACGTGACTGAAGTCAGCAAGGGTGGACAGCCCTAGGATCCTGCCAGGGTGTGAGTGTTGAGAGCTAGGTGGCTGGCAGCGAGAAGGTCAGGGTATCATGGACAGGACAGGACACAAGATTTGCTTTAGAAAGATCAAGCTGTGCAGGGCAGCAAGGGAAGGGAGAGCAGCCAGAAGAGCTTAAAGACAAAGGCAGACACATCCCACTGGCCAAATCCAGGGCATTTAGCACAGAAAAAAGATGATGACACTCATGGACTCTAGAATGTTGGCTGAATGGAAAACCCATGATCCTATTCCTACAGTGATATTAAAAGAGTGGTAGAGGAGGAGGAGAATGCCAGCCTATAAACGTGAAGAAATGAAAGAATTAAAAAAGCATTCTTTTGCACCCCCCAAACATGGTCAGACAAATGCTATCAATGGAGGGGAAAACCAATGAGCAAGCAAAATACAACTACTGAGCCTGAGTGGTAGTTCTGTGGGCACTCACTGTAGTTTTCTTTCAATTTTCTGTGTTTGAACATTATACACACAAAAGGAAACAATACTTCCCTCTGAGTTCCAAATGAATTAAAAGATGCCCCAAATAAATACTCCTGTGTTTAGTCTTCCCACACACTTACCCTTTTTTTTGCTCTTGCTTGGTGTTCACCTGATTCACAGTGGCTTCTGGCAAAGCCGCTGCTTTTTCTTTGAACAGATATCCTTCCTCATCATCAAAGATATTGGCAATGGATGTGACTTTGTCTTTAGAAAGACACGCCAGCATAAAATTACATGAAGGTCAAAAATGCCTCCACAAAATCCAAACAAAAAACTCTTCTCAAACAATAAACAGAAAAGTGTGTTATTTTGTGACAAGCTTGAAAAATATTATGTGAAACTAAACTGGAATTTTTCAAAGACCACAACAGCAGCTCAAATGAAACACGGGACAGACTGCTTAATCATCTGGCTCCCACGCCATCCTTACGAGTAGCTTGGACTGGCTTAAAAGGCAAAGAGACACCTGTAAGTGAAAAATACCATTTGAGAGTAACAGCTCTAGGACTCTGAGACGTGAGGGTTGTCCAGTTTTTTTTAAAGTCAAACTGTACAAAAGGCACATAAAAGCAAATTCTGAAAACACCCCTGTAGCTCTACCTGCCCATCCAAACATGGTGGCCATCAGGGAAAGTTTGGTATACATGCTTTTAACTTACCCAAAGGATATACTAATGTATTAACTTTAGTTATTTATAAGTAAGGCTATAAATGGTAAGATAATTTGCATTCTCCACTTAATGCACATGGGGAATGTTCCCATGCCAAAATTATAGGCTTCATCCTTTGTAATAGCTTCACAGAATTTCAGAGTGGAGGGACCACAGTTTACCTTCTGATGAAATACTGGGCAGTTCCCAACCTTTAACTACCATAGCACTGTTGCACCAAGTGAGGAGTGTGGCACTGAAACGAGGACAAGGACTCATTAAAGTTCCACAAGAGGAACAACTGTCAACTTATTTGTGATTCCTAATCAGTTCTCAATGATATCCACTAAATGAAAAGCTCCAGGCCAAGAGATGCACTATTGCCTTTATTTACTATCATCTCATCTTGTCGGCCTATATCTATCTGCCTCTATTATGTCTGTGCTTATACTCTTTCTAAAATAATGAGGTATTATTTCCCTCATGTTTGCTTCTGTCCTTCCTTCCCACGCCTGCCTCTCAGTGCATCCTGTTCCATCTCGTCCAACTTTTCTCAGGTTGCTGGAAATCCTGTGCACATTAGTGGTCTACCTTTTTCAGGGAAAAGCACCCAATGGACCCAAGCCTTACTCTTCCAAGTGCCATCCACAGAGCAGCAATCTCTGCCCACCAGGGAACTCGTCAGAACATAGAATTCCCAGTACCAACCCACACCCACTGAATCTGAATTTTGCCAAGAGTCCTGGGAGAGTCACCCGCACATGAAAGAACATCTGGTTTAGAAGAGTGACTTTTATGAACACACTGACTTAACCGTGAGAAGAGAGGAGAGTGCCACAGGGACCAAGGGGCTGGAAACCTTGTCATATTAAGAAAAGGTCAAGGTTACCTGGGCTTTCTGTTCTGGCACAGAGAACAGCTAGCATGTGACATTCTGCTCATATATTTTACTAAGGGCTGCCAGAACAAAGTGTGATGAACACTTTCCTGTAATTCCAAAGGTCAGAACTAGAAACTTTGAGCAGCAGACATTACAAGGGAACAGATTTCAGCTCTCTAAAAGAAAGAATCCTAGTGATTGGTTTCCAAAGCAAAAAAGATTGGCTCATAAAACAGACACCTCCAGGGCACCGTAATTATTTAGGTGGAGATGAGACTGCTCTGAGCCAGGAGGGGTTCTGCACTGCACAAGGTACAGAACCAGAGGAGCGTTCTGTCCTCTTTAGGTTGACATTCTTCTTCTGGCTACATTCCCAAAAAAGAGGCAGGAGCAGGTACCTGTCATAGAAGACTTGCTAGATGATGCCGCAAAAAAGGTGTCGTCATCATCAGTGTCATCGAAGAGGCCAGTGGGAGCTGCGAGGTACGGGCTTTGCCCTGCGGTAGGCTGCTCGTGCTTCTGGGGTTCCTTCAGTGACGGAGCAGAGGTGGCACCAAACACATTGGTGTCCCCTGTGGGTGGAGAGAAAGGACAGTCACAAATGTGAGCCAGTGTGGGTGGGCCTCCTGACTTTACAGAAAAAAAAACCAGTATCACCCACCAAGAACTTTGTTTTGGTTCATCCATAAAACCATTAAAACAACCCAATAGCCCCTATCCTTCTATGCTACAGAATCACCTGGTCAGTGGAACACTAAAAAGTCCAAGGCCACTGGTTTCTAAGAGAATATGAACTAATGTCAGTAAACAAGCTCTTTCTGTAGGCTGTCAGATGCCCTTGGAAGCTCCTCATGCTCTCAAGCCACGCCTTAGCTAACGAAACTTTAAAAATGACCCAACACACTTAGACGGTTTTAAAAAACAAACTCTAAGTTTGATACCTGAAAATACTGAAACAGCTCCTGCTGGGATTTTCATTGCAGGTATCGAGGATGGAGATGCTAAGATGAGAAAGAAAAAGAAAATCATTTCAACAGAAAAATGACTTGTTAAATGCACTTGCCTGAAATATGTACAACACAATACATAGCTAACAGGAGACCTGTTCAAACAAATTTTTCCTGTAGAGCCATTTAAAAATTCCTTAGCTTACTTAGTCTTCTCTACTGATGTCATGAGTTTTTTCTTAGTCCTAATACAATTTAATCTGTGATTCCCATGCAAGATCACTCTGACTCTGATCAACAATAGCAGTGCGGTTTGCAGGGGAGTCCAAGGAAGGTGCAGAGCATAGATGTGGGAAGTGGGGTATGCGCAAGCAGGCTCCTCAATCAACTCTATCTATTCTGATTTGATGAGAATGAGCAGGTAAAAGAGAGCAGCTACAAATCTGAGACATCAGTGAAAAAAATGAAGACAGTTAACAGGAAAGAGGGAAACGAGGCAACTTACTGGTGCCAGAAAGTGGAGAGCATGGCCTGCAGAACAGTCAAGTCAGCCAGCATCAAAGCAAGTACAAAATCTGACGACTCATGGCCTGGGGAGGTAAGGTCACTTAAAAGAACTAATTCTCAATTCACCAGAACTACCACAGAACTAATAGAATAAATATTACCAGCTGTTTCTTTTTTAATGTATGCTCCACAGATGAGTCTGATGCACACTAGACTGGGGATTTACTGATCTCCAACTTACATGGAACTTTAGAAATGTTTAAATTAAACAATTACATAAAATATCCTCCACACCACTATAGAGTACTTTTCATTTGACTTTGTATGAGTTCTAAGAAAGAAGCAAAACTGTGATGTGAGTCTATAGTTGGTGCTTTTTGCTTTTTTCCAAAACGTGTAGTGAAGATGAACTGCTTTTAACTAGAACAAGGCAAACACAACAGCTTCCTGCCTAACTAAGAAGCAAGGCCTGGGAACAGCCTCAGGGGTTCTATCTCCTGGCGAGAGGTAAGCAGTTCTGGAAATCTGTTCAGGAAGAAGCAGAGTCAGCCCCAATCCAAGCTCACCTGCACTAATGGAGGCTCGAGCTTCCTGATCCTGAGGCGCTTCCGTGAAGAGGTCGCTCTGCTCATAAGAAGGTACACGACACAGATTTCAAAACAGCACAGGACATGGTAGCTGCACTTGAGGATTTCTAAAGAAAAGATCTTTGTAAAGTGTAAAGATATATATTTACTGTTCTGCCAGAAAACCAGTTCCAAAGTGAAAATTATGGCAAAATCAGACTTTAAATAATCTGGTCTGTCCAGGAGTTAAATACAAACATGGAAGAAGAATGATAGACAAGAAAAGAAACAGTTGCCTAATCAAGTAAATTATTTACTACTTACACTCCAACATCCTCTCCCCACCTCACAAAGAGTATCACTTAGTGATTCTTACTTTAAAATGTCTCAAAATATGAAAGTAGAAGCAACTTCTAACTAAGAAGCCATTTTTCCCCTGCCAATGGACCAAAGTGCATTTCTTCCCTGCGGACCCATGACAAGGCATTGGAGAGCTTCACTGCTTACCACCAACTCATCTCCTCCTCCCCATCAAAAAGTCCCTTCCCTCCACTGAACAGGCCGCCTCTGGAGCCAAATGGTGAGAAGTCTTCATCAGTCAGCTTGGGGGCACAAAGAAGTTATCGTCTTCATCTAGCAAACAGAAAGAAAGTTTTGCAGGGAGGGATAAAGATGGGTATTGGCAGCCAGACATTTCACAACAGAAACTCATTCAACAGTCCACCAAATCCCTTAAAAAGCTCTGTGGGTTCCGACCCTCAAGTCTATAATGTCTGGAGCAGGAGGAATTCCACGGGTATTCCCACCATCTAGATTCACTTCTTTTTTAAAACTAGTAAATATATGGCTTAATTGCCATTCAAGACCCACTCCACCAAGAACTTGAAGAAAGGGCAGAATGAAGAGACATCTATATACTGACCAGTCACAAGCAGGAACACAGTGGATGCTCCTGTTTACTACAAAAGCACCTAACATATTCTTTACTGAGAACAAATGCTAGAGATCCCTAGTTTCTATATTTCTAAAGAATTCTGGAAAGATGGCTAATGGTTGCTACAACATCTAATAAGTCAGATTCTACAGTATTTCTACCTCATACCCACATCTCCTTCCAGCATCCCAAAGCATGCTTTTAAATGCTTTGGAAATATGAATGGCAAAAGACCCAATCTGTCAGCACTTATAGAGGTACCTTATGAATTACAATGACCATGTCCCTGAGTTCAGTGCCTCCCAAAATAGCAGACTGGAGGGAAGAGGCCTACCATCTGAGGGAGTTCTTTCTTTCTTCTCTTTTACTGTCTCCTGAGGTTTTGCTTCTCCTGGAGACAAGACCTGAGGAATAGTTCACAGTTTTAACCATATTCAGTCTACCCTCGGTGTTTACCCAGTGCTTCGTTACACACAGGCCTGTCATCCTCATGGCTCCTAATCTTAGAGCAAGACATCAACTTTGTATCTCAGTAGTGCCTCTTTCCAAGGCAGAAAGCTTCAGCTTACATCCTAAGGTATGTGCATACCAGACCTGCACCTGCTGAGAAGAATTATTCTGACATCTCTTTACCCTCTTAAATCACTAGTATATACTATATAGTATATTTTTATTTAGTCAAAAGATAAAAGTAAATATTAAGCAAGAGAGTCTTAATCTGGACCCCACGGTTTTCGGTGACGTCTATCAGTCCCCTGAAATTGCATACAAAATGTGCGTATGTACATTTTTCTTCAGAGTTCCTCAGTGTTCAGTTATCAAAGAGTCTAGAAACCGAAAAAAGAATAAGAACTACAGGTTAAGGCTCTCATGCCTCGGTAAATTAAACAGAGAAGTCTACCCTCCGTGAAGCCCAGCAGAGGGTCTTGCACTTCCCCACCACTATTAACTCATCTCAGTGGCTTACTTATCTGCTCCTCTTCTTTCTGGCTCCAGGCACCCCCGTTGATCCTAGCAGCCAGCTCATCAGCAAACGATGTGGTCTACTTTTTGTCTATCAGCAGAAATAACCAAAATAATCACTTTTGGTGACATACAAATTAATACAGTTTACTTCTAGATACCTAACAAAATTATGTAAAAACAGCAAATAAATTGAACTGATGAGAAAACAGGGTTTAACTAACTGAATGTAAACAGATGCACCCCATACAGATCACCAAGAAGCAGAACTCAGTGGTCCTTCAAAGGAAGATGCTCCTTATTTCCCTACCTTGTTAATACTTCACTTTAATATTCGAAGAGCTAGATAAGAAAGCTTCCATGAAGCACTTGGGGGTGGGGGGAGGAGGGACTTTAGGGTTTTAAAACTCTGGAACTGAATGCATTTTGAATGATGTGACTTGTAAAATTTTAACATTTGGAAGAAAAGGTAGTACTTGTAAAGCAGCCTGGGATCCTCAACCATTATTTTCAAAAGCGTAAATGAAATGACAAGTATGCAAAATGAGAGAGTTATAAACATAACTGACAATAAGGAAATGAGGCCTAGGTACCATTTCTAAAACCTTGGCATGAGATAGCAAATACCAGTCTTTCTTACAGGTCTAGTATTTTCTTCAATGTCCTCAGTATCTTCCTCCTCCTTCTCAGAGTCAGCAAAAATGTCACAACTATCGTCCTCCTCCTCTTCATCACTCATCTGTGCAGTGTGCTAAGAGTATAAAACCAGTTAGAACAATCAGATAAGGTCACCAAGCTGAAAAGAGATACTGCCATTCCGCTTTGAAGGCAAAATGGTAGGCAGCTTGCTAAATGATGATGATAAAGCACAAGTTATGAAGCAGTCAATGTGCTGGAACAAGTTAACACTCAAATTTCAGTGCAAGAAAAGCAAAATATTGAAATATTAACAATGTCCATCACTAGAGAAATGAATACACTAAATAGGGTTTTATCTTAATAAGAATGTGAAGTTAAAAGTAATAAGCTGTAACAACCGGAGGGACCATCCAAAGCACTGAGGAAGATAAATGCTGATGGGAAACCCGGTGTGCCACCAGGCCCACTCCACCATTTCTATGGACACAGCTGTATTTGTAGAAGCAAAGAAAAACACTTGGAAATACTCTCAGATCACACCACCAGCACCTCTGGAGAGTGTTAAGATGAGGATTGGAAGGCTCAAACTAAGTTTAATGGTTAAGTTCTAGCTTTTATAAAAACAACCACTGACATGTATAATTTGCATTAAAAAATTTTTTAATGTTTAAATCAATAAACAACCAGGCACTATGCTAAAGTACTTTATTGTATTGTTTGAAAACTGTCTGAATCTATGAATCTCAGCAGTAAATTTCATAGAAATAAATATCCTTTAAAGAAGAATTAAGATTATAGAGACTAGCAACATTTGTAAATACAACTGGAAAAAATACAAGTACCAACCAAAAAGTTCTAAATCCTTCATTTGATAGTTGAAAATCTTTGTGAAAAATTATTTCCTAATTAGCAAACTGAAATGCAAAATTAGGGTGACCTCAATACAGTAGTCTCCCCCTTACCCAGTTTCATGTTTGCAGTTTCAGTTACCCATGGTCAACCATGTTCTGGAAACAGATGATCCTCCCATTAATCAACAGATCAATAGTAGCCTAATGCTAGATCACAATGCCTAACTAAGCCTTTCATCTCACTTCATCTCATCATGTAGGCATTTTACCACCTCACATCATCATAAGAAGGTAGAGTAAAGTAAGATATTTTGAGAGAGAGACCACATCCACATAACTTTCATTAGAGTATATGGTTATGATTGTTCAATTTTATTAGTTGTTACTCTCTTATTGTGCCTAATTTATAAACTTTACTCTAAGTATGTATGTATAGGAAAAAAACCTTAGGGTTCAGTTTCGGGTTATGCCTGAAACCATACTGAGTACTATCTGCAGTTTCTCCCATTCAGACTGGGGGTCCTGGAACATATCATCCCTGGATAAGGGAGGATTACTGTATACCACTGTACATATCTTATGGTAGCAAAAATCATAATCCCAGTGATGATGAGATTGTAGGAAAATCATTACACATGATCTGTAATCTGGAATGTCCACCAGATAATTGTATCAAGAGCCTTTAATGTAACTCTACACCACCTTATTCTTAAGGCAACAGTTCACATAAGCAAAGGGTTTTTATGTGTGAAAATACTGAATATAGCATTCTCTCAAAAATAAAATCCTCAAAATAAACTGTTTTCCATTCATATTTAGGGACTATGACAGCATCATTTCATCAGTATTCTTAGAATACAGAAGTTTGCAAAGGAAATTACAAAGATAATAACAAGGAAACCCTTATGGTATATAGGAAATATGATAGTAGAAAATAAACTATGCATATTATGAAAAGAATATTTCATCGATTCCTTAGAAAGGTAGACAAAAATTAAGACAACTAGGCTAAGGCAGTAGGATTACAAGATTTTCATCTTTTGAGTGTTCCTAACATTACTGCTCTATTATCTCAATTTTTAAACAGGGGAGGAAGATTCATGTGAAAATTCAGTTTGGGTACCTGGGTCTTCTTTCAGAGGCTCTGTTTCTCAATTTTGCTTTTTAAATCTTTTGTTTCCTAAGAAAAAAGAAAATAAAACATCAAGCAAAACTGGAGAAATATGTAGTGGGGGGTACTTAGCCTTAGCCTAAAAACATGAAATGCTTGAAGGAAAATTAGTTGTAAACAGGGATAAATGCTTACTTTCTCACAAGCCATTCAAAAGTTAATTCTAGCATATATTTAGAATGTATGTTACATTTCAAGTAAATTTCAAAGTCAAATCACTTCAATACATGAAGCTTACCCGGTTTCGATCGTTGTCACTACGGTTGGCAAAATCTTCATCTGACTCCTTTAGGAGAAAAAGAATTTTGTTGTTAATGTTAGGCAGGAAAATAGATATGAGTGGGATGGAAAGAGAACAAGGTCAGTAAAGCCCCCTAGAAAGGACTCAGTAAACCAGTTAAAACTAGAAAGCAAGAAAAGACTCAGTTAATGAGTTAATCAGGTAGAGCTCAAAAGGTCAGAAGCAACTTGGCCTGGAATGTTTGAATATTCCCCAGATAAAGAGAAGTAACTGAGCACTGCCTGTGTCTTCATTGTGCCATTGTAAGATTTACTCTAGCCTGCTAAAAGGCCCACCTATAAACAGCCTGATAATGACAGAGCGATACCACCGTAAAGTCAAAATTGCATTTTGAAAAAACCCAGGAAGTCAAAAAGAAAAATTCTTAATATACTCTTTAGCAAACAACAAATGACTCTGACCACCTTGGAGGAAGGGCAGACAGTCTTGATTGATGTGCTCCCAAATCAGGAAGCTGCTATCCTGGGAGTCTGGGACCAAAGCAGTAAATTTCTTGTTAAGTTAATTTTGCAGAATTACCTAGAGGACTGATAAGAAACTTAATGCCTCATCAAAGATTCTTGAGACTACTTAACAAATCCACACCTTTGTCACATTCCTGAAATCCTTAAAAGGGGGAACCCCCAACCTTTTAGTGCACTCCTCTCTCTGAGGTCGCCCGCACTGAGAGTGTGTAATTAACTTTGCCCAACCTTTCAGGGTGCTCCTCTCTCTCTGAGGTCACCTGCACTTTCTAAGTAATTTTAAAATAAAACTTTTACTCTGTTTCACGACTGTGTCTCTGCCCTTCAATTCTCTGTTGCAGAGGGGACAAGAACCGAGGAAAATACACAACGCCTCTCCCCCAGTATTAATAAAGGCTTTGCTCAAGAGCACAGAAGTTCCATCAGGTCTAAGTCTCCAGGGCACATCAGTGCTGTATCTCTTTGTAATGATTACTGTCATCTGAAGTATCAAAGTGCAGATACCGTAGATTAGTTACCAATATGCCTGAGGGTTGTCCTGGCAAATGTGTAATTTTTGTGGTCAATTTAAGTATCTCTAACAATTTGTTCATATCTACCTGAAGTATCATTTCTAGCCTTTCAATTTAAAGAGTTGCACATTCATTAACTAAATTATCGGAAGTTGGTTTATTTCACATTTTGGACTCCACTCTCTATATTCCTTCTAGGTAAGATAACGACTTCATTTGGCCCAAAAAGGAAACATCAGTGTTTGCTATCAGCAATTAGGTAAACAGCTGCATTGACAGCTAAAAGCAAAGGATTCAACTAGTAACCATTTGCTATAGTGAGATTACTCAGGAAAAGGCTATTTCCTACTGTTAAGGAATTTTGTTTGGAGCATGGGTGGAAGGAAGGCTATGGAGAGGAACTGTGGAAAGAAAGAGGGAAGAGAAGAGAGAAGCATGCATACAATACTGTCTCCTTTTAGAAATCCACACTCAAGAACTATCCTTTGAACTCTCTGCCCTCTGCAATGAACATGTTGTCTAAAGGGACATCTCCAGATACAATAGTCAAGGTCCTCAGACCCTGAGACCCTAGAGCAAGGAGTCAGATTACACTCCATGGACATGCTAGAGTCAGAAGCAAAGCTAAAATGTAAGTGGATGCATTCTTCTGGTCTAGAGGTTTTACAGTAAAAAAGTTTTAAATGTGAATGTTTTTCCATAGAATTATTCAAATATAGAACTTAATCAAAGACTATACATACCTCAGGCAGAGATTCCACCAAAATATCTAAACTGCCACCCTCAGGACATACAAGTATGAAGAGGACTTGGTGCAGAGGTGGGAAAAAGTAATGGTAAAAGGGATTAAAGTAGTTTTCTTTCTTTGTGTACACACAAGACAAAGAGGAAATCCCAAGGAAAAACTTCAGGATATGGACACTACCACTGTTAAAGGCTTTATGAAAACAGATTGCTAATTCACAGCTATGTTATTTACTTAGCCTACTAAATACCCCCTAAGTTTCCTTCCCACCATAACCTGGAGACACCAAACAGCACTTACCTCTTCTTTATTCTCTTTGTCACTGTCCACAATACTGCCACGATCGCTGCCTACTGAACCTTCTGCTTAGAATCAAGAGAAGGGATATTGCCAATATTCATAAGAAAATGTCCTGAGTTCCTTCTCAAAATCCAAAATCACCATACAGTAGCATCACAAAGATTCAGATAAAACCATCTATACCCATTAACTAGAATTAAAAGTATCTTCACTATAGTGAGCAGTGGAACATTTACATAGCCTCAGAGTATCTCCCCACAAGACAATTAATTACCAAAAAAACCTATCATTAATTACCAAGAAAAAACCTGGTCTATACTCTTCAAAAATACCAACTGTAATAGACTAAGAGAGATTTACAATTAAACACGGTGAGTGATCATGAATTGGATCCTAAGCCAGAGGAAAAAAGAGACTATAAGAGGACATTATTGGGACAACTGGCAAAATCTCAATATAACTAAGGATTACCTAATAGTATTATGTCCAGTAAAAATTCCTGACTTTGATAATAACACACTGTGACTATATAAGAGAATGTCCTTATTCTTAGAAAATACACAGAAATTTTGGGGTAATAAGGCATGATGTCTTGCAAATCAGTTAAAAAAAAGTACTATGTATATATAGAGAGAATGACAAAAAAAATGTAATAGGTTATCAACTGGTAAATCAGGGTGAAGGATACATGGGAGTTGTTTGTACTATTTTTACATTAATGCAAAGTTTGAAATTATTTAAAAATATACATTAAGATATAAATTTTAAAAGTAACAGAAATGTTTGGTGCAAAAGAGTACCTTCACTAGACAACTCTCCAAGACCCACGTCTTCCTGCTCCATGAATAGCTTTGACCCAATTAAATAAGGTAAAGGACGATCAATGTATAGATCGTGTAAGTAATGAAAAGAAATAGCCATTATAGATAAAAAAATAGTTTTCCATTTTGTTCCATCGGACTACTTCAAAAAGTTACTTTAATAAAAGTGGAGAGTAAGAAACACAGGAATAAAAGTCCAAAAAAAAAAAACCCAACCCACTGATATAAAAAAGGTCAAATCATCAGTAAAGATGGCAAAGTAATGTTGAATCACACAGAATCTCAAGTGCTTAATTACAGTAACAAAAACAGCAAAGGCACACAAGAAGTTCATCCATCAGCAGTAACCAGAAAAGAAGGGGCACAACTTCACATACCCTGTCCGGAAGGAGGAGGACCAAGGAAAGAAACTAAGCTCTGACCTGCTCAGATGAGTCCTAACCCTACCTGCCTCCCCAAAAAACAGCACTGGTGAGCAAAAATCCACAAATCAATCTTGAAAATGATCAGTTAAGAGTCCTAAATTTGGAGACAAGCACAATGAGGGAATAACTCAAACGCTTTAATTTGACTGTGAGAAGGTGGGTAGGTATGTCCAGGGTTTTGTGGGGTTGGGGTGGGGAGTGGATAGACAGGTCACCAACAAGGCAGCAAGGGACTCGAGGAGGACTCTTTCACGCTACATCAGAGCAAAAAGAAGGCTGAACAGAGCACATACAGCAAGGGCTGGATGAAAAGGCACAGAACGGCAACTACGCAGATACCTGCACTCCCCACAGTGAGCTAAAGGAACACATCCGAAAGACTGATGAGAACCTACCTGGGAGAAAAAATAACCCCAAAAAGAGAACAGTATCACCCAGAGGTTCACACTGTGTAATTCAGTAAAGCAAATTCGGTAAATTAAGACTAGGTGATTAAACCAAATAAAGCGGAGGAGACTGTGTACACAATGACACATGTTGGAGATCTGTCCACTTCAGTCCTCTACTTCTGAGCCCCACCCATCACACACATTAAAGATTATGGTCAAGAAAGTGCTCCACCCTAGGAAAACATCCCATCTCCACCTGCCACAGAAAAAGCTAACTTCTCCTTTACCAGGCATGACCTTTGGACATATCTCCTCCCTAATGACCCTTGGGGGACAGGGGAGAACAATTCTGATGCTTCACACAACAGAAATTCTGGGAAGGTTAATGTTAAGGTTAAAGACACAATGGCAACCAATTTAGTGCATACAAACCGAAGTGCTAATTGGGCTAACTGTTTCACTGACTCAGAGGGTGTTCCCACATCTTCCTGTCAAAGAGAAGGTGATGTCTGACTTGGAAGTAGTATGTCTGGCAGGCAATGTTTCCTAGGGTCCCTGGTGACTTCTACATCTCTGCAGTGGCAAAGCAAGCCAGCAAATGTACAGCGCTAACAGATTGGCCTCAACTTGGTATAACACTGGAAGCTCCAATCGGAAGAAAAGTGTGCTAAGATACAAGTGACTTCTAGAAGAATTTTTTGGCATGTTTTGTGGTTTTGTGGCATATTTCACTTCATAAAGCATTGGGTACCAAGACTCTCAAAACCAATACAGCAACGTTTTGTGTTTACTACTGAGTGGCTCTATGTTGCCCTAATTGTCTCCTTTGCCAACAGGAGAGCAATAACTACCTGCTAGGCTAACAGTCTGTTCATGAATGCTCACAGAAGCTTTATACATAATAGCCAAAACTGAACAACCCAAATGTCTTTCCACACCTCCACGGTCTCCCTAAGAGCAAGGTACTGAGTTTCAGGTTCCCAAAATCTCTACCTGTCATGAGCCTCTTTCTTCATCCTTTAAATACCAGTTCAAGTCTCATCTTTACCCTGATTTCCCCCAGCTGGAAGTCAGTTCGCTCTCAGAGCACTTACAGTGGTGACTCATATAACTATCTTTTCTCTCCTGCCATCTGCTAATGCTGCAATAAACATCAAGAGAATAGGAACGATGTCCTGCACCTTTGTACTCCATACTTGGCATCCTGCCTGGTACCTAGTAAGTACTCGATGTAAATGCTCGAGTAAAGCAAGTGTCTTTCAACATGACATTGCTACATGACATGCTCACTTCCTCAAAGCAAGGTCCATGTCTTCCTAATTCTGTGTCCAAATAAAGTACCCAAAAAACACAAAAGGCGTTAACAATATAAATAAGGGAATTGAATGTCTTTACCTTTCTTTACCTTTGGTTCAAGGATCAGTTCCACCCGTTCATTAGCATCATCTTCTTCAGAGTCTGAGTTTCCTGCTTTTATATCCAGTTGCTCAAATGTACTGTCCAATACTTGTAAACCATAGTTCACACCCTCCTGAACTTTAGGAATCAAATCCACTTCTTTCTGTTCCCGGGTCTTCTCCTACAAAAAACTACTACTCAGTATGGATCTCCAATAAATTGATACCACCCTAATAAAATACTGCGACTGTCTTCTAATGCCTAAACTAATGCTCCCCATAAACATCTCAAAAATGTTAACAAAAGTCAGGTTCTGCTGAATGGCTCAACACAGACTTTGGAGTAAGTTTTAAATCCCAAGCTTGTCACTTCAGGTTATGGGTCCAACTACCTAAGGTACCAGAGCTCCAGATTCATCATCTTCAAAAACAGAAGCACAACCATTGCGCTGGGGTTCAGCCAGATAACTTACATAAAGGCACCTGGCAATGAACTGGCACATCATAAGCCCTCAAACAGCATTTTACTTCCTGCTGTTGGAATGAAGGGCCTAGACCTTTAGCTTCACCAAGACTGTATCCCATTAACCTTGGTTAATGGTCCAGTGGACAATTTTTAAAAGAAAATACTTCAGCTAGAGATGTCATTTTCAATTACAGTTAAAAACAAAAGCAAAACATCAGAGAATTATACTTATTTTATAAATCTGTTTCAAACAAAGTTTCATCTCTCATCTATCCTTTACCTCACCTTAGAACAATGCCTCCCACCCACAAAAGTCTGGACATCACCAACCTGCTGAAAATACTCCACAGGTGTCCATTTCCTACCATAGCTGCTCTCAGTGACAGTCCCCTCACTCAACTGTGTCACCAGTTGTGAGAAATATTGAAAAAAAATTGTGTCATTTTTACTCTTCACAAATATTCTAGAAGTTGATAACATAATTATAGGAAGAACCAAACCATATAGTATACTTCCGAGGGCCAAAAGGGAAATCCCTGTGAGTTATTTTATACTTTACCTCTAGTATGGAAGTCTGTCTAATTTGACTTTTTTGTTTTGGCTGCATCTTTTTTCCACTCTGGTATGCTTGGTTCTAGTTAAATACCTATCATTGTACTTACATGTGTGAAACATGTTTGTGAAATAAATATATAATGGCTTTAAAAAAATAATTCCCTAAATACCTACCACTTTAAAATTGAACACTGATCTGGTGTAACCAGATACCATTGCATTTAAATAGTGAGCAAATCCTTGAGTACTATTAAAAATGAAATAACTTCTTTAAAAAGGCTAGTAGGCAAAACTATAGCTGGTTTCTAATATCCTTTCCTAGTCTAGTCGCATAGCTTCATATGTTATAAGTAATAGTTACTGATAAAGTACCACTTTTTCAAGTGATTGTATTTTCTGAATAAATTAGAGGCAATTAAATGCTACTCCCACAATAAAACTTATCTCACACTCCACTATGCTTTCCTAAGTGGAAAAAAATGGGTACTGAAGGGCCCCCACATAAGATGGCGAAACTCCTGCTTCTCTTCTGGGTCCTCGGTTCCCGCCGGCGCCACCTGAAGCCCAATCACCCCTCACCTCCCTAATCCCAGCACCTAGCCAATAGCCACCAGCCCTGTAGAAGTGACACCTCAATCAGCTCATGCCCCTTCCTATATAACCCAGCATCTTTCCCTAATAAAGCGGAATTCTCCAGTGAATTGCTGCTGTGTTTCGCTCCTTTCCTTTCATTGGTGCCAAAACCCAGGAGATGGGACACCCCAACTGGGCCCCGTCTTCCCCCGACACCAGCAGCAGCTTGCCCTCGTCCTCTTTTTCCAGCGCTGGCTCCTCACACTCACCACTCCTCTTTGGCCTTTGAGTAAGTTTTCCCCCGGAGCGGGCTGCTCTTCCCTGAGCTATCACAGCGCCATTGACCGTGATCGTCTGACAAGGCCCTGACGCTCGGGGATGAGGAGGGAACTCTCCCCGCCTCAGGCCTTCACGGCTGCGGCGGACCCTCAGGCCCCTCCTCCAACAGCCATAAACAAGGTGACTCCTTTGCGGATGAGAAAGCTCCCTTTCCCACCAATCCTCCTTCCGTTCCTTCCGCCAAAAATTCCTAGTAGTAGGTTCCTCGTTCTTAGAGAAGTCTGAGTGACGACCCACACTTCCTAAGAAATTCCGACTCGTATACGAGTT
Source organism: Manis javanica (assembly GCF_040802235.1). Lineage (NCBI taxonomy): Eukaryota > Metazoa > Chordata > Mammalia > Pholidota > Manidae > Manis > Manis javanica. The sequence continues at coordinate 73,904,403 of NC_133162.1, forward strand.
TCCGCAGACCACCAAGGATCATCGGGGATGCCCTTTGTCTCCTTGCGGCCTGCTCCCAGTCCGAGGATCTCCGTTCGTCTCCCCGTTTGTCTCCTTCTCTGTCCTTTAGTCATGGGAGCCCCCTCATCCCTCCCTGAAAGTTCACCTCTTGAATGCCTGCTCAAGTATCTAGCCACCCTCTCCCTGACACCTGATATAAAACCAAAACTCCGTAAATACTGCTCCCAAGATTGGCCGACATACCCCCTAGACAATAACAACCAATGGCCCGCAGGGGGAACTCTTGATCCTAACATCACTCGCGATCTCTTTAACTACTGCCAGTGCCTGAAAAAATGGAAGGAGATTCCCTATATCGAAGCCGTCTCCTCCTCCCGCCTCCCACCAAGTTCTCCTAGCCTGAAAGCCGTCTCCTCCGCAGAAGCCTCCCTGTCCACTCCCTTCCCTCTCCTCCTCCCGCACTCCTTGTCTCCGCGCCTCCTCCCGCCTCCCCCCAAGTTCTCCTAGCCTGCAAGCTGTCTCCCCGAAAGAAGCCTCCCATTCACTCCCTTCCCCCTCCTCTCCTACAACAGCCCCTCCCCCTTCCTCCACCACCATCTCCTCGCCCACCTCATCCCCACTGCAGATGAAGCCTGAGCCTAGGATCCCTTTCCACTGATCCCACGACATATATCAGGGAGTTTTAATGGACCCTCCAGTCATACAGCCTCACACATCATGACATTTTCATGCTCCTGGCCAATACCCTTCTTCCTGAAGAGCGTAGACGAGTTTGGGACTTCGCCCAAACGCACGCTACCGAAACCCACAAGACTGACCCCACCTATCCCCCCTAGCCCCACCGCTGTCCCCGAACAAGACCCACACTGGGATTATAACACCGCCATAGGTCTCCACTCTCGAGATATCTTCGCCTGCTGCTTAATAGCAGGTCTGAAAAAGGCAGCTCGTAAAGTAGTCAATTTTCAAAAGCTCCAAGACATAATTCAAAGGAGGGAGGAAACTCCGAGTTCTCAGACAGACTCATTCAAGCCCTTTTACAGTATACCAGCCTGGACCCAGAAACGCCTGATGGAAGACATGTCCTTATGACATACTTCCTAGCTCAAAGCTACCCCGACATTAAAGCTAAACTCAAAAAGTTAGAACAGGGCCCCGCTACCTCACAGACTGAGATCCTAACAGTGGCCTTTAAAGTCTTCCATAACCGGGAGGAGGAGAAAGAACGCCGTAAACAAAAGGCTGATCAGGCCAATTTCCAAATGTTGGCCCAGCTGATAAAACCACAACCTGGGCGCCCTTCTACAAACAAGCCCCCCCCAGAAGCTTGTTTCAAGTGCGGAAAAGAAGGACATTGGTCAAGGGTGTGCCCCTCCCCCAGATCTACCACCCCATGACCCAGATGCCACAAAAAGGGCCACTGGGAGGGCGGTCTGATTGCCCAACCACCCGAAGGGGAGGCTGGACAAACAACCCCCATCCTAAGCCCGCCGTAGTGGGGCTAACAGAAGAAGATTGACGGGACTCAGGGGCTTCTCGCCCGACCATTTCCATCACCAAACAAGAGCCCAGGGTTACTTTTAACAGTAGACAGTCGCCCCATCTCCTTCCTCCTAGATACAGGAGCCACCTTCTCAGTCTTGCGAGAATACCGGGGCCCTACCATGCCTGCCATTACTCCTATAGTTGGGGTAGGAGGTAAACAGATTTTCCCATTAAAACCCACCCCCTTTTCATGCACAATCCAAGACAATCCCATACCTTTCTCCCACTCCTTCCTGGTTATGCCCCAGTGTCCCACCCCTTAACTAGGACGGGACATCCTTTCTCTCCCCTATGTTTCCATAACTATATCTACTCCCACAGCCTCCAGTACTCCCTTTCTGATGGCCCTCATAGCCGATGACCCCCCTCTACCCAATGAAAGCTCCAGTTCCGCCCTCATACACCCTGTAAATCCCAAAGTTTGGGACATTACAAGCCCCTCCGTGGCTCTATGTTCTCCTGCCTCTATCAAATTATGTGACCCCTCTCAGTATATCTGTCAGGCCCAATACCCCCTAACCACTTCAGCCCTCATAGGCCTTCAACCCATCATTCAAGATCTCTTAAACAAAAATTACCTCAGACCCACTCACTCCCCATTTAATACCCCCATATTAGCTGTTAAAAAAAAAACCAACAGATCTTTCCACCTTGTCCAAGACCTTCACCTTGTCAACATGGCCGTCGTCCCTATCCATCCCTTAGTTCCAAATCCATACACCCTTTTATCGCGGATCCCTGCCTCGGCCTCCCACTTCTCAGTCCTAGATCTCAAGGATGCATTTTTTTTTTATTCTATCCCTCTGGACCCCTCCTCCCAAGATTTTTTACAGAAAACGGCTCCTCTCTGACCTGCCCGTTCCCAAAACCAAGACAGAAATCCTTTCCTTTCTAGGCCTGGCTGGGTATTTTAGAGCGTGGATCCCTAACTTCTCCCTGTTGGCAAGACCCCTATATGACCTCAGCAAGGGCCCACCTGAAGAACCATTATCCTCCTCACCCTGACACTCCTTCATTAAGCTCCGTCGAGACCTTGTGGAAGCTCCAGCTCTCCACATTCCTGATTTGTCGAAGCCCTTCTCATTATAGATTCATGAGAGGTCCAGTCAAGCTCTAGGAGTCCTAGGCCAACATTATGGCCCATCCTTTGCCCCAGTAGCTTATCTTTCCAAGCAATGAGACCCCACAGTTCGGGGATGGGCCCCCTGCCTACGGGCATTAGCCACTGGACAGCTCTTGCAGAAGGAAGCTCATAAACTGACATTCGGGGCGCCCCTTACCATTCTGTCCCCACATCACCTAAAGGATCTCTTAACCTACAAAAGTTTACAGACTCTCCCTCCCTCCAGACTCCTGACCTTACTGTCCTCTTTCCTCCAAAATCCCGTTCACCCCTTTTGCCATCCATACCCGAATCATGACTTTTTTCTCCTTTACTGCTCCCTCGCTCTCTCTCGCTTTTTTTCCCTCATTCCTATTGTCTTCCCCACCACCCCAGCCTCCTTTGTATGGTGATTCAAAGTCAGACAGACTTACACACAGCATCAAACAAAAATTACTGCCCTCATTGCCGCATCAGACTGCCCTCTGAAAGGCTGCTCCAAGCCTTTATACCTCTACTTTCCTCCCTCCACTGAAGTGTTCACTAGCAGCTACCTTTATTCTCCCTACCTCTGCTTCCTCTATGACCAAAAACAAGCCTGTTGGAGGCGATGGCCAGACACCTACAGGAGATGTCCCTACTGGTCTTGCGCCATTCACTACATGGGTAACTCCCGGTACCCACAGTATTACTCCTCCAACCCATTCTCTTCAATACTAACAAACCCTTTCCTTACCTGGCTTTAGCCCATTGCAGGTTCAATAATAATCATTCTCCTTGCCTGTCTCTTCTTGCCTTGTAAAGTTTATCAAATCCCAAGTTAGTAAAATCTCTAATCAAACTTTCAACCAGCTTTTACTCAGGAACTACCAGCTTTTAGCCACAGAAGATCCCTCACCCTCACATAACCTCCTCACCACACGCTGAGATGGACCCCTCTCTCCGCTAGAAACTGTTCCTGGAAACAATAGCCGCAGAAGCCTGGCTTCTGGCAACCGTATCCTCTTGGCACCATTAGAATCAACAAGTCCTCGACCTATGGTTACAGGGGAGCTTCATTGATTTACAACCTGAAGAAGTCCACATCTACTCGTGCTTACTGTGGGGAGTCCTATCAACCCTTTCCTCCCAATCCTCAAGCCCTCACTCCCTTCTCCGCCCCCGTTCAGCAGGAAGCAGTCAGAGAGAAAGCAACGTCCACGACCCCATAGAGGAGAAAGGGAGGAATGAAGGGCCCCCACCAGCAAGATGGCAAACTTCTGGCTTCTCTTCCGGGTCCTCAGTTCCCGCCGGCGCCACCTGAAGCCCAATCACCCCCCACCCCTCTAATCCCAGCACCTAGGCAATAGCCACCAGCCACGTAGAAGTGACACCTCAATCAGCTCATGCCCCTTCCTATATAACCAAGCACCTTTCCCTAATAAAGCGGAATTCTCCGGTGAATTGCTACTGTGTGTCGCTCCTTTCCTTTCAGGTACAACTTCTGCCATAGTGCTAGAAAGTCAAGATCGTCTGATGTAGGCTTTGGCCCTGGCACGTGAGAGCCACCAGGAAGAATGGTTGTGCATCTGTAGGATGAGAGGCCCCCAGGAACAAAAGGTAGAAACTGCTGCCCCTCAACTCGTTGGGCTGTTTATGAATCTCCTACTCCACTCCCAATTTCATTGCCCTTACCTGACGTCCAGGAGCTTCCACTAACACAGTCCATAAAATACCAGGTACAACCCAACTCTGAGCCTTAGCTCATGGCACTCTTTCTTGCTGCAATGGCCTTAGAATCTGGCCCATCATTCCTCACCCAGCTAACATCTCATCCGTGAAGCTTTTCCCTGCTATCTTACATCACTGAGCTCCTTCTCATCTGAACTTCCAGAACAGCAGCCATGTAGCTCCGACATGCTCTGTCATGTTACCCCAGTCAAGACTATAACCTCTTAAGGACAAAGTCTTTCTCGAAGTCACCAGTTCCCTGCAATCTGAGTCAAGTCAGAAACTGTTCACTACACATTCTCTGTCCTCTAATTAAACACATCGTGGAAGGCACTCAATGTGTGGACTATGCTAGCATTCACCATGCTGTCATTTCATACTGGTAGGAATAAGAGTCAAAGCAGTTAACAGATAGATAGGGAAACACAGCCTTCCAAGAACTAACAGATGACAGCCCCACCTGCAACCTATTTTTCTATAGCCATCAAGATAAACACGGTTTTTTTTTAAAGAGGGAACGAGAGGGTAAAGAAGGAGGAAGACACAGAGAGTATTGTAGCAGGCAAAACCTAAAATATTTACTATCTGGCCTTCTACAGAAAATCTCTGTGGACCTAGGCTCTATTACAATTATTTTTTTTTTGTATCATTAATCTACAATTACATGAACAACATTATGTTTACTTGACTACCCCATCATCAACTCCCCACCACATACACCATTACAGTCGATGTCCATCAGCATAGAAAGATGCTACAGAATCACTACTTGTCGTCTCTGTGTTCTACAGCCATCCCCATGCACCAACCCGCTACATTATGTCTACTAATCGTAATGCCCCTATTTTTTCCCTTATCCCTCCCTTCCAACCCATCCTCCCCAGTCCCTTTCCCTTTGGTAACTGTTAGTCCATTCTTGAGTCCTGTGAGTCTGCTGCTGTTTTTGTTCCTTCAGGTTTTTTCTTTGTTCTTATACTCCACAGATGAGTGAAATCATTTCATACCTGTCTTATTTCACTGAGCATCATACCCTCTAGCTCCATCCATGTTGTTGCAAATGGTAGGATTTCTTTTCTTCTTATGGATGAATAATATTCCATTGTGTATATGTACCACATCTTCTTTATACATTCATCTACTGATAGACACTTAGGTTGCTTCCATGTCTTGGCTATTACAAAATAGTGCAGCGGTAAACATAGGGGTGCATATGTCTTTTTCAAACTGGGCTGCTGCATTCTTAGGGCAAATTCCTAGGGTGGAACACCTGGGTCAAATGGTAGTTCTATTTATAGATTTTTGAGGAACCTCCATACTGCTTTCCACAATGGTTGAACTAATTTACATTCCCACCAGCAGTGTAGGAGGGTTACACTTTCTCCACATCCTCGGCAACAATTGTTGTTGTTTGTCTTTTCAATGATGGCGATCCTTACTGGTGTGAGGTGATATCTCATTGTGGTTTTAATTTGCATTTCTCTGATGATTAGTGATGTGGAGCATCTTTTCATATGCCTGTTGGCCATCTGAATTTCTTCTTTGGAGAAGTGTCTGTTCAGATCCTCTGCACATTTTTTAACTAAATTATTTGATTTTTGTTTGTTGAGGTGCATTAGCATTTTATATAATTTGGATGTCAACCCTTTATCGCATATGTCATTTCTGAATATGTTCTCCATTACTGTAGGATGCCTTTATGTTCTGTTGGTAATGTCCTTTGCTGTACAGAAGCTTTCAGCCTGATATAGTTCCACTTGTTCATTTTTGCCTTTGATTCCCTTGCCCAGGGAGATATGTTCATGAACAAGTTCCTCAAATTTATGTCCAAGAGATTTTAGCCTATATTTTTTTCTAAGAGTTTTATGGTTTCATGGCTTACATTCAGGTCTTTGATCCATTTTGAGTATACTTTTGTGTATGGGGTTAGACAGTGATCCAGTTTCATTCTGTTACATGTAGCTGTCCAGTTTTGTCAACACCAGCTGTTGAAGAGGCTGTCATTTCCCCATTGTATATATCCATGGTGTCTTTATCATATATTAATTGACCATATGTTTGGGTTAATATCTGGACCTTCTATTCTGTTCCACTGGTTTGTGGGTCTGTTCTTGTGCCAGTACCAAATTGTCTTGATTACTGTGGCTTTGTAGTAGAGCTTGAAGTTGGGAAGTGAGATCTCCCCTGCTTTATTCTTCCTTCTCACGATTGCTTTGGCTATTCGAGTCCTTTGTGGCTCCATATGAATTTTAGAAGTATTTGTTCCAGTTTGTTGAAGAATGCTGTTGGTATTTTGATAGGGATTGCATTGAATCTGTAGATATCCTTAGGCAGGTATGGACATTTTGACAATACTAATTCTTCCTAGCCAAGAGCATGGGATGAGTTTCCATTTGTTAGTGTCCTCTTTCATTTCTCTTAAGAGCATCTTGTAGTTGTCAGGGTATAGGTCTTTCACTTCCTTGGTTAGGTTTATTCCTAGGTATTTTCTTTTTTTGATGCAATTGTTAATGGAATTGTTTTCCTGATTTCTCATTCTCCTAGTTCATCGTATATAGGAAAGTAACAGATTTCTGTATATTAATTTTGTATCCTGCAACATTGGTGAATTCAGATATTAGTTCTAGTAGATTCAGAGTGGAGTCTTTAGGGTTTTTTATATACAACATCATGTCATCTGCAAATAGTGACAGTTTGACTTCTTCTTTACCAGTCTGGATGCCTTGTATTTCTTTGTTTTCTGATTGCCATGGCTTGGAGCTTGAAAACTATGTTAAATAACAGTGGGGACCAAGTGGACATCCTTGTCTTGTTCCCTATATTAGGTGAAAAGCTTTCAGCTTCTCGCTGTTAAGTATAATGTTGGCTGTGGGTTTGTCATATATGGCCTTTGTTATGTTGAGGTACTTGCCTTCTAAACCCATTTTGTTGAGAGTTTTTATCATGAATGGATGTTGAATTTTGTTGAGTGCTTTTTCAGCATCTATGGAGATGATCATGTGGTTTTTGTCCTTTTTGTTGATGTAGTGGATGATGTTGATGGATTTTTGAATGTTGTACCATCCTTGCATCCCTGGGATGAATACCACTTGGTCATGATGTATGATCCTCTTGATGTATTTTTGAATTCGGTTTGCTAATATTTTGTTGAGTATTTCTGCAACCATGTTCATTAGGGATTTTGGTCTATAATTTTCTTTTTTTGTGGCGTCTTTCCCTGTTTTTGGTATTAGAGTGATGCTGGCTTCATAGAATGAGTTTGAAAAGTATTCCCTCCTCTTCTTTTTTTGGAAAACTTTAAGGAGAACGTGTATTATGTCTTCTCTATATGAATGATAAAATTCAGCGGTGAAACCATCTGGTCTGGTGGTTTTGTTCTTGGGGGATGATTTTCAGACAAGAACAAAAAAATATTTATCTTAAAATTGAGACTTCTAGACATAGCAGCTACCAAGGTCACCTTAGACTTTAAATAGCAAGACCAATTAACCTAAAAGGTTGAGCTTCACACTGAAGTCTAAACAGCATCAACACCCTACTTTTTTTCCTGCCCACCTTTAAAAACTGCCTCATATCACATCAGCAGCCTGCTGCTGGAAAAGTCAAACAGGACATCTAAGAAACCAACAAATACATGAATCCCCTGGGATCTTTCAAGGGTGACTTGGACAATGTATCTCAAGTACTCAGTACCCAGCAGACAATTAACCCTAAATTCCTTCGCCCTTAACAGGCTGAACTCAGCATCACATGGTTTTTGGTAATTTTAAAATCAGGTAGTTATTCCCAGAATTGTGAACAATTTTTGGTATTTCCCCTCAAAGGATCTTTTCCTCATTTGGGGAGACCGGATAAGAGGGGAAGGTAGGGAACTGGAGAAAAAGGGACCAGAAGCCAGGGACTTCTTAACAGATCATATACAGCCCTTGCCCTTTTCATCTGTTTTCTCATTCCTTCATCCAAATACTCATGAGTCCCCACATATAAGGCTTGTGCCGAGCCCAAGGAAAACATTTAACAAAAATATGGGACTTGATTTAGTAGGGGAGTTTAATGTATCAAATCACATAAAAAAATGTAGACTTGTAATTGTGGAGCATGCTACTAATGAAGTCATTAACTAGGTCACAATGTTTCAGGTCAAATTCCTAAATTAACAGATTAATGAAGCTTTAAGAACTGTACTCCTTTCTGATAACACATTTATGCACGAGCCATTGTTAACTAGTCTTGCTCCCCCTTCAGAGTCCTCTCTTGAGCCTTTACTAAAGGTACTAATTTCTGTTGCCCTAGAAAGTCCTGATTGCTCTTCAGTTTCACAATTCTGTAATGCAGTTTGCAACCTGGTAGCTACTCCAGGTTAATTACTAAAATCCAGAAACCTGACTTTGAATTTCTTTCCAATAAACTGCCATGAACCAAATAGCACCATCATTCAAGCCAGAAGTATAATACATGAATGAGTACCAGTGACAGGGTTTGAAGAAAACACATAAAAAGCTAAATCACTGCCATATGTATTTCCAGTATGTAGATTTTTTTCAGAATTCTACTAAGCATTAGCTCTGCCACATCATTATGCTCTGCCACAAATGAAAAGAACATGTAATGGCATAATGAGGCCTGGGAAACAGATAAATTTGCCAATGACAACAGGCCCATCTAGTGTGGAATTCTGGCGGCAGGTGGAAGGGGAAGAGGCATAAGGGGCAGGAGAGATGGATGGAAAACGGAGTCCAAGAAGTGAACAGAAATAAAGAACTATTATAAAAAACAAAAAAAGAGAAAGAAAAAGAAAAAAAGGAAGAAAAAGGTCAAGAAAACAAACAAAAAACCCCCACAAAAACTAAATCATGGAAAACTCAGAATCTAAGAAAACTTGGCCAAAAAAAACAGCTGGAGAAAAAAAAAAGCCTAAAGGCTGTGATTCAGAAAGAGAAATTTGTAATCCCCACTCACCCCCATCGTCAAAGGTCAATCAGGTATCAATCGAGTACCAATGGGATACAGGCACATCAGGTACAAAAGAAGCCTCCCAATTCTATTCCTTGCCCAATCTAGAGCTGCAACACTGACTACAGAGAAGAGCTGGGCACCTAATTCGGCAAGAAAAGGCACAGAATGAGAGCAACAAGTACATTTAAGAGGACACCAAATTCAGCTTAGTGAAAACCTGATGGGGCTGCATCTATCAGTAGTAGAGGTGAGTCCTGTAAACTTTCTCTTCCAGTAAGAAAGATGCTCAGGACCAAGCACGGACATTCTGTACAGACAATCAGAAAATAACTACAGAGTTTACTAGAATTCTCATTACATTTTAAACTTACTGACAAAGAGATTTCTAAGAATTTTATTAAGATCTTTATTTCACACATAGCGCCTAAAAAAGCTACTAGCAGTAGCATTTCAACCCAAACTACTAAAAAATGCACAATGATGCATAAGATACCTACATGACAGTATTTTATCTTAATCCTGATTCTTGGGCTTTTTACAATCTTCCATTTTCCAAATCTTTCCTATTACTGTACATCTAACAGTCTCAGGAGATAGCCAACTTTAACAAAATCATTTTTTCACAAATTAAGTAATGCTGATAGTCAGTCACCCTATGAGAAATACAGATCAACTTAAGTTTCCACTCCATCCTCATCTCTTAACAGCCTCTTCACTCACCCAGCTCCAGCCACACTTGAGCCCTTTCTATTATTATAGTGTAACGGAAAACTGTAATCTTCTCTAAAAAAAGGCTCTGATTTATGTATTACCAGGGCCTAGCACTTTGAAATACAATATACAGACAAAAATCACACACAGGTTAAAGCTCAATAATTGTTTAAGGATGAGTCTTACCAGATTTGGCCATAACAACAAAACATTAATGAGAATATTCCAAGTAAACATATAGGCCTATAATATACTTTATCAGAACATATGGACACAGTGACTGCAACCACATGCTGGTGTCCAAAGGATTAGAGCAGGAGTATGGCTCTCCTTACAGAATGTGCACAAGGGTTGAGGGCCACACAATTCAGCACAACTGCTAGCTATTCTCAATACTAAGGGAAAGATTAGAATATGAGGAAATTTCATTATTAAACTTTTTAAAGGCTTGGCAAAAAAATATTTTCTTCACTTTAGTGATTTTAAAAAACGGATTAACCCTAGAGAAAGAAGCTTCAATTACCCAGAACCACTGTGTCTATCAAAATTTGGGAGGGACCCTATTAATAGATTACATAGTATCACAATGACTCCTTCTCCTAGGAAAAAGTATTACGTGTAAGTTCGAGGTAACTAAGTAATAACTCACGTTTTCAATGAACTGGGTATTAGACAGCATAAGGAAGTCATTGAAGACATTATGTAGGCGACAATCTGTGGCTTTAGTTTCCTGAATTAGTCCATCCACTTGTTACTTGATTTCACGGGTCCTAGAGATAGTCTGCTGTGAAAATTCCTGCAGAAACTGTAGTAGCTATTTAAAAAATAAACGTACAGTAGTATCACTATTTTATGCATCTATTGTGTGTCAAAACAAGAACCCATTCCCATTCACCTCTGTGTGTTGACGTGTACTGGAATGTGAAAGTGATCATTTCTGACAGTACTAAAACCAAACAATTCAAAGACATCACCAAAGCTCATCAAAACAGTGGCAAGGAGTCAACGAGTACTTGCTATTTTATTTCCGGAGGAATTTTCAAGTCCTATTTGATTGTCATTGTACAGGGATCACAAAGAGTAAAATAAAACTGCCACTCTGATCCAGAAAGTGCTATTCATAGGGGACTTAAGAATCACAGTTCTGAGCGTCTTGGGTCCTTGCCCTGAGGAAGTACCATGCAAGGATATCCACATACTGACGTCTCTACCCCCGAATCAGTCCAGGTCCCAACTTGGAACCGCCTCACCAGTGCCACAGTCATCCCCCGGCGCGGCGGAAACCTATCTGCCCCGTTCAGGTGCATCGCTAAGAACCCCAAACCAGGCAAAGAACTCCGCGTCTGGACAGCAGGCAGAGTGGGGGCGCTCAGCGGCTACGGTCAGCCCCCGCCCTGGTGCCAAGAGACCGCCACAGTGGAGTTTTCGAGGGAGAGAAGGGATGCGTTAAGACCAGAAGCAGCGGGGCGCACTGGATGTTGAGGGAATCAAGGCTCCATCCTCCAGCTCGCAGGCCGGGGGCCATCCCAGGCGGCCTGCCCTCCCCTCCGGTCCCTGGGGCCAGCCTCTCAAGCCCGCGTCGGCCGCCAGCGACCACCTCTGGCTGCTTCTGTGGATCTCCTCCACCGACCAGGGCCGCTCCCACACGGGCTCCGACGCCGGTGTCCGCTCCTGGTCGGGGGTTGTCCCGTTCTGCAGCGAAAAGGACGAGAAGAGGGGCTGCGCCGCAGGGAGGCCGCAGCCCGAGCCACCCCGACCAGACCGCGGACCGCCCTCCTCACCATCCCGACAGTGAGGCTCCGCCGGCGCGCGCGGGAACCACACCCTCCCACACACGCAGATTTCCGGAAGCCGAGCTCGAAGCAGGTCAGGCTCAGCACGTGACCTAGCCTCACGGGAACTCACACGCACGTGACCGGGCGTGTCGCGCAGCCGGAAGGAAGCTGCGGCCTCCGCTGGGGACGGGAAGTAGTCGGCATGCAAGCTGGGTTGGCGAAGCTGGAGAACGGAAGGCTTCGTACGCCAGGCGGCGCTGGAGGGGTGGGGTCGGTCCGGTCACACTTCACCGAAGAGCGCAGATGACTGCGTCGTGATCAGCCTTTGGAGCACACAGCCAGCCCGCGCGTCCCGAGGAGCGCAAAGGGCAGTTGTGGAACCAGTCTAGGGCTTTAGACGTCGGCGATGTGGCTGGAGGAAAAGCTCGTCCCTGCTGAGCCCCTTCCATGCTGCACCTCCGTTGCCTGTCGCAGAGCCGGTATACAGGTGCTCAGTAAATGGAGAATGACCTATCTAGCTGTCATCATGCTTCTGGTAACATGCTTAATGTCAACTCACTTTGTAGGGCCTACTTAAAATACTTTACTCCCTTGGCATTGCCCAGAGATTCAAGTCCAGGCTTCTCATACGGCGGGCAAAAACCCTATATAATCTGATCCCTTCCTGCAAATGCATCTTCAACTCTCCCAGCTCCCCACTATGCTCAATGATCAGCTATTTTATCTCACACTTTCTTGAAGTTCCTTCTGCTGAGTCCCTCTTGTGCTACTTAAACTTACTTTTTAAAGTAAAGATCCCAATTTCGTCCCATGCCTTTGTGCCCAAGACCAAGTTATCGAACCTCCCTGAGCTTTCCGCAGTGAAAGACAAATAAATTATCCGCAGGGATGTGATAGTAAATGTGATAATATTTGTATAACAGCTAGCACGGTGCCTGCCATACCATGGGCATTCAACAGATCTGACCACTTCTGTGCCATTTGTCTAACTCTTGGACTTCTTTGTTTTTGCCTCTATCACCACAAAACTCCCTTGATTATCCCCAGTATAGTTTATATGCCCCTCAGTTACTTTCTATATGTTTCATATGTAATATCAAAGGATTACCTTGTATTGTCATTTACTTAGGTAACTTGTCTCCCCCTTAATAATAGCAAACATATATGAAGTGCTCAGTATTTCCCATTTTATTTAAATCCTATTTCTCACAGTAACCCTAAGAGGTGGGTACTATTATTCCCATGTTGTAGTTGAGGAAACTGAGGCACAAAAAGATAAGTGACTTCAGGGGAGGATAACTAAGGTTAGACAGTCAGTAAAGAGGCAGAACCAAGAACCCGCACAGTTAGCCGTTATGTTACAGTGTAGCTAGTCTTCCTTTCATAAGGGAACTACATTTTTCAGTTGCCATCTACCAACCTGCTAGTCATCATTAAAAATAATACAGTATAAGGAATATAGTAAAAAATATTATAATAACTTTGTATACTGAGAGAAGGTAACTATGCTTACAATGGCGAGCATTTAGTAGGGTAATTGTTGAATCACTATGTTGTACACCTGAAACTATTACAATATTGTATGTCAACTATGTAAACTACACTTCAATAAAAAATTTTTAAATTTTAAAAATAAAACCACTTCACAAAAATAAATAATTTTAAAATTAAAAAAATAAAATCTATGAAACTATGGATAATGACATTGTCCAAAAATATAATTTAAAGTCCTACATAGGAAAATCTCCTAAAGGTGTAGCTAAAATGACAAAAAACATTCAGCAATAGTTACTCATAAGAATTCATATATTCATATATAAATTTATTTTTCAAATCAATATGTTGACATCCCACTATTAAAAAAAACCCAAATCCAAAAACTTCAGAATTTGATTAGTAAAATTGAGGCGAACGAGTTATCAAGTTATATAACATCACATGGGCCACTTCGGTCGCTGTGTGGATGAACTTGGCTTCAAGGTGCATTAACAACCTTAATCTATATCCCACTTCTCAAAGCTCCTCATCACCTGCACCTGGATCTTACCACCTGAAACTTTCTTACTTCTAAATCTATAGAAAAGCCTCTTAAACTTTCAGATCTCTCTCTTGTTCACTGGTCTGTTCTCAACTAACCCAAGCCTCAGTCTCTCAATGCCTCTTTTCCCCCCCTTTCCACCCTTTTAGCTTTACTTCCTTGCCTGTGCTGCCTAGAGCCCACGGTTTAGCCTTCAGCTTCCTTGACAGTCCTTTAATATCCTCACTTTATGTTTTGACACATACTCTCTGCCAGCTCCTAACTTTAAATCAGTCCAACTATACCCTTTCTCCTTTTCTGCACCTAAGTTCCTGAAAGAAATCACCACAAATTCATATTCTGCAAATTTGGCTGGACCTTCAGCACTGATTAGCAGTCTTTTAACTTATCCTTGATCTTTATACTTATCCTTGATCAGCTCCCTTCTATAAACTTCATCACATTTTTCAACATATCCAACCCACCTGCCTCTGTGAGAGAAAACAGACTTCCTCTTCTCACCTAGTACCTAAAGGGTTTTTGTGTGTACACTTTCCGTATCTCACACAATTCTTTATTTGCACAAAACAGAATTTGACTGGAAACTCAAACAAAATACAATTTTTTGTGAAGATAGTACAAAGCTTACAGAACTTAAGGAACAGCTAAGCAGACAGGTTTTGGGAAGAGCATAACTAGAGAAACTCATAATGTCCTTTGAGCCACTGTCATCAGAATGACTCAGCTCTAATCATTTGCCTTCGTGTTTTTCTTTTCAAGTTTCAAATTCCTAAGATAAATAGTGAAGGGTCTCCACCAGTAAGATGGCAAACTTCTGGCTTCTCTTCGGGGTCCTCAGTTCCTGCCGGCACCACCTGAAGCCCAATCACCTCTCGCCCCCCTCCCAATCTCAGCACCTAGCCAACAGCCACCAGCCCCGTAGAAGTGACACCTCAATCAATTCATGCCCCTTCCTATAAACCCCAGCACCTTTTCCTAATAAAGCGGAACTCTCCGGTGAATTGCTGCTATGTATCACTCCTTTCCTTTCATTGGTGCTGAAACCCGGGAGACGGGACACCCCAACTGGGCCCCGTTTTCCCCCCGACACCAGCAGCAGCTTGCCCTCGTCCTCTTTTTCTGGCGCTGGCTCATAACACTCACCACTCCTCTCTGGCCTTTAGGTAAGTTTTCCCCCCGGAGTGGGCCACTCTTCCCCGAGCTATCGCAGTGCCATTGACCGTGATCGTCCGGCAAAGCCCTGACGCTCAGGGATGAGGAGGGAACGCTCCCCGCCTCAGGCCTTCACGGCTGCGGCGGACCCTCAGGCCCCTCCTCCAAAAGCCACAAATCCCCGCCTCAGGCCTTCATGGCTGCGGCCGACTCTCAGGCACCCCCCTCCAACAGCCATAAATGAGGTGACTCCTTTGTGGATGAGAACGCTCCCTTTTCCCCACCTCCTCCTTCTGCTCCGTCCGCCAAAAACGCCTAGCGCTAGGTACCTCGAGACTCCGGCACTCTGCCTTCTTAGGGAAGTCTGGGTGACGACCCACACTTCCCAAGAAATTCCGACTCGTATACGAGTTTCCGCAGACTACCAAGGATCATCGGAGACGCCCTTTGTCTCCTTGTGGTCTGCTTCCAGTCCGAGGATCTCCGTTTGTCTTCCCCTGTTTGTCTCCTTCTCTGTCCTTTAGCCATGGGAGCCTCCTCATCCCTCCCTGAAAGTTCACCTCTTGAATGCCTACTTAAGCATCTGGCTACCCCCTCCCTGACGCCTGATATAAAACCAAAACTTCTCCGTAAATACTGCTCCTAAGATTGGCCGACATACCCCCTAGACAATAACAACCAATGGCCCGCAGGGGGAACTCTTGATCCTAACATCACTTACGATCTTTTTAACTACTGCCAGCGCCTGAAAAAATGGAAGGAGATTCCCTATATCGAAGCTTTCCGCCTCCTCCTCTCCCCGCCCCCTCCCAAGTTCTCCTAGCCTGCAAGCCGCCGCCACCGCAGAAGCCTCCCGTTCACTCCCTTCCCCTTCTTCTCCTACAAGAGCCCTTCTTCCTTCCTCCCCAACCATCTCCTCCCCCATCTCACCTCCTCCACCTTCATTCCCTGCAGATTAAGCCTGAGCCTTTCAGCCCCCTTTAACTAGGTCCCAAGAGCCTCCTCCGTCTTTGCCCTCATCACCTGTTTCTCCCCTGTTAGGGACCGCCTTTGTCTTCTCACGTGTTTGTAGGGAGAATGGGAAAGCACCTTCCCCCATGTCTGAACGCAGCATGGGAAAGCACAAGCTAGAGAACAACCGGTGCAGTCCTTAGAAGTTATCTGTCCACAAAAACATATCTTGCCAAGACTCCTCACTCTGAAAATAGGGAGACCTTGAAGATGTGTAGAAACACCGCCCCTGCTTCTAAATATGACCTTCCCCCACTTGCAGATGTGGCAGGAATAGAGAAAAAAGAACATTCTGTTTATGCATTTCATAAGCAATTAACTGGAGCCCTGCTGCAGCTCAGTTAGTAGAGCATGGGACTCTTAATTCAGAGTCATGAGTTCAAGCCCAACTAGAGCCGCAGAAGTAAGCAGCTGAGCTGCTAGCTGGTGACATGTGGGTCCGATTCTGTCTTTCTTTATTTTCTTTGCCCCCCTTCTGCACTTCAGGACCTGCTTGACTAGGCATGGCTAGACCGCGTCACTCCCCCACAGACTGAGCCAGAACCCTTCAGTCCCCCTCAGACTCAGTCCCAAGAGCCTCCCAAAATTATTGCCCCCCTCCGGGAGGTAGCATAATCCGAAGACAGTGTGCGTGTTCACATCCCTTTCTCCTTAAGAGATTTAGCCCAACTAGAGAAACGCCTAAGTTCCTTTTCCACTGATCCCATGACATACACCAGGGAGTTTCAATGGACCCTCCAGTCTTACAGCCTCACACATCATAACATTTTCATGCTCCTGGCCAATACTCTCCTCCCTGAAGAGCGTAGACGAGTTTGAGACTTCACCCAAACGCAGGCTACCGAAACCCACAGGACTGACCCCACCTATCCCCCTGGCCCCACTGCTGTCCCCGAACAAGACCCACACTGAGATTATAACACCGCCATGAGTCTCCGCTCTCGAGATATTTTTGCCTCCTGCTTAATAGCAGGTCTGAAAAAGGAAGCTTGTAAAGTAGTCAATTTTCAAAAGCTCCAAGACATAATTCAAAAGAGAGACGAAACCCCCTCCGAGTTCTTAGACAGACTCACTCAAGCCCTATTACAGTATACCAGCCTGGACCCAGAAACACCTGAAGGAAGACATGTCCTTATGACATACTTCCTAGCTCAAGGCTACCCCGACATTAAAGCTAAACTCAAAAAGTTAGAACAGGGCACCGCTACCCCACAGACTGAGATCCTAACAGTGGCCTTTAAAGTCTTCCATAACCGGGAGGAGGAGAAAGAACGCCGTAAACAAAAAGCTGATCAGGCCAATTTCCAGATGTTGGCCCAGCTGATAAAACCACAACCTGGGCGCCCCTCTACAAACAAGCCCCCCCCCCCAGGAGCTTCTTCAAGTGCAGAAAAGAAGGACATTAGTCAAGGGCATGCCCCTCCCCCAGATCTCCTACCACCCCATGCCCCATATGCCACAAAAAGGGCCACTGGGGGTCTGATTGCCCAACCACCCGAAGGGGAGGCTGGACGAACAACCCCCATCCTAAGCCCGCCGTAGTGGGGCTGGCAGAAGAAAATTGATGGGGCCCGGGGGCTTCTCGCCCGACCATTTCCATCACCAAACAAGAGCCCAGGGTTACTTTTAACAGTAGACGGTCGCCCCATCTCCTTCCTCCTAGACACAGGAGCCACCTTCTCAGTCTTGCGAGAATACCGGGGCCCTACCATGCCTGCCATTACTCCTATAGTCAGGGTAAGAGGTAAACAGATTTTCCCATTAAACCCCCTCCCCTTTATGCACAATCCAAGACAATCCCATACCTTTCTCCAACTCCTTCCTGGTTATGCCCCAGTGTCCCATCCCTTTACTAAGATGGGACATCCTTTCCCTCCTCCATGTTTCCATAACTATATCCACTCCCACAGCCCCCAGTACTCCCTTTCTGATGGCCCTCATAGCCAATGACCCCCTCTACCAAATGAAAGCTCCGGTTCTGCCCTCATACACCCTGTAAATCCCCAAGTTTAGGACATTACAAGCCCCTCCGTGGCCCTTTGTCCCCCTGCCTCTATCAAATTACGTGACCCCTTTGAGTATATCTGTCAGGCCCAATACCCCATAACCACTTCAGCCCTCATAGGCCTCCAACCCATCATTCAAGATCTCTTAAACAAAAATTACCTCAGACCCACTCACTCCCCATTTAATACCCCCATATTAGCTGTTAAAAAAAACCAACAGATCTTTCTGCCTTGTCCAAGACCTTCACCTCATCAACATAGCCGTTGTCCCTATCCATCCCTTAGTTCCAAATCCATACAGCCTTTTATCACAGATCCCTGCCTCAGCTTCCCACTTCTCAGTCCTAGATCTCAAGGACCCATTTTTCTATCCCTCTAAGCCCCTGCTCCCAAGATTTTTTTATCTTCACCTAGATGGACCCATACACAAGACATTCTGAACAACTCACTTAGACAGTTTTGCCACAAAGCTTCCGAGATAGTCCCCATATATTTAGACAGGTCCCAGCTCAGGACCTCAAACATTTTCATCATAAGCACTCCAAGTCCACCTTATTATAATACATGGAGAATCTTCTACTCTGCAGTCTCTCGTGGGAACAGTCTCAACTTGACACTGCCTCCCTACTTAACCTTCTAGCATCCAGAAGTTACCGAGTATCCTCCGTCAAAGCTCAAATCTCTTCCCCTTCTGTCACTTACCTCAGATTCCTTCTATCTCAACAAAGAAAGTCCATTACCTTAGACAGAAAATGGCTCCTCTCTGACCTGCCCATTCCCAAAACCAAGACAAAAATCCTTTCCTTTCTAGGCCCTTTCTAAGCCTAGCTAGATATTTTAGAACGTAGATCCCTAACTTCTCCCTGCACCCTGTTGGCAAGACCCCTATACAACCTCAGCAAGAGCCCCCCTAAAAAACCATTATCCTCCTCACCCCGACACTCCTTCATTAAGCTCTGTCAAGCCCTTGTGGAAGCCCCAGCTCTCCATCTTCCTGATTTGTCCAACCCCTTCTCATTATACATTCATGAGAGGTCCAGTCAAGCTCTAGGAGTCCTAGGCCAATTTTATGGCCCATCCTTTGCCCCAGTAGCTTATCTCTCCAAGCAATTAGACCCCACAGTTCAGATATGGGCCCCCTGCCTACGAGCATTAGCCACTAGACAGCTCTTGCAGAAGGAAGCTCATAAACTGACATTCAGGGCGCCCCTTACCATTCTGTCCCCACATCACCTAAAAGATCTCTTAACCTACAAAAATTTACAGACTCTCCCTCCCTCCAGACTCCTGACCTTACTGTCCTCTTTCCTCCAAAATCCCGTTCACCCCCTTTGCCATCCATACCCGAATCATGACTTTTTCCTCCTTTACTGCTCACTCGCTTTTTTTCCTCATTCCTATTGTCTTCCCCACCACCCCAGCCTCCTTTGTATGGCGATTCAAAGTCAGACAGACTTACACACAGCATCAAACAAAAGTTACTGCCCTCATTGCCACACCAGACTGCCCTCTGAAAAGCTGCTCTGAGACTTTATACCTCCACTTTCCTCCCTCCACCGAAGTGTTCACTAGCAGCTACCCTTGTAGGATCTGAAGAATCAAAAGTTAGCATAAGTACAGCCATCTTAAGGCCTAAATACCACCCCCTAACCCAAAAGAAGGAAAATCATTAGAATCTTGAAAAACAAGTTAGTTAGCTTGTGTCAATTGTAGTGACCTTTAGTTAGCCAACCGTAAATCAGTTAATCATACATGCCTAGCTTATCTTGCTAGAACCACCCTAGACATTCCGAAGGTGATCTCATCTAACCAGACCCCAGGATGTGGCGCCAGCAAAAGATTTATGAGCCTATAGAAAAAACCCTGTATTGTAATTATAGAAAATTTTACCCCTTTTGAAAATGCTATAAAACCTTCTGGCTTTGTGTGCTCTGGGTCCTCGTTGAGACCCGCTGCGACGGGCTGACGTGGACCCCAGCTAGTTGGCTTCTGAATAAATTCCTCTTGCTTGTTGCATCAAGAAACGTCTTTGGTGAGTGATTTGGGGCGGCGCCTTCCTCAGGGGAATCCAACATTTGGGGGCTCGTCCGGGATCATGCGCTCACCCCGCTTCACTCCCGAAGTCGCTCTTGGAGGAAGAGGTAAGATTAGTGGCGCCTTGGTTTGTCTGTGTTCTGTTTTCTGTTTTTCAGTGAGACCGGTCAGAATTCTGAAAGGGGGTACCCACTGTCTGGAAGCTGTCCCGATCCCGTAAAGGGGTCGAGACTGCGGTCGGTAGACGTACTAGGAGCACCGCAGGCTGCAACCCTGGGGGACGCCTCGGGGAGGTTGGGAGGCCAGGGACGCCTGGTAGCCTCCCATCTGTTTTTCCGGCAAGGTGAATCTGATGAGATAGGGTTGATTTTCAGGTGCCAGGAATATCAACCCTCTGATTCCTTTCGGTTTCTGTTTGAAAATCTGAGAAAAAACAAAAAGCGGCCGCTGTGTGTCTAATCTGTGTGTGTCTCTGTTTTTTGTGTCTTTCACGTGCCTAATAATTGTTATACTGACAATGGGACAGACTCAGACAACCCCCTAAGTGTGTAAATGAATATATCTTTCTACCTCCGGATGGTATTAATGAAATTGATTTAAAGACAAGCGCTTGTGAAAATTGAGTGTTCTAAAACTTCCAGAAAACCTGGTAAAAAAAGTGTTAAGCATTAATGCTAATTTGAGTTTGCCTGAGGCGGGCATGTCCTGGTAGTTGTCGGCTGCCTGAGTTTACCTAGAGTCATTTGAGTCATGTTATCTGCTAAATCTTTTAAGAATAGAATGCTTAGAAGCTTGGCTTTGTCTAGTGTTCAGTGGGGGTCTTGTGAGTAGGCTAGCATAGTTGTTGCAGGTAGGTGAACTGGATAAGTGTGGCAAGTGAACACCTTTTAAATTGTGTGTTGCAGTGTGTATGCCTACCTGCAGCCTGAGAATCTTTGTAGTAACTTAAAGCCTTAGAGTTTTGTTAAGTTGAGAAGATGTGCTCTGTGTTTGCTGGGAGATTGTGCTGTGAAGCTCATGGTTGCAGAAATTGTAGAATGTGTTCGTGAGTTTGTTGGTCTAGAAAATGTTAGTTTGACAGTTTGCAGTGTCCTGCTTCTCAGTGTTCACTAGAAGTTAAAGTTTCTAATGGTTTTAAGTTCTAATTAAAACCACTTAAAGTAATAAAGAAAAACATTTCTCTATGCTAAAAGATGTATGTTTTAATAAGAAAAAGTATAAAAAATGAAAACTCTTCTGCATGCTAAAGAATGTGTTTTGTGATAAAAGAAAGTAACTTTGTTCTAAAGTACAGCTATTTATTTAAAGAGAGACAAAGAGAGAAAACAGCGTGATGCCTTTTGTTGTAGAAGATCTGCTCAGCCTGTTGCTTGGGGGGGAGGGTTAGGATGTTTAGAGATAAAGTGAGATAAACCCAGTCAAGCCGCAGGCAAGCCCAGGCATAATTCTCACTGGCTTATGTGCTTGGGACCATGGGGCAAATGAAGAATAAATTACTATATTCTTACAGATATAGTCGTGCCTAGTGAAATTAAAGCAAGTGAGTCTTGATATCAAGTGCACAGCAAAATTAGAATCTCGTTTCCAGTTAAACAGTTTTCTTTAACTCTTAGTCTGCTCTTAATGTTGAAAGATCACAGCAGTTTCTCATGCTTAAAGTCTCAGTGAGTTGCCATGAAATCGTAATGTTAAAGGGACTAAAAGCTAAAGTTTGTTAACAACTGTATAACCTTTATTTGCCTTTGAAATATTCTGTTATTAAAAATGATTGCATGGCCTGAAAAATTGAATTCCTAAGCAGAATGGTAACAAAGCTTTTTTTTCAGCTGATTAAATGCACTTAGTTAACAAACCAAAATTTATTCTTAAAAATTAAACTGTAGAATCTGGACAAGATTATGTTTCTCCCAGAAAAACAGGTTTCACCGTAAAAGTTTACATAGACGAACGTGTGACCACTTTTGAGAAAAGTTGTAATAGATTTTTTGAGAACCACCAGGTCTTCTTGTTTAATTTATATGCTGTATGTTTTAAAAAACATGGGGGACTCTCCATATTTTTTAATGCAAATAATCTTAGAGCTTTTAATAGAATTTGCATAGCAGCTTATATCTACTATTAAAAAGTAAAACATTCTTGAAGCTTTCAGGGAAGAGCTGTAAACTTAAGCACTTTCTCTGTTTTTTTGTATCTGGTCTTAGACACTTATGCTGAGTTATGTTCTTATTATTTTCACTGTTTGTAAGCTATTGATTGTAAGCCAAAGGTCATCATTTCTCAGTCCCTAAATGAAGAAGTAAAATGCCTGATCTCTTTCATCTCAAATCATATTTCTGGTCATATCTGAATATCTGTGTGAAAGAAAGAGACATTTAAATTTGCGATTCTGCTTAAACTTTTAAGTTGAATTTGACTATAGCCATATTCATTCTTTGTATGTATCTCTAACAGGTCTTTTGTATGCCTGGTGATATTATACTCTGCCTTGAGTTTAGACAGTTCTTTCAGCTAAATATGAATTCTTATTGTAGCTTTTTTCCCCTCCTGAGGATGAAAGCAGAAGAATCTACCATCTGCTACCATTCTCTCAAGAATGCTTAGTAACCTAGAATTAGTTTGACTTTCTGTATGTTGTCTTTAAAAATTGACAGCAGCAGTCTCCCCTGCTGCCCCACTTTTTAAGATATCTCGTTTACTGTGCTGAGTATATAGACAATAAATGTGTAATGATAGTTCTAAAAAAATTAAATGCAAAAAGGTGCTTTTACCTCTAGTTAACTCTGATATTTTCCAGAGGGCCCCTGGAACATGTCAGAAGAATTTTTTCTCACTAGAGAAAGTATTTGACTAATTTGGCTTATTTATCTGATATATATATATATATTTATTTACCAGGAAAGCACTGTCAAAGAGAATGATGCTAAACTTTGTTACTGAATGTTTTGTATTACAGAAATATCAGAATTTCCTTATGTCAACTGTTTTACAGTAAGCTCTCATCAGATCTTTAACCATTGTCATTTGTAAGTCTTTTGTCATTTATAGTATTATCCCTAAACTGGTAAAGAACTAGATTTCAGCAGAACAGGTATTAGTTACATAAGATTACATAAACTAAAGAAAATGATTTTGTGTCTTTTTGTTTCAAATGTTGCTGGTAAAGTGTTTTAACCTTGTTCTCTTAAACTGACAACAGTTTAGTAAATGACTATCTTTATGAGCAGAATTGAAACATCCTTCTCTCTACTTGATCCCTCCAGAGTTTAAAAACTTTCAGTGACTGTTTTTGTATTCCATGGCAGTATGTTTATTTGCACGAGTTCAATAAGAATCTGCTTTCCTTGTGAGAAGACTACTTAAGAACACTGGTTATACTACCAGGGCTTTGACTGGAATGTCGTACCTGAGAGACATGTGCATAGACTCAGATGTGAACAACTTTAAAGAACTAAGATTGACTTTATAAAGCCAACAAAGCCCCTTGGAAGAACTGGCCTGGTACCTTGCTTACAGAGTTCCCAGCAGCCTTACCAGGTGAGTAAAGAAGGTCACTTCCTGGCAGGTGCAGAGACCTCGAGAAGAGAAGAATTCATCCAAATCTACAGGTACTGCAGGCAAAGCCTTATGGCAAGTCTGGCTTGGCTGTCTGGCCTCAAGAGGCCTTTAAAAGTTCAATCTGAAATTCCTTACAAAAAGTTCCAGCAAAGCATATTTAAAAGAGCCTGTGTAATCAATTGCTCTTCTTGCTGCACCTGTGCAAATAATCAAGCCAGCTGTTAATTATTTTCTTAACCTAGTTACTTCTAGTAAAAATGAGAGTGATTTTAGAGAGAAGTATTGTTTCAATAATGTAGCCTCCTTCCAGAATAAAAAATCCAACTACAGATGTTGCTACGTAACCTAATAACACAATTTGTTTTATCTTGCCTAGAAGCCACAAAACTGCAAATAGTAATAAAAATGAAACCCAGAATAGAAGCGCCAGCCTTCTGAAGCCCTCTCAACTGACCAGTGATGGAGACCTAGCTGCACCCTTTACTGCGCCCCCTTCTCAGCACGAAGCAGCCAGAGCGGTCATCGCCCCTTTTCCCTAGCAGCAGCTAGAGTCTCTATCTGTAGAAGAAAGAATGAGACCATACCCATAGCCTTCCCTGGTAAAAACAGGTATTTAATCCCTCCTCCCAAGGGATGGTGGGCTTGTAACACTGGAGTGACCCTATGTGTCTCTACTTCTGCCTTCAACTCCTCCCGTGATTTCTGTATCATGGTCCAGCTGGTGCCCAAGTTAATGTATCATGATAATCTCTCTTTCGTAGCTAAATTTAAACCTAGGCATAGATATAAGAGAGAGCCGGTCTCGCTGACCTTAGCTGTGTTGTTAAAAATAAGAGTCGCAGCCAGAGTGAGAACGGGGGCAGCCGCTATTGTCCAAGGGAACCAACATTATGAAAGACTAAGGACAGCTATTAATGAAGACTTAAAGACCTTAGAGCAATCCATTACAAAACTTGAAGAATCTCTGACTTCCCTCTCTGAGGTAGTCTTACAGAATAGACGAGGGCTGGATCTACTGTTCCTAAAAGAAGGAGGACTGTGTGCAGCTTTAAGAGAAGAATGCTGCTTTTATGCAGATCATTCTGGGATAGTAAGAGATTCAATGTCAAAACTTAGAGAGAGGCTAGATCAGAGGAAGAGAGAGCGAGAAGCAGGCCAAGGACTGTTTGAATCTTGGTTCACCAGGTCCCCGTGGTTTACAACCCTGATATCCACTCTGGCTGGGCCCCTACTCATCCTTGTGTTGCTCCTAACTTTGGGACCCTGCATATTAAACCGGTTAATAACTTTTGTTAGAGAAAGAGTGAGTGCCGTTCATGTACTAATGTTGAGGCAACAATACCACTCACTCAACTCACAAGAAGATACAAACATTCCATGATTGAAATGCCCCAAAAAGAGAAGTGGGGAAATGTAGGATCTGAAGAATCAAAAGTTAGCATAAGTACAGCCATCTTAAGGCCTAAATACCACCCCCTAACCCAAAAGAAGGAAAATCATTAGAATCTTGAAAAACAAGTTAGTTAGCCTGTGTCAATTGTAGTGACCTTTAGTTAGCCAACCGTAAATCAGTTAATCATACATGCCTAGCTTATCTTGCTAGAACCACCCTAGACATTCCGAAGGTGATCTCATCTAACCAGACCCCAGGATGTGGCGCCAGCAAAAGATTTATGAGCCTATAGAAAAAACCCTGTATTGTAATTATAGAAAATTTTACCCCTTTTGAAAATGCTATAAAACCTTCTGGCTTTGTGTGCTCTGGGTCCTCGTTGAGACCCGCTGCGACGGGCTGACGTGGACCCCAGCTAGTTGGCTTCTGAATAAATTCCTCTTGCTTGTTGCATCAAGAAACGTCTTTGGTGAGTGATTTGGGGCGGCGCCTTCCTCAGGGGAATCCAACACCCTTATTCTCCCTACCTCTGCTTCCTCTATGACCAAAAACAAGCCTATTGCAGGCGATAGCCAGACACCTACAGGAAATGTCCCTACTGGTCTTGTGCCATTCACTACATGAGTAACTCCCGGTACCCACAGTATTACTCCTCCAACCGTTTCATGAAATATCCTAACGGCTCATTCTCCTTATCAATCCCAGATCCCTGGGACTCTCGATGAGCTGCCAGAGTCACAGCCTCACTTTACTACGGGGGGTCCTCGACCCCCCACAGTACCCTTCATATCTCTCAAAAGCATGTTCCCTCTCATTCCCAGATCTCTCAAGTTGCATCAGATAGCAGACATTCCGAAAAAGTCATTATCCAAACTCTTGACAGTGAGTCTTCATCTTCTTATCCCCGCCCCTCTTCCCATTTCTCCTACTCTTCATTACAGCTCATTCAGGACACCACCATCTTCCTCAACCACACCCTTAACACAGCCAATTGTTTCTTGTGTGCATCACTACAGCCCCACTGCTGGCCGCCGTGCCCCTTAATATTTCCAACTATTCCTTCCATGCAGAAAGACAACCCCTCTGCCCCCTGGCAGACATACCCCTATGGGAACCAGAATACGCAGATAATCTCACCATCCACCACTGTGTAGGCCCAACTCCACCCCCACTCCAGTGCACTTCACTGCCTCTCTATCTACACCCCTACCTCTGGCTCTAAGAGGGCACTTCACTGCCTCTCTATCTACACCCCTACCTCTAGCTCTAAGACTTTTACGCAACTGGGACACTTCTTTTAGTGTAATGGCAGTCTTTTCAACTCACTGCCTCTCAACTCCGATACACCCTGCATTCTCGTCACCCTAATGCCACAGCTTACACTTTACAGCATGGCAGAATTTCTTGAGCTCCAACCTCCCTTGCCCTCGTGCACAAAAAGAGCTGCTTTCCTTCCCATCATGGTCAGTAGCTCTTTGATCACCTCAGCCATTGGGGCAGGGTTTTCGGGAGAAGCCTTGGGTCACTCTCTATGGGTAGTTAGAGATCTCAACGCCAAGCTTGAGGGAGCCCTGACATGCACTGCCTATTCCCTTGCCTCTCTCCAAAGACAGGTCACATTGCTAGCTAAAGTCACCCTTCAATACCGGCGAGCCCTAGATCTGCTTACAGCCGAGAAGGGCGGCACCTGCGTCTTCCTCTGGGAAGAGTGCTGCTATTACATCAACGAATCCGGCATTGTAGAAACTGACATTACCAAACTCACTGACCTTGCCTCCAGCCTCCACTCTGCTTCCAATTCCAACCCATTCTCTTCAATACTAACAAACCCCCTCCTCACCTGGCTCTGGCCCATTGCAGGCCCCATAATAATCATTCTTCTCACCTGTCTCTTCTTACCCTGTATAATAAAGTTCATCAAATCCCAAGTCGGAAAAATCTCTAATCAAGCTTTCAACCAGCTTTCACTCAGGAACTACCAGCTTCTGGCCACAGAAGATCCCTCACCCTAACGTGACCTCCTCACCACACGCTGAGATGGACCCCTCTCTCCACTGGAAACTGTTCCTGGAAACAATAGCCGCAGACACCTGGCTCCTGACACCCATATCCTCTTGGCCAACCTATGGTTACAGGGAACCTTCATTGGTTTCCAAACCTGAGGAAGTCCACATCTACTCGTCCTTACTGTAAGGAGTCCTATCAACCCTTTCCTCCCAATCCTCAAGCCCTCACTCCCTTCTCCGCCCCTGTTCAGCAGGAAGCAGCCAGAGAGAAAGCAACGTCCACAAGCCCATAGAGGAGAAAGGGGGGAATGAAGGGTCCCCACCAGTAAGATGGCAAACTTCCGGCTTCTCTTCAGGGTCCTCAGTTCCCGCCGGTGCCACCTGAAGCCCAATCACCTCTCGCCACCCCTCCCAATCCCAGCACCTAGCCAACAGCCCCACCAGCCCCGTAGAAGTGATACCTCTATCAATTCATGCCCCTTCCTATATACCCCAGCACCTTTCCCTAATAAAGCAGAACTCTCCGGTGAATTGCTGCTATGTGTCGCTCCTTTCCTTTCAAGTAGAATCTAAGGGGCATTCCTTAGGTTACATTCCCACTCCTCTAATTAGTACTTCTACCAAGACTACACAGAATGGAAAGAAGTGTGTCTCCAAACATACATTTGGGACTGTTAACCAAAAGCAGTGAGAAGCAATGCAGAGCAAACAGAAACAACAGGCTCTGTGCTCCCTCAACCCCTTTCTTCCAGTCTGGTAAAGCAATCCCTGCTCTTGCCCAGGACTGATAACCATGCTCTTGACAGAACCCCTCCTGCCTCCTCTGGGATGGTGCCGTCTTGAACTCCCCTTCCTGGGATAAACCTGTGGTTTAATCCTGCTGTCTTTACTGGCCCTTTTCCCATAGACCTTTTCGTGTTTTTCAGTCATGTCTTTTATTGAAGTTGTTCTCACATTAGAGAATTCTTGCACTGCCATAACCATGCCTGAAAATTCATAAAAATCTACACATCATATAGTACATAAAACTTAAATTCATGGGCATTTTGAAAAGTTCACAATCGTTTACATAGTTACAAGTGTTGGAATTTTAAATCAGCTACAGGTCTTTAGATTTTTGGTACTATAAGATATTAAGTAATACTCCCATATATTTATCTCAGTTTCTCTCTCAGTAATATGATCTGACACAAGATTTTGCCAGAAAAGAAGCATATTTTTCAGGGAAAATACATGCTTCAACATCTAAGAGATTATTTGTCATCTTGTTGGTCTTCAAGTGAAATTTTCAGTTTAACCAACAATCCTTTGTTTTTCTTTTAAGCACCTACCTCCCCTTGGTTCAGCTACTCACCCAAATACATCATAAGTCAGCATTCAGCCTGCACCGTCAAATAATAACCAAAATCTTTGTCAGAAGTGGCTGTTACATCTATCAAAAAACATTGCAACCCTCCTATGAGTCCAATTCTTGAAGGGACAGTTTAATTAAACCTAAACTATTATAGGAAATGCTCCCTATCAGGATTGGGTTTACTCACCCATATGCTTCACTCTTTCCATTTGCAAATCTGAAACTCCTGCATTTGGTAAAGAGATTGGCTTTATATATAAAGAAATATATATATATATATATAAATAAACATATATAATCTGTATATTTAAATGCTTATAATGAATATGTATTATATAGAGTATATTTATTATATGTAATTATTATATACGATTTGAATTTTTCTTTTAATGTTTTATTTTTCATTTGAATTCATTTCAGGTTTTGTTTTCCAGTTACCAAAACAGTACAAAGAATTCCCATATATATTTTATCCAGTTTCTTCAAACGTTTATAAGTTACTGTGGGTAAAATTGTAACATTTCCAGAATATCTTGCCTGGCTTTAGTGCATTTGCATATCCTCAGGGCTGGAGAGAAGTTCATCTTCATATCAATGGGTAATTACCTGGACAACCAAGGGTGTGTCTGAATCAGAGAGGTTAAAGGGAGGGGCTTGCTTGCTTGCTTCCTTCCTTCCTTCCTTCCTCCAGAGTAGAGGAGAGAGAGAACCCTGGAGTGCAGTTTGTAAGCAATAAACATGTTTTAAACTTTATTTCTCCCTTTGACTGATTTTGATTTTTAGAGGTATTTTGCCCTGGAATTTCCTCTCCCTGGACTTACACTGACATAAATACAGTACAATCAAAACCAGTAAATTAGTATTAGTGCACTATTATTATCTAACTTACAGTCCTCACTCAAATCTCATCCCTTGTTTGTGTCCCGTGACGAATTCCATCCAGGAGCACACAGTTCACTTGTCATGTTTCCTTAGGCTCCTTTAATCTTGGAAAATTCCTTTATCTTTTTCATTCACGACCTTAACTCTTGAAGACTACTAGCCTATTGTTTTATAAAATAACCCTCAAATTTGGTTTCTCTGTTTCCTCATTAAATTCAGGTTATGGCTCTTTTAGTAAGAATGCAGTGCAGAAAAAAAAACAAATATGCAAGAATATTTAGGAAAGCAATGAACAGGGAAAGCTGAGGGGGACTAGCTTTACTAGACATGAAAACGTACTATTGAGACAGGGACCGTGGATATAGTCAGAGTAGGGTGAGGGCCTCCGGAGGCGGCAGGGAGAGATATTTGCAGTCAGAGCAATGTAACTACATGAAAGGAAACCTCCTTACTAAAACTCTAGGTTAAACATTGAGCTCTAGAATCATTGTTCAGTGAAATCAGTTAATGTTCCCCAGATAAAGAAGAGTAGCACATGTTTTATTATGCTAACCACTTATAATCATGTGTAAGGTTCTCTTTAACATACTAAAAGGCCCAGGCCTATGTGCTGTCTTTCTTCCTTCAGATCTGATGAAGTGATTTTGCAAACTGGGTAACTCATTTAGCAAGTAAGTCCTGGCATAAACAACACAGTAAAAGGCAGGAAGGATTCCATCTTAAAGATAAGATTGCATTTTAATACCCAAGAAGTTAAGACGTTAGAAATTCTTAACCTACTCTTTAGCAAACAATACCTAGGCGCACCTTGGGGGCTGAGCAGGTGGCCTTGTTTCATATGCTCCCAGACCAAGATGCTGGTATCTCAGAGAGAAATTATCGGAGGAAGTTACTTGTGTTAAGTTAATTCTAAATATTCAGGGACCACTTAATAAGTTCACACCCCTAAGTTTTTCCATGTTCTCGAAAAATCCTCAGCTGCCTATAAAACCCCCTAGACAATGCACCACTACGGACTCTCTTGTCCCCTCCTGGCATGAGCCAGGAGCTCTGTCCTTTCACTTTATCTCTAAATAAAAGCCTGTACCTTGCTCTCCTACCTTGGCTGTTTGTGAAGCTGATTCTTCGGCTCCGCAAACAAGAACCCCGGCATCACTATAAGGCCTCTATAATTAAAACAGTGTGGTATCAGTGCATGGGTAGACAAACAGAGCAGTGGAATAGGAGAGAAAGCCCCAAAATAGACCCTATCTATTTGGAAATTTAGAATATTGATAAAGGTGGCATCTCAAGAAAATTGTACAGAAATGGGCTTTTACAAAAAAGGTGCTGAAACAACTGGGTAACCATGTGGAAAAAGATAAAAGTAGAACAATACCTTGTTAGGGTGCAGGCTTCCGAGGCTTCCCCAGAGAACAAACTACACAGGCATAGAGATGTAAATTCAAGCAAAGTCTTTATTCAGCCAACTAGTTGGGGTCCAAGTCAGCCCCGACGCAGCGGGTCTCAACAAGGACCCCGAGCACTCTGAGCCAAGGGTTTATATAGCAATTTCAAAGCACTTAACTCATAGCAATTTTCTATAACTATACATTATTCTTGCAAGACATATATCCTGGGGTTAAGCAAGGGCAGGGTAAGACTACTCCTCAATGGTTAGGGAGGTTCTGCACGATAAGCTTGGTATGTAAGATTTACTGACCAAGGTTAGCTGACCAAGGGTCACAGCTGCCCACCACCCGGTGCTCATGATTAACTTGTTTTTCAAGGCCTTACCCAGGCCCAGGGTTTGTTTTTTTTTTTTTTTTTTTCCCTCTGAGTCACACTCTCAGAAAATGGTTTCTAGGTTTCTAAGATGGCTATGCTTATGTTAATTTACTAATCTTACTAATGCTTAGATTCTACATTTCCCCACTTTCCTTTGACCATTCCAATCATGGAATGTTTGTTTCTTCCTGCTGTGTGAGTGAATGGTAGTGCGGTCTCAGCATTAGCACCTGAACAGCACTCACTCTTTCCCTAACAAAGGCTATTAGCCGGTTTAAGATACAGGGACCTAAAGTGAGAAGCAGTATAAAAATAAGCAAGGGCCCTGCCAGGGTGGATATCAGGGTTGTAAACCATGGGGATTTAGTAAACTAGGATTCAAATAGCCCTTGGCAGGCCTCTCGGCCTCTCTTCCTTTGATCTGGTCTCTCTCTAAGTTTAGACATTGAATCTCTTACTATTCCGGAATGGTCTGCTGTTAAGGTTTAGCTAAGTTTTATTAGTTCTTTTTCCTGACTCTTAATGCTCTCTGCACTCCTTTACATTTCCCCCCTTTTCTTGATTAGACTGTGGAATCTTCCACAGCGGCATCTGGGTCCTGATACCTTTGACGAAGGACTAAGAGTTGGACAGTGTCAATTCTTTCCTGCACAAACTT
Organism: Manis javanica; assembly: GCF_040802235.1. Classification (NCBI taxonomy): domain Eukaryota; kingdom Metazoa; phylum Chordata; class Mammalia; order Pholidota; family Manidae; genus Manis; species Manis javanica. Next base: position 73,936,055 of record NC_133162.1, read on the forward strand.
AACAAGCCTGTTAATTATGCACGGGCCAATCGTAAACAGCAACAGCAGGATAACGAGCGGCCCCGCAACGGCCGAGAGAAGGGTAGCAAACCAAGGCTTGTATTTGAACCAAGACTCAAACCAGCCTTCGCTACTTTCATATTCTTTACGCCTCTTCTCTAAATCTTTTTTCAGTTTGGCCAAGGAATCTCTGACTGCACCTGTTTTGTCTACATAGAAACAGCACTCTTCTCTTAAGGCTGCGCATAACCCACCTTCCTTTAAGAACAAGAGGTCCAGGCCTCTTCGGTTCTGTAGGACCACCTCGGACAAGGAGGTGAGGGATTGCTCTAGGTCTGATATTGTCTGTCGGAGTTGTTCTAGGTCTCTGTCGATTGCCAGCCTCAGGGCTGTGAGCCCCTTTTCTCGAGTTACAAGGGCTGCAACCCCCGTGCTTGCCCCTGTCATCCCTAGGGTGAAGAGGGTTCCAATGGTCAGGGCGGTAACAACCTCCCTCTTGCTCCGGTGGGGGCTCAGCCTTTCTTCCCAATAAGAAAGGAGAGATTCATGAGAATGATACATTAGGCGAGGTAGAAGGGCCACCAGCACACAAAACTCACTGTTAGCATTGAACACAGAGGTGGATAGGGCCGGAGTGAGGCCTGTCTTTGAGCAGAGCCACCAGCCCGAGGAGGGTATAATCCACTTTCCCTGCTCCCACGTAGTGTTATTATAGGAGGAGCATAACTGGCTCTGGGTCGTCGGGACTGTGCCTACACACGTACCAACGACTGAGACTTGAGCGATTGTAAGTCCCCACGGTCTCCCGTCCCAGTAAGTGGGATGGGAGTTGTTGATAGTGTAGGAGCCATTTATCCCAATTGCCTCATAGAAGGGGGGTGAACCTGGGTAGCATAGCCAACAGGGATCGGTGAGGGAGGAAGTGGTGTGGTTAAGAGTCTCTACAACTGCCTGCACCATTTCCCACATGGGATTATCTAACCCGGAGGGGGTGTGCTGGGCCCATAACCCAGAGGTCGATGCACTCGGTCCTCTCGTGGGCTCTGGAGCAAGCGTTCTGGTCGGCATTTTCTCATCCTTTTTGCTCAGGCCCTTGTCCTGGATTGAAGGTTTCTGGGGATTTATAACCGAGTTGGGACCTACGGCAGCGGTGGGAGTTGACACGGTTAATTTAATGATGAGGGTCGAGCCAGCATGCCCCCCATATTTATAATACACTATTCCCCACGCTAGTCCATTTATCCAGCGCGATACCTCAGTGTTTTTGCCTGTCTCAGTGAATTGAACTCTTACCCAATCCTGGTCCGTTTTGTCACAAGCCTTGGTTTTGTAAAGGGTCATAGGCTGGTGACGAGGGATGCCCTTGTTGACATAAGTAAATTTGACAGAATCGATTTTTGTAACTGTCCATCTCCAATCCCCATCGTTCGAGGTTACACAGTCCCAGCTGGCACAAAAGAAGTCATGCCCCCCCCCCCACAGTGCCTTCCTTTACCTGTTCCTGGACAAGCATAAAACCCATGGGAGCGAGCCAAATTTGGAGGGATGGATCGGTAAACGGGGTTGATCTGTCGAAAGCAGAAATACAGGTCAGGCCACCAGGTTCCGATTGGTGCACTGTGTTGTGTGGAGTTGATGACTTCCCCATTGTCACTATCAATCAGCATCCAGGTCAGGTTCCTTGGTTGATGGGGGTTGGTGCCTCTGATCCCCACAGATGTGGCTCTCGTGAAGATCCATACTAAGGAGCTTATTAGCAGGATCTCTTTCATCTTCGGCTTAAGTGTAGTTTTAGGGGATTGGCAGGATGCTGCTGCACCTTCCACTTTTCCTTACAGGCCCCTGGGTCTTTATGAGGCAGGACTTTTCGAACGTGGGTGTGGTGTACCCAGGGAGCGATACCATCAACCTTGAGAGCAGTGGGGGTGGTAAACAATACAACATAAGGTCCTTTCCACCTGGGCTCGAGAGTCTTCACTTGATGTCTTTTGACCCATACTATATCCCCTGGGACTATGCCATGTTCCGGGCTCGGAATTTTCCCGCCCTCATAATATGCTCTGATCAGGGGCCAGATTTCTTGCTGCACTTTAGCAAGAACTTGCAACACATTCAGATAGTCAGGGGCCGGGTCCTCTGCATCGGGAAGCTGCACTCGTCGAGTTATAGGTGGAGGGGCCCCATACATTATCTCAAATGGAGTTAAACCATGTACATAGGGGGAGTTCCGAGCGCGGAAGATGGCTAAGGGAAGGAGAGTCACCCAGTCCCCACCAGTCTCCAATACCAATTTAGAAAGGGTCTCTTTCAAGGTCCGATTCATTCTCTCTACCTGCCCAGAGCTTTGTGGGTTATAAGCACAATGTAACTTCCAATCTACTCCCAAAGCTAGGGCTAGTCCTTGCAGGACTTTGCTAATGAAAGCCGGGCCGTTATCGGAACCTATTGCTTCAGGGACCCCATATCTGGGGATGATTTCTTCAATTAATCTTTTTGCTACTACCTGGCTAGTCTCATGCTTGGTTGGAAAGGCCTCCACCCACCCAGAAAAAGTATCTACCATAACTAGCAAATACCTGTATCCATACTTCCCTGGTTTTATTTCGGTGAAGTCTATTTCCCAATTCCTCCCTGGAGCCCTCCCCCTTTCCCGGGTACCTGCTGGGTGCAGCCCTCTTGGGGCTGGTCTTAGCATTGCACAGCTACTGCATTCTTTCATGATCTGGCGAGTCACCTCATTCTGGTGGGGAAACACCAACTGCGCAGACTGGAAAAGGCTGAGCAGTTTTTTTCCACCTAGATGGGTGGACTTATGCAGATTAGCAAGCAGGTACTGTCCTAATGCTTCTGGCAAGATCAATCTACCCTCCTGGTCCCTACCCCAATGTCCCTCTCCAAACACTTCCCCCGGGACTTGTTTCCTAATCCACTCAAGATCTTGAGGGGAATACTCAGGTTTGGGCGGCAGTGCGGGCAGTTCAGGTATGGGTATTTCGAGGGCCGCAAGCACAAGAGAGTCCGAGAGGGCTGCCCTTTTAGCTTCTGCATCTGCATGGTTGTTGCCGATGGCCTCGGGTGTCTTCTTTGATTGGTGGCCCGGTACATGTATAACTGCTACTGCTTTAGGTTTTTCGACAGCAGCTAATAGTCTTTGGACTTCTTGCAGATTCCTCAGTCCCTTCCCTTCCGCGGAACGGAATCCTCTTTCTTGGTAGATGGCACCATGGATATGGACAGTGCCAAAGGCGTATCTGCTATCTGTGTAAATGTTGGCCCGCTTTCCTTCTGCTCTTTCCAGGGCCTCAGCGAGAGCAATAAGTTCCGCCTTCTGTGCTGAGGTGCCAGGGGGCAGAGCTGTGCTCCAGACAACTTCCCCATCGTGGGTTACTACTGCTGCCCCTGCTCTCCTGACCCCCACCTGCACAAAGCTGCTTCCATCCGTATACCAATTTAGCTCACAGTTCAGTAACGGTGTGTCTTTCAGGTCTGCTCACACCTGGATAATTTCGGAAAGGATATCTCTACAGTCATGGATGGGGGTCGTCAGATCTGGGTCCGGCAGAAGGGTGGCAGGATTTAGGGTTACCGGGTCAGAAAAGGTGATTCGGGGAGAATCTAGTAGGAGCCCTTGATAGTGGGTGAGTCTTGCGTTCGTCATCCATTTGCCTGGAGGATGCTTGAGGATCCCCTCCACGGTATGTGGGGCTGTTATTCTCAGATTTTGGCCAAAAGTCAGCTTGTCTGCCTCTTTTAACAGTAGAGCAATGGCTGCTAGGATACGCAGACAAGGTGGCCACCCGGAGGCCACTGGGTCTAGCCGCTTGGACAAATAAGCCACAGGTCTCTTCCACGGGCCCAGCTGCTGAGCCAGAACTCCTTTAGCTACTCCTTTCTTTTCATCTACAAACAGGATAAAGGGTTTTTCTGGGTCTGGCAGAGATAGGGCGGGGGCCCGGAGGAGAGCTTCTTTTAATCTGTCAAACGCCTCTTGTTGTTCCTGCATCCATTGCCAGCCCGGCCCTTCTTTGGTTGCTTCATATAGTGGTCGGGCTATTTCTGCATATCCTGGAATCCAGAGCCTGCAAAACCCGGCTGAGCCAAGAAATTCTCTCACTCCCCGGGGTGAGGAAGGGATGGGGATAGCCAGGACAGTTTGCTTCATGGCCTGTGTTAGCCACCTGGCCCCATTAGATACTGTGTACCCCAAGTAGACTACTGACCTCTGACAGATGTGGGCTTTCTTGGCGCTGGCTCGATATCCCAGTTCACCTAGTTCAGCCAGCAAGTTCCCCGTGGCTTCTTCGCACTCTTCACGGGTTTCTGTGGCCAGCAACAGGTCATCTACATACTGCAACAACGTCACGTGGGGGTGGCTCCTGCGAAAGGGCTCCAAGTCCTGGCTTAGGGCTTCATTGAATAAGGTGGGAGAGTTCTTGAAGCCCTGAGGCAGTCTAGTCCAGGTAAGCTGCCCTTTTCTTCCTCCCCCTGGCTCTTGCCACTCAAAGGCAAACAAAGGCTGACTAACTTCAGAGAGTGGAATACTAAAGAAGGCATCTTTCAGGTCCAGAGTAGTATACCACACATGCGTGGGTGGCAGGTGGCTGAGTAAGGTGTAAGGGTTAGGCACTGTAGGATGGATGTCTTCTACCCTCTCATTGACTTTCCGCAAGTCTTGCACTGGCCTATAATCTTTACTGCCAGGCTTCCTCACTGGAAGCAGAGGCATATTCCATGCAGATTGGCAGGTCTTAAGGATTCCTGTCTCTAACAGTCTATGGATATGGGGTGCTATCCCTTTCCTAGCCTCTTCTGGCATTGGATATTGCCAGACCCGGATGGGTAGAGCTGCGGCTTTGAGTTGAACAACAACCGGGGATAGGTGTTTAGCGAGACCAATTCCTCCGGTCTCAGCCCATGCGGAAGGGAACTTCTGTACCCAAGAGTCTATCTCTCCCTGGCCCCCCTTTTCTTGATCCACCTGAAACAGACGATGTTCATCGGCCAGGGAAAGAGTTAACACATGCGCCGGTTGTAGGGGCTGCCCTTCTTTGTCCATGATTTTTATCCCTTCAGGTTCAAAATGAATGCGAGCCCCGACCTTGGTTAATAAGTCTCTGCCCAGCAACGGTGCGGGGCTTTCGGGTACGACCAGGAATGAGTGAGAGACCTGATGCCTTCCTAGGTCCACTTTTCTGTTAGTAGTCCAGGCACATTTCCTGGACCCTGTTGCTCCCTGGACTATACTTGTGCGTCCTGGGTTTAGGGGGCCGTGGGCCTGGTTGAGAACTGAATACTGTGCCCCAGTATCTACCATAAACCCAATGGGAGTCCCCTCCACGCACAGGGATACCCAGGACTCGGGGAGGGGTGCCGAGCCCCGTCTCCGTCAATCCTCCTCTCCTAGGTGCAGGGTCTTAACAGGGTTCCCTCTCCCTTGTTCCCTCCTTTGGGGGCACTCCCTCTTCCAATGTCCATATTTCTTACACAGGGCGCACTGATCTTGTCCTAGTCGGGATTGACGGGGTCCTGTTCCTTGAGGTGGCCTAGGGCCTTCCTTCACTCCGGCAAGGAATATCCTGGCCATCTCTTCCCTCTGCTTCTTGTTCTCCCTTTTCTGAAATTCCCTGTCTTCCTTCCTATTTTTCTCCTGCATTACCCATTTCTCTTTCCTCAGCCTTTCTTCTCTATCTTCCGGAGTTTCTCTAGCATTGAAGACCTTCTCTGCCTGCTGCAGCAGCTCTCTAATAGAGATCTCCCCTAGGTCCTCCCGCTTGTGGAGTTTTCTCCGGATATCGGGGGCTGCCTGGTTGATGAATGAGAGGACTACAGCTGACCTATGTTCCTCTGCTTCCGGGTTTATGGGGGTATACTGCCGGTAAGCATCAAACAGCCTTTCCAGATACGCGGCTGGGCTTTCCATTTCCCCCTGAACAATAGTTTTTACCTTAGCCAAGTTAGTGGGCCGTCTGGCGGCCGCCCGGAGACCGGTCATCAGAGTCTGGCGGTAGACCCGGAGACGCTCCCTACCTTCTGCAGTTCCGAAGTCCCAATCTGGGCGCGTAAGTGGGAACGCCTCGTCGATGATGGGCTGGAGGGTAGTGGGTCTTCCATTTTCTCCGAGGACATTTTTCCTGGCTTCATTGAGGATACGCTCTCGTTCTTCAGTTGTGAAGAGAGTGCGGAGTAATTGCTGGCAGTCGTCCCATGTGGGACGATGGGTAAACATAATGGACTCCACTAAACCTATAAGACACTTGGGGTCCTCTGAGAAGGGAGGATTCTGAGTCCTCCAATTATAAAGGTCACTAGATGAAAAGGGCCAATATTGATATTGCTGAGCAATGCCGGTACCGATGGCACGCACAGGCAGAACTGGCACTGCTCCTTCTGAGGTGGAGGAGGGAGCCTCCCCTTCTTGTTCCCTGGCCCCTCTAGACCTTAGCTGCATTCCTCCAGTTCTACCTGGCGCCCAGCGTGGGGCCAGGGCGGGGGAGTGTGAGGAAGCTCTTTCCGGCATCCCGCCTCCCTCTGCTGAAGAATCTGGGGAAGCTGCAGCTGCCTGGTTCCCGCTGGGTTCCCTAGCCGCATTTTCTATCCCCCCGGCAGCTTCACCCCTCTCCTCTGCATACGGGGGTGGCTGCTCAATTGGTGGGAGGGGGTAAAGAGGAGAACTGTCGGGGAGGACAGGCGGCGCACTTGGGCGCACAGGATTTCTGGCCCTGCGATCAGAGGGCTTTGATTTTTCCTGGGCAACTAGGACGGAGGTCTTTTGTGGGTCAGTATGAGGTTTCTCCACCAAAAAGGGCTCCAACCACGAAGGGGGATTCTCGGCCAAATTTTCCCAGACAAGAATATAGGGAAGTTGGTCAGGGTGGCCCTCAGGACCTGGCCGGGAGATAATGGCTTTGATCTTGCCAATAAGGTCCAAAGAAAGAGACCCCTGGGCCGGCCAGCCTACTCCGAAGGAAGGCCACTCGACTGAGCAAAAGGTGTCGAGCTTACCCTTCTTGATGCCAAGGCTCATACTTAAGGCCTGTTACTTGACCTTGGGGAAATGGGAGAGGATCAGACTCTTAGGAGTAGCCTGAGTCTGACCCATGGTGAGAAAGAAGAAGAAAAAAGAATATGAGGGAGACAAAGGCGAAGGATGAAGATGCCACTTCAAACAAAATGACTGTTGTATGTGCTTATAAACGAGTGCCTGTCGTTGCACAGTTTTTCTTCCGCGGGGGACGCGAATTTATCTGGGATTCGCGGCTGTGACCCCCTTATCCTGTCACGGGAGTCTTCTAGCGGCGGGCGCCCTAATGGCTCTTAATTGCCTGACCCGTGCCCGCAGGAAATGATGTAGTGGCAGAAAGGAGGAACAGACAAACAAAATGACTGTTGTATGTGCTTGTGAACGAGTGCCTGTCGTTGCACAGTTTTTCTTCCGCGGGGGACGCGAATTTATCTGGGATTCGCGGCTGTGACCCCCTTATCCTGTCACGGGAGTCTTCTAGCGGCGGGCGCCCTAATGGCTCTTAATTGCCCGACCCGTGCCCGCGGGGAATGATATAGTGGCAGAAAGGAGGAACGGAGAGAGCAGGAGAACCTTAGAACAAGGAAACTTAAAATGAGAAGTGCAAAAAGAAATATAAACCAAAACCAAAACACAGTAAAACAATCAATGATAACACCAAACATACACACCACATCTGATCGCACTCATTCGGACCGGTCCTTCTCTCACTCTGGTGCGCACCACACTCACCACTTTCAGGGTCCTCAAAAACTCTCGTAATTCTCCCGAAGGGCGTCCACTCGGACTGCCGCAGGGTGACGAGCTCGATCTTTTCCTCCTTGGGTGCCAGTTTTCTGCCGATCGGATTTGCCTTCCTAAGGCCGAGTCACTCGGACCCTAGGGCCAGGATTGGTTACCTGGACTTTTACCCAGGGTCACTAACCTGGGGGCCGGGACTACCAGCCCGGACTTCCTCACTCGGGACCACTAACCCGAGACCATACACGGGATGGCGACTCCCGCTTTATAATGGATTTATGCAGACACGAGGGGGCGACCCTCGAATTACACTGCCCCGTCCGGACAATTAGACCTTGCCTCCAGCTGTCCTTTGTTCTCAGGGAAGCCGCTCGAATCCCGGACGAGCCCCCAAATGTTAGGGTGCAGGCTTCCGAGGCTTCCCCAGAGAACAAACTACACAGGCATAGAGATGTAAATTCAAGCAAAGTCTTTATTCAGCCAACTAGTTGGGGTCCAAGTCAGCCCCGACGCAGCGGGTCTCAACAAGGACCCCGAGCACTCTGAGCCAAGGGTTTATATAGCAATTTCAAAGCACTTAACTCATAGCAATTTTCTATAACTATACATTATTCTTGCAAGACATATATCCTGGGGTTAAGCAAGGGCAGGGTAAGACTACTCCTCAATGGTTAGGGAGGTTCTGCACGATAAGCTTGGTATGTAAGATTTACTGACCAAGGTTAGCTGACCAAGGGTCACAGCTGCCCACCACCCGGTGCTCATGATTAACTTGTTTTTCAAGGCCTTACCCAGGCCCAGGGATTTTTTTTTTTTTTTTCCCTCTGAGTCACACTCTCAGAAAATGGTTTCTAGGTTTCTAAGATGGCTATGCTTATGTTAATTTACTAATCTTACTAATGCTTAGATTCTACATTTCCCCACTTTCCTTTGACCATTCCAATCATGGAATGTTTGTTTCTTCCTGCTGTGTGAGTGAATGATACTGCGGTCTCAGCATTAGCACCTGAACAGCACTCACTCTTTCCCTAACAAAGGCTATTAGCCGGTTTAAGATACAGGGACCTAAAGTGAGAAGCAGTATAAAAATAAGCAAGGGCCCTGCCAGGGTGGATATCAGGGTTGTAAACCATGGGGATTTAGTAAACTAGGATTCAAATAGCCCTTGGCAGGCCTCTCACTCTCTCTTCCTTTGATCTGGTCTCTCTCTAAGTTTAGACATTGAATCTCTTACTATTCCGGAATGGTCTGCTGTTAAGGTTTAGCTAAGTTTTATTAGTTCTTTTTCCTGACTCTTAATGCTCTCTGCACTCCTTTACAACCTAACACTTGACATAAAAATAAATTCCAACTGGATTGAAATCTAAATGTAAGAAATGAAACCGTACAAGTAATAGCAGAAAACATGAATAACTTCCTCTGTAACCTCACTGTAGGAAAAATTCTGGGACCCAATATACAGAACATTAAGAGAAATGACTGATAAATTTAAATACATAGAAATAAACTTTTTTCATGGCCCAGAAACCATCATAAATAAAGTCAAAAGACAATGGACAAACCAGAAGAAAATATGTACAACATGTCTCACAGAGGAATGACTAAAATCCCTCACACCTAAAGGACTCCTCATAATTGAGTGGCAAAAGATCAAAAACTCAATAATGAAGATTGAAAAAAGAAAAGAAAAATGGCACTTACCTGAGAAAAATATGCTCAAATATTCAAAAATTAAAAGCAAATTAAAACAGCACACATACTATTTTTTCACCTAACAGACTGGCAAAAATTAGGAAGTATGACAGCACATTCTGTTAAGGCTGTGCAGAAAGCCTTTCTAGCACAGTATTGGTGGGAATGCAGCCCAAACGGCAGGGGAACTTGCAATAGCTAGCAATATCCAGCAAAATTATACATGTATTTTTTCACCCAGGAATACCAACTTGAGAAATTTACCATGAAGATACATTTCCAACAATATGAAAAACATATGAACAAGGATGTTCAATGCAGAATTGTTTGTAATTGCAAAAGCTTGGACACAACCTATAAGCCCACCAAGAATTAGAAAGCAACTGCTGATATCTGGGAGCTGATTTGATACTCTCAGCTAGTCCTGTAGTTCTGTTGAACATAACCAACTGAAGGTCATGCAGCATTGTTTGTCCCCATGAATAGTTTTAGACTGTGGAAACTCCTGAGGTTAGAATTAATTCCAAACAGAAATAGACAGGGGAGGAGCTTTGCTGATTTTGACAGAGCATAATATAACCTAGAAGTGCTTAGATTAAGTTTTACTTGTGAAACTGCCATGGAGACTCTAAATGGAAGTTATTGCAATTGCAGTCACACCAAGATTTGTGACCTTGGCAAAGCACAACAGATACATGGCTTTCTCCTCTGCCTGTGCACATTCACAGTATTGCTAGTGTAAGTATTACAGTAGATGTATACAGGACTCACTAATTTAACATGAACTTTGGTATCCGATAGAACTGAAGTCAAAATCCCATGCTGTTTTTTTTCTTTTTTTGGTATCATTAATCTACAATTACATGAAGAACACTATGTTTACTAGGCTACCCCCTTCACCAAGTCCCCCCAACAAACCCCATTACAGTCACTGTCCATCAGAGTAGTAAGATGCTATGGAATCAATACTTGTCTTCTCTGTGTTGCACAGACCCCTCTGTGCCGCCCCCCCCCACATTATACATCCTAATCGTAATGCCCCCTTTCCCCCACCCATATCCCTCCCTTCCCACCCATCGTCCCCAGTCCCTTTCCCTTTGGTAACTGTTAGTCCATTCTTGGGTTCTGTGATTCTGCTGCTGTTTTGTTCCTTCAGTTTTTCTTTGTTCTTCTACTCCACAGATGAGTGAAATCATTTGGTACTTGTCTTTCTCTGCCTGGTTTTTTTCACTGAGCATAATACCCTCTAGCTCCATCCATGTTGTTGCAAATGTTAGGATTTGTTTTCTTCTTATGACTTAATAATATTCCATTGTGTATATGTACCATATCTTCTTTATCCATTAATCTACTGATGGACACTTAGGTTGCTTCCATTTCTTGGCTATTGTAAATAGTGCAGTGATAAACATAGCGGAGAATCTATCTTTTTCAAACTGGGCTGCTGTATTCTTAGGGTAAATTCCTGGGAGTTGAATTCCTGGATCAAATGGTAAGTCTATTTTGAGCTCTTTGAGGAACCTCCATATTGCTTTCCACAATGGTTGAAATAACTTACATTCCTACCAGCAATGTAGGAGGGTTCCCATTTCTCCACAACCTCACCAACATTTGTTGTTGTTTTGTCTTTTGGATGAGTGTGATCCTTACTGGTATGAGGTGATATCTCATTGTGCTTTTAATTTGCGTTTCTCTGATGACTAGCGATGTGGAGCATCTTATCATGTGTCTGTTGAACATCTGAATTTCTTCTTTGGAGAAGTGTTTGTTCAGCACCTCTGCCCATCTTTTAATTGTATTGTTTACTTTGCATTTGTTGAGGTGTGTGAGCTCTTTATACATTTTGGATGTCAACCCTCTATCAGATCTGTCATTTATGAATATATTCTCCCATGCTGTAGGGTGCCTTTTTGTTCTATTGATGGTGTTCTTTGCTGTACAGAAGCTTTTCAGCTTGATATAGTCCCACTTGTTCATTTTTGCTTTTGTTTCCATTGCCCAGGGAGATATGTTTATGAAGACGTTGCTCATGTTTATGTCCAAGAGATTTTTGCCTATGTTTTTTTATAAGAGTTTTAGGTTTTCATGACTTACATTCAGGTCTTTGATCCATTTCGAATTTACTTTTGCGTATGGGGTTAGAGAATGATCCAGTTTCATTCTCTTACATGCAGCTGTCCAGTTTTGCCAACACCAACTGCTGAAGAGACTGTCATTTCCACATTGTATGTCCATGGCTCCTTTATTGTATATTAATTGACCATATATGTTTGGGTTAATGTCTGGAGTCTCTATTCTGTTCCACTGGTCTATGGCTCTGTTCTTGTGCCAGTACCAAATTGTCTTGATTGTGACTTAGGAGTAGAGCTTGACATTGGGGAGTAAGATCCCCTCTACTTTATTCTTCCTTCTCAAGGTTGCTTTGGCTATTTGGGATCTTTGGTGTTTCCATGTGAATTTTAGAACTATTTGTTCCAGTTTGTTGAAGAATGCTGTTGGTAATTTCATATGGATAGCATTGTATCTGTATATTGCTTTGGGCAGGATGGCCATTTTGATGATATTAATTATTCCTATCCAAGAGCATGGAATGAGTTTCCATTTGTTAGTGACCTCTTCAATTTCTCTTAAGAGTGTCTTATAGTTTTCAGTGTATAGGACTTTCACTTCCTTGGAAAGGTTTTTTCCTAAGTATTTTATTCTTTTTGCTGCTATTGTGAATGGAAGTGTTTTCCTGATTTCTCTTTCTATTAGTTCATTGTCAGTGTGTAGGAAAGCCACAGATTTCTGCATGTTAATTTCATATCCTGCAACCTTGCTGTATTCCTGTATCAGTTCTAGTAGTTTTGGAGTGGAGTCTCTAGGGTTTTTAATGTACAGTATCATGTCATTTGCAATTAGTGACAGTTAACTTCATCTTTACCAATTTAGATTCCTTGTATTTCCTTGTTTTATCTAACTGCCATGGCTAGGACCTCCAGTACTATGTTGAATAACAGTAGGGAGAGTGGGCATCCCTGTCTTGTTCCCGATCTCAGGGGAAAAGCTTTCAGCTTCTTGCTATTCAGTATGATGTTGGCTGTGGGTTTATCATATAAGGCCTTTATTATGTTGAGGTACTTGCCCTGTATACACATTTTGTTGAGAGTTTTTATCATGAATGGATGTTGAATTTTGTCGAATGCTTTTTCAGCATCTATGTAGGTGATCATGTGGTTTTTGTCTTTCTTTTTGTTTATGTGGTGGATGATGTTGATAGATTTCTGAATGTTGTACCATCCTTGCATCCCTGGGATGAATCCCACTTAGTCATGGTGTATGATCCTTTTGATGTATTTTTGAATTTGGGTTGCTAATATTTTGTTGAGTATTTTTTCATGTACGTTCATCAGGGATATTGGTCTGTCATTTTCTTTTTTGGTGGGGTCTTTGCCTGATTTTGATATTAGGGTGATGTTGGCTTCACAGAATGAGTTTGGGAATATTCCCTCCTCTTCTATTTTTTGGAAAACTTTAAGGAGAATGGGTATTATGTCTTCTCTGTATGTCTGATAAAATACTGAGGTAAATCCATCTGGCCCAGGGGTTTTGTTCCTGGGTAGTTTTTTTTATTACTGCTTCAATTTCTTTGCTGGTAATTGGTTTGTTTAGATTTTCTGTTTTTTCCTTGGTCAGTCATGGAAGGTTGTATTTTTCTAGGAAGTTGTCCATTTTTTCTAGGTTTTCCAGCTTTTTAGCATACAGCTTTTCATAGTATTCTCTAATAATTGTTTGTATTTCTGTGTGTTCCATCATGATTTTTCCTTTCTTGTTTCTCATTCTGTTGATGTGCGTTCATTCTCTTTTTCTCTTAGTAAGTCTGACTAGAGGCTTATCTATTTTTTTTATTTTTTCAAGAAGCAGCTCTTGGTTTCATTGATTTTTTTTCTATTGTTTTATTCTTCTCAATTTTATTTATTTCTTCTCTGATCTTTATTATGCCCTCCTTCTGCTAACTTTAGGCCTCATTTGTTCTTCTTTTTCCTATTTCAATAATTGTGACATTAGGCTATTCAATTCGGATTGTTCTTCCTTCTTTAAATTTGCCTGAATTGCTATATACTTTCTTCTTAAGACTGCTTTCGCTGTGTCCCTCAGAAGTTGGGACTTTGTGTTGTTCTTGTCATTTGTTTCCATATTTTGCTTGATCTTTATTTTAATTTGGTCTTTGATCCATTGATTACTTAGGAGCATGTTGTTAAGCCTCCATGTGTTTGTGGGTCTTTTTTGCTTTCCTTGTTCAATTTATTTCTAGTTTTATACCTTTGTGGTCTGGGAAGTTGGTTGGTAAAATTTCAATCTGTTTAAATTTACTGAGGCTCTTTCTGTGGCCTAGTATGTGATCTATTCTGGAGAATGTTCCATGTGCACTTGAGAAGAATGTGTATCCTGTTGCTTTTGGATCTAGAGTTCTATAGATGTCTATTAGATCCATCTGTTCTAGTGTTTTGTACAGTGCCTCTGTGTCCTTACTTATCTTCTGTCTGGTGGATCTATCCTTTGGAGTGAGTGGTGTGTTGAAGTGTCTTAAAATCAATGCATTGCATTCTGTTTCCTCTTTCAATTCTGTTATTATTTATTTCACATATGCTGGTGCTCCTGTATTTGTGTATATATATTTACAATGGTTATATCTTCTTGTTGGACTGAGCCCTTTATCATTATGTAATGTCCTTCTTTATCTCTTGTTACTTTCCTTGTTTTGAAGTCTATTTTGTCTGATACCAGTACTGCAACACCTGCTTTTTTCTCCCTGTTGTTTGCATGGAATATGTTTTTCCATCCCTTGACTTTGAGTCTGTGCATGTCTTTGGGTTTGAGTTGAGTCTCTTGTAAGCAGCATATAGATGGGTCTTGCTTTTTTGTCCATTTTATTCCTCTGTGTCTTTTGATTGGTACATTCAGTCCTTTCACATTTAGGGTGATTATTGAAAGATAGGTACTTATTGTCATTGCAGGCTTTAGATTCATGGTTACCAAACTTCCAAGGTTAGCTTCTTTTGCATCTGACTGTCTAACTTAAGTCACTTATTGAGCTATTATAAACACTGTCTCGTGATTCTTTCTTTCTATCCCTTCTGATTCCTCCTCCTCCATTCTTTGTATGTTGGGTGTTTTATTGTGTGCTCTTTTGTGTTTCCTTTACCTGCTTTTGTGGGTAGTTGATTTTATTTTTTGACTTTAGTTAGTATTTGGTTGGTCTGATTTCTTTGCTGTGATTTTATTTTCTCTGGTGACATCTGTTCAGTCTTAGGCGTGCTCCCATCTAGAACAGTCCCTCTAAAATACCCTGTTGAGTTGGTTTGTGGGAGTCAAATTCCCTCAACTTTTGCTTGTCTGGGAATTGTTTAATCCCTCTTTCATATTTAAATGATAATCATGCTGGATACAATATTCTTGGTTTAAGGCCCTTCTGTTTCGTTGCATTAAATATATCATGCCATTCTCTTCTGGCCTGTAAGGTTTCTGTTGAGAAGTCTGATGGTAGCTTTATGGGTTTTCCTTTGTAGGTGACCTTTTTCCTCTCTCTAGCTGCCTTTAAAACTCTGTCCTTGTCCTTGATCTTTGTCATTTTAATTATTATGTGTCTTGGTGCTGTACTCCTTGGGTCCCTTCTGTTGGGAGTTCTGTGTACTTCCTTGGTCTAAGCTATTATTTCCTCCTCCACTTTGGGGAAGTTTGCAGCAATTATTTCTTCAATTACACTATCTATCCCTTTTTTTCTCTCTTCTCCTGGTACCCCTATAATGCAGATATTCTTCCTTTTGGATTGATCACACAGTTCTCTTAATATTGTTTCATTCCTGGGGATCCTTTTATCTCTCTCTGTGTCAGCTTCTATAAGTTCCTGTTCTCTGTTTTCTATTCCATCCATGCCCTCCTGCATCTCATCCATTTTGCTTTTAAATCCTTCCAGAGATTCTTTTATTTCTGTAGTCTTCATCCCGACTTTCCATTATCTCTTGTATTTTTCTCTGAAGCTCCATCAGCATGGTTGTGACCTTTATTTTGAATTCTTTTTCAGGAAGATTGGTTAGGTCTATCTCTCCAAGCTCCTTCTCAGAGGCTGTCTCTGTTTTTTTGGTCAGGATCAAATTCTTCTGCCTTTTCATGGAGATAGAGGTAGTTGCGGGGAGCTGGTGTGTGTGTCGGCTGGGAGAATGTCCCTTCTTACTAGTTTGTGGCCTTCCTCTCCTGTGAGAATGTCAACCCCTAGAGGTTTGTGCTGGGTAGCTGTATGCAGACGGGACCTCTTATTCTTTCCTGGCCTCTGTGGGGTAAACTCCGTGGTTGCTGTGCATGTGGCTGGCTTCAGGCTGCTCTTCTGCTATGGCAGAGCCGCGTTGGAGGGGGAACTGGTGGGAAGCTGTTTATCGCCATGAGGGCCCTCCAAGCTGTGCTGCCACCCAACGGCTCAGGGCACCTGGAGTTCCCCGGGATTCCCAGCTCCTGGGCTGAGTGTGCGGGGCACTTCCATCCAGGTGTGGGATCCCTGTCCCTTTAAGTCTTTCAAAGGGCACTCACTTTTCTTTGTCCCATGGGTGCCAGCTACAGGGACACACTCACAGATTTTACTGTCCCATTTCCCTAGTGTCCAGCACCCCATGCACTGTGTGTCTGTGCTCCTGGTGCGGATGGCTAGCGCTAGGTATTTAGCAGTCCTGGGCTCCCTCCCCCTTCCCACTCTGACTCCTCTCCTCCCACATGGAGCTGTGGTGAGGGGCGCTCATTTCCCACCAGGCCATGGCTTGTATCTTACCCCCTTCACGAGGCACTGGGTTCTCACAGGTGTAGATGTAGTCTGGCTGCTGTCCTGTGTCCCCTGATCTCTTTTTCAGGAATAGTTGTATTTGTTGTATTTTCAAAAATATATATGGCTTTGGAGGAGATTTCTGCTGCTCTACTCACACCACCATCTTGGCTCCTTTCACATTCAATTGGTCTGAACTTTTGCAATGACTTTAAAAATTGAATCTGAAACCCATGATTCTTGGCACTTAAAGATAAAAACATTCTTTTTCCAAGAAAAATGAGAGATTGTTACCTGTAAAGTATCATTTTATATTTAGCAGATTCATTTCAACTAAACTTTCCTTCCGTATATTTCAACAGGTTTCATTTATAAGAATACAATAGAAAAGAACTGGTCAGTTTCAGACCTGATATGATCCCACTTCTTCTAAATGTACAAGAGACACTAGAGTTCTTCTAAATATGGTAGAAATTAGACCCAACATAGAACTGTCTTGAAAGACCTTGGTCACGATCTCTGCCAGCCTTTATTGGCAGGTCACACACATATCTGTCTAGACTGCAGAGCTTTGAAGAGTGTCTTGACTGTTTTGCCATGATCTAAGTTCTTCAGGACTGAATAGAAGCTTTATAGAGTTATTTTCTTTCAGAAACTTCCATCTTAGTGCTGATACAGTTCTATGATTCCAGTGGAGGGGAGGTGGTGCAGTTTGGCAACAAGAGGATCTTCCCAAATGTTCAAATCTAATAGGATTGCTGAGTTGGGTGTGTGTTTTCATTATGGCAACCAGGTGCATCCATGTACAGAGTATTTTTCAGGCATGAAAGTGTACCTTGATGTCTATTAAGTTTCTGAAAATAGAAGTCTCAGTGTTGACTTAAAAAGAGAAGAGATAAATTATAGCGTCAATGCACAATTGATGTGTCACATTATCAAAGACAGCTGTTTTCAAAGTGCTATGAAAATGGATTTAATTGAGAAAATGGTTTATGCTATGGCGTTTTGGAACATATTTTTCATTTTAAAAATGTAAAATATATGGCAAATATATCGGTGGGGTCATGTGAACACATCACTTTTTATGCTTTTGTCTTTTTTATTCCTGATATCCAACTATTTAAAAATTCCAGCTATTAAAAAATATTGTTGTCTGTTAGGATTTTAGATGCTGGTAAACTGTTATTCATGACTTTTCCAGTGTTTGATTCTGAACTTGCTGGCTTATCAACTATAACTTTTAAAATCAGATGTATTGCACTAGGAGTTGAATTATTTTTAAGTCATAAAATGAGCTGCCAAAAGCTCTTTTCCTACAGTTTTCTGATAAATGTTTTCAGAAATACCTTTAAAATATCTAATTGGAAAATATTTTACATTTAAAAGTGCTCACTAATAAAATTAGAGACAATATTTTTTCTGCACTCTTGCTACGACTAAAGAAGTTGCTGTAATTTTGGGATTCCATTCTTGTTCACATACCTGGGTTCCTCATGGGAAGGTGTTCTGGTGGCATAGATCCAAAGACACTGAAGTAGCTCTGAAATGCAGCCACTTTCAAATACATTCAGTTGGCAGAGCTCCCAGTGCTCCTTGTAGGATTTTATAATATAAATAGTAGATGCTGTTGGTGCCCACCCTCTCTCCTGGTTCACCTTACGCTTCAGGGGACAGTGTTCCCATATATGGAGGGCTTCCTACCTCAAGATTCTGAGTTCCTTGCCTGGGGACTTTCTTTAGTCACAGGAATTTGCCTGGCTCTCTGAAGGAATTCATGGAAAGGAAATACCTCAGCTTGCCCCCTTCTCCATGGGACAACTCTGGAGTGTGTTCTCTATTCCCTTAGAGGCCCCAGTAGGCTTGCATCCCATTTACCCACAATGGTACTTCACATTCTTTCACACACCCTTGATTGATTTTCCTTCTTTTGGTGGCTCATTTTCCTAATGTCTGACTGTGCTTCTCAAAATATTTGACCTCAAGTCTTTGTCTCAGGGTCTCCTTTCTGGGGAGCCCAAAAGAAGATACCACATAGGCTAAGTAATATGACAGAACTGTTAGTCTTATTGCGCGGTAAAAAGTCTTTGTGGCCTCAAAACTACTTGAAAGAATGGGGAGTTAAAAAAAATTACCAAGCCCCAGTAGGAGAGGGTGTATTACTAACAAATCTGATGGATGAAGAGAAATAGATGAAGCACTACCCATACCCACACACAAACCCACACCCACAGCCCCTACACACACACACCACACCCACACCTACACACCCTACATGCACACACACACCCTACATCTCCCCACACACCCACACTGACACACAGTACACACCCACACCCCCCACACACCCACACCTTACACACACACACCTTACATACCCACAACCCCCCACACCCCTGCCTCACCCCACACACCCTCTCCCACACACAGATATTGCGAACGAAACGAGTTTTGAACTCAGCATTTAAGGTGAGTTGTTAAACTGCATAATGAATGATAAATATTTATTTGTCATCTGTTAGCTTTTTAGATGTTAGTAAACTTTTATTTATGACTTTTCCAGTATTTGATTCTGAACTTGGTGCCTTATTAATTACAATACTTTTAAAATAAAATTTATTGTGCTAGGAGTTGAAATGAGTTGTTTTTAAGTCATAAAATGAGCTGCTGAAAGCTCTTTCCCTACATTTTTCTGATAAACATTTTCAGACATACCTTCATGGATAAAACTTTAAAATATTTAATTGGAAAATATTCTACATTTAGAAGTGTTTACAAATAAAATTAGAGACACAGTATTTTTTTTGTATAATTTTTAAACAGAAATATAAGTATTTATTATTTAGACTAAATAATAAAAGAATAGGAAAGGATGGGAAAGTGGACTGAGAGACATAAAGAATCACTGAAGTCCTACATTTCATGAAGGGCAAATACAAGTTTGCATGTTTATTGTTATTTTAAGATATATTTTAAATGAGGCTGATACTGTTTCAGGATAACAACTGTAGGATCAAAACTGCGCTGTTTTCCTGCTTAACCTTTTAAAAAGGGTAGAAGTGAATGGGAATACATTCACTCATCTAAAAACAAGAAATAGACAAGCATAAAAAGTTAGGTGTGGTTTGGGAACATCCACAGTGTGCCTCCCTGATGGCACAGAAGCCCCTTCCCCCTCCCACGGTCCATCAGACACTGCTTCCTCCCAGTTTTACTCCTAACTATTGGATCGATCTGCTGCCTCCTCTCTTTCCTCTCTGCTTCTCCACAGCATGTGGACTTTTTTTTTCTGGATTTCCAGCATAGGTTCTTCAATGTTGATTTGTCTACAAATTATAATTCAGTATGCATATTAGGTACCCCATAAATAATAAGCCTTAGTGGCTAGAAAAAAACTCCCAAGAAGGGACTTGGGAGCAGTCCCAAGTCTGATGCTTCTAGAAACAGGTGTGTCTATGTACACATTTATGCATGTTACATATAATGTAATCCTCACAATAACCCTATGTTGCAGGCACTGGCTTTCCCTCCACCCAAGGCACCCATTTTGTGCTCAAGGTCTCCCAAAGTGGTCAGTCTGGGATTCTGCCCAGGTCTGACTCCAAGGGCCTCACTCCTTCCAACTCACTTGAGTTGTCTTGATGGGGTGTGCACTGGACTGCACCAGGGTCCCTTGAAACAAAATAACCCAGAAAGGCTTTATCAAGTATAAACAAAACACTGACATTAATGTTAACATTAAAAAAGCATTGTTTAGTCAACAGAATTTGGATTATATATGCAGCATTTAACAAAAATTATGATCAATACTAAAGACGCTGTTTTTAAAACTGTGAATTTTGTTATTTTTTGACAAAGATTTTGACATAAACATTAAGAGTTAAGGAATATTTGACAAAATGTGCTATTTAGAAACTTGAATTTACTATTATCAGTTTATATTAAGTTAAGCTGGCAAGAGTAGGTATAGAATACAAAACAATAAAACAGAATCAATTGACAGGATTTGAGCTTTAGAGACTTCCTACTGTCTGAAATCTTTATAAATTATGACGTATAAAGAACCAATACATTACAAAAGTAGAAAATTTTGCAGGCTATAAACCCTTTCCACAATATAGCAAAACTGGTAACAACGTATATTTCAATGGAATTACAAAACTATGCATTAAAATTGCTCATTTCTATTTCAAGTAATAATTGGCTAGAGTGGGAAATTAGAGACTACAGCAACATAATATTTATTGAATGACAACACTACATATGAACATCTGCAGTATTTATCAAAGTAATACTAAGAGAAAATTCACATGAAGTGTTTTTTTTACCACCAATAAAGAAAAAAACAAAAGAAGAAAACATTCAATATTCATTTCTTGGAAAGGGGGATTCAAAGAAGTATCAGACAAAAATAACATTAATAAAAGGAACATTAAGTTAGAAAACAGAAACTAAAAATTATAAACCTCACCAAAGACAACTCACTAAAAAAATTGGTCAAGGACAGATAAATATGTACAAACAGTACTATAATTAAAGTCTGGCAATGGTATAATTTACTTTATAAAATTATAAGCAAATACTGGTTGTAACTCAAGAAATTTGGGGAAATTAAATAGGTATTTTGGTGTGTTTGGTCTCACTCATGACCACCAGAAGGCATAGCACTTTTAAGTTTCTTTCGCCCTCTTCTTTCCTGCAAAGTCCTGGATGAGTTCTAGGCAGTTTATTTCATCGACAGAGTGGGAGCAGCAAGGCTGCTCGAGGCTTAAATGCTCATGTTCCGGAGGGATCAAGGAGATTCTGGGTTGCTCACCCTCCGCTGGAGGGAACATCAGAATGACAGTCCTAGGGACCTGGTGGGAAAAGAAAAAGACATGCAATTTATAGCATGATTGGTAAATTGATACAGTTTCTATGAAAAGAGTAGGGGATTTGAACAGGAAAAAGATGCTGGCTCAAGCTGTGAAAGTCCAGTTGAGGAGCACTGGGCAGGGAGGGACTGTGCTTCTTCTCTCCGTGTTGAAGGGGCTTCAGAAACCCAGAGGGGAGGAATGTTGTCCCTGCCCCAAGAGGGCAAACAATCTCTCCAGAAAAACAGTGCCAACTTAGGAAAGAGGTTCACCAGAGTTCCTTCCCAGCCTAAGGATTTTATCCTTAAATAACTTCCAGGACCATCTTTGGCCCCATGGCGGTAAGTGTACAAATGCAGGAATCACACACCTGGCAGAGATGCATCATTCTGTGACCCTGGGAGACCACTGGGGGTGCTGTGTGTGTCGTGGAGCTGTGAGGGTTAGATCTGGTAGTAATGTTTCACTCTGTGAACAACTTGAAGCTGCCTGTGTACATAACGGTGTCACATTACCCAGTGGTCCTAGAACTGCCCTCACTCCCTCAGACGTCCCACAGCACTTTGTCAGTGTGTTTTGCAAACCTTGCTCTTTTCTATGCAGCATTAGCAATAGTTACATATGTCTCCTCTTGACTAGGAGAGCAAGAGCTTGACGAAGGGCATCTGTGAACTCCCTTCATTACTGGCAGCAGCATACATGTAGCAAGTAGTCAAAGACTATTTAGGAAATGAATAAATGAACATTTGTTCAATAATCCCCAAATGCTTCCCATCTTTATTTCTAACCTCCAGAGTAGACAAAGCATGCAGACTGGAAAAGAAGTAGTGAAACTGTCATTAGTTTCACTTTGTGCTGTATGTAGAAAATCCCATGGAATATGGGAATAAGACCACTAGACTAATAGGATTTGGTTAAGGTCACAGGACACAGTCAATAAACAATTAATTGTATTCATATATAATGACAATTAGAAAATGAAATAAAAGCACTTTTTTATAAGAACATCAAAACCACCAAATATCTAGGAAGAAATCTAACAAAATACCTACAAGATCTCGATACAAACATTGTATGACTCCACTAGCATCAAGGACCTGGAATCAAATTCACTGAGACAGAAAGTAGAATGGTGGTTGCCAGCAGCTGCAGGCAAAGTAGGATGTGGAGTTAGTGTTTAGTGGGCACAGAATGTCAGTTTGGGAAGATGGAATAGCTCTGGGGATGGGTGGTGGTGGCTGCACACACAGCAGTGTGAATGTACTTAATGCCACTGAGTTGTATACCTATAAACGGTATGTTCTATGTTATATATATTTTACCACAATAAAAAAGAGTAAAAGAATTTTTCATTGACGCTATGTACAGATTGTCATCACAAAAGTTGTGATGACCCGCAACTTCTGTGATGCAGCAGGGAAGGACAGAGCAGAGCTCATGCGTCTCCCTAATGGCACGCTCCCAGATTGTCCCAAAGTCGCACGGGTGCCACGGGCATTGCCACTTGCTCTGTGCAGGCCCTCTCCCAAGTGCTCTCAGAAAGTTGATTTGTGTGCATGATTGGTAAATTGATATAGTTTTTATGAAAAGAGTAGGGGATTTGAACAGGAAAAAGATGCTGGCTCAGGCTGTTAAAGTACAGTTGAGGAGCACTGGGGAGGGAGGGACTGTGCTCTGAGTGGCAGTGGGGTATGTGTTGGGGGCACCATCACCCTCCTCGGAGAAGCCTTGTTGGGGAGGCTGTGTTAAAGTGCTTGCCCCTGACCCTGAAGCCAGGAAGTCAGCCCCAGGTTTGCAGCTCTGACCACTGGACCCCCTGCCCCCACATGTCCCTTTCTCAGCTCCATCTGTCATGCCACCCCTCATGCTCCACTTTCACCATGGGAGTTCTTCCCTCAGCAGGCAGCATCCGGTCCTGTTTGGGAGGGAGACCCTCCAGGCCTGGCCCAGCTCCTCCAAATGCAGCCGCCAGAGCAGGCTTCCTGGGGCCACCCACTGCCTCTGTTGGAAGCACATGGTGTTTTCTTTTTGCCCAAGGTCAAGCACTCCAACTGCTTATCTTCTTGGGGAACGTGCTCTTTCATATAATCCTCACTTGCTTCCAATGTCCTTTCTTTTTTAAAGCAAAGATGGTTTTAGGATTTTAGGAACAATACAATTTGTAAGAATACAGAAAAATGCAAGGAGGAAAAATTTGTTACTATCAGAGAAAATCACCATGAACATTTCCGTTTCTTGGATGCATTTTAAAGATGCAATGTGGTCATATTAGTGAATAGAAACGGCCCCCCCTCAGTTAAACAGTTATTATTAATTATAACTATGCTCAGGTTGTTGGACACTTAGGAGGTTTCAAATGTGCACTTCAACGCTGGGTACCTTTTAAAGGTTTGTAGGGCTATTTTACATTATTGTGGCCCCTCCTTTGGGAGCTTCTCCTGCCCACCGAGATTAGGGCACAATCTCTCTCACTTTCTGGGGCTCAGAGGCCTCCTCATATAGGATCCCCTCTCCTGCCGTTGGAGGCTCTTCCAATGTGCAGGTGGATGGCAGAGGGAACAGTGATGGGGGACCCCAATGGCGACAACCCGCAGTCCTTACAGCACGTTTGTCGCCTACTTGGGCTGCTCGTTGACCTAGACCTGGCGTCCAGCCCGGCGCGCTCTGTGTCTGCAGGCTTGGATTGGGCACTGCGCAGTCCACCGGCCCGTCAGTGTCGGGTGGTGTCCCCTGGAGGGTCAGCCGTACAGCACCTTCCAGGAGCGGGTATGGTGTCCCCCAAAGGCCAGCGGCTCTGAGGGGCGCGCACGACAACCCAGCAGGGGCGGTGGAGCAGCAGGCGCGGCGGTGCGTGGTCTCCTTGGGGCAGAATCCTCGGAAAGCTTGGAAGGCTAGATCTTTGTTTATGGTCTGAAGTTCATCGACTTTCCCTGCAAATGGGCCATTCCTACCGGAAGGCAGCAACATTGATTATAATCAGTGGATCCAAGGGAACTTGCTACCCCACTTTGCAATTTCGTGTGACATATGTCACACTGTGTGACAAGCTGGCCACAAGGACGGCCTGTGGGAGGGGCAGGGAGTTGGCGTCCACAGGTGCAGCCGTGGCACGCACCGTCGTGAGGGTTAGAGCCGCAGGCTGCAGGAAGGGCCTTTGTGGCTGGCCAGAGCTTGCCCGCAGGCTTGGGCATCAGAGAAGTGCAGCTCCCACGATCTTCTCAGTTCCAGTCTGGCTTCTTTGTCTTCTATGATTGATAGAGGTAAAGTAACCACTTCCTGGTTAACTCTGCCGAGTTACTGATTGCTCAACCATTTTAGGTTTAAAACTGTCCGAATCCTCCTCCCCTCGTTCTTGGGTTGATTCTAACCAGGGAGCACAGGGCTTGACACAACTGCACATCTGGCGCTGGGGCCAGCGTGAGCCCTTCTGAGTGCCCCCGGGGGGTGGTCAGGTGGAGGCTCCAGGCCCAGCCGCAGCCAGGTGGGGCCTTTCTCATGACCCTTCACTGTCAGTTCCCAATCCTTTACTGAGAAGAGGAGGATCAGGGCAGGACTCAGGAAGTGTTGGGGTCTCTGAGCAGATACAGTAAATACACCCCCATATGTCCAAGTTCTGAACAAATAGAGGAATATCCCATGAGAGTGGTAGATGGAGGCCAAAGCATGTCTCCAGCGATGTAGTCAGGGCCAGATGCCAGGCTCCCTTCTCAGGTCTGTTATTCTTCCCTTGGCTTATTCCAGGGTCTTCAGATTCCCACTAAAATGTATAATTCGGCTCAGATTGTGGGGGTGGGGTTGGGGCAGGAGGACTTTGTGCCGGTGGCTTGGCAGGCAGCGCAGGACACAGTGCCCACTCCCCGAGGACGGGGTCCCACTTGCGGAGCCACGGGCAGCTGTGTTGGCGGACCTGACTCGTGGGGGCTGCTGGTGGCTGGGTGGTGGGAGATGGGGCAGCAGGAAAGGAAGGCAGGAAGGAGAGCTTGAGCGTTTGTCTCTCGGGTTTCTGAGATAACTCCTGGTGGGCCCCTGGGGCCTCACCTTCCTAACTCCGGTCAGAGCGGAATCAAACCTCAGCCTGCGTTTTGAGTGCCGTGGGCGTCTTGCTGAGTCCCGCTGGGCTTGAAGAAGGTAGTCTGCACAACATGCCAGGCCCAGAGAGGTCCCACGTTCTGACAGGAGTCGTTGTACGTGGATGAGGAGATGGAAGCTGGTTAGAGCTGATCGAGGGACTTGTCAGTTCATGGTGGAAAGGGGGTTGGCTGAGCCATAATACTCAGCCTTTCCCTTGCAGCATCCCTTTCCCAGGGTCCTAGAGAGCTCTAAAGGGCCTCTGGCCCATTGTACTGCCACACCCCCACCGTGTACCCAGAAAGACCCATTGTCCCCACACTCAGCGCCAGGCTGCTCCTGTGCAGCTGTCATAACACAGATCCACTGGCCCTTACTCAGACAGTTTTGTTACCAGATCTGGATCTCACATTTGCACTTTATCTTGCCTCCACTCCAGGCCCCACTACACGGAGCTCTAGGCATCCCAGGTCCCCTGCTTCCTAGCTGACAGGCACCTTGGGCTTCCGGAGCCTACTCTGTGCCCACACCTGTTTTGCTGTGGGAACTTGACCTGGCTTCTCTCCTTGCCTGAGAGTGCTGGAAATTTCAGACTTGGGGGCAGGGGATACAGATCACTGCTGTTCCTTTCCTCCACGTTTCCCTAGCGAATACAGAGGTTTTGCTTTAAATTAGAGACGATGGGCCTTATAGCTTTGTAAATACCCCTTGGTCTCCGTCTCTGATGGTTTTCCTTCTTCCTCTTGACACCGGGGCACTCATCCCTGGGTCCCGAAGCCTAGAGCCATGTTACCGACTCTCTCCCCGTGCTTCCTGGTTTTAGTAGAAGCAGACACTTTCCTCCAGTGTCCTATTCTCACTCCAGACTCTCCATCCCAGGATTGCACATGCTAATTATGTGCAAAGGGTGTTCATTTCCTAGTCACATAACTTCTGTGAGGTCACAACCTCTGGTAGTGAAACTGAGGCAGGAGGAGGCCAGGCGCTGACCCAGGATCATGGAATCACTCAAAGAGTTTGGCCTCCCTGGGGTTCTCCTGGGCCTCAGCTCAGAGTCCTTTCAGAATCGGAGCTGCTGTGCTCTGCCATGTGGCCGACTGCCCCGCAGAAGGGCTGCCATGCAGAGTGCTTGAACCAGCAGGTGCCAATGACCTCTTTTCTGTCATTCCAGAGTTGGGTAGAAACAAGCTGGTGGGACTCACTTACCGCTTTCTGTTTGCAGAACACCTTCAGCGTCTGGCAGAGCACCAGTCCAGCCTACAACGAGGGGCGAGAACAGCACAGCGCCGCCTCCTTCCTCCGCCCTCCTCCCTCCCATCACCCAGTTCCAAAAGTTGTGGAAGAGAGATCTTTTTGTCATTTACACGACATCTTCTGGGACTCCTGTGAGTTAGTTGCTCGCTAACTTAAACTGAACAAATGATAATCGCAAAACCGGAGAAAAATTGCCACTCAAATTCCTGCTTGGCATAGAACTGTGTATTATAACAGTTTCCAGTAGGTGGCAGGAAGGTGTCGTGAAGGGCAGGTGCGGTGATGCGATTTGTGCAGTGTCTGTTAGCTGGCAGCGGGCCCACCCTTGGCACCTCTGTTAAAGCTGTCTCCACTGAGCTGGGGCTGCGGCTGGGGGAAGACCACGCTGGGCATGACCTTGAGGCTCATGCTGCCTGGAGCCCTGGAGGGAGTGGGTGCAGGGTCCTCCCTTCCACCAGAGCCAGCAGGTGCCCTGGAACGCAAGCCTGGTCCTCGAGACTGCCCTGATGGCTCCCAAGGCACACGGTTTAGTCCAGGGTCCTTGAACCGTGGCAGGTGGGCCGAATCCAGCCACTGCCTGGTTTTGTTTGGCCGGCAAGGTAAGAATGGTTTTTACATTTTTAAATGGTTGGGGAAGAAAACTCAAAAGAAAATAATTTTGTGATATGTGAAAATTACACAAAATTTAGATTTCAGTTTCATGAAGGGTGCTTTATGGGAACACAGCTGTGCTTTTTTTGTTTACCTGTGGCGCTACAGCTGCTTCTGCTCTCTAACAGCAGAGCTGAGAAGTCGTGACACACTCTGTGGCCACAAAGCCTAATATGGCCCTTTACTCGAAACTGTTGCCATCCCCTGGGTTGGTCCTTTGGGACTTCCACTGGCTCCCAACTGTCCTGGTGTTTTCGGGTCTGCAGACATAAGGGGCACATGAGCTTAGGCTGAGATGGAGTGGGAAGCAGTGGGTGGTCTCTGGGACCCCTGGTAGAGGTGGCTGTGGGCTCTCTGTTCCTGGCCATATGTGGGGGCTCAGTGCCTTGGGGGAAGGGTCTTCCCTCCCCTGGGGGAGCTGGCCCCAGGCCTGGCTCCAAAACTCTGGCGTGTGTCTTTGCTCTAGCATCCGTCTGACTGTCCCTGCATCCATGGTGACCCCTGGGCCTCGCAGAATGCTTCCAGCTTTTCACACTCTTTTGCTGAGTTTCTAAGAATATGTAAGGGAAATCCTTCAGGACCCTCCAGACAATAGGGTGATGTTCTTGGTTAAGAGGCGGCTATGCTCCGAAAACCTTGGCCTGCAGCTCCTGGTCCAGCAGTGGTCCAGGGTTCTCCGTGGAAACATCTCCAGCAGACCAGTTTGGTAGAAGTGGTGTCCACAGCCCAGTGGTGACTTCCTGGGCCACATTCTGCCCAAATGATGTGCTTCTGATATCTGACCAATATCCACCATTTGCCAGGAGGTCTGTCTCTACTTTCAAAAAATATCCAAGTTTCAATTTTACAAGGTGGAAAGAGTTACAGGGGATCACCACACAACACAGTGTGAATGCGTTTAATACCACTGAACTGTACACTTAAAAATGGCTAAGATGGTACATTTTATGTTCTGTGTATTTCACCACAGTAAAAATGAAAAAGGAAAAAAATGCAAAAGAAAATATGGTGTTTGAAAAGCTGGAAGCATTCTGTGAGGCCCACGGATCACCGTGTATGCAAGGATAGCCAGGGGGATGCTAGAGCAAAGACACGTGCCAAAATCCAATCACTTACGTCTCCTGTGCTGTCACTTGGTCCAAGCACTGCCGCCGTGTTCCTAAGGATTATTGTGAGAACTTAACCTGTCTCCCTGCTTCACGCTTCCTTGGCTGTGGTCTGCTGTCACCAGAGCAATTTCAAATATCAGAGAGCTCACCGCCCTCTTCTGTTTAAATTCCTGCCATGCCTCTGAGCTCACTGAGAGCAGGAGCTCAGTCCTTTAATTGTGCACAAGTCCTTCTACAATCTGGACCCGAATCTCTGACCCATCAGTTTGCCCCTCCCTCATTCCAGTCTGTTTCCTGTGGCCTCCTTGCTGTTCCTCTGTAGCAGCAGGCATGCACCCCTTGAGAACATTTGCACTGTCAGCTGCCTCTGTCTGGAATATTCCTCCCCCTGGTATTCTTCTAGTCAAATGTCATTTTCTCCATGAGGTTGAGCTTGACTCTCCTTAATGTGGCACCTGCCTTCCCACTGTCTTTGTGCTGCCCTGTTTCTTACACTATATACTTATCCTCTCTGATGTACTGTATGATTTGCTTGTTTATTGTCTGCCATTTATTCTTACTAGGGTTGCAAACTCCATGAGGTCAGGCATGTTTTGTTCATTGATGTACCCCAGGTGTTTAGAATAATATCTGGCACATAGCAGCTGCTCAACACATATTTTTTGAATGAATAAACAAACAAATCCTTGAGAGGCCAGCCTTCCCCAGGACTGAAGACTGTGTTGGAACTATAGGTGCCTTCCCTGCTAATAAACTGTCTCAAAACGGATAGAGGTTGTTGTAACAGGGTTCCTGGCTAGGATCAATGAGGCAGCTTCTTTAAGTGAGGTAGATATTCTTACTATTTTTGTTAAACAGAGGAAGACACCAAGGCAGCCCACGGACTTGAACCCAGGGCTGCTGGCTCTGGAGTCCATGCTGTTAATGCTACGTCATGCCCCTTACCTGCAGTGTGCCACAACCCAAACTCATCTTCTCTCCAGACAAAGTCATTTCCTGCCTATGCCTGATTGGCTTTTTCCTTAGTTGCCCTGCCCCTTTACCCACACTTTTCTGGGAGGGAGTACAGATACTTTTCCCTTTCCAAGGGGGGAACTGAAGCCTAGTTATTTTCAGTAACTTGACCCCAATCACAGTATTAGTAGGTAGTAGAGCTGGCCTGGGACCTGGGCCTTCCCAACTCCACAGCTGTGTCCTTGTCAATAAATAGGGTGAAGATACCGAGTAGATGCCAGTTAGGTCAACAATAGTAGAGGTGGGTTTATATATACAATATAGAGGAAGAATTTAGAAGTCTCACCGGGGCTCTTGCTGGCAGTCTGCAGCAGTTTCCCACGTTGCTGAAGTGTCACATTTGGCATGCACTCCTGGAAAATGAGGAAATATTTCAGTCTTTTTCAATTAAATTCTATGATGCTGTCCCTCTTGCCAGCCTGGTGTTAATTTGCCTCACAATGCTGCACCTTCAGTGGGTTCCCATTTCCTTTAGCACAGACTCCAGAGAAATTCACAATCTGGCACCATATGCCTGAGACTGTTACTTCCCTCCCATGTCCTCTACTCCAGGCTTCGCCTCAGCGTGGCCTTGGATTTCTGAGATGGGGCCTCGGTGCTCTGAGTCTCTGAGCCAGGGGGCTGGGTATATCAGCGGGGCACAGCCTTCCCTTCTGTGTCCTGGGGTTCTTCTTTTACCTCTTCTCATACTGTAGTGCAGTGGAGGCTGTGATGAGCAGGGAGGGAAAGTCACTCTTTCTAAACAACTGTGGGCTTCTTTGAACTCAGCCAAGATTGCAGAGACTTACACATAGCAGGCATTCAGCAACAGGAAGCTCCACAACTGGGTAATTCCTGCAGTGTGGAGGCACCTCATTGTCTGGTCTATTTGATCTTCACACGGGAATCCCCCTGCAGGTAAGACACAGCTCACATCTCCTCCCAAGTCACCTGCCTGCCAGTCTAAGTATGCCTACCTCCGCTGTCCCTCCTGTGACAGCACCTTTCCCCTTCCTTGATGTTCAGGCTCTCACAGTGTGCTCCTCCTATAATTATATTTGCCACCTCCCCTCATCTTACTATTTTTGTCATAAGGAGGCTACAAACTAAAATCAGGGAGAAGAAATGCAAAACAGTTCCTTTCAGAATCAAATGGGACTAGACCAGCACTGTCCAGTAGAAATTTAATATGAGCTAGATTTATACTTGAAAAATTTCCAATAGCAGGTGAGTTTAATTTGAAAAATATATTTTATTTAACTTGATAGGTGCAAAATATTATTTCAACACATATTAATATTAAAATGATCAGAAATATTTTGTTTTCTGATTTGCTGTTCCAGGTCTTAGAAAACTGGTGTGTCTTTTATCCTCAGGGCACATTTCAGTTCAGCCTCGCTCTATCCCAAGTGCTCAGCAGCAGCCTCTCATAGCAGGCGGCTACTGTACTGACATGGCAGGTCTGTGGAGGCTGCAGGCTAAAGGGTGCTGGCTCTAGAGTCACATGGAGCCAAGCTGGAATCCTGGATCTGCCGCTGCTAGGCTATCTAGATTAAGACAGTGCCTTCACTTTTATAAGCTTCAGTGTTATCTATAAAAATGGTGATATTAGTTAACCACAGAGAGCTGTTGTAAAGATAAAATGAGATAATGCACATTCTGGCACATAGTAAACATTTAATAAGTGTTAATTGCTCTTATTATTTTAGCTAGATTTTAAATTTGAACATTCATGTGTAAGACTAGTGATAGTATATTTTCTTGGACCAACTTCATTCCATCAGTGTCCATGGGAGACAAGTTTAGTTGCCATGAGTACTTCAATTGGTGGGCAGTCTTAAAGAACACATCCATGAAGCTGGTTTTAAAAATTTGTGTCCTTTTTAACATTTTATTATGAAAATATTCAAACAGAAAAGTTGAAGGAATAATACAGTGAACACCTGTATACGTATTGTCCAGAATCTAAAATGAACATTTTACTCTATTTACTTTATTAGATACCTATCTTTCTATTGTTTTATCCATCCATAAACTCTTATTTGATTTTTTGAATTTTTACAATTATTGGTGCCAATGTTCATACTGCAAAAGTTAAAAAACCTGTTAAGATGCATTAATTGTGTGTTTTTGCACATCTTTCAGAGAATTGCCAAAATACTGACAACAAATGTATGAGTTTAGATGATTTTTGTAATACAATTAATATTATTGATGTACTGTAATATTTAATAAATAAGACACATACTCTTTTCTAACACCCAGGGAAATATTATGACTATTACTACAAAAATAAGTAAACATGCATACTATCCTTTCTGGTGGCAGTAACTGCAAAAAAGGGAGTCCCTCCAAACTGATCTACTTTGAAAATAAAAACAAAACCAAAGAAACTAAACCACGGTTCTAAACAATGCTTGATTATAGGGAATATCAATTAGGAAGTGCAGACTATTTAGAAATGAATACTACCTGCAGCGTGACATATTATATCTCCATGCAACTCAGAAGAGGGTTCCTGCTTTTAAATGTATTTTAGGAAGAAGTCATTAAACAGTAAAGAAAGCTCAAATTAATGAAGATTGACAAGGGAAAAAAGATGATTCTTTGAAAGTATTAAAATAGATGAACTTCTTGACAGTAATCAAGAGAAAAAGAGAAGACAATATCAGGACTGCATAATGAGAAACAGTGTGGTTCATGAAAGGTAAGGTATTTTAAAAAGAAGAAATTCTTTACAAATATTTTTGAACAATATAAATGAGAAGAACAAATTCTGGGAAACTATAGATTTCTAAACTTGATTCAAGAAGGGTCCAAAAAGCTCCCATAAATATGGAAGAAATTGAAAAGGTGTTACAAAATACTATGAAAATAGTCACTATCTTTCAAGGAACTGATACTTTCTATTATTTAAACTGTTCCAGAACACAGCAAAAGATGAAACAGTCCTCATTTCTTTGTAAACTGTGAACATAACCCTGGTCCCACATTGGAAAAAAGAAGAGCATGAAAAGTAAAATGTGTAGGGTAGCCTCATTCATAAACAAAGGTGCAAAATCTTAGTTGAAATGTTAACAAATCAGTGTTCATAAAGAGTAGTAGGTACTGACCAAGAATGGTTTGTCCCAGCCATGCAAGGATAGTTCAACAAAAGGAAATTTGTTAACATTATTTGCAACGTTACTAAGGTAGAAACAAACTAACCCCCTGATCTTCTGAATAGATGCCAGAAAATACATTTGAGGAGTTGTAAAACTCTTACTTGAGGATGTCCACTGGGTACAGTGCTTGAAAGGGTAAACAGATGCCACTAAACAGTTGTCACAATGGCCCTTCATTGTCCCCAAGTGGGTAAATGTCTATTGGATTAAATTAATGTGTTCTTTAACCCCTGATTCTGCCTAAGTCAGTTAAGAAACACCTCCCTCCATGGATATGCAATGGGGAAATGACAGCCTCTTCAACAGCTAGTGTTGGCAAAACTGGACAGTAACATGTAAGAGAATGAAACTGGATCACTGTCTAACCCCATACACAAAAGTGAACTCAAAGTGGATCAAAGACCTGAATGTAAGTCATGAAACCCTAAAACTCTTAGAAAAAAACATAGGCAAAAATCTCTTGGACATAAACATGGGCAACTTTTTCATGAACATATCTCCCTGGGCAAGGAAAACAAAAGCAAAAGTGAACAAGTGGGACTCTATTAAACTAAAAAGCTTCTGTACAGCAAAGGACACCATCCTTTGGTGTGGAACAAAAAGGCATCCCACAGTATGGGAGAATATATTCATAAATGACATATCCGATAAGGGGTTGACATCCAAATTATATAAAGTGCTCATGCACCTAAACAAACAAAAAGCAAATAATCCAATTAAAAAATGGACAGAGGATCTGAACAAACACTTCTCCAAAGAAGAAATTCAGATGGCCAACAGGCACATGAAAAGATGTTCCACATCGCTAATCATCAGAGAGATGCAAATTAAAACCACAAAGACATATCACCTCACAGCAGTTAGGATGGCCAACATCCAAAAGACAAACAACAGTAAATATTGGCAAGGATGTGGAGAAAGGGGAACTCTCCTACACTGCTGGTGGGAATATAAATTAGTTCAACCATTGTGGAAAGTAGTATGGAGGTTCCTCTAAAAACTAAAAATGGAAATATCAATTTGACCCAGGAATTCCACTCCTAGGAATTTACCCTAAGTATGCAGGAGCCCAGTTTTAAAAAGACATATGCACCCCTATGTTTATCGCAGCACTATTTACAATAGCCAAGAAATGGAAGCAACCTAAGTGTCCATCAGTAGATGAATGGATAAAGAAGATGTGGTACATATACACAATGGAATATTATTCAGCCATAAGAAGAAATCAAATCCTACCATCACAACAACATGGATGGAGCTAGAGGGTATTATGCTCAGTGAAATAAGCCAGGTGGAGATAGACAAGTATCAAATGATTTCACTCATCTGTGGAGTATAAGAGCAAAGCAAAAACTGAAGGACCAAAACAGCAGTAGACTCACAGAACCCAAGAATGGACTAATAGTTACCAAAGGGAAAGGGTCTGGGGAGGATGGATGGGAAGAAGGGATAAGGGGGAGAAAGGAGCATTACGATTAGCATGTAAAATGTGGTGGGGAGAACATGGGGAAGGCAGTATAACACAGAGAAGACAAGTAGTGATTCTATAGCATCTTACTATGCTGATGGACAGTGACTGTAATGGGCTATGTGGTGGGGACTTGATAACAGGGGGAGTCTAGTAACCATAATGTTGGTCATGTAATTGTACATTAATGATAGCAAAATAGAAAATAATTTTTAAAAATTAGGTATTCTGTGTACTTGGATTGATAATATAGCATTTTACTGTGAAACACACATGAAGAAAAAAAAAGAAACATCTCCCTGTCTTCAGCTCTGTTTATTTACATCTTGGAGAACATTTATATTGTTTTTGTCAATTTTAACCCCCAAAATGCAGGACCTACAGCTATTTTACCCCTCCAGGATAGAAGTGGAGTTACAGGCTCTGAGATTCCAGGAGGTACATGCTTCTGTGCTAATGGCACAGAGTCTTCAGGCAAAGTTAAGACAGTGCTCATTCCAAATGGGAGACTGTGAGCAGGGTCCCAAACTGTGCAACACACATGGTCATGCTTTGACCTTTCTCGTGATGTGGGGTAACTGGAGGATTTATACAAATCGTGTTTTAATTGTAGCATAAGTTGTTAATTTAAACCAGACAAATGCCCTTGGGGATTCTTCATTCTGTGGAGGGGTTTTTATAAACTTCCATGATTTTTCACCAAATTCTCCCATGTTGACTTTTGTTGAGACATTGCAATATTTTATAGTTTAGACTTTTTCACCTTTGGAAATAAACCAGACTTGGAAAAAAAAATCTTTTGTGAGAATTTTGGATGAATTTAGAAAGCTGTGAAATCAGGAATGCTAATTTAAGGAAGTGCAATAGACGGAGTGCAGCCTGGGCCTGGGTCAGTCAGCACTGGGCCTCCTGATGTGGGCCGGGGCTCAGATGCCTGGAGGCTGTGGTCTTCTGGACCACTTGTCCATGATGAGCCCAATGGGATGAACAATCGACCTTGGTTTTCATGGTACCCAGCACAGAAACATTTGGCAGAAAGGGACCCCATGAGAATTCAGTTAATTTCTCTGAATTTTTAATTAGATCAGTAAATAGTTTCTGACAGAACAGCGCACCAACTGACTTCAGGCAGAACTGGCCCACTTGCACATGGCAAATTTATCTCAAAGGATCAAAGGATGTGTGTCATGGACACAGTTAATCAACTATTTGGTGTTTGCATCCTGAAAAACTCCCTCAGGGGCAGAGCACACACAGTGGTTAACTATGCTGCCTCTACTGTTGCCCACATTATCTCTTGAACTTCTCCCTTTTTCTGTTTCCTACCCCCTGGGATGAAGCTGAGCACCCACCCCAGTTCTTGCTGTGGATGGGATACAGAAATCTTTATTGGAATAGCAGGGTCTCCTCTGGGCAAGAATGAAGGTGCATGTCATCTGGGACAAAGACAGAAGCTCAGAGCTTCATGACATTGCAGAGTCCCTGTGCCAACCAGTTCTGGAACTGTCTTAACTCTTGGACCTCCACTTACATGTATTAATTGTTTCGAGCAGAGCTGAGTTGGGCTTTCTCTTATGTGCACTGTTAAAGCTCCTAAGTAAGAAACAGTGAGAATTATTCTCCGTAGTTTTCTGAATGTATGACTCCTACTTCCCTTTCTATGGACTCTTTCCTCACGTACAGCCTTAAAGTAAAAAATCTCCCAAGCTAGCCATTTCTTCCTTTAAATTGTTTCTTTTTAATGGTGTTTTTAAGCCCTGGATCATGGAGTAGATAGCCAATATTTACTGTGCATTTGCTACTTGTTGGGCACTTTCAGAAGCATTTTTTTTTGTGCATTTCATACAGTAAAACAGAATGCATTTAGAAGGGGTAAGTTTGCCTTTTCCCCAAGAGAATATTTCAATTATTCCTAGTGTGGGTGGGTAGTTAAACTCTATGTATGTATTTATTAACTAACACCTACTCTAACCTTCTATTCAAATGGCTCTATAGTGCTCTGAGGCCAAGGCTGTCAGTCCCCAATTTTAAAGACTGAGGTAGAGACAGGTGCCTGAGGCCACACATTGATGACAGGGCTGGACCCAAGTGCAGTCCCTGGGACTGTGCACTTTACCTCCTCCGTGCGGGTTTGACAGGACATGACTGGGCTATTGCTGCATCTTTATCCAGATATCATGGGCAGGCTAAGCAGAGAGGTGAGTTTTATGATAAATATTTGAACTAACATTATCTCTTTGTAATTGAAAACACGATTAATTGTTATAAGTGCCCCTAAAGCACTATTCGGCAATCAAGAGCAAAAGTAATGTGAATGCTTCTGAACCAAAGACTGATTACATAGTATTTAGATTCTTTATATCTTCACTTTTATGTACTTGACCTGTATAAAATGTGTATTAAATATATAATAAAATGTATATTAAAGTAGATATGTTAAAAACCTTTCAGAACACTGGTTTATTTTAGTTTGCCCTTATAATTCCTGTAGGAATAATTTTATGTGTTGACTTAGAATGTTATTTGGGCCTGGAACCTTAGTAAGGGTTAAGTGTCCTTTTTGAAAAATTGTCAAAAATTTTTTTATTAGAAATATTTTGAGTTGAAATATAGTTGACAGTGATTTAACAATTGTATACATTACAAAATGCTCACCACTGTAAGTGTAGTTACCATCTATCACCATCTGAAGTTATTATAACACTATTGACTATATCCCCTATGCTGTGCTTTCATCCCCAATACTTATTTTATAACTTGAAGTTTGTACCTCTTTATCCCTACTTCATCTGTCCTTTTAACCTATGGCAACCACCAGTTTGTTCTCTGTATTTGTGAGTTTATTTCTGTTTTTTCATTTCATTTTTTTGGATTCCACATATACATAAAATCATATGATATTGTCTTTCTTATTTCACTTAGCATAATACCCTCTAGGTCCATCCACGTTGTTGTGAATGGCAAGATTTCATTCTATTTTGTGGCTGAGTAATATTGCATTGTATATTACACATCTTTATCCATTCATCTATTGATGGACACATCACAATATGACCATCTTTGTGCCTTTGTATGTCTTTCCTGCCCCTAGAATTCTATGTTGTGTTTATTGGGTAAACATTAAAAAACTATTGAAGATTTGTGATTACACCTTTAGTAACAGACCAAGAACAAAGGTATGACATGGCTTCTTTAAAAGATTGTTTC
The DNA here is from genome assembly GCF_040802235.1 of Manis javanica. NCBI lineage: Eukaryota > Metazoa > Chordata > Mammalia > Pholidota > Manidae > Manis > Manis javanica. The sequence goes on from NC_133162.1 coordinate 73,973,063, forward strand.
TTCCTTGTTTATTCTTTATTTGCCCCAACAAACAAACAAGCAAACAAACATGGAGACCAGTGGAGGACCAAGGAAGGGCAGTTACTATCTGTCAACATAGGAAGATGTTACGGAATCACAGGCTATAAACTTCATGCCATCCCCATGATCAATGTATGTTATGACTGAGAATTTTTGTGCCCCTTTATCCCCTTCACCCTCTCCATCCACCCATCCCAACCCCTCTCCTATGGTAACCACCAATCATTTCTCAGTGTCTCTGAGTCTACTGCTATTCTGTTCCATTTGTTTTGTTCTGTTTTTACACTCCACAAGTAAGTGAAATCATATGGTGTTTGCCTTTCTCTGTCTGGCTTATTTCACTTAGCATAATACCCTCTGGGTCCATCCATGCTGTTGCAAATGGTAGATTTCTTTCCTTCTTATGGCTGAATAATATTCCATTGTGTATAGGTACTATGCCTTCTTTATCTATTCATCTATTGATGGACACTTTGGTTGCTTCCATGCCTTTGCTATTGTAAATAATGTGGCAATAAACATAGGGTACATAGATCTTTTTGAATCAAGGATTTTGTTTTCTTTGGGTAAATTCCTAGAAGTGGAATTACTGGGTCATTTGGTATTTCCATTTTTATTTTTCTTGAGGAACTTCCATACTGTTTTCCACAGTGGCTGTACAATTTACATTCCCACCATCAGTGTAGGAAGGTTCACCATCTGTTCTAGACATTTAACAAATACTCTTTCACATAAATGAGCTTATCTTAAAACCTATACTTATATATTGACTAGGGAAATAGTTATCTACTTTACAATTTGGATTTTCCATACGCTATATTTCAGACTATTCCTGACCCAAAGGGACAATCTAGGCAAAGTATAGTGAATAGACATGGAGGTAATATGAGTTTCATATTTCCCCAAAAACCACTGTTCTCCACAGTTTTGTATTAATATAATGGCCTCAGCTTTCTTTTGGTTGGTTTGCACTGGTCCTTTCTTTGACTTTTAGGTTTCTGAGATTTCACTTTAGGGATCTCTTTTACAGTTGGGCTTGAATTTTTTGGGCCAAAGTATTGTTGACTCTGTGGTTCAAAATGATTTTTCTTGGTATGATCTTTTTAGTTGCTGTTTTTGTTTAAATCCATGGTAACATAGTTGAATTACTGTTGGGAGTAGCCATTTCACATAACATTAAAAAATATTGGCCAAATCTGTTTGGCATAGCACTTTACAACAGTAGGATTAAATTCTCTTTAACGAATGTTTTAATTGCTGAGAAATGAAAGGAACCTGGGAGGGCGTCTGGAGGAGTCTCGGCTGGTGTCCCTGTGCCTGTTACCAGGTGCTCTCAGTGCCGTGAGGAGCTCTGGGGGGCAGGAGGATACCAGGAACCAGTCCTGCCAATTCGGCATGTGGCTTCTGCAGGTTCCTGACTGTCCACCTCTCCCCTCATGCCTGTTGGACATGGCGGGACTCACTGTGTCTCTATCCCCAGAGTCCAGTCAGGATGAATTGCATGGGCCCTTGGTGAGGGAGCAAGGAGCCTGGGACGGGACTTCCGCTCCCTTCCCAGGACGTGTCTGCCTACACAACTGGTCGGTCTCCCATGCAGAATTGCTTCAGTGCTCATGTATGCAGTTCAAAATAAGTTGTCACTTGATTCAAAGTTGTTATGCTTTATTTTGAAAATTAACATGCGACAAGTGTGACTTCCCTGGGGTGTGCGTAGTTCTATGAGACTGAACACATGTACACACTGTCCACTATCAGGACCCAGCACCTTCCCTCCCTCCAGAAACTCCCTGGGCTGTTCTGTCCCTTAGCCTCAGCCCCTGGCACCTACTGAACTGCTCTCTGTCACTATAATTGGGTGATTTTGAGAATGTCGTATAAACGGAATCAGGGTACATAACCTTTGGGACTGGCTTCTTTGCCTCAGCATAATGTCTTTCAGATTCATCCAAGCTGTTGTGTGTATGATAATGTGTCTTTTTGCTGAGTGGTATTCCATGCATGGTATGGGGACACCACAGTTTGCTTATCCATTCAACCACTGAAGGAAACTAGGTTTATTTTCAGCTGTTGGTGGCTATGAATGGAGCTGCTATGACCACACATATAGGTCAAGTTATTTTTAAAAAGCTCCTTTTTATGAGATTTCTTTTAAAGAGGTTTCTTTTTGAGTATCATTGCTTCCTGTGGAGATTTAAAAATGTTCCTGTAAATTCTTTGACATTCTTCCCATTAAAGGTAGTATCTATGCCTCTTTCCTCCAAATCTGCGTGGGCTGCCATGAACAGTAGTACATCGCAGAGGTGGTGCTACGTAACTTTGGGACTAGGTCGGAAGAGACACGCGGCTTCTGCCTTGTTCACCAGAACACCTGCCCTTGGAAGCCTGACACCATCTGAGAAGTCGGCTCCTCTGAGTCACCGTGCTGGAGAGGGTAGGGCTGGGCTTGCTGGCAGCTGCAGCTGAGCCGACCTCCAACCTCCTCTATGTTGCTGGACACGAGTGAAACCAGCTTGGTCCCTCCTGAAGAGTCACCTGCCAGCTGAGTACCGCCAAGTGACCTCTGGAAAGCCACGAGGAGCAGGAAACCCCCCAGCAAACTGCCACATTTCCTGAGCAAAGAAACTGGGAGATATAATACCATGGCTGTTGTTTTACCCAGGAAGTTTGGGTTTGTGGGGTGAGCCTCTGTGGATAGCTGGAATGCTCCCCAGTGTGTTACGCTTCACAGGAACACGGACTGTGTTCGCTGACATGCCTAAACCTTTTGCTACAGTGGTGATCAATAAGCATCACTTCTAGTTTTTAAGACTGATTTCCATGTTGTGCTTGGCAAGGCACCTTAATAATGCTGTGTGATGGTGATGATAAGGACGTGGAATTACTTTAACAGTTACCTCGGTGATAAGAAAATTATCCAAAAGCTATCAAATGCCCTCTTTTTACTAATGGATTCACCACCTGCTGAAGCTGGAAAGGGGGTTAAAAGGCCTTGTATTGCATTCATGAATCAATCAGGCAGGCTGTGAGGTCTGAATGTAGGAGGCTCTGGCAGGAGTGAGGATTTGGAATCCAATGTCTGATTTCCAGCTCCAAGGGGATCAATCCAGGCCTCTGTTCACGTGAACAAAGTGTGGATGGGCCGCAAAGCACCACTGGGTGGCTCTGTGAGCCAACTGTGCATAAGCAGGGGTCTAGCCAGGCAAGCAAAGGACCTGACTCAAATAGCTGGCACAGAAAACAAGTGTCTTTACACAGTTCTGCTCTGTGATCTCAGAAGACATTCAGGCCTAGCTCTTTGGTTAAACCCAAGTGTAAGGGTGTTATGGAAAAGGAGCAATAGGAGAACAAGAGTGTGCTTCTGGAAAAAAGACTCCACAAGGCCCAAATTAAAACAAAATCACTAGAGTGACAAGTGACCCTAAACTGAGGTGGAGAAGGAGTAGAACTTGAGGAATCCTCACAGATCAGAGCAAAAGTAAAAGTGCTGGAGATTATGGGGAAGAAGATATAAAGGAGAAAGATGGAGGGCTATGAGGAGTTTCTTTGTGTTTTCCATTTCTTCTTATTTTAGTTCTGGTAAAATAGACATAACATAAAATGTACCATCCTGACCATTTGTAAGTGTGAAGTTCTGTGGCATCAAGTACATTCACACTGATGTGCAGCCAGCACCACCATCCACCCCTAGAGCTCTTTGCATCTTCCCAAACTGAAGTTCTGGGCCCCTTAAACATCAACTCCCCTCTGCCATCTCTGGCACCCACCATATTGCTCTCTCTGCTTCTATGCAGTGGCTGCTTGAGGTAACTTCAGGTACCTCGTACACTAAAATTATATGGTATTTGTTCTTCATGAGTCGAACACCCTATTTCACAAGTATAATGATCTCAGGGTTCATCTGTCTTGTAGCATAAGTCAGAATTTTCATCCTTTCCAAGGCCGAATAATATTCCATTATAGACAGACACATTTTCCTTTTCCATTCACCAGTGGATGAACACTTGGGTTGTTTCCACCTTTGGCTATTGTGCATAATGATGCTGTGAACATGTGTGGACACGTATTTCTTGGAGACTCCCACTCTCAGTTCTGTTGGGTATATGCCCAGAAGTGGAATTGATGGATTATAAGAGAGTTCTATTTGTGGAGCAACCACGATACCATTTTCCACAACAGTTGCACCACTTCTGTTTCTACCAACAGTGCATAAGGGTTCCAAATTGTCCACGCTCTTGTCAACACTTGCTATTTCTTGTTTCTGTTTGTTTGTTTTTTTGTTTGGTAGTAGCCATCCTAGTGAGTGTGAAGTGTGGTAGAGGTTTCTTTTCAAGCTACATAAATGTTACTGTATTGATTTTACCGTAATGATCTGATCGAGGGGGAATTGGAGGAGGCAGAGAGGAGCTGCTGGGTGATTGAATAGACAGAAGTGTCAGAGTCTAATCCTGGGTGGAGAGCATCCTGGCTAAGAACTCAGAGGCAGGAGGAGAGGCAGAGCAGATGGGCACATATGCAGGTGGGGGGATTGCTCTTCCGAATACTCGGTCTTCTCAGGGAAATAAAGGCCACTGTCCTAGAGGGAGCATTTGGGGAAGGTGCTGGAAAGTTAACGAGAGAGTAGAGGGTATCAATAGTTGCTAAGGTGAGTGGAAATGTGAGGTCTGGGGCTGCAGGGGTATTTACTTTCAGGCAGTCCTGGGAAGCCCCTGAAGATGCTTGTGGTCACTAATTTGAGATGCCACCTGTCCTTCCCAGGCACATTCAGCTGCTTGGGTGCAGGCAGTGAGGTGAAGAGAGTAGGATTAACCATGTGAATGCACAGAACTGAGAGAGGGACAAGGTCCTTGAGGGCATATTTAAGGCAGGGCTTCAGTTACAGGTCATGGAATTCAGGCTGGGGACCAGGACAAGCAGGCGACAGTGGTAAGGTGCAAGACTGAAGCACCCAGTGAGGGCAGGACTGTCAGAGTCAGGGCACAGAGGGCACCATGGGTGTCAGGAGAGGAATGGAAGTGGTTGGTGAGCATGTCCTGGCTGACCCGAGCTCCTAGGGTGACTCCTGTGATCAGGACAAAGTCCACGAGTCAGCCACCGGCCCCAGCCCAGTCCCTGGCCCCAGGAGTGAGTGTGTGTGCAGGGATGGTGGTTCTGGAGCCCACCTGCCCTTGGTTGACATTGGTGTGCGGGCTGTCTGGGGTGCTCCACCTCCCCTTAAATCTCTGCAGAGAGCCTGCCAGTAGGCACGACTGCTACTGCCCGTCATTATTGACTCCTTTGCACCAAGTCTTGTCAGGGGAGGGGAATAAGAACTGGAAGCAAGGCCTTGTGCCCAGCACAGCTCCTCATCTCCTCATGCGCTGGCCTCTAGCACAGAATGCCCGCTCCCACCTCCACCCGCCTGCTGAACTCTTGCATTTTCCCCTGACTCAGGGCAGGATACATGGTTCACCTCATGGATGCACAGGGACACTGGAAACGCCAGGCCCAGGTGCCCAACCCGCTCTGCCCTTGAAGGAAACAGATATCTCTCTGCAGCAAGTCCAGGACCTCTGGAGAGCTGGGGTTGCATTTACTAATGATCATCACAATGGGGAGCACTCTTTGTGCCCAGGTGGCCACCATCCACCTTGGCCCAAGTGGCTTTTGTCCACCACCATGTCCACCTGCCTCCTCCGACAATGGGCCACATGCTCACTCCTGCTGGAGCCAGCCACAGATATTGGGAATGTGTTTCTTCAATGGAGACTGAGAAGCTGACCATGCCTCTCAGCAGGAGAGCTTCTCTGGGTAATAAACCCTGGTGGGGAAACTGGCTGCTGGGGGACGGCTTGCTCTGGTAGGCGGTGGCTTCCAGATGCTGGTAAGGTGGTCAGGAGGAGTGGAGGGTGGGGGTTCCCTCTCCATGTCCTTGCTGCTGCCTTAGTGGAGGGGGACCTCTGACTGCTTGGATCTGTCCCCAGGTCCCAGAGGGGGTGCAGTGGGATAACATCTCTTTTTGACACCATGTGCTCTCTGCTAGCCCCTACTCCTTGGGACAGAAGCCTGGCTGGTGGTCTTGGAGTAGTGAAAGGAGAAGGAAGCACTCACATGATTAAAAAAGAAACATTTTTTTATTGTGGTAAAGTACACATAACAGAAAATGTACCTTTTAAATCATTTTTATTATACAGTTCAGTGGTATAAAGTGCATTCATATTATTGCAACCATCACACCCTCCCTCTCCACAGTTCTGTTTACCTTGCAAAACTGAAACTCTGTACCCATTAAATAAAAACATTCCATTCTTCCCTCCCCCCAGCCCCTGGAAACCACCATTGTACTTTCTGTGTCTATGGATTTGACCAAACTCGTATGTTGAAACCTAATCCCCAACATGATGGTATTTGGAATGGGAGCCTTTGGGAGGTGATCAGGTAATGAGGGTGGAGCCCTTATGAATGGGATTCATGCCTTTATGAAAGAAACCCTAGAGAGCCCCCTGGTCCCTTCTGCCATGTGAGGACACAATGCACCAGGAAGTAGGCTCTCACCAGACACTGAATCTGCTGCCATCTTCATGTTGGGCTTACCAGCCTCCAGAACTGTGAGATATAAATTTCTGTTGTTTATAAACTGCCCAGTCTGTGCTATTTTTGTTATAGCAGCCTACCGGAATGAAGACCTGTAGGCACCTTGTTTCAGTGAAGTCATACCATACTTGTCCCTTTGTGACTGGCTTACTTCTCTTAGCATAAGTCTTTAAGGTTCATCCCTATTGTGGCATGTAAGAATTCCCTTCCTTTTTAAAGGCTGAATGGTAAGCCATTGTATGGATATACCACCTATTGTTTATCCCTTCAACCACCAATGGACATTTGGGTTGTTTCTACCTTTTGGCTGTTGTGAATAGTGCTGCTGTGAAAATACGAGGACCCATATCTGTTTGGATCCCTGCCTTCAATTCTTAGGGGTGTATATACACAGAAGTAGAATTGCTGGATCCTATGGTAATTCTGTGTTTAATATTTTGAGGAACCACCATTCAGTTTTGCATAGAAGTTGCATGATGTTTTGGAAGTGGCATATATTCGACATACTTTTTAAGGTAATATTTTTGACCAAATGGTTGTCCTAACCATGGTGAAGAGCTGCCAGACCCTGGGAAGGTGGCCGGACAATGGCATTCTTTTTCTTTCTTTCTTCATGTCCCTGCCAGGCCTGTGCCTTTGATGTCAGCTTGGCTTCTATAAGGAACTGAGGAGAGGCCCTGGTGTGGCACTCTGGGGCCTGGCGTGCCCTTTCCTTAGTGCCCACTCACTCTTTTTTCCTAAAAGAAACATAATTTCTATGTGGGTCTCCCTCCCTCTCTATATAGCTGTCACAGTAAGTTGAATGTTTCTCGTTTTGCTTTGGGGGGAAGCAGCGGGATCTCAGGAGGATGCAGAAGAAATGGCTGTAGACCAGCTGCTCAGCAAGAAGAAAGGGCCATGAACTGCTAGGATTTTGGAGGTGTTGAGCCTCTCAGAGTTCTGGGCCCTATTTTACAGATAAAGGGGCAAATACTGCTGCAAGGAGGAGAATATGAAAGAAGACAGTTCCAAGGAAACAACATGCAAAGACGTGCTTAACAGTCCCAGAGGAGGACAGCATCAGTCATCCTGGGTTCCTGGCCTGGGGCTACTCGTGGCATTGTGTGGACACTGCGTGGGCACTGTTCATGTGGACAGTTCACATTTTCCTCCATGCATCATGGATGATCCTATAGGTTTGTTTGCCTGTGTTGACTGAGGCAAACTGGGAAGTTTGTCTATTTAGTATTTATCTGCTGTGTGTTGAAAAGAGAGGTGGGGGCACAAGATTAGGAAACCTTTAAGCAAGGCTTTAAGAGAGCTAGCTTGACATTCAAAATCGAACACTTAGATGCCTGGTAATATGAAAGTCTTGCCAGTTCTCATTACAACACACATTGCAACATGCCTCTCTGCTCGTAAATGTCTTTTCAAGGTCACGTCAGCCCGGCCTGATGCCTCTGTCACTTGACCTTCTGCCAATGCCCAGCTGTGAATCAGTGGAGCCAGCTGCCCTCTGCCTCTTGCTCACCTGCAGGTAAGGGCTGGCCCAGGAACCAGGGGAGGTACAGGATCAGTTCAAGGACCAGTGTGTGGTCTTTACACTCCACTGCGCACGGGCCTGTGCCTGGCAGCCTCTGCTTTCTCACAGAAGCCCATGCCACCCATCCACACTCTCCTCCAACCTGTCCCTGCCTCACCCTTCATCCCAGTGCCTCCGTGCACCTCCTACCTTGTGTAGAAGTGGGTTCTTGCAGTTTTCTTCCAGACCCATAGGTGCCCTTGCCAGCTGCTCCTTCTGTTCTCAGGTCTCTGAAGCAAAGGTGCTGCCCTCTTACCCAGGGATGTTCCTTCATCCTGGATCTTGATGCCTCATCTCCTTTCTCTTAGATACTTTGTTTCTTTCCTGTATTGAACCCCTGACTTTCCTGAGCTCTCAAGTTTCCTTCTTTGACCCCTTCCCACAGACTGTGAGCATGTACAAGTTCAAAACACCAGCAGCAGCAAAATGGGGGAAGAGAGCAAAAATGCTCTTGCTCTGCAGCCCGGCTGAGAGCAGTCTCAGCTTCGCAGGCAAGCTTCTGGCAAGAGAACCTGGCATATGCTGCTCCTCTCCCATTTCCCCTTTCATCACTCAGTGCAGAGTTTACCCCCCCAAACTCCACGGGAACCGGGCGGCATCCAAGCCCCAATTACCAAGATGCCTGGGAGATTTCAATGGTCTCCTCACCTGTTCTTCTTCCAGCCTCTGAAGGCATGGCCTTCCCCTTTGGCCCCAACAATCCTGTGGCTCCCAGCATGGTGGAGAGAGCACGCACTTTGCAGTAAATGGCAATCTTAGCTCTGCCACATATTGGCTCTGTGGTTTTGTCACTGAACGGCTCTGAGAGTCACGTTTCTCATCTTTGAAAAGGTGAGAGTAGCAACAATGGACAGTCTTTGGAATGACTGATAAGGCACAGAGAGAAAGTACTTGGCACACAGAAAGGTGTGTACCTCACGCATATCTTTGTTCTATAAACTGTAGGAACTAGGTGCCCCATGAGGCTCTGCTCCCTGTTAATTTGCCAGATGCCCTTTTTGAGTACCTCACACCCCTTGGTGTTCTCCTACCATGTACCTGTTTCCTGACCCCAGGGGGGCCAACCTGGCTTGCCTACTGGATCGTGGCCCTGGATGGTCCTGTACTCACAGTCAGGACTGAACTCCTTTCCTCCCCGACATCTCCTCTTCCCTGTTCCTAGTCTCAGTCAGAAACCACCACCTTTGGCTCCAGCTCCTCACCCTTTGCACTGGGGTCCCTTCACTCCTATTACGGCACATCTTTGGAACTCACTCTCCTTTAATAGGCCTGGGATTACTCTCCTTTCCTTATTTATATTGTTACTTCCTTAGTTTAATTCTTCAAGAACTTGGCATTTGCGTGAGGCACTTCCTCTCTCTGAACTGCCTTTCTCTTTTCCTCTGCCCATCAGATTCCCACCGGTCCCCGGCTCAGTGTCACTTCCTGGACTCGCTGGTCACCCCCTATGCTGGGTGCCCCCCTTGTCTCCCATCACAGGCCAGCTGTGACAGTCTGTTCTCCGGCAGCTGGACCCAAGCTGCTCAGGCCGCCACCGCCTCTGCTCCCCATGCATGTGGAGAATCCCCAAAGGTGCAAGGAGTGAGTTAAATGTTCAGAAAAATACACCTGTGAGTAGCGCATTTATCTCAAACAATATTCATATGATAAAAATTAAATTGAGGAAGGAAAAGGCAGCCTCTGTGGACTCTGGCCTGTGATGTTAACAGGCATGATGACACATGATGTCAAGCTGAGCTGGAGGCTCTGCTGATGAGTTTCTGGGGCCTCCAGTGATGCACTTGTGTGAACAGGCTGAGTGAATGACATTCACGTACTGGAGCCCGATTCTTCCTGCCAGGAGGGTCCCGTGCAGCCAGCGGCCCTGCAGGCAGGGTGCGCAGTGAATGGTGAAGCTCCCTGACGTGGCAGGGAAGCAGGTCCCTGGCCCCGGAGAGCCCACGATAGAAACTCCAGGGCCCCTTGTCAAGGTTGTCAAGGCCATTTCTGTCTTGAGTCTCCTTCTGCTGTGTGTACCTCCCCAGGCCAAGCTCCCCACACCACCTGATTCTCTTCCAACCCCTGGCTGCTCTGGCCTCCATGCTCCTGAGACCTCTTTTCTCCAGCATGCTTTCAACCTGTGGGATTCTTTCTGCCAGCTGAATGGCTGATGCAGACGTTGGTTTTGAAACAGTCAGCACTGTGACTGCAGAGCTCTGACACACAGAGGGGCTGGGGGGATGCAGCACACATGGCTGATCCTGACCTGGGACTGACACTCCTGGGCCCCTTGGACTTGCCCTTTGCCCCCTCCTCTCACAGCTCCCCTTGGCCATTCAGCCACACTCTGGATTGTAGTCTTGGGGCCGTTGGCTCCTCTGTAGTGATTTCAATGGTCAAAAAGCACTGGCAGGAGGATTGTTATAAATAGATGGTGCATTAAATACCCTGTGGATAGTCCCATCGAATGACCTCATCCCTTAAAGGAAATAATTTGACCACAGTATGAGGTTGTGGTTACCGTTAAATGACAGTGGAGTCCCAGGGACACCAGCATGGCAGCAAGTGTTTGTGAAGAACTCCCAGGGATTAAAATCCAAGCAGGAAGCACAGAGAAGGAAGCAAGGAGAAGGTTAGCCAAAGGTTTGCTATAGGTAAAGGCATGGTCCTGCCTTTGCTATAGGTAAAGACATGGTCCTGCCACAGCAGAATCACCCAGTCTGCTCCTTGGACAGGGGTAAAACCAGACTGGGCTTTGGCTCTAAAGCCCACAGGCTTAGAGTAGGTAGCTTTCCATGCAGCCAGGGCACGCACAGCATCCTGTCTTCCTTGCCTTGGGTTTAGCAGCTTTTCTTTCTTCTGGGTTTACAGGTTCTTTTGCTGAGAATATAATGCAATAAAGAAGAACTACAGATTACAGTCTCCATTTTCTTCCTGCCACTGGGACTTCCCAGCAGGGTAAGAAGACTGTTCCCTTTCTCTCTTGAGCGATTTCTTGGGGACACCTAGGCTCCTTCTGTTCTGTTACTGGCACTGTGTTGGTAGAGATTTTGACTCTTTGCACTCTATCTGCCGGCCTAAGAGAAAACCCGATGCTGCCCATTTAGCCTCACCTTTGCAGCTTGATGGCTTCAGCCACACCCTCGATATCCCCAGTCTTACTCAATTTGATCTACTTTCCATGTCACCACTGGCATGTCCTCAATGGGACATGTACATGAGGGTGTCACTCTTTGGCTCTTGTCCTTTGCTGGTTCTTTGCCTATGAAATGGCCTTCAGATTTCTGAGTGTGCAGCTCAGGGACCCACCCCACCTCCTTACACACCACCTACACTTCAGTCTCTACGACTGAGAATGTCCTTATTTTCCACCCCACCACATCCTCTGTAAAATGCTCTGACCTCTCAGACTGCCTTGTCACAGAATTATTTATGGGTGTGCCTTAGCTCTTCCAGCAGTGAGTGGCCTCCTGCATTTTATTAATTTTTAATTTCCCCATGGGAGCTAGCATGGGGCTGTGTGTGTGTGAGTGTGTATGTGTGTGTGTGTGTGAACGTCAGTGTATATGAGTGTGTGAATGTGAGAGTGTGAGTGTGTGTGTATGGTCGTTATTGATTTTCCAGGCTCGTTTTGAAGAAAATTGATTCTGCCTCATCAAGTTATTTCAGGTAAATAGAAAGGATCTCAGCGTGCTTTGCTATAATCCAGCATCATTTTCAAAAGAGAAATAGTGTCATTCATACTCACTCTTGCCATTTATGATAAAGGCAAGGAATCCTATGAAGCTTGATGATAATTGATTTGAGGAAAGCAATCTATTACAGTGATTACATTACATTAAGCTGAGAACACTTAGTTTTGATTTATTTTGAATTAGACATCTAGAAATACAGATGTACACAAAAATTCATGCTTATTCTGTACTGTGGAGGGGGGATGTCATCCATTATGTCACTGACCTATCATCATTTAGTTTAAAAACATGTCTGGTAGAAAGCATCTTCTTCTGAAATAGAAAGTGAGAAATGTTCCCACAGAGCCAAGTCCTTTAGGCCGAGTGGGTGGCAGGGCTTGCTTGCCATGTGAGTGAGTGCCCACGTCTGCCAGACAGGCCCCCCGAGCATGAGGCAGGCCCCGAAGATGCAGTGGGACCCAGCTGCCCCCCAGAGGGGCTGGCTGTCACTGGGCAGGAGAAACAGTCGCTGCCTACATCAGTGCCCCTGGGAGCTGACCTTCTCTGAGCATCTGCCCTTTTGCCTTCTTGGCATTAGCTTCTCCTGTCAAGGAATTTCCCCAGTGCCTGCAACCCCCGTTTCTGCACAGTGCGCACAGCTGCTGCTGAGAGGTTACACTGTCCATGGGAAATGTGATAATGAGATTTGAGTTTAATCGAGCTGGTCTTATGGACGTGATTTGTCTGTGTTGATCTGCACTCAACTCAAGCTGGTTACCCCATGTCCATGTCTGTACTCCATGCTATGTTTTCCCTGACTGACCCTCTCCCTGGAGTGGGAGGGGGAGAGTGCCAGCAGATGACGGGGCTTGTGTCCTCCACACCAGGGAGTCTAGGGGGAGGATAGCATCACCCTCCAGTCGCAAGACAAAGCCTCAGAGCGGGACTCTGGTCAGCCAGCTGGGCCCGCTCTGCCATCCCTGGTTCCAGAGCTGGGGAGGGGGTCCAGTCATGGCCATGTGCCCACGCGGCCCTTCCTCAAGGCATGCAGTTGTTCTTACCAACCAGAAAGAGAGTAGGTCCTTGGGGCAGAGAAAGATAGCACACGTACACCACACCAGCAACATCCTACAAAATGTGTTCATGTCTGAGAATCATGATATCAAAACTTTAAATGAACACTTTGTAAAATTACTGTTAAGTGAGGGGCACTGGAGGTCACCAAGCAGCGTCTTGTCTTTCCACCTGGACAGGCTGGGCCACCACATGTCCCTCTGCATGTGTTAATGGTGGCTGCTTTTCAGAAATGGGTCAGGCTGGGCCCCTCCGTGGGGACCCCAAGACAGTGTTCTGTACTGTGGAAATGCCAGAATGGGGTGAGGAAGGAAAGGAGGGACTGCACGGCCTTATTTTCTCTGGTGTTCCACAACCTCTCCAGGCACCATGACATCACCATTTCATGCCAGAGGATTACGTGTTTCTGCTTTGCCCAGAGATATCTCTGTGGGGTCTGCTGGGACTCTGACTGCCTTCTGCCACACCCCCCACCTGACTCACAGGCCAGCCAGGCCTCGTACATGAGATGGCACTGAAGTCAATGGAGCAGCCCTGGCTTATTTACTTCTGAGGGTTGTGTGGGTGTACTGGATTTGTGCTGTGTCTAGGTGAGCAAAGATATGTGTTCGTGCATCTCAGTGCCGTGATGTGATTGCACGCAGTTCTCTGTGCATTTTTGTGCATCTGCATTTGTGTCTCTTGTGCTCATGTGCACAGGTAAGAAGACATGTGAGCTGGATGGGTGTCTGTGTTTAGGCTGATCATGGGTATATCTGAGTGGCCAGGGCAACAACGTTCCTTTCCTTACATTTGGTGGTTTTGGCCTTGAGGTGCTCACTTTATGAAGCTGCCAGCTGCCCCCTCTCCCCCATCCAAGCAGAAGGCAATCTGGCCCAGCTGTCTTGCTGGAATGCTCCAGCTTTTCCTGAGCAAGCTTTATTCAGATTATTTTTTTTATTTTATTTTTTATTTTATTTTTTATTTTTTTGAGAGGGCATCTCTCATATTTATTGATCAAATGGTTGTTAACAACAATAAAATTCAGTATAGGGGGGTCAACGCTCAATGTACAATCATTAATCCATCTCAAGCCTAATTCTCGTCAGTCTCCAATCTTCTGAAGCATAACGAACAAGTTCTTACATGGTGAACGAATTCTTACATAGTGAATAAATTCTTACATGGTGAACAGTACAAGGGCAGTCATCACAGAAACTTTCGGTTTTGATCATGCAATATGACCTATAAACAATCAGGTCAAATATGAATATTCGTTTGATTTTTGTACTTGATCTATATGTTGATCCCCCATTTCTCCTACTATTATTATTATTTTTATTTTTAATAAAATTCTGAAGTGGTAGGTAGATGCAAGATAAAGGTAGAAAACATAGTTTAGTGCTGTAAGAAGGCAAATGTAGATGATCAGATGATCAGGTGTGTGCCTATGGACTAAGTATTAATCCAGGCTAGACAAGGGCATCAAGACATCCACGGATGCAGAAGATTTCTCTCAAAGCAGGGGGGGTGAGGTTCTGAGCCTCACCTCTGTTGATCCCCAAATTCTCACCTGATGGCCCCCCTGCGACTGTGCCTGTCTTAGGTTGTTCCTCCCTTGAGGAATCTTACCCGTCTCTGGCTAACCAGTCATCTTCCGGGGCCATACAGGGAAATGTAAAGTTGGTAAGTGAGAGAGAAGCCATATTGTTTGCAAAGGTTAGCTTTTTACTTCTTTGCAGATTTATGCCCTGTGGCTTCTATGCCCAGCACTTGTCTCAAGGTATCTTTACCACCTGGAGGAATTATGATACTCGGTAAATTCGATATGAGGCACGAATTCTATTTAAGGGTTGTAATTAGGAAGGAAGAAGAAAAGCTATAGATGTAGCATACGAAGGAAACTTGGGAGGATTGATTATTTCTTTGACATATCTTCTTGTATAGTACCTTAAGTATGTATAGGTTTTAAACTACTAACTAATTTGCACACATATTAACATAATAGGAATACGGTGACATAAACAAAGCAAATCTATAATTACCATCCATCTCCAGTGAAGCCAAGAAAACCATTTAGGCACCCTAGGCATTTGTGAAAATTTATCTATGATATGATGGATATTGTCCAACTGTACTTGAACCATCAGACAAATTAAAGCAGCCCATTTCTGGGATCTGTTCACATCCCATATGTTCTTTTAACCATAGATAGTCTATAGTCATGAGATTTTGGAGTGCTACAACTTGCACCCCTCCCAACTCCTGGTTGAGTTCCAACAGTACAGATCCGGTCAAATTCGTTGTCTCACTGTATGCACATGCCAGCCTAGACATCTCCCTCCTCATTCTTATGGCAAGTCCAGGAGATGGTGGGCTGGATGCAGCCACAACCGCAGCATCGTCCGGATCCCTGTGGAGGCTTTTTGATGATCATCCCCCGGCACAAGTCCTCCAGAGAGTGCTGATGCCGGAAGCTCCTCCTCATATTGTATCTTAGTTCATTTTCTGGGTATCCAAGCTAGGCCTTGATCTCCTGCATAGAAACAAACAGACCCTTTGCCCACACTTTGACATGCCCTCTATACCACTGTGCAGAACTCATTGGAGGTCAGCACACAGTAACTGCTTTTTTTTTTTTTTTTAAATTAAGAGAAAGGAATATTATCAGAAAAGAGTACCTCCATAGCTGATCATCTGACACCCTTTAAGTGATCAACATTAAGGATATTTAAAGCATGCGTTGATCTTTGATTTACCAATAGTTTTATCCTGTTAAGGAGTAATCCCCCTTTTCCTTCTTTCTTTCTTTCTTTCTTTTTTTTTTTTTTTTTAAATTTTTAATCTACACTTACATGAAGAATACTATGTTTACTATGCTCTCCCCTATATCAGGTCCCCCCTAACAACCACATTACGGTTACTGTCCATCAGCTTAGCAAAATGTTGTAGAGTCACTACTTGTCCTCTCTGTGTTGTGCAGCCCACCCTCCCCTTGCTCCCTCCCCCCCCATGCATGCTAATCTTAATAATCCCCTTTTTCTTCCCCCCCCCTTATCCCTCCCTGCCCACCCATCCTCCCCAGTTCCTTTCCCTTTGGTACCTGTTAGTCCATTTTTGGGTTCTGTAACTTCACTGCTGTTTTGTTCCTTCAGTTTTTCCTTTGTTCCTATACTCCTCAGATGAGTGACATCATTTGGTATTTCTCTTTCTCCGCTTGGCTTATTTCACTGAGCATAATACTCTCCAGCTCCATCCATGTTGCTGCAAATGGTTGGATTTTTCCACTTCTTATGGCTGAGTAGTATTCCATTGTGTATATGTACCACATCTTCTTTATCCATTCATCTACCGATGGACATTTAGGTTGCTTCCAATTCTTGGCTATTGTAAATAGTGCTGCGATAAACTAGGGGTGCATCTGTCTTTCTCAAACTTGATTGCTGCGTTCTTAGGGTAAATTCCTAAGAGTGGGATTCCTGGGTCAAAAGGTAGGTCTGTTTTGAGCATTTTGATGAACCTCCAAACTGCTTTCCACAATGGTTGAACTAATTTACATTCCCACCAGCAGTGTAGGAGGGTTCCCCTTTCTCCACAGCCTCGCCAACATTTGTTGTTGTTTGTCTTTTGGATGGCAGCTATCCTTACTGGTGTGAGGTGATACCTCATTGTAGTTTTAATTTGCATTTCTCTGATAATTAGCGATGTGGAGCATCTTTTCATGTGTCTCTTGGCCATCTGTATTTCTTTTTTGGAGAACTGTCTGTTCAGTTCCTCTGCCCATTTTTTAATTGGGTTATTTGTTTTTTGTTTGTTGAGGCGTGTGAGCTCTTTATATATTCTGGACGTCAAGCCTTTATCGGATCTGTCATTTTCAAATATATTCTCCCATACTGTAGGGTTCCTTTTTGTTCTATTGATGGTGTCTTTCGCTGTACAGAAGCTTTTCAGCTTAATGTAGTCCCACTTGCTCATTTTTGCTGTTGTTTTCCTTGCCCGGGGAGATATGTTCAAGAAGAGATCACTCATGTTTATGTCTAAGAGGTTTTTGCCTATGTTTTTTTCCAAGAGTTTAATGGTTTCATGCCTTACATTCAGGTCTTTGATCCATTTTGAGTTTACCTTTGTATATGGGGTTAGACAATGGTCCAGTTTCATTCTCCTACATGTAGCTGTCCAGTTTTGCCAGCACCATCTGTTGAAGAGACTGTCATTTTGCCATTGTATGTCCATGGCTTCTTTATCAAATATTAATTGACCATATATGTTTGGGTTAATTTCTGGGGTCTCTAATCTGTTCCACTGGTCTGTGGCTCTGTTCTTGTGCCAGTACCAAATTGTCTTGATTACTATGGCTTTGTAGTAGAGCTTGAAGTTGGGGAGTGAGATCCCCCCTACTTTATTCTTCTTTTTCAGGATTGCTTTGGCTATTCGGGGTCTTTGGTGTTTCCATATGAATTTTTGAATTATTTGTTCCAATTCATTGAAGAATGTTGCTGGTAATTTGAGAGGGATTGCATCAAATCTGTATATTGCTTTGGGCATGATGGCCATTTTGACGATATTAATTCTTCCTAGCCATGAGCATGGGATGAGTTTCCATTTATTAGTGTCCCCTTTAATTTCTCTTAAGAGTGACTTGTAGTTTTCAGAGTATAAGTCTTTCACTTCCTTGGTTAGGTTTATTCCTAGGTATTTTATTCTTTTTGATGCAATGGTGAATGGAATTGTTTTCCTGATTTCTCTTTCTATTGATTCGTTGTTAGTGTATAGGAAAGCTACAGATTTCTGTGTGTTAATTTTGTATCCTGCAACTTTGCTGTATTCTGATATCAGTTCTAGTAGTTTTGGAGTGGAGTCTTTAGGGTTTTTTATGTACAGTATCATATCATCTGCAAATAGTGACAGTTTAACTTCTTCTTTACCAATCTGGATTCCTTGTATTTCTTTGTTTTGTCTGATTGCCGTGGCTAGGACCTCCAGTACTATGTTAAATAACAGTGGGGAGAGTGGGCATCCCTGTCTGGTTCCCGATCTCAGTGGAAATGCTTTCAGTTTCTCGCTGTTCAGTATAATGCTGGCTGTGGGTTTATCATATATGGCCTTTATTATGTTGAGGTACTTGCCCTCTATTCCCATTTTGCTGAGAGTTTTTATCATGAATGGATGTTGAATTTTGTCAAATGCTTTTTCAGCATCTATGGAGATGATCATGTGGTTTTTGTCTTTCTTTTTGTTGATGTGGTGGATGATGTTGATGGATTTTCGAATGTTGTACCATCCTTGCATCCCTGGGATGAACCCCACTTGGTCATGGTGTATGATCCTTTTGATATACTGTTGAATTCTGTTTGCTAATATTTTATTGAGTATTTTTGCATCTACATTCATCAGGGATATTGGTCTGTAATTTTCTTTTTTGGTGGGGTCTTTTCCTGGTTTTGGTATTAGGGTGATGTTGGCTTCATAGAATGAGTTTGGGAGTATTCCCTCTTCTTCTATTTTGTGGAACACTTTAAGGAGAATGGGTATTATGTCTTCTCTGTGTGTCTGATAAAATTCCGAGGTAAATCCGTCCGGCCCCGGGGTTTTGTTCTTGGGTAGTTTTTTGATTACTGTTTCCATTTCTTTGGTTGTAATTGGTTTGTTTAACTTTTGTGTTTCTTCCTTGGTCAGTCTTGGGAGGTTGTATTTTTCTAGGAAGTTGTCCATTTCTTCTAGGTTTTCCAGCTTGTTGGCATATAGGTTTTCATAGTAGTCTTTAATAATTCTTTGTATTTCTGTGGAGTCTGTCGTGATTTTTCCATTCTCATTTCTGATTATGTTGATTTGTGTTGACTCTCTTTTTCTCTTAATAAGTTGGGCTAGAGGCTTATCTATTTTGTTTATTTTCTCAAAGAACCAGCTCTTGGTTTCGTTGATTTTTGCTATTGTTTTATTCTTCTCAATTTTGTTTATTTCTTCTCTGATCTTTATTATGTCCCTCCTTTTGCTGACTTTAGGCCTCATTTGTTCTTCTTTTTCCAGTTTTAATAATTGTGATGTTAGACTATTCATTTGGGATTGTTCTTCCTTCTTCAAGTGTGCCTGGATTGCTATATACTTTCCTCTTAAGACTGCTTTCGCTGCATCCCACAGAAGTTGGGGCTTAGTGTTGTTGTTGTCATTTGTTTCTGTATATTCCTTGATCTCTATTTTGATTTGTTCATTGATCCATTGATTATTTAGTAGCATGTTGTTAAGCCTCCATGTGTTTGTGAGCCTTTTTGTTTTCTTTGTAGAATTTATTTCTACTTTCATACCTTTGTGGTCTGAAAAATTGGTTGGTAGAATTTCAATATTGTGGAAATCACTGAGGCTCTTTTTGTGAGCTAGTATGTGGTCTATTCTGGAGAATGTTCCATGTGCACTTGAGAAGAATGTATATCCTGTTGCTTTTGGATGTAAAGTTCTATAGATGTCTATTAGGTCCATCTGTTCTAGTGTGTTGTTCAGTGCCTGTGTGTCTTTACTTATTTTCTGCCCGGTGGATCTATCCTTTGGGGTGAGTGGTGTGTTGAAGTCTCCTACAATGAATGCATTGCAGTCTATTTCCCTCTTTAGTTCTGTTAGTATTTGCTTCACATATGCTGGTGCTCCTGTATTGGGTGCATATATATTTAGAATGGTTATATCCTCTTGTTGGACTGAACCCTTTATCATTATGTAGTGGCCTTCTTTATCTCTTGTTACTTTCTTTGTTTTGAAGTCTATTTTGTCTGATATTAGTACTGCAACCCCTGCTTTCTTCTCACTGTTGTTTGCCTGAAATATGTTTTTCCATCCCTTGACTTTTAGTCTATGCTTATCTTTGGGTTTAAGGTGAGTTTCTTGTAAGCAGCATATAGATGGGTCTTGCTTTTTTATCCATTCTATTACTCTATGTCTTTTGATCGGTGCATTAAGTCCATTTACATTTAGGGTGACTATTGAAAGATATGTACTTATTGCCATTGCAGGCTTTAGATTCGTGGTTACCAAAGGTTCAAGGTTAGCTTCTTTAGTATCTTACTGCCTAACTTAGCTCGCTTATTGAGCTGTTATATACACTGTCTGGAGAGTCTTTTCTTCTCTCCCTTCTTATTCCTCCTCCTCCATTCTTCATATGTTGTGTGTTTTGTTCTGTGCTCTTTTTAGGGGTGCTCCCATCTAGAGCAGTCCCTGTAGGATGCCCTGTAGAGGTGGTTTGTGGGAAGCAAATTCCCTCAGCTTTTGCTTGTCTGGGAATTGTTTGATCCCACCATCATATTTAAATGATAGTCGTGCTGGATACAGTATCCTTGGTTCAAGGCCCTTCTGTTTCATTGCATTAAGTATATCATGCCATTCTCTTCTGGCCTGTAGGGTTTCTGTTGAGAAGTCTGATGTTAGCCTGATTGGTTTTCCTTTATAGGTGACCTTTTTCTCTCTAGCTGCCTTTAAAACTCTTTCCTTGTCCTTGATCCTTGCCATTTTAATTATTATGTGTCTTGGTGTTGTCCTCCTTGGATCCTTTCTGTTGGGGGTTCTGTATAATTCCATGGTCTGTTCGATTATTTCCTCCCCCAGTTTGGGGAAGTTTTCAGCAATTATTTCTTCAAAGACACTTTCTATCCCTTTTCCTCTTTCTTCCTCTTCTGGTATCCCTATAATACGAATGTTTTTCCTTTTGTATTGGTCACATATTTCTCTTAGTGTTGTTTCATTCCTGGAGATCCTTTTATCTCTCTCTATGTCAGCTTCTATACGTTCCTGTTCTCTGGCTTCTATTCCTTCAATGGCCTCTTGCATCTTATCCATTCTGCTTATAAATCCTTCCAGGGATTGTTTCACTTCTGTGATCTCTTTCCTGACATCTGTGATCTCCTTCCGGACTTCATCCCACTGCTCTTGCATTTTTCTCTGCATCTCATCCCATTGGTCTTGCATTTTTTTCTGCATCTCTGTCAGCATGTTCATGATTTTTATTTTGAATTCTTTTTCAGGAGGACTAGTTAGGTCTGTCTCCTTCTCAGGTGTTGTCTCTGTGATCTTTGTCTGCCTGTAGTTTTGCCTTTTCATGGTGATAGAGATAGTTTGCAGAGCTGGTACAAGTGACCGCTGGAAGAGCTTCCCTTCTTGTTGGTTTGTAGCCTTTTCCTGGGAGAATAGCGACCTCTAGTGGCTTGTGCTGGGCAGCTGTGCGCAGACAGGGCTTCTGCTTCCTGCCCAGTTGCTTTGGGGTTTATCTCCGCTGTTGCTGTGGGCTTGGCCTGGCTGGGGCTGTTCCTCCAAAATAGTGGAGCCCCGTTGGAGGGGGAGCAGCCAGGAGACTATTTATCTCCGTAAGGGGCCTCTGTGCTCCCTGCTGCCCAGGGGGTTAGAGTGTCCAGAGATCCCCAGATTCCCTGCGTCTGGTCTAAGTGACCTGTCCTGCCCCTTTAAGACTTCCAAAAAGCACTCTCCAAACCAAAACAACAACAGCAACAAAAAGGAAAAAACAGGCGATTTTTTTTTTTTTTTTTTTTTTTTGTCCTCAGGTGCCGGTCCCAGGCACCCGCTCACTGGTCCTGCTGCCCTGTCTCCCTAGCACCAGGGTCCCTGTCCTTTCAAGGCTTCCAAAAAGCACCCACCCACCGGTCCCGCAGGGAAGGAACGCTCGATATTCTTTGTCCTCAGGCACTGGTCCCAGGCACCCGCTCACCAGTCCCGCCGCCCTGCCTCCCTAGCACCGGGGTCCCTGTCCCTTCAAGGCTTCCAAAAAGCACTCGCCAAAAAGAGAGAAAAAAAGGGGAAAAATGCGCGATTTCTTCCGTCCTCAGGTGCCGGTCTCAGGCACCCACCCACCGATCCCACAGGGAAAAACGCGGGATATTCTTTGTCCTCAGGTGCCGGTCCCAGGCACTCGCTCACCAGTCCCGCCGCCCTGCCTCCCTAGCACCGGGGTCCCTGTCCCTTTTAGGCTTCCAAAAAGCACTCGCAGAAAAGAGAAAAAAAAATGGGAAAAACGCGCGATTTCCTCTGTCCTCAAGTGCCGGTCTCAGGCACCCGCCCACCGGTCCCGCAGGGAAAAACGTGGGATATTCTTTGTCCTCAGGCGCCGGTCCCAGGCACCTGCTCACCAGTCCCACCACCCTGCCTCCCTAGCACTGGGGTCCCCGTCCCTTCAAGGCTTCCAAAAAGCGCTCACCAAAAAGAGAAAAAAAAAAAAAAAAAAAAAAGGGGAAAAATGCGCGACCTCCTCCGTCCTCAGGCACCGGTCTCAGGCACCCGCCCACCGGTCCCGCAGGGAGAAACACGGGGTGTTCTTTGTCCTCCAGCGCCGTTCCCAGGCACCTGCTCACCGGTCCCGCCACCCTACCTCCCCAGCAATGGGGGCCCGTCCCTCTAAGGATTCCAAAAAGCGCTCGCCAAAAAAAAAAAAAAACCGCTCCGGTTTCTCTCCACCCGCCGGGAGCCGGGGGGAGGGGCGCTCGGGTCCCGCCGGGCCGGGGCTTGTATCTTACCCCCTTCGCAAGGCGCTGGTTCCTTGCAGGTATGGATGTGGTCTGGATGTTGTCCTGTGTCCTGTGGTCTCTATTTTAGGAAGATTTTTCTTTGTTATATTTTCATAGCTCTATGTGTTTTTGGGAGGAGATTTCCACTGCTCTACTCACACCGCCATCCTGGCTCCGCCCCCCTATTCCGATTATTTTTTTTTTTTTTTTTTTTTTTTAAATTATTTTTTATTGAAGGGTAGTAGACACAGAGTATTACATTAGTTTCAGGTGTACAACACAGTGATTCAACATTTATATACATGATAATTCTAGGTACCAGCTATCACCATACCAAGTTGTTACAATATTTTGACTATATTCTTTATGCTATACATTACATCCTGGTTACTTATTTATTTTACAATTGGAAGTGTGTATATATATATATATATATATTTTTGTGAGGGCATCTCTCATATTTATTGATCAAATGATTGTTAACAATAATAAAATTCTGTATGGGGGGGTCAATGCTCAATGCACTATCATTAATCCACCCCAAGCCTAATTTTCGTCAGTTTCCATTCTTCTGAAGCATAACGAACAAGTTCTTACATGGAGAACAAATTCTTACATAGTGAATAAGTTACATGGTGAACATCACAAGGGCAGTCATCACAGAAGCTTTCGGTTTTGCTCATGCATTATGAACCATAAACAGTCAGTTCAAATATGAATGCTCATTTGATTTTTATACTTGATTTATATGTGGATACCACATTTCTCTCTTTATTATTATTATTTTTAATAAAATGCTGAAGTGGTAGGTAGATACAAGATAAAGGTAGAAAACATAGTTTAGTGTTGTAAGAGAGCAAATGTAGATGATCAGGTGTGTGCCTGTAGACTATGTGTTAATCCAAGCTAGACAAGGGCAATAAAACATCCACGTATGCAGATTTCTCTCAGAACGGGGGGTGGGGGGGTTCTAAGCCTCACCTCTGTTGATCCCCATTTTCTCACCTGATGGCCCCCCTGCGACTGTGCCTGTCTTAGGTTGTTCCTCCCTTGAGGAATCTTACCCGTCTCTGGCTAACCAGTCATCTTCCAGGGCCATACAGGGAAATGTAAAGGTGGTAAGTGAGAGAGAAGCCTTATTGTTTGAAAAGGTTAGCTTTTTACTTCTTTGCATATTTATGCCCTGTGGCTTCTATGCCCAGCATTTGTCTTGAGGTGTCTTTACCACTTGGAAGAATTATGATACTCGGTAAATTCGATATGAGGCACGAATTCTATTTAAGGGTTGTATTTAGGAAGGAAGAAGAAAAGCTATAGAAGTAGCAGGCGGAAGAAAGCATGGGAAGATTGATTATTTCTTTGACATATCTTCTTGTAGAGTAACTTTAGCATGTATAGGTTTTAAACTACTAATTAAATTGTACACACACATTAACATAATAGGAGTACAGTTACATAACCAAAGCAGACCTGTAATTACCAGCCATCTCCACAAGCTACTTTACTTTTACTAATTTTTTTCTGGTTGTAGAATTATGGTCATGGCAGAAAATCAGGGAGAAAAACACAGAAGACTATAAAGGAAAAAAAAAGTGATCTACCAGTTGCACATCCCCATCAACATTTTAAAAGACTATATCCTTCCAGTGTCTTTTCCATACAATTTTAAAACAGAAAAAGGTAATCTTACTTTGCATGATTTAGAACCTTTTATCACTTAGTGCTGTATCAGGCATGCTTTCCAGTATTTTTTTTTTTTTTTTTTTTTTTTTTTTTTGAGAGGGCATCTCTCATATTTATTGATCAAATGGTTGTTAACAACAATAAAATTCAGTATAGGGGGGTCAATGCTCAATGTACAATCATTAATCCATCTCAAGCCTAATTCTCGTCAGTCTCCAATCTTCTGAAGCATAACGAACAAGTTCTTACATGGTGAACGAATTCTTACAGAGTGAATAAATTCTTACATGGTGAACAGTACAAGGGCAGTCATCACAGAAACTTTCGGTTTTGATCATGCAATATGACCTATAAACCATCAGGTCAAATATGAATATTCATTTGATTTTTGTACTTGATTTATATGTTGATCCCACATTTCTCCTATTATTATTATTATTTTTATTTTTAATAAAATGCTGAAGTGGTAGGTAGATGCAAGATAAAGGTAGAAAACATAGTTTAGTGCTGTAAGAAGGCAAATGTAGATGATCAGATGATCAGGTGTGTGCCTATGGACTAAGTATTAATCCAGGCTAGACAAGGGCAGCAAGACATCCACGGATGCAGAAGATTTCTCTCAAAGCAGGGGGGGTGAGGTTCTGAGCCTCACCTCTGTTGATCCCCAAATTCTCACCTGATGGCCCCCCTGCGACTGTGCCTGTCTTAGGTTGTTCCTCCCTTGAGGAATCTTACCCGTCTCTGGCTAACCAGTCATCTTCCGGGGCCATACAGGGAAATGTAAAGTTGGTAAGTGAGAGAGAAGCCATATTGTTTGCAAAGGTTAGCTTTTTACTTCTTTGCAGATTTATGCCCTGTGGCTTCTATGCCCAGCACTTGTCTCGAGGTATCTTTACCACCTGGAGGAATTATGATACTCGGTAAATTCAATATGAGGCACGAATTCTATTTAAAGTTTGTAATTAGGAAGGAAGAAGAAAAGCTATAGATGTAGCATATGAAGGAAACTTGGGAGGATTGATTATTTCTTTGACATATCTTCTTGTATAGTACCTTAAGTATGTATAGGTTTTAAACTACTAACTAATTTGCACACACATATTGACATAATAGGAATACGGTGACATAGACAAAGCAAATCTATAATTACCAGCCATCTCCAGTGAAGCCAAGAAAACCATTTAGGCACCCTAGGCATTTGTGAAAATTTATCTATGATATGATGGATATTTTCCAACTGTACTTGAACCATCAGACAAATTAAAGCAGCCCATTTCTGGGATCTGTTCACATCCCATATGTTCTTTTAACCATAGATAGTCTATAGTCATGAGATTTTGGGGTGCTACAACTTGCACCCCTCCCAACTCCTGGTTGAGTTCCAACAGTACATATCCAGTCAAATTCGTTGTCTCACTGTATGCACATGCCAGCCTAGACATCTCCCTCCTCCTTCTTATGGCAAGTCCAGGAGATGGTGGGCTGGATGCAGCCACAACCGCAGCATCGTCCGGATCCCTGTGGAGGCTTTTTGATGATCATCCCCCGGCACGAGTCCTCCAGAGAGTGCTGATGCCGGAAGCTCCTCCTCATATCGTATCTTAGTTCATTTTCTGGGTATCCAAGCTAGGCCTTGATCTTCTGCGTAGAAACAAACAGACCCTTTGCCCACACTTTGACATGCCCTCTATACCACTGTGCAGAACTCATTGGAGGTCAGCACACAGTAACTGCTTTTTTTTTTTTTTTTTTAATTAAGAGAAAGGAATATTATCAGAAAAGAGTACCTCCATAGCTGATCATCTGACACCCTTTAAGTGATCAACATTAAGGATATTTAAAGCATGCGTTGATCTTTGATTTACCAATAGTTTTATCCTGTTAAGGAGTAATCCCCCTTTTCTTTCTTTCTTTCTTTTTTTTTTTTTTTAAATGTTTAATCTACACTTACCTGAAGAATACTATGTTTACTATGTTCTCCCCTATATCAGGTCCCCCCTAACAACCACATTACGGTTACTGTCCATCAGCTTAGCAAAATGTTGTAGAGTCACTACTTGTCCTCTCTGTGTTGTGCAGCCCACCCTCCCCTTTCTCCCTCCCCCCCCATGCGTGCTAATCTTAATACCCCCCTTCTTCTTCCCCCCCCTTATCCCTCCCTGCCCACCCATCCTCCCCAGTTCCTTTCCCTTTGGTACCTGTTAGTCCATTTTTGGGTTCTGTAATTCTGCTGCTGTTTTGTTCCTTCAGTTTTTCCTTTGTTCCTATACTCCTCAGATGAGTGAAATCATTTGGTATTTCTCTTTCTCCGCTTGGCTTATTTCACTGAGCATAATACTCTCCAGCTCCATCCATGTTGCTGCAAATGGTTGGATTTTTCCACTTCTTATGGCTGAGTAGTATTCCATTGTGTATATGTACCACATCTTCTTTATCCATTCATCTACAGATGGACATTTAGGTTGCTTCCAATTCTTGGCTATTGTAAATAGTGCTGCGATAAACATAGGAGTGCATCTGTCTTTCTCAAACTTGATTGCTGCGTTCTTAGGGTAAATTCCTAGGAGTGGAATTCCTGGGTCTAATGGTAGGTCTGTTTTGAGCATTTTGATGCACCTCCATACTGCTTTCCACAATGGTTGAACTAATTTACATTCCCACCAGCAGTGTAGGAGGGTTCCCCTTTCTCCACAGCCTCGCCAACATTTGTTGTTGTTTGTCTTTTGGATGGCAGCTATCCTTACTGGTGTGAGGTGATACCTCATTGTAGTTTTAATTTGCATTTCTCTGATAATTAGCGATGTGGAGCATCTTTTCATGTGTCTCTTGGCCATCTGTATTTCTTTTTTGGAGAACTGTCTGTTCAGTTCCTCTGCCCATTTTTTAATTGGGTTATTTGTTTTTTGTTTGTTGAGGCGTGTGAGCTCTTTATATATTCTGGACGTCAAGCCTTTATCAGATCTGTCATTTTCAAATATATTCTCCCATACTGTAGGGTTCCTTTTTGTTCTATTGATGGTGTCTTTCGCTGTACAGAAGCTTTTCAGCTTAATGTAGTCCCACTTGCTCATTTTTGCTGTTGTTTTCCTTGCCCGGGGAGATATGTTCAAGAAGAGATCACTCATGTTTATGTCTAAGAGGTTTTTGCCTATGTTTTTTTCCAAGAGTTTAATGGTTTCGTGACTTACATTCAGGTCTTTGATCCATTTTGAGTTTACCTTTGTATATGGGGTTAGACAATGGTCCAGTTTCATTCTCCTACATGTAGCTGTCCAGTTTTGCCAGCACCATCTGTTGAAGAGACTGTCATTTTGCCATTGTATGTCCATGGCTCCTTTATCAAATATTAATTGACCATATATGTTTGGGTTAATTTCTGGGGTCTCTAATCTGTTCCACTGGTCTGTGGCTCTGTTCTTGTGCCAGTACCAAATTGTCTTGATTACTATGGCTTTGTAGTAGAGCTTGAAGTTGGGGAGTGAGATCCCCCCTACTTTATTCTTCTTTTTCAGGATTGCTTTGGCTATTCGGGGTCTTTGGTGTTTCCATATGAATTTTTGAATTATTTGTTCCAATTCATTGAAGAATGTTGCTGGTAATTTGAGAGGGATTGCATCAAATTTGTATATTGCTTTCGGCAGGATGGCCATTTTGACGATATTAATTCTTCCTAGCCATGAGCATGGGATGAGTTTCCATTTATTAGTGTCCCCTTTAATTTCTCTTAAGAGTGACTTGTAGTTTTCAGAGTATAAGTCTTTCACTTCCTTGGTTAGGTTTATTCCTAGGTATTTTATTCTTTTTGATGCAATGGTGAATGGAATTGTTTTCCTGATTTCTCTTTCTATTGATTCGTTGTTAGTGTATAGGAAAGCTACAGATTTCTGTGTGTTGATTTTGTATCCTGCAACTTTGCTGTATTCCGATATCAGTTCTAGTAGTTTTGGAGTGGAGTCTTTAGGGTTTTTTATGTACAGTATCATATCATCTGCAAATAGTGACAGTTTAACTTCTTCTTTACCAATCTGGATTCCTTGTATTTCTTTGTTTTGTCTGATTGCCGTGGCTAGGACCTCCAGTACTATGTTAAATAACAGTGGGGAGAGTGGGCATCCCTGTCTGGTTCCCGATCTCAGTGGAAATGCTTTCAGCTTCTCGCTGTTCAGTATAATGCTGGCTGTGGGTTTATCATATATGGCCTTTATTATGTTGAGGTACTTGCCCTCTATTCCCATTTTGCTGAGAGTTTTTATCATGAATGGATGTTGAATTTTGTCAAATGCTTTTTCAGCATCTATGGAGATGATCATGTGGTTTTTGTCTTTCTTTTTGTTGATGTGGTGGATGATGTTGATGGATTTTCGAATGTTGTACCATCCTTGCATCCCTGGGATGAACCCCACTTGGTCATGGTGTATGATCCTTTTGATATACTGTTGAATTCTGTTTGCTAATATTTTATTGAGTATTTTTGCATCTACGTTCATCAGGGATATTGGTCTGTAATTTTCTTTTTTGGTGGGGTCTTTGCCTGGTTTTGGTATTAGGGTGATGTTGGCTTCATAGAATGAGTTTGGGAGTATTCCCTCTTCTTCTATTTTGTGGAACACTTTAAGGAGAATGGGTATTATGTCTTCTCTGTGTGTCTGATAAAATTCCGAGGTAAATCCGTCCGGCCCCGGGGTTTTGTTCTTGGGTAGTTTTTTGATTACTGTTTCAATTTCTTTGCTTGTAATTGGTTTGTTTAACTTTTGTGTTTCTTCCTTGGTCAGTCTTGGGAGGTTGTATTTTTCTAGGAAGTTGTCCATTTCTTCTAGGTTTTCCAGCTTGTTGGCATATAGGTTTTCATAGTAGTCTTTAATAATTCTTTGTATTTCTGTGGAGTCTGTCGTGATTTTTCCATTCTCATTTCTGATTATGTTGATTTGTGTTGACTCTCTTTTTCTCTTAATAAGTTGGGCTAGAGGCTTATCTATTTTGTTTATTTTCTCAAAGAACCAGCTCTTGGTTTCGTTGATTTTTGCTATTGTTTTATTCTTCTCAATTTTGTTTATTTCTTCTCTGATCTTTATTATGTCCCTCCTTCTGCTGACTTTAGGCCTCATTTGTTCTTCTTTTTCCAGTTTTAATAATTGTGATGTTAGACTATTCATTTGGGATTGTTCTTCCTTCTTCAAGTGTGCCTGGATTGCTATATACTTTCCTCTTAAGACTGCTTTCGCTGCATCCCACAGAAGTTGGGGCTTAGTGTTGTTGTTGTCATTTGTTTCTATATATTCCTTGATCTCTATTTTGATTTGTTCATTGATCCATTGATTATTTAGTAGCATGTTGTTAAGCCTCCATGTGTTTGTGAGCCTTTTTGTTTTCTTTGTAGAATTTATTTCTACTTTCATACCTTTGTGGTCTGAAAAATTGGTTGGTAGAATTTCAATATTGTGGAATTTACTGAGGCTCTTTTTGTGAGCTAGTATGTGGTCTATTCTGGAGAATGTTCCATGTGCACTTGAGAAGAATGTATATCCTGTTGCTTTTGGATGTAAAGTTCTATAGATGTCTATTAGGTCCATCTGTTCTAGTGTGTTGTTCAGTGCCTGTGTGTCTTTACTTATTTTCTGCCCGGTGGATCTATCCTTTGGGGTGAGTGGTGTGTTGAAGTCTCCTACAATGAATGCATTGCAGTCTATTTCCCTCTTTAGTTCTGTTAGTATTTGCTTCACGTATGCTGGTGCTCCTGTATTGGGTGCATATATATTTAGAATGGTTATATCCTCTTGTTGGACTAAGCCCTTTATCATTATGTAGTGGCCTTCTTTATCTCTTGTTACTTTCTTTGTTTTGAAGTCTATTTTGTCTGATATTAGTACTGCAACCCCTGCTTTCTTCTCACTGTTGTTTGCCTGAAATATGTTTTTCCATCCCTTGACTTTTAGTCTATGCTTATCTTTGGGTTTAAGGTGAGTTTCTTGTAAGCAGCATATAGATGGGTCTTGCTTTTTTATCCATTCTATTACTCTATGTCTTTTGATTGGTGCATTAAGTCCATTTACATTTAGGGTGACTATTGAAAGATATGTACTTATTGCCATTGCAGGCTTTAGATTCGTGGTTACCAAAGGTTCAAGGTTAGCTTCTTTAGTATCTTACTGCCTAACTTAGCTCGCTTATTGAGCTGTTATATACACTGTCTGGAGAGTCTTTTCTTCTCTCCCTTCTTATTCCTCCTCCTCCCTTCTTCATATGTTGTGTGTTTTGTTCTGTGCTCTTTTTAGGGGTGCTCCCATCTAGAGCAGTCCCTGTAGGATGCCCTGTAGAGGTGGTTTGTGGGAAGCAAATTCCCTCAGCTTTTGCTTGTCTGGGAATTGTTTGATCCCACCATCATATTTAAATGATAGTCGTGCTGGATACAGTATCCTTGGTTCAAGGCCCTTCTGTTTCATTGCATTAAGTATATCATGCCATTCTCTTCTGGCCTGTAGGGTTTCTGTTGAGAAGTCTGATGTTAGCCTGATTGGTTTTCCTTTATAGGTGACCTTTTTCTCTCTAGCTGCCTTTAAAACTCTTTCCTTGTCCTTGATCCTTGCCATTTTAATTATTATGTGTCTTGGTGTTGTCCTCCTTGGATCCTTTCTGTTGGGGGTTCTGTATAATTCCATGGTCTGTTCGATTATTTCCTCCCCCAGTTTGGGGAAGTTTTCAGCAATTATTTCTTCAAAGACACTTTCTATCCCTTTTCCTCTTTCTTCCTCTTCTGGTATCCCTATAATACGAATGTTTTTCCTTTTGTATTGGTCACATATTTCTCTTAGTGTTGTTTCATTCCTGGAGATCCTTTTATCTCTCTCTATGTCAGCTTCTATACGTTCCTGTTCTCTGGCTTCTATTCCTTCAATGGCCTCTTGCATCTTATCCATTCTGCTTATAAATCCTTCCAGGGATTGTTTCACTTCTGTGATCTCTTTCCTGACATCTGTGATCTCCTTCCGGACTTCATCCCACTGCTCTTGCATTTTTCTCTGCATCTCATCCCACTGCTCTTGCATTTTTCTCTGCATCTCATCCCATTGCTCTTGCATTTTTTTCTGCATCTCTGTCAGCATGTTCATGATTTTTATTTTGAATTCTTTTTCAGGAGGACTAGTTAGGTCTGTCTCCTTCTCAGGTGTTGTCTCTGTGATCTTTGTCTGCCTGTAGTTTTGCCTTTTCATGGTGATAGAGATAGTCTGCAGAGCTGGTACAAGTGACCGCTGGAAGAGCTTCCCTTCTTGTTGGTTTGTAGCCTTTTCCTGGGAGAATAGCGACCTCTAGTGGCTTGTGCTGGGCAGCTGTGCGCAGACAGGGCTTCTGCTTCCTGCCCAGTTGCTTTGGGGTTTATCTCCACTGTTGCTGTGGGCTTGGCCTGGCTGGGGCTGTTCCTCCAAAATGGTGGAGCCCCGTTAGAGGGGGAGCAGCCAGGAGACTATTTATCTCCGTAAGGGGCCTCTGTGCTCCCTGCTGCCCAGGGGGTTAGAGTGCCCAGAGATCCCCAGATTCCCTGCTTCTGGTCTAAGTGACCTGTCCTGCCCCTTTAAGATTTCCAAAAAGCACTCTCCAAACCAAAACAACAACAGCAACAATGAGAGAGGGAACAGAAAGGAAAAAAAAAAAGAAAAAACACGCGATTTTTTTTTTTTCCTCAGGTGCCGGTCCCAGGCACCCGCGCACTGGTCCTGCTGCCCTGTCTCCCTAGCACCAGGGTCCCTGTCCTTTCAAGGCTTCCAAAAAGCACCCACCCACCGGTCCCGCAGGGAAGGAACGCTCAATATTCTTGGTCCTCAGGCACTGGTCCCACGCACCCGCTCACCAGTCCCGCTGCCCTGCCTCCCTAGCACCGGGGTCCCTGTCCCTTCAAGGCTTCCAAAAAGCACTTGGCAAAAAGAGAGAAAAAAAAGGGAAAAACGCGCGATTTCTTCCGTCCTCAGGTGCTGGTCTCAGGCACCCACCCACCGGTCCCACAGGGAAAAATGCGGGATATTCTTTGTCCTCAGGTGCCGGTCCCAGGCACCCGCTCACCAGTCCCGCCGCCCTGCCTCCCTAGCACCGGGGTCCCTGTCCCTTTTAGGCTTCCAAAAAGCACTCGCAGAAAAGAGAAAAAAAAAAAGGGGAAAAACGCGCGATTTCCTCTGTCCTCAAGTGCCGGTCTCAGGCACCCGCCCACCGGTCCCGCAGGGAAAAACGGGGGATATTCTTTGTCCTCAGGCGCCGGTCCCAGCCACCCGCTCACCAGTCCCGCCACCGTGCCTCCCTAGCACTGGGGTCCCCGTCCCTTCAAGGCTTCCAAAAAGCGCTTGCCAAAAAGAGAAAAAAAAAAAAAAGGGGAAAAACGCGCGACCTCCTCCGTCCTCAGGCACCGGTCTCAGGCACCCGCCCCCAGGTCTCGCAGGGAGAAACGCGGGATATTCTTTGTCCTCCGGCGCCGTTCCCAGGCACCTCCTCACCGGTCCCGCCACCCTGCCTCCCCAGCAACGGGGGCCCGTCCCTCTAAGGCTTCCAAAAAGCGCTCTCCAAAAAAAAAAAACTGCTCCGGTTTCTCTCCACCCGCCAGGAGCCGGGGGGAGGGGCGCTCGGGTCCCGCCGGGCTGGGGCTTGTATCTTACCCCCTTCACAAGGCGCTGGGTTCTTGCAGGTGTGGATGTGGTCTGGATGTTGTCCTGTGTCCTGTGGTCTCTATTTTAGGAAGATTTTTCTTTGTTATATTTTCATAGCTCTATGTGTTTTTGGGAGGAGATTTCCACTGCTCTACTCACACCGCCATCTTGGCTCCCGCCTCCTATTCCGATTATTTTTAAAGCTTTTGGAAGACCTTGTGAGAGAGGTGCTGGGAGTTCATTGCAGACTATGCTTAATGGCAGAATTCCAGAGGGACGTGGAGAGCTGGGTTTCATTGGCAAACTCTTTTCTCTTCTCCATCTTTAAAGTAAACAAGGCTTCATTTTCTACATTAATGTGTCCTGCGTCCCTTCCGTTTTTAATAATCTTACAAATGTACCCATGGGCTCCCAGCCGATGTGCATGGAGCCCTGTCTGGGGACACATGTGTTCCTGGTCCTGTGTGGGAGAGGGGCTCAGCAGAGCCTTGAGGACCCCGCTCTGTGCAATTTCATGGGTCCCCACAGAATCCCCGGCCTCCCCCTACTAAGGTCAGAACATGGGGTGGAGGGCACCCCATCAGCTGGAGAAGCTTCTGCTATGCTTGGTGGCAGCTCCTTCCTCCAAATAGCCACTTTGGTCTAACACAATCCACTTTGGTCTAAATATGTATGGCACCCCTGCTTAGTTCCAGGTATTTTTTTTTTTTTCTGTGTGTGTGTGTATGTGAATGAAGGCTGAGACCCCTGCCTCTCCTTGAGAGTGTTGATGTGTCAATGATACTGGCCCAAACCTCAGTTCTTAAGGCTGTGATATGGACTCCCTATGTCTGTGGGTCCTGCTGCACCCTGGAGCTGATGGTGTCAGCTTTCCTAATCTGCCTTGGTCATGGGCAAGGAAGCCTGCCCTGGCTTCGGCAGGTCCGTGTGTAGCCAGCCCCTGGTGATTCCTGTGCTGTCAGGGTGTGGAGCCGCCTGCAGTGCCTGCTCCCTGCCTCAGTGCAGCCAGCCTCCCATGTGGCCTCAGGCCCCCAGCACGCCCTGCTGGCTGTTGCGGGCTTGCCACGTTTCTCTGAGTGAACAGAAAGAATTTTGAGTTGTGCACTGTTGTGCCTAGCAATGTATATGGAACACACAGCCCGGGAGGTGCTTGTTTCCCACCACTTTCATAGGATCACTACTTGAAGGAGAAATTGCTTATGGTTAGCAATTTCAGGAAAATGGTTCCCTCACTATTTCCAGGATTCCAGGAACCAGTGAGGGCTTCGATATATCTGTTTCTCCAAAGCCTATCTTCCAGCCTTCCCCTTCTTCATCTTTCTCCCTCTCTCCTCCTCTTTTTCTCTCCCATATCATAAAATGTGAAAGCTGCTCCCTGTGTCACAAGGCCAGCTCACAGTTAGCTGGAGGGCTCACAAATCTCTCCGGTATCAGGCCTGCACAGCTGTAAGAGCCCAGGTGTCAGGAGCAGAGCCAGGTCTGGGGACTGTCACAACCCTCCAGGGGCTGGTACTCTCCAAGGGGCAGAGGATGTGTGCACAAATGCCATAAGGAGAGCGTGGTGAGTGCTGGGAATCTGGAGTCTGGGGGGTTCCTCCTGGCTGAGGCTCAGGCACAGCTCTGCAGAAGACAGAATGCAGGCTGCCCTTAGGCTGCGTGAGATCCAGACAACCTGGGGAAGAGGAAGACAGCCAGGGTTGGTGCACCGCATGGCAGGAGCATAGGGCTGAGAAGCTCCAATGTGTGACCTGCTCCACGTCCCCAGCACTGAAGGGGCCAGCAGGAGCTAGATGGGAAAAATGGGCTGAGCCACATCTAGGAGGAAATGAAGACAAGAAGCAGGGGTTTGGATGTTGTTATTGAAATATCTTGAATAAGGAGGGATGTAGGCTGCACTTCATGCAATGGGAAAAATAATACACTTCACAGTAACTGGAGGTTGGCAAGGACAGGGTCATGAGCACCCCACTGGAACACTGCCGCATGCTTGCCAAGCCTCAGGTTAGCCCAGGTGTATTCTTGGTTGGTTGACTTATTTAGTATTAGAGTGACTATTCTTACTAATACCAATAACAGGGACATTATTTAATCCTCTTTGTCTCTGCGAACAATTTTTTTAATGCTATATTTAGACTTCTTTCCTTACATTTATCCCCATAACAAAAGTACTTCTGATAGGTAGGACAATTCCATGGTTTTAAAAAACTAAGAGGAGAGGCTTTTTTCCCTTTCTTTTATTACGGGTTTGAACTTCTGTCTTGGAGCTCCCACAGCCTCTCACACTGTAGGAGGTTTGGAGGTTTATGTGACGTAGGTGTGTGCATGCTCTGGGCTGGGCAGCTTGGGGGAGTGGAATGTGAAGCACAGAAGGTGTGTGTTTGCAGGTGAGTCCACCCCACCTCCCCACCTGTCCACATCTTCACTGTTCATCTGCTTTTGAGCTGGGGATTGTCAGAGCCCCCAAAAGTCTCTTCTACTGCTTCAGGCATGATAGTTAACCTCCCCCTTCATGTGTATATGGAATGTGCTGTAGAATAGCTAGTTGCTGTTGGAAATGGCCCAGGAAAGAATTATTCTTTCCTGAAAGCACATGCAGAATCCCTCTGTTCTGACTCCTGCAGGCGGTGGGGTGCAGGCAGGTTGGGGAACCCTCTGAGCTCTGATACACTGTCACAGGAGAGCTGGCTGCTTGCTGGTGGAATGTTTTCTCAGATTCCCATCTTTCCAGGAGTAGGACAGCAGGTGGGGGCAGTGTTCCCGCCAGGGACTCATTCTCCAGGGCAGAGGAGGGAGGGTGTGAGGGGCAGCTGCTGTTGGAGTGGTGGGCGCCCAGGCGCCCAGGTGCCTAGGTGGCATCCTGGTTTTTCTGCCCTTTCTCAGTGATCCTTGCTTGTTTCCACTAATGACCCAGGTATGGGAAAAGGACAGACATGTTCAAGCTTTCTGTGGACTGCTGCCCTCAGCCCTACCGGGCAGAGGAAGGTAGACATCTTCAGCAATCCTGCCTCTGTCCTGGCCACAGCTGTCCCTGGATGCTGCCCTGGGCTGTCACTGGCTTGCTCTTGCTCAGTAAATCTGTCTGGGGGCAGGCTGACCTGGGTTGTGGGCCTCCAGAAGCCACGCTGGGTGAGGACCAGGGGCCCCGAGAGGAGTCTGGGAGTTCCCACGGACCCAGTCTGAAGTCTCAAGGGGGAAGGAGGAAGAGGCCTGCAGGGAATGCAGACAGCGGCTGTGAAAGGCCTCAGGGCAGCCAGGCATGCATTCTGACTGAGGTTGGGAGCCAGGTCTCTGCACTGCGGAGCTGCCCCTGGGACAGAGCCTCGCACGTGACTGAGGAGCATATCAGGGGCACTCCCAGCATAGCCCTCACCTCGGTTCTCCTGGAGGAAGATGCAAACCTCAGGATTCCCAGCAGCCAGCAGGAGCTCTGTGGAGACCCGGCCCCTGAGTCCACAGCAACGTCAGACACTGACTCCCCATCTGGTGCTTTCTGATGACCTTTGAGTGCCCCTCCTGTCCTGTGACCTCTTATATCCCAGCACCTTGACCTACATCCCAGCCTGGTTCCAGATGAGCTTCTGCTTCCCAGCTCCTCAGCCAACTCACCTCGTTTGTGCTCTCCTTACTGAGAACCTACTGTGCGTCAGCTGCTGGACTCCAAGCCTAGCTGTGACCTGAGGCAATTTTAGCCCCGACTAATCTCTCTTCCAACTTGTCCTTAAAATACACATGAAAGCACAGAAAATGACCAAAACCACACAAACAGTCCACAGGAACACTGTCAACAATTGTTAGCCTTGTTCCATTATCACCAGCAACAATGAGACAGATTCAGGAGCACAATTGATGACACTTTCATTGTTAGTGGCTCAGTTGGCCAGAGGTAGGTGAGAAGAGGCCCTCTACTCCCAAAGGTCAAAAGAAATTCTCAAATGAGCGGAGTATTGAATGGGACCCTCCCCTCCTCCTCTGCCCCAACCCTTTATGATCTAGGGCCTTGTGGGCCAGGCACAACGAATCCTGACAGGTGTGCCCCAAAGGCACAGCGCTGCTGTCAGGGCTGAGGGAGGAAGAGCACTGCGTTGCCTTCTGTGTGTTGTGTCTGACAGAGGAACTTTACGCCCCCTGCCCCACATATTTATGAGAGCAGAAAGTGTCCCTCGGTGTGCCAGCCGAGTGAGTACCTGACACCAAGCATGGACACTGGGATGGGTGTGAACCGACTTTTCTTTCTGGCTTTGGCTCTGCAGGGGGCCTTCCCAGGGGACCAGGGGCCACGGGGTGTGCCCAGGGGGTGAAATTGGGCTGTAAGTCTTCCTGCGGCAAGATGTTTATGCAGGATGAATATGCAGAAGACTGGACCATGGCAGAGCCCATGAAAAAGATCCAACCACATTTGAAAATACAAGGTTTGCAAAATTTACTTTCAGGAGGAAATAAAAAATAATTTAAAGAACACTAGTTTATGTTCTCAGTGAGCTTTAAGAACATGTGAGATCATTAGAAGAGATCAGGATGATGAAAAAGCAATAGGCTCTGAGAAGGATTTTGAGGGAAAGGATGACACAGAAATTGGGAACAGATTTTAAAAAACTTACTAGTGGCACAGAGCTAACATTTATTGGAGACAGTAAAGGAAAGCACAAACTGGCTGAAAAAGTGCTACAATGTTGAGGGGAACCATTAATTGCTCTCCTAGAATTCATTGAAGACAAATGGATCAAAAAACTAAGAAGAAATATACAGGCACACCTCGGATATACTGCAGGTTTGGTTCCAGACCATTGCAATGAAGTGAGATAAACAAATTTTTTGGTTTCCTAGTATGCATAAAAGTTATGTTATTTGTTAAGTGTGCAATAACAATATGTCTACTAAAACAAGGTACATACCACAGTTAAAAAAGTAGTTTATTGGCCGTATATGACAACCCACAGCCAACATCATACTTAACAGTGAGAAGCTGAAAGCTTTTCTTCAAAGATCAGGAACAAGAGAGGGAAGCCCACTTTCCCCAATGTTATTCAAGATAGTACTGGAGGTCCTAGTCATGGCAATCAGACAAAACAAAGAAATACAAAGCATCCACATTGGTAAAGAAGAAGTCAAACTGTCACCATTTGCAAATGACATGATACTGTACATAAAAAACCCTAAAGACTCCACTCCCAAACTACTAGAACTAATATCTGAATTTAGCTAAGTTGCAGAATACAAAATTAATGCACAGAAATCTGTGGCTTTCCTATACACTAATGATGAACTAATAGAAAGAGAAATCAGGAAAACAGTTCCATTCACAATTGCATCAAAAAGAATAAAATACCTAGGAATAAACCTAACCAAGGAAGTGAAAGACCTATACCCTGAAAACTACAAGACACTCATAAGAGAAATTAAAGAGGACACCAACAAATGGAAACTCATTCCATGCTCTTGGCTAGGAAGAATTAATATTGTCAAAATGGCCATCCTGCCTAAAGCAATCTACAGATTCAGTGCAATCCCTATCAAAATACCAACAGCATTCTTCAATGAACTGGAACAAATAGTTCTAAAATTCATATGGAACCACAAAAGACCCTGAATAGCCAAAGCATTCCTGACACGGAAGAATAAAGCAAGGGGGATCTTGCTTCCTAACTTCATGTCCTACTACAAAGCCACAGTAATCAAGACAATTTGGTACTGGCACACAAACAGACCCACAGATCAGTGGAACAGAATAGAGAGTCCAGACATTAACCCAAACATGTATGGTGAATTAATACATAATAAAGGAGCCATGGACATACAGTGGGGAAATGACAGCTTAAACAGCTGGTGTTGGCAAAACTGGACAGCTACATGTAAGAAAATGAAACTGGATCACTGTCTAACCCCATACACAAAAGTAAATTTGAAATGGATCAAAGATCTGAATGTAAATCATGAAACCATAAAACTCTTGGAAAAAAACATAGGCAAAAATCTCTTGGGCATAAACATGAGCAACTTCTTTATGAACATCAAGGGAAACAAAAGCAAAAATGAACAAGTGGGACTATATCAAGCTGAAAAGCTTCTGTACAGCAAAGGACACCATCAATAGAACAAAAAGGCATCCTACAGTATGGAAGAATATATTCATAAGTGACAGATCCGATAGAGGGTTGACATCCAAAATATATAAAGAGCTCACACACCTCAACAAACACAAAGCAAATAATCCAATTAAAAAATGAGCAGAGGAGCTGAATTGACAGTTCTTCAAAGAAGAAATTCAGATGGCCAACAGACATGTGAAAAGATACTCAACATCACTAATCATCAAAGAAATGTAAATTAAAATCACAAAGAGATATCACCTCACATCAGTAAGGATTGCCACTATTCAAAACACAAACAAAAAAAAAATGTTGGTGAGGTTGTGGAGATAGGGAAACCCTCCTACGCTGCTGGTGTGGATGTAAATTAGTTCAACCACTGTGGAAAGCAGCATGGAGGTTCCTCAAAATGCTCAAAATTGACAGACTGTTTGAGCCAGGAATTCCATTCCAAGAATTTACCCTAAGAATGTATCCACCCAGTTTGAAAAAGACATACGCACCCCTATGTTTATTGCAGCACTATTTACAATAGCCAAGAAATGGAAGTAACCTAAGTGTCCATCAGTAGATGAATGGATAAAGAAGATGTGGTACATATACACAATGGAATATTATTCAGCCATAAGAAGAAAACAAATCCTACCATTTGCAACAATGTGGATGGAGCTAGAGGGTATTATGCTCAGTGAAATAAGCCAAGCGGAGAAAGACAAATACCAAATGATTTCACTCATCTGTGGAGTGTAAGAACCAAGAAAAAAACTGAAGGAACAAAACAGCAGCAGACTCACAGAACCCAAGAATGGACTAACAGTTACCAAAGGGAAAGGGACTGGGGAGGATGGGTGGGAAGAGAGGGATAAGGGGAAAAAAATGGGGGCATTACTATTAGCAGAAATAATGTAGGGGGGCACACAGGGAGGCTGTAAAACACAGAGAAGACAAGTAGTGATTCTATAGCTTCTTACAATGCTGATGGGCAGTGACTGTAATGGCGTATATGGGGGGGACTTGGTGATGGGGGGAGTCTAGTAAACATAATGTTCCTCATGTAATTGTAGATTAATAATACCAAAAAAAATGCTTTATTTGCCAAAAATTGCTAACCATCTCCAGAGATTTCAGCAAGTGGTAATCACTGTTTACAGATCATCACACCAAATACAATAATAATGAAAAAGTGTGAAATATTGTAAGAATTGCCAAAATGTGACACAGGGACACAAAGTGAGCAAATGCTTTTAGAAAAATGATGCCTAGATACTTGGCTCGAAGCAGGATTTCCACAGGCCTTCAATTTGTGAAAAACACAGTACCTGAGAAGCACAATAAAGTTGGCTATGCCAGTAATAGTTACAGAGTCTAATAAAAGGATAATCAATCTTTGAACAATACAGCTATCATGAGGGAGAAATAAAAGTAAATGTAAAGAGGCAATAACCAAAGCATGTTTGAAAACTTCTCTTGGCTGGGAAACATGTTTTGGTTTGTATACTACTTAAATACTGATATTTAGGGCAAATTTGTCAAAAAAAAACCCCCAATCAGACAT
Source organism: Manis javanica (assembly GCF_040802235.1). Classification (NCBI taxonomy): domain Eukaryota; kingdom Metazoa; phylum Chordata; class Mammalia; order Pholidota; family Manidae; genus Manis; species Manis javanica. The sequence continues at coordinate 74,013,366 of NC_133162.1, forward strand.
TATATCCTAGTAATTTAATCAGCGATTTAGAAATGGGTATAAAAGCATTCAATCTGAGAGTAAATGTAACTCTGAAAGGAACAGAATGCCAATCACGATAATGTTAGACCGTCCATAGCAGTACGTTTTGGAAGACAATGAAGCAACTCCTAAGTTTTCACAGAAATAATGTTCATTGCCCCCAATTTGACTTTTGTAATTTAAAACGATGAAAGCACTTTTCACATGCAAGGGGTCTGAAAATATATGCTAAGCGTATATTATTATAACTGGGGTGGAGAGATCAATTGATAAGTGTCTGCATGATGCCAACTTGCATGAAAAGCCAGAGATCAGAACCAAGGCTAAAAACACACAGTGAAGAGGTACAAACTTCCAATTATAAAACAAGTAAGTCACGGGAATGAAAGTACAGCATAGGGAATACAGTCAATAATGTTGTATTGACTTTTTGTGACACATGGTAAGTACACTTACTGAGGTGAGTACTTTGTAATGGATATAATTGTTGAATTGCCACAGGATTTTTTCAGTTAGAATGTACTTGTCTTCTAGTAGTAGAGACCAAACATCATAATGTCTAGGATCAGAAAGAAGGGTGTTTTTCCTCTCGTATGTGAAGAGTAAGATGTGCATCCAGGGACAGCATGGTGGCCACAGAGATCAGGGACAGAGACATCTTCTAAGTTTTGCTACCCTTAGCCTGCAGCTTCATCCTCAAGGTCAACTCAGAGTCTGTGATGGCTGCTAGAACTCCAGCCATCACATTTTGAAAGAGGAAGGACAAGAAAGCTGGAAAGGCTCATGCTACCTGTCAGTCTCCCTCTTAACCTGCTTTCCTGGGAAGTTCCACTCACAACTTCCACTTACATCTCTTTGGCCCCCTCTGTCTCAAGGGAGGCTGTATTGCAGTTTTTCTGACTTTTAATATCCTCAGCTACAAAAATAGCCTCAGCTTCACCCCTTTGTGGTCTCTTATTCATGCATGCACCCATGGCACCAGGGCTGAGGGTGCTGCTGAATGTGTTGGGCCTGGTGATAGGAGCATGCACACGACAGGCTGGGTGCAAAGTGCTCTGTGGCTAGCCCTTCACCTAATGCTCTCCATGGCACTGGGCTGCTTTGGGTCCATTTGCTGCACAAAGACAGTGGGCCAGCAGTGTGGGCCTGGAGATGGGCCCACCCCAGTGCCATCAACATGGTGAGCCCCATGGGCCCATTCATTGAAGCCCGCAGACTTGCTGATGACTTGACAGCTCTGCACAGGGTGCAGGAAGTGTCTGAACAATAACTCTCTGCACACCCGAGGTCTGGGCACGCACATGGAGGTTTCCCCTGCATTCTGGAATGTTTAGTATGACTGACCTTACCAGTGATTTAAGAAATACCTTAAAAATAGTTTTTACCGAGAGATAAAATATGGCCTGATTCATGCACGTACAATGACCATTGTACTTGTTGATAACTTTAGCTATAGTTGTTTGAAATCAGTATTATATTCACTCAGAATACTTAATAGTTTCCCCAGTGAGCACCCTGCTTCAGAGAATTTCCTCTGGTGGTACAAGAAAAGCACTCATGTCTTACCCTTAAGAGGTGATGGATAAAGTTATCTTGATTATGAAGAAATTATTTGCCCAGTGAAAAAAGTCTGCTGAGTCCATTGTGTAGATACCCACATTTTTTGGAGTCTGACCTCCCTTGGCTCTGGCCCAGATCACTGCCCCCTTGCTCTGGAATGCCTCCTTATGTGGCCAATGGGAGGATCCCTCCCCACCTGCCCAGCCGGTTCTGGTCTGGGCATCCACCTCCCTAACTCTACTCGACACAGAGAAGGCACCTGATTCACGGTGTTTCAGTTTGCTTCTCATTAATTGGCATTTCTGTTTAAGCATACCAAATGTCCTCAGTTTTTATGCTAAATTCGTAACATAATTTATGGATGCACATCTTCCTCTTTACATTTCTTTCCAGATCAGACAGGTGGCAGCAGCCTCTCCTGCCAGCTCTGTCCTGCGTGTGGCACTGACCGAGTCCCTTGCCTGTCCGATGGGCAGTCTACGGGCACCAGGCCAAGATGCCGTTGCCCTTGGCTCAGAATGAACCTAGAGAGTGGGAACGAGGAAGGGCTGGCGATGCGGGAGGCCACAAAGTGCCAGCCCTCAAAGGAAGGCTAAGTCAGGGTCACCTGGCTGTCATGGGCTCGTTAGAAATTGTGGGTGATAGAGCAAGGCAGGAGCAGACCCCAGACTCTAACTCCTCCAGTCAGTGGCTTGTGACCTTGAGCAGGTCATCAGCCCTCTCTAAGTCACTTTCTTTATTTTTCAATTTTTAGAGCAGTTTTAGGTTCAGCAAAATTGAAAGGAAGGTACAGAGATTCCTCATCATATGCCCTCTTCCCCCACACATGCATCCCTTCCCCACTATCACCTTCCCCCACCAGCGGGGACATTTCTTACAACTGATGAACCTAACTGACACATGTCATCACTTGAAGCCCATAGTGTACGTCAGGGTCACTCTTCCTGGTGTGCTTTCTCTGGGTTTGGACAAATGGATAATGATGTGTATCCACCACTGTAGTGTCACAGAGTGTCTTTACTGCCCTAACATCCTCTGTGCCCTGTCTATTCATCCTTCCCTCTTTCCCAACCCCTGGCCACCACTGAACTTTTACCATCCTGGGAGTTTTGCCTTTTCCAGAATGACATGTAGTTGGAATCACACAGTATGTAGCCTTTTCAGATGGGCTTCTTTCACTTAGTAATTTGCACTGAAGTCTCCTCCATGTCTTTACATGGCTTGATAGCTTATTTCTTTTCAGCACTGAATAGTATTTCATCATCTGCAAGTACCACAGTTTAGTTGTCCTTTTACCCCCCAAGGACATCTGGTTGCTTCCAGGTTTTGGTGATTGTGAATCAAGCTGCTGTAAAGGTCCATGTGCAGGTTGTCAGTGTCACGTTCTTCCTCAGCAGCAATGTGGGGACGTGGGAAGCCTTAAAACAGGGAAGACACAGACAGCCCCCAGCACCCTGCCTGGTGTCCCGCGTGCTCCTGGCCTATTCCCTAAGACCACTAGTATCGCCTCCTCTCCTGCACTAGTGACAAGCACACTGATGAAGACACAGGACAGTCTTTAGGTTTCACTTACTGGAAAGGGAAGGGAGGTTAACGGAACATGACTCTCCAAAGAAAAAGAACATCATGAAATGCCCACATCACCCTGGGAAGGAGCATGCCCCCCACGAACTGCACAATTTGTACTTTCAGGGATTTGTGGGGGCTTGAAAGAAGGCACACAGGCCATACACAGATTTAATTCATGGACCTAACAGAGAGGACAAAGGGTGTCCACCACTGGGCACCTGCCTGCCACTGTGACTCCTGGAGGTTAGAAGCATGAGTCTTACAGTCAAAGAAAAAGTGACAGTTAAAAGGGACATCACTGCATGGAAAAGGGCTGGAGGGAGCTCCAAAACTCAGTGCTGGGGGAAGCCTGGACAGCAACAACACTCACCCTATGCAGAAACCCCTGTGCATCTGTGAGGAATGCAGCCTGGCGGGGAAGGCCTGGGCTTCCTGGCTCTGCTGTGTGGCTCTGGGGAAGTTATTTAACCTCTCTGATCCTCAGCTGGGAGATGGCACTATGACACTTATCTCTCAGGGTGCAGGGGGTTAAATTAAGTAATATTTATGCAGTACTTCAGGAGTGGGTGGCCAGCGTAGGTATTGGTTGTTTTGACAGCCGGCCACCTGGAAAGGCAGAATGGTCCCAAGTGTTGCTTGCAACCATCAACCAAGGCGACCCATTCCACTGTCACATGTGCCCTTCATCTAAGCTGAAATCCGTCTCCTGGTAGCCGAGCTGAAATCAGTTCTCCTGTGCACATAGAATGAATTTAGAACATGCTAACTTCTGCTGTGTGAACTATTTCGAGATGTGTGGGAGTGACGACATCTTCTTTGTGCCCTGACCATGCCCTCTCCTGGCTAGGGTGTCCTCAGTGACTCCAAGTGCCCCTGGGTGGGAGGAGATGGTATATAACTTATCAGGCCTGAGATCAAGAACTGGAATTTGACACATGAAATCACAATGATTTATTCAAAGCAACAGGTTGATAATGGCAATTCTATCTTATTATTATGGAGGATTTACAGAAACATTTTCTCTACATATGTTATCTCATTAGATTCTCATTTGAGCCTATGAATTAAGCATGGGAATTATCATCATTCCATTTGGAAAAATTAAGGAAGTGATGTTCAGAGCAGCGATTTACCTGCCTGAAAGTAGAAGGGGATAGGGCTGGTGCTTCTCTACTCCCAGTCCAGCTGTCAGGCTGTATCATGCACGTGTCATAGGGCATGGGGTTATCACCCTGCTCTGGGAAAGCATGAAAAGCACACACTGGTTCTGTCTACAGCATGAAGAGTGTGTTTGTAGGCTGGAGAGACATAGCAAATATGGCAGACAGTTCTTAAGATCATTTTCAAAGCTAGAAATCCACATGCTCAAGTTGCCATGGAAGCTTGAGAATGCCAGCTTTACACAGAAGCCTGACTGGTCCATGTGGGGAATGGTGGTTATCAGATAGGGTCAAGCTGGACAGAGTTGTATCTTGAACAGGGCTTAACAATTGAGACATATGACATATGATGACAGGCTGGTGGGTGGAGGGAAAGGGGTGGGGCACTTGGGAGGAACTGGGATGAAGACAGTCAGTTGCCTTCCAGCAAGCATGAGTGAACTGGGGGCAGGGTTATGCAGAGGCCAGAGAGTCACACAGCCCCCTTCTAAAGTATGTTGGCAAGAGGCCCTATTAAGAACCCAAGAATGAGCAAACACACATAAGCAGCATCACGAAGGGCCACACAGCAGGGCCTGAGCTGCCGCCAAATGCCAAATGTGCTCAGCTAACTGAACACGTGGAGGGAAACGTGCAGGTCTTGTCTCCAACCCACCAAGGACCTTGAACACAATCAGATCCAAAGTCAGTAAACCGATGCCCTCACGGTGGGACCAGGAGAGAAAGTGAGCTGGAAGCAGGATGTGGTAATTCTGGAAGGAACAAGGCTGATCGTGGCAGAAGTTTCAGTGGGCACAGAAAAGAAAACCAAAATCAGAGAAGGATGCTGGGGCTGGGGTGTGGAAATGAGGAAAGAAATGAAAGGGGAAGTGTGACTTCATGAGCTCTGGGAAGAGCACACATAACTGAACTGAGGGGCTGATGGGATGGGTTTGGAAAGAAAGAAGAATCTTAAGTTGAGAATGTCTGAAGTGGTTCCTGAATCATCACTTTTGAATTAAAATTTTATATGTAAGATTAAGTTCTGTTGAGCTATTGCTGACAGGATATGTCACATCTCTGTTCATCTTGTTTGCTGCTCCAAGGGTTTGTAAGGATAACAGAATTCAAAGTAAGTTGCCATTTCCCCCCAGGAGGGAAGCCTGGAACTAATTAGGAAGACTTTTCTCTGGTTGCTCCAAGTTGTAGTTAAGAGAGAGGAAATGAGCTATGAAAAAAGGTGTGTGCTTGCTATGGGCTGGAATCTCAGTGGCTTAACTGGGTCTTTAGAGGCAAAGCTCCATGGGCAGGAGGTAGAGGGGACAGCATAGTGGACAGCAGACCAAGGAGGACAAAAAAGTGGCAGAGAGGGCCTGAGGCCTCAGCCATGGGGTTGAAAGGTGAAGCGATGACTTATCTAAGGTAGATGGGAAGTTACCAGCCCCAAGATACCAACGCGAGGCCCACTTGTACAGGGATGTGAATGACAGACAGGCTTTTGATTACTACCCAAAGTATAAGAGGTGGGAAACATTAGAGGCACTGTAACCAAGAGAAGTCTTGATGAAAGTTGCTTTAAGAAAGATCACTCTATGACTGTATGATCAGGTTCTTCAGAGAAAAAGAACCAATAGGATCACAGGAGACTCATTATAGGAATTGGCTCATGTGGGTATGGAGGCCAAGAAGTCTACACCCTATCTGCTGTCTGCAAGCTGGAGACCCAGGGGAGCCAGCACGAATCACCCAGAGACTGAAGCCAGAGAACTGGCGGTGGGGCTGATGATGTAAGTCCCCATCTGAACTTGAGAAGGGGGGCACCGGTGTCCCAGGGCAGGGACGTCCCAGCTCAAGCACAGTGAATGTTCCCTCCCTCCACCTTTCTGCTCCGGACTGGATGGTGCCGACCCACATGGGGGAGGGCCATCTGCTTTACTCAGTTCACCAGTTCAAGTACTAGTCTCCATGGAAACACCCTCCCAGACACACCCAGAATTGTATTTTACCAGCTAACTGTCCTCAGTCCAGGCAAGATGGCACCATCACAAACTGGCTATGTCAGCTCCTCTCTCCTATGCTTTTTTTTTTTTTGGTATCATTAATCTACAGTTACATGAGGAACATTATGTTTACTAAACTCCCCCCATCACCAAGTTCCCCGCCACAAACCCCATTACAGTCACTGTCCATCAGCGTAGGAAGATGCTGTAGAATCACTACTTGCCTCCTCTGTGTTGCACAGCCCTCCCCTTGCCTCTCCCCACATTATACATGCTAATCATAATGTCCCCTTTCTTTCTTTCCCCCTTTATCCCTCCCTTCCCACCCATCCTCCCCAGTCCCTCTTCCTTTGGTAACTGTCAGTCCATTCTTGGGATCTGTGAGTCTGCTGCTGTTTTGTTCCTTCAGTTTTTCCTTTGTTCTTATACTCCACATATGAGTGAAATCATTTGATGCTTGTCTTTCCTTGCCTGGCTTATTTCACTGAGCATAATACCCTCTAGCTCCATCCACGTTGTTGCAAATGGTAGGATTTGTTTTCTTCTTATGGTTGAATAATATTCCATTGTGTATATGTACCACATCTTCTTTATCCATTCATCTACTGATGGACACTTAGGTTGCTGCCATTTCTTGGCTATTGTAAATAGTGCTGCAATAAACATAGGGGTGCATATGTCTTTTTCAAACTGGGCTACTGCATTCTTAGGGTAAATTCCTGGGAGTGGAATTCCTGGGTCGAATGATATTTCTATTTTGAGTTTTTTGAGGAACCTCCATACTGCTTTCCACAATGGTTGAACTAATTTACATTCCCACCAGCAGTGTAGGAGGTTCCCCCTTTCACCACATCCTTGCTAACATTTGTTTTGTTTGTCTTTTGGATGGTGGCCATCCTAACTGGTGTGAGGTGATATCTCATTGTGGTTTTAATTTGCATTTCCCTGATGACTAGCGATGTGGAGCATCTTTTCATGTCTGTTGGTCATCTGAATTTTTTCTTTGGAGTAGTGTCTGTTCAGCTCCTCTGTCCATTTTTTTTTTTGAGAGGGCATCTCTCATATGTATTGATCAAATGGTTGTTAACAACAATAAAATTCAGTATAGGGGGGTCAATGCTCAATGTACAACCATTAATCTATCTCAAGCCTAATTCTCATCAGTCTCCAATCTTCTGAAGCATAACGAACAAGTTCTTACATGGTGAATGAATTCTTACATAGTGAATAAATTCTTACATGGTAATCAGTACAAGGACATTCATCACAGAAAATTTCGGTTTTGATCACGCATTATGAACTATAAACAATCAGGTCAAATATGAATATTCATTTGATTTTTATACTTGATTTATATGTTGATCCCACATTTCTCCCTTTATTATTATTATTATTTTTATTTTTAATAAAATGCTGAAGTGGTAGGTAGATGCAAGATAAAGGTACCTCTGCCCATTTTTTAATTGGATTATTTGCTTTGTGTTTGTTGAGGTATGTGAGCTCTTTATATATTTTGGATGCCAAGATCTTCTGACAAGATGGCTTGAATGCTTTTTCTCTGGGAGAATCTTACTCTACAGCGAATTTCTCCCAGTGAACTGTAAAACATGTACATGAAAGCTGATCCCTCAATAGTAGGTCACATCTCTCCTTGGGTTTGGAAAGATATTTTGAAAATGATAATGTTACCTTCCAACATAAAGGCAGAGATTGAAGGAAGATTTTCCCCACAACAGGAATATTTAAAACTGATGGAAAAAAAGGTGTATTTTACCAACTGAGCCTGCATTTTTTAATCCTCCAAATCATACACAGTTGAAGATGGAAAGGACCTTAGAAACTGAAGTCAAATAATTACATAAAGGTGCTTTGTAACCTGTAACACATTTTGCAAGAGTAAATGTTGATGATAATGAAGTTCACCCTCTTCCTGTATCTGGAGCTTTATTATTCCCATGATCCCTTAACTGGGGCTCAGACATGGGAAAATATATCCTCTCCAGTGTCAAGCAGATAATAACTGGACATCACAGATTGTTGCTTGAGGACATTTCAACAAGTCATAAAAACCTAGTAATTGCAGGTCAGTCAAAAATGAAAACAAAAGCATTTAGTTTCTTTTGTATAAAAATATTTTTCATCTGTACCAGAGATGGATCCCAGGGAGCTACTTTTTGGTGGGACACTAAAGATAAGTCTGTCAGTCTGAACCTCCAAGTCTAAAACGTGTTCATGGAGGGAATTCAGGCTCATGTACGCAGCCCAAACTGAGGAGCAGAGGGGCACCCTCTCTTTAAGGCTCTTCAGTGACAACATCTGGAACACACAGAGTAGACTCACATCTTACATGGCTGATGGTGAGGTTCTAAAATCAGTGCAAAGGTAAAGATCCTACAAAATTAAAATTGCCTCTGAGAATCCTTCATATTTGCAAAAGCTCTAAGACAGATCATACATTATTTTTGTCTCTGGCAATCTGGGTGAGACATCCCTTTTCTTAAGATGTTGGAAGTCAAGGTCTTTCTTGAACCGACCAAGGTAGCATAAATACATTATATATTGTGTTCCCTCTGAGCTTGATTGGTTGATAGGTTGAGGAATTGAATGTGATCAGATTTTGCTGTAGTGCACAAGTTACATTGGCCACAAATTGACTCACGGTGAAAGGACTGACTTGTAACTAAGTGAATTTGAGCAGAGGTTATAATAACAAATATGTAGTGGTGTTAAATAAAAATGATGTTCTTTGGCAATGTGTCTAACCTGTGAAGTGACATTGTGAAGAATGGCCACAAAATGCCCCAGTCAACCTTCAGGATGCTTGTCTGAGCCAGGATCTGGGGTTAGAAAAACACTGGGGGTTGGTGTGGGGTTTTATCAAGTGACGGCCACCAGCAATTCCTCCCATCTGTATTTGTGCATTCTACTTCTCCTGTCCACAGGTGGAATCTATTTCCTCTCCCCTTGGATATGAGCTGCCCTTAAGAGTTGAAGAGGCCAGTAGAATAAGACAGAGGTGGTTTGTGCCAGGGCCAGGCCCAGCCATGTACAGCCGGACAGCTTCTGCTTTAGATCCCTAGAGCCCTGAGCCATACAGCGAGGCCAGTTATGCTGCTGGGGAGAGAGGTCAGCCAGCCCCAGCTCTGCAGCCTCCTCAGCAGAGGACCTGTTGTGTTAGGGAAGCTGTCTTGGTCATTCCAGCCCCCATCCGAGCTCGAGGATGAATAGGCAGAATGAATCCCCCTGATTCCATATGGAGCAGAAGAACCACTTACTCAAGCCCTTCCTAAAATACAGAATCATAAGCAAATAAATACTTAGCATTGTTTTAAACACTAAGTTCTGAGTGCTCTGATAAACAGCAGGAGAAAGCTGAGACAGTGCGCCAGGAGATTTCTTCCCATAGATTCATTTCATGGGCTGTTCCCTGATCCTTTTACTTCCTGCACACAGACTCTTCTGCTTTTATGTCTTCTAATGCCACCCAGACTCTTGGTGAAGAAGAGCCAAACAAAACAAAACATCACAGACTTCCTCGGGGGTAGACCCTGCCTAATCCTTGCTTGCACCCAAGTAGACTGTGGACTGGAGCTGCTGGCTCCAGTGCCTGATGTGGCTCTCCGCTCTGTAGGAGCGGACAGCAGAGGGGCTCAAATAAAAGTAACGGTCTGGGAAAAAAAAGTGAAATGGCCATCTGTAAACAGGAAGGGTGACTTATCCACAGTAAGCTTAATTCCGTGAAACACAGTTGCTGGATGTATGATGATTATTTAGTAAGACATGTCACTTGAGTTGGACAGAAGAACACAAAACGCTATAAAATTGGTGTGTCACTTAAAATACACAAATGTAGCACTTACAGACCAAACAGATATTTTTTGACAGAAAACACCTTTTCAAACCTTGGCAGGGCAAAACAATGTGCTAAAAAATGTTTATTGTGTTAGTTGAAAACTCAGTCAAATTCAGTAATGCTGTCACCTAAGAAACACCAAAGCCCGGATTTTAACCTCACTGAAATACTGATGCCATAACATGAAGGCAGATGAAATAAAAGATCCTTATTACTTTCAGAACCCTGGAATAACCTTCTACCTGTAGACTACAGAAAAAAATGTTTTCCTACTGTCATTCCTCCCCGCCCCATCCCTGTCTTCTACAAGAGGCAGCCCTACTTTTTGTTGACAGGGGCCTGGAGAAATTTTTTTAAATTAATTAATTTCTTTTTTTTACTTTTTAAAAATTAAGATATCATTGATATACGATCTTATGTTCAAGTTTCACATGAGCAACATTGTGGTTATTAAATTCCCCCCTATTATCAAGTCCTCACCACATACCCCATTATAGTCACTGTCCATCAGCAGGTCTGGTGGAAATTTTATAAGATTTTTCAGTGAGGCATCAGTTGTTTTTAATACTTGAAGAAATCGAAGGGAAGGATTCAATTACTCATGTGAAAAATGAACCTTCTACTGAAGGTTTGGCCACTGCTGGTATGCTTGTTTTAAAACTGAATTATAGGTGCAATACATTTGGCAGACACGGGGGCATTAATTTTTCTCAAACCGTTCAAGACTAGGAGGACAGAACAGGAGGGAGCAGAGAGAAAATAAGATAATAAGAGTTTCACGTTGATTTATTCACCTTTGTGCAAAGTAATGGGAACAGGCGGGGGCCTGAAGGAGAGATAGAGAGACTCATGGAGGGAAGGATCACAGGCAGCCTGCCAAACAGAAAGTCAGATTGTTGTTCTTAGATGATATAAGATTGCTTTATTTCTCTAGCTGCTTTGTAAAAATACATATACATAAAATATGCCACACGGTGCAGCTGGAGTGAGCAGAGGCCACACTGTTTATCCAGGGAACAGTTGTATTCCCAGCCTGCCTGTCTGTTAGCTCATTCCTTTAATAAAGATAAACGAGCTCTGTGCATGGCAGAGCCCAGGCTCTGGTTCTGGGCTATCTGAGTCTGGTAGCGCCAGAGAGATGGGCTCGCAGCCTCCCTGGGGCAGGTGGATGGGTTCTTGAGGCACAAAGTCGATGCACCCAGAGGTCTGTGGTTGTGACCTATCTCACAGACCTGAGATAGGATTGCTTAATGTAGATGGTAGGAGGTCCTGGGCCAGGAATCCGTGGAGTCCTCCCTCAGCCAGTAACCAGCTCCATGCAGGATCAGATTCATCACTTGTGGCGCTCAGTGCAAAATGCAAATGTAGGGCTTTTTGTTTAAAAAATGGAGAATGTTTGGACTGCAACAGCAGAGCATGAAACAAAGGGTGCAGCTCTTCTAAGCAGGAGCCCAGAGAGGCTGCCCAGGCTTCATGCCCAAAACCCCATTCTGGCTCCAGGACTTGGTGACAAGAAGCCTCTCCTTTGGAGTCCTCAGCTTCCACATGTTGAAATCAACTGAATTGGACATAATCAGCAGCTTTTGTGTTGGGTAGTGGAGAGGGGCATTGGTGGAATCATCAATGTCTCTCTATTAGGAAAATCAAGTCTTAAGTCTGAAGAAACTCTCTCCATCCTGTTCTTGAAACCATGGTATCTTTGCAGAGAGGTTCAAGGACCCTCTTGGGTACCCAGAAGTGGGGAGCAGAAGCTTGCGGCCACTGTCTCATAGAGAAAAAAAGAACCTATGCTAAAAAAGAAAATGTATTTTCTCATACTTAGGAAATAAAATCAAGTCCCTACAGTTGCATTAAAAGTTGATCTTTGCCTTTCTTCTAAAACAAGTTAAGGCTCTTTTTGTCACCAAACAGACATTTTGAAAAGTAGCAAAAGCTCATTTCTCTTGGATCTGACTTTGCAAGCAACATGGGCAAGTTTATCTCTTTCAAAAGAGAACTTGAGACCCAAATACTTTCTTCAAAGCTTGGTCTCTGAAGTTGAACTTCTGGGAGATGACAGATGAGAATGGGATGAAATATGACTTTTCTTGCCTTAACCATAACAGAATCACTCAACGTGAGCACACAGATTCGGCTTGTGAGTGCTGAGAGACATCACTCGGGGTCCAGCAGCTGCAAAATGACTAACACTGTGGTTCTCTGGGGCAGTTAGGGAAAGTTCTAGAGTTGCCAGAAAAACATGCTGATATTTCAGTTTCTAGTCTTGGTGAGAGCTATGATTCTGCAGACATGCTGTTTTTCCACTTTTCATGCCCGAGAGGATGAACGGTGAGTCCTCAAAGCCACTCATGAGGAGAGGGAGAACAATCTCATGGCAACTTGCTATTTTGTATGAATGCTATGTTTCTGACCTATAGATGTTGTACTTTATTTTGTAAGAAGGGAGAACCTAAGGGGAAGAGCAGAAGTCCTGTAATGTATTTGGCCTGCTTTTCCAGGTTTGTAACTTCTCTTTTCTAGTCATCCATTTCATAAATGCAGTTGTCTTGTGTTATTTACAGATTTGTGTTCATGAATTCACCTGCTTGCTAAAATTTATTTGCAACCCCAAAATTAATACTTGCACCACTTTCAAGGTCTTTTTTGGATGCGCACAGACATACACAAAGTTTGAGTCATGTGCACGTGTGTGTTTGCATGTGAAGTCAAACAGAGCAGCTCTCTGCCTTCCTGATTCAGCTCTTATAGGGCAAACAAGTGTTCTTTTTGCAGCCTATTTAGTGTCATGTTTTTCTCGTGCTTTTTGTTGGTGATACTACTGTTGGAAGTGGCCCCCACATGTAGTGCTGAAGTGCTGTCTAGAACCCCTCAGTGCAGGAAAGCTGTGACATGCCCTATGGAGAAAACACGTGTTGGATAAGGTTTCTTCAGGCGTGAGTTACTGTAAGGTTGGCAATGAGCTCAGTGTTAATGAATCAACAGTATGTAGTAACTAAGGGGTCTTTAGACAGAAATATATAAAACAAAATCATGCATTGATTGGTGGATACAAATGTTTTGACCAGAGGCTCATGGGGAACTAATCTTACGTTTCCACTAGGACAAAAGTTCCATATTAGCGATTTCAGTATTCACGGAGACGTAGTAGAAATAAGTACCTAGAATAAAGAGGATGGACTGCATGTGTTGAGATCCCATCCTGTTCAAGTGTTTGGAAGCAAACAAAAGGCAAGAGACTGTATCCCATATCCCATCCTCAAGGACTGTGTTTAATGGCAGTCATGACCAGCCTTGAATACTACTTATTCCAAGTGCCTTAAACACAGTACCTTCCTTAAATCACCCTGGCATAAGTTGGGCACTGACTCAAGTTGGCAAGTCTGCCAGTGGCACCCCCAAGATTTGGCCCAATGATGTTCTGACTCCCCAGATCATGCATTCACCCTCCCAGACTCTTCTCTCTGTCTAGTCAAGGTGAAGGCAACTTGCACTCTGTCACTATTGGATTGAGAAAAAGAGGGTACCAAAACAGATTATTGCTGCTTGGTTTCCTCAAAAATACCACGTCCATCCTAATTTCTTCCTTTAGCCTGCTTTGAGATATCTGTAAAAATGTTCATAGGGAAGCTCTTCTAGAATGTACAACCCTTAATATGTCTTTTTTCTTCTGCTATGTTGCATTAAATATAAGACAGGAATTTTAGACAAACAAGAACTTTATATTCTGAACTCTGATCATCCATCACAAGAAATGCCATTTTATGTTTTTCTGGTTATTGTTGTCTTGTTTGATCAATTTATAGATCATATCTAAAGCTTTAGGTAGTTGTTTCCATGAAAATAACATATTTTAACCCCATGCCATCAGATTCTTACTCTTATTATTTATTGTTTTGACTTAACCCATTTGCAATGAATGTAACCATCCTCAAATGACAGATTAAGAGGGCTTTCCTATTACCTTTAAAAAACTAAGTTTAATAATTTTTCAAATTATGAGATTTCTCATATTTTATTTTCTTCTTGTCTTTCCTTTAAAGATCTGGGAACTCTTACATTAGGGTCTGTGCTGCAGACCTGTCCATTCCTAAAAGGACTTAGAACAATGACATTTGTTTTCTGTTCCTTCAAGGCTGGTGTAAGGAGAAAATGAAATAATTGTAAAAATCACGTTAGACAGTACCTAGATTGTAGTTGGTCTCATTAAATATTACTTCCTTTCCTTCTCCCCATATTAGGCAGTTTACTTCTGCTTAGCAGTTGAGGTCATTTATAAGGAGAGTGTGTAGATGTGAAAGCTCCTGTGGCAGATTTTACTATGTATCATAGCTTTACGTGTGTAGAATTGTCTACAGTTTGTGGAGCACCTTCCCTGCCCCTGAACATGTTTCATTCAATTTAATCCTTACGGCATCCCTGGAAGCAACGTGTTAGACTTCCGCCGTGTTCGTTATATGAGTCAAAGCATGCATTACATCATATTGCTTACTAACGGCACACATTTCTTGAAAATATTCAAAACCACCCAGATTATAAATCCACCAGAACCTGACTCCAGCATGCTGCTTTTTGATGCTCTTCTTCTGCCCAGACATCTCTCATTTCGCACTTTTGTCTGAGGAAGACAGAGAAAGCTTGGCTTTCCCACGCTGGGTATCCTGTCAACAGATGCTGAAGAAGTGCTCCTGGTCTTCACCTTGTCCCGCCACTAAGTAGGAGACTCTACCCATGGTCCTCTGTGATACATGACAAACAGGCCTTTTGCAAATGCAACTGTAGATGAATTTGTGTGCAGTGGGCACTGTTGAGGGCGTGGAAGATCTCTCTGTGTTCAGGAGACCACGTTAAGTCTGGGTCCAGCGGGCCCAGCTCCAGGAGTGACAGCAATTGCCAGAGAAGCCACACACCGGTGAGCTGCATCTGTGGCTCCGCCGCCTCGGAGTGGGCTGTTTCAACTCATCTGGCTGCTGCTGCTTGCAAAGACGCTTGATTTTCAACTCTAATTGCGGCCGCTAATTCAGGCCTGGCCTTCTGATCATTCATCTTTTAAGAGTTCAGCTTCTGAATCCCATTTGGTTCCCTGTCCCCTTGCTTTCCTACCACCTCCCCTTGATGTGGGCAGAATAGTTAACTCAAACAATTAGTAAATGCTGAATCATTGAGTCAGTTGAATGAAGCGAGTGTCTGTGTGAGGTATACAACTTCCTGAGTGGGTTTAATGGAAGCCTAAAGAGATTTTTCACAGATTCATGGGTTTTCAAAGGAGAAATTTGCATATTAATAAGAAGCTGTTCAGACTGATTTGCTTAATGTGTTTGAAGTAAGCATAATTAAATGTCAAGGGAGATATATCATGAAGTAATGAAGCTGAAGCCAATTTATCAAAAATAAGGCCTAGGGAGAGACATTTCAAATAATGAACAGTTCTCTAACCTTCCTTTTTAAGGTGATTTGCTTAGTCTGGGCCAAGATTTACATGTTTTTTGAGACTCATTCAAACAAAGATTCTGAAATGGAGTGGGGGGTGGGGAAGGAGAATGGACATTTTTCCTATTCGAGTTTATAACATGCAAGGGGGTCTTTCCTGCCTGAAACACTTTTTAAAGGGACAAAACCGATGTAGTTTTTCTCTCACAGATACTGGGCTGTAGTTAGCATCGGCAGCCTGCTCCGCCCACACTCGTACAGCGGCCGTTTGCAATCTCCTGTTCTCATGAGAGGACATGTCCTATGTGAGGGTGGCTAGTTACTCAGGAATTGCAGCTATAACAAAAATTGATTGGCATTGAAAATCCCAACCCTGGGTTCTGGATTTTGAGCTGTTTACAGTGAGCATGTCTAAGGAGTGGGCCATTCTTTGAACCAACTCAGTCCATGGTTTGTTTTGAATTCACTTAGGAAAGAAATGATAAAATCACGCAGCCATTTTTTAGGCTTTATTCCCTAAGTGTTTGATGAAATTAACCAAGAAATTCAGGCTCTTCCAAATGATGGTTTCATGAGGTCACAGGTCAAATGACAAAAATGACAATAACAGTAATAACAAGATAGCTCACATACACCATCTCTGCTCCCGACAAAAGCCAGAGAAGGCAGGCATTATTACCTCCATTTTTCCAGATGACTCACTCAAGTGCAGGGAGGTTAAGCAACTTGTCCAAAGTTACTCAGGGGTTAAGGAGTAAGGAGGAGTGGATAGATTCTCCTGAATTCTGGATGACACTCAAGAGACCTCAGCTAGAGTTGCTTGAGTGGATCAAATGGACACATTCAGTAGGGTTTGATTCTGCTCATCAGAATGTGAAAGCTGATGGATTCCTTCCTGGGCAGACTAGAGTGAGCAGGACCCTTGCTGAAGGTGAGATCTTCCTCAAGGAGGGCTTAGGGGAAGAGATGAGGACTTTGTCAATGGGGTAAAACTGCTAGGTGGAAGAGACTAACAAAATGAAAAGTCACATTTATATAACTGAGAGATTAAAACGTGTTTCTACTTGGAATGACTGTGCATTGTGCTAACTGTGGCCACTGGGAGCATTAAGCAGAGAAAAACCACAATTTAGAGATATAAGCTTTTTGAAGCATCACTTAAATTTTGGGTGGCAGCTGGGTTCTCCACATTCCACAAAGCAACCTGATCTTGAGAACCATTGAGAATAATGTGCCTTGTCCTATATCTGAACAGACTGTGTTACATAGGGGTTTTACAAGTTATTAATGTGACCCCTGCCTTTGTAAGAACACTGCCTCTGAAATCTGCCTGTCTTGGACTCAGTTTCCAACACTCCTCCTTAACTCCTTAACCCCTGAGTAACTTTGGGCAAGTTGCTTAACCTCCCTACCCTTGAGTGACTGATCTGGAAAAGTGGAGGTAATAATGCCTGCCTTCTTTGGCTTTTGTTGGGAGCAGAGATGGTGCATGTGAACTATCTTGTTATTATTATTATTGTCATTTTTGTCATTTGACCCGTGACCTCATGAAGCCATCCTTTGGACCCATCATTTGTGAACATCCTTTACACTCAGAGTGATGTGAGACACTGGACCCGCCATTTCCTCTGACTTTCAAAACTAAAAATAAGATCTGTATTTTAGGTGGGGCAGTATGTATCTGACCAGGAGAATTCCTTGGGAACTTTGCATTGTATCTGTTCAGAGCAGTGAAAAACAGGGCATTTCTGTCCCTGTGATCAAGCCCCTGGTCATGTCCCCTCTGCTAATGACAGATTTACCTTCCACTGTGTGTAATGTGTGTGCACGTGTGTGTGTATGTGTGTAGATAGATTTACAGTTATGGTTTCAGGTGTAGGCACCACTAGCACTCAGTCTTGTGAAAAGTAGAACCCTGTTGCCAACATTTACCATATAATAGAATCTGTGCTGCTAGAATGAGGGTGGGTGGGTGTCTAGAACCCAGCTGCTTAGCCCACCCTATCATTTTGTAGGGTGTTTTTAAACATTCAGCCTGTAGCTCTTTGGCTTGCATTTTTTCTAGCTGTGTTGGATAGGTTTGCATCATTGTTTTAGTGATGTACAATTTTTATCATATACCTGGAAGTTCAAATGAATATAAAAATATTGCACTGTGGTCACAGATGTCCCTTCATTTTGCAGAATAGGAAATTCTTTTAATAGATATGGGATTCAAGGTTGTTCAGCAACTCAGCAAACCATAGACCTGGAATTTCTTCAAAGTGTGCTTCCATTTGGGAGCTTCTCTCCTGCCACAGAAACAGTCAATTGAATATCCCTTGGCCCCACCATTCGCTGGACTCCTCAGAACATGACTGGCTGGAAGGACCATCTGCATACCTAGCTGGGGATAAAACCCATTTAACTTTATCCTTCAGTCCAGAGGCAGCAAGTTCAAAAATAGGAGATGAATTTTTTGAAAGGAGTTCTTTTGCGTAGTACTGTCACACTTGGATAAGAAATGCTTCTCAAGTCCTCAAAGCCAAGCCTCAAACTGTCTTCCCTTTAATGTTTCTTCTGCAGTGTTTCTGGGTGTTAGGAAAGTAGGTATATTTTGTGCTCAGATATGACTGGGAAATGAATTCAACAAACTCACACGGATTTTTTTTTTACAGTGGACTTTTAAGAGTTTTGTTTCTAAGGTTTACTGTGACAGGTCAAATGGGATCTGTCATAGGCAGTGGTTCTGAAAAGTATTTGTCACAAAAACCTACAGGCTTTTGTGCTCCTTGGAACACAGTTTGGGAAATGCTGTTTTTTAAAAAATTAAAGCAAATCTTGATTTACAAAGTGAAAACTTTGTTAGGATAGATGAACTTAGTTATTAGAATTTGATAATGGTCTTAAGGAAGTTATTTTAGGATCCCATACCCAGGTCCTCTTCTTAAATAAATAGACAGTGGTAGGAACACTAACTGCCTATTTCTTTCCTGAAAACATGGGCCTAGAGACTGAATTTTATGTGATGGATTGGCATTATGATATGATTAATTGTGCTGTACCATGGGACAAGCAATTTGTTTTCTCCCTAACAAACAGCAGGTGTTACTTGTTCAAGAAAACCACCTACATCAAAGTAAAATATCTCTTATTTTTAGGGCTGTCAAAGCTACTATGCTATGGATTTTTCCATATTTCATTGCTTTGGGTTGCTTGTTATTCCTCCAGGGTTACCGTTTTCCCCTATCAGAGTCCACAAACCACTAGGACTGTCTATGCAGGGCACTGTGGCAGCTGTGTGTCTTGGGTCCCGTACTTTGCAGCTCTGTCTCCTCAGTCCACCCTCCTCCCACCCACCACATACCCCCACACTCCATTCCCATGCACCTCCCATGGTCCTGCATCCTGTGTCTTTGTATTACTGAGCCTTTCCACACATGTCCATCCGTCTGCTTCAAATGCCTATTTTCTTCTTTTGTACCCATTAATCCCCACTCATTGTTCAAAGGTAAACTCAAATGCCACTTTCGTCATGACTTTGCTCTCCCCAGTGGCTTCAGTGGTTGGACTCATCACTGGATCCCACTTGGTGTACAACTCATTGTCAGTCATCTTCGCTTCTCCAGGAGGCCGATCCTGAGGAGTCAAGGAATGCAAATGATGCCATGAGGTCAGTGCAGACCTGACCATCTCCGCCAGCCCCTGGGAGACCTGGAGCAGGTTGCTCACTGGAGGAGCCCCGCTTGGGCAGACAGGGCCACATGCCTACGCTGCCACCTTGTTCAGTCATTGACCAAGAGCCTCCGAGAGCCACCTGTTTGCTTGATGGCTCACATGGGCCCTAAGGACTGCAGCAGTGGGAGCCTGTCAGTGACCACACTTCACATAGCCAGGTTCCAAGTCCTGTGAAAGGGATCAGAGCGGCTCTTCTCTGTGTCTTTCATCTTTACACTGCCTGTCAGAGATTTTATTCCTTGACCCACATCCACAGAATGTAGACCCAAAAGTGGCTTTAGAGATCAGATAGCTGAGCTTCCTCATTTTCCAGACAAGGAAATGGAGACATTGCTGCCCACACTGAACTGATTTCCTTCATTGTACGATCCACATTGCGTTGAATTCCAGGCCAAATTCTAGCAGATCAAACCAACCATTCCCATTTCTATCCCTTCTTCCGATGACATCCAGGAATCCATTTGTCCAGCCACCCCCAGAGGCACTGCATTTTCCTGGGGACCAAGAGGAATGAGTGTTGATGGATTTCAGGTCAGAAAATGGGGAAATTATTAGTGCTATCTGCACAAACCGGAGCCATTCAATTTCACATTTAAAAAATAAAACATCGTTGACCCTTTAAATGTGAGGCTTTTGCGGCTGGAAGTCCCCAACTACAGGGAATGAAGAGGAACTAACCCCACAAAGCCAGGTCTGCCCAGCAGTAGCTGGGGGTCCACCAACAGATTTTTGTTAGTAGAAGGAGGAAAATCAATGAGCAGAATGGAGTCCGTCTCAGCAGTGTTTTCCATTCTCAGTCACTCTTCCTGGAAGCTGCTGGGCACCAAGGCTGTGTTAGATGCACTCCCCAGGATTGTGTTTGCAGCCCTGGGTGCCTCCTGAGGGATCTCTGTTGGTGGGGGTGCCACTCCAGCCTCCCCCAGGGTCTGGCCCACTAGATCGGTGACTGATAATGCCTTAATTGCCAAACCTAGAGCAGGTGACGTCTGTCTTCTTGGACCTGAGGGCTCTTGATTACTCAACTCCCTAAAAGGAAACACTTTCCACATCAATAATTAAACAGAGCAATTAGAGGAAATTTAAAAAGTATAATTAGAATCAACTCTGTGTCCCTTGAGCATTCTCTCTCTCTTTTCTTTTTCATGCCCCATTCCCTCCCTCCTCTTCCCTCAAAGCATCATTTTGTGGACACAGGAGGCCTCTATTTCATTGTTTTTAAAGCCCAGGCAGAAAAGGGAAAAAATCCATTGGCAGGGATGAACTTGAGAAGTAGAAGGTAAGGGCAGACCCAGGCTGCCTGGTTTCTGTTCTTCGGGCTTGCCATTTCCTCGTGGTAGCCGGCCTCTGCGTTTGGGGCTTTAGGAGTGGAGACGGGCCGGCTTTTCGGGACTGGCCCACATGGTGTTCAGGGAGCCTCTGGGAATGAGGCCCAACCTGGAAAAGTGAAGTGTCCATCAGAAGCACAGAGGGTGGCAGCCCAGAGGGGCACCTCTAGAAAATAACCTGTGCTGGTCAACTTTCCCTTCACTCTAATCTGTCCAGTGTCCTCAGGTGAAGAGAATCTGTTTTCTCAACTTGAGGAAGTGAAAATCTATCACAAGCCAACCAGATAATGTGAAAATATGAAAATTAAAGCAACAAGGAGAAAACAATAGCAGTGAAGGAGCAGGTCACCATCCACAGACCAGAAGACCCCTAGAGCTCTCTGGGACACAATGCGGGGGAATTTAGATTGTGCTAAAGGCAGCAGGGAGCCACAGACAGGCCTGGGAAGGAAGCAGAAGGGGCCCCTGGAAACGCCTCTGCTGAGGCAGCAGGCCCTGTGGGAGGCTGTGCGGCAGGGCAGGGACCCAGGGCGCATCCTGAGTCTCCCCAAGGCAGACGCCAGTGCCAGGACTAAACAAGCAGCCTGCTCAGGGGCAGCTGGCAAGTTGGGGGCCTAAGGCACTGACCCCACCCTTTCAGGGCAGGTGGGGACCCAACACAGCTAATTTCAGGTCTCCTCCGTGGCCTCTGCCTGTGTGTGCATGCCCTACCTCCTCCTGGTGGACTATTTGTTTGACTTTTAATTTGACAAAGTAAATCCCAGCCATTAGGTAACTTCGCTTTTCCCTTCTTCTGTCCCTGACGGATTTCAACAGGAACTCAGAAACAAAAAAGCCATTTCATCCTTAAGGATGGACAAACACAGATTCACCTCTGGAGCCCTGTAAGGTCAGCAGGCAGAAACATGATCAAACATGTCTCAGTCACTTAAAAGAATACAAGCAGATGGAAGAATCGGAGCAAATAGCCTCTCTTCCTGCCCTCCATGATACAGAGCTTCTGCATGGAATAGGAGAAAACTTGAGAAAAATCTCTCATGATTTTTAGTCTTGAATTGAAAAGGTTAAGTGAATGTCATGCAAAAATAATGAAAAAGGTCTAAATGTATCCTGATTCCAAGGAGAAAAGTGTAGTTAAAGAATGAAGGTGGGAAAACAAAGCAAAGCAAAGCCCTCCAACCGTCAGGATGATGAAAACAGGTTCCTCAAAAGAAATTGAAGTTCGCATTAGATGTGGTCCTCAAAATGTTATATTTCAGAAAGCAGGAGCCAAATATGACAGTCTTGAGGAAGAAAAGGTTTGTGATGTAAGAATTTTTAACCACCCCAATGATCTCAGATGCTTAAGCAAGTTAAGGCCTCCCAATAAAAATGAATGAAGGGAAATTACATTGTAAAAAAGGGTATTAATAATCTGTGATGGTTGTCCTTTATTTACAGGAGTCATACTAAAACCATATGAAATAATGTTTACAAATATGAGAATGGTCAAAACTGAATTACCAGGTGCACACTTACACACACATGCACACACACATACACACACACTCACACACACACACGCAAAGAGACAAAAAGAAATGAAAGAAAGCCGGCTGGAGTGACAAAATACACACCAATGTAAAATTCAAGATTAAACTTTGAATGAAACAAAAAGATCTACCTTTAATAATCAGGAGTATACCCTATAGCTTAATTTTCATAAGCTTTTGTGTGCCAAGTGATATACCATTCAGCATTAAAATATATGAAGTGAAAGCATTTAGAAATGCAGAGATTTTTTTATGTCTTTGTTTTTGTCTTCACTTTTTATTTTGAAATAATTACAGATTTACAAGATTGCAAATAAATGGACAAAAAGTTCCCATGTACCCTTCACCAGCTTTCTTCAATAATAACTACAATAACTATAGTACAATATAAAGCCAGGAAATTGACATTGATATAATTTATAGAACAAGCAGAGATTAAGATATCACAATTCTACCAGAATATTCTAATACATCCATTTAATACTTTGTCAGAGCAACTGGGAAAATATGAATAAACATATGGAACTCTCAAAAATATATTTAATTTTGATTTAACAAGTAGATATCAGAAGGCTACCTAGGAGACACACAGAAAGTGGGCAGTCTTTTCAAAAGTCTGTGGCACATTTATAAAAATGTTCATATACTTTTTTTTTTTGGCCACCAAAAAAGCATAAGTTTCCTGAGAGTTTAAATTCTATTAAACTCACACTTTGACTATAAATTAAAATTAATAATGAAAGGAAAAATACAATGGATAAAAACTAGTATAAGGTTAAGAATTATATTCTTGAAAATCCTTGAATTAAAGATGAAATCAAAGGTTCAGTTAAAGATCATTTAGGTAAGAGCCAAATGATAAACTAAATACTTGTCATGCTTACATAATCAGGGATGTCAGTAGACTGAATTCATGTCCTTATATATTTTAATGTCAAGCTAGAAAGGAATGAAAATGAGTAAGTCAACTTTCAAATCCAAAAACTAGAAAAGGGGCAAAATATAATATTATAACAAAAATATAATAGAATGAGAATAGATGTGGCAAAAAAATATCAAAGAAATTAGAAAACGTACACTGTCTAACTCTATAATAGTGAATTTAAAATATAGTTGAAATAAATTAGTATCTATTGAAAGATGTAAATCACAAAAACTACCAGTAGGAAATAAAGGGAACATCAGTTATTGAAAGATGATCCGAATTAAATTAAAACAACCAAACAAAAGCAGATGAAACTTACTGGGAGAAAACTGTTAGAGATTTCTCCAGGTAAAACCAGCTCTCATCTATCACCTAAAGTATTAAAAAATCCTGCCTCATCACACAGAGCATGTATTCTAAGGAAACCATTTTTACCAAGGGCATATTTGACACTATGGATCAGGACCACTTTTTAAAAGGTTTTCCTTCATCCCCTGGTTTTCCATTGACACCCCTCTCCTTTGCTGGCTTGTCTTCCTAATTTACTCCAGGTAGACCCCATATGTCCAGGCTTTGTCCTACCAATTATTAGGCCCTTTGTCTCAACTGATTGTTTCTTCACAAAATAACTGAGCTAACCACATTCTTTATCTTTTCCTTATTATTTCACCCACTTTCTGTCCAACTACATGGCCAGATCTTCAAATCATTTTTCTTCTAGAAAAGAACTGTGTGAGAAGGAAAGGACAAAAACTTCGCTTGCTTTTGGCTTGCTTCTGGAGTCGTAGATGCTGACCCCTTGAGATCCAGCTCCTCCTCTCTCCTTTATGAGCCCTCCTGGCTTAGTATACTTCTCACTTTTGACCACGCCTCCTGCCTCTGGGTCCTATCTGGACCCATTCTGGTTCATTCCCAACCACTCAGCATTTCTAACTTGGTTCCGATGCTGCTGCCGCTTGAGAACTTGCCCTTCCACTGCCTGGTAAGCTCCACTTTTGTGTTCTATAGCTAATATGACCAAAACTAAGAGCAACATCTTTATGCTCACCGTTTTTTGTGATCTGTGAAGCTTGACTTGAAACAGCTTTAGTATTGTTAACGTCATTTTACCTCCGTCATGGATTGCCTCCTGAGACAGATGATAAACCCTAGACAACAGAGTCTGGCTTCTCATGTTTTCCTTAAGGACGTAGTCAAGACTCATCTGGTCTTTAATCTGTTGGATGACACATAGCATTCTGTTTTGATACTTTTGTATATCAAAGGTAAAGATAAATCAACACAGTTCTCTTAATAAGGTAGAAGACAAAGTGCCATTAATTGTTGAAAGAAAACCATATTATATTAAAAAACAGCCCAAAATTATTGAGAAAAAATAATTTCCAGGTGGGAAATTAATACCCATATCTTAGCCATACACAGATAAATAATTGTTTTTCAGAGTCAAAATACTCTTATCAGTATTTTTCAAACATTTTTTTTACCATGATCCACATTGTTAATATGCATACATACATACTATACATACAAGCAAACAAGCACTAAATGCATATTCATGAAATCATTGAAGGGGTATCTCGCCGCGACCCTCCTTACCCAGAAGGACTCAGGAGACACAGGCCCACGCAAGAGATTTTATTTGAAAGAGAAAGTGGCTGCCCCCGAGTCCTTCTGGGTAAGGAGGGTCACAGAGAGATACCCTTTCAATCATGAAAGAACACTTACTCCCATCTCAGGTGGCACTGTCTGATAGTTTCCATCCTATTGTATTTTATTTCCTCCTATTCTTTTTTTTTTTTGGTATAATTAATCTACAATTGCATGAACAACATTGTGGTTACTAGACTCCCCCCATCAAGTCCCCACCATATACCCATTACAGTCACTGTCCATCAGCATAGTAAGATGCTATAGAATTACTACTTGTCTCCTCTGTGTTGTACAGACCTCCCCGTGCCCGCTCCACATTATGTCTCCTAATCATAATGTCCCTTTTCCCCCATTCCTTCTATTCTTTTTAATGCAAGTGGCAGTCTTTTAAAGCAGGGATTATCAACAGGAGGTGATTTTGTCCCTAGAGGGCATTTGTCAATGTCTGGAGACATTTTTGGTTGGGGGTTGGGGAGAATGCTACTGGCTTCTAGTAGGCAGATTCCAGGGGTGCTGCTCAATATTACAACACAGGGGCAGCCCCACAACAAAGGCTTCTCCAGCCTGAGATGTCAGTTGTGTTGAGCTTGGAAAACCCTGAAGCCTCTAAAGGGTTGTGACCACAGACCTAAAACACTTCTATTCTAGGGTTATCAAGAAGGGGCAAACATTGCCTATAATTACACACCAAGGTTCTTTCAAAAGGAATGCTAAGAACAATTTTTGTCTTTATGGGGACCGCACAAACTAGATGCATTTCTCCTTATTATAGGGCTTGGTGCATTCTTTCTTCAAGTTTATGTCAACCTTTGAGACTTAGGTCTCTGAGGCCATTCAGGGCACTTTGAGGTTAGAGAGCTAATGAATGCTTCTCTCAGTGTCCATGAAAGCTGATTGAGCACCCAGGGCGATTAGCAGTGTTGGGTCAGAACTAATGAGCTTCGGGTGCCAGCAGCTGGCACTGGAACTTAGTGGGGCATTAAGACCCATCAGCACTCAACTTCTTTCTGACCTGCTTGGGCCTCTGTTACTTCAACACCCAATAGGGAGAAAAGTGCTGAAATGGCAGTCTATTCCCCATCAGGCTAATTACTTCTTTTCCCAAGATCAACACTGTATTTTTGAAAGGGCTGAGACATCTGAAAGCAGAGAACATCCTGCCTTCTGGGGCAGGGAAGCTAAGGCCATTTTTGTGCCCCTCAAAAGAAATAGGCGATTAGTAAAGACAGTGGAGGCAGAACCCTAAGTGGAGGGACTTCTAATGTGGTTTGTAGACCAACCCCACCAGGCAGCAGAAAGCTCAGAGGCATGGGTTTGGGAAAGGTGCCACCGCAGCCCCCTGCAGCTGTGTAGACAGAGAGCGTGGCAGGGGACTAGGAATGTGTCACAGAATTACATGTAAATGTTAGAGAATCTGAAAAAAAGCAAAGGAAGTTGTTTTTGGTGGGAAGATTTGAGGTTTCCTAAGCAGGCTCTTATCAAACTCAGCCTACAGGGATGCGTTAGTTTTTCTATGAATAAGCTACATATTTTATTTCTCCAAATGGAAATATTTTGCATATTCTTCAACATTCTCAGCTGTAATCAATATGGATTAGTTCTACAGACATATGCTCATTGGGAAATATTTTAAAGGTTACTCTGGCCTGGGTAGGGTCCTAGAGTTTTGTTCTTATTTGACTTGTATAATGTTGGGCAAATTATTTTACATCCTCCACCAGGCTTTTGTTCTACTTCAACATGTGGTTGGACTGGTATGACCTCTAAAGGTATATTTCCCATTGAACATGCTATGCATTTAGGAGAATTGGATAATAATGGAACTGTCCAAAGTACAGCACATCTTCTATATCTCTACTCAAGCAGGCATAAGAAAATTAAAACATACTGGGGAAAGGGAAGTTAACAATAAGTCAAAACTTTTTGGTTCAAAGAGATATGGAGAGTCCCAATAGCAATAGCATATTACTCTTTGCTGATCCTTTAGCAGGTTTCTTCTTATTTTGAAGGCAGAAGTAAAGGGATAGTGGCAAATAACTAAATTATATTATATTTTTATAATATTTTTATAACAAGGGAACTTTGATTATTTCTATCAAATAGATAAAGAAACAGACACAGGGAAGTTAAGACACTTATGAGTCAAGTAGTTACTAGGAAATGGAACCAGATACTTCCAGTCCCCAAATGTAATCCATTGTCATGCTGTTTTCCCATATTACTACCTCTAAGTTCTGTGCTTCACACCAGGGGATGATCCTCTGATATTTTGGACTTCTGTAGCTATTTTAACTTCCTTGCAAGCTGTTAATAGTATTTACTGAAGCTAATGTGGGAGAAAAATCCAATCAAATTACTAGTAGTTTATCATTTCTTTCTCTTTTCTAGACTTGGTAAAGGTTACACCATAACCCTACAGTTGGCATGAAAGAATGAAAATAACTGTGCCCATCAATATCCAGTTATTTATTAAACATCTCATTTATTTTAATCATCTGAGAGCCCAAACTAGCTCAACCTCAAGGCACTTATGAGTTGATAAGGGACTTGGCTGATACTGTGGCTAAAAATAAACGCATCTTCACTGTCATCATCAGAGCCATGGTAAACAAGAGTATTTGCTCATTGGTGTAGCACTTTGCATAGCTTTAAGAGTTTCTCATCATGGCTTCTCCCATTTGTAGTAGATTTAATCATTATCTCAATTACCAGACTCCAGGAGGAGCCACTGCATCTTTACAAAAGAAAAATGGGCTAAAATAGAGGGTAAGTGGCTCATTCACCGATGTTCCAATTATCAGTGTTGCAGACAAGAACAAAGATTGACCATTCTAAGACTTTATCAAACACAGTCGATGTAGACTTGAGCTTAAGGCCACCAGCAGCTGCCAGGATTAGGACTTATTTTCTTACCTGCTCTACTTTGGCATTTTAAGAACAAGTTAAGGAAAGAAAATGAATCAAATCAGAAGTAGCAGTTCTATTTCTTAGAGAGTACAGACATACAGTATTTGTAAATACAACTTGACCAACAATTCCATACTGTAGAGGTAACCACTCTAAGTAGCTTGGTGGACATCTGTCTAGATATTTGGTGAGTCTGTATTATATACAAATAGAGCATGTTAGTTATCTATGGCTGAGATAATGTTTCAAAATATTGCCACAAACCTCAGAGGCATACAGTTATTTGTTTGACAAGGCTGTAGGGTTCTGCTGGTCCAGGCATTTTTGAGATTTCAGCCAGTCTTGTTTATGTGTCTGTGGTCAGCTATGGATCAACCTGACGGCTCTCCTGATCTTTGTCTGGGTCTGCTCACATGTATGGGGAAAGCAGCTGGCTGAAGGTTGACCTAGGGTGGTCTTTGCTGCGATAATCTGAGTAACTCAACTTTATTGCATTTGTCTTCCATCCTCCATAAGGCTCATGCAGACATGCCCCCACAGCGATGGCCAGGAACAAGAGCATGAGTGGAATATGCAAGAGGTTTTCAAGCTACTGCTTGAAATAACTAACGTCCATTGGCCAAAGCAAGTCACGTGGCTGAAGTCAATATCCAGGAATGGGAAAGTAGGTTCCAGTCATGATGAAAAGCTGCAAATCTATGGCAAAGGGCAAGGATAGAAAGAGTGATTAAGAATTGGAGGCATGAACACACTCAAGTCTATCAAGCACTAACACATTCTAAAACATAAGCACTGGTTTTTTTTATTGCCTGTGTTTTTAGCACATGAGATTATATCCTATCATTTTATGGCTTATACTGTATTGAAGACCTGAATTTGAAAGAGATGTAAGTCAATCTTTATAATATTGCAATACGTTCCATTATACAGATATAACCAAAGTTTTTAATCTAGACCCCTACTGATGGACATTTAAGGTGTTTCCTGTTTTGGAAGCTTTTTAAAGGAGGGCTTCAGTGGACACCTGCTTGTATGAATGTTTGTGCATTTATACTGGTGTTTCTGTAAACTGAACCTGTCGATGTAGGACTGTGGGATCCCTCATACTTTATCTTCCAGCAAGACTGGACCACTGGTAGTTCCCTGGATGTGCCACAATCTCCCTCACTCCTCAAACTCCATTTTTCCTAGACTCCTCCTTCCTATCCCACTTGATTCTGAATTAACTACAGTGAAATCCATGATAAAGTGTATCTACATGTAACATGATTGGTTATTGGCTCCCAGCTTCTGTGTGAGCCTCATGCTACAGCATCTCAAGTTTACACTGCATGTAATCAAACTGTTTTGGGGCCATTATAGCCCTGCCCTCATCATCGCTCGGGCCTGTACCCAAGCACCACCATATTTTCAAAAACTCTCTCTAAAGTACTCAGGCAGGTCAGGTACTCCTTTTCCATAATAACCCACTCCCACTATTGTAATTCTGCCACTGAAATGCATTGGCTGTTACATTCTTCTACCAAGATGTTAAGCTCTTTGAGAGTAGGGACATTGTCTTTTCATCCTCATAGTTAGTTCCATTTTCTTTAGGTGCTTGGCCAAAATAAACACTCAGTAAATGTTTGCTAAATAAAAATCTCATGCCTAGGGTCAAGCTTAAAGGTAGCCAAATAATAATTCAATAAATATTTATTTGTTAATTCATTGATAAATATTTATTGAATATGTGCAGTGAATCAGATATGTTTGAGGTGAGAGGATGGGGAGAATGTGCATGTGCCTTATTGAAATGGAATGGTGTTTTTAGACAGTCTGGTGATATTTCAGACTTTTCCCTCCAAAAAAAATGTATAAATGCTCATAGACCCATTTTTACCTCTGCTTACAGTGGGTTCACTACTTCCTGATACTCAGAATTGAAACTTTGGTTAAGAACCTATGCCTTTAATCAACAAAAACAGTCTTATGTCAGACTTAGCTATACAGAGGGCAGATTTTGGGGACTTGAGGTTAGACTGTCCATTATGACCCACCCATCATAGTCCTTCATTCTTATCTCATGTACAAGTGACCAGAACACGGATTCTGTCATAGTTTTGTCTTTATCTATATTTTAGTTATCTTGCTTTTCCCTAAAATATTTTAATTTTTGAGACTCACATTATTTTAGGCTGCTGATAATAAGACGTGTGTAAATGAAAAATCTACCGTAAGTATGTCTCATGACACATTTGACATTACTTAGCCATAATTCTATGTAAACACATAAGTCTGTTTGATTTATTGGAAGAAAGAAAGTTTCAAAATAAGCAAAAAAAATCACTGGGTAAGAAATATGATTTCTGCATCTTAAAAAACATTTTAAGGTGTATTTAGATTAAATGAAGCATTAATATTCCTTTCAAAGTAGTAGCAAAAACAGAAAGTGTTTAGGAGTCATATCAACAAGAAGTATGCACAACGTGCCTAGAAAATACGTTCTGAGAATTTGCTCTAAGGCAAAGAGTTCTTAGATATGGTGCTAACAGCATAATCCACGGAAAAACACTCCAAATCCTGCATCCAACAAAGGACTTCAAGTTAGACTACATAAATAACTTCTGCAAAGTTCAACAGTAATAACCAACCCAATTAAAAAAGGGGCAATTCCCATTAACAAACATTTCAACAAAGAGGCAATTAAGCAAAAGAAAAGAGCTTCACAATCATTAGCCATTAGAAAAATATAAATTAAAACCACTATGAGATACTACTATATATCCAATAGAAAGGCTAAAAAAAAATAATCCTGACAATAGCAACTGCTGATAGGGATTGGAGCAAATGGAACCCTCATACCTCACTGTGGGAATGCAAGTGGCACTGCAACTCTTTACAACTGTTTGGCAGCTTTACCTATAAAGTTGAACATATATTTATCAAATGACTCATAAATCCCACTCCCTGCTATTTAACCAAGAGAAAAACTTAACTCTTGCACACAAATCTGTACCATGTATTTATAGGAGTTCCATTCCTTGTCAAAAACTGGAACCAACTTGTGATACAATGAGTTATAAGAAATATGTATTTGGTTATTCATATGACCAAAAATATATTTCCCAGGTATATTTGGTCTTCCTCCACAGTTCCTGAAGACACTGCAGAGTCTTAAAGGTGAAACAGGTGTTTTGTCATGTTAACAGAGACTTTTGGACCCCCACACAAGGGCAGGGGCTGGAGGCTGAATCAGCTAATGGTCAATAATTTAGTCAGTCATGACAATGCAATGAAGCCCTCACAAAACCCATGAGAAGAGCTCTCTCTGCCTGCTCTGCTCGGTTGGATCCTGCTTCTTGGTCAGAGAGAACTTCTGTGCTTGGGGAGCCAGAACACCTCCATGTGCCACTGAGCCAGGCCTCAAGGTCCACAAGGATAGCAGCTCCTTTATTTGGGACTTTGCCTTATGTATCTCTTCATCTGCCTATTAACTTATCTTTCTCAGTATCCTTTATTAAACTGGTAAACCTAAATGTTTTCCTGAGTTCTGTGAGCCACTCTAGAAAATTAATCGAACCTAAGAGGGGTCGTGGGAACCTCCAGTCTGTAGCCGGTAGGTCAGAAGCACAGGTAACTGCCTGGGCTTGTGACCAGCATCTGGAGTGGAGGGTGGAGGGCAGTCCTGTATGACGGAGCCCTTAACCTGAGAATCTGGTGCTGTCCTGGGCAGAAAGCATCAGAACTGAGTTGAGTTCTCAGACACCTGCTGGTGTTCAAGTATTGCTTGGTGTAAGTATGTGTGGAAAGACCCCCTCCCACATACATATACACACTGGAATTAGGTCCAGGTACCTGAATGAAGTTACACTAATATTAGTTCTGTGTATAATATTGTTACTCTTATACATATACATAGGTAAGAAATATACCATAGCATTTGGTGTTGGAAGAGTGGGAATCACACAACCTAACTGTCCTCCAACATGTAAATGACTAAACAAATCAGTACATGAACTCAGTGGTGTACTACTCAGCAATGAAAAGGAGCAAACTATTGCTGTGTGCAACAGCTTGAAAGGATCTTAAAGATATAATGTAACTGAAATAAATCTGTGTCAAAGATTATATATTATATGATTCCATTTATATGATATTATCAAGGAGACAAAAATATAGTGATAGAGAACAGATCAATGTTTGTCAGGGGTCAAGGGTAAAGGGAAGGTAGGACTACTAAATAACGGCACGGTATTGGAGTCCTGGAACTGTTTTGTATTCTGATTGTGGTTTTGGTTAAACAAATCTGGATACATGTTACGTTTCATGTAATTGTGTTCTAAAAAATTCAGTTTTAATATGTTAATTTAAATATAAATACAAGCTTTACTGAGGAATATAAAGGAAGATGTGTACAAACTAAAACCATATCATCTTCCTAGATTGACAGGTTCAAAAAAACATTATTTCTTCCCAAATCAGTTCTTATGTTTTTTATTTAAGAAAATTTTTTTATTGACTTATCATTGATATGCAATCTTACATTAGTTTCTAGTATACAACACAGAGTTCAACAGTTACCCATAATATTAAATCCTCAACCCCACTAGTGCAGTTAATATCTGTCAACACTGGAAGATGTTACAGAATCACTGACTGTATTTTCCATGCTGTACTACTATCCCCATGACCAACAAACATTATGATTGAGACTTTTTGTGCCTTTTTATCCCATTCAACCTCTCTATTGACCCACTCCAACCCCTCCCCCATGGTAACCACCAGTCCCTTCTCAGTGTCTGTAAGTCTACTGCTGTTTTCTTCCTTCAGTTTTGCTTTGTATTTGTGTACAAATCATATGGTGAAATCATATGGTATTTGTCTTTGTCTGGCTTATTTCACTGAACACAATACCCTCTAGTTACATCCATGTTGTTGCAAATGGCAGGATTTCTTTTTTTTATGACAGAATAATATTCCATTGTGTATGTCCCATATCTTCTTTATCCATTTATCTAAGGAAATCCCAGTGAAAGTGAGAAGAGAAAGAGGACTTGATGAACCTATTTTATAATTCTTCAGCCCATTTGGAGGAAAACGCATTCGATAAAAAACATTCAAGAATAGAAATAGACAGGCAATTTCATACAGATTTGAGAGCTATCATAAAATTGTGATAATTAAAATAGTGCTCTACTAGTGCCAAATTCAACACAGGACAGAATATAAAAAGTTAATATGCAAAATGAAACTTCCACAGTAATTTAGTATATGAAGTAAGTGACATATCAGTATTGGATAAAAAGACAGTTATCTATCATTAAAAAACTATTCAGAATTCAACCTCAGTAATAATTTAAAATTAATTCCAAAATAAGTAAAATTAAAATCAAAGTTGGATATTTATTTAATATTAAATTAAGAAAGATCTTACCTAGAAAACATCTAAAGCAAAAGTCATAAAGAAAAAGTCTAATTGATTCAAAAACATTAAGAAAAACAAAACGGATAGAGAAATGATAAGCCAGAATATTTTCTACATAAAAGAAAAGGTAAAAATATAATTAATATAAAGAAATGCTTAAATACTAAGAAAAAAGACAGCCAAGTAGAAATAACAGGCAAAAAAAAAAATGCATAACCAGGAAATGTGTTTAAAATCATATTCCTAATAAGTGTCTGGATATAAATAAATGCTTGCTAGTTTAAAATGTAAGTATTAAAATATTTAAAAATCATTTCCCTATGTTTATTGGCAGTAATTGTGCAATATCACAATACACAATATTAATGAGTACATGAGAAAAAATACACCGAATATACTGATATAGGACTAAGATATTTAAAATAATATATTAAATTTCAAAGACAACATTTACATTCCTTCATAGAAGGCAAATTTGCAATATGGTTCAACTACCTTTAAAATATACATGCTTTCCTTTCTACATCAAGAATATACACATGTGAATGAAAATGTCTAACTTTGATCACAACCTAGATATCCAACAATGAGGGATTCACTAAACAATTTGTCAATTCATTTCATGGAATACAGCACAGTCACTTAAAATGAAGTTGATACGTATTTAACACCAAGAATCATGTTTCCCATTTATTCCTAAGTGCAAAAGGCTATTTAGAATGGTGTATGTACAAAACAATCTCATTTTATCAATAAGTTATAAAGAGCTGCATAGAAGAGTGTGGATGGACATATTTTAAAATACTGCATCTGAGTGATGGGTTGATGATTTTAATTTTTAGAATTTTATGTTTCTCCATCTTTTCCAATTTTCCACAAGAAAATTTTTTACTTGGGCAATTTTTTAATTTCTTAAATATTTAATTTAAAAAGCCCTCCATTTGGAAGGCAATGATGTTCTCCACAGTCCCCCCCTTGAGCCTGTGATGTTTTGTTTTCCTTGCTGAAAGAAGAGGGACTCTTTCCTGTTCAGTCACACAGATGTGGCGAGAGTAACTCTGTGACATCTCCGTGGCGGCAAGACCCCCTCATCCATGTGAATTGCTTCATTTGGAGAGTCCGATTCCTGAGGGCCCTCAGGCTTGATTGGAACCAGAGCCTCATCTGCCTGCCTTCTTCTTCTTCATAATGACTTCGCTGAGCCCTGGTGCATTCTCCTCAGGCCCACCCTTAACCCTGTCAGGTCCCTGGGCAAGAGTACAAATGGAGGCCCCATGTCCCATATGTCTAAACATTTAAAAAGTGATAAATCAAACTAATAAACTGTTAAATAAAATATATTCTATTCTCCTTTTTTGATAGATATTCCTTCACAACAATAAAACAGAAAAATGTTTAAATTGATTGTTTTTATATGTCTGAACGTTTTGGCAAAATACCAAAGATGACTAGATTTAATCATTATCACTCAGCTGGATATTCTGTTGATGGGGCAGCAATGTTTGGGTGAGTAATAAAATGAAGACATACACAAATCATGAGCTATTACACAGTTACCCAGCACAATTTGTTTTGCAAGCTTAATTTCAGCAATATACTAATTATGTTACAATCAAAAGTTTTATATTCATTTTGCTCTATTGACAATAACGATCTAAAGCAGGGGTTGACAAATATTTTCTGAAAAGGTCAAGATAATAAATATTTTAGACTTTGTAGGCCATATGGTCTCTGTCACAACTGTTTGAAAGCAGCCATAGACAATACACAGCAAACAGGCACGACTATGTTTCCATAAAACTTATAAAAATACATAGATTTGACTTGTGGACCACAGTTTGGTGACCCTTTACCTGAAATATTTTTAAACAGCAAATGTACAGATTTGGACATATCCCAATCTAGACTATAAATTGAAGTGAACGTAAAAATGAGAATTGTTTTCTTATGTTTTTATTTTTTTCTTCTAAAGTATTTCAAATTACCTATCAAAACCCAAAAACAAAACAAACATCATAATAACAAATATTGTAACAAAATATCATAATATCAAAATAAATATAACAAAAACATAACAAATATTATAACAAATATCAGAATTTGAAATCAATATTAAAGTTGACTTTTTGTTAATTCTTAAAAATTATCCTTAAATCCAATTGAACACTTTCATGAAATCAGGACTACTCTCAACTGTAGCTTTCAATGTCCAACTAGTTGCCAGTGAAAAGAATTCAGTATCATGCTTCACCTGTTTCACGTAGACCTACGTATCTACAAGTTTTTCTGTGGCATCATTTGCTCAATAAAAGAAAATATCTCTCTACCTCCATGTGCACCTGTTGTGTGTACCATGCTAATGTATGAGTATCCCCAGGCCCAGGAATTGGAATAAGAAGCAAAGGAAAGAAATGAGCACTCGGTCATACTAGATAGTGGTACTTTATATCGAGAAGCTGTTCCATGCTGTCTGATGAAGCACTTACTCAGTTTTGTATCTTTTCTCTCAGCTATTTCCCCCCCTCACTCGAGCCTTCCCCAAACTGAAAGCAATATTCATCTCCAATGTTGGCCGCAACACAAACCCATGTATGGTTCCAGCATTCAGAGCTTTTGTTTTGAAGACACGGGAAGAGGTTTGGAGAAGCTTCTCCCTGGGACCCAAGCAGCGTTAGTCCTGAGAGTAGAACTGTAAGGTTGTTGTGAGGTCGCCCTGTGCCAGTGCTTGAATGACAGCTTCTTTAATAAACCTGCGTATGTGATATGTGGACTTGTTAAATTATGGGACTTTCAGCTGGGGCACTTCATATCTAAGGGCGCTGCGGAAACTGTCACCCATGTCCCTATCTGAGCAATGGTGTCGTCCTTCAGAGTGGCATGCTTTACAGCTACGCTGACGGACTGTGTCACACGGACTCTCCTTGACAGCTTTCCTGGTATTTGTTTTGTCTGCATGCCTCACTGCATGATGATGTCATTATTTTGGAGGTTTGTTTTATATCCTGAGTGAGATTATTTTAGAATTTCTGTTAGTGAGACAGAATGTGTATCATTTCTGCTGTTTAGAAAGAATATCCACGCAGTCCCAGCCCCAGACCATGCAAAATCATACATAGCTTCATGTCACATTTTCTGTATCAATCTTAAAAGACATATTGAAGTAGCACCTACTCTGTGTCCAGAACTTAATAAATGAAAGAAAAAAAAATCAAGGATACCAAAACAAATTTTAAAAACCCCTTTGTCAAAATACAGCAAAGGACCTTTCTAAAATTTCAGGTTTTACCTCAGCATGTCTGTCTCTCAGCTTCTCCACTCTCGTTAGGTTGTTGATTTCCAGGCCGGGAAAGCACGCTTCTTATCTGCAACAGCACATATGCAAAGACCTGATAAGTCCCGGCTATGAGGGCCCACGAGCTGATAGGATAGCACAGCCCTCACACTGACCATTTATAAAACTCCTGTCAGGACCGAAGAAGAGCACGCATGGGAGGTTTGTGGTGGAAGTCACTGCACGCTGGTGCCTCCCCTTGGCCCGAGCCCTGCCCACTTGGATTAGAAATTCCATCTTCCCCTTCTAGATCGTTGATCTTAACAACATAGTTAAAAGGACCAGATGGAATGAAGAAAAAACAATTCTTCTCCCTTAATGGGGCTTTCTTGCTTCAGAAGCCCTACAAGGGAATTTCCCCTTCATGGATGCACTTGGTGTTTCAGGGATTTGAAATTTCTGGGTGGCTGAGCCCCGGGCGTATTATAATTCTAGAATAAGGGAAGAATGTTATGTCCAAGAAAGAACCGTGAGCCAAGGACAGAAGCCCAGAATCTAAGCCAAGCTCTGGGTCCATTTGGCTGCAGGATTTCTCAGCCCTGAAGGGGCTGCCTTTAGGGGATTTCTAGGATTTCTCCCTGTTCCAACATTCAGTGGTGCTTAGAGCACAGTCCTCCAGCTTTCCCTTCTCCACGCACATTCTTCTCTTGTTCTCTCCTGCCTTCTTGATCTCTTCAGAACCTCTCTGTCTCTGTCATCACCGAGTGTCTATCTCTCCCTCCGTCCCTCTGTCTCTCTTTTTCACACACAGACACACACACACACACACACACACACACAGACACACACACACATTCACACTTCTAAGGGTTTGTAAATATTCATCCGGCTTTTGATCCTGACTCATTTAATTATAGTTTGTCTCTGCTATTTAGAGTCAGCCTTTACAACCCGATTTAGAATCATTCTTTAAGGTGTATTTCTCTTCTGATTTTAGATGCCATCTGTTCCTTACACCCTGACTCCTTCACTCTGGAGCTTAGTATTTTGCACTGTTGTTCAATGGAAAAGAAACTTCAAGTTTGTTTTTCTCAAATTTACTGAGATGCTACACTTTTTTGAATCTTTGCATATCTGAAAATGCTCTCTTGATACTATTTTAAATGGAATAAAACTGAACTCAGTATAAAGGTGCTTTTCTCTTTAATCTTTTACGACCTTTGGACTTTCAGAAGTAATGCCAACCCACCCCTCTCCCAACTTCATTTGTCAGCACCCTAGTTACTGTGTTATTTTGCTTGCCTTTTCTATATGAATGCATATGAAATACTTTCTTTATTCTCAAACTCTAAAAATGTTGCTAATATATTTTCCAAGTGTGGATCTTTACCAGGACCAGAACCAGTAGCACACAGGATGTAAATTTGAGGAGATGCTTACCTGCAGGGTAGTACAAGGGTTGAGTTCTGCAAACAAAGATAGAAGAACTATTGTCATTAGTTAGCTTGATGCATAAAGAATGTCTTCTGTCCAGAGATACCTGCTGTGGGGAGGCATGACATGTTCTTACCTCTTCCCTGGTGGTTCCTTAGGCCCTGATTATCCTATGGATTCTGACATTATTTTTAGGCTGTCTGTGAATTTTAGTTTTTTAATGTTGTTGGGGTTTTTCTCCTGGATATTATTTGATATTTTGATAGGACATTGGGAGAAACATCAGTTCCCAAGAGCCAGACACTGTTTTAAATAAGAGTTTGGGATAATGTGTACAGGGTAAGAAATGATATTTTAAATCTCAAGAGTATATGAGTTCCCCAATGAAGTAAACTTAGAAGGAAAAGAGCGGAGGGTAAAGCAGTGAGCCTTGTAAGATCTTGGTCTGTTTTTGCATTTCCTGAGAGTCACTGAATGAGATCCTGTGTGGGAATGCTTGGGGCACTCCACAGCCCTCCACAGACTTGACGGACTATTGCTTGAAATTTACGTTTCCAGTAAACTCTTGCCCGATCCCCGTCAATACTGTTCTCCTCTCTGACCTGGATACCATTGCATTTTTTGCCCTTTCATAAAGTTCCTCCAATTTATCAAGCAAGAACCCTAGCCTTTTCTCTCCTCCCCTAGCACTCCCAGGAGCGTTACGCTGCTTTCTTGAAGCAAGCATTTAGTCTTTGTCATAAAGCCTGGTGTGAGTAAGGACCATCTCTTTCTCTTTCTTTATACGGTCGGTCAGAGTTTTAGGACTCTGCTCTCAACAGCCCTGGGAAGCGTACCAGCCCTTAAGTTTGAAGCTTGACGTATCTTGACAACGGACGGTTTGCTTATTAGGATTGTACATCTACATGCAGTCAGTGTGGGAGCAGGTTCGAAAGCATAAGTCTTCCTCTCCCACAGAAGCCAACTCAAAACAATGAAAGGGAGTTTTCTTTCTAGTCTTACAAGTCACGTTTTGAGTGGGGTCCCACATAACAACAGCAGGAAAAGAAATATTAATGTGGTCGGGCCTTGGCCCCAGGAAGGCAGGCTGACAGCACCGGGAGTTTGTAGCAGCTTCCTCTCCTCCAGGCTCATGCCCACAGGGACCCACGGGAACTACCTTCACGTCATGGCCATGAAAAGAGCATATTTTTCCTAGAATTTTCGGCTGCTGGAGGCTTCCAAAAATAGACACAGGGCTCTGTTTGGTTGTATAGATGAAAAAGAAATATATATATATATATATATATATATATATATATATATATACACACATACATATATATATATATATGTACACGGGCCAGATTTATTTATGCCTCAAAGTGAATTACCTTTACATTACAGCTCAGGGACTTTCTCTTGCAGCATTTCCTTCTCTTACTGAAGAAAGTCTTTGAAAAACATGCCTCATCTTTTAATTGCTTGCAAGGTTCCAGGCACAATGATTTGCACTCTGAGGTGAATAGGGAAGTGGTACATTTAACTCTCATACGTTTTGACAGAACATAAAAGACGGCCAATGACATCATCACAAAGAGTTCTGCTCATGTTGCCTGGGGGTCTGGGAAGGTTGTTAGGATCCATGCTTCAAACTGAACAGACCTCGATTTTCATTCTGTCCCTTTCACACATAACTGTGTGTTTTTGGACATGTCACATTACCTCTCTGAGCCTATTTCCTCATCTGGGAAATTACGCTGATAATGCTAGTCTTCCACTTTGGTTGTGAGATATATGAAATAATCCATCAGATCCTGGCCTGTGGTAAATGCTTAATAAACGTTCGTTTGCCTTTATCTTCATCGTGTTCTTCCTGAGACACCTGAACTTGAATTATTCCTTATCCACAAACTTCATCTTCTCACAGTCACACCTTATTTTGGTGTTCCCAGCACAGAGGAAGTGTGGGACAAAGATGGGTCTCCTTAGTCACGGCTTTAAAAAAAGAACTGTACAGCAAAAAAGAAAAATAGGTAAAAGGCTTCAGCAGCCCTTATCCATTTGTATGGAACTTACTATATATATGTATATATACACACGTATAAATAAAATGGACTCAGACTTCCTGGTCTTTCTGCTGCTTCCAAGTGCTAGGGAAGCGCTAAGTGAGCCTTCGTTTGAAGTAACCTCAGTGCTTTCCCTCCGCACCCATTTTATTTGAGTTGTGGTCTTTCAGACCTCATTGATTTCGATATCAATTCTGTTGGTGCAGAATCGCCCCTGCCTAATGATTCACACAAATCTTTTGATTTGATTGGCAGAGTCACACTTCACAGCAGAGCAGCGTGAGGCTTTGCAGAGCTTTGAAATCGACAAATTCACAATAAACTAAAGTCCTGCACCTACAGGAAATCTTGGAGGTGGACGCCTTAGAGATGTGCGGACAGTAGTCTTACTCTGCTTAGTGATTCACTCAAGATCAGAGAGCTTATTGAGAAAAGAATCAAAAGACTGAGTCCCACATTCCCATTCCCAGTTTTGAGTTTCCTACAGCTCTGTGGTGACCTTTCTGTGCACTGTTTTAGAATAGAGCCATAGTGTTTTGTCTTCATTAGCATTCTTGGGCAGAAACCCTAACTGTTTAACATTAGCCTCAACTCTACAATTTTTCCCTTTTTTAGGGGAGCCTACTTCTTTCTTCAAACTGACTGTTGTGCCCTTTTGGGGGGAGGGGGTAAAATTTCTATCATTTTCCATCTGCAAGATTTGGGATCTTCTTTGAAAACTTCTACCTTGTTCAAACATCGGCTGCCCTGCCTCATCATTTTTCCTGCTTAATCTTTTGTTGTCACAGCCCCTTTCTTTCCCACTACCAGCCCCCCTAACCCAGGTCTTTAGCTCCAAGCCTGGATTGTATTAGAAGAGCCTCGCAAAGTATTAAGCTACCTGCACGATTTTCTTGCTCTGTTCAAAGAGGGACATGGCCTCAGACTTTATTCATTAACCACAGACATGAGTCATGCCATCATCTTTTTAGTCTCATTCCATACAACTCCCCCGGTGCATGTGGGCACATTCCTTCAGCTGTATCCAATTCAGCATTTGAATCTCAGGATCCTCACCACTACCCTCTGGTTAACTTTCTCATGTTCTCTTGTTCTCCATGTATCGACTTTGCTCCACCCAAGCCATCTTGTGCATATTCTTCTCCTATCTCGTTTGTCTGCTGACTTTCCTCATCCAGTGCTATAGGCATTACTTGGCACGAGGCATCAGGAGGACCGTCCATCACCTGCCACATGCTGACTACGGGAACTTGCAAATGCTGCTCAGCCTCTTGGAATCTCCGCTTCCTCATCAGAAAAACTGGGGAATGTTATACCTATGTTTTCTCTCCTATTACTAAAAGATTAAATGAGGAAGCAATTGCTAAAATGTTTGCAAGCAACATGTTCTTCGAATACCTCTGTAACCTGGGTCCACACTCTAGAAACACATCCATTACAATACCATGGACTTTGCTGGGGCATAGGCTAGGCAGCCCCTGTGCTGATGGGCAAGAGGGAAGGGGTCACTGAGAGCAACGCTGGTTCCTAAGTAGGGAAGCCCATCTCCTTTTCCTTTATGATCAAAATTGCCATCAGTTTTCAGTAAACATTGGAGATGTAGTTGGTTTAACAAATGCCCTACTTTTGAAATGAATTTTTTTGAGAATTATGGAAATTTGTGTATTTTTTTATAAGTTTTGAAAACTTTTTATTAAAACATAAAAATATTCAGAGGACATAAATTCCATATCACAGAATGAGATATTTCCATCTCTCCA
Source organism: Manis javanica (assembly GCF_040802235.1). Lineage (NCBI taxonomy): Eukaryota > Metazoa > Chordata > Mammalia > Pholidota > Manidae > Manis > Manis javanica. The sequence continues at coordinate 74,054,908 of NC_133162.1, forward strand.
GAAGCCCCCTATGCCCCCCTTCCAGTCACTGATTACCTCAAGAGTAACCACTATCCTGACATCTAACACTATAAGTGAATTCTGTCTGTCTTTGAACTTTTTATGAGAAATAATATATGCATTTCATGACTGGCTGTGTTTGTTAACATTGTGTTTGTGAGATTCACTCACAGGTTTTGTCGTTTATGCCAACTCTATAGTATTTCATATACATATATATATACACATGATAGACATATACGCCATACATATATATGTTTATATCAATAAAAATATATGTAAACACACATATATACATATAGATATACATCCTATTTTTGCTGCATGTTTGGGTAGCTTATGTTTTGGGGCTATCATGGTTAACTATGATAACATTTGTGAACATGTCTTTTGGCAAATGTTTGTATGATTTCTATAGAGTATATTCATGGGAGTGAAATCACTGAGCCATAGCTTATGTACATGCTCAGCTTTGGTGGATACTGCCAAACAGCTTTCTGAAGTCATGATGTCAATTTGTACCCAGACCAACAGAGAGTCAGTTGTCACATATCCTTGCTTGCACTCTGAATTCTCTGCACTCCTAGCCATTCAGGTGGACCTATAGAATGGTGTTTTGATTTGCATCCCCTTGATAACTGATGAAGCTTAGTGCTTTTTCATACATTTAGTGACAATCTGGTACTGTTTTTTGTATGTAATGACTATTTGAGTATTGTACCCATTTTTCTTTCATGCTGTCTGGTTTTTCTTTTTTACACTCATTGATTTAAAGGAACTCTATATATTATGGATACAAATTTTTGTCAGATATATATATTTAAAATATTTTCTGTTTTAAGGCTTGCCTTTTTACTTTTCTAATGGTATCATTGAGGAACAGGAATTCCTTCTGTTAATATAATCCAATTATCATTCTTTTCTTTGCAGTTATTCCTTTAAGAAACCTGAGAAATATCTGCCCCTCTCCAAAATCATTAAGATACTCTCCTAGGCTTCTTTCCAAAACTTTTATTATTTTAGATTCACATTTATACGTGCAAGCTATCTGGAGTTGATTCTGGTAAAATATTACCAGAATCATTAAGATTCTCTCAAATCATTAAGATACTCTCCTAGGCTTCTTTCCAAAACTTTTATTATTTTAGATTCACATTTATACGTGCAAGCTATCTGGAGTTGATTCTGGTAAAATACGTGGTAAGAGATATATGTGGTAAGAGATAAAATAAATGGTGAGAGATCAAGATTTATTTTTATACATGAGTAACCATTGACCAATCACTCTTCATGAAACATACAATGGAGAAGGGTAATTTCTTTCAAGAAAGAAGTCCCCACAGAGACGGCCAGTGGTAGTTCCAGTGGGAGGGCAGGGGAAGCAAGAAGACAAGATGAGGGCAGTGGGAATTCAGGGGCAATGGGCCAAATGGTAAGAAGGCCAAGGCACAGGAGATGAGTTCCTCTAATACACTTTCCTGAATGTGTTATATTGCCAATGAATATGTATTGTTGAGTGCCATCAAGGACTCCCTCTGGGTAGTGCCCTGCCTGTGGGTTCATAGCTGGCCGAGGTGGTGTAGACAGTGCTAAAGCAGTGTCCACTTTCTCCCAGGGGAGGCCTTATCTCGAGGACTGTTGGGGGGTGGGGGCACTGTCCTGGAGGCAGTAGGAAAGGTTTCTGGGTCATCTTAGTAGTCCTAGAATAAACTACTCACTTGACTTAGGGTTTGAGTAAAAAAGAATACACAATTTAGCAGGTTGATCGTGGCTCCTGATTGGCTATTTCCTACTCCATAGACTATGTAGAAATCTGCTCAAATAACTTCAGGCCCATAGAGACTTATCCCAGAGTGACTGATCAGATCCAAAATGAAATAAATCCAGGACATCAAAGTAGCACAAGGTCATGGATAACATGGAAGTCTTACCAAAGAGCTGCATTCTTGGTATAACTGTACCACATGGCATGGGAGGACATGGACCCCCTTAAAAACTGAGCTCATCTCTCTCGCCATAAAACAAGCCAGTCCTTCCAAAAAGATTGGCTTTGCCAGTTCATGGCTTTCAAATCAGACATCCTCACTGTCTGAATATCATACATATGGGGCCTCACATGGATAGGTGTGTGGATGTTTCAGGAAAAGGCCAGAGATTCTGTAATCTTCTCTGGACCCTTGTGATCTGGGCTGGATGGGGTGCTCCTGGCAGAGGAGAATTCCCAACACCAGGCATCGGTTTCTTAAGAACAGTTCTTGGTATACTTGCCATAGTAATGGTCACACTGACACTCTGTTTACAGTCCAGATTTTCCAAACCCTTGGCTTGGTTTTTCTGGTGAAGTGAGTAAACTGAGAATAGAAAAGTTTAAATGACTCACTTTTCGTCACCCAGCCAGCAGTGGACAGACACAGACCACAAACTTCATTTTCTAATTTCAGACAGCGCCATGGAATCTCATAAATTATCATATTCCCTTTGGTCTAGCAAGAGCAAAGCAAAACCACAACCTCCTTCCAGTAGCTTGTGCTAATGTTTAATCATCTGAAAAGCCAAAAAGACTCCTTTGTCTAGTTAAATTCCATTGATGGAATTGAAGCCCTTGTCTTCTGGTGAGTTCTCTTTTTAATAAATTATGGTGAAATAACATACAGCTTACCATCTTAACCATGACTAAATGCACAGGTCAGTAGTGTCCAGTGTACTTACACTGTGAATAAGTACTCTCCAGAGCCCTTGTCATCTCACACAATGGTACAGAAAATTCTGTACCATTGAACTGCTCCCTGTTGCTCCTCTCCCAACCCCTACAAGAACCATCTTACTTTCTGTCTTTATAAATTTAACTGTTCTAGGTCCCACATGTAAGTGGAATCACACAATATATGTCCTTCTGTGGCTGGCTTATTTTATGCAGCATGTCTTCAAGGTTCATCCATGAGCAGCAGGTGTCAGAATTCCCTCCTTTTTAAGCCTGACTAGTTGACTAGTATTCTATTGTATGTCTAGCCCATCCATTCGTCCATCCATGAACATTTGAGATGCTTTCACCTTCTGGCTATTGTGAATTTTCATTACATTCTTTGGGGAGAAAGAGCAAATATGTGCACCCACCTCATAATCATCCTTAATTATTCATGAAATCCTTTCTTATCCTTGCCCTAGTCAGGAGAAAACAAATAAACGTCTCTAAATTCTCCTTGTTATTCTGGTTTCTACCCATTTCACACCCCCTACCTACTATAAATGACTCCAAACAGTCTATGCTGTTAGCCTGGAAATACCCCTCCCAGCTTGGTCTGACTTGAGGCAAACTTCACGTGTCTTTTCCCTGCACACACTTTTTGCTGCCATACCTTATCTGGTATATAACAAAGCTTTCATGATCTGGGATGGCTTTCCCCTGGCCCATGCCGAGCCCAAGTCCTTGTAGAGGGCACAGTCAGTGTATGCCTCACTTAGGAAAGGGAGGACCGTTTCCAAGTTCTCCTAAACACTTTGAAATATGGTATTCCAATTACATGTGCATTTCATTTTATGTCAGAGATGACCTCTTTGAGGGACACTAAAATTCAAATTGCAAAAAGAAAACAATTAAAAAGCACATCACTATTTAAAGAATCCTGATGTGAGTCCTTCTACAAAGCAACCACTCTCCACAAGGTAAGCTTCCTTAAGGATGTATTTAGACGATCAGTTCTTTCTTTTTGAAAAAAGTAGCTTGCAGGCATGCAGTTTAGTTAACCCCACTTCTCACTCCACCCAATGCTAAACCAGTTTGTCTTCTGCATCCTGTTGATGACAGTAATTAATGTGTTTCTCTTCAGAAATCCTATTTTAGCTGTTTCTTCTTCAAACTCCTCCTATTTTGGATAGCCTTTCCCCTGCTCTACGGAGGTAATTTAAATGTAAAATATGGTTTCTTTTTTCAGAGTTGTTGGTTGCATTTCCTCTTGCTCAGCACAATCTGCAGTGTGAATTTCTGCTGAAAGGCTCCTGGGGATTTGTGCATTCCCCAGAGATAGGAAAAGAGGAGGGCTGCGACTGCCAACCAGTAGCTCGGGAGGGAAATATGTTATCTCTATTTTACTGGCTGAAATAGGAGGTCAAGCGGTTAAAAGTCATGGATTATAGGAAAGGAAGCAAGAACCCCTTTTTTGAAAATCAACAAATACTCTTTCTTATCACTGCAGTGAGATTTGATGTTTGCTTTTGCTGTCCAAAACTTTTTCAAACAGTTGATCAAATTTCCTTCACTGAGATATTCCAGCAATGTCTGGATAGAACTCCTGGCTCATCTTAGAAAAGTGTATGCTAAGCTTCCAAAGTTGTTTGGCCAAGCCAATTTCTCGCCATCTGTGAAGGGAGTTTCGCGGCGGCAGGATTCATCAATTCTGTCCCACAGTGACGCCAGTATGCCATGGGTGGTAACGACAACCTCTGTGTCTACCTTGGGTCAGCCCCAAAGTCTCTGGTCTTTGCTTAATCTTGGCCAGATCTTAAGGTATATTTAAGGAGTAGGGAATGGGACACATTACAAATTCTTTTGCAAAAGGAATTACAGACTTCTTAAAATAACCACAACAAAATTAACAGAAATCAGATATCTAATTATCATTTCCCCCTCAAAAAACAAGGAAAGATAACCTGCCTGAAATATCAAAGAAAGCAAAAATGTGAGAAAACCTGCATCTTTAAACTAGCCCAAGGTCAGTGGCTTATGGCCACAGATGTTGAGGAATTTGTGCCAGAAATAATGCAGATGGGAACCAGGAAGTGTATGACCAATTGGTATAATATCTGAGATAGACTTCAAAGTAATTCATCTGAAGTGTGGGAAATAGAGATGGAGAAGTTATGAATGAAATGAAATTGGCCACCGGGATGTTACTCCTTGAAGTTGGTGGTAAGGTACATGAAATTTATGTTTCATTTCTCTCTACTTTTAGATATGCTTGAAATATTTCATCATATATATATTTTTAAATATAGAATGCACTTTAATAAATCTCTTAGATCCATAAGAATATATTTTCAAAGAGCAACTTCACACATCTTTATATGAGTTTCTTTTTTTTTTTGAGAGGGCATCTCTCATATTTATTGATCAAATGGTTGTTAACAACAATAAAATTCTGTATAGGGGACTCAATGCACAATCATTAATCAACCTCAAGCCTAGTTCTCAACAGTCTCCAATCTTCTGAAGCATAACGAACAAGTTCTTACATGGTGAACAGTGCAAGGGCAGTCATCACAGAAACTTTCAGTTTTGATCACGCATTTTGAACTATAAACAATCAGGTCAAATATGAATATTCGTTTGATTTTTATACTTGATTTATATGTGAATCCCACATTTCTCCCTTATTATTATTATTATTATTTTTAATAAAATGCTGAAGTGGTAGGTAGATGCAAGATAAAGGTAGAAAACATAGTTCAGTGCTGTAAGAGGGCAAATGTAGATGATCAGGTGTTTGCCTCTAGACTAAGTATTAATCCAAGCTAGACAAGGGCAACAAAACATCCACGGATGCAGAAGATTTCTCTCAAAACAGTGGGGGTGGGGTTCTAAGCCTCACCTCTGTTGATCCTCAATTTCTCACCTGATGGCCCCCTGTGACTGTGCCTGTCTTAGGTTGTTCCTCCCTTGAGGAATCTTACATCTTCCGGGGCCATACAGGGAAATGTAAAGTTGGAAAGTGAGAGAGAAGCAATATTGTTTGAAAAGGTTGGCTTTTTACTTCTTTGCAGATTTATGCCCTGTGGCTTTTATGCCCAGCATTTGTCTTGAGGTATCTTTACCACTTGGAAGAATTATGATACTCGGTAATTTCATTATGAGGCATGAATTCTACTTAAGGGTTGTAATTAGGAAGGAAGAAGAAAAGCTATAGAAGTAGCAGATGGAAGAAAATATGGGAAGATTGATTATTTCTTTGACATATCTTCTTGTAGAGTAACATAAGCATGTATAGGTTTTAAACTACTTAAATTGTGCACACACATTAACATAATAGGAATACAGCTACATAACCAAAGCAGACCTACAATTACCAGCCATCTCCAGTGAAACCAAGAAAACCAGTTAGGCACCCTAAGCATTTGTGAAAACTTATCAATGATATGATGGATATTGTCTAACTGAATTTGAATAGTTAGAGAAAAATCAGACAAATTAAAACAACACATTCCTGGGAACTGTTCACATCCCATATGTTCTTTTAACAGTAGATAGTCTGTAGTCGCAAGATTTTGGAGCGCTGCCACTTGCACTTTCTTAATTCTTGGTTGAGTTCCAACAGTATAGATCCAGACAAATTTGCTGTTTTACTGTAAGCACAGGCCAGCTTAGATATCTCCTTCTTCATTCCAATGGCAAGTCCAGGAACCGGTGGGATGAATGCAGCTACAACTGCAACAGCGTCAGGATCTTTGTTGAAGTTTTTTCTTGTTCATCTTCTGGAATGACTCTTCCAGAGAATGTTGATGTTGGAAGTTGTTCTTCGTATCGTATCTTAATTCGTATTCTGGGTAGCCAAATTAGGCTTTGATCCTCTGTATAAACACAAACAAACCCTTTGCCCACACTTTGATATGCCCTTTATACCACTGTGAAGAACTTATTGGAGATCACCATACAGGAACTGCTTTTTTTTTCTTTTTTTTAAGAGAAAGGAATATTATCAGAAAAATGTACTTCCATAGCTGATCATCTGACACCCTTCAAATGATCAAAACTAAGGATATTGAATCGTTGATTTACAGTTAGTTTTATCCTATCAGGGAGTAATCCCCCTTTTCTTTCATTTTTTTTTGCTATAATTAATCTACAATTAAATGAAGAATATTATGTTTACCAGGCTCTCCCTTATACCAGGTCCCCCCCACAAACCCCTTTACAGTCACTGTCCATCAGCATAGCAAAATGTTGTAGAATCACTACTTGTCTTCTCTGTGTTGTACAGACCTCCCCTTTCTCCTACCCCCCCATTATGCATGCTAATCATAATACCCCCTTTCTTCTTCCCACCCCTTATCCCTCCCTACCCACCCATCCTCCCCAGTCCCTTTCCCTTTGGTACCTGTTAGTCCATTCTTGGGCTTCTGTGAGTCTGCTGCTGTTTTATTCCTTCAGTTTTTGTTTTGTTCTTATACTCCACAGATGAGTGAAATCATTTGGTATTTCTCTTTCTCCGCTTGGCTTATTTCACTGAGCATAATACCCTCTAGCTTCATCCATGTTGTTGCAAATGGTAGGATTTGTTTTCTTCTTATGGATGAGTAATATTCCATTGTGTATGTGTACCACATCTTCTTTATCCATTCGTCTACTGATGGACACTTGGGTTGCTTCCAATTCTTGGCTATTGTAAATAGTGTTGTGATAAACATAGGGGTGCATCTGTCTTTTTCACATTGAGTGCTGCGTTCTTAGGGTAAATTCCTAGGAGTGGTATTCCTGGGTCAAATGGTAAGTCTATTTTGAGCATTTTGAGGAACCTTCATACTGCTTTCCACAATGGTTGAACTAACTTACATTCCCACTAGCAGTGTAAGAGGTTTCCCCTTTCTCCACAACCTCACCAACATTTGTTGTTGTTTGTCTTTTGGATGGCAGCCATCCTTACTGGTGTGAGGTGATACCTCACTGTGGTTTTAGTTTGCATTTCTCTGATAATTACCGATGTGGAGCATCTTTTCATGTGTCTGTTGGCCATCTGTATTCCTTTTTTGGAGAACTGTCTGTTCAGTTCCTCTGCCCATTTTTTAATTGGATTATTTGTTTTTTGTTTGTTGAGGTGTGTGAGCTCTTTATATATTTTGGACATCAAGCCTTTATCGGATCTGTCATTTACAAATATATTCTCCCATACTGTAGGGTTCCTTTTTGTTCTATTGATGGTATCTTTTGTTGTACAGAAGCTTTTCAGCATAATATAGTCCCACTTGTTCATTTTTGCTGTTGTTTTCCTAGTCCGGGGAGATATGTTCAAGAAGAGGTCACTCATATTTATATCTAAGAGGTTTTTGCCTATGTTTTTTTTGAAGAGTTTTATGGTTTCATGACTTACATTCAGGTCTTTGATCCATTTTGAATTTACTTTTGTGTATGAGGTTAGACAATGGTCCAGTTTCATTCTCCTACATGTAGCTGTCTGGTTTTGCCAGCACCATCTGTTGAAGAGACTGTCATTTTGTCATTGTATATCCATAGCTCCTTTATCAAATATTAATTGACCATATATGTTTGGGTTAATGTCTGGAGTCTCTAATCTGTTCCACTGGTCTGTGGCTCTGTTCTTGTGCCAGTACCAAATTGTCTTGATTATTATGGCTTTGTAGTAAAGCTTGAAGTTGGGGAATGAGATCCCCCCTACTTTATTCTTCTTTCTCAGGATTGCTTTGGCTATGGATCTTTGGTGTTTCCATATGAATTTTTGAACTATTTGTTCCAGTTCATTGAAGAATGTTGCTGGTAATTTGATAGGGATTGCATCATATTTGTATATTTCTTTGGGCAGGATGGCCATTTTGACGATATTAATTCTTCCTAGCCACGAGCATGGGATGAGTTTCCATTTGTTAGTGTCCTCTTTAATTTCTCTTGAGTGACTTGTAGTTTTCAGGGTATATGTCTTTCACTTCTTTGGTTAGGTTTATTCCTAGGTATTTTATTCTTTTTGATGCAATGGTGAATGAAATTGTTTTCCTGATTTCTCTTTCTATTGGCTCATTGTTAGTATATAGGAAAGCCACATATTTCTGTGTGTTAATTTTGTATCCTGCAACTTTGCTGTATTCCGATATCAGTTCTAGTAGTTTTGGAGTGGAGTCTTTAGGGTTTTTTTATGTACAATATCATGTCATCTGCAAATAGCGACAGTTTAACTTCTTCTTTACCAATCTGGATTCCTTGTATTTCTTTGTTTTGTCTAATTGCCATGGCTAGGACCTCCAATACTATGTTAAATAACAATGGGGAGAGTGGGCACACTGGAGGTCACTGGGGCTCAGGAACAAGGAGGGGTATTTAAGGGTGTTATAGCTAGTGACAGCAGAGGGACAAATTTTACCTGCCCCTGGTGCCCAGGTTCACATGACCCTCCCCCACTCCAGCCCCACCCTGTTTGCTTTTATGAAGGACTGGTTGGAAATAGAAGGTTGTCACAGGGACGTTCCTCCTGGAGGACAAAACAGTTCAAAGAGAACCGCAGAAGAGCCCGGGTACCCCACCCAAAGAGCTATTGGGGAAGCACTAGACTAAGGTACCAAGGTATTCACTGCCTTGGTCTTCATGTCACCTTACTCTCAGGGGAGCTGAGACAGAAGAGGTGATACAGCAGAGAAAACTTAGCTCCATTTAAGGGAGGATTTTACAATAATCAAATCTGGAAGAAATGTGCTGGGCTCCCAGGGAGAAAGGGAGCTCCCCCCACTGGATGGGAGGGTGTGTGTGGAAGAGGGGACCCAGAGAATGGGCCCACACTCCAGGGATGGGTGTGCCTTTCCACCCTGGAGTCTGCGGCTCTCTTACCTCACAGCCCCAGGACAGCATAAGGTCACTGCCTGCACCTCATGCCGAGGTTGGCCACTCTGTAGTCCTGTCACCCCATCACCAGGGGCCTGTTAGAGTCATGCCTGCTCAGGTCCTGCTGCACCTACTAAGCCAGGAGCTCTGGGGGCACAGCCAGAAATCTGTGTCCTAAGAAGTTCTTGGGCAGTTCTGATAATCTCTTAAATTTGAGAACCACTGGTCCAGAGCAACAATTTCTCACTGAGATAACCTATGGAGTAAAATGTACTGCCACCAGTGTCCCACCCTGAGGACTGATTTCCCTGGTCACAGCCTGGGAGTCAGCATCCCCACAAGCAGCACTGGCTGAGGCCCCTGCCCTGAGCTTCCCCAGGGGCTCTGCTGCCTCTAAACTCACTTTTCATGTCTTTGCTGCTCTGCATTTCATTTACTAAATCCTCTTCTTGGATTCGCCTTCTTTTTTTTATTTTTCCATCTACTCCTTTCCAACGATAATCTCCTTTCCAAACACTGATGGGAAAAATTGTTAAACAAGATAGATACTTGTGAGCATGTCTTTTGTCTGGGGGTTTGCACAAGTATGCTAAAAATAGTACATTCCATTTTGCCTAATGCTTCAGTCTATAGTCCTGGGGAATTACAGCATTTTATATTGAACTTGAGAAACTAAGTTTTTTTTTAAACAAAATGAATAGTATAGTTTCTGGTCACATAACATATTAACATATATTGCAAATGTAACCACATGTAAGTGCTCAGAGAAATATCACCTTGTTGCATTATTCAAATGATGATCACCTGACCAAGGCAAAATCCTCAGGGAATGTGGGTGTCAGTGACAAAACCAGGCCACGCTTTGCAGAGACTTGACTTATGGCAGTTCTGTGGCCTTCCTTCTTGGGATAGAAAGTTAGGCTTTGACCAAAGAGAAGGTAAGCAAACTTGGACTTGGCTGGGTGACGGGAAGAGAATTCCAGAGAGGTGAGCCTGTAGGAAGGCCCGCTGCCCTCCGGGGAGCCCTGGCAGGAGTGGCCGTGTGTGGTGGGGAGCAAGGTGTCCGCCTGGTGGAGCTGGTGGCCAGGGTGGAGGACAGACCGTAAACTTGTGAAGGAAGCAATGGAGAGTCTGTGGGTTGTGAAGGAAACTGGGCAGGGCAGAAATGGTCATCAGGGAGGCATCTTGGTGGAAGGCAGGAGCTGAAGGATAAGTGGAGCCATGTGGTGGAACATGGTATGAACATGTGAACAAAAACCATGGGGAAGGAGCATTTCGGTGTTGGGAACCTCACAGATTTGTTCCTCCTTGATCTGAATCCTGTGAAACAGCTTGTGCATGTGTTGGGAGGAGATAGAAGTCATTCCTAAGCTGCACTGGACATTTCTGCATATCCTAAGCAATCTCAGGGTGGGAACCAGGTTGAGGGGTGGGTGTGGGGGTGATACTGGTGGAGGGTCTGTCTTATTTTACTTGGATTCTTGTTTTGATGGGAGACCATCTGGCTGCTCTGAGAAGGGCTCTGTCTTTATTACACTGGTACTGGTGGTGCCGGGCCCACTGGCAGGACAGATGGTGGAATGAATTTGCTGAAGCTGGAATAATTGGGAGTGAAAATTAAAGTTGAGAATCTGAACTCCCAAGAACACATATGTTCAAAACCATGGAGACCTGTGGTTTGTGAACCGTCAACAAAATTCAGAAATGGTGAAATCCAGATGGAAGTTTCTCAGTTCACAGGTGAAGTAGCCAAAATGGTTTGCAAACCACGTCCTTGCCAGCAGACTTATAATCAGATGTGCCCCATGTGCCCAAACCTCAAAGGAATGCCTGGTTCTAAGGAGCCCTAGGGTTTGGTCCAGAGACACGACTGTCTCAACCCTTCCAAAGCTGCAGGTCAGGGAGCGACAGCTAGTGCTGTGATGTAACCTCATATGTTTGTGTAAATATGCTATTAACAAGTAATTGACATTTCTTGCAGTGATTTAGTGGTGGCCTGAGGATGGACACTTAGGAGTTAGAAACTTCCCTGGAGTTGGGCAGAGTTGGGACTCTTACCAATGGAGCCAGGGCCCCGGGGACAGGGCCCAAAGCCCCAGATGAGTGGGGCATCTTGTGGGAGGCTGAGCCAGGGTCTAGGGGGGCCCAGAGGATGGGTGTGAGGTTGCAAGAAGAGAGCAGCACGGGGATGGGGAACGGAAGGGCAGCAGCGAGCTGAGCCCTGGGTGGGTGGACTGCGGGCCTCTGTATCCTAAGGCCAAAGCCAGGGCACTAAGCATGTGAATTTGGGACAGTTCCTGACCTTTGGCTTTGTGACAGTGTGTGCCTTTGTGCACCTCGAACAGCTCAGGCCAACCCAGCAGGACCACACTGGGGGGCTGGGATCCTGTATGCCCACTGTCCTGAGCCCGTGGTTGCCCAAACTTGCGGCCTGTCAGCCAGCACTGGGATACCCAGCAGGGACTTCTGTGCAGCTTGTGTGCACCAGACTCGCTGAGAGGCAGGGTCGCCCTGAAGCCAGGGCAGCCCCTAGCCCAGCAGAGGGTGAAGGGTGCCAAGGCCTTCTGGGCTCGAAGTGACTCCCTCTGGTGACCATAGCCCCTAGCACACCTTCCTTTTATCTTTCAATAGTTAGTCTGAAACACACAGGAAGGAGTGACAGGTGAGACGGAGCCTCGATAAAGAATGCAAAGACTCAAGATTCTGCTACTTTCACATACATGGTTTAGGGAAAGAGCTCAACTAGACTGTTTGCTCATCTGCAAAATGGGGATAGCATTTCCTTGGCAGGGAGCATGGAGCATCAGGAAGTGTGTCCCATGCCCAACTCATGGGAGGATATAGTGAAGGCTAGGCTGGTACCCTGCCCTGAACTTGGGCACCAGCTCTGCTTCACCTCTGGGCCAGTCCAGGGTGGTCCCTTTTCCCTGCTCAGTGAGCTACGGACAAGGAACCCCAGACAAGGAACTCGGGACTCAGAGAGGCTTGGAGATTGGCCAGGGTCTCAGGTGGTCTGTGGTGGGCTGGGCACTGACCTTGGGCCCAGTGATGCCCCTCTTCCCATGCTGGCCTTCCTGTGTTGTCCTGGCCTCTGGGGACTGTGAGGGTCCCGAGGCCTGGCCAGGAACACGGGGGCCCCAGAAGGCAGCCCCAGGCTCTGGTGGAGAGAGGAAGGCCAGTGGGAGTGGGACCTGTGCCTGAGGCCTTCCCAGACTTTCCTGGAGGGAGAAGAGAGGCAGAGAACTAGGAGAGGGACTTCTGCCATTCTAGGAGGAACTTAGCACACCCCACAAACTCATTGGTCATTCGATAAGGTGGCCATAGAGTTTGCCATTCAATTAGGATGTTCTGGGAGAGCACGGGTCGTGTAGGCCACAGGCACACACTGGGGCTCTCTGGGCACACTGGGGCACAGGGCCACTCTATTCCCAGATGACTTTGAAAGGGTTTCTGAGCAACATCACTGATGCCCTTGATTGCCCAGGAGATGAGCCCTCATTCTCTCTCTTCAGGAATTTTGGGATTCACATCCACCCTTTCTGGGACCCCAGGCTCCAGGCCCTGGCTCCTTACACAGACCCAGCACACAGAGCCATAGGACCAGGCCTGGGGAGGCCAGTGGGGGCTCCACGAGCCCTGCCCAGGTGGCACTGGGCTCCCTAAAAGGCCCCATGGTAGTGTGGGGCCCTGCCCTGCTGCCCCCTGAGAACACAGGCCTCATGCTGAGATCTGGTTTCATTACTCTAGGAAAGCTCAGAGGGAGGGCTGTGCCTCTCCTGGGATGGCTCAAACCCAGCCTTTTCCAGAGAGCGTGCAGAATGCGCTTGGATTCCAGAGCTGCAGCTCAGCGTGCGGCGTCGGACCTGCTGAGCCTCCCTGTCCAGTATGCCTGGGGTCAGCGGCATCTTCACAGCCAGACTAGGCAGCTGCCTCACTCTGGGAGGGCTGCGCTCGCTGCAGGTGGGGAAGCTTGACATGGGCAGCTGGTCATGACTGCTGTCTTTGGGCCTGAGACATCACCACCTTGTTGTAAAGCCTACAGCTCTTTATGAGAGGAGAAAAGCAGCCATTAGATGTGTACTGAAATTGTACAATGTCTCCTGATTTTTGAAACGGAATTTTTAAAAAAACTTATTAAATCGAGGAAATCTAATGTTATCTGTCTTCGTTCCTTCTCCTCAGGGAGGGTGAGCAAAATTCAGATTTTATGTGCACGGGAGTAGTACACACACATTTTATACCATAATCTACAGTAAAAATTACATTTGACATTATAAAACATATGCATACACACACGCACACATGTGTACAAATTGTTCTTCCTCTTAGATGTGACATAGGCCAATGTTTAAGCATATTACTCTCATTTCTTCTCTGTTTGATACTATTTTGATTTCACAGCCTGTTGCTGTCCAGCATTTCCTCTAGATGGTATCCTTGGGCTGTCCAGGACAGACCCACACTGTCCAGCCCACAGCCCCTGGACGTACACCCCCTCCGCCTGGGGTGCTTTACAAACTGCAAGGTCGGGTTGTCCAGGATCAGGTCTGGCCTCCCCATGTCCCAGCTCTGAGAGGGAGGCCCCACAGCTGCTTTGGGCTTCTGTCTCTGAGTCCATCACACGGGAGCGGGCTGTACCTTGCAGGATTGTGGGGGGACTGAAGAGGACAGTACCTCCATGGTCCTGGTGGGCACAGGCTGCCCCAGAAATGCCAGCTGGATAGAGCATGCCTGACCAAGCATTTATTGTCCCCACTGGGAACTCTGTCCTGCCCACTTAAGGAAACATGCAGTGAATGCATTATCCTTCAGTTCCCCTTGGCCACTGGGAAGGGCAGGCCCACACAGCCAGCTGGGCAGGTGCTTTCACAGAGAAAGAACTGGAAAGAGCTGGTCCCTGGCATCAAGGCTCCAATGTGGTGCTGGAGAGTCCCCAGAGTGGCCGGAAGGAGAGCCACCTCCCCCAAACTCAGGAATGCTCAGGACTGCTTCCTCACAGCCCAGGAGCACATGTGACCAGGGCCAATGTTCAGGGAAATGCCCAGGAAGAGGCAGGGACAAGGTGAGCCTGAGGCTGCATCTGGGGCCTTCCAGACTAACCAAGACTAGGCTCTGCCCCTGAGCAGCTCCCCCAACTGCACTGCAAGGCTTGGCTGCTGTGGAGAGCTGAGCCCAGCAACTGCCACCATCAGCCCTTCCCGACTTCTTGGCCCTTTCCCTGGCCTCCTCCTAGAGGGCTGGCCATCCTTCCGAGGTGTGGCTGTGGGCATCTGCCTCTATGCCAAGCCAGCAGCATCTGGGGTGGACTGAGGCCTCCCCCTGGGCAAGGCAGTGGAGAAGGCATCAAGAGCTCAGGAAGTGAGGTGAGGATCCTGCAGGTTAAGAGCTCGTGTCTGGAGCAAGCAGACCCAGGTGGGAATCCCCACTAGCCACTCCCTAGCTCTGTCCACCAGGCAGACACAGCCTTGGCTTCCAGTGGCTGACCTGCCGACCCTTCTTTTCCATTTGGCAGTGTCTCTGGGGTCATGCTCCTCTCGGCTCTGGGTCCTGAGGTCTGGCCAGCCACCCACGGCCCCATCTTAGTCAGGCCTGAGATGAAGCTCCAGTAAAAGAGATCCCATCCTGGGACCCACACCAGCTGTGCTGTCCTCCCAGGGCCCTACTGCAAAGCCAGGCCTACTGGGCGCAGCCCAGCCCGGACCACCCACATGGTCTGCACAAGGGACCCGAGCAGGTCCCTGAAGGAGGGAGTGCTCAGAAGAGGCCGCCTATGGGGAAAGGGTGATTCTTTAATCTGGACTCACAGGAAAAGAACCACTATATTCTTTTATGCGCTGGAACTTTAGTGGGGAGGGCCAGGCACAGGGGATTCTGAAGATGAGCAGCGTGTGACCACTGGCACACAAACATGGGCATGAGCTGAATTTGGGTCCAACTTGTGACTTCCCAGCGCGGTCTTGAGCGTACAAAGACACAGCCTCACAGCCAGTACTGCTGTCTCCTCTTTAGATGTGAGCAGGGAGGCTGCAGCTCATTAACATCCCCTCTAGCTGTCAGGCCATCATTCAAGAAATCTCTCTAACACCTTCTCTGTGCCAGCCGCAGAGCAATGAGTGAGCAAAACACACCAAGCCCGTCTCTTTCCAGTTCTATGGACCTTCTCGAGTGGGGAAGCAGGCAGTGAACAGTGCCCCAGGCACCAGGGAGGGGTTCCAGGGCTGTGGAGGAGCGCAGGCAGGATGAAGAGGGCAGGGCGTACTGCAGAGGCTTCTCTAACATAGGGATGGTGAGCAGAGACTGAGGAAGGTGGGGGGGCCAACCCTGCCATCTCTGGGCAAAGGCCACATGGAGCAAAAGTCCTCTGCCAGGGCCAGGCCTGGCCTGTTCAAGGGACAGGAGGTCAGCGTGGCTGGAGCAGAGAGGCGTGAGGTCAGAGGTGATGGGGCCAGCAGGGTAAGCCGCTGTTGGCCTCTGGAGGGTCTGAGTAGGGTTGATATGGCAGGGCAGCCTGAGAGGTCACTGCAGGGCCCTGGGGTGGGCCAGCTGTGATGGATTCTGGATATATTTTGAAGGCAAGTAATCGGGTTTTTTAATGGTTTAGTTTGGGGTGTGACAGAATAAAATACATTCGAGATGACTGTAGAGCTCTGGCCTGGGCAACCTGAAGTCATTTGCAGAAGCAGGAATGAGCAGATTGGGGGACCAGTAGGAACTAGGAGTTTCTTTCTGCATATGATGCATTTCAGAGGAGGACCTGGGCGTGCCAGCCTGGAGTCCAGGAGGGACATTGCTCTGGGCTCTTAGCCTTTCCTTGGTGCTCAAGGCTGAGAGAGTGAACGAGTCCACCTGGAGCAACAGAAACAGACGGAGCTGTGGGAGTGCCTACTACGTGTACATGTCCTGAGGATGAGGAGAAATGAGGGGCTGAAGCTGAGGAAACAGCCGTGGTCCTGAGAGTCAACCAGAAACTATTTCAAGGAGGCAGGTTGATGTGGTCAAAAGGTGCCGAGGACCTGAGTTCCCTGGACTGAGAGCTGAACCCTGGATTCCCAACACGGCAGTGACCTTGACAAAGAGCTCTTCTAGTGGACCGAGTGGTAGAGTCAGAATGCTTGTTGGAGCAGGTTCAAGGACATTAAGAGAGACAGGAGAGAGATTGGACCTGGAAAATACAGACAACGCTCCTGAGGACCATGTGAGGAGGAGGAGAGGAAGCTGCAGACACTGGGGCCAAGGATATAGCACCGGGTTGTCTTCATTTTCTATGGGAGATACTATAGTATGGTGGACAGTGAAAGATTTTTGGTGCAGGGGAGAGGGGGTGTCAGGAGAGACATCCTTGGGCAGGTGAGGAACACCGGGCTCCATTCAGGGGCAGGAGACCTGGGAGCAGGCGTTCCCGGTGAGGTGTTAGCAGACACTGTGAGAGGGGGGACAGGCAGTGGGGGAGAGGTGAAGCTTTTGGAAATTCCTTTCCTGTTGTTCCCTTTTATTCTGACATAGAAGCCAGACCATCAGCCCCTCATGCAGAGGGAAGGAGGGAAAAGTGTGGAGCAAACACAGCAAAAGGAGGAGCAGATGGTTCAGGAAGGGAGGTAGGGTCCTGGCAGCAATGAGGACCTGCTTCTGGTTAGGTCATGAGTTTGAAGGGATCAGACATGGGTGTACACTGTTTTTCAGAGCTCCAATCCCCTGCAGAGGTGCAGGGCAGCATGGACTGAGTTAGATTGAACTGGGGGTGGGGCATACAGCAAGGACCAGCTGGCCTTCCTCCAATCAGGGACCCTCCCCCTCCATTCCCAGGGATATCAGAGAATGCCAGGCTTCATCTTGGGCTCCACAATGCTTGGCTTCTGTTTGGTTACATGGGCCAAGGGGTAGCTGCCACTCAGTTGCCCCAAAATGAGTGTTAACTCCTGCAAATTTGACAACACACCATGATATTTGAGAGTAGCTCTAGTTCCAGGTAGGGACAGCTGGGCTAGGTTGTGGCTTGCCTAGAGGCTGCTGTCCTGGGGCTTGGTGATGCCTGGCAGCATCCATCAAATGTGTGTTCAACACCTACTATGATGAGCAGTGTTTAGGGCACTGGGACAAAGCTCCCCTAACCCCTCACAAGACTTCATGGAGCCTACAGCCCTGCAGGGGGCCCCAGGGATGGGGTCGCCTGAGAACTCCAGTGCCCCAGTATGTTCTCTCTAGATTCACAGGCTGTGGGATAAATTGCAAACTGCGCCCATGCACCCACTCCTTGGGCTGGGCTGCAGGTCACCACAACGGGGTTGCAGGCTCTGCCAGCTCACTGGGGAGATGCTGGGCAAGCTGGGTTGGTGTTTCTGGATGCCTTCAGGGAAGGAAGAGGGCCTATGCCCCAAACAGCATTTCTGCACCTTTTACAGGTGGGTGGGGCTCTGGACTGTTTGTCAGTCACAGCAGGGCAGCTGGCTTGTATGGTCTTTCTTTGGGGTTCAAGCTGAAGCCAGGGAGAGGGCTCAAAGATCCCTAGGGAGGCCATGGAGGCATAGGGAGGTCTCCCACATGACATGTGCAAGCACCAGCCCACGGCCCCATCCTCCTCCCTCCTTTGCCTGACCAATTGCCCCTAGGGATGGTTAGTTGGGTGTAAGTAACAGAAATCCTCATTCTGGAATTCATGGGCAGGGAGTGTGGCTGTACTCACAAGGGACCTTCCCTGACTCTCTGGGCCCTATATGGATGGCCCCATTTCACCTGTGGCTTGGGCTGCCTGGCCCCTCAGCTTCACCTCTCTGAATCCATTTCCTCCAGTTATAAGCCTGTCTCCTAGGACCCACACTCTGAGTGCACAGTTCTCAGTTGCAGTCACAGAGGACCCAGGAATCCATTGAGCTCTGAGTCTCAACTCTGAGTTCCTGGGACAGAGTAGATGGGCTGGCCTGGGCCAGGGGTCTATACCATCCAGTTGGTTGTGGCATGGGGTGGAGGGATGGGACCCCTCATGATGCTTTGCTCTTATGCTGGGCTCCTCACATGAACTACACCCCTGGCAGAATTAGCTCCCAGCAGGACACCACCTGGGCTCTCAATAGCTGTCATCCTGGACCAGTAAATCACCCACAAAGGAATCTATTTCTCTCAGGTCTTAGCTTCACCAGCACTTTTAGGGAGCTCTTAATGCTCCATGCTCCCCTGACACCTGGATGCACCCTGTCTTCCACTTACTTTGCTGTATGAAAATACTCACTTAACTGCAAGTTAATCCTTCAGGCTTCAGGATTCACAAACCCAGGAAGCAGCCCGCTTGCTCGCAGTGTCCATACCACCTGGTACAGGGTCAGCATAGCAGCTGTTATAAGCCAACTCATGAGGGCCATCAGCCATGTAACACATGATGGGCCATGGACTACTTTTGTTTTTTCAATGCCTTATCATTCTGAAAAGACATTATTCTGAAAAACTAATGTGGAGGTGGTTGATTCCTGGTGCTAGCACAGTGGGGGAAGGTGCTGGAACCAGCATTGCACAGGTGCCCAGGGATCCTACAAGACCCCCACCAAGAGGACTGTATATTTCTCCTGTGTTGGATTTGAGAAAGAAAAACCAAGTCTGGAAAATTCCAAATGGTAACACTAATTTCAAACCAATCGCTGCTACATTGGAATACATATCTTTATTAGGAAAATTATAAGTGCATATACATCTTTCATTAATATGACTTCAATGAAGGAATTGTTGTTTCTCAAAAGGAGTTGTTACTTGTTAAAAAAAAAAAGCGCACTACATACAGGAAGCAGCCTTCTCCTGGACCATTTTCACATTATGTGGGAGATGCAAATTAAACAATACAAAATACACTATTTATCACATTTAACACTGAACCCCTCACTGCTCAGAGACTGAGAGTCCAGCGAGGTTGCAGAATAACAAGTTTCCTGTGGGGCTTTTCAACTGGGCATGTGAGTGGTCTGCTTAGGGCACTTGAAGAATTTCTCTAGGGAGCGTCATGGGGGTCCCCCTGGCACAGCTGAGCGATTGCATGGAATATGGAGCTCCCTTGGAATGGGACAAGGGAGATGTATAGGGGGATCAGGGCCCCACAATTTACAGCCAGCTGCAAAAGGGGGTGCTACCTGGGAAAGGTGATGAATGTCCAGGGTAGGAGCCCATGGCGACAGCACCAGGCAGTGGTCAAAGAAGGTCAAGTCGGATCCAAGGAAAAGGTGCAGAAGTTCTCTGGACTTCCTGCACAGGGACTGCAACCTTTTACTATTTGGCCCTCAGCCAAAAATTAAACCTCTTTTCTCTAGAGGTCAGGCAGCCGAGCAGAGGGCACTCCTGAGCCTCCTCGCTGGGGTCTTGGCACCTGGCTGGAATGGGACAAAGAACAGCACAGACAACACATGGCAGAGATTCGGGTTCTAATACTTAGAATGTCTGTAAGCTTGGCGGGGTCCTGGTGCCAAGGGCTGGCAGTGAGTGGAGTACCTCCTGGAGGTCACAGGAGCCCAAGGGAAAGTCGGGTCGGTGCAGCGCTGGGCCTGGAGGGACAGCCGGGTGGGCGATCCCAAACCAACTGATGCACTTGACTGGTATTTTGAAATCAAGGGGGACCAAGAGAGCCTTTTTTCTTTGCATATAGACTATTTAAATGCATATTTGCTGTGGCTCCATAGTCTCCACTTAGGAGCAGATTACAAGCAGAGGAATTGTTACACAAATAATTTTCCCTGTAGCTTCTACTCTTATCTGTTTTTCCCCCAACAGGGGAGAAATGGAAATGATTCTTCACTTAATCACATAGTCAAGACTTAGAGCCACATTTACATTCTTGGAGCAAGAGACTTAATGGTTCTGGTCCACAGATTCCAGAGGAAACTGCCTTCAAATCATCCACAAGATTTTTAAATATCTTGGATTACTTGAAAAATGACCAGACCTCTGAAAATTCAATCATTTCACGTATAATTCAGGAGCCCTGTAGAGAAGACAGGTTAATTTCAAAACAGAGTTTTAAAACCAGTTCTGTATCCTTTATAACTAATAAAGACCCCATACTCTATTTTTTTCAATAGAACATAGCTGGTTTGAGGATGTGAATTTTTGTTTGATTGATGGGCTGGCCTTCTACCTACCATGTAGATCCTGTTTAAAGGAATATTTATGGAAATGCCTAACACATGTTACTGATACTCCAAAGATTATTAAACCTAAAAGCATCTACAATGCAAGATTATTTGACTCTAATATACTTCCTGCATGTTATTTATAGTGTCCTGTCAATTAATAATTTCCTTGTTTTACCCTTCCTTTTCCCTTCCTTCTTAATTTAAAAAATTTTACTGGGGTATTTAACCAAAGGATTAAAGTATTAGAGAGGCCAAATGAAAAGCAACAAAACAAGTAAAAAACCGTCAGAGCCTTCCTATCTTTTCAAAAAGTGAAAATTTTAAACTGCTTAATGCAACTCCAAAAACTGCTCTCAGGAAAAGGAAATAAACTAAATGTCAGGCTTTTTAACTTACTTTCCCAGGTATCCCAGCATTTGCTAAGAGGAAGGAATGCTCTGCTGGCTGTCCTTGGAGCACAGAAAGAGCAGCAGCCACGAAGGCCCAGGGCCAGTTGCAAGGTAAGGTGATGGGATTGCCAAATGCTGGAAAAGATGAGGGTGGATTTGAATGGTGAAGACATCTTCGGGTCTAGGATTATTTTATGGATTGGGTTTTCAAAACCAAAGAAAAAGTTGAGAATTCTTTTCATCATGTTATTCCACAAAGAATGCTGGGCTTGGCACAATGAAGAACAGCTCTCTATAGTTCTGATATATTAACCACTATGGAAGCGCTAAGGGTTGGCACCCTCAGAGGTCAAGGGCTGCAGCTAACCCAATTCCCTTGGGCTCTGTTGACCTACCATGGGTTTGTGATCAGTAGGGAAACCAGCCATCTACCCCAAAGGTAACCGCCATTATCGGAAACCTGGTCACAGGCCCTGCGGGCATCTCCTCACTCTCAGCCTTTGCACACGAGGAACTGACAGTGCGCACCAGAGACGCTGGCTTTGAATAGAAACACAGGATGGGACAATAGCCAATATTCCAAACAAGACACAACGTGCACAGTGTTTTCAGGACTGGGTAACACGAGACATTTTGAACTGCTCCTTGGTGCTCAGTTTAAATGAAAGCTTTGGTCTTGAGAGAGTCCATTTCCAGGGTCATGGAGACAATCTTGGAGACAATGATGATGGATGAGAGAGAGAATGATGAGAAGAACATGATGGGATGTAGAGAAGAGCACAGGATGGGGGGCACATCTCACCTTACCCTGGCCTCACACTGCTTGCATCAGCTCAGGGATGGCCTGTGATCCTCACCAAAGGGGGAGCTGAGCTCCTCTCTGAGGGAAGGGAGGCACCTGCCTGGCCCTCTAGAACCTAACCCCCTCTAACCCTCACACAGGGCACCCTTTGCTAGTGCTTACCCATGCTGCTTAGTCCTGACACCTCCTGGATGGTCCCCGGATATGATGATGTGGCTGAGGTACCTCCATCTAGGGTCCAGCCTCTGCAGCTCAGAGATACAAAACTCAGGAACCTCTGGTGTGACCAGGGGCTCCATGGAAAGATATTGAAGTAAAGCTAGTAAAATAATGGCCGTAGACTATGTTCCTATCTGTCACCAGTGACACTGGATAATCAAACTAAATGAAAAATAAACACCATATATTTTGCTACATAACCAAATGGTGAACGTAAGGCAAACTGTGCAAAATAAAGCCCTTGGGAATGCATCCAGCCCTGCCTGGTCTCAGGCGAGTGGCTGCAGGCCCTTCCTAACACTGCTTTCAGACCTGGGCTCCTACTGAAAGGGTTCCTCAGGCATCTGACCCAACCTGCACCTCTCACATCTTGAACCTCCTGTTAACAGGAACAGAGGGAGGCACCATTAAGGTGGGTCCCCAGGCCGCACCTGAGCCCACTTGGAGGCCAGGGCCCCCACTCCTGACTCCCAATCACCCTCCAGCAGGGGTAGGGGCAAGGAGGGAGAGAGCCAGGTAAAGAGGGAGGGGAGGAAGAGGGGCAGGTTGAGGGGGAAGGGAGGGAGAGAGCCAGGTGAAGTGCAAGGGTGGATGGCAAGCACGTAGGGTGAAGACAGGTGGGTGCAGCACGCAGCGGGCACAGCAGGCCGAGGAACTCAGGGCAGGCCACTTGGCAAGATAGGCGCAATGCCCCTGCCCAGCTTGGCCCTTGGGGCTGTCTGACCAGCACCAACAGCCACTTCCACCTTCCAGCCACACTGGCCAGGGCTGGGCAGCCAGCACCACACACCACTCACCTGGCCCAACCCAATGCTGCCCAGATTCAACCCCCTTGAATGACAGGACGTCTGGCTGGGCTGTGTGCTCTCCCAGGGCAACCCCGTCTCCAGTGGGGTCACTGGGGTCACAAGATCAGCACTGGAGCTTGCTAGCCTTTCCTAGTAGCCCCGCTCACTTCATCCCCAGGAGTGGGAGGTGCAGTCCCCCAGCACTGAAGCAGTCGGTCACATTAGGGCAGCAACAGCTTGTCCCACTGTTGCTAGAGGGCAAACATCCCGTGGTTCCCAGATGGACGTGCCATCCCTCTCTGGGGCTGGGTGAAGAATGACGGAGAGCATGGGGCACAGGTCTGACCCTCTCACAGGGGCTTCTGGGTGATCAGAACAATCCCGCCAAGGCCCCAAAGGCCAGAACCGCTGCTGGCTTCCAAAGAAAGGAGAACAGCCCCAGGCAGCCCAGCACACTTCCAGATGCCATTCAGGTGGGAGCGGGCCTGCCGATCCCAGTGCCAGCAAAGGGCTGCAGGCTGGGACAGTCAGCCAGATTAAAGGGAGGGCAGCGGCAATAACAGATCTGTCTGCAGCACCCTAGTGGGCAGGAGGGCTGCAGTTCTCTGTCTGCAATCACACAGGAGTGCTCGAAGCATGAGGGGACACAGTGGGTCTGACAGCGAGGGACCTTGGGTTTTCTGTCCTGGTAGTCCATCTGCTCTGTCCTCCAACCACCTCAGCTTTCTGGATCCATGTACTGAAACTATGACCATGGTCTAGGGTGCAGGGTGAGTGACGGCGGGTGGGAACACCCCTCCAGACGGCTGAGGCACCCTTTTTCAGAGCACTACTGAAATCAGGGCCTTGCTCTTCCATGTGATCCCCCTCCTTCCGGTCCAAGCTACAGTTACTTAGTAAGACATTTCAGACATGAATCTGGGAGGGGAGAGGAAAGTCCTAGAATTTAAACCATGTTCACTGTAAGCAGATTTTTCCCGTGAGTGAAGACGGAGGCAGCTGTGTCCTGGAACCTAACAGCACAGGGTCATGGAGACTCTCCCAGCAGGAGTGAGGAGTCCCTGGAGCTGCAGGCCCTCCACACCATTCCTCATCACTGGGGACTCGTTTAAGAATCTGCAATGTGAAATGCTTGGCCCGGAGGCTCCCTGAGGATTTTCCACAGTTGCTCCTGGGAATGCAGAACTCCCACCCGTCCTGCCCACAAGCGTGGCAGAAGCCCACCATGCTGGGAGGTACAGCTGTTCTCTCAGCCCAGGCCCAGGTAGGCAGTGCTGGAAGTGGCCCACTCCAGGCAGCAGAAGGTGGAGAGCCAGCAACAGGTGCTTGGGAAAAGGGGTCAGTTATCACCTAGTGGCATGGCCACAGCCAGCTCTGCCTCTACAAGGCCGTGATGGGCAGAACCTGCGGAGGAAAACAAGAGGGAAGAAGGCAGAAGGCATAGGCCTCATGGAGCTGTGTGAGCTCCGGAACCATCCTGTGCCTCCCAAGAGAGAGGGCGTTGTGTCCGTGGAAGGCTCAGCATCCCCGGTGATGCCAGAGACCCCAGGCCGCTCGAGATGGAGTCCCGGCTGTCCTAGAGTCCCGAGCGGGCTCCACATCTCAGACCCCAACACCAGTCTCTGCACAACTACTTTCTCCATACCTTAGTGGATCAGGAAGGGCTGTAAAAAGCACATAAATGCAGGAGCCAGTGGGGCCACAGGGGTGGCAAAGCACTGCTTCCCCTTGGAAGGCTGAGCGCCTGCCCAGTGGGCAGGGTCTGCCCCGGAGGAGGGGTAGAGCAAATTTACAGGGTGCCAGAGAGACAAGAGCAGAGGGCACTGCGGTCCAACTCGAGGTGGCAGATAACTAGTTTTTCCTTTTCTGGGCAGCCTTTCTCTTCTTCTGTTGCTTGTTTTTTCCTATCTTGTCTTTTTTCCCCACTTTTTCTTCTCTGCGCCCCCTTAGATAAAATTAGTAGAACCATTAATGATGTTGAAATACACAAGAACTGTGTCAGTCTGCATAACATTTAACACTGGACCATTTGTTTTCTTCAGTCCCCTGCCTGGAGGCCCCTGGGCAAAACACTGTCCATCAGTACTTCATTAACAGAAATCAGACATTTTCTCCCACTCAAAAAATAAGCTTAGAGGGGTTTCCACAATAGCTGTGAACTGCTTAGAGCAACTGCCAATTTACCAAGCTGAGGCTGGCCCCAACTATTGCCCAAGGCTTCCAAACAGGGAAGAAATGCACCTTCAAGAGGTGAAATTCACATCACACCCCAGGCACCAGGCTGGACTTGGTCAATTATCTTACTCAACCTGGCCTCCTTGGGCTTCATTCCTTCTCAGTGCAGAG
This sequence comes from Manis javanica, assembly GCF_040802235.1. Classification (NCBI taxonomy): domain Eukaryota; kingdom Metazoa; phylum Chordata; class Mammalia; order Pholidota; family Manidae; genus Manis; species Manis javanica. Next base: position 74,080,092 of record NC_133162.1, read on the forward strand.
CTGAACTCTTCACTTGAACTACAAAAACCCTGCATTTCAAATAGAATAATGCTTTTTGGAGTTTGGAGGCCCAGTATTCACACAGCCATCTGGAGAAAGAAGGTGGCTTGATTCCACCTTCTCCTTTCTGGAGCCTATAGGCACCCCTCGGAATGACTGAAATTGTTCTGGCAAGAAAGGGAGAGAGATGATCAGCAGAATTTTATTAGAGCAACTGGCTCATGACTGTCACATTAAAATGATTCAAGCTGAATGGTATTTAATGATTTATGTGGAAGGACCACCTGTTTTTGTGAAAGCTTGATATTAACCATGGCCTGGAATTATGGGATTTTTGCATGGTAAAATGTGAAAACTGGATATTACGAGGATTGAGTCTTTGGAGATTATATGGGGATGTTAGGAGGACTGGGGAGAGGAGGGAGAGAAGGGGAATTAGTGAGTCATATTAATCTTCAGAAAACTTGCACTGCTGTTTCCACTGGGTTTAATAATTTTAAAAGAAGAGGCAAAAATTTGAGTTACAGATCTAAACTGCTTCTGAGCAAGGCCCATGTGCTGGCCTCACACGTGAACGAGCAAGAGGCGTCTAAGGCAGCCGCCAGCAGAGCAGCATTTCTTCATCAACTCCAGACATGTGTGTGAGCCCCGGGTCTGAACTAATGGGTTTTATTTCAGGTAAATAAATTCCCACATACAGTAGGAGGTTTATGCCATGAAACAATTAGCATTTTATTGCTAGTACATATGTCACATTTGATACAATCTTAATACAAGTGAAAAAATACGCTGTGGCTAACATTAAAAAGCTGCAATCACATTTATAGTTCATTATTTCTTTACAAATTGGGGATGTTAGGAGGACTGGGGAGAGGAGGGAGTATTTTGGGGTGGCCAGGGAACATTTCAGTTGAAGACAATAGAGAAACATAATCTACTGACATTCATATGGCTTCACTTCAAATATATGAATTGCTCGACTGTAAATATATTCTGAAATACATTTGTTTTCTAAAGAAACATTTAAAAATGTGCACAAAAAGTATATATTTAAAAAATGTCTTGCAAAAAGTTTCAAATACAACCAGGCCCATCTGTGGATCACATTTATGCATAGAAATTTCAACTTGCCAACATCTCTGACTGGAACCTAACTGTTGTGGTTCAGGAGAAGGGGTTAGTGGCAAGAGGCTCATTTATTCATTTATTTTTTCACTTCTGATTTCAGAAACTTCAGAATTTATAGAGAGCCTCCATGAGGCAATCTCAGAATCCAAATTCCTCAAAGCACGCTCTCAGATTGAAAACGGCATCTGATTCTGCAAAGAGTTGCCTTTCTTGGGATGTAAGTGTGAGAGTCATGATCTCACACTCCCCAGGGGAGGGCCAGCCCCATTGTGGATGAGGCCAGGGAAGATTCTCACAGAGGGCCTGGGCAGGAGGGGAGGCCAAAGGGAGGAGGGGGCTGCAGGGCAGGAGCCCCAGTGAACCCCCTCCTCCTGCTGAGCAAGTACAGAAATGAGAAGCAGGCGAGACATGAAAGCATGCTGTGGGAGGCAGGGAGAGGGCTGGGAATGACCGGGAAAGGGTCTCTGTGCAGTCCCCAGTGACAGCGGCTTCTACACGGAGCCTGCAGATTCGCTGGCTTGAAAGATCAGGTAAAGCTGGTGGCTGCTGCCTAGCAGTACTCAGTGCTAGGAGCACCTGGCTGTCATTCAGGAGGGATGCCCTGGCAGGAGCCACCTGCCGTCCTCCTCCAAGCCTTGGCATCTGGAGGAGGGACATTTTTCTGAGCTCCATGCTTGGCCATCACCTAACTGTGCTCAGAATCCCCAGGGCAGAAAGGAGAAGCCCCAAAACAAGTCATGTACAGATCTTGAAGTAATCATTGATTGAGAAAAGGGTAATGAAATGATGCTGACTGTTATGATAATGAGGGAACTGACTGGTGGGAAATGCAGTTGGGATAATACAATTTCTTAGAAAACCCCAGTTATAGGACAGCCAGTGTGCAAGGGCACAGGGCATGAGCGAATACAAGCTGCAATACACGATAAATGCAATTGTCTTCATGCTGGGCAAACCTCCAGCCCGTTCCCAGGTCAGTGTGCTACCCATAGGCACACCTGGTGCTGCTACTCAGGCTATCCTTCCCCCACCTCTGCCTTCACATCCCTCACATGGTTTTAAATTTCTCAAGTGGATCTAGAGGGAAGTCCTTTGTGGCTGTGGTGCTTACTTGTTTAAAGCTTTCTCCAGGTATTCCTGAATCCACTTCAATTTCGGGTCAATGCACACTTGTCTATTGTTGTTCTTCAGCCTTGCCCTGCCAAAACAGAAGAGGCAACAGTGTGCAGCTGCACAGAAGGTGGCACTGTGGTCGTCTGAGCGTTGTTCGGTCATCTGACACCCATGTCAGGACCCCCACTGGTGCCCAGTGCCCCGCCTGACAGGCTTGGGTTCTGGAGGAATTCAAGGGAGGCTGGAGAAACCCAGCGCTTAGGAGTGTGGCAAGCTCCACTGCAGAAAGATGGGAAAATGAAACATCTTTATGGGGTGGCCAGGGAACATTTCAGTTGGCTTTGGAAGGATGAGTAGGAGTCCAGAAAGTGAAGGGAAGGGAGGGGGGAAACAGGAGTTTCCAGCCAATGTCCAGAGAGTGCGGAGGAAGAGCGGGGGCAGGATGCTCAAGAAGCAGGTGGCCAGATGAGAAGCGCAAAGGAGGGGGATTTTATCTGCAAAGTTATGGGGACTTGTGAGGGTTTTAAACAGGACAGTGACAGCAGCAGAGTTTTGGCTCGATCATCTTTCTAGTACATGGAAGACAGACTTCAGAGTAAGCCTTGGAGGTAGCAGACCTACGAGAGGCACTGCCTGCCTTAGTCTGGGGAGAGAAGGGAGCAAGCAGGACAAGAGGGACGGGGCACAAGGTGGGGGCAGGGCAGGTAGTTTGGCAGAAAATGGTTTCCAGAGAGATTTTACAAGTTCAATGACTGCTCCTCGGTCTCATTTGATTTTTTAAACATGCTGGCTAAATTCACTCTCTGATGAACTCTCTCTCAAAGGAGAGAATTTTATTGTAAACAAACTATGTGAAAAAACATTTATTTTCTAGCAGCCTAAAACATATTGCAAATGAAAACATATTCAAGGCAGCAAAGACTGGGAAAAAAAAAAAAGAGAAAATCAACCTTAAAAAAACGCTGGTGTTGGGTGGAAAAGCCTTCAGGAAATTCAGCTTTCTTTCTAACTGCTGTGTTCCTGTCTCATTTTCAGCACTGGGACTTTGCAGGGGATGAGCTCTCCCCAGGAAACCCCAAGCCTCACCCCCAGGCATCTAGATACACGACTACACTTGCTGTGTGGCTTTTTTTCCTGAGCTTCACCCAGCCTCCTGCGCCCCAGGTGACAGATCTTTGCATGTTATGTATGTGTGATTTGGGTTTATCTTGTTTCCCACCTGAAGGAAATCAAATGTTAACAGTTGCCATCAACCCCCCAACAAAACAACAAAATCTCGGGTATTGTATTTGAGAACATGTAGGTAAGTAAGCTGAAAATATTGGGTTTCACCAAACGGTTAAAGATGACTTAACACAGAATTTGGGTCTTGTGAGGTTTTGCTATGTGAAGAAAGACTAATTTAGAGCACTGAAGCCCCCAACCTGGTAGAACCATTACTGGTAAAGGGCTGGCTCACTTGCTGGGCCTTCAGCAGAAACTTGGGTGAAGGCCACGCTTCTCCAGGCTGGAGGCAGCCAACTGCCATTTGCTGCCCTGCAGGGAGGAAACTTGGGAAGAAGAGACGAGGACCACTACGAGCACAGCGGGGCACCAAGGGTCAGGGGAGTGACTTTTGAAGCTCCTGCCTGGTGGCACACTCAGAGGCCTCGAGGTAGGAACATGTGCCTCTGATTAAGTCAAGCTCAGGGCTGGACACAGCATGTCATTCCTCCAGCTCTCCCAAGTCTGCCAGTTAGTTGTTCCTATGCCCATCAGGAGTAGCATTCCTGGAGGGTGATGTTCTGACTTCCACAATCTGAAGGGCACAGTTTGGGGTGTTGAGGATTTGAGATGCTTGATCTTGCCTCTGGCAATGTGGCTCTCGAAGAATCGGCAAGGACATATGTAGCTCATGCTGACTGGTTTCCCTAGAAGAGGTAATGAGAACAAGAGCTGGTTGGCCTGCCAGGCCTTGAGGATACACGTGTCTGGGTCTGCAGGCCAGGGGCCGTGGGCTCAGAAGGCAGAATGATGGCAGGATCAAGAGGGATGGGTAAGTCATGGGCACACCTGTGCCAAGAACTCTTGGGCAGCTTAGGGGGCTCTGGGTACGCTCAGACTTAGCTTCCACAGGGCCAGAGGGCAAAGGCCCTTGGACAGCTAGACCTAGGAAGGCAGGGACCTAAATAAGAAGCCCACCTGCACAGGTGTGTCAAGATAAAGTCTGTTAATCACAGGAGAGAAATGTTTCAGTCTAAGGCACTGAGGTCCTGGTTATTCTTTGCAAAATAAACTCCCCCAGGGCCAACTGAGAAAGACCTTGTTAGTCAGGGGAGGAGAAAGAAGGAGGTTCCTTGGCTCTCTCTGCTCCCCCATCTGGCATGGGCCTCATCCCAGGAGCTCCGCAGCTCCCCTGGGAATGCCGCCCCCTCTCCATCCCCTCCTGCAGTCTTCTTTCCCACTCCACCTTCAGTCCAGGCCACACCAAAAGAATCCCAGCAGCAGAGGCCGCCTTCTCCCCAGCACTTCCCTGAGGTCCTGGAGATTATCAGGCTGGAGTCAAATGTGGCTTTCATTGTCTAGGCAGGGGCTTTGCAGCCTCCAAGGTTGTAGTACATCTTTGTCAATTTACCAATTTGCAAAATGCAGTAATTGACACTCATTAGTGTAAATTAGCCAGGTCTTCTGCAGAACCTACCACTCACCCTTTACATCTAGAATTGCAAGCCTGGGGTCTGGGATTTGTGTGCTTTTTTCTTTTCTGCAGATTTTATCCAAGCCCTACTTAATACCCCAAATTATTTGAATCTGTGAGACTTTCGTCAGGGTTTAAATGTATGTCAGAGAATATTAAGTCCAGAGGTATAAAAAAAAGTTTGCCTGTTTACAGAGCTCCCAGAGGCCTCCTGGTGGTGGTGAAGTTCTGCACTTTGGGACGAGACTTGTGTTAGCCACAAGAAAGCTTGTGAGTGAGGGACTTCTTAACTTTTTCTTTCCAAAGGCAGCATTCAGTTGATAAGACATGGCCTGGGGACAGCAGCCTATTTAGCCACCACGTCCAGGGAAAAGCAGATAACTTGGCCTCCCAGGACCAAAGTGGACTTGGAAAATTAGGAAGGAGAAAGCCAGGCTTCAGGGAGCCCAGTGACTCCAGGGACGGGAGCAGCCTTCACTCAACCCAACTCCAGAAAGTCTGCAGGTGCCAGGCTTTTAGCAACTGCACTGGGTCCCTGCAGGGGAAGTCTGTACTGCCCTGTAACCAGATCACTTGAGAAAGCGACCCCAGGGCTGGGAGGCCTGGGTAATGGAGGAGCCAGTCTCCCACCAGTGTCCTGCCCCAGGTTTCCGTGGAATTCTCATGGGTCCTCCTGAGCTGAGCAGGGACTGGAGGACTGGGGCCCGTGGTGAGGCAGGATGGGTCCCAGTCCCAGAGCAGCAGTGAGCTGAGAGGCACACAGTGTGAGCACTGGGGTGGAAGGGGGCTGCTGCTCTGCTGTCTCAGAGAAGCTGTTCTGGCTCCACTGACCAAGCAGTGGAGATCAGGCCAGAAATCAAAGCTGATTCTGAGCTCAAAACACAAGCTTTCTCTTTCTTCCCTCTTCCTTCCCTCCCCCCTGGGATTATCCATTTCCTTCAAAGGCAATTCTTATTCCTGCTCCCAGGACCCAGTTGTGGGCCTGTCAAGTGGGGAATTTCAACAGGTTTTTTAAAGTGACAGAACACCAAGTGATTTTACTAAGAAAATTTGGTGCCATGTCCACCTGGAGTCCTTTCTCTAGCTTTTTATGAACATTAGTACCTTTTCCAACTGTTAGGGATATGACAAGGTGTTTGGGCAGGCTGCAGAGTTGGCCCAGATGTTACGTGGTGTTGGAAACTGGTTAATGTGGCCATGTTCTGGAGCAGTTCCCTGAAAACCTTCTAATGCAGAGACAGGAGCCTGGGCCAACCTTTCCCACTAGGGCTGGGAATGGGGCCCACACTGGGTTTAACCCCTGGAAGCCTAGGGCACCCAAGGTACCAGCTGCTTGGCTGAGGTCAGTAAGTGGGGGAAGGGCCAGAGCTGGAGCTAAGGTGTCTCTAAAATGCAGTGTGGGACTCTGTGAGCCAAAAGTGCTTTCTGACCTACACATGCAAGGAAAACCAAACCAGCCTGGAGCCCAGGACCCTGACCTGGCCACCTGGCTGCCAGGAAGGCAACTCAGAGTGGCCACCAAGCAGCCTCCCCAGGGTCAGAAGGAGTCTCTCAGTGAGGGTCCCACTCCCTCTGTGATGCCAGCTCAGGACTCAGTGACCTGGATCCCCAAATTCCAGTCCTTTCTGTAGCTCTCTGGAGGATGGGACATCTAGGGACAGCACCATTTCCCCCAGAGAGGCGCATTATGACACAGCCATTCTACCAGACCACTCGATTTGTTAATGCCCCACCCAGAGTCCTGGAGATGCTCAGTTTGTTAACGTCCCACTCCTGGAGAAAAGTATCCTGGAGATACAGCCTAGGATACCTTTTTGGCTAGGAGGAAAATTCTGAATTGCCTTTGATCTGATCCCTCTGCAGCTCTGACCAGCAACTGCTACACTTTTAAAGAACACTTCCCCAGGTGCTCAGCCTGAACCTGTTAGTCCAGGACCTGGCCAAGCCACATGCATGCTCACCTTGCCCACACTGGCTTCAGGGCCACTAGCCCAGAATGCCACAGTGGGGCACTGGCTGGAACCCAGCCTCGCACTTCAGGAGCCTGGTTCCTGCACAGGACAAGGCTTACCGTGCTAAGAGCACTCAGTGTCCTCCAACCCTGTGCAGTTCGCTGCGAACTTCACAGTCAAGCAGGGTAGCGGGGCCTAACATGGCTTTGTTTGTGTGTCCAGACAGTTTATTTTGGTTTGCAGCAACAGCGTTCTGTGGCAAGGACAGCGAGTTCTCTCTTAAGCTTCAAAAGAGAAAGCTCTCAGGTGAAAGGGGGACACCACCTTTCCCAGTGGCCTATATCTGGGTGACCCAACTTCGCTTCGCTGCAGCACTCGCTCTGAGGTGAGAGTGCTCACTTGAATGGTGACAAAGGCGCCTGCCTGCAGGGGTGTTTTCGGGGTTGCGGAGGCGCTTGCGCGATCTGCATGGCCTCTGGAGCTCTCTCTGGTGACCGGGGTCGCCCGCCGCTGGGGGCTGCGGAGCTGTGCAGAGCACGGCCGGGCGGGCAGCCCAAACCCTCCAGCTGCTCCGGTCGAAGCGCGCGGAGACTGGCTGGGCGGGTGCAGCGAGGGCCGAATCACCGTGAGTGGACGCCGCGCAGCGGCCCCCATCGCACGGCCGCGACCAGCGAGTAGCGAAGCGAAAAGCGTTTTGCAAAGAGCTTTCCCGCACGAACCGCCAGTTGCACCTCCAGCACCAAGCGCAGAGGAACTTCGGAGCCCGTGCGCCCCAGAAACCGCCGGGCGCGGGAAGGCTCAGGCCGGTCAGTGAGCGGCAGCTCGGGGCTCCTTTCCACACCCGCGCCCTCCGCGCCTAGCCAGTTTTCCTGGCCGACCTCGCTCCGCAGTTTGCTCGAGGTCTGGCGGCGCGGTCCCCGGAAACCCCAGCCCCTGCGGAGCGCGGAGCCACCTAAGGCTGGTGCTACGCCGGCTTGAGCGCCGCGCCCGCCCAGCCTACCCAAGGCAGTGCAATGCGAACCGGGTTAGCTCCAGGCGCGGAGCGCGGGGCGCGGCGTCTGCCCCGTCTCCGCAGCCGAGCGTATTCACCGTCGCTGAGACAGACCGCAGCCAGCACAGGGGCCAGCACGGCGATGACCTTGGCATCCATGGCACCGGCAGCGGGAGGACGTGCAGCGGACACGGCGGCGGCAAGGGCAAGCGCAGAGGCGGGAAGCGAGCGAGGGCCTGTTTAGAGGAGAGGGCAGCAGGCGGGGCCCGGCGAGGGGCGGGCCTGGAGCCGCATCCCGCGCTTCTGGGGCTCCGACAAGCGCCCCTCCCACAGACCGCTCCTCCGGCTCCAGCGCCTCCCTCCCTCCGCCTCCCGCACCTGGGTGACCAGGGCTGCTGCGCTCTGACCCGCTGACGTTGCGCGGGGCCTGCTCTGCAAGCTTGACCTCTGGCGAGGGACCAGCCGCGCAAGAAGGCTGGGCTGCGGGGCTGGGCACGGTTCCCATTCTGCAGACAGACAGACTGAGTTCCATAGGTGGGCGATGGATGAGAACCAACGAAACACCAGTCGGTGCCGGGGCTGAGGCCCAGCTGGGCCGGCGCTCCCCGTTTCTGGAGTGTGGGACCCTAGGCGACCGCTGGCCCAGGTTCACTAAGAGCGCCTCAGAAGCTCGGCCCAAGGAACGAGGCCGGTGTTTGCAGGCAGAACTCCTATTCCAAGCCAAAGCCATCGCTTATTAGACAAACCTCAGTTTTCTCACCTGTCAATTGAGGCTATAAAATGAACTTCCAATTATAAAGTAAATAAATCAGGGGGGTGAAAGTACCGCATAGGGAATAGAGTCAACAGTATCGTAATAACTTAGTGTGGTGACAGCTAGTCAACACACTTTTGTGGTGAGCTTATTAATGAATCACTGTGCTGTACACCTGAACCTAATAGAAACTAATATAATATTGTATGCCAACTATTCTTCAGTAACATAAAAGAAAAGAAAAATAAAATGCTACCCTCCAGGAAGGAAACAAAAGCAGTTCGCCCCTGAGGCTCAGTATACGTGAATTTACTTAACCCTTTGTACCTATGCTCTCTCAACTGTGAAACGGGCTAAGCATATTCCCTGCGAGTGGAGCGGGGGGAATCCTCCGCGAGTCTCCTCGCCACCACCGCGAAGCGCTCTGCATCCTGGGTGACACATAGCACTCAGTAAACGAAGCTAGAAATAATTGTTCAAACCTCAGTATTTCTGCCTCTCTACAGCGCAGGCCCTGTGCGACCCAAAGTGGTGAAAGGAGGCCCCCTACTCCCCAGCCCAGGCCTGTGCTCTAGCGTCAGCTTTTCTGGTCCTGGGAACTACACCCACCGAGATGTCGCGTGGCAGCGTTAGCCCGCCGGTCGGCGCGCCCTGGACACTCCGAGAGGCCCGCCACCCCGGGAGGCTCCGCAGGGAGAGTGGGTTTCGGGCATAAGGAGCAGGGAGGGAGAGTGCGCGCCGCGCTGGCAGGAAGGGGCATCCTTTTGTATTTCGCCAGTGACCCCAGGACGCTCTGGCCACTGCGCCTACCCCTGCCGGTATGGCTAGATGTTGGGGTGGACTCCATCCCCGCGCGGTAGGGACCAGTTTCTATCCTTGGGGGTTCTAGGGTCCTGGCAGTGTGGGGGAGTGTTCAGGGCCCACCGGCCTGGGAGCAGCAGATCCCGCGGGGGGCTGTGGGGGGCGGTCAGCAGGAGGCTGCGAAGGCTCTGGGACTGCGGCCCGGGGATGGCTGTCCTCCGTGTCTTTTTCCCAAAAAGTACTTTCGCGCCCAATTAGATGAGCTGCGATTCTGCGCTCAGTCTTTTGTTCGTTGCTTCACTCCGGCCCTAGCCCGCGTCTGGACAGGGCAGGGGCACAGACAAGGGAAGCCCACCGGCGCGCTCCCTGCGCTAAGGTTAGGGAGGCTTTCTTCGGCATCCCCGCCTCCCCGGTTTCCGCAGAGCGCGAGCGGCAGCCTCCTAGCCCTGAGCCCTGCCGGGAGGCCGGCGGAGCGCGACGGCTGAGCTCGGGCGCCCTCTGGAGGCAGAGGCTACCCTGGCTCCCGCCTCTTCCCCGCCCATCCGGGTCCCGGCTGAGGCTCCTCCTTCCCTTCCCCCTCCTCCCCGCCCCTCCTCTTCAACCGTCTCTCCCCACACCCCAACGTCACTTAACGTGTGTCTTTGATTCCTTGTGTGGGTCCAGATCCCGGTCTGACCTGGGCTTGGCCAGGACTTAAAGCCAGAGCCTTCTGTTCATTGCTCTTTTTGCCACAAATCGGGGTTTTGCCCGGCTATCCGAGGGAGGTGCTTGGAGGAATCGCAAAGTCGCGGCTGAGGGGAGCAGGGCCTCCGGTCTGGCAGAGCCGTGGGACCCCAGGACACACAGGAGTGTGGGACCGTCAGAGCCCACGTACTCCTTTCATTGATTAAAATACCTACTGAGCATCTACTATGCTCCAGATACTTGTTGTTTGAAGTACTTCAGTAAAGGAAACAAAACAAAGCAAAAAAAAAAACACTCAAACCCCCTATCCTCGTGAAGTTTACATGCTGGGGAGGAGGGGAAAGGGGGGTGGAAATGGCACTAAACATGGGTAATTAAGGACATAATCTGTAGAGGTAGTTAGGTGCTAGGCGAAATTGGAGTGGAGGGGAGGGAGTTAGGATGTAAACTTTATATAGAGTCTCCATAATTTTTCATTGGCGAGTATTTAAATTTAAAAGGCTATACAGGCCAACACTCTGGGGCCAGGGGCCATCAGACTCTGCCTTTTTAACCTGGGCTCTTAGCCTGTCAACCTCTGAAGTTTGTTTTGGAATGTGTCTCTCAGTGCCTCTCGGGGGTCTGTACTTCTGCTGCGCTGCCCTTCTGGAGAGGGTTGGCTGAACACTAACTCATGAAGCAGCCGCTGGGGGACTTCTGGGACTGATCCTGTCTGTCTCGTGGTGTCCTTTGGAGGAGATCAACAACGTATTTATCTCTCTGTCATAAAAAGGAAGGAGGGAAGGCTCAGCAGAGAGCTTCAAGGTTAGGCAATGTTTGTGGAGTACAAATGGTATGAAGGTAGATGGGGCTGGACAAGGTGTGCAAACACAAGGGGCAGCAGAGGCCGAACCCTGGGCCATCTCATTTTCCTCTTTGAAAAAAACCTCCCAAAGTCAGGGCAGCAGAGCCCACCACACTTTCCCCTCTATCTTTAGCTTATGCCACTATCTCTGCTTAAAAGGCTCCACTTTCTTTCTTTTCCAGGGAACTCCGTTCCCCATCAAGACCCAAAACAATTCCCGGTTCCCTATGAGATTTTTCAGATCTCTCGCACACTTCGCACTCAGAGTTGCTGCTCCTCAGGGACACCTTAGTCATGTGGAGTTCAAGGCAGGAGGGAGGCAGGGTTAAAAGGCAGGCTCACCATCATGGCCCTATTGTGTTATGGTCTCTGGACCCCTGGTGCCCAGTCCACGTAGCCACCTGTGGTCCTCTGGCCAGTCTGGGATGTTTGCTCCTTCAGAATTCAATGGCTGAGTTTAGGGGAAAGGACCTTAGTTCAAGGTTGAAAGTTTGCACCAAATCATTGTTTCCTAGTGTGTAACTGACAGGATGACTTTAGGTGGCACTCTGAAAACAGTATTTCAAAAAATACAGATGTACATATTCATTTTTAAAAGCACTAAGAGAAAAGTATAACTAGCACAATAGACATTCAGGTATGGCTCAGGATTGATTCACTCTTTTAAGATATCATTTAAGTATTAAAAGATAAGTGGAATTAAATCAGCATAGCATGCAATAGTGGAAGTGATACGGATATCCCTAAATAAAGATCATTCTTTTTGTATTATTTGATACTACCCCCTGCCTTTTTAAACAATCATTTGGCCCCACAGTGGTAAAACAGAATCGTGCAGGGGAGGTGTGTCATCTTCCCCACCCTTGTTGGTGTCCCAGGAAGAGTGTGGGGACATGTGAGATTGCATTACCTGGCCCTGGACCCTCCCTGGTCCTCCCACCCCAACCCAGCTCCCTCCTCTGAGCTATCAGTGCGGTCTGAGGGGTACAGCCAGGAGACAGCTGCCTGCTCTACACCCTACCCACCCACCTCTGCTCTCCCACCTTTGACACCCCTGCTGGAGTTCTCAAGTAGGTGTCCTGCCCTGGGAACCAGGAGGCCCCAAGAAGACAAACCCTTGGAGCCTCCATGTCATCATCTGTGGAACAGGCTCACTGGCTCCAGGCGTGGTGTGGCCTTGCACTGAGGAGAAACCCCTGGCACAGAGAAGCTTCCCAGGAAGGTATTTACATGCGATTTGAGCTTTTTCTGAAAATGTCATGTCTGGTTCTCACAAAGGCTGAAGTCACACGATAAACCCTAATTTTTCAGCTTTGAAGACAATGAACCTGAAGCTCAGAATGGCTGACAGCCTTGACCAACATGGCAGAGCTGGCCGGGGGCCAAGGTACAGCAGTCTGGACCAGCGTCTCTGGATTCTGGAACATCAGCAAGGCCGAGGAGTGTGCACAGGCATGTATGTCACTTCCACGGCAGATGTCCAGGGAGCCTCCTAGAGTCCTATACCCAGGTCAGGGCTCAGCATCTGTCAGGCTGGCCACCATTTCCTTGACTGAATCCCAAATTGGTCCAGGAGCCAGTTCCAAGAGCCCCAGTTCATCCTGGAGGGAAGGCCCCTGGGGAGGCTGAGCCAGAGCTCCTGGATGCAGAACTGTGTGCTGCCTTCAGGGCTCACATGCAGGCAGGGTTCACTCTAGGAGAGTGTGCACAGCCAGCAAGCCAGATCTCCTGTCTGTGTCTCCTGTTTGTGGCTGTGCCCAAAGACCCTCCCTTGACTGGCACTCCTAAAGGAGGGCTGCCTTCTCTGGGATATTCTCCAGGAGCACCAGAACAATAGGACAAATTGGACTCAAGTTCCAGAGGGTACAGGTGTATGCTCTCAGCCCCCACACCTGCTCCTACATACCAATTCAACTCTGCCTGCATCCCGTCACCAAAATGAGTGGAGTTGGGTCCAGATTTGCCCTGCCATTCCTAACCCCACCTCTCCTATTGCCCCTGAGCAGACAGGTCTCAGCATCTGGAGTTCCATCAAAGTTTATAGAACCGGAGGATGTACTGGCCGCTACCATAAACCCTGCATGGTAGGATGTATGAGTAGGGGGAGGATAAATAACCCTTACACAGGAGTTTCCCAGTGTAGCACCCTCTTGCCTCCTTTATCCTCATGTCTGCCTATGAAGTGGGTTGAATGGTACCCCCACTCCCCAGATTTGCAGGCTGAGATAATGGAGTAACTCTTTGGGAGAGCTAGGATTTAAATCAATTCAGCATGACTCTGGAGCAGAGCTATTCCTGGTGAAGGATGGAAGAGTGGGTTTGCCTCATAAAATACAGTAATCCAGTTAAATTTGAATTTCAGATAAACAATGAATCTTTTTTTTTTAGTATAAATATGTTGCACAAATTTCTAGTTTTGCTAATTGGGGGTTTAGACTGTTCATATGGGATTGTTCTTCTTCCCTGAGGCAGGCCTGTATTGCAATATACTTTCCACTTAGCACAACCTTCATTGCATCCCACAGATTTTGTGGTGTTGAATTATAGTTGTCATTTGTCTCCATGTAATACCTGATCTCTGTTTTAATTTGGTCATTGATGCATTGATTATTTGGGAGCATGTTGTTAAGCTTCCATATGTTTGCGGGCTTTTTCATTTTCTTTGTGTAATTTATTTCTAGTTTCATACTTTTGTGGTCTGAGAAGCTGGTTGGTACAATTTCAGTCCTTCTGAATTTGCTGGAGCACTTTTTGTGGCCCTGTATATGATCTATTATCAAAAATGTTACATGTGCATCTGAGAAGAATGTGTATTCTCTGGCTTTTGGGTGTAGAGTTCTGTAGCTTTCTGTTAGGTCCATCTGTTCTAATGTGTTGTTTAATCCCTCTGCCTCCTTACTTATTTTCTGTTTGATTGGTCTGTCCTTTGGAGGGAGTGGAGTGTTGAAGTCCCCTAGAAAGAATGCATTGCATTCTATTTCCCCTTTTAAATCTGTTAGTATTTGTTTCACATATGTAGGGGCTCCTGTGTTGGGTGCATAGATATTTATAATGGTTATATCCTCTTGTTGAATTGACCCCTTTATCATTATGTAATGTCATTCTTCATCTCTTGTGACTTTCTTTGTTTTGAAGTCTCTTTTGTCTGATACAAGTCCTGCAACTCCTGCTTTTTTCTCCCTATTAGATGCATGAAATATCCATTTCCATCCCTTCACTTTCAGTCTGTGTTATGTCTTTGGGTTTGAAGTGAGTCTCTTGTAGGCAGCATATAGATGGGTCTTGCTTTTTTACTCACTTAGTGACTCTGTGTCTTTTGTTTTAAGAGGGGAGCTTAGATTATTCATTGGAGTCTTTTTCTACTATGATTTAGTGCCTTAATTTCTGAGTAAGAATCCTATAAATTTGATGTTATATTTTTATTTTAACACAATTCATATGATCTTCTCTTTTCCCTTGAAATATCTTTACTGTCCCATGGGTTACTTAGAAGTGTATGTAAATTCCAAACTTGAGGTTGTTTTGCTTTTAACTGTTTTGTTACTAATGTTAAGTTGATTACGCTCTTGTCAGAAAATGTTTGGCATGAATTGAAATTTTTCACTTGTTAAGATTATATTATGGCCCAAAATATGATGTCACAGTGAATGTCATAATGCACACTTGAAAAGAATGCCCACTGTGTTGTGGACAGGTTACATACCTCGATGTCATTAGGTCCTATTGGTTGGTAGTGTTGGTGTATGGTGGTGCTGTTCGAGTTACAGACTTTTCTCTTTTCAGTTGTATCAATTTTTCTTTCATGTAATTTGAAGCTCTTTTGTCAGGTGAGCATACATTTAGAATTTGATGAATGGAATCATACCATTATGCAATGTCCCTCTTTACTCCTTGTAGTTTTCATAGCTCTGCAGCTCTGAATATTTTGTCTGGTATTAATATAGCCTTTCGCTTTCTTTTGTTTACTATTTCACATTACCGTTAATGGAGGTCAGATTCTCTTAGCTTTCCATCATCTGTGTCTTTCTCTCTCTCTCTCTCTCTCTCTCTCTCTATTTCTTTTGCATTCATTCCACAACACTTTTTCTTAGATGAAGATTCTCTTCTGGGTTGGCAGTTCTATTCTTTCCTCACTTTAAAGACATTATTCTACATTCTGTGGCCTCCATTGTATTTCGTGAAAATCAATAATCATTCAAATTTTAGTCTATCTTTGCTTTTCAGCATTATGACATGTTTAGGCCTTAACAGGACTAACTGTTTGTTACTGATTTCGAGTTGAGGCATTGTCAGACCTAAATTCTTTGAATTTGCTCTGTTTGGGGCTTGCTGGGCTTCCTGAATCTCTACATTTATGTTTTTGTCAAATCTGTGCTCTTTTCTGCTTTTAGTAAGAATTGTTTCCTCTAAAACAATTAGATTTTATTGTCCTTTATATAACACCTATAATGTGAAATTTAGACAAATACATACAGTCCCACAAGTTTCTAAGGATGTATTCATTTTTCCCAAAGTTTTTTCCTGTCTTTTCTTCAGTGTAGGTAATTTCTATTGCTTTATTGTCTTCAAGTTTACAGACTCTTCAATCATCTCTCTTCAGTGGTTGAGCCCATGCACTTTCTTTTAATTATATTTTTCATCTCTAAACTTTTCCATGTGGATCTTTTCTTATAGTTTGTATTTTTCTGCTAGGAACTTAACTTTTCCAGTTTATTCAAGACTGTTAACCATTAGCACATTTAGGATGCTTACAAAGGCTGCTTTAAAGTCTTTATATGATAATTCCAGTGTGCGGCATCTCAAAATAGGCATCTGTGCTTTCTTTCCCTTGATAATTTGTCACATTTTCCAGTTGTGTGCATGTGTGGGTTATTTGTTTCAGCATGTGGACTAAAGTTTGAATTTTATTCTGACCATTTTGAATATGATATTGTCATTTCTGAGTCATGTTTGCATCTTCTCAAGAAGGTTGATTTGTTTTATTTATTTACTTCCTTTTAATTTTCAGTAAGGTATGATTGATATACACTCTTATGAAGGTTTCACATGAAAAAACAATGTGGTTACTACATTTACCCATATTATCAGGTCCCCTCCTTACCCCAATGCAGTCGCTGTCCATCACTGCAGCAAGATGGCACAAATCCACTATGTGCCTTCTCTGTGCTACACTGTTCTCTCAGTGATCCCCCATGCCTTGTGTACTAAGCATAATAGCCCTCAATCCCCTTCTCCCACCCTCCCCATCTGACCTCCCACAACCCCCACTTAGGCAATATTCTTTCAGTTGTACTGAGTAATGTTTCTCTGCAAGAAACTAGCTTTGATATTACTGATATTGTTTTTTAATTTCGTTGATTGGTATTCTGTATTTGGTATGTCCTTCTATATACAGTTTTGGTTTTCTTTGCTTTTCCTTTTCTAGATATTAAGAGGGGAGCTTAGATTATTCAATGGAGTCTTTTTCAACGATGATTTAGTGTCTTAATTTCTGTGTAAGAATCCTGTAAACTTGATGTTATGTTTTTATTTTCATGCAATTCATATTATTTTCTCTTTTCCCTTGAAATATCTTTACTGTCCCATGGGTTACTTAAAAGGGATATATTTTCCAAACTTGAGGTTGTTTTGCTTTTAACTGTTTTCTTACTGATTTTAAGTTTATCACCCTCTTCTCAGAAAATGTTTGGCATGAATTGAAATTTTTCACTTGTAAAGATTAGTATAATGGCCCAAAATATGATGTCACAGTGAATGTCATAATGCACACTTGAAAACAATGCCCACTGTATTGTGGCCAGATTACATACCTGAATGTCATTAGGTCCTGTTGGTTGGTAGTGTTGGTGTATGGTGGTGCTGTTGAAGTTACAGACTTTTCTCTTTTCACTTGTATCAATTTTTCCTTCATGTAATTGGAAGCTCTTTTGTCAGGTAAGTGTCCATTTAGAATTTAATGAAAGGAATCATAACGTGATGTAATGTTCCTCTTTACTCCTTGTAATTTTTATAGCTCTGCAGCAGTGAATATTTTCTCTGGTATTAATATAGCCTTTCACTTTCTTTTGCTTACTATTTCACATTTCCCTTAAGGGAGGTCAGATTCTCTTAGCTTTCCATCATCAGTGTCTTTCTCTCTCTCTCTATTTTTTGCATTCATTCCACAAGACTTTTTCTTAGATGAAGATTCTCTTCTGGGTTGGCAGTTCTTCTCTTTCCTCACTTTATAGATACTGTTCCACATTCTATAGCCTCCATTGTATTTCATGGGACATCTGTAATCATTCAAATTTTGGTTTATGTTTGCCTTTCAGCATTATGACATGTTTCGGCCTCATCAGGCCTAACTGTTTGCTACTGATTTTTAGTTTAGGCCTTCTCAGACCTAAATTCTTTCAATTTGGTCTGTTTGGGGCTTGCTGGGTGTCCTGAATCTCTGAATTTATGTTTTTGTCAAATCTGTGATCTTTTGTGCTTTTAGTAAGAATTGCTTTCTCTCAAACAATTAGATTTTATTTTCCTTTATATAACACCTGTAATGTGAAATTTAGACAAATTCATGCTGTCCCACAAGTTTCTAAGGATGTATTCATTTTTTCCACATTTTTCCTCTCTTTTCTTCAGTGTAGGTAATTTCTATTGCTTTATTGTCTTCGAGTTTACAGACTCTTCTATCATCTCTTTTCAGTGGTTGAGCCCATGCACTTTCCTTTAATTATATTTTTCAGTTCTAAATTTTTCCCTGTGGATCTTTTCTTATAGTTTGTATTTTTCTGCTAGGAGCTTAACTTTTCCAGTTTTTTCAAGAGTGTTAACCGTTAGCACATTTAGTATGCTTAGAAAGGCTGCTTTAAAGTCTTTATATGATAATTCCAGTGTGAGGCATCTCAAAATAGGCATCTGTCCTTTCTTTCCCTTGATAATTTGTCCCATTTTCCAGTTGTGTGCATGTGTGGGTTTTTTGTTTCAGTATGTGGACTAAAGTTTGAATTTTATTCTGACCATTTTGAGTATGATATTGTCATTTCTAAGTCATGTTTGCATCTTCTCAAGAAGGTTGATTTGTTTTATTTATTCACTTCCTTTTAATTTTCAGTAAGGTATGATTGATATACACTCTTATGAAGGTTTCCCATGAAAAAACAATGTGGTTCCTATATTTACCCATATTATCAGGTCGTCACCCATACCCCAATACAGTCGCTGTCCATCAGTGCAGCAAGATGCCACAAATCCACTATGTGCCTTCTCTGTGCTACACTGTTCTTCCCGTGATCCCCCCGCCCTGTGTACTAAGCATAATAGCCCTCAATCCCCTTCTCCCTCCCTCCCCACCCACTCTCCCCCAACCTCCACTTTGGCAGCATACTTTCAGTTGTACTGAGTTTTGTTTCTCTGCAAAAACCCAGCTTTGATTTTACTGATTTTGTTGTTTAGTTTCATTGATTTTTATTCTGTCTTTAGTATGTCCTTCAGTATTCCGTTTTGGTTTTATTTGCTTTTCCCTTTGTAGATTTTAAGATGGGAGCTTAGATTATTCGTTGTAGTCTTTTTCTACTATGATTTAGTGTCTTAATTTCTGTGTAGGAATCCTGTAAATTTGATGTTGTGTTTTTATTTTCATGCAATTCATATTATTTTCTCTTTTCCCTTGGAATATCTTTACTGTCCCATGGGTTACTTAAAAGAGTATATAATTTCCAAACTTGAGGTTGTTTTGCTTTAAACTGTTTTGTTACTGATGTTAAGTTTATCACCCTCTTGTCAAAAAATGTTTGGCATGAATTGAAATTCCTCAGTTGTTAAGATTAGTACTATGGCCCAAAATATGATGTCACAGTGAATGTCATAATGCACACTTGAAAAGAATGCCCACTGTGTTGTGGCCAGGTTACATACCTGAATGTCATTAGGTCCTGTTGGTTGGTAGTGTTGGTGTATGGTGGTGCTGTTGGAGTTACAGACTTTTCTCTTTTCACTTGTATCAATTTTTCCTTCATGTAATTGGAAGCTCTTTTGTCAGGTGAGTATACATTTAGAATTTGATGAATGGAATCATTACGTGATGTAATGTCCCTCTTTACTCTTTGTACTTTTCATAGCTCTGCAGCAGTGAATATTTTCTCTGGTATGACTATAGTCCTTAGCTTTATTTTGTTTAGCAGTTCACATTTCCCTTAATGGAGGTCAGATTCTCTTAGCTTTCCATCATCAGTGTCTTTCTCTCTCTCTCTATTTTTTGCATTCATTCCATAAGGCTTTTTCTTAGATGAAGGATTCTCTTCTGGGTTGGCAGTTCTTCTCTTTCCTCACTTTATAGATACTGTTCCACATTCTGTGGCCTCCATTGTATTTCATGGGACATCTGTAATCATTCAAATTTTGGTTTATGTTTGCCTTTCAGCATTATGACATGTTTAGGCCTTATCCGGCCTAACTGTTTGTTACTGATTTTGAGTTTAGGCCTTCTCAGACCTAAATTCTTTGAATTTGCTCTGTTTGGGGCTTGCTGGGTTGTCCTGAATCTCTAAATTTATGTTTTTGTCAAATCTGTGATCTTTTGTGCTTTTAGTAAGATTGCTTTCTCTCAAACAATTAGATTTTATTTTCCTTTATATAACACCTATAATGTGAAATTTAGACAAGTTCATACTGTCCCACAAGATTCTAAGGATGTGTTCATTTTTTCCAAAGTTTTTTCCTCTCTTGTCTTCAGTGTAGGTAATTTCTATTGCTTTATTGTGTTCAAGTTTACAGACTCTGCTATCATCTCTGTTCAGTGGTTGAGCCCATGCACTTTCCTTTAATTATATTTTTCAGTTCTAAATTTTTCCCTGTGGATCTTTTCTTATAGTTTGTGTTTTTCTGCAAAGAATTTAACTTTTCCAGTTTTTTCAAGCGTGTTAACCGTTAGCACATTTAGTATGCTTACAAAGGCTGCTTTAAAGTCTTTATATGATAATTCCAGTGTGCGGCATCTCAAAATAGGCATCTGTCCTTTCTTTCCCTTGATAATTTGTCACATTTTCCAGTTGTGTGCATGTGTGGGTTGTTTGTTTCAGCATGTGGACTAATGTTTGAATTTTATTCTGACCATTTTGAGTATGATATTGTCATTTCTGGGTCATGTTTGCATCCTCTCAGGAAGGTTGATTTGTTTTATTTATTTACTTCCTTTTAATTTTCAGTAAGGTATGATTGATATACACTCTTATGAAGGTTTCACATGAAAAAACAATGTGGTTACTACATTTACCCATATTAACAGGTCGTCACCCATACCCCAATGCAGTCGCTGTCCATCAGTTCAGCAAGATGCCACAAATCCACTATGTGCCTTCTCTGTGCTACACTGTTCTCCCCGTGATCCCCCACGCCATGTGTACTAAGCATAATAGACCTCAATCCCCTTCTCCCTCCCTTCCCACCTGCCCTCCCACAACCCCCACTTTGGCAGCATCCTTTCATGTGTACTGAATTTTGTTTCTCTACAAAAACCTAGTTTTGATTTTACTGATATTGTTTTTTAATTTCGTTTTTTGCTATTCTGTATTTAGTATGTCCTTCTATATTCAGTTTTGGTTTTCTTTGCTTTTCCCTTTCTAGAATTTAAGAGGGGAGCTTAGATTATTCATTGGAGTCTTTTTCTACTATGATTTAGTATCTTAATTTCTGAGTAAGAATTCTGTAAACTTGATGTTATGTATTTATTTTCATGCATTTCATATTATCAAGTTCTCTTTTCCCTTGAAATATCTTTACTGTCCCAAGGGTTACTTAAAAGTGCATATAATTTCCAAACTTGAGGTTGTTTTGCTTTTAACTGTTTTGTTACTGATTTTAAGTTTATCACGCTCTTGTCAGAAAATGTTTGGCATGAATTGAAATTTTTCACTTGTTAAGATTAGTATTATGGCCCAAAATATGATGTCACAGTGAATGTCATAATGCACACTTGAAAAGAATGCCCACTGTGTTGTGGCCAGGTTACATACCTGAATGTCATTAGGTCCTGTTGGTTGGTAGTGTTGGTGTATGGTGTTGCTGTTCGAGTTACAGACTTTTCTCTTTTCAGTTGTATCAATTTTTCCTTCATGTGATTGGAAGCTCTTTTGTCAGGTGAGTGTACATTTAGAATTTGATGAATGGAATCATAACATGATGTAATGTCCCTCTTTACTCCTTGTAATTTTCATAGCTCTGCAGCTCTGATTATTTTGTCTGGTATTAATATAGCCTTTAGCTTTCTTTTGTTTACTATTTCACATTTCCCTTAATGGAGGTCAGATTCTCTTAGCTTTCCATCATCTGGGTCTTTCTTTCTTTCTCTCTCTCTCTCTCTCTCTCTCTCTCTCTCTCTATTTCTTTTGCATTCATTCCACAAGACTTTTTCTTAGATGAAGATTCTCTTCTGGGTTGGCAGTTCTTTTCTTTCCTCACTTTAAAGATATTATTGTACATTCTGTGGCCTCCATTGTATTTCATGAGTAATCAGTAATCATTCAAATTTTAGTCTGTCTTTGCTTTACAGCATTATGACATGTTTAGGCCTTATCCGGCCTAACTGTTTGCTACTGATTTTGAGTTCAGGCCTTCTCAGACCTAAATTCTCTGAATTTGCTCTGTTTGGGGCTTGCTGGGTGTCCTGAATCTCTAAATTTATGTTTTTGTCAAATCTGTGCTCTTGTCTGCTTTTAGTAAGAATTGTTTTCTCTAAAATAATTAGATTTTATTTTCCTTTATATAACACCTGTAATGTGAAATTTAGACAAATTCATGCTGTCCCACAAGTTTCTAAGGATGTATTCATTTTTTCCACATTTTTCCTCTCTTTTCTTCAGTGTAGGTAATTTCTATTGCTTTATTGTCTTCGAGTTTACAGACTCTTCTATCATCTCTTTTCAGTGGTTGAGCCCATGCACTTTCCTTTAATTATATTTTTCAGTTCTAAATTTTTCCCTGTGGATCTTTTCTTATAGTTTGTATTTTTCTGCTAGGAGCTTAACTTTTCCAGTTTTTTCAAGAGTGTTAACCGTTAGCACATTTAGTATGCTTAGAAAGGCTGCTTTAAAGTCTTTATATGATAATTCCAGTGTGAGGCATCTCAAAATAGGCATCTGTCCTTTCTTTCCCTTGATAATTTGTCCCATTTTCCAGTTGTGTGCATGTGTGGGTTTTTTGTTTCAGTATGTGGACTAAAGTTTGAATTTTATTCTGACCATTTTGAGTATGATATTGTCATTTCTAAGTCATGTTTGCATCTTCTCAAGAAGGTTGATTTGTTTTATTTATTCACTTCCTTTTAATTTTCAGTAAGGTATGATTGATATACACTCTTATGAAGGTTTCCCATGAAAAAACAATGTGGTTCCTATATTTACCCATATTATCAGGTCGTCACCCATACCCCAATACAGTCGCTGTCCATCAGTGCAGCAAGATGCCACAAATCCACTATGTGCCTTCTCTGTGCTACACTGTTCTTCCCGTGATCCCCCCGCCCTGTGTACTAAGCATAATAGCCCTCAATCCCCTTCTCCCTCCCTCCCCACCCACTCTCCCCCAACCTCCACTTTGGCAGCATACTTTCAGTTGTACTGAGTTTTGTTTCTCTGCAAAAACCTAGCTTTGATTTTACTGATTTTGTTGTTTAGTTTCATTGATTTTTATTCTGTCTTTAGTATGTCCTTCAGTATTCCGTTTTGGTTTTATTTGCTTTTCCCTTTGTAGATTTTAAGATGGGAGCTTAGATTATTCGTTGTAGTCTTTTTCTACTATGATTTAGTGTCTTAATTTCTGTGTAGGAATCCTGTAAATTTGATGTTGTGTTTTTATTTTCATGCAATTCATATTATTTTCTCTTTTCCCTTGGAATATCTTTACTGTCCCATGGGTTACTTAAAAGAGTATATAATTTCCAAACTTGAGGTTGTTTTGCTTTAAACTGTTTTGTTACTGATGTTAAGTTTATCACCCTCTTGTCAAAAAATGTTTGGCATGAATTGAAATTCCTCAGTTGTTAAGATTAGTACTGTGGCCCAAAATATGATGTCACAGTGAATGTCATAATGCACACTTGAAAAGAATGCCCACTGTGTTGTGGCCAGGTTACATACCTGAATGTCATTAGGTCCTG
This sequence comes from Manis javanica, assembly GCF_040802235.1. Lineage (NCBI taxonomy): Eukaryota > Metazoa > Chordata > Mammalia > Pholidota > Manidae > Manis > Manis javanica. The sequence goes on from NC_133162.1 coordinate 74,103,172, forward strand.
TTGGTTGGTAGTGTTGGTGTATGGTGGTGCTGTTGGAGTTACAGACTTTTCTCTTTTCACTTGTATCAATTTTTCCTTCATGTAATTGGAAGCTCTTTTGTCAGGTGAGTATACATTTAGAATTTGATGAATGGAATCATTACGTGATGTAATGTCCCTCTTTACTCTTTGTACTTTTCATAGCTCTGCAGCAGTGAATATTTTCTCTGGTATGACTATAGTCCTTAGCTTTATTTTGTTTAGCAGTTCACATTTCCCTTAATGGAGGTCAGATTCTCTTAGCTTTCCATCATCAGTGTCTTTCTCTCTCTCTCTATTTTTTGCATTCATTCCATAAGGCTTTTTCTTAGATGAAGGATTCTCTTCTGGGTTGGCAGTTCTTCTCTTTCCTCACTTTATAGATACTGTTCCACATTCTGTGGCCTCCATTGTATTTCATGGGACATCTGTAATCATTCAAATTTTGGTTTATGTTTGCCTTTCAGCATTATGACATGTTTAGGCCTTATCCGGCCTAACTGTTTGTTACTGATTTTGAGTTTAGGCCTTCTCAGACCTAAATTCTTTGAATTTGCTCTGTTTGGGGCTTGCTGGGTTGTCCTGAATCTCTAAATTTATGTTTTTGTCAAATCTGTGATCTTTTGTGCTTTTAGTAAGATTGCTTTCTCTCAAACAATTAGATTTTATTTTCCTTTATATAACACCTATAATGTGAAATTTAGACAAGTTCATACTGTCCCACAAGATTCTAAGGATGTGTTCATTTTTTCCAAAGTTTTTTCCTCTCTTGTCTTCAGTGTAGGTAATTTCTATTGCTTTATTGTGTTCAAGTTTACAGACTCTGCTATCATCTCTGTTCAGTGGTTGAGCCCATGCACTTTCCTTTAATTATATTTTTCAGTTCTAAATTTTTCCCTGTGGATCTTTTCTTATAGTTTGTGTTTTTCTGCAAAGAATTTAACTTTTCCAGTTTTTTCAAGCGTGTTAACCGTTAGCACATTTAGTATGCTTACAAAGGCTGCTTTAAAGTCTTTATATGATAATTCCAGTGTGCGGCATCTCAAAATAGGCATCTGTCCTTTCTTTCCCTTGATAATTTGTCACATTTTCCAGTTGTGTGCATGTGTGGGTTGTTTGTTTCAGCATGTGGACTAATGTTTGAATTTTATTCTGACCATTTTGAGTATGATATTGTCATTTCTGGGTCATGTTTGCATCCTCTCAGGAAGGTTGATTTGTTTTATTTATTTACTTCCTTTTAATTTTCAGTAAGGTATGATTGATATACACTCTTATGAAGGTTTCACATGAAAAAACAATGTGGTTACTACATTTACCCATATTAACAGGTCGTCACCCATACCCCAATGCAGTCGCTGTCCATCAGTTCAGCAAGATGCCACAAATCCACTATGTGCCTTCTCTGTGCTACACTGTTCTCCCCGTGATCCCCCACGCCATGTGTACTAAGCATAATAGACCTCAATCCCCTTCTCCCTCCCTTCCCACCTGCCCTCCCACAACCCCCACTTTGGCAGCATCCTTTCATGTGTACTGAATTTTGTTTCTCTACAAAAACCTAGTTTTGATTTTACTGATATTGTTTTTTAATTTCGTTTTTTGCTATTCTGTATTTAGTATGTCCTTCTATATTCAGTTTTGGTTTTCTTTGCTTTTCCCTTTCTAGAATTTAAGAGGGGAGCTTAGATTATTCATTGGAGTCTTTTTCTACTATGATTTAGTATCTTAATTTCTGAGTAAGAATTCTGTAAACTTGATGTTATGTATTTATTTTCATGCATTTCATATTATCAAGTTCTCTTTTCCCTTGAAATATCTTTACTGTCCCAAGGGTTACTTAAAAGTGCATATAATTTCCAAACTTGAGGTTGTTTTGCTTTTAACTGTTTTGTTACTGATTTTAAGTTTATCACGCTCTTGTCAGAAAATGTTTGGCATGAATTGAAATTTTTCACTTGTTAAGATTAGTATTATGGCCCAAAATATGATGTCACAGTGAATGTCATAATGCACACTTGAAAAGAATGCCCACTGTGTTGTGGCCAGGTTACATACCTGAATGTCATTAGGTCCTGTTGGTTGGTAGTGTTGGTGTATGGTGTTGCTGTTCGAGTTACAGACTTTTCTCTTTTCAGTTGTATCAATTTTTCCTTCATGTGATTGGAAGCTCTTTTGTCAGGTGAGTGTACATTTAGAATTTGATGAATGGAATCATAACATGATGTAATGTCCCTCTTTACTCCTTGTAATTTTCATAGCTCTGCAGCTCTGATTATTTTGTCTGGTATTAATATAGCCTTTAGCTTTCTTTTGTTTACTATTTCACATTTCCCTTAATGGAGGTCAGATTCTCTTAGCTTTCCATCATCTGGGTCTTTCTTTCTCTCTCTCTCTCTCTCTCTCTCTCTCTCTCTCTCTCTCTCTATTTCTTTTGCATTCATTCCACAAGACTTTTTCTTAGATGAAGATTCTCTTCTGGGTTGGCAGTTCTTTTCTTTCCTCACTTTAAAGATATTATTGTACATTCTGTGGCCTCCATTGTATTTCATGAGTAATCAGTAATCATTCAAATTTTAGTCTGTCTTTGCTTTACAGCATTATGACATGTTTAGGCCTTATCCGGCCTAACTGTTTGCTACTGATTTTGAGTTCAGGCCTTCTCAGACCTAAATTCTCTGAATTTGCTCTGTTTGGGGCTTGCTGGGTGTCCTGAATCTCTAAATTTATGTTTTTGTCAAATCTGTGCTCTTGTCTGCTTTTAGTAAGAATTGTTTTCTCTAAAATAATTAGATTTTATTTTCCTTTATATAACACCTGTAATGTGAAATTTAGACAAATTCATGCTGTCCCACAAGTTTCTAAGGATGTATTCATTTTTTCCACATTTTTCCTCTCTTTTCTTCAGTGTAGGTAATTTCTATTGCTTTATTGTCTTCGAGTTTACAGACTCTTCTATCATCTCTTTTCAGTGGTTGAGCCCATGCACTTTCCTTTAATTATATTTTTCAGTTCTAAATTTTTCCCTGTGGATCTTTTCTTATAGTTTGTATTTTTCTGCTAGGAGCTTAACTTTTCCAGTTTTTTCAAGAGTGTTAACCGTTAGCACATTTAGTATGCTTAGAAAGGCTGCTTTAAAGTCTTTATATGATAATTCCAGTGTGAGGCATCTCAAAATAGGCATCTGTCCTTTCTTTCCCTTGATAATTTGTCCCATTTTCCAGTTGTGTGCATGTGTGGGTTTTTTGTTTCAGTATGTGGACTAAAGTTTGAATTTTATTCTGACCATTTTGAGTATGATATTGTCATTTCTAAGTCATGTTTGCATCTTCTCAAGAAGGTTGATTTGTTTTATTTATTCACTTCCTTTTAATTTTCAGTAAGGTATGATTGATATACACTCTTATGAAGGTTTCCCATGAAAAAACAATGTGGTTCCTATATTTACCCATATTATCAGGTCGTCACCCATACCCCAATACAGTCGCTGTCCATCAGTGCAGCAAGATGCCACAAATCCACTATGTGCCTTCTCTGTGCTACACTGTTCTTCCCGTGATACCCCCGCCCTGTGTACTAAGCATAATAGCCCTCAATCCCCTTCTCCCTCCCTCCCCACCCACTCTCCCCCAACCTCCACTTTGGCAGCATACTTTCAGTTGTACTGAGTTTTGTTTCTCTGCAAAAACCTAGCTTTGATTTTACTGATTTTGTTGTTTAGTTTCATTGATTTTTATTCTGTCTTTAGTATGTCCTTCAGTATTCCGTTTTGGTTTTATTTGCTTTTCCCTTTGTAGATTTTAAGATGGGAGCTTAGATTATTCGTTGTAGTCTTTTTCTACTATGATTTAGTGTCTTAATTTCTGTGTAGGAATCCTGTAAATTTGATGTTGTGTTTTTATTTTCATGCAATTCATATTATTTTCTCTTTTCCCTTGGAATATCTTTACTGTCCCATGGGTTACTTAAAAGAGTATATAATTTCCAAACTTGAGGTTGTTTTGCTTTAAACTGTTTTGTTACTGATGTTAAGTTTATCACCCTCTTGTCAAAAAATGTTTGGCATGAATTGAAATTCCTCAGTTGTTAAGATTAGTACTATGGCCCAAAATATGATGTCACAGTGAATGTCATAATGCACACTTGAAAAGAATGCCCACTGTGTTGTGGCCAGGTTACATACCTGAATGTCATTAGGTCCTGTTGGTTGGTAGTGTTGGTGTATGGTGGTGCTGTTGGAGTTACAGACTTTTCTCTTTTCACTTGTATCAATTTTTCCTTCATGTAATTGGAAGCTCTTTTGTCAGGTGAGTATACATTTAGAATTTGATGAATGGAATCATTACGTGATGTAATGTCCCTCTTTACTCTTTGTACTTTTCATAGCTCTGCAGCAGTGAATATTTTCTCTGGTATGACTATAGTCCTTAGCTTTATTTTGTTTAGCAGTTCACATTTCCCTTAATGGAGGTCAGATTCTCTTAGCTTTCCATCATCAGTGTCTTTCTCTCTCTCTCTATTTTTTGCATTCATTCCATAAGGCTTTTTCTTAGATGAAGGATTCTCTTCTGGGTTGGCAGTTCTTCTCTTTCCTCACTTTATAGATACTGTTCCACATTCTGTGGCCTCCATTGTATTTCATGGGACATCTGTAATCATTCAAATTTTGGTTTATGTTTGCCTTTCAGCATTATGACATGTTTAGGCCTTATCCGGCCTAACTGTTTGTTACTGATTTTGAGTTTAGGCCTTCTCAGACCTAAATTCTTTGAATTTGCTCTGTTTGGGGCTTGCTGGGTTGTCCTGAATCTCTAAATTTATGTTTTTGTCAAATCTGTGATCTTTTGTGCTTTTAGTAAGATTGCTTTCTCTCAAACAATTAGATTTTATTTTCCTTTATATAACACCTATAATGTGAAATTTAGACAAGTTCATACTGTCCCACAAGATTCTAAGGATGTGTTCATTTTTTCCAAAGTTTTTCCCTCTCTTGTCTTCAGTGTAGGTAATTTCTATTGCTTTATTGTGTTCAAGTTTACAGACTCTGCTATCATCTCTGTTCAGTGGTTGAGCCCATGCACTTTCCTTTAATTATATTTTTCAGTTCTAAATTTTTCCCTGTGGATCTTTTCTTATAGTTTGTGTTTTTCTGCAAAGAATTTAACTTTTCCAGTTTTTTCAAGCGTGTTAACCGTTAGCACATTTAGTATGCTTACAAAGGCTGCTTTAAAGTCTTTATATGATAATTCCAGTGTGCGGCATCTCAAAATAGGCATCTGTCCTTTCTTTCCCTTGATAATTTGTCACATTTTCCAGTTGTGTGCATGTGTGGGTTGTTTGTTTCAGCATGTGGACTAATGTTTGAATTTTATTCTGACCATTTTGAGTATGATATTGTCATTTCTGGGTCATGTTTGCATCCTCTCAGGAAGGTTGATTTGTTTTATTTATTTACTTCCTTTTAATTTTCAGTAAGGTATGATTGATATACACTCTTATGAAGGTTTCACATGAAAAAACAATGTGGTTACTACATTTACCCATATTAACAGGTCGTCACCCATACCCCAATGCAGTCGCTGTCCATCAGTTCAGCAAGATGCCACAAATCCACTATGTGCCTTCTCTGTGCTACACTGTTCTCCCCGTGATCCCCCACGCCATGTGTACTAAGCATAATAGACCTCAATCCCCTTCTCCCTCCCTTCCCACCTGCCCTCCCACAACCCCCACTTTGGCAGCATCCTTTCATGTGTACTGAATTTTGTTTCTCTACAAAAACCTAGTTTTGATTTTACTGATATTGTTTTTTAATTTCGTTTTTTGCTATTCTGTATTTAGTATGTCCTTCTATATTCAGTTTTGGTTTTCTTTGCTTTTCCCTTTCTAGAATTTAAGAGGGGAGCTTAGATTATTCATTGGAGTCTTTTTCTACTATGATTTAGTATCTTAATTTCTGAGTAAGAATTCTGTAAACTTGATGTTATGTATTTATTTTCATGCATTTCATATTATCAAGTTCTCTTTTCCCTTGAAATATCTTTACTGTCCCAAGGGTTACTTAAAAGTGCATATAATTTCCAAACTTGAGGTTGTTTTGCTTTTAACTGTTTTGTTACTGATTTTAAGTTTATCACGCTCTTGTCAGAAAATGTTTGGCATGAATTGAAATTTTTCACTTGTTAAGATTAGTATTATGGCCCAAAATATGATGTCACAGTGAATGTCATAATGCACACTTGAAAAGAATGCCCACTGTGTTGTGGCCAGGTTACATACCTGAATGTCATTAGGTCCTGTTGGTTGGTAGTGTTGGTGTATGGTGTTGCTGTTCGAGTTACAGACTTTTCTCTTTTCAGTTGTATCAATTTTTCCTTCATGTGATTGGAAGCTCTTTTGTCAGGTGAGTGTACATTTAGAATTTGATGAATGGAATCATTACATGATGTAATGTCCCTCTTTACTCCTTGTAATTTTCATAGCTCTGCAGCTCTGATTATTTTGTCTGGTATTAATATAGCCTTTAGCTTTCTTTTGTTTACTATTTCACATTTCCCTTAATGGAGGTCAGATTCTCTTAGCTTTCCATCATCTGGGTCTTTCTTTCTCTCTCTCTCTCTCTCTCTCTCTCTCTCTCTATTTCTTTTGCATTCATTCCACAAGACTTTTTCTTAGATGAAGATTCTCTTCTGGGTTGGCAGTTCTTTTCTTTCCTCACTTTAAAGATATTATTGTACATTCTGTGGCCTCCATTGTATTTCATGAGTAATCAGTAATCATTCAAATTTTAGTCTGTCTTTGCTTTACAGCATTATGACATGTTTAGGCCTTATCCGGCCTAACTGTTTGCTACTGATTTTGAGTTCAGGCCTTCTCAGACCTAAATTCTCTGAATTTGCTCTGTTTGGGGCTTGCTGGGTGTCCTGAATCTCTAAATTTATGTTTTTGTCAAATCTGTGCTCTTGTCTGCTTTTAGTAAGAATTGTTTTCTCTAAAATAATTAGATTTTATTTTCCTTTATATAACACCTGTAATGTGAAATTTAGACAAATTCATGCTGTCCCACAAGTTTCTAAGGATGTATTCATTTTTTCCACATTTTTCCTCTCTTTTCTTCAGTGTAGGTAATTTCTATTGCTTTATTGTCTTCGAGTTTACAGACTCTTCTATCATCTCTTTTCAGTGGTTGAGCCCATGCACTTTCCTTTAATTATATTTTTCAGTTCTAAATTTTTCCCTGTGGATCTTTTCTTATAGTTTGTATTTTTCTGCTAGGAGCTTAACTTTTCCAGTTTTTTCAAGAGTGTTAACCGTTAGCACATTTAGTATGCTTAGAAAGGCTGCTTTAAAGTCTTTATATGATAATTCCAGTGTGAGGCATCTCAAAATAGGCATCTGTCCTTTCTTTCCCTTGATAATTTGTCCCATTTTCCAGTTGTGTGCATGTGTGGGTTTTTTGTTTCAGTATGTGGACTAAAGTTTGAATTTTATTCTGACCATTTTGAGTATGATATTGTCATTTCTAAGTCATGTTTGCATCTTCTCAAGAAGGTTGATTTGTTTTATTTATTCACTTCCTTTTAATTTTCAGTAAGGTATGATTGATATACACTCTTATGAAGGTTTCCCATGAAAAAACAATGTGGTTCCTATATTTACCCATATTATCAGGTCGTCACCCATACCCCAATACAGTCGCTGTCCATCAGTGCAGCAAGATGCCACAAATCCACTATGTGCCTTCTCTGTGCTACACTGTTCTTCCCGTGATCCCCCCGCCCTGTGTACTAAGCATAATAGCCCTCAATCCCCTTCTCCCTCCCTCCCCACCCACTCTCCCCCAACCTCCACTTTGGCAGCATACTTTCAGTTGTACTGAGTTTTGTTTCTCTGCAAAAACCTAGCTTTGATTTTACTGATTTTGTTGTTTAGTTTCATTGATTTTTATTCTGTCTTTAGTATGTCCTTCAGTATTCCGTTTTGGTTTTATTTGCTTTTCCCTTTGTAGATTTTAAGATGGGAGCTTAGATTATTCGTTGTAGTCTTTTTCTACTATGATTTAGTGTCTTAATTTCTGTGTAGGAATCCTGTAAATTTGATGTTGTGTTTTTATTTTCATGCAATTCATATTATTTTCTCTTTTCCCTTGGAATATCTTTACTGTCCCATGGGTTACTTAAAAGAGTATATAATTTCCAAACTTGAGGTTGTTTTGCTTTAAACTGTTTTGTTACTGATGTTAAGTTTATCACCCTCTTGTCAAAAAATGTTTGGCATGAATTGAAATTCCTCAGTTGTTAAGATTAGTACTATGGCCCAAAATATGATGTCACAGTGAATGTCATAATGCACACTTGAAAAGAATGCCCACTGTGTTGTGGCCAGGTTACATACCTGAATGTCATTAGGTCCTGTTGGTTGGTAGTGTTGGTGTATGGTGGTGCTGTTGGAGTTACAGACTTTTCTCTTTTCACTTGTATCAATTTTTCCTTCATGTAATTGGAAGCTCTTTTGTCAGGTGAGTATACATTTAGAATTTGATGAATGGAATCATTACGTGATGTAATGTCCCTCTTTACTCTTTGTACTTTTCATAGCTCTGCAGCAGTGAATATTTTCTCTGGTATGACTATAGTCCTTAGCTTTATTTTGTTTAGCAGTTCACATTTCCCTTAATGGAGGTCAGATTCTCTTAGCTTTCCATCATCAGTGTCTTTCTCTCTCTCTCTATTTTTTGCATTCATTCCATAAGGCTTTTTCTTAGATGAAGGATTCTCTTCTGGGTTGGCAGTTCTTCTCTTTCCTCACTTTATAGATACTGTTCCACATTCTGTGGCCTCCATTGTATTTCATGGGACATCTGTAATCATTCAAATTTTGGTTTATGTTTGCCTTTCAGCATTATGACATGTTTAGGCCTTATCCGGCCTAACTGTTTGTTACTGATTTTGAGTTTAGGCCTTCTCAGACCTAAATTCTTTGAATTTGCTCTGTTTGGGGCTTGCTGGGTTGTCCTGAATCTCTAAATTTATGTTTTTGTCAAATCTGTGATCTTTTGTGCTTTTAGTAAGATTGCTTTCTCTCAAACAATTAGATTTTATTTTCCTTTATATAACACCTATAATGTGAAATTTAGACAAGTTCATACTGTCCCACAAGATTCTAAGGATGTGTTCATTTTTTCCAAAGTTTTTTCCTCTCTTGTCTTCAGTGTAGGTAATTTCTATTGCTTTATTGTGTTCAAGTTTACAGACTCTGCTATCATCTCTGTTCAGTGGTTGAGCCCATGCACTTTCCTTTAATTATATTTTTCAGTTCTAAATTTTTCCCTGTGGATCTTTTCTTATAGTTTGTGTTTTTCTGCAAAGAATTTAACTTTTCCAGTTTTTTCAAGCGTGTTAACCGTTAGCACATTTAGTATGCTTACAAAGGCTGCTTTAAAGTCTTTATATGATAATTCCAGTGTGCGGCATCTCAAAATAGGCATCTGTCCTTTCTTTCCCTTGATAATTTGTCACATTTTCCAGTTGTGTGCATGTGTGGGTTGTTTGTTTCAGCATGTGGACTAATGTTTGAATTTTATTCTGACCATTTTGAGTATGATATTGTCATTTCTGGGTCATGTTTGCATCCTCTCAGGAAGGTTGATTTGTTTTATTTATTTACTTCCTTTTAATTTTCAGTAAGGTATGATTGATATACACTCTTATGAAGGTTTCACATGAAAAAACAATGTGGTTACTACATTTACCCATATTAACAGGTCGTCACCCATACCCCAATGCAGTCGCTGTCCATCAGTTCAGCAAGATGCCACAAATCCACTATGTGCCTTCTCTGTGCTACACTGTTCTCCCCGTGATCCCCCACGCCATGTGTACTAAGCATAATAGACCTCAATCCCCTTCTCCCTCCCTTCCCACCTGCCCTCCCACAACCCCCACTTTGGCAGCATCCTTTCATGTGTACTGAATTTTGTTTCTCTACAAAAACCTAGTTTTGATTTTACTGATATTGTTTTTTAATTTCGTTTTTTGCTATTCTGTATTTAGTATGTCCTTCTATATTCAGTTTTGGTTTTCTTTGCTTTTCCCTTTCTAGAATTTAAGAGGGGAGCTTAGATTATTCATTGGAGTCTTTTTCTACTATGATTTAGTATCTTAATTTCTGAGTAAGAATTCTGTAAACTTGATGTTATGTATTTATTTTCATGCATTTCATATTATCAAGTTCTCTTTTCCCTTGAAATATCTTTACTGTCCCAAGGGTTACTTAAAAGTGCATATAATTTCCAAACTTGAGGTTGTTTTGCTTTTAACTGTTTTGTTACTGATTTTAAGTTTATCACGCTCTTGTCAGAAAATGTTTGGCATGAATTGAAATTTTTCACTTGTTAAGATTAGTATTATGGCCCAAAATATGATGTCACAGTGAATGTCATAATGCACACTTGAAAAGAATGCCCACTGTGTTGTGGCCAGGTTACATACCTGAATGTCATTAGGTCCTGTTGGTTGGTAGTGTTGGTGTATGGTGTTGCTGTTCGAGTTACAGACTTTTCTCTTTTCAGTTGTATCAATTTTTCCTTCATGTGATTGGAAGCTCTTTTGTCAGGTGAGTGTACATTTAGAATTTGATGAATGGAATCATAACATGATGTAATGTCCCTCTTTACTCCTTGTAATTTTCATAGCTCTGCAGCTCTGATTATTTTGTCTGGTATTAATATAGCCTTTAGCTTTCTTTTGTTTACTATTTCACATTTCCCTTAATGGAGGTCAGATTCTCTTAGCTTTCCATCATCTGGGTCTTTCTTTCTCTCTCTCTCTCTCTCTCTCTCTATTTCTTTTGCATTCATTCCACAAGACTTTTTCTTAGATGAAGATTCTCTTCTGGGTTGGCAGTTCTTTTCTTTCCTCACTTTAAAGATATTATTGTACATTCTGTGGCCTCCATTGTATTTCATGAGTAATCAGTAATCATTCAAATTTTAGTCTGTCTTTGCTTTACAGCATTATGACATGTTTAGGCTTTATCCGGCCTAACTGTTTGCTACTGATTTTGAGTTCAGGCCTTCTCAGACCTAAATTCTCTGAATTTGCTCTGTTTGGGTCTTGCTGGGCTTCCTGAATCTCTAAATTTATGTTTTTGTCAAATCTGTGCTCTTGTCTGCTTTTAGTAAGAATTGTTTTCTCTAAAATAATTAGATTTTATTTTCCTTTATATAACACCTGTAATGTGAAATTTAGACAAATTCATGCTGTCCCACAAGTTTCTAAGGATGTATTCATTTTTTCCACATTTTTCCTCTCTTTTCTTCAGTGTAGGTAATTTCTATTGCTTTATTGTCTTCGAGTTTACAGACTCTGCTATCATCTCTGTTCAGTGGTTGAGCCCATGCACTTTCCTTTAATTATATTTTTCAGTTCTAAATTTTTCCCTGTGGATCTTTTCTTATAGTTTGTATTTTTCTGCTAGGAGCTTAACTTTTCCAGTTTTTTCAAGAGTGTTAACCGTTAGCACATTTAGTATGCTTAGAAAGGCTGCTTTAAAGTCTTTATATGATAATTCCAGTGTGAGGCATCTCAAAATAGGCATCTGTCCTTTCTTTCCCTTGATAATTTGTCCCATTTTCCAGTTGTGTGCATGTGTGGGTTTTTTGTTTCACTATGTGGACTAAAGATTGAATTTTATTCTGACCATTTTGAGTATGATATTGTCATTTCTAAGTCATGTTTGCATCTTCTCAAGAAGGTTGATTTGTTTTATTTATTCACTTCCTTTTAATTTTCAGTAAGGTATGATTGATATACACTCTTATGAAGGTTTCCCATGAAAAAACAATGTGGTTCCTATATTTACCCATATTATCAGGTCGTCACCCATACCCCAATACAGTCGCTGTCCATCATTGCAGCAAGATGCCACAAATCCACTATGTGCCTTCTCTGTGCTACACTGTTCTTCCCGTGATCCCCCCGCCCTGTGTACTAAGCATAATAGCCCTCAATCCCCTTCTCCCTCCCTCCCCACCCACTCTCCCCCAACCTCCACTTTGGCAGCATACTTTCAGTTGTACTGAGTTTTGTTTCTCTGCAAAAACCTAGCTTTGATTTTACTGATTTTGTTGTTTAGTTTCATTGATTTTTATTCTGTCTTTAGTATGTCCTTCAGTATTCCGTTTTGGTTTTATTTGCTTTTCCCTTTGTAGATTTTAAGATGGGAGCTTAGATTATTCGTTGTAGTCTTTTTCTACTATGATTTAGTGTCTTAATTTCTGTGTAGGAATCCTGTAAATTTGATGTTGTGTTTTTATTTTCATGCAATTCATATTATTTTCTCTTTTCCCTTGGAATATCTTTACTGTCCCATGGGTTACTTAAAAGAGTATATAATTTCCAAACTTGAGGTTGTTTTGCTTTAAACTGTTTTGTTACTGATGTTAAGTTTATCACCCTCTTGTCAAAAAATGTTTGGCATGAATTGAAATTCCTCAGTTGTTAAGATTAGTACTATGGCCCAAAATATGATGTCACAGTGAATGTCATAATGCACACTTGAAAAGAATGCCCACTGTGTTGTGGCCAGGTTACATACCTGAATGTCATTAGGTCCTGTTGGTTGGTAGTGTTGGTGTATGGTGGTGCTGTTGGAGTTACAGACTTTTCTCTTTTCACTTGTATCAATTTTTCCTTCATGTAATTGGAAGCTCTTTTGTCAGGTGAGTATACATTTAGAATTTGATGAATGGAATCATTACGTGATGTAATGTCCCTCTTTACTCTTTGTACTTTTCATAGCTCTGCAGCAGTGAATATTTTCTCTGGTATGACTATAGTCCTTAGCTTTATTTTGTTTAGCAGTTCACATTTCCCTTAATGGAGGTCAGATTCTCTTAGCTTTCCATCATCAGTGTCTTTCTCTCTCTCTCTATTTTTTGCATTCATTCCATAAGGCTTTTTCTTAGATGAAGGATTCTCTTCTGGGTTGGCAGTTCTTCTCTTTCCTCACTTTATAGATACTGTTCCACATTCTGTGGCCTCCATTGTATTTCATGGGACATCTGTAATCATTCAAATTTTGGTTTATGTTTGCCTTTCAGCATTATGACATGTTTAGGCCTTATCCGGCCTAACTGTTTGTTACTGATTTTGAGTTTAGGCCTTCTCAGACCTAAATTCTTTGAATTTGCTCTGTTTGGGGCTTGCTGGGTGTCCAGAATCTCTAAATTTATGTTTTTGTCAAATCTGTGATCTTTTGTGCTTTTTTTTTTTTTTTTTTTTTTTTGAGAGGGCATCTCTCATATTTATTTAATCAAATGGTTGTTAACAACAATAAAATTCAGTATAGGGGGGTCAATGCTCAATGTACAATCATTAATCCATCTCAAGCCTAATTCTCGTCAGTCTCCAATCTTCTGAAGCATAACGAACAAGTTCTTACATGGTGAACGAATTCTTACAGAGTGAATAAATTCTTACATGGTGAACAGTACAAGGGCATTCATCACAGAAACTTTCGGTTTTGATCATGCAATATGACCTATAAACCATCAGGTCAAATATGAATATTCATTTGATTTTTGTACTTGATTTATATGTTGATCCCTCATTTCTCCTATTATTATTATTATTTTTATTTTTAATAAAATGCTGAAGTGGTAGGTAGATGCAAGATAAAGGTAGAAAACATAGTTTAGTGCTGTAAGAAGGCAAATGTAGATGATCAGATGATCAGGTGTGTGCCTATGGACTAAGTATTAATCCAGGCTAGACAAGGGCAGCAAGACATCCACGGATGCAGAAGATTTCTCTCAAAGCAGGGGGGGTGAGGTTCTGAGCCTCACCTCTGTTGATCCCCAATTTCTCACCTGATGGCCCCCCTGCGACTGTGCCTGTCTTAGGTTGTTCCTCCCTTGAGGAATCTTACCCGTCTCTGGCTAACCAGTCATCTTCCGGGGCCATACAGGGAAATGTAAAGTTGGTAAGTGAGAGAGAAGCCATATTGTTTGCAAAGGTTAGCTTTTTACTTCTTTGCAGATTTATGCCCTGTGGCTTCTATGCCCAGCACTTGTCTCGAGGTATCTTTACCACCTGGAGGAATTATGATACTCGGTAAATTCGATATGAGGCACGAATTCTATTTAAGGTTTGTAATTAGGAAGGAAGAAGAAAAGCTATAGATGTAGTATATGAAGGAAACTTGGGAGGATTGATTATTTCTTTGACATATCTTCTTGTATAGTACCTTAAGTATGTATAGGTTTTAAACTACTAACTAATTTGCACACACATATTAACATAATAGGAATACGGTGACATAAACAAAGCAAATCTATAATTACCAGCCATCTCCAGTGAAGCCAAGAAAACCATTTAGGCACCCTAGGCTTTTGTGAAAATTTATCTATGATATGATGGATATTTTCCAACTGTACTTGAACCATCAGACAAATTAAAGCAGCCCATTTCTGGGATCTGTTCACATCCCATATGTTCTTTTAACCATAGATAGTCTGTAGTCATGAGATTTTGGGGTGCTACAACTTGCACCCCTCCCAACTCCTGGTTGAGTTCCAACAGTACAGATCCAGTCAAATTCGTTGTCTCACTGTATGCACATGCCAGCCTAGACATCTCCCTCCTCCTTCTTATGGCAAGTCCAGGAGACGGTGGGCTGGATGCAGCCACAACCGCAGCATCGTCCGGATCCCTGTGGAGGCTTTTTGATGATCATCCCCCGGCACGAGTCCTCCAGAGAGTGCTGATGCCGGAAGCTCCTCCTCATATCGTATCTTAGTTCATTTTCTGGGTATCCAAGCTAGGCCTTGATCTTCTGCCTAGAAACAAACAGACCCTTTGCCCACACTTTGACATGCCCTCTATACCACTGTGCAGAACTCATTGGAGGTCAGCACACAGTAACTGCTTTTTTTTTTTTTTTTTTTAATTAAGAGAAAGGAATATTATCAGAAAAGAGTACCTCCATAGCTGATCATCTGACACCCTTTAAGTGATCAACATTAAGGATATTTAAAGCATGCGTTGATCTTTGATTTACCAATAGTTTTATCCTGTTAAGGAGTAATCCCCCTTTTCTTTCTTTCTTTCTTTTTTTTTTTTTTAAATTTTTAATCTACACTTACCTGAAGAATACTATGTTTACTATGCTCTCCCCTATATCAGGTCCCCCCTAACAACCACATTACGGTTACTGTCCATCAGCTTAGCAAAATGTGGTAGAGTCACTACTTGTCCTCTCTGTGTTGTGCAGCCCACCCTCCCCTTTCTCCCTCCCCCCCATGCATGCTAATCTTAATACCCCCCTTCTTCTTCCCCCCCCTTATCCCTCCCTGCCCACCCATCCTCCCCAGTTCCTTTCCCTTTGGTACCTGTTAGTCCATTTTTGGGTTCTGTAATTCTGCTGCTGTTTTGTTCCTTCAGTTTTTCCTTTGTTCCTATACTCCTCAGATGAGTGAAATCATTTGGTATTTCTCTTTCTCCGCTTGGCTTATTTCACTGAGCATAATACTCTCCAGCTCCATCCATGTTGCTGCAAATGGTTGGATTTTTCCACTTCTTATGGCTGAGTAGTATTCCATTGTGTATATGTACGACATCTTCTTTATCCATTCATCTACAGATGGACATTTAGGTTGCTTCCAATTCTTGGCTATTGTAAATAGTGCTGCGATAAACATAGGAGTGCATCTGTCTTTCTCAAACTTGATTGCTGCGTTCTTAGGGTAAATTCCTAGGAGTGGAATTCCTGGGTCAAATGGTAGGTCTGTTTTGAGCATTTTGATGCACCTCCATACTGCTTTCCACAATGGTTGAACTAATTTACATTCCCACCAGCAGTGTAGGAGGGTTCCCCTTTCTCCACAGCCTCGCCAACATTTGTTGTTGTTTGTCTTTTGGATGGCAGCTATCCTTACTGGTGTGAGGTGATACCTCATTGTAGTTTTAATTTGCATTTCTCTGATAATTAGCGATGTGGAGCATCTTTTCATGTGTCTCTTGGCCATCTGTATTTCTTTTTTGGAGAACTGTCTGTTCAGTTCCTCTGCCCATTTTTTAATTGGGTTATTTGTTTTTTGTTTGTTGAGGCGTGTGAGCTCTTTATATATTCTGGACGTCAAGCCTTTATCAGATCTGTCATTTTCAAATATATTCTCCCATACTGTAGGGTTCCTTTTTGTTCTATTGATGGTGTCTTTCGCTGTACAGAAGCTTTTCAGCTTAATGTAGTCCCACTTGCTCATTTTTGCTGTTGTTTTCCTTGCCCGGGGAGATATGTTCAAGAAGAGATCACTCATGTTTATATCTAAGAGGTTTTTGCCTATGTTTTTTTCCAAGAGTTTAATGGTTTCGTGACTTACATTCAGGTCTTTGATCCATTTTGAGTTTACCTTTGTATATGGGGTTAGACAATGGTCCAGTTTCATTCTCCTACATGTAGCTGTCCAGTTTTGCCAGCACCATCTGTTGAAGAGACTGTCATTTTGCCATTGTATGTCCATGGCTCCTTTATCAAATATTAATTGACCATATATGTTTGGGTTAATTTCTGGGGTCTCTAATCTGTTCCACTGGTCTGTGGCTCTGTTCTTGTGCCAGTACCAAATTGTCTTGATTACTATGGCTTTGTAGTAGAGCTTGAAGTTGGGGAGTGAGATCCCCCCTACTTTATTCTTCTTTTTCAGGATTGCTTTGGCTATTCGGGGTCTTTGGTGTTTCCATATGAATTTTTGAATTATTTGTTCCAATTCATTGAAGAATGTTGCTGGTAATTTGAGAGGGATTGCATCAAATTTGTATATTGCTTTCGGCAGGATGGCCATTTTGACGATATTAATTCTTCCTAGCCATGAGCATGGGATGAGTTTCCATTTATTAGTGTCCCCTTTAATTTCTCTTAAGAGTGACTTGTAGTTTTCAGAGTATAAGTCTTTCACTTCCTTGGTTAGGTTTATTCCTAGGTATTTTATTCTTTTTGATGCAATGGTGAATGGAATTGTTTTCCTGATTTCTCTTTCTATTGATTCATTGTTAGTGTATAGGAAAGCTACAGATTTCTGTGTGTTGATTTTGTATCCTGCAACTTTGCTGTATTCCGATATCAGTTCTAGTAGTTTTGGAGTGGAGTCTTTAGGGTTTTTTATGTACAGTATCATATCATCTGCAAATAGTGACAGTTTAACTTCTTCTTTACCAATCTGGATTCCTTGTATTTCTTTGTTTTGTCTGATTGCCGTGGCTAGGACCTCCAGTACTATGTTAAATAACAGTGGGGAGAGTGGGCATCCCTGTCTGGTTCCCGATCTCAGTGGAAATGCTTTCAGCTTCTCGCTGTTCAGTATAATGCTGGCTGTGGGTTTATCATATATGGCCTTTATTATGTTGAGGTACTTGCCCTCTATTCCCATTTTGCTGAGAGTTTTTATCATGAATGGATGTTGAATTTTGTCAAATGCTTTTTCAGCATCTATGGAGATGATCATGTGGTTTTTGTCTTTCTTTTTGTTGATGTGGTGGATGATGTTGATGGATTTTCGAATGTTGTACCATCCTTGCATCCCTGGGATGAACCCCACTTGGTCATGGTGTATGATCCTTTTGATATACTGTTGAATTCTGTTTGCTAATATTTTATTGAGTATTTTTGCATCTACATTCATCAGGGATATTGGTCTGTAATTTTCTTTTTTGGTGGGGTCTTTTCCTGGTTTTGGTATTAGGGTGATGTTGGCTTCATAGAATGAGTTTGGGAGTATTCCCTCTTCTTCTATTTTGTGGAACACTTTAAGGAGAATGGGTATTATGTCTTCTCTGTGTGTCTGATAAAATTCCGAGGTAAATCCGTCTGGCCCCGGGGTTTTGTTCTTGGGTAGTTTTTTGATTACTGTTTCAATTTCTTTGGTTGTAATTGGTTTGTTTAACTTTTGTGTTTCTTCCTTGGTCAGTCTTGGGAGGTTGTATTTTTCTAGGAAGTTGTCCATTTCTTCTAGGTTTTCCAGCTTGTTGGCATATAGGTTTTCATAGTAGTCTTTAATAATTCTTTGTATTTCTGTGGAGTCTGTCGTGATTTTTCCATTCTCATTTCTGATTATGTTGATTTGTGTTGACTCTCTTTTTCTCTTAATAAGTTGGGCTAGAGGCTTATCTATTTTGTTTATTTTCTCAAAGAACCAGCTCTTGGTTTCGTTGATTTTTGCTATTGTTTTATTCTTCTCAATTTTGTTTATTTCTTCTCTGATCTTTATTATGTCCCTCCTTCTGCTGACTTTAGGCCTCATTTGTTCTTCTTTTTCCAGTTTTAATAATTGTGATGTTAGACTATTCATTTGGGATTGTTCTTCCTTCTTCAAGTGTGCCTGGATTGCTATATACTTTCCTCTTAAGACTGCTTTCGCTGCATCCCACAGAAGTTGGGGCTTAGTGTTGTTGTTGTCATTTGTTTCTATATATTCCTTGATCTCTATTTTGATTTGTTCATTGATCCATTGATTATTTAGTAGCATGTTGTTAAGCCTCCATGTGTTTGTGAGCCTTTTTGTTTTCTTTGTAGAATTTATTTCTACTTTCATACCTTTGTGGTCTGAAAAATTGGTTGGTAGAATTTCAATATTGTGGAAATTACTGAGGCTCTTTTTGTGAGCTAGTATGTGGTCTATTCTGGAGAATGTTCCATGTGCACTTGAGAAGAATGTATATCCTGTTGCTTTTGGATGTAAAGTTCTATAGATGTCTATTAGGTCCATCTGTTCTAGTGTGTTGTTCAGTGCCTGTGTGTCTTTACTTATTTTCTGCCCGGTGGATCTATCCTTTGGGGTGAGTGGTGTGTTGAAGTCTCCTACAATGAATGCATTGCAGTCTATTTCCCTCTTTAGTTCTGTTAGTATTTGCTTCACATATGCTGGTGCTCCTGTATTGGGTGCATATATATTTAGAATGGTTATATCCTCTTGTTGGACTGAGCCCTTTATCATTATGTAGTGGCCTTCTTTATCTCTTGTTACTTTCTTTGTTTTGAAGTCTATTTTGTCTGATATTAGTACTGCAACCCCTGCTTTCTTCTCACTGTTGTTTGCCTGAAATATGTTTTTCCATCCCTTGACTTTTAGTCTATGCTTATCTTTGGGTTTAAGGTGAGTTTCTTGTAAGCAGCATATAGATGGGTCTTGCTTTTTTATCCATTCTATTACTCTATGTCTTTTGATTGGTGCATTAAGTCCATTTACATTTAGGGTGACTATTGAAAGATATGTACTTATTGCCATTGCAGGCTTTAGATTCGTGGTTACCAAAGGTTCAAGGTTAGCTTCTTTAGTATCTTACTGCCTAACTTAGCTCGCTTATTGAGCTGTTATATACACTGTCTGGAGATTCTTTTCTTCTCTCCCTTCTTATTCCTCCTCCTCCATTCTTCATATGTTGTGTGTTTTTTTCTGTGCTCTTTTTAGGGGTGCTCCCATCTAGAGCAGTCCCTGTAGGATGCCCTGTAGAGGTGGTTTGTGGGAAGCAAATTCCCTCAGCTTTTGCTTGTCTGGGAATTGTTTGATCCCACCATCATATTTAAATGATAGTCGTGCTGGATACAGTATCCTTGGTTCAAGGCCCTTCTGTTTCATTGCATTAAGTATATCATGCCATTCTCTTCTGGCCTGTAGGGTTTCTGTTGAGAAGTCTGATGTTAGCCTGATTGGTTTTCCTTTATAGGTGACCTTTTTCTCTCTAGCTGCCTTTAAAACTCTTTCCTTGTCCTTGATCCTTGCCATTTTAATTATTATGTGTCTTGGTGTTGTCCTCCTTGGATCCTTTCTGTTGGGGGTTCTGTATAATTCCATGGTCTGTTCGATTATTTCCTCCCCCAGTTTGGGGAAGTTTTCAGCAATTATTTCTTCAAAGACACTTTCTATCCCTTTTCCTCTTTCTTCCTCTTCTGGTATCCCTATAATACGAATGTTTTTCCTTTTGTATTGGTCACATATTTCTCTTAGTGTTGTTTCATTCCTGGAGATCCTTTTATCTCTCTCTATGTCAGCTTCTATACGTTCCTGTTCTCTGGCTTCTATTCCTTCAATGGCCTCTTGCATCTTATCCATTCTGCTTATAAATCCTTCCAGGGATTGTTTCACTTCTGTGATCTCTCTCCTGACATCTGTGATCTCCTTCCGGACTTCATCCCACTGCTCTTGCATTTTTCTCTGCATCTCATCCCATTGCTCTTGCATTTTTTTCTGCATCTCTGTCAGCATGTTCATGATTTTTATTTTGAATTCTTTTTCAGGAGGACTAGTTAGGTCTGTCTCCTTCTCAGGTGTTGTCTCTGTGATCTTTGTCTGCCTGTAGTTTTGCCTTTTCATGGTGATAGAGATAGTTTGCAGAGCTGGTACAAGTGACCGCTGGAAGAGCTTCCCTTCTTGTTGGTTTGTAGCCTTTTCCTGGGAGAATAGCGACCTCTAGTGGCTTGTGCTGGGCAGCTGTGCGCAGACAGGGCTTCTGCTTCCTGCCCAGTTGCTTTGGGGTTTATCTCCGCTGTTGCTGTGGGCTTGGCCTGGCTGGGGCTGTTCCTCCAAAATGGTGGAGCCCCGTTGGAGGGGGAGCAGCCAGGAGACTATTTATCTCCGTAAGGGGCCTCTGTGCTCCCTGCTGCCCAGGGGGTTAGAGTGCCCAGAGATCCCCAGATTCCCTGCCTCTGGTCTAAGTGACCTGTCCTGTCCCTTTAAGACTTCCAAAAAGCACTCTCCAAACCAAAACAACAACAGGTTCTCAGGTGCCGGTCCCAGGCACCCGCTCACTGGTCCTGCTGCCCTGTCTCCCTAGCACCAGGGTCCCTGTCCTTTCAAGGCTTCCAAAAAGCACCCACCCACCGGTCCCGCAGGGAAGGAACGCTCGATATTCTTTGTCCTCAGGCACTGGTCCCAGGCACCCGCTCACCAGTCCCGCCGCCCTGCCTCCCTAGCACCGGGGTCCCTGTCCCTTCAAGGCTTCCAAAAAGCACTCGCCAAAAAGAGAGAAAAAAAGGGGAAAAATGCGCGATTTCTTCCGTCCTCAGGTGCCGGTCTCAGGCACCCACCCACCGATCCCACAGGGAAAAACGCGGGATATTCTTTGTCCTCAGGTGCCGGTCCCAGGCACCCGCTCACCAGTCCCGCCGCCCTGCCTCCCTAGCACCGGGGTCCCTGTCCCTTTTAGGCTTCCAAAAAGCACTCGCAGAAAAGAGAAAAAAAAAGGGGAAAAACGCGCGATTTCCTCTGTCCTCAATTGCCGGTCTCAGGCACCCGCCCACCGGTCCCGCAGGGAAAAACGTGGGATATTCTTTGTCCTCAGGCGCTGGTCCCAGGCACCTGCTCACTAGTCCCGCCACCCTGCCTCCCTAGCACTGGGGTCCCCGTCCCTTCAAGGCTTCCAAAAAGCGCTCGCCAAAAAGAGAAAAAAAAAAAAGAAAAAAAAAAGGGGAAAAACGCGCGACCTCCTCCGTCCTCAGGCACCGGTCTCAGGCACCTGCCCACCGGTCCCGCAGGGAGAAACGCGGGGTGTTCTTTGTCCTCCAGCGCCGTTCCCAGGCACTTGCTCACCGGTCCCGCCACCCTACCTCCCCAGCAATGGGGGCCCGTCCCTCTAAGGCTTCCAAAAAGCGCTCACCAAAAAAAAAAAAAAAAACCGCTCCGGTTTCTCTCCACCCGCCGGGAGCCGGGGGGAGGGGCGCTCGGGTCCCGCCGGGCCGGGGCTTGTATCTTACCCCCTTCGCAAGGCGCTGGTTCCTTGCAGGTGTGGATGTGGTCTGGATGTTGTCCTGTGTCCTGTGGTCTCTATTTTAGGAAGATTTTTCTTTGTTATATTTTCATAGCTCTATGTGTTTTTGGGAGGAGATTTCCACTGCTCTACTCACACCGCCATCCTGGCTCCGCCCCCCTATTCCGATTATTTTTAAAGCTTTTGGAAGACCTTGTGAGAGAGGTGCTGGGAGTTCATTGCAGACTATGCTTAATGGCAGAATTCCAGAGGGACGTGGAGAGCTGGGTTTCATTGGCAAACTCTTTTCTCTTCTCCATCTTTAAAGTAAACAAGGCTTCATTTTCTACATTAATGTGTCCTGCGTCCCTTCCGTTTTTAATAATCTTACAAATGTACCCATGGGCTCCCAGCCGATGTGCATGGAGCCCTGTCTGGGGACACATGTGTTCCTGGTCCTGTGTGGGAGAGGGGCTCAGCAGAGCCTTGAGGACCCCGCTCTGTGCAATTTCATGGGTCCCCACAGAATCCCCGGCCTCCCCCTACTAAGGTCAGAACATGGGGTGGAGGGCACCCCATCAGCTGGAGAAGCTTCTGCTATGCTTGGTGGCAGCTCCTTCCTCCAAATAGCCACTTTGGTCTAACACAATCCACTTTGGTCTAAATATGTATGGCACCCCTGCTTAGTTCCAGGTGTTTTTTTTTTTTCTGTGTGTGTGTGTATGTGAATGAAGGCTGAGACCCCTGCCTCTCCTTGAGAGTGTTGATGTGTCAATGATACTGGCCCAAACCTCAGTTCTTAAGGCTGTGATATGGACTCCCTATGTCTGTGGGTCCTGCTGCACCCTGGAGCTGATGGTGTCAGCTTTCCTAATCTGCCTTGGTCATGGGCAAGGAAGCCTGCCCTGGCTTCGGCAGGTCCGTGTGTAGCCAGCCCCTGGTGATTCCTGTGCTGTCAGGGTGTGGAGCCGCCTACAGTGCCTGCTCCCTGCCTCAGTGCAGCCAGCCTCCCATGTGGCCTCAGGCCCCCAGCACGCCCTGCTGGCTGTTGCGGGCTTGCCACGTTTCTCTGAGTGAACAGAAAGAATTTTGAGTTGTGCACTGTTGTGCCTAGCAATGTATATGGAACACACAGCCCGGGAGGTGCTTGTTTCCCACCACTTTCATAGGATCACTACTTGAAGGAGAAATTGCTTATGGTTAGCAATTTCAGGAAAATGGTTCCCTCACTATTTCCAGGATTCCAGGAACCAGTGAGGGCTTCGATATATCTGTTTCTCCAAAGCCTATCTTCCAGCCTTCCCCTTCTTCATCTTTCTCCCTCTCTCCTCCTCTTTTTCTCTCCCATATCATAAAATGTGAAAGCTGCTCCCTGTGTCACAAGGCCAGCTCACAGTTAGCTGGAGGGCTCACAAATCTCTCCGGTATCAGGCCTGCACAGCTGTAAGAGCCCAGGTGTCAGGAGCAGAGCCAGGTCTGGGGACTGTCACAGCCCTCCAGGGGCTGGTACTCTCCAAGGGGCAGAGGATGTGTGCACAAATGCCATAAGGAGAGCGTGGTGAGTGCTGGGAATCTGGAGTCTGGGGGGTTCCTCCTGGCTGAGGCTCAGGCACAGCTCTGCAGAAGACAGAATGCAGGCTGCCCTTAGGCTGCGTGAGATCCAGACAACCTGGGGAAGAGGAAGACAGCCAGGGTTGGTGCACCGCATGGCAGGAGCATAGGGCTGAGCAGCTCCAATGTGTGACCTGCTCCACGTCCCCAGCACTGAAGGGGCCAGCAGGAGCTAGATGGGAAAAATGGGCTGAGCCACATCTAGGAGGAAATGAAGACAAGAAGCAGGGGTTTGGATGTTGTTATTGAAATATCTTGAATAAGGAGGGATGTAGGCTGCACTTCATGCAATGGGAAAAATAATACACTTCACAGTAACTGGAGGTTGGCAAGGACAGGGTCATGAGCACCCCACTGGAACACTGCCGCATGCTTGCCAAGCCTCAGGTTAGCCCGGGTGTATTCTTGGTTGGTTGACTTATTTAGTATTAGAGTGACTATTCTTACTAATACCAATAACAGGGACATTATTTAATCCTCTTTGTCTCTGCGAACAATTTTTTTAATGCTATATTTAGACTTCTTTCCTTACATTTATCCCCATAACAAAAGTACTTCTGATAGGTAGGACAATTCCATGGTTTTAAAAAACTAAGAGGAGAGGCTTTTTTCCCTTTCTTTTATTACGGGTTTGAACTTCTGTCTTGGAGCTCCCGCAGCCTCTCACACTGTAGGAGGTTTGGAGGTTTATGTGACGTAGGTGTGTGCCTGCTCTGGGCTGGGCAGCTTGGGGGAGTGGAATGTGAAGTACAAAAGGTGTGTGTTTGCAGGTGAGTCCACCCCACCTCCCCACCTGTCCACATCTTCACTGTTCATCTGCTTTTGAGCTGGGGATTGTCAGAGCCCCCAAAAGTCTCTTCTGCTGCTTCAGGCATGATAGTTAACCTCCCCCTTCATGTGTATATGGAATGTGCTGTAGAATAGCTAGTTGCTGTTGGAAATGGCCCAGGAAAGAATTATTCTTTCCTGAAAGCACATGCAGAATCCCTCTGTTCTGACTCCTGCAGGCGGTGGGGTGCAGGCAGGTTGGGGAACCCTCTGAGCTCTGATACACTGTCACAGGAGAGCTGGCTGCATGCTGGTGGAATGTTTTCTCAGATTCCCATCTTTCCAGGAGTAGGACAGCAGGTGGGGGCAGTGTTCCCGCCAGGGACTCATTCTCCAGGGCAGAGGAGGGAGGGTGTGAGGGGCGGCTGCTGTTGGAGTGGTGGGCGCCCAGGCGCCCAGGTGCCTAGGTGGCATCCTGGTTTTTCTGCCCTTTCTCAGTGATCCTTGCTTGTTTCCACTAATGACCCAGGTATGGGAAAAGGACAGACATGTTCAAGCTTTCTCTGGACTGCTGCCCTCAGCCCTACCGGGCAGAGGAAGGTAGGCATCCTCAGCAATCCTGCCTCTGTCCTGGCCACAGCTGTCCCTGGATGCTGCCCTGGGCTGTCACTGGCTTGCTCTTGCTCAGTAAATGTGTCTGGGGGCAGGCTGACCTGGGTTGTGGGCCTCCAGAAGCCACGCTGGGTGAGGACCAGGGGCCCCGAGAGGAGTCTGGGAGTTCCCACGGACCCAGTCTGAAGTCTCAAGGGGGAAGGAGGAAGAGGCCTGCAGGGAATGCAGACAGCGGCTGTGAAAGGCCTCAGGGCAGCCAGGCATGCATTCTGACTGAGGTTGGGAGCCAGGTCTCTGCACTGCGGAGCTGCCCCTGGGACAGAGCCTCGCACGTGACTGAGGAGCATATCAGGGGCACTCCCAGCATAGCCCTCACCTTGGTTCTCCTGGAGGAAGATGCAAACCTCAGGATTCCCAGCAGCCAGCAGGAGCTCTGTGGAGACCCGGCCCCTGAGTCCACAGCAACGTCAGACACTGACTCCCCATCTGGTGCTTTCTGATGACCTTTGAGTGCCCCTCCTGTCCTGTGACCTCTTATATCCCAGCACCTTGACCTACATCCCAGCCTGGTTCCAGATGAGCTTCTGCTTCCCAGCTCCTCAGCCAACTCACCTCGTTTGTGCTCTCCTTACTGAGAACCTACTGTGCGTCAGCTGCTGGACTCCAAGCCTAGCTGTGACCTGAGGCAATTTTAGCCCCGACTAATCTCTCTTCCAACTTGTCCTTAAAATACACATGAAAGCACAGAAAATGACCAAAACCACACAAACAGTCCACAGGAACACTGTCAACAATTGTTAGCCTTGTTCCATTATCACCAGCAACAATGAGACAGATTCAGGAGCACAATTGATGACACTTTCATTGTTAGTGGCTCAGTTGGCCAGAGGTAGGTGAGAAGAGGCCCTCTACTCCCAAAGGTCAAAAGAAATTCTCAAATGAGCGGAGTATTGAATGGGACCCTCCCCTCCTCCTCTGCCCCAACCCTTTATGATCTAGGGCCTTGTGGGCCAGGCACAACGAATCCTGACAGGTGTGCCCCAAAGGCACAGCGCTGCTGTCAGGGCTGAGGGAGGAAGAGCACTGCGTTGCCTTCTGTGTGTTGTGTCTGACAGAGGAACTTTACGCCCCCTGCCCCACATATTTATGAGAGCAGAAAGTGTCCCTCGGTGTGCCAGCCGAGTGAGTACCTGACACCAAGCATAGACACTGGGATGGGTGTGAACCGACTTTTCTTTCTGGCTTTGGCTCTGCAGGGGGCCTTCCCAGGGGACCAGGGGCCACGGGGTGTGCCCAGGGGGTGAAATTGGGCTGCAAGTCTTCCTGCGGCAAGATGTTTATGCAGGATGAATATGCAGAAGACTGGACCATGGCAGAGCCCATGAAAAAGATCCAACCACATTTGAAAATACAAGGTTTGCAAAATTTACTTTCAGGAGGAAATAAAAAATAATTTAAAGAACACTAGTTTATGTTCTCAGTGAGCTTTAAGAACATGTGAGATCATTAGAAGAGATCAGGATGATGAAAAAGCAATAGGCTCTGAGAAGGATTTTGAGGGAAAGGATGACACAGAAATTGGGAACAGATTTTAAAAAACTTACTAGTGGCACAGAGCTAACATTTATTGGAGACAGTAAAGGAAAGCACAAACTGGCTGAAAAAGTGCTACAATGTTGTGCTAATTGCTCTCCTAGAATTCATTGAAGACAAATGGATCAAAAAACTAAGAAGAAATATACAGGCACACCTCGGATATACTGCAGGTTTGGTTCCAGACCATTGCAATGAAGTGAGATAAACAAATTTTTTGGTTTCCTAGTATGCATAAAAGTTATGTTATTTGTTAAGTGTGCAATAACAATATGTCTACTAAAACAAGGTACATACCACAGTTAAAAAAGTAGTTTATTGGCCGTATATGACAACCCACAGCCAACATCATACTTAACAGTGAGAAGCTGAAAGCTTTTCTTCAAAGATCAGGAACAAGAGAGGGAAGCCCACTTTCCCCAATGTTATTCAAGATAGTACTGGAGGTCCTAGTCATGGCAATCAGACAAAACAAAGAAATACAAAGCATCCACATTGGTAAAGAAGAAGTCAAACTGTCACCATTTGCAAATGACATGATACTGTACATAAAAAACCCTAAAGACTCCACTCCCAAACTACTAGAACTAATATCTGAATTTAGCTAAGTTGCAGAATACAAAATTAATGCACAGAAATCTGTGGCTTTCCTATACACTAATGATGAACTAATAGAAAGAGAAATCAGGAAAACAGTTCCATTCACAATTGCATCAAAAAGAATAAAATACCTAGGAATAAACCTAACCAAGGAAGTGAAAGACCTATACCCTGAAAACTACAAGACACTCATAAGAGAAATTAAAGAGGACACCAACAAATGGAAACTCATTCCATGCTCTTGGCTAGGAAGAATTAATATTGTCAAAATGGCCATCCTGCCTAAAGCAATCTACAGATTCAGTGCAATCCCTATCAAAATACCAACAGCATTCTTCAATGAACTGGAACAAATAGTTCTAAAATTCATATGGAACCACAAAAGACCCTGAATAGCCAAAGCATTCCTGACACGGAAGAATAAAGCAAGGGGGATCTTGCTTCCTAACTTCATGTCCTACTACAAAGCCACAGTAATCAAGACAATTTGGTACTGGCACACAAACAGACCCACAGATCAGTGGAACAGAATAGAGAGTCCAGACATTAACCCAAACATGTATGGTGAATTAATACATAATAAAGGAGCCATGGACATACAGTGGGGAAATGACAGCTTAAACAGCTGGTGTTGGCAAAACTGGACAGCTACATGTAAGAAAATGAAACTGGATCACTGTCTAACCCCATACACAAAAGTAAATTTGAAATGGATCAAAGATCTGAATGTAAATCATGAAACCATAAAACTCTTGGAAAAAAACATAGGCAAAAATCTCTTGGGCATAAACATGAGCAACTTCTTTATGAACATCAAGGGAAACAAAAGCAAAAATGAACAAGTGGGACTATATCAAGCTGAAAAGCTTCTGTACAGCAAAGGACACCATCAATAGAACAAAAAGGCATCCTACAGTATGGAAGAATATATTCATAAGTGACAGATCCGATAGAGGGTTGACATCCAAAATATATAAAGAGCTCACACACCTCAACAAACACAAAGCAAATAATCCAATTAAAAAATGAGCAGAGGAGCTGAATTGACAGTTCTTCAAAGAAGAAATTCAGATGGCCAACAGACATGTGAAAAGATACTCAACATCACTAATCATCAAAGAAATGTAAATTAAAATCACAAAGAGATATCACCTCACATCAGTAAGGATTGCCACTATTCAAAACACAAACAAAAAAAAAATGTTGGTGAGGTTGTGGAGATAGGGAAACCCTCCTACGCTGCTGGTGTGGATGTAAATTAGTTCAACCACTGTGGAAAGCAGCATGGAGGTTCCTCAAAATGCTCAAAATTGACAGACTGTTTGAGCCAGGAATTCCATTCCAAGAATTTACCCTAAGAATGTATCCACCCAGTTTGAAAAAGACATACGCACCCCTATGTTTATTGCAGCACTATTTACAATAGCCAAGAAATGGAAGTAACCTAAGTGTCCATCAGTAGATGAATGGATAAAGAAGATGTGGTACATATACACAATGGAATATTATTCAGCCATAAGAAGAAAACAAATCCTACCATTTGCAACAATGTGGATGGAGCTAGAGGGTATTATGCTCAGTGAAATAAGCCAAGCGGAGAAAGACAAATACCAAATGATTTCACTCATCTGTGGAGTATAAGAACCAAGAAAAAAACTGAAGGAACAAAACAGCAGCAGACTCACAGAACCCAAGAATGGACTAACAGTTACCAAAGGGAAAGGGACTGGGGAGGATGGGTGGGAAGAGAGGGATAAGGGGAAAAAAATGGGGGCATTACTATTAGCAGAAATAATGTAGGGGGGCACACAGGGAGGCTGTAAAACACAGAGAAGACAAGTAGTGATTCTATAGCTTCTTACAATGCTGATGGGCAGTGACTGTAATGGCGTATATGGGGGGGACTTGGTGATGGGGGGAGTCTAGTAAACATAATGTTCCTCATGTAATTGTAGATTAATAATACCAAAAAAAATGCTTTATTTGCCAAAAATTGCTAACCATCTCCAGAGATTTCAGCAAGTGGTAATCACTGTTTACAGATCATCACACCAAATACAATAATAATGAAAAAGTGTGAAATATTGTAAGAATTGCCAAAATGTGACACAGGGACACAAAGTGAGCAAATGCTTTTAGAAAAATGATGCCTAGATACTTGGCTCGAAGCAGGATTTCCACAGGCCTTCAATTTGTGAAAAACACAGTACCTGAGAAGCACAATAAAGTTGGCTATGCCAGTAATAGTTACAGAGTCTAATAAAAGGATAATCAATCTTTGAACAATACAGCTATCATGAGGGAGAAATAAAAGTAAATGTAAAGAGGCAATAACCAAAGCATGTTTGAAAACTTCTCTTGGCTGGGAAACATGTTTTGGTTTGTATACTACTTAAATACTGATATTTAGGGCAAATTTGTCAAAAAAAAACCCCCAATCAGACATTATATCCTAGTAATTTAATCAGCGATTTAGAAATGGGTATAAAAGCATTCAATCTGAGAGTAAATGTAACTCTGAAAGGAACAGAATGCCAATCACGATAATGTTAGACCGTCCATAGCAGTACGTTTTGGAAGACAATGAAGCAACTCCTAAGTTTTCACAGAAATAATGTTCATTGCCCCCAATTTGACTTTTGTAATTTAAAACGATGAAAGCACTTTTCACATGCAAGGGGTCTGAAAATATATGCTAAGCGTATATTATTATAACTGGGGTGGAGAGATCAATTGATAAGTGTCTGCATGATGCCAACTTGCATGAAAAGCCAGAGATCAGAACCAAGGCTAAAAACACACAGTGAAGAGGTACAAACTTCCAATTATAAAACAAGTAAGTCACGGGAATGAAAGTACAGCATAGGGAATACAGTCAATAATGTTGTATTGACTTTTTGTGACACATGGTAAGTACACTTACTGAGGTGAGTACTTTGTAATGGATATAATTGTTGAATTGCCACAGGATTTTTTCAGTTAGAATGTACTTGTCTTCTAGTAGTAGAGACCAAACATCATAATGTCTAGGATCAGAAAGAAGGGTGTTTTTCCTCTCGTATGTGAAGAGTAAGATGTGCATCCAGGGACAGCATGGTGGCCACAGAGATCAGGGACAGAGACATCTTCTAAGTTTTGCTACCCTTAGCCTGCAGCTTCATCCTCAAGGTCAACTCAGAGTCTGTGATGGCTGCTAGAACTCCAGCCATCACATTTTGAAAGAGGAAGGACAAGAAAGCTGGAAAGGCTCATGCTACCTGTCAGTCTCCCTCTTAACCTGCTTTCCTGGGAAGTTCCACTCACAACTTCCACTTACATCTCTTTGGCCCCCTCTGTCTCAAGGGAGGCTGTATTGCAGTTTTTCTGACTTTTAATATCCTCAGCTACAAAAATAGCCTCAGCTTCACCCCTTTGTGGTCTCTTATTCATGCATGCACCCATGGCACCAGGGCTGAGGGTGCTGCTGAATGTGTTGGGCCTGGTGATAGGAGCATGCACACGACAGGCTGGGTGCAAAGTGCTCTGTGGCTAGCCCTTCACCTAATGCTCTCCATGGCACTGGGCTGCTTTGGGTCCATTTGCTGCACAAAGACAGTGGGCCAGCAGTGTGGGCCTGGAGATGGGCCCACCCCAGTGCCATCAACATGGTGAGCCCCATGGGCCCATTCATTGAAGCCCGCAGACTTGCTGATGACTTGACAGCTCTGCACAGGGTGCAGGAAGTGTCTGAACAATAACTCTCTGCACACCCGAGGTCTGGGCACGCACATGGAGGTTTCCCCTGCATTCTGGAATGTTTAGTATGACTGACCTTACCAGTGATTTAAGAAATACCTTAAAAATAGTTTTTACCGAGAGATAAAATATGGCCTGATTCATGCACGTACAATGACCATTGTACTTGTTGATAACTTTAGCTATAGTTGTTTGAAATCAGTATTATATTCACTCAGAATACTTAATAGTTTCCCCAGTGAGCACCCTGCTTCAGAGAATTTCCTCTGGTGGTACAAGAAAAGCACTCATGTCTTACCCTTAAGAGGTGATGGATAAAGTTATCTTGATTATGAAGAAATTATTTGCCCAGTGAAAAAAGTCTGCTGAGTCCATTGTGTAGATACCCACATTTTTTGGAGTCTGACCTCCCTTGGCTCTGGCCCAGATCACTGCCCCCTTGCTCTGGAATGCCTCCTTATGTGGCCAATGGGAGGATCCCTCCCCACCTGCCCAGCCGGTTCTGGTCTGGGCATCCACCTCCCTAACTCTACTCGACACAGAGAAGGCACCTGATTCACGGTGTTTCAGTTTGCTTCTCATTAATTGGCATTTCTGTTTAAGCATACCAAATGTCCTCAGTTTTTATGCTAAATTCGTAACATAATTTATGGATGCACATCTTCCTCTTTACATTTCTTTCCAGATCAGACAGGTGGCAGCAGCCTCTCCTGCCAGCTCTGTCCTGCGTGTGGCACTGACCGAGTCCCTTGCCTGTCCGATGGGCAGTCTACGGGCACCAGGCCAAGATGCCGTTGCCCTTGGCTCAGAATGAACCTAGAGAGTGGGAACGAGGAAGGGCTGGCGATGCGGGAGGCCACAAAGTGCCAGCCCTCAAAGGAAGGCTAAGTCAGGGTCACCTGGCTGTCATGGGCTCGTTAGAAATTGTGGGTGATAGAGCAAGGCAGGAGCAGACCCCAGACTCTAACTCCTCCAGTCAGTGGCTTGTGACCTTGAGCAGGTCATCAGCCCTCTCTAAGTCACTTTCTTTATTTTTCAATTTTTAGAGCAGTTTTAGGTTCAGCAAAATTGAAAGGAAGGTACAGAGATTCCTCATCATATGCCCTCTTCCCCCACACATGCATCCCTTCCCCACTATCACCTTCCCCCACCAGCGGGGACATTTCTTACAACTGATGAACCTAACTGACACATGTCATCACTTGAAGCCCATAGTGTACGTCAGGGTCACTCTTCCTGGTGTGCTTTCTCTGGGTTTGGACAAATGGATAATGATGTGTATCCACCACTGTAGTGTCACAGAGTGTCTTTACTGCCCTAACATCCTCTGTGCCCTGTCTATTCATCCTTCCCTCTTTCCCAACCCCTGGCCACCACTGAACTTTTACCATCCTGGGAGTTTTGCCTTTTCCAGAATGACATGTAGTTGGAATCACACAGTATGTAGCCTTTTCAGATGGGCTTCTTTCACTTAGTAATTTGCACTGAAGTCTCCTCCATGTCTTTACATGGCTTGATAGCTTATTTCTTTTCAGCACTGAATAGTATTTCATCATCTGCAAGTACCACAGTTTAGTTGTCCTTTTACCCCCCAAGGACATCTGGTTGCTTCCAGGTTTTGGTGATTGTGAATCAAGCTGCTGTAAAGGTCCATGTGCAGGTTGTCAGTGTCACGTTCTTCCTCAGCAGCAATGTGGGGACGTGGGAAGCCTTAAAACAGGGAAGACACAGACAGCCCCCAGCACCCTGCCTGGTGTCCCGCGTGCTCCTGGCCTATTCCCTAAGACCACTAGTATCGCCTCCTCTCCTGCACTAGTGACAAGCACACTGATGAAGACACAGGACAGTCTTTAGGTTTCACTTACTGGAAAGGGAAGGGAGGTTAACGGAACATGACTCTCCAAAGAAAAAGAACATCATGAAATGCCCACATCACCCTGGGAAGGAGCATGCCCCCCACGAACTGCACAATTTGTACTTTCAGGGATTTGTGGGGGCTTGAAAGAAGGCACACAGGCCATACACAGATTTAATTCATGGACCTAACAGAGAGGACAAAGGGTGTCCACCACTGGGCACCTGCCTGCCACTGTGACTCCTGGAGGTTAGAAGCATGAGTCTTACAGTCAAAGAAAAAGTGACAGTTAAAAGGGACATCACTGCATGGAAAAGGGCTGGAGGGAGCTCCAAAACTCAGTGCTGGGGGAAGCCTGGACAGCAACAACACTCACCCTATGCAGAAACCCCTGTGCATCTGTGAGGAATGCAGCCTGGCGGGGAAGGCCTGGGCTTCCTGGCTCTGCTGTGTGGCTCTGGGGAAGTTATTTAACCTCTCTGATCCTCAGCTGGGAGATGGCACTATGACACTTATCTCTCAGGGTGCAGGGGGTTAAATTAAGTAATATTT
Organism: Manis javanica; assembly: GCF_040802235.1. Classification (NCBI taxonomy): domain Eukaryota; kingdom Metazoa; phylum Chordata; class Mammalia; order Pholidota; family Manidae; genus Manis; species Manis javanica. Next base: position 74,136,256 of record NC_133162.1, read on the forward strand.
ATGCAGTACTTCAGGAGTGGGTGGCCAGCGTAGGTATTGGTTGTTTTGACAGCCGGCCACCTGGAAAGGCAGAATGGTCCCAAGTGTTGCTTGCAACCATCAACCAAGGCGACCCATTCCACTGTCACATGTGCCCTTCATCTAAGCTGAAATCCGTCTCCTGGTAGCCGAGCTGAAATCAGTTCTCCTGTGCACATAGAATGAATTTAGAACATGCTAACTTCTGCTGTGTGAACTATTTCGAGATGTGTGGGAGTGACGACATCTTCTTTGTGCCCTGACCATGCCCTCTCCTGGCTAGGGTGTCCTCAGTGACTCCAAGTGCCCCTGGGTGGGAGGAGATGGTATATAACTTATCAGGCCTGAGATCAAGAACTGGAATTTGACACATGAAATCACAATGATTTATTCAAAGCAACAGGTTGATAATGGCAATTCTATCTTATTATTATGGAGGATTTACAGAAACATTTTCTCTACATATGTTATCTCATTAGATTCTCATTTGAGCCTATGAATTAAGCATGGGAATTATCATCATTCCATTTGGAAAAATTAAGGAAGTGATGTTCAGAGCAGCGATTTACCTGCCTGAAAGTAGAAGGGGATAGGGCTGGTGCTTCTCTACTCCCAGTCCAGCTGTCAGGCTGTATCATGCACGTGTCATAGGGCATGGGGTTATCACCCTGCTCTGGGAAAGCATGAAAAGCACACACTGGTTCTGTCTACAGCATGAAGAGTGTGTTTGTAGGCTGGAGAGACATAGCAAATATGGCAGACAGTTCTTAAGATCATTTTCAAAGCTAGAAATCCACATGCTCAAGTTGCCATGGAAGCTTGAGAATGCCAGCTTTACACAGAAGCCTGACTGGTCCATGTGGGGAATGGTGGTTATCAGATAGGGTCAAGCTGGACAGAGTTGTATCTTGAACAGGGCTTAACAATTGAGACATATGACATATGATGACAGGCTGGTGGGTGGAGGGAAAGGGGTGGGGCACTTGGGAGGAACTGGGATGAAGACAGTCAGTTGCCTTCCAGCAAGCATGAGTGAACTGGGGGCAGGGTTATGCAGAGGCCAGAGAGTCACACAGCCCCCTTCTAAAGTATGTTGGCAAGAGGCCCTATTAAGAACCCAAGAATGAGCAAACACACATAAGCAGCATCACGAAGGGCCACACAGCAGGGCCTGAGCTGCCGCCAAATGCCAAATGTGCTCAGCTAACTGAACACGTGGAGGGAAACGTGCAGGTCTTGTCTCCAACCCACCAAGGACCTTGAACACAATCAGATCCAAAGTCAGTAAACCGATGCCCTCACGGTGGGACCAGGAGAGAAAGTGAGCTGGAAGCAGGATGTGGTAATTCTGGAAGGAACAAGGCTGATCGTGGCAGAAGTTTCAGTGGGCACAGAAAAGAAAACCAAAATCAGAGAAGGATGCTGGGGCTGGGGTGTGGAAATGAGGAAAGAAATGAAAGGGGAAGTGTGACTTCATGAGCTCTGGGAAGAGCACACATAACTGAACTGAGGGGCTGATGGGATGGGTTTGGAAAGAAAGAAGAATCTTAAGTTGAGAATGTCTGAAGTGGTTCCTGAATCATCACTTTTGAATTAAAATTTTATATGTAAGATTAAGTTCTGTTGAGCTATTGCTGACAGGATATGTCACATCTCTGTTCATCTTGTTTGCTGCTCCAAGGGTTTGTAAGGATAACAGAATTCAAAGTAAGTTGCCATTTCCCCCCAGGAGGGAAGCCTGGAACTAATTAGGAAGACTTTTCTCTGGTTGCTCCAAGTTGTAGTTAAGAGAGAGGAAATGAGCTATGAAAAAAGGTGTGTGCTTGCTATGGGCTGGAATCTCAGTGGCTTAACTGGGTCTTTAGAGGCAAAGCTCCATGGGCAGGAGGTAGAGGGGACAGCATAGTGGACAGCAGACCAAGGAGGACAAAAAAGTGGCAGAGAGGGCCTGAGGCCTCAGCCATGGGGTTGAAAGGTGAAGCGATGACTTATCTAAGGTAGATGGGAAGTTACCAGCCCCAAGATACCAACGCGAGGCCCACTTGTACAGGGATGTGAATGACAGACAGGCTTTTGATTACTACCCAAAGTATAAGAGGTGGGAAACATTAGAGGCACTGTAACCAAGAGAAGTCTTGATGAAAGTTGCTTTAAGAAAGATCACTCTATGACTGTATGATCAGGTTCTTCAGAGAAAAAGAACCAATAGGATCACAGGAGACTCATTATAGGAATTGGCTCATGTGGGTATGGAGGCCAAGAAGTCTACACCCTATCTGCTGTCTGCAAGCTGGAGACCCAGGGGAGCCAGCACGAATCACCCAGAGACTGAAGCCAGAGAACTGGCGGTGGGGCTGATGATGTAAGTCCCCATCTGAACTTGAGAAGGGGGGCACCGGTGTCCCAGGGCAGGGACGTCCCAGCTCAAGCACAGTGAATGTTCCCTCCCTCCACCTTTCTGCTCCGGACTGGATGGTGCCGACCCACATGGGGGAGGGCCATCTGCTTTACTCAGTTCACCAGTTCAAGTACTAGTCTCCATGGAAACACCCTCCCAGACACACCCAGAATTGTATTTTACCAGCTAACTGTCCTCAGTCCAGGCAAGATGGCACCATCACAAACTGGCTATGTCAGCTCCTCTCTCCTATGCTTTTTTTTTTTTTGGTATCATTAATCTACAGTTACATGAGGAACATTATGTTTACTAAACTCCCCCCATCACCAAGTTCCCCGCCACAAACCCCATTACAGTCACTGTCCATCAGCGTAGGAAGATGCTGTAGAATCACTACTTGCCTCCTCTGTGTTGCACAGCCCTCCCCTTGCCTCTCCCCACATTATACATGCTAATCATAATGTCCCCTTTCTTTCTTTCCCCCTTTATCCCTCCCTTCCCACCCATCCTCCCCAGTCCCTCTTCCTTTGGTAACTGTCAGTCCATTCTTGGGATCTGTGAGTCTGCTGCTGTTTTGTTCCTTCAGTTTTTCCTTTGTTCTTATACTCCACATATGAGTGAAATCATTTGATGCTTGTCTTTCCTTGCCTGGCTTATTTCACTGAGCATAATACCCTCTAGCTCCATCCACGTTGTTGCAAATGGTAGGATTTGTTTTCTTCTTATGGTTGAATAATATTCCATTGTGTATATGTACCACATCTTCTTTATCCATTCATCTACTGATGGACACTTAGGTTGCTGCCATTTCTTGGCTATTGTAAATAGTGCTGCAATAAACATAGGGGTGCATATGTCTTTTTCAAACTGGGCTACTGCATTCTTAGGGTAAATTCCTGGGAGTGGAATTCCTGGGTCGAATGATATTTCTATTTTGAGTTTTTTGAGGAACCTCCATACTGCTTTCCACAATGGTTGAACTAATTTACATTCCCACCAGCAGTGTAGGAGGTTCCCCCTTTCACCACATCCTTGCTAACATTTGTTTTGTTTGTCTTTTGGATGGTGGCCATCCTAACTGGTGTGAGGTGATATCTCATTGTGGTTTTAATTTGCATTTCCCTGATGACTAGCGATGTGGAGCATCTTTTCATGTCTGTTGGTCATCTGAATTTTTTCTTTGGAGTAGTGTCTGTTCAGCTCCTCTGTCCATTTTTTTTTTTGAGAGGGCATCTCTCATATGTATTGATCAAATGGTTGTTAACAACAATAAAATTCAGTATAGGGGGGTCAATGCTCAATGTACAACCATTAATCTATCTCAAGCCTAATTCTCATCAGTCTCCAATCTTCTGAAGCATAACGAACAAGTTCTTACATGGTGAATGAATTCTTACATAGTGAATAAATTCTTACATGGTAATCAGTACAAGGACATTCATCACAGAAAATTTCGGTTTTGATCACGCATTATGAACTATAAACAATCAGGTCAAATATGAATATTCATTTGATTTTTATACTTGATTTATATGTTGATCCCACATTTCTCCCTTTATTATTATTATTATTTTTATTTTTAATAAAATGCTGAAGTGGTAGGTAGATGCAAGATAAAGGTACCTCTGCCCATTTTTTAATTGGATTATTTGCTTTGTGTTTGTTGAGGTATGTGAGCTCTTTATATATTTTGGATGCCAAGATCTTCTGACAAGATGGCTTGAATGCTTTTTCTCTGGGAGAATCTTACTCTACAGCGAATTTCTCCCAGTGAACTGTAAAACATGTACATGAAAGCTGATCCCTCAATAGTAGGTCACATCTCTCCTTGGGTTTGGAAAGATATTTTGAAAATGATAATGTTACCTTCCAACATAAAGGCAGAGATTGAAGGAAGATTTTCCCCACAACAGGAATATTTAAAACTGATGGAAAAAAAGGTGTATTTTACCAACTGAGCCTGCATTTTTTAATCCTCCAAATCATACACAGTTGAAGATGGAAAGGACCTTAGAAACTGAAGTCAAATAATTACATAAAGGTGCTTTGTAACCTGTAACACATTTTGCAAGAGTAAATGTTGATGATAATGAAGTTCACCCTCTTCCTGTATCTGGAGCTTTATTATTCCCATGATCCCTTAACTGGGGCTCAGACATGGGAAAATATATCCTCTCCAGTGTCAAGCAGATAATAACTGGACATCACAGATTGTTGCTTGAGGACATTTCAACAAGTCATAAAAACCTAGTAATTGCAGGTCAGTCAAAAATGAAAACAAAAGCATTTAGTTTCTTTTGTATAAAAATATTTTTCATCTGTACCAGAGATGGATCCCAGGGAGCTACTTTTTGGTGGGACACTAAAGATAAGTCTGTCAGTCTGAACCTCCAAGTCTAAAACGTGTTCATGGAGGGAATTCAGGCTCATGTACGCAGCCCAAACTGAGGAGCAGAGGGGCACCCTCTCTTTAAGGCTCTTCAGTGACAACATCTGGAACACACAGAGTAGACTCACATCTTACATGGCTGATGGTGAGGTTCTAAAATCAGTGCAAAGGTAAAGATCCTACAAAATTAAAATTGCCTCTGAGAATCCTTCATATTTGCAAAAGCTCTAAGACAGATCATACATTATTTTTGTCTCTGGCAATCTGGGTGAGACATCCCTTTTCTTAAGATGTTGGAAGTCAAGGTCTTTCTTGAACCGACCAAGGTAGCATAAATACATTATATATTGTGTTCCCTCTGAGCTTGATTGGTTGATAGGTTGAGGAATTGAATGTGATCAGATTTTGCTGTAGTGCACAAGTTACATTGGCCACAAATTGACTCACGGTGAAAGGACTGACTTGTAACTAAGTGAATTTGAGCAGAGGTTATAATAACAAATATGTAGTGGTGTTAAATAAAAATGATGTTCTTTGGCAATGTGTCTAACCTGTGAAGTGACATTGTGAAGAATGGCCACAAAATGCCCCAGTCAACCTTCAGGATGCTTGTCTGAGCCAGGATCTGGGGTTAGAAAAACACTGGGGGTTGGTGTGGGGTTTTATCAAGTGACGGCCACCAGCAATTCCTCCCATCTGTATTTGTGCATTCTACTTCTCCTGTCCACAGGTGGAATCTATTTCCTCTCCCCTTGGATATGAGCTGCCCTTAAGAGTTGAAGAGGCCAGTAGAATAAGACAGAGGTGGTTTGTGCCAGGGCCAGGCCCAGCCATGTACAGCCGGACAGCTTCTGCTTTAGATCCCTAGAGCCCTGAGCCATACAGCGAGGCCAGTTATGCTGCTGGGGAGAGAGGTCAGCCAGCCCCAGCTCTGCAGCCTCCTCAGCAGAGGACCTGTTGTGTTAGGGAAGCTGTCTTGGTCATTCCAGCCCCCATCCGAGCTCGAGGATGAATAGGCAGAATGAATCCCCCTGATTCCATATGGAGCAGAAGAACCACTTACTCAAGCCCTTCCTAAAATACAGAATCATAAGCAAATAAATACTTAGCATTGTTTTAAACACTAAGTTCTGAGTGCTCTGATAAACAGCAGGAGAAAGCTGAGACAGTGCGCCAGGAGATTTCTTCCCATAGATTCATTTCATGGGCTGTTCCCTGATCCTTTTACTTCCTGCACACAGACTCTTCTGCTTTTATGTCTTCTAATGCCACCCAGACTCTTGGTGAAGAAGAGCCAAACAAAACAAAACATCACAGACTTCCTCGGGGGTAGACCCTGCCTAATCCTTGCTTGCACCCAAGTAGACTGTGGACTGGAGCTGCTGGCTCCAGTGCCTGATGTGGCTCTCCGCTCTGTAGGAGCGGACAGCAGAGGGGCTCAAATAAAAGTAACGGTCTGGGAAAAAAAAGTGAAATGGCCATCTGTAAACAGGAAGGGTGACTTATCCACAGTAAGCTTAATTCCGTGAAACACAGTTGCTGGATGTATGATGATTATTTAGTAAGACATGTCACTTGAGTTGGACAGAAGAACACAAAACGCTATAAAATTGGTGTGTCACTTAAAATACACAAATGTAGCACTTACAGACCAAACAGATATTTTTTGACAGAAAACACCTTTTCAAACCTTGGCAGGGCAAAACAATGTGCTAAAAAATGTTTATTGTGTTAGTTGAAAACTCAGTCAAATTCAGTAATGCTGTCACCTAAGAAACACCAAAGCCCGGATTTTAACCTCACTGAAATACTGATGCCATAACATGAAGGCAGATGAAATAAAAGATCCTTATTACTTTCAGAACCCTGGAATAACCTTCTACCTGTAGACTACAGAAAAAAATGTTTTCCTACTGTCATTCCTCCCCGCCCCATCCCTGTCTTCTACAAGAGGCAGCCCTACTTTTTGTTGACAGGGGCCTGGAGAAATTTTTTTAAATTAATTAATTTCTTTTTTTTACTTTTTAAAAATTAAGATATCATTGATATACGATCTTATGTTCAAGTTTCACATGAGCAACATTGTGGTTATTAAATTCCCCCCTATTATCAAGTCCTCACCACATACCCCATTATAGTCACTGTCCATCAGCAGGTCTGGTGGAAATTTTATAAGATTTTTCAGTGAGGCATCAGTTGTTTTTAATACTTGAAGAAATCGAAGGGAAGGATTCAATTACTCATGTGAAAAATGAACCTTCTACTGAAGGTTTGGCCACTGCTGGTATGCTTGTTTTAAAACTGAATTATAGGTGCAATACATTTGGCAGACACGGGGGCATTAATTTTTCTCAAACCGTTCAAGACTAGGAGGACAGAACAGGAGGGAGCAGAGAGAAAATAAGATAATAAGAGTTTCACGTTGATTTATTCACCTTTGTGCAAAGTAATGGGAACAGGCGGTTCCAGGAGCCTGAAGGAGAGATAGAGAGACTCATGGAGGGAAGGATCACAGGCAGCCTGCCAAACAGAAAGTCAGATTGTTGTTCTTAGATGATATAAGATTGCTTTATTTCTCTAGCTGCTTTGTAAAAATACATATACATAAAATATGCCACACGGTGCAGCTGGAGTGAGCAGAGGCCACACTGTTTATCCAGGGAACAGTTGTATTCCCAGCCTGCCTGTCTGTTAGCTCATTCCTTTAATAAAGATAAACGAGCTCTGTGCATGGCAGAGCCCAGGCTCTGGTTCTGGGCTATCTGAGTCTGGTAGCGCCAGAGAGATGGGCTCGCAGCCTCCCTGGGGCAGGTGGATGGGTTCTTGAGGCACAAAGTCGATGCACCCAGAGGTCTGTGGTTGTGACCTATCTCACAGACCTGAGATAGGATTGCTTAATGTAGATGGTAGGAGGTCCTGGGCCAGGAATCCGTGGAGTCCTCCCTCAGCCAGTAACCAGCTCCATGCAGGATCAGATTCATCACTTGTGGCGCTCAGTGCAAAATGCAAATGTAGGGCTTTTTGTTTAAAAAATGGAGAATGTTTGGACTGCAACAGCAGAGCATGAAACAAAGGGTGCAGCTCTTCTAAGCAGGAGCCCAGAGAGGCTGCCCAGGCTTCATGCCCAAAACCCCATTCTGGCTCCAGGACTTGGTGACAAGAAGCCTCTCCTTTGGAGTCCTCAGCTTCCACATGTTGAAATCAACTGAATTGGACATAATCAGCAGCTTTTGTGTTGGGTAGTGGAGAGGGGCATTGGTGGAATCATCAATGTCTCTCTATTAGGAAAATCAAGTCTTAAGTCTGAAGAAACTCTCTCCATCCTGTTCTTGAAACCATGGTATCTTTGCAGAGAGGTTCAAGGACCCTCTTGGGTACCCAGAAGTGGGGAGCAGAAGCTTGCGGCCACTGTCTCATAGAGAAAAAAAGAACCTATGCTAAAAAAGAAAATGTATTTTCTCATACTTAGGAAATAAAATCAAGTCCCTACAGTTGCATTAAAAGTTGATCTTTGCCTTTCTTCTAAAACAAGTTAAGGCTCTTTTTGTCACCAAACAGACATTTTGAAAAGTAGCAAAAGCTCATTTCTCTTGGATCTGACTTTGCAAGCAACATGGGCAAGTTTATCTCTTTCAAAAGAGAACTTGAGACCCAAATACTTTCTTCAAAGCTTGGTCTCTGAAGTTGAACTTCTGGGAGATGACAGATGAGAATGGGATGAAATATGACTTTTCTTGCCTTAACCATAACAGAATCACTCAACGTGAGCACACAGATTCGGCTTGTGAGTGCTGAGAGACATCACTCGGGGTCCAGCAGCTGCAAAATGACTAACACTGTGGTTCTCTGGGGCAGTTAGGGAAAGTTCTAGAGTTGCCAGAAAAACATGCTGATATTTCAGTTTCTAGTCTTGGTGAGAGCTATGATTCTGCAGACATGCTGTTTTTCCACTTTTCATGCCCGAGAGGATGAACGGTGAGTCCTCAAAGCCACTCATGAGGAGAGGGAGAACAATCTCATGGCAACTTGCTATTTTGTATGAATGCTATGTTTCTGACCTATAGATGTTGTACTTTATTTTGTAAGAAGGGAGAACCTAAGGGGAAGAGCAGAAGTCCTGTAATGTATTTGGCCTGCTTTTCCAGGTTTGTAACTTCTCTTTTCTAGTCATCCATTTCATAAATGCAGTTGTCTTGTGTTATTTACAGATTTGTGTTCATGAATTCACCTGCTTGCTAAAATTTATTTGCAACCCCAAAATTAATACTTGCACCACTTTCAAGGTCTTTTTTGGATGCGCACAGACATACACAAAGTTTGAGTCATGTGCACGTGTGTGTTTGCATGTGAAGTCAAACAGAGCAGCTCTCTGCCTTCCTGATTCAGCTCTTATAGGGCAAACAAGTGTTCTTTTTGCAGCCTATTTAGTGTCATGTTTTTCTCGTGCTTTTTGTTGGTGATACCACTGTTGGAAGTGGCCCCCACATGTAGTGCTGAAGTGCTGTCTAGAACCCCTCAGTGCAGGAAAGCTGTGACATGCCCTATGGAGAAAACACGTGTTGGATAAGGTTTGTTCAGGCATGAGTTACTGTAAGGTTGGCAATGAGCTCAGTGTTAATGAATCAACAGTATGTAGTAACTAAGGGGTCTTTAGACAGAAATATATAAAACAAAATCGTGCATTGATTGGTGGATACAAATGTTTTGACCAGAGGCTCATGGGGAACTAATCTTATGTTTCCACTAGGACAAAAGTTCCATATTAGCGATTTCAGTATTCACGGAGACGTAGTAGAAATAAGTACCTAGAATAAAGAGGATGGACTGCATGTGTTGAGATCCCATCCTGTTCAAGTGTTTGGAAGCAAACAAAAGGCAAGAGACTGTATCCCATATCCCATCCTCAAGGACTGTGTTTAATGGCAGTCATGACCAGCCTTGAATACTACTTATTCCAAGTGCCTTAAACACAGTACCTTCCTTAAATCACCCTGGCATAAGTTGGGCACTGACTCAAGTTGGCAAGTCTGCCAGTGGCACCCCCAAGATTTGGCCCAATGATGTTCTGACTCCCCAGATCATGCATTCACCCTCCCAGACTCTTCTCTCTGTCTAGTCAAGGTGAAGGCAACTTGCACTCTGTCACTATTGGATTGAGAAAAAGAGGGTACCAAAACAGATTATTGCTGCTTGGTTTCCTCAAAAATACCACGTCCATCCTAATTTCTTCCTTTAGCCTGCTTTGAGATATCTGTAAAAATGTTCATAGGGAAGCTCTTCTAGAATGTACAACCCTTAATATGTCTTTTTTCTTCTGCTATGTTGCATTAAATATAAGACAGGAATTTTAGACAAACAAGAACTTTATATTCTGAACTCTGATCATCCATCACAAGAAATGCCATTTTATGTTTTTCTGGTTATTGTTGTCTTGTTTGATCAATTTATAGATCATATCTAAAGCTTTAGGTAGTTGTTTCCATGAAAATAACATATTTTAACCCCATGCCATCAGATTCTTACTCTTATTATTTATTGTTTTGACTTAACCCATTTGCAATGAATGTAACCATCCTCAAATGACAGATTAAGAGGGCTTTCCTATTACCTTTAAAAAACTAAGTTTAATAATTTTTCAAATTATGAGATTTCTCATATTTTATTTTCTTCTTGTCTTTCCTTTAAAGATCTGGGAACTCTTACATTAGGGTCTGTGCTGCAGACCTGTCCATTCCTAAAAGGACTTAGAACAATGACATTTGTTTTCTGTTCCTTCAAGGCTGGTGTAAGGAGAAAATGAAATAATTGTAAAAATCACGTTAGACAGTACCTAGATTGTAGTTGGTCTCATTAAATATTACTTCCTTTCCTTCTCCCCATATTAGGCAGTTTACTTCTGCTTAGCAGTTGAGGTCATTTATAAGGAGAGTGTGTAGATGTGAAAGCTCCTGTGGCAGATTTTACTATGTATCATAGCTTTACGTGTGTAGAATTGTCTACAGTTTGTGGAGCACCTTCCCTGCCCCTGAACATGTTTCATTCAATTTAATCCTTACGGCATCCCTGGAAGCAACGTGTTAGACTTCCGCCGTGTTCGTTATATGAGTCAAAGCATGCATTACATCATATTGCTTACTAACGGCACACATTTCTTGAAAATATTCAAAACCACCCAGATTATAAATCCACCAGAACCTGACTCCAGCATGCTGCTTTTTGATGCTCTTCTTCTGCCCAGACATCTCTCATTTCGCACTTTTGTCTGAGGAAGACAGAGAAAGCTTGGCTTTCCCACGCTGGGTATCCTGTCAACAGATGCTGAAGAAGTGCTCCTGGTCTTCACCTTGTCCCGCCACTAAGTAGGAGACTCTACCCATGGTCCTCTGTGATACATGACAAACAGGCCTTTTGCAAATGCAACTGTAGATGAATTTGTGTGCAGTGGGCACTGTTGAGGGCGTGGAAGATCTCTCTGTGTTCAGGAGACCACGTTAAGTCTGGGTCCAGCGGGCCCAGCTCCAGGAGTGACAGCAATTGCCAGAGAAGCCACACACCGGTGAGCTGCATCTGTGGCTCCGCCGCCTCGGAGTGGGCTGTTTCAACTCATCTGGCTGCTGCTGCTTGCAAAGACGCTTGATTTTCAACTCTAATTGCGGCCGCTAATTCAGGCCTGGCCTTCTGATCATTCATCTTTTAAGAGTTCAGCTTCTGAATCCCATTTGGTTCCCTGTCCCCTTGCTTTCCTACCACCTCCCCTTGATGTGGGCAGAATAGTTAACTCAAACAATTAGTAAATGCTGAATCATTGAGTCAGTTGAATGAAGCGAGTGTCTGTGTGAGGTATACAACTTCCTGAGTGGGTTTAATGGAAGCCTAAAGAGATTTTTCACAGATTCATGGGTTTTCAAAGGAGAAATTTGCATATTAATAAGAAGCTGTTCAGACTGATTTGCTTAATGTGTTTGAAGTAAGCATAATTAAATGTCAAGGGAGATATATCATGAAGTAATGAAGCTGAAGCCAATTTATCAAAAATAAGGCCTAGGGAGAGACATTTCAAATAATGAACAGTTCTCTAACCTTCCTTTTTAAGGTGATTTGCTTAGTCTGGGCCAAGATTTACATGTTTTTTGAGACTCATTCAAACAAAGATTCTGAAATGGAGTGGGGGGTGGGGAAGGAGAATGGACATTTTTCCTATTCGAGTTTATAACATGCAAGGGGGTCTTTCCTGCCTGAAACACTTTTTAAAGGGACAAAACCGATGTAGTTTTTCTCTCACAGATACTGGGCTGTAGTTAGCATCGGCAGCCTGCTCCGCCCACACTCGTACAGCGGCCGTTTGCAATCTCCTGTTCTCATGAGAGGACATGTCCTATGTGAGGGTGGCTAGTTACTCAGGAATTGCAGCTATAACAAAAATTGATTGGCATTGAAAATCCCAACCCTGGGTTCTGGATTTTGAGCTGTTTACAGTGAGCATGTCTAAGGAGTGGGCCATTCTTTGAACCAACTCAGTCCATGGTTTGTTTTGAATTCACTTAGGAAAGAAATGATAAAATCACGCAGCCATTTTTTAGGCTTTATTCCCTAAGTGTTTGATGAAATTAACCAAGAAATTCAGGCTCTTCCAAATGATGGTTTCATGAGGTCACAGGTCAAATGACAAAAATGACAATAACAGTAATAACAAGATAGCTCACATACACCATCTCTGCTCCCGACAAAAGCCAGAGAAGGCAGGCATTATTACCTCCATTTTTCCAGATGACTCACTCAAGTGCAGGGAGGTTAAGCAACTTGTCCAAAGTTACTCAGGGGTTAAGGAGTAAGGAGGAGTGGATAGATTCTCCTGAATTCTGGATGACACTCAAGAGACCTCAGCTAGAGTTGCTTGAGTGGATCAAATGGACACATTCAGTAGGGTTTGATTCTGCTCATCAGAATGTGAAAGTTGATGGATTCATTCCTGGGCAGACTAGAGTGAGCAGGACCCTTGCTGAAGGTAAGATCTTCCTCAAGGAGGGCTTAGGGGAAGAGATGAGGACTTTGTCAATGGGGTAAAACTGCTAGGTGGAAGAGACTAACAAAATGAAAAGTCACATTTATATAACTGAGAGATTAAAACGTGTTTCTACTTGGAATGACTGTGCATTGTGCTAACTGTGGCCACTGGGAGCACTAAGCAGGGAAAAACCACAATTTAGGGATATAAGCTTTTTGAAGCATCACTTAAATTTTGGGTGGCAGCTGGGTTCTCCACATTCCACAAAGCAACCTGATCTTGAGAACCATTGAGAATAATGTGCCTTGTCCTATATCTGAACAGACTGTGTTACATAGGGGTTTTACAAGTTATTAATGTGACCCCTGCCTTTGTAAGAACACTGCCTCTGAATTCTGCCTGTCTTGGACTCAGTTTCCAACACTCCTCCTTAACTCCTTAACCCCTGAGTAACTTTGGGCAAGTTGCTTAACCTCCCTACCCTTGAGTGACTGATCTGGAAAAGTGGAGGTAATAATGCCTGCCTTCTTTGGCTTTTGTTGGGAGCAGAGATGGTGCATGTGAACTATCTTGTTATTATTATTGTTGTCATTTTTGTCATTTGACCCGTGACCTCATGAAGCCATCCTTTGGACCCATCATTTGTGAACATCCTTTACACTCAGAGTGATGTGAGACACTGGACCCGCCATTTCCTCTGACTTTCAAAACTAAAAATAAGATCTGTATTTTAGGTGGGGCAGTATGTATCTGACCAGGAGAATTCCTTGGGAACTTTGCATTGTATCTGTTCAGAGCAGTGAAAAACAGGGCATTTCTGTCCCTGTGATCAAGCCCCTGGTCATGTCCCCTCTGCTAATGACAGATTTACCTTCCACTGTGTGTAATGTGTGTGCACGTGTGTGTGTATGTGTGTAGATAGATTTACAGTTATGGTTTCAGGTGTAGGCACCACTAGCACTCAGTCTTGTGAAAAGTAGAACCCTGTTGCCAACATTTACCATATAATAGAATCTGTGCTGCTAGAATGAGGGTGGGTGGGTGTCTAGAACCCAGCTGCTTAGCCCACCCTATCATTTTGTAGGGTGTTTTTAAACATTCAGCCTGTAGCTCTTTGGCTTGCATTTTTTCTAGCTGTGTTGGATAGGTTTGCATCATTGTTTTAGTGATGTACAATTTTTATCATATACCTGGAAGTTCAAATGAATATAAAAATATTGCACTGTGGTCACAGATGTCCCTTCATTTTGCAGAATAGGAAATTCTTTTAATAGATATGGGATTCAAGGTTGTTCAGCAACTCAGCAAACCATAGACCTGGAATTTCTTCAAAGTGTGCTTCCATTTGGGAGCTTCTCTCCTGCCACAGAAACAGTCAATTGAATATCCCTTGGCCCCACCATTCGCTGGACTCCTCAGAACATGACTGGCTGGAAGGACCATCTGCATACCTAGCTGGGGATAAAACCCATTTAACTTTATCCTTCAGTCCAGAGGCAGCAAGTTCAAAAATAGGAGATGAATTTTTTGAAAGGAGTTCTTTTGCGTAGTACTGTCACACTTGGATAAGAAATGCTTCTCAAGTCCTCAAAGCCAAGCCTCAAACTGTCTTCCCTTTAATGTTTCTTCTGCAGTGTTTCTGGGTGTTAGGAAAGTAGGTATATTTTGTGCTCAGATATGACTGGGAAATGAATTCAACAAACTCACACGGATTTTTTTTTTACAGTGGACTTTTAAGAGTTTTGTTTCTAAGGTTTACTGTGACAGGTCAAATGGGATCTGTCATAGGCAGTGGTTCTGAAAAGTATTTGTCACAAAAACCTACAGGCTTTTGTGCTCCTTGGAACACAGTTTGGGAAATGCTGTTTTTTAAAAAATTAAAGCAAATCTTGATTTACAAAGTGAAAACTTTGTTAGGATAGATGAACTTAGTTATTAGAATTTGATAATGGTCTTAAGGAAGTTATTTTAGGATCCCATACCCAGGTCCTCTTCTTAAATAAATAGACAGTGGTAGGAACACTAACTGCCTATTTCTTTCCTGAAAACATGGGCCTAGAGACTGAATTTTATGTGATGGATTGGCATTATGATATGATTAATTGTGCTGTACCATGGGACAAGCAATTTGTTTTCTCCCTAACAAACAGCAGGTGTTACTTGTTCAAGAAAACCACCTACATCAAAGTAAAATATCTCTTATTTTTAGGGCTGTCAAAGCTACTATGCTATGGAGTTTTCCATATTTCATTGCTTTGGGTGGCTTGTTATTCTTCCAGGGTTACCGTTTTCCCCTATCAGAGTCCACAAACCACTAGGACTGTCTATGCAGGGCACTGTGGCAGCTGTGTGTCTTGGGTCCCGTACTTTGCAGCTCTGTCTCCTCAGTCCACCCTCCTCCCACCCACCACATACCCCCACACTCCATTCCCATGCACCTCCCATGGTCCTGCATCCTGTGTCTTTGTATTACTGAGCCTTTCCACACATGTCCATCCGTCTGCTTCAAATGCCTATTTTCTTCTTTTGTACCCATTAATCCCCACTCATTGTTCAAAGGTAAACTCAAATGCCACTTTCGTCATGACTTTGCTCTCCCCAGTGGCTTCAGTGGTTGGACTCATCACTGGATCCCACTTGGTGTACAACTCATTGTCAGTCATCTTCGCTTCTCCAGGAGGCCGATCCTGAGGAGTCAAGGAATGCAAATGATGCCATGAGGTCAGTGCAGACCTGACCATCTCCGCCAGCCCCTGGGAGACCTGGAGCAGGTTGCTCACTGGAGGAGCCCCGCTTGGGCAGACAGGGCCACATGCCTACGCTGCCACCTTGTTCAGTCATTGACCAAGAGCCTCCGAGAGCCACCTGTTTGCTTGATGGCTCACATGGGCCCTAAGGACTGCAGCAGTGGGAGCCTGTCAGTGACCACACTTCACATAGCCAGGTTCCAAGTCCTGTGAAAGGGATCAGAGCGGCTCTTCTCTGTGTCTTTCATCTTTACACTGCCTGTCAGAGATTTTATTCCTTGACCCACATCCACAGAATGTAGACCCAAAAGTGGCTTTAGAGATCAGATAGCTGAGCTTCCTCATTTTCCAGACAAGGAAATGGAGACATTGCTGCCCACACTGAACTGATTTCCTTCATTGTACGATCCACATTGCGTTGAATTCCAGGCCAAATTCTAGCAGATCAAACCAACCATTCCCATTTCTATCCCTTCTTCCGATGACATCCAGGAATCCATTTGTCCAGCCACCCCCAGAGGCACTGCATTTTCCTGGGGACCAAGAGGAATGAGTGTTGATGGATTTCAGGTCAGAAAATGGGGAAATTATTAGTGCTATCTGCACAAACCGGAGCCATTCAATTTCACATTTAAAAAATAAAACATCGTTGACCCTTTAAATGTGAGGCTTTTGCGGCTGGAAGTCCCCAACTACAGGGAATGAAGAGGAACTAACCCCACAAAGCCAGGTCTGCCCAGCAGTAGCTGGGGGTCCACCAACAGATTTTTGTTAGTAGAAGGAGGAAAATCAATGAGCAGAATGGAGTCCGTCTCAGCAGTGTTTTCCATTCTCAGTCACTCTTCCTGGAAGCTGCTGGGCACCAAGGCTGTGTTAGATGCACTCCCCAGGATTGTGTTTGCAGCCCTGGGTGCCTCCTGAGGGATCTCTGTTGGTGGGGGTGCCACTCCAGCCTCCCCCAGGGTCTGGCCCACTAGATCGGTGACTGATAATGCCTTAATTGCCAAACCTAGAGCAGGTGACGTCTGTCTTCTTGGACCTGAGGGCTCTTGATTACTCAACTCCCTAAAAGGAAACACTTTCCACATCAATAATTAAACAGAGCAATTAGAGGAAATTTAAAAAGTATAATTAGAATCAACTCTGTGTCCCTTGAGCATTCTCTCTCTCTTTTCTTTTTCATGCCCCATTCCCTCCCTCCTCTTCCCTCAAAGCATCATTTTGTGGACACAGGAGGCCTCTATTTCATTGTTTTTAAAGCCCAGGCAGAAAAGGGAAAAAATCCATTGGCAGGGATGAACTTGAGAAGTAGAAGGTAAGGGCAGACCCAGGCTGCCTGGTTTCTGTTCTTCGGGCTTGCCATTTCCTCGTGGTAGCCGGCCTCTGCGTTTGGGGCTTTAGGAGTGGAGACGGGCCGGCTTTTCGGGACTGGCCCACATGGTGTTCAGGGAGCCTCTGGGAATGAGGCCCAACCTGGAAAAGTGAAGTGTCCATCAGAAGCACAGAGGGTGGCAGCCCAGAGGGGCACCTCTAGAAAATAACCTGTGCTGGTCAACTTTCCCTTCACTCTAATCTGTCCAGTGTCCTCAGGTGAAGAGAATCTGTTTTCTCAACTTGAGGAAGTGAAAATCTATCACAAGCCAACCAGATAATGTGAAAATATGAAAATTAAAGCAACAAGGAGAAAACAATAGCAGTGAAGGAGCAGGTCACCATCCACAGACCAGAAGACCCCTAGAGCTCTCTGGGACACAATGCGGGGGAATTTAGATTGTGCCAAAGGCAGCAGGGAGCCACAGACAGGCCTGGGAAGGAAGCAGAAGGGGCCCCTGGAAACGCCTCTGCTGAGGCAGCAGGCCCTGTGGGAGGCTGTGCGGCAGGGCAGGGACCCAGGGCGCATCCTGAGTCTCCCCAAGGCAGATGCCAGTGCCAGGACTGAACAAGCAGCCTGCTCAGCGGCAGCTGGCAAGTTGGGGCCTGGGGCACTGACCCCACCCTTTCAGGGCAGGTGGGGACCCAACACAGCTAATTTCAGGTCTCCTCCATGGCCTCTGACTGTGTGTGCATGCCCTACCTCCTCCTGGTGGACTATTTGTTTTGCTTTTAATTTGACAAAGTAAATCCCAGCCATTAGGTAACTTCGCTTTTCCCTTCTTCTGTCCCTGATGGATTTCAACAGGAACTCAGAAACAAAAAAGCCATTTCATCCTTAAAGATGGACAAACACAGATTCATCTCTGGAGCCCTGTAAGGTCAGCAGGCAGAAACATGATCAAACATGTCTCAGTCACTTAAAAGAATACAAGCAGATGGAAGAATCGGAGCAAATAGCCTCTCTTCCTGCCCTCCATGATACAGAGCTTCTGCATGGAATAGGAGAAAACTTGAGAAAAATCTCTCATGATTTTTAGTCTTGAATTGAAAAGGTTAAGTGAATGTCATGCAAAAATAATGAAAAAGGCCTACATGTATCCTGATTCCAAGGAGAAAAGTGTAGTCAAAGAATGAAGGTGGGAAAACAAAGCAAAGCAAAGCCCTCCAATCATCAGGATGATGAAAACAGGTTCCTCAAAAGTTCGCATTAGATGTGGTCCTCAAAATGTTATATTTCAGAAAGCAGGAGCCAAATATGACAATCTTGAGGAAGAAAAGGTTTGTAATATAAGAATTTTTAACCATCCCAATGATCTCAAATGCTTAAGCAAGTTAAGGCCTCCCAATAAAAATGAATGAAGGGAAATTACATTGTAAAAAAGGGTATTAATAATCTGTGATGGTTGTTCTTTGTTTACAGGAGTCATGCTAAAACCATATGAAATAATGTTTACAAATATGAGAATGGTCAAAACTGAATTACCAGGTGCACACTTACACACACATGCACACACACATACACACACACACTCACACACACATGCAAAGAGACAAAAAGAAATGAAAGAAAGCCAGGTGGAGTGACAAAATACACACCAATGTAAAATTCAAGATTGAACTTTGAATGAAACAAAAAGATCTATCTTTAATAATCAGGAGTATACCCTCTAGCTTAATTTTCATGAGCTTTTGTGTGCCAAGTGAAATACCATTCAGCATTAAAATATATAAAGTGAAAGCTGTTAGAAATGCAGAGATTTTTTTATGTCTTTGTTTTTGTCTTCACTTTTTATTTTGAAATAATTACAGATTTACAGGATTGCAAATAAATGGACAAAAAGTTCCCGTGTACCCTTCACCAGCTTTCTTCAATAATAACTACAATAACTATAGTACAATATAAAGCCAGGAAATTGACATTGATATAATTTATAGAACAAGCAGAGATTATGATATCACAATTCTACCAGAATATTCTAATACATCCATTTAATATTTTGTCAGAGCAACTGGGAAAATATGAATAAACATATGGAACTCTCAAAAATATATTTAATTTTGATTTAACAAGTAGATATCAGAAGGCTACCTAGGAGACACACAGAAAGTGGGCAGTCTTTTCAAAAGTCTGTGGCACATTTATAAAAATGTTCATATACTTTCTTTTTTGGCCACCAAAAAAGCATAAGTTTCCTGAGAGTTTAAATTCTATTAAATTCACACTTTGACTATAAATTAAAATTAATAATGAAAGGAAAAATACGATGGATAAAACTAGTATAAGGTTAAGAATTATATTCTTGAAAATCCTTGAATTAAAGATGAAATCAAAGGTGCAGTTAAAGATCATTTAGGTAAGAGCCAAATGATAAACTAAATACTTGTCATGCTTACATAATCAGGGATGTCAGTAGACTGAATTCATGTCCTTATATATTTTAATGTCAAGCTAGAAAGGAATGAAAATGAGTAAAGTCAACTTTCAAATCCAAAAACTAGAAAAGGAGCAAAATATAATATTATAACAAAAATATAATAGAATGAGAATAGATGTGGCAAAAAAATATCAAAGAAATTAGAAAACGTACACTGTCTAACTCTATAATAGTGAATTTAAAATATAGTTGAAATAAATTAGTATCTATTGAAAGATGCAAATCACCAAAACTGCCAGTAGGAAATAAAGGGAACATCAGTTATTGAAAGATGATCTGAATTAAATTAAAACAACCAAACGAAAGCAGATGAAACTTACTGGGAGAAAACAGAGATTTCTCCAGGTAAAACCAGCTCTCATCTATTACCTAAAGTATTAAAAAATCCTGCCTCACCACAGAGAGCATATATTCTAAGGAAACCATTTTTACCAAGGGCATATTTGACACTATGGATCAGGACCACTTTTTAAAAGGTTTTCCTTCATTCCCTGGTTTTCCATTGACACCCCTCTCCTTTGCTGGCTTGTCTTCCTAATTTACTCCAGGTAGACCCCATATGTCCAGGCTTTGTCCTACCAATTATTAGGTCCTTTGTCTCAACTGATTGTTTCTTCTCAAAATAACTGAGCTGACCACATTCTTTATCTTTTCTTTATTATTTCACCCACTTTCTGCCCAACTACATGGCCAGATCTTCAAATCATTTTTCTTCTAGAAAAGAACTGTGTGAGAAGGAAAGGACAAAAACTTCGCTTGCTTTTGGCTTGCTTCTGGAGTCGTAGGTGCTGGACCCTTGAGATTCAGCTCCTCCTCTCTCCTTTATGAGCCCTCCTGGCTTAGTATACTACTCACTTTTGACCACGCCTCCTGCCTCTGGGTCTTATCTTGACCCATTCTGGTTCATTCCCAACCACTCAGCATTTCTAACTTGGTTCCGATGCTGCTGCCGCTTGAGAACTTGCCCTTCCACTGCCTGGTAAGCTCCATTTTTGTGTTCTATAGCTAATATGACCAAAACTAAGAGCAACATCTTTATGCTCACCGTTTTTTGTGATCTGTGAAGCTAGACTTGAAACAGCTTTAGTATTGTTAACGTCATTTTACCTCCGTCATGGATTGCCTCCTGGGACAGATGATAAACCCTAGACAACAGAGTCTGGCTTCTCATGTTTTCCTTAAGGACTTAGTCAAGACTCATCTGGTCTTTAATCTGTTGGATGACACATAGCATTCTGTTTTGATACTTTTGTATATCAAAGGTAAAGATAAATCAACACAGTTCTCTTAATAAGGCAGAAGACAAAGTGCCATTAATTGTTGAAAGAAAACCATATTATATTAAAAAACAGCCCAAAATTATTGAGAAAAAATAATTTCCAGGTGGGAAATTAATACCCATATCTTAGCCATACACAGATAAATAATTGTTTTCCAGAGTCAAAATACTCTTATCAATATTTTTCAAACATTTTTTTACCATGATCCACATTGTTAATATGCATACATACATACTATACATACAAACAAACAAGCACGAAATGCATATTCATGAAATCATTGAAGGGGTATCTCACCGCGACCCTCCTTACCCAGAAGGACTCAGGAGACACGGGCCCACGGAAGAGATTTTATTTGAAAGAGAAAGTGGCTGCCCCTGAGTCCTTCTGGGTAAGGAGGGTCACGGAGAGATACCCTTTCAATCATGAAAGAACACTTTCTCCCATCTCAGGTGGCACTGTCTGATAGTTTCCATCCTATTGTATTTTATTTCCTCCTATTCTTTTTTTTTTTGGTATAATTAATCTACAATTGCATGAACAACATTGTGGTTACTAGACTCCCCCCATCAAGTCCCCACCACATACCCCATTACAGTCACTGTCCATCAGCATAGTAAGATGCTATAGAATTACTACTTGTCTCCTCTGTGTTGTACGGCCCTCCCCGTGCCCGCTCCACATTATGTCTCCTAATCATAATGTCCCTTTTTCCCCATTCCTTCTATTCTTTTTAATGCAAGTGGCAGTCTTTTAAAGCAGGGATTATCAACAGGAGGTGATTTTGTCCCTAGAGGGCATTTGTCAATGTCTGGAGACATTTTTGGTTGGGGGTTGGGGAGAATGCTACTGGCTTCTAGTAGGCAGATTCCAGGGGTGCTGCTCAATATTACAACACAAGGGGCAGCCCCACAACAAACGCCTCTCCAGCCTGAGATGTCAGTTGAGTTGAGCTTGGAAAACCCTGAAGCCTCTAAAGGGTTGTGACCACAGACCTAAAACACTTCTATTCTAGGGTTATCAAGAAGGGGCAAACATTGCCTATAATTACACACCAAGGTTATTTCAAAAAGAATGCTAAGAACAATTTTTGTCTTTATGGGGACCGCACAAAGTAGATGCATTTCTCCTTATTATAGGGCTTGGTGCATTCTTTCTTCAAGTTTATGTCAACCTTTGAGACTTAGGTCTCTGAGGCCATTCAGGGCACTTTGAGGTTAGAGAGCTAATGAATGCTTCTCTCAGTGTCCATGAAAGCTGATTGAGCACCCAGGGCGATTAGCAGTGTTGGGTCAGAACTAATGAGCTTCGGGTGCCAGCAGCTGGCACTGGAACTTAGTGGGGCATTAAGACCCATCAGCACTCAACTTCTTTCTGACCTGCTTGGGCCTCTGTTACTTCAACACCCAATAGGGAGAAAAGTGCTGAAATGGCAGTCTATTCCCCATCAGGCTAATTACTTCTTTTCCCAAGATCAACACTGTATTTTTGAAAGGGCTGAGACATCTGAAAGCAGAGAACATCCTGCCTTCTGGGGCAGGGAAGCTAAGGCCATTTTTGTGCCCCTCAAAAGAAATAGGCGATTAGTAAAGACACTGGAGGCAGAACCCTAAGTGGAAGGACTTCTACTGTGGTTTGTAGACCAACCCCGCCAGGCAGCAGAAAGCTTGGAGGCATGGGTTTGGGAAAGGTGCCACCGCAGCCCCCTGCAGCTGTGTAGACAGAGAGCATGGCAGGGGACTAGGAATGTGTCACAGAATTACATGTAAATGTTAGAGAGTCTGAAAAAAAGCATAGGAAGTTGTTTTTGGTGGGAAGATTTGAGGTTTCCTAAGCAGGCTCTTATCAAACTCAGCCTACAGGGATGTGCTAGTTTTTCTATGAGTAAGCTACATATTTTATTTCTCCAAATGGAAATATTTTGCATATTCTTCAACATTCTCAGCTGTAATCAATATGGATTAGTTCTACAGACATATGCTGGTTGGGAAATATTTTAAAGGTTACTCTGGCCTGGGTAGGGTCCTAGAGTTTTGTTCTTATTTGACTTGTATAATGTTGGACAAATTATTTTACATCCTCCACCAGGCTTTTGTTCTACTTCAACATGTGGTTGGACTGGTATGACCTCTAAAGGTATATTTCCCATTGAACATGCTATGCATTTAGGAGAATTGGATAATAATGGAACTGTCCAAAGTACAGCACATCCTCTATATCTCCACTCAAGCAGGCATAAGAAAATAAAAACATACTGGGGAAAGGGAAGTTAACAATAAGTCAAAACTTTTTGGTTCAAAGAGATATGGAGAGTGCCAATAGCAATAGCATATTACTCTTTGCTGATCCTTTAGCAGGTTTCTTCTTATTTTGAAGGCAGAAGTAAAGGGATGGTGGCAAATAACTAAATTATATTATATTTTTATAACAAGGGAACTTTGATTATTTCTATCAAATAGATAAAGAAACAGACACAGGGAAGTTAAGACACTTATGAGTCAAGTAGTTATTAGGAAATGGAACCAGATACTTCCAGTCCCCAAATGTAATCCATTGTCATGCTGTTTTCCCATATTACTACCTCTAAGTTCTGTGCTTCACACCAGGGGATGATCCTCTGATATTTTGGACTTCTGTAGCTATTTTAACTGCCTTGCAAGCAGTTAATAGTATTTACTGAAGCTAATGTGGGAGAAAAATCCAATCAAATTACTAGTAGTTTATCATTTCTTTCTCTTTTCTAGACTTGGTAAAGGTTACACCATAACCCTAACTTCTCTCCTACAGTTGGCATGAAAGACTGAAAATAACTGTGCACATCAATATCCAGTTATTTATTAAACATCTCACTTATTTTAATCATCTGAGAGCCCAAACTAGCTCAACCTCAAGGCACTTATGAGTTGATAAGGGACTTGGCTGATACTGTGGCTAAAAATAAACGCATCTTCACTGTCATCATCAGAGCCATGGTAAACAAGAGTATTTGCTCATTGGTGCAGCACTTTGCATAGCTTTAAGAGTTTCTCATCATGGCTTCTCCCATGTGTAGTAGATTTAATCATTATCTCAATTACCAGACTCCAGGAGGAGCCACTGCATCTTTACAAAAGAAAAATGGGCTAAAATAGAGGGTAAGTGGCTCATTCACTGATGTTCCAATTATCAGTGTTGCAGACAAGAACAAAGATTGACCATTCTAAGACTTTATCAAACACAGTCCATGTAGACTTCGGCTTAAGGCCACCAGCAGCTGCCAGGATTAGGACCTATTTTCTTACCTGCTCTACTTTGGCATTTTAAGAACAAGTTAAGGAAAGAAAATGAATCAAATCAGAAGTAGCAGTTCTATTTCTTAGAGAGTACAGACAAACAGTATTTGTAAATACAAGTTGACCAACAATTCCATTCTGTAGAGGTAACCACTCTAAGTAGCTTGGTGGACATCTGTCTAGATATTTGGTGAGTCTGTATTACATACAAATAGAGCATGTTAGTTATTTATGGCTGAAATAATGTTTCAAAATATTGCCACAAACCTCAGAGGCATACAGTTATTTGTTTGACAAGGCTGTAGGGTTCTGCTGGTCCAGGCATTTTTTATATTTCAGCCAGTCTTGTTTATGTGTCTGTGGTCAGCTATGGATCAACCTGACGGCTCTCCTGATCTTGTCTGGGTCTGCTCACATGTATGGGGAAAGTAGCTGGCTGAAGGCTGACCTAGGGTGGTCTTTGCTGCGATAATCTGAGTAACTCAACTTTATTGCATTTGTCTTCTATCCTCCATAAGGCTCATGCAGACATGCCCCCACAGCGATGGCCAGGAACAAGAGCATGAGTGGAATATGTTTTCAAGCTGCGGCTTGAAATAACTAACGTCCATTGGCCAAAGCAAGTCACGTGGCTGAAGTCAATATCCAGGAATGGGAAAGTAGGTTCCAGTCATGATGAAAAGATGCAAATCTATGGCAAAGGGCAAGGATAGAAAGAGTGATTAAGAATTGGAGGCATGAACACACTCAAGTCTACCAAGCACTGACACATTCTAAAACATAAGCAGTGGTTTTTTTTTATTGCCTGTGTTTTTAACACATGAGATTATATCCTATCATTTTATGGCTTATACTGTATTGAAGACCTGAATTTGAAAGAGATGTAAGTCAATCTTTATAATATTGCAATACGTTCCATTATACAGATATAACCAAAGTTTTTAATCCAGACCCCTACTGATGGACATTTAAGGTGTTTCCTGTTTTCGAAGCTTTTTAAAGGAGGGCTTCAGTGGACACCTGCTTGCATGAATGTTTGTGTATACATACTGGTGTTTCTGTAAACTGAACCTGTCGACATAGGACTGTGGCATCCCTCATACTTTATCCTCCAGCAAGACTGAACCACTGGTAGTTCCCTGGACATGCCACAATCTCCCTCACTCCTCAAACTCCATTTTTCCTAGACTCCTCCTTCTTATCCCACTTGATTCTGAATTAACTACAGTGAAACCCATGATAAAGTGTATCTACATGTAACATGATTGGTTATTGGCTTCCAGCTTCTGTGTGAGCCTCATGCTACAGCATCTCAAGTTTACACTGCATGTAATCAAACTGTTTTGGGGCCACTATAGCCCTGCCCTCATCATGGCTCGGGCCTGCACCCAAGCACCACCGTATTTTCAAAGCTCTCTCTAAAGTACTCAGGCAGGTCAGGTACTCCTTTTCCATAATAACCCACTCCCACTATTGTAATTCTGCCACTGAAATGCATTGGCTGTTACATTCTTCTACCAAGATGTTAAGCTCTTTGAGAGTAGGGACGTTGTCTTTTCATCCTCATAGTTAGTTCCATTTTCTTAAGGTGCTTGGCCAAAATAAACACTCAGTAAATGTTTGCTAAATAAAAATCTTATGCCTAGGGTCAAGCTTAAAGGTAGCCAAATAATAATTCAATAAATATTTATTAATTCACTGATAAATATTTATTGAATATGTGCAGTGAATCAGATATGTTTGAGGTGAGAGGATGGGGAGAATGTGCATGTGCCTTATTGAAATAGAATGGTGTTTTTAGACAGTCTGGTGATATTTCAGACTTTTCCCTCCAAAAAAAGTGTATAAATGCTCATAGACCCATTTTTACCTCTGCTTACAGTGGGTTCACTATTTCCTGATACTCAGAATTGAAGCTTTGGTTAAGAACCTATGCCTTCAATCAACAAAAACATGGTCCTATGTCAGGCTTAGCTATACAGAGGACAGATTTTGGGGACTTGAGGTTAGACTGTCCATTATGACCCACCCATCATAGTCCTTCATTCTTATCTCATGTACAAGTGACCAGAACATGGATTCTGTCATAGTTTTGTCTTTATCTATATTTTTGTTATCTTGCTTTTCCCTAAAATATTTTAATTTTAGAGCCTCACATTATTTTAGGCTGCTGATAATAAGACATGTGTAAATGAAAAATCTACCATAAGTATGTCTCATGACACATTTGACATTACTTAGCCATAATTCTATGTAAACACATAAGTCTGTTTGATTTAGTGGAAGAAAGAAAGTTTCAAAATAAGCAAAAAAAAATCACTGGGTAAGAAATATGATTTCTGCATCTTAAAGAACATTTTAAGGTGTATCTAGATTAAATGAAGCATTAATATTCCTTTCAAAGTAGTAGCAAAAACAGAGACTGTTTAGGAGTCATATCAACAAGAAGTATGCACAACATGCCTAGAAAATACGTTCTGAGAATTTGCTCTAAGGCAAAGAGTTCTTAGATATGGTGCTAACAGCGTAATACACGGAAAAACACTCCAAATCCTGCATCCAACAAAGGACTTTGGAGTCCCTCATACTTTAATATATTATTAGACTGCTGGAGGATAGACTACATAAATAACTTCTGAAAAGTTCAACAGTAATAACCAACCCAGTTAAAAAAGGGGCAATTCCCATTAACAAACATTTCAACAAAGAGGCAATTAAGCAAATGAAAATAGCTTCACAATCATTAGCCATTAGAAAAATATAAATTAAAACCACTATGAGATACTACTATATATCCAATAGAAAGGCTAAAAAAAAATAATCCTGACAATAGCAACTGCTGATAGGGATTGGAGCAAATGGAACCCTCCTACCTCACTGTGGGAATGCAAGTGGCACTGCAACTATTTACAACTGTTTGGCAGCTTTACCTATAAAGTTGAACATATATTTATCAAATGACTCATAAATCCCACTCCCTGCTATTTAACCAAGAGAAAAACTTAACTCTTGCACACAAATCTGTACCATGTATTTATAGGAGTTCCATTCCTTGTCAAAAACTGGAACCAACCTGTGATACAATGAGTTATAAGAAATACATATTTGGTCATTCATATGACCAAAAATATATTTCCCAGGTATATTTGGTCTTCCTCCACAGTTCCTGAAGACACTGCAGATTCTTAAAGGTGAAACAGGTGTTTTGTCATGTTAACAGAGACTTTTGGACCCCCACACAAGGGCGGGGGCTGGAGGCTGAATCAGCTAATGGTCAATAATTTACTCAGTCATGACCATGCAATGAAGCCCTCACAAAACCCATGAGAAGAGCTCTCTCTGCCTGCTCTGCTCGGTTGGATCCTGCTTCTTGGTCAGAGAAAACTTCTGTGTTTGGGGAACCAGAACACCTCCATGTGCCACTGAGCCAGGCCTCAAGGTCCACGAAGATAGCAGCTCCTTTATTTGGGACTTTGCCTTTTGTATCTCTTCATCTGCCTATTAACTTATCTTTCACAGTATCCTTTATTAAACTGGTAAACCTAAATGTTTTCCTGAGTTCTGTGAGCCACTCTAGAAAAGTAATCGAACCTAAGAGGGGTCGTGGGAACCTCCAGTCTGTAGCCAGTAGGTCAGAAGCACAGGTAACTGCCTGGGCTTGTGACCAGCATCTGGAGTGGAGGGTGGAGGGCAGTCCTGTATGACGGAGCCCTTAACCTGAGAATCTGGTGCTGTCCTGGGCAGAGAGCATCAGAACTGAGTTGAGTTCTCAGACACCTGCTGGTGTTCAAGTATTGCTTGGTATAAGTATGTGTGGGAAGACCCCCTCCCACATACATATACACACTGGAATCAGGTCCAGGTACCTGAATGAAGTTACACTAATATTAGTTCTGTGTATAATATTGTTACTCTTATACATATACATAGGTAAGAAATATACCATAGCATTTGGTGTTGGAAGAGTGGGAATCACACAACCTAACTGTCCTCCAACATGTATGACTAAAGAAATCAGTACATGAACTCAATGGAGTACTACTCAGCAATGAAAAGGAGCAAACTATTGCTGTGTGCAACAGCTTGAAAGGATCTTAAAGATATAATGTAACTGAAATAAATCTGTGTCAAAGATTATATATTATATGATTCCATTTATATGATATTATCAAGGAGACAAAAATATAGTGATAGAGAACAGATCAATGTTTGTCAGGGGTTAAGGGTAAAGGGAAGGTAGGACTACTAAATAATGGCATGGTATTGGAGTCCTGGAACTGTTTTGTATTCTGATTGTGGTTGTGGTTACACAAATCTGGATACATGTTGCATTTCATGTAATTGTGTTCTAAAAAACTCAGTTTTAATATGTTAATTTAAATATAAATACAAGCTTTACTGAGGAATATAAAGGAAGATCTGTACAAACTAAAACCATATCATCTTCCTAGATTGACAGGTTCAAAAAAACATTATTTCTTCCCAAATCAGTTCTTACTTTTTTTATTTAAGAAAATTTTTTTATTGACTTATCATTGATATGCAATCTTACATTAGTTTCTAGTATACAACACAGACTTCAACAGTTACCCATAATATTAAATCCTCAACCCCACTAGTGCAGTTAATATCTGCCAACACTGGAAGATGTTACAGAATCACTGACTGTATTTTCCATGCTGTACTACTATCCCCATAACCAACAACCATTATGATTGAGACTTTTTGTGCCTTTTTATCCCACTCAACCTCTCTATTGACCCACTCCAACCCCTCCCCCATGGTAACCACCAGTCCCTTCTCAGTGTCCGTAAGTCTACTGCTGTTTTCTTCCTTCAGTTTTGCTTTGTATTATGTCCCAAAAATAAGTGAAATCATATGGTATTTGTCTTTGTCTGCCTGGCTTATTTCACTGAACATAATACCCTCTAGTTCCATCCGTGTTGTTGCAAATGGCAGGATTTCTTTTTTTATGACAGAATAATATTCCATTGTGTATGTCCCATATCTTCTTTATCCATTTATCTAAGGAAATCCCAGTGAAAGTGAGAAGAGAAAGAGGACTTGATGAACCTATTTTATAATTCTTCAGCCCATTTGGAGGAAAATGCGTTCGATAAAAAACATTCAAGAATAGATATAGACAGGCAGTTTCACAGATTTGAGACCTATCATAAAATTATGATAATTAAAATAGTGCTCTACTAGTGCCAAATTCAACACAGAACAGAATATAAAAAGTTAATAAGCAAAATGAAACTTTCATAGTAATTTAGTATATGAAGTAAGTGACATATCAGTATTGGATAAAAAGACAGTTATCTATCATTA
Source organism: Manis javanica (assembly GCF_040802235.1). Taxonomy (NCBI): domain Eukaryota; kingdom Metazoa; phylum Chordata; class Mammalia; order Pholidota; family Manidae; genus Manis; species Manis javanica. The sequence goes on from NC_133162.1 coordinate 74,165,505, forward strand.
AAAAACTATTCAGAATTCAACCTCAGTAATAATTTAAAATTAATTCCAAAATAAGTAAAATTAAAATCAAAGTTGGATATTTATTTAATATTAAATTAAGAAAGATCTTACCTAGAAAACATCTAAAGCAAAAGTCATAAAGAAAAAGTCTAACTGATTTAAAAACATTAAGAAAAACAAAAAGGACAGAGAAATGATAAGCCAGAATATTTTCTACATAAAAGAAAAGGTAAAAATATAATTAATATAAAGAAATGCTTAAATACTAAGAAAAAAGACAGCCAAGTAGAAATAACAGGCAAAAAAAAAAAAAAAAATACATAACCAGGAAATGTGTTTAAAATCATATTCCTAATAAATGTCTGGATATAAATAAATGCTTGCTAGTTTAAAATGTAAGTATTAAAATATTTAAAAATCATTTCCCTATGTTTATTGGCAGTAATTGTGCAATATCACAATACACAATATTAATGAGTACATGAGAAAAAATACACCGAATATACTGATATAGGACTAAGATATTTAAAATAATATATTAAGTTTCAAAGACAACATTTACATTCCTTCATAGAAGGCAAATTTGCAATATGGTTCAACTACGTTTAAAATATACATGCTTTCCTTTCTACATCAAGAATATACACATGTGAATGAAAATGTCTAACTTTGATCACAACCTAGATATCCAACAATGAGGGATTCACTAAACAATTTGTCAATTCATTTAATGGAATATAGTACAGTCACTTAAAATGAAGTTGATATGTATTTAACACCAAGAATCATGTTTCCCATTTATTCCTAAGTGCAAAAGGCTATGTAGAATGGTGTATGTACAAAACAATCTCATTTTATCAATAAGTTATAAAGAGCTGCATAGAAGAGTGTGGATGGACATATTTTAAAATACTGCATCTGAGTGATGGGTTGATGATTTTAATTTTTAGAATTTTATGTTTCTCCATCTTTTCCAATTTCCCACAAGGAAATTTTTTACTTGGGCAATTTTTAAATTTCTTAAATATTTAATTTAAAAAGCCCTCCATTTGGAAGGCAATGATGTTCTCCACAGTCCCCCCCTTGAGCCTGTGATGTTTTGTTTTCCTTGCAGAAAGAAGAGGGACTCTTTCCTGTTCAGTCACACAGATGTGGCGAGAGCAACTCTGTGACATCTCCATGGCGGCAAGACCCCCTCATCCATGTGAATTGCTTCATTTGGAGAGTTCGATTCCTGAGGGCCCTCAGGCTTGATTTGGAACAGAGCCTCACCTGCCTGCCTTCTTCTTCTTCATAATGACTTCACTGAGCCCTGGTGCATTCTCCTCAGGCCCACCCTTAACCCTGTCAGGTCCCTGGGCAAGAGTACAAATGGAGGCCCCTTGTCCCATATGTCTAAACATTTAAAAAGTGATAAATCAAACTAATAAACTGTTAAATATAATATATTCTATTCTCCTTTTTTGATAGATATTCCTTCACAACAATAAAACAGAAAAATGTTTAAATTGATTGTTTTTATATGTCTGAACATTTTGGCAAAATACCAAAGATGACTAGATTTAATCATTATCACTCAGCTGGATATTCTGTTGATGGGGCAGCAATGTTTGGGTGAGTAATAAAATGAAGACATACACAAATCATGAGCTATTACACAGTTACCCAGCACAATTTGTTTTGCAAGCTTAATTTCAGCAATATACTAATTATGTTACAGTCAAAAGTTTTATATTCATTTTGCTCTATTGACAATAACGATCTAAAGCAGGGGTTGACAAATATTTTCTGAAAAGGTCAAGATAATAAATATTTTAGACTTTGTAGGCCGTATGGTCTCTGTCACAACTGTTTGAAAGCAGCTATAGACAATACACAGCAAACAGGCACGACTATGTTTCCATAAAACTTATAAAAATACATAGATTTGACTTGTGGACCACAGTTTGGTGACCCTTTACCTGAAATATTTTTAGACAGCAAATGTACAGATTTGGACATATCCTGATCTAGACTGTAAATTGAAGTAAACGTAAAAATGAGAATTGTTTTCTTATGTTTTTATATTTTTCTTCTAAAGTATTTCAAATTACCTATCAAAACCCAAAAACAAAACAAACATCATAACAAATATTATAACAAAATATCATAATATCAAAATAAATATAACAAAAACATAACAAATATTATAACAAATATCAGAATTTGAAATCAATATTAAAGTTGACTTTTTGTTAATTCTTAAAAATTATCCTTAAATCTAATGAAACACTTTCATGAAATCAGGACTACTCTCAACTGTAGCTTTCAATGTCCAACTAGTTGCCAGTGAAAAGAATTCAGTATCATGCTTCACCTGTTTCACTTAGACTTACGTATCTACAAGTTTTTCTGTGGCATCATTTGTTCAATAAAAGAAAATATCTCTCTACCTCCATGTGCACCTGTTGTGTGTACCATGCTAATGTATGAGTATCCCCAGGCCCAGGAATTGGAATAAGAAGCAAAAGAAAGAAATGAGCACTCAGTCATACTAGCAAGTGGTACTTTATATCGAGAAGCTGTTCCATGCTGTCTGATGAAGCACTTACTCAGTTTTGTATCTTTTCTCTCAGCTATTTCCCTCACTCGAGACTTCCCCAAGCTGAAAGCAATATTCATCTCCAATGTTGGCCACAACACAAACCCATGTATGGTTCCAGCATTCAGAGCTTTTGTTTTGAAGACACGGGAAGAGGTTTGGAGAAGCTTCTCCCTGGGACCCAAGCAGCGTTAGTCCTGAGAGTAGAACTGTAAGGTTGTTGTGAGGTCGCCCTGTGCCAGTGCTTGAATGACAGCTTCTTTAATAAACCTGCGTATGTGATATGTGGACTTGTTAAATTATGGGACTTTCAGCTGGGGCACTTCATATCTAAGGGCGCTGCGGAAACTGTCACCCATGTCCCTATCTGAGCAATGGTGTCGTCCTTCAGAGTGGCATGCTTTACAGCTACGCTGACGGACTGTGTTACACGGACCCTCCTTGACAGCTTTCCTGGGATTTGTTTTGTCTGCATGCCTCACTGCATGATGATGTCATTATTTTGGAGGTTTGTTTTATATTCTGAGTGAGATTATTTTAGAATTTCTGTTAGTGAGACAGAATGTGTATCATTTCTGCTGTTTAGAAAGAATATCCAGGCAGTCCCATCCCCAGACCATGCAAAATCATACATAGCTTCATGTCACATTTTCTGTATTAATCTTAAAAGACATATTGAAGTAGCACCTACTCTGTGTCCAGAACTTAACAAATGAAAGAAAAAAAAAATCAAGGATACCAAAACAAATTTTAAAAACCCCTTTGCCAAAATACAGCAAAGGACCTTTCTAAAATTTCAGGTTTTACCTCAGCATGTCTGTCTCTCAGCTTCTCCACTCTCGTTAGGTTGTTGATTTCCAGGCCGGGAAAGCACGCTTCTTATCTGCAACAGCACATATGCAAAGACCTGATAAGTCCCGGCTATGAGGGCCCACGAGCTGATAGGATAGCACAGCCCTCACACTGACCATTTATAAAACTCCTGTCAGGACCGAAGAAGAGCACGCATGGGAGGTTTGTGGTGGAAGTCACTGCACGCTGGTGCCTCCCCTTGGCCCGAGCCCTGCCCACTTGGATTAGAAATTCCATCTTCCCCTTCTAGATCGTTGATCTTAACAACATAGTTAAAAGGACCAGATGGAATGAAGAAAAAACAATTCTTCTCCCTTAATGGGGCTTTCTTGCTTCAGAAGCCCTACAAGGGAATTTCCCCTTCATGGATGCACTTGGTGTTTCAGGGATTTGAAAATTCTGGGTGGCTGAGCCCTGGGCGTATTATAATTCTAGAATAAGGGAAGAATGTTATGTCCAAGAAAGAACCGTGAGCCAAGGGCAGAAGCCCAGAATCTACGCCAAGCTCTGGGTCCATTTGGCTGCAGGATTTCTCAGCCCTGAAGGGGCTGCCTTTAGGGGATTTCTAGGATTTCTCCCTGTTCCAACATTCAGTGGTGCTTAGAGCACAGTCCTCCTGCTTTCCCTTCTCCACGCACATTCTTCTCTTGTTCTCTCCTGCCTTCTTGATCTCTTCAGAACCTCTCTGTCTCTGTCATCACCAAGTGTCTATCTCTCCCTCCCTCCCTCCCTCTGTTTCTCTTTTTCACACACAGACACACAGACACACACACACATTCACACTTCTAAGGGTTTGTAAATATTCATCCGGCTTTAGATCCTGACTCATTTAATTATAGTTTGTCTCTGCTATTTAGAGTCAGCCTTTATAACTCGATTTAGAATGATTCTTTAAGGTGTATTTCTCTTCTGATTTTAGATGCCGTCTGTTCCTTACACCCTGACTCCTTCACTCTGGAGCTTTGTATTTTACACTGTTGTTCAATGGAAAAGAAACTTCAAGTTTGTTTTTCTCAAATTTACTGAGATGCTACACTTTTTTGAATCTTTGCATATCTGAAAATGCTCTCTTGATACTATTTTAAATGGAATAAAACTGAACTCAGTATAAAGGTGCTTTTCTCTTTAATCTTTTATGACCTTTGGACTTTCAGAAATAATGCCAACCCACCCCTCTTCCAACTTCATTTGTCAGCACCCTAGTTACTGTGTTATTTTGCTTGCCTTTTCCATATGAGTGCATATGAAATACTTTCTTTATTCTCAAACTCTAAAAATGTTGCTAATATATTTTCCAAGTGTGGATCTTTACCAGGACCAGAACCAGTAGTACACAGGATGTAAATTTGAGGAGATGCTTACCTGCAGGGTAGTACAAGGGTCGAGTTCTGCAAACAAAGATAGAAGAACTACTGTCATTAGTTAGCTTGATGCATAAAGAATGTCTTCTGTCCAGAGATACCTGCTGTGGGGAGGCATAACATGTTCTTACCTCTTCCCTGGTGGTTCCTTAGGCCCTGATTATCCTATGGATTCTGACATTATTTTTAGGCTGTCTGTGAATTTTAGTTTTTTAATGTTGTTGGGGTTTTTCTCCTGGATATTATTTGATATTTTGATAGGACATTGGGAGAAACATCAGTTCCCAAGAGCCAGACACTGTTTTAAATAAGAGTTTGGGATAATGTGTACAGGGTAAGAAATGATATTTTAAATCTCAGGAGTATATGAGTTCCCCAATGAAGTAAACTTAGAAGGAAAAGAGCGGAGGGTAAAGCAGTGAGCCTTGTAAGATCTTGGTCTGTTTTTGCATTTCCTGAGAGTCACTGAATGAGATCCTGTGTGGGAATGCTTGGGGCACTCCACAGCCCTCCACAGACTTGACGGACTATTGCTTGAAATTTACGTTCCCAGAAAACTCTTGCCCCATCCCTGTCAATACTGTTCTCCTCTCTGACCTGGATACCATTGCATTTTTTGCCCTTTCATAAGGTTCCTCCAATTTATCAAGCAAGAACCCTGGCCTTTTCTCTCCTCCCCCAGCACTCCCAGGAGCGTTACGCTGCTTTCTTGAAGCAAGCATTTAGTCTTTGTCATAAAGCCTGGTGTGAGTAAGGGCCATCTCTTTCTCTTTCTTTATACGGTGGTTCAGAGTTTTAGGATTCTGCTCTCAACAGCCCTGGGAAGCGTACCAGCCCTTAAGTTTGAGGCTTGACGTACCTTGACAACGGACGGTTTGCTTATTAGGATTGTACGTCCACATGCAGTCAGTGTGGGAGCAGGTTCGAAAACATGTCTTCCTCTCCCACAGAAGCCAACTCAAAACAATGAAAGGGAGTTTTCTTTCTAGTCTTACAAGTCACGTTTTGAGTGGGGTCCCACATAACAACAGCAGGAAAAGAAATATTAATGTGGTCGGGCCTTGGCCCCAGGAAGGCAGGCTGACAGCACCGGGAGTTTGTAGCAGCTTCCTCTCCTCCAGGCTCATGCCCACAGGGACCCACGGGAACTACCTTCATGTCATGGCCATGAAAAGAGCATGTTTTTCCTAGAATTTTTGGCTGCTGGAGGCTTCCAAAAATAGACACAGGGCTCTGTTTGGTTATATATATATGTACACGGGCCAGATTTATTTATGCCTCAAAGTGAATTACCTTTACATTACAGCTCAGGGACTTTCTCTTGCAGCATTTCCTTCTCTTACTGAAGAAAGTCTTTGAAAAACATGCCTCATCTTTTAATTGCTTGCAAGGTTCCAGGCACAATGATTTGCACTCTGAGGTGAATAGGGAAGTGGTACATTTAACTCTCATATGTTTTGACAGAACATAAAAGACGGCCAATGACATCATCACAAAGAGTTCTGCTCATGTTGCCTGGGGGTCTGGGAAGGTTGTTAGGACCCATGCTTCAAGCTGAAGAGACCTGGATTTTCATTCTGTCCCTTTCACACACAACTGTGTGTTTTTGGACATGTCACATTACCTCTCTGAGCCTATTTCCTCATCTGGGAAATTACGCTGATAATGCTAGTCTTCCACTTTGGTTGTGAGATATATGAAAGAATCCATCAGATCCTGGCCTGTGGTAAATGCTTAATAAACGTTCGTTTGCCTTTGTCTTCATCGTGTTCTTCCTGAGACACCTGAACTTGAATTATTCCTTATCCACAAACTTCATCTTCTCACAGTCACACCTTATTTTGGTGTTCCCAGCACAGAGGAAGTGTGGGACAAAGATGGGTCTCCTTAGTCACGGCTTTAAAAAAAGAACTGTACAGCAAAAAAGAAAAATAGGTAAAAGGCTTCAGCAGCCCTTATCCATTTGTATGGAACTTACTATATATATGTATATATACACACGTATAAATAAAATGAACTCGGACTTCCTGGTCTTTCTGCTGCTTCCAAGTGCTAGGGAAGTGCTAAGTGAGCCTTCGTTTGAAGTAACCTCAGTGCTTTCCCTCCGTACCCATTTTATTTGAGCTGTGGTCTTTCAGACCTCATTGATTTCGATATCAATTCTGTTGATGCAGAATCGCCCTGCCTAATGATTCACAAAAATCTTTTGATTTGATCGGCAGAGTCACACTTCATAGCAGAGCAGCGTGAGGCTTTGCAGAGCTTTGAAATCGACAAATTCACAATAAACTAAAGTCCTGCACCTACAGGAAATCTTGGAGGTGGACGCCTTAGAGATGTGCAGACAGTAGTCTTACTCTGCTTAGGTGATTCACTCAAGATCAGAGAGCTTATTGAGAAAAGAATCAAAAGACTGAGTCCACATTCCCATTCCCAGTTTTGAGTTTCCTACAGCTCTGTGGTGCCCTTTCTGTGCACTGTTTTAGAATAGAGCCATAGTGTTTTGTCTCCATCAGCATTCTTAGGCAGAAACCCTAACTGTTTAACATTAGCCTCAACTCTACAATTTTTCCCTTTTTTAGGGGAGCCTACTTCTTTCTTCAAACTGACTGTTGTGCCCTTTTGGGGGGAGGGGGTAAAATTTCTATCATTTTCCATCTGCAAGATTTGGGATCTTCTTTGAAAACTTCTACTTTGTTCAAACATCGGCTACCTTGCTTCATCATTTTTCCTGCTTAATCTTTTGTTGTCACAGCTCCTTTCTTTCCCACTACCAGCCCCCTAACCCAGGTCTTTAGCTCCAAGCCTGGATTGTATTAGAAGAGCCTCGCAAAGTATTAAGCTACCTCCACAATTTTCTTGCTCCGTTCAAACAGGCACATGGCCTCAGACTTTATTCATTAACCACAGACATGAGTCATGCCATCATCTTTTCAGTCTCATTCCATACAACTCCCCTGGTGCATGTGGGCACATTCCTTCAGCTGTATCCAATTCAGCATTTGAATCTCAGGATCCTCACCACTACCCTCTGGTTAACTTCCTCATGTTCTCTTGTTCTCCATGTATCGACTTTGCTCCACCCAAGCCATCTTGTGCATATTCTTCTCCTATCTCTTTTGTCTGCTGACTTTCCTCATCCAGTGCTATAGGCATTACTTGGCACGAGGTATCAGGAGGACCATCCATCACCTGCCGCACGCCGACTACGGGAACTTGCAAATGCTGCTCAGCCTCTTGGAATCTCCGCTTCCTCATCAGAAAAACTGGGGAATGTTATACCTATGTTTTCTCTCCTATTACTAAAAGATTAAATGAGGAAGCAATTGCTAAAATGTTTGCAAGCAACATGTTCTTCAAATACCTCTGTAACCTGGGTCCACACTCTAGAAACACATCCATTACAATACCATGGACTCTGCTGGGGCATAGGCTATGCAGCCCCTCTGCTGATGGGCAAGAAGGAAGGGGTCACTGAGAGCAACGCTGGTTCCTAAGTAGGGAAGCCCATCTCCTTTTCCTTTGTGATCAAAATTGCCATCAGTTTTCAGTAAACATTGGAGATGTAGTTGGTTTAACAAATGCCCTACTTTTGAAATGAATTTTTTTGAGAATTATGGAAATTTGTCTATTTTTTTATAAGTTTTGAAAACTTTTTATTAAAACATAAAGATATTCAGAGGACATAAATCCCATATCACAGAATGAGATATTTCCATCTCTCCAGAAGTCCCCTATGCCCCCCTTCCAGTCACTGATTACCCCAAGAGTAACCACTATCCTGACATCTAACACTATAAGTGAATTCTGTCTGTCTTTGAACTTTTTATAAGAGAAATAATATATGCATTTCATGACTGGCTGTGTTTGTTAACATTGTGTTTGTGAGATTCACTCACAGGTTTTGTCGTTTATGCCAACTCTATAGTATTTCATATACATATATATATACACATGATAGACATATACGCCATACATATATATGTTTATATCAATAAAAATATATGTAAACACACATATATACATATAGATATATATCCTGTTTTTGCTGCATGTTTGGGTAGCTTATGTTTTGGGCTATCATGGTTAACTATGATAACATTTGTGAACATGTCTTTTGGCGAATGTTTGTATGATTTCTATAGAGTATATTTGTGGGAGTGAAATCACTGAGCCATAGCTTATGTACATGCTCAGCTTTGGTGGATACTGCCAAACAGCTTTCTGAAGTCATGATGTCAATTTGTATCCAGACCAACAGAGAGTCAGTTGTCCCATATCCTTGCTCGCACTCTGAATTCTCTGCACTCCTAGCCATTCAGGTGGACCTATAGAATGGTGTTTTGATTTGCATCCCCTTGATAACTGATGAAGCTTAGTGCTTTTTCATACATTTAGTGACAATCTGGTACTGTTTTTTGTATGTAATGACTATTCGAGTATTGTACCCATTTTTCTTTCATGCTGTCTGGTTTTTCTTTTTTACACTCATTGATTTAAAGGAACTCTATATATTATGGATACAAATTTTTGTCAGATATATATATTTAAAATATTTTCTGTTTTAAGGCTTGCCTTTTTACTTTTCTAATGGTATCATTTGAGGAATAGGAATTCCTTCTGTTAATATAATCCAATTATCATTCTTTTCTTTGCAGTTATTCGTTTAAGAAACCTGAGAAATATCTGCCCCTCTCAGAATCATTAAGATACTCTCCTAGGCTTCTTTCCAAAACTTTTATTATTTTAGATTCACATTTATACGTGCAAGCCATCTGGAGTTGATTCTGGTAAAATACGTGGTAAGAGATATATGTGGTAAGAGATAAAATATATGGTGAGAGATCAAGATTTATTTTTATACATGAGTAACCATTGACCAATCACTCTTCATGAAACATACAATGGAGAAGGGTAATTTCTTTCAAGAAAGAAGTCCCCACAGAGACGGCCAGTGGTAGTTCCAGTGGGAGGGCAGGGGAAGCAAGAAGACAAGATGAGGGCAGTGGGAATTCAGGGGCAATGGGCCAAATGGTAAGAAGGCCAAGGCACAGGAGATGAGTTCCTTTAATACACTTTCCTGAATGTGTTATATGCACAATGAATATGTATTGTTGAGTGCCATCAAGGACTCCCTCTGGGTAGTGCCCTGCCTGTGGGTTCATAGCTGGCCGAGGTGGTGTAGACAGTGCTAAAGCAGTGTCCACTTTCTCCCAGGGGAGGCCTTATCTCGAGGACTGTTGTGGGTTGGGGGCACTGTCCTGGAGGCAGTAGGAAAGGTTTCTGGGTCATCTTAGTAGTCCTAGAATAAACTACTCACTTGACTTAGGGTTTGAGTAAAAAAGAACACACAATTTAGCAGGTTGATCGTGGCTCCTGATTGGCTATTTCCTACTCCATAGACTATGTAGAAATCTGCTCAAATAACTTCAGGCCCATAGAAACTTATCCCAGAGTGAATGATCAGATCCAAAATGAAATAAATCCAGGACATCAAAGTAGCACAAGGTCATGGATAACATGGAAGTCTTACCAAAGAGCTGCATTCTTGGTATAACTGTACCACATGGCATGGGAGGACATGGACCCCCTTAAAAACTGAGCTCATCTCTCTCACTATAAAACAAGCCAGTCCTTCCAAAAAGATTGGCTTTGCCAGTTCATGGCTTTCAAATCAGACATCCTCACTGTCTGAATATCATACATATGGGGCCTCACATGGATAGGTGTGTGGGTGTTTCAGGAAAAGGTGAGAGATTCTGTAATCTTCTCTGGACCCTTGTGATCTGGGCTGGATGGGGTGCTCCTGGCAGAGGAGAATTCCCAACACCAGGCATCGGTTTCTTAAGAACAGTTCTTGGTATACTTGCCATAGTAATGACACTCTGTTTACAGTCTAGATTTTCCAAACCCTTGGCTTGGTTTTTCTGGTGAAGTGAGTAAACTGAGAATAGAAAAGTTTAAATGACTCACTTTTCGTCACCCAGCCAGCAGTGGACAGACACAGACCACAAACTTCATTTTCTAATTTCAGACAGCGCCATGGAATCTCATAAATTATCATATTTCCTTTGGTCTAGCAAGAGCAAAGCAAAACCACAACCTCCTTCCAGTAGCTTGTGCTAATGTTTAACCATCTGAAAAGCCAAAAAGACTCCTTTGTCTAGTTAAATTCCATTGATGGAATTGAAGCCCATGTCTTCTGGTGAGTTCTCTTTTTAATAAATTATGGTGAAATAACATACAGCTTACCATCTTAACCATTACTAAATGCACAGTTCAGTAGTGTCCAGTGCCTTACACTGTGAATAAGTACTCTCCAGAGCCCTTGTCATCTCACACAATGGTACAGAAAATTCTGTACCATTGAACAGCTCCCTGTTGCTCCTCTCCCAACCCCTACAAGAACCATCCTACTTTCTGTCTTTATAAATTTAACTGTTCTAGGTCCCACATGTAAGTGGAATCACACAATATATGTCCCTCTGTGGCTGGCTTATTTTATGCAGCATGTCTTCAAGGTTCATCCATGAGCAGCAGGTGTCAGAATTCCCTCCTTTTTAAGCCTGAGTAGTATTCCATTGTATGCCTAGCCCATCCATTCATCCATCCATGGACATTTGAGATGCTTTCACCTTCTGGCTATTGTGAATTTCATTACATTCTTTGGGGAGAAAGAGCAAATATGTGCGCCCACCTCATAATCATCCTTAATTGTTTATGAAATCCTTTCTTATCCTTGCTCTAGTCAGGAGAAAACAAATAAGCTTCTCTAAATTCTCCTTGTTATTCTGGTTTCTACCCATTTTCCCACCCCCTACCTACTATAAATGACTCCAAACAGTCTATGCTGTTAGCCTGGAAATACCCCTCCCAGCTTGGTCTGACTTGAGGCAAACTTCACGTGTCTTTTCCCTGCACACACTTTTTGCTGCCATACCTTATCTGGTATATAACAAAGCTTTCATGATCTGGGATGGCTTTCCCCTGGCCCATGCCGAGCCCAAGTCCTTGTAGAGGGCACAGTCAGTGTATGCCTCACTTAGGAAAGGGAGGACGGTTTCCAAGTTCTCCTAAACACTTTGAAATATGGTATTCCAATTACATGTGCATTTCATCTTATGTCAGAGACGACCTCTTTGAGGGACACTAAAATTCAAATTGCAAAAAGAAAACAAAGAAATTAAAAAGCACATCACTATTTAAAGAATCCTGATGTGAGTCCTTCTACAAAGCAACCACTCTCCACAAGGTAAGCTTCCTTAAGGATGTATTTAGACGATCAGTTCTTTCTTTTTGAAAAAAGTAGCTTGCAGGCATGCAGTTTAGTTAACCCCACTTCTCACTCCACCCAATGCTAAACCAGTTTGTCTTCTGCATCCTGTTGATGACAGTAATTAATGCTTTTCTCTTCAGAAATCCTATTTTAGCTGTTTCTTCTTCAAACTCCTCCTATTTTGGATAGCCTTTCCCCTGCTCTACAGAGGTAATTTAAATGTAAAATATGGTTTCTTTTTTCAGAGTTGTTGGTTGCATTTCCTCTTGCTCAGCACAATGTGCAGTGTGAATTTCTGCTGAAAGGCTCCTGGGGATTTGTGCATTCCCCAGAGATAGGAAAAGAGGAGGGCTGCGACTGCCAACCAGTAGCTTGGGAGGGAAATATGTTATCTCTATTTTACTGGCTGAAATAGGAGGTCAAGCGGTTAAAAGTCATGGATTATAGGAAAGGAAGCAAGAACCCCTTTTTTGAAAATCAACAAATACTCTTTCTTATCACTGCAGTGAGATTTGATGTTTGCTTTTGCTGTCCAAAACTTTTTCAAACGGTTGATCAAATTTCCTTCACTGAGATATTCCAGCAATGTCTGGATAGAACTCCTGGCTCATCTTAGAAAAGTGTATGCTAAGCTTCCAAAGTTGTTTGGCCAAGCCAGTTTCTCGCCATCTGTGAAGGGAGTTTCGCGGCGGCAGGATCCATCAATTCTGTCCCACAGTGACGCCAGCATGTCATAGGTGGTAACCATAACCTCTGTGTCTACCTTGGGTCAGCCCCAAAGTCTCTGGTCTTTGCTTAATCTTGGCCAGATCTTAAGGTATATTGAAGGAGTAGGGAATGGGACACATTACAAATTCTTTTGCAAAAGGAATTACAGACTTCTTAAAGTAACCACAACAAAAGTAACAGAGATCAGATATCTAATTATCGTTTCCCTCGCAAAAAACAAGGAAAGATAACCTGCCTGAAATATCAAAGAAAGCAAAAATGTGAGAAAACCTGCGTCTTTAAACTAGCCCAAGGTCAGTGGCTTATGGCCACAGATGTTGAGGAATTTGTGCCAGAAATAATGCAGATGGGAACCAGGAAGTGTATGACCAATTGGTATGATATCTGAGATAGACTTCAAAGTAATTCATCTGGAGTGTGGGAAATAGAGATGGAGAAGTTATGAATGAAATGAAATTGGCCACCGGGTTGTTACTCCTTGAAGTTGGAGGTAAGGTATGTGAAATTTATGTTTCATTTCTCTCTACTTTTAGATATGCTTGAAATATTTCATCATATATATATTTTTAAATATAGAATGCACTTTAATAAATCTCTTAGATCCATAAGAATATATTTTCAAAGAGCAACTTCACACATCTTTATATGAGTTTCTTTTTTTTTTTGAGAGGGCATCTCTCATATTTATTGATCAAATGGTTGTTAACAACAATAAAATTCTGTATAGGGGACTCAATGCACAATCATTAATCAACCTCAAGCCTAGTTCTCAACAGTCTCCAATCTTCTGAAGCATAACGAACAAGTTCTTACATGGTGAACAGTGCAAGGGCAGTCATCACAGAAACTTTCAGTTTTGATCACGCATTTTGAACTATAAACAATCAGGTCAAATATGAATATTCGTTTGATTTTTATACTTGATTTATATGTGAATCCCACATTTCTCCCTTATTATTATAGTTATTATTATTATTATTATTTTTAATAAAATGCTGAAGTGGTAGGTAGATGCAAGATAAAGGTAGAAAACATAGTTCAGTGCTGTAAGAGGGCAAATGTAGATGATCAGGTGTTTGCCTCTAGACTAAGTATTAATCCAAGCTAGACAAGGGCAACAAAACATCCACGGATGCAGAAGATTTCTCTCAAAACAGTGGGGGTGGGGTTCTAAGCCTCACCTCTGTTGATCCTCAATTTCTCACCTGATGGCCCCCTGTGACTGTGCCTGTCTTAGGTTGTTCCTCCCTTGAGGAATCTTACATCTTCCGGGGCCATACAGGGAAATGTAAAGTTGGAAAGTGAGAGAGAAGCAATATTGTTTGAAAAGGTTGGCTTTTTACTTCTTTGCAGATTTATGCCCTGTGGCTTTTATGCCCAGCATTTGTCTTGAGGTATCTTTACCACTTGGAAGAATTATGATACTCGGTAATTTCATTATGAGGCATGAATTCTACTTAAGGGTTGTAATTAGGAAGGAAGAAGAAAAGCTATAGAAGTAGCAGATGGAAGAAAATATGGGAAGATTGATTATTTCTTTGACATATCTTCTTGTAGAGTAACATAAGCATGTATAGGTTTTAAACTACTTAAATTGTGCACACACATTAACATAATAGGAATACAGCTACATAACCAAAGCAGACCTACAATTACCAGCCATCTCCAGTGAAACCAAGAAAACCAGTTAGGCACCCTAAGCATTTGTGAAAACTTATCAATGATATGATGGATATTGTCTAACTGAATTTGAATAGTTAGAGAAAAATCAGACAAATTAAAACAACACATTCCTGGGAACTGTTCACATCCCATATGTTCTTTTAACAGTAGATAGTCTGTAGTCGCAAGATTTTGGAGCGCTGCCACTTGCACTTTCTTAATTCTTGGTTGAGTTCCAACAGTATAGATCCAGACAAATTTGCTGTTTTACTGTAAGCACAGGCCAGCTTAGATATCTCCTTCTTCATTCCAATGGCAAGTCCAGGAACCGGTGGGATGAATGCAGCTACAACTGCAACAGCGTCAGGATCTTTGTTGAAGTTTTTTCTTGTTCATCTTCTGGAATGACTCTTCCAGAGAATGTTGATGTTGGAAGTTGTTCTTCGTATCGTATCTTAATTCGTATTCTGGGTAGCCAAATTAGGCTTTGATCCTCTGTATAAACACAAACAAACCCTTTGCCCACACTTTGATATGCCCTTTATACCACTGTGAAGAACTTATTGGAGATCACCATACAGGAACTGCTTTTTTTTTCTTTTTTTTAAGAGAAAGGAATATTATCAGAAAAATGTACTTCCATAGCTGATCATCTGACACCCTTCAAATGATCAAAACTAAGGATATTGAATCGTTGATTTACAGTTAGTTTTATCCTATCAGGGAGTAATCCCCCTTTTCTTTCATTTTTTTTTGCTATAATTAATCTACAATTAAATGAAGAATATTATGTTTACCAGGCTCTCCCTTATACCAGGTCCCCCCCACAAACCCCTTTACAGTCACTGTCCATCAGCATAGCAAAATGTTGTAGAATCACTACTTGTCTTCTCTGTGTTGTACAGACCTCCCCTTTCTCCTACCCCCCCATTATGCATGCTAATCATAATACCCCCTTTCTTCTTCCCACCCCTTATCCCTCCCTACCCACCCATCCTCCCCAGTCCCTTTCCCTTTGGTACCTGTTAGTCCATTCTTGGGCTTCTGTGAGTCTGCTGCTGTTTTATTCCTTCAGTTTTTGTTTTGTTCTTATACTCCACAGATGAGTGAAATCATTTGGTATTTCTCTTTCTCCGCTTGGCTTATTTCACTGAGCATAATACCCTCTAGCTTCATCCATGTTGTTGCAAATGGTAGGATTTGTTTTCTTCTTATGGATGAGTAATATTCCATTGTGTATGTGTACCACATCTTCTTTATCCATTCGTCTACTGATGGACACTTGGGTTGCTTCCAATTCTTGGCTATTGTAAATAGTGTTGTGATAAACATAGGGGTGCATCTGTCTTTTTCACATTGAGTGCTGCGTTCTTAGGGTAAATTCCTAGGAGTGGTATTCCTGGGTCAAATGGTAAGTCTATTTTGAGCATTTTGAGGAACCTTCATACTGCTTTCCACAATGGTTGAACTAACTTACATTCCCACTAGCAGTGTAAGAGGTTTCCCCTTTCTCCACAACCTCACCAACATTTGTTGTTGTTTGTCTTTTGGATGGCAGCCATCCTTACTGGTGTGAGGTGATACCTCACTGTGGTTTTAGTTTGCATTTCTCTGATAATTACCGATGTGGAGCATCTTTTCATGTGTCTGTTGGCCATCTGTATTCCTTTTTTGGAGAACTGTCTGTTCAGTTCCTCTGCCCATTTTTTAATTGGATTATTTGTTTTTTGTTTGTTGAGGTGTGTGAGCTCTTTATATATTTTGGACATCAAGCCTTTATCGGATCTGTCATTTACAAATATATTCTCCCATACTGTAGGGTTCCTTTTTGTTCTATTGATGGTATCTTTTGTTGTACAGAAGCTTTTCAGCATAATATAGTCCCACTTGTTCATTTTTGCTGTTGTTTTCCTAGTCCGGGGAGATATGTTCAAGAAGAGGTCACTCATATTTATATCTAAGAGGTTTTTGCCTATGTTTTTTTTGAAGAGTTTTATGGTTTCATGACTTACATTCAGGTCTTTGATCCATTTTGAATTTACTTTTGTGTATGAGGTTAGACAATGGTCCAGTTTCATTCTCCTACATGTAGCTGTCTGGTTTTGCCAGCACCATCTGTTGAAGAGACTGTCATTTTGTCATTGTATATCCATAGCTCCTTTATCAAATATTAATTGACCATATATGTTTGGGTTAATGTCTGGAGTCTCTAATCTGTTCCACTGGTCTGTGGCTCTGTTCTTGTGCCAGTACCAAATTGTCTTGATTATTATGGCTTTGTAGTAAAGCTTGAAGTTGGGGAATGAGATCCCCCCTACTTTATTCTTCTTTCTCAGGATTGCTTTGGCTATGGATCTTTGGTGTTTCCATATGAATTTTTGAACTATTTGTTCCAGTTCATTGAAGAATGTTGCTGGTAATTTGATAGGGATTGCATCATATTTGTATATTTCTTTGGGCAGGATGGCCATTTTGACGATATTAATTCTTCCTAGCCACGAGCATGGGATGAGTTTCCATTTGTTAGTGTCCTCTTTAATTTCTCTTGAGTGACTTGTAGTTTTCAGGGTATATGTCTTTCACTTCTTTGGTTAGGTTTATTCCTAGGTATTTTATTCTTTTTGATGCAATGGTGAATGAAATTGTTTTCCTGATTTCTCTTTCTATTGGCTCATTGTTAGTATATAGGAAAGCCACAGATTTCTGTGTGTTAATTTTGTATCCTGCAACTTTGCTGTATTCCGATATCAGTTCTAGTAGTTTTGGAGTGGAGTCTTTAGGGTTTTTTTATGTACAATATCATGTCATCTGCAAATAGCGACAGTTTAACTTCTTCTTTACCAATCTGGATTCCTTGTATTTCTTTGTTTTGTCTAATTGCCATGGCTAGGACCTCCAATACTATGTTAAATAACAATGGGGAGAGTGGGCACACTGGAGGTCACTGGGGCTCAGGAACAAGGAGGGGTATTTAAGGGTGTTATAGCTAGTGACAGCAGAGGGACAAATTTTACCTGCCCCTGGTGCCCAGGTTCACATGACCCTCCCCCACTCCAGCCCCACCCTGTTTGCTTTTATGAAGGACTGGTTGGAAATAGAAGGTTGTCACAGGGACGTTCCTCCTGGAGGACAAAACAGTTCAAAGAGAACCGCAGAAGAGCCCGGGTACCCCACCCAAAGAGCTATTGGGGAAGCACTAGACTAAGGTACCAAGGTATTCACTGCCTTGGTCTTCATGTCACCTTACTCTCAGGGGAGCTGAGACAGAAGAGGTGATACAGCAGAGAAAACTTAGCTCCATTTAAGGGAGGATTTTACAATAATCAAATCTGGAAGAAATGTGCTGGGCTCCCAGGGAGAAAGGGAGCTCCCCCCACTGGATGGGAGGGTGTGTGTGGAAGAGGGGACCCAGAGAATGGGCCCACACTCCAGGGATGGGTGTGCCTTTCCACCCTGGAGTCTGCGGCTCTCTTACCTCACAGCCCCAGGACAGCATAAGGTCACTGCCTGCACCTCATGCCGAGGTTGGCCACTCTGTAGTCCTGTCACCCCATCACCAGGGGCCTGTTAGAGTCATGCCTGCTCAGGTCCTGCTGCACCTACTAAGCCAGGAGCTCTGGGGGCACAGCCAGAAATCTGTGTCCTAAGAAGTTCTTGGGCAGTTCTGATAATCTCTTAAATTTGAGAACCACTGGTCCAGAGCAACAATTTCTCACTGAGATAACCTATGGAGTAAAATGTACTGCCACCAGTGTCCCACCCTGAGGACTGATTTCCCTGGTCACAGCCTGGGAGTCAGCATCCCCACAAGCAGCACTGGCTGAGGCCCCTGCCCTGAGCTTCCCCAGGGGCTCTGCTGCCTCTAAACTCACTTTTCATGTCTTTGCTGCTCTGCATTTCATTTACTAAATCCTCTTCTTGGATTCGCCTTCTTTTTTTTATTTTTCCATCTACTCCTTTCCAACGATAATCTCCTTTCCAAACACTGATGGGAAAAATTGTTAAACAAGATAGATACTTGTGAGCATGTCTTTTGTCTGGGGGTTTGCACAAGTATGCTAAAAATAGTACATTCCATTTTGCCTAATGCTTCAGTCTATAGTCCTGGGGAATTACAGCATTTTATATTGAACTTGAGAAACTAAGTTTTTTTTTAAACAAAATGAATAGTATAGTTTCTGGTCACATAACATATTAACATATATTGCAAATGTAACCACATGTAAGTGCTCAGAGAAATATCACCTTGTTGCATTATTCAAATGATGATCACCTGACCAAGGCAAAATCCTCAGGGAATGTGGGTGTCAGTGACAAAACCAGGCCACGCTTTGCAGAGACTTGACTTATGGCAGTTCTGTGGCCTTCCTTCTTGGGATAGAAAGTTAGGCTTTGACCAAAGAGAAGGTAAGCAAACTTGGACTTGGCTGGGTGACGGGAAGAGAATTCCAGAGAGGTGAGCCTGTAGGAAGGCCCGCTGCCCTCCGGGGAGCCCTGGCAGGAGTGGCCGTGTGTGGTGGGGAGCAAGGTGTCCGCCTGGTGGAGCTGGTGGCCAGGGTGGAGGACAGACCGTAAACTTGTGAAGGAAGCAATGGAGAGTCTGTGGGTTGTGAAGGAAACTGGGCAGGGCAGAAATGGTCATCAGGGAGGCATCTTGGTGGAAGGCAGGAGCTGAAGGATAAGTGGAGCCATGTGGTGGAACATGGTATGAACATGTGAACAAAAACCATGGGGAAGGAGCATTTCGGTGTTGGGAACCTCACAGATTTGTTCCTCCTTGATCTGAATCCTGTGAAACAGCTTGTGCATGTGTTGGGAGGAGATAGAAGTCATTCCTAAGCTGCACTGGACATTTCTGCATATCCTAAGCAATCTCAGGGTGGGAACCAGGTTGAGGGGTGGGTGTGGGGGTGATACTGGTGGAGGGTCTGTCTTATTTTACTTGGATTCTTGTTTTGATGGGAGACCATCTGGCTGCTCTGAGAAGGGCTCTGTCTTTATTACACTGGTACTGGTGGTGCCGGGCCCACTGGCAGGACAGATGGTGGAATGAATTTGCTGAAGCTGGAATAATTGGGAGTGAAAATTAAAGTTGAGAATCTGAACTCCCAAGAACACATATGTTCAAAACCATGGAGACCTGTGGTTTGTGAACCGTCAACAAAATTCAGAAATGGTGAAATCCAGATGGAAGTTTCTCAGTTCACAGGTGAAGTAGCCAAAATGGTTTGCAAACCACGTCCTTGCCAGCAGACTTATAATCAGATGTGCCCCATGTGCCCAAACCTCAAAGGAATGCCTGGTTCTAAGGAGCCCTAGGGTTTGGTCCAGAGACACGACTGTCTCAACCCTTCCAAAGCTGCAGGTCAGGGAGCGACAGCTAGTGCTGTGATGTAACCTCATATGTTTGTGTAAATATGCTATTAACAAGTAATTGACATTTCTTGCAGTGATTTAGTGGTGGCCTGAGGATGGACACTTAGGAGTTAGAAACTTCCCTGGAGTTGGGCAGAGTTGGGACTCTTACCAATGGAGCCAGGGCCCCGGGGACAGGGCCCAAAGCCCCAGATGAGTGGGGCATCTTGTGGGAGGCTGAGCCAGGGTCTAGGGGGGCCCAGAGGATGGGTGTGAGGTTGCAAGAAGAGAGCAGCACGGGGATGGGGAACGGAAGGGCAGCAGCGAGCTGAGCCCTGGGTGGGTGGACTGCGGGCCTCTGTATCCTAAGGCCAAAGCCAGGGCACTAAGCATGTGAATTTGGGACAGTTCCTGACCTTTGGCTTTGTGACAGTGTGTGCCTTTGTGCACCTCGAACAGCTCAGGCCAACCCAGCAGGACCACACTGGGGGGCTGGGATCCTGTATGCCCACTGTCCTGAGCCCGTGGTTGCCCAAACTTGCGGCCTGTCAGCCAGCACTGGGATACCCAGCAGGGACTTCTGTGCAGCTTGTGTGCACCAGACTCGCTGAGAGGCAGGGTCGCCCTGAAGCCAGGGCAGCCCCTAGCCCAGCAGAGGGTGAAGGGTGCCAAGGCCTTCTGGGCTCGAAGTGACTCCCTCTGGTGACCATAGCCCCTAGCACACCTTCCTTTTATCTTTCAATAGTTAGTCTGAAACACACAGGAAGGAGTGACAGGTGAGACGGAGCCTCGATAAAGAATGCAAAGACTCAAGATTCTGCTACTTTCACATACATGGTTTAGGGAAAGAGCTCAACTAGACTGTTTGCTCATCTGCAAAATGGGGATAGCATTTCCTTGGCAGGGAGCATGGAGCATCAGGAAGTGTGTCCCATGCCCAACTCATGGGAGGATATAGTGAAGGCTAGGCTGGTACCCTGCCCTGAACTTGGGCACCAGCTCTGCTTCACCTCTGGGCCAGTCCAGGGTGGTCCCTTTTCCCTGCTCAGTGAGCTACGGACAAGGAACCCCAGACAAGGAACTCGGGACTCAGAGAGGCTTGGAGATTGGCCAGGGTCTCAGGTGGTCTGTGGTGGGCTGGGCACTGACCTTGGGCCCAGTGATGCCCCTCTTCCCATGCTGGCCTTCCTGTGTTGTCCTGGCCTCTGGGGACTGTGAGGGTCCCGAGGCCTGGCCAGGAACACGGGGGCCCCAGAAGGCAGCCCCAGGCTCTGGTGGAGAGAGGAAGGCCAGTGGGAGTGGGACCTGTGCCTGAGGCCTTCCCAGACTTTCCTGGAGGGAGAAGAGAGGCAGAGAACTAGGAGAGGGACTTCTGCCATTCTAGGAGGAACTTAGCACACCCCACAAACTCATTGGTCATTCGATAAGGTGGCCATAGAGTTTGCCATTCAATTAGGATGTTCTGGGAGAGCACGGGTCGTGTAGGCCACAGGCACACACTGGGGCTCTCTGGGCACACTGGGGCACAGGGCCACTCTATTCCCAGATGACTTTGAAAGGGTTTCTGAGCAACATCACTGATGCCCTTGATTGCCCAGGAGATGAGCCCTCATTCTCTCTCTTCAGGAATTTTGGGATTCACATCCACCCTTTCTGGGACCCCAGGCTCCAGGCCCTGGCTCCTTACACAGACCCAGCACACAGAGCCATAGGACCAGGCCTGGGGAGGCCAGTGGGGGCTCCACGAGCCCTGCCCAGGTGGCACTGGGCTCCCTAAAAGGCCCCATGGTAGTGTGGGGCCCTGCCCTGCTGCCCCCTGAGAACACAGGCCTCATGCTGAGATCTGGTTTCATTACTCTAGGAAAGCTCAGAGGGAGGGCTGTGCCTCTCCTGGGATGGCTCAAACCCAGCCTTTTCCAGAGAGCGTGCAGAATGCGCTTGGATTCCAGAGCTGCAGCTCAGCGTGCGGCGTCGGAGCTGCTGAGCCTCCCTGTCCAGTATGCCTGGGGTCAGCGGCATCTTCACAGCCAGACTAGGCAGCTGCCTCACTCTGGGAGGGCTGCGCTCGCTGCAGGTGGGGAAGCTTGACATGGGCAGCTGGTCATGACTGCTGTCTTTGGGCCTGAGACATCACCACCTTGTTGTAAAGCCTACAGCTCTTTATGAGAGGAGAAAAGCAGCCATTAGATGTGTACTGAAATTGTACAATGTCTCCTGATTTTTGAAACGGAATTTTTAAAAAAACTTATTAAATCGAGGAAATCTAATGTTATCTGTCTTCGTTCCTTCTCCTCAGGGAGGGTGAGCAAAATTCAGATTTTATGTGCACGGGAGTAGTACACACACATTTTATACCATAATCTACAGTAAAAATTACATTTGACATTATAAAACATATGCATACACACACGCACACATGTGTACAAATTGTTCTTCCTCTTAGATGTGACATAGGCCAATGTTTAAGCATATTACTCTCATTTCTTCTCTGTTTGATACTATTTTGATTTCACAGCCTGTTGCTGTCCAGCATTTCCTCTAGATGGTATCCTTGGGCTGTCCAGGACAGACCCACACTGTCCAGCCCACAGCCCCTGGACGTACACCCCCTCCGCCTGGGGTGCTTTACAAACTGCAAGGTCGGGTTGTCCAGGATCAGGTCTGGCCTCCCCATGTCCCAGCTCTGAGAGGGAGGCCCCACAGCTGCTTTGGGCTTCTGTCTCTGAGTCCATCACACGGGAGCGGGCTGTACCTTGCAGGATTGTGGGGGGACTGAAGAGGACAGTACCTCCATGGTCCTGGTGGGCACAGGCTGCCCCAGAAATGCCAGCTGGATAGAGCATGCCTGACCAAGCATTTATTGTCCCCACTGGGAACTCTGTCCTGCCCACTTAAGGAAACATGCAGTGAATGCATTATCCTTCAGTTCCCCTTGGCCACTGGGAAGGGCAGGCCCACACAGCCAGCTGGGCAGGTGCTTTCACAGAGAAAGAACTGGAAAGAGCTGGTCCCTGGCATCAAGGCTCCAATGTGGTGCTGGAGAGTCCCCAGAGTGGCCGGAAGGAGAGCCACCTCCCCCAAACTCAGGAATGCTCAGGACTGCTTCCTCACAGCCCAGGAGCACATGTGACCAGGGCCAATGTTCAGGGAAATGCCCAGGAAGAGGCAGGGACAAGGTGAGCCTGAGGCTGCATCTGGGGCCTTCCAGACTAACCAAGACTAGGCTCTGCCCCTGAGCAGCTCCCCCAACTGCACTGCAAGGCTTGGCTGCTGTGGAGAGCTGAGCCCAGCAACTGCCACCATCAGCCCTTCCCGACTTCTTGGCCCTTTCCCTGGCCTCCTCCTAGAGGGCTGGCCATCCTTCCGAGGTGTGGCTGTGGGCATCTGCCTCTATGCCAAGCCAGCAGCATCTGGGGTGGACTGAGGCCTCCCCCTGGGCAAGGCAGTGGAGAAGGCATCAAGAGCTCAGGAAGTGAGGTGAGGATCCTGCAGGTTAAGAGCTCGTGTCTGGAGCAAGCAGACCCAGGTGGGAATCCCCACTAGCCACTCCCTAGCTCTGTCCACCAGGCAGACACAGCCTTGGCTTCCAGTGGCTGACCTGCCGACCCTTCTTTTCCATTTGGCAGTGTCTCTGGGGTCATGCTCCTCTCGGCTCTGGGTCCTGAGGTCTGGCCAGCCACCCACGGCCCCATCTTAGTCAGGCCTGAGATGAAGCTCCAGTAAAAGAGATCCCATCCTGGGACCCACACCAGCTGTGCTGTCCTCCCAGGGCCCTACTGCAAAGCCAGGCCTACTGGGCGCAGCCCAGCCCGGACCACCCACATGGTCTGCACAAGGGACCCGAGCAGGTCCCTGAAGGAGGGAGTGCTCAGAAGAGGCCGCCTATGGGGAAAGGGTGATTCTTTAATCTGGACTCACAGGAAAAGAACCACTATATTCTTTTATGCGCTGGAACTTTAGTGGGGAGGGCCAGGCACAGGGGATTCTGAAGATGAGCAGCGTGTGACCACTGGCACACAAACATGGGCATGAGCTGAATTTGGGTCCAACTTGTGACTTCCCAGCGCGGTCTTGAGCGTACAAAGACACAGCCTCACAGCCAGTACTGCTGTCTCCTCTTTAGATGTGAGCAGGGAGGCTGCAGCTCATTAACATCCCCTCTAGCTGTCAGGCCATCATTCAAGAAATCTCTCTAACACCTTCTCTGTGCCAGCCGCAGAGCAATGAGTGAGCAAAACACACCAAGCCCGTCTCTTTCCAGTTCTATGGACCTTCTCGAGTGGGGAAGCAGGCAGTGAACAGTGCCCCAGGCACCAGGGAGGGGTTCCAGGGCTGTGGAGGAGCGCAGGCAGGATGAAGAGGGCAGGGCGTACTGCAGAGGCTTCTCTAACATAGGGATGGTGAGCAGAGACTGAGGAAGGTGGGGGGACCAACCCTGCCATCTCTGGGCAAAGGCCACATGGAGCAAAAGTCCTCTGCCAGGGCCAGGCCTGGCCTGTTCAAGGGACAGGAGGTCAGCGTGGCTGGAGCAGAGAGGCGTGAGGTCAGAGGTGATGGGGCCAGCAGGGTAAGCCGCTGTTGGCCTCTGGAGGGTCTGAGTAGGGTTGATATGGCAGGGCAGCCTGAGAGGTCACTGCAGGGCCCTGGGGTGGGCCAGCTGTGATGGATTCTGGATATATTTTGAAGGCAAGTAATCGGGTTTTTTAATGGTTTAGTTTGGGGTGTGACAGAATAAAATACATTCGAGATGACTGTAGAGCTCTGGCCTGGGCAACCTGAAGTCATTTGCAGAAGCAGGAATGAGCAGATTGGGGGACCAGTAGGAACTAGGAGTTTCTTTCTGCATATGATGCATTTCAGAGGAGGACCTGGGCGTGCCAGCCTGGAGTCCAGGAGGGACATTGCTCTGGGCTCTTAGCCTTTCCTTGGTGCTCAAGGCTGAGAGAGTGAACGAGTCCACCTGGAGCAACAGAAACAGACGGAGCTGTGGGAGTGCCTACTACGTGTACATGTCCTGAGGATGAGGAGAAATGAGGGGCTGAAGCTGAGGAAACAGCCGTGGTCCTGAGAGTCAACCAGAAACTATTTCAAGGAGGCAGGTTGATGTGGTCAAAAGGTGCCGAGGACCTGAGTTCCCTGGACTGAGAGCTGAACCCTGGATTCCCAACACGGCAGTGACCTTGACAAAGAGCTCTTCTAGTGGACCGAGTGGTAGAGTCAGAATGCTTGTTGGAGCAGGTTCAAGGACATTAAGAGAGACAGGAGAGAGATTGGACCTGGAAAATACAGACAACGCTCCTGAGGACCATGTGAGGAGGAGGAGAGGAAGCTGCAGACACTGGGGCCAAGGATATAGCACCGGGTTGTCTTCATTTTCTATGGGAGATACTATAGTATGGTGGACAGTGAAAGATTTTTGGTGCAGGGGAGAGGGGGTGTCAGGAGAGACATCCTTGGGCAGGTGAGGAACACCGGGCTCCATTCAGGGGCAGGAGACCTGGGAGCAGGCGTTCCCGGTGAGGTGTTAGCAGACACTGTGAGAGGGGGGACAGGCAGTGGGGGAGAGGTGAAGCTTTTGGAAATTCCTTTCCTGTTGTTCCCTTTTATTCTGACATAGAAGCCAGACCATCAGCCCCTCATGCAGAGGGAAGGAGGGAAAAGTGTGGAGCAAACACAGCAAAAGGAGGAGCAGATGGTTCAGGAAGGGAGGTAGGGTCCTGGCAGCAATGAGGACCTGCTTGTGGTTAGGTCATGAGTTTGAAGGGATCAGACATGGGTGTACACTGTTTTTCAGAGCTCCAATCCCCTGCAGAGGTGCAGGGCAGCATGGACTGAGTTAGATTGAACTGGGGGTGGGGCATACAGCAAGGACCAGCTGGCCTTCCTCCAATCAGGGACCCTCCCCCTCCATTCCCAGGGATATCAGAGAATGCCAGGCTTCATCTTGGGCTCCACAATGCTTGGCTTCTGTTTGGTTACA
Source organism: Manis javanica (assembly GCF_040802235.1). Lineage (NCBI taxonomy): Eukaryota > Metazoa > Chordata > Mammalia > Pholidota > Manidae > Manis > Manis javanica. The sequence continues at coordinate 74,191,301 of NC_133162.1, forward strand.
TGGGCCAAGGGGTAGCTGCCACTCAGTTGCCCCAAAATGAGTGTTAACTCCTGCAAATTTGACAACACACCATGATATTTGAGAGTAGCTCTAGTTCCAGGTAGGGACAGCTGGGCTAGGTTGTGGCTTGCCTAGAGGCTGCTGTCCTGGGGCTTGGTGATGCCTGGCAGCATCCATCAAATGTGTGTTCAACACCTACTATGATGAGCAGTGTTTAGGGCACTGGGACAAAGCTCCCCTAACCCCTCACAAGACTTCATGGAGCCTACAGCCCTGCAGGGGGCCCCAGGGATGGGGTCGCCTGAGAACTCCAGTGCCCCAGTATGTTCTCTCTAGATTCACAGGCTGTGGGATAAATTGCAAACTGCGCCCATGCACCCACTCCTTGGGCTGGGCTGCAGGTCACCACAACGGGGTTGCAGGCTCTGCCAGCTCACTGGGGAGATGCTGGGCAAGCTGGGTTGGTGTTTCTGGATGCCTTCAGGGAAGGAAGAGGGCCTATGCCCCAAACAGCATTTCTGCACCTTTTACAGGTGGGTGGGGCTCTGGACTGTTTGTCAGTCACAGCAGGGCAGCTGGCTTGTATGGTCTTTCTTTGGGGTTCAAGCTGAAGCCAGGGAGAGGGCTCAAAGATCCCTAGGGAGGCCATGGAGGCATAGGGAGGTCTCCCACATGACATGTGCAAGCACCAGCCCACGGCCTCATCCTCCTCCCTCCTTTGCCTGACCAATTGCCCCTAGGGATGGTTAGTTGGGTGTAAGTAACAGAAATCCTCATTCTGGAATTCATGGGCAGGGAGTGTGGCTGTACTCACAAGGGACCTTCCCTGACTCTCTGGGCCCTATATGGATGGCCCCATTTCACCTGTGGCTCGGGCTGCCTGGTCCCTCAGCTTCACCTCTCTGAATCCATTTCCTCCAGTTATAAGCCTGTCTCCTAGGACCCACACTCTGAGTGCACAGTTCTCAGTTGCAGTCACAGAGGACCCAGGAATCCATTGAGCTCTGAGTCTCAACTCTGAGTTCCTGGGACAGAGTAGATGGGCTGGCCTGGGCCAGGGGTCTATACCATCCAGTTGGTTGTGGCATGGGGTGGAGGGATGGGACCCCTCATGATGCTTTGCTCTTATGCTGGGCTCCTCACATGAACTACACCCCTGGCAGAATTAGCTCCCAGCAGGACACCACCTGGGCTCTCAATAGCTGTCATCCTGGACCAGTAAATCACCCACAAAGGAATCTATTTCTCTCAGGTCTTAGCTTCACCAGCACTTTTAGGGAGCTCTTAATGCTCCATGCTCCCCTGACACCTGGATGCACCCTGTCTTCCACTTACTTTGCTGTATGAAAATACTCACTTAACTGCAAGTTAATCCTTCAGGCTTCAGGATTCACAAACCCAGGAAGCAGCCCGCTTGCTCGCAGTGTCCATACCACCTGGTACAGGGTCAGCATAGCAGCTGTTATAAGCCAACTCATGAGGGCCATCAGCCATGTAACACATGATGGGCCATGGACTACTTTTGTTTTTTCAATGCCTTATCATTCTGAAAAGACATTATTCTGAAAAACTAATGTGGAGGTGGTTGATTCCTGGTGCTAGCACAGTGGGGGAAGGTGCTGGAACCAGCATTGCACAGGTGCCCAGGGATCCTACAAGACCCCCACCAAGAGGACTGTATATTTCTCCTGTGTTGGATTTGAGAAAGAAAAACCAAGTCTGGAAAATTCCAAATGGTAACACTAATTTCAAACCAATCGCTGCTACATTGGAATACATATCTTTATTAGGAAAATTATAAGTGCATATACATCTTTCAATAATATGACTTCAATGAAGGAATTGTTGTTTCTCAAAAGGAGTTGTTACTTGTTAAAAAAAAAAAGCGCACTACATACAGGAAGCAGCCTTCTCCTGGACCATTTTCACATTATGTGGGAGATGCAAATTAAACAATACAAAATACACTATTTATCACATTTAACACTGAACCCCTCACTGCTCAGAGACTGAGAGTCCAGCGAGGTTGCAGAATAACAAGTTTCCTGTGGGGCTTTTCAACTGGGCATGTGAGTGGTCTGCTTAGGGCACTTGAAGAATTTCTCTAGGGAGCGTCATGGGGGTCCCCCTGGCACAGCTGAGCGATTGCATGGAATATGGAGCTCCCTTGGAATGGGACAAGGGAGATGTATAGGGGGATCAGGGCCCCACAATTTACAGCCAGCTGCAAAAGGGGGTGCTACCTGGGAAAGGTGATGAATGTCCAGGGTAGGAGCCCATGGCGACAGCACCAGGCAGTGGTCAAAGAAGGTCAAGTCGGATCCAAGGAAAAGGTGCAGAAGTTCTCTGGACTTCCTGCACAGGGACTGCAACCTTTTACTATTTGGCCCTCAGCCAAAAATTAAACCTCTTTTCTCTAGAGGTCAGGCAGCCAAGCAGAGGGCACTCCTGAGCCTCCTCGCTGGGGTCTTGGCACCTGGCTGGAATGGGACAAAGAACAGCACAGACAACACATGGCAGAGACTCGGGTTCTAATACTTAGAATGTCTGTAAGCTTGGCGGGGTCCTGGTGCCAAGGGCTGGCAGTGAGTGGAGTACCTCCTGGAGGTCACAGGAGCCCAAGGGAAAGTCGGGTCGGTGCAGCGCTGGGCCTGGAGGGACAGCCGGGTGGGCGATCCCAAACCAACTGATGCACTTGACTGGTGTTTTGAAAGCAAGAGGGGGCCAAGAGAGCCTTTTTTCTTTGCATATAGACTATTTAAATGCATATTTGCTGTGGCTCCATAGTCTCCACTTAGGAGCAGATTACAAGCAGAGGAATTGTTACACAAATAATTTTCCCTGTAGCTTCTACTCTTATCTGTTTTTCCCCCAACAGGGGAGAAATGGAAATGATTCTTCACTTAATCACATAGTCAAGACTTAGGGCCACATTTACATTCTTGGAGCAAGAGACTTAATGGTTCTGGTCCACAGATTCCAGAGGAAACTGCCTTCAAATCATCCACAAGATTTTTAAATATCTTGGATTACTTGAAAAATGACCAGACCTCTGAAAATTCAATCATTTCACATATAATTCAGGAGCCCTGTAGAGAAGACAGGTTAATTTCAAAACAGAGTTTTAAAACCAGTTCTGTATCCTTTATAACTAATAAAGACCCCATACTCTATTTTTTTCAATAGAACATAGCTGGTTTGAGGATGTGAATTTTTGTTTGATTGATGGGCTGGCCTTCTACCTACCATGTAGATCCTGTTTAAAGGAATATTTATGGAAATGCCTAACACATGTTACTGATACTCCAAAGATTATTAAACCTAAAAGCATCTACAATGCAAGATTATTTGACTCTAATATACTTCCTGCATGTTATTTATAGTGTCCTGTCAATTAATAATTTCCTTGTTTTACCCTTCCTTTTCCCTTCCTTCTTAATTTAAAAAATTTTACTGGGGTATTTAACCAAAGGATTAAAGTATTAGAGAGGCCAAATGAAAAGCAACAAAACAAGTAAAAAACCGTCAGAGCCTTCCTATCTTTTCAAAAAGTGAAAATTTTAAACTGCTTAATGCAACTCCAAAAACTGCTCTCAGGAAAAGGAAATAAACTAAATGTCAGGCTTTTTAACTTACTTTCCCAGGTATCCCAGCATTTGCTAAGAGGAAGGAATGCTCTGCTGGCTGTCCTTGGAGCACAGAAAGAGCAGCAGCCACGAAGGCCCAGGGCCAGTTGCAAGGTAAGGTGATGGGATTGCCAAATGCTGGAAAAGATGAGGGTGGATTTGAATGGTGAAGACATCTTCGGGTCTAGGATTATTTTATGGATTGGGTTTTCAAAACCAAAGAAAAAGTTGAGAATTCTTTTCATCATGTTATTCCACAAAGAATGCTGGGCTTGGCACAATGAAGAACAGCTCTCTATAGTTCTGATATATTAACCACTATGGAAGCGCTAAGGGTTGGCACCCTCAGAGGTCAGGGCTGCAGCTAACCCAATTCCCTTGGGCTCTGTTGACCTACCATGGGTTTGTGATCAGTAGGGAAACCAGCCATCTACCCCAAAGGTAACCGCCATTATCGGAAACCTGGTCACAGGCCCTGCGGGCATCTCCTCACTCTCAGCCTTTGCACACGAGGAACTGACAGTGCGCACCAGAGACGCTGGCTTTGAATAGAAACACAGATGGGACAATAGACAATATTCCAAACAAGACACAACGTGCACAGTGTTTTCAGGACTGGGTAACACGAGACATTTTGAACTGCTCCTTGGTGCTCAGTTTAAATGAAAGCTTTGGTCTTGAGAGTCCATTTCCAGGGTCATGGAGACAATCTTGGAGACAATGATGATGGATGAGAGAGAGAATGATGAGAAGAACATGATGGGATGTAGAGAAGAGCACAGGATGGGGGGCACATCTCACCTTACCCTGGCCTCACACTGCTTGCATCAGCTCAGGGATGGCCTGTGATCCTCACCAAAGGGGGAGCTGAGCTCCTCTCTGAGGGAAGGGAGGCACCTGCCTGGCCCTCTAGAACCTAACCCCCTCTAACCCTCACACAGGGCACCCTTTGCTAGTGCTTACCCATGCTGCTTAGTCCTGACACCTCCTGGATGGTCCCCGGATATGATGATGTGGCTGAGGTACCTCCATCTAGGGTCCAGCCTCTGCAGCTCAGAGATACAAAACTCAGGAACCTCTGGTGTGACCAGGGGCTCCATGGAAAGATATTGAAGTAAAGCTAGTAAAATAATGGCCGTAGACTATGTTCCTATCTGTCACCAGTGACACTGGATAATCAAACTAAATGAAAAATAAACACCATATATTTTGCTACATAACCAAATGGTGAACGTAAGGCAAACTGTGCAAAATAAAGCCCTTGGGAATGCATCCAGCCCTGCCTGGTCTCAGGCGAGTGGCTGCAGGCCCTTCCTAACACTGCTTTCAGACCTGGGCTCCTACTGAAAGGGTTCCTCAGGCATCTGACCCAACCTGCACCTCTCACATCTTGAACCTCCTGTTAACAAGAACAGAGGGAGGCACCATTAAGGTGGGTCCCCAGGCCGCACCTGAGCCCACTTGCAGGCCAGGGCCCCCACTCCTGACTCCCAATCACCCTCCAGCAGGGGTAGGGGCAGGGAGGGAGAGAGCCAGGTAAAGAGGGAGGGGAGGAAGAGGGGCAGGTTGAGGGGGAAGGGAGGGAGAGAGCCAGGTGAAGTGCAAGGGTGGATGGCAAGCACGTAGGGTGAAGACAGGTGGGTGCAGCACGCAGCGGGCACAGCAGGCCGAGGAACTCAGGGCACCCACTTGGCAAGATAGGCGCAATGCTCCTGCCCAGCTTGGCCCTTGGGGCTGTCTGACCAGCACCAACAGCCACTTCCACCTTCCAGCCACACTGGCCAGGGCTGGGCAGCCAGCACCACACACCACTCACCTGGCCCAACCCAATGCTGCCCAGATTCAACCCCCTTGAATGACAGGACGTCTGGCTGGGCTGTGTGCTCTCCCAGGGCAACCCCGTCTCCAGTGGGGTCACTGGGGTCACAAGATCAGCACTGGAGCTTGCTAGCCTTTCCTAGTAGCCCCGCTCACTTCATCCCCAGGAGTGGGAGGTGCAGTCCCCCAGCACTGAAGCAGTCGGTCACATTAGGGCAGCAACAGCTTGTCCCACTGTTGCTAGAGGGCAAACATCCCGTGGTTCCCAGATGGACGTGCCATCCCTCTCTGGGCTGGGTGAAGAATGACGGAGAGCATGGGGCACAGGTCTGACCCTCTCACAGGGGCTTCTGGGTGATCAGAACAATCCCGCCAAGGCCCCAAAGGCCAGAACCGCTGCTGGCTTCCAAAGAAAGGAGAACAGCCCCAGGCAGCCCAGCACACTTCCAGATGCCATTCAGGTGGGAGCAGGCCTGCCGATCCCAGTGCCAGCAAAGGGCTGCAGGCTGGGACAGTCAGCCAGATTAAAGGGAGGGCAGCGGCAATAACAGATCTGTCTGCAGCACCCTAGTGGGCAGGAGGGCTGCAGTTCTCTGTCTGCAATCACACAGGAGTGCTCGAAGCATGAGGGGACACAGTGGGTCTGACAGCGAGGGACCTTGGGTTTTCTGTCCTGGTAGTCCATCTGCTCTGTCCTCCAACCACCTCAGCTTTCTGGATCCATGTACTGAAACTATGACCATGGTCTAGGGTGCAGGGTGAGTGACGGCGGGTGGGAACACCCCTCCAGACGGCTGAGGCACCCTTTTTCAGAGCACTACTGAAATCAGGGCCTTGCTCTTCCATGTGATCCCCCTCCTTCCGGTCCAAGCTACAGTTACTTAGTAAGACATTTCAGACATGAATCTGGGAGGGGAGAGGAAAGTCCTAGAATTTAAACCATGTTCACTGTAAGCAGATTTTTCCCGTGAGTGAAGACGGAGGCAGCTGTGTCCTGGAACCTAACAGCACAGGGTCATGGAGACTCTCCCAGCAGGAGTGAGGAGTCCCTGGAGCTGCAGGCCCTCCACACCATTCCTCATCACTGGGGACTCGTTTAAGAATCTGCAATGTGAAATGCTTGGCCCGGAGGCTCCCTGAGGATTTTCCACAGTTGCTCCTGGGAATGCAGAACTCCCACCCGTCCTGCCCACAAGCTTGGCAGAAGCCCACCATGCTGGGAGGTACAGCTGTTCTCTCAGCCCAGGCCCAGGTAGGCAGTGCTGGAAGTGGCCCACTCCAGGCAGCAGAAGGTGGAGAGCCAGCAACAGGTGCTTGGGAAAAGGGGTCAGTTATCACCTAGTGGCATGGCCACAGCCAGCTCTGCCTCTACAAGGCCGTGATGGGCAGAACCTGCGGAGGAAAACAAGAGGGAAGAAGGCAGAAGGCATAGGCCTCATGGAGCTGTGTGAGCTCCGGAACCATCCTGTGCCTCCCAAGAGAGAGGGCGTTGTGTCCGTGGAAGGCTCAGCATCCCCGGTGATGCCAGAGACCCCAGGCCGCTCGAGATGGAGTCCCGGCTGTCCTAGAGTCCCGAGCGGGCTCCACATCTCAGACCCCAACACCAGTCTCTGCACAACTACTTTCTCCATACCTTAGTGGATCAGGAAGGGCCGTAAAAAGCACATAAATGCAGGAGCCAGTGGGGCCACAGGGGTGGCAAAGCACTGCTTCCCCTTGGAAGGCTGAGCGCCTGCCCAGTGGGCAGGGTCTTCCCCGGAGGAGGGGTAGAGCAATTTTACAGGGCGCCAGAGAGACAAGAGCAGAGGGCACTGCGGTCCAACTCGAGGTGGCAGATAACTAGTTTTTCCTTTTCTGGGCAGCCTTTCTCTTCTTCTGTCGCTTGTTTTTTCCTATCTTGTCTTTTTTCCCTACTTTTTCTTCTCTGCGCCCCCTTAGATAAAATTAGTAGAACCATTAATGATGTTGAAATACACAAGAACTGTGTCAGTCTGCATAACATTTAACACTGGACCATTTGTTTTCTTCAGTCCCCTGCCTGGAGGCCCCTGGGCAAAACACTGTCCATCAGTACTTCATTAACAGAAATCAGACATTTTCTCCCACTCAAAAAATAAGCTTAGAGGGGTTTCCACAATAGCTGTGAACTGCTTAGAGCAACTGCCAATTTACCAAGCTGAGGCTGGCCCCAACTATTGCCCAAGGCTTCCAAACAGGGAAGAAATGCACCTTCAAGAGGTGAAATTCACATCACACCCCAGGCACCAGGCTGGACTTGGTCAATTATCTTACTCAACCTGGCCTCCTTGGGCTTCATTCCTTCTCAGTGCAGAGCTGAACTCTTCACTTGAACTACAAAAACCCTGCATTTCAAATAGAATAATGCTTTTTGGAGTTTGGAGGCCCAGTATTCACACAGCCATCTGGAGAAAGAAGGTGGCTTGATTCCACCTTCTCCTTTCTGGAGCCTATAGGCACCCCTCGGAATGACTGAAATTGTTCTGGCAAGAAAGGGAGAGAGATGATCAGCAGAATTTTATTAGAGCAACTGGCTCATGACTGTCACATTAAAATGATTCAAGCTGAATGGTATTTAATGATTTATGTGGAAGGACCACCTGTTTTTGTGAAAGCTTGATATTAACCATGGCCTGGAATTATGGGATTTTTGCATGGTAAAATGTGAAAACTGGATATTACGAGGATTGAGTCTTTGGAGATTATATGGGGATGTTAGGAGGACTGGGGAGAGGAGGGAGAGAAGGGGAATTAGTGAGTCATATTAATCTTCAGAAAACTTGCACTGCTGTTTCCACTGGGTTTAATAATTTTAAAAGAAGAGGCAAAAATTTGAGTTACAGATCTAAACTGCTTCTGAGCAAGGCCCATGTGCTGGCCTCACACGTGAACGAGCAAGAGGCGTCTAAGGCAGCCGCCAGCAGAGCAGCATTTCTTCATCAACTCCAGACATGTGTGTGAGCCCCGGGTCTGAACTAATGGGTTTTATTTCAGGTAAATAAATTCCCACATACAGTAGGAGGTTTATGCCATGAAACAATTAGCATTTTATTGCTAGTACATATGTCACATTTGATACAATCTTAATACAAGTGAAAAAATACGCTGTGGCTAACATTAAAAAGCTGCAATCACATTTATAGTTCATTATTTCTTTACAAATTGGGGATGTTAGGAGGACTGGGGAGAGGAGGGAGTATTTTGGGGTGGCCAGGGAACATTTCAGTTGAAGACAATAGAGAAACATAATCTACTGACATTCATATGGCTTCACTTCAAATATATGAATTGCTCGACTGTAAATATATTCTGAAATACATTTGTTTTCTAAAGAAACATTTAAAAATGTGCACAAAAAGTATATATTTAAAAAATGTCTTGCAAAAAGTTTCAAATACAACCAGGCCCATCTGTGGATCACATTTATGCATAGAAATTTCAACTTGCCAACATCTCTGACTGGAACCTAACTGTTGTGGTTCAGGAGAAGGGGTTAGTGGCAAGAGGCTCATTTATTCATTTATTTTTTCACTTCTGATTTCAGAAACTTCAGAATTTATAGAGAGCCTCCATGAGGCAATCTCAGAATCCAAATTCCTCAAAGCACGCTCTCAGATTGAAAACGGCATCTGATTCTGCAAAGAGTTGCCTTTCTTGGGATGTAAGTGTGAGAGTCATGATCTCACACTCCCCAGGGGAGGGCCAGCCCCATTGTGGATGAGGCCAGGGAAGATTCTCACAGAGGGCCTGGGCAGGAGGGGAGGCCAAAGGGAGGAGGGGGCTGCAGGGCAGGAGCCCCAGTGAACCCCCTCCTCCTGCTGAGCAAGTACAGAAATGAGAAGCAGGCGAGACATGAAAGCATGCTGTGGGAGGCAGGGAGAGGGCTGGGAATGACCGGGAAAGGGTCTCTGTGCAGTCCCCAGTGACAGCGGCTTCTACACGGAGCCTGCAGATTCGCTGGCTTGAAAGATCAGGTAAAGCTGGTGGCTGCTGCCTAGCAGTACTCAGTGCTAGGAGCACCTGGCTGTCATTCAGGAGGGATGCCCTGGCAGGAGCCACCTGCCGTCCTCCTCCAAGCCTTGGCATCTGGAGGAGGGACATTTTTCTGAGCTCCATGCTTGGCCATCACCTAACTGTGCTCAGAATCCCCAGGGCAGAAAGGAGAAGCCCCAAAACAAGTCATGTACAGATCTTGAAGTAATCATTGATTGAGAAAAGGGTAATGAAATGATGCTGACTGTTATGATAATGAGGGAACTGACTGGTGGGAAATGCAGTTGGGATAATACAATTTCTTAGAAAACCCCAGTTATAGGACAGCCAGTGTGCAAGGGCACAGGGCATGAGCGAATACAAGCTGCAATACACGATAAATGCAATTGTCTTCATGCTGGGCAAACCTCCAGCCCGTTCCCAGGTCAGTGTGCTACCCATAGGCACACCTGGTGCTGCTACTCAGGCTATCCTTCCCCCACCTCTGCCTTCACATCCCTCACATGGTTTTAAATTTCTCAAGTGGATCTAGAGGGAAGTCCTTTGTGGCTGTGGTGCTTACTTGTTTAAAGCTTTCTCCAGGTATTCCTGAATCCACTTCAATTTCGGGTCAATGCACACTTGTCTATTGTTGTTCTTCAGCCTTGCCCTGCCAAAACAGAAGAGGCAACAGTGTGCAGCTGCACAGAAGGTGGCACTGTGGTCGTCTGAGCGTTGTTCAGTCATCTGACACCCATGTCAGGACCCCCACTGGTGCCCAGTGCCCCACCTGACAGGCTTGGGTTCTGGAGGAATTCAAGGGAGGCTGGAGAAACCCAGCGCTTAGGAGTGTGGCAAGCTCCACTGCAGAAATATGGGAAAATGAAACGTCTTTATGGGGTGGCCAGGGAACATTTCAGTTGGCTTTGGAAGGATGAGTAGGAGTCCAGCAAGTGAAGGGAAGGGTGGGGGGAAACAGGAGTTTCCAGCCAATGTCCAGAGAGTGTGGAGGAAGAGAGGGGGCAGGATGCTCAAGAAGCAGGTGGCCAGATGAGAAGCGCAAAGGAGGGGGATTTTATCTGCAAGGTTATGGGGACTTGTGAGGGTTTTAAACAGGACAGTGACAGCAGCAGAGTTTTGGCTCGATCATCTTTCTAGTACATGGAAGACAGACTTCAGAGTAAGCCTTGGAGGTAGCAGACCTATGAGAGGCACTGCCTGCCTTAGTCTGGGGAGAGAAGGGAGCAAGCAGGACAAGAGGGACGGGGCACAAGGTGGGGGCAGGGTAGGTAGTTTGGCAGAAAATGGTTTCCAGAGAGATTTTACAAGTTCAATGACTGCTCCTCGGTCTCATTTGATTTTTTAAACATGCTGGCTAAATTCACTCTCTGATGAACTATCTCTCAAAGGAGAGAATTTTATTGTAAACAAACTATGTGAAAAAACATTCATTTTCTAGCAGCCTAAAACATATTGCAAATGAAAACATATTCAAGGCAGCAAAGACTGGGAAAAAAAAAAAGAGAAAATCAACCTTAAAAAACGCTGGTGTTGGGTGGAAAAGCCTTCAGGAAATTCAGCTTTCTTTCTAACTGCTGTGTTCCTGTCTCATTTTCAGCACTGGGACTTTGCAGGGGATGAGCTCTCCCCAGGAAACCCCAAGCCTCACCCCCAGGCATCTAGATACACGACTACACTTGCTGTGTGGCTTTTTTTCCTGAGCTTCACCCAGCCTCCTGCGCCCCAGGTGACAGATCTTTGCATGTTATGTATGTGTGATTTGGGTTTATCTTGTTTCCCACCTGAAGGAAATCAAATGTTAACAGTTGCCATCAACCCCCCAACAAAACAACAAAATCTCGGGTATTGTATTTGAGAACATGTAGGTAAGTAAGCTGAAAATATTGGGTTTCACCAAACGGTTAAAGATGACTTAACACAGAATTTGGGTCTTGTGAGGTTTTGCTATGTGAAGAAAGACTAATTTAGAGCACTGAAGCCCCCAACCTGGTAGAACCATTACTGGTAAAGGGCTGGCTCACTTGCTGGGCCTTCAGCAGAAACTTGGGTGAAGGCCACGCTTCTCCAGGCTGGAGGCAGCCAACTGCCATTTGCTGCCCTGCAGGGAGGAAACTTGGGAAGAAGAGATGAGGACCACTACGAGCACAGCGGGGCACCAAGGGTCAGGGGAGTGACTTTTGAAGCTCCTGCCTGGTGGCACACTCAGAGGCCTCGAGGTAGGAACATGTGCCTCTGATTAAGTCAAGCTCAGGGCTGGACACAGCATGTCATTCCTCCAGCTCTCCCAAGTCTGCCAGTTAGTTGTTCCTATGCCCATCAGGAGTAGCATTCCTGGAGGGTGATGTTCCGACTTACACAATCTGAAGGGCACAGTTTGGGGTGTTGAGGATTTGAGATGCTTGATCTTGCCTCTGGCAATGTGGCTCTCGAAGAATCGGCAAGGACATCTGTAGCTCATGCTGACTGGTTTCCCTAGAAGAGGTAATGAGAACAAGAGCTGGTTGGCCTGCCAGGCCTTGAGGATACACGTGTCTGGGTCTGCAGCCCAGGGGCCGAGGGCTCAGAAGGCAGAATGATGGCAGGATCAAGAGGGATGGGTAAGTCATGGGCACACCTGTGCCAAGAACTCTTGGGCAGCTTAGGGGGCTCTGGGTACGCTCAGACTTAGCTTCCACAGGGCCAGAGGGCAAAGGCCCTTGGACAGCTAGACCTAGGAAGGCAGGGACCTAAATAAGAAGCCCACCTGCACAGGTGTGTCAAGATAAAGTCTGTTAATCACAGGAGAGAAATGTTTCAGTCTAAGGCACTGAGGTCCTGGTTATTCTTTGCAAAATAAACTCCCCCAGGGCCAACTGAGAAAGACCTTGTTAGTCAGGGGAGTAGAAAGAAGGAGGTTCCTTGGCTCTCTCTGCTCCCCCATCTGGCATGGGCCTCATCCCAGGAGCTCCGCAGCTACCCTGGGAATGCCGCCCCCTCTCCATCCCCTCCTGCAGTCTTCTTTCCCACTCCACCTTCAGTCCAGGCCACACCAAAAGAATCCCAGCAGCAGAGGCCGCCTTCTCCCCAGCACTTCCCTGAGGTCCCGGAGATTATCAGGCTGGAGTCAAATGTGGCTTTCATTGTCTAGGCAGGGGCTTTGCAGCCTCCAAGGTTGTAGTACATCTTTGTCAATTTACCAATTTGCAAAATGCAGTAATTGACACTCATTAGTGTAAATTAGCCAGGTCTTCTGCAGAACCTACCACTCACCCTTTACATCTAGAATTGCAAGCCTGGGGTCTGGGATTTGTGTGCTTTTTTCTTTTCTGCAGATTTTATCCAAGCCCTACTTAATACCCCAAATTATTTGAATCTGTGAGACTTTCGTCAGGGTTTAAATGTATGTCAGAGAATATTAAGTCCAGAGGTATAAAAAAAAGTTTGCCTGTTTACAGAGCTCCCAGAGGCCTCCTGGTGGTGGTGAAGTTCGAGACTTGTGTTAGCCACAAGAAAGCTTGTGAGTGAGGGACTTCTTAACTTTTTCTTTCCAAAGGCAGCATTCAGTTGATAAGACATGGCCTGGGGGCAGCAGCCTATTTAGCCACCATGTCCAGGGAAAAGCAGATAACTTGGCCTCCCAGGACCAAAGTGGACTTGGAAAATTAGGAAGGAGAAAGCCAGGCTTCAGGGAGCCCAGTGACTCCAGGGACGGGAGCAGCCTTCACTCAACCCAACTCCAGAAAGTCTGCAGGTGCCAGGCTGTTAGCAACTGCACTGGGTCCCTGCAGGGGAAGTCTGTACTGCCCTGTAACCAGATCACTTGAGAAAGCGACCCCAGGGCTGGGAGGCCTGGGTAATGGAGGAGCCAGTCTCCCACCAGTGTCCTGCCCCAGGTTTCCGTGGAATTCTCATGGGTCCTCCTGAGCTGAGCAGGGACTGGAGGACTGGGGCCCGTGGTGAGGCAGGATGGGTCCCAGTCCCAGAGCAGCAGTGAGCTGAGAGGCACACAGTGTGAGCACTGGGGTGGAAGGGGGCTGCTGCTCTGCTGTCTCAGAGAAGCTGTTCTGGCTCCACTGACCAAGCAGTGGAGATCAGGCCAGAAATCAAAGCTGATTCTGAGCTCAAAACACAAGCTTTTTCTTTCTTCCCTCTTCCTTCCCTCCCCCCTGGGATTATCCATTTCCTTCAAAGGCAATTCTTATTCCTGCTCCCAGGACCCAGTTGTGGGCCTGTCAAGTGGGGAATTTCAACAGGTTTTTTAAAGTGACAGAACACCAAGTGATTTTACTAAGAATCCACCTGGTGGTGCCATGTCCACCTGGAGTCCTTTCTCTAGCTTTTTATGAACATTAGTACCTTTTCCAACTGTTAGGGATATGACAAGGTGTTTGGGCAGGCTGCAGAGTTGGCCCAGATGTTACCTGGTGTTGGGACCTGGTTAATGTGGCCATGTTCTGGAGCAGTTCCCTGAAAACCTTCTAATGCAGAGACAGGAGCCTGGGCCAACCTTTCCCACTAGGGCTGGGAATGGGGCCCACACTGGGTTTAACCCCTGGAAGCCCAGGGCACCCAAGGTACCAGCTGCTTGGCTGAGGTCAGTAAGTGGGGGAAGGGCCAGAGCTGGAGCTAAGGTGTCTCTAAAATGCAGTGTGGGACTCTGTGAGCCAAAAGTGCTTTCTGACCTACACATGCAAGGAAAACCAAACCAGCCTGGAGCCCAGGACCCTGACCTGGCCACCTGGCTGCCAGGAAGGCAACTCAGAGTGGCCACCAAGCAGCCTCCCCAGGGTCAGAAGGAGTCTCTCAGTGAGGGTCCCACTCCCTCTGTGATGCCAGCTCAGGACTCAGTGACCTGGATCCCCAAATTCCAGTCCTTTCTGTAGCTCTCTGGAGGATGGGACATCTAGGGACAGCACCATTTCCCCCAGAGAGGCGCATTATGACACAGCCATTCTACCAGACCACTCGATTTGTTAATGCCCCACCCAGAGTCCTGGAGATGCTCAGTTTGTTAACGTCCCACTCCTGGAGAAAAGTATCCTGGAGATACAGCCTAGGATACCTTTTTGGCTAGGAGGAAAATTCTGAATTGCCTTTGATCTGATCCCTCTGCAGCTCTGACCAGCAACTGCTACACTTTTAAAGAACACTTCCCCAGGTGCTCAGCCTGAACCTGTTAGTCCAGGACCTGGCCAAGCCACATGCATGCTCACCTTGCCCACACTGGCTTCAGGGCCACTAGCCCAGAATGCCACAGTGGGGCACTGGCTGGAACCCAGCCTCGCACTTCAGGAGCCTGGTTCCTGCACAGGACAAGGCTTACCGTGCTAAGAGCACTCAGTGTCCTCCAACCCTGTGCAGTTCGCTGCGAACTTCACAGTCAAGCAGGGTAGCGGGGCCTAACATGGCTTTGTTTGTGTGTCCAGACAGTTTATTTTGGTTTGCAGCAACAGCGTCCTGTGGCAAGGACAGCGAGTTCTCTCTTAAGCTTCAAAAGAGAAAGCTCTCAGGTGAAAGGGGGACACCACCTTTCCCAGTGGCCTATATCTGGGTGACCCAACTTCGCTTCGCTGCAGCGCTCGCTCTGAGGTGAGAGTGCTCACTTGAATGGTGACAAAGGCGCCTGCCTGCAGGGGTGTTTTCGGGGCTGCGGAGGCGCTTGCGCGATCTGCATGGCCCCTGGAGCTCTCTCTGGTGACCGGGGTCGCCCGCCGCTGGGGGCTGCGGAGCTGTGCAGAGCACGGCCGGGCGGGCAGCCCAAACCCTCCAGCTGCTCCGGTCGAAGCGCGCGGAGACTGGCTGGGCGGGTGCAGCGAGGGCCGAATCACCGTGAGTGGACGCCGCGCAGCGGCCCCCATCGCACGGCCGCGACCAGCGAGTAGCGAAGCGAAAAGCGTTTTGCAAAGAGCTTTCCCGCACGAACCGCCAGTTGCACCTCCAGCACCAAGCGCAGAGGAACTTCGGAGCCCGTGCGCCCCAGAAACCGCCGGGCGCGGGAAGGCTCAGGCCGGTCAGTGAGCGGCAGCTCGGGGCTCCTTTCCACACCCGCGCCCTCCGCGCCTAGCCAGTTTTCCTGACCGACCTCGCTCCGCTGTTTGCTCGAGGTCTGGCGGCGCGGTCCCCGGAAACCCCAGCCCCTGCGGAGCGCGGAGCCACGTAAGGCTGGTGCTACGCCGGCTTGAGCGCCGCGCCCGCCCAGCCTACCCAAGGCAGTGCAATGCGAACCGGGTTGGCTCCAGGCGCGGAGCGCGGGGCGCGGCGTCTGCCCCGTCTCCGCAGCCGAGCGTATTCACCGTCGCTGAGACAGACCGCAGCCAGCACAGGGGCCAGCACGGCGATGACCTTGGCATCCATGGCACCGGCAGCTGGAGGACGCGCAGCGGACACGGCGGCGGCAAGGGCAAGCGCAGAGGCGGGAAGCGAGCGTGGGGCTGTTTAGAGGAGAGGGCAGCAGGCGGGGCCCGGCGAGGGGCGGGCCTGGAGCCGCATCCCGCGTTTCTGGGGCTCCGACAAGCGTCCCTCCCACAGACTGCTCCTCCGGCTCCAGCCCCTCCCTCCCTCCGCCTCCCGCACCTGGGTGACCAGGGCTGCTGCGCTCTGACCCGCTGACGTTGCGCGGGGCCTGCTCTGCAAGCTTGACCTCAGGCGAGGGACCAGCCGCGCAAGAAGGCTGGGCTGCGGGGCTGGGAACTCTGCAAGCTTGACCTCAGGCGAGGGACCAGCCGCGCAAGAAGGCTGGGCTGCGGGGCTGGGCACGGTTCCCATTCTGCAGACAGACAGACTGAGTTCCATAGGTGGGCGATGGATGAGAACCAACGAAACACCAGTCGGTGCCGGGGCTGAGACCCAGCTGGGCCGGCGCTCCCTGTTTCTGGAGTGTGGGACCCTAGGCGACCGCTGGCCCAGGTTCACTAAGAGCGCCTCAGAAGCTCGGCCCAAGGAACGAGGCCGGTGTTTGCAGGCAGAACTCCTATTCCAAGCCAAAGCCATCGCTTATTAGACAAACCTCAGTTTTCTCACCTGTCAATTGAGGCTATAAAATGAACTTCCAATTATAAAGTAAATAAATCAGGGGGGTGAAAGTACCGCATAGGGAATAGAGTCAACAGTATCGTAATAACTTAGTGTGGTGACAGCTAGTCAACACACTTTTGTGGTGAGCTTATTAATGAATCACTGTGCTGTACACCTGAACCTAATAGAAACTAATATAATATTGTATGCCAACTATTCTTCAGTAACATAAAAGAAAAGAAAAATAAAATGCTACCCTCCAGGAAGGAAACAAAAGCAGTTCGCCCCTGAGGCTCAGTATACGTGAATTTACTTAACCCTTTGTACCTATGCTCTCTCAACTGTGAAACGGGCTAAGCATATTCCCTGCGAGTGGAGCGGGGGGAATCCTCCGCGAGTCTCCTCGCCACCACCGCGAAGCGCTCTGCATCCTGGGTGACACATAGCACTCAGTAAACGAAGCTAGAAATAATTGTTCAAACCTCAGTATTTCTGCCTCTACAGTGCAGGCCCTGTGCGACCCAAAGTGGTGAAAGGAGGCCCCCTACTCCCCAGCCCAGGCCTGTGCTCTAGCGTCAGCTTTTCTGGTCCTGGGAACTACACCCACCGAGTCGTCGCGTGGCAGCGTTAGCCCGCCGGTCGGCGCGCCCTGGACACGCCGAGAGGCCCGCCACCCCGGGAGGCTCCGCAGGGAGAGTGGGTTTTGTGCATAAGGAGCAGGGAGGGAGAGTGCGCGCCGCGCTGGCAGGAAGGGGCATCCTTTTGTATTTCGCCAGTGACCCCAGGACGCTCTGGCCACTGCGCCTACCCCTGCCGGTATGGCTAGATGTTGGGGTGGACTCCATCCCCGCTCGGTAGGGACCAGTTTCTATCCTTGGGGGTTCTAGGGTCCTGGCAGTGTGGGGGAGTGTTCAGGGCCCACCGGCCTGGGAGCAGCAGATCCCGCGGGGGGCTGTGGGGGGCGGTCAGCAGGAGGCTGCGAAGGCTCTGGGACTGCGGCCCGGGGATGGCTGTCCTCCGTGTCTTTTTCCCAAAAAGTACTTTCGAGCCCAATTAGATGAGCTGCGATTCTGCGCTCAGTCTTTTGTTCGTTGCTTCACTCCGGCCCTAGCCCGCGTCTGGACAGGGCAGGGGCACAGACAAGGGAAGCCCACCGGCGCGCTCCCTGCGCTAAGGTTAGGGAGGCTTTCTTCGGCATCCCCGCCTCCCCGGTTTCCGCAGAGCGCGAGCGGCAGCCTCCTAGCCTTGAGCCCTGCCGGGAGGCCGGCGGAGCGCGACGGCTGAGCTCGGGCGCCCTCTGGAGGCAGAGGCTACCCTGGCTCCCGCCTCTTCCCCGCCCATCCGGGTCCTGGCTGAGGCTCCTCCTTCCCTTCCCCCTCCTCCCCGCCCCTCCTCTTCAACCGTCTCTCCCCACACCCCAACGTCACTTAACGTGTGTCTTTGATTCCTTGTGTGGGTCCAGATCCCGGTCTGACCTGGGCTTGGCCAGGACTTAAAGCCAGAGCCTTCTGTTCATTGCTCTTTTTGCCACAAATCGGGGTTTTGCCCGGCTATCCGAGGGAGGTGCTTGGAGGAATCGCAAAGTCGCGGCTGAGGGGAGCAGGGCCTCCGGTCTGGCAGAGCCGTGGGACCCCAGGACACACAGGAGTGTGGGACCGTCAGAGCCCACGTACTCCTTTCATTGATTAAAATACCTACTGAGCATCTACTATGCTCCAGATACTTGTTGTTTGAAGTACTTCAGTAAAGGAAACAAAACAAAGCAAAAAAAACCACACTCAAACCCCCTATCCTCGTGAAGTTTACATGCTGGGGAGGAGGGGAAAGGGGGGTGGAAATGGCACTAAACATGGGTAATTAAGGACATAATCTGTAGAGGTAGTTAGGTGCTAGGCGAAATTGGAGTGGAGGGGAGGGAGTTAGGATGTAAACTTTAGATGAGTCTCCATAATTTTTCATTGGCGAGTATTTAAATTTAAAAGGCTATACAGGCCAACACTCTGGGGCCAGGGGCCATCAGACTCTGCCTTTTTAACCTGGGCTCTTAGCCTGTCAACCTCTGAAGTTTGTTTTGGAATGTGTCTCTCAGTGCCTCTCGGGGGTCTGTACTTCTGCTGCGCTGCCCTTCTGGAGAGGGTTGGCTGAACACTAACTCATGAAGCAGCCGCTGGGGGACTTCTGGGACTCTGATCCTGTCTGTCTCGTGGTGTCCTTTGGAGGAGATCAACAACGTATTTATCTCTCTGTCATAAAAAGGAAGGAGGGAAGGCTCAGCAGAGAGCTTCAAGGTTAGGCAATGTTTGTGGAGTACAAATGGTATGAAGGTAGATGGGGCTGGACAAGGTGTGCAAACACAAGGGGCAGCAGAGGCCGAACCCTGGGCCATCTCATTTTCCTCTTTGAAAAAAACCTCCCAAAGTCAGGGCAGCAGAGCCCACCACACTTTCCCCTCTATCTTTAGCTTATGCCACTATCTCTGCTTAAAAGGCTCCACTTTCTTTCTTTTCCAGGGAACTCCGTTCCCCATCAAGACCCAAACAATTCCCGGTTCCCTATGAGATATTTCAGATCTCTCGCACACTTCACACTCAGAGTTGCTGCTCCTCAGGGACACCTTAGTCATGTGGAGTTCAAGGCAGGAGGGAGGCAGGGTTAAAAGGCAGGCTCACCATCATGGCCCTATTGTGTTATGGTCTCTAGACCCCTGGTGCCCAGTCCACGTAGCCACCTGTGGTCCTCTGGCCAGTCTGGGATGTTTGCTCCTTCAGAATTCAATGGCTGAGTTTAGGGGAAAGGACCTTAGTTCAAGGTTGAAAGTTTGCACCAAATCATTGTTTCCTAGTGTGTAACTGACAGGATGACTTTAGGTGGCACTCTGAAAACAGTATTTCAAAAAATACAGATGTACATATTCATTTTTAAAAGCACTAAGAGAAAAGTATAACTAGCACAATAGACATTCAGGTATGGCTCAGGATTGATTCACTCTTTTAAGATATCATTTAAGTATTAAAAGATAAGTGGAATTAAATCAGCATAGCATGCAATAGTGGAAGTGATACGGATATCCCTAAATAAAGAACATTCTTTTTGTATTATTTGATACTACCCCCTGCCTTTTTAAACAATCATTTGGCCCCACAGTGGTAAAACAGAATCGTGCAGGGGAGGTGTGTCATCTTCCCCACCCTTGTTGGTGTCCCAGGAAGAGTGTGGGGACATGTGAGATTGCATTACCTGGCCCTGGACCCTCCCTGGTCCTCCCACCCCAACCCAGCTCCCTCCTCTGAGCTATCAGTGCGGTCTGAGGGGTACAGCCAGGAGACAGCTGCCTGCTCTACACCCTACCCACCCACCTCTGCTCTCCCACCTTTGACACCCCTGCTGGAGTTCTCAAGTAGGTGTCCTGCCCTGGGAACCAGGAGGCCCCAAGAAGACAAACCCTTGGAGCCTCCATGTCATCATCTGTGGAACAGGCTCACTGGCTCCAGGCGTGGTGTGGCCTTGCACCGAGGAGAAACCCCTGCACAGAGAAGCTTCCCAGGAAGGTATTTACATGCGATTTGAGCTTTTTCTGAAAATGTCATGTCTGGTTCTCACAAAGGCTGAAGTCACACGATAAACCCTAATTTTTCAGCTTTGAAGACAATGAACCTGAAGCTCAGAATGGCTGACAGCCTTGACCAACATGGCAGAGCTGGCCGGGGGCCAAGGTACAGCAGTCTGGACCAGCGTCTCTGGATTCTGGAACATCAGCAAGGCCGAGGAGTGTGCACAGGCATGTATGTCACTTCCATGGCAGATGTCCAGGGAGCCTCCTAGAGTCCTATACCCAGGTCAGGGCTCAGCATCTGTCAGGCTGGCCACCATTTCCTTGACTGAATCCCAAATTGGTCCAGGAGCCAGTTCCAAGAGCCCCAGTTCATCCTGGAGGGAAGGCCCCTGGGGAGGCTGAGCCAGAGCTCCTGGATGCAGAACTGTGTGCTGCCTTCAGGGCTCACATGCAGGCAGGGTTCACTCTAGGAGAGTGTGCACAGCCAGCAAGCCAGATCTCCTGTCTGTGTCTCCTGTTTGTGGCTGTGCCCAAAGACCCTCCCTTGATTGGCACTCCTAAAGGAGGGCTGCCTTCTCTGGGATATTCTCCAGGAGCACCAGAACAATAGGACAAATTGGACTCAAGTTCCAGAGGGTACAGGTGTATGCTCTCAGCCCCCACACCTGCTCCTACATACCAATTCAACTCTGCCTGCATCCCGTCACCAAAATGAGTGGAGTTGGGTCCAGATTTGCCCTGCCATTCCTAACCCCACCTCTCCTATTGCCCCTGAGCAGACAGGTCTCAGCATCTGGAGTTCCATCAAAGTTTATAGAACTGGAGGATGTACTGGCCCCTACCATAAACCCTGCATGGTAGGATGTATGAGTAGGGGGAGGATAAATAACCCTTACACAGGAGTTTCCCAGTGTAGCACCCTCTTGCCTCCTTTATCCTCATGTCTGCCTATGAAGTGGGTTGAATGGTACCCCCACTCCCCAGATTTGCAGGCTGAGATAATGGAGTAACTCTTTGGGAGAGCTAGGATTTAAATCAATTCAGCATGACTCTGGAGCAGAGCTATTCCTGGTGAAGGATGGAAGAGTGGGTTTGCCTCATAAAATACAGTAATCCACTTAAATTTGAATTTCAGATAAACAATGCATCTTTTTTTTTTAGTATAAATATGTTGCACAAATTTCTAGTTTTGCTAATTGGGGGTTTAGACTGTTCATATGGGATTGTTCTTCTTCCCTGAGGCAGGCCTGTATTGCAATATACTTTCCACTTAGCACAACCTTCATTGCATCCCACAGATTTTGTGGTGTTGAATTATAGTTGTCATTTGTCTCCATGTAATACCTGATCTCTGTTTTAATTTGGTCATTGATGCATTGATTATTTGGGAGCATGTTGTTAAGCTTCCATATGTTTGCGGGCTTTTTCATTTTCTTTGTGTAATTTATTTCTAGTTTCATACTTTTGTGGTCTGAGAAGCTGGTTGGTACAATTTCAGTCCTTCTGAATTTGCTGAAGCACTTTTTGTGGCCCTGTATATGATCTATTATCAAAAATGTTACATGTGCATCTGAGAAGAATGTGTATTCTCTGGCTTTTGGGTGTAGAGTTCTGTAGCTTTCTGTTAGATCCATCTGTTCTAATGTGTTGTTTAATCCCTCTGCCTCCTTACTTATTTTCTGTTTGGTTGATCTGTCCTTTGGAGGGAGTGGAGTGTTGAAGTCCCCTAGAAAGAATGCATTGCATTCTATTTCCCCTTTTAAATCTGTTAGTATTTGTTTCACATATGTAGGGGCTCCTGTGTTGGGTGCATAGATATTTATAATGGTTATATCCTCTTGTTGAATTGACCCCTTTATCATTATGTAATGTCATTCTTCATCTCTTGTGACTTTCTTTGTTTTGAAGTCTCTTTTGTCTGATACAAGTCCTGCAACTCCTGCTTTTTTCTCCCTATTAGATGCATGAAATATCCATTTCCATCCCTTCACTTTCAGTCTGTGTTATGTCTTTGGGTTTGAAGTGAGTCTCTTGTAGGCAGCATATAGATGGGTCTTGCTTTTTTACTCACTCAGTGACTCTGTGTCTTTTGTTTTAAGAGGGGAGCTTAGATTATTCATTGGAGTCTTTTTCTACTATGATTTAGTGCCTTAATTTCTGAGTAAGAATCCTATAAATTTGATGTTATATTTTTATTTTAACACAATTCATATGATCTTCTCTTTTCCCTTGAAATATCTTTACTGTCCCATGGGTTACTTAGAAGTGTATGTAAATTCCAAACTTGACGTTGTTTTGCTTTTAACTGTTTTGTTACTAATGTTAAGTTGATTACGCTCTTGTCAGAAAATGTTTGGCATGAATTGAAATTTTTCACTTGTTAAGATTATATTATGGCCCAAAATATGATGTCACAGTGAATGTCATAATGCACACTTGAAAAGAATGCCCACTGTGTTGTGGACAGGTTACATACCTCGATGTCATTAGGTCCTATTGGTTGGTAGTGTTGGTGTATGGTGGTGCTGTTCGAGTTACAGACTTTTCTCTTTTCAGTTGTATCAATTTTTCTTTCATGTAATTTGAAGCTCTTTTGTCAGGTGAGCATACATTTAGAATTTGATGAATGGAATCATACCATTATGCAATGTCCCTCTTTACTCCTTGTAGTTTTCATAGCTCTGCAGCTCTGAATATTTTGTCTGGTATTAATATAGCCTTTCGCTTTCTTTTGTTTACTATTTCACATTACCGTTAATGGAGGTCAGATTCTCTTAGCTTTCCATCATCTGTGTCTTTCTCTCTCTCTCTCTCTCTCTATTTCTTTTGCATTCATTCCACAAGACTTTTTCTTAGACGAAGATTCTCTTCTGGGTTGGCAGTTCTATTCTTTCCTCACTTTAAAGACATTATTCTACATTCTGTGGCCTCCATTGTATTTCGTGAAAATCAATAATCATTCAAATTTTAGTCTATCTTTGCTTTTCAGCATTATGACATGTTTAGGCCTTAACAGGACTAACTGTTTGTTACTGATTTCGAGTTGAGGCATTCTCAGACCTAAATTCTTTGAATTTGCTCTGTTTGGGGCTTGCTGGGCTTCCTGAATCTCTACATTTATGTTTTTGTCAAATCTGTGCTCTTTTCTGCTTTTAGTAAGAATTGTTTCCTCTAAAACAATTAGATTTTATTGTCCTTTATATAACACCTATAATGTGAAATTTAGACAAATACATACAGTCCCACAAGTTTCTAAGGATGTATTCATTTTTCCCAAAGTTTTTTCCTGTCTTTTCTTCAGTGTAGGTAATTTCTATTGTTTTATTGTCTTCAAGTTTACAGACTCTTCTATCATCTCTCTTCAGTGGTTGAGCCCATCCACTTTCTTTTAATTATATTTTTCATCTCTAAACTTTTCCATGTGGATCTTTTCTTATAGTTTGTATTTTTCTGCTAGGAACTTAACTTTTCCAGTTTATTCAGGACTGTTAACCATTAGCACATTTAGGATGCTTACAAAGGCTGCTTTAAAGTCTTTATATGATAATTCCAGTGTGAGGCATCTCAATATAGGCATCTGTGCTTTCTTTCCCTTGATAATTTGTCACATTTTCCAGTTGTGTGCATGTGTGGGTTGTTTGTTTCAGCATGTGGACTAAAGTTTGAATTTTATTCTGACCATTTTGAATATGATATTGTCATTTCTGAGTCATGTTTGCATCTTCTCAAGAAGGTTGATTTGTTTTATTTATTTACTTCCTTTTAATTTTCAGTAAGGTATGATTGATATACACTCTTATGAAGGTTTCACATGAAAAAACAATGTGGTTACTACATTTACCCATATTATCAGGTCCCCTCCTTGCCCCAATGCAGTCGCTGTCCATCACTGCAGCAAGATGGCACAAATCCACTATGTGCCTTCTCTGTGCTACACTGTTCTCTCCGTGATCCCCCATGCCTTGTGTACTAAGCATAATAGCCCTCAATCCCCTTCTCCCTCCCTCCCCATCTGACCTCCCACAACCCCCACTTAGGCAATATTCTTTCAGTTGTACTGAGTATTGTTTCTCTGCAAGAAACTAGCTTTGATTTTGCTGATATTGTTTTTTAATTTCGTTGATTGGTATTCTGTATTTGGTATGTCCTTCTATATACAGTTTTGGTTTTCTTTGCTTTTCCTTTTCTAGATATTAAGAGGGGAGCTTAGATTATTCAATGGAGTCTTTTTCAACGATGATTTAGTGTCTTAATTTCTGTGTAAGAATCCTGTAAACTTGATGTTATGTTTTTATTTTCATGCAATTCATATTATTTTCTCTTTTCCCTTGAAATATCTTTACTGTCCCATGGGTTACTTAAAAGGGATATATTTTCCAAACTTGAGGTTGTTTTGCTTTTAACTGTTTTTTTACTGATTTTAAGTTTATCACCCTCTTCTCAGAAAATGTTTGGCATGAATTGAAATTTTTCACTTGTAAAGATTAGTATAATGGCCCAAAATATGATGTCACAGTGAATGCACTAATGCACACTTGAAAACAATGCCCACTGTATTGTGGCCAGATTACATACCTGAATGTCATTAGGTCCTGTTGGTTGGTAGTGTTGGTGTATGGTGGTGCTGTTCGAGTTACAGACTTTTCTCTTTTCAGTTGTATCAATTTTTCCTTCATGTGATTGGAAGCTCTTTTGTCAGGTGAGTGTCCATTTAGAATTTGATGAAAGGAATCATAACGTGATGTAATGTCCCTCTTTACTCCTTGTAATTTTTCTAGCTCTGCAGCAGTGAATATTTTCTCTGGTATTAATATAGCCTTTCGCTTTCTTTTGTTTACTATTTCACATTTCCCTTAAGGGAGGTCAGATTCTCTTAGCTTTCCATCATTAGTGTCTTTCTCTCTCTCTCTATTTTTTGCATTCATTCCATAAGGCTTTTTCTTAGATGAAGGATTCTCTTCTGGGTTGGCAGTTCTTCTCTTTCCTCACTTTATAGATACTGTTCCACATTCTATAGCCTCCATTGTATTTCATGGGACATCTGTAATCATTCAAATTTTGGTTTATGTTTGCCTTTCAGCATTATGACATGTTTCGGCCTCATCAGGCCTAACTGTTTGTTACTGATTTTGAGTTTAGGCCTTCTCAGACCTAAATTCTTTGAATTTGCTCTGTTTGGGGCTTGCTGGGTGTCCTGAATCTCTGAATTTATGTTTTTGTCAAATCTGTGATCTTTTGTGCTTTTAGTAAGAATTGCTTTCTCTCAAACAATTAGATTTTATTTTCCTTTATATAACACCTGTAATGTGAAATTTAGACAAATTCATGCTGTCCCACAAGTTTCTAAGGATGTATTCATTTTTTCCAAATTTTTCCTCTCTTTTCTTCAGTGTAGGTAATTTCTATTGCTTTATTGTCTTCGAGTTTACAGACTCTTCTATCATCTCTTTTCAGTGGTTGAGCCCATGCACTTTCCTTTAATTATATTTTTCAGTTCTAAATTTTTCCCTGTGGATATTTTCTTATAGTTTGTATTTTTCTGCTAGGAGCTTAACTTTTCCAGTTTTTTCAAGAGTGTTAACCGTTAGCACATTTAGTATGCTTAGAAAGGCTGCTTTAAAGTCTTTATATGATAATTCCAGTGTGAGGCATCTCAAAATAGGCATCTGTCCTTTCTTTCCCTTGATAATTTGTCCCATTTTCCAGTTGTGTGCATGTGTGGGTTTTTTGTTTCAGTATGTGGACTAAAGTTTGAATTTTATTCTGACCATTTTGAGTATGATATTGTCATTTCTAAGTCATGTTTGCATCTTCTCAAGAAGGTTGATTTGTTTTATTTATTCACTTCCTTTTAATTTTCAGTAAGGTATGATTGATATACACTCTTATGAAGGTTTCACATGAAAAAACAATGTGGTTCCTATATTTACCCATATTATCAGGTCGTCACCCATACCCCAATACAGTCGCTGTCCATCAGTGCAGCAAGATGCCACAAATCCACTATGTGCCTTCTCTGTGCTACACTGTTCTTCCCGTGATCCCCCCGCCCTGTGTACTAAGCATAATAGCCCTCAATCCCCTTCTCCCTCCCTCCCCACCCCCTCTCCCCCCACCTCCCCTTTTGCAGCATACTTTCAGTTGTACTGAGTTTTGTTTCTCTGCAAAAACCTAGCTTTGATTTTACTGATTTTGTTGTTTAGTTTCATTGATTTTTATTCTGTCTTTAGTATGTCCTTCAGTATTCCGTTTTGGTTTTATTTGCTTTTCCCTTTGTAGATTTTAAGATGGGAGCTTAGATTATTCGTTGTAGTCTTTTTCTACTATGATTTAGTGTCTTAATTTCTGTGTAGGAATCCTGTAAATTTGATGTTGTGTTTTTATTTTCATGCAATTCATATTATTTTCTCTTTTCCCTTGGAATATCTTTACTGTCCCATGGGTTACTTAAAAGAGTATATAATTTCCAAACTTGAGGTTGTTTTGCTTTAAACTGTTTTGTTACTGATGTTAAGTTTATCACCCTCTTGTCAAAAAATGTTTGGCATGAATTGAAATTCCTCAGTTGTTAAGATTAGTACTATGGCCCAAAATATGATGTCACAGTGAATGTCATAATGCACACTTGAAAAGAATGCCCACTGTTTTGTAGCCAGGTTACATACCTGAATGTCATTAGGTCCTGTTGGTTGGTAGTGTTGGTGTATGGTGGTGCTGTTGGAGTTACAGACTTTTCTCTTTTCACTTGTATCAATTTTTCCTTCATGTAATTGGAAGCTCTTTTGTCAGGTGAGTATACATTTAGAATTTGATGAGTGGAATCATTACGTGATGTAATGTCCCTCTTTACTCTTTGTACTTTTCATAGCTCTGCAGCAGTGAATATTTTCTCTGGTATGAATATAGTCCTTAGCTTTATTTTGTTTAGCAGTTCACATTTCCCTTAATGGAGGTCAGATTCTCTTAGCTTTCCATCATCAGTGTCTTTCTCTCTCTCTCTATTTTTTGCATTCATTCCATAAGGCTTTTTCTTAGATGAAGGATTCTCTTCTGGGTTGGCAGTTCTTCTCTTTCCTCACTTTATAGATACTGTTCCACATTCTGTGGCCTCCATTGTATTTCATGGGACATCTGTAATCATTCAAATTTTGGTTTATGTTTGCCTTTCAGCATTATGACATGTTTAGGCCTTATCTGGCCTAACTGTTTGTTACTGATTTTGAGTTTAGGCCTTCTCAGACCTAAATTCTTTGAATTTGCTCTGTTTGGGGCTTGCTGGGTGTCCTGAATCTCTAAATTTATGTTTTTGTCAAATCTGTGATCTTTTGTGCTTTTAGTAAGATTGCTTTCTCTCAAACAATTAGATTTTATTTTCCTTTATATAACACCTATAATGTGAAATTTAGACAAGTTCATACTGTCCCACAAGATTCTAAGGATGTGTTCATTTTTTCCAAAGTTTTTTCCTCTCTTGTCTTCAGTGTAGGTAATTTCTATTGCTTTATTGTGTTCAAGTTTACAGACTCTGCTATCATCTCTGTTCAGTGGTTGAGCCCATGCACTTTCCTTTAATTATATTTTTCAGTTCTAAATTTTTCCCTGTGGATCTTTTCTTATAGTTTGTGTTTTTCTGCAAAGAATTTAACTTTTCCAGTTTTTTCAAGCGTGTTAACCGTTAGCACATTTAGTATGCTTACAAAGGCTGCTTTAAAGTCTTTATATGATAATTCCAGTGTGCGGCATCTCAAAATAGGCATCTGTCCTTTCTTTCCCTTGATAATTTGTCACATTTTCCAGTTGTGTGCATGTGTGGGTTGTTTGTTTCAGCATGTGGACTAATGTTTGAATTTTATTCTGACCATTTTGAGTATGATATTGTCATTTCTGGGTCATGTTTGCATCCTCTCAGGAAGGTTGATTTGTTTTATTTATTTACTTCCTTTTAATTTTCAGTAAGGTATGATTGATATACACTCTTATGAAGGTTTCACATGAAAAAACAATGTGGTTACTACATTTACCCATATTAACAGGTCGTCACCCATACCCCAATGCAGTCGCTGTCCATCAGTTCAGCAAGATGCCACAAATCCACTATGTGCCTTCTCTGTGCTACACTGTTCTCCCCGTGATCCCCCACGCCATGTGTACTAAGCATAATAGACCTCAATCCCCTTCTCCCTCCCTTCCCACCTGCCCTCCCACAACCCCCACTTTGGCAGCATCCTTTCATGTGTACTGAATTTTGTTTCTCTACAAAAACCTAGCTTTGATTTTACTGATATTGTTTTTTAATTTTGTTTTTTGCTATTCTGTATTTAGTATGTCCTTCTATATTCAGTTTTGGTTTTCTTTGCTTTTCCCTTTCTAGAATTTAAGAGGGGAGCTTAGATTATTCATTGGAGTCTTTTTCTACTATGATTTAGTATCTTAATTTCTGAGTAAGAATTCTGTAAACTTGATGTTATGTATTTATTTTCATGCATTTCATATTATCAAGTTCTCTTTTCCCTTGAAATATCTTTACTGTCCCATGGGTTACTTAAAAGTGTATATAATTTCCAAACTTGAGGTTGTTTTGCTTTTAACTGTTTTGTTACTGATTTTAAGTTTATCACGCTCTTGTCAGAAAATGTTTGGCATGAATTGAAATTTTTCACTTGTTAAGATTAGTATTATGGCCCAAAATATGATGTCACAGTGAATGTCATAATGCACACTTGAAAAGAATGCCCACTGTGTTGTGGCCAGGTTACATACCTGAATGTCATTAGGTCCTGTTGGTTGGTAGTGTTGGTGTATGGTGTTGCTGTTCGAGTTACAGACTTTTCTCTTTTCAGTTGTATCAATTTTTCCTTCATGTGATTGGAAGCTCTTTTGTCAGGTGAGTGTACATTTAGAATTTGATGAATGGAATCATAACGTGATGTAATGTCCCTCTTTACTCCTTGTAATTTTCATAGCTCTGCAGCTCTGATTATTTTGTCTGGTATTAATATAGCCTTTAGCTTTCTTTTGTTTACTATTTCACATTTCCCTTAATGGAGGTCAGATTCTCTTAGCTTTCCATCATCTGGGTCTTTCTTTCTCTCTCTCTCTCTCTCTCTCTCTATTTCTTTTGCATTCATTCCACAAGACTTTTTCTTAGATGAAGATTCTCTTCTGGGTTGGCAGTTCTTTTCTTTCCTCACTTTAAAGATATTATTGTACATTCTGTGGCCTCCATTGTATTTCATGAGTAATCAGTAATCATTCAAATTTTAGTCTGTCTTTGCTTTACAGCATTATGACATGTTTAGGCCTTATCAGGCCTAACTGTTTGCTACTGATTTTGAGTTCAGGCCTTCTCAGACCTAAATTCTCTGAATTTGCTCTGTTTGGGTCTTGCTGGGCTTCCTGAATCTCTAAATTTATGTTTTTGTCAAATCTGTGCTCTTGTCTGCTTTTAGTAAGAATTGTTTTCTCTAAAATAATTAGATTTTATTTTCCTTTATATAACACCTGTAATGTGAAATTTAGACAAATTCATGCTGTCCCACAAGTTTCTAAGGATGTATTCATTTTTTCCAAATTTTTCCTCTATTTTCTTCAGTGTAGGTAATTTCTATTGCTTTATTGTCTTCAAGTTTACAGACTCTTCTATCATCTCTTTTCAGTGGTTGAGCCCATGCACTTTCCTTTAATTATATTTTTCAGTTCTAAATTTTTCCCTGTGGATCTTTTCTTATAGTTTGTATTTTTCTGCTAGGAGCTTAACTTTTCCAGTTTTTTCAAGAGTGTTAACCGTTAGCACATTTAGTATGCTTAGAAAGGCTGCTTTAAAGTCTTTATATGATAATTTCAGTGTGAGGCATCTCAAAATAGGCATCTGTCCTTTCTTTCCCTTGATAATTTGTCACATTTTCCAGTTGTGTGCATGTGTGGGTTGTTTGTTTCAGCATGTGGACTAAAGTTTGAATTTCATTCTGACCATTTTGAGTATGATATTGTCATTTCTCAGTCATGTTTGCATCTTCTCAAGAAGGTTGATTTGTTTTATTTATTTACTTCCTTTTAATTTTCAGTAAGGTATGATTGATATACACTCTTATGAAGGTTTCACATGAAAAAACAATGTGGTTACTACATTTACCCATATTATCAGGTCCTCACCCATACCCCAATACAGTCGCTGTCCATCAGTTCAGCAAGATGCCACAAATCCACTATGTGCCTTCTCTGTGCTACACAGTTCTCCCCATGATCCCCCACGCCATGTGTACTAAGCATAATATCCCTCAATCCCCTTCTCCCTCCCTCCCACCCATGCTCCCCCAACCTCCACTTTGGCAGCATACTTTCAGGTGTACTGTGTTTTGTTTCTCTGCAAAAAACTAGCTTTGATTTTACTGATTTTGTTTTTTAGTTTCATTCATTTTTATTCTGTCTTTAGTATGTCCTTCAGTATTCCGTTTGGTTTTATTTGCTTTTCCCTTTGTAGATTTTAAGATGGGAAGTTAGATTATTCATTGTAGTCTTTTTCTACTATGATTTAGTGTCTTAATTTCTGTGTGATAATCCTGTAAATTTGATGTTGTGTTTTTATTTTCATGCAATTCATATTATTTTCTCTTTTCCCTTGGAATATCTTTACTGTCCCATGGGTTACTTGAAAGAGTGTATAATTTCCAAACTTAAGGTTGTTTTGTTTTAAACTGTTTTGTTACTGATGTTAAGTTTATCACCCTCTTGTCAGAAAATGTTTGGCATGAATTGAAATTTCTCAGTTGTTAAGATTAGTACTATGGCCCAAAATATGATGTCACAGTAAATGTCATAATGCACACTTGAAAAGAATGCCCACTGTTTTGTAGCCAGGTTACATACCTGAATGTCATTAGGTCCTGTTGGTTGGTAGTGTTCGTGTATGGTGGTGCTGTTGGAGTTACAGACTTTTCTCTTTTCACTTGTATCAATTTTTCCTTCATGTAATTGGAAGCTCTTTTGTCAGGTGAGTATACATTTAGAATTTGATGAATGGAATCATAACGTGATGTAATGTCCCTCTTTACTCTTTGTAATTTTCATAGCTGTGCAGCAGTGGATATTTTCTCTGGTATGAATATAGACTTTAGCTTTATTTTGTTCAGCATTTCACATTTCCCTTAATGGAGGTCAGATTCTCTTAGCTTTCCATCATCAGTGTCTTTCTCTCTCTCTCTACTTTTTGCATTCATTCCATAAGGCTTTTTCTTAGATGAAGGATTCTCTTCTGGGTTGGCAGTTCTTCTCTTTCCTCACTTTATAGATACTGTTCCACATTCTGTGGCCTCCGTTGTATATCATGTGACATCTGTTATCATTCAGATTTTGGTTTATCTTTGCTTTTCAGCATTATGACATGTTTAGGCCTTATCCGGCCTAACTGTTTGTTACTGATTTTGAGTTTAGGCCTTCTCAGACCTAAATTCTTTGAATTTGCTCTGTTTGGGGCTTGCTGGGTGTCCTGAATCTCTAAATTTATGTTTTTGTCAAATCTGTGATCTTTTCTGCTTTTAGTAAGAATTGCTTTCTCTCAAACAATTAGATTTTATTTTCCTTTATATAACACCTATAATGTGAAATTTAGACAAGTTCATACTGTCCCACAATTTTCTAAGGATGCATTCATTTTTTCTATATTTTTTTCTCTCTTTTCTTCAGTGTAGGTAATTTCTATTGCTTTTTTATCTTCAAGTTTCCGGACTCTTCTATCATCTCCCTTCAGTGGTTGAGCCCATGCACTTTCTTTTAATTATATTTTTCATTTCTAAACTTTTCCATGTGGAGCTTTTGTTATAGTTTGTATTTTTCTGCTAGGAACTTCAGTTTTCCCGTTTTTTCAAGAGTGTTAACCATTAGCATAGTTAGTATGCTTACAAAAGCTGCTTTAAAGTCTTTATATGATAATTCCAGTGTGAAGCTTCTCAAAATAGGCATCTGTCCTTTCTTTCCGCTGATAATTTGTCACATTTTGCATTGTGTGTATCTGTGTGTTGTTTCTTTCAGCATGTGGACTAATGTTTGAATTTTATTCTGACCATTTTGAATATGATATTGTCATTTCTGAGCATGTTTGCATCTTCTCAAGAAGGTTGATTTATTTTATTTGTTTTCTTACTTACTTGTAATATTCAGTAAGGTATGATTGATGTACACTCTTATGAAGTTTTCATATGAAAAAACAATGTGGTTGCTACATTTCCCATATTATCAGGTCCTCACCCATACCCCAATGCCGTCGCTGTCCATCAGTGCAGCAAGATACACAGATGCACTATGTGCCTTCTCTGTGCTACACTCTTCTCCCTGTGATACCGCAGGCCCTCAATCCCATCCCACCCTCCCCTCCCGCCCTCCCACACCCCTCCCCTTTGCTATCCACTAGTTCTTTCTTGGAGTCTCTGAGTCTGATGCTGTTTTGTTTGTTGTTTTTCTTCATTTTTTGTCTTCCACAAATGAAGGAAATCATTTGGCATCTGTGTTTCTCCACCTCACTTATTTCAGTGCTGAAAATGTCCCCCAGCTCCATCCATGTTGTAAATGGTACAATTTGTTTCTTATGGCCAAATAGTATTCCATTGTATATATGTACCACATCTTCTTTATCCATTCATCTACTCATGGACACTTAGTTTGCTTCAATATCTTGGGTATTGTAAAAAAGTGCTACAATAAACATAGGGGTGCATGTGTCTTTTTGAATCTGAGAGCTTGTATTCTTTGGGTAAATTCCATGGAGTGGGATTCCAGATTCAAATGATATTTCTAATTTTAGTTTTTTGAGGAACCCCCATATTGCTTTCCATAATGGTTGGTCTAGCTTACATACCCACCAGCAGTGTAGCAGGGCTTCCCTTTCTCTGCATCCTCACCAGCATTTGTTGTTCTTAGTCTTTTCGATGCTAGCCATCCTTACTGGTGTGAGGTCATGATTTGTTTCTTTTAGATGACGCGTTCTGTCTAACTTTCTGTATGTGGTGCTTCTAATACTAGTTCTGTTTTCATTACTTTCCCTGAGCTCTTTGCATTTTCCCTGTGTTATGTCTCTCAGTGATAGCCTAGGATTTAGGCAGTAGTATTTGTCATCCATTATTAGTTCTCTTTCTCATAGTCTTTTCTAAACTTTCTGAGTCTATTTTCAACAAACACAAGTTGTTATTTGTATTACTTCATACCCAGAATGGGGTTGTCTTTTACAGTTGTTTTCTTCTGCATGATTTCCTCCATACTCGTTTCCAGTGGCCTTTTCCCAGTTACTTTGATCAGAAAGACACAGATATGTTTATACTTCTGCATTGTACAGTTTGCCCGTAACTGGGGCTGTCCTTGCTTAAAGTGTAGAAAGAAGAGAGAAAATGAGAAAAAACATAATGACAGTTCCCCTCATCCTTTGTGAATGACAGAGACCCTGTTTCCTAGCTTTCCTGGCCAGAGAGTGAGGTTTTTCTCACAGGGCTGTTCTGTTCCTTTGGCACTGCATGTCTGTGGCTGAGAGAAAAAAGAAAAGGGGGAAAATGACATATTTCCTCACAATCTGAAGATCACAGGGTGCCCTTTGGGACAGAAGAGCAAGATTCCTTTTAAGGGTTTTCTTGTCATCAGCACTATCAAAATAGTTACTCAGGCGACTCTTTGGTCAAAGCCAGGAGATAGAATAAAGCGGAATCAGAAAACTCATGACTAAACCCATTATATTTCAGGTTTTGACTTCTCTTTCCAATTATTTATATTACCTGCTTATGGAATATTGATATCCTTTGGCCATTTATATATTGTTGGATTAGGTACTTTGTGAATGATTTGAGTGATGTGTATATATTTAAGGAATATTAACCCTTAATGTGGATGTTTCTGTTCTTGTGTTTGACTCAAATTTTTTGACATAGAAATTTTTTTAATGAGTTATTCTTTTGTGGATTAAAAAAATTTGCTAAAAGCTGTTTGGATAGTCTCCCTAATCAGAGTTTGTGTTGTAGGTTTAAAAATATTCTATTTTATTTTTCTCAAATTTGAGCAAACTTCTTAAAAACTTTTAAAGGGGCTGTAGGCAGAATTATTAAGTAATTATTTAGTCCAACAAATATCTGTATATTAACTGTAAGAGGTAGTGTGTAGGATGTAGAGAGGTAATGCAAAGATGAATGAGTCACATTGTGCCTACTTGTCTAGAGCAGAGGGATAATTGTGGTGTAGTAAATGCTGAAGGCTGTTTTGGAGCATGAAGGGACAGTGACCAGCTCGTCCTACTGGAGTTAAAACTTCACAAACATTACCTTTAATCTAAATTTTGAAACATTTTGAGTGGGAATTTTTTAGGCAGATAGTAAAGAAGATGCAAATCATGCAGGTACTTACAAAATTTTATGTAAAATAATGCTTATAATAAAGGTACTATAATTTGATAATTCAAAGTTCTTAAATAAGGTCTTAAGTAACATAGAAGGCTTTTTGTTTTTCACAGGTATATTAATTAAATAGTAAGAGTTTATATAGAATTTATTTCAGTCTCCTCATTTTAGAAGTGATAAGTTAAGTGACTTTCCTGTGGTCACATATTCTTTGAAGAATTGTACTTGGAGCTCTGTTCCAGGGAACTAACTTCCAGAGCAGAGAGATTGGTAAAAGTGTAGAATATAGGGCAGCTTTGAAAATATGTTAGAAAAGGAATACAAACTAATGATTTGAGTTTTTACTGCAATCTAGTATTAATTTAGGGAGGAGCAAAGATATGTAAATGTGTTTTAGAAGCTTAATAACAAGCATAATTGGTTCAGTTGACTTCAGTAAAAATGAGACAGGCTTAAAAATTTTTCTTTAAACAATTTTTGAAATTAAAAAAAATTTAAAACATTTAAAACTTAAATATGCTTTGGGCATGGAAAGAACTGGCTAGAGCTTTATTTTCCCTTATTAGTCTAATGAAATCAATTTTGGAGTTTTAAATTTTAATTGGTAAATTTAAGGAGGTCATGATAACTAATATTTAATGTACTGCTTATTGTTCCTGAGTACTAGTCTATACTTAACATTTATTAACTCATTTAACCCTCACAGCTACTCTACGAGGTAGGTTATTTCTTTCATTTTATAGATTTGGAAAATGAGGCTACTCAAATTCATAGTTGGTAAATAATTGTTGCCAGGATTCCTATCTAAGCAGTGTCCTTCCAGAACCAGTTTCTGAAGACTCTCATTTATGGCAGTCATTTTTAAAATTTGGCAATCTGATATAAAGAAACTGCTATCAGAACCACCAGGGAATTCTGTAGTATATCTACTTATGTAAGGAAGCAGATTTGATAAGGCCATATTTTAATATCTATCAGGTTATGAAGGAAACAGTTATCTATGTTAAATTCATTATTTTCTCACATTTCATTTTCCTTAGGAATGTCTGTGTTAAAGTTGATTAAGCACTGCCATGTGGTATCTGAAAGGAAAAGAAATCTTACTGATTTAATTTAACAAATTAAATCTATTGTCTTATTTTCTTGCATTTGGAGGTCATTAATAGGTGGGAATCTTCCTGTTGTCAGAAACATATTATGGGTACATTTTGAGTGTTGGGCATGGTTTTAATGGTCTTCCTACTATATTTATCTCTTCTGCTGATGAGCTTATTGCAATAGTTAGATAAATCTTTAAGTACTGATACAGAAAGCCTTCCAGGATGTAAAGATTTATCTAAGTTTTAGAAGTGTATGTATAAGTATGTACTTACATACTATGTATAGTGGGAATCTTTTTTTTTAAAGCAGCATAGGTGATTGTGATGATGAGCCGAGTTTAAGACTCCTGCACTAGTAGGCAACACTTCTTTTCAGTGAAATTCCAGGTCTAAGATAATTTTATATATGTAGTCAGAAAATGATGTTACACTAATTATTCTTAGCAACTTTTGCTTTTCCTTTTTTCTTTTCTTATTTCCCTACAATAGTTTATGCCAAAGTGGCTTCATTCATACAGATGAACCAAGGATTGGGCTATCACTATACAATTAGAATCAGACAGCTGATTGCCCAGCAGGATGTCATCATCTATCTCAACAGAGGGCCTGAAGGACCCTGAAATTGCAGAACTCTTCTTCCAAGAAGACCCAGAGAAGCTCTTCACAGATCTCAGAGAAGCTGGCTATGGAAGCTTTGGAGAAGTGTACTCTGTAAGTGTTAAAGGCTTAATGTCAGTGACCAGCGTTTATTTAATATCCAGTCCTGGAAGAGTAAAAATCAGTAATACAAAAAGATACAGTCAATAGTCTATTTTATAGTCACTTGCATTAGGTGTATATGAAAAGATAATTTTATTTATTGAGCTTCTTAGATTATTGAAAAAATGGGAAAGATATTCTGCTTTTATTTCCATGTTGTTTACACTATCTTTAGCAGCTTTATTACTTACATTGCTATTGATCAAATATTGCAAAACACTGACTTACATAAAGTCCCATACACACATTTCAATATTATTCATTCATTATTTCTTCCTATTAAGATTGCTTTTTTTTCCTCAGCAACAAGTTTTGTACAGATGTTTAATATTTTGGTAGTATTACAGATTTAGTTTTTTAGTTTTAATGGGTACCTTAAGAATGAAACAACAATTTGAAATATTATTTCCTTAGAGAAAATGTGTTCCAAATTTGTAACAATTTGAACTTTTTATTCATTTCCCATTTGTAAATTAGAGGTAAAAATAAGGTAGTAGAAATTCCCTCTGTAACTTTCCTTCCCAAGGACAGCTGCTGTTAACATTTAGATAGACAGACATCCTTCAGAATATTTTTGTGTACACATGCTTTATGTGTGTGTGTGATGTAGGTTATGTTTGTTTGATTTCTGAGTTGGACACAGCATAAGGGAAGAGGTACTCAGAAAACAGGTATTTCATAAACAACCTTTTTTCTGTGTTACAGTTTTGTCTGAATATACACTTCTCCTGTTGTTCTCCTTAATACTAATGTGGAGAAATATAGAATAATAAAGGAAAAAAATATACAAACTCTTAGAAATGGGCCCAATAAGAGAACCCTGTTGAAAAGATCCCTGTCATGTAGCCCTTCAATGTGTGTCAGTAGTATTTTTTAATTGATTTACTTTATTAAGTATAATTTATATACAGTAAATACAGATATATTAAATGTATAGTTTGATGACATTAGACAAGTTATGTGCCATACAACAACTATTCAAGATACAGAATGGTGATAGTGTGAGGACTAGAAAGAAGTAGATAGAGGACAGAATGATAACTTGTTTTACCTCTTTTGATAATAAATAGTCATATAGTTAAAAGTTAAAATTAAGTCATTATGTATGGGGGGAGTCATGAAAAGGCAAGCAGGAACAATGAATCCAACTGTATTTGGGCTATAACCACATTGGAGTAAAAACCAAAACTAATATGAGTAACTTTCATGCACAGTATTTTAACTTTATACCCTCTGTCTCCTTGGGAAGAGGAAACTGAAAACAAATTTTGAACTCTTCTCAGTAAATTTGTTTCATATTGGTATGGGTGTGACAGTTCTGAAATTGTGTGTTTAAAGATTGAGCAGTGGGTAAATTTGATGTCATTTGGAGTCAGATCCTAACTGAAAGAATGATAGAAATAGGAAACTGGCAAAAGTAAGGAAGAACCATGTGGGACTAGATAGGTATTGGATAGGAATTTGTGGCATTAATATGAACTAATTATATGACATATATATTTCCTAGCTCTCTCTTCTGTAAGATTCTAGTTGCATTGATATCCCAGTAGCAACAAGCACACTTAGCACTCAGATCTTGAATTCCTCACTACATGGATCAAGAGCTCTTGGAGTAATGGTTCATTCTATTGTGGGGACAGGGATCATTAAAGATAAGCTCTAGAATATCTTGTACCAGAAGGTTAAAAAGTGCTTTAAAAAGGGGGCGGGGGGGCTTTCAAGAGGATGCTAGAACCAGCTTGAAGGTGCTCCCACTGGCCAGATCTGGAACAATTTGAGCATCAACATAAACATCTATTGATTATAACCCATTGAATAAAATAGGAATTCCTGATTTCCATGATAGATGAAGGATGGATAGATAGTTGGAAAGGGAGGGCTTTTCTTTATAATAGAATGCTGACTGATACATGTGAAGGAAATGGTAGAGTTGGGAAAAACCAGCATTTTGAAAATTGCAGCAATCATTGCAAAGATTGTTTTGGGTAGAATCTTCAGTGGTTGCTAAACCTAGGGGGAAAGTTTGATGAGCAGGATATTTATATAGTTTAAAAGTATCTCTCTACGGATTGCTTGTTAGATACAAAGTAGGAAACAGGGGTTATAACTGTATACATTGGAAAGAAACAGTCAAATACCTTGAGTGGGTGATGAAAATTAGTAACCAGTGATGAACAGGCATTGTATGTGTCCAGATCTGATACCCTGAAAAGGACACAATATAACTCATGTAGTATTTCAGCCAGAGATATGTAACAAGAATCTAATCTCTAAGAAGCTTCAGACAAACACAAATTTAGTAAGGTAAGTACTGCTATGTACTCTCAACAACTGCCAGTCTTATAAAAGTCAAGGAAGGGTTGAGCAAATTGTTCCAGATTAGAGGAGATGAATAAAACATGATGAGTAAGCGCAATTTGTAATCCTGAAGGGAGAGAGAAACATGACTGTGAACATTAAATATTTTTCTGTGGGGGTTTTTTTTTGTGTGTGTGTGTGATAGGCAAGAGTAATCTCATCTTAATCTGATTTAATTTTAATATAATCTAATGAGTTTGGATTTTAATAAATTACCATGACTTAACCATTCTGTTTTAAAGTAATAATAGATTTGCAGATTTTGCAATAATAGTAGAGTTTTACCCTATAATCTTCACCCAAATCCTTTAACGTTTACAAGTTTCATAACCACAGCACCTTTATCAAAACTAAGAAATCAACATTGATACACTGATACTATTAACTAAGCTACATACTTTACTCAGATTTTCCCAGTCTTTGTGCTCTTTTCTGTTCTGGAATCTACTCCAGGATACTACACTGCATTTAGTATACCCATTTTTGAACTTTATCTTGTGCTAATTAGAAAGGTAGCTCTTTAGCAAAACAATGAAATTGGACCCTTACCTCTTACCATATATGAACATTAAAATGTATCAAAGACCTAAATATAACAGTTACAACTATAAAACTCTTAGGGTACCCTAAGAACGCAGCAATCAAGTTTGAGAAAAACAGATGCAAAAAAACAAACAAACAAAAAAAAAAAACTCTTAGGGTAAAACTTCATGACCTTGGTTTTGTCAAAGGATTTCAGTAATGACAATAAAAGCATGAACAAAAGAAAAACATAGGTATTGGATTGATCAAAATGTAAAACTCCTATGCTACAAAACAGTGCAAAGACAACCAACAAAATAGGAGAAATTATTTGAAATCATATGTCTGCTTAAGGACTTGTGTCTAGAATATATAAAGAACTCTTATAACTCAATAATAAAAAGACAACCCAATTATTAAATGCGCAAAGGATCTGAACTGACATTTCTCCAAAGATGTACAAATGGCCAAAAAGCACATGAGAAGATGCTCAACATTCACCGGTCACAAGTCTTGAAAAATTATACTAAGTGAAAGAAGCCAGTCACAAAAGACTGTATATTGTATGGTTTCAAAGTGTACAGAATGGGCAAATCTCCAGAGACACAGAAAGTAGATTAGTTGTTCCATAGGGCTGAAGGGGTGAGGAAAAGGGATAGGAGAGTGATAGCTAAAGGGTGTGGGGTTTTGTTTCTTTTTTTTTAATTGGGAAAAAACTTGAGATAAGATACACATAATATAAAATTTACCATTATAATGTTTTAAAATGAAACAATTTGGAGTTTCTTTTTGAGGTAATGAACATTCTAAAATTGTAGTTATCAGTAAATTGCATGTATCTGTCATATCAATCAGTATTGCCATGTATCTGTCAGTGTACTAAAAGCTATTGAATTACACACATTCAAATGGGCAAAATGGGTGGTATGTAAATTGTATCTCATTAAAACTGTTAGAAAAGAATATAGCTGGTTAGACCTATTGACTAAAATCAAGGGGCTCACAAATAGATGAGTAGAGAACATTTTGGAAAAATAACTTCATATTCAAGATCTTATGCAGATAGATCCACTTCACCCATTATGGTAAGTGGTGCACGTTTTCATCAACCAGTCTGCCAGTAATTGAAATTGGAGTGTCATTAGTTGTTCCCAGGACCCACTTAAAAGAATATATGTATATATATATATATATATATATATATATATATATATATATATGTGTGTGTGTGTGTGTGTGTGTGTGTGTACTTGTCTAATTTTTTAACAGTTTTTTTGAGATTTAAATTCCATACTCTAAGTTCACCAATTTTAAGTGTGCATTGCATAGATTTTTAGTAAGTTAGAATTTTGTAGCTATCACCATAATCTAATTTTAAATTTAAAACATTTTATCTTTGGGAATTCATTAAAGACTGAATTGAAGATGAATTCTTCCACAGATGACTAGAGATGATTAACTCTTTTTACTGAACTCATTTGAAATATTTTGCAGCTATCCTCTTGTGCCTTCTTTATATATAACCTTTTTTTTAAACACATAATGAGAATTTGGCTCTTAGTTTCTAAACAGTTAACTTTCATGTTTCTGTTATGCTTTTATTTTTTTATCAAAATTTCCAGAACAATCATAATTAGTAATTGTGGTAGCATTTTAGCTGTCTTGTTTTAGTTCTAGTTAATAGTTATTTACAATAGACATGATTTATCATGTTGAGGATTTACCTTTCCCATGTGGGTTTTCTAAGAGTTTGGTCTTCCCTGCATTGAATACATTTGGAGTTGGGACTTTTCTGCATTTTCAGCATTTATTGAACATATATATATATATAAAGTATATATTTTTCCCCTTTGATTTGTAAAAAAATATGGCAAATTCTGAAATTTTTTCCTGTATCAAAATTTTGCATTTCTGGGTAATGTATTTTATCCAAATGAAATATTGTTTTAATGCCCTGTAATATTTGGTCTTAAAATTTTATTTTGAGTTCCCTTGTCTAAATTTATAAGTCAAATTGGTACCTAAGTTTCTATTTTATGCTGCTGGTGAGGGTTTAGTTGCTGGGTTAGACTGCCTCCATACAATTAATGGGATAGCTTTCCTTTTTTCTCCCGTTTTTTCCTGGGGAGTTCCCTGGTGAAACTTTTCCACTCACAACTATTTTAAAGATGATTAGTATTCTTTTCAGTGTGCCACCACTGTTTTACTCAAATTTTCTTCTCTAGATCAATTTTAGTAGTTCTTTCCTAGAGAATTGTCCATTTCATTGAAATTTTGAAGTTTACAGGCATAGCATAGACTTGTATGTACTAGTCACTTTTTTGTTTCTATTCAGATTTATTTTCCCTCTCAACTAGCTCATTCAAAGATAAACATTCAGTATTTTTATTTCTAACGTACCATCTCCTTGATAATTTGATGTTTTTTGCTACCTATTTAGTTATTTTTTGAATGTTCTTTAAAAGCAGTTTTGATATCTTTTTTGACATGGTGGTTTATAAATGCTTTTATTCTCAGAGAAATGATTTCCCAGATTTAGTCTGATAATTTTTACAACGCTCTTATGTCTTTTTTAGGCACTAGATGTGCACACCAATGAATTGGTGGCTATCAAGAAATTATCTTATACTGGAATATGGTCTACGAAGGTACGTGAAATATGTATGTTTGTATTGGCATGTTAAAGAAAGCCATACCGTTTTAAATTGGGGATAGGTGGGAAATTTTTTTTAAATGTTGAAAAATATACAAATATTAAGTGTATATCTCAGTGAATTTTCTTCCACAGACTCAATGTGCCCATTTAAATTGTACCTAGAGCCGTAAACAACGTTCCTGACATACTAGAAACCTCCCAACTGTGTCCCTTACTTTTAATTGTTTTAGATATGTGCTGCTGACACGAGTTTAATTTTTTAAATTGTTGTTTAGCAGTTTCTTCTATAATAGAGGGATTATCATGTCTAAGAAAGTAAACTAGAATAAGGTACATTTGACAGTAAGTATACTGGATATAAATTTTTAATGGTAGAGAAATTCTCTAACGGCTGTTTCAAATAATCATCAGGCAGCATATATCTAGTCTGAAAAATCAGGCAGTGGGTAATAATCTGAAAAATAAAATTATTGATACTGTATTGCATGTACTTTTCTTCAGTATTCTGATTAGTTCTTAATTGCATAAGTTTATAAAATGTCTACTTCCTAAATGTTATGTTTCTTTAATTCTTCAAAAATTTAATTATTTTTTATTGTGGTTAAGTATACAAAACAAATTTACCGTCTTAATCACTTCAAGTGTAAGTTCAGTGGCGTTAAGGACATTCACATTGCAGTGCAACCAACACCACCATCCATCTCCAGAACTCTTTCATTTTGCAAAAGTGATATTCTACACCCATCAAACAATAACTCCTCATTCCCTCCTCCCCACAGCCCCTGGAAATCACCTTCCTACTTTCTGTTTCTCTGAATTTGACTCCTTTAGGTATCTCATGTAATTGAAATTATACACTATTTGTCCTTTTGTGACTGGCTTGTTTCACTTAATATAGTGTACTCAAAGTTCATCCATGTTGTGTGTGTTTGTGACTGTGTGTGTGTGTGTCTGTGTAAAAACACCACATTTTGTCCATCCATCATCTGTAAATGGACACTTAGTTGCTTCTACCCCCTGGTTATTGTGAATAATGCTGCTATGAGTATAGGTACACAAATATTTCTTTGAGTCCCTGCTTTTAATACTTCAGGGTATATGCCCAGAGGTAGAATTGCTGGATCAGTCTTTAATTTTTAAAGGTTTTGGTTTTGTATATTTCTGGAATCCCTATTTTATGGTAAATCTTGTTTTTTTGTGATAATCACACTTATGGGTATGATAACACTTGTGATTGACCACTGTTCCATTATGTTGATACCTAAAAAAACTCTTAATAATTTCTAAAAAACCTTAAAAAACTCCATTTTTACAAGTTTACTGTAATTTTATTTGCCACTCCATAGTATAACTTTAAAACTAGCTTTCCTAGCCAACTTGTGTTGGAGTCTGTTTAATTAGTCACACCTAGAACAAAACGTTTCACCTAGGGCAGCATCTTCTCTCATCTAATATTGTATCCTACCTGGAAGTGTTTTTTACATTGAAGAATACAGGTTTTAGCTTTGTTTTGTTTTGTTTTGAGAGTTTGCCTCCCAGAGCATTCAACTTTGAAATGTAAAGCCCATAAAACACTTTCTAAACTTAGCATCTTCCAGCTTACACATTTTACACTGCGAATATCTTCTGCTCTATTTTGTTGAGGGCTTATGAAACAACATAGGAGATATAGGATCTTAAATTCTAGTACAAAACATTTCTTAAAGTTCTGTATTCTAGTTCCCCTACCTTTAGAAATATGATACAAGTGAGTGGTAAAGCTTGGAAAAACTGAAACAAGAACAAAAAACAGATTCCAAGTTCCCATCCTACATCTACTAAGTTTCTAGAGTCTCTGGGCATGGGCCCAAGTACCTGTATTTTCAGTT
This sequence comes from Manis javanica, assembly GCF_040802235.1. NCBI lineage: Eukaryota > Metazoa > Chordata > Mammalia > Pholidota > Manidae > Manis > Manis javanica. The sequence continues at coordinate 74,234,934 of NC_133162.1, forward strand.
CCCTGATTGCTTCTTAGAAGTAACTATAGTTAGGATATGGCCTAAGTTTCTGAAGTTGTCATAGAGTAGCTTTAATTGCTGAAGGTTCATCTGTTATTTACTAGTAGGCATCAATGGGAAGGCTCTTCATAAAATCCTGTAGGAAAATGTTTTCATGCTGCTTGGTTTTTCTGTGAACTTCCCTCTGTTATAACCTAAGTGTTCACTAGCATTTTAGAATATGTACAAGGAATTTAGGTAATTACTTGATTTGAGTTTAAACAGCAGAAAAAACTTAACATTTGGAAGACAATATAAGCCAAAAACACAACAACTGAACTTTAAGGTATGTAAATTATGCAACAATAAAGCTGCACAAAAGAAGGGAGAGGTTGAACTTTTGAAGAAAAACCACTAAATATAGTATATAGTGTTCAACAGGCTTGGTGTGTGGTTGTAAAATTGTAATAAGACTCATTGATAATAAATTTTATGAAAATAAAAATATGTCCTACCTGGAATGAATTTTATGTAATTGAGTTGTAAACTATATGGATGTAAGTTCTTTAAAATGTATTAGTTTGACATTTAAATATTACAAATGAATCAAAATTGTATGTTCTTGTTAACATTTTAATCTAATCATTACTTTTTTACTTGTATAGCTTTCTAAGGAAAAGCAACTGTTCCTAATTATTTCCTTTATTCTTTTTTTCTCCCCACAGAGATGGCAGGGTATTATTAAGGAAGTCAGGTTTCTACGGACGTTAAAACATTCCAACATTGTAAAATACAAAGGCTGCTATTTACGTGAGCACACAGCATGGGTAGGTATCTGCTCACCCCTTGCTGTAATTTTAGTAGGTTTAGTTTATAATTAATTCAAAAATGTCTCAAAATAGTTGTGTAAAGCCATGCACAAACACCTTGAAATGTTAGTTCATACTGAGAAAGGAGGAGGTGCTTTTCCTGGAACTCTTGGGCAGTAAGAGATAATAGAACTTTTGCCAGTTTACTTCAGAGATTCACCTGATCATTACGTGCATGGGAAAATGTTCTGATATATGTTAGCAGTATCATTCTTCAAATGCTTTATCAAACATTTGAAGGTTGAGAACAATCCTATCACTCAAGGATGAAAATCAGCATATATTTTTGACATAAATGTATTGTAAACTATTTAACCACAAGGGTCTTGTGTGGAATATTGGTGGTGAATCCTGAAGAAATCTGAACTGATTGTGATTCTTTGGCTGAATGATACTAAAGGTAGAAAATTGAGACATTTTATTGCAGAAAATAGAAATTAATTTTGCCCCATTGTTAAAACTAAGATAAGGTAGTAATCTTACAACAGTATAGGCATAGTAATTATGTCTTTTAAGAGGAAGGCTAAATTTTCTTTCAACAGGAATGACCTTTTATTTTTAATAAGCTATAGCTGATTATCATTTTAATATACTGAACTTAGATTTACATTTGTAATGTTTGATTTAATTTAGTGGTGATGGTACTCCTAAATTTGAGACTGTGGTTAAAGAAAAAACAGTGGCCGAGAAGGTAGACTGCCTTTCTGTCTTTCAGGTTTCTCCATTTGTAAAACAAGGATGATAATAGGGTCTACTTCCAAATGTGGTTATGAGGATTAAATTAGTTAATATATATAAAATGCCTTGCACATAACAGGTGCTCTGTGTTGGCTTTATAGGAAATATTTAAACTGTAACCTAAACTTTGCATATATAGTACCAGAGGATAATTTTCTGCTTCCTAACAATACCAGTGTTGCTACTATAGGTTAGTATTAATAGAATGTGTATATTCCTTTATAGCTTTAGTTAGAAATTATATGAAACACACATCTACAAGCAATTCTATGTTGGCATTATAACAGATTAATGTAGCATTAGCTTAACTTCATGTATGCATTTAACAAGTTCACAAAATGTGTAATTAAAGGTAATTGATAACTAGAGTTTGTTTCACTTCAAAGTATCTTCTCAATCTCCTTGGTGAATTTGTTTTATCTCATATAGAATCTTTTTATTTTAATAGTGTATTTTAATGTTTTTATCATTTTTTTCCCATGTAGCTTGTAATGGAATATTGTATAGGATCTGTTTCAGATTTTGTGGAAGGTAAGTTTCCTTTATTTATTAAGAAAAGAAAAGTATTAGTATAATAAAATGAGAATTCGTTCAGTAAGAGATTTTTTTCATAATGTTAAAACTTTTCAGGAAGAGTGAAAACCTTTGTCTTTTCTAGAGTCTCAGCATGGTGTACACTGTCATTAAATATTATGTTTTAGCGTACAGAAGAGTTTTCTTTCATTATGATTTAACAGGCATTTTCTGCATTCTTTATCATTAAACTTGATTTGTTCCTTCTGTTCAGAATGAAGATATGTAGGAATATAAAAAGGGAAAGCTTCTATTTTATTGTTTTTATAATCATGAAACAATTGTTAAATGTTGTTTGTTAACTTTGAGGAAGATTGCCTGTGAACTATAACAAATAGGCACAACTGCACACTTGTTATAAAGTTAAATTGCCTTGTTTTATTATCTTGGAAAGCAAAAAGTTCCTTCTTGCTAAATGTTAGTTTTTAAAAATTTCCCCACATATTAGATATGTGTATATATATTTTTAAATAGAAATGTTCTATAGAATAATTATTTTCCAATGAATTCTTATTTTAAGTTCACAAAAAGCCATTACAAGAAATGGAAATAGCAGCAATTACACATGGTGCTCTCCAGGGATTAGTCTACTTACATTCTCATAACATGATCCATAGGTAAGAACTTTAAAAATTATCATGTATCAATAAGCACATGGCTTATTGAGTTTATCAGACCTAGAATTTATTGATCCTGAATGCTTTATTTGTTTTAGGTAAATAAAATTACTCTGGAGTTTTACAAACTCATATTTTTTTTAGATTATCCATGTCTTAGAAAGAATATACTAATTTATTTGATCTCTTTGTTAAGGATAATTTTTATCTTTTTCTACACATGCTGCCAGGCTGTCTGAAGTATGTGCACTTTATAGATTTGTGATAGAAATTTAATTATAGAATAATTTAATTTGTGAAGTGGAAAAGACGATAGGGATGATGTATTCTTACTTTTTTCATTTTACAGATGAAGAAACTGATGCCCCAATTTGTGACTAACTTCCCAAAGTTTACAAGCAAGATAGATTAGACTAGAACTAACCTAGATCTTTTGTCCTCCTGGTGACTTATAATGCCAGATTTGATTCCATGACAGAGACAAGTAAAAGCTTCTTAAGACTCTAAGCTTTTGAGATAATCCTTGATAATCCTTGATAGTGGATAGTAATTTAAAGATTAAACCATCATAAACTAATTTTTAGCATTGGTATTGGTTTTCCCTGTTTTTAGAAGGAAGCTAGCATTTTTTAAATTATCTATGTGAACCAGACAATACATAGTAAACTTATATAGTAGAGTCATTGCAAATTAATGGGTTATCAGGTTTTTAGATGAGAATACTAAGGTCCACGAGAAATCCACATGCATAGTAAATAAGAGAATGGAAGATTTGGAAGTAAAACTGAAGGTCTTCTCAACTTCAAAGAACCTATCCATTTGGAAAAAAAATCAAATGGAAAAAAATAGATTGACTTACTATTATATCCATTATAATACTATGTAGTATGAATTGACAAGTGCTTAGAAATTTATTTCTTTTTGAATGTATGGTACCCATTGGGCATACAATCCCATTATAATTTTCTTGGTTCACATGTACATTACTGATTTAGAGAAGAGCATAAAAGTAAATTTGAGATCATTGATATTACCTTATCCATGTGTTTCAGTTTTCATTTCATATTTAGGTAGGAGAACTCTGCTAAAGTTTGGAATGATATGAGTAATTAAAAAAAAACAAATTTAGGGCATGAGGTTCTTTTTTTTACCATTTTAATGTTAAGGGTATACTCAGAAATCTTACAATTATGTAAGAATGTTCAGCTGAATTTTTTAAACCATTATTTGTACCAATGAACAGGAACTCAAATATAGAGTATGTGCTATTAATTACCTAACTTTTTCTTCTGTTTCTACTGCTATTTTATCTTCTCTTTTAGAAAATTTTACTATATACTTACAGGAATTCTGTGTATCTCACTTCTTAATTTGGATCTTAATTCTCATTATCTCAACTGAGAGATTATCAAAGGCCTTGATTATTCTGATTTCTCCTGTGTTTTATAAAATGTTACATGATTTTTATCATTTTCAGTATAATCTTATGAAGGAAAGACAAATAATTTTCTGTGTTCTTTAAACCCAGAGATATCAAAGCATCAAATATCCTTCTGACAGAACGAGGCCAGGTGAAACTTGCTGACTTTGGATTGGCTTCCATGGCCTCTCGTGCCAGTTCTTTTGTGGGAACGCCGTATTGGTAAGAATAGTCCTGTCTGGTATTGATCCTCATAATTGAAATAGGCAGTGTGTGGTTGTACTTTTTTCAGATGCTTTATCTTTTTTCTTGGAAATACAGTGCTGCTTTAGACATTACTCTAAGCACTATAGTTAGTTTCAGATATAGATTTGGAGTGCTGCCCTTGTATCTCCTATTGTTTCATTTGTCCCCCCAATGTTTCTTTCCTGTTATCATCTATATCATGTATTGGGTGTAGGAGTGAAAACATTTAAATATTTAAGAATGGAGAAGATAGAAGTGCTAAGTGGAAATTTTCTTTAGATTTATACTTACTGTGTGTCAGTATCTCTGAATAAGAGTATCTGAAGGCTGGTAGCTAATTACAATTTTTTTAAAATTTTTTATTATGGAGAAATTCAAGTATACAGGTAAATAGGCAAAAATATAAGGAAGGCTCACATAGTGGTCAGCTCAGCCTAAAGCACTACCCCAGGGCCCAGCTGTTCTATGTACTTACTCCTCTTGCCCTCCCTCCACCTCCAGTTATTTGAAGCGAGTTCTAGACATCATCTAATTTTATTCATAAATAATTCCATATTAATGTCAGCAAGTCTGAAGGGAATAATTTTCCACATCTTCAACTTCCATAGGTGTTTTCTCTCTGTATATGTTGAGAGGTGTCTTAGGTCTACTGCATCTTCTTTCCACTTACCTTTCAAATCTCCCAACTCCCACTTTGTTAAAGAAAGGCTTCTTACCCATCCTGAATAGTAGAATGATGCATTGTTCTGAGGATTAAAAGACTCAAACCATCACCAGAGGGAAACTTGAGAATACATAACATCTAGAATAGACAGCATCAGAAATACAGAAGAGTTAGGACACAAAGTTTTGGCAAGGGCCTTCTGGCTTCACAGTCATCTCTCTTCACTTCCTTTTACTCCTTGCTCTTTCTTTTCCCCAATTATCTTCCCTCCCATCTTCTTTTCTAGTAGATCACAAATTACTTCACTTATAACTGGGACAATTGCCATGAGGACACATTAACATGTTATTTACATTGAAAAATGAAGTTTGGCATTTCCTGATAGAGAATAATTCGGATTTGAATGGTTGGTATGACCATGCAGACTGGGTTTGCTAATTAGGTTATTATACAGCAGTGTTTTTAATGAATTGAATGAGCTAGGTCCTCAGCTCCAAATTGTAAATATCTGTAAAGCACATATATAAAATAATGTATATACATATGTGTGCATTATATCCTTTGCAACTAAGTTTATAAAATTTCAATACCAACTCAAAAATGTACAAGCAGATACATTTTTTAAAATAAATTCATTGGAAGTAAGAAAATAAAAAGTTTGAAGGCTACTGTTCTGTATGACCAAAACTTTCTTATGTAGAACCCTAGTTTAGATAGAATCCTCTTCACCTGTATAAAAAAAGGTTCTTTGGAGAAATAATTCTTCTTAATGGTCCCCCTTTACAAATCAGTGATCAATATTTTATACTAGAAAGGAGCTAGAAAGTTGTGCATTAAAAACAAAACTACTTTTTTAACTTTGTTGAACTTACTGACTCCCCAAGCTTACTTCAACATCTTCACACATTAGAAGCCCTCTATTATTGGCAATTGGAAGTTACATATGTATTAATTGGTACATAGTATATTAGGAACACAGCACTGTGTACATATTTACATGTTTTTACACAGAGGAACACACATACACCGGATGACAATCTTACTAAGCAGTCAGAAACTGTTCTAAATGTCTGTCTGTGCTTGACAACAAGTACAAAGGAAGTATAAGGTGAAGCATACCAGTGAGAACATTAGAGTCTAGCTAAGATGTAAATTACCATTTCATTTTATAACCAAGATGCCTATAAAGTTAATAATTGTATGATTTATTTAGTTATGAGTGACTGTCCTAGCCACTTTTATCACCGAACACTACTCCTATTTGCAAAAAAGACTGACAAACTGCTTATTCGTTGTTGCTTATTGTGGCAGATATTTTCTCAGCTAAATGTAGTGAGCTTGTTTACTTCAAGGAAACGAGTGCCAGTGATAAAATGCCCTCTTTCAAGCAAAACTTAGACTTTTGTAATAAGATACTAAAACGAAAATGTTTGAGAATCACTGGCATAAAGGATATACAATATTAGTATCTGTAAACTTGAATTCCCTGCTCTGGGGAATCTTTCCTCCATGATGCTGTTACATGATCATGACAAATGGTGAGAATAAGTCTAACACTGTATATGCAATGGTAAATATTTACCTCACAACCTGTAATGCATTTATTTCCCTTTACAAGAATTCTTATGTCCAGTTATATCATCTGGAATTCACACAGGTTTTCTCCATGTAGATGGTCATTAGGTTTTTAAAGAATAGTATACTTTTCTTTTCTTTTTTAACTTTAAGTAACATTTTATGTTTTAGGATGGCCCCAGAAGTAATTTTAGCCAAGGATAAACAACAACAATATGATGCCAAAGTAGATGTATGGTCTCTTGGAATAACATGTATTGAACTAGGTAAGCATTGCTCTTTATTACTGTGCAGTAAGTTTTGATCAATGTTTTACCTCAATTTCTATATAAAATTACAGATTTTTATTTTTATGTCAGTGTTTAAGGGGAGCAATAAATCTATTAAAGTTGTCACTTTGGTTATTTGGCAATTTATATATACATATATTAGCTTAGGTGTATTAGATTTGCTGTATTAAATTAGGTCTAAAATAGTTTATAATGTGGTATTAATTTTGAGGTATCTGTGTCTAACATTTAATGAGTATTTGTTAAACACCTAGAATATGTCTATGGTTATAGATTTACCATGTATGAAGGGTCTCTAAAGCATTCATGAATTACATACTGCTACTTAAGATACTTAATACTTTGTGCTAGGGATGAGGATTCAATTATCAGGCTGCATACCTTATTGTACAGTTCCATTTTTCGTACATATTTTATTCTGTTGCCTTAAGTGGAGCTATGCTTAAGGCAGTGGACCGTCAAAACTTTGCTAATACTCCCCTTGTAAGGGAGCCTCAGTGGGTAATTGAACTGTCACTGTAATTGAAGCTGATGGCCATCTTCTTGCTCTTGATTCCCTGCATCAGTCCACAGTACCTTCCCTGTTTTTTTGTTAAGCTTTATTTAATAGTAGGAAATACTGGGAATATTTCATTGAACCATTTTAGGAGTGACTAAAGATTGAAAATAACACGTTAAAAGTAAAATCCATGTGTCATTTGGATAAGTCATCAACCTGGGTTTGTTAGTTGTAAAAAAAAAGCAGAAAGGGAAATTGAGGTAAAACAAAAGTAAAAACTTGCTTATCATTACACAATAAATACTATAATTTCCATTATAACCAGGCTGTTTCTTTCTTGCAATCTAATATTTTTCCAAAATAATATAACCTTTAGATTTTTTTCACTTTTGTTAGAATTCCTACATTAATCATTCCCTTCAAGCTCTGTATCATCATACATATTTTAAAGCTTGACATCAGCAAAGAGAGATTTGTAGATTACCATGTCATCCTCTTCTGATATTTTGGTCTCAATTTGAGGTTTTCAAAGTGTTACTTACATTTGAAAATATCTTTAGGTATCTTAAACGCTTGTTCTTTTACTCCTGATTCTTCTTCCTAACAGTACATCCTAATTAATTTCTTAAGAAACTTGGATGTAAATGTACAGAAGCTGGTTAATATACTCTGGCTATGGGGTATTTTTGTGGGTATGTGGTTGATGCATATATGTGCCCCTTTGGATAGTGAAATTGCATTAATGATCCTGTTAGATATCATTGATATATTTTGATATTCATTTGATTAGAAAGTCTTCCTTGGCCAGTTATACTGCTCAGAAAGAAATGTATAAACTCGGGAGTTTCTGTGGGATGGATTCTTATTTTTCCATGTTTTCTAGTTTCTTATTATAGTTCATAAAATAGACTTCCTTCACAATTAGAGTTTTTACACTTAGAATAAAGCAACTTCGGATGTGACCGCCTTTAGTTCATTTTTAAGGAGTGAGACATTTCAAAGAAATTCTTAAAGTTTTAGGCATGCATGAGGCATCTTCAACTTTTAGAAACTCTTTCATGATCACTTTTTAAAGTTTTACTTACAGATGTTTTGAATTCTTAAATGTCATGAACCACAACCTGACACTGGTCCCAGGGGAAAGATCTAGAGTAGCCCAGGCCAATGAAACATTCTGTAGTGATAGAGATATTCTGTATTTGCATGTCTTTCAAGCACTTGAAATGTGGCTAGTGTAACCGAGGAACTGAATTTTAAATTTTATTTCATTTAAATAAGTTTGCATTTATAGGGCATTGGGGGAACTCCAACAGTCAATATGGAAACACTGTCCTTTAACAGCACACTGGACCAGATGAACTTAACAGACATATACAGAACATGCCATCCCAAAACAACAAAATGCACATTCTTCTGAAGCACCCATGGAACATTCTCCAGGATAGATTATATGTTAGGACACAAAATGGGTCTTAATATGGGTATAGTAACCACATTGTTTTTCATGTGAAACCTTCATAAGAGTGTATATCAATAATACGATAATTTTAAAAATTGTATAAAAAGTAAGTTTGCATTTAAATAGTAACATATATGTGCTCTTTTAGACAAAACAGCTGTAGAGGCCTGATTTTTTTAATGCAAATTAGATTTGCTGTCTTGGGAAATATATGTTATATGCTTTTCTACTTTAAAATAACTAAGGATAATGAATTAAAGCAAAATTTTCTTAGAGAGTAGGTAAGAGAGCAGAACTTAAACCAATTGTATCTTTGGTTTTGATAAATACAGTTCTAAATAAATATGACTTTCATATTTATTTATGAATTTAGAGGTTGAAATAACTTGAATTTTCTCATAGATGACTTTATATGTTTGTTCACAATTTGATGAAAAAGATCCCAATTTTGTTGCTTTTCAGCCTATGTGCATGATTGCACAGTTGTGTTTATAAAAATAAAATGTGCCATTTTTTCTGATTATAAAAGTCCATGTTGAGAGTATAAAATTTCAGAAATATAACAGATGTAAAAATACAATAACTTGTTAAAGGATACACAAAATAAAAAGATGTAAATTATGACATCAAAAATGTAAAACATGGTGGGAAATAAAAATGTAGAACTTTAAAATGCTTTCCAAATTAGCAATTTAAAATAGATAAGTACAAATATTAGTTTTATGTAAGCCTCATGGTAACCACAAAGTTAAAAGCTATAGTAGATACACAAAAAATAAAAAGGAATCGGAGCATCCCAGTACCAAAAAATCAAATCAGAAAGAAAGAGAGTAAGAGGAAAAAGAAAGGCACAAAGGAATTACAAAACAACCAGAAAGCAATAAACAAAATGGCAATAAGTACATACTTATCTAAAGTTACTTTAATTATAAATGGACTAAATTCTCCAGTCAAAAGACAGAGTGGCTGAATGGATTTAAAATAATAAGACCCATGCATGTGATGCCTACAAGAGACTCACGTTAGATGTAAGGATACATACAGAGTGAAAGTGAAAGGATAGAAAAAGATATTCCATGTAAATGGAAACCAAAAGAAAGCCTGGGTAGCTATACTCACAAAAGACAAAATAGACTTTAAAACATACTAATAAGAGACAAGGACATTACATAATGATAAAGAGGTCAGTCCAACAAGAGGATATAACGTGTAAATATTTATGCACCCAATGTGGTAGCACCTAAGTATATACAGCAATATTAATAAACCTAAAAGGAAAAATAGACAGCAATGCAGTAAGAGTAGGGGACTTCAACATCCCACTTTCATCAATGCATAGACTATTCAGACAAAATAATCAATATGGAAACACTGTCCTTTAACAGCACACTGGACCAGATGAACTTAACAGACATATACAGAACATGCCATCCCAAAACAACAAAATGCACATTCTTCTGAAGCACCCATGGAACATTCTCCAGGATAGATCATATCTTAGGACACAAAACAGGTCTTAATAAACTTAAGAAGAATGAAATTATATCAAACATATTTTCCAGAGACAATGGTATGAAACTTGTAATCAGTTACAAGAAGAAAAATGGGAAATTCACAACTATGTGAGATTAAACAACATGCTATTGTAACAACCAATGTGTCAAAGAAGAAATAAAAAAATATAAGGAGACAAATAGTGGAAATACAATATACCAAAACATATGGAATGCACCAAGAGCAGTTCTAAGAGGGAAGTTCATAGCAATAAATGCCTACATTAAGACATTAGGAAGTTTCTCAAATAAACAACCTTATTTAAAACCTCAATAAATGAGAAAAAATAAGAATAAACCAGTCACAAAGTTAGGAGAAGGAAGGAAATAAGAAAGGTGAAAGCAGAAATAAATGAGATAAAACTAAAAAGTTAACAGAAAAGATCAATGAAACTAAGAGCTGGTTGTTTGAAAAGAAAAAGAATAGACAAACCTGTAGTAAGAATTAACTGTGATAAAAAGGACTGAAAATAAAAAATGAAAGAAGAGGCATTACAACTGATATTGCAAAAGTAGAAAAGATCACAGGAGACTACTGTGAGCGATTAATATGCCAACATATTGGATATCATAGAAGAAATGGATAAATTGCTGGAAACATACAACCTATCAAGACTGAATCATGAAGATATAATCTGAACAGGCTGATTACTAGTAAACAGATTGAATCAGTAATCAAATACCTCCTGGAAAATCCAGAACCGGATGGCTTCACTATTGCAGTCTAACACACATGTAAAGAAGTAATGCCAGTCCTTCTCAAACTCTTCCGAAAAACTGAAGTGGAGGGAGTACTTTCAAACTCGTTTTATGAAGCCAGCATTACCTTGATAACCAGAACCGGACAGGGACAATACAAGAAAGTTACAGGCCAATTTCCCTGAGGAACATAGATGAAAAAATTTTCAGTGAAGCACTGGCAAACATAATTGAACAATACACTAGAAAGATAATACACCATGATTAACTGTGACATATCCCAGGGATGCAAATATGGATCAATATCTGCATATCAGTGTGATCCACCACATTAACAAAATGAAGGCTGAAAATCACGATTATCTCATTAGTCACAGAAAAGCATTTGACTAAATTCAGCTCTTAGCATAAGTGTGAAGGGAAGATAGCTCAACATAACAAAGTCCATAAATGGCAATCCCACTGCTAATATCCTACCTAGTAGCCAAAAAGTAAAAATTTTTCCTCTAAGATTAGGAACAAGACAAGTATATCCCCTCACCACTTTTATTCAACAGAGTATTGGAAATAACATCCAAAGCAATTAGATAAGAAAAAGAAACAAAAGGTATCCAGATCAGGAAGGAAGAAGTAAAACTATCACTGTCTACAGATGACATGATATTATTACATATAGAAAACCCTAAAGACTCCACCAAAAAATGGTTAGAACTAATAACCAAATTCAGCAAAATAAACAAATTAATAACAAAATTAATACACAGAAATCTGTTGCATTCCCATATACTAACAACAAACCAGCAGAAACAGAAAACAGGAAAACAATTCTATTTAAAACTGCATCAAAAAGAATAAAATAGCTAGGAATAAACCTAACCAAGGAGGTGAAAGACCTATACTTTCTTCATGGGAGAAACTAACCAATAAATGGAAATAATCCCATGTTCATGGATAGGAAGAATTAATATCGTCAAAATGGCCATCCTGCCCAAAGCAATTTACAGAGTCAGTGCAATTCCTATCAAAATACCAATAGTATTTTTCAATGAGCTATAACAAAAAGTTCTAAAATTCATGTGGAACCACAAAAGACCCCATATAACCAAAGCAATTCTGAGAAAGAACAAAGCAATTCTAAGAAGAAAGCTACTATGAGGGAGGGGTTGGGGTGAGTAGTTGAGGGTGAGGGGAATAAAAGGGCACAAAAATTTTCAGTCATAAGTTGGTCACAGGGATAGTAGTATAGCATGGAAAATAAAAGCACTGCTTCTGTAACATTTTCATACGTTGACAGTAACTTCGTGGGGAGGGGAAGGGAGGATTTAATATGGGTGACTGTAGAACCACTGTGTTGTATACTTGAAACCAATATAAGATTGAATATCAAGGATACTTTAATTAAAAAAATAATTGAAATGGAAAATATCCTTTGAATCCACTGAAGGCTCCCACAGTTTAGATTTAGTAAATCTGTATGGTTTTTAGCTAAGTTCAGTGTTCTCTGACTAAATTGAGATGGTCAGGTTTATGGTAAATGACAGAATCAAAAATCGTCCTCTGCTCTGATATATTGATGGCACACCATTTAGAATTTTTGAATACTTTAATAAATCACAGTAGAAACACAAGTTATTTTATTCATTAAGAATTTCTTCAGTAATCCCTTCCCCTTCCTGGATGAAACTAGTCATTCTTAAAGCTGTTGGGAGGACAGTATAGAGCAGGTGTCCATGTCACCTGCTGAGTCATGGTAGCCCGGAGTGGCGTGTCAGAGTGCTGTGAGTAGAGGAGGGAGTTCCCACAGACAGAATGCCTTGTAAGTGGAAGCAGAACCTATGCAGGAAGGGCGGCAGTCAAGTTTGGAGATTCAGATTCCTGGTGGGGTAACCGAGGCATTCATACCTGGAAGTAACCCAGCATGGGATGTCAGAGGCCAAGGAGCAGGTCCATATTTTGGGGTGGGTAAACCTGACACATGGCAGTGCCTGATTGAAAGGAAGGGGCTTCCCTCCTGAGGACTGATGAAGAGGGTCTCACTGCAGAAAGAGATCCAGTTTGGATAGGGTGTCAGAAACTGAGTGGATGAAGTAGACAGACTTGGAATGGGGTTTGAAAACTTGATGGGGAAAAGCGGAAATGGTGGTGGCCAAGATGGGAGACTGGCTATGTACAGGGGGGATTCATCAAGTATATTAAGGATAATCAGAGTGAGGTTTCTTATTGTCAGAGAAGGGTGTTATAAATAACGGAAAGAGAAGGCTAGAATAAATAGTACTATAGTATTGGATTTGAGATATTATAATGAACTCAGTTGTTTTCAATAAACAACTAAAGATATTTAATGTGCAAGTATGAATACAAATATATGAGGGACGTGTGTGTTCCCTTCCTCTATCCACTGACAGGATCTAAGAGAAGTGACATGGGCAGTAGCAGTGAGCACATTGATTGCCACAGCTCCTTGGAGTAATGGTTGAGCCAGGTCTACAGTAGGGAAAGCATAAGGTGATCCTGGAACATCTTAGTGTGCCAGAGAGCAAGGAACTGAGCAGGGAATGATGGAGCCATGCCAGAAAGACAGAAGTCGGCTTAAAAAGGTTCTTAACTGCTCAAAAATGAAGCGATTTCAACATCAAAATAAATGATAGTAGCAGATTATAAATTATTAAATGAAGAATCTAAATCCATACAATAAGAGAATAAAATTTAATCTTTATGCAAAAAAATATTCATATAGACTAAAGTACCTTTTTACAAATACTTAATTACAAAGGAAAAAAGTGAAACTTTACCATGAAAACTTGTGGAATGGCCTTAAGTGATCAAAGTGAACACCATCAATAACAAGACGATCTGAAACCATGGACTACATCATAGAATCACTGAGAAAAGCATGATATTTGCTTCTGTGATATTCCTGCCAGAGATGTGTAAACCAAATTTAGTAACAGCACAAAGCCAAACTGAGGGACATTTGAGAGTCAAAATTATACTTGTGAATTGTCAAGGTCCAACTGTCACCTTAAGACTAGAAAAAAAATGGCAAATTCAATCCACAGTAAGCAGAAATAAAGAGACCCACAAAAGATCAAAGCAGAGAAAATGAAAGCAATAGAGAACATCAAAGATCACTAATTAGTTCTTTGGGGAAAGTAATGAAATTAATAAACCTCTAGCTAGATTGAGCAGAAAGAAGACACAAACGACCAATATGAGGAATCACAGGGGACATGACTCCAGATTTTACACATATTGAAAGGATTATAGGGAAATTTTATGAACAATTTTATGTAACTTTAAAACTTAGAAAAAATGGACAATTTCTTTGAAGGATGCAGATGGTCGAAGCTCATTTTTGCTACAAAGGACATTATGGGGACATTTGATTGAAACTACAATGGAGTTTGAGGATTAGATAATAGTCATGTATTCATATCAATGGTCTGATTTAATGAATGTACTAGGTTCTCATAGAATGTTCTTGCTTATTGGAAAAATACACTATTTAAAGATTATGTGCATCAGCGCTGCAATTTCCTCTCTATTGGACTCCCTTGAATAAGTTCTCTGAACTCTACTTTCAACATTTTTGCTAAGTTTGGGTTTATTAAAAAAAAAACAACTAACTACTTCCATTCTCCTGTATAACAGGCACATATTTTAACAGGAAGTTTTCTTTCTTTTATAGCGGAAATGAAGCCTCCTTTATGGAATAATAGTTCAGTAAGTGTCTTCAGTCACATAATCAGAAATGAATCCCCTACACTACAGTCTACTAAATGGTGAGTATGGCTGAGAGATGTATTGTTCAACATGGTAAAATTTAAATATTTTTTCATAATGTTATCAAAATGATTTCATTTCAATGAGGTGAAGTGTATATAACCTGAAGAAATATTAAAATAGCTTTATTTTATCCATACATCATGTTTATCCTTTATTATCTCTACTTTTCATAGCATATAAGTAACTCAGTTTAGAAATAAAAGATACATGATGCTACATGGGAGCAAAAAGTATGGCTTTTGTATAAAAATTAATATATTTTTTGTACTTTAGCAACACATACAACCCTAATTATATAATAAATAGCATGATTTAAACATTCATATTTTATAACTGCAATATATAGATTGCCACAGCCTGTAGAGATATTTAATTGGGGAATGGTTTATAATTGATATGGTATAAAACATAGGTAAAAATGATTAGATAATTTATCAGAGTTACCAGATAATTCATAATTTTTGGATCATTCTAATTGTCATTATTTATTATTCAGAATGTGCTTTGATTTGCATCTCCTAGTGCTTCTTTGATAATACTGTTATTCATGTAAAGAAGTTTATTGAAAACAGATGGACGATTTTAGGAAACAAGGATCTTTATCAGTGATAGAAAATTTTAATGGGAAATTCTTCAGGTGTATCTAGCATTTGAAAAGGTCCAGGGGACTACCTACCATACTTAACAAATACTTTAAAATTCACAAGTAAGATGCATAAATTAGCAAAAATTTATTTTTTAGCATTACAGAATTAAGGCAAGTTCACAGGTCCTTTCTCCTTCTATAGAGATGTTTTGAAGAAATCTTCACAAAGAGTTTATTATGGTACTTCTAAATAATAGATACACTAAACACAGGCTGTCTTTACACTGGTTGATACTTTGGGGATTCAAAAAAGAATTCTTGTATAAAAGAATTAAATCTTATTTGAATATTGATGACAAACATTCTTATATAAAAGAATTAAAAATCTTATTTGACTATTGATGACAAATATTGATGGAATATTTTTTACCTACTGCCTTACTGAACTCTCATCATTAACACTATATAATAGTGTGTTACAGAATTCTAATTTTAAAAAATCTTACTGTTTTCTGGAACTTTTATCCATTTGCTCAAGGATGCTAAATACTTAGGTATAAAAAAATGTGATGTTCTGAAACATGCTGTATGGAAGATGATCCAAGGGTCAAGCAAGAAAGAGATGTAGATAGAGAAAAGAAAAAAAAATAATAAGAATATTATCTTAGATTTAAATGTGAAAAGGAAAATGATTAACTTCCCTAATTCACCTCAATGTAGAATGAGTTGTGATACTTAAGTATGTGAGAGGAGGATTTTAAAATAATGTGTGCAAATTTATCTTTGGGAAATGGTAAAGATTCATTAGTTGCTTTGCATAACTTTTTATAGACTTGCATAATGAAATATATAGTGTATTTTGTCTGCTTTTTTCTTTTATCATTTTTATTCTCCCTCCCTCCCATAGGCACATGCCTTGATTTGTGGGTATGTTTTTAAAGGAAATAGCAATATATTCACTTGATACTTTCCTTTACAATAGGTCTTATTATTTTCGACACTTTGTAGATTCTTGCCTCCACAAAATCCCTCAAGATCGCCCTACAACACGGATACTTTTAAAGGTCAGTTATACTCTGTTTTGTACACTCAAGAAATTGTTTTAAAGAATGTGTTTTATTCTTCTTTGATTCCGAATCAGTATTAAGTACGGTACCAGTTTTTGCTAAAATACTAATTTCATAATACTGTTCTTTCTTGGAAACTTTGGTAGTTGCTAAGTTTTTTCATTTGTTTTTCAAAATTAACTGCTTTTGCCATGTCTGAATAGAATATATAGTTAAATATTCAATTTAGTAGTATTAAATGGCTTAATTTTTATATGTGCAAGCATATATTCATGAGTTACAACTATAAATTTTAATTCATGTGGAACCATGGCATTTCAGAATTGGCAAAACGTGCTTTAACTTTGGATTTAATTTTTGTATGTACCACACTTGATATATCCATCTGTCATATATAAAATAATATGAAAGTAAGAGAAATGACGCATAATACATTTACGTAAATACTGTGGGAGAAAAAAGATTTCAAAAGAACTGCTAAAAATGGATATCACGTTTTTGTTTCCTTCTGAGAAATATGTTTTTCTAACTTAGCAATGAAAATATTTTAAAAGTATGTGAATTCTATTCATTTTTCAGTAGGTTTGGTTACCTAATTTAAATAAATTATTAGTATATGCTTTCTGTTCTCAAAAATAGGTATTCACAATAGCAACAAAAGGTTTAGCATACCTATGAGTTATGTTAGTGAAAAATAAGCAGAATGCATTTGTGGAAAACGGTTAAATAACTTAGAATTACAAGATATATTTATTTCATTTTGAGGTTGATATCTTATTAATAGCAGTAATAGTATTATTTGATTTAATATAGTTTTTAAAACATCTAGATAAGGCATTAGTGAGTAGCAGTTGACTCTATCTCTTTGTGACCTTAAGGAATTTTGTGGATTTTTCACTAGAAAATAATTTCTGCATGAATGTTTTAGAATTTTAAAGAAGTTCAGTTTATTTTCACCAACACACAGTTCAAGATGCAAGGATATTGAAAGGATCATGTACATATTCAGTAGGGTTATTTGCAACTACAGTATGTAGAAGAGCAGTATAAAGTTTCAGTAACACTTTGGGAATTCTAGGCCATAAGCACACTTACAGTTTCAAACGAAAGCCCAAAAAATAGGTATTCACAGTCGCAACAAAAGGTTTAGTAGAGCTGTGAATTATGTTAGTGAAAAATAAGCAGGATTCATTTGTAGATAACTGTTAAATAACTTAGAATTATAAGATATATTATTCTCAGATAAAAAAAGACCAAATATCATGAATAGTGGTACATACCAAGCTAAAGCTCAGGAAAAGAAAGAATGTGACTGGCTTCTTACATTTGCCTAATGAAGGCAAAAGAAGCCCTTTTGGTAATAACCCAACCCTCCAGGAATGGATACTTGGCCTTGGGTGATCAGGTCCCAAACCTGTATATATATTCACTTACCTGGTCCATTTTGTATATTGACCTTATTGGAAGTGATAAGAAGTGTCTGTCAAGTGCATCCTTCCCTTTGGCCTGATCACATCTCTATTGCAGTCTGTCATAAGGAAAAAAACTAAAATGGAAATAAGTGACTTACTGTATGAAGCTATTCATCTCAGAATGCAAAATTGAAAATAATTATCCAGAATTAGAATAACGGTTATGTAATTTTGGCATGAACATTTGATGAAGTAGTCTGTAGGCATTCTGTTTATGAGTTGAAATAGCATAATACTTACAGCAATGAAAAGAAAATAATATATAGTTACAACTCTTCTGAGAAGAAATAAATTTGAGCTAGTAAAGGAAGTAAAAGTCTTAAAAGAATTCAAGATCATCTCATGAACTCCAGTGCATAAGGTGTCTTTCTGCAATCCGTGCTAACTACAAAACAAAATCTATACACAGAAAATTTCTGAGAAGAAATAAATATCCAAAAAATACCAAAAGTAACAATGATAATCTAATGGTAGAATTGTTCTTTCTATTTTTCTGTATTTGATAATGTTAAGCTTTATTAAGTATTAATGGTAAAAATAGTGTTTTATGAAGTCTCATTTAAGCAACATAAAGGAACCCATAATACCCAAGTGGTATGTTACGTAATTCACCATCACTAAATACATTCCTGTTGAAATCTAATGTAATTCAGAACTGAACGGTTCTCCTCTATGAAAGCAGTTGTAAGAATTTGTGGGCGTTTACTTAGGGCTGTAATTGGACTTAATTCTTAATGTTTACTTAGACTCTGATTATTTCAACTCTGCATTTCCAGTTGGCCAACAAAGGTGTCATGCTCAAAGTTTTCATAAAAAGTACGGGGGATGTTATGTAGGCACAGAGTGTATACATGTAAATTAAATTTTATAAATATAAGAAGTAAAAAGCATAGCAGAACTAGGTAACTATAGATTACATGCATTATCTATCATTATTTAGGATAGTTACTCTAGGGTCTAAAGAGGGATTCATTTGTTCTGAATGAAAAAATATGTAGGTCTCAACCTGACTTTTGCCTTCTACTCTTAACCAGCACATGTTTGTTTTTCGGGAGCGTCCTAAAACAGTGTTAAAAGATCTCATTCAGAGGACAAAGGTCCTTTCCCAGGAGGCACATAATGAACCAGCAGTAGAATCACAGGAAGAAGAGGTAATAAGTTAGAAATGGCTCAAGTATTGGGGTCTCTTTATTGCCTTCCTTCCTTATGCAACTTTTCTTGCCAAGAATCTTTTATATCAGTGGTTTCCAGATTGTGCCTTCACAGTGATTCTCTAAGTTCCACCCAGATGGGGAAAAAGGTTTTGCATTCTTTAAACCATCCTCTTGGTAGTGCACATTAGCATAGTAAAGCTCTGTGAAGTCTATTAAAGAAACCTGTTCAACTTTTATTTAATGTATTCCCTCTCAAAAGTCTGTGCTATGGGGCACTTTTTTGCTGATTGTCTGATGATATGGGTCATGCTTTTGGAAGTATTTGAAATTACAGGCTTTGGAAGTTGATGGTGCTCACACAGAAGTCATTAGAACTACCAACCATTCTCCTTATCTTGGTTATTGTATAAACCTTTCCCCCAGTGCCTTTTATATAATGTTTGATAAGTGTTTATTAAATTGGAAATTTCTGGCTTCTTTAAAAATAAATAAGTAAATAAAATAAACATGTGACTTAACTAAATTTATCCTGAGGGAAAAAAATTACCAAGCATTCTTATTCTGTTACTAAGAACACTTGATTCTTTTCAGTTGTGTACAGGGATTCAGTCCTCTACATGGTTCTAAAATACTCATTTTATAGGTGAGTAAAGTAAGACTCAGAGTGGTTAACTAAATTATTACTGTAGAAGCATATGTGTTCAGATTCATATATGACTCTTGAGACCAAGTTCTTTCCATTTTGCCAAGTTTCCAAATTTGCTGGAGAAATGTTACAGAACTTCCTCACAAGGAAAATATAAAGCTTCTTATTTGTGGAGCTATCTTTTTTAGTCTAAGTATTTTCTGTTTTTTTCTTTGTTCATGTCACAATGCCAAAGCTTTGATTCTTTTTTATTGTTTTCTACTGAGAAAGATCCCTGCATTCTGAAAACAGGAGTAGTAGTTACTTTTCTTTTTAAAAGCACTACATGATTAATGAACTATAAAATAAAAGAGTTTCTTACATACAGTTTTGGTGTTTTTGATATTGCCTTTTAGTTCTAACAGTAGTCACTAGAAAATTGGGGCTATTTTAGGTATACGAAATACTTCAGCAAAGTGAAATTAATAAAATTATGTCATGAAACATTAGAATAACAGCAACTTTTTTAGGCTGTGGAATGTAAGAAAAGACCCTCTATATACCTTGGGTCTGTATTTATTATTCTGCATATCTTAAAGAATTTTGGTATGGTAAGACTATAATATTGGGGCCCAGATACCAAAGCTTGCCGGAGTTGTTCAGAATAGTCTTCTAATTATGATTAAATATACAATTTTTAATTTTACACAGAAATAGATAGGAATTAATATTAAATTACTCAGTGGAAAAGTTTAGGCTAAAGACTATATTCTGAGAAGAAAAGAAATATAAAAGGCTTCAATAAAGAATAAGTAAAAGTGATATTTATAGGATTAAAAAAAGGTTGGGGTTTGTTTTCACCATTGGAATCATTGAGAAATGAGCAGCATCTCTGTGTATACCCCATGAGATGTGTAGTAGAAATGGATTTAATGTCAAAAATTTTAGAGAAAAGACTACACTTTGGAAATAATTTAGAATTGATTAACTTTTTCACATGGTTGGGCTTTTTGGTATTTACTTTTTGGTCACTTTCTTAATCTGTCAACTAACAATTGATAAACTTCCAATTTTGTCTTGGCAAATACAGGAATTTCTCAAAATAGACCTCTAACTTTCTAAAGACTGTGTGCCAAGCAGTGTGCTAGGTGCTAATAATCAAGAATTCAGGAGATAAAGGTATTTGAATCTAATGCTCTTTTCCCTCAGGAACAGGATCACTGTGTTGGATGGAAAGGGACAGTGCATAGTGTTGAAAGTCATCAGTCTGTTCCCAGTATGTCCAGCGGGGCCAGTAGTCAAAGCACTAGTGTCAACAGTTTTCCAGATGCCTCAGATGACAAGAGAGAGCTAGACATGATGGAGGGACACCACACAGTCATGCCTAGTAGTTCTGTCATCCATTTAAAACCCGTGAGTATTTGGATTTCAGTGAAAAAAATTTCAAATTTGGTAACTAATTTTCTTAGTCTGGTTACATTTGTCTTGAAAACATTTGAAGGTCAGGTAATTCCTTTTTGCAATTGATGGAAATGCTTCCTTTTTAACTTCACTGCTTTCAATACTACCAAAAAGTTACTGGGCACAATAGCTAAAAGATGGAACCAATCCAAGTGTTCATCAACACATGAATGGATAAACAAGCCATAATATATACATATAATGGAATATTATTCAGCTGTGAAAAGAAATGGCATTCTAATGTATGCTACAATGTGAGTGAACCTTAAAAACATGCTAAGTGATATAAGCCAGACAAAAAAGGGCAAATATTATTAGAATTCCACTTATATGAAATATCTAAAATAGTCAAATTCATAGAAAGTAGATTAGAGGGTGCTAAGGGGCAAGTGGAAAATGAAATAAATACTTTTATTATTTTTATTTTGGTATCATTAATGTACAATTACATGGGCATCATTATGGTTACCATACTCCCCCTATTATCAAATCCCCACCACATACCCCATTACAGTCACTGTCAATCAGCATACTAAGATACTATAAACATTGTACATGTCTTTATGTGAACATGATGTACTAATTTCTATGACAAATACATAGGGTAAAATTGCTGAGTCATAGGGCATATGTATGTTGGACTTCATAAGAAACTGTCAAACAGCTTTCCAAAATGGTTGTATGTTTCACATCCCCATTAACAATGTATAAGAGTTGCAGTTGGTTCACGTATTCTCCAGCATTTGGTTTGTCAGTCTTTTTTATTTTAGCCATTCTGGTGGGAATGAAATGGAATCTCAATATAGTTGTTTTTGCAATTCCCTATGACTGAAGATGGCGCCAGAATCACCTATTCATGTGTTTATTGTCCATTAGTGTATTTCTTTAGTGAAGAGTTTTTTTTTAAGTCTTTTGTCTGTTTTCTTATTCAGATGTTCATCTTTTAATACTGATTAGTAGGAGTTTTTTTATATACTCTGGGTACAAGTATTATATCTCAGATATGTCTTGCAAATATTTTTTCTCCATCTGTAATAAATTAAAACTTTTTAGTTTTAAAATCCAATTTAAACAACCCATTAAAAATGAGTAAAGGCCATAAAAAAGCTTCCTCTAAAATCAAGAATAAGACAAGGATGCCTACTCACAACACTTTTATTCAACAGAGTGTTGAAAGTCCTAGCTACATTAATCAGGCAAGAAAAAGAAATAAAAGGCATCCACACTGGTAAGGAAGAAGTGAAACAAAACTGTCACTGTTTGGAGATGACCTGATACTACATACAGAAAGCCCTAAAGACTCTACCAAAAGACTATTGGAATTAATATATCAACTATACGTCTATTTTTAAAAATGTGTCAAAGACCTGCATAGACATTTATCCAAAGAATATATACAAATGACCAACAAGCACATGAAAAGATACTCAATATAATTAGTCATTAGGGAAACACAAATCAAAACCACAATGAGGTACCATCTTACAGACACTAGGATGGCTAACTATTTTGTTTTTTGTTAAGGTATCATTGATACACAATCTTATGAAGGTTTCACATGAGCAACATTGGTTACTACATTCAGCCATATTATCGAATCCCCCACTAACACCCCATTGAAGTCACTGTCCATCAGTGTAGTAAGATGCTATAGAGTCACTGCTTGTCTTCTCTGTGCTATTACTGCCTTCCCGTCTCCCCCTTCTACACTATGTGGGTTAATCATAATGCCCCTTAATCCTCTTCTCCCTCCCTCTCCACCCACCCTTCCCACCCCCTTCCTTTGGTGACTGCTAGTCCCTTCTTGGACTCGGTGAGTCTGCTGCTGTTTTGTTAGATGGCTAGCTATTAAAAGAGAAAAACAAAAACAAAGATGGAAAATAACAATTAGGGAGCACATGGAGAAATTGGAACTCCTGCTCTGTATTGCTGGTAGGAATGTAAAATGTGAGCTGCTATGGAAAACACTTGAGGATTTCTCAAAAAGTTAAACATAGCATTTCCCCATGACCCAGAAATTCTACTCCTAGATATATACCCAAAACAATTGAAAGCAAGTACTTAAGCAAATGCATATACACAAATGTTCATAACAGCTGTATTCACAATAGCCAAAAGGTGGAAATAACCCAGAGGTCCAGCAACACATAAATGGATAAACAAATTAGGGTGTGTGCATACCGTGGAATATTAATCAGCTATAAAAAGGAATGTAGTACTGATACATGCTATACAATATGGATGAACCTTAGAAACATGCTAGGTGAAAGAAGCCAGATACAACACGTCACATAGTATATGAAACATCTAAAATAGATAAATCCATAGACAGAAAGTAGATTGGTGGTGATGAGAAGGGGAGAATGGGGAGCAAGTGCTTAAAACATACAGGGTTTTCTGTTTTCTTCTGAGGTGTTAAATATGCTTTGTAACTAGATACCGACAGTCATTGCAGAACATCATGAATATACTAAATGCTACTGAATTCCTCACGTTAAATGATTAATCATACATTGCATGAATTTTGCCTCTATTTAAGAATCCAGTTTGTATATTTTTTTCTTTATAGTAGGGGCAGTGGTTGCAGAACATCATGAATATACAAAATGCTACTCAGTTGTTCACTTTACATGATTAATCTTACATTATGAATTTTGTCTGTTTGAGAATGCAGTTTGTACATTTTTTTTCATTATAATCAGTGTTTTTTGTGTCCTTTCCAAGAAATATTTGCTGACCCCAAGGATGTGACAATATTCTGTGTTTTCTTCTGCTGTGTGATTCTGGATTTTAGGTTTAGATCAAGTGATTCTTTCTAAATCAATTTCTGTATGTAGAATGATTAAGCATTGATTTACTTTGAATACAGAGAACCAGTTGTTACAGCAGGGTTTGTTAAAGACACTTTCCTTTCCTCTTTGAATTAACTTGACTTTTTGGTAGCAAATCAATTGACTGAATATATGTGGGTCGGTTTCCAGATTTTACTGTGTACCTTTCCTCTATTCAGTCTGTCCTTTTACCAATACCACAGTGTTTTGATTACTGTAGTTTACATCTTCCAACTTCTTATTCTCCCTCAAAATTTTGGCTATTCTAGGTCCTTTACATTCCCATTTTAATTTTAGAACCAGCTAGTTTCTGTGCTGCTTTAGATCAAATTTTATTAGAAGCTGTTGACTGAATTCTCCTACATGAATTACCTGCTTAGTTGATAGTGGACTAGTCTAAGATGGTTTTGAAAGAAAAAGGTTTTGCTTTACTTCACTCTTTCCTCTCCATTGCTGTAGGTTACAAGGCAAATTCAAGAACACGAGCTTAGAGAACAAATGTTTTCTTACATCGAAATGAGCTGGCAACATCAAAAAAAGCTGAAGACTCTGGAAAACAAGCTAAAGGCTGAGATGGATGAGCATTGTCTCAGATTAGAAAAAGATTTTGAAACTCAGTGTATGAACTTTGCAGCAGAAACGGAGAAACTTATCAAGAAACATCAGGCTGCTACAGAAAAAGAGGTAGCTGATCAGTATTACTAATATCTTTATTCTAACTTGTGACTATTTCAACATTAACCAAGATGGCGTTTTGCTATTAGGGTATCTGTTCCTCAGAACCAAGCAAATCAGTTGGGGAAAGGGAGAAATATTTATATAATAGGTAAAATTTCCAGTGCTGAGTCTGGGAACCAGTAGATGTGGGATTGATAACTTGATAGTTTTATTGTGTAACAGTGGTTAAGTCAGGTAGATCAGATTAAAGATGATAATGTGACAGGTGAGAAGAGGCCTCCTCCCAAAACCACATATAATACAAAAATATAGTTAATACAACTAACCCTAAAAGATCAACAGGAAAGAAGGCTGCCCCAGACTGCTTACACCTGGAGAAAAAAACAAACCTCTAAAAGCGTAACATATGAAAGCCATGATCCAGAGGGACCCATGCTCTTCCCCCACCCCAGCTCACTGGCAGAAGGAAGAGAAATGGAGTGGGGATGGGTGGAGGCCAAGGACTGCTGAATGCCCAGCCCTGGAGATCTGCTGTACTGTGGGAGCAAAAACCCACATTGCATAGTGCTCTGGTGATTAGTGGGGTTGGAAAGCTAAGACAGGAGGAACACTTGGAGAGACTTGAGATTCCAGCCACTTGTGGAAAATGGGGATCCACATCCGGCTGCTCTGGGACAAAAGAAAGGCAGGCAGTATGAGAGACTTCCTAACAGTGAGAGGACTACTAAAGGGGCAAGGATTGCACAGGGCTAGCTGCTCAGGAAAAAGGACAGGTAGACAAAATTGTCCAGGTACACTCTGCCCAGCAGGTTGGAAACTTTTCAGAAACTTCAGGTGCTACATCCCCCAGGCTGGCTACACAGCTCTGAGGCCTTCCACCATGATACACAGCCTGCAGCACCTTCTGGAAAGCTGGCACTGGCTTGCAAACCAGCTGATGCCCCCGCCCTGGTGTCAGTCCAGTCAGAGGGAAGCCCTGCCTACAGTAGCTACAAATGCAAAGCATACAGGGTTACACCTGTGTGTTCAGCCCACTGGTTTGGCTGTGGAGAGAGTCACAGTAGCCGGGAAGCAGGAAACAGCTCTTCCAACACCCCAGTGACCAGCACCGCTCCCCTGTGACCCCTGACTTCCCTCCATGCGCTAAGCAGCTCCAGAAAGTATACCTTCTGGGTACTAGAGGGTTCCACATACAAATATGAAACATTAAAGGGACCTGGTTCAACCCCAGATACCAAAAACACCAGAAAAAGAATGAAGTGAAAATGAACTGATCAACCTTCCTGAAAGACATTTTAAAAAGAAGTCATAAACATGCTCATAGAGGTACAGAAAAATATTCAAGAACTCAGGGACAAATTCAAGACAGGGATCCATTCATTATGGAATACAATGGGGGATTTAAAAGCAGATTAGATACAATGGAGGAGACAATAAATGAAAAAGAAAGTAGAGAAGAGGAATACAAAGAAGCTGAGGCACAGAAAAAAAGATCTTTAGTAATGAAAGAATATTGAGAGAACTGTGTGACCAATCCAAATGGAACAATATTTGTATTATAGGGGTACCAGAAGAAGAAGAGAGAGAAAAAGAGAAAGTGTCTTTGAGGAGGTAATTGCTGAAAACTTCCCCAGTCTGGGGAAGGAGATAGTCTCTCAGGCCATGGAGGTGCACAGATAACCCAACACAGGGGACCAAAGGAAGACAACACCAAAACATATAATTAAAACAGCAAAGATCAAGGATAAGGACAGAGTATTAAAAGAAGGCACAGAGAATAAAAAGATCATATACAAAGGAAAATATATCAGGCTATCATCAGACTTCTCAGCTGAAACCTTACAGGCCAGAAGGGAGTGGCATGATACATTTAATGCAATGAAGCAGAAGCAAGAATAATCTACCTGGAAAGATTATCATTTAAAGTTGAAGGAGGGGTTAGACAATTTCCAGAAAAGCAAAAGCTGAGAGAATTTACCTCCCACAAACTGTCTCTACAGTGTATTTTGGAGGGACTGCTATAGATGGAAGTGTTCCTAAGGCTAAATAGCTGTCACCAGAGGTCATGAAAGCACAATAAAGAAAGCAGAACAATTAATTACTAAGCAAATGCAGAATTAAATCAACTACCCCAAAGTAGGTTAAGGGTAGACAAAGAGTACAGAACATGATACCTAATATATAAAGAATGGAGGAGGAAGAAAAAAGAAGTGAAAAAAAACCCCTTTAGATTTGTGTTTGTAATAGCATAGTAAGTGAGATTAGTTAGACTCTTCGATAGTAAGGAAGTTACCCTTGAACCTTTGGTAACCACAAATCTAAAGCCTGCAAAGGCAATAAGTACATAACTATCAATAATCACTATAAATGTAAATGGTCTGAATGCACCAATCAAAAGACATAAAGTCACTGAATGGATAACAGAAGAAGAACCATCTATATGCTGCCTACAAGAGACTCACTTCAAACCCAAAGACATACACAGACTGAAAGTAAAGGGATGGGAAATGATATTTCATGCATCTAATAGGGAGAAAAAAGCAGGAGTTGCAGTACTTGCATCAGATAAAATAGACTTCAAAACACAGAAAGTCACAAGAGACAAAGAAGAACTTTACATAATGATAAAGGGGTCAGTCCAACAAGAGGATATATAACCATTATAAATATCTATGCACCCAACACAGGAATACCTACATGTGTGAAACAAATACTAACAGAATTAAAAGGGGAAATAGAATGCAATGCATTCATTTTAGGAGACTTCAACACTCCAAAGGACAAACCAACCAAACAGAAAATAAGTAACATGACAGAGGCACTGAACAACGCTTTAGAACAGATGGACCCAGCAGATATCTACAGAATGCCCCACCAAAAAGCCACAGGATACACATTCTTCTCAGGTGCACATGGAACATTTTCCAGAATAGATCATATACTAGGCCACAAAAAAGAGCCTCAGTAAATTCAAAAATATTGAAATTGTACCAACCAGCTTCTCAGACCACAAAGGTCATGAAAGCACAGTAAAGAAAGCAGAACAATTAATTACTAAGCAAATGCAGAATTAAATCAACTACCCCAAAGTAGGTTAAGGGTAGACAAAGAGTACAGAATATGATACCTAATATATAAGGAATGGAGGAGGAAGAAAAAAGAAGTGAAACCTAGAAATAAATTACACAAAGAAAGTGAAAAAGCACACAAACACATGGAGGCTTAACAACATGCTCCTAAATAATCAGTGGATCAATGACCAAATAAAAACAGATCAAGCAATATATGGAGGCAAATGACAACACTAATTCAACACCACAAAATCTGTGGGATGCAGCAAAGGCCGTGCTAAGAGCAAAGTTTATTGCAATACAGGCCTACCTCAGGAAAGAAGAAAAATCCCATATGAATAGTTTAAACTCACAATTAACAAACCTAGACAAAGAAGAACAAATGAGGCCCAAGTCAGTAGAAGGAGGGACATAATAAAGATTAGAGCATGCTTAAAAAAATTGAGAAGATTAAAACAATAGAATCAATGAAAGCAGGAGCTGGTTTTTTGAGAAAATAAGCAAAATAGATAAACCCCTAGCCAGACTTATCAAGAAAAAATAGAGAGTAAACATAAAGAGAATCAGAAATGAAAAGGAAAAATCACTACGGACACCACAGAAATACAAAGAATTAGGAGAGAATACTATGAAAAATTGTATGCTAACCAACTGGATAACCTAGAAGAAATGGACAACATTCAAGAAAAATACAACCTTCCATGGCTGACCCAGAGAGGAACAGAAAATCTGAACAGACCAATGACCTGCAGCAAAACTGAATTGGTAATCAAAAAACTACCTAAGAATAAAACTTGTGCACTAGATGGCTTCACTGCTGAATTTTATCAAACATTTAGTGAAGATGTAATACCCATCTTCCTTAAAGTTTTCCAAAGAGTAGAAGAGGAGGGAATACTTCCACCCTCATTCTATGAATCCAGCATCACTCTAATACCAAAACTAAGCAAATACCCACAGAAAAGAAAATTAGAGAGCAATACCCCTTTGAACCTAGGTGCAAAAATACTCAACAAAATCAAATTTAAAAATATACCAAACAGATCGTCTATCATGATCAAATATGATTTATTCCACGGATGCAAGGATGGTACAACATTCAAACATCCATCAGCATCATCCACCACATTGACAAAAACAATGACAAAAACCACATGATCATCTCCATAGAAGCTGAAAAAGCATTCAACAACATTCAACATCCATTCATGGTAAAAAATCTGAACAAAATGAGTATAGAGGGCAAGTAACTCAACATAATAAAGGCCATATATGACAAACCCACAGCCAATGTCATACTTAACAGTGGGAAGCTGAAAGCTTTTCCTCTAAGATCAGAAATAAGACAAGGATGCCCACTCTCCCCACTTTTATTCAACATAGTACTGGAGGTCCTAGCCATGGCAATCAGACAATGCAAAGAAATAAAAGTTATCCAGATTGGAAAAGAAGAAGTTAAACTGTCCCTGTTTGAGATGACAGGATATTATACATAAAAAAAACCCTAAAGAATCCACCCCTACACTACTAGAACTAATAACTGAATTCAGCAAAGTGGGAGGATATAAAACTAATACAGAGAAATCTGTTGCATTCCTATTCACTAATGTTTAACTAGCCAAAAGAGAAATCAGGAAAATAATTCCATTCACAATTGCATCAATAAGAATAAAATACCTAGGGATAAAACAAATGAAGGAAGTGAAAGACCTATATCCTGAAAACTACAAGACAGTCGAGAGAAAGAAGATACCAATAAATGGAAATAACATCCCTTGCTCATGGAAAGGAAGAATTAATACTGTCAAAATGGCCATCCTGCCTGAAGCAACCTACCAGTTCAATGCAATTCCTATCAAAATGCCAACAGCATTCTTCAATGAACTAGATCACATAGTTCTAAAATTCATATGGTACCACGGAAGACCCCAAATAGCCAAAGCGATCATGAGAAGGAAGAATAAAGCAGGTGGGGGATTATGCTCCCTGACTTCAAGCTCTACTGCAAAGACAATTTGGTACTGGCGCAAGAACAGACCCATAGGCCAGTGGAACACACTAGGGATCCCAGATATAAACCCAAGCATATATGGTCAATTACTATATGATAAAGGAGCCATGGACATACAGTGGGGAAACAACAGCATCTTCAACAACTGGTGTTGGAAAACTGGACAGCTACATGCAAGAGAATGAAACTGGATTATTGTCTTACCCCATACACAAAAGTAAACTCAAAATGGATCAAAGACCTGAATGTAAGTCATGAAACCATAAAACTCTTAGAAGACAACATATGCAAAAATCTCTTGGACATAAACATGAGCAACTTTTTCCTGAACACATCTCTTTGGGCAAGGGAAACAAAAGCAAAAAATGAACAAATGAGACTACATCAAGCTTCTGTATAGCAAAGCTTCTGTATAGCTTCTGTATCAGCAGAACAAAAAGGCATCCTACAGTATGGGAGAATATATTTGTAAATGACATATCTGACAAGTGATTAAGATCCAAAATATGTAAAGAGCTTACATGCCTCAACACCCAAAAAGCAAATAACCTGATTAAAAAATGGGCACAGGATATGAACAGATGCTTCTCCAAAGAAGAAATTCAGATGGCCAACAGGCACTTGAAAAGATGCTCCACATCACTAATTTTAAAAGCACAATGAGATATCTCCTCACACCAGTTAGTATGGCCAACATAGAAAACACTATGAGCAATTATGGTGGCTAGGATGTGGAGAAAGGGGATTCCTCCTACACTGGTGGTGGGAGTGTAAACTAGTTCAACCATTGTGGATAGCAATATGGAGGTTCCTCCAAAAACTGAAAATAGAAATTCCATTGAGCCTGGGAAATCCACTCCTAGGAATTTACCGAGAGAAAACAAGCTGTCAGATTCAAAAAGACATATGCACCCCTAAGTTTATTGTAGCACTATTTACAATAGCCAAGATATGGAAGCAACCTAAGTGTCCACTAGTAGATGAATGGATAAAGAAGAGGTGGTACATATACACAACAGAATATTATTCAGCCATACAAAGGAAACAAATCCTACCATTTGAAACAACATGGATGGAGCTAGAGGGTATTATGCTCAGTGAAATAAGTCAGGGAGAGAAAGACAAATACCAAATCATTTCCCTCATTTGTGGAGTATAACAACAATGTAAAACTGAAGGAACAAAACAGCAGCAGACTCACAAACTCCGAGAAGTGACTAGCAGTTACCAAAGGAGAGGGGTGTGAGAGGGCAGTTGGGGAGGGAGGGAGAAGGGGATTGAGGCTATTATGATTAGCACACATGGTGTTGGGGGGATCATGGGGAAGACAGTGTAGTACAGAAAAGACATGTAGTGACTGTGGCATCTTACAACACTGATGGACAGTGACTGCAATGGGGTATTGAGGGGGACTCGATATGGGTGAATGTAGTAACCACATTGGTTTTCATGTGAAACCTTCAAAAGAGTGTATATCAATGATAACTTACTAAAAAAAAGTCACTAAGTATTCTGTTCTAGGCCTTGGACACTTTGGCTATCTGAGGAGTTTGATACATCAGTTAGTATTTAATTTCGGTTTCAGAAATCATTCATCATTCTCTGTGTACTTTTTGGAAACCTTAAATTTATAGTAACATTTTTATATCAGAAGAATTGAAGAGCACTATAATATACAGAGAATGTTAAATTAAGAGGGATTAAGAGGGTTTCAGATTCAGATTTAGCCCATTTGTTTACTGCAAATAAGTATCATTCCACCATATGATAAAGGTGCATTTTTTTAGGAGTTATGTGAAAACTTGTCTTCTAATTTCCTTGGTTTCCCATTCATTTCAATTTATTTTGATCATCACAGTTGTCAAGTAAAGTGTAAACTTCTCAATAAATTTACACTATATCTTCAAATATGTCTGGCTAGTCCACCCTGAGGCATTTATAGCTACCCTGTTCACCCTTCCCTGCAAAAAAAGAATAATCACCCTCTCACAGTAATAGAGAATTTAGCAAAATAATTTCTGGTGTAAATGAATATTTGATTTTGAAATAATTTGGTGAGAGAATGTAAAAATATTTAGAATCGTGTTTGGTGTACTTTCTTGAATAATTTGTAAAGTGGTAGATACTAACATGTTTAGGAAAGCAATTCATGAAACGATGTGCAATATGATTTTAGATTCATTTTATATATTTATATCTATATCTATGCCTAGAAAAAATTAGGAAGGATATGCACCAAAATGTTAATATTGGTTACCACTGGCTGGTAAAATCATATAAGATTTTTCTTCTTTGTGTTTTTCTGTATTTCCTAAATGTTCTGCAATGAATACGTATAGTTCACCCTTGCATAACATAGGTTTGAACTGCACAGGCTCATTTATACACATATTGCTTTTCAATAAAGATCTTGGAAAATGTTTTGAGAGATGATTTTAAAGGTCATTTTCTTTTTCCTAGCTTTCTTTATTGTAAGAATACAGTATATAATTTATACAACATACAGAATATGTGTGAATATCTGCTCCTGTTGTTAGTAAGGCTTCCAGTCAGCAGCATGCTATTAGTAGTTAAGTTTTTGGGGAGTGAAAAGTTATATGAGGATTTTTTTACTATGTAGGGAGTCAACACCCCTAATCCTCACATTGTTTATGGCTCAACTATTGCATATATCATCAGAAATAAAATAATAATATACAGGGATTTAATATTTAACATTTTCATATTACTAAAAATACAAATTAAAAGTCAGGGATTAATTTGAAGATGAATGTATTACATTATTTAATATACAAGTCAAGCTAGATAAAAAGTCATAACTTAATTACATTTGTTTTGTTTTATTGGGGGGGTCAGGAAGCATACTCCAGTATGGGGGAAAAAAGGTGAAAACACTGACCCTGTAAAAGATCAGCATTTTAAAGATGAGTTCCATTTTATTGGTTCTCTGAAATTCAAATAATAGGGATGCTGAGTAATACTTAACAACTTATTGGATATTCTTGTTTTGGTAATGATTATACTGATTTTATATTCTTAGGTGGGAGGAAGTATCCTTGCTAATGTGTATTAAACTGCTGCTTTGAAGCTTATCTGTTTAGCTAATTGGATCCATTTAAAAAATTTCCTATAGGCTAAAGTGATGTCCAATGAGGAGAAAAAATTTAAGCAATGTCTTCAGGCTCAACAGAAGAAAGAACTGAATAGCTTTTTGAAGTCCCAGAAGAGAGAATACAAACTTCGAAAGGAACAGCTTAAGAAGGTATTTACTTTATAAAACTTTTCAAGCCACTTACCTGCTTACTGATTATATTCAATATTGATCTACTCATAGGACCATTAGCATAAGCCACTAACTATATATCGGTTTAAGTGAGGACATTGATTATAACCTATTTTCAATGGCTGATATCTCAGTTGAGAGGGATCTAAAAAGAGTGATCTCTTGAACATTTAAATTATTTTATGAAGCTATTATTTATAATAGCTTTCCTAAGCACTTACTGAGTAACTGAGTCACTAGAAATAAAAATACTTTAGCTGTGAAAAAGAGCCATACATTTATTCCTTTAAAAGGCTCAGATTGCTTCGGGCTCAGATTATAATAATTTGTTCTTATTCTGATTTTAACACAGAATAAGGATAAGAGTCATTTCTGCTCATTCCATTTTCTTTAATAGGAAAGCATGCTAATTATGTCTTTATGGCTACATAATTTCATGTGTGTTTGCCCTTTATGTCCTGCTTTCTTGAACTTCTTTTTATTGCAGATGGACTCTAGCTTTGAGGAAAGCCATGGTTGTTACAAGGCAACATGTGAAAGAAGATTATTATTCAGGATAGTGGTCAGGACATGAAAATGATATGTGTCAGCTTTTGCATATTTATTATATTGCAGAGAATATAAATCAGCCATCTTTCCTAGGTCTAAGATGATTTTTCAGAGAATATTGACCTTATGGGTCTTCACCTGTTATTCAAGAAAGAAACCAATTCTTTATTAGTTTTGTTGATAAGATATTCAAACACATAAATATAAAAAATCACATAAACTTGTGGTTCTCAACTTAAAGATGTCAATGAGAAGGCAGAGATAATACAGGCATATACACAAAGAATCATTTGGCTATGTTTTTCAAAATCTCTTGCCAAGGAAATTCCCCACCCACCAAGACTTCTCCAGTTACACTCCCTCTTACAAACTGAAGGGCTGAAATTTTTAGCCCATGTAATAAATTATTAGCACAAAGATAAATTAACCTTGATGACATAACCATAATATCTTTGGTACAGTGCTTTTGTGTGTGTAGGAATTTGACCTATAATTAGATATATAAGTCTTATTAAGGACATATTGGTGGCACAAGGCCTTGCTATATATATCCTGCCAAGTGAGATTCATTGATAAGATTTTTCTGGCTCAAAAGAGTATAACCTACTATGTATTCCCATTACTCTAATCTAAAAGCTAAACTCAATACTAGAACATGGAATTTGAAAAGATGGTAAATAGGATACCCAACTGTAAATTAATACCCAACAAAATGCAGTTCTATAGTTGTTTCTTAGTGAAATGAGGTTTTAGTTTTATAAATGCATGTGTTGGTTTAGATAATCCTTCAAGCATATAATTCATAGTCTAACTAATAAGCTCATTTTCTTTTAGAAGGTAGTTTTGTGTATTTGTGTGTGTGTGTGTGTGTGTGTGTGTGTGTGTGTGTGTGTGTGTGTGTGTGTTCATTTAGAATGGTTATTATCGGTATAGAGGAAGGGACATACTAGCGTCTTGGTGGGTGGGGAGTTTCCTTGGCAAAAGATTTTGAAACATAGCCAAGTGAGTCTTTGTGTATATGCCTGTATTTTCCCTGCCTTATCATTGACATCTGTAAGTTGAGAACTACAAGCTTATGTGCTTTTTATTTTTATGTGTTTGAATACCTTATTAATGAAATTAATGAATAATTGGTTTCTTTCTTGAATAACAGATGAAGAACCATAAGGTTAATAGTCTCTGAAAAGTCATCTTTGACCTAGGAAAGATGGCTGATTTATATTCTCTACAACGTTGATGCATTTTAGGTTGAAATATGCTAGTATTAATTAGCATCCTCAGGTTTGTATCATTGAACGTATTGTCAATATTCTCATCTTGTCCAGTATAAATGAATTTTTTTAGGTAGTTTGTGAGATGATATTTAAAATGCTGTAGAAAAACATTGGTCTTGCCTTGTGCAGTGGTTATAGTGCTGAATATTAAATCCATTCTAAAAGGTCTCTATTTTCCTATAGTTTTCTTGATTTTCCATTGAATTTCCAAAGTCTTTTATACTGAACCCATCCTTAACTTTGCCAAAAATTTAGCATTTCTATTGTTGAAACTCAAGAAGTGACACGTAACTATATTTTAACCTCGATTTTAATTCATGTGTGATTTTTACTTGAAAGCACTGCCTTCCTCCCCTTTTTGGGAGGGATTTAAAGAAAGATGTTTTACTTCATTCACCAATCATTGTGTGCTTTCAAAGCTACGAGCCATCATAAATATAGCTGTGCAAAGCTAAAAAGTATGCATGTTTTCTATATGTTTTCTCTTTTCTTGTCCTACTTCATGGATAACTCAAGAAACGTAAAAATACTGCCTACCTCCTTAAGGTCATCGCCCTGCCTGCCCAAGAGAGAGGGCACAAATTAAGTACTTTTACTGAAGATTACCAGCTACCAAATAATATATTCATGTAGTTAATTTTTATGTATTTTGAACTTAGTTGCTTTTTATCTTGCCAGGAGCTGAATGAAAG
The DNA here is from genome assembly GCF_040802235.1 of Manis javanica. Classification (NCBI taxonomy): domain Eukaryota; kingdom Metazoa; phylum Chordata; class Mammalia; order Pholidota; family Manidae; genus Manis; species Manis javanica. The sequence goes on from NC_133162.1 coordinate 74,270,655, forward strand.
CAAGAGCACCCCAAGAAAAGAAAAACAGGAATGGCTTTCAAAGCAGATAGAGAACATACGGCATTTCCAAGCAGAGGAGAAGACTGATCTTCTTCAACATCAGAGACAGTACCTAGGGCTGCAGTGCCGTCTCTTCCAAAGAAAGATATTACTTGGGTGCTATGACTTGGAGCAGGACCTTGTCATGGAGGTATGTTTAAATGGCATGAAATCAGGATCTTCCTGAAAATATGTCAGTCACATCCCACCCTCAAGGCCTTAGAGCGCTTCTGCTTCCCTTTGCCTAATTCCTTCTTCCCTGGAAACCCAACCCACATGGTTCACCTTCTCCCTCCCTTCATATCTCCTCAATTCTGATCACCAAATCCTTCCCTCTTCTTTAAATATTCTTGCACTCCTCTCTCTCTCTCTCTCACACACACACACACACACGTGCACACTTTTTATGGGGATCTCTCTCTCCCCAAGTAGAATGGAAATTATATGAAGTCCCAGGTTCTGTTCAGGGCTTTTATATCCAGTGGATAGATATATCCAGGCCTTATACCTAGTGGCTGGCCCATAATAGGTATTCAATAAATACATATTAAGTAAATATTTAATAAATATTAAATCCATGAGTGAAAGAAGTATTAATTTTTAAATGTGAGAAAATTAATTGGATAATTTATGCCTTTTCATCCAAAATGGGTGCCATGAAGGTATATACTACCGCTTAACATATTTTTATAATCATGAAATTTTTCATTGGGAATATGTAGAAACTTATGGCAATGAAAACAATGGTTCTCATTATCAGGTATACCTATGAGCAAAGATCAATTTATTTCCAAGAGTGGCTTAAAATAAACTTCAAATACAAGTTAATTATTCAAATTTACTAATAATTAAAGCAATTCAAATTAAAACAATTGAATCAATTCAATAAGATCAGTCTAAAAAATTGGTAAGTCCTAGTAGTGGCATGGGAAAGTGGGCAATGTTGGGAAGAATAGAAATTGATACTGCCATTTTGGAGCATAATTCAGCAGCTTTTACAATTTAATTTGCATGTACCTTCTATCCATAAAATCCACTTCTCGAATTCAAGCCTAAAGAAATAGTAACATAGTTATATGGTGTATCATGTGTAGATGTTTATTGAAAATTTGTCATAAAGCAAAAAAATGGAACAAATATGGCATCACAAAGTAGAAGCTTACTATAAAACTTTCAGAAAAAGATCTGTATGTCCTGATCTGATCTGTATATTTGTCCATTATATTTTTAGGTAAAGAAAGCATATTATATGCCTATAATATATATTTTAATCCATTTTAAAACTGCATGTTTTTGTGCAATAGTTGTGTCACGATAGCATGGGGAAGGTTGGGAAACATATGCACCAAATGTTGGCCCCTGGAGAAGGGGCAGCAGAGGCTAAAGGGCCAAGTCTGACTTCCTTCTACAGAGAAAAAGAGAGAGAGCGTGTGTGAGTGTATGTGTGTGTGTTGTATATTTGATCTTTTTAAACTGAAAAAAATTGTTGTAACATTTATTGATCATGAGGTAGGTATTCTGAGAGCTTTCCACTTATGAATTCATTTAAGCCTCACGTTTATTTTATGAAACAGCTATGTTATGGTCTCCATTTGAGAAGTGATGAAATTCAAGCACAGAGAGTTTAAGTAATTAGCCCAAGGACTCACTGCTTTTTGGTAGCAGAGCCAGGATTTAGAAAGCAGGCAGTCTGGCCCTAGAGTCTTGTGTTATTTTTTGTTTGTTTGCTTGTTTTTTAATTTTTTATTAAGGTATGATTGATAAATATTCTTATGAAGGTTTCACTTGAAAAAACAATGTGGTTACTACATTTACGCATATTATCAAGTCCCCACCCATACCCCAGTGCAGTCACTGTCCATCAGTGCAGCAAGTTGCCAGAGATCCACTATGTCCCTTCTCTGTGATACACTGTTCTCCCTGTGATGCCCCGCACCATGTGTACTAAACATAATACTCCTCAGTCCCCTTCTCCCTCCCTCCCCACTCACCCTCCCACACCTCTCCCCTTTGGTAACCACCAGTTCATTCTTGGAGTCTCTGAGTCTGCTGCCATTTTGTTCCTTCAGTTTTGCTTCATTGTTATTAGAGTCTTGTGTTCTTAACCACTACACTAAACTGGGTATACTGCATGTAATAGAATTGAATGTATACACTGAAGAAATTCAAAGGATGACTTAGAAGTCCTCTTCAAATACAAAATTAGGAAACATAAATGAAAGAGAGTAGAAAGGACATTAAGTCTCTTGGGACAGATTTGATATGTCTTCAGCTTATTGCTAAAAATAGTATAAATAGCTAATGAAGAGATAAGGAAATTATGCTACCAATTGCCCATTTTCTAAAGTTGCAGTAATAAAACTCTGATATTTACTGTGCAGCCAGTATTAAATCAGAGGATTACATCTATATCCTGGTTATTCTGTTTCTTAGGATTTTTGTCTCCTGGCATTGTACATCAGTAAATTATGCCTTTGTCTTTTGTTATGAATTAGGAATTAAATAAGAGGCAGACTCACAAGGTCTTGGAGCATGCGATGCTGCTTCGACATCATGAATCCACGCAAGAACTGGAGTTCCGCCAGCTCAACACAATGCAGAAGATGGGCTGTGAGCTGATTAGATTGCAGCAACAAGCCGAGCTCACTAACCAGCTGGAGCATAATAAACGGAGAGAACGAGAACTAAGGCGAAAGCATGTCATGGAGGTTCGACAACAGTCTAAGACTCTGAAGGTAACTCTAGCCTAAGCTTCTTGACAAAGGAGAACAGATAAATGGCATCATGTAAACACTAAAAGTCTAAGCCAGATGTCTGCCATAGAGAAATTGAATAAGCTTTTTTTCTTTTCATTTTAAGCATGTTTGGTTAGTTTTGATGTAGAGGGTCTGTAGCTACAGACTTCTGCTTATGTATTTCTCAGCAGAGTACCAAAAAATGGCCAGAACTTTTTCACTGCGGAAAGTGCCATAAATGAGATTCAAAATTCTTATTTTAAGTGTACCCAAATGTCCAATGTTGATACTACAACTATATATCAACATACTAACCTGTTGGCTTCTCTCTGTTGTTCCAAGTTTTATAGTTTAAGGATCTTATTTCCTCTGAATGTGATTTGTATCCAAAAGAGGCAGTAAGTTCTTGATTAGTACAGAAACCAGCGAATGAAAAATGCCTTTTTACCCCCTCTCCCTTCATTGTCTATACTCATCCTAAGAGGAATAGTGGAATTATCACATTGTTACTCCCATTCTTTCTGTGCTTGCTAGCATAGGTAAGACCAGGGCATGTGTAGTTGGAGTGTATTTTTTAAATTAGCACATCAGAGTGAAGCAAGTTATTATTATATGCCCTCTTGTAGACAAATAAGGAAAGACAAGTGTTGGTGATATACAATATCTAAGGACTTTAAATTTTGTATTTGCTTTGCATAGACAAATTTATTCATAGGATACAAAATTCAAAAGATGCCAAAGTGTATTTATTATAAAGTTAAAGGTTTCCCTCTCCTTGTCCTTTAAGCCACCTGGTCCAGCCCCCTCTACCAAAATCAACCAGAGTTAACAATTCCAAGGAATTTTCAAATTTTATAACATAATAAATATGTGAAGTATGATCACATGCATCCTAATAAACAAAAAACTGAAACAACCCACTATATATGTTCTCATCCATGGTAGCATCTCAATTAATCTGTACATGTCTGCACATTTTAAACTTTTATTTACATCCAATAAGGCCCAGATCCCATAGTATCTTCTTTACCCCCTTTTTCAAACTCTTTGATAATTTAACTATAGAACTATCAACACTTACCTGAATAACTGTCCTGAAGTGAAGTGAACTTCACTCACAGAGGTAATCTGTGTCAAAATCAGAAGCTAAATCATTGGTATCTCTAATTCCTATTCAGCTCCATTCATACAGGTTGTTCTGAACAAAATACAAAGGCAAAGCTAAGATTCACCCTTTCCTTGTGAATCTAAGTAAAATGTTACTTTGCTGTATCTTCAAAACAGCTAATGAACATTGTTTACAGTGGCTCGTATGTTGACTAAGCACATAAACATCATTAGTTAATGTTTATGAAAATCAGAATTCTTAATGATTTTCCAGATTTATTTTGTCTTTGTAGTAGCTACACAGTAGAGTTTCCCACCAAAAGATATTTAAAGCATGTCTATAAAATTAATTACAATTTTAAAGTGAGCAGCACCCAGAAGTAAATCAACCTGAAGCTTGTTGGTTTTCTTTGGTCAGACCATAAATCTGATATTACTTCATTTCTCTGGGGCTTGGAATAGGTCAGTTGTTTGCTGTTTAACCCTTCCTTTTTTCCCCCTATTGTTGCAGCCTTCTCAGTTTGAAAGCTTGTACAACACTAGTCTTATTCTCACAGATACTATTAAATAATCAAGGGGAAAAACAATGTTTCACAATCATAGTCATACCTTGGATAGAAAGCTTCCTTCTCGTGATACATAAGCTCAAGATTTTCCATAAAAGAAATTGTTCTGTTACTTTAGTGGGAAAGAAAATCACCATGTTCCTCTTAGTTGTATATATCTATCTACTTGCACAATTTGAACAAAACAGACTCTTTTTTTAAAAAAATTAAGGTATCACTGATAAACAATCTTATGAAGGCTTCACATGAGCAACATTGTGGTTTCAACATTCACTCATACTATCAATCCCTCCCACCCCATTGCAGTCACTGTCCATCAGTGTAGTAACACACTACAGAGTCATTACTTGTCTTCTCCATGCTGTCCTGCCTTCCCCATGACCCACCTATATTGTGAGTGCTAATTATAGTGCCCTTTAATCCCCTTCTCCCTCCCTCCCCACCCACGATCCCCAATCCCTTCCCTTTGGTAACCCTAGTCCCTTTGTGGAGAAAACAGACTCTATTTTAACACCAGGTCATTTCACTTATGTAAGTAGCAGTTGCAATTTTTTTAGGTAAATTTTTATTTACCAAGTAATAGCTCAACTTCAATAGTGGCAACTATTTTAGCTTTCTCCAAGACTTGAAGGGAGATAGGAGGACTTCAGTGTGCACACTTAGATAAGCTGACAGTATTTGTAGACATTGGGCACCATTTCTGTGGAATGACTTGGGTAAACACCTATTGTCTATCTGCCATTTCTTCATCTGCCATCAGGTGATGTTTTTTCAGTATTAAGTGGTTAAGAAACAACTGGAATATGTTTATTCTGCTTTCACTTGAGTGAAACATTGAGGGATATAGTTTATTCTTGGTATAAGTATTAATCTTGTTGAAAATATTTTCAGGGCATTCCTTTTTGTCATTAGCTAGTGATATGGAGTGACTATAGTTTACTTGGCAAAATATTTGAATATTTAAAAGTTTTTTAAAGAATGGAGTCTGTTACACAAAGTCAGAAGAGAATTCTAAATTTCATTGTTCCATTCCTAACTTGGAGGAATTTTATTAACCAAGGGCAGTATTTAAGAGCAGTGCTAAGCCAACTAAACCAAGAGTTTGTCTTTCTAGCTAGATATTTCTTGACCCTTCACAGAAAAAAGGTACATGACTATGACTTAGTACCTCAATTGGTGTAAAATGCAAAAAAGGATATATATTTGATTTTGTAGTATTGGAGCAAAGAGTGTGAACTAGTTCCTTGACAAGAGTGTTTGGTCATACATGCATTTGCACACTGACTCAACCATTCAATATCTGGCAGTATATATATTGAGGGAAATAATTTTGACTATAGGTTCTGCCTTTGTGTAGTAAATGAGTGTTGTTACTTGTAGGCTTGATGGGTATACATTATAAAATATATCTCATCTTACTAAGGTTTGTTAAAACTTGAGTTCATAGAATAATTAACCTGTGATTTAAAGCCAGAGTTATTCTGTTTCTGAACTCAAATTATTTTATCTCAAAACTGTTTATGTAGTTCATGTCCGTTATCACTACAGCAAGAAGGGTTGTCGTCCCTTCCCTTGCCTCATCACTTTTCTTTGACCTTTGAAAGATTAGTTAACTTTCAGGTTTTTGCTCATGGTGCTGAAGAGTAAACCCTTATGAAGTAGTTTCTACCTAGTCCAGTATCTTAAGGAAAAGACAATTTTAATAACAATATCAGTCAGTTACTAGTATCCTACTTTTATGGGGTCCATCACAGACTATATTTACAGTTGAGATTGTCATTAAAAGAAATTGGAGCAAAATGTCTTAGATAAGGAACAGAGTAAATATACTTATTTTCTGCTTCAGAGATCTGATAAAATATTGTCTGGCCAGTAAAATTATTTTACATCTACTAAGTGCATGAAAAGAAGTATAATTTTCTGCCATCAATATACACAGTAATCAAAGGTAATTTTAATATTTACTCAGGTCACTAAATTAAAAACAAAATAAGTATTGCCTGAAGTCCTATGATAAATGAAGTTCTTGGTATTCTTATGTTTTAGAGTTTGTTATAAAATTGCATGGAATCCAATGGTTTGACCCAAGTGTAGAGGTACCTGCAACCTTATGATCTGAGTTTTTGTTTCTTCTTCTTTTCTATTCTAGCCTTTTCATGTAAGCATATGCTATACCAAATGCCATATGTTAAAAATTATATGTCTGTTTCTTTTCTTTACAGTCTGAAAAACTCCAAATCAAAAAGCAGTTCCAGGACACCTGCAAAATCCAAACCAGACAGTACAAAGCTTTAAGAAATCACTTACGGGAGACTACACCAAAGAGTGAGCGCAAAGCTGTTCTGAAACGGCTTAAGAGGGAGCATACCCGGAAGTTAGCCATCTTAGCTGAGCAGTGTGACCACAGCATTCGTGAAATGCTCTCCACTCAAGCTGTAAGTTTATTTTACTTAGGCAAAACAAATATAGCACCCCTTTCCTTCTACCACCTGAATAAAATCCCAACAATTAAAATATTAAGGTGGAAATGAAAACTCTGCTGCACCTTGGGAAATAGTGCTGCTGGTCCATATTCTTCTTGTTCTCAGCATTGCTTGGAAATATGCATGATGTATATATAATTCTCTTTGATACACTTGGACATGAGGTTCTACAAAGGCTCTCTGCTGGTGCCTTGCAGGGGTTTAGTACGTACACCAACAGCATATCAAGATTGGAGAAGCAGCTTTGTTAAGCAGTGTTCGAAAAGTAGTACTTGATTGGGAATCCAGGTGGTTCCATTTGAGTGCAGATACAAAATATATTTGCTGTGTAAGTTTACAGACGTTTTCTTAATGGGCCAGATAGTAAATATTTTAGGCTTTGTGGGCCAGGAGGAAAAATTGAGGTTATTATGTGGGTACTTACATTGCCATTTAAAATGTGACCATTTCAGAATATAAAAACCATTCCTAAATAGTGGGCTGTTGTAAAACAAAAACAGAAAATCAGGTAGCTGTTCAGATTTGGCCCATAAGCTGTAGCATGCTTGTCCCTGTTCTATAGTTATTTCCATTGGAGAGAAAAGATTCAGAGTCTTATATCAGATTCTATAATTTTCTTTAAAAAATAATGATTATTTAGACATCATCCAAATAGCTAATGATAGCTTTATCCTTATAATGCCATCATTGGTGCTATGTTTTCCTTTTTCAGAGATGTTTACTCCAAGAAGTAAGAGAGAACAGCTGTGCCCCATAGGAGAGTAGTCTGTCTTAACTTACACCTCCTCCTTTCCAGAGGTCATGAAAAGATAGCTCACAGGAGGATAAGTCTGTTTTCTTTCTCTCTTTCAGCTGCGTTTGGATGAAGCACAGGAGGCAGAGTGCCAGGTTTTGAAAATGCAGCTGCAGCAGGAACTGGAGCTGCTGAATGCATATCAGAACAAAATCAAGCTGCAGGCTGAGGCACAACATGCTCAGGAGCTTCGGGAGCTTGAACAGAGGGTCTCCTACCGCAGGGCACGCTTAGAACAACAGGTATAAGTAATAGAAAAAAGTAATTGTGAGGGGGCAGAGCCAAATGGTGGCATGAGTAGAGCAGTGGAAATCTCCGCCCAAAACCATATATATATTTTTTGGTATCATTAATCTACAATTACATGAAGAACATTATGTTTACTAGGCTCCCCCCTTCACCGACTCCCCCCTACATACCCCTTCACAGTCACTGTCCTGCAGCACAGTAAGATGCTGTAAAATCACTACTTGTCTTCTCTGTGTTGTAGAGCCCATCCTGTACCCCCCACCACATTATACATGTAATTGTAATGCCCCCTTACTTTTCCCCACCCTTATCCCTCCCTTCCCACCCATCCTCCCCAGTTCCTTTCTATTTGGTAACTGTTAGTCCATTTGTGGGTTCTGTGATTCTGCTGCTGTTTTATTCCTTCAGTTTTTCTTTGTTCTTATACTTCACATATGAGTGAAATCATTTGGTACTTGTCTTTCTCCACCTGGCTTATTTCATATTTCATTGAGCATAATACCCTCTAGCTCCATCCACGTTGTTGCAAATGGTAGGATTTGTTTTCTTCTTATGGCTGAATAGTATTCCATTGTGTATATGTACCACATCTTCTTTATCCATTTATCTACTGATGGACACTTAGGTTGCTTCCATTTCTTGGCTATTGTAAATAGTGCTGTGATAAACATAGGGGTGCACCTGTCTTTTTCAAACTGGAGTGCTGCATTTTTAGGGTAAATTCCTAGAAGTGGAATTCCTGGGTCAAATGGTATTTTTATGTTGAGCATTCTGAGGAACCTCCATACTGCTTTCCACAATGGCTAAACTAATTTACATTCCCACCAGCACTGTAGGAGGGTTCACCTTTCTCCACAACCTCATGAATATTTGTTGTTGTTTGTCTTTTGGATGGTAGCCATCCTTACTGGTGTGAGGTGATATCTCATTGTGGTTTTAATTTGCATTTCTCTGATGACAAGCTATGTGGAGCATCTTTTCATGTGTCTGTTGGCCATCTGAATTTCTTCTTTAGAGAACTGTCTATTCAACTCCTCTGCCCATTTTTAATTGGATTATTTGCTTTTTGTTTGTTGAGGTGTGTGAGCTCTTTATATATTTTGGAAGTCAACCCCTTATCGGATCTCTCATTTATGAATATATTCTCCCATACTGTAGGATACCTTTTTGATCTATTGATGGTGTCCTTTGCTGTACAGAAGGTTTTTAGCTTGATATAGCTCCTTGTGTTCATTTTTGCTTTGTTTCCCTTGCCTGGGGAGATACATACATGAAGAAGTTGCTAATGTTTATGTCCAAGAGATTTTTGCCTATGCTTTTTTCTAAGAGTTGTATGGTTTCATGACTTACATTCAGGTCTTTCATCCATTTTGAATTTACATTTGTGTATGGGGTTAGACAGTGATCCAATTTCATTCTCTTACATGTAGCTGTCCAGTTTATCCAGCACCATCTGTTGAAGAGACTGTCATTTCCCCATTGTATGTTCACGGCTCCTTTATCATATATTAATTGACCATATATGTTTGGGTTAATGTTTGGAGTCTCTATTCTGTTCCACTGGTCTGTGTCTCTGTTCTTGTGCCAGTACCAAATTGTCTTGATTACTGTGGCTTTGTAGCAGAGTTAAAGTTGGGGAGCAAGACCCCCCCCCCCCAGTTTATTTTTCCTTCTCAGGATTGCTTTGGCTATTCGGGGTATTTGGTGGTTCCATATGAATTTTTGAACTATTTGTTCCAGTCAAAACCATATAATTGAAAATACAACAAATACCACTATTCCTAAAAGGGAGACCAGAAGACACAGGACAACAGCCAGACTACATCCACACTTGCGAGAACCCGGTGCCTCGCAAAGGGTGTAAGATACAAGATGCAGCCCGGTGGCACCCAAGCACCCCTCACCCCAGCTCCTGGCAGGAGAAGAGGAGTCCGACCAGGGAGGGAGAGGAAGTACAGGACTGCTAAATTGCCAGCCCCAGCCATCTGCGCTGGAGCACAGACACACAGTGTGTGGTGTGTTGAATGCTAGGGAAACAGGACAGGAAGACCTGTGAGCATGTCCCCACAGCTGGCACCCCTGGGACAAAGAAAAGCGAGTGCCCTTTGAAAATCTTAAAGGAACAGGGGCCTCACAGCTGGATGGAAATGCCCTGGTGCAATCAGCCCAGTAACTGGAAATCCCAGGGAACTCCAGGTGCCCCAACCCCCTGGGCAGCAGTGCAGCTCAGAGGTCCCTCACGATGATAAACAGCCTCTGGCCCATTCCCCCTCTAGCACATAGAGGCAGTGGTCACACCCACAGCAACCGGGAAGAGCTTCATCCACAGCGGCCCAGCAAGAATCAGATACCCCATCTGCAAGCAGGTGCCCAGCACAAGCCACTAGGGGTCACTGTTCACCCAGAAGAGGAAGGCCACAAACCAGCAAGAAGGGATGTTCTCCCAGCCATCACATGCATCAGCTCTGCACAACTACCTCTATCACCATGAAAAGGCAGAAGAATTTGATCCAGACCAGACTAACAGAGACAACCCCTGAGAAGGAGTAAACCTAACCAATCTTCCTGAAAAAGAATTCAAAATAAAGTTCATAACCATGCAGATGGTTCTTCAGAGAAATATGCAAGAGCTAAGGGATAAAGTCCAGAGGGAGATTACAGAAATGTAACAATCTCTGGAAGGACTTAAGAGCAGATGAGGTGCAAGAGTCTGTTAATGGAATAGAAATCAGAGAAAAGGAACACAGAGAAGCTAACACAGAGAGAGATGAAAGGATCTCCAGGAATGAAAAAATATTAAGAGAACTGTGTGACCAATCCAAATGGAACAATATTTGCATTACAGGGGAACCAGAAGAAGAAGAAGAGAGAAAAAGGGATAGAAAGTGTCTTTGAAGAAATAATTGCTGCAAACTTCCCCAAACTGGGGGAGGAAATAGTTGCTCAGATTACAAAGCACGCAGAACTCCCAACAGAAGAGACCCAAACAGGACAACACCAAGGCACATAATAATTAAAATGGCAAAGAGAAAGGACAAGGACAGAGTTTTAAAGGCACCTAGAGAGAAGAAAAAGGTCACCTACAAAGGAAAACCCAACAGGCTATCATCAGACTTCTCAACAGAAACCTTACAGGCCAGAAGAGAATGGCATATATTTAATGCAATGAAAGAAAAGGGCCTTGAACCAAGGATACTGTATCCAGCACGATTATCATTTAGATATGAAGGAGGGATTAAACAATTCCCAGACAAGCAAAAGTTGTGGGAATTTGCCTCCAAGAAACCACCTCTACAGGGTATTTTAGAGGGACTGCTGTAGATGGAAGCACTCCTAAAGCTAAATAGATGTCACCAGAGAAAATAAAATCACAATAAAGAAAGCAGACCAACCAAATACTAATTAAAAGCAAAAAATAAAATCAACTACCCACAAAAGCAGTTAAAGGAAACACAAAAGAGCACAGAATAAAACAACCAACATATAAAGAATGGAGGAGGAGGAATAAGAAAGGAGAGAAAGTCACCAGACAGTGCTTATAATAGCTCAATAAGCGAGTTAAGTTAGATAGTAAGACTAAAGAATATTACCTTTAACCTTTGGTAACCACGAATGCAAAGCCAGCAATGGCAATAAGTACATATTTTCCAAATGTCACCCTAAATGTAAATGGACTGAATCCACCAATCAAAAGACACAGAGTAATAGAATGGATAAAAAAGGGAGATCCATCTATATGCTGCTTACAAGAGACTCACCTCATACCCAAAGACATGCACAGACTAAATGTCAAGGGATGGAAAAAGATATTTCATGCAAACAACAGGGAGAAAAAAGCAGGTGTTGCAGTACTAGTATCAGACAAAATAGACTTCAAAACAAGGAAAGTAACAAGAGATTAAGAAAGATATTACATAATGATAAAGAGCTCAGTCCAACAAGAGGATATTACCATTATAAATATATATGCACCCAACACAGGAGCACCAACATATGTGAAACAAATACTAACAGAACTAAAGGAGGAAATAGAATGCAATGCATTCATTTTAGGAGACTTCAACACACCACTCACTGCAAAGGGTAGATCCACTGGACAGAAAATAAGAAATGACACAGAGGCACTGAACAACACACTAGAACAGATGGACCTAATAGACATCTGTAGAACTCTACATCCAAAAGCCACAGGATACACATTCTTCTCAAGTGCACATGGAACATTCTCCAGAATAGACCACATACTAGGCCATAAAAAGAGTCTCAGTAAATTCCAAAAGACTGAAATTCTACCAACCAACTTTTCAGACCACAAAGGTATAAAACTAGAAATAAATTGTACAAAGAAAACAAAAAGGCTCACAAACACATGGAGGCTTAACAACATGCTCCTAAATAATCAATGGGTCAATGAACAAATTAAAATAGAGATCAAGCAATATATGGAAACAAATGACAACAACAACACAAAGCCCCAACTTCCGTGGGATGCAGCAAAAGCAGTCTTAAGAGGAAAGTATATAGCAATCCAGGCATACTTAAAGAAGGAAGAACAATCCCAAATGAATAGTCTAACGTCACAATTATCAAAATTGGACAAAGAAGAGCAAATGAGGCCTAAAGTCAGCAGAAGGAGGGACATAATAAAGATCAGAGAAGAAATAAATAAAATTGAGAAGAATAAAAAAATAGAAAAAATCAATGAAACCAAGAGCTGGGTCTTTGAGAAAGTAAGCAAAATAGATAAGCCTCTGGCCAAAGTTATTAAGAGAAAAAGAATCAACACACATCAACAGAATCAGAAACGAGAAAGGAAAAATCATGACAGACTCCACAGAAATACAAAGAATTATTAGAGAATACTATGAAAACCTATATGCTAACAAGCTGGAAAACCTAGAAGAAATGGACAAGTTCATAGAAAAACGCAACCTTCCAAGACTGACCAAGGAAGAAACACAAAATTTAAACAAACCAATTGCAAGCAAAGAAATTGAAGCAGTAATAAAAAAAACTACCCAAGAACAAAACCCCCGGGCCAGATGGATTGCCTCAGAATTTTATCAGACATATGGAGAAGACATAATACCTATTCTCCTAAAAGTTTTCCAAAAAAATAGAAGAGGAGGGAATACTCCCAAACTCATTCTATGAAGCCAACATCACCCTAATACCAAAACCAGGCAAAGACCCCACCAAAAAAGAAAACTACAGACCAGTATCCCTGATGAATGTAGGCGCAAAAATACTCAAAAAAAATATTAGCAAACCGAATTCAAAAATACATCAAAAGGATCATACACCATGACCAAGTGGGATTCATCCCAGGGATGAAAGGATGGTACAACATCCGAAAGTCCATCAACATCATCCACCACATAAACAAAAAGAAGGACAAAAACCACATGATCATCTCCATAGATGCTGAAAAAGCATTCTACAAAATTCAACATTCATTCATGATAAAAACTCTCAACAAAATGGGTATAGAGGGCAGGTACCTCAACATAATGAAGGTCATATATGATAAACCACAGCCAACATCATACTGAACAGTGAAAAGCTGAAAGCTTTTCCTCTGAGATCGGAAACAAGACAGGGATGCCCACTCTCCCCACTGTTATTTAACATAGTACTGGAGGTCCTAGCCATGGCAATTAGACAGAACAAAGAAATACAAGGAATCCAGATTGGTAAAGAAGAAGTTAAACTGTCACTATTTGCAGATGACATGATATTGTACATAAAAAAACTCTAAAGACTCCACTCCAAAACTACTAGAACTGATATCGGAATACAGCAAAGTTGCAGGATACAAAATTAACACACAGAAATCTGTGGCTTTCCTATACACTAACAATGAACCAATAGAAAGAGAAATCAGGAAAACCATTCCATTCACAATTGCATCAAAAAGAATAAAATACCTAGGAATAAACCTAACCAAAGAAGTGACAGACCTATCCCCTGAAAACTATAAAACACTCTTAAGAGAAATTAAAGAGGACACTAACAAGTGGAAACTCATCCCATGCTCTTGGCTAGGAAGAATTAATATCATCAAAATGGCCATCCAGCCCAAAGCCGTATACAGATTTGATGCAATCCCTAACAAATTACCAACAGCATTCTTCAATGAACTTTAACAAATAGTTCAAAAATTCATATGGAAACACCAAAGACCCTGAATAGCAAAGCAATCCTGAGAAGGAAGAATAAAGTGAACCCAGGAATGGACTAACCCAAGAATGGAGTAACAGTTACCAAAGGAAAAGGAACTGGGGATAATGGGAGGGAAGGGAGGGATAAGGGTGGGGAAAAAGAAAGGGGGTATTACGATTAGCATGTATAATGTGTGGGGGGCATGGGGAGGGCTGTTAAACCCAGAGAAGATAAGTAGTGATTTTACAACATCTTACTATGCTGATGGACAGTTACTGTAATGGGGTTTGTGGGGGGGGACTTGGTGAAGTGGGTCCCTAGTAATCATAATCCCTAGTAAACATAGCGTTCTTCATGTTATGATTAATGATAACAAAAAAAGTAATTGTGCTAGTATTTGTTCTCCTCAAAATCATTTCATAAATACATTTTCATGATGACAGAGGTGGCATTAGATTGTTTTCACAATATCCTATTTGCTTAATTCTAGTTTTGGTAGTGTTTTCTTTTTCTTTACAATTACTGATTCAGTAATGAACCTTAAAATTAATGAGTTTGATATATTAAGGGAATATACTTAAGTAGTAATTGCTAGAGGGATGATGTGGAGTTATGTGAAGACAGTTGAATTGTGGAAGGATAGCTCTGGCTCTGTCTTGCTCACTTCTTTCGTGTACCTAGTTGTACCAAAATAAATTGGAGAAAAAGTTGGATAGTGAAGGAAAAAACTTTAGCAATTGCTTGGGAGAGACAAGGAAAAAAGGATCAGGAATATACTTTATTCATTCATCCTTGGTCTGGAACTGTACAGATTGGTAGATTACTAGAAAACAGAACGTAAAACCAGTTTTACACAGATGAAGAGTTAGGCTGAAAATATTATTTCTAGATGTATCTTTATTTTTTTTACTTATTCTATCATATACATTTTAAGTAGAATCCCTAAATTCACTTGTATCCTTTAAGGTACTGAGGCTTATGTCTGTGTTTGTTTGGAGAAAGAACAATGGGTAGAAGAGTTGGAGAAAGAAAGAGAGGAAAGACATTTGTTTTGAGTAGTAGTAGAATATCAGTTGTATCCAGGATTGAATGTTATGTTCCAGAATTCCTGAGCCATAAGTTCTCAGCAGCTGGTATGGTCTTAGGTGCATTGGTCCATTGTAAGTTACCATGTGCCTAAGGGTTTTGTCTATTAGAAATTGTCATTGCTTCTGGACTATTAACTGGCCCATAGATTTTTTCCCCTATTTTCTACAGTTCTTGTGATAAAAATAGAGTACCTCATTCATATATAAAAAATATGGTCTTAAGGTGTTGCTATTTCGCTGACTCAGCTGTCTTTATTACTGGCTCTTTTGACAGTTACTTGCCTCTAAAAATGATCTCAATTATGTTTCTCATTCAAGATGGGCAGATTGAAACACATATAAATTTTTAGAAAAATGTAGTTGTACCATGTACAAAATTCATAAATATGTCTGATTTCACCTTGCATATTTAAAATTTAATTTAAAGTTCCATCTCTTATGCTTCAAAATTATCTCTAAAAGAAAAACCTGTACTATTTCAGTAACTGTTATGAGAGAAATATTGGTAGTTTTATTTGTATTTTTAGCTCCACCTAGTGGCTCAGTTAAAGAGTGCTAATAAGTATCTTAGGTGTAGTCTTACTTCAATATATGAACTAAGGCCTTTATGTTCTACGAAACCAGGTAAAATGTTGGCATCGGGCTGATAGCATTGCCAGAACTGCAGTGGAACTCTCATATATTGTTAGTGCATTTTGGAAAGCAATTTGGAAGTATATATTGATCTTTGAAAATGTTAAGCAAAGAATTTAGAGAAAAGAAATCCTGAATACAGTAAAAGCAATATGCATAAATATGTTAATTATGGCATCATTTATAATGGTTTAAAACACCTCACCATCTAAAATAATTAAGTGCTCATGACCAAACCACTTAAAATCTTACTCTACCATTTAAATGATGGCTATAGAGATAGTAATAATGGGGAAAAATGCTTATGAGGTGTTGAATAAAATAAAGACAAATCACACTTAAAGTGAATTGAACTAATGCTTATAGTGGCTATATTAATATGGTAGATTGGTTGTGATGGTTTACATTATTTTGATAATGGACATGCATAAGGTCATTTAGTATTAAAAATAATAAAAGAAACAGTGGAATAAATCTACAGTGCTTTGAGTTGCTACTTGATTTTTAGGGCTCATGTTTACATTTCAAGTGAAGTGCATGACTATAAAGCAGTTTGGGGTCAATTAGTTGGCAACTACCAAGACCATGATGCACCCATGGTGTGATTTGTAAACATCATAACATCTATATTTTCTGTGCTTTGTGCTTACTGGTTGCACAGATAAGAAACAGTCATCTGAAAATAGAGGTGGAACCAGAGAATGTTAGTTGTTTCTAGATGAATAATAATTCTGTTTGAAGATTGCTTTCAGCCTCCAAATGAACCAAGAATTGTCCTCCAGGTTGCTAACAGAGTAAGCCTCAGTTGAGGCTCACGTGAGGACTTACTGAAACTTTTCTTGTGCTTCATTTACATTAAATTTCAGCAAAATGACAACATAACTATAAATCTTAAAATTCTATGTGAATTTCATACATGCATAAAAAGTGGCAGTATTTCCAAAGTATAAATGGGCTTTTCTTTGTTTTATCATTTCCTTTAATTTTTCCTGAATATTTCACTTAGTATCAACAGCATGGTTGGTAGTTTTTAAATAAGAATTGACAATTGGAATATCTTATAGGACATTTCGAACTGAAAGTATTCACACAAAAATATCACATTTGATTTCAGAAAAGATAGGTTAGGAGAGAAGTCTCAGAAGTCTTATACTCCGTGCAACCACCCTTCTTATTTACAGTAATAAGATATTTTCAAAGAAATGGGGGTTAATATAGCCTATCACAAATCTTAGTTTTAATTTTTATTGAAAAATATTCTGAGTTTCTTAAATGACAAAACTAATTCAGCAAATAAAATTGAAGCTGTGCTTACTGGATAAAAGTGAATAAGCATTAATGTGTTTAACATTTGTATCATGAGTTTCCTTCAAATAATACACAAGGCATTCGAATTAGTTAAATCCTCAGTAAATATAAATACCATATTTATTTTATTAGAGTGACATTATGGTATGCCTAATAAGGCTAGATTCTCCTTACACATTTTCTTTTTCATTCTTTTTACCTAATGGATTTAGTAGCCATTGATGATAATTGTCCTTCGAACTAAATGTTCCTAATAAATGGATTTTTGAAATTTTAAAATAGACAAAGATTTAAAAGAAAAATTTGAAGTTATTTGAATCCTTACAGATATATAAATTTAATTCCATATGAATTGGTTATTTTATATGTAGACATTAAAAGAGTAGAAAAGTTATTTTACAAATACACACTTTTTTAAATTTGGCAGTTATAGAGAAACAAATAGAAATTAAAATGTCTTTAATCCCACCACTCAGAAGTCACCACAGTTAACAATTTAATACCTTTCCCTTAAAAGAAGCATTGTGTCTAAGTTCTCTTTCAACCTTCATTATGAAATGCCCTCTATAAACCTTTGTAACACTTTAGTACTGGGGAAGAGTTTAATAATTTTCAGATTGACCCTACCAAAGTCCTATTTGTAATTCCCCCCACACATTTTATCATTTTGCATGCCTTTGCCCATGTTCCTTCTGCTGAAAATATCTCTCCCTTCCCTTGTCTTCTGGTAAACTTGTGCTTTTCCTTCAGAATCCAGTCTCTGTCACCTTCTCTGAGAAGACTTCTTTGCCCTACTCTTCTTCCCCTATAGAGTGAATTACTCCATCCCTTTGTATTTCTGCTTCACTTTATAAATCTGTTATTATGTCCAATCATATTATGTGGTAGTTTTTTATTTGCATGTGTTTCCATGCTAAATTGCGTTTTTTTAAAGGACACTTTAAAAAATGACAAAGAAGAGGGGGGACTCGATAATATGGGTGAATGTTGTAACCACAATGTTGCTCATGTGACACCTTCATAAGATTGTATATCAATGATAATTTAGTAAAAAAATACATAAAAATTAAACATTTGTTGAGGTAGATTTCTGTAGAGAACAATGACATTTGGCTTAAGTCCTCAAATATCTTGAAACCTAATTGAATATTTATTTACAAATACTCTTTATTTCCTATTTTTGAAAAACTTTGTATCATGGAAATTTTCAAACATACACAAAAATATTAGTGAAATTATTAAGAATTAGTACAATGAAGTCCCCAAATACTCATTTGGGTATTTGGGTAACTTCAACAGTTACCAGTATCTTGCTAATATTTCATCTGTTTCCCCACTCCACATGCAGCTTTTTAGGGGAGCAGAATATGGGGCAGAGTATCTGGAATATTTTAAAGCAAATCCCAGCATAGAATCATTTCACTCTAAACACAGATAAGAAATAAGGGCTCTTTTACTTTAACATAGTCATAATTCCATTGTGTCAACTAACAAAATTATAATAAATGTTTAAGATTACCTAATACTCAGTCCATACTTAAATTTCCCTTTGTACCTAAAAAATGTCTTCTTGGTTTATTTAGACTGGGGCCCAAACATGGTCTAGACATTGCATTTGGTTGTCTTTTAAGCCTTTTGGTCTCCCCTGTCCTTTCTTGTATTATTGTGGACTGGGTCATTGGCTTTGTAGGAATTCTCACATTTGCATTTGGCTGATTCCAACCTCATGGTGTCATTTAATGCATTCCTCTTTACTTTATATTTCCTGTAAACTGGTAATTAGATCTAGGGGCATGATTATATTAAAAAAAATTTTCCTTTTAAAAATTATTGTGAGGAATTTTCATAAGGGTTACTGTGTTACAATTCCTTTCGCATCACATCAAAAGATACATAATGTCTAGTTGTCCCACTTTGAAGTGATATTTGATGAGTGGGTTCAGGTACTCTCATTCATTAACAAGTTCTCCATCAACTTCTTCCCATTGTCATTGACTTTATTATGTGTTTTTTCACATTAAAGAAAATTTATAGTGAGCTATATGTATTTGTAAGCCTGTGAGTTGTCCAGAACTGATTGTGATGGCTACCCAACCACTAATTTCTAAGTACATAGAGTGTCCTAACTTTCTAATGGAAACTTTATAGTTTTTGTTTGCTCAGTGCATTCACTTACACTCTTAATCACTTAATGCTCTGATCTGTGTGGAATATGGTATCAGATGAGGTTCCATTTTTATTTTCTTCCAGATGGTTGGCCACTTGTGCCTGTGTTGTTTTGCCCATTAAATTAATTAGTACTTTTATCCTGCATTAAAAACTTACAAACTTCATTCTGTTTCTGTTTTACTAATTGCTGGTTCCTACACCAATACCATATTTATTTTATTAGAGTGACATTATGGTATGTCTAATAAGGCTAGATTCTCCTTACACATTTTCTTTTTCATTCTTTTTACCTAATGGATTTAGTAGCCATTGATGATAATTGTCTTGATTTATTATTTTAATAGAGGTTATTTCCTTTGCTTTTAAGAACTTGATTATATACATTTTAGCAATATAAGTTATATATGATTCCTACAGTATATCTCTTTGATTTTTAAATGTACATCCTTTAAAATAGCCTGAGTGGACATTTAATGATTCACTTTAAACCACAATAATTATTGCTCCTGTAGTTTGTAGATTTTTTTAAATAAATGAGCTTTCTTTTTGCCTCCCCCCCCAAACCACCACAGATTGAAGAAGAGCTATTGACATTTCAGAATGAATGCAGGGAACGAATACGAAGCCTGCTGGAGCGTCGAGCAAGACAAATGAAAGCTTTTAATTCTGAAAGTGAGAGACTAGGTTTTAGTAACCTTGCCCCTGAGGCATTCAGCCACAGCTCCTCCAGAGCTTCTGATTGGCCTCACAATCCTGCTGGGGATCCAGGACCTCACTTGGGTCATCCCATAGGTGGCCCACCACAAGTCTGCGGCCATCCACTGCAAGGTGGGCCCCCAGTCATGGAGGTCACCATTCTGGGCCAATGCATTGGGTACCCCGAGGTAGCAGTATGGGAGTTGGCAATAGCCCTCAGGCTCTGAGGCAGACAGCTGCCGGGGGACGGACGGAACAGGGCATGAGCCGAAGCATGAGTGTCACTTCACAAATATCCAGTGGGTCACACATGTCTTACACGTAACTTAATAACTGAGAATGGCAATTCCACTGAGCTGTCTGCCACAAGAAACCACCTACAGACATCATCCCAGTAGCCTCCTCACTTGGGTACTACCATGTGGAAGCTGAGTGCATATGGTATATTTTATTCAGTTTTGTAAGGCGTTTATTTTGTGTTTACTAGTTGGGATGTCATAGTATTTAGTTGTTCTGTTTTGTATTTTTTTGTTTTTAACTTTTGGGGAAATCTTATGAAAAGGGGAATTGGTGTGTATGTGTATTTATCAAATACACACACACACATATAATGCACGTAGTAAAAAGAAACTGGTTAGATAGGGTATTTTCTGAAAACTGCAAAAACAGAATTCAGCAGTGGCTTGAGTCATCATCACCTTTGGGCAACTCTATCCTAAGAAATTTGTGAAACGATCTAAAGCCTTTCTCTGTATACCCCACCCAGGTTCTTATGAGCCACTCACAGCAGGCAGCATATGTTAAAACAAGTTATTATGGAAACATCCGTATCCCCTCACCAATGTATTTTGTTTATTAAATAAATGTATTTTGTCTGACTTTTGTTTATTAAATTGGCCTCATTTGAAGTAGGAAAAAAGTGGAAATTCATGAACACTAAAGGGTTGCATTGACTTCTTCAGAGAGTAGAAGACAACCTAATTCTTTTTCTCAATGCTGCAAGTTTGTCAGTGATTTTTTTTTTTGGTCCATTCAATTGTGCCTTCTTTGAGGCATGGTGAGATGGAAGTGCTTCGGGGGGTCATAAGTTTTGTGGGAATTGCTTCACAGCACTGATCTGGGTCCTCTTCTTCAGCCCCATCAATACTAGCTGTGAGACCTTAACCACAGCTTCTCTGACCATGATTCAAAAGAAATAGGAAAACAGGTGGTTTCTGGCTGGAACAAATGAACCAGTGTGAGACTCATCAGCCATATTATGGTTCTCAGAGTGTGTGTGTCTGTGTGTGGGGAGTGTACAGTGGGCAGCCCAGGCCCAGCCTGAGAGCCTCAGAGATGCCCATCTTCCAGGCCCTTCCCAACTTTGCAATGGAATTAATAACTGGGACATGTGGCTTTGTAAGAAGTGGAGAATAGATTCGGATCAGAAAGGAGATGCCATTTCATCATAGAGGTCTTTAATAGACTTGGAGAACAGGATCTAACTGCTTTGACTGTTTCATTATATTCTAACAGACCAAATTAAGGCCTATTCACAGTCTCAGTCTTTTCATAGGGAACAACTCATGAAATAACTTTCCCAAGGTCATGAGTCAGATGAAGTAGAGACTAGAAGTCACATCTCCGAACTACCTCAGTGCTCTATTCACCACCCAAGTTACTCATTGCCCTCTGGAAAATATCTCTATATAGGTACTATTGATAATCAGGGAATTTTGAGCTTGCTGGCAAATTATTAGCCTGGAGCAGGAGGCCAGGTTGTTGATTAAACAGAGCCGCTGCTGGTTAATGCTGAGCACAGAGGCTAGACCTACAGGAGCACCACCTAGAGGATGGAGGGCAGACAGCGGGGCTCTGCCAGCTCCACAGGTGGGCAAGCATGGCTCTGCACACAGAGCTTCAGAGGACAGACAGAATATTTCTTTCTTTCTAGACATTAAAAAAATAATGACATCCCATCGTTGCAGGGAAACTGTAATTTATATATTATTCAGAGGCAAACAAGTTGGAGAGAGATTTTTGTTCAGCCACACTAGTGACAAACACTAGGGCAAGGTGTTCTCTGTTTACACAGGATGGCTGAAAGGCTAGAGATGTTAATTTTTGATGCGTTGGTGTCTTTTTTTGTTTGTTTTCATGAAATTCCACTTTGCCTTCAAACTTTTAGCTCTTCCTGGACACTTTCGTGCATGATTATTGGCTATTTTAAAAACATTCTCTGGTCACTTTAGCAGAGTTATTTTAATTAAAACCTTTATGTCATCACCCAACCCCCAGGATCTGGATCAGGTCTGTGATCTGATCTTCAAGCCCATAAACCAATCAGACAATTTTAAACCCACTGAGCTCAACAGCACTATTTCAGTTCACTAGCTCTCAGATAAGAAGAGACCTTACATCGAATCTAGGCCACCTTATTTCCCCACACATGTCCTTTTTGCTTTCTTATACAATAAATAATTATTTGCAGTTATTTAAAGTAGAGCTTTGGCAAAGAAGAATTTCACTAGATATTTTTAAATGACAAAATTCCAGTATTTTACAACTATTTCTCCCACTCTCAATGTGAGAGCAATTTTTAAAATGACTTTATGGTGTTCTTCCAAAATATCCAGCTTTTTTCTATCATGTTCAGCTTTCTGCACTGCCATACATGTCAGTTGATGTGTTTAGAAAGGAAACAAGAAGGATTGGTTAATTTAGGTAGTTAAGGACCAATAAGGTAGCTTATGTTACGATGTTTCTTGTTTAAAAAAAAAAAGGAAACTGGATGGGCCGCTTTTCTCTCTACACCCTTTTTAAAAAAGTTAATAGACATTATTTTTATAGAGCAGTTTTAGGTTCACAGCAAAATTGAGGTGAAAGTACAGGGAGTCCTTACATAGATGCCCCATCTCTCTGTCTCTCCCTCTCTCTCTCTTACACACTCACACCCCCCCCACACACACATATCCCAGCCTCCCTTCCGTCAGCATCCTAACCCACAGATTGATACATTTATTATGACCCAAGAGCCAAAACTGACACTTTGTTATCCACCAAAGCCCCTAGTTCAACTTGGGGTCCACTCTGGGCGGTGTATATCCATCCTATGTTCTTTGACAAATGTGTAGAGATGTGTTTCCACCCTTAGAGCAACAGACTGAATAGTTTCACTGCCCTCACAATTGGAATCTGTGCTTGATTCCAATCAAAATGCAGCAAGCACTTTTGTAATATTGATAAACTAATCATAAGACATATATGGTAAGGCAAATGTGCCAGGTAGCTAAAATAATCCTGAAAAGAGTACTGAAGTGGAGGGATCAGTCAACCCAATATTAAGGCCTTCTGTGTAACTATAGTAATCAAGCCATGCTGCTGGCACAGGAATAAAGCCCAGAGCAACAGAAATAGACTCACATAAACACATCCAGCTGATGGCTGACAGGTTGTAAAGCAAGCAGTTCAGCACCAGAAGGGTAAGCTTTCAATCAAAGATGCTGAAATTGGAGTCAGGCAAAGAAAGTGGACCTTCACCTAACCTCACATTTCTTACTAAAATTAACTCACAATAGATCATAAACTTAAATGTAAAATGTAAAACTATAGAAATCTTTAGATTAAATGTAGAAGAAAATCTTTGGGATTTATGGATTGGGAAATGGTTACTAGACTTGATATCAGAGCATAATCCATAAAAGAAAAAAATTGGAAGTTGGACCTTATCACAATTAAAAACTGCTTTATGAAAAGGCAGGATGTAAAAAGGGAGAAAATACTTGTGAGCCAGAACCTCATATCCAATAAACGATTATTATCTAGAATATATGAAGAACACACAACTTAAATAGTAAAAAAGTCAGAGTCCATCAGAAGAATGTGTTTCATGGAATAGCTTTGTGTGCACGGGTGGCAAAGAAACCCCTGAAGAGCTTTGACACACTTAGCCCTCAAGGATGTGCAAATTAAAGCCACAGTGAGATATCACTGCACACCTATAGGAGGGGCTAATGCCATTACTGACCAGATTAGTGCCCAAATGCCAGCAAGGATAAGGAGAATCTGCAATCCTCTAATGTTTCTGGTAAGTATGTAAAATGGTTTGGAAAACACTTTGTTAGTTTCTTATAAAATTAAAACACATGACCCAGCAATAATTGCACCTTTGGACATTATCCCAGGGAAATGGAAGTTTACATTCTCACTAAAAACAGCACCAAAATTCTACAGGAATGGTCCATAGTAGCTTTATTAATAATAGCTCAAAACTGGAAGCAAGCCAGATGTCTTTCAGTGGCTGAGCAGTTAAACAAATTGGAACATCCACACCATAGACCACTTACTGCTCGACAGTAAGAAGGAGCAAGCTGTTGATGTAAACAACTTGGATGAATCTTCAGGAAATTATGCTGGGAAAGGCAATCTCAAAAGGTTGTGTACTGTATGGTTCTATTTATGTAACATTTTAAAATGACAAAGTTATGGAAATGGAGAACAAATTAGTGGTTGCCAGAAATGAGAGATGGGAAGGCCGTCTGCAGAAGCAGGGTTGATGGTGTTACAAAAGGGCCCCCAAGAGGATCCTTGCAGAGACAGAACTGTTCTATAAGTAGACTGTTGGTGTACACAAACCCACACTTGTGATAAAATTGCACAGATGTCAACACACACACAAGCAGAAATGAATAAAAGTAAAAATGGGGAAATGTATAAAATCCCTGGATTTTATCAATGTTGACATTCTGGTTGTCATATTGTACCATAATTTTGCCACATGTTACCATTGGGAGAAACTGGATAAAGGGTGCACAGGATCTCTCTGTCATATTTCTTGCAGCTGCATGTGAATCTATAGTTCTTTCAAAAGAAGTTCATTAAAATTACTACTGAGCTTTTCTCCAGGATGCAGTTCTGTGGTTTGATCCTTTTGAGATTTGCTTTAAGTTTTGTCAGGTGGGTCTTTTTGTCCAGAGGTAATATGGCCCCATTTCTTCTGAGTGTCCCACCCAATGCCCCCTGGATTATGAGGTTTTTCCACTTTGGCTAGTGTGAATGTGAAGTATTCTGGGTGCTGCATGAAGTCCCAGGGTCTCTGTCCATCTCCAGATCCTCTCTGGGAAGTTCTCTCTTTTCCAGAGCTCTTTGCTGCACACACTGGCTGCCTTGGCCAGCCACAGCTCCCAACTCTGTCTCCTGAACCCGAGCAGACCTCTGGGGTCCTCAGGGTTTTTCCTTCCTGTATGTGGCTTTAAACCTCCTGCATCTTCAAACCATTTGGTATCTGTGGCAACTGTAAACTCAGAGCCTTGGTCCTGCTATGACTGATATCCGGTGTCTGAACATTGTCCTTTCAGATAACTTGCCTTTTTTAAAAAAATGTGTTTTAATGTGGAAGATGAAGGTAGCTCCCCTTACTCCATCTTGATTGGAATTGGGAGACTTTTTTAAATTAATAAATTAATTTTTTATTTTGTTATCATTAATCTACAACTACATGAAGAACATTATGTTTACTAGGCTCTCCCCTTCACCAAGTCCCCTCCTACAAACCCCATTACAATCACTGTCTCTCAGCATAGTCAGATGTTGTGTCAGACAAGTAGACAGAATCACTACTTGTCTTCTCTGTGTTGCACAGCCCTCCCCTTTCCGCCACCCCCCACGTTATACATCCTAATCATAATATCCCCTTTCTTATTCCCCACCCTTATCCCTCCCTACCCTCCCATTCTCCCCAGTCCCTTTCCCATTGGCAACTGTTAGTCCCTTCTTGGGTTCTGTGATTCTGCTTCTGTTTTGTTCCTTCAGTTTTCCTTTGTTCTTATACTCCACATATGAGTGAAATCATTTGGTATTTGTCTTTCTCCGCTTGGCTTATTTCACTGAGCATAATACCCTCTAGCTCTATCCATGTTGCAAATGATAGGATTTGTTTTCTTCTTATGGCTGAATAATATTCCATTGTGTATATGTACCACATCTTCTTTATCCATTCATATGCTGATGGACACTTAGGTTCCTTCCATTTCTTGGCTATCGTAAATAGTGCTACGATAAACATAGGGGTGCATCTGTCTTTTTCAAACTGGGCTGCTGCATTCTTAGGGTAAATTCCTAGAAGTGGAATTCCTGGGTCAAATGGTAAGTCTATTTTGAGCATTTTGAGAAACCTCCATACTGCTTTCCACAATGGTTGAATAATTTACATCCCCACCAGCAGTGTAGGAGGGTTCCCCTTTCTCCACACCCTTGCCAACATTTGTTGTTGTTTGTCTTTTGGATGGTAGCCATCCTTACTGGTGTGAGGTGATATCTCAATGTGGTTTTAATTTGCATTTCTCTGATAACTAGTGATGTGGAGCATGTTTTCATGTGTCTGTTGGCCAGCTGAATTTCTTCTTTGGAGAGTGTCTGTTCAGCTCCTCTGCCCATTTTTTAATTGGATTATTTGCTTTCTGTTTGTTGAGGTGTGTGAGCTCTTCATATATTTTGGAGGTCAAGCCTTTATCGGATCTCTCATTTACGAATATATTCTCCCATACTGTAGGGTACCTTTTCGTTCTATTGATGGTGTCCTTTGCTGTACAGAAGATTTTCAGCTTGATGTAGTCCCACTTGTTCATTTTTGCTTTAGTTTTCCTTTCTTAGGGAGATGTCTTGATGAAGAAGTTCCTAATGGTTATGTGCAATAGATTTTTGTCTATGTTTTTTCTAAGGGTTTTATGCTTTGATGACTTACATTCATGTTTTTTATTCATTTTGAATTTACTTTTGTGTATGGGGTTAGACAGTGATCCAGTTTCATTCTCTTACATGTAGCTGTCCAGTTTATCCAGCACCATCTGTTGAAGAGACTGTCATTTCCCCATTGTATGTCCATGGCTCCTTTATCATATATGAATTGACCATATATGTTTGGGTTAATGTCTGAAGTCTCTAATCTGTTCTACTGGTCTGTGACTCTGTTCTTGTGCCAATACCAAATTATCTTGATTACTATGGCTTTGTAGTAGAGCTTGAAGTTGGGGAGTGACATCTCCCCCCCACCCCCACTTTATTCTTCTTTCTCAGGATTGCTTTGGCTGTTCGGGGTCTTTGGTGTTCCCATATGAATTTTTGAAGTATTTGTTCAGTCTGTTGAAGAATGTTGTTGGTAATTTGATAGGGATTGCATCAAATTGGTATATTGCTTTGGGCAGGATGGCCATTTTGACTATATTAATTCTTCCTAGGCAAGAGCATGGGATGAGTTTCCATTTGTTAGTGTCCTCTTTAATTTCTCTTAAGAGTTTCTTATAGTTTTCAGGGTATAGGTCTTTCACTTCTTTGGTTAGGCTTATTCCTAGGTATTTTATTCTTTTTGATGCATTTGTGAATGGAATTGTTTTCCTGATTTCTCTTTCTACTGGTTCATTGTTACTGTATAGGAAAGCCACATATTTCTGTGTGTTAATTTTGTATCCTGCAACTTTGCTGTATTCCAATATCAGTTGTAGTAGTTTTGGAGTGGAGTCTTTAAGGTTTTTTATGTACAATATCATCTCATCTGCAAACAGTGACAGTTTAACTTCTTCTTTACCAATCTAGATTCCTTGTATTTCTTTGTTTTGTCTAATTGCCATGGCTAGGACTGCCAGTACTGTGTTAAATAACAGTGGGGAGAGTGGGCATCCCTGTCTTGTTCCCGATCTCAGAGGAAAAGCTTTCAGCTTCTCACTGTTCAGTATGATGTTAGCTGTGGGTTTATCATATATGGCCTTTGTTATGTTGAGGTACTTGCCCTTATAACCATTTTGCTTAGAGTTTTTAGCATGAATGGATGTTGAATTTTGTCAAATGCTTTTTCTGCATCTATGGAGATGATCATGCCATTTTTGTCCTTCTTTTTGTTTATGTGGTGGATGATGTTGATGGATTTTTGAATGTTGTACCATCCTTGCATCCCTGGGATAAATCCCACTTGGTCATGGTGAATGATCCTTTTGATGTATTTTTGAATTTGGTTTGCTAATATTTTATTGAGTATTTTTGCAACTACATTCATTGGGGATATTGGTCTGTAATTTTTTTTTTTGGTGGGGTCTTTGCCTTGTTTTGGTATTAGGGTGATGTGGGCTTCATAGAATGAGTTTGGGAGTATTCCCTCCTCTTCAATTTTTTGGAAAACTTTATGGAGAATGGGTATTATGTCTTCTCTGTATGTCTGATAAAATTACATGGTGAATCCATCTGGCCCGGTGGTTTTTTTGATTACTGCTTTAATTCCTTTGCTCGTAATTGTTTTTTTAACTTTTGTGTTTCTTCCTTGGTCAGTCTTGGACGGTTGTATTTTTCTAGGAAGTTGTCCATTTCCTCTAGGTTTCCCAGCTTGTTAGCATGTAGGTTTTCAGAGTAGTCTTTAATAATTCTTTGTATTTCTGTGGTGTCTGCATGATTTTTCCATTCTCGTTTCTGATTCTGTTGATGTGTGTTGATTCTCTTTTTCTCTTAAAAAGTCTGGCTAGAGGCTTATCTATTTTGTTTATTTTCTCCAAGAACCAGATCTTGGTTTCACTGATTTTTTTCTATTGTTTTATCCTTCTCAATTTTGTTTATTTCTTCTGTGATCTTTATTATGTCCCTCCTACTGCTGACTTTAGGCCTCATTTGTTCTTCTTTTTCCTGTTTTGATAATTGTGATGCTAGACTATTCATTTGGGATTGTTCTTCCTTCTTTAAGTATGCCTGGATTGCTATATACTTTCCTCTTAAGACTGCTTTTGCTGCATCTCACAGAAGTTGAAACTTTGTGTTGTTGTCCTTTGTTTCCATATATTCCTTGATCTCTGTTTTGATTTGCTTATTGATCCATTGATTATTTAGGAGTATGTTGTTAAGCTTCCATGTGTTTGTGAGCCATTTTGCTTTCTTTGTACAATTTATTTCTAGTTTTATACCTTTGTCGTCTGAAAAGTTGGTTGGTAGAATTTCAATCTTTTTTAATTTACTGGGGCTCTTTTTGTGGCCTAGTATGTGGTCTATTCTGGGGAATGTTCCACATGCACTTGAGAAGAATGTGTATCCTGTTGCTTTTGGATGTAGAGTTCTATAGATGTCTATTAGGTCCATCTGTTCTCATGTGTTGTGTGTTGTTCAGTGCCTCTATGTCCTTACTTATTTTTCTGTCTGGTAGATCTATCCTTTGGAGCAAGTGGCATGCTGAAGTCTCCTAAAATGAATGCATTGCATTCTATTTCCTCCTTTAGGTCTTTTAGTATTTGTTTCACATATGCTGGTGCTCCTGTGATATGTATTTATAATGGTTATATCCTCTTGTTGGACTGTGCCCTTTATCGTTATGTAATGTCCTTCTATATCTCTTGTTACCTTCTTTGTTTTGAAGTCTATTTTGTCTGACAGTAATATTGCAACACCTTCTTTTTTCTCCCTGTTGTTTGCATGAAATATCTCTTTCCATCCCTTGACTTTTAGTCTGTGCATGTCTTTGGATTTGAGGTGAGTTTCTTGTAAGCAGCATATAGATGGGTCTTGCTTTTTTATCCATTGTATTACTCTGTGTCTTTTGATTGGTGCATTCAGTCCTTTTACATTTAGGGTGACTATTGAAAGATATGTACTTATTGCCATTGCAGGCTTTAGATTCGTGGTTACCAAAAGTTCAAGGTTAGCTTCTTTAGTATCTTACTCTCTAGTTTAACTCACTTATTGAGCTGTTATAAACACTATCTGGTGATTCTTTATTTCTGTCCCTTCTTATTCCTCCTCCTCCATTATTTTATATGTTGGTTGTTTCGTTCTGTGCTCTTTTGTGTTTCCTTTAACTGCTTTTGTGGGTAGTTGATTTTATTTTTTGCCTTTAGTTAGTATTTGTTTGGTCTGCTTTCTTTGCTGTGATTTTATTTTCTCTGGTGACATCTATTTAGTCTTAGGAGTGCTGCCTTCTAGAACAGTCCCTCTAAATACCCCGTAGAGGTGGTTTGTGGGAGGCAAATTCCCTCAAGTTTTGCTTGTCTGAGAATTGTTTAATCCCTCCTTCATATTTAAATAATAATCGTGCTGGATACAGTATTCTTGGTTCAAGGCCCTTCTGTTTCTTTGCATTAAATATGTCATGCCATTCTCTTCTGCCCTGTAAGGTGTCTTTTGAGAAGTCTGATGATTGCCTGATGGGTTTTCCTTTGTAGGTGACCTTTTCCCTCTCTCTAGCTGCCTTTAAAACTCTGTCCTTGTCCTTCATCTTTGCCATTTTAATTATTATGTTCTTTGTGATGTCCTCATTGGGTCCCTTCTGTTGGGAGTTTGTGTTCTTCCATGGTCTGATTGATTATTTCCTCCCCCAGTTTGGGGAAGTTTTCAGCAATTATTTCTTCAAAGACACTTTCTTTCCCTTTTTCTTTCTCTTCTTCTTCTGGTACCCCTATAATGCGGATATTGTTCCTTTTGCATTGGTCACACAGTTTCATTCCTGAAGATCCTTTTATCTCTCTCTGCATCAGCTTCTATGAATTCCTGTTCTCTGATTTTTATTCCATCAATGACTTCTTGCATCTTATCCATTCTGCTTTTAAATCCTTCCAGAGATTGTTTCATTTCTGTAATCTCCCTCTGAACATCATCCTTTAGCTCTTGTATATTTCTCTGCAGCTCCGTCAGCATGGTTATGACCTTTATTTTGAATTATTTTTCAGGAAGACTGGTCAGGTCTATCTCCTTCTCAGGGATTGCCTCTATGACTTTGGTCTGTATCAGATTCTTCTGCCTTTTCATGGCGATAGAGATAGTTTGTGGAGCTGGTATGTGTGACGGCTGGGAGAACATCTCTTCTTGCTGGTTTGTGTCCTTCCTCTCCTGGGAGAACAGCAACCTCTAGCAGCTTGTGCTGGGCAGCTGTGTGTAGAGGGGGCTTCTAATTCTTTCCCAGTCACTATGGGGTTAAGATCAGTGGTTGTTGTGCAGTTAAGCTCCCCCGTTTCTATGGGCATGGCCTGCCTCAGGCTGCTGCTCCTATATGGCAGAGCCATGTTGGAGGGGAAACAGGCTGGGAGGCTGTTTATCTCTGTGAGGGGCCTCCAAGCCATGTTGCTGCCCAGGGGATTAGGGCACCCGGAGATCCCCAGGTTTCCCAACTGCTGAGCTACATGTCCTGGAATGCTTCCATCCAGCTGTGAAGTCCCTATCCCTTTAAGACTTTCAAAAAGTACTCCCTTTTCTTTGTCCCAGTGTCACCATCTGCAGGGACCCACTCACAGGTCTTACTGTCCTGTTTCTCTAGTTTCCAGCACCCCATGCATGCATTGTTTGTCTGTGCTCTGATGCGGATGGCTAGGGCTGGCTATTGAGCAGTCCTGGGCTCCCTCACCCTTCCAGCTCTGACTCCCCCCACTGGGAGCTGGGGTGAGGGGCGTTCGGGGTCGTGCTGGGCAGCGGCTTGTATCTTACCCCCTTTGTGAGGTGCTGGGTTCTCGCAATTGTGGATGTAGTCTGGCTGTTGTCCTGTGTCTTCTGGTCTCTCTTTTAGGAAGAGTAGTATTTGTTGTATTTTCAAAAATATATATGGTTTAGGAGGAGATTTCTGCTGCTGTATTTATGCCGCCATCTGGGCTCCACTCCCTAGATTTTGTTTTTTAAATAAAGAAAAATTTTAAATTAGCCACATACATAGTATTTTAGGAAAATGTAGTAGAAGCTGAGAAATCACAGCAGGTCATAAGGGAAGAATGTTAACTAGACAATGTTGAGAGGAATTGAGAATATTCATTAATGGGTATTAGAGAGCATTGGGCAAAGGGAAAATCAGTTATTTTGAAGAGAAAAAGCAGTAAGTTGGTTAGATAATAAGAATATTAGAATGTCAGCAAACTAAAATGTATTATACCTTTTGGAGAAACAGACAAAATCATAAAGATAAAATTGTAAAATATTTGGGAAATTGGAAAGTGGTCTGAAAGCTCATCTCCTGTTGAATAGACACAAATAAGAAAACCAAAGGAAAAATGAAGGAAGCAATTCAGAGTGAAAGAAGACAGAGTTATATCTGAGAAAAATATTGAGAGATCCAAAATATACTGCTTTTATTAAGGAACTAAAAGCATTGAAGAGCCGTACTGAGTAAATGAGGGAGGCATACAGAGAAAAATTAATACAAAAATGTAGGTGAGCTCACATCTCCCAGTATTTTAGAAAAAAAAATTATCAAACCGTGGGGCCTCTGCTTGGAAGCCAAGTAAGTGAAGGCACAGGTGGACCAGCTTATCTCCCATTATTGGCACAAAATATAATGAAAGGGAACCTATAAGCCCCCTTACTATCATGACATAATGGAAGGAGCGGGAATGTGGGCCTTACAGACGCCAACATTCAGTATCAGTGCAAGGCCATGCCACAGCAGGCCCTGAGGGGGGGCCTGGCTGAATGTGAGAGGCTTGCCAGCTTTGTGTAAGCGTGCTGGGACACTGCACGGAGACCTCAGTCTGTGTGTGCCTTCGGCTGACTCTGCCACAGTCAGTCCCCACTGCAGCCACACACGACCATTTCTGTGTCTCTTCCAATACCTCTGAGGATTCAGGGCTGCTCAACTTCCCCTCTCAAAAGGGATCCTCAGCTCCAGCTTCCACTTTCCTTTTTCCACATTGTGACGCCTCACTGGACAATGTTCGGATCCCTTTGCCCCTCAGAGTGCCTCCACTTGAAGGCTGTGTGTGGAGCTGACTTTGCCAAAGGTGGGATCCTGGGAAGGCTTACATCAGAGAGAAGAAAATTAAGTAGCTTAAACTCGAATGGCAGGCAGTCCTGCTCTTAAAAATTCTGTGGACCTTTCAGTCCCTGAGAAACTGCGGGCGGCTGTCCCTTCTCTTGGGGCCTGTCCCCCCCACCCCCACCCCCCTGTGTCCACAGCCCAGAGCACCACACCTGGCCTCGTAAGGCCTCCTGTGTGTCCATGACCTGGTTGTCTTGACTCCAAAGAATTCTGCTCATTATATAGAACAAGCGGGCTAATCTCTCTGCCTTGAGCCATATTCAAATGAAGCCTTCCGGGAATTCATGGGATTCCCCACACAGGCAACTCCAGCTTCTTCTTTGATGTTTGCCCTCAAATTAGACTGTGAACTTCATTAAAACTAGGATCGTGTTGGTTTTGTTGGTTACTGTGTAACCAGGAGCTTGCTCAATCCCCAGCACAGAATACAGTCCAATAAATATATGTGGAATGAATGCATAAATAACCGGTGCCTCTCATTTTCACAATCAAAAACATCCAACTAAATTTATTCTTATGTAATACCCTCCTGTCCCTGGGAAAAATTCTTCTGTTGGCTATTAAAGGATACTTTTCTTCCCATATACATTTGCGGTTGAGGAATGTAACACATTTACTTGGAGAATTATGGAGATCTGCGCAATGGCAATCTGCAGCTTTCTTAGCTGGTTTCACTGCTCACACAGATGTGACCAGTCCTCTGTGGTTCATCGTGCAGCAGAGTGGATCATAACCAGAAAGGGAAATGATATGCCGTGGGAGGTGGGCTTGCAAAAAGATGGGAATTCGGATGCCACATGGGGTTCGTGTGACTAAGTGCTTTGCTAATATTTTAATGGGAGTAAATAGTTAGCTCTAGAATCATAGTACCTTCTTTTGTGCACATTACATGCATTTTATTGTAATTTTTGAACATATGTATGCTTAAGTTGACTCTTTGGTAAATAGTAGATATTTTATCCCCATACATGTTTCTTTCTTGTTTTTTTTTTTTAGTTGCTTTTTGTTCTGATAATAAAGTTAATACAGTCCTGTTTTGAAAAATGCAGAATATAATGAAGAATATAAAAAGTATCCAGTAATCATAATATCTGTTAAAATTAATTGGTTCTGTGTGGTTTTTTTGGTCCCATATTCTGTATGCTGTTTTATACTTTACTGCTTTACTGCTTTTTATGCTTTTATTTGTATCTTTTATTGAGAATGCAATGCTTGAGGGCTCTCTAATATTTTATCATGTAAGTTCATATAATATTCTATCGTAGAATTTATGACTTACTCCTTTGCTATTTAAAATTTAAGTTGATAGTCTTTCACTATTAAGAATTATATGATACAGGATGCCTTTACATATAAATCTGCCAAATGATCTTTCTTATGAAAAATTTCTAAAAATAGAATTAAAGGTTAAAATGTGAATAGTTTTAAAACTCATAGTACATGATAATTTGGAATGTAAAAAATGTCATGTAATTTAAATTTAAAACCTTAACTTTTTCCATCAAAATTTCAGACAATTTGATAGGAGGAAATGATATCACATTATAGTTTCAATTTGTACTTCTTGGCCTACAATGTTTTTTGAGCATGTGAATTATATTGTTCATGTTTTTTATTTATCTAATGGTGATTGATCTCTTTAATGTTAAGAATAATAATACTTTATGTATCATCATTGTTTTTGATGTATTGTTTGCATTTTTAACTTGTAGATTTTCAGTTTATTGGTCAAATCCCATCCCCTGTGATTTTTTATTTCATGTTTGACAGTTTGTCCCAAACTGAGATAAGATTAGTATTCAACATATTCTTCCAGTGTTTAAAACTTTAGTTTTGATACTTAAATCAACCTGGAAGACTATTTTGGTGTGTGGCATTGGATGATACACACACATGATTTTGTAAAAATCAAAGTGTTGCATGAAAAGCAACAGGTCTCTATTTCATTCCCTTCCACCTTAATACCACTCATAAAAGACAAATTTTAAGTGTATATGTTCGCATATCTTTTATTTTCCTAAATAACATGTTTCATTATTTTTCTAGTGTGTTTCAAGTTATTTCTTGACTTACTCAGTTTTTACAATCTTAATCAATTTCATGCTATTAAAATGAAGATTTTAAAAATTTGAACCATATTCAGTTACTCAAACTTCCTCCTCCAAACCTCCTAATATTAACAAGATCAAATCCATTGCTAATCATTTCTATTATTACAAATGGCTTAAATATAAAAGCTCAACATTTTCCACATTAATAATGGAGAACACTTTGTGACTCCTCACTCCCTAAGAAAACATGATTTCCTCCATTTTCCTCTACGTCTCTTCTCTTCCTTCCATCCAACCTTCCTTTATGCAATCAGGTGAGTTTGGTTAGATGACAGGAGAGAGCCTTATCTGAGATAAAATGTAGACCAGGGGATGTCTTCTTTGCCTAGTGTATAGTGTGGCTTTTGGATGAACCCAGTTGAAATAATGTCAAGATCTAGTTCGGTGATTCTGGGGGCAAGATCATAGAGACTTTCCTGGAAGGATTTGAATGACTGAACTGTTTATCACAGTGATTGTCCTAGTTGCCTGAAAGACTAGTGGGTGACTGTTTAAAAGGACAGCGCTTTGGAGAGTGCTGGCTACACACTTGAGCCCTCAGCCTTGGGCCACCACCAACCAATTCAAGCCCCTTTCCTGCCAGAGTGGATGGAGAACAAAATGGATTCCAGTGACAGACAAGCGCTGTGGATCAGATGGTGCTTCTCTCAGGCGGACTCACTGGACTGGAACAGGTTCTCTTGAGAATGCCCCTGGGTCCTTCCCATCCACTGGGTGTGTTGTCTTTGAGCTCTCCACTCCTCTGAGGCAGGGGGAACGGGGGGATGGGATTAGATGGTCTCCATTCTGAAGAAAAACAGTCCTTGAGCCCCACACCCCTGAGATCCCAGCTCACCAAGCTCAACGTTTGTCAGCTTTTCTGACTATAACTGTTAATAAAGAGTGTGCGCTCAAAAAAAAAATTTTTTTGCCTTGGAGTCCAGGGCAAAAATACAAGTGGAAACGTATCTACCGTAAGTCTAAATATCTAGAAGTCATGTAACATGCTAATAAACTGCTAAATAAAATATGTTCTATTCTCCTACCTTAACAAACACACCTTCCGAAGGACAGAAATTCCAGGTTTGAATTTAGAGTTCTCTGACTCTGAGAAAATATATATTTTGTAACTATAACCAAGTTACATCCATATATAAAAACTCAGGTACTTCCTTAATGCAACTTTTTGCAGAGAGTTAAAATCTGGATTTAAAAAGCAGTTTATATAAGCTAAAGTCATGTGTGATTCTCAAATGTAGTTTCTAATAAGAAAGTATGTCCACATGGGCATAGCAGTATCCATGAGATGCTTCCTAAATATGTTTTCAGAGCATCTGAGCAAAGTCCAGATGTGGCTATAAATAAAATATACAGACCTACTCTTGATGTAATTTTCACAGTTAGAGAAAATCTAGATGCATCCAAATAGTATTCATGAATAAAAAGTCCAGCGCATCTCAAATCAACTTTTCACAGAGGCAGAGGCATTAGAGGAAATCTAGATGAAAAAATTCAGTTTATGCATAAAGAACTTCAGACCCACAAACACTTCTCAAATGTAACTTCAAAATGAGGCAGCACATCTGGATGAAACCAAGCAGTATCCCTTAATAAAATTTCAAGATCCTTCTCAAGTTTTAATAGAAAGTTAAAATCCAACTGTAATAGCTAGTCTTTATTGAGTACTTACTCTATTCTAAGACACTTACATAAGTTATGTCATTGAATTCTTCCAATATTTTGAGATAAGTACTAGTCTATGCCCTTTTTTACACTGGGAAACTGAGACTCAGATGAGGTAAGTGAACTCCAGTAGTGGAGCCATAATTTACCTTAGTCAGTCTGATTCTCAGGTCATCTTTCTTTCCCACTGTAATACACCAGTGTCCCACTGTGTGTATTTACTACAATCCAGTACTTCGACTCCCAAGTTATTACCATTAAATTACTGTTTGTATGTTAATGGGCTTCTTTTACATTCATGGTTTAAAAGTATGGTTGCTACTATTCAATTTTATAAGCCTGATTTTGGAAAATTGTTTAGGTAAATTTTTATTTAATTGGCTGGCATTGGCTTTATTTCATTATTTTGACTCGCATCTCATCTCTGAATGAGTTTCAGAAAGGATCTATGGGTTGTATATTTTTGAATCATTCTATATTTAAAGATAACTTTAGGTCACTGTTATATATGGATGACGGTTTGTGTATTGCATTCTTAAGTCATTTTCCCCTCAAAGCACAGTATCTAGTATGCGATTTTTTTCTGCAGTTGGCTTGTAGAGAAACAGTCTGACGATGCTGCGGCTTCTGTTGTAATCACTGTTCCTTTATAATAACTTATTTTAATTCCTAGAGGAGAGCAGAATTTTAAGTTTTAATCTCACATGGAAAAAGTTGCTTTTTATCAATTCAGAAGTGCCAGAGCAGTAGTTCTAATCTTCAGTTCAAAAGGAATGATGATTTTGTTCTGACTTTGTTTTTGTATTCGCAACTGTGTCCTTTTGTTCTGCTGTTCATTTGCTTTCTTCCTGAGGAAAATCATCAGTGTCATATTAAATCTGCTATCTAATGCGCCCATTTCAGTCATCAGCTTTTTGTTTCTCTTAATTCTTTACCTAAGTTTTGCATTCTTCGAAAAACTTCTAAAGCTTCTCAACTTATTTGTTTATTTAAGTTATTCATTCTCTTAAGTGAAAATGCTGTGTGCTGTGTTTTTCTCCCTTAGTGTACAGGGTATTAGAGATTCTGTGTTTTTAATCACAGTGGCAGAGTCTGCGGGTCAGCCATTGGTTTCTCTTCCTTCTTCGGGAGGGGCAGGACTACTATATTTTATGACACAAATTACAGGTAGGCTATGGGCAATTTTTATTTAATCTGCCTTCCTTGTATTCAGAGTTACCTTCTTTCAGATTCTGGCCATAAACTATTATTATATTTTGCTGGTGTTGTTTGGGGTTTTCACCTTTTCCCCCCACCTGCATCTTGATAGGTATATGAAGCTGAACACCTGACAAGTCATACGTCATTGAAAATCATAGCCATTGCTACACTTGCTCTTCCCTGAGTGGAAGTGAAATTCACGTAACACAATATTAACCATTTTATAGTAAATGACTCACTGACATTTAATACATTCACAATGTTGTGCAACCACAAGCTCTATCTAGTTCAAAAACATTTTTATCTCTCCAAAGTAAAACGCCCTAGCCCTCAAGCAGTTCCTCCACATTTCCCCCTATCCCCAGCCCCCAGAATCTCCAATCTGCTTTCTGTCAGTATGGAATTACTCATTCTGGATATGCCATATAAATGGAATAAAAAATGTGAGATCTTTGCATCTGACTTCTTTTACTTAGTTCATTAGTTTTTGGGATGTATCTATGGCATAAAATATATCAGTGCTTTACTCCTTTTCTAGGTTACATATTTTTATATAATTTTAAAAACCTGTGATATATGCATATATATGTGTGTATATATCTCACAGTTTTTGAACATTCATTTGTTGATGGACATTTATCTGTTTCTACCTCTTGTAAATAGGACTGCTCTGAACATTCTTGCACAAGTATTTCTTTCAGTACCTGTTTTTAATTTTTTTTGAGTGTATACTTAAGAAAAGATTTGCTGGGTCTTATTTATGCTAATTCTATGTTTGATATTTTGAGAAATTGCCAAATTTTTTTTCCCACAGCAGCTGAACCATTTACATTCCCACCACCAATGTACAAGTGTCCCAAATTCTCTACATCCTCACTAGTACTTATTTTCATTTTTCTTAAATGATAGCCATCCTAATGGGGTGTGGAGAGCTATTGCATTGTTTTGATTTGATTTCCCTAATGATTAATGATGGTGAGCATCTTTTCATGTGCTCTTTGACCAATTTGCATATCTCCTTCAGAGAAGTGTCTGTTCAAGTCAATTTCCAAGTTTTTAATTGGGTTGTTTGTCTTTTTTGTTACTGAGTTATTGAGGATTTTTGCCCCTATGTTCATAAGACAATATTGCTCTGTGACTTTCTTTCTTATAATGACTTTATCTAATTTTGGTAATTGGTTAATTCTGGTCCCACTGAATGAGTTTAGGGAGTATTTTCTCTCCTGCTATCTTTGGGAAAATATTTCAGAAAATTGGTATAATTTCTTCCTTAAACATTTAGCAGAATTTACCTGTGAGCCCATTGGGGCCTATGTTTTCTCTTTCGGATGTTTCAAATTTTTTATTCAGTTTCTTACATATAGTCCCATTCAGGTTGTCTATTTCTTGTGTCTGTGAGTTTTGGCAGATTGTGCCTTTCAAGGAATTGGTCCATTTCATCTAGGTTTATAAATTTGCAAGTGTAGGCTTGTTCATAATATCCCTTTATGATCCTTTTAATGTCCACAGGCTCTGTAGTGATGTCTCCTTTTTCATTTCTGGTATTAGTAATGTATGTTTCCTTTATTTATTTTTTCTCACTTAGCCTGGCAAGAAGCTTATTGATTTTATTGATCTTTTTAAAGAATTGGCCTTTGGTTTCATTGATTTCCTCTATTGCTTTCCTGTTTTCAATTAATTGATTACTGTTTTAATTTTTATTATTTCTTTTCTTTTACTTATTTTAGATTTAATTTGTTCTTCTTATTCTAGTTTTCTAAAGTGGAAGCTTAAATTATTGAATTTAGATTTTTCTTCTTTTGCAATATAAGTATTTGATGCTATAAAATTTTCTCTAAATATTAGTTTTGCTGCTTTCCACAAGTTCTTATTATTTTCATTTTCAATCAGTTCAGATTATTTTAAAATTTCTCTTCAGATTTCTCTTTTACTCATGTGCTATTTAGAAGTCTGTTGTTTAATAACCAAGAATTTTGGGATTTTTCAGCTGTCTTTCTGTTGATGGTGAGTTGTAAGAGTTTTCTATATACTCTGGATACTAGGCTCATATCACATATAAGATTTGCAAATATTTCTTTCATTAAGTAAACTGTCTTTCTTGATAATGTCTCTTCATGTACAAATGTTTTAATTTTGCTAAAATCTGATTCAGTTCTTTTGTTGTTTATGCTCTTGGTGCTTTATCAAAGAATTCATTGCCAAATTCAGTATCATAAAATTTACCCATCTATTTTCTTCTAAGAGTTTTTTAGTTTTAGATCTTATATTTAAGTCCTTGATACATTTTGAATTAATTTTGTATATGGTGAGACCATTGGTTGAAAAGACTTTTCTTATCCTATTGAATGATATTGGCACACTTATTGAAAATCAATTGACAGTAGATTTACAAGTTTATTTCTGGAATCTCGATTCTGTTCTCTCAGTCTGTATGTCTATGTATCTTATGCCATTACCATACTGTTGGATTACTCTAGCTTTGTAGTAAGTTTTACAGTCTGGAAACATGAGCTCTCCAACTTTATTCTTTTTAAAAATTGTTTTGATTATGCAGGGGTCTTTGAAATTCCATGTGAATTTTAGGATCAGCTTTTCTATTTCTTTTAAATAAAAAGGTCATAAGAATTTTGACACAGATTACACTGACTCTGTAGATTACTTTTGGGTAATATTTCCATTTTAACAATATTAAGTTTTCTAATCCGTGAACATGGGATATCTTTCTATTTATTTAAGTCTTTAATTTCTTCCAGCAATGTTTTGTAGTTATCAGGATGCAAGTTTTGGACTTCTTTTGTTAAATTTATTCCTAAAATATCTTATTATTTTTGGTACTGTTGTAAGTGGAATTGTTTTCTTAATCTTATTTTAGATTGTACACTGCTGGTGAGTAGAAACACAATGGATTTTTGTACATTGAACTTGTAGCCTGTAACTTTGCTGAGTTAGTTTATTAGCTCTAGTAATTGTGTGGGTGTGGGTGTGTGCATTATTTGGAAATTTCTTTATGTAGAATCATGCCACCTTTAAGTAGAAATAGTGTCACTTCTTCCTTTCCAATGTGGAAGCTTTTTGTTTCTTTTTCTTGCCTAAATGCGCTGGCTATGCCTTTCAGTACAATGTTGAAAAGCATTGGTGACAGTGGACATCTTTGTCCTTGTTGTCCAAGCTCTGTTACTCATAAACTATTTTATTTGTCTAATTAATTACAGCATGTATGTGTGGAATCAAGGTTAAAGACTTCAATCTGTGGAAAGGACTCTTTGGTTTCAAATCCTGATTTCTTCAAGACTCACTATATATTCTTGGCCCAGTTAATTTCTTTCAGCATCAATTTCATTACATCTAAAATATGATTCTTCAAAATCACCTACTTCATAGAGATTTATGTGCATTAAATTAGATGATCTACACAAACTTCCTGACACTCTTAGTCATTATAATCTTCACCATTTAAATCCTCAGTTTACTTATCTCTGAGTTAGGGATAGTAATAGTTTCTGCCTTATAGCACTGTGAGGGGTGTCACCTGTTCCAGTGTTTCAAACTCACTCTCAACTTAACAGCATAAAAGGAATACACTTCCTATGCTGTCAGGGATGTCAATCAGGAATTCAGATAAGGCATGGAAGGCAAGGGCTCAGCTAGGGAGACCCAGATACCTGGAATTATAAGTCTGAAAATGTCTTTGATTATAGCACTGCAGCTTACACTTGGATCATCCAAAGGTTGGTCTCAGTTGCAACTGACCACTGAAGTTCCCACAAGTGGCATTTCCATGTGGTTTAGGCTTCCCACTGGATGGGGCCTAGATTCCAAAAGGAGATCTGATAGGGAGAATTCAAATAGATCAAAACAGAAGCTGTAAGTCTTCAGACCCAGCCTCAAAAGACATGCAACATCCATTCTGTTAAAATCAGTGGGTTACAAATGAGTACTTATGCATAGTTCAGACTGAAGAGGAGGTTAATTATATCCCACCTCTTGATGGGACACGGGTGACAGCACACTGCAAAGGTGTATGTAGGATGGGTGACAATATTGTGACCATCTTCGGAAAGGACCATATGCCACAGACAATGCATGTTGTTCACTTAACACACTGAAGAAACATAGTAAGAACTCAATAAAAATAAACTTTTATTATTATGCAGATATGACTAAAACAAATCCCTACTTTTGAGGGACTTACAATTTAGTGGATAAAAACATTATGTAAGGCAATGCATGTAATAATATGTTATGATGGAATTCCATAATGGGTAGGATGGAGTCTCAGAGGAAGGGACCATTAATTCTCCCTGTGAGAATAAGCATCACCTTTCTGGAGTGGATGGACTTTGAGTTGACATATCCAAAGTAAACAGAGGAAATTTCTTACATAGGGTCTTACTGCGCCAGACATAAAGCCCAGAGCAGTTCTAGTTCCTGTTGTTGGACCACAGATCTTTCTCACCATTTTAGAACCACCGAACTGGAACTTACTGACTAAAGCAATGCTCACTAAATTGTCAGATTTATCCTCATGCAATGAGATTTGTAAAAGGAAACTCTTGCTTCTATGGCCCAGATGGATAGAAAACCTCATCTAAGTTCAAAAAGACAACTCAAAATACCTGTCCTCATTTATCCAGCAATGAAGCAGGAGGGTGAAAGGCTCAGTCTACTGGCAAAGCCCCTGTCAGAAAGGAGTATACTGCTCTTGCAGTCAGGGAAGGTGGCTAGTATGAGGATGCTAGGGGGCAGGCTCAGAGTGGATTATGGCAAGAGAAAGAACTTAACAAAACTTTTCATTTCTTACACCTTTCTTATGGCCTTGAGATAGTTGGCTTTTGTCTTACAATCAGTTGGGTGTTTAACAGATCCTCCTTCCATATCCTTTCTGTCCCCACAGAAATAACAAGCTCCTATGAAGGCAGACACTGTGCCTCCGTAATTGCACATTGCAAGGTACTATTGGACCCTCAGTAATGTTTAACAAATAAAGGTCCTTTATTTTCTTGTCCAAGGACATGTCACAGCTTCTCTGTTATATTTTAATATGCATTAAGAACTAGCCACTCCAGTTTCCCAATCCCCATATCACATCACAGTTTCGGGGAAAACTATCCAATATACCTGTTATTCTTAATCTGTGTGTATGTGTTTTGTGTGTTGTGTGTGTGTGTGTGTGTGTGTGTGTGTGTGTGTGTGTGTGAGCTTGCATGCATGCATGTTTGTGTATATTAAGGAAGGGGACTAGTTGGAAGATTTATAGCAACACAGCCTTGTCTAGATTTTCCTAGTAGAATAGATGTCTGGAAGCATTTTTCATAAATTTAATGTTTTCAGGACTGAATTGGAGAGCAGGCACCCATGGTGACATGCCTCTTTCCTGTCCTTGGAAAGAATAACTGTTCTTTTCTCTTTTTCTCTGTGAACAGCCCCATTGGGAGTCTCATATGACTTGGGTGATAGAAAAAGTATTTACAAATGTTTTCCTTTTGCCCCAAGGATGTATTCTGAGCTATTTTCATATTCGTTCAAGTGAATTTGGCTGGAAGAGGAGAGGGAAGGATTTCCATGCCTGGATTTAGAGTTGCATGTTAAATTGTCTGCAGGAAGTCAGAACGAGGAGTGCTAGTGTCACTTTAAAGTAGCCCTCAAGAGCTCTAAGCTGACTGACTGCCCGGTAGTTTTGATGTTCCCTAATATCTTCTTTCCAAAAACATTGAATTGACATTTGCCAAAGCACAGAATTTATTATACATTCTAGAATACAGTGAAGGTACAAATTGCTTTCTGAATGATTTCATTTTCATACTACTTACAGGCACACCAATGTTTTGAAAAATGTCTTTTGCATTGGGCATTTTCAATGCCATTGGTTGTCCATTACGGATTTGGAAGGGAAAATGGCTTGTGATGTGGGCAGATGGGTTCCCCAAGTGCGAACCATTGCTGGAGTCAAGAGATGGCAAAGGAACAGTTTAGCTATGTTCCATTTTCTGCTGAATTGGCACATAATGGTAGAGGATATTTATGCTTCATGTCAACATTTTATGAGGCATTGGCAGAATAAGAGGTGGCCAGGGAAAGAACAAATTTTTCTTGCAGAGACAGCTGTAAATCATTCATGTACAGCTGTTGCCTGATGTATATGATT
This sequence comes from Manis javanica, assembly GCF_040802235.1. NCBI lineage: Eukaryota > Metazoa > Chordata > Mammalia > Pholidota > Manidae > Manis > Manis javanica. The sequence continues at coordinate 74,314,540 of NC_133162.1, forward strand.
TTTCACACTGTTCCTGTTAAAGAAAAAATTACTCATGATACTTGCTAAAGGTGGCAAGGAAGAATTTATTTAAAGGGGGTCATGTCAATGGGATTTTGTGGTAGCAGGGGGAGATTGGGCTCAGTTCTGTATATAATAAGGAGAAGTGGGAATTTGGAGCCAAGGAGCAGGGTGGGAGGTCGGTGGGTGGAAATTACTAAGAGGTAGGGCAATTCTTCACTAAAGTGACCTAACAGGATTTTAGGCTGTTAGAGGAGATTTGGCTGGAAGAGGAGAGGGTACCAGAGTGATAGGGTACCAATGGTGGGGAAGTTTTGCTAAACTGATTGAGCAGGATTTCCTGCTTAAACTGGAATGAGTGGGCCAAGGACAGAGCCTAAGGTCATGTCCTTAGGAACCTGGCTTGAGTTTAGTCAAGGGTAGAGTCTTATTTCCTAAATTCTGTTCTCCAGGATATATCACTCAACTGAATGAAATGCAACTTCAAGTACAGATGGCATTTAGTGACTAATAAAAGGGAAATTATCGTAAAGTTGAAAATACTATTTTTGGTAAATTCTCCTTTCTTTAATCTAGGTTTAGAGAGAGGGTTATCTTCCTCACCTTTGTTGGGGCATGGATTTCATTTTCTAAAATTTTTATTTAAATAATTAAAATCTTATAGGTATATAAAAATACAACTTTGTGCTCCATCTATGGATTATCTTATAAATAAATACATAAGATTTTGCCTAAACTTGCAGTTCCCTTGGAAATATGTGTTTTCAGAGTATGGGGTGCAGGGTGATTTGACTCAGAGCTCAGATTAGTGAGATATGAGGGGGACCTACCCCCATCCTGAAACAACAGTAAACTGCTTGGACAACTCCACTGCTTAACGCTGTGATTCCACTTGGGCTAAGCTGGTGTCAGGCTTGGAATTTAAAAGGCAATACAAGAGAACAAACAACCATAGAGAACTTTGAGAAGTTCTAGCATATACTTGGGGACATATAAGACTGGGCCCATGCATACAGCTGGGTGCCTGAATAGGACAGAACAGAGAAAGGGAAAGGTGGCAGGCACTCACCTCTGGTTGACCTTGAGGCTCTGATCAAGAGGCAGTGAGAGCTAAGGCTGTCTTGTAAACTGCCTGACGTTTATGCCTTCCTACGCAGATAGCCTTGGAAAAGGGTGGAAGAGGAGGCATTTTTTAGAAAAAAATCTTCTGACCGATAATTGGGTGACCACTAAATTATGCTGAGCTGGGTGTGAGTTTTAAGAACCAGACTTAAAAGTAAAAACAAGAACTTAGTTGAAACCTCAGAGGCTATGCACTAAAGGAAATACAGAATTAGTCCAGGAAAGTCACTAAGTAAATAAGCAACAACAAGAAGAGAAAAACAATAGACCGCAAGCAACAGACCAGCTACAACAACAATAGTTGGGGGGTGAGTAGAACAATCTGGTATTAGAATTGTTACCATATGCTATCTAAAATGTTCTTTCCAACAAAAACGTTTGTAAGACATACAGAGGAACAAGTAAATATGTCACATACTAAAAAAAGGCAGCCAACAGAAAATGACCTTCATAGATTTAGTTGAAAAAGATTTAATATCAGATATTACAAATATTTCCAAAGATGGAAAGGAAACTGTGTCTAAATAATTAAAATGTGATAACAATGTCTCACCAAACATAGAATCAATGAAGATTATCATGAGAAATCATAAGAAAGAATTAGATAGAAATTTTGGAGTAGAATAGTATTACAGCTGAAATGAAAAATCACTAGTGGTCCTTAATAACAAATCTGGACTGACAAAAGAAAAAAAAAAAAGATAAGCTTAAAGATAGGCCAATAGATATTATCAAGGATGTGGAGTAGAAAGAAAAATAAAAAAACAAAGAAAAAGAAATAGAACCTCCAAGACCTATAAGGCACCATTAAGAGTAACAATATATGCATAATGGAGGCCCAGAAAAAGAGAAAGAGAAAGGGACACAATAAATATTTGGAGAAAATAGTTAACAAAATGCCCCCAATTTAATAAAAAATAATCTACACATTATGAATCTCAATGAAGTCTATGTAGAAAAACTCAAAGGGATCCATATTTAGACAGATAACAAACTGGCTAAAGATAAAAAAAATTTTAAGGATCAAAAGGAAATCTCAAAAGTAGTAAGAGAAAAGCAATTTATTATGTACAAATGATCCTCCATAAGATTAATAGCTGATTCTTATCAAAAGTGATGGAGAGGAAAAAAGTGGGGTAAGTCTTCAAAATGTTGAAAGTAAAAGACTACTAAGTAAGAATCTACGTTCACATATACTCTCCTTCAACAATGAAGGATATTTGCAGATAAACAGAAAATAAAATAATGTTCTGCTACTAGATCCACCCTGTGAGAAAAGATTGGACTGCACTGAGACCGATATGGATGGAATACTACTGAGAATTCTTCCATGTTTATATTGTATTTGTGTTTCAGGTCCTCTGTTAAGAAATGCACACCTCCAAATACATGGCATCTTGAGAAGTCAGTCTCTTCTGAGCTTGGTTCCAGTGACCTGGTTTCCTGGATCAGAACCTGAGTGCTCTGGTGAAATACTCTAATTTACTAACTTATGCTGAGGACTGGACTTGTGATGTGGTAGGACCACATATCTGCATGAGGGAGCAATGACCACATGTGGAGTGAGAACGACCAGGTTTCTAGATCCAGCTTCACCTCTGTAGGGCCCTTGGTAAAATCTTTTAATTTCCTGAGCAACTATTTCCTCATTTCTAAAATACAGATAATAAGGAGTATCTTGCTCTATTATTGTGTAAGTGTGGAGATGTAAGTATAAATATATAGCACATGCTCAATTTTTTCTAAGTGGTAGTTATTGACATGTCAAACGAAACTTTAGAATGCAATTTGTGTTTAATAACAGTAAATTCTAAATATCACCATCAATTCACAGTTGTGTCTGCCAGGCACTGGGTTCCAAACTGGAAATATACCAGTGAACAAATAAGAGACACTAACCCTGATGGGAGGAGAAGAGCCCACTGAGAGCCTTTCAGAGGACAGAGCTCAGCAGGGTCTGACACCTGCTCTGCAGCCTCTCACCTCTCCCCATTTGATTCCACATCTTCCAGGCAATAAAAATCAGGAATAGAACTTTATGTTTGGCCGAGTCAAAAGGATCTGGGCAAATACACTCAAGAGGGAACTGCCCCACGTAGCCTGGGGTGGGCCAGAGAGGATTCTTATTTCAGGACAGCAAGGTTCCAGCTTTTATTATCTGGTGATCCAGACTCCATTTCCTGGACTTCTCCTAGAATCTGTAAGAGACTGTGGCTTCTCTGGACTCAGATCTTCCCTGATGGTCACCGTTAAGGTCCCATGGGATGGCAAGCAGAATTGGTTCAGTCTGGTTCTGTGTGTCCTCCTTCTACACCTGCAGACTTCCTGGGAGCTGTGCCCCGGAGCAGGTCCTTTTTCTTTCTGAAGCATGTTAGTTCAGATCCTCACTTACTCTGTTTACAAGGGAAGAGCTAAGCTTCCATCTTGCACAAAGGAGAGTACTTTTCCTCTGTCCGTGAACATTATTATTTTCCTAAGTTACCATAGTTGAAGCCATCTGTAGGCATAACTAAAAAATAGTTACATGAAAATTTAACTCTGCGCATTGCAATTTGGGGTCCTCAGAGATCCAGGCTGAGAGGGAAGATCCACCTGCACAGTAATTAAGATGCCAAGTCTGGGTGGTGGGTGTTTCTGTGGCCATGCCCAGGTGGCTTCAACTGAGTCTTCTCTATGTTTTAAAAATTTATTATCATAAATGTTAACGCTGAACTACCTTCTACATTTGTAATATCATAGGAACCACACAAATAGCTCATAGAACTTCCATCAAACTGCCTGTATTTGTCCTTTCCCATCCCTCCCACCACCCCAGAGCTTTCTCATGAGAGCATTTCCAGCCCAAGGGCTGAGTTTGGCAGCTATTGAGTCATAAGTCCCTTTTTAAGAAGGACATGTTGGTTGTGATGTCTGGCCTGAGGAGAACAGTTTGTAATGGATGAGGTGTCTGTGAAAAACTTGAGGGAAAAGAGAAATGAATAAACAGGCAGTTTCCACCTCCTGATGCCCTTCACTTGATCTGATGGGACTGTGGGAGACATGGAGGTTTTTGGCTCAGTGGCTCCAGCATTTTCCAGTTCTCCATAGATTGGAACATCATTTGATATATGTCAGCTACTCTCACATTGCAATACCAAAATTCATCTCTATAGCACATCTATCCTTTGAATAATGCTGTCCCAAGTGGTGGGAAAACGTTATTTAAATTAAATTAAAAATAAAAAAGAAAGAAAAGTCCACTCTTTAAGCTGCAAGCCAAGTTCTCCACAAGCCAAAAAAAAGCTCCTAAGACATGAAATAAATATCTGGGATATTTTATGGTGTGACTATTTGAAGGAAAGTCCAACATCATTTAAACAGAGGGTTCAAGTGATTTTCAAACAACAGAAAGTTAATGATTATTACCTCTTATGGGAAATGAGAGGTAAGCCTGTGCAATGCACAGAATCTAGATTATTTGGTTAAGGTGACAGCTCAGAAATGAAGCCAAAATAGGAAACTTTACAGTAAAGGGAAAAGTCCAAGAAGGAAGGCTTCAGACAGAAAAAGTTACAACCCTGAACAAGGAAAATAAAAGGCTCCAACATTGGTCATTTAAGACTGCAGGCTGGTCTAACCTTGAGAAATGTATCTACTTATTGGAAGATTTTAGGGTTATGTGAATAACATTGTTTTGTACAGTTAGGAGAACAACTGAGTTAATGGTGCTGCTTAGAAGGTACTGTTATTAAAAATAATTTATACTCTTGAGTTTTCATCTGACATATTAACAGTGAAAATATCTAGTATATATTTAAGGTGTTTTCTCATCCATAAATGACAATTAGCTCCTACCTTATTGGCATATTGTGAGGGTTGAATTATGTTACGCATGTTAAAAATAAACACAAATGACTCTTGGCAAAATGCATAACACATAATAAAATGTACAATAAATGGCAGTTATTATCATCAGCTAATAGTTACATGAAAATTCAACTCTGCGAATTGCAATGTGGGGTCCTCAGAGATCCAGGCTGAGAGGGAAGATACATAGATGTTTCTGAAAATAAAATTTATTATATCAAGAGAGACCTTGATAATTTGGAGAAGCCGATGGCCCAGACTAGAGCTGGCCTGGCTGTGTACTGACTGTACAACCTTCGGGAATCTATGGAACTACTCCATTTCTCAGCATATTCAACTCTAAGGGATTGTCTAAACAGTGGGTGTCTCCTAGAGTTTGATAGGAATCATTGAGATATGTCATGCAGAGCTCTTAGCAGGGTACCTATAAGAATACATAGTCTAAAATGGTTTTGTTTTTGTCTGTTGTCATCACTAATGGGAAAAAGAATGTCTATTTGTATGAGTTCTTTCACATTTTCATCCTGGTACCAGTAAGCTCTAAAGAGCTGGGATTTTGTTGTGGAAATAGATCTCAGAGAAGCTGAACCTGGGACATAGGAGCTACCAGCCAAAACAAAGGTGGCTATCCAGCCCTTGAAATGTGATTAGTTGAACCTGAAAGGAGTAAGTGTAAAATACAGTGCAGAAAAAGAATGTAAAGTATTCTATTGATAATTCTATATTAATTACATGTTGAAATGATAACATTTTAGAGATTGGGCTAAATAAAATATATTATTAAAATTAGTTTCAATTGTTTATTTTTAGTTCTTTAATAGGCTTTCTAGTAACTTTAGAATTGCATCTGTGGTCCCCTGTTGTTGTTATTATTGGAAAGCACTAGCCTAGCGTTCACTTCCTCACTAAGCAACTCTAATGCCAGGTCAGCTCTGTGCTACACGCTGGAAAAAAAGACACCCGACCCCCCAACCTGTTTAGAACGCCAGGAGAGGTTCTAGAAAATCACAGCTTTTATGAATATTGAATGAAGCAACTTATATTTGGTTACACAGGGATAAGCATATAGAATTCAATAAATATAATATTAGCCAATATTATAACCGTTACTTTTTCTCCATGAAGTGCAAGGTTATATGATTCGCCATTCCTCGGAAGAGGTGGGGAACATCTGACCTGCTTGTATACTTGCTGTGTTCTGGAGTCTGACACATGTACGGCACTCAGGCATACTGATCTTAAACTCTGTGGTCATGAAGATGGCATGGTGGGCAGCAGGGTTGTGGAGCATCTCCCTGGGTCAGTGGACCCTGCGACACCTCCCTGTATGACCTTTAACCCTGCAGTGCCGGAGCAAGTTTACAGATGAGACATTTGAGCAGTATGGAGAATGGAGGTTTGTGCAAGGACGCTGGGGGTGTCTGTGTTCTCCCACATTCCCTGAGAACTGACTGGCTTCTCTATCCTGTATCTCACCCCCCACCAAGCTTTCCAGGGGCCAAAGCATCTCTTTGTGAGGTGCAGCGCACTGGTGATTCATTTGAGGTTCTCCTGCCAAACGTTCTGAATGTTTAACAGGTCTCCACCAGAACATCTCATCTTCCCTTCCCCACTGTCTCAGTTTATTTCTCAGTATTAGATGCTAAATAGATTGGGACAGACAATTTGGCTTGCTCTGCTCCTTCCTGGCCACCGCTTGTGTTAGTTCCCACAAATAAAACCTGAGCTGACAGCAGAGGAATTTATGAAGACCAGTAAGAAATGAGGTATGCAGAGCAGTGCTCACACACAGCTGACCCTAGAAGTGCTGAGGTCCCCATTTCTAGGCCAAATTGCACAAAAGGTAGGGGCCCAACCCTTGCGATTGTGGAGGCCAAATATGCCAAAGTAATTCAAAGAACATAATTTATTTGTCTCTGGAAACCTAGGATTGGAATTGTGCTGAGGGACCCCTGTGCCTCCTCACACCCACGCACCCCAAGTTCACAGTTACCTCCAGGGCTGCCTCATCCTGCAACTGGGTGCGAGTATTCAATTCTCCCCAGGAGCCTGGATCTTGAGCTACAAAGAGAATACAATTCAGAAAGATTTTGTAAGGTTTTTCTTCTGATGGTTTACTTGTAGAGCAGATCAGAATTGATGTAAGCTTGGTAACACTTTCCAGATCCCCCAACAGGTGTGCCTGTCCCCATGGCACAGGAAGGTCTCCTTCCCCAGAGCAGGGCTGCACGCATTGTCCCAGGGACACGAAGAGCTCCAGGGAGTTCACATCTCACTGGTGGAATGTGGTGCCCTCGGGGTCAAAAAGAACCACTCATGAGGCCCGTATACTTTCCAGTCAGACTCACTTGCTTCAGAGTTCTTTGCTCATAAGCTCCATGGAGCCCTTCGGCACACAAGATTGGAAACACACTCTTTCTAGCCTTGAAATATAAAGGAAAGATATAAGTATACTGAATGAGCTTTGATTCTGTTAAAAATACACACTATTACATATATTATCATACACACATACATATATGTATACACAAGTATTTGTTCATGCATACACACATGCACAGATGTACACACAGTGCACATCAGATGTGCATATATGTATAAACACTCACACATATGTATGCATATATACACACATGCATGCACACACACGTGCCTATTTCAGAATCTCTGTAGACACACTGGAAATGGCTGAGGCACAGGGAACCTGAATGAAAAGTTCACTTACTCCAGTTCCTTGTGTGGCTCTCTTGGCTTTGGGAGATGGGCACTGAAGTTCCAGCAGCTCCAGAGCAGACCTGCAGCAGAGGCATTTGTCACACTGAGCTAGAAACCTGCCCGGACAGAATGAGTCCTCCTGCATAGAGGGCACTGCCCGCACTGGCCCAGGTCCCTGGAGGTGTGAGTGGAAGGAGGCAAACCCCACTCCCCTTGAGCTGGGCGCAGACCTGACCCACAAATAAACTTACGCATGCTTCACTACTAAGCACATTTTTATTCTAGACCTGCCATGTATGGTCACTCAGATGCCGTCCTTGAAAGTAAACACAGCCGAGGAAAGGTGGTCCTGGTGGGGAGAGAGGCCGAGGGGCCAAGCAAATGTGCCCTTCCTGCCTCAGATATCAAAGGACAAGTTCCAGAGCTGGAAACTGTGTTGGATACAGATGAATATTAGTACTAAAAAGTAAGTTCAAGGAAAGGAAAAAAGAAAAAAAACCCAGATATGTCCCAAACAAATGCTATTTGGGAAAATGTGGAAATGGTATTTGGAAATAAGAGATTTCCGAGCCCCCAGCCCCGGCTCCCTGGAACAGAATGCCTCCCAGCCTCCGGCAGTGGGCACCCACAGTGGGGCAGGCGGGTTGCCATCCTCTGCGCTCCGGCTGTGGGAGTGTCCTGCAGGGGAGTCCCGTTTCTCCTCTCGGTCTTGACCTGTTTACTCAAGCAAGTCTGATGAAAGTGAAAAAGCAACATTGCCTAAATAATTGCCTGAGATTTCTGTGACTATATACGGCTCTGTACAGGCACAGCATGCCTTTAAGTGAGCACATTAAGGCTCCACAGAAGTACTGATTTATTGTACCACTATCCACAGGCTGAGCTTCATGCACAGCAGTTCAATTCTGGCCCGCTGACATCAACTGCACTTTGTAATGAGGCAAAGCAGACAGCAGCCCGGCAGTCCAGAATGTGGTATTTACACCTCCCAGAGAACTGTCGGCACCTGAAACTATGTGGAGTTGATTCTCCTTTGGACATTGTTCCTTCCCGCTTCTGAGTATTTTAGAGAAGACAAAGCATAGTGTCAGCATGGCACGTAGGAGTGAGTGCTGTGTTTGTACAGGCGCCACTCCTGGGCTCAGCTTAAAACAGCTCTGTCCACAGCATTTAGCATGACTGTGAAATCACCCAGAAAAGGCGTGTCTAAGATGTACATGCCTTTTCTGGGTGATTTCACAGTTGGGTGCCTATATATTTATAATGGTTATATCCTCTTGTTGGACTGAGCCCTTTATCATTATGTAATGTCCTTCTTTATCTCTTGTTACTTTCTTTGTTTTGAAGTCTATTTTGTCTGATACTAGTACTGCAGCATCTACTTTTTTTCTCCCTGTTGTTTGCATGAAGTATCTTTTTCATCCCTTGACTTTTAGTCTGTGCATGTCTTTGGGTTTGAGGTGAGTTTCTTTTCAGCAGCATATAGATGGGTCTTGCTTTTTTATCCATTCTATTACTCTGTGTCTTTTGATTTGTGCATTCAGTCCGTTTACATTTAGGGTGTCTATTGAAAGATATGTATTTATTGCCATTGCAAGCTTTAGATTCGTGGTTACCAAAGGTTCAAGGTTAGCTTCTTTAGTATCTTACTGTCCAACTTAACGCATTTATTGAGCTGTTATAAACACTGTCTGGTGATTCTTTACTTCTGTCCCTTCTTATTTCTCCCCCTCCATTCTTTATACGTTGGTTGTTTTATTCTGTGCTGTTTTGTGTTTACTTAACTGCTTTTGTGGGTAGTTGATCTTATTTTTTGCCTTTAGTTAGTACTTGGTTGATCTGCTTTCTTTACTGTGATTTTATTTGCTGTGGTGACATCTATTTAGTCTTAGGAGTGCTCCCATCTAGAGCAGTCCCTCTAAAACACCCTGTAGAGGTGGTTGTGGGAGGCAAATTCCCTCAACTTTTGCTTGTCTGGGAATTGTTTAAGCCCTCCTTCATATTTAGATAATAATCATGCTGGATACAGTATTCAGGTTCAAGGCCCTTCTGTTTCATTGCACTGAATATATCATGCCATTCTCTTCTGGCCTGTAAGGTGTCTTTTGAGAAGTCTGATGATAGCCTATTGGGTTTTCCTTTGTAGGTGACCTTTTTCCTCTACCTAGCTGCCTTTAAAACTCTGTCCTTGTCCTTGATCTTTGTCATTTTAATTATTATGTGTCTTGGTGTTGTCCTCCTTGGATCCATTCTGTTGGGAGTTATGTGTACTTCTGTTGTCTGAGTGACTATTTCCTCCCCCAGTTTGGGTAAGTTTTCAGGAATTATTTTTTCAAAGACACTTTCCTTCCCTTTCTCTCTCTCTTCTTCTTCTGGTACCCCTACAATGTGAATATTGTTCCTTTTGGATTGGTCGCACAGTTCTCTAACTATTGTTTCATTCCTTGAGATCCTTTTATCTCTCTCTGCATCAGCTTCTATGCATTCCTGTTCTCTGTTTTCTATTCCATCAATGGCCTCTTCCATCTTATCCATTCTGCTTATAAATCCTTCCAGAGATTGTTTCATTTCTGTAATCTCCCTCCAGACATCATCCCTTAGCTCTTGCATATTTCTCTGCAGCTTCATCAACATGGTTATGACCTTTATTTTGAATTCTTTTTCAGGGAGATTTGTTAGTTCTATCTCCTTCTCAGGGGTTGACTCTGTGATTTTGGTCTGCATCAAATTCTTCTGCCTTTTCATGGCGATAGAGATAGTTTGCAGAACTGGCGCGTGTGATGACTGGGAGAACGTCCCTTCTTGCTGGTTTGTGGCCTTCCTCTCTTGGGAGAACAGCAAACTCTAGCAGCTTGTGCTGGGTAGCTGCGTGCAGACAGGGGCTCTGATTCTTGCCCAGCCGCTGTGGAGTTTAGCTCTGTGGTTGCAGTGGGCTTGGCCTGACTCAGGCTGTTGCTCTGATGTGGCGGAGCCGTGTTAAAGGGGAAACGGCCGGGAGGCGTTTATCTCTGTGAGTGGCCTCTGAGCTGTGCTGCTGCCCAGGGGGTTAGGGTACCCAGAGTTCCCTGGGATTCCCAGCTGCTGGGCAAAGTGTCCTGGGAAGCCTCCGTCCAGGTGTAGGGTCCCTGTCCCTTTAAGTCTTTCAAAAAGCACTTGCTTTTCTTCATCCCAGGGGCACCGGCTGCAGGGATCCACTCACAGGTCTTACAGTCCTGTTTCCCTAGTTTCCAGCACCCCATGCACGCACTGTGTGTCTGCGCTCTGGTGCGGATGGGTTGGGCTGGGTGTTCAGCAGTCCTGTGCTCTCTCTCCCTCCCCGTTCTGACTCTTCTCTTCCCACCAGGAGCTGAGGTGAGGGGCTCTCGGGTCCCACTGGGCCACAGCTTGTAACTTACCCCCTTCGCAAGGCACTGGGTTCTCGTGGGTGTTAATGTAGTCTGGCTGTTGTCCTGTGTCTTCTGGTCTCTCTTTTAGGAAGAGTCGTATTTGTTGTATTTTCAATAATATATATATGGTTTTGGGAGGAGATTTCCGCTGCTCTACTCACACCGCCATCATGGCTCCACCTCCCCCAAAACTCTTTTAAACTATATATTTTTATTGCTTGGGAAAGGCGAAGAGGACAGGTGCAGCATGCCCCACCCCCCAGCAGCCACTTTGGGAAAGCACTTGGGTGAGTAGGCTTGTCCGCCTGATACCACCTCATCCCTGCTACTCCACACCTGTCCTCTGGAGCACGCTCACTGGGCGTTCTCACCTGCTTAAGTTGCTCTTACATGAGCACATGAGCACACATATGCACACTGCCTCCCTGGAAAGGGAAATGGGGGAATCAGGACCAGATGTGGGCACGCACCACAGGATGCCTGTACTGGATGCTTACTTGTTTACACTCACCTCACAGCACATAGCTTCTTTCCTGCTGCAGCCCACCTGTGACTTGCAGGCACTGAGGTGGTCCTGCGTTGTCAGTCTGGCCTCTGTCTGACTGGGTCAGATGCCCAATGACCTGGCTGAGTTGCTTAGTTTTGTCCTTCGTTGGCTGAGGAAAGACACCAGCTCCCTCACCACAGTATGTTTAAGGAGAGGCCTTCAGACACTGTCGCTGGAGGAAGGGTTGGTCATTAGAAGGTGGGGCAGTGACAGAGACAATAATTAGCACTCACCTTAGCCCTTTTATCCCAGAAACTGGCAACAAATTTGTTAAGACTTCCTCATCCTTATGTATTGTAATTTGGATATGTAAAGGCTTTCTTCTGAAAGAATTGGCAGGGGATGGGTGGAAATGGATTTTAGAGCTGGGAGGAAGCTCCCTTTCAGAAGAATAATTAGCTGATTAGAGATGGAAGAAAGAGAGAGATCACAATGAGGCTTTCCAACCTCTCTCCAACACTGTGTAATGAAGAAAGAAAAGGTCAAAAGGGGAAACAATTACACTACTACTAATTATTGCAGTCTTCACATGCGGATTCAGGGAAAATGCATTACAAACAAAGTGATTATACACAGTACATTTCATGTTTAATTTTTGAGAGATTGCCAGTTTTATTAATAATTTAAAAAGTAATGTGTGTGTACACACAGTTCTTTTTGAGACATTCCCATGTTATCCTCTTATGAGCATGAGTATCTCATTTTCAAAATCTGTTCCTAGTTGTGCCACTGGGTCATCATGCAATTCTGTGATTTTTTTCTCATTTATATTCATCCTCACTGTCATTATTATTCTATGGGTAATTATCTATTCTTATTTTGTAAAATAGTAAATACAGTGCCATTTTCTTTCTAAAAATAATTATTATGCTGAAAAATTAGATAAAATCTAAATTAACAATAGAAAATAAGGAACATTATCAAGCATTTGGACATTATTCATGTTTTTGTTTATTTCTATCCTTTCTCGAGGTGTAAAATCCATTCAAGTGTACAAAGGGAACTGGTATATATATATGTGCATGCATATGTACATACACACATGCTTGCATGTATATACACACATGTGCATGCACAAATATATACATGCATGCATATATAGTATATGTACTATATACATGTGTGCATGTGTTCACATTTATGTATATGTTATATAATAAATATGCATGTATATTTGTCTCTGTGTGTGTACGTATCTATGAGTATATATTTCCATGTAACCACAACCCAGACCAAGATACAGAACCTGTATGTTTCCTTGTATGTCTCGCAGTGCATATACCCCACCCTTCAGAGATAACACCTATCCTAACTTCAGTCTCTATTGACTTATTTTCCTGCTATTGACTACCACCTAAATAAAGTAATAGGATATGTATTCTCCTGTGCCAAGCTGCAGTTTCTCAGTATAACATCTGTGTGATTTACCTATTGATTCATGCAGCAGGAATACAGCTGGGTCATTTCTAGGTTTGGGCTATTATATATAAGCTACTGTGAACATTCCTGTGTTAGTCTTTTGAGGGACATATGCAGTTATTTTCTCTTGGGCCATTTACTCTCAACTTACTTGTTCCATTTACTTAAATTATGTCTCATATAAACAGAGCATAGTGGGTCTTCTTCTTCTCCTCTTCCCCCTCATCTTTCTCCTCCTCCTCCTCCTTCTTTATTATTACTATTTTTTTTGTCTAGTCTGACAATCTCAGCCTTTTAATTAGAGTCAACCACTTACATCTTTTTGTTTGTTTGTTTGTTTTCTGGGCTGTGTGCTGTTTATTTTATTTGTTTATTTATTTTTTTCAACTGCTTACATCTTAATGTAATGATGGGTATATTTGGCTTAAGTCTTTTGCTTTTTGTTTTCTAATTATTGTATCTGTATTTTTATTTGATCTTTCTAGCCTTCTTTTTCTTCAATCAACTGCTTGGCTTTACAGAACATTTACTTTTATTATAGTTTATTTTTTAAATAAAGATTGCATATATTTAAGGTGTACAGTACATAGTGAACTAGCTTTTTCATTATATATTTGGTGTATTAGTCTTAGTGATCATCATGATTTCAATATACATCTTTGAATTATAAGTCTACCTTAAATTTGTACTCTTACCATATCAAGGATAACAAAATTATCCTGTTAATATTATTAACATAAAAAATTTTATATTGGAGTAACCACACAAAATCTTATTCCTATACATCCTCTCCCACTCTTTGGGCTATTGGTTTCATGGTTTACTTCACAAATGTTATGAGCCCTACAGAGCATTGTTATTACTGTTGCTTTGAATAAACAATATTGTCTTATATGCACCCACAGTCTTACTACATTTGGCACTCTATTCCTACAACACTCTTAGAAGAAAAGATGGGAAAATTTCATGACATTGGATTTACCAATGACTTTCTTTGGATATGGCACCAAAACCACAGGAAACAAAAGACAAAATAGGCAAGTTGCACTTCACCAACATTAAAAACTTTTATGCATCAAAGGTCACTACCAATAGAGTGAAAAGGTAGCACATGGAATGGGGGAAAATATTTGCAATCAAGTACTGATAAGGGATTAACATTTAGCATATCTAAAAAACACCTGTAACTTAACACCAAATAAACAAACAACACAACTTAAAAATGGGCAAAGGACTTGAATAGACATTTCTCTGAAGACTATATACAAATGGCCGGCATGGGCATGAAGGTCATTAACACCACTGGCCATTTGGGAAATGAAAATCAGAACTACAGTGAGATGTCACATCATACCTACTAGGATGGCATCAAGCAAAAACCAGAAATAATAAGTGGATTGTGGTTAAATTTGAACCCCCGTACACTGCCGCTGGGACTATAAAATGGTGCAGCCACCCTGGGAAAGATATGGTGATTCCTCAAAAAGCTAAACATAGAATTGCCTTCTCACTCAGGAAATCCACTCCTAGGAGTATAACCTAATGAATGGAAAACAGGGACTCAAACAAATGCTCGTGTACCATGCTCACTGCCACGGTACACGGTACCAAACAAACGCTCGTGTACCATCCAGTTCAGGCACAAGGTGCTCCTTCCTAACCATGTTCTGTTGGGAGAGAAAGGAAATCTGAACAGCGACACATTAGAAATGCCTGGTACCTAAATTAGAAATTTAGGTAAGACATATTTTACCAAAATAAAAAATATTTCAAAAGATACATTTTCAGTAAAAAGTAGGCTCTTCTTCTGGAAAAAATCATACCACAAGGAGCACCATTTTTGCTTCTGCACCCTCTGTGTGTGAACTTGGGGAGGTCACACGCCTCCTCTGGGTCTTACTTTTCTCAGGCACTGTGTCAGTTTACTGATGATTAAATGTACAAGTATGCACTCGGATTTTGCTAATACGCATGATATATTGATTGCAGAAATGCCTCCTACCAATGCAGGCAGGAAAGGTGGAGTATGTGATAACTTCTACTTTTCTGTTTTGGACTAACTACTCTTTTCTTAATCTGCAAGTTTTTTTCTTTTTTTCATGCCAAACCCACATGTAACCCAGCTTACACCGGAAGAACCTTATTGCAAGATTTTTTTTCCCTCATTGACAGGGAATATATTATTTTCTGTTGCTCCTTCAAGGGCCCATTCCATTTCCTCCATGTTTCCAGAGTGGTCCCAGAGCATTAGCTTTTCCTGATCCCTTCCAGGGCCACTAAAGGAATTCCTTCTCGTAATGTCACTGGTGAAGATTTATTTCAAGTTTCGAAGGGAGGTCAGGTAAATTGACCTCAAACATACCCTTCAGCCATGAGATTCTATGATTCTTGAATTCTATAACCTATTGAAGGAATGAGATATGACCCATTTCTCTCCCCATCTCTCCACCAATAAAATAAAATTAACAGGAGCCCCAGGTGATTTGAAATGTCTTTTAATAGAAAATGGAGTTCAGGTTTTTGGAGATACTGATCTTTATGAGCTTTTTAAGGAGTCGGAAAAGATCTGACCTGTTATTTGGACTGAAATCTCTTGTGAACCACTTTCCATCTGATTTACATCCAGTTCAGGCACGAGGTTCTCTTTTCTAACCATGTTCTGTTGGGAGAGAAAGGAAATACGAACAATGACACATTAGAAATGCTTTCCACCAGATTTGCCACACTTGAGGAAGGCACACAAGGGACTGCACTGCCACACATTGCCCCAGTCAGCCCTGCATTCCAGAACACCCCTGGCATAGCCCAGCAGGGAGGCAGTGTTTCCTGAAGTTTCCTCTTCTAGCAGCTGTCTGGCTTAGGATCCTCATGTGACTGTGTCCACGTGCAGACCTGACCCAGTACCTCCTGCTCGTCTGACTCCAAGTGGGTCTGTTTGCAGAAGGGAGCTCCCCCTTGCCCCTGACTCTCATTAGCAAGTCTGATACCATTCTGGTCTTTTCACAACCATACTCCATACAGTCTCCAGACTATTAATTGGAAAATTCAGTTCATATTATGTCATTCTTCATCATCAACTCTTTCAAGGGTTCCTCCATTGCCTTTACAATAAAAATCCAACCTCCCTCCAGAAAGCCACGATCTTCCATGACCTGCCCCACCCCCAGCTTCTAATACACACGGCGGTTGTCTGTTTGTTTGTCTGCCTCAGTGCCCTTCTCACGCCATCCCTTCTATCTGTAATGCAATTCCCGTATTCTTCACTTGTTGAACTTATATTGTCTAATGATTAACTCAGAGCCTTCCTCAAACCTCTGTTCTCAGCTCTTGCTCTTCCCCCACCAGGAACAGTTTCTTATTTCCACAATATTCTTTGAGGAATTTTATCACTGGATTTACCACGCTGTGTTGTAGCTTTCTGTTGGAAGTGTCTGTCTCCTTAACGAGACTGCGTGTTTGAAGGCATGGGCAATGGCATTTTTATCACTTTATGCCCAGAGTCCAGCACAGGGATGGACACATGCATGAATGATGGTGAGTGATTGCCTAAGCCAGAGTGCTTTGCCCTTCTGGATCCTCCTCACGGCCCCCCTGACCCCACTGAGTTACTGCATAGATGGGCCTGGGCCTCATGCGTCTCTGTGCCTCCCCGCCCATCTCCCAGTTGAACCACACAACAGGAAATCAAGTGTCTCTGCTGAGTCAATGACACTGTTGCTGGGTATGGATGCCTTTTGGAATAGAGGAGCAGACATAAATGAAGACCCACCAACCTATCTGACCGGGGGAGGGTAAGGGAAAGAAGACTTTTCACATAAGCCTATTGGCTTCTTTCGGTTGAATTCATTCACTGAAGAGCTGCTGGGAAATAAACTCAGTACTGTCTTGAAACTCACTGTCCTCTGGTTCAGGTGGGGATCCTTTGTCTTATAAGAACTCATCTTTCACGTCACTAAGGGACGTAGATCATTACAGGCTGATTGCCTGCCTGGCTTAATTGCCCTGGGCCATAGAGCAGGTCCGTGCGCTCTGCATGGTCTCTAGATCAGCTCCTGGTGGGCGGGGGTTCTTTCTACCCCGCCTCCGCACTCCACACTGCTACCTTGCCTGCAGGACCCCACCTGGCACCACCTGAGTGAGAGTCGATCAGATATACCTTTGCAAGTTTGTGATTCATCTCTCTGGCTTCCCTAGTTGAAATGAGTTTATTTGTTATTTATCATTTTAGTGCAGAAATTTTCAAAACTATGCAAAACAGCGTCGTGAACATCCATTATCAACAATTACAGACTCATGGCCGATCTTGTTTCATCTTAATCCTGACTCACTTCCCCATCTTCTAGACTATTTTAAATCAATCTCAAACATCATATCCTGAAATCCAATAACATTTTAGTCATATCTGTGAGAGATAACATCTCTTTAAAAATACTACAATACCAATATCATATATAAAATTAACAATACTTCTTTAATACAATGAGATAATCAATGATCAAATTTCCTCAATTGTTTTATTTTAGCCATTTGTTACTTCAAGATTCAAGTAAAGTTCATGCATTGACACTGGTTAATATATTTTCATCTATGTTCTTTTTCCTTGTAATTTACTAGTTGAAGAAACTGAATCATCTTCTACAGAAATTCCTATAACCTATAATAATCTAGTTGTTGCTAATTTCATTCCAGTGATGCCCTTAAAATATAGGTATTCTCTAGATAATTAAGTTTAAAAAAATTGATCAGATTTAGGGGTTTTTTTGGCAAGAGCACTCATATGTGGTAATGAATACTTCTATCAGGAGACACACAATTTCTGGTTTGCATTTTTTTAGAACCAGTTATTTAATCAAAAGTTACCACATAATGAAATTCTTTCATTCCTTCTCTGCTTATTACGTAGAATACTTCTATAAAGTGAATGTTCTCCCAACAACAACTTTATTATCCTGAGGTGGAATTATATAAGAAAAGCTATATAGGCTGGATTATTCTCCTTTATCAGTTTTAAAATAATGCATTGATTCCATAGCATGCTTGAAAGGGGATGAATTAAGGGTCTTTTTTCTCCTAGAATTTTTATGCACTTCTGGATTTAAACATTTCAATTCGTAACAAATATAATTACCACTGATGTTTAAATTCTTGCACTTTCTGCCAGTGGGAGCTTCTTCAAGGTGGTTCCTGAGTGTCTGGGCATAACCTCAGTAATTCTTGGTAGTTTCTCTGCTTTCTGGCATTTCAAGGTGCCCCAGATTCAGATGGTACATATCTTGTTTCAGATTTAGAAACACAACTTCTCCAAGACGTCTGTGTTCCATTTAATTTAAAATGATATTTAGAGACCCCAATATAGTTGATAGTGGTGCTCTTTACAACTCAGTGATCATTTCTAGGTGCAAATAATTGGGAAATAAACATTATTTTTTCTTTTAAGAGAAAATACAGGATTGATCAGATTTAGGGATTTCCAGTTCAGATTGAGAACTACAAGATTTCACTAAACTTTATGAATCTTAGATCAATATATCCTTCTTCTCAAGATAGAAATCTTCATTTGTTTTATCTCACCATAGATGGACACCAATCCAAAAATAGCAGTAACAGACAATGTTTCCTGAAAGCTGTTTAAGATCTTCATTCAAGTCTTTTTGTCCTTAGAGTTTATCCCACTAAAGACACACAAATTATTGTGTTTCAAGGTTATTTGAAAAAAATTCTCCATGTGTGTTTAGGCAACCAAATCAATCCATAGCCAAATACATAGCTTTTGCTTTATTTTGCCCTCCATTTTTAGGAATTGATTTTTACCAAATACAATTTTGTTTTATAATTATGCAAAATATTTGCCTGTCATCATCAAAGTCAGATGTATAAAACGGGACATATTTTTTAAAGGGTAGATTTGAACTCTGTCTTCTGAACCTTGTTTCCTCCCTCCTCACAGTTTTGTTATTTTTTATTCCTCTAATTTTAATTTAGGAAAATATGCATATACATCCATATGCCCCAATTTCTTTGATAAATAGTAGCGCACTACTTTTTTTTCCTCTACTTTCTTTTTCTTTCAAGTTAATATTGTGTAGTTTCCTCTTTGTATGTACCATAGCTGATTAAGTTAATGACCTTCTGGTGCATATTTAATTTTTGTTTTTGTTTTCACAAATCATGCTGCAGTGAAGACCTTTATGCATGCAACTTCTAGCATTTGTTGCTAGAATTTCAGCATTTATTTAATTTTTATAATGAATGGATATCAAATTTTGTCAAATGCCTTTTCTCCATCCTGGAGATATTTATAGGTTTGCCTTTTTTCTTCATAATTTTATTAGTATGAACAGATTATGTAAATGGTTTTTCCAATGGTGGATATTTCTACAATATATGCCTCTTTGCAATAATAATTTTTAAATGTGCTATTAAATTGTTTGCTTTTATTCATTTAGGATTTTTGCATCAGTATTCATGAGTGAGAGTGGTCTGTGGTTTTTCCATTTGGTTCATTCTTGGGCAGCTTTAGGGTTAGAAGTTATCCTTATGTTCTAGTTTAAGATGCCCTCTGTGAACTGATCCCTTGCAGACATTAACCTCCAGCCTACACTTCTGCCCTCAACTCCAGATCCATTTATCCAGCTGTCTTTTTAACATCTTCCCTACCCTGTTGAGCATTTCAAACTCAGCAATTCCAAAACTGAGCTCCTGCCCTTCCCTTCACACTTGTTCCTCTGTTGTCTCCCATCTCTGGAAATGTTGGCTCCATCCTTCTAGTTGTTCAAGCCATGAGCCTTGGAGCTTTCCTGAGCCACTCCTCCTCATAGTCCAGATCAGATCTATCGCCAATTCCGGCCAATTCTACTTTTCGTATATCCACCCAGAAGGCAGTCACATCCCACTTCTGTACCACTGAATCCCTCCTCCCACACCACTGTCACCACTCACTTGGGTAACTGCACTCATCTCCTAATTGTTCTCTCTGCTTGTGTTCAGACCATTTTTAACACAGAGGCAGGGACAATTTTTAAAGATCCATTTGCAAAGTGTGCCTATTTAATTTCAACTGTGAAGTGGCTCCCCCCAATGCACACACTCTTTGCAGTGGCCTGCAAGGCCCTATATGGTCTGGTTCCCTGTCACTTCCCCTCTGCTTCTGCTCTCCACTCACTCGGCACTAGTCACACCACTATAGGTCACACATGCCCGGCAGCCTCCATCCCTCTGCTGAAGACATTTTCCTCCACTGGCCACATGGCTTTCTTCCTCACACTGCTGGGATACTTGCTCTAATGTCACTTTCTCAGTGAGGCTTTCTTGGACGAAGCCTTCTCTAGCCAGCGTTCATCCCCACTCTCGTGGGAGCATTTATCATGCGGATCCCGACTGTGCACCCCGTTCACTGGTCCATGGTCTCTCCTGTTCACTGCTGCTCACTCCCCAGAGCCCAGAAGAGTGCTCTGCTCACAGTGTCATTCAATAAATACCCGCTGAACTTGTTTCCCAGGGATTAACCCACCTTGGTCATTATCTCATTTATAGTCATTGCTGGATTAGGTTTGCTAGCATTTTGTTTAGGATTTTTGTTTCTTCATTCACTAAGGAGATTGATTTGTAAAATTTCTGCTCCTTACTTGGCTCTTGTCTGGCTTTGAAGGAATTTGAGCGTATTTCCTCTTTAACTACTTTTCCTGAACATTTTATATAAGACTTGAGTTGAAATTTACTATCTTGTTTTCTTTGTGAGATTTTTTTTGTAAAGATTTCACTTAAATTTTTTATTTTATTCATGAGTAATTAGAATTAAAGTTAAAATTAAACTAAGTATTCAGTTCTTCAATCCCAGCAGCCACATTTCAATGCTCCACAGCTGCATGTGAGTGGACAGCATAGATATGGAATGTTCCCATCTTCTCAGAAAGTTCTACTGGATAGCACTGGTCTAGAATATTCTTCTCCCAGATATTTTCACGGCTGGTTTCCTTTTGCTCCCAGATCCTAGCACACATGCCTGCGCCAGCAAGGGGCTTTCCTGACGGATGACACAGTGTGAGTGGGCCCGCCACCCACAGAGCTGTCACTTTCATTTTACTCACAGTCCCAGCACTCTCTGAAAAAATCTTATTTCTTCATCTCCCCCGACTATCGACATGTACAGTCCATAAGAACAGGCACCTTTCTGACGTGTTTACCACTAAACCCCAGAATGCAGACAGAGTGCCTTGGACAGAGTAGGTGTTCAAAAATGATATGTTAAGTAAAGTAGATTAAGTGATCAGGGACACTATGAATGGCAAGTTGAAACTTTTACATAAAAAGAGATAAAGTTGTACATATTATTATCTTAACCTTTTGATCACTTATGTCCCACTTTTTATCCTTCATGGTTTCATTTGTGCCTTTTTATTCTCTCTTACTTATGTCTTATTAATCAGTCTCACCAGAGGTTTGCTTATTCCATTAGCTTCTTTCCAAAAAACAGCATTGACCTTACTGATGATCTCTAGTGCATATTTGGTGTCTCTATCATTTGTATTTGACGTTATTTTATTATTTCCTTTCTTCTGCCACCTTTGGGTTTGTTCTGTTGATTTTATGCTAACTTCTTTTTCTTTTAACTTAGCCCAATAATGTAAAGACATATTTTCTTTATACCATAAATAAAATACTTAAATGCCCTTTGATGTAATATTTTAGCTAGTACTATGTGTTTAGATATGTTTTTTTTTCATTTTCATTAAAGTTTAAATACGTTTACATTTTAAATATGCTTAAAATGTCTATGTCTTCTTTGATCCCTGAAGTAGTTAGAAGAAGACTTTTTTTGACTGGTTTCTTTGTTGTTAATATTATTGCAAAATGTATGAGGCTGTTTTTAGTTGCTTTGCATCATGGTGAGGGAAGTTTTTTTCTGCATGTTACAGATTCCTTAGAATTTGTTGGGGCTTGCTTTAAAGCTTAATACTTAGTCAATTTAAATAAAAAAATATACATATATACCATGTGTGCCTGAGAAGAATGTTTATTCTATAATCACTAGGTACAATGTGCCATATGTGTCCATTAAAAACTTAATTTGAAACATTTCTGCTGCTCACCAAAAGTGAGTCTGTGGTGACCCTGGTAAGAAGCCAGTAGGAAAAAGAAAGTCCCTTCTTCTCTTCTAGTCATGGGGTCATCCTTGCTCCCCCAGTTGGTAGGGCCTAACAGGAGGTGGCTGGCCAAAGAGAAATGGAGGTGAGTGCCAGCCCCAGCGTCGCAGACCCAGAAGTAGGAGGCCAGTTTCAGAGCCAAAAGAGAATGTCCTGATAACAGGTGCATACATGCTATGAAATGATGATCATGATTGACTTACTGATGGACATCTGAGGTTCCAAAATACTGTACAGAAAGCATCACAACATGATCAGTCCAGACTCGGGAGAAAAATCTCTACTCTGACTTTGTATAAACAGCACCTCCAGGGAAGGAATGAGCAGTGAGTCAATAACTCTTTTGAAAATAACTATTTTGAAAAGTTGAATGATTTCCTGTGTCTTGCCTTTTCAAATATCTCTTTCAGGCTGGATGCATTTGAAGTGTTTCTCATTCAGTAGGAAATGACCATTGTTCAGTGAAATAAGCAGAATTTCCACAATATGGAAGAGTCTCCCACACAGTTTTGATTTGTCCAGATGGTCCACACCATCCTGCCCGAGCCTGTTTGTTGGGGTCTCTTGCTCACAGCCTGATTAGCAAGGCCACCACACTTTGTGAACTATGAGTGATGGCTGCGGGCATACTCTGCTGGCAGGTGGTAGCCGCACAAAAGAGACAGAACCAAATGTTAATGTTGGAAGGCTGACTATGGTAGAATTACTCCACTGCTTTTTCAAGGTAGTGTCCCATTTCCATCGCTTTGGCCCAAAGTCTCAGAGTTACCCCACCCCTCTGCTTTCTCATAGCCTGTCAGTCCTCATATGCAGGTGACTTTCATTAGGCATCTGCAGACGTCTCAGTCCTTATCTTCCCAAACATCCCTTTATAGGACTCCATCAACCCAACCCTTGTCTCTTCACACGCTGGCTCCCTGCTGAACAACTTCCCTCACACTACTTTCTGGTTGACCTGCGTGACTCAGCAGAAAGCCTCAGGGCCACCATTCCCAGTTCGTACAAGCCACCGCCTAAACTCCTTAAACAGCTTCCAGCCTCCTCTCTCTGCTGTCTGGTCTCCCTGTTTTGCCCTGCCTCTCCTGCTTTCCCACATTAACCCCGTGCTGCTCATCTTGTGCTCTTCTGACATGTACGGGTCCCTCTCCCCTCTGCCAGCATGGCCAGAGAAGGAAACATCTTCAGGGGAAAAAGTATTTTTAGGAAACTAGTCCCTTGGGATGTTTTCATCTGAAACAGAATCATCCTGATTACCTTATCCAGTATCATTACTTGGTTATCTAACGTGGTCAGATCAAAGTTCTTGTTTTGTTTTGTTTTTCATTCCCTGAGGGATAAAAACATGGTCATCATTACCCACAAATTATAAAATAAATAACCATCTATTTCATGAATGCTTCCTTGAAAATTGCATATC
Organism: Manis javanica; assembly: GCF_040802235.1. Taxonomy (NCBI): domain Eukaryota; kingdom Metazoa; phylum Chordata; class Mammalia; order Pholidota; family Manidae; genus Manis; species Manis javanica. The sequence goes on from NC_133162.1 coordinate 74,338,135, forward strand.
TTTTCTAAGACACATAATTTGCAGGGTCCAGTATAAAATTAATTGCAAGATCCCTTGTTCAAAAATTGTTAAGAATTTTAAGTCGGTGACAGTAGAGCATGACCATTCCGGAGCTCAAAGCCCTATGAAATTTCACAAGTTGCATGTCCATGACTCCAGCCCTGATCCTTCTGTTGTATGTTTGACTTTTTTCCACGGGGAACCTAAGAAATATGAGCTAAATGCAATGCTTAAATATATACACTACATTACCTGAGGCTTCTAATATCTCTGACACAGGCAGACAACCCTCTTGGGTAAGGGCACAGCCCTGGGAATAGGAATGTATGATTCTAATTGTGTTGCCTAGTGGATTACTTAACCAATCTGTAGCTTCAGCTTCCTCTTCTGTAAAGCTGGGATAATAATAGCACCCACATCATGAGGCCCTTGGAGGGATTTAATAATTTAATACAAGTAATATGCTTAGTGCCTGGGATGTAGCATACTCTAAAATAAAGTTTGGTCTATTAAAATAACCTCTTTTTTAAAAAAGATTTCTGATTTCATTTTTTATCCTTAGTCAAATACTTCCAAAATGTAGCTACACTGTATTACAAGGCTTTGAAGTATCAATTAGAAAGAAAAAACCAACCAATTTAGAAAGTAACACAAATTCCACTTAGGATTGAGGTATAAACAAGAAGCGTGTAAACCTTGGTGTTGAGCCTAAATTAATTTATTGATTGATTGGTTGATTTGATTCTTCATTCTTTCACAAAGTATTCACTCTTGCCTATTGATTTCTGAGGATTTAGAAAGGCATAGATGAACAGAGCAAAATCCCAACTATTGCGACACTGTGTAATGCAGCCCCACAAAAGAAGTAAACACACGCCCGAACGGATGCCCGAAGGGAGTGTGATTCAGTTGTAGAGGAGGGCATGATGGAGAGAATTTGGCAAGTCTTTTTAGAAAAGGTGATGGTTAAGCTATCTCTAAAAAGATGAATCGTCATTTCCCAGGAAGATTCATTCAGGGTAATAGTATATTCAAAGGGCTGATGGTGCAAAAGGACAGGCTGTAACCAGGACTCACAGGATGTGTAGAGTAATAGAAGCGTAAGATACAGATTAGGGGGAAGGACAAAGAAGTGAGACTCGCGGCTGTAAGCTATGCGGTTGCCAGACCTCAGGAATGGCTTCCCACTGTACTCTCTGGAAGCATGCACCATGTGGGCAGGTGGGTGGAAGGTGGACAGTGAGATACAGTAGATACCTGACAAACTGACTGCTCAGAAGGTCATGAGTCCTCCTTGTCTGAGTGGCATATTGGCACACTGACCTTGTCCAGTGAATGTGACCCTGCTCCCCTCCTCTAAGCAAATGACCCAGTGGCTGGCACCTGATATGCAGATCAAACCAGGCTGAGAGAAGGTGTTCTTGTTAGACTAAATCAGTTTGGTTTTTGCAATAGAGGAGATAACTTTCTGTGCTGGACCCAGTACCAAATAGAATTTGGAATTGAAATGGTTTGTTTTATGTAATGTCACTTTAATATGATAACCAAATTTAGGAATCTATCTGTTGGTAGACTGTGTATGGTAATTTTTTTGTTTTTGTTTTTGTTTTTTTGATCATAGAACTTAAACTGGAATTCTGGCTTGTGATGGTAAGAAGGGTTATTGCTTGATGTGTACTTGCATTGGAGAGAGGTAAGTTGTTTTTTGGTTTGGTTTGGGTTTTCTTTTTTCTGTCAGGCATCCACTCTTTGACTCTAAGTCTACACTGAGCATTCCACCTCAAAAAAATAAATCTGTAAAAAAAAAAGGAAAGAATACATGGAAGTGATCCAATCTCCTTGCCAATGATGGCTTATTTCTAGTGTGGATGTCTACCCTTGTTCTCAACTCCCTAGGAGCTCCATACTGGCTTCAGTACCCCTAGTCTCAACTCCATTTTCAGTGGACAATTTGACAATATGATATAAGCTTGCATTTTGAGCTTTGAATGGTTTCCAGTCCATTTTAGGGCTATCTTCATTGGTGGAATTTTGTCAGATAACTGACTGCGGAATTTTGTCAGATAACTGCTTGCAGAATCAAGCAGAACACCAGCCAGCAGGGTCTTAAGAGAGGAACTCATAGGGAATCCAGGTCACAGGTAACAGGTAATCTGGCATATGATGTGGGTGAATTACAGAGGCTGTGTTCTTTTCAGTGTTGTCACCAAAGCCCTGTGGCAGTCGGTAATGCCAAGCCCTTGCTAATATCAGCTTTTACATTCCTTAGAAGTCACAGATTAGTTGATAATTGCTGTTTCTACCAAATCAGTTCAGAGATTCGTGGGGGAAAATCCATTTTGGGCTGATCTCATCCTGGTCATGCCAAATATCTGTGGGGTTAATTAGATTCATAGATCTCTGTCTATATATATGCAAGAGATAAGGGTTCAACAGGGATACACATTCTTCCAGTTTTCAGTCATCCTTGAAGAGTTGCGGCACAGCTAAAACAAGCTGCTTTGCTGCATTTAGAATGCATTAGACTAACTTCTGTGTTTATGGGGAGGCAAAATCCTGCACTTGGAAACCAACACCATATTTGACCATATTGTCTGTTTGCTAAAGAGTAAGTTAAGAATCTTACGTTCTTAACTTCATGGGTATTAAAATACAATTTTTAAGATGGAATCCTTCCTGCCTTTCACCATGTTGTTCATGTCTGGGCCTGCATGCTAAAATAGTTGTGTAGGTTACAAACTACCTAATTAGGACTGAAATTATGAAAAAAAAGCATATAGGTAAATGCAAAAAAATAAGCTGGGCCTGCATGATTAACACAATAAAGAAATAGGCTATGCTGAGGTACCCTCCTTTATCTGGGGAATAGTCAAACATTCCAGGCCAAGTTGCTCTTGGCTTTTTGAGCTTTAATTGATAAATTTTGGGTCCTCTTAGTGGACTTTCTGGCCTTTTTCTCTGTCCACCCCAATCATATCTATTTTCCTGCCTAATACAATTATGTCAGCCCCTGTAGGGAAAACGGAAGTTCCATGGGTAGGATCGTCACCTGATACCCATTGTGTACATGCAATGATGTAATACTTAGCCAACTGTACAGGCGTATGCTTGCATACCTGTTGGAAATAAGCTAATACTGCTGGTATGACTATAAAAGAGATCCCCTGGTAGAAGAGCAGAGCCTAGACAAGAGAGCAGAAGCTGGGCACAGAGGCAGAGCCTGGAATAGAGGCAGCACATGGGGCAGAGACTGGAGCTGAGGCAGAGACTGAGACAGGCCTGCCACATGCAGAGGCAGATGTGATTCTAGCACTTGGTCAGCCACCATGAGAATAAAGCTTAGTATGAGCCGCTTTTTACCCCAAACATTTGTTGTCATTGTGGGGTAAATTGCATTATTTTCAGAGTCTCCTGCCTGTCCTTTGTCCTTTTACATATACTGCTGCAGTTTCTCACAGCATCCAGGGCAAGAGGTGGGGAGAGACTGTTCGCTCTTCCCCTCTGTTGCATAATTGGTCTGGCACCTGTCAGTCGCCAGGGATCCACCCACAGAGTTTCTCCGGGAAGGGGCTGGCAGAGAGGTGAGCCCACATGCTGCCTGCGGAGTTGGAGGGTGAGAGCGGCAGCCAGAGGGGCCTAATGGAGCCAGGCCTTGTGGTGAGCAATAAAAGGTTTTCTCCCAACCTGGCCTTTCCCCAGACTGATTTCGGTTACACCAGTTTATTTGCCCACCCCTGGTGGGAATATGTTTCCCCCGGGAGCCACAATCATTTTTCCATCTCACTTACCTGGAGCTGAAACCCTCAGGTGAGACAACCCCCAATATATTCCCAATGCAGAAGAAAATCCAAAGTTCTGGCCTATGAAGTCAGCCATGATGTAGCCCCTTATTGCTTATGGTCCCCTCACTTGTGCAGCGATCTAGACTTTAGTGGCCCCAAGATGTGCCACTTTCGCATGCAGATTCTTTTGAGGTGAAAACCATCAAGGCCCAAAACACTAAGGAAAATACTTTGACCACCATCCCCACCCCTCCCCCCAACTTCAGAAAAAGGGATTTAGATAAAGGAACTGCTTTCGGAGGAGGGCTATCACAATAGATAGCTATATTATAATATAAACTAGGGATGATAGATAGGAAAGAATGTGACAGAGCATTTGGTTAAATTTTCCTCTCTGCCCCAATTGATTCTGTGTAGCCCATCATGTTTTTTTTAATCAAACATTTATTCTTTTCATATTCCTGTGGATTGCTTCCCTTTTCCTTATAAGTCTCAGATTCCTGCTCCCTTCTCCGTTCAGGATGACATATGTACCTTATTCTCCCTGTCTTTGCAACCCACATCTATGGCTCCCCCATACATATATAACCAACTTTGGGTTTTCTTTATCTGTCTCACATCAATTTGATTCTTAGATCAGCTAGAAAAACTTTGAGGGGTAGATGTTTCTTCCTCCCTGTTAGGCTGGAGGAAGGAAAAACAAGGACATGCAAACAGAACAGAGAGATACCATGAAAGGAGAACAGACCAGACCCCAAGGTCTGTGCCTTATATGGAAAGGGGACAGCTCTTCCTGAATTCAATCCCTCTGATGTGCCAACTAAGACCCAGATATCAGCCTCCTCCCTCTTGGAAGAGAAAAGTTTCTAGTTGTCTATTATGTCACCTTTAGCCAATCATACCTCTCCATGCCCCCTAGGATAGCTTGCCCACTCACCCCGCTCCTAACCCCTTATAAGCCCCCACCTCCCTGACTGGGTGTGACTTCCCCAGCCTGTGATAGCCAGACCAGGGAACATCACCCAGGAATTGCGCTCAAATAAACTGCCTGGCCCTTTGTTTCTTCTTGTTGCCTGCTTATTTTGGCTAGAATTTATCTTACATTTGGTGCCAAAACCCAGGAAGGAGCATGAGCATGGGGCCCCAACTGGCCATCAGCAGCCCTGCCCCCTCCTTCCCCAACCCAGGACCTCTGCTCTCTGCTGCATGGACTATTTTCCTGTGAATCCCTCAGTTTCCCCCGGTCTGTTTCCCTCCCTAACTCCGTTTCACCTGGTCCATTAGAAATTGTAGCTACGTCCAGGTTGGGGCATCTGGCCCTTGGGTATCCAGCCCACACTCTGCAGGCATCTGGCCCGCCCCTGTCCCTGCGGTGTGGGAGACGTCCCTCACCCAGGCTCCCAGGCAGTCTCCCCTGACTTGGTGCACTTGGGATGCTGGGTGCTCCTCTCAGGGGGATTAGTTGGGGAGTGACACAGACATGGGGAACCAGCCCTCAAAAGCAGAGCCTCAAACCCCACTGTGGTGTCTCATTTCTAATTTGGCTACTCTGTATTTGTCCTGGGAAGTTCGCAAATGGAAGCTAGTCTTTCTTTGCTCTGAGGCCGGGCCTCAGTATCCCTTGGACAATCAATCTCGCTGGCCCCCTGAGGGAACTTTCGATTTTGGCCTCCTCACTGACTTAAGTAATTATTGCCACTGGAGCAGAGAGTAGGGTGAAATCTCATATGTGCAGGCTTTTTGGACTTTGCACACCCGCCCAGACCTTTATGTCAAGTGTTCAATGACTCAGGTTCTCCGGGCCTGATCTCCAGTTAAAGATTGTCAGCCTCTTACTCTGCCCAGTCCTTCTTCCTTTTCAGATCCGCCGGAGGACCTTAGTCTCCCACCTCCCTCAGCTCACTACCCCCACCCCTCTCTGCCACCATCTTTAAGTCCTTTGTCTTCACACATGTCGCCGCCATCTTAAAGTCCTACATTCTCAACCATGCTGCCTTCCTGCTCCTCTCCTATTTCGGTGGCTGCAACACCCCTTGCCCCTCTCCTTCTGCCTTCACCGCCTTCTTCCCCACAGGAACACGCTCCTCCCACCCTCCGGTTCTGGGAGCCACGGACAAAAAGCTAAAAAGAAAGAAAGCAATTAAATATCAGTAACTCAAATCTTTATATCAGTTTGTCAGTCTGTGTATATGTTTTTATATGAAAAGTGTTGCTAACTGTAGTCATTATGTCTCAATTTGTAAGTTTGTGTGTCTAAGTGTGCAAATGAAAAGTATTTTCCTACCTCCGGATGGTATTAATAAAAATTGATTTAAAAACAAGCACTTGTGAAAATTGGGCATTCTAAAACTTCCAGAAAATCTGATAAAAAATGTTAAGCATTAATGCTAATTTGGGTTTGGCTGAGGCGGGCATGTCCTTGTGGTTATCAGCTGCCTAAGTTTACCTAAGGTCATTTAAATTGATGTTATCTGCTAAATCTTTTAAGAATAAAATGCTTAAAGGCTTTGCTTTGTCTAATATTCAGTAAAGATCTTGTAAGTAATCTAGCATAGTTGTTATGAATGAGTGAACTAAATAAGTGTGGCAAGTGAACACCTTTTTAATTGTGTGTTAGTGTGTATACCTATCTACAGCCTGAGAATCTTTGTGGTAACCTAAAACCTTAAAGTTTTGCTAAGTTAAGAAGATATACTTTGTGTTTAGTGAGAGATTGTGCTGTAAAGCTCATAGTTACAGAAATTATAAAATGTTCATAAATTTGTCAATCTAAAGAATGCTATTGTAACAGTTTACAATAGCCTGCTTCTCAGTGTTCACTAGAAATTAAGGTACCTAATGGTTTTAAGTTCTAATTAAAACTACTTAAAGTAATAAGGAAAACATTTCTGCATCCTAAAGAATGTGTCTTTTGATAAGAGAAAGTAACTTCGTTCTAAAGTACAGCTGTTTTTACAGAGAGAACTCTAAATGAAAAAAGAAGGGTATAGAAAGTTTATAGAAGAGTTTAATATGGTGTGCTATATATATAAAGTTAAAGCAAATGAGTCTTGGTATGAAGTACACAGCAAAATTAAAATTTTGTATTCAGTTAAAAAGGACAAAGTTTTTTTTAACTGTTAGTCTGCTCTTAATATTGAAAGATTGCAATGGGTTCTCTAATTGTTTAATCAAAGCAGTTTCTCATGCTTAAAGTCTCAGTGAGTTGTCAGAGTAGTTAAGAAAATGAAATCTTAATATTAAAAGAACTAAAAGCTAAACTTTGCTAACAACTGTGTAACCTTCTTTATTTGCCTTTGAGGTACTTTGTTGTCATTCTAGATAAATGGATAAGTATTGCTTCATGGCAACCTATAATCCTATTTAAGCAAGTGGCAAAGAAACTTTCTTCTGACAACTTCCCAAAATCAAATTCAAAAAGGTACTTTCACCTCTAGTTAACTCTGATATTTTCCAGAGGGCCCCTGGAACATGTCAGAGGAACTTTTTCTCATTGGACAAAATATTTGGCTAATTTGGCTTATTTATCTGATATATATTTACCTAGAAAGCCCTGTCAAAAGGAATGATGCTAAACTTTGTTACTGAATGTTTTGTGTTACAGAAATTTCCAAATTTCCTTATGACAACTGTCTTATAGTAAGCTCTCATCAGATCTTTAACCATTGTCATATGTAAGTCTTTTGTCATCTATACTCACTCTTTATTACTCCTAAACTAGAAAGAAACTAGATTTCAGCAGAACAGGTATTAGTTACATAGGATTAAGTAAACTAAGGAAGATGATTTTGTGGCTTTTTGTTTCAAATGTTGTTGATAAAGTGCTTTAAGTTTTTTCTCTTAAGCTGACAATAGTTTAGTAAATGACTGCCTTTATAAGCAGAATTGAAACATTTATCTTTCTCTCTACATGATCTCTCCAGAATTTAAAAACTTTCAGTGACTATTTTTATATTTCATGGCAGTATGTTTATTTGCATAAGTTCAATAAGAACCTGCTTTCCTTGTAAGAGGACCAAATAAAAACACAGGTTATACTACCAAGACTTTGACTAGAATGTCATACCTGAGAGACACGTGCATAAACTCAGGTATGAACAGCTTTAAGGAACTAAGGTTGATTTAATAAAGCCAACAAAGCCCCTTAGAAGAACTGGCCTGGTACCTTGCTTACAGAGTTCCCAGCAGCCTTACCAGGTGAGTAAGGAAGGTCACTTCCTGGCAGGTGCAGGAACCTCATGATGTCTTGGGAACCTCAAGAAGAGAGGGATTCACCCAAATGTACAGTACTGCAGGCACAACCTGATGGCAAATCTGGCTGGGCTTTCTGGCCTCAAGAAGCTTTTAAAGTCCAATCTGAAATTCCTTATAAAAAGTTCCAGCAAAGCATATTTAAAAGAGCCTATGTAATCAATTGCTCTTCTTGCTGCACTTCTGCAAATATTCAAGCCAACTGTTAACTATTTTCTTAATCTGGCTACTTCCAATAAAAATGAGGGTGATTTTAGAGAAAAGTATGATTTCAATAATGCAGTCTTATCTATACTAAATCCTAATACTAGTCATTGAGATGTAAACTCGATCCAGAATTCCAGTCCCCCATAATGGCCCGGCTAATGCCCCTACTGGGCCCCTTAATAACAGTTTGTGGTTTACTCTTAGTTGCCCCTTGTGTCCTAAGGTTCCTCCAGCAGTGGCTAACCCAGATGATCCGGGTCGCCACCAACCAGATGTTACTTCACCGTTACGCACCTCTTCCCACTGAACCCCCTCCTTCAGCCTGATACCAGCCTCAAACCCCCACCACGCCCCTTGTCAGCCAGAAGTAGCCAGATCGAGTCGTCACCCATTATGACCAAAAGGCTGGAATGTTAGGCTGGAGGAAGGAAAAACAAGGACATGCAAACAGAACAGAGAGATACCATGAAAGGAGAACAGACCAGACCCCAAGGTCTGTGCCTTATATGGAAAGGGGACAGCTCTTCCTGAATTCCAACCTTCTGATGTGCCAACTAAGACCCAGATGTCAGCCTCCTCCCTCTTGGAAGAGAAAAGTTTCTAGTTGTCTATTATGTCACCTTTAGTTAATCATACCTCTCCATGCCCCCTAGGATAGCTTGCCCACTCCCCCTGCTCCTAACCCCTTATAAGCCCCCACCTCCCTGACTGGGTGTGACTTCCCCAGCCTGTGATAGCCAGACCAGGGAACATCACCCAGGAATTGCGCTCAAATAAACTGCCTGGCCCTTTGTTGCCTCTCGTTGCCTGCTTATTTTGGCTAGAATTTATCTTATACTCCCTAACAAGGGGATAAAACGAATTCAAGGAGCTCAGTTAGGAAGCTATTGGAATAGCTTAGGTGAAACCTATGGTGACATGGACCAGGGTAACTGCAGAGGCATGGGTGAATTTGAAATAACTACTGTAACAAACAATAACTGACCACTGTGGACTAAGAATATGTCTCCTTCAAATTTACATGTTGAAGTCCTAATCCCCAGTGTGGCTGTATCTGGAGTAGAGAAGTAATTAAGATTAAACGAGGTGATAAGAATGGGGCCTTTGGTATCATAGGATTAATGTCTTTACAAAAAGAGACACCAAAGAGGTCCATGTCCACACACCCGGGAAAGGCCATGTGAGGACACAAGGAGGCCAGGAAAGAGAGAGCTCACCAGAAACCTACTCTGCTGGAACTTGATGTGGGACTTTTAGTCTCTAGAAGTATAAAAAATTGATTTCTGTTATTTAAGCCATCCAGCCTGTGATATTTTGTTATGGCAGCATGAGCAGACTAATACGCTAATAACTGGGAACTAAATATTGAGGTAATGTGTTACCATGCAAGATTCCTCATCTGTAATAACAGAGTGTCAAAAAATAATTTCTAAATATATTGGCGGGGCTGCCCATGGTGAAATTTTTACTTTCATTTTTTAGCCTTATATAATTTTTCTTAAACCATGTACTTTAATTTCATCTATGATTTTAAAAGTTTAATGTAATTTTTAAAGAAAATTCAAGAACATTATACTATTTCCCAGATTCCATTCATATCTACATTTATGATTTTATTGTATGTACCCTTTCTTGTTAATTTTCAGTCAACTTGTAACTTATATCAATTTTACTTCACTTTCAATTTAAGCTATTTATATTTCTATGATTCACATTAAAAATATGTAATTATTTTAAAATGTACCTCTATGTAAATCATCTTATCTCCTAACAGTGGTAGAGGTATTACAGTAGGTAGTTACTAAGGTATGAGCCGCAGAAAAGGAGAAGTGCAAACTGCTAACCTCTCTAGGTGGGTTCATACCCACTCTTTGCCTAAAACAAGAAGCCAGCCAGAGCCGGGAAATCCCCAGGTGGATGTCTGCACACGAGAACTGAGACAGGTTGGAGAACAACCTTGGCCCATTCACATGAACATACTGCATCTGGGGAGGTCTCTCCCTGCACACTAGGTGCAACCTCAACCTCGACAGGGAAGGGTTCTTGATTCTGATCAGGAAAGAATTCACACACAGGCCAGGCAAGTGTAAATAAGCAAGGAATTTATTAAAGCAAGAGTAATAGTGGATGGTGGCAGCCATACAGTTAGTAGAGAGCAAGGAAGAACAGAGGGAAGAAAGAAAAGCTCACTGAACTCCTGCTCAGCATGAGGCCAGTCCCTTGCCAACTCCTGAAACTAGGTCACCTGGCATCTGCTGTGTGCTTGAATCTGCACGGTTCAGGAACTAACCCCTACTACCCCAGGATTTGGGGGAGCTGCAGAGCACTGAATGGAGTGAGAGTATGTCTGGGAACTTCCTCAAAGCAAATAAAGGAGATTTTCATGCAGGCTACTAAAGAGTATGACTGTACAGCCACAGTCCCATCCAGGTCACTACAATGTGTTCTTTCATACACAACAATAGTAGTATTATACACAGCAGTAATAGTAATATAACTCCATTCAGGTTCCTGGACCCAATTCCAATGTGTGAATATGGGAGAGGGACTTCCTACACATACACCGAGCAATTGTCAAACACCAGCAGGATGTAGAGAACTCAACTAAATTCTGATGCCGTCTGCCCCAAGACAACACCTGATTCCCCAGGTTAAGGGCTCCAACCTACAAGACTGCCCTCCATCCTCTACTCCAGACACCAGTTGCAAGCCCCAGGCTGTTTGTTACCTGTATTTCTGACCTATGGGCTACAGATTGGAGGTTCCAAAGACCACCCCCCTAGTTTTGATGAATTTGCTAGTGGCTCACAGCACTCAGGAAAACACTTACGTTTACCAGTTTAATGAAGGATACTGTAAAGGATACAACAGCCAGATGAAGAAATACATAGAACAAGGTCCCAAATAATAGAGCTTCTACCCTTGTGGAGCTTGGGGTCTGGCTTGGTGGCACAGGGAGGCATTCCAGTTCCCCAAGCACAGAAGCTTTCTCCAACTGATTAGCAGAATCCAAGAGAGTGATAAGCTCTTTTTTTGAGGGCTTCATTACATAGTCATAATTGACTAAATCATTGGTCATTGGTTGATTCAACCTCCAGCCCTCACTCTTGGGTTGGGGTCCAAAGTTTCTCATTAACATGGCAAGACACCCATTTCACCTTTAAGACTCTGCAGTATTTTCAGGAAATGTGGATGAGACCAAATAAACCTGGGAAATATGAATTAGGTCATCTGAATGGCCAAATATGTATTTCTTATGACTCATGATATCACGGTCACCCAGGTTACTGGAACTTGCGAGCCCTAATTAGAGATCTTATAGCCCTTCCCTACCTGTCTGAAGTAGAACAGAGAGAGAGAAGACTAGTACTTAAGTTTAGAAAATTGAATGAACTAGTAAAGTAACAACACGCTTACCAGTAGGAAAGGTCTCTCACAGAGACAAAATGCTGTAAGTTAGCAGCAGGGCTTTATTTAATGCAAAGTACACACTTGAAAGAAAGGGGAATGCAGGCAGCCTCAGAGAGGAGGCATGCTTAAAGGTTTAGGATTCTTGTTTTTTAGGGATTTTAAGGATGGGATAAAGGGCCAAGGGAGCATAGCTTTGAATGTGGCCTCACAGTGTCCATCTCCAGTGGGAGACATTATGTCTTCAGGGATAGTCAGTCCTCTTAAGATTCTGTATGATAATAAACTTAACATAAGGAATTTATTGATCCCGTTCTTCTCCAAGATAGTGGTTACCCTCAGGCAGTGGGAACTTATCATGTAGGACTACTTGCCTGCCCTGCCTTAAAATAGGGTCAGTTGTTGACTAACTACCATAAAGTATGTTAGGAATCTTACCTCCTAACTCCCTGGTTTTAATATTCATATTTATTTATAGAATAAACAGGTTTTGGTCCACTTTTTAGCAGCCTGTCCATGTAACAGAGTTCTTCTATTTTCAATGTCTAAAGCACATGCTGTCTTGATAAGAGGGGAAAACTGAACTACTCAACACAGATGAAAATATTTCTCATTAGCCTGTATAGCTCCCCTAAAAGGTACATTAACACCTAATTGTGTCACTCCACTAACTTCTCACCTTTCCCTCTGTAAATGTATTTCTCCTTCTTGCTCAGAAGGAGCACCTTCAGATGTCTTTAGGAAAATGAAGGCATCTTTGTCCATTCAGTATTTAGTCTCATACAGGAAGTAGCGGAAAGGTAACCTAACTCTCCAGTTGGACCTTGCGTGGGGAAAGAAGCCCTGTACGGCACCTTCTGGTACCCCAACAGATCCCACCTGGGTTGGGCTACAGTTGCAGAGTCTACCTGTCTACCTGGATTGCTGCCTGTTATTTACAAGGGTTCAGGATCAGATCTGGCTAAGTTTCCATGAAGCAAGTGGTCTCCCAAAAGTTTAGCTGCTTTATAGGTTATATCTGGGAAGCAGAGCACCTTTAATGCCCTAAAAGAATACTTTTATACTTATAGTCATTTATTCCAAGTAGAACAAATTACTGATTTAATTAAATGATTTTATAAAGAAGGTATATATAAAATAAAAATTATTGTAAATAATCAAATAACCAAACTCATAATGAATAAACATTTATTTGAATTTCTCCTGGTAATAGCACTCAACATATAAGAAAAACAAACCAAGCTGTAAGATTTTACTTTAAGTATAGCCATTTTTCAAAAAGTGTAAAGTTGGGTTCTGTATTTAATGGCAACAAGAGGGACAGCTTCTGTTTTAAAACTACCATTCAAAAAGTAGTATTTTAAGAAATATATACTATGATTAACATGCTGTGTTTTATAGAATGGATACATATCTGAATGCCAATCTGAATACGGAAGAAATATATGTGTTAAAACTACACAAGAAAACCAAATGCTCTTTTTTATAAAAAACACCTTAAAATAAAAAGGCACTTGTTTTAGTAAACTCAATAATTTTTACATGGATTTTTTTTAAACTCCCACTTACCCTACTCCAATAAAAAAAAAAAACAGGTAGATTTGAATAGAGCTATTACTTGATAGATCATTTCAGTGCAGTGTGGAAGCTGGTCACACAGTTAATGTTAATTTCCTAAAGTGCATCTTTTGAAGACTTGTCTAGTAAAATTGCAGTATCAAATATAACATAACACAAGACATGCAATAACAAAGCTAAATCATTATAAAGTTTTTCAAACTACTTTTAAAACTTTTGATTCACCAAAGAATAAAGATGTCAAATACAGTAGCATTCTCAGTCTCCAACATTATGCATCTTATACTTTTGTCATTTGGCAAATCTTTTGGAGCCGAACAAAAACAATGCCGTCTAAACAGTATTTCTTCTGTCACTGTAATACAATTCTTCAGGCAGAACAGTAGGCACAGAGCAAGAATTAGATTTTTGGAAGTTTTGGTGCATTTACCACAGGATTTGCTTCCTGTAAGTATCTCTTCCCTGCACTCTTGTAATCATAGGTGCAGCCATGAGTTTCTGCGTAGCGATGAGGTGCACAAAAGTTGCTTCCACATCTAAAGCACAAAAAAAGATTGTGTGAATAGTCATGTTTCTATTAGAGGCTCATCTCCAGGAGAGGTGACCCTGACTGCAGGTAGTCCAAAAGGAGCCCTTTGGTTCTCGTTAGCAATTACAGTGCCTTGCACTCATAAATAAGCACAGGAATCCCCCCAGAAGAACAAGTTAACCACCCATGAACAGGAGAGTTTAGAATAAAGAATTCATTATGGAATGAAACAGGGTATAGACATTTATGAAGTAGTAAAATTGCAAAAAGTAGTAGTAAATATGTCCACCAATCTCTTACATCTAGTAAACCTGGGAGAACTCTCAATTTCTGAGAAATTGTCTCCTAAGAAATTTACATTATATAAAACCTAACTATGCCATGAAGGGTTTAAAAAATATTTCTAGCAACAAAATAAGTTATTTACATTTGAACAGAACATGCTCTAAAAAAACAGCTGATATTTTTAATGCCATGGCCTTGGCTTAAGGGCAGACACCAATCTTGAAGCATATTAATCATATTAATCAATGCTAATGAAAAAAATAATTATAGGTAGAAAAAAAATCATTGTTTTGTAAATATATTATTCATCTGTTTTGAAATAAAAGTGTACCATATGATTTTTAAAATTTATAGTACATTAACTTTAAATTTACTCCTTTTTTTGTTCAATCTGAAACAGAATCTTAGAGGAGGGTTCCTTCCAACCCATATTCAAACAAAAAACATGTATATCTAACATTAAACTTAAAGAAAGTACATTCTCCAATTGGTTTCAATCTCCTAATTTAAAGGGCAGGGGAGGATCTCATGTGTTTGGAAATGCATGAGCTGCGGACTATTTGCTCTTCACACTAGCCAATTAGGAGTTCTATTCTAGGCTGCTATCTGAACAGCATCTTAACGATGTAATCAATACCCAACTTAAAGAGTGTCTTATACTGTGTTCCCAGGTGGAGGCACCGCAAAGAAAGCATCTCAGCTTTTCCAGCTAGCCAACCTGCCTGCATTTGTAGCTAGTAGCCAGTCCAGTTTTCTTTCCACAAAGGAAACAATGCTTTGTCGTTTTCTTCTTTGTGTGAATGGGGGCTTTCACAGGTGGGAGGTGATGAATACCTTCTCCTGTTTAGAGAAAGGGCAGCTAGATTAATACAGACATAAAATTCTAAATGTGAAATACTATTAAGCAAAACACAAAATGCGTTCCTGTCACTGCAAAATTCTATGCCATGAAAAATTTGGACTACTTTTTATTCAGAATTACTTACAAAATCTGCAAGTGAAGATGCAGTAGAACTTACATTTTTCGAGATGTGCTAGGTTTCTACTGACTGGGACTTACATTTTAATACTTTTTATACACACCAATACTTTTCTGATTATTTCAAAGAGCAATCAATAAAGTACTCCAACTTTGATAGATCACCAAGAAAAATGTCTGGTTCAAAATCACAGTTATAAGGTCTCTGTGAAAAACCATAATATGTAATAAAATCACCTTGTTCTTTCCCACCAAGAAGGAGCATCAGTATCATAACACTGGTTTTTCATGATTACACCATAACAATTAATCAAACCATGAGCAAGTTATTTACCCTTTCAAAAATTCAATTTGTTTCTTTTTTAAGATAAGAGAACATGTATTTTTTCTCCTAGGTTTCTAAGTATCAACTCAGTTTTCGTGTGTAAAAATCATTCTGAAAGTTTTAAATTTTATAATTATATAAAATATCACGTTATCAATAGTGACTAACATGGTGCCCTATTCAATTTCACAGTGCTATCTATACCTTTTCAAGAATATTTACTAAATTTGGTACTATTGTAACAACTTGACTTTTTAACTTAAAAATAAGAGAACATGTTATTTTATAAGAAATAACTAAATTTATTTCTTTAACTACTAAGTGAAAGGATTTTAGAACTGAGCAAAATTCCCACAAACCCCATTCATAAGTAGAGAGGCTCCAAGTCACTGTCCATTGTTACAATAACAATGCAAGTACTTTGTGGCACTCAAAGGCCAAGAAGCAAGAGGCAATGAAAGAAAACAAAGCACAGGGAAGGAATGAGAAGAAAAATGATAGAGTGTCAGTGGTACAAGTACCTATTCTCCACTACTGGAAAAGTTTGGGAGGCCTGGGCTTACTGTTTATCTGGCAGGTATAAGTCTCTGGACTGGAAACAAATATCTCATCACTTTTACGGAATGTCATTGATAACGCTAAGCACACTTGGAGAAGAAGGCACTTGTTGAGTTGGTGCCTGGGCAGCATTAGGGGCCATTCAGTTGGTTGTTTCAAATTTTTTCTAGTTTGGGGCAAGATCTGGGAACATATTTTAGACTGGTAATAAGGCAGACTTAATTTTGCTGGGATTGTATACCTAGCACCCAATCTGGGTTTTGGCGAAAGACTCAGCACCAATTAATTGTAATTCCAATGTTTTGAACCCTTGAAGGATTTGCAGGGAGGTTTAGCTGCCAGATACACAGTTATCTTCTTCAAGGGCACTTACAGTTATCAAGAACATTTCACAAAGGTGATGGGGTACTTTCTGCTTCTTAAAAAATAAAAAGAAGCATTTACATAGGACACATAAGAAAGACATATACTACCAGAATCCCTGTGGAAGCTCATCTAATTGCAATTATCTTTGAAATCAGGCTTAGGATAGTCTTCTTTAAACAACAGTAGGAAAATCTGTTGATGATAATTTAGTTTGGTGTAGTTATATTTTCATTTTCTTCTTTCTTTGGAGTTGCTTAACTCAATGTTTCCTGAATGTTTTTTCCTTCAGTAACTCCTGTGAATGTGTGAGACAGAGAACAGAGTAGGGACAGGAATGAGGTGGCACAGAGACATAATGCTGTCCTCTCCAAGGAGAATGTATCCCTCTGCCCACCAGAGAAAAACCACTTGTCAGTTATTTATTCTAGGCAATGAACTATCACTGATAGGTTCCCTACTACCAACAGGAAAAATTCAAATTCCTTTGACTGGCATTCAAAGTCATTTGTGTCCAAAATGATACCTTTCTAACTTTCCAGAGTCAAGTTCTGTCATTTACCACATCATACCCACTCTGAATGATGCACCAGAGCCATTCACATGTGCTGTCTCTTCTAAAATGTTCTACTCCACCTTGTCACCAAGTAAGACTCTACTTATCCTGTACGAAGATATCATCAATAATCAACTCCTCTCTGAAGCCTTCTCTCAATGTGTATTGAACATGTGAATAAGGAAGAAGCCAGTTTTTCAGTCAAGATATCAATCCCTTATCAGATACATCATTTGCAAGTATTTTCTCCCATTCCTCAGGTTGCCTTTTTACTCTGGTTGATAGTGTCTTTTGATGCACAATAGTTTCAAAAGAATTGAAAGCAGGGTGTCAAAGGTGTAGTTGAATACTCATGTTCATAGCAGCATTATTCTCAAAAGCTAAAATGTGGAAGCAACACAAGTCTCCATCCAAAGGTGCATGGATAAGCAAAGCAAAATGTGGTCTCTACATACCATGGAATATTAGTCAGTCTTAAGTATGGAAACACTGAGCCATGCTACAACACAGATGAACCCCGAGGGCATTTACTAAATGAAGTCAGTCAGACACAAAAGATGAATACTATAGTATTTAGAGTAGTTAAAACTAACAGAACATAGAATGGTGATTGCCAGGGGTTAGGGAAAGGAGGGAATGACACAATGAGGAGTTAGTCTAAAGGTACAAGAGTTTCAGGTTTTCAAGATGAAAAGAGGTCTGGAGATGGATGGTGGATGATGGTTGCCCAAAAAGGTGAAATGTATTTAATGCTACTGAATTGTATACTTTAAAATGGTTAATATGGTAAATTTTATGTTACCTGTATTTTACCACAATAAAAAATTTGAAAAAAAAGTCGATGTATTAAGACTTTGGAACCTTGGGCCTCACACAGTAGTGGAGTGCAAACCTTAGGTATCTCTTTAAAGACAAAACTCCCATGACAACCATAATACATAAAGTATCCTTTGGAACCTTGGGGCTACAGGAGTGGTACATCTTTGGTAATGAGTTTCCCCCCTTTAGTCTGAGCATTAAAACACAAAAGATGATGATAGTAATGGCTTCCTTGGAAATAAGCACTGGTCAGTGCACGTTTAAGGGGTTACTGGTAAGTGCTAATGTTATAGGCATTTTTGCTACTATGCTTTAGAAAATGCTAGTGCTAGCGATTGTCCTTTTCTTTCATCCAGAAATAACCAATTCATCAAAAGGGGCTCTTACTACCACCCTTGATAGTATTGTGATGTTAACAAATACCTTTCTTGGGTACATCCTCACAACCCTCCCAGCCCCCCAATGTGGCTCTAGAGTGGCCAGTGTCTCGGCGGGTTGAGAACTACATGTTAATTCTTCCTTTATCTTGTCTTTTCACATAGACCATATCTCTTCCTCAATAGCAGAGACCTCCATTTAAATTTTTGTTTTATACTTTAAATATGTCCTACAGTGAATTTTCATAATCATTTCCTTAAGTGGAACAAAGTTTAGGCAGAGCATACTCTGTACACACTACAGAGAATTCTTATTTCTCTTTGAAAGGTCAGCAGTATGAATGAGATGATTTTGTTTTCAAAATCATCTGTGGCTTACCTATTCTTTTCCCTGCTGCTGTATTATTTCCATTCATTCCAATACCATGAGCAGACTACAATTAAAACACAAAACATTTATAGAGGTGAGTTAATGGAGAATGGAAGAAAAGTCACCAAACATGAAATACTTGTATTTTATTACAAAAAATGCTGTTGAGCTTTCATTTTTAACTATTTACTCTAATTTTTAATTAAATTAACATGGAACCTGATTCTCACTTCCAGTAATATTGTACTTATTATTTATCTTTGAATAATATTTCATGGTTCAAATAAAATTTATTTGAAGAAAACACTAATAAAAATATCATTTGAAAATCTGTGATAAATTATTTACACAAAATTATTTTCAAATTACAGTTTTCAATACAGGGTTAAAACATTACTTAAAATTCAACTGTCAGAAAGATTTCTACAAACTGGATAAACATTTTAAGAGAAACTTAGGAAAATAATTCAACCTTATGCCTCCTTAAGTATGTAAACAAAAGCCAAACCTTAAATATATTGAATCACTACAAGGATAACTAGTTGAACATACTGAAAGGCAAATACTTACTGAAAAAAATTCTGTAGGTTCTAACTGGGGAGAACTTTTCCTGAAGCTTTCTTCCTGAAAATGCTGGAGGTTTGCAGACAGCCCAATTCCAGAGGTCTGAAGCCTGCCTGCCCCACGTGTGCTCTGTAAACTGTCCCTACTTGCGCTCTGGGCCAGCAAAGCAAGAGAACCTGTATTATTTACACAATCAACAGGCTCTTTAGAAGCCTTGTTAGCCATTTCTGTGATATCCCTAGCCTCAACTTGAGAAATAATATCAGATCTTTTCCCAGGGGAATCAACTTTAACAGCTTGAAAGCAAGTAGACCTTGAGAAAGAAGAATCAGTTTTATTTCGAACATCCAATGACTGAAGGACTTTTTGTGAAGTAGAAGACTGGAGGTTCCCAGACGCAAAACATTTGGGTGGTCTCTGTGGTTTCACCACAGAATTATGTAGTGACATTGGTGTAGAATAGCAAAGAGGTGACAAGAGTCTTTTTTTGTGAGGACTTAAGTCATTGTGGTTGAGAACTGTAGTCTCTACTGATTCACCACTTAACCTTCTTGCAACATGT
Source organism: Manis javanica (assembly GCF_040802235.1). Taxonomy (NCBI): domain Eukaryota; kingdom Metazoa; phylum Chordata; class Mammalia; order Pholidota; family Manidae; genus Manis; species Manis javanica. The sequence goes on from NC_133162.1 coordinate 74,357,648, forward strand.
TCAAGATGCTCCTCTGTAGCTTTCAACCCTTTATCACCATTTGTGAGTAAGAACTCTGGATTTCCCTTCCAAGTGCCTTCTAAGACACTGCTCTGTTCATCACCATTTCCTTCTGCAAACGAAGCAAAAGAACCTACTTCAGGTAGAAGCGAATCTTCAGTTACACACTCTTCTAAAGTCGGAGATAAAACAGTGTCATTCTCATTATTAGATATCAAATTTCCTGAAAAGTGTTTTGTCTGCCTAGGCAAGGATGATCCAAGGTGGAGAAGAGGATCAACAAGCTCTTTGTCACTTTCCAACTCCGTATGGGGTATCCGAGGTCGCAGTTTGATGCTGCTATTGGAATGAGACAGTGGGTTACTCTCCCAGTCATCTTCCGTAGGAAAACCGCTAGCTATAGATGACGTGGGTCCATCAGCAGGGGGCAGAGCTGCCAAACTTGAAATTGCACCGCTGGATATTTCCCGTAGATAAGCATCCCCAGGAGAAGGCAAACAAGGCTGCCCAATGTTGGGGAGAGCCCTTGACAATCTGTGGTGAGCAGCTGCCGTGGAACTACTAGAAGGTCGAGGAGCTATAGGTGGATGAGGTTTTACCTTGACAGCTTTCTTAGGCTAAAAGAAAAGAGTGAATATATAATTCCTACTACAGTAATTTTCTTGGCCCATTAACAAAAATTAATGAAGGAAGAAACTTATTTTCCTTTAGCATATTGGCATTTTGGTTACCTCAGTTTAAAATGTTTAAAAATATCGAAAGCTTAAGCTTATGATTAAGAAGAATTTTGCTATTTTCCTTCATTAAGTAAATTTTCTGAGAATGTTAAAGTAATTTGCTTCACTGATTTTCCTCATTTCTGTTTATCTGTCAGAGTTTTGCTGAGAAGTAAACCCACTGGTAATATTGGATATAACATTGCTGACCTACTTTAGATATCCAACAACTTTTCCTAGTAAGATGGTATTTGGCTAGGTAGATATTGCAGAAAAGAGTTAACAAGCCTAAAGTGCTATCTGTGAAAAGGCCTGCTTGCAAGGTTGTCCCTTGGGTGGCTTCTGGGAACTTGTATTTCAGGATGACTCCCATCAACCTAACCAATAAGACTGTCTTCATTGTGCCTAACCTGTTTGTGCAAACAATAGGTTTACACTGACATTAAACTTTCCTTTTGGGAGTCTAGAATTTTGGTACATGCTAAGTAGAGGGTGCCTACATGAGCAGCCCCCAATAAAACCCCTGAGCAGAGATTCTGAAATGAGCTTCCATGGTAGACATCACTTTGCATGTGCTGACATAACTCATTAAAAGGAATTAAGCATGTCCTATGAGACACAACTGGTAAAGGACTCTGGGAAGCTTGTGCCTGGTTTCCTCTGGACTTTACCTTATACGTCTTTTCCCTTTGCTGCTTTTGTTTTGTACCCCTTTGCTGCAATAAATCGTAGCCATCAATACACCTATATAATACTCCTATGAGTGTTCCTAAGCTAATCATCAAATCTGCAGTGGTTTAGGGGTCACCAATACAGTAGGTTATAATAAAGGTGTCATAACAATTCCTGATGTTACGGATAAAGTTGCAAATTAAATATATGGAGTCTTAGCCCTTATCTTTAAGATATGAGCTGATATGGGCATCAGGATACAATGGAATACCTGATGACATACCATACTCCCAACTTATAAGAAATATAATTCAGTGGACATCAGTTGAGGCACAAACTAAAGGAGCTAAACATTCAAAGAAAGAAGAATCTTGGAAAGATACCTAAGCTCCTGTAGTCGCTTTTAGCCTAGGGTCTTGTCTTGCTACTCTGCAATTCTATACTCAGCAAAAATAAACTATTTTTCAAAAATGAAGATGATGACTTCTGGGCTTAGAGGTTAACAGTTGATGGCTAAATATGAATTTCCCTCATGCATCCTCTAAACAATCATACAGATGAACAATATAAAAAAATCAACCATAATTCATAATTTCATTAAACCAGGTAATAGATAAAATTAACTTCAAGTTACCTTAAGTAGGAAAATACCCAAATACAAAATCTAGGGGACTCTGCACAGCTTCTGCCTGTGGTGAGAGACAAGGGTGTGCAGTGAGAGAGAGGAAGGAAGGAAGGCAGGGATGGAGGGAGGGAGGATGGAAGGATTGGAAAGAAGACATGAAGAAAAAGAGTGGTGTGAGAGGAGCTCCAGATGGTGGTGTGACTAGGGCGGCAGAAATCTCCTTCCAAAACCATATGTATTTTTGAAAAACAGCATGTACAATGATTCCTAAAAGAGAGACCAGAAGATACCGTACAAAAGCCAGGCTACATCTACATCTGCAAGAAGTCGGAATCTCATGAAAAGGGTAAGCTACAAAGCCGTGACCAGGCAGAAGCCTAGCACTCTCCCCACCCCAGTGCAATGGTGGGAGGAAAAGAATCAGAGTAGGGAGGGACTGGAAGCACAGGACTGCTAATTACCAGCTCTAGTAATCTGCACCAGGAGCACAGACACACATTGCATGGTGTACTTGAGATTAGAGAAATGGAAAAGTAAAGTCAGAGACTGAGACTGCAAGTGGGTCCCCACAGCCGGCTCCCAGTGGGACAAAAGAAAAGCGGGCACTTTAAAAGTTTAAAGGGACAAGGGCTTAACAGGGGGACAAAATCGTCCTGGCACACTGAGCCCAGCAGGCTGGGGATTTTAAGGAACTTCAGGCACCATAACCCCCTGGATGGCAATGCAGCTCTGAAGCCTCTCACGGCGATAAACAGCTGGCCATTCATTTACCCCACTGGCATTGCAAGCAAACTGGCTGACCTCACCACTGCTGCAGGACCAGCTCCACCCACAGCAGCCACACAGAGTCCTTCTCCTAGCACGCAGCTAACCAGGCCAGACCCAGAGGCTGCTGCCAGCATGCAGCTGACAGGGACAGGAAGAGGAAGCCGGTGTGAAGTCTGGAAGGCACGAAGGGGCACCGTTCTTGCAGGAGAAACACACCTGGCAAGTTGGCAACCCCTCCACAGTGCTCTATGCTATCCCAAGGGCTTCCCACCCATGGCAGCTCAGGGGATTAACCCAGAGACTGATCCTAGAGTGTGGGTAACCGGCACAGGCAGCGGAGAAGGGCAAGGTGACCAGCAAGCCAGAAGAGACTTTGTTCTCCCAGCTGACACATGCACCACCAGCTGGCGATCACTTCTATCACCATTAAAAGGCTGAGGAACCTGGTCTTGTCAAAAATCACTCAAACAACCCTAGAGAGAGGGCCGGGCGAGAGAGATATAACCAATGTTCCTAAAAAAGGATTCAAAATAAAAGCCATAACCATGCTGATGGACCTGAAGAGAAATATGCAAGAGCTAAGGGATGAAGTCCAGAGGGAGATATAAGAAATGAAACAATCAACAGAAGGACTTAACAGCAGACTGGATGAGGTGCAAGAGGACTGTTAATGGAACAGAAATCAGAGAACAGGAATACAGAGAAGCTGAGGGAGAGAAAAATAAAAGAATCTCTAGGAATGAAAGAATATTAAGAGAACTGTGTGGCCAATCCAAACGGAACAATATTCACATAATAGGGGTACCAGAAGAAGAAGAGAGAAAAAGGGATAGAAAGTGCCTTTTGAAGAAATAATTGCTGAAAAACTTCCCCAAGCTGGGGAACGGAAATAGTCTCTCAGAACATGGAAGCCCCATAGATCTCTCAATACAAGGGACCCAAGGGAGGACAACACCAAGACATATATTAACTAAAATGTAAAAGATCAAAGACAAGGACAGGGTATTAAAGGTTGCCAGAGAGGAGGAAGAAAGATCACCTACAAAGGAAAACCCATCAGGCTATCATCAGACATCTCATCAGAAACCTTACAGGCAAAAAGATAATGGCATGATATATTTAATGCAATGAAACAGAAGGGTGTTGAACCAAGATTGCTGTATTTGGCAAGATTATTGTTTTAAAATTGAAGGAGGGATTAAGCACTTGCAAGATAAGAAAAAAGTTGAGGGAATTTGCTGCCCACAAACTACCTCGACAGGGTATTTTAAAGGGACTGCTCTAGATGGAAGTATTCCTAAGGGCTAAATAGATGTCACCAGAGAAATCAGAGCAAAGAAAGCAGACAAACCAAATATTAAGTAAAGGCAAAAAAATAAAATCAACTATCCATAAAAGCAGTCAAAGGAAACACAAAAGAGTACAGAATAAAACACCTAACATATGAAGAGTGGGAGGAGTAAAAATAAGAAGGGAGAGAAATAAAGAATCATCAGACTGTGTTTATAGTAGTGTAATAAGGGAGTTAAAATTAGATGGTTAGATAGCAAAGAAGATTCCCTTGAACCTTTGGTAAACATGAATGCAAATACTTACAATGGTGATAAGTACATATCTATTGACAATCACCTTAAATGTAAAATGGACTGAATGCACCAATCAAAAGACATAGGAGTAATAGAATGGATGAAAAAGCGAGACACATCTATATGCTGCTTACAAGAGACTAAACTTCAAACACAAAGACATACGCAGACTAAAAGTGAAAGGACAGAAAAAGATATTTCATGCAAACAATAGAGATAAAAAAGCAGTACTTGTATCAGACAAAACAGATTTCAAAACAAAGAAAGTAACAAGAGATAAAGAAGGACATTACATAATGATAAAGGGGTCAGTCCAACATGAGGATATAACCATTGTAAGTATGTATGTACCCAACACAGGAGCACTGACATATGTGAAACAAATACTAACAAAATTAAAGGAGGAAATAGAATGCAATGCATTCATTTTAGGAGACTTCAACACACCACTGATTCCAGAGCACACATCAACCAGACAGAAAGTAAGTAAGGACACAGAGGCACTGAAGAACAAACTAGAACAGATGGACTTAAACGGACATCTACACAACTCTACACCCCAAAAGCAGCAGAATAGACATTTATCTCAAGTGCCAAATGGGAAAATTTTCCAGAATAGACCACATAATAGGCCAAAAAAAGAGCCTCCGTAAATTCTGAAAGGTTGAAATTCTACCAACCAACTCTCAGATCACACAGGTATAAAACTAGAAATTTTACAAAGAAAACAAAAAGGCACACAAACACATGGAGGGCTAAACAACATGCTCCCTAAATAATGAATGGATCAATGACCAAATTAAAACAGAGATCAAGGAATATTTGGGAAACAAATGACAACAACAGCAGCACAATGCCCCAACCACTGTGAGATGCAGTGAAGGCAGTTTTAAGAGGAAAGTATATAGCAATCAAGGCCTGTTTAAAGAAGGAAGAATTAATCCCCAAATGAATAGTCTAAATTCACAATTAATGAAATAGGAAAAAGAGAGAACAAATGAGGCCCAAAGTCAGCAGAAGGAGGGACATAATAAAGATAAGAGAAGAAATAAATAAAATTGAGAAGAATAAAAACAATAGAAAAAAATCAATGAAACCAAGAGCTGGTTCTTTGAGAAAATAAAGAAAATAGACAAATCCCTAGCCAGACTTAGTAAGAGAAAAAGAGAATCTACACACATAAACAGAATCATAAATGAGAGAGGAAAAAATCATGACAGACCCACACAGAAATACAAAACAATTATTAGAGAATACTACAAAAAACCTATATGCTAACAAGCTGGAAAACCTTGAAGAAATGGACAACTTCCCAGAAAAACACAAACTTCCAAGGGACCGACCAAGGAAGAAACAGAAAATCTAAACAGAGCAATTAGTAGCAACAAAATTGGATCGGTAATCAAAAAACTACCCAAGAACAAAACCCATGGGCCAGATGGATTCATCGCTGAATTTTATCAGAAAATAGAGAAGACATAATATCCATTCTCCTTAAAGTTTTCCAAAAAATAGAAGAGGAGGGAATACTCCCAAACTCATTCTATGAAGCCAGAATCACTCTGATATCAAAACCAGCCAAAGATGCCATGAAAAAGGAAAATTACAGACCAATACCCCTGTTTAACATAGATGCAAAAATACTCAACAAAATACTGCAAACCGAATTCAAATACACATCAAAGGGATGATACAACATGACCACGTGGGATCCAATGCAGGGATACAAGGATGGTACAACATTTGAAAATCCATCAACATCATCCATCACATCAACAAAAAAGGACAAAAACCTCATGATCATCTCCACAGACGCTGAAAAAGCATTCGACAAAATTCAACATCTATTCATGATAAAAACTCTTAACAAAATGGATATAGAGGACAAGAAACTCAACATAATAAAGGCCTTATACGATAAACCCACAGGTAACATCATACTGAACACCGAGAGGCTGAAAGGTTTTCCTCTGAGATGGGGAACAAGACAGGGATGCCCACTCTCCCCAATGTTATTCAACATAGTACTGGAGGTCCTAGCCATGGCAATTAGACAAAATATATACAGAAATACAAGGCATCCAGATTGGTAAAGAAGAAGTCAAACTGTCATCATTTGCAGATGATATGATATTGGACATAAAAAACCCTAAAGACTCCACTCCAAAAATACTAGAACTAATATCGGAATTCAGCAAAGTTACAGTATACAAAATTAATACACAGAAATTTGTTGCCTTTTCATACATTAACAATGAACTAATAGAAAGAGAAATCAGGAAAATAATTCCATTCACAATAGCATCAAAAAGAATAAAATACCTAAGAATAAACCTAACCAAGGAAGTGAAAGTCCTTTACCCTGAAAACTACAAGACACTCTTAAGAGAAATTAAAGAGACACTAACAAATAGAAACTCATCCCATGCTCTTGGCTAGGAAGAATGAATATTCTCAAAATGTCCAACCTGCCTAAGACAATCTACAGATTCAAGGCAATTCCTATGAAAATACCAACAGCATTCTTCAATTAACTGGAACAAATAGTTCTAAAACTCATATGGAGCCAGAAAAGATCCCAAATAGCCAAAGCTCCTGAAAAGGAGGAATAAAGCAGGGGGGGATCTCATTTCCTAACTCCAAGTTCTACTACAAAGCCACAGTAATCAGAACAATTTGGTATTTGCACAAGAACAGATCCACATACCAGTGAAACAAAATAGAAAGTCCAGATATTAAACCAAACATGTATGGTCAATGAATATATGATAAAAGAGCCATGGATATACAATGGGGAAATGACAGCCTCTTCAATAGCTGGTGTTGGCAAAACTGGACAGCTACATGTAAGAGAATGAAACTGGATCATTGTCTAACCCCATACACAAAGTAAACTCAAAATGGATCAAGGACCTGAATGAAAGTCATGAAACCATAAAATTCTTAGGAAAAAACATAGGCAAAAATCTCTTGGACATAAACATGAGCCACTTGTTCACGAATATATCTCCCTGGGCAAGGGAAACAAAAGCAAGAGTGAACAAGTGGGACTATATCAAGCTGAAAACCTGCAAAGCAAAGGACACCATCAATAGAACAAAAACGCATGCAACAGTGTGGGAGAATAAATTCATAAATGACAGGTCAAATAAAGGATTGACATCTAAAATATATAGAGAGCTCATGCACTGTGAACAAACAGCAAATAATCCAGTTAAAAAATGGGCAGAGGATATGAATAGACAGTTCTCCAAAGAAGAAATTCAGATGACCAACAGACACGTGAAAGGATGCTCCACATCACTAGTCATCAGAGAAATGCCACAATGAGATAACACCTCATGCAATTATGCACAGAAATTTGTTGCCTTTTCATACATTAACAATGAACTAATAGAAAGAGAAATCAGGAAAATAATTCCATTCACAATAGTATCAAAAAGAATAAAATACCTAGGAATAAACCTAACCAAGGAAGTGAAAAACCTATACCCTGAAAACTATAAGACACTCAAGAGAAATTAAAGAAATCACTAACAAATGGAAACTCATTCCATGCTCTTGGCTAGAAAGAATTCATATTGTCAAAATGGCCATCCTGCCCAAAGCAGTCTACAGATTCAATGCAATCTGTATCAAATGACCAGCAGCATTCTTCAATAAATTGGAACAAATAGTTCTAAAATTCATATGGAACCCCCGAATAGCCAAAGCAATCCTGAGAAGGAAGAATAAAGTTGGGGGTTCTTGCTCCCCAATTTCAAGCTCTAGTACAAAGCTACAGTAATCAAGACAATTTAGTACTGACACAAGAACAGACCCACAGACGAGTAGAACAGAATAGGAACTCCAGACGTTAACCCATTGGTAACTAAAAGTTACCAATTGGAAAGCGACTGGGTACGATGGGTGGGAATGGAGGGATAAGGGGGAAAGAGGGCCATTATGTTAAGCAGACATAATGTGTGTGGGGGGTGCAAGAGGAAGGCTATACAACAGAGAAGACAAGTAGTGATTCTATAGCATCTTACTACGCTGATGGACAATGACTGTGATGCGGTATGTGGTGGGGACTTGATAATGGGTGGAGTCTAGTAAGCATAATGTTGCCATTGTAATTGTAGATCAATGACACCAAAATAGAAAAAAAAAGAAAAAGAGTGGTGTGGATAATCTAGGGCTAATGGAACTAAGATAAACCTGCATGAAAGAAAGAAAATCCCACTTGATTATGAAAAACATGAAAACAGGTTTAAGATCTAGGATATTGTAACATAGGCTATTGAAAAATCAGAAATAATTGATTTGAAACTGTTCAGGACTTAAGGAGATAGTTTCAAGAGGACACCACTTCTGGGGGAAGAAGGCATAAGTCAGAAAGAAAAGGCACCCATTGGTTGAGAACTTGACAGTGAAGATAAAGAAGGCAGCAAGAATGTGAAAGTAAAGAGCCTACAGACAAAAAACAAAATCAGAAAATTAGGAAACAAAACTCCACCCTCCAATAAAACAGCACCATTGATTTAAAAAACTGCATTTCACTGTACTGAGACAAGAGGATGCTTTTCAAATAAGATACTTACTTTGCCACACAGAATCTTCACGTTTGTCTACTCACAATTGTTAATATCCATTAAAGCAAATTAAAACCCCCACCCCCCCAAAATCAGGAAGTAAACAGAAAAAGGTAGGCCAAATTCATACAAAGCTACTATAAAAATACATCAGAAAATGAGAGTGTCATTTCAGCTGATGAAAATTGACCTCCAAAACAATGAACCAAAAGAAAACTGATTTACAACACTCCAACATGAATATACTTGTTATTTTTTAAAAGTTCACATCATGGGAGGAGCGAAGATGGCGGTGTGAGTTGGGCAGTGGAAATCCCCTTTCAAAACCATATATATATTTGAAAATACAACAAATACAACTATTCCTGAAAGAGAGACGAGGAGGTACAGCACAACAGCCAGGCTACATCTACACCTGCAAGAACCCAGTGTCCCACAAATGTGGTAAGATACAAGCCGTGGCCTCGTGGGCCCCGAGCATGACCCCTACCCCAGTTCACTGGTGGGAGGAAAGGAGTCGGAGCGGAGAGGGAGAGGGAGCCCAGGACTGCTATATAGCCAGCCCTAGTCATCTGCACTGGGAGCGCAGACACACAGTGAGTGGTGTGCTGGATACTAGGGAAATGGAACAGTAAAACCTGCAAGTGGGTACCCACAGTCGGTGTTCCTGGGACAAAAGAAAAGCGAGTGCTTTCCAAAAGTCTTAAAGGGACAGGAGCTACACAGCTGGAGGAAAGTGTCCTGGCACACACAGCCCAGCTGCTGGGAATCCCGGAAAACACCAGGCACCCTAACCACCTGGGTGGCAGTGCAGCTCTGAGGCCCCTAACGGTGAAAAACAGCCTTCCGCATGTAACCCCTCTGGCACAGCCCCGCCATAGCGAAGCAGTAGCCTGAGAGCATCCAAGCCCACAGGAGCTGTGCAGAGCCTCCTCCACAGCCGCCCAGCCCAGATGGAAAGGCCCCATCAGCACGCAGCTGCCCAGCACAAGCCGCTAGGGATCGCCATTCTCACAGGAAGGGAAGGCAACTGGCAAAAAGGAAGGGACTTTGTTCTCCCAGCTGACATATGCGCCAACTGCCTACAACTACCTCCATCACCATGAAAAGGCAGTAGAATTTGATACAGACAAGAATAACCCAGACATCCCCAGAGGGGGACCCTGGGGAGATAGATTTAACCAATCTTCCTGAAAAAGAATTCAAAATAAAGGTCATAACCATGCTGATGGAGCTGCAGAGAAAAATGCAAGAGCTAATGGATAAAGTAGGAAGGTAGAACACAGAAATAAAGCAATCTCTGGAAGAACTTAAAAGCAGAATGGACGTGGTGCAAGAGGCTGTTAATGGAATAGAAATTAGAGAACAGGAACGCAGAGAAGCTGACACAGAGAGAGATAAAAGGATCTCCAGGAATGAAACAATATTAAGAGAACTGTGTGATCAATCCAAACGGAACAATATTTGCATTATAGGGGTACCAGAAGAAGAAGAAGAAGAAGAGAGAAAAAGGGATACAAAGCATCTTTGAAGAAATAATTGCCGAAAACTTCCCCAAACTGGGGGAGGAAATAGTTGCTCAGACCACGGAAGCACACAGAACTCCCAACAGAAGGGACCCAAGGAGGACAGCACCAAGACACATAATAATTAAAATGGCAAAGATCAAGGACAAGGACAGAGTATTAAAGGCAGTCAGAGAGAGAAAAAAGGTCACCTACAAAGGAAAACCCATCAGGCTATCATCAGACTTCACAAAAGAAACGTTACAGGCCAGAAGAGAATGGCATGATATATTTAATGCAATGAAACAGAAGGGCCTTGAACCAAGAGTACTGTATGCAGCATGATTATCATTTAAATATGAAGGAGGGGTTAAACAATTCCAAGACACGCAAAAGTTGAGGGAATTTGCCTCCCACAAACCACCTCCACAGGTTTTTTTAAAGGTATTGCTCTAGATGGAAGCTCACCTAAGGCTAAATAGATGTCAGCAGGGAAAATAAAAGCACAGCAAAGAAAGCAGACCAACCAAATACTAACAAAAGGCGAAAAATAAAATCAACTACTCACAAAAGCAGTCAAAGGAAACATAAAAGAGTACAGAATAAAACACCTAACATTTAAAAAATGGAGGAGGAGGAATAAGAAGGGTGAGAGATAAAGAATCATCAGACTGTGTTTATAATAGCTCAATAAGTGAGTAAAGTTAGACAGTAAGATAGTAAAGAAGCTAATCTTGAATCTTTGGTAACCACGAGTCTAAAGCCTGCAATGGCAAGAAGTACATACCTTTCAATAATCACCCTAAACATAAATGGACTGAATGCATCAATCAAAAGACACAGAGTACTAGAATGGATAAAAAAGCAAGACCACTCTATATGCTGCTTACAAGAGACTCACCTAAAACCCAAAGACATGCACAGACTAAAAGAGAAGGAATGGAAAAAGAAATTTCATGCAAACAATAGGGATAAAAAAGGAGGTGTTGCAGTACTAGTATCAGACAAAATAGACTTCAAAACAAAGAAAGTAACAAGAAATAAAGAAGGATATTACATAATGATAAAGGAGTCAGTCCAACAAGAGGATATAACCATTATAAATATATATGCACCCAACACAGGAGAACCGACATATGTGAAACAAATACTAACAGAATTAGAGGAGGAAACAGAATGCAATGCATTCATTTTAGGAGACTTCAACACAACACTCACTCCAAAGGGCACATCCACCAGACAGAAAATAAGTAAGGACACAGAGGCACTGAAATACACACTAGAACAGTTGGACCTAATAGACATCTATAGAACTCTACACTAAAAAGCAGCAGGATACACATTCTTCTCAAGTGCCCGTGGAACATTCTCCAGAATAGAACACATACTAGGATACAAAAAGAGCCTCAGTAAATTCAAAAAGACTGAAATTCTACCAACCAGCTACTCAGACAATGAAGGTATAAAACTAGAAATAAATTGTACAAAGAAAGCAAAAAAGACTCAAAAACACATGGAGGCTTAACAAAATGCTTCTAAATAATCAATGGATCAATGACCAAATTAAAATAGAGATCAAACAATATATGGAAACAAATGACAACAACAATACTAAGCCCCAAGTTTTGTGGGACGCAGCGAAAGCAGTTTTAAGAGGAAAGTCTATCACAATCCAGGCATATTTAAAGAAGGAAGGACAATCCCAAATGAATAGTGTAAAGTCATGATTATCAAAATTGGAAAAAAGATGAACAAATGAGGCCTAAAGTCTGCAGAAAGAGGGACATAGTAAAGATCAGAGAAGAAATAAATAAAATTGAGAGGAATAAAACAATAGAAAAAAATCAATGAAACCAAGATTGGTTCTTTGAGAAAATAAACAAAATAGATAAGCCTCTAGCCAGACTTATTAAGAGAAAAAGAGAATCAATACACACAAACAGAATCAGAAATGAGAAAGGTAAAATCACAACGGACCACACAGAAATACAAAGAATTATTAGAGAATACTACAAAAACCTATACGCTAACAAGCTGGAAAACCTTGATGAAATGGACAACTTCCTAGAAAAATACAACCTTCCAAGACTGACCAAGGAAGAAACAGAAAATCTAAACAAACCAATTACCAGCAACGAAATTGAAGCAGTAATTAAAAAACTACCCAAGAGCAAAACCCCTGGGCCAGATGGCTATACCATGGAATTTTATAAGACATACAGAGATGACATAATACCCATTCTCCTTAAAGTTTTCCAAAAAATAGAAGAGGAGGGAATACTTCCAAACTCACTGTATGACGCCAGCATCACCCTAATAACAAAAACAGGCAAAGACCCCACCAAAAAAGAAAATTACAGACCAATATTCCTGATAAACATAGATGCAAAAATACTCAACAAAATATTAGCAAACCGAATTCAAAAATATATCAAGAGTATCATACACCATGACCAAGTGGGATTCATCTCAGGGATACAAATATGGTACAACATTTGAAAATCCATCAACATCATCCACCACATAGACAAAAAGAAGGACAAAAATCACATGATCATCTCCATAGACACTGAAAAAGCATTTGACAAAATTCAACATCCATTCATGATAAAACTCTCAACAAATTGGGTTTAGAGGGCAAGTACCTCAACATAATTAAGGCAATATATGAAAAACCCACAGCCAACATCATGCCAACAGCGGGAAGCTGAAAGCTTTTCCCCTGAGATCGGGAACAAGACAGGGATGCCCACAAGACAGGGATGCCCACTCTCCCCACTGGAGGTCCTTGCCATGGCAATTAGACAAAACAAAGACATACAAGGCATCCAGATGGTAAAGAAGAAGTCAATCTGTCACTATTTGTGTATAACATGATATTGTACATAAAAAACCCTAAAGACTCCACTCTAAAACTACTAGAACTAATATTGGAATACTGCAAAGTTGCAGGATACAAAATTAATACACAGAAATCTGAGGCTTTCCTGTACACTAACAATGAACTAATAGAATGAGAAAGCAGGAAAACAATTCCATTCATAATTGCATGGAATTTTGCACAGAAATTTTGCAAGGGAAACAAAAGCAAGAATGAACAAGTGGGACTATATCAAACTGAAAAGCTTCTGTACAGCAAAGGACATCATCAATAGAACAAAAAGGCATCCTACAGTATGGAAGAATATATTCAAAAATGACAGATCCAATAAAGGGTTAACATCCAAAAATATATAAAGAGCTCATGCACCTCAACATACTAAAAGCAAATAATACAATTAAAAAATGGGCAGAGGAGCTGAACAGACACTTCTCCAAAGAAGAAATTCAGATGACCAACAGACACGTGAAAGGATGCTCCACATCACTAGTCATCAGAGAAATGCCACAATGAGATAACACCTCACACCAGTAAGGATCGCCACTATCCAAAAGACAAACAAGAACAAATGTTGGTGAGGGTGTGGAGAAAGGGGATCCCTCCTGCACCACTGGTGGGAATGTAAATTAGTTCACCCATTGTGGAAAGCAGTATGGAGGTTCCACAAAAAGCTCAAAATAGAAATACCATTTGACCCAGAAATCCCACTTCTAGGAATTTACCCTAAGAATGCAGCCACCCAATTTGAAAAAGACAGATGCACCCCTATGTTTATCGCTGCACTATTTAGAACTGCCAAGTAATGGAAGCACTCTAAGTGTCCATCAGTAGATGAATGGATAAAGAAGTGTAGTACATATACACAATGGAATATTATTCAATCATAAGAAGAAAACAAATCATACCATTTGCAACAACATGGATGGAGCTAGAGGGTATTATGCTCAGTGAAATAAGCCAGGCAGAGAAAGACAAGTACCAAATGATTTCACTCATATGTGGAGTATAAGAACAAAGAAAAAACTGAAGGAACAAAACAGCAGCAGAATCACAGAACCCAAGAATGGACTAACGGTTACTAAAGGGAAAGGGACTGCGGAGGATGGGTGGGAAGGGAGGGATAAGGACGGGGAAAAGAAAGGGGGCATTAAGATTAGCATGTATAATTTGGAGGGAGGCACGGGGAGGGCTGTGCAACACAGAGAAGACAAGTAGTGCTTCTACAGCATCTTACTACACTGATGGACAGTGACTGTAATGGGGTTTGTGCAGTGGACTTGCTGAAGGGGGTAGTGTAGTAAACATAATGTTCCGCATGTAATGGTATATTAATGATACCAAAAAAACAAAACAAAAGAACAACAAAATCATACAACCCTACAGAAAAATGGGCAAAAGATTTGAATAGACATTTTACAAAAAAGGGATATCAAAACACCCAATGAACATGTGAAAGTTGCTCAACTTCATTAGTCAGAGAAATGCAAATTAAGCCATAATGTGATGCTGCTATACATCAAGAAGAATGACAAAAATAAAAAAGGACCATACCAAATACTAGTAAGGATGTGTGAAAACTGCCGTTCTCATTCACTACAGAACAGAATGTAAACTGGTTCAATTACTTTGGAATCACTTTGGAAAACTAACTGTACCTAGTAAAGCTGAACATAGGTATACTCCATATCCACACCCAGAAAGAGGAGATACCCATAATACGCAAATATTAACAAAGTATCTAAAAAAGTAATTACTGTAAGATTAAGATGAGGTTCCTTTTATTGTCCTTCTTGGCTCTAGAACTACAAAATTATTAAAAATCATGAATTAGTTTAAGTGCAGCATAAATTACATTACATGTGCTGTTGGCCTAAAAACCCATTCATCGCTTTCAATATGTCAACAAATAACTGAAGGCAAAAACTTGAAATGAGTAATATTTTATGTATGTATGTATGTATGTATGTATATATATATATATATATATATATAATTTTTTTGGTCAGGACCATCAAAGAGAATGGCCTGGTCAAGTGCAAAGAGCGTCACCTTTTTGCTGGGATTCGTGTTCTCCATCTTGGCCTTCAGCAGCTTCATCTTATTCTTAGTTATTGAATTCTCGATGATCTGTTGCCCAGAGGGAGAATGCTCAAGTTCCTTATCCTCCGCAGTATGTGAACCATACACAGTGCCACGACTGCAAAGAAATAATGACTACCATTGAAATGTGCCTGATATCTGGCCCAACGGTTTAAAATATTCTATGTGCACTAGAAACCACAGATGCTGCTGCTGGTAAAACAATAAATCCGCCATGTCAGTGTAAACTCAAGGCAATTATACTTCAAAAAATATATTTCGTAGGAGAAAAAAATAAATGGGGAGGAATATCACGATCTAGCATTACTGTAAATCTAGGGCAGCCAAGCTTTTTCTGAAGCCAGTATGCCATAAGTAAAGATCTTTTGGCATCTGCTTGCTTATATTACTCCCACAGCAGGAAAATCCATTTCCACAAGAATGTTCAGATTTCATTTTGTCAGCCAAGGCAACCTAGACCATAGGTTGATCAGATTTCCATTAACCAGGAAGAAAAAGAAATTCACACAGAAGTCCAGATTTTTATTCCTCCTGAAAGGATTCTCTGTAAAAAAAGGAAGTCATTCAGACTTCATCAGAATATTTTCTGTTCTTAAAAAACAACAGCAACAAAAAAGAGTAACTTAAGATTTTTCTTGGTGTGTTTGGAGTAACCACCTAGAAGAGCATAGATTGTAAAATGAAAAAAGACACTCGAATCATGACACAAATTATTAAATATGTAAAATATTTCAATTACTAACCAATCACCATGACATTTATTCACACCTCAACAAATTATTATTTGGGGGCCCTTCCCTTTTAGTGCATAATATAATGGCACTTACCACACTACCCTCACATGTATTCTTCGATGTCACCCTCCCCTCTTACCTCCCATATGTAAGTAAGTGGGAAGCAGGAATTAGGTTTTATTCATCTTTCTAGTCTTAGCACCTGATACAGTGCCTGGCACATATCCAATAAATGTTTGTTGAATTGAACAGAAACATTACTTAAATTTCAACATTACTCAGCATTTTCAATAATGGGAATATTAGAATGGTAAGGGTTTGCTAAAAACACAAGCTTGGGATATTTGAAGAATGACTAAAATTTTAAATAGAGAAAAATAAGAACGTGTGGAAGTCATTCTGCCTGACTGATTTAAAGGAAAACTAAAGTTTGTATCTGGGGAAGGAAACCAAAGATATATGAGGGTTAAGATTTCTTGTTCTATATGGTTGTAAGAAATGAAAACAGTTTAGGATAGCCTTAATAAGGGGCATATTCCATAATGCTTCTGAAGTACATAGTACCACCACATGAAGGCAAAGTAGAGAGTGGAGAGCCCCATTCTTAAACTTTAATGGTAAAACTGATGATATTCTGAAATCATGGGTTACTTATATGCATAGAGGGCATGGGTATCACAAGGGAGAATGCTCGGAATAGGCTCCAAAACCAGTTTAGTCTCTAGTGCTTGACTCATGACCACCACTTCTACTATTTTAGATGCTGACTACAGTATAAAAATTGACACAACAGGCGCAATGCTGAATTAACATTGCTCTATTTACTGAATGCCGTCTGCCAGGTACTTGCCATGTATTATTTCCAATCCTCACAAAAACTATGTAAGGTGATACGGTGTCCCTTTTTATAAATGAAGAAACTGCAGTCAAGAGAAGTGATTTTGTTTGGACCAGAAAGCTAGTAAATAGAGGCCCTAAGATTGAAATCCCCTGATGTCTCATACCAAAGTCCATTCTTTATACAATTTCCTGCTGCTTCCTCAGGCACCAAGCAAGATGTTACCATGTCATGCTTGTGTACCCATGTAAGTGACAGAACTTAACAGTATGTGAAGGCTCTTGTCTTGAAGTTAACTATACCTGAAAAGGAAGGATAACTGAAGATTTTTACCAGTTCATCATTGGAGTTGGAAGGAATGACTCGAGTATACTCTATTCTTATTTTAACTTTACCCTGCAATACTTTAAGTACTTCTCTGTTACATCCTGTAGTATTTTAACTTCAAGTACCCATACTGAATACTGAAAGAGGTTCCTGACTCAACTTTCTGTCAGAACAAACTGGTCCTTTACTATTTTCCTGTGGAGAACAATATGTGCATGTATTTTCAAAAGTATAAGCACAATAAATATTTCATTGGATGTAGTTTAGAGAATTAAAAAACACTTTGAAATTCACCTATTTTTTTCAAATAAACACATTACTGTGTTTTCTTTCATAAAGCACAGATTCATGAGGGTCAGTTAGAAGCCCCTCACAACTTTTTTTCTAAATGGAAAATGTGACTAGACTAGGATAATACAGTAATTTATAAACTTAATCAAAAATATCTTTTATACTATTTAAATATTCCAAATATTTTCTTGGATTTCTAAATACTTTCTTTAATGCTGTATTTAGCCTTTTCTAAATCTTTTAATCTAATAATACAATTTAAAAATGAGATGGACAAATGTAATATTTATTTCAACAGGAATAATTGTTTATTCCAAAGTCAATCCTTGTGTGACATTCATAGACAAGTTATCATTTAATTAAGTCTTGCAATGCCTCCTTTTATTTCTTTCCACTTAAAAAAGCAGTAGGTGGCACAATTAACTAAAAAGATATGAGACAAAAAAGTGACAGATACTAGATCTTGTATCAGAATGATTCAAATAAGCACCCAATTCACTCTGTTTCTTCTTAGAGCAGAACTTGGTAAACTACGGTGACAGGCTAAATTCAGTCCACCATTTACTTTGGTGTGGCCTACAAGCTAAGAATGTTCTTTAAATTTTCAAATAGTTGATAAAAATCAAAATAATATTTTATACCATGAAAATTATATGACAAAGTTGTGCCCAGAAATAAAGTTTTACTGGAACACAGCCACACACTCATGTGATCACATATTTCATATGGCTGCTTTCGTACTAAACCAGCAGTGTAGCCCCAAAAGATATATAGCCCTTCATAGCTTTGCATTGTATCTTGCACTACAAATGTGACACAATCAATATTCAACAGCAGTTTGAGTGCCACACGTATCATTGTACCATGATAGGTTGTTTTTACTGCTAGTATATATATCCAACATGTTAAAAAAAGAATGAATAGTGGACTTCAAGTGCTGCAGTTTCAAGGCACAGGAGAAAGTTATCAATTAAATGGC
This sequence comes from Manis javanica, assembly GCF_040802235.1. Classification (NCBI taxonomy): domain Eukaryota; kingdom Metazoa; phylum Chordata; class Mammalia; order Pholidota; family Manidae; genus Manis; species Manis javanica. The sequence continues at coordinate 74,376,244 of NC_133162.1, forward strand.
AAAGCATTCTGTGTATTATGCACTGTTACTATAACTGTACTAAAGAAAAACCATGCATTTGGACATAACCAGACTAAGGACTCATCACAGCATTTCAAACTTGCAGAAAAGCAAGTTGAAAAATCAGAAAATTTAAAATGGAGTATGTCATCAGAATAGAATTTCTAAATAAAAATGTACAATGCAAATGAGACAGCAGCCAAAATAAGTTCCTGGGTGACTTATGTACTAGCCAAGCTAAAACTCTGTTTACCAATAGTAAGTTAATAAAACCATGTTTGATCACAGCAGTTGAAGAAATGTGCCCAAAGAAAACAAACTTGTTTAAAGACCAGTCCTGAGGATTAAAGATGGCGGCATGAGAGGTGAGACAGGGGCATTCTCCTAAAACCACATATAATATGAAAATACAATTAAAATGACTAATCCTGAAAGAGCAACAGGAAAGACATCTGCGCCAAACTAAATACACCTGGAGAAAAGAATAAACCTCAAGGAACAGGGTAACATACAAAAGCCGTGGCCCGGTGGGACCCAAGGCCTTCCCCCACCCCAGCTCACCAGTGGGAGGAAGAGAAATCGAGCAGGGAGGAAGTGGAGGCCTGAGACTGCTGAATACCTAACTCCGGAGATGTGCTCTGGGAGCACAAATGTACATTTCACGGTGCTTACGTGGCACTCTTGTGATTAGGGGATTGGAAAGCTAAGACAGACAGAACACCTGGAGAGACTGAGATTCCAGCCAATTGTGGAAAGCAGGGATCCATATCTGGCTGCTCTGGGACAAAAGAAAGGTGGGCAGGCTGAGAGACTTCCTAAGAGCAAGAGGGCTGCTAAAGGGGCAAGGATTGCACAGAGCTTACTGCTCAGGAGAAAGGTAGACAAAATTGTCCGGGTGCACTCTGCCCAGCAGGTTGGGAACTTTCTCGATCTTCAGGCGCTCCAGCTCCCTGGCTAGCTACCCACTTTGAAAGACCCCCTCCATGATATACAGCCTACTGCGCCTTTCTCCCGGCCAGCCCCCATGGCTCACAAACTGGCAAACCCTACCCCAGCATTAGGCCAGCCAGAGGGTAGCCACATCGACAGTAACTACAAATGCAAAGCATAGAGGCTTATATCTGTGTGCTCGGTCCACTGATTCTGCAGTGGAGCAGGCATAGCACCAGGCAACAGCTCTTTCCTCCCCCCAGGCACTAATACTGCACCCCTGCGAACCCCGACATTGCTTCAGGGGCAGAGCAGCTCCAGAAAGAAGAGTTTCTGGGCACTAGAGGGTGCAATATACAAATATGAAATGCCAAAGAAACTTGGTTCAAAGTAAAATTATGCATACAACACCTGAGAAAGATTCAGATGAAACTGAATTCATGAATTTTCTGGAAAGGGAGTTCAAAGTAAAAATCATTAACATGCTCATGGAGGAACAGAATAATATTCAAGAACTCAGGAATGAATTCTGGTCAGAGATCCAATCGTTAAAGAGCACAATTGAGGGTATTAAAAGCAGATTAGATACCGTGCAGGAGATGATAAATGAAATAGAAATTAGAGAAGAAGAATACAAAGAAGCTGAGGTACACAGAGAAAAAAGGATCTCTAAGAATGAAAGAATATTAAGAGAACTGTGTGGTCATTTGAAATGGAACAATATTCACATTATAGGGGTACCAGAAGAAGAAGAGAGAGAAAAAGGGAAAGAAAGTGTCTTTGACGAGGTAATTGTTGAAAACTTCCCCAACCTGGGGAAGGAGATAGTCTCTCAGGCAATGGAGGTATACAGATCTCCCAACTCAAGGGACCCAAGGAAGACAACACCAAGACATATAGTAATTAAAATGGCAAAGATCAAGGATAAGGACAGACTATTAAAAGAAGCCACAGAGAGAGGATCATGGAAAGAGGGTGGCATGAGTAGTTCAGTGGAAATCTCCTCCCAAAAACATATATATTTATGAAAATACAATAAATACAACTATTTCTAAAAGAGACACCAGTGGATGCAGTACAACAGTCAGGATACATCTATATCTGCGAGAACTCAACATCACACAAAGGGGGTAAGATACAAGCTGCAGCCAGGCAGGACGTGAATGCTCCCCCATCCCAGACCTGGTGGGAAGAAAGGAGTAGGAACGGGGAGGGAGTGAAAGCCCAGGACTGCTAAACAAGCATCTCTAGAAATCCGGACGCGGAGCACAGACACAAGGTGCATGGGGTGCTGGATATTAGAGAAACGGAAAAGCAAAACCTGTGGAGAGGTCTCTGCAACTGGCTCCCCTGAGACAAAAGAAAAGCAAGTGCTTTTTGCAAGTCTTAAAGACACAGGGACCCCACAGCTGGACGAAGTCGTCCCAGCACACTTAGCCAGCTGCTGGGAATCCTGGGGAACTTTAGGCATCCTAAACCCCTGGGCAAAAGAGAAGCTCTGAAGCCCCTCATGGCACTAAGCAGCCTGCCAGTCATTCCCCCAACTGGCACAGACCCCGACACACCGGCCCAGTAGTGGGAGAGTGGCAGTGTGCGCCGGGTGTGGTGGCGCCGCAGGGGACTGGGAATGGCCCGCATGCACCGGCGGTACCAGAGGGGACTGGGAGCAGCTCATGCAAGCCCGCCATGGTGGCGACTGAGCAGCCCGGGAGAGGCCTATGCGTGCTGGCGGCAGTGACGCCAGAGGAGACCGGGAGAGGTCCGCGTGGGAGAGGCCTGCATGCACCGGCAGGAGTGCCAGAAGGAGCAGCTGCGCTCCCAGCAGCCGACCGGAATCCCAGCCCGATGCACAGCGGCCCAGGCCAGATTCAAAGGCCGCTGCTGGCACACAGCCGCCTGGCAGCGGTGCTGCTATTGTGGAGGAGCCCACCTGGGATGCCTGCAACTCCCTGCAGGGCTCCGCACTGCTCTGATGGAGACCCTGCCCACAGCAGCTTAGGGGATTAAACCGGTGGCTGCTCCAGGAGTGTGGGTAACTGACACAGGCAGCGGAGAAGGACAAGGCAACCAGCAAGCAGAAAACGACTTTCTTCTCCCAGCTGACACACCTGAAACATGCCTATAGCCACTGCAAGCACCATGAAAAGGCAAAAAATTTAGTCCAGCCCAAAATAGTTCAGACAAGCCCCGAGAGAGGATCTGCACAGACAGATCTAAACAGTCTCCCTGAAAAAGAATTCAAAATAAAAAGCATAAACATGGTGACAGAGCCACAGAGAAATATACAAGAGCTAAGGGATGATGTCCAGAGGGAGATTACAGAAATGAAACAATCTCTGGAAGGATTTATAAGCAGAATGGATAAGATGCAAGAGGCCACTGATGGAATAGACACCAGAAAAACAGGAATGCATAGAAGCTGATGCAGAGAGAGATAAAAGGATCTCCAGGAATGAAACAATATTAAGAGAACTGTGTGACCAATCCAAAAGGAAAAATATCTGCATTATAGGGGTACCAGAAGAAGAAAAGAGAGGAAAAGGGATAGAAAATGTCTTCGAAGAAATAGTTGCTGAGAACTTCCCCAAACTGGGGGAGGAAATAGTTGCTCAGACCATGGAAGCACACAGAACTCCCAACAGAAGGGATCGAAACAGGACAACACCAAGACACATAATAATTAAAATGGTGATGATCAAGGACAAGGACAGATTATTAAAGGCAGCCAGAGAGACAAAAAAGGTCACCTACAAAGGAAAACCCATCAGGCTATCATCAGACTTCTCAACAGAAAGCTTACAGGCCAGAAGAGAATGGCATGATACATTTAATGCAATGAAAGAGAAGGGCCTGGAACCAAGGATACTGTATCCAGCACGATTATCATTTAAATATGAAGGAGGGATTAAACAATTCCCAGACAAGCAAAAAGTTGAGGGAATTTGCCTCCCACAAACCACCTCTACAGGGTATCTCAGTGGGACTGCTCTAGATGGGAGCACTCCTAAAAAGAGCACAGAACAATAGAAACAACATATGAAGAATGGAGAAGGAGAAAAAAGAAGAGAAAGAAATAATCATCAGACTGTGTTTATAACAGTTCAATAAACAAGTTAAATCAGACAGTAAGGTAGTAAAGAAGCTAACCTTGAACCTTTGGTAACCATGAATCTAAAGCCTGCAATGGCAATAAGTATGTATCTTTTAATAATCACGCTAAATGTAAATGGACTGAATGCACCAATCAAAAGACACAGAGTAATAGAATGGATAAAAAAGCAAGACCCATCTATGTACTGCATACAAGAGACTCACCTCAAAGCCAAAGACATGCACAGATTAAAAGTCAAGGGCTGGAAAAAGATATTTCATGCAAACAACAGGGAGAAAAAAGTAGGAGCTGCAATACTACTATCAGACTAAATAGACTTCAAAACAAAGAAAGTAACAAGAGATAAAGAAGGACATTACATAATGATAAAGGGCTCAGTCCAACAAGAGGATATTACCATTATAAACATATATGTACCCAATACAGGAGCATCAATATATGTGAAACAAATACTAACAGAATTAAAGGAGGAAATAGAATGCAGTGCATTCATTTTGGGAGACTTTAACACACCACTCACTCCAAAGGACAGATGCACCAGACAGAAAATAAGTAAGGACACAGAGGCACTGAACAACACACTACAACAGATGGACCTACCAGACATCTATAGAACTCTACATCCAAAAGCAACAGGATACACATTCTTCTCAAGTGCACATGGAACATTCTCCAGAATAGACCACATACTAGGCCACAAAAAAAGCCTCAGTAAATTCCAAAAGACTGAAATCCTACCAACCAACTTTTCAGACCACAAAGGTACAAAACTAGAAATAAATTGTACAAAGAAAGCAAAAAGGCTCACAAACATATGGAGGCTTAACAACATGCTCCTAAATAATCAATAGATCAAGGACCAAATTAAAATGGAGATCCAGCAATACATGGAAACAAATAACAACAACAACACAAAGCCCCTACTTCTGTGGAATGCAGCAAAAGCAGTCTTATGAGGAAAGTACATAGCAATCCAGGCATAGTTAAAGAAGGAAGAACCATCCCAAATGAATAGTCTAACATCACAATTATCAAAATAGGAAAAAGAAGAACAAATGAGGCCAAAGTTCAGCGGACAGATGGACATAATAAAGATCAGAGAAGAAATAAATAAAATTGAGAAGAAAAAACAATAGAAAAAAATTAATGAAACCAAGAGTTGGTTCTTCAAGGAAATAAACAAAGTAGATAAGCCTCTAGCCAGACTTATTAAGAGAAAAAGAGAATCAACACACATCAACAGAATCAGAATCGAGAAAGGAAAAATCATGACAGGCCACACAGAAACACAAAGAATTATTAGAGAATACTATGAAAACCTATATGCTAACAAGCTGGAAAACCTAGGAGAAATGGACAACTTCCTAGAAAAATACAACCTTCCAAGACTGATCCAGAAAGAAACAGACAATATAAACAGACTGATTACCAGCAACGAAACTGAAGCGGTAATCAAAAAACTATCCAAGAACAAAAACGCGGGCCAGATGGATTTACCTCGGAATTTTATCAGACATACGGAGAAGACATAATACCAATTCACATTAAACTTTTCCAAAAAATAGAAGAGGAGGGAATACTCCGAAACTCATTCTGTGAAGCCAACATCACCCTAATACCAAAACCAGGAAAAGACCCCACCAAAAAAGAAAACAACAGACCAGTATCCCTGATGAACTAGACGCAAAAATACTCAATAAAATATTAGCAAACCGAATTCAAAAATACATCAAGAGAATCATACACCATGACCAAGTGAGATTCATCCCAGGAATGCAAGGAAGGTACAACATTCGAAAATCCATCAACATCATCCACCACATCAACAAAAAAAGGACAAAAACCATATGACCATCTCCATAGATGCTGAAAAAGCATTCAACAAAATTCAACATCCATTCATGATAAAAAGTCTCAACAAAATGGGTATAGAGGGCAAGTACCTCAACATAATAAAGGCCATATATGATAAACCCACAGGTAACATCGTACTGAACAGCGAGAGGCTGAAAGCTTTTCCTCTGAGACAAGGAACAAGACAGGGATGCCCACTCTCCCCACTGTTATTCCACATAGTACTGGAGGTCCTAGCCATGGCAAATAGACAAAACTAAGAAATACAAGGAATTCAGATTGGTAAAGAAGAGGTCAAACTGTCACTATTTGCAGATGACATGATATTGTACATAAAAAACCCTGAAGACTCCACTCCAAAACTACTAGAACTGATATCAGAATACAGAAAAGTTGCAGGATACAAAATTAACACACAGAAATCTGTGGCTTTCCTATACACTAACAATGAACTAATAGAAATAGAAATCAGGAAAACAATTCCATTCATAATAGCATCAAAAAGAATAAAATACCTAGGAATAAACCTAACCAAGGAAGTGAAAGACCTATACCCTGAACACTACAAGACACTCTTAAGAGAAGTCCTCTTAAGGACACTAACAAATGGACCCTCATCCCATGCTCCTGGCTAGGAAGAATTAATATCGTCAAAATGGCCATCCTGCCCAAGGCAATATACAGACTTGATGCCATCCCTATCAAATTACCAATAGCATTCTTCAATGAACTGGAAGAAATAGTTCAAAAATTCATATGGAACCACCAAAGACCCTGAACAGCCAAAGCAATCCAGAGAAGGAAGAATAAAGTGGGGGGGATTTTGCTCCCCAACTTAAAGCTCTACTACAAAGCCATAGTAATCAAGACAATTTGGTATTGGCACAAGAACAGAGCCACAGACCAGTGGAAAAAAGAGACTCCAAACATTAACCGAAACACATATGGCCAATTAATATACGATAAAGGAGCCATGGACATGGGAAATGACAGTCTCTTCAACAGACGGTGCTGGCAAAACTGGACAGCTACATGTAAGAGAATGAAACTGGATCACTGTCTAGCCCCATACACAAAAGTAAATTTGAAATGGATCAAAGACCTGAATGTAAGTCATGAAACCATAAAACTCTTAGAGAAAAACATAGGCAAAAATCTGATTGACATAAACATGAGTGACTTCTTCAAGAACATTTCTCCCCGGGCCAGGGAAATAAAAGCAAAAATGAACAATTGGGACTATATCAAGCTAAAAAGCTTCTGTACAGCAAAGGACACCATCAATAGAACAAAAAGGTATCCTACAGTATGGGAGAATATATTCATAAATGACAGATCCGATAAAGGGCTGACATCCAAAATATATAAAGAGCTCACACACCTCAACAAACAAAAAGCAAATAATCCAATTATAAAATGAACAGAGGAGCTGAATAGACAGTTCTCCAAATACTAAATTCAGATGGCCAACAGACACATGAAAAGATGCTCCACATCACTTGTCATTAGAGAAATGCAAATTAAAACCACAATGAGATATCACCTCACACCAGGAAGGATCACCATCATTGAAAAGACAAACAACAACAAATGTGGGCAAGGTTGTGGAGAAAGGGGAACCCTCCTACACTGCTGGTGGGAATGTAAATTAGTTCAACCATTGTGGAAAGCAGTATGGAGGTTCCTCAAAATGCTCAAAATAAAGATACCATTTGACCCAGGAATTCCACTTCTAGGAATTTACCCAAAGAATGCAGCACTCTAGTTTGAAAAAGACAGATGCACCCTTATGTTTATCGCTGCACTATTTACAATAGCCAAGATATGGAAGCAACCTAAATGTCCATCAGTAGATGAATGGATAAAGAAGATGTGGTACATATACACAATGGAATATTATTCAGCCATAAGAAGAAAGCAAATTGTACCATTCGCAAAAACATGGATGGAGCTAGAGGGTATTATGCTCAGTGAAATAAGCAAGGTGGAGAAAGACAAGTATCAAATGATTTCACTCATATGGGGAGTATAAGAACAAAGAAAAACTGAAGGAACAAAACAGCAGCAGAATCACAGAACCCTAGAATGGACTAACAGTTACCAAAGGGAAAGGGACTGGGGAGGATGGATAGAAGGGAGGGATAATGGCGGGGAAATAGAAAGGGGCATTACTAATAGCATGTATAGTGTGTGTGGGGGCAGAGGGAGGGCTGTGCAACACAGAGAAGACAAGTAGTGATTTTACAGCGTCTTACTACGTTGATGAACAGTGACTGTGAAGGTGTATGTGGGGGGGGGACTTGGTGAAGGGGGCAACCTAGTAAACATAATGTTCTTAATGCAATTGCAGATTAATGATACAAAAAAACACTTAAGAAGGTAGATTTCATTTACATGTTTTTTCCACAATAAAAAATTAGTCATTAATAATGAAGAAAAAAAGCAGCCACAGAGAGAAATAAGATCACATACAAACGGAAGTCCATAAGGCTAACATCAGACTTCTCAGCAGAAACCTTACAGGCCAGAGGCGGTGGCATGAAGTACTTAATGCAATGAAGCAGAGGGGCCTCGAACCAAGAATACTTTATCTGGCAAGATTATCACTTAAATTTGAAGGAGGGATTAAACAACTTCCAGATAAGAAAAAGCTGAGGGAATTTACCTCCCACAAACCATCTCTACAGTCTATTTTGGAGGGACTGCTATAGATGGAAGTGTTCCTAAGGTATAATAGCTGTCACCAGAGGTAATAAAACCACAGTAAAGAAAGTAGAACAGTTAATTTCTAAGCAAATGTGAAATTAAATCAACTACCCCCAAAGGCAATCAAGGGATAGATAAAGAGTACAGAATATGATACGTAATATATAAAGAACAGAGGAGGAAGAAAAAGGAACAGAAGAAAAGAACCTTTAGATTGTGTTTGTAATAGCATATTAAGGGAGTTAAGTTAGACTCTTAGATAGTAAGGAAGTTAACCTTGAACTTTTGGTAACCACGAATCTAAAGCCTGCAATGGCAATAAGCACATGCCTATCGATAATCACCCTAAATGTAAATGGACTGAATGCACCAATCAAAAGACATAGAGTCACTGAATGGATAAAAAAACAAGACATATCTATATGCTGCCTACAAGAGACTCACTTTAAACCCAAAGACATACACAGACTAAAACTGAAGGGATGGAAAAGATATTTCATGCAACTAAGAGGGAGAAAAGAGCAGGTGTTGCAGTACTTGCAGCAGACAAAATTGCCTTCAAAACAAAGGAAGTCACAAGAGACAAAGAAGGACATTACATAATGATTAAGGAGTCAATCCAACAATAAGATATCAGCATTATAAATATCTATGCACCCAACACAGGAGCACCGACATATGGGTCCTAAAAGGGAATATATGATGCAGTGCATTCATTCTAGGAGACTTCAACACTCCACTCACTCCGAAGGACAGATCAACCAGACAGAAAATAAGTAAGGAGACAGAGGCACTGAAGAACACAATAGAACAGATGGACCTAACAGACATCTATAGAACTCTACACCCAAAAGCTGCAGAATACACATTCTTCTTAAGTACACATGGAACATTTTTAACAGATCACATACTAGGCCAGAAAAGAGCCTTAGTAAATTTAAAAGAGTGAAATTATACCAACCATTTCTCAGACCACAAAGGTATGAAACTAGATGCAAAGAAAAAGAAAAATTACACAAACACCTGGAGACTTCACAACATGCTCCTAAATAACCAATGGATCAGTGACCAAATAAAAACAGAGATCAAGCAATATATGGAGACAAATGACGACAATAATTCAACAATGCAAAATCTGTGGGACACAGCGAAGACTGTGCTGATAGGAAAGTATATTGCAATACAGGCCTACCTCAGGAAAGAAGACCAATCCTACATAAGCAGTGTAAACTCACAATTAACAAAACAAGAAAAAGAATAACAAATGAGGCCCAAAGTCAGTAGAAGGAGGGACATGATAAACATTAGATCATAAGTAAATCAAATCGAGAAGAATAAAACAATAGAAAGAATCAACAAATGCAAGAGCTGGTTCCTCGAGAAAAAAACAAAATAGATAAACCCCTAGTGAGACTTATCAAGAAAAAAAGAGAGTCCATACACATAAACAGAATCAGAAATGAGAAAGGAAAAATCACTATGGACACCACAGAAATACAAAGAATTCTTAGAGAATACTATGAAAAACTATATACCAACAAACTCGATAACCTAGAGGAAATGGACAACTTTCTAGAAAAATACAAACTTCCAATCTAGAAAAATACAACCCCCCAAGGCTGACCCAGGAGGAAACAGAAAATCTGAATACACCAATTACCAGCAACAAAATTGAATTTGTAATAAAAAAACTACCTAAGAACAAGATCCCTGGACCAGATGGCTTCACCGCTGAATTTTATCGAACATTTAGTGAAGATGTAATACCCATCCTCCTTAAAGTTTTCCAAAGAGTGGAAGAAGGGGGAATACTTCCAAACTCATTCTATGAGGCCAGCATCACTCTAATACCAAAATCAGGGAAAGAACCCACCAAAAAAGAAAATTACAGACTAATATCCCTGATGAACATAAATGCAAAAATACTCAACAAAATATTAGCAAACCGAATTAAAAAATACATCCAGCTGATCATACACCATGATCGAGTGGGATTCATCTCAATGTTGCAAGGATGGTACAGCATTCGAAAATCCATCAGCATCATCCACCACATCAACAAAAAGAACAGAACCATATGATCATCTCCATATATACTGAAAAAGCATTCGACAAAATTCAACATCCATTCATGATGAAAACTCTCAACAAAATGGGTATAGAGGGCAAGTACCTCAACATAATAGAGGCCATATGACAAAACCACAGCTGACATTATACTTAACAGCAAGAAGCTGAAAGCTTTTCCTTTAAGATCGGAAATAAGACAGGGATGCCCACTCTCCCCACCTCTATTCAACATAGTACTGGAGGTCCTAGCCATGGCAATCAGACAACACAAAGAAATAAAAGGCATCCAGATTGCTAGGGGAGAAGTTAAACTGTTCCTATTTGTAGATGACATGATATTGTACCTAAAAATCCCTAAAAAATCCACTCCAAAACTCCTAGATCTAATATCTAAATTCAGCAATGTTGCGGGATACAAAATTAATACACAGAAATCTGCTGCATTCCTATACACTAATGATGAACTAGCAGAGAGAGAAATCAGTAAAACAATTCCATTCACAGTTGCATCAAAAAGAATAAAATACCTTGGAATAAACCTAATCAAGGAACTGAAAAACCTATACTCTGAAAACTACAAGACACTTATGAGAGAAATTAAAGACACCAACAAATGGAAACACATCCCATGCTCATTTACAGGAAGAATTAATATTGTCAAAATGGCTATTCTGCCTAAAGCAATCAAAGATTAAATGCAATTCCTATTAAAATACCAACAGCATTCTTCAATGAACTAGAGTAAATCGTTCTAAAATTCACATGGAACCACAAAAGACCCTGAATAGCCAAAGCAATCCTGAGAAAGAAGAATAAAGCAGGGGGGATCTTGCTTCCCAACTTCAAGCTCTATTACAAAGCCACAGTTATCAAGACAATTTGGTACTGGCACAAGAACAGATCCATAGACCAATTGAACAGACTAGAGAGCCCTGATATAAACCCAACCATATATGGTCAATTAATATACGATAAAGGAGCCATGGACATACAAAGGGAAAATGACAGCCTCTTCAACAACTGTTGTTGGCAATACTGGACAGCTACATGCAAGAGAATGATAATGGATTATTGTCTAACCTCCCACACAAAAGTAAACTTGAAATGGATCAAAGACCTGAATGTAAGTCATGAAACCATAAAACTCTTAGAAGGTAACATAGGCAAAACTCTCCTGAATATAAGCATGAGCAACTTCTTCCTGAACACATCTCCTCGAGCAAGTGAAACAAAAGCAAAAATGAACACATGGGACTACATGAAACTAAAAAGTTTCTGCACGACAAAGGACATCACCAACAGAACAAAAAGGCATCCTACAGTATAGGAGAATATATTTGTCAATGACATTTCCGACAAGTTGTTAACATCCAAAATATATAAAGAACTTACATGCCTCAACACCCAAAAAGCAAATAACCCAATTAAAAACTGGGCAGAGGATATGAGGAGACAATTCTCCAAAGAAGAAATTCAGATGGCCAACAGAGACATGAAAAGATGCTCCACATCACTAATCATCAAGGGAATGCAAATTAAAACCACAATGAGATATCACCTCATACCAGTAAAGATGGCCTGCATAGAGAAGACTAAGAACAACAAATGCTGGCAAGGATGTGGAGAAAGGGGAACTGTCCTACACTGCTGGTGGGAATGTAAGCTAGTTCTACCATTGTGTAAAGCAATACGGAGGTTCCTCAAAAAACTAAAAATAGAAATACCATTTGACTCGGGAATCCCACTCCTTGGAATTTACCCAAAGAATACAACTTCTCAGACTCAAAAAGACATATGCACCGTTGTGTTTATCGCAGCACTGTTTACAATAGCCAAGACATGGAAGCAACCTAAGTGTCCATTCATAGATGAATGGATAGAGAAGATGTAGTACATATGCACAATGGAATACTATTCAGCCATAAGAAAGAAACAAATCCTACCATTTGCCACAACATGGATGGAGATGGAGGATATTATGCTCAGTGGAATAAGCCAGGTGGAGAAAGACAAGTGCCAAATGATTTCCCTCATTTGTGGAGTATAACAATGAAGCAAACCTGAAGGAATAAAATAGCAGCAGACTCATATACTGCAAGAAGGGACTAGTTGTTACCAAAGGGGAGAGGTGGGGGAGGCTGGGTGGGGAGGGATGGAGAAGGGGGTTATTGGGAAAACAGTAGCAAGAGAAGGCAAAAAGTGAATCTGTGGCATCTTACTATACTGATGGATAGTAACTGCAATGGGGTATGGCAGGGACTTGATAATATGGGTGTATGTAGTAACTACATTGTTTTTCATGTGAAACATTCATAAGAGTGTGTATCAATAATACCTTAATTATATATATATAAATTCCCCCACAGTGGAGTACAGACAGGAAGGACATTTTAAAATAGAACAGTGGTACCTGCTGTTGCATTAAAGATGTTTATGCTAGAAAATAAAATCTCATTACAGATCAATATCAGCAAGTAAACTTTTGCAATTGATTCTGCAAACTGGATAGGCAACACTAACTTTCAACCTCAATTAAGTAAAATGTAATTCCCCCCAAAAAGAAGTCCATTCTTCTCATTAGAAGACCTGACTCGAACACACACACACACAAAGTACTCTAGTCCTATATTTTGAATTTTGTCAGTAAAAAATTTGTGGAAATTTTTCTCTTTTGCTATGTAAGTACCTACATAGTATCCTTGATTTTATCTCTTGACTTGAAAAACCTAAAATAGTCACTATCTGGCCCTTTACAGAGACAGTTTGCTGCCCCCTGTTGTAGAGTAGAAAGCTTCTCCTAGAATAGGCAAGATAAATGTCTTTCAAGGTATGACCAGAAAAAGTTTTCTACTCCCTTTCTCATCCACTCTATCCCTTGTCCAGTTCAGGAAGGTGAATAGAAAGGAAGAGAAAAATAAAAAAATTATTTTGAGAAGAATAGTAACAATTTTAAAAGAAATCCACAGCAACATTTGGGATATGTCTTAAATACAAATTGAGGCTGACTGGAGAAAAACTGGAGTAAAAGGAGGAAATGACATTTCAAGCAAACGGACAAAGATGTGCAAAAACATGGTATAATAAGGTATCTAAAAAATGATGATGATGACAGGTTGTAAAGGGTATTACAGGCTAAGCTGAGGAGCTTAGATTTTCTCCTTTAGGTAAGGAGAGCCAAAACAGGATGTTCTAAGAAAACCGAAACAGTAAGTTAGCACACAGCCTACGTAAGAGACACAGGATTAAGGCCGTAACCCTCAGTGCTTCTTCTTCTCTACTTCTGGCCCATTACGTTTATGCCATGGTTGTTTGTAGTGCTAACCAGACCCTGACATGTTAGAGTCAACAGTTAGCACCAATTTGTCACAGTCTGCTCTCTGTGGCCACGAAGAATCAGTCAAATCTTTCTTCCACATAACACTCTGGGTTGCGCAGAATCCTGACGAAATCTTTGTGATTTGTGATCCCTGGTGCTCACACTCTGGAGACTCTCCTATCCCTGAGTGTGGGCATGACTTAGGACTTGCTTCTGGCCAACAGAACATGGCAAGAGCAATGGGATTTTCAGATATAATTTAGGCCCCAAATCAGTTGATTCTGAGTTACTCAAAAGGGAGCTGAGGGCACCCTCTAGCCAAAAGCAGCAAAAACGCAGTAACATAACAGCCAGGAAATGAATTATGCCAGCAGTGTGAATGAGCTTGAAAGTACGTTCTCTTCCGCAGTCAAGCCTCCAGATAACAGCTCACCTTTGCCAACAGCTTGACTGCAGCTCTGTGGGACTCTGAGCAGAGCACCCAGATAAACTGCCTAGACTACTGACCCACAAAAACTGTTCCCCAGACTACAGGTTATTTTTTCTATGAAAGGTTTGGCTACTAGGTTTTTATATTGTGGGATTTAATTTATACCTGTAATACCTTTTTCTCCTGTGCCCGCTTGGCAAACACCTACTCCTCTTTTAAGGTCACTTCTACTCAGAACTTGACTTTTAACTGTCTGTCTTTCAGGCAAAATGAAGGCCCTCTCATCCGGTTTTCCAGAGATGCTGACAACTTGTTATACCAACTGCCAACATTGTATCATGGATATTATTTGTAGCAAATTACATGCTCCATGAAGGGAGGGACAATCACCTTTGTAACCCAGTGCCTAGTGTAGAGACTGGCTATAAAAGTTCAGTAAATGTTTAGTGACTTAAAGTGAAAGGTGATTAAGAATCAGAGGAAGACAGAATGCATGAACCCCTTGGTTACCTTGTCCAATTCCCTATTGCCCAGCTCGGTACCTTTAGGTTGCTTCCTTCTGATTTTATAAGTAATAACTCCTTCCCAATTTATAGAGTAGGAAAACAAGACTACGGAAGTAGAGACATCCACCTTTAAGCAGCACAGTTAAATTTTGAAAAAGGTAGCAACTTTAGGTTCAACCCTTTCTACTTCAAGTCTACATGATTAAACACTGTTAAAACAAGACTCTGTAATCTAGCAGGCACCCTAGCGTTTCATCAAGTGACAGAAATAAATCTTTTGTATAAAAAAACCCTACTCTGTAAATAACTTTCAGTTTTAAAATAGTAAATATCAACCATATTGAAGGACAATTTCAGAATTACATACCTGGGGCAGAGAGGGTAGGGGACAATGCATGAAATTTAGTCAGTCTTGGGAATATAATAAGACTATTTTGATGACACAAGGTAAACATAAAGGTATCATACGATGTTCTCTTTTTCTACGTGAGACATGCAAATGAAAACCTATTTACCTTAAAGTTTCAGATGATGGTGTTAAAGTGCCATCTCCCCTATTTACTACACGAAAGAAATTCAATTGATCTCCTTCTCGGTATACCAAAAATGTAACTTGTTTGTTGCAGGAGGTCTTCTCCCAGACTTCACCTCGACTGGAATCCATGCACTCAGCCATCTCCCTCAGTGGATCTTCCATAGGAACTAAAAATGGAAAAGCTGATAAACAAACTTTCAATTTATATCAAGCTTTATGCCTCTTGGTACAGTGACAGGAGATAATGTGCTGAATTTGAATAACAATGCTGTGCATACAATATACACACGATACTCTTCAAAGAAGTTTCTGGTCTTTTTACAGTTAAGACAGCATTCCTTATGTGAAAGAAATGAAATGCATTATCATGCTCTTAGGTACAAAGACAGTGCTTAACCAAACACATGAGGTTTACACCTTCTTCCTGTATTTTCCAATATTGTTTCCAACAATTAATAATTAAAAAGCAATATAAATCTCACTTATTACTTTAGATTAAAAACACACACACATAATTGAGAGACATAATGTTAGAAATTCAAAGCAAACAAATCCCTTTTTCTTTCTGGTTTTATATAAAGAATGATTCTTCTTAAAACTGTTTTTTAACCTGAAGTTAAGGTAATTAAAAGTACACAATAAGAACACAAGGGGGCCAGTGAATGTACTGAAACCGCAGTGTGTGCAGTGCGTGATGGTCAGCATGTTTGTTTCTTAGGACCTCAACTGTCCCGGTGTGAATCCATGGGCTTAGGCACAGCATAAGGACCAGGGTAAAGCCACCACTACTGACAGGCTCCAGCGGCCTAGAGTTGTCCTCTTGTTTGAATGATACTGCAGCCATGATTACAACTTGCTCTCATCTACAGCAGCCACAGATTCTGCTCCTGCGGTGCAAAGGGCCTCAAGAGACTGGTAGTTCTTAGGGTGAATATTCTAAAAGACCCTGAACCCCAGACTTGGGAGTCTTAAGTAATGGTTACAGGAAAAAAAGTTCACTCCCAAAGACATTATCATGTCAAGCTGCAGAAACATTTGCTCTTTCCTAAAAGAGGTAATAATTTCTCAAACTCCCTTTCATTCAAGTAGCTTATTTATTAACAAAATCACAGCAGTAAGAAATACTAAATTCTGAAATTAACAAGGTGAAAAATTAAAGATGCTCCCATACTTTACATTCACTACCAAACCACAAAACCTCTGGAAATATAACAAGATTTAGGTGATTTTATAAAAATATTTGGAAGTTTGATCAACTCTTTCATAGGCACAAAATGTGTGAATATGTGAAGACATTTTTAAAACAAGTTCTTGCCATTTCTAAGTTAATGTTACACTTTCCACAGTATATTAAGAAAAAATAAAAACTATGCTACAGCTATCATAGAGCCACATGAAAGTCTTCCTTAAATCAACATAGTGTGCCTTTCTTAGGGAGGCATTAGGATGGAATATGTGTATGAATGAACATATATTTTCATAACAGAAAAATCATTTAGAGTTTATCAATTATAAAACATTGTATTTATATAGTTTAGTCTAAAATTAATTTTAGAAAGGAAGTATTTTCTATGCTTTTTTGACAATGGTTAGTTAAAAAAAAATTTTAAAGCTAAATATTATGGGAGCTCATATGGTAAGGGTTCTTTTAAAACAATTTTCAAGTAAGACTAAACAGCTAAAAAATATGGTTTCTTAAATACCATATGGTTAAGTTCTAGATCTGGGTACAGTTTTTCTTTTACACAAAGTTTTCAATGATGTAAGATAGACAAGAGCAAGCTTTTAATTAAAAAAAAGTTGATTTGATAAAGGCAACATTAAATATTTAATGTAAAATGTCAAAAAATAGATGTTTTCTAAATGCTGATTTTTCAGTTCACAAGGCACAGAAAGTTGGAGGGAAAAAAAGTATTATAAAGCTTCAACTATGTAAGTAGTGATACCTTTTATTTTCACTTTTTAAAAAAGCTTTTAAAAAGTGTATATGTATATATGTGCACGTGTGTGTGCGTGTGTATGTATTTTAAGTTAGAATCTGTAGCACTTACACTCCTCCTCATGAACATAAAATAATTTCAGTCCTAGTAAGAAAAGTGAGTGTTCTGATTATAATCATTCTGGCTTAAAGGTAAT
Source organism: Manis javanica (assembly GCF_040802235.1). Lineage (NCBI taxonomy): Eukaryota > Metazoa > Chordata > Mammalia > Pholidota > Manidae > Manis > Manis javanica. The sequence goes on from NC_133162.1 coordinate 74,393,839, forward strand.
ACTACACACAAATAGCCAACTTTCAGAAATATAATACAATGGAATTCACATGTCATGAAACACTGTATAATTCTATCTTATCATTGCTCAGTAACACTTTAGTGTTCTTGTACTGCCCTCAGAATTGGTATTATAAATATCACTTTATGCCACATAGGAATCTTTGTAAGTCCAATTAATAGAAAGTCCCTGATGTTAGGAGTGCTAGTTAATCAGCTCTAACATTATTAACTTTGTTTTTTCTAACTATCCAAGACAGTTCAACAGCCAAAGCAACACATGTCACAAAATCCTCCCAAATTAGCTAGGAGAAAGATGGTAATAACCCTTTTCTCTAACCAAAATTAGAAAGGATAGAGATAAAATTTGACTTGTGGAAGAAGTAAGTTAGCACTGGAATCAATATTAACCACCAGTTTTTTGGTTAGTGCAGGATCTGACAAATAGGAAGGCCCTCCCCAAAATGAGGCCCACAGAGCAGTCTAAGGATTCATCTACTTGTTGAGGACTCATGTGACATATCTTAACCAGGGACCAGTATTGACACCCCAGCTCTTCCCATGCTAGAACTTTCTTGTTAATTAAGTCTCTGCTCACATCATCCTCTCAGAGAGCCCTTCCACAATCATCCTTCTACTACCCTACTTTCACGGACACTAACATGCTTTCCTATTTCTCCACAGCATTTATTACTGCTTAAAATGATGTCATTCTTTACATGTTTATTGTGGGCACTGTCATGAAGCAGGGATGTTTTCTCCCACAGAACATTGCACTGAACCTCTAGAAGATGTTCAAATGTATTCACTGAGTGGATGAATGGATTCACAAAGACTGTCCACCACTTTCTGAAAAAGGATTCCAAAGGGCCATGATAATATCCATGAAACCCAAATGCATCACAAACCAGGCTAACAAGCATCTTTGGAATTTCCTACAACAATCATTACTGAAGACTCAGTGGATAAAAAAAGCAACAAGACTGGTATGAACCTAAACGCAATGATAATATGATATTTACACTATGCCATCTCATTTCCCTTCACTGTACAGGTGAGGTTTATTTTTAAATCTCTCTGGGTTGAAACAGGAATCAGGAGATTTCTAGAATATGTGTTCCCCTGTGCATTTAGGCTTTAAATTACAATGCCTAGAGAAATAAGTGTGGTTCTTCTAAGAGAACCTGATGAAAACCCAAGGCTATAAAAACACCAACTGTCTTGAAGATTATTATTGTCAAATTAAATCAGTATACATCATTTTAACATACACCTACCTCTTCTAGTATTTATAGGTCCACCATGCATAGCCAACACCAGCTTCAGGGTACAACCTTCTGAAATGCTGTGGATAGTTAACACAGAAATAAACCACAATCATCAAAATGCATTCAGCGTCAAATGTACACATAATTACGTGCTGAGTTATCAGGCATACAGCCTACCCTCTAAAGCATGTTTTTAAAAGACATGTGAACGTGGAGAAGACACATAATAACTCTATAGCATCTTACTACACTGACAGACAGTGACTGCAGTGGGGTGGGGGTGAGGACTTGATAATATGGGTGACTGTTGAAACCACAAGGTTGTTCATGTGAAACCTTCATAAGACTGTATATCTATCAATGATACTCTAATTAAATAAAAAAAGACATGTGCATAAATATAAAATGTTAACTTTTTCTTGTATAAATAATGAAAAAGTGAAAAAGTTCTAGTAAGCCTTAAATATGACATGAAATCTCAGAATAGAAGTACTGGAAAGGTCCTCTGTGACCATCTGGTTTAGCCTTTTCATTTCACCTGTAAGGAAAAAGAGATCCCAAGAAGAAAAGAAGCTTGTCCAAGACCCAAAGTAGTAGAAATAGCAGATCTATTTAATAAGGTAGAAAATAGAAAAACAGCAAATCTCCAGGTTCTGTTGTTCTCCCAACTATTCCACACCATCACTGACCCCCTTGTTCTTAAGAAAAAAGTGAAGAATTATTACTTGAGAGAAGGGAGAATGACAGACAAAGGTCAGATAGCATCCCTGCAGTCACTGGTGTCACAGTGTCACTTAGTAACATAGTGGGCTTAATGAGGATGGGAGGCTTGGTGATGAGTGATACTCTCTTACCCGATACTCTTGTGGAAATGGAAAGAAAAGGAATATAGCCAGGTGGGAATGGGTCAATATTCAAAGAAAGGAGCAAAGAAGGCCAGACCAGAAGAGGACTCTAAAAAGGATCTAAAAGGAATCTAAAGAGGACCTAAAAAGGCAGGGGCCAAATAGCATGGCATGAAAATGAAAAGGTAAAACAAAGGGGGCAAGGATCAGGTAGTATGGGTACTGGGCCCACACATCTTAAAGTTCAGGAATTACACTGACATCTAGGGATCAGAACTATTCAGAAGAAGATACATGATCCAGGGACTCAGAATAAAAACACTGGTATACAGAGTTGTAATACTGAAAGTCTATAAAATAGCTAATACGCAGTTACACTCACTTGTAATAATTCAAGCAATATTCATCTTCAAGTTCCATGTTATTCCAAATTAAATGCTGCTGACAGGTGGGAATACCTTAGGGGAAGGTTATAAAAAATGGTTAAAAATTCAATAGAATCTTCAAAAGAATATGATACAAAGCTACTTTATTAAAGAAATAATACACACTTTTAAACTAAATGCTTGGTGCTAAGCTAAAATTTGTAGAATCATAGATAAAAGGCTTGGTAAAAGTATATGTAGTTCAATCCACTCACTTTAGAAAAGAACAATGTTTCAGTAACTCTTGGCCTTGAAAGAAAGCATGACATTAGGGATCCTTCTAAAAGACAAGATATCAAGAAATCAACCCTGAAGAGCTTGGAATTTAAGGCCTATAAGACATTTTAAATGCTGTAAAGTACAGTCTTTATTTGTTATATTCAGTGTTAAAAGCATATTGACTGTGTGTGTGCGTGTGTGCGGGGGGTGGGGTGGGGGTTTGAAATGGGTTAAAAGGTACAAACTCCCTGCTATTAACTACATAAGTCACAGGGATGTAATGTACAGCATGGGGACTGCAGTTAATAACACTGTGTTGTATGTCAGTGGTCTATATATACTAAGCTAGCAGACCTTAAAAGTTTTCATAACAAGAAAAAAAATTGTTTAATTATGTATGGTAATGGATGTTAACTAGACTTATTGTGATTATTTTGTAATACAGTATACACAAATATTGAATAATGTTGCACACCTGAAATTAATACATCAATTATACCTAAATAAAAAAATAAGGAACATTTAATTTAGTTTACTGTCCTTAGGGATTTGTATTCTAAAAATCTGTTCTCAGAGTAACATACCCATGTGGAATAATGATTCTTTATATGTGAGTTTATTTAATTATTAAGATGGCATCTTTCATATCTCTTCCAAATAGAAATTGCAATAATTTCAAAAAAGGGCAGAAAATATAATTTCCAATAAAAAGCATTATTAGAAAATTCCTTCCACCTTAGAGTTTGTGATTATAGTTCATTACTATATGCTTTTCTGCAGAGCCTGTTTCTTTACATTTTATGTAATAATAAGGGACTATTAAGGTAGATTCCATACTCCAGCAAAATTAATCTATTTTCTTGCAAGTAGCACATTTGAATGCTCAAAGAAAATTTGGATTATATTAGCCAAGCAAGTGGGCATTATTTACTCAATAGAACATTTAATCGATATTGATATTGATGAAAACACTTTTCAATATCTCACATACTGTCTTCTCAAATTAATTTTGCTTATGATACTATAAAATAAATTGACCAGAACAACAACAGGAAGTGCTGTATGTGCTGACATTTATCACTATAAGCCAGGCACAGTTATAAGTGCTTCATACATATTATCATTACTTAATTACAACAATCTTTTGAAGTGAAAATCAATATTATGTTCATTTCACAGGTGATACAACTTAAGTCCTGAGAGATTAAGAGACACAAAGAAAGTGTATAGATTAGAGATGCAAGGCCCATGCAGGCTCACTCCAGAAACTGCACTCTTAACCTTCATGCTGATCAGTCTCTAGAAAAATCAGCCTACATAAAGTAAAAGTATCTTTCTGGAAGCTATTTACTGCTTGTTGATAGACCTCAGTGTTTACTACATGTTCACCAAATGTTCCAAAAGATCACCATGGAATACAGCTCACCAGGGCTCAGAGGGTGGGTACACATTTATCTCCCCAATGGAACAGTTTGCTTCTTTTGCTTCCAGCTAAAAAAGAATGCCAGTAAGCAAAGGCTTTTAAGCTAGAAAATATTAAAAATATTTCACATTAAAAATATTATAGTATTTAGAAACATTTTCGATGTGCCCAGGTCATCTTTTCAATCAAAGTTGTGGGATTTCAGCATAAGTAGATAAAGGAATTCTGGCAACATTACATAAATTTAATAATGGAAACTTTGTAACTGGATCGAAGACACAGTAACAACACTGCTTAGACACAACTCCTGTTACCACTTTTAATGGACTTAGCCATCATTCACCAGGCTAAAAATAATAAAAATAATAGAAGGTTGGTAGTCAAGCCAGGGTGGCAAGAGAATCCAAGACAACTGTGGTCCTGACAGGTACTTAACTTACTGAATGACTAAGACAAGGTCATTAACCTCAGTGAGCCTTAGCATTCTCTCTTGCACATTAAAATGGCCAGGGTTCTTTTTGCCACAAACACTTGTAGAATCCCAAATGTATAAAGCAAACCAACTTTGTTTTAAGATAGCATTGCCAGATTTAGCAAATAAAAATTTGGAAACCTTACTTAAAGGTGGCCCTTTGCTTTAAACCTCAACTCTTATTTATTGTACAACTAAATCCAGAAAAATTAATTCCTATAAAACAGATATGTTTTTCCAAAGAAACCCAGATTATATACATACACATTTTCTATTAAGTGTTATAAAACTTTTTACTATTTTATTTATCATAAAAGTAAGTCACTTGTGAAAAACTGACAACATAGAAATATACAGAAGAAATGTAATCCTAAACCAGTAGAATCTATTAACATTTTGAGGATATTGAGAAAAATATTTCAATGAAATGGGAACACATTTTGTGAGCTGTTTTATAAACTGCTTTTCTTACTTAACATATTATGTATGTATTTTCATATAAATAGATAAAAGCATACATTGTGTTTAGTAATTGCATGGTCCTTCAGTATGTGCTTTTGTCATACGTTATTTACCCAGCTCCCTACTAAGACATATTTTCACCTATCCAATTTTTCATTATTATAAACAAAGCTGTGGTAAGTGATAAAGTGTGAGTGTATTTGTGAATATGTATATGTATATTAATCTGCTTGGGTTGTCATAAAAAAGTGCCATAGACTGGGTGGTTCGAACAACAGAAATTTATTTCTCATAGTTCTGGAGGCTGGGAAGTCTAAGATCAAAGTTCCAGCAAAATAGGTTTCATTTTGAGTCCCCTTCTCTTGGCTTGTAGGCAGCTGACATTTTCCTGTGTGCTCACATGCCTTCTTTGCAAATGTGCACAGAGAGAGAGGGGGAGCTCTCTTAGCGTCTCTTCTCATAAGGGTACTAGTTCCATAGGGGGATGGGAGCTCATTTAATCCTAATAATAAATCAAAAGTATTTGTTTAGCCCTTTTTAGAATTTTCATGAAGATAAATGTCTTTGAGAACATGTTTACATATGCATTTAGAAAAGAAACCAGAATCAATAGAACTTATAGATAATTAAATGGGGGACCGTAGCTCTGATCTTCCAATATTTCCTCTCCAAACAATACAGAACAAGAAGGGAAATGACTCTACATAGAAACCATGGCTTCAGCTCTCAAAACTTGAAGACAGACAATGTCCAAACTTCAAAACAACTGGGAATAAAAAGGAGGAGTCACCCAATCCCAGTGCAGGGCATTCATGTTCCTGCCCTTGCAGGGCTGACTAAGGAAAATTTCAGAGAAGACAGAGAGGAAAGCTAGTAATGTTAAATAAACTTGATATAAAACCACCACGAGGAAGAAGCCATTCTAAGTTTGAAAAGTCTACAAAAAGGACTTGGGTAGATCAGAGTACTGAGTACAATGAAGGGACTTTAAAGCAAAGCAATATGAAGGAGCTTCTATGGGACGCAAGAGACAAAGAAGACTGTCCTTTAGTAATTCAGTGATCAAGAGGAAAAGGAGCAAGCGGTGAAATCTTAAGAGTCCTGCAAGACCAAAGAGTACCACAAAACTGGCGGACTCACAACTTTCCCCCACCCATCACTGTGAAACAAACATAAAACATCTACTAAGATATCTGGACATTGTTATACAGAAAGCACTGGTAAACAGAATCTATGAAACACCCAATACCACAAAAATCAACAAGGGAAAAATTAAATACATAGAGTTAACAATAAAAACTAGAAAACAAAATTCCACACCTATCAACTGAGGTAAATCTGTGCAGAAAAATAACGACAAAGTAGAAGAAAACTGTAAGGTCATACCCCAAACAGAATTAATATATTCAAGCATTTGAGGACATGAAAATATATTCTGAATCAGAATTCAAAAATCAAAAGACAGAAAATGCTCCCCCCACCAAAAAACAAGGAGAAATGAAAAAGAGAGCAGACTGACCTCAGAAAAGAAATGGAGGAAAAAGGCAAAACTACATAAAAAATGATGAATAAATTATAAGATACCAAGAGGTAATAGATTCAAATACATATTTAGTATGGGACAAGGCAGGAAATCAATCAAGAGAATGAAAATAGACAGAAGTAATAAGGGTCAGAGAGAAAGTAATAGAAATGTAAGACAGGTGAAGCAGGAATAATAATCATATTATTAAGGTCCCTGAAAAACAAAATAGTGGAATAGAATTAATATTTAGAACTATAATCCTGGGAAACTTCCAGAAGTAGAAAAAGATATGAATCTACACATTGAAAGGACCCACTAGGTACTTGAGAAACTCAACCCAGAACTATTAAGCCCAGGACATAGTCTAGTAATAAAATAATTTTATTACAGTGATAAATGTAAAATCCTCAACAGTTACTCATATACACATGTAGAAAAATCAAGTAACTCATAAGGCAGAAGAATTAGATTGCACTCAAAAACAACAACAACAAAGAAAAAACAAATGGGATTTTTAAAATGAGCTGAAATGTCCCCAAAGAAAACATACAGCAAGCCAATAAGCCAATAAAAAAAATGCTCAACATCACAAATCCTGAGTGAAATGCAAATCAAAACCACAATAAAAGATCACACCCAACATGTCCACTATCAAAAAAACTAAGAAAATAACAAATGTTGAGAGCCTGTAGAGAAAATGTAAAACTTGTGCACTTTTGGTGGGAATGTAATATCCTGCAGCCATAGTGGAAAATGGTATGGAGGCTCCTCAAAACATTAAAAATAGAATTACAATATGATCCAGCAATTCCACTTCTGGGTATATATTCAGGATTTGGAAGAGATATTCATATACAGATGCTCACTGCACCATTATTCATAATAGCCAAGAGATGGAAGCAACCTAAATATTTGCTGATAGAAGAATGGATAAAGAAAATGTGATATAAATGTATAATGGAATATTATTTAGCCTTTAAAAACAATATCCTGTCACATGCTACAACATGGATGAAACTTAAAGACACTATGCTAAGTGAAATAAGACAATCCCCAAGAAAAAAATATTGCATGATGAGTACAGTATCTAAAGTAGTCAAACTCTAGAAAGTAAAATGGTGGTGGTCAGGGGCTGGAAGGAAGTGGAAAAGCAGAATTGTTCAATAGATACAGTGTGTGTCTACCACAGCAATAGAAAAAGTTCTCAACTTATAGGAACTTACCATAAAATTCTGCATCCATGGGATGCAACCACTGCATCTCAATGCTTTGATTAAACAATCGACTAAGAGGATGAGCTTCTTCCAACCAAGATATGACCAGAAAAACTTCAGCAAAAAGATTAATGTAAAGATTAGATATTTAAAAATATATAAATGTACATCTAAGACTAAAACAAAAGTGGGAATAAAGTTTGGAAGGCTAATATGATGTTAGATGACAAGTAGAAAAGATTTTCAACTTGCCACACAAAACAAACATCCAACTATATGCTGCAGGAAAAAAACACACCTAAAATAAAGTGATTCAGAAAGGCTAAAATAAGGGATGGTCAAAGGTATACAAGATATCAGAATCAAAAAGGAAGAGACGGTGGAGAGTCTGGTTAATAGGCAAAGTAGAATTCACACCTCAAAACATCAAATGTGACAATGAGGGATATTTTTTAATGCTAAAATTCATAATGGAAAAGTAACACTTACAGATATTTTTATGTACCAAAAAACAAGTGACTACCTTTATGAAACAAAAACCATAGAAGATGCAAAGAGACATCGAGGGAAATAGAACAGTAAGAGACTTTAATATACCTTTCAGTACAAATTATGCCAAGTATGAAAAAACTCATAGAGATAGAACACCTAACCAACTTAATCAATGAGACAGATCTTTATTACCCTATATAAGTAATATATCCATACTCAAGTGTTTATGGCACAAATACTGTTCAAATATTGAGTCAAAAAGAAAAGAAAATATAAGTCCTTTCCCACAAAGTGGAAATACTACAAAAAACACTCTCTGCTTGTGATGTAATAAAAGTTAAAGTTACTAACAAACAAAAAACAGAAAGACCCTTCCAACTGGAAATTAAAAGAGCTTCTATTAACCACCTCTTGGGTGAAAGCGAACATATAAAAATTACAGAATTTTTTAAAGCAATGACAATAAGAATCTAAAGTACACAGTTAAATCAGTAATAAAAGAGAATTTACAGCACCAAACACAAAGAAACTTTTTTAGAAAGCATAAGAAAAAATACAATAAAGTTAAAAGCAGAAAACAAGGTGGAAAATACAATAGCAATTAATAAATCAAAACCGTAGTTTTTAAAAAGCATTAACAAAGTGGACAAACTTCTAGCTGCCTTCACAAAGGAAAAAAAGGAAGGAAATCATAAACAAACAAGAATAGAAATGGTAATTTCCTAGGGAAGAATGTATTGACATAAATTGATGCCCGTACCAATTTCCATAGAAGAACAGGAGAATGTTACTCAGGAACTAAAGCAATAAAAACTACCAGGACAGACAGATTCAAAGGAATTCACTGAGCCTTCAAAGACAAACTAAACCCTAGGATATATGAATTTTTCAAGAGCACTGAAAATGAATGAAAACATCTTAATTTTTTTAAATGAAGAAAAATTTACTAATTTTTTTGAAGAAGCAAGTACAGCATCGACTACTAAGCCCAATAAAGACAGTACTAAAAAAAAAACTGAAGACTAATATTATTCATTTATATTGATATAAAAATGTATATATTACCAAATAGAATCCAATGGTAGGTCAAGAAAATAATATACTGTGACCAAGTGAGAGGTATTCCTAGATTGCAGAGTGGTTCAATTACTAAGAAATCTGTTAGTATCATCCACCACATTAACAGTACTAGGAGAAAAAAAAAAACACAAAACCCTATGTCCATGGGTGTTAAGAAACTCTCAGATGAAACTCAGTATTAATTCATGGTATGAAAAAAAAGTTAAGAAAATAGGAATTGAGAGTATTCTCTTAATATGTTAAAACACTAACCAGTTCCAGACACAAGTAAATTAAGTATCTTAACAGTTATCGTAAAATAGTATCTTATTTAATACTAGAGAATTTCTACTAAGATCGGGAATAAGGCAAACATGTCCACTATCTCTGCTACTATTGAACACACAGCAATAGAAATATAAGTCAATAAAATAATTAGATAAGAGAAATCAACTATAGGCCAAAGAATGGTTAAAGAAGTAGAGAATCTCTATTGTAGATGATATGATAGATAACACACACATGAAAAGATGCTCCACATTGCTAATCATCAGGGAATTGCAAATTAAAACCACAATGAGATATCACCTCACACCAGTAAGGATGGCCGCCATGCAAAAGACAGACAAAAACAAATGTTGGCGAAGATGTGGAGAAAGGGGAACCCTCCTACCATGCTGGTGGGAAAGTAAATTAGTTCAACCATTGTGGAAACCTGTACGGAGGTTCCCCAAAAAACTAAAAATAGAAATACCATTTGACCCAGGAATTCAACTTATAAGAATTTACCCTATGAATGTAGCAGCCCAGTTTGAAAAATACACATGCACCCCTACGTTAATCGCAGACCTATATATAACAGCCAAGAAATGGAAGCAACCTAAGTGTCCATCAGTAGATGAATGGATAAAGAAGATGTGGTACATATACACAATGGAATATTATTCAGCCATAAGAAGAAAACAAATCCTACCGTTTACAACAACATGGATGGTGCTAGAGGGTATTATGCTCAGTGAAATAAGCCAGGTGGAAAAAGACAAGTATCAAATGATTTCACTTATCTGTGGAGTATAAGAACAAAGCAAAAACTGAAGAAACAAAACAGCTTTAAAGAATGGACTTTAAAGAATGGACTAACAGTTACCAAAGGAAAGGGACTGGGGAGGATGGGTGGAAAGGCAGGGATAAGGGCAAAAAAGGGGCATTATGATTAGCAGACATAATGTGGGGATGGGCACGGGGAGGGCTGTACAACACAGAGAAGATAAGCAGTGATTCTATAACATCTTAGTACACTGATGGACAGTGACTGTATCGGGTATGTGGTGGGGACTCGATGATGGGGGGATCTAGTAACCATAATTTTGTTCATGTAATTGTAGATTAATGATATGAAAACAAAAAGAGAAATCTACTTTAAAAATAAGTAGACATATAGATTAATAAAAGCATGGGAAGAGATACATTTATTTTTTAATATACATCAAGCTGGTTTAAAAAAGTAAAGACATGGAGAAAGATATATCATGCCAACACTAATGAAATAAAGTGCCCTAATTAGTTCCAGCCATCCCACCAGGGTGGCCAGGGCACAAAGCACTACAGGACACTCCAGCTCAAGCCTACCCCAGCATTAGCCATCCTGTCAGGATGGCCCCAGCACAGAGAATACAATAACTGAAATGAAAAATACACAATAGGGAATCAAGAGCAGATTAGGGGATGCAGAAAAATGGATCAGCATATGGAAGACAGGGTAACAGAAAGCACCCAAGCTGAATAGCAAAAGAAAAAAAGAATTTTAAAAGTGGGGATAAGTTAAGAGACCTGAGGTAATATCAAACATACTAACATTTGCATTATAGGGTTCCCAGAAGAACAGAGAAAGGGGAAGAAAACTTATTTAAAGAAATAATAACTGAAAATTTCCCTATTGTGGGAAAGGGAACAGACTTCCAGTTCCAGGATGCATGGACAGACCTTAACTAGATGAATCCAAGGAGGTCCACACCAAGACACATAATAATCAAAATGACAAAGGTTAAAGATGATGAGAGAATCTTAAAAGCAGCAGGAGAAAAGCAACGAGGCACTTTACAAGGGAGACTGCACAAAGCTATCAGCTTATTTTTCTGCAGAACTTGGCAGGCATTATATATTCAAACTGCTGAAAGGAAAAAACCTGCAAGCAGGAATACTACACACTACACCTGTTAAAGGTATTGTTCAGAATTGAAGGAGAAAGAGTTTCCCAGGCAGAAGCTAAAGGGGTTTATCACCACTAAACCAGTCTTACAAGGAATGTTAAAAGAACTTTGTTAAGTGGAAGAAGCCATAATTAGAAGAAAATTGTGAAAGGAAAAAAGTCACTTATGGAAACAAACATATAGTAAATGTAGATAAATCATTTATAATGATAGTATGAAGGCTAAAAGTCAGAAGTAGCAAAATCAATTCTATCTAAAGAAATTAAAGGATTCATAAAATAAAAATATGTAAAATATGACCTTACATACATATATAGTACATGGAAAGGGGAGTAAAAATGTAGTGCTTATAGAATGTTATATATGAACTTCATGGTAATCAAAAACTAAAAACCCGTAAAAGAGGCACAAAAAATAAAGAGAAAGTATTCCAAGCATAACACTAAAGAAAGTCAGAGAATAGAGTGAGAAAGAAAGGAATACAGAACTACAAGAACCAGAAAACAACAAAACGGCAATAAGCACATAACTACCAATAATATCTTTAAATGTAAATGGTCTAAATTCTACAAACAAAAGAAAGAGGGTGACTGAATGGAATAAAAAAAAGACACATCTATATGCTGCCTACAAGAAACCCACTTAAGACCTAAAGACACATATAGACTGAAAGTGAAGGGACTTAAAAATACATTTCATGCAAATGGAAGTGATACAGAAAGATGGGATAGCAATACTTGTATCACACAAAATAGATTTTAAAACAAAGATTGTAACGAGAGTAACAAAAGCATTACATAATAATAAATGGATCAAACATGAGACTATAATAATTGTAAATATCTATGCACCAACAAAAAAGCATCTAAATATATAAAGCAAATATTAACAGACCTAAAGGGAGAAATTGACAGTAATATAATAATAGTCGGGCACTTTAACACCCACTAATATCAATGGAGAGAGCATCCAGACAAAAGCCATAAGGTAACAGTGGCTTTTGAACAACACATTAGATCAGATTGGCTTAACAGATATATACAGATTATTGTGTCCTAAAACACCAGAATACATGCACTCTTCAAGTGCATATAGAACATTCTCCAGGATAGATCATGTATTAGGTCACAAAACAAGTCTCAATGAATTGATAAAAAGAATGAAATCATATCAAACATCTTTTCCTACTACAACACTATGAAACTATAAATCAATTTTATGGGAAAAAACAAATGGAGGCTGAACAACATAGCATTTGTGGAGAAAATGAAAGTTCCTGCGGCCAGGACCCTCACCTGACCCTAAACTACTTGATGATGTAATTGGCCTACTGCTAAGCTAATGCTCCCACACCCACTGGTAATGAGCTATTACTGACTGAGTCACTATATAAAGAGCTCTGCCCAGTGCTTTCAGAGGAGGCAGAGACAGAGGTGGATTACAGACCTGCAGACTGATGGATACAGACCTGATTCTAGTGCCTGACCTACTGCCATGATAATAAAGCTGGGTATAAACTCTTTTACCCCAAGAACATTCTGTTATCTTTCTTCAGTCTCACCAAATCCATAGTGAACTTGCCCGGGCTGAAACCCTTTGGTGAGACACTATTAAACAAACAATGTGTCAAAGAAGAAATCAAAGAGGAAATAAATAACTAGACAAAAATGGAAATGGAAACACAATGGTTCAAAATGTTTGGGACACAATAGAAGTAGCTCTAAGAGGGAAGTTCATAACAATACAGGCCTACCACAGGAAACAAGAAAAATTATCAACCAGAAGAACCAAAGCCCAAAGTTAGTATAAATAAAGAAATAATAAAACCTAGAGGAGAAATAAAAGAAAGGGAGACCACTAAAGCAATAGGAAAAAAAGCCAATAAAACTAATTGCCATTTGTTTTAAAAGAAAAACAAAATTGATAAACCGTTAGCCAGACTTATTAAGAAAAAAAGAGAAAACTCAAAATCAGAAATGACAGAGAAATTACAAATAACACCTCAGAAGTTCAAAGGACTATAACAGACTACTGATAGCAGAGGTGCATGGGGAAGGCAGTATACACAGAGAAGACAAGTAGTGATTCTGTACCATCTTACTATGCTGATGGACAGTGACTGTAATGGGGCATGTGGTGTGGACTTGATAATGGGGGGAGTCTAGTAACCACAATGTTGCTCATGTAATTGTATATTAATGATACCAAAATAAAAATACATAAATAAATAAAATTAAAAAAAAAAATAGAAAAATAGAAAAAAAAAGACTATTGAGAAAAATTATATGCCAAAAAATTGGACAACCTAGAAGAAATGGACAAATTCCTAGAAGCATATAATTTTCCAGAACTGAATCAGGACAAAAAAAGAAAATCTTAACAAACCAATTATTAGTAATGATACTGGACTAGTAATAAAAAACCACAAACAAAAATTCAGGACCAGATGGCTTTGATTGTGAATTTGATCAATTCAATAAAAATTTAAAGAAGATTTAATATCCATCCTTCTCAAACTAATCCACAAAATAGAAGAGGAAAGAATGCTTCCAAATTCACTCAATGAGTCCAGCATTATCTGATATCAAACCAGACAAAAACACAACAAAAAGAAGCAGCAGCAGTAAAGAAAATTATAGGCCAAAATCCCTGGTGAACATAGATGCAAAAATACTCAACAAAATATTAGCAAACTGAATGAAACAATACATTAAGTAAAAGGATCATTCACCAGAATCAAGTGGAATCTAGTCCAGAGATGCAATGACGGTACAATATCCACAAATTAATCAACATGATACACAACATTATTTGATGAAAATTCAACAGCCATTCATAATAAAAACTCTCAATTAAGTGGGTTTAGTGGGAACATACCCAAACAGAATAATAGTTATATAAGACAAATTCATCTAACGTCATACTTAATGGCAAAAGCTGAAACCTTTTTCTCTAAGGTTGGGAGCAAGGCAAAGAAAACCACTCTCACAATTCTTATTCAACATAATACTCAAAGTTCCAGCCACAACAATTAAACAGGAAAAAGAAATAAAAGGTATCCAAACTGGTAACGAATAAGCAAAATTTTCACTATTTCCAGATAACATGATACTATTGACAGAAAACCCTAAAGACTCCACCATAACAATTATTGGAACTAATAAATGAATTCAGCAGAGTTGCTGAAGGCTAAAATGTTCGTGTAAAAATATGCTGTGTTTTTATATACTAATAACAAAGTAGACAAAGTAGACAAAAGAGAAATTAAGAAAACAGTCCCCTTACAACTGCATCAAAAAGAATAAAATATCTAGGAATAAATAAAACCACAGAGGTGAAAACTCTGTACCCTGAAAACTCTCACACACTGATGAAAGAAATCAAAGATAATATAAGTGGAAAAATATACCGTTCTCATGGATTAGAAGAGTTAATATTGTTAAAAAGTCCACACTACCCAAAGCAATCTACAGATTAAATGCAATCCCTATGAAAATACTGATGGCATTTTTCACAAAATCAGAATAATCCTAAATTTGTATGGAACCAAAAATGACCCTGCAATCTCAATAGCCAAAGCAATCTCAGGAAAAATGTACAAAGCTGGAGGTATCATAATTCTAGACTTCAAACTATACTACAAAGCTATAGTAATCAAAATGGTATGGTACTAACACACTAGGCACATAGATCAATGGAATGGACTAGAGAGGCCAGAAATAAACGGAAGTTTATATAGTCAACTCCACCCAAACCTGCCCACCCGGAGTTACACACAGATTAACCATTTTCCCCTGAAAAAGAACACAAATGTTCTACTAAATGTTTTACATTCATTAATTCATAATCCTAAGAAAAACTCTTTGAGATAGGTACTATTATTATTCCCATTTTAAATTGGCACAACTGAGGGAAAAAAATTAAATATTTTGCTCAACTAATAATCTGTAAATCAGGCAGTCTAGCTTCAGTGCTCATGTCTCTTCAAGGCCCATTTAAAATCGCCATGTAGGTACTGTTCATTTCATGCTATAGCCTTGCCATTCCTAATCTGGTATTCTCTTTAAGGCTTTTTCTGCAGTTCTCTCCACTTACCCTCCTATCTCCTACTAAGCTCTAGTTCTAAAGTTACCAAAATTTACCAAAGGAAAAGCTATCTGGCAGAGCAACCGCTTCCCTGAAGGATTAAACCAAGCAGAGTCACCTCTGCCCTCTTATCCTCCCCACTCCATATCTATTGTGAGGGACTTTCCCATCATGTCAACCCCCAATGTAGTCCTGGGTAGAAATGGAAAGATCACCCAGAAAAGGACTAAAACTGATTTGTCATGGAGGATGCCTTCTTGAAGCCTCCTGAAGAATAGGATGACTGTCACTGCCCATGGCTGCAAGAAGTTACACGGAAGTAGGGGAACAGGAGGGAAGGAGGGGGTGAGGAGTATGAGGACGAGGAATGGCAATAGGAATTCAGATCTACTGACCACTAGTAGGGACTGAAAGTGTTCCCCACAAATTTATATCTTGAAATCTTTACCTCCCATGTGATGGTATTTGGAGACAGGGCTTTTGGGAAATAACTAGGCTTAGATGAGGTCATGGGAATGAGACCCTCATGGTGGAATCGGTGCTCTTATAAGAAGAGACGCCAGAGAGCTCATTCTTTCTCTCTGCCATCTGAGGACACAGACAGATTTCTGGTGGCCATCTACACGTCAGGAACAAAGTCCTCACCTACCCATGCTAGCACCCTTAACTCAGACTTTCACCTCCAGAACTGTGAGATAATAAATTTCTGTTGTTTAAGCCACTCAGTCTATGATAACTTTGTTATGACAGCCCCACCCAAGCTAAGAGAGTAGGAATTTTATGTATTGCCTCATTTAATTTCTAAAAAACTGCATTTGTCTTATAAATGTCTAAACTAGTCTAATAACTACAAAGTCTAAATGTCTGAACTGTCTAATAACTACAAAGCCACTGCTTTTACCCTAACAACACCTCCTCCTCCAGGGTGGACAAGAAGTCTGCATGTCAGCTCTGGTTCCAATCTATCAGTAACAAATTATTTCCCTTGGACATAATCTTCTCTTAAGATCAAATTGACTCTTCAGACATTAAGTGACCTAAATGGATGTTCTCTAAAGTGCTTTTGCTATATGGAGATTATTCAAAATGCATAAAGGGTCAGGGAGTGCAGCAAAATACAGAGATTATTTAGAACACAAGAAGGTTTTATTTTCCTTTTCTTAAAAATGCAGTATTACACCATCACATAAATAAATAAAAAATAGATCAAAGTCAAAATAAACTTTTCTCACTCCATTTTTTATCATCAAATCATTTGGGGATGCAAAAGCTTTACGTGCCATTACTGGATGGTCACTGAACATCCAGAGAAGTTAGTTACTGGAGAAGAGCAAATATTCAAAAGCTCAGATCCCAGGATCCTTGATTTTAGAAAGACAGAAAATTCCAACCCTCCTCATCCTACAATTCCCAACTTAAAACTCAACTAGAGGGCAATGCTAGTTACTGTCTTTATATTACAGCAAGTTCCAGCTGGCTCAAAAAGGCCCATTCATATTAAATAGAACAATTTAATGCTCTAGTCACTACTGGATTTTAACAACTATAAATGGCAAATACGACTTATTTCAGAAATCAGCAAAGTACAAAGGAAAAGACTAATTTTAACACACAGTAATTTATGACACTTTTCTCAAATACACAAACCACAAGAGACATTGCATAACATCCAGTATGCTTGCTATACCGAGGAAACTGCAAATATATGTAAATGTAAGCCCAAAGCTCTTCACAGAAAACCTCTGTATTACAAAAATAAGTATTCACAAAGCACTATAAAAAGGTAAACAAGCTCACTAAAAGGAATTCAATTCCTATTACCCAAGAAAAGTAACTAACTGTAAGGTAGTTACACCAGAATTTGCATTCATCATAACCTGCTGAAAAACTATTTAAAAATATTATTTCATACTATTAATATGATGACAGCAATTTGCTTCAAAAGAATCCAGTACAAGAACAGGGTGGGGGAAACATACACATGCAAGCCAGATAGTTCATGAATTGATAACTGTTGAAG
Source organism: Manis javanica (assembly GCF_040802235.1). Classification (NCBI taxonomy): domain Eukaryota; kingdom Metazoa; phylum Chordata; class Mammalia; order Pholidota; family Manidae; genus Manis; species Manis javanica. The sequence goes on from NC_133162.1 coordinate 74,411,558, forward strand.
GAGTATATGGGGGTTGAATATATGTTTAACCTTTCTCCATAAGAAAAGTTAAAAGTCATTATACACTCTTGATGAAAAAATTTAATCCTCATATCCTGAAAATAAAGACTAGTACCTTTCAATCTTTGAATTTTTGCTTTCACAGAAATGACAGCTTCAAAGGGTGAAACTCTCAGCTCAAAACATGTTCCAGTCACTGTTTCAATGAAGAGCTTTATGGTATAGAAAGGAAGTTTGTAGTAAAATGGTCCCATGTTATCTTCATTGAAGAATGGAGGGTCTTTTCTGTTATCCATTACTTTGACTTTCCTAATTCCTCTGGACTATGTTGCAGACAACTGTATTCCAGTTCTAGCCAAGTCAGCTTTGAACATTGGTAATATCTATCATTCATGTTTTGAGTCTTGCACCTAAAAAACAAGAATATATATTTTTAAAGAAGCTTATCTGAAAGTCTCATTCCTCTATAAAGATTTTCTGAACAACTCTGGCCCATATCAATCTTCCAGACAGCCCCAGATTTCACTTTGATGCTTAGTATGTCTTATCTTGAACTTCTCCCATTTGTCTCTGAAACCACTCTCCCAGTTAGACTGAAAGATTAATAACAGATATATTCGGGTACTTTTCTGTATCCCACTAGAGCTCAAGACAGTTACTTATATATAGTACAAGATCAACAAATATTTGTTCTGTTGTTAATAATTAAACCAATGAACTTAATTTGTAGGTATATACTTGCAAGGCCTTGAAAAATTCATGCACATTTTTCTAAAACATGTAAATTGTTTTCTAACCCATACAAAGTATAACTTTATAACCATTGTACATTTGAATCCACTGGAATAGCAACCATCTTACTAGACTTCTTAAAAGTAAAAGTAGGACTCACTAAATGATCAATGAGCATTTGAGTTTCCAGAGGTTATCTATCAGTACAGCACTGAGATGAGGTTAATACTGGTAAAGGACACTAGACATAATCCCTACAGGCACATACAGTTACTTAATGAGTATGAGAGACAAACACACCAACAGAAGTCCTGAGATAAATTACAAGTATATGATCAGGAAACTAGGAATTACAAAACTGATAAATTGCTATTAATCAGTGAAAACGTTGTTAAAAGGGTCTTGAAAAACTTAAACTACAAGGACAGATGGATGATTCACATCTTCCTGGACAGGTAGGTAAATCCTTTTATTAGCCATATCTAGATATAATTGACATACCATAAAATTCACCCTTTCAGTCTAACATTTACTAGGCTTTAGTATGCTCACGGAACTGTACAACTATCACCACAATCATTTTTAGAATATTTTCACCACCCCAAAAGGAGCCCCATACTCTAGACATCACACCCAAATTCTCCTTTGCCTTCTCAGCCCTAAGCAACCACTAATAAACTTTCTGTCTCTATAATTTTGCCTATTGTGTACATGTCACATAAACAAATCATGCAATGTCATCTTTTGTGACTGTCTTCTTTCACTTACTATAATGTCTTCAACGTTCTTCCATGTTCTAAGATGTATCAGTACTTCATTCTTTCTTATTGCTGAATAATAGTCCATTGTATAGATATACCACTTTTATCCAGCCATCAGTTGATTGGTATTTTGGGTTATTTGCAATTTTTGGTTATTATGAATAATGGTATGAAAACATTCAATTAGAAGTTTTTGTGTGGACATGTTTTCCTTTCTCTTCCATACAGACCTAGGAATGGAATTGCTGAGTTATGTGGTTTAACTCCATATTTACAATTTGTGAACTACCAAACTTCCAGAGATGGTCTAAACCATTTTACATTCCCACCAATAAATGAGGGTGCTGACTTCTCCGCGTCCTTGTAGATACTTTTTGTCTTTTTGTTAAATTAAAGCCATCTTAGTGGGTGTGGGACTGCATCTTATTGTGGTTGTGATTTGCCTTTCTCTGATGACTAATGATGTTGATCATCTTTTCATGGGCTTATTTGCCATCTGTATACCTTCTTTACATAAATGTCTATTCAGAAAATCTGTTTAGATTCTTTGTCCATTTTTTTTTTTTTTTTTTTTTTTTTTTTTTTTTGATAGGGCATCTCTCATATTTATTGATCAAATGGTTGTTAACAACAATAAAATTCAGTATAGGGGGGTCAATGCTCAATGTACAATCATTAATCCATCTCAAGCCTAATTCTCGTCAGTCTCCAATCTTCTGAAGCATAACGAACAAGTTCTTACATGGTGAACGAATTTTTACAGAGTGAATAAATTCTTACATGGTGAACAGTACAAGGGCAGTCATCACAGAAACTTTCGGTTTTGATCATGCAATATGACCTATAAACCATCAGGTCAAATATGAATATTCATTTGATTTTTGTACTTGATTTATATGTTGATCCCACATTTCTCCTATTATTATTATTATTTTTATTTTTAATAAAATGCTGAAGTGGTAGGTAGATGCAAGATAAAGGTAGAAAACATAGTTTAGTGCTGTAAGAAGGCAAATGTAGATGATCAGATGATCAGGTGTGTGCCTATGGACTAAGTATTAATCCAGGCTAGACAAGGGCAGCAAAACATCCACGGATGCAGAAGATTTCTCTCAAAGCAGGGGGGGTGAGGTTCTGAGCCTCACCTCTGTTGATCCCCAAATTCTCACCTGATGGCCCCCCTGCGACTGTGCCTGTCTTAGGTTGTTCCTCCCTTGAGGAATCTTACCCGTCTCTGGCTAACCAGTCATCTTCCGGGGCCATACAGGGAAATGTAAAGTTGGTAAGTGAGAGAGAAGCCATATTGTTTGCAAAGGTTAGCTTTTTACTTCTTTGCAGATTTATGCCCTGTGGCTTCTATGCCCAGCACTTGTCTCGAGGTATCTTTACCACCTGGAGGAATTATGATACTCGGTAAATTCGATATGAGGCACGAATTCTATTTAAGGTTTGTAATTAGGAAGGAAGAAGAAAAGCTATAGATGTAGCATATGAAGGAAACTTGGGAGGATTGATTATTTCTTTGACATATCTTCTTGTATAGTACCTTAAGTATGTATAGGTTTTAAACTACTAACTAATTTGCACACACATATTAACATAATAGGAATACGGTGACATAAACAAAGCAAATCTATAATTACCATCCATCTCCAGTGAAGCCAAGAAAACCATTTAGGCACCCTAGGCATTTGTGAAAATTTATCTATGATATGATGGATATTGTCCAACTGTACTTGAACCATCAGACAAATTAAAGCAGCCCATTTCTGGGATCTGTTCACATCCCATATGTTCTTTTAACCATAGATAGTCTATAGTCATGAGATTTTGGGGTGCTACAACTTGCACCCCTCCCAACTCCTGGTTGAGTTCCAACAGTACAGATCCAGTCAAATTCGTTGTCTCACTGTATGCACATGCCAGCCTAGACATCTCCCTCCTCCTTCTTATGGCAAGTCCAGGAGACGGTGGGCTGGATGCAGCCACAACCGCAGCATCGTCCGGATCCCTGTGGAGGCTTTTTGATGATCATCCCCCGGCACGAGTCCTCCAGAGAGTGCTGATGCCGGAAGCTCCTCCTCATATCGTATCTTAGTTCATTTTCTGGGTATCCAAGCTAGGCCTTGATCTTCTGCATAGAAACAAACAGACCCTTTGCCCACACTTTGACATGCCCTCTATACCACTGTGCAGAACTCATTGGAGGTCAGCACACAGTAACTGCTTTTTTTTTTTTTTTTTTTTAATTAAGAGAAAGGAATATTATCAGAAAAGAGTACCTCCATAGCTGATCATCTGACATCCTTTAAGTGATCAACATTAAGGATATTTAAAGCATGCGTTGATCTTTGATTTACCAATAGTTTTATCCTGTTAAGGAGTAATCCCCCTTTTCTTTCTTTCTTTCTTTTTTTTTTTAAATTTTTAATCTATACTTACCTGAAGAATACTATGTTTACTATGCTCTCCCCTATATCAGGTCCCCCCTAACAACCACATTACGGTTACTGTCCATCAGCTTAGCAAAATGTGGTAGAGTCACTACTTGTCCTCTCTGTGTTGTGCAGCCCACCCTCCCCTTTCTCCCTCCCCCCCATGCATGCTAATATTTATACTCCCCTTCTTCTTCCCCCCCCTTATCCCTCCCTGCCCACCCATCCTCCCCAGTTCCTTTCCCTTTGGTACCTGTTAGTCCATTTTTGGGTTCTGTAATTCTGCTGCTGTTTTGTTTCTTCAGTTTTTCCTTTGTTCCTATACTCCTCAGATGAGTGAAATCATTTGGTATTTCTCTTTCTCCGCTTGGCTTATTTCACTGAGCATAATACTCTCCAGCTCCATCCATGTTGCTGCAAATGGTTGGATTTTTCCACTTCTTATGGCTGAGTAGTATTCCATTGTGTATATGTACCACATCTTCTTTATCCATTCATCTACAGATGGACATTTAGGTTGCTTCCAATTCTTGGCTATTGTAAATAGTGCTGCGATAAACATAGGAGTGCATCTGTCTTTCTCAAACTTGATTGCTGCGTTCTTAGGGTAAATTCCTAGGAGTGGAATTCCTGGGTCAAATGGTAGGTCTGTTTTGAGCATTTTGATGCACCTCCATACTGCTTTCCACAATGGTTGAACTAATTTACATTCCCACCAGCAGTGTAGGAGGGTTCCCCTTTCTCCACAGCCTCGCCAACATTTGTTGTTGTTTGTCTTTTGGATGGCAGCTATCCTTACTGGTGTGAGGTGATACCTCATTGTAGTTTTAATTTGCATTTCTCTGATAATTAGCGATGTGGAGCATCTTTTCATGTGTCTCTTGGCCATCTGTATTTCTTTTTTGGAGAACTGTCTGTTCAGTTCCTCTGCCCATTTTTTAATTGGGTTATTTGTTTTTTGTTTGTTGAGGCGTGTGAGCTCTTTATATATTCTGGACGTCAAGCCTTTATCAGATCTGTCATTTTCAAATATATTCTCCCATACTGTAGGGTTCCTTTTTGTTCTATTGATGGTGTCTTTCGCTGTACAGAAGCTTTTCAGCTTAATGTAGTCCCACTTGCTCATTTTTGCTGTTGTTTTCCTTGCCCGGGGAGATATGTTCAAGAAGAGATCACTCATGTTTATATCTAAGAGGTTTTTGCCTATGTTTTTTTCCAAGAGTTTAATGGTTTCGTGACTTACATTCAGGTCTTTGATCCATTTTGAGTTTACCTTTGTATATGGGGTTAGACAATGGTCCAGTTTCATTCTCCTACATGTAGCTGTCCAGTTTTGCCAGCACCATCTGTTGAAGAGACTGTCATTTTGCCATTGTATGTCCATGGCTCCTTTATCAAATATTAATTGACCATATATGTTTGGGTTAATTTCTGGGGTCTCTAATCTGTTCCACTGGTCTGTGGCTCTGTTCTTGTGCCAGTACCAAATTGTCTTGATTACTATGGCTTTGTAGTAGAGCTTGAAGTTGGGGAGTGAGATCCCCCCTACTTTATTCTTCTTTTTCAGGATTGCTTTGGCTATTCGGGGTCTTTGGTGTTTCCATATGAATTTTTGAATTATTTGTTCCAATTCATTGAAGAATGTTGCTGGTAATTTGAGAGGGATTGCATCAAATTTGTATATTGCTTTCGGCAGGATGGCCATTTTGACGATATTAATTCTTCCTAGCCATGAGCATGGGATGAGTTTCCATTTATTAGTGTCCCCTTTAATTTCTCTTAAGAGTGACTTGTAGTTTTCAGAGTATAAGTCTTTCACTTCCTTGGTTAGGTTTATTCCTAGGTATTTTATTCTTTTTGATGCAATGGTGAATGGAATTGTTTTCCTGATTTCTCTTTCTATTGATTCGTTGTTAGTGTATAGGAAAGCTACAGATTTCTGTGTGTTGATTTTGTATCCTGCAACTTTGCTGTATTCCGATATCAGTTCTAGTAGTTTTGGAGTGGAGTCTTTAGGGTTTTTTATGTACAGTATCATATCATCTGCAATTAGTGACAGTTTAACTTCTTCTTTACCAATCTGGATTCCTTGTATTTCTTTGTTTTGTCTGATTGCCGTGGCTAGGACCTCCAGTACTATGTTAAATAACAGTGGGGAGAGTGGGCATCCCTGTCTGGTTCCCGATCTCAGTGGAAATGCTTTCAGCTTCTCGCTGTTCAGTATAATGCTGGCTGTGGGTTTATCATATATGGCCTTTATTATGTTGAGGTACTTGCCCTCTATTCCCATTTTGCTGAGAGTTTTTATCATGAATGGATGTTGAATTTTGTCAAATGCTTTTTCAGCATCTATGGAGATGATCATGTGGTTTTTGTCTTTCTTTTTGTTGATATGGTGGATGATGTTGATGGATTTTCGAATGTTGTACCATCCTTGCATCCCTGGGATGAACCCCACTTGGTCATGGTGTATGATCCTTTTGATATACTGTTGAATTCTGTTTGCTAATATTTTATTGAGTATTTTTGCATCTACGTTCATCAGGGATATTGGTCTGTAATTTTCTTTTTTGGTGGGGTCTTTGCCTAGTTTTGGTATTAGGGTGATGTTGGCTTCATAGAATGAGTTTGGGAGTATTCCCTCTTCTTCTATTTTGTGGAACACTTTAAGGAGAATGGGTATTATGTCTTCTCTGTGTGTCTGATAAAATTCCGAGGTAAATCCGTCCGGCCCCGGGGTTTTGTTCTTGGGTAGTTTTTTGATTACTGTTTCAATTTCTTTGCTTGTAATTGGTTTGTTTAACTTTTGTGTTTCTTCCTTGGTCAGTCTTGGGAGGTTGTATTTTTCTAGGAAGTTGTCCATTTCTTCTAGGTTTTCCAGCTTGTTGGCATATAGGTTTTCATAGTAGTCTTTAATAATTCTTTGTATTTCTGTGGAGTCTGTCGTGATTTTTCCATTCTCATTTCTGATTATGTTGATTTGTGTTGACTCTCTTTTTCTCTTAATAAGTTGGGCTAGAGGCTTATCTATTTTGTTTATTTTCTCAAAGAACCAGCTCTTGGTTTCGTTGATTTTTGCTATTGTTTTATTCTTCTCAATTTTGTTTATTTCTTCTCTGATCTTTATTATGTCCCTCCTTCTGCTGACTTTAGGCCTCATTTGTTCTTCTTTTTCCAGTTTTAATAATTGTGATGTTAGACTATTCATTTGGGATTGTTCTTCCTTCTTCAAGTGTGCCTGGATTGCTATATACTTTCCTCTTAAGACTGCTTTCGCTGCATCCCACAGAAGTTGGGGCTTAGTGTTGTTGTTGTCATTTGTTTCTATATATTCCTTGATCTCTATTTTGATTTGTTCATTGATCCATTGATTATTTAGTAGCATGTTGTTAAGCCTCCATGTGTTTGTGAGCCTTTTTGTTTTCTTTGTAGAATTTATTTCTACTTTCATACCTTTGTGGTCTGAAAAATTGGTTGGTAGAATTTCAATATTGTGGAATTTACTGAGGCTCTTTTTGTGAGCTAGTATGTGGTCTATTCTAGAGAATGTTCCATGTGCACTTGAGAAGAATGTATATCCTGTTGCTTTTGGATGTAAAGTTCTATAGATGTCTATTAGGTCCATCTGTTCTAGTGTGTTGTTCAGTGCCTGTGTGTCTTTACTTATTTTCTGCCCGGTGGATCTATCCTTTGGGGTGAGTGGTGTGTTGAAGTCTCCTACAATGAATGCATTGCAGTCTATTTCCCTCTTTAGTTCTGTTAGTATTTGCTTCACATATGCTGGTGCTCCTGTATTGGGTGCATATATATTTAGAATGGTTATATCCTCTTGTTGGACTAAGCCCTTTATCATTATGTAGTGGCCTTCTTTATCTCTTGTTACTTTCTTTGTTTTGAAGTCTATTTTGTCTGATATTAGTACTGCAACCCCTGCTTTCTTCTCACTGTTGTTTGCCTGAAATATGTTTTTCCATCCCTTGACTTTTAGTCTATGCTTATCTTTGGGTTTAAGGTGAGTTTCTTGTAAGCAGCATATAGATGGGTCTTGCTTTTTTATCCATTCTATTACTCTATGTCTTTTGATTGGTGCATTAAGTCCATTTACATTTAGGGTGACTATTGAAAGATATGTACTTATTGCCATTGCAGGCTTTAGATTCGTGGTTACCAAAGGTTCAAGGTTAGCTTCTTTAGTATCTTACTGCCTAACTTAGCTCGCTTATTGAGCTGTTATATACACTGTCTGGAGAGTCTTTTCTTCTCTCCCTTCTTATTCCTCCTCCTCCCTTCTTCATATGTTGTGTGTTTTGTTCTGTGCTCTTTTTAGGGGTGCTCCCATCTAGAGCAGTCCCTGTAGGATGCCCTGTAGAGGTGGTTTGTGGGAAGCAAATTCCCTCAGCTTTTGCTTGTCTGGGAATTGTTTGATCCCACCATCATATTTAAATGATAGTCGTGCTGGATACAGTATCCTTGGTTCAAGGCCCTTCTGTTTCATTGCATTAAGTATATCATGCCATTCTCTTCTGGCCTGTAGGGTTTCTGTTGAGAAGTCTGATGTTAGCCTGATTGGTTTTCCTTTATAGGTGACCTTTTTCTCTCTAGCTGCCTTTAAAACTCTTTCCTTGTCCTTGATCCTTGCCATTTTAATTATTATGTGTCTTGGTGTTGTCCTCCTTGGATCCTTTCTGTTGGGGGTTCTGTATAATTCCATGGTCTGTTCGATTATTTCCTCCCCCAGTTTGGGGAAGTTTTCAGCAATTATTTCTTCAAAGACCCTTTCTATCCCTTTTCCTCTTTCTTCCTCTTCTGGTATCCCTATAATACGAATGTTTTTCCTTTTGTATTGGTCACATATTTCTCTTAGTGTTGTTTCATTCCTGGAGATCCTTTTATCTCTCTCTATGTCAGCTTCTATACGTTCCTGTTCTCTGGCTTCTATTCCTTCAATGGCCTCTTGCATCTTATCCATTCTGCTTATAAATCCTTCCAGGGATTGTTTCACTTCTGTGATCTCTTTCCTGACATCTGTGATCTCCTTCCGGACTTCATCCCACTGCTCTTGCATTTTTCTCTGCATCTCATCCCACTGCTCTTGCATTTTTCTCTGCATCTCATCCCATTGCTCTTGCATTTTTTTCTGCATCTCTGTCAGCATGTTCATGATTTTTATTTTGAATTCTTTTTCAGGAGGACTAGTTAGGTCTGTCTCCTTCTCAGGTGTTGTCTCTGTGATCTTTGTCTGCCTGTAGTTTTGCCTTTTCATGGTGATAGAGATAGTCTGCAGAGCTGGTACAAGTGACCGCTGGAAGAGCTTCCCTTCTTGTTGGTTTGTAGCCTTTTCCTGGGAGAATAGCGACCTCTAGTGGCTTGTGCTGGGCAGCTGTGCGCAGACAGGGCTTCTGCTTCCTGCCCAGTTGCTTTGGGGTTTATCTCCACTGTTGCTGTGTGCTTGGCCTGGCTGGGGCTGTTCCTCCAAAATGGTGGAGCCCCGTTAGAGGGGGAGCAGCCAGGAGACTATTTATCTCCGTAAGGGGCCTCTGTGCTCCCTGCTGCCCAGGGGGTTAGAGTGCCCAGAGATCCCCAGATTCCCTGCTTCTGGTCTAAGTGACCTGTCCTGCCCCTTTAAGATTTCCAAAAAGCACTCTCCAAACCAAAACAACAACAGCAACAATGAGAGAGGGAACAGAAAGGAAAAAAAAAAAGAAAAAACACGCGATTTTTTTTTGTTTCCTCAGGTGCCGGTCCCAGGCACCCGCGCACTGGTCCTGCTGCCCTGTCTCCCTAGCACCAGGGTCCCTGTCCTTTCAAGGCTTCCAAAAAGCACCCACCCACCGGTCCCGCAGGGAAGGAACGCTCAATATTCTTTGTCCTCAGGCATTGGTCCCACGCACCCGCTCACCAGTCCTGCCGCCCTGCCTCCCTAGCACCGGGGTCCCTGTCCCTTCAAGGCTTCCAAAAAGCACTTGGCAAAAAGAGAGAAAAAAAAGGGGAAAAACGCGCGATTTCTTCCGTCCTCAGGTGCTGGTCTCAGGCACCCACCCACCGGTCCCACAGGGAAAAATGCGGGATATTCTTTGTCCTCAGGTGCCGGTCCCAGGCACCCGCTCACCAGTCCCGCCGCCCTGCCTCCCTAGCACCGGGGTCCCTGTCCCTTTTAGGCTTCCAAAAAGCACTCGCAGAAAAGAGAAAAAAAAAAGGGGAAAAACGCGCGATTTCCTCTGTCCTCAAGTGCCGGTCTCAGGCACCCGCCCACCGGTCCCGCAGGGAAAAACGGGGGATATTCTTTGTCCTCAGGCGCCGGTCCCAGCCACCCGCTCACCAGTCCCGCCACCGTGCCTCCCTAGCACTGGGGTCCCCGTCCCTTCAAGGCTTCCAAAAAGCGCTTGCCAAAAAGAGAAAAAAAAAAAGGGGAAAAACGCGCGACCTCCTCCGTCCTCAGGCACCGGTCTCAGGCACCCGCCCCCAGGTCTCGCAGGGAGAAACGCGGGATATTCTTTGTCCTCCGGCGCTGTTCCCAGGCACCTCCTCACCGGTCCCGCCACCCTGCCTCCCCAGCAACGGGGGCCCGTCCCTCTAAGGCTTCCAAAAAGCGCTCGCCAAAAAAAAAAACTGCTCCGGTTTCTCTCCACCCGCCGGGAGCCGGGGGGAGGGGTGCTCGGGTCCCGCCGGGCTGGGGCTTGTATCTTACCCCCTTCACAAGGCGCTGGGTTCTTGCAGGTGTGGATGTGGTCTGGATGTTGTCCTGTGTCCTGTGGTCTCTATTTTAGGAAGATTTTTCTTTGTTATATTTTCATAGCTCTATGTGTTTTTGGGAGGAGATTTCCACTGCTCTACTCACGCCGCCATCTTGGCTCCCGCACTTTGTCCATTTTTAATTGGGTTGTCTTTTCATTATTGAGTTGTAAGGATTTTTTAAAAAATGTTTTCTAGATATAAGCCTCTTAACAGATATAGGAATCACAAAAATTTTCCCCAGTTTTTGTGGGTTGCCTTTTAACTTTCTTGATGGTGTCCTCTGAAGCATGTAAGTTTTTTATTTTAATGAAGACCAATTTGGCTATTTTTCTTTTGTTCCTTGTGCTTTTGGTGTCATATTTTAATGGCTCTGCCTAATCCAGGGTAACAAAGATCTAGTTGTATATATTTTCCTAAGAATTGTATAGTTTTAGCTTTTATGTTTACGTCTATAGGCCACTTTGAGTTTATTTTTGTGGATGGTGTAAAATGGGGTCCAGCTTTATTCTTTTACAAGTAAATAGCCAGTTGTCCCAGCACCATTTGTTGGAAAGACTACACTCTTTTCACAGAATTGTCTTGTCATCCCTGTTGAAAACCACCTGATCATAAGTGTGAGGATTTATTCTCGTCCCTTGATTCCATTCCACTGATCTATGTCTACCCTTACGCCACTACCATACTGTCTTCACAGCTTTGCACTAAGTTTTGAAATCAGGAAGTGTGAGTCCTCTAATTTTTTTTCTCTTTCAAAACTGTAGGCTATTCTGAGTCCTTTGAATTCCCATATTCAAAGGGATCACCTTGTCTACTTTGCAAAACACTGGTTTGGATTTTAATAAGGACTGTGTTGAGTCTGTAAATTAATCTGGAGAGTATGGCCATCTTGACAATATTAAACCTTCTAATCCATGGATGTGATGCGATGTCTTTCAGTTTACTTATAACTTTAATTGCTTTCAATGATGTTTTAAGAGGACAAATTTTGCATTAAAAAATATATTCCAAGAATTTTATTCTTTTTGATGTTACTATAGAGAAGGCATTGTGTTTCATTTTCATACTGATCACTGCTAGTGTATAGAAATACAGCTGATTTTAATATATTGGTCTTGATCACTGTAACCTTGCTTGGACTCATTGGTTCTAGGTTTTTTTAAATAGATTCCTTAGGATTTTCTACATACAAGTTCATGTCAAACAAATACATGTTTATACTTCCTTTCCAACCTTGATGCTCTTCATCTCCTTTTCTTACCAATTGCCCTGCACAGAATCTCCTATGCAAGGTTGAATAGAAAAGGTGACAGCAGACATCTTTGTCTTCTTCCTGATTGTAGGGGGAATTCATTCAGTCTATCACTGTAAGGCATGATTTTAGCTATGGAGTTTTCAGGGATAATCTTTATCAAACTGAGGACATTCCTTTCCATTCCTAGTTTGCTTAAGTGTCTGCTTTTATTTTATCACAGAGTATTGAATTTTGCCAAATACTTTCCCTTACAGTGTCTGTTGAGATGATGATGTCTTGTCTCTTATATTATTAATGTGGTGTATAACATTGATTAATTATTGTTAATTCATTTTATTATCATTAATCTATAATTACATGAAGAACGTTATGGTTACTAGACTCCCCCCTTCACCAAGTCCCCCCCAACAAATCCCATTACAGTCACTGTCCATCAGCGTAGTAAGATGCTGTAGACTCACTACTTGTCTTCTTTGTGCTGCACATTCCTCCCTATGTCCCCCCCCCCACATTATACATGCTAATCGTCAGGCCCCCTTTGTTTTTCCCTGCCCTTATCCCTCCCTTCCCACCCCTCCTGCCCAGTCCCATTCCCGTTGGTAACTGTTAGTCCATTCTTGGGTTCTGTGATTCTGCTGCTGTTTCGTTCCTTCAGTTTTTCTTTGTTCTTATAATCCACATATGAGTGAAATCATTTGGTACTTGTCTTTCTCCACCTGGCTTATTTCACTGAGCATAACACCCTCTAGCTTCATCCAGGTTGTTGCAAATGGGAATTTGTTTTCTTCTTATGGCTGAATAATATTCCATTGTGTATATGTACCACATCTTCTTTATCCATTCATCTACTGATGGACACTTAGGTTGCTTCCATTTCTTGGGTATTGTAAATAGTGCTACAATAAACATAGGGATAGGGGTGCATCTGTCTTTTTCAAACTGGAGTGCTGCATTCTTAGGGTAAATTCCTGGGAGTGGAATTCCTGGGTCAAATGGTATTTCTATTTTGAGCTCTTTGAGGAACCTCCATACTGCTTTCCACAATGGTTGAACTAATTTGCATTCCCACCAGCAGTGCAGGAGGATTCCCTTTTCTCCGCAACCTCGTCAACATTTGTTGTTGTTTGTCTTTTGGATGGTGGTGATCCTTACTGGTGTGAGGTGATATCTCATTGTGGTTTTAATTTGCATTTCTCTGATGACAAGCAATGTGGATCATTTTTTCATGTGTCTGTTGGCCATCTGAATTTCTTCTTTGGAGAACTGTCTGTTCAGCTTCTCTGCCCATTTTTAAATTGGATTATTTGCTTTTTGTTTGTTGAGGTGCATCAGCTCTTTATATATTCTGGATGTCAACCCTTTATCGGATCTGTCATTTATGAATATATTCTCCCATACTGTAGGATACCTTTTTGTTCTATTGATGGTGTCCTTTGCTGTACAGAAGGTTTTCAGCTATATAGTCCCACTTCTTCATTTCTGCTTTTGTTTCCCTTGCCTGGGGAGATATGTTCATGAAGAGGTCACTCATGTTTATGTCCAAGAGATTTTTGCCTATGTCTTTTCTAAGAGTTTTATGGTTGCATGACTTACATTCATGTCTTTGATGCATTTAGAATTTACTTTTGTGTATGGGGTTAGACAATGATGCAGTTTCATTCTCTTACATGTAGCTGTCTCAGTTTTGCCAGCATAATCTCTTGAAGAGACTGTCATTTCCCCATTGTATGTCCATGGCCCCTTTATCATATATTAATTGACCATATGTTTGGGTTAGTATCTGGGATCTCTATTCTTTTCTAGTGGACTGTGGCTCTGTTCTTGTACCACTACCAAACTGTCTTGATTACTGTGGCACTGTAGCTTGAAGTTGGGGAGTGAGATGCTCCCCACTTTATTCTTCCTTCTCAGGATTGCTTTGGCTATTCGATCTTTGGTGTTTCCATATGAATTTTTGAACTATTTGTTCTAGTTCGTTGGAGAATGTTGTTGGTAATTTGATAGGGATTGCATCAAATCTGTATATTGCTTTGGGTAGGATGGCCATTTTGACAATATTAATTCTTCCTAGCCAAGAGCATGGGATGAGTTTCCATTTGTTAGTGTCCTCTTTAATTTCTCTTAAGAGTGTCTTATAATTTTCAGGGTATAGGTCTTTCACTTCCTTTGTTAGGTTTATTCTTAAGTATTTTATTCTTTTTGATGCAATTGTGAATGGAACTGTTTTCCTGAGTTCTCTTTCTATTAGTTCATTGTTAGTGTATAGGAAAGCCACAGATTTCTGTGTGTTAATTTTGTGTCCTGCAACTTTGCTGTATTCCGATATCAGTTCTAGTAGTTTTGGAGTGGAGTCTTTAGGGTTTTTTATGTACAATATTATGTCATCTGCAAATAGTGACAGTTTAACTTCTTCTTTACCAATCTGGATTCCTTGTATTTCTTTGTTTTGTCTAATTGCCATGGCTAGGACCCCCAGTACTATGTTGAATAACAGTGGGGAGAGTGCGCATCCCTGTCTTGTTTCCGATCTCAGAGGAAAAGCTTTCAGCTTTTCACTGTTCAGTATGATGTTGGCTGTGGTTTATCATATATGGCCTTTATTATGTTGAGGTACCTGCCCTCTATACCCATTTTGTTCAGAATTTTTATCATGAATGGATGTTGAATTTTGTAGAATGCTTTTTCAGCATCTATGGAGATGATCATGTGTTTTTTGTCCTTCTTTTTGTTTATGTGGTGGATGATGTTGATGGACTTTTGGATGTTGTACCATCTTTGCATCCCTGGGATGAATCCCACTTGGTCATGGTGTATGATCCTTTTGATGTATTTTTGAATTCGGTTTGCTAATTTTTTTTTAGTATTTTTGCATCTATACTCATCAGGGATACTGGTCCGTAGTTTTCTTTTTTGGTGGGGTCTTTGCCTGGTTTTGGTATTAGGGTGATGTTGGCTTCATAGAATGAGTTTGGGAGTATTCCCTCCTCTTCTATTGTTTGGAAAACTTTAAGGAGAATGAGTATTGTATCTTCTCTGTATGTCTGATAAAATTCTGAGGTAAATCCTTCTGGCCCCGGGGGTTTTGTTCTTGGGTAGTTTTTTGATTACTGCTTCAGTTTCTTTGCTGTTAATTGGTTTGTTTAGATTTTGTGTTTCTTCCTTGGTCAGTCTTGAAAGGTTGTATTTTTCTAGGAAGTTGTTCATTTCTTCTAGGTTTTCCAGCTTGTTAGCATATAGGTTTTTATAGTAGTCTCTAATAATTCTTTGTATTTCTGTTGGGTCTGCCGTGATGTTTCCATTCTCATTTTTTATTCTCTTTTTCTCTTAATAAGTCTGGCTAGAGGCTTATCTACTTTGTTTATTTTCTCAAAGAACCAGCTCTTGGTTTCATTGATTTTTTTCTCTTGTTTTTTTCTTCTCAATTTTATTTATTTCTTCTCTACTCTTTATTATGTCCCTCCTTCTGCTGACTTTAGGACTCATTTGTTCTTCTTTCTCCAATTTTGATAATTGTGTCTTTAGACTATTCACTTGGGTTTGTTCTTACTTCTTTAAATATGCCTGGATTGCTATATACTTTCCTCTTAAGACTGCTTTCGCTGCATCCCACAGAAATTGGGGCTTTGTGTTGTTGTTGTTGTCATTTGTTTCCATATATTGCTTGATCTCCATCTTAATTAGGTTGTTGATCCATTGATTATTTAGTAGCATGTTGTTAAGCCTGCATGTGTTTGTGGGCCTTTTTATTTCTTTGTACAATTTATGTACAAGTTCTATACCTTTGTAGTCTGAAAAGTTGTTTGGTAGAATTTCAATCTTTCTGAATTTACTGAGGCTTTTTTTGTGGCCTAGTATGTGGTCTATTCTGGAGAATGTTCCATGTGCACTTGAGAAGAAAGTGTACCCTGTTGCTTTTGGATGTACAGTTCTATAGATGTCTATTAGGTCCATCTGTTCTAGTGTGTTGTTCAGTGCCTCCGTGTCCTTACTTATTTTCTGTCTGGTGGATCTGTCCTTTGGAGTGAATTGTGTGTTGGAGTCTCCTAAAATGAATGCATTGCATTCTATTTCCTCCTTTAGTTCTGTTACTGTTTGTTTCACATATGCTGGTGTTCCTGTGTTGGGTGCATATATACTTATAATGGTTATATCCCCTTGTTGGACTGACCCCTTTATCATTATGTAATGTCCTTCTTTATCTCTTATTACTTTCTTTGTTTTGAAGTCCATTTTGTCTGATCCTAGTACTACAACACCTGCTTTTGTCTCCCTATTGTTTGCATGAAATATCTTTTCCATCCCTTGACTTTTAGTCTGTGCATGTCTTTGGGTTTTAGGTGAGTCTCTTGTAAGCAGCAGATAGATGGGTCTTGTTTTTTTATTCATTCAGTGACTCTATGTCTTTTGATTGGTGCATTCAGTCCATTTACATTTAGGGTGATTATAGATAGGTATGTACTTATTGCCATTTCAGGCATTCGATTCATTGTTACCAAAGGTTCCAGGTTACTTTCTTACTATCTGAGAGTCTAACTTAACTCACTTAGTATGCTGTTACAAACACAATCTAAAGCTTCTTTTCTATTTCTTCTCCTTTTTCTTCCTCCTTCATTCTTTATATATTAGGTATCAAATTCTGTACTTTTTGTCTATCCCTTGATTAACTTTGAAGATAGTTAATTTAATTTTGCATTTGCTTTGTAATTAGTTGCTCTACTTTCTTTACTGTGGTTTTCTTACCTCTGGTGACAGCTATTAAACCTTAGGAACACTTCCATCTATAGCAGTCCCTCCAAAATAGACTGTAGGTTTGTGGGAGGTAAATTCTCTCAGTTTTTGCTTATCTGGAAATTGTTTCATCCCTCCTTCAAATTTAAATGATAATCTTGCCAGATAAAGTAATCTTGGTTCCAGGCCCTTCTGCTTCATGGCATTAAATACATCATGCCACTCCCTTCTGGCCTGTAAGGTTTCTGCTGAGAAGTCTGATGATAGCCTGATGGGCTCTTCTTTGTATGTGATCTTATTTCTGTCTCTGGCTGCCTTTAACATTCTGTCCTTATCCTTGATCTTTCCCATTTTAATTACTATGTGGCTTGGTGTTGTCTTCCTTGGGTCCCTTGTGTTGGGAGAGCTGTGGATCTCCATGGCCTGAGAGACTATCTCCTTCCCCATACTGGGGAAGTTTTCAGCAACTACCTCCTCAAAGACACTTTCTATTCCTTTCTCTCTCTCTTCTTCTTCTGGTATCCCTATAATGCGAATATTGTTCCGCTTGGATTGGTCACACAGTTCTCTCAATATTCGTTCATTTTTAGAGATCCTTTTTTCTCTCTGTGCCTCATCTTCTTTGTATTCCTCTTCTGTAGTTTCTATTTCATTTATTGTCTCCTCCACCATATCCAACCTGCTTTTAATATGCTTCATCGTGCTCTTCAACGATTGCATCTCCAACCTGAATTCATTCCTGAGTTCTTGGATGTCTTTCTGTACCTCCATTAGAATGTTGGTGATTTTTATTTTGAACTCCTTTTCAGGAAGAGTCATGAGGTCCATATCATTTAAATCTTTCTCAGGAGTTGTATTAATAATTTTACTCTGGACAAAGTTCCTTTGGCATTTCATGTTTGTATATGGTGCCCTCTAGTGTCCAGAAGCTCCACTCTGGAGCTGGTCAGCCCCTGAAGCAGTGTCGGGGGTCGCAGGGAAGTGGTACTGGTGCCTAGGGGGAGGAAAGAGCTGTTCCTCACCTCCCGGCTGCTGTGCCTGTCTCCACTGCCTGAGCCAGTGGGCCGGTCACACAGGTATAAGTTTTTGTCCCAGAGCATTTGAATATGGATCCCTGCTTGCCACAAGTGGCCAGAATCCCAGTCTCCCCCAGGAACTCTGCCTGTATTAACTTTCCAACCTGGTAGTCATGCGAGTCATATGAAAGCACCATGAAATGTAGGTTTGTGCTCCCAGAGCAGATCTCCAGAGCTAGGTATTCAAAAGTCCCAAGCCTTCCACTCCCTCCCTGCTCTGTTTCTCTTCCTCCCACTGGTGAGCTGGGGTGGGAGAAGGGGGGAAGGGCTTGGGTCCTGCTGAGTGACAGCTCTGGTACATTACCCCATTCAGTGAGGACTGCTCCCTTCTCCAGGTGTATGCAGTCTGACGCCATCCTCTTTGCTGTTGCTCTCTCAGGATTAGTTGCGCCAACTATATTTTCTAATTGTATCCAGTTTTAGGAGGAAGACTCTGTCTCTCCTCTCATGTCGCCATGTTTTCTAACATTAACTTTTATATGTTGTACCAACATTGCATTCTGGAATATATTCTATCTCTAAAAGCCACATAGTCCTTCACATATGCTGCTAGATTTGGTTTAGTATTTTTTGAGGATTTTTGTGACTATACCATAAGAGATACCTCGTTTTCTTTATGCCTTTGTCTGGTTTTGGCATCAAGGTACTATTGACCTCATAGAATGAATTGGGAAGTATTCCCCAGAGATGTGTAAGTTTTGAAATGTATTTTAGATTGGGTAAAGTCTCACAAAGAGAATAAGATAGTAGTAAGTAGAATCTAGGTGCACAGAAAGTGAACACTAGGGAAATACAGGATTCAAGAAGAAAAATTGGAGGTGAATAAAGTTTTACATTTCCTTTTTTGGCTAAAGGATATGAGATATCACTAAAGTGATGCAATTTGCATAGCAATGTATCTAAAGGAGCAGTTATTTTTAAAAGATTGTGTTTGACTAATAACCTACATCTCCATTCCAAAGGCATGATACTTCATGCACATCTGAAATCTGGACACTAGACAGACACCTGAAATCCAGCATAGGCAAAACTAATCATCTTTCCCACAAATCTACTTGTCCTACAGTCTCCATCTTGGTAAAGAGCACCACCATCAACGTAGTCACTCAAACCAGAATACTAAGAATCATTTTAGATATTTTCTCCCTCCCCAAAATACCCAGAAGTGATCAATCCTAGCAGTACAATTCTTTCTTAATATTTCTGTAATATGCTACCCTTTCTATCCACACTGATTAGGGTTTAGTTCAGGTCTTCATTAGCTCTCAACTGAGCAATTTTAAAAGTCTAGATACGATCCCTGACTACTGTCCTTTATTCTTCTAATACATTCTCTATAATGCGAACAGTTATCTTTTCTTAAAAAGAAAGTTCAGTGAAAAGTGGATTAGGGTATCACACATTTCGAAAATGATTTTACTCTCAATTATCTACATTCAAGCACAAGGAAAGGTCACACAAAGTTCTAGAAATATTTTATATGTGACTTTGGAAAGCAATGCAGTGAAACCACTAACGCGTACTAAAGGAGGGAAATGAACCCAAGTTAGTATAAAACCTGAATTTTTTTCCCTTCAAATACTTTACCCCACTGCATAAAAACTGAACAGAAAGTAGAGTTCCCAAATACTCCTGGCCCCACACATGCACAGCCTCCCCACTGTTGGTTACAATCAACCACCCTATGCTGACTCATCATGATCACCGAAGACCACAGTTTACATTAAGGGTAGTTTTTGGTGTTGTGCATTCTACTGGATTGGACAGCGTATAATGACGGATCCATCATGTTATGGTATGATATGGAGTGTTTCCACTGCCCTAAAAATCATGTATTTCACCTATTCATCCCTTCCTCCCACCAATCCCTGGCAACCACTGATCTTTTTACCATCCCCATAATTTGCCTTTTCCAGAAAGTCATATAGTTGGAATCATACAGCATGTAGACAGCCTTTTCAGATTGGTTTCTTTCCTTTAGTAATATGCATTTAAGTTTCCTCTGGATCTTTTCATGGATTGATAGCTCATTTCTTTACAGCATAGGATAATATTCCATTGTCTGAATGTACTACTATTTACTTATCCATTTACCTACTGAAGGACACATCTTGATTGCTTCCAAGTTTTGGCAATTATGAAGAAAACTGCTATAAATGTCCACATGCAAGTCTTTGTATAGACATAAATTTTCAACTTCTGCGGATATACATTTCCAACAAGAATGACTGCTGCCTCTTACAATATGTTTTCTAAAAAAACTGTGAAGTGTTTTCCAAAGTGGATGTACCATTTTGCATTCCCACCAGCAATGAATAAGAGTTCCTATTGCTCCATATCCCTGCCAGCACTTGATGTTATTAGTGTTCTGGATTTTGGCCATTCTAACAGGCATACATGTAGACGTAGCTCATTGTTTTAATTTGCATTTCCCTAATGACATATGTTGTGGAGCAGTTATCTTTGTAAAATGTAGAACTGATTGTGTTATTTCTTCGCTCATAGCCCTACGATGGTTTCCCACTGTCTACAGAATAAAATTCAGACTCCTTAGAAATGCTCTTAAGATCATGAACTTCACCTTCCAGACCCATTTTATTTATACACATCTCATCCCATGTGTACCACCTCTGTACTTCAGTCATTTGCACCTGCAGCTTCAGAACACATCAGCCTCTTTACCATTGCTCCTGCTTTGCTCCACCACCCACCATCCCCAGGCTTAGCTACCTAACAAGCACCTAATCATCTTTCAAGATTCAGCTCAAGTAGCAACTATTTCACAAAGCCTATTACGGTTGCTCTCTTTTGCACGCCTACCTATCATATATTGCACCCGTTACAACTAATTTCAATTTTTTTTTTGAAAATAGACTTTATCAAGTCTACTTGTGGAAACAAAATTGGTGAAGTATGCACATTTTTAAGGTTTTTAAGAATTTTGCTAAATTAGCCACCTGAACAAAACTTCTATCACCACTGTTAGAGACCCATTTCCCAACACTCTAGTCAATACCAGTTACTATGCAAAACAAAATCCTTGCCAGTTTGACCAGGGAAGAATATATTTACTATATGTAAATTTGTCTGTCTTTGATTACCAGTGAGGTGGAATAATTTTTCAAGTGGTTACTGGTCATTTATGTTTCTTGAGAAACAGCACAGCACCTTGACTGTGTCTTGTTAAAGAATTACGTTTGCATATGACAAACTCCCACTTAACCAGTGAGAATTTTGAGTCTTCCTCTCTGCCTGAGCACCAGTCTGTCCCACAACTGGTTGCAGTACTTTTTAGTTGAGTATCACAGTCACCTGATACTCTGCAGTGAATTTTTTTTACAACCAGTTTCATTTTTAACATGTTTTTTATACTCTACTGAACTATAAGTTACTTAAAGGAAGGACCAATTCTGACTTACCAGCCTATCACCTTGCACACCAGTTCTGTTACATGGTACTCGTTAAAGATTTGTTCAAATAAAGAGTAAATAAATATTCAATCTCTCAACTGATACTTAAAACAAACCTGTGACATACGTAAGGTATCATCCCTGTTGTAGAGATGAAGGAATGTTTGCTTATGCTCCAGAAGTTAGTTTGGAGGAGTGCTGATTTCCCATGGGAATCTGTTATGATTCACTCCAAATTAAGTCCACCAAAGTTTATCCAGGTCATAACATACATGCACATACAGAGATTTCTGCAATAGTGTGAATTTTTATAACACTAATTGGATTATTAATCAGGGAACCTGAATTGCACTGTGCAGACTGCCAGTGGTTCTAAAGAGTTGGCCTCACAGGAAGACAAGTTTTGTCACTGCCAGTACAACTGCTCTGAGTGCTGTTACACTATCAAAATAATGAGTAAATATAATAATACAAAGCACCATGCTAATACTGCTGGTGATAGGGGTAAAAAGGTCATTACTCTTAAATAAATGGCTATATTATTTAGGTTTTATTTCTTATACCTTTAATACATTGAAACGCCTGTAGGAAAACTGAGTTTGTACACAGCTAATCCCTAACACCTCTTCTTGACCCCTCACGGAAACCGGTTTTACAGTATGATTAGGATAACATGTGGATTCTTAAGAATATACTTATCATACTGTATTATATTTTAAATAAGAATGTACTACAGAATTATCAGAGTCTGTTCCCCCAAAGCCAACAGGACTCCCACCTACACAGCAGCAGCTCTAGCAACACAAGTCAGGGGTCAGGAATGCTGAAATCACCATTACAGAAATAAAAGCATGGGTGACCAGGGCTTGCTTTTAGAGACAGAAGATAAAAGGAGCATTTCCTTCACACAGTATTCTCCCACAGCAATACCCTGAATATAATAAACAAGCCGGGAGTGGGAGAAGGTAACAGAATGAGAGATTTGGATGTCTTTCACCTATCACAAGAATAGGTAAAGTAACTACGGGCTGAAAGAAAGACAGCTGCCTAGTACAGCACTAACTGCAACAGAACACCCACCGTAAATTTGGCGTTTCAAATACCCAAAGGAAGCAAGGTTGGTAACCAAATGTAAAACTGAAATGTATGCCTAGAAAACAGTTACACTTTTCAGCAGTACACATCACCGTAACAGAGGACAAAATGAGGCCATGAAATCTGGTTAAGCCAGGCTGGAACACTAGACGACAGCAGAGGAGCAAATGGAAGCTCCAGCAGGTCAAAGACCTGGCTAGTATTAAAAGGTGGGTTTATAGATAGCTTCTGCAGTCGTGTGTGGTCATGCTAGACAGCATATTACAGAATCCCATGATGTTAGAAAAGAAAGGGCAATGAAGACTCAAAGACAGGATTGGAAATGATGCACGAACAAGAACAAGAACAGCTAATTTATGGGAGAGGAAGAGGCAGATGGCTGGTAAAGAGAAAAGTACTTCTGGAATTTTTACCAATTATTTAAAAAATAGATAGTTATTAAGAGTGATGGCATCAAAAAACCATTTCTCAATCAACTTCCAAAACCTCTCTCTTGAAAAACTTCTAAACAACACACCAAAAATAAAAGGAAGATAGTATAGCGCTGAATAATTTCAGAAACTCGGAGTCAGTTTTATCCTCTGTTCTATGGAATACTAGCCACAAAAGACATCTCTTTTAAACTTTTCCCCCCGCATAGAGATCCAGAATCCTCTGTAGCCATTAAAAATATTGACTTGTAATGAACCGTTTTTTACTAATGTGTGAAACTATCCCTAAGTTATAAAAACGGGTTACAGAATTATATACACATCATCCATACGCTAAACTCTAGGCTGGAATCAATTTCCTAGTGGGACAGGGAAATCCTTCGGATCCAACTTCTACAGGAGCCTTCAATGCACAGCACTTGAAGACTACCGGGTCACCTGCGCAGCCCGCGTTCCTCCAAGATACTCTCCGACTACCCAGTCGCACCGGCCTGACCTGGAGGGCAGCTGTCAGACCCCACGACAGAGTCGGCGACTTGGAGATCCGCACCCGTCGGGAGGGGCGGAGCACACCGCGTCGCGCTTGCGGAGGGACGGAAAGCAAAGGATGTGTTGTCGACTAGACGCCGGGGCAGCTGCGGCGGCGGAAGAGGCGGGCCCGGCTGCCCTGCGTAGGGCAGCCAGTGGCAGCAGCGCGGCCAGGCTCAGCGGCCGCGCAACCCGGGCGCCCTCCGCGGCTTTCTCGTCCACTCCCTCTCCTGACCGCAGGCTTACACGAAGGCGCAGTCCTGCGAGCTAAACCGCTCCAGGTACTACTAGCAACGCATCGCTGCCGTCACACCCCCGCCGCTTCGTGACACCGCGTACCAATCGCTCGCCGGCGCGCGCGTGGCCCTCCAATCAGGGGGAAGCTGCGGACGCCGGTGGTTGCTCGGGAGATGCAGCTCCTTTGCATTCGGCGGTGGTGGTTGGTTAGGAGAGGCCCGGATGTTAACCCTTTATTACTAAGAGGACACCTGACTAGGGCAGAACTGTGCGGGACTAGCTTCGGCCAACAAAGTGTGTACAGCGCCTTCCCTAGACCATTCTAGGTTGCCCTTAAAAGAGGTGCCATGTGGTGGGGTAAGGAGGGTCCCCGGCAGACGATGTCCAGTCGATCAGTCGATGGCCTTTCCAAAGCCTGTGCACTGCCAGTGCATCCCGGGTCGTCCCACCTTGAACAGACACCGTTTCCAGGGCTTCACTGTTCCCTAATGTTTCAGGCCTCACTTCCCTAATCTGAAATCGGGGGCCACTGCTAATGCCTGGTTGAAAACAAGGGTGAAAGCAAACAACCCTCTGAAGTCTTACCCACTTACTCCTCACCAAATTTACTAAGACTTGTAGGCCAGGGTATTCGAGTGGACACCCTGAGCTGTTAAATCCCAGCTTTGGGTAAGCCCAGCCACCCGGCTTCCCATTTCCACCCCCTACCCCCACGCCCCGCATTAATTCCCAAGCTACTGACAAACCTTCCAACCTGAAAACAGTCCCCCACTCCTTTCTCCCTGTTTCTCACAAGTGTTCCAAATGCAACCTTTGAAGATTTTCCTAGCAAACTGGCCTGTTTGACTAGGTGGATTACTCAGCTGACAATGAACATAATCTTCCTCCCACAGCAATTTCACTCATCTTCATCTTTTGGCTCAGAGCAACAAGTCTAAGATGAACCCCAGCACCCAATCTCTGCCCTTTCTCCTTCTAAGACCCCATCCCCCAATTTATCTCCACAATTCAACAAACTATTGAGCATACAGGAAGGTTTATGATGAGGCATGGGGTTTTCATTCATCTTTAGGCTCTCTTCCACTGTTCCTTCTTAAACTCCAACACTGAATAGACTGCAGCCCCTTGAAGACAGAGATGATTATCTTTTCATACTAGACTCTAAAATAGTGCCTAGATGAACTGGATCTTACTTAATCAAAAATTTTCTCAACCTGCCTCCCCACTTGTCAGGGATGACTGAGAGCATGGAGGCTTTGGAGTCTGGTAGATGAATTTAAAGCCTTGGGTTCCAACACTGGACGCTCTGTTACTTTGGCCAAATTATTCTTTCTCATTATCATCATCTACCATTTTTCAAGTATTCTATAGTTAACAAGGGACTTTGCATATTCTCTCCCATCACATTCCTGCAAGGTTGGTACTGAAACCCCTACTAGACATGAAAGGAAATAGACACTAAGAGTGGTAAAACAATTTGCGTATACTCAATAAACTCTTACGTGGGAGAAGCAGATTTAAATCTAGGTCTCAATACAAAAACCCAAACTTGTTCCATTATTCTGCACTGCTTCCAGATTTCTGTCTTATCTGTAAATTGAGGCCATTACCTATCTGGTAGTTATAGACACCAAATAAAATAACATGCAAAGTACCTACAACTGGACCATTAGGTTCCCTCCCACTTTCAAACCTCTCAAAATAGCAATTGACATATTTTCTGACTCAACTGTCTCATAAATTCCCTGGAATCAATCTTAATGGTGGACCATTAGATTCCATCACTCCAAAAAAAAAGCAGCATGTTTAACAAATGCTTGTGAGTCAGCCCCACAGTAGGCCCAGACTTGGAGCAGAAAACTATGTACACAAGTAACCTAGCAGACAGAAGGTAGGTGGACAAAAGGGACAGGGAAAAGGAGTAGGCAACTAGTAAGCACCCACCTCTGCCATCAAGTCGCTCTCCTAGCACACAGTAGGGCAAACAGCTGATCTGTGAGAGCTGTACAAATTCTTTTGACTCTTGAGCATGAACAACTCCCAGTTCAATCTTAAAAGTGCCCAAAGAAGAAGTCGGTGGTTTCGGGACTGGTGAAACCAACTGGGCCTGCCTACAAAGTTTGTGCCGTGGTATAGATTGAATACTCAGCACCAAGATGACACAGCATAGGAAACACAGACTGGAGAGGGTGGGGGCTAGCAGTCATCCACAGGCTAGTGGCTACCACACTGGACAGAACAGTTACAGAACACTCCCATCAATGTAGAGTTCTATGGAACAGTGCTGCTCCAGGAGCTGACATTTCCACCCTCAGCACTTCTCCCTAGCATTACATGGGTTCATTCTGCTTCTTTCACAATATAATGCAAAGCTCCAAGGAATGGCAATGGATGCCTTAGAGCAAGGGTCAGCAAACTGTTTCTGTAAAGGGCCAGGTAGAAAACGTATCTTAGGCTTTGTGGGCTATCCACTGTTACAACTATTTAACCTCTAGTATTGTAGGTAGGGTAAAAACAACCATAAATAATATGTAAATGAATGGATATACTGTGTTCCAATAAAACTTTATTTAAAAAAAAAGACAGTAGAATGCCATAATTTACCAGACCTGGCTTCAGTGAAACTGTACAGGCATCTTCAGAATACAGTGGAATCAGAGGAAATCCCCCTCTCCTATTGCAAAGAATCGTGAAGTATATAATCTCACATCCTCTTTCTTTATTACTTGTCCACGCTCTGACTAAGCTCGGGCTCCCATTCAGGTTAGAAAGACTCCTGGCCATTTGTCTGGCATCTTCTACTTCTAGGATTCCCTGCCCACCCACGAAAGGTACAAATATATTTATTGTCCAACATGCCCTAAATCATACTGTGATCCTACCAAGGCTAATTAAAATATAGTTTAAAGGGGAAAAAAACAATGAAAATACCCCAACAACATTGTGAAACATTTATTTTTGTTTTGCAGTATTAAGCCATGATTAAAACCACTGTAGAAAAATACAAAGTACACTGGATAAGAGGTAAGTTAGCTGTTTCAGTATTTGCTTTTATAATTCAGTTAAGACAATGGGCACCTAAGATAGCATCATTAACTCAAAGATGCAGCTGAAGGGTTAGATATGATACCCTGTCCATTCTACTAGCCTCCAAAAGCATTCAAGGGATCATCAAATATGTCTGACACCTTCTTTTCAGATTTTTAGTTCAGGCACTGCCTGTGAGGATCGACTTTTCGGTTTGGTTTTCTTAGCCTGGACACCAGAGGAGCGTAAGTCATCTTTAAAAAGAAAAAGAGAAAGAAAGAAAGAAAAAGAGATGTGAATAGGCAAGAAAATGAGTGCTTTTAAGGTGCATCTACACAAATCACAAAAGACTCAAGTCTGGTAACAGTATGGGACCAAAAAACACTATGACAGAGTCAAGCCTCCTAGATTTTGGTCCTGGCTCTGCAACTAACTATTTGACTCACATACCAGTCATAGGTTCTTTCTAAGCACAATTTTCTCAGCTACAAAGGTATATATGTACATATGCAAGAGAGGGAAAGGGAAAAGAAAACGATCTCCAATCCACTCCAACTTTATGATATGTAACATTGTACTTCATTCAACCTTTTCCCATTGGATTTTAAGAGCAATAAAAGTAAGCAACGGGAAATTCAAAATAGGAGTTGCCCTCTTTTAGAATAAATGCATCAATCTGCGGCATATCTATGTAAGTGCTAAGAATGTAAGTCTTGATGACTCCATTCCTGCTCAGTTTTCCACTGACACCAGTGTTTTATTAAAACAGGCATGCATTACTTTTTTTATAATAAAACAAAAGAAGTTTCTTCTGCACCCCAGGTGACGGGAAGCACATGGAGACAAAGCACAAGGCTCATGTAGGGAACAGTCCCAGTGTGGCCCTGCAATACCAGCTTTCTCCCAGTTAACCCCCAGATCAACCCCTGGGGGAGGAAGGGGAAAAGTAATAAATGGGTATTTGGCCTCAACTCAAGCTCTATCTACCGACACAGAACATACCAGAAGCTGTACATTTAGGTTTATGGGACATTTGGATTGGCCCTCAGTAAAGTAGTTACACCATGGAAAGAAAATGAGTATGTTTACACACAGAGATTGTTGGTGAAATGCAATGTATGAGTTATAACCTGCTTTCCTATATAGTCCTGCTCTCCTGCACCGCCCCTCCATTCTCTAAACCACTGATGCTCACTCTCCTGTTAGGACTCTGACTCAATCAAATACCTCACACCCGAGACAGCCACCTCAATATACTTTAGCCTGTGGGGTAGTTTCTGGTCTCCTTTCATAATCAGAGTGTTCCAGGTAATTGGCAGTGGGTGTACTAAGATATAAACTAAATTATACTTAAAAATCAGATTCTGCCCCTTCAAATTCCTTCATGTCCATCATACCCAAAAGTTGTTTCACCAAAATGACTAATCCATTCACTTGTCCATCCTTAGCCTAACTCAGGGTTAGATAGCATGCCAAAGGAAACCCACTGGGGTGCACTGTCCAGGCAAGGGCCAAGACAAAGGTAGCAGGAGAAATAATCAAGTCACTGAATGAATGACTTTCTATGTCATATGAAGACAACCAAACTTACCCATATCATCAGCAAATACAGACTTGGCTTCACTTTCTTTTCGGACATTTCTTTTGGTTTTACAGTTAAGTCAGCAAAGATGTCAATATTATCATCAAACAAGTTAGACTCAAATGTTCTTTCCTTCTCTCTTGTTTTCTGTGAGGGTTTAATTGCTTCTGTAGCAAATATATCATCCTTGTTAAGCTAAAAAATGAAACAATTTTAAATTAAAAAAAAACTTGATTTAACTGCCCCCTCAGCCTGGAATGCACTATTCCAGGATCTCTGCCAGCCCTGGTCCTTCTCAGGCCTGTCTCAGCTCAAACGCCAGCTCTGCGGAGCGGCCTTCTCTACCACTCCACATGCAGGAGCTCCTCCCATCCCTATTGGTCATTCTTGTCCCAAGGCCTTGGATTGTTTTCTTTATGACACTTAACTTTGTCTGAAAACTTCTTATTTATCTGTGGCCCTGCCTGTAGCCCCCGCTCCTCCCTAAGAACTCTGAGGAGCACAGTGCCGGTTCTCGTTCTCCCTGTGCCAGTTTCTGGATGCTCAGTGAACCCCCGCCAGAGAGTACCTGACCACTGAAGGCCTTACCGCTGCACTAAATCGTCAGCCCCAGCCAGGGCCTGTTTTCCCACAAACCTGAGGTTCAACTCTCAAGCTGTACCAATAGTGGTTGATATATGTCAGAGTGGCATGCCAAGGAAGCTGCACTGACATTCTGGTAAAAATGACAAAAACCAAGACCTGTACCAGTGGTTATGGCTAACCAGGAACTACCCCCTATATGAAACAAAATACTACTTCTAGGTAAGTTTCAGAGTTATTAATAAGAAAACCTTATTGTAGTTACAAACCAAATAGTGATCAGACAGCAATGAAACAAGCTTAATGCAATCTTAATTATGCAAATGTAATGTACATTAATGTCATCAAATAAGCCAATCAGGTATTTTTCCCTTAACATAGAACCAAGCACAAAACATATTTTTATGTCTTATTACCTCAAAAATATCTTGTGATTTTGAGATGACATCCTGCTGATGGTTGGATTTTGACTCATTTTTCTTACCCTTCTGGTCTATAAAGAGATCATCCTCATCTTCCAGGAGAGGGAAGGGATTTGTTTTCTTTGCTGGTTTTGGTGTAACAGACTGAAAGAGATCATCATCACTGCCTGCCTCACCTAGAGCAGGAAACACGGAGCTCTTTTCTTTACTTCCCCCTGGAGGTGTACCTAGGCTCTCTGCTGCCTTCACCAAGACTGTTTTTCTCCCAGTGGACTGAGAACCAGGGCCCTTGGAAAAAATGTCCTCCAAATCAAAAATGTCATTCTCAAGAGGCTGACCAAAAGATTTCGCAAAGGAGTTTCCATACATTCCAAGCACGGGAACACCTGCCCAAGGTGGAGTAGCAGTTGCCACAGCTTCCTCAGAGTCTTTTCCACCACGTGTTCTGGGCTGTGGCTGACAGCCATCTGGTGAAATGGTGCCATCTGCCAATTGTGCAACATATCTCCTGGGGACACTCACGTCCTCAGCCTCACTGGACTCCAGGGCAGCCAACTGCCGAGCTGTGCGGGTCTGTGGTCTGCGCTTTCCTCTGACTTTGACCCTGCTCTGCAGTGGCAAAAATCAAATGTTGATATGATGATTAAAAAAAAAGTTTTCAAGACACTGGGAGCCAAGATGGCGGCGTGAGTAGGACAGTGGGAATCTCCTCCCAAAAACATATATTTTTGAAAATACAACAAATACAACTATCCCTAAAACAGAGACCAGAAGACACAGGACAACAGCCAGACTACATCCACACCTGCGAGAACCCAGCGCCTGGTGAAAGGGGTAAGACACAAGCTGCAGCCCGGCGGGACCCGAG
The DNA here is from genome assembly GCF_040802235.1 of Manis javanica. Lineage (NCBI taxonomy): Eukaryota > Metazoa > Chordata > Mammalia > Pholidota > Manidae > Manis > Manis javanica. The sequence continues at coordinate 74,441,459 of NC_133162.1, forward strand.
GTCCCTCACCCCAGCTCCCGGCGGGAGGAGAGGAGTCAGACCAGGGAGGGAGAGGGAGCCCAGGACTGCAAAACACCCAGCCCCAGCCATCCGCACCAGAGCGCAGACACACAGTGCATGCGTGGGGTCCTGGAAACCAGGGAAGCAGGACAGTAAGACCTGTGAGGGGGTCCCGCAGCCGGCGACCCTGGGACAAAGTAAAGCGGGTGCTTTTTGAAAGTCTTAAAGGGACAGGGACCCCACAACTGGACAGAAGCATCCCGGGTCACAGTCCAGCAGCTGGAAATTCCAGGGATCTCTGGGCGCACTAACCCCCTGGACAACAGCTGTGAGACCCCTCACAGAGGTAAACAGCCAAACAGCCCCCCTGATCATTACCCCTCTGGGGCCCTGCCATAGCAGAGCAGCGGCCTGAGGCTGGCCACGCCCACAGCAAGGGAGCGTCCTCCATACCAGGCCAGAAGAGAACGGCATGATATACTTAATGCAATGAAACAGAAGGGCCTCGAACCAAGAATACTGCATCCAGCACGATTATCATTTAAATATGAAGGAGGGATTAAACAAGTCCCAGACAAGCAAAAGTTGAGGGAATTTGCCTCCCACAAACCACCCCTACAGGTCATCTTACAGGGACTGCTCTAGATGGGAGCACTCCTAAAAAGAGCACAGAACAAAACACCCAACATAAGAAGAATGGAGGAGGAGGAATAAGAAGGGAGAGAAATAAAGAATCATCAGACCGTGTTTATAATAGCTCAATAAGCGAGTTAAGTTAGACAGTAAGATAGTAAAGAAGCTAACCGTGAACCTTTGGTAACCACAAACTTAAAGCCTGCAATGGCAATAAGTACATACGTTTCAATAATCACCCTAAATGTAAATAGACTGAATGCACCAATCAAAAGACAGAGAGTAATAGAATGGACAAAAAAGCAAGACCCATCCATGTGCTGCTAACAAGAGACTCACCTCAAACCCAAAGACCTGCACAGACTTAAAGTCAAGGGATGGAAAAAGATATATCGTACAAACAACAGAGAGAAAAAAGCAAGTGTAGCAATACTAGTATCAGACAAAATAGACTTCAAAATGAAGAAAGTAACAAAAGATAAAGATGGACATTATATAATGATAAAGGGCTCAGTCCAACAAGAGGATATAACCATTATAAATATATATGCACCCAAAACAGGAGCACCAAGATATGTGAAAAAAATACTAACAGAATTAAAGGAGGAAATAGAATGTAATGCATTCATTTTGGGAGACTTTAACACACTGCTCACTGCAAAGGACAGATCCACCAGAGAGAAAATAAATAAGGACATAGAGGCACGAACAACACACTACAACAGATGGACCTAATAGTCATCTATAGAACTCTACATCCAAAAGCAACAGGATAGACATTCTTCTCAAGGGCACATGGAATATTCTCCAGAATAGACCACATACTAGGCCACCAAAAGAGCCTCAGTAAATTCCATAACATTGAAATCCTACCAATCAACTTTTCAGACCACAAAGGCATAAAATTAGAAATAAATTGTACAAAGAAAGCACAAAGGCTCACAAACACATGGAGGCTTAACAACATACTCCTAAATAATCGATGGATCAATGACCAAATTAAAATGGAGATACAGCAAAATATGCAAATAAATGACAACAACAACACAAAGCCCCAACTACTGTGGGATACAGCAAAAGCAGTCTTAAGAGGAAAGTATATAGTAATCCAGGCATATTTTAAGAAGGACGAACAAACCAAAATGAATAGTCTAAAGACACAATTATCAAAATTGGAGTAAGAAGAACAAATGACGCCTAAAGTCAGCAGAAGGAGGGACATAATAAAGATTAGAAAGAAAACTACAGACCATTATCCCTGATGAACGTAGATGCAAAAATACTCAACAAAATATTAGCAAACTGAATTCAAAAATACATCAAAAGGATCATACACCATGACCAACTGGGATTCATCTCAGGGATGCAAGGATGATACAACACTGGAAAATCCATTAAGATCATGCACCACATCAACAAAAAGGACAAAAACCACATGATCATCTCCATAGATGCTGAAAAAGCATTCGACAAAATTCAACATACATTCATGATAAAAACTGTCAACAAAATGGGCATAGAGGGCAAGTACCTCAACATAATAAAGGCCATATATGATAAACCCACAGCCAACATTATACTAAACAGCGAGAAGCTGAAAACCTTTCCTCTGCGATTGGGAACAAGACAGGGATGCCCACTCTCCCCACTGTTATTCAACATAGTACTGGAGGTCCTAGCCATGGCAATTAGACAGAACAAAGAAATACAAGGAATCCAGATTGGTAAAGAAGCAGTCAAACTGTCACTATCTGCAGATGACATGATATTGTACATAAAAAACCCTAAAGACTCCACTCCGAAATTACTATAGCTAATATCGAAATTCAGCAAAGTTGCAGGATACAAAAGTAACACACAGAAATCTGTGGTTTTCCTATACACTAACAATAAACTAATAGAAAGAGAAATCAGGAAGACAATTCCATTCACAATAGCATCAAAAAGAATAAAATACATAGGAATAAACCTAACCAAGGAAGTGAAAGACCTATACCCTGAAAACCATAAGACACTCTTAAGAGAAATTAAAGAGGTCACTAACAAATGGAAACTCGTCCCATGCTAGTGGCTAGGAAGAATTAATATCATCAAAATGGCCATCCTGCCCAAAGAAATATACAGATTCGATGCACTCCCAATCAAATTACCAACAGCATTCTTCAATGAACTGGAACAAATAGTTCAAAAATTCATATGGAAACACCAAAGACCCCAAATAGCTAAAGCAATATTGAGAAGGAATAAAGTGGGGGGGCGGATATCACTCCCCAACTTCAAGCTCTACTACAAAGCCACAGTAATCAAGACAATTTGGTACTGGCATAAGAACAGAGCCACAGACCAATGGAACTGAATAGACTCCAAACATTAACTGAAACATATATAGCCAACTAATATTCGATAAAGGGGCCATGGACATACAATGGGGACAGTTAAGTGTGAGCAGAGCTGTCCGTGAGGAGGAGCGTTCCTGAAGCAGCAGCCAGGCTGGTGGCAGCAGCAGGCAGGGAAATGTGTGTGCAGGGAATGGTGCCTGATATGACTGTAGTTTAGCCTCGCCGTATGGGGCGACTGGTGGGAAAGTTGGATGCTTTGGTTAGCATGGATTATAAAAGGCTTTAATATCAAACTGAGGAGCTCAAACTCAAATGGGCAGTGAGAGACCATCAGAGAGGGACATGATCTGCTCTGTGTTTAGAAGCCTTTCAAGTGGCAGTGCAGGAGAGCCTGGAGGTAGTGGGACTTCAGTGTGGCTACTGATCAGGATGTAAATCAAACAAATGGGAAAGTAGACAGAGAGTTAGGGAGGTGGAAGGAGGACAGAAAAGATGAAGGAAAGATCAGATGCCTCCTTCATATGGGGAGTTAGGGTCAGCCTAATGTGTGTAACAGATGGACTAGGAAGAAACATACAAGTTGTTCTGGTTAAAAAAAAGGGAAGCAAGCAAGCAGAGGCGGTTGCATCACCTTGTTTGCACTGTGTAGAGTGTCTGCCTGAGCTGGAAGATCAAAACTCACACCGGCCTCCCCACTTCCAGAAAGAGTGGGCATACTTCCCAGACTGTGGGTCCTCCCAGGTTCAGATAAAGGGAAAGCCAATTCAGGCAAAACAGGCCTTGTTCCAGAGATCTGGGGAGTCACTGCAGGCAGCAAGGCTGCTGGATTAATTGCTAAATCTGCCTAAAGAAGAAAATTGACACTTATTCTGTATGTTTTCTTAAACACAGCAGCCTGTTCTTATTATTATGACACACAGTGAGAGACTCATTGTACATAACGTATATTATGAGAGGAGAAAGAGACATGCAGGATAGTCTCCTGATCTAGTCTTAGAATTACAACAGAAGGCTACCTGTACCCACCACTGGGACCAAAAAAAGGACATTATAGACAGCACACAAGCAGCAACAACTAGAGGGTGGGGAAGAGATAAGAAAATGCCTAGCAGCAGCTGACAAAAGTAAAAACCCCAAAAAGTTTATAGATGCCACAAGGCAGGCAATGAAGATTCCAGACATGGTATAATTACTTGTATTTTCCAGATCTGAGGGGATGGCTCTTTGGTTTTAAATGGAACGGGATCTGGTGAGTCCTGTGTGAAATTACAGTCAGTTAAAAACCCACTGGGGATAGAAAATGTTCCTTGGATTAAATTTATGCCTGTAAATAAATGTGTGAATGAGGAAAGCTGTCACTTTCTGTAGTTCTCTAATGGGAAAGGCATTCAGATGTCTCCTGGGGCCTCACAACATTTCACTGACATCACTTCACTTATGTATGCCTCCTTATCCACTGGGCAAGTAGAAGGCTGTCAGACTGCACACAGAATAAGGGAGATGGAGACCATGAATAGGATTCCTAAAACTATTAGGGTATCAGAGCACCAAAACCTGACCAGTTGGGGAAATTATCATGCTGGGAATCTCACATGGCAAATATTACAGAGCACACAGAAATTCACACACAGCCTAATGCACTGGTTCTAGAAGCCAAAGCAGCTGAGACTTGGGACAAATCACTGGGTATGTGCTTGTCCTAGAGCCTTGCTGTCAGAGCTCAGGACACTGAGGCCTCAGTGAGACATCCAGGGGCAGCAGCCAGCTGGACCCAGTACTCACTCTCCAGTTCTGAGCTGCCTTCAGGAAGCACTCCACAGAGAAGACTGCTGAGGACGGACGCCTATCAGCAATGATCTCAGGAGCAGTAACAGAGGGGGAACCAAGAAACGGGATGTAACTGATATTTAATTCTAAGTAAACCAAAGAAAGAGCCAGGGGTTCTGGTGGGAAGAAGGTTCTTCACCATACCTCAACTTTATCTTGGAATTGAATGGAAGGACTTCAAAAAATTATTAGTAAGCACAGATTCATAGGACTGGGGTGTGGAATGAGGAGGGGATAGATGAGCAGGGTTGAAAAATACAGTCAAGGAAAAGAGGTCATCCTAGTCGCTGTTTCCCCCTTAATTAAGAGAACTCTGAATACCCTTGGGCCTGCACGATGGAGTTATTCTATACTGGGATGCAAACAAGAGCCAGAAGTCCTTAAAGAGATCGGTTCTAACCTGAGGTGTTTCCAGTTTCCATTCGCTTTTTTCTTTGATACCTTGAGTGGACTCCATATGCTCTGGTTCCTCAAAGAGGAAATAGAGTGGTCTTTTTTCACTACCTTCTTTTCAGGTATCTTTAAAGAAAAAGAATACCAAAAGTCTATCAAGTATCTTAGAAATTTTAAAAGAAAGTCATATTGCAAAAAAAGGCTCTGGTTTCTGCGTTTTAAAAGTCACTTCTCAAATGAAGGTTTTGAACCAACACAGAGGCGGCTTTTCAGAAATATTCTAAAGACTGACTTTCTTAGGAGCCCTCTCTATGATAAAAAGAAAACAGAACTTATAAAATCTACTGGGCAGGGGGAAAAGGTCACATAGGCAAGCTAACACTCAGATTTAAGGTTCTGCACCTGAAAGGCATGAATAGTTAGTCACCATATTTTATGCACTGGTCTTTCAGTAAGCAACTTAAAAACCAAACAAACTTAAAATACACTAAGAGAATCTGGGTTAGTTAATGCTTTACTATTAGGGAACTTAAGATGGGGACAATACGAACAATACGTTATCTGCCTTTCATTTACTGGTAATCACCACAATTCCGTGTATTTTCCTTAACCGTGTAACTGGACATTAATTTCCTTTCCCAGAAATCTTTCCACTCCTCCACCAGTATTGAGAACAAAAGGCTGGTATCAAAGGCTTCAACTTGGCAGAGCTGAACATATCATCATCTTCATCATCCCCAAACAGGCTCCCAACACTTGGCTCTAACAACTAGAATAGAGTATAAACTCAAATTCAACATCCAAACCAAAACAATTTACAAAGAACAAGGTGAGCAGCTGAGATAATTTCTAATACAATAGCAAAGTCACGATATGGAGAGCCATTCGTAACTGACCCTGGTTTTTTTGGTGCTGGAGAAAATGTCAACATCTGGGTCATTGTCCTAGAGCTTGTGACTGAAAAGGAGTTCTTCATCCTGAAAGACACCCGTGCTCTTGGGCCAGGCATCAGAATCAGAGCCCTGGGAGAAAGAGGAATCTAAGGATTTACCTTTATAAGGATCACACACACATGTAAAGATGAAACAACAAAAATGCAGCTTTGTTTATAATGGCTAAAGGTTGGACACAGCCTAAGTCCTAACCAGAAAGGAGTGACACAGTAATATGATGCAATATTACAGAACTATCAAAAATAAGGGAGAATGTATTTATAAGTACAGGTAACATAAACATACTCTGGAAAGATCATTGTTCAACTTTGTGTAGCATCTCAATGTTTTATATTAAAAACAATAAATTAGTTCCACAATAAGAAACATTTTAGGGGTAAATATACACAAACTTAAACAAGTTCTCTCCATTTCATTCCCAAAGGGAGGAAAAGACTTAATACCAGAAAATACATGGTGGTCAAGCATGTATCCTTCTAACCTGTCAGCATCGAAGTCCAAAGAACTGCACAGGTATGACTAGCCAACCTTCCCCTATGCCCATCCACCTCTTATCCCACTACCTTCAGATTCCAAACAAGTTCTTTTTGTTTCTAGGACAGCTGACATTTGAAAATTACTGTTCACATTACTTGGTTGGATACTATAATGCCCCAGACTTTACATTCTAAAATTCTCCCCTATTTATTCTTTACTATCACACCCACAGAGTACAACAAAACTCAATTTAGACAAAACGTGTCACATTAAAAATTAATAATTATTGTTTATTATACATAAAAACCAGTGTAACATAGCAACTACATTTGTGAGTGTCACAACTATGAACATCAATACAAAATCACACACAGTAAGAGACTGGAAGAAAATATACCAAATAATTCATATTCACTCAGTGTAGTCCTCATTTATAAACAGGGTTATACTATTTATGTAATAAAAAATTCTTTAAATGTTTTCTTACAGAAATCAACATGGACTATATCATCAGTTTGAAAAACACTGGAAGAGGGAGGCAAGATGGCGGCATGAGTAGAGCAGCGGAAATCTCCTCCCAAAACCACATATATTTTTGAAAATACAATAAATACAACTATTCCTAAAAGAGAGAACAGAAGACACAGGACAACATCCAGACTACATCCACACCTGTGAGAACCCAGCGCCTTGTGAAGGGGGTAAGATACAAGCCGCGGCATGGCGGGACCCGAGCGTCCTACACCCCAGCTACTGGTGGGAGGAGAGGAGTCAGAGAGGGAAGGGACAGGGAGCCCAAGACTGCTAAATAGCCAGCCCTAGCCATCCGCACCAGAGCACAGATACACTGCGTGCGTGGGGTGCTGGAAACTATGGAAACAGGACAGAAAGACCTGTGAGCGGGTACCCGCAGCCAGAGCCAAAGGTACAAAGAAAAGCGAGAGCTTTTTGAAAGTCTTAAAGGGACAGGGACACCACAGCTGGACGGAAGGGTCCAGAGACACCACAGCGGGATGGAAGCATCCAGGGACACTTAGCTCAGAAGCTTGGAATCCCAGGGAACTCTGGGCACTCTAACCCCCTTGGCAGCAGGGCAGCTGGGAGGTACCTAATGGAGATAAACAGCCTCCGGGCCGTTTCCCCTGTGACGAAGCTCCGCGATATCAGAGCTGCACCCTGAGGCAGGCCATGCGCACAGCAACTGCAGAGCTAAAACTCCACAGCGGCCGGGCAAGAATCAGAAAAGCCGCCTGCACGCAGCTGCCCAGCACAAGCTGCTAGAGGTCACTGTTCTCCAAGGAGAAGAAGGCCACAAACCAACAAGAAGGAACATTCTCCCAGCTGTCACATGTGCCAGCTCCGCAAACTATATCTATCGCCATGAAAACGCAGAAAAATTGATATGGACCAAAATCACAACCCCTGAGGAGATAGGCCTAACCAGTTTTCCTGAAACAGAATTCAAAATAAAAATCATAAACATGCTAACGGAGCTGCAGAGAAACATACAAGGGCGAAGGGATGACGTCCGGAGGGAGACTACAGAAGTGAAACAATCTCTGGAAGCATTTCTAAGCAGAAAGGATAAGATGCAAGAGGCCATTGATGGAATAGAAATCAGAAAACAGGAACGCATAGAAGCTGACGCAGAGAAAGATAAAAGGATCTCCAGGAATGAAACAATATTAAGAGAACTGTGTGACCAATACAAAAGGAACAATATCCGCATTAGAGGGGTACCAGAAAAAGAAGAGAGAGAAAAAGGGATAGAAAGTGTCTTTGAAGAAATAATTGCAAGAACTTCCCCAAACTGGGGGAAGAAATAGTTGCTCAGACTACGGAGGCACAAAGAAATCCCAACAGAAGGGACCCAAAGAGGATAACACCAAGACACATAACAATTAAAATGGAAAAGATCAAGAACAAGGACAGAGTATTAAAGGCAGCCAGAGAGAGAAAAAAGGTCACCTACAAAGGAAAACCCATCAGGCTATCATCAGACTTCTCAAGAGAAACCTTACAGGCCAGAAGAGAATGGCATGATATATTTAATGCAATGAAACATAAGGGCCTTGGACCAAGGATACGGTATCCAGCACGATTATCATTTCAATATGAAGGAGGGATTAAACAATTCCCAGACAAGCAAAAGTTGACGGAATTTGCCTCCCACAAACCACCTCTACAGGATATTTTAGACGGACTGCCCAAGATGGGAGTACTCCTAAAATGAGCACAGAACAAAACACCCAACATAAGAAGAATGGAGGATGAGGAATAAGAAGGGAAAGAAATAAAGAATCATCAGACTGTGATTATAATAGCTCAATAAGCAAGTTATGTTAGACAGTAAGGTAGTAAACAAGCTAACCTTGAACCTTTCATAACCACGAATCTAAGGCTGCAATGGCAATGAGTACATATCTTTCAATAATCACCCTAAATGTAAATGGACTGAATGCACCAATCAAAAGACACAGACTACTAGAATGCATAAAAAAGCAAGACCCATCTATATGCTGCTTACAAGAGACTCACCTCAAACCCAAAGGCATGCACAGATTAAAAGTCAACGGATGGAAAGAGATATTTCATGCAAACAACAGGGAGAAAAAAGCAGGTCTTGCAATACTAGTAACAGACAAAACAGACTTCCAAACAAAGAAAGTAACAAGAGATAAAGAAGGACACTACATAATGATAAAGGGCTCAGTACAAGAGGATATAACAATTAGAAACATATATGCACCCAATACAGGAGCACCAATATATGTGAAACAAATACTAACAGAATTAAAGGAGGAAATAGAATGTAATGCATTCATTTTGGGAGACTTTAACACACCGCTCACTCCAAAGAACAGATCCACCAGAGACAAAATAAATAAGGACATAGAGGCACTGAGTAACACACTATAACAGATGGACTTAATAGTCATCTGTAGAACTCTACATCCAAAAGCAACAGGATACACATTCTTCTCAAGTGCACATGGAATATTCTCCAGAATAGACCACATACTAGGCCACAAAAAGAGCCTCAGTAAATTAAAAAAGATTGAAATCCTACCAACCAACTTTTCAAACCACAAAGGCATAAAAGTAGAAACAAACTGTACAAAGAAAGCAAAAAGGCTCACAAACACATGGAGGCTTAACAACATGCTCCTAAATAATTGATGGATCAATAACCAAATCAAAATGGAGATCCAGCAATATATGGAAACAAATGACAACAACAACACAAAGCTCCAACTTCTGTGGGACACAGCGAAAGCAGTCTTAAGAGGAAAGTATATAGCAATCCAGGTATATTTAAAAAAGGAAGAACAATCCGAAATCAATAGTCTTATGTCACAATTATCAAAATTGGAAAAAGAACAAATGAGGTCTAAGGTCAGCAGAAGGAGGGACATAATAAGATCAGAGAAGAAATAAATAAAATTGATAAAAATAAAACAACAGAAAAAAATCAATGAAACCAAGATCTGGTTCTTCAAGAAAATAAACAAAATAGATAAGCTTCTAGCCAGACTTATTAAGAGAAAAGAGAGTCAACACACATCAACAGAATCAGAAACAAGAAAGGAAAAATCATGACGGACCCCACAGAAATACAAAGAATTATTAGAGACTAGTATGAAAACCTATATGCTGACAAGCTGGAAAACCTAGGAGAAATGGACAACTTTCTAGAAAACTACAACCTTCCAAGACTGACCAAGGAGGAAATAGAAAATCTAAACTGACCAATTACCAGGAACAAAACTGAAGCGGTAATCAGAAAACTATCCAAGAACAAAAAACCCGGGCCAGATGGATTTACCTTGGAATTTTATCAGACATACAGAGAAGACATAATACGCATTCTCCTTAAAGTTTTCCAAAAAACTAGAAGAGAGGGGAAGACTCCCAAACTCATTCCGTGAAGCCAACATTACCCTAATACCAGAACCAGGCAAAGACCCCACAAAAAAAGAAAACTACAGACCATTATCCCTGATGAACGTAGATGCAAAAATACTCAACAAAATATTAGCAAACGGAATTCAAAAATACATCAAGAGGATCATACACCATGACCAAGTGGGATTCATCCCAGGGATGCAAGGACGGTACAACATTTGAAAATCCATCAACATCATCCACCGTATCAACAGAAAGAGGGACAAAAACCACATGAGCATCTCCACAGATGCTGAAAAAGCATTCAACAAAATTCAACATCCATTCATGATAAAAACTCTCAACAAAACGGGCATAGAGGGCAAGTACCTCAACATAATAAAGGCCATATATGATAAACCCAGCTAACACCATACTGAACAGCGAGAGGCTGAAATCTTTTCCAATGAGGTCGGGAACAAGACAGGGATGCCCACACTCCCCACTATTATTCAACATAGTACTGGAGGTCCTACCCATGGCAATTAGACAAAAAAAAGAAATACAAGGAATACAGATTGGTAAAGAAGAAGTCAAACTGTCACCATTTGCAGATGACATGATGTACATAAAAAACCCAAAAGACTCCACTCCAAAACTACTAGAACTAATATAAGAATTCAGCAAAGTTGCAGGGTACAAAATTAACACACAGAAATCTGTGGCTTTCCTATACACTAACAATGAACTAACAGACAGAGAAATCAGGAAGACAATTCCATTCACAATAGCATCAAAAAGAATAAAATACATAGGAATAAACCTAACCAAGGAAGTGAAAGACCTATACCCTGAAAACTACAAGACCCTCTTAAGAGAAATTAAAGAGGACACTGACAAATGGAAACTCATCCCATGCTCCTGGGTAGGAAGAATGAATATCGTCAAAATGGCCATACTGCCCAAAGCAATACACAGATTCGATGCAATCCCTCTCAAATTACCAACAGCATTCTTCAATGAACTGGGAACCAATAGTTCTAAAATTCATATGGAAACACCAAAGACCCCGAATAGCCAAAGCAATCCTGAGAAGGAAGAATAAAGTGGGGGGGATCTAGCTCCCCAACTTCAATCTCTACTACAAAGCCACACTAATCAAGACAATTTGGTACTGGCACAAGAACAGACCCACAAACCAGTAGAACAGAATAGAGACCTCAGATATTAACCCAAACATATATGGCCAATTATTATACGATAAAGGAGCATTGGTCATGCAATGGGGAAATGACAGTCTCTTCAACAGATGGTGCTGGCAAAACTGGACAGCTACATGTAAGAGAATGAAACTGGATCACTGTCTAACACCATACACAAAAGTAAATTCAAAATGGATCAAAGTCCTGAATGTAAGTCATGAAACCATAAAACTTATAAAAAAACATAGGCGAAAATCTCATGGACATAAACATGAGTGACTTCTTCATGAACATACCTCCCTGGACAAGGTAAACAAAAGCAAAAATGAACAAGTGGGACTATATCAAGCTAAAACGTTTCTGTAAAGCAAAGGACACCATCAATAGAACAAAAAGGTATCCCACAGTATGGGAGAATATATTCATAAATGACAGATCCGATAGTGTTGACATCCAAAATATATAAAGAGCTCACACACCTCCACAAACAAAAAGCAAATAATCCAATTAAAAAATGGGCAGAGGAGCTGAAGAGACAGTTCTCTAAAGAAGAAATTCAGATGGCCAACAGCACATGAAAATATAATCCACATCTCTTGTCATCAGAGAAACACAAATTAAAACCACAATGAGATATCAAGTCACACAGGTAAGGATGGCTACCATCCAAAAGACAAACAACAACAAATTTTGGCGAGGTTGTGGAGAAAGGCGAACCCTCCTATACTGGTGGTGGGAATGTGAATTAGTTCAACCATTGTGGATAGCAGTATGGAGGTTCCTCAAAATGCTCAAAATAGAAATACCATTTGACCCAGGAATTCCACTTCTAGGAATTTACCCTAAGAATGCAGCACTACAGTTTGAAAAAGACAGATGCACACCTATGTTTATCGCTGCACTATTTACAATAGCCAAGATATGGAAGCAACCTAAATGTCCATCAGTAGATGAATGGATAAAGAAGATGTGGTACATATACACAATGGAATATTTCTCAGCCATAAGAAAAAAACAGATCCCACCATTTGCAACAACGTGGATGGAGCTAGAGGATATTATGCTCAGTGAAATAAGCCAGGCGGAGAAAGACAAGTACCAAATGATTTCACTCATACATGGAGTATAAGAACAAAGGAAAACTGAAGGACCATTACAGCAGCAGACTCAGAGAGCCGAAGAATGGACTAACAGTTACCAAAGGGAATGGGACTGGGGAGGATGGGTGGGAAGGGAGGGACAAGGGTGGGAAAAAAGAAAGGGGGCATTGAGATTAGCATGTATAGTGTGGGGTGCCACGGGGAAAAAAAAAAAAGAAAAAGCACTGGCATCCTATGGCCTACCAAATGTTGTTGTTGTGTAGTATCTCAGTTCAGTATTATTTATATACCAAAAAATTCTATATAAAGTGTTTACTTTAATGATTTTTAGTATATTCATAGCTGTGGAAATACCACCACAATCCAAGTGTAGAACATCCTCATTACATCAGAAAGAACTCCCAAACCTATTTATTAGTAATGACTCTCCGTTCCTGTCTGCCCCTTTCCTTACACCCAGGCAACCACTTAGCTATTTTCTTTCTCTATATATTTGTCTTTCAGGACATTTTAAATAAATGGAATCATATACTATATGTCTTTTGTCACTGGTTTCTTTGATTCAGCATATGTTGTCAAGGTTCATTAATGTTATACATAATTCTTTTTAATGCCTAATAATATTCCATTGTATGGTAACACCACATTAGTTAATGAACATTTATTTAAATTATTTTCACCTATAGGCTATTTTGAATAATGCTGTTGAAAACATAAAAGTTTTTGTGTGAATGTATATTTTCATCTCTTGCATACATACCTAGTAGTGGAATTACAAGGTCATGTGGTGACTCTTACGTTTAACAATATGAGGAACCACCAAACTGTCTTCCAAAGTGGCTACAGTATCCTACATTCCCAAAAGCAATGAATGACGAAGGTTCTAGTTTCTCCACATACTCACTAACACTTGGCTAATATCAAAAAGTATACAAGGGACAAAGGAGCCAAGATAGTGGTATGAGTAAGGCAGCAGAAATCTCCTCCCAAACACATATATATTTTTTTGAAAATACAACAAATACAGCTGTGCCTAACAGAGAGACCAGAAGATGCAGTACAACAGCCAGGCTACATCTACATCTGCAAGAACTCAGCATCTCACGAAAAGGGTAAGATACAAAGCCACGATACAGCAGGACCTAGCACTCTTCCACCCCAGCTCACCGGCAGGAAGAAAAGAGTCAGAGTGGGGAGGGAGGGGAAGCGCAGGACTGCTAAATAACCAGCCCTAGTAATCTGCACTGGGAGCAAAGACACACATTGCATGGTGTACTGGATATAAGAAAAATAGAAAAGTAAAATCTGCGAGCAGGTCCCCACAGCCAGCTCCCCTGGGATAAAAGAAAAAAGAGTACTTTTTGAAAGTCTTAAAGGGATAGGGGCTTAACAGCTGGATGGAATAGTCCAGGCACACTCAGCCCAGCAGGCTCGGAATCCTAAGGAACTTCAGGCTCTCTAACCCCCTGGGTGGGAATATAGCTCTGAAGTACCTCACAGCAATAAGCAGCCTGCCATTTGTTCCCCCTGGCTGGCGCTGCCCTGCTGCAGCGGCGGAGTAGCTGGAGCGTGATACCGCCCACAGTAACGGCCCTGAGTCTCCTCCCAGCGTGCAGCTACCAGGGCCATACAGACCCGCTGCTGCTGGTGTGCAGCTGCCTGGCAGAGACAGAGAAAGCTGGAACAAGACACAAAGGGGCTCCATTCTTACAGGAGAACACGTCCGGTGAACCTGCAACTCTCCACAGGGTTCTGAGGGCTGCCCCGCCACAGCAGCTCAGTGTATTAAACCAGAGGCTCCTCCTGGTGTGCGGATAAACAACACAGCAGCGGAGAAGGGCACGGCACCCAGCAAGCAGGAAGGGACTTTGTTCTCCCAGCAGACAGATATGCCACCTGCCTACAACTACCTCTATCGCCATGAAAAGGCAGAAGAATCTGGTCCAGTCAAGAATCACCCAGACAACCACCGAGAGCAGGTGTGGGGAGATAGATATAACTAATCTCCCTGAAAGAGAATTCAAAATAAAGATCATAACCATGCTGATGGACCTGCAGAGAAATATGCAAGAGTTAAGGGATCAAGTCCAGAGGGAGATAACAGAAATGAAACAATCTTTGGAAGGACATATGAGCAGAATGGATGAGGTGCAAGAGACTGTTAATGGAATAGAAATAAGAGAACAGGAGTACAGAGAAGCTGAGGCAGAGAGAGATAAAAAGATCTACAGGAATGAAAGAAATTAAGAGAACTGTGTGACCAATACAAATGGAATAATATTCACTTTATAGGGCTACCAGAAGAAGAACAGAGAGAAAAAGGGATAGAAAGTGTCTTTGAAGAAATAATTGCTGCAAACTTCCCCGAACTGGGGGAGGAAATAGTCTCTCAGAACATGGAAGCCCACAGATCTCCCAACACAAGGGACCCAAGGAGGAAAACACCAAGACATATAATAATTAAAATGGCAAAGATCAAAGACAAAGACAGAGTATTAAAGGCAGCCAGAGAGAGAAAAAAGATCACCTACAAAGGAAAATCCATCAGGCTATCATCAGACTTTTCAACAGAAACCTAACAGGCCAAAAGAGAATGCCATGACATATTTAATGAAATTAAACAGAAGGGCCTTGAAGCAAGAATACTATATCCAGCATGATTATCATTTAAATACAAAGGAAGGATTAAACAATTTCCAGAAAAGCAAAAGTTGACGGAATTTCCCTCCCATAAACCACCTCTACAGGATTTTTTAAAGGGAATGCTCTAGATGGAAGCACTTCTAAGGCTAAATTGATGTCACCAGAGAAAATAAAATCACAGCAAAGAAAGCAGACCAACCAAATACTAAGTAAAGGCAAAAAATAAAATCAACTATTCACAAAAGCAGTCAAAGGAAACACAAAAGAGAACAGAATAAAACACCTAACAAATAAAGAAAGGAAGAGGAAGAATAAGAAGGGAGAGAAAAGAATCATCAAACTGTGTTTATAATAGCTTAATAAATGAGCTAAGTTAGACAGTCAGATAGTAATCAGCGAAGAAATAAATAAAATAAATAAAACTGAAAACAGAACAGTACAAAAAAAATCAATGAAACCAAGAGCTGTTCTTTGAGAAAATAAACAAAATAGATAAGCCCTTAGGAAGACTTATTAAGAGAAAAAGAGAATCTATACACATAAACAGATTCAGAAATGAGAAAGGAAAAATCACGATGGACCCCACAGAAATACAAAGAATTCTTAGAGAATACTATGAAAATCTATATGCTAACAAGCTGGAATACCTAGAAGAAATGGACAATTTCCTAGAAAAATACAACCTTCCAAGACTGACCAATGAAGAAATAGAAAATCTAAACAGACCAATTACCTGCAATGAAATTGAATCGGTAATCAAAAAACTCCCAAGAACAAAATCCCGGGGCAAGATGAATTCACTGCTGAACTCTATTGGACACATAAAGAGGACATAATGCCCATTCTCCTTAAAGTTTTCCAAAAAATAGAAGAGGAGGGAATACTTCCAAACTCATACTATGAAGCCAGCATCACTCTAATACCAAAACCTGGCAAAAACAACACAAAAAAAGAAAATTACAGACCAATATCCCTGATGAACGTAGATGCAAAAAGACTCAACAAAATATTAGCAAACCGAGTTCAAAAATACATCAAGAGGATCATATACCATGACCAAGCGGGATTCATCTTAGGGATGCAAGGATGGTACACCATTCGAAAATCCATCAACATCATCCACCACATCAAGAAAAAGAAGGACAAAAACCACATGATCATCGCCATAGATGCTGAAAAAGCATTCTACAAAATTCAACATCCATTCATGATAAAAACTCTCAACAAAATGGGCATAGAGGGCAAGTACCTCAACATAATAAAGGCCATATATGATAAACCCACAGCCAACATCAGACTTAACAGCAAGAAGCTGAAAGCTTTTCACCTAAGATTGAGAACAAGACAGGGATACTCACTCTCCCCACTGCTACTCAACATAGTACTGGAGGTCTTAACCATGGCAACCAGACAAAATAGAGAAATACGAGGCATCCAGACTGTTAAACAAAAAGTCAAACTATCACTATTTGCAGATGACATCATATTGTATATAAAAAAACCCTAAAGACTCCACTCCAAAACTACTAGAATATCTGAATTCAGCAAAGTTGCAGGATACAAAATTAATACAGAGAAATCTGTGGCTTTCCTATATAGTAACGATGAACCAGCAGAAAGAGAAATCAGGAAAAGAATTCCATTCACAATTCATCAAAAAGAAAAAAAAAAACCTAGGAATAAACCTAACCAAGGAAGTGAAAGACCTATACCCTGAAAACTACAAGACACTCTTAAGAGAAATGAAAGAAGACAGTAACAAATGGAAGCTCATCCCATGCTCTTGGCTAATAAAAATTAATATTGTCAAATGGTCATTGTGCCTAAAGTGATCTACAGATTCAATGCAATTCCTATCAAAATAACAACAGCATACTTTAAAGAACTGGGAACAAATAGTTCTAAAATTTATATGGAACCATAAAAGACCCCGAATAGTCAAAGTAATCCTGAAAAGGAAGAACAAAGCAGGAGGGATCTTGTTTCCCAACTTCAAACTCTATTACAAAGCCACAGTAATCAAGACAATTTGGTACTGGCACAAGAATAGACCCACAGACCAGTGGAATGGAGTAGAGACTCCAGACATTAACCCAAACATATATGGTCAATTAATATATGATAAAGGAGCCATGGACATACAATGGGGGAAGTGACAGCCTCTTCAACAGTTGGTGTTCGCAAAACGGGACAGCTACATGTAAGAGAATGAAACTGGATCATTGTCTAACCCCATACACAAAAGTAAATTCGAAATGGATCAAAGACCTGAGTGTAAGTCATGAAACCATAAAACTCTTAGAAAAAAACATAGGCAAAAATCTCATGGACATAAACATGAGCAACTTCTTTATGAACATATCTCCCTGGGCAACAGAAACAAAAGCAAAAATGAACAAGTGGGCCTGTATCAAGCTGAAAGAAAACCTTCTGTACAGCAAAGGACACCATCAACAGAACAAAAAGGCATCCTACAATATGGGAGAATATATTCATTAATGACAGATCCAATAAAGTGTTGACATCCAAAATATATAAAGAGCTCACAGACCTCAACAAACAAAAAGCAAATAATCCAATTAAAAAATAGACACAGGAGCTGAAGAGACAGTTCTCCAAAGAAGAAATTCAGATGGCCAACAGACACATGAAAAGATGCTCCACATCGCTAATCATCAGAGAAATGCAAATTAAAACCACAATGAGATTATCACTTCACACCACTAAGGATTGCCACTATCCAAAAGACAAACAACAAGAAAGTTGGTGAGGGTGTGGAGACAGGGGATCCCTCCTCCACTGCTGGTGGGAATGTAAATTAGTTCAACCATTGTGGAAAGCAGTACAGAGGTTCCACAAAAAACTAAAAATAGAAATACCATTTGACCCAGGAATTCCATTCCAAGAATTTACCCTAAGAATGCAGCAGTCCAGCAGTCCAGTGTGAAAAAGACATATGCACCCCTATGTTTATTGCAGCACTATTTACAATAGCCAAGAAATGGATGCAACCTAAGTGTCCATAATTAGATGAATGGATAAAGAAGATGTGGTACATATACAGAATGGAATATTATTCAGCCATAAGAAGAAAACAAATCTTACAATTTGCAACAACATGATTGGAGCTAGAGGGTATTATGCTCAGTGAAATAAGCCAGGCGGAGAAAGACAAGTACCAAATGATTTCACTCATATGTGGAGTATAAGAACAAAGAAAAACACTGAAGGAACAAAACGGCAGCAGAATCTCAGAACCCAAGAATGGACTAACAGTTACCAAAGGGATGGGGACTGGGAGGATGGGTGGTAAGACAGGGATAAGGGGGGAAAAAAAGGGGGCATTAGTATTAGCAGACATAATGTAGGAGAGGGCACAGAGAGGTTGTGCAACACAGAGAAGACAAGTACTGATTCTATAGCATCTTACTACGCTGATGGACAGTGACTGTAATGGGGTATGTGGCCGAGACTTCACGATGTGGGGAGTCTAGTAAACATAATGTTCCTAATGTAACTGTAGATTAATGATACCAAAAAAAAAGTCTACAAGTGTTGATGAGGATGTAGAGAAATTGGAAGCTTCAATTCTCGAGCAACTCACACGACAGAACTAACATCATGAAATGAGATTCTTTTATCCTTTCAAAACTTGAACTGTACTACTTTTTGCTCACCTTTCCTACTGTCTTTGGCACTTGGATGCTGCTCTGATCCTCTGTTTTATCCTCTTCCTCATCATACAAGCTAAGAACAGTTTTGGTTCTATTTTTGGTTGCTTTGTCCAATGGGGAAGATGAAGAAAGTAAATCAGAATGCTTGGCTGGAAGAGAGAGTCAACGTCCTTCCTGGAAATGGAAATAATAAGGAAAATATTAAGTATCACCTGGAAATACAAATTCTATTGTGGGGCCTCCCAAACTCCTCATTAATTCAGTAACTGCCACATTTGCATGTTTCGGGGCCCTACAGCTAATCACATCTGCTCCCAGGTAACAAAACCCTGAGCTAGTTCTTCATTGGCTGCTCCAATAAAGAGTCCTGCACAGATAATTCATAGACAAAAGTAATTTTTCCAAACAGTTTAAAGCCATGGGTCCCTCCTTCCTACCATTATATATATATACAAACACTGATACACACAGGTTGCTCAAGAACTGTAAATTCTAAGTCATAAAGACAACACAAATGCCAGTCATTAGGAGAGGATCATGTATTTCCTAGTATTTAACTAATACATGAGTCTCTAAGAGAAACCTAATTGACAAAATCAGACACTTAAATTTTAAAAGGCTTACACTGTATCAATTATACAAAATCACATAAAATGTGTACACTCAATGATAAGAATCTTTGAAATAATCTAAAATGCAGCATTTATTCATTCCACAAGTATACCACATTTCAGGTAAGATGCCACTGATTTAAGAACCACTATTACTATATGAACCACCAAGGTCAAAAACAACAACCTCAATTAACATGCCACTGATTGCAAGAGGTGTATCCTACTTTCAGAGTGGTTAAACTGTGGGAAAAACATGCTTCTTTGAAGAAATATAATTTTTAAGGTGCCTACTATGTGCAAAGTAATATGACAAGTAGTACAGATACAATGGTCAACAAAACAAACCTGGCCCCCATCTTCACGGTGCTTATACTCAAGCAGAGAGATGGTAGCACAGGAGAGCACCTGGAAAGTGTGGACTGGGTTATGACTGGGGTAAGCCAGGGGCTTCTGGACACAGAAAAGGTCTTCATGCAAACTTGGGGAAGACAATGTCACACAATAATAAAATACAGTGTTTCTATCACTGCAGCCCCATGGAGTCAGAAAAAGCAGACATGCCAAGAAAAAACACCATGGCAAATAAGATGAGGAAGATCCTAGGGAGAGAAAGGAACAGACACAAAGGGACAATAATGTAAAATGGGAAAACAACACATCACTGTGTGCACAAGCACACCTAGAGAGGTAACTGAAAGGCAGGAGCAACGTTGAAGGCTTCCCTGAATGGGGAGGATCACATGTTTTCTTCTTTATACTTTGTACTGTTTTCAAATCTCTCAAAAAAAATAAGTCATTTATTTTCTGTGGTAGAAAATGTAAGGTGTGTGTACGTGTGGGTTTTACAAGAACAAATGAGAGACAAACCTATCAGAATATACAAGAAAAATAAAAACTTGACCTTTTCTGACTCCTCCACCTGAGTTGTCCCAAGCTCTGATGATTCCAGCAGACTCAACCTTCTTACCCACAGGTTTCACTCCAAACTGTGCCTCCTTCTCTTCTTCCTTGCTAAATAGCAAAGGTTGTACCTCAGGAATGGTCTCTTTTTTCTACCAAAAGAAGAGTAAATGACAACATCAAAATCAAAAAAAGTGTGTCTAGCAGGACAATGCGTAACACACGCCGAAACCACAGCTCTGTTTAGGGCATCTGCTAAGTATGGTTGTGGGAAAGAGAGGAGAGCATAGTGAAAGGGCACAAACAGAAAGCAGTAGGCATTACAACCTCCAATGCACAGACACAGCACCTCAGTTTCTGCCACACCGTCTGCTCCCGTCTCCTTGTGCCTGCTGACTGCACGACGCTGCCACTGCCTGGATCCTTACTTCTGCCACCCAACTACTGGTCTCTCCTCTCTGCTTCCCTCCTCTTACATTTCAGTTACATGACCACCATCCAGAGCTCTTGCTAAAATAAAACACCCATCCAATTACTTTATTTCCCACCCCAAACCTGCATTTTTGTAATAAGTTAAGTATTGAACATGACAATCAACTGACACCTCATTTTATCCCTCTAGTCACCTGCACCCCATCAGTTCTCACCTATTCCTTACATGTAAACTCTCACACGTCCACACTTGTTTCTCCCTCTGTAGAAGCAAATCCTCCTCATCTTTTAAGCAAGGCTCAGCTTAGCCCATCCTGCCACCCATAAAGGTTTCCTGTTGTCAGTAAGAATCCATTTACTTCATTGATAAGAATGCTATTGATATCTCTACCTAGCCCTTACATTACTCTCCCCCTAATTTACATGAATAGCTATCATACAGCTTTTTATCCATCCATTTGGAAGGATCATACAGTGCATTTCCACAGCCAGTCATGGTGTTTTATACCAGGGTAGGTATTTTGACACAGGTTTTTGAGCGCTTTGCACATCTCTCATCTCTTTCTTACCTGGGAGCTAGGGATTTCAGAGATTAGGAAACTGAGGTCACTAACTTACCTAGAGTTATTGGCATCCTTGGGGCAAGCGACTTATCAAAAATTCTTGAGGAAAAAAAAACTAACTCCATCATACTAACTAGACTATAATATGTAAGGAAGTAAGCTTAATGCAATACTCATCAGGTTATCAAGACATTCAGGAAGTAGAACAGGATAAAGAGATTTTTTGTTATTGTTAGGAAAAGGTCCTTAAAATGCATGCTCATTTAAACTTGAAATAAAAGACTGGAAACCCACAAAAGAATTTCAGAAGAGGTATGGCAAACTGAAGTGATTGAAGGAAAAAATTTCTGTGCAATGTGCTGGACTCACTGAAAACTACATATAATTTCAATGCAAGCTGATAGGGAGAAAAATGAGATTAAGTATGGAGAAACATAACCTTTCATATAACCATAGTCCTTAAATCAAGGAATATGCTGCCCAAACTGTTGATTTTAAACCTTCCTAAAGATAAACTGACTCATCTTCTTCATAAAATTAATTTTATTGATAGGCTTCAAACTGAGTCAAATTTAATTTACTTTGAAATATCCTAGGATCTCTAAAGAAAAAATATCTTATCTGCTAATGGTGATTCTGTCTCACAAATGGTAAAAATAAAGTGTGCAGGTGGTTTAGCTACCTAAGAGGCGTATCTTTGACCTTTTGTCTTATTTAACAATTATAGTTAAACAGGTTGAAAGAAGTTTTACATTTCCAGAACTTTCAAAATTCATTAGATTATTGCTCATTTATCCAGGGTAGAAGTTATTTTTATGATTTACAAAGAAAATCAGATCTCTCAACTTTTAACCATTCAGCCACTAGATGTCTTCTTTAGGGAGACTGAAGGGTAGGGTTATGAGCACCTCAGAAGCAGGAGCAGGGAGCTCCAGAGCCCAGGGAAGGCAGTGCTCCCCCAATGCTGAAAGCTTCTGGAGTAAGCTGTGCAATTCCAAATGTGGTGAGGAAAGAGTGCTTAAATCATGGACCTGCACGTGCTTCATCCAGGAAGCTTCACAGGACAGGTTAACATTTCTACCATGTCTCAAAGTATGAAGAATGTTTCTATATAAGAGACAATAACCCTCCTCTGGAGTATTCTGGGATAGGATGAGTCACCTAGAATATATGCAAATGAGGCTAGAAAAGAGGTGTCCAGGTTGGAAGAGATTACAGATGGCACAGTAGGCTCAGATAAGGCATTTTGCCAAGAGGACAATGGGACTGGATCTCTGAGACAAGAATGAGGGCAATGGTCAGGAGAGCAGATGGAGGGAAGGAGCATTCACAGAGAGACCAGATAAGAAAGCACCTCACCAGTCAAGGCTAAAGATGACAAAGCAACAGGGATGGGAGGAAACAGCCTTAACTGGCAAGAAACAATGACGATTCCTCCATCAAAGGAGAAATAGCCACATGTGTCCTAGTGGTTATATTGCAGAATACTATATAGTGGTAAAAAAGGGCAAGGTGAGGCTTATGGGAATGATAAACATGCTGTGGGACAAAAACTAATGCATAAAAATGTAGACATGATCATATTTAAACAACGCAAAACACATGTGGATGCCTAGAAACAGGCCTGGAGGGACTGGCAATGCCTCACTACCAGTGATTACATCTTGGAACGAGTATGGAGTGGGACTCTGGGTTCTTTATGCATTTGCTAAACCTTTCTTAAGAAGACATCTGTGTATTACACTGTAATTTAAAATAAGCTTTAAACAGAAAATATTTAGGAGGTATAGAAAAACCAAGTATCAGCCTCTACAAACAGGAAGTTCCAGGTTCTTTTATTGCCATGTGCCTATTTCACTGTACACAAGGAGAAGCCAGGTCCCTAGGGCCACACAGGTTTCAGGAATGTGGTCAACCATCACCACAGTGGGAGGGGGAAAGTCTTCATCAAGTGTCGGGGTAGGAGCTGCCATTTTGGATTCTGTGGCTGTTCCAACACGGGAAGTTTCCCTGGAGGCTCATACCTCCTGCTCTGTCTTGCAGGGCTTTCTGCCCTCACGCATGCCAAACTGGAGTGGTCTCAAGTTGGGTTGGAAGGCCGTCACAGCAGGCTGTGAGCTGGCTTGACTCTTGGCCTTTTAGGCTAATCCAGCACAGGTAAAGAGGTCTCCATGGGGCCTAGCCTAGAAAGTTCACTGTTAGCAACTGCCAGTCGGTAATAAAAAAGTGCTTGGCCTCACTCTTCTATGTGCACATACTTCAGGAGTGTGCTGGGGAGGGATTAATGACAGGCCAAAAGCAGGCTTCCAGTGTGTCTACGTTCCAGACAAGCATTACGTTAATGACTCCTTCCTCTCATTCTCTAATACTCCTTTTTCACATAAAATGAGATTGGCTATGTTTTAGCTTAGGTAACTGTGGTAGTGATGCCATTTAGACAAAATCACTGGAAGGACACTTAGATTAACTACTTCTTTTCTTATCATATATTTTAATTTTTAAAAAAACTTTAACTGTGGTAAAAAACATATAATAGAAATTTTTCCATCTTAACCATTTGAGCATATAGTTCAGTGGTGTTAATAATAATCGCACTGTTGTGCAATCATCTCCAGAATTACCTTGCAAAACTGAAACTCTTCACATCAAACAGCTCCCCATTTCCCCCTGCTGCTACCCTGGCAACCACCATTCTACTTTCTGTCTCTGAATTTGACTGCTCCAGGTACTTCACGTAAGTGGAAACATATAGTATTTGCCTTTTTGTGCTGGCTTATGTCATTCAGTATAATGTGCTCAAGGTTGATCCATGTGGTAGCACGTGTCAGAATTGCCTTCCATTGGTACTCTGCCCCCCGAAGACTATACCCGACACTGAATGGGTTACAGACACAGAGGAGTGCTTTTTTTCCAGGCTTCTGTATGTGTGCTTCATCTGTAAAATACCACTAACCAGAAGCTATCTTTCTAAAACTAGGAAAACAAGTTTTCCAAGGTCAGGTTTTAGGAGCTGATTCAGGGAGTATCACTATTCTGTAACACCACCTCAAGGATGTTTCCTGGGCCTAAGAGGTTAAGAATACCTTTGTTGCAGGAGGAACAGATGCAGGAGGAGAGCCAAACAGAGAACTTCCACTATCGGGATCCTCTTTGAAGAGCAGTGATACTCTCTGAGTCCTCTTTTGGCTACACAAACAGATGAAAGACCAAATTAAAGGCAAATGGGATTTTTAAAAAAATACAATATTCTTTCTAGGTCACACCTCTATGAACCCACCTGCCACCAACATGCCCAAGCTATCAGCTGACCTTATACAACTGAAAGCAAGCAAGAAAAACCTTTGAAGTAGGTGCGATTTGTGCCTAGCAAGTCATCAGCCTCTGTCCCCCACCCTTATGTAGAAGAGCTAAGGCCCTCCTCAACCTGGCCCTTGTTAGTTATTTCTGACTCGGTGTGGGTGCACTAGCTGTTTGCTTTCAGAGGCACACGACACTGCTAGCACTCTGTCTCACCACTTCCTAGGGCACAGGAAGAAACAGAGAACATGAGTGCCTATTTCCAAAGTGGTCAGAAGGCAGCTGTCAAAAGATCACAGGGCCAGGGCCTGCTTCGGGCTGTGACCTGATACCTCCTTGGCCACCTAATCCTGTCTTTCTAAGCATCCCCATCCTTTCCCTTCAAACCCCAAATCCATCCCTTTACATCCCCAACAGACAAACCTCTCAGAGCTGGAAAAGCAGAACTCATTTCCCTGTTCATCACATCACTACGCACCCAGCTCCTACCCCATGTTGGGCAACCAGAGCCGAAATGCGGTCACAGTTCTCCTCACCACCTTCCTCTAGCCTGTCTTCACCTACCTCCTTACCTGGGATTCTGGCAGGCCCCTACACACAAGGTGCTCAGTAAATGCCAGAACAACTATTCATCAGTACATCATCAGGAACAGAAATAATATGAAAGTGAAAAAACACAGGGAGGCTTAGCACTGGACTGGTTTTTACTATATGATAAAGAATAATACAACTAACATACTAGGGAATTACCAAAGTAATGAAAACTTCAAAATCAGTTTTTGCTAGGAAAAAAGCATAGTAATAGTAAGTCACTTCAGTGAATTTTTTACCATATCCATCTACTTCTATTAGAACAAAATTATAATTAACAAGGCAAAATCTATATAACTTGTTAGTTTGATACTGATGTCTACATCTTAAAAAAACAAAAAAACTAAGGATCAACCAAACAGTTGAGTGCACTTACACTGGACACATACACTAAAGGACAGTTACAAACTAAATCTGCACCTTGAAGAAGTTATTAAAGCAAAGAGCCAATTTGCAACGGCACAGTAAGATGCTACCTAGTATGCCTTTAAGGACATATACCAATACAGAGTTACACAAATTATAACCAAAATATCCGACTACTAGGTGATGAATGATCACAAAGTATTAATGACTATATCAGATGCCTGAAGAGTGCCGAACACCTCATAAAGCAGCTATAGCAGAAAAATCTTACTCATTATCTTCTGAACAAGAATTTCTAAACAAACTAACCAACCAAAACCCCCGAGAACAACCCACAAGACATCTGGTGACTGATTCTGAAGGTAAGCTACTAGAGAAGAGCTAGTTAGCTCTCTGGACAAGGTTACATAAAAGACTACAATCCTTACACTCGGCCTCATTCCCCAACTCTCAGCTACTGCTGGCTAAATGGGGGCTTCCCGTGGAGACCTGTCCTCAGGAAAACATGTGCTTGTTCAGTGAGCTACGGTATTTCTCATTATAAGTAACAGGTTAAGTATTTTGATTTATTTAAAAGGTACAGAGAAAATGATCATAGAGTCTATGGATCTAAACCAGGCACTTTTGAGAGTGAAAGGGAAAGTTATTAATAATCATCCTGAAATGAAAGGAACAAAGCAGGGCTGCCAGGCAAGCCAGGGCATTTGAATGCCTTGCTAAGATAATATTTCACAACTTCATTAGGGTCACAAAGCTTCTTTCTTTTTTTAGAATGGTTGTGAGATATAATTTACATACCATAAATCTTACACTTTTATAAAAGTGTACAATTCACTGATTTTTAGTATATTCAGAGTTGAGCATCTATCACCATAATCTAAGTTCACAGTATTTCCAACAACCCAAAATGAAACCCTACTTGTTAACATTCACTCCCAATTCTCCTTTCCCCTCAGCCTCAGGCAAACACTAATTTACTTTCTGTGGCTATGGATTTATCTGTTCTGGACATTATATACCAATGGACTCATACATGTGGTCTTCTGTGACTGGCTTCTTTCAGTTAACACAGTTCATTAATATTGTGGCATGTCTCAATATCTTGTTCCTTCTCATTGTATGGGCAGAATACATTTTGTTTATTGTTTCATCAGTTGATGGACTTTTCAGTTACTATGTACAATGCTGTGATGAACATTCATGTGTAAGTTTTTGTGTGGACAGATTTTCATTTCTCTTGACCGTATACCTAAAAATGAAGTTAAGTCCTTTGGTAGCTCCAGGTTCAACTTTCTAAGGAACCACTGTTTCCCAAAGTGGCTGCACCATTGTACATTCAGTGTCTGTAAAAGCAATTTTAGAGAGTCTGATGAAAGCAATGAATTATTTCCTCAGAAAAATGCCCATACACAAAACTTATAGACAACTTTAAAACCAACTGGAAATGGAATAAATCGGGAGCAGAGAAAGCATTAATGAAAGCTAAGTATTGGGTGTAGCTGGTATTGGAACCTCCAAGTGAGACGTTTCCAGATCTCTAAACTAGTGACCACGTGTGCGTGGTAGGGGGCAAAGGGAGACAGGGCACATATGTAACGTAACTTCTACACAACCTAGAAAATGCTCAAGTGCAACATGGCCAGAGATGAGGGGCATATACAGAGGGAATTATTTTTGCTCTAAACTTTCACTTTTTCTTCTCTCTCTCACCTGTCTTTTAGGTCAAGAAAGGATTCTTATAAGAGAAGGCTTAAACTGAGTCTTGAAGGAAGATGGTCAGGTAAGAAGGAAGAAGGGCATGTCTCAGGGGAGAGAGTGCAAGAAAAATAAAGGAATGAAATGTTATTTCCTCTGAGTCATGATGATAAATGGTAACATGTTAAGTGACTGAAATTTAACAGCTATGCTAAGCATTTCCCATTTTTTGGATTTCATTTAATCCTCTCAATGATCCTATGTGAGAGGTACTATTATTATTTTTGTTTAACTGATGAGAAAACTCAGGCCCAGAGAACTTTGGTAACTTGCCCAAGGTTATTGTTATTCAGAAAGGAACTGGCAGGGCCAGAATTTATCAGGTACTGGAATTCCAGAGCCTATATTCTTCTTCTTTTTTTTTTTTTTTTTTAAGGAGAGCAAGGTACCAGCTTTTATTTAGAGATAAAGTGAGAGGAAAGAGCTTCCAGCTCACACCAGGAGGGGACAAGAGAGCCCCCCAGAGCCTATATTCTTAACCAGAGGCAAAATATATACCCAAGGGTAAAGCCACCAGCACCTAAAAGAAATGGTGACATTTCAAATGATTACAATATTTAGAGATAGAAATATGAGGTACTTTTGAATCTATCAAATCAAAATTAAGGCTTAATCGCACCAACCCACAGGATTTATATGTCCCATCAATTACCTCTTTATGGTACTATCATTCAGTTGAATTCCACAGTAATCATTTAAAGCTCTTGAGGAAAAAGTATGTATTTGCAAGGTTATTATTCGGAATGTACAGCTAATCTGGCAGCATGTTACACCACCAATCACAGCCTGTGCTCAGACTACACATCCTGCTGGCTTCAGGCCAAGTGTTAATGTGAATCAGCTAACACTTACCAGCAACTGGTGGGATAAACACAGCACTGTAGAAAACCATTCTCCTAACAGGATGTGTATCAATGCTGAGGGTATTTCTGTTCAAATGACAAACTTACATACCCTCAACCACACTTTGCATTCTTTAGGATTTCCCAGAGGAAAAACAAACAAAAGACAACAAATTGCACTAAATCTCTAACAAACTAAGAAAGATGGTATTTTAGGGTTAAAGAGAAAAAAGTTAGGAAGAAGAAATTGTGTAAGGACCCATCAACAAAAAACAATGCCCAGTATTGGGGAAGGATACCTTACAAGTGAAAATCAACATATTTATTTTTATGACTACTGGGTAATGAGTGATTATCATGTCACCCCAAGCAACTGCACCTTGTGAATCAAATACATCTGACACTTGGACAATATGGCACTTAGGGGCATGTCATCTGTCCCACAGCTGAAAATCCACACATAACCTTTAACTCCCCCCAAACTTAACTACTAACAGCCTACTGTTGACCAAGTCTCACAGACAACACAAACACTCAATTAACACATATTTTGTATTATTATATGTATTATATACTGTAGTGTTACAATAATATCTAAGTGGACCCACTGCAGTTCAAACCTGTGTTGTTCATGGGTCAACTGTACCTTTATACTTATTATCACAGACACTGAAACACTTATTAAATCACTTCTTTCCATGACTAGCTCACCTGTTCTTAGCAATAACAAACAGGTCATCTTCATCATGGTCCTCAAACAGGCTGGTCTTTTTCACAGCCTTGGCCTCCTGGACCTGGGTGGTCCCAGAGTCCCGAAGTTCTCCTTTAGACCTATTATAAGGTGAATCAGTAATATTCCACTGGTCCTTAAAATATAAAATGTATGTTAAAATCCAGTAGTAATTTAGACTGAGGAACCAGGGAAGTAAAATAATTCATCATTAAACAAAACTGTATTTAAACTAAGCATTAAATTAAGTACATTACTCTTGAAGAAAGCTGACGTCCAGGACTTTTCTTTGAAGTCAAATCTAGACAGCTGGGTTCTCTAGCCTCAAAGACATTCTCTTACTTTTCTCCTCCACTGCCTGCCACAATGTTTCCCCCATCTACGGTTCTGTTGTGTGTTAGGACAAGGGAAGTTATCTACTTTAGGGGTTGAAAATTAATTTTAGAGGGGAATGAGAAGGAACAGTGTTGAAAAAAAACTAACACTTGGAGGAAAGTGATATTTTAATTTAAAAACCTCAATGCAAGTTGGAAAAAAATGTGTAAAAAGCTCATGTAAACAAGACACAGTGAAGCTGCTAGTGACCTTTTTTAACCACAAGTCTGAATCTGGCCTTTATAAAGCATTTGAGGGAAACCCCACCTGGCTATGCTCACCCCTTCATATCAAGTAACTCTTGAGCGCTTGCCAAGTGGTCCTTTGGTCTCTAGAGGCTAGGGCTTCAGAAATCAAAGTGGGGTACACAGGAAACACCATTGGTTATGTAGAATCTCAGATTTCACCCCGACTTTCTGAATCAGAACCTGCATTTGTAACAGGATGCCCAGGTGATTTCTCCACACTTTTTGGTTTGGGATATGTTTCTCTAGAACAGTGACACTCAACAGTGACTACATGCTAGAATCTCTGACAGAGCTTTAAGAAATTCCAGTGATAGACAATACCCAAATTAAACAATTCGTAATCTCCACTGATGGAATCCAGTATCACTACTCTTTAAAGTTCTACAGGTGATTCCAATGGGCAGCCAAGGTTGAGAGTCACTGATCAAGACCCTGGGTTACCTTCACTTGGCCAGTACTGTTGCTCCTGGCTTTGGCAAATGTTTTTACTTTCCCGGAACCACAGTAATACTACGGTAGGAAAATGTCCTATCATGACGACAGGCCTTTACTACAGGGAGAATAAACAACTAACAACAATGCTAAGAATAAAAAAAAGGAAAATCCATGATAAAGTCATACATTTGAGTAGAAAAAACAAATTACGTTGTATAATTTAAAGTTGCTTTCCATAAAAAACATTAACATGCCTCTGGTTTATCTATCTACATCATACCCTCATAATTTGCCTATGATATTAAAATGAGGAGGAGTAATTATAATAATGAAGATTTTTAATGCTTACAGTTTTTAATATAATGTATGAAGTCTTTTTCTGTATAGCTCAATCTGAACAGCAGATAAATTATATTTACTACTGGCTCTGCTTATATGTATGTAGATACAGCAAATGGATCAAGACTCACAAAAAAGGAGTTCAACTTGCAAAAGCATACACCTACATCTAGCTATAGTTCTTAACTAAACACAGTGATCATTTAACAAGTTAAAATAAGGCCTAACTCATTTGATTAGCATATATTACAATTTCAGGGACATATTTTATTCCTAACCATTTTGAAAAGATTAATCTTTTAAGTTAGTATATTAAGTACCTTTCTACAAAAAAACAAGTCCTGTGAACATACAAGTCTTTGGTGACTGAACTTCACTAGATATAAAAAAAGATAGAAAAAGAAAATGTTTGGATAGCTTTAACTCCTAAATCCCATCAAACTATCTCTTCCTCTTTTCTAGGAGAAACTTTCAACCCACCTCCTCATCATCACTGCTGAAAAATAAGGCAGATGCTTTTTTTCTAGAGGGCTCAGAGGATTTTGATTTCTCTTGACTCTGAGTTAGTAGAGATGATGTCTGTTTCTTACCAGCTGTAGTCCCAAAAAGATTATCCTAAAAAACAAATGGCAAAATGTTCATACACTTAAAACTTCATACACATGAAACTAAGGGTCTAAGACAGTCTCTCAGATCAGATTGTTTTAAGTTTCTAGTCAGGTACAGAATACACGTAACATCTCTTGCAGGGGGCAGGGGGAGTATCACAAAATTCTTATAAATCCCACTTCTCTCATGTATAATCCCATAACAATAGTCTACAGTCTTCTAACTGTATACTCTATCCACAGAAGGTAAACAGATACCTTAGAACTCAAAGGTAGAACACTTGTGGGGGAGGGATGGTAATGTGGGAGACCGGCTCAAAGAAATGGGAGGAAGCCTGGTCCCACCCAGACCTGCTGGGGCGGGCCCTCTAGACTCTGTAGGGAGGACCTGCAGCCTACGTGGGCAGCAGAGCCCCACAGGCCCCTGCAGCAGACAGCAACTTGCACCATTCTTTCTATGAATTAGAAACTGGAGCAACAGACAGAAGAAGAGAAATAAAGAGCTTTCTCTAATCCCTTACATGTATTTAAAATAAAGACCCACACCTGGAACAGAAGAAAGGCATGACTGTGTTTCTGGTTAATTTTAAAGAGACAATATAAACTGATGAAGTAGTTTACTAAATAACATCACTAGCCTACTAAAGAGCTGCTTCTAATAGGTTCAATGGCATTTGTCAATAATTGTATAGTCAAGCACTCCAAAAGTACCTTTTAAGGTACTTTCATTAAGGTAATGGAACCAAAATCATCACAGGGCCTGAGCCCAAGTTAGAGAAACACTCTTTAACAATATCCTAGGTGAGTAGTCATGAAATGTAAAGATTCAAAAAAAGGCAGGCTTTAAGAAGAGTGTGGGAAGGTAGGAAAGGCCATGAGAAAATGAAGTGGCATCCAATGAGGATACTAATGATAGGAGCTAACATTTACTCTGCATCTACTAGTGCCAGGCTCTGTGCCCAAAACACTGTACATCAGCTGTTTAAGCTGTCACAAAATCCTATATATTACTACACCATATGAGATTCAGAAAAGTGAAGTTGCTTGTCCAAGGTCCCTAAATTCCAAGTGGAAGAGCTGGGATATGCACACAGGGGTCTGACGCAAAGCCCATGAGCTAAGCGACTGCACAACGCTGCACGGAGGGAAGGTCTGTTTTGTCTTCTTCCTGATTTCTTTCCCCCACTTTGCTCTCATTCACGGTGGAAAGAAAAGCAAGGTGAGATATAACCTTCTCCACTCCACTCCCACTTTACCAAGACATTCTTGTATCACTGGGTTTAAGAGAATTATAAAGTATTCTTTTTATCCTCTTAAAGGCAGATTTCAAAAATGATATCTGGGTCAAGAATTTAATGTCCTGCCCACTGCACAGTCAACAGAACCACTGCACAGTCAACAGAACCTAAGAAGAGTCACTTAAGTTAAAGAACTTAAGAAATAAACCCAAGATATTTTTGTTATATAAGCCTCGGACAGCGTGCCTGCTTCTCTATCACCTTGCCCTACTGAGTGAGCCTCTGGCTATAAAGCTACATCAGCAGTGGTTTTCTATTTATCAGAAACTTGATGATCTTCTGTTGCAGTAACAGTTTACCTCTTCATTTTCATCATCGAAAAACGAGGCTGACATTGGGGGTTTGCTGGGCAGGAGAGATGCATCTTTTGGCTTACTCACATTTTGAGAAGAAAACAAATCCTGTTGGGTCAAGATTAAAGTTCTCAGTTAGCAAGATGTATTGGTTTTTAGAGTACCAGTCAGATATGAAACTAAAGACTATGACATAATGGCCAGGTCTAGGTCCCTGTCAAAGAGGGATGCTGGTAGGTTCAAGCTTAGGTCCTTTACTTTCCCTAATAAAACTCTTCCCTTTTTAAAATAAAATTAAAAAAAGAGAGAAGCTGGCTGAGACAGACCTTGAGGACCATGCTTCCGGCTGTATGCAACAGAAATACTTCTGTATGAGAAGGGAGAGACCCACATGAACTCCAGAGGGTCTCACTGGGACTCAGAGTTTTCTACATTCCCACTTGGATGGCTTAAGGTGGAGGAAATTTTCCAGTCAATCTCCTATCAGACTAAAAAGAATGAGAATGACTTCCTTTTCTTTGTCTACAAAGATATTAAATTCAGTAACAGAAATAGAGGCTACATTCCCAAAATACTGGATGTTACAACTCTGTTTTACTAACACTCCTCTGTCCTTTTATGAGAGTATGCTATTTCTTTCAAACCAAAAAAAATTTTTATTTTAAAATATTTGATATTTTTGCTTGAACTATAGCTAGGAGATGTTGCAAAGTAGAGAAAGACCTGGTAGACTGATTTTTCAAAATGCTATAAAGAATCAACCTATAAAGCAAAGAAAGATCTGCAAATTTAGCTCCATGAATCAGAAACAAAAATAGGACTATTCTCTCCAGAAGAAAAACTTAAATACACAAGAGCCAGACAATTAACTAGGATAAGAACATAATTTATAAGTCTTCTTTGGAAAATATTTCTTACTATGGATTCAGTCTACTCTTTAAATACAGACCTAATGAATTCATTAATTGAAAAGAGCTCCTTTCAGCCCAGTGGTTTTTTGCCTGGGCCTCGTGGAGTTTCATGGGCCTGTTCAGGTGTAAGAGGTCACACGGGCGGACTCCAGGCTTCTCATGCTTCTCCTGCATTTTACACATTGGCAAGAGTTCACTTAGGAAAAGGGTTCTACTGCTTTAAAAAGTGAATGAATGAATAATAAACAAACAAAACAAATTTAACCTCATGGTTTTGGACCTTTGACATTAGTCTTCTTTGGTGTAATAAAAAAAGGCTTTTCCATTACCTCAAACAAGTTTCCAAAATTATTTCACAGAGCAAGTTTTAGCTCCACACTTGAGATACAGAGGCAGGAGTACAAAAAAATAAAATCAACCCTTGTCTAAAGTTTTCTCTCCTAGACTGCATTGTTTTACTTCTTCTTGACTAAGTACTCTAACAGCATAAAAAAAAAAACAATCTATGATAATACTCATGGGAGAAAGCCTTTGGTGATGGTATTAAAACCTGTCTGCAAATTCTTTTACACTCTACCCATGATGAGGTGAAGTCTGTGCTGCCTGCCCTTGGACCATAGCAGGCTTTTTGTGATGGCTGTGACCACAGAGTGTGGCAGCAATGATAACGCTCACTTCCGAGGCTGGGTTACAGAAAGCAATACAGCTTCTGTGCAGCTAATGTGGGAATCTTACTTTGAAGCCCTGGGCCACCACGTGAGAATACAGCTTTCCCGAAGCTGCCATGCTGGGAGACCACAGAGAGACAAACTGGGTGCCCCAAGAGTCCCAGCTGTTTGAGTCTTTCCTATGCAGGCACCAGACATGTGGATGAGACGACTCAGCCTGGCCACCTCCGGACTGGAACGTATGAGAGACCCTAACTAAAAAACTGCTTAGCTGAGCCCTTCTAGAACCATAAAAGGTAGTAAAACTTACTGTTTTTTTTAAGCCTATAAGTTCTGGTGTATTATTTCACAGTAATAACTAGCTGAAACACCTTTTAAGTCTGAAATTGGTGCATGTTTGTTTTAATATAGTTGAATACTACTTGATGACTTACCAGGTGCCAAGCACCAGTCTAGATGTAACATCTTGCCCTCACAGAGCTTATTCTAGCCGAGGCAATGAACAAGTACGGCGACAATGAGCATGCTGAAATGACGTGTCATGTGGCAGTACATAATGTGGCGAACAATAAAGCAGAAGAATGGGCTAAGCAGTGCGCCGCGGTGTGTGCTGGCAGGCTTGCTATCATGCAAAGGGTCATCGGGGGAAGCCTCATAGTGTGGGGGCCCGGCCGAGGCTGAGCCCCACTCTAGCTGGACAACGCCCTAAAGATGGCGCCTGCTTCCTGCTCACCACCCTTTCCCCTCTTCCCTGTTGGGGATTGGCCCAGCAGACTTCCGTACCCGTGCACAGCTCGTGCTGCCCGCTTAGAGTGACGCGTGACACCTATCCGCTTAAAGGTCACGCATGATACTGTCCCGGATTGGTTGGGTGACTGAATATAAGGGAGCCCGCCGGTAGGGAGAGGAGCTTCCCAACAACTGCTGTAACCACCGCGAGAGATTAGACAATAAAGCCTAGAGAAGAATCAAGACCTTGGGCATGTTGCTTCGGTCCCTGAAGGGTCGCGACATCATAGGGCAGTGGAAAAATGTGAAGTAGCAAGCCATCCAGATTCTGCTAAGTGTATTTCCAGAGGGAGGGATAGGAGGAGAGGGGCAAAGACCCCAAAGTGCAGGTGTGTTTAATGATGAGGAAGTGAGAGTGTGGGTTAAGACCAGAGTCTGAGGTCCCAGTTTGCAGTGCTCACGTGTCATGAGTTTGCCTTAAGTGGACTTTTTAATTCCTATCTTCTGTACACTGGCTGTAATAAAAAAATAAGCCTCAAAAAGCTTTATTTACATCAATGGCAATCACTCTGCTTCCGAAGAGCTGTGTGTTCATCCTGGCTGTTAGTGCAATGTAACCAGAAAGCTTAACCCAGAGTTCACGGCTTCTTGAAATTACAGGTAAACTTCTGCCACGTCCACATATCTTTCTGTGCATGGGACTTATTATTGCCCACTACCTTCTCAGATAGGGCTTCAAACCCCTAAAAACCTAGCTGAAAATTATCTCCAAAGGGATGTGGGCCTGTGGGAGTCAGACAAGGCAGTGACACTTTTGGAAACCGGTACTGTTCCACTGGAAGGGTACTTCAGGCAGATGCCAGCCCACAAACCAACACTGGTTACAAGAGAAAAGGCTATGCTGAAATATATGTCACTAAACCTGCTATTTAGTGCTACTGAAAAAGGAAGTAGTGTGCTGATTTCCATTCTGATACAAGCACCTCACTGCACTGTGGGTCAACAAACAGCCTTAAATTTGAACATCCTGAGCAGAATGTTTTCCTCCTAGGACATAAACTGGATTCAAACCCAACAGTGAGAAGTACTGCATACATAATGATTTCTAAAGGCCAGGTGTTCAAGACATTATTTTCAAAGAAGGAACTAAAGTCTTTAATAAAGTCTTGCATCTCTACTGACAAAATCCTGATTCAGAAATAGTTTCTAATGTCGTATCAAAGGACTAATTCCCAGAACTAAGAAAAAAAATTCCTTACATCAGAGTCCTCCTCATCTGAAAATAAGCCTTTTTGAGTCTCTGTTTCTGATGAGAGCTTGAGATTTTTGCTGGAAGATATGGCAATCTTTGAAGGAAAAAAAAAAAGAGAGTTAAACAAGACACCTGAAAACAAGGGTACATTCAATCATTCATTTAGAAAATGTAGGCAGTCTCTGCTAGGATAAGGCACCAGGCCATGCACCAGGGCAAAGGAGATACTATGGACATGTATCAAGTTTGTATAAAGAATAATACAAAAGGACAAGTATCATAAGAAAGAATTTAAAGATTGGTATATAGGAAAGAGAGAAGAAATAGTTCATTAGGACAGAAAAGGCCTGGACTTGGGAGATGGTACAAGCAAGAACATCCTCAGCAGGGGAAGCTGTGTGTGAGAAGAGAAAACTAAGGTAAAGCAGGGGGTGGGTACATCAGGTGGATAAGAAAGTTGGAGAGACCGCCCACCTGACACACAAATGGCCAAAAATGGGACACACGTGACTGAAGTCAGCAAGGGTGGACAGCCCTAGGATCCTGCCAGGGTGTGAGTGTTGAGAGCTAGGTGGCTGGCAGCGAGAAGGTCAGGGTATCATGGACAGGACAGGACACAAGATTTGCTTTAGAAAGATCAAGCTGTGCAGGGCAGCAAGGGAAGGGAGAGCAGCCAGAAGAGCTTAAAGACAAAGGCAGACACATCCCACTGGCCAAATCCAGGGCATTTAGCACAGAAAAAAGATGATGACACTCATGGACTCTAGAATGTTGGCTGAATGGAAAACCCATGATCCTATTCCTACAGTGATATTAAAAGAGTGGTAGAGGAGGAGGAGAATGCCAGCCTATAAACGTGAAGAAATGAAAGAATTAAAAAAGCATTCTTTTGCACCCCCCAAACATGGTCAGACAAATGCTATCAATGGAGGGGAAAACCAATGAGCAAGCAAAATACAACTACTGAGCCTGAGTGGTAGTTCTGTGGGTGCTCACTGTAGTTTTCTTTCAATTTTCTGTGTTTGAACATTATACACAGAAAAGGAAACAATACTTCCCTCTGAGTTCCAAATGAATTAAAAGATGCCCCAAATAAATACTCCTGTGTTTAGTCTTCCCACACACTTACCCTTTTTTTTGCTCTTGCTTGGTGTTCACCTGATTCACAGTGGCTTCTGGCAAAGCCGCTGCTTTTTCTTTGAACAGATATCCTTCCTCATCATCAAAGATATTGGCAATGGATGTGACTTTGTCTTTAGAAAGACACGCCAGCATAAAATTACATGAAGGTCAAAAATGCCTCCACAAAATCCAAACAAAAAACTCTTCTCAAACAATAAACAGAAAAGTGTGTTATTTTGTGACAAGCGTGAAAAATATTATGTGAAACTAAACTGGAATTTTTCAAAGACCACAACAGCAGCTCAAATGAAACACGGGACAGACTGCTTAATCATCTGGCTCCCACGCCATCCTTACGAGTAGCTTGGACTGGCTTAAAAGGCAAAGAGACACCTGTAAGTGAAAAATACCATTTGAGAGTAACAGCTCTAGGACTCTGAGACGTGAGGGTTGTCCAGTTTTTTTTAAAGTCAAACTGTACAAAAGGCACATAAAAGCAAATTCTGAAAACACCCCTGTAGCTCTACCTGCCCATCCAAACATGGTGGCCATCAGGGAAAGTTTGGTATACATGCTTTTAACTTACCCAAAGGATATACTAATGTATTAACTTTAGTTATTTATAAGTAAGGCTATAAATGGTAAGATAATTTGCATTCTCCACTTAATGCACATGGGGAATGTTCCCATGCCAAAATTATAGGCTTCATCCTTTGTAATAGCTTCACAGAATTTCAGAGTGGAGGGACCACAGTTTACCTTCTGATGAAATACTGGGCAGTTCCCAACCTTTAACTACCATAGCACTGTTGCACCAAGTGAGGAGTGTGGCACTGAAACGAGGACAAGGACTCATTAAAGTTCCACAAGAGGAACAACTGTCAACTTATTTGTGATTCCTAATCAGTTCTCAATGATATCCACTAAATGAAAAGCTCCAGGCCAAGAGATGCACTATTGCCTTTATTTACTATCATCTCATCTTGTCGGCCTATATCTATCTGCCTCTATTATGTCTGTGCTTATACTCTTTCTAAAATAATGAGGTATTATTTCCCTCATGTTTGCTTCTGTCCTTCCTTCCCACGCCTGCCTCTCAGTGCATCCTGTTCCATCTCGTCCAACTTTTCTCAGGTTGCTGGAAATCCTGTGCACATTAGTGGTCTACCTTTTTCAGGGAAAAGCACCCAATGGACCCAAGCCTTACTCTTCCAAGTGCCATCCACAGAGCAGCAATCTCTGCCCACCAGGGAACTCGTCAGAACATAGAATTCCCAGTACCAACCCA
The DNA here is from genome assembly GCF_040802235.1 of Manis javanica. Taxonomy (NCBI): domain Eukaryota; kingdom Metazoa; phylum Chordata; class Mammalia; order Pholidota; family Manidae; genus Manis; species Manis javanica. Next base: position 74,480,241 of record NC_133162.1, read on the forward strand.
CACCCACTGAATCTGAATTTTGCCAAGAGTCCTGGGAGAGTCACCCGCACATGAAAGAACATCTGGTTTAGAAGAGTGACTTTTATGAACACACTGACTTAACCGTGAGAAGAGAGGAGAGTGCCACAGGGACCAAGGGGCTGGAAACCTTGTCATATTAAGAAAAGGTCAAGGTTACCTGGGCTTTCTGTTCTGGCACAGAGAACAGCTAGCATGTGACATTCTGCTCATATATTTTACTAAGGGCTGCCAGAACAAAGTGTGATGAACACTTTCCTGTAATTCCAAAGGTCAGAACTAGAAACTTTGAGCAGCAGACATTACAAGGGAACAGATTTCAGCTCTCTAAAAGAAAGAATCCTAGTGATTGGTTTCCAAAGCAAAAAAGATTGGCTCATAAAACAGACACCTCCAGGGCACCGTAATTATTTAGGTGGAGATGAGACTGCTCTGAGCCAGGAGGGGTTCTGCACTGCACAAGGTACAGAACCAGAGGAGCGTTCTGTCCTCTTTAGGTTGACATTCTTCTTCTGGCTACATTCCCAAAAAAGAGGCAGGAGCAGGTACCTGTCATGGAAGACTTGCTAGATGATGCCGCAAAAAAGGTGTCGTCATCATCAGTGTCATCGAAGAAGCCAGTGGGAGCTGCGAGGTACGGGCTTTGCCCTGCGGTAGGCTGCTCGTGCTTCTGGGGTTCCTTCAGTGACAGAGCAGAGGTGGCACCAAACACATTGGTGTCCCCTGTGGGTGGAGAGAAAGGACAGTCACAAATGTGAGCCAGTGTGGGTGGGCCTCCTGACTTTACAGAAAAAAAAACCAGTATCACCCACCAAGAACTTTGTTTTGGTTCATCCATAAAACCATTAAAACAACCCAATAGCCCCTATCCTTCTATGCTACAGAATCACCTGGTCAGTGGAACACTAAAAAGTCCAAGGCCACTGGTTTCTAAGAGAATATGAACTAATGTCAGTAAACAAGCTCTTTCTGTAGGCTGTCAGATGCCCTTGGAAGCTCCTCATGCTCTCAAGCCACGCCTTAGCTAACGAAACTTTAAAAATGACCCAACACACTTAGACGGTTTTAAAAAACAAACTCTAAGTTTGATACCTGAAAATACTGAAACAGCTCCTGCTGGGATTTTCATTGCAGGTATCGAGGATGGAGATGCTAAGATGAGAAAGAAAAAGAAAATCATTTCAACAGAAAAATGACTTGTTAAATGCACTTGCCTGAAATATGTACAACACAATACATAGCTAACAGGAGACCTGTTCAAACAAATTTTTCCTGTAGAGCCATTTAAAAATTCCTTAGCTTACTTAGTCTTCTCTACTGATGTCATGAGTTTTTTCTTAGTCCTAATACAATTTAATCTGTGATTCCCATGCAAGATCACTCTGACTCTGATCAACAATAGCAGTGCGGTTTGCAGGGGAGTCCAAGGAAGGTGCAGAGCATAGATGTGGGAAGTGGGGTATGCGCAAGCAGGCTCCTCAATCAACTCTATCTATTCTGATTTGATGAGAATGAGCAGGTAAAAGAGAGCAGCTACAAATCTGAGACATCAGTGAAAAAAATGAAGACAGTTAACAGGAAAGAGGGAAACGAGGCAACTTACTGGTGCCAGAAAGTGGAGAGCATGGCCTGCAGAACAGTCAAGTCAGCCAGCATCAAAGCAAGTACAAAATCTGACGACTCATGGCCTGGGGAGGTAAGGTCACTTAAAAGAACTAATTCTCAATTCACCAGAACTACCACAGAACTAATAGAATAAATATTACCAGCTGTTTCTTTTTTAATGTATGCTCCACAGATGAGTCTGATGCACACTAGACTGGGGATTTACTGATCTCCAACTTACATGGAACTTTAGAAATGTTTAAATTAAACAATTACATAAAATATCCTCCACACCACTATAGAGTACTTTTCATTTGACTTTGTATGAGTTCTAAGAAAGAAGCAAAACTGTGATGTGAGTCTATAGTTGGTGCTTTTTGCTTTTTTCCAAAACGTGTAGTGAAGATGAACTGCTTTTAACTAGAACAAGGCAAACACAACAGCTTCCTGCCTAACTAAGAAGCAAGGCCTGGGAACAGCCTCAGGGGTTCTATCTCCTGGCGAGAGGTAAGCAGTTCTGGAAATCTGTTCAGGAAGAAGCAGAGTCAGCCCCAATCCAAGCTCACCTGCACTAATGGAGGCTCGAGCTTCCTGATCCTGAGGCGCTTCCGTGAAGAGGTCGCTCTGCTCATAAGAAGGTACACGACACAGATTTCAAAACAGCACAGGACATGGTAGCTGCACTTGAGGATTTCTAAAGAAAAGATCTTTGTAAAGTGTAAAGATATATATTTACTGTTCTGCCAGAAAACCAGTTCCAAAGTGAAAATTATGGCAAAATCAGACTTTAAATAATCTGGTCTGTCCAGGAGTTAAATACAAACATGGAAGAAGAATGATAGACAAGAAAAGAAACAGTTGCCTAATCAAGTAAATTATTTACTACTTACACTCCAACATCCTCTCCCCACCTCACAAAGAGTATCACTTAGTGATTCTTACTTTAAAATGTCTCAAAATATGAAAGTAGAAGCAACTTCTAACTAAGAAGCCATTTTTCCCCTGCCAATGGACCAAAGTGCATTTCTTCCCTGCGGACCCATGACAAGGCATTGGAGAGCTTCACTGCTTACCACCAACTCATCTCCTCCTCCCCATCAAAAAGTCCCTTCCCTCCACTGAACAGGCCGCCTCTGGAGCCAAATGGTGAGAAGTCTTCATCAGTCAGCTTGGGGGCACAAAGAAGTTATCGTCTTCATCTAGCAAACAGAAAGAAAGTTTTGCAGGGAGGGATAAAGATGGGTATTGGCAGCCAGACATTTCACAACAGAAACTCATTCAACAGTCCACCAAATCCCTTAAAAAGCTCTGTGGGTTCCGACCCTCAAGTCTATAATGTCTGGAGCAGGAGGAATTCCACGGGTATTCCCACCATCTAGATTCACTTCTTTTTTAAAACTAGTAAATATATGGCTTAATTGCCATTCAAGACCCACTCCACCAAGAACTTGAAGAAAGGGCAGAATGAAGAGACATCTATATACTGACCAGTCACAAGCAGGAACACAGTGGATGCTCCTGTTTACTACAAAAGCACCTAACATATTCTTTACTGAGAACAAATGCTAGAGATCCCTAGTTTCTATATTTCTAAAGAATTCTGGAAAGATGGCTAATGGTTGCTACAACATCTAATAAGTCAGATTCTACAGTATTTCTACCTCATACCCACATCTCCTTCCAGCATCCCAAAGCATGCTTTTAAATGCTTTGGAAATATGAATGGCAAAAGACCCAATCTGTCAGCACTTATAGAGGTACCTTATGAATTACAATGACCATGTCCCTGAGTTCAGTGCCTCCCAAAATAGCAGACTGGAGGGAAGAGGCCTACCATCTGAGGGAGTTCTTTCTTTCTTCTCTTTTACTGTCTCCTGAGGTTTTGCTTCTCCTGGAGACAAGACCTGAGGAATAGTTCACAGTTTTAACCATATTCAGTCTACCCTCGGTGTTTACCCAGTGCTTCGTTACACACAGGCCTGTCATCCTCATGGCTCCTAATCTTAGAGCAAGACATCAACTTTGTATCTCAGTAGTGCCTCTTTCCAAGGCAGAAAGCTTCAGCTTACATCCTAAGGTATGTGCATACCAGACCTGCACCTGCTGAGAAGAATTATTCTGACATCTCTTTACCCTCTTAAATCACTAGTATATACTATATAGTATATTTTTATTTAGTCAAAAGATAAAAGTAAATATTAAGCAAGAGAGTCTTAATCTGGACCCCACGGTTTTCGGTGACGTCTATCAGTCCCCTGAAATTGCATACAAAATGTGCGTATGTACATTTTTCTTCAGAGTTCCTCAGTGTTCAGTTATCAAAGAGTCTAGAAACCGAAAAAAGAATAAGAACTACAGGTTAAGGCTCTCATGCCTCGGTAAATTAAACAGAGAAGTCTACCCTCCGTGAAGCCCAGCAGAGGGTCTTGCACTTCCCCACCACTATTAACTCATCTCAGTGGCTTACTTATCTGCTCCTCTTCTTTCTGGCTCCAGGCACCCCCGTTGATCCTAGCAGCCAGCTCATCAGCAAACGATGTGGTCTACTTTTTGTCTATCAGCAGAAATAACCAAAATAATCACTTTTGGTGACATACAAATTAATACAGTTTACTTCCAGATACCTAACAAAATTATGTAAAAACAGCAAATAAATTGAACTGATGAGAAAACAGGGTTTAACTAACTGAATGTAAACAGATGCACCCCATACAGATCACCAAGAAGCAGAACTCAGTGGTCCTTCAAAGGAAGATGCTCCTTATTTCCCTACCTTGTTAATACTTCACTTTAATATTCGAAGAGCTAGATAAGAAAGCTTCCATGAAGCACTTGGGGGTGGGGGGAGGAGGGACTTTAGGGTTTTAAAACTCTGGAACTGAATGCATTTTGAATGATGTGACTTGTAAAATTTTAACATTTGGAAGAAAAGGTAGTACTTGTAAAGCAGCCTGGGATCCTCAACCATTATTTTCAAAAGCGTAAATGAAATGACAAGTATGCAAAATGAGAGAGTTATAAACATAACTGACAATAAGGAAATGAGGCCTAGGTACCATTTCTAAAACCTTGGCATGAGATAGCAAATACCAGTCTTTCTTACAGGTCTAGTATTTTCTTCAATGTCCTCAGTATCTTCCTCCTCCTTCTCAGAGTCAGCAAAAATGTCACAACTATCGTCCTCCTCCTCTTCATCACTCATCTGTGCAGTGTGCTAAGAGTATAAAACCAGTTAGAACAATCAGATAAGGTCACCAAGCTGAAAAGAGATACTGCCATTCCGCTTTGAAGGCAAAATGGTAGGCAGCTTGCTAAATGATGATGATAAAGCACAAGTTATGAAGCAGTCAATGTGCTGGAACAAGTTAACACTCAAATTTCAGTGCAAGAAAAGCAAAATATTGAAATATTAACAATGTCCATCACTAGAGAAATGAATACACTAAATAGGGTTTTATCTTAATAAGAATGTGAAGTTAAAAGTAATAAGCTGTAACAACCGGAGGGACCATCCAAAGCACTGAGGAAGATAAATGCTGATGGGAAACCCGGTGTGCCACCAGGCCCACTCCACCATTTCTATGGACACAGCTGTATTTGTAGAAGCAAAGAAAAACACTTGGAAATACTCTCAGATCACACCACCAGCACCTCTGGAGAGTGTTAAGAAGATGAGGATTGGAAGGCTCAAACTAAGTTTAATGGTTAAGTTCTAGCTTTTATAAAAACAACCACTGACATGTATAATTTGCATTAAAAAATTTTTTAATGTTTAAATCAATAAACAACCAGGCACTATGCTAAAGTACTTTCTTGTATTGTTTGAAAACTGTCTGAATCTATGAATCTCAGCAGTAAATTTCATAGAAATAAATATCCTTTAAAGAAGAATTAAGATTATAGAGACTAGCAACATTTGTAAATACAACTGGAAAAAATACAAGTACCAACCAAAAAGTTCTAAATCCTTCATTTGATAGTTGAAAATCTTTGTGAAAAATTATTTCCTAATTAGCAAACTGAAATGCAAAATTAGGGTGACCTCAATACAGTAGTCTCCCCCTTACCCAGTTTCATGTTTGCAGTTTCAGTTACCCATGGTCAACCATGTTCTGGAAACAGATGATCCTCCCATTAATCAACAGATCAATAGTAGCCTAATGCTAGATCACAATGCCTAACTAAGCCTTTCATCTCACTTCATCTCATCATGTAGGCATTTTACCACCTCACATCATCATAAGAAGGTAGAGTAAAGTAAGATATTTTGAGAGAGAGACCACATCCACATAACTTTCATTAGAGTATATGGTTATGATTGTTCAATTTTATTAGTTGTTACTCTCTTATTGTGCCTAATTTATAAACTTTACTCTAAGTATGTATGTATAGGAAAAAAACCTTAGGGTTCAGTTTCGGGTTATGCCTGAAACCATACTGAGTACTATCTGCAGTTTCTCCCATTCAGACTGGGGGTCCTGGAACATATCATCCATGGATAAGGGAGGATTTACTATATACCACTGTACATATATTATGGTAGCAAAAATCATAATCCCAGTGACGATGAGATGGTAGGAAAATCATTACCCATGATCTGTTATCTGGAATGTCCCACCACAGATAATTGTATCAAGAGCCTTTAATGTAACTCTACACCACCTTATTCTTAAGGCAACAGTTTCACATAAGCAAAGGGTTTTTTATGTGTGAAAATACTGAATATAGCATTCTCTCAAAAATAAAATCCTCAAAATAAACTGTTTTCCATTCATATTTAGGGGACTATGACAGCATCATTTCATCAGTATTCTTAGAATACAGAAGTTTGCAAAGGAAATTACAAAGATAATAACAAGGAAAACCCTTATGGTATATAGGAAATATGATAGTAGAAAATAAACTATGCATATTATGAAAAGAGTATTTTCATCGATTTCCTTAGAAAGGTAGACAAAAATTAAGACAACTAGGCTAAGGCAGTAGGATTACAAGATTTTTCATCTTTTGAGTGTTCCTAACATTACTGCTCTATTATCTCAATTTTTAAACAGGGGAGGAAGATTCATGTGAAAATTAAGTTTGGGTACCTGGGTCTTCTTTCAGAGGGCTCTGTTTCTCAATTTTGCTTTTTAAATCTTTTGTTTCCCAAGAAAAAAGAAAATAAAAACATCAAGCAAAACTGGAGAAAATATGTAGTGGGAGGTACTTAAGCCTTAGCCTAAAAAACATGAAATGCTTGAAGGAAAATTAGTTGTAAAACAGGGATAAATGCTTACTTTCTCACAAGCCATTCAAAAGTTAATTCTAGCATATATTTAGAATGTATGTTACATTTCAAGTAAATTTCAAAGTCAAATCACTTCAATACATGAAGCTTACCCCGGTTTCGATCATTGTCCACTACGGTTGGCAAAAATCTTCATCTGACTCCTTTAGGAGAAAAAAAAACTTTGTTGTTAATGTTAGGCAGGGTAAATAGATATGAGTGGGATGGAAAGAGAACAAGGTCAGTAAAAGCCCCCTAGAAAGGACTCAGTTTAACCAGCTAAAACTAGAAATCAAGAAAAAGACTCAGTTAATTGAGTTAATCAGGTAGAGCTCAAAAGATCAGAAGCAACTTGGCCTGGAATGTTTTGAATATTCGCCAGATAAAGAGAAGTATCTGAGCACTGCCTGTGTCTTCATTGTGCCATTGTAAGAATTTACTCTAGCCTGCTAAAAGGCCCACCTATAAACAGCCTGATAAAGACAGAGAGATACCACCGTAAAGTCAAAAATTGCATTTTGAAAAAAACCCAGGAAGTCAAAAAGAAAAAATTCTTCTAACATACTCTTTAGCAAATAAACAAATAACTCTGACCACCTTGGAGGAAGGGGCAGACAGTCTTGATTGATGTGCTCCCAAACCAGGAAGCTGCTATCCTGGGAGTCCTGGGACCAAAGCAGTAAAATTTCTTGGTTAAGCTAATTTTTGGCAGAATTTACCTAGAGGGACTGATAAGAAAACTTAATGCCTCATCAAAAAATTCTTGAGACTACTTAACAAATCCACACCTTTTGTCACATTCCTGAAATCCTTAAAAGGGGGGAACCCCCAACCTTTTAGTGCACTCCTCTCTCTGAGGTCCCCCGCACTGAGAGTGTGTAATTAACTTTGCCCAACCTTTCAGGGTGCTCCTCTCTCTCTGAGGTCACCTGCATTTTCTAAGTAATTTTTAAAATAAAAACTTTTACTCTGTTTCATGACTGTGTCTCTGCCCTTCAATTCTCTGTTGCGGAGGGGGACAAGAACCGAGGAAAATACACAACGCCTCTCCCCCCAGTATTAATAAAGGCTTTTGCTCAAGAGCACAGAAGTTCCATCAGGTCTAAGTCTCCAGGGCACATCAGTACTGTATCTCTTTGTACTGATTTACTGTCACCCGAAGTATCAAAGTGCAGATACGGTAGATTAGTTTACCAATATGCCTGAGGGTTGTCCTGGCAAATGTGTAATTTTTGTGGTCAATTTAAGTATATCTAACAATGTATTCATATCTATCTGAAGTATCATTTCTAGCCTTTTCAATTTTAAAGAGTTGCACATTTATTAACTAAATTATCAGAAGTTGGTTTATTTCACATTTTTGGACTCCACTCTCTCTCTATATTCCTTCTAGGTAAGATAACAACTTCATTTTGGCCCAAAAAGAAAACATCAGTGTTTGCTACCAGCAATTAGGTAAACAGCTGCATTGACAGCTAAAAAGCAAAGGATTCAACTAGTAACCATTAGCTGATAGTGACATTACTCAGGAAAAAGCCTATTTCCTACTGTTAAGGAATTTTTGTTTGGAGGCATGGGTGGAAGGAAGGCTATGGAGAGGAAACTGTGGCAAAGAAAGAGGGAAGAGAAGAGAGAAGCATGCATACAATACTGTCTCCTTTTAGAAAATCCACACTCAAGAAACTATCCTTTGAACTCTCTGCCCTCTGCAATGAACATGTTGTCTAAAGGGGACATCTCCAAATACAATAGTCAAGGTCCTCAGACCCCTGAGACCCCTAGAGCAAGGAGTCAGATTACAACTCCATGGACCATGCCAGAGTCAGAAGCAGAAGCTAAAATGTAAGTGGATGCATTCTTCTGGGTCTAGAGGTTTTACAGTAAAAAAGTTTTAAATGTGAATGTTTTTCCATAGAATTATTCAAATATAGAACTTAATCAAAGACTATACATACCTCAGGCAGAGATTCCACCAAAATATCTAAACTGCCACCCTCAGGACATACAAGTATGAAGAGGACTTGGTGCAGAGGTGGGAAAAAGTAATGGTAAAAGGGATTAAAGTAGTTTTCTTTCTTTGTGTACACACAAGACAAAGAGGAAATCCCAAGGAAAAACTTCAGGATATGGACACTACCACTGTTAAAGGCTTTATGAAAACAGATTGCTAATTCACAGCTATGTTATTTACTTAGCCTACTAAATACCCCCTAAGTTTCCTTCCCACCATAACCTGGAGACACCAAACAGCACTTACCTCTTCTTTATTCTCTTTGTCACTGTCCACAATACTGCCACGATCGCTGCCTACTGAACCTTCTGCTTAGAATCAAGAGAAGGGATATTGCCAATATTCATAAGAAAATGTCCTGAGTTCCTTCTCAAAATCCAAAATCACCATACAGTAGCATCACAAAGATTCAGATAAAACCATCTATACCCATTAACTAGAATTAAAAGTATCTTCACTATAGTGAGCAGTGGAACATTTACATAGCCTCAGAGTATCTCCCCACAAGACAATTAATTACCAAAAAAAACCTATCATTAATTACCAAGAAAAAACCTGGTCTATACTCTTCAAAAATACCAACTGTAATAGACTAAGAGAGATTTACAATTAAACACGGTGAGTGATCATGAATTGGATCCTAAGCCAGAGGAAAAAAGAGACTATAAGAGGACATTATTGGGACAACTGGCAAAATCTCAATATAACTAAGGATTACCTAATAGTATTATGTCCAGTAAAAATTCCTGACTTTGATAATAACACACTGTGACTATATAAGAGAATGTCCTTATTCTTAGAAAATACACAGAAATTTTGGGGTAATAAGGCATGATGTCTTGCAAATCAGTTAAAAAAAAGTACTATGTATATATAGAGAGAATGACAAAAAAAAATGTAATAGGTTATCAACTGGTAAATCAGGGTGAAGGATACATGGGAGTTGTTTGTACTATTTTTACATTAATGCAAAGTTTGAAATTATTTAAAAATATACATTAAGATATAAATTTTAAAAGTAACAGAAATGTTTGGTGCAAAAGAGTACCTTCACTAGACAACTCTCCAAGACCCACGTCTTCCTGCTCCATGAATAGCTTTGACCCAATTAAATAAGGTAAAGGACGATCAATGTATAGATCGTGTAAGTAATGAAAAGAAATAGCCATTATAGATAAAAAAATAGTTTTCCATTTTGTTCCATCGGACTACTTCAAAAAGTTACTTTAATAAAAGTGGAGAGTAAGAAACACAGGAATAAAAGTCCAAAAAAAAAAACCCAACCCACTGATATAAAAAAGGTCAAATCATCAGTAAAGATGGCAAAGTAATGTTGAATCACACAGAATCTCAAGTGCTTAATTACAGTAACAAAAACAGCAAAGGCACACAAGAAGTTCATCCATCAGCAGTAACCAGAAAAGAAGGGGCACAACTTCACATACCCTGTCCGGAAGGAGGAGGACCAAGGAAAGAAACTAAGCTCTGACCTGCTCAGATGAGTCCTAACCCTACCTGCCTCCCCAAAAAACAGCACTGGTGAGCAAAAATCCACAAATCAATCTTGAAAATGATCAGTTAAGAGTCCTAAATTTGGAGACAAGCACAATGAGGGAATAACTCAAACGCTTTAATTTGACTGTGAGAAGGTGGGTAGGTATGTCCAGGGTTTTGTGGGGTTGGGGTGGGGAGTGGATAGACAGGTCACCAACAAGGCAGCAAGGGACTCGAGGAGGACTCTTTCACGCTACATCAGAGCAAAAAGAAGGCTGAACAGAGCACATACAGCAAGGGCTGGATGAAAAGGCACAGAACGGCAACTACGCAGATACCTGCACTCCCCACAGTGAGCTAAAGGAACACATCCGAAAGACTGATGAGAACCTACCTGGGAGAAAAAATAACCCCAAAAAGAGAACAGTATCACCCAGAGGTTCACACTGTGTAATTCAGTAAAGCAAATTCGGTAAATTAAGACTAGGTGATTAAACCAAATAAAGCGGAGGAGACTGTGTACACAATGACACATGTTGGAGATCTGTCCACTTCAGTCCTCTACTTCTGAGCCCCACCCATCACACACATTAAAGATTATGGTCAAGAAAGTGCTCCACCCTAGGAAAACATCCCATCTCCACCTGCCACAGAAAAAGCTAACTTCTCCTTTACCAGGCATGACCTTTGGACATATCTCCTCCCTAATGACCCTTGGGGGACAGGGGAGAACAATTCTGATGCTTCACACAACAGAAATTCTGGGAAGGTTAATGTTAAGGTTAAAGACACAATGGCAACCAATTTAGTGCATACAAACCGAAGTGCTAATTGGGCTAACTGTTTCACTGACTCAGAGGGTGTTCCCACATCTTCCTGTCAAAGAGAAGGTGATGTCTGACTTGGAAGTAGTATGTCTGGCAGGCAGTGTTTCCTAGGGTCCCTGCTGACTTCTACATCTCTGCAGTGGCAAAGCAAGCCAGCAAATGTACAGCGCTAACAGATTGGCCTCAACTTGGTATAACACTGGAAGCTCCAATCGGAAGAAAAGTGTGCTAAGATACAAGTGACTTCTAGAAGAATTTTTTGGCATGTTTTGTGGTTTTGTGGCATATTTCACTTCATAAAGCATTGGGTACCAAGACTCTCAAAACCAATACAGCAACCTTTTGTGTTTACTACTGAGTGGCTCTATGTTGCCCTAATTGTCTCCTTTGCCAACAGGAGAGCAATAACTACCTGCTAGGCTAACAGTCTGTTCATGAATGCTCACAGAAGCTTTATACATAATAGCCAAAACCGAACAACCCAAATGTCTTTCCACACCTCCACGGTCTCCCTAAGAGCAAGGTACTGAGTTTCAGGTTCCCAAAATCTCTACCTGTCATGAGCCTCTTTCTTCATCCTTTAAATACCAGTTCAAGTCTCATCTTTACCCTGATTTCCCCCAGCTGGAAGTCAGTTCGCTCTCAGAGCACTTACAGTGGTGACTCATATAACTATCTTTTCTCTCCTGCCATCTGCTAATGCTGCAATAAACATCAAGAGAATAGGAACGATGTCCTGCACCTTTGTACTCCATACTTGGCATCCTGCCTGGTACCTAGTAAGTACTCGATGTAAATGCTCGAGTAAAGCAAGTGTCTTTCAACATGACATTGCTACATGACATGCTCACTTCCTCAAAGCAAGGTCCATGTCTTCCTAATTCTGTGTCCAAATAAAGTACCCAAAAAACACAAAAGGCGTTAACAATATAAATAAGGGAATTGAATGTCTTTACCTTTCTTTACCTTTGGTTCAAGGATCAGTTCCACCCGTTCATTAGCATCATCTTCTTCAGAGTCTGAGTTTCCTGCTTTTATATCCAGTTGCTCAAATGTACTGTCCAATACTTGTAAACCATAGTTCACACCCTCCTGAACTTTAGGAATCAAATCCACTTCTTTCTGTTCCCGGGTCTTCTCCTACAAAAAACTACTACTCAGTATGGATCTCCAATAAATTGATACCACCCTAATAAAATACTGCGACTGTCTTCTAATGCCTAAACTAATGCTCCCCATAAACATCTCAAAAATGTTAACAAAAGTCAGGTTCTGCTGAATGGCTCAACACAGACTTTGGAGTAAGTTTTAAATCCCAAGCTTGTCACTTCAGGTTATGGGTCCAACTACCTAAGGTACCAGAGCTCCAGATTCATCATCTTCAAAAACAGAAGCACAACCATTGCGCTGGGGTTCAGCCAGATAACTTACATAAAGGCACCTGGCAATGAACTGGCACATCATAAGCCCTCAAACAGCATTTTACTTCCTGCTGTTGGAATGAAGGGCCTAGACCTTTAGCTTCACCAAGACTGTATCCCATTAACCTTGGTTAATGGTCCAGTGGACAATTTTTAAAAGAAAATACTTCAGCTAGAGATGTCATTTTCAATTACAGTTAAAAACAAAAGCAAAACATCAGAGAATTATACTTATTTTATAAATCTGTTTCAAACAAAGTTTCATCTCTCATCTATCCTTTACCTCACCTTAGAACAATGCCTCCCACCCACAAAAGTCTGGACATCACCAACCTGCTGAAAATACTCCACAGGTGTCCATTTCCTACCATAGCTGCTCTCAGTGACAGTCCCCTCACTCAACTGTGTCACCAGTTGTGAGAAATATTGAAAAAAAATTGTGTCATTTTTACTCTTCACAAATATTCTAGAAGTTGATAACATAATTATAGGAAGAACCAAACCATATAGTATACTTCCGAGGGCCAAAAGGGAAATCCCTGTGAGTTATTTTATACTTTACCTCTAGTATGGAAGTCTGTCTAATTTGACTTTTTTGTTTTGGCTGCATCTTTTTTCCACTCTGGTATGCTTGGTTCTAGTTAAATACCTATCATTGTACTTACATGTGTGAAACATGTTTGTGAAATAAATATATAATGGCTTTAAAAAAATAATTCCCTAAATACCTACCACTTTAAAATTGAACACTGATCTGGTGTAACCAGATACCATTGCATTTAAATAGTGAGCAAATCCTTGAGTACTATTAAAAATGAAATAACTTCTTTAAAAAGGCTAGTAGGCAAAACTATAGCTGGTTTCTAATATCCTTTCCTAGTCTAGTCGCATAGCTTCATATGTTATAAGTAATAGTTACTGATAAAGTACCACTTTTTCAAGTGATTGTATTTTCTGAATAAATTAGAGGCAATTAAATGCTACTCCCACAATAAAACTTATCTCACACTCCACTATGCTTTCCTAAGTGGAAAAAAAAGGGTACTGAAGGGCCCCCACATAAGATGGCGAAATTCCTGCTTCTCTTCTGGGTCCTCGGTTCCCGCCGGCGCCACCTGAAGCCCAATCACCCCTCGCCTCCCTAACCCCAGCACCTAGGCAATAGCCACCAGCCCCGTAGAAGTGACACCTCAATCAGCTCATGCCCCTTCCTATATAACCCAGCATCTTTCCCTAATAAAGCGGAATTCTCCAGTGAATTGCTGCTGTGTTTCGCTCCTTTCCTTTCATTGGTGCCAAAACCCAGGAGATGGGACACCCCAACTGGGCCCCGTCTTCCCCCGACACCAGCAGCAGCTTGCCCTCGTCCTCTTTTTCCAGTGCTGGCTCCTCACACTCACCACTCCTCTTTGGCCTTTGAGTAAGTTTTCCCCCGGAGTGGGCTGCTCTTCCCCGAGCTATCACAGCGCCATTGACCGTGATCGTCTGACAAGGCCCTGACGCTCGGGGATGAGGAGGGAACTCTCCCCGCCTCAGGCCTTCACGGCTGCGGCGGACCCTCAGGCCCCTCCTCCAACAGCCATAAACAAGGTGACTCCTTTGCGGATGAGAACGCTCCCTTTCCCACCAATCCTCCTTCCGTTCCTTCCGCCAAAAATTCCTAGTAGTAGGTTCCTCGTTCTTAGAGAAGTCTGAGTGACGACCCACACTTCCTAAGAAATTCCGACTCCTATACGAGTTTCCGCAGACCACCAAGGATCATCGGGGATGCCCTTTGTCTCCTTGCGGCCTGCTCCCAGTCCGAGGATCTCCGTTCGTCTCCCCCTGTTTGTCTCCTTCTCTGTCCTTTAGTCATGGGAGCCCCCTCATCCCTCCCTGAAAGTTCACCTCTTGAATGCCTGCTCAAGTATCTAGCCACCCTCTCCCTGACACCTGATATAAAACCAAAACTCCGTAAATACTGCTCCCAAGATTGGCCGACATACCCCCTAGACAATAACAACCAATGGCCCGCAGGGGGAACTCTTGATCCTAACATCACTCGCGATCTCTTTAACTACTGCCAGTGCCTGAAAAAATGGAAGGAGATTCCCTATATCGAAGCCGTCTCCTCCTCCCGCCTCCCACCAAGTTCTCCTAGCCTGAAAGCCGTCTCCTCCGCAGAAGCCTCCCTGTCCACTCCCTTCCCTCTCCTCCTCCCGCACTCCTCGTCTCCGCGCCTCCTCCCACCTCCCCCCAAGTTCTCCTAGCCTGCAAGCTGTCTCCCCGAAAGAAGCCTCCCATTCACTCCCTTCCCCCTCCTCTCCTACAACAGCCCCTCCCCCTTCCTCCACCACCATCTCCTCGCCCACCTCATCCCCACTGCAGATGAAGCCTGAGCCTAGGATCCCTTTCCACTGATCCCACGACATATATCAGGGAGTTTTAATGGACCCTCCAGTCATACAGCCTCACACATCATGACATTTTCATGCTCCTGGCCAATACCCTTCTTCCTGAAGAGCGTAGACGAGTTTGGGACTTCGCCCAAACGCACGCTACCGAAACCCACAAGACTGACCCCACCTATCCCCCCTAGCCCCACCGCTGTCCCCGAACAAGACCCACACTGGGATTATAACACCGCCATAGGTCTCCACTCTCGAGATATCTTCGCCTGCTGCTTAATAGCAGGTCTGAAAAAGGCAGCTCGTAAAGTAGTCAATTTTCAAAAGCTCCAAGACATAATTCAAAGGAGGGAGGAAACTCCGAGTTCTTAGACAGACTCATTCAAGCCCTTTTACAGTATACCAGCCTGGACCCAGAAACGCCTGATGGAAGACATGTCCTTATGACATACTTCCTAGCTCAAAGCTACCCCGACATTAAAGCTAAACTCAAAAAGTTAGAACAGGGCCCCGCTACCTCACAGACTGAGATCCTAACAGTGGCCTTTAAAGTCTTCCATAACCGGGAGGAGGAGAAAGAACGCCGTAAACAAAAGGCTGATCAGGCCAATTTCCAAATGTTGGCCCAGCTGATAAAACCACAACCTGGGCGCCCTTCTACAAACAAGCCCCCCCCAGAAGCTTGTTTCAAGTGCGGAAAAGAAGGACATTGGTCAAGGGTGTGCCCCTCCCCCAGATCTACCACCCCATGACCCAGATGCCACAAAAAGGGCCACTGGGAGGGCGGTCTGATTGCCCAACCACCCGAAGGGGAGGCTGGACAAACAACCCCCATCCTAAGCCCACCGTAGTGGGGCTAACAGAAGAAGATTGACGGGACTCAGGGGCTTCTCGCCCGACCATTTCCATCACCAAACAAGAGCCCAGGGTTACTTTTAACAGTAGACGGTCGCCCCATCTCCTTCCTCCTAGATACAGGAGCCACCTTCTCAGTCTTGCGAGAATACCGGGGCCCTACCATGCCTGCCATTACTCCTATAGTTGGGGTAGGAGGTAAACAGATTTTCCCATTAAAACCCACCCCCTTTTCATGCACAATCCAAGACAATCCCATACCTTTCTCCCACTCCTTCCTGGTTATGCCCCAGTGTCCCACCCCTTAACTAGGACGGGACATCCTTTCTCTCCCCTATGTTTCCATAACTATATCTACTCCCACAGCCTCCAGTACTCCCTTTCTGATGGCCCTCATAGCCGATGACCCCCCTCTACCCAATGAAAGCTCCAGTTCCGCCCTCATACACCCTGTAAATCCCAAAGTTTGGGACATTACAAGCCCCTCCGTGGCTCTATGTTCTCCTGCCTCTATCAAATTATGTGACCCCTCTCAGTATATCTGTCAGGCCCAATACCCCCTAACCACTTCAGCCCTCATAGGCCTTCAACCCATCATTCAAGATCTCTTAAACAAAAATTACCTCAGACCCACTCACTCCCCATTTAATACCCCCATATTAGCTGTTAAAAAAAAAACCAACAGATCTTTCCACCTTGTCCAAGACCTTCGCCTTGTCAACATGGCCGTCGTCCCTATCCATCCCTTAGTTCCAAATCCATACACCCTTTTATCACGGATCCCTGCCTCGGCCTCCCACTTCTCAGTCCTAGATCTCAAGGATGCATTTTTTTTTTATTCTATCCCTCTGGACCCCTCCTCCCAAGATTTTTTACAGAAAACGGCTCCTCTCTGACCTGCCCGTTCCCAAAACCAAGACAGAAATCCTTTCCTTTCTAGGCCTGGCTGGGTATTTTAGAGCGTGGATCCCTAACTTCTCCCTGTTGGCAAGACCCCTATATGACCTCAGCAAGGGCCCACCTGAAGAACCATTATCCTCCTCACCCTGACACTCCTTCATTAAGCTCCGTCGAGACCTTGTGGAAGCCCCAGCTCTCCACATTCCTGATTTGTCGAAGCCCTTCTCATTATAGATTCATGAGAGGTCCAGTCAAGCTCTAGGAGTCCTAGGCCAACATTATGGCCCATCCTTTGCCCCAGTAGCTTATCTTTCCAAGCAATGAGACCCCACAGTTCGGGGATGGGCCCCCTGCCTACGGGCATTAGCCACTGGACAGCTCTTGCAGAAGGAAGCTCATAAACTGACATTCGGGGCGCCCCTTACCATTCTGTCCCCACATCACCTAAAGGATCTCTTAACCTACAAAAGTTTACAGACTCTCCCTCCCTCCAGACTCCTGACCTTACTGTCCTCTTTCCTCCAAAATCCCGTTCACCCCTTTTGCCATCCATACCCGAATCATGACTTTTTTCTCCTTTACTGCTCCCTCGCTCTCTCTCGCTTTTTTTCCCTCATTCCTATTGTCTTCCCCACCACCCCAGCCTCCTTTGTATGGTGATTCAAAGTCAGACAGACTTACACACAGCATCAAACAAAAATTACTGCCCTCATTGCCGCATCAGACTGCCCTCTGAAAGGCTGCTCCAAGCCTTTATACCTCTACTTTCCTCCCTCCACTGAAGTGTTCACTAGCAGCTACCTTTATTCTCCCTACCTCTGCTTCCTCTATGACCAAAAACAAGCCTGTTGGAGGCGATGGCCAGACACCTACAGGAGATGTCCCTACTGGTCTTGCGCCATTCACTACATGGGTAACTCCCGGTACCCACAGTATTACTCCTCCAACCCATTCTCTTCAATACTAACAAACCCTTTCCTTACCTGGCTTTAGCCCATTGCAGGTTCAATAATAATCATTCTCCTTGCCTGTCTCTTCTTGCCTTGTAAAGTTTATCAAATCCCAAGTTAGTAAAATCTCTAATCAAACTTTCAACCAGCTTTTACTCAGGAACTACCAGCTTTTAGCCACAGAAGATCCCTCACCCTCACATAACCTCCTCACCACACGCTGAGATGGACCCCTCTCTCCGCTAGAAACTGTTCCTGGAAACAATAGCCGCAGAAGCCTGGCTTCTGGCAACCGTATCCTCTTGGCACCATTAGAATCAACAAGTCCTCGACCTATGGTTACAGGGGAGCTTCATTGATTTACAACCTGAAGAAGTCCACATCTACTCGTGCTTACTGTGGGGAGTCCTATCAACCCTTTCCTCCCAATCCTCAAGCCCTCACTCCCTTCTCCGCCCCCGTTCAGCAGGAAGCAGTCAGAGAGAAAGCAACGTCCACGACCCCATAGAGGAGAAAGGGAGGAATGAAGGGCCCCCACCAGCAAGATGGCAAACTTCTGGCTTCTCTTCCGGGTCCTCAGTTCCCGCCGGCGCCACCTGAAGCCCAATCACCCCCCACCCCTCTAATCCCAGCACCTAGGCAATAGCCACCAGCCCCGTAGAAGTGACACCTCAATCAGCTCATGCCCCTTCCTATATAACCAAGCACCTTTCCCTAATAAAGCGGAATTCTCCGGTGAATTGCTACTGTGTGTCGCTCCTTTCCTTTCAGGTACAACTTCTGCCAGAGTGCTAGAAAGTCAAGATCGTCTGATGTAGGCTTTGGCCCTGGCACGTGAGAGCCACCAGGAAGAATGGTTGTGCATCTGTAGGATGAGAGGCCCCCAGGAACAAAAGGTAGAAACTGCTGCCCCTCAACTCCTTGGGCTGTTTATGAATCTCCTACTCCACTCCCAATTTCATTGCCCTTACCTGACGTCCAGGAGCTTCCACTAACACAGTCCATAAAATACCAGGTACAACCCAACTCTGAGCCTTAGCTCATGGCACTCTTTCTTGCTGCAATGGCCTTAGAATCTGGCCCATCATTCCTCACCCAGCTAACATCTCATCCGTGAAGCTTTTCCCTGCTATCTTACATCACTGAGCTCCTTCTCATCTGAACTTCCAGAACAGCAGCCATGTAGCTCCGACATGCTCTGTCATGTTACCCCAGTCAAGACTATAACCTCTTAAGGACAAAGTCTTTCTCGAAGTCACCAGTTCCCTGCAATCTGAGTCAAGTCAGAAACTGTTCACTACACATTCTCTGTCCTCTAATTAAACACATCGTGGAAGGCACTCAATGTGTGGACTATGCTAGCATTCACCATGCTGTCATTTCATACTGGTAGGAATAAGAGTCAAAGCAGTTAACAGATAGATAGGGAAACACAGCCTTCCAAGAACTAACAGATGACAGCCCCACCTGCAACCTATTTTTCTATAGCCATCAAGATAAACACGGTTTTTTTTTTAAAGAGGGAACGAGAGGGTAAAGAAGGAGGAAGACACAGAGAGTATTGTAGCAGGCAAAACCTAAAATATTTACTATCTGGCCTTCTACAGAAAATCTCTGTGGACCTAGGCTCTATTACAATTATTTTTTTTTGTATCATTAATCTACAATTACATGAACAACATTATGTTTACTTGACTACCCCATCATCAACTCCCCACCACATACACCATTACAGTCGATGTCCATCAGCATAGAAAGATGCTACAGAATCACTACTTGTCGTCTCTGTGTTCTACAGCCATCCCCATGCACCAACCCGCTACATTATGTCTACTAATCGTAATGCCCCTATTTTTTCCCTTATCCCTCCCTTCCAACCCATCCTCCCCAGTCCCTTTCCCTTTGGTAACTGTTAGTCCATTCTTGAGTCCTGTGAGTCTGCTGCTGTTTTTGTTCCTTCAGGTTTTTTCTTTGTTCTTATACTCCACAGATGAGTGAAATCATTTCATACCTGTCT
The DNA here is from genome assembly GCF_040802235.1 of Manis javanica. Classification (NCBI taxonomy): domain Eukaryota; kingdom Metazoa; phylum Chordata; class Mammalia; order Pholidota; family Manidae; genus Manis; species Manis javanica. Next base: position 74,499,995 of record NC_133162.1, read on the forward strand.
TATTTCACTGAGCATCATACCCTCTAGCTCCATCCATGTTGTTGCAAATGGTAGGATTTCTTTTCTTCTTATGGATGAATAATATTCCATTGTGTATATGTACACATCTTCTTTATACATTCATCTACTGATAGACACTTAGGTTGCTTCCATGTCTTGGCTATTACAAAATAGTGCAGCGGTAAACATAGGGGTGCATATGTCTTTTTCAAACTGGGCTGCTGCATTCTTAGGGCAAATTCCTAGGGTGGAACACCTGGGTCAAATGGTAGTTCTATTTATAGATTTTTGAGGAACCTCCATACTGCTTTCCACAATGGTTGAACTAATTTACATTCCCACCAGCAGTGTAGGAGGGTTACACTTTCTCCACATCCTCGGCAACAATTGTTGTTGTTTGTCTTTTCAATGATGGCGATCCTTACTGGTGTGAGGTGATATCTCATTGTGGTTTTAATTTGCATTTCTCTGATGATTAGTGATGTGGAGCATCTTTTCATATGCCTGTTGGCCATCTGAATTTCTTCTTTGGAGAAGTGTCTGTTCAGATCCTCTGCACATTTTTTAACTAAATTATTTGATTTTTGTTTGTTGAGGTGCATTAGCATTTTATATAATTTGGATGTCAACCCTTTATCGCATATGTCATTTCTGAATATGTTCTCCATTACTGTAGGATGCCTTTATGTTCTGTTGGTAATGTCCTTTGCTGTACAGAAGCTTTCAGCCTGATATAGTTCCACTTGTTCATTTTTGCCTTTGATTCCCTTGCCCAGGGAGATATGTTCATGAACAAGTTCCTCAAATTTATGTCCAAGAGATTTTAGCCTATATTTTTTTCTAAGAGTTTTATGGTTTCATGGCTTACATTCAGGTCTTTGATCCATTTTGAGTATACTTTTGTGTATGGGGTTAGACAGTGATCCAGTTTCATTCTGTTACATGTAGCTGTCCAGTTTTGTCAACACCAGCTGTTGAAGAGGCTGTCATTTCCCCATTGTATATATCCATGGTGTCTTTATCATATATTAATTGACCATATGTTTGGGTTAATATCTGGACCTTCTATTCTGTTCCACTGGTTTGTGGGTCTGTTCTTGTGCCAGTACCAAATTGTCTTGATTACTGTGGCTTTGTAGTAGAGCTTGAAGTTGGGAAGTGAGATCTCCCCTGCTTTATTCTTCCTTCTCACGATTGCTTTGGCTATTCGAGTCCTTTGTGGCTCCATATGAATTTTAGAAGTATTTGTTCCAGTTTGTTGAAGAATGCTGTTGGTATTTTGATAGGGATTGCATTGAATCTGTAGATATCCTTAGGCAGGTATGGACATTTTGACAATACTAATTCTTCCTAGCCAAGAGCATGGGATGAGTTTCCATTTGTTAGTGTCCTCTTTCATTTCTCTTAAGAGCATCTTGTAGTTGTCAGGGTATAGGTCTTTCACTTCCTTGGTTAGGTTTATTCCTAGGTATTTTCTTTTTTTGATGCAATTGTTAATGGAATTGTTTTCCTGATTTCTCATTCTCCTAGTTCATCGTATATAGGAAAGTAACAGATTTCTGTATATTAATTTTGTATCCTGCAACATTGGTGAATTCAGATATTAGTTCTAGTAGATTCAGAGTGGAGTCTTTAGGGTTTTTTATATACAACATCATGTCATCTGCAAATAGTGACAGTTTGACTTCTTCTTTACCAGTCTGGATGCCTTGTATTTCTTTGTTTTCTGATTGCCATGGCTTGGAGCTTGAAAACTATGTTAAATAACAGTGGGGACCAAGTGGACATCCTTGTCTTGTTCCCTATATTAGGTGAAAAGCTTTCAGCTTCTCGCTGTTAAGTATAATGTTGGCTGTGGGTTTGTCATATATGGCCTTTGTTATGTTGAGGTACTTGCCTTCTAAACCCATTTTGTTGAGAGTTTTTATCATGAATGGATGTTGAATTTTGTTGAGTGCTTTTTCAGCATCTATGGAGATGATCATGTGGTTTTTGTCCTTTTTGTTGATGTAGTGGATGATGTTGATGGATTTTTGAATGTTGTACCATCCTTGCATCCCTGGGATGAATACCACTTGGTCATGATGTATGATCCTCTTGATGTATTTTTGAATTCGGTTTGCTAATATTTTGTTGAGTATTTCTGCAACCATGTTCATTAGGGATTTTGGTCTATAATTTTCTTTTTTTGTGGCGTCTTTCCCTGTTTTTGGTATTAGAGTGATGCTGGCTTCATAGAATGAGTTTGAAAAGTATTCCCTCCTCTTCTTTTTTTGGAAAACTTTAAGGAGAACGTGTATTATGTCTTCTCTATATGAATGATAAAATTCAGCGGTGAAACCATCTGGTCTGGTGGTTTTGTTCTTGGGGGATGATTTTCAGACAAGAACAAAAAAATATTTATCTTAAAATTGAGACTTCTAGACATAGCAGCTACCAAGGTCACCTTAGACTTTAAATAGCAAGACCAATTAACCTAAAAGGTTGAGCTTCACACTGAAGTCTAAACAGCATCAACACCCTACTTTTTTTCCTGCCCACCTTTAAAAACTGCCTCATATCACATCAGCAGCCTGCTGCTGGAAAAGTCAAACAGGACATCTAAGAAACCAACAAATACATGAATCCCCTGGGATCTTTCAAGGGTGACTTGGACAATGTATCTCAAGTACTCAGTACCCAGCAGACAATTAACCCTAAATTCCTTCGCCCTTAACAGGCTGAACTCAGCATCACATGGTTTTTGGTAATTTTAAAATCAGGTAGTTATTCCCAGAATTGTGAACAATTTTTGGTATTTCCCCTCAAAGGATCTTTTCCTCATTTGGGGAGACCGGATAAGAGGGGAAGGTAGGGAACTGGAGAAAAAGGGACCAGAAGCCAGGGACTTCTTAACAGATCATATACAGCCCTTGCCCTTTTCATCTGTTTTCTCATTCCTTCATCCAAATACTCATGAGTCCCCACATATAAGGCTTGTGCCGAGCCCAAGGAAAACATTTAACAAAAATATGGGACTTGATTTAGTAGGGGAGTTTAATGTATCAAATCACATAAAAAAATGTAGACTTGTAATTGTGGGGCATGCTACTAATGAAGTCATTAACTAGGTCACAATGTTTCAGGTCAAATTCCTAAATTAACAGATTAATGAAGCTTTAAGAACTGTACTCCTTTCTGATAACACATTTATGCACGAGCCATTGTTAACTAGTCTTGCTCCCCCTTCAGAGTCCTCTCTTGAGCCTTTACTAAAGGTACTAATTTCTGTTGCCCTAGAAAGTCCTGATTGCTCTTCAGTTTCACAATTCTGTAATGCAGTTTGCAACCTGGTAGCTACTCCAGGTTAATTACTAAAATCCAGAAACCTGACTTTGAATTTCTTTCCAATAAACTGCCATGAACCAAATAGCACCATCATTCAAGCCAGAAGTATAATACATGAATGAGTACCAGTGACAGGGTTTGAAGAAAACACATAAAAAGCTAAATCACTGCCATATGTATTTCCAGTATGTAGATTTTTTTCAGAATTCTACTAAGCATTAGCTCTGCCACATCATTATGCTCTGCCACAAATGAAAAGAACATGTAATGGCATAATGAGGCCTGGGAAACAGATAAATTTGCCAATGACAACAGGCCCATCTAGTGTGGAATTCTGGCGGCAGGTGGAAGGGGAAGAGGCATAAGGGGCAGGAGAGATGGATGGAAAACGGAGTCCAAGAAGTGAACAGAAATAAAGAACTATTATAAAAAACAAAAAAAGAGAAAGAAAAAGAAAAAAAGGAAGAAAAAGGTCAAGAAAACAAACAAAAAACCCCCACAAAAACTAAATCATGGAAAACTCAGAATCTAAGAAAACTTGGCCAAAAAAAACAGCTGGAGAAAAAAAAAAGCCTAAAGGCTGTGATTCAGAAAGAGAAATTTGTAATCCCCACTCACCCCCATCGTCAAAGGTCAATCAGGTATCAATCGAGTACCAATGGGATACAGGCACATCAGGTACAAAAGAAGCCTCCCAATTCTATTCCTTGCCCAATCTAGAGCTGCAACACTGACTACAGAGAAGAGCTGGGCACCTAATTCGGCAAGAAAAGGCACAGAATGAGAGCAACAAGTACATTTAAGAGGACACCAAATTCAGCTTAGTGAAAACCTGATGGGGCTGCATCTATCAGTAGTAGAGGTGAGTCCTGTAAACTTCCTCTTCCAGTAAGAAAGATGCTCAGGACCAAGCACGGACATTCTGTACAGACAATCAGAAAATAACTACAGAGTTTACTAGAATTCTCATTACATTTTAAACTTACTGACAAAGAGATTTCTAAGAATTTTATTAAGATCTTTATTTCACACATAGCGCCTAAAAAAGCTACTAGCAGTAGCATTTCAACCCAAACTACTAAAAAATGCACAATGATGCATAAGATACCTACATGACAGTATTTTATCTTAATCCTGATTCTTGGGCTTTTTACAATCTTCCATTTTCCAAATCTTTCCTATTACTGTACATCTAACAGTCTCAGGAGATAGCCAACTTTAACAAAATCATTTTTTCACAAATTAAGTAATGCTGATAGTCAGTCACCCTATGAGAAATACAGATCAACTTAAGTTTCCACTCCATCCTCATCTCTTAACAGCCTCTTCACTCACCCAGCTCCAGCCACACTTGAGCCCTTTCTATTATTATAGTGTAACGGAAAACTGTAATCTTCTCTAAAAAAAGGCTCTGATTTATGTATTACCAGGGCCTAGCACTTTGAAATACAATATACAGACAAAAATCACACACAGGTTAAAGCTCAATAATTGTTTAAGGATGAGTCTTACCAGATTTGGCCATAACAACAAAACATTAATGAGAATATTCCAAGTAAACATATAGGCCTATAATATACTTTATCAGAACATATGGACACAGTGACTGCAACCACATGCTGGTGTCCAAAGGATTAGAGCAGGAGTATGGCTCTCCTTACAGAATGTGCACAAGGGTTGAGGGCCACACAATTCAGCACAACTGCTAGCTATTCTCAATACTAAGGGAAAGATTAGAATATGAGGAAATTTCATTATTAAACTTTTTAAAGGCTTGGCAAAAAAATATTTTCTTCACTTTAGTGATTTTAAAAAACGGATTAACCCTAGAGAAAGAAGCTTCAATTACCCAGAACCACTGTGTCTATCAAAATTTGGGAGGGACCCTATTAATAGATTACATAGTATCACAATGACTCCTTCTCCTAGGAAAAAGTATTACGTGTAAGTTCGAGGTAACTAAGTAATAACTCACGTTTTCAATGAACTGGGTATTAGACAGCATAAGGAAGTCATTGAAGACATTATGTAGGCGACAATCTGTGGCTTTAGTTTCCTGAATTAGTCCATCCACTTGTTACTTGATTTCACGGGTCCTAGAGATAGTCTGCTGTGAAAATTCCTGCAGAAACTGTAGTAGCTATTTAAAAAATAAACGTACAGTAGTATCACTATTTTATGCATCTATTGTGTGTCAAAACAAGAACCCATTCCCATTCACCTCTGTGTGTTGACGTGTACTGGAATGTGAAAGTGATCATTTCTGACAGTACTAAAACCAAACAATTCAAAGACATCACCAAAGCTCATCAAAACAGTGGCAAGGAGTCAACGAGTACTTGCTATTTTATTTCCGGAGGAATTTTCAAGTCCTATTTGATTGTCATTGTACAGGGATCACAAAGAGTAAAATAAAACTGCCACTCTGATCCAGAAAGTGCTATTCATAGGGGACTTAAGAATCACAGTTCTGAGCGTCTTGGGTCCTTGCCCTGAGGAAGTACCATGCAAGGATATCCACATACTGACGTCTCTACCCCCGAATCAGTCCAGGTCCCAACTTGGAACCGCCTAACCAGTGCCACAGTCATCCCCCGGCGCGGCGGAAACCTATCTGCCCCGTTCAGGTGCATCGCTAAGAACCCCAAACCAGGCAAAGAACTCCGCGTCTGGACAGCAGGCAGAGTGGGGGCGCTCAGCGGCTACGGTCAGCCCCCGCCCTGGTGCCAAGAGACCGCCACAGTGGAGTTTTCGAGGGAGAGAAGGGATGCGTTAAGACCAGAAGCAGCGGGGCGCACTGGATGTTGAGGGAATCAAGGCTCCATCCTCCAGCTCGCAGGCCGGGGGCCATCCCAGGCGGCCTGCCCTCCCCTCCGGTCCCTGGGGCCAGCCTCTCAAGCCCGCGTCGGCCGCCAGCGACCACCTCTGGCTGCTTCTGTGGATCTCCTCCACCGACCAGGGCCGCTCCCACACGGGCTCCGACGCCGGTGTCCGCTCCTGGTCGGGGGTTGTCCCGTTCTGCAGCGAAAAGGACGAGAAGAGGGGCTGCGCCGCAGGGAGGCCGCAGCCCGAGCCACCCCGACCAGACCGCGGACCGCCCTCCTCACCATCCCGACAGTGAGGCTCCGCCGGCGCGCGCGGGAACCACACCCTCCCACACACGCAGATTTCCGGAAGCCGAGCTCGAAGCAGGTCAGGCTCAGCACGTGACCTAGCCTCACGGGAACTCACACGCACGTGACCGGGCGTGTCGCGCAGCCGGAAGGAAGCTGCGGCCTCCGCTGGGGACGGGAAGTAGTCGGCATGCAAGCTGGGTTGGCGAAGCTGGAGAACGGAAGGCTTGTACGCCAGGCGGCGCTGGAGGGGTGGGGTCGGTCCGGTCACACTTCACCGAAGAGCGCAGATGACTGCGTCGTGATCAGCCTTTGGAGCACACAGCCAGCCCGCGCGTCCCGAGGAGCGCAAAGGGCAGTTGTGGAACCAGTCTAGGGCTTTAGACGTCGGCGATGTGGCTGGAGGAAAAGCTCGTCCCTGCTGAGCCCCTTCCATGCTGCACCTCCGTTGCCTGTCGCAGAGCCGGTATACAGGTGCTCAGTAAATGGAGAATGACCTATCTAGCTGTCATCATGCTTCTGGTAACATGCTTAATGTCAACTCACTTTGTAGGGCCTACTTAAAATACTTTACTCCCTTGGCATTGCCCAGAGATTCAAGTCCAGGCTTCTCATACGGCGGGCAAAAACCCTATATAATCTGATCCCTTCCTGCAAATGCATCTTCAACTCTCCCAGCTCCCCACTATGCTCAATGATCAGCTATTTTATCTCACACTTTCTTGAAGTTCCTTCTGCTGAGTCCCTCTTGTGCTACTTAAACTTACTTTTTAAAGTAAAGATCCCAATTTCGTCCCATGCCTTTGTGCCCAAGACCAAGTTATCGAACCTCCCTGAGCTTTCCGCAGTGAAAGACAAATAAATTATCCGCAGGGATGTGATAGTAAATGTGATAATATTTGTATAACAGCTAGCACGGTGCCTGCCATACCATGGGCATTCAACAGATCTGACCACTTCTGTGCCATTTGTCTAACTCTTGGACTTCTTTGTTTTTGCCTCTATCACCACAAAACTCCCTTGATTATCCCCAGTATAGTTTATATGCCCCTCAGTTACTTTCTATATGTTTCATATGTAATATCAAAGGATTACCTTGTATTGTCATTTACTTAGGTAACTTGTCTCCCCCTTAATAATAGCAAACATATATGAAGTGCTCAGTATTTCCCATTTTATTTAAATCCTATTTCTCACAGTAACCCTAAGAGGTGGGTACTATTATTCCCATGTTGTAGTTGAGGAAACTGAGGCACAAAAAGATAAGTGACTTCAGGGGAGGATAACTAAGGTTAGACAGTCAGTAAAGAGGCAGAACCAAGAACCCGCACAGTTAGCCGTTATGTTACAGTGTAGCTAGTCTTCCTTTCATAAGGGAACTACATTTTTCAGTTGCCATCTACCAACCTGCTAGTCATCATTAAAAATAATACAGTATAAGGAATATAGTAAAAAATATTATAATAACTTTGTATACTGAGAGAAGGTAACTATGCTTACAATGGCGAGCATTTAGTAGGGTAATTGTTGAATCACTATGTTGTACACCTGAAACTATTACAATATTGTATGTCAACTATGTAAACTACACTTCAATAAAAAATTTTTAAATTTTAAAAATAAAACCACTTCACAAAAATAAATAATTTTAAAATTAAAAAAAATAAAATCTATGAAACTATGGATAATGACATTGTCCAAAAATATAATTTAAAGTCCTACATAGGAAAATCTCCTAAAGGTGTAGCTAAAATGACAAAAAACATTCAGCAATAGTTACTCATAAGAATTCATATATTCATATATAAATTTATTTTTCAAATCAATATGTTGACATCCCACTATTAAAAAAAACCCAAATCCAAAAACTTCAGAATTTGATTAGTAAAATTGAGGCGAACGAGTTATCAAGTTATATAACATCACATGGGCCACTTCGGTCGCTGTGTGGATGAACTTGGCTTCAAGGTGCATTAACAACCTTAATCTATATCCCACTTCTCAAAGCTCCTCATCACCTGCACCTGGATCTTACCACCTGAAACTTTCTTACTTCTAAATCTATAGAAAAGCCTCTTAAACTTTCAGATCTCTCTCTTGTTCACTGGTCTGTTCTCAACTAACCCAAGCCTCAGTCTCTCAATGCCTCTTTTCCCCCCCTTTCCACCCTTTTAGCTTTACTTCCTTGCCTGTGCTGCCTAGAGCCCACGGTTTAGCCTTCAGCTTCCTTGACAGTCCTTTAATATCCTCACTTTATGTTTTGACACATACTCTCTGCCAGCTCCTAACTTTAAATCAGTCCAACTATACCCTTTCTCCTTTTCTGCACCTAAGTTCCTGAAAGAAATCACCACAAATTCATATTCTGCAAATTTGGCTGGACCTTCAGCACTGATTAGCAGTCTTTTAACTTATCCTTGATCTTTATACTTATCCTTGATCAGCTCCCTTCTATAAACTTCATCACATTTTTCAACATATCCAACCCACCTGCCTCTGTGAGAGAAAACAGACTTCCTCTTCTCACCTAGTACCTAAAGGGTTTTTGTGTGTACACTTTCCGTATCTCACACAATTCTTTATTTGCACAAAACAGAATTTGACTGGAAACTCAAACAAAATACAATTTTTTGTGAAGATAGTACAAAGCTTACAGAACTTAAGGAACAGCTAAGCAGACAGGTTTTGGGAAGAGCATAACTAGAGAAACTCATAATGTCCTTTGAGCCACTGTCATCAGAATGACTCAGCTCTAATCATTTGCCTTCGTGTTTTTCTTTTCAAGTTTCAAATTCCTAAGATAAATAGTGAAGGGTCTCCACCAGTAAGATGGCAAACTTCTGGCTTCTCTTCGGGGTCCTCAGTTCCTGCCGGCACCACCTGAAGCCCAATCACCTCTCGCCCCCCTCCCAATCTCAGCACCTAGCCAACAGCCACCAGCCCCGTAGAAGTGACACCTCAATCAATTCATGCCCCTTCCTATAAACCCCAGCACCTTTTCCTAATAAAGCGGAACTCTCCGGTGAATTGCTGCTATGTATCACTCCTTTCCTTTCATTGGTGCTGAAACCCGGGAGACGGGACACCCCAACTGGGCCCCGTTTTCCCCCCGACACCAGCAGCAGCTTGCCCTCGTCCTCTTTTTCCGGCGCTGGCTCATAACACTCACCACTCCTCTCTGGCCTTTAGGTAAGTTTTCCCCCCGGAGTGGGCCACTCTTCCCCGAGCTATCGCAGTGCCATTGACCGTGATCGTCCAGCAAAGCCCTGACGCTCAGGGATGAGGAGGGAACGCTCCCCGCCTCAGGCCTTCACGGCTGCGGCGGACCCTCAGGCCCCTCCTCCAAAAGCCACAAATCCCCGCCTCAGGCCTTCATGGCTGCGGCCGACTCTCAGGCACCCCCCTCCAACAGCCATAAATGAGGTGACTCCTTTGTGGATGAGAACGCTCCCTTTTCCCCACCTCCTCCTTCTGCTCCGTCCGCCAAAAACGCCTAGCGCTAGGTACCTCGAGACTCCGGCACTCTGCCTTCTTAGGGAAGTCTGGGTGACGACCCACACTTCCCAAGAAATTCCGACTCGTATACGAGTTTCCGCAGACTACCAAGGATCATCGGAGACGCCCTTTGTCTCCTTGTGGTCTGCTTCCAGTCCGAGGATCTCCGTTCGTCTTCCCCTGTTTGTCTCCTTCTCTGTCCTTTAGCCATGGGAGCCTCCTCATCCCTCCCTGAAAGTTCACCTCTTGAATGCCTACTTAAGCATCTGGCTACCCCCTCCCTGACGCCTGATATAAAACCAAAACTTCTCCGTAAATACTGCTCCTAAGATTGGCCGACATACCCCCTAGACAATAACAACCAATGGCCCGCAGGGGGAACTCTTGATCCTAACATCACTTACGATCTTTTTAACTACTGCCAGCGCCTGAAAAAATGGAAGGAGATTCCCTATATCGAAGCTTTCCGCCTCCTCCTCTCCCCGCCCCCTCCCAAGTTCTCCTAGCCTGCAAGCCGCCGCCACCGCAGAAGCCTCCCGTTCACTCCCTTCCCCTTCTTCTCCTACAAGAGCCCTTCTTCCTTCCTCCCCAACCATCTCCTCCCCCATCTCACCTCCTCCACCTTCATTCCCTGCAGATTAAGCCTGAGCCTTTCAGCCCCCTTTAACTAGGTCCCAAGAGCCTCCTCCGTCTTTGCCCTCATCACCTGTTTCTCCCCTGTTAGGGACCGCCTTTGTCTTCTCACGTGTTTGTAGGGAGAATGGGAAAGCACCTTCCCCCATGTCTGAACGCAGCATGGGAAAGCACAAGCTAGAGAACAACCGGTGCAGTCCTTAGAAGTTATCTGTCCACAAAAACATATCTTGCCAAGACTCCTCACTCTGAAAATAGGGAGACCTTGAAGATGTGTAGAAACACCGCCCCTGCTTCTAAATATGACCTTCCCCCACTTGCAGATGTGGCAGGAATAGAGAAAAAAGAACATTCTGTTTATGCATTTCATAAGCAATTAACTGGAGCCCTGCTGCAGCTCAGTTAGTAGAGCATGGGACTCTTAATTCAGAGTCATGAGTTCAAGCCCAACTAGAGCCGCAGAAGTAAGCAGCTGAGCTGCTAGCTGGTGACATGTGGGTCCGATTCTGTCTTTCTTTATTTTCTTTGCCCCCCTTCTGCACTTCAGGACCTGCTCGACTAGGCATGGCTAGACCGCGTCACTCCCCCACAGACTGAGCCAGAACCCTTCAGTCCCCCTCAGACTCAGTCCCAAGAGCCTCCCAAAATTATTGCCCCCCTCCGGGAGGTAGCATAATCCGAAGACAGTGTGCGCGTTCACATCCCTTTCTCCTTAAGAGATTTAGCCCAACTAGAGAAACGCCTAAGTTCCTTTTCCACTGATCCCATGACATACACCAGGGAGTTTCAATGGACCCTCCAGTCTTACAGCCTCACACATCATAACATTTTCATGCTCCTGGCCAATACTCTCCTCCCTGAAGAGCGTAGACGAGTTTGAGACTTCACCCAAACGCAGGCTACCGAAACCCACAGGACTGACCCCACCTATCCCCCTGGCCCCACTGCTGTCCCCGAACAAGACCCACACTGAGATTATAACACCGCCATGAGTCTCCGCTCTCGAGATATTTTTGCCTCCTGCTTAATAGCAGGTCTGAAAAAGGAAGCTTGTAAAGTAGTCAATTTTCAAAAGCTCCAAGACATAATTCAAAAGAGAGACGAAACCCCCTCCGAGTTCTTAGACAGACTCACTCAAGCCCTATTACAGTATACCAGCCTGGACCCAGAAACACCTGAAGGAAGACATGTCCTTATGACATACTTCCTAGCTCAAGGCTACCCCGACATTAAAGCTAAACTCAAAAAGTTAGAACAGGGCACCGCTACCCCACAGACTGAGATCCTAACAGTGGCCTTTAAAGTCTTCCATAACCGGGAGGAGGAGAAAGAACGCCGTAAACAAAAAGCTGATCAGGCCAATTTCCAGATGTTGGCCCAGCTGATAAAACCACAACCTGGGCGCCCCTCTACAAACAAGCCCCCCCCCCCCCAGGAGCTTCTTCAAGTGCGGAAAAGAAGGACATTAGTCAAGGGCATGCCCCTCCCCCAGATCTCCTACCACCCCATGCCCCATATGCCACAAAAAGGGCCACTGGGGGTCTGATTGCCCAACCACCCGAAGGGGAGGCTGGACGAACAACCCCCATCCTAAGCCTGCCATAGTGGGGCTGGCAGAAGAAAATTGATGGGGCCCGGGGGCTTCTCGCCCGACCATTTCCATCACCAAACAAGAGCCCAGGGTTACTTTTAACAGTAGACGGTCGCCCCATCTCCTTCCTCCTAGACACAGGAGCCACCTTCTCAGTCTTGCGAGAATACCGGGGCCCTACCATGCCTGCCATTACTCCTATAGTCAGGGTAAGAGGTAAACAGATTTTCCCATTAAACCCCCTCCCCTTTATGCACAATCCAAGACAATCCCATACCTTTCTCCAACTCCTTCCTGGTTATGCCCCAATGTCCCATCCCTTTACTAAGATGGGACATCCTTTCCCTCCTCCATGTTTCCATAACTATATCCACTCCCACAGCCCCCAGTACTCCCTTTCTGATGGCCCTCATAGCCAATGACCCCCCTCTACCAAATGAAAGCTCCGGTTCTGCCCTCATACACCCTGTAAATCCCCAAGTTTAGGACATTACAAGCCCCTCCGTGGCCCTTTGTCCCCCTGCCTCTATCAAATTACGTGACCCCTTTGAGTATATCTGTCAGGCCCAATACCCCATAACCACTTCAGCCCTCATAGGCCTCCAACCCATCATTCAAGATCTCTTAAACAAAAATTACCTCAGACCCACTCACTCCCCATTTAATACCCCCATATTAGCTGTTAAAAAAAACCAACAGATCTTTCTGCCTTGTCCAAGACCTTCACCTCATCAACATAGCCGTTGTCCCTATCCATCCCTTAGTTCCAAATCCATACAGCCTTTTATCACAGATCCCTGCCTCAGCTTCCCACTTCTCAGTCCTAGATCTCAAGGACCCATTTTTCTATCCCTCTAAGCCCCTGCTCCCAAGATTTTTTTATCTTCACCTAGATGGACCCATACACAAGACATTCTGAACAACTCACTTAGACAGTTTTGCCACAAAGCTTCCGAGATAGTCCCCATATATTTAGACAGGTCCCAGCTCAGGACCTCAAACATTTTCATCATAAGCACTCCAAGTCCACCTTATTATAATACATGGAGAATCTTCTACTCTGCAGTCTCTCGTGGGAACAGTCTCAACTTGACACTGCCTCCCTACTTAACCTTCTAGCATCCAGAAGTTACCGAGTATCCTCCGTCAAAGCTCAAATCTCTTCCCCTTCTGTCACTTACCTCAGATTCCTTCTATCTCAACAAAGAAAGTCCATTACCTTAGACAGAAAATGGCTCCTCTCTGACCTGCCCATTCCCAAAACCAAGACAAAAATCCTTTCCTTTCTAGGCCCTTTCTAAGCCTAGCTAGATATTTTAGAACGTAGATCCCTAACTTCTCCCTGCACCCTGTTGGCAAGACCCCTATACAACCTCAGCAAGAGCCCCCCTAAAAAACCATTATCCTCCTCACCCCGACACTCCTTCATTAAGCTCTGTCAAGCCCTTGTGGAAGCCCCAGCTCTCCATCTTCCTGATTTGTCCAACCCCTTCTCATTATACATTCATGAGAGGTCCAGTCAAGCTCTAGGAGTCCTAGGCCAATTTTATGGCCCATCCTTTGCCCCAGTAGCTTATCTCTCCAAGCAATTAGACCCCACAGTTCAGATATGGGCCCCCTGCCTACGAGCATTAGCCACTAGACAGCTCTTGCAGAAGGAAGCTCATAAACTGACATTCAGGGCGCCCCTTACCATTCTGTCCCCACATCACCTAAAAGATCTCTTAACCTACAAAAATTTACAGACTCTCCCTCCCTCCAGACTCCTGACCTTACTGTCCTCTTTCCTCCAAAATCCCGTTCACCCCCTTTGCCATCCATACCCGAATCATGACTTTTTCCTCCTTTACTGCTCACTCGCTTTTTTTCCTCATTCCTATTGTCTTCCCCACCACCCCAGCCTCCTTTGTATGGCGATTCAAAGTCAGACAGACTTACACACAGCATCAAACAAAAGTTACTGCCCTCATTGCCACACCAGACTGCCCTCTGAAAAGCTGCTCTGAGACTTTATACCTCCACTTTCCTCCCTCCACCGAAGTGTTCACTAGCAGCTACCCTTGTAGGATCTGAAGAATCAAAAGTTAGCATAAGTACAGCCATCTTAAGGCCTAAATACCACCCCCTAACCCAAAAGAAGGAAAATCATTAGAATCTTGAAAAACAAGTTAGTTAGCTTGTGTCAATTGTAGTGACCTTTAGTTAGCCAACCGTAAATCAGTTAATCATACATGCCTAGCTTATCTTGCTAGAACCACCCTAGACATTCCGAAGGTGATCTCATCTAACCAGACCCCAGGATGTGGCGCCAGCAAAAGATTTATGAGCCTATAGAAAAAACCCTGTATTGTAATTATAGAAAATTTTACCCCTTTTGAAAATGCTATAAAACCTTCTGGCTTTGTGTGCTCTGGGTCCTCGTTGAGACCCGCTGCGACGGGCTGACGTGGACCCCAGCTAGTTGGCTTCTGAATAAATTCCTCTTGCTTGTTGCATCAAGAAACGTCTTTGGTGAGTGATTTGGGGCGGCGCCTTCCTCAGGGGAATCCAACATTTGGGGGCTCGTCCAGGATCATGCGCTCACCCCGCTTCACTCCCGAAGTCGCTCTTGGAGGAAGAGGTAATATTAGTGGCGCCTTGGTTTGTCTGTGTTCTGTTTTCTGTTTTTCAGTGAGACCGGTCAGAATTCTGAAAGGGGGTACCCACTGTCTGGCAGCTGTCCCGATCCCGTAAAGGGGTCGAGACTGCGGTCGGTAGACGTACTAGGAGCACCGCAGGCTGCAACCCTGGGGGACGCCTCGGGGAGGTTGGGAGGCCAGGGACGCCTGGTAGCCTCCCATCTGTTTTTCCGGCAAGGTGAATCTGATGAGATAGGGTTGATTTTCAGGTGCCAGGAATATCAACCCTCTGATTCCTTTCGGTTTCTGTTTGAAAATCTGAGAAAAAACAAAAAGCGGCCGCTGTGTGTCTAATCTGTGTGTGTCTCTGTTTTTTTGTGTCTTTCACGTGCCTAATAATTGTTATACTGACAATGGGACAGACTCAGACAACCCCCTAAGTGTGTAAATGAATATATCTTTCTACCTCCGGATGGTATTAATGAAATTGATTTAAAGACAAGCGCTTGTGAAAATTGAGTGTTCTAAAACTTCCAGAAAACCTGGTAAAAAAGTGTTAAGCATTAATGCTAATTTGAGTTTGCCTGAGGCGGGCATGTCCTGGTAGTTGTCGGCTGCCTGAGTTTACCTAGAGTCATTTGAGTCATGTTATCTGCTAAATCTTTTAAGAATAGAATGCTTAGAAGCTTGGCTTTGTCTAGTGTTCAGTGGGGGTCTTGTGAGTAGGCTAGCATAGTTGTTGCAGGTAGGTGAACTGGATAAGTGTGGCAAGTGAACACCTTTTAAATTGTGTCTTGCAGTGTGTATGCCTACCTGCAGCCTGAGAATCTTTGTAGTAACTTAAAGCCTTAGAGTTTTGTTAAGTTGAGAAGATGTGCTCTGTGTTTGCTGGGAGATTGTGCTGTGAAGCTCATGGTTGCAGAAATTGTAGAATGTGTTCGTGAGTTTGTTGGTCTAGAAAATGTTAGTTTGACAGTTTGCAGTGTCCTGCTTCTCAGTGTTCACTAGAAGTTAACGTTTCTAATGGTTTTAAGTTCTAATTAAAACCACTTAAAGTAATAAAGAAAAACATTTCTCTATGCTAAAAGATGTATGTTTTAATAAGAAAAAGTATAAAAAATGAAAACTCTTCTGCATGCTAAAGAATGTGTTTTGTGATAAAAGAAAGTAACTTTGTTCTAAAGTACAGCTATTTATTTAAAGAGAGACAAAGAGAGAAAACAGCGTGATGCCTTTTGTTGTAGAAGATCTGCTCAGCCTGTTGCTTGGGGGGGAGGGTTAGGATGTTTAGAGATAAAGTGAGATAAACCCAGTCAAGCCGCAGGCAAGCCCAGGCATAATTCTCACCGGCTTATGTGCTTGGGACCATGGGGCAAATGAAGAATAAATTACTATATTCTTACAGATATAGTCGTGCCTAGTGAAATTAAAGCAAGTGAGTCTTGATATCAAGTGCACAGCAAAATTAGAATCTCGTTTCCAGTTAAACAGTTTTCTTTAACTCTTAGTCTGCTCTTAATGTTGAAAGATCACAGCAGTTTCTCATGCTTAAAGTCTCAGTGAGTTGCCATGAAATCGTAATGTTAAAGGGACTAAAAGCTAAAGTTTGTTAACAACTGTATAACCTTTATTTGCCTTTGAAATATTCTGTTATTAAAAATGATTGCATGGCCTGAAAAATTGAATTCCTAAGCAGAATGGTAACAAAGCTTTTTTTTCAGCTGATTAAATGCACTTAGTTAACAAACCAAAATTTATTCTTAAAAATTAAACTGTAGAATCTGGACAAGATTATGTTTCTCCCAGAAAAACAGGTTTCACCGTAAAAGTTTACATAGACGAACGTGTGACCACTTTTGAGAAAAGTTGTAATAGATTTTTTGAGAACCACCAGGTCTTCTTGTTTAATTTATATGCTGTATGTTTTAAAAAACATGGGGGACTCTCCATATTTTTTAATGCAAATAATCTTAGAGCTTTTAATAGAATTTGCATAGCAGCTTATATCTACTATTAAAAAGTAAAACATTCTTGAAGCTTTCAGGGAAGAGCTGTAAACTTAAGCACTTTCTCTGTTTTTTTGTATCTGGTCTTAGACACTTATGCTGAGTTATGTTCTTATTATTTTCACTGTTTGTAAGCTATTGATTGTAAGCCAAAGGTCATCATTTCTCAGTCCCTAAATGAAGAAGTAAAATGCCTGATCTCTTTCATCTCAAATCATATTTCTGGTCATATCTGAATATCTGTGTGAAAGAAAGAGACATTTAAATTTGCGATTCTGCTTAAACTTTTAAGTTGAATTTGACTATAGCCATATTCATTCTTTGTATGTATCTCTAACAGGTCTTTTGTATGCCTGGTGATATTATACTCTGCCTTGAGTTTAGACAGTTCTTTCAGCTAAATATGAATTCTTATTGTAGCTTTTTTCCCCTCCTGAGGATGAAAGCAGAAGAATCTACCATCTGCTACCATTCTCTCAAGAATGCTTAGTAACCTAGAATTAGTTTGACTTTCTGTATGTTGTCTTTAAAAATTGACAGCAGCAGTCTCCCCTGCTGCCCCACTTTTTAAGATATCTCGTTTACTGTGCTGAGTATATAGACAATAAATGTGTAATGATAGTTCTAAAAAAATTAAATGCAAAAAGGTGCTTTTACCTCTAGTTAACTCTGATATTTTCCAGAGGGCCCCTGGAACATGTCAGAAGAATTTTTTCTCACTAGAGAAAGTATTTGACTAATTTGGCTTATTTATCTGATATATATATATATTTATTTACCAGGAAAGCACTGTCAAAGAGAATGATGCTAAACTTTGTTACTGAATGTTTTGTATTACAGAAATATCAGAATTTCCTTATGTCAACTGTTTTACAGTAAGCTCTCATCAGATCTTTAACCATTGTCATTTGTAAGTCTTTTGTCATTTATAGTATTATCCCTAAACTGGTAAAGAACTAGATTTCAGCAGAACAGGTATTAGTTACATAAGATTACATAAACTAAAGAAAATGATTTTGTGTCTTTTTGTTTCAAATGTTGCTGGTAAAGTGTTTTAACCTTGTTCTCTTAAACTGACAACAGTTTAGTAAATGACTATCTTTATGAGCAGAATTGAAACATCCTTCTCTCTACTTGATCCCTCCAGAGTTTAAAAACTTTCAGTGACTGTTTTTGTATTCCATGGCAGTATGTTTATTTGCACGAGTTCAATAAGAATCTGCTTTCCTTGTGAGAAGACTACTTAAGAACACTGGTTATACTACCAGGGCTTTGACTGGAATGTCGTACCTGAGAGACATGTGCATAGACTCAGATGTGAACAACTTTAAAGAACTAAGATTGACTTTATAAAGCCAACAAAGCCCCTTGGAAGAACTGGCCTGGTACCTTGCTTACAGAGTTCCCAGCAGCCTTACCAGGTGAGTAAAGAAGGTCACTTCCTGGCAGGTGCAGAGACCTCGAGAAGAGAAGAATTCATCCAAATCTACAGGTACTGCAGGCAAAGCCTTATGGCAAGTCTGGCTTGGCTGTCTGGCCTCAAGAGGCCTTTAAAAGTTCAATCTGAAATTCCTTACAAAAAGTTCCAGCAAAGCATATTTAAAAGAGCCTGTGTAATCAATTGCTCTTCTTGCTGCACCTGTGCAAATAATCAAGCCAGCTGTTAATTATTTTCTTAACCTAGTTACTTCTAGTAAAAATGAGAGTGATTTTAGAGAGAAGTATTGTTTCAATAATGTAGCCTCCTTCCAGAATAAAAAATCCAACTACAGATGTTGCTACGTAACCTAATAACACAATTTGTTTTATCTTGCCTAGAAGCCACAAAACTGCAAATAGTAATAAAAATGAAACCCAGAATAGAAGCGCCAGCCTTCTGAAGCCCTCTCAACTGACCAGTGATGGAGACCTAGCTGCACCCTTTACTGCGCCCCCTTCTCAGCACGAAGCAGCCAGAGCGGTCATCGCCCCTTTTCCCTAGCAGCAGCTAGAGTCTCTATCTGTAGAAGAAAGAATGAGACCATACCCATAGCCTTCCCTGGTAAAAACAGGTATTTAATCCCTCCTCCCAAGGGATGGTGGGCTTGTAACACTGGAGTGACCCTATGTGTCTCTACTTCTGCCTTCAACTCCTCCCGTGATTTCTGTATCATGGTCCAGCTGGTGCCCAAGTTAATGTATCATGATAACCTCTCTTTCGTAGCTAAATTTAAACCTAGGCATAGATATAAGAGAGAGCCGGTCTCGCTGACCTTAGCTGTGTTGTTAAAAATAAGAGTCGCAGCCAGAGTGAGAACGGGGGCAGCCGCTATTGTCCAAGGGAACCAACATTATGAAAGACTAAGGACAGCTATTAATGAAGACTTAAAGACCTTAGAGCAATCCATTACAAAACTTGAAGAATCTCTGACTTCCCTCTCTGAGGTAGTCTTACAGAATAGACGAGGGCTGGATCTACTGTTCCTAAAAGAAGGAGGACTGTGTGCAGCTTTAAGAGAAGAATGCTGCTTTTATGCAGATCATTCTGGGATAGTAAGAGATTCAATGTCAAAACTTAGAGAGAGGCTAGATCAGAGGAAGAGAGAGCGAGAAGCAGGCCAAGGACTGTTTGAATCTTGGTTCACCAGGTCCCCGTGGTTTACAACCCTGATATCCACTCTGGCTGGGCCCCTACTCATCCTTGTGTTGCTCCTAACTTTGGGACCCTGCATATTAAACCGGTTAATAACTTTTGTTAGAGAAAGAGTGAGTGCCGTTCATGTACTAATGTTGAGGCAACAATACCACTCACTCAACTCACAAGAAGATACAAACATTCCATGATTGAAATGCCCCAAAAAGAGAAGTGGGGAAATGTAGGATCTGAAGAATCAAAAGTTAGCATAAGTACAGCCATCTTAAGGCCTAAATACCACCCCCTAACCCAAAAGAAGGAAAATCATTAGAATCTTGAAAAACAAGTTAGTTAGCCTGTGTCAATTGTAGTGACCTTTAGTTAGCCAACCGTAAATCAGTTAATCATACATGCCTAGCTTATCTTGCTAGAACCACCCTAGACATTCCGAAGGTGATCTCATCTAACCAGACCCCAGGATGTGGCGCCAGCAAAAGATTTATGAGCCTATAGAAAAAACCCTGTATTGTAATTATAGAAAATTTTACCCCTTTTGAAAATGCTATAAAACCTTCTGGCTTTGTGTGCTCTGGGTCCTCGTTGAGACCCGCTGCGACGGGCTGACGTGGACCCCAGCTAGTTGGCTTCTGAATAAATTCCTCTTGCTTGTTGCATCAAGAAACGTCTTTGGTGAGTGATTTGGGGCGGCGCCTTCCTCAGGGGAATCCAACACCCTTATTCTCCCTACCTCTGCTTCCTCTATGACCAAAAACAAGCCTATTGCAGGCGATAGCCAGACACCTACAGGAAATGTCCCTACTGGTCTTGTGCCATTCACTACATGAGTAACTCCCGGTACCCACAGTATTACTCCTCCAACCGTTTCATGAAATATCCTAACGGCTCATTCTCCTTATCAATCCCAGATCCCTGGGACTCTCGATGAGCTGCCAGAGTCACAGCCTCACTTTACTACGGGGGGTCCTCGACCCCCCACAGTACCCTTCATATCTCTCAAAAGCATGTTCCCTCTCATTCCCAGATCTCTCAAGTTGCATCAGATAGCAGACATTCCGAAAAAGTCATTATCCAAACTCTTGACAGTGCGTCTTCATCTTCTTATCCCCGCCCCTCTTCCCATTTCTCCTACTCTTCATTACAGCTCATTCAGGACACCACCATCTTCCTCAACCACACCCTTAACACAGCCAATTGTTTCTTGTGTGCATCACTACAGCCCCACTGCTGGCCGCCGTGCCCCTTAATATTTCCAACTACTCCTTCCATGCAGAAAGACAACCCCTCTGCCCCCTGGCAGACATACCCCTATGGGAACCAGAATACGCAGATAATCTCACCATCCACCACTGTGTAGGCCCAACTCCACCCCCACTCCAGTGCACTTCACTGCCTCTCTATCTACACCCCTACCTCTGGCTCTAAGAGGGCACTTCACTGCCTCTCTATCTACACCCCTACCTCCAGCTCTAAGACTTTTACGCAACTGGGACACTTTTTTTAGTGTAATGGCAGTCTTTTCAACTCACTGCCTCTCAACTCCGATACACCCTGCATTCTCGTCACCCTAATGCCACAGCTTACACTTTACAGCATGGCAAAATTCCTTGAGCTCCAACCTCCCTTGCCCTCACGCACAAAAAGAGCTGCTTTCCTTCCCATCATGGTCAGTAGCTCTTTGATCACCTCAGCCATTGGGGCAGGGTTTTCGGGAGAAGCCTTGGGTCACTCTCTATGGGTAGTTAGAGATCTCAACGCCAAGCTTGAGGGAGCCCTGACATGCACTGCCTATTCCCTTGCCTCTCTCCAAAGACAGGTCACGTCGCTAGCTAAAGTCACCCTTCAATACCGGCGAGCCCTAGATCTGCTTACAGCCGAGAAGGGCGGTGAAAGGAAAGGAGCGACACATAGCAGCAATTCACCGGAGAGTTCCGCTTTATTAGGGAAAGGTGCTGGGTTATATAGGAGGGGGCATGATTGATTGAGGTGTCACTTCTATGGGGCTGGTGGCTGTTGGCTAGGTGCTGGGATTGGGAGGGGGGCAAGAGGTGATTGGGCTTCAGGTGGCGCCGGCGGGAACTGACGACCCCGAAGAGAAGCCGGAAGTTTGCCATCTTACTGGTGGGGACCCTTCATTCCCCCCTTTCTCCTCTATGGGTTTGTGGACGTTGCTTTCTCTCTGGCTGCTTCCTGCTGAACAGGGGCGGAGAAGGGAGTGAGGGCTTGAGGATTGGGAGGAAAGGGTTGATAGGACTCCCCGCAGTAAGGACGAGTAGATGTGGACTTCTTCAGGTTTGGAAATCAATGAAGGTTCCCTGTAACCATAGGTTGGCCAAGAGGATATGGGTGTCAGGAGCCAGGCGTCTGCGGCTATTGTTTCCAGGAACAGTTTCCAGTGGAGAGAGGGGTCCATCTCAGCGTGTGGTGAGGAGGTCACGTGAGGGTGAGGGATCTTCTGTGGCCAGAAGCTGGTAGTTCCTGAGTAAAAGCTGGTTGAAAGCTTGATTAGAGATTTTTCCGACTTGGGATTTGATGAACTTTATTATACAGGGTAAGAAGAGACAGGCGAGAAGAATGATTATTATGGGGCCTGCAATGGGCCAGAGCCAGGTGAGGAGGGGGTTTGTTAGTATTGAAGAGAATGGGTTGGAATTGGAAGCAGAGTGGAGACTGGAGGCAAGGTCGGTGAGTTTGGTAATGTCAGTTTCTACAATGCCAGATTCGTTGATGTAATAGCAGCACTCTTCCCAGAGGAAGACGCAGGTGCCGCCCTTCTCGTCTGTAAGCAGATCTAGGGCCCGCCGGTTTTGAAGGGTGACTTTAGCTAGCGAAGTGACCTGTCTTTGGAGAGAGGCTAGAGAATCGGCAGTGGATGTCAGGGCTCCCTCAAGTTTGGCGTTGAGATCTCTAACTGCCTATAGAGAGTGACCCAAGGCTTCTCCCGAAAACCCTGCCCCAATGGCTGAGGTGATCAAAGAGCTACTGACCATGATGGGAAGGAAAGCAGCTCTTTTTGTGCACGAGGGCAAGGGAGGTTGGAGCTCAAGAAATTCTGCCATGCTGTAAAGTGTTAACTGTGGGATTAGGGTGACGAGAATGCAGGGTGTATCGGAGTTGAGAGGCAGTGAGTTGAAAAGACTATTACACTAAAAGAAGTGTCCCGGTTGCGTAAAAGTCTTAGAGCTGGAGGTAGGGGTGTAGATAGAGAGGCAGTGAAGTGCGCTGGAGGGGGGTGGAGTTGGGCCTACACAGTGGTGGATGGTGAGATTATCTGCGTATTCTGGTTCCCATAGGGGTATGTCTACCAGGGGGCAGAGGGGTTGTCTTTCTGCATGGAAGGAGTAGTTGGAAATATTAAGGGGCACGGCGGCCAGCAGTGGGCGCTGTAGTGATGCGCACAAGAAACAATTGGCTGTGTTAAGGGTGTGGTTGAGAAAGATGGTGGTGTCCTGAATGAGCTGTAATGAAGAGTAGGAGAAATGGGAAGAGGGGTGGGGATAAGAAGATGAAGAGGCGCTATCAAGAGTTTGGATAATGACTTTTTCGGAATGTCTGCTATCTGATGCAACTTGAGAGATCTGGGAATGAGAGGGAACATACTTTCGAGAGATATGAAGGGTACTGTGGGGGGTCGAGGACTCCCCGTAGTAAACTGAGGCTGTGACTCTGGCAGCCCATCAAGAGTCCCAGGGATCTGGGATTGATAAGGAGAATGAGCTGTTGGGATATTTCATGAAACGGTTGGAGGAGTAATACTGTGGGTACTGGAAGTTACCTATGTAGTGAATGGTGCAAGACTAGTAGGGACATCTCCCGTAGGTGTCTGACCATCGCCTGCAATAGGCTTGTTTTTGGTCATAGAGGAAGCAGAGGTAGGGAGAATAAGGGTAGCTGCTAGTGAACACTTTGGTGGAGGGAGGAAAGTGGAGGTGTAAAGGCTCAGAGCAGCTTTTCAGAGGGCAGTCTGGTGTGGCAATGAGGGCAGTAACTTTTGTTTGATGCTGTGTGTAAGTCTCTCTGACTTTGAATCGCCATACAAAGGAGGCTGGGGTGGTGGGGAAGACAATAGGAATGAGGAAAAAAAGGCGAGAGAGCAGTAAAGGAGGAAAAAGTCATGATTTGGGTATGGATGGCAAAGGGGGTGAACGGGATTTTGGAGGAAAGAGGACAGTAAGGTCAGGAGTCTGGAGGGAGGGAGAGTCTGTAAACTTTTGTAGGTTAAGAGATCTTTTAGGTGATGTGGGGACAGAATGGTAAGGGGCGCCCTGAATGTCAGTTTACGAGCTTCTTCCTGAAAGAGCTGTCTAGCGGCTAATGCTCGTAGGCAGGGGGCTCATCCCCGAACTGTGGGGTCTAATTGCTTGGAGAGATAAGCTACTGGGGGGCAAAGGATGGGCCATAATATTGGCCTAGGACTCTTAGAGCTTGACTGGACCTCTCATGAATGTATAATGAGAAGGGCTTCGACAAATCAGGAAGATGGAGAGCTGGGGCTTCCACAAGGGCTTGACAGAGCTTAATGAAGGAGTGTCGGGGTGAGGAGGATAATGGTTTTTTAGGGGGGCTCTTGCTGAGGTTATATAGGGGTCTTGCCAACAGGGTGCAGGGAGAAGTTAGGGATCTACGTTCTAAAATATCTAGCTAGGCTTAGAAAGGGCCTAAAAAGGAAAGGATTTTTGTCTTGGTTTTGGGAATGGGCAGGTCAGAGAGGAGCCATTTTCTGTCTAAGGTAATGGACTTTCTTTGTTGAGATAGAAGGAATCTGAGGTAAGTGAAAGGAGGGGAAGAGATTTGAGCTTTGACGGGGGATACTCGGTAACTTCTGGAAGCTAGAAAATTAAGTAGGGAGGCAGTGTCAAGTTGAGACTGTTCCCACGAGAGACTGCAGAGTAGAAGATTGTCTATGTATTATAAGGTGGACTTGGAGTGATCATGATGAAACTGTTTGAGGTCCTGAGCTAGGACCTGTCTAAAAATATGGGGACTATCTCGGAAGCTTTGTGGCAAAACTGACCAAGTGAGTTGTTTAGAATGTCTTGTGTATGGGTCCGTCCAGGTGAAGATGAAAAAATCTTGGGAGCAGGGGTCTAGAGGGATAGAAAAATGGGTCTTTGAGATCTAGGACTGAGAAGTGGGATGCTGAGGCTGTATGGATTTGGAACTAAGGGATGGATAGGGACAATGGCTATGTTGATGAGGCGAAGGTCTTGGACAAGGCGGCAAGATCCATTGGTTTTTTTAACAGCTAATATGGGGGTATGTCTTTGAGATCTAGGACTGAGAAGTGGGATGCTGAGGCTGTATGGATTTGGAACTAAGGGATGGATAGGGACAATGGCTATGTTGATGAGGCGAAGGTCTTGGACAAGGCGGAAAGATCCGTTGGTTTTTTTAACAGCTAATATGGGGGTATTAAATGGGGAGTGAGTGGGTCTGCTTGAATGATGGGTTGGAGGCCTATGAGGGCTGAAGTGGTTAGGGGGTATTGGGCCTGACAGATATACTGAGAGGGGTCACATAATTTGATAGAGGCAGGGGGACATAGGGCCACGGAGGGGCTTGTAATGTCCCAAACTTTGGGATTTACAGGGTGTATGAGGGCAGAACCGGAGTTTTCATTGGGTAGAGGGGGGTCGTCGGCTATGAGGGCCATCAGAAAGGGAGTACTGGGGGCTGTGGGAGTGGATATAGTTATGGAAACATGGAGGAGGGAAAGGATGTCTCATCCTAGTAAAGGGATGGGACACTGGAGCATAACCAGGAAGGAGTGGGAGAAAGGTATGGGATTGTCTTGGATTGTGCATAAAAGGGTGGGTGGGGGGTTTAATGGGAAAATCTGTTTACCTCCTACTCTGACTATAGGAGTAATGGC
Organism: Manis javanica; assembly: GCF_040802235.1. Taxonomy (NCBI): domain Eukaryota; kingdom Metazoa; phylum Chordata; class Mammalia; order Pholidota; family Manidae; genus Manis; species Manis javanica. The sequence goes on from NC_133162.1 coordinate 74,525,282, forward strand.
TGGCGTGGTAGGGCCCTGGTATTCTCACAAGACTGAGAAGGTGGCTCCTGTATCTAGGAGGAAGGAGATGGGGTGACCGTCTACTGTTAGAGTAACCCTGGGCTCCTGTTTGGTGATGGAAATGGTCGGGCGAGAAGCCCCCGGGCCCCATCAATCTTCTTCTGCCAGCCCCACTACAGCGGGCTTAGGATGGGGGTTGTTCGTCCAGCCTCCCCTTCGGGTGGTTGGGCAATCAGACCCGCAGTCGCCCTTTTTGTGGCATCTGGGGCATGGGGTGGTAGGAGATCTGGGGGAGGGGCACGCCCTTGACCAATGTCCCTCTTTTCTGCACTTGAAACAAGCTCTTGGGGGGGCTTGTTTGTAGAGGGGCGCCCAGGTTGTGGTTTTATCAGCTGGGCCAACATCTGGAAATTGGCCTGATCAGCCTTTTGTTTACCGCGTTCTTTCTCCTCCTCCCGCTTATGGAAGACTTTAAAGGCCACTGTTAGGATCTCAGTCTGTGGGGTAGCGGGGCCCTGTTCTAACTTTTTGAGTTTAGCTTTAATGTCGGGGTAGCCTTGAGCTAGGAAGTATGTCATAAGGACATGTCTTCCTTCAGGTGTTTCTGGGTCCAGGCTGGTATACTGTAATAGGGCTTGAGTGAGTCTGTCTAAGAACTCGGAGGGGATTTCATCTCTCTTTTGAATTATGTCTTGGAGCTTTTGAAAATTGACTACTTTACAAGCTGCCCTTTTTCAGACCTGCTATTAAGCAGGAGGCAAAAATATCTCAAGAGCGGAGACTCATGGCGGTGTTATAATTTCAGTGTGGGTCTTGTTCGGGGACAGCAGTGGGGCCAGGGGGATAAGTGGGGTCAGTCCTGTGGGTTTCAGTAGCCTGCATTTGGGCGAAGTCCTAAACTCGTCTACGCTCTTCAGGGAGGAGAGTATTGGCAAGGAGCATGAAAATGTCATGATGTGTGAGGCTGTAAGACTGGAGGGTCTATTGAAACTCCCTGATGTATGTCATGGGATCAGTGGAAAAGGAACTTAGGCGTTTCTCTAGTTGGGCTAAATCTCTTAAGGAGAAAGGGATGTGAACACGCACGCTGCCTTTGGATCCTGCTACCTCCCGGAGGGGGGCGATAATTTTGGGAGGCTCTCGGGACTGAGTCTGACGGGGACTGAAGGGTTCTGGCTCAGTCTGTGGGGGAGTGACGCGGTCTAGCCGTGCCTAGTCGAGCAGGTCCTGAAGTGCAGAAGGGGGGCAAAGAAAATAAAGAAAGATAGAACCGGACCCACATGTGGCCAGCTAGCAGCCCAGCTGCTTACTTCTGCCGCTCTAGTTGGATGTGGCCAGCTAGCAGCCCAGCTGCTTACTTCTGCCGCTCTAGTTGGGCTTGAACTCATGACTCTGAATTAAGAGTCCCATGCTCTACTAACTGAGCTGCAGCAGGGCTCTAGTTAATTGCTTATGGAATACGTAAACAGAATGTTCTTTGTTCTCCATTGCTGCCACATCTGCAAGTGGGGGAAGGGCATATTTAGAAGCAGGGGCAGTTTTTCTACACATCTTCAAGGTCTCCCTATTTTCAGAGTGAGGAGTCTTGGCAAGATATGTTTTTGTAGACAGATAACTTCTAAGGACTGTACCGGTTGTTCTCTAGCTTGTGCCTTCCCATGCTGCGTTCAGACATGGGGGAAGGTGCTTTCCCATTCTCCCTACAAACATGTGAGAAGACAAAGGCGGTCCCTAACAGGGGAGAAACAGGTGGTGAGGGCAAAGACGGAGGAGGCTCTTGGGACCTAGTTAAAGGGGGGCTGAAAGGCTCAGGCTTAATCTGCAGGGAATGAATGTGGAGGAGGTGAGATGGGGGAGGAGATGGTTGGGGAGGAAGGGAGAAGGGCTGTTGTAGGAGAAGAAGGGGAAGGGAGTGAACAGGAGGCTTCTGCGGGGGCGGCGGCTTGCAGGCTAGGAGAACTTGGAAGGGTGCGGGGAGAGGAGGAGGCGGAAAGCTTCGATATAGGGAATCTCCTTCCATTTTTTCAGGCGCTGGCAGTAGTTAAAAAGATCGCGAGTGATGTTAGGATCAAGAGTTCCCCCTGCAGGCCATTGGTTTTTATTGTCTAGGGGGTATGTCGGCCAATCTTGGGAGCAATATTTACGGAGAAGTTTTGGTTTTATATCAGGCATCAGGGAGAGGGTAGCCAGATGCTTAAGCAGGCATTCAAGAGGTGAACTTTCAGGGAGGGATGAGGAGGCTCCCATGGCTAAAGGACAGAGAAGGAGACAAACAGGGGAAGACGAACGGAGATCCTCGGACTGGAAGCAGACCACAAGGAGACAAAGGGCGTCCCCGATGATCCTTGGTGGTCTGCGGAAACTCGTATACGAGTCGGAATTTCTTGGGAAGTGTGGGTCGTCACCCAGACTTCCCTAAGAAGGCAGAGTGCCGGAGTCACGAGGTACCTAGCGCTAGGCGTTTTCGGCGGACAGAGCAGAAGGAGGAGGGGGGGAAAGGGAGCGTTCTCATCCACAAAGGAGTCACCTCGTTTATGGCTGTTGTAGGGGGTGCCTGAGAGTCAGCCGCAGCCGTGAAGGCCTGAGGCGGGGATTTATGACTGTCGGAGGAGGGGCCTGAGCATCCGCCGCAGCCGTAAAGGCTTGAGGCGGGGATTTATGGCTTTTGGAGGAGGGGCCTGAGGGTCCGCCGCAGCCGTGAAGGCCTGAGGCGGGGAGCGTTCCCTCCTCATCCCCGAGCGTCAGGGCCTTGCGGGACGATCACGGTCAATGGCACTGCGATAGCTCAGGGAAGAGCGACCCACTCCGGGGGGGAAAACTTACCTAAAGGTCAGAGAGGAGTGGTGAGTGTGATGAGCCAGCGCCGGAAAAAGAGGACGAGGGCAAGCTGCTGCTGGTGTCGGGGGAAGACGGGGCCCAGTTGGGGTGTCCCGTCTCCCGGGTTTCGGCACCAATGAAAGGAAAGGAGCGACACATAGCAGCAATTCACCGGAGAGTTCCGCTTTATTAGGGAAAGGTGCTGGGTTATATAGGAGGGGGCATGATTGATTGAGGTGTCACTTCTATGGGGCTGGTGGCTGTTGGCTAGGTGCTGGGATTGGGAGGGGGGCAAGAGGTGATTGGGCTTCAGGTGGCGCCGGCGGGAACTGACGACCCCGAAGAGAAGCCGGAAGTTTGCCATCTTACTGGTGGGGACCCTTCAGGCGGCACCTGCGTCTTCCTCTGGGAAGAGTGCTGCTATTACATCAACGAATCTGGCATTGTAGAAACTGACATTACCAAACTCACTGACCTTGCCTCCAGCCTCCACTCTGCTTCCAATTCCAACCCATTCTCTTCAATACTAACAAACCCCCTCCTCACCTGGCTCTGGCCCATTGCAGGCCCCATAATAATCATTCTTCTCACCTGTCTCTTCTTACCCTGTATAATAAAGTTCATCAAATCCCAAGTCGGAAAAATCTCTAATCAAGCTTTCAACCAGCTTTCACTCAGGAACTACCAGCTTCTGGCCACAGAAGATCCCTCACCCTAACGTGACCTCCTCACCACACGCTGAGATGGACCCCTCTCTCCACTGGAAACTGTTCCTGGAAACAATAGCCGCAGACGCCTGGCTCCTGACACCCATATCCTCTTGGCCAACCTATGGTTACAGGGAACCTTCATTGGTTTCCAAACCTGAGGAAGTCCACATCTACTCGTCCTTACTGTAAGGAGTCCTATCAACCCTTTCCTCCCAATCCTCAAGCCCTCACTCCCTTCTCCGCCCCTGTTCAGCAGGAAGCAGCCAGAGAGAAAGCAACGTCCACAAGCCCATAGAGGAGAAAGGGGGGAATGAAGGGTCCCCACCAGTAAGATGGCAAACTTCCGGCTTCTCTTCAGGGTCCTCAGTTCCCGCCGGTGCCACCTGAAGCCCAATCACCTCTCGCCCCCCCTCCCAATCCCAGCACCTAGCCAACAGCCCCACCAGCCCCGTAGAAGTGATACCTCTATCAATTCATGCCCCTTCCTATATACCCCAGCACCTTTCCCTAATAAAGCAGAACTCTCCGGTGAATTGCTGCTATGTGTCGCTCCTTTCCTTTCAAGTAGAATCTAAGGGGCATTCCTTAGGTTACATTCCCACTCCTCTAATTAGTACTTCTACCAAGACTACACAGAATGGAAAGAAGTGTGTCTCCAAACATACATTTGGGACTGTTAACCAAAAGCAGTGAGAAGCAATGCAGAGCAAACAGAAACAACAGGCTCTGTGCTCCCTCAACCCCTTTCTTCCAGTCTGGTAAAGCAATCCCTGCTCTTGCCCAGGACTGATAACCATGCTCTTGACAGAACCCCTCCTGCCTCCTCTGGGATGGTGCCGTCTTGAACTCCCCTTCCTGGGATAAACCTGTGGTTTAATCCTGCTGTCTTTACTGGCCCTTTTCCCATAGACCTTTTCGTGTTTTTCAGTCATGTCTTTTATTGAAGTTGTTCTCACATTAGAGAATTCTTGCACTGCCATAACCATGCCTGAAAATTCATAAAAATCTACACATCATATAGTATATAAAACTTAAATTCATGGGCATTTTGAAAAGTTCACAATCGTTTACATAGTTACAAGTGTTGGAATTTTAAATCAGCTACAGGTCTTTAGATTTTTGGTACTATAAGATATTAAGTCATACTCCCATATATTTATCTCAGTTTCTCTCTCAATAATATGATCTGACACAAGATTTTGCCAGAAAAGAAGCATATTTTTCAGGGAAAATACATGCTTCAACATCTAAGAGATTATTTGTCATCTTGTTGGTCTTCAAGTGAAATTTTCAGTTTAACCAACAATCCTTTGTTTTTCTTTTAAGCACCTACCTCCCCTTGGTTCAGCTACTCACCCAAATACATCATAAGTCAGCATTCAGCCTGCACCGTCAAATAATAACCAAAATCTTTGTCAGAAGTGGCTGTTACATCTATCAAAAAACATTGCAACCCTCCTATGAGTCCAATTCTTGAAGGGACAGTTTAATTAAACCTAAACTATTATAGGAAATGCTCCCTATCAGGATTGGGTTTACTCACCCATATGCTTCACTCTTTCCATTTGCAAATCTGAAACTCCTGCATTTGGTAAAGAGATTGGCTTTATATATAAAGAAATATATATATATATATAAATAAACATATATAATCTGTATATTTAAATGCTTATAATGAATATGTATTATATAGAGTATATTTATTATATGTAATTATTATATACGATTTGAATTTTTCTTTTAATGTTTTATTTTTCATTTGAATTCATTTCAGGTTTTGTTTTCCAGTTACAAAAACAGTACAAAGAATTCCCATATATATTTTATCCAGTTTCTTCAAACGTTTGTAAGTTACTGTGGGTAAAATTGTAACATTTCCAGAATATCTTGCCTGGCTTTAGTGCATTTGCATATCCTCAGGGCTGGAGAGAAGTTCATCGTCATATCAATGGGTAATTACCTGGACAACCAAGGGTGTGTCTGAATCAGAGAGGTTAAAGGGAGGGGCTTGCTTGCTTGCTTCCTTCCTTCCTTCCTTCCTCCAGAGTAGAGGAGAGAGAGAACCCTGGAGTGCAGTTTGTAAGCAATAAACATGTTTTAAACTTTATTTCTCCCTTTGACTGATTTTGATTTTTAGAGGTATTTTGCCCTGGAATTTCCTCTCCCTGGACTTACACTGACATAAATACAGTACAATCAAAACCAGTAAATTAGTATTAGTGCACTATTATTATCTAACTTACAGTCCTCACTCAAATCTCATCCCTTGTTTGTGTCCCGTGACGAATTCCATCCAGGAGCACACAGTTCACTTGTCATGTTTCCTTAGGCTCCTTTAATCTTGGAAAATTCCTTTATCTTTTTCATTCACGACCTTAACTCTTGAAGACTACTAGCCTATTGTTTTATAAAATAACCCTCAAATTTGGTTTCTCTGTTTCCTCATTAAATTCAGGTTATGGCTCTTTTAGTAAGAATGCAGTGCAGAAAAAAAAACAAATATGCAAGAATATTTAGGAAAGCAATGAACAGGGAAAGCTGAGGGGGACTAGCTTTACTAGACATGAAAACGTACTATTGAGACAGGGATCGTGGATGTAGTCAGAGTAGGGTGAGGGCCTCCGGAGGCGGCAGGGAGAGATATTTGCAGTCAGAGCAATGTAACTACATGAAAGGAAACCTCCTTACTAAAACTCTAGGTTAAACATTGAGCTCTAGAATCATTGTTCAGTGAAATCAGTTAATGTTCCCCAGATAAAGAAGAGTAGCACATGTTTTATTATGCTAACCACTTATAATCATGTGTAAGGTTCTCTTTATCATACTAAAAGGCCCAGGCCTATGTGCTGTCTTTCTTCCTTCAGATCTGATGAAGTGATTTTGCAAACTGGGTAACTAATTTAGCAAGTAAGTCCTGGCATAAACAACACAGTAAAAGGCAGGAAGGATTCCATCTTAAAGATAAGATTGCATTTTAATACCCAAGAAGTTAAGATGTTAGAAATTCTTAACCTACTCTTTAGCAAACAATACCTAGGCGCACCTTGGGGGCTGAGCAGGTGGCCTTGTTTCATATGCTCCCAGACCAAGATGCTGGTATCTCAGAGAGAAATTATCGGAGGAAGTTACTTGTGTTAAGTTAATTCTAAATATTCAGGGACCACTTAATAAGTTCACACCCCTAAGTTTTTCCATGTTCTCGAAAAATCCTCAGCTGCCTATAAAACCCCCTAGACAATGCACCACTACGGACTCTCTTGTCCCCTCCTGGCATGAGCCAGGAGCTCTGTCCTTTCACTTTATCTCTAAATAAAAGCCTGTACCTTGCTCTCCTACCTTGGCTGTTTGTGAAGCTGATTCTTCGGCTCCGCAAACAAGAACCCCGGCATCACTATAAGGCCTCTATAATTAAAACAGTGTGGTATCAGTGCATGGGTAGACAAACAGAGCAGTGGAATAGGAGAGAAAGCCCCAAAATAGACCCTATCTATTTGGAAATTTAGAATATTGATAAAGGTGGCATCTCAAGAAAATTGTACAGAAATGGGCTTTTACAAAAAAGGTGCTGAAACAACTGGGTAACCATGTGGAAAAAGATAAAAGTAGAACAATACCTTGTTAGGGTGCAGGCTTCCGAGGCTTCCCCAGAGAACAAACTACACAGGCATAGAGATGTAAATTCAAGCAAAGTCTTTATTCAGCCAACTAGTTGGGGTCCAAGTCAGCCCCGACGCAGCGGGTCTCAACAAGGACCCCGAGCACTCTGAGCCAAGGGTTTATATAGCAATTTCAAAGCACTTAACTCATAGCAATTTTCTATAACTATACATTATTCTTGCAAGACATATATCCTGGGGTTAAGCAAGGGCAGGGTAAGACTACTCCTCAATGGTTAGGGAGGTTCTGCACGATAAGCTTGGTATGTAAGATTTACTGACCAAGGTTAGCTGACCAAGGGTCACAGCTGCCCACCACCCGGTGCTCATGATTAACTTGTTTTTCAAGGCCTTACCCAGGCCCAGGGTTTGTTTTTTGTTTTTTTTTTTTTCCCTCTGAGTCACACTCTCAGAAAATGGTTTCTAGGTTTCTAAGATGGCTATGCTTATGTTAATTTACTAATCTTACTAATGCTTAGATTCTACATTTCCCCACTTTCCTTTGACCATTCCAATCATGGAATGTTTGTTTCTTCCTGCTGTGTGAGTGAATGGTAGTGCGGTCTCAGCATTAGCACCTGAACAGCACTCACTCTTTCCCTAACAAAGGCTATTAGCCGGTTTAAGATACAGGGACCTAAAGTGAGAAGCAGTATAAAAATAAGCAAGGGCCCTGCCAGGGTGGATATCAGGGTTGTAAACCATGGGGATTTAGTAAACTAGGATTCAAATAGCCCTTGGCAGGCCTCTCGGCCTCTCTTCCTTTGATCTGGTCTCTCTCTAAGTTTAGACATTGAATCTCTTACTATTCCGGAATGGTCTGCTGTTAAGGTTTAGCTAAGTTTTATTAGTTCTTTTTCCTGACTCTTAATGCTCTCTGCACTCCTTTACATTTCCCCCCTTTTCTTGATTAGACTGTGGAATCTTCCACAGCGGCATCTGGGTCCTGATACCTTTGACGAAGGACTAAGAGTTGGACAGTGTCAATTCTTTCCTGCACAAACTTAACAAGCCTGTTAATTATGCACGGGCCAATCGTAAACAGCAACAGCAGGATAACGAGCGGCCCCGCAACGGCCGAGAGAAGGGTAGCAAACCAAGGCTTGTATTTGAACCAAGACTCAAACCAGCCTTCGCTACTTTCATATTCTTTACGCCTCTTCTCTAAATCTTTTTTCAGTTTGGCCAAGGAATCTCTGACTGCACCTGTTTTGTCTACATAGAAACAGCACTCTTCTCTTAAGGCTGCGCATAACCCACCTTCCTTTAAGAACAAGAGGTCCAGGCCTCTTCGGTTCTGTAGGACCACCTCGGACAAGGAGGTGAGGGATTGCTCTAGGTCTGATATTGTCTGTCGGAGTTGTTCTAGGTCTCTGTCGATTGCCAGCCTCAGGGCTGTGAGCCCCTTTTCTCGAGTTACAAGGGCTGCAACCCCCGTGCTTGCCCCTGTCATCCCTAGGGTGAAGAGGGTTCCAATGGTCAGGGCGGTAACAACCTCCCTCTTGCTCCGGTGGGGGCTCAGCCTTTCTTCCCAATAAGAAAGGAGAGATTCATGAGAATGATACATTAGGCGAGGTAGAAGGGCCACCAGCACACAAAACTCACTGTTAGCATTGAACACAGAGGTGGATAGGGCCGGAGTGAGGCCTGTCTTTGAGCAGAGCCACCAGCCCGAGGAGGGTATAATCCACTTTCCCTGCTCCCACGTAGTGTTATTATAGGAGGAGCATAACTGGCTCTGGGTCGTCGGGACTGTGCCTACACACGTACCAACGACTGAGACTTGAGCGATTGTAAGTCCCCACGGTCTCCCGTCCCAGTAAGTGGGATGGGAGTTGTTGATAGTGTAGGAGCCATTTATCCCAATTGCCTCATAGAAGGGGGGTGAACCTGGGTAGCATAGCCAACAGGGATCGGTGAGGGAGGAAGTGGTGTGGTTAAGAGTCTCTACAACTGCCTGCACCATTTCCCACATGGGATTATCTAACCCGGAGGGGGTGTGCTGGGCCCATAACCCAGAGGTCGATGCACTCGGTCCTCTCGTGGGCTCTGGAGCAAGCGTTCTGGTCGGCATTTTCTCATCCTTTTTGCTCAGGCCCTTGTCCTGGATTGAAGGTTTCTGGGGATTTATAACCGAGTTGGGACCTACGGCAGCGGTGGGAGTTGACACGGTTAATTTAATGATGAGGGTCGAGCCAGCATGCCCCCCATATTTATAATACACTATTCCCCACGCTAGTCCATTTATCCAGCGCGATACCTCAGTGTTTTTGCCTGTCTCGGTGAATTGAACTCTTACCCAATCCTGGTCCGTTTTGTCACAAGCCTTGGTTTTGTAAAGGGTCATAGGCTGGTGACGAGGGATGCCCTTGTTGACATAAGTAAATTTGACAGAATCGATTTTTGTAACTGTCCATCTCCAATCCCCATCGTTCGAGGTTACACAGTCCCAGCTGGCACAAAAGAAGTCATGCCCCCCCCCCCCCACAGTGCCTTCCTTTACCTGTTCCTGGGCAAGCATAAAACCCATGGGAGCGAGCCAAATTTGGAGGGATGGATCGGTAAACGGGGTTGATCTGTCGAAAGCAGAAATACAGGTCAGGCCACCAGGTTCCGATTGGCGCACTGTGTTGTGTGGAGTTGATGACTTCCCCATTGTCACTATCAATCAGCATCCAGGTCAGGTTCCTTGGTTGATGGGGGTTGGTGCCTCTGATCCCCACAGATGTGGCTCTCGTGAAGATCCATACTAAGGAGCTTATTAGCAGGATCTCTTTCATCTTCGGCTTAAGTGTAGTTTTAGGGGATTGGCAGGATGCTGCTGCACCTTCCACTTTTCCTTACAGGCCCCTGGGTCTTTATGAGGCAGGACTTTTCGAACGTGGGTGTGGTGTACCCAGGGAGCGATACCATCAACCTTGAGAGCAGTGGGGGTGGTAAACAATACAACATAAGGTCCTTTCCACCTGGGCTCGAGAGTCTTCACTTGATGTCTTTTGACCCATACTATATCCCCTGGGACTATGCCATGTTCCGGGCTCGGAATTTTCCCGCCCTCATAATATGCTCTGATCAGGGGCCAGATTTCTTGCTGCACTTTAGCAAGAACTTGCAACACATTCAGATAGTCAGGGGCCGGGTCCTCTGCATCGGGAAGCTGCACTCGTCGAGTTATAGGTGGAGGGGCCCCATACATTATCTCAAATGGAGTTAAACCATGTACATAGGGGGAGTTCCGAGCGCGGAAGATGGCTAAGGGAAGGAGAGTCACCCAGTCCCCACCAGTCTCCAATACCAATTTAGAAAGGGTCTCTTTCAAGGTCCGATTCATTCTCTCTACCTGCCCAGAGCTTTGTGGGTTATAAGCACAATGTAACTTCCAATCTACTCCCAAAGCTAGGGCTAGTCCTTGCAGGACTTTGCTAATGAAAGCCGGGCCGTTATCGGAACCTATTGCTTCAGGGACCCCATATCTGGGGATGATTTCTTCAATTAATCTTTTTGCTACTACCTGGCTAGTCTCATGCTTGGTTGGAAAGGCCTCCACCCACCCAGAAAAAGTATCTACCATAACTAGCAAATACCTGTATCCATACTTCCCTGGTTTTATTTCGGTGAAGTCTATTTCCCAATTCCTCCCTGGAGCCCTCCCCCTTTCCCGGGTACCTGCTGGGTGCAGCCCTCTTGGGGCTGGTCTTAGCATTGCACAGCTACTGCATTCTTTCATGATCTGGCGAGTCACCTCATTCTGGTGGGGAAACACCAACTGCGCAGACTGGAAAAGGCTGAGCAGTTTTTTTCCACCTAGATGGGTGGACTTATGCAGATTAGCAAGCAGGTACTGTCCTAATGCTTCTGGCAAGATCAATCTACCCTCCTGGTCCCTACCCCAATGTCCCTCTCCAAACACTTCCCCCGGGACTTGTTTCCTAATCCACTCAAGATCTTGAGGAGAATACTCAGGTTTGGGCGGCAGTGCGGGCAGTTGAGGTATGGGTATTTCGAGGGCCGCAAGCACAAGAGAGTCCGAGAGGGCTGCCCTTTTAGCTTCTGCATCTGCATGGCTGTTGCCGATGGCCTCGGGTGTCTTCTTTGATTGGTGGCCCGGTACATGTATAACTGCTACTGCTTTAGGTTTTTCGACAGCAGCTAATAGTCTTTGGACTTCTTGCAGATTCCTCAGTCCCTTCCCTTCCGCGGAACGGAATCCTCTTTCTCGGTAGATGGCACCATGGATATGGACAGTGCCAAAGGCGTATCTGCTATCTGTGTAAATGTTGGCCCGCTTTCCTTCTGCTCTTTCCAGGGCCTCAGCGAGAGCAATAAGTTCCGCCTTCTGTGCTGAGGTGCCAGGGGGCAGAGCTGTGCTCCAGACAACTTCCCCATCGTGGGTTACTACTGCTGCCCCTGCTCTCCTGACCCCCTCCTGCACAAAGCTGCTCCCATCCGTATACCAATTTAGCTCACAGTTCAGTAACGGTGTGTCTTTCAGGTCTGCTCGCACCTGGATAATTTCGGAAAGGATATCTCTACAGTCATGGATGGGGGTCGTCAGATCTGGGTCCGGCAGAAGGGTGGCAGGATTTAGGGTTACCGGGTCAGAAAAGGTGATTCAGGGAGAATCTAGTAGGAGCCCTTGATAGTGGGTGAGTCTTGCGTTCGTCATCCATTTGCCTGGAGGATGCTTGAGGATCCCCTCCACGGTATGTGGGGCTGTTATTCTCAGATTTTGGCCAAAAGTCAGCTTGTCTGCCTCTTTTACCAGTAGAGCGATGTCTGCTAGGATACGCAGACAAGGTGGCCACCCGGAGGCCACTGGGTCTAGCCGCTTGGACAAATAAGCCACAGGTCTCTTCCACGGGCCCAGCTGCTGAGCCAGAACTCCTTTAGCTACTCCCTTCTTTTCATCTACAAACAGGATAAAGGGTTTTTCTGGGTCTGGCAGAGATAGGGCGGGGGCCCGGAGGAGAGCTTCTTTTAATCTGTCAAACGCCTCTTGTTGTTCCTGCATCCATTGCCAGCCCGGCCCTTCTTTGGTTGCTTCATATAGTGGTCGGGCTATTTCTGCGTACCCTGGAATCCAGAGCCTGCAAAACCCGGCTGAGCCAAGAAATTCTCTCACTCCCCGGGGTGAGGAAGGGATGGGGATAGCCAGGACAGTTTGCTTCATGGCCTGTGTTAGCCACCTGGCCCCATTAGATACTGTGTACCCCAAGTAGACTACTGACCTCTGACAGATGTGGGCTTTCTTGGCGCTGGCTCGATATCCCAGTTCACCTAGTTCAGCCAGCAAGTTCCCCGTGGCTTCTTCGCACTCTTCACGGGTTTCTGTGGCCAGCAACAGGTCATCTACATACTGCAACAACGTCACGTGGGGGTGGCTCCTGCGAAAGGGCTCCAAGTCCTGGCTTAGGGCTTCATTGAATAAGGTGGGAGAGTTCTTGAAGCCCTGAGGCAGTCTAGTCCAGGTAAGCTGCCCTTTTCTTCCTCCCCCTGGCTCTTGCCACTCAAAGGCAAACAAAGGCTGACTAACTTCAGAGAGTGGAATACTAAAGAAGGCATCTTTCAGGTCCAGAGTAGTATACCACACATGCGTGGGTGGCAGGTGGCTGAGTAAGGTGTAAGGGTTAGGCACTGTAGGATGGATGTCTTCTACCCTCTCATTGACTTTCCGCAAGTCTTGCACTGGCCTATAATCTTTACTGCCAGGCTTCCTCACTGGAAGCAGAGGCGTATTCCATGCAGATTGGCAGGTCTTAAGGATTCCTGTCTCTAACAGTCTATGGATATGGGGTGCTATCCCTTTCCTAGCCTCTTCTGGCATTGGATATTGCCGGACCCGGATGGGTAGAGCTGCGGCTTTGAGTTGAACAACAACCGGGGATAGGTGTTTAGCGAGACCAATTCCTCCGGTCTCAGCCCATGCGGAAGGGAACTTCTGTACCCAAGAGTCTATCTCTCCCTGGCCCCCCTTTTCTTGATCCGCCTGAAACAGACGATGTTCATCGGCCAGGGAAAGAGTTAACACATGCGCCGGTTGTAGGGGCTGCCCTTCTTTGTCCATGATTTTTATCCCTTCAGGTTCAAAATGAATGCGAGCCCCGACCTTGGTTAATAAGTCTCTGCCCAGCAACGGTGCGGGGCTTTCGGGTACGACCAGGAATGAGTGAGAGACCTGATGCCTTCCTAGGTCCACTTTTCTGTTAGTAGTCCAGGCACATTTCCTGGACCCTGTCGCTCCCTGGACTATACTTGTGCGTCCTGGGTTTAGGGGGCCGTGGGCCTGGTTGAGAACTGAATACTGTGCCCCAGTATCTACCATAATCCCAATGGGAGTCCCCTCCACGCACAGGGTTACCCAGGACTCGGGGAGGGGTGCCGAGCCCCGTCTCCGTAAATCCTCCTCTCCTAGGTGCAGGGTCTTAACAGGGTTCCCTCTCCCTTGTTCCCTCCTTTGGGGGCACTCCCTCTTCCAATGTCCATATTTCTTACACAGGGCGCACTGATCTTGTCCTAGTCGGGACTGACGGGGTCCTGTTCCTTGAGGTGGCCTAGGGCCTTCCTTCACTCCGGCCAGGAATATCCTGGCCATCTCTTCCCTCTGCTTCTTGTTCTCCCTTTTCTGAAATTCCCTGTCTTCCTTCCTATTTTTCTCCTGCATTACCCATTTCTCTTTCCTCAGCCTTTCTTCTCTATCTTCCGGAGTTTCTCTAGCATTGAAGACATTCTCTGCCTGCTGCAGCAGCTCTCTAATAGAGATCTCCCCTAGGTCCTCCCGCTTGTGGAGTTTTCTCCGGATATCGGGGGCTGCCTGGTTGATGAATGAGAGGACTACAGCTGACCTATGTTCCTCTGCTTCCGGGTTTATGGGGGTATACTGCCGGTAAGCATCAAACAGCCTTTCCAGATACGCGGCTGGGCTTTCCATTTCCCCCTGAACAATAGTTTTTACCTTAGCCAAGTTAGTGGGCCGTCTGGCGGCCGCCCGGAGACCGGTCATCAGAGTCTGGCGGTAGACCCGGAGACGCTCCCTACCTTCTGCAGTTCCGAAGTCCCAATCTGGGCGCGTAAGTGGGAACGCCTCGTCGATGATGGGCTGGAGGGTAGTGGGTCTTCCATTTTCTCCGAGGACATTTTTCCTGGCTTCATTGAGGATACGCTCTCGTTCTTCAGTTGTGAAGAGAGTGCGGAGTAATTGCTGGCAGTCGTCCCATGTGGGATGATGGGTAAACATAATGGACTCCACTAAACCTATAAGACACTTGGGGTCCTCTGAGAAGGGAGGATTCTGAGTCCTCCAATTATAAAGGTCACTAGATGAAAAGGGCCAATATTGATATTGCTGAGCAATGCCGGTACCGATGGCACGCACAGGCAGAACTGGCACTGCTCCTTCTGAGGCGGAGGAGGGAGCCTCCCCTTCTTGTTCCCTGGCCCCTCTAGACCTTAGCTGCATTCCTCCAGTTCTACCTGGCGCCCAGCGTGGGGCCAGGGCGGGGGAGTGTGAGGAAGCTCTTTCCGGCATCCCGCCTCCCTCTGCTGAAGAATCTGGGGAAGCTGCAGCCGCCTGGTTCCCACTGGGTTCCCTAGCCGCATTTTCTATCCCCCCGGCAGCTTCACCCCTCTCCTCTGCATACGGGGGTGGCTGCTCAATCGGCGGGAGGGGGTAAAGAGGAGAACTGTCGGGGAGGACAGGCGGCGCACTTGGGCGCACAGGATTTCTGGCCCTGCGATCAGAGGGCTTTGATTTTTCCTGGGCAACTAGGACGGAGGTCTTTTGTGGGTCAGTATGAGGTTTCTCCACCAAAAAGGGCTCCAACCAGGAAGGGGGATTCTCGGCCAAATTTTCCCAGACAAGAATATAGGGAAGTTGGTCAGGGTGGCCCTCAGGACCTGGCCGGGAGATAATGGCTTTGATCTTGCCAATAAGGTCCAAAGAAAGAGACCCCTGGGCCGGCCAGCCTACTCCGATGGAAGGCCACTCGACTGAGCAAAAGGTGTCGAGCTTACCCTTCTTGATGCCAAGGCTCATACTTAAGGCCTGTTCCTTGACCTTGGGGAAATGGGAGAGGATCAGACTCTTAGGAGTAGCCTGAGTCTGACCCATGGTGAGAAAGAAGAAGAAAAAAGAATATGAGGGAGACAAAGGCGAAGGATGAAGATGCCACTTCAAACAAAATGACTGTTGTATGTGCTTATAAACGAGTGCCTGTCGTTGCACAGTTTTTCTTCCGCGGGGGACACAAATTTATCTGGGATTCGCGGCTGTGACCCCCTTATCCTGTCACGGGAGTCTTCTAGCGGCGGGCGCCCTAATGGCTCTTAATTGCCTGACCCGTGCCCACAGGAAATGATGTAGTGGCAGAAAGGAGGAACAGACAAACAAAATGACTGTTGTATGTGCTTGTGAACGAGTGCCTGTCGTTGCACAGTTTTTCTTCCGCGGGGGACGCGAATTTATCTGGGATTCACGGCTGTGACCCCCTTATCCTGTCACGGGAGTCTTCTAGTGGCGGGAGCCCTAATGGCTCTTAATTGCCCGACCCGTGCCCACGGGGAATGATATAGTGGCAGAAAGGAGGAACGGAGAGAGCAGGAGAACCTTAGAACAAGGAAACTTAAAATGAGAAGTGCAAAAAGAAATATAAACCAAAACCAAAACACAGTAAAACAATCAATGATAACACCAAACATACACACCACATCTGATCGCACTCGTTCGGACCGGTCCTTCTCTCACTCTGGTGCGCACCACACTCACCACTTTCAGGGTCCTCAAAAACTCTCGTAATTCTCCCGAAGGGCGTCCACTCGGACTGCCGCAGGGTGACGAGCTCGATCTTTTCCTCCTTGGGTGCCAGTTTTCTGCCGATCGGATTTGCCTTCCTAAGGCCGAGTCACTCGGACCCTAGGGCCAGGATTGGTTACCTGGACTTTTACCCAGGGTCACTAACCTGGGGGCCGGGACTACCAGCCCGGACTTCCTCACTCGGGACCACTAACCCGAGACCATACACGGGATGGCGACTCCCGCTTTATAATGGATTTATGCAGACACGAGGGGGCGACCCTCGAATTACACTGCCCCGTCCGGACAATTAGACCTTGCCTCCAGCTGTCCTTTGTTCTCAGGGAAGCCGCTCGAATCCCGGACGAGCCCCCAAATGTTAGGGTGCAGGCTTCCGAGGCTTCCCCAGAGAACAAACTACACAGGCATAGAGATGTAAATTCAAGCAAAGTCTTTATTCAGCCAACTAGTTGGGGTCCAAGTCAGCCCCGACGCAGCGGGTCTCAACAAGGACCCCGAGCACTCTGAGCCAAGGGTTTATATAGCAATTTCAAAGCACTTAACTCATAGCAATTTTCTATAACTATACATTATTCTTGCAAGACATATATCCTGGGGTTAAGCAAGGGCAGGGTAAGACTACTCCTCAATGGTTAGGGAGGTTCTGCACGATAAGCTTGGTATGTAAGATTTACTGACCAAGGTTAGCTGACCAAGGGTCACAGCTGCCCACCACCCGGTGCTCATGATTAACTTGTTTTTCAAGGCCTTACCCAGGCCCAGGGATTTTTTTTTTTTTTTTCCCTCTGAGTCACACTCTCAGAAAATGGTTTCTAGGTTTCTAAGATGGCTATGCTTATGTTAATTTACTAATCTTACTAATGCTTAGATTCTACATTTCCCCACTTTCCTTTGACCATTCCAATCATGGAATGTTTGTTTCTTCCTGCTGTGTGAGTGAATGATACTGCGGTCTCAGCATTAGCACCTGAACAGCACTCACTCTTTCCCTAACAAAGGCTATTAGCCGGTTTAAGATACAGGGACCTAAAGTGAGAAGCAGTATAAAAATAAGCAAGGGCCCTGCCAGGGTGGATATCAGGGTTGTAAACCATGGGGATTTAGTAAACTAGGATTCAAATAGCCCTTGGCAGGCCTCTCACTCTCTCTTCCTTTGATCTGGTCTCTCTCTAAGTTTAGACATTGAATCTCTTACTATTCCGGAATGGTCTGCTGTTAAGGTTTAGCTAAGTTTTATTAGTTCTTTTTCCTGACTCTTAATGCTCTCTGCACTCCTTTACAACCTAACACTTGACATAAAAATAAATTCCAACTGGATTGAAATCTAAATGTAAGAAATGAAACCGTACAAGTAATAGCAGAAAACATGAATAACTTCCTCTGTAACCTCACTGTAGGAAAAATTCTGGGACCCAATATACAGAACATTAAGAGAAATGACTGATAAATTTAAATACATAGAAATAAACTTTTTTCATGGCCCAGAAACCATCATAAATAAAGTCAAAAGACAATGGACAAACCAGAAGAAAATATGTACAACATGTCTCACAGAGGAATGACTAAAATCCCTCACACCTAAAGGACTCCTCATAATTGAGTGGCAAAAGATCAAAAACTCAATAATGAAGATTGAAAAAAGAAAAGAAAAATGGCACTTACCTGAGAAAAATATGCTCAAATATTCAAAAATTAAAAGCAAATTAAAACAGCACACATACTATTTTTTCACCTAACAGACTGGCAAAAATTAGGAAGTATGACAGCACATTCTGTTAAGGCTGTGCAGAAAGCCTTTCTAGCACAGTATTGGTGGGAATGCAGCCCAAACGGCAGGGGAACTTGCAATAGCTAGCAATATCCAGCAAAATTATACATGTATTTTTTCACCCAGGAATACCAACTTGAGAAATTTACCATGAAGATACATTTCCAACAATATGAAAAACATATGAACAAGGATGTTCAATGCAGAATTGTTTGTAATTGCAAAAGCTTGGACACAACCTATAAGCCCACCAAGAATTAGAAAGCAACTGCTGATATCTGGGAGCTGATTTGATACTCTCAGCTAGTCCTGTAGTTCTGTTGAACATAACCAACTGAAGGTCATGCAGCATTGTTTGTCCCCATGAATAGTTTTAGACTGTGGAAACTCCTGAGGTTAGAATTAATTCCAAACAGAAATAGACAGGGGAGGAGCTTTGCTGATTTTGACAGAGCATAATATAACCTAGAAGTGCTTAGATTAAGTTTTACTTGTGAAACTGCCATGGAGACTCTAAATGGAAGTTATTGCAATTGCAGTCACACCAAGATTTGTGACCTTGGCAAAGCACAACAGATACATGGCTTTCTCCTCTGCCTGTGCACATTCACAGTATTGCTAGTGTAAGTATTACAGTAGATGTATACAGGACTCACTAATTTAACATGAACTTTGGTATCCGATAGAACTGAAGTCAAAATCCCATGCTGTTTTTTTTCTTTTTTTGGTATCATTAATCTTCAATTACATGAAGAACACTATGTTTACTAGGCTACCCCCTTCACCAAGTCCCCCCAACAAACCCCATTACAGTCACTGTCCATCAGAGTAGTAAGATGCTATGGAATCAATACTTGTCTTCTCTGTGTTGCACAGACCCCTCTGTGCCGCCCCCCCGCCACATTATACATCCTAATCGTAATGCCCCCTTTCCCCCACCCATATCCCTCCCTTCCCACCCATCGTCCCCAGTCCCTTTCCCTTTGGTAACTGTTAGTCCATTCTTGGGTTCTGTGATTCTGCTGCTGTTTTGTTCCTTCAGTTTTTCTTTGTTCTTCTACTCCACAGATGAGTGAAATCATTTGGTACTTGTCTTTCTCTGCCTGGTTTATTTCACTGAGCATAATACCCTCTAGCTCCATCCATGTTGTTGCAAATGTTAGGATTTGTTTTCTTCTTATGACTTAATAATATTCCATTGTGTATATGTACCATATCTTCTTTATCCATTAATCTACTGATGGACACTTAGGTTGCTTCCATTTCTTGGCTATTGTAAATAGTGCAGTGATAAACATAGCGGAGAATCTATCTTTTTCAAACTGGGCTGCTGTATTCTTAGGGTAAATTCCTGGGAGTTGAATTCCTGGATCAAATGGTAAGTCTATTTTGAGCTCTTTGAGGAACCTCCATATTGCTTTCCACAATGGTTGAAATAACTTACATTCCTACCAGCAATGTAGGAGGGTTCCCATTTCTCCACAACCTCACCAACATTTGTTGTTGTTTTGTCTTTTGGATGAGTGTGATCCTTACTGGTATGAGGTGATATCTCATTGTGCTTTTAATTTGCGTTTCTCTGATGACTAGCGATGTGGAGCATCTTATCATGTGTCTGTTGAACATCTGAATTTCTTCTTTGGAGAAGTGTTTGTTCAGCACCTCTGCCCATCTTTTAATTGTATTGTTTACTTTGCATTTGTTGAGGTGTGTGAGCTCTTTATACATTTTGGATGTCAACCCTCTATCAGATCTGTCATTTATGAATATATTCTCCCATGCTGTAGGGTGCCTTTTTGTTCTATTGATGGTGTTCTTTGCTGTACAGAAGCTTTTCAGCTTGATATAGTCCCACTTGTTCATTTTTGCTTTTGTTTCCATTGCCCAGGGAGATATGTTTATGAAGACGTTGCTCATGTTTATGTCCAAGAGATTTTTGCCTATGTTTTTTTATAAGAGTTTTAGGTTTTCATGACTTACATTCAGGTCTTTGATCCATTTCGAATTTACTTTTGCGTATGGGGTTAGAGAATGATCCAGTTTCATTCTCTTACATGCAGCTGTCCAGTTTTGCCAACACCAACTGCTGAAGAGACTGTCATTTCCACATTGTATGTCCATGGCTCCTTTATTGTATATTAATTGACCATATATGTTTGGGTTAATGTCTGGAGTCTCTATTCTGTTCCACTGGTCTATGGCTCTGTTCTTGTGCCAGTACCAAATTGTCTTGATTGTGACTTAGGAGTAGAGCTTGACATTGGGGAGTAAGATCCCCTCTACTTTATTCTTCCTTCTCAAGGTTGCTTTGGCTATTTGGGATCTTTGGTGTTTCCATGTGAATTTTAGAACTATTTGTTCCAGTTTGTTGAAGAATGCTGTTGGTAATTTCATATGGATAGCATTGTATCTGTATATTGCTTTGGGCAGGATGGCCATTTTGATGATATTAATTATTCCTATCCAAGAGCATGGAATGAGTTTCCATTTGTTAGTGACCTCTTCAATTTCTCTTAAGAGTGTCTTATAGTTTTCAGTGTATAGGACTTTCACTTCCTTGGAAAGGTTTTTTCCTAAGTATTTTATTCTTTTTGCTGCTATTGTGAATGGAAGTGTTTTCCTGATTTCTCTTTCTATTAGTTCATTGTCAGTGTGTAGGAAAGCCACAGATTTCTGCATGTTAATTTCATATCCTGCAACCTTGCTGTATTCCTGTATCAGTTCTAGTAGTTTTGGAGTGGAGTCTCTAGGGTTTTTAATGTACAGTATCATGTCATTTGCAATTAGTGACAGTTAACTTCATCTTTACCAATTTAGATTCCTTGTATTTCTTTGTTTTATCTAACTGCCATGGCTAGGACCTCCAGTACTATGTTGAATAACAGTAGGGAGAGTGGGCATCCCTGTCTTGTTCCCGATCTCAGGGGAAAAGCTTTCAGCTTCTTGCTATTCAGTATGATGTTGGCTGTGGGTTTATCATATAAGGCCTTTATTATGTTGAGGTACTTGCCCTGTATACACATTTTGTTGAGAGTTTTTATCATGAATGGATGTTGAATTTTGTCGAATGCTTTTTCAGCATCTATGTAGGTGATCATGTGGTTTTTGTCTTTCTTTTTGTTTATGTGGTGGATGATGTTGATAGATTTTTGAATGTTGTACCATCCTTGCATCCCTGGGATGAATCCCACTTAGTCATGGTGTATGATCCTTTTGATGTATTTTTGAATTTGGGTTGCTAATATTTTGTTGAGTATTTTTTCATGTACGTTCATCAGGGATATTGGTCTGTCATTTTCTTTTTTGGTGGGGTCTTTGCCTGATTTTGATATTAGGGTGATGTTGGCTTCACAGAATGAGTTTGGGAATATTCCCTCCTCTTCTATTTTTTGGAAAACTTTAAGGAGAATGGGTATTATGTCTTCTCTGTATGTCTGATAAAATACTGAGGTAAATCCATCTGGCCCAGGGGTTTTGTTCCTGGGTAGTTTTTTTTATTACTGCTTCAATTTCTTTGCTGGTAATTGGTTTGTTTAGATTTTCTGTTTTTTCCTTGGTCAGTCATGGAAGGTTGTATTTTTCTAGGAAGCTGTCCATTTTTTCTAGGTTTTCCAGCTTTTTAGCATACAGCTTTTCATAGTATTCTCTAATAATTGTTTGTATTTCTGTGTGTTCCATCATGATTTTTCCTTTCTTGTTTCTCATTCTGTTGATGTGCGTTCATTCTCTTTTTCTCTTAGTAAGTCTGACTAGAGGCTTATCTATTTTTTTTATTTTTTCAAGAAGCAGCTCTTGGTTTCATTGATTTTTTTCTATTGTTTTATTCTTCTCAATTTTATTTATTTCTTCTCTGATCTTTATTATGCCCTCCTTCTGCTAACTTTAGGCCTCATTTGTTCTTCTTTTTCCTATTTCAATAATTGTGACATTAGGCTATTCAATTCGGATTGTTCTTCCTTCTTTAAATTTGCCTGAATTGCTATATACTTTCTTCTTAAGACTGCTTTCGCTGTGTCCCTCAGAAGTTGGGACTTTGTGTTGTTCTTGTCATTTGTTTCCATATTTTGCTTGATCTTTATTTTAATTTGGTCTTTGATCCATTGATTACTTAGGAGCATGTTGTTAAGCCTCCATGTGTTTGTGGGTCTTTTTTGCTTTCCTTGTTCAATTTATTTCTAGTTTTATACCTTTGTGGTCTGGGAAGTTGGTTGGTAAAATTTCAATCTGTTTAAATTTACTGAGGCTCTTTCTGTGGCCTAGTATGTGATCTATTCTGGAGAATGTTCCATGTGCACTTGAGAAGAATGTGTATCCTGTTGCTTTTGGATCTAGAGTTCTATAGATGTCTATTAGATCCATCTGTTCTAGTGTTTTGTACAGTGCCTCTGTGTCCTTACTTATCTTCTGTCTGGTGGATCTATCCTTTGGAGTGAGTGGTGTGTTGAAGTGTCTTAAAATCAATGCATTGCATTCTGTTTCCTCTTTCAATTCTGTTATTATTTATTTCACATATGCTGGTGCTCCTGTATTTGTGTATATATATTTACAATGGTTATATCTTCTTGTTGGACTGAGCCCTTTATCATTATGTAATGTCCTTCTTTATCTCTTGTTACTTTCCTTGTTTTGAAGTCTATTTTGTCTTATACCAGTACTGCAACACCTGCTTTTTTCTCCCTGTTGTTTGCATGGAATATGTTTTTCCATCCCTTGACTTTGAGTCTGTGCATGTCTTTGGGTTTGAGTTGAGTCTCTTGTAAGCAGCATATAGATGGGTCTTGCTTTTTTGTCCATTTTATTCCTCTGTGTCTTTTGATTGGTACATTCAGTCCTTTCACATTTAGGGTGATTATTGAAAGATAGGTACTTATTGTCATTGCAGGCTTTAGATTCATGGTTACCAAACTTCCAAGGTTAGCTTCTTTTGCATCTGACTGTCTAACTTAAGTCACTTATTGAGCTATTATAAACACTGTCTCGTGATTCTTTCTTTCTATCCCTTCTGATTCCTCCTCCTCCATTCTTTGTATGTTGGGTGTTTTATTGTGTGCTCTTTTGTGTTTCCTTTACCTGCTTTTGTGGGTAGTTGATTTTATTTTTTGACTTTAGTTAGTATTTGGTTGGTCTGATTTCTTTGCTGTGATTTTATTTTCTCTGGTGACATCTGTTCAGTCTTAGGCGTGCTCCCATCTAGAACAGTCCCTCTAAAATACCCTGTTGAGTTGGTTTGTGGGAGTCAAATTCCCTCAACTTTTGCTTGTCTGGGAATTGTTTAATCCCTCTTTCATATTTAAATGATAATCATGCTGGATACAATATTCTTGGTTTAAGGCCCTTCTGTTTCGTTGCATTAAATATATCATGCCATTCTCTTCTGGCCTGTAAGGTTTCTGTTGAGAAGTCTGATGGTAGCTTTATGGGTTTTCCTTTGTAGGTGACCTTTTTCCTCTCTCTAGCTGCCTTTAAAACTCTGTCCTTGTCCTTGATCTTTGTCATTTTAATTATTATGTGTCTTGGTGCTGTACTCCTTGGGTCCCTTCTGTTGGGAGTTCTGTGTACTTCCTTGGTCTAAGCTATTATTTCCTCCTCCACTTTGGGGAAGTTTGCAGCAATTATTTCTTCAATTACACTATCTATCCCTTTTTTTCTCTCTTCTCCTGGTACCCCTATAATGCAGATATTCTTCCTTTTGGATTGATCACACAGTTCTCTTAATATTGTTTCATTCCTGGGGATCCTTTTATCTCTCTCTGTGTCAGCTTCTATAAGTTCCTGTTCTCTGTTTTCTATTCCATCCATGCCCTCCTGCATCTCATCCATTTTGCTTTTAAATCCTTCCAGAGATTGTTTTATTTCTGTAGTCTTCATCCCGACTTTCCATTATCTCTTGTATTTTTCTCTGAAGCTCCATCAGCATGGTTGTGACCTTTATTTTGAATTCTTTTTCAGGAAGATTGGTTAGGTCTATCTCTCCAAGCTCCTTCTCAGAGGCTGTCTCTGTTTTTTTGGTCAGGATCAAATTCTTCTGCCTTTTCATGGAGATAGAGGTAGTTGCGGGGAGCTGGCGTGTGTGTCGGCTGGAGAATGTCCCTTCTTACTAGTTTGTGGCCTTCCTCTCCTGTGAGAATGTCAACCCCTAGAGGTTTGTGCTGGGTAGCTGTATGCAGACGGGACCTCTTATTCTTTCCTGGCCTCTGTGGGGTAAACTCCGTGGTTGCTGTGCATGTGGCTGGCTTCAGGCTGCTCTTCTGCTATGGCAGAGCCGCGTTGGAGGGGGAACTGGTGGGAAGCTGTTTATCGCCATGAGGGCCCTCCAAGCTGTGCTGCCACCCAACGGCTCAGGGCACCTGGAGTTCCCCGGGATTCCCAGCTCCTGGGCTGAGTGTGCGGGGCACTTCCATCCAGGTGTGGGATCCCTGTCCCTTTAAGTCTTTCAAAGGGCACTCACTTTTCTTTGTCCCATGGGTGCCAGCTACAGGGACACACTCACAGATTTTACTGTCCCATTTCCCTAGTGTCCAGCACCCCATGCACTGTGTGTCTGTGCTCCTGGTGCGGATGGCTAGCGCTAGGTATTTAGCAGTCCTGGGCTCCCTCCCCCTTCCCACTCTGACTCCTCTCCTCCCACATGGAGCTGTGGTGAGGGGCGCTCATTTCCCACCAGGCCATGGCTTGTATCTTACCCCCTTCACGAGGCACTGGGTTCTCACAGGTGTAGATGTAGTCTGGCTGCTGTCCTGTGTCCCCTGATCTCTTTTTCAGGAATAGTTGTATTTGTTGTATTTTCAAAAATATATATGGCTTTGGAGGAGATTTCTGCTGCTCTACTCACACCACCATCTTGGCTCCTTTCACATTCAATTGGTCTGAACTTTTGCAATGACTTTAAAAATTGAATCTGAAACCCATGATTCTTGGCACTTAAAGATAAAAACATTCTTTTTCCAAGAAAAATGAGAGATTGTTACCTGTAAAGTATCATTTTATATTTAGCAGATTCATTTCAACTAAACTTTCCTTCCGTATATTTCAACAGGTTTCATTTATAAGAATACAATAGAAAAGAACTGGTCAGTTTCAGACCTGATATGATCCCACTTCTTCTAAATGTACAAGAGACACTAGAGTTCTTCTAAATATGGTAGAAATTAGACCCAACATAGAACTGTCTTGAAAGACCTTGGTCACGATCTCTGCCAGTCTTTATTGGCAGGTCACACACATATCTGTCTAGACTGCAGAGCTTTGAAGTGTCTTGACTGTTTTGCCATGATCTAAGTTCTTCAGGACTGAATAGAAGCTTTATAGAGTTATTTTCTTTCAGAAACTTCCATCTTAGTGCTGATACAGTTCTATGATTCCAGTGGAGGGGAGGTGGTGCAGTTTGGCAACAAGAGGATCTTCCCAAATGTTCAAATCTAATAGGATTGCTGAGTTGGGTGTGTGTTTTCATTATGGCAACCAGGTGCATCCATGTACAGAGTATTTTTCAGGCATGAAAGTGTACCTTGATGTCTATTAAGTTTCTGAAAATAGAAGTCTCAGTGTTGACTTAAAAAGAGAAGAGATAAATTATAGCGTCAATGCACAATTGATGTGTCACATTATCAAAGACAGCTGTTTTCAAAGTGCTATGAAAATGGATTTAATTGAGAAAATGGTTTATGCTATGGCGTTTTGGAACATATTTTTCATTTTAAAAATGTAAAATATATGGCAAATATATCGGTGGGGTCATGTGAACACATCACTTTTTATGCTTTTGTCTTTTTTATTCCTGATATCCAACTATTTAAAAATTCCAGCTATTAAAAAATATTGTTGTCTGTTAGGATTTTAGATGCTGGTAAACTGTTATTCATGACTTTTCCAGTGTTTGATTCTGAACTTGCTGGCTTATCAACTATAACTTTTAAAATCAGATGTATTGCACTAGGAGTTGAATTATTTTTAAGTCATAAAATGAACTGCCAAAAGCTCTTTTCCTACAGTTTTCTGATAAATGTTTTCAGAAATACCTTTAAAATATCTAATTGGAAAATATTTTACATTTTAAAGTGCTCACTAATAAAATTAGAGACAATATTTTTTCTGCACTCTTGCTACGACTAAAGAAGTTGCTGTAATTTTGGGATTCCATTCTTGTTCACATACCTGGGTTCCTCATGGGAAGGTGTTCTGGTGGCATAGATCCAAAGACACTGAAGTAGCTCTGAAATGCAGCCACTTTCAAATACATTCAGTTGGCAGAGCTCCCAGTGCTCCTTGTAGGATTTTATAATATAAATAGTAGATGCTGTTGGTGCCCACCCTCTCTCCTGGTTCACCTTACGCTTCAGGGGACAGTGTTCCCATATATGGAGGGCTTCCTACCTCAAGATTCTGAGTTCCTTGCCTGGGGACTTTCTTTAGTCACAGGAATTTGCCTGGCTCTCTGAAGGAATTCATGGAAAGGAAATACCTCAGCTTGCCCCCTTCTCCATGGGACAACTCTGGAGTGTGTTCTCTATTCCCTTAGAGGCCCCAGTAGGCTTGCATCCCATTTACCCACAATGGTACTTCACATTCTTTCACACACCCTTGATTGATTTTCCTTCTTTTGGTGGCTCATTTTCCTAATGTCTGACTGTGCTTCTCAAAATATTTGACCTCAAGTCTTTGTTTCAGGGTCTCCTTTCTGGGGAGCCCAAAAGAAGATACCACATAGGCTAAGTAATATGACAGAACTGTTAGTCTTATTGGGCGGTAAAAAGTCTTTGTGGCCTCAAAACTACTTGAAAGAATGGGGAGTTAAAAAAAATTACCAAGCCCCAGTAGGAGAGGGTGTATTACTAACAAATCTGATGGACCAAGATAAATAGATGAAGCACTACTCATACCCACACACAAACCCACACCCACACCCCCTACACACCCACACCACACCCACACCTACACGCCCTACATGCACACACACACCCTACACCACCTCCACACACCCACACTGACACACACTACACACCCACACCCCCCACACACCCATACCTTACACACACACACCTTACACACCCACAACCCCCCACACCCCTGCCCCATCCCACACACCCCCTCCCACACACAGATATTGCGAACGAAACGAGTTTTGAACTCAGCATTTAAGGTGAGTTGTTAAACTGCATAATGAATGATAAATATTTATTTGTCATATGTTAGCTTTTTAGATGTTAGTAAACTTTTATTTATGACTTTTCCAGTATTTGATTCTGAACTTGGTGCCTTATTAATTACAATACTTTTAAAATAAAATTTATTGTGCTAGGAGTTGAAATGAGTTGTTTTTAAGTCATAAAATGAGCTGTTGAAAGCTCTTTCCCTACATTTTTCTGATAAACATTTTCAGACATACCTTCATGGATAAAACTTTAAAATATTTAATTGGAAAATATTCTACATTTAGAAGTGTTTACAAATAAAATTAGAGACACAATATTTTTTGTATAATTTTTAAACAGAAATATAAGTATTTATTATTTAGACTAAATAATAAAAGAATAGGAAAGGATGGGAAAGTGGACTGAGAGACATAAAGAATCACTGAAGTCCTACATTTCATGAAGGGCAAATACAAGTTTGCATGTTTATTGTTATTTTAAGATATATTTTAAATGAGGCTGATACTGTTTCAGGATAACAACTGTAGGATCAAAACTGCGCTGTTTTCCTGCTTAACCTTTTAAAAAGGGTAGAAGTGAATGGGAATACATTCACTCATATAAAAACAAGAAATAGACAAGCATAAAAAGTTGGGTGTGGTTTGGGAACATCCACAGTGCACCTCCCTGGTGGCACAGAAGCCCCTTCCCCCTCCCACGGTCCATCAGACACTGCTTCCTCCCAGTTTTACTCCTAACTATTGGATCGATCTGCTGCCTCCTCTCTTTCCTCTCTGCTTCTCCACAGCATGTGGACTTTTTTTTTCTGGATTTCCAGCATAGGTTCTTCAATGTTGATTTGTCTACAAATTATAATTCAGTATGCATATCAGGTACCCCATAAATAATAAGCCTTATTGGCTAGAAAAAAACTCCCAAGAAGGGACTTGGGAGCAGTCCCAAGTCTGATGCTTCTAGAAACAGGTGTGTCTATGTACACATTTATGCATGTTACATATAATGTAATCCTCACAATAACTCTATGTTGCAGGCACTGGCTTTCCCTCCACCCAAGGCACCCATTTTGTGCTTAAGGTCTCCCAAAGTGGTCAGTCTGGGATTCTGCCCAGGTCTGACTCCAAGGGCCTCACTCCTTCCAACTCACTTGAGTTGTCTTGATGGGGTGTGCACTGGACTGCACCAGGGTCCCTTGAAACAAAATAACCCAGAAAGGCTTTATCAAGTATAAACAAAACACTGACATTAATGTTAACATTAAAAAAGCATTGTTTAGTCAACAGAATTTGGATTATATATGCAGCATTTAACAAAAATTATGATCAATACTAAAGACGCTGTTTTTAAAACTGTGAATTTTGTTATTTTTTGACAAAGATTTTGACATAAACATTAAGAGTTAAGGAATATTTGACAAAATGTGCTATTTAGAAACTTGAATTTACTATTATCAGTTTATATTAAGTTAAGCTGGCAAGAGTAGGTATAGAATACAAAACAATAAAACAGAATCAATTGACAGGATTTGAGCTTTAGAGACTTCCTACTGTCTGAAATCTTTATAAATTGTGACGTATAAAGAACCAATACATTACAAAAGTAGAAAATTTTGCAGGCTATAAACCCTTTCCACAATATAGCAAAACTGGTAACAACATATATTTCAATGGAATTACAAAACTATGCATTAAAATTGCTCATTTCTATTTCAAGTAATAATTGGCCAGAGTGGGAAATTAGAGACTACAGCAACATAATATTTATTGAATGACAACACTACGTATGAACATCTGCAGTATTTATCAAAGTAATACTAAGAGAAAATTCACATGAAGTGTTTTTTTTACCACCAATAAAGAAAAAAACAAAAGAAGAAAACACTCAATATTCATTTCTTGGAAAGGGGGATTTAAAGAAGTATCAGACAAAAGTAACATAAATAAAAGGAACATTAAATTAGAAAACAGAAACTAAAAATTATAAACCTCACAAAAGACAACTCACTAAAAAAATTGGTCAAGGACAGATAAATATGTACAAACAGTACTATAATTAAAGAGTCTGGCAATGGTATAATTTACTTTATAAAATTATAAGCAAATACTGGTTGTAACTCAAGTACTTTGGGGAAATTTAATAGGTATTTTGGTGTGATTGGTCTCACTCATGACCACCAGAAGGCATAGCACTTTTAAGTTTCTTTCGCCCTCTTCTTTCCTGCAAAGTCCTGGATGAGTTCTAGGCAGTTGACTTCATCGACAGAGTGGGAGCAGCAAGGCTGCTAGAGGCTTAAATGCTCATGTTCCGAAGGGATCAAGGAGATTCTTGGTTGCTCACCCTCCGCTGGAGGGAACATCAGAATGACAGTCCTAGGGACCTTCTGGGAAAAGAAAAAGACATGCAATTTATAGCATGATTGGTAAATTGATATAGTTTCTATGAAAAGAGTAGGGGATTTGAACAGGAAAAAGATGCTAGCTCAAGCTGTGAAAGTCCAGTTGAGGAGCACTGGGCAGGGAGGGACTGTGCTTCTTCTCTCCGTGTTGAAGGGGCTTCAGAAACCCAGAGGGGAGGAATGTTGTCCCTGCCCCAAGAGGGCAAACAATCTCTCCAGAAAAACAGTGCCAACTTAGGAAAGAGGTTCACCAGAGTTCCTTCCCAGCCTAAGGATTTTATCCTTAAATAACTTCCAGGACCATCTTTGGCCCCATGGTGGTAAGTGTACAAATGCAGGAATCACACACCTGGCAGAGATGCATCATTCTGTGACCCTGGGAGACCACTGGGGGTGCTGTGTGTGTCGTGGAGCTGTGAGGGTTAGATCTGGTAGTAATGTTTCACTCTGTGAACAACATGAAGCTGCCTGTGTACATAACGGTGTCACATTACCCAGTGGTCCTAGAACTGCCCTCACTCCCTCAGACATTCCACAGCACTTTGTCAGTGTGTTTTGCAAACCTTGCTCTTTTCTATGCAGCATTAGCAATAGTTACATATGTCTCCTCTTGACTAGGAGAGCAAGAGCTTGATGAAGGGCATCTGTGAACTCCCTTCATTACTGGCAGCAGCATACATGTAGCAAGTAGTCAAAGACTATTTAGGAAATGAATAAATGAACATTTGTTCAATAATCCCCAAATGCTTCCCATCTTTATTTCTAACCTCCAGAGTAGACAAAGCATGCAGATTGGAAAAGAAGTAGTGAAACTGTCGTTAGTTTGACTTTGTGCTGTATGTAGAAAATCCCATGGAATATGGGAATAAGACCACTAGACTAATAGGATTCGGTTAAGGTCACAGGACACAGTCAATAAACAATTAATTGTATTCATATATAATGACAATTAGAAAATGAAATAAAAGCACTTTTTAATAAGAACATCAAAACCACCAAATATCTAGGAAGAAATCTAACAAAATACCTACAAGATCTCGATACAAACATTGTATGACTCCACTAGCATCAAGGACCTGGAATCAAATTCACTGAGACAGAAAGTAGAATGGTGGTTGCCAGCAACTGCAGGCAAAGTAGGATGGGGAGTTAGTGTTTAGTGGGCACAGAATGTCAGTTTGGGAAGATGGAATAGCTCTGGGGATGGGTGGTGGTGGCTGCACACACAGCAGTGTGAATGTACTTAATGCCACTGAGTTGTATACCTATAAACGGTATGTTCTATGTTATATATATTTTACCACAATAAAAAAGAGTAACAGAATTTTTCATTGACGCTATGTACAGATTGTCATCACAAAAGTTGTGATGACCCGCAACTTCTGTGATGCAGCAGGGAAGGACAGAGCAGAGCTCATGCGTCTCCCTAATGGCACGCTCCCAGATTGTCCCAAAGTCCCACGGGTGCCACAGGCATTGCCATTTGCTCTGTGCAGGCCCTCTCCCAAGTGCTCTCAGAAAGTTGATTTGTGTGCATGATTGGTAAATTGATATAGTTTTTATGAAAAGAGTAGGTTATTTGAACAGGAAAAAGATGCTAGCTCAGGCTGTTAAAGTACAGTTGAGGAGCACTGGGGAGGGAGGGACTGTGCTCTGAGTGGCAGTGGGGTATGTGTTGGGGGCACCGTCACCCTCCTGGGAGAAGCCTTGTTGGGGAGGCTGTGTTAAAGTGCTTGCCCCTGACCCTGAAGCCAGGAAGTCAGCCCCAGGTTTGCAATCTCTGACCACTGGACCCCCTGCCCCCACATGTCCCTTTCTCAGCTCCATCTGCCATGCCACCCCTCATGCTAAACTTTCACCATGGTAGCTCTTCCCTCAGCAGGCAGCATCTGGTCCTGTTTGGGAGGGAGACCCTCCAGGCCTGGCCCAGCTCCTCCAAATGCAGCCGCCAGAGCAGGCTTCCTGGGGCCACCCACTGCCTCTGTTGGAAGCACATGGTGTTTTCTTTTTGCCCAAGGTCAAGCACTCCAACTGCTTATCTTCTTGGGGAACGTGCTCTTTCATATAATCCTCACTTGCTTCCAAATGTCCTTTCTTTTTTAAAGCAAAGATGGTTTTACGATTTTAGGAACAATACAATTTGTAAGAATACAGAAAAATGCAAGGAGGAAAAATTTGTTACTATCAGAGAAAATCACCATGAACATTTCCGTTTCTTCGATGCATTTTAAAGATGCAATGTGGTCATATTAGTGAATAGAAATGGCCCCCTCTCAGTTAAACAGTTATTATTAATTATAACTATGCTTAGGTTGTTGGACACTTAGGAGGTTTCAAATGTGCACTTCAACGCTGGGTACCTTTTAAAGGTTTGTAGGGCTATTTTACATTATTGTGGCCCCTCCTTTGGGAGGTCCTCAGAGCTTCTCCTGCCCACCGAGATTAGGGCACTATCTCTCTCACTTTCTGGGGCTCAGAGGCCACCTCATATAGGATCTCCTCTCCTGCCGTTGGAGGCTCTTCCAATGTGCAGGTGGATGGCAGAGGGAACAGTGATGGGGGACCCCAATGGCGACAACCCACAGTCCTTACAGCACGTTTGTCGCCTACTTGGGCTGCTCGTTGACCCAGACCTGGCGGCCAGCCCGGCACGCTCTGTGTCTGCAGGCTTGAATGGGGCACTGCGCAGCCCACCGGCCCGTCAGTGTCGGGTGGTGTCCCCCGAAGGCCAGCGGCTCTGACGGGCGCACACGACAACCCTGCAGGGGCGGTGGAGCAGCAGGCGCGGTGGTGCATGGTCTCCTTGGGGCGGAATCCTCGGAAAGCTTGGAAGGCTAGATCTTTGTTTATGGTCTGAAGTTCATCGACTTTCCCTGCAAATGGGCCATTCCTACCGGAAGGCAGCAACATTGATTATAATCAGTGGATCCAAGGGAACTTGCTACCCCCCTTTGCAATTTCGTGTGATATATCTCACACTGTGTGACAATCTGGCCACAAGGACGGCCTGCGGGAGGGGCAGGGAGTTGGCGTCCGCAGGTGCAGCCGTGGCACGCACCGTCGTGAGGGTTAGAGCCACAGGCTGCAGGAAGGGCCTTTGTGGCTGGCCAGAGCTTGCCCGCAGGCTTGGGCATCAGAGAAGTGCAGCTCCCACGATCTTCTCAGTTCCAGTCTGGCTTCTTTGTCTTCTATGATTGATAGAGGTAAAGTAACCACTTCCTGGTTAACTCTGCCGAGTTAGTGATTGCTCAACCATTTTAGGTTTAAAACTGTCCGAATCCTCCTCCCCTCGTTCTTGGGTTGATTCTAACCAGGGAGCACAGGGCTTGACACAACTGCACATCTGGCGCTGGGGCCAGAGTGAGCCCTTCTGAGTGCCCCCGGGGGGTGGTCAGGTGGAGGTCCCAGGCCCAGCCGCAGCCAGGTGGGGCCTTTCTCATGACCCTTCACTGTCAGTTCCCAATCCTTTACTGAGAAGAGGAGGATCGGGGCAGGACTCGGGAAGTGTTGGGGTCTCTGAGCAGATACAGTAAATACATCCCCATATGTCCAAGTTCTGAACAAATAGAGGAATATCCCATGAGAGTGGTAGATGGAGGCCAAAGCATGTCTCCAGCGATGTAGTCAGGGCCAGATGCCAGGCTCCCTTCTCAGGTCTGTTATTCTTCCCTTGGCTTATTCCAGGGTCTTCAGATTCCCACTAAAATGTATAATTCGGCTCAGATTGTGGGGGTGGGGTGGGGGCAGGAGGACTTTGTGTCGGTGGCTTGGCAGGCAGCGCAGGACACAGTGCCCACTCCCCGAGGACGGGGTCCCACTTGCGGAGCCACGGGCAGCTGTGTCGGCGGACCTGACTCGTGGGGGCTGCTGGTGGCTGGGTGGTGGGAGACGGGGCTGTGGGAAAGGAAGGGAGGAAGGAGAGCTTGAGCGTTTGTCTCTCGGGTTTCCTGAGATAACTGCTGGTGGGCCCCTGGGGCCTCACCTTCCTAACTCCGGTCAGAGCAGAATCAAACCTCAGCCTGCGTTTTGAGTGCCGTGGGCGTCTTGCTGAGTCCCGCTGGGCTTGAAGAAGGTAGTCTGCACAACATGCCAGGCCCAGAGAGGTCCCACGTTCTGACAGGAGTCGTTGTACGTGGATGAGGAGATGGAAACTGGTTAGAGCTGATTCAGGGACTTGTCAGTTCATGGAGGAAAGGGGGTTGGCTGAGCCATAATACTCAGCCTTTCCCTTGCAGCATCCCTTTCCCAGGGTCCTAGAGAGCTCTAAAGGGCCTCTGGCCCATTGTACTGCTCCCCCCACCGTGTACCCACAAAGACCCATTGTCCCCACACTCAGCGCCAGGCTGCTCCTGTGCAGCTGTCATAACACAGATCCACTGGCCCTTCCTCAGACAGTTTTGTTACCAGATCTGGATCTCACATTTGCACTTTATCTTGCCCCCACTCCAGGCCCCACTACACGGAGCTCTAGGCATCCCAGGTCCCCTGCGTCCTAGCTGACAGGCACCTTGGGCTTCCGGAGTCTTCTCTGTGCCCACACCTGTTTTGCTGTGGGAACTTGACCTGGCTTCTCTCCTTGCCTGAGAGTGCTGGAAATGTCAGACTTGGGGGCAGGGGACACAGATCTCTGCTGTTCCTTTCCTCCTTGTTTCCCTAGTGAATACAGAGGTTTTGCTTTAAATTAGAGACGATGGCCCTTATAGCTTTGTAAATACCCCTTGGTCTCCGTCTCTGACGGTTTTCCTTCTTCCTCTTGACACCGGGGCACTCATCCCTGGGTCCGGAAGCCTAGAGCCATGTTACCAACTCTCTCCCCATGCTTCCTGGTTTTAGTAGAAGCAGACACTTTTCTCCAGTGTCCTATTCTCACTCCAGCCTCTCCAGCCCAGGATTGTACTTGCTAATTATGTGCAAAGGATGTTCATTTCCTAGTCACATAACTTCTGTGAGGTCACAACCTCCGGTAGTGAAACTGAGGCAGGAGGAGTTCAGGCGCTGACCCGGGATCATGGAGTCACTGGAAGAGCTTGGCCTCCCTAGGGTTCTCCTGGGCCTCAGCTCAGAGCCCTTTCAGAATCGGAGCTGCTGTGCTCTGCCATGTGGCCGACTGCCCCGCAGAAGGGCTGCCATGCAGAGTGCTTGAACCAGCAGGCGCCAATGACCTCTTTTCTGTCATTCCAGAGTTGGGTGGAAACAAGCTGGTGGGACTCACTTACCTGAGAAAGGCTTTCTGTTTGCAGAACACCTTCAGCGTCTTGCAAAGCACCAGTCCAGCCTGCAACGACGGGCGAGAACAGCACAGCACCGCCTCCTTCCTCCGCCCTCCTCCCTCCCATCACCCAGTTCCAAAAGTTGTGGAAGAGAGATCTTTTTGTCATTTACACGACATCTTCTGGGACTCCTGTGAGTTAGTTGCTCGCTAACTTAAACTGAACAAATGATAATCGCAAAACCGGAGAAAAATTGCCACTCAAATTCCTGCTTGGCATAGAACTGTGTATTATAACAGTTTCCAGTAGGTGGCAGGAAGGTGTTGTGAAGGGCAGGTGCGGTGATGCGATTTGTGCAGCGTCTGTTAGCTGGCAGCGGGCCTACCCTTGGCACCTCTGTTAAAGCTGTCTCCACTGAGCTGGGGCTGGGGCTGGGGGAAGACCTCGCTGGGGGCATGACCTTGAGGCTCCTGCTGCCTGGAGCCCTGGAGGGAGCGGGTGCAGGGTCCTCCCTTCCACCAGAGCCAGCAGGGTGGAACGCAGGCCTGGTCCTTGGGACTGCCCTGGTGGCTCCCAAGGCACACGGTTTAGTCCAGGGTCCTTGAACCGTGGCAGGTTGGCCGAATCCAGCCACTGCCCGGTTTTGTTTGGCCGGCAAGGTAAGAATGGTTTTTACATTTTTTAATGGTTGGGGAAGAAAACTCAAAAGAAAATAATTTTGTGATATGTGAAAATTACACAAAATTTAGATTTCAGTTTCATGAAGGGTGCTTTATGGGAACACAGCCATGCTTTTTTTGTTTACCTGTGGCGCTACAGCTGCTTCTGCTCTCTAACAGCAGAGCTGAGAAGTCGTGACACACTCTGTGGCGGCAAAGCCTAATATGGCCCTTTACTCGAAACTGTTGCCATTCCCTGGGTTGGTCCTTTGGGACTTCCACTGGCTCCCAATTGTCCTGGTGTTTTCGGGTCTGCAGACATAAGGGGCACATGAGCTTAGGCTGAGATGGAGCAGGAAGCAGTGGGTGGTCTCTGGGACCCCTGGTAGAGGTGGCTGTGGGCTCTCTGTTCCTGGCCGTATGTGGGGGCCCACTGCCTTGGGGGAAGGGTCTTCCCTCCCCTGCGGGAGCTGGCCCCAGGCCTGGCTCCAAAACTCTGGCGTGTGTCTTTGCTCTAGCATCCGTCTGACTGTCCCTGCATCCATGGTGACCCCTGGGCCTCGCAGAATGCTTCCAGCTTTTCACACTCTTTTGCTGAGTTTCTAAGAATATGTAAGGGAAATCCTTCCGGACCCTCCAGACAATAGGGTGATGTTCTTGGTCAAGAGGCTGCTATGCTCCGAAAACCTTGGCCTGCAGCTCCTGGTCCAGCAGTGGTCCAGGGTTCTCCGTGGAAACATCTCCAGCAGACCAGTTTGGTAGAAGTGGTGTCCACAGCCCAGTGGTGACTTCCTGGGCCACATTCTGTCCAAATGATGTGCTTCTGATATCTGACCAATATCCACCATTTGCCAGGAGGTCTGTCTCTACTTTCAAAAAATATCCAAGTTTCAATTTTACAAGGTGGAAAGAGTTACAGGGGATCGCCACACAACACAGTGTGAATGCGTTTAATACCACTGAACTGTACACTTAAAAATAGCTAAGATGGTACATTTTATGTTCTGTGTATTTCACCACAGTAAAAATGAAAAAGGAAAAAAATGCAAAAAAAAAATATGGTGTTTGAAAAGCTGGAAGCATTCTGTGAGGCCCAGGGATCACCATGGATGCAAGGATAGCCAGGGGGATGCTAGAGCAAAGACACGTGCCAAAATCCAATCACTTACGTCTCCTGTGCTGTCACTTGGTCCAAGCACTGCCACCGTGTTCCTAAGGATTATTGTGAGAACTTACCTGTCTCCCTGCTTCACGCTTCCTTGGCTGTGGTCTGCTGTCACCAGAGCAATTTCAAATATCAGAGAGCTCACCGCCCTCTTCTGTTTAAATTCCTGCCATACCTCTGAGCTCACTGAGAGCAGGAACTCAGTCCTTTAATTGTGCACAAGTCCTTCTACAATCTGGACCCGAATCTCTGACCCATCAGTTTGCCCCTCCCTCATTCCAGTCTGTTTCCTGTGGCCTCCTTGCTGTTCCTCTGTAGCAGCAGGCATGCACCCCTTGAGAACATTTGCACTGACAGCTGCCTCTATCCGGAATATTCCTCCCCCCGGTATTCTTCTAGTCAAATGTCATTTTCTCCATGAGGTTGAGCTTGACTCTCCTTAATGTGGCACCTGCCTTCCCACTGTCTTTGTGCTGCCCTGTTTCTTACACTATTATACTTATCCTCTCTGATGTACTGTATGATTTGCTTGTTTATTGTCTGCCATTTATTCTTACGAGGGTTGCAAACTCCATGAGGTCAGGCATGTTTTGTTCATTGATGTAC
Organism: Manis javanica; assembly: GCF_040802235.1. Taxonomy (NCBI): domain Eukaryota; kingdom Metazoa; phylum Chordata; class Mammalia; order Pholidota; family Manidae; genus Manis; species Manis javanica. Next base: position 74,562,226 of record NC_133162.1, read on the forward strand.
GCCAGGTGTTTAGAATAATATCTGGCACATAGCAGCTGCTCAACACATATTTTTTGAATGAATAAACAAACAAATCCTTGAGAGGCCAGCTTTCCCCAGGACTGAAGACTGTGTTGCAACTATAGGTGCCTCCCCTGCTAATAAACTGTCTCGAAACGGATAGAGGTTGTTGTAACAGGGTTCCTGGCTAGGATCCATGAGGCAGCTTCTTTAAGTGAGGTAGATATTCTTACTATTTTTGTTAAACAGAGGAAGACACCAAGGCAGCCCACGGACTTGAACCCAGGGCTGCTGGCTCTGGAGTCCATGTTGTTAATGCTACGTCATGCCCCTTACCTGCAGTGTGCCACAACCCAAACTCATCTTCTCTCCAGACAAGGTCATTTCCTGCCTATGCCTGATTGGCTTTTTCCTTAGTTGCCCTGCCCCTTTACCCCCACTTTTCTGGGAGGGAGTACATATACTTTTCCCTTTCCAAGGGGGGAACTGAAGCCTAGTTATTTTCAGTAACTTGACCCCAATCACAGTATTAGTAGGTAGTAGAGCTGGCCTGGGACCTGGGCCTTCCCAACTCCACAGCTGAGTCCTTGTCAATAAATAGGGTGAAGATACCGAGTAGTTGCCAGTTAGGTCAACAATAGTAGAGGTGGGTTTATATATACAATATAGAGGAAGAATTTAGAAGTCTCACTGGGGCCCTTGCTGGCAGTCTGCAGCAGTTTCCCACGTTGCCTAAGTGTCACATTTGGCATGCACTCCTGAAAATGAGGAAATATTTCAGTCTTTTTCAATTAAATTCCATGATGCTGTCCCTCTTGCCAGCCTGGTGTTAATTTGCCTCACAATGCTGCACCTTCAGTGGGTTCCCATTTCCTTTAGCACAGACTCCAGAGAAATTCACAATCTGGCACCATATGCCTGAGACTGTTACTTCCCTCCCATGTCCTCTACTCCAGGCTTCGCCTCAGCGTGGCCTTGGATTCCTGAGATGGGGCCTCGGTGCTCTGGGTCTCTGAGCCAGGGGGCCGGGTATATCAGTGGGGCACAGCCTTCCCTTCTGTGCCCTGGGGTTCTTCTTTTACCTCTTCTCATACTGTAGTGCAGTGGAGGCTGTGATGAGCAGGGAGGGAAAGTCACTCTTTCTAAACAACTGTGGGCCTCTTTGAACTCAGCCAAGATTGCAGAGACTTACACGTAGCAGGCATTCAGCAACAGGAAGCTCCACAACTGGATAATTCCTGCAGTGTGGAGGCACCTCATTGTCTGGTCTATTTGATCTTCACATGGGAATCCCCCTGCAGGTAAGACACAGCTCACATCTCCTTCCAAGTCACCTGCCTGCCAGTCTAAGCATGCCTACTTCCGCTGTCCCTCCTGTGGCAGCACCTTTCCCCTTCCTTGATGTTCAGGCTGGCACAGTGTGCTCCTCCTATAATTATATTTGCCACCTCCCCTCATCTTACTATTTTTGTCATAAGGAGGCTATAAACTAAAATCAGAGAGAAGAAATGCAAAACAGTTCCTTTCAGAATCAAATGGGACTAGACCAGCACTGTCCAGTAGAAATTTAATGTGAGCTAGATTTATACTTGAAAAATTTCTAATAGTAGGTGAGTTTAATTTGAAAAATATATTCTATTTAACTCGATAGGTGCAAAATATTATTTCAACACATATTAATATTAAAATGATCAGAAATATTTTGTTTTCTGATTTGCTGTTCCAGGCCTTAGAAAACTGGTGTGTTTTTATCCTCAGGGCACATTTCAGTTCAGCCTCGCTCTATCCCAAGTGCTCAGCAGCAGCCTCTCGTAGCAGGCGGCCACTGTGCTGACATGGCAGGTCTGTGGAGGGTGGAGGCTAAAGGGTGCTAGCTCTAAAGTCACATGGAGCCGAGTTGGAATCCTGGATCTGCCGCTGCTAGGCTGTCTAGATTAAGACAGTGCCTTCACTTTTATAAGCTTCAGTGTTATCTATAAAAATGGTGATATTAGTTAACCCACAGAGGGCTGTTGTAAAGATAAAATGAGATAATGCACATTCTGGCACATAGTAAACATTTAATAAGTGTTAATTGCTCTTATTATTTTAGCTAGATTTAAAATTTGAACATTTATGTGTAAGACTAGTGATGGTATATTTTCTTGCACCAACTTCATTCCATCAGTGTCCATGGGAGACAAGTTAAGTTACTTTGAGGACTTCAATTGGTGGGCAGACTTAAAGAACACAACCATGAAGCTGGTTTTAAAAATTTGTGTCTTTTTAACATTTTATTATGAAAATATTCAAACAGAAAAGTTGAAGGAATAATGCAATGAACACCTGTATATGTATTGTCCAGAATCTAAAATGAACATTTTACTCTATTTACTTTATTAGATACCTATCTTTCTATTGTTTTATCCATCCATAAACTCTCTTATTTGATTTTTTGAATTTTTACAATTATTGGGGCCAATGTTCATACTGCAAAAGTTAAAAAACCTGTTAAGATGCATTAATTGTGTGTTTTTGCACATCTTTCAGAGAATTGCCAAAATACTGACAACAAATGTATAAGAGTTTAGATGATTTTTGTAATACAATTAATATTATTGATGTACTGTAATATTTAATAAATAAGACACATACTCTTTTCTAAGACCCGGGGAAATTTTATGACTATTACTACAAAAATAAGCAAACATGCATACTATCCTTTCTGGAGGCAGTAACTGCAAAAAAGGGAGTCCATCCAAACTGATCTACTTTGAAAATAAAAACAAAACCAAAGAAACTAAACCACGGTTCTAAACAATGCTTGATTATAGGGAATATCAATTAGGAAGTGCAGACTATTTAGAAATGAATACTACCTGCAGCGTGACATATTATATCTCCATGCAACTCAGAAGAGGGTTCCTGCTTTTAAATGTATTTTAGGAAGAAGTCATTAAACAGTAAAGAAAGCTCAAATTAATGAAGATTGACAAGGGAAAAAAGATGATTCTTTGAAAGTATTAAAATAGATGAACTTCTTGACAGTAATCAAGAGAAAAAGAGAAGACAATATCAGGACTGCATAATGAGAAACAGTGTGGTTCATGAAAGGTAAGGTATTTTAAAAAGAAGAAATTCTTTACAAATATTTTTGAACAATATAAATGAGAAGAACAAATTCTGGGAAACTATAGATTTCTAAACTTGATTCAAGAAGGGTCCAAAAAGCTCCCATAAATATGGAAGAAATTGAAAAGGTGTTACAAAATACTATGAAAATAGTCACTATCTTTCAAGGAACTGATACTTTCTATTATTTAAACTGTTCCAGAACACAGCAAAAGATGAAACAGTCCTCATTTCTTTGTAAACTGTGAACATAACCCTGGTCCCACATTGGAAAAAAGAAGAGCATGAAAAGTAAAATGTATAGGGTAGCCTCATTCATAAACAAAGGTGCAAAATCTTAGTTGAAATGTTAACAAATCAGTGTTCATAAAGAGTAGTAGGTACTGACCAAGAATGGTTTGTCCCAGCCATGCAAGGATAGTTCAACAAAAGGAAATTTGTTAACATTATTTGCAACGTTACTAAGGTAGAAACAAACTAACCCCCTGATCTTCTGAATAGATGCCAGAAAATACATTTGAGGAGTTGTAAAACTCTTACTTGAGGATGTCCACTGGGTACAGTGCTTGAAAGGGTAAACAGATGCCACTAAACAGTTGTCACAATGGCCCTTCATTGTCCCCAAGTGGGTAAATGTCTATTGGATTAAATTAATGTGTTCTTTAACCCCTGATTCTGCCTAAGTCAGTTAAGAAACACCTCCCTCCATGGATATGCAATGGGGAAATGACAGCCTCTTCAACAGCTAGTGTTGGCAAAACTGGACAGTAACATGTAAGAGAATGAAACTGGATCACTGTCTAACCCCATACACAAAAGTGAACTCAAAGTGGATCAAAGACCTGAATGTAAGTCATGAAACCCTAAAACTCTTAGAAAAAAACATAGGCAAAAATCTCTTGGACATAAACATGGGCAACTTTTTCATGAACATATCTCCCTGGGCAAGGAAAACAAAAGCAAAAGTGAACAAGTGGGACTCTATTAAACTAAAAAGCTTCTGTACAGCAAAGGACACCATCCTTTGGTGTGGAACAAAAAGGCATCCCACAGTATGGGAGAATATATTCATAAATGACATATCCGATAAGGGGTTGACATCCAAATTATATAAAGTGCTCATGCACCTAAACAAACAAAAAGCAAATAATCCAATTAAAAAATGGACAGAGGATCTGAACAAACACTTCTCCAAAGAAGAAATTCAGATGGCCAACAGGCACATGAAAAGATGTTCCACATCGCTAATCATCAGAGAGATGCAAATTAAAACCACAAAGACATATCACCTCACAGCAGTTAGGATGGCCAACATCCAAAAGACAAACAACAGTAAATATTGGCAAGGATGTGGAGAAAGGGGAACTCTCCTACACTGCTGGTGGGAATATAAATTAGTTCAACCATTGTGGAAAGTAGTATGGAGGTTCCTCTAAAAACTAAAAATGGAAATATCAATTTGACCCAGGAATTCCACTCCTAGGAATTTACCCTAAGTATGCAGGAGCCCAGTTTTAAAAAGACATATGCACCCCTATGTTTATCGCAGCACTATTTACAATAGCCAAGAAATGGAAGCAACCTAAGTGTCCATCAGTAGATGAATGGATAAAGAAGATGTGGTACATATACACAATGGAATATTATTCAGCTGTCGCGTGCCCTGTCCTCGCCGGCAAGAACAGCATGCAACAACAGCAGGATTCTTCTGCAGAAAGCTTTATTCTTCAGCTCTTTGTGAAACAAATGAGTTGGGCAGGACCCAGAGGGGAAGGAGAGGCTTGCTTATATAGTTCTCATGCTCTGACCTGGTTGGTGCGGCTCCATATGCCTTATTAGCATAACCATTTGGTGGGTCTCATTGGTCCTTATGCCAAGGCGCAATTAGCATGTAGTTTAGTGGTGTGGGATGATTTGTCATTAGGAAGTTCGGGGCCTTCCGGCTGCCCTGCATGGGGCGCTATTTTCTGAGCGCGGCTGCCAACATCTCCCCCTTTTTTGTCTAACAGAAGCTCAAGGCGGAACTTGCCAGCAGAGGCGGAGACAGAGGCCTGACCTCCATCATACTTCTTGATGCCCCCTTTTTGGAGAGGGGTTCTGGGCATCTACCCCTATGCAGTCAGGCATGCCTCTCAGAGGGGTCCAAGACCTCTTGCAGTGCTTTGCCTCGCATCCTCTGGCTGGTGTTGGGACCGCTTGGTACAAAGGGTTTGGACCCTTTTTCTCAACCCTCTTGCACCATGAGCTTCTTAAAGAAAGCTGTGATTAAGCATTGAGGTACTCGGGCCTGGTGCAGTGCCACATGGGCTCAGGGTGCAAGAGCTACCTCAAGCTAAAGCCGAGCTTCCTTCTTAAGCATGTTGAGCCACACTTGGGGAGAGGCGCCAACGTCTATCGCCATTAGGGCTTGAGCAAGGATCACCTTGTCCTGCTTATGTTGGTTGCGGAGTCTGCATAACAACCAGAGTAAGAGCATGAGACCTCCAAGCAGGAACACGCCCATCCCAGCCATGCCCGCCCACTCCTTGACGTGGGAGAGAGCTCTGAGGAACCAGGAAGAGAGTCCTTCCGCTACGGAGATATCTAGACGGGTGGAGTTGATGTGGATAATTTCTCGCCGCAGCTCTTCTAGTGTCCCATCGAAGTCTTGGGACCAGTTTCCTGAAAGATACTGGGACAGGTCTCGTGACAGATTAGCTGCCCGTGTAAAATTTTTATATTGAATGCTAGTGATGCAGAGGGCACGATATTTCCGCTCACATCCCAATTGGGCCATTTGCCAGAGCACTTCCATTTGTTCCTCCACGAGATCTATGCGTTGATTGAGGATCATTATTCCTCCTTTCAGTTTGCCATCAAGTGTGGACTGTTGGTCCAGGGCAGAAGCTACTGAGGCTGCAAGGTTATTGAGCTCTGTAGCCGATTTGATGGAGGTGTGTAAAGCTATACCAGCGGCGGTGGCTGCGACCGCGGTCGCGGAGATCAGGAGCACTATGGCGGCTGTAACACCGAAATCGCGCCTTTCTCGAAACAGAGTCATGGTGTTAGGGGCGTCTACGGGAACAGGGACCCAACGGGGGATGCGGACTACCAAAGCATTGGTAAAGTTACGCGCATCCCAACACTGAGACAGAAAGCAGGTTTCATTGGAGCAGGAGTCAAAGCTACTATTGGATAAGATAAACAGAAATGGGGGGTATACGCATACTGGAGAAGGTGGAAAAAGGGAATTAGGTGACTCTGGACCTGATTTTGCTGAACACGTGTAGTTCTCGTTGTTATGGGTCATGATCATGTTCCAGTGTGCGCGCATGTGGTTATTCTCGCACCAAAAGGTGATATTTTTTACACCGATTCCCCCACCCTGGAGGGCGGAAAAGGGGGAGAGGTCGGTACACGAGCCATTGACTCCACACAGCATCCATTTATGGAAGGGGTTCATGCTCAGCTGCTGACGAAACTCGCCTTCGAGCACCTTTACTGGCCACCAAGCCTCATTGGCTGGCCGTCCCTCCATATCTGGGGAGATGGTAAACTCCTGCCTCTCAGTTGCCCACGTTACTACAGTTGACTGACAGTCAGTCCAGGGCCACAGCTCTCCCTCATAGTCGCCCACACAATGGGAGGCATATTTGGGTTGACGAGGCCTGTCGGTGGAATTGTTCCTGGGAGAGTGTACAAATGTGCCATTGATCCAGAGAACCATCTGGTGGATAGTCATGTTCTTATAGGACGGGCTCCCTTCCTTATTAGGCCCTTCAAATTTAGCTGACATAACGGGGAGGCTACTGGCCTCTAGAATTATGTCACTGAACCATCCGTATTTCCTCCGTTTCAGGGAGATACAGCCAGCTAGATTCTGAGTGGTGAAGCATAATGACCCATTAGTTACGAAGGATCGGTTTTCTCCCAGGGGAGCTACTAGGGTGTCTTTAACTAAGTAGGGCAAGTTCATACTAGTATTGGTAGTGAAAAAGCGCGGAAAAACGGCTGCATTGAAACGGACAGGCATAGGCTTAGGAAAGGCAGACAGGATTCCCCATCTCAATACTCCCTGAGTCGGGGTCTCCAGTGTCAGGAGCAGGGTCAGGAGGTACAGCGAAGTCATCTCCTTTGTTTAGGACTTTCCTCGTTAGGCGCTCCGGGATCCAGAAGGGATTTTCTTCACCCTGGGGGAAAACACACACAGCTCCCCTGGATCTGATTATGATTGGATCCGGGCCCTTCCATTGGTTAGATAACACGTCCTTCCATTTTACTAGTTCTTGTGGGTCTTTTGGCCACTGATTATGGCGATCCGCTGCTGTATGGCTTTGAGCATCCAGATTCAAAAAATTTATAGTGAAAAGTGCTAGGGCTATGGCAGTTTTTGGTGTGGGGGGTATATTTTCAATTCCCCCTTTTTGTTTAAGTAAATAGGATTTGAGCGTGCGGTTCGCGCGTTCCACAATCCCTTGACCCTGTGGGTTGTAGGGAAGGCCAGTGATATGTTTTATCCCCATGTGATGACAAAATTGAGCAAATTTTGTAGAGGTATAGGCTGGGCCATTGTCTGTTTTCAGAATCTGTGGTAACCCCCATGCGCTCCAAGCTTCAAGGCAGTGCTGGATGACATGGGAAGCTTTCTCTCCTGACAATGGGGAGGCAAAGATGACTCCTGAACAAGTATCCACGGATACATGTACATATTTCAGTTTCCCAAAAGACGAAATATGCGTCACATCCATTTGCCAAACTTGTAAAGGCCTAATACCTCTGGGGTTGATCCCAACATGAGGTGTGGGAAGGAAGCTGCAGCAATGTTGGCAGCTAAGGACAATGTTCCTAGCTTCGGCCCTGGTTATGCTAAACCGCTTGCGCAGTGTTTCGGCAGTGACATGAAATTGTGTATGGAATTTTGAAGCTGTGGTGATAGGGTCTAGCAGGGGAAAAGCTATATTTCTGGTTGCGAGGTCTGCCAGGTGGTTGCCTTGGGTCATAGGCCCGGGAAGGCCTGAATGTGCTCTGATATGAGTTATATACAAAGGAGATTGCCTATGAAGTAGTGCTGATTGTATCTGTTTGAACAAAGTGGCTACTGGGCTGGACGCTTTGATTAGCCCGGCCACTTCTAGAGATTTGACTGCATTAACTACATAACAGGAGTCAGACACAATATTTAAAGGTTCAGGAAAGATTTGTAGGACCTCTAAGACTATGCGACATTCCACTATTTGTGGAGTGTCAGGCGTGTAGCCTTTTGTCACAACTTTGCCATCATGGACATAGGCACCTGTGCCTGTCTTAGACCCGTCCGTGTAAACTGTTTTTCCATGAGGCAGCGGGGTTAGGCTAGTGACCCGAGGAAATACTAGGAGATGATTTTTGGCGAAGTTGATGAGGGGATGTTTAGGGAAATGATTATCAAAGGTTCCTGAGAAACTGTAAGCAAGTATGGCCCAATCATCGTTCATAGCACATAATACTTGTATCTGTTCTACGCTGTAAGGGGTTATAATTTTAGCTGGAGCCTCTCCGAAATGTGTCATGGAGGTTTTTACTCCTCTCAAAGCAAGTTTGGCCACGGCTGCTGGATAGTACTCTATTGTCCTAGCCTGAGAGGCTTGGGGATGGATCCAGATCAGTGGGCCGTGCTGCCATAAGACTGCTGTTGGCAGCTCTGGGGTGGGAAGGACACACAACTCAAAGGGTTCATTCGATTGCACTCTATTTAATTGTGCTGTCATCAAAGCCTGTTCTACTTTGCGAATGGCTTGTAATGCTTCAGGTGTGAGGGAGCGCGGTGACGTTAGTTGTGGGTCTCCTTCTAGGGTTTTAAATAGTGGAGTCAATTCAGTGGTGGGTATCTTTAAGTATGGGCGCAACCAATTAATATCCCCTAGGAGTTTTTGGAAGTCATTCAAATTTCGCAATTGATTATGTCTTATCTCAAGCTTTTGGGGGCAAATTACATCTGTGTAAATGGTTGCTCCTAGGAATTTGCTAACACTAGATTTTTGGACCTTCTCGCTTGCTATATTCAGTCTCCAATTTTCTAGGGATCTAGTGAGATCTATATATGCTTCTTCTATTTCCGCTGGTTGTGGGGAGCAAAGAAGGATGTCATCCATGTAATGGATGATCTTTAGCGTGGGATAGGTCTTACGAATTGGGTCTAGCGCTCGCTGAACGTACAGTTGACATATGGTGGGGCTATTTGCCATTCCTTGAGGGAGGACCTTCCACTGAAATCTGGCATCGGGTTGTTCATGGTTAATAGCTGGCAAAGTAAAAGCAAATCTTTCCCTGTCCTTGGAGCTTAGAGGTATAGAAAAGAAACAATCTTTAATATCTATTATGAGCACTTTCCATTCTTTGGGTAAGGCAGAGAGGAGTGGCAGTCCCCGTTGTACGGGTCCAAGCATTCTCATTTGAGCATTTACTGCTCTCAGATCATGAAGCAACCTCCATGATCCTGACTTTTTCCTGATTACAAATATGGGTGTGTTCCATGGGGACACAGAGGGTTCTAGGTGTCCCACTTGGAGCTGCTCTTGCACTAAGCAATGAGCTGCTTCTAATTTTTCAGAGGATAGGGGCCACTGAGGAACCCATACGGCCTCCTCTGTGAGCCAAGGTATGGGCATGGCATCTTCAATGGCCCCTATGAAAAACCCAGGCCGTGACGGTCATTCTTTACTTTGGGCAGGATGGGCTCTATGTGTCCCTGTTGGTGTTTCCCCAGCCCCTTGCCAGGGATGTATCCCATGTCCATCATCATGCCTTGGGCGGGGGTGGAGTATTCATTAATGAGTTTGAGGCCTAAGTCTCTCATGACATCCCTCCCCCATAAATTGACCGGTAGAGGGAGTACATAAGGGGTGACTGTACCCTCTTGTCCTTCAGGGGCTCGCCATTTCAATGGTTTGGCACTAATTGAAGGGCTTGACTCATATCCTAAACCTTGTAATGAATGTGAGGATTGGGTCACAGGCCACTTGGAGGGCCACCAGGTTGCAGAGATAATACTTTTATCTGCTCCAGTGTCTAGGATTCCCTCAAAGCTCTTTCCCTCTATTTGAAGAGTTAATTTTGGTCTGTCTGCTAAATCTAATACTATGAAGGCTGAATCCCAGTCAGAGGAGCCGAAGCCCCTTTCTCCCCTCTCCGTGTTGGTAGCAAGATAATTGGCGTGGAGACTAGGTAAAACTAAGAGCTGGGCTATGCGGTCTCCCGGGGATATAGGATAGATTCCTCTGGGAGCCGAACACATGATTTTTACCTGTCCTTCATAATCTTGATCTATGACTCCGGGATGAACTACCAGGCCTTTCAATGCAGCAGAAGAGCGCCCTAGGAGTAACCCAATGGTATTTGGTGGTAGGGGGCCTTTAAAGTCTGAAGGGATAGGCTGAACTCCCATCTGTGGAGTCAACACTATTCTGGTGGTGGCACGGATGTCCAATCCCGCGGAACCTGAAGTGGCTCTCCTTGGGGGGCCTGGTTGTTCCCGAATGACACTTGCGTGCTGGTTGCCCCATATATTTGCGGGCCCTGGTGACGGGGGCCCCTCTGGGCGTTTTTTGGCAACTCTAAGGGTTTCCCTTCTATATCTTTAATAGACCGGCACTCATTAGCCCAATGCCTGCCTTTCTTACACTTAGGGCACAACCCAGGGGTCTTTTGGGTTGTTTGTTCTGAAGCTGGGCTCCTACACTCTCTCTTTATATGTCCTAATTTCCCGCATTGAAAGCATTTGATACTTCTGTTAGTGATCCTGGCTTGTTTGTGGCTCTGTAATATGGCCGCGGCTAGGCCCGCATTGGTGAGTGGCCCTCCTATTTCTCTACAGGCTTTCAACCAGGCATGTATCCCTTTTTGTTTCCAGGGTGTTATCGCCTGTCTGCATTCCTTGGTACATTGTTCAAACACTAATTGCTCCACTAGGGGCATTGCTTGTTCCTGATCTCCAAATATTCTGCCTGCGGCCTCTATCATACGAGCGACAAAGTCAGAAAATGGCTCGCTCAGCCCCTGAATAATTTTTGTCAAATTGCCTGATACTTCTCCTTTGTTGGTGAGGGCTTTCCATGCCTTGGCGGCGCACGTGTTTATTTGTGCATACACCTGTAAGGGGAAGGCGGTCTGGTCGGCTACCCACTGTCCTTGGCCCGTCAGCATATCATATGACCATGCAGGCTGTCCTTCGGCCGCGTTTGCGCGTGCCTGGGTCATGCTGATATCATGCCACAATGCCTTCCATTCTATGTATTGCCCCATACTAGAAAGGCATGCCTTAGTTACATATTGCCAGTCTGCGGGTGTCATGGCTGTCTCTGTTAATCTCTCAACTTGTGCTATGGTATAGTTAGCACTGACTCCATAAGCCCGAACGGATTCTGCTAACTCCTTAACTTGTTTATGGCTCAGGGGCTGGTGAGAGCGTACACCGTTATCCTCAAATACAGGAAACATTTGTCTAATTGCCTGAAGAGTATCTGGGTGGCAAAAGGAGAGTGCGCCACTCACGTAAGGTGGCGGGGCAAAGGGCGTCGGGGGACACCCTGCTTTCATTTTTTCCTTGGTCCGCTTTTCAACTTTGCTGGTTCCCTTACTTCTACACTCTGCGGTTTTATTTTCTTCCCCTTCCTCTGCGGACGTTAATTCCTCCTCAGATTCCCTATTGGAGAGTTGGAGGTCCCTCAACTCTTTCCAGGGGTATTTACTATTTTCTCCGAGGCGATTGTCACTCGCTTCTTGGGGCTCTTTCGCTTTTGCCCTAGGCGGGCTTTCTCCCTCACTCTGAGGTTTCTTTACCTTCGTTTTTGTGGCCTTTTTTCGGCCGCGCGCGCTCTCTGTTTCCCGTTCCGTTTCTGACATGCTCTCTTGGATATCTGTCAATGCTCTCTGACCTTCTTTTATTACCTTTTCACATCTCTCATCTTGCAGACAAGCTCTAATCAGTTTCCAGAGGGGCCTGGTGCCTCCCCTCAGGCTACCCTCCTCCTCCTCTCTATCAAGATCTTTCCCCAGTTTGTCCCAGCTCGGGATTGAGAGGGACCCTGAACAAATGAACCAGGGGGCCACACGGTCTATCTCCTTCACAAAAGATCCTAAGACTTTGCTGGAGACCTTCAAGTTTCGCTCTTTGAGAGCTGTCTGCAGCGCCGTGACTAATGACGGTGCATTCCCCATGGTGCCTCCTTATTTACAGAGAACCATCAACCATCATCCTAAAAAGCAGGGGCCTCTCGGAACTTACCCCTCCGGGCTTTCTTCTGACCTGCAGTTCTGAATCCTCTCCAGATGTCTGAAGGGTCCTCCCTGTGCCGGTGATGTTCTGGTTCCCGGGATTCGGCACCACTTGTCGCGTGCCCTGTCCTCGCCGGCAAGAACAGCATGCAACAACAGCAGGATTCTTCTGCAGAAAGCTTTATTCTTCAGCTCTTTGTGAAACAAATGAGTTGGGCAGGACCCAGAGGGGAAGGAGAGGCTTGCTTATATAGTTCTCATGCTCTGACCTGGTTGGTGCGGCTCCATATGCCTTATTAGCATAACCATTTGGTGGGTCTCATTGGTCCTTATGCCAAGGCGCAATTAGCATGTAGTTTAGTGGTGTGGGATGATTTGTCATTAGGAAGTTCGGGGCCTTCCGGCTGCCCTGCATGGGGCGCTATTTTCTGAGCGCGGCTGCCAACATTCAGCCATAAGAAGAAATCAAATCCTACCATCACAACAACATGGATGGAGCTAGAGGGTATTATGCTCAGTGAAATAAGCCAGGTGGAGATAGACAAGTATCAAATGGTTTCACTCATCTGTGGAGTATAAGAGCAAAGCAAAAACTGAAGGACCAAAACAGCAGTAGACTCACAGAACCCAAGAATGGACTAATAGTTACCAAAGGGAAAGGGTCTGGGGAGGATGGATGGGAAGAAGGGATAAGGGGGAGAAAGGAGCATTACTATTAGCATGTAAAATGTGGTGGGGAGAACATGGGGAAGGCAGTATAACACAGAGAAGACAAGTAGTGATTCTATAGCATCTTACTATGCTGATGGACAGTGACTGTAATGGGCTATGTGGTGGGGACTTGATAACAGGGGGAGTCTAGTAACCATAATGTTGGTCATGTAATTGTACATTAATGATAGCAAAATAGAAAATAATTTTTAAAAATTAGGTATTCTGTGTACTTGGATTGATAATATAGCATTTTACTGTGAAACACACATGAAGAAAAAAAAAGAAACATCTCCCTGTCTTCAGCTCTGTTTATTTACATCTTGGAGAACATTTATATTGTTTTTGTCAATTTTAACCCCCAAAATGCAGGACCTACAGCTATTTTACCCCTCCAGGATAGAAGTGGAGTTACAGGCTCTGAGATTCCAGGAGGTACATGCTTCTGTGCTAATGGCACAGAGTCTTCAGGCAAAGTTAAGACAGTGCTCATTCCAAATGGGAGACTGTGAGCAGGGTCCCAAACTGTGCAACACACATGGTCATGCTTTGACCTTTCTCGTGATGTGGGGTAACTGGAGGATTTATACAAATCGTGTTTTAATTGTAGCATAAGTTGTTAATTTAAACCAGACAAATGCCCTTGGGGATTCTTCATTCTGTGGAGGGGTTTTTATAAACTTCCATGATTTTTCACCAAATTCTCCCATGTTGACTTTTGTTGAGACATTGCAATATTTTATAGTTTAGACTTTTTCACCTTTGGAAATAAACCAGACTTGGAAAAAAAAATCTTTTGTGAGAATTTTGGATGAATTTAGAAAGCTGTGAAATCAGGAATGCTAATTTAAGGAAGTGCAATAGACGGAGTGCAGCCTGGGCCTGGGTCAGTCAGCACTGGGCCTCCTGATGTGGGCCGGGGCTCAGATGCCGGAGGCTGTGGTCTTCTGGACCACTTGTCCATGATGAGCCCAATGGGATGAACAATCGACCTTGGTTTTCATGGTACCCAGCACAGAAACATTTGGCAGAAAGGGACCCCATGAGAATTCAGTTAATTTCTCTGAATTTTTAATTAGATCAGTAAATAGTTTCTGACAGAACAGCGCACCAACTGACTTCAGGCAGAACTGGCCCACTTGCACATGGCAAATTTATCTCAAAGGATCAAAGGATGTGTGTCATGGACACAGTTAATCAACTATTTGGTGTTTGCATCCTGAAAAACTCCCTCAGGGGCAGAGCACACACAGTGGTTAACTATGCTGCCTCTACTGTTGCCCACATTATCTCTTGAACTTCTCCCTTTTTCTATTTCCTATCCCCTGGGATGAAGCTGAGCACCCACCCCAGTTCTTGCTGTGGATGAGATACAGAAATCTTTATTGGAATAGCAGGGTCTCCTCTGGGCAAGAATGAAGGTGCATGTCATCTGGGACAAAGACAGAAGCTCAGAGCTTCATGACATTGCAGAGTCCCTGTGCCAACCAGTTCTGGAACTGTCTTAACTCTTGGACCTCCACTTACATGTATTAATTGTTTCGAGCAGAGCTGAGTTGGGCTTTCTCTTATGTGCACTGTTAAAGCTCCTAAGTAAGAAACAGTGAGAATTATTCTCCGTAGTTTTCTGAATGTATGACTCCTACTTCCCTTTCTATGGACTCTTTCCTCACGTACAGCCTTAAAGTAAAAAATCTCCCAAGCTAGCCATTTCTTCCTTTAAATTGTTTCTTTTTAATGGTGTTTTTAAGCCCTGGATCATGGAGTAGATAGCCAATATTTACTGTGCATTTGCTACTTGTTGGGCACTTTCAGAAGCATTTTTTTTTGTGCATTTCATACAGTAAAACAGAATGCATTTAGAAGGGGTAAGTTTGCCTTTTCCCCAAGAGAATATTTCAATTATTCCTAGTGTGGGTGGGTAGTTAAACTCTATGTATGTATTTATTAACTAACACCTACTCTAACCTTCTATTCAAATGGCTCTATAGTGCTCTGAGGCCAAGGCTGTCAGTCCCCAATTTTAAAGACTGAGGTAGAGACAGGTGCCTGAGGCCACACATTGATGACAGGGCTGGACCCAAGTGCAGTCCCTGGGACTGTGCACTTTACCTCCTCCGTGCGGGTTTGACAGGACATGACTGGGCTATTGCTGCATCTTTATCCAGATATCATGGGCAGGCTAAGCAGAGAGGTGAGTTTTATGATAAATATTTGAACTAACATTATCTCTTTGTAATTGAAAACACGATTAATTGTTATAAGTGCCCCTAAAGCACTATTCGGCAATCAAGAGCAAAAGTAATGTGAATGCTTCTGAACCAAAGACTGATTACATAGTATTTAGATTCTTTATATCTTCACTTTTATGTACTTGACCTGTATAAAATGTGTATTAAATATATAATAAAATGTATATTAAAGTAGATATGTTAAAAACCTTTCAGAACACTGGTTTATTTTAGTTTGCCCTTATAATTCCTGTAGGAATAATTTTATGTGTTGACTTAGAATGTTATTTGGGCCTGGAACCTTAGTAAGGGTTAAGTGTCCTTTTTGAAAAATTGTCAAAAATTTTTTTATTAGAAATATTTTGAGTTGAAATATAGTTGACAGTGATTTAACAATTGTATACATTACAAAATGCTCACCACTGTAAGTGTAGTTACCATCTATCACCATCTGAAGTTATTATAACACTATTGACTATATCCCCTATGCTGTGCTTTCATCCCCAATACTTATTTTATAACTGGAAGTTTGTACCTCTTTATCCCTACTTCATCTGTCCTTTTAACCTATGGCAACCACCAGTTTGTTCTCTGTATTTGTGAGTTTATTTCTGTTTTTTCATTTCATTTTTTTGGATTCCACATATACATAAAATCATATGATATTGTCTTTCTTATTTCACTTAGCATAATACCCTCTAGGTCCATCCACGTTGTTGTGAATGGCAAGATTTCATTCTATTTTGTGGCTGAGTAATATTGCATTGTATATTACACATCTTTATCCATTCATCTATTGATGGACACATCACAATATGACCATCTTTGTGCCTTTGTATGTCTTTCCTGCCCCTAGAATTCTATGTTGTGTTTATTGGGTAAACATTAAAAAACTATTGAAGATTTATAATTACACCTTTAGTAACAGACCAAGAACAAAGGTATGACATGGCTTCTTTAAAAGATTGTTTCTTCCTTGTTTATTCTTTATTTGCCCCAACAAACAAACAAGCAAACAAACATGGAGACCAGTGGAGGACCAAGGAAGGGCAGTTACTATCTGTCAACATAGGAAGATGTTACGGAATCACAGGCTATAAACTTCATGCTGTAATGCCATCCCCATGATCAATGTATGTTATGACTGAGAATTTTTGTGCCCCTTTATCCCCTTCACCCTCTCCATCCACCCATCCCAACCCCTCTCCTATGGTAACCACCAATCATTTCTCAGTGTCTCTGAGTCTACTGCTATTCTGTTCCATTTGTTTTGTTCTGTTTTTACACTCCACAAGTAAGTGAAATCATATGGTGTTTGCCTTTCTCTGTCTGGCTTATTTCACTTAGCATAATACCCTCTGGGTCCATCCATGCTGTTGCAAATGGTAGATTTCTTTCCTTCTTATGGCTGAATAATATTCCATTGTGTATAGGTACTATGCCTTCTTTATCTATTCATCTATTGATGGACACTTTGGTTGCTTCCATGCCTTTGCTATTGTAAATAATGTGGCAATAAACATAGGGTACATAGATCTTTTTGAATCAAGGATTTTGTTTTCTTTGGGTAAATTCCTAGAAGTGGAATTACTGGGTCATTTGGTATTTCCATTTTTATTTTTCTTGAGGAACTTCCATACTGTTTTCCACAGTGGCTGTACAATTTACATTCCCACCATCAGTGTAGGAAGGTTCACCATCTGTTCTAGACATTTAACAAATACTCTTTCACATAAATGAGCTTATCTTAAAACCTATACTTATATATTGACTAGGGAAATAGTTATCTACTTTACAATTTGGATTTTCCATACGCTATATTTCAGACTATTCCTGACCCAAAGGGACAATCTAGGCAAAGTATAGTGAATAGACATGGAGGTAAAATGAGTTTCATATTTCCCCAAAAACCACTGTTCTCCACAGTTTTGTATTAATATAATGGCCTCAGCTTTCTTTTGGTTGGTTTGCACTGGTCCTTTCTTTGACTTTTAGGTTTCTGAGATTTCACTTTAGGGATCTCTTTTACAGTTGGGCTTGAATTTTTTGGGCCAAAGTATTGTTGACTCTGTGGTTCAAAATGATTTTTCTTGGTATGATCTTTTTAGTTGCTGTTTTTGTTTAAATCCATGGTAACATAGTTGAATTACTGTTGGGAGTAGCCATTTCACATAACATTTAAAAATATTGGCCAAATCTGTTTGGCATAGCACTTTACAACAGTAGGATTAAATTCTCTTTAATGAATGTTTTAATTGCTGAGAAATGAAAGGAACCTGGGAGGGCGTCTGGAGGAGTCTCGGCTGGTGTCCCTGTGCCTGTTACCAGGTGCTCTCAGTGCCGTGAGGAGCTCTGGGGGGCAGGAGGATACCAGGAACCAGTCCTGCCAATTCGGCATGTGGCTTCTGCAGGTTCCTGACTGTCCACCTCTCCCCTCATGCCTGTTGGACATGGCGGGACTCACTGTGTCTCTATCCCCAGAGTCCAGTCAGGATGAATTGCATGGGCCCTTGGTGAGGGAGCAAGGAGCCTGGGACGGGACTTCCGCTCCCTTCCCAGGACGTGTCTGCCTACACAACTGGTCGGTCTCCCATGCAGAATTGCTTCAGTGCTCATGTATGCAGTTCAAAATAAGTTGTCACTTGATTCAAAGTTGTTATGCTTTATTTTGAAAGTTAACATGCGACAAGTGTGACTTCCCTGGGGTGTGCGTAGTTCTATGAGACTGAACACATGTACACACTGTCCACGATCAGGACCCAGCACCTTCCCTCCCTCCAGAAACTCCCTGGGCTGTTCTGTCCCTTAGCCTCAGCCCCTGGCACCTACTGAACTGCTCTCTGTCACTATAATTGGGTGATTTTGAGAATGTCGTATAAACGGAATCAGGGTACATAACCTTTGGGACTGGCTTCTTTGCCTCAGCATAATGTCTTTCAGATTCATCCAAGCTGTTGTGTGTATGATAATGTGTCTTTTTGCTGAGTGGTATTCCATGCATGGTATGGGGACACCACAGTTTGCTTATCTATTCAACCACTGAAGGAAACTAGGTTTATTTTCAGCTGTTGGTGGCTATGAATGGAGCTGCTATGACCACACATATAGGTCAAGTTATTTTTAAAAAGCTCCTTTTTATGAGATTTCTTTTAAAGAGGTTTCTTTTTGAGTATCATTGCTTCCTGTGGAGATTTAAAAATGTTCCTGTAAATTCTTTGACATTCTTCCCATTAAAGGTAGTATCTATGCCTCTTTCCTCCAAATCTGCGTGGGCTGCCATGAACAGTAGTACATCGCAGAGGTGGTGCTACGTAACTTTGGGACTAGGTCGGAAGAGACACGCGGCTTCTGCCTTGTTCACCAGAACACCTGCCCTTGGAAGCCTGACACCATCTGAGAAGTCGGCTCCTCTGAGTCACCGTGCTGGAGAGGGTAGGGCTGGGCTTGCTGGCAGCTGCAGCTGAGCCGACCTCCAACCTCCTCTATGTTGCTGGACACGAGTGAAACCAGCTTGGTCCCTCCTGAAGAGTCACCTGCCAGCTGAGTACCGCCAAGTGACCTCTGGAAAGCCACGAGGAGCAGGAAACCCCCCAGCAAACTGCCACATTTCCTGAGCAAAGAAACTGGGAGATATAATACCATGGCTGTTGTTTTACCCAGGAAGTTTGGGTTTGTGGGGTGAGCCTCTGTGGATAGCTGGAATGCTCCCCAGTGTGTTACGCTTCACAGGAACACGGACTGTGTTCGCTGACATGCCTAAACCTTTTGCTGCAGTGGTGATCAATAAGCATCACTTCTAGTTTTTAAGACTGATTTCCATGTTGTGCTTGGCAAGGCACCTTAATAATGCTGTGTGATGGTGATGATAAGGACGTGGAATTACTTTAACAGTTACCTCGGTGATAAGAAAATTATCCAAAAGCTATCAAATGCCCTCTTTTTACTAATGGATTCACCACCTGCTGAAGCTGGAAAGGGGGTTAAAAGGCCTTGTATTGCATTCATGAATCAATCAGGCAGGCTGTGAGGTCTGAATGTAGGAGGCTCTGACAGGAGTGAGGATTTGGAATCCAATGTCTGATTTCCAGCTCCAAGGGGATCAATCCAGGCCTCTGTTCACGTGAACAAAGTGTGGATGGGCCGCAAAGCACCACTGGGTGGCTCTGTGAGCCAACTGTGCATAAGCAGGGGTCTAGCCAGGCAAGCAAAGGACCTGACTCAAATAGCTGGCACAGAAAACAAGTGTCTTTACACAGTTCTGCTCTGTGATCTCAGAAGACATTCAGGCCTAGCTCTTTGGTTAAACCCAAGTGTAAGGGTGTTATGGAAAAGGAGCAATAGGAGAACAAGAGTGTGCTTCTGGAAAAAAGACTCCACAAGGCCCAAATTAAAACAAAATCACTAGAGTGACAAGTGACCCTAAACTGAGGTGGAGAAGGAGTAGAACTTGAGGAATCCTCACAGATCAGAGCAAAAGTAAAAGTGCTGGAGATTATGGGGAAGAAGATATAAAGGAGAAAGATGGAGGGCTATGAGGAGTTTCTTTGTGTTTTCCATTTCTTCTTATTTTAGTTCTGGTAAAATAGACATAACATAAAATGTACCATCCTGACCATTTGTAAGTGTGAAGTTTTGTGGCATCAAGTACATTCACACTGATGTGCAGCCAGCACCACCATCCACCCCTAGAGCTCTTTGCATCTTCCCAAACTGAAGTTCTGGGCCCCTTAAACATCAACTCCCCTCTGCCATCTCTGGCACCCACCATATTGCTCTCTCTGCTTCTATGCAGTGGCTGCTTGAGGTAACTTCAGGTACCTCGTACACTAAAATTATATGGTATTTGTTCTTCATGAGTCGAACACCCTATTTCACAAGTATAATGATCTCAGGGTTCATCTGTCTTGTAGCATAAGTCAGAATTTTCATCCTTTCCAAGGCCGAATAATATTCCATTATAGACAGACACATTTTCCATTTCCATTCACCAGTGGATGAACACTTGGGTTGTTTCCACCTTTGGCTATTGTGCATAATGATGCTGTGAACATGTGTGGACACGTATTTCTTGGAGACTCCCACTCTCAGTTCTGTTGGGTATATGCCCAGAAGTGGAATTGATGGATTATAAGAGAGTTCTATTTGTGGAGCAACCACGATACCATTTTCCACAACAGTTGCACCACTTCTGTTTCTACCAACAGTGCATAAGGGTTCCAAATTGTCCACGCTCTTGTCAACACTTGCTATTTCTTGTTTCTGTTTGTCTGTTTTTTTGTTTGGTAGTAGCCATCCTAGTGAGTGTGAAGTGTGGTAGAGGTTTCTTTTCAAGCTACATAAATGTTACTGTATTGATTTTACCGTAATGATCTGATCGAGGGGGAATTGGAGGAGGCAGAGAGGAGCTGCTGGGTGATTGAATAGACAGAAGTGTCAGAGTCTAATCCTGGGTGGAGAGCATCCTGGCTAAGAACTCAGAGGCAGGAGGAGAGGCAGAGCAGATGGGCACATATGCAGGTGGGGGGATTGCTCTTCCGAATACTCGGTCTTCTCAGGGAAATAAAGGCCACTGTCCTAGAGGGAGCATTTGGGGAAGGTGCTGGAAAGTTAACGAGAGAGTAGAGGGTATCAATAGTTGCTAAGGCGAGTGGAAATGTGAGGTCTGGGGCTGCAGGGGTATTTACTTTCAGGCAGTCCTGGGAAGCCCCTGAAGATGCTTGTGGTCACTAATTTGAGATGCCACCTGTCCTTCCCAGGCACATTCAGCTGCTTGGGTGCAGGCAGTGAGGTGAAGAGAGTAGGATTAACCATGTGAATGCACAGAACTGAGAGAGGGACAAGGTCCTTGAGGGCATATTTAAGGCAGGGCTTCAGTTACAGGTCATGGAATTCAGGCTGGGGACCAGGACAAGCAGGCGACAGTGGTAAGGTGCAAGACTGAAGCACCCAGTGAGGGCAGGACTGTCAGAGTCAGGGCACAGAGGGCACCATGGGTGTCAGGAGAGGAATGGAAGTGGTTGGTGAGCATGTCCTGGCTGACCCGAGCTCCTAGGGTGACTCCTGTGATCAGGACAAAGTCCACGAGTCAGCCACCGGCCCCAGCCCAGTCCCTGGCCCCAGGAGTGAGTGTGTGTGCAGGGATGGTGGTTCTGGAGCCCACCTGCCCTTGGTTGACATTGGTGTGCGGGCTGTCTGGGGTGCTCCACCTCCCCTTAAATCTCTGCAGAGAGCCTGCCAGTAGGCACGACTGCTACTGCTCGTCATTATTGACTCCTTTGCACCAAGTCTTGTCAGGGGAGGGGAATAAGAACTGGAAGCAAGGCCTTGTGCCCAGCACAGCTCCTCATCTCCTCATGCGCTGGCCTCTAGCACAGAATGCCCGCTCCCACCTCCACCCGCCTGCTGAACTCTTGCATTTTCCCCTGACTCAGGGCAGGATACATGGTTCACCTCATGGATGCACAGGGACACTGGAAACGCCAGGCCCAGGTGCCCAACCCGCTCTGCCCTTGAAGGAAACAGATATCTCTCTGCAGCAAGTCCAGGACCTCTGGAGAGCTGGGGTTGCATTTACTAATGATCATCACAATGGGGAGCACTCTTTGTGCCCAGGTGGCCATCATCCACCTTGGCCCAAGTGGCTTTTGTCCACCACCATGTCCACCTGCCTCCTCCGACAATGGGCCACATGCTCACTCCTGCTGGAGCCAGCCACAGATATTGGGAATGTGTTTCTTCAATGGAGACTGAGAAGCTGACCATGCCTCTCAGCAGGAGAGCTTCTCTGGGTAATAAACCCTGGTGGGGAAACTGGCTGCTGGGGGACGGCTTGCTCTGGTAGGCGGTGGCTTCCAGATGCTGGTAAGGTGGTCAGGAGGAGTGGAGGGTGGGGGTTCCCTCTCCATGTCCTTGCTGCTGCCTTAGTGGAGGGGGACCTCTGACTGCTTGGATCTGTCCCCAGGTCCCAGAGGGGGTGCAGTGGGATAACATCTCTTTTTGACACCATGTGCTCTCTGCTAGCCCCTACTCCTTGGGACAGAAGCCTGGCTGGTGGTCTTGGAGTAGTGAAAGGAGAAGGAAGCACTCACATGATTAAAAAAGAAACATTTTTTTATTGTGGTAAAGTACACATAACAGAAAATGTACCTTTTAAATCATTTTTATTATACAGTTCAGTGGTATAAAGTGCATTCATATTATTGCAACCATCACACCCTCCCTCTCCACAGTTCTGTTTACCTTTCAAAACTGAAACTCTGTACCCATTAAATAAAAACATTCCATTCTTCCCTCCCCCCAGCCCCTGGAAACCACCATTGTACTTTCTGTGTCTATGGATTTGACCAAACTCGTATGTTGAAACCTAATCCCCAACATGATGGTATTTGGAATGGGAGCCTTTGGGAGGTGATCAGGTCATGAGGGTGGAGCCCTTATGAATGGGATTCATGCCTTTATGAAAGAAACCCTAGAGAGCCCCCTGGTTCCTTCTGACATGTGAGGACACAATGCACCAGGAAGTAGGCTCTCACCAGACACTGAATCTGCTGCCATCTTCATGTTGGGCTTACCAGCCTCCAGAACTGTGAGATATAAATTTCTGTTGTTTATAAACTGCCCAGTCTGTGCTATTTTTGTTATAGCAGCCTACCGGAATGAAGACCTGTAGGCACCTTGTTTCAGTGAAGTCATACCATACTTGTCCCTTTGTGACTGGCTTACTTCTCTTAGCATAAGTCTTTAAGGTTCATCCCTATTGTGGCATGTAAGAATTCCCTTCCTTTTTAAAGGCTGAATGGTAAGCCATTGTATGGATATACCACCTATTGTTTATCCCTTCAACCACCAATGGACATTTGGGTTGTTTCTACCTTTTGGCTGTTGTGAATAGTGCTGCTGTGAAAATACGAGGACCCATATCTGTTTGGATCCCTGCCTTCAATTCTTAGGGGTGTATATATACAGAAGTAGAATTGCTGGATCCTATGGTAATTCTGTGTTTAATATTTTGAGGAACCACCATTCAGTTTTGCATAGAAGTTGCATGATGTTTTGGAAGTGGCATATATTCGACATACTTTTTAAGGTAATATTTTTGACCAAATGGTTGTCCTAACCATGGTGAAGAGCTGCCAGACCCTGGGAAGGTGGCCGGACAATGGCATTCTTTTTCTTTCTTTCTTCATGTCCCTGCCAGGCCTGTGCCTTTGATGTCAGCTTGGCTTCTATAAGGAACTGAGGAGAGGCCCTGGTGTGGCACTCTGGGGCCTGGCGTGCCCTTTCCTTAGTGCCCACTCACTCTTTTTTCCTAAAAGAAACATAATTTCTATGTGGGTCTCCCTCCCTCTCTATATAGCTGTCACAGTAAGTTGAATGTTTCTCGTTTTGCTTTGGGGGAAAGCAGCGGGATCTCAGGAGGATGCAGAAGAAATGGCTGTAGACCAGCTGCTCAGCAAGAAGAAAGGGCCATGAACTGCTAGGATTTTGGAGGTGTTGAGCCTCTCAGAGTTCTGGGCCCTATTTTACAGATAAAGGGGCAAATACTGCTGCAAGGAGGAGAATATGAAAGAAGACAGTTCCAAGGAAACAACATGCAAAGACGTGCTTAACAGTCCCAGAGGAGGACAGCATCAGTCATCCTGGGTTCCTGGCCTGGGGCTACTCGTGGCATTGTGTGGACACTGCGTGGGCACTGTTCATGTGGACAGTTCACATTTTCCTCCATGCATCATGGATGATCCTATAGGTTTGTTTGCCTGTGTTGACTGAGGCAAACTGGGAAGTTTGTCTATTTAGTATTTATCTGCTGTGTGTTGAAAAGAGAGGTGGGGGCACAAGATTAGGAAACCTTTAAGCAAGGCTTTAAGAGAGCTAGCTTGACATTCAAAATCGAACACTTAGATGCCTGGTAATATGAAAGTCTTGCCAGTTCTCATTACAACACACATTGCAACATGCCTCTCTGCTCGTAAATGTCTTTTCAAGGTCACGTCAGCCCGGCCTGATGCCTCTGTCACTTGACCTTCTGCCAATGCCCAGCTGTGAATCAGTGGAGCCAGCTGCCCTCTGCCTCTTGCTCACCTGCAGGTAAGGGCTGGCCCAGGAACCAGGGGAGGTACAGGATCAGTTCAAGGACCAGTGTGTGGTCTTTACACTCCACTGCGCACGGGCCTGTGCCTGGCAGCCTCTGCTTTCTCACAGAAGCCCATGCCACCCATCCACACTCTCCTCCAACCTGTCCCTGCCTCACCCTTCATCCCAGTGCCTCCGTGCACCTCCTACCTTGTGTAGAAGTGGGTTCTTGCAGTTTTCTTCCAGACCCATAGGTGCCCTTGCCAGCTGCTCCTTCTGTTCTCAGGTCTCTGAAGCAAAGGTGCTGCCCTCTTACCCAGGGATGTTCCTTCATCCTGGATCTTGATGCCTCATCTCCTTTCTCTTAGATACTTTGTTTCTTTCCTGTATTGAACCCCTGACTTTCCTGAGCTCTCAAGTTTCCTTCTTTGACCCCTTCCCACAGACTGTGAGCATGTACAAGTTCAAAACACCAGCAGCAGCAAAATGGGGGAAGAGAGCAAAAATGCTCTTGCTCTGCAGC
Organism: Manis javanica; assembly: GCF_040802235.1. NCBI lineage: Eukaryota > Metazoa > Chordata > Mammalia > Pholidota > Manidae > Manis > Manis javanica. The sequence continues at coordinate 74,587,105 of NC_133162.1, forward strand.
CCGGCTGAGAGCAGTCTCAGCTTCGCAGGCAAGCTTCTGGCAAGAGAACCTGGCATATGCTGCTCCTCTCCCATTTCCCCTTTCATCACTCAGTGCAGAGTTTACCCCCCCAAACTCCACGGGAACCGGGCGGCATCCAAGCCCCAATTACCAAGATGCCTGGGAGATTTCAATGGTCTCCTCACCTGTTCTTCTTCCAGCCTCTGAAGGCATGGCCTTCCCCTTTGGCCCCAACAATCCTGTGGCTCCCAGCATGGTGGAGAGAGCACGCACTTTGCAGTAAATGGCAATCTTAGCTCTGCCACATATTGGCTCTGTGGTTTTGTCACTGAACGGCTCTGAGAGTCACGTTTCTCATCTTTGAAAAGGTGAGAGTAGCAACAATGGACAGTCTTTGGAATGACTGATAAGGCACAGAGAGAAAGTACTTGGCACACAGAAAGGTGTGTACCTCACGCATATCTTTGTTCTATAAACTGTAGGAACTAGGTGCCCCATGAGGCTCTGCTCCCTGTTAATTTGCCAGATGCCCTTTTTGAGTACCTCACACCCCTTGGTGTTCTCCTACCATGTACCTGTTTCCTGACCCCAGGGGGGCCAACCTGGCTTGCCTACTGGATCGTGGCCCTGGATGGTCCTGTACTCACAGTCAGGACTGAACTCCTTTCCTCCCCGACATCTCCTCTTCCCTGTTCCTAGTCTCAGTCAGAAACCACCACCTTTGGCTCCAGCTCCTCACCCTTTGCACTGGGGTCCCTTCACTCCTATTACGGCACATCTTTGGAACTCACTCTCCTTTAATAGGCCTGGGATTACTCTCCTTTCCTTATTTATATTGTTACTTCCTTAGTTTAATTCTTCAAGAACTTGGCATTTGCGTGAGGCACTTCCTCTCTCTGAACTGCCTTTCTCTTTTCCTCTGCCCATCAGATTCCCACCGGTCCCTGGCTCAGTGTCACTTCCTGGACTCGCTGGTCACCCCCTATGCTGGGTGCCCCCCTTGTCTCCCATCACAGGCCAGCTGTGACAGTCTGTTCTCCGGCAGCTGGACCCAAGCTGCTCAGGCCGCCACCGCCTCTGCTCCCCATGCATGTGGAGAATCCCCAAAGGTGCAAGGAGTGAGTTAAATGTTCAGAAAAATACACCTGTGAGTAGCGCATTTATCTCAAACAATATTCATATGATAAAAATTAAATTCAGGAAGGAAAAGGCAGCCTCTGTGGACCCTGGCCTGTGATGTTAACAGGCATGATGACACATGATGTCAAGCTGAGCTGGAGGCTCTGCTGATGAGTTTCTGGGGCCTCCAGTGATGCACTTGTGTGAACAGGCTGAGTGAATGACATTCACGTACTGGAGCCCGATTCTTCCTGCCAGGAGGGTCCCGTGCAGCCAGCGGCCCTGCAGGCAGGGTGCGCAGTGAATGGTGAAGCTCCCTGACGTGGCAGGGAAGCAGGTCCCTGGCCCCGGAGAGCCCACGATAGAAACTCCAGGGCCCCTTGTCAAGGTTGTCAAGGCCATTTCTGTCTTGAGTCTCCTTCTGCTGTGTGTACCTCCCCAGGCCAAGCTCCCCACACCACCTGATTCTCTTCCAACCCCTGGCTGCTCTGGCCTCCATGCTCCTGAGACCTCTTTTCTCCAGCATGCTTTCAACCTGTGGGATTCTTTCTGCCAGCTGAATGGCTGATGCAGACGTTGGTTTTGAAACAGTCAGCACTGTGACTGCAGAGCTCTGACACACAGAGGGGCTGGGGGGATGCAGTACACATGGCTGATCCTGACCTGGGACTGACACTCCTGGGCCCCTTGGACTTGCCCTTTGCCCCCTCCTCTCACAGCTCCCCTTGGCCATTCAGCCACACTCTGGATTGTAGTCTTGGGGCCGTTGGCTCCTCTGTAGTGATTTCAATGGTCAAAAAGCACTGGCAGGAGGATTGTTATAAATAGATGGTGCATTAAATACCCTGTGGATAGTCCCATCGAATGACCTCATTCCTTAAAGGAAATAATTTGACCACAGTATGAGGTTGTGGTTACTGCTAAATGACAGTGGAGTCCCAGGGACACCAGCATGGCAGCAAGTGTTTGTGAAGAACTCCCAGGGATTAAAATCCAAGCAGGAAGCACAGAGAAGGAAGCAAGGAGAAGGTTAGCCAAAGGTTTGCTATAGGTAAAGGCATGGTCCTGCCTTTGCTATAGGTAAAGACATGGTCCTGCCACAGCAGAATCACCCAGTCTGCTCCTTGGACAGGGGTAAAACCAGACTGGGCTTTGGCTCTAAAGCCCACAGGCTTAGAGTAGGTAGCTTTCCATGCAGCCAGGGCACGCACAGCATCCTGTCTTCCTTGCCTTGGGTTTAGCAGCTTTTCTTTCTTCTGGGTTTACAGGTTCTTTTGCTGAGAATATAATGCAATAAAGAAGAACTACAGATTACAGTCTCCATTTTCTTCCTGCCACTGGGACTTCCCAGCAGGGTAAGAAGACTGTTCCCTTTCTCTCTTGAGCGATTTCTTGGGGACACCTAGGCTCCTTCTGTTCTGTTACTGGCACTGTGTTGGTAGAGATTTTGACTCTTTGCACTCTATCTGCCGGCCTAAGAGAAAACCCGATGCTGCCCATTTAGCCTCACCTTTGCAGCTTGATGGCTTCAGCCACACCCTCGATATCCCCAGTCTTACTCAATTTGATCCACTTTCCATGTCACCACTGGCATGTCCTCAATGGGACATGTACATGAGGGTGTCACTCTTTGGCTCTTGTCCTTTGCTGGTTCTTTGCCTATGAAATGGCCTTCAGATTTCTGAGTGTGCAGCTCAGGGACCCACCCCACCTCCTTACACACCACCTACACTTCAGTCTCTACGACTGAGAATATCCTTATTTTCCACCCCACCACATCCTCTGTAAAATGCTCTGACCTCTCAGACTGCCTTGTCACAGAATTATTTATGGGTGTGCCTTAGCTCTTCCAGCAGTGAGTGGCCTCCTGCATTTTATTAATTTTTAATTTCCCCATGGGAGCTAGCATGGGGCTGTGTGTGTGTGTGAGTGTGTATGTGTGTGTGTGTGTGAACGTCAGTGTATATGAGTGTGTGAATGTGAGAGTGTGAGTGTGTGTGTATGGTCGTTATTGATTTTCCAGGCTCGTTTTGAAGAAAATTGATTCTGCCTCATCAAGTTATTTCAGGTAAATAGAAAGGATCTCAGCGTGCTTTGCTATAATCCAGCATCATTTTCAAAAGAGAAATAGTGTCATTCATACTCACTCTTGCCATTTATGATAAAGGCAAGGAATCCTATGAAGCTTGATGATAATTGATTTGAGGAAAGCAATCTATTACAGTGATTACATTACATTAAGCTGAGAACACTTAGTTTTGATTTATTTTGAATTAGACATCTAGAAATACAGATGTACACAAAAATTCATGCTTATTCTGTACTGTGGAGGGGGGATGTCATCCATTATGTCACTGACCTATCATCATTTAGTTTAAAAACATGTCTGGTAGAAAGCATCTTCTTCTGAAATAGAAAGTGAGAAATGTTCCCACAGAGCCAAGTCCTTTAGGCCGAGTGGGTGGCAGGGCTTGCTTGCCATGTGAGTGAGTGCCCACGTCTGCCAGACAGGCCCCCCGAGCATGAGGCAGGCCCCGAAGATGCAGTGGGACCCAGCTGCCCCCCAGAGGGGCTGGCTGTCACTGGGCAGGAGAAACAGTCGCTGCCTACATCAGTGCCCCTGGGAGCTGACCTTCTCTGAGCATCTGCCCTTTTGCCTTCTTGGCATTAGCTTCTCCTGTCAAGGAATTTCCCCAGTGCCTGCAACCCCCGTTTCTGCACAGTGCGCACAGCTGCTGCTGAGAGGTTACACTGTCCATGGGAAATGTGATAATGAGATTTGAGTTTAATCGAGCTGGTCTTATGGACGTGATTTGTCTGTGTTGATCTGCACTCAACTCAAGCTGGTTACCCCATGTCCATGTCTGTACTCCATGCTATGTTTTCCCTGACTGACCCTCTCCCTGGAGTGGGAGGGGGAGAGTGCCAGCAGATGACGGGGCTTGTGTCCTCCACACCAGGGAGTCTAGGGGGAGGATAGCATCACCCTCCAGTCGCAAGACAAAGCCTCAGAGCGGGACTCTGGTCAGCCAGCTGGGCCCGCTCTGCCATCCCTGGTTCCAGAGCTGGGGAGGGGGTCCAGTCATGGCCATGTGCCCACGCGGCCCTTCCTCAAGGCATGCAGGTGTTCTTACCAACCAGAAAGAGAGTAGGTCCTTGGGGCAGAGAAAGATAGCACACGTACACCACACCAGCAACATCCTACAAAATGTGTTCATGTCTGAGAATCATGATATCAAAACTTTAAATGAACACTTTGTAAAATTACTGTTAAGTGAGGGGCACTGGAGGTCACCAAGCAGCGTCTTGTCTTTCCACCTGGACAGGCTGGGCCACCACATGTCCCTCTGCATGTGTTAATGGTGGCTGCTTTTCAGAAATGGGTCAGGCTGGGCCCCTCCGTGGGGACCCCAAGACAGTGTTCTGTACTGTGGAAATGCCAGAATGGGGTGAGGAAGGAAAGGAGGGACTGCACGGCCTTATTTTCTCTGGTGTTCCACAACCTCTCCAGGCACCATGACATCACCATTTCATGCCAGAGGATTACGTGTTTCTGCTTTGCCCAGAGATATCTCTGTGGGGTCTGCTGGGACTCTGACTGCCTTCTGCCACACCCCCCACCTGACTCACAGGCCAGCCAGGCCTCGTACATGAGATGGCACTGAAGTCAATGGAGCAGCCCTGGCTTATTTACTTCTGAGGGTTGTGTGGGTGTACTGGATTTGTGCTGTGTCTAGGTGAGCAAAGATATGTGTTCGTGCATCTCAGTGCCGTGATGTGATTGCACGCAGTTCTCTGTGCATTTTTGTGCATCTGCATTTGTGTCTCTTGTGCTCATGTGCACAGGTAAGAAGACATGTGAGCTGGATGGGTGTCTGTGTTTAGGCTGATCATGGGTATATCTGAGTGGCCAGGGCAACAACGTTCCTTTCCTTACATTTGGTGGTTTTGTCCTTGAGGTGCTCACTTTATGAAGCTGCCAGCTGCCCCCTCTCCCCCATCCAAGCAGAAGGCAATCTGGCCCAGCTGTCTTGCTGGAATGCTCCAGCTTTTCCTGAGCAAGCTTTATTCCAATTATTTTTTTTATTTTTTTTTATTTTTTATTTTATTTTTATTTTTTATTTTTTTGAGAGGGCATCTCTCATATTTATTGATCAAATGGTTGTTAACAACAATAAAATTCAGTATAGGGGGGTCAACGCTCAATGTACAATCATTAATCCATCTCAAGCCTAATTCTCGTCAGTCTCCAATCTTCTGAAGCATAACGAACAAGTTCTTACATGGTGAACGAATTCTTACATAGTGAATAAATTCTTACATGGTGAACAGTACAAGGGCAGTCATCACAGAAACTTTCGGTTTTGATCATGCAATATGACCTATAAACAATCAGGTCAAATATGAATATTCGTTTGATTTTTGTACTTGATCTATATGTTGATCCCCCATTTCTCCTACTATTATTATTATTTTTATTTTTAATAAAATGCTGAAGTGGTAGGTAGATGCAAGATAAAGGTAGAAAACATAGTTTAGTGCTGTAAGAAGGCAAATGTAGATGATCAGATGATCAGGTGTGTGCCTATGGACTAAGTATTAATCCAGGCTAGACAAGGGCATCAAGACATCCACGGATGCAGAAGATTTCTCTCAAAGCAGGGGGGGTGAGGTTCTGAGCCTCACCTCTGTTGATCCCCAAATTCTCACCTGATGGCCCCCCTGCGACTGTGCCTGTCTTAGGTTGTTCCTCCCTTGAGGAATCTTACCCGTCTCTGGCTAACCAGTCATCTTCCGGGGCCATACAGGGAAATGTAAAGTTGGTAAGTGAGAGAGAAGCCATATTGTTTGCAAAGGTTAGCTTTTTACTTCTTTGCAGATTTATGCCCTGTGGCTTCTATGCCCAGCACTTGTCTCAAGGTATCTTTACCACCTGGAGGAATTATGATACTCGGTAAATTCGATATGAGGCACGAATTCTATTTAAGGGTTGTAATTAGGAAGGAAGAAGAAAAGCTATAGATGTAGCATACGAAGGAAACTTGGGAGGATTGATTATTTCTTTGACATATCTTCTTGTATAGTACCTTAAGTATGTAAAGGTTTTAAACTACTAACTAATTTGCACACATATATTAACATAATAGGAATACGGTGACATAAACAAAGCAAATCTATAATTACCATCCATCTCCAGTGAAGCCAAGAAAACCATTTAGGCACCCTAGGCATTTGTGAAAATTTATCTATGATATGATGGATATTGTCCAACTGTACTTGAACCATCAGACAAATTAAAGCAGCCCATTTCTGGGATCTGTTCACATCCCATATGTTCTTTTAACCATAGATAGTCTATAGTCATGAGATTTTGGAGTGCTACAACTTGCACCCCTCCCAACTCCTGGTTGAGTTCCAACAGTACAGATCCGGTCAAATTCGTTGTCTCACTGTATGCACATGCCAGCCTAGACATCTCCCTCCTCATTCTTATGGCAAGTCCAGGAGATGGTGGGCTGGATGCAGCCACAACCGCAGCATCGTCCGAATCCCTGTGGAGGCTTTTTGATGATCATCCCCTGGCACAAGTCCTCCAGAGAGTGCTGATGCCGGAAGCTCCTCCTCATATCGTATCTTAGTTCATTTTCTGGGTATCCAAGCTAGGCCTTGATCTCCTGCATAGAAACAAACAGACCCTTTGCCCACACTTTGACATGCCCTCTATACCACTGTGCAGAACTCATTGGAGGTCAGCACACAGTAACTGCTTTTTTTATTTTTTTTAAATTAAGAGAAAGGAATATTATCAGAAAAGAGTACCTCCATAGCTGATCATCTGACACCCTTTAAGTGATCAACATTAAGGATATTTAAAGCATGCGTTGATCTTTGATTTACCAATAGTTTTATCCTGTTAAGGAGTAATCCCCCTTTTCCTTCTTTCTTTCTTTCTTTCTTTTTTTTTTTTTTTTTTAAATTTTTAATCTACACTTACATGAAGAATACTATGTTTACTATGCTCTCCCCTATATCAGGTCCCCCCTAACAACCACATTACGGTTACTGTCCATCAGCTTAGCAAAATGTTGTAGAGTCACTACTTGTCCTCTCTGTGTTGTGCAGCCCACCCTCCCCTTGCTCCCTCCCCCCCATGCATGCTAATCTTAATAACCCCCTTTTTCTTCCCCCCCCTTATCCCTCCCTGCCCACCCATCCTCCCCAGTTCCTTTCCCTTTGGTACCTGTTAGTCCATTTTTGGGTTCTGTAACTTCACTGCTGTTTTGTTCCTTCAGTTTTTCCTTTGTTCCTATACTCCTCAGATGAGTGACATCATTTGGTATTTCTCTTTCTCCGCTTGGCTTATTTCACTGAGCATAATACTCTCCAGCTCCATCCATGTTGCTGCAAATGGTTGGATTTTTCCACTTCTTATGGCTGAGTAGTATTCCATTGTGTATATGTACCACATCTTCTTTATCCATTCATCTACCGATGGACATTTAGGTTGCTTCCAATTCTTGGCTATTGTAAATAGTGCTGCGATAAACATAGGGGTGCATCTGTCTTTCTCAAACTTGATTGCTGCGTTCTTAGGGTAAATTCCTAGGAGTGGGATTCCTGGGTCAAAAGGTAGGTCTGTTTTGAGCATTTTGATGAACCTCCAAACTGCTTTCCACAATGGTTGAACTAATTTACATTCCCACCAGCAGTGTAGGATTCCCCTTTCTCCACAGCCTCGCCAACATTTGTTGTTGTTTGTCTTTTGGATGGCAGCTATCCTTACTGGTGTGAGGTGATACCTCATTGTAGTTTTAATTTGCATTTCTCTGATAATTAGCGATGTGGAGCATCTTTTCATGTGTCTCTTGGCCATCTGTATTTCTTTTTTGGAGAACTGTCTGTTCAGTTCCTCTGCCCATTTTTTAATTGGGTTATTTGTTTTTTGTTTGTTGAGGCGTGTGAGCTCTTTATATATTCTGGACGTCAAGCCTTTATCGGATCTGTCATTTTCAAATATATTCTCCCATACTGTAGGGTTCCTTTTTGTTCTATTGATGGTGTCTTTCGCTGTACAGAAGCTTTTCAGCTTAATGTAGTCCCACTTGCTCATTTTTGCTGTTGTTTTCCTTGCCCGGGGAGATATGTTCAAGAAGAGATCACTCATGTTTATGTCTAAGAGGTTTTTGCCTATGTTTTTTTCCAAGAGTTTAATGGTTTCGTGACTTACATTCAGGTCTTTGATCCATTTTGAGTTTACCTTTGTATATGGGGTTAGACAATGGTCCAGTTTCATTCTCCTACATGTAGCTGTCCAGTTTTGCCAGCACCATCTGTTGAAGAGACTGTCATTTTGCCATTGTATGTCCATGGCTCCTTTATCAAATATTAATTGACCATATATGTTTGGGTTAATTTCTGGGGTCTCTAATCTGTTCCACTGGTCTGTGGCTCTGTTCTTGTGCCAGTACCAAATTGTCTTGATTACTATGGCTTTGTAGTAGAGCTTGAAGTTGGGGAGTGAGATCCCCCCTACTTTATTCTTCTTTTTCAGGATTGCTTTGGCTATTCGGGGTCTTTGGTGTTTCCATATGAATTTTTGAATTATTTGTTCCAATTCATTGAAGAATGTTGCTGGTAATTTGAGAGGGATTGCATCAAATCTGTATATTGCTTTGGGCAGGATGGCCATTTTGACGATATTAATTCTTCCTAGCCATGAGCATGGGATGAGTTTCCATTTATTAGTGTCCCCTTTAATTTCTCTTAAGAGTGACTTGTAGTTTTCAGAGTATAAGTCTTTCACTTCCTTGGTTAGGTTTATTCCTAGGTATTTTATTCTTTTTGATGCAATGGTGAATGGAATTGTTTTCCTGATTTCTCTTTCTATTGATTCGTTGTTAGTGTATAGGAAAGCTACAGATTTCTGTGTGTTAATTTTGTATCCTGCAACTTTGCTGTATTCTGATATCAGTTCTAGTAGTTTTGGAGTGGAGTCTTTAGGGTTTTTTATGTACAGTATCATATCATCTGCAAATAGTGACAGTTTAACTTCTTCTTTACCAATCTGGATTCCTTGTATTTCTTTGTTTTGTCTGATTGCCGTGGCTAGGACCTCCAGTACTATGTTAAATAACAGTGGGGAGAGTGGGCATCCCTGTCTGGTTCCCGATCTCAGTGGAAATGCTTTCAGCTTCTCGCTGTTCAGTATAATGCTGGCTGTGGGTTTATCATATATGGCCTTTATTATGTTGAGGTACTTGCCCTCTATTCCCATTTTGCTGAGAGTTTTTATCATGAATGGATGTTGAATTTTGTCAAATGCTTTTTCAGCATCTATGGAGATGATCATGTGGTTTTTGTCTTTCTTTTTGTTGATGTGGTGGATGATGTTGATGGATTTTCGAATGTTGTACCATCCTTGCTTCCCTGGGATGAACCCCACTTGGTCATGGTGTATGATCCTTTTGATATACTGTTGAATTCTGTTTGCTAATATTTTATTGAGTATTTTTGCATCTACATTCATCAGGGATATTGGTCTGTAATTTTCTTTTTTGGTGGGGTCTTTTCCTTGTTTTGGTATTAGGGTGATGTTGGCTTCATAGAATGAGTTTGGGAGTATTCCCTCTTCTTCTATTTTGTGGAACACTTTAAGGAGAATGGGTATTATGTCTTCTCTGTGTGTCTGATAAAATTCCGAGGTAAATCCGTCCGGCCCCGGGGATTTGTTCTTGGGTAGTTTTTTGATTACTGTTTCAATTTCTTTGGTTGTAATTGGTTTGTTTAACTTTTGTGTTTCTTCCTTGGTCAGTCTTGGGAGGTTGTATTTTTCTAGGAAGTTGTCCATTTCTTCTAGGTTTTCCAGCTTGTTGGCATATAGGTTTTCATAGTAGTCTTTAATAATTCTTTGTATTTCTGTGGAGTCTGTCGTGATTTTTCCATTCTCATTTCTGATTATGTTGATTTGTGTTGACTCTCTTTTTCTCTTAATAAGTTGGGCTAGAGGCTTATCTATTTTGTTTATTTTCTCAAAGAACCAGCTCTTGGTTTCGTTGATTTTTGCTATTGTTTTATTCTTCTCAATTTTGTTTATTTCTTCTCTGATCTTTATTATGTCCCTCCTTCTGCTGACTTTAGGCCTCATTTGTTCTTCTTTTTCCAGTTTTAATAATTGTGATGTTAGACTATTCATTTGGGATTGTTCTTCCTTCTTCAAGTGTGCCTGGATTGCTATATACTTTCCTCATAAGACTGCTTTCGCTGCATCCCACAGAAGTTGGGGCTTAGTGTTGTTGTTGTCATTTGTTTCTATATATTCCTTGATCTCTATTTTGATTTGTTCATTGATCCATTGATTATTTAGTAGCATGTTGTTAAGCCTCCATGTGTTTGTGAGCCTTTTTGTTTTCTTTGTAGAATTTATTTCTACTTTCATACCTTTGTGGTCTGAAAAATTGGTTGGTAGAATTTCAATATTGTGGAAATTACTGAGGCTCTTTTTGTGAGCTAGTATGTGGTCTATTCTGGAGAATGTTCCATGGGCACTTGAGAAGAATGTATATCCTGTTGCTTTTGGATGTAAAGTTCTATAGATGTCTATTAGGTCCATCTGTTCTAGTGTGTTGTTCAGTGCCTGTGTGTCTTTACTTATTTTCTGCCCGGTGGATCTATCCTTTGGGGTGAGTGGTGTGTTGAAGTCTCCTACAATGAATGCATTGCAGTCTATTTCCCTCTTTAGTTCTGTTAGTATTTGCTTCACATATGCTGGTGCTCCTGTATTGGGTGCATATATATTTAGAATGGTTATATCCTCTTGTTGGACTGAGCCCTTTATCATTATGTAGTGGCCTTCTTTATCTCTTGTTACTTTCTTTGTTTTGAAGTCTATTTTGTCTGATATTAGTACTGCAACCCCTGCTTTCTTCTCACTGTTGTTTGCCTGAAATATGTTTTTCCATCCCTTGACTTTTAGTCTATGCTTATCTTTGGGTTTAAGGTGAGTTTCTTGTAAGCAGCATATAGATGGGTCTTGCTTTTTTATCCATTCTATTACTCTATGTCTTTTGATTGGTGCATTAAGTCCATTTACATTTAGGGTGACTATTGAAAGATATGTACTTATTGCCATTGCAGGCTTTAGATTCGTGGTTACCAAAGGTTCAAGGTTAGCTTCTTTAGTATCTTACTGCCTAACTTAGCTCGCTTATTGAGCTGTTATATACACTGTCTGGAGATTCTTTTCTTCTCTCCCTTCTTATTCCTCCTCCTCCATTCTTCATATGTTGTGTGTTTTGTTCTGTGCTCTTTTTAGGGGTGCTCCCATCTAGAGCAGTCCCTGTAGGATGCCCTGTAGAGGTGGTTTGTGGGAAGCAAATTCCCTCAGCTTTTGCTTGTCTGGGAATTGTTTGATCCCACCGTCATATTTAAATGATAGTCGTGCTGGATACAGTATCCTTGATTCAAGGCCCTTCTGTTTCATTGCATTAAGTATATCATGCCATTCTCTTCTGGCCTGTAGGGTTTCTGTTGAGAAGTCCTATGTTAGCCTGATTGGTTTTCCTTTATAGGTGACCTTTTTCTCTCTAGCTGCCTTTAAAACTCTTTCCTTGTCCTTGATCCTTGCCATTTTAATTATTATGTGTCTTGGTGTTGTCCTCCTTGGATCCTTTCTGTTGGGGGTTCTGTATAATTCCATGGTCTGTTCGATTATTTCCTCCCCCAGTTTGGGGAAGTTTTCAGCAATTATTTCTTCAAAGACACTTTCTATCCCTTTTCCTCTTTCTTCCTCTTCTGGTATCCCTATAATACGAATGTTTTTCCTTTTGTATTGGTCACATATTTCTCTTAGTGTTGTTTCATTCCTGGAGATCCTTTTATCTCTCTCTATGTCAGCTTCTATACGTTCCTGTTCTCTGGCTTCTATTCCTTCAATGGCCTCTTGCATCTTATCCATTCTGCTTATAAATCCTTCCAGGGATTGTTTCACTTCTGTGATCTCTCTCCTGACATCTGTGATCTCCTTCCGGACTTCATCCCACTGCTCTTGCATTTTTCTCTGCATCTCATCCCATTGCTCTTGCATTTTTTTCTGCATCTCTGTCAGCATGTTCATGATTTTTATTTTGAATTCTTTTTCAGGAGGACTAGTTAGGTCTGTCTCCTTCTCAGGTGTTGTCTCTGTGATCTTTGTCTGCCTGTAGTTTTGCCTTTTCATGGTGATAGAGATAGTTTGCAGAGCTGGTACAAGTGACCGCTGGAAGAGCTTCCCTTCTTGTTGGTTTGTAGCCTTTTCCTGGGAGAATAGCGACCTCTAGTGGCTTGTGCTGGGCAGCTGTGTGCAGACAGGGCTTCTGCTTCCTGCCCAGTTGCTTTGGGGTTTATCTCCGCTGTTGCTGTGGGCTTGGCCTGGCTGGGGCTGTTCCTCCAAAATGGTGGAGCCCCGTTGGAGGGGGAGCAGCCAGGAGACTATTTATCTCCGTAAGGGGCCTCTGTGCTCCCTGCTGCCCAGGGGGTTAGAGTGCCCAGAGATCCCCAGATTCCCTGCCTCTGGTCTAAGTGACCTGTCCTGTCCCTTTAAGACTTCCAAAAAGCACTCTCCAAACCAAAACAACAACAGCAACAAAAAGGAAAAAACAGGCGATTTTTTTTTTTTTTTTTTTTTTTTGTTCTCAGGTGCCGGTCCCAGGCACCCGCTCACTGGTCCTGCTGCCCTGTCTCCCTAGCACCAGGGTCCCTGTCCTTTCAAGGCTTCCAAAAAGCACCCACCCACCGGTCCCGCAGGGAAGGAACGCTCGATATTCTTTGTCCTCAGGCACTGGTCCCAGGCACCCGCTCACCAGTCCCGCCGCCCTGCCTCCCTAGCACCGGGGTCCCTGTCCCTTCAAGGCTTCCAAAAAGCACTCGCCAAAAAGAGAGAAAAAAAGGGGAAAAATGCGCGATTTCTTCCGTCCTCAGGTGCCGGTCTCAGGCACCCACCCACCGATCCCACAGGGAAAAACGCGGGATATTCTTTGTCCTCAGGTGCCGGTCCCAGGCACCCGCTCACCAGTCCCGCCGCCCTGCCTCCCTAGCACCGGGGTCCCTGTCCCTTTTAGGCTTCCAAAAAGCACTCGCAGAAAAGAGAAAAAAAAAGGGGAAAAACGCGCGATTTCCTCTGTCCTCAATTGCCGGTCTCAGGCACCCGCCCACCGGTCCCGCAGGGAAAAACGTGGGATATTCTTTGTCCTCAGGCGCTGGTCCCAGGCACCTGCTCACTAGTCCCGCCACCCTGCCTCCCTAGCACTGGGGTCCCCGTCCCTTCAAGGCTTCCAAAAAGCGCTCGCCAAAAAGAGAAAAAAAAAAAAGAAAAAAAAAAGGGGAAAAACGCGCGACCTCCTCCGTCCTCAGGCACCGGTCTCAGGCACCCGCCCACCGGTCCCGCAGGGAGAAACGCGGGGTGTTCTTTGTCCTCCAGCGCCGTTCCCAGGCACTTGCTCACCGGTCCCGCCACCCTACCTCCCCAGCAATGGGGGCCCGTCCCTCTAAGGCTTCCAAAAAGCGCTCACCAAAAAAAAAAAAAAAACCGCTCCGGTTTCTCTCCACCCGCCGGGAGCCGGGGGGAGGGGCGCTCGGGTCCCGCCGGGCCGGGGCTTGTATCTTACCCCCTTCGCAAGGCGCTGGTTCCTTGCAGGTGTGGATGTGGTCTGGATGTTGTCCTGTGTCCTGTGGTCTCTATTTTAGGAAGATTTTTCTTTGTTATATTTTCATAGCTCTATGTGTTTTTGGGAGGAGATTTCCACTGCTCTACTCACACCGCCATCCTGGCTCCGCCCCCCTATTCCGATTATTTTTAAAGCTTTTGGAAGACCTTGTGAGAGAGGTGCTGGGAGTTCATTGCAGACTATGCTTAATGGCAGAATTCCAGAGGGACGTGGAGAGCTGGGTTTCATTGGCAAACTCTTTTCTCTTCTCCATCTTTAAAGTAAACAAGGCTTCATTTTCTACATTAATGTGTCCTGCGTCCCTTCCGTTTTTAATAATCTTACAAATGTACCCATGGGCTCCCAGCCGATGTGCATGGAGCCCTGTCTGGGGACACATGTGTTCCTGGTCCTGTGTGGGAGAGGGGCTCAGCAGAGCCTTGAGGACCCCGCTCTGTGCAATTTCATGGGTCCCCACAGAATCCCCGGCCTCCCCCTACTAAGGTCAGAACATGGGGTGGAGGGCACCCCATCAGCTGGAGAAGCTTCTGCTATGCTTGGTGGCAGCTCCTTCCTCCAAATAGCCACTTTGGTCTAACACAATCCACTTTGGTCTAAATATGTATGGCACCCCTGCTTAGTTCCAGGTGTTTTTTTTTTTTCTGTGTGTGTGTGTATGTGAATGAAGGCTGAGACCCCTGCCTCTCCTTGAGAGTGTTGATGTGTCAATGATACTGGCCCAAACCTCAGTTCTTAAGGCTGTGATATGGACTCCCTATGTCTGTGGGTCCTGCTGCACCCTGGAGCTGATGGTGTCAGCTTTCCTAATCTGCCTTGGTCATGGGCAAGGAAGCCTGCCCTGGCTTCGGCAGGTCCGTGTGTAGCCAGCCCCTGGTGATTCCTGTGCTGTCAGGGTGTGGAGCCGCCTACAGTGCCTGCTCCCTGCCTCAGTGCAGCCAGCCTCCCATGTGGCCTCAGGCCCCCAGCACGCCCTGCTGGCTGTTGCGGGCTTGCCACGTTTCTCTGAGTGAACAGAAAGAATTTTGAGTTGTGCACTGTTGTGCCTAGCAATGTATATGGAACACACAGCCCGGGAGGTGCTTGTTTCCCACCACTTTCATAGGATCACTACTTGAAGGAGAAATTGCTTATGGTTAGCAATTTCAGGAAAATGGTTCCCTCACTATTTCCAGGATTCCAGGAACCAGTGAGGGCTTCGATATATCTGTTTCTCCAAAGCCTATCTTCCAGCCTTCCCCTTCTTCATCTTTCTCCCTCTCTCCTCCTCTTTTTCTCTCCCATATCATAAAATGTGAAAGCTGCTCCCTGTGTCACAAGGCCAGCTCACAGTTAGCTGGAGGGCTCACAAATCTCTCCGGTATCAGGCCTGCACAGCTGTAAGAGCCCAGGTGTCAGGAGCAGAGCCAGGTCTGGGGACTGTCACAGCCCTCCAGGGGCTGGTACTCTCCAAGGGGCAGAGGATGTGTGCACAAATGCCATAAGGAGAGCGTGGTGAGTGCTGGGAATCTGGAGTCTGGGGGGTTCCTCCTGGCTGAGGCTCAGGCACAGCTCTGCAGAAGACAGAATGCAGGCTGCCCTTAGGCTGCGTGAGATCCAGACAACCTGGGGAAGAGGAAGACAGCCAGGGTTGGTGCACCGCATGGCAGGAGCATAGGGCTGAGCAGCTCCAATGTGTGACCTGCTCCACGTCCCCAGCACTGAAGGGGCCAGCAGGAGCTAGATGGGAAAAATGGGCTGAGCCACATCTAGGAGGAAATGAAGACAAGAAGCAGGGGTTTGGATGTTGTTATTGAAATATCTTGAATAAGGAGGGATGTAGGCTGCACTTCATGCAATGGGAAAAATAATACACTTCACAGTAACTGGAGGTTGGCAAGGACAGGGTCATGAGCACCCCACTGGAACACTGCCGCATGCTTGCCAAGCCTCAGGTTAGCCCAGGTGTATTCTTGGTTGGTTGACTTATTTAGTATTAGAGTGACTATTCTTACTAATACCAATAACAGGGACATTATTTAATCCTCTTTGTCTCTGCGAACAATTTTTTTAATGCTATATTTAGACTTCTTTCCTTACATTTATCCCCATAACAAAAGTACTTCTGATAGGTAGGACAATTCCATGGTTTTAAAAAACTAAGAGGAGAGGCTTTTTTCCCTTTCTTTTATTACGGGTTTGAACTTCTGTCTTGGAGCTCCCGCAGCCTCTCACACTGTAGGAGGTTTGGAGGTTTATGTGACGTAGGTGTGTGCCTGCTCTGGGCTGGGCAGCTTGGGGGAGTGGAATGTGAAGTACAAAAGGTGTGTGTTTGCAGGTGAGTCCACCCCACCTCCCCACCTGTCCACATCTTCACTGTTCATCTGCTTTTGAGCTGGGGATTGTCAGAGCCCCCAAAAGTCTCTTCTGCTGCTTCAGGCATGATAGTTAACCTCCCCCTTCATGTGTATATGGAATGTGCTGTAGAATAGCTAGTTGCTGTTGGAAATGGCCCAGGAAAGAATTATTCTTTCCTGAAAGCACATGCAGAATCCCTCTGTTCTGACTCCTGCAGGCGGTGGGGTGCAGGCAGGTTGGGGAACCCTCTGAGCTCTGATACACTGTCACAGGAGAGCTGGCTGCATGCTGGTGGAATGTTTTCTCAGATTCCCATCTTTCCAGGAGTAGGACAGCAGGTGGGGGCAGTGTTCCCGCCAGGGACTCATTCTCCAGGGCAGAGGAGGGAGGGTGTGAGGGGCGGCTGCTGTTGGAGTGGTGGGCGCCCAGGCGCCCAGGTGCCTAGGTGGCATCCTGGTTTTTCTGCCCTTTCTCAGTGATCCTTGCTTGTTTCCACTAATGACCCAGGTATGGGAAAAGGACAGACATGTTCAAGCTTTCTCTGGACTGCTGCCCTCAGCCCTACCGGGCAGAGGAAGGTAGGCATCCTCAGCAATCCTGCCTCTGTCCTGGCCACAGCTGTCCCTGGATGCTGCCCTGGGCTGTCACTGGCTTGCTCTTGCTCAGTAAATGTGTCTGGGGGCAGGCTGACCTGGGTTGTGGGCCTCCAGAAGCCACGCTGGGTGAGGACCAGGGGCCCCGAGAGGAGTCTGGGAGTTCCCACGGACCCAGTCTGAAGTCTCAAGGGGGAAGGAGGAAGAGGCCTGCAGGGAATGCAGACAGCGGCTGTGAAAGGCCTCAGGGCAGCCAGGCATGCATTCTGACTGAGGTTGGGAGCCAGGTCTCTGCACTGCGGAGCTGCCCCTGGGACAGAGCCTCGCACGTGACTGAGGAGCATATCAGGGGCACTCCCAGCATAGCCCTCACCTTGGTTCTCCTGGAGGAAGATGCAAACCTCAGGATTCCCAGCAGCCAGCAGGAGCTCTGTGGAGACCCGGCCCCTGAGTCCACAGCAACGTCAGACACTGACTCCCCATCTGGTGCTTTCTGATGACCTTTGAGTGCCCCTCCTGTCCTGTGACCTCTTATATCCCAGCACCTTGACCTACATCCCAGCCTGGTTCCAGATGAGCTTCTGCTTCCCAGCTCCTCAGCCAACTCACCTCGTTTGTGCTCTCCTTACTGAGAACCTACTGTGCGTCAGCTGCTGGACTCCAAGCCTAGCTGTGACCTGAGGCAATTTTAGCCCCGACTAATCTCTCTTCCAACTTGTCCTTAAAATACACATGAAAGCACAGAAAATGACCAAAACCACACAAACAGTCCACAGGAACACTGTCAACAATTGTTAGCCTTGTTCCATTATCACCAGCAACAATGAGACAGATTCAGGAGCACAATTGATGACACTTTCATTGTTAGTGGCTCAGTTGGCCAGAGGTAGGTGAGAAGAGGCCCTCTACTCCCAAAGGTCAAAAGAAATTCTCAAATGAGCGGAGTATTGAATGGGACCCTCCCCTCCTCCTCTGCCCCAACCCTTTATGATCTAGGGCCTTGTGGGCCAGGCACAACGAATCCTGACAGGTGTGCCCCAAAGGCACAGCGCTGCTGTCAGGGCTGAGGGAGGAAGAGCACTGCGTTGCCTTCTGTGTGTTGTGTCTGACAGAGGAACTTTACGCCCCCTGCCCCACATATTTATGAGAGCAGAAAGTGTCCCTCGGTGTGCCAGCCGAGTGAGTACCTGACACCAAGCATAGACACTGGGATGGGTGTGAACCGACTTTTCTTTCTGGCTTTGGCTCTGCAGGGGGCCTTCCCAGGGGACCAGGGGCCACGGGGTGTGCCCAGGGGGTGAAATTGGGCTGCAAGTCTTCCTGCGGCAAGATGTTTATGCAGGATGAATATGCAGAAGACTGGACCATGGCAGAGCCCATGAAAAAGATCCAACCACATTTGAAAATACAAGGTTTGCAAAATTTACTTTCAGGAGGAAATAAAAAATAATTTAAAGAACACTAGTTTATGTTCTCAGTGAGCTTTAAGAACATGTGAGATCATTAGAAGAGATCAGGATGATGAAAAAGCAATAGGCTCTGAGAAGGATTTTGAGGGAAAGGATGACACAGAAATTGGGAACAGATTTTAAAAAACTTACTAGTGGCACAGAGCTAACATTTATTGGAGACAGTAAAGGAAAGCACAAACTGGCTGAAAAAGTGCTACAATGTTGTGCTAATTGCTCTCCTAGAATTCATTGAAGACAAATGGATCAAAAAACTAAGAAGAAATATACAGGCACACCTCGGATATACTGCAGGTTTGGTTCCAGACCATTGCAATGAAGTGAGATAAACAAATTTTTTGGTTTCCTAGTATGCATAAAAGTTATGTTATTTGTTAAGTGTGCAATAACAATATGTCTACTAAAACAAGGTACATACCACAGTTAAAAAAGTAGTTTATTGGCCGTATATGACAACCCACAGCCAACATCATACTTAACAGTGAGAAGCTGAAAGCTTTTCTTCAAAGATCAGGAACAAGAGAGGGAAGCCCACTTTCCCCAATGTTATTCAAGATAGTACTGGAGGTCCTAGTCATGGCAATCAGACAAAACAAAGAAATACAAAGCATCCACATTGGTAAAGAAGAAGTCAAACTGTCACCATTTGCAAATGACATGATACTGTACATAAAAAACCCTAAAGACTCCACTCCCAAACTACTAGAACTAATATCTGAATTTAGCTAAGTTGCAGAATACAAAATTAATGCACAGAAATCTGTGGCTTTCCTATACACTAATGATGAACTAATAGAAAGAGAAATCAGGAAAACAGTTCCATTCACAATTGCATCAAAAAGAATAAAATACCTAGGAATAAACCTAACCAAGGAAGTGAAAGACCTATACCCTGAAAACTACAAGACACTCATAAGAGAAATTAAAGAGGACACCAACAAATGGAAACTCATTCCATGCTCTTGGCTAGGAAGAATTAATATTGTCAAAATGGCCATCCTGCCTAAAGCAATCTACAGATTCAGTGCAATCCCTATCAAAATACCAACAGCATTCTTCAATGAACTGGAACAAATAGTTCTAAAATTCATATGGAACCACAAAAGACCCTGAATAGCCAAAGCATTCCTGACACGGAAGAATAAAGCAAGGGGGATCTTGCTTCCTAACTTCATGTCCTACTACAAAGCCACAGTAATCAAGACAATTTGGTACTGGCACACAAACAGACCCACAGATCAGTGGAACAGAATAGAGAGTCCAGACATTAACCCAAACATGTATGGTGAATTAATACATAATAAAGGAGCCATGGACATACAGTGGGGAAATGACAGCTTAAACAGCTGGTGTTGGCAAAACTGGACAGCTACATGTAAGAAAATGAAACTGGATCACTGTCTAACCCCATACACAAAAGTAAATTTGAAATGGATCAAAGATCTGAATGTAAATCATGAAACCATAAAACTCTTGGAAAAAAACATAGGCAAAAATCTCTTGGGCATAAACATGAGCAACTTCTTTATGAACATCAAGGGAAACAAAAGCAAAAATGAACAAGTGGGACTATATCAAGCTGAAAAGCTTCTGTACAGCAAAGGACACCATCAATAGAACAAAAAGGCATCCTACAGTATGGAAGAATATATTCATAAGTGACAGATCCGATAGAGGGTTGACATCCAAAATATATAAAGAGCTCACACACCTCAACAAACACAAAGCAAATAATCCAATTAAAAAATGAGCAGAGGAGCTGAATTGACAGTTCTTCAAAGAAGAAATTCAGATGGCCAACAGACATGTGAAAAGATACTCAACATCACTAATCATCAAAGAAATGTAAATTAAAATCACAAAGAGATATCACCTCACATCAGTAAGGATTGCCACTATTCAAAACACAAACAAAAAAAAAATGTTGGTGAGGTTGTGGAGATAGGGAAACCCTCCTACGCTGCTGGTGTGGATGTAAATTAGTTCAACCACTGTGGAAAGCAGCATGGAGGTTCCTCAAAATGCTCAAAATTGACAGACTGTTTGAGCCAGGAATTCCATTCCAAGAATTTACCCTAAGAATGTATCCACCCAGTTTGAAAAAGACATACGCACCCCTATGTTTATTGCAGCACTATTTACAATAGCCAAGAAATGGAAGTAACCTAAGTGTCCATCAGTAGATGAATGGATAAAGAAGATGTGGTACATATACACAATGGAATATTATTCAGCCATAAGAAGAAAACAAATCCTACCATTTGCAACAATGTGGATGGAGCTAGAGGGTATTATGCTCAGTGAAATAAGCCAAGCGGAGAAAGACAAATACCAAATGATTTCACTCATCTGTGGAGTATAAGAACCAAGAAAAAAACTGAAGGAACAAAACAGCAGCAGACTCACAGAACCCAAGAATGGACTAACAGTTACCAAAGGGAAAGGGACTGGGGAGGATGGGTGGGAAGAGAGGGATAAGGGGAAAAAAATGGGGGCATTACTATTAGCAGAAATAATGTAGGGGGGCACACAGGGAGGCTGTAAAACACAGAGAAGACAAGTAGTGATTCTATAGCTTCTTACAATGCTGATGGGCAGTGACTGTAATGGCGTATATGGGGGGGACTTGGTGATGGGGGGAGTCTAGTAAACATAATGTTCCTCATGTAATTGTAGATTAATAATACCAAAAAAAATGCTTTATTTGCCAAAAATTGCTAACCATCTCCAGAGATTTCAGCAAGTGGTAATCACTGTTTACAGATCATCACACCAAATACAATAATAATGAAAAAGTGTGAAATATTGTAAGAATTGCCAAAATGTGACACAGGGACACAAAGTGAGCAAATGCTTTTAGAAAAATGATGCCTAGATACTTGGCTCGAAGCAGGATTTCCACAGGCCTTCAATTTGTGAAAAACACAGTACCTGAGAAGCACAATAAAGTTGGCTATGCCAGTAATAGTTACAGAGTCTAATAAAAGGATAATCAATCTTTGAACAATACAGCTATCATGAGGGAGAAATAAAAGTAAATGTAAAGAGGCAATAACCAAAGCATGTTTGAAAACTTCTCTTGGCTGGGAAACATGTTTTGGTTTGTATACTACTTAAATACTGATATTTAGGGCAAATTTGTCAAAAAAAAACCCCCAATCAGACATTATATCCTAGTAATTTAATCAGCGATTTAGAAATGGGTATAAAAGCATTCAATCTGAGAGTAAATGTAACTCTGAAAGGAACAGAATGCCAATCACGATAATGTTAGACCGTCCATAGCAGTACGTTTTGGAAGACAATGAAGCAACTCCTAAGTTTTCACAGAAATAATGTTCATTGCCCCCAATTTGACTTTTGTAATTTAAAACGATGAAAGCACTTTTCACATGCAAGGGGTCTGAAAATATATGCTAAGCGTATATTATTATAACTGGGGTGGAGAGATCAATTGATAAGTGTCTGCATGATGCCAACTTGCATGAAAAGCCAGAGATCAGAACCAAGGCTAAAAACACACAGTGAAGAGGTACAAACTTCCAATTATAAAACAAGTAAGTCACGGGAATGAAAGTACAGCATAGGGAATACAGTCAATAATGTTGTATTGACTTTTTGTGACACATGGTAAGTACACTTACTGAGGTGAGTACTTTGTAATGGATATAATTGTTGAATTGCCACAGGATTTTTTCAGTTAGAATGTACTTGTCTTCTAGTAGTAGAGACCAAACATCATAATGTCTAGGATCAGAAAGAAGGGTGTTTTTCCTCTCGTATGTGAAGAGTAAGATGTGCATCCAGGGACAGCATGGTGGCCACAGAGATCAGGGACAGAGACATCTTCTAAGTTTTGCTACCCTTAGCCTGCAGCTTCATCCTCAAGGTCAACTCAGAGTCTGTGATGGCTGCTAGAACTCCAGCCATCACATTTTGAAAGAGGAAGGACAAGAAAGCTGGAAAGGCTCATGCTACCTGTCAGTCTCCCTCTTAACCTGCTTTCCTGGGAAGTTCCACTCACAACTTCCACTTACATCTCTTTGGCCCCCTCTGTCTCAAGGGAGGCTGTATTGCAGTTTTTCTGACTTTTAATATCCTCAGCTACAAAAATAGCCTCAGCTTCACCCCTTTGTGGTCTCTTATTCATGCATGCACCCATGGCACCAGGGCTGAGGGTGCTGCTGAATGTGTTGGGCCTGGTGATAGGAGCATGCACACGACAGGCTGGGTGCAAAGTGCTCTGTGGCTAGCCCTTCACCTAATGCTCTCCATGGCACTGGGCTGCTTTGGGTCCATTTGCTGCACAAAGACAGTGGGCCAGCAGTGTGGGCCTGGAGATGGGCCCACCCCAGTGCCATCAACATGGTGAGCCCCATGGGCCCATTCATTGAAGCCCGCAGACTTGCTGATGACTTGACAGCTCTGCACAGGGTGCAGGAAGTGTCTGAACAATAACTCTCTGCACACCCGAGGTCTGGGCACGCACATGGAGGTTTCCCCTGCATTCTGGAATGTTTAGTATGACTGACCTTACCAGTGATTTAAGAAATACCTTAAAAATAGTTTTTACCGAGAGATAAAATATGGCCTGATTCATGCACGTACAATGACCATTGTACTTGTTGATAACTTTAGCTATAGTTGTTTGAAATCAGTATTATATTCACTCAGAATACTTAATAGTTTCCCCAGTGAGCACCCTGCTTCAGAGAATTTCCTCTGGTGGTACAAGAAAAGCACTCATGTCTTACCCTTAAGAGGTGATGGATAAAGTTATCTTGATTATGAAGAAATTATTTGCCCAGTGAAAAAAGTCTGCTGAGTCCATTGTGTAGATACCCACATTTTTTGGAGTCTGACCTCCCTTGGCTCTGGCCCAGATCACTGCCCCCTTGCTCTGGAATGCCTCCTTATGTGGCCAATGGGAGGATCCCTCCCCACCTGCCCAGCCGGTTCTGGTCTGGGCATCCACCTCCCTAACTCTACTCGACACAGAGAAGGCACCTGATTCACGGTGTTTCAGTTTGCTTCTCATTAATTGGCATTTCTGTTTAAGCATACCAAATGTCCTCAGTTTTTATGCTAAATTCGTAACATAATTTATGGATGCACATCTTCCTCTTTACATTTCTTTCCAGATCAGACAGGTGGCAGCAGCCTCTCCTGCCAGCTCTGTCCTGCGTGTGGCACTGACCGAGTCCCTTGCCTGTCCGATGGGCAGTCTACGGGCACCAGGCCAAGATGCCGTTGCCCTTGGCTCAGAATGAACCTAGAGAGTGGGAACGAGGAAGGGCTGGCGATGCGGGAGGCCACAAAGTGCCAGCCCTCAAAGGAAGGCTAAGTCAGGGTCACCTGGCTGTCATGGGCTCGTTAGAAATTGTGGGTGATAGAGCAAGGCAGGAGCAGACCCCAGACTCTAACTCCTCCAGTCAGTGGCTTGTGACCTTGAGCAGGTCATCAGCCCTCTCTAAGTCACTTTCTTTATTTTTCAATTTTTAGAGCAGTTTTAGGTTCAGCAAAATTGAAAGGAAGGTACAGAGATTCCTCATCATATGCCCTCTTCCCCCACACATGCATCCCTTCCCCACTATCACCTTCCCCCACCAGCGGGGACATTTCTTACAACTGATGAACCTAACTGACACATGTCATCACTTGAAGCCCATAGTGTACGTCAGGGTCACTCTTCCTGGTGTGCTTTCTCTGGGTTTGGACAAATGGATAATGATGTGTATCCACCACTGTAGTGTCACAGAGTGTCTTTACTGCCCTAACATCCTCTGTGCCCTGTCTATTCATCCTTCCCTCTTTCCCAACCCCTGGCCACCACTGAACTTTTACCATCCTGGGAGTTTTGCCTTTTCCAGAATGACATGTAGTTGGAATCACACAGTATGTAGCCTTTTCAGATGGGCTTCTTTCACTTAGTAATTTGCACTGAAGTCTCCTCCATGTCTTTACATGGCTTGATAGCTTATTTCTTTTCAGCACTGAATAGTATTTCATCATCTGCAAGTACCACAGTTTAGTTGTCCTTTTACCCCCCAAGGACATCTGGTTGCTTCCAGGTTTTGGTGATTGTGAATCAAGCTGCTGTAAAGGTCCATGTGCAGGTTGTCAGTGTCACGTTCTTCCTCAGCAGCAATGTGGGGACGTGGGAAGCCTTAAAACAGGGAAGACACAGACAGCCCCCAGCACCCTGCCTGGTGTCCCGCGTGCTCCTGGCCTATTCCCTAAGACCACTAGTATCGCCTCCTCTCCTGCACTAGTGACAAGCACACTGATGAAGACACAGGACAGTCTTTAGGTTTCACTTACTGGAAAGGGAAGGGAGGTTAACGGAACATGACTCTCCAAAGAAAAAGAACATCATGAAATGCCCACATCACCCTGGGAAGGAGCATGCCCCCCACGAACTGCACAATTTGTACTTTCAGGGATTTGTGGGGGCTTGAAAGAAGGCACACAGGCCATACACAGATTTAATTCATGGACCTAACAGAGAGGACAAAGGGTGTCCACCACTGGGCACCTGCCTGCCACTGTGACTCCTGGAGGTTAGAAGCATGAGTCTTACAGTCAAAGAAAAAGTGACAGTTAAAAGGGACATCACTGCATGGAAAAGGGCTGGAGGGAGCTCCAAAACTCAGTGCTGGGGGAAGCCTGGACAGCAACAACACTCACCCTATGCAGAAACCCCTGTGCATCTGTGAGGAATGCAGCCTGGCGGGGAAGGCCTGGGCTTCCTGGCTCTGCTGTGTGGCTCTGGGGAAGTTATTTAACCTCTCTGATCCTCAGCTGGGAGATGGCACTATGACACTTATCTCTCAGGGTGCAGGGGGTTAAATTAAGTAATATTTATGCAGTACTTCAGGAGTGGGTGGCCAGCGTAGGTATTGGTTGTTTTGACAGCCGGCCACCTGGAAAGGCAGAATGGTCCCAAGTGTTGCTTGCAACCATCAACCAAGGCGACCCATTCCACTGTCACATGTGCCCTTCATCTAAGCTGAAATCCGTCTCCTGGTAGCCGAGCTGAAATCAGTTCTCCTGTGCACATAGAATGAATTTAGAACATGCTAACTTCTGCTGTGTGAACTATTTCGAGATGTGTGGGAGTGACGACATCTTCTTTGTGCCCTGACCATGCCCTCTCCTGGCTAGGGTGTCCTCAGTGACTCCAAGTGCCCCTGGGTGGGAGGAGATGGTATATAACTTATCAGGCCTGAGATCAAGAACTGGAATTTGACACATGAAATCACAATGATTTATTCAAAGCAACAGGTTGATAATGGCAATTCTATCTTATTATTATGGAGGATTTACAGAAACATTTTCTCTACATATGTTATCTCATTAGATTCTCATTTGAGCCTATGAATTAAGCATGGGAATTATCATCATTCCATTTGGAAAAATTAAGGAAGTGATGTTCAGAGCAGCGATTTACCTGCCTGAAAGTAGAAGGGGATAGGGCTGGTGCTTCTCTACTCCCAGTCCAGCTGTCAGGCTGTATCATGCACGTGTCATAGGGCATGGGGTTATCACCCTGCTCTGGGAAAGCATGAAAAGCACACACTGGTTCTGTCTACAGCATGAAGAGTGTGTTTGTAGGCTGGAGAGACATAGCAAATATGGCAGACAGTTCTTAAGATCATTTTCAAAGCTAGAAATCCACATGCTCAAGTTGCCATGGAAGCTTGAGAATGCCAGCTTTACACAGAAGCCTGACTGGTCCATGTGGGGAATGGTGGTTATCAGATAGGGTCAAGCTGGACAGAGTTGTATCTTGAACAGGGCTTAACAATTGAGACATATGACATATGATGACAGGCTGGTGGGTGGAGGGAAAGGGGTGGGGCACTTGGGAGGAACTGGGATGAAGACAGTCAGTTGCCTTCCAGCAAGCATGAGTGAACTGGGGGCAGGGTTATGCAGAGGCCAGAGAGTCACACAGCCCCCTTCTAAAGTATGTTGGCAAGAGGCCCTATTAAGAACCCAAGAATGAGCAAACACACATAAGCAGCATCACGAAGGGCCACACAGCAGGGCCTGAGCTGCCGCCAAATGCCAAATGTGCCTCAGCTAACTGAACACGTGGAGGGAAAACGTGCAGGTCTTGTTTCCACCCCACCAAGGACCTTGAACACAATCAGATCCAAAGTCAGTAAACCGATGCCCTCACGGTGGGACCAGGAGAGAAAGTGAGCTGGAAGCAGGATGTGGTAATTCTGGAAGGAACAAGGCTGATCGTGGCAGAAGTTTCAGTGGGCACAGAAAAGAAAACCAAAATCAGAGAAGGATGCTGGGGCTGGGGTGTGGAAATGAGGAAAGAAATGAAAGGGGAAGTGTGACTTCATGAGCTCTGGGAAGAGCACACATAACTGAACTGAGGGGCTGATGGGATGGGTTTGGGAAAGAAAAGAAGAATCTTAAGTTGAGAATGTCTGAAGTGGTTCCTGAATCATCACTTTTGAATTAAAATTTTATATGTAAGATTAAGTTCTGTTGAGCTATTGCTGACAGGATATGTCACATCTCTGTTCATCTTGTTTGCTGCTCCAAGGGTTTGTAAGGATAACAGAATTCAAAGTAAGTTGCCATTTCCCCCCAGGAGGGAAGCCTGGAACTAATTAGGAAGACTTTTCTCTGGTTGCTCCAAGTTGTAGTTAAGAGAGAGGAAATGAGCTATGAAAAAAGGTGTGTGCTTGCTAATGGGCTGGAATCTCAGTGGCTTAACTGGGTCTTTAGAGGCAAAGCTCCATGGGCAGGAGGTAGAGGGGACAGCATAGTGGACAGCAGACCAAGGAGGACAAAAAAGTGGCAGAGAGGGCCTGAGGCCTCAGCCATGGGGTTGAAAGGTGAAGCGATGACTTATCTAAGGTAGATGGGAAGTTACCAGCCCCAAGATACCAACGCGAGGCCCACTTGTACAGGGATGTGAATGACAGACAGGCTTTTGATTACTACCCAAAGTATAAGAGGTGGGAAACATTAGAGGCACTGTAACCGAAGAGAAGTCTTGATGAAAGTTGCTTTAAGAAAGATCACTCTATGACTGTATGATCAGGTTCTTCAGAGAAAAAGAACCAATAGGATCACAGGAGACTCATTATAGGAATTGGCTCATGTGGGTATGGAGGCCAAGAAGTCTACACCCTATCTGCTGTCTGCAAGCTGGAGGACCCAGGGGAGCCAGCACGAATCACCCAGAGACTGAAGCCAGAGAACTGGCGGTGGGGCTGATGATGTAAGTCCCCATCTGAACTTGAGAAGGGGGGCACCGGTGTCCCAGGGCAGGGACGTCCCAGCTCAAGCACAGTGAATGTTCCCTCCCTCCACCTTTCTGCTCCGGACTGGATGGTGCCGACCCACATGGGGGAGGGCCATCTGCTTTACTCAGTTCACCAGTTCAAGTACTAGTCTCCATGGAAACACCCTCCCAGACACACCCAGAATTGTATTTTACCAGCTAACTGTCCTCAGTCCAGGCAAGATGGCACCATCACAAACTGGCTATGTCAGCTCCTCTCTCCTATGCTTTTTTTTTTTTTTGGTATCATTAATCTACAGTTACATGAGGAACATTATGTTTACTAAACTCCCCCCATCACCAAGTTCCCCGCCACAAACCCCATTACAGTCACTGTCCATCAGCGTAGGAAGATGCTGTAGAATCACTACTTGCCTCCTCTGTGTTGCACAGCCCTCCCCTTGCCTCTCCCCACATTATACATGCTAATCATAATGTCCCCTTTCTTTCTTTCCCCCTTTATCCCTCCCTTCCCACCCATCCTCCCCAGTCCCTCTTCCTTTGGTAACTGTCAGTCCATTCTTGGGATCTGTGAGTCTGCTGCTGTTTTGTTCCTTCAGTTTTTCCTTTGTTCTTATACTCCACATATGAGTGAAATCATTTGATGCTTGTCTTTCCTTGCCTGGCTTATTTCACTGAGCATAATACCCTCTAGCTCCATCCACGTTGTTGCAAATGGTAGGATTTGTTTTCTTCTTATGGTTGAATAATATTCCATTGTGTATATGTACCACATCTTCTTTATCCATTCATCTACTGATGGACACTTAGGTTGCTGCCATTTCTTGGCTATTGTAAATAGTGCTGCAATAAACATAGGGGTGCATATGTCTTTTTCAAACTGGGCTACTGCATTCTTAGGGTAAATTCCTGGGAGTGGAATTCCTGGGTCGAATGATATTTCTATTTTGAGTTTTTTGAGGAACCTCCATACTGCTTTCCACAATGGTTGAACTAATTTACATTCCCACCAGCAGTGTAGGGAGGTTCCCCCTTTCACCACATCCTTGCTAACATTTGTTTTGTTTGTCTTTTGGATGGTGGCCATCCTAACTGGTGTGAGGTGATATCTCATTGTGGTTTTAATTTGCATTTCCCTGATGACTAGCGATGTGGAGCATCTTTTCATGTCTGTTGGTCATCTGAATTTTTTCTTTGGAGTAGTGTCTGTTCAGCTCCTCTGTCCATTTTTTTTTTTGAGAGGGCATCTCTCATATGTATTGATCAAATGGTTGTTAACAACAATAAAATTCAGTATAGGGGGGTCAATGCTCAATGTACAACCATTAATCTATCTCAAGCCTAATTCTCATCAGTCTCCAATCTTCTGAAGCATAACGAACAAGTTCTTACATGGTGAATGAATTCTTACATAGTGAATAAATTCTTACATGGTAATCAGTACAAGGACATTCATCACAGAAAATTTCGGTTTTGATCACGCATTATGAACTATAAACAATCAGGTCAAATATGAATATTCATTTGATTTTTATACTTGATTTATATGTTGATCCCACATTTCTCCCTTTATTATTATTATTATTTTTATTTTTAATAAAATGCTGAAGTGGTAGGTAGATGCAAGATAAAGGTACCTCTGCCCATTTTTTAATTGGATTATTTGCTTTGTGTTTGTTGAGGTATGTGAGCTCTTTATATATTTTGGATGCCAAGATCTTCTGACAAGATGGCTTGAATGCTTTTTCTCTGGGAGAATCTTACTCTACAGCGAATTTCTCCCAGTGAACTGTAAAACATGTACATGAAAGCTGATCCCTCAATAGTAGGTCACATCTCTCCTTGGGTTTGGAAAGATATTTTGAAAATGATAATGTTACCTTCCAACATAAAGGCAGAGATTGAAGGAAGATTTTCCCCACAACAGGAATATTTAAAACTGATGGAAAAAAAGGTGTATTTTACCAACTGAGCCTGCATTTTTTAATCCTCCAAATCATACACAGTTGAAGATGGAAAGGACCTTAGAAACTGAAGTCAAATAATTACATAAAGGTGCTTTGTAACCTGTAACACATTTTGCAAGAGTAAATGTTGATGATAATGAAGTTCACCCTCTTCCTGTATCTGGAGCTTTATTATTCCCATGATCCCTTAACTGGGGCTCAGACATGGGAAAATATATCCTCTCCAGTGTCAAGCAGATAATAACTGGACATCACAGATTGTTGCTTGAGGACATTTCAACAAGTCATAAAAACCTAGTAATTGCAGGTCAGTCAAAAATGAAAACAAAAGCATTTAGTTTCTTTTGTATAAAAATATTTTTCATCTGTACCAGAGATGGATCCCAGGGAGCTACTTTTTGGTGGGACACTAAAGATAAGTCTGTCAGTCCTGAACCTCCAAGTCTAAAACGTGTTCATGGAGGGAATTCAGGCTCATGTACGCAGCCCAAACTGAGGAGCAGAGGGGCACCCTCTCTTTAAGGCTCTTCAGTGACAACATCTGGAACACACAGAGTAGACTCACATCTTACATGGCTGATGGTGAGGTTCTAAAATCAGTGCAAAGGTAAAGATCCTACAAAATTAAAATTGCCTCTGAGAATCCTTCATATTTGCAAAAGCTCTAAGACAGATCATACATTATTTTTGTCTCTGGCAATCTGGGTGAGACATCCCTTTTCTTAAGATGTTGGAAGTCAAGGTCTTTCTTGAACCGACCAAGGTAGCATAAATACATTATATATTGTGTTCCCTCTGAGCTTGATTGGTTGATAGGTTGAGGAATTGAATGTGATCAGATTTTGCTGTAGTGCACAAGTTACATTGGCCACAAATTGACTCACGGTGAAAGGACTGACTTGTAACTAAGTGAATTTGAGCAGAGGTTATAATAACAAATATGTAGTGGTGTTAAATAAAAATGATGTTCTTTGGCAATGTGTCTAACCTGTGAAGTGACATTGTGAAGAATGGCCACAAAATGCCCCAGTCAACCTTCAGGATGCTTGTCTGAGCCAGGATCTGGGGTTAGAAAAACACTGGGGGTTGGTGTGGGGTTTTATCAAGTGACGGCCACCAGCAATTCCTCCCATCTGTATTTGTGCATTCTACTTCTCCTGTCCACAGGTGGAATCTATTTCCTCTCCCCTTGGATATGAGCTGCCCTTAAGAGTTGAAGAGGCCAGTAGAATAAGACAGAGGTGGTTTGTGCCAGGCCCAGGCCCAGCCATGTACAGCCGGACAGCTTCTGCTTTAGATCCCTAGAGCCCTGAGCCATACAGCGAGGCCAGTTATGCTGCTGGGGAGAGAGGTCAGCCAGCCCCAGCTCTGCAGCCTCCTCAGCAGAGGACCTGTTGTGTTAGGGAAGCTGTCTTGGTCATTCCAGCCCCCATCCGAGCTCGAGGATGAATAGGCAGAATGAATCCCCCTGATTCCATATGGAGCAGAAGAACCACTTACTCAAGCCCTTCCTAAAATACAGAATCATAAGCAAATAAATACTTAGCATTGTTTTAAACACTAAGTTCTGAGTGCTCTGATAAACAGCAGGAGAAAGCTGAGACAGTGCGCCAGGAGATTTCTTCCCATAGATTCATTTCATGGGCTGTTCCCTGATCCTTTTACTTCCTGCACACAGACTCTTCTGCTTTTATGTCTTCTAATGCCACCCAGACTCTTGGTGAAGAAGAGACAAACAAAACAAAACATCACAGACTTCCTCGGGGGTAGACCCTGCCTAATCCTTGCTTGCACCCAAGTAGACTGTGGACTGGAGCTGCTGGCTCCAGTGCCTGATGTGGCTCTCCGCTCTGTAGGAGCGGACAGCAGAGGGGCTCAAATAAAAGTAACGGTCTGGGAAAAAAAAGTGAAATGGCCATCTGTAAACAGGAAGGGTGACTTATCCACAGTAAGCTTAATTCCGTGAAACACAGTTGCTGGATGTATGATGATTATTTAGTAAGACATGTCACTTGAGTTGGACAGAAGAACACAAAACGCTATAAAATTGGTGTGTCACTTAAAATACACAAATGTAGCACTTACAGACCAAACAGATATTTTTTGACAGAAAACACCTTTTCAAACCTTGGCAGGGCAAAACAATGTGCTAAAAAATGTTTATTGTGTTAGTTGAAAACTCAGTCAAATTCAGTAATGCTGTCACCTAAGAAACACCAAAGCCCGGATTTTAACCTCACTGAAATACTGATGCCATAACATGAAGGCAGATGAAATAAAAGATCCTTATTACTTTCAGAACCCTGGAATAACCTTCTACCTGTAGACTACAGAAAAAAATGTTTTCCTACTGTCATTCCTCCCCGCCCCATCCCTGTCTTCTACAAGAGGCAGCCCTACTTTTTGTTGACAGGGGCCTGGAGAAATTTTTTTAAATTAATTAATTTCTTTTTTTTACTTTTTAAAAATTAAGATATCATTGATATACGATCTTCTGTTCAAGTTTCACATGAGCAACATTGTGGTTATTAAATTCCCCCCTATTATCAAGTCCTCACCACATACCCCATTATAGTCACTGTCCATCAGCAGGTCTGGTGGAAATTTTATAAGATTTTTCAGTGAGGCATCAGTTGTTTTTAATACTTGAAGAAATCGAAGGGAAGGATTCAATTACTCATGTGAAAAATGAACCTTCTACTGAAGGTTTGGCCACTGCTGGTATGCTTGTTTTAAAACTGAATTATAGGTGCAATACATTTGGCAGACACGGGGGCATTAATTTTTCTCAAACCGTTCAAGACTAGGGAGGACAGAACAGGAGGGAGCAGAGAGAAAATAAGATAATAAGAGTTTCACGTTGATTTATTCACCTTTGTGCAAAGTAATGGGAACAGGCGGGGGCCTGAAGGAGAGATAGAGAGACTCATGGAGGGAAGGATCACAGGCAGCCTGCCAAACAGAAAGTCAGATTGTTGTTCTTAGATGATATAAGATTGCTTTATTTCTCTAGCTGCTTTGTAAAAATACATATACATAAAAATATGCCACACGGTGCAGCTGGAGTGAGCAGAGGCCACACTGTTTATCCAGGGAACAGTTGTATTCCCAGCCTGCCTGTCTGTTAGCTCGATTCCTTTAATAAAGATAAACGAGCTCTGTGCATGGCAGAGCCCAGGCTCTGGTTCTGGGCTATCTGAGTCTGGTAGCGCCAGAGAGATGGGCTCGCAGCCTCCCTGGGGCAGGTGGATGGGTTCTTGAGGCACAAAGTCGATGCACCCAGAGGTCTGTGGTTGTGACCTATCTCACAGACCTGAGATAGGATTGCTTAATGTAGATGGTAGGAGGTCCTGGGCCAGGAATCCGTGGAGTCCTCCCTCAGCCAGTAACCAGCTCCATGCAGGATCAGATTCATCACTTGTGGCGCTCAGTGCAAAATGCAAATGTAGGGCTTTTTGTTTAAAAAAATGGAGAATGTTTGGACTGCAACAGCAGAGCATGAAACAAAGGGTGCAGCTCTTCTAAGCAGGAGCCCAGAGAGGCTGCCCAGGCTTCATGCCCAAAACCCCATTCTGGCTCCAGGACTTGGTGACAAGAAGCCTCTCCTTTGGAGTCCTCAGCTTCCACATGTTGAAATCAACTGAATTGGACATAATCAGCAGCTTTTGTGTTGGGTAGTGGAGAGGGGCATTGGTGGAATCATCAATGTCCTCTCTATTAGGAAAATCAAGTCTTAAGTCTGAAGAAACTCTCTCCATCCTGTTCTTGAAACCATGGTATCTTTGCAGAGAGGTTCAAGGACCCTCTTGGGTACCCAGAGAGTGGGGAGCAGAAGCTTGCGGCCACTGTCTCATAGAGAAAAAAAGAACCTATGCTAAAAAAGAAAATGTATTTTCTCATACTTAGGAAATAAAATCAAGTCCCTACAGTTGCATTAAAAGTTGATCTTTGCCTTTCTTCTAAAACAAGTTAAGGCTCTTTTTGTCACCAAACAGACATTTTGAAAAGTAGCAAAAGCTCATTTCTCTTGGATCTGACTTTGCAAGCAACATGGGCAAGTTTATCTCTTTCAAAAGAGAACTTGAGACCCAAATACTTTCTTCAAAGCTTGGTCTCTGAAGTTGAACTTCTGGGAGATGACAGATGAGAATGGGATGAAATATGACTTTTCTTGCCTTAACCATAACAGAATCACTCAACGTGAGCACACAGATTCGGCTTGTGAGTGCTGAGAGACATCACTCGGGGTCCAGCAGCTGCAAAATGACTAACACTGTGGTTCTCTGGGGCAGTTAGGGAAAGTTCTAGAGTTGCCAGAAAAACATGCTGATATTTCAGTTTCTAGTCTTGGTGAGAGCTATGATTCTGCAGACATGCTGTTTTTCCACTTTTCATGCCCGAGAGGATGAACGGTGAGTCCTCAAAGCCACTCATGAGGAGAGGGAGAACAATCTCATGGCAACTTGCTATTTTGTATGAATGCTATGTTTCTGACCTATAGATGTTGTACTTTATTTTGTAAGAAGGGAGAACCTAAGGGGAAGAGCAGAAGTCCTGTAATGTATTTGGCCTGCTTTTCCAGGTTTGTAACTTCTCTTTTCTAGTCATCCCATTTCATAAATGCAGTTGTCTTGTGTTATTTACAGATTTGTGTTCATGAATTCACCTGCTTGCTAAAATTTATTTGCAACCCCAAAATTAATACTTGCACCACTTTCAAGGTCTTTTTTGGATGCGCACAGACATACACAAAGTTTGAGTCATGTGCACGTGTGTGTTTGCATGTGAAGTCAAACAGAGCAGCTCTCTGCCTTCCTGATTCAGCTCTTATAGGGCAAACAAGTGTTCTTTTTGCAGCCTATTTAGTGTCATGTTTTTCTCGTGCTTTTTGTTGGTGATACTACTGTTGGAAGTGGCCCCCACATGTAGTGCTGAAGTGCTGTCTAGAACCCCTCAGTGCAGGAAAGCTGTGACATGCCCTATGGAGAAAACACGTGTTGGATAAGGTTTCTTCAGGCGTGAGTTACTGTAAGGTTGGCAATGAGCTCAGTGTTAATGAATCAACAGTATGTAGTAAACTAAGGGGTCTTTAGACAGAAATATATAAAACAAAATCATGCATTGATTGGTGGATACAAATGTTTTGACCAGAGGCTCATGGGGAACTAATCTTACGTTTCCACTAGGACAAAAGTTCCATATTAGCGATTTCAGTATTCACGGAGACGTAGTAGAAATAAGTACCTAGAATAAAGAGGATGGACTGCATGTGTTGAGATCCCATCCTGTTCAAGTGTTTGGAAGCAAACAAAAGGCAAGAGACTGTATCCCATATCCCATCCTCAAGGACTGTGTTTAATGGCAGTCATGACCAGCCTTGAATACTACTTATTCCAAGTGCCTTAAACACAGTACCTTCCTTAAATCACCCCTGGCATAAGTTGGGCACTGACTCAAGTTGGCAAGTCTGCCAGTGGCACCCCCAAGATTTGGCCCAATGATGTTCTGACTCCCCAGATCATGCATTCACCCTCCCAGACTCTTCTCTCTGTCTAGTCAAGGTGAAGGCAACTTGCACTCTGTCACTATTGGATTGAGAAAAAAGAGGGTACCAAAACAGATTATTGCTGCTTGGTTTCCTCAAAAATACCACGTCCATCCTAATTTCTTCCTTTAGCCTGCTTTGAGATATCTGTAAAAATGTTCATAGGGAAGCTCTTCTAGAATGTACAACCCTTAATATGTCTTTTTTCTTCTGCTATGTTGCATTAAATATAAGACAGGAATTTTAGACAAACAAGAACTTTATATTCTGAACTCTGATCATCCATCACAAGAAATGCCATTTTATGTTTTTCTGGTTATTGTTGTCCTTGTTTGATCAATTTATAGATCATATCTAAAGCTTTAGGTAGTTGTTTCCATGAAAATAACATATTTTAACCCCATGCCATCAGATTCTTACTCTTATTATTTATTGTTTTGACTTAACCCATTTGCAATGAATGTAACCATCCTCAAATGACAGATTAAGAGGGGCTTTCCTATTACCTTTAAAAAAACTAAGTTTAATAATTTTTCAAATTATGAGATTTCTCATATTTTATTTTCTTCTTGTCTTTCCTTTAAAGATCTGGGAACTCTTACATTAGGGTCTGTGCTGCATACCTGTCCATTCCTAAAAGGACTTAGAACAATGACATTTGTTTTTCTGTTCCTTCAAGGCTGGTGTAAGGAGAAAATGAAATAATTGTAAAAATCACGTTAGACAGTACCTAGATTGTAGTTGGTCTCATTAAATATTACTTCCTTTCCTTCTCCCCATATTAGGCAGTTTACTTCTGCTTAGCAGTTGAGGTCATTTATAAGGAGAGTGTGTAGATGTGAAAGCTCCTGTGGCAGATTTTACTATGTATCATAGCTTTACGTGTGTAGAATTGTCTACAGTTTGTGGAGCACCTTCCCTGCCCCTGAACATGTTTCATTCAATTTAATCCTTACGGCATCCCTGGAAGCAACGTGTTAGACTTCCGCCGTGTTCGTTATATGAGTCAAAGCATGCATTACATCATATTGCTTACTAACGGCACACATTTCTTGAAAATATTCAAAACCACCCAGATTATAAATCCACCAGAACCTGACTCCAGCATGCTGCTTTTTGATGCTCTTCTTCTGCCCAGACATCTCTCATTTCGCACTTTTGTCTGAGGAAGACAGAGAAAGCTTGGCTTTCCCACGCTGGGTATCCTGTCAACAGATGCTGAAGAAGTGCTCCTGGTCTTCACCTTGTCCCGCCACTAAGTAGGAGACTCTACCCATGGTCCTCTGTGATACATGACAAACAGGCCTTTTGCAAATGCAACTGTAGATGAATTTGTGTGCAGTGGGCACTGTTGAGGGCGTGGAAGATCTCTCTGTGTTCAGGAGACCACGTTAAGTCTGGGTCCAGCGGGCCCAGCTCCAGGAGTGACAGCAATTGCCAGAGAAGCCACACACCGGTGAGCTGCATCTGTGGCTCCGCCGCCTCGGAGTGGGCTGTTTCAACTCATCTGGCTGCTGCTGCTTGCAAAGACGCTTGATTTTCAACTCTAATTGCGGCCGCTAATTCAGGCCTGGCCTTCTGATCATTCATCTTTTAAGAGTTCAGCTTCTGAATCCCATTTGGTTCCCTGTCCCCTTGCTTTCCTACCACCTCCCCTTGATGTGGGCAGAATAGTTAACTCAAACAATTAGTAAATGCTGAATCATTGAGTCAGTTGAATGAAGCGAGTGTCTGTGTGAGGTATACAACTTCCTGAGTGGGTTTAATGGAAAGCCTAAAGAGATTTTTCACAGATTCATGAGTTTTCAAAGGAGAAATTTGCATATTAATAAGAAGCTGTTCAGACTGATTTGCTTAATGTGTTTGAAGTAAGCATAATTAAATGTCAAGGGAGATATATCATGAAGTAATGAAGCTGAAGCCAATTTATCAAAAATAAGGCCTAGGGAGAGACATTTCAAATAATGAACAGTTCTCTAACCTTCCTTTTTAAGGTGATTTGCTTAGTCTGGGCCAAGATTTACATGTTTTTTGAGACTCATTCAAACAAAGATTCTGAAATGGAGTGGGGGGTGGGGAAGGAGAATGGACATTTTTCCTATTCGAGTTTATAACATGCAAGGGGGTCTTTCCTGCCTGAAACACTTTTTAAAGGGACAAAACCGATGTAGTTTTTCTCTCACAGATACTGGGCTGTAGTTAGCATCGGCAGCCTGCTCCGCCCACACTCGTACAGCGGCCGTTTGCAATCTCCTGTTCTCATGAGAGGACATGTCCTATGTGAGGGTGGCTAGTTACTCAGGAATTGCAGCTATAACAAAAATTGATTGGCATTGAAAATCCCAACCCTGGGTTCTGGATTTTGAGCTGTTTACAGTGAGCATGTCTAAGGAGTGGGCCATTCTTTGAACCAACTCAGTCCATGGTTTGTTTTGAATTCACTTAGGAAAGAAATGATAAAATCACGCAGCCATTTTTTAGGCTTTATTCCCTAAGTGTTTGATGAAATTAACCAAGAAATTCAGGCTCTTCCAAATGATGGTTTCATGAGGTCACAGGTCAAATGACAAAAATGACAATAACAGTAATAACAAGATAGCTCACATACACCATCTCTGCTCCCGACAAAAGCCAGAGAAGGCAGGCATTATTACCTCCATTTTTCCAGATGACTCACTCAAGTGCAGGGAGGTTAAGCAACTTGTCCAAAGTTACTCAGGGGTTAAGGAGTAAGGAGGAGTGGATAGATTCTCCTGAATTCTGGATGACACTCAAGAGACCTCAGCTAGAGTTGCTTGAGTGGATCAAATGGACACATTCAGTAGGGTTTGATTCTGCTCATCAGAATGTGAAAGCTGATGGATTCCTTCCTGGGCAGACTAGAGTGAGCAGGACCCTTGCTGAAGGTGAGATCTTCCTCAAGGAGGGCTTAGGGGAAGAGATGAGGACTTTGTCAATGGGGTAAAACTGCTAGGTGGAAGAGACTAACAAAATGAAAAGTCACATTTATATAACTGAGAGATTAAAACGTGTTTCTACTTGGAATGACTGTGCATTGTGCTAACTGTGGCCACTGGGAGCACTAAGCAGAGAAAAAACCACAATTTAGAGATATAAGCTTTTTGAAGCATCACTTAAATTTTGGGGTGGCAGCTGGGTTCTCCACATTCCACAAAGCAACCTGATCTTGAGAACCATTGAGAATAATGTGCCTTGTCCTATATCTGAACAGACTGTGTTAACATAGGGGTTTTACAAGTTATTAATGTGTTCCCTGCCTTTGTAAGAACACTGCCTCTGAAATCTGCCTGTCTTGGACTCAGTTTCCAACACTCCTCCTTAACTCCTTAACCCCTGAGTAACTTTGGGCAAGTTGCTTAACCTCCCTACCCTTGAGTGACTGATCTGGAAAAGTGGAGGTAATAATGCCTGCCTTCTTTGGCTTTTGTTGGGAGCAGAGATTGGTGCATGTGAACTATCTTGTTATTATTATTATTGTCATTTTTGTCATTTGACCCGTGACCTCATGAAGCCATCCTTTGGACCCATCATTTGTGAACATCCTTTACACTCAGAGTGATGTGAGACACTGGACCCGCCATTTCCTCTGACTTTCAAAACTAAAAATAAGATCTGTATTTTAGGTGGGGCAGTATGTATCTGACCAGGAGAATTCCTTGGGAACTTTGCATTGTATCTGTTCAGAGCAGTGAAAAACAGGGCATTTCTGTCCCTGTGATCAAGCCCCTGGTCATGTCCCCTCTGCTAATGACAGATTTACCTTCCACTGTGTGTAATGTGTGTGCACGTGTGTGTGTATGTGTGTAGATAGATTTACAGTTATGGTTTCAGGTGTAGGCACCACTAGCACTCAGTCTTGTGAAAAGTAGAACCCTGTTGCCAACATTTACCATATAATAGAATCTGTGCTGCTAGAATGAGGGTGGGTGGGTGTCTAGAACCCAGCTGCTTAGCCCACCCTATCATTTTGTAGGGTGTTTTTAAACATTCAGCCTGTAGCTCTTTGGCTTGCATTTTTTCTAGCTGTGTTGGATAGGTTTGCATCATTGTTTTAGTGATGTACAATTTTTATCATATACCTGGAAGTTCAAATGAATATAAAAATATTGCACTGTGGTCACAGATGTCCCTTCATTTTGCAGAATAGGAAATTCTTTTAATAGATATGGGATTCAAGGTTGTTCAGCAACTCAGCAAACCATAGACCTGGAATTTCTTCAAAGTGTGCTTCCATTTGGGAGCTTCTCTCCTGCCACAGAAACAGTCAATTGAATATCCCTTGGCCCCACCATTCGCTGGACTCCTCAGAACATGACTGGCTGGAAGGACCATCTGCATACCTAGCTGGGGATAAAACCCATTTAACTTTATCCTTCAGTCCAGAGGCAGCAAGTTCAAAAATAGGAGATGAATTTTTTGAAAGGAGTTCTTTTGCGTAGTACTGTCACACTTGGATAAGAAATGCTTCTCAAGTCCTCAAAGCCAAGCCTCAAACTGTCTTCCCTTTAATGTTTCTTCTGCAGTGTTTCTGGGTGTTAGGAAAGTAGGTATATTTTGTGCTCAGATATGACTGGGAAATGAATTCAACAAACTCACACGGATTTTTTTTTTACAGTGGACTTTTAAGAGTTTTGTTTCTAAGGTTTACTGTGACAGGTCAAATGGGATCTGTCATAGGCAGTGGTTCTGAAAAGTATTTGTCACAAAAACCTACAGGCTTTTGTGCTCCTTGGAACACAGTTTGGGAAATGTTTTTTTTAAAAAAATAAAAGCAAATCTTGATTTACAAAGTGAAAACTTTGTTAGGATAGATGAACTTAGTTATTAGAATTTGATAATGGTCTTAAGGAAGTTATTTTAGGATCCCATACCCAGGTCCTCTTCTTAAATAAATAGACAGTGGTAGGAACACTAACTGCCTATTTCTTTCCTGAAAACATGGGCCTAGAGACTGAATTTTATGTGATGGATTGGCATTATGATATGATTAATTGTGCTGTACCATGGGACAAGCAATTTGTTTTCTCCCTAACAAACAGCAGGTGTTACTTGTTCAAGAAAACCACCTACATCAAAGTAAAATATCTCTTATTTTTAGGGCTGTCAAAGCTACTATGCTATGGATTTTTCCATATTTCATTGCTTTGGGTTGCTTGTTATTCCTCCAGGGTTACCGGTTTTTCCCTATCAGAGTCCACAAACCACTAGGACTGTCTATGCAGGGCACTGTGGCAGCTGTGTGTCTTGGGTCCCGTACTTTGCAGCTCTGTCTCCTCAGTCCACCCTCCTCCCACCCACCACATACCCCCACACTCCATTCCCATGCACCTCCCATGGTCCTGCATCCTGTGTCTTTGTATTACTGAGCCTTTCCACACATGTCCATCCGTCTGCTTCAAATGCCTATTTTCTTCTTTTGTACCCATTAATCCCCACTCATTGTTCAAAGGTAAACTCAAATGCCACTTTCGTCATGACTTTGCTCTCCCCAGTGGCTTCAGTGGTTGGACTCATCACTGGATCCCACTTGGTGTACAACTCATTGTCAGTCATCTTCGCTTCTCCAGGAGGCCGATCCTGAGGAGTCAAGGAATGCAAATGATGCCATGAGGTCAGTGCAGACCTGACCATCTCCGCCAGCCCCTGGGAGACCTGGAGCAGGTTGCTCACTGGAGGAGCCCCGCTTGGGCAGACAGGGCCACATGCCTACGCTGCCACCTTGTTCAGTCATTGACCAAGAGCCTCCGAGAGCCACCTGTTTGCTTGATGGCTCACATGGGCCCTAAGGACTGCAGCAGTGGGAGCCTGTCAGTGACCACACTTCACATAGCCAGGTTCCAAGTCCTGTGAAAGGGATCAGAGCGGCTCTTCTCTGTGTCTTTCATCTTTACACTGCCTGTCAGAGATTTTATTCCTTGACCCACATCCACAGAATGTAGACCCAAAAGTGGCTTTAGAGATCAGATAGCTGAGCTTCCTCATTTTCCAGACAAGGAAATGGAGACATTGCTGCCCACACTGAACTGATTTCCTTCATTGTACAATCCACATTGCGTTTGAATTCCAGGCCAAATTCTAGCAGATCAAACCAACCATTCCCATTTCTATCCCTTCTTCCGATGACATCCAGGAATCCATTTGTCCAGCCACCCCCAGAGGCACTGCATTTTCCTGGGGACCAAGAGGAATGAGTGTTGATGGATTTCAGGTCAGAAAATGGGGAAATTATTAGTGCTATCTGCACAAACCGGAGCCATTCAATTTCACATTTAAAAAATAAAACATCGTTGACCCTTTAAATGTGAGGCTTTTGCGGCTGAAAGTCCCCAACTACAGGTAATGAAGAGGAACTAACCCCACAAAGCCAGGTCTGCCCAGCAGTAGCTGGGGGTCCACCAACAGATTTTTGTTAGTAGAAGGAGGAAAATCAATGAGCAGAATGGAGTCCGTCTCAGCAGTGTTTTCCATTCTCAGTCACTCTTCCTGGAAGCTGCTGGGCACCAAGGCTGTGTTAGATGCACTCCCCAGGATTGTGTTTGCAGCCCTGGGTGCCTCCTGAGGGATCTCTGTTGGTGGGGGTGCCACTCCAGCCTCCCCCAGGGTCTGGCCCACTAGATCGGTGACTGATAATGCCTTAATTGCCAAACCTAGAGCAGGTGACGTCTGTCTTCTTGGACCTGAGGGCTCTTGATTACTCAACTCCCTAAAAGGAAACACTTTCCACATCAATAATTAAACAGAGCAATTAGAGGAAATTTAAAAAGTATAATTAGAATCAACTCTGTGTCCCTTGAGCATTCTCTCTCTCTTTTCTTTTTCATGCCCCATTCCCTCCCTCCTCTTCCCTCAAAGCATCATTTTGTGGACACAGGAGGCCTCTATTTCATTGTTTTTAAAGCCCAGGCAGAAAAGGGAAAAAATCCATTGGCAGGGATGAACTTGAGAAGTAGAAGGTAAGGGCAGACCCAGGCTGCCTGGTTTCTGTTCTTCGGGCTTGCCATTTCCTCGTGGTAGCCGGCCTCTGCGTTTGGGGCTTTAGGAGTGGAGACGGGCCGGCTTTTCGGGACTGGCCCACATGGTGTTCAGGGAGCCTCTGGGAATGAGGCCCAACCTGGAAAAGTGAAGTGTCCATCAGAAGCACAGAGGGTGGCAGCCCAGAGGGGCACCTCTAGAAAATAACCTGTGCTGGTCAACTTTCCCTTCACTCTAATCTGTCCAGTGTCCTCAGGTGAAGAGAATCTGTTTTCTCAACTTGAGGAAGTGAAAATCTATCACAAGCCAACCAGATAATGTGAAAATATGAAAATTAAAGCAACAAGGAGAAAACAATAGCAGTGAAGGAGCAGGTCACCATCCACAGACCAGAAGACCCCTAGAGCTCTCTGGGACACAATGCGGGGGAATTTAGATTGTGCCAAAGGCAGCAGGGAGTGACAGACAGGCCTGGGAAGGAAGCAGAAGGGGCCCCTGGAAACGCCTCTGCTGAGGCAGCAGGCCCTGTGGGAGGCTGTGCGGCAGGGCAGGGGCCCAGGGTGCATCCTGAGTCTCCCCAAGGCAGATGCCAGTGCCAGGACTGAACAAGCAGCCTGCTCAGCGGCAGCTGGCAAGTTGGGGCCTGGGGCACTGACCCCACCCTTTCAGGGCAGGTGGGGACCCAACACAGCTAATTTCAGGTCTCCTCCGTGGCCTCTGCCTGTGTGTGCATGCCCTACCTCCTCCTGGTGGACTATTTGTTTTGCTTTTAATTTGACAAAGTAAATCCCAGCCATTAGGTAACTTCGCTTTTCCCTTCTTCTGTCCCTGATGGATTTCAACAGGAACTCAGAAACAAAAAAGCCATTTCATCCTTAAAGATGGACAAACACAGATTCATCTCTGGAGCCCTGTAAGGTCAGCAGGCA
Organism: Manis javanica; assembly: GCF_040802235.1. Lineage (NCBI taxonomy): Eukaryota > Metazoa > Chordata > Mammalia > Pholidota > Manidae > Manis > Manis javanica. Next base: position 74,630,029 of record NC_133162.1, read on the forward strand.
GAAACATGATCAAACATGTCTCAGTCACTTAAAAGAATACAAGCAGATGGAAGAATCGGAGCAAATAGCCTCTCTTCCTGCCCTCCATGATACAGAGCTTCTGCATGGAATAGGAGAAAACTTGAGAAAAATCTCTCATGATTTTTAGTCTTGAATTGAAAAGGTTAAGTGAATGTCATGCAAAAATAATGAAAAAGGCCTACATGTATCCTGATTCCAAGGAGAAAAGTGTAGTCAAAGAATGAAGGTGGGAAAACAAAGCAAAGCAAAGCCCTCCAATCATCAGGATGATGAAAACAGGTTCCTCAAAAGTTCGCATTAGATGTGGTCCTCAAAATGTTATATTTCAGAAAGCAGGAGCCAAATATGACAATCTTGAGGAAGAAAAGGTTTGTAATATAAGAATTTTTAACCATCCCAATGATCTCAAATGCTTAAGCAAGTTAAGGCCTCCCAATAAAAATGAATGAAGGGAAATTACATTGTAAAAAAGGGTATTAATAATCTGTGATGGTTGTTCTTTGTTTACAGGAGTCATGCTAAAACCATATGAAATAATGTTTACAAATATGAGAATGGTCAAAACTGAATTACCAGGTGCACACTTACACACACATGCACACACACATACACACACACACTCACACACACATGCAAAGAGACAAAAAGAAATGAAAGAAAGCCAGGTGGAGTGACAAAATACACACCAATGTAAAATTCAAGATTGAACTTTGAATGAAACAAAAAGATCTATCTTTAATAATCAGGAGTATACCCTCTAGCTTAATTTTCATGAGCTTTTGTGTGCCAAGTGAAATACCATTCAGCATTAAAATATATAAAGTGAAAGCTGTTAGAAATGCAGAGATTTTTTTATGTCTTTGTTTTTGTCTTCACTTTTTATTTTGAAATAATTACAGATTTACAGGATTGCAAATAAATGGACAAAAAGTTCCCGTGTACCCTTCACCAGCTTTCTTCAATAATAACTACAATAACTATAGTACAATATAAAGCCAGGAAATTGACATTGATATAATTTATAGAACAAGCAGAGATTATGATATCACAATTCTACCAGAATATTCTAATACATCCATTTAATATTTTGTCAGAGCAACTGGGAAAATATGAATAAACATATGGAACTCTCAAAAATATATTTAATTTTGATTTAACAAGTAGATATCAGAAGGCTACCTAGGAGACACACAGAAAGTGGGCAGTCTTTTCAAAAGTCTGTGGCACATTTATAAAAATGTTCATATACTTTCTTTTTTGGCCACCAAAAAAGCATAAGTTTCCTGAGAGTTTAAATTCTATTAAATTCACACTTTGACTATAAATTAAAATTAATAATGAAAGGAAAAATACGATGGATAAAACTAGTATAAGGTTAAGAATTATATTCTTGAAAATCCTTGAATTAAAGATGAAATCAAAGGTGCAGTTAAAGATCATTTAGGTAAGAGCCAAATGATAAACTAAATACTTGTCATGCTTACATAATCAGGGATGTCAGTAGACTGAATTCATGTCCTTATATATTTTAATGTCAAGCTAGAAAGGAATTGAAATTAGTAAAGTCAACTTTCAAGTCCAAAAACTAGAAAAGGAGCAAAATATAATATTATAACAAAAATATAATAGAATGAGAATAGATGTGGCAAAAAAATATCAAAGAAATTAGAAAACGTACACTGTCTAACTCTATAATAGTGAATTTAAAATATAGTTGAAATAAATTAGTATCTATTGAAAGATGCAAATCACCAAAACTGCCAGTAGGAAATAAAGGGAACATCAGTTATTGAAAGATGATCTGAATTAAATTAAAACAACCAAACGAAAGCAGATGAAACTTACTGGGAGAAAACAGAGATTTCTCCAGGTAAAACCAGCTCTCATCTATTACCTAAAGTATTAAAAAATCCTGCCTCACCACAGAGAGCATATATTCTAAGGAAACCATTTTTACCAAGGGCATATTTGACACTATGGATCAGGACCACTTTTTAAAAGGTTTTCCTTCATTCCCTGGTTTTCCATTGACACCCCTCTCCTTTGCTGGCTTGTCTTCCTAATTTACTCCAGGTAGACCCCATATGTCCAGGCTTTGTCCTACCAATTATTAGGTCCTTTGTCTCAACTGATTGTTTCTTCTCAAAATAACTGAGCTGACCACATTCTTTATCTTTTCTTTATTATTTCACCCACTTTCTGCCCAACTACATGGCCAGATCTTCAAATCATTTTTCTTCTAGAAGAGAACTGTGTGAGAAGGAAAGGACAAAAACTTCGCTTGCTTTTGGCTTGCTTCTGGAGTCGTAGGTGCTGGACCCTTGAGATTCAGCTTCTCCTCTCTCCTTTATGAGCCCTCCTGGCTTAGTATACTACTCACTTTTGACCACGCCTCCTGCCTCTGGGTCTTATCTTGACCCATTCTGGTTCATTCCCAACCACTCAGCATTTCTAACTTGGTTCCGATGCTGCTGCCGCTTGAGAACTTGCCCTTCCACTGCCTGGTAAGCTCCATTTTTGTGTTCTATAGCTAATATGACCAAAACTAAGAGCAACATCTTTATGCTCACCGTTTTTTGTGATCTGTGAAGCTAGACTTGAAACAGCTTTAGTATTGTTAACGTCATTTTACCTCCGTCATGGATTGCCTCCTGGGACAGATGATAAACCCTAGACAACAGAGTCTGGCTTCTCATGTTTTCCTTAAGGACTTAGTCAAGACTCATCTGGTCTTTAATCTGTTGGATGACACATAGCATTCTGTTTTGATACTTTTGTATATCAAAGGTAAAGATAAAAAAACACAGTTCTCTTAATAAGGCAGAAGACAAAGTGCCATTAATTGTTGAAAGAAAACCATATTATATTAAAAAACAGCTCAAAATTATTGAGAAAAAATAATTTCCAGGTGGGAAATTAATACCCATATCTTAGCCATACACAGATAAATAATTGTTTTCCAGAGTCAAAATACTCTTATCAATATTTTTCAAACATTTTTTTTACCATGATCCACATTGTTAATATGCATACATACATGCTATACATACAAACAAACAAGCACGAAATGCATATTCATGAAATCATTGAAGGGGTATCTCACCGCGACCCTCCTTACCCAGAAGGACTCAGGAGACACGGGCCCACGCAAGAGATTTTATTTGAAAGAGAAAGTGGCTGCCCCTGAGTCCTTCTGGGTAAGGAGGGTCACAGAGAGATACCCTTTCAATCAGGAAAGAACATTTTCTCCCATCTCAGGTGGCACTGTCTGATAGTTTCCATCCTATTGTATTTTATTTCCTCCTATTCTTTTTTTTTTTGGTATAATTAATCTACAATTGCATGAACAACATTGTGGTTACTAGACTCCCCCCATCAAGTCCCCACCACATACCCCATTACAGTCACTGTCCATCAGCATAGTAAGATGCTATAGAATTACTACTTGTCTCCTCTGTGTTGTACGGCCCTTCCCGTGCCCGCTCCACATTATGTCTCCTAATCATAATGTCCCTTTTTCCCCATTCCTTCTATTCTTTTTAATGCAAGTGGCAGTCTTTTAAAGCAGGGATTATCAACAGGAGGTGATTTTGTCCCTAGAGGGCATTTGTCAATGTCTGGAGACATTTTTGGTTGGGGGTTGGGGAGAATGCTACTGGCTTCTAGTAGGCAGATTCCAGGGGTGCTGCTCAATATTACAACACAAGGGGCAGCCCCACAACAAACACCTCTCTAGCCTGAGATGTCAGTTGAGTTGAGCTTGGAAAACCCTGAAGCCTCTAAAGGGTTGTGACCACAGACCTAAAACACTTCTATTCTAGGGTTATCAAGAAGGGGCAAACATTGCCTATAATTACACACCAAGGTTATTTCAAAAAGAATGCTAAGAACAATTTTTGTCTTTATGGGGACCGCACAAAGTAGATGCATTTCTCCTTATTATAGGGCTTGGTGCATTCTTTCTTCAAGTTTATGTCAACCTTTGAGACTTAGGTCTCTGAGGCCATTCAGGGCACTTTGAGGTTAGAGAGCTAATGAATGCTTCTCTCAGTGTCCATGAAAGCTGATTGAGCACCCAGGGCGATTAGCAGTGTTGGGTCAGAACTAATGAGCTTCGGGTGCCAGCAGCTGGCACTGGAACTTAGTGGGGCATTAAGACCCATCAGCACTCAACTTCTTTCTGACCTGCTTGGGCCTCTGTTACTTCAACACCCAATAGGGAGAAAAGTGCTGAAATGGCAGTCTATTCCCCATCAGGCTAATTACTTCTTTTCCCAAGATCAACACTGTATTTTTGAAAGGGCTGAGACATCTGAAAGCAGAGAACATCCTGCCTTCTGGGGCAGGGAAGCTAAGGCCATTTTTGTGCCCCTCAAAAGAAATAGGCGATTAGTAAAGACACTGGAGGCAGAACCCTAAGTGGAAGGACTTCTACTGTGGTTTGTAGACCAACCCCGCCAGGCAGCAGAAAGCTCGGAGGCATGGGTTTGGGAAAGGTGCCACCGCAGCCCCCTGCAGCTGTGTAGACAGAGAGCATGGCAGGGGACTAGGAATGTGTCACAGAATTACATGTAAATGTTAGAGAATCTGAAAAAAAGCATAGGAAGTTGTTTTTGGTGGGAAGATTTGAGGTTTCCTAAGCAGGCTCTTATCAAACTCAGCCTACAGGGATGTGCTAGTTTTTCTATGAGTAAGCTACATATTTTATTTCTCCAAATGGAAATATTTTGCATATTCTTCAACATTCTCAGCTGTAATCAATATGGATTAGTTCTACAGACATATGCTGGTTGGGAAATATTTTAAAGGTTACTCTGGCCTAGGTAGGGTCCTAGAGTTTTGTTCTTATTTGACTTGTATAATGTTGGACAAATTATTTTACATCCTCCACCAGGCTTTTGTTCTACTTCAACATGTGGTTGGACTGGTATGACCTCTAAAGGTATATTTCCCATTGAACATGCTATGCATTTAGGAGAATTGGATAATAATGGAACTGTCCAAAGTACAGCACATCCTCTATATCTCCACTCAAGCAGGCATAAGAAAATAAAAACATACTGGGGAAAGGGAAGTTAACAATAAGTCAAAACTTTTTGGTTCAAAGAGATATGGAGAGTGCCAATAGCAATAGCATATTACTCTTTGCTGATCCTTTAGCAGGTTTCTTCTTATTTTGAAGGCAGAAGTAAAGGGATGGTGGCAAATAACTAAATTATATTATATTTTTATAACAAGGGAACTTTGATTATTTCTATCAAATAGATAAAGAAACAGACACAGGGAAGTTAAGACACTTATGAGTCAAGTAGTTATTAGGAAATGGAACCAGATACTTCCAGTCCCCAAATGTAATCCATTGTCATGCTGTTTTCCCATATTACTACCTCTAAGTTCTGTGCTTCACACCAGGGGATGATCCTCTGATATTTTGGACTTCTGTAGCTATTTTAACTGCCTTGCAAGCAGTTAATAGTATTTACTGAAGCTAATGTGGGAGAAAAATCCAATCAAATTACTAGTAGTTTATCATTTCTTTCTCTTTTCTAGACTTGGTAAAGGTTACACCATAACCCTAACTTCTCTCCTACAGTTGGCATGAAAGACTGAAAATAACTGTGCACATCAATATCCAGTTATTTATTAAACATCTCACTTATTTTAATCATCTGAGAGCCCAAACTAGCTCAACCTCAAGGCACTTATGAGTTGATAAGGGACTTGGCTGATACTGTGGCTAAAAATAAACGCATCTTCACTGTCATCATCAGAGCCATGGTAAACAAGAGTATTTGCTCATTGGTGCAGCACTTTGCATAGCTTTAAGAGTTTCTCATCATGGCTTCTCCCATATGTAGTAGATTTAATCATTATCTCAATTACCAGACTCCAGGAGGAGCCACTGCATCTTTACAAAAGAAAAATGGGCTAAAATAGAGGGTAAGTGGCTCATTCACTGATGTTCCAATTATCAGTGTTGCAGACAAGAACAAAGATTGACCATTCTAAGACTTTATCAAACACAGTCCATGTAGACTTCGGCTTAAGGCCACCAGCAGCTGCCAGGATTAGGACCTATTTTCTTACCTGCTCTACTTTGGCATTTTAAGAACAAGTTAAGGAAAGAAAATGAATCAAATCAGAAGTAGCAGTTCTATTTCTTAGAGAGTACAGACAAACAGTATTTGTAAATACAAGTTGACCAACAATTCCATTCTGTAGAGGTAACCACTCTAAGTAGCTTGGTGGACATCTGTCTACATATTTGGTGAGTCTGTATTACATACAAATAGAGCATGTTAGTTATTTATGGCTGAAATAATGTTTCAAAATATTGCCACAAACCTCAGAGGCATACAGTTATTTGTTTGACAAGGCTGTAGGGTTCTGCTGGTCCAGGCATTTTTGATATTTCAGCCAGTCTTGTTTATGTGTCTGTGGTCAGCTATGGATCAACCTGACGGCTCTCCTGATCTTGTCTGGGTCTGCTCACATGTATGGGGAAAGTAGCTGGCTGAAGGTTGACCTAGGGTGGTCTTTGCTGCGATAATCTGAGTAACTCAACTTTATTGCATTTGTTTTCTATCCTCCATAAGGCTCATGCAGACATGCCCCCACAGCGATGGCCAGGAACAAGAGCATGAGTGGAATATGTTTTCAAGCTGCGGCTTGAAATAACTAACATCCATTGGCCAAAGCAAGTCACGTGGCTGAAGTCAATATCCAGGAATGGGAAAGTAGGTTCCAGTCATGATGAAAAGCTGCAAATCTATGGCAAAGGGCAAGGATAGAAAGAGTGATTAAGAATTGGAGGCATGAACACACTCAAGTCTACCAAGCACTGACACATTCTAAAACATAAGCACTGGTTTTTTTTTATTGCCTGTGTTTTTAACACATGAGATTATATCCTATCATTTTATGGCTTATACTGTATTGAAGACCTGAATTTGAAAGAGATGTAAGTCAATCTTTATAATATTGCAATACGTTCCATTATACAGATATAACCAAAGTTTTTAATCCAGACCCCTACTGATGGACATTTAAGGTGTTTCCTGTTTTCGAAGCTTTTTAAAGGGGGGCTTCAGTGGACACCTGCTTGCATGAATGTTTGTGTATACATACTGGTGTTTCTGTAAACTGAACCTGTCGACATAGGACTGTGGCATCCCTCATACTTTATCCTCCAGCAAGACTGAACCACTGGTAGTTCCCTGGACATGCCACAATCTCCCTCACTCCTCAAACTTCATTTTTCCTAGACTCCTCCTTCTTATCCCACTTGATTCTGAATTAACTACAGTGAAACCCATGATAAAGTGTATCTACATGTAACATGATTGGTTATTGGCTTCCAGCTTCTGTGTGAGCCTCATGCTACAGCATCTCAAGTTTGCACTGCATGTAATCAAACTGTTTTGGGGCCACTATAGCCCTGCCCTCATCATGGCTCGGGCCTGCACCCAAGCACCACCGTATTTTCAAAGCTCTCTCTAAAGTACTCAGGCAGGTCAGGTACTCCTTTTCCATAATAACCCACTCCCACTATTGTAATTCTGCCACTGAAATGCATTGGCTGTTACATTCTTCTACCAAGATGTTAAGCTCTTTGAGAGTAGGGACGTTGTCTTTTCATCCTCATAGTTAGTTCCATTTTCTTAAGGTGCTTGGCCAAAATAAACACTCAGTAAATGTTTGCTAAATAAAAATCTTATGCCTAGGGTCAAGCTTAAAGGTAGCCAAATAATAATTCAATAAATATTTATTAATTCACTGATAAATATTTATTGAATATGTGCAGTGAATCAGATATGTTTGAGGTGAGAGGATGGGGAGAATGTGCATGTGCCTTATTGAAATGGAATGGTGTTTTTAGACAGTCTGGTGATATTTCAGACTTTTCCCTCCAAAAAAAGTGTATAAATGCTCATAGACCCATTTTTACCTCTGCTTACAGTGGGTTCACTATTTCCTGATACTCAGAATTGAAGCTTTGGTTAAGAACCTATGCCTTCAATCAACAAAAACATGGTCCTATGTCAGGCTTAGCTATACAGAGGACAGATTTTGGGGACTTGAGGTTAGACTGTCCATTATGACCCACCCATTATAGTCCTTCATTCTTATCTCATGTACAAGTGACCAGAACATGGATTCTGTCATAGTTTTGTCTTTATCTATATTTTTGTTATCTTGCTTTTCCCTAAAATATTTTAATTTTAGAGCCTCACATTATTTTAGGCTGCTGATAATAAGACATGTGTAAATGAAAAATCTACCATAAGTATGTCTCATGACACATTTGACATTACTTAGCCATAATTCTATGTAAACACATAAGTCTGTTTGATTTAGTGGAAGAAAGAAAGTTTCAAAATAAGCAAAAAAAAAATCACTGGGTAAGAAATATGATTTCTGCATCTTAAAGAACATTTTAAGGTGTATCTAGAATAAATGAAGCATTAATATTCCTTTCAAAGTAGTAGCAAAAACAGAGACTGTTTAGGAGTCATATCAACAAGAAGTATGCACAACATGCCTAGAAAATACGTTCTGAGAATTTGCTCTAAGGCAAAGAGTTCTTAGATATGGTGCTAACAGCGTAATACACGGAAAAACACTCCAAATCCTGCATCCAACAAAGGACTTTGGAGTCCCTCATACTTTAATATATTATTAGACTGCTGGAGGATAGACTACATAAATAACTTCTGAAAAGTTCAACAGTAATAACCAACCCAGTTAAAAAAGGGGCAATTCCCATTAACAAACATTTCAACAAAGAGGCAATTAAGCAAATGAAAATAGCTTCACAATCATTAGCCATTAGAAAAATATAAATTAAAACCACTATGAGATACTACTATATATCCAATAGAAAGGCTAAAAAAAAATAATCCTGACAATAGCAACTGCTGATAGGGATTGGAGCAAATGGAACCCTCCTACCTCACTGTGGGAATGCAAGTGGCACTGCAACTATTTACAACTGTTTGACAGCTTTACCTATAAAGTTGAACATATATTTATCAAATGACTCATAAATCCCACTCCCTGCTATTTAACCAAGAGAAAAACTTAACTCTTGCACACAAATCTGTACCATGTATTTATAGGAGTTCCATTCCTTGTCAAAAACTGGAACCAACTTGTGATACAATGAGTTATAAGAAATATGTATTTGGTTATTCATATGACCAAAAATATATTTCCCAGGTATATTTGGTCTTCCTCCACAGTTCCTGAAGACACTGCAGATTCTTAAAGGTGAAACAGGTGTTTTGTCATGTTAACAGAGACTTTTGGACACCCACACAAGGGCGGGGGCTGGAGGCTGAATCAGCTAATGGTCAATAATTTACTCAGTCATGACAATGCAATGAAGCCCTCACAAAACCCATGAGAAGAACTCTCTCTGCCTGCTCTGCTCGGTTGGATCCTGCTTCTTGGTCAGAGAAAACTTCTGTGTTTGAGGAACCAGAACACCTCCATGTGCCACTGAGCCAGGCCTCAAGGTCCACGAAGATAGCAGCTCCTTTATTTGGGACTTTGCCTTTTGTATCTCTTCATCTGCCTATTAACTTATCTTTCGCAGTATCCTTTATTAAACTGGTAAACCTAAATGTTTTCCTGAGTTCTGTGAGCCACTCTAGAAAAGTAATCGAACCTAAGAGGGGCCGTGGGAACCTCCAGTCTGTAACCAGTAGGTCAGAAGCACAGGTAACTGCCTGGGCTTGTGACCAGCATCTGGAGTGGAGGGTGGAGGGCAGTCCTGTATGACGGAGCCCTTAACCTGAGAATCTGGTGCTGTCCTGGGCAGAGAGCATCAGAACTGAGTTGAGTTCTCAGACACCTGCTGGTGTTCAAGTATTGCTTGGTATAAGTATGTGTGGGAAGACCCCCTCCCACATACATATACACACTGGAATCAGGTCCAGGTACCTGAATGAAGTTACACTAATATTAGTTCTGTGTATAATATTGTTACTCTTATACATATACATAGGTAAGAAATATACCATAGCATTTGGTGTTGGAAGAGTGGGAATCACACAACCTAACTGTCCTCCAACATGTATGACTAAAGAAATCAGTACATGAACTCAATGGAGTACTACTCAGCAATGAAAAGGAGCAAACTATTGCTGTGTGCAACAGCTTGAAAGGATCTTAAAGATATAATGTAACTGAAATAAATCTGTGCCAAAGATTATATATTATATGATTCCATTTATATGATATTATCAAGGAGACAAAAATATAGTGATAGAGAACAGATCAATGTTTGTCAGGGGTTAAGGGTAAAGGGAAGGTAGGACTACTAAATAATGGCATGGTATTGGAGTCCTGGAACTGTTTTGTATTCTGATTGTGGTTGTGGTTACACAAATCTGGATACATGTTGCATTTCATGTAATTGTGTTCTAAAAAACTCAGTTTTAATATGTTAATTTAAATATAAATACAAGCTTTACTGAGGAATATAAAGGAAGATCTGTACAAACTAAAACCATATCATCTTCCTAGATTGACAGGTTCAAAAAAACATTATTTCTTCCCAAATCAGTTCTTACTTTTTTTATTTAAGAAAATTTTTTTATTGACATATCATTGATATGCAATCTTACATTAGTTTCTAGTATACAACACAGACTTCAACAGTTACCCATAATATTAAATCCTCAACCCCACTAGTGCAGTTAATATCTGCCAACACTGGAAGATGTTACAGAATCACTGACTGTATTTTCCATGCTGTACTACTATCCCCATAACCAACAACCATTATGATTGAGACTTTTTGTGCCTTTTTATCCCACTCAACCTCTCTATTGACCCACTCCAACCCCTCCCCCATGGTAACCACCAGTCCCTTCTCAGTGTCCGTAAGTCTACTGCTGTTTTCTTCCTTCAGTTTTGCTTTGTATTATGTCCCAAAAATAAGTGAAATCATATGGTATTTGTCTTTGTCTGCCTGGCTTATTTCACTGAACATAATACCCTCTAGTTCCATCCGTGTTGTTGCAAATGGCAGGATTTCTTTTTTTATGACAGAATAATATTCCATTGTGTATGTCCCATATCTTCTTTATCCATTTATCTAAGGAAATCCCAGTGAAAGTGAGAAGAGAAAGAGGACTTGATGAACCTATTTTATAATTCTTCAGCCCATTTGGAGGAAAATGCGTTCGATAAAAAACATTCAAGAATAGATATAGACAGGCAGTTTCACAGATTTGAGACCTATCATAAAATTATGATAATTAAAATAGTGCTCTACTAGTGCCAAATTCAACACAGAACAGAATATAAAAAGTTAATAAGCAAAATGAAACTTTCATAGTAATTTAGTATATGAAGTAAGTGACATATCAGTATTGGATAAAAAGACAGTTATCTATCATTAAAAAACTATTCAGAATTCAACCTCAGTAATAATTTAAAATTAATTCCAAAATAAGTAAAATTAAAATCAAAGTTGGATATTTATTTAATATTAAATTAAGAAAGATCTTACCTAGAAAACATCTAAAGCAAAAGTCATAAAGAAAAAGTCTAACTGATTTAAAAACATTAAGAAAAACAAAAAGGACAGAGAAATGATAAGCCAGAATATTTTCTACATAAAAGAAAAGGTAAAAATATAATTAATATAAAGAAATGCTTAAATACTAAGAAAAAAGACAGCCAAGTAGAAATAACAGGCAAAAAAAAAAAAATACATAACCAGGAAATGTGTTTAAAATCATATTCCTAATAAATGTCTGGATATAAATAAATGCTTGCTAGTTTAAAATGTAAGTATTAAAATATTTAAAAATCATTTCCCTATGTTTATTGGCAGTAATTGTGCAATATCACAATACACAATATTAATGAGTACATGAGAAAAAATACACCGAATATACTGATATAGGACTAAGATATTTAAAATAATATATTAAGTTTCAAAGACAACATTTACATTCCTTCATAGAAGGCAAATTTGCAATATGGTTTAACTACGTTTAAAATATACATGCTTTCCTTTCTACATCAAGAATATACACATGTGAATGAAAATGTCTAACTTTGATCACAACCTAGATATCCAACAATGAGGGATTCACTAAACAATTTGTCAATTCATTTAATGGAATATAGTACAGTCACTTAAAATGAAGTTGATATGTATTTAACACCAAGAATCATGTTTCCCATTTATTCCTAAGTGCAAAAGGCTATGTAGAATGGTGTATGTACAAAACAATCTCATTTTATCAATAAGTTATAAAGAGCTGCATAGAAGAGTGTGGATGGACATATTTTAAAATACTGCATCTGAGTGATGGGTTGATGATTTTAATTTTTAGAATTTTATGTTTCTCCATCTTTTCCAATTTCCCACAAGGAAATTTTTTACTTGGGCAATTTTTAAATTTCTTAAATATTTAATTTAAAAAGCCCTCCATTTGGAAGGCAATGATGTTCTCCACAGTCCCCCCCTTGAGCCTGTGATGTTTTGTTTTCCTTGCAGAAAGAAGAGGGACTCTTTCCTGTTCAGTCACACAGATGTGGCGAGAGCAACTCTGTGACATCTCCATGGCGGCAAGACCCCCTCATCCATGTGAATTGCTTCATTTGGAGAGTTCGATTCCTGAGGGCCCTCAGGCTTGATTTGGAACAGAGCCTCACCTGCCTGCCTTCTTCTTCTTCATAATGACTTCACTGAGCCCTGGTGCATTCTCCTCAGGCCCACCCTTAACCCTGTCAGGTCCCTGGGCAAGAGTACAAATGGAGGCCCCTTGTCCCATATGTCTAAACATTTAAAAAGTGATAAATCAAACTAATAAACTGTTAAATATAATATATTCTATTCTCCTTTTTTGATAGATATTCCTTCACAACAATAAAACAGAAAAATGTTTAAATTGATTGTTTTTATATGTCTGAACATTTTGGCAAAATACCAAAGATGACTAGATTTAATCATTATCACTCAGCTGGATATTCTGTTGATGGGGCAGCAATGTTTGGGTGAGTAATAAAATGAAGACATACACAAATCATGAGCTATTACACAGTTACCCAGCACAATTTGTTTTGCAAGCTTAATTTCAGCAATATACTAATTATGTTACAGTCAAAAGTTTTATATTCATTTTGCTCTATTGACAATAACGATCTAAAGCAGGGGTTGACAAATATTTTCTGAAAAGGTCAAGATAATAAATATTTTAGACTTTGTAGGCCGTATGGTCTCTGTCACAACTGTTTGAAAGCAGCTATAGACAATACACAGCAAACAGGCACGACTATGTTTCCATAAAACTTATAAAAATACATAGATTTGACTTGTGGACCACAGTTTGGTGACCCTTTACCTGAAATATTTTTAGACAGCAAATGTACAGATTTGGACATATCCTGATCTAGACTGTAAATTGAAGTAAACGTAAAAATGAGAATTGTTTTCTTATGTTTTTATATTTTTCTTCTAAAGTATTTCAAATTACCTATCAAAACCCAAAAACAAAACAAACATCATAACAAATATTATAACAAAATATCATAATATCAAAATAAATATAACAAAAACATAACAAATATTATAACAAATATCAGAATTTGAAATCAATATTAAAGTTGACTTTTTGTTAATTCTTAAAAATTATCCTTAAATCTAATGAAACACTTTCATGAAATCAGGACTACTCTCAACTGTAGCTTTCAATGTCCAACTAGTTGCCAGTGAAAAGAATTCAGTATCATGCTTCACCTGTTTCACTTAGACTTACGTATCTACAAGTTTTTCTGTGGCATCATTTGTTCAATAAAAGAAAATATCTCTCTACCTCCATGTGCACCTGTTGTGTGTACCATGCTAATGTATGAGTATCCCCAGGCCCAGGAATTGGAATAAGAAGCAAAAGAAAGAAATGAGCACTCAGTCATACTAGCAAGTGGTACTTTATATCGAGAAGCTGTTCCATGCTGTCTGATGAAGCACTTACTCAGTTTTGTATCTTTTCTCTCAGCTATTTCCCTCACTCGAGACTTCCCCAAGCTGAAAGCAATATTCATCTCCAATGTTGGCCACAACACAAACCCATGTATGGTTCCAGCATTCAGAGCTTTTGTTTTGAAGACACGGGAAGAGGTTTGGAGAAGCTTCTCCCTGGGACCCAAGCAGCGTTAGTCCTGAGAGTAGAACTGTAAGGTTGTTGTGAGGTCGCCCTGTGCCAGTGCTTGAATGACAGCTTCTTTAATAAACCTGCGTATGTGATATGTGGACTTGTTAAATTATGGGACTTTCAGCTGGGGCACTTCATATCTAAGGGCGCTGCGGAAACTGTCACCCATGTCCCTATCTGAGCAATGGTGTCGTCCTTCAGAGTGGCATGCTTTACAGCTACGCTGACGGACTGTGTTACACGGACCCTCCTTGACAGCTTTCCTGGGATTTGTTTTGTCTGCATGCCTCACTGCATGATGATGTCATTATTTTGGAGGTTTGTTTTATATTCTGAGTGAGATTATTTTAGAATTTCTGTTAGTGAGACAGAATGTGTATCATTTCTGCTGTTTAGAAAGAATATCCAGGCAGTCCCATCCCCAGACCATGCAAAATCATACATAGCTTCATGTCACATTTTCTGTATTAATCTTAAAAGACATATTGAAGTAGCACCTACTCTGTGTCCAGAACTTAACAAATGAAAGAAAAAAAAAATCAAGGATACCAAAACAAATTTTAAAAACCCCTTTGCCAAAATACAGCAAAGGACCTTTCTAAAATTTCAGGTTTTACCTCAGCATGTCTGTCTCTCAGCTTCTCCACTCTCGTTAGGTTGTTGATTTCCAGGCCGGGAAAGCACGCTTCTTATCTGCAACAGCACATATGCAAAGACCTGATAAGTCCCGGCTATGAGGGCCCACGAGCTGATAGGATAGCACAGCCCTCACACTGACCATTTATAAAACTCCTGTCAGGACCGAAGAAGAGCACGCATGGGAGGTTTGTGGTGGAAGTCACTGCACGCTGGTGCCTCCCCTTGGCCCGAGCCCTGCCCACTTGGATTAGAAATTCCATCTTCCCCTTCTAGATCGTTGATCTTAACAACATAGTTAAAAGGACCAGATGGAATGAAGAAAAAACAATTCTTCTCCCTTAATGGGGCTTTCTTGCTTCAGAAGCCCTACAAGGGAATTTCCCCTTCATGGATGCACTTGGTGTTTCAGGGATTTGAAAATTCTGGGTGGCTGAGCCCTGGGCGTATTATAATTCTAGAATAAGGGAAGAATGTTATGTCCAAGAAAGAACCGTGAGCCAA
Source organism: Manis javanica (assembly GCF_040802235.1). Classification (NCBI taxonomy): domain Eukaryota; kingdom Metazoa; phylum Chordata; class Mammalia; order Pholidota; family Manidae; genus Manis; species Manis javanica. Next base: position 74,645,367 of record NC_133162.1, read on the forward strand.
GGGCAGAAGCCCAGAATCTACGCCAAGCTCTGGGTCCATTTGGCTGCAGGATTTCTCAGCCCTGAAGGGGCTGCCTTTAGGGGATTTCTAGGATTTCTCCCTGTTCCAACATTCAGTGGTGCTTAGAGCACAGTCCTCCTGCTTTCCCTTCTCCACGCACATTCTTCTCTTGTTCTCTCCTGCCTTCTTGATCTCTTCAGAACCTCTCTGTCTCTGTCATCACCAAGTGTCTATCTCTCCCTCCCTCCCTCCCTCTGTTTCTCTTTTTCACACACAGACACACAGACACACACACACATTCACACTTCTAAGGGTTTGTAAATATTCATCCGGCTTTAGATCCTGACTCATTTAATTATAGTTTGTCTCTGCTATTTAGAGTCAGCCTTTATAACTCGATTTAGAATCATTCTTTAAGGTGTATTTCTCTTCTGATTTTAGATGCCGTCTGTTCCTTACACCCTGACTCCTTCACTCTGGAGCTTTGTATTTTACACTGTTGTTCAATGGAAAAGAAACTTCAAGTTTGTTTTTCTCAAATTTACTGAGATGCTACACTTTTTTGAATCTTTGCATATCTGAAAATGCTCTCTTGATACTATTTTAAATGGAATAAAACTGAACTCAGTATAAAGGTGCTTTTCTCTTTAATCTTTTATGACCTTTGGACTTTCAGAAATAATGCCAACCCACCCCTCTCCCAACTTCATTTGTCAGCACCCTAGTTACTGTGTTATTTTGCTTGCCTTTTCCATATGAGTGCATATGAAATACTTTCTTTATTCTCAAACTCTAAAAATGTTGCTAATATATTTTCCAAGTGTGGATCTTTACCAGGACCAGAACCAGTAGTACACAGGATGTAAATTTGAGGAGATTCTTACCTGCAGGGTAGTACAAGGGTCGAGTTCTGCAAACAAAGATAGAAGAACTACTGTCATTAGTTAGCTTGATGCATAAAGAATGTCTTCTGTCCAGAGATACCTGCTGTGGGGAGGCATAACATGTTCTTACCTCTTCCCTGGTGGTTCCTTAGGCCCTGATTATCCTATGGATTCTGACATTATTTTTAGGCTGTCTGTGAATTTTAGTTTTTTAATGTTGTTGGGGTTTTTCTCCTGGATATTATTTGATATTTTGATAGGACATTGGGAGAAACATCAGTTCCCAAGAGCCAGACACTGTTTTAAATAAGAGTTTGGGATAATGTGTACAGGGTAAGAAATGATATTTTAAATCTCAGGAGTATATGAGTTCCCCAATGAAGTAAACTTAGAAGGAAAAGAGCGGAGGGTAAAGCAGTGAGCCTTGTAAGATCTTGGTCTGTTTTTGCATTTCCTGAGAGTCACTGAATGAGATCCTGTGTGGGAATGCTTGGGGCACTCCACAGCCCTCCACAGACTTGACGGACTATTGCTTGAAATTTACGTTCCCAGAAAACTCTTGCCCCATCCCTGTCAATACTGTTCTCCTCTCTGACCTGGATACCATTGCATTTTTTGCCCTTTCATAAGGTTCCTCCAATTTATCAAGCAAGAACCCTGGCCTTTTCTCTCCTCCCCCAGCACTCCCAGGAGCGTTACGCTGCTTTCTTGAAGCAAGCATTTAGTCTTTGTCATAAAGCCTGGTGTGAGTAAGGACCATCTCTTTCTCTTTCTTTATACGGTGGTTCAGAGTTTTAGGACTCTGCTCTCAACAGCCCTGGGAAGCGTACCAGCCCTTAAGTTTGAGGCTTGACGTATCTTGACAACGGACGGTTTGCTTATTAGGATTGTACGTCTACATGCAGTCAGTGTGGGAGCAGGTTCGAAAACATGTCTTCCTCTCCCACAGAAGCCAACTCAAAACAATGAAAGGGAGTTTTCTTTCTAGTCTTACAAGTCACGTTTTGAGTGGGGTCCCACATAACAACAGCAGGAAAAGAAATATTAATGTGGTCGGGCCTTGGCCCCAGGAAGGCAGGCTGACAGCACCGGGAGTTTGTAGCAGCTTCCTCTCCTCCAGGCTCATGCCCACAGGGACCCACGGGAACTACCTTCATGTCATGGCCATGAAAAGAGCATGTTTTTCCTAGAATTTTTGGCTGCTGGAGGCTTCCAAAAATAGACACAGGGCTCTGTTTGGTTATATATATATGTACACGGGCCAGATTTATTTATGCCTCAAAGTGAATTACCTTTACATTACAGCTCAGGGACTTTCTCTTGCAGCATTTCCTTCTCTTACTGAAGAAAGTCTTTGAAAAACATGCCTCATCTTTTAATTGCTTGCAAGGTTCCAGGCACAATGATTTGCACTCTGAGGTGAATAGGGAAGTGGTACATTTAACTCTCATATGTTTTGACAGAACATAAAAGACGGCCAATGACATCATCACAAAGAGTTCTGCTCATGTTGCCTGGGGGTCTGGGAAGGTTGTTAGGACCCATGCTTCAAGCTGAAGAGACCTGGATTTTCATTCTGTCCCTTTCACACACAACTGTGTGTTTTTGGACATGTCACATTACCTCTCTGAGCCTATTTCCTCATCTGGGAAATTACGCTGATAATGCTAGTCTTCCACTTTGGTTGTGAGATATATGAAAGAATCCATCAGATCCTGGCCTGTGGTAAATGCTTAATAAACGTTCGTTTGCCTTTGTCTTCATCGTGTTCTTCCTGAGACACCTGAACTTGAATTATTCCTTATCCACAAACTTCATCTTCTCACAGTCACACCTTATTTTGGTGTTCCCAGCACAGAGGAAGTGTGGGACAAAGATGGGTCTCCTTAGTCACGGCTTTAAAAAAAGAACTGTACAGCAAAAAAGAAAAATAGGTAAAAGGCTTCAGCAGCCCTTATCCATTTGTATGGAACTTACTATATATATGTATATATACACACGTATAAATAAAATGAACTCGGACTTCCTGGTCTTTCTGCTGCTTCCAAGTGCTAGGGAAGTGCTAAGTGAGCCTTCGTTTGAAGTAACCTCAGTGCTTTCCCTCCGTACCCATTTTATTTGAGCTGTGGTCTTTCAGACCTCATTGATTTCGATATCAATTCTGTTGATGCAGAATCGCCCTGCCTAATGATTCACACAAATCTTTTGATTTGATCGGCAGAGTCACACTTCATAGCAGAGCAGCGTGAGGCTTTGCAGAGCTTTGAAATCGACAAATTCACAATAAACTAAAGTCCTGCACCTACAGGAAATCTTGGAGGTGGACGCCTTAGAGATGTGCAGACAGTAGTCTTACTCTGCTTAGGTGATTCACTCAAGATCAGAGAGCTTATTGAGAAAAGAATCAAAAGACTGAGTCCACATTCCCATTCCCAGTTTTGAGTTTCCTACAGCTCTGTGGTGCCCTTTCTGTGCACTGTTTTAGAATAGAGCCATAGTGTTTTGTCTCCATCAGCATTCTTAGGCAGAAACCCTAACTGTTTAACATTAGCCTCAACTCTACAATTTTTCCCTTTTTTAGGGGAGCCTACTTCTTTCTTCAAACTGACTGTTGTGCCCTTTTGGGGGGAGGGGGTAAAATTTCTATCATTTTCCATCTGCAAGATTTGGGATCTTCTTTGAAAACTTCTACTTTGTTCAAACATCGGCTACCTTGCTTCATCATTTTTCCTGCTTAATCTTTTGTTGTCACAGCTCCTTTCTTTCCCACTACCAGCCCCCTAACCCAGGTCTTTAGCTCCAAGCCTGGATTGTATTAGAAGAGCCTCGCAAAGTATTAAGCTACCTCCACAATTTTCTTGCTCTGTTCAAACAGGCACATGGCCTCAGACTTTATTCATTAACCACAGACATGAGTCATGCCATCATCTTTTCAGTCTCATTCCATACAACTCCCCTGGTGCATGTGGGCACATTCCTTCAGCTGTATCCAATTCAGCATTTGAATCTCAGGATCCTCACCACTACCCTCTGGTTAACTTCCTCATGTTCTCTTGTTCTCCATGTATCGACTTTGCTCCACCCAAGCCATCTTGTGCATATTCTTCTCCTATCTCTTTTGTCTGCTGACTTTCCTCATCCAGTGCTATAGGCATTACTTGGCACGAGGTATCAGGAGGACCATCCATCACCTGCCGCACGCCGACTACGGGAACTTGCAAATGCTGCTCAGCCTCTTGGAATCTCCGCTTCCTCATCAGAAAAACTGGGGAATGTTATACCTATGTTTTCTCTCCTATTACTAAAAGATTAAATGAGGAAGCAATTGCTAAAATGTTTGCAAGCAACATGTTCTTCAAATACCTCTGTAACCTGGGTCCACACTCTAGAAACACATCCATTACAATACCATGGACTCTGCTGGGGCATAGGCTATGCAGCCCCTCTGCTGATGGGCAAGAAGGAAGGGGTCACTGAGAGCAACGCTGGTTCCTAAGTAGGGAAGCCCATCTCCTTTTCCTTTATGATCAAAATTGCCATCAGTTTTCAGTAAACATTGGAGATGTAGTTGGTTTAACAAATGCCCTACTTTTGAAATGAATTTTTTTGAGAATTATGGAAATTTGTCTATTTTTTTATAAGTTTTGAAAACTTTTTATTAAAACATAAAGATATTCAGAGGACATAAATCCCATATCACAGAATGAGATATTTCCATCTCCCCAGAAGTCCCCTATGCCCCCCTTCCAGTCACTGATTACCCCAAGAGTAACCACTATCCTGACATCTAACACTATAAGTGAATTCTGTCTGTCTTTGAACTTTTTATAAGCGGAATAATATATGCATTTCATGACTGGCTGTGTTTGTTAACATTGTGTTTGTGAGATTCACTCACAGGTTTTGTCATTTATGCCAACTCTATAGTATTTCATATACATATATATATATACACATGATAGACATATACACCATACATATATATGTTTATATCAATAAAAATATATGTAAACACACATATATACATATAGATATATATCCTGTTTTTGCTGCATGTTTGGGTAGCTTATGTTTTGGGCTATCATGGTTAACTATGATAACATTTGTGAACATGTCTTTTGGCGAATGTTTGTATGATTTCTATAGAGTATATTTGTGGGAGTGAAATCACTGAGCCATAGCTTATGTACATGCTCAGCTTTGGTGGATACTGCCAAACAGCTTTCTGAAGTCATGATGTCAATTTGTATCCAGACCAACAGAGAGTCAGTTGTCCCATATCCTTGCTCGCACTCTGAATTCTCTGCACTCCTAGCCATTCAGGTGGACCTATAGAATGGTGTTTTGATTTGCATCCCCTTGATAACTGATGAAGCTTAGTGCTTTTTCATACATTTAGTGACAATCTGGTACTGTTTTTTGTATGTAATGACTATTCGAGTATTGTACCCATTTTTCTTTCATGCTGTCTGGTTTTTCTTTTTTACACTCATTGATTTAAAGGAACTCTATATATTATGGATACAAATTTTTGTCAGATATATATATTTAAAATATTTTCTGTTTTAAGGCTTGCCTTTTTACTTTTCTAATGGTATCATTTGAGGAATAGGAATTCCTTCTGTTAATATAATCCAATTATCATTCTTTTCTTTGCAGTTATTCGTTTAAGAAACCTGAGAAATATCTGCCCCTCTCAGAATCATTAAGATACTCTCCTAGGCTTCTTTCCAAAACTTTTATTATTTTAGATTCACATTTATACGTGCAAGCCATCTGGAGTTGATTCTGGTAAAATACGTGGTAAGAGATATATGTGGTAAGAGATAAAATATATGGTGAGAGATCAAGATTTATTTTTATACATGAGTAACCATTGACCAATCACTCTTCATGAAACATACAATGGAGAAGGGTAATTTCTTTCAAGAAAGAAGTCCCCACAGAGACGGCCAGTGGTAGTTCCAGTGGGAGGGCAGGGGAAGCAAGAAGACAAGATGAGGGCAGTGGGAATTCAGGGGCAATGGGCCAAATGGTAAGAAGGCCAAGGCACAGGAGATGAGTTCCTTTAATACACTTTCCTGAATGTGTTATATGCACAATGAATATGTATTGTTGAGTGCCATCAAGGACTCCCTCTGGGTAGTGCCCTGCCTGTGGGTTCATAGCTGGCCGAGGTGGTGTAGACAGTGCTAAAGCAGTGTCCACTTTCTCCCAGGGGAGGCCTTATCTCGAGGACTGTTGTGGGTTGGGGGCACTGTCCTGGAGGCAGTAGGAAAGGTTTCTGGGTCATCTTAGTAGTCCTAGAATAAACTACTCACTTGACTTAGGGTTTGAGTAAAAAAGAACACACAATTTAGCAGGTTGATCGTGGCTCCTGATTGGCTATTTCCTACTCCATAGACTATGTAGAAATCTGCTCAAATAACTTCAGGCCCATAGAAACTTATCCCAGAGTGAATGATCAGATCCAAAATGAAATAAATCCAGGACATCAAAGTAGCACAAGGTCATGGATAACATGGAAGTCTTACCAAAGAGCTGCATTCTTGGTATAACTGTACCACATGGCATGGGAGGACATGGACCCCCCTTAAAAACTGAGCTCATCTCTCTCACCATAAAACAAGCCAGTCCTTCCAAAAAGATTGGCTTTGCCAGTTCATGGCTTTCAAATCAGACATCCTCACTGTCTGAATATCATACATATGGGGCCTCACATGGATAGGTGTGTGGGTGTTTCAGGAAAAGGTGAGAGATTCTGTAATCTTCTCTGGACCCTTGTGATCTGGGCTGGATGGGGTGCTCCTGGCAGAGGAGAATTCCCAACACCAGGCATCGGTTTCTTAAGAACAGTTCTTGGTATACTTGCCATAGTAATGACACTCTGTTTACAGTCCAGATTTTCCAAACCCTTGGCTTGGTTTTTCTGGTGAAGTGAGTAAACTGAGAATAGAAAAGTTTAAATGACTCACTTTTCGTCACCCAGCCAGCAGTGGACAGACACAGACCACAAACTTCATTTTCTAATTTCAGACAGCGCCATGGAATCTCATAAATTATCATATTTCCTTTGGTCTAGCAAGAGCAAAGCAAAACCACAACCTCCTTCCAGTAGCTTGTGCTAATGTTTAATCATCTGAAAAGCCAAAAAGACTCCTTTGTCTAGTTAAATTCCATTGATGGAATTGAAGCCCATGTCTTCTGGTGAGTTCTCTTTTTAACAAATTATGGTGAAATAACATACAGCTTACCATCTTAACCATTACTAAATGCACAGTTCAGTAGTGTCCAGTGCCTTACACTGTGAATAAGTACTCTCCAGAGCCCTTGTCATCTCACACAATGGTACAGAAAATTCTGTACCATTGAACAGCTCCCTGTTGCTCCTCTCCCAACCCTTACAATAACCATCCTACTTTCTGTCTTTATAAATTTAACTGTTCTAGGTCCCACATGTAAGTGGAATCACACAATATATGTCCCTCTGTGGCTGGCTTATTTTATTCAGCATGTCTTCAAGGTTCATCCATGAGCAGCAGGTGTCAGAATTCCCTCCTTTTTAAGCCTGAGTAGTATTCCATTGTATGCCTAGCCCATCCATTCATCCATCCATGGACATTTGAGATGCTTTCACCTTCTGGCTATTGTGAATTTTCATTACATTCTTTGGGGAGAAAGAGCAAATATGTGCGCCCACCTCATAATCATCCTTAATTGTTTATGAAATCCTTTCTTATCCTTGCTCTAGTCAGGAGAAAACAAATAAGCTTCTCTAAATTCTCCTTGTTATTCTGGTTTCTACCCATTTCCCACCCCCTACCTACTATAAATGACTCCAAACAGTCTATGCTGTTAGCCTGGAAATACCCCTCCCAGCTTGGTCTGACTTGAGGCAAACTTCACGTGTCTTTTCCCTGCACACACTTTTTGCTGCCATACCTTATCTGGTATATAACAAAGCTTTCATGATCTGGGATGGCTTTCCCCTGGCCCATGCCGAGCCCAAGTCCTTGTAGAGGGCAGAGTCAGTGTATGCCTCACTTAGGAAAGGGAGGACTGTTTCCAAGTTCTCCTAAACACTTTGAAATATGGTATTCCAATTACATGTGCATTTCATTTTATGTCAGAGACGACCTCTTTGAGGGACACTAAAATTCAAATTGCAAAAAGAAAACAAAGAAATTAAAAAGCACATCACTATTTAAAGAATCCTGATGTGAGTCCTTCTACAAAGCAACCACTCTCCACAAGGTAAGCTTCCTTAAGGATGTATTTAGACGATCAGTTCTTTCTTTTTGAAAAAAGTAGCTTGCAGGCATGCAGTTTAGTTAACCCCACTTCTCACTCCACCCAATGCTAAACCAGTTTGTCTTCTGCATCCTGTTGATAACAGTAATTAATGCTTTTCTCTTCAGAAATCCTATTTTAGCTGTTTCTTCTTCAAACTCCTCCTATTTTGGATAGCCTTTCCCCTGCTCTACAGAGGTAATTTAAATGTAAAATATGGTTTCTTTTTTCAGAGTTGTTGGTTGCATTTCCTCTTGCTCAGCACAATGTGCAGTGTGAATTTCTGCTGAAAGGCTCCTGGGGATTTGTGCATTCCCCAGAGATAGGAAAAGAGGAGGGCTGCGACTGCCAACCAGTAGCTTGGGAGGGAAATATGTTATCTCTATTTTACTGGCTGAAATAGGAGGTCAAGCGGTTAAAAGTCATGGATTATAGGAAAGGAAGCAAGAACCCCTTTTTTGAAAATCAACAAATACTCTTTCTTATCACTGCAGTGAGATTTGATGTTTGCTTTTGCTGTCCAAAACTTTTTCAAACGGTTGATCAAATTTCCTTCACTGAGATATTCCAGCAATGTCTGGATAGAACTCCTGGCTCATCTTAGAAAAGTGTATGCTAAGCTTCCAAAGTTGTTTGGCCAAGCCAGTTTCTCGCCATCTGTGAAGGGAGTTTCGCGGCGGCAGGATCCATCAATTCTGTCCCACAGTGACGCCAGCATGTCATAGGTGGTAACGATAACCTCTGTGTCTACCTTGGGTCAGCCCCAAAGTCTCTGGTCTTTGCTTAATCTTGGCCAGATCTTAAGGTATATTGAAGGAGTAGGGAATGGGACACATTACAAATTCTTTTGCAAAAGGAATTACAGACTTCTTAAAGTAACCACAACAAAAGTAACAGAGATCAGATATCTAATTATCGTTTCCCCCGCAAAAAACAAGGAAAGATAACCTGCCTGAAATATCAAAGAAAGCAAAAATGTGAGAAAACCTGCGTCTTTAAACTAGCCCAAGGTCAGTGGCTTATGGCCACAGATGTTGAGGAATTTGTGCCAGAAATAATGCAGATGGGAACCAGGAAGTGTATGACCAATTGGTATGATATCTGAGATAGACTTCAAAGTAATTCATCTGGAGTGTGGGAAATAGAGATGGAGAAGTTATGAATGAAATGAAATTGGCCACCGGGTTGTTACTCCTTGAAGTTGGAGGTAAGGTATGTGAAATTTATGTTTCATTTCTCTCTACTTTTAGATATGCTTGAAATATTTCATCATATATATATTTTTAAATATAGAATGCACTTTAATAAATCTCTTAGATCCATAAGAATATATTTTCAAAGAGCAACTTCACACATCTTTACATGAATTTCTTTTTTTTTTTGAGAGGGCATCCCTCATATTTATTGATCAAATGGTTGTTAACAACAATAAAATTCTGTATAGGGGACTCAATGCGCAATCATTAATCAACCCCAAGCCTAGTTCTCAACAATCTCCAATCTTCTGAAGCATAATGAACAAGTTCTTAGATGGTGAACAGTGCAAGGGCAGTCATCACAGAAACTTTCAGTTTTGATCACGCATTATGAACTATAAACAATCAGGTCAAATATGAATATTCGTTTGATTTTTATACTTGATTTATATGTGAATCCCACATTTCTCCCTTATTATTATAGTTATTATTATTATTATTATTTTTAATAAAATGCTGAAGTGGTAGGTAGATGCAAGATAAAGGTAGAAAACATAGTTTAGTGCTGTAAGAGGGCAAATGTAGATGATCAGGTGTTTGCCTCTAGACTAAGTATTAATCCAAGCTAGACAAGGGCAACAAAACATCCACGGATGCAGAAGATTTCTCTCAAAACAGTGGGGGTGGGGTTCTAAGCCTCACCTCTGTTGATCCTCAATTTCTCACCTGATGGCCCCCTGTGACTGTGCCTGTCTTAGGTTGTTCCTCCCTTGAGGAATCTTACATCTTCCGGGGCCATACAGGAAATGTAAAGTTGGAAAGTGAGAGAGAAGCAATATTGTTTGAAAAGGTTGGCTTTTTACTTCTTTGCAGATTTATGCCCTGTGGCTTTTATGCCCAGCATTTGTCTTGAGGTATCTTTACCACTTGGAAGAATTATGATACTCGGTAATTTCATTATGAGGCATGAATTCTACTTAAGGGTTGTAATTAGGAAGGAAGAAGAAAAGCTATAGAAGTAGCAGATGGAAGAAAATATGGGAAGATTGATTATTTCTTTGACATATCTTCTTGTAGAGTAACATAAGCATGTATAGGTTTTAAACTACTTAAATTGTGCACACACATTAACATAATAGGAATACAGCTACATAACCAAAGCAGACCTACAATTACCAGCCATCTCCAGTGAAACCAAGAAAACCAGTTAGGCACCCTAAGCATTTGTGAAAACTTATCAATGATATGATGGATATTGTCTAACTGAATTTGAATAGTCTGAGAAAAATCAGACAAATTAAAACAACACATTCCTGGGAACTGTTCACATCCCATATGTTCTTTTAATAGTAGATAGTCTGTAGTCGCAAGATTTTGGAGCGCTGCCACTTGCACTTCTCTTAATTCTTGGTTGAGTTCCAACAGTATAGATCCAGACAAATTTGTTGTTTTACTGTAAGCACAGGCCAGCTTAGATATCTCCTTCTTCATTTCAATGGCAAGTCCAGGAACCGGTGGGATGAATGCAGCTACAACTGCAACAGCGTCAGGATCTTTGTTGAAGTTTTTTCTTGTTCATCTTCTGGAATGACTCTTACAGAGAATGTTGATGTTGGAAGGTGTTCTTCATATCGTATCTTAATTCGTATTCTGGGTAGCCAAATTAGGCTTTGATCCTCTGTATAAACACAAACAAACCCTTTGCCCACACTTTGATATGCCCTTTATACCACTGTGAAGAACTTATTGGAGATCACCATACAGGAACTGCTTTTTTTCTCTTTTTTTTAAGAGAAAGGAATATTATCAGAAAAATGTACTTCCATAGCTGGTCATCTGACACCCTTCAAATGATCAAAACTAAGGATATTGAATCGTTGATTTACAGTTAGTTTTATCCTATCAGGGAGTAATCCCCCTTTTCTTTCATTTTTTTTGTTATAATTAATCTACAATTACATGAAGAATATTATGTTTACTAGGCTCTCCCTTATACCAGGTCCCCCCCACAAACCCCTTTACAGTCACTGTCCATCAGCATAGCAAAATGTTGTAGAATCACTACTTGTCTTCTCTGTGTTGTACAGCCCTCCCCTTTCTCCTACCCCCCCCATTATGCATGCTAATCATAATACCCCCTTTCTTCTTCTCACCCCTTATCCCTCCCTACCCACCCATCCTCCCCAGTCCCTTTCCCTTTGGTACCTGTTAGTCCATTCTTAGGCTTCTGTGAGTCTGCTGCTGTTTTATTCCTTCAGTTTTTGCTTTGTTCTTATACTCCACAGATGAGTGAAATCATTTGGTATTTCTCTTTCTCCGCTTGGCTTATTTCACTGAGCATAATACCCTCTAGCTTCATCCATGTTGTTGCAAATGGTAGGATTTGTTTTCTTCTTATGGATGAGTAATATTCCATTGTGTATGTGTACCACATCTTCTTTATCCATTCGTCTACTGATGGACACTTGGGTTGCTTCCAATTCTTGGCTATTGTAAATAGTGCTGTGATAAACATAGGGGTGCATCTGTCTTTTTCACATTGAGTGCTGCGTTCTTAGGGTAAATTCCTAGGAGTGGTATTCCTGGGTCAAATGGTAAGTCTATTTTGAGCATTTTGAGGAACCTTCATACTGCTTTCCACAATAGTTGAACTAACTTACATTCCCACTAGCAGTGTAAGAGTTTTCCCCTTTCTCCACAACCTCACCAACATTTGTTGTTTGTCTTTTGGATGGCAGCCATCCTTACTGGTGTGAGGTGATACCTCATTGTGGTTTTAGTTTGCATTTCTCTGATAATTACCGATGTGGAGCATCTTTTCATGTGTCTGTTGGCCATCTGTATTCCTTTTTTGGAGAACTGTCTGTTCAGTTCCTCTGCCCATTTTTTAATTGGATTATTTGTTTTTTGTTTGTTGAGGTGTGTGAGCTCTTTATATATTTTGGACATCAAGCCTTTATCGGATCTGTCATTTACAAATATATTCTCCCATACTGTAGGGTTCCTTTTTGTTCTATTGATGGTATCTTTTGTTGTACAGAAGCTTTTCAGCATAATATAGTCCCACTTGTTCATTTTTGCTGTTGTTTTCCTAGTCCGGGGAGATATGTTCAAGAAGAGGTCACTCATGTTTATATCTAAGAGGTTTTTGCCTATGTTTTTTTTGAAGAGTTTTATGGTTTCATGACTTACATTCAGGTCTTTGATCCATTTTGAATTTACTTTTGTGTATGAGGTTAGACAATGGTCCAGTTTCATTCTCCTTACATGTAGCTGTCTGGTTTTGCCAGCACCATCTGTTGAAGAGACTGTCATTTTGTCATTGTATATCCATAGCTCCTTTATCAAATATTAATTGACCATATATGTTTGGGTTAATGTCTGGAGTCTCTAATCTGTTCCACTGGTCTGTGGCTCTGTTCTTGTGCCAGTACAAAATTGTCTTGATTATTATGGCTCTGTAGTAAAGCTTGAAGTTGGGGAATGAGATCCCCCCTACTTTATTCTTCTTTCTCAGGATTGCTTTGGCTATGGATCTTTGGTGTTTCCATATGAATTTTTGAACTATTTGTTCCAGTTCATTGAAGAATGTTGCTGGTAATTTGATAGGGATTGCATCATATCTGTATATTTCTTTGGGCAGCATGGCCATTTTGACGATATTAATTCTTCCTAGCCACGAGCATGGGATGAGTTTCCATTTGTTAGTGTCCTCTTTAATTTCTCTTGAGTGACTTGTAGTTTTCAGGGTATATGTCTTTCACTTCTTTGGTTAGGTTTATTCCTAGGTATTTTATTCTTTTTGATGCAATGGTGAATGGAATTGTTTTCCTGATTTCTCTTTCTATTGGCTCATTGTTAGTATATAGGAAAGCCACAGATTTCTGTGTGTTAATTTTGTATCCTGCAACTTTGCTGTATTCCGATATCAGTTCTAGTAGTTTTGGAGTGGAGTCTTTAGGGTTTTTTTATGTACAATATCATGTCATCTGCAAATAGCGACAGTTTAACTTCTTCTTTACCAATCTGGATTCCTTGTATTTCTTTGTTTTGTCTAATTGCCATTGCTAGGACCTCCAGTACTATGTTAAATAACAATGGGGAGAGTGGGCACACTGGAGGTCACTGGGGCTCAGGAACAAGGAGGGGTATTTAAGGGTGTTATAGCTAGTGACAGCAGAGGGACAAATTTTACCTGCCCCTGGTGCCCAGGTTCACATGACCCTCCCCCACTCCAGCCCCACCCTGTTTGCTTTTATGAAGGACTGGTTGGAAATAGAAGGTTGTCACAGGGACGTTCCTCCTGGAGGACAAAACAGTTCAAAGAGAACCGCAGAAGAGCCCGGGTACCCCACCCAAAGAGCTATTGGGGAAGCACTAGACTAAGGTACCAAGGTATTCACTGCCTTGGTCTTCATGTCACCTTACTCTCAGGGGAGCTGAGACAGAAGAGGTGATACAGCAGAGAAAACTTAGCTCCATTTAAGGGAGGATTTTACAATAATCAAATCTGGAAGAAATGTGCTGGGCTCCCAGGGAGAAAGGGAGCTCCCCCCACTGGATGGGAGGGTGTGTGTGGAAGAGGGGACCCAGAGAATGGGCCCACACTCCAGGGATGGGTGTGCCTTTCCACCCTGGAGTCTGCGGCTCTCTTACCTCACAGCCCCAGGACAGCATAAGGTCACTGCCTGCACCTCATGCCGAGGTTGGCCACTCTGTAGTCCTGTCACCCCATCACCAGGGGCCTGTTAGAGTCATGCCTGCTCAGGTCCTGCTGCACCTACTAAGCCAGGAGCTCTGGGGGCACAGCCAGAAATCTGTGTCCTAAGAAGTTCTTGGGCAGTTCTGATAATCTCTTAAATTTGAGAACCACTGGTCCAGAGCAACAATTTCTCACTGAGATAACCTATGGAGTAAAATGTACTGCCACCAGTGTCCCACCCTGAGGACTGATTTCCCTGGTCACAGCCTGGGAGTCAGCATCCCCACAAGCAGCACTGGCTGAGGCCCCTGCCCTGAGCTTCCCCAGGGGCTCTGCTGCCTCTAAACTCACTTTTCATGTCTTTGCTGCTCTGCATTTCATTTACTAAATCCTCTTCTTGGATTCGCCTTCTTTTTTTTATTTTTCCATCTACTCCTTTCCAATGATAATCTCCTTTCCAAACACTGATGGGAAAAATTGCTAAACAAGATAGATACTTGTGAGCATGTCTTTTGTCTGGGGGTTTGCACAAGTATGCTAAAAATAGTACATTCCATTTTGCCTAATGCTTCAGTCTATAGTCCTGGGGAATTACAGCATTTTATATTGAACTTGAGAAACTAAGTTTTTTTTTAAACAAAATGAATAGTATAGTTTCTGGTCACATAACATATTAACATATATTGCAAATGTAACCACATGTAAGTGCTCAGAGAAATATCACCTTGTTGCATTATTCAAATGATGATCACCTGACCAAGGCAAAATCCTCAGGGAATGTGGGTGTCAGTGACAAAACCAGGCCACGCTTTGCAGAGACTTGACTTATGGCAGTTCTGTGGCCTTCCTTCTTGGGATAGAAAGTTAGGCTTTGACCAAAGAGAAGGTAAGCAAACTTGGACTTGGCTGGGTGACGGGAAGAGAATTCCAGAGAGGTGAGCCTGTAGGAAGGCCCGCTGCCCTCTGGGGAGCCCTGGCAGGAGTGGCCGTGTGTGGTGGGGAGCAAGGTGTCCGCCTGGTGGAGCTGGTGGCCAGGGTGGAGGACATACCGTAAACTTGTGAAGGAAGCAATGGAGAGTCTGTGGGTTGTGAAGGAAACTGGGCAGGGCAGAAATGGTCATCAGGGAGGCATCTTGGTGGAGGGCAGGAGCTGAAGGATAAGTGGAGCCACGTAGTGGAACATGGTATGAACATGTGAACAAAAACCATGGGGAAGGAGCATTTCGGTGTTGGGAACCTCACAGATTTGTTCCTCCTTGATCTGAATCCTGTGAAACAGCTTGTGCATGTGTTGGGAGGAGATAGAAGTCATTCCTAAGCTGCACTGGACATTTCTGCATATCCTAAGCAATCTCAGGGTGGGAACCAGGTTGAGGGGTGGGTGTGGGGGGGATACTGGTGGAGGGTCTGTCTTATTTTACTTGGATTCTTGTTTTGATGGGAGACCATCTGGCTGCTCTGAGAAGGGCTCTGTCTTTGTTACACTGGTACTGGTGGTGCCGGGCCCACTGGCAGGACAGATGGTGGAATGAATTTGCTGAAGCTGGAATAATTGGGAGTGAAAATTAAAGTTGAGAATCTGAACTCCCAAGAACACATATGTTCAAAACCATGGAGACCTGTGGTTTGTGAACCGTCAACAAAATTCAGAAATGGTGAAATCCAGATGGAAGTTTCTCAGTTCACAGGTGAAGTAGCCAAAATGGTTTGCAAACCACGTCCTTGCCAGCAGACTTATAATCAGATGTGCCCCATGTGCCCAAACCTCAAAGGAATGCCTGGTTCTAAGGAGCCCTAGGGTTTGGTCCAGAGACACGACTGTCTCAACCCTTCCAAAGCTGCAGGTCAGGGAGCGACAGCTAGTGCTGTGATGTAACCTCATATGTTTGTGTAAATATGCTATTAACAAGTAATTGACATTTCTTGCAGTGATTTAGTGGTGGCCTGAGGATGGACACTTAGGAGTTAGAAACTTCCCTGGAGTTGGGCAGAGTTGGGACTCTTACCAATGGAGCCAGGGCCCCGGGGACAGGGCCCAAAGCCCCAGATGAGTGGGGCATCTTGTGGGAGGCTGAGCCAGGGTCTAGGGGGGCCCAGAGGATGGGTGTGAGGTTGCAAGAAGAGAGCAGCACGGGGATGGGGAACGGAAGGGCAGCAGCGAGCTGAGCCCCGGATGGGTGGACTGCGGGCCTGTGTATCCTAAGGCCAAAGCCAGGGCACTAAGCATGTGAATTTGGGACAGTTCCTGACCTTTGGCTTTGTGACAGTGTGTGCCTTTGTGCACCTCGAACAGCTCAGGCCAACCCAGCAGGACCACACTGGGGGGCTGGGATCCTGTTTGCCCGCTGTCCTGAGCCCGTGGTTGCCCAAACTTGCGGCCTGTCAGCCAGCACTGGGATACCCAGCAGGGACTTCTGTGCAGCTTGTGTGTACCAGACTCGCTGAGAGGCAGGGTCGCCCCTGAAGCCAGGGCAGCCCCTATCCCAGCAGAGGGTGAAGGGTGCCAAGGCCTTCTGGGCTCGAAGTGACTCCCTCTGGTGACCATAGCCCTCAGCACACCTTCCTTTTATCTTTCAATAGTTAGTCTGAAACACACAGGAAGGAGTGACAGGTGAGACGGAGCCTCGATAAAGAATGCAAAGACTCAAGGTTCTGCTACTTTCACATACATGGTTTAGGGAAAGAGCTCAACTAGACTGTTTGCTCATCTGCAAAATGGGAATAGCATTTCCTTGGCAGGGAGCATGGAGCATCAGGAAGTGTGTCCCATGCCCAGCTCATGGGAGGATGTAGTGAAGGCTAGGCTGGTACCCTGCCCTGAACTTGGGCACCAGCTCTGCTTTACCTCTGGGCCAGTCCAGGGCGGTCCCTTTTCCCTGCTCAGTGAGCTATGGACAAGGAACCCCAGACAAGGAACTCGGGACTCAGAGAGGCTTGGAGATTGGCCAGGGTCTCAGGTGGTCTGTGGTGGGCTGGGCACTGACCTTGGGCCCAGTGATGCCCCTCTTCCCATGCTGGCCTTCCTGTGTTGTCCTGGCCTCTGGGGACTGTGAGGGTCCCGAGGCCTGGCCAGGAACACGGGGGCCCCAGAAGACAGCACCAGGCTCTGTTGGAGAGAGAAAGACCAGCGGGAGTGGGACCTGTGCCTGAGGCCTTCCCAGACTTTCCTGGAGGGAGAAGAGAGGCAGAGAACTAGGAGAGGGACTTCTGCCATTCTAGGAGGAACTTAGCACACCCCACAAACTCATTGGTCATTCGATAAGGTGGCCATAGAGTTTGCCATTCAATTAGGATGTTCTGGGAGAGCACGGGTTGTGTAGGCCACAGGCACACACTGGGGCTCTCTGGGCACACTGGGGCACAGGGCCACTCTATTCCCAGATGACTTTGAAAGGGTTTCTGAGCAACATCACTGATGCCCTTGATTGCCCAGGAGATGAGCCCTCATTCTCTCTCTTCAGGAATTTTGGGATTCACATCCACCCTTTCTGGGACCCCAGGCTCCAGGCCCTGGCTCCTTACCCAGACCCAGCACATAGAACCACAGGACCAGGCCTGGGGAGGCCAGTGGGTGCTCCATGAGCCCTGCCCAGGTGGCACTGGGCTCCCTAAAAGGCCCCATGGTAGTGTGGGGCCCTGCCCTGCTGCCCCCTGAGAACACAGGCCTCATGCTGAGATCTGGTTTCATTACTCTAGGAAAGCTCAGAGGGAGGGCTGTGCCTCTCCTGGGATGGCTCAAACCCAGCTTTTTCCAGAGAGCGTGCAGAATGCACTTGGATTCCAGAGCTGCAGCTCAGCGTGCAGCGTCGGACCTGCTGAGCCTCCCTGTCCAGTATGCCTGGGGTCAGCGGCATCTTCACAGCCAGACTAGGCAGCTGCTTCACTCTGGGAGGGCTGCGCTCGCTGCAGGTGGGGAAGCTCGACATCGGCAGCTGGTCATGACTGCTGTCTTTGGGCCTGAGACATCACCACCTTGTTGTAAAGCCTACAGCTCTTTACGAGAGGAGAAAAGCAGCCATTAGATGTGTACTGAAATTGTACAATGTCTCCTGATTTTTGAAACGGAATTTTTAAAAAAACTTATTAAATCGAGGAAATCTAATGTTATCTGTCTTCGTTCCTTCTCCTCAGGGAGGGTGAGCAAAATTCAGATTTTATGTGCACGGGAGTAGTACACACACATTTTATACCATAATCTACAGTAAAAATTACATTTGACATTATAAAACATATGCATACACACACGCACACATGTGTACAAATTGTTCTTCCTCTTAGATGTGACATAGGCCAATGTTTAAGCATATTACTCTCATTTCTTCTCTGTTTGATACTATTTTGATTTCACAGCCTGTTGCTGTCCAGCATTTCCTCTAGATGGTATCCTTGGGCTGTCCAGGACAGACCCACACTGTCCAGCCCACAGCCCCTGGACGTACACCCCCTCCGCCTGGGGTGCTTTACAAACTGCAAGGTCGGGTTGTCCAGGATCAGGTCTGGCCTCCCCATGTCCCAGCTCTGAGAGGGAGGCCCCACAGCTGCTTTGGGCTTCTGTCTCTGAGTCCATCACACGGGAGCGGGCTGTACCTTGCAGGATTGTGGGGGGACTGAAGAGGACAGTACCTCCATGGTCCTGGTGGGCACAGGCTGCCCCAGAAATGCCAGCTGGATAGAGCATGCCTGACCAAGCATTTATTGTCCCCACTGGGAACTCTGTCCTGCCCACTTAAGGAAACATGCAGTGAATGCATTATCCTTCAGTTCCCCTTGGCCACTGGGAAGGGCAGGCCCACACAGCCAGCTGGGCAGGTGCTTTCACAGAGAAAGAACTGGAAAGAGCTGGTCCCTGGCATCAAGGCTCCAATGTGGTGCTGGAGAGTCCCCAGAGTGGCCGGAAGGAGAGCCACCTCCCCCAAACTCAGGAATGCTCAGGACTGCTTCCTCACAGCCCAGGAGCACATGTGACCAGGGCCAATGTTCAGGGAAATGCCCAGGAAGAGGCAGGGACAAGGTGAGCCTGAGGCTGCATCTGGGGCCTTCCAGACTAACCAAGACTAGGCTCTGCCCCTGAGCAGCTCCCCCAACTGCACTGCAAGGCTTGGCTGCTGTGGAGAGCTGAGCCCAGCAACTGCCACCATCAGCCCTTCCCGACTTCTTGGCCCTTTCCCTGGCCTCCTCCTAGAGGGCTGGCCATCCTTCCGAGGTGTGGCTGTGGGCATCTGCCTCTATGCCAAGCCAGCAGCATCTGGGGTGGACTGAGGCCTCCCCCTGGGCAAGGCAGTGGAGAAGGCATCAAGAGCTCAGGAAGTGAGGTGAGGATCCTGCAGGTTAAGAGCTCGTGTCTGGAGCAAGCAGACCCAGGTGGGAATCCCCACTAGCCACTCCCTAGCTCTGTCCACCAGGCAGACACAGCCTTGGCTTCCAGTGGCTGACCTGCCGACCCTTCTTTTCCATTTGGCAGTGTCTCTGGGGTCATGCTCCTCTCGGCTCTGGGTCCTGAGGTCTGGCCAGCCACCCACGGCCCCATCTTAGTCAGGCCTGAGATGAAGCTCCAGTAAAAGAGATCCCATCCTGGGACCCACACCAGCTGTGCTGTCCTCCCAGGGCCCTACTGCAAAGCCAGGCCTACTGGGCGCAGCCCAGCCCGGACCACCCACATGGTCTGCACAAGGGACCCGAGCAGGTCCCTGAAGGAGGGAGTGCTCAGAAGAGGCCGCCTATGGGGAAAGGGTGATTCTTTAATCTGGACTCACAGGAAAAGAACCACTATATTCTTTTATGCGCTGGAACTTTAGTGGGGAGGGCCAGGCACAGGGGATTCTGAAGATGAGCAGCGTGTGACCACTGGCACACAAACATGGGCATGAGCTGAATTTGGGTCCAACTTGTGACTTCCCAGCGCGGTCTTGAGCGTACAAAGACACAGCCTCACAGCCAGTACTGCTGTCTCCTCTTTAGATGTGAGCAGGGAGGCTGCAGCTCATTAACATCCCCTCTAGCTGTCAGGCCATCATTCAAGAAATCTCTCTAACACCTTCTCTGTGCCAGCCGCAGAGCAATGAGTGAGCAAAACACACCAAGCCCGTCTCTTTCCAGTTCTATGGACCTTCTCGAGTGGGGAAGCAGGCAGTGAACAGTGCCCCAGGCACCAGGGAGGGGTTCCAGGGCTGTGGAGGAGCGCAGGCAGGATGAAGAGGGCAGGGCGTACTGCAGAGGCTTCTCTAACATAGGGATGGTGAGCAGAGACTGAGGAAGGTGGGGGGGCCAACCCTGCCATCTCTGGGCAAAGGCCACATGGAGCAAAAGTCCTCTGCCAGGGCCAGGCCTGGCCTGTTCAAGGGACAGGAGGTCAGCGTGGCTGGAGCAGAGAGGCGTGAGGTCAGAGGTGATGGGGCCAGCAGGGTAAGCCGCTGTTGGCCTCTGGAGGGTCTGAGTAGGGTTGATATGGCAGGGCAGCCTGAGAGGTCACTGCAGGGCCCTGGGGTGGGCCAGCTGTGATGGATTCTGGATATATTTTGAAGGCAAGTAATCGGGTTTTTTAATGGTTTAGTTTGGGGTGTGACAGAATAAAATACATTCGAGATGACTGTAGAGCTCTGGCCTGGGCAACCTGAAGTCATTTGCAGAAGCAGGAATGAGCAGATTGGGGGACCAGTAGGAACTAGGAGTTTCTTTCTGCATATGATGCATTTCAGAGGAGGACCTGGGCGTGCCAGCCTGGAGTCCAGGAGGGACATTGCTCTGGGCTCTTAGCCTTTCCTTGGTGCTCAAGGCTGAGAGAGTGAACGAGTCCACCTGGAGCAACAGAAACAGACGGAGCTGTGGGAGTGCCTACTACGTGTACATGTCCTGAGGATGAGGAGAAATGAGGGGCTGAAGCTGAGGAAACAGCCGTGGTCCTGAGAGTCAACCAGAAACTATTTCAAGGAGGCAGGTTGATGTGGTCAAAAGGTGCCGAGGACCTGAGTTCCCTGGACTGAGAGCTGAACCCTGGATTCCCAACACGGCAGTGACCTTGACAAAGAGCTCTTCTAGTGGACCGAGTGGTAGAGTCAGAATGCTTGTTGGAGCAGGTTCAAGGACATTAAGAGAGACAGGAGAGAGATTGGACCTGGAAAATACAGACAACGCTCCTGAGGACCATGTGAGGAGGAGGAGAGGAAGCTGCAGACACTGGGGCCAAGGATATAGCACCGGGTTGTCTTCATTTTCTATGGGAGATACTATAGTATGGTGGACAGTGAAAGATTTTTGGTGCAGGGGAGAGGGGGTGTCAGGAGAGACATCCTTGGGCAGGTGAGGAACACCGGGCTCCATTCAGGGGCAGGAGACCTGGGAGCAGGCGTTCCCGGTGAGGTGTTAGCAGACACTGTGAGAGGGGGGACAGGCAGTGGGGGAGAGGTGAAGCTTTTGGAAATTCCTTTCCTGTTGTTCCCTTTTATTCTGACATAGAAGCCAGACCATCAGCCCCTCATGCAGAGGGAAGGAGGGAAAAGTGTGGAGCAAACACAGCAAAAGGAGGAGCAGATGGTTCAGGAAGGGAGGTAGGGTCCTGGCAGCAATGAGGACCTGCTTCTGGTTAGGTCATGAGTTTGAAGGGATCAGACATGGGTGTACACTGTTTTTCAGAGCTCCAATCCCCTGCAGAGGTGCAGGGCAGCATGGACTGAGTTAGATTGAACTGGGGGTGGGGCATACAGCAAGGACCAGCTGGCCTTCCTCCAATCAGGGACCCTCCCCCTCCATTCCCAGGGATATCAGAGAATGCCAGGCTTCATCTTGGGCTCCACAATGCTTGGCTTCTGTTTGGTTACATGGGCCAAGGGGTAGCTGCCACTCAGTTGCCCCAAAATGAGTGTTAACTCCTGCAAATTTGACAACACACCATGATATTTGAGAGTAGCTCTAGTTCCAGGTAGGGACAGCTGGGCTAGGTTGTGGCTTGCCTAGAGGCTGCTGTCCTGGGGCTTGGTGATGCCTGGCAGCATCCATCAAATGTGTGTTCAACACCTACTATGATGAGCAGTGTTTAGGGCACTGGGACAAAGCTCCCCTAACCCCTCACAAGACTTCATGGAGCCTACAGCCCTGCAGGGGGCCCCAGGGATGGGGTCGCCTGAGAACTCCAGTGCCCCAGTATGTTCTCTCTAGATTCACAGGCTGTGGGATAAATTGCAAACTGCGCCCATGCACCCACTCCTTGGGCTGGGCTGCAGGTCACCACAACGGGGTTGCAGGCTCTGCCAGCTCACTGGGGAGATGCTGGGCAAGCTGGGTTGGTGTTTCTGGATGCCTTCAGGGAAGGAAGAGGGCCTATGCCCCAAACAGCATTTCTGCACCTTTTACAGGTGGGTGGGGCTCTGGACTGTTTGTCAGTCACAGCAGGGCAGCTGGCTTGTATGGTCTTTCTTTGGGGTTCAAGCTGAAGCCAGGGAGAGGGCTCAAAGATCCCTAGGGAGGCCATGGAGGCATAGGGAGGTCTCCCACATGACATGTGCAAGCACCAGCCCACGGCCCCATCCTCCTCCCTCCTTTGCCTGACCAATTGCCCCTAGGGATGGTTAGTTGGGTGTAAGTAACAGAAATCCTCATTCTGGAATTCATGGGCAGGGAGTGTGGCTGTACTCACAAGGGACCTTCCCTGACTCTCTGGGCCCTATATGGATGGCCCCATTTCACCTGTGGCTCGGGCTGCCTGGTCCCTCAGCTTCACCTCTCTGAATCCATTTCCTCCAGTTATAAGCCTGTCTCCTAGGACCCACACTCTGAGTGCACAGTTCTCAGTTGCAGTCACAGAGGACCCAGGAATCCATTGAGCTCTGAGTCTCAACTCTGAGTTCCTGGGACAGAGTAGATGGGCTGGCCTGGGCCAGGGGTCTATACCATCCAGTTGGTTGTGGCATGGGGTGGAGGGATGGGACCCCTCATGATGCTTTGCTCTTATGCTGGGCTCCTCACATGAACTACACCCCTGGCAGAATTAGCTCCCAGCAGGACACCACCTGGGCTCTCAATAGCTGTCATCCTGGACCAGTAAATCACCCACAAAGGAATCTATTTCTCTCAGGTCTTAGCTTCACCAGCACTTTTAGGGAGCTCTTAATGCTCCATGCTCCCCTGACACCTGGATGCACCCTGTCTTCCACTTACTTTGCTGTATGAAAATACTCACTTAACTGCAAGTTAATCCTTCAGGCTTCAGGATTCACAAACCCAGGAAGCAGCCAGCTTGCTCGCAGTGTCCATACCACCTGGTACAGGGTCAGCATAGCAGCTGTTATAAGCCAACTCATGAGGGCCATCAGCCATGTAACACATGATGGGCCATGGACTACTTTTGTTTTTTCAATGCCTTATCATTCTGAAAAGACATTATTCTGAAAAACTAATGTGGAGGTGGTTGATTCCTGGTGCTAGCACAGTGGGGGAAGGTGCTGGAACCAGCATTGCACAGGTGCCCAGGGATCCTACAAGACCCCCACCAAGAGGACTGTATATTTCTCCTGTGTTGGATTTGAGAAAGAAAAACCAAGTCTGGAAAATTCCAAATGGTAACACTAATTTCAAACCAATCGCTGCTACATTGGAATACATATCTTTATTAGGAAAATTATAAGTGCATATACATCTTTCAATAATATGACTTCAATGAAGGAATTGTTGTTTCTCAAAAGGAGTTGTTACTTGTTAAAAAAAAAAAGCGCACTACATACAGGAAGCAGCCTTCTCCTGGACCATTTTCACATTATGTGGGAGATGCAAATTAAACAATACAAAATACACTATTTATCACATTTAACACTGAACCCCTCACTGCTCAGAGACTGAGAGTCCAGCGAGGTTGCAGAATAACAAGTTTCCTGTGGGGCTTTTCAACTGGGCATGTGAGTGGTCTGCTTAGGGCACTTGAAGAATTTCTCTAGGGAGCGTCATGGGGGTCCCCCTGGCACAGCTGAGCGATTGCATGGAATATGGAGCTCCCTTGGAATGGGACAAGGGAGATGTATAGGGGGATCAGGGCCCCACAATTTACAGCCAGCTGCAAAAGGGGGTGCTACCTGGGAAAGGTGATGAATGTCCAGGGTAGGAGCCCATGGCGACAGCACCAGGCAGTGGTCAAAGAAGGTCAAGTCGGATCCAAGGAAAAGGTGCAGAAGTTCTCTGGACTTCCTGCACAGGGACTGCAACCTTTTACTATTTGGCCCTCAGCCAAAAATTAAACCTCTTTTCTCTAGAGGTCAGGCAGCCGAGCAGAGGGCACTCCTGAGCCTCCTCGCTGGGGTCTTGGCACCTGGCTGGAATGGGACAAAGAACAGCACAGACAACACATGGCAGAGATTCGGGTTCTAATACTTAGAATGTCTGTAAGCTTGGCGGGGTCCTGGTGCCAAGGGCTGGCAGTGAGTGGAGTACCTCCTGGAGGTCACAGGAGCCCAAGGGAAAGTCGGGTCGGTGCAGCGCTGGGCCTGGAGGGACAGCCGGGTGGGCGATCCCAAACCAACTGATGCACTTGACTGGTATTTTGAAATCAAGGGGGACCAAGAGAGCCTTTTTTCTTTGCATATAGACTATTTAAATGCATATTTGCTGTGGCTCCATAGTCTCCACTTAGGAGCAGATTACAAGCAGAGGAATTGTTACACAAATAATTTTCCCTGTAGCTTCTACTCTTATCTGTTTTTCCCCCAACAGGGGAGAAATGGAAATGATTCTTCACTTAATCACATAGTCAAGACTTAGAGCCACATTTACATTCTTGGAGCAAGAGACTTAATGGTTCTGGTCCACAGATTCCAGAGGAAACTGCCTTCAAATCATCCACAAGATTTTTAAATATCTTGGATTACTTGAAAAATGACCAGACCTCTGAAAATTCAATCATTTCACGTATAATTCAGGAGCCCTGTAGAGAAGACAGGTTAATTTCAAAACAGAGTTTTAAAACCAGTTCTGTATCCTTTATAACTAATAAAGACCCCATACTCTATTTTTTTCAATAGAACATAGCTGGTTTGAGGATGTGAATTTTTGTTTGATTGATGGGCTGGCCTTCTACCTACCATGTAGATCCTGTTTAAAGGAATATTTATGGAAATGCCTAACACATGTTACTGATACTCCAAAGATTATTAAACCTAAAAGCATCTACAATGCAAGATTATTTGACTCTAATATACTTCCTGCATGTTATTTATAGTGTCCTGTCAATTAATAATTTCCTTGTTTTACCCTTCCTTTTCCCTTCCTTCTTAATTTAAAAAATTTTACTGGGGTATTTAACCAAAGGATTAAAGTATTAGAGAGGCCAAATGAAAAGCAACAAAACAAGTAAAAAACCGTCAGAGCCTTCCTATCTTTTCAAAAAGTGAAAATTTTAAACTGCTTAATGCAACTCCAAAAACTGCTCTCAGGAAAAGGAAATAAACTAAATGTCAGGCTTTTTAACTTACTTTCCCAGGTATCCCAGCATTTGCTAAGAGGAAGGAATGCTCTGCTGGCTGTCCTTGGAGCACAGAAAGAGCAGCAGCCATGAAGGCCCAGGGCCAGTTGCAAGGTAAGGTGATGGGATTGCCAAATGCTGGAAAAGATGAGGGTGGATTTGAATGGTGAAGACATCTTCGGGTCTAGGATTATTTTATGGATTGGGTTTTCAAAACCAAAGAAAAAGTTGAGAATTCTTTTCATCATGTTATTCCACAAAGAATGCTGGGCTTGGCACAATGAAGAACAGCTCTCTATAGTTCTGATATATTAACCACTATGGAAGCGCTAAGGGTTGGCACCCTCAGAGGTCAGGGCTGCAGCTAACCCAATTCCCTTGGGCTCTGTTGACCTACCATGGGTTTGTGATCAGTAGGGAAACCAGCCGTCTACCCCAAAGGTAACCGCCATTATCGGAAACCTGGTCACAGGCCCTGCGGGCATCTCCTCACTCTCAGCCTTTGCACACGAGGAACTGACAGTGCGCACCAGAGACGCTGGCTTTGAATAGAAACACAGGATTGGACAATAGACAATATTCCAAACAAGACACAACGTGCACAGTGTTTTCAGGACTGGGTAACACGAGACATTTTGAACTGCTCCTTGGTGCTCAGTTTAAATGAAAGCTTTGGTCTTGAGAGAGTCCATTTCCAGGGTCATGGAGACAATCTTGGAGACAATGATGATGGATGAGAGAGAGAATGATGAGAAGAACATGATGGGATGTAGAGAAGAGCACAGGATGGGGGGCACATCTCACCTTACCCTGGCCTCACACTGCTTGCATCAGCTCAGGGATGGCCTGTGATCCTCACCAAAGGGGGAGCTGAGCTCCTCTCTGAGGGAAGGGAGGCGCCTGCCTGGCCCTCTAGAACCTAACCCCCTCTAACCCTCACACAGGGCAGCCTTTGCTAGCGCCTACCCATGCTGCTTAGTCCTGACACCTCCTGGATGGTCCCAGGATATGATGATGTGGCTGAGGTACCTCCATCTAGGGTCCAGCCTCTGCAGCTCAGAGATACAAAACTCAGGAACCTCTGGTGTGACCAGGGGCTCCATGGAAAGATATTGAAGTAAAGCTAGTAAAATAATGGCCGTAGACTATGTTCCTATCTGTCACCAGTGACACTGGATAATCAAACTAAATGAAAAATAAACACCATATATTTTGCTACATAACCAAATGGTGAACGTAAGGCAAACTGTGCAAAATAAAGCCCTTGGGAATGCATCCAGCCCTGCCTGGTCTCAGGCGAGTGGCTGCAGGCCCTTCCTAACACTGCTTTCAGACCTGGGCTCCTACTGAAAGGGTTCCTCAGGCATCTGACCCAACCTGCACCTCTCACATCTTGAACCTCCTGTTAACAAGAACAGAGGGAGGCACCATTAAGGTGGGTCCCCAGGCCGCACCTGAGCCCACTTGGAGGCCAGGGCCCCCACTCCTGACTCCCAATCACCCTCCAGCAGGGGTAGGGGCAAGGAGGGAGAGAGCCAGGTAAAGAGGGAGGGGAGGAAGAGGGGCAGGTTGAGGGGGAAGGGAGGGAGAGAGCCAGGTGAAGTGCAAGGGTGGATGGCAAGCACGTAGGGTGAAGACAGGTGGGTGCAGCACGCAGCGGGCACAGCAGGCCGAGGAACTCAGGGCAGCCACTTGGCAAGATAGGCGCAATGCTCCTGCCCAGCTTGGCCCTTGGGGCTGTCTGACCAGCACCAACAGCCACTTCCACCTTCCAGCCACACTGGCCAGGGCTGGGCAGCCAGCACCACACACCACTCACCTGGCCCAACCCAATGCTGCCCAGATTCAACCCCCTTGAATGACAGGACGTCTGGCTGGGCTGTGTGCTCTCCCAGGGCAACCCCGTCTCCAGTGGGGTCACTGGGTTCACAAGATCAGCACTGGAGCTTGCTAGCCTTTCCTAGTAGCCCCGCTCACTTCATCCCCAGGAGTGGGAGGTGCAGTCCCCCAGCACTGAAGCAGTCGGTCACATTAGGGCAGCAACAGCTTGTCCCACTGTCGCAAGAGGGCAAACATCCCGTGGTTCCCAGATGGACGTGCCATCCCTCTCTGGGCTGGGTGAAGAATGACGGAGAGCATGGGGCACAGGTCTGACCCTCTCACAGGGGCTTCTGGGTGATCAGAACAATCCCGCCAAGGCCCCAAAGGCCAGAACCGCTGCTGGCTTCCAAAGAAAGGAGAACAGCCCCAGGCAGCCCAGCACACTTCCAGATGCCATTCAGGTGGGAGCAGGCCTGCCGATCCCAGTGCCAGCAAAGGGCTGCAGGCTGGGACAGTCAGCCAGATTAAAGGGAGGGCAGCGGCAATAACAGATCTGTCTGCAGCACCCTAGTGGGCAGGAGGGCTGCAGTTCTCTGTCTGCAATCACACAGGAGTGCTCGAAGCATGAGGGGACACAGTGGGTCTGACAGCGAGGGACCTTGGGTTTTCTGTCCTGGTAGTCCATCTGCTCTGTCCTCCAACCACCTCAGCTTTCTGGATCCATGTACTGAAACTATGACCATGGTCTAGGGTGCAGGGTGAGTGACGGCGGGTGGGAACACCCATCCAGACGGCTGAGGCACCCTTTTTCAGAGCACTACTGAAATCAGGGCCTTGCTCTTCCATGTGATCCCCCTCCTTCCGGTCCAAGCTACAGTTACTTAGTAAGACATTTCAGACATGAATCTGGGAGGGGAGAGGAAAGTCCTAGAATTTAAACCATGTTCACTGTAAGCAGATTTTTCCCGTGAGTGAAGACGGAGGCAGCTGTGTCCTGGAACCTAACAGCACAGGGTCATGGAGACTCTCCCAGCAGGAGTGAGGAGTCCCTGGAGCTGCAGGCCCTCCACACCGTTCCTCATCACTGGGGACTCGTTTAAGAATCTGCAATGTGAAATGCTTGGCCCGGAGGCTCCCTGAGGATTTTCCACAGTTGCTCCTGGGAATGCAGAACTCCCACCCGTCCTGCCCACAAGCTTGGCAGAAGCCCACCATGCTGGGAGGTACAGCTGTTCTCTCAGCCCAGGCCCAGGGAGGCAGTGC
Organism: Manis javanica; assembly: GCF_040802235.1. Taxonomy (NCBI): domain Eukaryota; kingdom Metazoa; phylum Chordata; class Mammalia; order Pholidota; family Manidae; genus Manis; species Manis javanica. The sequence continues at coordinate 74,673,963 of NC_133162.1, forward strand.
TGGAAGTGGCCCACTCCAGGCAGCAGAAGGTGGAGAGCCAGCAACAGGTGCTTGGGAAAAGGGGTCAGTTATCACCTAGTGGCATGGCCACAGCCAGCTCTGCCTCTACAAGGCCGTGATGGGCAGAACCTGCGGAGGAAAACAAGAGGGAAGAAGGCAGAAGGCATAGGCCTCATGGAGCTGTGTGAGCTCTGGAACCATCCTGTGCCTCCCAAGAGAGAGGGCGTTGTGTCCGTGGAAGGCTCAGCATCCCCGGTGATGCCAGAGACCCCAGGCCACTCGAGATGGAGTCCCAGCTGTCCTAGAGTCCTGAGCGGGCTCCACATCTCAGACCCCAACACCAGTCTCTGCACAACTACTTTCTCCATACCTTAGTGGATCAGGAAGGGCCGTAAAAAGCACATAAATGCAGGAGCCAGTGGGGCCACAGGGGTGGCAAAGCACTGCTTCCCCTTGGAAGGCTGAGCGCCTGCCCAGTGGGCAGGGTCTGCCCCGGAGGAGGGGTAGAGCAAATTTACAGGGCGCCAGAGAGACAAGAGCAGAGGGCACTGCGGTCCAACTCGAGGTGGCAGATAACTAGTTTTTCCTTTTCTGGGCAGCCTTTCTCTTCTTCTGTCGCTTGTTTTTTCCTATCTTGTCTTTTTTCCCCACTTTTTCTTCTCTGCGCCCCCTTAGATAAAATTAGTAGAACCATTAATGATGTTGAAATACACAAGAACTGTGTCAGTCTGCATAACATTTAACACTGGACCATTTGTTTTCTTCAGTCCCCTGCCTGGAGGCCCCTGGGCAAAACACTGTCCATCAGTACTTCATTAACAGAAATCAGACATTTTCTCCCACTCAAAAAATAAGCTTAGAGGGGTTTCCACAATATCTGTGAACTGCTTAGAGCAACTGCCAATTTACCAAGCTGAGGCTGGCCCCAACTATTGCCCAAGGCTTCCAAACAGGGAAGAAATGCACCTTCAAGAGGTGAAATTCACATCACACCCCAGGCACCAGGCTGGACTTGGTCAATTATCTTACTCAACCTGGCCTCCTTGGGCTTCATTCCTTCTCAGTGCAGAGCTGAACTCTTCACTTGAACTACAAAACCCCTGCATTTCAAATAGAATAATGCTTTTTGGAGTTTGGAGGCCCAGTATTCACACAGCCATCTGGAGAAAGAAGGTGGCTTGATTCCACCTTCTCCTTTCTGGAGCCTATAGGCACCCCTCGGAATGACTGAAATTGTTCTGGCAAGAAAGGGAGAGAGATGATCAGCAGAATTTTATTAGAGCAACTGGCTCATGACTGTCACATTAAAATGACTCAAGCAGAATGGTATTTAATGAATTATGTGGAAGGACCACCTGTTTTTGTGAAAGCTTGATATTAACCATGGCCTGGAATTATGGGATTTTTGCATGGTAAAATGTGAAAACTGGATATTACGAGGATTGAGTCTTTGGAGATTATATGGGGATGTTAGGAGGACTGGGGAGAGGAGGGAGAGAAGGGGAATTAGTGAGTCATATTAATCTTCAGAAAACTTGCACTGCTGTTTCCACTGGGTTTAATAATTTTAAAAGAAGAGGCAAAAATTTGAGTTACAGATCTAAACTGCTTCTGAGCAAGGCCCATGTGCTGGCCTCACACGTGAACGAGCAAGAGGCGTCTAAGGCAGCCGCCAGCAGAGCAGCATTTCTTCATCAACTCCAGACATGTGTGTGAGCCCCAGGTCTGAACTAATGAGTTTTATTTCAGGTAAATAAATTCCCACATACAGTAGGAGGTTTATGCCATGAAACAATTAGCATTTTATTGCTAGTACATATGTCACATTTGATACAATCTTAATACAAGTGAAAAAATACGCTGTGGCTAACATTAAAAAGCTGCAATCACATTTATAGTTCATTATTTCTTTACAAATTGCCAGTAGTTGAAGACAATAGAGAAACATAATCTACTGACATTCATATGGCTTCACTTCAAATATATGAATTGCTCGACTGTAAATATATTCTGAAATACATTTGTTTTCTAAAGAAACATTTAAAAATGTGCACAAAAAGTATATATTTAAAAAATGTCTTGCAAAAAGTTTCAAATACAACCAGGCCCATCTGTGGATCACATTTATGCATAGAAATTTCAACTTGCCAACATCTCTGACTGGAACCTAACTGTTGTGGTTCAGGAGAAGGGGTTAGTGGCAAGAGGCTCATTTATTCATTTATTTTTTCACTTCTGATTTCAGAAACTTCAGAATTTATAGAGAGCCTCCATGAGGCAATCTCAGAATCCAAATTCCTCAAAGCACGCTCTCAGATTGAAAACGGCATCTGATTCTGCAAAGAGTTGCCTTTCTTGGGATGTAAGCGTGAGAGTCATGATCTCACACTCCCCAGGGGAGGGCCAGCCCCATTGTGGACGAGGCCAGGGAAGATTCTCACAGAGGGCCTGGGCAGGAGGGGAGGCCAAAGGGAGGAGGGGGCTGCAGGGCAGGAGCCCCAGTGAACCCCCTCCTCCTGCTGAGCAAGTACAGAAATGAGAAGCAGGCGAGACATGAAAGCATGCTGTGGGAGGCAGGGAGAGGGCTGGGAATGACCGGGAAAGGGTCTCTGTGCAGTCCCCAGTGACAGCTGCTTCTACACGGAGCCTGCAGATTCGCTGGCTTGAAAGATCAGGTAAAGCTGGTGGCTGCTGCCTAGCAGTACTCAGTACTAGGAGCACCTGGCTGTCATTCAGGAGGGATGCCCTGGCAGGAGCCACCTGCCGTCCTCCTCCAAGCCTTGGCATCTGGAGGAGGGACATTTTTCTGAGCTCCATGCTTGGCCATCACCTAACTGTGCTCAGAATCCCCAGGGCAGAAAGGAGAAGCCCCAAAACAAGTCATGTACAGATCTTGAAGTAATCATTGATTGAGAAAAGGGTAATGAAATGATGCTGACTGTTATGATAATGAGGGTACTGACTGGTGGGAAATGCAGTTGGGATAATACAATTTCTTAGAAAACCCCAGTTATAGGACAGCCAGTGTGCAAGGGCACAGGGCATGAGCGAATACAAGCTGCAATACACGATAAATGCAATTGTCTTCATGCTGGGCAAACCTCCAGCCCGTTCCCAGGTCAGTGTGCTACCCATAGGCACACCTGGTGCTGCTACTCAGGCTATCCTTCCCCCACCTCTGCCTTCACATCCCTCACATGGTTTTAAATTTCTCAAGTGGATCTAGAGGGAAGTCCTTTGTGGCTGTGGTGCTTACTTGTTTAAAGCTTTCTCCAGGTATTCCTGAATCCACTTCAATTTCGGGTCAATGCACACTTGTCTATTGTTGTTCTTCAGCCTTGCCCTGCCAAAACAGAAGAGGCAACAGTGTGCAGCTGCACAGAAGGTGGCACTGTGGTCGTCTGAGCGTTGTTCGGTCATCTGACACCCATGTCAGGACCCCCACTGGTGCCCAGTGCCCCGCCTGACAGGCTTGGGTTCTGGAGGAATTCAAGGGAGGCTGGAGAAACCCAGCGCTTAGGAGTGTGGCAAGCTCCACTGCAGAAAGATGGGAAAATGAAACATCTTTATGGGGTGGCCAGGGAACATTTCAGTTGGCTTTGGAAGGATGAGTAGGAGTCCAGCAAGTGAAGGGAAGGGAGGGGGGAAACAGGAGTTTCCAGCCAATGTCCAGAGAGTGCGGAGGAAGAGCGGGGGCAGGATGCTCAAGAAGCAGGTGGCCAGATGAGAAGCGCAAAGGAGGGGGATTTTATCTGCAAAGTTATGGGGACTTGTGAGGGTTTTAAACAGGACAGTGACAGCAGCAGAGTTTTGGCTCGATCATCTTTCTAGTACATGGAAGACAGACTTCAGAGTAAGCCTTGGAGGTAGCAGACCTACGAGAGGCACTGCCTGCCTTAGTCTGGGGAGAGAAGGGAGCAAGCAGGACAAGAGGGACGGGGCACAAGGTGGGGGCAGGGCAGGTAGTTTGGCAGAAAATGGTTTCCAGAGAGATTGTACAAGTTCAATGACTGCTCCTCGGTCTCATTTGATTTTTTAAACATGCTGGCTAAATTCACTCTCTGATGAACTCTCTCTCAAAGGAGAGAATTTTATTGTAAACAAACTATGTGAAAAAACATTTATTTTCTAGCAGCCTAAAACATATTGCAAATGAAAACATATTCAAGGCAGCAAAGACTGGGAAAAAAAAAAAAGGGAAAATCAACCTTAAAAAACGCTGGTGTTGGGTGGAAAAGCCTTCAGGAAATTCAGCTTTCTTTCTAACTGCTGTGTTCCTGTCTCATTTTCAGCACTGGGACTTTGCAGGGGATGAGCTCTCCCCAGGAAACCCCAAGCCTCACCCCCAGGCATCTAGATACACGACTACACTTGCTGTGTGGCTTTTTTTCCTGAGCTTCACCCAGCCTCCTGCGCCCCAGGTGACAGATCTTTGCATGTTATGTATGTGTGATTTGGGTTTATCTTGTTTCCCACCTGAAGGAAATCAAATGTTAACAGTTGCCATCAACCCCCCAACAAAACAACAAAATCTCGGGTATTGTATTTGAGAACATGTAGGTAAGTAAGCTGAAAATATTGGGTTTCACCAAACGGTTAAAGATGACTTAACACAGAATTTGGGTCTTGTGAGGTTTTGCTATGTGAAGAAAGACTAATTTAGAGCACTGAAGCCCCCAACCTGGTAGAACCATTACTGGTAAAGGGCTGGCTCACTTGCTGGGCCTTCAGCAGAAACTTGGGTGAAGGCCACGCTTCTCCAGGCTGGAGGCAGCCAACTGCCATTTGCTGCCCTGCAGGGAGGAAACTTAGGAAGAAGAGACGAGGACCACTACGAGCACAGCGGGGCACCAAGGGTCAGGGGAGTGACTTTTGAAGCTCCTGCCTGGTGGCACACTCAGAGGCCTCGAGGTAGGAACATGTGCCTCTGATTAAGTCAAGCTCAGGGCTGGACACAGCATGTCATTCCTCCAGCTCTCCCAAGTCTGCCAGTTAGTTGTTCCTATGCCCATCAGGAGTAGCATTCCTGGAGGGTGATGTTCTGACTTCCACAATCTGAAGGGCACAGTTTGGGGTGTTGAGGATTTGAGATGCTTGATCTTGCCTCTGGCAATGTGGCTCTCGAAGAATCGGCAAGGACATCTGTAGCTCAGGCTGACTGGTTTCCCTAGAAGAGGTAATGAGAACAAGAGCTGGTTGGCCTGCCAGGCCTTGAGGATACACGTGTCTGGGTCTGCAGGCCAGGGGCCGTGGGCTCAGAAGGCAGAATGATGGCAGGATCAAGAGGGATGGGTAAGTCATGGGCACACCTGTGCCAAGAACTCTTGGGCAGCTTAGGGGGCTCTGGGTACGCTCAGACTTAGCTTCCACAGGGCCAGAGGGCAAAGGCCCTTGGACAGCTAGACCTAGGAAGGCAGGGACCTAAATAAGAAGCCCACCTGCACAGGTGTGTCAAGATAAAGTCTGTTAATCACAGGAGAGAAATGTTTCAGTCTAAGGCACTGAGGTCCTGGTTATTCTTTGCAAAATAAACTCCCCCAGGGCCAACTGAGAAAGACCTTGTTAGTCAGGGGAGGAGAAAGAAGGAGGTTCCTTGGCTCTCTCTGCTCCCCCATCTGGCATGGGCCTCATCCCAGGAGCTCCGCAGCTCCCCTGGGAATGCCGCCCCCTCTCCATCCCCTCCTGCAGTCTTCTTTCCCACTCCACCTTCAGTCCAGGCCACACCAAAAGAATCCCAGCAGCAGAGGCCGCCTTCTCCCCAGCACTTCCCTGAGGTCCTGGAGATTATCAGGCTAGAGTCAAATGTGGCTTTCATTGTCTAGGCAGGGGCTTTGCAGCCTCCAAGGTTGTAGTACATCTTTGTCAATTTACCAATTTGCAAAATGCAGTAATTGACACTCATTAGTGTAAATTAGCCAGGTCTTCTGCAGAACCTACCACTCACCCTTTACATCTAGAATTGCAAGCCTGGGGTCTGGGATTTGTGTGCTTTTTTCTTTTCTGCAGATTTTATCCAAGCCCTACTTAATACCCCAAATTATTTGAATCTGTGAGACTTTCGTCAGGGTTTAAATGTATGTCAGAGAATATTAAGTCCAGAGGTATAAAAAAAAGTTTGCCTGTTTACAGAGCTCCCAGAGGCCTCCTGGTGGTGGTGAAGTTCTGCACTTTGGGACGAGACTTGTGTTAGCCACAAGAAAGCTTGTGAGTGAGGGACTTCTTAACTTTTTCTTTCCAAAGGCAGCATTCAGTTGATAAGACATGGCCTGGGGACAGCAGCCTATTTAGCCACCACGTCCAGGGAAAAGCAGATAACTTGGCCTCCCAGGACCAAAGTGGACTTGGAAAATTAGGAAGGAGAAAGCCAGGCTTCAGGGAGCCCAGTGACTCCAGGGACGGGAGCAGCCTTCACTCAACCCAACTCCAGAAAGTCTGCAGGTGCCAGGCTTTTAGCAACTGCACTGGGTCCCTGCAGGGGAAGTCTGTACTGCCCTGTAACCAGATCACTTGAGAAAGCGACCCCAGGGCTGGGAGGCCTGGGTAATGGAGGAGCCAGTCTCCCACCAGTGTCCTGCCCCAGGTTTCCATGGAATTCTCATGGGTCCTCCTGAGCTGAGCAGGGACTGGAGGACTGGGGCCCGTGGTGAGGCAGGATGGGTCCCAGTCCCAGAGCAGCAGTGAGCTGAGAGGCACACAGTGTGAGCACTGGGGTGGAAGGGGGCTGCTGCTCTGCTGTCTCAGAGAAGCTGTTCTGGCTCCACTGACCAAGCAGTGGAGATCAGGCCAGAAATCAAAGCTGATTCTGAGCTCAAAACACAAGCTTTCTCTTTCTTCCCTCTTCCTTCCCTCCCCCCTGGGATTATCCATTTCCTTCAAAGGCAATTCTTATTCCTGCTCCCAGGACCCAGTTGTGGGCCTGTCAAGTGGGGAATTTCAACAGGTTTTTTAAAGTGACAGAACACCAAGTGATTTTACTAAGAAAATTTGGTGCCATGTCCACCTGGAGTCCTTTCTCTAGCTTTTTATGAACATTAGTACCTTTTCCAACTGTTAGGGATATGACAAGGTGTTTGGGCAGGCTGCAGAGTTGGCCCAGATGTTACGTGGTGTTGGAAACTGGTTAATGTGGCCATGTTCTGGAGCAGTTCCCTGAAAACCTTCTAATGCAGAGACAGGAGCCTGGGCCAACCTTTCCCACTAGGGCTGGGAATGGGGCCCACACTGGGTTTAACCCCTGGAAGCCTAGGGCACCCAAGGTACCAGCTGCTTGGCTGAGGTCAGTAAGTGGGGGAAGGGCCAGAGCTGGAGCTAAGGTGTCTCTAAAATGCAGTGTGGGACTCTGTGAGCCAAAAGTGCTTTCTGACCTACACATGCAAGGAAAACCAAACCAGCCTGGAGCCCAGGACCCTGACCTGGCCACCTGGCTGCCAGGAAGGCAACTCAGAGTGGCCACCAAGCAGCCTCCCCAGGGTCAGAAGGAGTCTCTCAGTGAGGGTCCCACTCCCTCTGTGATGCCAGCTCAGGACTCAGTGACCTGGATCCCCAAATTCCAGTCCTTTCTGTAGCTCTCTGGAGGATGGGACATCTAGGGACAGCACCATTTCCCCCAGAGAGGCGCATTATGACACAGCCATTCTACCAGACCACTCGATTTGTTAATGCCCCACCCAGAGTCCTGGAGATGCTCAGTTTGTTAACGTCCCACTCCTGGAGAAAAGTATCCTGGAGATACAGCCTAGGATACCTTTTTGGCTAGGAGGAAAATTCTGAATTGCCTTTGATCTGATCCCTCTGCAGCTCTGACCAGCAACTGCTACACTTTTAAAGAACACTTCCCCAGGTGCTCAGCCTGAACCTGTTAGTCCAGGACCTGGCCAAGCCACATGCATGCTCACCTTGCCCACACTGGCTTCAGGGCCACTAGCCCAGAATGCCACAGTGGGGCACTGGCTGGAACCCAGCCTCGCACTTCAGGAGCCTGGTTCCTGCACAGGACAAGGCTTACCGTGCTAAGAGCACTCAGTGTCCTCCAACCCTGTGCAGTTCGCTGCGAACTTCACAGTCAAGCAGGGTAGCGGGGCCTAACATGGCTTTGTTTGTGTGTCCAGACAGTTTATTTTGGTTTGCAGCAACAGCGTTCTGTGGCAAGGACAGCGAGTTCTCTCTTAAGCTTCAAAAGAGAAAGCTCTCAGGTGAAAGGGGGACACCACCTTTCCCAGTGGCCTATATCTGGGTGACCCAACTTCGCTTCGCTGCAGCACTCGCTCTGAGGTGAGAGTGCTCACTTGAATGGTGACAAAGGCGCCTGCCTGCAGGGGTGTTTTCGGGGTTGCGGAGGCGCTTGCGCGATCTGCACGGCCTCTGGAGCTCTCTCTGGTGACCGGGGTCGCCCGCCGCTGGGGGCTGCGGAGCTGTGCAGAGCACGGCCGGGCGGGCAGCCCAAACCCTCCAGCTGCTCCGGTCGAAGCGCGCGGAGACTGGCTGGGCGGGTGCAGCGAGGGCCGAATCACCGTGAGTGGACGCCGCGCAGCGGCCCCCATCGCACGGCCGCGACCAGCGAGTAGCGAAGCGAAAAGCGTTTTGCAAAGAGCTTTCCCGCACGAACCGCCAGTTGCACCTCCAGCACCAAGCGCAGAGGAACTTCGGAGCCCGTGCGCCCCAGAAACCGCCGGGCGCGGGAAGGCTCAGGCCGGTCAGTGAGCGGCAGCTCGGGGCTCCTTTCCACACCCGCGCCCTCCGCGCCTAGCCAGTTTTCCTGGCCGACCTCGCTCCGCAGTTTGCTCGAGGTCTGGCGGCGCGGTCCCCGGAAACCCCAGCCCCTGCGGAGCGCGGAGCCACGTAAGGCTGGTGCTACGCCGGCTTGAGCGCCGCGCCCGCCCAGCCTACCCAAGGCAGTGCAATGCGAACCGGGTTGGCTCCAGGCGCGGAGCGCGGGGCGCGGCGTCTGCCCGGTCTCCGCAGCCGAGCGTATTCACCGTCGCTGAGACAGACCGCAGCCAGCACAGGGGCCAGCACGGCGATGACCTTGGCATCCATGGCACCGGCAGCGGGAGGACGTGCAGCGGACACGGCGGCGGCAAGGGCAAGCGCAGAGGCGGGAAGCGAGCGAGGGGCTGTTTAGAGGAGAGGGCAGCAGGCGGGGCCCGGCGAGGGGCGGGCCTGGAGCCGCATCCCGCGCTTCTGGGGCTCCGACAAGCGCCCCTCCCACAGACCGCTCCTCCGGCTCCAGCGCCTCCCTCCCTCCGCCTCCCGCACCTGGGTGACCAGGGCTGCTGCGCTCTGACCCGCTGACGTTGCGCGGGGCCTGCTCTGCAAGCTTGACCTCTGGCGAGGGACCAGCCGCGCAAGAAGGCTGGGCTGCGGGGCTGGGCACGGTTCCCATTCTGCAGACAGACAGACTGAGTTCCATAGGTGGGCGATGGATGAGAACCAACGAAACACCAGTCGGTGCCGGGGCTGAGGCCCAGCTGGGCCGGCGCTCCCCGTTTCTGGAGTGTGGGACCCTAGGCGACCGCTGGCCCAGGTTCACTAAGAGCGCCTCAGAAGCTCGGCCCAAGGAACGAGGCCGGTGTTTGCAGGCAGAACTCCTATTCCAAGCCAAAGCCATCGCTTATTAGACAAACCTCAGTTTTCTCACCTGTCAATTGAGGCTATAAAATGAACTTCCAATTATAAAGTAAATAAATCAGGGGGGTGAAAGTACTGCATAGGGAATAGAGTCAACAGTATCGTAATAACTTAGTGTGGTGACAGCTAGTCAACACACTTTTGTGGTGAGCTTATTAATGAATCACTGTGCTGTACACCTGAACCTAATAGAAACTAATATAATATTGTATGCCAACTATTCTTCAGTAACATAAAAGAAAAGAAAAATAAAATGCTACCCTCCAGGAAGGAAACAAAAGCAGTTCGCCCCTGAGGCTCAGTATACGTGAATTTACTTAACCCTTTGTACCTATGCTCTCTCAACTGTGAAACGGGCTAAGCATATTCCCTGCGAGTGGAGCTGGGGGAATCCTCCGCGAGTCTCCTCGCCACCACCGCGAAGCGCTCTGCATCCTGGGTGACACATAGCACTCAGTAAACGAAGCTAGAAATAATTGTTCAAACCTCAGTATTTCTGCCTCTACAGTGCAGGCCCTGTGCGACCCAAAGTGGTGAAAGGAGGCCCCCTACTCCCCAGCCCAGGCCTGTGCTCTAGCGTCAGCTTTTCTGGTCCTGGGAACTACACCCACCGAGTCGTCGCGTGGCAGCGTTAGCCCGCCGGTCGGCGCACCCTGGACACGCCGAGAGGCCCGCCACCCCGGGAGGCTCCGCAGGGAGAGTGGGTTTCGGGCATAAGGAGCAGGGAGGGAGAGTGCGCGCCGCGCTGGCAGGAAGGGGCATCCTTTTGTATTTCGCCAGTGACCCCAGGACGCTCTGGCCATTGCGCCTACCCCTGCCGGTATGGCTAGATGTTGGCGTGGACTCCATCCCCGCGCGGTAGGGACCAGTTTCTATCCTTGGGGGTTCTAGGGTCCTGGCAGTGTGGGGGAGTGTTCAGGGCCCACCGGCCTGGGAGCAGCAGATCCCGCGGGGGGCTGTGGGGGGCGGTCAGCAGGAGGCTGCGAAGGCTCTGGGACTGCGGCCCGGGGATGGCTGTCCTCCGTGTCTTTTTCCCAAAAAGTACTTTCGCGCCCAATTAGATGAGCTGCGATTCTGCGCTCAGTCTTTTGTTCGTTGCTTCACTCCGGCCCTAGCCCGCGTCTGGACAGGGCAGGGGCACAGACAAGGGAAGCCCACCGGCGCGCTCCCTGCGCTAAGGTTAGGGAGGCTTTCTTCGGCATCCCCGCCTCCCCGGTTTCCGCAGAGCGCGAGCGGCAGCCTCCTAGCCCTGAGCCCTGCCGGGAGGCCGGCGGAGCGCGACGGCTGAGCTCGGGCGCCCTCTGGAGGCAGAGGCTACCCTGGCTCCCGCCTCTTCCCCGCCCATCCGGGTCCCGGCTGAGGCTCCTCCTTCCCTTCCCCCTCCTCCCCGCCCCTCCTCTTCAACCGTCTCTCCCCACACCCCAACGTCACTTAACGTGTGTCTTTGATTCCTTGTGTGGGTCCAGATCCCGGTCTGACCTGGGCTTGGCCAGGACTTAAAGCCAGAGCCTTCTGTTCATTGCTCTTTTTGCCACAAATCGGGGTTTTGCCCGGCTATCCGAGGGAGGTGCTTGGAGGAATCGCAAAGTCGCGGCTGAGGGGAGCAGGGCCTCCGGTCTGGCAGAGCCGTGGGACCCCAGGACACACAGGAGTGTGGGACCGTCAGAGCCCACGTACTCCTTTCATTGATTAAAATACCTACTGAGCATCTACTATGCTCCAGATACTTGTTGTTTGAAGTACTTCAGTAAAGGAAACAAAACAAAGCAAAAAAAAAAACACTCAAACCCCCTATCCTCGTGAAGTTTACATGCTGGGGAGGAGGGGAAAGGGGGGTGGAAATGGCACTAAACATGGGTAATTAAGGACATAATCTGTAGAGGTAGTTAGGTGCTAGGCGAAATTGGAGTGGAGGGGAGGGAGTTAGGATGTAAACTTTATATAGAGTCTCCATAATTTTTCATTGGCGAGTATTTAAATTTAAAAGGCTATACAGGCCAACACTCTGGGGCCAGGGGCCATCAGACTCTGCCTTTTTAACCTGGGCTCTTAGCCTGTCAACCTCTGAAGTTTGTTTTGGAATGTGTCTCTCAGTGCCTCTCGGGGGTCTGTACTTCTGCTGCGCTGCCCTTCTGGAGAGGGTTGGCTGAACACTAACTCATGAAGCAGCCACTGGGGGACTTCTGGGACTGATCCTGTCTGTCTCGTGGTGTCCTTTGGAGGAGATCAACAACGTATTTATCTCTCTGTCATAAAAAGGAAGGAGGGAAGGCTCAGCAGAGAGCTTCAAGGTTAGGCAATGTTTGTGGAGTACAAATGGTATGAAGGTAGATGGGGCTGGACAAGGTGTGCAAACACAAGGGGCAGCAGAGGCCGAACCCTGGGCCATCTCATTTTCCTCTTTGAAAAAAACCTCCCAAAGTCAGGGCAGCAGAGCCCACCACACTTTCCCCTCTATCTTTAGCTTATGCCACTATCTCTGCTTAAAAGGCTCCACTTTCTTTCTTTCCCAGGGAACTCCGTTCCCCATCAAGACCCAAAACAATTCCCGGCTCCCTATGAGATTTTTCAGATCTCTCGCACACTTCGCACTCAGAGTTGCTGCTCCTCAGGGACACCTTAGTCATGTGGAGTTCAAGGCAGGAGGGAGGCAGGGTAAAAGGCAGGCTAACCATCATGGCCCTATTGTGTTATGGTCTCTGGACCCCTGGTGCCCAGTCCACGTAGCCACCTGTGGTCCTCTGGCCAGTCTGGGATGTTTGCTCCTTCAGAATTCAATGGCTGAGTTTAGGGGAAAGGACCTTAGTTCAAGGTTGAAAGTTTGCACCAAATCATTGTTTCCTAGTGTGTAACTGACAGGATGACTTTAGGTGGCACTCTGAAAACAGTATTTCAAAAAATACAGATGTACATATTCATTTTTAAAAGCACTAAGAGAAAAGTATAACTAGCACAATAGACATTCAGGTATGGCTCAGGATTGATTCACTCTTTTAAGATATCATTTAAGCATTAAAAGATAAGTGGAATTAAATCAGCATAGCATGCAATAGTGGAAGTGATACGGATATCCCTAAATAAAGATCATTCTTTTTGTATTATTTGATACTACCCCCTGCCTTTTTAAACAATCATTTGGCCCCACAGTGGTAAAACAGAATCGTGCAGGGGAGGTGTGTCATCTTCCCCACCCTTGTTGGTGTCCCAGGAAGAGTGTGGGGACATGTGAGATTGCATTACCTGGCCCTGGACCCTCCCTGGTCCTCCCACCCCAACCCAGCTCCCTCCTCTGAGCTATCAGTGCGGTCTGAGGGGTACAGCCAGGAGACAGCTGCCTGCTCTACACCCTACCCACCCACCTCTGCTCTCCCACCTTTGACACCCCTGCTGGAGTTCTCAAGTAGGTGTCCTGCCCTGGGAACCAGGAGGCCCCAAGAAGACAAACCCTTGGAGCCTCCATGTCATCATCTGTGGAACAGGCTCACTGGCTCCAGGCGTGGTGTGGCCTTGCACTGAGGAGAAACCCCTGGCACAGAGAAGCTTCCCAGGAAGGTATTTACATGCGATTTGAGCTTTTTCTGAAAATGTCATGTCTGGTTCTCACAAAGGCTGAAGTCACACGATAAACCCTAATTTTTCAGCTTTGAAGACAATGAACCTGAAGCTCAGAATGGCTGACAGCCTTGACCAACATGGCAGAGCTGGCCGGGGGCCAAGGTATAGCTGTCTGGACCAGCGTCTCTGGATTCTGGAACATCAGCAAGGCCGAGGAGTGTGCACAGGCATGTATGTCACTTCCACGGCAGATGTCCAGGGAGCCTCCTAGAGTCCTATACCCAGGTCAGGGCTCAGCATCTGTCAGGCTGGCCACCATTTCCTTGACTGAATCCCAAATTGGTCCAGGAGCCAGTTCCAAGAGCCCCAGTTCATCCTGGAGGGAAGGCCCCTGGGGAGGCTGAGCCAGAGCTCCTGGATGCAGAACTGTGTGCTGCCTTCAGGGCTCACATGCAGGCAGGGTTCACTCTAGGAGAGTGTGCACAGCCAGCAAGCCAGATCTCCTGTCTGTGTCTCCTGTTTGTGGCTGTGCCCAAAGACCCTCCCTTGACTGGCACTCCTAAAGGAGGGCTGCCTTCTCTGGGATATTCTCCAGGAGCACCAGAACAATAGGACAAATTGGACTCAAGTTCCAGAGGGTACAGGTGTATGCTCTCAGCCCCCACACCTGCTCCTACATACCAATTCAACTCTGCCTGCATCCCGTCACCAAAATGAGTGGAGTTGGGTCCAGATTTGCCCTGCCATTCCTAACCCCACCTCTCCTATTGCCCCTGAGCAGACAGGTCTCAGCATCTGGAGTTCCATCAAAGTTTATAGAACCGGAGGATGTACTGGCCGCTACCATAAACCCTGCATGGTAGGATGTATGAGTAGGGGGAGGATAAATAACCCTTACACAGGAGTTTCCCAGTGTAGCACCCTCTTGCCTCCTTTATCCTCATGTCTGCCTATGAAGTGGGTTGAATGGTACCCCCACTCCCCAGATTTGCAGGCTGAGATAATGGAGTAACTCTTTGGGAGAGCTAGGATTTAAATCAATTCAGCATGACTCTGGAGCAGAGCTATTCCTGGTGAAGGATGGAAGAGTGGGTTTGCCTCATAAAATACAGTAATCCAGTTAAATTTGAATTTCAGATAAACAATGAATCTTTTTTTTTTAGTATAAATATGTTGCACAAATTTCTAGTTTTGCTAATTGGGGGTTTAGACTGTTCATATGGGATTGTTCTTCTTCCCTGAGGCAGGCCTGTATTGCAATATACTTTCCACTTAGCACAACCTTCATTGCATCCCACAGATTTTGTGGTGTTGAATTATAGTTGTCATTTGTCTCCATGTAATACCTGATCTCTGTTTTAATTTGGTCATTGATGCATTGATTATTTGGGAGCATGTTGTTAAGCTTCCATATGTTTGCGGGCTTTTTCATTTTCTTTGTGTAATTTATTTCTAGTTTCATACTTTTGTGGTCTGAGAAGCTGGTTGGTACAATTTCAGTCCTTCTGAATTTGCTGGAGCACTTTTTGTGGCCCTGTATATGATCTATTATCAAAAATGTTACATGTGCATCTGAGAAGAATGTGTATTCTCTGGCTTTTGGGTGTAGAGTTCTGTAGCTTTCTGTTAGGTCCATCTGTTCTAATGTGTTGTTTAATCCCTCTGCCTCCTTACTTATTTTCTGTTTGATTGGTCTGTCCTTTGGAGGGAGTGGAGTGTTGAAGTCCCCTAGAAAGAATGCATTGCATTCTATTTCCCCTTTTAAATCTGTTAGTATTTGTTTCACATATGTAGGGGCTCCTGTGTTGGGTGCATAGATATTTATAATGGTTATATCCTCTTGTTGAATTGACCCCTTTATCATTATGTAATGTCATTCTTCATCTCTTGTGACTTTCTTTGTTTTGAAGTCTCTTTTGTCTGATACAAGTCCTGCAACTCCTGCTTTTTTCTCCCTATTAGATGCATGAAATATCCATTTCCATCCCTTCACTTTCAGTCTGTGTTATGTCTTTGGGTTTGAAGTGAGTCTCTTGTAGGCAGCATATAGATGGGTCTTGCTTTTTTACTCACTTAGTGACTCTGTGTCTTTTGTTTTAAGAGGGGAGCTTAGATTATTCATTGGAGTCTTTTTCTACTATGATTTAGTGCCTTAATTTCTGAGTAAGAATCCTATAAATTTGATGTTATATTTTTATTTTAACACAATTCATATGATCTTCTCTTTTCCCTTGAAATATCTTTACTGTCCCATGGGTTACTTAGAAGTGTATGTAAATTCCAAACTTGAGGTTGTTTTGCTTTTAACTGTTTTGTTACTAATGTTAAGTTGATTACGCTCTTGTCAGAAAATGTTTGGCATGAATTGAAATTTTTCACTTGTTAAGATTATATTATGGCCCAAAATATGATGTCACAGTGAATGTCATAATGCACACTTGAAAAGAATGCCCACTGTGTTGTGGACAGGTTACATACCTCGATGTCATTAGGTCCTATTGGTTGGTAGTGTTGGTGTATGGTGGTGCTGTTCGAGTTACAGACTTTTCTCTTTTCAGTTGTATCAATTTTTCTTTCATGTAATTTGAAGCTCTTTTGTCAGGTGAGCATACATTTAGAATTTGATGAATGGAATCATACCATTATGCAATGTCCCTCTTTACTCCTTGTAGTTTTCATAGCTCTGCAGCTCTGAATATTTTGTCTGGTATTAATATAGCCTTTTGCTTTCTTTTGTTTACTATTTCACATTACCGTTAATGGAGGTCAGATTCTCTTAGCTTTCCATCATCTGTGTCTTTCTCTCTCTCTCTCTCTCTCTCTATTTCTTTTGCATTCATTCCACAAGACTTTTTCTTAGATGAAGATTCTCTTCTGGGTTGGCAGTTCTATTCTTTCCTCACTTTAAAGACATTATTCTACATTCTGTGGCCTCCATTGTATTTCGTGAAAATCAATAATCATTCAAATTTTAGTCTATCTTTGCTTTTCAGCATTATGACATGTTTAGGCCTTAACAGGACTAACTGTTTGTTACTGATTTCGAGTTGAGGCATTGTCAGACCTAAATTCTTTGAATTTGCTCTGTTTGGGGCTTGCTGGGCTTCCTGAATCTCTACATTTATGTTTTTGTCAAATCTGTGCTCTTTTCTGCTTTTAGTAAGAATTGTTTCCTCTAAAACAATTAGATTTTATTGTCCTTTATATAACACCTATAATGTGAAATTTAGACAAATACATACAGTCCCACAAGTTTCTAAGGATGTATTCATTTTTCCCAAAGATTTTTCCTGTCTTTTCTTCAGTGTAGGTAATTTCTATTGCTTTATTGTCTTCAAGTTTACAGACTCTTCAATCATCTCTCTTCAGTGGTTGAGCCCATGCACTTTCTTTTAATTATACTTTTCATCTCTAAACTTTTCCATGTGGATCTTTTCTTATAGTTTGTATTTTTCTGCTAGGAACTTAACTTTTCCAGTTTATTCAAGACTGTTAACCATTAGCACATTTAGGATGCTTACAAAGGCTGCTTTAAAGTCTTTATATGATAATTCCAGTGTGCGGCATCTCAAAATAGGCATCTGTGCTTTCTTTCCCTTGATAATTTGTCACATTTTCCAGTTGTGTGCATGTGTGGGTTATTTGTTTCAGCATGTGGACTAAAGTTTGAATTTTATTCTGACCATTTTGAATATGATATTGTCATTTCTGAGTCATGTTTGCATCTTCTCAAGAAGGTTGATTTGTTTTATTTATTTACTTCCTTTTAATTTTCAGTAAGGTATGATTGATATACACTCTTATGAAGGTTTCACATGAAAAAACAATGTGGTTACTACATTTACCCATATTATCAGGTCCCCTCCTTGCCCCAATGCAGTCGCTGTCCATCACTGCAGCAAGATGGCACAAATCCACTATGTGCCTTCTCTGTGCTACACTGTTCTCTCAGTGATCCCCCATGCCTTGTGTACTAAGCATAATAGCCCTCAATCCCCTTCTCCCACCCTCCCCATCTGACCTCCCACAACCCCCACTTAGGCAATATTCTTTCAGTTGTACTGAGTATTGTTTCTCTGCAAGAAACTAGCTTTGATATTACTGATATTGTTTTTTAATTTCGTTGATTGGTATTCTGTATTTGGTATGTCCTTCTATATACAGTTTTGGTTTTCTTTGCTTTTCCTTTTCTAGATATTAAGAGGGGAGCTTAGATTATTCAATGGAGTCTTTTTCAACGATGATTTAGTGTCTTAATTTCTGTGTAAGAATCCTGTAAACTTGATGTTATGTTTTTATTTTCATGCAATTCATATTATTTTCTCTTTTCCCTTGAAATATCTTTACTGTCCCATGGGTTACTTAAAAGGGATATATTTTCCAAACTTGAGGTTGTTTTGCTTTTAACTGTTTTTTTACTGATTTTAAGTTTATCACCCTCTTCTCAGAAAATGTTTGGCATGAATTGAAATTTTTCACTTGTAAAGATTAGTATAATGGCCCAAAATATGATGTCACAGTGAATGCACTAATGCACACTTGAAAACAATGTCCACTGTATTGTGGCCAGATTACATACCTGAATGTCATTAGGTCCTGTTGGTTGGTAGTGTTGGTGTATGGTGGTGCTGTTGGAGTTACAGACTTTTCTCTTTTCACTTGTATCAATTTTTCCTTCATGTGATTGGAAGCTCTTTTGTCAGGTGAGTGTCCATTTAGAATTTGATGAAAGGAATCATAACGTGATGTAATGTTCCTCTTTACTCCTTGTAATTTTTATAGCTCTGCAGCAGTGAATATTTTCTCTGGTATTAATATAGCCTTTCGCTTTCTTTTGTTTACTATTTCACATTTCCCTTAAGGGAGGTCAGATTCTCTTAGCTTTCCATCATTAGTGTCTTTCTCTCTCTCTCTATTTTTTGCATTCATTCCATAAGGCTTTTTCTTAGATGAAGGATTCTCTTCTGGGTTGGCAGTTCTTCTCTTTCCTCACTTTATAGATACTGTTCCACATTCTATAGCCTCCATTGTATTTCATGGGACATCTGTAATCATTCAAATTTTGGTTTATGTTTGCCTTTCAGCATTATGACATGTTTCGGCCTCATCAGGCCTAACTGTTTGTTACTGATTTTGAGTTTAGGCCTTCTCAGACCTAAATTCTTTGAATTTGCTCTGTTTGGGGCTTGCTGGGTGTCCTGAATCTCTGAATTTATGTTTTTGTCAAATCTGTGATCTTTTGTGCTTTTAGTAAGAATTGCTTTCTCTCAAACAATTAGATTTTATTTTCCTTTATATAACACCTGTAATGTGAAATTTAGACAAATTCATGCTGTCCCACAAGTTTCTAAGGATGTATTCATTTTTTCCAAATTTTTCCTCTCTTTTCTTCAGTGTAGGTAATTTCTATTGCTTTATTGTCTTCGAGTTTACAGACTCTTCTATCATCTCTTTTCAGTGGTTGAGCCCATGCACTTTCCTTTAATTATATTTTTCAGTTCTAAATTTTTCCCTGTGGATATTTTCTTATAGTTTGTATTTTTCTGCTAGGAGCTTAACTTTTCCAGTTTTTTCAAGAGTGTTAACCGTTAGCACATTTAGTATGCTTAGAAAGGCTGCTTTAAAGTCTTTATATGATAATTCCAGTGTGAGGCATCTCAAAATAGGCATCTGTCCTTTCTTTCCCTTGATAATTTGTCCCATTTTCCAGTTGTGTGCATGTGTGGGTTTTTTGTTTCAGTATGTGGACTAAAGTTTGAATTTTATTCTGACCATTTTGAGTATGATATTGTCATTTCTAAGTCATGTTTGCATCTTCTCAAGAAGGTTGATTTGTTTTATTTATTCACTTCCTTTTAATTTTCAGTAAGGTATGATTGATATACACTCTTATGAAGGTTTCCCATGAAAAAACAATGTGGTTCCTATATTTACCCATATTATCAGGTCGTCACCCATACCCCAATACAGTCGCTGTCCATCAGTGCAGCAAGATGCCACAAATCCACTATGTGCCTTCTCTGTGCTACACTGTTCTTCCCGTGATCCCCCCGCCCTGTGTACTAAGCATAATAGCCCTCAATCCCCTTCTCCCTCCCTCCCCACCCACTCTCCCCCAACCTCCACTTTGGCAGCATACTTTCAGTTGTACTGAGTTTTGTTTCTCTGCAAAAACCTAGCTTTGATTTTACTGATTTTGTTGTTTAGTTTCATTGATTTTTATTCTGTCTTTAGTATGTCCTTCAGTATTCCGTTTTGGTTTTATTTGCTTTTCCCTTTGTAGATTTTAAGATGGGAGCTTAGATTATTCGTTGTAGTCTTTTTCTACTATGATTTAGTGTCTTAATTTCTGTGTAGGAATCCTGTAAATTTGATGTTGTGTTTTTATTTTCATGCAATTCATATTATTTTCTCTTTTCCCTTGGAATATCTTTACTGTCCCATGGGTTACTTAAAAGAGTATATAATTTCCAAACTTGAGGTTGTTTTGCTTTAAACTGTTTTGTTACTGATGTTAAGTTTATCACCCTCTTGTCAAAAAATGTTTGGCATGAATTGAAATTCCTCAGTTGTTAAGATTAGTACTATGGCCCAAAATATGATGTCACAGTGAATGTCATAATGCACACTTGAAAAGAATGCCCACTGTTTTGTAGCCAGGTTACATACCTGAATGTCATTAGGTCCTGTTGGTTGGTAGTGTTGGTGTATGGTGGTGCTGTTGGAGTTACAGACTTTTCTCTTTTCACTTGTATCAATTTTTCCTTCATGTAATTGGAAGCTCTTTTGTCAGGTGAGTATACATTTAGAATTTGATGAGTGGAATCATTACGTGATGTAATGTCCCTCTTTACTCTTTGTACTTTTCATAGCTCTGCAGCAGTGAATATTTTCTCTGGTATGAATATAGTCCTTAGCTTTATTTTGTTTAGCAGTTCACATTTCCCTTAATGGAGGTCAGATTCTCTTAGCTTTCCATCATCAGTGTCTTTCTCTCTCTCTCTATTTTTTGCATTCATTCCATAAGGCTTTTTCTTAGATGAAGGATTCTCTTCTGGGTTGGCAGTTCTTCTCTTTCCTCACTTTATAGATACTGTTCCACATTCTGTGGCCTCCATTGTATTTCATGGGACATCTGTAATCATTCAAATTTTGGTTTATGTTTGCCTTTCAGCATTATGACATGTTTAGGCCTTATCTGGCCTAACTGTTTGTTACTGATTTTGAGTTTAGGCCTTCTCAGACCTAAATTCTTTGAATTTGCTCTGTTTGGGGCTTGCTGGGTGTCCTGAATCTCTAAATTTATGTTTTTGTCAAATCTGTGATCTTTTGTGCTTTTAGTAAGATTGCTTTCTCTCAAACAATTAGATTTTATTTTCCTTTATATAACACCTATAATGTGAAATTTAGACAAGTTCATACTGTCCCACAAGATTCTAAGGATGTGTTCATTTTTTCCAAAGTTTTTTCCTCTCTTGTCTTCAGTGTAGGTAATTTCTATTGCTTTATTGTGTTCAAGTTTACAGACTCTGCTATCATCTCTGTTCAGTGGTTGAGCCCATGCACTTTCCTTTAATTATATTTTTCAGTTCTAAATTTTTCCCTGTGGATCTTTTCTTATAGTTTGTGTTTTTCTGCAAAGAATTTAACTTTTCCAGTTTTTTCAAGCGTGTTAACCGTTAGCACATTTAGTATGCTTACAAAGGCTGCTTTAAAGTCTTTATATGATAATTCCAGTGTGCGGCATCTCAAAATAGGCATCTGTCCTTTCTTTCCCTTGATAATTTGTCACATTTTCCAGTTGTGTGCATGTGTGGGTTGTTTGTTTCAGCATGTGGACTAATGTTTGAATTTTATTCTGACCATTTTGAGTATGATATTGTCATTTCTGGGTCATGTTTGCATCCTCTCAGGAAGGTTGATTTGTTTTATTTATTTACTTCCTTTTAATTTTCAGTAAGGTATGATTGATATACACTCTTATGAAGGTTTCACATGAAAAAACAATGTGGTTACTACATTTACCCATATTAACAGGTCGTCACCCATACCCCAATGCAGTCGCTGTCCATCAGTTCAGCAAGATGCCACAAATCCACTATGTGCCTTCTCTGTGCTACACTGTTCTCCCCGTGATCCCCCACGCCATGTGTACTAAGCATAATAGACCTCAATCCCCTTCTCCCTCCCTTCCCACCTGCCCTCCCACAACCCCCACTTTGGCAGCATCCTTTCATGTGTACTGAATTTTGTTTCTCTACAAAAACCTAGCTTTGATTTTACTGATATTGTTTTTTAATTTTGTTTTTTGCTATTCTGTATTTAGTATGTCCTTCTATATTCAGTTTTGGTTTTCTTTGCTTTTCCCTTTCTAGAATTTAAGAGGGGAGCTTAGATTATTCATTGGAGTCTTTTTCTACTATGATTTAGTATCTTAATTTCTGAGTAAGAATTCTGTAAACTTGATGTTATGTATTTATTTTCATGCATTTCATATTATCAAGTTCTCTTTTCCCTTGAAATATCTTTACTGTCCCATGGGTTACTTAAAAGTGTATATAATTTCCAAACTTGAGGTTGTTTTGCTTTTAACTGTTTTGTTACTGATTTTAAGTTTATCACGCTCTTGTCAGAAAATGTTTGGCATGAATTGAAATTTTTCACTTGTTAAGATTAGTATTATGGCCCAAAATATGATGTCACAGTGAATGTCATAATGCACACTTGAAAAGAATGCCCACTGTGTTGTGGCCAGGTTACATACCTGAATGTCATTAGGTCCTGTTGGTTGGTAGTGTTGGTGTATGGTGTTGCTGTTCGAGTTACAGACTTTTCTCTTTTCAGTTGTATCAATTTTTCCTTCATGTGATTGGAAGCTCTTTTGTCAGGTGAGTGTACATTTAGAATTTGATGAATGGAATCATAACGTGATGTAATGTCCCTCTTTACTCCTTGTAATTTTCATAGCTCTGCAGCTCTGATTATTTTGTCTGGTATTAATATAGCCTTTAGCTTTCTTTTGTTTACTATTTCACATTTCCCTTAATGGAGGTCAGATTCTCTTAGCTTTCCATCATCTGGGTCTTTCTTTCTCTCTCTCTCTCTCTCTCTCTCTATTTCTTTTGCATTCATTCCACAAGACTTTTTCTTAGATGAAGATTCTCTTCTGGGTTGGCAGTTCTTTTCTTTCCTCACTTTAAAGATATTATTGTACATTCTGTGGCCTCCATTGTATTTCATGAGTAATCAGTAATCATTCAAATTTTAGTCTGTCTTTGCTTTACAGCATTATGACATGTTTAGGCCTTATCAGGCCTAACTGTTTGCTACTGATTTTGAGTTCAGGCCTTCTCAGACCTAAATTCTCTGAATTTGCTCTGTTTGGGTCTTGCTGGGCTTCCTGAATCTCTAAATTTATGTTTTTGTCAAATCTGTGCTCTTGTCTTCTTTTAGTAAGAATTGTTTTCTCTAAAATAATTAGATTTTATTTTCCTTTATATAACACCTGTAATGTGAAATTTAGACAAATTCATGCTGTCCCACAAGTTTCTAAGGATGTATTCATTTTTTCCAAATTTTTCCTCTATTTTCTTCAGTGTAGGTAATTTCTATTGCTTTATTGTCTTCAAGTTTACAGACTCTTCTATCATCTCTTTTCAGTGGTTGAGCCCATGCACTTTCCTTTAATTATATTTTTCAGTTCTAAATTTTTCCCTGTGGATCTTTTCTTATAGTTTGTATTTTTCTGCTAGGAGCTTAACTTTTCCAGTTTTTTCAAGAGTGTTAACCGTTAGCACATTTAGTATGCTTAGAAAGGCTGCTTTAAAGTCTTTATATGATAATTTCAGTGTGAGGCATCTCAAAATAGGCATCTGTCCTTTCTTTCCCTTGATAATTTGTCACATTTTCCAGTTGTGTGCATGTGTGGGTTGTTTGTTTCAGCATGTGGACTAAAGTTTGAATTTCATTCTGACCATTTTGAGTATGATATTGTCATTTCTCAGTCATGTTTGCATCTTCTCAAGAAGGTTGATTTGTTTTATTTATTTACTTCCTTTTAATTTTCAGTAAGGTATGATTGATATACACTCTTATGAAGGTTTCACATGAAAAAACAATGTGGTTACTACATTTACCCATATTATCAGGTCCTCACCCATACCCCAATACAGTCGCTGTCCATCAGTTCAGCAAGATGCCACAAATCCACTATGTGCCTTCTCTGTGCTACACAGTTCTCCCCATGATCCCCCACGCCATGTGTACTAAGCATAATATCCCTCAATCCCCTTCTCCCTCCCTCCCACCCATGCTCCCCCAACCTCCACTTTGGCAGCATACTTTCAGGTGTACTGTGTTTTGTTTCTCTGCAAAAAACTAGCTTTGATTTTACTGATTTTGTTTTTTAGTTTCATTCATTTTTATTCTGTCTTTAGTATGTCCTTCAGTATTCCGTTTGGTTTTATTTGCTTTTCCCTTTGTAGATTTTAAGATGGGAAGTTAGATTATTCATTGTAGTCTTTTTCTACTATGATTTAGTGTCTTAATTTCTGTGTGATAATCCTGTAAATTTGATGTTGTGTTTTTATTTTCATGCAATTCATATTATTTTCTCTTTTCCCTTGGAATATCTTTACTGTCCCATGGGTTACTTGAAAGAGTGTATAATTTCCAAACTTAAGGTTGTTTTGTTTTAAACTGTTTTGTTACTGATGTTAAGTTTATCACCCTCTTGTCAGAAAATGTTTGGCATGAATTGAAATTTCTCAGTTGTTAAGATTAGTACTATGGCCCAAAATATGATGTCACAGTAAATGTCATAATGCACACTTGAAAAGAATGCCCACTGTTTTGTAGCCAGGTTACATACCTGAATGTCATTAGGTCCTGTTGGTTGGTAGTGTTGGTGTATGGTGGTGCTGTTGGAGTTACAGACTTTTCTCTTTTCACTTGTATCAATTTTTCCTTCATGTAATTGGAAGCTCTTTTGTCAGGTGAGTATACATTTAGAATTTGATGAATGGAATCATAACGTGATGTAATGTCCCTCTTTACTCTTTGTAATTTTCATAGCTGTGCAGCAGTGGATATTTTCTCTGGTATGAATATAGACTTTAGCTTTATTTTGTTCAGCATTTCACATTTCCCTTAATGGAGGTCAGATTCTCTTAGCTTTCCATCATCAGTGTCTTTCTCTCTCTCTCTACTTTTTGCATTCATTCCATAAGGCTTTTTCTTAGATGAAGGATTCTCTTCTGGGTTGGCAGTTCTTCTCTTTCCTCACTTTATAGATACTGTTCCACATTCTGTGGCCTCCGTTGTATATCATGTGACATCTGTTATCATTCAGATTTTGGTTTATCTTTGCTTTTCAGCATTATGACATGTTTAGGCCTTATCCGGCCTAACTGTTTGTTACTGATTTTGAGTTTAGGCCTTCTCAGACCTAAATTCTTTGAATTTGCTCTGTTTGGGGCTTGCTGGGTGTCCTGAATCTCTAAATTTATGTTTTTGTCAAATCTGTGATCTTTTCTGCTTTTAGTAAGAATTGCTTTCTCTCAAACAATTAGATTTTATTTTCCTTTATATAACACCTATAATGTGAAATTTAGACAAGTTCATACTGTCCCACAATTTTCTAAGGATGCATTCATTTTTTCTATATTTTTTTCTCTCTTTTCTTCAGTGTAGGTAATTTCTATTGCTTTTTTATCTTCAAGTTTCCGGACTCTTCTATCATCTCCCTTCAGTGGTTGAGCCCATGCACTTTCTTTTAATTATATTTTTCATTTCTAAACTTTTCCATGTGGAGCTTTTGTTATAGTTTGTATTTTTCTGCTAGGAACTTCAGTTTTCCCGTTTTTTCAAGAGTGTTAACCATTAGCATAGTTAGTATGCTTACAAAAGCTGCTTTAAAGTCTTTATATGATAATTCCAGTGTGAAGCTTCTCAAAATAGGCATCTGTCCTTTCTTTCCGCTGATAATTTGTCACATTTTGCATTGTGTGTATCTGTGTGTTGTTTCTTTCAGCATGTGGACTAATGTTTGAATTTTATTCTGACCATTTTGAATATGATATTGTCATTTCTGAGCATGTTTGCATCTTCTCAAGAAGGTTGATTTATTTTATTTGTTTTCTTACTTACTTGTAATATTCAGTAAGGTATGATTGATGTACACTCTTATGAAGTTTTCATATGAAAAAACAATGTGGTTGCTACATTTCCCATATTATCAGGTCCTCACCCATACCCCAATGCCGTCGCTGTCCATCAGTGCAGCAAGATACACAGATGCACTATGTGCCTTCTCTGTGCTACACTCTTCTCCCTGTGATACCGCAGGCCCTCAATCCCATCCCACCCTCCCCTCCCGCCCTCCCACACCCCTCCCCTTTGCTATCCACTAGTTCTTTCTTGGAGTCTCTGAGTCTGATGCTGTTTTGTTTGTTGTTTTTCTTCATTTTTTGTCTTCCACAAATGAAGGAAATCATTTGGCATCTGTGTTTCTCCACCTCACTTATTTCAGTGCTGAAAATGTCCCCCAGCTCCATCCATGTTGTAAATGGTACAATTTGTTTCTTATGGCCAAATAGTATTCCATTGTATATATGTACCACATCTTCTTTATCCATTCATCTACTCATGGACACTTAGTTTGCTTCAATATCTTGGGTATTGTAAAAAAGTGCTACAATAAACATAGGGGTGCATGTGTCTTTTTGAATCTGAGAGCTTGTATTCTTTGGGTAAATTCCATGGAGTGGGATTCCAGATTCAAATGATATTTCTAATTTTAGTTTTTTGAGGAACCCCCATATTGCTTTCCATAATGGTTGGTCTAGCTTACATACCCACCAGCAGTGTAGCAGGGCTTCCCTTTCTCTGCATCCTCACCAGCATTTGTTGTTCTTAGTCTTTTCGATGCTAGCCATCCTTACTGGTGTGAGGTCATGATTTGTTTCTTTTAGATGACGCGTTCTGTCTAACTTTCTGTATGTGGTGCTTCTAATACTAGTTCTGTTTTCATTACTTTCCCTGAGCTCTTTGCATTTTCCCTGTGTTATGTCTCTCAGTGATAGCCTAGGATTTAGGCAGTAGTATTTGTCATCCATTATTAGTTCTCTTTCTCATAGTCTTTTCTAAACTTTCTGAGTCTATTTTCAACAAACACAAGTTGTTATTTGTATTACTTCATACCCAGAATGGGGTTGTCTTTTACAGTTGTTTTCTTCTGCATGATTTCCTCCATACTCGTTTCCAGTGGCCTTTTCCCAGTTACTTTGATCAGAAAGACACAGATATGTTTATACTTCTGCATTGTACAGTTTGCCCGTAACTGGGGCTGTCCTTGCTTAAAGTGTAGAAAGAAGAGAGAAAATGAGAAAAAACATAATGACAGTTCCCCTCATCCTTTGTGAATGACAGAGACCCTGTTTCCTAGCTTTCCTGGCCAGAGAGTGAGGTTTTTCTCACAGGGCTGTTCTGTTCCTTTGGCACTGCATGTCTGTGGCTGAGAGAAAAAAGAAAAGGGGGAAAATGACATATTTCCTCACAATCTGAAGATCACAGGGTGCCCTTTGGGACAGAAGAGCAAGATTCCTTTTAAGGGTTTTCTTGTCATCAGCACTATCAAAATAGTTACTCAGGCGACTCTTTGGTCAAAGCCAGGAGATAGAATAAAGCGGAATCAGAAAACTCATGACTAAACCCATTATATTTCAGGTTTTGACTTCTCTTTCCAATTATTTATATTACCTGCTTATGGAATATTGATATCCTTTGGCCATTTATATATTGTTGGATTAGGTACTTTGTGAATGATTTGAGTGATGTGTATATATTTAAGGAATATTAACCCTTAATGTGGATGTTTCTGTTCTTGTGTTTGACTCAAATTTTTTGACATAGAAATTTTTTTAATGAGTTATTCTTTTGTGGATTAAAAAAATTTGCTAAAAGCTGTTTGGATAGTCTCCCTAATCAGAGTTTGTGTTGTAGGTTTAAAAATATTCTATTTTATTTTTCTCAAATTTGAGCAAACTTCTTAAAAACTTTTAAAGGGGCTGTAGGCAGAATTATTAAGTAATTATTTAGTCCAACAAATATCTGTATATTAACTGTAAGAGGTAGTGTGTAGGATGTAGAGAGGTAATGCAAAGATGAATGAGTCACATTGTGCCTACTTGTCTAGAGCAGAGGGATAATTGTGGTGTAGTAAATGCTGAAGGCTGTTTTGGAGCATGAAGGGACAGTGACCAGCTCGTCCTACTGGAGTTAAAACTTCACAAACATTACCTTTAATCTAAATTTTGAAACATTTTGAGTGGGAATTTTTTAGGCAGATAGTAAAGAAGATGCAAATCATGCAGGTACTTACAAAATTTTATGTAAAATAATGCTTATAATAAAGGTACTATAATTTGATAATTCAAAGTTCTTAAATAAGGTCTTAAGTAACATAGAAGGCTTTTTGTTTTTCACAGGTATATTAATTAAATAGTAAGAGTTTATATAGAATTTATTTCAGTCTCCTCATTTTAGAAGTGATAAGTTAAGTGACTTTCCTGTGGTCACATATTCTTTGAAGAATTGTACTTGGAGCTCTGTTCCAGGGAACTAACTTCCAGAGCAGAGAGATTGGTAAAAGTGTAGAATATAGGGCAGCTTTGAAAATATGTTAGAAAAGGAATACAAACTAATGATTTGAGTTTTTACTGCAATCTAGTATTAATTTAGGGAGGAGCAAAGATATGTAAATGTGTTTTAGAAGCTTAATAACAAGCATAATTGGTTCAGTTGACTTCAGTAAAAATGAGACAGGCTTAAAAATTTTTCTTTAAACAATTTTTGAAATTAAAAAAAATTTAAAACATTTAAAACTTAAATATGCTTTGGGCATGGAAAGAACTGGCTAGAGCTTTATTTTCCCTTATTAGTCTAATGAAATCAATTTTGGAGTTTTAAATTTTAATTGGTAAATTTAAGGAGGTCATGATAACTAATATTTAATGTACTGCTTATTGTTCCTGAGTACTAGTCTATACTTAACATTTATTAACTCATTTAACCCTCACAGCTACTCTACGAGGTAGGTTATTTCTTTCATTTTATAGATTTGGAAAATGAGGCTACTCAAATTCATAGTTGGTAAATAATTGTTGCCAGGATTCCTATCTAAGCAGTGTCCTTCCAGAACCAGTTTCTGAAGACTCTCATTTATGGCAGTCATTTTTAAAATTTGGCAATCTGATATAAAGAAACTGCTATCAGAACCACCAGGGAATTCTGTAGTATATCTACTTATGTAAGGAAGCAGATTTGATAAGGCCATATTTTAATATCTATCAGGTTATGAAGGAAACAGTTATCTATGTTAAATTCATTATTTTCTCACATTTCATTTTCCTTAGGAATGTCTGTGTTAAAGTTGATTAAGCACTGCCATGTGGTATCTGAAAGGAAAAGAAATCTTACTGATTTAATTTAACAAATTAAATCTATTGTCTTATTTTCTTGCATTTGGAGGTCATTAATAGGTGGGAATCTTCCTGTTGTCAGAAACATATTATGGGTACATTTTGAGTGTTGGGCATGGTTTTAATGGTCTTCCTACTATATTTATCTCTTCTGCTGATGAGCTTATTGCAATAGTTAGATAAATCTTTAAGTACTGATACAGAAAGCCTTCCAGGATGTAAAGATTTATCTAAGTTTTAGAAGTGTATGTATAAGTATGTACTTACATACTATGTATAGTGGGAATCTTTTTTTTTAAAGCAGCATAGGTGATTGTGATGATGAGCCGAGTTTAAGACTCCTGCACTAGTAGGCAACACTTCTTTTCAGTGAAATTCCAGGTCTAAGATAATTTTATATATGTAGTCAGAAAATGATGTTACACTAATTATTCTTAGCAACTTTTGCTTTTCCTTTTTTCTTTTCTTATTTCCCTACAATAGTTTATGCCAAAGTGGCTTCATTCATACAGATGAACCAAGGATTGGGCTATCACTATACAATTAGAATCAGACAGCTGATTGCCCAGCAGGATGTCATCATCTATCTCAACAGAGGGCCTGAAGGACCCTGAAATTGCAGAACTCTTCTTCCAAGAAGACCCAGAGAAGCTCTTCACAGATCTCAGAGAAGCTGGCTATGGAAGCTTTGGAGAAGTGTACTCTGTAAGTGTTAAAGGCTTAATGTCAGTGACCAGCGTTTATTTAATATCCAGTCCTGGAAGAGTAAAAATCAGTAATACAAAAAGATACAGTCAATAGTCTATTTTATAGTCACTTGCATTAGGTGTATATGAAAAGATAATTTTATTTATTGAGCTTCTTAGATTATTGAAAAAATGGGAAAGATATTCTGCTTTTATTTCCATGTTGTTTACACTATCTTTAGCAGCTTTATTACTTACATTGCTATTGATCAAATATTGCAAAACACTGACTTACATAAAGTCCCATACACACATTTCAATATTATTCATTCATTATTTCTTCCTATTAAGATTGCTTTTTTTTCCTCAGCAACAAGTTTTGTACAGATGTTTAATATTTTGGTAGTATTACAGATTTAGTTTTTTAGTTTTAATGGGTACCTTAAGAATGAAACAACAATTTGAAATATTATTTCCTTAGAGAAAATGTGTTCCAAATTTGTAACAATTTGAACTTTTTATTCATTTCCCATTTGTAAATTAGAGGTAAAAATAAGGTAGTAGAAATTCCCTCTGTAACTTTCCTTCCCAAGGACAGCTGCTGTTAACATTTAGATAGACAGACATCCTTCAGAATATTTTTGTGTACACATGCTTTATGTGTGTGTGTGATGTAGGTTATGTTTGTTTGATTTCTGAGTTGGACACAGCATAAGGGAAGAGGTACTCAGAAAACAGGTATTTCATAAACAACCTTTTTTCTGTGTTACAGTTTTGTCTGAATATACACTTCTCCTGTTGTTCTCCTTAATACTAATGTGGAGAAATATAGAATAATAAAGGAAAAAAATATACAAACTCTTAGAAATGGGCCCAATAAGAGAACCCTGTTGAAAAGATCCCTGTCATGTAGCCCTTCAATGTGTGTCAGTAGTATTTTTTAATTGATTTACTTTATTAAGTATAATTTATATACAGTAAATACAGATATATTAAATGTATAGTTTGATGACATTAGACAAGTTATGTGCCATACAACAACTATTCAAGATACAGAATGGTGATAGTGTGAGGACTAGAAAGAAGTAGATAGAGGACAGAATGATAACTTGTTTTACCTCTTTTGATAATAAATAGTCATATAGTTAAAAGTTAAAATTAAGTCATTATGTATGGGGGGAGTCATGAAAAGGCAAGCAGGAACAATGAATCCAACTGTATTTGGGCTATAACCACATTGGAGTAAAAACCAAAACTAATATGAGTAACTTTCATGCACAGTATTTTAACTTTATACCCTCTGTCTCCTTGGGAAGAGGAAACTGAAAACAAATTTTGAACTCTTCTCAGTAAATTTGTTTCATATTGGTATGGGTGTGACAGTTCTGAAATTGTGTGTTTAAAGATTGAGCAGTGGGTAAATTTGATGTCATTTGGAGTCAGATCCTAACTGAAAGAATGATAGAAATAGGAAACTGGCAAAAGTAAGGAAGAACCATGTGGGACTAGATAGGTATTGGATAGGAATTTGTGGCATTAATATGAACTAATTATATGACATATATATTTCCTAGCTCTCTCTTCTGTAAGATTCTAGTTGCATTGATATCCCAGTAGCAACAAGCACACTTAGCACTCAGATCTTGAATTCCTCACTACATGGATCAAGAGCTCTTGGAGTAATGGTTCATTCTATTGTGGGGACAGGGATCATTAAAGATAAGCTCTAGAATATCTTGTACCAGAAGGTTAAAAAGTGCTTTAAAAAGGGGGGGGGGGCTTTCAAGAGGATGCTAGAACCAGCTTGAAGGTGCTCCCACTGGCCAGATCTGGAACAATTTGAGCATCAACATAAACATCTATTGATTATAACCCATTGAATAAAATAGGAATTCCTGATTTCCATGATAGATGAAGGATGGATAGATAGTTGGAAAGGGAGGGCTTTTCTTTATAATAGAATGCTGACTGATACATGTGAAGGAAATGGTAGAGTTGGGAAAAACCAGCATTTTGAGAATTGCAGCAATCATTGCAAAGATTGTTTTGGGTAGAATCTTCAGTGGTTGCTAAACCTAGGGGGAAAGTTTGATGAGCAGGATATTTATATAGTTTAAAAGTATCTCTCTACGGATTGCTTGTTAGATACAAAGTAGGAAACAGGGGTTATAACTGTATACATTGGAAAGAAACAGTCAAATACCTTGAGTGGGTGATGAAAATTAGTAACCAGTGATGAACAGGCATTGTATGTGTCCAGATCTGATACCCTGAAAAGGACACAATATAACTCATGTAGTATTTCAGCCAGAGATATGTAACAAGAATCTAATCTCTAAGAAGCTTCAGACAAACACAAATTTAGTAAGGTAAGTACTGCTATGTACTCTCAACAACTGCCAGTCTTATAAAAGTCAAGGAAGGGTTGAGCAAATTGTTCCAGATTAGAGGAGATGAATAAAACATGATGAGTAAGCGCAATTTGTAATCCTGAAGGGAGAGAGAAACATGACTGTGAACATTAAATATTTTTCTGTGGGGTTTTTTTTTTTGTGTGTGTGTGTGATAGGCAAGAGTAATCTCATCTTAATCTGATTTAATTTTAATATAATCTAATGAGTTTGGATTTTAATAAATTACCATGACTTAACCATTCTGTTTTAAAGTAATAATAGATTTGCAGATTTTGCAATAATAGTAGAGTTTTACCCTATAATCTTCACCCAAATCCTTTAACGTTTACAAGTTTCATAACCACAGCACCTTTATCAAAACTAAGAAATCAACATTGATACACTGATACTATTAACTAAGCTACATACTTTACTCAGATTTTCCCAGTCTTTGTGCTCTTTTCTGTTCTGGAATCTACTCCAGGATACTACACTGCATTTAGTATACCCATTTTTGAACTTTATCTTGTGCTAATTAGAAAGGTAGCTCTTTAGCAAAACAATGAAATTGGACCCTTACCTCTTACCATATATGAACATTAAAATGTATCAAAGACCTAAATATAACAGTTACAACTATAAAACTCTTAGGGTACCCTAAGAACGCAGCAATCAAGTTTGAGAAAAACAGATGCAAAAAAACAAACAAACAAACAAAAAACTCTTAGGGTAAAACTTCATGACCTTGGTTTTGTCAAAGGATTCTCAGTAATGACAATAAAAGCATGAAGAAAAGAAAAACATAGGTATTGGATTGATCAAAATGTAAAACTCCTATGCTACAAAACAGTGCAAAGACAACCAACAAAATAGGAGAAATTATTTGAAATCATATGTCTGCTTAAGGACTTGTGTCTAGAATATATAAAGAACTCTTATAACTCAATAATAAAAAGGCAACCCAATTATTAAATGCGCAAAGGATCTGAACTGACATTTCTCCAAAGATGTACAAATGGCCAAAAAGCACATGAGAAGATGCTCAACATTCACCGGTCACAAGTCTTGAAAAATTATACTAAGTGAAAGAAGCCAGTCACAAAAGACTGTATATTGTATGGTTTCAAAGTGTACAGAATGGGCAAATCTCCAGAGACACAGAAAGTAGATTAGTTGTTCCATAGGGCTGAAGGGGTGAGGAAAAGGGATAGGAGAGTGATAGCTAAAGGGTGTGGGGTTTTGTTTCTTTTTTTTTAATTGGGAAAAAACTTGAGATAAGATACACATAATATAAAATTTACCATTATAATGTTTTAAAATGAAACAATTTGGAGTTTCTTTTTGAGGTAATGAACATTCTAAAATTGTAGTTATCAGTAAATTGCATGTATCTGTCATATCAATCAGTATTGCCATGTATCTGTCAGTGTACTAAAAGCTATTGAATTACACACATTCAAATGGGCAAAATGGGTGGTATGTAAATTGTATCTCATTAAAACTGTTAGAAAAGAATATAGCTGGTTAGACCTATTGACTAAAATCAAGGGGCTCACAAATAGATGAGTAGAGAACATTTTGGAAAAATAACTTCATATTCAAGATCTTATGCAGATAGATCCACTTCACCCATTATGGTAAGTGGTGCATATTTTCATCAACCAGTCTGCCAGTAATTGAAATTGGAGTGTCATTAGTTGTTCCCAGGACCCACTTAAAAGAATATATGTATATATATATATATATATATATATATATATATATATATATATATATATGTGTGTGTGTGTGTGTGTGTGTGTGTGTGTGTGTGTGTGTGTGTGTGTACTTGTCTAATTTTTTAACAGTTTTTTTGAGATTTAAATTCCATACTCTAAGTTCACCAATTTTAAGTGTGCATTGCATAGATTTTTAGTAAGTTAGAATTTTGTAGCTATCACCATAATCTAATTTTAAATTTAAAACATTTTATCTTTGGGAATTCATTAAAGACTGAATTGAAGATGAATTCTTCCACAGATGACTAGAGATGATTAACTCTTTTTACTGAACTCATTTGAAATATTTTGCAGCTATCCTCTTGTGCCTTCTTTATATATAACCTTTTTTTAAAACACATAATGAGAATTTGGCTCTTAGTTTCTAAACAGTTAACTTTCATGTTTCTGTTATGCTTTTATTTTTTTATCAAAATTTCCAGAACAATCATAATTAGTAATTGTGGTAGCATTTTAGCTGTCTTGTTTTAGTTCTAGTTAATAGTTATTTACAATAGACATGATTTATCATGTTGAGGATTTACCTTTCCCATGTGGGTTTTCTAAGAGTTTGGTCTTCCCTGCATTGAATACATTTGGAGTTGGGACTTTTCTGCATTTTCAGCATTTATTGAACATATATATATATATAAAGTATATATTTTTCCCCTTTGATTTGTAAAAAAATATGGCAAATTCTGAAATTTTTTCCTGTATCAAAATTTTGCATTTCTGGGTAATGTATTTTATCCAAATGAAATATTGTTTTAATGCCCTGTAATATTTGGTCTTAAAATTTTATTTTGAGTTCCCTTGTCTAAATTTATAAGTCAAATTGGTACCTAAGTTTCTATTTTATGCTGCTGGTGAGGGTTTAGTTGCTGGGTTAGACTGCCTCCATACAATTAATGGGATAGCTTTCCTTTTTTCTCCCGTTTTTTCCTGGGGAGTTCCCTGGTGAAACTTTTCCACTCACAACTATTTTAAAGATGATTAGTATTCTTTTCAGTGTGCCACCACTGTTTTACTCAAATTTTCTTCTCTAGATCAATTTTAGTAGTTCTTTCCTAGAGAATTGTCCATTTCATTGAAATTTTGAAGTTTACAGGCATAGCATAGACTTGTATGTACTAGTCACTTTTTTGTTTCTATTCAGATTTATTTTCCCTCTCAACTAGCTCATTCAAAGATAAACATTCAGTATTTTTATTTCTAACGTACCATCTCCTTGATAATTTGATGTTTTTTGCTACCTATTTAGTTATTTTTTGAATGTTCTTTAAAAGCAGTTTTGATATCTTTTTTGACATGGTGGTTTATAAATGCTTTTATTCTCAGAGAAATGATTTCCCAGATTTAGTCTGATAATTTTTACAACGCTCTTATGTCTTTTTTAGGCACTAGATGTGCACACCAATGAATTGGTGGCTATCAAGAAATTATCTTATACTGGAATATGGTCTACGAAGGTACGTGAAATATGTATGTTTGTATTGGCATGTTAAAGAAAGCCATACCGTTTTAAATTGGGGATAGGTGGGAAATTTTTTTTAAATGTTGAAAAATATACAAATATTAAGTGTATATCTCAGTGAATTTTCTTCCACAGACTCAATGTGCCCATTTAAATTGTACCTAGAGCCGTAAACAACGTTCCTGACATACCAGAAACCTCCCAACTGTGTCCCTTACTTTTAATTGTTTTAGATATGTGCTGCTGACACGAGTTTAATTTTTTAAATTGTTGTTTAGCAGTTTCTTCTATAATAGAGGGATTATCATGTCTAAGAAAGTAAACTAGAATAAGGTACATTTGACAGTAAGTATACTGGATATAAATTTTTAATGGTAGAGAAATTCTCTAACGGCTGTTTCAAATAATCATCAGGCAGCATATATCTAGTCTGAAAAATCAGGCAGTGGGTAATAATCTGAAAAATAAAATTATTGATACTGTATTGCATGTACTTTTCTTCAGTATTCTGATTAGTTCTTAATTGCATAAGTTTATAAAATGTCTACTTCCTAAATGTTATGTTTCTTTAATTCTTCAAAAATTTAATTATTTTTTATTGTGGTTAAGTATACAAAACAAATTTACCGTCTTAATCACTTCAAGTGTAAGTTCAGTGGCGTTAAGGACATTCACATTGCAGTGCAACCAACACCACCATCCATCTCCAGAACTCTTTCATTTCGCAAAAGTGATATTCTACACCCATCAAACAATAACTCCTCATTCCCTCCTCCCCACAGCCCCTGGAAATCA
Source organism: Manis javanica (assembly GCF_040802235.1). NCBI lineage: Eukaryota > Metazoa > Chordata > Mammalia > Pholidota > Manidae > Manis > Manis javanica. Next base: position 74,709,729 of record NC_133162.1, read on the forward strand.
CCTTCCTACTTTCTGTTTCTCTGAATTTGACTCCTTTAGGTATCTCATGTAATTGAAATTATACACTATTTGTCCTTTTGTGACTGGCTTGTTTCACTTAATATAGTGTACTCAAAGTTCATCCATGTTGTGTGTGTTTGTGACTGTGTGTGTGTGTGTCTGTGTAAAAACACCACATTTTGTCCATCCATCATCTGTAAATGGACACTTAGTTGCTTCTACCCCTTGGTTATTGTGAATAATGCTGCTATGAGTATAGGTACACAAATATTTCTTTAAGTCCCTGCTTTTAATACTTCAGGGTATATGCCCAGAGGTAGAATTGCTGAATTAGTCTTTAATTTTTAAAGGTTTTGGTTTTGTATATTTCTGGAATCCCTATTTTATGGTAAATCTTGTTTTTTGTGATAATCACACTTATGGGTATGATAACACTGTTGTGATTGATCACTGTTCCATTATGTTGATACCTAAAAAAACTCTTAATAATTTCTAAAACCCCTTAAAAAACTCCATTTTTACAAGTTTACTGTAATTTTATTTGCCATTCCATAGTATAACTTTAAAACTAGCTTTCCTAGCCAACTTGTGTTGGAGTCGGTTTAATTAGTCACACCTAGAACAAAAAGTTTCACCTAGGGCAGCATCTTCTCTCATCTAATATTGTATCCTTCCTGAAGTGTTTTTTACATTGAAGAATACAGGTTTTAGCTTTGTTTTGTTTTGTTTTGAGAGTTTGCCTCCCAGAGCATTCAACTTTGAAATGTAAAGCCCATAAAACACTTTCTAAACTTAGCATCTTCCAGCTTACACATTTTACACTACGAATACCTTCTACTCTATTTTGTTGAGGGCTTATGAAATAACATAGGAGATATGGAATCTTAAATTCTAGTAGAAAACATTTCTTAAAGTTAAGTATTCTAGTTCCCCTACCTTTAGAAATATGATACAAGTGAGTGGTAAAGCTTGGAAAAACTGAAACAAGAACAAAAAACAGATTCCAAGTTCCCATCCTACATCTACTAAGCTTCTAGAGTCTCTGGGCATGGGCCCAAGTACCTGTATTTTCAGTTCCCTGATTGCTTCTTAGAAGTAACTATAGTTAGGATATGGCCTAAGTTTCTGAAGTTGTCATAGAGTAGCTTTAATTGCTGAAGGTTCATCTGTTATTTACTAGTAGGCATCAATGGGAAGGCTCTTCATAAAATCCTGTAGGAAAATGTTTTCATGCTGCTTGGGTTTTCTGTGAACTTCCCTCTGTTATAACCTAAGTGTTCACTAGCATTTTAGAATATGTGCAAGGAATTTAGGTAATTACTTGATTTGAGTTTAAACAGCAGAAAAAACTTAACATTTGGAAGACAATATAAGCCAAAAACACAACAACTGAACTTTAAGGTATGTAAATTATGCAACAATAAAGCTGCACAAAAGAAGGGAGAGGTTGAACTTTTGAAGAAAAACCACTAAATATAGTATATAGTGTTCAACAGGCTTGGTGTGTGGTTGTAAAATTGTAATAAGACTCATTGATAATAAATTTTATGAAAATAAAAATATGTCCTACCTGGAATGAATTTTATGTAATTGAGTTGTAAACTATATGGATGTAAGTTCTTTAAAATGTATTAGTTTGACATTTAAATATTACAAATGAATCAAAATTGTATGTTCTTGTTAACATTTTAATCTAATCATTACTTTTTTACTTGTATAGCTTTCTAAGGAAAAGCAACTGTTCCTAATTATTTCCTTTATTCTTTTTTTCTCCCCACAGAGATGGCAGGGTATTATTAAGGAAGTCAGGTTTCTACGGACGTTAAAACATTCCAACATTGTAAAATACAAAGGCTGCTATTTACGTGAGCACACAGCATGGGTAGGTATCTGCTCACCCCTTGCTGTAATTTTAGTAGGTTTAGTTTATAATTAATTCAAAAATGTCTCAAAATAGTTGTGTAAAGCCATGCACAAACACCTTGAAATGTTAGTTCATACTGAGAAAGGAGGAGGTGCTTTTCCTGGAACTCTTGGGCAGTAAGAGATAATAGAACTTTTGCCAGTTTACTTCAGAGATTCACCTGATCATTACGTGCATGGGAAAATGTTCTGATATATGTTAGCAGTATCATTCTTCAAATGCTTTATCAAACATTTGAAGGTTGAGAACAATCCTATCACTCAAGGATGAAAATCAGCATATATTTTTGACATAAATGTATTGTAAACTATTTAACCACAAGGGTCTTGTGTGGAATATTGGTGGTGAATCCTGAAGAAATCTGAACTGATTGTGATTCTTTGGCTGAATGATACTAAAGGTAGAAAATTGAGACATTTTATTGCAGAAAATAGAAATTAATTTTGCCCCATTGTTAAAACTAAGATAAGGTAGTAATCTTACAACAGTATAGGCATAGTAATTATGTCTTTTAAGAGGAAGGCTAAATTTTCTTTCAACATGAATGACCTTTTATTTTTAATAAGCTATAGCTGATTATCATTTTAATATACTGAACTTAGATTTACATTTGTAATGTTTGATTTAATTTAGTGGTGATGGTACTCCTAAATTTGAGACTGTGGTTAAAGAAAAAACAGTGGCCGAGAAGGTAGACTGCCTTTCTGTCTTTCAGGTTTCTCCATTTGTAAAACAAGGATGATAATAGGGTCTACTTCCAAATGTGGTTATGAGGATTAAATTAGTTAATATATATAAAATGCCTTGCACATAACAGGTGCTCTGTGTTGGCTTTATAGGAAATATTTAAACTGTAACCTAAACTTTGCATATATAGTACCAGAGGATAATTTTCTGCTTCCTAACAATACCAGTGTTGCTACTATAGGTTAGTATTAATAGAATGTGTATATTCCTTTATAGCTTTAGTTAGAAATTATATGAAACACACATCTACAAGCAATTCTATGTTGGCATTATAACAGATTAATGTAGCATTAGCTTAACTTCATGTATGCATTTAACAAGTTCACAAAATGTGTAATTAAAGGTAATTGATAACTAGAGTTTGTTTCACTTCAAAGTATCTTCTCAATCTCCTTGGTGAATTTGTTTTATCTCATATAGAATCTTTTTATTTTAATAGTGTATTTTAATGTTTTTATCATTTTTTTCCCATGTAGCTTGTAATGGAATATTGTATAGGATCTGTTTCAGATTTTGTGAAAGGTAAGTTTCCTTTATTTATTAAGAAAAGAAAAGTATTAGTATAATAAAATGAGAATTCGTTCAGTAAGAGATTTTTTTCATAATGTTAAAACTTTTCAGGAAGAGTGAAAACCTTTGTCTTTTCTAGAGTCTCAGCATGGTGTACACTGTCATTAAATATTATGTTTTAGCGTACAGAAGAGTTTTCTTTCATTATGATTTAACAGGCATTTTCTGCATTCTTTATCATTAAACTTGATTTGTTCCTTCTGTTCAGAATGAAGATATGTAGGAATATAAAAAGGGAAAGCTTCTATTTTATTGTTTTTATAATCATGAAACAATTGTTAAATGTTGTTTGTTAACTTTGAGGAAGATTGCCTGTGAACTATAACAAATAGGCACAACTGCACACTTGTTATAAAGTTAAATTGCCTTGTTTTATTATCTTGGAAAGCAAAAAGTTCCTTCTTGCTAAATGTTAGTTTTTAAAAATTTCCCCACATATTAGATATGTGTATATATATTTTTAAATAGAAATGTTCTATAGAATAATTATTTTCCAATGAATTCTTATTTTAAGTTCACAAAAAGCCATTACAAGAAATGGAAATAGCAGCAATTACACATGGTGCTCTCCAGGGATTAGTCTACTTACATTCTCATAACATGATCCATAGGTAAGAACTTTAAAAATTATCATGTATCAATAAGCACATGGCTTATTGAGTTTATCAGACCTAGAATTTATTGATCCTGAATGCTTTATTTGTTTTAGGTAAATAAAATTACTCTGGAGTTTTACAAACTCATATTTTTTTTAGATTATCCATGTCTTAGAAAGAATATACTAATTTATTTGATCTCTTTGTTAAGGATAATTTTTATCTTTTTCTACACATGCTGCCAGGCTGTCTGAAGTATGTGCACTTTATAGATTTGTGATAGAAATTTAATTATAGAATAATTTAATTTGTGAAGTGGAAAAGACGATAGGGATGATGTATTCTTACTTTTTTCATTTTACAGATGAAGAAACTGGTGCCCCAATTTGTGACTAACTTCCCAAAGTTTACAAGCAAGATAGATTAGACTAGAACTAACCTAGATCTTTTGTCCTCCTGGTGACTTATAATGCCAGATTTGATTCCATGACAGAGACAAGTAAAAGCTTCTTAAGACTCTAAGCTTTTGAGATAATCCTTGATAATCCTTGATAGTGGATAGTAATTTAAAGATTAAACCATCATAAACTAATTTTTAGCATTGGTATTGGTTTTCCCTGTTTTTAGAAGGAAGCTAGCATTTTTTAAATTATCTATGTGAACCAGACAATACATAGTAAACTTATATAGTAGAGTCATTGCAAATTAATGGGTTATCAGGTTTTTAGATGAGAATACTAAGGTCCACGAGAAATCCACATGCATAGTAAATAAGAGAATGGAAGATTTGGAAGTAAAACTGAAGGTCTTCTCAACATCAAAGAACCTATCCATTTGGAAAAAAAATCAAATGGAAAAAAATAGATTGACTTACTATTATATCCATTATAATACTATGTAGTATGAATTGACAAGTGCTTAGAAATTTATTTCTTTTTGAATGTATGGTACCCATTGGGCATACAATCCCATTATAATTTTCTTGGTTCACATGTACATTACTGATTTAGAGAAGAGCATAAAAGTAAATTTGAGATCATTGATATTACCTTATCCATGTGTTTCAGTTTTCATTTCATATTTAGGTAGGAGAACTCTGCTAAAGTTTGGAATGATATGAGTAATTAAAAAAAAACAAATTTAGGGCATGAGGTTCTTTTTTTTACCATTTTAATGTTAAGGGTATACTCAGAAATCTTACAATTATGTAAGAATGTTCAGCTGAATTTTTTAAACCATTATTTGTACCAATGAACAGGAACTCAAATATAGAGTATGTGCTATTAATTACCTAACTTTTTCTTCTGTTTCTACTGCTATTTTATCTTCTCTTTTAGAAAATTGTTACTATATACTTACAGGAATTCTGTGTATCTCACTTCTTAATTTGGATCTTAATTCTCATTATCTCAACTGAGAGATTATCAAAGGCCTTGATTATTCTGATTTCTCCTGTGTTTTATAAAATGTTACATGATTTTTATCATTTTCAGTATAATCTTATGAAGGAAAGACAAATAATTTTCTGTGTTCTTTAAACCCAGAGATATCAAAGCATCAAATATCCTTCTGACAGAACGAGGCCAGGTGAAACTTGCTGACTTTGGATTGGCTTCCATGGCCTCTCGTGCCAGTTCTTTTGTGGGAACGCCGTATTGGTAAGAATAGTCCTGTCTGGTATTGATCCTCATAATTGAAATAGGCAGTGTGTGGTTGTACTTTTTTCAGATGCTTTATCTTTTTTCTTGGAAATACAGTGCTGCTTTAGACATTACTCTAAGCACTATAGTTAGTTTCAGATATAGATTTGGAGTGCTGCCCTTGTATCTCCTATTGTTTCATTTGTCCCCCCAATGTTTCTTTCCTGTTATCATCTATATCATGTATTGGGTGTAGGAGTGAAAACATTTAAATATTTAAGAATGGAGAAGATAGAAGTGCTAAGTGGAAATTTTCTTTAGATTTATACTTACTGTGTGTCAGTATCTCTGAATAAGAGTATCTGAAGGCTGGTAGCTAATTACAATTTTTTTAAAATTTTTTATTATGGAGAAATTCAAGTATACAGGTAAATAGGCAAAAATATAAGGAAGGCTCACATAGTGGTCAGCTCAGCCTAAAGCACTACCCCAGGGCCCAGCTGTTCTATGTACTTACTCCTCTTGCCCTCCCTCCACCTCCAGTTATTTGAAGCGAGTTCTAGACATCATCTAATTTTATTCATAAATAATTCCATATTAATGTCAGCAAGTCTGAAGGGAATAATTTTCCACATCTTCAACTTCCATAGGTGTTTTCTCTCTGTATATGTTGAGAGGTGTCTTAGGTCTACTGCATCTTCTTTCCACTTACCTTTCAAATCTCCCAACTCCCACTTTGTTAAAGAAAGGCTTCTTACCCATCCTGAATAGTAGAATGATGCATTGTTCTGAGGATTAAAAGACTCAAACCATCACCAGAGGGAAACTTGAGAATACATAACATCTAGAATAGACAGCATCAGAAATACAGAAGAGTTAGGACACAAAGTTTTGGCAAGGGCCTTCTGGCTTCACAGTCATCTCTCTTCACTTCCTTTTACTCCTTGCTCTTTCTTTTCCCCAATTATCTTCCCTCCCATCTTCTTTTCTAGTAGATCACAAATTACTTCACTTATAACTGGGACAATTGCCATGAGGACACATTAACATGTTATTTACATTGAAAAATGAAGTTTGGCATTTCCTGATAGAGAATAATTCGGATTTGAATGGTTGGTATGACCATGCAGACTGGGTTTGCTAATTAGGTTATTATACAGCAGTGTTTTTAATGAATTGAATGAGCTAGGTCCTCAGCTCCAAATTGTAAATATCTGTAAAGCACATATATAAAATAATGTATATACATATGTGTGCATTATATCCTTTGCAACTAAGTTTATAAAATTTCAATACCAACTCAAAAATGTACAAGCAGATACATTTTTTAAAATAAATTCATTGGAAGTAAGAAAATAAAAAGTTTGAAGGCTACTGTTCTGTATGACCAAAACTTTCTTATGTAGAACCCTAGTTTAGATAGAATCCTCTTCACCTGTATAAAAAAAGGTTCTTTGGAGAAATAATTCTTCTTAATGGTCCCCCTTTACAAATCAGTGATCAATATTTTATACTAGAAAGGAGCTAGAAAGTTGTGCATTAAAAACAAAACTACTTTTTTAACTTTGTTGAACTTACTGACTCCCCAAGCTTACTTCAACATCTTCACACATTAGAAGCCCTCTATTATTGGCAATTGGAAGTTACATATGTATTAATTGGTACATAGTATATTAGGAACACAGCACTGTGTACATATTTACATGTTTTTACACAGAGGAACACACATACACCGGATGACAATCTTACTAAGCAGTCAGAAACTGTTCTAAATGTCTGTCTGTGCTTGACAACAAGTACAAAGGAAGTATAAGGTGAAGCATACCAGTGAGAACATTAGAGTCTAGCTAAGATGTAAATTACCATTTCATTTTATAACCAAGATGCCTATAAAGTTAATAATTATATGATTTATTTAGTTATGAGTGACTGTCCTAGCCACTTTTATCACCGAACACTACTCCTATTTGCAAAAAAGACTGACAAACTGCTTATTCGTTGTTGCTTATTGTGGCAGATATTTTCTCAGCTAAATGTAGTGAGCTTGTTTACTTCAAGGAAACGAGTGCCAGTGATAAAATGCCCTCTTTCAAGCAAAACGTAGACTTTTGTAATAAGATACTAAAATGAAAATGTTTGAGAATCACTGGCATAAAGGATATACAATATTAGTATCTGTAAACTTGAATTCCCTGCTCTGGGGAATCTTTCCTCCATGATGCTGTTACATGATCATGACAAATGGTGAGAATAAGTCTAACACTGTATATGCAATGGTAAATATTTACCTCACAACCTGTAATGCATTTATTTCCCTTTACAAGAATTCTTATGTCCAGTTATATCATCTGGAATTCACACAGGTTTTCTCCATGTAGATGGTCATTAGGTTTTTAAAGAATAGTATACTTTTCTTTTCTTTTTTAACTGTAAGTGACATTTTATGTTTTAGGATGGCCCCAGAAGTAATTTTAGCCAAGGATAAACAACAAAAATATGATGCCAAAGTAGATGTATGGTCTCTTGGAATAACATGTATTGAACTAGGTAAGCATTGCTCTTTATTACTGTGCAGTAAGTTTTGATCAATGTTTTACCTCAATTTCTATATAAAATTACAGATTTTTATTTTTATGTCAGTATTTAGGGGGAGCAATAAATCTGTTAAAGTTGTCACTTGGGTTATTTGGCAATTTATATATACATATATTAGCTTAGGTGTATTAGATTTGCTGTATTAAATTAGGTCTAAAATAGTTTATAATGTGGTATTAATTTTGAGGTATCTGTGTCTAACATTTAATGAGTATTTGTTAAACACCTAGAATATGTCTATGGTTATAGATTTACCATATATGAAGGGTCTCTAAAGCATTCATGAATTACATACTGCTACTTAAGATACTTAATACTTTGTGTTAGGGATGAGGATTCAATTATCAGGCTGCATACCTTATTGTACAGTTTCATTTTTCGTACATATTTTATTCTGTTGCCTTAAGTGGAGCTATGCTTAAGGCAGTGGACCATCAAAACTTTGCTAATACTCCCCTTGTAAGGGAGCCACAGTGGGTAATTGAGCTGTCACTGTAATTGAAGCTGATGGCCATCTTCTTGCTCTTGATTCCCTGCACCAGTCCACAGTACCTTCCCAGTTTTTTTGTTAAGCTTTATTTAATAGTAGGAAATACTGGGAATATTTCATTTAACCATTTTAGGAGTGACCAAAGATTGAAAATAACACGTTAAAAGTAAAATCCATGTGTCATTTGGATAAGTCATCAACCTGGGTTTGTTGTAAAAAAAATGCAGAAAGGGAAATTGAGGTAAAACAAAAGTAAAAACTTGCTTATCATTACACAATAAATACTATAATTTCCATTATAACCAGGCTGTTTCTTTCTTGCAATCTAATATTTTTCCAAAATAATATAACCTTTAGATTTTTTTCACTTTTGTTAGAATTCCTACATTAATCATTCCCTTCAAGCTCTGTATCATCATACATATTTTAAAGCTTGACATCAGCAAAGAGAGATTTGTAGATTACCATGTCATCCTCTTCTGATATTTTGGTCTCAATTTGAGGTTTTCAAAGTGTTACTTACATTTGAAAATATCTTTAGGTATCTTAAACGCTTGTTCTTTTACTCCTGATTCTTCTTCCTAACAGTACATCCTAATTAATTTCTTAAGAAACTTGGATGTAAATGTACAGAAGCTGGTTAATACACTCTGGCTATGGGGTATTTTTGTGGGTATGTGGTTGATGCATATATGTGCCCCTTTGGATAGTGAAATTGCATTAATGATCCTGTTAGATATCATTGATATATTTTGATATTCATTTGATTAGAAAGTCTTCCTTGGCCAGTTATACTGCTCAGAAAGAAATGTATAAACTCGGGAGTTTCTGTGGGATGGATTCTTATTTTTCCATGTTTTCTAGTTTCTTATTATAGTTCATAAAATAGACTTCCTTCACAATTAGAGTTTTTACACTTAGAATAAAGCAACTTCGGATGTGACCGCCTTTAGTTCATTTTTAAGGAGTGAGACATTTCAAAGAAATTCTTAAAGTTTTAGGCATGCATGAGGCATCTTCAACTTTTAGAAACTCTTTCATGATCACTTTTTAAAGTTTTACTTACAGATGTTTTGAATTCTTAAATGTCATGAACCACAACCTGACACTGGTCCCAGGGGAAAGATCTAGAGTAGCCCAGGCCAATGAAACATTCTGTAGTGATAGAGATATTCTGTATTTGCATGTCTTTCAAGCACTTGAAATGTGGCTAGTGTAACCGAGGAACTGAATTTTAAATTTTATTTCATTTAAATAAGTTTGCATTTATAGGGCATTGGGGGAACTCCAACAGTCAATATGGAAACACTGTCCTTTAACAGCACACTGGACCAGATGAACTTAACAGACATATACAGAACATGCCATCCCAAAACAACAAAATGCACATTCTTCTGAAGCACCCATGGAACATTCTCCAGGATAGATTATATGTTAGGACACAAAATGGGTCTTAATATGGGTATAGTAACCACATTGTTTTTCATGTGAAACCTTCATAAGAGTGTATATCAATAATACGATAATTTTAAAAATTGTATAAAAAGTAAGTTTGCATTTAAATAGTAACATATATGTGCTCTTTTAGACAAAACAGCTGTAGAGGCCTGATTTTTTTAATGCAAATTAGATTTGCTGTCTTGGGAAATATATGTTATATGCTTTTCTACTTTAAAATAACTAAGGATAATGAATTAAAGCAAAATTTTCTTAGAGAGTAGGTAAGAGAGCAGAACTTAAACCAATTGTATCTTTGGTTTTGATAAATACAGTTCTAAATAAATATGACTTTCATATTTATTTATGAATTTAGAGGTTGAAATAACTTGAATTTTCTCATAGATGACTTTATATGTTTGTTCACAATTTGATGAAAAAGATCCCAATTTTGTTGCTTTTCAGCCTATGTGCATGATTGCACAGTTGTTTATAAAAATAAAATGTGCCATTTTTTCTGATTATAAAAGTCCATGTTGAGAGTATAAAATTTCAGAAATATAACAGATGTAAAAATACAATAACTTGTTAAAGGATACACAAAATAAAAAGATGTAAATTATGACATCAAAAATGTAAAACATGGTGGGAAATAAAAATGTAGAACTTTAAAATGCTTTCCAAATTAGCAATTTAAAATAGATAAGTACAAATATTAGTTTTATGTAAGCCTCATGGTAACCACAAAGTTAAAAGCTATAGTAGATACACAAAAAATAAAAAGGAATCGGAGCATCCCAGTACCAAAAAATCAAATCAGAAAGAAAGAGAGTAAGAGGAAAAAGAAAGGCACAAAGGAATTACAAAACAACCAGAAAGCAATAAACAAAATGGCAATAAGTACATACTTATCTAAAGTTACTTTAATTATAAATGGACTAAATTCTCCAGTCAAAAGACAGAGTGGCTGAATGGATTTAAAATAATAAGACCCATGCATGTGATGCCTACAAGAGACTCACGTTAGATGTAAGGATACATACAGAGTGAAAGTGAAAGGATAGAAAAAGATATTCCATGTAAATGGAAACCAAAAGAAAGCCTGGGTAGCTATACTCACAAAAGACAAAATAGACTTTAAAACATACTAATAAGAGACAAGGACATTACATAATGATAAAGAGGTCAGTCCAACAAGAGGATATAACGTGTAAATATTTATGCACCCAATGTGGTAGCACCTAAGTATATACAGCAATATTAATAAACTTAAAAGGAAAAATAGACAGCAATGCAATAAGAGTAGGGGACTTCAACATCCCACTTTCATCAATGCATAGACTATTCAGACAAAATAATCAATATGGAAACACTGTCCTTTAACAGCACACTGGACCAGATGAACTTAACAGACATATACAGAACATGCCATCCCAAAACAACAAAATGCACATTCTTCTGAAGCACCCATGGAACATTCTCCAGGATAGATCATATCTTAGGACACAAAACAGTTCTTAATAAACTTAAGAAGAATGAAATTATATCAAACATATTTTCCAGAGACAATGGTATGAAACTTGTAATCAGTTACAAGAAGAAAAATGGGAAATTCACAACTATGTGAGATTAAACAACATGCTATTGTAACAACCAATGTGTCAAAGAAGAAATAAAAAAATATAAGGAGACAAATAGTGGAAATACAATATACCAAAACATATGGAATGCACCAAGAGCAGTTCTAAGAGGGAAGTTCATAGCAATAAATGCCTACATTAAGACATTAGGAAGTTTCTCAAATAAACAACCTTATTTAAAACCTCAATAAATGAGAAAAAATAAGAATAAACCAGTCACAAAGTTAGGAGAAGGAAGGAAATAAGAAAGGTGAAAGCAGAAATAAATGAGATAAAACTAAAAAGTTAACAGAAAAGATCAATGAAACTAAGAGCTGGTTGTTTGAAAAGAAAAAGAATAGACAAACCTGTAGTAAGAATTAACTGTGATAAAAAGGACTGAAAATAAAAAATGAAAGAAGAGGCATTACAACTGATATTGCAAAAGTAGAAAAGATCACAGGAGACTACTGTGAGCGATTAATATGCCAACATATTGGATATCATAGAAGAAATGGATAAATTGCTGGAAACATACAACCTATCAAGACTGAATCATGAAGATATAATCTGAACAGGCTGATTACTAGTAAACAGATTGAATCAGTAATCAAATACCTCCTGGAAAACAAAATCCAGAACCGGATGGCTTCACTATTGCAGTCTAACACACATGTAAAGAAGTAATGCCAGTCCTTCTCAAACTCTTCCGAAAAACTGAAGTGGAGGGAGTACTTTCAAACTCGTTTTATGAAGCCAGCATTACCTTGATAACCAGAACCGGACAGGGACACTACAAGAAAGTTACAGGCCAATTTCCCTGAGGAACATAGATGAAAAAATTTTCAGTGAAGCACTGGCAAACATAATTGAACAATACACTAGAAAGATAATACACCATGATTAACTGTGACATATCCCAGGGATGCAAATATGGATCAATATCTGCATATCAGTGTGATCCACCACATTAACAAAATGAAGGCTGAAAATCACGATTATCCCATTAGTCACAGAAAAGCATTTGACTAAATTCAGCTCTTAGCATAAGTGTAAAGGGAAGATAGCTCAACATAACAAAGTCCATAAATGGCAATCCCACTGCTAATATCCTACCTAGTAGCCAAAAGGTAAAAATTTTTCTTCTAAGATTAGGAACAAGACAAGTATATCCCCTCACCACTTTTATTCAACAGAGTATTGGAAATAACATGCAAAGCAATTAGATAAGAAAAAGAAACAAAAGGTATCCAGATCAGGAAGGAAGAAGTAAAACTATCACTGTCTACAGATGACATGATATTATTACATATAGAAAACCCTAAAGACTCCACCAAAAAATGGTTAGAACTAATAACCAAATTCAGCAAAATAAACAAATTAATAACAAAATTAATACACAGGAATCTGTTGCATTCCCATATACTAACAACAAACCAGCAGAAACAGAAAACAGGAAAACAATTCTATTTAAAACTGCATCAAAAAGAATAAAATAGCTAGGAAAAAACCTAACCAAGGAGGTGAAAGACCTATACTTTCTTCATGAGAGAAACTAACCAATAAATGGAAACAATCCCATGTTCATGGATAGGAAGAATTAATATCGTCAAAATGGCCATCCTGCCCAAAGCAATTTACAGAGTCAGTGCAATTCCTATTAAAATACCAATAGTATTTTTCAATGAGCTATAACAAATAGTTCTAAAATTCATGTGGAACCACAAAAGACCCCATATAACCAAAGCAATTCTGAGAAAGAACAAAGCAATTCTAAGAAGAAAGCTACTATGAGGGAGGGGTTGGGGTGAGTAGTTGAGGGCGAAGGGAATAAAAGGGCACAAAAATTTTCAGTCATAAGTTGGTCACAGGGATAGTAGTATAGCATGGAAAATAAAAGCACTGCTTCTGTAACATTTTCATATGTTGACAGTAACTTCAGTGGGGAGGGGAGGGGAGGATTTAATATGAGTGACTGTAGAACCACTGTGTTGTATACTTGAAACCAATATAAGATTGAATATCAAGGATACTTTAATTAAAAAAATAATTGAAATGGAAAATATCCTTTGAATCCACTGAAGGCTCCCACAGTTTAGATTTAGTAAATCTGTATGGTTTTTAGCTAAGTTCAGTGTTCTCTGACTAAATTGAGATGGTCAGGTTTATGGTAAATGACAGAATCAAAAATCATCCTCTGCTCTGATATATTGATGGCACACCATTTAGAATTTTTGAATACTTTAATAAATCACAGTAGAAACACAAGTTATTTTATTCATTAAGAATTTCTTCAGTAATCCCTTCCCCTTCCTGGATGAAACTAGTCATTCTTAAAGCTGTTGGGAGGACAGTATAGAGCAGGTGTCCATGTCACCTGCTGAGTCATGGTAGCCCGGAGTGGCGTGTCAGAGTGCTGTGAGTAGAGGAGGGAGTTCCCACAGACAGAATGCCTTGTAAGTGGAAGCAGAACCTATGCAGGAAGGGCGGCAGTCAAGTTTGGAGATTCAGAGTCCTGGTGGGGTAACTGAGGCATTCATACCTGGAAGTTACCCAGCATGGGATGTCAGAGGCCAAGGAGCAGGTCCATATTTTGGGGTGGGTAAACTGGCAGTGCCTGATTGAAAGGAAGGGGCTTCCCTCCTGAGGACTGATGAAGAGGGTCTCACTGCAGAAAGAGATCCAGTTTGGATAGGGTGTCAGAAACTGAGTGGATGAAGTAGACAGACTTGGAATGGGGTTTGAAAACTTGATGGGGAAAAGCGGAAATGGTGGTGGCCAAGATGGGAGACTGGCTATGTACAGGGGGGATTCATCAAGTATATTAAGGATAATCAGAGTGAGGTTTCTTATTGTCAGAGAAGGGTGTTATAAATAATGGAAAGAGAAGGCTAGAATAAATAGTACTATAGTATTGGATTTGAGATATTACAGTGAACTCAGTTGTTTTCAATAAACAACTAAAGATATTTAATGTGCAAGTATGAATACAAATATATGAGGGACGTGTGTGTTCCCTTCCTCTATCCACTGACAGGATCTAAGAGAAGTGACATGGGCAGTAGCAGTGAGCACATTGATTGCCACAGCTCCTTGGAGTAATGGTTGAGCCAGGTCTACAGTAGGGAAAGCATAAGGTGATCCTGGAACATCTTAGTGTGCCAGAGAGCAAGGAACTGAGCAGGGAATGATGGAGCCATGCCAGAAAGACAGAAGTCGGCTTAAAAAGGTTCTTAACTGCTCAAAAATGAAGCGATTTCAACATCAAAATAAATGATAGTAGCAGATTATAAATTATTAAATGAAGAATCTAAATCCATACAATAAGAGAATAAAATTTAATCTTTATGCAAAAAAATATTCATATAGACTAAAGTACCTTTTTACAAATACTTAATTACAAAGGAAAAAAGTGAAACTTTACCATGAAAACTTGTGGAATGGCCTTAAGTGATCAAAGTGAACACCATCAATAACAAGACGATCTGAAACCATGGACTACATCATAGAATCACTGAGAAAAGCATGATATTTGCTTCTGTGATATTCCTGCCAGAGATGTGTAAACCAAAATTAGTAACAGCACAAAGCCAAACTGAGGGACATTTGAGAGTCAAAATTATACTTGTGAATTGTCAAGGTCCAACTGTCACCTTAAGACTAGAAAAAAAATGGCAAATTCAATCCACAGTAAGCAGAAATAAAGAGACCCACAAAAGATCAAAGCAGAGAAAATGAAAGCAATAGAGAACATCAAAGATCACTAATTAGTTCTTTGGGGAAAGTAATGAAATTAATAAACCTCTAGCTAGATTGAGCAGAAAGAAGACACAAACGACCAATATGAGGAATCACAGGGGACATGACTCCAGATTTTACACATATTGAAAGGATTATAGGGAAATTTTATGAACAATTTTATGTAACTTTAAAACTTAGAAAAAATGGACAATTTCTTTGAAGGATGCAGATGGTCGAAGCTCATTTTTGCTACAAAGGACATTATGGGGACATTTGATTGAAACTACAATGGAGTTTGAGGATTAGATAATAGTCATGTATTCATATCAATGGTCTGATTTAATGAATGTACTAGGTTCTCATAGAATGTTCTTGCTTATTGGAAAAATACACTATTTAAAGATTATGTGCATCAGCGCTGCAATTTCCTCTCTATTGGACTCCCTTGAATAAGTTCTCTGAACTCTACTTTCAACATTTTTGCTAAGTTTGGGTTTATTAAAAAAAAAAAAAACTAACTACTTCCATTCTCCTGTATAACAGGCACATATTTTAACAGGAAGTTTTCTTTCTTTTATAGCGGAAATGAAGCCTCCTTTATGGAATAATAGTTCAGTAAGTGTCTTCAGTCACATAATCAGAAATGAATCCCCTACACTACAGTCTACTAAATGGTGAGTATGGCTGAGAGATGTATTGTTCAACATGGTAAAATTTAAATATTTTTTCATAATGTTATCAAAATGATTTCATTTCAATGAGGTGAAGTGTATATAACCTGAAGAAATATTAAAATAGCTTTATTTTATCCATACATCATGTTTATCCTTTATTATCTCTACTTTTCATAGCATATAAGTAACTCAGTTTAGAAATAAAAGATACATGATGCTACATGGGAGCAAAAAGTATGGCTTTTGTATAAAAATTAATATATTTTTTGTACTTTAGCAACACATACAACCCTAATTATATAATAAATAGCATGATTTAAACATTCATATTTTATAACTGCAATATATAGATTGCCACAGCCTGTAGAGATATTTAATTGGGGAATGGTTTATAATTGATATGGTATAAAACATAGGTAAAAATGATTAGATAATTTATCAGAGTTACCAGATAATTCATAATTTTTGGATCATTCTAATTGTCATTATTTATTATTCAGAATGTGCTTTGATTTGCATCTCCTAGTGCTTCTTTGATAATACTGTTATTCATGTAAAGAAGTTTATTGAAAACAGATGGACGATTTTAGGAAACAAGGATCTTTATCAGTGATAGAAAATTTTAATGGGAAATTCTTCAGGTGTATCTAGCATTTGAAAAGGTCCAGGGGACTACCTACCATACTTAACAAATACTTTAAAATTCACAAGTAAGATGCATAAATTAGCAAAAATTTATTTTTTAGCATTACAGAATTAAGGCAAGTTCACAGGTCCTTTCTCCTTCTATAGAGATGTTTTGAAGAAATCTTCACAAAGAGTTTATTATGGTACTTCTAAATAATAGATACACTAAACACAGGCTGTCTTTACACTGGTTGATACTTTGGGGATTCAAAAAAGAATTCTTGTATAAAAGAATTAAATCTTATTTGAATATTGATGACAAACATTCTTATATAAAAGAATTAAAAATCTTATTTGACTATTGATGACAAATATTGATGGAATATTTTTTACCTACTGCCTTACTGAACTCTCATCATTAACACTATATAACAGTATGTTACAGAATTCTAATTTAAAAAAATTTTACTGTTTTCTGGAACTTTTATCCATTTGTTCAAGGATGCTAAATACTTAGGTATAAAAAAATGTTCCTTCCAAAACAAATAGCGTGATGTTCTGAAACATGCTGTATGGAAGATGATCCAAGGGTCAAGCAAGAAAGAGATGTAGCTAGAGAAAAGAAAAAAAACTAATAAGAATATTATCTTAGATTTGAATGTGAAAAGGAAAATGATTCACTTCCCTAATTCACCTCAATGTAGAATGAGTTGTGATACTTAAGTATGTGAGAGCAGGATTTTAAAATAATGTGTGCAAATTTATCTTTGGGAAATAGATTCATTAGTTGCTTTGCATAACTTTTTATAGACTTACATAATGAAATATATAGTGTATTTTGTCTGCTTTTTTCTTTTATCATTTTTATTCTCCCTCCCACCTATAGGCACATGCCTTGATTTGTGGGTATGTTTTTAAAGGAAATAGCAATATATTCACTTGATACTTTCCTTTACAATAGGTCTTATTATTTTCGACACTTTGTAGATTCTTGCCTCCACAAAATCCCTCAAGATCGCCCTACAACACGGATACTTTTAAAGGTCAGTTATACTCTGTTTTGTACACTCAAGAAATTGTTTTAAAGAATGTGTTTTATTCTTCTTTGATTCCGAATCAGTATTAAGTACGGTACCGGTTTTTGCTAAAATACTAATTTCATAATACTGTTCTTTCTTGGAAACTTTGGTAGTTGCTAAGTTTTTTCATTTGTTTTTCAAAATTAACTGCTTTTGCCATGTCTGAATAGAATATATAGTTAAATATTCAATTTAGTAGTATTAAATGGCTTAATTTTTATATGTGCAAGCATATATTCATGAGTTACAACTATAAATTTTAATTCATGTGGAACCATGGCATTTCAGAATTGGCAAAACGTGCTTTAACTTTGGATTTAATTTTTGTATGTACCACACTTGATATATCCATCTGTCATATATAAAATAATATGAAAGTAAGAGAAATGATGCATAATACATTTACGTAAATACTGTGGGAGAAAAAAGATTTCAAAAGAACTGCTAAAAATGGATATCACGTTTTTGTTTCCTTTTAAGAAATATGTTTTTCTAACTTAGCAATGAAAATATTTTAAAAGTATGTGAATTCTATTCATTTTTCAGTAGGTTTGGTTACCTAATTTAAATAAATTATTAGTGTATGCTTTCTGTTCTCAAAAATAGGTATTCACAATAGCAACAAAAGGTTTAGTATAGCTATGAGTTATGTTAGTGAAAAATAAGCAGAATGCATTTGTGGAAAATGGTTAAATAACTTAGAATTACAAGATATATTTATTTCATTTTGAGGTTGATATCTTATTAATAGCAGTAATAGTATTATTCGATTTAATATAGTTTTTAAAACATCTAGATAAGGCATTAGTGAGTAGCAGTTGACTCTATCTCTTTGTGACCCTAAGGAATTTTGTGGATTTTTCACTAGAAAATAATTTCTGCATGAATGTTTTAGAATTTTAAAGAAGTTCAGTTTATTTTCACCAACACACAGTTCAAGATGCAAGGATATTGAAAGGATCATGTACATATTCAGTAGGGTTATTTGCAACTACAGTATGTAGAAGAGCAGTATAAAGTTTCAGTAACACTTTGGGAATTCTAGGCCATAAGCACACTTACAGTTTCAAACGAAAGCCCAAAAAATAGATATTCACAGTCGCAACAAAAGGTTTAGTAGAGCTGTGAATTATGTTAGTGAAAAATAAGCAGGATCCATTTGTAGAAAACTGTTAAATAACTTAGAATTATAAGATATATTATTCTCAGATAAAAAAAGACCAAATATCATGAATAGTGGTACATACCAAGCTAAAGCTCAGGAAAAGGAAGAATGTGACTGGCTTCTTACATTTGCCTAATGAAGGCAAAAGAAGCCCTTTTGGTAATAACCCAACCCTCCAGGAATGGATACTTGGCCTTGGGTGATCAGGTCCCAAACCTGTATATATATTCACTTACCTGGTCCATTTTGTATATTGACCTTATTGGAAGTGATAAGAAGTGTCTGTCAAGTGCATCCTTCCCTTTGGCCTGATCACATCTCTGTTGCAGTCTGTCATAAGGAAAAAAACTAAAATGGAAATAAGTGACTTACTGTATGAAGCTATTCATCTCAGAATGCAAAATTGAAAATAATTATCCAGAATTAGAATAACGGTTATGTAATTTTGGCATGAACATTTGATGAAGTAGTCTGTAGGCATTATGTTTATGAGTTGAAATAGCATAATACTTACAGCAATGAAAAGAAAATAATATAGTTACAACTCTTCAGAGAAGAAATAAATTTGAGCTAGTAAAGAAAGTAAAAGTCTTAAAAGAATTCAAGATCATCTCATGAACTCCAGTGCACAAGGTGTCTTTCTGCAATCCGTGCTAACTACAAAACAAAATCTATACACAGAAAATTTCTGAGAAGAAATAAATATCCAAAAAATACCAAAAGTAACAATGATAATCTAATGGTAGAATTGTTCTTTCTACTTTTCTGTATTTGATAATGTTAAGCTTTATTAAGTATTAATGGTAAAAATCACTAATACATAATGTCTTTTAATCAACTGCTAGTGTTTTATGAAGTGTCATTTAAGCAACATAAAGGAACCCATAATACCCAAGTGGTATGTTATGTAATTCACCATCACTAAATACATTCCTGTTGAAATCTAATGTAATTCAGAACTGAACGGGTCTCCTCTATGAAAGCAGTTCTAAGAATTTGTGAGTGTTTACTTAGGGCTGTAATTGGACTTAATTCTTAATGTTTACTTAGACTCTGATTATTTCAACTCTGCATTTCTAGTTGGCCAACAAAGATGTCATGTTCAAAGTTTTCATAAAAAGTATGGGGGATGTTATGTAGGCACAGAGTGTATACATGTAAATTAAATTTTATAAATATAAGAAGTAAAAAGCATAGCAGAACTAGGTAACTATAGATTACATGCATTATCTATCATTATTTAGGATAGTAACTCTAGGGTCTAAAGAGGGATTCATTTGTTCTGAATGAAAAAATATGTAGGTCTCAACCTGACTTTTGCCTTCTACTCTTAACCAGCACATGTTTGTTTTTCGGGAGCGTCCTAAAACAGTGTTAAAAGATCTCATTCAGAGGACAAAGGTCCTTTCCCAGGAGGCACATAATGAACCAGCAGTAGAATCACAGGAAGAAGAGGTAATAAGTTAGAAATGGCTCAAGTATTGGGGTCTCTTTATTGACTTCCTTCCTTATGCAACTTTTCTTGCCAAGAATCTTTTATATCAGTGGTTTCCAGATTGTGCCTTCACAGTGATTCTCTAAGTTCCACCCAGATGGGGAAAAAGGTTTTGCATTCTTTAAACCATCCTCTTGGTAGTGCACATTAGCATAGTAAAGCTCTGTGAAGTCTATTAAAGAAACCTGTTCAACTTTTATTTAATGTATTCCCTCTCAAAAGTCTGTGCTATGGGGCACTTTTTTGCTGATTGTCTGATGATATGGGTCATGCTTTTGGAAGTATTTGAAATTACAGGCTTTGGAAGTTGATGGTGCTCACACAGAAGTCATTAGAACTACCAACCATTCTCCTTATCTTGGTTATTGTATAAACCTTTCCCCCAGTGCCTTTTATATAATGTTTGATAAGTGTTTATTAAATTGGAAATTTCTGGCTTCTTTAAAAATAAATAAGTAAATAAAATAAACATGTGACTTAACTAAATTTATCCTGAGGGAAAAAAATTACCAAGCATTCTTATTCTGTTACTAAGAACACTTGATTCTTTTCAGTTGTGTACAGGGATTCAGTCCTCTACATGGTTCTAAAATACTCATTTTATAGGTGAGTAAAGTAAGACTCAGAGTGGTTAACTAAATTATTACTGTAGAAGCATATGTGTTCAGATTCATATATGACTCTTGAGACCAAGTTCTTTCCATTTTGCCAAGTTTCCAAATTTGCTGGAGAAATGTTACAGAACTTCCTCACAAGGAAAATATAAAGCTTCTTATTTGTGGAGCTATCTTTTTTAGTCTAAGTATTTTCTGTTTTTTTCTTTGTTCATGTCACAATGCCAAAGCTTTGATTCTTTTTTATTGTTTTCTACTGAGAAAGATCCCTGCATTCTGAAAACAGGAGTAGTAGTTACTTTTCTTTTTAAAAGCACTACATGATTAATGAACTATAAAATAAAAGAGTTTCTTACATACAGTTTTGGTGTTTTTGATATTGCCTTTTAGTTCTAACAGTAGTCACTAGAAAATTGGGGCTATTTTAGGTATACGAAATACTTCAGCAAAGTGAAATTAATAAAATTATGTCATGAAACATTAGAATAACAGCAACTTTTTTAGGCTGTGGAATGTAAGAAAAGACCCTCTATATACCTTGGGTCTGTATTTATTATTCTGCATATCTTAAAGAATTTTGGTATGGTAAGACTATAATATTGGGGCCCAGATACCAAAGCTTGCCGGAGTTGTTCAGAATAGTCTTCTAATTATGATTAAATATACAATTTTTAATTTTACACAGAAATAGATAGGAATTAATATTAAATTACTCAGTGGAAAAGTTTAGGCTAAAGACTATATTCTGAGAAGAAAAGAAATATAAAAGGCTTCAATAAAGAATAAGTAAAAGTGATATTTATAGGATTAAAAAAAGGTTGGGGTTTGTTTTCACCATTGGAATCATTGAGAAATGAGCAGCATCTCTGTGTATACCCCATGAGATGTGTAGTAGAAATGGATTTAATGTCAAAAATTTTAGAGAAAAGACTACACTTTGGAAATAATTTAGAATTGATTAACTTTTTCACATGGTTGGGCTTTTTGGTATTTACTTTTTGGTCACTTTCTTAATCTGTCAACTAACAATTGATAAACTTCCTGGTCTTGGCAAATACAGGAATTTCTCAAAATAGACCTCTAACTTTCTAAAGACTGTGTGCCAAGCAGTGTGCTAGGTGCTAATAATCAAGAATTCAGGAGATAAAGGTATTTGAATCTAATGCTCTTTTTCCTCAGGAACAGGATCACTGTGTTGGATGGAAAGGGACAGTGCATAGTGTTGAAAGTCATCAGTCTGTTCCCAGTATGTCCAGCGGGGCCAGTAGTCAAAGCACTAGTGTCAACAGTTTTCCAGATGCCTCAGATGACAAGAGAGAGCTAGACATGATGGAGGGACACCACACAGTCATGCCTAGTAGTTCTGTCATCCATTTAAAACCCGTGAGTATTTGGATTTCAGTGAAAAAAATTTCAAATTTGGTAACTAATTTTCTTAGTCTGGTTACATTTGTCTTGAAAACATTTGAAGGTCAGGTAATTCCTTTTTGCAATTGATGGAAATGCTTCCTTTTTAACTTCACTGCTTTCAATACTACCAAAAAGTTACTGGGCACAATAGCTAAAAGATGGAACCAATCCAAGTGTTCATCAACACATGAATGGATAAACAAGCCATAATATATACATATAATGGAATATTATTCAGCTGTGAAAAGAAATGGCATTCTAATGTATGCTACAATGTGAGTGAACCTTAAAAACATGCTAAGTGATATAAGCCAGACAAAAAAGGGCAAATATTATTAGAATTCCACTTATATGAAATATCTAAAATAGTCAAATTCATAGAAAGTAGATTAGAGGGTGCTAAGGGGCAAGTGGAAAATGAAATAAATACTTTTATTATTTTTATTTTGGTATCATTAATGTACAATTACATGGGCATCATTATGGTTACCATACTCCCCCTATTATCAAATCCCCACCACATACCCCATTACAGTCACTGTCAATCAGCATACTAAGATACTATAAACATTGTACATGTCTTTATGTGAACATGATGTACTAATTTCTATGACAAATACATAGGGTAAAATTGCTGAGTCATAGGGCATATGTATGTTGGACTTCATAAGAAACTGTCAAACAGCTTTCCAAAATGGTTGTATGTTTCACATCCCCATTAACAATGTATAAGAGTTGCAGTTGGTTCACGTATTCTCCAGCATTTGGTTTGTCAGTCTTTTTTATTTTAGCCATTCTGGTGGGAATGAAATGGAATCTCAATATAGTTGTTTTTGCAATTCCCTATGACTGAAGATGGCGCCAGAATCACCTATTCATGTGTTTATTGTCCATTAGTGTATTTCTTTAGTGAAGAGTTTTTTTTTAAGTCTTTTGTCTGTTTTCTTATTCAGATGTTCATCTTTTAATACTGATTAGTAGGAGTTTTTTTATATACTCTGGGTACAAGTATTATATCTCAGATATGTCTTGCAAATATTTTTTCTCCATCTGTAATAAATTAAAACTTTTTAGTTTTAAAATCCAATTTAAACAACCCATTAAAAATGAGTAAAGGCCATAAAAAAGCTTCCTCTAAAATCAAGAATAAGACAAGGATGCCTACTCACAACACTTTTATTCAACAGAGTGTTGAAAGTCCTAGCTACATTAATCAGGCAAGAAAAAGAAATAAAAGGCATCCACACTGGTAAGGAAGAAGTGAAACAAAACTGTCACTGTTTGGAGATGACCTGATACTACATACAGAAAGCCCTAAAGACTCTACCAAAAGACTATTGGAATTAATATATCAACTATACGTCTATTTTTAAAAATGTGTCAAAGACCTGCATAGACATTTATCCAAAGAATATATACAAATGACCAACAAGCACATGAAAAGATACTCAATATAATTAGTCATTAGGGAAACACAAATCAAAACCACAATGAGGTACCATCTTACAGACACTAGGATGGCTAACTATTTTGTTTTTTGTTAAGGTATCATTGATACACAATCTTATGAAGGTTTCACATGAGCAACATTGGTTACTACATTCAGCCATATTATCGAATCCCCCACTAACACCCCATTGAAGTCACTGTCCATCAGTGTAGTAAGATGCTATAGAGTCACTGCTTGTCTTCTCTGTGCTATTACTGCCTTCCCGTCTCCCCCTTCTACACTATGTGGGTTAATCATAATGCCCCTTAATCCTCTTCTCCCTCCCTCTCCACCCACCCTTCCCACCCCCTTCCTTTGGTGACTGCTAGTCCCTTCTTGGACTCGGTGAGTCTGCTGCTGTTTTGTTAGATGGCTAGCTATTAAAAGAGAAAAACAAAAACAAAGATGGAAAATAACAATTAGGGAGCACATGGAGAAATTGGAACTCCTGCTCTGTATTGCTGGTAGGAATGTAAAATGTGAGCTGCTATGGAAAACACTTGAGGATTTCTCAAAAAGTTAAACATAGCATTTCCCCATGACCCAGAAATTCTACTCCTAGATATATACCCAAAACAATTGAAAGCAAGTACTTAAGCAAATGCATATACACAAATGTTCATAACAGCTGTATTCACAATAGCCAAAAGGTGGAAATAACCCAGAGGTCCAGCAACACATAAATGGATAAACAAATTAGGGTGTGTGCATACCGTGGAATATTAATCAGCTATAAAAAGGAATGTAGTACTGATACATGCTATACAATATGGATGAACCTTAGAAACATGCTAGGTGAAAGAAGCCAGATACAACACGTCACATAGTATATGAAACATCTAAAATAGATAAATCCATAGACAGAAAGTAGATTGGTGGTGATGAGAAGGGGAGAATGGGGAGCAAGTGCTTAAAACATACAGGGTTTTCTGTTTTCTTCTGAGGTGTTAAATATGCTTTGTAACTAGATACCGACAGTCATTGCAGAACATCATGAATATACTAAATGCTACTGAATTCCTCACGTTAAATGATTAATCATACATTGCATGAATTTTGCCTCTATTTAAGAATCCAGTTTGTATATTTTTTTCTTTATAGTAGGGGCAGTGGTTGCAGAACATCATGAATATACAAAATGCTACTCAGTTGTTCACTTTACATGATTAATCTTACATTATGAATTTTGTCTGTTTGAGAATGCAGTTTGTACATTTTTTTTCATTATAATCAGTGTTTTTTGTGTCCTTTCCAAGAAATATTTGCTGACCCCAAGGATGTGACAATATTCTGTGTTTTCTTCTGCTGTGTGATTCTGGATTTTAGGTTTAGATCAAGTGATTCTTTCTAAATCAATTTCTGTATGTAGAATGATTAAGCATTGATTTACTTTGAATACAGAGAACCAGTTGTTACAGCAGGGTTTGTTAAAGACACTTTCCTTTCCTCTTTGAATTAACTTGACTTTTTGGTAGCAAATCAATTGACTGAATATATGTGGGTCGGTTTCCAGATTTTACTGTGTACCTTTCCTCTATTCAGTCTGTCCTTTTACCAATACCACAGTGTTTTGATTACTGTAGTTTACATCTTCCAACTTCTTATTCTCCCTCAAAATTTTGGCTATTCTAGGTCCTTTACATTCCCATTTTAATTTTAGAACCAGCTAGTTTCTGTGCTGCTTTAGATCAAATTTTATTAGAAGCTGTTGACTGAATTCTCCTACATGAATTACCTGCTTAGTTGATAGTGGACTGGTCTAAGATGGTTTTGAAAGAAAAAGGTTTTGCTTTACTTCACTCTTTCCTCTCCATTGCTGTAGGTTACAAGGCAAATTCAAGAACACGAGCTTAGAGAACAAATGTTTTCTTACATCGAAATGAGCTGGCAACATCAAAAAAAGCTGAAGACTCTGGAAAACAAGCTAAAGGCTGAGATGGATGAGCATTGTCTCAGATTAGAAAAAGATTTTGAAACTCAGTGTATGAACTTTGCAGCAGAAATGGAGAAACTTATCAAGAAACATCAGGCTGCTACAGAAAAAGAGGTAGCTCATCAGTATTACTAATGTCTTTATTCTAACTTGTGACTATTTCAACATTAACCAAGATGGCATTTTGCTATTAGGGTATCTGTTCCTCAGAACCAAGCAAATCAGTTGGGGAAAGGGAGAAATATTTATATAATAGGTAAAATTTCCAGTGCTGAGTCTGGGAACCAGTAGATGTGGGATTGATAACTTGATAGTTTTATTGTGTAACAGTGGTTAAGTCAGGTAGATCAGATTAAAGATGATAATGTGACAGGTGAGAAGAGGCCTCCTCCCAAAACCACATATAATACAAAAATATAGTTAATACAACTAACCCTAAAAGATCAACAGGAAAGAAGGCTGCCCCAGACTGCTTACACCTGGAGAAAAAAACAAACCTCTAAAAGCGTAACATATGAAAGCCATGATCCAGAGGGACCCATGCTCTTCCCCCACCCCAGCTCACTGGCAGAAGGAAGAGAAATGGAGTGGGGATGGGTGGAGGCCAAGGACTGCTGAATGCCCAGCCCTGGAGATCTGCTGTACTGTGGGAGCAAAAACCCACATTGCATAGTGCTCTGGTGATTAGTGGGGTTGGAAAGCTAAGACAGGAGGAACACTTGGAGAGACTTGAGATTCCAGCCACTTGTGGAAAATGGGGATCCACATCCGGCTGCTCTGGGACAAAAGAAAGGCAGGCAGTATGAGAGACTTCCTAACAGTGAGAGGACTACTAAAGGGGCAAGGATTGCACAGGGCTAGCTGCTCAGGAAAAAGGACAGGTAGACAAAATTGTCCAGGTACACTCTGCCCAGCAGGTTGGAAACTTTTCAGAAACTTCAGGTGCTACATCCCCCAGGCTGGCTACACAGCTCTGAGGCCTTCCACCATGATACACAGCCTGCAGCACCTTCTGGAAAGCTGGCACTGGCTTGCAAACCAGCTGATGCCCCCGCCCTGGTGTCAGTCCAGTCAGAGGGAAGCCCTGCCTACAGTAGCTACATATGCAAAGCATACAGGGTTACACCTGTGTGTTCAGCCCACTGGTTTGGCTGTGGAGAGAGTCACAGTAGCCGGGAAGCAGGAAACAGCTCTTCCAACACCCCAGTGACCAGCACCGCTCCCCTGTGACCCCTGACTTCCCTCCATGCGCTAAGCAGCTCCAGAAAGTATACCTTCTGGGTACTAGAGGGTTCCACATACAAATATGAAACATTAAAGGGACCTGGTTCAACCCCAGATACCAAAAACACCAGAAAAAGAATGAAGTGAAAATGAACTGATCAACCTTCCTGAAAGACATTTTAAAAAGAAGTCATAAACATGCTCATAGAGGTACAGAAAAATATTCAAGAACTCAGGGACAAATTCAAGACAGGGATCCATTCATTATGGAATACAATGGGGGATTTAAAAGCAGATTAGATACAATGGAGGAGACAATAAATGAAAAAGAAAGTAGAGAAGAGGAATACAAAGAAGCTGAGGCACAGAAAAAAAGATCTTTAGTAATGAAAGAATATTGAGAGAACTGTGTGACCAATCCAAATGGAACAATATTTGTATTATAGGGGTACCAGAAGAAGAAGAGAGAGAAAAAGAGAAAGTGTCTTTGAGGAGGTAATTGCTGAAAACTTCCCCAGTCTGGGGAAGGAGATAGTCTCTCAGGCCATGGAGGTGCACAGATAACCCAACACAGGGGACCAAAGGAAGACAACACCAAAACATATAATTAAAACAGCAAAGATCAAGGATAAGGACAGAGTATTAAAAGAAGGCACAGAGAATAAAAAGATCATATACAAAGGAAAATATATCAGGCTATCATCAGACTTCTCAGCTGAAACCTTACAGGCCAGAAGGGAGTGGCATGATATATTTAATGCAATGAAGCAGAAGCAAGAATAATCTACCTGGAAAGATTATCATTTAAAGTTGAAGGAGGGATTATACAATTTCCAGAAAAGCAAAAGCTGAGAGAATTTACCTCCCACAAACTGTCTCTACAGTGTATTTTGGAGGGACTGCTATAGATGGAAGTGTTCCTAAGGCTAAATAGCTGTCACCAGAGGTCATGAAAGCACAATAAAGAAAGCAGAACAATTAATTACTAAGCAAATGCAGAATTAAATCAACTACCCCAAAGTAGGCTAAGGGTAGACAAAGAGTACAGAACATGATACCTAATATATAAAGAATGGAGGAGGAAGAAAAAAGAAGTGAAAAAAAAACCCCTTTAGATTTGTGTTTGTAATAGCATAGTAAGTGAGATTAGTTAGACTCTTCGATAGTAAGGAAGTTACCCTTGAACCTTTGGTAACCACAAATCTAAAGCCTGCAAAGGCAATAAGTACATAACTATCAATAATCACTATAAATGTAAATGGTCTGAATGCACCAATCAAAAGACATAAAGTCACTGAATGGATAACAGAAGAAGAACCATCTATATGCTGCCTACAAGAGACTCACTTCAAACCCAAAGACATACACAGACTGAAAGTAAAGGGATGGGAAATGATATTTCATGCATCTAATAGGGAGAAAAAAGCAGGAGTTGCAGTACTTGCATCAGATAAAATAGACTTCAAAACACAGAAAGTCACAAGAGACAAAGAAGAACTTTACATAATGATAAAGGGGTCAGTCCAACAAGAGGATATATAACCATTATAAATATCTATGCACCCAACACAGGAATACCTACATGTGTGAAACAAATACTAACAGAATTAAAAGGGGAAATAGAATGCAATGCATTCATTTTAGGAGACTTCAACACTCCAAAGGACAAACCAACCAAACAGAAAATAAGTAACATGACAGAGGCACTGAACAACGCTTTAGAACAGATGGACCTAACAGATATCTACAGAATGCCCCACCAAAAAGCCACAGGATACACATTCTTCTCAGGTGCACATGGAACATTTTCCAGAATAGATCATATACTAGGCCACAAAAAAGAGCCTCAGTAAATTCAAAAATATTGAAATTGTACCAACCAGCTTCTCAGACCACAAAGGTCATGAAAGCACAGTAAAGAAAGCAGAACAATTAATTACTAAGCAAATGCAGAATTAAATCAACTACCCCAAAGTAGGTTAAGGGTAGACAAAGAGTACAGAATATGATACCTAATATATAAGGAATGGAGGAGGAAGAAAAAAGAAGTGAAACCTAGAAATAAATTACACAAAGAAAGTGAAAAAGCACACAAACACATGGAGGCTTAACAACATGCTCCTAAATAATCAATGGATCCATGACCAAATAAAAACAGATCAAGCAATATATGGAGGCAAATGACAACACTAATTCAACACCACAAAATCTGTGGGATGCAGCAAAGGCTGTGCTAAGAGCGAAGTTTATTGCAATACAGGCCTACCTCAGGAAAGAAGAAAAATCCCATATGAATAGTTTAAACTCACAATTAACAAACCTAGACAAAGAAGAACAAATGAGGCCCAAGTCAGTAGAAGGAGGGACATAATAAAGATTAGAGCATGCTTAAAAAAATTGAGAAGATTAAAACAATAGAATCAATGAAAGCAGGAGCTGGTTTTTTGAGAAAATAAGCAAAATAGATAAACCCCTAGCCAGACTTATCAAGAAAAAATAGAGAGTAAACATAAAGAGAATCAGAAATGAAAAGGAAAAATCACTACGGACACCACAGAAATACAAAGAATTAGGAGAGAATACTATGAAAAATTGTATGCTAACCAACTGGATAACCTAGAAGAAATGGACAACATTCAAGAAAAATACAACCTTCCATGGCTGACCCAGTGAGGAACAGAAAATCTGAACAGACCAATGACCTGCAGCAAAACTGAATTGGTAATCAAAAAACTACCTAAGAATAAAACTTGTGCACTAGATGGCTTCACTGCTGAATTTTATCAAACATTTAGTGAAGATGTAATACCCATCCTCCTTAAAGTTTTCCAAAGAGTAGAAGAGGAGGGAATACTTCCACCCTCATTCTATGAATCCAGCATCACTCTAATACCAAAACTAAGCAAATACCCACAGAAAAGAAAATTAGAGAGCAATACCCCTTTGAACCTAGGTGCAAAAATACTCAACAAAATCAAATTTAAAAATATACCAAACAGATCGTCTATCATGATCAAATATGATTTATTCCACGGATGCAAGGATGGTACAACATTCAAACATCCATCAGCATCATCCACCACATTGACAAAAACAATGACAAAAACCACATGATCATCTCCATAGAAGCTGAAAAAGCATTCAACAACATTCAACATCCATTCATGGTAAAAAATCTGAACAAAATGAGTATAGAGGGCAAGTAACTCAACATAATAAAGGCCATACATGACAAACCCACAGCCAATGTCATACTTAACAGTGGGAAGCTGAAAGCTTTTCCTCTAAGATCAGAAATAAGACAAGGATGCCCACTCTCCCCACTTTTATTCAACATAGTACTGGAGGTCCTAGCCATGGCAATCAGACAATGCAAAGAAATAAAAGTTATCCAGATTGGAAAAGAAGAAGTTAAACTGTCCCTGTTTGAGATGACAGGATATTATACATAAAAAAAACCCTAAAGAATCCACCCCTACACTACTAGAACTAATAACTGAATTCAGCAAAGTGGGAGGATATAAAACTAATACAGAGAAATCTGTTGCATTCCTATTCACTAATGATTAACTAGCCAAAAGAGAAATCAGGAAAATAATTCCATTCACAATTGCATCAATAAGAATAAAATACCTAGGGGTAAAACAAATGAAGGAAGTGAAAGACCTATATCCTGAAAACTACAAGACAGTCGAGAGAAAGAAGATACCAATAAATGGAAATAACATCCCTTGCTCATGGAAAGGAAGAATTAATACTGTCAAAATGGCCATCCTGCCTGAAGCAACCTACCAGTTCAATGCAATTCCTATCAAAATGCCAACAGCATTCTTCAATGAACTAGATCACATAGTTCTAAAATTCATATGGTACCACGGAAGACCCCAAATAGCCAAAGCGATCATGAGAAGGAAGAATAAAGCAGGTGGGGGATTATGCTCCCTGACTTCAAGCTCTACTGCAAAGACAATTTGGTACTGGTGCAAGAACAGACCCATAGGCCAGTGGAACACACTAGGGATCCCAGATATAAACCCAAGCATATATGGTCAATTACTATATGATAAAGGAGCCATGGACATACAGTGGGGAAACAACAGCATCTTCAACAACTGGTGTTGGAAAACTGGACAGCTACATGCAAGAGAATGAAACTGGATTATTGTCTTACCCCATACACAAAAGTAAACTCAAAATGGATCAAAGACCTGAATGTAAGTCATGAAACCATAAAACTCTTAGAAGACAACATATGCAAAAATCTCTTGGACATAAACATGAGCAACTTTTTCCTGAACACATCTCTTTGGGCAAGGGAAACAAAAGCAAAAAATGAACAAATGAGACTACATCAAGCTTCTGTATAGCAAAGCTTCTGTATAGCTTCTGTATCAGCAGAACAAAAAGGCATCCTACAGTATGGGAGAATATATTTGTAAATGACATATCTGACAAGTGATTAAGATCCAAAATATGTAAAGAGCTTACATGCCTCAACACCCAAAAAGCAAATAACCTGATTAAAAAATGGGCACAGGATATGAACAGATGCTTCTCCAAAGAAGAAATTCAGATGGCCAACAGGCACTTGAAAAGATGCTCCACATCACTAATTTTAAAAGCACAATGAGATATCTCCTCACACCAGTTAGTATGGCCAACATAGAAAAAACTATGAGCAATTATGGTGGCTAGGATGTGGAGAAAGGGGATTCCTCCTACACTGGTGGTGGGAGTGTAAACTAGTTCAACCATTGTGGATAGCAATATGGAGGTTCCTCCAAAAACTGAAAATAGAAATTCCATTGAGCCTGGGAATTCCACTCCTAGGAATTTACCCAGAGAAAACAAGCTGTCAGGTTCAAAAAGACATATGCACTCCTATGTTTATTGTAGCACTATTTACAATAGCCAAGATATGGAAGCAACCTAAGTGTCCACTAGTAGATGGATGGGTAAAGAAGAGGTGGTACATATACACAATGGAATATTATTCAGCCATACAAAGGAAACAAATCCTACCATTTGAAACAACATGGATGGAGCTAGAGGGTATTATGCTCAGTGAAATAAGTCAGGGAGAGAAAGACAAATACCAAATCATTTCCCTCATTTGTGGAGTATAACAACAATGTAAAACTGAAGGAACAAAACAGCAGCAGACTCACAAACTCCGAGAAGTGACTAGCAGTTACCAAAGGAGAGGGGTGTGAGAGGGCAGTTGGGGAGGGAGGGAGAAGGGGATTGAGGCTATTATGATTAGCACACATGGTGTTGGGGGGATCATGGGGAAGACAGTGTAGTACAGAAAAGACATGTAGTGACTGTGGCATCTTACAACACTGATGGACAGTGACTGCAATGGGGTATTGAGGGGGACTCGATATGGGTGAATGTAGTAACCACATTGGTTTTCATGTGAAACCTTCAAAAGAGTGTATATCAATGATAACTTACTAAAAAAAAGTCACTAAGGATTCTCTTCTAGGCCTTGGACACTTTGGTTATCTGAGGAGTTTGATACATCAGTTAGTATTTAATTTTGGTTTCAGAAATCATTCATCATTCTCTGTGTACTTTTTGGAAACCTTAAATTTATAGTAACATTTTTATATCAGAAGAATTGAAGAGCACTATAATATACAGAGAATGTTAAATTAAGAGGGATTAAGAGGGTTTCAGATTCAGATTTAGCCCATTTGTTTACTGCAAATAAGTATCATTCCACCATATGATAAAGGTGCATTTTTTTAGGAGTTATGTGAAAACTTGTCTTCTAATTTCCTTGGTTTCCCATTCATTTCAATTTATTTTGATCATCACAGTTGTCAAGTAAAGTGTAAACTTCTCAATAAATTTACACTATATCTTCAAATATGTCTGGCTAGTCCACCCTGAGGCATTTATAGCTACCCTGTTCACCCTTCCCTGCAAAAAAAGAATAATCACCCTCTCACAGTAATAGAGAATTTAGCAAAATAATTTCTGGTGTAAATGAATATTTGATTTTGAAATAATTTGGTGAGAGAATGTAAAAATATTTAGAATCGTGTTTGGTGTACTTTCTTGAATAATTTGTAAAGTGGTAGATACTAACATGTTTAGGAAAGCAATTCATGAAACGATGTGCAATGTGATTTTAGATTTATTTTATATATTTATATCTATATCTATGCCTAGAAAAAATTAGGAAGGATATGCACCAAAATGTTAATATTGGTTACCTCTGGCTGGTAAAATCATATAAGATTTTTCTTCTTTGTGTTTTTCTGTATTCCCAAAATTTTCTGCAATGAATATGTATAGTTCACCCTTGAATACCATAGGTTCGAACTGCACAGGCTCATTTATACACATATTGCTTTTCAATAAAGATCTTGGAAAATGTTTTGAGAGATGGTTTTAAAGGTCATTTTCTTTTTTCAAGCTTTCTTTATTGTAAGAATATAGTATATAATTTATACAACATACAGAATATGTGTGATTATCTGCTCCTGTTGTTAGTAAGGCTTCCAGTCAGCATCATGCTATTAGTAGTTAAGTTTTTGGGGAGTGAAAAGTTATATGAGGATTTTTTTACTATGTAGGGAGTCAACACCCCTAATCCCCACATTGTTTATGGGTCAACTATTGCATATATCATCAGAAATAAAATAATATTATACAGGGATTTAATATTTAACATTTTCATATTACTAAAAATACAAATTAAAAGTCAGGGATTAATTTGAAGATGAATGTATTACATTATTTAATATACAAGTCAAGCTAGATAAAAGGTCATAACTTAATTACATTTGTTTTGTTTTATTTGGGGGGTCGGGAAGCATACTCCAGTATGGGGGGAAAAAGGTGAAAACACCGACCCTGTAAAAGATCAGCATTTTAAAGATGAGTTCCATTTTATTGGTTCTCTGAAATTCAAATAATAGGGATGCTGAGTAATACTTAACAACTTATTGGATATTCTTGTTTTGGTAATGATTATACTGATTTTATATTCTTAGGTGGGAGGAAGTATCCTTGCTAATGTGTATTAAACTGCTGCTTTGAAGCTTATCTGTTTAGCTAATTGGATCCATTTAAAAAATTTCCTATAGGCTAAAGTGATGTCCAATGAGGAGAAAAAATTTAAGCAATGTCTTCAGGCTCAACAGAAGAAAGAACTGAATAGCTTTTTGAAGTCCCAGAAGAGAGAATACAAACTTCGAAAGGAACAGCTTAAGAAGGTATTTACTTTATAAAACTCTTCAAGCCACTTACCTGCTTACTGATTATATTCAATATTGATCTACTCATAGAACCATTAGCATAAGCCACTAACTATATATCGGTTTAAGTGAGGACATTGATTATAACCTATTTTCAATGGCTGATATCTCAGTTGAGAGGGATCTAAAAAGAGTGATCTCTTGAACATTTAAATTATTTTATGAAGCTATTATTTATAATAGCTTTCCTAAGCACTTACTGAGTAACCGAGTCACTAGAAATAAAAATACTTTAGCTGTGAAAAAGAGCCATACATTTATTCCTTTAAAAGGCTCAGATTGCTTCGGGCTCAGATTATAATAATTTGTTCTTATTCTGATTTTAACACAGAATAAGGATAAGAGTCATTTCTGCTCATTCCATTTTCTTTAATAGGAAAGCATGCTAATTATGTCTTTATGGCTACATAATTTCATGTGTGTTTGCCCTTTATGTGCTGCTTTCTTGAACTTCTTTTTATTGCAGATGGACTCTAACTTTGAGGAAAGCCATGGTTGTTCCAAGGCAACTTTTGAAAGAGGATTATTATTCAGGATAGTGGTCAGGACACGAAAATGATATGTGTCAGCTTTTGCATATTTATTATATTGCAGAGAATATAAATCAGCCATCTTTCCTAGGTCTAAGATGATTTTTCAGAGAATATTGACCGTATGGGTCTTCACCTGTTATTCAAGAAAGAAACCAATTCTTTATTAGTTTTGTTGATAAGATACTCAAACACATAAATATAAAAAATCACATAAACTTGTGGTTCTCAACTTAAAGATGTCAATGAGAAGGCAGAGATAATACAGGCATATACACAAAGAATCATTTGGCTATGTTTTTCAAAATCTCTTGCCAAGGAAATTCCCCACCCACCAAGACTTCTCCAGTTACACTCCCTCTTACAAACTGATGGGCTGAAATTTTTAGCCCATGTAATAAACTATTAGCACAGAGATAAATTAACCTTGATGACATAACCATAATATCTTTGGTACAGTGCTTTTGTGTGTGTAGGAATTTGACCTATAATTAGATATATATCTTATTAAGGACATATTGGTGGCATAAAGCCTTGCTATATATACCCTGCCAAGTGAGATTCATTGATAAGATTTTTCTGACTCAAAAGAGTATAACCTGCTATGTATTCCCATTACTGTAATCTAAAAGCTAAACTCAATACTAGAACATGGAATTTGAAAAGATGGTAAATAGGATTCCCAACTGTAAATAAATACCCAACAAAATGCAGTTCTATAGTTGTTTCTTAGTGAAATGAGGTTTTAGTTTTATAAATGAATGTGTTGGTTTAGATAATCCTTCAAGCATATAATTCATTGTCTAACTAATAAGCTCATTTTCTTTTAGAAGGTAGTTTTGTGTATTTGTGTGTGTGTGTGTGTGTGTGTGTGTTCATTTAGAATGGTTATTATCGGTATAGAGGAAGGGACATACTAGCGTCTTGGTGGGTGGGGAGTTTCCTTGGCAAAAGATTTTGAAACATAGCCAAGTGAGTCTTTGTGTATATGCCTGTATTATCCCTGCCTTATCATTGACATCTGTAAGTTGAGAACTACAAGCTTATGTGCTTTTTATTTTTATGTGTTTGAATACCTTATTAATGAAATTAATGAATAATTGGTTTCTTTCTTGAATAACAAATGAAGAACCATAAGGTTAATAGTCTCTGAAAAGTCATCTTTGACCTAGGAAAGATGGCTGATTTATATTCTCTACAAGGTTGATGCATTTTAGGTTGAAATATGCTAGTATTAATTAGCATCCTCGGGTTTGTATCATTGAACGTATTGTCAATATTCTCATCTTGTCCAGTATAAATGAATTTTTTTAGGTAGTTTGTGAGATGATATTTAAAATGCTGTAGAAAAACATTGGTCTTGCCTTGTGCAGTGGTTATAGTGCTGAATATTAAATCCATTCTAAAAGGTCTCTATTTTCCTATAGTTTTCTTGATTTTCCATTGAATTTCCAAAGTCTTTTATACTGAACCCATCCTTAACTTTGCCAAAAATTTAGCATTTCTATTGTTGAAAATCAAGAAGTGACATGTAACTATATTTTAACCTTGATTTTAATTCATGTGTGATTTTTACTTGAAAGCACTGCCTTCCTCCCCTTTTTGGGAGGGATTTAAAGAAAGATGTTTTACTTCATTCACCAATCATTGTGTGCTTTCAAAGCTACGAGCCATCATAAATATAGCTGTGCAAAGCTAAAAAGTATGCATGTTTTCTATATGTTTTCTCTTTTCTTGTCCTACTTCATGGATAACTCAAGAAACGTAAAAATACTGCCTACCTCCTTAAGGTCATCGCCCTGCCTGCCCAAGAGAGAGGGCACAAATTAAGTACTTTTACTGAAGATTACCAGCTACCAAATAATATATTCATGTAGTTAATTTTTATGTATTTTGAACTTAGTTGCTTTTTATCTTGCCAGGAGCTGAATGAAAGCCAGAGCACCCCAAGAAAAGAAAAACAGGAATGGCTTTCAAAGCAGATAGAGAACATACGGCATTTCCAAGCAGAGGAGAAGACTGATCTTCTTCAACATCAGAGACAGTACCTAGGGCTGCAGTGCCGTCTCTTCCAAAGAAAGATATTACTTGGGTGCTATGACTTGGAGCAGGACCTTGTCATGGAGGCATGTTTAAATGGCATGAAATCAGGATCTTCCTGAAAATATGTCAGTCACATCCCACCCTCAAGGCCTTAGAGCGCTTCTGCTTCCCTTTGCCTAATTCCTTCTTCCTTGGAAACCCAACCCACATGGTTCACCTTCTCCCTCACTTCATATCTCCTCAATTCTGATCACCAAATCCTTCCCTCTTCTTTAAATATTCTTGCACTCCTCTCTCTCTCTCTCTCACACACACACACACACACGTGCACACTTTTTATGGGGATCTCTCTCTCCCCAAGTAGAATGGAAATTATATGAAGTCCCAGGTTCTGTTCAGGGCTTTTATATCCAGTGGATAGATATATCCAGGCCTTATACCTAGTGGCTGACCCATAATAGGTATTCAATAAATACATATTAAGTAAATATTTAATAAATATTAAATCCATGAGTGAAAGAAGTATTAATTTTTAAATGTGAGAAAATTAATTGGATAATTTATGCCTTTTCATCCAAAATGGGTGCCATGAAGGTATATACTACCGCTTAACATATTTTTATAATCATGAAATTTTTCATTGGGAATATGTAGAAACTTATGGCAATGAAAACAATGGTTCTCATTATCAGGTATACCTATGAGCAAAGATCAATTTATTTCCAAGAGTGGCTTAAAATAAACTTCAAATACAAGTTAATTATTCAAATTTACTAATAATCAA
Source organism: Manis javanica (assembly GCF_040802235.1). Lineage (NCBI taxonomy): Eukaryota > Metazoa > Chordata > Mammalia > Pholidota > Manidae > Manis > Manis javanica. The sequence continues at coordinate 74,747,426 of NC_133162.1, forward strand.
AGCAATTCAAATTAAAACAATTGAATCAATTCAATAAGATCAGTCTAAAAAATTGGTAAGTCCTAGTAGTGGCATGGGAAAGTGGGCAATGTTGGGAAGAATAGAAATTGATACTGCCATTTTGGAGCATAATTCAGCAGCTTTTACAATTTAATTTGCATGTACCTTCTATCCATAAAATCCACTTCTCGAATTCAAGCCTAAAGAAATAGTAACATAGTTATATGGTGTATTATGTGTAGATGTTTATTGAAAATTTGTCATAAAGCAAAAAAATGGAACAAATATGGCATCACAAAGTAGAAGCTTACTATAAAACTTTCAGAAAAAGATCTGTATGTCCTGATCTGATCTGTATATTTGTCCATTATATTTTTAGGTAAAGAAAGCATATTATATGCCTATAATATATATTTTAATCCATTTTAAAACTGCATGTTTTTGTGCAATAGTTGTGTCACGATAGCATGGGGAAGGTTGGGAAACATATGCACCAAATGTTGGCCCCTGGAGAAGGGGCAGCAGAGGCTAAAGGGCCAAGTCTGACTTCCTTCTACAGAGAAAAAGAGAGAGAGCGTGTGTGAGTGTATGTGTGTGTGTTGTATATTTGATCTTTTTAAACTGAAAAAAATTGTTGTAACATTTATTGATCATGAGGTAGGTATTCTGAGAGCTTTCCACTTATGAATTCATTTAAGCCTCACGTTAATTTTATGAAACAGCTATGTTATGGTCTCCATTTGAGAAGTGATGAAATTCAAGCACAGAGAGTTTAAGTAATTAGCCCAAGGACACACTGCTTTTTGGTAGCAGAGCCAGGATTTAGAAAGCAGGCAGTCTGGCCCTAGAGTCTTGTGTTATTTTTTGTTTGTTTGCTTGTTTTTTAATTTTTTATTAAGGTATGATTGATAAATATTCTTATGAAGGTTTCACTTGAAAAAACAATGTGGTTACTACATTTACGCATATTATCAAGTCCCCACCCATACCCCAATGCAGTCACTGTCCATCAGTGCAGCAAGTTGCCAGAGATCCACTATGTCCCTTCTCTGTGATACACTGTTCTCCCTGTGATGCCCCGCACCATGTGTACTAAACATAATACTCCTCAGTCCCCTTCTCCCTCCCTCCCCACTCACCCTCCCACACCCCTCTCCTTTGGTAACCACCAGTTCATTCTTGGAGTCTCTGAGTCTGCTGCCATTTTGTTCCTTCAGTTTTGCTTCATTGTTATTAGAGTCTTGTGTTCTTAACCACTACACTATACTGGGTATACTGCATGTAATAGAATTGAATGTATACACTGAAGAAATTCAAAGGATGACTTAGAAGTCCTCTTCAAATACAAAATTAGGAAACATAAATGAAAGAGAGTAGAAAGGACATTAAGTCTCTTGGGACAGATTTGATATGTCTTCAGCTTATTGCTAAAAATAGTATAAATAGCTAATGAAGAGATAAGGAAATTATGCTACCAATCGCCCATTTTCTAAAGTTGCAGTAATAAAACTCTAATATTTACTGTGCAGCCAGTATTAAATCAGAGGATTACATCTATATCCTGGTTATTCTGTTTCTTAGGATTTTTGTCTCCTGGCATTGTACATCAGTAAATTATGCCTTTGTCTTTTGTTATGAATTAGGAATTAAATAAGAGGCAGACTCACAAGGTCTTGGAGCATGCGATGCTGCTTCGACATCATGAATCCACGCAAGAACTGGAGTTCCGCCAGCTCAACACAATGCAGAAGATGGGCTGTGAGCTGATTAGATTGCAGCAACAAGCCGAGCTCACTAACCAGCTGGAGCATAATAAACGGAGAGAACGAGAACTAAGGCGAAAGCATGTCATGGAGGTTCGACAACAGTCTAAGACTCTGAAGGTAACTCTAGCCTAAGCTTCTTGACAAAGGAGAACAGATAAATGGCATCATGTAAACACTAAAAGTCTAAGCCAGATGTCTGCCATAAAGAAATTGAATAAGCTTTTTTTCTTTTCATTTTAAGCATGTTTGTTTAGTTTTGATGTAGAGGGTCTGTAGCTACAGACATCTGCTTATGTATTTCTCAGCAGAGTACCAAAAAATGGCCAGAACTTTTTCACTGTGGAAAAATGCCATAAATGAGATTCAAAATTCTTATTTTAAGTGTACCCAAATGTCCAATGTTGATACTACAACTATATATCAACATACTAACCTGTTGGCTTCTCTCTGTTGTTCCAAGTTTTATAGTTTAAGGATCTTATTTCCTCTGAATGTGATTTGTATCCAAAAGAGGCAGTAAGTTCTTGATTAGTCAGAAACCAGCAAATGAAAAATGCCTTTTTACCCCCTCTCCCTTCATTGTCTATACTCATCCTAAGAGGAATAGTGGAATTATCACATTGTTACTCCCATTCTTTCTGTGCTTGGTAGCATAGGTAAGACCAGGGCATGTGTAGTTGGAGTGTATTTTTTAAATTAGCACATCAGAGTGAAGCAAGTTATTATTATATGCCCTCTTGTAGACAAATAAGGAAAGACAAGTGTTGGTGATATACAATATCTAAGGACTTTAAATTTTGTATTTGCTTTGCATAGACAAATTTATTCATAGGACACAAAATTCAGAGGATGCCAAAGTGTATTTATTATAAAGTTAAAGGTTTCCCTCTCCTTGTCCTTTAAGCCACCTGGTCCAGCCCCCTCTACCAAAATCAACCAGAGTTAACAATTCCAAGGAATTTTCAAATTTTATAACATAATAAATATGTGAAGTATAATCACATGCATCCTAATAAACAGAAAACTGAAACAACCCACTATATATGTTGTCATCCATGGTAGTATTTCAATTAATCTGTACATGTCTGCACATTTTAAACTTTTATTTACATCCAATAAGGCCCAGATCCCACAGTATCTTCTTTACCCCCTTTTTCAAACTCTTTGACAATTTAACTATAGAACTATCAACACTTACCTGAATAACTGTCCTGAAGTGAAGTGAACCTCACTCACAGAAGTAATCTGTATCAAAACCAGAAGCTAAATCATTGGTATCTCTAATTCCTATTCAGCTCCATTCATGCAGGTTGTTCTGAACAAAATACAAAGGCAAAGCTAAGATTCACCCTTTCCTTATGAATCTAAGTAAAATGTTACTTTGCTGTATCTTCAAAACAGCTAATGAACATTGTTTACAGAGTGGCTCATATGTTGACTAAGCACATAACCATCATTAGTTAATGTTTATGAAAATCAGAATTCTTAATGATTTTCCAGATTTATTTTGTCTTTGTAGTAGCTACACAGTAGAGTTTACCACCAAAAGATATTTAAAGCATGTCTATAAAATTAATTACAATTTTAAAGTGAGCAGCACCCAGAAGTAAATCAAACTGAAAGCTTGTTGGTTTTCTTTGGTCAGACCATAAATCTGATATGACTTCATTTCTCTGGGGCTTGGAATAGGTCAGTTGTTTGCTGTTTAACCCTTCCTTTTTCCCCCCTATTGTTGCAGCCTTCTCAGTTTGAAAGCTTGTACAACACTAGTCTTATTCTCACAGATACTATTAAATAATCAAGGGGAAAAATAATGTTTCACAATCATAGTCAGACCTTGGATAGAAAGCTTCCTTCTCGTGATACATAAGCTCAAGATTTTCCATAAAAGAAATTGTTCTGTTACTTTAGTGGGAAAGAAAATCACCATGTTCCTCTTAGTTGTATATATCTATCTACTTGCACAATTTGAACAAAACAGACTCTTTTTTTAAAAAAATTAAGGTATCACTGATAAACAATCTTATGAAGGCTTCACATGAGCAACATTGTGGTTTCAACATTCACTCATACTATCAATCCCTCCCACCCCATTGCAGTCACTGTCCATCAGTGTAGTAACACACTACAGAGTCATTACTTGTCTTCTCCGTGCTGTCCTGCCTTCCCCATGACCCACCTATATTGTGAGTGCTAATTATAGTGCCCTTTAATCCCCTTCTCCCTCCCTCCCCACCCACGATCCCCAATCCCTTCCCTTTGGTAACCTTAGTCCCTTTGTGGAGAAAACAGACTCTGTTTTAACACCAGGTCATTTCATTTATGTAAGTAGCAGTTGCAATTTTTTAAGGTAAATTTTTATTTACTAAGTAATAGCTCAACTTCAATAGTGGCAACTATTTCAGCTTTCTCCAAGACTTTAAGGGAGATAGGAGGACTTCAGTGTGCACACTTAGATAAGCTGACAGTATTTGTAGACATTGGGCACCATTTCTGTGGAATGACTTGGGTAAACACCTATTGTCTATCTGCCATTTCTTCATCTGCCATCAGGTGATGTTTTTTCAGTTAAGTGATTAAGAAACAACTGGAATATGTTTATCTTGCTTTCACTTGAGTGAAACATTGAGGGATATAGTTTATTCTTGGTATAAGTATTAATCTTGTTGAAAATATTTTCAGGGCATTCCTTTTTGTCATTAGCTAGTGATATGGAGTGACTATAGTTTTCTTGGCAAAATATTTGAATATTTAAAAGTTTTTTAAAGAATGGGGTCTGTTACACAAAGTCAGAAGAGAATTCTAAATTTCATTGTTCCATTCCTAACTTGAAGGAATTTTATTAACCAAGGGCAGTATTTAAGAGCAGTGCTAAGCCAACTAAACCAAGAGTTTGTCTTTCTAGCTAGACATTTCTTGACCCTTCACAGAATAAAGGTACATGACTATGACTTAGTACCTCAATTGGTGTAAAATGCAAAAAAGTATATATATTTGATTTTGCAGTATTGGAGCAAAGAGTGTGAACTAGTTCCTTGACAAGAGTGTTTGGTCATACATGCATTTGCACACTGACTCAACCATTCAATATCTGGCAGTATATATATTGAGGGAAATAATTTTGACTATAGGTTCTGCCTTTGTGTAGTAAATGAGTGTTGTTACTTGTAGACTTGATGGGTATACATTATAAAATATATCTCATCTTACTAAGGTTTGTTAAAACTTAAGTTCATAGAATAATTAACCTGTGATTTAAAGTCAGAGTTATTCTGTTTCTGAACTCAAATTATTTTATCTCAAAACTGTTTATGTAGTTCATGTCTGTTATCACTACAGCAAGAAGGGTTGTCGTCCCTTTCCTTGCCTCATCACTTTTCTTTGACCTTTGAAAGATTAGTTAACTTTCAGGTTTTTGCTCATGGTGCTGAAGAGTAAACCCTTATGAAGTAGTTTCTGCCTAGTCCAGTATCTTAAGGAAAAGACAATTTTAATAACAGTATCAGTCAGTTACTAGTATCCTACTTTTATGGGGTCCATCACAGACTATATTTACAGTTGAGATTGTCATTAAAAGAAATTGGAGCAAAATGTCTTAGATAAGGAACAGAGTAAATATACTTATTTTCTGCTTCAGAGATCTGATAAAATATTGTCTGGCCAGTAAAATTATTTTACATCTACTAAGTGCATGAAAAGAAGTATAATTTTCTGCCATCACTATACACAGTAATCAAAGGTAATTTTAATATTTACTCAGGTCACTAAATTAAAAACAAAATAAGTATTGCCTGAAGTCCTATGATAAATGAAGTTCTTGGTATTCTTATGTTTTAGAGTTTGTTATAAAATTGCATGGAATCCAATGGTTTGACCCAAGTGTAGAGGTACCTGCAACCTTATGATCTGAGTTTTTGTTTCTTCTTCTTTTCTATTCTAGCCTTTTCATGTAAGCATATGCTATACCAAATGCCATATGTTAAAAATTATATGTCTGTTTCTTTTCTTTACAGTCTAAAAAACTCCAAATCAAAAAGCAGTTCCAGGACACCTGCAAAATCCAAACCAGACAGTACAAAGCTTTAAGAAATCACTTACGGGAGACTACACCAAAGAGTGAGCGCAAAGCTGTTCTGAAATGGCTTAAGAGGGAGCATACCCGGAAGTTAGCCATCTTAGCTGAGCAGTGTGACCACAGCATTCGTGAAATGCTCTCCACTCAAGCTGTAAGTTTATTTTACTTAGGCAAAACAAATATAGCACCCCTTTCCTTCTACCACCTGAATAAAATCCCAACAATTAAAATATTAAGGTGGAAATGAAAACTCTGCTGCACCTTGGGAAATAGTGCTGCTGGTCCATATTCTTCTTGTTCTCAGCATTGCTTGGAAATATGCATGATGTATATATAATTCTCTTTGATACACTTGGACATGAGGTTCACAAAGGCTCTCTGTTGGTGCCTTGCAGGGGTTTAGTATATACACCAACAGCATATCAAGATTGGAGAAGCAGCTTTGTTAAGCAGTGTTCGAAAAGTAGCACTTGATTGGGAATCCAGGTGGTTCCATTTGAGTGCAGATACAAAAATATATTTGCTGTGTAAGTTTACAGACGTTTTCTTAATGGGCCAGATAGTAAATATTTTAGGCTTTGTGGGCCACGAGGAAAAATTGAGGTTATTATGTGGGTACTTACATTGCCATTTAAAATGTGACCATTTCAGAATATAAAAACCATTCCTAATTAGTGGGCTGTTGAAAAACAAAAACAAAAAATCAGGTAGCTGTTCAGATTTGGCCCATAAGCTGTAGCATGCTTGTCCCTGTTCTATACTTATTTCCATTGGAGAGAAAAGATTCAGAGTCTTATATCAGATTCTATATTTTTCTTTAAAAAAGTAATGATTATCTAGACATCATCCAAATAGCTAATGATAGCTTCATCCTGATAATGCCATCATTGGTGCTATGTTTTCCTTTTTCAGAGATGTTTACTCCAAGAAGTAAGAGAGAACAGCTGTGCCCCATAGGAGAGTAGTCTGTCTTAACTTACACCTCCTCCTTTCCAGAGGTCATGAAAAGATAGCTCACAGGAGGATAAATCTGTTTTCTTTCTCTCTTTCAGCTGCGTTTGGATGAAGCACAGGAGGCAGAGTGCCAGGTTTTGAAAATGCAGCTGCAGCAGGAACTGGAGCTGCTGAATGCATATCAGAACAAAATCAAGCTGCAGGCTGAGGCACAACATGCTCAGGAGCTTCGGGAGCTAGAACAGAGGGTCTCCTACCGCAGGGCATGCTTAGAACAACAGGTATAAGTAATAGAAAAAAGTAATTGTGAGGGGGCAGAGCCAAATGGTGGCATGAGTAGAGCAGTGGAAATCTCCGCCCAAAACCATATATATATTTTTTGGTATCATTAATCTAAAATTACATGAAGAACATTATGTTTACTAGGCTCCCCCCTTCACGGACTCCCCCACCCCACATACCCCTTCACAGTCACTGTCCTGCAGCATAGTAAGATGCTGTAAAATCACTACTTGTCTTCTCTGTGTTGTAGAGCCCGTCCTGTACCCCCCACCACATTATACATGCTAATTGTAATGCCCCCTTTCTTTTCCCCACCCTTATCCCTCCCTTCCCACCCATCCTCCCCAGTTCCTTTCAATTTGGTAACTGTTAGTCCATTTGTGGGTTCTGTGATTCTGCTGCTGTTTTATTCCTTCAGTTTTTCTTTGTTCTTATACTTCATATATGAGTGAAATCATTTGGTACTTGTCTTTCTCCACCTGTCTTATTTCATTGAGCATAATACCCTCTAGCTCCATCCACGTTGTTGCAAATGGTAGGATTTGTTTTCTTCTTATGGCTGAATAATATTCCATTGTGTATATGTACCACATCTTCTTTATCCATTCATCTACTGATGGACACTTCGGTTGCTTCCATTTCCTGGCTATTGTAAATAGTGCTGTGATAAACATAGGGGTGCATCTCTCTTTTTCAAACTTGGCTGCTGCATTAGGGTAAATTCCTAGAAGTAGAATTCCTGGGTCAAATGGTAACTCTATTTTGAGCATTTTGAGGAACATCCATACTGTTTTCCACAATGGTTGAACTAATTTACATTCCCACCAGCAATGTAGGAGGGTTCACCTTTCTCCACAACCTCATGAATATTTGTTGCTGTTTGTCTTTTGGATGGTGGCGATCCTTACTGGTGTGAGGTGATATCTCATTGTGGTTTTAATTTGCATTTCTCTGATGACAAGCGATGTGGAGCATCTTTTCATGTGTCTGTTGGCCATCTGAATTTCTTCTTTAGAGAACTGTCTGTTCAGCTCCTCTGCCCATTTTTAATTGAATTATTTGCTTTTTGTTTGTTGAGGTGTGTGAGCTCTTTATATATTTTGGAAGTCAACCCCTTATCGGATCTCTCATTTATGAATATATTCTCCCATACTGTAGGATACCTTTTTGATCTATTGATGGTGTCCTTTGCTGTACAGAAGGTTTTTAGCTTGATATAGTTCCACATGTTCATTTTTGCTTTTGTTTCCCTTGCCTGGGGAGATATGTACATGAAGAAGTCGCTCATTTTTATGTCCAAGAGATTTTTGCCTATGTTTTTTTCTAAGAGTTGTATGGTTTCATGACTTACATTCAGGTCTTTCATCCATTTTGAATTTACATTTGGGTATGGGGTTAGACAGTGATCCAATTTCATTCTCTTACATGTAGCTGTCCAGTTTTGCCAGCACCATCTGTTGAAGAGACTGTCATTTCCCCATTGTATGTTCACGGCTCCTTTATCATATATTAATTGACCATATATGTTTGGGTTAATGTTTGGAGTCTCTATGCTGTTCCGCTGGTCTGTGTCTCTGTTCTTGTGCCAGTACCAAATTGTCTTGATTACTGTGGCTTTGTAGCAGAGTTGAAGTTGGGGAGCAAGATCCCCCCACTTTATTTTTCCTTCTCAGGATTGCTTTGGCTATTCGGGGTATTTGGTGGTTCCATATGAATATTTGAACTATTTGTTCCAGTCAAAACCATATATATTATTGAAAATACAACAAATACTACTATTCCTAAAAGAGAGACCAGAAGACACAGGACCACAGCCAGACTACATCCACACCTGCGAGAACCCAGTGCCTCGCAAAGGGGGTAAGATATAAGATGCAGCCTGGTGGTACCCGAGCACCCCTCACCCCAGCTCCTGGCAGGAGAAGAGGAGTCCGACCAGGGAGGGAGAGGAATTCCAGGACTGCTAAATAGCCAGCCCCAGCCATCTGCACTGGAGCACACACACAGTGTGTGGTGTGTTGAATGCTAGGGAAACAGGACAGGAAGACCTGTGAGCACGTGCCCCCACAGTGAGTGCCCTTTGAAAATCTTAAAGGAACAGGGGTTTCACAGATGGATGGAAGTGCCCCATTGCAATCAGCCCAGTAACTGGAAACCCCAGGGAACTCCAGGTGCCCCAACCCCCTGGGCAGCAGTGCAGCTCCGAGGTCCCTCACGGTGATAAACAGCCTCTGGCCCATTCCCCCTCTGGCACATAGAGGCAGTGGTCACACCCACAGCAATCGGGAAGACCTTCATCCACAGCGGCCCAGCAAGAATCAGATACCCCATCTGCAAGTAGGTGCCCAGCACAAGCCACTAGGGGTCACTGTTCACCCAGAAGAGGAAGGCCACAAACCAGCAAGAAGGGATGTTCTCCCAGCCATCACATGCATCAGCTCTGCACAACTACCTCTATCAGCATGAAAAGGCTGAATTTGATCCAGACCAGATCCAAAGAAGAATTTGATCCAGACCAGACTAACAGACAACCCCTGAGAAGGAGTAAACCTAACCAATCTTCCTGAAAAAGAATTCAAAATAAAGATCACAACCATGCAGATGGTTCTTCAGAGAAATATGCAAGAACTAAGGGATAAAGTCCAGAGGGAGATTACAGAAATCTAACAATCTCTGGACGGACTTAAGAGCAGATGAGGTGCAAGAGTCTGTTAATGGAATAGAAATCAGAGAACAGGAACTCAGAGAAGCTAACACAGAGAGAGATGAAAGGATCTCCAGGAATGAAAAAATATTAAGAGAACTGTGTGACCAATCCAAATGGAACAATATTTGCATTACAGGAGAACCAGAAGAAGAAGAGAGAAAAAGGGATAGAAAGAGTCTTTGAAGAAATAATTGCTGCAAACTTCCCCAAACTGGGAGAGGAAATAGTTGCTCAGATTATGAAGCATGCAGAACTCCCAACAGAAGAGACCCAAAGAGGACAACACCAAGGCACATAATAATTAAAATGGCAAAGAGAAAGGACAAGGGCAGAGTTTTAAAGGCAGCTAGAGAGAAGAAAAAGGTCACCTACAAAGGAAAACCCATCAGGCTATCATCAGACTTCTCAACAGAAACCTTACAGGCCAGAAGAGAATGGCATATATTTAATGCAATGAAACAAAAGGGCCTTGAACCAAGGATACTGTATCCAGCACGATTATCATTTAAATATGAAGGAGGGATTAAACAATTCCCAGACAAGCAAAAGTTGTGGGAATTTGCCTCCGAGAAACCACCTCTACAGGGTATTTTAGAGGGATTGCTCTAGATGGAAGCACTCCTAAGGCTAAATAGATGTCATCAGAGAAAATAAAATCACAGCAAAGAAAGCAGACCAACCAAATACTAATTAAAAGCAAAAATTAAAACCAACTACCCACAAAAGCAGTTAAAGGAAACACAAAAGAGCACAGAATAAAACAACCAACATATAAAGAATGGAGGAGGAGGAATAAGAAAGGAGAGAAATAAAGTCACCAGACAGTGTTTATAATAGCTCTATAAGCGAGTTAAGTTAGACAGTAAGACACTAAAGAAGCTAACCTTGAACCTTTGGTAACCACGAATGCAAAGCCAGCAATGGCAGTAAGTACATATTTTCCAAATATCACCCTAAATGTAAATGGACTGAATGCAAAAATCAAAAGACACAGAATAATAGAATGGATAAAAAAGCAAGACCCATCTATATGCTGCTTACAAGAGACTCACCTCAAACCCAAAGACATGCACAGACTAAAAGTTAAGGGATGGAAAAAGATATTTCATGCAAACAACAGGGAGAAAAAAGCAGGTTTTGCAGTACTAGTATCAGACAAAATAGACTGCAAACAAAGAAAGTAACAAGAGATAAAGAAAGATATTACATAATGATAAAGAGCTCAGTCCAACAAGAGGATATTACCATTATAAATATATATGAACCCAACACAGGAGCACCAACATATGTGAAACAAATACTAACAGAACTAAAGGAGGAAATAGAATGCAATGCATTCATTTTAGGAGACTTCAACATGCCACTCACAGCAAAGGGTAGATCCATTGGACAGAAAATAAGAAATTACACAGAGGCACTGAACAACACACTAGAACAGATGGACCTAATAGACATCTGTAGAACTCTACATCCAAAAGCAACAGGATACACATTCTTCTCAAGTGCATGTGAAACATTCTCCAGAATAGACCACATACTAGGCCTCAGTAAATTCCAAAAGACTGAAATTCTACCAACCAACTTTGCAGACCACAAAGGTATAAAACTAGAAATAAATTGTACAAAGAAAACAAAAAGGCTCACAAACACATGGAGGCTTAACAACATGCTCCTAAATAATCAATGGGTCAATGAACAAATTAAAATAGAGATCAAGCAATATATGGAAACAAATGACAACAACACAAAGCCCCAACTTCTGTGGGATGCAGCGAAAGCAGTCTTAAGAGGCAAGTATATAGCAATCCAGGCATACTTAAAGAAGGAAGAGCAATCCCAAATGAATAGTCTAACGTCACAATTATCAAAATTGGACAAAGAAGAGCAAATGAGGCCTAAAGTCAGCAGAAGGAGGGACATAATAAAGATCAGAGAAGAAATAAATAAAATTGAGAAGCATAAAAAAATAGAAAAAAATCAATGAAACCAAGAGCTGGGTCTTTGAGAAAGTAAGCAAAATAGATAAGCCTCTGGCCAAACTTATTAAGAGAAAAAGAGAATCAACACCTATCAACAGAATCAGAAACTAGAAAGGAAAAATCACGATGGACCCCACAGAAATACAAAGAATTATTAGAGAATGCTATGAAAACCTATATGCTAACAAGCTGGAAAACCTAGAAGAAATGGACAAGTTCATACAAAAACACAACCTTCCAAGACTGACCAAGGAAGAAACACAAAATTTAAACAAACCAATTGTGAGCAAAGAAATTGAAGCAGTAATAAAAAAACTAACCAAGAACAAAACCCCTGGGCCAGATGGATTTGCCTTAGAATTTTATCAAACATACGGAGAAGACATAATACCCATTCTCCTTAAAGTTTTCCAAAAAAAATAGAAGAGGAGGGAATACTCCCAAACTCATTCTATGAAGCTAATATCACCCTAATACTAAAAACAGGCAAAGACCCCACCAAAAAAGAAAATTACAGGTCAATATCCCTGATGAACATGGATACAAAAATACTCAACAAAATATTAGCAAACCAAATTCAAAAACATATCAAAAGGATCATACACCATGACCAAGTGGGATTCATCCCAGGGATGCAAGGATGGTACAACATTCAAAAATCCATCAACATCATCCACCACATCAACAAAAGGAAAGACAAAAACCACATGATCATCTCCATAGATGCTGAAAAAGCATTTGACAAAATTCAACATCCATTCATGATAAAAACTCTCAGCAAAATGGGAATAGAGGGCAAGTACCTCAACATAGTAAAGGCCACCATTATACTGAACAGCGAGAAGCTGAAAGCTTTTCCTCTGAGATTGGGAACTAGACAGGGATGCCCACTATCCCCACTGTTATTTAACATAGTACTGGAGGACCTAGCCACAGCAATCATACAAAACAAGGAAATACAAGGAATCCAGATTGGTAAAGAAGAAGTTAAACTGTGACTATTTGCAGATGACATGATATTGTACATAAAAAACCCTAAAGACTCCACTCCAGAACTACTACAACTGATATCGGAATACAGCAAAGTTGCACGGTACAAAATTAACACACAGAAATCTGTGGCTTTCCTATACCCTAACAATGAACCAATAGAAAGAGAAATCAGGAAAACAATTCCATTCACAATTGCATCAAAAAGAATAAAATACCTAGGAATAAACCTAACCAAAGAAGTGAAAGACCTGTACCCTGAAAACTGTAAAACACTCTTAAGAGAAATTAAAGAGGACACTAACAAGTGGAAACTCATCCCATGCTCTGCTCTTGGCTAGGAAGAATTAATATCATCAAAATGGCCATCCTGCCCAAAGCAATATACAGATTTGATGCAATCCCTAACAAATTATCAACAGCATTCTTCAATGAACTTTAACAAATAGTTAAAAAATTCATATGGAAACACCAAAGACCCTGAATAGCCAAAGCAATCCGGAGAAGGAAGAATAAAGTGAACCCAGGAATGGACTAACCCAAGAATGGACTAACAGTTACCAAAGGAAAAGGAACTGGGGATAATGGGAGGGAAGGGAGGGATAAGGGTGGGGAAAAAGAAAGGGGGTATTATGATTAGCATGTATAATGTGTGGGGGGCACGGGGAGGGCTGTTAAACCCAGAGATGACAAGTAGTGATTTTACAACATCTTACTACTCTGAGGGTCAGTTACTGTAATGGGGTTTGTGGGGGGGACTTGGTGAAGGGGGGACCCTAGTAATCATAATCCCTAGTAAACATAGTGTTCTTCATGTTATGATTAATGATAACAAAAAAGTAATTGTGCTAATATTTGCTTTCCTCAAAATCATTTCATAAATATATTTTCATGATGACAGAGGTGGCATTAGATTGTTTTCACAATACCCTATTTGCTTAATTCTAGTTTTGGTAGTGTTTTCTTTTTCTTTAAAATTACTGATTCAGTAATGAACCTTCAAATTAATGAGTTTGATATATTAAGGGAATATACTTAAGTAGTAATTGCTAGAGGGATGATGTGGAGTTATGTGAAGACAGTTGAATTGCGGAAGGACAGCTCTGGCTCTGTCTTGCTCACTTCTTTCGTGTACCTAGTTGTACCAAAATAAATTGGAGAAAAAGTTGTATAGTGAAGGAAAAAACTTTAGCAATTGCTTGGGAGAGACAAGGAAAAAGGATCGGGAATATACTTTATTCATTCATCCTTGGTCTGGAACTGTACAGATTGGTAGATTACTAGAAAACAGAAGGTAAAACCAGTTTTACACAGATGAAGAGTTAGGCTGAAAATATTATTTCTAGATGTATCTTTATTTTTTTTTACTTATTCTATCATATACATTTGAACTAGAATCCCTAAATTCACTTGTATCCTTTAAGGTACTGAGGCTTATGTTTGTGTGTGTTTGGAGAAAGAATAATGGATAGAAGATTTGGAGAAAGAAAGAGAGGAAAGACATTTGTTTTGAGTAGTAGTAAAATATCAGTTGTATCCAGGATTGAATGTTATGTTCCAGAATTCCTGAGCCATAAGTTCTCAGCAGCTGGTATGGTCTTAGGTGCATTGGTCCATTGTAAGTTACCATGTGCCTAAGGGTTTTGTCTATTAGAAATTGTCATTGCTTCTGGACTATTAATTGGCCCATAGATTTTTCTCCTATTTTCTACAGTTCTTGTGGTAAAAATAGAATACCTCATTCATATTTAAAAAATATGGTCTTAAGGTGTTGCTATTTCGCTGACTCAGCTGTCTTTATTACTGGCTCTTTTGACAGTTACTTGCCTCTAAAAATGATCTCAATTATGTTTCTCATTCAAGATGGGTAGATTGAAACAAATATAAATTTTTAGAAAAATGTACTTGTCCATGTACAGAATTCATATATATACCTGATTTCAACTTGCATATTTAAAATTGAATTTAAAGTTCCATCTCTTATGCTTCAAAATTATCTCTAAAAGAAAAACCTATACTATTTCAGTAACAGTGTTATAAGAGAAATATTGGTAGTTTTATTTGTATTTTTAGCTCCACCTAGTGGCTCAGTTAAAGAGTGCTAATAAGTATCTTAGGTGTAGTCTTACTTCAATATATGAACTAAGGCCTTTATGTTCTACAAAACCAGGTAAAATGTTGGCATAGGGCTGGTAGCATTGTCAAAAGTGCAGTGGAACTCTCATATATTGTTAGTGCATTTTGGAAAGCAATTTGGAAGTATATATTGATCTTTGAAAATGTTAAGCAAAGAATTTAGAGAAAAGAAATCCTGAATACAGTAAAAGCAATATGCATAAATATGTTAATTATGGCATCATTTATAATGGTTTAAAACACCTAACCATCTAAAATAATTAAGTGCTCATGACCAAACCACTTAAAATCTTACTCTACCATTTAAATGATGGCTATAAAGATAATAATGGGGAAAAATGCTTATGAGGTGTTGAATAAAATAAAGACAAATCACACTTAAAGTGAATTGAACTAATGCTTATAGTGGCTATATTAATATGGTAGATTGGTTGTGATGGTTTACATTATTTTGATAATGGACATGCATAAGGTCATTTAGTATTAAAAATAATGAAACAGTGGAATAAATCTACAGTGCTTTGAGTTGCTACTTGATTTTTAGGGCTCATGTTTACATTTCAAGTTAAGTGCATGACTATAAAGCAGTTTGTGGTCAGTCAGTCGGCAACTACCAAGACCATGATGCACCCATGGTATGATTTGTAAACATCATAACATCTATATTTTCTGTGCTTTGTGCTTACTGGTTGCACAGATAAGAAACAGTCATCTGAAAATAGAGGAGGAACCAGAGAAAATGTTAGTTGTTTCTAGATGAATAATAATTCTGTTTGAAGATTGCTTTCAGCCTCCAAATGAATCAAGAATTGTCCTCCAGGTCACCAACAGAGTAAGCCTCAGTTGAGGCTCACGTGAGGACTTACTGAAACTTTTCTTGTGCTTCATTTACATTAAATTTCAGCAAAATGACAACATAACTATAAATGTTAAAATTCTATGTGAATTTCATACATGCATAAAAAGTGGCAGTATTTCCAAAGTATAAATGGGCTTTTCTTTGTTTTATCATTTCCTTTAATTTTTCCTGAATATTTCACTTAGTATCAACAGCATGGTTGGTAGTTTTTAAATAAGAATTGACAATTGGAATATCTTATAGGACATTTCGAACTGAAAGTATTCACGCAAAAATATCACATTTGATTTCAGAAAAGATAGGTTAGAAGAGAAGTCTCAGAAGTCTTATACTCAGTGAAACCACCCTTCTTATTTACAGTAATAAGATATTTTCAAAGAAATGGGGGTTAATATAACCTATCACAAATCTTAGTTTTAATTTTTATTGAAAAATATTCTGAGTTTCTTAAATGACAAAACTAATTCAGCAAACAAAATTGAAGCTGTGCTGACTGGATAAAAGTGGATAAGCATTAATGTGTTTAACATTTGTATCACGAGTTTCCTTCAAATAATATACAAGGCATTCGAATTAGTTAAATCCTCAGTACAAGCCTATCATTAATTAAATGTTCCTAATAAATGGATTTTTGAAATTTTAAAATAGAAAAAGATTTAAAAGAAAAATTTGAAGTTATTTGAATCCTTACAGATATATAAATTTAATTCCATATGAATTGGTTATTTTATATGTAGATATTAAAAGAGTAGAAAAGTTATTTTACAAATACACACTTTTTTTAATTTGGCAGTTATAGAGAAACAAATAGAAATTAAAATGTCTTTAATCCCACCGCTCAGAAGTCACCACAGTTAACAATTTAATACCTTTCCCTTAAAAGAAGCATTGTGTCTAATCTAAGTTCTCTTTCAACCTTCATTATGAAATGCCCTCTTTAAACCTTTGTAACACTTTAGTACTGGGGAAGAGTTTAATAATTTTCAAATTCACCCTACCAAAGTCCTATTTGTAATTCCCCACACACATTTTATCATTTTGCATGCCTTTGCCCATGTTCCCTCTGCTGAAAATATCTTTCCCTTCCCTTGTCTTCTGGTAAACTTGTGCTTTTCCTTCAGAATCCAGTCTCTGTCACCTTCTCTGAGAAGACTTCTTTGCCCTACTCTTCTTCCCCTATAGAGTGAATTACTCCATCCCTTTGTATTTCTGCTTCACTTTATAAATCTGTTATTATGTCTGATCATATTATGTGGTAGTTTTTTATTTGCATGTGTTTCCATGCTAAATTGTGTTTTTTTTAAAGGACACTTAATGACATATAAGAGGGGACTCGATAATATGGGTGAATGTTGTAACCACAATGTTGCTCATGTGACACCTTCATAAGATTGTATATCAATGATAATTTAGTAAAAAAAATACATAAAAATTAAACATTTGTTGAGGTAGATTTCTGTAGAGAACAATGACATTTGGCTTAAGTCCTCAAATATCTTGAAACCTAATTGAATATTTATTTACAAATACTCTTTATTTCCTATTTTTGAAAAACTTTGTATCATGGAAATTTTCAAACATACACAAAAATATTAGTGAAATTATTAAGAATTAGTACAATGAAGTCCCCAAATACTCATTTGGGTATTTGGGTAACTTCAACAGTTACCAGTATCTTGCTAATATTTCATCTGTTTCCCCACTCCACATGCAGCTTTTTAGGGGAGCAGAATATGGGGCAGAGTATCTGGAATATTTTAAAGCAAATCCCAGCATAGAATCATTTCACTCTAAACACAGATAAGAAATAAGGGCTCTTTTACTTTAACATAGTCATAATTCCATTGTGTTAACTAACAAAATTATAATAAATGTTTAAGATTACCTAATACTCAGTCCATACTTAAATTTCCCTTTGTATCTAAAAAATGTCTTCTTGGTTTATTTAGACTGGGGCCCAAACATGGTCTAGACATTGCATTTGGTTGTCTTTTAAGCCTTTTGCTCTCCCCTGCCCTTTCTTGTATTATTGTGGACTGGGTCATTGGCTTTGTAGGAATTCTCACATTTGCATTTGGCTGATTCCAACCTCATGGTGTCATTTAATGCATTCCTCTTTACTTTATATTTCCTGTAAACTGGTAATTAGATCTAGGGGCATGATTATATTAAAAAATTTTTTCCTTTTAAAAGTTATTGTGAGGAATTTTCATAAGGGTTACTGTGTTACAATTCCTTTCGCATCACATCAAAAGATACATAATGTCTAGTTGTCCCACTTTGAAGGGATATTTGATGAGTGGGTTCAGGTACTCTCATTCATTAACAAGTTCTCCATCAACTTCTTCCCATTGTCATTGACTTTATTATGTATTTTTTCACATTAAAGAAAATTTATAGTGAGCTATATGTAATTGTAAGCCTGTGAGTTGTCCAGAACTGATTGTGATGGCTACCTAACCACTAATTTCTAAGTACATAGAGTGTCCTAACTTTCTAATGGAAACTTTATAGTTTTTGTTTGCTCAGTGCATTCACTTACACTCTTAATCACTTAATGCTCTGATCTGTGTGGAATATGGTATCAGATGAGGTTCCATTTTTATTTTCTTCCAGATGGTTGGCCACTTGTGCCTGTGTTGTTTTTCCCATTAAATTAATTAGTACTTTTGTCCTGCATTAAAAACTTACAAACTTCATTCTGTTTCTGTTTTACTAATTGCTGGTTCCTACACCAATACCATATTTATTTTATTAGAGTGACATTATGGTAGTCTAATAAGGCTAGATTCTCCTTACACATTTTCTTTTTCATTCTTTTTACCTAATGGATTTAGTAGCCATTGATGATAATTGTCTTGATTTATTATTTTAATAGAGGTTATTACCTTTGCTTTTAAGAACTTGATTATATACATTTTAGCAATATAAGTTATATATGATTCCTACAGTACATCTCTTTGATTTTTAAATGTACATCCTTTAAAATAGCCTGAGTGGACATTTTATGATTCACTTTAAACCACAATAATTATTGCTCCTGTAGTTTGTAGATTTTTTTAAATAAATGAGCTTTCTTTTTGCCTCCCCCCCCAAACCACCACAGATTGAAGAAGAGCTATTGACATTTCAGAATGAATGCAGGGAACGAATACGAAGCCTGCTGGAGCGTCGAGCAAGACAAATGAAAGCTTTTAATTCTGAAAGTGAGAGACTAGGTTTTAGTAACCTTGCCCCTGAGGCATTCAGCCACAGCTCCTCCAGAGCTTCTGATTTGCCTCACAATCCTGCTGGGGATCCAGGACCTCACTTGGGTCATCCCATAGGTGGCCCACCACAAGTCTGCGGCCATCCACTGCAAGGTGGGCCCCCAGTCATGGAGGTCACCCTTCCGGGCCAATGCAATGGGTACCCCGAGGTAGCAGTATGGGAGTTGGCAATAGCCCTCAGGCTCTGAGGCGGACAGCTGCCGGGGGATGGACGGAACAGGGCATGAGCTGAAGCACGAGTGTCACTTCACAAATATCCAGTGGGTCACACATGTCTTACACTTAACTTAATAACTGAGAATGGCAATTCCGCTGAGCTGTCCGCCACAAGAAACCACCTACAGACATCATCCCAGTAGCCTCCTCACTTGGGTAACACCATGTGGAAGCTGAGTGCATATGGTATATTTTATTCATTTTTGTAAAGCATTTGTTTTGTGTTTACTAGTTGGGATGTCATAGTATTTAGCTGTTGTATTTTGTATTTTTTGTTTTTAACTTTTGGGGAAATCTTACGAAAAGGGGAATTGGTATGTATGTGCATTTAGCAAACACACACACACACACACTCATATAATGCACGTAGTAAAAAGAAACTGGTTAGATAGGGTATTTTCTGAAAACTGCAAAAACAGAATTCAGCAGTGGCTTAAGTCATCGTCATCTTTGGGCAACTCTATCCTAAGAAATTTGTGAAAAGATCTAAAGCCTTTCTCTGTATACCCCACCCAGGTTCTTATGAGCCACTCACAGCAGGCAGCATATGCTAAAACAAGTTATTATGGAAACATCCGTATCCCCTCACCAATGTATTTTGTTTATTAAATAAATGTATTTTGTCTGACTTTTGTTTATTAAATTGGCCTCATTTGAAGTAGGAAAAAAAGTGGAAATTCATGAACACTAAAGGGTTGCATTGACTTTTTCAGAGAGTAGAAGACAACCTAATTCTTTTTCTCAATGCTGCAAGTTTGTCAGTGATTTTTTTTTTTGGTCCATTCAATTGTGACTTCTTTGAGGCATGGTGAGATGGAAGTGCTTCGGGGGGTCACAAGTTTTGTGGGAATTGCTTCACAACACTGATCTGGGTCCTCATCTTCAGCCCCATCAATACTAGCTGTGAGACCTTAACCACAGCTTCTCTGACCATGATTCAAAAGAAATAGGAAAACAGGTGGTTTCTGGCTGTAACAAATGAACCAGTGGGAGACTCATCAGCCATATTATGGTTCTCAGAGTGTGTGTGTCTGTGTGTGGGGAGTGTACAGTGGGCAGCCCAGGCCCAGCCTGAGAGCCTCAGAGATGCCCATCTTCCAGGCCCTTCCCAACTTTGCAATGGAATTAATAACTGGGACGTCTGGCTTTGTAAGAAGTGGAGAATAGATTCGAATCAGAAAGTAGATGCCATTTCATCATAGAGGTCTTTAATAGACTTGGAGAACAGGATCTAGCTGCTTTCACTGTTTCATTATATTCTAACAGACCAAATTAAGGTCTATTCACAGTCTTAGTCTTTTCATAGGGAACAACTCATGAAATAACTTTCCCAAGGTCATGAGTCAGATGAAGTAGAAACTAGAAGTCACATCTCCGAACTACCTCAGTGCTCTATTCACCACCCAAGTTACTAATTGCCCTCTGGAAAATATCTCTACATAGGTACTATTGATAATCAGGGAATTTTGAGCTTGCTGGCAAATTATTAGCCTGGAGCAGGAGGCCAGGTTGTTGATTAAACAGAGCCGCTGCTGGTTAATGCTGGGCACAGAGGCTAGACCTACAGGAGCACCACCTAGAGGATGGAGGGCAGACAGCGGGGCTCTGCCAGCTCCACAGGTGGGCAAGCATGGCTCTGCACACAGAGCTTCAGAGGACAGACAGAATATTTCTTTCTTTCTAGACATTAAAAAAATAATGACATCCCATCGTTGCAGGGAAACTGTAATTTATATATTATTCAGAGGCAAACAAGTTGGAGAGAGATTTTTGTTCAGCCACACTAGTGACAAACACTAGGGCAAGGTGTTCTCTGTTTACACAGGATGGCTGAAAGGCTAGAGATGTTAATTTTTGATGCGTTGGTGTCTTTTTTTGTTTGTTTTCATGAAATTCCACTTTGCCTTCAAACTTTTAGCTCTTACTGGACACTTTCGTGCATGATTATTGGCTATTTTAAAAACATTCTCTGGTCACTTTAGCAGAGTTATTTTAATTAAAACCTTTATGTCATCACCCAACCCCCAGGATCTGGATCAGGTCTGTGATCTGATCTTCAAGCCCATAAACCAATCAGACAATTTTAAACCCACTGAGCTCAATAGCACTATTTCAGTTCACTAGCTCTCAGATAAGAAGAGACCTTACATCGAATCTAGGCCACCTTATTTCCCCACACATGTCCTTTTTGCTTTCTTATACAATAAATAATTATTTGCAGTTATTTAAAGTAGAGCTTTGGCAAAGAAGAATTTCACTAGATATTTTTAAATGACAAAATTCCAGTATTTTACAACTATTTCTCCCACTCTCAATGTGAGAGCAATTTTTAAAATGACTTTATGGTGTTCTTCCAAAATATCCAGCTTTTTTCTATCATGTTCAGCTTTCTGCACTGCCATACATGTCAGTTGATGTGTTTAGAAAGGAAACAAGAAGCATTGGTTAATTTAGGTAGTTAAGGACCAATAAGGTAGCTTATGTTACGATGTTTCTTGTTTAAAAAAAAAAAAGGAAACTGGATGGGCCGCTTTTCTCTCTACACCCTTTTTAAAAAAGTTAATAGACATTATTTTTATAGAGCAGTTTTAGGTTCACAGCAAAATTGAGGTGAAAGTACAGGGAGTCCTTACATAGATGCCCCATCTCTCTGTCTCTCCCTCTCTCTCTCTTACACACTCACACCCCCCCCACACACACATATCCCAGCCTCCCTTCCGTCAGCATCCTAACCCACAGATTGATACATTTATTATGACCCAAGAGCCAAAACTGACACTTTGTTATCCACCAAAGCCCCTAGTTCAACTTGGGGTCCACTCTGGGCGGTGTATATCCATCCTATGTTCTTTGACAAATGTGTAGAGATGTGTTTCCACCCTTAGAGCAACAGACTGAATAGTTTCACTGCCCTCACAATCCTCTGTGCTTGATTCCAATCAAAATGCAGCAAGCACTTTTGTAATATTGATAAACTAATCATAAGACATATATGGTAAGGCAAATGTGCCAGGTAGCTAAAATAATCCTGAAAAGAGTACTGAAGTGGAGGGATCAGTCAACCCAATATTAAGGCCTTCTGTGTAACTATAGTAATCAAGCCATGCTGCTGGCACAGGAATAAAGCCCAGAGCAACAGAAATAGACTCACATAAACACATCCAGCTGATGGCTGACAGGTTGTAAAGCAAGCAGTTCAGCACCAGAAGGGTAAGCTTTCAATCAAAGATGCTGAAATTGGAGTCAGGCAAAGAAAGTGGACCTTCACCTAACCTCACATTTCTTACTAAAATTAACTCACAATAGATCATAAACTTAAATGTAAAATGTAAAACTATAGAAATCTTTAGATTAAATGTAGAAGAAAATCTTTGGGATTTATGGATTGGGAAATGGTTACTAGACTTGATATCAGAGCATAATCCATAAAAGAAAAAAATTGGAAGTTGGACCTTATCACAATTAAAAACTGCTTTATGAAAAGGCAGGATGTAAAAAGGGAGAAAATACTTGTGAGCCAGAACCTCATATCCAATAAACGATTATTATCTAGAATATATGAAGAACACACAACTTAAATAGTAAAAAAGTCAGAGTCCATCAGAAGAATGGGTTTCATGGAATAGCTTTGTGTGCACGGGTGGCAAAGAAACCCCTGAAGAGCTTTGACACACTTAGCCCTCAAGGATGTGCAAATTAAAGCCACAGTGAGATATCACTGCACACCTATAGGAGGGGCTAATGCCATTACTGACCAGATTAGTGCCCAAATGCCAGCAAGGATAAGGAGAATCTGCAATCCTCTAATGTTTCTGGTAAGTATGTAAAATGGTTTGGAAAACACTTTGTTAGTTTCTTATAAAATTAAAACACATGACCCAGCAATAATTGCACCTTTGGACATTATCCCAGGGAAATGGAAGTTTACATTCTCACTAAAAACAGCACCAAAATTCTACAGGAATGGTCCATAGTAGCTTTATTAATAATAGCTCAAAACTGGAAGCAAGCCAGATGTCTTTCAGTGGCTGAGCAGTTAAACAAATTGGAACATCCACACCATAGACCACTTACTGCTCGACAGTAAGAAGGAGCAAGCTGTTGATGTAAACAACTTGGATGAATCTTCAGGAAATTATGCTGGGAAAGGCAATCTCAAAAGGTTGTGTACTGTATGGTTCTATTTATGTAACATTTTAAAATGACAAAGTTATGGAAATGGAGAACAAATTAGTGGTTGCCAGAAATGAGAGATGGGAAGGCCGTCTGCAGAAGCAGGGTTGATGGTGTTACAAAAGGGCCCCCAAGAGGATCCTTGCAGAGACAGAACTGTTCTATAAGTAGACTGTTGGTGTACACAAACCCACACTTGTGATAAAATTGCACAGATGTCAACACACACACAAGCAGAAATGAATAAAAGTAAAAATGGGGAAATGTATAAAATCCCTGGATTTTATCAATGTTGACATTCTGGTTGTCATATTGTACCATAATTTTGCCACATGTTACCATTGGGAGAAACTGGATAAAGGGTGCACAGGATCTCTCTGTCATATTTCTTGCAGCTGCATGTGAATCTATAGTTCTTTCAAAAGAAGTTCATTAAAATTACTACTGAGCTTTTCTCCAGGATGCAGTTCTGTGGTTTGATCCTTTTGAGATTTGCTTTAAGTTTTGTCAGGTGGGTCTTTTTGTCCAGAGGTAATATGGCCCCATTTCTTCTGAGTGTCCCACCCAATGCCCCCTGGATTATGAGGTTTTTCCACTTTGGCTAGTGTGAATGTGAAGTATTCTGGGTGCTGCATGAAGTCCCAGGGTCTCTGTCCATCTCCAGATCCTCTCTGGGAAGTTCTCTCTTTTCCAGAGCTCTTTGCTGCACACACTGGCTGCCTTGGCCAGCCACAGCTCCCAACTCTGTCTCCTGAACCCGAGCAGACCTCTGGGGTCCTCAGGGTTTTTCCTTCCTGTATGTGGCTTTAAACCTCCTGCATCTTCAAACCATTTGGTATCTGTGGCAACTGTAAACTCAGAGCCTTGGTCCTGCTATGACTGATATCCGGTGTCTGAACATTGTCCTTTCAGATAACTTGCCTTTTTTAAAAAAATGTGTTTTAATGTGGAAGATGAAGGTAGCTCCCCTTACTCCATCTTGATTGGAATTGGGAGACTTTTTTAAATTAATAAATTAATTTTTTATTTTGTTATCATTAATCTACAACTACATGAAGAACATTATGTTTACTAGGCTCTCCCCTTCACCAAGTCCCCTCCTACAAACCCCATTACAATCACTGTCTCTCAGCATGGTCAGATGTTGTAGAATCACTACTTGTCTTCTCTGTGTTGTACAGCCCTCCCCTTTCCGCCACCCCCCACATTATACATCCTAATCATAATATCCCCTTTCTTATTCCCCACCCTTATCCCTCCCTACCCTCCCATTCTCCCCAGTCCCTTTCCCATTGGCAACTGTTAGTCCCTTCTTGGGTTCTGTGATTCTGCTTCTGTTTTGTTCCTTCAGTTTTCCTTTGTTCTTATACTCCACATATGAGTGAAATCATTTGGTATTTGTCTTTCTCCGCTTGGCTTATTTCACTGAGCATAACACCCTCTAGCTCTATCCATGTTGCAAATAGTAGGATTTGTTTTCTTCTCATGGCTGAATAGTATTCCATTGTGGGTATGTACCACATCTTCTTTGCCCATTCATCTACTGATGGACACTTAGGTTGCTTCCATATCTTGGCTATTGTAAATAGTGCTGCAATAAACATGGGGTGCATCTGTCTTTCTCAAACTTGATTGCTGCGTTCTTAGGGTAAATTCCTAGAAGTGGAATTCCTGGGTCAAATGGTAAGTCTATTTTGAGCATTTTGAGAAACCTCCATACTGCTTTCCACAATGGTTGAATAATTTACATCCCCACCAGCAGTGTAGGAGGGTTCCCCTTTCTCCACACCCTTGCCAACATTTGTTGTTGTTTGTCTTTTGGATGGTAGCCATCCTTACTGGTGTGAGGTGATATCTCAATGTGGTTTTAATTTGCATTTCTCTGATAACTAGTGATGTGGAGCATGTTTTCATGTGTCTGTTGGCCAACTGAATTTCTTCTTTGGAGAATTGTATGTTCAGCTCCTCTGCCCATTTTTTAATTGGATTATTTGCTTTCTGTTTGTTGAGGTGTGTGAGCTCTTCATATATTTTGGAGGTCAAGCCTTTATCGGATCTCTCATTTACGAATATATTCTCCCATACTGTAGGGTACCTTTTCGTTCTATTGATGGTGTCCTTTGATGTACAGAAGATTTTCAGCTTGATGTCTTCCCACTTGTTCATTTTTGCTTTTGTTTTCCTTTCCCAGGGAGATATGTTCAGGAAGAAGTTGCTAATGCTTATGTGCAAGAGATTTTTGCCTATGTTTTTTTCTAAGAGTTTTATGCTTTCATGACTTACATTCAGGTCTTTGATTCATTTTGAATTTACTTTTGTGTATGGGGTTAGACAGTGATCCAGTTTCATTCTCTTACATGTAGCTGTCCAGTTTATCCAGCACCATCTGTTGAAGAGACTGTCATTTCCCCATTGTATGTCCATGGCTCCTTTATCATATATGAATTGACCATATATGTTTGGGTTAATGTCTGAAGTCTCTAATCTGTTCTACTGGTCTGTGACTCTGTTCTTGTGCCAATACCAAATTATCTTGATTACTATGGCTTTGTAGTAGAGCTTGAAGTTGGGGAGTGACATCTCCCCCCCACCCCCACTTTATTCTTCTTTCTCAGGATTGCTTTGGCTGTTCGGGGTCTTTGGTGTTCCCATATGAATTTTTGAAGTATTTGTTCAGTCTGTTGAAGAATGTTGTTGGTAATTTGATAGGGATTGCATCAAATTGGTATATTGCTTTGGGCAGGATGGCCATTTTGACTATATTAATTCTTCCTAGGCAAGAGCATGGGATGAGTTTCCATTTGTTAGTGTCCTCTTTAATTTCTCTTAAGAGTTTCTTATAGTTTTCAGGGTATAGGTCTTTCACTTCTTTGGTTAGGCTTATTCCTAGGTATTTTATTCTTTTTGATGCATTTGTGAATGGAATTGTTTTCCTGATTTCTCTTTCTACTGGTTCATTGTTACTGTATAGGAAAGCCACATATTTCTGTGTGTTAATTTTGTATCCTGCAACTTTGCTGTATTCCAATATCAGTTGTAGTAGTTTTGGAGTGGAGTCTTTAAGGTTTTTTATGTACAATATCATCTCATCTGCAAACAGTGACAGTTTAACTTCTTCTTTACCAATCTAGATTCCTTGTATTTCTTTGTTTTGTCTAATTGCCATGGCTAGGACTGCCAGTACTGTGTTAAATAACAGTGGGGAGAGTGGGCATCCCTGTCTTGTTCCCGATCTCAGAGGAAAAGCTTTCAGCTTCTCACTGTTCAGTATGATGTTAGCTGTGGGTTTATCATATATGGCCTTTGTTATGTTGAGGTACTTGCCCTTATAACCATTTTGTTTAGAGTTTTTAGCATGAATGGATGTTGAATTTTGTCAAATGCTTTTTTCTGCATCTATGGAGATGATCATGTCATTTTTGTCCTTTTTGTTTATGTGGTGGATGATGTTGATGGATTTTTGAATGTTGTACCATCCTTGCATCCCTGGGATAAATCCCACTTGGTCATGGTGAATGATCCTTTTGATGTATTTTTGAATTTGGTTTGCTAATATTTTATTGAGTATTTTTGCAACTACATTCATTGGGGATATTGGTCTGTAATTTTTTTTTTGGTGGGGTCTTTGCCTTGTTTTGGTATTAGGGTGATGTGGGCTTCATAGAATGAGTTTGGGAGTATTCCCTCCTCTTCAATTTTTTGGAAAACTTTATGGAGAATGGGTATTATGTCTTCTCTGTATGTCTGATAAAATTACATGGTGAATCCATCTGGCCCGGGGGTTTTGTTCTTGGGTAGTTTTTTGATTACTGCTTTAATTCCTTTGCTCGTAATTGGTTTTTTTAACTTTTGTGTTTCTTCCTTGGTCAGTCTTGGACGGTTGTATTTTTCTAGGAAGTTGTCCATTTCCTCTAGGTTTCCCAGCTTGTTAGCATATAGGTTCTCAGAGTAGTCTTTAATAATTCTTTGTATTTCTGTGGTGTCTGCATGATTTTTCCATTCTCGTTTCTGATTCTGTTGATGTGTGTTGATTCTCTTTTTCTCTTAAAAAGTCTGGCTAGAGGCTTATCTATTTTGTTTATTTTCTCCAAGAACCAGATCTTGGTTTCATTGGTTTTTTTCTATTGTTTTATCCTTCTCAATTTTGTTTATTTCTTCTATGATCTTTATTATGTCCTTCCTACTGCTGAGTTTAGGCCTTATTTGTTCTTCTTTTTCCTGTTTTGATCATTGTGATGTTAGATTATTCATTTGGGATTGTTCTTCCTTCTTTAAGTATGCCTGGATTGCTATATACTTTCCTCTTAAGACTGCTTTTGCTGCATCTCACAGAAGTTGAAACTTTGTGTTGTTGTCCTTTGTTTCCATATATTCCTTGATCTCTGTTTTGATTTGCTCATTGATCCATTGATTATTTAGGAGTATGTTGTTAAGCTTCCATGTGTTTGTGAGCCATTTTGCTTTCTTTGTACAATTTATTTCTAGTTTTATACCTTTGTCGTCTGAAAAGTTGGTTGGTAGAATTTCAATCTTTTTTAATTTACTGGGGCTCTTTTTGTGGCCTAGTATGTGGTCTATTCTGGGGAATGTTCCACGTGCACTTGAGAAGAATGTGTATCCTGTTGCTTTTGGATGTAGAGTTCTATAGATGTCTATTAGGTCCATCTGTTCTCGTGTGTTGTGTGTTGTTCAGTGCCTCTATGTCCTTACTTATTTTTCTGTCTGGTAGATCTATCCTTTGGAGCAAGTGGCATGCTGAAGTCTCCTAAAATGAATGCATTGCATTCTATTTCCTCCTTTAGGTCTTTTAGTATTTGTTTCACATATGCTGGTGCTCCTGTGATATGTATTTATAATGGTTATATCCTCTTGTTGGACTGTGCCCTTTATCGTTATGTAATGTCCTTCTATATCTCTTGTTACCTTCTTTGTTTTGAAGTCTATTTTGTCTGACAGTAGTATTGCAACACCTTCTTTTTTCTCCCTGTTGTTTGCATGAAATATCTCTTTCCATCCCTTGACTTTTAGTCTGTGCATGTCTTTGGATTTGAGGTGAGTTTCTTGTAAGCAGCATATAGACGGGTCTTGCTTTTTTATCCATTGTATTACTCTGTGTCTTTTGATTGGTGCATTCAGTCCTTTTACATTTAGGGTGACTATTGAAAGATATGTACTTATTGCCATTGAAGGCTTTAGATTCGTGGTTACCAAAAGTTCAAGGTTAGCTTCTTTAGTATCTTACTCTCTAGTTTAACTCACTTATTGAGCTGTTATAAACACTATCTGGTGATTCTTTATTTCTGTCCCTTCTTATTCCTCCTCCTCCATTTTTTTATATGTTGGTTGTTTCATTCTGTGCTCTTTTGTGTTTCCTTTAACTGCTTTTGTGGGTAGTTGATTTTATTTTTTGCCTTTAGTTAGTATTTGTTTGGTCTGCTTTCTTTGCTGTGATTTTATTTTCTCTGGTGACATCTATTTAGTCTTAGGAGTGCTGCCTTCTAGAACAGTCCCTCTAAAATACCCCATAGAGGTGGTTTGTGGGAGGCAAATTCCCTCAAGTTTTGCTTGTCTGAGAATTGTTTAATCCCTCCTTCATATTTAAATAA
This sequence comes from Manis javanica, assembly GCF_040802235.1. Classification (NCBI taxonomy): domain Eukaryota; kingdom Metazoa; phylum Chordata; class Mammalia; order Pholidota; family Manidae; genus Manis; species Manis javanica. The sequence continues at coordinate 74,776,438 of NC_133162.1, forward strand.
TAATCGTGCTGGATACAGTATTCTTGGTTCAAGGCCCTTCTGTTTCTTTGCATTAAATATATCATGCCATTCTCTTCTGCCCTGTAAGGTGTCTTTTGAGAAGTCTGATGATTGCCTGATGGGTTTTCCTTTGTAGGTGACCTTTTCCCTCTCTCTAGCTGCCTTTAAAACTCTGTCCTTGTCCTTCATCTTTGCCATTTTAATTATTATGTTCTTTGTGATGTCCTCATTGGGTCCCTTCTGTTGGGAGTTTGTGTTCTTCCATGGTCTGATTGATTATTTCCTCCCCCAGTTTGGGGAAGTTTTCAGCAATTATTTCTTCAAAGACACTTTCTTTCCCTTTTTCTTTCTCTTCTTCTTCTGGTACCCCTATAATGCGGATATTGTTCCTTTTGCATTGGTCACACAGTTTCATTCCTGAAGATCCTTTTATCTCTCTCTGCATCAGCTTCTATGAATTCCTGTTCTCTGATTTTTATTCCATCAATGACTTCTTGCATCTTATCCATTCTGCTTTTAAATCCTTCCAGAGATTGTTTCATTTCTGTAATCTCCCTCTGAACATCATCCTTTAGCTCTTGTATATTTCTCTGCAGCTCCGTCAGCATGGTTATGACCTTTATTTTGAATTATTTTTCAGGAAGACTGGTTAGGTCTATCTCCTTCTCAGGGATTGCCTCTATGACTTTGGTCTGTATCAGATTCTTCTGCCTTTTCATGGCGATAGAGATAGTTTGTGGAGCTGGTATGTGTGACGGCTGGGAGAACATCTCTTCTTGCTGGTTTGTGTCCTTCCTCTCCTGGGAGAACAGCAACCTCTAGCAGCTTGTGCTGGGCAGCTGTGTGTAGAGGGGCTTCTAATTCTTGCCCAGTCACTATGGGGTTAAGATCAGTGGTTGTTGTGCAGTTAAGCTCCCCCGTTTCTATGGGCATGGCCTGCCTCAGGCTGCTGCTCCTATATGGCAGAGCCATGTTGGAGGGGAAACAGGCTGGGAGGCTGTTTATCTCTGTGAGGGGCCTCCAAGCCATGCTGCTGCCCAGGGGATTAGGGCACCCAGAGATCCCCAGGTTTCCCAACTGCTGGGCTACATGTCCTGGAATGCTTCCATCCAGCTGTGAAGTCCCTATCCCTTTAAGACTTTCAAAAAGCACTCCCTTTTCTTTGTCCCAGTGTCACCATCTGCAGGGACCCACTCACAGGTCTTACTGTCCTGTTTCTCTAGTTTCCAGCACCCCATGCATGCATTGTTTGTCTGTGCTCTGATGCGGATGGCTAGGGCTGGCTATTGAGCAGTCCTGGGCTCCCTCACCCTTCCAGCTCTGACTCCCCCCACTGGGAGCTGGGGTGAGGGGTGTTCGGGGTCGTGCTGGGCAGCGGCTTGTATCTTACCCCCTTTGTGAGGTGCTGGGTTCTCGCAATTGTGGATGTAGTCTGGCTCTTGTCCTGTGTCTTCTGGTCTCTCTTTTAGGAAGAGTAGTATTTGTTGTATTTTCAAAAATATATATGGTTTTGGGAGGAGATTTCTGCTGCTGTATTTATGCCGCCATCTGGGCTCCACCCCCTAGATTTTGTTTTTTAAATAAAGAAAAATTTTAAATTAGCCACATACATAGTATTTTAGGAAAATGTAGTAGAAGCTGAGAAATCACAGCAGGTCATAAGGGAAGAATGTTAACTAGACAATGTTGAGAGGAATTGAGAATATTCATTAATGGGTATTAGAGAGCATTGGGCAAAGGGAAAATCAGTTATTTTGAAGAGAAAAAGCAGTAAGTTGGTTGGATAATAAGAATATTAGAATGTCAGCAAACTAAAATGTATTATACCTTTTGGAGACACAGAAAAAATCATATAGATAAAATTGTAAAATATTTGGGAAATTGGAAAGTGGTCTGAAAGCTCATCTCATGTTGAATAGACACAAATAAGAAAACCAAAGGAAAAATGAAGGAAGCAATTCAGAGTGAAAGAGGACAGAGTTATATCTGAGAAAAATATTGAGAGATCCAAAATATACTGCTTTTATTAAGGAACTAAAAGCGTTGAAGAGCCGTACTGAGTAAATGAGGGAGGCATACAGAGAAAAATTAATACAAAAATGTAGGTGAGCTCACATCTCCCAGTATTTTAGAAAAAAAAATTATCAAACCGTGGGGCCTCTGCTTGGAAGCCAAGTAAGTGAAGGCACAGGTGGACCAGCTTATCTCCCATTATTGGCACAAAATATAATGAAAGGGAACCTATAAGCCCCCTTACTATCATGACATAATGGAAGGAGCGGGAATGTGGGCCTTACAGACGCCAACATTCAGTATCAGTGCAAGGCCATGCCACAGCAGGCCCTGAGGGGGGGCCTGGCTGAATGTGAGAGGCTTGCCAGCTTTGTGTAAGCGTGCTGGGACACTGCACGGAGACCTCAGTCTGTGTGTGCCTTCGGCTGACTCTGCCACAGTCAGTCCCCACCGCAGCCACTCACGACCATTTCTGTGTCTCTTCCAATACCTCTGAGGATTCAGGGCTGCTCAACTTCCCCTCTCAAAAGGGATCCTCAGCTCCAGCTTCCACTTTCCTTTTTCCACATTGTGACGCCTCCCTGGACAATGTTCGGATCCCTTTGCCCCTCAGAGTGCCTCCACTTGAAGGCTGTGTGTGGAGCTGACTTTGCCAAAGGTGGGATCCTGGGAAGGCTTACATCAGAGAGAAGAAAATTAAGTAGCTTAAACTCGAATGGCAGGCAGTCCTGCTCTTAAAAATTCTGTGGACCTTTCAGTCCCTGAGAAACTGCGGGCGGCTGTCCCTTCTCTTGGGGCCTGTCCCCCCCACCCCCAGCCCCCTGTGTCCACAGCCCAGAGCACCACACCTGGCCTCGTAAGGCCTCCTGTGTGTCCATGACCTGGTTGTCTTGACTCCAAAGAATTCTGCTCATTATATAGAACAAGCGGGCTAATCTCTCTGCCTTGAGCCATATTCAAATGAAGCCTTCCGGGAATTCATGGGATTCCCCACACAGGCAACTCCAGCTTCTTCTTTGATGTTTGCCCTCAAATTAGACTGTGAACTTCATTAAAACTAGGATCGTGTTGGTTTTGTTGGTTACTGTGTAACCAGGAGCTTGCTCAATCCCCAGCACAGAATACAGTCCAATAAATATATGTGGAATGAATGCATAAATAACCGGTGCCTCTCATTTTCACAATCAAAAACATCCAACTAAATTTATTCTTATGTAATACCCTCCTGTCCCTGGGAAAAATTCTTCTGTTGGCTATTAAAGGATACTTTTCTTCCCATATACATTTGTGGTTGAGGAATGTAACACATTTACTTGGAGAATTATGGAGATCTGCGCAATGGCAATCTGCAGCTTTCTTAGCTGGTTTCACTGCTCACAAAGATGTGACCAGTCCTCTGTGGTTCATCGTGCAGCAGAGTGGATCATAACCAGAAAGGGAAATGATATGCCGTGGGAGGTGGGCTTGCAATAAGATGGGAATTCGGATGCCACATGGGGTCCGTGTGACTAAGTGCTTTGCTAATATTTTAATGGGAGTAAATAGTTAGCTCTAGAATCATAGTATCTTCTTTTGTGCACATTACATGCATTTTATTGTAATTTTTGAACATATGTATGCTTAAGTTGACTCTTTGGTAAATAGTAGATATTTTATCCCCATACATGTTTCTTTCTTGTTTTTTTTTTTTTAGTTGCTTTTTGTTCTGATAATAAAGTTAATACAGTCCTGTTTTGAAAAATGCAGAATATAATGAAGAATATAAAAAGTATCCAGTAATCATAATATCTGTTAAAATTAATTGGTTCTGTGTGGTTTTTTTGGTCCCATATTCTGTATGCTGTTTTATACTTTACTGCTTTACTGCTTTTTATGCTTTTATTTGTATCTTTTATTGAGAATGCAATGCTTGAGGGCTCTCTAATATTTTATCATGTAAGTTCATATAATATTCTATCATAGAATTTATGACTTACTCCTTTGCTATTTAAAATTTAAGTTGATAGTCTTTCACTATTAAGAATTATATGATACAGAATGCCTTTACATATAAATCTGCCAAATGATCTTTCTTATGAAAAATTTCTAAAAATAGAATTAAAGGTTAAAATGTGAATAGTTTTAAAACTCATAGTACATGACAATTTGGAATGTAAAAAATGTCATGTAATTTAAATTTAAAACCTTAACTTTTTCCATCAAAATTTCAGACAATTTGATAGGAGGAAATGATATCACATTATAGTTTCAATTTGTACTTCTTGGCCTACAATGTTTTTTGAGCATGTGAATTATATTGTTCATGTTTTTTATTTATCTAATGGTGATTGATCTCTTTAATGTTAAGAATAATAATACTTTATGTATCATCATTGTTTTTGATGTATTGTTTGCATTTTTAACTTGTAGATTTTCAGTTTATTAGTCAAATCCCATCCCCTGTGATTTTTTATTTCATGTTTGACAGTTTGTCCCAAACTGAGATAAGATTAGTATTCAACATATTCTTCCAGTGTTTAAAACTTTAGTTTTGATACCTAAATCAACCTGGAAGACTATTTTGGTGTGTGGCATTGGATGATACACACACATGATTTTGTAAAAATCAAATAAAGTGTTGCATGAAAAGCAACAGGTCTCTATTTCATTCCCTTCCACCTTAATACCACTCATAAAAGACAAATTTTAAGTGTATATGTTCGCATATCTTTTATTTTCCTAAATAACATGTTTCATTATTTTTCTAGTGTGTTTCAAGTTATTTCTTGACTTACTCAGTTTTTACAATCTTAATCAATTTCATGCTATTAAAATGAAGATTTTAAAAATTTGAACCATATTCAGTTACTCAAACTTCCTCCTCCAAACCTCCTAATATTAACAAGATCAAATCCATTGCTAATCATTTCTATTATTACAAATGGCTTAAATATAAAAGCTCAACATTTTCCACATTAATAATCGAGAACACTTTGTGACTCCTCACTCCCTAAGAAAACATGATTTCCTCCATTTTCCTCTACCTCTCTTCTCTTCCTTCCATCCAACCTTCCTTTATGCAATCAGATGAGTTTGGTTAGATGACAGGAGAGAGCCTTATCTGAGATAAAATGTAGACCAGGGGATGTCTTCTTTGCCTAGTGTATAGTGTGGCTTTTGGATGAACCCAGTTGAAATAATGTCAAGATCTAGTTCGGTGATTCTGGGGGCAAGATCATAGAGACTTTCCTGGAAGGATTTGAATGACTGAACTGTTTATCACAGTGATTGTCCTAGTTGCCTGAAAGACTAGTGGGTGACTGTTTAAAAGGACAGCGCTTTGGAGAGTGCTGGCTACACACTTGAGCCCTCAGCCTTGGGCCACCACCAACCAATTCAAGCCCCTTTCCTGCCAGAGTGGATGGAGAACAAAATGGATTCCAGTGACAGACAAGCGCTGTGGATCAGATGGTGCTTCTCTCAGGCGGACTCACTGGACTGGAACAGGTTCTCTTGAGAATGCCCCTGGGTCCTTCCCATCCACTGGGTGTGTTGTCTTTGAGCTCTCCACTCCTCTGAGGCAGGGGGAACGGGGGGATGGGATTAGATGGTCTCCATTCTGAAGAAAAACAGTCCTTGAGCCCCACACCCCTGAGATCCCAGCTCACCAAGCTCAACGTTTGTCAGCTTTTCTGACTATAACTGTTAATAAAGAGTGTGCGCTCAAAAAAAAAATTTTTTTGCCTTGGAGTCCAGGGCAAAAATACAAGTGGAAACGTATCTACCGTAAGTCTAAATATCTAGAAGTCATGTAACATGCTAATAAACTGCTAAATAAAATATGTTCTATTCTTCTACCTTAACAAACACACCTTCCGAAGGACAGAAATTCCAGGTTTGAATTTAGAGTTCTCTGACTCTGAGAAAATATATATTTTGTAACTATAACCAAGTTACATCCATATATAAAAACTCAGGTACTTCCTTAATGCAACTTTTTGCAGAGAGTTAAAATCTGGATTTAAAAAGCAGTTTATATAAGCTAAAGTCATGTGTGATTCTCAAATGTAGTTTCTAATAAGAAAGTATGTCCACATGGGCATAGCAGTATCCATGAGATGCTTCCTAAATATGTTTTCAGAGCATCTGAGCAAAGTCCAGATGTGGCTATAAATAAAATATACAGACCTACTCTTGATGTAATTTTCACAGTTAGAGAAAATCTAGATGCATCCAAATAGTATTCATGAATAAAAAGTCCAGCGCATCTCAAATCAACTTTTCACAGAGGCAGAGGCATTAGAGGAAATCTAGATGAAAAAATTCAGTTTATGCATAAAGAACTTCAGACCCACAAACACTTCTCAAATGTAACTTCAAAATGAGGCAGCACATCTGGATGAAACCAAGCAGTATCCCTTAATAAAATTTCAAGATCCTTCTCAAGTTTTAATAGAAAGTTAAAATCCAACTGTAATAGCTAGTCTTTATTGAGTACTTACTCTATTCTAAGACACTTATATAAGTTATGTCATTGAATGCTTCCAATATTTTGAGGTAAGTACTAGTCTATGCCCTTTTTTACACTGGGAAACTGAGACTCAGATGAGGTAAGTGAAGTCCAGTAATGGAGCCATAATTTACCTTAGTCAGTCTGATTCTCAGGTCGTCTTTCTTTCCCACTGTAATACACCAGTGTCCCACTGTGTGTATTTACTACAATCCAGTACTTCGACTCCCAAGTTATTACCATTAAATTACTGTTTGTATGTTAATGGGCTTCTTTTACATTCATGGTTTAAAAGTATGGTTGCTACTAGTCAATTTTATAAGCCTGATTTTGGAAAATTGTTTAGGTAAATTTTTATTTAATTGGCTGGCATTGGCTTTATTTCATTATTTTGACTCGCATCTCACCTCTGAATGAGTTTCAGAAAGGATCTATGGGTTGTATAATTTTGAATCATTCTATATTTAAAGATAACTTTAGGTCACTGTTATATATGGATGACAGTTTGTGTATTGCATTCTTAAGTCATTTTCCCCTCAAAGCACAGTATCTAGTATGCGATTTTTTTCTGCAGTTGGCTTGTAGAGAAACAGTCTGACGATGCTGCGGCTTCTGTTGCAATCACTGTTCCTTTATAATAACTTATTTTAATTCCTAGAGGAGAGCAGAATTTTAAGTTTTAATCTCACATGGAAAAAGTTGCTTTTTATCAATTCAGAAGTGCCAGAGCAGTAGTTCTAATTTTCAGTTCAAAAGGAATAATGATTTTGTTCTGACTTTGTTTTTGTATTCGCAACTGTGTCCTTTTGTTCTGCTGTTCATTTGCTTTCTTCCTGAGGAAAATCATCAGTGTCATATTAAATCTGCTATCTAATGCGCCCATTTCAGTCATCAGCTTTTTGTTTCTCTTAATTCTTTACTTAAGTTTTGCATTCTTCGAAAAACTTCCAAAGCTTCTCAACTTATTTGTTTATTTAAGTTATTCATTCTCTTAAGTGAAAATGCTGTGTGCTGTGTTTTTCTCCCTTAGTGTACAGGGTATTAGAGATTCTGTGTTTTTAATCACAGTGGCAGAGTCTGCGGGTCAGCCATTGGTTTCTCTTCCTTCTTCGGGAGGGGCAGGACTACTATATTTTATGACACAAATTACAGGTAGGCTATGGGCAATTTTTATTTAATCTGCCTTCCTTGTATTCAGAGTTACCTTCTTTCAGATTCTGGCCATAAACTATTATTATATTTTGCTGGTGTTGTTTGGGGTTTTCACCTTTTCCCCCCACCTGCATCTTGATAGGTATATGAAGCTGAAAACCTGACAAGTCATACGTCATTGAAAATCATAGCCATTGCTACACTTGCTCTTCCCTGAGTGGAAGTGAAATTCACGTAACACAATATTAACCATTTTATAGTAAATGACTCACTGACATTTAATACATTCACAGTGTTCTGCAACCACAAGCTCTATCTAGTTCAAAACATTTTTATCTCTCCAAAGTAAAACGCCCTAGCCCTCAAGCAGTTTCTCCACATTTCCCCCTATCCCCAGCCCCCAGAATCTCCAATCTGCTTTCTGTCAGTATGGAATTACTCATTCTGGATATGCCATATAAATGGAATAAAAAATGTGAGATCTTTGCATCTGACTTCTTTTACTTAGTTCATTAGTTTTTGGGATGTATCTATGGCATAAAATATATCAGTGCTTTACTCCTTTTCTAGGTTGCATATTTTTATATAATTTTAAAAACCTGTGATATATGCATATATATGTGTGTATATATCTCACAGTTTTTGAACATTCATTTGTTGATGGACATTTATCTGTTTCTACCTCTTGTGAATAGGACTGCTCTGAACATTCTTGTACAAGTATTTCTTTCAGTACCTGTTTTTAATTTTTTTGAGTGTATACTTAAGAAAAGATTTGCTGGGTCTTATTTATGCTAATTCTATGTTTGATATTTTGAGAAATTGCCAAATTTTTTTTCCCACAGCAGCTGAACCATTTACATTCCCACCACCAATGTACAAGTGTCCCAAATTCTCTACATCCTCACTAGTACTTATTTTCATTTTTCTTAAATGATAGCCATCCTAATGGGTGTGGAGAGCTATTGCATTGTTTTGATTTGATTTCCCTAATGATTAATGATGGTGAGCATCTTTTCATGTGCTCTTTGACCAATTTGCATATCTCCTTCAGAGAAGTGTCTGTTCAAGTCATTTTCCAAGTTTTTAATTGGGTTGTTTGTCTTTTTTGTTACTGAGTTATTGAGGATTTTTGCCCCTATGTTCATAAGACAATATTGCTCTGTGACTTTCTTTCTTATAATGACTTTATCTAATTTTGGTAATTGGTTAATTCTGGTCCCACTGAATGAGTTAGGGAGTATTTTCTCTCCTGCTATCTTTGGGAAAATATTTCAGAAAATTGGTATAATTTCTTCCTTAAACATTTAGCAGAATTTACCTGTGAGCCCATTGGGGCCTATGTTTTCTCTTTCGGATGTTTCAAATTTTTTATTCAGTTTCTTACATATAGTCCCATTCAGGTTGTCTATTTCTTGTGTCTGTGAGTTTTGGCAGATTGTGCCTTTCAAGGAATTGGTCCATTTCATCTAGGTTTATAAATTTGCAAGTGTAGGCTTGTTCATAATATCCCTTTATGATCCTTTTAATGTCCACAGGCTCTGTAGTGATGTCTCCTTTTTCATTTCTGGTATTAGTAATGTATGTTTCCTTTATTTTTTTTTCTCACTTAACCTGGCAAGAAGCTTATTGATTTTATTGATCTTTTTAAAGAATTGGCCTTTGGTTTCATTGATTTCCTCTATTGCTTTCCTGTTTTCAATTAATTGATTACTGTTTTAATTTTTATTATTTCTTTTCTTTTACTTATTTTAGATTTAATTTGTTCTTCTTATTCTAGTTTTCTAAAGTGGAAGCTTAAATTATTGAATTTAGATTTTTCTTCTTTTGCAATATAAGTATTTGATGCTATAAAATTTTCTCTAAATATTAGTTTTGCTGCTTTCCACAAGTTCTTATTATTTTCATTTTCAATCAGTTCAGATTATTTTAAAATTTCTCTTCAGATTTCTCTTTTACTCATGTGCTATTTAGAAGTCTGTTGTTTAATAACCAAGAATTTTGGGATTTTTCAGCTGTCTTTCTGTTGATGGTGAGTTGTAAGAGTTTTCTATATACTCTGGATACTAGGCTCATATCACATATAAGATTTGCAAATATTTCTTTCATTAAGTAAACTGTCTTTCTTGATAATGTCTCTTCATGTACAAATGTTTTAATTTTGCTAAAATCTGATTCAGTTCTTTTGTTGTTTATGCTCTTGGTGCTTTATCAAAGAATTCATTGCCAAATTCAGTATCATAAAATTTACCCATCTATTTTCTTCTAAGAGTTTTTTAGTTTTAGATCTTATATTTAAGTCCTTGATACATTTTGAATTAATTTTGTATATGGTGAGACCATTGGTTGAAAAGACTTTTCTTATCCCATTGAATGATATTGGCACACTTATTGAAAATCAATTGACAGTAGATTTACAAGTTTATTTCTGGAATCTCGATTCTGTTCTCTCAGTCTGTATGTCTATGTATCTTATGCCATTACCATACTGTTGGATTACTCTAGCTTTGTAGTAAGTTTTACAGTCTGGAAACATGAGCTCTCCAACTTTATTCTTTTTAAAAATTGTTTTGATTATGCAGGGGTCTTTGAAATTCCATGTGAATTTTAGGATCAGCTTTTCTATTTCTTTTAAATAAAAAGGTCATAAGAATTTTGACACAGATTACACTGACTCTGTAGATTACTTTTGGGTAATATTTCCATTTTAACAATATTAAGTTTTCTAATCCGTGAACATGGGATATCTTTCTATTTATTTAAGTCTTTAATTTCTTCCAGCAATGTTTTGTAGTTATCAGGATGCAAGTTTTGGACTTCTTTTGTTAAATTTATTCCTAAAATATCTTATTATTTTTGGTACTGTTGTAAGTGGAATTGTTTTCTTAATCTTATTTTAGATTGTACACTGCTGGTGAGTAGAAACACAATGGATTTTTGTACATTGAACTTGTAGCCTGTAACTTTGCTGAGTTAGTTTATTAGCTCTAGTAATTGTGTGGGTGTGGGTGTGTGCATTATTTGGAAATTTCTTTATGTAGAATCATGCCACCTTTAAGTAGAAATAGTGTCACTTCTTCCTTTCCAATGTGGAAGCTTTTTGTTTCTTTTTCTTGCCTAAATGCGCTGGCTATGCCTTTCAGTACAATGTTGAAAAGCATTGGTGACAGTGGACATCTTTGTCCTTGTTGTCCAAGCTCTGTTACTCATAAACTATTTTATTTGTCTAATTAATTACAGCATGTATGTGTGGAATCAAGGTTAAAGACTTCAATCTGTGGAAAGGACTCTTTGGTTTCAAATCCTGATTTCTTCAAGACTCACTATATATTCTTGGCCCAGTTAATTTCTTTCAGCATCAATTTCATTACATCTAAAATATGATTCTTCAAAATCACCTACTTCATAGAGATTTATGTGCATTAAATTAGATGATCTACACAAACTTCCTGACACTCTTAGTCATTATAATCTTCACCATTTAAATCCTCAGTTTACTTATCTCTGAGTTAGGGATAGTAATAGTTTCTGCCTTATAGCACTGTGAGGGGTGTCACCTGTTCCAGTGTTTCAAACTCACTCTCAACTTAACAGCATAAAAGGAATACACTTCCTATGCTGTCAGGGATGTCATTCAGGAATTCAGATAAGGCATGGAAGGCAAGGGCTCAGCTAGGGAGACCCAGATACCTGGAATTATAAGTCTGAAAATGTCTTTGATTATAGCACTGCAGCTTACACTTGGATCATCCAAAGGTTGGTCTCAGTTGCAACTGTCCACTGAAGTTCCCACAAGTGGCATTTCCATGTGGTTTAGGCTTCCCACTGGATGGGGCCTAGATTCCAAAAGGAGATCTGATAGGGAGAATTCAAATAGATCAAAACAGAAGCTGTAAGTCTTCAGACCCAGCCTCAAAAGACATGCAACATCCATTCTGTTAAAATCAGTGGGTTACAAATGAGTACTTATGCATAGTTCAGACTGAAGAGGAGGTTAATTATATCCCACCTCTTGATGGGACACGGGTGACAGCACACTGCAAAGGTGTATGTAGGATGGGTGACAATATTGTGACCATCTTCGGAAAGGACCATATGCCACAGACAATGCATGTTGTTCACTTAACACACTGAAGAAACATAGTAAGAACTCAATAAAAATAAACTTTTATTATTATGCAGATATGACTAAAACAAATCCCTACTTTTGAGGGACTTACAATTTAGTGGATAAAAACATTATGTAAGGCAATGCATGTAATAATATGTTATGATGGAATTCCATAATGGGTAGGATGGAGTCTCAGAGGAAGGGACCATTAATTCTCCCTGTGAGAATAAGCATCACCTTTCTGGAGTGGATGGACTTTGAGTTGACATATCCAAAGTAAACAGAGGAAATTTCTTACATAGGGTCTTACTGCGCCAGACATAAAGCCCAGAGCAGTTCTAGTTCCTGTTGTTGGACCACAGATCTTTCTCACCATTTTAGAACCACCGAACTGGAACTTACTGACTAAAGCAATGCTCACTAAATTGTCAGATTTATCCTCATGCAATGAGATTTGTAAAAGGAAACTCTTGCTTCTATGGCCCAGATGGATAGAAAACCTCATCTAAGTTCAAAAAGACAACTCAAAATACCTGTCCTCATTTATCCAGCAATGAAGCAGGAGGGTGAAAGGCTCAGTCTACTGGCAAAGCCCCTGTCAGAAAGGAGTATACTGCTCTTGCAGTCAGGGAAGGTGGCTAGTATGAGGATGCTAGGGGGCAGGCTCAGAGTGGATTATGGCAAGAGAAAGAACTTAACAAAACTTTTCATTTCTTACACCTTTCTTATGGCCTTGAGATAGTTGGCTTTTGTCTTACAATCAGTTGGGTGTTTAACAGATCCTCCTTCCATATCCTTTCTGTCCCCACAGAAATAACAAGCTCCTATGAAGGCAGACACTGTGCCTCCGTAATTGCACATTGCAAGGTACTATTGGACCCTCAGTAATGTTTAACAAATAAAGGTCCTTTATTTTCTTGTCCAAGGACATGTCACAGCTTCTCTGTTATATTTTAATATGCATTAAGAACTAGCCACTCCAGTTTCCCAATCCCCATATCACATCACAGTTTCGGGGAAAACTATCCAATATACCTGTTATTCTTAATCTGTGTGTATGTGTTTTGTGTGTTGTGTGTGTGTGTGTGTGTGTGTGTGTGTGTGTGTGTGTGTGAGCTTGCATGCATGCATGTTTGTGTATATTAAGGAAGGGGACTAGTTGGAAGATTTATAGCAACACAGCCTTGTCTAGATTTTCCTAGTAGAATAGATGTCTGGAAGCATTTTTCATAAATTTAATGTTTTCAGGACTGAATTGGAGAGCAGGCACCCATGGTGACATGCCTCTTTCCTGTCCTTGGAAAGAATAACTGTTCTTTTCTCTTTTTCTCTGTGAACAGCCCCATTGGGAGTCTCATATGACTTGGGTGATAGAAAAAGTATTTACAAATGTTTTCCTTTTGCCCCAAGGATGTATTCTGAGCTATTTTCATATTCGTTCAAGTGAATTTGGCTGGAAGAGGAGAGGGAAGGATTTCCATGCCTGGATTTAGAGTTGCATGTTAAATTGTCTGCAGGAAGTCAGAACGAGGAGTGCTAGTGTCACTTTAAAGTAGCCCTCAAGAGCTCTAAGCTGACTGACTGCCCGGTAGTTTTGATGTTCCCTAATATCTTCTTTCCAAAAACATTGAATTGACATTTGCCAAAGCACAGAATTTATTATACATTCTAGAATACAGTGAAGGTACAAATTGCTTTCTGAATGATTTCATTTTCATACTACTTACAGGCACACCAATGTTTTGAAAAATGTCTTTTGCATTGGGCATTTTCAATGCCATTGGTTGTCCATTACGGATTTGGAAGGGAAAATGGCTTGTGATGTGGGCAGATGGGTTCCCCAAGTGCGAACCATTGCTGGAGTCAAGAGATGGCAAAGGAACAGTTTAGCTATGTTCCATTTTCTGCTGAATTGGCACATAATGGTAGAGGATATTTATGCTTCATGTCAACATTTTATGAGGCATTGGCAGAATAAGAGGTGGCCAGGGAAAGAACAAATTTTTCTTGCAGAGACAGCTGTAAATCATTCATGTACAGCTGTTGCCTGATGTATATGATTTTTCACACTGTTCCTGTTAAAGAAAAATTACTCATGATACTTGCTAAAGGTGGCAAGGAAGAATTTATTTAAAGGGGGTCATGTCAATGGGATTTTGTGGTAGCAGGGGAGATTGGGCTCAGTTCTGTATATAATAAGAGAAGTGGGAATTTGGAGCCAAGGAGCAGGGTGGGAGGTCTGTGGGTGGAAATTACTAAGAGGTAGGGCAATTCTTCACTAAAGTGACCTAACAGGATTTTAGGCAGGCCAGAGTGATAGGGTACCAATGGTGGGGAAGTTTTGCTAAACTGATTGAGCAGGATTTCCTGCTTAAACTGGAATGAGTGGGCCAAGGACGGAGCCTAAGGTCATGTCCTTAGGAACCTGGCTTGAGTTTAGTCAAGGGTAGAGTCTTATTTCCCAAATTCTGTTCTCCAGGATATATCACTCAACTGAATGAAATGCAACTTCAAGTACAGATGGCATTTAGTGACTAATAAAAGGGAAATTATCGTAAAGTTGAAAATACTATTTTTGGTAAATTCTCCCTTTCTTTAATCTAGGTTTAGAGAGAGGGTTATCTTCCTCACCTTTGTTGGGGCATGGATTTCATTTTCTAAAATTTTTATTTAAATAATTAAAATCTTATAGGTATATTAAAAATACAACTTTGTGCTCCATCTATGGATTATCTTATAAATAAATACATAAGATTTTGCCTAAACTTGCAGTTCCCTTGGAAATATGTGTTTTCAGAGTATGGGGTGCAGGGTGATTTGACTCAGAGCTCAGATTAGTGAGATATGAGGGGGACCTACCCCCATCCTGAAACAACAGTAAACTGCTTGGACAACTCCACTGCTTAACGCTGTGATTCCACTTGGGCTAAGCTGGTGTCAGGCTTGGAATTTAAAAGGCAATACAAGAGAACAAACAACCATAGAGAACTTTGAGAAGTTCTAGCATATACTTGGGGACATATAAGACTGGGCCCATGCATACAGCTGGGTGCCTGAATAGGACAGAACAGAGAAAGGGAAAGGTGGCAGGCACTCACCTCTGGTTGACCTTGAGGCTCTGATCAAGAGGCAGTGAGAGCTAAGGCTGTCTTGTAAACTGCCTGACGTTTATGCCTTCCTACGCAGATAGCCTTGGAAAAGGGTGGAAGAGGAGGCATTTTTTAGAAAAAAATCTTCTGACCGATAATTGGGTGACCACTAAATTATGCTGAGCTGGGTGTGAGTTTTAAGAACCAGACTTAAAAGTAAAAACAAGAACTTAGTTGAAACCTCAGAGGCTATGCACTAAAGGAAATACAGAATTAGTCCAGGAAAGTCACTAAGTAAATAAGCAACAACAAGAAGAGAAAAACAATAGACCGCAAGCAACAGACCAGCTACAACAACAATAGTTGGGGGGTGAGTAGAACAATCTGGTATTAGAATTGTTACCATATGCTATCTAAAATGTTCTTTCCAACAAAAAAGTTTGTAAGACATACAGAGGAACAAGAAAATATGTCACATACTAAAAAAAGGCAGCCAACAGAAAATGACCTTCATAGATTTAGTTGAAAAAGATTTAATATCAGATATTACAAATATTTCCAAAGATGGAAAGGAAACTGTGTCTAAATAATTAAAATGTGATAACAATGTCTCACCAAACGTAGAATCAATGAAGATTATCATGAGAAATCATAAGAAAGAATTAGATAGAAATTTTGGAGTAGAATAGTATTACAGCTGAAATGAAAAATCACTAGTGGTCCTTAATAACAAATCTGGACTGACAAAAGAAAAAAAAAAAAGATAAGCTTAAAGATAGGCCAATAGATATTATCAAGGATGTGGAGTAGAAAGAAAAATAAAAAAACAAAGAAAAAGAAATAGAACCTCCAAGACCTATAAGGCACCATTAAGAGTAACAATATATGCATAATGGAGGCCCAGAAAAAGAGAAAGAGAAAGGGACACAATAAATATTTGGAGAAAATAGTTAACAAAATGCCCCCAATTTAATAAAAAATAATCTACACATTATGAATCTCAATGAAGTCTATGTAGAAAAACTCAAAGGGATCCATATTTAGACAGATAACAAACTGGCTAAAGATAAAAAAAATTTTAAAGATCAAAAGGAAATCTCAAAAGTAGTAAGAGAAAAGCAATTTATTATGTACAAATGATCCTCCATAAGATTAATAGCTGATTCTTATCAAAAGTGATGGAGAGGAAAAAAGTGGGGTAAGTCTTCAAAATGTTGAAAGTAAAAGACTACTAAGTAAGAATCTACGTTCACATATACTCTCCTTCAACAATGAAGGATATTTGCAGATAAACAGAAAATAAAATAATGTTCTGCTACTAGATCCACCCTGTGAGAAAAGATTGGACTGCACTGAGACCGATATGGATGGAATACTACTCAGAATTCTTCCATGTTTATATTGTATTTTTGTTTCAGGTCCTCTGTTGGCATCTTAAGAAGTCAGTCTCTTCTGAGCTTGGTTCCAGTGACCTGGTTTCCTGGATCAGAACCTGAGTGCTCTGGTGAAATGACTCTAATTTACTGACTTATGCTGAGGACTGGACTTGTGATGTGGTAGGACCACATATCTGCATGAGGGAGCAATGACCACATGTGGAGTGAGAACGACCAGGTTTCTAGATCCAGCTTCACCTCTGTAGGGCCCTTGGTAAAATCTTTTAATTTCCTGAGCAACTATTTCCTCATTTCTAAAATACAGATAATAAGGAGTATCTTGCTCTATTATTGTGTAAGTGTGGAGATGTAAGTATAAATATATAGCACATGCTCAATTTTTTCTAAGTGGTAGTTATTGACATGTCAAACGAAACTTTAGAATGCAATTTGTGTTTAATAACAGTAAATTCTAAATATCACCATCAATTCACAGTTGTGTCTGCCAGGCACTGGGTTCCAAACTGGAAATATACCAGTGAACAAATAAGAGACACTAACCCTGATGGGAGGAGAAGAGCCCACTGAGAGCCTTTCAGAGGACAGAGCTCAGCAGGGTCTGACACCTGCTCTGCAGCCTCTCACCTCTCCCCATTTGATTCCACATCTTCCAGGCAATAAAAATCAGGAATAGAACTTTATGTTTGGCCGAGTCAAAAGGATCTGGGCAAATACACTCAAGAGGGAACTGCCCCACGTAGCCTGGGGTGGGCCAGAGAGGATTCTTATTTCAGGACAGCAAGGTTCCAGCTTTTATTATCTGGTGATCCAGACTCCATTTCCTGGACTTCTCCTAGAATCTGTAAGAGACTGTGGCTTCTCTGGACTCAGATCTTCCCTGATGGTCACCGTTAAGGTCCCATGGGATGGCAAGCAGAATTGGTTCAGTCTGGTTCTGTGTGTCCTCCTTCTACACCTGCAGACTTCCTGGGAGCTGTGCCCCGGAGCAGGTCCTTTTTCTTTCTGAAGCATGTTAGTTCAGATCCTCACTTACTCTGTTTACAAGGGAAGAGCTAAGCTTCCATCTTGCACAAAGGAGAGTACTTTTCCTCTGTCCGTGAACATTATTATTTTCCTAAGTTACCATAGTTGAAGCCATCTGTAGGCATAACTAAAAAATAGTTACATGAAAATTTAACTCTGCGCATTGCAATTTGGGGTCCTCAGAGATCCAGGCTGAGAGGGAAGATCCACCTGCACAGTAATTAAGATGCCAAGTCTGGGTGGTGGGTGTTTCTGTGGCCATGCCCAGGTGGCTTCAACTGAGTCTTCTCTATGTTTTAAAAATTTATTATCATAAATGTTAACGCTGAACTACTCTTCTACATTTGTAATATCATAGGAACCACACAAATAGCTCATAGAACTTCCATCAAACTGCCTGTATTTGTCCTTTCCCATCCCTCCCACCACCCCAGAGCTTTCTCATGAGAGCATTTCCAGCCCAAGGGCTGAGTTTGGCAGCTATTGAGTCATAAGTCCCTTTTTAAGAAGGACATGTTGGTTGTGATGTCTGGCCTGAGGAGAACAGTTTGTAATGGATGAGGTGTCTGTGAAAAACTTGAGGGAAAAGAGAAATGAATAAACAGGCAGTTTCCACCTCCTGATGCCCTTCACTTGATCTGATGGGACTGTGGGAGACATGGAGGTTTTTGGCTCAGTGGCTCCAGCATTTTCCAGTTCTCCATAGATTGGAACATCATTTGATATATGTCAGCTACTCTCACATTGCAATACCAAAATTCATCTCTATAGCACATCTATCCTTTGAATAATGCTGTCCCAAGTGGTGGGAAAACGTTATTTAAATTAAATTAAAAATAAAAAAGAAAGAAAAGTCCACTCTTTAAGCTGCAAGCCAAGTTCTCCACAAGCCAAAAAAAAGCTCCTAAGACATGAAATAAATATCTGGGATATTTTATGGTGTGACTATTTGAAGGAAAGTCCAACATCATTTAAACAGAGGGTTCAAGTGATTTTCAAACAACAGAAAGTTAATGATTATTACCTCTTATGGGAAATGAGAGGTAAGCCTGTGCAATGCACAGAATCTAGATTATTTGGTTAAGGTGACAGCTCAGAAATGAAGCCAAAATAGGAAACTTTACAGTAAAGGGAAAAGTCCAAGAAGGAAGGCTTCAGACAGAAAAAGTTACAACCCTGAACAAGGAAAATAAAAGGCTCCAACATTGGTCATTTAAGACTGCAGGCTGGTCTAACCTTGAGAAATGTATCTACTTATTGGAAGATTTTAGGGTTATGTGAATAACATTGTTTTGTACAGTTAGGAGAACAACTGAGTTAATGGTGCTGCTTAGAAGGTACTGTTATTAAAAATAATTTATACTCTTGAGTTTTCATCTGACATATTAACAGTGAAAATATCTAGTATATATTTAAGGTGTTTTCTCATCCATAAATGACAATTAGCTCCTACCTTATTGGCATATTGTGAGGGTTGAATTATGTTACGCATGTTAAAAATAAACACAAATGACTCTTGGCAAAATGCATAACACATAATAAAATGTACAATAAATGGCAGTTATTATCATCATCAGCTAATAGTTACATGAAAATTCAACTCTGCAAATTGCAATGTGGGGTCCTCAGAGATCCAGGCTGAGAGGGAAGATACATAGATGTTTCTGAAAATAAAATTTATTATATCAAGAGGGACCTTGATAATTTGGAGAAGCCGATAGCCCAGACTAGAGCTGGCCTGGCTGTGTACTGACTGTACAACCTTCGGGAATCTATGGAATTACTCCAATTCTCAGCATATTCAACTCTAAGGGATTGTCTAAACAGTGGGTGTCTCCTAGAGTTTGATAGGAATCATTGAGATATGTCATGCAGAGCTCTTAGCAGGGTACCTATAAGAATACATAGTCTAAAATGGTTTTGTTTTTGTCTGTTGTCATCACTAATGGGAAAAAGAATGTCTATTTGTATGAGTTCTTTCAGATTTTCATCCTGGTACCAGTAAGCTCTAAAGAGCTGGGATTTTGTTGTGGAAATAGATCTCAGAGAAGCTGAACCTGGGACATAGGAGCTACCAGCCAAAACAAAGGTGGCTATCCAGCCCTTGAAATGTGATTAGTTGAACCTGAAAGGAGTAAGTGTAAAATACAGTGCAGAAAAAGAATGTAAAGTATTCTATTGATAATTCTATATTAATTACATGTTGAAATGATAACATTTTAGATATTGGGCTAAATAAAATATATTATTAAAATTAGTTTCAATTGTTTATTTTTAGTTCTTTAATAGGCTTTCTAGTAACTTTAGAATTGCATCTGTGGTCCCCTGTTGTTGTTATTATTGGAAAGCACTAGCCTAGCGTTCACTTCCTCACTAAGCAACTCTAATGCCAGGTCAGCTCTGTGCTACACGCTGGAAAAAAAGACACCCGACCCCCCAACCTGTTTAGAACGCCAGGAGAGGTTCTAGAAAATCACAGCTTTTATGAATATTGAATGAAGCAACTTATATTTGGTTACACAGGGATAAGCATATAGAATTCAATAAATGTAATATTAGCCAATATTATAACCGTTACTTTTTCTCCATGAAGTGCAAGGTTATATGATTCGCCATTCCTCGGAAGAGGTGGGGAACATCTGACCTGCTTGTATACTTGCTGTGTTCTGGACTCTGACACATGTACGGCACTCAGGCATACTGATCTTAAACTCTGTGGTCATGAAGATGGCATGGTGGGCAGCAGGGTTGTGGAGCATCTCCCTGGGTCAGTGGACCCTGCGACACCTCCCTGTATGACCTTTAACCCTGCAGTGCCGGAGCAAGTTTACAGATGAGACATTTGAGCAGTATGGAGAATGGAGGTTTGTGCAAGGACGCTGGGGGTGTCTGTGTTTTCCCACATTCCCTGAGAACTGACTGGCTTCTCTATCCTGTATCTCACCCCCCACCAAGCTTTCCAGGGGCCAAAGCATCTCTTTGTGAGGTGCAGCGCACTGGTGATTCATTTGAGGTTCTCCTGCCAAACGTTCTGAATGTTTAACAGGTCTCCACCAGAACATCTCATCTTCCCTTCCCCACTGTCTCAGTTTATTTCTCAGTATTAGATGCTAAATAGATTGGGACAGACAATTTGGCTTGCTCTGCTCCTTCCTGGCCACCGCTTGTGTTAGTTCCCACAAATAAAACCTGAGCTGACAGCAGAGGAATTTATGAAGACCAGTAAGAAATGAGGTATGCAGAGCAGTGCTCACACACAGCTGACCCTAGAAGTGCTGTGGTCCCCATTTCTAGGCCAAATTGCACAAAAGGTAGGGGCCCAACCCTTGCGATTGTGGAGGCCAAATATGCCAAAGTAATTCAAAGAACATAATTTATTTGTCTCTGGAAACCTAGGATTGGAATTGTGCTGAGGGACCCCTGTGCCTCCTCACACCCACGCACCCCAAGTTCACAGTTACCTCCAGGGCTGCCTCATCCTGCAACTGGGTGCGAGTATTCAATTCTCCCCAGGAGCCTGGATCTTGAGCTACAAAGAGAATACAATTCAGAAAGATTTTGTAAGGTTTTTCTTCTGATGGTTTACTTGTAGAGCAGATCAGAATTGATGTAAGCTTGGTAACACTTTCCAGATCCCCCAACAGGTGTGCCTGTCCCCATGGCACAGGAAGGTCTCCTTCCCCAGAGCAGGGCTGCACGCATTGTCCCAGGGACACGAAGAGCTCCAGGGAGTTCACATCTCACTGGTGGAATGTGGTGCCCTCGGGGTCAAAAAGAACCACTCATGAGGCCCGTATACTTTCCAGTCAGACTCACTTGCTTCAGAGTTCTTTGCTCATAAGCTCCATGGAGCCCTTCGGCACACAAGATTGGAAACACACTCTTTCTAGCCTTGAAATATAAAGGAAAGATATAAGTATACTGAATGAGCTTTGATTCTGTTAAAAATACACACTATTACATATATTATCATACACACATACATATATGTATACACAAGTATTTGTTCATGCATACACACATGCACAGATGTACACACAGTGCACATCAGATGTGCATATATGTATAAACACTCATACATATGTATGCATATATACACACATGCATGCACACACACGTGCCTATTTCAGAATCTCTGTAGACACACTGGAAATGGCTGAGGCACAGGGAACCTGAATGAAAAGTTCACTTACTCCAGTTCCTTGTGTGGCTCTCTTGGCTTTGGGAGATGGGCACTGAAGTTCCAGCAGCTCCAGAGCAGGCCTGCAGCAGAGGCATTTGTCACACTGAGCTAGAAACCTGCCCGGACAGAATGAGTCCTCCTGCATAGAGGGCACTGCCCGCACTGGCCCAGGTCCCTGGAGGTGTGAGTGGAGGGAGGCAAACCCCACTCCCCTTGAGCTGGGCGCAGACCTGACCCACAAATAAACTTATGCATGCTTCACTACTAAGCACATTTTTATTCTAGACCTGCCATGTATGGTCACTCAGATGCCGTCCTTGAAAGTAAACACAGCCGAGGAAAGGTGGTCCTGGTGGGGAGAGAGGCCGAGGGGCCAAGCAAATGTGCCCTTCCTGCCTCAGATATCAAAGGACAAGTTCCAGAGCTGGAAACTGTGTTGGATACAGATGAATATTAGTACTAAAAAGTAAGTTCAAGGAAAGGAAAAAAGAAAAAAAACCCAGATATGTCCCAAACAAATGCTATTTGGGAAAATGTGGAAATGGTATTTGGAAATAAGAGATTTCTGAGCCCCCAGCCCCGGCTCCCTGGAACAGAATGCCTCCCAGCCTCCGGCAGTGGGCACCCACAGTGGGGCAGGCGGGTTGCCATCCTCTGCGCTCCGGCTGTGGGAGTGTCCTGCAGGGGAGTCCCGTTTCTCCTCTCGGTCTTGACCTGTTTACTCAAGCAAGTCTGATGAAAGTGAAAAAGCAACATTGCCTAAATAATTGCCTGAGATTTCTGTGACTATATCCGGCTCTGTACAGGCACAGCGTGCCCTTAAGTGAGCACATTAAGGCTCCACAGAAGTACTGATTTATTGTACCACTATCCACAGGCTGAGCTTCATGCACAGCAGTTCAATTCTGGCCCGCTGACATCAACTGCACTTTGTAATGAGGCAAAGCAGACAGCAGCCCGGCAGTCCAGGAATGTGGTATTTACACCTCCCAGAGAACTGTCGGCACCTGAAACTATGTGGAGTTGATTCTCCTTTGGACATTGTTCCTTCCCGCTTCTGAGTATTTTAGAGAAGACAAAGCATAGTGTCAGCATGGCACGTAGGAGTGAGTGCTGTGTTTGTACAGGCGCCACTCCTGGGCTCAGCTTAAAACAGCTCTGTCCACAGCATTTAGCATGACTGTGAAATCACCCAGAAAAGGCGTGTCTAAGATGTACATGCCTTTTCTGGGTGATTTCACAGTTGGGTGCCTATATATTTATAATGGTTATATCCTCTTGTTGGACTGAGCCCTTTATCATTATGTAATGTCCTTCTTTATCTCTTGTTACTTTCTTTGTTTTGAAGTCTATTTTGTCTGATACTAGTACTGCAGCATCTGCTTTTTTTCTCCCTGTTGTTTGCATGAAGTATCTTTTTCATCCCTTGACTTTTAGTCTGTGCATGTCTTTGGGTTTGAGGTGAGTTTCTTTTCAGCAGCATATAGATGGGTCTTGCTTTTTTATCCATTCTATTACTCTGTGTCTTTTGATTTGTGCATTCAGTCCATTTACATTTAGGGTGTCTATTGAAAGATATGTATTTATTGCCATTGCAAGCTTTAGATTCGTGGTTACCAAAGGTTCAAGGTTAGCTTCTTTAGTATCTTACTGTCCAACTTAACGCACTTATTGAGCTGTTATAAACACTGTCTGGTGATTCTTTACTTCTGTCCCTTCTTATTTCTCCCCCTCCATTCTTTATACGTTGGTTGTTTTATTCTGTGCTGTTTTGTGTTTACTTAACTGCTTTTGTGGGTAGTTGATCTTATTTTTTGCCTTTAGTTAGTACTTGGTTGATCTGCTTTCTTTGCTGTGATTTTATTTGCTGTGGTGACATCTATTTAGTCTTAGGAGTGCTCCCATCTAGAGCAGTCCCTCTAAAATACCCTGTAGAGGTGGTTGTGGGAGGCAAATTCCCTCAACTTTTGCTTGTCTGGGAATTGTTTAAGCCCTCCTTCATATTTAGATAATAATCATGCTGGATACAGTATTCAGGTTCAAGGCCCTTCTGTTTCATTGCACTGAATATATCATGCCATTCTCTTCTGGCCTGTAAGGTGTCTTTTGAGAAGTCTGATGATAGCCTATTGGGTTTTCCTTTGTAGGTGACCTTTTTCCTCTACCTAGCTGCCTTTAAAACTCTGTCCTTGTCCTTGATCTTTGTCATTTTAATTATTATGTGTCTTGGTGTTGTCCTCCTTGGATCCCTTCTGTTGGGAGTTATGTGTACTTCCGTTGTCTGAGTGACTATTTCCTCCCCCAGTTTGGGTAAGTTTTCAGGAATTATTTTTTCAAAGACACTTTCCTTCCCTTTCTCTCTCTCTTCTTCTTCTGGTACCCCTACAATGTGAATATTGTTCCTTTTGGATTGGTCGCACAGTTCTCTAACTATTGTTTCATTCCTTGAGATCCTTTTATCTCTCTCTGCATCAGCTTCTATGCATTCCTGTTCTCTGTTTTCTATTCCATCAATGGCCTCTTCCATCTTATCCATTCTGCTTATAAATCCTTCCAGAGATTGTTTCATTTCTGTAATCTCCCTCCAGACATCATCCCTTAGCTCTTGCATATTTCTCTGCAGCTTCATCAACATGGTTATGACCTTTATTTTGAATTCTTTTTCAGGGAGATTTGTTAGTTCTATCTCCTTCTCAGGGGTTGACTCTGTGATTTTGGTCTGCATCAAATTCTTCTGCCTTTTCATGGCGATAGAGATAGTTTGCGGAACTGGCGCGTGTGATGACTGGGAGAACGTCCCTTCTTGCTGGTTTGTGGCCTTCCTCTCTTGGGAGAACAGCGAACTCTAGCAGCTTGTGCTGGGTAGCTGCGTGCAGACAGGGGCTCTGATTCTTGCCCAGCCGCTGTGGAGTTTAGCTCTGTGGTTGCAGTGGGCTTGGCCTGACTCAGGCTGTTGCTCCGATGTGGCGGAGCCGTGTTAAAGGGGAAACGGCCGGGAGGCGTTTATCTCTGTGAGTGGCCTCTGAGCTGTTCTGCTGCCCAGGGGGTTAGGGTACCCAGAGTTCCCTGGGATTCCCAGCTGCTGGGCAAAGTGTCCTGGGAAGCCTCCGTCCAGGTGTAGGGTCCCTGTCCCTTTAAGTCTTTCAAAAAGCACTTGCTTTTCTTCATCCCAGGGGCACCGGCTGCAGGGATCCACTCACAGGTCTTACAGTCCTGTTTCCCTAGTTTCCAGCACCCCATGCACGCACTGTGTGTCTGCGCTCTGGTGCGGATGGGTTGGGCTGGGTGTTCAGCAGTCCTGTGCTCTCTCTCCCTCCCCGTTCTGACTCTTCTCTTCCCACCAGGAGCTGAGGTGAGGGGCTCTCGGGTCCCACTGGGCCACAGCTTGTAACTTACCCCCTTCGCAAGGCACTGGGTTCTCGTGGGTGTTAATGTAGTCTGGCTGTTGTCCTGTGTCTTCTGGTCTCTCTTTTAGGAAGAGTCGTATTTGTTGTATTTTCAATAATATATATATGGTTTTGGGAGGAGATTTCCGCTGCTCTACTCACACCGCCATCATGGCTCCACCTCCCCCAAAACTCTTTTAAACTATATATTTTTATTGCTTGGGAAAGGCGAAGAGGACAGGTGCAGCATGCCCCACCCCCCAGCAGCTACTTTGGGAAAGCACTTGGGTGAGTAGGCTTGTCCGCCTGATACCACCTCATCCCTGCTACTCCACACCTGTCCTCTGGAGCACGCTCACTGGGCGTTCTCACCTGCTTAGGTTGCTCTTACATGAGCACACGAGCACACATATGCACACTGCCTCCCTGGAAAGGGAAATGGGGGAATCAGGACCAGATGTGGGCACGCACCACAGGATGCCTGTACTGGATGCTTACTTGTTTACACTCACCTCACAGCACATAGCTTCTTTCCTGCTGCAGCCCACCTGTGACGTGCAGGCACTGAAGTGGTCCTGCATTGTCAGTCTGGCCTCTGTCTGACTGGGTCAGATGCCCAATGACCTGGCTGAGTTGCTGAGTTTTGTCCTTCGTTGGCTGAGGAAAGACACCAGCTCCCTCACCACAGTGTGTTTAAGGAGAGGCCTTCAGACACTGTCGCTGGAGGAAGGGTTGGTCATTAGAAAGGTGGGGCAGTGACAGAGACAATAATTAGCACTCACCTTAACCCTTTTATCCCAGAAACTGGCAACAAATTTGTTAAGACTTCCTCATCCTTACTTATTGTAATTTGGATATGTAAAGGCTTTCTTCTGAAAGAATTGGCAGGGGATGGGTGGAAATGGATTTTAGAGCTGGGAGGAAGCTCCCTTTCAGAAGAATAATTAGCTGATTAGAGATGGAAGAAAGAGAGAGATCACAATGAGGCTTTCCAACCTCTCTCCAACACTGTGTAATGAAGAAAGAAAAGGTCAAAAGGGGAAACAATTACACTACTACTAATTATTGCAGTCTTCACATGCGGATTCAGGGAAAATGCATTACAAACAAAGTGATTATACACAGTACATTTCATGTTTAATTTTTGAGAGATTGCCAGTTTTATTAATAATTTAAAAAGTAATGTGTGTGTACACACAGTTCTTTTTGAGACATTCCCATGTTATCCTCTTATGAGCATGAGTATCTCATTTTCAAAATCTGTTCCTAGTTGTGCCACTGGGTCATCATGCAATTCTGTGATTTTTTTCTCATTTATATTCATCCTCACTGTCATTATTATTCTATGGGTAATTATCTATTTTTATTTTGTAAAATAGTAAATACAGTGCCATTTTCTTTCTAAAAATAATTATTATACTGAAAAATTAGATAAAATCTAAATTAACAATAGAAAATAAGGAACATTATCAAGCATTTGGACATTATTCATGTTTTTGTTTATTTCTATCCTTTCTCGAGGTGTAAAATCCATTCAAGTGTACAAAGGGAACTGGTATATATATATATGTGCATGCATATGTACATACACACATGCTTGCATGTATATACACACATGTGCATGCACAAATATATACATGCATGCATATATAGTATATGTACTATATACATGTGTGCGTGTGTTCACATTTATGTATATGTTATATAATAAATATGCATGTATATTTGTCTCTGTGTGTGTACGTATCTATGAGTATATATTTCCATGTAACCACAACCCAGACCAAGATACAGAACCTGTATGTTTCCTTGTATGTCTCGCAGTGCATATACCCCGCCCTTCAGAGATAACACCTATCCTAACTTCAGTCACTATAGACTTATTTTCCTGCTATTGACTACCACCTAAATAAAGTAATAGGATATGTATTCTCCTGTGCCAAGCTGCAGTTTCTCAGTATAACATCTGTGTGATTTACCTATTGATTCATGCAGCAGGAATACAGCTGGGTCATTTCTAGGTTTGGGCTATTATATATAAGCTACTGTGAACATTCCTGTGTTAGTCTTTTGAGGGACATATGCAGTTATTTTCTCTTGGGCCATTTACTCTCAACTTACTTGTTCCATTTACTTAAATTATGTCTCATATCAGAGCATAGTGGGTCTTCTTCTCCTCTTCCCCCTCATCTTTCTCCTCCTCCTCCTCCTTCTTTATTATTACTATTTTTTTTTGTCTAGTCTGACAATCTCAGCCTTTTAATTAGAGTCAACCACTTACATCTTTTTGTTTGTTTGTTTTCTGGGCTGTGTGCTGTTTATTTTATTTGTTTATTTATTTTTTTCAACTGCTTACATCTTAATGTAATGATGGGTATATTTGGCTTAAGTCTTTTGCTTTTTGTTTTCTAATTATTGTATCTGTATTTTTATTTGATCTTTCTAGCCTTCTTTTTCTTCAATCAACTGCTTGGCTTTACAGAACATTTACTTTTATTATAGTTTATTTTTTAAATAAAGATTGCATATATTTAAGGTGTACAGTACATAGTGAACTACCTTTTTCATTATATATTTGGTGTATTAGTCTTAGTGATCATCATGATTTCAATATACATCTTTGAATTATAAGTCTACCTTAAATTTGTACTCTTACCATATCAAGGATAACAAAATTATCCTGTTAATATTATTAACATAAAAAATTTTATATTGGAGTAACCACACAAAATCTTATTCCTATACATCCTCTCCCACTCTTTGGGATATTGGTTTCATGGTTTACTTCACAAATGTTATGAGCCCTACAGAGCATTGTTATTACTGTTGCTTTGAATAAACAATATTGTCTTATATGCACCCACAGTCTTACTACATTTGGCACTCTATTCCTACAACACTCTTAGAAGAAAAGATGGGAAAATTTCATGACATTGGATTTACCAATGACTTTCTTTGGATATGGCACCAAAACCACAGGAAACAAAAGACAAAATAGGCAAGTTGCACTTCACCAACATTAAAAACTTTTATGCATCAAAGGTCACTACCAATAGAGTGAAAAGGTAGCACATGGAATGGGGGAAAATATTTGCAATCAAGTACTGATAAGGGATTAATATTTAGCATATCTAAAAAACACCTGTAACTTAACACCAAATAAACAAACAACACAACTTAAAAATGGGCAAAGGACTTGAATAGACATTTCTCTGAAGACTATATACAAATGGCCGGCATGGGCATGAAGGTCATTAACACCACTGGCCATTTGGGAAATGAAAATCAGAACTACAGTGAGATGTCACATCATACCTACTAGGATGGCATCAAGCAAAAACCAGAAATAATAAGTGGATTGTGGTTAAATTTGAACCCCCGTACACTGCCGCTGGGACTATAAAATGGTGCAGCCACCCTGCGAAAGATATGGGTGATTCCTCAAAAAGCTAAACATAGAATTGCCTTCTCACTCAGGAAATCCACTCCTAGGAGTATAACCTAATGAATGGAAAACAGGGACTCAAACAAATGCTCGTGTACCATGCTCACTGCCACGGTACACGGTACCAAACAAACGCTCGTGTACCATCCAGTTCAGGCACAAGGTGCTCCTTCCTAACCATGTTCTGTTGGGAGAGAAAGGAAATCTGAACAGCGACACATTAGAAATGCCTGGTACCTAAATTAGAAATTTAGGTAAGACATATTTTACCAAAATAAAAAATATTTCAAAAGATACATTTTCAGTAAAAAGTAGGCTCTTCTTCTGGAAAAAATCATACCACAAGGAGCACCATTTTTGCTTCTGCACCCTCTGTGTGTGAACTTGGGGAGGTCACACGCCTCCTCTGAGTCTTACTTTTTTCAGGCACTGTGTCAGTTTACTGATGATTAAATGTACAAGTATTCACTCGGATTTTGCTAATACGCATGATATATTGATTGCAGAAATGCCTCCTACCAATGCAGGCAGGAAAGGTGGAGTATGTGATAACTTCTACTTTTCTGTTTTGGACTAACTACTCTTTTCTTAATCTGCAAGTTTTTTTCTTTTTTTCATGCCAAACCCACATGTAACCCAGCTTACACCGGAAGAACCTTATTGCAAGATTTTTTTTCCCTCATTGACAGGGAATATATTATTTTCTGTTGCTCCTTCAAGGGCCCATTCCATTTCCTCCATGTTTCCAGAGTGGTCCCAGAGCATTAGCTTTTCCTGATCCCTTCCAGGGCCACTAAAGGAATTCCTTCTCGTAATGTCACTGGTGAAGATTTATTTCAAGTTTCGAAGGGAGGTCAGGTAAATTGACCTCAAACATACCCTTCAGCCATGAGATTCTATGATTCTTGAATTCTATAACCTATTGAAGGAATGAGATATGACCCATTTCTCTCCCCATCTCTCCACCAATAAAATAAAATTAACAGGAGCCCCAGGTGATTTGAAATGTCTTTTAATAGAAAATGGAGTTCAGGTTTTTGGAGATACTGATCTTTATGAGCTTTTTAAGGAGTCGGAAAAGATCTGACCTGTTATTTGGACTGAAATCTCTTGTGAACCACTTTCCATCTGATTTACATCCAGTTCAGGCACGAGGTTCTCTTTTCTAACCATGTTCTGTTGGGAGAGAAAGGAAATACGAACAATGACACATTAGAAATGCTTTCCACCAGATTTGCCACACTTGAGGAAGGCACACAAGGGACTGCACTGCCACACATTGCCCCAGTCAGCCCTGCATTCCAGAAGACGCCTGGCATAGCCCAGCAGGGAGGCAGTGTTTCCTGAAGTTTCCTCTTCTAGCAGCTGTCTGGCTTAGGATCCTCATGTGACTGTGTCCACGTGCAGACCTGACCCAGTACCTCCTGCTCGTCTGACTCCAAGTGGGTCTGTTTGCAGAAGGGAGCTCCCCCATGCCCCTGACTCTCATTAGCAAGTCTGATACCATTCTGGTCTTTTCACAACCATACTCCATACAGTCTCCAGACTATTAATTGGAAAATTCAGTTCATATTATGTCATTCTTCATCATCAACTCTTTCAAGGGTTCCTCCATTGCCTTTACAATAAAAATCCAACCTCCCTCCAGAAAGCCACGATCTTCCATGACCTGCCCCACCCCCAGCTTCTAATACACACGGCGGTTGTCTGTTTGTTTGTCTGCCTCAGTGCCCTTCTCACACCATCCCTTCTATCTGTAATGCAATTCCCGTATTCTTCACTTGTTGAACTTATATTGTCTAATGATTAACTCAGAGCCTTCCTCAAACCTCTGTTCTCAGCTCTTGCTCTTCCCCCACCAGGAACAGTTTCTTATTTCCACAATATTCTTTGAGGAATTTTATCACTGGATTTACCACGCTGTGTTGTAGCTTTCTGTTGGAAGTGTCTGTCTCCTTAACGAGACTGCGTGTTTGAAGGCATGGGCAATGGCATTTTTATCACTTTATGCCCAGAGTCCAGCACAGGGATGGACACATGAATGTTTGTTACATGCATGAATGATGGTGAGTGATTGCCTTGCCCAGAGTGCTTTGCCCTTCTGGATCCTCCTCACGGCCCCCCCGTGACCCCACTGAGTTACTGCATAGATGGGCCTGGGCCTCATGCGTCTCTGTGCCTCCCCGCCCATCTCCCAGTTGAACCACACAACAGGAAATCAAGTGTCTCTGCTGAGTCAATGACACTGTTGCTGGGTATGGATGCCTTTTGGAATAGAGGAGCAGACATAAATGAAGACCCACCAACCTATCTGACCGGGGGAGGGTAAGGGAAAGAAGACTTTTCACATAAGCCTATTGGCTTCTTTCGGTTGAATTCATTCACTGAAGAGCTGCTGGGAAATAAACTCAGTACTGTCTTGAAACTCACTGTCCTCTGGTTCAGGTGGGGATCCTTTGTCTTATAAGAACTCATCTTTCACGTCACTAAGGGACGTAGATCATTACAGGCTGATTGCCTGCCTGGCTTAATTGCCCTGGGCCATAGAGCAGGTCCGTGCGCTCTGCATGGTCTCTAGATCAGCTCCTGGTGGGCGGGGGTTCTTTCTACCCCGCCTCCGCACTCCACACTGCTACCTTGCCTGCAGGACCCCACCTGGCACCACCTGAGTGAGAGTCGATCAGATATACCTTTGCAAGTTTGTGATTCATCTCTCTGGCTTCCCTAGTTGAAATGAGTTTATTTGTTATTTATCATTTTAGTGCAGAAATTTTCAAAACTATGCAAAACAGCGTCGTGAACATCCATTATCAACAATTACAGACTCATGGCCGATCTTGTTTCATCTTAATCCTGACTCACTTCCCCATCTTCTAGACTATTTTAAATCAATCTCAAACATCATATCCTGAAATCCAATAACATTTTAGTCATATCTGTGAGAGATAATATCTCTTTTAAAATACTACAATACCAATATCATATATAAAATTAACAATACTTCTTTAATACAATGAGATAATCAATGATCAAATTTCCTCAATTGTTTTATTTTAGCCATTTGTTACTTCAAGATTCAAGTAAAGTTCATGCATTGACACTGGTTAATATATTTTCATCTATGTTCTTTTTCCTTGTAATTTACTAGTTGAAGAAACTGAATCATCTTCTACAGAAATTCCTATAACCTATAATAATCTAGTTGTTGCTAATTTCATTCCAGTGATGCCCTTAAAATATAGGTATTCTCTAGATAATTAAGTTTAAAAAAATTGATCAGATTTAGGGGTTTTTTTGGCAAGAGCACTCATATGTGGTAATGAATACTTCTATCAGGAGACACACAATTTCTGGTTTGCATTTTTTTAGAACCAGTTATTTAATCAAAAGTTACCACATAATGAAATTCTTTCATTCCTTCTCTGCTTATTACGTAGAATACTTCTATAAAGTGAATGTTCTCCCAACAACAACTTTATTATCCTGAGGTGGAATTATATAAGAAAAGCTATATAGGCTGGATTATTCTCCTTTATCAGTTTTAAAATAATGCATTGATTCCATAGCATGCTTGAAAGGGGATGAATTAAGGGTCTTTTTTCTCCTAGAATTTTTATGCACTTCTGGATTTAAACATTTCAATTCATAACAAATATAATTACCACTGATGTTTAAATTCTTGCACTTTCTGCCAGTGGGAGCTTCTTCAAGGTGGTTCCTGAGTGTCTGGGCATAACCTCAGTAATTCTTGGTAGTTTCTCTGCTTTCTGGCATTTCAAGGTGCCCCAGATTCAGATGGTACATATCTTGTTTCAGATTTAGAAACACAACTTCTCCAAGACGTCTGTGTTCCATTTAATTTAAAATGATATTTAGAGACCCCAATATAGTTGATAGTGGTGCTCTTTATAACTCAGTGATCATTTCTAGGTGCAAATAATTGGGAAATAAACATTATTTTTTCTTTTAAGAGAAAATACAGGATTGATCAGATTTAGGGATTTCCAGTTCAGATTGAGAACTACAAGATTTCACTAAACTTTATGAATCTTAGATCAATATATCCTTCTTCTCAAGATAGAAATCTTCATTTGTTTTATCTCACCATAGATGGACACCAATCCAAAAATAGCAGTAACAGACAATGTTTCCTGAAAGCTGTTTAAGATCTTCATTCAAGTCTTTTTGTCCTTAGAGTTTATCCCACTAAAGACACACAAATTATTGTGTTTCAAGGTTATTTGAAAAAAATTCTCCATGTGTGTTTAGGCAACCAAATCAATCCATAGCCAAATACATAGCTTTTGCTTTATTTTGCCCTCCATTTTTAGGAATTGATTTTTACCAAATACAATTTTGTTTTATAATTATGCAAAATATTTGCCTGTCATCATCAAAGTCAGATGTATAAAACGGGACATATTTTTTAAAGGGTAGATTTTAACTCTGTCTTCTGAACCTTGTTTCCTCCCTCCTCACAGTTTTGTTATTTTTTATTCCTCTAATTTTAATTTAGGAAAATATGCATATACATCCATATGCCCCAATTTCTTTGATAAATAGTAGCGCACTACTTTTTTTTCCTCTACTTTCTTTTTCTTTCAAGTTAATATTGTGTAGTTTCCTCTTTGTATGTACCATAGCTGATTAAGTTAATGACCTTCTGGTGCATATTTAATTTTTGTTTTTGTTTTCACAAATCATGCTGCAATGAAGACCTTTATGCATGCAACTTCTAGCATTTGTTGCTAGAATTTCAGCATTTATTTAATTTTTATAATGAATGGATATCAAATTTTGTCAAATGCCTTTTCTCCATCCTGGAGATATTTATAGGTTTGCCTTTTTTCTTCATAATTTTATTAGTATGAACAGATTATGTAAATGGTTTTTCCAATGGTGGATATTTCTACAATATATGCCTCTTTGCAATAATAATTTTTAAATGTGCTATTAAATTGTTTGCTTTTATTCATTTAGGATTTTTGCATCAGTATTCATGAGTGAGAGTGGTCTGTGGTTTTTCCATTTGGTTCATTCTTGGGCAGCTTTAGGGTTAGAAGTTATCCTTATGTTCTAGTTTAAGATGCCCTCTGTGAACTGATCCCTTGCAGACATTAACCTCCAGCCTACACTTCTGCCCTCAACTCCAGATCCATTTATCCAGCTGTCTTTTTAACATCTTCCCTACCCTGTTGAGCATTTCAAACTCAGCAATTCCAAAACTGAGCTCCTGCCCTTCCCTTCACACTTGTTCCTCTGTTGTCTCCCATCTCTGGAAATGTTGGCTCCATCCTTCTAGTTGTTCAAGCCATGAGCCTTGGAGCTTTCCTGAGCCACTCCTCCTCATAGTCCAGGTCAGATCTATCGCCAATTCCGGCCAATTCTACTTTTCGTATATCCACCCAGAAGGCAGTCACATCCCACTTCTGTACCACTGAAGCCCTCCTCCCACACCACCGTCACCACTCACTTGGGTAACTGCACTCATCTCCTAATTGTTCTCTCTGCTTGTGTTCAGACCATTTTTAACACAGAGGCAGGGACAATTTTTAAAGATCCATTTGCAAAGTGTGCCTATTTAATTTCAACTGTGAAGTGGCTCCCCCCAATGCACACACTTTTTGCAGTGGCCTGCAAGGCCCTATATGGTCTGGTCCCCTGTCACCTCCCCTCTGCTTCTGCTCTCCACTCACTCGGCACTAGTCACACCACTATAGGTCACACATGCCCCAGCAGCCTCCATCCCTCTGCTGAAGACATTTTCCTCCACTGGCCACATGGCTTTCTTCCTCACACTGCTGGGATACTTGCTCTAATGTCACTTTCTCAGTGAGGCTTTCTTGGACGAAGCCTTCTCTAGCCAGCGTTCATCCCCACTCTCGTGGGAGCATTTATCATGCGGATCCCGACTGTGCACCCCGTTCACTGGTCCATGGTCTGTCCTGTTCACTGCTGCTCACTCCCCAGAGCCCAGAAGAGTGCTCTGCTCACAGTGTCATTCAATAAATACCCGCTGAACTTGTTT
Source organism: Manis javanica (assembly GCF_040802235.1). Taxonomy (NCBI): domain Eukaryota; kingdom Metazoa; phylum Chordata; class Mammalia; order Pholidota; family Manidae; genus Manis; species Manis javanica. The sequence goes on from NC_133162.1 coordinate 74,810,754, forward strand.
CCCAGGGATTAACCCACCTTGGTCATTATCTCATTTATAGTCATTGCTGGATTAGGCTTGCTAGCATTTTGTTTAGGATTTTTGTTTCTTCATTCACTAAGGAGATTGAGTTGTAAAATTTCTGCTCCTTACTTGGCTCTTGTCTGGCTTTGAAGGAATTTGAGCGTATTTCCTCTTTAACTACTTTTCCTGAACATTTTATATAAGACTTGAGTTGAAATTTACTCTCTTGTTTTCTTCTTTCTTGTTTTCTTTGTGAGATTTTTTTTGTAAAGATTTCACTTAAATTTTTTATTTTATTCATGAGTAATTAGAATTAAAGTTAAAATTAAACTAAGTATTCAGTTCTTCAATCCCAGCAGCCACATTTCAATGCTCCACAGCTGCATGTGAGTGGACAGCATAGATATGGAATGTTCCCATCTTCTCAGAAAGTTCTACTGGATAGCACTGGTCTAGAATATTCTTCTCCCAGATATTTTCACGGCTGGTTTCCTTTTGCTCCCAGATCCTAGCACGCATGCCTGCGCCAGCAAGGGGCTTTCCTGATGGATGATACAGTGTGAGTGGGCCCGCCACCCACAGAGCTGTCACTTTCATTTTACTCACAGTCCCAGCACTCTCTGAAAAAATCTTATTTCTTCATCTCCCCCGACTATCGACATGTACAGTCCATAAGAACAGGCACCTTTCTGACGTGTTTACCACTAAACCCCAGAATGCAGACAGAGTGCCTTGGACAGAGTAGGTGTTCAAAAATGATATGTTAAGTAAAGTAGATTAAGTGATCAGGGACACTATGAATGGCAAGTTGAAACTTTTACATAAAAAGAGATAAAGTTGTACATATTATTATCTTAACCTTTTGATCACTTATGTCCCACTTTTTATCCTTCATGGTTTCATTTGTGCCTTTTTATTCTCTCTTACTTATGTCTTATTAATCAGTCTCACCAGAGGTTTGCTTATTCCATTAGCTTCTTTCCAAAAAACAGCATTGACCTTACTGATGATCTCTAGTGCATATTTGGTGTCTCTATCATTTGTATTTGACGTTATTTTATTATTTCCTTTCTTCTGCCACCTTTGGGTTTGTTCTGTTGATTTTATGCTAACTTCTTTTTCTTTTAACTTAGCCCAATAATGTAAAGACATCTTTTCTTTATACCATAAATAAAATACTTAAATGCCCTTTGATGTAATATTTTAGCTAGTACTATGTGTTTAGATATGTTTTTTTTTCATTTTCATTAAAGTTTAAATACGTTTACATTTTAAATATGCTTAAAATGTCTATGTCTTCTTTGATCCCTGAAGTAGTTAGAAGAAGACTTTTTTTGACTGGTTTCTTTGTTGTTAATATTATTCCAAAATGTATGAGGCTGTTTTTAGTTGCTTTGCATCATGGTGAGGGAAGTTTTTTTCTGCATGTTACAGATTCCTTAGAATTTGTTGGGGCTTGCTTTAAAGCTTAATACTTAGTCAATTTAAATAAAAAAATATATATATATACCATGTGTGCCTGAGAAGAATGTTTATTCTATAATCACTAGGTACAATGTGCCATATGTGTCCATTAAAAACTTAATTTGAAACATTTCTGCTGCTCACCAAAAGTGAGTCTGTGGTGACCCTGGTAGGAAGCCAGTAGTAAAAAGAAAGTCCCTTCTTCTCTTCTAGTCATGGGGTCATCCTTGCTCCCCCAGTTGGTAGGGCCTAACAGGAGGTGGCTGGCCAAAGAGAAATGGAGGTGAGTGCCAGCCCCAGCGTCGCAGAGCCAGAAGTAGGAGGCCAGTTTCAGAGCCAAGAGAGAATGTCCTGATAACAGGTGCATACATGCTATGAAATGATGATCATGATTGACTTACTGATGGACATCTGAGGTTCCAAAATACTCTACAGAAAGCATCACAACATGATCAGTCCAGACTCGGGAGAAAAATCTCTACTCTGACTTTGTATAAACAGCACCTCCAGGGAAGGAAGGAGCAGTGAGTCAATAACTCTTTTGAAAATAACTATTTTGAAAAGTTGAATGATTTCCTGTGTCTTGCCTTTTCAAATATCTCTTTCAGGCTGGATGCATTTGAAGTGTTTCTCATTCAGTAGGAAATGACCATTGTTCAGTGAAATAAGCAGAATTTCCACAATATGGAAGAGTCTCCCACACAGTTTTGATTTGTCCAGATGGTCCACACCATCCTGCCCGAGCCTGTTTGTTGGGGTCTCTTGCTCACAGCCTGATTAGCAAGGCCACCACACTTTGTGAACTATGAGTGATGGCTACGGGCATACTCTGCTGGCAGGTGGTAGCCGCACAGAAGAGACAGAACCAAATGTTAATGTTGAAAGGCTGACTATGGTAGAATTACTCCACTGCTTTTTCAAGGTAGTGTCCCATTTCCATCGCTTTGGCCCAAAGTCTCAGAGTTACCCCACCCCTCTGCTTTCTCATAGCCTGTCAGTCCTCAGATGCAGGTGACTTTCATTAGGCATCTGCAGACGTCTCAGTCCTTATCTTCCCAAACATCCCTTTATAGGACTCCATCAACCCAACCCTTGTCTCTTCACACGCAGGCTCCCTGCTGAACAACTTCCCTCACACTACTTTCTGGTTGACCTGCGTGACTCAGCAGAAAGCCTCAGGGCCACCATTCCCGGTTCGTACAAGCCACCGCCTAAACTCCTTAAACAGCTTCCAGCCTCCTCTCGCTGCTGTCTGGTCTCCCTGTTTTGCCCTGCCTCTCCTGCTTTCCCACATTAACCCCGTGCTGCTCATCTTGTGCTCTTCTGACATGTACGGGTCCCTCTCCCCTCTGCCAGCATGGCCAGAGAAGGAAACATCTTCAGGGGAAAAAGTATTTTTAGGAAACTAGTCCCTTGGGATGTTTTCATCTGAAACAGAATCATCCTGATTACCTTATCCAGTATCATTACTTGGTTATCTAACGTGGTCAGATCAAAGTTCTTGTTTTGTTTTGTTTTTCATTCCCTGAGGGATAAAAACATGGTCATCATTACCCACAAATTATAAAATAAATAACCATCTATTTCATGAATGCTTCCTTGAAAATTGCATATCTTTTCTAAGACACATAATTTGCAGGGTCCAGTATAAAATTAATTGCAAGATCCCTTGTTCAAAAATTGTTAAGAATTTTAAGTCGGTGACAGTAGAGCATGACCATTCCGGAGCTCAAAGCCCTATGAAATTTCACAAGTTGCATGTCCATGACTCCAGCCCTGATCCTTCTGTTGTATGTTTGACTTTTTTCCACGGGGAACCTAAGAAATATGAGCTAAATGCAATGCTTAAATATATACACTACATTACCTGAGGCTTCTAATATCTCTGACACAGGCAGACAACCCTCTTGGGTAAGGGCACAGCCCTGGGAATAGGAATGTATGATTCTAATTGTGTTGCCACCACTTCCTAGTGGATTACTTAACCAATCTGTAGCTTCAGCTTCCTCTTCTGTAAAGCTGGGATAATAATAGCACCCACATCATGAGGCCCTTGGAGGGATTTAATAATTTAATACAAGTAATATGCTTAGTGCCTGGGATGTAGCATACTCTAAAATAAAGTTTGGTCTATTAAAATAACCTCTTTTTTAAAAAAGATTTCTGATTTCATTTTTTATCCTTAGTCAAATACTTCCAAAATGTAGCTACACTGTATTACAAGGCTTTGAAGTATCAATTAGAAAGAAAAAACCAACCAATTTAGAAAGTAACACAAATTCCACTTAGGATTGAGGTATAAACAAGAAGCGTGTAAACCTTGGTGTTGAGCCTAAATTAATTTATTGATTGATTGGTTGATTTGATTCTTCATTCTTTCACAAAGTATTCACTCTTGCCTATTGATTTCTGAGGATTTAGAAAGGCATAGATGAACAGAGCAAAATCCCAACTATTGCGACACTGTGTAATGCAGCCCCACAAAAGAAGTAAACACACGCCCGAACGGATGCCCGAAGGGAGTGTGATTCAGTTGTAGAGGAGGGCATGACGGAGAGAATTTGGCAAGTCTTTTTAGAAAAGGTGATGGTTAAGCTATCTCTAAAAAGATGAATCGTCATTTCCCAGGAAGATTCATTCAGGGTAATAGTATATTCAAAGGGCTGATGGTGCAAAAGGACAGGCTGTAACCAGGACTCACAGGATGTGTAGAGTAATAGAAGCGTAAGATACAGATTAGGGGGAAGGACAAAGAAGTGAGACTCGCGGCTGTAAGCTATGCGGTTGCCAGACCTCAGGAATGGCTTCCCACTGTACTCTCTGGAAGCATGCACCATGTGGGCAGGTGGGTGGAAGGTGGACAGTGAGATACAGTAGATACCTGACAAACTGACTGCTCAGAAGGTCATGAGTCCTCCTTGTCTGAGTGGCATATTGGCACACTGACCTTGTCCAGTGAATGTGACCCTGCTCCCCTCCTCTAAGCAAATGACCCAGTGGCTGGCACCTGATATGCAGATCAAACCAGGCTGAGAGAAGGTGTTCTTGTTAGACTAAATCAGTTTGGTTTTTGCAATAGAGGAGATAACTTTCTGTGCTGGACCCAGTACCAAATAGAATTTGGAATTGAAATGGTTTGTTTTATGTAATGTCACTTTAATATGATAACCAAATTTAGGAATCTATCTTTTGGTAGACTGTGTATGGTAATTTTTTTGTTTTTGTTTTTGTTTTTTTGATCATAGAACTTAAACTGGAATTCTGGCTTGTGATGGTAAGAAGGGTTATTGCTTGATGTGTACTTGCATTGGAGAGAGGTAAGTTGTTTTTTGGTTTGGTTTGGGTTTTCTTTTTTCTGTCAGGCATCCACTTTTTGACTCTAAGTCTACACTGAGCATTCCACCTCAAAAAAATAAATCTGTAAAAAGAAAAGGAAAGAATACATGGAAGTGATCCAATCTCCTTGCCAATGATGGCTTATTTCTAGTGTGGATGTCTACCCTTGTTCTCAATTCCCTAGGAGCTCCATACTGGCTTCAGTACCCCTAGTCTCAGCTCCATTTTCAGTGGACAATTTGACAATATGATATAAGCTTGCATTTTGAGGTTTGAATGGTTTCCAGTCCATTTTAGGGCTATCTTCATTGGTGGAATTTTGTCAGATAACTGACTGCAGAATTTTGTCAGATAACTGCTTGCAGAATCAAGCAGAACACCAGCCAGCAGGGTCTTAAGAGAGGAACTCATAGGGAATCCAGGTCACAGGTAACAGGTAATCTGGCATATGATGTGGGTGAATTACAGAGGCTGTGTTCTTTTCAGTGTTGTCACCAAAGCCCTGTGGCAGTCGGTAATGCCAAGCCCTTGCTAATATCAGCTTTTATATTCCTTAGAAGTCACAGATTAGTTGATAATTGCTGTTTCTACCAAATCAGTTCAGAGATTCGTGGGGGAAAATCCATTTTGGGCTGATCTCATCCTGGTCATGCCAAATATCTGTGGGGTTAATTAGATTCATAGATCTCTGTCTATATATATGCAAGAGATAAGGGTTCAACAGGGATACACATTCTTCCAGTTTTCAGTCATCCTTGAAGAGTTGCGGCACAGCTAAAACAAGCTGCTTTGCTGCATTTAGAATGCATTAGACTAACTTCTGTGTTTATGGGGAGGCAAAATCCTGCACTTGGAAACCAACACCGTATTTGACCATATTGTCTGTTTGCTAAAGAGTAAGTTAAGAATCTTACATTTTTAACTTCATGGGTATTAAAATACAATTTTTAAGATGGAATCCTTCCTGCCTTTCACCATGTTGTTCATGTCTGGGCCTGCATGCTAAAATAGTTGTGTAGGTTACAAACTACCTAATTAGGACTGAAAGGATGAAAAAAGAGCATATAGGTAAATGCAAAAAAATAAGCTGGGCCTGCATGATTAACACAATAAAGAAATAGGCTATGCTGAGGTACCCTCCTTTATCTGGGGAATAGTCAAACATTCCAGGCCAAGTTGCTCTTGGCTTTTTGAGCTTTAATTGATAAATTTTGGGTCCTCTTAGTGGACTTTCTGGCCTTTTTCTCTGTCCACCCCAATCATATCTATTTTCCTGCCTAATACAATTATGTCAGCCCCTGTAGGGAAAACGGAAGTTCCATGGGTAGGATCGTCACCTGATACCCATTGTGTACATGCAATGATGTAATACTTAGCCAACTGTACAGGCGTATGCTTGCATACCTGTTGGAAATAAGCTAATACTGCTGGTATGACTATAAAAGAGATCCCCTGGTAGAAGAGCAGAGCCTAGACAAGAGAGCAGAAGCTGGGCACAGAGGCAGAGCCTGGAATAGAGGCAGCACATGGGGCAGAGACTGGAGCTGAGGCAGAGACTGAGACAGGCCTGCCACATGCAGAGGCAGATGTGATTCTAGCACTTGGTCAGCCACCATGAGAATAAAGCTTAGTATGAGCCGCTTTTTACCCCAAACATTTGTTGTCATTGTGGGGTAAATTGCATTATTTTCAGAGTCTCCTGCCTGTCCTTTGTCCTTTTACATATACTGCTGCAGTTTCTCACAGCATCCAGGGCAAGAGGTGGGGAGAGACTGTTCGCTCTTCCCCTCTGTTGCATAATTGGTCTGGCACCTGTCAGTCGCCAGGGATCCACCCACAGAGTTTCTCCGGGAAGGGGCTGGCAGAGAGGTGAGCCCACATGCTGCCTGCGGAGTTGGAGGGTGAGAGCGGCAGCCAGAGGGGCCTAATGGAGCCAGGCCTTGTGGTGAGCAATAAAAGGTTTTCTCCCAACCTGGCCTTTCCCCAGACTGATTTCGGTTACACCAGTTTATTTGCCCACCCCTGGTGGGAATATGTTTCCCCCGGGAGCCACAATCATTTTTCCATCTCACTTACCTGGAGCTGAAACCCTCAGGTGAGACAACCCCCAATATATTCCCAATGCAGAAGAAAATCCAAAGTTCTGGCCTATGAAGTCAGCCATGATGTAGCCCCTTATTGCTTATGGTCCCCTCACTTGTGCAGCGATCTAGACTTTAGTGGCCCCAAGATGTGCCACTTTCGCATGCAGATTCTTTTGAGGTGAAAACCATCAAGGCCCAAAAGACTAAGGAAAATACTTTGACCACCATCCCCACCCCTCCCCCCAACTTCAGAAAAAGGGATTTAGATAAAGGAACTGCTTTCGGAGGAGGGCTATCACAATAGATAGCTATATTATAATATAAACTAGGGATGATAGATAGGAAAGAATGTGACAGAGCATTTGGTTAAATTTTCCTCTCTGCCCCAATTGATTCTGTGTAGCCCATCATGTTTTTTTTAATCAAACATTTATTCTTTTCATATTCCTGTGGATTGCTTCCCTTTTCCTTATAAGTCTCAGATTCCTGCTCCCTTCTCCGTTCAGGATGACATATGTACCTTATTCTCCCTGTCTTTGCAACCCACATCTATGGCTCCCCCATACATATATAACCAACTTTGGGTTTTCTTTATCTGTCTCACATCAATTTGATTCTTAGATCAGCTAGAAAAACTTTGAGGGGTAGATGTTTCTTCCTCCCTGTTAGGCTGGAGGAAGGAAAAACAAGGACATGCAAACAGAACAGAGAGATACCATGAAAGGAGAACAGACCAGACCCCAAGGTCTGTGCCTTATATGGAAAGGGGACAGCTCTTCCTGAATTCAATCCCTCTGATGTGCCAACTAAGACCCAGATATCAGCCTCCTCCCTCTTGGAAGAGAAAAGTTTCTAGTTGTCTATTATGTCACCTTTAGCCAATCATACCTCTCCATGCCCCCTAGGATAGCTTGCCCACTCACCCCGCTCCTAACCCCTTATAAGCCCCCACCTCCCTGACTGGGTGTGACTTCCCCAGCCTGTGATAGCCAGACCAGGGAACATCACCCAGGAATTGCGCTCAAATAAACTGCCTGGCCCTTTGTTTCTTCTTGTTGCCTGCTTATTTTGGCTAGAATTTATCTTACATTTGGTGCCAAAACCCAGGAAGGAGCATGAGCATGGGGCCCCAACTGGCCATCAGCAGCCCTGCCCCCTCCTTCCCCAACCCAGGACCTCTGCTCTCTGCTGCATGGACTATTTTCCTGTGAATCCCTCAGTTTCCCCCGGTCTGTTTCCCTCCCTAACTCCGTTTCACCTGGTCCATTAGAAATTGTAGCTACGTCCAGGTTGGGGCATCTGGCCCTTGGGTATCCAGCCCACACTCTGCAGGCATCTGGCCCGCCCCTGTCCCTGCGGTGTGGGAGACGTCCCTCACCCAGGCTCCCAGGCAGTCTCCCCTGACTTGGTGCACTTGGGATGCTGGGTGCTCCTCTCAGGGGGATTAGTTGGGGAGTGACACAGACATGGGGAACCAGCCCTCAAAAGCAGAGCCTCAAACCCCACTGTGGTGTCTCATTTCTAATTTGGCTACTCTGTATTTGTCCTGGGAAGTTCGCAAATGGAAGCTAGTCTTTCTTTGCTCTGAGGCCGGGCCTCAGTATCCCTTGGACAATCAATCTCGCTGGCCCCCTGAGGGAACTTTCGATTTTGGCCTCCTCACTGACTTAAGTAATTATTGCCACTGGAGCAGAGAGTAGGGTGAAATCTCATATGTGCAGGCTTTTTGGACTTTGCACACCCGCCCAGACCTTTATGTCAAGTGTTCAATGACTCAGGTTCTCCGGGCCTGATCTCCAGTTAAAGATTGTCAGCCTCTTACTCTGCCCAGTCCTTCTTCCTTTTCAGATCCGCCGGAGGACCTTAGTCTCCCACCTCCCTCAGCTCACTACCCCCACCCCTCTCTGCCACCATCTTTAAGTCCTTTGTCTTCACACATGTCGCCGCCATCTTAAAGTCCTACATTCTCAACCATGCTGCCTTCCTGCTCCTCTCCTATTTCGGTGGCTGCAACACCCCTTGCCCCTCTCCTTCTGCCTTCACCGCCTTCTTCCCCACAGGAACACGCTCCTCCCACCCTCCGGTTCTGGGAGCCACGGACAAAAAGCTAAAAAGAAAGAAAGCAATTAAATATCAGTAACTCAAATCTTTATATCAGTTTGTCAGTCTGTGTATATGTTTTTATATGAAAAGTGTTGCTAACTGTAGTCATTATGTCTCAATTTGTAAGTTTGTGTGTCTAAGTGTGCAAATGAAAAGTATTTTCCTACCTCCGGATGGTATTAATAAAAATTGATTTAAAAACAAGCACTTGTGAAAATTGGGCATTCTAAAACTTCCAGAAAATCTGATAAAAAATGTTAAGCATTAATGCTAATTTGGGTTTGGCTGAGGCGGGCATGTCCTTGTGGTTATCAGCTGCCTAAGTTTACCTAAGGTCATTTAAATTGATGTTATCTGCTAAATCTTTTAAGAATAAAATGCTTAAAGGCTTTGCTTTGTCTAATATTCAGTAAAGATCTTGTAAGTAATCTAGCATAGTTGTTATGAATGAGTGAACTAAATAAGTGTGGCAAGTGAACACCTTTTTAATTGTGTGTTAGTGTGTATACCTATCTACAGCCTGAGAATCTTTGTGGTAACCTAAAACCTTAAAGTTTTGCTAAGTTAAGAAGATATACTTTGTGTTTAGTGAGAGATTGTGCTGTAAAGCTCATAGTTACAGAAATTATAAAATGTTCATAAATTTGTCAATCTAAAGAATGCTATTGTAACAGTTTACAATAGCCTGCTTCTCAGTGTTCACTAGAAATTAAGGTACCTAATGGTTTTAAGTTCTAATTAAAACTACTTAAAGTAATAAGGAAAACATTTCTGCATCCTAAAGAATGTGTCTTTTGATAAGAGAAAGTAACTTCGTTCTAAAGTACAGCTGTTTTTACAGAGAGAACTCTAAATGAAAAAAGAAGGGTATAGAAAGTTTATAGAAGAGTTTAATATGGTGTGCTATATATATAAAGTTAAAGCAAATGAGTCTTGGTATGAAGTACACAGCAAAATTAAAATTTTGTATTCAGTTAAAAAGGACAAAGTTTTTTTTAACTGTTAGTCTGCTCTTAATATTGAAAGATTGCAATGGGTTCTCTAATTGTTTAATCAAAGCAGTTTCTCATGCTTAAAGTCTCAGTGAGTTGTCAGAGTAGTTAAGAAAATGAAATCTTAATATTAAAAGAACTAAAAGCTAAACTTTGCTAACAACTGTGTAACCTTCTTTATTTGCCTTTGAGGTACTTTGTTGTCATTCTAGATAAATGGATAAGTATTGCTTCATGGCAACCTATAACCCTATTTAAGCAAGTGCCAAAGAAACTTTCTTCTGACAACTTCCCAAAATCAAGTTCAAAAATGTACTTTCACCTCTAGTTAACTCTGATATTTTCCAGAGGGCCCCTGGAACATGTCAGAGGAACTTTTTCTCATTGGACAAAATATTTGGCTAATTTGGCTTATTTATCTGATATATATTTACCTAGAAAGCCCTGTCAAAAAGAATGATGCTAAACTTTGTTACTGAATGTTTTGTGTTACAGAAATTTCCAAATTTCCTTATGACAACTGTCTTATAGTAAGCTCTCATCAGATCTTTAACCATTGTCATATGTAAGTCTTTTGTCATCTATACTCACTCTTTATTACTCCTAAACTAGAAAGAAACTAGATTTCAGCAGAACAGGTATTAGTTACATAGGATTAAGTAAACTAAGGAAGATGATTTTGTGGCTTTTTGTTTCAAATGTTGTTGATAAAGTGCTTTAAGTTTTTTCTCTTAAGCTGACAATAGTTTAGTAAATGACTGCCTTTATAAGCAGAATTGAAACATTTATCTTTCTCTCTACATGATCTCTCCAGAATTTAAAAACTTTCAGTGACTATTTTTATATTTCATGGCAGTATGTTTATTTGCATAAGTTCAATAAGAACCTGCTTTCCTTGTAAGAGGACCAAATAAAAACACAGGTTATACTACCAAGACTTTGACTAGAATGTCATACCTGAGAGACACGTGCATAAACTCAGGTATGAACAGCTTTAAGGAACTAAGGTTGATTTAATAAAGCCAACAAAGCCCCTTAGAAGAACTGGCCTGGTACCTTGCTTACAGAGTTCCCAGCAGCCTTACCAGGTGAGTAAGGAAGGTCACTTCCTGGCAGGTGCAGGAACCTCATGATGTCTTGGGAACCTCAAGAAGAGAGGGATTCACCCAAATGTACAGTACTGCAGGCACAACCTGATGGCAAATCTGGCTGGGCTTTCTGGCCTCAAGAAGCTTTTAAAGTCCAATCTGAAATTCCTTATAAAAAGTTCCAGCAAAGCATATTTAAAAGAGCCTATGTAATCAATTGCTCTTCTTGCTGCACTTCTGCAAATATTCAAGCCAACTGTTAACTATTTTCTTAATCTGGCTACTTCCAATAAAAATGAGGGTGATTTTAGAGAAAAGTATGATTTCAATAATGCAGTCTTATCTATACTAAATCCTAATACTAGTCATTGAGATGTAAACTCGATCCAGAATTCCAGTCCCCCATAATGGCCCGGCTAATGCCCCTACTGGGCCCCTTAATAACAGTTTGTGGTTTACTCTTAGTTGCCCCTTGTGTCCTAAGGTTCCTCCAGCAGTGGCTAACCCAGATGATCCGGGTCGCCACCAACCAGATGTTACTTCACCGTTACGCACCTCTTCCCACTGAACCCCCTCCTTCAGCCTGATACCAGCCTCAAACCCCCACCACGCCCCTTGTCAGCCAGAAGTAGCCAGATCGAGTCGTCACCCATTATGACCAAAAGGCTGGAATGTTAGGCTGGAGGAAGGAAAAACAAGGACATGCAAACAGAACAGAGAGATACCATGAAAGGAGAACAGACCAGACCCCAAGGTCTGTGCCTTATATGGAAAGGGGACAGCTCTTCCTGAATTCCATCCCTCTGATGTGCCAACTAAGACCCAGATGTCAGCCTCCTCCCTCTTGGAAGAGAAAAGTTTCTAGTTGTCTATTATGTCACCTTTAGTTAATCATACCTCTCCATGCCCCCTAGGATAGCTTGCCCACTCCCCCTGCTCCTAACCCCTTATAAGCCCCCACCTCCCTGACTGGGTGTGACTTCCCCAGCCTGTGATAGCCAGACCAGGGAACATCACCCAGGAATTGCGCTCAAATAAACTGCCTGGCCCTTTGTTGCCTCTCGTTGCCTGCTTATTTTGGCTAGAATTTATCTTATACTCCCTAACAAGGGGATAAAACGAATTCAAGGAGCTCAGTTAGGAAGCTATTGGAATAGCTTAGGTGAAACCTATAGTGACATGGACCAGGGTAACTGCAGAGGCATGGGTGAATTTGAAATAACTACTGTAACAAACAATAACTGATCACTGTGGACTAAGAATATGTCTCCTCCAAATTTACATGTTGAAGCCCTAATCCCCAGTGTGGCTGTATCTGGAGTAGAGAAGTAATTAAGATTAAACGAGGTGATAAGAATGGGGCCTTTGGTATCATAGGATTAATGTCTTTACAAAAAGAGACACCAAAGAGGTCCATGTCCACACACCCAGGAAAGGCCATGTGAGGACACAAGGAGGCCAGGAAAGAGAGAGCTCACCAGAAACCTACTCTGCTGGAACTTGATGTGGGACTTTTAGTCTCCAGAAGTATAAAAAATTGATTTCTGTTATTTAAGCCATCCAGCCTGTGATATTTTGTTATGGCAGCATGAGCAGACTAATACGCTAATAACTGGGAACTAAATATTGAGGTAATGTGTTACCATGCAAGATTCCTCATCTGTAATAACAGAGTGTCAAAAAATAATTTCTAAATATATTGGCGGGGCTGCCCATGGTGAAATTTTTACTTTCATTTTTTAGCCTTATATAATTTTTCTTAAACCATGTACTTTAATTTCATCTATGATTTTAAAAGTTTAATGTAATTTTTAAAGAAAATTCAAGAACATTATACTATTTCCCAGATTCCATTCATATCTACATTTATGATTTTATTGTATGTACCCTTTCTTGTCAATTTTCAGTCAACTTGTAACTTATATCAATTTTACTTCACTTTCAATTTAAGCTATTTATATTTCTATGATTCACATTAAAAATATGTAATTATTTTAAAATGTACCTCTATGTAAATCATCTTATCTCCTAACAGTGGTAGAGGTATTACAGTAGGTAGTTACTAAGGTATGAGCCGCAGAAAAGGAGAAGTGCAAACTGCTAACCTCTCTAGGTGGGTTCATACCCACTCTTTGCCTAAAACAAGAAGCCAGCCAGAGCCGGGAAATCCCCAGGTGGATGTCTGCACACGAGAACTGAGACAGGTTGGAGAACAACCTTGGCCCATTCACATGAACATACTGCATCTGGGGAGGTCTCTCCCTGCACACTAGGTGCAACCTCAACCTCGACAGGGAAGGGTTCTTGATTCTGATCAGGAAAGAATTCACACACAGGCCAGGCAAGTGTAAATAAGGAAGGAATTTATTAAAGCAAGAGTAATAGTGGATGGTGGCAGCCATACAGTTAGTAGAGAGCAAGGAAGAACAGAGGGAAGAAAGAAAAGCTCAATGAACTCCTGCTCAGCATGAGGCCAGTCCCTTGCCAACTCCTGAAACTAGGTCACCTGGCATCTGCTGTCTGCTTGAATCTGCATGGTTCAGGAACTAACCCCTACTACCCCAGGATTTGGGGGAGCTGCAGAGCACTGAATGGAGTGAGAGTATGTCTGGGAACTTCCTCAAAGCAAAGAAAGGAGATTTTCATGCAGGCTACTAAAGAGTATGACTGTACAGCCACAGTCCCATCCAGGTCACTACAATGTGTTCTTTCATACACAACAATAGTAGTATTATACACAGCAGTAATAGTAATATAACTCCATTCAGGTTCCCGGACCCAATTCCAACGTGTGAATGTGGGAGAGGGACTTCCTACACATACACCGAGCAATTGTCAAACACCAGCAGGATGTAGAGAACTCAACTAAATTCTGATGCCGTCTGCCCCAAGACAACACCTGATTCCCCAGGTTAAGGGCTCCAACCTACAAGACTGCCCTCCATCCTCTACTCCAGACACCAGTTGCAAGCCCCAGGCTGTTTGTTACCTGTATTTCTGACCTATGGGCTACAGATTGGAGGTTCCAAAGATCACCCCCCTAGTTTTGATGAATTTGCAGGTGGCTCACAGCACTCAGGAAAACACTTACGTTTACCAGTTTAATGAAGGATACTGTAAAGGATACAACAGCCAGATGAAGAAATACATAGAACAAGGTCCCAAATAATAGAGCTTCTACCCTTGTGGAGCTTGGGGTCTGGCTTGGTGGCACAGGGAGGCATTCCAGTTCCCCAAGCACAGAAGCTTTCTCCAACTGATTAGCAGAATCCAAGAGAGTGATAAGCTCTTTTTTGAGGGCTTCATTACATAGTCATAATTGACTAAATCATTGGTCATTGGTTGATTCAACCTCCAGCCCTCACTCTTGGGTTGGGGTCCAAAGTTTCTCATTAACATGGCAAGACACCCATTTCACCTTTAAGACTCTGCAGTATTTTCAGGAAATGTGGATGAGACCAAATAAACCTGGGAAATATGAATTAGGTCATCTGAATGGCCAAATATGTATTTCTTATGACTCATGATATCACGGTCACCCAGGTTACTGGAACTTGCGAGCCCTAATTAGAGATCTTATAGCCCTTCCCTACCTGTCTGAAGTAGAACAGAGAGAGAGAAGACTAGTACTTAAGTTTAGAAAATTGAATGAACTAGTAAAGTAACAAACACGCTTACCAGTAGGAAAAGGTCTCTCACAGAGACAAAATGCTGTAAGTTAGCAGCAGGGCTTTATTTAAGGCAAAGTACACACTTGAAGAAAGGGGAATGCAGGCAGCCTCAGAGAGGAGGCATGCTTAAAGGTTTAGGATTCTTGTTTTTTAGGGATTTTAAGGATGGGATAAAGGGCCAAGGGAGCATAGCTTTGAATGTGGCCTCACAGTGTCCATCTCCAGTGGGAGACATTATGTCTTCAGGGATAGTCAGTCCTCTTAAGATTCTGTATGATAATAAACTTAACATAAGGAATTTATTGATCCCGTTCTTCTCCAAGATAGTGGTTACCCTCAGGCAGTGGGAACTTATCATGTAGGACTACTTGCCTGCCCTGCCTTAAAATAGGGTCAGTTGTTGACTAACTACCATAAAGTATGTTAGGAATCTTACCTCCTAACTCCCTGGTTTTAATATTCATATTTATTTATAGAATAAACAGGTTTTGGTCCACTTTTTAGCAGCCTGTCCATGTAACAGAGTTCTTCTATTTTCAATGTCTAAAGCACATGCTGTCTTGATAAGAGGGGAAAACTGAACTACTCAACACAGATGAAAATATTTCTCATTAGCCTGTATAGCTCCCCTAAAAGGTACAACATTAACACCTAATTGTGTCACTCCACTAACTTCTCACCTTTCCCTCTGTAAATGTATTTCTCCTTCTTGCTCAGAAGGAGCACCTTCAGATGTCTTTAGGAAAATGAAGGCATCTTTGTCCATTCAGTATTTAGTCTCATACAGGAAGTAGCGGAAAGGTAACCTAACTCTCCAGTTGGACCTTGCGTGGGGAAAGAAGCCTTGTACGGCACCTTCTAGTACCCCAACAGATCCCACCTGGGTTGGGCTACAGTTGCAGAGTCTACCTGTCTACCTGGATTGCTGCCTGTTATTTACAAGGGTTCAGGATCAGATCTGGCTAAGTTTCCATGAAGCAAGTGGTCTCCCAAAAGTTTAGCTGCTTTATAGGTTATATCTGGGAAGCAGAGCACCTTTAATGCCCTAAAAGAATACTTTTATACTTATAGTCATTTATTCCAAGTAGAACAAATTACTGATTTAATTAAATGATTTTATAAAGAAGGTATATATAAAATAAAAATTATTGTAAATAATCAAATAACCAAACTCATAATGAATAAACATTTATTTGAATTTCTCCTGGTAATAGCACTCAACATATAAGAAAAACAAACCAAGCTGTAAGATTTTACTTTAAGTATAGCCATTTTTCAAAAAGTGTAAAGTTGGGTTCTGTATTTAATGGCAACAAGAGGGACAGCTTCTGTTTTAAAACTACCATTCAAAAAGTAGTATTTTAAGAAATATATACTATGATTAACATGCTGTGTTTTATAGAATGGATACATATCTGAATGCCAATCTGAATACGGAAGAAATATATGTGTTAAAACTACACAAGAAAACCAAATGCTCTTTTTTATAAAAAACACCTTAAAATAAAAAGGCACTTGTTTTAGTAAACTCAATAATTTTTACATGGATTTTTTTTAAACTCCCACTTACCCTACTCCAATAAAAAAAAAAACAGGTAGATTTGAATAGAGCTATTACTTGATAGATCATTTCAGTGCAGTGTGGAAGCTGGTCACACAGTTAATGTTAATTTCCTAAAGTGCATCTTTTGAAGACTTGTCTAGTAAAATTGCAGTATCAAATATAACATAACACAAGACATGCAATAACAAAGCTAAATCATTATAAAGTTTTTCAAACTACTTTTAAAACTTTTGATTCACCAAAGAATAAAGATGTCAAATACAGTAGCATTCTCAGTCTCCAACATTATGCATCTTATACTTTTGTCATTTGGCAAATCTTTTGGAGCCGAACAAAAACAATGCCGTCTAAACAGTATTTCTTCTGTCACTGTAATACAATTCTTCAGGCAGAACAGTAGGCACAGAGCAAGAATTAGATTTTTGGAAGTTTTGGTGCATTTACCACAGGATTTGCTTCCTGTAAGTATCTCTTCCCTGCACTCTTGTAATCATAGGTGCAGCCATGAGTTTCTGCGTAGCGATGAGGTGCACAAAAGTTGCTTCCACATCTAAAGCACAAAAAAAGATTGTGTGAATAGTCATGTTTCTATTAGAGGCTCATCTCCAGGAGAGGTGACCCTGACTGCAGGTAGTCCAAAAGGAGCCCTTTGGTTCTCGTTAGCAATTACAGTGCCTTGCACTCATAAATAAGCACAGGAATCCCCCCAGAAGAACAAGTTAACCACCCATGAACAGGAGAGTTTAGAATAAAGAATTCATTATGGAATGAAACAGGGTATAGACATTTATGAAGTAGTAAAATTGCAAAAAGTAGTAGTAAATATGTCCACCAATCTCTTACATCTAGTAAACCTGGGAGAACTCTCAATTTCTGAGAAATTGTCTCCTAAGAAATTTACATTATATAAAACCTAACTATGCCATGAAGGGTTTAAAAAATATTTCTAGCAACAAAATAAGTTATTTACATTTGAACAGAACATGCTCTAAAAAAACAGCTGATATTTTTAATGCCATGGCCTTGGCTTAAGGGCAGACACCAATCTTGAAGCATATTAATCATATTAATCAATGCTAATGAAAAAAATAATTATAGGTAGAAAAAAAATCATTGTTTTGTAAATATATTATTCATCTGTTTTGAAATAAAAGTGTACCATATGATTTTTAAAATTTATAGTACATTAACTTTAAATTTACTCCTTTTTTTGTTCAATCTGAAACAGAATCTTAGAGGAGGGTTCCTTCCAACCCATATTCAAACAAAAAACATGTATATCTAACATTAAACTTAAAGAAAGTACATTCTCCAATTGGTTTCAATCTCCTAATTTAAAGGGCAGGGGAGGATCTCATGTGTTTGGAAATGCATGAGCTGCCGACTATTTGCTCTTCACACTAGCCAATTAGGAGTTCTATTCTAGGCTGCTATCTGAACAGCATCTTAACGATGTAATCAATACCCAACTTAAAGAGTGTCTTATACTGTGTTCCCAGGTGGAGGCACCGCAAAGAAAGCATCTCAGCTTTTCCAGCTAGCCAACCTGCCTGCATTCGTAGCTAGTAGCCAGTCCAGTTTTCTTTCCACAAAGGAAACAATGCTTTGTCGTTTTCTTCTTTGTGTGAATGGGGGCTTTCACAGGTGGGAGGTGATGAATACCTTCTCCTGTTTAGAGAAAGGGCAGCTAGATTAATACAGACATAAAATTCTAAATGTGAAATACTATTAAGCAAAACACAAAATGCGTTCCTGTCACTGCAAAATTCTATGCCATGAAAAATTTGGACTACTTTTTATCCAGAATTACTTACAAAATCTGCAAGTGAAGATGCAGTAGAACTTACATTTTTCGAGATGTGCTAGGTTTCTACTGACTGGGACTTACATTTTAATACTTTTTATACACACCAATACTTTTCTGATTATTTCAAAGAGCAATCAATAAAGTACTCCAACTTTGATAGATCACCAAGAAAAATGTCTGGTTCAAAATCACAGTTATAAGGTCTCTGTGAAAAACCATAATATGTAATAAAATCACCTTGTTCTTTCCCACCAAGAAGGAGCATCAGTATCATAACACTGGTTTTTCATGATTACACCATAACAATTAATCAAACCATGAGCAAGTTATTTACCCTTTCAAAAATTCAATTTGTTTCTTTTTTAAGATAAGAGAACATGTATTTTTTCTCCTAGGTTTCTAAGTATCAACTCAGTTTTCGTGTGTAAAAATCATTCTGAAAGTTTTAAATTTTATAATTATATAAAATATCACGTTATCAATAGTGACTAACATGGTGCCCTATTCAATTTCACAGTGCTATCTATACCTTTTCAAGAATATTTACTAAATTTGGTACTATTGTAACAACTTGACTTTTTAACTTAAAAATAAGAGAACATGTTATTTTATAAGAAATAACTAAATTTATTTCTTTAACTACTAAGTGAAAGGATTTTAGAACTGAGCAAAATTCCCACAAACCCCATTCATAAGTAGAGAGGCTCCAAGTCACTGTCCATTGTTACAATAACAATGCAAGTACTTGGTGGCACTCAAAGGCCAAGAAGCAAGAGGCAATGAAAGAAAACAAAGCACAGGGAAGGAATGAGAAGAAAAATGATAGAGTGTCAGTGGTACAAGTACCTATTGTCCACTACTGGAAAAGTTTGGGAGGCCTGGGCTTACTGTTTATCTGGCAGGTATAAGTCTCTGGACTGGAAACAAATATCTCATCACTTTTATGGAATGTCATTGATAACGCTAAGCACACTTGGAGAAGAAGGCACTTGTTGAGTTGGTGCCTGGGCAGCATTAGGGGCCATTCAGTTGGTTGTTTCAAATTTTTTCTAGTTTGGGGCAAGATCTGGGAACATATTTTAGACTGGTAATAAGGCAGACTTAATTTTGCTGGGATTGTATACCTAGCACCCAATCTGGGTTTTGGCGAAAGACTCAGCACCAATTAATTGTAATTCCAATGTTTTGAACCCTTGAAGGATTTGCAGGGAGGTTTAGCTGCCAGATACACAGTTATCTTCTTCAAGGGCACTTACAGTTATCAAGAACATTTCACAAAGGTGATGGGGTACTTTCTGCTTCTTAAAAAATAAAAAGAAGCATTTACATAGGACACATAAGAAAGACATATACTACCAGAATCCCTGTGGAAGCTCATCTAATTGCAATTATCTTTGAAATCAGGCTTAGGATAGTCTTCTTTAAACAACAGTAGGAAAATCTGTTGATGATAATTTAGTTTGGTGTAGTTATATTTTCATTTTCTTCTTTCTTTGGAGTTGCTTAACTCAATGTTTCCTGAATGTTTTTTCCTTCAGTAACTCCTGTGAATGTGTGAGACAGAGAACAGAGTAGGGACAGGAATGAGGTGGCACAGAGACATAATGCTGTCCTCTCCAAGGAGAATGTATCCCTCTGCCCACCAGAGAAAAACCACTTGTCAGTTATTTATTCTAGGCAATGAACTATCACTGATAGGTTCCCTACTACCAACAGGAAAAATTCAAATTCCTTTGACTGGCATTCAAAGTCATTTGTGTCCAAAATGATACCTTTCTAACTTTCCAGAGTCAAGTTCTGTCATTTACCACATCATACCCACTCTGAATGATGCACCAGAGCCATTCACATGTGCTGTCTCTTCTAAAATGTTCTACTCCACCTTGTCACCAAGTAAGACTCTACTTATCCTGTACGAAGATATCATCAATAATCAACTCCTCTCTGAAGCCTTCTCTCAATGTGTATTGAACATGTGAATAAGGAAGAAGCCAGTTTTTCAGTCAAGATATCAATCCCTTATCAGATACATCATTTGCAAGTATTTTCTCCCATTCCTCAGGTTGCCTTTTTACTCTGGTTGATAGTGTCTTTTGATGCACAATAGTTTCAAAAGAATTGAAAGCAGGGTGTCAAAGGTGTAGTTGAATACTCATGTTCATAGCAGCATTATTCTCAAAAGCTAAAATGTGGAAGCAACACAAGTCTCCATCCAAAGGTGCATGGATAAGCAAAGCAAAATGTGGTCTCTACATACCATGGAATATTAGTCAGTCTTAAGTATGGAAACACTGAGCCATGCTACAACACAGATGAACCCCGAGGGCATTTACTAAATGAAGTCAGTCAGACACAAAAGATGAATACTATAGTATTTAGAGTAGTTAAAACTAACAGAACATAGAATGGTGATTGCCAGGGGTTAGGGAAAGGAGGGAATGACACAATGAGGAGTTAGTCTAAAGGTACAAGAGTTTCAGGTTTTCAAGATGAAAAGAGGTCTGGAGATGGATGGTGGATGATGGTTGCCCAAAAAGGTGAAATGTATTTAATGCTACTGAATTGTATACTTTAAAATGGTTAATATGGTAAATTTTATGTTACCTGTATTTTACCACAATAAAAAATTTGAAAAAAAGTCGATGTATTAAGACTTTGGAACCTTGGGCCTCACACAGTAGTGGAGTGCAAACCTTAGGTATCTCTTTAAAGACAAAACTCCCATGACAACCATAATACATAAAGTATCCTTTGGAACCTTGGGGCTACAGGAGTGGTACATCTTTGGTAATGAGTTTCCCCCCTTTAGTCTGAGCATTAAAACACAAAAGATGATGATAGTAATGGCTTCCTTGGAAATAAGCACTGGTCAGTGCACGTTTAAGGGGTTACTGGTAAGTGCTAATGTTATAGGCATTTTTGCTACTATGCTTTAGAAAATGCTAGTGCTAGCGATTGTCCTTTTCTTTCATCCAGAAATAACCAATTCATCAAAAGGGGCTCTTACTACCACCCTTGATAGTATTGTGATGTTAACAAATACCTTTCTTGGGTACATCCTCACAACCCTCCCAGCCCCCCAATGTGGCTCTAGAGTGGCCAGTGTCTCGGCGGGTTGAGAACTACATGTTAATTCTTCCTTTATCTTGTCTTTTCACATAGACCATATCTCTTCCTCAATAGCAGAGACCTCCATTTAAATTTTTGTTTTATACTTTAAATATGTCCTACAGTGAATTTTCATAATCATTTCCTTAAGTGGAACAAAGTTTAGGCAGAGCATACTCTGTACACACTACAGAGAATTCTTATTTCTCTTTGAAAGGTCAGCAGTATGAATGAGATGATTTTGTTTTCAAAATCATCTGTGGCTTACCTATTCTTTTCCCTGCTGCTGTATTATTTCCATTCATTCCAATACCATGAGCAGACTACAATTAAAACACAAAACATTTATAGAGGTGAGTTAATGGAGAATGGAAGAAAAGTCACCAAACATGAAATACTTGTATTTTATTACAAAAAATGCTGTTGAGCTTTCATTTTTAACTATTTACTCTAATTTTTAATTAAATTAACATGGAACCTGATTCTCACTTCCAGTAATATTGTACTTATTATTTATCTTTGAATAATATTTCATGGTTCAAATAAAATTTATTTGAAGAAAACACTAATAAAAATATCATTTGAAAATCTGTGATAAATTATTTACACAAAATTATTTTCAAATTACAGTTTTCAATACAGGGTTAAAACATTACTTAAAATTCAACTGTCAGAAAGATTTCTACAAACTGGATAAACATTTTAAGAGAAACTTAGGAAAATAATTCAACCTTATGCCTCCTTAAGTATGTAAACAAAAGCCAAACCTTAAATATATTGAATCACTACAAGGATAACTAGTTGAACATACTGAAAGGCAAATACTTACTGAAAAAAATTCTGTAGGTTCTAACTGGGGAGAACTTTTCCTGAAGCTTTCTTCCTGAAAATGCTGGAGGTTTGCAGACAGCCCAATTCCAGAGGTCTGAAGCCTGCCTGCCCCACGTGTGCTCTGTAAACTGTCCCTACTTGCGCTCTGGGCCAGCAAAGCAAGAGAACCTGTATTATTTACACAATCAACAGGCTCTTTAGAAGCCTTGTTAGCCATTTCTGTGATATCCCTAGCCTCAACTTGAGAAATAATATCAGATCTTTTCCCAGGGGAATCAACTTTAACAGCTTGAAAGCAAGTAGACCTTGAGAAAGAAGAATCAGTTTTATTTCGAACATCCAATGACTGAAGGACTTTTTGTGAAGTAGAAGACTGGAGGTTCCCAGACGCAAAACATTTGGGTGGTCTCTGTGGTTTCACCACAGAATTATGTAGTGACATTGGTGTAGAATAGCAAAGAGGTGACAAGAGTCTTTTTTTGTGAGGACTTAAGTCATTGTGGTTGAGAACTGTAGTCTCTACTGATTCACCACTTAACCTTCTTGCAACATGTTCAAGATGCTCCTCTGTAGCTTTCAACCCTTTATCACCATTTGTGAGTAAGAACTCTGGATTTCCCTTCCAAGTGCCTTCTAAGACACTGCTCTGTTCATCACCATTTCCTTCTGCAAACGAAGCAAAAGAACCTACTTCAGGTAGAAGCGATTCTTCAGTTACACACTCTTCTAAAGTCGGAGATAAAACAGTGTCATTCTCATTATTAGATATCAAATTTCCTGAAAAGTGTTTTGTCTGCCTAGGCAAGGATGATCCAAGGTGGAGAAGAGGATCAACAAGCTCTTTGTCACTTTCCAACTCCGTATGGGGTATCCGAGGTCGCAGTTTGATGCTGCTATTGGAATGAGACAGTGGGTTACTCTCCCAGTCATCTTCCGTAGGAAAACCGCTAGCTATAGATGACGTGGGTCCATCAGCAGGGGGCAGAGCTGCCAAACTTGAAATTGCACCGCTGGATATTTCCCGTACATAAGCATCCCCAGGAGAAGGCAAACAAGGCTGCCCAATGTTGGGGAGAGCCCTTGACAATCTGTGGTGAGCAGCTGCCGTGGAACTACTAGAAGGTCGAGGAGCTATAGGTGGATGAGGTTTTACCTTGACAGCTTTCTTAGGCTAAAAGAAAAGAGTGAATATATAATTCCTACTACAGTAATTTTCTTGGCCCATTAACAAAAATTAATGAAGGAAGAAACTTATTTTCCTTTACATATTGACATTTTGGTTACCTCAGTTTAAAATGTTTAAAAATATCGAAAGCTTAAGCTTATGATTAAGAAGAATTTTGCTATTTTCCTTCAGTAAGTAAATTTTCTGAGAATGTTAAAGTAATTTGCTTCACTGATTTTCCTCATTTCTGATTATCTGTCAGAGTTTTGCTGAGAAGTAAACCCACTGGTAATATTGGATATAACATTGCTGACCTACTTTAGATATCCAACAACTTTTCCTAGTAAGATGGTATTTGGCTAGGTAGATATTGCAGAAAAGAGTTAACAAGCCTAAAGTGCTATCTGTGAAAAGGCCTGCTTGCAAGGTTGTCCCTTGGGTGGCTTCTGGGAACTTGTATTTCAGGATGACTCCCATCAACCTAACCAATAAGACTGTCTTCATTGTGCCTAACCTGTTTGTGCAAACAATAGGTTTACACTGACATTAAACTTTCCTTTTGGGAGTCTAGAATTTTGGTACATGCTAAGTAGAGGGTGCCTACATGAGCAGCCCCCAATAAAACCCCTGAGCAGAGATTCTGAAATGAGCTTCCATGGTAGACATCACTTTGCATGTGCTGACATAACTCATTAAAAGGAATTAAGCATGTCCTATGAGACACAACTGGTAAAGGACTCTGGGAAGCTTGTGCCTGGTTTCCTCTGGACTTTACCTTATACGTCTTTTCCCTTTGCTGCTTTTGTTTTGTACCCCTTTGCTGCAATAAATCGTAGCCATCAATACACCTATATAATACTCCTATGAGTGTTCCTAAGCTAATCATCAAATCTGCAGTGGTTTAGGGGTCACCAATACAGTAGGTTATAATAAAGGTGTCATAACAATTCCTGATGTTACGGATAAAGTTGCAAATTAAATATATGGAGTCTTAGCCCTTATCTTTAAGATATGAGCTGATATGGGCATCAGGATACAATGGAATACCTGATGACATACCATACTCCCAACTTATAAGAAATATAATTCAGTGGACATCAGTTGAGGCACAAACTAAAGGAGCTAAACATTCAAAGAAAGAAGAATCTTGGAAAGATACCTAAGCTCCTGTAGTCGCTTTTAGCCTAGGGTCTTGTCTTGCTACTCTGCAATTCTATACTCAGCAAAAATAAACTATTTTTCAAAAATGAAGATGATGACTTCTGGGCTTAGAGGTTAACAGTTGATGGCTAAATATGAATTTCCCTCATGCATCCTCTAAACAATCATACAGATGAACAATATAAAAAAATCAACCATAATTCATAATTTCATTAAACCAGGTAATAGATAAAATTAACTTCAAGTTACCTTAAGTAGGAAAATACCCAAATACAAAATCTAGGGGACTCTGCACAGCTTCTGCCTGTGGTGAGAGACAAGGGTGTGCAGTGAGAGAGAGGAAGGAAGGAAGGCAGGGATGGAGGGAGGGAGGATGGAAGGATTGGAAAGAAGACATGAAGAAAAAGAGTGGTGTGAGAGGAGCTCCAGATGGTGGTGTGACTAGGGCGGCAGAAATCTCCTTCCAAAACCATATGTATTTTTGAAAAACAGCATGTACAATGATTCCTAAAAGAGAGACCAGAAGATACCGTACAAAAGCCAGGCTACATCTACATCTGCAAGAAGTCGGAATCTCATGAAAAGGGTAAGCTACAAAGCCGTGACCAGGCAGAAGCCTAGCACTCTCCCCACCCCAGTGCAATGGTGGGAGGAAAAGAATCAGAGTAGGGAGGGACTGGAAGCACAGGACTGCTAATTACCAGCTCTAGTAATCTGCACCAGGAGCACAGACACACATTGCATGGTGTACTTGAGATTAGAGAAATGGAAAAGTAAAGTCAGAGACTGAGACTGCAAGTGGGTCCCCACAGCCGGCTCCCAGTGGGACAAAAGAAAAGCGGGCACTTTAAAAGTTTAAAGGGACAAGGGCTTAACAGGGGGACAAAATCGTCCTGGCACACTGAGCCCAGCAGGCTGGGGATTTTAAGGAACTTCAGGCACCATAACCCCCTGGATGGCAATGCAGCTCTGAAGCCTCTCACGGCGATAAACAGCTGGCCATTCATTTACCCCACTGGCATTGCAAGCAAACTGGCTGACTCACCACTGCTGCAGACCAGCTCCACCCACAGCAGCCACACAGAGTCTTCTCCTAGCACGCAGCTAACCAGGCCAGACCCAGAGGCTGCTGCCAGCATGCAGCTGACAGGGACAGGAAGAGGAAGCCGGTGTGAAGTCTGGAAGGCACGAAGGGGCACCGTTCTTGCAGGAGAACACACCTGGCAAGTTGGCAACCCCTCCACAGTGCTCTATGCTATCCCAAGGGCTTCCCACCCATGGCAGCTCAGGGGATTAACCCAGAGACTGATCCTAGAGTGTGGGTAACCGGCACAGGCAGCGGAGAAGGGCAAGGTGACCAGCAAGCCAGAAGAGACTTTGTTCTCCCAGCTGACACATGCACCACCAGCTGGCGATCACTTCTATCACCATTAAAAGGCTGAAGAACCTGGTCTTGTCAAAAATCACTCAAACAACCCCAGAGAGAGGGCCGGGCGAGAGAGATATAACCAATGTTCCTAAAAAAGGATTCAAAATAAAAGCCATAACCATGCTGATGGACATGAAGAGAAATATGCAAGAGCTAAGGGATGAAGTCCAGAGGGAGATATAAGAAATGAAACAATCAACAGAAGGACTTAACAGCAGACTGGATGAGGTGCAAGAGACTGTTAATGGAACAGAAATCAGAGAACAGGAATACACAGCAGCTGAGGGAGAGAGAAATAAAAGGATCTCTAGGAATGAAAGAATATTAAGAGAACTGTGTGGCCAATCCAAACGGAACAATATTCACATAATAGGGGTACCAGAAGAAGAAGAGAGAAAAAGGGATAGAAAGTGCCTTTGAAGAAATAATTGCTGAAAACTTTCCCAAGCTGGGGAAGGAAATAGTCTCTCAGAACATGGAAGCCCATAGATCTCTCAATACAAGGGACCCAAGGAGGACAACACCAAGACATATATTAACTAAAATGTAAAAGATCAAAGACAAGGACAGGGTATTAAAGGTTGCCAGAGAGAGAAGAAAGATCACCTACAAAGGAAAACCCATCAGGCTATCATCAGACATCTCATCAGAAACCTTACAGGCAAAAAGATAATGGCATGATATATTTAATGCAATGAAACAGAAGGGTGTTGAACCAAGATTGCTGTATTTGGCAAGATTATTGTTTTAAAATTGAAGGAGGGATTAAACACTTGCAAGATAAGAAAAAGATGAGGGAATTTGCTGCCCACAAACTACCTCGACAGGGTATTTTAAAGGGACTGCTCTAGATGGAAGTATTCCTAAGGCTAAATAGATGTCACCAGAGAAATCAGAGCAAAGAAAGCAGACAAACCAAATATTAAGTAAAGGCAAAAAAATAAAATCAACTATCCATAAAAGCAGTCAAAGGAAACACAAAAGAGTACAGAATAAAACACCTAACATATGAAGAGTGGAGGAGTAAAAATAAGAAGGGAGAGAAATAAAGAATCATCAGACTGTGTTTATAGTAGTGTAATAAGGGAGTTAAAATTAGATGGTTAGATAGCAAAGAAGATTCCCTTGAACCTTTGGTAAACATGAATGCAAATACTACAATGGTGATAAGTACATATCTATTGACAATCACCTTAAATGTAAATGGACTGAATGCACCAATCAAAAGACATAGAGTAATAGAATGGATGAAAAAGCGAGACACATCTATATGCTGCTTACAAGAGACTAACTTCAAACACAAAGACATACGCAGACTAAAAGTGAAAGGACAGAAAAAGATATTTCATGCAAACAATAGAGATAAAAAAGCAGTACTTGTATCAGACAAAACAGATTTCAAAACAAAGAAAGTAACAAGAGATAAAGAAGGACATTACATAATGATAAAGGGGTCAGTCCAACAAGAGGATATAACCATTATAAGTATGTATGTACCCAACACAGGAGCACTGACATATGTGAAACAAATACTAACAAAATTAAAGGAGGAAATAGAATGCAATGCATTCATTTTAGGAGACTTCAACACACCACTCATTCCAGAGGACACATCAACCAGACAGAAAGTAAGTAAGGACACAGAGGCACTGAAGAACAAACTAGAACAGATGGACTTAACGGACATCTACACAACTCTACACCCAAAAGCAGCAGAATAGACATTTATCTCAAGTGCAAATGGAAAATTTTCCAGAATAGACCACATAATAGGCCAAAAAAAGAGCCTCCGTAAATTCTGAAAGGTTGAAATTCTACCAACCAACTCTCAGATCACACAGGTATAAAACTAGAAATTTTACAAAGAAAACAAAAAGGCACACAAACACATGGAGGCTAAACAACATGCTCCTAAATAATGAATGGATCAATGACCAAATTAAAACAGAGATCAAGGAATATTTGGAAACAAATGACAACAACAGCAGCACAATGCCCCAACCACTGTGAGATGCAGTGAAGGCAGTTTTAAGAGGAAAGTATATAGCAATCAAGGCCTGTTTAAAGAAGGAAGAATAATCCCAAATGAATAGTCTAAATTCACAATTAATGAAATAGGAAAAAGAAGAACAAATGAGGCCCAAAGTCAGCAGAAGGAGGGACATAATAAAGATAAGAGAAGAAATAAATAAAATTGAGAAGAATAAAACAATAGAAAAAAATCAATGAAACCAAGAGCTGGTTCTTTGAGAAAATAAAGAAAATAGACAAATCCCTAGCCAGACTTAGTAAGAGAAAAAGAGAATCTACACACATAAACAGAATCATAAATGAGAGAGGAAAAATCATGACAGACCACACAGAAATACAAACAATTATTAGAGAATACTACAAAAACCTATATGCTAACAAGCTGGAAAACCTTGAAGAAATGGACAACTTCCTAGAAAAACACAACCTTCCAAGACCGACCAAGGAAGAAACAGAAAATCTAAACAGAGCAATTAGTAGCAACAAAATTGGATCGGTAATCAAAAAACTACCCAAGAACAAAACCCATGGGCCAGATGGATTCATCGCTGAATTTTATCAGAAAATAGAGAAGACATAATATCCATTCTCCTTAAAGTTTTCCAAAAAATAGAAGAGGAGGGAATACTCCCAAACTCATTCTATGAAGCCAGAATCACTCTGATATCAAAACCAGCCAAAGATGCCATGAAAAAGGAAAATTACAGACCAATACCCCTGTTGAACATAGATGCAAAAATACTCAACAAAATACTGCAAACCGAATTCAAATACACATCAAAGGGATGATACAACATGACCATGTGGGATCCAATGCAGGGATACAAGGATGGTACAACATTTGAAAATCCATCAACATCATCCATCACATCAACAAAAAAGGACAAAAACCTCATGATCATCTCCACAGATGCTGAAAAAGCATTCAACAAAATTCAACATCTATTCATGATAAAAACTCTTAACAAAATGGATATAGAGGACAAGAAACTCAACATAATAAAGGCCTTATACGATAAACCCACAGGTAACATCATACTGAACACCAAGAGGCTGAAAGGTTTTCCTCTGAGATGGGGAACAAGACAGGGATGCCCACTCTCCCCAATGTTATTCAACATAGTACTGGAGGTCCTAGCCACGGCAATTAGACAAAATATATACAGAAATACAAGGCATCCAGATTGGTAAAGAAGAAGTCAAACTGTCACCATTTGCAGATGATATGATATTGGACATAAAAAACCCTAAAGACTCCACTCCAAAAATACTAGAACTAATATCGGAATTCAGCAAAGTTACAGTATACAAAATTAATACACAGAAATTTGTTGCCTTTTCATACATTAACAATGAACTAATAGAAAGAGAAATCAGGAAAATAATTCCATTCACAATAGCATCAAAAGAATAAAATACCTAGGAATAAACCTAACCAAGGAAGTGAAAGTCCTTTACCCTGAAAACTATAAGACACTCTTAAGAGAAATTAAAGAGACACTAACAAATAGAAACTCATCCCATGCTCTTGGCTAGGAAGAATGAATATTCTCAAAATGTCCAACCTGCCTAAGACAATCTACAGATTCAAGGCAATTCCTATGAAAATACCAAAAGCATTCTTCAATTAACTGGAACAAATAGTTCTAAAACTCATATGGAGCCAGAAAAGATCCCAAAGAGCCAAAGCTCCTGAAAAGGAGGAATAAAGCAGGGGGGGATCTCATTTCCTAACTCCAAGTTCTACTACAAAGCCACAGTAATCAGGACAATTTGGTATTTGCACAAGAACAGATCCACATACCAGTGAAACAAAATAGAAAGTCCAGATATTAAACCAAACATGTATGGTCAATGAATATATGATAAAAGAGCCATGGATATACAATGGGGAAATGACAGCCTCTTCAATAGCTGGTGTTGGCAAAACTGGACAGCTACATGTAAGAGAATGAAACTGGATCATTGTCTAACCCCACACACAAAGTAAACTCAAAATGGATCAAGGACCTGAATGAAAGTCATGAAACCATAAAATTCTTAGGAAAAAACATAGGCAAAAATCTCTTGGACATAAACATGAGCCACTTGTTCACGAATATATCTCCCTGGGCAAGGGAAACAAAAGCAAGAGTGAACAAGTGGGACTATATCAAGCTGAAAACCTGCAAAGCAAAGGACACCATCAATAGAACAAAAACGCATGCAACAGTGTGGGAGAATAAATTCATAAATGACAGGTCAAATAAAGGATTGACATCTAAAATACATAGAGAGCTCATGCACTGTGAACAAACAGCAAATAATCCAGTTAAAAAATGGGCAGAGGATATGAATAGACAGTTCTCCAAAGAAGAAATTCAGATGACCAACAGACACGTGAAAGAATGCTCCACATGACTAGTCATCAGAGAAATGCCACAATGAGATAACACCTCATGCAATTATGCACAGAAATTTGTTGCCTTTTCATACACTAACAATGAACTAATAGAAAGAGAAATCAGGAAAATAATTCCATTCACAATAGTATCAAAAATAATAAAATACCTAGGAATAAACCTAACCAAGGAAGTGAAAAACCTATACCCTGAAAACTATAAGACACTCAAGAGAAATTAAAGAAGTCACTAACAAATGGAAACTCATTCCATGCTCTTGGCTAGAAAGAATTCATATTGTAAAAATGGCCATCCTGCCCAAAGCAGTCTACAGATTCAATGCAATCTGTATCAAATGACCAGCAGCATTCTTCAATAAATTGGAACAAATAGTTCTAAAATTCATATGGAACCACCCCCCGAATAGCCAAAGCAATCCTGAGAAGGAAGAATAAAGTTGGGGGTTCTTGCTCCCCAATTTCAAGCTCTAGTACAAAGCTACAGTAATCAAGACAATTTAGTACTGACACAAGAACAGACCCACAGATGAGTAGAACAGAATAGGAACTCCAGACGTTAACCCATTGGTAACTAAAAGTTACCAAATGGAAAGCGACTGGGTACGATGGGTGGGAATGGAGGGATAAGGGGGAAAGAGGGCCATTATGTTAAGCAGACATAATGTGTGTGGGGGGTGCAAGAGGAAGGCTATACAACAGAGAAGACAAGTAGTGATTCTATAGCATCTTACTACGCTGATGGACAATGACTGTGATGCGGTATGTGGTGGGGACTTGATAATGGGTGGAGTCTAGTAAGCATAATGTTGCCATTGTAATTGTAGATCAATGACACCAAAATAGAAAAAAAAAGAAAAAGAGTGGTGTGGATAATCTAGGGCTGATGGAACTAAGATAAACCTGCATGAAAGAAAGAAAATCCCACTTGATTATGAAAAACATGAAAACAGGTTTAAGATCTAGGATATTGTAACATAGGCTATTGAAAAATCAGAAATAATTGATCTGAAACTGTTCAGGACTTAAGGAGATAGTTTCAAGAGGACACCACTTCTGGGGGAAGAAGGCATAAGTCAGAAAGAAAAGGCACCCATTGGTTGAGAACTTGACAGTGAAGATATAGAAGGCAGCAAGAATGTGAAAGTAAAGAGCCTACAGACAAAAAACAAAATCAGAAAATTAGGAAACAAAACTCCACCCTCCAATAAGACAGCACCATTGATTTAAAAAACTGCATTTCACTGTACTGAGACAAGAGGATGCTTTTCAAATAAGATACTTTGCCACACAGAATCTTCACGTTTGTCTACTCACAATTGTTAATATTCATTAAAGCAAATTAAAACCCCCACCCCCCCAGAATCAGGAAGTAAACAGAAAAAGGTAGGCCAAATTCATACAAAGCTACTATAAAAATACATCAGAAAATGAGAGTGTCATTTCAGCTGATGAAAATTGACCTCCAAAACAATGAACCAAAAGAAAACTGATTTACAACACTCCAACATGAATATACTTGTTATTTTTTAAAAGTTCACATCATGGGAGGAGCGAAGATGGCGGTGTGAGTTGGGCAGTGGAAATCCCCTTTCAAAACCATATATATATTTGAAAATACAACAAATACAACTATTCCTGAAAGAGAGACGAGAAGGTACAGCACAACAGCCAGGCTACATCTACACCTGCAAGAACCCAGTGTCCCACAAATGTGGTAAGATACAAGCCGTGGCCTCGTGGGCCCCGAGCATGACCCCCACCCCAGTTCACTGGTGGGAGGAAAGGAGTCGGAGCGGAGAGGGAGAGGGAGCCCAGGACTGCTAAATAGCCAGCCCTAGTCATCTGCACTGGGAGCGCAGACACACAGTGAGTGGTGTGCTGGATACTAGGGAAATGGAACAGTAAAACCTGCAAGTGGGTACCCACAGTCGGTGTTCCTGGGACAAAAGAAAAGCGAGTGCTTTCCGAAAGTCTTAAAGGGACAGGAGCTACACAGCTGGAGGAAAGTGTCCTGGCACACACAGCCCAGCTGCTGGGAATCCCGGGAAACACCAGGCACCCTAACCACGTGGGTGGCAGTGCAGCTCTGAGGCCCCTAACGGTGAAAAACAGCCTTCCGCATGTAACCCCTCTGGCACAGCCCCGCCATAGCGAAGCAGTAGCCTGAGAGCATCCAAGCCCACAGGAGCTGTGCAGAGCCTCCTCCACAGCCGCCCAGCCCAGATGGAAAGGCCCCATCAGCACGCAGCTGCCCAGCACAAGCCGCTAGGGATCGCCATTCTCACAGGAAGGGAAGGCAACTGGCAAAAAGGAAGGGACTTTGTTCTCCCAGCTGACATATGCGCCAACTGCTTACAACTACCTCTATCACCATGAAAAGGCAGTAGAATTTGATACAGACAAGAATAACCCAGACATCCCCAGAGAGGGACCCTGGGGAGATAGATTTAACCAATCTTCCTGAAAAAGAATTCAAAATAAAGCTCATAACCATGCTGATGGAGCTGCAGAGAAAAATGCAAGAGCTAATGGATAAAGTAGGAAGGGAGAACACAGAAATAAAGCAATCTCTGGAAGAACTTAAAAGCAGAATGGACGTGGTGCAAGAGGCTGTTAATGGAATAGAAATTAGAGAACAGGAACGCAGAGAAGCTGACACAGAGAGAGATAAAAGGATCTCCAGGAATGAAACAATATTAAGAGAACTGTGTGATCAATCCAAACGGAACAATATTTGCATTATATAGGGGTACCAGAAGAAGAAGAAGAAGAAGAGAGAAAAAGGGATACAAAGCGTCTTTGAAGAAATAATTGCCGAAAACTTCCCCAAACTGGGGGAGGAAATAGTTGCTCAGACCACGGAAGCACACAGAACTCCCAACAGAAGGGACCCAAGGAGGACAGCACCAAGACACATAATAATTAAAATGGCAAAGATCAAGGACAAGGACAGAGTATTAAAGGCAGTCAGAGAGAGAAAAAAGGTCACCTACAAAGGAAAACCCATCAGGCTATCATCAGACTTCACAAAAGAAACGTTACAGGCCAGAAGAGAATGGCATGATATATTTAATGCAATGAAACAGAAGGGCCTTGAACCAAGAGTACTGTATGCAGCATGATTATCATTTAAATATGAAGGAGGGGTTAAACAATTCCAAGACACGCAAAAGTTGAGGGAATTTGCCTCCCACAAACCACCTCCACAGGTTTTTTTAAAGGTATTGCTCTAGATGGAAGCTCACCTAAGGCTAAATAGATGTCAGCAGGGAAAATAAAAGCACAGCAAAGAAAGCAGACCAACCAAATACTAACAAAAGGCGAAAAATAAAATCAACTACTCACAAAAGCAGTCAAAGGAAACATAAAAGAGTACAGAATAAAACACCTAACATATAAAAAATGGAGGAGGAGGAATAAGAAGGGTGAGAGATAAAGAATCATCAGACTGTGTTTATAATAGCTCAATAAGTGAGTAAAGTTAGACAGTAAGATAGTAAAGAAGCTAATCTTGAATCTTTGGTAACCACGAGTCTAAAGCCTGCAATGGCAAGAAGTACATATCTTTCAATAATCACCCTAAACATAAATGGACTGAATGCATCAATCAAAAGACACAGAGTACTAGAATGGATAAAAAAGCAAGACCACTCTATATGCTGCTTACAAGAGACTCACCTAAAACCCAAAGACATGCACAGACTAAAAGAGAAGGAATGGAAAAAGAAATTTCATGCAAACAATAGGGATAAAAAAGGAGGTGTTGCAGTACTAGTATCAGACAAAATAGACTTCAAAACAAAGAAAGTAACAAGAAATAAAGAAGGATATTACATAATGATAAAGGAGTCAGTCCAACAAGAGGATATAACCATTATAAATATATATGCACCCAACACAGGAGAACCGACATATGTGAAACAAATACTAACAGAATTAGAGGAGGAAACAGAATGCAATGCATTCATTTTAGGAGACTTCAACACAACACTCACTCCAAAGGGCACATCCACCAGACAGAAAATAAGTAAGGACACAGAGGCACTGAAATACACACTAGAACAGTTGGACCTAATAGACATCTATAGAACTCTACACTAAAAAGCAGCAGGATACACATTCTTCTCAAGTGCCCGTGGAACATTCTCCAGAATAGAACACATACTAGGATACAAAAAGAGCCTCAGTAAATTCAAAAAGACTGAAATTCTACCAACCAGCTACTCAGACAATGAAGGTATAAAACTAGAAATAAATTGTACAAAGAAAGCAAAAAAGACTCAAAAACACATGGAGGCTTAACAAAATGCTTCTAAATAATCAATGGATCAATGACCAAATTAAAATAGAGATCAAACAATATATGGAAACAAATGACAACAACAATACTAAGCCCCAAGTTTTGTGGGACGCAGCGAAAGCAGTCTTAAGAGGAAAGTATATCACAATCCAGGCATATTTAAAGAAGGAAGGACAATCCCAAATGAATAGTGTAAAGTCATGATTATCAAAATTGGAAAAAAGATGAACAAATGAGGCCTAAAGTCTGCAGAAGGAGGGACATAGTAAAGATCAGAGAAGAAATAAATAAAATTGAGAGGAATAAAACAATAGAAAAAAATCAATGAAACCAAGAGTTGGTTCTTTGAGAAAATAAACAAAATAGATAAGCCTCTAGCCAGACTTATTAAGAGAAAAAGAGAATCAATACACACAAACAGAATCAGAAATGAGAAAGGTAAAATCACAATGGACCACACAGAAATACAAAGAATTATTAGAGAATACTACAAAAACCTATATGCTAACAAGCTGGAAAACCTTGATGAAATGGACAACTTCCTAGAAAAATACAACCTTCCAAGACTGACCAAGGAAGAAACAGAAAATCTAAACAAACCAATTACCAGCAATGTAATTGAAGCAGTAATTAAAAAACTACCCAAGAGCAAAACCCCTGGGCCAGATGGATATACCATGGAATTTTATAAGACATACAGAGATGACATAATACCCATTCTCCTTAAAGTTTTCCAAAAAATAGAAGAGGAGGGAATACTTCCAAACTCACTGTATGACGCCAGCATCACCCTAATAACAAAAACAGGCAAAGACCCCACCAAAAAAGAAAATTACAGACCAATATTCCTGATAAACATAGATGCAAAAATACTCAACAAAATATTAGCAAACTGAATTCAAAAATATATCAAGAGGATCATACACCATGACCAAGTGGGATTCATCTCAGGGATACAAATATGGTACAACATTTGAAAATCCATCAACATCATCCACCACATAGACAAAAAGAAGGACAAAAATCACATGATCATCTCCAGAGACACTGAAAAAGCATTTGACAAAATTCAACATCCATTCATGATAAAACTCTCAACAAATTGGGTTTAGAGGGCAAGTACCTCAACATAATTAAGGCAATATATGAAAAACCCACAGCCAACATCATGCCAACAGCGGGAAGCTGAAAGCTTTTCCCCTGAGATCGGGAACAAGACAGGGATGCCCACAAGACAGGGATGCCCACTCTCCCCACTGGAGGTCCTTGCCATGGCAATTAGACAAAACAAAGACATACAAGGCATCCAGATGGTAAAGAAGAAGTCAATCTGTCACTATTTGTGTATAACATGATATTGTACATAAAAAACCCTAAAGACTCCACTCTAAAACTACTAGAACTAATATTGGAATACTGCAAAGTTGCAGGATACAAAATTAATACACAGAAATCTGAGGCTTTCCTGTACACTAACAATGAACTAATAGAATGAGAAAGCAGGAAAACAATTCCATTCATAATTGCATGGAATTTTGCACAGAAATTTTGCAAGGGAAACAAAAGCAAGAATGAACAAGTGGGACTATATCAAACTGAAAAGATTCTGTACAGCAAAGGACATCATCAATAGAACAAAAAGGCATCCTACAGTATGGGAGAATATATTCATAAATGACAGATCCAATAAAGGGTTAACATCCAAAAATATATAAAGAGCTCATGCACCTCAACATACTAAAAGCAAATAATACAATTAAAAAATGGGCAGAGGAGCTGAACAGACACTTCTCCAAAGAAGAAATTCAGATGACCAACAGACACGTGAAAGGATGCTCCACATCACTAGTCATCAGAGAAATGCCACAATGAGATAACACCTCACACCAGTAAGGATCGCCACTATCCAAAAGACAAACAAGAACAAATGTTGGTGAGGGTGTGGAGAAAGGGGATCCCTCCTGCACCACTGGTGGGAATGTAAATTAGTTCACCCATTGTGGAAAGCAGTATGGAGGTTCCACAAAAAGCTCAAAATAGAAATACCATTTGACCCAGAAATCCCACTTCTAGGAATTTACCCTAAGAATGCAGCCACCCAATTTGAAAAAGACAGATGCACCCCTATGTTTATCGCTGCACTATTTAGAATTGCCAAGTAATGGAAGCACTCTAAGTGTCCATCAGTAGATGAATGGATAAAGAAGTGTAGTACATATACACAATGGAATATTATTCAGTCATAAGAAGAAAACAAATCATACCATTTGCAACAACATGGATGGAGCTAGAGTGTATTATGCTCAGTGAAATAAGCCAGGCAGAGAAAGACAAGTACCAAATGATTTCACTCATATGTGGAGTATAAGAACAAAGAAAAAACTGAAGGAACAAAACAGCAGCAGAATCACAGAACCCAAGAATGGACTAACGGTTACTAAAGGGAAAGGGACTGCGGAGGATGGGTGGGAAGGGAGGGATAAGGACGGGGAAAAGAAAGGGGGCATTAAGATTAGCATGTATAATGTGGAGGGAGGCATGGGGAGGGCTGTGCAACACAGAGAAGACAAGTAGTGCTTCTACAGCATCTTACTACACTGATGGACAGTGACTGTAATGGGGTTTGTGCAGTGGACTTGCTGAAGGGGGTAGTGTAGTAAACATAATGTTCCGCATGTAATGGTATATTAATGATACCAAAAAAACAAAACAAAAGAACAACAAAATCATACAACCCTACAGAAAAATGGGCAAAAGATTTGAATAGACATTTTACAAAAAAGGGATATCAAAACACCCAATGAACATGTGAAAGTTGCTCAACTTCATTAGTCAGAGAAATGCAAATTAAGCCATAATGTGATGCTGCTATACATCAAGAAGAATGACAAAAATAAAAAAGGACCATACCAAATACTAGTAAGGATGTGTGAAAACTGCCGTTCTCATTCACTACAGAACAGAATGTAAACTGGTTCAATTACTTTGGAATCACTTTGGAAAACTAACTGTACCTAGTAAAGCTGAACATAGGTATACTCCATATCCACACCCAGAAAGAGGAGATACCCATAATACGCAAATATTAACAAAGTATCTAAAAAAGTAATTACTGTAAGATTAAGATGAGGTTCCTTTTATTGTCCTTCTTGGCTCTAGAACTACAAAATTATTAAAAATCATGAATTAGTTTAAGTGCAGCATAAATTACATTACATGTGCTGTTGGCCTAAAAACCCATTCATCGCTTTCAATATGTCAACAAATAACTGAAGGCAAAAACTTGAAATGAGTAATATTTTATGTATGTATGTATATATATATATATATATATATATATATATATATATATATATATATATATATATATATATATAATTTTTTTGGTCAGGACCATCAAAGAGAATGGCCTGGTCAAGTGCAAAGAGCGTCACCTTTTTGCTGGGATTCGTGTTCTCCATCTTGGCCTTCAGCAGCTTCATCTTATTCTTAGTTATTGAATTCTCGATGATCTGTTGCCCAGAGGGAGAATGCTCAAGTTCCTTATCCTCCGCAGTATGTGAACCATACACAGTGCCACGACTGCAAAGAAATAATGACTACCATTGAAATGTGCCTGATATCTGGCCCAACGGTTTAAAATATTCTATGTGCACTAGAAACCACAGATGCTGCTGCTGGTAAAACAATAAATCCGCCATGTCAGTGTAAACTCAAGGCAATTATACTTCAAAAAATATATTTCGTAGGAGAAAAAAATAAATGGGGAGGAATATCACGATCTAGCATTACTGTAAATCTAGGGCAGCCAAGCTTTTTCTGAAGCCAGTATGCCATAAGTAAAGATCTTTTGGCATCTGCTTGCTTATATTATTCCCACAGCAGGAAAATCCATTTCCACAAGAATGTTCAGATTTCATTTTGTCAGCCAAGGCAACCTAGACCATAGGTTGATCAGATTTCCATTAACCAGGAAGAAAAAGAAATTCACACAGAAGTCCAGATTTTTATTCCTCCTGAAAGGATTCTCTGTAAAAAAAGGAAGTCATTCAGACTTCATCAGAATATTTTCTGTTCTTAAAAAACAACAGCAACAAAAAAGTAACTTAAGATTTTTCTTGGTGTGTTTGGAGTAACCACCTAGAAGAGCATAGATTGTAAAATGAAAAAAGACACTCCAGTCATGACACAAATTATTAAATATGTAAAATATTTCAATTACTAACCAATCACCATGACATTTATTCACACCTCAACAAATTATTATTTGGGGGCCCTTCCCTTTTACTGCATAATATAATGGCACTTACCACACTACCCTCACATGTATTCTTCGATGTCACCCTCCCCTCTTACCTCCCATATGTAAGTAAGTGGGAAGCAGAAATTAGGTTTTATTCATCTTTCTAGTCTTAGCACCTGATACAGTGCCTGGCACATATCCAATAAATGTTTGTTGAATTGAACAGAAACATTACTTAAATTTCAACATTACTCAGCATTTTCAATAATGGGAATATTAGAATGGTAAGGGTTTGCTAAAAACACAAGCTTGGGATATTTGAAGAATGACTAAAATTTTAAATAGAGAAAAATAAGAACGTGTGGAAGTCATTCTGCCTGACTGATTTAAAGGAAAACTAAAGTTTGTATCTGGGGAAGGAAACCAAAGATATATGAGGGTTAAGATTTCTTGTTCTATATGGTTGTAAGAAATGAAAACAGTTTAGGATAGCCTTAATAAGGGGCATATTCCATAATGCTTCTGAAGTACATAGTACCACCACATGAAGGCAAAGTAGAGAGTGGAGAGCCCCATTCTTAAACTTTAATGGTAAAACTGATGATATTCTGAAATCATGGGTTACTTATATGCATAGAGGGCATGGGTATCACAAGGGAGAATGCTCGGAATAGGCTCCAAAACCAGTTTAGTCTCTAGTGCTTGACTCATGACCACCACTTCTACTATTTTAGATGCTGACTACAGTATAAAAATTGACACAACAGGCGCAATGCTGAATTAACATTGCTCTATTTACTGAATGCCGTCTGCCAGGTACTTGCCATGTATTATTTCCAATCCTCACAAAAACTATGTAAGGTGATACGGTGTCCCTTTTTATAAATGAAGAAACTGCAGTCAAGAGAAGTGATTTTGTTTGGACCAGAAAGCTAGTAAATAGAGGCCCTAAGATTGAAATCCCCTGATGTCTCATACCAAAGTCCATTCTTTATACAATTTCCTGCTGCTTCCTCAGGCACCAAGCAAGATGTTACCATGTCATGCTTGTGTACCCATGTAAGTGACAGAACTTAACAGTATGTGAAGGCTCTTGTCTTGAAGTTAACTATACCTGAAAAGGAAGGATAACTGAAGATTTTTACCAGTTCATCATTGGAGTTGGAAGGAATGACTCGAGTATACTCTATTCTTATTTTAACTTTACCCTGCAATACTTTAAGTACTTCTCTGTTACATCCTGTAGTATTTTAACTTCAAGTACCCATACTGAATACTGAAAGAGGTTCCTGACTCAACTTTCTGTCAGAACAAACTGGTCCTTTACTATTTTCCTGTGGAGAACAATATGTGCATGTATTTTCAAAAGTATAAGCACAATAAATATTTCATTGGATGTAGTTTAGAGAATTAAAAAACACTTTGAAATTCACCTATTTTTTTCAAATAAACACATTACTGTGTTTTCTTTCATAAAGCACAGATTCATGAGGGTCAGTTAGAAGCCCCTCACAACTTTTTTTCTAAATGGAAAATGTGACTAGACTAGGATAATACAGTAATTTATAAACTTAATCAAAAATATCTTTTATACTATTTAAATATTCCAAATATTTTCTTGGATTTCTAAATACTTTATTTAATGTTGTATTTAGCCTTTTCTAAATCTTTTAATCTAATAATACAATTTAAAAATGAGATGGACAAATGTAATATTTATTTCAACAGGAATAATTGTTTATTCCAAAGTCAATCCTTGTGTGACATTCATAGACAAGTTATCATTTAATTAAGTCTTGCAATGCCTCCTTTTATTTCTTTCCACTTAAAAAAGCAGTAGGTGGCACAATTAACTAAAAAGATATGAGACAAAAAAGTGACAGATACTAGATCTTGTATCAGAATGATTCAAATAAGCACCCAATTCACTCTGTTTCTTCTTAGAGCAGAACTTGGTAAACTACGGTGACAGGCTAAATTCAGTCCACCATTTACTTTGGTGTGGCCTACAAGCTAAGAATGTTCTTTAAATTTTCAAATAGTTGATAAAAATCAAAATAATATTTTATACCATGAAAATTATATGACAAAGTTGTGCCCAGAAATAAAGTTTTACTGGAACACAGCCACACACTCATGTGATCACATATTTCATATGGCTGCTTTCGTACTAAACCAGCAGTGTAGCCCCAAAAGATATATAGCCCTTCATAGCTTTGCATTGTATCTTGCACTACAAATGTGACACAATCAATATTCAACAGCAGTTTGAGTGCCACACGTATCATTGTACCATGATAGGTTGTTTTTACTGCTAGTATATATATCCAACATGTTAAAAAAAGAATGAATAGTGGACTTCAAGTGCTGCAGTTTCAAGGCACAGGAGAAAGTTATCAATTAAATGGCAAAGCATTCTGTGTATTATGCACTGTTACTATAACTGTACTAAAGAAAAACCATGCATTTGGACATAACCAGACTAAGGACTCATCACAGCATTTCAAACTTGCAGAAAAGCAAGTTGAAAAATCAGAAAATTTAAAATGGAGTATGTCATCAGAATAGAATTTCTAAATAAAAATGTACAATGCAAATGAGACAGCAGCCAAAATAAGTTCCTGGGTGACTTATGTACTAGCCAAGCTAAAACTCTGTTTACCAATAGTAAGTTAATAAAACCATGTTTGATCACAGCAGTTGAAGAAATGTGCCCAAAGAAAACAAACTTGTTTAAAGACCAGTCCTGAGGATTAAAGATGGCGGCATGAGAGGTGAGACAGGGGCATTCTCCTAAAACCACATATAATATGAAAATACAATTAAAATGACTAATCCTGAAAGAGCAACAGGAAAGACATCTGCGCCAAACTAAATACACCTGGAGAAAAGAATAAACCTCAAGGAACAGGGTAACATACAAAAGCCGTGGCCCGGTGGGACCCAAGGCCTTCCCCCACCCCAGCTCACCAGTGGGAGGAAGAGAAATCGAGCAGGGAGGAAGTGGAGGCCTGAGACTGCTGAATACCTAACTCCGGAGATGTGCTCTGGGAGCACAAATGTACATTTCACGGTGCTTACGTGGCACTCTTGTGATTAGGGGATTGGAAAGCTAAGACAGACAGAACACCTGGAGAGACTGAGATTCCAGCCAATTGTGGAAAGCAGGGATCCATATCTGGCTGCTCTGGGACAAAAGAAAGGTGGGCAGGCTGAGAGACTTCCTAAGAGCAAGAGGGCTGCTAAAGGGGCAAGGATTGCACAGAGCTTACTGCTCAGGAGAAAGGTAGACAAAATTGTCCGGGTGCACTCTGCCCAGCAGGTTGGGAACTTTCTCGATCTTCAGGCACTCCAGCTCCCTGGCTAGCTACCCACTTTGAAAGACCCCCTCCATGATATACAGCCTACTGCGCCTTTCTCCCGGCCAGCCCCCATGGCTCACAAACAGGCAAACCCTACCCAAGCATTAGGCCAGCCAGAGGGTAGCCACATCTACAGTAACTACAAATGCAAAGCATAGAGGCTTATATCTGTGTGCTCGGCCCACTGATTCTGCAGTGGAGCAGGCATAGCAGCTGGGAACCAGGAAACAGCTCTTTCCTCCCTCCAGGCACGAATACTGCACCCCTGCGAACCCCGACATTGCTTCAGGGGCAGAGCAGCTCCAGAAAGAAGAGTTTCTGGGCACTAGAGGGTGCAATATACAAATATGAAATGCCAAAGAAACTTGGTTCAAAGTAAAATTATGCATACAACACCTGAGAAAGATTCAGATGAAATTGAATTCATGAATTTTCCGGAAAGGGAGTTCAAAGTAAAAATCATTAACATGCTCATGGAGGAACAGAATAATATTCAAGAACTCAGGAATGAATTCTGGTCAGAGATCCAATCGTTAAAGAGCACAATTGAGGGTATTAAAAACAGATTAGATACCGTGCAGGAGATGATAAATGAAATAGAAATTAGAGAAGAACAATATAAAGAAGCTGAGGTACACAGAGAAAAAAGGATCTCTAAGAATGAAAGAATATTAAGAGAACTGTGTGGTCATTTGAAATGAAACAATATTCACATTATAGGGGTACCAGAAGAAGAAGAGAGAGAAAAAGGGAAAG
Organism: Manis javanica; assembly: GCF_040802235.1. Taxonomy (NCBI): domain Eukaryota; kingdom Metazoa; phylum Chordata; class Mammalia; order Pholidota; family Manidae; genus Manis; species Manis javanica. Next base: position 74,853,653 of record NC_133162.1, read on the forward strand.
AAAGTGTCTTTGAGGAGGTAATTGTTGAAAACTTCCCCAACCTGGGGAAGGAGATAGTCTCTCAGGCAATGGAGGTATACAGATCTCCCAACTCTAGGGACCCAAGGAAGACAACACCAAGACATATAGTAATTAAAATGGCAAAGATCAAGGATAAGGACAGACTATTAAAAGAAGCCACAGAGAGAGGATCATGGAAAGAGGGTGGCATGAGTAGTTCAGTGGAAATCTCCTCCCAAAAACATATATATTTATGAAAATACAATAAATACAACTATTTCTAAAAGAGACACCAGTGGATGCAGTACAACAGTCAGGATACATCTATATCTGCGAGAACTCAACATCACACAAAGGGGGTAAGATACAAGCTGCAGCCAGGCAGGACGTGAATGCTCCCCCATCCCAGACCTGGTGGGAAGAAAGGAGTAGGAACGGGGAGGGAGTGAAAGCCCAGGACTGCTAAACAAGCATCTCTAGAAATCCGGACGCGGAGCACAGACACAAGGTGCATGGGGTGCTGGATATTAGAGAAACGGAAAAGCAAAACCTGTGGAGAGGTCTCTGCAACTGGCTCCCCTGAGACAAAAGAAAAGCAAGTGCTTTTTGCAAGTCTTAAAGACACAGGGACCCCACAGCTGGACGAAGTCGTCCCAGCACACTTAGCCAGCTGCTGGGAATCCTGGGGAACTTTAGGCATCCTAAACCCCTGGGCAAAAGAGAAGCTCTGAAGCCCCTCATGGCACTAAGCAGCCTGCCAGTCATTCCCCCAACTGGCACAGACCCCGACACACCGGCCCAGTAGTGGGAGAGTGGCAGTGTGCGCCGGGTGTGGTGGCGCTGCAGGGGACTGGGAATGGCCCGCATGCACCGGCGGTACCAGAGGGGACTGGGAGCAGCTCATGCAAGCCCGCCATGGTGGCGACTGAACAGCCCGGGAGAGGCCTATGCGTGCTGGCGGCAGTGACGCCAGAGGAGACCGGGAGAGGTCCGCGTGGGAGAGGCCTGCATGCACCGGCAGGAGTGCCAGAAGGAGCAGCTGCGCTCCCAGCAGCCGACTGGAATCCCAGCCCGATGCACAGCGGCCCAGGCCAGATTCAAAGGCCGCTGCTGGCACACAGCCGCCTGGCAGCGGTGCTGCTATTGTGGAGGAGCCCACCTGGGATGCCTGCAACTCCCTGCAGGGCTCCGCACTGCTCTGATGGAGACCCTGCCCACAGCAGCTTAGGGGATTAAACCGGTGGCTGCTCCAGGAGTGTGGGTAACTGACACAGGCAGCGGAGAAGGACAAGGCAACCAGCAAGCAGAAAACGACTTTCTTCTCCCAGCTGACACACCTGAAACATGCCTATAGCCACTGCAAGAACCAGGAAAAGGCAAAAAATTTAGTCCAGCCCAAAATAGTTCAGACAAGCCCCGAGAGAGGATCTGCACAGACGGATCTAACCAGTCTCCCTGAAAAAGAATTCAAAATAAAAAGCATAAACATGGTGACAGAGCCACAGAGAAATATACAAGAGCTAAGGGATGATGTCCAGAGGGAGATTACAGAAATGAAACAATCTCTGGAAGGATTTATAAGCAGAATGGATAAGATGCAAGAGGCCACTGATGGAATAGACACCAGAAAAACAGGAATGCATAGAAGCTGATGCAGAGAGAGATATAAGGATCTCCAGGAATGAAACAATATTAAGAGAACTGTGTGACCAATCCAAAAGGAAAAATATCTGCATTATAGGGGTACCAGAAGAAGAAAAGAGAGGAAAAGGGATAGAAAATGTCTTCAAAGAAATAGTTGCTGAGAACTTCCCCAAACTGGGGGAGGAAATAGTTGCTCAGACCACGGAAGCACACAGAACTCCCAACAGAAGGGATCGAAACAGGACAACACCAAGACACATAATAATTAAAATGGTGATGATCAAGGACAAGAACAGATTATTAAAGGCAGCCAGAGAGACAAAAAAGGTCACCTACAAAGGAAAACCCATCAGGCTATCATCAGACTTCTCAACAGAAAGCTTACAGGCCAGAAGAGAATGGCATGATACATTTAATGCAATGAAAGAGAAGGGCCTGGAACCAAGGATACTGTATCCAGCACGATTATCATTTAAATATGAAGGAGGGATTAAACAATTCCCAGACAAGCAAAAAGTTGAGGGAATTTGCCTCCCACAAACCACCTCTACAGGGTATCTCAGTGGGACTGCTCTAGATGGGAGCACTCCTAAAAAGAGCACAGAACAATAGAAACAACATATGAAGAATGGAGAAGGAGAAAAAAGAAGAGAAAGAAATAATCATCAGACTGTGTTTATAACAGTTCAATAAACAAGTTAAATCAGACAGTAAGGTAGTAAAGAAGCTAACCTTGAACCTTTGGTAACCATGAATCTAAAGCCTGCAATGGCAATAAGTATGTATCTTTTAATAATCACGCTAAATGTAAATGGACTGAATGCACCAATCAAAAGACACAGAGTAATAGAATGGATAAAAAAGCAAGACCCATCTATGTACTGCATACAAGAGACTCACCTCAAAGCCAAAGACATGCACAGATTAAAAGTCAAGGGCTGGAAAAAGATATTTCATGCAAACAACAGGGAGAAAAAAGTAGGAGCTGCAATACTACTATCAGACTAAATAGACTTCAAAACAAAGAAAGTAACAAGAGATAAAGAAGGACATTACATAATGATAAAGGGCTCAGTCCAACAAGAGGATATTACCATTATAAACATATATGTACCCAATACAGGAGCATCAATATATGTGAAACAAATACTAACAGAATTAAAGGAGGAAATAGAATGCAGTGCATTCATTTTGGGAGACTTTAACACACCACTCACTCCAAAGGACAGATGCACCAGACAGAAAATAAGTAAGGACACAGAGGCACTGAACAACACACTACAACAGATGGACCTACCAGACATCTATAGAACTCTACATCCAAAAGCAACAGGATACGCATTCTTCTCAAGTGCACATGGAACATTCTCCAGAATAGACCACATACTAGGCCACAAAAAAAGCCTCAGTAAATTCCAAAAGACTGAAATCCTACCAACCAACTTTTCAGACCACAAAGGTATAAAACTAGAAATAAATTGTACAAAGAAAGCAAAAAGGCTCACAAACATATGGAGGCTTAACAACATGCTCCTAAATAATCAATGGATCAAGGACCAAATTAAAATGGAGATCCAGCAATACATGGAAACAAATAACAACAACAACACAAAGCCCCTACTTCTGTGGAATGCAGCAAAAGCAGTCTTATGAGGAAAGTACATAGCAATCCAGGCATAGTTAAAGAAGGAAGAACCATCCCAAATGAATAGTCTAACATCACAATTATCAAAATAGGAAAAAGAAGAACAAATGAGGCCAAAGTTCAGCGGACAGATGGACATAATAAAGATCAGAGAAGAAATAAATAAAATTGAGAAGAAAAAAACAATAGAAAAAAATTAATGAAACCAAGAGTTGGTTCTTCAAGGAAATAAACAAAGTAGATAAGCCTCTAGCCAGACTTATTAAGAGAAAAAGAGAATCAACACACATCAACAGAATCAGAATCGAGAAAGGAAAAATCATGACAGGCCACACAGAAACACAAAGAATTATTAGAGAATACTATGAAAACCTATATGCTAACAAGCTGGAAAACCTAGGGGAAATGGACAACTTCCTAGAAAAATACAACCTTCCAAGACTGATCCAGAAAGAAACAGAAAATATAAACAGACTGATTACCAGCAACGAAACTGAAGCGGTAATCAAAAAACTATCCAAAAACAAAAACGCGGGCCAGATGGATTTACCTCAGAATTTTATCAGACATACGGAGAAGACATAATACCAATTCACATTAAACTTTTCCAAAAAATAGAAGAGGAAGGAATACTCCGAAACTCATTCTGTGAAGCCAACATCACCCTAATACCAAAACCAGGAAAAGACCCCACCAAAAAAGAAAACAATAGACCAGTATCCCTGATGAACTAGACGCAAAAATACTCAATAAAATATTAGCAAACCGAATTCAAAAATACATCAAGAGAATCATACACCATGACCAAGTGAGATTCATCCCAGGAATGCAAGGAAGGTACAACATTCGAAAATCAATCAACATCATCCACCACATCAACAAAAAAAGGACAAAAACCATATGACCATCTCCATAGATGCTGAAAAAGCATTCAACAAAATTCAACATCCATTCATGATAAAAAGTCTCAACAAAATGGGTATAGAGGGCAAGTACCTCAACATAATAAAGGCCATATATGATAAACCCACAGGTAACATCATACTGAAGAGCGAGAGGCTGAAAGCTTTTCCTCTGAGACCAGGAACAAGACAGGGATGCCCACTGTCCCCACTGTTATTCCACATAGTACTGGAGGTCCTAGCCATGGCAAATAGACAAAACTAAGAAATACAAGGAATTCAGATTGGTAAAGAAGAAGTCAAAGTGTCACTATTTGCAGATGACATGATATTGTACATAAAAAACCCTTAAGACTCCACTCCAAAACTACTAGAACTGATATCAGAATACAGAAAAGTTGCAGGATACAAAATTAACACACAGAAATCTGTGGCTTTCCTATACACTAACAATGAACTAATAGAAATAGAAATCAGGAAAACAATTCCATTCATAATAGCATCAAAAAGAATAAAATACCTAGGAATAAACCTAACCAAGGAAGTGAAAGACCTATACCCTGAACACTACAAGAAACTCTTAAGAGAAGTCCTCTTAAGGACACTAACAAATGGACCCTCATCCCATGCTCCTGGCTAGGAAGAATTAATATCGTCAAAATGGCCATCCTGCCCAAGGCAATATACAGACTTGATGCCATCCCTATCAAATTACCAATAGCATTCTTCAATGAACTGGAAGAAATAGTTCAAAAATTCATATGGAACCACCAAAGACCCTGAACAGCCAAAGCAATCCAGAGAAGGAAGAATAAAGTGGGGGGGATTTTGCTCCCCAACTTAAAGCTCTACTACAAAGCCATAGTAATCAAGACAATTTGGTATTGGCACAAGAACAGAGCCACAGACCAGTGGAATAAAGAGACTCCAAACATTAACCCAAACACATATGGCCAATTAATATACGATAAAGGAGCCATGGACATACAATGGGGAAATGACAGTCTCTTCAACAGACGGTACTGGCAAAACTGGACAGCTACATGTAAGAGAATGAAACTGGATCACTGTCTAGCCCCATACACAAAAGTAAATTTGAAATGGATCAAAGACCTGAATGTAAGTCATGAAACCATAAAACTCTTAGAGAAAAACATAGGCAAAAATCTGATTGACATAAACATGAGTGACTTCTTCAAGAACATTTCTCCCTGGGCCAGGGAAATAAAAGCAAAAATGAACAATTGGGACTATATCAAGCTAAAAAGCTTCTGTACAGCAAAGGACACCATCAATAGAACAAAAAGGTATCCTACAGTATGGGAGAATATATTCATAAATGACAGATCCGATAAAGGGTTGACATCCGAAATATATAAAGAGCTCACACACCTCAAAAAACAAAAAGCAAATAATCCAATTGTAAAATGAACAGAGGGGCTGAATAGACAGTTCTCCAAATACTAAATTCAGATGGCCAACAGACACATGAAAAGATGCTCCACATCACTTGTCATCAGAGAAATGCAAATTAAAACCACAATGAGATATCACCTCACACCAGGAAGGATCACCATCATCGAAAAGACAAACAACAACAAATGTGGGCAAGGTTGTGGAGAAAGGGGAACCCTCCTACACTGCTGGTGGGAATGTAAATTAGTTCAACCATTGTGGAAAGCAGTATGGAGGTTCCTCAAAATGCTCAAAATAAAGATACCACTTGACCCAGGAATTCCACTTCTAGGAATTTACCCAAAGAATGCAGCACTCTAGTTTGAAGAAGACAGATGCACCCCTATGTTTATCGCTGCACTATTTACAATAGCCAAGATATGGAAGCAACCTAAATGTCCATCAGTAGATGAATGGATAAAGAAGATGTGGTACATATACACAATGGAATATTATTCAGCCATAAGAAGAAAGCAAATTGTACCATTCGCAACAACATGGATGGAGCTAGAGGGTATTATGCTCAGTGAAATAAGCGAGGTGGAGAAAGACAAGTATCAAATGATTTCACTCATATGGGGAGTATAAGAACAAAGAAAAACTGAAGGAACAAAACAGCAGCAGAATCACAGAACCCTAGAATGGACTAACAGTTACCAAAGGGAAAGGGACTGGGGAGGATGGATGGAAGGGAGGGATAACGGCGGGGAAATAGAAAGGGGCATTACGAATAGCTTGTATAGTGTGTGGGGGGGCAGAGGGAGGGCTGTGCAACACAGAGAAGACAAGTAGTGATTTTACAGCGTCTTACTACGTTGATGAACAGTGACTGTGAAGGTGTATGTGGGGGGGGACTTGGTGAAGGGGGCAACCTAGTAAACATAATGTTCTTAATGTAATTGTAGATTAATGATACAAAAAAACACTTAAGAAGGTAGATTTCATTTACATGTTTTTTCCACAATAAAAAATTAGTCATTAATAATGAAGAAAAAAAGCAGCCACAGAGAGAAATAAGATCACATACAAACGGAAGTCCATAAGGCTAACATCAGACTTCTCAGCAGAAACCTTACAGGCCAGAGGCGGTGGCATGAAGTACTTAATGCAATGAAGCAGAAGGGCCTCGAACCAAGAATACTTTATCTGGCAAGATTATCATTTAAATTTGAAGGAGGGATTAAACAACTTCCAGATAAGAAAAAGCTGAGGGAATTTACCTCCCACAAACCATCTCTACAGTCTATTTTGGAGGGACTGCTATAGATGGAAGTGTTCCGAAGGTATAATAGCTGTCACCAGAGGTAATAAAACCACAGTAAAGAAAGTAGAACAGTTAATTTCTAAGCAAATGTGAAATTAAATCAACGACCCCCAAAGGCAATCAAGGGATAGATAAAGAGTACAGAATATGATACCTAATATATAAAGAACAGAGGAGGAAGAAAAAGGAACAGAAGAAAAGAACCTTTAGATTGTGTTTGTAACAGCATATTAAGGGAGTTAAGTTAGACTCTTAGATAGTAAGGAAGTTAACTTTGAACTTTTGGTAACCACGAATCTAAAGCCTGCAATGGCAATAAGCACATGCCTATCGATAATCACCCTAAATGTAAATGGACTGAATGCACCAATCAAAAGACATGGAGTCACTGAATGGATTAAAAAACAAGACATATCTATATGCTGCCTACAAGAGACTCACTTTAAACCCAAAGACATACACAGACTAAAACTGAAGGGATGGAAAAGATATTTCATGCAACTAAGAGGAAGAAAAGAGCAGGTGTTGCAGTACTTGCAGCAGACAAAATTGCCTTCAAAACAAAGGAAGTCACAGGAGACAAAGAAGGACATTACATAATGATTAAGGAGTCAATCCAACAATAAGATATCAGCATTATAAATATCTATGCACCCAACACAGGAGCACCGACATATGGGTCCTAAAAGGGAATATATGATGCAGTGCATTCATTCTAGGAGACTTCAACACTCCACTCACTCCGAAGGACAGATCAACCAGACAGAAAATAAGTAAGGAGACAGAGGCACTGAAGAACACAATAGAACAGATGGACCTAACAGACATCTATAGAACTCTACACCCAAAAGCTGCAGAATACACATTCTTCTTAAGTACACATGGAACATTTTTAACAGATCACATACTAGGCCAGAAAAGAGCCTTAGTAAATTTAAAAGAGTGAAATTATACCAACCATTTCTCAGACCACAAAGGTATGAAACTAGATGCAAAGAAAAAGAAAAATTACACAAACACCTGGAGACTTCACAACATGCTTCTAAATAACCAATGGATCAGTGACCAAATAAAAACAGAGATCAAGCAATATATGGAGACAAATGACGACAATAATTCAACAATGCAAAATCTGTGGGACACAGCGAAGACTGTGCTGATAGGAAAGTATATTGCAATACAGGCCTACCTCAGGAAAGAAGACCAATCCTACATAAGCAGTGTAAACTCACAATTAACAAAACAAGAAAAAGAATAACAAATGAGGCCCAAAGTCAGTAGAAGGAGGGACATGATAAAGATTAGATCATAAGTAAATCAAATCGAGAAGAATAAAACAATAGAAAGAATCAACGAATGCAAGAGCTGGTTCCTCGAGAAAAAAACAAAATAGATAAACCCCTAGTGAGACTTATCAAGAAAAAAAGAGAGTCCATACACATAAACAGAATCAGAAATGAGAAAGGAAAAATCACTATGGACACCACAGAAATACAAACAATTCTTAGAGAATACTATGAGAAACTATATACCAACAAACTCGATAACCTAGAGGAAATGGACAACTTTCTAGAAAAATACAAACTTCCAATCTAGAAAAATACAACCCTACAAGGCTGACCCAGGAGGAAACAGAAAATCTGAATACACCAATTACCAGCAACAAAATTGAATTTGTAATAAAAAAACTACCTAAGAACAAGATCCCTGAACCAGATGGCTTCACCGCTGAATTTTATCGAACATTTAGTGAAGATGTAATACCCGTCCTCCTTAAAGTTTTCCAAAGAGTGGAGGAAGGGGGAATACTTCCAAACTCATTCTATGAGGCCAGCATCACTCTAATACCAAAATCAGGGAAAGACCCCACCAAAAAAGAAAATTACAGACTAATATCCCTGATGAACATAAATGCAAAAATACTCAACAAAATATTAGCAAACCGAATTAAAAAATACATCCAGCTGATCATACACCATGATCGAGTGGGATTCATCTCAATGTTGCAAGGATGGTACAGCATTCGAAAATCCATCAGCATCATCCACCACATCAACAAAAAGAACAGAACCATATGATCATCTCCATATATACTGAAAAAGCATTCGACAAAATTCAACATCCATTCATGATGAAAACTCTCAACAAAATGGGTATAGAGGGCAAGTACCTCAACATAATAGAGGCCATATGACAAAACCACAGCTGACATTATACTTAACAGCAAGAAGCTGAAAGCTTTTCCTTTAAGATTGGAAATAAGACAGGGATGCCCACTCTCCCCACCTCTATTCAACATAGTACTGGAGGTCCTAGCCATGGCAATAAGACAACACAAAGAAATAAAAGGCATCCAGATTGGTAGGGGAGAAGTTAAACTGTTCCTATTTGTAGATGACATGATATTGTACCTAAAAATCCCTAAAAAATCCACTCCAAAACTCCTAGATCTAATATCTAAATTCAGCAATGTTGCGGGATACAAAATTAATACACAGAAATCTGCTGCATTCCTATACACTAATGATGAACTAGCAGAGAGAGAAATCAGTAAAACAATTCCATTCACAGTTGCATCAAAAAGAATAAAATACCTTGGAATAAACCTAATCAAGGAACTGAAAAACCTATACTCTGAAAACTACAAGACACTTATGAGAGAAATTAAAGACACCAACAAATGGAAACACATCCCATGCTCATTTACAGGAAGAATTAATATTTTCAAAATGGCTATTCTGCCTAAAGCAATCAAAGATTAAATGCAATTCCTATTAAAATACCAACAGCATTCTTCAATGAACTAGAGTAAATCGTTCTAAAATTCACATGGAACCACAAAAGACCCTGAATAGCCAAAGCAATCCTGAGAAAGAAGAATAAAGCAGGGGGGATCTTGCTTCCCAACTTCAAGCTCTATTACAAAGCCACAGTTATCAAGACAATTTGGTACTGGCACAAGAACAGATCCATAGAACAATTGAACAGACTAGAGAGCCCTGATATAAACCCAACCATATATGGTCAATTAATATACGATAAAGGAGCCATGGACATACAAAGGGAAAATGACAGCCTCTTCAACAACTGTTGTTGGCAATACTGGACAGCTACATGCAAGAGAATGATAATGGATTATTGTCTAACCTCCCACACAAAAGTAAACTTGAAATGGATCAAAGACCTGAATGTAAGTCATGAAACCATAAAACTCTTAGAAGGTAACATAGGCAAAACTCTCCTGAATATAAGCATGAGCAACTTCTTCCTGAACACATCTCCTCGAGCAAGTGAAACAAAAGCAAAAATGAACACATGGGACTACATGAAACTAAAAAGTTTCTGCACGACAAAGGACATCACCAACAGAACAAAAAGGCATCCTACAGTATAGGAGAATATATTTGTCAATGACATTTCCGACAAGTTGTTAACATCCAAAATATATAAAGAACTTACATGCCTCAACACCCAAAAAGCAAATAACCCAATTAAAAACTGGGCAGAGGATATGAGGAGACAATTCTCCAAAGAAGAAATTCAGATGGCCAACAGAGACATGAAAAGATGCTCCACATCACTAATCATCAAGGGAATGCAAATTAAAACCACAATGAGATATCACCTCATACCAGTAAAGATGGCCTGCATAGAAAAGACTAAGAACAACAAATGCTGGCGAGGATGTGGAGAAAGGGGAAACCTCCTACACTGCTGGTGGGAATGTAAGCTAGTTCTACCAATGTAAGCTAGTTCTACTTAATTACAATTAAGTAAAATGTAATTCCCCCCAAAAAGAAGTCCATTCTTCTCATTAGAAGACCTGACTCGAACACACACACACACAAAGTACTCTAGTCCTATATTTTGAATTTTGTCAGTAAAAAATTTGTGGAAATTTTTCTCTTTTGCTATGTAAGTACCTACATAGTATCCTTGATTTTATCTCTTGACTTGAAAAACCTAAAATAGTCACTATCTGGCCCTTTACAGAGACAGTTTGCTGCCCCCTGTTGTAGAGTAGAAAGCTTCTCCTAGAATAGGCAAGATAAATATCTTTCAAGGTATGACCAGAAAAAGTTTTCTACTCCCTTTCTCATCCACTCTATCCCTTGTCCAGTTCAGATAGGTGAATAGAAAGGAAGAGAAAAATAAAAAAATTATTTTGAGAAGAATAGTAACAATTTTAAAAGAAATCCACAGCAACATTTGGGATATGTCTTAAATACAAATTGAGGCTGACTGGAGAAAAACTGGAGTAAAAGGAGGAAATGATATTTCAGGCAAACGGACAAAGATGTGCAAAAACATGGTATAATAAGGTATCTAAAAAATGATGATGATGACAGGTTGTAAAGGGTATTACAGGCTAAGCTGAGGAGCTTAGATTTTCTCCTTTAGGTAAGGAGAGCCAAAACAGGATGTTCTAAGAAAACCGAAACAGTAAGTTAGCACACAGCCTACGTAAGAGACACAGGATTAAGGCCGTAACCCTCAGTGCTTCTTCTTCTCTACTTCTGGCCCATTACGTTTATGCCATGGTTGTTTGTAGTGCTAACCAGACCCTGACATGTTAGAGTCAACAGTTAGCACCAATTTGTCACAGTCTGCTCTCTGTGGCCACGAAGAATCAGTCAAATCTTTCTTCCACATAACACTCTGGGTTGCGCAGAATCCTGATGAAATCTTTGTGATTTGTGATCCCTGGTGCTCACACTCTGGAGACTCTCCTATCCCTGAGTGTGGGCATGACTTAGGACTTGCTTCTGGCCAACAGAACATGGCAAGAGCAATGGGATTTTCAGATATAATTTAGGCCCCAAATCAGTTGATTCTGAGTTACTCAAAAGGGAGCTGAGGGCACCCTCTAGCCAAAAGCAGCAAAAACGCAGTAACATAACAGCCAGGAAATGAATTATGCCAGCAGTGTGAATGAGCTTGAAAGTACGTTCTCTTCCGCAGTCAAGCCTCCAGATAACAGCTCACCTTTGCCAACAGCTTGACTGCAGCTCTGTGGGACTCTGAGCAGAGCACCCAGATAAACTGCCTAGACTACTGACCCACAAAAACTGTTCCCCAGACTACAGGTTATTTTTTCTATGAAAGGTTTGGCTACTAGGTTTTTATATTGTGGGATTTAATTTATACCTGTAATACCTTTTTCTCCTGTGCCCGCTTGGCAAACACCTACTCCTCTTTTAAGGTCACTTCTACTCAGAACTTGACTTTTAACTGTCTGTCTTTCAGGCAAAATGAAGGCCCTCTCATCCGGTTTTCCAGAGATGCTGACAACTTGTTATACCAACTGCCAACATTGTATCATGGATATTATTTGTAGCAAATTACATGCTCCATGAAAGGAGGGACAATCACCTTTGTAACCCAGTGCCTAGTGTAGAGACTGGCTATAAAAGTTCAGTAAATGTTTAGTGACTTAAAGTGAAAGGTGATTAAGAATCAGAGGAAGACAGAATGCATGAACCCCTTGGTTACCTTGTCCAATTCCCTATTGCCCAGCTAGGTACCTTTAGGTTGTTTCCTTCTGATTTTATAAGTAATAACTCCTTCCCAATTTATAGAGTAGGAAAACAAGACTACGGAAGTAGAGACATCCACCTTTAAGCAGCACAGTTAAATTTTGAAAAAGGTAGCAACTTTAGGTTCAACCCTTTCTACTTCAAGTCTACATGATTAAACACTGTTAAAACAAGACTCTGTAATCTAGCAGGCACCCTAGCGTTTCATCAAGTGACAGAAATAAATCTTTTGTATAAAAAAACCCTACTCTGTAAATAACTTTCAGTTTTAAAATAGTAAATATCAACCATATTGAAGGACAATTTCAGAATTACATACCTGGGGCAGAGAGGGTAGGGGACAATGCATGAAATTTAGTCAGTCTTGGGAATATAATAAGACTATTTTGATGACACAAGGTAAACATAAAGGTATCATACGATGTTCTCTTTTTCTACGTGAGACATGCAAATGAAAACCTATTTACCTTAAAGTTTCAGATGATGGTGTTAAAGTGCCATCTCCCCTATCTACTACACGAAAGAAATTCAATTGATCTCCTTCTCGGTATACCAAAAATGTAACTTGTTTGTTGCAGGAGGTCTTCTCCCAGACTTCACCTCGACTGGAATCCATGCACTCAGCCATCTCCCTCAGTGGATCTTCCATAGGAACTAAAAATGGAAAAGCTGATAAACAAACATTCAATTTATATCAAGCTTTATGCCTCTTGGTACAGTGACAGGAGATAATGTGCTGAATTTGAATAACAATGCTGTGCATACAATATACACACGATACTCTTCAAAGAAGTTTCTGGTCTTTTTACAGTTAAGACAGCATTCCTTATGTGAAAGAAATGAAATGCATTATCATGCCTTTAGGTACAAAGACAGTGCTTAACCAAACACATGAGGTTTACACCTTCTTCCTGTATTTTCCAATATTGTTTCCAACAATTAATAATTAAAAAGCAATATAAATCTCACTTATTACTTTAGATTAAAAACACACACACATAATTGAGAGACATAATGTTAGAAATTCAAAGCAAACAAATCCCTTTTTCTTTCTGGTTTTATATAAAGAATGATTCTTCTTAAAACTGTTTTTTAACCTGAAGTTAAGGTAATTAAAAGTACACAATAAGAACACAAGGGGGCCAGTGAATGTACTGAAACCGCAGTGTGTGCAGTGCGTGATGGTCAGCATGTTTGTTTCTTAGGACCTCAGCTGTCCCGGTGTGAATCCATGGGCTTAGGCACAGCATAAGGACCAGGGTAAAGCCACCACTACTGACAGGCTCCAGCGGCCTAGAGTTGTCCTCTTGTTTGAATGATAGTGCAGCCATGATTACAACTTGCTCTCATCTACAGCAGCCACAGATTCTGCTCCTGCGGTGCAAAGGGCCTCAAGAGACTGGTAGTTCTTAGGGTGAATATTCTAAAAGACCCTGAACCCCAGACTTGGGAGTCTTAAGTAATGGTTACAGGAAAAAAAGTTCACTCCCAAAGACATTATCATGTCAAGCTGCAGAAACATTTGCTCTTTCCTAAAAGAGGTAATAATTTCTCAAACTCCCTTTCATTCAAGTAGCTTATTTATTAACAAAATCACAGCAGTAAGAAATACTAAATTCTGAAATTAACAAGGTGAAAAATTAAAGATGCTCCCATACTTTACATTCACTACCAAACCACAAAACCTCTGGAAATATAACAAGATTTAGGTGATTTTATAAAAATATTTGGAAGTTTGATCAACTCTTTCATAGGCACAAAATGTGTGAATATGTGAAGACATTTTTAAAACAAGTTCTTGCCATTTCTAAGTTAATGTTACACTTTCCACAGTATATTAAGAAAAAATAAAAACTATGCTACAGCTATCATAGAGCCACATGAAAGTCTTCCTTAAATCAACATAGTGTGCCTTTCTTAGGGAGGCATTAGGATGGAATATGTGTATGAATGAACATATATTTTCATAACAGAAAAATCATTTAGAGTTTATCAATTATAAAACATTGTATTTATATAGTTTAGTCTAAAATTAATTTTAGAAAGGAAGTATTTTCTATGCTTTTTTGACAATGGTTAGTTAAAAAAAAATTTTAAAGCTAAATATTATGGGAGCTCATATGGTAAGGGTTCTTTTAAAACAATTTTCAAGTAAGACTAAACAGCTAAAAAATATGGTTTCTTAAATACCATATGGTTAAGTTCTAGATCTGGGTACAGTTTTTCTTTTACACAAAGTTTTCAATGATGTAAGATAGACAAGAGCAAGCTTTTAATTAAAAAAAAGTTGATTTGATAAAGGCAACATTAAATATTTAATGTAAAATGTCAAAAAATAGATGTTTTCTAAATGCTGATTTTTCAGTTCACAAGGCACAGAAAGTTGGAGGGAAAAAAAGTATTATAAAGCTTCAACTATGTAAGTAGTGATACCTTTTATTTTCACTTTTTAAAAAAGCTTTTAAAAAGTGTATATGTATATATGTGCACGTGTGTGTGCGTGTGTATGTATTTTAAGTTAGAATCTGTAGCACTTACACTCCTCCTCATGAACATAAAATAATTTCAGTCCTAGTAAGAAAAGTGAGTGTTCTGATTATAATCATTCTGGCTTAAAGGTAATACTACACACAAATAGCCAACTTTCAGAAATATAATACAATGGAATTCACATGTCATGAAACACTGTATAATTCTATCTTATCATTGCTCAGTAACACTTTAGTGTTCTTGTACTGCCCTCAGAATTGGTATTATAAATATCACTTTATGCCACATAGGAATCTTTGTAAGTCCAATTAATAGAAAGTCCCTGATGTTAGGAGTGCTAGTTAATCAGCTCTAACATTATTAACTTTGTTTTTTCTAACTATCCAAGACAGTTCAACAGCCAAAGCAACACATGTCACAAAATCCTCCCAAATTAGCTAGGAGAAAGATGGTAATAACTCTTTTCTCTAACCAAAATTAGAAAGGATAGAGATAAAATCTGACTTGTGGAAGAAGTAAGTTAGCACTGGAATCAATATTAACCACCAGTTTTTTGGTTAGTGCAGGATCTGACAAATAGGAAGGCCCTCCCCAAAATGAGGCCCACAGAGCAGTCTAAGGATTCGTCTACTTGTTGAGGACTCATGTGACATATCTTAACCAGGGACCAGTATTGACACCCCAGCTCTTCCCATGCTAGAACTTTCTTGTTAATTAAGTCTCTGCTCACATCATCCTCTCAGAGAGCCCTTCCACAATCATCCTTCTACTACCCTACTTCCACGGACACTAACATGCTTTCCTATTTCTCCACAGCATTTATTACTGCTTAAAATGATGTCATTCTTTACACGTTTATTGTGGGCACTGTCATGAAGCAGGGATGTTTTCTCCCACAGAACATTGCACTGAACCTCTAGAAGATGTTCAAATGTATTCACTGAGTGGATGAATGGATTCACAAAGACTGTCCACCACTTTCTGAAAAAGGATTCCAAAGGGCCATGATAATATCCATGAAACCCAAATGCATCACAAACCAGGCTAACAAGCATCTTTGGAATTTCCTACAACAATCATTACTGAAGACTCAGTGGATAAAAAAAGCAACAAGACTGGTATGAACCTAAACGCAATGATAATATGATATTTACACTATGCCATCTCATTTCCCTTCACTGTACAGGTGAGGTTTATTTTTAAATCTCTCTGGGTTGAAACAGGAATCAGGAGATTTCTAGAATATGTGTTCCCCTGTGCATTTAGGCTTTAAATTACAATGCCTAGAGAAATAAGTGTGGTTCTTCTAAGAGAACCTGATGAAAACCCAAGGCTATAAAAACACCAACTGTCTTGAAGATTATTATTGTCAAATTAAATCAGTATACATCATTTTAACATACACCTACCTCTTCTAGTATTTATAGGTCCACCATGCATAGCCAATACCAGCTTCAGGGTACAACCTTCTGAAATGCTGTGGATAGTTAACACAGAAATAAACCACAATCATCAAAATGCATTCAGCGTCAAATGTACACATAATTACGTGCTGAGTTATCAGGCATACAGCCTACCCTCTAAAGCATGTTTTTAAAAGACATGTGAACGTGGAGAAGACACATAATAACTCTATAGCATCTTACTACACTGACAGACAGTGACTGCAGTGGGGTGGGGGTGAGGACTTGATAATATGGGTGACTGTTGAAACCACAAGGTTGTTCATGTGAAACCTTCATAAGACTGTATATCTATCAATGATACTCTAATTAAATAAAAAAAGACATGTGCATAAATATAAAATGTTAACTTTTTCTTGTATAAATAATGAAAAAGTGAAAAAGTTCTAGTAAGCCTTAAATATGACATGAAATCTCAGAATAGAAGTACTGGAAAGGTCCTCTGTGACCATCTGGTTTAGCCTTTTCATTTCACCTGTAAGGAAAAAGAGATCCCAAGAAGAAAAGAAGCTTGTCCAAGACCCAAAGTAGTAGAAATAGCAGATCTATTTAATAAGGTAGAAAATAGAAAAACAGCAAATCTCCAGGTTCTGTTGTTCTCCCAACTATTCCACACCATCACTGACCCCCTTGTTCTTAAGAAAAAAGTGAAGAATTATTATTTGAGAGAAGGGAGAATGACAGACAAAGGTCAGATAGCATCCCTGCAGTCACTGGTGTCACAGTGTCACTTAGTAACATAGTGGGCTTAATGAGGATGGGAGGCTTGGTGAAGAGTGATACTCTCTTACCCGATACTCTTGTGGAAATGGAAAGAAAAGGAATATAGCCAGGTGGGAATGGGTCAATATTCAAAGAAAGGAGCAAAGAAGGCCAGACCAGAAGAGGACTCTAAAAAGGATCTAAAAGGAATCTAAAAAGGACCTAAAAAGGCAGGGGCCAAATAGCATGGCATGAAAATGAAAAGGTAAAACAAAGGGGGCAAGGATCAGGTAGTATGGGTACTGGGCCCACACATCTTAAAGTTCAGGAATTACACTGACATCTAGGGATCAGAACTATTCAGAAGAAGATACATGATCCAGGGACTCAGAATAAAAACACTGGTATACAGAGTTGTAATACTGAAAGTCTATAAAATAGCTAATACGCAGTTACACTCACTTGTAATAATTCAAGCAATATTCATCTTCAAGTTCCATGTTATTCCAAATTAAATGCTGCTGACAGGTGGGAATACCTTAGGGGAAGGTTATAAAAAATGGTTAAAAATTCAATAGAATCTTCAAAAGAATATGATACAAAGCTACTTTATTAAAGAAATAATACACACTTTTAAACTAAATGCTTGGTGCTTAGCTAAAATTTGTAGAATCATGGATAAAAGGCTTGGTAAAAGTATATGTAGTTCAATCCACTCACTTTAGAAAAGAACAATGTTTCAGTAACTCTTGGCCTTGAAAGAAAGCATGACATTAGGGATCCTTCTAAAAGACAAGATATCAAGAAATCAGCCCTGAAGAGCTTGGGATTTAAGGCCTATAAGACATTTTAAATGCTGTAAAGTACAGTCTTTATTTGTTATATTCAGTGTTAAAAGCATATTGACTGTGTGTGTGCGTGTGTGCGGGGGGTGGGGTGGGGGTTTGAAATGGGTTAAAAGGTACAAACTCCCTGCTATTAACTACATAAGTCACAGGGATGTAATGTACAGCATGGGGACTGCAGTTAATAACACTGTGTTGTATGTCAGTGGTCTATATATACTAAGCTAGCAGACCTTAAAAGTTTTCATAACAAGAAAAAAAATTGTTTAATTATGTATGGTAATGGATGTTAACTAGACTTATTGTGATTATTTTGTAATACAGTATACACAAATATTGAATAATGTTGCACACCTGAAATTAATACATCAATTATACCTAAATAAAAAAATACGGAACATTTAATTTAGTTTACTGTCCTTAGGGATTTGTATTCTAAAAATCTGTTCTCAGAGTAACATGCCCATGTGGAATAATGATTCCTTATATGTGAGTTTATTTAATTATTAAGATGGCATCTTTCATATCTCTTCCAAATAGAAATTGCAATAATTTCAAAAAAGGGCAGAAAATATAATTTCCAATAAAAAGCATTATTAGAAAATTCCTTCCACCTTAGAGTTTGTGATTATAGTTCATTACTATATGCTTTTCTGCAGAGCCTGTTTCTTTACATTTTATGTAATATTAAGGGACTATTAAGGTAGATTCCATACTCCAGCAAAATTAATCTATTTTCTTGCAAATAGCACATTTGAATGCTCAAAGAAAATTTGGATTATATTAGCCAAGCAAGTGGGCATTATTTACTCAATAGAACATTTAATCGATATTGATATTGATGAAAACACTTTTCAATATCTCACATACTGTCTTCTCAAATTAATTTTGCTTATGATACTATAAAATAAATTGACCAGAACAACAACAGGAAGTGCTGTATGTACTGACATTTATCACTATAAGCCAGGCACAGTTATAAGTGCTTCATACATATTATCATTACTTAATTACAACAATCTTTTGAAGTGAAAATCAATATTATGTTCATTTCACAGGTGATACAACTTAAGTCCTGAGAGATTAAGAGACACAAAGAAAGTGTATAGATTAGAGATGCAAGGCCCATGCAGGCTCACTCCAGAAACTGCACTCTTAACCTTCATGCTGATCAGTCTCTAGAAAAATCAGCCTACATAAAGTAAAAGTATCTTTCTGGAAGCTATTTACTGCTTGTTGATAGACCTCAGTGTTTACTACATGTTCACCAAATGTTCCAAAAGATCACCATGGAATACAGCTCACCAGGGCTCAGAGGGTGGGTACACATTTATCTCCCCAATGGAACAGTTTGCTTCTTTTGCTTCCAGCTAAAAAAGAATGCCAGTAAGCAAAGGCTTTTAAGCTAGAAAATATTAAAAATATTTCACATTAAAAATATTTTAGTATTTAGAAACATTTTCGATGTGCCCAGGTCATCTTTTCAATCAAAGTTGTGGGATTTCAGCATAAGTAGATAAAGGAATTCTGGCAACATTACATAAATTTAATAATGGAAACTTTGTAACTGGATCGAAGACACAGTAACAACACTGCTTAGACACAACTCCTGTTACCACTTTTAATGGACTTAGCCATCATTCACCAGGCTAAAAATAATAAAAATAATAGAAGGTTGGTAGTCAAGCCAGGGTGGCAAGAGAATCCAAGACAACTGTGGTCCTGACAGGTACTTAACTTACTGAATGACTAAGACAAGGTCATTAACCTCAGTGAGCCTTAGCATTCTCTCTTGCACATTAAAATGGCCAGGGTTCTTTTTGCCACAAACACTTGTAGAATCCCAAATGTATAAAGCAAACCAACTTTGTTTTAAGATAGCATTGCCAGATTTAGCAAATAAAAATTTGGAAACCTTACTTAAAGGTGGCCCTTTGCTTTAAACCTCAACTCTTATTTATTGTACAACTAAATCCAGAAAAATTAATTCCTATAAAACAGACATGTTTTTCCAAAGAAACCCAGATTATATACATACACATTTTCTATTGTTATAAAACTTTTTACTATTTTATTTATCATAAAAGTAAGTCACTTGTGAAAAACTGACAACATAGAAATATACAGAAGAAATGTAATCCTAAACCAGTAGAATCTATTAACATTTTGAGGATATTGAGAAAAATATTTCAATGAAATGGGAACACATTTTGTGAGCTGTTTTATAAACTGCTTTTCTTACTTAAAATATTATATATGTATTTTCATATAAATAGATAAAAGCATACATTGTGTTTAGTAATTGCATGGTCCTTCAGTATGTGCTTTTGTCATACGTTACTTACCCAGCTCCCTACTAAGACATATTTTCACCTATCCAATTTTTCATTATTATAAACAAAGCTGTGGTAAGTGATAAAGTGTGAGTGTATTTGTGAATATGTATATGTATATTAATCTGCTTGGGTTGTCATAAAAAAGTGCCATAGACTGGGTGGTTCGAACAACAGAAATTTATTTCTCATAGTTCTGGAGGCTGGGAAGTCTAAGATCAAGGTTCCAGCAAAATAGGTTTCATTTTGAGCCCCCTTCTCTTGGCTTGTAGGCAGCTGACATTTTCCTGTGTGCTCACATGCCTTCTTTGCAAATGTGCACAGAGAGAGAGGGGGAGCTCTCTTAGCGTCTCTGCTCATAAGGGTACTAGTTCCATAGGGGGATGGGAGCTCATTTAATCCTAATAATAAATCAAAAGTATTTGTTTAGCCCTTTTTAGAATTTTCATGAAGATAAATGTCTTTGAGAACATGTTTACATATGCATTTAGAAAAGAAACCAGAAACAATAGAACTTATAGATAATTAAAGGGGGACCGTAGCTCTGATCTTCCAATATTTCCTCTCCAAACAATACAGAACAAGAAGGGAAATGACTCTACATAGAAACCATGGCTTCAGCTCTCAAAACTTGAAGACAGACAATGTCCAAACTTCAAAACAACTGGGAATAAAAAGGAGGAGTCACCCAATCCCAGTGCAGGGCATTCATGTTCCTGCCCTTGCAGGGCTGACTAAGGAAAATTTCAGAGAAGACAGAGAAGAAAGCTAGTAATGTTAAATAAACTTGATATAAAACCACCACGAGGAAGAAGCCATTCTAAGTTTGAAAAGTCTACAAAAAGGACTTGGGTAGATCAGAGTACTGAGTACAATGAAGGGACTTTAAAGCAAAGCAATATGAAGGAGCTTCTACGGGACGCAAGAGACAAAGAAGACTGTCCTTTAGTAATTCAGTGATCAAGAGGAAAAGGAGCAAGCGGTGAAATCTTAAGAGTCCTGCAAGACCAAAGAGTACCACAAAACTGGAGGACTCACAACTTACCCCCACCCATCACTGTGAAACAAACATAAAACATCTACTAAGATATCTGGACATTGTTATACAGAAAGCACTGGTAAACAGAATCTATGAAACATCCAATACCACAAAAATCAAAAGGGAAAAATTAAATACATAGAGTTAACAATAAAAACTAGAAAACAAAATTCCACACCTATCAACTGAGGTAAATCTGTGCAGAAAAATAACGACAAAGTAGAAGAAAACTGTAAGGTCATACCCCAAACAGAATTAATATATTCAAGCATTTGAGGACATGAAAATATATTCTGAATCAGAATTCAAAAATCAAAAGACAGAAAATGCTCCCCCCACCAAAAAACAAGGAGAAATGAAAAAGAGAGCAGACTGACCTCAGAAAAGAAATGGAGGAAAAAGGCAAAACTACATAAAAAATGATGAATAAATTATAAGATACCAAGAGGTAATAGATTCAAATACATATTTATTATGGGACAAGGCAGGAAATCAATCAAGAGAATGAAAATAGACAGAAGTAATAAGGGTCAGAGAGAAAGTAATAGAAATGTAAGACAGGTGAAGCAGGAATAATAATCATATTATTAAGGTCCCTGAAAAACAAAATAGTGGAATAGAATTAATATTTAGAACTATAATCCTGGGAATCTTCCAGAAGTAGAAAAAGATATGAATCTACACATTGAAAGGACCCACTAGGTACTTGAGAAAATTAACCCAGAACTATTAAGCCCAGGACATAGTCTAGTAATAAAATAATTTTATTACAGTGATAAATGTAAAATCCTCAACAGTTACTCATATACACATGTAGAAAAATCAAGTAACTCATAAGGCAGAAGAATTAGATTACACTCAAAAACAACAACAACAAAGAAAAAACAAATGGGATTTTTAAAATGAGCTGAAATGTCCCCAAAGAAAACATACAGCAAGCCAATAAGCCAATAAAAAAAATGCTCAACATCACAAATCCTGAGTGAAATGCAAATCAAAACCACAATAAAAGATCACACCCAACATGTCCACTATCAAAAAAACTAAGAAAATAACAAATGTTGAGAGCCTGTAGAGAAAATGTAAAACTTGTGCACTTTTGGTGGGAATGTAATATCCTGCAGCCATAGTGGAAAATGGTATGGAGGCTCCTCAAAACATTAAAAATAGAATTACAATATGATCCAGCAATTCCACTTCTGGGTATATATTCAGGATTTGGAAGAGATATTCATATACAGATGCTCACTGCACCATTATTCATAATAGCCAAGAGATGGAAGCAACCTAAATATTTGCTGATAGAAGAATGGATAAAGAAAATGTGATATAAATGTATAATGGAATATTATTTAGCCTTTAAAAACAATATCCTGTCACATGCTACAACATGGATGAAACTTAAAGACACTATGCTAAGTGAAATAAGACAATCCCCAAGAAAAAAATATTGCATGATGAGTACAGTATCTAAAGTAGTCAAACTCTAGAAAGTAAAATGGTGGTGGTCAGGGGCTGGAAGGAAGTGGAAAAGCAGAATTGTTCAATAGATACAGTGTGTGTCTACCACAGCAATAGAAAAAGTTCTCAACTTATAGGAACTTACCATAAAATTCTGCATCCATGGGATGCAACCACTGCATCTCAATGCTTTGATTAAACAATCGACTAAGAGGATAAGCTTCTTCCAACCAAGATATGACCAGAAAAACTTCAGCAAAAAGATTAATGTAAAGATTAGATATTTAAAAATATATAAATGTACATCTAAGACTAAAACAAAAGTGGGAATAAAGTTTGGAAGGCTAATATGATGTTAGATGACAAGTAGAAAAGATTTTCAACTTGCCACACAAAACAAACATCCAACTATATGCTGCAGGAAAAAAACACACCTAAAATAAAGTGATTCAGAAAGGCTAAAATAAGGGATGGTCAAAGGTATACAAGATATCAGAATCAAAAAGGGAGAGACGGTAGAGAGTCTGGTTAATAGGCAAAGTAGAATTCACACCTCAAAACATCAAATGTGACAATGAGGGATATTTTTTAATGCTAAAATTCATAATGGAAAAGTAACACTTACAGATATTTTTATGTACCAAAAAACAAGTGACTACCTTTATGAAACAAAAACCATAGAAGATGCAAAGAGACATCGAGGGAAATAGAACAGTAAGAGACTTTAATATACCTTTCAGTACAAATTATGCCAAGTATGAAAAAACTCATAGAGATAGAACACCTAACCAACTTAATCAATGAGACAGATCTTTATTACCCTATATAAGTAATATATCCATACTCAAGTGTTTATGGCACAAATACTGTTCAAATATTGAGTCAAAAAGAAAAGAAAATATAAGTCCTTTCCCACAAAGTGGAAATACTACAAAAAACACTCTCCGCTTGTGATGTAATAAAAGTTAAAGTTACTAACAAACAAAAAACAGAAAGACCCTTCCAACTGGAAATTAAAAGAGCTTCTATTAACCACCTCTTGGGTGAAAGCGAACATATAAAAATTACAGAATTTTTTAAAGCAATGACAATAAGAATCTAAAGTACACAGTTAAATCAGTAATAAAAGAGAATTTACAGCACCAAACACAAAGAAACTTTTTTAGAAAGCATAAGAAAAAATACAATAAAGTTAAAAGCAGAAAACAAGGTGGAAAATACAATAGCAATTAATAAATCAAAACCATAGTTTTTAAAAAGCATTAAAAAAGTGGACAAACTTCTAGCTGCCTTCACAAAGGAAAAAAAGGAAGGAAATCATAAACAAACAAGAATAGAAATGGTAATTTCCTAGGGAAGAATGTATTGACATAAATTGATGCCCGTACCAATTTCCATAGAAGAACAGGAGAATGTTACTCAGGAACTAAAGCAATAAAAACTACCAGGATAGACAGATTCAAAGGAATTCACTGAGCCTTCAAAGACAAACTAAACCCTAGGATATATGAATTTTTCAAGAGCACTGAAAATGAATGAAAACATCTTAATTTTTTTAAATGAAGAAAAATTTACTAATTTTTTTGAAGAAGCAAGTACAGCATCGACTACTAAGCCCAATAAAGACAGTACTAAAAAAAAAAAACTGAAGACTAATATTATTCATTTATAATGATATAAAAATGTATATATTACCAAATAGAATCCAATGGTAGGTCAAGAAAATAATATATTGTGACCAAGTGAGAGGTATTCCTAGATTGCAGAGTGGTTCAATTACTAAGAAATCTGTTAGTATCATCCACCACATTAACAGTACTAGGAGAAAAAAAAACACAAAACCCTATGTCCATGGGTGCTAAGAAACTCTCAGATGAAACTCAGTATTAATTCATGGTATGAAAAAAAAGTTAAGAAAATAGGAATTGAGAGTATTCTCTTAATACGTTAAAACACTAACCAGTTCCAGACACAAGTAAATTAAGTATCTTAACAGTTATCGTAAAATAGTATCTTATTTAATACTAGAGAATTTCTACTAAGATTGGGAATAAGGCAAACATGTCCACTATCTCTGCTACTATTGAACACACAGCAATAGAAATATCAGTCAATAAAATAATTAGATAAGAGAAATCAACTATAGGCCAAAGAATGGTTAAAGAAGTAGAGAATCTCTATTGTAGATGATATGATAGATAACACACACATGAAAAGATGCTCCACATTGCTAATCATCATGGAATTGCAAATTAAAACCACAATGAGATATCACCTCACACCAGTAAGGATGGCCACCATGCAAAAGACAGACAAAAACAAATGTTGGCGAAGATGTGGAGAAAGGGGAACCCTCCTACCATGCTGGTGGGAATGTAAATTAGTTCAACCATTGTGGAAACCTGTACGGAGGTTCCTCAAAAAACTAAAAATAGAAATACCATTTGACCCAGGAATTCAACTCCTAAGAATTTACCCTATGAATGTAGCAGCCCAGTTTGAAAAATACACATGCACTCCTACGTTAATCGCAGACCTATATATAACAGCCAAGAAATGGAAGCAACCTAAGTGTCCATCAGTAGATGAATGGATAAAGAAGATGTGGTACATATACACAATGGAATATTATTCAGCCATAAGAAGAAAACAAATCCTACCGTTTACAACAACATGGATGGTGCTAGAGGGTATTATGCTCAGTGAAATAAGCCAGGTGGAAAAAGACAAGTATCAAATGATTTCACTTATCTGTGGAGTATAAGAACAAAGCAAAAACTGAAGGAACAAAACAGCCAAGAATGGACTAACAGTTACCAAGGAAAGGGACTGGGAAGGATGGGTGGAAAGGCAGGGATAAGGGCAAAAAAGGGGCATTATGATTAGCAGACATAATGTGGGGATGGGCACGGGGAGGGCTGTACAACACAGAGAAGACAAGCAGTGATTCTATAACATCTTAGTACACTGATGGACAGTGACTGTATCGGGTATGTGGTGGGGACTCAATGATGGGGGGATCTAGTAACCATAATTTTGTTCATGTAATTGTAGATTAATGATATGAAAACAAAAAGAGAAATCTACTTTAAAAATAAGTAGACATATAGATTAATAAAAGCATGGGAAGAGATACATTTATTTTTTAATATACATCAAGCTGGTTTAAAAAAGTAAAGACATGGAGAAAGATATATCATGCCAACACTAATGAAATAAAGTGCCCTAATTAGTTCCAGCCATCCCACCAGGGTGGCCAGGGCACAAAGCACTACAGGACACTCCAGCTCAAGCCTACCCCAGCATTAGCCATCCTGTCAGGATGGCCCCAGCACAGAGAATACAATAACTGAAATGAAAAATACACAATAAGGAATCAAGAGCAGATTAGGGGATGCAGAAAAATGGATCAGCATATGGAAGACAGGGTAACAGAAAGCACCCAAGCTGAATAGCAAAAGAAAAAAAGAATTTTAAAAGTGGGGATAAGTTAAGAGACCTGAGGTAATATCAAACATACTAACATTTGCATTATAGGGTTCCCAGAAGAACAGAGAAAGGGGAAGAAAACTTATTTAAAGAAATAATAACTGAAAATTTCCCTATTGTGGGAAAGGGAACAGACTTCCAGTTCCAGGATGCATGGACAGACCTTAACTAGATGAATCCAAGGAGGTCCACACCAAGACACATAATAATCAAAATGACAAAGGTTAAAGATGATGAGAGAATCTTAAAAACAGCAGGAGAAAAGCAACGAGGCACTTTACAAGGGAGACTGCACAAAGCTATCAGCTTATTTTTCTGCAGAACTTGGCAGGCATTATATATCCAAACTGCTGAAAGGAAAAAACCTGCAAGCAGGAATACTACACACTACACCTGTTAAAGGTATTGTTCAGAATTGAAGGAGAGAGAGTTTCCCAGGCAGAAGCTAAAGGGGTTTATCAACACTAAACCAGCCTTACTAGGAATGTTAAAAGAACTTTGTTAAGTGGAAGAAGCCATAATTAGAAGAAAATTGTGAAAGGAAAAAAGTCACTTATGGAAACAAACATATAGTAAACATAGATAAATCATTTATAATGATAGTATGAAGGCTAAAAGTCAAAAGTAGCAAAATCAATTCTATCTAAAGAAATTAAAGGTTTCATAAAATAAAAATATGTAAAATATGACCTTACATACATATATAGTACATGGAAAGGGGAGTAAAAATGTAGTGCTTGTAGAATGTTATATATGAGCTTCATGGTAATCAAAAACTAAAAACCCGTAAAAGAGGCACAAAAAATAAAGAGAAAGAAATCCAAGCATAACACTAAAGAAAGTCAGAGAATAGAGTGAGAAAGAAAGGAATAGAGAACTACAAGAACCAGAAAACAAAACAGCAATAAGCACATAACTACCAATAATATCTTTAAATGTAAATGGTCTAAATTCTCCAAACAAAAGAAAGAGGGTGACTGAATGGAATAAAAAAAAGACACATCTATATGCTGCCTACAAGAAACCCACTTAAGACCTAAAGACACACATAGACTGAAAGTGAAGGGACTTAAAAATACATTTCATGCAAATGGAAGTGATACAGAAAGTTGGGATAGCAATACTTGTATCACACAAAATAGATTTTAAAACAAAGATTGTAACAAGAGAGTAACAAAAGCATTACATAATAATAAATGGATCAAGCATGAGACTATAATAATTGTAAATATCTATGCACCAACAAAAAAGCATCTAAATATATAAAGCAAATATTAACAGACCTAAAGGGAGAAATTGACAGTAATATAATAATAGTCGGGCACTTTAACACCCACTAATATCAATGGAGAGAGCATCCAGACAAAAGCCATAAGGTAACAGTGGCTTTTGAACAACACATTAGATCAGATTGGCTTAACAGATATATACAGATTATTGTGTCCTAAAACACCAGAATACATGCACTCTTCTTCAAGTGCATATGGAACATTCTCCAGGATAGATCATGTATTAGGTCACAAAACAAGTCTCAATGAATTGATAAAAAGAATGAAATCATATCAAACATCTTTTCCTACTACAACACTATGAAACTATAAATCAATTTTATGGGAAAAAACAAATGGAGGCTGAACAACATAGCATTTGTGGGGAAAATGAAAGTTCCTGCGGCCAGGACCCTCACCTGACCCTAAACTACTTGATGATGTAATTGGCCTACTGCTAAGCTAATGCTCCCACACCCACTGGTAATGAGCTATTACTGACTGAGTCACTATATAAAGAGCTCTGCCCAGTGCTTTTAGAGGAGGCAGAGACAGAGGTGGATTACAGACCTGCAGACTGATGGATACAGACCTGATTCTAGTGCCTGACCTACTGCCATGATAATAAAGCTGGGTATAAACTCTTTTACCCCAAGAACATTCTGTTATCTTTCTTCAGTCTCACCAAATCCATAGTGAACTTGCCCGGGCTGAAACCCTTTGGTGAGACACTATTAAACAAACAATGTGTCAAAGAAGAAATCAAAGAGGAAATAAATAACTAGACAAAAATGGAAATGGAAACACAATGGTTCAAAATGTTTGGGACACAATAGAAGTAGCTCTAAGAGGGAAGTTCATAACAATACAGGCCTACCACAGGAAACAAGAAAAATTATCAACCAGAAGAACCAAAGCCCAAAGTTAGTATAAATAAAGAAATAATAAAACCTAGAGGAGAAATAAAAGAAAGGGAGACCACTAAAGCAATAGGAAAAAAAGCCAATAAAACTAATTGCCATTTGTTTTAAAAGAAAAACAAAATTGATAAACCGTTAGCCAGACTTATTAAGAAAAAAAGAGAAAACTCAAAATCAGAAATGACAGAGAAATTACAAATAACACCTCAGAAGTTCAAAGGACTATAACAGACTATTGATAGCGGAGGTGCATGGGGAAGGCAGTATACACAGAGAAGACAAGTAGTGATTCTGTACCATCTTACTATGCTGATGGACAGTGACTGTAATGGGGCATGTGGTGTGGACTTGATAATGGGGGGAGTCTAGTAACCACAATGTTGCTCATGTAATTGTATATTAATGATACCAAAATAAAAATACATAAATAAATAAAATTTAAAAAAAAATAGAAAATAGAAAAAAAAAGACTATTGAGAAAAATTATATGCCAAAAAATTGGACAACCTAGAAGAAATGGACAAATTCCTAGAAGCATATAATTTTCCAGAACTGAATCAGGACAAAAAAAGAAAATCTTAACAAACCAATTATTAGTAATGATACTGGACTAGTAATAAAAAACCACAAACAAAAATTCAGGACCAGATGGCTTTGATTGTGAATTTGATCAATTCAATAAAAATTTAAAGAAGATTTAATATCCATCCTTCTCAAACTAATCCACAAAATAGAAGAGGAAAGAATGCTTCCAAATTCACTCAATGAGGCCAGCATTATCTGATATCAAACCAGACAAAAACACAACAAAAAGAAGCAGCAGCAGTAAAGAAAATTATAGGCCAAAATCCCTGGTGAACATAGATGCAAAAATACTCAACAAAATATTAGCAAACTGAATGAAACAATACATTAAGTAAAAGGATCATTCACCAGAATCAAGTGGAATCTAGTCCAGAGATGCAATGACGGTACAATATCCACAAATTAATCAACATGATACACAACATTATTTGATGAAAATTCAACAGCCATTCATAATAAAAACTCTCAATTAAGTGGGTTTAGTGGGAACATACCCAAACAGAATAATAGTTATATAAGACAAATCCATCTAACGTCATACTTAATGGCAAAAGCTGAAACCTTTTTCTCTAAGGTTAGGAGCAAGGCAAAGAAAACCACTCTCACAATTCTTATTCAACATAATACTCAAAGTTCCAGCCACAACAATTAAACAGGAAAAAGAAATAAAAGGTATCCAAACTGGTAACGAATAAGCAAAATTTTCACTATTTCCAGATAACATGATACTATTGACAGAAAACCCTAAAGACTCTACCTTAACAATTATTGGAACTAATAAATGAATTCAGCAGAGTTGCTGAAGGCTAAAATGTTCATGTAAAAATATGCTGTGTTTTTATATACTAATAACAAAGTAGACAAAGTAGACAAAAGATAAATTAAGAAAACAGTCCCCTTACAACTGCATCAAAAAGAATAAAATATCTAGGAATAAATTAAACCACAGAGGTGAAAACTCTGTACCCTGAAAACTCTCACACCCTGATGAAAGAAATCAAAGATAATATAAGTAAGTGGAAAAATATACCACTCTCATGGATTAGAAGAGTTAATATTGTTAAAAAGTCCACACTACCCAAAGCAATCTACAGATTAAATGCAATCCCTATGAAAATACTGATGGCATTTTTCACAAAATCCTAATAATTCTAAATTTGTATGGAACCACAAATGACCCTGCAATCTCAATAGCCAAAGCAATCTCAGGAAAGATGTACAAAGCTGGAGGTATCATAATTCTACACTTCAAACTATACTACAAAGCTATAGTAATCAAAATGGTATGGTACTAACACACTAGGCACATAGACCAATGGAATGGACTAGAGAGGCCAGAAATAAACATAAGTTTATATAGTCAACTCCACCCAAACCTGCCCACCCGGAGTTACACACAGATTAACCATTTTCCCCTGTAAAAACACAAATGTTCTACTAAATGCTTTACATTCATTAATTCATAATCCTAAGAAAAGCTCTTTGAGATAGGTACTATTATTATTCCCATTTTAAATTGGCACAACTGAGGAAAAGACATTAAATATTTTGCTCAACTAATAATCTGTAACCAGGCAGTCTAGCTTCAGTGCTCACGTCTCTTCAAAGCCCATTTAAAATCGCCATGTAGGTACTGTTCATTTCATGCTATAGCCTTGCCATTCCTAATCTGGTATTCTCTTCAAGCCTTTTTCTGCAGTTCCCTCCACTCACCCTCCTATCTCCTACTAAGCTCTAGTTCTAAAGTTACCAAAATTTACCAAAAGGAAAAGCTATCTGGCAGAGCAACCGTTTCCCTGAAGGATTAAACCAAGCAGAGTCACCTCTGCCCTCTTATCCTCCCCACTCCATATCTATTGTGAGGGTCTTTCCCATCATGTCAACCCCCAATGTAGTCCTGGGTAGAAATGGAAAGATCACCCAGAAAAGGACTAAAACTGATTTGTCATGGAGGATGCCTTCTTGAAGCCTCCTGAAGAATAGGATGACTGTCACTGCCCATGGCTGCAAGAAGTTACACGGAAGTAGGGGAACAGGAGGGAAGGAGGGGGTGAGGAGTATGAGGACGAGGAATGGCAATAGGAATTCAGATCTACTGACCACTAGTAGGGACTGAAAGTGTTCCCCACAAATTTATATCTTGAAATCTTTACCTCCCATGTGATGGTATTTGGAGACAGGGCTTTTGGGAAATAACTAGGCTTAGATGAGGTCATGGGAATGAGACCCTCATGGTGGAATCGGTGCTCTTATAAGAAGAGACGCCAGAGAGCTCATTCTTTCTCTCTGCCATCTGAGGACACAGACAGATTTCTGGTGGCCATCTACACGTCAGGAACAAAGTCCTCACCTACCCATGCTAGCACCCTTAACTCAGACTTTCACCTCCAGAACTGTGAGATAATAAATTTCTGTTGTTTAAGCCACTCAGTCTATGATAACTTTGTTATGACAGCCCCACCCAAGCTAAGAGAGTAGGAATTTTATGTATTGCCTCATTTAATTTCTAAAAAACTGCATTTGTCTTATAAATGTCTAAACTAGTCTAATAACTACAAAGTCTAAATGTCTGAACTGTCTAATAACTACAAAGCCACTGCTTTTACCCTAACAACACCTCCTCCTCCAGGGTGGACAAGAAGTCTGCATGTCAGCTCTGGTTCCAATCTATCAGTAACAAATTATTTCCCTTGGACATAATCTTCTCTTAAGATCAAATTGACTCTTCAGACATTAAGTGACCTAAATGGATGTTCTCTAAAGTGCTTTTGCTATATGGAGATTATTCAAAATGCATAAAGGGTCAGGGAGTGCAGCAAAATACAGAGATTATTTAGAACACAAGAAGGTTTTATTTTCCTTTTCTTAAAAATGCAGTATTACACCATCACATAAATAAATAAAAAATAGATCAAAGTCAAAATAAACTTTTCTCACTCCATTTTTTATCATCAAATCATTTGGGGATGCAAAAGCTTTACGTGCCATTACTGGATGGTCACTGAACATCCAGAGAAGTTAGTTACTGGAGAAGAGCAAATATTCAAAAGCTCAGATCCCAGGATCCTTGATTTTAGAAAGACAGAAAATTCCAACCCTCCTCATCCTACAATTCCCAACTTAAAACTCAACTAGAGGGCAATGCTAGTTACTGTCTTTATATTACAGCAAGTTCCAGCTGGCTCAAAAAGGCCCATTCATATTAAATAGAACAATTTAATGCTCTAGTCACTACTGGATTTTAACAACTATAAATGGCAAATACGACTTATTTCAGAAATCAGCAAAGTACAAAGGAAAAGACTAATTTTAACACACAGTAATTTATGACACTTTTCTCAAATACACAAACCACAAGAGACATTGCATAACATCCAGTATGCTTGCTATACCGAGGAAACTGCAAATATATGTAAATGTAAGCCCAAAGCTCTTCACAGAAAACCTCTGTATTACAAAAATAAGTATTCACAAAGCACTATAAAAAGGTAAACAAGCTCACTAAAAGGAATTCAATTCCTATTATCCAAGAAAAGTAACTAACTGTAAGGTAGTTACACAGAATTTGCATTCATCATAACCTGCTGAAAAACTATTTAAAAATATTATTTCATACTATTAATATGATGACAGCAATTTGCTTCAAAAGAATCCAGTACAAGAACAGGGTGGGGGAAACATACACATGCAAGCCAGATAGTTCATGAATTGATAACTGTTGAAGGAGTATATGGGGGTTGAATATATGTTTAACCTTTCTCCATAAGAAAAGTTAAAAGTCATTATACACTCTTGATGAAAAAATTTAATCCTCATATCCTGAAAATAAAGACTAGTACCTTTCAATCTTTGAATTTTTGCTTTCACAGAAATGACAGCTTCAAAGGGTGAAACTCTCAGCTCAAAACATGTTCCAGTCACTGTTTCAATGAAGAGCTTTATGGTATAGAAAGGAAGTTTGTAGTAAAATGGTCCCATGTTATCTTCATTGAAGAATGGAGGGTCTTTTCTGTTATCCATTACTTTGACTTTCCTAATTCCTCTGGACTATGTTGCAGACAACTGTATTCCAGTTCTAGCCAAGTCAGCTTTGAACATTGGTAATATGTATCATTCATGTTTTGAGTCTTGCACCTAAAAAACAAGAATATATATTTTTAAAGAAGCTTATCTGAAAGTCTCATTCCTCTATAAAGATTTTCTGAACAACTCTGGCCCATATCAATCTTCCAGACAGCCCCAGATTTCACTTTGATGCTTAGTATGTCTTATCTTGAACTTCTCCCATTTGTCTCTGAAACCACTCTCCCAGTTAGACTGAAAGATTAATAACAGATATATTCGGGATACTTTTCTGTATCCCACTAGAGCTCAAGACAGTTACTTATATATAGTACAAGATCAACAAATATTTGTTCTGTTGTTAATAATTAAACCAATGAACTTAATTTGTAGGTATATACTTGCAAGGCCTTGAAAAATTCATGCACATTTTTCTAAAACATGTAAATTGTTTTCTAACCCATACAAAGTATAACTTTATAACCATTGTACATTTGAATCACACTGGAATAGCAACCATCTTACTAGACTTCTTAAAAGTAAAAGTAGGACTCACTAAATGATCAATGAGCATTTGAGTTTCCAGAGGTTATCTATCAGTACAGCACTGAGATGAGGTTAATACTGGTAAAGGACACTAGACATAATCCCTACAGGCACATACAGTTACTTAATGAGTATGAGAGACAAACACACCAACAGAAGTCCTGAGATAAATTACAAGTATATGATCAGGAGACTAGGAATTACAAAACTGATAAATTGCTATTAATCAGTGAAAACGTTGTTAAAAGGGTCTTGAAAAACTTAAACTACAAGGACAGATGGATGATTCACATCTTCCTGGACAGGTAGGTAAATCCTTTTATTAGCCATATCTAGATATAATTGACATACCATAAAATTCACCCTTTCAGTCTAACATTTACTAGGCTTTAGTATGCTCACGGAACTGTACAACTATCACCACAATCATTTTTAGAATATTTTCACCACCCCAAAAGGAGCCCCATACTCTAGACATCACACCCAAATTCTCCTTTGCCTTCTCAGCCCTAAGCAACCACTAATAAACTTTCTGTCTCTATAATTTTGCCTATTGTGTACATGTCACATAAACAAATCATGCAATGTCATCTTTTGTGACTGTCTTCTTTCACTTACTATAATGTCTTCAACGTTCTTCCATGTTCTAAGATGTATCAGTACTTCATTCTTTCTTATTGCTGAATAATAGTCCATTGTATAGATATACCACTTTTATCCAGCCATCAGTTGATTGGTATTTTGGGTTATTTGCAATTTTTGGTTATTATGAATAATGGTATGAAAACATTCAATTAGAAGTTTTTGTGTGGACATGTTTTCCTTTCTCTTCCATACAGACCTAGGAATGGAATTGCTGAGTTATGTGGTTTAACTCCATATTTACAATTTGTGAACTACCAAACTTCCAGAGATGGTCTAAACCATTTTACATTCCCACCAATAAATGAGGGTGCTGACTTCTCCGCGTCCTTGTAGATACTTTTTGTCTTTTTGTTAAATTAAAGCCATCTTAGTGGGTGTGGGACTGCATCTTATTGTGGTTGTGATTTGCCTTTCTCTGATGACTAATGATGTTGATCATCTTTTCATGGGCTTATTTGCCATCTGTATACCTTCTTTACATAAATGTCTATTCAGAAAATCTGTTTAGATTCTTTGTCCATTTTTAATTGGGTTGTCTTTTCATTATTGAGTTGTAAGGATTTTTTAAAAAATGTTTTCTAGATATAAGCCTCTTAACAGATATAGGAATCACAAAAATTTTCCCCAGTTTTTGTGGGTTGCCTTTTAACTTTCTTGATGGTGTCCTCTGAAGCATGTAAGTTTTTTATTTTAATGAAGACCAATTTGGCTATTTTTCTTTTGTTCCTTGTGCTTTTGGTGTCATATTTTAATGGCTCTGCCTAATCCAGGGTAACAAAGATCTAGTTGTATATATTTTCCTAAGAATTGTATAGTTTTAGCTTTTATGTTTACGTCTATAGGCCACTTTGAGTTTATTTTTGTGGATGGTGTAAAATGGGGTCCAGCTTTATTCTTTTACAAGTAAATAGCCAGTTGTCCCAGCACCATTTGTTGGAAAGACTACACTCTTTTCACAGAATTGTCTTGTCATCCCTGTTGAAAACCACCTGATCATAAGTGTGAGGATTTATTCTCGTCCCTTGATTCCATTCCACTGATCTATGTCTACCCTTACGCCACTACCATACTGTCTTCACAGCTTTGCACTAAGTTTTGAAATCAGGAAGTGTGAGTCCTCTAATTTTTTTTTCTCTTTCAAAACTGTAGGCTATTCTGAGTCCTTTGAATTCCCATATTCAAAGGGATCACCTTGTCTACTTTGCAAAACACTGGTTTGGATTTTAATAAGGACTGTGTTGAGTCTGTAAATTAATCTGGAGAGTATGGCCATCTTGACAATATTAAACCTTCTAATCCATGGATGTGATGCGATGTCTTTCAGTTTACTTATAACTTTAATTGCTTTCAATGATGTTTTAAGAGAACAAATTTTGCATTAAAAAATATATTCCAAGAATTTTATTCTTTTTGATGTTACTATAGAGAAGGCATTGTGTTTCATTTTCATACTGATCACTGCTAGTGTATAGAAATACAGCTGATTTTAATATATTGGTCTTGATCACTGTAACCTTGCTTGGACTCATTGGTTCTAGGTTTTTTTAAATAGATTCCTTAGGATTTTCTACATACAAGTTCATGTCAAACAAATACATGTTTATACTTCCTTTCCAACCTTGATGCTCTTCATCTCCTTTTCTTACCAATTGCCCTGCACAGAATCTCCTATGCAAGGTTGAATAGAAAAGGTGACAGCAGACATCTTTGTCTTCTTCCTGATTGTAGGGGGAATTCATTCAGTCTATCACTGTAAGGCATGATTTTAGCTATGGAGTTTTCAGGGATAATCTTTATCAAACTGAGGACATTCCTTTCCATTCCTAGTTTGCTTAAGTGTCTGCTTTTATTTTATCACAGAGTATTGAATTTTGCCAAATACTTTCCCTTACAGTGTCTGTTGAGATGATGATGTCTTGTCTCTTATATTATTAATGTGGTGTATAACATTGATTAATTATTGTTAATTCATTTTATTATCATTAATCTATAATTACATGAAGAACGTTATGGTTACTAGACTCCCCCCTTCACCAAGTCCCCCCCAACAAATCCCATTACAGTCACTGTCCATCAGCGTAGTAAGATGCTGTAGACTCACTACTTGTCTTCTTTGTGCTGCACATTCCTCCCTATGTCCCCCCCCCCACATTATACATGCTAATCGTCAGGCCCCCTTTGTTTTTCCCTGCCCTTATCCCTCCCTTCCCACCCCTCCTGCCCAGTCCCATTCCCGTTGGTAACTGTTAGTCCATTCTTGGGTTCTGTGATTCTGCTGCTGTTTCGTTCCTTCAGTTTTTCTTTGTTCTTATAATCCACATATGAGTGAAATCATTTGGTACTTGTCTTTCTCCACCTGGCTTATTTCACTGAGCATAACACCCTCTAGCTTCATCCAGGTTGTTGCAAATGGGAATTTGTTTTCTTCTTATGGCTGAATAATATTCCATTGTGTATATGTACCACATCTTCTTTATCCATTCATCTACTGATGGACACTTAGGTTGCTTCCATTTCTTGGGTATTGTAAATTGTGCTACGATAAACATAGGGATAGGGGTGCATCTGTCTTTTTCAAACTGGAGTGCTGCATTCTTAGGGTAAATTCCTGGGAGTGGAATTCCTGGGTCAAATGGTATTTCTATTTTGAGCTCTTTGAGGAACCTCCATACTGCTTTCCACAATGGTTGAACTAATTTGCATTCCCACCAGCAGTGCAGGAGGATTCCCTTTTCTCCGCAACCTCGTCAACATTTGTTGTTGTTTGTCTTTTGGATGGTGGTGATCCTTACTGGTGTGAGGTGATATCTCATTGTGGTTTTAATTTGCATTTCTCTGATGACAAGCAATGTGGATCATTTTTTCATGTGTCTGTTGGCCATCTGAATTTCTTCTTTGGAGAACTGTCTGTTCAGCTTCTCTGCCCATTTTTAAATTGGATTATTTGCTTTTTGTTTGTTGAGGTGCATCAGCTCTTTATATATTCTGGATGTCAACCCTTTATCGGATCTGTCATTTATGAATATATTCTCCCATACTGTAGGATACCTTTTTGTTCTATTGATGGTGTCCTTTGCTGTACAGAAGGTTTTCAGCTATATAGTCCCACTTCTTCATTTCTGCTTTTGTTTCCCTTGCCTGGGGAGATATGTTCATGAAGAGGTCACTCATGTTTATGTCCAAGAGATTTTTGCCTATGTCTTTTCTAAGAGTTTTATGGTTGCATGACTTACATTCATGTCTTTGATGCATTTAGAATTTACTTTTGTGTATGGGGTTAGACAATGATGCAGTTTCATTCTCTTACATGTAGCTGTCTCAGTTTTGCCAGCATCATCTCTTGAAGAGACTGTCATTTCCCCATTGTATGTCCATGGCCCCTTTATCATATATTAATTGACCATATGTTTGGGTTAGTATCTGGGATCTCTATTCTTTTCTAGTGGACTGTGGCTCTGTTCTTGTACCACTACCAAACTGTCTTGATTACTGTGGCACTGTAGCTTGAAGTTGGGGAGTGAGATGCTCCCCACTTTATTCTTCCTTCTCAGGATTGCTTTGGCTATTCGATCTTTGGTGTTTCCATATGAATTTTTGAACTATTTGTTCTAGTTCGTTGGAGAATGTTGTTGGTAATTTGATAGGGATTGCATCAAATCTGTATATTGCTTTGGGTAGGATGGCCATTTTGACAATATTAATTCTTCCTAGCCAAGAGCATGGGATGAGTTTCCATTTGTTAGTGTCCTCTTTAATTTCTCTTAAGAGTGTCTTATAATTTTCAGGGTATAGGTCTTTCACTTCCTTTGTTAGGTTTATTCTTAAGTATTTTATTCTTTTTGATGCAATTGTGAATGGAACTGTTTTCCTGAGTTCTCTTTCTATTAGTTCATTGTTAGTGTATAGGAAAGCCACAGATTTCTGTGTGTTAATTTTGTGTCCTGCAACTTTGCTGTATTCCGATATCAGTTCTAGTAGTTTTGGAGTGGAGTCTTTAGGGTTTTTTATGTACAATATTATGTCATCTGCAAATAGTGACAGTTTAACTTCTTCTTTACCAATCTGGATTCCTTGTATTTCTTTGTTTTGTCTAATTGCCATGGCTAGGACCCCCAGTACTATGTTGAATAACAGTGGGGAGAGTGCGCATCCCTGTCTTGTTTCCGATCTCAGAGGAAAAGCTTTCAGCTTTTCACTGTTCAGTATGATGTTGGCTGTGGTTTATCATATATGGCCTTTATTATGTTGAGGTACCTGCCCTCTATACCCATTTTGTTCAGAATTTTTATCATGAATGGATGTTGAATTTTGTAGAATGCTTTTTCAGCATCTATGGAGATGATCATGTGTTTTTTGTCCTTCTTTTTGTTTATGTGGTGGATGATGTTGATGGACTTTTGGATGTTGTACCATCCTTGCATCCCTGGGATGAATCCCACTTGGTCATGGTGTATGATCCTTTTGATGTATTTTTGAATTCGGTTTGCTAATTTTTTTTTAGTATTTTTGCATCTATACTCATCAGGGATACTGGTCCGTAGTTTTCTTTTTTGGTGGGGTCTTTGCCTGGTTTTGGTATTAGGGTGATGTTGGCTTCATAGAATGAGTTTGGGAGTATTCCCTCCTCTTCTATTGTTTGGAAAACTTTAAGGAGAATGAGTATTGTATCTTCTCTGTATGTCTGATAAAATTCTGAGGTAAATCCTTCTGGCCCCGGGGGTTTTGTTCTTGGGTAGTTTTTTGATTACTGCTTCAGTTTCTTTGCTGTTAATTGGTTTGTTTAGATTTTGTGTTTCTTCCTTGGTCAGTCTTGAAAGGTTGTATTTTTCTAGGAAGTTGTTCATTTCTTCTAGGTTTTCCAGCTTGTTAGCATATAGGTTTTTATAGTAGTCTCTAATAATTCTTTGTATTTCTGTTGGGTCTGACGTGATGTTTCCATTCTCATTTTTTATTCTCTTTTTCTCTTAATAAGTCTGGCTAGAGGCTTATCTACTTTGTTTATTTTCTCAAAGAACCAGCTCTTGGTTTCATTGATTTTTTTCTCTTGTTTTTTTCTTCTCAATTTTATTTATTCCTTCTCTACTCTTTATTATG
This sequence comes from Manis javanica, assembly GCF_040802235.1. Classification (NCBI taxonomy): domain Eukaryota; kingdom Metazoa; phylum Chordata; class Mammalia; order Pholidota; family Manidae; genus Manis; species Manis javanica. The sequence goes on from NC_133162.1 coordinate 74,893,042, forward strand.
TCCCTCCTTCTGCTGACTTTAGGACTCATTTGTTCTTCTTTCTCCAATTTTGATAATTGTGTCTTTAGACTATTCACTTGGGTTTGTTCTTACTTCTTTAAATATGCCTGGATTGCTATATACTTTCCTCTTAAGACTGCTTTCGCTGCATCCCACAGAAATTGGGGCTTTGTGTTGTTGTTGTTGTCATTTGTTTCCATATATTGCTTGATCTCCATCTTAATTAGGTTGTTGATCCATTGATTATTTAGTAGCATGTTGTTAAGCCTGCATGTGTTTGTGGGCCTTTTTATTTCTTTGTACAATTTATGTACAAGTTCTATACCTTTGTAGTCTGAAAAGTTGTTTGGTAGAATTTCAATCTTTCTGAATTTACTGAGGCTTTTTTTGTGGCCTAGTATGTGGTCTATTCTGGAGAATGTTCCATGTGCACTTGAGAAGAAAGTGTACCCTGTTGCTTTTGGATGTACAGTTCTATAGATGTCTATTAGGTCCATCTGTTCTAGTGTGTTGTTCAGTGCCTCCGTGTCCTTACTTATTTTCTGTCTGGTGGATCTGTCCTTTGGAGTGAATTGTGTGTTGGAGTCTCCTAAAATGAATGCATTGCATTCTATTTCCTCCTTTAGTTCTGTTACTGTTTGTTTCACATATGCTGGTGTTCCTGTGTTGGGTGCATATATACTTATAATGGTTATATCCCCTTGTTGGACTGACCCCTTTATCATTATGTAATGTCCTTCTTTATCTCTTATTACTTTCTTTGTTTTGAAGTCCATTTTGTCTGATCCTAGTACTACAACACCTGCTTTTGTCTCCCTATTGTTTGCATGAAATATCTTTTCCATCCCTTGACTTTTAGTCTGTGCATGTCTTTGGGTTTTAGGTGAGTCTCTTGTAAGCAGCAGATAGATGGGTCTTGTTTTTTTATTCATTCAGTGACTCTATGTCTTTTGATTGGTGCATTCAGTCCATTTACATTTAGGGTGATTATAGATAGGTATGTACTTATTGCCATTTCAGGCATTCGATTCATTGTTACCAAAGGTTCCAGGTTACTTTCTTACTATCTGAGAGTCTAACTTAACTCACTTAGTATGCTGTTACAAACACAATCTAAAGCTTCTTTTCTATTTCTTCTCCTTTTTCTTCCTCCTTCATTCTTTATATATTAGGTATCAAATTCTGTACTTTTTGTCTATCCCTTGATTAACTTTGAAGATAGTTAATTTAATTTTGCATTTGCTTTGTAATTAGTTGCTCTACTTTCTTTACTGTGGTTTTCTTACCTCTGGTGACAGCTATTAAACCTTAGGAACACTTCCATCTATAGCAGTCCCTCCAAAATAGACTGTAGGTTTGTGGGAGGTAAATTCTCTCAGTTTTTGCTTATCTGGAAATTGTTTCATCCCTCCTTCAAATTTAAATGATAATCTTGCCAGATAAAGTAATCTTGGTTCCAGGCCCTTCTGCTTCATGGCATTAAATACATCATGCCACTCCCTTCTGGCCTGTAAGGTTTCTGCTGAGAAGTCTGATGATAGCCTGATGGGCTCTTCTTTGTATGTGATCTTATTTCTGTCTCTGGCTGCCTTTAACATTCTGTCCTTATCCTTGATCTTTCCCATTTTAATTACTATGTGGCTTGGTGTTGTCTTCCTTGGGTCCCTTGTGTTGGGAGAGCTGTGGATCTCCATGGCCTGAGAGACTATCTCCTTCCCCATACTGGGGAAGTTTTCAGCAACTACCTCCTCAAAGACACTTTCTATTCCTTTCTCTCTCTCTTCTTCTTCTGGTATCCCTATAATGCGAATATTGTTCCGCTTGGATTGGTCACACAGTTCTCTCAATATTCGTTCATTTTTAGAGATCCTTTTTTCTCTCTGTGCCTCATCTTCTTTGTATTCCTCTTCTGTAGTTTCTATTTCATTTATTGTCTCCTCCACCATATCCAACCTGCTTTTAATATGCTTCATCGTGCTCTTCAACGATTGCATCTCCAACCTGAATTCATTCCTGAGTTCTTGGATGTCTTTCTGTACCTCCATTAGAATGTTGGTGATTTTTATTTTGAACTCCTTTTCAGGAAGAGTCATGAGGTCCATATCATTTAAATCTTTCTCAGGAGTTGTATTAATAATTTTACTCTGGACAAAGTTCCTTTGGCATTTCATGTTTGTATATGGTGCCCTCTAGTGTCCAGAAGCTCCACTCTGGAGCTGGTCAGCCCCTGAAGCAGTGTCGGGGGTCGCAGGGAAGTGGTACTGGTGCCTAGGGGGAGGAAAGAGCTGTTCCTCACCTCCCGGCTGCTGTGCCTGTCTCCACTGCCTGAGCCAGTGGGCCGGTCACACAGGTATAAGTTTTTGTCCCAGAGCATTTGAATATGGATCCCTGCTTGCCACAAGTGGCCAGAATCCCAGTCTCCCCCAGGAACTCTGCCTGTATTAACTTTCCAACCTGGTAGTCATGCGAGTCATATGAAAGCACCATGAAATGTAGGTTTGTGCTCCCAGAGCAGATCTCCAGAGCTAGGTATTCAAAAGTCCCAAGCCTTCCACTCCCTCCCTGCTCTGTTTCTCTTCCTCCCACTGGTGAGCTGGGGTGGGAGAAGGGGGGAAGGGCTTGGGTCCTGCTGAGTGACAGCTCTGGTACATTACCCCATTCAGTGAGGACTGCTCCCTTCTCCAGGTGTATGCAGTCTGACGCCATCCTCTTTGCTGTTGCTCTCTCAGGATTAGTTGCGCCAACTATATTTTCTAATTGTATCCAGTTTTAGGAGGAAGACTCTGTCTCTCCTCTCATGTCGCCATGTTTTCTAACATTAACTTTTATATGTTGTACCAACATTGCATTCTGGAATATATTCTATCTCTAAAAGCCACATAGTCCTTCACATATGCTGCTAGATTTGGTTTAGTATTTTTTGAGGATTTTTGTGACTATACCATAAGAGATACCTCGTTTTCTTTATGCCTTTGTCTGGTTTTGGCATCAAGGTACTATTGACCTCATAGAATGAATTGGGAAGTATTCCCCAGAGATGTGTAAGTTTTGAAATGTATTTTAGATTGGGTAAAGTCTCACAAAGAGAATAAGATAGTAGTAAGTAGAATCTAGGTGCACAGAAAGTGAACACTAGGGAAATACAGGATTCAAGAAGAAAAATTGGAGGTGAATAAAGTTTTACATTTCCTTTTTTGGCTAAAGGATATGAGATATCACTAAAGTGATGCAATTTGCATAGCAATGTATCTAAAGGAGCAGTTATTTTTAAAAGATTGTGTTTGACTAATAACCTACATCTCCATTCCAAAGGCATGATACTTCATGCACATCTGAAATCTGGACACTAGACAGACACCTGAAATCCAGCATAGGCAAAACTAATCATCTTTCCCACAAATCTACTTGTCCTACAGTCTCCATCTTGGTAAAGAGCACCACCATCAACGTAGTCACTCAAACCAGAATACTAAGAATCATTTTAGATATTTTCTCCCTCCCCAAAATACCCAGAAGTGATCAATCCTAGCAGTACAATTCTTTCTTAATATTTCTGTAATATGCTACCCTTTCTATCCACACTGATTAGGGTTTAGTTCAGGTCTTCATTAGCTCTCAACTGAGCAATTTTAAAAGTCTAGATACGATCCCTGACTACTGTCCTTTATTCTTCTAATACATTCTCTATAATGCGAACAGTTATCTTTTCTTAAAAAGAAAGTTCAGTGAAAAGTGGATTAGGGTATCACACATTTCGAAAATGATTTTACTCTCAATTATCTACATTCAAGCACAAGGAAAGGTCACACAAAGTTCTAGAAATATTTTATATGTGACTTTGGAAAGCAATGCAGTGAAACCACTAACGCGTACTAAAGGAGGGAAATGAACCCAAGTTAGTATAAAACCTGAATTTTTTTCCCTTCAAATACTTTACCCCACTGCATAAAAACTGAACAGAAAGTAGAGTTCCCAAATACTCCTGGCCCCACACATGCACAGCCTCCCCACTGTTGGTTACAATCAACCACCCTATGCTGACTCATCATGATCACCGAAGACCACAGTTTACATTAAGGGTAGTTTTTGGTGTTGTGCATTCTACTGGATTGGACAGCGTATAATGACGGATCCATCATGTTATGGTATGATATGGAGTGTTTCCACTGCCCTAAAAATCATGTATTTCACCTATTCATCCCTTCCTCCCACCAATCCCTGGCAACCACTGATCTTTTTACCATCCCCATAATTTGCCTTTTCCAGAAAGTCATATAGTTGGAATCATACAGCATGTAGACAGCCTTTTCAGATTGGTTTCTTTCCTTTAGTAATATGCATTTAAGTTTCCTCTGGATCTTTTCATGGATTGATAGCTCATTTCTTTACAGCATAGGATAATATTCCATTGTCTGAATGTACTACTATTTACTTATCCATTTACCTACTGAAGGACACATCTTGATTGCTTCCAAGTTTTGGCAATTATGAAGAAAACTGCTATAAATGTCCACATGCAAGTCTTTGTATAGACATAAATTTTCAACTTCTGCGGATATACATTTCCAACAAGAATGACTGCTGCCTCTTACAATATGTTTTCTAAAAAAACTGTGAAGTGTTTTCCAAAGTGGATGTACCATTTTGCATTCCCACCAGCAATGAATAAGAGTTCCTATTGCTCCATATCCCTGCCAGCACTTGATGTTATTAGTGTTCTGGATTTTGGCCATTCTAACAGGCATACATGTAGACGTAGCTCATTGTTTTAATTTGCATTTCCCTAATGACATATGTTGTGGAGCAGTTATCTTTGTAAAATGTAGAACTGATTGTGTTATTTCTTCGCTCATAGCCCTACGATGGTTTCCCACTGTCTACAGAATAAAATTCAGACTCCTTAGAAATGCTCTTAAGATCATGAACTTCACCTTCCAGACCCATTTTATTTATACACATCTCATCCCATGTGTACCACCTCTGTACTTCAGTCATTTGCACCTGCAGCTTCAGAACACATCAGCCTCTTTACCATTGCTCCTGCTTTGCTCCACCACCCACCATCCCCAGGCTTAGCTACCTAACAAGCACCTAATCATCTTTCAAGATTCAGCTCAAGTAGCAACTATTTCACAAAGCCTATTACGGTTGCTCTCTTTTGCACGCCTACCTATCATATATTGCACCCGTTACAACTAATTTCAATTTTTTTTTTGAAAATAGACTTTATCAAGTCTACTTGTGGAAACAAAATTGGTGAAGTATGCACATTTTTAAGGTTTTTAAGAATTTTGCTAAATTAGCCACCTGAACAAAACTTCTATCACCACTGTTAGAGACCCATTTCCCAACACTCTAGTCAATACCAGTTACTATGCAAAACAAAATCCTTGCCAGTTTGACCAGGGAAGAATATATTTACTATATGTAAATTTGTCTGTCTTTGATTACCAGTGAGGTGGAATAATTTTTCAAGTGGTTACTGGTCATTTATGTTTCTTGAGAAACAGCACAGCACCTTGACTGTGTCTTGTTAAAGAATTACGTTTGCATATGACAAACTCCCACTTAACCAGTGAGAATTTTGAGTCTTCCTCTCTGCCTGAGCACCAGTCTGTCCCACAACTGGTTGCAGTACTTTTTAGTTGAGTATCACAGTCACCTGATACTCTGCAGTGAATTTTTTTTACAACCAGTTTCATTTTTAACATGTTTTTTATACTCTACTGAACTATAAGTTACTTAAAGGAAGGACCAATTCTGACTTACCAGCCTATCACCTTGCACACCAGTTCTGTTACATGGTACTCGTTAAAGATTTGTTCAAATAAAGAGTAAATAAATATTCAATCTCTCAACTGATACTTAAAACAAACCTGTGACATACGTAAGGTATCATCCCTGTTGTAGAGATGAAGGAATGTTTGCTTATGCTCCAGAAGTTAGTTTGGAGGAGTGCTGATTTCCCATGGGAATCTGTTATGATTCACTCCAAATTAAGTCCACCAAAGTTTATCCAGGTCATAACATACATGCACATACAGAGATTTCTGCAATAGTGTGAATTTTTATAACACTAATTGGATTATTAATCAGGGAACCTGAATTGCACTGTGCAGACTGCCAGTGGTTCTAAAGAGTTGGCCTCACAGGAAGACAAGTTTTGTCACTGCCAGTACAACTGCTCTGAGTGCTGTTACACTATCAAAATAATGAGTAAATATAATAATACAAAGCACCATGCTAATACTGCTGGTGATAGGGGTAAAAAGGTCATTACTCTTAAATAAATGGCTATATTATTTAGGTTTTATTTCTTATACCTTTAATACATTGAAACGCCTGTAGGAAAACTGAGTTTGTACACAGCTAATCCCTAACACCTCTTCTTGACCCCTCACGGAAACCGGTTTTACAGTATGATTAGGATAACATGTGGATTCTTAAGAATATACTTATCATACTGTATTATATTTTAAATAAGAATGTACTACAGAATTATCAGAGTCTGTTCCCCCAAAGCCAACAGGACTCCCACCTACACAGCAGCAGCTCTAGCAACACAAGTCAGGGGTCAGGAATGCTGAAATCACCATTACAGAAATAAAAGCATGGGTGACCAGGGCTTGCTTTTAGAGACAGAAGATAAAAGGAGCATTTCCTTCACACAGTATTCTCCCACAGCAATACCCTGAATATAATAAACAAGCCGGGAGTGGGAGAAGGTAACAGAATGAGAGATTTGGATGTCTTTCACCTATCACAAGAATAGGTAAAGTAACTACGGGCTGAAAGAAAGACAGCTGCCTAGTACAGCACTAACTGCAACAGAACACCCACCGTAAATTTGGCGTTTCAAATACCCAAAGGAAGCAAGGTTGGTAACCAAATGTAAAACTGAAATGTATGCCTAGAAAACAGTTACACTTTTCAGCAGTACACATCACCGTAACAGAGGACAAAATGAGGCCATGAAATCTGGTTAAGCCAGGCTGGAACACTAGACGACAGCAGAGGAGCAAATGGAAGCTCCAGCAGGTCAAAGACCTGGCTAGTATTAAAAGGTGGGTTTATAGATAGCTTCTGCAGTCGTGTGTGGTCATGCTAGACAGCATATTACAGAATCCCATGATGTTAGAAAAGAAAGGGCAATGAAGACTCAAAGACAGGATTGGAAATGATGCACGAACAAGAACAAGAACAGCTAATTTATGGGAGAGGAAGAGGCAGATGGCTGGTAAAGAGAAAAGTACTTCTGGAATTTTTACCAATTATTTAAAAAATAGATAGTTATTAAGAGTGATGGCATCAAAAAACCATTTCTCAATCAACTTCCAAAACCTCTCTCTTGAAAAACTTCTAAACAACACACCAAAAATAAAAGGAAGATAGTATAGCGCTGAATAATTTCAGAAACTCGGAGTCAGTTTTATCCTCTGTTCTATGGAATACTAGCCACAAAAGACATCTCTTTTAAACTTTTCCCCCCGCATAGAGATCCAGAATCCTCTGTAGCCATTAAAAATATTGACTTGTAATGAACCGTTTTTTACTAATGTGTGAAACTATCCCTAAGTTATAAAAACGGGTTACAGAATTATATACACATCATCCATACGCTAAACTCTAGGCTGGAATCAATTTCCTAGTGGGACAGGGAAATCCTTCGGATCCAACTTCTACAGGAGCCTTCAATGCACAGCACTTGAAGACTACCGGGTCACCTGCGCAGCCCGCGTTCCTCCAAGATACTCTCCGACTACCCAGTCGCACCGGCCTGACCTGGAGGGCAGCTGTCAGACCCCACGACAGAGTCGGCGACTTGGAGATCCGCACCCGTCGGGAGGGGCGGAGCACACCGCGTCGCGCTTGCGGAGGGACGGAAAGCAAAGGATGTGTTGTCGACTAGACGCCGGGGCAGCTGCGGCGGCGGAAGAGGCGGGCCCGGCTGCCCTGCGTAGGGCAGCCAGTGGCAGCAGCGCGGCCAGGCTCAGCGGCCGCGCAACCCGGGCGCCCTCCGCGGCTTTCTCGTCCACTCCCTCTCCTGACCGCAGGCTTACACGAAGGCGCAGTCCTGCGAGCTAAACCGCTCCAGGTACTACTAGCAACGCATCGCTGCCGTCACACCCCCGCCGCTTCGTGACACCGCGTACCAATCGCTCGCCGGCGCGCGCGTGGCCCTCCAATCAGGGGGAAGCTGCGGACGCCGGTGGTTGCTCGGGAGATGCAGCTCCTTTGCATTCGGCGGTGGTGGTTGGTTAGGAGAGGCCCGGATGTTAACCCTTTATTACTAAGAGGACACCTGACTAGGGCAGAACTGTGCGGGACTAGCTTCGGCCAACAAAGTGTGTACAGCGCCTTCCCTAGACCATTCTAGGTTGCCCTTAAAAGAGGTGCCATGTGGTGGGGTAAGGAGGGTCCCCGGCAGACGATGTCCAGTCGATCAGTCGATGGCCTTTCCAAAGCCTGTGCACTGCCAGTGCATCCCGGGTCGTCCCACCTTGAACAGACACCGTTTCCAGGGCTTCACTGTTCCCTAATGTTTCAGGCCTCACTTCCCTAATCTGAAATCGGGGGCCACTGCTAATGCCTGGTTGAAAACAAGGGTGAAAGCAAACAACCCTCTGAAGTCTTACCCACTTACTCCTCACCAAATTTACTAAGACTTGTAGGCCAGGGTATTCGAGTGGACACCCTGAGCTGTTAAATCCCAGCTTTGGGTAAGCCCAGCCACCCGGCTTCCCATTTCCACCCCCTACCCCCACGCCCCGCATTAATTCCCAAGCTACTGACAAACCTTCCAACCTGAAAACAGTCCCCCACTCCTTTCTCCCTGTTTCTCACAAGTGTTCCAAATGCAACCTTTGAAGATTTTCCTAGCAAACTGGCCTGTTTGACTAGGTGGATTACTCAGCTGACAATGAACATAATCTTCCTCCCACAGCAATTTCACTCATCTTCATCTTTTGGCTCAGAGCAACAAGTCTAAGATGAACCCCAGCACCCAATCTCTGCCCTTTCTCCTTCTAAGACCCCATCCCCCAATTTATCTCCACAATTCAACAAACTATTGAGCATACAGGAAGGTTTATGATGAGGCATGGGGTTTTCATTCATCTTTAGGCTCTCTTCCACTGTTCCTTCTTAAACTCCAACACTGAATAGACTGCAGCCCCTTGAAGACAGAGATGATTATCTTTTCATACTAGACTCTAAAATAGTGCCTAGATGAACTGGATCTTACTTAATCAAAAATTTTCTCAACCTGCCTCCCCACTTGTCAGGGATGACTGAGAGCATGGAGGCTTTGGAGTCTGGTAGATGAATTTAAAGCCTTGGGTTCCAACACTGGACGCTCTGTTACTTTGGCCAAATTATTCTTTCTCATTATCATCATCTACCATTTTTCAAGTATTCTATAGTTAACAAGGGACTTTGCATATTCTCTCCCATCACATTCCTGCAAGGTTGGTACTGAAACCCCTACTAGACATGAAAGGAAATAGACACTAAGAGTGGTAAAACAATTTGCGTATACTCAATAAACTCTTACGTGGGAGAAGCAGATTTAAATCTAGGTCTCAATACAAAAACCCAAACTTGTTCCATTATTCTGCACTGCTTCCAGATTTCTGTCTTATCTGTAAATTGAGGCCATTACCTATCTGGTAGTTATAGACACCAAATAAAATAACATGCAAAGTACCTACAACTGGACCATTAGGTTCCCTCCCACTTTCAAACCTCTCAAAATAGCAATTGACATATTTTCTGACTCAACTGTCTCATAAATTCCCTGGAATCAATCTTAATGGTGGACCATTAGATTCCATCACTCCAAAAAAAAAGCAGCATGTTTAACAAATGCTTGTGAGTCAGCCCCACAGTAGGCCCAGACTTGGAGCAGAAAACTATGTACACAAGTAACCTAGCAGACAGAAGGTAGGTGGACAAAAGGGACAGGGAAAAGGAGTAGGCAACTAGTAAGCACCCACCTCTGCCATCAAGTCGCTCTCCTAGCACACAGTAGGGCAAACAGCTGATCTGTGAGAGCTGTACAAATTCTTTTGACTCTTGAGCATGAACAACTCCCAGTTCAATCTTAAAAGTGCCCAAAGAAGAAGTCGGTGGTTTCGGGACTGGTGAAACCAACTGGGCCTGCCTACAAAGTTTGTGCCGTGGTATAGATTGAATACTCAGCACCAAGATGACACAGCATAGGAAACACAGACTGGAGAGGGTGGGGGGGAGCAGTCATCCACAGGCTAGTGGCTACCACACTGGACAGAACAGTTACAGAACACTCCCATCAATGTAGAGTTCTATGGAACAGTGCTGCTCCAGGAGCTGACATTTCCACCCTCAGCACTTCTCCCTAGCATTACATGGGTTCATTCTGCTTCTTTCACAATATAATGCAAAGCTCCAAGGAATGGCAATGGATGCCTTAGAGCAAGGGTCAGCAAACTGTTTCTGTAAAGGGCCAGGTAGAAAACGTATCTTAGGCTTTGTGGGCTATCCACTGTTACAACTATTTAACCTCTAGTATTGTAGGTAGGGTAAAAACAACCATAAATAATATGTAAATGAATGGATATAGTGTGTTCCAATAAAACTTTATTTAAAAAAAAAGACAGTAGAATGCCATAATTTACCAGACCTGGCTTCAGTGAAACTGTACAGGCATCTTCAGAATACAGTGGAATCAGAGGAAATCCCCCTCTCCTATTGCAAAGAATCGTGAAGTATATAATCTCACATCTTCTTTCTTTATTACTTGTCCACGCTCTGACTAAGCTCGGGCTCCCATTCAGGTTAGAAAGACTCCTGGCCATTTGTCTGGCATCTTCTACATCTAGGATTCCCTGCCCACCCACGAAAGGTACAAATATATTTATTGTCCAACATGCCCTAAATCATACTGTGATCCTACCAAGGCTAATTAAAATATAGTTTAAAGGGGAAAAAAACAATGAAAATACCCCAACAACATTGTGAAACATTTATTTTTGTTTTGCAGTATTAAGCCATGATTAAAACCACTGTAGAAAAATACAAAGTACACTGGATAAGAGGTAAGTTAGCTGTTTCAGTATTTGCTTTTATAATTCAGTTAAGACAATGGGCACCTAAGATAGCATCATTAACTCAAAGATGCAGCTGAAGGGTTAGATATGATACCCTGTCCATTCTACTAGCCTCCAAAAGCATTCAAGGGATCATCAAATATGTCTGACACCTTCTTTTCAGATTTTTAGTTCAGGCACTGCCTGTGAGGATCGACTTTTCGGTTTGGTTTTCTTAGCCTGGACACCAGAGGAGCGTAAGTCATCTTTAAAAAGAAAAAGAGAAAGAAAGAAAGAAAAAGAGATGTGAATAGGCAAGAAAATGAGTGCTTTTAAGGTGCATCTACACAAATCACAAAAGACTCAAGTCTGGTAACAGTATGGGACCAAAAAACACTATGACAGAGTCAAGCCTCCTAGATTTTGGTCCTGGCTCTGCAACTAACTATTTGACTCACATACCAGTCATAGGTTCTTTCTAAGCACAATTTTCTCAGCTACAAAGGTATATATGTACATATGCAAGAGAGGGAAAGGGAAAAGAAAACGATCTCCAATCCACTCCAACTTTATGATATGTAACATTGTACTTCATTCAACCTTTTCCCATTGGATTTTAAGAGCAATAAAAGTAAGCAACGGGAAATTCAAAATAGGAGTTGCCCTCTTTTAGAATAAATGCATCAATCTGCGGCATATCTATGTAAGTGCTAAGAATGTAAGTCTTGATGACTCCATTCCTGCTCAGTTTTCCACTGACACCAGTGTTTTATTAAAACAGGCATGCATTACTTTTTTTATAATAAAACAAAAGAAGTTTCTTCTGCACCCCAGGTGACGGGAAGCACATGGAGACAAAGCACAAGGCTCATGTAGGGAACAGTCCCAGTGTGGCCCTGCAATACCAGCTTTCTCCCAGTTAACCCCCAGATCAACCCCTGGGGGAGGAAGGGGAAAAGTAATAAATGGGTATTTGGCCTCAACTCAAGCTCTATCTACCGACACAGAACATACCAGAAGCTGTACATTTAGGTTTATGGGACATTTGGATTGGCCCTCAGTAAAGTAGTTACACCATGGAAAGAAAATGAGTATGTTTACACACAGAGATTGTTGGTGAAATGCAATGTATGAGTTATAACCTGCTTTCCTATATAGTCCTGCTCTCCTGCACCGCCCCTCCATTCTCTAAACCACTGATGCTCACTATCCTGTTAGGACTCTGACTCAATCAAATACCTCACACCCGAGACAGCCACCTCAATATACTTTAGCCTGTGGGGTAGTTTCTGGTCTCCTTTCATAATCAGAGTGTTCCAGGTAATTGGCAGTGGGTGTACTAAGATATAAACTAAATTATACTTAAAAATCAGATTCTGCCCCTTCAAATTCCTTCATGTCCATCATACCCAAAAGTTGTTTCACCAAAATGACTAATCCATTCACTTGTCCATCCTTAGCCTAACTCAGGGTTAGATAGCATGCCAAAGGAAACCCACTGGGGTGCACTGTCCAGGCAAGGGCCAAGACAAAGGTAGCAGGAGAAATAATCAAGTCACTGAATGAATGACTTTCTATGTCATATGAAGACAACCAAACTTACCCATATCATCAGCAAATACAGACTTGGCTTCACTTTCTTTTCGGACATTTCTTTTGGTTTTACAGTTAAGTCAGCAAAGATGTCAATATTATCATCAAACAAGTTAGACTCAAATGTTCTTTCCTTCTCTCTTGTTTTCTGTGAGGGTTTAATTGCTTCTGTAGCAAATATATCATCCTTGTTAAGCTAAAAAATGAAACAATTTTAAATTAAAAAAAAACTTGATTTAACTGCCCCCTCAGCCTGGAATGCACTATTCCAGGATCTCTGCCAGCCCTGGTCCTTCTCAGGCCTGTCTCAGCTCAAACGCCAGCTCTGCGGAGCGGCCTTCTCTACCACTCCACATGCAGGAGCTCCTCCCATCCCTATTGGTCATTCTTGTCCCAAGGCCTTGGATTGTTTTCTTTATGACACTTAACTTTGTCTGAAAACTTCTTATTTATCTGTGGCCCTGCCTGTAGCCCCCGCTCCTCCCTAAGAACTCTGAGGAGCACAGTGCCGGTTCTCGTTCTCCCTGTGCCCGTTTCTGGATGCTCAGTGAACCCCCGCCAGAGAGTACCTGACCACTGAAGGCCTTACCGCTGCACTAAATCGTCAGCCCCAGCCAGGGCCTGTTTTCCCACAAACCTGAGGTTCAACTCTCAAGCTGTACCAATAGTGGTTGATATATGTCAGAGTGGCATGCCAAGGAAGCTGCACTGACATTCTGGTAAAAATGACAAAAACCAAGACCTGTACCAGTGGTTATGGCTAACCAGGAACTACCCCCTACATGAAACAAAATACTACTTCTAGGTAAGTTTCAGAGTTATTAATAAGAAAACCTTATTGTAGTTACAAACCAAATAGTGATCAGATAGCAATGAAACAAGCTTAATGCAATCTTAATTATGCAAATGTAATGTACATTAATGTCATCAAATAAGCCAATCAGGTATTTTTCCCTTAACATAGAACCAAGCACAAAACGTATTTTTATGTCTTATTACCTCAAAAATATCTTGTGATTTTGAGATGACATCCTGCTGATGGTTGGATTTTGACTCATTTTTCTTACCCTTCTGGTCTATAAAGAGATCATCCTCATCTTCCAGGAGAGGGAAGGGATTTGTTTTCTTTGCTGGTTTTGGTGTAACAGACTGAAAGAGATCATCATCACTGCCTGCCTCACCTAGAGCAGGAAACACGGAGCTCTTTTCTTTACTTCCCCCTGGAGGTGTACCTAGGCTCTCTGCTGCCTTCACCAAGACTGTTTTTCTCCCAGTGGACTGAGAACCAGGGCCCTTGGAAAAAATGTCCTCCAAATCAAAAATGTCATTCTCAAGAGGCTGACCAAAAGATTTCGCAAAGGAGTTTCCATACATTCCAAGCACGGGAACACCTGCCCAAGGTGGAGTAGCAGTTGCCACAGCTTCCTCAGAGTCTTTTCCACCACGTGTTCTGGGCTGTGGCTGACAGCCATCTGGTGAAATGGTGCCATCTGCCAATTGTGCAACATATCTCCTGGGGACACTCACGTCCTCAGCCTCACTGGACTCCAGGGCAGCCAACTGCCGAGCTGTGCGGGTCTGTGGTCTGCGCTTTCCTCTGACTTTGACCCTGCTCTGCAGTGGCAAAAATCAAATGTTGATATGATGATTAAAAAAAAAGTTTTCAAGACACTGGGAGCCAAGATGGCGGCATGAGTAGGACAGTGGGAATCTCCTCCCAAAAACATATATATTTTTGAAAATACAACAAATACAACTATCCCTAAAAGAGAGACCAGAAGACACAGGACAACAGCCAGACTACATCCACACCTGCGAGAACCCAGCGCCTGGTGAAAGGGGTAAGACACAAGCTGCAGCCCGGCGGGACCCGAGGTCCCTCACCCCAGCTCCCGGCGGGAGGAGAGGAGTCAGACCAGGGAGGGAGAGGGAGCCCAGGACTGCAAAACACCCAGCCCCAGCCATCCGCACCAGAGCGCAGACACACAGTGCATGCGTGGGGTCCTGGAAACCAGGGAAGCAGGACAGTAAGACCTGTGAGGGGGTCCCGCAGCCGGCGACCCTGGGACAAAGTAAAGCGGGTGCTTTTTGAAAGTCTTAAAGGGACAGGGACCCCACAACTGGACAGAAGCATCCCGGATCACAGTCCAGCAGCTGGAAATTCCAGGGATCTCTGGGCGCACTAACCCCCTGGACAACAGCTGTGAGACCCCTCACGGAGGTAAACAGCCAAACAGCCCCCCTGATCATTACCCCTCTGGGGCCCTGCCATAGCAGAGCAGCGGCCTGAGGCTGGCCACGCCCACAGCAAGGGAGCGTCCTCCATACCAGGCCAGAAGAGAGCGGCATGATATACTTAATGCAATGAAACAGAAGGGCCTCGAACCAAGAATACTGCATCCAGCACGATTATCATTTAAATATGAAGGAGGGATTAAACAAGTCCCAGACAAGCAAAAGTTGAGGGAATTTGCCTCCCACAAACCACCCCTACAGGTCATCTTACAGGGACTGCTCTAGATGGGAGCACTCCTAAAAAGAGCACAGAACAAAACACCCAACATAAGAAGAATGGAGGAGGAGGAATAAGAAGGGAGAGAAATAAAGAATCATCAGACCGTGTTTATAATAGCTCAATAAGCGAGTTAAGTTAGACAGTAAGATAGTAAAGAAGCTAACCGTGAACCTTTGGTAACCACAAACTTAAAGCCTGCAATGGCAATAAGTACATACGTTTCAATAATCACCCTAAATGTAAATAGACTGAATGCACCAATCAAAAGACAGAGAGTAATAGAATGGACAAAAAAGCAAGACCCATCCATGTGCTGCTAACAAGAGACTCACCTCAAACCCAAAGACCTGCACAGACTTAAAGTCAAGGGATGGAAAAAGATATATCGTACAAACAACAGAGAGAAAAAAGCAAGTGTAGCAATACTAGTATCAGACAAAATAGACTTCAAAATGAAGAAAGTAACAAAAGATAAAGATGGACATTATATAATGATAAAGGGCTCAGTCCAACAAGAGGATATAACCATTATAAATATATATGCACCCAAAACAGGAGCACCAAGATATGTGAAAAAAATACTAACAGAATTAAAGGAGGAAATAGAATGTAATGCATTCATTTTGGGAGACTTTAACACACTGCTCACTGCAAAGGACAGATCCACCAGAGAGAAAATAAATAAGGACATAGAG
Organism: Manis javanica; assembly: GCF_040802235.1. Taxonomy (NCBI): domain Eukaryota; kingdom Metazoa; phylum Chordata; class Mammalia; order Pholidota; family Manidae; genus Manis; species Manis javanica. The sequence continues at coordinate 74,908,911 of NC_133162.1, forward strand.
GCACGAACAACACACTACAACAGATGGACCTAATAGTCATCTATAGAACTCTACATCCAAAAGCAACAGGATAGACATTCTTCTCAAGGGCACATGGAATATTCTCCAGAATAGACCACATACTAGGCCACCAAAAGAGCCTCAGTAAATTCCATAACATTGAAATCCTACCAATCAACTTTTCAGACCACAAAGGCATAAAATTAGAAATAAATTGTACAAAGAAAGCACAAAGGCTCACAAACACATGGAGGCTTAACAACATACTCCTAAATAATCGATGGATCAATGACCAAATTAAAATGGAGATACAGCAAAATATGCAAATAAATGACAACAACAACACAAAGCCCCAACTACTGTGGGATACAGCAAAAGCAGTCTTAAGAGGAAAGTATATAGTAATCCAGGCATATTTTAAGAAGGACGAACAAACCAAAATGAATAGTCTAAAGACACAATTATCAAAATTGGAGTAAGAAGAACAAATGACGCCTAAAGTCAGCAGAAGGAGGGACATAATAAAGATTAGAAAGAAAACTACAGACCATTATCCCTGATGAACGTAGATGCAAAAATACTCAACAAAATATTAGCAAACTGAATTCAAAAATACATCAAAAGGATCATACACCATGACCAACTGGGATTCATCTCAGGGATGCAAGGATGATACAACACTGGAAAATCCATTAAGATCATGCACCACATCAACAAAAAGAAGGACAAAAACCACATGATCATCTCCATAGATGCTGAAAAAGCATTCGACAAAATTCAACATACATTCATGATAAAAACTGTCAACAAAATGGGCATAGAGGGCAAGTACCTCAACATAATAAAGGCCATATATGATAAACCCACAGCCAACATTATACTAAACAGCGAGAAGCTGAAAACCTTTCCTCTGCGATTGGGAACAAGACAGGGATGCCCACTCTCCCCACTGTTATTCAACATAGTACTGGAGGTCCTAGCCATGGCAATTAGACAGAACAAAGAAATACAAGGAATCCAGATTGGTAAAGAAGCAGTCAAACTGTCACTATCTGCAGATGACATGATATTGTACATAAAAAACCCTAAAGACTCCACTCCGAAATTACTATAGCTAATATCGAAATTCAGCAAAGTTGCAGGATACAAAAGTAACACACAGAAATCTGTGGTTTTCCTATACACTAACAATAAACTAATAGAAAGAGAAATCAGGAAGACAATTCCATTCACAATAGCATCAAAAAGAATAAAATACATAGGAATAAACCTAACCAAGGAAGTGAAAGACCTATACCCTGAAAACCATAAGACACTCTTAAGAGAAATTAAAGAGGTCACTAACAAATGGAAACTCGTCCCATGCTAGTGGCTAGGAAGAATTAATATCATCAAAATGGCCATCCTGCCCAAAGAAATATACAGATTCGATGCACTCCCTATCAAATTACCAACAGCATTCTTCAATGAACTGGAACAAATAGTTCAAAAATTCATATGGAAACACCAAAGACCCCAAATAGCTAAAGCAATATTGAGAAGGAAGAATAAAGTGGGGGGGCGGATATCACTCCCCAACTTCAAGCTCTACTACAAAGCCACAGTAATCAAGACAATTTGGTACTGGCATAAGAACAGAGCCACAGACCAATGGAACTGAATAGACTCCAAACATTAACTGAAACATATATAGCCAACTAATATTCGATAAAGGGGCCATGGACATACAATGGGGACAGTTAAGTGTGAGCAGAGCTGTCCGTGAGGAGGAGCGTTCCTGAAGCAGCAGCCAGGCTGGTGGCAGCAGCAGGCAGGGAAATGTGTGTGCAGGGAATGGTGCCTGATATGACTGTAGTTTAGCCTCGCCGTATGGGGCGACTGGTGGGAAAGTTGGATGCTTTGGTTAGCATGGATTATAAAAGGCTTTAATATCAAACTGAGGAGCTCAAACTCAAAAGGGCAGTGAGAGACCATCAGAGAGGGACATGATCTGCTCTGTGTTTAGAAGCCTTTCAAGTGGCAGTGCAGGAGAGCCTGGAGGTAGTGGGACTTCAGTGTGGCTACTGATCAGGATGTAAATCAAACAAATGGGAAAGTAGACAGAGAGTTAGGGAGGTGGAAGGAGGACAGAAAAGATGAAGGAAAGATCAGATGCCTCCTTCATATGGGGAGTTAGGGTCAGCCTAATGTGTGTAACAGATGGACTAGGAAGAAACATACAAGTTGTTCTGGTTAAAAAAAAGGGAAGCAAGCAAGCAGAGGCGGTTGCATCACCTTGTTTGCACTGTGTAGAGTGTCTGCCTGAGCTGGAAGATCAAAACTCACACCGGCCTCCCCACTTCCAGAAAGAGTGGGCATACTTCCCAGACTGTGGGTCCTCCCAGGTTCAGATAAAGGGAAAGCCAATTCAGGCAAAACAGGCCTTGTTCCAGAGATCTGGGGAGTCACTGCAGGCAGCAAGGCTGCTGGATTAATTGCTAAATCTGCCTAAAGAAGAAAATTGACACTTATTCTGTATGTTTTCTTAAACACAGCAGCCTGTTCTTATTATTATGACACACAGTGAGAGACTCATTGTACATAACGTATATTATGAGAGGAGAAAGAGACATGCAGGATAGTCTCCTGATCTAGTCTTAGAATTACAACAGAAGGCTACCTGTACCCACCACTGGGACCAAAAAAAGGACATTATAGACAGCACACAAGCAGCAACAACTAGAGGGTGGGGAAGAGATAAGAAAATGCCTAGCAGCAGCTGACAAAAGTAAAAACCCCAAAAAGTTTATAGATGCCACAAGGCAGGCAATGAAGATTCCAGACATGGTATAATTACTTGTATTTTCCAGATCTGAGGGGATGGCTCTTTGGTTTTAAATGGAACGGGATCTGGTGAGTCCTGTGTGAAATTACAGTCAGTTAAAAACCCACTGGGGATAGAAAATGTTCCTTGGATTAAATTTATGCCTGTAAATAAATGTGTGAATGAGGAAAGCTGTCACTTTCTGTAGTTCTCTAATGGGAAAGGCATTCAGATGTCTCCTGGGGCCTCACAACATTTCACTGACATCACTTCACTTATGTATGCCTCCTTATCCACTGGGCAAGTAGAAGGCTGTCAGACTGCACACAGAATAAGGGAGATGGAGACCATGAATAGGATTCCTAAAACTATTAGGGTATCAGAGCACCAAAACCTGACCAGTTGGGGAAATTATCATGCTGGGAATCTCACATGGCAAATATTACAGAGCACACAGAAATTCACACACAGCCTAATGCACTGGTTCTAGAAGCCAAAGCAGCTGAGACTTGGGACAAATCACTGGGGATGTGCTTGTCCTAGAGCCTTGCTGTCAGAGCTCAGGACACTGAGGCCTCAGTGAGACATCCAGGGGCAGCAGCCAGCTGGACCCAGTACTCACTCTCCAGTTCTGAGCTGCCTTCAGGAAGCACTCCACAGAGAAGACTGCTGAGGACAGACGCCTATCAGCAATGATCTCAGGAGCAGTAACAGAGGGGGAACCAAGAAACGGGATGTGACTGATATTTAATTCTAAGTAAACCAAAGGAAGAGCCAGGGGTTCTGGTGGGAAGAAGGTTCTTCACCATACCTCAACTTTATCTTGGAATTGAATGGAAGGACTTCAAAAAATTATTAGTAAGCACAGACTCATAGGACTGGGGTGTGGAATGAGGAGGGGCTGGATGAGCAGGGTTGAAAAATACAGTCAAGGAAAAGAGGTCATCCTAGTCGCTGTTTCCCCCTTAATTAAGAGAACTCTGAATACCCTTGGGCCTGCACGATGGAGTTATTCTATACTGGGATGCAAACAAGAGCCAGAAGTCCTTAAAGAGATCGGTTCTAACCTGAGGTGTTTCCAGTTTCCATTCGCTTTTTTCTTTGATACCTTGAGTGGACTCCATATGCTCTGGTTCCTCAAAGAGGAAATAGAGTGGTCTTTTTTCACTACCTTCTTTTCAGGTATCTTTAAAGAAAAAGAATACCAAAAGTCTATCAAGTATCTTAGAAATTTTAAAAGAAAGTCATATTGCAAAAAAAGGCTCTGGTTTCTGCGTTTTAAAAGTCACTTCTCAAATGAAGGTTTTGAACCAACACAGAGGCGGCTTTTCAGAAATATTCTAAAGACTGACTTTCTTAGGAGCCCTCTCTATGATAAAAAGAAAACAGAACTTATAAAATCTACTGGGCAGGGGGAAAAGGTCACATAGGCAAGCTAACACTCAGATTTAAGGTTCTGCACCTGAAAGGCATGAATAGTTAGTCACCATATTTTATGCACTGGTCTTTCAGTAAGCAACTTAAAAACCAAACAAACTTAAAATACACTAAGAGAATCTGGGTTAGTTAATGCTTTACTATTAGGGAACTTAAGATGGGGACAATACGAACAATACGTTATCTGCCTTTCATTTACTGGTAATCACCACAATTCCGTGTATTTTCCTTAACCGTGTAACTGGACATTAATTTCCTTTCCCAGAAATCTTTCCACTCCTCCACCAGTATTGAGAACAAAAGGCTGGTATCAAAGGCTTCAACTTGGCAGAGCTGAACATATCATCATCTTCATCATCCCCAAACAGGCTCCCAACACTTGGCTCTAACAACTAGAATAGAGTATAAACTCAAATTCAACATCCAAACCAAAACAATTTACAAAGAACAAGGTGAGCAGCTGAGATAATTTCTAATACAATAGCAAAGTCACGATATGGAGAGCCATTCGTAACTGACCCTGGTTTTTTTGGTGCTGGAGAAAATGTCAACATCTGGGTCATTGTCCTAGAGCTTGTGACTGAAAAGGAGTTCTTCATCCTGAAAGACACCCGTGCTCTTGGGCCAGGCATCAGAATCAGAGCCCTGGGAGAAAGAGGAATCTAAGGATTTACCTTATAAGGATCACACACACATGTAAAGATGAAACAACAAAAATGCAGCTTTGTTTATAATGGCTAAAGGTTGGACACAGCCTAAGTCCTAACCAGAAAGGAGTGACACAGTAATATGATGCAATATTACAGAACTATCAAAAATAAGGGAGAATGTATTTATAAGTACAGGTAACATAAACATACTCTGGAAAGATCATTGTTCAACTTTGTGTAGCATCTCAATGTTTTATATTAAAAACAATAAATTAGTTCCACAATAAGAAACATTTTAGGGGTAAATATACACAAACTTAAACAAGTTCTCTCCATTTCATTCCCAACGGGAGGAAAAGACTTAATACCAGAAAATACATGGTGGTCAAGCATGTATCCTTCTAACCTGTCAGCATCGAAGTCCAAAGAACTGCACAGGTATGACTAGCCAACCTTCCCCTATGCCCATCCACCTCTTATCCCACTACCTTCAGATTCCAAACAAGTTCTTTTTGTTTCTAGGACAGCTGACATTTGAAAATTACTGTTCACATTACTTGGTTGGATACTATAATGCCCCAGACTTTACATTCTAAAATTCTCCCCTATTTATTCTTTACTATCACACCCACAGATTACAACAAAACTCAATTTAGATAAAACGTGTCACATTAAAAATTAATAATTATTGTTTATTATACATAAAAACCAGTGTAACATAGCAACTACATTTGTGAGTGTCACAACTATGAACATCAATACAAAATCACACACAGTAAGAGACTGGAAGAAAATATACCAAATAATTCATATTCACTCAGTGTAGTCCTCATTTATAAACAGGGTTATACTATTTATGTAATAAAAAATTCTTTAAATGTTTTCTTACAGAAATCAACATGGACTATATCATCAGTTTGAAAAACACTGGAAGAGGGAGGCAAGATGGCGGCATGAGTAGAGCAGCGGAAATCTCCTCCCAAAACCACATATATTTTTGAAAATACAATAAATACAACTATTCCTAAAAGAGAGAACAGAAGACACAGGACAACATCCAGACTACATCCCACACCTGTGAGAACCCAGCGCCTTGTGAAGGGAGTAAGATACAAGCCGCGGCATGGCGGGACCCCGAGCGTCCTACACCCCAGCTACTGGTGGGAGGAGAGGAGTCAGAGAGGTGAAGGGACAGGGAGCCCAAGACTGCTAAATAGCCAGCCCTAGCCATCCGCACCAGAGCACAGATTACACTGCGTGCGTGGGGTGCTGGAAACTATGGAAACAGGACAGAAAGACCTGTGAGCGGGTACCCGCAGCCAGAGCCAAAGGTACAAAGAAAAGCGAGAGCTTTTTGTAAGTCTTAAAGGGACAGGGGACACCACAGCTGGACGGAAGGGTCCAGAGACACCACAGCGGGATGGAAGCATCCAGGGACACTTAGCTCAGAAGCTTGGAATCCCAGGGAACTCTGGGCACTCTAACCCCCTTGGCAGCAGGGCAGCTGGGAGGTACCTAATGGAGATAAACAGCCTCCGGGCACGTTTCCCCTGTGACGAAGCTCCGCGATATCAGAGCTGCCACCCTTGAGGCAGGCCATGCGCACAGCAACTGCAGAGCTAAACTCCACAGCGGCCGGGCAAGAATCAGAAAAGCCGCCTGCACGCAGCTGCCCAGCACAAGCTGCTAGAGGTCCACTGTTCTCCAAGGAGAAGAAGGCCACAAACCAACAAGAATGAACATTCTCCCAGCTGTCACATGTGCCAGCTCCGCAAACTATATCTATCGCCATGAAAAACGCAGAAAAATTGATATGGACCCAAAATCACAACCCCTGAGGAGATAGGCCACTAACCAGTTTTCCTGAAACAGAATTCAAAATAAAAATCATAAACATGCTAACGGAGCTGCAGAGAAACATACAAGGGCGAAGGGATGACGTCCCGGAGGGAGACTACAGAAGTGAAACAATCTCTGGAAGCATTTCTAAGCAGAAAGGATAAGATGCAAGAGGCCATTGATGGAATAGAAATCAGAAAACAGGAACGCATAGAAGCTGACGCAGAGAAAGATAAAAGGATCTCCAGGAATGAAACAATATTAAGAGAACTGTGTGACCAATACAAAAGGAACAATATCCGCATTAGAGGGGGTACCAGAAAAAGAAGAGAGAGAAAAAGGGATAGAAAGTGTCTTTGAAGAAATAATTGCAAGAACTTCCCCAAACTGGGGGAAGAAATAGTTGCTCAGACTACGGAGGCACAAAGAAATCCCAACAGAAGGGACCCAAAGAGGAAAACACCAAGACACATAACAATTAAAATGGAAAAGATCAAGAACAAGGACAGAGTATTAAAGGCAGCCAGAGAGAGAAAAAAGGTCACCTACAAAGGAAAACCCATCAGGCTATCATCAGACTTCTCAAGAGAAACCTTACAGGCCAGAAGAGAATGGCATGATATATTTAATGCAATGAAACATAAGGGCCTTGGACCAAGGATACGGTATCCAGCACGATTATCATTTCAATATGAAGGAGGGATTAAACAATTCCCAGACAAGCAAAAGTTGACGGAATTTGCCTCCCACAAACCACCTCTACAGGATATTTTAGACGGACTGCCCAAGATGGGAGTACTCCTAAAATGAGCACAGAACAAAACACCCAACATAAGAAGAATGGAGGATGAGGAATAAGAAGGGAAAGAAATAAAGAATCATCAGACTGTGATTATAATAGCTCAATAAGCAAGTTATGTTAGACAGTAAGGTAGTAAATCAAGCTAACCTTGAACCTTTCATAAACCACGGAATCTAAGGCTGCAATGGCAATGAGTACATATCTTTCAATAATCACCCTAAATGTAAATGGACTGAATGCACCAATCAAAAGACACAGACTACTAGAATGCATAAAAAAGCAAGACCCATCTATATGCTGCTTACAAGAGACTCACCTCAAACCCAAAGGCATGCACAGATTAAAAGTCAACGGATGGAAAGAGATATTTCATGCAAACAACAGGGAGAAAAAAGCAGGTCTTGCAATACTAGTAACAGACAAAACAGACTTCAAACAAAGAAAGTCTCAAGAGACTAAAGAAGGACACTATATAATGATAAAGGGTCAGTCCACAAAGAGGATATAACATTAGAAATATCTATGCACCCAATACAGGAGCACCAATATATGTGAAACAAATACTAACAGAATTAAAGGAGGAAATAGAATGTAATGCATTCATTTTGGGAGACTTTAACACACCGCTCACTCCAAAGAACAGATCCACCAGAGACAAAATAAATAAGGACATAGAGGCACTGAGTAACACACTATAACAGATGGACTTAATAGTCATCTGTAGAACTCTACATCCAAAAGCAACAGGATACACATTCTTCTCAAGTGCACATGGAATATTCTCCAGAATAGACCACATACTAGGCCACAAAAAGAGCCTCAGTAAATTAAAAAAGATTGAAATCCTACCAACCAACTTTTCAAACCACAAAGGCATAAAAGTAGAAACAAACTGTACAAAGAAAGCAAAAAGGCTCACAAACACATGGAGGCTTAACAACATGCTCCTAAATAATTGATGGATCAATAACCAAATCAAAATGGAGATCCAGCAATATATGGAAACAAATGACAACAACAACACAAAGCTCCAACTTCTGTGGGACACAGCGAAAGCAGTCTTAAGAGGAAAGTATATAGCAATCCAGGTATATTTAAAAAAGGAAGAACAATCCGAAATCAATAGTCTTATGTCACAATTATCAAAATTGGAAAAAGAACAAATGAGGTCTAAGGTCAGCAGAAGGAGGGACATAATAAGATCAGAGAAGAAATAAATAAAATTGATAAAAATAAAACAACAGAAAAAAATCAATGAAACCAAGATCTGTTTCTTCAAGAAAATAAACAAAATAGATAAGCTTCTAGCCAGACTTATTAAGAGAAAAGAGAGTCAACACACATCAACAGAATCAGAAACAAGAAAGGAAAAATCATGACGGACCCCACAGAAATACAAAGAATTATTAGAGACTAGTATGAAAACCTATATGCTGACAAGCTGGAAAACCTAGGAGAAATGGACAACTTTCTAGAAAACTACAACCTTCCAAGACTGACCAAGGAGGAAATAGAAAATCTAAACTGACCAATTACCAGGAACAAAACTGAAGCGGTAATCAGAAAACTATCCAAGAACAAAAAACCCGGGCCAGATGGATTTACCTTGGAATTTTATCAGACATACAGAGAAGACATAATACGCATTCTCCTTAAAGTTTTCCAAAAAACTAGAAGAGAGGGGAAGACTCCCAAACTCATTCCGTGAAGCCAACATTACCCTAATACCAGAACCAGGCAAAGACCCCACAAAAAAAGAAAACTACAGACCATTATCCCTGATGAACGTAGATGCAAAAATACTCAACAAAATATTAGCAAACGGAATTCAAAAATACATCAAGAGGATCATACACCATGACCAAGTGGGATTCATCCCAGGGATGCAAGGACGGTACAACATTTGAAAATCCATCAACATCATCCACCGTATCAACAGAAAGAGGGACAAAAACCACATGAGCATCTCCACAGATGCTGAAAAAGCATTCAACAAAATTCAACATCCATTCATGATAAAAACTCTCAACAAAACGGGCATAGAGGGCAAGTACCTCAACATAATAAAGGCCATATATGATAAACCCAGCTAACACCATACTGAACAGCGAGAGGCTGAAATCTTTTCCAATGAGGTCGGGAACAAGACAGGGATGCCCACACTCCCCACTATTATTCAACATAGTACTGGAGGTCCTACCCATGGCAATTAGACAAAAAAAAGAAATACAAGGAATACAGATTGGTAAAGAAGAAGTCAAACTGTCACCATTTGCAGATGACATGATGTACATAAAAAACCCAAAAGACTCCACTCCAAAACTACTAGAACTAATATAAGAATTCAGCAAAGTTGCAGGGTACAAAATTAACACACAGAAATCTGTGGCTTTCCTATACACTAACAATGAACTAACAGACAGAGAAATCAGGAAGACAATTCCATTCACAATAGCATCAAAAAGAATAAAATACATAGGAATAAACCTAACCAAGGAAGTGAAAGACCTATACCCTGAAAACTACAAGACCCTCTTAAGAGAAATTAAAGAGGACACTGACAAATGGAAACTCATCCCATGCTCCTGGGTAGGAAGAATGAATATCGTCAAAATGGCCATACTGCCCAAAGCAATACACAGATTCGATGCAATCCCTCTCAAATTACCAACAGCATTCTTCAATGAACTGGGAACCAATAGTTCTAAAATTCATATGGAAACACCAAAGACCCCGAATAGCCAAAGCAATCCTGAGAAGGAAGAATAAAGTGGGGGGGATCTAGCTCCCCAACTTCAATCTCTACTACAAAGCCACACTAATCAAGACAATTTGGTACTGGCACAAGAACAGACCCACAAACCAGTAGAACAGAATAGAGACCTCAGATATTAACCCAAACATATATGGCCAATTATTATACGATAAAGGAGCATTGGTCATGCAATGGGGAAATGACAGTCTCTTCAACAGATGGTGCTGGCAAAACTGGACAGCTACATGTAAGAGAATGAAACTGGATCACTGTCTAACACCATACACAAAAGTAAATTCAAAATGGATCAAAGTCCTGAATGTAAGTCATGAAACCATAAAACTTATAAAAAAACATAGGCGAAAATCTCATGGACATAAACATGAGTGACTTCTTCATGAACATACCTCCCTGGACAAGGTAAACAAAAGCAAAAATGAACAAGTGGGACTATATCAAGCTAAAACGTTTCTGTAAAGCAAAGGACACCATCAATAGAACAAAAAGGTATCCCACAGTATGGGAGAATATATTCATAAATGACAGATCCGATAGTGTTGACATCCAAAATATATAAAGAGCTCACACACCTCCACAAACAAAAAGCAAATAATCCAATTAAAAAATGGGCAGAGGAGCTGAAGAGACAGTTCTCTAAAGAAGAAATTCAGATGGCCAACAGCACATGAAAATATAATCCACATCTCTTGTCATCAGAGAAACACAAATTAAAACCACAATGAGATATCAAGTCACACAGGTAAGGATGGCTACCATCCAAAAGACAAACAACAACAAATTTTGGCGAGGTTGTGGAGAAAGGCGAACCCTCCTATACTGGTGGTGGGAATGTGAATTAGTTCAACCATTGTGGATAGCAGTATGGAGGTTCCTCAAAATGCTCAAAATAGAAATACCATTTGACCCAGGAATTCCACTTCTAGGAATTTACCCTAAGAATGCAGCACTACAGTTTGAAAAAGACAGATGCACACCTATGTTTATCGCTGCACTATTTACAATAGCCAAGATATGGAAGCAACCTAAATGTCCATCAGTAGATGAATGGATAAAGAAGATGTGGTACATATACACAATGGAATATTTCTCAGCCATAAGAAAAAAACAGATCCCACCATTTGCAACAACGTGGATGGAGCTAGAGGATATTATGCTCAGTGAAATAAGCCAGGCGGAGAAAGACAAGTACCAAATGATTTCACTCATACATGGAGTATAAGAACAAAGGAAAACTGAAGGACCATTACAGCAGCAGACTCAGAGAGCCGAAGAATGGACTAACAGTTACCAAAGGGAATGGGACTGGGGAGGATGGGTGGGAAGGGAGGGACAAGGGTGGGAAAAAAGAAAGGGGGCATTGAGATTAGCATGTATAGTGTGGGGTGCCACGGGGAAAAAAAAAAAAGAAAAAGCACTGGCATCCTATGGCCTACCAAATGTTGTTGTTGTGTAGTATCTCAGTTCAGTATTATTTATATACCAAAAAATTCTATATAAAGTGTTTACTTTAATGATTTTTAGTATATTCATAGCTGTGGAAATACCACCACAATCCAAGTGTAGAACATCCTCATTACATCAGAAAGAACTCCCAAACCTATTTATTAGTAATGACTCTCCGTTCCTGTCTGCCCCTTTCCTTACACCCAGGCAACCACTTAGCTATTTTCTTTCTCTATATATTTGTCTTTCAGGACATTTTAAATAAATGGAATCATATACTATATGTCTTTTGTCACTGGTTTCTTTGATTCAGCATATGTTGTCAAGGTTCATTAATGTTATACATAATTCTTTTTAATGCCTAATAATATTCCATTGTATGGTAACACCACATTAGTTAATGAACATTTATTTAAATTATTTTCACCTATAGGCTATTTTGAATAATGCTGTTGAAAACATAAAAGTTTTTGTGTGAATGTATATTTTCATCTCTTGCATACATACCTAGTAGTGGAATTACAAGGTCATGTGGTGACTCTTACGTTTAACAATATGAGGAACCACCAAACTGTCTTCCAAAGTGGCTACAGTATCCTACATTCCCAAAAGCAATGAATGACGAAGGTTCTAGTTTCTCCACATACTCACTAACACTTGGCTAATATCAAAAAGTATACAAGGGACAAAGGAGCCAAGATAGTGGTATGAGTAAGGCAGCAGAAATCTCCTCCCAAACACATATATATTTTTTTGAAAATACAACAAATACAGCTGTGCCTAACAGAGAGACCAGAAGATGCAGTACAACAGCCAGGCTACATCTACATCTGCAAGAACTCAGCATCTCACGAAAAGGGTAAGATACAAAGCCACGATACAGCAGGACCTAGCACTCTTCCACCCCAGCTCACCGGCAGGAAGAAAAGAGTCAGAGTGGGGAGGGAGGGGAAGCGCAGGACTGCTAAATAACCAGCCCTAGTAATCTGCACTGGGAGCAAAGACACACATTGCATGGTGTACTGGATATAAGAAAAATAGAAAAGTAAAATCTGCGAGCAGGTCCCCACAGCCAGCTCCCCTGGGATAAAAGAAAAAAGAGTACTTTTTGAAAGTCTTAAAGGGATAGGGGCTTAACAGCTGGATGGAATAGTCCAGGCACACTCAGCCCAGCAGGCTCGGAATCCTAAGGAACTTCAGGCTCTCTAACCCCCTGGGTGGGAATATAGCTCTGAAGTACCTCACAGCAATAAGCAGCCTGCCATTTGTTCCCCCTGGCTGGCGCTGCCCTGCTGCAGCGGCGGAGCAGCTGGAGCGTGATACCGCCCACAGTAACGGCCCTGAGTCTCCTCCCAGCGTGCAGCTACCAGGGCCATACAAACCCGCTGCTGCTGGTGTGCAGCTGCCTGGCAGAGACAGAGAAAGCTGGAACAAGGCACAAAGGGGCTCCATTCTTACAGGAGAACACGTCCGGTGAACCTGTAACTCTCCACAGGGTTCTGGGCTACCCTGAGGGCTGCCCCGCCACAGCAGCTCAGTGTATTAAACCAGAGGCTCCTCCTGGTGTGCGGATAAACAACACAGCAGCGGAGAAGGGCACGGCACCCAGCAAGCAGGAAGGGACTTTGTTCTCCCAGCAGACAGATATGCCACCTGCCTACAACTACCTCTATCGCCATGAAAAGGCAGAAGAATCTGGGCCAGTCAAGAATCACCCAGACAACCACCGAGAGCGGGTGTGGGGAGATAGATATAACTAATCTCCCTGAAAGAGAATTCAAAATAAAGATCATAACCATGCTGATGGACCTGCAGAGAAATATGCAAGAGCTAAGGGATCAAGTCCAGAGGGAGATAATAGAAATGAAACAATCTTTGGAAGGACATATGAGCAGAATGGATGAGGTGCAAGAGACTGTTAATGGAATAGAAATAAGAGAACAGGAGTACAGAGAAGCTGAGGCAGAGAGAGATAAAAAGATCTACAGGAATGAAAGAAATTAAGAGAACTGTGTGACCAATACAAATGGAATAATATTCACTTTATAGGGCTACCAGAAGAAGAACAGAGAGAAAAAGGGATAGAAAGTGTCTTTGAAGAAATAATTGCTGCAAACTTCCCCGAACTGGGGGAGGAAATAGTCTCTCAGAACATGGAAGCCCACAGATCTCCCAACACAAGGGACCCAAGGAGGAAAACACCAAGACATATAATAATTAAAATGGCAAAGATCAAAGACAAAGACAGAGTATTAAAGGCAGCCAGAGAGAGAAAAAAGATCACCTACAAAGGAAAATCCATCAGGCTATCATCAGACTTTTCAACAGAAACCTAACAGGCCAAAAGAGAATGCCATGACATATTTAATGAAATTAAACAGAAGGGCCTTGAAGCAAGAATACTATATCCAGCATGATTATCATTTAAATACAAAGGAAGGATTAAACAATTTCCAGAAAAGCAAAAGTTGACGGAATTTCCCTCCCATAAACCACCTCTACAGGATTTTTTAAAGGGAATGCTCTAGATGGAAGCACTTCTAAGGCTAAATTGATGTCACCAGAGAAAATAAAATCACAGCAAAGAAAGCAGACCAACCAAATACTAAGTAAAGGCAAAAAATAAAATCAACTATTCACAAAAGCAGTCAAAGGAAACACAAAAGAGAACAGAATAAAACACCTAACAAATAAAGAAAGGAAGAGGAAGAATAAGAAGGGAGAGAAAAGAATCATCAAACTGTGTTTATAATAGCTTAATAAATGAGCTAAGTTAGACAGTCAGATAGTAATCAGCGAAGAAATAAATAAAATAAATAAAACTGAAAACAGAACAGTACAAAAAAAATCAATGAAACCAAGAGCTGTTCTTTGAGAAAATAAACAAAATAGATAAGCCCTTAGGAAGACTTATTAAGAGAAAAAGAGAATCTATACACATAAACAGATTCAGAAATGAGAAAGGAAAAATCACGATGGACCCCACAGAAATACAAAGAATTCTTAGAGAATACTATGAAAATCTATATGCTAACAAGCTGGAATACCTAGAAGAAATGGACAATTTCCTAGAAAAATACAACCTTCCAAGACTGACCAATGAAGAAATAGAAAATCTAAACAGACCAATTACCTGCAATGAAATTGAATCGGTAATCAAAAAACTCCCAAGAACAAAATCCCGGGGCAAGATGAATTCACTGCTGAACTCTATTGGACACATAAAGAGGACATAATGCCCATTCTCCTTAAAGTTTTCCAAAAAATAGAAGAGGAGGGAATACTTCCAAACTCATACTATGAAGCCAGCATCACTCTAATACCAAAACCTGGCAAAAACAACACAAAAAAAGAAAATTACAGACCAATATCCCTGATGAACGTAGATGCAAAAAGACTCAACAAAATATTAGCAAACCGAGTTCAAAAATACATCAAGAGGATCATATACCATGACCAAGCGGGATTCATCTTAGGGATGCAAGGATGGTACACCATTCGAAAATCCATCAACATCATCCACCACATCAAGAAAAAGAAGGACAAAAACCACATGATCATCGCCATAGATGCTGAAAAAGCATTCTACAAAATTCAACATCCATTCATGATAAAAACTCTCAACAAAATGGGCATAGAGGGCAAGTACCTCAACATAATAAAGGCCATATATGATAAACCCACAGCCAACATCAGACTTAACAGCAAGAAGCTGAAAGCTTTTCACCTAAGATTGAGAACAAGACAGGGATACTCACTCTCCCCACTGCTACTCAACATAGTACTGGAGGTCTTAACCATGGCAACCAGACAAAATAGAGAAATACGAGGCATCCAGACTGTTAAACAAAAAGTCAAACTATCACTATTTGCAGATGACATCATATTGTATATAAAAAAACCCTAAAGACTCCACTCCAAAACTACTAGAATATCTGAATTCAGCAAAGTTGCAGGATACAAAATTAATACAGAGAAATCTGTGGCTTTCCTATATAGTAACGATGAACCAGCAGAAAGAGAAATCAGGAAAAGAATTCCATTCACAATTCATCAAAAAGAAAAAAAAAAAACCTAGGAATAAACCTAACCAAGGAAGTGAAAGACCTATACCCTGAAAACTACAAGACACTCTTAAGAGAAATGAAAGAAGACAGTAACAAATGGAAGCTCATCCCATGCTCTTGGCTAATAAAAATTAATATTGTCAAATGGTCATTGTGCCTAAAGTGATCTACAGATTCAATGCAATTCCTATCAAAATAACAACAGCATACTTTAAAGAACTGGGAACAAATAGTTCTAAAATTTATATGGAACCATAAAAGACCCCGAATAGTCAAAGTAATCCTGAAAAGGAAGAACAAAGCAGGAGGGATCTTGTTTCCCAACTTCAAACTCTATTACAAAGCCACAGTAATCAAGACAATTTGGTACTGGCACAAGAATAGACCCACAGACCAGTGGAATGGAGTAGAGACTCCAGACATTAACCCAAACATATATGGTCAATTAATATATGATAAAGGAGCCATGGACATACAATGGGGGAAGTGACAGCCTCTTCAACAGTTGGTGTTCGCAAAACGGGACAGCTACATGTAAGAGAATGAAACTGGATCATTGTCTAACCCCATACACAAAAGTAAATTCGAAATGGATCAAAGACCTGAGTGTAAGTCATGAAACCATAAAACTCTTAGAAAAAAACATAGGCAAAAATCTCATGGACATAAACATGAGCAACTTCTTTATGAACATATCTCCCTGGGCAACAGAAACAAAAGCAAAAATGAACAAGTGGGCCTGTATCAAGCTGAAAGAAAACCTTCTGTACAGCAAAGGACACCATCAACAGAACAAAAAGGCATCCTACAATATGGGAGAATATATTCATTAATGACAGATCCAATAAAGTGTTGACATCCAAAATATATAAAGAGCTCACAGACCTCAACAAACAAAAAGCAAATAATCCAATTAAAAAATAGACACAGGAGCTGAAGAGACAGTTCTCCAAAGAAGAAATTCAGATGGCCAACAGACACATGAAAAGATGCTCCACATCGCTAATCATCAGAGAAATGCAAATTAAAACCACAATGAGATTATCACTTCACACCACTAAGGATTGCCACTATCCAAAAGACAAACAACAAGAAAGTTGGTGAGGGTGTGGAGACAGGGGATCCCTCCTCCACTGCTGGTGGGAATGTAAATTAGTTCAACCATTGTGGAAAGCAGTACAGAGGTTCCACAAAAAACTAAAAATAGAAATACCATTTGACCCAGGAATTCCATTCCAAGAATTTACCCTAAGAATGCAGCAGTCCAGCAGTCCAGTGTGAAAAAGACATATGCACCCCTATGTTTATTGCAGCACTATTTACAATAGCCAAGAAATGGATGCAACCTAAGTGTCCATAATTAGATGAATGGATAAAGAAGATGTGGTACATATACAGAATGGAATATTATTCAGCCATAAGAAGAAAACAAATCTTACAATTTGCAACAACATGATTGGAGCTAGAGGGTATTATGCTCAGTGAAATAAGCCAGGCGGAGAAAGACAAGTACCAAATGATTTCACTCATATGTGGAGTATAAGAACAAAGAAAAACACTGAAGGAACAAAACGGCAGCAGAATCTCAGAACCCAAGAATGGACTAACAGTTACCAAAGGGATGGGGACTGGGAGGATGGGTGGTAAGACAGGGATAAGGGGGGAAAAAAAGGGGGCATTAGTATTAGCAGACATAATGTAGGAGAGGGCACAGAGAGGTTGTGCAACACAGAGAAGACAAGTACTGATTCTATAGCATCTTACTACGCTGATGGACAGTGACTGTAATGGGGTATGTGGCCGAGACTTCACGATGTGGGGAGTCTAGTAAACATAATGTTCCTAATGTAACTGTAGATTAATGATACCAAAAAAAAAGTCTACAAGTGTTGATGAGGATGTAGAGAAATTGGAAGCTTCAATTCTCGAGCAACTCACACGACAGAACTAACATCATGAAATGAGATTCTTTTATCCTTTCAAAACTTGAACTGTACTACTTTTTGCTCACCTTTCCTACTGTCTTTGGCACTTGGATGCTGCTCTGATCCTCTGTTTTATCCTCTTCCTCATCATACAAGCTAAGAACAGTTTTGGTTCTATTTTTGGTTGCTTTGTCCAATGGGGAAGATGAAGAAAGTAAATCAGAATGCTTGGCTGGAAGAGAGAGTCAACGTCCTTCCTGGAAATGGAAATAATAAGGAAAATATTAAGTATCACCTGGAAATACAAATTCTATTGTGGGGCCTCCCAAACTCCTCATTAATTCAGTAACTGCCACATTTGCATGTTTCGGGGCCCTACAGCTAATCACATCTGCTCCCAGGTAACAAAACCCTGAGCTAGTTCTTCATTGGCTGCTCCAATAAAGAGTCCTGCACAGATAATTCATAGACAAAAGTAATTTTTCCAAACAGTTTAAAGCCATGGGTCCCTCCTTCCTACCATTATATATATATACAAACACTGATACACACAGGTTGCTCAAGAACTGTAAATTCTAAGTCATAAAGACAACACAAATGCCAGTCATTAGGAGAGGATCATGTATTTCCTAGTATTTAACTAATACATGAGTCTCTAAGAGAAACCTAATTGACAAAATCAGACACTTAAATTTTAAAAGGCTTACACTGTATCAATTATACAAAATCACATAAAATGTGTACACTCAATGATAAGAATCTTTGAAATAATCTAAAATGCAGCATTTATTCATTCCACAAGTATACCACATTTCAGGTAAGATGCCACTGATTTAAGAACCACTATTACTATATGAACCACCAAGGTCAAAAACAACAACCTCAATTAACATGCCACTGATTGCAAGAGGTGTATCCTACTTTCAGAGTGGTTAAACTGTGGGAAAAACATGCTTCTTTGAAGAAATATAATTTTTAAGGTGCCTACTATGTGCAAAGTAATATGACAAGTAGTACAGATACAATGGTCAACAAAACAAACCTGGCCCCCATCTTCACGGTGCTTATACTCAAGCAGAGAGATGGTAGCACAGGAGAGCACCTGGAAAGTGTGGACTGGGTTATGACTGGGGTAAGCCAGGGGCTTCTGGACACAGAAAAGGTCTTCATGCAAACTTGGGGAAGACAATGTCACACAATAATAAAATACAGTGTTTCTATCACTGCAGCCCCATGGAGTCAGAAAAAGCAGACATGCCAAGAAAAAACACCATGGCAAATAAGATGAGGAAGATCCTAGGGAGAGAAAGGAACAGACACAAAGGGACAATAATGTAAAATGGGAAAACAACACATCACTGTGTGCACAAGCACACCTAGAGAGGTAACTGAAAGGCAGGAGCAACGTTGAAGGCTTCCCTGAATGGGGAGGATCACATGTTTTCTTCTTTATACTTTGTACTGTTTTCAAATCTCTCAAAAAAAATAAGTCATTTATTTTCTGTGGTAGAAAATGTAAGGTGTGTGTACGTGTGGGTTTTACAAGAACAAATGAGAGACAAACCTATCAGAATATACAAGAAAAATAAAAACTTGACCTTTTCTGACTCCTCCACCTGAGTTGTCCCAAGCTCTGATGATTCCAGCAGACTCAACCTTCTTACCCACAGGTTTCACTCCAAACTGTGCCTCCTTCTCTTCTTCCTTGCTAAATAGCAAAGGTTGTACCTCAGGAATGGTCTCTTTTTTCTACCAAAAGAAGAGTAAATGACAACATCAAAATCAAAAAAAGTGTGTCTAGCAGGACAATGCGTAACACACGCCGAAACCACAGCTCTGTTTAGGGCATCTGCTAAGTATGGTTGTGGGAAAGAGAGGAGAGCATAGTGAAAGGGCACAAACAGAAAGCAGTAGGCATTACAACCTCCAATGCACAGACACAGCACCTCAGTTTCTGCCACACCGTCTGCTCCCGTCTCCTTGTGCCTGCTGACTGCACGACGCTGCCACTGCCTGGATCCTTACTTCTGCCACCCAACTACTGGTCTCTCCTCTCTGCTTCCCTCCTCTTACATTTCAGTTACATGACCACCATCCAGAGCTCTTGCTAAAATAAAACACCCATCCAATTACTTTATTTCCCACCCCAAACCTGCATTTTTGTAATAAGTTAAGTATTGAACATGACAATCAACTGACACCTCATTTTATCCCTCTAGTCACCTGCACCCCATCAGTTCTCACCTATTCCTTACATGTAAACTCTCACACGTCCACACTTGTTTCTCCCTCTGTAGAAGCAAATCCTCCTCATCTTTTAAGCAAGGCTCAGCTTAGCCCATCCTGCCACCCATAAAGGTTTCCTGTTGTCAGTAAGAATCCATTTACTTCATTGATAAGAATGCTATTGATATCTCTACCTAGCCCTTACATTACTCTCCCCCTAATTTACATGAATAGCTATCATACAGCTTTTTATCCATCCATTTGGAAGGATCATACAGTGCATTTCCACAGCCAGTCATGGTGTTTTATACCAGGGTAGGTATTTTGACACAGGTTTTTGAGCGCTTTGCACATCTCTCATCTCTTTCTTACCTGGGAGCTAGGGATTTCAGAGATTAGGAAACTGAGGTCACTAACTTACCTAGAGTTATTGGCATCCTTGGGGCAAGCGACTTATCAAAAATTCTTGAGGAAAAAAAAACTAACTCCATCATACTAACTAGACTATAATATGTAAGGAAGTAAGCTTAATGCAATACTCATCAGGTTATCAAGACATTCAGGAAGTAGAACAGGATAAAGAGATTTTTTGTTATTGTTAGGAAAAGGTCCTTAAAATGCATGCTCATTTAAACTTGAAATAAAAGACTGGAAACCCACAAAAGAATTTCAGAAGAGGTATGGCAAACTGAAGTGATTGAAGGAAAAAATTTCTGTGCAATGTGCTGGACTCACTGAAAACTACATATAATTTCAATGCAAGCTGATAGGGAGAAAAATGAGATTAAGTATGGAGAAACATAACCTTTCATATAACCATAGTCCTTAAATCAAGGAATATGCTGCCCAAACTGTTGATTTTAAACCTTCCTAAAGATAAACTGACTCATCTTCTTCATAAAATTAATTTTATTGATAGGCTTCAAACTGAGTCAAATTTAATTTACTTTGAAATATCCTAGGATCTCTAAAGAAAAAATATCTTATCTGCTAATGGTGATTCTGTCTCACAAATGGTAAAAATAAAGTGTGCAGGTGGTTTAGCTACCTAAGAGGCGTATCTTTGACCTTTTGTCTTATTTAACAATTATAGTTAAACAGGTTGAAAGAAGTTTTACATTTCCAGAACTTTCAAAATTCATTAGATTATTGCTCATTTATCCAGGGTAGAAGTTATTTTTATGATTTACAAAGAAAATCAGATCTCTCAACTTTTAACCATTCAGCCACTAGATGTCTTCTTTAGGGAGACTGAAGGGTAGGGTTATGAGCACCTCAGAAGCAGGAGCAGGGAGCTCCAGAGCCCAGGGAAGGCAGTGCTCCCCCAATGCTGAAAGCTTCTGGAGTAAGCTGTGCAATTCCAAATGTGGTGAGGAAAGAGTGCTTAAATCATGGACCTGCACGTGCTTCATCCAGGAAGCTTCACAGGACAGGTTAACATTTCTACCATGTCTCAAAGTATGAAGAATGTTTCTATATAAGAGACAATAACCCTCCTCTGGAGTATTCTGGGATAGGATGAGTCACCTAGAATATATGCAAATGAGGCTAGAAAAGAGGTGTCCAGGTTGGAAGAGATTACAGATGGCACAGTAGGCTCAGATAAGGCATTTTGCCAAGAGGACAATGGGACTGGATCTCTGAGACAAGAATGAGGGCAATGGTCAGGAGAGCAGATGGAGGGAAGGAGCATTCACAGAGAGACCAGATAAGAAAGCACCTCACCAGTCAAGGCTAAAGATGACAAAGCAACAGGGATGGGAGGAAACAGCCTTAACTGGCAAGAAACAATGACGATTCCTCCATCAAAGGAGAAATAGCCACATGTGTCCTAGTGGTTATATTGCAGAATACTATATAGTGGTAAAAAAGGGCAAGGTGAGGCTTATGGGAATGATAAACATGCTGTGGGACAAAAACTAATGCATAAAAATGTAGACATGATCATATTTAAACAACGCAAAACACATGTGGATGCCTAGAAACAGGCCTGGAGGGACTGGCAATGCCTCACTACCAGTGATTACATCTTGGAACGAGTATGGAGTGGGACTCTGGGTTCTTTATGCATTTGCTAAACCTTTCTTAAGAAGACATCTGTGTATTACACTGTAATTTAAAATAAGCTTTAAACAGAAAATATTTAGGAGGTATAGAAAAACCAAGTATCAGCCTCTACAAACAGGAAGTTCCAGGTTCTTTTATTGCCATGTGCCTATTTCACTGTACACAAGGAGAAGCCAGGTCCCTAGGGCCACACAGGTTTCAGGAATGTGGTCAACCATCACCACAGTGGGAGGGGGAAAGTCTTCATCAAGTGTCGGGGTAGGAGCTGCCATTTTGGATTCTGTGGCTGTTCCAACACGGGAAGTTTCCCTGGAGGCTCATACCTCCTGCTCTGTCTTGCAGGGCTTTCTGCCCTCACGCATGCCAAACTGGAGTGGTCTCAAGTTGGGTTGGAAGGCCGTCACAGCAGGCTGTGAGCTGGCTTGACTCTTGGCCTTTTAGGCTAATCCAGCACAGGTAAAGAGGTCTCCATGGGGCCTAGCCTAGAAAGTTCACTGTTAGCAACTGCCAGTCGGTAATAAAAAAGTGCTTGGCCTCACTCTTCTATGTGCACATACTTCAGGAGTGTGCTGGGGAGGGATTAATGACAGGCCAAAAGCAGGCTTCCAGTGTGTCTACGTTCCAGACAAGCATTACGTTAATGACTCCTTCCTCTCATTCTCTAATACTCCTTTTTCACATAAAATGAGATTGGCTATGTTTTAGCTTAGGTAACTGTGGTAGTGATGCCATTTAGACAAAATCACTGGAAGGACACTTAGATTAACTACTTCTTTTCTTATCATATATTTTAATTTTTAAAAAAACTTTAACTGTGGTAAAAAACATATAATAGAAATTTTTCCATCTTAACCATTTGAGCATATAGTTCAGTGGTGTTAATAATAATCGCACTGTTGTGCAATCATCTCCAGAATTACCTTGCAAAACTGAAACTCTTCACATCAAACAGCTCCCCATTTCCCCCTGCTGCTACCCTGGCAACCACCATTCTACTTTCTGTCTCTGAATTTGACTGCTCCAGGTACTTCACGTAAGTGGAAACATATAGTATTTGCCTTTTTGTGCTGGCTTATGTCATTCAGTATAATGTGCTCAAGGTTGATCCATGTGGTAGCACGTGTCAGAATTGCCTTCCATTGGTACTCTGCCCCCCGAAGACTATACCCGACACTGAATGGGTTACAGACACAGAGGAGTGCTTTTTTTCCAGGCTTCTGTATGTGTGCTTCATCTGTAAAATACCACTAACCAGAAGCTATCTTTCTAAAACTAGGAAAACAAGTTTTCCAAGGTCAGGTTTTAGGAGCTGATTCAGGGAGTATCACTATTCTGTAACACCACCTCAAGGATGTTTCCTGGGCCTAAGAGGTTAAGAATACCTTTGTTGCAGGAGGAACAGATGCAGGAGGAGAGCCAAACAGAGAACTTCCACTATCGGGATCCTCTTTGAAGAGCAGTGATACTCTCTGAGTCCTCTTTTGGCTACACAAACAGATGAAAGACCAAATTAAAGGCAAATGGGATTTTTAAAAAAATACAATATTCTTTCTAGGTCACACCTCTATGAACCCACCTGCCACCAACATGCCCAAGCTATCAGCTGACCTTATACAACTGAAAGCAAGCAAGAAAAACCTTTGAAGTAGGTGCGATTTGTGCCTAGCAAGTCATCAGCCTCTGTCCCCCACCCTTATGTAGAAGAGCTAAGGCCCTCCTCAACCTGGCCCTTGTTAGTTATTTCTGACTCGGTGTGGGTGCACTAGCTGTTCGCTTTCAGAGGCACACGACACTGCTAGCACTCTGTCTCACCACTTCCTAGGGCACAGGAAGAAACAGAGAACATGAGTGCCTATTTCCAAAGTGGTCAGAAGGCAGCTGTCAAAAGATCACAGGGCCAGGGCCTGCTTCGGGCTGTGACCTGATACCTCCTTGGCCACCTAATCCTGTCTTTCTAAGCATCCCCATCCTTTCCCTTCAAACCCCAAATCCACCCCTTTACATCCCCAACAGACAAACCTCTCAGAGCTGGAAAAGCAGAACTCATTTCCCTGTTCATCACATCACTACGCACCCAGCTCCTACCCCATGTTGGGCAACCAGAGCCGAAATGCGGTCACAGGTCTCCTCACCACCTTCCTCTAGCCTGTCTTCACCTACCTCCTTACCTGGGATTCTGGCAGGCCCCTACACACAAGGTGCTCAGTAAATGCCAGAACAACTATTCATCAGTACATCATCAGGAACAGAAATAATATGAAAGTGAAAAAACACAGGGAGGCTTAGCACTGGACTGGTTTTTACTATATGATAAAGAATAATACAACTAACATACTAGGGAATTACCAAAGTAATGAAAACTTCAAAATCAGTTTTTGCTAGGAAAAAAGCATAGTAATAGTAAGTCACTTCAGTGAATTTTTTACCATATCCATCTACTTCTATTAGAACAAAATTATAATTAACAAGGCAAAATCTATATAACTTGTTAGTTTGATACTGATGTCTACATCTTAAAAAAACAAAAAAACTAAGGATCAACCAAACAGTTGAGTGCACTTACACTGGACACATACACTAAAGGACAGTTACAAACTAAATCTGCACCTTGAAGAAGTTATTAAAGCAAAGAGCCAATTTGCAACGGCACAGTAAGATGCTACCTAGTATGCCTTTAAGGACATATACCAATACAGAGTTACACAAATTATAACCAAAATATCCGACTACTAGGTGATGAATGATCACAAAGTATTAATGACTATATCAGATGCCTGAAGAGTGCCGAACACCTCATAAAGCAGCTATAGCAGAAAAATCTTACTCATTATCTTCTGAACAAGAATTTCTAAACAAACTAACCAACCAAAACCCCCGAGAACAACCCACAAGACATCTGGTGACTGATTCTGAAGGTAAGCTACTAGAGAAGAGCTAGTTAGCTCTCTGGACAAGGTTACATAAAAGACTACAATCCTTACACTCGGCCTCATTCCCCAACTCTCAGCTACTGCTGGCTAAATGGGGGCTTCCCGTGGAGACCTGTCCTCAGGAAAACATGTGCTTGTTCAGTGAGCTACGGTATTTCTCATTATAAGTAACAGGTTAAGTATTTTGATTTATTTAAAAGGTACAGAGAAAATGATCATAGAGTCTATGGATCTAAACCAGGCACTTTTGAGAGTGAAAGGGAAAGTTATTAATAATCATCCTGAAATGAAAGGAACAAAGCAGGGCTGCCAGGCAAGCCAGGGCATTTGAATGCCTTGCTAAGATAATATTTCACAACTTCATTAGGGTCACAAAGCTTCTTTCTTTTTTTAGAATGGTTGTGAGATATAATTTACATACCATAAATCTTACACTTTTATAAAAGTGTACAATTCACTGATTTTTAGTATATTCAGAGTTGAGCATCTATCACCATAATCTAAGTTCACAGTATTTCCAACAACCCAAAATGAAACCCTACTTGTTAACATTCACTCCCAATTCTCCTTTCCCCTCAGCCTCAGGCAAACACTAATTTACTTTCTGTGGCTATGGATTTATCTGTTCTGGACATTATATACCAATGGACTCATACATGTGGTCTTCTGTGACTGGCTTCTTTCAGTTAACACAGTTCATTAATATTGTGGCATGTCTCAATATCTTGTTCCTTCTCATTGTATGGGCAGAATACATTTTGTTTATTGTTTCATCAGTTGATGGACTTTTCAGTTACTATGTACAATGCTGTGATGAACATTCATGTGTAAGTTTTTGTGTGGACAGATTTTCATTTCTCTTGACCGTATACCTAAAAATGAAGTTAAGTCCTTTGGTAGCTCCAGGTTCAACTTTCTAAGGAACCACTGTTTCCCAAAGTGGCTGCACCATTGTACATTCAGTGTCTGTAAAAGCAATTTTAGAGAGTCTGATGAAAGCAATGAATTATTTCCTCAGAAAAATGCCCATACACAAAACTTATAGACAACTTTAAAACCAACTGGAAATGGAATAAATCGGGAGCAGAGAAAGCATTAATGAAAGCTAAGTATTGGGTGTAGCTGGTATTGGAACCTCCAAGTGAGACGTTTCCAGATCTCTAAACTAGTGACCACGTGTGCGTGGTAGGGGGCAAAGGGAGACAGGGCACATATGTAACGTAACTTCTACACAACCTAGAAAATGCTCAAGTGCAACATGGCCAGAGATGAGGGGCATATACAGAGGGAATTATTTTTGCTCTAAACTTTCACTTTTTCTTCTCTCTCTCACCTGTCTTTTAGGTCAAGAAAGGATTCTTATAAGAGAAGGCTTAAACTGAGTCTTGAAGGAAGATGGTCAGGTAAGAAGGAAGAAGGGCATGTCTCAGGGGAGAGAGTGCAAGAAAAATAAAGGAATGAAATGTTATTTCCTCTGAGTCATGATGATAAATGGTAACATGTTAAGTGACTGAAATTTAACAGCTATGCTAAGCATTTCCCATTTTTTGGATTTCATTTAATCCTCTCAATGATCCTATGTGAGAGGTACTATTATTATTTTTGTTTAACTGATGAGAAAACTCAGGCCCAGAGAACTTTGGTAACTTGCCCAAGGTTATTGTTATTCAGAAAGGAACTGGCAGGGCCAGAATTTATCAGGTACTGGAATTCCAGAGCCTATATTCTTCTTCTTTTTTTTTTTTTTTTTAAGGAGAGCAAGGTACCAGCTTTTATTTAGAGATAAAGTGAGAGGAAAGAGCTTCCAGCTCACACCAGGAGGGGACAAGAGAGCCCCCCAGAGCCTATATTCTTAACCAGAGGCAAAATATATACCCAAGGGTAAAGCCACCAGCACCTAAAAGAAATGGTGACATTTCAAATGATTACAATATTTAGAGATAGAAATATGAGGTACTTTTGAATCTATCAAATCAAAATTAAGGCTTAATCGCACCAACCCACAGGATTTATATGTCCCATCAATTACCTCTTTATGGTACTATCATTCAGTTGAATTCCACAGTAATCATTTAAAGCTCTTGAGGAAAAAGTATGTATTTGCAAGGTTATTATTCGGAATGTACAGCTAATCTGGCAGCATGTTACACCACCAATCACAGCCTGTGCTCAGACTACACATCCTGCTGGCTTCAGGCCAAGTGTTAATGTGAATCAGCTAACACTTACCAGCAACTGGTGGGATAAACACAGCACTGTAGAAAACCATTCTCCTAACAGGATGTGTATCAATGCTGAGGGTATTTCTGTTCAAATGACAAACTTACATACCCTCAACCACACTTTGCATTCTTTAGGATTTCCCAGAGGAAAAACAAATAAAAGACAACAAATTGCACTAAATCTCTAACAAACTAAGAAAGATGGTATTTTAGGGTTAAAGAGAAAAAAGTTAGGAAGAAGAAATTGTGTAAGGACCCATCAACAAAAAACAATGCCCAGTATTGGGGAAGGATACCTTACAAGTGAAAATCAACATATTTATTTTTATGACTACTGGGTAATGAGTGATTATCATGTCACCCCAAGCAACTGCACCTTGTGAATCAAATACATCTGACACTTGGACAATATGGCACTTAGGGGCATGTCATCTGTCCCACAGCTGAAAATCCACACATAACCTTTAACTCCCCCCAAACTTAACTACTAACAGCCTACTGTTGACCAAGTCTCACAGACAACACAAACACTCAATTAACACATATTTTGTATTATTATATGTATTATATACTGTAGTGTTACAATAATATCTAAGTGGACCCACTGCAGTTCAAACCTGTGTTGTTCATGGGTCAACTGTACCTTTATACTTATTATCACAGACACTGAAACACTTATTAAATCACTTCTTTCCATGACTAGCTCACCTGTTCTTAGCAATAACAAACAGGTCATCTTCATCATGGTCCTCAAACAGGCTGGTCTTTTTCACAGCCTTGGCCTCCTGGACCTGGGTGGTCCCAGAGTCCCGAAGTTCTCCTTTAGACCTATTATAAGGTGAATCAGTAATATTCCACTGGTCCTTAAAATATAAAATGTATGTTAAAATCCAGTAGTAATTTAGACTGAGGAACCAGGGAAGTAAAATAATTCATCATTAAACAAAACTGTATTTAAACTAAGCATTAAATTAAGTACATTACTCTTGAAGAAAGCTGACGTCCAGGACTTTTCTTTGAAGTCAAATCTAGACAGCTGGGTTCTCTAGCCTCAAAGACATTCTCTTACTTTTCTCCTCCACTGCCTGCCACAATGTTTCCCCCATCTACGGTTCTGTTGTGTGTTAGGACAAGGGAAGTTATCTACTTTAGGGGTTGAAAATTAATTTTAGAGGGGAATGAGAAGGAACAGTGTTGAAAAAAAACTAACACTTGGAGGAAAGTGATATTTTAATTTAAAAACCTCAATGCAAGTTGGAAAAAAATGTGTAAAAAGCTCATGTAAACAAGACACAGTGAAGCTGCTAGTGACCTTTTTTAACCACAAGTCTGAATCTGGCCTTTATAAAGCATTTGAGGGAAACCCCACCTGGCTATGCTCACCCCTTCATATCAAGTAACTCTTGAGCGCTTGCCAAGTGGTCCTTTGGTCTCTAGAGGCTAGGGCTTCAGAAATCAAAGTGGGGTACACAGGAAACACCATTGGTTATGTAGAATCTCAGATTTCACCCCGACTTTCTGAATCAGAACCTGCATTTGTAACAGGATGCCCAGGTGATTTCTCCACACTTTTTGGTTTGGGATATGTTTCTCTAGAACAGTGACACTCAACAGTGACTACATGCTAGACTCTCTGACAGAGCTTTAAGAAATTCCAGTGATAGACAATACCCAAATTAAACAATTCGTAATCTCCACTGATGGAATCCAGTATCACTACTCTTTAAAGTTCTACAGGTGATTCCAATGGGCAGCCAAGGTTGAGAGTCACTGATCAAGACCCTGGGTTACCTTCACTTGGCCAGTACTGTTGCTCCTGGCTTTGGCAAATGTTTTTACTTTCCCGGAACCACAGTAATACTACGGTAGGAAAATGTCCTATCATGACGACAGGCCTTTACTACAGGGAGAATAAACAACTAACAACAATGCTAAGAATAAAAAAAAGGAAAATCCATGATAAAGTCATACATTTGAGTAGAAAAAACAAATTACGTTGTATAATTTAAAGTTACTTTCCATAAAAAACATTAACATGCCTCTGGTTTATCTATCTACATCATACCCTCATAATTTGCCTATGATATTAAAATGAGGAGGAGTAATTATAATAATGAAGATTTTTAATGCTTACAGTTTTTAATATAATGTATGAAGTCTTTTTCTGTATAGCTCAATCTGAACAGCAGATAAATTATATTTACTACTGGCTCTGCTTATATGTATGTAGATACAGCAAATGGATCAAGACTCACAAAAAAGGAGTTCAACTTGCAAAAGCATACACCTACATCTAGCTATAGTTCTTAACTAAACACAGTGATCATTTAACAAGTTAAAATAAGGCCTAACTCATTTGATTAGCATATATTACAATTTCAGGGACATATTTTATTCCTAACCATTTTGAAAAGATTAATCTTTTAAGTTAGTATATTAAGTACCTTTCTACAAAAAAACAAGTCCTGTGAACATACAAGTCTTTGGTGACTGAACTTCACTAGATATAAAAAAAGATAGAAAAAGAAAATGTTTGGATAGCTTTAACTCCTAAATCCCATCAAACTATCTCTTCCTCTTTTCTAGGAGAAACTTTCAACCCACCTCCTCATCATCACTGCTGAAAAATAAGGCAGATGCTTTTTTTCTAGAGGGCTCAGAGGATTTTGATTTCTCTTGACTCTGAGTTAGTAGAGATGATGTCTGTTTCTTACCAGCTGTAGTCCCAAAAAGATTATCCTAAAAAACAAATGGCAAAATGTTCATACACTTAAAACTTCATACACATGAAACTAAGGGTCTAAGACAGTCTCTCAGATCAGATTGTTTTAAGTTTCTAGTCAGGTACAGAATACACGTAACATCTCTTGCAGGGGGCAGGGGGAGTATCACAAAATTCTTATAAATCCCACTTCTCTCATGTATAATCCCATAACAATAGTCTACAGTCTTCTAACTGTATACTCTATCCACAGAAGGTAAACAGATACCTTAGAACTCAAAGGTAGAACACTTGTGGGGGAGGGATGGTAATGTGGGAGACCGGCTCAAAGAAATGGGAGGAAGCCTGGTCCCACCCAGACCTGCTGGGGCGGGCCCTCTAGACTCTGTAGGGAGGACCTGCAGCCTACGTGGGCAGCAGAGCCCCACAGGCCCCTGCAGCAGACAGCAACTTGCACCATTCTTTCTATGAATTAGAAACTGGAGCAACAGACAGAAGAAGAGAAATAAAGAGCTTTCTCTAATCCCTTACATGTATTTAAAATAAAGACCCACACCTGGAACAGAAGAAAGGCATGACTGTGTTTCTGGTTAATTTTAAAGAGACAATATAAACTGATGAAGTAGTTTACTAAATAACATCACTAGCCTACTAAAGAGCTGCTTCTAATAGGTTCAATGGCATTTGTCAATAATTGTATAGTCAAGCACTCCAAAAGTACCTTTTAAGGTACTTTCATTAAGGTAATGGAACCAAAATCATCACAGGGCCTGAGCCCAAGTTAGAGAAACACTCTTTAACAATATCCTAGGTGAGTAGTCATGAAATGTAAAGATTCAAAAAAAGGCAGGCTTTAAGAAGAGTGTGGGAAGGTAGGAAAGGCCATGAGAAAATGAAGTGGCATCCAATGAGGATACTAATGATAGGAGCTAACATTTACTCTGCATCTACTAGTGCCAGGCTCTGTGCCCAAAACACTGTACATCAGCTGTTTAAGCTGTCACAAAATCCTATATATTACTACACCATATGAGATTCAGAAAAGTGAAGTTGCTTGTCCAAGGTCCCTAAATTCCAAGTGGAAGAGCTGGGATATGCACACAGGGGTCTGACGCAAAGCCCATGAGCTAAGCGACTGCACAACGCTGCACGGAGGGAAGGTCTGTTTTGTCTTCTTCCTGATTTCTTTCCCCCACTTTGCTCTCATTCACGGTGGAAAGAAAAGCAAGGTGAGATATAACCTTCTCCACTCCACTCCCACTTTACCAAGACATTCTTGTATCACTGGGTTTAAGAGAATTATAAAGTATTCTTTTTATCCTCTTAAAGGCAGATTTCAAAAATGATATCTGGGTCAAGAATTTAATGTCCTGCCCACTGCACAGTCAACAGAACCACTGCACAGTCAACAGAACCTAAGAAGAGTCACTTAAGTTAAAGAACTTAAGAAATAAACCCAAGATATTTTTGTTATATAAGCCTCGGACAGCGTGCCTGCTTCTCTATCACCTTGCCCTACTGAGTGAGCCTCTGGCTATAAAGCTACATCAGCAGTGGTTTTCTATTTATCAGAAACTTGATGATCTTCTGTTGCAGTAACAGTTTACCTCTTCATTTTCATCATCGAAAAACGAGGCTGACATTGGGGGTTTGCTGGGCAGGAGAGATGCATCTTTTGGCTTACTCACATTTTGAGAAGAAAACAAATCCTGTTGGGTCAAGATTAAAGTTCTCAGTTAGCAAGATGTATTGGTTTTTAGAGTACCAGTCAGATATGAAACTAAAGACTATGACATAATGGCCAGGTCTAGGTCCCTGTCAAAGAGGGATGCTGGTAGGTTCAAGCTTAGGTCCTTTACTTTCCCTAATAAAACTCTTCCCTTTTTAAAATAAAATTAAAAAAAGAGAGAAGCTGGCTGAGACAGACCTTGAGGACCATGCTTCCGGCTGTATGCAACAGAAATACTTCTGTATGAGAAGGGAGAGACCCACATGAACTCCAGAGGGTCTCACTGGGACTCAGAGTTTTCTACATTCCCACTTGGATGGCTTAAGGTGGAGGAAATTTTCCAGTCAATCTCCTATCAGACTAAAAAGAATGAGAATGACTTCCTTTTCTTTGTCTACAAAGATATTAAATTCAGTAACAGAAATAGAGGCTACATTCCCAAAATACTGGATGTTACAACTCTGTTTTACTAACACTCCTCTGTCCTTTTATGAGAGTATGCTATTTCTTACAAACCAAAAAAAATTTTTATTTTAAAATATTTGATATTTTTGCTTGAACTATAGCTAGGAGATGTTGCAAAGTAGAGAAAGACCTGGTAGACTGATTTTTCAAAATGCTATAAAGAATCAACCTATAAAGCAAAGAAAGATCTGCAAATTTAGCTCCATGAATCAGAAACAAAAATAGGACTATTCCCTCCAGAAGAAAAACTTAAATACACAAGAGCCAGACAATTAACTAGGATAAGAACATAATTTATAAGTCTTCTTTGGAAAATATTTCTTACTATGGATTCAGTCTACTCTTTAAATACAGACCTAATGAATTCATTAATTGAAAAGAGCTCCTTTCAGCCCAGTGGTTTTTTGCCTGGGCCTCGTGGAGTTTCATGGGCCTGTTCAGGTGTAAGAGGTCACACGGGCGGACTCCAGGCTTCTCATGCTTCTCCTGCATTTTACACATTGGCAAGAGTTCACTTAGGAAAAGGGTTCTACTGCTTTAAAAAGTGAATGAATGAATGAATGAATGAATAATAAACAAAACAAATTTAACCTCATGGTTTTGGACCTTTGACATTAGTCTTCTTTGGTGTAATAAAAAAAGGCTTTTCCATTACCTCAAACAAGTTTCCAAAATTATTTCACAGAGCAAGTTTTAGCTCCACACTTGAGATACAGAGGCAGGAGTACAAAAAAATAAAATCAACCCTTGTCTAAAGTTTTCTCTCCTAGACTGCATTGTTTTACTTCTTCTTGACCAAGTACTCTAACAGCATAAAAAAAAAACAATCTATGATAATACTCATGGGAGAAAGCCTTTGGTGATGGTATTAAAACCTGTCTGCAAATTCTTTTACACTCTACCCATGATGAGGTGAAGTCTGTGCTGCCTGCCCTTGGACCATGGCAGGCCTTTTGTGATGGCTGTGACCACAGAGTGTGGCAGCAATGATAACGCTCACTTCCGAGGCTGGGTTACAGAAAGCAATACAGCTTCCGTGCAGCTAATGTGGGAATCTTACTTTGAAGCCCTGGGCCACCACGTGAGAATACAGCTTTCCCGAAGCTGCCATGCTGGGAGACCACAGAGAGACAAACTGGGTGCCCCAAGAGTCCCAGCTGTTTGAGTCTTTCCTATGCAGGCACCAGACATGTGGATGAGACGACTCAGCCTGGCCACCTCCAGACTGGAACGTATGAGAGACCCTAAGTAAAAAACTGCTTAGCTGAGCCCTTCTAGAACCATAAAAGGTAGTAAAACTTACTGTTTTTTTTAAGCCTATAAGTTCTGGTGTATTATTTCACAGTAATAACTAGCTGAAAGACCTTTTAAGTCTGAAATTGGTGCATGTTTGTTTGTTTTAATATAGTTGAATACTACTTGATGACTTACCAGGTGCCAAGCACCAGTCTAGATGTAACATCTTGCCCTCACAGAGCTTATTCTAGCCGAGGCAATGAACAAGTACGGCGACAATGAGCATGCTGAAATGACGTGTCATGTGGCAGTACATAATGTGGCGAACAATAAAGCAGAAGAATGGGCTAAGCAGTGCGCCGCGGTGTGTGCTGGCAGGCTTGCTATCATGCAAAGGGTCATCGGGGGAAGCCTCATAGTGTGGGGGCCCGGCCGAGGCTGAGCCCCACTCTAGCTGGACAACGCCCTAAAGATGGCGCCTGCTTCCTGCTCACCACCCTTTCCCCTCTTCCCTGTTGGGGATTGGCCCAGCAGACTTCCGTACCCGTGCACAGCTCGTGCTGCCCGCTTAGAGTGACGCGTGACACCTATCCGCTTAAAGGACACGCATGATACTGTCCCGGATTGGTTGGGTGACTGAATATAAGGGAGCCCGCCGGTAGGGAGAGGAGCTTCCCAACAACTGCTGTAACCACCGTGAGAGATTAGACAATAAAGCCTAGAGAAGAATCAAGACCTTGGGCGTGTTGCTTCGGTCCCTGAAGGGTCGCGACATCATAGGGCAGTGGAAAAATGTGAAGTAGCAAGCCATCCAGATTCTGCTAAGTGTATTTCCAGAGGGAGGGATAGGAGGAGAGGGGCAAAGACCCCAAAGTGCAGGTGTGTTTAATGATGAGGAAGTGAGAGTGTGGGTTAAGACCAGAGTCTGAGGTCCCAGTTTGCAGTGCTCACGTGTCACGAGTTTGCCTTAAGTGGACTTTTTAATTCCTATCTTCTGTACACTGGCTGTAATAAAAAAATAAGCCTCAAAAAGCTTTATTTACATCAATGGCAATCACTCTGCTTCCGAAGAGCTGTGTGTTCATCCTGGCTGTTAGTGCAATGTAACCAGAAAGCTTAACCCAGAGTTCACGGCTTCTTGAAATTACAGGTAAACTTCTGCCACGTCCACATATCTTTCTGTGCATGGGACTTATTATTGCCCACTACCTTCTCAGATAGGGCTTCAAACCCCTAAAAACCTAGCTGAAAATTATCTCCAAAGGGATGTGGGCCTGTGGGAGTCAGACAAGGCAGTGACACTTTTGGAAACCGGTACTGTTCCACTGGAAGGGTACTTCAGGCAGATGCCAGCCCACAAACCAACACTGGTTACAAGAGAAAAGGCTATGCTGAAATATATGTCACTAAACCTGCTATTTAGTGCTACTGAAAAAGGAAGTAGTGTGCTGATTTCCATTCTGATACAAGCACCTCACTGCACTGTGGGTCAACAAACAGCCTTAAATTTGAACATCCTGAGCAGAATGTTTTCCTCCTAGGACATAAACTGGATTCAAACCCAACAGTGAGAAGTACTGCATACATAATGATTTCTAAAGGCCAGGTGTTCAAGACATTATTTTCAAAGAAGGAACTAAAGTCTTTAATAAAGTCTTGCATCTCTACTGACAAAATCCTGATTCAGAAATAGTTTCTAATGTCGTATCAAAGGACTAATTCCCAGAACTAAGAAAAAAAATTCCTTACATCAGAGTCCTCCTCATCTGAAAATAAGCCTTTTTGAGTCTCTGTTTCTGATGAGAGCTTGAGATTTTTGCTGGAAGATATGGCAATCTTTGAAGGAAAAAAAAAAAGAGAGTTAAACAAGACACCTGAAAACAAGGGTACATTCAATCATTCATTTAGAAAATGTAGGCAGTCTCTGCTAGGATAAGGCACCAGGCCATGCACCAGGGCAAAGGAGATACTATGGACATGTATCAAGTTTGTATAAAGAATAATACAAAAGGACAAGTATCATAAGAAAGAATTTAAAGATTGGTATATAGGAAAGAGAGAAGAAATAGTTCATTAGGACAGAAAAGGCCTGGACTTGGGAGATGGTACAAGCAAGAACATCCTCAGCAGGGGAAGCTGTGTGTGAGAAGAGAAAACTAAGGTAAAGCAGGGGGTGGGTACATCAGGTGGATAAGAAAGTTGGAGAGACCGCCCACCTGACACACAAATGGCCAAAAATGGGACACACGTGACTGAAGTCAGCAAGGGTGGACAGCCCTAGGATCCTGCCAGGGTGTGAGTGTTGAGAGCTAGGTGGCTGGCAGCGAGAAGGTCAGGGTATCATGGACAGGACAGGACACAAGATTTGCTTTAGAAAGATCAAGCTGTGCAGGGCAGCAAGGGAAGGGAGAGCAGCCAGAAGAGCTTAAAGACAAAGGCAGACACATCCCACTGGCCAAATCCAGGGCATTTAGCACAGAAAAAAGATGATGACACTCATGGACTCTAGAATGTTGGCTGAATGGAAAACCCATGATCCTATTCCTACAGTGATATTAAAAGAGTGGTAGAGGAGGAGGAGAATGCCAGCCTATAAACGTGAAGAAATGAAAGAATTAAAAAAGCATTCTTTTGCACCCCCCAAACATGGTCAGACAAATGCTATCAATGGAGGGGAAAACCAATGAGCAAGCAAAATACAACTACTGAGCCTGAGTGGTAGTTCTGTGGGCGCTCACTGTAGTTTTCTTTCAATTTTCTGTGTTTGAACATTATACACACAAAAGGAAACAATACTTCCCTCTGAGTTCCAAATGAATTAACAAGATGCCCCAAATAAATACTCCTGTGTTTAGTCTTCCCACACACTTACCCTTTTTTTTGCTCTTGCTTGGTGTTCACCTGATTCACAGTGGCTTCTGGCAAAGCCGCTGCTTTTTCTTTGAACAGATATCCTTCCTCATCATCAAAGATATTGGCAATGGATGTGACTTTGTCTTTAGAAAGACACGCCAGCATAAAATTACATGAAGGTCAAAAATGCCTCCACAAAAATCCAAACAAAAAACTCTTCTCAAACAATAAACAGAAAAGTGTGTTATTTTGTGACAAGCTTGAAAAATATTATGTGAAACTAAACTGGAATTTTTCAAAGACCACAACAGCAGCTCAAATGAAACACGGGACAGACTGCTTAATCATCTGGCTCCCATGCCATCCTTACGAGTAGCTTGGACTGGCTTAAAAGGCAAAGAGACACCTGTAAGAGAAAAATACCATTTGAGAGTAACAGCTCTAGGACTCTGAGACGTGAGGGTTGTCCAGTTTTTTTTAAAGTCAAACTGTACAAAAGGCACATAAAAGCAAATTCTGAAAACACCCCTGTAGCTCTACCTGCCCATCCAAACATGGTGGCCATCAGGGAAAGTTTGGTATACATGCTTTTAACTTACCCAAAGGATATACTAATGTATTAACTTTAGTTATTTATAAGTAAGGCTATAAATGGTAAGATAATTTGCATTCTCCACTTAATGCACATGGGGAATGTTCCCATGCCAAAATTATAGGCTTCATCCTTTGTAATAGCTTCACAGAATTTCAGAGTGGAGGGACCACAGTTTACCTTCTGATGAAATACTGGGCAGTTCCCAACCTTTAACTACCATAGCACTGTTGCACCAAGTGAGGAGTGTGGCACTGAAACGAGGACAAGGACTCATTAAAGTTCCACGAGAGGAACAACTGTCAACTTATTTGTGATTCCTAATCAGTTCTCAATGATATCCACTAAATGAAAAGCTCCAGGCCAAGAGATGCACTATTGCCTTTATTTACTATCATCTCATCTTGTCGGCCTATATCTATCTGCCTCTATTATGTCTGTGCTTATACTCTTTCTAAAATAATGAGGTATTATTTCCCTCATGTTTGCTTCTGTCCTTCCTTCCCACGCCTGCCTCTCAGTGCATCCTGTTCCATCTCGTCCAAATTTTCTCAGGTTGCTGGAAATCCTGTGCACATTAGTGGTCTACCTTTTTCAGGGAAAAGCACCCAATGGACCCAAGCCTTACTCTTCCAAGTGCCATCCACAGAGCAGCAATCTCTGCCCACCAGGGAACTCGTCAGAACATAGAATTCCCAGTACCAACCCACACCCACTGAATCTGAATTTTGCCAAGAGTCCTGGGAGAGTCACCCGCACATGAAAGAACAGCTGGTTTAGAGGAGTGACTTTTATGAACACACTGACTTAACCGTGAGAAGAGAGGAGAGTGCCACAGGGACCAAGGGGCTGGAAACCTTGTCATATTAAGAAAAGGTCAAGGTTACCTGGGCTTTCTGTTCTGGCACAGAGAACAGCTAGCATGTGACATTCTGCTCATATATTTTACTAAGGGCTGCCAGAACAAAGTGTGATGAACACTTTCCTGTAATTCCAAAGGTCAGAACTAGAAACTTTGAGCAGCAGACATTACAAGGGAACAGATTTCAGCTCTCTAAAAGAAAGAATCCTAGTGATTGGTTTCCAAAGCAAAAAAGATTGGCTCATAAAACAGAGACCTCCAAGGCACTGTAATTATTTAGGTGGAGATGAGACTGCTCTGAGCCAGGAGGGGTTCTGCACTGCACAAGGTACAGAACCAGAGGAGCGTTCTGTCCTCTTTAGGTTGACATTCTTCTTCTGGCTACATTCCCAAAAAAGAGGCAGGAGCAGGTACCTGTCATGGAAGACTTGCTAGATGATGCCGCAAAAAAGGTGTCGTCATCATCAGTGTCATCGAAGAGGCCAGTGGGAGCTGCGAGGTACGGGCTTTGCCCTGCGGTAGGCTGCTCGTGCTTCTGGGGTTCCTTCAGTGACGGAGCAGAGGTGGCACCAAACACATCGGTGTCCCCTGTGGGTGGAGAGAAAGGACAGTCACAAATGTGAGCCAGTGTGGGTGGGCCTCCTGACTTTACAGAAAAAAAAACCAGTATCACCCACCAAGAATTTTGTTTTGGTTCATCCATAAAACCATTAAAACAACCCAATAGCCCCTATCCTTCTATGCTACAGAATCACCTGGTCAGTGGAACACTAAAAAGTCCAAGGCCACTGGTTTCTAAGAGAATATGAACTAATGCCAGTAAACAAGCTCTTTCTGTAGGCTGTCAGATGCCCTTGGAAGCTCCTCATGCTCTCAAGCCACGCCTTAGCTAACGAAACTTTAAAAATGACCCAACACACTTAGACGGTTTTAAAAAACAAACTCTAAGTTTGATACCTGAAAATACTGAAACAGCTCCTGCTGGGATTTTCATTGCAGGTATCGAGGATGGAGATGCTAAGATGAGAAAGAAAAAGAAAATCATTTCAACAGAAAAATGACTTGTTAAATGCACTTGCCTGAAATATGTACAACACAATACATAGCTAACAGGAGACCTGTTCAAACAAATTTTTCCTGTAGAGCCATTTAAAAATTCCTTAGCTTACTTAGTCTTCTCTACTGATGTCATGAGTTTTTTCTTAGTCCTAATACAATTTAATCTGTGATTCCCATGCAAGATCACTCTGACTCTGATCAACAATAGCAGTGCGGTTTGCAGGGGAGTCCAAGGAAGGTGCAGAGCATAGATGTGGGAAGTGGGGTATGCGCAAGCAGGCTCCTCAATCAACTCTATCTATTCTGATTTGATGAGAATGAGCAGGTAAAAGAGAGCAGCTACAAATCTGAGACATCAGTGAAAAAAATGAAGACAGTTAACAGGAAAGAGGGAAACGAGGCAACTTACTGGTGCCAGAAAGTGGAGAGCATGGCCTGCAGAACAGTCAAGTCAGCCAGCATCAAAGCAAGTACAAAATCTGACGACTCATGGCCTGGGGAGGTAAGGTCACTTAAAAGAACTAATTCTCAATTCACCAGAACTACCACAGAACTAATAGAATAAATATTACCAGCTGTTTCTTTTTTAATGTATGCTCCACAGATGAGTCTGATGCACACTAGACTGGGGATTTACTGATCTCCAACTTACATGGAACTTTAGAAATGTTTAAATTAAACAATTACATAAAATATCCTCCACACCACTATAGAGTACTTTTCATTTGACTTTGTATGAGTTCTAAGAAAGAAGCAAAACTGTGATGTGAGTCTATAGTTGGTGCTTTTTGCTTTTTTCCAAAACGTGTAGTGAAGATGAACTGCTTTTAACTAGAACAAGGCAAACACAACAGCTTCCTGCCTAACTAAGAAGCAAGGCCTGGGAACAGCCTCAGGGGTTCTATCTCCTGGCGAGAGGTAAGCAGTTCTGGAAATCTGTTCAGGAAGAAGCAGAGTCAGCCCCAATCCAAGCTCACCTGCACTAATGGAGGCTCGAGCTTCCTGATCCTGAGGCGCTTCCGTGAAGAGGTCGCTCTGCTCATAAGAAGGTACACGACACAGATTTCAAAACAGCACAGGACATGGTAGCTGCACTTGAGGATTTCTAAAGAAAAGATCTTTGTAAAGTGTAAAGATATATATTTACTGTTCTGCCAGAAAACCAGTTCCAAAGTGAAAATTATGGCAAAATCAGACTTTAAATAATCTGGTCTGTCCAGGAGTTAAATACAAACATGGAAGAAGAATGATAGACAAGAAAAGAAACAGTTGCCTAATCAAGTAAATTATTTACTACTTACACTCCAACATCCTCTCCCCACCTCACAAAGAGTATCACTTAGTGATTCTTACTTTAAAATGTCTCAAAATATGAAAGTAGAAGCAACTTCTAACTAAGAAGCCATTTTTCCCCTGCCAATGGACCAAAGTGCATTTCTTCCCTGCGGACCCATGACAAGGCTTTGGAGAGCTTCACTGCTTACCACCAACTCACCTCGTCCTCCCCATCAAAAAGTCCCTTCCCTCCACTGAACAGGCCGCCTCTGGAGCCAAATGGTGAGAAGTCTTCATCAGTCAGCTTGGGAGCACAAAGAAGTTATCGTCTTCATCTAGCAAACAGAAAGAAAGTTTTGCAGGGAGGGATAAAGATGGGTATTGGCAGCCAGACATTTCACAACAGAAACTCATTCAACAGTCCACCAAATCCCTTAAAAAGCTCTGTGGGTTCCCACCCTCAAGTATATAATGTCTGGAGCAGGAGGAATTCCACGGGTATTCCCACCATCTAGATTCACTTCTTTTTTAAAACTAGTAAATATATGGCTTAATTGCCATTCAAGACCCACTCCACCAAGAACTTGAAGGAAGAAAGGGCAGACTGAAGAGACATCTATATACTGACCAGTCACAAGCAGGAACACAGTGGATGCTCCTGTTTACTACGAAAGCACCTAACATATTCTTTACTGAGAACAAATGCTAGAGATCCTTAGTTTCTATATTTCTAAAGAATTCTGGAAAGATGGCTAATGGTTGCTATAACACCTAATAAGTCAGATTCTACAGTATTTCTACCTCATACCCTCATCTCCTTCCAGCATCCCAAAGCATGCTTTTAAATGCTTTGGAAACATGAATGGCAAAAGACCCAATCTGTCAGCACTTATAGAGGTACCTTATGAATTACAATGACCATGTCCCTGAGTTCAGTGCCTCCCAAAATAGCAGACTGGAGGGAAGAGGCCTACCATCTGAGGGAGTTCTTTCTTTCTTCTCTTTTACTGTCTCCTGAGGTTTCGCTTCTCCTGGAGACAAGACCTGAGGAATAGTTCACAGTTTTAACCATATTCAGTCTACCCTCGGTGTTTACCCACTGCTTCTTTACACACAGGCCTGTCATCCTCATGGCTCCTAATCTTAGAGCAAGACATCAACTTTGTATCTCAGTAGTGCCTCTTTCCAAGGCAGAAAGCTTCAGCTTACATCCTAAGGTATGTGCATACCAGGACTGCACCTGCTGAGAATTATTCTGACATCTCTTTACCCCCTTAAATCACTAGTATATACTATATAGTATATTTTCATTTAGTCAAAAGATAAAAGTAAATATTAAGCAAGAGAGTCTTAATCTGGACCCCACGGTTTTCGGTGACGTCTATCAGTCCCCTGAAATTGCATACAAAATGTGCGTATGTACATTTTTCTTCAGAGTTCCTCAGTGTTCAGTTATCAAAGAGTCTAGAAACCGAAAAAAGAATAAGAACTACAGGTTAAGGCTCTCATGCCTCGGTAAATTAAACAGAGAAGTCTACCCTCCGTGAAGCCCAGCAGAGGGTCTTGCACTTCCCCACCACCATCAGCTCATCTCAGTGGCTTACTTATCTGCTCCTCTTCTTTCTGGCTCCAGGCACCCCCGTTGATCCTAGCAGCCAGCTCATCAGCAAACGATGTGGTCTACTTTTTGTCTATCAGCAGAAATAACAAAAATAATCACTTTTGGTGACATACAAATTAATACAGTTTACTTCCAGATACCTAACAAAATTATGTAAAAACAGCAAATAAATTGAACTGATGAGAAAACAGGGTTTAACTAACTGAATGTAAACAGATGCACCCCATACAGATCACCAAGAAGCAGAACTCAGTGGTCCTTCAAAGGAAGATGCTCCTTATTTCCCTACCTTGTTAATACTTCACTTTAATATTCGAAGAGCTAGATATGAAAGCTTCCATGAAGCACTTGGGGGTGAGGGGAGGAGGGACTTTAGGGTTTTAAAACTCTGAAACTGAATGCATTTTGAATGATGTGACTTGTAAAATTTTAACATTTGGAAGAAAAGGTAGTACTTGTAAAGCAGCTTGGGATCCTCAACCATTATTTTCAAAAGCGTAAATGAAATGACAAGTATGCAAAATGAGAAAGTTATAAACATAAATGACAATAAGGAAATGAGGCCTAGGTACCATTTCTAAAACCTTGGCATGAGATAGCAAATACCAGTCTTTCTTACAGGTCTAGTATTTTCTTCAATGTCCTCAGTATCTTCCTCCTCCTTCTCAGAGTCAGCAAAAATGTCACAACTATCGTCCTCCTCCTCTTCATCACTCATCTGTGCAGTGTGCTAAGAGTATAAAACCAGTTAGAACAATCAGATAAGGTCACCAAGCTGAAAAGAGATACTGCCATTCCGCTTTGAAGGCAAAATGGTAGGCAGCTTGCTAAATGATGATGATAAAGCACAAGTTATGAAGCAGTCAATGTGCTGGAACAAGTTAACACTCAAATTTCAGTGCAAGAAAAGCAAAATATTGAAATATTAACAATGTCCATCACTAGAGAAATGAATACACTAAATAGGGTTTTATCTTAATAAGAATGCTAAGTTAAAAGTAATAAGCTGTAACAACCGGAGGGACCATCCAAAGCACTGAGGAAGATAAATGCTGATGGGAAACCCGGTGTGCCACCAGGCCCACTCCACCATTTCTATGGACACAGCTGTATTTGTAGAAGCAAAGAAAAACACTTGGAAATAGATACTCTCAGATCACACCACCAGGCACCTCTGGAGAGTGAGAAGATGAGGATTGGAAGGCTCAAACTAAGTTTAATGGTTAAGTTCTAGCTTTTATAAAAACAACCACTGACATGTATAATTTGCATTAAAAAATTTTTTAATGTTTAAATCAATAAACCACCAGGCACTATGCTAAAGTACTTTATTGTATTGCTTGAAAACTGTCTGAATCTATGAATCTCAGTAGTAAATTTCATAGAAATAAATATCCTTTAAAGAAGAATTAAGATTATAGAGACTAGGAACATTTGTAAATACAACTGGAAAAAATATAAGTACCAACCAAAAAGTTCTAAATCCTTCATTTGATAGTTGAAAATCTTTGTGAAAAATTATTTCCTAATTTGCAAACTGAAATGCAAAATTAGGGTGACCTCAATAGAGTAGTCTCCCCCTTACCCAGTTTCATGTTTGCAGTTTCAATTATCCATGGTCAACCATGTTCTGGAAACAGATGATCCTCCTATTAATCAACAGATCAATAGTAGCTTAATGCTAGATCACAATGCCTAACTAAGCCTTTCACCTCACTTCATCTCATCATGTAGGCATTTTACCATCTCACATCATCATTAGAAGGTAGAGTAAAGTAAGATTTTTTCAGAGAGAGACCACATCCACATAACTTTCATTAGAGTATATGGTTATGATTGTTCAATTTTATTAGTTGTTCCTCTCTTATTGTGCCTAATTTATAAACTTTACTGTAAGTATGTATGCATAGGAAAAAAACCTTAGGGTTCAGTTTCGGGTTATGCCTGAAACCATACTGAGTACTATCTGCAGTTTCTCCCATTCAGACTGGGGGTCCTGGAACATATCATCCATGGATAAGGGAGGATTACTATATACCACTGTACATATATTATGGTAGCAAAAATCATAATCCCAGTGACGATGAGATGGTAGGAAAATCATTACCCATGATCTGTTATCTGGAATGTCCACCACAGATAATTGTATCAAGAGCCTTTAATGTAACTCTACACCACCTTATTCTTAAGGCAACAGTTCACATAAGCAAAGGGTTTTTATGTGTGAAAATACTGAATATAGCATTCTCTCAAAAATAAAATCCTCAAAATAAACTGTTTTCCATTCATATTTAGGGACTATGACAGCATCATTTCATCAGTATTCTTAGAATACAGAAGTTTGCAAAGGAAATTACAAAGATAATAACAAGGAAACCCTTATGGTATATAGGAAATATGATAGTAGAAAATAAACTATGCATATTATGAAAAGAGTATTTCATCGATTCCTTAGAAAGGTAGACAAAAATTAAGACAACTAGGCTAAGGCAGTAGGATTACAAGATTTTCATCTTTTGAGTGTTCCTAACATTACTGCTCTATTATCTCAATTTTTAAACAGGGGAGGAAGATTCATGTGAAAATTAAGTTTGGGTACCTGGGTCTTCTTTCAGAGGCTCTGTTTCTCAATTTTGCTTTTTAAATCTTTTGTTTCCCAAGAAAAAAGAAAATAAAACATCAAGCAAAACTGGAGAAATATGTAGTGGGAGGTACTTAGCCTTAGCCTAAAAACATGAAATGCTTGAAGGAAAATTAGTTGTAAACAGGGATAAATGCTTACTTTCTCACAAGCCATTCAAAAGTTAATTCTAGCATATATTTAGAATGTATGTTACATTTCAAGTAAATTTCAAAGTCAAATCACTTCAATACATGAAGCTTACCCGGTTTCGATCATTGTCACTACGGTTGGCAAAATCTTCATCTGACTCCTTTAGGAGAAAAAAAACTTTGTTGTTAATGTTAGGCAGGTAAATAGATATGAGTGGGATGGAAAGAGAACAAGGTCAGTAAAGCCCCCTAGAAAGGACTCAGTTAACCAGCTAAAACTAGAAATCAAGAAAAGACTCAGTTAATGAGTTAATCAGGTAGAGCTCAAAAGATCAGAAGCAACTTGGCCTGGAATGTTTGAAT
Source organism: Manis javanica (assembly GCF_040802235.1). NCBI lineage: Eukaryota > Metazoa > Chordata > Mammalia > Pholidota > Manidae > Manis > Manis javanica. Next base: position 74,953,647 of record NC_133162.1, read on the forward strand.
ATTCGCCAGATAAAGAGAAGTATCTGAGCACTGCCTGTGTCTTCATTGTGCCATTGTAAGATTTACTCTAGCCTGCTAAAAGGCCCACCTATAAACAGCCTGATAAAGACAGAGAGATACCACCGTAAAGTCAAAATTGCATTTTGAAAAAAACCCAGGAAGTCAAAAAGAAAAATTCTTAACATACTCTTTAGCAAATAACAAATAACTCTGACCACCTTGGAGGAAGGGCAGACAGTCTTGATTGATGTGCTCCCAAACCAGGAAGCTGCTATCCTGGGAGTCTGGGACCAAAGCAGTAAATTTCTTGTTAAGCTAATTTTGCAGAATTACCTAGAGGACTGATAAGAAACTTAATGCCTCATCAAAAATTCTTGAGACTACTTAACAAATCCACACCTTTGTCACATTCCTGAAATCCTTAAAAGGGGGAACCCCCAACCTTTCAGGGTGCTCCTCTCTCTCTGAGGTCACCTGCATTTTCTAAGTAATTTTAAAATAAAACTTTTACTCTGTTTCATGACTGTGTCTCTGCCCTTCAATTCTCTGTTGCGGAGGGGACAAGAACCGAGGAAAATACACAACGCCTCTCCCCAGTATTAATAAAGGCTTTGCTCAAGAGCACAGAAGTTCCATCAGGTCTAAGTCTCCAGGGCACATCAGTACTGTATCTCTTTGTACTGATTACTGTCACCCGAAGTATCAAAGTGCAGATACGGTAGATTAGTTACCAATATGCCTGAGGGTTGTCCTGGCAAATGTGTAATTTTTGTGGTCAATTTAAGTATATCTAACAATGTATTCATATCTATCTGAAGTATCATTTCTAGCCTTTCAATTTAAAGAGTTGCACATTTATTAACTAAATTATCAGAAGTTGGTTTATTTCACATTTTGGACTCCACTCTCTCTCTATATTCCTTCTAGGTAAGATAACAACTTCATTTGGCCCAAAAAGAAAACATCAGTGTTTGCTACCAGCAATTAGGTAAACAGCTGCATTGACAGCTAAAAGCAAAGGATTCAACTAGTAACCATTAGCTATAGTGACATTACTCAGGAAAAGCCTATTTCCTACTGTTAAGGAATTTTGTTTGGAGCATGGGTGGAAGGAAGGCTATGGAGAGGAACTGTGGAAAGAAAGAGGGAAGAGAAGAGAGAAGCATGCATACAATACTGTCTCCTTTTAGAAATCCACACTCAAGAACTATCCTTTGAACTCTCTGCCCTCTGCAATGAACATGTTGTCTAAAGGGACATCTCCAAATACAATAGTCAAGGTCCTCAGACCCTGAGACCCTAGAGCAAGGAGTCAGATTACGCTCCATGGACATGCCAGAGTCAGAAGCAAAGCTAAAATGTAAGTGGATGCATTTTTCTAGTCTAGAGGTTTTACAGTAAAAAAGTTTTAAATGTGAATGTTTTTCCATAGAATTATTCAAATATAGAACTTACTCAAAGACTATACATACCTCAGGCAGAGATTCCACCAAAATATCTAAACTGCCACCCTCAGGACATACAAGTATGAAGAGGACTTGGTGCAGAGGTGGGAAAAAGTAATGGTAAAAGGGATTAAAGAAGTTTTCTTTCTTTGTGTACACACAAGACAAAGAGGAAATCCCAAGGAAAAACTTCAGGATATGGACACTACCACTGTTAAAGGATTTATGAAAACAGATTGCTAATTCACAGCTATGTTATTTACTTAGCCTACTAAATACCCCCTAAGTTTCCTTCCCACCATAACCTGGAGACACCAAACAGCACTTACCTCTTCATTCTCTTTGTCACTGTCCACAATACTGCCACGATCGCTGCCTACTGAACCTTCTGCTTAGAATCAAGAGAAGGGATATTGCCAATATTCATAAGAAAATGTCCTGAGTTCCTTCTCAAAATCCCAAATCACCATACAGCATCACAAAGATTCAGATAAAACCATCTATACCCATTAACTAGAATTAAAAGTATCTTCACTGTAGTGAGCAGTGGAACATTTACATAGCCTCAGAATATCTCCCCACAAGACAATTAATTAACAAAAATAACTATCATTAATTATCAAGAAAAAACCTGGTCTATACTCTTCAAAAATACCAACTGTAATAGACTAAGAGAGATTTACAATTAAACACGGTGAGTGATCATGAATTGGATCCTAAGCCAGAGGAAAAAAGAGACTATAAGAGGACATTATTGGGACAACTGGCAAAATCTCAATTTAACTAAGGATTACCTAATAGTATTATGTCCAGTAAAAATTCCTGACTTTGATAATAAGACACTGTGACTATATAAGAGAATGTCCTTATTCTTAGAAAATACACAGAAATTTTGGGGTAATAAGGCATGATGTCTTGCAAATCAGTTAAAAAAAAGTACTATGTATATATAGAGAGAATGACAAAAAAAATGTAATAGGTTATCAACTGGTAAATCAGGGTGAAGGATACATGGGAGTTCTTTGTACTATTTTTACATTAATGCAAAGTTTGAAATTAATTAAAAATATACGTTAAGATATAAATTTTAAAAGTAACAGAAATGTTTGATGCAAAAGAGTACCTTCACTAGACAACTCTCCAAGACCCACGTCTTCCTGCTCCATGAATAGCTTTGACCCAATTAAATAAGGTAAAGGACGATCAACGTATAGATCCTGTAAGTAATGAAAAGAAATAGCCATTATAGATCAAAAAATAGTTTTCCATTTTGTTCCATAGGACTACTTCAAAAAGTTACTTTAATAAAAGTGGAGAGTAAGAAAAACAGGAATAAAAGTCCAAAAAAAAAAAACCCAACCCACTGATATAAAAAAGGTCAAATCCTCAGTAAAGATGGCAAAGTAATGTTGAATCACACAAAATTGTGATTCTGCTTAATTGTGATTCTGCTGTGTTACTGCTTAATTACAGTAACAAAAACAGCAAAGGCACACAAGAAGTTCATCCATCAGCAGTAACCAGAAAAGAAGGGGCACAACTTCACATACCCTGTCCAGAAGGAGGAGGACCAAGGAAAGAAACTAAGCTCTGACCTGCTCAGATGAGTCCTAACCCTACCTGCCTCCCCAAAAAACAGCACTGGTGAGCAAAAATCCACAAATCAATCTTGAAAATGATCAGTTAAGAGTCCTAAATTTGGAGACAAGCACAATGAGGAAATAACTCAAACGCTTTAATTTGACTGTGAGAAGGTGGGTAGGTATGTCCAAGGTTTTGTGGGGTTGGGGTGGGGAGTGGATAGACAGGTCACCAACAAGGCAGCAAGGGACTCAAGGAGGACTCTTTCATGCTACATCAGAGAAAAAAGAAGGCTGAACAGAGCACATACAGCAAGGGCTGGATGAAAAGGCACAGACGGCAACTACACAGATACCTGCACTCCCCACAGTGAGCTAAAGGAACACATCCGAAAGACTGATGAGAACCTACCTGGGAGAAAAAATAACCCCAAGAAGAGAACAGTATCTCCCAGAGGTTCACACTGTGTACTTCAGTAAAGCAAATTCGGTAAATTAAGACTAGGTGATTAAACCAAATAAAGCGGAGGAGACTGTGTACACAATGACACATGTTGGAGATCTTTCCACTTCAGTCCTCTACTTCTGAGCCCCACCCTCCACAGGAATTAAACATTATGGTCAAGAAAGTGCTCCACCCTAGGACAACATCCCATCTCCACCTGCCACAGAAAAAGCTAACTTCTCCGTTACCAGGCATGACCTTTGGACATATCTCCTCCCTAATGACCCTTGGGGGACAGGGGAGAACAGTTCTGATGCTTCCCACAACAGAAATTCTGGGAAGGTTAATGTTAAGGTTAAAGACACAATGGCAACCAATTTAGTGCATACAAACCGAAGTGCTAATTGGGCTAACTGTTTCACTGACTCAGAGGGTGTTCCCACATCTTCCTGTCAAAGAGAAGGTGATGTCTGACTTGGAAGTAATATGTCTGGCAGGCAATGTTTCCTAGGGTCCCTGCTGACTTCTACATCTCTGCAGTGGCAAAGCAAGCCAGCAAATGTACAGTGCTAACGGATTGGCCTCAACTTGGTATAACACTGGAAGCTCCAATCGGAAGAAAAGTGTGCTAAGATACAAGTGACTTCTAGAAGAATTTTTTGGCATGTTTTGTGGTTTTGTGGCATATTTCACTTCATAAAGCATTGGGTGCCAAGACTCTCAAAATCAATACAGCAACCTTTTGTGTTTACTAATGAGTGGCTCTATGTTGCCCTAATTGTCTCCTTTGCCAACAGGAGAGCAATAACTACCTGCTAGGCTAACAGTCTGTTCATGAATGCTCACAGAAGCTTTATACATAATAGCCAAAACCGAACAACCCAAATGTCTTTCCACACCTCCACGGTCTCCCTAAGAGCAAGGTACTGAGTTTCAGGTTCCCAAAATCTCTACCTGTCATGAGCCTCTTTCTTCATCCTTTAAATACCAGTTCAAGTCTCATCTTTACCCTGATTTCCCCCAGCTGGAAGTCAGTTCGCTCTCAGAGGACTCACAGTGGTGACTCATATAAGTATCTTTTCTCTCCTGCCATCTGCTAATGCTGCAATAAACATCAAGAGAATAGGAACGATGTCCTGCACCTTTGTACTCCATACTTGGCATCCTGCCTGGTACCTAGTAAGTACTCGATGTAAATGCTCGAGTAAAGCAAGTGTCTTTCAACATGACATTGCTACATGACATGCTCACTTCCTCAAAGCAAGGTCCATGTCTTCCTAATTCTGTGTCCAAATAAAGTACCCAAAAAACACAAAAGGCGCTAACAATATAAATAAGGGAATTGAATGTCTTTACCTTTCTTTACCTTGGGTTCAAGGATCAGTTCCACCCGTTCATTAGCATCATCTTCTTCAGAGTCTGAGTTTCCTGCTTTTATATCCAGTTGCTCAAATGCACTGTCCAATACTTGTAAACCATAGTTCACAGCCTCCTGAACTTTAGGAATCAAATCCACTTCTTTCTGTTCCTGGGTCTTCTCCTACAAAAAACTACTACTCAGTATGGATCTCCAATAAATTGATACCACCCTAATAAAATACTGCGACTGTCTCCTAATGCCTAAACTAATGCTCCCCATAAATATCTCAAAAATGTTAACTAAAGTCAGGTTCTGCTGAATGGCTCAACACAGACTTTGGAGTAAGTTTTAAATCCCAAGCTTGTCACTTCAGGTCATGGATCCAACTTCCTAAGGTACCAGAGCTCCAGATTCATCATCTTCAAAAACAAAAGCACAACCATTGTGTTAGGATTCAGCCAGATAACTTACATAAAGGCACCTGGCAATGAACTGGCACATCATAAGCCCTCAAACAGCATTTTACTTCCTGCTGTTGGAATGAAGGGCCTAGACCTTTAGCTTCACCAAGACTGTATCCCATTAACCTTGGTTAATGGTCCTGTGGACAATTTTTAAAAGAAAATACTTCAGCTAGAGATGTCACTTTCAATTACAGTTAAAAACAAAAGCAAAACATCAGAGAATTATACTTATTTTATAAATCTGTTTCAAACAAAGTTTCATCTCTCATCTATCCTTTACCTCACCCTAGAACAATGCCTCCCACCCACAAAAGTCTGGACATCACCAACCTGCTGAAAATACTCCACAGGTGTCCATTTCCTATTATAGCTGCTCTCAGTGACAGTCCCCTCACTCAACTGTGTCACCAGTTGTGAGAAATATTGAAAAAAAAATTGTGTCATTTTTCCTCTTCACAAATATTCTAGAACTTGATAACATAATTATAGGAAGAACCAAACCATATAGTATTGTTCTGAGGACCAAAAGGGAAATCCCTGTGAGTTACTTTATACTTTACCTCTAGTATGGAAGTATGTCTAATTAGACTTTTTTGTTTTGGCTGCATCTTTTTTCCACTCTGGTATGCTTGGTTCTAGTTAAATACCTATCATTGTACTTACATGTGTGAAACATGTTTCTGAAATAAATATATAATGGCTTTAAAAAAATAATTCCCTAAATACCTACCACTTTAAAATTCAACACTGATCTGGTGTAACCAGATACCATTGCATTTAAATAGTGAGCAAATCCTTGAGTACTATTAAAAATGAAATAACTTCTTTAAAAAGGCTAGTAGGCAAAACTATAGCTGGGTTCTAATATCCTTTCCTAGTGTAGTCTCATAGCTTCATGTTATAAGTAATAGTTACTGATAAAGTACCACTTTTTCAAGTGATTTGTATTTTCTGAATAAATTAGAGGTGATTAAATGCTACTCCCACAATAAAACTTAACACACTCCACTATGCTTTCCTAAGTGGAAAAAAAAGGGTACTGAAGGGCCCCCACACATAAGATGGCGAACTTCCTGCTTCTCTTCCGGGTCCTCGGTTTCCGCCGGTGACACCTGAAGCCCAATCACCCCTCGCCCCCCTAATCCCAGCACCTAGCCAATAGCCACCAGCCCTGTAGAAGTGACACCTCAATCAGCTCATGCCCCTTCCTATATAACCCAGCACCTTTTCCTAATAAAGCGGAATTCTCCGGTGAATTGCTGCTGTGTGTCGTTCCTTTCCTTTCATTGGTGCCGAAACCCAGGAGATGGGACACCTCAACTGGGCCCCGTCTTCCCCCGACACCAGCAGCAGCTTGCCCTCGTCCTCTTTTTCTGGCGCTGGCTCCTCACACTCACCACTCCTCTTTGGCCTTTGGGTAAGTTTTCCCCCAGAGCGGGCCGCTCTTCCCCGACCTATCACAGCGCCATTGACCATGATCGTCTGACAAGGCCCTGATGCTCGGGGATGAGGAGAGAACTCTCCCCGCCTCAGGCCTTCACGGTTGCGGCGGACCCTCAGGCCCTTCCTCCAACAGCCATAAACGAGGTGACTCCTTTGCGGATGAGAACGCTCCCTTTTCCCACCACTCCTCCTTCCGTTCCTTCCGCTGAAAATTCCTTCTGCCGAAAATTCCTAGTACTAGGTTCCTCGTGACTCCGGCACTCTGCCTTCTTAGAGCAGTCTGGGTGACGACCCACACTTCCCAAGAAATTCCGACTCGTATACGAGTTTCCGCAGACCACCAAGGATCATCGGGGATGCCCTTTGTCTCCTTGCAGCCTGCTCCCAGTCCGAGGATCTCCATTTGTCTTCCCCTGTTTGTCTCCTTCTCTGTCCTTTAGCCACGGGAGCCTCCTCATCCCTCCCTGAAAGTTCACCTCTTGAATGCCTGCTCAAGTATCTAGCCACCCTCTCCCTGACACCTGATATAAAACCAAAACTCCATAAATACTGCTCCCAAGATTGGCCGACATACCCCCTAGACAATAACAACCAATGGCCCACAGGGGGAACTCTTGATCCTAACATCACTCGCGATCTCTTTAACTACTGCCAGCGCCTGAAAAAATGGAAGGAGATTCCCTATATCGAAGCTTTCCACCTCTTCCTCCTGCCCCCATCGCCACCGCCTCCTCCTCCTCCCGCCTCCCCCCAAGTTCTCCTAGCCTGCAAGCTGTCTCCCCTGCAGAAGCCTCCAGTTCACTCCCTTCCCTCTCCTCCTCCCGTACCCCTCGCCTCCATGCCTCCTTCCCCCACCTCCCCACAAGTTCTACCCTGCAAGCTGTCTCCCCTGCAGAAACCTCCCATTCACAACCTTCCCCCTCCTCTCCTACAACAGCCCCTCCCCTTCCTCCACCACCATCTCCTCCCCCACCTCACCCCCCCTGCAGATCAAGCCTGATCCTAGGTTCCTTTTCCACTGATCCCATGACATGTACCAGGGAGTTTCAATGGACCCTCCAGTCATACAGCCTCACACATCATGACATTTTCATGCTCCTGGCCAATACCCTCCTTCCTGAAGAGCGTAGACGAGGAGTTTGGGACTTCGCCCAAACGCACGCTACCGAAACCCACAAGACTGACCCCACCTATCCCCCCTAGCCGCACCGCTGTCCCCGAACAAGACCCACACTGGGATTATAACACCACCATAGGTCTCCACTCTCGAGATATCTTCGCCTGCTGCTTAATAGCAGGTCTGAAAAAGGCAGCTCATAAAGTAGTCAATTTTCAAAAGCTCCAAGACATAATTCAAAGGAGGGAGGAAACTCTCCCCGAGTTCATAGACAGACTCACTCAAGCCCTATTACAGTATACCAGCCTGGACCCAGAAATGCCTGATGGAAGACATGTCCTTATGACATACTTCCTAGCTCAAAACTACCCCGACATTAAAGCAACACTCAAAAAGTTAGAACAGGGCCCCGCTACCCCACAGACTGAGATTCGAACAGTGGCCTTTAAAGTCTTCCATAACTGGGAGGAGGAGAAAGAACGCCATAAACAAAAGGCTGATCAGGCCAATTTCCAAATGTTGGCCCAGCTGATAAAACCACAACCTGGGCGCCCCTCTACAAACAAGCCCCCCACAGAAGCTTGTTTCAAGTGTGGAAAAGAAGGACATTGGTCAAGGGTGTGCCCTTCCCCCAGATCTACCACCCCATGACCCAGATGCCACAAAAAGGGCCACTGGGGGGGGTCTGATTGCCCAACCACCCGAAGGGGAGGCTGGACGAACAACCCCCATCCTAAGCCCGCCATAGTGGGGCTGGCAGAAGAAGATTGACGGGGCTCGGGGGCTTCTCGCCCGACCATTTCCATCACCAAACAGGAGCCCAGGGTTACTTTAATAGTAGACGGTCGCCCCATCTCCTTCCTCCTAGATACAGGAGCCACCTACTCAGTCTTGCGAGAATACCGGGGCCCTACCACGCCAGCCATTACTCCTATAGTTGGGGAAGGAGGTAAACAGATTTTCCCATTAAACTCCCCCCCTCCCCTTTTAATGCACAATCCAAGACAATCCCATACCTTTCTCCCACTCCTTCCTGGTTATGCCCCAGTGTCCCATCCCTTTACTAGGATGGGACATCCTTTCTCTCCTCTATGTTTCCATAACTATATCCACTCCCACAGCCCATAGTACTCCCTTTCTGATGGCTCTCATAGCTGATGACCCCCCTCTACCCAACGAAAGCTCCAGTTCCACCCTCATACACCCTGAAAATCCCAAAGTTTGGGACATTACAAGCCCCTCCGTGGCTCTATGTCCTCCTGCCTCTATCAAATTACGTGACCCCTCTCAGTATATCTGTCAGGCCCAATATCCCCTAACCACTTCAGCCCTCATAGGCCTTCAACCCATCATTCAAGATCTCTTAAACAAAAATTACCTCAGACCCACTCATTCCCCATTTAATAACCCCATATTAGCTGTTAAAAAAAAACCCAACAGATCTTTCTGCTTTGTCCAAGACCTTCGCCTTGTCAACATGGCCGTTGTCCCTATCCATCCCTTAGTTCCAAATCCATACACCCTTTTATCACGGATCCCTGCCTCGGCCTCCCACTTCTCAGTCCTAGATCTCAAGGACGCATTTTTTTTTTCTATCCTTCTGGACCCCTTCGCCCAAGATTTTTTACAGAAAATGGCTCCTCTCTGACCTGCCCATTCCCAAAACCAAGACAGAAATCCTTTCCTTTCTAGGCCTGGCTGGGTATTTTAGAGTGTGGATCCCTAACTTCTCCCTGTTGGCAAGACCCCTATACAACCTCAGCAAGGGCCCACCTGAAGAACCATTATCCTCCTCACCCCGACACTACTTCATTAAGCTCTGTCGAGCCCTTGTGGAAGCCCCAGATCTCCATCTTCCTGATTTGTCGAAGCCCTTCTCATTATACATTCATGAGAGGTCCAGTCAAGCTCTAGTAGTCCTAGGCCAACATTATGGCTCATCCTTTGCCCCAGTAGCTTATCTTTCCAAGCAATTAGATATCACAGTTCGGGGATGGGTCCCCTGCCTATGGGCATTAGCCGCTGGACAGCTCTTGCAGAAGGAAGCTCATAAACTGACATTCGGGGAGCCCCTTACCATTCTGTCCCCACATCACCTAAAGAATCTCTTAAGCTACAAAAGTTTACAGACTCTCCCTCCCTCCAGCCTCCTGACCTTACTGTCCTCTTTCCTCCAAAATCCCGTTCACCCCCTTTGTCATCCATACCCGAATCATGACTTTTTCCTCCTTTACTGCTCCCTCGCTCTCTCTCGCTTTTTTTCCTCATTCCTATTGTCTTCCCCACCACCCCAGCCTCCTTTGTATGGCGATTCAAAGTCAGACAGACTTACACACAGCATCAAACAAAAATTACTGCCCTCATTGCCGCATCAGACTGCCCTCTGAAAGGCTGCTCCGAGCCTTTATACCTCCACTTTACTCCCTCCATCGAAGTGTTCACTAGCAGCTACCTTTATTCTCCCTACCTCTGCTTCCTCTATGACCAAAAACAAGCCTGTTGCAGGCAACGGCCAGACACCTACCGGAGATGTCCCTACTGGTCTTGCGCCATTCACTACATGGGTAACTCCCGGTACCCACACTATTACTCCTCCAACCCATTCTCTTCAATACTAACAAACCCCTTCCTTACCTGGCTTTAGCCCACTGCAGGCTCTATAATAATCATTCTCCTTGCCTGTCTCTTCTTGCCTTGTAAAGTTTATCAAATCCCAAGTTAGTAAAATCTCTAATCAAACTTTCAACCAGCTTTTACTCAGGAACTACCAGCTTTTAGCCACAGAAGATCCCTCACCCTCACGTAACCTCCTCACCACACACTGAGATGGACCCCTCTCTGCTAGAAACTGTTCCTGGAAACAATAGCCACAGAAGCCTGGCTTCTGACACCCGTATCCTCTTGGCACCATTAGAATCAACAAGTCCTCGACCTATGGTTACAGGGGACCTTCATTGGTTTACAACCTGAACAAGTCCAAATCTACTCGTTCTTAGTGTGGCGAGTCCTATCAACCCTTTCCTCCCAATCCTCAAGCCCTCACTCCCTTCTCCAACCCCATTCAGCAGGAAGCAGTCAGAGAGAAAGCAACGTCCACAACCCCATAGAGGAGAAAGGGGGGAATGAAGGGCCCCCACCCATAAAATGGCAAACTTCCTGCTTCTCTTCCTGGTCCTTGGTTCCTGCCGGGACCACCTGAAGCCCAATCACCCCTCGGCCCCCTAATACCAGCACCTAGCCAATAGCCACCAGCCCTGTAGAAGTGACACCTCAATCAGCTCATGCCCCTTCCTATATAACCCAGCACCTTTCCCTAATGAAGCGGAATTCTCTGGTGAATTGCTGTGTGTCGCTCCTTTCCTTTCAGGTACAAATTCTGCCAGAGTGCTAGAAAGTCAAGATCATCTGATGTAGACTTTGGCCCTGGCATGTGAGAACCACCAGGAAGAATGCTTGCGCATCTGTAGGATGAGAGGCCCCCAGGGAACAAAAGGTAGAAACTGCTGCCCCTCAACTCCTTGGGCTGTTTATGAATCTCCTACTTCACTCCCTTTTCGTTGCCCTTACCTGACGTCCAGTTGCTTCCACTAACACAGTCCATAAAATACCAGGTACAACCCAACTCTGAGCCTTAGCTCATGGCACTCTCTCTTGCTGCATTGGCCTTAGAATCTGGTCCATCTTTCCTCACCCAGCTAACATCTCATCCTTGAAACTTTTCCCTGCTATCTTACATCACTGAGCTTCTTCTCTTCTGAACTTCCAGAACAGCAGCCACGCAGCTCTGACATGCTCTGTCATGTTGCCCCAGTCAAGACTATAACCTCTTAAGGACAGTCTTTCTCAAAGTCACCAGTTTCCTGCAATCTGAGTCAAGTCAGAAACTGTTCACTGCACATTCAGTGTCCTCTAATAACACATCGTGTGGCACTCAGAAGGCACTCAATGTGTGGGCTATGCCAGCATTCACCATGCTGTCATTTCATACTGGTAGGAATAAGAGTCAAAGCAGTTAACAGAAAGATAGGGAAACACAGCCTTCCAAGAACAAATGACAGCCCCACCTGCGACCTGCTTTTCTATAGCCCTCAAGGTAAAAACGTTTTTTTTTTAAAGAGGGAACAAGAAGGTAAAGAAGGAGGAAGAGACAGAGAGCATTGTAGCATGCAAAACCTAAAATATTTACTATCTGGCCTTCTACAGAAAATCTCTGCGGACCTAGGCTCTATTACAATTATTTTTTTTGGTATCATTAATCTACAATTACATGAGCAACATTATGTTTACTAGACTACCCCATCATCAACTCCCCACCACATACACCATTACAGTCAAAGTCCATCAGCATAGAAAGATGCTATAGAATCACTACTTGTCGTCTCTGTGTTCTACAGCCACCCCCATGCACCAACCCACTAGATTATGTCTGCTAATCGTAATGCCCCTATTTTTTCTCTTATCTCTCCCTTCCAACCCATCCTCCCCAGACCCTTTCCCTTTGATAACTGTTAGTCCATTCTTGAGTTCTCTGATTCTGCTGCTGTTTTGTTCCTTCAGTTTTTTTCTTTGTTCTTATACTCCACAGATGAGTGAAATCATTTCATACCTGTCTTTTTCCACCTGGCTTATTTCACTGAGCATAATACCCTCTAGCTCCAGCCATGTTGTTGCAAATGGTAGGATTTCTTTTCTTCTTATGGCTGAATAATATTCCATTGTGTATATGTACATCTTCTTTATCCATTCATCTACTAATGGACACTTAGGTTGCTTCCATTTCTTGGCTATTATATATAGGTCTGCGATTAACGTAGGGGTGCATATGTATTTTTCAAACTGGGCTGCTGCATTCTTAGGGCAAATTCCTAGGGCGGAAGTCCTGGGTCAAATGGTAGTTCTATTTTTAGTTTTTTGAGGAACCTCCATACTGCTTTCCACAATGGTTGAACTAATTTACATTCCCATCAGCAGTGTAGGAGGGTTACACTTTCTCCACAGCCTCACCAACAATTGTTGTTTGACTTTTGGATGTTGGTGATCCTTACTGGTGTGAGGTGATATCTCATTGTGGTTTTAATTTGCATTTCTCTGACGATTAGCGATGTGGAGCATCTTTTCATGTGCCTCTTGGCCATCTGAATTTCTTCTTTGGAGAAGTGTCTGTTCAGATCCTCTGCACATTTTTTAACTAGATTATTTGATTTTTGTTTGTTGAGTTGCATTAGCATTTTATATAATTTGGATGTCAACCCTTTATCGCATGTCATTTCTGAATATGTTCTCCCATACTGTAGGATGCCTTTATATTCTGTTGGTAATCTCCTTTGCTGTACAGAAGCTTACAGCCTGATATAGTTCCACTTGTTCATTTTTGCTTTTGATTCCCTTGCCCAGGGAGATATGTTCACAAACAAGTTCCTCAAATTTATGTCCAAGAGATTTTAGCCTATATTTTTTTCTAAGAGTTTTATGGTTTCATGACTTACATTCAGGTCTTTGATCCATTTTGAGTATACTTTTGTGTATGGGGTTAGACAATAATCCAGTTCATTCTCTTACATGTAACTGTCCAGTTTTGCCAACACCAGCTGTTGAAGAGGCTGTCATTTCCCCATTGTATATATCCATGGTGTCTTTATCGTATATTAATTGACCATATATGTCTGGGTTAATATCTGGACCTTCTATTCTGTTCCACTGGTTTGTGGGTCTGTTCTTGTGCCAGTACCAAATTGTCTTGATTACTGTGGCTTTGTAGAAGAGCTTGAAGTTGGGAAGTTAGATCTCCCCTGCTTTATTCTTCCTTCTCAGGATTGCTTTGGCTATTTGAAGTCCTTTGTGGTTCCATATGAATTTTAGAAGTATTTGTTCCAGTTTGTTGAAGAATGCTGTTGGTATTTTGATAGGGATTGCATTGAATCTGTAGATATCCTTAGGCAGGGATGGACATTTTGACAATACTAATTCTTCCTAGCCAAGAGCATGGGCTGAGTTTCCATTTGTTAGTGTCCTCTTTCATTTCTCTTAAGAGCATCTTGTAGTTGTCAGGGTATAGGTCTTTCACTTCCTTGGTTAGGTTTATTCCTAGGTATTTTCTTTTTTTGATGCAATTGTTAACGGAATTGTTTTCCTGATTTCTCATTCTCCTAGTTCATCGTGTATAGGAAAGTAACAGATTTCTGTATATTAATTTTGTATCCTGCAACATTGGTGAATTCAGATATTCTAGTAGATTCAGAATGGAGTCTTTAGGGTTTTTTATATACAATATCATGCCATCTGCAAATAGTGACAGTTTGACTTCTTCTTTACCAGTCTGGATGCCTTGTATTTCTTTGTGTTGTCTGATTGCCATGGCTTGGAGCTCGAAAACTATGTTAAATAACAGTGGGGACCAAGTGGGCGTCCTTGTCTTGTTCCCTATCTTAGGTGAAAAGCTTTCAGCTTCTCGCTGTTAAGTATGATGTTGGCTGTGGGTTTGTCATATATGGCCTTTGTTATGTTGAGGTACTTGCCTTCTAAACCCATATTGCTGAGAGTTTTTATCATGAATGGATTTTGAATTTTGTCGAATGCGTTTTCAGCATCTATGATGATAATCATGTGGTTTTTGTCCTTTTTGTTGATGTAGTGGATGATGTTGATGGATTTTTGAATGTCGTACCATCCTTGCATCCCTGGGATGAATATCACTTGGTCATGATGTATGATCCTCTTGATGTATTTTTGAATTCGGTCTGCTAATATTATGTTGAGTATTTCTGCATCCATGTTCATTAGGGATTTTGGTCTATTTTTGGCATTAGAGTGATGTTGGCTTCATAGAATGAGTTTGGAAGTATTCCCTCCTATTCTTTTTTTGGAAAACTTTAAGGAGAACGTGTATTATGTCTTCTCTATATGAATGATAAAATTTAGCGGTGAAACCATCTGGTCTGGTGGTTTTGTTCATGGGTAGTTTTTTGATTACTGATTCAATTTTGTTGCAGGTAACTGGTCTGTTTAGATTTTCTGTTTCTTCCTTTGTCAATCTTAGAAGGTTGTATTTTTCTACGAAGTTGTCCATTTCTTCTAGGTTATCCAGTTTGTTAGCATATAGATTTTTACAGTATTCTGTAAGAATTCTTTGTATTTCTCTGTGGTCCATCGTGGTGTTTCTTTTTTAATGTCTGAGTCTGTTTATGTGTGCAGATTCTCTTTTTCTCTTAATAAGTCTGCTATGAGTTTGTCTATTTTGTTTATTTTTTCAAAGAATCAGCTCTTGGTTTCATTGTTTTTTTCTGTTGTTTTACTCTTCTCATTTTTACTTATTTCTTCTCTGATCTTTATTATGTCTCTCCTTCTGCTGACTTTGGGCCTCATTTGTTCTTCTTTTTCAAGTTTCAGTAATTGTGACTTTATGGACTATTCATTTGGGATTGTTCTTCCTTCTTTAAAAAGGCCTGGATTGCGATATACTTTCTTCTTAGAACTGCTTTCACTACATACCACAGAAGCTGGGCCTTTGTGCTGTTGTTGTCATTTGTTTCTACATATTGCTTGATCTCTGTTTTAATTTGGTCATTGAGCCATTGACTATTTAGGAGCATGCTGTTAAGCCTCCATGTGTTTGTGAGCCTTTTTGTTTTCTTTGTATAATTTATTTCGAGTTTTATACCTTTTTGATTTGAGAAGTTGGTTGGAAGAATTTCAATTTTTTGAATTTACTGAGTCTGTTTTTGTGGCCTACTATGTGGTCTATTCTGGAAAATGTTCCATGTGTACTTGAGAAGAATGTGTATTCTGCTGCTTTTGGGTATAGAGTTCTGTAGACGTCTGTTAGGTCCATCTGTTCTAGTCTGTTGTTCAGTGCCTCTGTGTGCTTACTTATTTTCTGTCTGGTGTATCTGTCCTTTGGAATGAGTGGTATGTTGAGTTCTCCTAGAATTTTCTTACTGGTCTGTTGCATTCTATTTCCTCCTTTAATTCTGTTAGTATTTGTTTCACATATGTTGGTGCTCCTGTGTTGGGTGCATACATATTTATAATGGTTATATTCTCTTGTTGGACTGCCCCCTTTATCAATATATAATGTCCTTCTTTATCTCGTTACTTTCTTTGTTTTGAAGTCTATTTTTTCTGATACAAGTAACTCAACACCTGCTTTTTTCTCCCTGTTGTTTGCACGAAATACCTTTTTCCATCCCTTCACTTTTAGTCTGTGTATGTCTTTGGGTTTGAGGTGAATCTCTTATAAGTATTATACAGATGGGTCTTGCATTTTTATCTATTCTATTACTCTGTGTCTTTTAATTGGTGCATTCAGTCCATTTACATTTAGGGTAATTATCCAAAGATATGTATTTATTACCATTGCAGGCTTTGGATTCATGGTTATCAAAGGTTCAAGGGTAGCTTCACTACTATCTAAACATCTAACTTAGCTCTCTTATAAGCTATTATTAAGACAGTCTGATGATTCTTTATTTCTCTCCCTTCTTATTCTTCCTCCTCCATTCTTTAGATGTTGTTTTTTCTGTACTCTTTTGTGTTTCCTTTGACTGCTTTTGTGTATAGTTGATTTTATTTTTTGCCTTTAGTGAGTATTTTGATAGTTGGCTTTCTTTGCTCTGATTTTATTTTCCTGATGACATCTATTTAGCTTTAGGAGTGCTTCGATGTAGAGCAGTCCCCTTAAAATATTCTGTAGAGGTGGTTTCTGGGAGGCAAATTCCCTCAAGTTTTGCTTGTGTGGAAACTGTTTAATCCCTTTTTCAAATTGTAATGAAAAAGGATTCAGTATTCTTCGTTCAAGGCCCTTCTGTTTCATTGCATTAAATATATCATGGCATTCTCTTTTGGCCTATAACGTTTTTGTTAAGAATTGTGATGGGTTTTCCGTTGTAGGTGATCTTTTTTCTATCTCTCGCTACCTTTAATACGCTGTCCTTGTCTTTGATCTTTGACATTTTATTTATTATATGTCTTGGTATTATCCTCCTTGGGTCCCTTGTGTTGGTAGATCTGTGGGCTTCCATGGTCTGAGACACTGTTTCCTTCCCCACCTTGGGGAAGTTTTCAGGAAATATTTCTTCAAAAATATTTTCTACCCCTTTTTCTCTCTTCTTCTGGTACCCTAATAATGTGAATATTGTTCCGTTTGGATTGGCCACACAGTTCTCTTAATATTCTTTCATTCCTAGAGATCTTTTTCTATCTGCCTCAGCTTCTCTGTATTCCTGTTGTGATTTCTATTTCATTAACAATCTCTTGCACCTCTTCCAGTCTCCTCTTAAGACCTTCTATTGATTGTTTCATTTCTGTTATCTCCCTCCAGACTTCATCCCTTAGCTCTTGCGTATTTGTCTTCAAGTCCATCAGCATGGTTATGACTTTTATTTTGAGTTATTTTTCAGGAAGACTGGTTATATCTATCTCACCAAGCCCTCTCTCTGGGGATCTCTGAGTGATTATTGATTAGAACAGACTCTTCTGGCTTTTCATGGGGACAGAAGTGATTGCACGTGTGTCTGCTGGGAGAACAAAGTCCCTTAATGCTTGCTCGTCACCTTGCCCTTCTCCGCTGCCTGTGTCGGTTACCTACACACCAAGAGCAATCTCTGGGATAATCCCGAGCTGCCATGTGCAGGGAGGCCCTTGGGATAGCCTAGAGCTCTGCCAGGTGTTGCAGGTGTGCCGGGTGTGTGCTCCTGCCAGAACTGCACCCCTTCCTGCCTTCCTGACCTTGCTCCGGCTTCTGCTACATGTGCAAGTTACCTGCACACTGGGAGCAGTCTCTGGGGTAATCCACTGAGCTGCCATGGTAAGGGCAGCCCTCGGGATAGCCTGGAGCCCTCCGTGGGGTCACAGACACACCGGGTGTGGTCTCCTGCGGGAACAGCACCCCTTTGTGCCTTCTGACCCCTGCTCCAGCATCTTCTGCCAGTGGTGGTTATCTGCACCCCAAGAGCAGTGTCTGGGATAATCTCCTGAGCTGCCGTGGGTGAGGTGGCCCTCAGGATTGCTAGGCTCTATTCTTAAGCCTGAATTCAGGAAGTTTGTATTCCTTAACACACTATATTTCAAAATACAAACCAAAGACTTTAATTGTTGGGCTTTCAGAAGTAGCCTTTCCCATTTCCTCCAATAACCCCCTTGCCCACCATCCCCCACCAGACACATTACAAATGTCCATCATTTCTCACTTCCAAGTTAGTAACTAAATGGAAGAGAGATTCAATGCAATTACCTGTTCTGCTTTCTCCACCTCAGGCCTGAGTACTGGCTCCTCCACTTCTTCATCATATATATGCTAAATATGGAAGAATATTCACTTTTAAATGAATTATAAACATCATGTGGAATTAATCATAATGGAAGATCTCAACATACAATAAAAAAGGGCAAAGACAGGGAAGGAATATTTCAACAGCCAGAAGGAATGATTTTTCAAGAAATGCCTGGGGCCACTGGTCAGGGACAAAAAGCAAAGAAGAGTAATCAATTAACCAAAAAATTACATTTTATAAATACTAAGAACTACAGATTTAGAATTCAAGATGGCGGCATGAGAGGTGAGACAGAGAATTCCTCCCCAAATCACATACAGTGTGAAAACAGTTAATACAACTAGCCCTAAAAGAGCAACAGGAAAGAAGGCTGCACCAGACTGCATACAGACCTCACGAACAGAGCAGACGTCATGAAACAGGGTAATGTACGAAAGCCTTGATTTGGCAGGACCCAAGCCCTACCCCCACCTTAGTTCACCAGTGGGAGGAAGGAAAAGGAGCCGGAAGTGGGTGGAAGCCTAAGACTGCTGAAGACCCAACCCTAGAGGACTGCTTTGGAGGAAAAACCTACATTGTGTGGTGCTCTGGAGGTTGGTGGGGTTGGGAAGCTGGGATAGGCAGAGTGCTTGAGAGGCTGAGACTCTGGCAGTTTGTGCAGGATGGGGATCCACAGTCAGCTACTCTGAGAGAAATGAAAGGCAGGTGGTCTGAGAGGCTTCCTAGCAGTGAGAGGGCTGCTGAAGGGGCAGGGCTTGCACAGAGATAGCTATGTGGGAGAAGGGATACGTGGACAAGTTTTTCTGGGTGCACTCTGCCCAGCAGATTGGGAACTTTGAGGAGCTTCAGGCACTCCATCCCCCTGGTTGCCTACTCAGCTCTGAGGCTCCCCCATTGTGATATGCAGCCTGCTGAGCCTTCCTCCTGGCCTGGTGGCACCTGCTTACAAACCAGCAGTCCCTGTGCTGGCCACAGGCCAGGCAGGAGGCCCCGCCCACAACAGCTAAAGATGTCAAGCACAGAAGCTGATACCTGTGTGCTCGGCCCACTGGCTCTGATATGGAGACAGACACTGCAGCGGGGAATCAGGAAACAGCTCTTTCCTCCCCCCAGGCACCAGCGCCACTCCCCTATGACCCCCAACCTCACTCTAGGGGCTGAGAATCACCAGAGACTAGGGCTTATGGGCACTAGAGGGCACCACATAGAATTATGAAGCATCAAAGGAACCTGGATCAGACCAAACTCTCACAATCCCCAGAAAAAGGGAAAAATGAAACTGAACTCACCAATCTTCCTGAAAGAGAGTTTAAAATAAAAATCGTAAACATGCACATGGAGGTACAGAAAAATATTCAAGAAGTCAGGGATGAAATAAGAGGGAGATTCAATCAGTAAGAAATTCCATATCTGAAATGAAACATACAATGAAGGGATTTAAAAGCAGATTAGACGTAGTAGAAGAGATGGTAAATGGAATAGAAATTAGAAAAGAGGAATACAAAGAAGCTGAGGCAGAGAGAGAAAAAAGGATCTCTAAGAATGAAAGAATATTGAGAGAACTGTGTGACCAATTGAAACTGAACAATATCTGCATTATAGGGGTACCAGAAGAAGAGGAGAGAGAAAAAGGGATAGAAAGTGTTATTAAGGAGGTAATTGCTGAAAACTTCCCCAATCTGGGGAAAGAGACAGTTTCTCAAGACATGGCGGTACACAGATCTTCTAACAAAAGGGACCCAAGGAAGACAACAACAAGACATATAATAATTAAAATTGCAAAGGTCAAGGCTAAAGACAGACTTTTAAAAGCAGCGAGAGAGAAAAAAGATCACATACAAAGGAAAACCCATCAGGCTATTATCAGATTTCTCAACAGAAACCTTACAGGCCAGAAGGGAGTGGCATGATATATTTAATGCAATGAAGTAGAAGAGCCTTGAACCAAGAATAGTCTATCCGGCAAGGTTATCATTTAAATTTGAAGGCGGGATTAAACAATTTTCAGATAAGCAAAAGCTGAGAGAATTTGCCTCCCACAAACCACCTCTACAGTGTATTTTGGAGGGAATGCTATAGATGGAAGTATTCCTAAGGCCAAATAGATGTCACCAGGGGAAATAAAACCAGAGCAAAGTAGAACAATTAATTACTAAGCAGATCCAGAATCAAATCAACAACCTCCAAAGTCAATCAAGGGATAGACAAAGAGTACAGAATATGATACCTAACATATAAAGAATGGGGGAGGAATAAAAAGGAGGAAAAAAAAGAACCTTTAGGTTGTGTTTGTAATAGCATACAAAATGAGTTAAATTAGCCTGTTAGATACTAAGCAAATTACCCTTGACCCTTTGGTAATCACTAATCTAAAGCCTGCAATGGCAATAAGTACATACCTATTGATAATCACCATAAACATAAATAAATGGTCTGAGTACACCAATCAAAAGAAACAGAGTCACTGAATGGACAAAAAAACAAGATCCATCTATATGCTGCCTATAAGAGACTCACATTAAATCCAAAGACATACACAGACTGAAAGTAAACGGATGGAAAAAGATATTTCATGCAACTAATAGGGAGAAAAAAGCAGGAGTTGCAGTACTTTTATCAGACGAATTACACTTCAAAATAGAGAAAGTAACAAGAGACAAAGTAGGACATTAGATAATGATAAAGGGTTAGTCCAACAGGAGGATATAACTATTATAAATATCTATGCTCCCAACACAGGATCACCAACATATGTGAAACAAATACGGACAGAATTAATGGGGGAAATAGAATGCAATGCATTCATTTTAGGAGACTTCAACACACCACTCACTCTGAAGGAAAGATCAATCAGACAGGAAACTAGTAAAGAGACAGGGGCACTGAACAACATACTAGAACAGATGGCTCTGACAGACATCTACAGAACAGTTCATCCAAATGCAACAGGATATACATTTTCATCAAGTGCACATGGAATAGTTCAAAGAATAGATCATATACTAGGCCACAAAAAGAGCCTCAGTAATGTCAAAAAGATTGAAATTGTACCAATTAGCTTCTCAGATCATAAAGGTATGAAACAAGAAATAAATTAAAGAAAGAAAATGAAAAAGCTCACAAACACATGAAGGCTTAATAGCATGCTCCTAAATAATCAAAGGATCAATGACCAAATTAAAACAGAGATCAAGCAATATATGGAGACAATGAGAACAATAATTCAGCACAGCAAAATCTGTGGGACACAGTGAAGGCTGTGCTAAGAGGGAAGTATACTGCAATACAGGCTTACCTCATGAAAGAAGAACAATCCCATATGAAGAGTCTAAACTCACAATTAACAAAACTAGAAAAAGAAGAACAAATGAGGTCCAAAGTCAGTAGAAGGAGGAACATAATAAACATTAGAGCAGAAATAAATAAAATTGAGAAGAATAAAATAGAAAGAATAAATGAAAGCAGGAGCTGGTTCTTTGAGAAAATAAACGAAATAAACCCCTAGGCAGACTTATCAAAAAAAAAAAGAGAGTCTACAAAGATAAACAGAATCAGAAATGAGAAAGGAAGAATCACTATGGACACCACAATAATACAAAGAATTATGAGAGAATACTATGAAAAATTATATGCTAACAAACTGGATAACCTAGAAGAAATGGACAACTTTCTTGAAAAATACAACCTTCTAAGGCTGACACAGAAAGAAACAGAAAATCTGAATAGACCAATTACCAGCAAGGAAACTGAACTGGTAATCAAAAAACTATCTAAGAACAAAACTTCTGGACAAGATGGTTTCACTGCTGAATTTTATCAAACATTTAGTGAAGACCTTTTATCCACCCTCCTTAAAGTTTTCCAAAAAGTAGAAGAGGAGGGAATACTCCCAAACTCATTATATGAGGCCAATATCACTCTAATACCAAAACCAGGCAAAGATGCCACAAAAAAAAGAAAATTACAGACCAATAATCCTGATGAACATACATGCAAAAATACTCAACAAATATAAGCAAAACGAATTCAAAAATACATCAAAAAGAACATCAATCATGATCAAGTACTATTCATCCCATGGATGCAAGGATAGTGCAACATTCGAAAATCCATCAACATTATCCACTACATCAACAAAAAGGACAAAAACCACATGATTATCATCATAGATGCTGAAAACGCATTCGACAAAATTCAACGTCCATTCATGATAAAAACTCTCAACAAAATGGGTTTAGAAGGCAAATACCTCAACATAACAAAGGCCATATATGACAAACCCACAGCCAACATCATACTTAACAGCGAGAAGCTGAAAGCTTTTCACCTAAGATAGGGAACAAGACAAGGACGCCCACTTGGTCCCCACTGTTATTTAACATAGTTTTCGAGCTCCAAGCCATGGCAATCAGACAACACAAAGAAATACAAGGCATCCAGACTGGTAAAGAAGAAGTCAAACTGTCACTATTTGCAGATGACATGATATTGTATATAAAAAACCCTAAAGACTCCATTCTGAATCTACTAGAACTAATATCTGAATTCACCAATGTTGCAGGATACAAAATTAATATACAGAAATCTGTTACTTTCCTATACACGATGAACTAGCAGAATGAGAAATCAGGAAAACAATTCCATTAACAATTGCATCAAAAAAAAATACCTAGGAATAAACCTAACCAAGGAAGTGAAAGACCTATACCCTGACAACTACAAGATGCTCTTAAGAGAAATGAAAGAGGACACTAACAAATGGAAACTCATCCCATGCTCTTGGCTAGGAAGAATTAGTATTGTCAAAATGGCCATCCCTGCCTAAGGATATCTACAGATTCAATGCAATCCCTATCAAAATACCAACAGCATTCTTCAACAAACTGGAACAAATACTTCTAAAATTCATATGGAACCACAAAAGATCCCGAATAGCCAAAGCAATCCTGAGAAGGAAGAATAAAGCGGGAGGAATTAATGCTCCCTGACTTCAAGCTCTACTATGAAGCCTCAGTAATCAAGACAATTTGGTACTGGCACCAGAACAGACCCATAGATCAACAGAACAGAGAGCCCAGAGATAAACCTAAACATATATGGTCAATTAATATCCGATAAAGGAGCCATGGATATACAATGGGGAAATGACAGCCTCTTCAACAGCTAGTGTTGGCAAAACTGGACAGCTACATGTAAGAGAATGAAACTGGATCATTGTCTAACCCCATATACAAAAGTAAACTCAAAATGGATCAAAGACCTAAATGTAAGTCATGAAACCATAAAACTCTTAGGAAAAAACATAGGCAAATATCTCTTGGACATAAACATGAGGAACTTCTTTATGAACATATCTCCCCAGGCACAGGAAACAAAAGCAAAAATGAAGAAATGGAACTATATCAAACTAAAAAGCTTCTGTACACCAAAGGACATCATCAGTAAAACAAAAAAACATCCTACAGTATGGGAGAATATATTCATAAATGATATATCTGATAAAGGATTGACATCCAAATTACATAAAGAGCTCACGCACCTCAACAAAAATCAAATTATCCAATTAAAAAATGGTCATAGGTGCTGGAAACAGTTCTCCAAAGAAGAAATTCAGATGGCCAAGAGGCACATGAAAAGATGCTCCACATTGCTAATTATCAGAGAAATGCAAATTAAATCCACAATGAGGTAAACAACAAATGTTGGCAAGGATGTGGAGAAAGGGGAACCCTCCTACACTGCCAGCGGGAATGTAAATTAGTTCAACCACTGTGGAAAGCAGTATGGCGGTTCCTCAAAAAACTAAAAATAGAAATACCATTTGACCCAGGAATTCCACTCCTAGGCCCTAAGAAGACAGGAGCCCAGTTTCAAAAGCACATACGCACGCCTGTGTTTATCACAGCACTATTTACAATAGCCAAGAAACGGAAGCAACCCAAGTGCCCACCAGTAGATGAATGGATAAAGAAGATGTGGCACACATACACAATGAAATATTATTACTCAGCCATAAGAAGAAAACAAATCCTACCTTTTGTAACAATATGGATGGAGCTAGATGGTATTATGCTCAGTGAAATAAGCCAGGTGGAGAAAGACAAGTATCAAATGATTTCACTCATCTGTGGAGTATAAGAACAAAGCAAAAACTGAAGGATTAAAACAGCAGCAGACTCACAGAACCCAAGAATGGACTAACAGTTACCAAAGGGGAAAGGATCAGGGAGGATGGGTCGGAAGGGAGGGACAAGGGGGGAAAAAGGGGCATTATGATTAGCACGCATAATGTGGCAGGGTGGGGGTACACAGGGAAGGTAGTATAACACAGAGAAGACAAGTAGTGATTCTACAGCATCTTACTATGCTGATGGACAGTGACTGTAATGGGCTATGTGGTAGAGACTTGATAATAGGGGGAGTCTTGTAACCATAATATTGTTCATGTAATTGTACATTAATGGTAGCAAAATCATTAAAAAAAAAGAAAACTACCCACCCGCGGAAAAGATATTAAGAACTTCAAATGACTAGAAAAGAGGAAAAAAGGAAAGCTCAAACTCATTGCTGACCAAAGAGTCACAAAACAGTAAGATACCAGTTTTCATACCTTTTTGTTTAACCTCACACTTAATGCAGACAGAGCAATGAGACAGGTACTCAAATGTGAGGCTACTGAGGTCATCATCCAGGAGAACTTATCTACTAGGTAACAAGAGCTTTTAGTATTTTGAGCAATGGACATGGTAAAGGTTAAAGTTATTTTTACCCTCTTGTTTAAAATGGTTGGTAAGTTTTTATTATCCCATTTATATGAAAGCAGGCCAACCCCACGAATGATCTGCTAGGCCAGGCATCTGACTGACTTAGACAGCATGGGCAGGCAGGCCTCTGTTTTGAAATAAGGCTATTGTTCTGGAAACTTGTTGTGATTTTCTTTTAACTTTTTATTGTTTTTTAAGCTACCAATGTAAAATATGCATGTTATAAATAGTGGGGTGATGAAAACACTCTGAAATTAGATACTGGTAATGGTTACAAAACATGAATATACTAAAACCTACTGGCTTGTATTAACTGTTAAATGGGTGAATTTTATGGTATGTTAATTGCACTCAATTAAAACTAAGTCAATTTAAAGATATTTGTGAGAAGAATATATTTAAAAACATTCCATCCCTACATCCAACATAAACCTCAGAATAACCAAGGTAAGCTTGGTGTGGGTGCCTTTATGTTTTCCATGGCTCTAATGCAAATACACACAGAAATAAGCAAATATTCAGAGTTCTCCCATCCTTTCTGCTTCTGAATAAAAATGCAACCAATCACATCCTGTGCCCCAGTTTTTCACTTAAAGCTCTCATAAGCCACTTTCCAGATCAATGAATACAGATTTGACTCAGTTTTTTAAATATCTGCGTAATATTCTTTGGCATGAACTTCACCATAACTAATTTGACAGCTCCTCATTGGTAAACATTAAGGAGAGTTCCAGTTTTTGGTGTTATAAACTGCTGTAAACATATAAACACATGTATTCTTAGGCCCTGGCCCTTGTATTGCTACAGGCTTCCCAAAATAGGATTGCTATACCAAAAGACAAAGCTGATTTTTAATCTTATTTGGTACTTCCAGATTACTATCCATAAATGTGCAATAACTCACCCTGTCACCACCAATGTATTCAAATACCCATTTCCCAAACCTTTGCCAGCAGTGGATATTGTCCACTTTTTAAAAATATCTGTCAATCCAATCAATGTTTTTAAATATTTCTATCTTCTGACACAAGAATTCTTTTTCTTGAAATTTAGTTAAAAGAATAATCATAAATCCAAACAGTAAGATGCTTATAACAAATTTTAGTGGACAGTCACAAACACTAAATTTTTAATTCTATGTAATTCCAATCACTATGCCATAGGATTTTCTGTGGAATTTAGCAAAATCCTCAAATTCACAAATCCAAGGATAAACATGACAATTCCGAAAAAAAGAAGTTGTGGGGACTTGCCTATTAAGACTTATGAGAAGTACCTATTAAGTATCTATAAGACTATTATGAGAAATCTCATATTTAAGATTGCGATGCTCACATACAGCAAATAAACAAAAGACTGAAACAAGAGACAGGCCGACAGTCACATGTAAGCATGATTTTATATTCATAAGAACACACACAAATGCATATACACCCATACACACAGTCAGTGAAAAGGGAAAAACACAAAACACAACCCCTACCTCAGCCTACACAACACGCACTCCTACACAGCCATACAGATGTATCCACTCTAGGCAGGAAGAATAAAAAGGCAGAGATACAAAGGAACCCTCACCCAACATGTGTAGAGTTAAGGCAAAAATAAAAATAGGGAGCTGGTTCCTTTGATGCAAATATGGCAATTATTAAAATCTGTCAGTGCAGGGTGATGTGTATTATTAGCAGTGTGACTATTACCCATTCTTTCATAGACATATGAAATTTCATTAAAGAATTTGATATCAAAGGATCATTAAATTATGACAGTCATATAAAGGGATTAAGAACAACTAAGTTCACAAGTCTTAAAGATGTGTTAAAAGACTTATAAGTTAATATTAAGAAAAATGAGGCCTACAAAAAAAATAATATATATATATGTATACACACACACACACACACAGAGAGAGAGAGAAAGAGAGAGATGGGGTGAAGAAAGAAAAGGTTAAAGTAAAAAAAAGCAAAGACTAGAAAGAAAGACATAGGCCAAAACATTCAATGGTATGTCTCTTTTACACTTTCATACTTTTTAACTATGTCAATCCTTCCTACAAAGAGTGTTCATTACTTTTTTAACAAGAAAGGAAAAAACTGAAAGCCCAACGTCTACAAGGCATTCGGACTATACGCCAAAAAGATGCTAGCCTCCTGGCTAGCATCTGAAATTTTCTGATGCTGCTTCTTTTTCTAGGTTTTTTCCTAATGGTTCTATAAAAATAAAAAATTTGGGGGATGATTTTCAGACAAGAACAAAAAAATATTTATCTTAAAATTGAGACTTCTAGACATAGCAGCTACCAAGGTCACCTTAGACTTTAAATAGCAAGACCAATTCACCTAAAAGGTTGAGCTTCACACTGAAGTCTAAACAGGACCAACACCCTACTTCTTTTCCTGCCCACCTTTAAAAACTGCCTCATATCACATCAGCAGCCTCCAGCTGGAAAAGTCAAACAGGACATCTAAGAAACCAACAAATACATGAATCCCCTGGGATCTTTCAAGGGTGACTTGGACAATGTATCTCAAGTACTCAGTACCCAGCAGACAATTAACCCTAAATTCCTTCGCCCTTAATAGGCTGAACTCAAAGCGTCACATGTTTTTGGTAATTTTAAAATCAGGTAGTTATTCCCAGAATTGTGAACAATTTTTGGTATTTCCTCTCAAAGGATCTTTTCCTCATTTGGAGAGACCGGATAAGAGGGGAAGGTAGGGAACTGGAGAAAAACGGACTAGAAGCCAGGGACTTCTTAACAGATCATATACAGCCCTTGCCCTTTTCATCCGTTTTCTCATTCCTTCATCCAAATACTCACTGAGTCCCCACAGATAAGGCTTGTGCCAAGCCCAAGGAAAACATTTAACAAAAATATGGGGCTTGATTTAGTAGGGGAGTTTAATGTATCAAATCACATAAAAAAATGTAGACTTGTAATTGTGGGGCATGCTACTAATGAAGTCATTAACTAGGTCACAATGTTTCAGGTCAAATTCCTAAATTAACAGATTAATTAACAGATTAAAGCTTTAAGAACTGTACTCCTTTCTGATAACACATTTATGCACTAGCCACTGTTAACTAGTCTTTCTCCCCCTTCAGAGTCCTCTCTTGAGCCTTTACTAAAGGTACTAATTTCTGTTGCCCTAGAAAGTCCTGATTGCTCTTCAGTTTCACAATTCTATAATGCAGTTTGCAACCTGGTAGCTACTCCAGGTTAATTACTAAAATCCAGAAACCTGACTTTGAATTTCTTTCCAATAAACTGCCATGAACCAAATAGCACCATCATTCAAGCCAGAAGTATAATACATGAATGAGTACCAGTGGCAGGGTTTGAAGAAAACACATAAAAAGCTAAATCACTGCCATATGTATTTCCAGTATGTAGATTTTTTTCAGAATTCTATTAAGCATTAGCTCTGCCACATCATTATGCTCTGCCACAAATGAAAAGAACATGTAATGGCATAATGCGGCCTGGGAAACAGATAAATTTGCCAATGACAACAGGCCCACCTAGTGTGGAATTCTGGCGGCAGGTGGAAGGGGAAGAGGCATAAGGGGCAGGAGAGATGGATGGAAAACGGAGTCCAAGAAGTGAACAGAAATAAAGAACTATTATAAAAAAGAAAAAAAGAGAAAGAAAAAGAAAAAAAGGAAGAAAAAGGTCAAGAAAACAAACAAAAAATCCCCACAAAAACTAAATCATGGAAAACTCAGAATCTAAGAAAACTTGGCCAAAAAAAACAGCTGGAGAAAAAAAAAGGCCTAAAGGCTGTGATTCAGAAAGAGAAATTTGTAATCCCCACTCACCTCCACCGTCAAAGATCAATCAGGTATCAATCGAGTACCAATGGGATACAGGCACATCAGGTACAAAAGAAGCCTCCTAGTTCTATTCCTTGCCCAATCTAGAGCTGCAACACTGACTACAGAGAAGAGCTGGGCACCTAATTCGGCAAGAAAAGGCACAGAATGAGAGCAACAAGTACATTTAAGAGGACACCAAATTCAGCTTAGTGAAAACCTGATGGGGCTGCATCTATCAGTAGTAGAGGTGAGTCCTGTAAACTTCCTCTTCCAGTAAGAAAGATGCTCAGGACCAAGCATGGACATTCTGTACAGACAATCAGAAAATAACTACAGAGTTTACTAGAATTCTCATTACATTTTAAACTTACTGACAAAGAGATTTCTAAGAATTTTATTAAGATCTTTATTTCACACATGGCGCCTAAAAAAGCTACCAGCAGTAGCATTTCAACCCAAACTACTAAAAAATGCACAATGATGCATAAGATACCTACATGACAGTATTTTATCTTAATCCTGATTCTTGGGCTTTTTACAATCTTCCATTTTCCAAATCTTTCCTATTACTGTACATCTAACAGTCTCAGGAGATAGCCAACTTTAACAAAATCATTTTTTCACAAATTAAGTAATGCTGATAGTCAGTCACCCTCTGAGAAGTACAGATCAACTTAAGTTTCCACTCCATCCTCATCTCTTAACAGCCTCTTCACTCACCCAGCTCCAGCCACACTTGAGCCCTTTCTATTACTATAGTGTAACAGAAAACTGTAATCTTCTCTAAAAAAAGGCTCTGATTTATGTATTACCAGGGCCTAGCACTTTCAAATACAATATACAGACAAAAATCACACACAGGTTAAAGCTCAATAATTGTTTAAGGATGAGTCTTACCAGATTTGGCCATAACAACAAAACATTAATGAGAATATTCCAAGTAAACATATAGGCCTATAATATACTTTATCAGAACATATGGACACAGTGACTGCAACCACATGCTGGGGTCCAAAGGATTAGAGCAGGAGTATGGCTCTCCTTACACAATTTGCACAAGGGTTGAGGGCCACACAATTCAGCACAACTGCTAGCTATTCTCAATACTAAGGGAAAGACTAGAATATGAGGAAATTTCACTATTAAACTTTTTAAAGGCTTGGCAAAAAAATATTTTCTTCACTTTAGTGATTTTAAAAAACGGATTAACCCTAGAGAAAGAAGCTTCAATTACCCAGAACCACTGTGTCTATCAAAATTTGGGAGGGACCCTATTAATAGATTACATAGTATCACAATGACTCCTGCTCCTAGGAAAAAGTATTACGTGTAAGTTCGAGGTAACTAAGTAATAACTCACGTTTTCAATGAACTGGGTATTAGACAGCATAAGGAAGTCATTGAAGACATTATGTAGGCGACAATCTGTGGCTTTAGTTTCCTGAATTAGTCCATCCACTTGTTACTTGATTTCATGGGTCCTACAGATAGTCTTCTATGAAAATTCCTGCAGAAACTGTAGTAGCTATTTAAAAAATAAACGTACAGTAGTATCACTATTTTATGCATCTATGTGTCAAAACAAGAACCCATTCCCATTCACCTCTGTGTGTTGACGTGTATTGGAATGTGAAAGTGATCATTTCTGACGGTACTAAAACCAAACAATTCAAAGACATCACCAAAGCTCATCAAAACAGTGGCAAGGAGTCAACGAGTACTTGCTATTTTATTTCCGGAGGAATTTTCAAGTCCTATTTGGTTGTCATTGTACAGGGATCACAAAGAGTAACATAAAACTGCCACTCTGATCCAGAAAGTGCTATTCATATGGGACTTAAGAATCACAGTTTTGAGCGTCTTGGGTCCTTGCCCTGAGGAAGTACCATGCAAGGATATCCACATACTGACGGCTCTACCCCCGAATCAGTCCAGGTCCCAACTTGAAACCGCCTCACCAGTGCCACAGTCGTCCCCCGTCGCAGCGGAAACCTATCTGCCCCGTTCAGGTGCATCGCTAAGAACCCCAAACCAGGGAAAGAACTCCGCGTCTGGACAGCAGGCAGAGTGGGGGCGCTCAGCGGCTACGGTGAGCCCCCGCCCTGGTGCCAAGAGACCGCCACAGTGGAGTTTTCGAGGGAGAGAAGGGATGCGTTAAGACCAGAAGCAGCGGGGCGCACTGGATGTTGAGGGAATCAAGGCTCCATCCTCCAGTTCGCAGGCCGGGGGCCATCCCAGGCGGCCTGCTCTCCCCTCCCGTCTCTGGGGCCAGCCTCTCACGCCCGCGTCGGCCGCCAGCGACCACCTCTGGCTGCTTCTGAGGATCTCCTCCACCGACCAGGGCCGCTCCCACACGGGCTCCGACACCGGTGTCCGCTCCTGGTCGGGGGTTGTCCCGTTCTGCAGCGAAAAGGACGAGAAGAGGGGCTGAGCCGCAGGGAGGCCGTAGCCCCGAGGCACCCCCGCCAGACCGCGGCCCGCCCTCCTCACCATTCCCGCAGTGAGGCTCCGCCAGCGCGCGCGGGGACCGCACCCTCCCACACAGGCAGATTTCCGGAAGCGGAGCTCCAAGCAGGTCGGGCTCAGCACGTGACCTAAACTCACGGAACTCACACGCACGTGACCGGGCGTGTGGCGCAGCCGGAAGGAAGCTGCGGCCTCCGCTGGGGACGGGAGGTAGTCGGCATGCAAGCTGGGGTGGCGAAGCTGGAGAACGGAAGGCTTCGTACGCCAGGCGGCGCTGGAGGGGTGGGGTCGGTCCGGTCACACTTCACCGAAGAGAGCAGATGACTGCGCCGTCAACAGCCTTTGGAGCACACAGCCAGCCCGCGCGTCCCAAGGAGCGCAAAGGGCAGTTGTGGAACCAGTCTAGGGCTTTAGACGTCGGCGATGTGGCAGGAGAATACGCTCGTCCCTGCTGAGCCCCTTTCATGCTGCACCTCCGTTGCCTGTCGCAGAGCCGGTATACAGGTGCTCAGTAAATGGAGAATGACCTATCTAGCTGTCATCATGCTTTTGGTAACATGCTTAATGTCAACTCACTTTGTAGGGCCTACTTAAAATACTTTACTCCCTTGGCATTGCCCAGAGATTCAAGTCCAGGCTTCTCATACGGCGGGCAAAAACCCTATATAATCTGATCCCTTCCTGCAAATGCATCTTCAACTCTCCCAGCTCCCCACTATGCTCAATGATCAGCTATTTTATCTCACACTTTCTTGAAGTTCCTTCTGCTGAGTCCCTCTTGTGCTACTTAAACTTACTTTTTAAAGTAAAGATCCCAATTTCGTCCCATGCCTTTGTGCCCAAGACCAAGTTATCGAACCTCCCTGAGCTTTCCGCAGTGAAAGACAAATAAATTATCCGCAGGGATGTGATAGTAAATGTGATAATATTTGTATAACAGCTAGCACGGTGCCTGCCATACCATGGGCATTCAACAGATCTGACCACTTCTCCTGTGCCATTTTGTCTAACTCTTAGACTTCTTTGTTTTTGCCTCTATCACCACAAAACTCCCTTGACTATCCCCAGTATAGTTTATATGCCCCTCAGTTACTTTCTATATGTTTCATATGTAATATCAAAGGATTACCTTGTATTGTCATTTACTTAGGTATCTTGTCTCCCCCTTAATAATAGCAAACATATATGAAGTGTTCAGTATTTCCCATTTTATTTAAAACCTATTTCTCACAGTGACCCTAGGAGGTAGGTACTATTATTCCCATGTTGTAGTTGAGGAAACTGAGGCACAAAAAGCTAAGTGACTTAAGGGGAGGATAACTAAGGTTAGACAGTCAGTAAAGAGGCAGAACCAAGAACCCGCACAGTTAGCCGTTATGTTACAGTGTAGCTAGTCTTTCTTAAGGGAACTGCATTTTTCAGTTGCCATCTACCAACCTCCTAGTCATCATTAAAAATAATACAGTATAAGGAATATAGTAAAAAATATTATAATAACTTTGTATACTGAGAGAAGGTAACTATGCTTACAATGGCGAGCATTTAGTAGGGTAATTGTTGAATCACTATGTTGTACACCTGAAACTAATACAATATTGTATGTCAACTATGTAAACTACACTTTAATAAAAAAATTTTTAATTTTTAAAATAAAATCACTTCACAAAAATATATAATTTTAAAATTAAAAAAATAAAATGTATGAAACTATGGATAATGACATTGTCCAAAAATATAATTTAAAGTCCTACACAGGAATATCTCCTAAAGGTGTAGCTAAAATGACAAAAAACATTCAGCAAGTTACTCATAAGAATTTATATATTAATATATAAATTTATTTTTCAAATCAATATGTTGACATCCCACTATTTAAAAAAACCCAAATCCAAAAACTTCAGAATTTGATTAGTAAAATTGAGGCGAACGAGTTATCAAGTTATCTAATATCATCATGGGCCACTTCGGTCGCTGTGTGGATGAACTTGGCTTCAAGGTGCATTAACAACCTTAATCTATATCCCACTTCTCAAAGCTCCTCATCACCTGCACCTGGATCTTACCACCTGAAACTTTCTTACTTCTAAATCTATAGAAAAGCCTCTTAAACTTTCAGATCTCTCTCTTGTTCACTGGTCTGTTCTCAACTAACCCAAGCCTCAGTCTCTCAATGCCTCTTTCCACCCCCTTTCCACCCTTTTAGCTTTACTTCCTTGCCTGTGCTGCCTAGAGCCCACGGTTTAGCCTTCAGCTTCCTTGACGGTCCTTTAATATCCTCACTTTATGTTTTGACACATACTCTCTGCCAGCTCCTAACTTTAAATCAGTCCAACTATACCCTTTCTCCTTTTCTGCACCTAAGTTCCTGAAAGAAATCACCACAAATTCATTCATATTCTGCAAATTTGGCTGGACCTTCAGCACTGATTAGCAGTCTTTTAACTTATCCTTGATCTTTATGCTTATCCTTGATCAGCTCCCTTCGATAACTTCATCACATTTTTCAAGCTATCCAACCCACCTGCCTCTGTGAGAGAAAACAGACTTCCTCTTCTCACCTAGTACCTAAAGGGTTTCTGTGTGTACACTTTCCGTATCTCACACAGTTCTTTATTTGCACAAAACAGAATTTGACTGGAAACTCAAACAAAATACAATTTTTTGTAAAGATAATACAAAGCTTACAGAACTTAAG
The DNA here is from genome assembly GCF_040802235.1 of Manis javanica. Lineage (NCBI taxonomy): Eukaryota > Metazoa > Chordata > Mammalia > Pholidota > Manidae > Manis > Manis javanica. The sequence continues at coordinate 74,987,510 of NC_133162.1, forward strand.
GAACAGCTAAGCAGGCAGGTTTTGGGAAGAGCATAACTAGAGAAACTCATAATGTCCTTTGAGCCACTGTCATCAGAATGACTCAGCTCTAATCATTTGCCTTCGTGTTTCTCTTTTCAAGTTTCAAATTCCTAAGATAAATAGAATCTAACTGGCATTTCTTAGGTTATATTCCCACTCCTCTAATTAGTACTTCTACCAAGACTACACAGAATGGAAAGAAGTGTGTCTCCAAACATACATTTGGGACTGTTAACCAAAAGCAGTGAGAAGCAATGCAGAGCAAACAGAAACAACAGGCTCTGTGCTCCCTCAACCCCTTTCTTCCAGTCTGGTAAAGCAATCCCTGCTCTTGCCCAGGACTGATAACCATGCTCTTGACAGAACCCCTCCTGCCTCCCCTGGGATGGTGCCGTCTTGAACTCCCCTTCCTGGGATAAACCTGTGGTTTAATCCTGCTGTCTTTACTGGCCTTTCTCCCATAGACCTTTTCGTGTTTTTCAGTCATGTCTTTTATTGAAGTTGTTCTCACATTAGAGAATTCTTGCACTGCCATAACCATGCCTGAAAATTCATAAAAATCTACGCATTATATAGTATATAAAACTTAAATTCATGTGCATTTTGAAAAGTTCACAATCGTTTACATAGTTACAAGTGTTGGAATTTTAAATCAGCTACAGGTCTTTAGATTTTTGGTACTGTAAGATATTAAGTCATACTCCCATATATTTATCTCAGTTTCTCTCTCAATAATATGATCTGACACAAGATTTTGCCAGAAAAGAAGCATAGCGTTAGGGTCCAGGAACTCAGCGTTTTCCCGAGAGAACAAAGCACACAGGCATGGAGATGTAAGTACAGGCAAAGTCTTTATTCAGCCAGCAAGCTGGGGTCGACAGCACCTCCCCTGACAGGCAGGCCGAGTCCAAGCTGCCGACCCCCAGGCAACTTTAGGTATTGCTTATATAGGATTTTCACAGCCGTTACACCGAAGCCCGCGCATTTCTACAACCAATAATTTTAAAACACATTCTATATTGTAACCTTTTAGGGAACACTCCAGTTGACTGACCGCTTCAATTGTTATCTCTTGCTTACCCAAGCATGTCTATGTGACTTATCACAGATCACGCCCCCAGGCTGTTGCCCACTTCTAGTTATCTAACTTAAAGCAGGCGCATTTCTAAGCTTGGCCTCAGGTTGTTTATTCAAAACTGGGTGGCCCATGCTTTAGGCAGTTAGGTTAAATGTTATTAGTCCTTTTTCCTGACTCTTGATGCCCTCTGCCCTCCTTTACAATAGTTTTCAGGGAAAATACATAAATACATGCTTCAACATCTAAGAGATTATTTGTCATCTTGTTGGTCTTCAAGTGAAATCTTCAGTTTAACCAACAATCCTTTGTTTTTCTTTTTAAGCACCTACCTCCCCTTGGTTCAGCTACTCACCCAAATACATCGTAAGTCAGGCATTCAGCTTGCACCCTCAAATAATAACCAAAATCTTTGTCAGAAGTGGCTGTTACATCTATCAAAAAACATTGCAACCCTCCTATGAGTCCAATTCTTGAAGGGACAGTTTAATTAAACCTAAACTATTATAGGAAATGCTCTCTATCAGGATTAGGTTTACTCACCCATATGCTTCACTCTTTCCATTAGCAAATCTGAAACTCCTGCATTTGGTAAAGAGATTGGCTTTATATATAAAGATATATATATATATATATATATAAAAACATATATAATCTGTATATTTAAATGCTTATAATGAATATGTATTATATAGAGTATATTTATTATATGTAATTATTATATACGATTTGAATTTTTCTTTTAATGTTTTATTTTTCATTTGAATTCATTTCAGGTTTTGTTTTCCAGTTACAAAAACAGTACAAAGAATTCCCATATATATTTTATCCAGTTTCTTCAAACGTTTGTAAGTTACTGTGGGTAAAATTGTAACATTTCCAGAATATCTTGCCTGGCTTTAGTGCATTTGCATATCCTCAGGGCTGGAGAGAAGTTCATCTTCATATCAATGGGTAATTACCTGGGCAAACAAGGGTGTGTCTGAATCAGAGAGGTTAAAGGGAGGGGCTTGCTTGCTTGCTTGCTTACTTCCTCCAGAGCAGAGGAGAGAACCCTGGAGTGCAGTTTGTAAGCAATAAACAGGTTTTAAACTTTATTTCTCCCTTTGACTGATTTTGATTTTTAGAGGTATTTTGCCCTGGAATTTCCTCTCCCAGACTTACACTTACATAAATACAGTACAATCAAAACCAGTAAATTAGTATTAGTGCACTATTATTATCTAACCTATAGTCCTCACTCAAATCTCATCCCTTGTTTGTGTCCGGTGACGAATTCCATCCAGGAGCACACAGTTCACTTGTCATGTTTCCTTAGGCTCCTTTAATCTTGGAAAATTCCTTTACCTTTATCATTCACGACCTTAACTCTTTTAAAGACTACTAGCCTATTGTTTTATAAAATCACCCTCAAATTTGGTTTCTCTGTTTCCTCATTAAATTCAGGTTATCGCTCTTTTAGTAAGAATGCAGTGCAGAAAAAAAAATATACAAGAATATTTAGGAAAGCAATGAACAGGGAAAGCTGAGGGGGACTAGCTTTACTAGACATGAAAACGTACTATTGAGACAGGGATCGTGGATGTAGTCAGAGAAAGGTGAGGGCCTCCGGAGGCGGCAGGGAGAGATATTTGCAGTCAGAGCAATGTAACTACATGAAAGGAAACCTCCCTACTAAAACTCTAGGTTAAACATTGAGCTCTAGTATCATTGTTCAGTGAAATCAGTTAATGTTCCCCAGATAAAGAAGAGTAGCACATGTTTTATTATGCTAACCATTTATAATCATGTGTAAGGTTCTCTTTATCATACTAAAAGGCCCAGGCCTTTTTGCTGTCTTTCCTACTTCAGATCTGATGAAGTGATTCTGCAAACTGGGTAACTAATTTAGCAAGTAAGCCCAGGCATAAACAACACAGTAAAAGGCAGGAAGGATTCCATCTTAAAGATAAGATTGCATTTTAATACCCAAGAAGTTGAGACGTTAGAAATTCTTAACCTACACTTTAGTAAACAATACCTTGACCCACCTTGGGGGCTGAGCAGGTGGCCTTGTTTCATATGCTCCCAGGCCAAGATGCTGGTATCTCAGAGAGAAATTATCAGAGGAAGTTACTTGTGTTAAGTTAATTCTAAATATTCAGGGACCACTTAATAAGTTCACACCCCTAAGTTTTTCCATGTTCTCGAAAAATCCTCAGCTGCCTATAAAACCCCCTAGACAACGCACCACTACGGACTCTCTTGTCCCCTCCTGGCATGAGCCAGGAGCTCTGTCCTTTCACTTATCTCTAAATAAAAGCCTGTACCTTGCTCTCCTACCTTGGCTGTTTGTGAAGCTGATTCTTCGGCTCCGCAAACAAGAACCCCGGCATCACTATAAGGCCTCTATAATTAAAACAGTGTGGTATCAGTGGATGGGTAGACAAACAGAGCAGTGGAATAGGAGAGAAAGCCCCAAAATAGACCCTATCTATTTGGAAATTTAGAATATTGATAAAGGCGGCCTCTCAAGAAAATTGTACAGAAATGGGCTTTTACAAAAAAGGTGCTGAAACAACTGGGTAACCATGTAGAAAAAGATAAAAGTAGAACCATACCTAACACTTGACATAAAAATAAATTCCAACTGGATTGAAATCTAAATGTAAGAAATGAAACCATACAAGTAATAGCAGAAAACATGAATAACTTCCTCTGTAACCTCACTGTAGGAAAAATTCTGGGACCCAAAATACAGAACATTAAGAGAAATGACTGATAAATTTAAATACATAGAAATAAACTTTTTTCATGGCCAAGAAACCATCATAAATAAAGTCAAAAGACAATGGACAAACCAGAAGAAAATATGTACAACATGTCTCACAGAGGAATGACTAAAATCCCTCACACCTAAAGGACTACTCATAATTGAGTGGCAAAATATCAAAAACTCAATAATGAAGACTGAAAAAAGAAAAGAAAAATCGCACTTACCTGAGAAAAATATGCTCAAATATTCAAAAATTAAAAGCAAATTAAAACAGCACACATACTGTTTTTTCACCTAACAGACTGGCAAAAATTAGAAAGTATGACAGCACATTCTGTTAAGGCTGAGCAGAAAGCCTTTCTAGCACAGTATTGGTGGGAATGCAGCCCAAACAGCAGGGGAACTTGGCAATAGCTAGAAATATCCAGCAAAATTATACATGTATTTTTTCACCCAGGAATACCAACTTGAGAAATTTACCATGAAGATACATTTCCAACAATATGAAAAACATATGAACAAGGATGTTCAATGCAGAATTGTTTGTAATTGCAAAAGCTTGGACACAACCTATAAGCCCACCAAGAATTAGAAAGCAACTGCTGATATCTGGGAGCTGATTTGGTACTCTCAGCTAGTCCTGTAGTTCTGTTGAACATAAGCAACTGAAGGTCATGCAGCATTGTTTGTCCCCATGAATAGTTTTAGACTGTGGAAACTCCTGAGGTTAGAATTAATTCCAAAGAGAAATAGACAGGGGAGGAGGTTTGCTGATTTTGACGGAGCATAATATAACCTAGAAGTGCTTAGATTAAGTTTTACCTGTGAAGCTGCCATGGAGACTTTAATTGTAAGTTATTGCAATTGCAGTCACACCAAGATTTGTGACCTTGGCAAAGCATAACAGATACATGGCTTTCTCCTCTGCCTGTGCACATTCACAGTGTTGCTAGTGTAAGTATTACAGTAGATCTATACAGGACTCACTAATTTAACATAAGCTTTGGTATCCGATAGACCTGAAGTCAAAATCCCATGCTGTTTTTTTCTTTTTTTGGTATCATTAATCTACAATTACATGAAGAACACTATGTTTACTAGGCTACCCCCTTCACCAAGTCCCCCCAACAAACCCCATTACAGTCACTGTCCATCAGAGTAGTAAGATGCTATGGAATCAATACTTGTCTTCTCTGTGTTGCACAGACCTCCCTGTGCCCCCCACCCTACACATTATACATCCTAATCGTAATGTCCCCTTTTTTCCCCCACCCATATCCCTCCCTTTCCACCCATCCTCCCCAGTCCCTTTTCCTTTGGTAAATGTTAGTCCATTCTTGGATTCTGTGATTCTGCTGCTGTTTTGTTCTTTCAGTTTTTCTTTGTTCTTATACTCCACAGATGAGTGAAATCATTTGGTACTTGTCTTTCTATGCCTGGTTTATTTCACTGAGCATAATACCCTCTAGCTCCATCCATGTGGTTGCAAATGTTAGGATTTGTTTTCTTCTTATCACTGAATAATATTCCATTGTGTATATGTACCACATCTTCTTTATCCATTCATCTACTGATGGACACTTAGGTTGCTTCCATTTCTTGGCTATTGTAAATAGTGCAGCGATAAACATAGCGGAGAATCTATCTTTTTCAAACTGGGCTGCTGTATTCTTAGGGTAAATTCCTGGGAGTTGAATTCCTGGATCAAATGGTAAGTCTATTTTGAGCTCTTTGAGGAACCTCCATATTGCTTTCCACAATGGTTGAACTAACTTACATTCCCAACAGCAATGTAGGAGGGTTCCCATTTCTCCACAACCTCACCAACATTTGTTGTTGTTTTGTCTTTTGGATGAGTGTGATCCTTACTGGTGTGAGGTGATATCTCATTGTGGTTTTAATTTGCGTTTCTCTGATGACTAGCGATGTGGAGCATCTTTTCATGTGTCTGTTGGCCATCTGAATTTCTTCTTTGGAGATGTGTTTGTTCAGCACCTCTGCCCATTTTTTAATTGTATTTTTTACTTTGCGTTTGTTGAGGTGTGTGAGCTCTTTATACATTTTGGATGTCAACCCTCTATCAGATCTGTCATTTATGAATATATTCTCCCATACTGTAGGGTGAGTTTTTGTTCTATTGATGGTGTTCTTTGCTGTACAGAAGCTTTTCAGCTTGATATAGTCCCACTTGTTCATTTTTGCTTTTGTTTCCATTGCCCAGGGAGATATGTTTATGAAGAAGTCGCTCATGTTTATGTCCAAGATATTTTTGCCTATGTTTTTTTATAAGAGTTTTAGGTTTTCATGACTTACATTCAGGTCTTTGATCCATTTCGAATTTACTTTTGTGTATGGGGTTAGACAGTGATCCAGTTTCATTCTCTTACATGCAGCTGTCCAGTTTTGCGAACACCAACTGCTGAAGAGACTGTCATTCCCCCATTGTATGTCCATGGCTTCTTTATTGTATATTAATTGACCATATATTTTTTGGGTTAATGTCTGGAGTCTCTATTCTGTTCCACTGGTCTATGGCTCTGTTCTTGTGCCAGTACCAAATTGTCTTGATTACTGTGGCTTAGGAGTAGAGCTTGACATTGGGGAGCAAGATCCCCCCTACTTTATTCTTCCTTCTCAAGGTTTCTTTGGCTATTTGGGATCTTTGGTGTTTCCATGTGAATTTTAGAACTATTTGTTCCAGTTTGTTGAAGAATGGTGTTGGTAATTTGATAGGGATTGCATTGAATCTGTATATTGCTTTGGGCAGGATGGCCATTTTGATGATATTAATTATTCCTAGCCAAGAGAATGGAATGAGTTTCCATTTGTTAGTGACCTCTTTAATTTCTCTTAAGAGTGTCTTATAGTTTTCAGGATATAGGTCTTTCACTTCCTTGGTAAGGTTTTTCCCTAAGTATTTTATTCTTTTTGCTGCTATTGTGAATGGAAGAGTTTTCCTGATTTCTCTTTCTATTAGTTCATTGTCAGTGTGTAGGAAAGCCACAGATTTCTGCATGTTAATTTCATATCCTGCAACTTTGCTGTATTCCTGTATCAGTTCTAGTAGTTTTGGAGTGGAGTCTCTAGGGTTTTTAATGTACACTATCATGTCATTTGCAATTAGTGACAGTTAACTTCATCTTTACCAATTTAGATTCCTTGTATTTCTTTGTTTTATCTAACTGCCATGGCTAGGACCTCCAGTACTATGTTGAATAACAGTAGGGAGAGTGGGCATCCCTGTCTTGTTCCCGATCTCAGGGGAAAAGCTTTCAGCTTCTTGCTATTCAGTATGATGTTGGCTGTGGGTTTATCATATACGGCCTTTATTATGTTGAGGTACTTGCCCTGTATACCCATTTTGTTGAGAGTTTTTATGATGAATGGATGTTGAATTTTGTCGAATGCTTTTTCAGCATCTATGTAGGTGATCATGTGGTTTTTGTCTTTCTTTTTGTTTATGTGGTGGATGATGTTGATGGATTTTCGAATGCTGTACCATCCTTGCATCCCTGGGATGAATCCCACTTGGTCATGGTGTATGATCCTTTTGATGTATTTTTGAATTTGGCTTGCTAATATTTTGTTGAGTATTTTTGCATGTACATTCATCCTGGATATTGGTCTGTCATTTTCTTTTTTGGTGGGGTCTTTGCCTGATTTTGATATTAGGGTGATGTTGGGTTCATAGAATGAGTTTGGGAATATTCCCTCCTCTTCTATTTTTTGGAAAACTTTATGGAGAATGGGTATTATGTCTTCTCTGTATGTCTGATAAAATTCTGAGGTAAATCCATCTGGCCTGGAGGTTTTGTTCCTGGGTAGTTTTTTGTTTACCACTTCAATTTCTTTGCGGGTAATTGGTTTGTTTAGATTTTCTGTTTCTTCCTTGGTCAGTCATGAAAGGTTGTATTTTTCTAGGAAGTTGTCCATTTGTTCTAGGTTTACCAGCTTATTAGCATACAGGTTTTCATAGTATTCTCTAATAATTGTTTGTATTTCTGTGGGTTTCATCATGATTTTTCCTTTCTTGTTTCTTATTCTGTTGATGTGTGTTCATTCTCTTTTTCTCTTAGTAAGTCTGGCTAGAGGCTTATCTATATTTTTATTTTTTCAAGAAGCAGCTCTTGGTTTCATTGATTTTTTTTCTATTGTTTTATTCTTCTTAATTTTATTTATTTCTTCTCTGATCTTTATTATGTCCCTCCTTCTGCTGACTTTAGGCCTCATTTGTTCTTCTTTTTCCTAATTCGATAATTGTGACATTAGACTATTCAATTCGGATTGTTCTTCCTTCTTTAAATTTGCCTGAATTGCTATAAACTTTCTTCTTAAGACTGCTTTCGCTGTGTCCCTCAGAAGTTGGGACTTTGTGTTGTTCTTGTCATTTGTTTCCATATTTTGCTTATCTTGATTTTAATTTGGTCTTTGATCCATTGATTACTTAGAGCATGTTGTTAAGCCTCCATGTGTTTGTGGGTCTTTTTTGCTTTCTTTGTTCAATTTATTTCTAGTTTTATACCTTTGTGGTATGGGAAGTTGGTTGGTAAAATTTCAATCTGTTTAAATTTACTGAGGCTCTTTCTGTGGCCTAGTATGTGATCTATTCTGGAGAATGTTCCATGTGCACTTGAGAAGAATGTGTATCCTGTTGCTTTTGGATCTAGAGTTCTATAGATATCTATTAGATCCATCTGTTCTAGTGCTTTGTACAGTGCCTCTGTGTCCTTACTTATTTTCTGTCTGGTGGATCTATCCTTTGGAGTGAGTGGTGTGTTGAAGTCTCCTAAAATCAATGCATTGCATTCTGTTTCCTCCTTTAATTCTGTTATTATTTATTTCACATATGCTGGTGCTCCTGTATTTGTGTATATATATTTACAATGGTTATATCTTCTTGTTGGACTGAGCCCTTTATCATTATGTAATGTCCTTCTTTATCTCTTGTTACTTTCCTTGTTTTGAAGTCTATTTTGTCTGATACCAGTACTGCAACACCTGCTTTTTTCTCCCTGTTGTTTGCATGGAATATGTTTTTCCATCCCTTGACTTTGAGTCTGTGCATGTCTTTGGGTTTGAGTTGAGTCTCTTGTAAGCAGCATATAGATGGGTCTTGCTTTTTTGTCCATTTTATTCCTCTGTGTCTTTTGATTGGTGCATTCAGTCCTTTCACATTTAGGGTGAATATTGAAAGATAGGTACTTATTGTCATTGCAGGCTTTAGATTCATGGTTACCAAACTTCCAAGGTTAGCTTCTTATCTGACTGTCTAACTTAAGTCACTTATTGAACTATTATAAACACTGTCTCGTGATTCTTTCTTTCTCTCCTTTCTGATTCCTCCTCCTCCATTCTTTGTATGTTGGGTGTTTTATTGTGTGCTCTTCTGTGTTTCCTTTACCTGCTTTTTTGGGTAGTTGATTTTATTTTTTGACTTTAGTTAGTATTTGGTTGGTCTGCTTTCTTTGCTCTGATTTTATTTTCTCTGGTGACATCTGTTCAGTCTTAGGCGTGCTCCCATCTAGAACAGTCCCTCTAAAATACCCTGTTGAGTTGGTTTGTGGGAGGCAAATTCCCTCTTTTGCTTGCCTGGGAATTGTTTAATCCCTCTTTCATATTTAAATGATAATCATGCTGGATACAGTATTCTTGGTTTAAGGCCCTTCTGTTTCATTGCATTAAATATATCATGCCATTCTCTTCTGGCCTGTAAGGTTTCTGTTGAGAAGTCTGATGATAGCCTGATGGGTTTTCCTTTGTAGGTGACCTTTTTCCTCTCCCTAGCTGCCTTTAAAACTCTGTCCTTGTCCTTGATCTTTGTCATTTTAATTATTATGTGTCTTGGTGCTGTACTCCTTGGGTCCCTTCTGTTGGGAGTTCTGTGTACTTCCTTGGTCTAAGCTATTATTTCCTCCTCCACTTTGGGGAAGTTTGCAGCAATTATTTCTTCAATTACACTATCTATCCCTTTTTTTCTCTCTTCTCCTGGTACCCCTATAATGCGGATATTCTTCCTTTTGGATTGATCACACAGTTCTCTTAATATTGTTTCATTCCTGGGGATCCTTTTATCTCTCTCTGTGTCAGCTTCTATAAGTTCCTGTTCTCTGTTTTCTATTCCATCCATGCCCTCCTGCATCTCATCCATTTTGCTTTTAAATCCTTCCAGAGATTGTTTTATTTCTGTAGTCTTCATCCCGACTTTCCATTATCTCTTGTATTTTTCTCTGAAGCTCCATCAGCATGGTTGTGACCTTTATTTTGAATTCTTTTTCAGGAAGATTGGTTAGGTCTATCTCTCCAAGCTCCTTCTCAGAGGCTGTCTCTGTTATTTTGGTCAGGATCAAATTCTTCTGCCTTTTCATGGCAATAGAGGTAGTTGTGGGGAGCTGGCATGTGTGTCGGCTGGGAGAATGTCCCTTCTTACTAGTTTGTGGCCTTCCTCTCCTGTGAGAATGTCAACCCCTAGAGGTTTGTGCTGGGTAGCTGTATGCAGACGGGACCTCTTATTCTTTCCTGGCCTCTGTGGGGTAAACTCCGTGGTTGCTGTGCATGTGGCTGGCTTCAGGCTGCTCTTCTGCTATGGCAGAGCCACGTTGGAGGGGGAACTGGTGGGAAGCTGTTTATCGCCATGAGGGCCCTCCAAGCTGTGCTGCCACCCAACGGCTCAGGGCACCTGGAGTTCCCCGGGATTCCCAGCTCCTGGGCTGAGTGTGCTGGGGCACTTCCATCCAGGTGTGGGATCCCTGTCCCTTTAAGTCTTTCAAAGGGCACTCACTTTTCTTTGTCCCATGGGTGCCAGCTACAGGGACTCACTCACAGGTTTTACTGTCCCATTTCCCTAGTGTCCAGCACCCCATGCACTGTGTGTCTGTGCTCCCGGTGCGGATGGCTAGGGCTAGGTATTTAGCAGTCCTGGGCTCCCTCCCCCTTCCCACTCTGATTCCTCTCCTCCCACATGGAGCTGGGGTGAGGGGCGCTCATTTCCCACCAGGCCATGGCTTGTATCTTACCCCCTTCATGAGGCACTGGGTTCTCACAGGTGTAGAAGTAGTCTGGCTGCTGTCCTGTGTCCCCTGATCTCTTTTTCAGGAATAGTTGTATTTGTTGTATTTTCAAAAATATATATGGCTTTGGAGGAGATTTCTGCTGCTCTACTCACACCGCCATCTTGGCTCCTTTCACATTCAATTGGTCTGAACTTTTGCAATGACTTTAAAAATTGAATCTGAAACCCATGATTCTTGGCACTTAAAGATAAAAACATTCTTTTTCCAAGAAAAATGAGAGATTGTTACCTGTAAAGTATCATTTTATATTTAGCAGATTCATTTCAACTAAACTTTCCTTCCGTATATTTCAACAGGTTTCATTTATAAGAATACAATAGAAAAGAACTGGTCAGTTTCAGACCTGATATGATCCCACTTCTTCTAAATGTACAAGAGACACTAGAGTTCTTCTAAATATGGTAGAAATTAGACCCAACATAGAACTGTCTTGAAAGACCTTGGTCACGATCTCTGCCAGCCTTTATTGGCAGGTCACACACATATCTGTCTAGACTGCAGAGCTTTGAAGAGTGTCTTGACTGTTTTGCCATGATCTAAGTTCTTCAGGACTGAATAGAAGCTTTACAGAGTTATTTTCTTTCAGAAACTTCCATCTTAGTGCTGATACAGTTCTATGATTCCAGTGGAGGGGAGGTGGTGCAGTTTGGCAACAAGAGGATCTTCCCAAATGTTCAAATCTAATAGGATTGCTGACTTGGGTGTGTGTTTTCATTATGGCAACCAGGTGCATCCATGTACAGAGTATTTTTCAGGCATGAAAGTGTACCTTGATGTCTATTAAGTTTCTGAAAATAGAAGTCTCAGTGTTGACTTAAAAAGAGAAGAGATAAATTATAGCGTCAATGCACAATTGATGTGTCACATTATCAAAGACAGCTGTTTTCAAAGTGCTATGAAAATGGATTTAATTGAGAAAATGGTTTATGCTATGGCGTTTTGGAACATATTTTTCATTTTAAAAATGTAAAATATATGGCAAATATATCAGTGGGGCCATGTGAACACATCACTTTTTATGCTTTTGTCTTTTTTATTCCTGATATCCAACTATTTAAAAATTCCAGCTATTAAAAAATATTGTAGTCTGTTAGGATTTTAGATGCTGGTAAACTGTTATTCATGACTTTTCCAGTGTTTGATTCTGAACTTGCTGGCTTATCAACTATAACTTTTAAAATCAGATGTATTGCACTAGGAGTTGAATTATTTTTAAGTCATAAAATGAGCTGCCAAAAGCTCTTTTCCTACAGTTTTCTGATAAATGTTTTCAGAAATACCTTTAAAATATCTAATTGGAAAATATTTTACATTTAAAAGTGCTCACTAATAAAATTAGAGACAATATTTTTTTCTGCACTCTTGCTACGACTAAAGAAGTTGCTGTAATTTTGGGATTCCATTCTTGTTCACATACCTGGGGTCCTCATGGGAAGGTGTTCTGGTGGCATAGATCCAAAGACACTGAAGTAGCTCTGAAATGCAGCCACTTTCAAATACATTCAGTTGGCAGAGCTCCCAGTGCTCCTTGTAGGATTTTATAATATAAATAGTAGATGCTGTTGGTGCCCACCCTCTCTCCTGGTTCACCTTACGCTTCAGGGGACAGTGTTCCCATATATGGAGGGCTTCCTACCTCAAGATTCTGAGTTCCTTGCCTGGGGACTTTCTTTAGTCACAGGAATTTGCCTGGCTCTCTGAAGGAATTCATGGAAAGGAAATACCTCAGCTTGCCCCCTTCTCCATGGGACAACTCTGGAGTGTGTTCTCTATTCCCTTAGAGGCCCCAGTAGGCTTGCATCCCATTTACCCACAATGGTACTTCACATTCTTTCACACACCCTTGATTGATTTTCCTTCTTTTGGTGGCTCATTTTCCTAATGTCTGACAGTGCTTCTCAAAATATTTGGCCTCAAGTCTTTGTCTCAGGGTCTCCTTTCTGGGGAGCCCAAAAGAAGATACCACATGGGCTAAGTAATATGACAGAACTGTTAGTCTTATTGGGCGGTAAGAAGTCTTTGTGGCCTCAAAACTACTTGAAAGAATGGGGAGTTAAAAAAAATTACCAAGCCCCAGTAGGAGAGGGTGTATTACTAACAAATCTGATGGACGAAGAGAAATAGATGAAGCACTACCCATACCCACACACAAACCCACACCCACACCCCCTACACACACACACCACACCCACACCTACACAACCTACATGCACACACACACCCTACACCTCCCCACACACCCACACTGACACACACTACACACCCACCCCCCCACACCCACACCTTACACACACACACACCCTACACACCCACAACCCCCCACACCCCTGCCTCACCCCACACCCCCCCTCCCACACACAGATATTGTGAATGAAATGAGTTTTGAACTCAGCATTTAAGGTGAGTTGTTAAACTGCTTAATGAATGATAAATATTTATTTGTCATCTGTTAGCTTTTTAGATGTTAGTAAACTTTTATTTATGACTTTTCCAGTATTTGATTCTGAACTTGGTGCCTTATTAATTACAATACTTTTAAAATAAAATTTATTGTGCTAGGAGTTGAAATGAGTTGTTTTTAAGTCATAAAATGAGCTGCTGAAAGCTCTTTCCCTACATTTTTCTGATAAACATTTTCAGACATACCTTCATGGATAAAACTTTAAAATATTTAATTGGAAAATATTCTACATTTAGAAGTGCTTACAAATATAATTATAGACACAATATTTTTTCTGTAATTTTTAAACAGAAATATAAGTATTTATTATTTAGACTAAATAATAAAAGAATAGGAAAGGATGGGAAAGTGGACTGAGAGACATAAAGAATCACTGAAGTCCTACATTTCATGAAGGGCAAATACAGTTTTGCATGGTTATTGTTATTTTAAGATATATTTTAAATGAGGCTGATACTGTTTCAGGATAACAACTGTAGGATCAAAACTGCGCTGTTTTCCTGCTTAACCTTTTAAAAAGAGTAGAAGTGAATGGGAATACATTCACTCATCTAAAAACAAGAAATAAACAAGCATAAAAAGTTGGGTGTGGTTTGGGAACGTCCACAGTGTGCCTCCCTGATGGCACAGAAGCCCCTTCCCCCTCCCACGGTCCATCAGACACTGCTTCCTCCCAGTTTTACTCCTAACTATTGGATCGATCTGCTGCCTCCTCTCTTTCCTCTCTGCTTCTCCACAGCATGTGGACTTTTTTTTTCTGGATTTCCAGCATAGGTTCTTCAATGTTGATTTGTCTACAAATTATAATTCAGTATGCATATCAGGTACCCCATAAATAATAAGCCTTATTGGCTAGAAAAAAACTCCCAAGAAAGGACTTGGGAGCAGTCCCAAGTCTGATGCTTCTAGAAACAGGTGTGTCTATGTACACATTTATGCATGTTACATATAATGTAATCCTCACAATAACCCTATGTTGCAGGCACTGGCTTTCCCTCCACCCAAGGCACCCATTTTGTGCTCAAGGTCTCCCAAAGTGGTCAGTCTGGGATTCTGCCCAGGTCTGACTCCAAGGGCCTCACTCCTTCCAACTCACTTGAGTTGTCTTGATGGGGTGTGCACTGGACTGCACCAGGGTCCCTTGAAACAAAATAACCCAGAAAGGCTTTATCAAGTATAAACAAAACACTGACATTAATGTTAACATTAAAAAAGCATTGTTTAGTCAACAGAATTTGGATTATATATGCAGCATTTAACAAAAATTATGATCAATACTAAAGATGCTGTTTTTAAAACTGTGAATTTTGTTATTTTTTGACAAAGATTTTGACATAAACATTAAGAGTTAAGGAATATTTGACAAAATGTGCTATTTAGAAACTTGAATTTACTATTATCAGTTTATATTAAGTTAAGCTGGCAAGAGTAGGTATAGATTACAAAACAATAAAACAGAATCAATTGACAGGATTTGAGCTTTAGAGACTTCCTACTGTCTGAAATCTTTATAAATTATGACGTATAAAGAACCAATACATTACAAAAGTAGAAAATTTTGCAGGCTATAAACCCTTTCCACAATATAGCAAAACTGGTAACAATGTATATTTCAATGGAATTACAAAACTATGCATTAAAATTGCTCATTTCTATTTCAAGTAATAATTGGCCAGAGTGGGAAATTAAAGACTACAGCAACATAATATTTATTGAATGACAACACTACGTATGAACATCTGCAGTATTTATCAAAGTAATACTAAGAGAAAATTCACATGAAGTGTTTTTTTTACCACCAATAAAGAAAAAAACAAAAGAAGAAAACACTCAATATTCATTTCTTGGAAAGGGGGATTTAAAGAAGTATCAGACAAAAATAACATTAATAAAAGGAACATTAAGTTAGAAAACAGAAACTAAAAATTATAAACCTCACAAAAGACAACTCACTAAAAAAATTGGTCAAGGACAGATAAATATGTACAAACAGTACTATAATTAAAGAGTCTGGCAATGGTATAATTTACTTTATAAAATTATAAGCAAATACTGGTTGTAACTCAAGTACTTTGGGGAAATTTAATAGGTATTTTGGTGTGATTGGTCTCGCTCATGACCACCAGAAGGCATAGCACTTTTAAGTTTCTTTCGCCCTCTTCTTTCCTGCAAAGTCCTGGATGAGTTCTAGGCAGTTTACTTCATCGACAGAGTGGGAGCAGCAAGGCTGCTCGAGGCTTAAATGCTCATGTTCCGAAGGGATCAAGGAGATTCTTGGTTGCTCACCCTCCACTGGAGGGAACATCAGAGTGACAGTCCTAGGGACCTTCTGGGAAAAGAAAAAGACATGCAATTTATAGCATGATTGGTAAATTGATACAGTTTCTATGAAAAGAGTAGAGGATTTGAACAGGAAAAAGATGCTAGCTCAAGCTGTGAAAGTCCAGTTGAGGAGCACTGGGCAGGGAGGGACTGTGCTTCTTCTCTCCGTGTTGAAGGGGCTTCAGAAACCCAGAGGGGAGGAATGTTGTCCCTGCCCCAAGAGGGCAAACAATCTCTCCAGAAAAACAGTGCCAACTTAGGAAAGAGGTTCACCAGAGTTCCTTCCCAGCCTAAGGATTTTATCCTTAAATAACTTCCAGGACCATCTTTGGCCCCATGGTGGTAAGTGTACAAATGCAGGAATCACACACCTGGCAGAGATCCATCATTCTGTGACCCTGGGAGACCACTGGGGGTGCTGTGTGTGTCGTGGAGCTGTGAGGGTTAGATCTGGTAGTAATGTTTCACTCTGTGAACAACATGAAGCTGCCTGTGTACATAACGGTGTCACATTACCCAGTGGTCCTAGAACTGCCCTCACTCCCTCAGACATTCCACAGCACTTTGTCAGTGTGTTTTGCAAACCTTGCTCTTTTCTATGCAGCATTAGCAATAGTTACATATGTCTCCTCTTGACTAGGAGAGCAAGAGCTTGATGAAGGGCATCTGTGAACTCCCTTCATTACTGGCAGCAGCATACATGTAGCAAGTAGTCAAAGACTATTTAGGAAATGAATAAATGAACATTTGTTCAATAATCCCCAAATGCTTCCCATCTTTATTTCTAACCTCCAGAGTAGACAAAGCATGCAGATTGGAAAAGAAGTAGTGAAACTGTCATTAGTTTCACTTTGTGCTGTATGTAGAAAATCCCATGGAATATGGGAATAAGACCATTAGACTAATAGGATTCGGTTAAGGTCACAGGACACAGTCAATAAACAATTAATTGTATTCATATATAATGACAATTAGAAAATGAAATAAAAGCACTTTTTAATAAGAACATCAAAACCACCAAATATCTAGGAAGAAATCTAACAAAATACCTACAAGATCTCGATACAAACATTGTATGACTCCACTAGCATCAAGGACCTGGAATCAAATTCACTGAGACAGAAAGTAGAATGGTGGTTGCCAGCAGCTGCAGGCAAAGTAGGATGGGGAGTTAGTGTTTAGTGGGCACAGAATGTCAGTTTGGGAAGATGGAATAGCTCTGGGGATGGGTGGTGGTGGCTGCACACACAGCAGTGTGAATGTACTTAATGCCACTGAGTTGTATACCTATAAACGGTATGTTCTATGTTATATATATTTTACCACAATAAAAAAGAGTAACAGAATTTTTCATTGACGCTATGTACAGATTGTCATCACAAAAGTTGTGATGACCCGCAACTTCTGTGATGCAGCAGGGAAGGACAGAGCAGAGCTCATGCGTCTCCCTAATGGCACGCTCCCAGATTGTCCCAAAGTCCCACGGGTGCCACAGGCATTGCCACTTGCTCTGTGCAGGCCCTCTCCCAAGTGCTCTCAGAAAGTTGATTTGTGTGCATGATTGGTAAATTGATATAGTTTCTATGAAAAGAGTAGGTTATTTGAACAGGAAAAAGATGCTGGCTCAGGCTGTTAAAGTACAGTTGAGGAGCACTGGGGAGGGAGGGACTGTGCTCTGAGTGGCAGTGGGGTATGTGTTGGGGGCACCGTCACCCTCCTGGGAGAAGCCTTGTTGGGGAGGCTGTGTTAAAGAGCTTGCCCCTGACCCTGAAGCCAGGAAGTCAGCCCCAGGTTTGCAATCTCTGACCACTGGACCCCCTGCCCCCACATGTCCCTTTCTCAGCTCCATCTGCCATGCCACCCCTCATGCTCCACTTTCACCATGGTAGCTCTTCCCTCAGCAGGCAGCATCCGGTCCTGTTTGGGAGGGAGACCCTCCAGGCCTGGCCCAGCTCCTCCAAATGCAGCCGCCAGAGCAGGCTTCCTGGGGCCACCCACTGCCTCTGTTGGAAGCACATGGTGTTTTCTTTTTGCCCAAGGTCAAGCACTCCAACTGCTTATCTTCTTGGGGAACGTGCTCTTTCATATAATCCTCACTTGCTTCCAATGTCCTTTCTTTTTTAAAGCAAAGATGGTTTTAGGATTTTAGGAACAATACAATTTGTAAGAATACAGAAAAATGCAAGGAGGAAAAATTTGTTACTATCAGAGAAAATCACCATGAACATTTCCGTTTCTTGGATGCATTTTAAAGATGCAATGTGGTCATATTAGTGAATAGAAACGGCCCCCCCTCAGTTAAACAGTTATTATTAATTATAACTATGCTTAGGTTGTTGGACACTTAGGAGGTTTCAAATGTGCACTTCAACGCTGGGTACCTTTTAAAGGTTTGTAGGGCTATTTTACATTATTGTGGCCCCTCCTTTGGGAGGTCCTCAGAGCTTCTCCTGCCCACCGAGATTAGGGCACAATCTCTCTCACTTTCTGGGGCTCAGAGGCCACCTCATATAGGATCTCCTCTCCTGCCGTTGGAGGCTCTTCCAATGTGCAGGTGGATGGCAGAGGGAACAGTGATGGGGGACCCCAATGGCGACAACCCACAGTCCTTACAGCACGTTTGTCGCCTACTTGGGCTGCTCGTTGACCCAGACCTGGCGGCCAGCCCGGCACGCTCTGTGTCTGCAGGCTTGAATGGGGCACTGCGCAGCCCACTGGCCCGTCAGTGTCGGGTGGTGTCCCCCGAAGGCCAGCGGCTCTGACGGGCGCACACGACAACCCAGCAGGGGCGGTGGAGCAGCAGGCGCGGCAGTTCATGGTCTCCTTGGGGCGGAATCCTCGGAAAGCTTGGAAGGCTAGATCTTTGTTTATGGTCTGAAGTTCATCGACTTTCCCTGCAAATGGGCCATTCCTACCGGAAGGCAGCAACATTGATTATAATCAGTGGATCCAAGGGAACTTGCTACCCCCCTTTGCAATTTCGTGTGATATATCTCACACTGTGTGACAATCTGGCCACAAGGACGGCCTGCGGGAGGGGCAGGGAGTTGGCGTCCGCAGGTGCAGCCGTGGCACGCACCGTCGTGAGGGTTAGAGCCGCAGGCTGCAGGAAGGGCCTTTGTGGCTGGCCAGAGCTTGCCGGCAGGCTTGGGCATCAGAGAAGTGCAGCTCCCACGATCTTCTCAGTTCCAGTCTGGCTTCTTTGTCTTCTATGATTGATAGAGGTAAAGTAACCACTTCCTGGTTAACTCTGCCGAGTTAGTGATTGCTCAACCATTTTAGGTTTAAAACTGTCTGAATCCTCCTCCCCTCGTTCTTGGGTTGATTCTAACCAGGGAGCACAGGGCTTGACACAACTGCACATCTGGCGCTGGGGCCAGAGTGAGCCCTTCTGAGTGCCCCCGGGGGGTGGTCAGGTGGAGGTCCCAGGCCCAGCCGCAGCCAGGTGGGGCCTTTCTCATGACCCTTCACTGTCAGTTCCCAATCCTTTACTGAGAAGAGGAGGATCGGGGCAGGACTCGGGAAGTGTTGGGGTCTCTGAGCAGATACAGTAAATACATCCCCATATGTCCAAGTTCTGAACAAATAGAGGAATATCCCATGAGAGTGGTAGATGGAGGCCAAAGCATGTCTCCAGCGATGTAGTCAGGGCCAGATGCCAGGCTCCCATCTCAGGTCTGTTATTCTTCCCTTGGCTTATTCCAGGGTCTTCAGATTCCCACTAAAATGTATAATTCAGCTCAGATTGTGGGGGTGGGGTGGGGGCAGGAGGACTTTATGTCGGTGGCTTGGCAGGCAGTGCAGGACACAGTGCCCACTCCCCGAGGACGGGGTCCCACTTGCGGAGCCACGGGCAGCTGTGTCGGCGGACCTGACTCGTGGGGGCTGCTGGTGGCTGGGTGGTGGGAGACGGGGCTGCAGGAAAGGAAGGGAGGAAGGAGAGCTTGAGCGTTTGTCTCTCGGGTTTCCTGAGATAACTGCTGGTGGGCCCCTGGGGCCTCACCTTCCTAACTCCGGTCAGAGCAGAATCAAACCTCAGCCTGCGTTTTGAGTGCCGTGGGCGTCTTGCTGAGTCCCGCTGGGCTTGAAGAAGGTAGTCTGCACAACATGCCAGGCCCAGAGAGGTCCCACGTTCTGACAGGAGTCGTTGTACGTGGATGAGGAGATGGAAGCTGGTTAGAGCTGATTCAGGGACTTGTCAGTTCATGGCGGAAAGGGGGTTGGCTGAGCCATAATACTCAGCCTTTCCCTTGCAGCATCCCTTTCCCAGGGTCCTAGAGAGCTCTAAAGGGCCTCTGGCCCATTGTACTGCTCCCCCCACCGTGTACCCACAAAGATCCATTGTCCCCACACTCAGCGCCAGGCTGCTCCTGTGCAGCTGTCATAACACAGATCCACTGGCCCTTCCTCAGACAGTTTTGTTACCAGATCTGGATCTCACATTTGCACTTTATCTTGCCCCCACTCCAGGCCCCACTACACGGAGCTCTAGGCATCCCAGGTCCCCTGCGTCCTAGCTGACAGGCACCTTGGGCTTCCGGAGTCTTCTCTGTGCCCACACCTGTTCTGCTGTGGGAACTTGACCTGGCTTCTCTCCTTGCCTGAGAGTGCTGGAAATGTCAGACTTGGGGGCAGGGGACACCGATCACTGCTGTTCCTTTCCTCCTTGTTTCCCTAGTGAATACAGAGGTTTTGCTTTAAATTAGAGACGATGGCCCTTATAGCTTTGTAAATACCCCTTGGTCTCCGTCTCTGATGGTTTTCCTTCTTCCTCTTGACACCGGGGCACTCATCCCTGGGTCCCGAAGCCTAGAGCCATGTTACCGACTCTCTCCCCGTGCTTCCTGGTTTTAGTAGAAGCAGACACTTTCCTCCAGTGTCCTATTCTCACTCCAGCCTCTCCAGCCCAGGATTGTACTTGCTAATTATGTGCAAAGGGTGTTCATTTCCTAGTCACATAACTTCTGTGAGGTCACAACCTCCGGTAGTGAAACTGAGGCAGGAGGAGTTCAGGCGCTGACCCGGGATCATGGAGTCACTGGAAGAGCTTGGCCTCCCTAGGGTTCTCCTGGGCCTCAGCTCAGAGCCCTTTCAGAATCGGAGCTGCTGTGCTCTGCCATGTGGCCGACTGCCCCGCAGAAGGGCTGCCATGCAGAGTGCTTGAACCAGCAGGTGCCAATGACCTCTTTTCTGTCATTCCAGAGTTGGGTGGAAACAAGCTGGTGGGACTCACTTACCTGAGAAAGGCTTTCTGTTTGCAGAACACCTTCAGCGTCTTGCAAAGCACCAGTCCAGCCTGCAACGACGGGCGAGAACAGCACAGCGCCGCCTCCTTCCTCCGCCCTCCTCCCTCCCATCACCCAGTTCCAAAAGTTGTGGAAGAGAGATCTTTTTGTCATTTACACGACATCTTCTGGGACTCCTGTGAGTTAGTTGCTCGCTAACTTAAACTGAACAAATGATAATCGCAAAACCGGAGAAAAATTGCCACTCAAATTCCTGCTTGGCATAGAACTGTGTATTATAACAGTTTCCAGTAGGTGGCAGGAAGGTGTCGTGAAGGGCAGGTGCGGTGATGCGATTTGTGCAGCGTCTGTTAGCTGGCAGCGGGCCTACCCTTGGCACCTCTGTTAAAGCTGTCTCCACTGAGCTGGGGCTGGGGCTGGGGGAAGACCTCGCTGGGGGCATGACCTTGAGGCTCCTGCTGCCTGGAGCCCTGGAGGGAGCGGGTGCAGGGTCCTCCCTTCCACCAGAGCCAGCAGGTGCCCTGGAACGCAGGCCTGGTCCTCGGGACTGCCCTGGTGGCTCCCAAGGCACACGGTTTAGTCCAGGGTCCTTGAACCGTGGCAGGTGGGCCGAATCCAGCCACTGCCTGGTTTTGTTTGGCCGGCAAGGTAAGAATGGTTTTTACATTTTTTAATGGTTGGGGAAGAAAACTCAAAAGAAAATAATTTTGTGATATGTGAAAATTACACAAAATTTAGATTTCAGTTTCATGAAGGGTGCTTTATGGGAACACAGCCGTGCTTTTTTTGTTTACCTGTGGCGCTACAGCTGCTTCTGCTCTCTAACAGCAGAGCTGAGAAGTCGTGACACACTCTGTGGCGGCAAAGCCTAATATGGCCCTTTACTCGAAACTGTTGCCATCCCCTGGGTTGGTCCTTTGGGACTTCCACTGGCTCCCAACTGTCATGGTGTTTTCGGGTCTGCAGACATAAGGGGCACATGAGCTTAGGCTGAGATGGAGCAGGAAGCAGTGGGTGGTCTCTAGGACCCCTGGTAGAGGTGGCTGTGGGCTCTCTGTTCCTGGCCGTATGTGGGGGCCCACTGCCTTGGGGGAAGGGTCTTCCCTCCCCTGCGGGAGCTGGCCCCAGGCCTGGCTCCAAAACTCCGGCGTGTGTCTTTGCTCTAGCATCCGTCTGACTGTCCCTGCATCCATGGTGACCCCTGGGCCTCGCAGAATGCTTTCAGCTTTTCACACTCTTTTGCTGAGTTTCTAAGAATATGTAAGGGAAATCCTTCCGGACCCTCCAGACAATAGGGTGATGTTCTTGGTCAAGAGGCTGCTATGCTCCGAAAACCTTGGCCTGCAGCTCCTGGTCCAGCAGTGGTCCAGGGTTCTCCGTGGAAACATCTCCAGCAGACCAGTTTGGTAGAAGTGGTGTCCACAGCCCAGTGGTGACTTCCTGGGCCACATTCTGTCCAAATGATGTGCTTCTGATATCTGACCAATATCCACCATTTGCCAGGAGGTCTGTCTCTACTTTCAAAAAATATCCAAGTTTCAATTTTACAAGGTGGGAAGAGTTACAGGGGATCGCCACACAACACAGTGTGAATGCGTTTAATACCACTGAACTGTACACTTAAAAATGGCTAAGATGGTACATTTTATGTTCTGTGTATTTCACCACAGTAAAAATGAAAAAGGAAAAAAATGCAAAAAAAAATATGGTGTTTGAAAAGCTGGAAGCATTCTGTGAGGCCCAGGGATCACCGTGGATGCAAGGATAGCCAGGGGGATGCTAGAGCAAAGACACGTGCCAAAATCCAATCACTTACGTCTCCTGTGCTGTCACTTGGTCCAAGCACTGCCACCGTGTTCCTAAGGATTATTGTGAGAACTTACCTGTCTCCCTGCTTCACGCTTCCTTGGCTGTGGTCTGCTGTCACCAGAGCAATTTCAAATATCAGAGAGCTCACCGCCCTCTTCTGTTTAAATTCCTGCCATACCTCTGAGCTCACTGAGAGCAGGAACTCAGTCCTTTAATTGTGCACAAGTCCTTCTACAATCTGGACCCGAATCTCTGACCCATCAGTTTGCCCCTCCCTCATTCCAGTCTGTTTCCTGTGGCCTCCTTGCTGTTCCTCTGTAGCAGCAGGCATGCACCCCTTGAGAACATTTGCACTGACAGCTGTCTCTATCTGGAATATTCCTCCCCCCGGTATTCTTCTAGTCAAATGTCATTTTCTCCATGAGGTTGAGCTTGACTCTCCTTAATGTGGCACCTGCCTTCCCACTGTCTTTGTGCTGCCCTGTTTCTTACACTATTATACTTATCCTCTCTGATGTACTGTATGATTTGCTTGTTTATTGTCTGCCATTTATTCTTACGAGGGTTGCAAACTCCATGAGGTCAGGCATGTTTTGTTCATTGATGTACGCCAGGTGTTTAGAATAATATCTGGCACATAGCAGCTGCTCAACACATATTTTTTGAATGAATAAACAAACAAATCCTTGAGAGGCCAGCTTTCCCCAGGACTGAAGACTGTGTTGCAACTATAGGTGCCTCCCCTGCTAATAAACTGTCTCGAAACGGATAGAGGTTGTTGTAACAGGGTTCCTGGCTAGGATCCATGAGGCAGCTTCTTTAAGTGAGGTAGATATTCTTACTATTTTTGTTAAACAGAGGAAGACACCAAGGCAGCCCACGGACTTGAACCCAGGGCTGCTGGCTCTGGAGTCCATGTTGTTAATGCTACGTCATGCCCCTTACCTGCAGTGTGCCACAACCCAAACTCATCTTCTCTCCAGACAAGGTCATTTCCTGCCTATGCCTGATTGGCTTTTTCCTTAGTTGCCCTGCCCCTTTACCCCCACTTTTCTGGGAGGGAGTACATATACTTTTCCCTTTCCAAGGGGGGAACTGAAGCCTAGTTATTTTCAGTAACTTGACCCCAATCACAGTATTAGTAGGTAGTAGAGCTGGCCTGGGACCTGGGCCTTCCCAACTCCACAGCTGAGTCCTTGTCAATAAATAGGGTGAAGATACCGAGTAGTTGCCAGTTAGGTCAACAATAGTAGAGGTGGGTTTATATATACAATATAGAGGAAGAATTTAGAAGTCTCACTGGGGCCCTTGCTGGCAGTCTGCAGCAGTTTCCCACGTTGCCTAAGTGTCACATTTGGCATGCACTCCTGAAAATGAGGAAATATTTCAGTCTTTTTCAATTAAATTCCATGATGCTGTCCCTCTTGCCAGCCTGGTGTTAATTTGCCTCACAATGCTGCACCTTCAGTGGGTTCCCATTTCCTTTAGCACAGACTCCAGAGAAATTCACAATCTGGCACCATATGCCTGAGACTGTTACTTCCCTCCCATGTCCTCTACTCCAGGCTTCGCCTCAGCGTGGCCTTGGATTCCTGAGATGGGGCCTCGGTGCTCTGGGTCTCTGAGCCAGGGGGCCGGGTATATCAGCGGGGCACAGCCTTCCCTTCTGTGCCCTGGGGTTCTTCTTTTACCTCTTCTCATACTGTAGTGCAGTGGAGGCTGTGATGAGCAGGGAGGGAAAGTCACTCTTTCTAAACAACTGTGGGCTTCTTTGAACTCAGCCAAGATTGCAGAGACTTACACGTAGCAGGCATTCAGCAACAGGAAGCTCCACAACTGGATAATTCCTGCAGTGTGGAGGCACCTCATTGTCTGGTCTATTTGATCTTCACATGGGAATCCCCCTGCAGGTAAGACACAGCTCACATCTCCTTCCAAGTCACCTGCCTGCCAGTCTAAGCATGCCTACCTCCGCTGTCCCTCCTGTGGCAGCACCTTTCCCCTTCCTTGATGTTCAGGCTGGCACAGTGTGCTCCTCCTATAATTATATTTGCCACCTCCCCTCATCTTACTATTTTTGTCATAAGGAGGCTATAAACTAAAATCAGAGAGAAGAAATGCAAAACAGTTCCTTTCAGAATCAAATGGGACTAGACCAGCACTGTCCAGTAGAAATTTAATGTGAGCTAGATTTATACTTGAAAAATTTCTAATAGTAGGTGAGTTTAATTTGAAAAATATATTCTATTTAACTCGATAGGTGCAAAATATTATTTCAACACATATTAATATTAAAATGATCAGAAATATTTTGTTTTCTGATTTGCTGTTCCAGGCCTTAGAAAACTGGTGTGTTTTTATCCTCAGGGCACATTTCAGTTCAGCCTCGCTCTATCCCAAGTGCTCAGCAGCAGCCTCTCATAGCAGGCGGCCACTGTGCTGACATGGCAGGTCTGTGGAGGGTGGAGGCTAAAGGGTGCTAGCTCTAAAGTCACATGGAGCCGAGTTGGAATCCTGGATCTGCCGCTGCTAGGCTGTCTAGATTAAGACAGTGCCTTCACTTTTATAAGCTTCAGTGTTATCTATAAAAATGGTGATATTAGTTAACCCACAGAGGGCTGTTGTAAAGATAAAATGAGATAATGCACATTCTGGCACATAGTAAACATTTAATAAGTGTTAATTGCTCTTATTATTTTAGCTAGATTTAAAATTTGAACATTTATGTGTAAGACTAGTGATGGTATATTTTCTTGCACCAACTTCATTCCATCAGTGTCCATGGGAGACAAGTTAAGTTACTTTGAGGACTTCAGTTGGTGGGCAGACTTAAAGAACACAACCATGAAGCTGATTTTAAAAATTTGTGTCTTTTTAACATTTTATTATGAAAATATTCAAACAGAAAAGTTGAAGGAATAATGCAATGAACACCTGTATATGTATTGTCCAGAATCTAAAATGAACATTTTACTCTATTTACTTTATTAGATACCTATCTTTCTATTGTTTTATCCATCCATAAACTCTCTTATTTGATTTTTTGAATTTTTACAATTATTGGGGCCAATGTTCATACTGCAAAAGTTAAAAAACCTGTTAAGATGCATTAATTGTGTGTTTTTGCACATCTTTCAGAGAATTGCCAAAATACTGACAACAAATGTATAAGAGTTTAGATGATTTTTGTAATACAATTAATATTATTGATGTACTGTAATATTTAATAAATAAGACACATACTCTTTTCTAAGACCCGGGGAAATTTTATGACTATTACTACAAAAATAAGCAAACATGCATACTATCCTTTCTGGAGGCAGTAACTGCAAAAAAGGGAGTCCATCCAAACTGATCTACTTTGAAAATAAAAACAAAACCAAAGAAACTAAACCACGGTTCTAAACAATGCTTGATTATAGGGAATATCAATTAGGAAGTGCAGACTATTTAGAAATGAATACTACCTGCAGCGTGACATATTATATCTCCATGCAACTCAGAAGAGGGTTCCTGCTTTTAAATGTATTTTAGGAAGAAGTCATTAAACAGTAAAGAAAGCTCAAATTAATGAAGATTGACAAGGGAAAAAAGATGATTCTTTGAAAGTATTAAAATAGATGAACTTCTTGACAGTAATCAAGAGAAAAAGAGAAGACAATATCAGGACTGCATAATGAGAAACAGTGTGGTTCATGAAAGGTAAGGTATTTTAAAAAGAAGAAATTCTTTACAAATATTTTTGAACAATATAAATGAGAAGAACAAATTCTGGGAAACTATAGATTTCTAAACTTGATTCAAGAAGGGTCCAAAAAGCTCCCATAAATATGGAAGAAATTGAAAAGGTGTTACAAAATACTATGAAAATAGTCACTATCTTTCAAGGAACTGATACTTTCTATTATTTAAACTGTTCCAGAACACAGCAAAAGATGAAACAGTCCTCATTTCTTTGTAAACTGTGAACATAACCCTGGTCCCACATTGGAAAAAAGAAGAGCATGAAAAGTAAAATGTATAGGGTAGCCTCATTCATAAACAAAGGTGCAAAATCTTAGTTGAAATGTTAACAAATCAGTGTTCATAAAGAGTAGTAGGTACTGACCAAGAATGGTTTGTCCCAGCCATGCAAGGATAGTTCAACAAAAGGAAATTTGTTAACATTATTTGCAACGTTACTAAGGTAGAAACAAACTAACCCCCTGATCTTCTGAATAGATGCCAGAAAATACATTTGAGGAGTTGTAAAACTCTTACTTGAGGATGTCCACTGGGTACAGTGCTTGAAAGGGTAAACAGATGCCACTAAACAGTTGTCACAATGGCCCTTCATTGTCCCCAAGTGGGTAAATGTCTATTGGATTAAATTAATGTGTTCTTTAACCCCTGATTCTGCCTAAGTCAGTTAAGAAACACCTCCCTCCATGGATATGCAATGGGGAAATGACAGCCTCTTCAACAGCTAGTGTTGGCAAAACTGGACAGTAACATGTAAGAGAATGAAACTGGATCACTGTCTAACCCCATACACAAAAGTGAACTCAAAGTGGATCAAAGACCTGAATGTAAGTCATGAAACCCTAAAACTCTTAGAAAAAAACATAGGCAAAAATCTCTTGGACATAAACATGGGCAACTTTTTCATGAACATATCTCCCTGGGCAAGGAAAACAAAAGCAAAAGTGAACAAGTGGGACTCTATTAAACTAAAAAGCTTCTGTACAGCAAAGGACACCATCCTTTGGTGTGGAACAAAAAGGCATCCCACAGTATGGGAGAATATATTCATAAATGACATATCTGATAAGGGGTTGACATCGAAATTATATAAAGTGCTCATGCACCTAAACAAATAAAAAGCAAATAATCCAATTAAAAAACGAGCAGAGGATCTGAACAGACACTTCTCCAAAGAAGAAATTCAGATGGCCAACAGGCACATGAAAAGATGCTCCACATCGCTAATCATCAGAGAGATGCAAATTAAAACCACAAATACATATCACCTCACAGCAGTTAGGATGGCCAACATCCAAAAGACAAACAAGAGCAAATATTGGCAAGGATGTGGAGAAAGGGGAACTCTCCTACACTGCTGGTGGGAATGTAAATTAGTTCAACCATTGTGGAAAGCAGTATGGAGGTTCCTCTAAAAACTAAAAATGGAAATATCAATTTGACCCAGGAATTCCACTCCTAGGAATTTACCCTATGTATGCAGGAGCCCAGTTTGAAAAAGACATGTGCACCCCTATGTTTATCGCAGCACTATTTACAATAGCCAAGAAATGGAACCAACTTAAGTGTCCATCAGTAGACGAATGGATAAAGAAGATGTGGTACATATACACAATGGAATATTATTCAGCCATAAGAAGAAGTCAAATCCTACCATTCACAACAACATGGATGGAGCTAGATGGTATTATGCTCAGTGAAATAAGCTAGGTGGAGAAAGACAAGTATCAAATGATTTCACTCATCTGCTGAGTATAAGAACAAAGCAAAAACTGAAGGACCAAAACAGCAGTAGACTCACAGAACCCAAGAATGGACTAACAGTTACCAAAGGGTAAGGGTCTGGGGAGGATGGATGGGAAGAAGGGATAAGGGGGAGAAAGGAGCATTACGATTAGCATGTAAAATGTGGTGGGGAGAACATGGGGAAGGCAGTATAACACAGAGAAGACAAGTAGTGATTCTATAGCATCTTACTATGCTGATGGACAGTGACTGTAATGGGCTATGTGGTGGGGACTTGATAACAGGGGGAGTCTAGTAACCATAATGTTGTTCATGTAATTGTACATTAATGATAGCAAAATAGAAAATAATTTTTAAAAATTAGGTATTCTGTGTACTTGGATTGATAATATAGCATTTTACTGTGAAACACACATGAAGAAAAAAAAAGAAACATCTCCCTGTCTTCAGCTCTGTTTATTTACATCTTGGAGAACATTTATATTGTTTTTGTCAATTTTAACCCCCAAAATGCAGGACCTACAGCTATTTTACCCCTCCAGGATAGAAGTGGAGTTACAGGCTCTGAGATTCCAGGAGGTACATGCTTCTGTGCTAATGGCACAGAGTCTTCAGGCAAAGTTAAGACAGTGCTCATTCCAAATGGGAGACTGTGAGCAGGGTCCCAAACTGTGCAACACACATGGTCATGCTTTGACCTTTCTCGTGATGTGGGGTAACTGGAGGATTTATACAAATCGTGTTTTAATTGTAGCATAAGTTGTTAATTTAAACCAGACAAATGCCCTTGGGGATTCTTCATTCTGTGGAGGGGTTTTTATAAACTTCCATGATTTTTCACCAAATTCTCCCATGTTGACTTTTGTTGAGACATTGCAATATTTTATAGTTTAGACTTTTTCACCTTTGGAAATAAACCAGACTTGGAAAAAAAAATCTTTTGTGAGAATTTTGGATGAATTTAGAAAGCTGTGAAATCAGGAATGCTAATTTAAGGAAGTGCAATAGACGGAGTGCAGCCTGGGCCTGGGTCAGTCAGCACTGGGCCTCCTGATGTGGGCCGGGGCTCAGATGCCCGGAGGCTGTGGTCTTCTGGACCACTTGTCCATGATGAGCCCAATGGGATGAACAATCGACCTTGGTTTTCATGGTACCCAGCACAGAAACATTTGGCAGAAAGGGACCCCATGAGAATTCAGTTAATTTCTCTGAATTTTTAATTAGATCAGTAAATAGTTTCTTACAGAACAGCGCACCAACTGACTTCAGGCAGAACTGGCCCACTTGCACATGGCAAATTTATCTCAAAGGATCAAAGGATGTGTGTCGTGGACACAGTTAATCAACTATTTGGTGTTTGCATCCTGAAAAACTCCCTCAGGGGCAGAGCACACACAGTGGTTAACTATGCTGCCTCTACTGTTGTCCACATAATCTCTTGAACTTCTCCCTTTTTCTATTTCCTACCCCCTGGGATGAAGCTGAGCACCCACCCCAGTTCTTGCTGTGGATGGGATACAGAAATCTTTATTGGAATAGCAGGGTCTCCTCTGGGCAAGAATGAAGGTGCATGTCATCTGGGACAAAGACAGAAGCTCAGAGCTTCATGACATTGCAGAGTCCCTGTGCCAACCAGTTCTGGAGCTGTCTTAACTCTTGGACCTCCACTTACATGTATTAATTGTTTTGAGCAGAGCTGAGTTGGGCTTTCTCTTATGTGCACTGTTAAAGCTCCTAAGTAAGAAACAGTGAGAATTATTCTCCGTAGTTTTCTGAATGTATGACTCCTACTTCCCTTTCTATGGACTCTTTCCTCACTTACAGCCTTAAAGTAAAAAATCTCCCAAGCTAGCCATTTCTTCCTTTAAGTTGTTTCTTTTTAATGGTGTTTTTAAGCCCTGGATCATGGAGTAAATAGCCAATATTTACTGTGCATTTGCTACTTGTTGGGCACTTTCAGAAGCATTTTTTTGTGTGCATTTCATACAGTAAAACAGAATGCATTTAGAAGGGGTAAGTTTGCCTTTTCCCCAAGAGAATATTTCAATTATTCCTAGTGTGGGTGGGTAGTTAAACTCTATGTATGTATTTATTAACTAACACCTACTCTAACCTTCTATTCAAATGGCTCTATAGTGCTCTGAGGCCAAGGCTGTCAGTCCCCAATTTTAAAGACTGAGGTAGAGACAGGTGCCTGAGGCCACACACTGATGGCAGGGCTGGACCCAAGTGCAGTCCCTGGGACTGTGCACTTTACCTCCTCCGTGCGGGTTTGACAGGACATGACTGGGCTATTGCTGCATCTTTATCCAGATATCATGGGCAGGCTAAGCAGAGAGGTGAGTTTTATGATAAATATTTGAACTAACATTATCTCTCTGTAATTGAAAACACGATTAATTGTTATAATTGACCCTAAAGCACTATTTGGCAATCAAGTGCAAAAGTAATGTGAATGCTTCTGAACCAAAGACTGATTACATAGTATTTAGATTCTTTATATCTTCACTTTTATGTACTTGACCTGTATAAAATGTGTATTAAATATATAATAAAATGTATATTAAAGTAGACATGTTAAAAACCTCTCAGAACACTGGTTTATTTTAGTTTGCCCTTATAATTCCTGTAGGAATAATTTTATGTGTTGACTTAGAATGTTATTTGGGCCTGGAACCTTAGTAAGGGTTAAGTGTCCTTTTTAAAAAATTGTCAAAAATTTTTTTATTAGAAATATTTTGAGTTGAAGTATAGTTGACATAGTGATTTAACATTTGTATACATTACAAAATGCTCACCACTGTAAGTGTAGTTACCATCTATCACCATCTGAAGTTATTATAACACTATTGACTATATCCCCTATGCTGTGCTTTCATCCCCAATACTTATTTTATAACTGGAAGTTTGTACCTCTTTATCCCTACTTCCTCTGTCCTCTTAACCTATGGCAATCACCAGTTTGTTCTCTGTAGTTGTGAGTTTATTTCTGTTTTTTCATTTCATTTTTTTGGATTCCACATATACATAAAATCATATGATATTGTCTTTCTTATTTCACTTAGCATAATACCCTCTAGGTCCATCCACGTTGTTGTGAATGGCAAGATTTCATTCTATTTTGTGGCTGAGTAATATTCCATTGTATATTACAGATCTTTATCCATTCATCTATTGATGAACACATCACAATATGACCATCTTTGTGCCTTTGTATGTCTTTCCTGCCCCTAGAATTCTATGTTGTGTTTATTGGGTAAACATTAAAAAACTATTGAAGATTTGTAATTACACCTTTAGTAACAGACCAAGAACAAAGGTATGACATGGCTTCTTTAAAAGATTGTTTCTTCCTTGTTTATTCTTTATTTGCCCCAACAAACAAACAAGCAAACAACATGGAGACCAGTGGAGAGCCAAGGAAGGGCAGTTACTATCTGTCAACATAGGAAGATGTTACGGAATCACAGGCTATAAACTTCATGCTGTAATGCCATCCCCATGATCAACTTATGTTATGACTGAGAATTTTTGTGCCCCTTAATCCCCTTCACCCTCTCCATCCACCCATCCCAACCTCTCTCCTATGGTAACCACCAATCATTTCTCAGTGTCTCTGAGTCTACTGCTATTCTGTTCCATTTGTTTTGTTCTGTTTTTACACTCCACAAGTAAGTGAAATCATATGGTGTTTGCCTTTCTCTGTCTGGCTTATTTCACTTAGCATAATACCCTCTGGGTCCATCCATGCTGTTGCAAATGGTAGATTTCTTTCCTTCTTATGGCTGAATAATATTCCATTGTGTATAGGTACTATGCCTTCTTTATCTATTCATCTATTGATGGACACTTTGGTTGCTTCCATGCCTTTACTATTGTAAATAATGTGGCAATAAACATAGGGTACATAGATCTTTTTGAATCAAGGATTTTGTTTTCTTTGGGTAAATTCCCAGAAGTGGAATTACTGGGTCATTTGGCATTTCCATTTTTATTTTTCTTGAGGAACTTCCATACTGTTTTCCACAGTGGCTGTACAATTTACATTCCCACAATCAGTGTAGGAAGGTTCACCATCTGTTCTAGACATTTAACAAATACTCTTTCACATAAATGAGCTTATCTTAAAACCTATACTTATATTTTGACTAGGGAAATAGTTATCTACTTTACAATTTGGATTTACCATATGCTATATTTCAGACTATTCCTGACCCAAAGGGACAATCTAGGCAAAGTATAGTGAATAGACATGGAGGTAAAATGAGTTTTATATTTCCCTCAAAACCACTGTTTTCCACAGTTTTGTATTAATATCATGGCCTCAGCTTTCTTTTGGTTGGTTTGCACTGGTCCCTTCTTTGACTTAAAGGTTTCTGAGATTTCACTTTAGGGATCTCTTTTAAGTTGGACTTGACTTTTTTGGGCCAAAGTATTCTTGACTCTGTGGTTCAAAATGATTTTTCCTGGTATGATCTTTTTAGTTGCTGTTTTTGTTTAAATCCATGGTAACATAGTTGAATTACTGTTGGGAGTAGCCATTTCACATAACATTAAAAAATATTGGCCAAATCTGTTTGGCATAGCACTTTACAACAGTAGGATTAAATTCTCTTTAACGAATGTTTTAATTGCTGAGAAATGAAAGGAACCTGGGAGGGCGTCTGGAGGAGTCTCGGCTGGTGTCCCTGTGCCTGTTACCAGGTGCTCTCAGTGCCGTGAGGAGCTCTGGGGGGCAGGAGGATACCAGGAACCAGTCCTGCCAATTCGGCATGTGGCTTCTGCAGGTTCCTGACTGTCCACCTCTCCCCTCATGCCTGTTGGACATGGCGGGACTCACTGTGTCTCTATCCCCAGAGTCCAGTCAGGATGAATTGCATGGGCCCTTGGTGAGGGAGCAAGGAGCCTGGGACGGGACTTCCGCTCCCTTCCCAGGACGTGTCTGCCTACACAACTGGTCGGTCTCCCATGCAGAATTGCTTCAGTGCTCATGTATGCAGTTCAAAATAAGTTGTCACTTGATTCAAAGTTGTTATGCTTTATTTTGAAAATTAACATGCGACAAGTGTGACTTCCCTGGGGTGTGCGCAGTTCTATGAGACTGAACACATGTACACACTGTCCACGATCAGGACCCAGCACCGTCCCTCATTCCAGAAACTCCTTGGGCTGTTCCGCCTCAGCCCCTGGCACCTACTGAACTGCTCTCTGTCACTATAATTGGGTCATTTTGAGAATGTCGTATAAACGGAATCAGGGCACATAACCTTTGGGACTGGCTTCTTTGCCTCAGCATAATGTCTTTCAGATTCATCCAAGCTATTGTGTGTATGATAATGTGTCTTTTTGCTGAGTAGTATTCCATGCATGGTATGGGGACACCACAGTTTGCTTATCCATTCAACCACTGAAAGAAACTAGGCTTATTTTCAGCTGTTGGTGGCTATGAATAGAGCTGCTATGACCACATGTAAAGGTCAAGTTATTTTTAAACAGCTCCTTTTTATGAGATTTCTTTTAAAGAGGTTTCTTTTTGAGTATCATTGCTTCCTGTGGAGATTTAAAAATGTTCCTGTAAATTCTTTGACATTCTTCCCATTAAAGGTAGTATCTATGCCTCTTTCCCCCAAATCTGCGTGGGCTGCCATAAACAGTAGTACATCGCAGAGGTGGTGCTATGTAACTTTGGGACTAGGTCGGAAGAGACACGCGGTTTCTGCCTTGTTCACCAGAACAACCTGCCCTTGAAAGCCTGACACCATCTGAGAAGTTGGCTCCTCTGAGTCACCGTGCTGGAGAGAGTAGGGCTGGACTCGCTGGCAGCTGCAGCTGAGCCGACCTCCAACCTCCTCTATGTTGCTGGACACGAGTGAAACCAGCTTGGTCCCTGTAGAAGAGTCACCTGCCAGCTGAGTACCGCCAAGTGACCTCTGGAATGCCACGAGGAGCAGGAAACCCCCCAGCAAACTGCCACATTTCCCGAGCCAAGAAACTGGGAGATATAATACCATGGCTGTTGTTTTACCCAGGAAGTTTGGGTTTGTGGGGTGAGCCGCTGTGGATAACTGGAACGCTCCCCAGTGTGTTACGCTTCACAGGAACACGGACTGTGTTCGCTGACAGACCTAAACCTTTCGCTGCAGTGGTGGTCAATAAGCATCCCTTTTAGTTTTTAAGACTGATTTCCGCATTGTGCTTGGCAAGGCACCTTAATAATGCTGTGTGATGGTGATGATAAGGACGTGGAATTACTTTAACAGTTACCTCGGTGATAAGAAAATTATCCAATAGCTATCAAATGCCCTTTTTTTACTCATGGATTTGCCACCTGCTGAAGCTGGAAAGGGGGTTAAAAGGCCATGTATTGCATCCCTGAATCAATCAGGCAGGCTCTGAGGTCTGAATGTAGGAGGCTCTGGCAGGAGTGAGGATTTGAAACCCAATGTCTGATTTCCAGCTCCAAGGGGATCAATCCAGGCCTCTGTTCACATGAACAAAGTGTGGATGGGCCGCAAGGCACAACTGGGTGGCTCTGTGAGCCAACTGTGCATAAGCAGGGGTCTAGCCAGGCAAGCAAAGGACCTGACTCAAATAACTGACACAGAAAACGAGTGTCTTTACACAGTTCTGCTCTGTGATCTCAGAAGACATTCAGGCCTAGTGCTTTGGTTAAACCCAAGTGTAAGGGTGTTATGGAAAAGGAGCAATAGGAGAACAAGAGTGTGCTTCTGGGAAAAAGACTCCACAAGGCCCAAATTAAAACAAAACTCACTAGAGTGACAAATGACCCTAAACTGAGGTGGAGAAGGAGTGGAACTTGAGGAATCCTCACAGATCAGAGCAAAAGTAAAAGTGCTGGAGATTATGGGGAAGAAGATATAAAGGAGAAAGATTTAGGGCTATGAGGAGTTTCTTTGTGTTTTCCATTTCTTCTTATTTTAGTTGTGGTAAAATAGACATAACATAAAATGTACCATTCTGACCGTTCATAAGTGTGAAGTTCCGTGGCATTAAGTACATTCACACTGATGTGCAGCCAGCACCACCATCCACCCCCAGAGCTCTTTGCATCTTCCCAAACTGAAGTTCTGGGCCCCTTAAACATCAACTCCCCTCTGCGTCTCTGGCACCCACCATATTGCTCTCTCTGCTTCTATGCAGTGGCTGCTTGAGGTAACTTCAGGTACCTCGTACACTGAGATTATATGGTATTTGTTCTTCGTGAGTCGAACACCCTATTTCACTAGTATAATGATCTCAGGGTTCATCTGTCTTGTAGCATAAGTCAGAATTTTCATCCTTTCCAAGGCCGAATAATATTCCATTATAGACAGACACATTTTTCTTTTCCATTCACCAGTGGATGAACACTTGGGTTGTTTCCACCTTTGGCTATTGTGCATAATGATGCTGTGAACATGTGTGGACATGTATTTCTTGGAGACTCTCACTCTCAGTTCTGTTGGGTATATGCCCAGAAGTAGAATTGATGCATTATAAGAGAGTTCTATTTGTGGAGCAACCACTATACCATTTTCCACAACAGTTGCACCACTTCTGTTTCTACCAACAGTGCATAAGGGTTCCAAATTGTCCACGCTTTTGTCAACACTTGCTATTTCTTACTTCTGTTTGTTTGTTTTTTTGTTTGGTAGTAGCCATCCTAGTGAGTGTGAAATGTGGTAGAGGTTTCTTTTCAAGCTACATAAATGTTACTGTATTTGATTTTACTGTAATGATCTGATCGAGGGGGAATTGGAGGAGGCAGAGAGAAGCTGCTGGGTGATTGAATAGACAGAAGTGTCAGAGTCTAATCCTGGGTAGAGAGCATCCTGGCTAAGAACTCAGAGGCAGGAGGAGAGGCAGAGCAGATGGGCACATATGCAAGTGGGGGGATTGTTCTTCCGAATACTCAGTCTTCTCAGGGAAATAAAGGCCACTGTCCTAGAGGGAGCATTTGGGGAAGGTGCTGGAAAGTTAACGAGAGAGTAGAGGGTATCAATAGTTGCTAAGGTGAGTGGAAGTGTGAGGTCTGGGGCTGGAGGGGTATTTACTTTCAGGCAGCCCTGGGAAGCCCCTGAAGATTCTTGTGGTCACTAATTTGAGATGCCACCTGTCCTTCCCAGGCGCATTCAGCTGCTCGGGTGCAGGCAGCGAGGAGAAGAGAGTAGGATTAACCATGTGAATGCACAGAACTGAGAGAGGGACAAGGTCCTTGAGGGCATATTTAAGGCAGGGCTTCAGTTACAGGTCATGGAATTCAGGCTGGGGACCAGGACAAGCGGGCGACAGTGGTAAGGTGCAAGACTGAAGTACCCAGTGAGGGCAGGACTGTCAGAGTCAGGGCACAGAGGGCACCATGGGGGTCAGGAGAGGAATGGAAGTGGTTGGTGAGCATGTCCTGGCTGACCCGAGCTCCTAGGGTGACTCCTGTGATCAGGACAAAGTCCACGAGTCAGCCACCGGCCCCAGCCCAGTCCCTGGCCCCAGGAGTGAGTGTGTGTGCAGGGATGGTGGGTCTGGAGCCCACCTGCCCTTGGTTGACATTGGTGTGCGGGCTGTCTGGGGTGCTCCACCTCCCCTTAAATCTCTGCAGAGAGCCTGCCAGTAGGCACGACTGCTACTGCCCGTCATTATTGACTCCTTTGCACCAAGTCTTGTCAGGGGAGGGGAATAAGAACTGGAAGCAAGGCCTTTGTGCCCAGCACAGCTCCTCATCTCCTCATGCGCTGGCCTCTAGCACAGAATGCCGGCTCCCACCTCCACCCGCCTGCTGAACTCTTGCATTTTCCCCTGACTCAGGGCAGGATACATGGTTCACCTCATGGATGCATAGGGACACTGGAAATGCCAGGCCCAGGTGCCCAACCCGCTCTGACCTTAGAAGGAAACAGATATCTCTCTGCAGCAAGTCCAGGACCTCTGGAGAGCTGGGGTTGCATTTACTAATGACCATCACAATGGGGAGCACTCTTTGTGCCCAGGTGGCCACCATCCACCTTGGCCCAAGTGGCTTTTGTCCACCACCATGTCCACCTGCCTCCTCCGACAATGGGCCACATGCTCACTCCTGCTGGAGCCAGCCACAGATATTGGGAAT
Source organism: Manis javanica (assembly GCF_040802235.1). Classification (NCBI taxonomy): domain Eukaryota; kingdom Metazoa; phylum Chordata; class Mammalia; order Pholidota; family Manidae; genus Manis; species Manis javanica. The sequence goes on from NC_133162.1 coordinate 75,024,856, forward strand.
GTGTTTCTTCAATGGAGACTGAGAAGCTGACCATGACTCTCAGCAGGAGAGCTTCTCTGGGTAATAAACCCTGGTGGGGAAACTGGCTGCTGGGGGACGGCTTGCTCTGGTAGGCGGTGGCTTCCAGATGCTGGTAAGGTGGTCAGGAGGAGTGGAGGGTGGGGGTTCCCTCTCCATGTCCTTGCTGCTGCCTTAGTGGAGGGGGACCTCTGACTGATTGGATCTGTCCCCAGGTCCCAGAGGGGGTGCAGTGGGATAACATCTCTTTTTGACACCATGTGCTCTCTGCTAGCCCCTACTCCTTAGGACAGAAGCCTGGCTGGTGGTCTTGGAGTAGTGAAAGGAGAAGGAAGCACTCACATGATTAAAAAAGAAACATTTTTTTATTGTGGTAAAGTACACATAACAGAAAATGTACCTTTTAAATCATTTTTATTATACAGTTCAGTGGTATAAAGTGCATTCATATTATTGCAACCATCACACCCTCCCTCTCCACAGTTCTGTTTACCTTGCAAAACTGAAACTCTGTACCCATTAAATAAAAACATTCCATTCTTCCCTCCCCCCAGCCCCTGGAAACCACCATTGTACTTTCTGTGTCTATGGATTTGACCAAACTCGTATGTTGAAACCTAATCCCCAACATGATGGTATTTGGAATGGGAGCCTTTGGGAGGTGATCAGGTCATGAGGGTGGAGCCCTTATGAATGGGATTCATGCCTTTAAGAAAGAAACCCCAGAGAGCCCCCTGGTCCCTTCTGCCATGTGAGGACACAATGCACCAGGAAGTGGGCTCTCACCAGACACTGAATCTGCTGCCATCTTCATGTTGGGCTTACCAGCCTCCAGAACTGTGAGATATAAATTTCTGTTGTTTATAAACTGCCCAGTCTGTGCTATTTTTGTTATAGCAGCCTACCGGAACGAAGACCTGTAGGCACCTTGTTTCAGTGAAGTCATACCATACTTGTCCCTTTGTGACTGGCTTACTTCTCTTAGCATAAGTCTTTAAGGTTCATCCCTATTGTGGCATGTAAGAATTCCCTCCCTTTTTAAGGCTGAATGGTATTCCATTGTATGGATATACCACCTATTGTTTATCCCTTCAACCACCAATGGACATTTGGGTTGTTTCTACCTTTTGGCTGTTGTGAATAGTGCTGCTGTGAAAATAGGAGGACCCATATCTGTTTGAATCCCTGCCTTCAATTCTTAGGGGTGTATATACACAGAAGTAGAATTGCTGGATCCTATGGTAATTCTGTGTTTAATATTTTGAGGAACCACCATTCAGTTTTGCATAGAAGTTGCATGATGTTTTGGAAGTGGCATATATTCGACATACTTTTTAAGGTAATATTTTTGACCAAATGGTTGTCCTAACCATGGTGAAGAGCTGCCAGACCCTGGGAAGGTGGCCGGACAATGGCATTCTTTTTCTTTCTTTCTTCATGTCCCTGCCAGGCCTGTGCTTCTGATGTCAGCTTGGTTTCTATAAAGAACTGAGGAGAGGCCCGGGTGTGGCACTCTGGGGCCTGGCGTGCCCTTTCCTTAGTGTCCACTCACTCCTCTTTTTTCCTAAAAGAAACATAATTTCTATGTGAGTCTCCCTCCCTCTCTATATAGCTGTCACAGTAAGTTGAATGTTTCTCATTTTGCTTTGGGGGAAAGCAGCGGGATCTCAGGAGGATGCAGAAGAAATGGCTGTAGACCAGCTGCTCAGCAAGAAGAAAGGGCCATGAACTGCTAGGATTTTGGAGGTGTTGAGCCTCTCAGAGTTCTGGGCCCTATTTTACAGATAAAGGGGCAAATACTGCTGGAAGGAGGAAAATATGAAAGAAGACAGTTTCAAGGAAACAACATGCAAAGATGTGCTTACCAGTCCCAGAGGAGGACAGCATCAGTAGTCCTGGGTTCCTGGCCTGGGGCTACTCGTGGCATTGTGTGGACACTGCGTGGGCACTGTTCATGTGGACAATTCACATTTTCCTCCATGCATCATGGATGATCCTATAGGTTTGTTTGCCTGTGTTGACTGAGGCAAACTGGGAAGTTTGTCTATTTAGTATTTATCTGCTATGTGTTGAAAAGAGAGGTGGGGGTACAAGATTAGGAAACCTTTAAGCAAGGCTTTAAGAGAGCTAGCTTGACATTCAAAATCGAACACTTAGATGCCTGGTAATATGAAAGTCTTGCCAGTTCTCATTACAACACACATTGCAACATGCCTCTCTGCTCGTAAATGTCTTTTCAAGGTCACGTCAGCCCGGCCTGATGCCTCTGTCACTTGACCTTCTGCCAATGCCCAGCTGTGAATCAGTGGAGCCAGCTGCCCTCTGCCTCTTGCTCACCTGCAGGTAAGGGCTGGCCCAGGAGCCAGGGGAGGTACAGGATCGGTTCAAGGACCAGTGTGTGGTCTTTACACTCCACTGCGCACGGGCCTGTGCCTGGCAGCCTCTGCTTTCTCACAGAAGCCCATGCCACCCATCCACACTCTCCTCCAACCTGTCCCTGCCTCACCCTTCATCCCAGTGCCTCTGTGCACCTCCTACCTTGTGTAGAAGAGGGTTCCTGCAGTTTTCTTCCAGACCCATAGGTGCCCTTGCCAGCTGCTCCTTCTGTTCTCAGGTCTCTGAAGCAAAGGTGTCGCCCTCTCACCCAGGGATGTTCCTTCATCCTGGATCTTGATGCCTCATCTCCTTTCTCTTAGATACTTTGTTTCTTTCTTGTATTGAATCCCTGACTTTCCTGAGCCCTCATGTTTCCTTCTTTGACCCCTTCCCACAGACTGTGAGCATGTACAAGTTCAAAACACCAGCAGCAGCAAAATGGGGGAAGAGAGCAAAAATGCTCTTGCTCTGCAGCCCGGCTGAGAGCAGTCTCAGCTTCGCAGGCAAGCTTCTGGCAAGAGAATCTGGCATATGCTGCTCCTCTCCCATTTCCCCTTTCGTCACTCAGTGCAGCGTTTACCCCCCCCAAACTCCATGGGACCTGGGCGGCATCCAAGCCCCAATTACCAAGATGCCTGGGAGATTTCAATGGTCTCCTCACGTGTTCTTCTTCCAGCCTCTGAAGGCGTGGCGTTCCCCTTCTGCTCCAACAATCCTGTGGCTCCCAGCATGGTGGAGAGAGCAAGCGCTTTGCAGTAAATCGCAATCTTAGCTCTGCCACATATTGGCTCTGTGGTTTTGTCAATGAACGGCTCTGAGAGTCACGTTTCTCATCTTTGAAAAGGTGAGAGTAGCAGCAATGGACAGTCTTTGGGATGACTGATAAGACACAGAGAGAAAGCACTTGGCACACAGAAAGGTGTGTACCTCACGCATATCTTCGTTCTATAAACTGTAGGAACTAGGTGCCCCATGAGGCTCTGCTCCCTGTTAATTTGCCAGATGCCCTTTCTGAGTACCTCACACCCCTCGGTTTTCTCCTACGATGTACCTGTTTCCTGACCCCAGGGGGGCCAACCTGGCTGCTTACTGGATCGCGGCCCTGGATGGTCCTGTACTCACAGTCAGGACTGAACTTCTTTCCTCCCTGACATCTCCTCTTCCCTGTTCCTAGTCTCAGTCAGAAACACCACCTTTGGCTCCAGCTCCTCACCCTTTGCACTGGGGTCCCTTCACCCCTATTACAGCAAATCTTTGGAACTCACTCTCCTTTAATAGGCCTGGGATTACTCTCCTTTCCTTATTTATATTGTTACTTCCTTAGTTTAATTCTTCAAGAACTTGGCATTTCCATGAGGCACTTCCTCTCTCTGAACTGCCTTTCTCTTTTCCTCTGCCCGTCAGATTCCCACCTGTCCCCTGCTCAGTGTCACTTCCTGGACTCGCTGTTCACCCCCTGTGCTGGGTGCCCCCCTTGTCTTCCATCACAGGCCAGCTGTGACAGTCCGTTCTCCGGCAGCTGGACCCAAGCTGCTCAGGCCGCCACCGCCTCTGCTCCCCATGCATGTGGAGAATCCCCAAAGGTGCAAGAAGTGAGTTAAATGTTCAGAAAAATACACCTGTGAGTAGCGCATTTATCTCAAACAATATTCATATGATTAAAATTTAAAGGCAGCCTCTGTGGACCCTGGCCTGTGATGTTAACAGGCATGACGACATGATGTCAAGCTGAGCTGGGGGCTCTGCTGATGAGTTTCTGGGGCCTTCAGTGATGCACTTGTGTGACCAGGCTGAGTGAATGACACTCAACGTACTGGAGCCCGATTCTTCCTGCCAGGAGAGTCCCGTGCAGCCAGTGGCCCTGCAGGCGGGGTGCGCAGTGAATGGTGAAGCTCCCTGATGTGGCAGGGAAGCAGGTCCCTGGCCCCCGAGAGCCCACGAAAGGAACTCCAGGGCCCCTTGTCAAGGTTGTCAAGGCCATTTCTGTCTTGAGTCTCCTTCCGCTGTGTGTACCTCCCCTGGCCAAGCTCCCCACACCACCTGATTCTCTTCCAACCCCTGGCTGCTCTGGCCTCCATGCTCCTGAGACCTCTTTTCTCCAGCATGCTTTCAACCTGTGGGATTCTTTCTGCTAGCTGAATGGCTGATGCAGATGTTGGTTTTGAAACAGTCAGCACTCTGACTGCAGAGCTCTGACACACAGAGGCTCTGGGGGGATGCAGCACACATGGCTGATCCTGACCTGGGACCGACACTCCTGGGTCCCTAGGACTTGCCCTTTGCCCCCTCCTCTCACAGCTCCCCTTGGCCATTCAGCCACACTCTGGGTTGTAGTCTTGGGGCCCCTGGCTCCTCTGTAGTGATTTCAATGGTCAAAAAGCACTGGCAGGAGGGTTGTTATAAATAGATGGTGCATTAAATACCCTGTGGATAGTCCCATTGAATGACCTCATTCCTTAAAGGAAATAATTTGACCACCATATGAGGTTGTGGTTACCGCTATATGACAGTGGAGTCCCAGGGACACCAGCATGGCAGCAAGTGTTTGTGAAGAACTCCCAGGGATTAAAATCCAAGCAGGAAGCACAGAGAAGGAAGCAAGGAGAAGGTTAGCCAAAGGTTTGCTATAGGTAAAGGCATGGTTCTGCCGCAGCAGAATCACCCAGTCTACTCCTTGGACAGGGGTAAAACCAGACTGGGCTTTGGCTCTAAAGCCCACAGGCTTAGAGTAGGTAGCTCTCTGTGCAGCCAGGGCACGCACAGCATCCTGTCTTCCTTGCCTTGGGTTTAGCAGCTTTTCTTTCTTCTGGGTTTACAGGTTCTTTAGCTGAGAATATAATGCAGTAAAGAAGAACTGCAGATTACAGTCCCCATTTTCTTCCTGCCACTGGGACTTCCCAGCAGGGTAAGAAGACTGTTCCCTTTCTCTCTTGAGCAATTTCTTGGGGACACCTAGGCTCCTTATGTTCTGTTACTGGCGCTGTGTTGGTAGAGATTTTGACTCTTTGCACTCTATCTGCCGGCCTAAGAGAAAACCCGATGCTGCCCATTTAGCCTCACCTTTGCAGCTTGATGGCTTCAGCCACACCCTCGATATCCCCAGTCTTACTCAATTTGATCCACTTTCCATGTCACCACTGGCATGTCCTCAATGGGACACATACATGAGGGTGTCACTCTTTGGCTCTTGTCCTTTGCTGGTTCTTTGCCTATGAAATGGCCTTCAGATTTCTGAGTGTGCAGCTCAGGGACCCACCCCACCTCTTTACACACCACCTACACTTCAGTTTCTGCGACTGAGAATATCCTTATTTTCCACCCCACCACATCCTCTGTAAAATGCTCTGACCTCTCAGACTGCCCTGTCGCAGAATTATTTATGGGTGTGCCTTAGCTCTTCCAGCAGTGAGTGGCCTCCTGCATTTTATTAATTTTTAATTTCCCCATGGGAGCTAGCATGGGGCTGTGTGTGTGTGAGTGTGTATGTGTGTGTGTGTGTGAACGTCAATGTATATGAGTGTGTGAATGTGAGAGTGTGAGTGTGTGTGTATGGTTGTTATTGATTTTCTAGGCTCAAGTTTTGAAGAAAATTGATTCTGCCTCATCAAGTTATTTCAGGTAAATAGAAAGGATCTCAGCGTGCTTTGCTATAATCCAGCATCATTTTCAAAAGAGAAATAGTGTCATTCATACTCACTCTTGCCATTTATGATAAAGGCAAGGAATCCTATGAAGCTTAATGATAATTGATTTGAGGAAAGGAATCTATTACAGTGATTACATTACATTAAGCTGAGAACACTTAGTTTTGATTTATTTTGAATTAGACATTTAGAAATACAGATGTACAAAAAAATTCATGCTTATTCTGCACTGTGGAGGGGGGATGTCATCCATTATGTCACTGACCTATTATCATTTAGTTTAAAAACACGTCTGGTAGAAAGCATCTTCTTCTGAAATAGAAAGTGAGAAATGTTCCCACACAGCAAATTCCTTTAGGCCGAGTGGGTGGCAGGGCTTGCCTGCCGTGTGAGTGAGTGCCCACGTCTGCCAGGCGGGCCCCCCATGCGTGAGGCAGGCCCCGAGGATGCAGTGGGACCCAGCTGCCCCCCAGAGGGGCTGGCTGTCACTGGGCAGGAGAAGCAGTCCCTGCCTCTGCCTTCATCAGGGCCCCTTGGGAGCTGGCCTTCTCTGAGCATCTGCTCTTTTGCCTTCTTGGCATTGGCTTCTCCTGTCAAGGAATTTCCCCAGTGCCTGCAACCCCCGTTTCTGCACAGTGTGCACAGCTGCTGCTGAGAGGTTAAACTGTCCACGGGAAATGTGATAATGAGATTTGAGTTTAATCGAGCTGGTCTTATGGACGTGATTTGTCTGTGTTGATCTGCACTCAACTCAAGCTGGTTGTCCCTGGACTTCAGCGAAGCCCCCCACGTCCATGTCTGCACTCCATGCTATGTTTTCCCTGACTGACCCCCTCCCTGGAGTGGGAGGGGGAGAGTGCCAGCAGATGACGGGGCTTGTGTCCTCCACACCAGGGAGTCTAGGGGGAGGAGTGCATCACCCTCCAGTCCCAACAAAAAGCCTCAGAGCGGGACCCTGGTGGGCCAGCTGGGCCCGCTCTGCCATCCCTGGTTCCAGGGCTGGGGAAGGGGACCAGTCATGGCCATGTGCCCACGTGGCCCTTCCTCAAGGCATGTAGGTGTTCTTACCAATCGGGAAGAGAGTAGGTCCTTGGGGCAGAGAAAGATAGCACACGTACACCACACCAGCTACATCCTACAAAATGTGTTCATGTCTCAGAATCATGATACCAAACTTTAAATGAACACTTTGTAAAATTACTGTTAAGTGAGGGGCATTGGAGGTCACCAAGCAGCGTCTTGTCTCTCCACCTGGACAGGTTGGGTCACCACATGTCCCTCTGCATGTGTTAATGGTGACTGCTTTTCAGAAAAGGGTCAGGCTGGGTCCCTCCGTGGGGACCCCAAGACAGTGTTCTGTACTGTGAAAATGCCAGAATGGGGTGAGGAAGGAGAGGAGGGACTGCACGGCCTTATTTTCTCTGGTGTTCCACAACCTCTCCAGGCACCATGACATCACCATTTCATGCCAGAGGATTACGTGTTTCTGCTCTGCCTAGAGACATCTCTGTGGGGTCTGCTGGGACTCTGACTGCCCCCTGCCACACCCCCCACCTGACTCACAGGCCAGCCGGGCCTCGTATGTGAGATGGCACTGAAGTCAATGGAGAAGCCCTGCCTTATTTACTTCTGAGGGTTGTGTGGGTGTACTGGTTTTGTGCTGTGTCTAGGTGAGCAAAGATATGTGTTCATGCATCTCAGTGCCGGGATGTGATTGCACGCAGTTCTCCGTGCATTTTTGTGCATCCGCATTTGTGTCTCTTGTGCTCATGTGCACAGGTAAGAAGACATGTGAGCTGGATGGGTGTCTGTGTTTAGGCTGATCATGGGTATATCTGAGTGACCAGGGCAACAACGTTCCTTTCCTTACATTTGGTGGTTTTGTCCTTGAGGTGCTCACTTTATGAAGCTGCCAGCTGCCCCCTCTCCCGCATCCAAGCAGAAGGCAATCTGGCCCAGCTGTCTTGCTGGAATGCTCCAGCTTTTCCTGAGCAAGCTTTATTCCGATTATTTTTAAAGCTTTTGGAAGACCTTGTGAGAGAGGTGCTGGGAGTTCATTGCAGACTATGCTTAATGGCAGAATTCCAGAGGGACGTGGAGAGCTGGGTTTCATTGGCAAACTCTTTTCTCTTCTCCATCTTTAAAGTAAACAAGGCTTCATTTTCTACATTAATGTGTCCTGCGTCCCTTCCATTTTTAATAATCTTACAAATGTACCCATGGGCTCCCAGCCGATGTGCATGGAGCCCTGTCTGGGGACACATGTGTTCCTGGCCCTGTGTGGGAGAGGGGCTCAGCAGAGCCTTGAGGACCCCGCTCTGTGCAATTCCATGGGTCCCCACAGAATCCCCGGCCTCCCCCTACTAAGGTCAGAACATGGAGTGGAGGGCACCCCATCAGCTGGAGAAGCTTCTGCTATGCTTGGTGGCAGCTCCTTCCTCCAAATAGCCACTTTGGTCTAACACAATCCACTTTGGTCTAAATATGTATGGCACCCCTGCTTAGTTCCAGGTGTTTTTTTTTTTCTGTCTGTGTGTGTGTATGTGAATGAAGGCTGAGACCCCTGCCTCTCCTTGAGAGTGTTGATGTGTCAATGATACTGGCCCAACCTCAGTTCTTCAGGCTGTGATATGGACATCCTGTGTCTGTGGGTCCTGCTGCACCCTGGAGCTGATGGTGGCAGCTTTCCTAATCTGCTTTGGTCATGGGCAAGGAAGCCTGCCCTGGCTTCGGCAGGTCCGTGTGTAGCCAGCCCCTGGTGATTCCTGTGCTGTCAGGGTGTGGAGCCGCCTGCAGTGCCTGCTCCCTGCCTCAGTGCAGCCAGCCTCCCATGTGGCCTCAGGCCCCCAGCATGCCCTGCTGGCTGTTGCGGGCTTGCCACGTTTCTCTGAGTGAACAGAAAGAATTTTGAGTTGTGCACTGTTGTGCCTAGCAATGTATATGGAACACACAGCCAGGGAGGTGCTTGTTTCCCACCACTTTCATAGGATCACTACTTGAAGGAGAAATTGCTTATGGTTAGCAATTTCAGGAAAATGGTTCCCTCACTATTTCCAGGATTCCAGGAACCAGTGAGGGCTTCGATATATCTGTTTCTCCAAAGCCTATCTTCCAGCCTTCCCCTTCTTCATCTTTCTCCCTCTCTCCTCCTCTTTTTCTCTCCCATATCATAAAATGTGAAAGCTGCTCCCTGTGTCACAAGCCCAGCTCACAGTTAGCTGGAGGGCTCACAAATCTCTCCGGTATCAGGCCTGCACAGCTGTAAGAGCCCAGGTGTCAGGAGCAGAGCCAGGTCTGGGGACTGTCACAGCCCTCCAGGGGCTGGTACTCTCCAAGGGGCAGAGGATGTGTGCACAAATGCCATAAGGAGAGCGTGGTGAGTGCTGGGAATCTGGAGTCTGGGGGGTTCCTCCTGGCTGAGGCTCAGGCACAGCTCTGCAAAAGACAGAATGCAGGCTGCCCTTAAGCTGCGTGAGATCCAGACAACTTGGGGAAGAGGAAGACAGCCAGGGTTGGTGCACCGCATGGCAGGAGCACAGGGCTGAGCAGCTCCAATGTGTGACCTGCTCCACGTCCCCAGCACTGAAGGGGCCAGCAGGAGCTAGATGGGAAAAATGGGCTGAGCCACATCTAGGAGGAAATGAAGACAAGAAGCAGGGGTTTGGATGTTGTTATTGAAATATCTTGAATAAGGAGGGATGTAGGCTGCACTTCATGCAATGGGAAAAATAATACACTTCACAGTAACTGGAGGTTGGCAAGGACAGGGTCATGAGCACCCCACTGGAACACTGCCGCATGCTTGCCAAGCCTCAGTTTAGCCCAGGTGTATTCTCAATTGTTTGACTTATTTAGTATTAGAGTGACTATTCTTAGTAATAACAATAACAGGGACATTACTTAATCCTCTTTGTCTCTACGAACAATTTTTTTAATGCTATATTTATACTTCTTTCCTTCCATTTATCCCCGTAATAAAAATACTTCTGATACGTAGGACAATTCCATGGTTTTAAAAAACTAAGAGGAGAGGCTTTTTTCCCTTTCTTTTATTACGGGTTTGAACTTCTGTCTTGGAGCTCTCGCAGCCTCTCACACTGTAGGAGGTTTGGAGGTTTATGTGACCTAGGTGTGTGCATGCTCTGGGCTGGGCAGCTTGGAGTAGTGGAACGTGAAACACAGAAGGTGCATGTTTGCAGGTGAGTCCACCCCACCTCCCCACCTGTCCACATCTTCACTGTTCATCCTTTTGAGCTGGGGATTGTCAGAGCCCCCAAAAGTCTCTTCTGCTGCTTCAGGCATGATAGTTAACCTCCCCCTTCATTTGTATATCAAATGTGCTGTAGAATAGCTAGTTACTGTTGGAAATGGCCCAGGAAAGAATTATTCTTTCCTGAAAGCACATGCAGAATCCCTCTGTTCTGACTCCTGCAGGTGGTGGGGTTCAGGTAGGTTGGGGAACCCTCTGAGCTCTGATACACTGTCACAGGAGAGCTGGCTGCTTGCTGGTGGAATGTTTTCTCAGATTCTCATCTTTCCGGGAGTAGGACAGCAGGTGGGGGCAGTGTTCCCGCCAGGGACTCATTCTCCAGGGCAGAGGAGGGAGGGTGTGAGGGGCGGCTGCTGCTGGAGTGGTGGGCGCCCAGGTGCCTAGCTGGCATCCTTGTTTTTCTGCCCTTCCTCAGCGATCCTTGCTTGTTTCCACTAATGACTGAGGTATGGGAAAAGGACAGACCTGTTCAAGCTTTCTCTGGACTGCTGCCCTCAGCCCTACCGGGCAGAGGAAGGTAGGCATCTACAGCAATCCTGCCTCTGTCCTGGCCACAGCTGTCCCCGGATGCTGCCCTGGGCTGTCACTGGCTTGCTCTTGCTCAGTAAATGTGTCTGGGGGCAGGCTGACCTGGGTTGTGGACCTCCAGAAGCCACGCCGGGTGAAGACCAGGGGCCCCGAGAGGAGTCTGGGAGTTCCCACGGACCCAGTCTGAAGTCTCAAGGGGGAAGGAGGAAGAGGCCTGCAGGGAATGCGGACAGCGGCTGCGACAGGCCTCAGGGCAGCCAGGCATGCGTTCTGACTGAGGATGGGAGCCTGGTCTGTGCGCTGTGGAGCTGCCCCTGGGACAGAGCCCCACACGTGGCTGAGGAGCATATCAGGGGCACTCGCAGCATAGCCCTAACCTCGGTTCTACTGGAGGAAGATGCAAACCTCAGGATTCCCAGCAGCCAGCAGGAGCTCTTTGGAGCCTCGTCCCCTGAGTCCACAGCAACGTCACACACTGACTCCCCATCTGGGTGGTGCTGGTGCTTTCTGATGACCTTTGATAGCCCCTTCTGTCCTGTGACCTGTTATATCCCAGCCCCTTGACCTACATCCCAGCGTGGTCCCAGATGAGCGTCTGCTTCCCAGCAACTCAGCCAACTCACCTCGTTTGTGCTCTCCTTACTGAGAACCTACTGTGCGTCAGCTGTGGACTCCAAGCCTAGCTGTGACCCGAGGCAATTTTAGCCCCGACTGATCCCTCTTCCAACTTGTCCTTAAAATACACATGAAAGCACAGAAAATGACCAAAACCACACAAACAGTCCACAGGAACACTGTCAACAATTGTTAGCCTTGTTCCATTATCACCAGCAACAATGAGACAGATTCACAAACACAATTGATGACACTTTCATTGTTAGTGGCTCAGTTGGCCAGAGGTAGGTGAGAAGAGGCCCTCTACTCCCCAAGGTCAAAAGAAATTCTCAAATGAGCGGAGTATTGAATGGGACCCTCCCCTCCTCCTCTGCCCCAACCCTTTATGATCTAGGGCCTTGTGGGCCAGGCACAACGAATCCTGACAGGTGTGCCCCAAAGGCACAGCGCTGCTGTCAGGGCTGAGGGAGGAAGAGCACTGCGTTGCCTTCTGTGTGTTGTATCTGACAGAGGAACTTTACGCCCCCTGCCCCACATATTTATGAGAGCAGAAAGTGTCCCTCGGTGTGCCAGCCGAGTGAGTACCTGACACCAAGCATGGACACTGGGATGGGTGTGAACCGACTCCTCTTTCTGGCTTTGGCTCTGCAGGGGGCCTTCCCAGGGGACCAGGGGCCACGGGGTGTGCCCAGGGGGTGAAATTGGGCTGCAAGTCTTCCTGCGGCAAGATGTTTATGCAGGATGAATATGCAGAAGACTGGACCATGGCAGAACCCATGAAAAAGTTCCAACCACATTTGAAAATACAAGGTTTGCAAAAATTACTTTTAGGAGGAAATAAAAAATAATTTAAAGAACACTGGTTTATGTTCTCAGTGAGCTTTAAGAACATGTGAGATCATTAGAAGAGATCAGGATGATGAAAAAGCAATAGGCTCTGAGAAGGATTTTGAGGGAAAGGATGACACAGAAATTGGGAACAGATTTTTAAAAACTTACTAGTGACACAGAGGTAACATTTATTGGAGACAGTAAAGGAAAGCACAGAATTGGCTGAAAAGTGCTACAATGTTGAGGGGAACCATTAATTGCTCTCCTAGAATTCATTGAAGACAAAGGGATCAAAAAACTAAGAAGAAATATACAGGCACACCTAGGATATACTGCAGGTTTGGTTCCAGACCATTGCAATGAAGTGAGATAAACAAATTTTTTGGTTTCCTAGTATGCATAAAAGTTATGTTATTTGTTAAGTGCACAATAACAATACGTCTACTAAAACAAGGTACATACCACAGTTAAAAAATACTTTATTGGCCATACATGACAACCCACAGCCAACATCATACTTAACAGTGAGAAGCTGAAAGCTTTTCTTCTAAGATCAGGAACAAGAGAGGGAAGCCCACTTTCCCCAATGTTATTCAAGATAGTACTGGAGGTCCTAGTCATGGCAATCAGACAAAACAAAGAAATACAAAGCATCCACATTGGTAAAGAAGAAGTCAAACTGTCACCATTTGCAAATGACATGATACTGTACCTAAAAAACCCTAAAGACTCCACTCCCAAACTACTAGAACTAATATCTGAATTCAGCAAAGTTGCAGGATACAAAATTAATGCACAGAAATCTGTGGCTTTCCTATACACTAATGATGAACTAATAGAAAGAGAAATCAGGAAAACAGTTCCATTCACAATTGCATCAAAAAGAATAAAATACCTAGCTATAAACCTAACCAAGGAAGTGAAAGACCTATACCCTGAAAACTACAAGACACTCATAAGAGAAATTAAAGAGGACACCAACAAATGGAAACTCATTCCATGCTCTTGGCTAGGAAGAATTAATATTGTCAAAATGGCCATCCTGCCTAAAGCAATCTACAGATTCAGTGCAATCCCTATCAAAATACCAACAGCATTCTTCAATGAACTGAAACAAATAGTTCTAAAATTCATATGGAACCACAAAAGACCCTGAATAGCCAAAGCATTCCTGAGACGGAAGAATAAAGCAGGGGGGATCTTGCTTCCTAACTTCATGTCCTACTACAAAGACACAGTAATCAAGACAATTTGGTACTGGCACACAAACAGACCCACAGATCAGTGGAACAGAATAGAGAGTCCAGATATTAACCCAAACATGTATGGTCAATTAATACATAATAAAGGAGCCATGGACATACAATAGGGAAATGACAGCTTCTGAAACAGCTGGTGTTGGCAAAACTGGACAGGTACCTGTAAGAAAATGAAACTGGATCACTGTCTAACCCCATACACAAAAGTAAATTTGAAATGAATCAAAGACCTGAATGTAAATCATGAAACCATAAAACTCTTGGAAAAAAACAGGCAAAAATCTCTTGGGCATAAACATGAGCAACTTCTTTATGAACATCAAGGGAAACAAAAGCAAAAATGAACAAGTGGGACTATATCAAGCTGAAAAGCTTCTGTACAGCAAAGGACACCATCAATAGAACCAAAAGGCATCCTACAGTATGGAAGAATATATTCATAAATGACAGATCCGATAGAGGGTTGACATCCAAAATATATAAAGAGCTCACACACCTCAACAAACAAAAAGCAAATAATCCAATTAAAAAATGAGCAGAAGAGCTGAATTGACAGTTCTTCAAAGAAGAAATTCAGATGGCCAACAGACACGTGAAAAGATACTCAACATCGCTAATCATCAGAGAAATGTAAATTAAAACCACAATGAGATATCACCTCACACCAGTAAGGATTGCCACTATTCAAAACACAAACAAAAAAAAAATGTTGGTGAGGTTGTGGAGAAAGGGAAACCCTCCTACACTGCTGGTGTGAATGTAAATTAGTTCAACCACTGTGGATAGCAGCATGGAGGTTCCTCAAAATGCTCAAAATAGACATACGGTTTGAGCCAGGAATTCCATTCCAAGAATTTACCCTAAGAATGTATCCACCCAGTTTGAAAAAGACAGATGCACCCCTATGTTTCTTGCAGCACTATTTACAATAGCCAAGAAATGGAAGCAACCTAAGTGTCCATCAGTAGATGAATGGATAAAGAAGATGTGGAACATATACACAATGGAATATTATTCAGCCATAAGAAGAAAACAAATCCCACTATTTGCAACAACATGGATGGAACTAGAGGGTATTATGCTCAGTGAAATAATCCAGGTGGAAAAGACAAGTATCAAATGATTTCACTCATCTGTGGAGTATAAGAACAAAGAAAAAAACTGAAGGAACAAAACAGCAGCAGACTCACAGAACCCAAGAATGGACTAACAGTTACCAAAGGTAAAGGGACTGGGGAGGATGGGGGGGAAGAGAGGGATAAGGGGAAAAAAATGGGGGTATTACTATTAGCAGACATAATGTAGTTGGGCACACAGGGAGGGCTGTAAAACACAGAGAAGACAAGTAGTGATTCTATAGCATCTTACTATGCTGATGGGCAGTGACTGTAATGGGGTATATGGGGGGGGACTTGGTGATGGGGGGAGTCTAGTAAACATAATGTTCCTCATGTAATCGTAGATTAATAATACCAAAAAAATACTTTATTTGCCAAAAATTGCTAACCGTCTCCGGAGATTTAAGCAAGTGGCAATCACTGTTTACAGATCATCACATCAAATACAATGATAATGAAAAAGTGTGAAATATTGTAAGAATTGCCAAAATGTGACACAGGGACACAAAGTGAGCAAATGCTTTTAGAAAAATGATGCCTAGATACTTGGCTCGAAGCAGGATTTCCACAGGCCTTCAATTTGTGAAAAACACAGTACCTGAGAAGCACAATAAAGTTGGCTATGCCAGTAATAGTTACAGAGTCTAATAAAAGGAAAATCAATCTTTGAACAATACAGCTATCATGAGGGAGAAATAAAAGTAAATGTAAAGAGGCAATAACCAAAGCATGTTTGAAAACTTCTCTTGGCTGGGAAACATGTTTTTGGTTTGTATACTACTTAAATACTGATATTTAGGGCAAATTTGTCAAAAAAACCCCCAATCAGACATTATATCCTAGTAATTTAATCAGTGATTTAGAAATGGGTATGAAAGCATTCAATCTGAGAGTAAATGTAACTCTGAAAGGAACAGAATGCCAATCACGATAATGTTAGACCTTCCATAGCAGTACGTTTTGGAAGACAATGAAGCAACTTCTAAGTTTTCACAGAAATAATGTTCATTGCCCCCAATTTGACTTTTGTAATTTAAAATGATGATAGCACTTTTCACATGCAAGGGGTCTGAAAATATATGCTAAGCCTATATTATTACAACTGGGGTGGAGAGATCAATTGATAAGTGTCTGCGTGATGCCAACTTGCATGAAAAGCCAGAGATCAGAACCAAGGCTAAAAACACACAGTGAAGAGGTACAAACTTCCAATTATAAAACAAGTAAGTCACGGGAATGAAAGTACAGCATAGGGAATACAGTCAATAATGTTGTATTGACTTTTTGTGACACATGGTAAGTACACTTACTGTGGTGAGCATTTTGTAATGGATATAATTGTTGAATTGCCACAGGGTTTTTCAGTTAGAATGTACTTGTCTTCTGGTAGTAGAGACCAAACATCATAATGTCTAGGATCAGAAAGAAGGGTGTTTTTCCTCTCGTATGTGAAGAGTAAGATTTGCATCCAGGGACGGCATGGTGGCCACAGAGATCAGGGACAGAGACATCTTCTAAGTTTTGCTACCCTTAGCCTGCAGCTTCATCCTCAAGGTCAACTCAGAGTCTGTGATGGCTGCTAGAACTCCAGCCATCACATTTCGAAAGAGGAAGGACAAGAAAGCTGGAAAGGCTCATGCTACCTGTCAGTCTCCCTCTTAACCTGCTTTCCTGGGAAGTTCCACTCACAACTTCCACTTACATCTCTTTGGCCCCCTCTGTCTCAAGGGAGGCTGTATTGCAGTTTTTCTGACTTTTAATATCCTCAGCTACAAAAATAGCCTCAGCTTCACCCCTTTGTGGTCTCTTATTCATGCATGCACCCATGGCACCAGGGCTGAGGGTGCTGCTGAATGTGTTGGGCCTGGTGATAGGAATGTGCACACGACAGGCTGGGTGCAAAGTGCTCTGTGGCTAGCCCTTCACCTAATGCTCTCCATGGCACTGGGCTGCCTTGGGTCCATTTGCTGCACAAAGACAGTGGGCCAGCAGTGTGGACCTGCAGGGTGGGCCTGGAGATGGGCCCACCCCAGTGCCATCAACATGGTGAGCCCCATGGGCCCATTCAGGGAGGCCCTGCAGACTTGCTGATGACCGGACAGCTCTGCACAGGGTGCAGGAAGTGTCTGAACAATGACTCTCTGCAGCCCTGAGGTCTGGGCACGCCCATGGAGGTTTCCCCTGCATTCTGGAATGTTTAGTATGACTGACCTTGCCAGTGATTTAAGAAATACCTTAAAAATAGTTTTTACCTAGAGATAAAATATGGCCTGATTCATGCACGTACAATGACCATTGTACTTGTTGATGACTTTAGCTATAGTTTTTTGAAATCAGTATTATATTCACTCAGAATACTTAATAGTTTCCCCAGTGAGCACCCTGCTTCAGAGAATTTCCTCTGGTGGTACAAGAAAAGCACTCATGTCTTACCCTTAAGAGGTGATGGATAAAGTTATCTTGATTATGAAGAAATTATTTGCCCAGTGAAAAAAGTCTGCTGACTCCATTGTGTAGATACCCACATTTTTTGGAGTCTGACCTCACTTGGCTCTGGCCCAGATCACTGCCCCCTTGCTCTGGAATGCCTCCTTATGTGGCCAATGGGAGGATCCCTCCCCACCTGCCCAGCCGGTTCTGGTCTGGGCATCCACCTCCCTAACTCTACTCGACAAAGAGAAGGCACCTGATTCACGGTGTTTCAGTTTGCTTCTCATTAATTGGCATTTCTGTTTAAGCATACCAAATGTCCTCAGTTTTTATGCTAAATTCGTAACATAATTTATGGATGCACATCTTCCTCTTTACATTTCTTTCCAGATCAGACAGGTGGCAGCAGCCTCTCCTGCCAGCTCTGTCCTGCGTGTGGCGCTGACCGAGTCCCTTGCCTGTCCCATGGGCAGTCTACGGGCACAAGGCCAAGATGCCCTTGCCCTTGGCTCAGAATGAACCTAGAGAGTGGGAACGAGGAAGGGCTGGCGATGCGGGAGTCCACAAAGTGCCAGCCCTCAAAGGAAGGCTGAGTCAGGGTCACCTGGCTGTCGTGGGCTCATTAGAAATTGTGGGTGATAGAGCAAGGCAGGAGCAGACCCCAGACTCTAACTCCTCCAGTCAGTGGCTTGTGACCTTGCGATTGTTACCAACCCTCTCTAAGTCACTTTCTTTATTTTTCAATTTTTCGAGCAGTTTTAGGTTGACAGCAAAATTGAAAGGAAGGTACAGAGATTCCTCATCATATGCCCTCTTCCCCCACACATGCATCCGTTCCCCACTATCATCTTCCCCCACCAGCGGGGACATTTCTTACAACTGATGAACCTACACTGACACATGTCATCACTTGAAGCCCATAGTGTACGTCAGGGTCACTCTTCCTGGTGTGCTTGCTCTGGGTTTGGACAAATGGATAATGATGTGTATCCACCACTGTAGTGTCACAGAGTGTCTTTACTGCCCTAACATCCTCTGTGCCCTGTCTATTCATCCTTCCCTCTTTCCCAACCCCTGGCCACCACTGAACTTTTACCATCCTGGGAGTTTTGCCTTTTCCGGAATGACATGTAGTTGGAATCACACAGTATGTAGCCTTTTCAGATGGGCTTCTTTCACTTAGTAATTTGCACTGAAGTCTCCTCCATGTCTTTACATGGCTTGATAGCTTATTTCTTTTCAGCACTGAATAATATTCCATCATCTGCAAGTACCACAGTTTAGTTGTCCTTTTATCCTCCCAAGGGCATCTGGTTGCTTCCAGGTTTTGGTGATTGTGAATCAAGCTGCTGTAAAGGTCCATGTGCAGGTTGTCAGTGTCACGTTCTTCCTCAGCAGCAATGTGGGGACGTGGGAAGCCTTAAAACAGGGAAGACACAGACAGCCCCCAGCACCCTGCCTGGTGTCCCGCGTGCTCCTGGCCTATTCCCTAAGACCACTAGTATCGCCTCCTCTCCTGCACTAGTGACAAGCACACTGATGAAGACACAGGACAGTCTTTAGGTTTCACTTACTGGAAAGGGAAGGGAGGTTAACGGAACATGACTCTCCAAAGAAAAAGAACATCATGAAATGCCCACATCACCCTGGGAAGGAGCATGCCCCCCACGAACTGCACAATTTGTACTTTCAGGGATTTGTGGGGGCTTGAAAGAAGGCACACAGGCCATACACAGATTTAATTCATGGACCTAACAGAGAGGACAAAGGGTGTCCACCACTGGGCACCTGCCTGCCACTGTGACTCCTGGAGGTTAGAAGCATGAGTCTTACAGTCAAAGAAAAAGTGACAGTTAAAAGGGACATCACTGCATGGAAAAGGGCTGGAGGGAGCTCCAAAACTCAGTGCTGGGGGAAGCCTGGACAGCAACAGCACTCACCCTATGCAGAAACCCCTGTGCATCTGTGAGGAATGCAGCCTGGCGGGGAAGGCCTGGGCTTCCTGGCTCTGCTGTGTGGCTCTGGGGAAGTTATTTAACCTCTCTGATCCTCAGCTGGGAGATGGCACTTTCATCTCTCAGGGTGCAGGGGGTTAAATTAAGTAATATTTATACAGTACTTCAGGAGTGGGTGGCCAGCGTAGATATTGGTAGTTTTGACAGCCAGCCACCTGGAAAGGCAGAATGGTCCCAAGTGTTGCTTGCAACCATCAACCAAGGCGACCCATTCCACTGTCACATGTGCCCTTCATCTAAGCTGAAATCCATCTCCTGGTAGCTGAGCTGAAATCAGTTCTCCTGTGCACATAGAATGAATTTAGAACATGCTAACTTCTGCTGTGTGAACTATTTCGACATGTGTGGGAGTGACGACATCTTCTTTGTGCCCTGACCATGCCCTCTCCTGGCTCGGGTGTCCTCAGTGACTCCAAGTGCCCCTGGGTGGGAGGAGATGGTTATATCACTTATCAGGCCCGAGATCAAGAACTGGAATTTGACACATGAAATCACAATGATTTATTCAAAGCAACAGGTTGATAATGGCAATTCTATCTTATTATTATGGAGGATTTACAGAAACATTTTCTCTACATATGTTATCTCATTAGATTCTCATTTGAGCCTATGAATTAAGCATGGGAATTATCATCATTCCATTTGGAAAAATTAAGGAAGTGATGTTCAGAGCAGCGATCTATCTGCCTGGAAGTAGAAGGGGATAGGGCTGGTGCTTCTCTACTCCCAGTCCAGCTGTCAGGCTGTATCATGAACGTGTCATAGGGCATAGGGTTATCACCCTGCTCTGGGAAAGCATGAAAAGCACACACTGGTTCTGTCTACAGCATGAAGAGTGTGTTTGTAGGCTGGAGAGACATAGCAAATATGGCAGACAGTTCTTAAGATCATTTTCAAAGCTAGAAATCCACATGCTCAAGTTGAAATGGAAGCTTGAGAATGCCAGCTTTACACAGAAGCCTGACTGGTCCATGTGGGGAATGGTGGTTATCAGATAGGGTCAAGCTGGACAGAGTTGTATCTTGAACAGGGCTTAACAATTGAGACATATGACATATGATGACAGGCTGGTGGGTGGAGGGAAAGGGGTGGGGCACTTGGGAGGAACTGGGATGAAGACAGTCAGTTGCCTTCCAGCAAGCATGAGTGAACTGGGGGCAGGGTTATGCAGAGGCCAGAGAGCCACACAGCCCCATTCTAAAGTATGTTGGCAAGAGGCCCTATTAAGAACCCAAGAATGAGCAAACAGACATAAACAGCATCACAAAGGGCCACACAGCAGGGCCTGAGCTGCCGCCAAATGCCAAATGTGCTCAGCTAACTGAACACGTGGAGGGAAACGTGCAGGTCTTGTCTCCAACCCACCAAGGACCTTGAGCACAATCAGATCCAAAGTCAGTAAACCGATGCCCTCACGGTGGGAGCAGGAGGGAAAGTGAGCTGGAAGCAGGATGTGGTAATTCTGGAAGGAACAAGGCTGATCGTGGCAGAAGTTTCAGTGGGCGCTGAAAAGAAAACCAAAATCAGAGAAGGATGCTGGGGGTGGGGTGTGGAAATGAGGAAAGAAATGAAAGGGGAAGTGTGACTTCATGAGCTCTGGGAAGAGCACACATAACTGAACAGGGGCTGATGGGATGGGTTTGGAAAGAAAGAAGAATCTTAAGTTGAGAATGTCTGAAGTGGTTCCTGAATCATCACTTTTGAATTAAAATTTTATATGTAAGATTAAGTTCTGTTGAGCTATTGCTGACAGGATATGTCACATCTCTGTTCATCTTGTTTGCTGCTCCAAGGGTTTGTAAGGATAACAGAATTCAAAGTAAGTTGCCATTTCCCCCCAGGAGGGAAGCCTGGAACTAATTAGGAAGACTTTTCTCTGGTTGCTCCAAGTTGTAGTTAAGAGAGAGGAAATGAGCTAAGAAAATAGGTGGGTGCTTGCTATGGGCTGGAATCTCAGTGGCTTAACTGGGTCTTTAGCGGCAAAGCTCCATGGGCAGGAGGTAGAGGGGACAGCATAGTGGACAGCAGACCAAGGAGGACAAAAAAGTGGTAGAGAGGGCCTGAGGCCTCAGCCATGGGGTTGAAAGGTGATGCGATGACTTACCTAAGGTAGATGGGAAGTTACCAGCCCCAAGATACCAACGCGAGGCCCACTTGTACAGGGATGTGAATGTCAGACAGGCTTTTGATTACTACCCAAAGTATAAGAGGTGGGAAACATTAGAGGCACTGTAACCAAGAGAAGTCTTGATGAAAGTTGCTTTAAGAAAGATCACTCTACGACTGTATGATCAGGTTCTTCAGAGAAACAGAACCAATAGGATCACAGGAGACTCATTATAGGAATTGGCTCATGTGGGTATGGAGGCCAAGAAGTCTACAACCTGTCTTCTGTCTGCAAGCTGGAGACCCAGGGGAGCCAGCACGAATCACCCAGAGACTGAAGCCAGAGAACTGGCGGTGGGGCTGATGATGTAAGTCCCCATCTGAACTTGAGAAGGGGGGCACCGGTGTCCCAGGGCAGGGACGTCCCAGCTCAAGCACAGTGAATGTTCCCTCCCTCCACCTTTCTGCTCCGGACTGGATGGTGCCGACCCACATGGGGGAGGGCCATCTGCTTTACTCAGTTCACCAGTTCAAGTACTAGTCTCCATGGAAACACCCTCCCAGACACACCCAGAATTGTATTTTACCAGCTAACTGTCCTCAGTCCAGGCAAGATGGCACCATCACAAACTGGCTATGTCAGCTCCTCTCTCCTATGCTTTTTTTTTTTGGTATCATTAATCTACAGTTACATGAGGAACATTATGTTTACTAAACTCCCCCCATCACCAAGTTCCCCGCCACAAACCCCATTACAGTCACTGTCCATCAGTGTAGGAAGATGCTGTAGAATCACTACTTGTATTCTCTGTGTTTTACAGCCCTCCTCTTGCCTCTCCCCACATTATACATGCTAATCATAATCTCCCCTTTCTTTCTTTCCCCCTTTATCCCTCCCTTCCCACCCATCCTCCCCAGTCCCTCTTCCTTTGGTAACTGTCAGTCCATTCTTGGGATCTGTGAGTCTGCTGCTGTTTTGTTCCTTCAGTTTTTCCTTTGTTCTTATACTCCACATATGAGTGAAATCATTTGATGCTTGTCTTTCCTTGCCTGGTTTATTTCACTGAGCATAATACCCTCTAGCTCCATCCACGTTGTTGCAAATGGTAGGATTTGTTGTCTTCTTATGGCTGAGTAATATTCCATTGTGTATATGTACCACATCTTCTTTATCCATTCATCTACTGATGGACACTTAGATTGCTTCCATCTCTTGGCTATTATAAATGGTGCTGCGATAAACATAGGGGTGCGTATGTCTTTTTCTAACTGGGCTACTGAATTCTTAGGGTAAATTCCTAGAAGTGGATTTCCTGGGTCAAATGGTATTTCTATTTTGAGCATTTAGAGGAACCTCCATACTGCTTTCCACAATGGGTGAAGAAATTTACATTCCCACCAGCAATGTAGGAGGTTCCCCCTTTCACCACATCCTTGCTAACATTTGTTTTTGTTTGATTTTTGGATGGTGGTGATCCTTACTGGTGTGAGGTGATATCTCATTGTGGTTTTAATTTGCATTTCTCTGAAGACTAGCAATGTGGAGCATCTTTTCATGTGTCTGTTGGCTATCTGAATTTCTTCTTTGGAGAACTGTCTCTTAAGCTCCTCTGCCCATTTTCTATCGGATTATTTGCTTTTTTTGTTGAGGTGTGTGACCTCTTTATATATTTTGGATGTCAACCCTTTATCAGGGTTATTTGTGAACCCTTTATCAGGGTTATTTATGAATATATTCTCCCACACTGTAGGATGCCTTTTGTTCTATTGGTGGTGTCCTTTCCTGTACAGAATCTTTTCAGCTTGATATAGTCCCATTTGTTCATTTTTGCTTTAGTTTCCCTTGCCCAGGGAGATATGTTCATGAAGAGATCACTCACGTTTGTGTCCAAGAGATTTTTGCCTATGTTTTTTCTAAGAGTTTTATTTTTTCATGACTTACATTCAGGTCTTTGATCCATTTCGAATTTACTTTGTGTATGGGGTTAGAGAATGATTCAGTTTCATTCTCTTACATGTAGCTGTCCAGATTTGCAAACACCAGCTGTTGAAGAGGCTGCCATGTCCCTGTTGTGTGTGCATGGCTCCTTTATTGTGTATTAATTGGCCATACATGTTTGGGTTAATATTTGGAGTCTCTATTCTGTTCCACTGGTCCGTGACTCTGTTCTTGTGCCAGTACCAAATTGTCTTGATTACTGTGGCTTAGTAGTAGAACTTGAATTTGGGAAGCAAGATCCCCCCTGTTTTATTCTTCCTTCTCAGGATTGCTTTGGCTATTCAGGGTCTTTTGTGGTTCCATATGAATTTTAGAATTATTTGTACCAGTTCATTGAAGAATGCTGTTGGTATTTTGATAGGGATCGCATTGAATCTGTAGATTGCTTCAGGAAAGATGGCTATTTTGACGATATTAATTCTTCCTAGCCAAGAGTATGGGATGAATTTCCATTTTTCAGTGTCCTCTTTCTCTTAAGAGTGTCTTGTAGTTTTCAGGGTATAGGACTTTTACTTCCATGGTTAGGTTTACTCCTAGGTATTTTATTATTTTTGATGCAATTGTGAATGGAATTATTTTCCTGATTTCTCTTTCTATTAGTTCATTGTTAGTGTATAGGAAAGCAACAGATTTCTGTGTATTAATTTTGTGTCCTGAAACTTTGCTGAATTCCAATATTAGTTCTAGTAGTTTTGGAGTGGAGTCTTTAGGGTTTTTTATGTACAATATCATGTCATTTGCAAATAGTGACAGTTTGACTTCTTCTTTACCAATCTGGATGCTTTGTTGTTGTTGTTTTTTTTTTATCTGATTGCCATGGCTAGGACCTCCAGTACTATGTTGAATAACAGTGGGGAGAGTGGGCATCCCTGTCTTGTTCCCGATCTTTGACGAAAAGCTTTCAGCTTCTCGCTGTTAAGTATAATGTGGGCTATGGGTTTGTCATATATGGCCATTATTATGTTGAGGTACTTGCCCTCTGTACCCATTTTGTTGAGAGTTTTTACCATGAATGGATGTTGAATTTTGTCAAATGCTTTTTCAGCATCTTTGGAGATGATCATGTGGTTTTTGTCCTTCTTTTTGTTGATGTGGTAGGTGATGTTGATGGATTTTCGAATGGTGTACCATCCTTGCATTCCTGAGATGAGTCCCACTTGGTCATGGTATATGATCCTCTTCATGTATTTTTGAATTTTGGTTTGGTAATATTTTGTTGAGTATTTTTGCATTTATGTTCATCTGGGATATTGGTCTGTAATTTTCTTTTTTGGTGGGACCTTTGCCTGGTTTTGGTATTAGAGTGATGCTGGCTTCATAGAATGAGTTTGGAAGTATTCCCTCTCCTTCTATTTTTTGGTAAACTTTAAAGAGAATGGTATTATGTCTTCTCTGTATATCTGATAAAATTCCACTGTAAATCCATCTGGCCCTGGGGTTTTGCTCTGGGGTAGGTTTTTGATTACTGATTCAATTTCATTGCTTATATTTTTCTAGGAAGTTGTCCATTTCTTATAGGTTTTGCAGCTTGTTAGCATATAGATTCTCATAGTATTCTCTAATGATTCTTTCTATTTCTGTGGGGCCGATCATGATTTTTCCATTCTCATTTCTGATTCTGTTGATGTGTGTAGATTCTCTTTTTCTCTTAATAAGTCTGGCTGGGGGCTTATCTATTTCATTTATTTTCTCAAAGAACCAGCTCTTGGTTTCATTGATTTTTTCTATTTATTTATTCTTCTCAATTTTATTTATTTCTTCTCTGATCTTTATTATGTCCCTCCTTCTGCTGGCTTTGGGCCTCATTTGTTCTTCTTTTTCTTATCTCAATAATTGTGCCTTCAGACTATTCATTTGTGATTGTTCTTCCTCCTTTAAATATGCCTGGATTGCTATATACTTTCCTCTTAGAACTGCCTTCGCTGCATCCCACAGAAGTTGGGGCATTGTGCTTTTGTTGTCGTTTGTCTCCACATACTGCTTGATCTCCATTTTAATATGGTCATTGATCTGTTGATTACTTGGGAGCATGTTGTTAAGCCTCCATGTGTTTGTGAGCCTTTTTGTTTTCTTTGTACAATTTATTTCTAGCTTTATACCTTTGCGATCTGAGAAGTTGGTTGGTAGAATTTCAATCTTTTTAAATTTACTGAGGCTCTTTTTGTGGCCTAATCTGTGTTCTATTCTGGAAAATGTTCCATGTGCACTTGAGAAGAATGTGTATCCTGCTGCTTTTGGGTGCAGAGTTCTGGAGATGTCTATTAGGTCTATCTGTTCTACTGTGTTGTTTAGTGCCTCTGTGTCCTTACTTATTTTCTGTCTGGTGGATGTGCCCTTTGGAGTGAGTGGTGTGTTGAAGTCTCCTAAAATGAATGCATTGCATTCTGTTTCCTCCTTTAATTCTATTAGTATTTGTTTCACATATGTTGGTGCTCTTGTATTGGGTGCATATAGATTTATAATGGTTATATTCTCTTGTTGGACTCACCCCTTTATCATTATGTATTGTCCTTCTTTATCTCTTGTTACATACTTTGTTTTGAAGTCTATTTTGTCTGATACAAGTACTGCAACACCTGCTTTTTCTCCCTATTGTTTGCATAAAATATCTTTTTCCATCTTTTGAATTTTAGTATGGGTATGTCTTTGGGTTTGAGGTGGGTCTCCTGTAAGCAGCATGTAGATGGGTCCTGCTTTTTTATCTATTCTATTACTCTATGTCTTTTGATTGGTGCAGTCAGTCCATTTACATTTAGGGTGATTACTGAAAGATATGTACTTATTGCCATTGCAGGCTTTAGATTTGTGGTTACCAAAGGTTCAAGGGTAGCTTCTTTAGTATCTAACTGTATAACTTATTTCACTTATTAAGGTATTATAAACACAGTCTGATGATTCTTTATTTCTCTCTCTTCTTATTCATCCTCCTCCATTCTTTATATGTTAGGTGTTTTATTTTGTACTCTTTTGTGCTTCCTTTGACTGCTTTTGTGAGTAGTTGATTTTATTTTTTGCCTTTAGTTAGTATTTGGTTAGTCTGCTTTCTTTGCTGTGATTTTATTTTCTCTGGTAATACCTATTTAGCCTTGGGTATGCTTCCGTCTAGAGCAGTCCCTTTAAAATATCCTGTAGAGGTGGTTTGTGGTAGGTAAATTCCCTCAATATTTGCTTGTCTGGAAATTGTTTAATCCCTCCTTCATATTTAAATGATAATTGTGCTTGATATAGTTTTCTTGGTTCAAGGCCCTTCTGTTTCATTGCCTTAAATATACCATGCCATTCTCTTCTGGTCTGTAAGGTTTCTTTTGAGAAGTCTGATGATTTCCTGATGCATTTTCCTTTGTAGGTGATCTTTTCTCTCTCTCTGGCTGCCTTTAATACTCTGTTCTGGTCCTCTGTCTGTTCTTTTATCTTGTCATTTTAATTGTTATATGTCTTGGTGTTTTCCTCTTTGGGTCCCTTGTGTTGGGAGATCTGTGGGAATCCATAGTCTGAGAGACGATTTCTTCCCCAGTTTGGGGAATTTTTCAGAAATTATTTCTTGAAAGACGCTTTTTATCCCTTTTTTTTCTCTTCTTCTTCTGGTACTCCTATAATGCGAATATTGTTCTGTTTGGATTGGTCATACAGTTCTCTTGATATTCTTTCTTTCTGGAGATCCTTTCATCTCTCTCTGCCTCAGCTTCTCTGTATTCCTATTCTCTGATTTGTATTCCATTTACAGTCTCTTGCACCTCATCCAGTCTGCTCTTAAGTCCTTCCAGAGATTGTTTCATTTCATAATGTCCCTCCTGACTTCATCCCTTAACTCTTGCATATTTCTCTCCATGTCCACCAGCATGGTTATGACCTTTATTTTGAATTCTTCTTCAGGAAAATTGGTTATATCTATCTTTCCAGTCCCTCTCTTGGGAGTTGTCTTGGTGATTCCTGCCTGGACCAAATTCTTCTGCTTTTTCATGGCAATAGAGGTATTCATAGGGAGGTGGTGTGTGTCAGTTTGTAGAATAAAGTTCCTTCCTGCTTCCTGGTCTTCTTGCCCTTCTCTGCTGCCTGTGTCGGTTACCTGCACACTGGGAGCAGCCTCCGGGTTAATCCCCTGAGCTCCTGTGGGTGGAGCATCCCTCGGAGTAGCCCAGAGCTCTGTGCAGCATGGCAGGCATGCTGGGTGTGTTCTCTTGACAAAATAGCACCCCTTCGTGCCTTTCCCTGGCTTCCTCTGTCTGTGCCATGTAGCTGTGCACCGGCAGCAGCTTCTGGGTCTGGTCCGGGTATCTGCATGCTGGGAGGAGACTCTGGACAGTTGCTTTGGGCACAGCCACTCTCCAGCTGCTCCACCACTGTGGAAGTGCAGCACCGGCCAGGGGGAATGAATGGCAGGTTGCTTATCACCCTGAGGGGCTTCAAAGATGCATTGTCACCCAGGGAGTTAGGGTGCCTAAATTTCCTCAGGATTCCCAGCCTGCTGGGCTGAGTATTCTGGGATGATTCTGTTTACCTGTTATGCCCCTGTGCCTTTAAGAGTTTCAAAAAGCACTTACTTTTCTTTTGTCCCAGGCACACCGGCTGTGAGGACCCGCTTGCAGATTTTACTTTGCCGTTTCTCTAATATCCAGTACACCATGCAGTGTGTGCCTGTGCTCCCAGTGCAGATTACTGGAGCTGGTTATTTACCAGTCCTGTGCTTCCATTCCCTCCCAACTCTGATTCTTTTCCTCCCACCGGTGACCTGGGGTCAGGGGTGTGCTGGGGTCATGGCTTTGTATCTTACCCTTTTAGTGAAATGCTGAGTTCTCTCAGATGCCAGTATAGCGTGGCTGTTGTACTGTATCTTCTGGTCTCTCTGTTAGGCATAGTTGTATTTGTTGTATTTTCAAAAATATATATGCTTTTGGGAGGAGATTTCTGCTGCCCCACTCACACTGCCATCTTGGCTCCTCCTCTCTTCCTATGCTTTTAAAAATCTACATGGAGCTCCTCAATGTCCCAGAGCATAGGCCACAAGATAAGATCCCTTTGTGTCCCTGCAGAGGGGCAGGGGTGTCTGTGTGGTGCAAGAGGTGAGTCTTCACTGAAGTTGGGGCAGAGGAGTGGAGAAACCCAAAGGGGCACCAGCCGACATGAAACCACACCAACATTTACCCATGACCAAGGGCATCTGGAGCCATTCACCACCCTGTATGAGGGCAGTGTGTGCCACCACTTCACACATTTGGTCTGCTGACTGAATTCCGTGAGGCTAGCCTGGAGTGAGGATTTAGAAATTTATCCAGAAGTAGTTTTAGAGTGGCAGGAAGATTGCAAAAATAGTACGGAAAGTTCCTGTACCTCCAGCCTTCACCAACAGTGACATCTTACAAGACTGTAGCCTGATTATCAAAATCAAGAGATTAATGAGGTACAATGCTAGTAGGTGAACCACAGGCAATGTTTTTATTTATTTTATTTTATTTTGGTATCATTAATGTAGAATTGCATGAGCAACATTATGGTTACTAGACTCCCTCGATTATCAAGTCCCCACCACATACCCCATTATGGTCACTGTCCATCAGCATAGTAAGATGCTATTGAATCACTACTTGTCTTCTCTGTGTTATACTGCCTTCCCCATGCCGCCCGCCTAAATTATGTGTGCTGATTATAATGCCCCCTCTTCCCCCTTATCCCTCCCTTCCCACCCACCCTCCCCAGTTCCTTTACCTTTGGTAACTGAGTCCATTCTTGTCTTCTGTGAGTTTGCTGCCATTTTGTTTCTTCAGTTTTTGCTTTGTTCTTATACTCCACAGATGAGTGAAATCATTTGATACTTACCTTTTTCAGCCTGGTTTATTTCACTGAGCATAATACCTTCTAGCTCCATCCATGTTGTTGCAAATAGTAGGATTTGTTTTCTTCTTATGGCTGAATAATATTCCATTGTGTATATGTACCACATCTTCTTTATCCATTCATCTACTGATGGACACTTAGGTTGCTTCCATTTCTTGGCTATTGTAAATAGTGCTGCAATAAACATAGGGGTGCATATGTCTTTTTCAAACTGGGCTACTGCATTCTTAGGGTAAATTCCTGGGAGTGGAATTCCTGGGTCAAATGATATTTCTATTTTGAGTTTTTTGAGGAACCTCCATGCTGCTTTCCACAATGGTTGAACTAATTTACATTCCCACCAGCAATGTAGGAGGTTCCCCCTTTCACCACATCCTTGCTAACATTTGTTTTTGTTTGTCTTTTGGATGGTGGTGATCCTAACTGGTGTGAGGTGATATCTCATTGTGGTTTTAATTTGCATTTCTCTGATGACTAGCAATGTGGAGCATCTTTTCATGTCTGTTGGCCATCTGAATTTTTTCTCTGGAGTAGTGTCTGTTTAGCTCCTCTGCCCACTTTTTAATTGCATTATTTGCTTTGTGTTTGTTGAGGTATGTGAGACTCTTTATATATTTTGGATGTCAGCCCCTTATCAGTTATGTCATTTATGAATATATTGTCCCATACTGTAAGATGCCTTTTTATTCTACTGATGGTGTCCTTTACTTTACAGAAGCTTTTTAGTTTGATATAGTCCCACTTGTTCCTTTTTGCTTTTATTTCCCTTGCCTGGGAGATATGTTCATGAAGAAGTTTACATCCAAGAGATTTTTGCCTCTATTTTTTTCTAAGAGTTTTATGGTTTCATGACTTACATTCAGGTCTTTGGTCCATTTTGAGTTTACTTTTGTGTAATGGGTTAGACAATGACCTCAAGTTTCATTTTCTCAAATGTAGCTATAGAGTTTTGCCACCAGTTGTTGAAGAGGCTGTCATTTCCCCATTGTATATCCATGGCTCCTTTATCATGTATTCATTGACCATATATCTTTGGGTTAATATATGGATTCTGGATTCTGTTCCATTGGTCTGTGGTTCTGTTCTTGTGCCAGTACCAAATTCTGTTGATTACTGTGGCTTTGTAGTTGAGCTTGAAGTTGGGAAGCAAGATACTCCCTGCTTTATTCTTCCTTCTCAGCATTGCTTTGGATATTTGGGGTATTTTGTGGTTCCATATGAATTTTAGAACTATTTGTTCCAGTTTGTTGAAGAATGCTGTTGGTATTTTCATAGGGATTGCACTGGATCTGTAGATTGCTTTAGGTTTTTTCACCATTTTCCCACTGAGGTCCTCTTTTCTTTATCTTTCATGACCTTGGCACTTTTGAAGGGCAATGGCCAGTTATTTGGTAGAAGGTGTCTCACTTTGGTTTGTCTTTAGTTTTCTCATGATGAGAGGAGGTCATGCCTTCTGGAACTTGCATCACCAATACGAGGTGCCTTTATCAGAGCTTCAGAGCTGTGGGTATGATGTCAGGATAGTGTAGCGCCATCTTTCTGCATAGCAACCATTTCAGTAACTGACACAGGCTTGTTTGTAAATCTGGGAAGCCGAGCAAAGACGAGATATTTTTTTCCCTCTTCTTAGACTGACTGAAGATATGTGAGTCCCTTAGAAGCACATCATCTCCTGAGACTTACAGTGTCATCCAGTAAACCTTGGGGCACAAGGACTCTGAGATTTGACCTAACAAGCCTGCCTGTAGACCTGGAGTTAACTCCACAGCTTCCTCATCAGACAGTTACCCAGTGTTTTCTGGTAATGGAGTGACAACCGCTGTCAGCAGTCCCACTGCACAGCCTTGTGCGTATGTCACATGCGTGCTGGGCACACAGTCATATTCGATATATATTTGTTGAGTGGGTGAGTGTAAGAACATTCTTTTTTTTTGAGCTGAACTCAGACTCTCTAAATTCCACCCTCTGGGTTTATTTTGATTCTCTGAATACAGGCAAATATACACTTTGCTCATTGTAACTTTGGATAAGTTTTTTTCTTTTGTTAGACTTCATTTTCTTTGTTATTAAATGTTAGACTTCATTTTCTTTGTTATTAAATGAAGTTGAATTGTGTTTCCCTCAATTCAGTAATCCTTCATTTTTGTGTGTTTCAATCAAGTGAGGCCGGGGAGTGAGACTGGCTCACTGGCTGAGGTTTCCAGAGCATGTAAGTGCTCTTTCCACAGGGAGCTGACCTGTACAATTCAAGGGGGGCTCTGAGATCATCAGCTTTCATGAGGCTTTGCCTGCCTGATGCCCATGTTCTTTTCTGGAGCTTCCTGGACTTGACATATACAGAGTTGGCACAAATCTAGTTGCAGAGGCTGAGGGTGCCTCATCCATCCCACACAGATAGGATGGCACTCCCTCAGACCCTTTAGGTGGGTGAATCTGGTTGCAGGAGCCCTCAGAGTGCTCTTGTGTCTTCTGTGGCTCAGGATCCTCCTGAGGGTGACCTATTTGTGTCACTGACTCTTCTGTTCCCTGGAGACTTTATCTTCATCTGCACATGTCCCAGACCCTTGCAGACAAAGTTCTCAGGCCTCCAGAGATGACACAGGGAGTACTACCTGGGGGCTGGGGATGGGGAGAAGCCTGAGTTAATGGTGATGCAGGAGCAATTCTATGGAGACATGATGGGTCTCACATTTTGGTTGTAAATTTTCTTATCAGTAGTACTTTATTGTCACCTTAAAAGTAGAATTTTAAGATTTATTTTTCAGCTTTCTTGAGACGTAGTTGACAAATAATATTGTATACATATAAGGTGTACAACATAACTTGATGCATGTTTGTATTGTAAAATGATTGCCACAATACAGTTAGTTAGAACATCTATTATCTCACATAATTACCATTAAAAAGTAGTGATATTTTGGAACAGATTAGAGAGCCCATATATATACCCAAGCATATATGTTCAATTAATATATGATAAAAGAGTCATGGACATACAATGGGGAAATGACAGCCTCTTCAACAGCAGGTGTTGGCAAAACTGGACAGCTACATGCAAGAGAATGAAACTAGATTACTGTCTAAACCCCCATACACACGAGTAAACTCAAAATGGATCAAAGACCTGAATGTAAGTTATGAAACCATAAAACTCTTAGAAGAAAACATAGGTAAAAATTCTTGAATATAAACATGAGCAACTTTTTCCTGAAGGCATCTCCTTGGGCAAGGGAAACAAAGTAAAAAATGAACAAATGGGACTATACATTGCTAAAAGTCTTCTGTACAGCAAAGGACACCATCAGCAGAACAAAAAAGGCATCCTACAGTATGGGAGAATATATTTGTAAATGACATATCCAACAAGGGGTTAACATAAAAAATATGTAAAGAACCCTCATGCCTCAACACCCAAAAAGCAAGTAACACTATTAAAAAAATGGGTGGAGGATATGAACAGACACTTCTCCAAAGAAGAAATTCAGATGGCTAACAGACACATGAAAAGATGCTCTACATTGCTAATTATCAGGGAAGTGCAAATTGAGACCACAAGGAGATGTCACCTCACACCAGTGGCCACCATCCAAAACACTAGGAACAACAAATGCTGGTGAGTTTGGAGAAAAAGGGGAACCCTCCAACACTGCTGGTGGGAATATAAAAAAGTTCAACCATTGTGGAAAACAGTATGGAGGTTCCTCTTAAAACTCAAAATAGAAATACCATTTGACCCAGGAATTCCACTCCCAGGAACTTACCCTAAGAATGTGGGATCCCATTTTCAAAAAGACATATATACCCATATGTTTATTGCAGCACTATTTACAATAGCCAAGAAATGGAAGCAATCTAAGTGTCCATCAGTAGATGAATGGATAAAGAAGATGTGGTACATGTACACAATAGAATATTATTCAGCCATAAGAAGAAAACAAATCCTACTATTTGCAACAACATGAATGATACTAGAGGCTATTATGTTTGGTGAAAGAAGCCAGGTGAAGAAAGACAAGTATCAAATGATTTCACTCATCTGTGGAGCATAAGAACAAAGCAAAAACTGAAGGAACAAAACAGCAGCCGACTCACAGAACCCAAGAACAGACTAACAGTAACCAAAGGGAAAGGGACTGGGGAGGGTGAGTGGGAAGGGAGGGATAAAGGGAATAAGGGGCATTACAATTAGCACACATAACTCCTAGGGGGGAGGGGCCAGGGACAGCAGCAGAGCACAGAGAAGACAAGGAGTGACTCTATAGCATCTTACTACATTGATAGACAGTGACTGCAATGGGGTATGTGGTAGGGACTTGATAATGGGGGAATCTAGTAATCACAGTGTTGCCCATGTGATTTTATATTAATGATACCAAAAAATCGTGATATTTAAAGATATCTGTGGGGCAGAGATATCACACAGTTAGTATACACCACAGAGAAACTCTACGTTAGGGTCTCACTTTTCTGCAGTAGCCAGCACGCACTTGGTGAGGCAGGCTGGGTGTGGCCTATTTCAAAGCACCATGACAACACCATGCTTGCTGAGTTGCTGCACAGGAGCCCCGGTCCAGCATTGTTCCTTTAAAGTGTTGAAAAACATGTTGGCTTTCAAACTATCGACATCTGCAAGCCAGATATGCCCACAGGCTGTAGCCTGCTCCCTGTTCTGCACTGTCCAAATGGAGAAATCTTCACTAAGAAAGAAAGAAAAGCCCATGGCAATATTCTCCAGTAGGTCCATCTCAGTTAGCGACTTGATATAAAAGTTGACTTAACCCAGCAACAAGCTGCAGCTGGGATGACACCCGCCAGGGATTTTTGAAGAACGACCAATGGAAGTCATTTCATCCACTCATTTTCGCTGTGTACCTGCTATGTTAGACAATGTGCTGGGCAGTTTGAAGCACACAAAAATTAATCAGCCTTGGGGAGCTATAAAGAGTTGGTGTTATAGGTCATAAACCCAGGAAACCAAAAAACTTTACCATGAGAAAGAGGCAATTCATAAAGAGCAAAGTTGGAATTAATGACATAAACATGGCAGAAATGATAAATAAAACCAAAGACAACTTTTTATAAAAGACAAATCAAACATGGAAAAGTTGGCTCTTTTAAAAGAGTAATTAAGTATATGAATGCCTGATCAACATTTAAGAAGAGGAGGGAAAGCAAAATGAATCACAGATATAAAAAAGACATTAAAAATGGTAAATTATACCATGTGTCACTCAATGACATTAAATATGAGAGAGATAAGAAATAAATGATTGTCTAGCAAAAATTTAAGCCACCAAAATTAGCCCAAGGAGCAGAAAACTAAATAGATCATAAACCACAGAAGAGAGGGAAAAGTACTTAGATATTTTCCATTAAAAAAAAATCCAAATGGATTTTGAGAGGTGATTTATATTTATGCTTTTAAGATCATAGTACTATTTCTGTTTCAAACTGTTCCAGACCATAGAAAAATTTGGAGAGTTCCACAATTTGTTTTGTAAGCCTAGCAAAACCATAATTCCAAAATCTGCAGAAAAAGAGACTATTTTCACTTCTGATTATAGATAAAAATTCTAAATAAGTTATTAATTACACTTATCTGGCTGCATATTTATAGTAATACAACACAATCCAATAGAGTTTTGGAGAGAAGAAAGAAGACAGGGTTGGAAAAGTTGTCAAACAATGGCTGAGAACTTCGGCAAAAAACACAAATCTACAGATTCAAGTAGTTAAGTAAACCCAAAACACCAAACTGTAAGTAAATAAACCCAAATAAATCTATATTTACAAGACATATTATAGTCAGACTTCTGAAAACTAAAGACAAAGGAAAAAGTTTGAAAGCAGAGAAAAATACGTCCTTAGCTATAGGGGAAAGTAATTCAAATGACAGTGGATTTATCAAAAATCAAAGTCCTGGAGATCAGAAAAAGTAGCACACCATTTTTTAAGTGCTGGAAAAAAGGGATTGTCAACCCGGAATCTTTTTTTTTCTTTCTATTCTTTCTATTAAGGTATTATTGATATACATTCTTATGAAGGTTTCACATGAAAAACAATGTGGTTACTACATTCACCCATAGTATCGAGTCACCCCCATACCTGATTGCAGTCACTGTCCATCAGTGTAGTAAGATGCCACAGAATCATTATTTTCCTTCTCTGTGCTACACTGTCTTCCCCATGATCCCCCCCACACCATGTGTGCCCATCATAATACCCCTCAATCCCCTTCTCCCTCCCTCCCCACCTGCCCACCCCAACCCTCCCCTTTGGTAACCGCTAGACCCTTCTTGGAGTCTGTGAGTTGGCTGCTGTTTTGTTCCTTCAGTTTTGCTTTGTTGTTATACTCCGCAAATGAGGGAAATTATTTGGTACTTGTCTTTCTCTGCCTGGCTTATTTCACTGAGCATAATATCCTCCAGCTCCATCCATGTTGTTGCAAATGGTAGGATTTGTTTCTTTCTTATGGCTGAATAGTATTCCATTGTATATATGTACCACATCTTCTTTACCCATTCATCTACTGATGGACACTTAGGTTGCTTCCATATCTTGGTGATGGTAAATAGTGCTGCAGTAAACATAGGAGTAGATGTGTTTTTTTGAATCTGAGAACTTGTATTCTTTGGGTAAATTCATAGGAGTGGGATTCCCGGATGAAACAGTATTTCTATTTTCAGTTTTTTGAGGAACCTCCATATTGCTTTCCACAATGGTTGAACTAGCTCCTTTCCCACCTGCAGTGTAGTAGCGTTTCCCTTTCTCCACATCATTGCCAGCATTTGTTGTTCTTAGTCTTTTTGATGCTGGCCATCCTAACTCGAGTGAGGTGATATCTCATTCTGGTTTTTATTTGCATTTCTCTGATAATTAGTGATGTGAAGCATCTTTTCATGTGCCTGTTGGCCATTTGAATTTCTTCTTTGGAGAATTGTCTGGTCATATCCTCTGCCCATTTTTAATGGGGTTATTTGGTTTTTGGAACCCAGAACTGTATATCCAATGAAATCACCATTTAGGAATGAAGGAGGAATCAAAACATTCTAAGATGAAAGGAAACTAAGAATTTGTTGTCATCAGACTTACCCTAGAAGAATAGGTAAGGGAACTTTTCTAAACATAAAATGAGAAAAGAAGAAATCTAAGAGCAGGAAGGAAGAACATGGTAAACAAAAATATGACTAAATACAATACTTTTTTTCTCTTCTTGAATTTTCTAATTTGTTTGATAATTGAAGCAAAAATCATAACTGTTGTAGTTCTAAATGCATGTAGAGAGGACGTCAGTGGTGATGGTGGGTTAAGGACCTCAGGAAATTATCTCTTCCATAAAATCAATGAGAATACTGTTAAATTGTTAAAATAATTTTACAGAACCCTGGAAATTAGCAAAAAGCTTAGTTTAATTCAGGGAGCATTCAAGAAAAACACCTGAATCTTGGTAAGAACAGCAAATTATGTAGCATTTTAATTGGCAATATTCCCATCCCTCCTCCCCTGCTCTGTGTAACCTTGGAAACCAACATCATATAACAAAAATGAAAGCCAGCAGACTGACAGCCACATAAGGGGATAGAATGGGCATGAAGCAGCTTCAAAGACCCATTCCCAAAGAACTGTCATTAACTGACCTGTCTAGAGGTTACCCACTCACAGACTTGTCTGTATTTGACCTTACTTGGAACTTCCCCAGTGTAAAAACTGGCATTTGTCAAAAACAATCAGTGGTGATGCTTTTGTATCATGGCTGCCTGAGGTGTTGATAGCAGCTGGGGCCAACAACAAGCTGACCAAAATAAAACCTCAGAAAGGCAGCCTGGAGAATTATATGGCTGCAGAGTGTTTTGAAAAGATTTGACATATTCCTGGGAATATTGAAGGCAACGTACATGCATAAGTTTGTGCACAAAACCAAGGCTGTACAAATGCTCAGGAAAACCCTGAGAACACTCTAAGCTCTCACTTCTGGCTTAAGGCTAAGGCAGAATTGTTGAATTTCTGGTTGAGTATTGAAGCCATGTCCAAAATGCATACCCTTGGCATTTAAAGCAATCTATGTACAATAAGTAGCCAACCACTACGTTAATGTAACAGAGATGTCCGTGGCCACATATGATAAGAAAAAATAGAGACTTTACAGTTTTAGTTCAAGAAAGTCACTAAACAAACAGCAACAAAAACAAATCCCAGGTTGTGGGGAGAATCTGGTTTTCAGAGTAGCCACATTATATTATTTAAAATGTCTTGTTTTCAACATGCAAAGAAACAAGAAAATATGTCCCATATGTGGGGAAAAAAAGGAGCCAAAAGAAACTATCCTTGAGGAAGTCCATACATTGTACTTACTAAATAACATTTAAATCAGCTATTTTAAATATGTTTGAAGAACTAAAGGAAACCATATATAAAGAACTAAAGGAAAGCATGAGACTAATGTCTCACCAAATAGAGAATATTGGTAAAAGAGAATTTAGAAACGATCCAAAAGAAATTTTAAAGTTGAATGTTACAATAGCTGAAATCAAAATTTTATTAGAGAAAATTACAATAATTAAAATAAAAAATTTACAACAGCAGATTTGAGCTGGCTGAAGAAAGAATCAGCAGACTTGAGGATAGGTAAACTGAGAATATAGAATGGAAAGAAAGAAGAATGAAGAAAAATAAACAAAGCCTAAAAGACCTGTGAAACACCATCGTGTATAAAATATGCATACTGAAAGTCCCAGGAGAGGAGAGAAAGGGGCAGAAAATATTTGAAGAAATAATTGCTGAAAACTTTCCAAATCTAATGAAAAATACTCATCTATACATCTCAGAAGCTCCATGAACTCCAAGTACAATAAAGTCCAAAAGATCCATATTTAGATGCAGTAACCAACTGTCAAAAGCTGAACATGAGAAAATCTTGAAAACAGCAAGAGAGAAATGACTATCATATACAAGGGGACTTTGATAATATTAACAGATGATATTTTTTCATCAGAAATGAGATACATGCTTGTCAATTATATGTCAATAAGTCTAAAAAAAAAGAAATGGGGACAGACTGCAAGGGATGACATGTTCAAAATGCTAAAAGAAAAGTCTGTCAACCAAGAATGTTATATACAGTGAAACTATCCTTCAAAAATGAAGAAAATAAGATATTCCAGGTAAACAAAAAGTGAAAGATATTGTCATTAGTAGACCTGCCCTACAAGAAATACTAAAGGCAGTCCTTCGGGCTGAATGAAAACTCTAGAGAGTAGTTCAAATTCACATGAAGAAATAAAAGGTACTATACAGCTAAATAGGAAGACAGCATAAATGTACTTTTTTGTTTCTTTTTTTCTCCTGTCTTAAAAGACAATAGCATAAAGCAGTAATTATACCACTGTGTCAAGTGCATACAAAATAAAGATGCAATTTGCATGACCATACTAAGACAAAGAAGGGAATGGAGACAGTGGAGCTATGTAGAAGCAGTTTTCTTTTTCTTCTTCCATTTCCCTGGACTCTACCCCTGACCCCAGCCCCTGGTGACTACTATCTAGTCTCTGTTTATGTGAGTTTGGCTGTTTTAGATTACACTTATAAGTGAGATCAAACAGTACATTCTTTTTCTGTCTGCCATATTTCATTTAGCATAATGTCCTTAAGATCCATCCATGTTTTTGGAAATAGCAGGATGTCCTTTTTTCTCATAGCTGAATAATATTCCATTGTGTATATGTACCACATCTTTATCCATTCATCTGTTGATGGAAACTTAGGTTGTTTCCATAATTTGATATTGTGAATAATGCTGCAATGAACATGGGGGTGAAGATATCTCTTTGAGATCCATAAAGGAGATGGCTGGGGTGTGGGCTTTGGACTGGTTGGTTTGCATATGAAAGACCCACTTGCAGTTGAATGGCTTACTCTCTCTAGGAGATGGTCCATCCTCTGGGAAAGGCAGCTCCTTCATGGTCAGCAAGGACCCAGATGTCAAAGTGTCAGTATACTGAAAATAAGACACGGTTTATGCACCCAGGCCCAGTAGCTTATGTGGTTCTGATGTGTGGAATGGGCTTCCCCTGCTCCTTTTTGCTGACTTCTCTTTATCCTAAGGTCTCAGCTTAAATGTCACCTTTTCGGAGATAGCTTCTAGGACCATAAAGTGTGAGGCCCCTGCCCACATCATGCTCCAGTGTTGTGCCCTGTTTATTTCATTCACAGCATTCATATTTTTAGTTACTTGTCTGTTACATATTTGTTCCCTCCATGAGCACAAGACCACATCTGCCTCCTTCACTGTTATATCTCCAGGGCCTGGAAGAGGAATCTGCATATAAAGCGCACTCAATAAATATATTTTGAATGGATAAAATAAACAAATGAGGGTCTTAGAGAATAAGTGGTTTTCCAAGGTGGTACAGCTGGAAAATAGAGAAAGCAGAGATGAACGTGGTTCTTTGATTTCAATTTAAAAAATTGCTATTTTGACACACCATGGTCCCTCCAAAGTCACAAAGGAACCCCCCACCAGCTTTGCCCACATCTGGGCCCCAGGAGGAGGCTCAGCAATGCCGTCAGGTATGATGTATTAAGTGCCTGTGAGTTTGAGGGAGGCTGTGCAGCTCTGGCAGAGGGCTCCTCACCAGTGCCCTGTCGTCCTGCTGGCCAGAATTATATGAGGTCTTGTTTGAAATTTCAGATTATTAAGCCCATCCCAGCAGCTCTAGAGAGACTTCGTTCTGTAGGCCTGTTAGGATCACCAGATTTGGCAAATAAAAGTATGAGTTGCTCAGCTAGATTAAAATTTCAGATGAACAACAAATATTTTAAATATATATTTCAAATATTACACAGGACATAATTACAAAAAAATTATTCCTCATTTATCTGAAATTCAAATTTAACTAAGCATCCTGTATGTTGCCCGGCAACCCTACCTGTGGGCTATCCCAGGAGACTGTATTTTATAAATAGGGCCTTGGGTTGGTTCTTTTCATCTCCAAGGTAGCCAACCAGTGATTTACTAGATTCCATTTTCACTTCAGTTGTTAATTGGCCAGTTTATATACTTTTATTCGTATATGGATCTGGAGCCTTGTCATTGACATTCCTTCTCATTGGCACCCGAGACTAGAGAAAGCATTATTTTCCAGGATTTATAATTTATAGAGGAGATTCATTAGAAGAATGTCTCCAGGGCAGGCAAAGGACTTGCCGGCAACTGTTTTGTACGTGTTCTGCCCCTCCTCGTAGAATAATGGGATTGTTGGCCAACAGGAGGGGCAGTGTAGGGGAGTGACATCTGGGATGACCCTCTGTTTTTATTGGGGGTGGGTGGATGATGGCATCAATAACCAGACTGAGGCTGCATGGGAAGTGAGTTTGGGAGAAGACACCATAGTGAGATAATTTCTGGGGATTTTCATGTATCTTTGTTATATTCAGGTGGAGTTTACCAGGCAGTTCAGTGTTTGGGTCTGGCTTTCAGGAGAGTGGTCTGGGCTGGGAATATGTGTTTGGAATGTCCAGCCTCTCCCTTCCCCTCAGTGGAAGAGCCCTGCACCTGGGAGAGGAAATACCAGGAAGTATTCATCCACTTTCACTTGTATAGTGGCCGCAGAAGGACCTGCAGTCCTTCAGCCCTGGTGTTACTGTGGGGGTAGCAGAGGCTGTTGTGGCCCACCTGGTCCCCCTCAGGACCGAGGCACTCCATGTCGGCTGCTGACAGTTCTCAGCCAAGGCCCTCTGCCTGGGAGTCCCCATCTGCCTTGGCCAAGGTTCCCTGCTTTCCTGGACAGCCTGCATCCAATGATGGGTTGACAAGAAAAGGTGTATCAAGGCCCAAGAAGGAAGAACACCAAAGGGTCATCCCAGCTGCAGAGAGTCCCATAGCATCAGCTGAGCTTTCCACAGCAAGTGCCTTGCAGTTCAACTTCTCACTCAGACCAGTCTTGCTTCCCTCACTCTTTATAGATGTAGTTCCCAAGAGTAATCCTAATAAACATTTTGCAGGAAAAGCTCCGAGCTTTAGAGAAGACATTTTGATGATGTTAGATATTTGGTACCAAAGTGGTCCTAAGAAACACAATCTAAAATTAGATTTTTAAGATGGACCACCCATTGGTCTGCTGGCAATAAAGACCCTGTTCCTGGGGGGTTGGTACCTTCTGGTGTGAAGATGTGGCACAGTTGTTGAAATTTTCCACAGTAGTGAACTGAGAAAGGGGTGCTGAAGGGGGGCAGCATGCTGGCACATGCAGTATCTCAGGTGACTAAGAGTATGTTTTGCTGGTGGAAGGTCAGGAGTTAGTCATTCTAAGGGCTTTGGAACTAGACGGCACCACGACAGGACCTGCTGACTTTACTGACAGCAGTTTAGGGAAATTGCAGCAGTAGGGGGCAGACTGTCTACATTTAATTCCTGTTTTTAAGTGGTATTTTGCCATATATTAAATCCACATATATATGTATGTATTATGTATATTTGGATCTATTTCTGGATTCTGAAACTTTTAGCTACTATAGCTTTAGGGTAAGTTTTATTAGTGAAATGTATGAAATCACTAATATTCAACATTTTTTTGGATATGAAAAGTCAGTTTTATAGGGTTCAGCCTAGTATCTCACAGGGTCAGTTCTGCACATACCCCTTTTTCTACTCCGTCACTCATTTAAAAACTGTAATTGTTCTGGTTATTCTCACACTTTTCCTCTGATACATTTAGTGTCTCTTTGTCAAATTCCCCCTTGTGGACTGAAATGTGTCCCCCCAAATTTATATGTTGAAGCCCTAGCCCTTAATGCGACTATGTTGGAGATGCAGACTTTAAGGTTAATAAGGTTAAATGAGGTCATGGGGTGGGGTGGGTGGTCCTGATCCAATAGGACCGGCGTCCTTATAAGAAGGAAAGGTACCAGGAGCGCATGTGCACAGGAGAAAGGCCGAGTCAGGACACAGCAAGAAGTGGGCCATCTGCAAGCTGAGGAGAGAGGCTTCACCAGAAACCAGCCCTGCCAGAGCCTTGGTTTTGGGCCTCTAGCCTCCAGAACTGTGAGAAATGAATTTCTGTTGTCTAAGCCACCCCGTTTGCGGTACTTTGTTAGGGCAACCTGAGCAGACTAAGACACTCCTCCAGTGTGTTTGTTATTTTTATTGGGACAATATGGATGTCTAGATCAATTAATGGAGAACTTAGATCTTTAAAATATTTAGCTTTCCTACGTAAAAAAACAGTTTTCCATTTAATCAAGCTTTCTTTCATGTTACTCACTGGAGTTTTAAAGCTTTATATATTGAGGAGTTCTTTTTTTAGTACATGTTATTGATATTTTGAACAGATTTTCTTCTTATTCTGTTTTATTCACTGCTAAAAATAAAGTTTAATGTTAAGTTTAAATATCTCTATCTCTATCTCTATCTATTATCTATCTAGCATCTATTTATATCTATCATCTATCTATATCTATCTCTTTATCTATCTATCTATCTATCTTTCCATCTGTATCTATCTATTTATCTATCTATCTATCTATCTATCTATCTATCTATCTATCTATCATCTATCATCTATCTATCATCTAAGTTTTGGAGGAAAATAGCTCAGAAGTTTTGTTACAAAACCCAGCGGATCTGTTCCCCTTGCCTGCTTCCTGGAGTGAGACACTTGCATGTCTTTTAGCTGATTGTTTTGTATTCATTTTGTATTTTTACAAAGCACACTGTATTGCCAGTTCCTGATGTTGGTTTTAGATGATATCCTGACATGGAGACTGAGATAGCAAACCTCTTTCTATTCCCCAGCCACCTTGAACAAACTCATACTTCCTTTCTTATCTCCTCCAAATATAGTTACAGCATATTATTTTTGGATCATTCTTCAGTGTCTATGTTATTTGGACCATGTAAACATTATTTGTAACAGAGCCATTTCATAATTAAGATGAATTGATTTTCTTGCTTGTGCTGTTTTTTCTCCTGTAGTTAGTAACTGCCTTGTTTTTGCTTAGTTTTTTCTGTATTGATCACTAATTCAACCCTATGTTCTTCCTCCCATGTGTTTGTCTCCTCTCAATGTGCTCATACAGATTACGTATTTTACATATCAGGTTTTGCCAAGGAAGTTGTTCCTGGAGCCTTCTGATCCAGTCTAGAGAGTCTGCCTTCTCAGCCTGCTGACCCCACTTCCCAGAAATTCCCATCACCTTCTTCTTGCTGTGGGTCTCCTGTGTTCTGGATCTCTCCTTTTCATTTCTTGGCTTGCTGTCTCATCTGGGAAAGCCCATCCTTTGGGAGTCACCTAAAGAAGGTTGTGTGGGAGAAGCACAGGAAATGCTTGTGGGGTTGGCAGCATGTTTGCAGTGCTGCAACAGCTAAGATGGGGGAAAAGATACATTTAAAATAACAATAATATATGCCCCCAAAAGCAGAGGAGTGTGGCTCTGTGCAGATCTTTCTGTTATTGATTTCTAATTTAATTACTTTATGGACATGAAACATATTTGATATAACTCAAATCTTTTACATTTATTAAATTTATCTTATGGCCCAGAATATTCTTTTGCTGTTACTATTGTATAACTACTTTTGTTTCTATCTGTATCTTTTTATGTTTTGAAGTTATTAGGCACATAAACATTTAAGATCTTTATATTTCTTAATGAATTGATCCATTTATCATTTTGAAATGAACTTCTTTATCTCTGATAATATGCTTTGCTCTGGAATCTATTTTGTCTGATATAAATATAGCCCCTTCAGCTTTCATTTGGATCAGTGTTGGCATGGTATATTGTTTTCCATCATTTTACTTTAAGCATATTTGTGTATTTCTGTATAAAGTGTGTTTCCTGAGGGAAGCCTGTACTTTTGTTTTACTTTTTCAATTTAATCTAACAATTTCTGCCTTCTAATTAAAGTATTTAGACCATTGACATTAGTAGTATTATTGTGATTATTAGATTTAAACCTATCATTCTTATTTGTTTGGTATTTGTCTCATCTGGTTTTATTCTTTCTTCTTCTGACATTATAAGATTAGTTAAATGTATTTTTCCATTTCATGCTTTTTGTTGCTTTTTCAGTGGTGGCTCTTATTTTTGGTATTTTAGTGGTTAGAGTTTATAATGTATAACTTATCACAGAATATCTTCAAATAATATTATATCACTTCATGTTTATCTGTATGTGACATCTTATATCTTTAACTACTTAACGTATTTTCTGTCACTGATTTCAAACAGTTGGTTTGTGATGTGCCTTGGCACAGTTTTCTTCATGTTTCTTGTGTGTGGCTTGTACGTGAGGTTCAATTGGCTTCTTAAGATCTCCATTAAATTTGGAAAATTGCAGCCATGATTTCTTCAAGCATTATTTATTTATTTCTCTCTCCTCTCCTCTTAGGGACTCTATTTATATGTGGACCAGGTGACTTGAAATTGTCCCAC
The DNA here is from genome assembly GCF_040802235.1 of Manis javanica. Taxonomy (NCBI): domain Eukaryota; kingdom Metazoa; phylum Chordata; class Mammalia; order Pholidota; family Manidae; genus Manis; species Manis javanica. The sequence continues at coordinate 75,069,329 of NC_133162.1, forward strand.
AGCTTACTAGTTTTTTATTTTATTTTCTCTCTGTTTCATTTTGGATCATTCTATTGTTTATTGAAGGAAAATAATTTCTATTGCTTGTTTCCTTGTAGAGATTTCCACTATTTAAATTTGCCAATTTTCTATTTATTTTTTATGTAAATTGGTAGTTAAGCCTGGAGGTTGGATTAGATTCAGATTCAGTTTTTTTTGGCAAGAATACTTCTTGGTGGTGTTGTGTACTTCCATCAGGAGTCACATGTCTGATTTTTCTTTGGTGATATTAACAGCCTTTGACAATCATCAGTTATCTCAAATTTTTCAGGATAACAAGAAAGACTTCCACAAATATTATGATATATTTCTCCTTGAACTCAGTGTAAGAGTTGTTATAGTATTTATTTATAAGTATTAAAAATATATTTAATCCTTAAAAATTTACATAATATGAAAATGTTTTATACATGGAATATGGAATGCAAATGTTGGGTACCTTAATTATCATAGATTGTGGCCCTGTACAACCTTTATAAAAGCTGTTTTATGTTTCGGTATTGGCCCTTGGATAGGAAAGATCTGACTTTTAAAAAAATTATAGTTTATTAAAGTAAACATCTCATTTTTTACAAATTCCTTGAATCTGCTACTTTTCTCCTTAGTGGTTCAACAAAGAAACATGCACTCACACACCAGAGAGCCCTGTGTGAAAATCTCTGTGTTGGTAGTTCTGTGGTGATTACCCTTTCAGTTGTTCAAATTCAAACTTTCTAAAGAGAGTGGAAGGGAACTGAACTCCTTTTAAGGCTTTCCTGCCTATATCCATGTCCTTGCGGGATCTGCGAGGCTCCCAGCAGTTCCAGCAGGCAACTTAGCCTGAACTGAAACAGAAATTTCTTAGCTGGCTTATATTTTATTAACAAATAAGTGTGCCTGATTCTTTGGCCCAGAGGCCTGTGTTTTTCATCGGGTAGATCAATGATAGAGCCTTCAGTTCAATTCCTTGAATTTCCTATGCATTCTGTGGGGAGAGCAGGAATCCTCGGGCTTTCCTCTGTGCCAGGCAGCGATGATGCCCCCAGCCGGAGCAGGCAACATTTCTATTTTTGCCCAAGCCACTGTTTTATAAGTGCACTTACTGGTTCACTCCTTTGGCAGAACTTTAGGAAGCAGCGTGACATGCTTGGTAAGAGCTAAGGATGCAGAGATAAGGCTGATGCTGATAACAGTGTGTGAGTAGGTGTGTTTCCTTTCTTCAAAGGCGGAGGCTGTTTGTCCATTGCATGAATATACTGCACAGGATTTACCAATTTCCCTATTTATTCACAGTTAGGTTGTTCATAATGCTTATTAATTATTCCAGTGACTTACATGTATCAACTGTTTTCGTTCTCACAGTAACCCTATGAGGTGGGCAATTTTGTTAATGCCTCCATTTTACAAGTGAGGAAAAAGACACACAAAGTTTAAGGCATTTTCTAAGTGCTAATCAGTGGAGAACCTGCAATTCCATCCTAGGCTCCAAAGGAGACTGTGTGTTCGTGAGCACTGCTATCTCCACCGCCTCAGAAGTATTCATTGTTCTAAGGACTTCACGGGCTAATAGCTTGATGTGTAAATAAATCAACTTGATTTCAAGGTAAAGGGAAACAATAGTGGAACATTAAAGGTGCAGGTGTAGCGCAGAGAGGGGACCAGCTCACCTTTGGGAGGTTGGAGGAAGTCTGCTGGGGAAAATTTGCTGTTTTGAAGGTGCAGAGGCTGAGTCCAATCAATGCAGATTCTGTGAGAAGGGCATTTGTGCACATCCAGGCCCTGGTGAATGATGTTGATGGTGTGAGGTCCAGTGGGCAGGGCTGCTCCCTGGGGTGAGTCCCCAGGGTCAGAAGTCCAGGCCTTGCCTTCTTCTGAGTTTCATAGCCTTTGGCAAGTCACTAAACTCCCCTGATGTGGTTGTCACTTAACCACCTTACATAGTTGGTCTCAGTATCAAAGGGAGTAATTAACGCAGAGGTTCTTTGTAAATGGCACATGCTGGGCAACTGTGAAGGGCTTTAGTTTTCCTTGAAGAGGGAAAGCAAGGCCCAGCAGGTCTCACTGGGAAAATGTGAATTGTAATTCTGTTGCCTTGCTCCAGTGACTGCCTCACAAAACTCTTATTAATCTTTAAGTTCCAGCCTTGAGCTCCTTAGAGAAGTGTCAGGTACCACGTTTGACCAGAGACTCTGGGCTGAGGAGTATGGACTGATGGGAGGGAGATCAGCTAGAGAGCTCGGGATGTGCTTTTCCATCCTGCCTTGTCATTATTTCTCCTCTAGGCTGAACAGCATGATAACTAGTACAATAATTATTGGTCCACTACTAACATAGTCACCAAAATGGTCCAAACCACCAGAGTGACAGTGTTTGTTAACTCTGTGAATGGAAAGAGGGGCTTTCCCTAAAATTGTTCTCAGAAGCTGCAGAAAGCACAACTGGGCTGAGGGTTCATCCTGGGAGGATTTGGCACTTAGTTCTTCCCTTATAAAGGGTTTCATTGTGACTCAACCATAAATCCAAGAACTCTCACTTATTAGACCTGACAAGTTCTCCATTAATAATGATGATAGAGACGAAAATGGAAAGGATTACAGATTTCTCTAGGTCTCGAGTCCCTCTAATGTCCCTAGCTCCTTCTAGAGAAACCTTCCAATCAGATCCTGGGGAACTTACATTTAGGGGGTCCATCTGGGTCTATTCTGCTGGCTGGAGGAGTCCCCCTTGGGTGATGGATGGTGATGCTGTCAGGGAAGGTCTCACCCCTCCAGCTCTGTGTCATTCTAGGGAATGAGCATCAGTCCCTGGGTTCTCCTGGGGTGGGAGACATTTTCCTCTTTGGAGTCCATCACTGGGTGAGTCTAGAGGTCTAGTAGTCCCTGTGCTCCCAGATAAGCTGCCTTTGGCTGTGGGCCTGCTGGGGTGACAGGGTGGTGATATGTACCAGAAGGAGAAGCCATCACACCGCTTGGATGGAGATCCCAGCCACCTTCATGCCCCCACCGTGGCTCCCAAGCTCGCTGCCGTCCAGCCCTCCCCACCCGGCCACAACGTGTGTACGTGGCTTGGGGACAACACAGCTCTGCTTCTTTCTGAAGCTTCTAAGGCAAAGAACTGCCCCAGTGATACCGCCTTGGAAGACTGCTGCCTTTCATTCAGCGAGTCCTGGATCTCACCCAACAAAGGCATCAGCTTCACAACCGCCGAGATCTTGAGGTTTGAGCTCCATACTTGCTTTCTAGCAATTTCCGTTTAATTGACCCCATGGCTACTGTAAGCTACCCGTTAGTATTTTTGTATCTTTGCTAAATTATTTTTAACATATTTTGCTCTTCCACACTATGTAGTTTTAAATTGGTTTTACCTTGAATGACAGATTTATTTCATGGAAATGACTGGTTCTAAGACCCCAGTTCTTTGTGTCCACTTTGGCTAAAGTCATGGTTGAAGCACTAAGCCACACATGTCAATAGCACATAATGAGGAGCCTAGAGAATTGTTGACACAAGTGCATTTGTGAGTGGGCAGCACTGGCTCAGTTGTTCCCTTTGTTTATGTTCTTACGTCCCTCTGCTGACCCCACTCACAGTTACAGCCAAGGTTGCCCCTGCCCTCATCTCCTAGCCCGACTTACCCCAGGCAGCACACAGGTCTTCTTGCTGTGCCTGACTCCCCAGGCCCTGCTGCCTTGACCTTCACACTAGTGTCCCCTTGGCCTGCACACATTCCTGCAGGTGTGCACAGGATGGCATCCTCACCTCCGCAGGTCTTTGTCCCAAAGTCCCCTTCTTTGGGGTTTGTCCTTCATTGCTCTGTAAAAACCGAACAGCTTCCCAGAATCTCCTCTCCTTTATTTTGCCCTATTTTTCCCTGTAGTCCTTACCACCATTGACATAATTCCTATTTTGTTTATTCTGTATTTCTCCCACCCAGGATGCAGCCCTTATGAGAATAAGACTTTTGTCAGATTTGTTAAATTGCCAGCATCCAGATGAGTGTTTGGCATGAACTAATGAGAAATGAATATCTTTCATTTAATGAATGGACACTATATCTCTTTATTCAATTAAAGATTTCACTTGAATGCATTCTTCCTTCTGTAACATCTTTTCAAGCAAAAATTAAATGCCTTTAACAGAATAAACAACACAAAAATTTCATTTTCTACAGACATACGAGTGTAAGACCCAACGGCCTTATTCTGGTCTGCGCTTCCCCCCAGTGAGGAGACGAAGGCCATTGCAGATCGATGCAACAAGCAAGAGGTTTATTATTATTCCAGCTAGCTGGGGTCCAAGTGTCTGCCCGACACAGCAGGTTTCAACAAGGACCCCGACCACTCAGAGCCAAGGGTTTATATAGCATTTTCAAAGCACTGAACTCATAGTAATTTTCCACAGCTGCACATTATTCTTACAAGACATACATCCTGGGGTTAAGCAAGGGCAGGATAAGACTACTCCTCAATGGTTAGGGAGGTTCTGCATGATAAGCTTGGTATGTAAGGTTAACTGACCAAGGTTAGCTGACCAAGGGTCACAGCTGCCCACCACCTGGTGCTCATGATTAACTTGTTTTTCAAGGCTTTACCCAGGCCCAGTTTTTTTCTTTCTAAATAAAATGGCTTCTAGGCTCCTAAGATGGCTACTCTTATGTTAACCTATTCCCATTCTTACAATGAGTTCAAGCTGTTTTCCTCTTTTTATTTTTTGAAAAATGCTTTTTTTCCTGGCAATAAATAGAATACTGATTTATTGTAGGAAGCTCAAAAACACATGAACAATTTAAATTACTAATAATCCCAGAGATAGCTTTGTTAAAGTTTTATGTACTTCCTTACAGACTTTTCCATAAGCATACATGTGTGCACGCACATGCTTTTCTATGGATACATTAATTGTATGTTTTTACATATATATATATTTAAGTTAGAATTTAGGATATACTATGTTTAATTTTATCATGTACCATGCCAGAAACATACTATGTATCATTGTGGCATCTTATTGCAACTCTTAAAGAAGCATGCTTTTGGAGCTGTTTTAAGACAGGAGAATTTGTTCACAGTTCAACACTAAGTTACAAAAAAATAAGGTAGGATCCAAAACTTCTTACTTCATTTGATTCCAATTTTGTTGTTTGTTATGGTAGATATTTTTGAATGATTCTGTTATAAGTAATTTCCAATATTGTCCAAATGTGTATAATGTGCATGGATAATTCTATGAGAAATGACATGTTATTGAAATAGTGTACAATTAAAAAAATATTTTCTTGTGGACATTGAATAATAAAATGAACTCCCATCCATAGACCTATCACCCAGATTCAAAAATTGCCAACTATTGGCTAATCTTGTTTCATCTGTGCCCTCATCTACTCCCCCCTGCCCATATTATATTTGAATTCATAGAAGTTATTTTTTAGAGCAGTTTTACAAAAAACTTGAGCAAATAATATGTAGAGTTCCCACATATCCCTCCACCTTTCCCTGTTTATTAACACCTTGCATTGGGGTGGAACATTTGTTGCAACTGATAAAACCAATTTGATACACTATTATTAATTGGGAGCACATAGTTTATTTATATTAGGGTTCACTGTTTGTGTTGCACATTTTATTCAGTAGTGTTTAGAGCTGGCTAGCCCTAAGACTACAAACTTCTGAAACGGTCAACCCTTTGAAGTATCTAAATTGCCTTCTAACTCTACAGTTCCGGAAACAGTGAAGCAATGAGGAGGCCCTTTGGAACCATCTGGAAATTGCAAAGTTGAAAAAACAGCAGACCATACTAAAAATCACCACTCCTAGTACACAAAGCAATGCAAGAGCAAGTCATGTTTGCCCAAAGTGTGGGTGGGGCTGCAGGTGGGGGAGAAGCCTGAGTTGGGCCACAGCCAGGGTGGGCCTGGAGAGGACAGAACCCACTGTCTAGGCAATAGCAACTTGATTAATTGATTGATTTACACAGGATTGTTTTGTGTTTTGATTTTTTTAATTGAAGTATAGCTGATATACAATATTGTACTGGTTTCAAGTAGACCACATAGTGACAGTTACATACATTATCAAATCCTCACCATAACTAGTGCTGTTACTACCTGTTAGCATAAAAAGATGTTACAGAATCATTGACTATATTCTCTATGCTGTACTTTCATCCCCATGACTAATTTATATTATGATTGAGATTTTGTGCCTCTTTATCCCCTTTGACTATTTCACCCACCCACCCTAACCCCTTCCCCATGGTAACCACCAGTCACTTATCAGTGTCTATGAGTCTATGGAAGTTTTGTTCATTTTTTATTTCTAGATTCCACATATAAATGAAATCATACGGTATTTGTCTTCCTCTTCCTGGCTGATTTCACTTAGCATAATACCCTCTAGGTCTATCCATGTTGTCACAAATGGGAGAATTTCTTTTTTATGGCTGAATAATATCCCATTGTGTATATGTGCCACATCTTCTTTATCTATTCATCTGTTGATAGACACTTTGGTTGCTTCCATATCTTGGCTAAGGTAAATAATGAGGCAGTAAACATAGAGGTGAATATATCTTTTCGAATCAGAGGTATTGTTTTCTTCAGGAAATTCCTAGAAGTGGAATTATTGGGTTGTATGGTATTTCTATTTTTAGTTTTTTGAGGGACCTCCGTATTGCTTTCCAGTGTCTGCACCAGTTTGCAGCCCCGCCTTCAGTGCACGAGGGGGAACAGTAACTTTAATTGGAGTGCAGTTGTTGAGGCAGAGAGAGTGGGAAGGAGCATAAAGAACTTCATAAAATCAGGATTGGAACCAGAATTTACAAGGGAATTAAAAAAATAAAAAGTTAATCTTCTGGCAACGTAATTAAAGGGAGGATTTTGCAGCCGTAGAATGGGGGTGGTATGTGGTGGCTATTGCCTCACTGCTGCTGCCCTGCAGCTCTTTATTTCTGCAGACACCTGCAGATGCTAATTAGTCAAACCCTGGGATCCAAGAGGAGGGGCGGGGAGCAGAGGTCACCCCGCCCAGGAAATTTTCAGCAAGTCAGAGTTCAATGCTTCATCCTCCCAACCAAGCACTAGACTTTGTTTCCTACACACAAGGGATCAATTATTGTCACAGCTCACTGACTCAGTCCCTAAATCTGTCATGCCAGTTGTTGCAGAGATTATGGTGACTGCTTGATATTTAACAGTATCAACAGCAAGCCTTTACTGAGCTGCTAGGCACACGGCACTGGGCATACCTGTGGGGATACTGCAGTGACAAGACCAAATCAATGCCTTGTGGCACTGACCTTCCACTGCGGGACATTGGTGGCCCCAAGGTCACTGTGATCCGCTCCCCATTTCCAGGGGTCCAAATTACCTTCACCCCACCCTAGGTATAACCGAAAGGATACATCAATTCATTAGACACACATAGCCTGTGTTTTCTGAGAATGCAGCAAATCTGAACCTGAATTCTAAGTTTAGAAGTCACCAAATACTCATCTTACTGTAACAGTAAGGGGCATAGCCTTGGGATGGAGGCAGGGCTGGACAAATACTGTCCTTTCCAGCTATCTGGTAATCTCTGGCAGTCTCGTGGGCTGGGGCCAAGGGAGAGCTGGGTGCCGCTAATTGTCCATCCGACTCTGTCACTTCTCATCAGTGAGTCTGCATGCCTTCCTAGGAGGAGCATCAAACTCTCAATCCAGAAGAACCACCCTGATTTTTTTTTTAACTAAGGTATCATTGATACACAATCTTATAAAGGTTTCACATAAGCAACATTGTGGTTTCAACATTCACTCATATTATCAAGTTCCCCTCCCCTGCACCCCATTGCAGTTGCTGTCACCAGCATAGTAAGGTGCTATAGAGTCACTACTTGTGTTCTCTGTGCTGTACAGCCTTCCCCGTGAGCCACCTACATTATGTGTACTGATCATAATGACCCTTAATCCCCTTCTCTCTCTCTCCCCAATCCCTTCCTTTTGGTAACCGCTAGTCCTTTCTTGGAGTCTGTGAGTCTGCTGCTCACAGGTTTTGCAGAACCACCCTGATTTTTAAGATACTAAAGTTAATCTGAAAAAAACTACATATAAAAACAACTAGAAAACTTTAAAAAAGAAGACTAGAAGGGGTGTCTGCAGAAAGAAAACACAAAGCTCTACATGATTAAAAAATAAATCAACATGGAAAATGGAACCTGATAAGAGTTCCAGATACAGCTTTACTTCCCTTTCCAAGAAAGTTTCTATGAAGAAGTAGAAAAAACTGGATAGTAACGGATTCTCAGAGTATGTATTTGATGTCAGGTGCCATGCTAATGCTCAGTGAAGTCAGCAGTGCACCAGACCCCATTTGACAGAGAGGGACACTGGCTCTGGGAGGTGGGAGACTGCCAGAGATTACCAGATAGCTGGACAGGACAGTATTTGTCCAGCCCTGCCTCCATCCCAAGGCTATGCCCCTTACCATGGCCTCTCAATTGACTTTCAGAATCCTGGAAGCATTTCGACAAATGTGAAGACTAAGGAGCTGAACTGAGCATCATAGTGGAGGCTGCAAGGGTCTGAGCCCAGGACCGGTTGGGAGCCTGAGGTGCTGTGGGACCTGCACATCACCTCTCTGCTCACAGTCCCATGTGGTTGGTTTTTCAGGCTGCTAAGAGGCCATACGTCTGAGATTTGGTTCTTAAGGGTACCCTGGGTGGGAACATCCATAGTAGACCTTGCTTTCCTCCTCTTACAGCCTGAGATGGAGCAATTGTCAGCCCTGTTCAAGGGGGTGCTACCTTCTTCTCTTTAGGAGTAGCTCCTGGCTCAGAACCCAGGCCACGATCAACCCTGACACATGCTACCTGGGAATTACTCTGTGTTTATCACAGAACTGCTCCCATCATCATTTATCAACCTCTTTCTTCCACTTCATTCTCCCATAAGCCTCTCTCTCTAGATCAATTCAAGGCAACAGCTCCACCAGCTGCAGACCAGAAAGTAAGGGACAGGAGGCTGTAGCACTTGGTTTCCCTAATTCTTGCCTTGCCCTCACCTCTACAGCCTAGTCTCCATGCATTTGCTAATGGATTCTTGTCAGATGTAAGTCAGGCCTTGCAGCCACTCTGCTCCCATATGTCCATAGACTTTTCATCTCAGAGCAAAGCCTCACCTTCCCACTCACTCCACTCCTGCACTAACAGCCTCTATCTTTCTCAAAACACCAGGGCAGCTCCTGCCTCAGGGCTGTTGCCTGGGATGTTCTTCCTCCAGGCGTGTGCATGCTCTGCTATGCACACTGTCCGCTTGAACAAGGATGAGTTCACTCTCTAGTTCACCAAATCCGAGGATCTCAGTTTCTGGGATATTGGTGATGCATAAAGGAGTTTTGGCTTGAGCTAGAGAAGCTGGGTCTATCTGGCCTTATGAAATCTCTTGACAATACATAAGGGTGATTCAATAAGGGGGACACGAATTGACCTTTCCTCCCTTAAGTGAGCCACCAAGGAGAGGAAGGGGATCCAGAACTTTCAGGGGAAAAGTCACATGTTGGAAAGATGCCTGCTCACATATTTGTTCAATAAACACCTCCTGAGCACTGACCATGTGAGACAATGACTAGGTGGTGGGAATACCACATAGAATCAGAGCCCTTACTTCAATGGGCTCATGGTCTAGTTGAGGAGACAGATGTTCATTAAGTGGCCACACAAATAATTATAAAATCCTGACTGAGGTAAGTGAAGTAAAGTGAAATGGGCAGTTCTAGTGTTGTGCCCAAAGTCGCGAATCCCAGAAGACCACCAAGGAGCCAACACCGATGCAAGAGCAAAGAGCCTTTATTCGAGCTAGCTTGAGCTCAGTCTCTCATCTACACCAATGCAGTGGCAAGATGACAGAGAAAGAGAGCGAGTTTCAATACCACAAAGGTTTTATGGGGTTCTAGGACAATTGGGGGGGTGATGGTAGTGGCTCTGGCTGATAGGCTGGATCTAGGGGTAGTTGGTGGGGTGATAGGTTGTGGCTCTGGTCAGTTGGCAGGGTCTAAGGGTGGTGGGTGAGCTCTTTGCTGACTGGAGAGGAGAGAGACCAAGCTCGGATTGGGTGAAATAGGATCCAGGTCCTGATTGGCTGAGGTTGGATCCGGGTCCCAATTGACTGAAATAGAATCTGGGAGCTTGCCCTTTCACTAGGAAGTCTGTGTGGGGGCCACAGAACACTTCCCAAGGACAGATGGGGTTGGAGAGGCATTGAACTGCCTTGTAAGATTTCTGGCTTGCACTACTTGATGGGTTGTAGCAAAATTCAGTGAAACAGAAAACACAGAAGATGGGAAGACCAGGGGTGGGTAGGGTGGGGAAAATAAGTTCTCTCTTTGGGATTTTAGTTTGAGGTAACTTTGAGAAATTTAAGAGCCAATATCATGTAGATAATTGTATATTCCTGAATATATCAAGTTGAATATGCAGACAAAAACATGGAAACCAGAAGCATGGTCTTGCTCAAGTTGCTTGGCATGTGTGAACAAGCCTTGAGTGTACACGAGTTCATCTGGGGAAAGGGTGTAGAGAGAGAAGAGAGGCCTGGGGGCAGCCTTGAGGAGCTCCAACATTCCAAGTTTAAACAGAGAAAGATGAACTTGCCAGGGAGGCAGAGAAGTTTCCTGATCATCAGGAGGAAAAGCAGAAGAGCATGGTGTGAGTGAAGTCGATGGGGAATTCTTTGTTTTATTGTTGCAACATTTTTGTAAGTCTGAAATTATTTCAAGATACACAGTAAAACCATCACTTTCTTTTTCAGGGTTTATTAGTAAGGAGGAGAGGCTGCCTCTCTGTCTTGGATAACTGCCCCATCCATTGGGACCTTCTTTAATGGAGGTCGTTTCCCTCTACAGCCTCTTCAAAGCACCAGTTTAATTCTTTGAAGCCTCTATGCTCCTTGATTATTGCTGCATTGGAAACATTATTATCCTAGGAAGTAATGGTTAAAAATGGTACATCACTTAATTTTTAACCTTTTATATTTAAAGAAAGGCTACTCGCTTGTTTGTTGTATACTACATTTTAAATGAATTCTCACCTATTTATTAAACAAAGAAAACACATTTAAATGAGAGCACTATGCAAATTAGTACCCACAGGCGCCAGTCAGGACAGACCCGGCTGTGTAACAAACCAACCCCCAAACCTTAAAAGAGCAAAAGTTTCCGTGTTGCTCAAATGTCACATCTAGTGCATGTTGTGGGAGAGCTCTGGTCACAGGGACCACCCTAAGACTTGGCTCCTGCTTGACACTGACCTCCATGGTGGCTGTACCTCATTCCTTCAGCCCGGGTGCTACATACCTCTGCCCACACTCTGGGAGCTCCCGGGAGACATGAGGCAACTTCAGGGGAGGGCAGAAGCATCCTTCCTGTGGACCCGAAGCAGAAGAAACCCAGACTCTGGTAACTTGTACGATGCGATTTAAGATCTTAGCCCAGAGAACTATAGAAACCAAGGGCAGGCTGCCCCAGGATGTGCCCTTGGGACACGGAGATTCTTGTAGAGTTGGGAACAATCAAGGCCCAAAGGGCTCTGAAAGGAACTTCGACTTCCCACTCCACAACTGTGCAAAAAGAAGTTAGATAGAGGGCATGTTCCAGGAGGAGAGCTATCCCCTTAGATAACTGTATTATAATGTAAACTAGGAATGGAAGGCAGGGAGGGATGGGGCTAAGTCTGTTAAAATTCCTCTTTGTGCCCCCTCATTGTTACTGTGTGGCCCATGATTATTTGATTATCAGACATTTACTCTTTCATATTCCTGTGAGTTGTTTCACTTTTCCTTTGAAATCCTTGACACCTACCCCCTTCTCTTTGGTTCAGGGTGACATATATACCTCACTTTCTCTGTCTTCAGAACCCATGCCTATGGCTTCCAGTTACATATGTAATTAAACTTTGTTTTTCCCTCCTGTTAAAAAAAAGGTTCTACCCCAGAAATGATTCAAATCCTGACACTGTGGCAGAAACGGCAAATGTCAATTATCCTCTACTTCCTACTAGCAGAACCCTGGTGAGGCAAGGAATAACCAAAAGTTTTTAGCTCTACCGATGCCCTAATAGCTATGGGTAGACATGTGTCCAAAGTCTGTCTGCTGCATCTGAAACAGAAGTCACTAGGTGGAGTTTAAAGCAACCCTGCTTTTTTTTTTTGATCAGACAAGACCGTCCTGTGCTGTTGGCCCTGACCTTCATCTCACCTACATTCATCCACTGTCCTCCTGCCATCTGGGGCTGGGGACACCCTGCCAGGTGTGCAGCAGCCTCTCTGTAACTGTGGCTCAGGAGCCTCATGTGAGGATGCTGTGTCAGGACTGCAGGTGGGCCCACAGCCTCATGATGCCAGGAGCTTCCACAACAGCTGTGGGCTGCTCCCACCACATCACTTGTTACTACAGACAAAAAGCTAACACTGTGGGGTCTTCTTTTACTTGCAGACAAACTCAGTCCTAAATGATGCAAATAAAATACTTTTATTACTATGTACCATAAATAGTGACTTAGTCATACAGTTTCATGATTCTGAGCATTCTAAAAATATTTACAAAAAGTGTCACATTACCCTCATCTTCCTTCAGGTAGTTAAATGGTAGATAGCATTCTGTAGTGAACTTAGAACAGTTTTCTACTATAACACTGAAGAAAATTAAAGATTACCAAAGCCCACAGGTAAGGTCTGCTTTGGAGTTGTACTTACTGATCTTATCATAGCTCCAGACAGAGGAGGTTCGCAGCTCTGGGCAAGTTCACTATGAATTCGTTCCTACCGAATAATGGCAACAGAATGTTGGGGGTAAAAATGGGCTCATATCAAGTTTTATTCTCATGGCAGTCACCTGGCTGTCTCCAAGTGGCAAGCCCATCTCCGTCTCTGCAGGCCCTGCCTCTGCTTCAGGCACTGCCCAGTCTCTGCTCCCTTCTGCTCTCCTCTCTGGGCCTCATTCTCCTGCTTTCCTGTGCTCTTAGCACCAGGCAGAACTCGTCTTAAGGCACTATCTGCCATAAATAGCTTATTGCCAATGGGTATGCAAGCAGGTGCCTACACAGTAGGCTAAGTATTATACCTCATTGCATGTATACAATGGGCAATATTAGAATCAGGTGAGAATCCTAGCCATGGAATTTCCGGTTTCCCTACACTTATAAAGCTAATCAATCTAACCTAATAACTTAAGACATTGAAGTTAGTTATACAAACACCGACAGTCATAAATATGTCAGTGGTATGTCCTTCCTCCAACTAATCAAATAATTAGTTGATAGAAATTAGTTAGATGCCTCCACCTGGGGATGGGTCACGGGGATGCTGGTTGGAAAACATTTCTTCCTGTGCTGTGGACATTTCAGTATTTCTGTAGCCCACATTTCTACTACATTGGCTTATTCTTTGAGCATTTCCTACCTATTTTATGTCCACGCAAATGTTTCCCCAATCTACCTTCTCAATACTGAGTCATCACTAATCCCACCTTCTCTCAGAGATTTTACAGATCTCATCAGCCACTCCCTCTAGAGGCCCATGGTTTTTGCCCAGGTCCCAGTGGGCCTCTTCTCTTGGGCCTTCCTTACTCAGATGCTTGCTCTTAGAAGGAAGACATTGCTCAGATCCACCTCTGGTGGACCCCAGTCTGGCACACAGTGTATGGACCTACAGTGAACTTCATGTGTGCTTGAACAGAAGAAAGGCATTTGTGATTTTCCCCATCATGTGGTTGACACTTTTTCTGTCTCATCGTGATAAGTGGATATGGGTGTGAGATCTCTGGAGTGGTCTGTGGCCTTCATAAAATTCAAAGTGGAGAGACCGTGGGTTAATAAAAGAAACGGAAAAAGACCAACTGCTAATTTTCTTTGCCAAAGGACAGGGCATTACTTCTCTGAATTGCCGAAAGAGAAACTTCCCTCAATTTGGGACAGATAAGAGTAATTAGGGGCAGATAAGAGCTTTTGGGAAGCTGTCATTGTCCACTGGCTTGGCAGTGAGGTTGCTACAAAATGATTCTCTAAGACTTCTTTTTTTCTCTAGTTTGAGTTACTTAAAAAATCCAGGAATCATCTGATTTAAAAATAACAGATCAACTCTCCTGTGGCTCCTGAAGCTCAGAGCGTATGCAAAGGGGGCCTCAGGTGTCACCTGGGAAACTTTCCAGATAGCCCAACACTCTGTAGATGTAGCAACTCAGCATCTCTTTTTTTTTTTTTTTTTTGAGAGGGCATCTCTCATATTTATTGATCAAATGGTTGTTAACAACAATAAAATTCAGTATAGGGGGGTCAATGCTCAATGTACAATCATTAATCCATCTCAAGCCTAATTCTCGTCAGTCTCCAATCTTATGAAGCATAACGAACAAGTTCTTACATGGTGAACGAATTCTTACATAGTGAATAAATTCTTACATGGTGAACAGTACAAGGGCATTCATCACAGAAACTTTCGGTTTTGATCACGCATTATGACCTATAAACAATCAGGTCAAATATGAATATTCGTTTGATTTTTGTACTTGATTTATATGTTGAACCCACATTTCTCCCTCTATTATTGTTATTATTTTTATTTTTAATAAAATGCTGAAGAGGTAGGTAGATGCAAGATAAAGGTAGAAAACATAGTTTAGTGCTGTAAGAGGGCAAATGTAGATGATCAGATCATCAGGTGTGTGCCTGTGGACTAAGTATTAATCCAGGCTAGACAAGGGCAGCAAGACATCCACGGATGCAGAAGATTTCTCTCAAAGCAGGGGGGGTGAGGTTCTGAGCCTCACCTCTGTTGATCCCCTAATTCTCACCTGATGGCCCCCCTGCGACTGTGCCTGTCTTAGGTTGTTCCTCCCTTGAGGAATCTTACCCGTCTCTGGCTAACCAGTCCTCTTCTGGGGCCATACAGGGAAATGTAAAGTTGGTAAGTGAGAGAGAAGCCATATTGTTTGCAAAGGTTAGCTTTTTTACTTCTTTGCAGATTTATGCCCTGTGACTTCTATGCCCAGCACTTGTCTCGAGGTATCTTTACCACCTGGAGGAATTATGATACTCGGTAAATTCGATATGAGGCACGAATTCTATTTAAGGGTTGTAATTAGGAAGGAAGAAGAAAAGCTATAGATGTAGCATATGGAAGGAAACATGGGAGGATTGATTATTTCTTTGACATATCTTCTTGTAGAGTACCTTAAGCATGTATAGGTTTTAAACTACTAACTGATTTGCACACACATATTAACATAATAGGAATACGGTGACATAAACAAAGCAAATCTATAATTACCAGCCATCTCCAGTGAAGCCAAGAAAACCATTTAGGCACCCTAGGCATTTGTGAAAATTTATCTATGATATGATGGATATTGTCCAACTGTACATGAACAATCAGACAAATTAAAGCAGCCCATTTCTGGGATCTGTTCACATCCCATATGTTCTTTTAACCATAGATAGTCTATAGTCATGAGATTTTGGAGTGCTACAACTTGCACCCCTCCAACTCCTGGTTGAGTTTCAACAGTACAGATCCGGTCAAATTCGTTGTCTCACTGTATGCACATGCCAGCCTAGACATCTCCCTCCTCATTCCTATGGCAAGTCCAGGAGACGGTGGGCTGGATGCAGCCACAACCGCAGCATCGGCTGGATCCCTGTGGAGGCTTTTTGATGATCATCCCCCGGCACAAGTCCTCCAGAGAGTGCTGATGCCGGAAGCTCCTCCTCATATCATATCTTAGTTCATTTTCTGGGTATCCAAGCTAGGCCTTGATCTTCTGCATAGAAACAAACAGACCCTTTGCCCACACTTTGACATGCCCTCTATACCACTGTGCAGAACTCATTGGAGGTCAGCACACAGGAACTGCTTTTTTTTTTTTTTTATTAAGAGAAAGGAATATTATCAGAAAAGAGTACCTCCATAGCTGATCATCTGACACCCTTTAAGTGATCAACATTAAGGACATTTAAAGCATGCGTTGATCTTTGATTTACCAATAGTTTTATCCTATCAAGGAGTAATCCCACTTTTCATTCATTCTTTCTTTCTTTCTTTTTTTTAATTTTTAATCTACACTTACATGAAGAATACTATGTTTACTATGCTCTCCCCTATATCAGGTCCCCCCTAACAACCACATTACGGTTACTGTCCATCAGCTTAGCAAAATGTTGTAGAGTCACTACTTGTTCTCTCTATGTTGTGCAGCCCACCCTCCCCTTTCTCCCTGCCCCCCATGCATGCTAATCTTAATACCCCCTTCTTCTTACCCCCCCCTTATCCCTCCCTACCCACCCATCCTCCCCAGTCCCTTTCCCTTTGGTACCTGTTAGTCCATTTTTGGGTTCTGTAATTCTTCTGCTGTTTTGTTCCTTCAGTTTTTCCTTTGTTCCTATACTCCTCAGATGAGTGAAATCATTTGGTATTTCTCTTTCTCCGCTTGGCTTATTTCACTGAGCATAATACTCTCCAGCTCCATCCATGTTGCTGCAAATGGTTGGATTTTTCCACTTCTATGGCTGAGTAGTATTCCATTGTGTATATGTACCACATCTTCTTTATCCATTCATCTACTGATGGACATTTAGGTTGCTTCCAATTCTTGGCTATTGTAAATAGTGCTGCGATAAACATAGGGGTGCATCTGTCTTTCTCAAACTTGATTGCTGCGTTCTTAGGGTAAATTCCTAGGAGTGGAATTCCTGGGTCAAATGGTAGGTCTGTTTTGAGCATTTTGATGAGCCTCCATACTGCTTTCCACAATGGTTGAACTAATTTACATTGCCACCAGCAGTGTAGGAGGGTTCCCCTTTCTCCACAGCCTCCCCAACATTTGCTGTTGTTTGTCTTTTGGATGGCAGCTATCCTTACTGGTGTGAGGTGATACCTCATTGTAGTTTTAATTTGTATTTCTCTGATAATTAGCGATGTGGAGCATCTTTTCATGGGTCTGTTGGCCATCTGTATTTCTTTTTTAGAGAACTGTCTGTTCAGTTCCTCTGCCCATTTTTTAATTGGGTTATTTGTTTTTTGTTTGTTGAGGTGTGTGAGCTCTTTATATATTCTGGACGTCAAGCCTTTATCGGATCTGTCATTTTCAAATATATTCTCCCATACTGTAGGGTTCCTTTTTGTTCTATTGATCGTGTCTTTTGCTGTACAGAAGCTTTACAGCTTAATGTAGTCCCACTTGCTCATTTTTGCTGTTGTTTTCCTTGCCCGGGGAGATATGTTCAAGAAGAGGTCACTCATGTTTATGTCTAAGAGGTTTTTGCCTATGTTTTTTTCCAAGAGTTTAATGGTTTCATGACTTACATTCAGGTCTTTGATCCATTTTGAGTTTACCTTTGTATATGGGGTTAGACAATGGTCCAGTTTCATTCTCCTACATGTAGCTGTCCAGTTTTGCCAGCACCATCTGTTGAAGAGACTGTCATTTTGCCATTGTATGTCCATGGCTCCTTTATCAAATATTAATTGACCATATATGTTTGGGTTAATTTCTGTAGTCTCTAATCTGTTCCACTGGTCTGTGGCTCTGTTCTTGTGCCAGTACCAAATTGTCTTGATTACTATGGCTTTGTAGTAGAGCTTGAAGTTGGGGAGTGAGATCCCCCCTACTTTATTCTTCTTTTTCAGGATTGCTTTGGCTATTCGGGGTCTTTGGTGTTTCCATATGAATTTTTGAATTATTTGTTCCAATTCATTGAAGAATGTTGCTGGTAATTTGAGAGGGATTGCATCAAATCTGTATATTGCTTTGGGCAGGATGGCCATTTTGACGATATTAATTCTTCCTAGCCATGAGCATGGGATGAGTTTCCATTTATTAGTGTCCCCTTTAATTTCTCTTCAGAGTGACTTGTAGTTTTCAGAGTATAAGTCTTTCACTTCTTTGGTTAGGTTTATTCCTAGGTATTTTATTCTTTTTGATACAATGGTGAATGGAATTGTTTTCCTGATTTCTCTTTCTATTGATTCATTGTTAGTGTATAGGAAAGCTACAGATTTCTGTGTGTTAATTTTGTATCCTGCAACTTTGCTGTATTCCGATATCAGTTCTAGTAGTTTTGGAGTGGAGTCTTTAGGGTTTTTTATGTACAGTATCATATCATCTGCAAATAGTGACAGTTTAACTTCTTCTTTACCAATCTGGATTCCTTATATTTCTTTGTTTTGTCTGATTGCCGTGGCTAGGACCTCCAGTACTATGTTAAATAACAGTGGGGAGAGTGGGCATCCCTGTCTGGTTCCCGATCTCAGAGGAAATGCTTTCAGCTTCTCGCTGTTCAGTATAATGCTGGCTGTGGGTTTATCATATATGGCCTTTATTATGTTGAGGTACTTGCCCTCTATTCCCATTTTGCTGAGAGTTTTTGTCATGAATGGATGTTGAATTTTGTCAAATGCTTTTTCAGCATCTATGGAGATGATCATGTGGTTTTTGTCTTTCTTTTTGTTGATGTGGTGGATGATGTTGATGGATTTTCAAATGTTGTACCATCCTTGCATCCCAGGGATGAACCCCACTTGGTCATGGTGTATGATCCTTTTGATATACTGTTGAATTCTGTTTGCTAATATTTTATTGAGTATTTTTGCATCTACATTCATCAGGGATATTGGTCTGTAATTTTCTTTTTTGGTGGGGTCTTTGCCTGGTTTTGGTATTAGGGTGATGTTGGCTTCATAGAATGAGTTTGGGAGTATTCCCTCTTCTTCTATTTTGTGGAACACTTTAAGGAGAATGGGTATTATGTCTTCTCTGTGTGTCTGATAAAATTCTGAGGTAAATCCATTCGGCCCCGGGGTTTTGTTCTTGGGTAGTTTTTTGATTACCGTTTCAATTTCTTTGCTCGTAATTGGTTTGTTTAAACTTTTGTGTTTCTTCCTTGGTCAGTCTTGGGAGGTTGTATTTTTCTAGGAAGTTGTCCATTTCTTCTAGGTTTTCCAGCTTGTTGGCATATAGGTTTTCATAGTAGTCTTTAATAATTCTTTGTATTTCTGTGGAGTCTGTCGTGATTTTTCCATTCTCATTTCTGATTATGTTGACTTGGGTTGATTCTCTTTTTCTCTTAATAAGTTGGGCTAGAGGCTTATCTATTTTGTTTATTTTCTCGAAGAACCAGCTCTTGGTTTCGTTGATTTTTCCTATTGTTTTATTCTTCTCAATTTTGTTTATTTCTTCTCTGATCTTTATTATGTCCCTCCTTCTGCTGACTTTAGGCCTCATTTGTTCTTCTTTTTCTGGTTTTGATAATTGTGATGTTAGACTATTCATTTGGGATTGTTCTTCCTTCTTCAAGTGTGCCTGGATTGCTATATACTTTCCTATTAAGACTGCTTTCTCTACGTCCCACAGAAGTTGGGGCTTAGTGTTGTTGTTGTCATTTGTTTCTATATATTCCTTGATCTCTATTTTGATTTGTTCATTGATCCATTGATTATTTAGTAGCATGTTGTTAAGCCTCCATGTGTTTGTGAGCCTTTTTGTTTTCTTTGTAGAATTTATTTCTACTTTTATAACTTTGTGGTCTGAAAAATTGGTTGGTAGAATTTCAATATTTTGGA
This sequence comes from Manis javanica, assembly GCF_040802235.1. NCBI lineage: Eukaryota > Metazoa > Chordata > Mammalia > Pholidota > Manidae > Manis > Manis javanica. The sequence continues at coordinate 75,088,924 of NC_133162.1, forward strand.
ATTTACTGAGGCTCTTTTTGTGAGCTAGTATGTGGTCTATTCTGGAGAATGTTCCATGGGCACTTGAGAAGAATGTATATCCTGTTGCTTTTGGATGTAGAGTTCTATAGATGTCTATTAGGTCCATCTGTTCTAGTGTGTTGTTCAGTGCCTGTGTGTCCTTACTTATTTTCTGCCCGGTGGATCTATCCTTTGGGGTGAGTGGTGTGTTGAAGTCTCCTACAATGAATGCATTGCAGCCTATTTCCCTCTTTAGTTCTGTTAGTATTTGCTTCACATATGCTGGTGCTCCTGTGTTGGATGCATATATATTTAGAATGGTTATATCCTCTTGTTGGACTGAGCCCTTTATCATTGTGTAGTATCCTTCTTTATCTCTTGTTACTTTCTTTGTTTTGAAGTCTATTTTGTCTGATATTAGTACTGCAACCCCTGCTTTCTTCTCACTGTTGTTTGCCTGAAATATGTTTTTCCATCCCTTAACTTTTAGTCTATGCTTATCTTTGGGTTTAAGGTGAGTTTCTTGTAAGCAGCATATAGATGGGTCTTGCTTTTTTATCCATTCTATTACTCTGTGTCTTTTGATTGGTGCATTAAGTCCATTTACATTTAGGGTGACTATTGAGAGATATGTACTTATTGCCATTTCAGGCTTTAGATTCGTGGTTACCAAAGGTTCAAGGTTAGCTTCTTTAGTATCTTACTGCCTAACTTAGCTCGCTTATTGAGCTGTTATATACACTGTCTGGAGATTCTTTTCTTCTCTCCCTTCTTATTCCTCCTCCTCCATTCTTCATATGTTGTGTGTTTTTTTCTGTGCTCTTTTTAGGGGTGCTCCCATCTAGAGCAGTCCCTGTAGGATGCCCTGTAGAGGTGGTTTGTGGGAAACAAATTCCCTCAGCTTTTGCTTGTCTGGGAATTGTTTGATCCCACCATCATATTTAAATGATAGTCGTGCTGGATACAGTATCCTTGGTTCAAGGCCCTTCTGTTTCATTGCATTAAGTATATCATGCCATTCTCTTCTGGCCTGTAGGGTTTCTGTTGAGAAGTCCTATGTTAGCCTGATTGGTTTTCCTTTATAGGTGACCTTTTTCTCTCTAGCTGCCTTTAAAACTCTTTCCTTGTCCTTGATCCTTGCCATTTTAATTATTATGTGTCTTGGTGTTGTCCTCCTTGGATCCTTTCTGTTGGGGGTTCTGTATAATTCCATGGTCTGTTCGATTATTTCCTCCCCCAGTTTGGGGAAGTTTTCAGCAATTATTTCTTCAAAGACACTTTCTATCCCTTTTCCTCTTTCTTCCTCTTCTGGTATCCCTATAATACGAATGTTTTTCCTTTTGTATTGGTCACATATTTCTTTTAGTGTTGTTTCATTCCTGGAGATCCTTTTATCTCTCTCTATGTCAGCTTCTATACGTTCCTGTTCTCTGGCTTCTATTCCTTCAATGGCCTCTTGCATCTTATCCATTCTGCTTATAAATCCTTCCAGGGATTGTTTCACTTCTGTGATCTCTCTCCTGACATCTGTGATCTCCTTCCGGACTTCATCCCACTGCTCTTGCATTTTTCTCTGCATCTCATCCCATTGCTCTTGCATTTTTTTCTGCATCTCTGTCAGCATGTTCATGATTTTTATTTTGAATTCTTTTTCAGGAGGACTAGTTAGGTCTGTCTCCTTCTCAGGTGTTGTCTCTGTGATCTTTGTCTGCCTGTAGTTTTGCCTTTTCATGGTGATAGAGATAGTTTGCAGAGCTGGTACAAGTGACCGCTGGAAGAGCTTCCCTTCTTGTTGGTTTGTAGCCTTTTCCTGGGAGAATAGCGACCTCTAGTGGCTTGTGCTGGGCAGCTGTGTGCAGACAGGGCTTCTGCTTCCTGCCCAGTTGCTTTGGGGTTTATCTCCGCTGTTGCTGTGGGCTTGGCCTGGCTGGGGCTGTTCCTCCAAAATGGTGGAGCCCCGTTGGAGGGGGAGCAGCCAGGAGACTATTTATCTCCGTAAGGGGCCTCTGTGCTCCCTGCTGCCCAGGGGGTTAGAGTGCCCAGAGATCCCCAGATTCCCTGCCTCTGGTCTAAGTGACCTGTCCTGCCCCTTTAAGACTTCCAAAAAGCACTCTCCAAACCAAAACAACAACAACAACGAGAGAGGGAACAGAAAAAAAAAAAAAAAAAAAAAAGGAAAAAACACGCGATTTTTTTTTTCTCCTCAGTCGCCAGTCCCAGGCACCTGCTCACTGGTCATGCTGCCCTGTCTCCCTAGCACCAGGGTCCCTGTCCCTTCAAGGCTTCCAAAAAGCACCCACACACCGGTCCCGCAGGGAAAAACACACGATATTCTTTGTCCTCAGGCGCTGGTCCCAGGCACCCGCTCACCAGTCCCGCCGCCCTGCCTCCCTAGCACCGGGGTCCCTGTCCCTTTAAGGCTTCCAAAAAGCGCTCACCAAAAAGAGAAAAAAAAAGGGGAAAAACACGCGATTTCCTCCGTCCTCAGGTGCCGGTCTCAGGCAGCCGCTCACTGGTACCGCAGGGAAAAACGCGGGATATTCTTTGTCCTCAGGCACCAGTCCCAGGCACCCGCTAACAAGTCCCGCCACCCTGCCTCCCTAGCAACGGGGGCCCTGTCCCTTTAAGGCTTCCAAAAAGCACTCGCCAAAGAAAAAACCGCTTTGGTTTCTTTCCACCCGCCGGGAGCCGGGGAGAGGGGCGCTCAGGTCCCTCAGGCTGGGGCTTGTATCTTACCCTCTTCGCAAGGTGCTGGGTTCTTGCAGGTGTGGATGTGGTCTGGATGTTGTCCTGTGTCCTGTGGTCTCTATTTTAGGAAGATTTTTCTTTGTTATATTTTCATAGCTCTATGTGTTTTTGGGAGGAGATTTCCATTGCTCTACTCACGCCGCCATCCTGGCTCCTCCTCTATCACAACTCAGCATCTCTTTAGATTCTTCTGTCATTAGTTGCTCACATGATGGAAATATTATACAGAATGAAGTGGTGCCCTGGGTTGAAGATCTCCTAAAAGAATCAAGGAGGACATTTTTGTCTGCCAGTTCAGAGACTTTCATGGGAGGATTTATCTTAAAAGAAAAAACAAAGTGAACTTGATTAGGCTTATTCCTGGCAAACCCAAAGAGGGTGCAGTAATTATCTGTGGGCACAAGCTCAACTCCAAGGCCCTGCATGCCTGCCCTCTCCTCACTGCAGCTCAGTAGGGAACAGAGGAAGCTGATGGGAGAGATGTGTAGCCCCCAGCTCTCTTCTCTGCTGAGATGCCCTTTCAAAGCTGGACAGGGGAAGACATCCCAACACCTCCTCCCGCTGGGGCTCCCCGCCCTCACTCCAGGGAGTCTCACACCCTTCTCCCTGTGAGGTGTCCAGGTTTGTCCCATCTGGTGGAATCCAGGGCAGAGGACAGGCACGGAGTTTGGGGGCCTCAGGCCCAGAGGTGTGACCGATCCCAGAGGCCTGTCGATAACTGCTGGATGTGCACCTGGTTGGGGTGGTGAGCCACTGACTTCAGGCTAGCAGCCCCCAGAAGGGCCAAGGCCAAGGCCTCCCATGCCTGTTGCCTCACCCCTGCTCCACAGGAGTTTGTACTCACTTTAAAATATTCTAAGACACCGTATCACTCTACCCGAACTCCTATAAGGGCCATCCCTGCATTTAGACAACTGCGTGTTCACACAGTGCTGCCCATTCCTAGGATGGAAGCCCAGGCCCAAGGAAGTGCCAGGGTGACTCTGTTCAACAGCTTCCAGGACAAACCAAGTCCAGTCTGTTGGGAGCTGACACTGTGCAAGGGACAGTTGAATTTTTGGATGGGGGCAAGTAGAGTGAGGAGACTTAAGAGCAAAATGGAAGCATCTGGAGACTTCAGGTCATTTTTCCCACCCTTCAGCCTCAGGGTGCACTCAGGCCCCCAGCGTGCCCCCATCACACCCCTGTCCCCCAACCTCTGCTGTTGGACTGGTTTTTCTTCCTCACACCATTTACTCCCTACCCATTCTCTCATCCCCCTCAACATAAACAGCAGCTGTGTAGACTCCCTCCTTTTTTAATTTTGGGGTGAAAGGGAGAAAGGATGGCCAGGGATGGGATGTGGGGTGGGAAGTAGCAGAGAATTCAAATATCTGCGAGGTGGGACTGGGATCCTCTTCTTCACAGGTGGACTCTGGCTCTGCCCCATGTGCGGCTGCCAGCACCACAACCAGCCAGGAGCAGGCTTTCCCTGGCTCTCCACCCCACTCCACGCAGGCGGGACTGGGCCCAGAAGAACCAGGTTTCCCAGGCTGGTTGGTTGTGTGCAGTTATTTGAGAGCGATGATATTTAGGAACAGGGCTGCTTTAGGCTCTGGTGTGAGGAAAAGGGCTGGACTAGCAGTGAGAAGACCCTTGTTCCAGGCCCAGTTCAAGCTCTTTGTGCAACATTGGCTGGGTCACTTACTGTCTGCAGCCCTGGCTTACCTGCTACCTTTGGCGACTTTGGCTAGCACTGATCTGCTCTCTGGTGGGAAACAATAGGCTGTTAGAGAACGCACTGTATCTGCCTTTATTTCCAATAGACTCACCTTTAACTTTTGCCCTTTCTGGCCTCAAAAAAAAAAAAACTGGGAAAATTTGTTAATCCTTTAAAAAATTACTATAAAATTATACCAAGAAAACATGGAGCCTAGCTTTAGTAACAAGAGGAACATTTGGTGGAGGCAGTGGCAATGGAGAAGAGATTTAATTTAGTTGATTTTTCTGCAATGGTTGGTTGTTTCATTGCCTCACAGTGGTGGATGCTGCACATTTTTGCAAAGGGACCAACAAGGTGCTGGGTGTTGGTTCTCTTGGCAGCAACTGGTGGCAAACAAATGGTCTGGGGACCTTTGCACCATCCCAAGATCCCAGCGGGACACACTTTTGAAGACTGTTTAGTGCTCAGTCATAAGTGTAACCAAAACTGACAAGCAGGGAGTTATGTGCTCACAGAGAGTAGTACATTTGTCTCCATGAGAAGTTTCATTTTGAAGACGTGTGGTACCACCTCTTGCTGAAAGCATTGGTTCCCCCGTTGAAGCTTGGTACGGGTGACACCGTGTCTGACTCACTTAAAACTTCTTTTATTCTCCTAAGAATGTCGTGAAGCCTTTTGGAGGGTGCTCACACCAGTTTCCAAAAAACAATAGTTTCTTAATGCAATTTTCCCAAATGGAGCAGGATGTTGTATGGGATGTATCTCTTGGTACCTGTATTCTCTGGATTTCCCAAAGAGTCAGCTGATCACCAGCCAGATCAAACTGGAACTTCTTATGAGTGAGCTTGACCCAAAGGTCATAGACTCATTCTACCTGAAAAGCTGGCATTACTGCAAAGGACATCACTTATGAGAGCTGGCTCATGGCCTGATGCCAGGCTCTGTCACTGATGTCACACTGCTCGGTCCTTGTCAGTATTCAAAGCATGGATTGGAATCAGAGGGAATTTATCAGATTATTCACGTCACTCCACAACCAGAAATTTTTTATGGTAGCTTCTTTTTAAAATTGAAGTGTAGTTGAAACACAATATTATGATGGTTTCAAGTACACACCATTGTGATTCTGCCATTATCTGCATTATTAAATCCTCACCCCAAGTGGTGCAGTCACTATCTGTCAACATGGAAAGATGTTACAGAACTACTGACCATATTCTCTAAGCTGTACTTTCATCCCAGTGACTAATTTATATTATGATTGAGATTTTGTGCTTCTATCTCCTTCACCTATTTCACGTCCCCTGCCCCTCACCTCATGGCAACCATTGGTCTCTTCTCTGTGTCTATGAGTCTATTTCTGTTTTGTTCATTTGGTTTTTAAGATTCCACTTATGGTAGCTTTGAAACAAACCTCACTCAGAATTCTTATAGTGACTCGATCAGGAAAGCTGTGGGAATCTTTAAGCCAGGAAAATTGGTGACCACGCTGTTTGTAAATCAGAGTTCTAATTCCTTGGTGCTTCCTTTGCTCCAGAGGATTGAAGATTTTAAACATCTTGATTACCAGATCGCTACGCTCAGTGACCAGTTTTGCCAAGGAGCAGTATCCGCAGCAGAGTTGATTAGGAACAATGAAGATCCTTTGCAAAAAGAGAACACACATAGAGGCTGGTGACTGCTTTCTAGGTATTCATACTGGGCTCCATGCTTTCCACAACCACCACTGTGTGGTTGCAGAAAGCCCAGATGCAATGATCGGGTGGTCATTTTGAGTTGTATGCATTACCACATCAAGGAGTTGGCCACCTTGCATGAGTGTCCCTTCTGTGTTTAGGCATTCGGCACCACTCTTGCTATGAAACTGAAGCGCATGTGGAAGAAACCCTTTGCTATATGAAATTTTACATCACTTGTGGAAACATTTCAGTTTGGTTTATGCAGTTTCAGGTATCACCCCAACTTTCCTAGAGACAAAGCCTTCATCCTCATTAGGTGTGGGCCTCAGCTAAAAACTGTTCTATTAAATTGCTGCCAAATGTCACATCCAGTTATTGCTGTTTTCAAGAATGTATTCTCTATTAATGTTATGGAAACCAATTTTTATTTCAGACAGTTGGTTTCTGCTATAGTCATTTAAGTTTTTCTTCCATGAACCAACTCTTCGTAAGAAAATGATTGCAGTTATTGATTTTGTGTATTTCCATTTTAACAATAACGGAAAGCATCTGTTTAGATTTTGAGAAAGGCATTAGGTCTTTTAAAATATATTATTTGATAGATATAAGATGTAACATGTGTCAATAATGAAGCCCAACAGAAAAATAAGCATCCACAAACTTACTTCCTAACTTGAAACTATGTTTGTGTTCTTCCCAGGTCTCATCCCTCCCTCGCATGAAATTGTGAAATTTGTGTATATTATGCCCATAACTGTGTCTCCAAACAATGTGTTGTTTAGATTCTGCTGACACCAGACTTGTTTAGGAGTGTGGGCACAGAGGTTACAAGCTGTGGTTTTGGAATCAGACTGATTGGGCTGATATTGCCTCTAAAACATTTGCTAGCCTTGTGGCTCTGAACGCATCACTTACCCTCTCTGAAAATCAGTTTCTTTATCTTCAAATGGGAGTGGTCCTTCCCACCTCATCTCCCTCCTGAGGCTGCCTCAGTATTTAACAGAATAAGAAATTGTGTATTCCTGGCATTGACCAACACTTACAGATGGTACCTTGTCCCCTTCTGGCTGCCCCTGACTTTCTGGGATTCTGGGAAAGCACATCCATCCTTCACCCTCCACTTGGCATCGACTTCAAGCCACCAGGCCTTGAGGCAGCAGAAAACAGGAAGCTCACGGAATGAGCAAGAGCCTCAGACTGAATTTACAGCCCTTTGTCCTCACAGGGAAGACAAATGAGCCTGGCAGCAGACAGCGGGTGCCATTACCAGATCATTAATTAGCAACTCCTGTGGCTGTGGCAGGAAATCGCCCATCGTTTTCAGATGAGTGGAGAGCCGTCCTCCCTCCTTCTGCCCAAGCGTGGCTGAAGTCGGCGTCCCCGCTGGAGCTTTCCCTCCCAGGACACCTCATCGGAGCCAGCAGCCGGCTGATGGCTAGCGCCATGTGATCCACTCGGGGCAGGAGCCCTGAACTCAGAGGGCCCGAGGCCAAAAGCTTGTGGGGCGGGAGAGCCCGGCCAGACACCCAGAGATAAGTGAAGGTTTCCAGAGCAGGATGAGATGATGAATGAACTATTTGCTTTGAGCATGGACGTGATGTTCCAGAATCCACTTCTGCTACCAAAGTAACCCTTTGGGACCCCACAGAGGACCTTGGTAGGGCTCCCACAGGTGACCCCAGTGCTGGGGGTTTTCGCATGATGTTCCACAGCAAACTGCTGAAGCAGTTACTGGGGTCCTTGTACAAAGGAGGAATCAGAGGCCCAGCGAGAAATAGCTATTGTCCAAATCAGAATATCTAGTAAGAGGTTTATTTGGATTCCAAACCACCATCTGTCTGATTCCAAAGCTCAGGCCTGCTGTTTAACACCACCTTGTCACTCAGCGGGGTGACAGGGCACCATGAACAGGAAGCCACTGGCTGACAGTGTCCTAACCACTGACTGCCTGCTGACTTTAGACCCCACAGGCCCTTCATGCTGGAGGGATGGTGTGGGTTTGGTCTGTTCACTCTTCTCTGATCTTTAGAAGCCTGTGCTCTCTGGATGCAAGGTTTTCCTACTGGCCAACTTGTATGACAGTTTGCTCTTAGAGGTGAGAGGGACGCCTATATTTTCCCTGCAGAGAAGGCAGAAAGACCTTTCCAAACAATTCATCATGAGAGATGAGGAAAGGCAGGAGACTGTCAGAAAATGATGTGGCTGAGAGTTCTAACAGGAGAGGGAAAGAGGCTTGGCAGGAGTGAGCAAGGGAAGGTGTCTACAGGGAATCTCCAGTCTAAGTTGATAGGTACAGGCCAGGAGAGAATGGGCAGGAAACACTGCTTGGAGCCCTTGGGATTCAGCTGGCAGCAGAGGAGACTCTGCAATCTGGAGCTGGGTGGCCCGGGGCTGGGGAGCCAGACTTGTCCTTTTAGGAGCAGCCTGTGCGCACTGCAGCCCACGGCCTGGGTGAGGGCAGCACAGGGATGCAGACCACGGCTGACTTGTTTCCCCAGGTGACCTTGGGTGGAAGTGCGCTTTTGAGTTTGCTATTTAGAAAATACCTTAAATAGTCTTAAATTTAAAACTAAAATTATTGTCACTAAACCATATGTGATTCTTATTCTCTGAAGAATTAATGCATTTATTGATATTGGTGGGGTAGATATTAATTTAGGGAAACAGGTTAAGCACTAACCCACAATTTTTTCCTTGTTTCACCTGTACCCAGTCCCCTCCACCCTGCTTTAAGCCCCCTGCAATGAACTGCTTAAAAGAAAATCCAAATATTATGTCATTCATTAATAATGCTGAGCTATCTCTAATAGAAATGGGCTATTAAAAACATAGCTATTTCACCATTATCACATTAGAAATATGAAAAATATTTCCTTAATATCATCTAATATCCAGTTAAAACTTAAATTTCCCTGATTCTTTTCACTGTTATAAAAAAGGAAATCATACAAAAACCACAGACATATCTACACCTGTATCTATATCATCTATATTTGCATCTTCATCTATCTCCACATCTCTGTATGTGTACATCTGTCTACACCTATACATCTACGCTTATAACTGTATCTATTTACATCTACAGCTATATATCCATCTATATCTATATCTGTACATCTCAACCAAAAACCCTCCTCCTTTTCTCCCCTTGTTATGTATTTGTTGAAGAAACATAGTCACTTGTCCTTTGGAATTTTTCACATTATGGATTTGCTGACTTTACTCTGTGGTGCTATTCTTCTATCTTATTTTGTGTAAATTGATAATTAGACCTAAAGGCTTGATCAGATTTGGGTTTTTGGCAAAACTATTCCCCAGTTGGTGCTGTACCTTTCCCATTGCATCTCACCAAGAGTATGGAAGGCTGGACCTTTCCTTTTGGGATGTGAAGATTCATCAGTGGGCTCAGGTGATGTCAGCCTGATCTGTGCAATAAGAAGTTTCTCATCAAACTTCCTCCCAATGAATTTGGCAGCTATTGATGATCATTGCCAGTTCATGATTTTATGAGGGTTGCAAAATGGTGATGCTCTGACACAATATTCTTTTCTGAATTTATGAGTTGAAATTATTCTACAAATTAGAACTTATGTTCATCAGTTGGTTTCCCTGAAAGACAGTTTGCATAAGAATGTCCAGATAAATGCTTGCTTATTTCCATTTACTTACTAGTATTCAGAGTAATGAGTTGTTGTTCTAGCCATCTCCCATTTGACCAGTGTCATCTATTTTGCTATCATTATGGACTCATGGGTTTTAAATTCTTTGATTTAGTTCAACTCATTACAAACACTGATGTTTTTGATGCTTCAATTGCCCCATTGTCGGCCAATAAGAATTCTTACAAATTGGCTGCTTGGGTCCTTTTGACATTTCCTTGGCAGTCCCAGTTGGCTTCCTTGTTTTCTAGCATGATAAGATAGTCCAGAATCAGCTCATGTATTTTCTGCTGAGATGTGAAATACTAAAGTCTGCATGCTAAGGATAATTCTTCTTATTTAGTTCTCATTGCTTCTAGGTACTTTTAGTGAAAATATTTCCATGGATTTAGAAAATACATATTTCTTTTTATTTGAAAAGGAAAATACTTTATGAGTTTATACTTGTATTCTAAATCAAATTTATGGTTATAAGGATTTAATTTAACTTATCTGGTTTAATGTTAATTTTCTTTACTCTGACATTAAAAGTTCTTGATTCTTAGTAACACTGAGGGCATCTATGTGTACTCCTGTGTGTGTGTTTGTATAGTCTGAATATCACAATTTCAACAGCACCATTTATTACCAATAAAAATAAGACTACTGAATCCTTTAAAAAATTTCTTTGTATTCTGAATTCTTTAAAAAATTTCTTTTTGTCCTTAAGATACATCCAGCAAAGATGAACTGGTCCATTACTGTGTTTTGAATCTACTTAAAAGAGTTCTCCTCTGTGTGGTAAAACAATAATTTGATATGTAATTTTCTTCAATTTCTTCATTTTGTTTGGGTTTATAGGGATTTTTCCCTTGATTTAATGTTATTTTGTAACTGTGTAACATGTCAACAAGATTCCAAAGTCAAAACTGTGAAACAGATATATCCAAGAATTCTAGCTTCTGGGTCTGCCCCCGTTTCCCATTTTTTCTTTCTCTTAGGTAAACATTTTTAAAAAGTTAAGTTTTGCTTTCTTCATTTCATTTATTAAATAAAACAGGTATGCACATATTCATGCTGCCTCCTTTCCCAGATAAAAGGTAGCATACTGTTCAGCACCTTGCCTGTTGTTTTTTAATGTAACAATGTCTAAAGATCTCCCTCATCCTCTTTAGAGCTGTATAGTCATTCATTGTGCAGATGTACCAAAGTTTATTTAACTCGTCCCCAGCTCATGGGCTTTGAGGGCATTTCAGTCTTTTTCTACTATGTGTGATGTTGTAATAGCTTTGTGCCCGTGCCATTTTGCATTTTCTTTTGGTAACATGTTGAATGATCTTTGAAGTCATCTTTGTTGCAATATTCCAAGAGTCAGGTAATCAGAGTTGTTCATTTAGTGCACAGGTAGTTCTTGATTATGTGCCAGTTTTGGGGAAAAACGATGGACAGGGTGATGAGCATAGCAGGCATGCTTGCCCTCACAGAGGTCACAGCTTAGTAGTGAAGGCAAGTGACTCATAGTGAAAATAAATGTAATTAAACTTTGTGCTAAATGATGTGAGGAAATAAAAGGTGCTGACTAAAGGCATCCTAGAGTAGAATGAGTGGCAGGGAAAGGCTCCCTGAGGAGATGACCCCTGGATGGATGGCTGAGGAGGAGCCAAGCACAGGTCAGGCAAAGATGGGGAGGAAGAGCATGGCAGGCAGAGAGAACATGATGGGGAAAGCGCTGGGGCAGGAGAAGGCACCCACGTTTCAAGCACTAAAAGGACTGTGAGGCTGGATCCTGTGAGCAAGGATGAGGGTGACAGGAGATGTGATGGGCAGGTGAGAGTGGTCTGGTGGGGCTTTGGATTCTATCCTAAATTGAAGCGAATACCACAGAGTTTAAACAAGTGGTGTGACCCAGTTGGTTCTGTAATATATCATTCCAGCTTCTCTTGAGGACAGATAAGAGCAGGAGCACAAAGACGAGCAGGGGGATGGTTGATTACAGGTGTCCAGGAAATTCATGGTTCAACCTAGGGTGTTGGTGGAGGAGGAAAGGGGGGAATAGGTTTGAGCCCTTTTAGAGGTGGAAGAGATCAGAATTATTAGATGGAAGGACTGGGCTGGATGAGAATGAAGAAGGTGTCCAGGATAACTTCCTGGTCTTCAGCATGAGCTACTGGCTTATAAGATTGCTGACTTTGCAGGAGGATCAGCCTGAGGGCGGGAGAGGCCATCACTAGGGGCCATTTGGGGATGACTATGAGAAATCCAAATGGAGACATAGGGAAAGCATCTTGGTGCATATATTTGTGCCTCTGGATGCATCATTATGGAGGTTGTGGACACATACAGGATAGGAAGAGCCTGCCCAGAGGTAGGGAACCAAGCAAGAAGAGACTCTAAGACTTAATCTGAGGAACTGCAACATCAAGGGCTTGGGGAATGAGGTGCTGGCCAGCAAGACAGGATTAATTTTAGCAGTAGCAGCAGGTGAAAATTAATTTTCCTTATAATTTATATTTACAACATTAAGAGCAAAATAGACCCTAGAGATGTACAGTCTGGCTCCCCCAGACAATGCAAAAGAAGTTGGAGAATTCTAAATAATTGTGTACTGCCTTCTGGCCATCTATAGACAGCCTGACCCCTGGCACAGCACTGACCTCCACACCAGAGGAGGACAGAATCACGTTAGTTCTGCCCAGGATTCGTCAGGGATTTCACCAAGATGTAATTCATACTTTGTTAGTTGTTTTCCTTTGCAAAATCAGTGCCAGCCCTTACTAACAGCCAGTTCTCTAAGGTGAGTCTAACTCAAGTTAGCTTGTCAGTGCAGAAAAAAGAAATGGAAAGAAAAGCTGAAACCATAAGGTGGTTCTTAGAAGCCCTTCTCTCGGGTGAAAGATGGCAATCTCTTAGGTCCTCCCTGGTCTGCTAGAGGCACTGTGGCTGCCCTCGAACCACAGTCTTCTTTGGAGTAGCTGCAGTCGTTCTTGCAGGCCTCGCTGGTCTGAGGAGCGGCACTGCTTGTTCATTGAGAATGGTTGCGAGATGTTCATTATGTCCAAAGAGCTGTTTCTTGTTTCTTCCTTTCTCTTTCCCTCAAAGAAAAACTTCCTGGGAAAAGAGTAACCCACACCCCCATCAGTAAGAGGAAGACCAGGTCTAGCAAAAGTAAAAGGAAGCAACAATAAATTAATTGCTGGGATTTGAGGTGAGTTAGAGGAGGTCTGCAGGGGTTTTCTCATACTGAGGTGCCTGGAACCTAACTATGCAGAGAGGGTGGGAGTGTTCATAGTCACCCCAGCCCTCCATCTCTGGTCCTCTCATTTCTGAGAGAAAAACCCAGAGGTAAGTCGTATAACTTGCCAAATTAGGTTCTAGTGTTGGAGGCGAGCATTCACACCCGAAGTCTGAAGCAGGAACCTGAGGTTGCCTGAAGGATGGACTTCTCCCACACTCCCCAGCAGCACCCTTCCCCCCACCTTCTCAGCCACACAGGGCGCTTCGAGCATGTTCACCGACTCCTCAGTCGCTCGCACATGAACCCCATGGTGGCCTCTCAAGGAGCTCAGCAGCTCAGAACACTTATGGATTCAGTTTTGGAATGACCAGGATTTTGCTGTGTGTGACCAGATAGCTGCCAACAAATATGTTTTTCAAGAGAATGGCTGATGCGCTCTCTTGAGTATATATGGGCTTTTGAGAATGAAGGTTGTAAAGAAGATGATTCTTGACTGTTTTGACTCTGAGAGGCAGCTTGGCTTCTCACACAGGCCATTCCAGTCTGTTTTAACCATTGAGATATCACCCATCTTTCCCAACCTCATGGCCAGGTCCTTCCGTGCCAATGGGGCCTCGAGGGAGAAGAGTGGGGCCCGGGCTCTGCATACCCACCTGCTCTCTGCCAGAGGCATGACGCTGGGCAGTGGAGTCGCACTGTCCTTGCTGCCCTCCTCTGTGGTTTCCAGGGCCCACTAGCAGCCTCATTCCTATTAGCTACCAGCAGGGCTTCCCTTCAAGTGGCCAGGAAGGGGAGGTGAGTGTACCGATTGGGGTCAGACAGGACGAGGTCTCAGTTTTCAGTCTAGATCTCTGGGATTCAGTTTCCCTGGCCCCAGTACCCCTGGGGTGGTTGTGGGACAGAGAGAGACGCTGGATGTGAGGAAGCGCTACACGTACCAGGCTCACTTACCTCCAGTGCTAGTCATCACGGTGGTTGCTGCCGGCTGTGGTTTAGCTAGGACAGTGGTGAGGGGGTCGAGCTGCTAGGAGAGTGGAGGGTGACAGATTGCACCCCTTGGCCGCTGGCCCTTCATGGCCTCCTCTCTCATCTTTTGCCCAGATAATCACATTTCTCTGTTTCCCATTTTCTATACCCGCTCTGGGGCAGTCAGCTCTGGAGATAAACCAACCTCCTCCCCAGCAATGTTTCTTATGCTAAGTTATTAATATTAATGTTACTAATAATCAGAAGTCAATCTTTTCCATTAAATCAGTTGCCACTATTGTTAATGATTGTATTGTGTGATTATTCCTTATATACGATGTTTTATCTTATATCCTTTTCATGGCCAGTTAGTTCAATACATGCTCCTACTTTTAAGACTGCTCCTGAGAGAATCAGCAGGGCGAGGACCCTGCACCGGCTGTGAGCATGTCCACTCCAAGTGCTGCATGTCCACTGGGTTATGGCCTATCCCAGCTCAGATGCACAAAGATGTACTAGAGGGTAGTCCTCAAAGCAGAACGAATAGACAGCTAAGTGGAGCTCCATATCGCAAGCTGGGATCGTTTAGTTGAAACTTACAGGTATTAGGTTATAGGTGACAGGTAGGGGTGGGATCCACTGAGAGGTAGCATTCCACCTAGGCTCTGAATGTTGATGAGCAGATGCAGTTTGGGGAGGCACGTTCTTGGTGAGGTGACCCTTCCACAGAGGGGTGAAGGGTGTTGGGGAGGTGGTGGGTGTGAGGCCAGGCCCTACTGGGCTGTAGGAATTAGGTGTAAGTGGGGTGGGAGATGAAAGCAGAGGTCAGGGAGAGGCTTGAACATTAGCTGTGGATGCCAGGCACATATCTGCACCGCCTGGTGGGGATACACTTGGCTAGTGCGATGTGGAGCATGTTGCTGGATGTCCCATAGTGGTGGAGGAAGGCTCCTTTCAAGCTTTAAGAGGCTGGACCCAAGAAAATCGTTCAGGAGGCTAATCCTGGCTGATGGCAGGTGAGTTGGAAGAAGACAGGAGGAGGTGTGGAAATGTGAGGTGGAGCCACATGATCCAGCCCTCAACTGGCTGAGGCTGAGAGAGAAGAAAGCTTGGTTCTGGCCTGTGGACCTGGGAGGAGTGTAGTCACTGCAGGGCGTGTACAGACATACAGGGAGTGGGACTGTGGAGGGAAAAGTGAACTCAGATTGGAGAGGGTTGAGTTTGATCCGTTAGCAAAACCTGCAGGATGGTGTATGAAATGATGGCCTGACCATCGCTGCAGAGCTGAAGGTGAACCAGACACAGCCTGAAGGAAAATGACAGAACGTGGGAAAAGAGCAGCAGACGTCCAGCCCTGATGCCAGGTGGCAGGCCAAGACTGAGCACAAAGGTAAATCAATTGCTTCAGAGAGTGCCTGGTCAATGTGGCAGACTGGAGGGCGGGCTGACTTCCCACCTCTGTTCAAATGCCCTGAAGGTACACGGAATCCCTGGAAACCAGTGATGAGAACCTAAGTCTGTGTTACAGAGAGAAAGAGGCTGAGAAATCCATCCTGAAACATTCAGGCTATGCCCCCCAAGCCAGGCCACCGAAGACAGCCACATAGAAACAGGACTGCTCTTTGCTTGCCCCAGTGGCTGCTCTGTACCCCTGGTGGAACCACCTCGATCCAAAAATCCAGGAGCCACCCCTAAACCTCATGGCGATGTAACAGGAGCAGAGGCGAGCTGGACCCTCACCCCCACTCTGCTTTTGTTAATCCTGAGATGACGCCACCCAGCCTGTGCCTCAGTGGGACAAAGGGCGATGCGAGGGGCTCTGTGGGCCTCTTATTCTGGAGCCCCTCCAGAAAGGACTGATCTGTGGTAATCAGGATTGAATCCTTGCTTACCAGGCACCAGCTGGGTGGCCTGGCCAAGCCACTCAAGTCCTTCAGCTCAGTCCCCCCCTATCGAATGGGGGTGGCGGTCATAGCAGTCACCTCTCTAGAGCCGCCATGAGGGTTAAGTGGAGTAAGGTGAGCAAAGTCCCTGCACCGTGCTTTGTATGTAGCAAAATGACCTGTAACATTATCTTTTATGTGCAAAAAGAGAAAGAGAGAAAGCTAGAGGGGGTTATATGGGAGTGGGAGGATGTGATGGGTGGATTCTCTTCACCACAGAGCCCAAAAAGGTCACTAGACTGCATCTGACTCCCTGACTGTAGGACCTGGCAGTCGCCACCACTGCTACCCTGGGACGGCTCTAAAGTGAAAACCAGGCTGAGGGCCCTGTTTATCAGCTCTCCAGACAGTCCTGGGTGGGTTGTTGAGCTCCTCAAGGGGAAGGATGTGGCCATGACCCAGGGCAATTCACATTTTGGGTCAGTGGGCAGATGCCAGGCTGAGATGGGGTTTTTCTTTGTATGAACAAACATCAGAAAGAACCATGGAATTACTGTGGAGCTCAAAGAAAATAGCATATTATCTGGAGAACTTAGGGAAAGAGCGGTCTCTAAAATCATTTACAGGAAAGAGAAGAATGTTTTAGAGAACATCTGTTTGGTATCCTCAGAAGAGAGACAAGAAGACCTGAAATTTATGGAATGAGAAGAAACAGGGTTATGGGTGTGGGGGTGGGGGTAGACCCAAATGTCAAGGGAGAGAGTTCAGGGTTTTGTCCATCCACTTATATTTGCCGTGGTGGAGAGAGACGTCCAGGTGAAGTCAACATGGGGGCAGGCATGGCCCTGCTCCTAACAAAGCGGTCTTGTCTGCGCTCCCAAGAAATACAGAAAAGGAGCCGCTTAGCACTGAACTGACACCTGCTGTTACCTCCATCTCCAATTCTAAATCCATCCCTACTCCCACACACCACTGGACACTCACCTGGAGAAAGGGAGTGCATAGAAATCCCAGCTTCTCTGTTCTTTGATCTTAGCTTGGGAGATTCTAAGAGGAAGCCAGTCATCGTCTCCGCATCAGACCCCTCCTGAGGCTGTGTGGCCCTCCCTCTGTAAGGAGACGCTGGCAGGGAAAACCACCACACACCTGCCTTCATTTGGAGCCAGAGCAGCAGATTGACTCTAAGAGAAAAAGAGAAATCATTTGAAGATCTAGATGTGGAATCTCAAAAGAAAGTAAGAGTACTGTGAATTTATGGAGGACAATCTGTGGCAAGAAATTGGTGGATTTAAGATGAAAAACATAGTTATCAAAAATGAAAATGGCATAGAAGCAATGATCAACAGATTAGGTGTTATAGAAACTTGCATGAGCAAATAATGGGTTGATAATTGTTGTACAGCTATTAAAACATAACATAAAAATCCTCCCACAGGGAAAGGAAAATTGTAGAGGTATGAAGAGAAGCCGAGGTTAGATCTATAGTCCATGGACGTCCATGTACATGTGATGGGGACACTAGCAGGAGAGCTTCTGTGGTGTGCAGTGCAAACACAAAGTTTGCAGAACTGTGGACATGGGTCACGTGGAAATTTAAAAAATATTTGCAAATAAAACAAAACTAGAAATAAATGACGGAAGGTTAAGCAGGCACATGTTGGAAGCTCAAAAAAATACTTTTAAAAACAACTCTATCACAGAGAAAATCAGAACTGCAACTACAGGCTGTTTAGAGAATAATAACTTCGGTATGTGTCTGAAACTTATGGAACAGATAATTATTTTTCTGAAACTGTTCCAGAAACTTCTGCAAAAAGAGATAAACTTTCTAAATCCCTTTTGGACATGGCATTATTTGCTCATGGCATAGCGTGATAACATAACATAATAAAAATAGATGTCAGTTCTTTCCATTAACGTGCAAACTTAGTATAATCCTCATCACTATCCCAACACAGTTCCCCCCACCCCCCCAGAACTTACCCCAAAGATTCTAAAGTTTATCTGGAAGTGAAACATGCAAGAAAAGCCAAGAAAATTCTGGAGAAAAAGAGGTCAATTGTCTGGTAATTGCTGTTTAGCTATTAAAGCATATCACGATGGTCAGGATAACCTTGACTCCCAGAGGAGACAGATCAATGGGGAGGGAAGGAGCGGAAACATACATCCAGAAGCAGATGTATATATGCAGGAAGATGTCTGAAATAGTAAAACTTGGTATTTAAATCAGTGTAGTGGGGTTTATTAGTCAGTAATATATATTAGCACAACTAGTTACATAGTTGGCAAAATACTAATAACAAAGATTACAACAACAGTAATGAATTTAGGTCCTTATCAGATGACTTAAATATAAAATAAAAACCATAGAAGTATCAGAAGGAATTCCAGGAGAATTTTGTAATCTTGAGGGGGGAGAGACTTCTAGACCCTAGAATCAGAAACCTTATGGGAAAATTCAATAGAATTGACCTAAAGGTAACAAGACTGAGAAACGGTGCTGTTTGGGAATGAAATGAGCACAACCTTTCTGAGTGGAAACTCAGTGGTATGTGTCAAAATTAAGAAGGTACATATGCTTTTGTCTAGCTCTTTCTCTCCACAAATTTATCCTAAGAGTTAATTGAACAAATGGATAGACGGTGTATTAGTCAAGGTTCTTCAGAGAAATAGAACCAAGAGGCTATTATTCAGTTTCCTTCTTCTTCTTTTTCCCTAGAAGCAGACTCTCTGTCTAAGACTGTTTGGTAGGATGCTTGGTCCATCTGCAAGGCATGCCTACCTGCTTACTTAGACCCAAATCTCCACCCTCTGCACAGCCTGGGTGGGTCTGTGGCTTGGGTTGGAGTAAAGAGGCTCTTACAGGGAACAGAGGATGTGCCACAATAGTTTAGTATCCTAAGGGAATCTGAAGTTTATGATGCTCCAAAACTGAGTCTGTGAATGCATTGAGTTGAGAGGCTAAAGTGCTAGTATGTACCCTGACTACGTGGAGGAGAATTTAGGGATAAGGTACAAGCAGGTGGGTTGAGATAAGTAGGAAGAAGCAAAGATCTCAGAACCGGTATTTTTGTGGCTTGCTTGTACATTTCATCCAGGGATTGGCTGAATTTAAAGGATTAGGAATGGGAGGCTCACCCTCCCTGTGTAGGACAGGGCCTTCGTTGCAAAGTTTTGACATGTTTCTGAGATGGGATGCTGGACTCTGAGGGTGGTCTGCGATGTGGAAGAGCACACCCCCACTGTCTTGTCTTCCTGATTGCTTTGCACGGCCTCATGATACTCCTTCATTTTGTTATGGATTTATTTATGTACGTAGGGTCCTATAAATGAACATGCATTGCAATGTTCCACTTAACATTTTTGGGCATACCTATTGTGATAATCAGTTTCTTGTGTCAACCTGACTGGGCCATGTGGCACCAAGATAATTGGTCAAACATTATTCTGGTGTGTCTGTGAGAGGGCTTCTGGCTGAGATTAACATTTGACTCTATAGACTGAGTAAAGCAAATGGGCCTCCCTAACGTGGGTGGGCCTCATCCAATCAGTTGACGGCCTGAATAGAGCAAGACAGAGTAGGGGGGACTCCTGCCTGACTTCCTTGAGCTGGGATATCAGTCTTCCTGATTTAGACTGGAACCACACTGGTGGCTCTCCTGGGTCTCCAGCTTGCCAAATGCAGATCTTGGGACTTGCCAGCTTCTACAATCATTTGAGCCAATTCTTTACGATATATATACACTTTTCTTTGGGGAAGATCTAAATTCCTTCAATGATCTTAAGTCTTCAAAACCAAAACCCTGGATTAACAGCCTGAATCTCAAATATAGGTGTCTTGAATGTTCTTTAATTGTGTAATCTCAAAAGCAAAGGAAAAATTTTCATATGGAGGAAAAAATACCTACAACAGAGATAGAAAACATATAATATCCCAATAAAATATCTTGCCACCTGTGTGCTGGGCTTTCCACACACACATGCATATGTACGCCTGCCTCTTCCTGCTGCCTTCTTTCTTCTACTCATATGGGAAGGTAACCGCATATCCCGTTCATACATCTGGCTGCTTCTACCCCAGCAAATCTGTAAATGTTCCTAAGTATTTTGTTATTGGTTGACTTTATAGTCATTCCAGAATAATGCTGAATTGGCAAGGGGTTTTAAAGCAACAGAAAACCCAAGGTTTGATGGATTTACCATCCCTTTCATTTACAGAAAACGGCTTCCAGTAAGAAGTTCTGCTACAACTGGCCGCCAATTTATGTAAGGTCCAATGGAAGATGAAAATAAACAATTTTAATCCTGAAAACTTTTTTGGTGGAATTATGAAAACAGTCTGTTATAAAACACATCCAGATGTCAGCCAGGAACGAGTCAATTAGAATAATAGCTTCAAGTAAAATCAACAAAGGTCAGCCAGTCAGGCTGAGGGGTGAAATCTCCAGAATACCCAGTTCAAAGGGGCAGGGAGGCTGCTGTTATGCCCTGGCCTTGAGCTTTGCCCATGAAACATAGTTATTTAAATGACCTATAAAGATGAATTTATGGATTCCATGGATCAACATAACTTTTTTAAAAAGATTAATTTGTCACAGCTTAGGGCAGGTTTATGGAAGACCAAAATAAGAAAGAGTGTCATTTGAGAATGCAAATAAACTTTAAAAGAGCAAAACTAAAAACTTTATACTGGGTGATGGTTAATTTTTATATCATTAAAAAAATTTAAATTTAAAAAGACCTATGAAAAAGTTTCCTTTTGATACACTGGCCCATTTTTTTCAAAGATATATGCATAAGAATATTCATTGGAACATTTAATATTAAAGCCTTTGAAATAATCTAAACAGTGACTTGCAGAATATTGGTTAAATAAATGATAGTACACTTTGGTAGAACAAAATGCAAATGTTGACAAGGGTGCTAGACTTGTTTGTGAATTGCTAAGAAAACATGTCTAACATATAGTAAGTATGGAAAAGCAAGCAACAGAGCATTAAATGCATCATTATCCAGCCATCTTTTTAAAAAATTAATTAATCTATTGATCTGTTTCTCTGACTGTCTATGCAGAGGAAGTTCTAGAAAGAAACCAGTGTTTGTGGTGGCTGCCTCTGGGAGTGTAGGGGCAGAGGGCAAAGGATCTTTTCCTTTTGTGCTATATTTTTCTATTCTGCTTGAATTTTTTACTTTGAGCATGTACTGATTTTACAAAAATTGTATAAAGATTAGTTAAAAGGAGCAGGAGAGGGAAAGATGGAAGAATGTGAGATCTATTGAAATGAAAAGTGAACAAATGGGATGTTGACGACCTCATTTTTAAGAGGAAACAGGACACCTGTGAAAATATTGACAGGCTCTGAAAATGTTAGAAGCTAAGCAGTCACCACAAGAGAAATAGTTTTGCCTGTTACTCATTCTCCACTGAAAAACTGCCTAAAAATAAAACATGATGTTGTCGTGGCGGCTCAGTACCTCTTCAGGTTCCTGATGGCCAACAGCATCATGTGTGCCTGATGTTGACCTCACGTATCCCAGAAACCACCTCTGTGCTTGCAGATCAGCTGGGTGTAGTGCTGGTGTCCTGCCTGCCTCAGTGCTGCTGGGTGCTCCAGCACGGGACCACCCACACTCAGGTATTTTCTGCCAGGCAAAGCTGCTGGTTGAGTATCTGTATGAAAGTTCAGATCACTGGTTATTGTGGATTCCTGAGGCCAAATCAAACATCTCATGTGATATTTCATACACGTAAGCACAGCACTTGCTAGAGCCAGCATATCCTTGGATTTGAGGAAACTCAGTGGTCATAAAACTGGGGTCCACAGTATGATACATGATACCACAGCACATCTTCCATTTCACTTGGCTCTTGTTGACAAGCTCTTTATCACAAGACTAAGTCTGTGAAGTTAAAATCTTTTCTTATCAATTTCCAAATGATAGCAGTCTTTGAAAGCATGAAGTTGCAGCAAGAAAATTTTCACTGATACTGGTGTATGGTAGAATGTGTGTGTGACTATTCATGCTTATATGTATGTGTCCATGAGTGGGAAGGAAGGACAAGAAATGAAAGGGAATGGATTGTTCCCTTTTGAGTTTAAGAAATACCCAAGGCAAAAGATTTACTTTTTCTTTCTTCTTCACACTGCTGGAAAATGGAAAAAAAGAAATAACCAAACCAAAGCAAAAAGAAAAGCAAAAAGCCATATACTTCAAGATTAAAGGTCATGTGCTAAAGTAAGGATTTAAATCTTGTCCCAGTCATATATGGCTGCAAGGTTTCTGCATCTTATGTTAAGTGGTACAATATTAACGCTAAGTAGACTGTGAAAGTTAAGGGAGTGTATTGCGATTTCTAGGGCAATCATTAAAAATGTAATGTAACAAAATATTGCTAAAAAGCCAAGAGGTGACTTAAAATGGAATTTCAAATACCTCAAATAAACAGCAAAGAAAGTTGAGTATAGTTTATTTAAACCCTTTAGGGCCAAATAACAGACCTGAAATGAATGCTGAAAGAAAATTAAGCAAACAAACAAAATGGAAGCATTCTATACCTCCCCTCCTAGAAAGCTAAGTATACAACTTGCTGAATAATGATAAAAATCCTTCTGAATGAACACTTTTAAGTAAGATACCAAAATATGTTATGTAAACAAGATGATTTTAAAAATAAATACTTATGAGAGAGAAGACAAGATGGTGGCATGAGTAGGACAGCGGAAATCTCCTCCCAAAAACATATATATTATTGAAAATACAACAAATCCAACTATTCCTAGAAGAAGAGAGACCAGAAGATACAGGACAACAGCCAGACTACATCTTCACCTGTGAGAACTCAGTGCCTCATGAAGGGGGTAAGATACAAGCTGTGGCCTGGTGGGACCCAAGCACCCCCCACCCCAGCACCCCAGTGGGAGGAGAGGAGTCAGAGAAGGGAGGGAGAGGGAGCCAAAGACTGCTAAATACCCAGCCCTAGCCATCTGCACTGGGAGCGCAGACACACAGTGCGTGGTGTGCTGGTTACTAGGGAAACGGAAGAGTAAAACCTGCGAGCAGGTCCCTGCAGCTGGCGCCCCTGGGACAAAAGAAAAGTGAGTGCTTTCTGAAAGTCTTAAAGGGACAGGAGACCCACAGTGGGACTGCAGCGTCCTGGCACACTCAGCCCAGCAGCTGGGAATCCTGGGGAACTCTGGGTGCCCTAATCCCCCAGGTGGTAGTGCAGCTCTGAGGACCCTCATGGCAAAAAACAGTCTCTGGAAGGACTTAAATCAGAATGTACAAGATTCAAGAGGCCATTGATAAAATAGAAATTAGAGAACAGGAACACAGAGAAGCTGATGCAGAGAGAGATAAAAGGATCTCCAGGAATGAAAAAATATTAAGAGAACTGTGTGACCAATTGAAATGGAACAGTATCTGCATTATAGGGGTAACAGAAGAAGAAGAAGAGAGAAAAAGGGATAGAAAGTCTCTTTGAAGAAATAATTGCTGAAAACTTCCCCAAACTGGGGTAGGAAATAGCCTCTCGGACCACAGAAGCACATAGAACTCCCAACACAAGGGACCCAAGGAGGACAACACCAAGACACATAATAATTAAAATCGCAAAGATAAAGACAAGGACAGTGTTTTAAAGGCAGCCACAGAGAGAAAAAAGGTCACCTACAAAGGAAAACCCACCAGGCTATCATTAGACTTCTCAACAGAAACCTTACAGGCCAGAAGAGAATGGCATGATATATTTAATGCAATGAAGTGGTAGGGCCTTGAACCAAGGATACTGTATCCAGCATGATTATCATTTAAATATGAAGGAGGAATTAAACAATTCCCAGACAAGCAAAAGTTGAGGGAATTTGCCTCCGACAAGCCACCTCTACAGGATATTTTAGAGGGACTGCTCTAGATGGAAGCACCCCTAAGGCTAAACAGATGTCACCAGAGAAAATAAAACCACAGCAAAGAAAGTGGAACAATCAAATACTAACTAAAAGCAAAAAATAAAATCAACTACCCAGAAAAGCAGTCAAAGGAAACACAAAAAGCACACACACACACAAAAAACACCTAACATACAAAGAATGGAGGAGGAGGAATAAGAAGGGAGAGAAATAAAGAATGATCAGAGTGTGTTTATAATAGCTCAATAAGTGAATTAAGTGATACAGTAAGATAGTAAAGAAGCTAATCTTGAACCTTTGGTAACCATGAACCTAAAGCCTGCAATGGCAATAAGTACATATCTTTCAACAATCACCCTAAATGTAAAAGGACTGAATGCACCAATCAAAAGACAAAGAGTCACTGAATGGATAAAAAAGCAAGGCCCATCTATATGCTGCTTACAAGAGACTCACCTCAAACCCAAAGACATGCACAGACTAAAAGTCACGGGATGGAAAACGATATTTCACGTAAACAACAAGGAGAAAAAAGCAGGTGTTGCAGTACTTGTATCAGACAAAACAGACTTTCCACACAAAGAAAGTCACAAGAGATAAAGAAGGACATTATATAATGATAAAGGGGGCAGTCCAACAAGAGGATATAACCATTATAAATATATATACACCCAACACATGAATACTGATATATGTGAAACAAATGCTAACAGAATTAAAGGAGGAAATGGAATGCAATGCATTCATTCTAGGAGACTTCAACATACCACTCACTCCAAAGGATAGATACAACAGACAGAAAATAAGTAAGGACCCAGAGGACTGAACAACACACTAGAACAGATGGACCTAACAGACATCTACAGAACTCTACACCCAAAAGCAGCAGTATACACATTCTTCTCAAGTGCACATGGAACATTTTCCAGAATAGAACACAGATTAGGCCACAAAAAGAGCCTCAGTACATTCAAAAAGATTGAAATTCCACCAACCAACTTCTCAGACCACAAGGGTATAAAACTAGAAATGAATTGTACAAAGAAGATAAAAAGGCTTACAAACACATGGAGGCTTAATAACATGCTCCTAAATAATCATTGGATCAATGACCAAATTAAAACAGATCAAGCAATATATGGAAACAAATGACAACAGCAGCACAATGCCCAAACCTCTGCGGGCACAGCAAAGGCAGTTCTAAGAGTAAAGTATATAGCAATCCAGGTCTGTTTAAAGAAGAAAGAACAATCCCAAATGAATAGTCTAAAGTCACAATTATTGAAACTGGAAAAAGAACAAATGAGGACCAAAGTCGGCAGAATGAGGGACATAATAAAGATCAGAGAAGAAATAAATAAAATTGAGAAGAATAAAACAATAGAAAAAAATCAATGAAACCAAAAGCTGGTTCTTGAGAAAATAAACAAAATAGATAAGCTGCTAGCCAGACTTATAAAAAGATAAAGAGAATCTATACCCAACAATAGAATCAGAAATGAGAACAGAAAAATCATGATGGACCCCACAGAAATACAAAGATTTATTAGAGAATGCTACAAAAAACTATATGCTAACAAGCTGGAACACCTAGAAGAAATGGACAACTTCCTCAAAAAATACAACCTTCCAAGACTAACCAAGGAAGGAACAGAAAATCTAAACAGACCAATTACCAGCAGAGAAATTGAATGGGTAATCAAAAAACTACCCAAGAGCAAAACCCCTGGGCCAGATGGATTTACCACGGAGTTTTATCAGACATACAGAGAAGACATAATACCCATCCTCGTTAAAGATTTCCAAAAAATAGAAGAAGAGGGACTACTTCCAGACTCACTCTATGAAGCCAGCATCACCCTAATACCAAAACCAGGCAAAGACCCCAACAAAAATAAAATTACAGACCAATATCCCTGATAAACATAGGTGCAAAAATACTCAACAAAATATTAGCAAACCAAATTCAAAAATGCATCAAGAAGATCATACACCATGATCAAGTGGGATTCATCTCAGGAATGCTGGGATGGTACAACATTCGAAAATCCATCAACATCATCCACCACATCAACAAAAAGAAGGACAAAAACCACATGATCATCTCCATAGATGCTGAAAAAGCATTTGACAAAATTCAACATCTATTCATGATAAAAACTCTCAGCAAAATGTGTATAGAGGGCAAGTACTTCAACATAATAAAGGCCATATATGACAAACCCACAGCCAACATCATACTGAACAGCAAGAAGCTGAAAGCATTTCCTCTAAGACCGGTAACAAGACAGGGATGACCACTCTCCCCACTGTTATTCAACATAGTACTGGAGGTCCTAGCCACAGCAATTAGACAAAACAAAGAAATACAATGAATCCAAATTGGTAAAGAAGAAGTCAAACTATCACTATTTGCAGATGACATGATATTGTACATAAAAAAGCCTAAAGAATCCACTCCAAAACTATTAGAACTGATATCGGAATACAGTAAGGTTGCCAGATACAAAATTAATACACAGAAGTCTGTTGCTTTCCTCTGCACTAACAATGAACCAATAGAAAGAGAAACCAGGACAATTGCATTCACAATAGCATCAAAAAGAATAAAATACCTAGGAATAAACCTAACCAAAAGGAAAGACCTATACCCTGAAACCTACAAGACATTCTTAAGAGAAATTAAAGAGGACACCAATGAATGGAAACTCATCCCATGCTCTTGGCTAGGAAGAATTAATATAGTCAAAATGGCCAACCTGCCCAAAGCAATCTACAGATTTAATGTAATCCCTATCGAATTACCAACAGCATTCTTCAACGAACTGGAACAAATAGTTCTTAAATTCATATGGAACCACCAAAGACCCCAAATAGCCAAAGCAATCCTGATAAGGAAGAATACAATGGGGGGGATATTGTGCCCCAACTTCAAGCTCTACTACAAAGCCACGGTAATCAAGACAATTTGGTAGTGGCACAAGAACAGAGCCATGGACCAGTGGAACAGAATAGAGTCTCCAAACATTAAACCAAATATATATGGTCAATTAATACACAATAAAGGAGCTATGGACATACAATGGGGAAATGACAGCTTCTTCAACAGCTGGTGTTGGCAAAACTGGACAGCTACATGTAAGAGAATGAAGCTGGATCATTGTCTAACCCCATACACACAAGTAAATTCAAAATGGATCAAAGACCTGAATGTAAGCCATGAAACCATAAAACTCTTAAAAAAAACATAGGCAAAAATCTCTTGGACATAAACATGAGCGACTTCTTCATGAACATATCTCCCTGGGAAAGGGAAACAAAAGCAAAAATGAACAAGTGGGACTATATCAAGCTGAACAGTTTCTGTACAGCAAAGAGCACCATCGATAGAACAAAAAGGCATCCTATAGTATGGGAGAATATATTCATAAATGATAGATCTGATAAAGGGTTGACATCCAAAATATACAAACAGCTCACACACCTCAACAAACAGAAAGTGAATAATCCAATTAGAAAATGGGCAGAGGAGCTGAACAGACAGTTCTCCAAAGAAGAAATTCAGATGGCCTACAGACACATGAGAAGATGCTCCACATTGCTAGTCATCAGAGAAATGCAAATTAAAACCACAATGAGATATCCCCTCATACTAGTAAGGGTCACCACCATCCAAAAGACAAACAACAACAAATGTTGGCAAGGTTGTGGAGAAAGGGGAACCCTCCTACACTGCTGGTGAGAATGTAAATTAGTTCAACCATTGTGGAAAGCAGTATGGAGGTTCCTCAAAAAGCTCAAAATAGAAATACCATTTGACCCAGGAATTCTACTTCTAGGAATTTACCCTAAGAATGCAGCAGCCCAGTTTGAAAAAGACAGATGCACTCCTATGTTTATTGCAGCACTATTTACAATAGCCAAGAAATGGAAGCAACCTAAGTGTCCATCAGTGGATGAATGGATAAAGAAAGATGTGGTACATATACATAATGGAATATTGTTCAGCCATAAGAAGAAAACAAATCCTACCATTTGCGACTACATGGATGGAGCTAGAGGGTATTATGCTCAGTGAAATAAGCCTAGCGGAGAAAAACAAATACCAAATGATTTCACTCATATGTGGAGTATAAGAACAAAGGAAAAACTGAAGGAACAAAACAGCTGCAGAATCACAGAACCCAAGAAAGGACTAATAGTTACCAAAAGGAAAGGGACTGGGGAGAATGGGTGGGAATGGAGGGAGAAGGGAGGGGAAGGAGATAGGGGCCTTACGATTAGCATGTATAATGTGTGTGTCTGTGAGGGCACGGGGAGGGCTGTGCAACACAGAGAAGACAAGTAGTGATTTTACAGCATCTCACTACGCTGATGGACAGTGCCTAATGGGGTATGTGGGGGGGACTTGGTGAACGGGGGAGTCTAGTAAACATAATGTTCCTCATGTAATTGTAGATTAATGATACAAAAAAAATACTTATGCTCAAAAGCTCTGTAACCTAGAAATTAAAGAATGAAGTGGAAGGAGAACTAATAAACAGAGAAGAGGAACAATTATAGCATTTCAGGACTGATGAACTTATTAGACTTGATGTCAAAAATGGAACTGGACATGGGAGTTGAAAGGACCATGAAGGAATACTATAAATAACTGTTATGTTCTGATATATAACAAATCTGACAACCTGAATGAAATGGACCAATCCCTTAAAAACACAACTTGCCAAAACTAACCCAAGAATAAAATAGGCCCATATCTAAAAAGGAAAATGAATTAAAATTTAATTTCCCTAACAGAAAGCACCAGGTTCACTGGTGAATTCTGTCAAACATTTAAGGAAGAAATGATGTCACTGTCTACAATCTCTTTCAGAGCATTTAAGGAGAAGGAATACACATATTTTCCTACTAAGTGACAGCTAATTGTGTACATTTTTCTTTTGTTATGAACAATTGCACAAATTAATTCCTAGGTACATGTGACTATGTGTGTGTGTGTATAAGTGTGTGCACAAGAGACTGCCTATATGACATACATGCATATATGTGCATGAATGCATATTTTCACATGCATAATGCACACACATGTATACATAAACACCCACAGAACATGTACATGTGCACATGCACCTACGTATGTGTACATATATAAATATACATACATTCATATGTATATGTATATCCCAGAGTGTACAGATTGCAGATATGTACAGAGAGTAATTTATACAAGCTGAAGGTGTTCATTTCTTATGCCAAAGCAATTAATTGCACTTCTAGGTATGTATGTAGCACACACATCCCACCCCTAGGAAAGCAGTTGCTGGGATATAATATATGTACATCTTCAACTTTGTTGGACGTTGCTCCATGGCAACTGATTGTACCTCTTGCCGCCCCCACCAGCAGTGTATAAGAGCTCCACACCCTGCCTGCTGCTGGTGTTTTCAGACTTAAAAAAATTTGTTTTAGTCAATCCAATGAGCAATGAAATGCATATAAACATGTGCTGTACATGTTAATTTCTTTAATCTTTAAAAGTAGTATTATTGAGTTAAAGGATATGTAAATTTTCAACTTAGATTGAAAAATGAATATGTTATAGTTTAAAACTGGTCAAATACTGGCAATATCATGTGATTCAGCCTATTGACCAGTAATACTCCCATTAATGGTACCTGGTTGCGGCCACATTCTTTCTCACATCTTTGCTAATTCTGAGCTCTCAGTTTTTGTATCTGTTTTCTTTTCTAATGTATTAATTTCTACCATTTATATATAAATGTATAATTTTATGACATATACATTATCAATATATCAATTATCAAACTGATAATTTAACAATTGATAACTTCTAATATATATCAATGATCAAATACAAATTATCAAAATAATTTCTGATATATTAATTTCTGTCATTATTATCTCCTTACTTTCTTAATTCTTTGAAAAGGATAATTTGAAAATAATTGTTTGAAAAAATTATTTGTGTTGTGGATACTTACTCTTTGTTATGTGTATTGTAGATCTTTTCCCCCAGGTTTCTACAGTGTCTCTTCATTTTGATTATGATTTTGTAGCACTGCTTATATTTTACATAGTCAATTTATCTTTATTCTTTCATTATTAATTCTCTGCATGTTCAAAAGGTTATATATATATATATCCCAATATTATATATTCTCTTCTGGTATATTTATAATTTCATTTATATTAAAATATTTGCCACAACTGCAAAGAAGATTGGTATGAGTATTTAGGTAGGAGACTATGCTCCCTGCCCCCTGCCTCCCAAGCTAGCTGGTTTTCATGACACTGCTTACTCAATAACTTTATTTCCACCTCTCTTACTGAAATGTCACATCCATAAAATTTAATGCTTTCATTTATTCTTGGTTGCATTTCTTGATTTTATCTTGTTTTATTTCTTTGTTTCTGCATCTGAGCCACTGGATTTAAATCATTTTCTAGCTTTTAACATCTGGCAGGCAACCTCACTAACCTGCCTCCCAACCCCCAACTATTTATTTTTCTCTTTTTCCTGGTTTTTCTTGTATATTTAGTATTGATATTTAAAAAATTTTTTAAACCAAGTTTCTAAAGAGGAAAGGGTTTGGATTTTTATCATGATTGTATTAAATTATTTACTACTACATGACATACCCTCAGAGTTCCTCTCGCAGACAAAAACATGTCTCTCCATTTACTTCTGTCTCCTTTTACGTCTCTCAAGAGAGTGAGTGTCGCCTTTCTAAGCAAAGCAAAACAAGACCCCAAAACTACAAAGGAAAAGGCTAATGGATGTGAGTACATATAAATAAAAATAAAGTTCACCAAGGAAAAAAATGACAGAAGTTAAGTTAAAAGACACTGTCAGACTGGAAAAGCATTTGCCACACACATCAGAAAAAGAACATGTCACTAATATAAAGCCAGGGATGACAAACCCATCCCCAAGTTACCAAACTTCAATGAGAAAATGGACAAAACACATACAGGCAATCCATACACAGAGAAAAGACCAGAACTTTTCTGGTCAGCTGCTCACCCATCAGCCCGGCAAGGACTATCTTGACTTAGGAGAGCCCATTTGACAAGACGAGGGGAAAGGGCCTCTTGTACTTTGGCAGGAGTGTGCATTTGTGCGCTGCCTCTGGAGAGCAATTTCAAAGCTTCTACCACGTGAACAAAGGGCAGATTCTTGGACCTTAACCATTTCCCCTCTAAGAATTTATCCCATAGGCACGCTCCTGGTGTGCAGAGTGGTGCATAAACAAGGGTGTGGTATTACCCGAGAAGGCAAAGGATGGAAAACACTTAAATGACAATCTGTAGGGATTTGGTAAAATGCATTATTATAATTCCACAAAATAAAACACAACAGAGTCTTGAAAAAGAATGAGTTGGCCCCTATGTACTGAAATGTATTGTTACACTAAAGAAAATTCAGGTGTAAAAATGTGGTTCCCAGATGCTCTCGTTTGGCACTGAAAAGATACAACAGCACATGCGGGTGAACATGGGGGCTTGAACACGCAGGAACTTCTGGCCTTACAGGGAAAATATAAATGATGGTAACATCTTTTAGGGAGTTTGGGGTGGTGGTGGTTCTGGTTTGTAAGGGAGATCTGGTTTTAATTCTTTAATCTTTATGTAGTATTTGGATTTTTTTTCTAACACAAACTTGTCTTATCTTTCAATAAATAAAAGAGGATTAGATGAAAACCTAACAATGAATCTGATATGTGAATCATCAGTGTTTGGCAAACAAATAGTATGGAATATTTCTCTGAGAAATCAATTTGCAAAGCAATTTGCAAAGCTGGCCTGGTTATGAGTTCTTAAGTTTAATGAAAATTTGAATTCGATCCCATTATGCCTTTAAATTTTGATAACAGGCAATTTGAAACCCAGATGCAAGGAAACTGCATGCCAGAGATCACTTTTGATTTAAAAAAAAAAAAGAGATTTAGGTTAATTAACATGGGTGAGATTTACCTTTCCAGAGAAGGTAAGACGGAAGTGGCGGTGGCAGGGGGAAGCTGGGGACAATTCCAGGGGTCACTTTGCCATAATGCCGAAGAAACTTGCTCAACCTTTGCATTCTTTTGCTTCAACCTCTTCGGGACATGTATTTTTAAGTGATTTTCTTTTGCTTTTCTGTAACCAAATATTATTTTTGTTTCAACCCTCTTTGGCATAAGAAGTTTAATTATTTCCTTGGCCTTTGGTTTGACCAAGTTGAGAGTTAATTTCTTCTCACTAGATCTTTCCATGATCCTGGCTGAAAGGCTCTCTGTGGGAGTCATACAGAAATGGGTTGTACTCTATTAATTCAATGATTGCTCATATATCCTTTGTGAGTTTTAAGAGGGCTGAGAGCTTTTTAGACTAGTCTGGAGATAATACCTTGGCCTTGTCCATGCTCACTTTTGAAACAAAGCAGATGTGGAATAATTAGTTGTTGGTTCCAGGGGTGATTTTTTTTCCTGAAAGAATGCACAAAGCAGATGCATCTCCCTGCAGTGGAAGAATGTCGTAGTAGGAACAGGCTACTTTTGTGGGAGTTTAGGGGAAGGAGACCGGGAAGGACTCAAATGATGAGGATAAATCCAGTGAGGGGAAAATGGTCCAGGGCAGAATAGAGAAGGCAGGGAGGCCAGGGACTGGAAAACAGTGGGTTCCAGGCTCAGTTAGGCTCAAACACCTGTAAGAAGTTTGTACTGCCAGGGGAGTTTGGTTCAGGAGCCATGGGGATGTTCCTGCTCCTTCCTTAGGCAAAGTCACTCCCTTTGAAGGCACAGAGACCTGGTGTTCAGGTGAAGTGTCTCTGCTCACCAGGCGTGTGTCAGTATTTAAAACACCTTTGCAGAGCCTCTGTTTTCTCTTGTCAGTGAAATGTCAATATGTAGCACCAGCTTCATGAATCATGTGGCTGGCACATAGCAAGTGCTTGATAAATACAAGTTCCTTTACCTCTCATGGATTTCTTTCATCTAAGTCTTGTGACTCAACTTAGCATTCAAAGTCATCCATGGTTTGAGCCCTCACCTTATTGAACGAGTGTGACCTTCCAGCACCTCTGAATGTGACACCATGACTTTAAGAATGGAATGACTTACTTGACTCTAGCAAGTTACTCCTTACATGGGCTTCTAGATTCTTCTATCACATGCTCCACATGATGCAGCTGGGTTAGGAGTTAAATGCTCCCCAAGAGACAACATGGAAATGGAGGCTGAGCTGTAAGGGACAGGCATGGTCACAATGAGTGATAGGCACAGCCAAGCCTCAACCAATGTCCTCTGATGCTGTGGCCTAAGCTGACAGTGGCCCCTTGGGCAGGTTATTAAGTATCAAAATCATGTGGTTCTCCCTCTTCCAAACATTATTCCTATAAGAAACACGTGTCTGGTGGTGTGGGTCTGTGATGATGGAGGTGGCTCTCTGATGGAGAGCTGGGGAAAGTTGGACTCAAAGAGCAGGATCGGAAGGCCCTGCTGCTCAGGCCACCAAGTGCCATGGGGTGGGGCACCTCCGGGCCTAGAGTCTGTGGCCACGGCGTGCCCAAGGCTATTGTGGACTCAGGCCTAAGTGGGAACTGTGTGTCCAGCAGCTCTGCTTGTCTCTCCTCTCTGGAGCTGGCCACCCTGAAGGTGGCCATAGTTTCAGGGACCCAGAAGGAGGGTGTGGCCAGAGGCACTGTGGAGAGGGTCACTGAGGAAACAGCTTCCTCCACTGGTGTCCATGGAATTCGAAGGGAAGGCCATTTGCAAGAGTCACATCAATGTTAAAAACAATTTCACAGAGCTTACAGGTAATTTATAGGCAGGGAAAGTGCTCTGGAGAAGTCATCAAAGAGTAAATGAATGATTCCATTATCAAATATCTTAGGTTTAGCTTTCTGGAAATTAGTGTTCTTTCTTTAAAAAATGACAGCTGGCCTTTTCTGTCAACATAGCTGCCTGTGAGCTTTTCCTCTGAACCTGGAGTTATTTGGAGCACCGTGGCCTGTAAAATGTAAGAGGGGCTCTGTGCTTCATCGTGGAACTTTCAGAGGCAGTCATTTGTTTTTTTCCATTGGTGACATTCTATAACAAGGGGTTAGTGGACTCTCTAATGCTCTCCACCTCCCTAAAACCTTGACTCTGGAAAACACTCTGGAATGAGCTGAAAGGAAGAATTTTTGTTTCAGTCTTGATGAGGCTTCACATAAAGAAAGCTTGATGGCCAGGGTCATGCGTCACATAGATGGGACACTCTGAAAGCATCTCATTCATCACGAAAAAGTGGGGACCCCAGGCAAGCCAAGGAAGGAGCATTTGTTCTTGGGAGCTGCGTCACCTCCACAGGCCCTCACTCAGCCAGCTGCTCCGACGGTCAAATGCACAGCGTGGTACTGCTCCTCAGTTTTTAATAAAATTTCATCACTTTGCAGCAGGAAGCTCTGGATGATACTGGACTCAGCCCTTGATTTAAACAATCTCACCATCTGGAACACCCATATTTAGGTAAGTAAGCCTTGCCTAAGTTGTACAAATTGTATCCATACTTGGTTTTATCCAGTTTAAGTCTTGCTGTTTATGAAACTGATTTCATTAAAGAATGACTGTGGGCTGTGGCTGAAGTCCAGGCCATCAAGCCTTTAATGACCTGTGATGTCCCTTGTGAATCCGATAGTTTGCAGAACTGAATCACCTTGGGCCCTTAGGTAAGGGAGAATATGCCTTAAGCTTTCCTTTGCTTTCTTTACTTGGTGGGTGGGATTCACTGACCTAAGAGTGAAGTAGAATAAAAAGATGCTTCATGAATACAAAGGAATAAAACAAAAAAAACCCAAAGCAAATCTCATCACCTACGTGAAGAAACGAGGAGAAGACAAATGACATCTGTGGAAATGCCAACAGCTAGGTGCTTACCCGTATGCTCTGTGAGTGCAGTCTGAGTGGAGACAGGCAACCCACCCCCTCCTCTGGTCTGGGGTCCCCTGGTCTGGGTCAGGGACAATTGCTTGGACAAAGCTGGACTTGAGTCAGACCATGAGATGGTGTTAATTTCAGCTAGGCCAAGAGGAACACTTTCTGAGAAAAACAGTGTGTCACGAGGACCCCTCAGGGCCGCTTATATCCCCACTTTCCAGTCCCCCCACCCCAGGGGACACCAGCACCACCTGTGGTCGCATCCATGCCAATGCTGGGAACGTCCCTCATCACCGCTGTACCAGGCCATCTCAAAGATTACTGAGCTGGACCAAGGGGTGAAGTGACCCCACTAAGTCCAGCTCTGCCCTTTTCTGCAGCATCAACTCACCATGAATCCTGATTTCTCTGCTGTAAAGAAGTTACTGACTTTGTGGCAAGTCTTGAGATTATTATTGGCATACAAGGGGAAATTATTTTTCTCACTTATGCTGGCTAAGAATTCAGCTTTCGAAGGTTTTTCCACTTCCTTATCCTATCATTTAGAGTTTTACAATTACATAGTGAAACCACCCAAACATCCTAGGAGACTGCTTTCTTTGAAACCAAAAGGTGGTAGAAAAAAGCAGAGAGTGAGAAAACCCCTCTTCCACTTCTGAATACTGGAGGATAATTTTTTTCACTGGGGTATTTTCTTAAGAAAACAAAGAAAAGCTAGCACACTGGGGATTGTGGGTCAGAATCCTGTGGGAGGGGGGATGGCATTTTGAGGTGTGTAGATCTGTCAAGTAAAGGGCTGTAAGCAAGAAGAGAAAGGGAGAGAGCTCTGGAGGAGAATGGGGTTTCTAAAGCTTTCAGGAATAAGGTTAATGCCAGCATCCCTTTTGCAGCCTTCTATCAGTAAAGGTCACTGCAGTGCAGAGCAGAGGCCAGGGGCACCATGTCCTCTTCTAACTCTGAGTGGGCCTGGAGGGGTGTAGCCAGCCTTTCCTCCTCCTGCCCCTACCTCCATGCCCCGTTGATGAAAGAGTGAAGGGCCCCAGCTTCTAGGGGCCTGGGTCTGGGGAGGGGCCAGGCCTGGTCTCAGACCAGCTTGGAAGCAGGACCCGCCAGGGTGGAGTGAGGTGGGGTATGGCGCCCACCACACAGTCTCTGTGAGAAGCAATGCTAACATTGGACCAGCGCCCTCCTGTGGCAGTTTTCAAATATGGCCCCAATTCTGTGAAATTTCTCCCACCAAAAGGTGGAGTCCTTGAGCCCTGACCTTGATCTGGGTGGGGTTTCACCTTTTCCACCAATAGCATTCGGCAGAGGGGAGCTGTGTCACATTCCAGGCCAGTTTATAAAAGCCTTCCACCTGGTTCTCTGGGCATGCTCGCCCTTGGGCTGCTCCCTCTGGGAACAAAACTGTCTGTGAAAGATGGGCTCAGGGTCTCCCTGGAGTCCCCTCTCACCCTCCCTGCTCCCCCTGAGTCTACCCATTTTACCTTTTTGATGCCCCTTTTCTCCACCTTTTTCTGCTTCAGTCCCCAAGCCCAGTAACTGACCCCGCCCTCTTCAACTGGGGAGAGAAGAGAAACACTTCTTTTCTGCATGGCCACAATTCTTCACAGCTTAGAAAGCCGCCTAGACTTCCTTTCCAGTCCTCAGGACCTTCCTCTCCCCTCCCTTCCCCTCCCCTACTGAGGCTGGTTCTGCAGGGACTGAGCTCTCCAACCTCCTGTCCTCTTCCTGTGCAGAGGTCATTTCTGCAGGGAAACCTCCCAGCAACTTGCAGCCCATGCCAGGCCCCACTCTTCTGTATCTGCATGTTTTTCCAGGCACTGGGGGCAGGTGACGCGTATCTGAGGTCATGCTATCCCTGTCGTCTGCCCCTGAGCATGGAGCAGCTGTATGCTCTTGGCTCTGCTCACCAGCCAGCCTTAACATCAAGGCCCCTGCCAAGCAGGCAGTGCATACTCACTATTTATTAAGGGAATGAATCCTTAGGCTCACTTCTGTTGCAGTTGCATGCTGGGCTGCCCTCTTCCCACTGACCCATGCGTGGCCCGTGCTGGGCCATGTCCCATTGGTCTTTGTGAGATCTTTTTTTCCAGGCACTGGGGCAGGAGACACGTTTCTGAGGTCATGCTATCCCTGTCATCCGCCCCTGAGCGTGGAGTGGTGGCATAGCCCTTAACATCCATCCCTCTGCCTGACAGGTGGTGCCTACACATTATTTGTTAAGGGAATGAATCCTAAGGCTCACTTCTGTTGCAGTTGCATGCTGGGCTGCCCTCTTCCCACTGACCCATGCGTGCCTGCACTGGGCTGTGTCCCATTGGTCTTTGTGAGATCTTTCCATGCTGTGGGCTGGGTACAGGATGAGTGTGCACTTACGGAATGAGGCAAAGTTAGTTCTAGCCAGCAGTTTGGGGATGAGCAGAAGGTCATATCTTGATCTTGTCCTTCAATTAGAGGGCCACCATCTGCAGGCAGTTTTCTAGAATTTCCCAGGCAGGGACAGGTCCCTTGGGGCTTTGTAATAAACTGTAGTAACACTGCTCACCATGTGGTATTTTCATGTTAATTTATGTCTCATCTTACCTAAGTGGGGAGCATTTTAAAGGACCAGAGTTGTGTTTGATCTGTCCTGTGCACACTAGCATGAGCTCACTGGGAGGGATGGATAATAAGAGATTAGATAAGGATAGGGGGCAGGTGCAGCAGGGGGTGGGGAGCAGCCCAGCCCAGCCCAGCCTTCCTTGCTAGGGCTCCC
Source organism: Manis javanica (assembly GCF_040802235.1). Classification (NCBI taxonomy): domain Eukaryota; kingdom Metazoa; phylum Chordata; class Mammalia; order Pholidota; family Manidae; genus Manis; species Manis javanica. Next base: position 75,126,359 of record NC_133162.1, read on the forward strand.
TCATCTGTTCATTCCCGGTCTCTGCCTGGGTCACCTCTGAAACTTGTTTGAACTCTGGGCTTCGGAGACATGCTCCTTCACTCCCAGGTAGTGAGCATAGAGAGACTAACAAATATGGGGACAGCTCCAGATGAGCATGTGGGGTTGGTGTGTTTCAGGGGACACTGACCTGGCATGCTCTGGAAGGGAGGAGCAGTGTGTCTGCAGAGCCCAGACTTCACCTTCAGGGGGTCCCACTGGCCCACTCCCTGCAGACAGGTGTCCCAGCGTGTTGTGGTTCCCCTCTGTGTGCACAGAGGTGGAATTCAGGGGCTTTCCTGAGACTGGACTTCAGCTGGGGCAGCACTGCCCCCATGGTGCAGCCCACAGGCTGGGAGCTGGCAGAGTACTCTGTCCAGGACAGAGGCTCCCCCAGTCCAGTCAACACTGGGATAAATCCCGAGGGACGAGGTGCGTAAAGCAGGTTCTTGCCCTTCAGGGGTTGTAGTTTAGAAGGAAATGTAGACAATGGAAGGATTTCTTGCACTCTAGAAGGCTGACAAAATTGCTGTAAATGCCCCAAAAGAGGCAGGTTCAAAGGTCCAGGGGCACAGAAAGGAGGAATCTCTTACTTTTGACTAAAGGAGTTGGAGGTGGGGGAGCCTTCATGAAGGAGGTGGCACAGGGTTGGATGTGGAGAATGCATAAGACTCTAAAAGCTGAGAAGGAAGGGGAGAGGAGATGATGGCCTGAGCAAGGAGCCAGGGGCTGCTTCTGTGCTGGAGACATGGTAGGAGCTGACTCTGGGGCTATAGTAGGTGATTTAGGATTTCAGCTTTGGCCTGAGGAGGCTGGACTTTCCCCTGTAAGTAAAACAGGAGGAGCTGAAGGTGTTCTACCTGATGGCAGTTTTACGTGTGCCTCAGGGACAGCATGATGAGTTAATGTGTGAGGGTAGTCCTGGAGTGGGACCACAGGTGATGAAAGCATGGGCTCTGGAACCAGCCTACCTGAGGTTCGAATCTCAGTTCTGCTGCTTAGCAACTATGTGACATTGGGCAATTACGTAACTTCTCTGGGCTTCAGCTCTTTCCTCTGTAAAGTGACAAAGCAGTATCTAGCTCCTAGGGTTATTTCAATGATGAGAACTGACCCAGTCAGTGTGATATAGAAGTTAGCTTTTACCTTCATTGCTGCTGTTGCAGAATTCAGTGATCTGATATGGCCAAAAGCAGAAGAACAAAACTTAGGGGAGGTTGAGAGGAAATAACTTAATAATAAATCCAGACAAAATTCTTGTATATAAAATTAAACATAAAAAAGTGCCTAACTAGTAAAAAGAGAGTACCATTTCTGGCAAAAACATTATTTTCCATCATAAATAATATGATTATTAAGTCCTTGGTTGAGTTTTGGCATGTTTTTGCTTCTTTTTTAGGGTATTTTCACTAGTTCTATTTCCATCTGATTACCCTGACATGACTTCATAATGCTATTTGGGAAAAATTAGGGCAGCTAAGAGGCTTTAATAGAAAATATTAAATGTATAATCTCAGAATGTTTAACAATATTGTAATTGGTGTTCTCAGAATGCTTCTTTTGGTGTGTTTTTGCCATATATACAAGTTGAGACATTTTCTGAGAAATGTACTGTATTTTATGATGTTATAAGGAAAGAGTCACAGAGTTGGATTCTATCACAAATATATTGGCATTATATTATAGTTGTGTTCTTTTTGTAATTTTATTTGCTAACTCTGTCTTCCATGACAAAGATGTTTTAACACACCATTAAAGTACCTTGTACATTTGGAACTGCTTAGAGTAACTGTCAAGCACAGAGCATTTTTCTATGCTTTTATTTAAAATTCCTTTTTCTAATATCACTCAGGATATACTCTGATCTGAATATAGCAGAATTAAGGTTAACATGTAAGACTGAATGAATATCCACTTCATTATAAAATTTGTCTGTTTACCTGTTTTCAATGAAAAAATTCAAATAGATATGTGAATCTAGATATCTAGACAATTGACATTATGTATATAATTTTTGCAATTGAATTAAATTTCTTGACCCATGTGTTTGGAAGTGTGTGGACACGTCTTTTGATTCACATCCTACCCATTAACAACTCTAAAGGGCAACAGAAACAACAACTCCTCTCAAACAAGCACTATCCTGAAAGTTTTCTTCCAAATGTCATGGGATATGTTTTTCATCAATCTGTTCTGGTTCATTTGCTTCAAAAGAAACATTTTAATTTGCTTTGGTTTTCTTTTGGTGGTTTTCTACCTGCCAGAAGCAATCCCCTTGTACTTCTTCCTGTGGTTGGCTTTTCTACATAAATAGGAATAGTCTTAAACTATTGGGCAACATGCTTCTCATCCTGCCAGCTTAGAGAGAGGCAGCTCCAGGGGATGGTGGGGCCCTGAGCCAGCCTGGACCTTGCTTGGGATGTTGTCCAGGAGGTTATGGGAAGAAAGTTGTTTTGAAGCTGATTTCACATCTCATGGTATCCTTATTATTTAACACTTATAAAAAAGCTGAGACCCTTGTGGTTCAGTCCCAGAGCAGTGTTGTGGTCAAATGAACACAGTCCAGCTACCAACAGTTCCTTCCAAAAAATCCAGTTCTTTGTATTTCTCAAAGAAGAAGGAGGAGGAGCAGGAAGAAGAGATGGAGGAGCAGGGACCAGATGGACATGTTGCTTTACATCCCCTTTTGCTCTCAAGCTGGGTCTGTTGGTAGATGTTTGCAACCCCTCTGTAACTCCACCCCATCCAGACTCCTCCAAAATGTCCCTTTCACCCCTGAGTGTTAATTTATTATTCCAGATTCTGAGTTGTAAAAGTCACAAAGGCCCTAACCTGGCGTAAAAGGAACCTCTCGGAGGAGAGGGCTGAGGGGGAGCGCCTGAAAACAGTAGGTAGAGGCAGGTACATCCTGAATGAGCTGGTAGAGGGAAGGCTGGAATTGGAGCCCAAGCTGTTTTAGATGCCTTTGAACTTCTAGATTTCGCTTCTTCTCCTTCAACAATGTTGTGCTGATTAGCAACTGCCCAGAGCCCTTTCCAGCCCCTTTGAAGGGGCCTGGCTGTTTCTAGTGGAAGGCTTCCTGGGTAACCAGGAACCAGCAACACTCTCCACCTGCCACTGCGATTCTCCCCATGGAGAAGCTTCCTCTCGGTAGTATTTGTGGATGATCCATGCAGGCCCCATGAAAGGAGTTTCCCTGTTGTTTTCTCACTGAATAGCTATAGGCTGCTGTTGGGAACTCACCTACTTTGTGAGGAGTGAAAGGAATACCTTGATCTTGGTAAAAAACAAAAATCAAAGCAACAGAACAGAACATGAAAAAAGCAAAAAGGAAACAAAATTCTGGGGCCTAGGGAGCAGAAATTCAGGAGAAATGGCACAGAGCCTGCACCATAATGCCCTGCTCCATCAGCCCTCCCTACTCCCCGGTGCTAGAAGCATTTGTTCTCTGAGGGAGTCCAGGCGGTCATCTGAATGCAGCGGAAGGCTTTGGAAACCAGTCTGGGGAACAGGAGCACTTTCCCCCTAAATCTGCTCCCGTGTTTCTTCACTCTTCCCACTGAGCTCAAGGGAGGTGGTCAACGCACAGACCCCTGGTTCTGGCTACCTCTGGTGCGCGCCTCCTTACCAGGGCTTGGCTGACCTAATCAAGCACGGGTGTTCTCCTCCAGGTTCCAGTTCACTTCATTTGATTTCCTGACAGCTAAGTAGGCCTTAATATCCGTGTATGTCAGATGAGCAAATGGAGGCACAGAAAGAGTTACATGCTTTGCCCAAGCTGGGGTAGATACTCAAAAAATAATAGCTTTTGTAAAAAGCATACAATTTATCTAGCATATTCTCCCTCCCTCACCATTGTAATACCCTGTTGAGCAGTAGTTCTTCACTAAAATCAATTATAAAGAGTTTTGGTTAACACAAACCACAATAAACCTTAACACTCTAGAGTTTAAGTAAAGTGTTGGTTTTTTCACGTATCTTCATACAACTATCACCCTTCACAACATTTCCAAATCAAAGAAGGAAAACAGGTTCTTCTTGCTTGGGTCCACAAGACTCTCCCAGGTGTGAGATCAGCTATTAACTCATCACAGACCTCTTCTCTTCTCTTCTAGACACTTCAATACTCCATTATCTTCTCTCAACTCTTGCTATTTGTCCAGTCACTGGAAGCTTAGCCACATCCCAACCTTGGCCCCACTGGGAAAAGCCAGTGTTGTTTTTCTGTACTTTCCAAACACTGAAGTAAGGGAGGAAAGAAGGAAGGAAATAAAAGAGAGAGAGAGAGAGAGAGAGAGAGAGAGAGAGAGAGAGAGAGAGAGAAAGGAAGGGAGGGAGGGAGGGAGGGAGGAAGGAAGGAAAGAGAGGGAAACAAGTGAAGGAAAAGAAAAGAAGGAAGAAAGAAGCTCTGTGGCAAAACCCAGAGATGAGATTTCCATTTTTGGCAGTGTGATTAGACATCTGGGAAAACCTGTATCAGCACCAAATATCTGAAATTGTGGATAAAATGTTAAAAATCTTTAAAAATGCATGGTTAAACACATGTGAAAAAAGGAGCATCCTTAGAAACCAGAAATGATGATGAGGTTCAAAGCTGGAAAGGTGGGCAAACTTCACCCAGTGTTTGTATATATTGCAAAATGATCATTGCAAATCTGTTAACATCTGTCACCACACATGGTTATGAGAAATATTTTTGTTGTGATGAGAAATTTTAAGATTTAGTCTTCTAAAAACTTTCAAATAAGCAATACAGTATTATTAACTTTAGTCACCATGCTGTACATTACACCCCCAGGAATTATTTATTTTAAAACTGGAAGTTTGTACCTTTTGTCCCCCTTCAATCATTCCAGCCACCCCCTTCCTTCCTGTCTTTGGCAGCCACTGATCTGTCTCACACCAGTCAGAATGGCCACTAACCAAAAGACAAGAGATAACAAATCTTGGCAAGAATGTAGAGAAATGGGAACCCTCCTACACTGTTGGTGGGAATGTAAATTGGTACAACCACTGTGGAAAGCAGTATGGAAATTCCTCAAAAACCTAAAAACAGAAATACTGTATGACCCAGTAATTACATTTCTGGGTATTTATCCAAAGAAAACTAAAACACAAACTCACAAAGATATCTGCACCTCCATGCCCATTGCAGCATTACTTACAATACCAAGATTGGAAGCAACCTAAGTGTCCATAAGTGAACAGATAGAGAAAATGTGGTATGTATACACAATGGGATATTATTCAGCCATAAAAAAGAATGAAATATTGCCATTTGTGACAATGGCATGGTTGGAGCTTGAGGACATTATGCTAAGTGAAATATCAGATGAAGATGGATAATACTGTGTGTAGGATAAATTCTAGCCGAAATGAGCAGTCAACGAGAGGCAACAAAGGGCCAGGCAGTTTATTTGAGCACCATTTCTGGGTGACATTCCCCCGTCTGGCTATCACAGGCTGGGGAAGTCACACTCAGCAGGGCAGGCAGCGAGTTTTTAAAGAAGGTAGAGGGAGGCGGAGCTTAGATTTATAGCAGCGTGAGGATTGGCTAGCCTAAGGCACATTTTTCAGGTTGAGAGGGGCAGCAGCTGGGGACTTTGGCACATCATCAGTGTCCGACATGCTCTCCCCTCCCCCCAGTGCCTTCAACCTTACACTGTGGAATCTAAAAAAGAAAAAAAATAATAGATCCAGCTCATAGATACATGGAAAATCACCACTAATCCAAAAGAAGGAAAATTAAAAAAAAAAAACAGTAAAAGAAAGACTAATAAGAAGTACAAAAATACTATGGTAAAAATAAGTTAATATATCTACAATCACAATAAATGTAAATGGTGTTTTTTCTTAAAACAAAGGCATGTAAAACTGGATAAAACAACATGTAGCCATAAAATGTTTCTAACAGATTTATCTGAAACATAAGGACACTGAAAGTTTGAAAAACGAGGATAGAAAAATACATGAAGGCTTTATTGACTAAAAGAGAGCTCATATAGTAACAGAAGTATCAGAAGAAAGAATTTAAGGAAAAGTGCATTACTAGAGAAAAAGAGGATGGCTATTGATAAAATACTGCACTTCCAGGGAGACATGTTTTAAACCTGGCTTCACTAATAAATTACTATTACACATACCATATTCTGAGTCCACAGTGTGATTAAATAAAAAATTAAAACCCAAAAGACATTTAATAAAATCATCACCTGTTTGGTAGTTTAAAAACATACTTCTAAGTAACTTATGGGACAAAGAAAATACAATGGAAATTCTTCAGGAATGAAAAATAAATAAGATACTACATATCAAAACTTGCATGTTACAGTTAAACTAGTATTTAAGGGGAAATTTGTAGCTTTAAATGTTGATGTTAAAATGAAAACAAAAGGGTAAATATAGAGACTTCTTAGCCAAATAGAATAAAATAAATGCTAAGGATAAGAGTAGAAATTAATGAGGTGAAAAATGAAGATATAATAGATAAAATAATGTTATTTGTTCTTTTGGAAAGTCTCAGAAACTGCCAAAGCTTTGCTAAGATAGAATAATAAAAGAGGGAAGGCATTAAAAAAAATAGTCAATACCAGGAATGAAAAAAAACACAATCACAATAAAATTCAGATTTAAAAGATACTCAAATAGAATCTAATGAACAATGGTACAATAATGTGTCTGAAATCAGGTGAAGTGGAAATACTTACAGAAAATTTAAGTGATCAAAACTGACTCAAGAAGAAATAGGAAAGCTGAATCAATCTATGTTCATGAAAGACATGAATTCTTAGTTTAAAAAAGTCTGTCCTTAAGGAAATAACCAGGCCCAGTTCATTTTATAAGCAGCTTGACCACATGCTGAAGGAATTGAAAATTCTTATCCTCCGTACAAATTTTGGGAGGCTCACAATAAAAGTAGAAAACTAATTCAGAGGTATAGCAACTGGAATGGAAGAATTATAAACACGATTTTTTGTAGGTATACTGTTGTATGTATGTTAAATATCACAGAATATACAGTGAAATTATGAGAATTATGAGGGCCTAGCAAGATAACTGGACATAAAATTCATACACAAAAGTTATTTGTATTTCTGTACACCAAAAATGGCATTAGAAGTTATTATTAAAATAATAAATTTGAAATTTACCAGCAGAGTGGTTAATAGCATGAACTTTTCATCATTTCTAGTTATGTAACCTTCATCAAGTTATTTAACCTCTCAGGGTCCCAGTCTCTTTATCTATGAAATGGGATAATAGGATAATAATTATACTTACCTGATCTCTTGTTAGAGGAGTAAACAAGTTAATATACACAAAGTGCTTAGAATAGTACTTGGATCATAGGAATTGGTATGCAATATTAATGTGAAAGGCAAGATTTAAAAGCTTTTAGAAGAAAACACAGGGGACTATCTTTATGACTTGCAGTATTTGGAAAAATTTCTCAAACAAGACATAAAATGCAAATGCCAGAAATAGATTAATAAATTTAACCACAAATTAAGAACTTATATTCATCAAAAAGTCCCATGTAGAAAGTCAATAGACAAGCCACAAGCAGAGAAAACATATTCCCAATAGATACAATCACAGAGGATTAGTGTTTAGTACTCATAAACAAACCTATAAACCAAGAAGACAAAGAACCCAATAGGAAAACTAAAGATATATTTTATAAAAAGAAATATCAAAACCCACAGGGCATGTGGAAAATGCTGTACCTCATTAGTTATCAGGGAAATGCAAATTAAAACCACAACATGAAAATTTAAGTCCCCTAACTTGGCAAACCATACCAGCTGTCGGTACAATAGGAACTCTTAGGCATTGCTGGTGAGGGTATGATATGATCATTTTGAAAAAAATTTGGCATAATCTATTAAAGCCGAAGATGTAATTACCAAATCATCTGGTAATTAGTCTCTTGGGTATACACCTCATAGAATTACTTGTTGTTAATTTTCTAATCATATTTTAAAAATTAGTAATATGAAATATTTAAAGACTTCTGTACATGTGTGTGTATATATTTGGTTGGCTATATGTCTGTCTATCTATCTATCTATCTATCTGGCTAGTCAAATCATCTTTTTTAAAAAAATCTTTATTTCTGTTAATACTGGTGACTTAATTTTTCCTAGGAAAACTTTTTGATTTTATCTAAGTTCTCTCATTTACTACCAGGAAGTTGAAAAAGTGTCCTCTTGCAATTGCTTTAGTGTCCTTTGTGTTTGAAAAAAAAATCTCTTTTCTCATTTCCAATTTGGGGAATATTCTCATTTCATTATTGATTAATTTATTCATTCACTTAATATGTATTCAATGCTTAGCATTAAGGTATTATTGTAGATGCTTGGAATCATGTGGAACTTTTTGTCTAGTGCAGGGAGATAGACAATTACCAGGTAAATATAAACAATAAAATTTCATGTCCTGATAAGCATTAAAAAACCTAAACAGGGTAAGAGCATAGAGAATGATATGGAGAAGCTATTTTCTTAAATTGAGATATAACTGACATATAACATTATATTAGTTACAGATGGACAGCATAGTGATTTGGTATTTGTGTATATTGCAAAATGATCATTGTAAGTCAGTTAACATCTGTCACCATACATGGTTACAAGAAATTTTTTTGCTGTGATGAGAACTTTGAAGGCTTATTCTCTTAGCAGCTTTCAACTATGCAGTACAGTATTATTAACTATAGTCACCATCTTGTACATTGCATCCCCAGGACTTATTTATTTTAAAACTGGAAGTTTGTACCTTTTCATCCCCTTCACCCCTTCATCCATTCCCCTTTCCTCTGTCTTGGGCAACCACTAATCTGTTCTCTGTATCTTTGAGCTGGATTTATTATTACTATTATTTTTTTTAGATTCCACAGTATTATTGTTTTCTGACTTATTTAACTTAGCAGAGTACCTCAAGGTGCATCCATGTTGTCACAAATGGCAAGCTTTCATTCTTTTTATGGCTGAATAATATTCCATTGTGTATATTTATCACATCTTCTTTATCTGTTCACTGATGGACACTTAGGTTGCTTCCAATCTTGGCTATTGTAAGTAATGCTGCAATGGGCATGGAGGTGCAGATATCTTTGTGAATTTGTGTTTTAGTTTTCTTCAGATAAATACCCAGAGGTGGAATTACTGGGTCATAGGGTATTTCTATTTTTAGTTTTTTGAGGAACCTCCATACTGCTTGCCACAGTGGTTGTGTCAATTTACATTCCCACCAACAGTGTGCGAGGGTTCCCTTTTTCCACATCCTCACCAACAATTATTACTTCTTGTATTTTGGATAGTGTTCATTCTAACTGGTGTGAGGTGAATCTCATTGTGGTTTTCATTCACATTCCCTGCTGATTAGTGATGCAGAGCATCTTTTCATGTGCTGGTTGGCCATCTGTATTTCTTCTTTGGAAAAACGTCTGTCCAGATCCTCTGCCCACTTTTAAATCAGACTGTTTGTTTTTTTGGTTATTGAACTTTATGAGTTCTTCTTATATTTTAGATATAAACCCCTTGTCAGATAAATGATTTGCAAATATTTTCTCCCATTCAGCTTTTTCATTTTATTGACGTCCCCTTTGTGTGCAGGAGGGGGAACTATTTTTGAGAATGAGGGTATCTATCAGGACAAGTCCTATTCCATTTATAACAAATTTTGCCTGATATTTAATGATATATTATTTGACACAAAGGATTATGACAGTCAAATATTTTTCTGAATTATAGCCTTCATTACTCTAATGTGGTTTTCATGTAATTTTAATGACTTTTTAAACTTGAAATTCAGTTAGTTTTATGATATTAATATGGAAGACCCTGCTTTCTTTTCCTTCTTGCCAGCACCTGCCTGGCACGCCTCTGCCCTCTCATACAGCCTTTCTGAACTGCTTGGCTGAGGATCTCCTTGTTTATGAAACATACAGTAACTTTGACACTAATTGAACGTATCTCACTTACATATATTATTGTAACAATACGCTTGCTCTTTCATCCTGTCATTCTCTGTTTTGTGTTTCTTTGAATAGTTATTTGTGTTTTCTATGTTTTGCTGAATGGCCTATATTTTCTTGGATTTTTCTTTCTTCTCCTGAGAACTTGGAAGGCCCACAATCTCTTTTCCATTGCACGAGAGGAGACATTTGGGACTGAGGGGCTGCAGTGTGAAGCTGGTCATGGGCTGGTTGGAGTGGAGGGGGCAGCAGGCTGCTGGGTGATCTGCACAGAGGCTGCTGGGAACACACCTCACGGGCCCACCATAAACTTCCGACGAGTCTAGTCAAAGCCCCAGTGATCTAGCCCATCAGGAAAAGTGTTTCTGTCTGATGCCTGCTGAAATGTCCAGAACACAAAAAGCTCTCTAACAGATGCTTCTGTGGCTGGTTCCATCCTGGTGAGGGATGCTTCGGATGATGGAGAAAGCAGTGTCCATGGGCGGCCCTGAAGCCCTCACTCCAGCCTTGTCTAGTGAGACCAGGATGCTGAGCCACAAACTCCAGATTCAAGACCATTCCTCACACTTTCCCATGTCACTGTGTCCCCACCCCTGCCTGGCATATAGTTCGATATGTGCGGAAGAGACAGGAGACTCCTGGAGACCTGCTCTCTTATGTGCAGAACACGGGGTTTCCAGAAGCAAAGGCGGTGAAACAGACTGCGTGGCTGCACCCCCACTACAGGACACAGGGGGTGCGGCAGGAGGACCTACTGCTTAGGCAGAGACCTGGGGGCGGGGAGATGTGGGCCAAGCCCCGAGGGTGAAGAGGACTGAGAGTTTCAGGCCAAGCATCTCAGATGTGGGCCGAGGCACCAAGGACCCCAAGGAAGCGAGGCTGGGTAGGCTTGGGGGCACGGGGAGATGCACCTTAGAGGGCCTTGATCACTCTGTTCTGCACCTTGGAACCCCACAGTGAAGACACCTTGTGGGGCAGGATCCATTATGAAGGTGTCATAATCCAAGGAGAGAAATGTTGGAATGAATTACGGCAGTGGAATGGGCATTGAGAAAGGGGAGGGTTTAAGAAGTCTAATGAAAAGCTCTGGATGCTGACTGAGGGGCTACCTGAGGGAGGGAGGGCCCGTGAAATGCAGGGTGATGCCCAGGCCCTCTGGGTCGGAGGGAGCATGAGGAGGCGCGGGGTAGGGGTTTGCCAGGAAAGAGCCTGGAGTCTGAGGGCTGCCTCCTGGACCACAGGCTGAGGGAGGGATGCACAGGTGGGAGCTGCAGGCCTGGACGGTGGGCCTGGCCCCTGATCTGTGTTCTGGATAGGGTGTGAGGTCAGGGCAAGAGCTCCCAGGTGCCAGGGACCTGCCTTGGGGCCTAATGGCTGTACACAAGGCTGCCAAGGCGGGAGATGCCAGCCCTGCTCCGAGGAGACACTGGTGAAGAGAATGGACAGAAAGGATGAGTGAATGAAAGACAAAAGAATGGAAGGAATGAATGGAGGGAGGCAGGAGAGAGCGAGGGAAGGAAGGGATTCAGGTCGTTTCCTGTGTGCAGGAGTCAGGTCTGTACGTTACCCATAGTGTCTCCTTCCCTCCTCACGGTAATCCTACTGTGTTGCCCTTACTTTGAAGAGGAAGAAACAGGCGTCATGAGGGTATGTCACGGTGGAGCCGGGAATCCAGCCTGGCAGCTGGATTAGTGTCTCTCAGCTCTGCCACCTGTAAATGGATAAATGAAGGGAGCAGGATACAGACGAAGAAGTGTAATGTTAGTAGCTTGCTGACCACACATATAGTAACAAGGTAATCATCATCAGAATTGTTCACCCGGATTCGTCCATGTGGTTAGATGTGAGCACAGCGGCTGCTCTGGGCACTGCAGGGTCTAGGAGGGCAGGCAGGAGGCTTCTGAGGCACCAGTCATTCCGTTTCTTGAGCTGGGTGCTGGTTACCAGGGTGTGAGACCCAGAAAGGCCTAGATTCTTTAAAATTGATGTCTTACTGACAAACGTGGCATCCTTGGGCAATTGAGTTTCAGGCTGATGAAATTAGCAGAACAGAATGTGTCACTGAGTTAATGGATGTAGTGCGCCTGGTATGGGAGCACACTTTTCAACTCGGACATAGATCTGTTGCCCTGGATGAGGGAATCTTCAAACTCTCCACGCTCCACGGGGCTAGAAACGCTCCAGCGCCAAAGCAAGGCAGGTCGCGCTTCACTTCTCCGGGGACAGCGGCCAGGAGCCAGCCCCTCGTCCAGCTGGCGTGTGCGGGCTGGGATCCTGGGATCACAGGTTCATCCGTGCACAAGAACTTCTGGACACAGATGCCTTGGCTTCAGTCTTTGGTTCAAATAAAAGGCATTTTTGTAAGCGTCTATCTTTTTGCCCAGCTTTGAGTAAGGTCAGCTCCAATTCTGTGAGCTGCTTTTGGCTCTGGCCAAATTCGGCTGTTGGAGATTTGTTTTGTTTCTTTTTGTTGCTCTGTAAGTCAACAATGGCAACATACACTATGGAGAGAATATGTGTTAAAGACAATGAAAAACAGATCCATGCCTGCTAAATGAGGTGAAAGGACACAACCTTCACGCTACACAGGCAGCGTGTTCAGGGGGTGCCACTCAGGACAACATGCTCTGGCCCTGTGGTGGAATTCCTTCTGAGCGAGTGCCTTGCTTTATATCTGGGTTCAATAAAGATAGTTCATCTCCTCTAGTGGAATCTTCAAGCAGTCTATGGCTTCTTTCCCAAGATCTTTCACCTACTTTTTAAATGCACCTGAGTGTGGATTTAGGGCTGGGCTGGAAAAAATGATGGGAAGTTGGCGATTTGGAGTTCCATCTTCTATAGGCCTTCTGCATCTCACTATTGCAGTGTGGGCTTCTGGAATCCTTGTTAGTCCTAAAAATATTATGAAATTCCACCAGTGAAAGGAGAGATGAAGTCCGTCTTCCCACAGAATCTGCTCCGCCAGGTGGATAGCTGTTCGCTTTCTCTTTTTGAGTGCATGACCAATCTGTGAGGCTGAATTGTGTCTGCCAAAAGAGAAGGAGTTCCCCAATGTGTCACTCAGGTTTATGGCATCAATGGCAAATTTGAGTGAGATCCCCTTTGATGCTGGAACAAAGGACAGTAACATGCATTTCTGACTTCTCGGAATTTGGCCCATAAGGAAGAACAGGGAAGAATACCAAGGAGTGATGGGCCCTTGGGAGGTGGATGACATACTTTCACAGTTAGTATGACACACAGCATACAAAACAAAAACCCCAGGCTGGTGGGGTGGAAACAACAGACTTGTTAATAACTTCCTTAATTATTTTAAATTATCTATCCATATGTTTATGTATTAGTTCTTTTTTTTTTCTCTACAGAAGACTGTTCATTCCCTGAGGATGAGGCCTCTTTGTCTTCTTTCCTTTACTCACCTCTATTTTCAGTCCTGGACACCTGGAAGGACTGTAGCTGGACAATTCATCTAGCCATTTATTTATTTGACCAATATTTATTGAGTATCTACTATGTACTGGGCACGGTTCTGAGGGATATCATAATGAACTGAAGGGACAAAGATTTGTGTCCTCCAAAATCTTACATTTGAAAGGGATGAGAAAGACAACCCAACGCTCCCACAAAAGGAGGAAAGGATGAAAAAATAACAGATTAAAGGATAAGGTGGGGAAGAAGGTTTTGGATAATGTGAGTATACATTTATTTGAGACTGGGGTCATGTAGGGTGGTGTTGGAATTTATGTGAAGCAGTTCAGGAAAGTTTTCATTGGGAAAGTGCCATTTGTGTAAGGTTGTCAAGGAGGTATGGGTTTATGAGAGAAAAGCATCCCAACCACAGGAAACTGCAAGTGCAAAGGACCTGTGGAAGCATACCCCAAATTTGAAGAGCAGTGCTGAGGTCTATGTGTGAGAGCAGAGGGAGCAAGGGATGGGAAGGTAGCAGGACATGAGGTTAGAGAAGAAATGGAACGAGATCGTGGAGGGTCTTATGGCCATTTGACATCACTGGGTTTTATTCTGAATGCAATGGAGAACCAGGGAAGGATTTTGAGCTGAGGAGTAACTTGAGCTGACTTGAGTTTTAACAGGAGCACTCTGGCTGATAAAAGCTGGAAATACATTAAAAGGCAGTAAGAGTAGAAGGAGACAGACCTGTAAGAGGCTACTGTGTTGATCCAGGAAAGAGATGGTGGGGCCTTGGACCTGAGTCATTCATGGAGGTGGTGAGACATGGTAGGATTCTGGATATATTTTGACATAAAGACAATATGCTTTCTGAAGGGTCAGATGTAGTGAGAGAAAGCAAAGTCAAGGGTGGCTCCAAGATTATCCATATAAGCAACTGGAAAAATGGAGTTACCATTTATGGAAATGGGAGCCTGTGTGAGTAGCAGGGTCTGATGGTAGGGGGGTTATACTGAAATTAGGGTATGCTAAGCTTTAGATAGACTGGATAGTTCCAAATTTCTCTCCAATATGATTGTGCAAATTATGATTCCAGCAGCAGTATATGAGCATTCCCATTTCTCTACTTCCTTTGCAAGGATTGCTAGACTAATGGGTCTACTGGGGTATTGTGTAGTTGTGTCAAGTCATGTCTCCCTAGTTATCAGTGAGTTTGAAGCCAGTTCATACATTTATTGACCTTTTAGATGTCCTCTCCTTTGAACTGCCTGTTCATGTCCTTTGCCCATATCTTCTATGGATTGTTTGTCTTTTTCTTACTTGTAGGAGCCCTTTATATACTCTGTATATTACTTTTATCTGATGCAATTGTTTTCTCTCAGTCTTGGGTTGATTTTAAATGTAAGTTATGCAATCTTTAGTTTTAAAGATTTGTAAACTTTAATGTAGTCAAATTTCTTCATCTTTTTCAGTATGTTCATGATTTTTGCATCTAGCTGAAAAAATTCTCACTTTTCCTGATGTCATGAAGATACGTGCATGTATTTCCTTCCAGAAGTTTTCAGTTTTGCCTTTACCCTTTGACTTTGATTTATTTATTTAGCAAACTCGTCAACGTGTCAGATGCTATTTTAACTGCTTTAAAAAAATTACCTCATTTAATCTCCATGACAACCCTAGGAGGTACACACTATTATTATTCCCATTCTATAGATAAGAAAGCTGGGAAATGGGGAGATTAAACAACTTGCTAAAGATCCCAATTCCAGTACGTGATGGACTCTTTAGTCTTTGTGAAACTAATTGATAGAGTGTGGGATAGTTTTGTCTTTCTCCATGTGGATAGTCACTTTTCATGGCAGCATTTATTAAGTAGCTCACCCTTTCTCAACTGATTTATAATGCCACTTCTCCCATATTTCAAATTGCCATAAATGTGAAGGTCTATTTCTGGGCTCTCATTTTTGTTAAATTAGTCCCTTGGTCAATACCACACTGCTTTAATCACCAGAGCTTTTCCTTAAGTCTTGATATTTGGTATGGTATGTCATTTTTGGGGATCTTATTCATTTTATTCTTTGACTTCAAAGTTATCTTGGGTATTTTGTATCTTTGCTCTTTCAAAATAACCTTTGAGATCACTCCAACAAGTTTTGTGAAACGTTGTTTGCACATGTGAGTTATTCAAGGGAATATAATATTTATAGGATAGTAACTTTTACAACCATGACAACAGTGTCCAATCCAGTTTCTTAGGTCTTCTTATATGTCTTCCCAAAGGGCTTAAACGATCTCTCCATAAAGATTTTGTATATCTTCTACTGGATTTTTCAACAGATTTCATACAGTCTTTGTTATTATAAATGCAGTTCTCTTTCTTAAAATGTGTTTTCTAGTTGGTTGTCCATTGTGAATATTTATTTTTTTGAGTGTTGGTCTTACTTATAACAGCTTTTCTCTGATTGGACCTATGTTTGCCTAAAAACACTCTTGGATTTGGGGGAGTTACTCTTGCATTATACCACAGTCTCTTACTCTATTTTGCATTTGCTGTTCTTTTTGTCTATAAATTCCCCTCCACATTACCACACCTGCCCATAAGCCCTTACTGTCCTGTGGCTCATGCGCTCAACACTTATTTTGCTAAGAAATAGTCCCCAACTTTTCTGAGATGGTCACTTTTCATTAGCATCAGGAGTTACCACAGTGGCTTAAGAAAGTGATATGTTTTGGCATAAACGAGACAGATAAGAAGTCCCAAACTAACCCAAACACAGCAAAACAAAACCTAATAATATGTCTTCTTCAAACAGCAGAGCAGTGAGTGACAATTATCTCAGGAAATGTTTCATAACGAATGTTTAGAAATGATAGTTGGTAAGCCACAACAAGATGAAGCTATAATCATCAGTTGCTTCTGTGGTTTCATATGACCATATGACTGGGTTATGTCTTAAATAAAGGAGTTTGTCATTTGTTTGGTTGTTATGGTTTCAAGACATCAACAAGGACCCTTGTTGTTTCTGTTCACTGCTTTAGCTAACTGTGTCATTCACCTTCATGGTGACCAACACCGAGCATGTGTTTTATGCTACCACTTGCTGAATGAAAGCATGAAGAGAGGTTTCTGTACACCTGCATAAATGAAATTATCTGAAGCTTGATATCACATGGGAGGGAAATTGCTCATAGGTGTTTTAATGAGACAGTTGATGGCTTCTCTCTTCATGTGGGGTTGATACAAAACTGACAGAAATGGGAAATATGTTGGGTCCCAGCCAGGTTTGGAAAGGAATGTCTGTGGCACATGGAAGAGATTAACTGCATCTTCCCCAAACAGAGACCAGCAGGGAGAAGGAAGAAACACCCGTTTATTAGAACAGACATAAATTTTCTCTGTAAAGTCATGCATTCATGGGCGGTGTTCAGGGTGAGGCAGAAGCATTGGTTGGTAGATGAGGTTGGGGACATCCAATGTCCTTTTAAGCCATCAAATTGCCTTCATTTAGAGATTATTCCTGAGCCCATGTAATAATCAGCCTTTCCCCACTTCCAGCCCTGTTTCTTGGGCACATGAACTGCCATGGAACTCGTTGCCTGCTGTGTAGCAAGGAGTTTATATTTAGTGACACTAAGCTAATTGTTCACACAGCGGGAAAGGATGCAATCAGCAGCCAGAAGATTTCTGATCCTGTGGACACTGGTCTTCAGTTTCTACATACAGAGAAATGAATAATAATAACTACCCCGGGTGCTGTTGAGAGAATACAGTGAGATGACATACACAGAATCTGTGGTGCTAACAATCGTGATGGCCACGAGATGCCAGAAACAATCCTGTTGGCTCTTTTATTTGATAGTTAATAATTTGTTTCAAATTTTCAGAACTCCCAACAGCTACATAGATATAAAAATTATCAAAGAAGCTCATGGCTTTATGTTAACTATTTTCAAAGATAAAATAGATGGATGTCTCTTAAGTAGCCTGGGTGGTTATATGTGGTTATAAGGTGGGAGAGACCCAGCGATCCTAGAACTGTACCCCACAAATAAATATTGAATAGCTACAAAAAGAGAAATGCTGAACTGCTAGTAGTCTCCCTGGGTCCCTAAAATTCTTGGGTCCTGAAGGGCATGAATCTTCCTACTGTGCCCTGACCTTCAGCATAGCCCCCAACAGGAGCAGTAGGTATCCCCAAAGCTGACCCCTGCAGCTGTCCAAATGGCCTCACCCCCAGACCTGAGCAGACACTGCTGCAGCCCCTGTGTTGCACCCCTGAAGGCCCAGCATTTGTGGAGGTGGTTGGAAAATGACAGGGCAGTTCCCAGGTGAGAGGAAGGACAGGAATGCCCACTGTTGTATTTGTAGCCACCTTTGCACACACTGTGGACCCTCATGGAGAAACCAGAACATCACTCAAGACTTGACCAAGTTGGGTCTCTCTCAACATACTTATTTTAGTGTTCTGGTGCCCACACTTCCATTTCCAGAATTGGAGATGATAAATTACTAGGCTCAATATAATTCAACAGGTCAATGTTATGGAGCATCTACCATGCTGAGCTTGGGGGATAAATACAAGATTTCTACCAATAAAGAACTGGTGGAGGGGTCACCCCCACCCCACACCACATAACCCCAGCCTCCCCAACACACACCCTCCCCACATACAGCACACCCACACCCACACACACAGAAGCCTCGCACACATAGAGCGAGATGGTTCAAGATGGCAAAGTCTGCATGAGAGATTACCAGATTGCTGGAGGGAAGCGAATAGTCACAAGTTATAATTATACTGCATGCATATCCACACTCAGGAATGGCTACCCAAAGTCACCGCATGGAAGTAAAAGAAAACAGTGGGCATTGTGAGTGAGAACTGTCCAGACAAGGACTTTGGGGTGTTCTTGGCCAGGAAGTGGGGCTCTCTCCTTGGAGTTGAGTAAACACAACTGTTGTGGGCCCTGAACGTGGCCGCCAACCCAAGACGTACTCTTGGCGGGCAGAACATCCTTCCTCAGATCCACCCTGAGTTCACCCACCTGCCTGCCTGATCTACCCACAGAAAAAAGAAGGGCTGGGATGAGTCAATAAAGTATCACAACTATTTTAACAGCACAGGGAGCCCCCTTTTGGAGAAGCCCCTCAGACTTCCCATTAGCAAAACAAAGGGAACCCCAGTCCTCCAGTCATTGCCCAGAGTGTGGGGATTAGACTGAGAGGTTAGAGATGATAGACAAGGGTTGTTTGCAGACCACGGACAGCAAACCCAATGGGCCCCAGACTCTGAGTTCCCTGCATGGCTGTTGATAAAGTCTTGACTCATGCATCCTTAAGATGTTTCACAGGAACTTAGATTCCCACCAGATGAGCCACCTGCTGACCACAAGCATGTAGACTCCAGACTGGATGGAGCCAGAAGACTGATGACTAAGATTCCTAAAATAACCCTGTCACCTCACCACTGACCAATCAGGAGAGTGCGCACAAGCTGATGACACACCTAGGAACCTTTTCCCATAATTTTGCCCTTAAAAATCCTTGCTTGTGAGCCAATGGCAAATTCGGACTTTGAGCATTAGGCACCCTTGCTTGGCACCTGCAATAAACGCCCACCTTGTTTCACTATGTCGTGGTGGCAGGGTCTGCTTCACTGCATGTTGGGTGAGTGGGCCCTGCTTTGTTTGGCTTGGTAACACCTCTGTTGGGTTATCGCCTTCCTGGAGAGAGGAATGAGGGTATATCTGAGCTGCAGTCACCCCAACTCAATACCGAATGTGGCTTCCTCATGCTGACCATCCACCTACCAGCTCTTCTCCTTGGAGCCCAAGGGTCTCTGAATATTTTAGCTAAATCTTAACAAGGCTGTGGGCCCAGGTTGTTTGAGAGAATCTACAGGCATTTTCTCCTGCCACAGTGCCAGTTCAGGGCTGGGCATTTTTACCCATGATGACTGTGCCTCCCACCCCCATGACCTCTCCTGTAATCACCTGGAATGTAGGCAGGATCATAAAAGGGGTGCTGATTTATAACATGGCTGCCCTTAATTCTTACCTTCCTTGACCTCTCCACAGCCCTCCTTGAAATAATTCTTTTTTTTTTTTTTAGTGGTTGAGTCTTTGTTTTAGGTTTGGGGTTGTTTTTTCCATTCATCTTTAAAGGGGATCGGCAGGCAAGGCACTGTGGTTATTTCCTGGTAGAGAACCTGCAGCCCAGGAGATACTCTTGTTATTTTATTTTGGAAGCAGAAGCTCCCAGGGCTTTGTGTTTCTACAGCAGTGGCGGGTCAGCTTGAGGGCCCAAGGCTGCTGGCGATCCACAGGTGGGCTGAGCACGGATACCCCAAGCCCTGGGCAGGGCAGGTGGGGTGTTCAGGCCTGCACTTCACCCTGTTTGAGCAGCGTGTGACTCGTCACTGTGGTACTTAAAATTAACAGTTTAGTTTGCTTCCTCCAGGCCAGGCGCCACCCAAGGGGAGAATGGCACAGCTGTGTGCCTGTCCACAGGGCTTCCAGTGTCCCGATGGTCTCAGATGCACTCAGCCTTGCTTTCCACCTGGAAGCCAGTGCTCTCCACTGGCACCCACCCTGGAGGGGCTGCGCTGGGTGGGACTCTGGCTCCAGCAGCTCCTGGGGAGCGGGGAGCTGTCTTCTGCCTGGACAAGGTGCTCCTTCTGCAGTCCCTAGATGGCATCAGGGAGGGTCCTTTTTTAAAAGGAAAATGTGCCATTCTCTAAGTGTTCCACACAACTTTCTCCCTCAGGCAGGCATCTGCTGGGCAGAGATCCTGTCAGAGTGCTGAGAAGAAATCTGCCATCACCACGGATTGGCCGTGTGCCTGGGTGGGCACCAGGGAAGACAGCCAACCGGGGAGATGTGCATCTCCTGTTGGCAGGAGACTGTAGACAGAGGGGCAGGGAGAGAGTGGACGGGCAGACGTGCACATGCAGAGGGGTCCCCCGGGTATGTGAGAGGGCTTACAGGCCTGCTTTTGCCCTGCTCCCTGCCTGGGGCTCTGGGAGGCAACTGCCATGCAGGGCCGTGTCACCAGAGAAGGCTCGCTCTGGATTCCTCGTCCATCCTTGGGCTCCTGCTTCGGGGGGACACTGGGCTGAGAGCCAGCGGGCCTGCCATTGGGCTCATCATGGTGAGAAAGCAGATACTGCACATCGGAGGCTGGGGCTCCATCTCCTGGCTCAGGGGAGTCAGAGGGTGGGGTGTCCTGTGGTCTGCTGGCTCAATAGAGGGGATGCTAGGCTCAGAAAAGATTGCCTTCCTCTCAAACTGCTGCACAGGCAACTGGTTCCTGTTCTGGGCCAACAACTGTCTCACACACTAGAGCTGTTGCTTGGCATCTGGGTACAGCTTTTGGAGCTCATTTCCTTCCCTCCCTGCCCTAAGATCGTATGGCTCCACCCCACAGACACTCACAGACCATCTGGGAGGAGGTGGGAGTGAGAGAGGTTAAAAGGTATCCTAGAAAGGCTGCGTTATTCCCCTGAGGGAGGCTGACACTCTGGAGCAAAAAAGCAGGCATATGCTGAACTGAGGTTTCAGTTTACAGGTCCTGATTTATTTTATGTGCATCGTTCCTAATGTTCTGAGAGAACAGAAAGGCAAGTTAAAAATGCCAATCATCAAACTTTCCAGAAGCTTCTCTTGACAGATTCTTTCCCTGGTGCCCCATCTCCTCACCAACACTTCCCAGAGAAGGAAGAAATAGTCTCAAAGTTCACCTTGGGGCCGCACTGGAGCCAGACCTGCCAGTGGACCATGTCTTCGGGCGTGGACAGCATGTCCTGCTGCTCACTTGCCTGTTCATGTGCTGAAACCCTCCTGCTTCCTGCCTCCTGAGGTGGGACAGGAGGGCCAGGCAGTGCCCTGCATTCTCTCCATCTCGGTCTCTCAAATCCTCTGCTCCCATAACAGATGTGATCCCCAGAACCAGGGCCAATAGCCTTGGATCAGGCCTGACTGCCCAAAGTCTTTCTTCTTCCTCTGTGCTGGGGGAGGTTTGGTTGTCCTGGGACTGGGCTGGGGCGGCAAGGGTGCAGGGAGGCCCCCAGATTTCCATGTGTGCCTTCCTGTCAAGCACCAGCCGGAGGTCTGCATCAGGGTGCGGGACGTAAAACACAGCCACCAAGTTAGTATTGCTGGTTCCCCACCGAGCATACGCACCTCTGAGCTACGGCAGGGGCCGGGCGGGGGGGGCAGTGACTGGAAGCAGGGGGCGTCCATTAGAACCTAACTCACACCACCATTTCTGCACACCTGGGTCTGCTCTCCACTCTCCACCTGGCCAGTGTGCGTGGTCCTTCACGGAGTAGGGCAGGACACGGCGTGCTCAGTCCCCAGAGCTGCAGAGTGCAAGGCTCTGCTGGGAGGTCTGCTCCGAAGCCTAACTCTGCCTTCTGGCTTGTCACCCAGGGCAGGTCACTTATACTTTCTTTCGCTCGGTTTTCCTCATCTTAAATATTGGCTATCATTATTACTTTGGAAATCAGGACAAGTGACAGTGAGGAGACCAAACACTAGAAAGGATTATGGTGTAAAACAACCAGCAGAGGGATGGACAAATCAGGCCGGTTACCACGTGGGCAGAGGCAGGTGTGACCTGAGAAGTCAGAGAATCACAGGGAAGGGTGGAGGTCAGATAAGGGAACTCTGTGCTGTTGGAAAGGCCACATCTCAGGGCACTGAGAGGGACCCTGGGATCCCAGCAACCTGGCTTGTGAACCTGACCCTCAGGCCACAGTGTTCTGACCTCTGTGCTTCTCCATCAGGCACTTCCTGCCCAGACAAGAAACGGCCTCTGACTGGGAGACACGCCTCCGCAGGGAAGGATGTGTGATGTGTCTGGAGCTGAAGAGACGGTGCCCTATGGGTTTTGGTTGCTGCTCTGGAAATGGGAAGAAAAGAGAAGTAGATATGGTGGATTCTGATTCCCTGCCTCTCCACATAGTTGCAAGGATGCAGTTTATTTATTTCCTTACTTATAAGTTCTGTGCAGGAGCTGCCTCATCAGCTCAGTCCCAGATACAGTTCCTGAGACGTTAGTGCTGCCCACCCAGTACATGCTAATGAGCTGAGGATAAAGGAGACCCACACCCCACTTTCAGGATGCTGGTAGTCAAGTGGGGGCGACTGATGTGGAAGACAGTAATTGCAGTATCTTAATTAGCACCCCCAAATTAAATAGGTATTTGGCACTAGAGTGACAAAAGGAGAGAATGAGCTACTCTTCAGGAGGATAATTTAATATCCAAAAAATTAGGTAGGTGGTTGTGTGGTCAGGGGAAGACACAGGATAGGACCTTTCAATAGAAAATTTTTTATACATTTATTTTGTTATAAAAACGTAATGAGCTTCCCCAGCATTTAGACACTATGACTGTTTTATATTCCTATACATGTTGGGAAGGATGCATGTGCAGTGCCAAAAAGAGGCCTGCTGAATTTATTGAGCAAACTAGAGAGAAACTAAAGTTTTCGGGGGTATTTTTTAAACCACCTGGGACTGAGTGCTGTGCACATCAAACACTTGGAAGCTGATAAAATAAATACGTAAGGTCAGAATCTTTAAATGTTGTGCCTCCTGACCAAAAATACCTTTTTGATTTTGTGTCATGTATATACTGTTTATCCAAAGATTATTTATGTAATTTTAAAAGCGGACAAGGAAACGATGTAAAATCCAGCTACGGCTTATTGAAGGCTGGCCTCGTGCTCAGTGCTCATTTCCAGGACAAGAAGCATTTGAAGGGAGACCTGAGAAGGGGCAGAAGCGTCTGGGAGGCCAGCGGCGGAGGAGGAGTGGGGCATCTGGGCAGGCGGCAGGGCATTACAGGGTGGTGTGGTGGCGGTTGTTCTGTCTGCGGGCGTGAATGCGGAGCACCCAGCCGGGATGCAGAGGAGGAGGAAAGCTGTGAAGAATTTCTTACTGTCAGCTGAGGTATGAGGGGGTCGCTAAGTCTGAGGAAGGTACACCGAGAATCAGTAAGTCCCAAACTAACACGCATGGCGAACGGTCCAGGCAAAGCCAGGTTGTCACCCTGAGAGAAGGCAATCTTAAAGCAAGCTGGTTTCAAAGCATTTCCAAAATCAGGGGCAGTACAGTTCAAGCAAGTTCAATAGCAGGAACAGTAGAGAAGCCAGCAAATGCAGCCTGCACAGCACATCTTTGCTCAGACCCTGCCATTTAGGAGACCAACACCCTTGGGGGAAAAGAAACACAGCACCAGAGGGGGCTTAGATGGTGAGAGGTGGTGGTGGTTGAGGCAGGAGCAGGGCCCCCTGGAGAGCTTGGCTTACTGCATAAGGAGTTTGAATTGTTCCTTTTGCTGTAGGTAATAGGAGCCTGACAGATTTCCAGTGGGGGAGTCACATGATCAGATTTCTGTTTTAGAGACAGAGGGAGGGGTCCCAATCCTGGAATTAGGGTATCAGAGTTGGAAGGGGTATCAGCCTTCCCTGAATCCTTGCCCTTTCCTTGTGTCATGAGCACTGTGCCAACATCATCAAACTCTTTATTTAAAAGCAAAAACCAAACCAAACAAAGCAAAACAATATAACTCCCAAATCCTTCCTATTGCTTGACCGGGGTCAACATCCTATTTCTAACAGACATCATCTTAATTACTGGCAGCTCAGCTTCTTGATTCTGTCTCTACAGCAAGCCTGAGTCCTGAAGGAACCATTAGATTCCTTCCAGAATGGGACTCTCGTGTCCCACTTTTGCTTCATGCCTTAGGCTGGACTGACCCAAGGCTAAACAGTGGTATTGATGACACTTATCTTTTACTCCTTCAGGCTCCCTACAAGGCAATATAAATTAAATAACATTATTTAGTTATAAAAGAATGTTCAATAAAAGCAAATAAAAATGTGGACACAAAATGAAAGATGACTTAGATTTGCAAATTAACTGGTGTGATCACTTAAACTAAATATTTCCCAAAATAAGACCCAGAGTGGTTCCATGAGTCACTTGAGCCCACAGAACTAACTGGTGGCCGAGCTTACAGAACACAGTTCCCAGTGCTCTTTCTGATCCACTATGTACACTGTTCTATCCTTCATTAACTGTTTTACTTTGGTTTTGATTAGATTTACTTTGGTATTTGGTATTCCTGTTAGCCACTGCTGCCTAGTATATTATCCAAAACTTAGTGATTTAAGACAATAACTGATTATCTCAGGGTCCTGTGGTTGGGTGATTCAGTCCCCTGTTGGCTGGGGCTGTATTCATCTGAAGGCTCAGTGGGGCTGTGTGTCCAGGACGGCTCACTGGCCTGGCTGAACGCTGGCGCTGGGATTGCTGGCTGGAGCCCTTAAAGGCAGACTCCTCCAGAGGCTTCCGTGCCTCACGTCATGGCGGCTGGCTTCCCATGAAGAGCGCTCCAAGAGACCCGCACAGAAGCTCTAGGGCTCTGTGACCCAGCCTTGGGATCCCTGTCCCACCCTGCCGATCCGGCAAATCACCAAGACCAGGCCAGATTTGAGGGGAGGGTAATCAGAGACCACTTCTTAATGGAAGCAGGTTAAAGGTATTGTAGCCATCTTTGATGCACCACAGGGAAAGGGGAGAGAGTGGGGGGAGCGGTGATTATACTGAATAATGGAATATGAGAGTCATTCCAGTGAGAGAATAGGACAGCATAGAAATGAGTTAAATTAAGTCAGCAGAAGGCTTGTGGCATAGTTTTAGGCATTAATTATACAGATACCCAGTGTCTGCCTACTCACGTTCTAACAACACAGACATTAAGCAGGTAGTCATTCAGATTTTAAGTGTTATAACAGCATAACAGAAGAGCCTATTGATACATGAATCCATCCACCCATCCATCCATCCACACATATACCCACCCATCCATCTACCCATCTATCCATCCACACATTATTTACTGATATCCTGGGACTAAGATCGCTTAGATCACTGAGTTTACATTCTTATATGGGAGAGATAGGCCATAGTCAGATTAACAGAGAAGAATCACTGCGGCCATGATACAAAGAAAATATGATGGGGAAATGGAGTGCGGGGTGGGGCAGGAGGGGAGCTGCATTTCAGGTGGAGTGATTAGAGAAATTCTCTCAGAGCACAGGAGAGATGTGCTGATACCTGTAGGATGGCAAGGGTCCAGCCAGGTAAGGATTCTAGGCAGAGAAGACTTAATAACAAGGGCCCTGAGGTGTGAGTGGCCTTGAGTGTTCAGGGAACAAGAGCAAGGGCTGCATGGCCGGAGCTCTGTGACGGGGATCAGGAAGCATGAGAGGAGAGGCGGGGAGGGCCAGCCTCCGAGGGGCTCCTCGGAGGGCAGGCTGCACGTGAGTTGGGTCTTGTGGGACAAAAATTGCACTTCAGTGAGGTGGGTTTATCATGATGAGGCAGTCCTCGGAGGCTCAGGCTGGAGGCAAGGAAGGATAGTAACAAAGGTTACTGAAGTTTATTTATCCCTAAATATGTTCCAGGCACAGTGTTGCTGCCCTTGCTCCATTCAAACCTTATGATCTCTTTATTAGGTGGGTCCTTTGATCATCCTTATTCTATAGAAGAGTAAATGAGGTTAATGGTCAGGTTTGCGGCATGCTGACTTTGAGGTGCTGCGGAGAGGCATTTGGGTGGAGGTGTATAAATAAGCCACTGGAACCACACCCTGCTCATGTCAGGAACCAGTAAATAAGTGTTGAATGAAATAAGGGTGAGATTTAAATTTGGAAGGAGACCCTCCCTGGGTAGTACTGAACTTGAGAGAGTAGAGGAGTATTTTGCAACTTTATGGGCATTCATGTGGGGTTACTGAAATGCTAATTAAAATCCACTTTACTTTCCAGCAGGACTTCTCAGGGCCTCCTTCCTGCCCATGGGGTCCCTGAACCCCAGTTCTGGGGCTAGACACAGCATGGCTCTGTGCCTTTAGGAGTGGAGTGCACCTCCCACAAAGAAGAACCAGGGCTCCTTTGAGCTAGTGAGCGGCCACAGGGCTTGGCTTCCAGAGCCAGATGCACTTGTCTGAGGCTGAGCTGCCCAGCGTCCAGAGGGAGGCGCCAGTGGAGGGCTGCATGGTGGCCTGAGGCTGCAGGGACAGCAGTTCCCGGTGGGGCAGACTGACTGGGGGCACATCGGAGCCCCAGTGTCCCTCTGGTCTATATTCAAGCTCCCTCGTTTTGGCTTAAGTGCTTTTTAAAAAAATTGTCCAGTTCATATACATAATCACATTTATTGTGTAGCATTGAGCACAGTGCTCTTAGAATTATTTAGTCTCCAAAGTGTCTGTATTTATGTACTCTTTTGTATCTCTCTTTTTTCCTATATTTATAAAGGGATATATTTTACTGAATGATACTTACCAAATTTAATAAAAATCAAGGATGCAAGGATATACAAATTTTATAAAAATCTAGATATAAAAAATTGCGACATATATGTACTTTTCTCCCCCTTGGGTGGTTAAATTACTGTTCTTTAAACATGTCTTCAAATACATTCCTAGATAATTTAAGTTTTGTGTGGTGAGCCCGTATTTCCTTTCTACTCAGGGAAAAACTAGGGGTTATTTGAAAAGCAAACTGTGATCACATAGTAATGAAAAGAACCTAAATTTATTCTGAAAGTTATATTTAGAAAAATATTTTATATAAATATAATTATCAGATACCCACCATTATGCATCTTTAATAATTTCTCCAATGAAAAAGATTTTTAGGACTACAGGTTCCCTACCACTTTGTAGAAAAATGCCATTTATTTTCTACAACCTAAGAAGTGTTAGCTAAATGTCTCATAAAGCCTGTGCATTTGCTGTGAATATACATTAATTAAACATTTTCCAAATTTATCGGTGATATTGATATTTAATTGATTATTTGTGAAAAAAAATGTTCTTTTTTCCTTCAAAGTCATAAAATAATTTTGTGGCCCTTCATTGTAGTACAATATTTACATACATAAATATGTACACATATATTTAAAGTTATTACTGTAAAATTCTTTCCACTGGAGCAATAAGAATCAATACTCAGGTGCGGTCATTTCCCTTTCTTATGTCTAATGTTGTTTGTGTTCTGTCTCTTTTTCTTGACCTGACTTAAAGAGGTCTGTCTGTTTCGTCTTTATTTTAAAAAATAACTAGCCTTTCACTTTACTTCTTCATTATTTTCCTTTTTATTTCTTTAATTTCTGGGTTTACCATTTTTTTCCCCACTTACTTTGGTTTATTATGACTTTGCTACATCCTTTTATCAAAGGCTTTATTTATTTCATTATTTTTTACTTCTAAAAAGCAGTTATTTCTGTAAGTTTTCTTATAAGTACTACCTTGTCCAAACTCTGTGGGTTTGTGTATGGGGTATCCTGACTGCAGTTCCATTTTCATTTTGATTCCATGTGTAGCTCCAGATGTATTGGAATATCCAGGAGGATAGAGTTCTGAGCTCTTTTTTTACTGTTAATTTCTGGCTTTATTGCATTGTGGCTCAGCAACGTAGTTGAAAAATTTCAATTAAAAAAAAATGTAGTGAGACTTTTTTTTTTGGCTTAGAATATGATCAGTTCTTGTTCGTGTGTTCCAGTATAGACAATGGAATATACGTGATCTGTTGGGCTGTAGTAACCCACACACTTACATACATGCATACATGTTGTCATGTGCATATCTTTATGAGCCACATCCTGGAGTCTTTCCAATGCAAGTTGGTAGAGAGGCACACTGAGCTCTTCATTCTCAGCTCTGCCCCAAGTGTCTAGCAGGACCTGACATACAGGAATTAAGTAAGTATTTGTTGAAGGAATTTAAAAAATTCTTATATCCTTAGTTTTATTTCTCTATGATGCAACATTTTCAAAGTTGTCCTGAACTCTTCTGTTTGGATCATGTAGTTTTGTTCAATTTGTCTTTACTTAAAATATATTTTAGTAAGGTATTCTGGAAGCTTTTGGGCACCTAAAGAATTGTGGTATTTGTTATGTATTGGTATTAATTTTAAGAGTACTTATTTAATGTCCCTGGAATTGTCAGGGGTCTTAGCACAACAGCAGAACAATGGGACCCCGATCTCAGAGTGGGGTTTAGGCTAGGGGAGGACTGAGGGCCAGAGGGGGTTGGGCTGGTCAGCAGTTGGAGTGCCTGGGGCAGGTGCTGGCTAAGGGGCTTCAGGATCCATGGGGAGCCAGGCTGGGGAGGGGCTAGTGCAGCACAGTGGGGAAGGGGGAGAATTTAGCTCAGCATGAGGGCCACCGCCCAGTTCTCTGTTCTCTCTAGGACGAGAAGGGGCCGGGTGCACTTAGGAAAAGGTACTGACCTGGGTTGGGGCACCTGGGATTTGAGGTGCCTGTGGGACCCACTGAGGGTGTTCAGTGGGCAAGTGGGAGTGCCCAGGTAAGCACTGGAAGTGGGGCTTCATGGCCTGGCAGGGGAGGCAGGAGCTGGCTTATTGTCTTGAGATGGCTCTGGTGGCAGTGGGGACTGGTGAGATTGCTGAGGCCAAAACAGAGGAAGCAAGCCCAGGAAAATCATGGTCAAGGCCAGTGCAGGGAGGATCCACTGCAGTCCTGAAGTTTTTCTCAGAAGTATTTCTATAACGGGTATTTTATTTCATGTGCAATGAGAATTCCAGCATTTTATTAGTAGTAGTATTTCAAATAAATGACTCAGAGGGGATTCTGACCAGCATGAGAGCTGCTAACTGGGCAAGCCTGGTAGCCTGCCTTTCTGAATGGTTTGTGGTACAACTGGGCCATTCACTCTGCTCTGTGCGTCTGTGCTTCCCCGCCTCCCGGATCAGACCTGTTCGCTTGGGGAAACAATCCATCGCAGGACTTCAGTTTTACATACCGTTGATCTACTACTTTATTTCTCTTCTCTTTTCCCCACAGCTAATAGTTTTTACTACTGGGAACTAAAAACAACCTACAGGAGACCAAAGCATAAGTCCAAGAAACTATGATTCCAGCAGACAGAGATGGACAAATAGTCCCCCCACTGGCTAGAGGAATGTGAGGCCTAAATAGGTACCTGACTCTGTTCACTTTCCACCTGTTGTACTGGCTTTGTGTTTTTACTATTACACTGTAGGTCTCTTTACCCTATTGAAAAATGAGGAACACATTTCTCCTGCTTGGTTCCATGTAGACAAGTGTATAAGTGTCAGTGGAAAATGGCTTTTCTGGAATATCAGATTTGGTCCTATGAGACCCATGTGGTGAGCAATAACTCTGGATTCTACCATGTTTAATTAAGGTAATTGCTTACTTAGCTCCAGATGCAGAGATGAGATTTTTTTTTTTTTTTTGAGAGGGCATCTCTCATATTTATTGATCAAATGGTTGTTAACAACAATAAAATTCAGTATAGGGGGGTCAACGCTCAATGTACAATCATTAATCCATCTCAAGCCTAATTCTCGTCAGTCTCCAATCTTCTGAAGCATAACGAACAAGTTCTTACATGGTGAACGAATTCTTACATAGTGAATAAATTCTTACATGGTGAACAGTACAAGGGCATTCATCACAGAAACTTTCAGTTTTGATCATGCATTATGACCTATAAACAATCAGGTCAAATATGAATATTTGTTTGATTTTTGTACTTGATTTATATGTTGATCCCACATTTCTCCTATTATTATTATTATTTTTATTTTTAATAAAATGCTGAAGTGGTAGGTAGATGCAAGATAAAGGTAGAAAACAGTTTAGTGCTGTAAGAGGGCAAATGTAGATGATCAGATGATCAGGTGTGTGCCTATGGACTAAGTATTAATCCAGGCTAGACAAGGGCAGCAAGACATCCACGGATGCAGAAGATTTCTCTCAAAGCAGGGGGGGTGAGGTTCTGAGCCTCACCTCTGTTGATCCCCAAATTCTCACCTGATGGCCCCCCTGCGACTGTGCCTGTCTTAGGTTGTTCCTCCCTTGAGGAATCTTACCCGTCTCTGGCTAACCAGTCATCTTCCGGGGCCATACAGGGAAATGTAAAGTTGGTAAGTGAGAGAGAAGCCATATTGTTTGAAAAGGTTAGCTTTTTACTTCTTTGCAGATTTATGCCCTGTGGCTTCTATGCCCAGCACTTGTCTTGAGGTATCTTTACCACCTGGAGGAATTATGATACTCGGTAAATTCGATATGAGGCATGAATTCTATTTAAGGGTTGTAATTAGGAAGGAAGAAGAAAAGCTATAGATGTAGCATATGAAGGAAACATGGGAGGATTGATTATTTCTTTGACATATCTTCTTGTAGAGTACCTTAAGTATGTATAGGTTTTAAACTACTAACTAATTTGCACACACATAATAACATAATAGGAATACGGTGACATAAACAAAGCAAATCTATAATTACCATCCATCTCCAGTGAAGCCAAGAAAACCATTTAGGCACCCTAGGCATTTGTGAAAATTTATCTATGATATGATGGATATTGTCCAACTGTACTTGAACCATCAGACAAATTAACGCAGCCCATTTCTGGGATCTGTTCACATCCCATATGTTCTTTTAACTGTAGATAGTCTATAGTCATGAGATTTTGGAGTGCTACAACTTGCGCCCCTCCCAACTCCTGGTTGAGTTCCAACAGTACAGATCTGGTCAAATTTGTTGTCTCACTGTATGCACATGCCAGCCTAGACATCTCCCTCCTCATTCCTATGGCAAGTCCAGGAGATGGTGGGCTGGATGCAGCCACAACCGCAGCATCGTCCGGATACTTGTGGAGGCTTTTTGATGATCATCCCCTGGCACAAGTCCTCCAGAGAGTGCTGATGCCCGAAGCTCCTCCTCATATCGTATCTTAGTTCATTTTCTGGGTATCCAAGCTAGGCCTTGATCTTCTGCATAGAAACAAACAGACCCTTTGCCCACACTTTGACATGCCCTCTATACCACTGTGCAGAACTCATTGGAGGTCAGCACACAGTAACTGCTTTTTTTTTTTTTTTTAAATTAAGAGAAAGGAATATTATCAGAAAAGAGTACCTCCATAGCTGATCATCTGACACCCTTTAAGTGATCAACATTAAGGATATTTAAAGCATGTGTTGATCTTTGATTTTCCAATAGTTTTATCCTGTCTAGGAGTAATCCCCCTTTTCTTTCTTTCTTTCTTTCTTTTTTTTTTTTTTTTAATTTTTAATCTACACTTACATGAAGAATACTATGTTTACTATGCTCTCCCCTATATCAGGTCCCCCCTAACAACCACATTACGGTTACTGTCCATCAGCTTAGCAAAATGTTGTAGAGTCACTACTTGTCCTCTCTGGTTTGTGCAGCCCACCCTCCCCTTTCTCCCTCCCCCCCATGCATGCTAATCTTAATACCCCCCTTCTTCTTCCCCCCCCTAAGAGATGAGATTTGATTTTACTCTGCCAAAAAGAACATGTCCTTCCAAATGTGTGTGTCACCGGCATGGAATGCAACCACAGATCAGCCTGGGCCACATCTCCATCTCCCAGAGGGAGAGGTTCCAGCCTGTCTTCTGCTCCTGTGGAGTCTTCCATCAGATGGCTGTGGTCTGTAAGTGGTGGGACCTTGCTGCATAGATGCCAGATGACAGAAGGGGAGCAGAGAAGGGCACGAAGTCGAGCCAGCGGAGGAGAGAGGTTGCTGGGTAGCGTTTTCTTGCCCGGCACAGTATCAGCTGTTGAAAGCGTCTTGCTGACAGTATTCTGGTGATTTCTTTTTCTCCAAGTCTTTCTCCCTTTCTTCTAGTTCTTTCTTAGAGGAACCCAAAGCAAGCAGAACATCCCTGACTAAGGCTATCTCCGAGGCTCCAGGCATCCAAGGTGGTGAATCTTTGTCCCTGTCAAGAACATCACAGTAGAGCAGGGAGAGGGAGAGGACCACCGACTCTCCAAAGTCAGGGTCCTGTCTGATCCACCTGTAGTTTTAGTGACTGGCAGAGCACAAAGTAGGCACTCAGATATTTTTGATACTTCTCAAAATGTCAATTTTTTTGGATCTGATTTTTAATAATAATAATCTTTAATAAATAATCAGAGAAAAGCAATGTAGATAATGGTACACAAATAACTACATTGCTTTTCTCTGATCATTACGGTCCCATGTCAAATTCTGGGACTCTGTGTGTTACCTTAGGTGACAAGGCTTTACAAAGCACCAGTGCTTCATCTGCACACATGTCTGTGTGGTGTCTGCCTGAGGACCCCACCCCCATGGCCTGATTCATCAGCCTGGCCTAGGAGGGACTCTAGGGAGCACCTGAATGTGAGAGCACCTGTCAGTCACGTCCTACTGCTATGGAGGTAGTGTTTTCTGGATGCTGGTTCCACACTGCTAGGGGGAATGGGAAGTGGTCTCTGGTCTGTGTGCACTCAGTCTGGCTGGGGAGATAACATAGGTATGCAAGGAGTCACAGGGCAACTGTGGTGCAGACGTGCAGTGCAAATTGGTCTGGAGTGGAAAGGAGGAGCAAGTGTGGTGTTAGCTGCCCTCCAGAGCTGTTGACATGGCTGGAGGCACGTTATCGAACTGAGGATAGTGGTCCCTTGATCTATTTAGGGCAGATAAGAGGAGGTAATCCCCTAAGGATGTTGTGAGGATTAAGTGAATTAATATAGGGAAAGGCATGCTTAAATTCCTGGCCCACAATAATCACTTGTAAAAAGTATTCTAAGAAAATAGAGAATGTTTTGGCTTCTTCTTCAGTCGGACTGCATTGTGGATGACTTAAGACGAGGCAGCAAATTTGAGGCGGAGCCATGGTTATCAAAACGGCTGCCCAGACCTCAGAGCCGATTTATCTCAATCATAACAGCAGCAAATTCCTGTTATTGTAATGAATCACAGCATGTATGCACATAGATGCAGGGGGCTGGGCCCCAAGCAGTGAGGGTTACACAAAGCAGACACTTGCAATATCCTAACGATGTGTGTAGCAACTGAAGCTGCAGCCTGGTTACACAAAACAGGCCTTAAGGAAATACAGTTTCTTTATGGAGTATTTTCCCTAAATGATTAGGTATTGCATATGGTTCTTCCCTCCTTCCAAAGCAAACATTTTAAAGATTTTAACTGAGGGTGGAAAATGAAAATTTGCCTCAGTATGAGAATGTCAAAGCCATCTGCTAGAAAATCACAGCTCTGCAATATAAAACACACCTAGCCATGTTGCTCAAAATAATTTAATTATAAAATACCATTTCCTGGATCTGAAGAGAAACAGCTCTACTTGGTCACTAGAGCTTTCTGGAGAAAGGCACTATATATCTGTAATGTGACAGTAATGATTTTAAATTTCAGAGAAAAAATCAGGGAGGTTGGAAAAAATTTTTTGAAGAAATCAGCATTCTCATTTTTTGCAGATGATTTTGAAGGTTTTTGTTAAAACAACTTTGATAGAGTGAGAAACATGGCCATTAGTTGGGAGGAAAAGAATGAAAATTTGCTGCTTGTGTTTTATTTTGAACACATTTAATAAATAAGGACTTCTCTGAACAATGAGAGCAGAACCCCAGGGCACCAATGTGATGGGGGAGAGTCAGGAGTCAAATTAGGCAGTGCACACAGCACTGTGCTCAAGTGACGAGGACCACATTTCTGAGAAGTTTCTCTGGAAAGAATGTATAGTTTTTTAATATGCATATATATGTAATATACATACATATATACACATACATATACTATTTATATATATGCATATATACACATTACACATTATATATATATATATATATATATATATATATATATAAATATCATTATACACATTTATTTATTTATACTCCCCACCTCTCCACCACCCAGAGTCTTTTCAGCAACATTGTTAGTTTCTGGAAAATAGGTTCTGATATTGCTCCAGTCATTGGATATGTTTGATTTTATTCTACTGTTAACTGATGGTTATTTTCTTAGCTTTTTTACACAAAATGGTTCTCAGTGAACATACAGGATTTCAAACATGAAATATTCCAATATTTGAAAAACAATTTCTGTCATATATATGCCTGTTCTTTAGTAGTTATGAGCTTATGTGCACACTTTTAGCTCTTTGACATAGATCCAGACATATGAATAAAATCAGTTGTGCGCATTAGCCAATAGTAAGCATATATTTAAAAAATGGGTCTCTGAATTGAAAATGAAAGAAAACTTCAACATTGTATTAAGTATTTTTTAACCTGAAGGGGGAGAATCTAGGTAAACAAGGTAACCAAGACTCCCATTCCGGTCCCTTGCCACCCCTTCCGTCCCCTCCTCCATCCTCTTCTCCTCTGACCCTGTCCACAGCTTCCCATCTGAGCAGCTTCTCAATGGATGCATCCATGACCCAGGACATCTATTAGGCAATGCACCTCACTTCCATGTTTTTGGAAAAACTCCACAAACTTTCGAGGACATTTTATGTGATTTTCAGCAGACATTTTATATGATTTTTTCCCTAATTATAAATTTCATAAAGTAACATGTGTTTAGACCTTCAGTTTTGGCCTTCTTCCTCTTACTATATTCTGGCTGCTGCCTGGTTAAGCAACTTACTCAGTAGACATGGACTGAGAATTATTCCCACATCATAACCACTTGAGTAGTGCTTTGGGATTTTCAGAGTGCCTTCATGTAGCTAATCCCTTTCACCTTGGTGAAGGTTACCTGAGCCGCTGCTTGTCAATACCCTCACACCAGTGAGAAACTGGGTAATGTAATACCCAACTGTGCAGCCTCTGATCTCAGCCATTTGTCTATCACATTGGACGGGTGAGCCTCAGCCCAGATTGCCCATCTGAACCACCTGGAAATTTAAAAATCCCAACTCCCAAGCTGCCCACCAGGCCAAATAAATCAGAATTTCTGGGGATGGGGTCAGGTTAGGTGTTTGTTAGAGCTCTTCATGGGTTCCAGTGAGCAGCCCAGGTTGAGAACCAGCTGTTTGGACCAAGTGCCACCCTTCCCCAATATTCATTGATCTGTTAATACATCCTTGATATTACTCTCTGTGCCAGTTTGGGATGGTGTCCTGAGGACTAGGGCTCAGGGCTGTATGAAGAGTTTATCGACAAAGTATTCTTTCTGTCACCTTCCATTTCTTCTTTTGTTTGCCTTTTTAATGTCAGATTTCCTAAGTGTCATTCTAAGGGGGTGGGAGGAGCGGGGGCAGGAAGCTCTGTTCTCATCGTGAAAGCCAACATCAGTCCTTCCTCCCCTGGTGACAGATCAGTGCCTCATGTTTCTGGAGACACTGCAGCATTCCATTCAGATGTGAATCAGGATAAGGCAAAGTGTTTCCTCCAAATTCATCGTGGGGGTCAGCTCGCAGACTCACCCATTCTGTTTACCCTTCTCTTCTTCTGTCTATTTTGCATGGGCCTTGGGCTCATCAGACAGGCCACCCAGGCTGTGTCTCCGTCTGTGGATCTGCTTCTCCAGGGGCCTGGAGCTCCAGGTCCTCAGACTGTGGTTTGCCAGGAGCTGTGGGTCTCCGCTGTAGCTGCCCTTGCTGAGCTCAAAACAGCCCTGTTGCTCTAGAACGGGAGGCTGGGGCAATTCCTCCCGTATACGCTCACTCTCCCCATGGGACATGCAGGTGAAGCAGACTGGCAGTGCACCTCTCAGCTCATGGGTTCTCAACCCTCAGTAAATTGCCCTCTTCTGGCTGTTAACCCATGCAGTCAATCCTGTATCAACCTAAAGGCCTGAGAAAATCTGGAAAAGCCAAAAATACATCTTGGAGATATGGTTCTATCCTTAGTCCTGCATCATACAAGGGGACATTTTCCACTGCGGATTAGAACTCGAAGATTGACCAGTGGTGTATTTTCTAAAACTCTCCCAGTGTGTTCACCAGACAGATTAAGATTCTGAGACTCAAGAGGTGTGGTAAGTGAAGAAAACTATTTTTATTATTTTCTTAGTCTTAGGCACCAAATGGGGGTATCCAGTGACAATGCAGGTTCATAATAGGTGACATATATGCTAGTAGAAAATAAACACTTAGTCTACTAGATCCATTCCAGTATTTCAGTAGCTATGGAATGAAGTGCAAGCTTTTAGCTTGTAGGATAAAGAGAAAACCAAGCCATACGAGTAGGGCCAGCACCAGAATTCAAGCCTTGGCCATTGCTTGAAGTTCTGGGTCATGCACTACTAATTGTCATAGGGGCCTGAGAAAAGTGCCTGGGCCTCAACACTGTTGACAACACAACCTCTTTCTGATTTTTACTTTCAGTGAATAAATACCTGCAAGAGAAATTGCTGGGATGGGGGCAGGCAGCATTAACACAGCTTCTGCTCCATATAAACAGGATGTGTGAACCAATTTCTAGGCCCACCAAGCAATGAAGGAGAGAGGCAAGCTCCCTGTGCCACTGTCTAAGCGGGATAGTGGGGTGTGCTTTAATATGCTAATTTTGTCAGTAATGTGTAGACCTTGGTGTGCTTTTAAATACTTACTGATTTTATCATAAGTGAACCTGGTCTCTTTGTTTTGCTCTTCTACAGATGATCATTGATAGACCTTTTTTCCCTCAAACTTTCTGCTCATCTCTTGCCAATTTGGATGGAGTATTATTTTTTCTTATAGATTTATAAGAAATTTTTAATTTAATGGTAATGCTGTGCTTTTTCTGACAAGCAATTTACAGATACATCCCCTGTTCATCACATACAAGTACTTAATATTACTAAGAATTGTAGACACACATTTTCTGAAATTTTGTATGTTTTTATCTCTTAGTCATTTCCCTTTTGGTTTCTGTGGCATTTTCCTGGGGGGCCCTTTCTGTGTTGGAAACTGTTTGATATTTCTGTTGGTAACTTTATCTCCAGTAATGGGAAGACTTTTCAAAGGAAAATCTTGACCATTTCCACATCAAGCTTGGTGTTGCTTTTGGGTGAAAAATTCTATTCCCTAACATCATGACTTCTTTTCAAATTTTATGTTATTTTGGAAAATGTTAAACATGCACAGAAGTAGAATAGTATAAAGAAACTCCATTTATTCATCTCCCAGCTTCAATAATTGGTAATTCTCAGCCATTCTTATTTCATCTATACCTTACTCTTTTTTCCTTTGAAGAAAATTCTAGATAACATCATATTTCACAATAAATACTTCAGCAGGTATTGCTGGCAGAAAATGTTTTTTAAAAAACACAATCACTGTATTATTTTCAAACCTATTACACTAATCATTAATATTTTAAGAAGTATTCACATAAAAATGTCCATCAAACTACCCTTTTTTAGTGCTTTACTGGATTCAGGATCCAGACAAGGTTCCCATATGGCACTTGGTGAGCTGTCTCTTAGGTTTCTCTTAATCTGTAATAGATCCCCCTGCCTTTTCATGCATCTATGTGTTGAAGAA
Organism: Manis javanica; assembly: GCF_040802235.1. Classification (NCBI taxonomy): domain Eukaryota; kingdom Metazoa; phylum Chordata; class Mammalia; order Pholidota; family Manidae; genus Manis; species Manis javanica. The sequence goes on from NC_133162.1 coordinate 75,164,096, forward strand.
ACTGGGTCATGGATCAATATCCTATAGAGTATAGTTCTGGATTTAGCTGATTGTCCTCTCATTGAGCACATTTTTTATTTTCCAGGCTTCCTACAAACTGGTGTTTTTTTTTTGTTGTTGTTTGTTTTTTTGGCAAGAATACTTTATATGAATGTTATGCATTTCCTATGGTATCATATTGGGAAGCAATAACAATAATGTCTGTCCAGGTCACTTTTTATGGTGTTAAGATTGATCAGTGAGATGGGGTGAGTTCAGGGCCTTGGACTCATCAGTTGTCTACATTTCTATTGCTAATCTGCTCCAGGATTCAGGCAGCAGTGAGCATGATGGCTTAGAGCAATAGTTTGGAGCTGGAAATGTGGGTTCAGCTATTGGTTCTGCCACTTACTTGTCCTGCCTGAGCTGAGTTGCTCAACTCTCAGTCTTTTTAAGGCTTACTCAGCTTTGGGGAGTAGATAATGCATCTTGCGCATGGCGCTGTTGTTGGACTGGGGTGAGCTCTCTCTCGGGGCATTTGCACGTGCAGAAGAGTGGTGGCTGTGATTTACTGCCATTGGTTTAAGCCAATTGAATTTGTTTAGATGGCCTCACCCAATCTGAGGTCCTAGGATGAATTGTCAGGCAGCTCCTACAGCTGGGCTACCTGTGTTCAGAGAAAGTCTGTGGTCAGAATGCTCATCATGCAGCGGTAATAGCTCAACACAGACAACAATTCTGCCAGATCTGGGTCCTGTAGGCAGAGCTGAGAGACCTATAAATTCTCATTTACTTTTCAAGTTCTGGTTTAGAACAGCTCGCCAAATGTGTCACCAAGATGAAGATAGATTGTGATGGTTACATTTTGGTAATTCACTCACTTTGCTGAAATCAATGCTCAGTCATGTTAATCATGGCTGGGCAGGTGGCTGTGTCACTTATTCCTGCGTAGGTATGGCTCTTAGACTCAGAGCTGCTATACCGTAAGGAGAAGACTCGAGAGTTGTTCCCTCCTCTGCACATTAGAAATTCTGGCTCATCCTGAGCAGGCAGGTTTCCTCCTGCTCGTCTCTCCCTTTTTGTCACACAGAGTGGTTTGATGGACTAGTGCTCATTTTAAGGTTGTGCTGGTGACTGAGACTGACAGATGGAGCGGGCCTCCATCTGGTTCCAATCAAAGGCAGAGGGAGCACCATGCCTTGATGAAGGGCCAAGTCTGTATCTGTGCAGGGAGGCTGCATGGATTCCTGCAGCTGAGCAATTATCCAGTAGAAATGGTCCAGTGAGTGGTGTGGACCCCCAGCTGGGCCAGTTCAGATCTGAGCCAGTCAGGTAACTCTATAGCAGCCATTCGTCGACACATATTGAGAACACCTACTGTGTGCCAGGCACTCTGTTGGGCGCTTGGGGTAGGTCAGTGAGGAAGACCAAGTTTCCTGTCCTCCTGGAGGTGATGATGCCCATTGTAATTGGAGGGGACTGTGTGCGGAGCAGCCAACAGAAACTGACATAATTCATGAATTACAGAGCAAGTCAGAAACTGATAGAAAAAGGCAAAGAAAGTGTAGAGTGGATGCAGAAGTTTAGGATGCCTGGGGAAGGATTGTGGTTTCAGGTACAATGGTCAGGGGAGGGAGGCCTGGCCCACAAGACCAGGCAGGACAATGATGGATTCTTCAGACCCCACACACTCAGTCAAGTATTTCTTCAGCACCGATCTTGGCCCTGAGTGGAACCCACGCTCAGAGGATCCATTGCTGCTCTGGATGCCCAAATCGTGGTGCCACCCACCCCACTGCTGTCTGCTCTATGTGTCCTCTAGGTGGTCCCAGGCCCCAACTTTCCAGACTCTTCTTCAGCCCGTGGCCTCTGCTCCCTCTTGGACTCACTGTGTTTCCTTTGTCCCCTTAAAGTCACCTTCTCCTCCCCACCCAGCCCTGCAGGGACTAAGGCCTCCTGACCTGCCACTTTGCCAGGACAATATTGCTTCCCAGAGAAGACCCTGCCTGGGAAGTTCTGGGCATTTCTGGAGAACTCTATGCGACCATCATAACCATCAGCACCACCTTGTCCTCCCCAGAAGTCTGACCAGGGAGAGTCCCGTGGAAGCCACACGTGGGCTTGCTAACAATCTCTCCTGTCTGGCGTGATGGGTGGGGCTGGCCAAGGCTTTTGTTTGTCATAGGAAGACAACTTTGTGCAGGCCTTGTTTAACCTGGTTTTCCCTCTTTAGAAAGAGAATTTTCACTGGATGAATCATGCCTAACATGCTTGCTGGAGCCAGAGATGTTTGGCTTCCCAGGCTGTTTACTAGGGCACACACCTTGTCTTATAAGTGTTCTTAGGAAATGACAACAGACAGAAAATTGTCATTGTTTTTGTTTAAAAAACCCAAAGGTCTGGACATAGCCAATCCTGGGTAGAAGGCTGCTCCTATCTGCTGGCCTTTCATTGTCATGCAGAGCCACCACCCGGGGCCCACAGCAGTGACATGCTGTAGGACAGGAGCTGCCTGCTTGCAAAGCAGTGGTAGAGCATGTTAATCATGGCTGGGCAGGTGGCTGTGTCACTTATTCCTGCGTAGGTATGGCTCTTAGACTCAGAGCTGCTATACCGTAAGGAGAAGACTCGAGAGTTGTTCCCTCCTCTGCACATTAGAAATTCTGGCTCATCCTGAGCAGGCAGGTTTCCTCCTGCTCGTCTCTCCCTTTTTGTCACACAGAGTGGTTTGATGGACTAGTGCTCATTTTAAGGTTGTGCTGGTGACTGAGACTGAGAATATCTCTACTAGTGGCATAAATGATGATGCTTAACTACCTGGATCAGAGCCTGGAAAGCCACGGGGAACTAAAAAGCTCTGTTGCTGTACACGGACCCTACCCCAACATACAAAGTTGGAGGAGGCCAGGAAGGTTGAGGAGGGCTCCTGCAAGGGCCAGCTGGGGGCGAGCCCTGGACCTGGGTGGGCTCCTCTCCCATGCTGGTCCCACTGGTCCACTCTCGGGCTGCTGGCATGCCCTGGCTGTGAGGAGAGAGCTCGTTGCTGACACACAGAGTGATCCGCAGTGTATGTTGATGGCTGATGGAATGAAGTGGGTGGCTCTGTGGCACAGCTGTGCTGGGTGGGCCTTGCTCCCTCCCCAGCTGACTTTTCCTATCACCAGCCTGGGGGATGATGGAGTAGGGAGGGGGCTGTGCTGGGTGGGCTCTGGGTTTGGGTTCTGACAGCCTGGATCACCTCCTGGCTCTGCCACTCACGAGGAGTGGGTTAGTGGTTGAGTCCCTTAACTCACATGCCCACTTTGCTCTGTTTCTGCAACTAGAATCTGGCTGCTTTGGTCTCTTGCTCTGTGACACTGCAGGCAGCCTCCACTACATTCCAGAGCAGTTGCTGGTCTTACCTCCTGGCCAGCATGAGCTGCAGGTCTGCACAGAGCCCCTTGCTGCCCCAGGCCCTTAAGGATCAGAGGTCTCTGTGGACCACGGCACCAATGCAACTGCAGCCAAGACAGACAGACAGCAGCCCCACAGGGGACATGGGGGACCAGGACTTACCATGGGAGCCCAGAGACCGCAACCAGGTTGCAGAGAATGAGTGCTGCAGTGGTGATGGAGCAGAGATAAACTATTGTCCTGTGATGTTTGACCTTAATCTCAAATGATGTGTCTGGAGAAACAAGTTAGATCTGTTTCTTAAACAGAAAACCTTTCACTGTCCTAATTAGCATGTTGGCTAACTGCTGTGGTTGATCCTTTTGCTTTCTCCATTGTTTATTGCCCATTTTTATTTCTTTATACCTGTTTTCTTTATTAAAAACACCCTGCAGGATAAAACAAGACAACTGCAGAATTCCCTTCCTTCGACGCCATTCATCTCCCTTGCCTCCGCGCTGTGCCCCGCCCGCCCCTCTGTACCTGCCTTCCCTCTGGCTCCTGTTCTTGGAAGCACTGTCTCCTCACAGGGGCCCCGCAGCCGGTAGACACCGGGGTGCCGGCGTGGGTGTTGGCCGCCTCAGAGTCTGTGCAGAGCCCCGGGCAGGCAGGGCGGCCCAGATGCTACGCGCGGGGGGTCCGTGCCGCTCGCCCAGGGCTCACACCCCTGCCTTCCCGGCGCTGTGTCTCCAGGGGTGAGCCCGGCGCCCCTCCGCGTCTGACTCCGGTGAGCGGGTGACATCCTGACAGCCTCCCTCACTCTCACATCAAAACCTTTTCTTGTCTTTGTCAGAAACCAGCGGTTCACTTTTGTCATAAAAAGTTGGATCTGAAATCATAACAAACCAGCATGCAACACACACTGACCCCAATTCTTTTTGCATGCGGTCAAAATTTCCTGTACTGTCATTACTGACTGTCAGCATTTCAGCATTGTCTCCCAGCACAGCCCGGGAATTCTCTCTCTCTCTCTCTCTCTCTCTTTTTACTTCTCAGCCGCTTTTTTTTTTTTTTTTTGAGAGGGCATCTCTCATGTTTATTGATCAAATGGTTGTTAACAACAATAAAATTCTGTATAGGGGACTCAATGCTCAATGCACAATCATTAATCCACCCCAAGCCTAATTCTCATCAGTTTCCAATCTTCTGAAGCATAACGAACAAGTTCTTACGTGGTGAACAACTTCTTACATAGTGAATAAGTTCTTACATGGTGAACAGTGCAAAGGCATTCATCACAGAAACTTTCGGTTTTGATCACGCATTATGAACTATAAACAATCAGGTCAAATATGAATATTCGTTTGATTTTTATACTTGATTTATATGTGAATCCCACATTTCTCCCTTATTATTGTTATTATTATTATTTTTAATAAAATGCTGAAGTGGTAGGTAGATGCAAGATAAAGGTAGAAAACATAGTTTAGTGTTATAAGAGAGCAAATGTAGATGATCAGGTGTGTGCCTGTAGACTAAGTGTTAATCCAAGCTAGACAAGGGCAATAAAACATCCACGGATGCAGAAGATTTCTCTCAAAACAGTGGGGGTGAGGTTCTAAGCCTCACCTCTGTTGATCCCCAATTTCTCACCTGATGGCCCCCCCCTGCGACTGTGCCTGTCTTAGGTTGTTTCTCCCTTGAGGATTCTTACCCGCTTTTGACACTGTTAATGATTTGCTCCTTGACTCTTTTGTTGACCTCTGGATCACCACTTTTTGCTCATTTCCTTCCTTCCTGTCTCTGCTCCTGTTTCCAGGTTCATTGTCCTGTGCAGGTAAATATGGGCTCAGTCCTGCACCCTCATTCAGGACCATGGCTTCCTGTGTGCAGCTGACATGGCACTGAAATCTCCTTTGAGAACTTCCTTCTCAGCTCCAGAAAGACAAATCCAATGCCTTCTTTTTAAAATTTAATTCAATTCTTAAATGTTTTTATTTTTTAATTTTTAAAGTGAAGTGTGGTTGACATATATTGGTTTCGGGTGTACAACATAGTGATTTGACAATTATGTTCATTAGAAAATGCTCACCATGGTAAGTGTAGTTACCATCTGTCACCATACAAAGTTATTACAATATTAGTAACCATATTCCCTGTGCTGTACTTTTCATCCCCGCGGATTTTTTATTTTGTAACCCTTAATCCCCTTCACCCACTGCCTTCTTGAAGCTTCTGTTTAGAGGGCAGACATAATAAAACAAATAATGTTTGACATAATAAAAACAGAATCAGAATCTTGGGCTCTTAGCTTTTCTATGTTCCAGTTCCCTCCGTGTTAGGAAACTGCCGGGCTGACCTGTCCTCTCAGCCACCCCCGATGCAGTCAGGCCCTGCTGATTTTGCTGCCAGGCATTCCACCATTACCCTCAGCCGGCACCTTTCTCTGAGCTGCAGCATCTCGCTCCTGCATCACTGAAGCCTTGATGTCTTTTCTCTTCTGCTCCTGTTACATGCAATGTGCCTGGCCAGCATGATCTTTCTGAAGTTTCATCAAGCCCCATCCCCAAATCCTTCACTGGACCCAGAGCTCCTGCAGGTGGGCTCTACTTCTCTCTGCAGCTGTCACCCCACCACCCCATGCTCTCAGCCTGTCTGCTCCCTGCTTTCTGGGCTCCCACATGTTATCCCTTGCTCCCCCGAGCTGCCCCATCCTCTTCGGCCTGTTCACGTTGGCCTTTTCTCCAGACCTCAGGCTGAGGGTGGCTCCTTCGAGGAGCCTTGCGGGGCAGGGCCTAGAGCCCCGTGGGGCACTGATTCCGCTGCACCCCCTCTGCTGCTGCTTCACATTTACCCGTGTGGGGACAGTGGGAATGGAGGTCTCCCCGGTGCTGTGGGGATCATACATCCTTTTCCTCAACTAGCTGAGAGAATAAAATGTTTTCTTTCCAGCACAGCTTCGGCATCCTATAGCCACCCTTAGTGGTCTTCTGTAAGAGCTATTGTGGATGACAGACATCCTTTAGGGGTGAAGAAAATGAGGCGTGAGTGACTAAGGACCATCACAAATTGGGTAGAAAGTCTGGAGGCTTTGGGTCCCAAGCCAGCAGGGCCATGTCCTAATTTGTTGACAGTTTCTGCCTGAGCACAGCCCACAAGGGTAAAAGGCCAGGCCTAGTGAGAGTGACTCAACCCAGAGCCCCTCATTGTGTCCGTCTCACCAGAGGACATCCTGCTGAACATGGGCATCCTCAGAGCAGTTGCATCTGGAATGGGAGCAGGGTTCCTGCATTTGTGGTGAGCAAGTTCCTGGCTCCTTTCTACCCTGTCCGCCACCTTCTGTCTGTCTCTGAGGCTTCCTTCGGTTTTTATGCCTTGGCCGTGGGTGGACCCACCCATGTCTTTCTTCCTGCAGGGCCTGCTGTGTTCTGTGGCCCTGCTGCAGCCTCAGATTCCCCCTGCTGGTGGGAGTCCCCACCTGACCCATGAGGGCCTCACCTCCCGAGGCAGTTACTGCCTGGCCCATGAAAATACATGGGGAGATTTGAAGGGCTATTGTGTTACATCCTTCATATTTTACCAGCAATAGATCCAGCCCTTGGCTCTTGAGTGGACTCTCAGCTCTATAAATTAGGGGTCTATTTTTAGGAGGGAAGATTCATAGTCCCTGAGATTCCCTATGACCTGCTCATGTTTAAGTGCTGAAGCAGGATTGGACTAAGAGGCCAGGTGCTCTCAGAATAAAGTCATGCTCCAGGAGCCAGACCCACACACTTCTGGCTCCTCTGCTTTGGTGCCCGCTTTGACCTCGGCTCCTCTCTGATTTCTGCACGGCACTCGGGTTCTGCTTGCCTGGACTTGGGCTATGTCTGAATTTGCTTTTGCTTTATAATTGTGTCTGCAGAATCTTTTCTCCGAACACCTGGTCCATGAGCCCGGCAGGGTTTGCTAAGATGCAGCTTCCATAGCTCCCTTGCTGAGGCATAATCTCAGGGCTAGGAGCCTTGAATTCTGCATTTTCATCTCTTCCAGGTGATTTTTGTGCACAACATTTGAAAACTGCTTTACATGCCAAGTTTTTGGGATCCAAGCTCCATTTCCAGAAACCTGGATTTAGTTTGCTTTTTATTCAAACTCTACCCCTGTAGGTGCTGACCCAGGATCTCTCTACAACATGGTCCTCAACGCAGCCAGAGCAATCCTCCTTCCCTCTCTATCTGGCAAACCTCCCTCCCCCAGGCCCAGAGGGTGTTGGGTTCCTGACTGCAGAGAACTCTGGAAGGTGAGGATGGCCCTGCCAATAGCCTTGGGGTTGCCGGGAGGCAGACTTTCTAGGGCAGTTCATTAATGTGTACAGCCAGGAGAGAATGTTGCTTGGAGGGTGGCTTAAGGTCTAAGATAAAGGACAGAGGCTGCATCTGGGCAAAGAGAAGCCACAGAGGAAGGGGCAAAGGCAGGAGACCAGCAGAGGGAAGGGGAGCCCATGGTGGTGGCACAGAAAGGACAGGGCATGTGGGCAAGTGTAGGCTGGGTTGGGTGTCTGGGCAGGGCTGTGCCATCTGGACAGTGGCCTGTCCGCCCTCTCCCCTCTGCCACCTCCATGCCGGGATTCAGGCTGGAATGAGGCATTACTCCATCTCCAGTGTTGTGGGTGGTATGGAGTGGGGGGCACCTGCTGGATGTGGGGCAGGCTGAGTGGGCAATGGTGCATGTCCTCCCCATCTGGTTCATTCTGTCAGGGGCCTTCAGGCAAGTTCAGGGCTGTGCTCAGCCCTGGACCCTGCAGTGCTCGAGAGACCTGAGAGCAGGGGGATAGGAACAGCATTGAGGACAGCTAACCCTCTGGATGCATTTTGCCTGGAGAAGATCTGGAGGAGAGGAGCCTGTTTCAACACCAGAAGGACTGTCATACAGAACATTTGAGAAATTCAGTGGGTGATCTTTGCACCTGCTTTCTGTAGGAAACAAAATACACACACTTAGTTAATCAAGGTGTAGTATGACTGTAATCGCTGAAACCAAAGACTAGAGGAATACCAATGTTCATGAAAGGCAGGCATAAATGCACCCTTATCAAAGCTCTTGACTTTCATCACCAGGTTGCAGTCTTCTCTCCCCTCACTAGCAACCCTCTAACAAATTGAAATGGAAGCTATAGAATGCAGAATTCTCTGTTCCCTTCATGCCCTTGGCTGCTCTAAAGTCACATTTTATAGTTATGTAGTTGTACATAGTGTATGATAGTTGATAACATGTTTAGGGAGCTGGGGAAACAGAGCCATGAGTCTTCTCTCGCTGAAGTTGACCTAACTTCTTTGGGATTAATGGCAGAGCCCTATATCACAATTTATTCCTAGTAGTTGCTTGTTGGGCACTCAAGAGTCCATGCCACTCTGACGGACAAATTTGCTCCAGGTGTCATCCTGCCTTAGCCCCGTGTTCTCGGTCTCTGCAGGCAGCGGGACTGGAGATGGGCAGGTGAAGGTCCTCTCCTCATGGCTTCTTGTTTCCCAGCCCGTTCGCCTGTGTGTGCTCCCTTCCTCCCTTCCTTCTCCTTCACCAGTCAGACTGCCAGTGTCCTGGCCTCAATCGGATGCTGAGGATCCTGGGAGAAACCGCCCTCTTCCCAGGAGAACCACCACTATGAAACCCTCTAAAGAGGGTTAGAAGACACAGATTACTGCAGAAATTACAACCAACCAGAAGATTCAGTTACAGTGAGTCCATCCTTCTGAGTTTTGAAAGGTCCCTATTTCAGGCCTGGGGGCTCTGTGTGCAAAGTCTTGGTAAACCCATTTCTACCTGTGTCTGCTGAGTTGAACTACAGCCACGAAACCTTCAGGAGCATTCCTAATACCTCATGGTTTAATTTAGCCTTGTGTTTGTGGCAGGAATTCTCTGCAGGTTGCTAACATTAGAACATTGTCCATTGTCCCACGCTGGAGCAGGAATGGAGACACCATGGGCAAGGATCAGACTGGGGCTGCTTGCCAGGCACCGGCCAGGTTCTGGCTCAGCAACCTGACTTCCTGCCACCCTGCTGCCTGGAGGTCCATCCAGCAATAGTTGCCAGGGTGGCTGAAGCTGCCAATTACAAAGCCACAGCTCAGAGACTAATAATTTTGTCTGGATTTCTGTCAAGGCTGGGAGTGCTTGTCAGCAGCAAATGCAGGAAATTTTAAGAGATCAAGAGCAGTTAAGAATAAATTCCATTCTGGGATGTTATCCAAACAATCAAGGACTTAGCACTTCCTGGGGGTGAGGACCAAAATGGAACATGATCGGCGGCCAGCATCACTTCTCCGATCTCATGTGTCTGTTTTGAACAGTGAAGAGCTGTCTAAAAATAAAGCCTGGACCTCACAGGATTGGTGCTTTTCTTATTTATCCTCATAGGCTTTGGTCTTTTGAAAAACATCTTTATATGGGCTGAGAGATTCCTATCATCTGTATTTATAGAGTCCTTTATTCTAAGGATGGCAAAATGCCCACTCCCGCTTCTGAGAAGTAAGGGGCAGGTTTTCCCTGGGGGAAAAGTGACATGAGATGGGCAGTAAAGCAGGTGGTGGGAGGATTAGATGGAACACCTGTCTTTTGGTAAATCAGGGTTTGGCTTGCTTAGTAGCTCTGATCCTTCTTAGGAAAGCACAGCACTCTCTCCTTGCCTTTGCCTGGGCTTGGGCCTCTTCTGAGACCTTCCCCTGACCTCCTGCCTAAGCCACACCTTTCCTACTAGTCCATCCTCGGGTTCAGGCCTGACCTGCCATTTGCTCCTAACGACTGCTCCCTCCCCTGATTTCTGAGGCACGTGTCCTTTGTGACCCCTCACACCTTAAGCCACACTTCATGTGACTGCATCTGTCTGTCTAGCATGGTCTTTGATCTCCCAGAGCAGAAACAGACCCTTGTGCCTTTCCAAATGCCCTCCACCCCTGATAAGACAGTAGGTCCTTCTCAATAGCCAGCAAGCCTGAGTTAAGGTAGTTGCTGGTCCCTGACACTAAGTGTGGGTCACCAAGTCACCAAAGAGATGACCTTCAGCAGCTGAACTGTAGTCCTGACACACTTAAGACTGGAGATGTGGGTGGTCCCATCCCCTCCCTGCGTTACTGTGATCCACAGCCCTCTCTTCTTTCTGTGTACTTCAGTTAATCCGTCGGAATCCTAAGATGTTACAGGGAACTGGACTCTGACTAAGAAGCTCCCCAGAAACTCTTTCCCCAAACTGGAGGTGCTTCCTAAGTGTGGAATAACCATGATGTGCCCGTCTTCCCCGTGGGAGCAGCAGGATGAAAGGCTGTGGCTAGATGGGAACACCGGCGGGGATCTGGTTATTTAAGGAGATTTAAGGACACCCGAACAGCCAGGGGACGTGAGCCTGAGGAAATGCTGCCCTCCCCCACAGTTGTTCACATTCCACACAGCAGATTTTTCTCATGAAAAGCACTAGGTCTGGTGGACGTAAAGTAAGGTGTGAGCTGGGTGGCTCAGGTGAAGCAGAGGATCTGATCTTGGCCGTGGCCATCCTCAGTATCCGCTGCTTGGTGCCAGGTGTGTCCAGCTGGCCCTCGGCAGGGTGGGTGAGCCCACTCTGGCCGGCATCTTGGGCCCCCATCGTGCTTCCTGTGTTGACCCTGCCTTACGTGATGGCCTGCTTATTAACATGGCTTCTGAAGTGGCCTTGAGGAAAAGAGGAGCAAGTATTTCCTATTGAAGAAGGAAGTGGCAAACATACTCAGAAAAGAAGGAAATTTTGGAAAGGGTTGGACACAGTGGTGCACCCAAGTGGAGAGACGGGGACAGTCTAGGTAAAGAGGCAGGTGCCGGGAGGTTTAGCGTGCAGTGGTGTGAGGAGAAGATGGGGTGAAGGGACCAGTCCAGGCTCCCAACACCTGTGTGCTTCCAAGAAGCCATTGCCCAGAGCTGTGGCAACAGTGCAGAGTAACAGAAACAGCCTATTTGGAAGTCAGAGATTCTTACCTGCCGCTATGCTCCTGCCCTCCCACTTGACTGGTTAATATCGCTCGAGCGATTTGTTAACCTCCTTTTGCCCTAGTTTAGTCATCTGTAGGACGGTAGTTAAAATACACACCTCTCCAGAAAGGGGACCCCCTGCAGTGTTAGTGGGAATGTCAACTGGTGCAGCCACTGTGGAAAGCAGTATGGAGGTTCCTCAAAAAACTAAAAATAGAAATACCATATGACTCAGTAACTCTACTTCTAGGAATTTACCTGAAGAAAACAAAATCACCAACTGGAAAAGATGTATGTACCCCTATGTTTAATGCGGCATTATTTACAGTAGCAAAGAGATCTTAAAGCAGCCTAAGTGTCCATCATTAGATAAATGGATAAAGAAGAGGTGGCACATATATCACAATGGAATATTAGTCAGCCATAAAAAAGTCAGTTTTCAGCATTGGATGGACTTAGATGGTATTATGCTAAGCAAAATAAGCCAGGTGGAGAAAGACAAATATAATATAATTCACTTACATGTGGAGTCTAAAAAAAAAATAAAATGTATAAACAAATACAAAACAGCAATACTCTCACAGAAACAGAGAACAGACTGCTGGTTGCCATAGGGGAGGCCGGTGGGGTGTGGATGAAACAGGTAAAGAGGATAAAGAGGCAAAACATCCAATTATAAGATGAACAAGTCACAGGGATGAAAGTATAGCATAGGAAATATCATCAATAATATTGTAATATCAAAAAAAGTAATATCTTTGTATGTTGACAGGTGCAACTACACTTATTGTGGTATGCATTTAGTAATTTAGCATTTATTAAATCACTATATTGTACATCTGAAAGCAATATAATATTATACATCAACTATATTTCAATTTAAAAAAGAGAAAGAAGAAAGGAGTATGAAAGAGGAAATAAAATGAAGTCACTTCAGTCAAGGGGTTTTAAAACAAAGCCAGAGGCCATAAGGAGGTAGGAGTTACACAGTCCTCACCTGGTTGAACATAAACTTTTGAGCCGAGCCTATACTCTAAGGACTCTGCAGGAGCAGCTGCAACTTGCTAGAGATAGAGACTTTTGCTCAGTGATGGCCTGAGCAACTATGTCATTTAGCAAGGATTAGTTTTCTGCCACTAACACCAATCAAAATTCTTTGTAAACAATGTATACAAGGGGGCACAATTTGGATTGCTACCTAAATCTATCCTCCCTGAATTGCAATTCCGAGACCCCCAAATAAACACTTTTGTTATATTAAAAAAACAAACTCACCAGCAACAAGCAAATTTAATGAGAAAAATATATAAAGAGTAACAACAAATAGCATAAAACACCCAGGAGTATTTTTAAAGAAAATTGATGTGATTACAATGAAGAAAATACAAATCTTCATCAACATGTAAACTGTACACATAAAATAATATGTACCTTTGAATAAATATCATATTCCTAGATAAGAAAATGTCTGTTGTTAAATATTAATTATTCCCAAATTCATGCACAAATTTAATCAAGTCATTTCAATATCCTCATGGCTATTTTAGAAACAGAACAAGTTCTGAGGTTAGTAATGTGAATGTTTAAAACAAATTTTTGAATAAAAAATAGAAGTGATTAATATTATTAAACTAAATTATAAAGATATAGTGTTCAAAACAATCTGGTTTTTGTTCATGAATAGACCAATCAATGAAACAAAAAAATGCAAACATCTTGATAGATAGGGTTAACCAAAAATAAAGCTGTCAGTTATTTTCCCAGCAAAAATGGGTTTATTGGGGAATAACAGAGAATTGCAACTTCGGACAAGCAAGCTCAGGCAGAACCACAGAGAGTCCAGAGAACAGAGAGTGGGCTCCTTTACAGAGGAAAGGGGGTGGGGAGCTGGGGGACTGTTCTAAGCAAAGAGTCCATTGGAGGAACTGGGAGTCTGGTGTGTCATGGCAGCTCGTTGGCTGACTTGTGACAATCTCTCATTGGCTGTGCTGTTGCTGGACTGTTGCTAGGGGAGGCAGAAACACATCCACCCTCCTACAGGGTGGCCCAGAAGTATAAATAGTAGAGTTGCGCAGCGTCCTTCTCTTTCTGTGGACTCTGCAATTAACCAGAAGGAGTAGGCCTGAGAGCTCCCCCTGCAGGCCTCCCCATGCCCGTCAGTGAGGCTTCTTTCCTTCATCAATTTTCAGGATAGATAAGAATGAATGGCAGTGTGGTACCCAAAGTAACTCAAATAAGTGTAAAATAACTGTATTATTATTCAAATCACATAGGAATAACCTGTTAGAAATTGGGGAGAGAGAGTAATTTAGTCTTAAACAAATGCATTAAAATAAAGTTCAAATTAATATAACAATTAAAATACAGAAAAACCAAAAGCAGATGAAAGGAAAAGCTTCATCAGATATTTGGAGGAGGGGTCTGTTTTCATCTTATGGGCTCAGAAACTCAATTTGTTTTATTGTCCCACGGTTTATCAAATCTCTGAATGCTGATTTGAGCTGTACAAATTCATAAAAGTAGTGTTTAAAATCTAGTGATAACTTATTAATATTCAGGGACACATAGAGCTGTCAAGGCTGTCCTTGTCCCACAGGATGCTAACTGGTGATTGTGAAATCAGAGCAAGGAGGCCTGGCCCAGTGTTTTACCTACAGCCTGCGCCTGTCTGGAAGCTAGAATGGCCACACGCACTCAGATGACATAACATTCTTTTGTTGCCCAGGTGCCGCCGGGCCTGCTGTAGCTCCCCTCCCCAGCAGTGGTGGGAAGGCCCTTGTGATGTTGGCTCACCTTTTGGATTTTTGGATCATGCAAGAAGCCCAGGGAATAGTTTGGAGAGCCTGTCATCTCTCCAGTGGCAGGATCTGGTTCTACAGCTCACAGCTGCCATAACCACAAGGCCACTCTGGGTCCATGGGGGGATGCTGTGGGTGCCCCCACTTCTTCAGCTCCTGTGGGCTCTGCAATGTCCTGCCATTCCAGTTCACCATCCAGTCCTGCCTTCCTGCCCCCTCGGAGCATCTGTGCAGGGCAGGAACCGATACCATCATTCTTCTCAGACTCCCCCTTCCCCTTTCCCAAGTTTCAAGGCTGAAAAGGGTCCATCCCAACCTTTTGTGCAATTAAGGGCTCATTTGTTTGGACCCGCTAGAAAAGGGGGTGTTGGTCATTGTCAAATCACCTGTAGGAGGGTGACATGGTAATTTATTTCCTGAAACAGGGCAATTTTGAAAGTGAAGTGAAATGGAGGTGGATGGGAGTTATCAGTAATAATGCTGAGGAAGCAAGAACAAACCAGGTCTATCCAGCCTCCCCCTCCATTCTCCCAACACTCTTATATGGCCACTTTTCCTGGGCTATCCTGGCCAACCCCCTTACTTCTGACCATATTCTTTAGCTACATTGATGCCTTCAATATTGCTTCTTCTTCCCTGCCTCCAGCCCTTCAGGGTAACATCTCAAGTTTCTGTATTCGGCATTCACAGCGAACTCCCAAAGGACATCTTAGTTCCAAGTTCCTGAGGGCATCTCAGTGTGGTTGTCCACCTATGTCCTCTTCCCTTCCCTTTCCTTCTCCCCAGCACACTGGGGGGATTTATCTTAATAAAACAACCTGAAATTGTAGTATCACTTAAAATAATGCAGAAATAAAACCCCAGAGCAACCAAAGATTCCACAGGAAGGGAAGATTCCTTTAAGAAGGGAATGTCCAAATAAAGCTGATGGTATGGAAATGATCGGTTAATATTTAGAAAGATGATGATTTTGAAGAATTTGGCAACATGGAAATTGTATATTCTGTAATGGTTAGGGGAAAATGAAGGAGGCTATAAAGTTGTACTACTTTGACTGTAATTATATGAAAATAATAACAAATATGTTAACATGTCAGGATGGAAACAATGCCAAAATGGTAACAATAGCTTTGTTTCAATTGGGAGATTAAGGGTGATTTTTTTTCTCTTTTGCACTGTTCTCCAATTTTTCTGGAATGTGGTTCATATAATGGAAACAATGTTCCCTCCCTCCCCTTCTGCAGGAATTAAATGAGGTAATTACTGTGAAGTGCCTTTCCTTTGTTTCTTCTCTCTCCAAAACCCCATTGTATCCTTTCGACCTTGTCCTGAAAGTGAGAGAATGGGGCTTGGGTGGATTCTCTTGTTCACAGGGGGTGCTCCCAGGGCAAGGCTTTCTCCAGTTTTCTCTTGTCCTCCAACTATGTCAACCCTAAGTCACAAATGAAATGCTCTTGACAACCCTGTTGGACTCATCCTGGGGATCCCTGGCACCTGCAAAGCCAAGACTTCCATATCACTTCCATAGAAACTCCAGCTCTGTCAAAAACAACTTTGTTATGTGAAGTTTTACTGGGAAAGGAAATGCCTTGAGAATTTTCCACAGTTCAGAGTGTTGCAGAGGTTCCCTCCTCTTTGTCACTCTCTCAGATTTCTGGCCTGGGTGGTGGTCCAGGCTCTCAGCCTGCTGAACTGGGATTCTCTGGGCAGGTTCTGAAGTTATTCTGAATTTAGCCTCATCTTCATGCATACTTTCCACTTCTTCAATTTCATTTCATTTCAGTTTTCTAAACCATTTGTGACAAGGAAGATATTGTTCTTAAGGACAAAGCATCTTTGCTCCCTTAACAAATGAAGGCATCTCCAGATAGGGCCCCCTCCCAAGAGAGCCTTGGAGGAACAGATGTGGGATGTGTCCTGACAGCTCAGAGGAAAGGGTGTGAGCCACAGGGAGGCCAAAATTCTACTATGAGGGAATCCTGAACACTCCTTTTAGATTTTCTTCCATTAGCCAACTAAACCCAGAAAACTGCCCCTTACACTATTTCCTATGTCTTAGCAAATCCTGACTTCACTAATGTAAAAGAGCCTTTGAAATACATCACCTGTATTTATTCCAGCAAGGCTTGCAATAACAGATGACTGGAAGCATTCTCAGGTCCATCCGTAGAGCCGGTTTCAGTAAATTATAATGCATCCTAACAACAAAAATTCTAATTTAAAAAAAATGAAGAGCAGAGCAGCGTATGCAGTGAGGGGTCATCGGTATTAAAGTGTATTTAGTATGTGTATAGGATATTTCTGCAAAGATAGAGCAAAATCAGTAATACATCCTCCTCTGGGGAGGATAGCTGAAGACTGAAAAAGAAAAGACTGATTTTTATGTTGTTTTTTATTCTGGTCTTTTTTGGATCTTGCATATATATTTCCCACCAATTATACATTTAAGACGTGCTTCTAGCAAATATCAATATACATATTCATGTATGTACATATTGTGTTTGGGTGAACTCTTAGGGTTACGGTTTTCTTATTTTTGCCTACCCACATTAAGAAGGGAAATCATTTCCATGCCTGTAGCTTCAGCAAGGCCTCTAACCCTGCTGTCTTGAATTGCTTCAGGCTCTGCAGACACATTGGAGGTTTGCTTTCTCTACTTTTCAGCTACTCACTCTCTTGGGAGTCACTTTTCAAATTTTCTGGCTGAGAACTCACCCCATTCTTCCCTGCCCCACCCAAAAAAGGTACAAGAAATCTAAAACATAAATACTGGAAAACTGATTTTTGATAAGAACAGGAGACATAACATTTACAGAAACCTGAGCTTGGGCAAAAGTGCCTTGAGTATACTGGAGGCGGAGCCACGAGGAGAATGCAGCTTTCAGCAGCAAAGTCTAGGCCACCTAATACCGTTTGCCGGTGGACAGAGGAGTTAATAAGTGATTGGTATAAGTTGTGAATTGTTCCTCCACATTCAGGTGCAAGAAGCATCACATTTCTTTATTTTTCTAAATCAAATGACACCTGACTCTGAGCATCTACTGTCCTTACTGATAGGGTTTGCAAGACACACAATGCTGGCCATTCTTGGGGCTCCCTTTCCTTCAATCAGTGCACATGAGGATCCTGGGGCTCAGAAGTCCAGGGAAATGGGCAAAAGCTGCTTCTTGGCCCATGTGGTTGGCATAATTGTCTCTGCTGCCTCCTCCTTGCTGCATGATGTCCATCTGTGGGGCACGGGCACTTGGAAATGCCTCTCAGACCACATTGTGCGGGTGCCCTGGCTTGACTCAGAAGCCACAGAATGTAGTTTCTGGCTTTCCTGCAGTCATGGAGGGTTCACTTCCCCACAGTCCAAGAGATGTAGCTGCCCCCAGACCTGGGTGTGTTTTCAGGGCTGCCCCTTCCCTGGCTTGGAAACCCATCTTCCCTCTTTACTCTTTATGCAGAGCCGGATTTCTCTTGGTGACCCAGCTTTCTGAAACAAAAGCTTGGGTCTCCAAGGTGGCCGACCTGCCCCCTAAGTTTGGCACTCGGGTGTTCGGGTCTCAGGAGCACAGGCCCTGCTTCCTTGGGCAGCACACTGGTGATTCTCCCTGGTGAATTGCCACCAATGACAGCACCCTGAGCACAAGGGGCAGGCGAGTTCCCTCACTGCCCTGGGAGCCCCTAGTGCCAGGCCACGCTGGCAACCGCAGAGCTCTCCCCCTGCTCTGCCAGGGCGGTGAAGCTTGGCCGTCTCTGCCTGAAGACCTTGATTCTCCTCTGGCTCTCAGTCTCCCAGCTCCGTCATCTGCCCCATCCGGGATGCCTGTTAGATTCCAGGCACCTACAAGCCTGGGAGCAGCAGGCTGAATGGCTCACCCAGGGGCAGCGGCTTCCCTCTGCTCTTACCCTTGGCTGGTTCCCTCCCCCGCCAGGGAACTAACGGGTGGCCTGCGGCAATTTGGAAAGCTTTCATTCCGTGCTTTGTAATACCTGGTTCCACCTGAGTTTTTGCGGAGTCTGTGGGAAAGTGGTCTCAAATTTTGGTTGTGTTAAAAAAATCATCTCTCTGGGGGGCTTAAAAGATGCAGTGTCTGAGCAGCTAAGCCAGTAGGCCCTGTGAAAGATGATTTTTAACCACCCCATAGTTTACCCTAATGCAGTACCCTCTGAAGAATGGACTGAGGGCAGGTGGATGGACGGATGGACGGATGAACAGTAAACTGCAAGGTGTCCTGAAGACTAGAAAATGAGAGACCAAAAAGAAAGGACAAGGAGTTAGCATTCTGAATAGAACTTCAAAGATTATTGCCTCACATAATTGAAATTTGCTTTCACATTTTACTTTCTAGAGTATAAAAATTTTCAAGTAACGATTTACACAATACAGAGGTGCATAAATAAAAGGTTAGTAATGCCCTCCCGCCCCCCAGGCTCACACCACGGAGGTAACTGATTTTAATACTTTCGTATGCATCCCTCCCTATTTTTCTCAGTATTCATAAAACTGATATAAACAAATGTATGGCATATTTTCTTCAATAAAAAACAAAAACAGAAGCGAGGACTTACTATTTCATATTTTTCTGGCACCTAAATAATAAATTCTGGACTGGTCAGTTCAAATAGATCTAGCTTATTCTTTTTAAATGATTTCATGTATTCTGTGATGTGGGTGCTCTACGCTTAGGTCTTTCCGAGTCTCCCCTGCCTTTTTAAGTCTGCTACTTCCTCACCCTTTTCCTATCCTTCCCCCCAACCCTGTACTGCACACCCTTCCCCCTTATCTGCTTCTCCTCTTTCTTCTGGTCTGTACAGATAATCTTGTAAAATCTCTGTACCCTCCAAGCTGAAATAATGACTTTGTACAAGTAGGAAAAGGCACCTCCTGAAGCATTTCACAGCCAGAAAAGGTCATAAAATACATGCAAATCCACAGTGATGACTGAGAAATGGTGCATCTGAGAGGTCACACTGAACCCACAGCTTTGGCCAGCTGCTGTTGCTCTCCCGGCATGTTCATCTCATGATGTTAGAACATATCCTGGCTGACGCATATGCATACTTTAAATTTTAATAGCTTCTGTCAAATTGTAATCCAAAAGGGTCATACTATACAATGCATGCAACTCATTGCCCACACCCTCAATAGCATGAATTTCTAATTTGAAGTCAAATGCTTCAAAAATAATTTTATTGTTTCATTATAAAGTGATATAAACTCATTGTTAAAAATCCCCAGGTCCCAGCAGTCTAAGGTGGCCATTGTTTACACTCAGCTTGGCACTGGTTCAGGTATTTCTTTATGCCTATTGGCACAAATGCAATCAGCTTACACGACAGGGACCCCGTTAAAACAGCTGTTGTTTAATCTTCTTTTAAGCCATTTGAATTTTAGAGTCAGGTTGTTAATTTCTGTAAAATGTTCTGCTGGGGTTTTGGTTAGGATCGCATTGGATCTATAGATCAGTTTGGAAAGAATTGCTGTCTTGACAATAGTGAATCTTCTTAGCCATGGGTGCAATATCCTCCTATTTGTTTAGGTCTTCTAAATTTTTCTCAGCATCATTTTATAAATTTAAATGTGCAGGTTTTACACATCTTTCTACCATATTTTTCCTTATGCATGCCATACCTCATGTTGTTCTTTTAAAATAAAATTAATTTAAAAATGTTGATTTATGAATTTGTCATTGTCAGTATGTATAGAAATATATTTGATTTTTGTATATTGATCTTATATCCTATAACCTCAATAACCTTATATATTAGTTCTAGTAGCTCTTTAGGGATTCTGCATGATTTTATACATAGATCATGGTATCTTCTGCACATGAATATAATTTTACTCCTTCCCATCCAGTCTAGATGCCTTTTCTTTCTCTTTAAAAAATTTTTTTATTAAGGCATTATTGATATACACTCTTATGAAGGTTTCACATGAAAAAAAAATGTGATTACTACATTTACCCATATTATCAAGTCCCCACCCATACCCCAATGCAGTTCCTGTCCATCAGTGTAGTAAGATGCCACAGATTCACTATTTGCTTCTCTGTGCTACACTGTCTTCTCCAAAACACTATGTGTACTAAACGTAGTACCCCTCAATCCCCTTCTCCCTCCCCACCCACCCTTCCACACCCCTCCCCTTTCGTAACTGCTGGTTCCTTCTTGGAGTCTGTGAGTCTGTTGCTGTTTTGTTCCTTCAGTTTTGCTTCATTGTTATACTCCACAGATGAGGGAAGTCATTTGGCTCTTGTCTTTCTCCATCTGGCTTATTTCACTGAGCATAATATCCTCCAGCTCCATCCATGTTGTTGCAAATGGTAGGATTTGTTTCTTTTTTATGGCTGAATAATATTCCATTGTGTTTATGTACCACTTCTTCTTTATCCTTTCATCTACTGATGGACACTTAGGTTGCTTCCATTTCTTGGCTATTGTAAATAGTGCTGCGATAAACATAGGGGTGCATGTCTTTTTCAAACTGGGCTGCTTCATTCTTAGGGTAAATTCCTAGGAATGGAATTCCTGGGTCAAATGGTATTTCTATTTTTAGTTTTTTGAGGAACCTCCATATTGCTTTCCACAATGGTTGAACTATTTTACATTCCAGCCGGCAGTGTAGGAGGCTTCCCCTTTCTCCGCATCCTCACCAGCATTTGTTGTTCTTAGTATTTTCGACGCTGGCCATCCTAACTGGTGTGAGGTGATATATCTCATTGTGGCTTTAGATGCCTTTTCTTTCTTTCTCTTGTATCCCTGCCTCAGCTAGAACCTCCATTTCAATGTTGAATTAAAAAAAAAGGTAAGTAAGGGAGGTGATGGATATTTTAGTTTGACTGTGGTAATCATTTCACAGTGTGTGCATATATCAAAACATTGTGTTGCACACCTTAAATTATATAGTTCTTATTTGTCAAAAAAAAAAAGAGTGGTGACAGCAAGCATTCTTGCCTTGTTTCTGACCTCAGGGGGAAAACATCTGGTCCCTCACCATTAAATATGAGGTTAGTTTTGGGTTTTTGTAGGAGACTTTTATCAGATTGAGGAAGTCTCCTCTATTACTAGTTTGCTGAAAACTTTTTAAAACTTTTATTTGGAAGCAATGGATTATTTTGAAGAAAATTGAAGAGGTAATTTTAATTTGGAGATAATTTTCATATTTTAGAAATGATACAGAGAGATCCCACAAAATGGTACGGTTTCACAACCAGAAAATTGACACTGATACAATCATCATTGAAACCACACTCAATTTCAGCAGATTTGTGATTTCACTCATTTATATGTGTGTGTGTGTGTGTGTGTGTGTGTGCATGGGGGAGGTTATATGGACCTGTATCACAATTGTAGATTTGTGTTACCAGCCCCACAGTTAAGATACAATCAATTCTGTCACAAGGATCCCTTAAGCTTATCTCTTATCTCCATTGCTATCTCCCTCTCTTCCTCTCCCCAAAGCCTTACCACCACTAATCTGTTCTTACATATATAATTTTGTCATTTCAGAAAAGTGATATAAATGGAATAATGCAACCTTATGAGACTGGCTTTTTTTCACTCAGCATAACGCCCTGGAGAACCATCCATGTTGATTCATGTATCAGCAGTTCATTCCTCTTTATTGCTGAGTAGTATCTATGGTTGGGATGCACCAGTTTGTCTAAGCATTCATCCATTAAGATGTTCAAATTGTTTCCAGTTTCTGGGTATTACAAACGAAGCTGCTGTGAACATTTGTGTACAGGTTTTGTGTGAACATAAACCTGGGATAAATTTCTCTGGGGTAGTGGCCAAGAGTGTAATTGCTGGGTCATATGATAATCTTCTCAGTGAAATGTCTTCATGTGTTTTCTGTGTATTTTCTAATTGGATTGATTGACTCTTACTGTTGAGTTTTGAGAGTTCATTGTGTAGTCTAGATGTTGGTCCTTGGTCAGATACATGATTTGCAAATATTTCCTCCCAGTATGTAGTTTGTCTTTGCATCCTTTTCACAAAGTCTTTTGCAGAGCAAAAAGATTTTAATTTTGATAAGGCCCAATTTATCAACTTTTCCTTTTATGGATTGTGTTTGTAGTGTCAGGTCTAGAAACTCTAGGTCTGTGATTCATTTTAATATTTTTGCAAGATGTAAGGTTTAGGCCTTTTTTTGGTCTAAATGTCCAGTTGCTTTGGCATTGTATGTTATATATACAAGGCCATCCTTCCTTCTTTGAATTGCTTTTGCACCTTTGTCAAAGGCCAGCTGGGCATATTTGTGTGGGTCTGCTTCTAGGTTCCATTGATCTGTGCACCTACCTCTGCCAATACCGGTACTGTAGCTATATAGTAAACCTTATCGTTTGGTAGAATGATTTCTCCCACCTCTTTATCATTTTTCAAACCTGGTTTTACTATTCTACATCCTTGCCATTTCATACACATTTTAGAATAAGCTTGTCTTATTTTAAAACCTTGCTGTAATTTTGATAGAAATTGTATAAAATCTACAGATCAATTTGGGGAATATTGACATCTTTACTATGGAGTCTTCCAATCCATGGTGTGATGCTCCATGTATGTACTTTTTTATCAGATTTTGTGAGTTTTAGGATAAAGATCCTGTACATGTTTTGTTAGATTTGTACCTAAGTATTTCATTTTTTGGAGAAGTTCTAAATAGTATTGCGCTTTTGATTTGTTTCCATAATATTCATTTTTAGTAACTAAAACTTTGATATTTGTGTGTTGATATTTTATCATGTAACTTTGCTGAACTTGTTTATTAACTTTAGAATTTTTTTGTTTTTTTTTTAGGTTCCTTGGGATTTTCTATGTGGACCATCTTGTTATTTGCAAATAGAGACAGTTTTACCTCTTCCTTTCGAATTTACATGCCATTGGCATCTCTTTCTTTCTTATAACATTGGCTGTGAAGCCTATTACCATGTTTAATAAGTGTGGTGAGAGTGAACACCCTTGCTCTATCGTTGATTCTAGGAGTCAATCGCTATTATGATGATGTTGCCTGTAGGCTTTTAGTGGATGCTCTGTACCAAGTTCAGGCAGTTCCCCTCTATTTTAGCTTGCTGAGACCTTTTCTCATAATGTTGGATATGGGATTTTTTTTTATCATGGCTTTAAATTTTGTCAAAAGTGTTTTCTGTATCAGTAGGTGTGATCATATAACTTTTCTTCCTTAGCTTGTTGATATGATTACATTGATTGATATTTGAATGTTGAACTAGCTGTACATTCCCTGGTATAAACCCTGTTAGATCACGGTGTGAAATTCTTTTTATAAGATTGCTGGATTTGATTTGCTAATATTTTATTGTAGATTAATATGTCTAAGTTTCTGAGATAACTAATTTTGTAGTTTTATTGTATTGTTAAAATGAATTGGGGAATATTGTCCCCTTTTATTTGCTGGAAGAGATAGGGTAAAACTGGTATTAATTCTTATTTAAATATTTGGTAGAATTCTCCATTGAAACCATCTGAGTCTGCATATTTCTTCTGGGAACTTTTCAATTATGAGTTCAATTTCTATAATGGTTATAGGATTATTTAGACTTAATTTCATCCTGGTTGAGTTTTGGTAGTTTGTGGTTTTTGAGGAATGGACTATTTCTTCTGAGTTGTTTTATTTATGAGTGCTAGGTTGTTTAAGTATTTTCTTATTATCCTTTTAGTGGCTGTAGGCATCTGTAGCGATAACCTATGTTTCAATTCTGATATTTTTGATTTGGGACTTGCTAGAGGTACTGTATTTCTGTTTCCAATTTCATTCATTACTGCTCTTATCTTCTTTATTTCCTTCCTTCTGTTAATTTTGCATTGATTTTGCTCTTCTTTTCTAGTTTCTTGAGGTAAGAATATAGATGATTGATTTAAGACATTTTATGTTTTCAAATGTAAGCATTTTAGTGTTATAAATTTCCTTCTCAAGAAATTCAGATGACCAACAGACACATGAAAAGATGCTCTACATCACTAGTCATCGGAGAAATGCAAATTAAAACCACAATGAGATTATCACCTCACACCAGTAAGGATTGCCACCATCCAAAAGACAAACAACAACAAATGTTGGTGAGGTTGTGGAGAAAGGGGAATCCTCCTACACTACTGGTGGGAATGTAAATTAGTTCAACCATTGTGGAAAGCAGAATAGAGGTTCCTCAAAAAACTAAAAATAGAAATACCATTTGACCCAGGAATCCCACTTCTAGGAATTTACCCTAAGAATGCAGCAGCCCAGTTTGGAAAAGACATATGCACCCTTATATTTATTGCAGCACTATTTACATTAGCCAAGAAATGGAAGCAACCTAAGTGTCCATGAGTAGATGAATGGATAAAGAAGTGGTACATATACACAATGGAATACTATTCAGCCATAAGAAGAAAACAAATCCTACTATTTGCAACAACATGGATGGAGCTAGAGGGTATTATGCTCAGTGAAATAAGCCAGGTGGAGAAAGACAAGTACCAAATGATTTCACTCATATGTGGAATATAAGAACAAAGGAAAAACTGAAGGAACAAAACAGCAGCAGAATCACAGAACCGAAGAATGGACTAACAGTTACCAAAGGGAAAGGGATTGGGGAGGATGGGTGGAAAAGGAGGGAGAAGGGGTGGGAAGAAAAAGGGGGCCTTACAATTAGCATGTATAATGTGGGGGGAGGCATGGGGAGGGCTGTGCAACACAGAGAAGACAAGTAGTGATTTTATAGCATCTTACTATGCTGATGGACTGTGACTAATGGGGTATGTGGAGAGGACTTGGTGAAGGGGGGAGTCTAGTATCATTATTGCAGATAATGATACCAAAAAAAAAAGTTTCCTTCAAAGCACTACTTCAGCTGCATTTCACATGGTTTGATCTGTTGTATTTTAATTTTCTTTCAGTTTAATGTATTTCATTTCCTTTGAGACTTCCTCTTTGATCCATGAATTTCTTTAACTTCCAAGTGTTTGGAGATTCTCCTGGTTTCTAGTTTGGTTCTTCTTATCCTGGTTTCTAATTTGATTCCACTATGGTTAGAAAACATTCTTTATGACTTTAATTTTTTTTTTTGCATTTGTTAAGGTTTGTTTTATGGCTCAGGTCATGGTCAAGTGTTCTACGGACATTTGGAATAAATATACTGTTGTTGGGTAGAGTGTTATATGTATGTCAATTGTGAGAATTCTCCTATGCCTTGCTAGTTTTCTACTACTTACATCATTTGCTGAGAGGAGATGCTGAGGGTTTTTTTCTATTTCTCCTTTCAACTTTATCCAGTTCTACTTCATGTACTTTGAAGCTCTGTTGTTTGGTGCATGCACATTTAGAGTTATTATGTCTTCCTGGTAGATCGATTCATTTATCATTATGTAATGCCCTTCTTTGTAATATTTTGTTTTTCTCTAAAGTTTATTTTATGTGTTATGAATGTAGCTATTTCTGCTCTTAAAAATAGCTCTCTTAATGTTTGCTGTAGATACAACAATGTACCTTTGCAACAGTCTACACCTTTTGACATTTTTCCACTTCAAGTCAATGTGGAAAACCTACATCCATTAGGTCTCTTTACCCTCCCTTCTTTTCAAATTTAATTGTCTTAAACATTTCTTTATATACATTGCATAAGAAGGGTTAAAACTGATTTAACTCTTAAATATGATTTGACAAACTTGTGAAAGTTATATTTATATTTGGTCTTCTTTTTACCCATTCTGATATTTTTGTTTTTTGTTTTTTTTAGCTTCTGTTAGTATTTCCTTTCTGTTAAAAGAACTTCCTTTAAGCCTTCTCTAAAGGTAGGTTTGCTAATTACCAATCCTCTTAGTTTTCATTCATCTGAGAATTTCCTTATGTGCCCTTCCTTTCAAAAGGAGATTATAGCCAAATAAAGAATTCACAGTTGACAATATTTTCCTTTCTGAACTTGAAAAATGTTGTGCCACTTCCTCTGGCCTCCATGGTTTCAGGTGAGAATTCTACTGTCATTCAGACTAGTGTTTCCCTTAAATGTTTAAAAAAAATAATCCTAATAAATTATTAATAAAACTTAATAAAAGTAATCAAGTTTTTTTATTTGTGTTTTAAATTTCAGAAATTTAATTATGTTGATAATATGTCATGCACACATTTCTTCAAGTTTACTCTATTTGGGTTTCACTCAGTTTCTTAAATCTGTAGATTTCTTTTGTTTTTGTTTTATTTTTTCCATGTTTGGAAACTTTGTAGCCATTATTTCTTCAAATTCTTTTTCAATCCACTCTCACCTTTCTTTTGGTAATAATCCCATGATGGAAATGAGCTCTTTGTTATTGTTCTACAGGTTTCTGAGATTGTATTTGCTTTTTCAGTCTATTTTCTCTGTTTATCAGGCTGGGCAGATTCTTTTTGTTGGTCCACATTTGTCTGTTGATTCTATCCTCTGAAAGCTTCACTCTACTATTAAGCCCATCCAGTCAGTTTTTAATTTCAGTTATTGCATATTATGGACTAATATCCTCCCCTCCTCCACACCACAAATACATATGATGAAGCCGCAATCCTGAATGTGACTATACTTGGTGATAGTGTTTTTATAGAGGTTATTAAGGTTAAATGGGTTCTCAAGGTCAAATAGAGGTTACTAAGGTTGAACCTCATTACGGTGGGGCCCTAATCCAATATAAATAGTGTCCATATAAGAGGAGTGAGGGACACCAGAGCTCACCTGTGCTCTCTGAACTTTCACAGAGGAAAGGGCATGTGAAAAAATGTGAAATGGTGGCAGCTGTTTACAAGTCAGGAAAAAAGCTTCCACCAGAAACAGAATGTTCCAGCACCTTAATCTTGGGCTTTTAGCCATAATTGACAAAATAAATTGTTTTTGTTTAAGTCATTCAGTTATGGTGTTTTGTTATGGAAGCCTGAACAGACTGATATATTGTATTTTTCAGTATAATTTCTATTTAGTGTTTTATCATTTCTATTTCTTTGCTGAGATTTTCTATTTCTCATTGCTTTTTTGAAGAGATCAGTCATTGATGATAGAAGCTTTTTTATAGTAACTGCTTAAATATCTTTGCCAGTTAATTCTAACATTTGATTTATCTGAGTTTTTTTGCATGTTATGTATTATGAGACTCTATATTCTGTTTAATTTTGTCTTAGCAGGTAGTCCCCTTTTGAAGTGTAGCATATGGGTTGTTGAGTGGATTTATTAGGCCTCCTGCTGGGCCCCACTGACACAACCTTAGCAAAAGCAGAGCCCTTGCTCACTACAAATGACTGGGGTGGGGTTCAGCTTCTGCCTGGGTCCTGCTGATGCATTCCTAGTGAAAGTGGGAAGCCATTGCCTCTGAGTGGGGGGTGTAAGCTCAGCTCCTTGCTGGGTGTTCTGACACCATGTGGGGTGGGAGGGCTGACTACTATGTTGCTGCAGGAGCAGGGTGGAAGCTCCAATCTCTGTTGGACTTGCTGACACCAGGGAGAAGAATGGGGGATGGGAAGTGCCAACAAGCCCTGCCGCTGAGTGACTGGTCCCAACTCACTGATTCTGTGTGGGAGTGGCAACTCAGTGCCCCGTGGGTTGTGCTGACACTGAGGGGAGAGAAGAGAGGAAGCAGACCATCAACCAGGTTGGGATGGAGTCTTAGTTCCCCATTTGGCCCTACTGAAGTAGTGGAGGGAAGCAGAGCATCATCTGTCCCTGCTTCCCATGGCTTGTTTAGTCTCCTTGATGTTATGTGTGTCTGGAGGTTCAGCTTCTGGGCTCTGATGACACCAGGGGTCAGGAGTAAGGGAGCACTGAGTCATCCTGACTCACCTGAATCATTGACACTGGGCTGGAGTAGAAGCTGAGCTGAAGTTGTCTTCATGTTCTTGCATATGTGGGTTTATAGCTTTCTTCATACTTGAAACAATCCTAGAAATTCTTCAAGTATTTCCTTTGTCTCCTACTGATGCCTTCAGGGACTAAACTGGTACATATATTTGGCTGCTTGAAGTATTCCCACAGTTCACTAATGCTCTTTTCATTTTTGAAAATTCTTATTTTTCTCTGTTTCACTTTGAATTGTTTCTATTTCAATGTGTTCAAGTTCACTAATCTTTTCTTTTGCAAGGTCTAATTTGCCATTTTTTCCATCTAGTGTATTTTTTACCTCACACTTTGTAGTTCTCATTTGTAGAAATTAAATTTATTTTGGTCAGATTTATATTTTCCACATCTCTATTTAATATATTCAACCTTCTATTTGCTTAAATGTGTGGAAATTAGTCATAGCATTTTTTAAAATGTCCTAGTCTAGTAGTATTGTCTGTTTCATTTCTTGGTCAGTTTCAGTTCATTGATTTTCCTCATTTTGGTTTTTTATTTTCTTGCTTCTTTGCATGTCTGGTAATTTTTTCATTGGATGCCAGATATTGTGAATTTTACCTTGTTTGATGCTGGGTATTTTTGTCTTCTTGTAAATATTTCTCTGCATTTATCTTGGGCTAAATTAAGTTCCTTAAAATACAAGTTCTATTATATTTAATTTTAGGTTTTTATAGGTTAAATTTTCACTATAAGTCATTTCATTATTATGTTCCCAATTAATTAATACTTAATTTTTTTAATGCTTTTGCTGGATTATGCTTTCAGGAATAATTATCAGAAATTATCCACATGTGAATGACTTGCCTATCTTACAATGTTTCTACTGACCATTATCAAGGCGCACAACAATTTGGGAAGTACTAGAGCCCCTGAGTCAGACTTTTCCCTTCAGTCTCTGTATTTTTATTGTGTTCTGTATGAAGAAGTGCTGAGGAGATGATTAAAGTCAGCTAATGGTTTTCTTTTTAGGATACCAGTTTTTGCTTTCTCAATGAAACTGTGCTTCTTTATTGAACAAATCTTGGTGTTTTTCTTCCTAGTCTTTTTTATTGGGACACATTAAGACTTTAGATTGTATTTGTATTTTCTTTCATTGCAAGAAAGACCTTATTTGTATCTGGATGCATTTTGTGTCTTACAATTTTTTTTCTAGTATCTACTTTAGGTAGATTTCCATTTCTTTCTATTTTATCTCTGTTATTTTTACCCCTGGCACTTTCGTTTCACTTGTTTTCCTCTGTCTTTCTAATCATAATTTTTTTCCTCTTTGATTCTCTGTAGAATATCTCCTACAGTATTTTCTTTAACTCCCTTTTGCATATTGCATGCTTTCCTCCCCCCATTCTCTCCTCTTTCTCCTCTTCCTCCTTCTCCTGTGCCTGTGCTACTCCTATTTCGTCATCTCTTATCTTCCTCTCTCTACTATTCCTCCTTTTGTTAAAGTTTTATTTGATACTAAATGCTGTGGTTTTTAAATATATTTGCCTTTGAATAGGGTCAGTTCTATTTGAGTTTGATAATCAAAATAATGTGGGTAGAATTTTCTTGACTCTGTACCTTTTTTTTCTTTTTTTACCTAGAAAACATTTTGATTGGCTCCTTAGGATAAGTTAAAAGAATGCTAGATCTGTATTAGGACACAGGACATGCTGAGCTAGGAGAGAACCAGTCATGCTTCCATTTCAACCAGGACCCAATGAGATAAATGCTCACTGAATGTTTCTTCACTGGGTGGATGAACCACTGAATGCTTGACCTGTCTCATGGAAAAGTACAAGGTTAAGCCAGAGAATCTAAAAATCCTGGACCAAGGCTCTCCAAGTTAGCCAAGGCAGAGTCGCAGAGCAATACATTTTGGTAAAACATTCTGCTTTCTCTGAGACAACACAGGTTTTTATTCCAAAGAAATTGTAGCATGTGCACTTGGGCTCTGTTGTATGTCCAAAGAACAATGACAGTTATTAAAAATTGGAAGTCTGTGGTTGTGACCAAATTCTTGGAATGGGTGACTCAGGGCTCCAGACAGGCGGTATCTGCCCTTCTGAGCACAGACTGGAAGGGAGTCCCCAGGCAGTGCTCATTGATGCAACACATCTGTGTTGGGTGCTCTGTACAAAGCACTCCTTTCCCAGATGTTTCCTACGCTGCAGTGTGGGAGTAGATCCCATGCAGTGCACTAAATCTGTGCTCTGCTGAGAAGCCCCTGCCCCCAGCAGCCTCCAGGGATGGGCAGTGTGTGTGATTTGGGGAGGTCACTGGGTCCCCTATTGCTCTTGTTCTGTCTGCATTGTGACATTTTATGGAGAGTTCACACTCAGGCATGTCAGAACTAAATGGTGCAGGCTGATTTGGTGTCACTTGCTAATGCCCTGGATTCTTTATTGCTGTAGATATGCACATGTGAGGGACAGCTCAGACTCCCAGTCACCCAGCTCTGCCCGTTTCCATGCTGGACGGCAGACAGCAAGTCCATTCCTTTCACCAGCTCTGTCAGAGCAAAGTCTTTGCCTTCATCCTGTTTTCCAGAATAGCCTCTCAGACATGGATTGAACCTTGAATTTTAGTATTTATTTGTACTGCTTGATTTGGCCCAAGATCCTATGTTTTTGAAGACTAGACACATCAGGAGAGAAAGGAATCACAAATTACTTGCATATAATAAATGTGGATTCGCATCACTGCAATTAGGCTTGAATTTATGAAGCACGTCTCAAAACTTAAAATCTTTTGGAATCTGAAGAATATAGGAGGTAGGTGTTACTTAGTTCACAATTCCTATAGGGTCTGGGTGGTGGTCATCCACCCTGCTGCAGGTCACAGCTGATGGATTCAGGAGAGAGGAACCTGATGCAAGCTAGTCACATTCTTTCTTTCAGGAAAACTGTAAAAATCTGAGTCGTAACAGAAGAACCAGAAGGTGTCAGAGCACAGTTACTTTAGGACAGAACCCTCAACCTATGGTCCACTGGTCACTGAATCTAAGGAACCTGGCTTCTCCTCCAAGGTCCTCTCACTTCTGCCAAATCCCTTCACTTTCCTTCCAATCTAGGTCTTCGGACTCAAGAGTCTAAAGATCGCCACAGCCAATCCTCAGCTTCTGGCCATGCCTGTAGACATGCCCCAGATTTTGTCCATGGTGCAGCTCAGCCAGGCAGTCCTAGAATCCAGGCTTCCAAGCTTACTATTTCAGGGTACTCAGTCCCCACCTTCACCTCCTTTGTAGATCACAAAACTCCAGTTATGGAAATAAAGGAAAATGGGGGCATGTGGGGTTTCTGCCTTTCTGAAGTTCAACATATTTGTTCATAGATTCTCCTGGACCATTGAAGTAAAGTATTACCCAGTGTATTATAAAATCTGTCTAAAGGCTTTAGAATTGTTATCTGGAACTGAGAGGTATGAAATCATTTAATAATTGTTGTCATTTCCAGTTTGTGCTTGGCATTATGGTGGGACATAAACAGAGCATGGACACTGAGTTAATCACAAGGAATCTACAATTGACAACACTGACTTCCTTCTTAATTGATGGATTAATTCTTTAATTTATTTAATGGTCATCCCTCTATTTGACAGAACTTTACAGAGAACAGCCTCATGGCATTGCATGTACTGGGAGAGACCCAGGATAGGAGCAGGACATAGTGCCTGTTCCAAAGAGTCAATCCTAAAGAAACAACAGTATGTGTTGATCGGCATAAATATATTAATACTTGTTGACAGGTATGAGAGAGGACCTGTGGGCATGAGCTTGAAGGAGGCACAACTGAAGGCAAGTCAAGTGGCTAGAAGCTTCTTCAGTCATGCTCTTGGGAGGTGGTGATCCAGATTCCTGTAATGGTTGGGGAATGGAGAAGAGTTGACAATTTCCAGAGATCTTTAAGAAGAAGTAGGAACTATGGAAGTAAGTGACTAGAGGGTGTGGGGGTAGATGGTGCAGGAGAGGGAGAGTTAAGCGTGGGGGCCATGCTGCTGAATTGGGAGGCTTGGCAGGTGGTGATGGAAGTAGAGAAAAAGAGGAAGGTTGATGTGGGAAGTTTCTTTCTGTTTTCTCTTGTGGGCTGGTTAGATCCAAGTGGAAATGTTGAGTAAGACTGAACTTAGGAGAGAGATCTGAGTTGAGCATCTCATTGGAAAAGAGAGATGGAAATGGAAGCCATACAGTTGGAAGAGATCACCAGAAAGAGTGTTTCAGGACAGAATGGAATGTCATAAGAAAACTTGGGAAAAGGAATATGGGGAATAAGCAAAAAGGGGACAAAGACATTAAAGAAAAACTAGCAGAGTGTGGTGTTAAGGAACCAAAGAGAATGTTTGCATTGGAAGGGAAGAATCATTTCTACTGAATGCTACTGAAACAGGAAGGATAACGTGTACCAAGCTCTTAATCGATGACTTCTATTTTCTCTGAGCAGCAGGAGGGAAAGTGTTTCGATGCGAGTGAATTTCAGAGGTTGGGGAACAAAATTCCCGGGCAGCTTTCCAGAATGATGTAGGAAGCAGGCTGAGATAATCCATGTAATGTGCTTTGAATACTGCCTGGCAAAGATTAAGCTCTCAGTAAATTTTGGCAGCTATTATAACGACACCAAATCGTTCAGCTTCGTGCTTTTTCTCTAACAGTGATTAGCACCTGGAGTATAAGCACGCACACAAAAAGCTGGACGGATGCATTAGTTCTGAAGGGGATTTTTCAAGAAGTGAGTTGGAAGAATCAGGGAGTTGTGGAAACTGGCAAGTGTGAAAGAAATATTGTTTTGTGGAATCTTAACTGTATTAAAAAAGAAAAAAACAGAAGACAAGAGAAGGCTGTTAGATAATGAGGAAGTAGACAGCTCCTGGGCCAGAAAGTCCTGAGGATGTTACGATGCTGGTGCAGTGGAGTGATTGGATGACAGAAACTGAAGGATGGAAGGCTGAGGAAGAGAGTGGGGTTTCTAGATTTTAGACTTGATGAATACAACAGTAATCAGTGGTGACAATGTTCTGGGGAGGCAACAGAAGCACGCTGATAAAGTGGAAGGAGGTGAAGGGCACTGGAAATCGGCTCTCCTTTAAAGCACTAAGAATTCAAGGGGAAGGGCTTGAATGTGAAGGTCACTCAGGGAGGTGATAATGCTTGGGGGTGAAGGAGTGACCAGGGGGTTGGCAGATGGCAAAGGTGGTTAAAGAAATGGGTGCTGTATTTTAGCCTGGTTTCTCCAGAAAGCAGAGCCTGAAACAGAGACTTGAGTGAAAGTCTTATTGGAATTCAGGGGCAGGAGTAAAGGTTTGGGAGGAGAGAGGCAAGGAGAGAGGAAAAGTCATACAGAGATTTATCATCATGTTGGCCGTGGCTGCAGGTGGCTGATCGCTTGACCCTGTGGGACAGTTTAAGGAGCCGTGTGAAAGGGATCTCGGGGTCTTCTCCATGGAAGAGAAAGTGGAAAACATTTATCCATAGGCTCCCATCCCCATCCAAGAACCCTCCACAGGGTGTGAGCTCCTAAATTTTTGGGCCGTATGTCTGTGGGACACTAAGCAGGGTACAGAGAAACTGGGACAGGAAAGAGAGGCATCCAGGAGTGAGGCTTCTAGGCAGCACCTCTGTGAAGGACAGTGACTCCTTCAGAGCTCTGGCTGCTCCTTGGTGACGCAGACAAGAGGCAGTGAGGCTGAGAGCATCTGAAGGGAGGCCCAGGAGGTGTCTACATACTATTCTTTCTACTGTCACAGTTGGCTTCCAGGCAGCGGCTGGCTGAAAGCTCTGCAAAAATTTGATTCAAAAGTGTTAGTGAAACAAGCTACAAGTACTATTGCCGCCAGTTATGTGGCAGTAACTAGTGCTCAAGAAGGGCTCCTCCATCACTGCGTCTAGGTCACCCTCACCCTTGGCCAGTGCTCAGGCTGTCTGGGCCCCTTGTCTGGTGTGGGAGCTCCTGCCTGCATACCCCAGGCATCCGAGTCCATGCTTGCCTTACCCTTGTCATCTGGAAGTTGCCCTGCTTGCCTGCTCACCACCCTCACTGGCTCAGGAAACCCCAAAGGACATGGCAGGGAGTCATGTGGGTTCTGTATGGACCCCCTGATTTCATCACACAGAAGACGCCCAGATCCTCAGATCACCAGATCCAGGACCCCACCAATAACTCCTCTTTTCTGCCTACCAGTTCACTGGCATTAATGGCCCTAAAGAGACCAGGTGACAGGTCCAACTTCAAGGTGAGCAGGGTCTTTATTGTGTTCCCTTTGGGAGAAGCCTCTCCCTGACCATCACTCTGCTGTCCCCTGAACCAAGGCCTCTGATCTGTCAGTGCCTAAGGTTGTAGTGACAAAGTGTGAACTCCATAAGAGGGTCCATGGGGATAATGGGGAGAGAGGCCACGGTTGCTTCTATGCCTCACCAGATGTCCCTAGTCTTCTAATCAGTTTCTAGGCTTTGACCCATCCCTTCCTCCCTCTCTTCCTTCCTCCTGTCTTTCTTTTTTTCATATTTGAGGGTTGAGAGAGGAGAAGGGAACGAATTGGGGCTGCCACAAATATAGCTCAGGGCAGTGGTGTTCAGAAAAATCTTGGAAATTCAGCAAAGAAGGGGCTGCTTCTAAGTCTCAGCTGATGGCCTGGGCTTGGTAACTGAAGGGTGAAGTGGGGCATTCCCAAGTCTGATTTTTAAACTTATACTTCTCTTTGATGGGAATACAATTAAGTCGTAACCAAACTCCCCTTAACAGGAAGTTGGCCAAGTCCTTTGTGAACTCTATGTGCTGCGTGCCCGGCTGGCTCTTCCATGCAGCGGGCTCTGAAGGCCCAGACCCTTGGTGCCAGCCTTGGAGAAAGAGCACAAGGCCCAGATGCTCTTAGCAATTTCAGCCTGGGAGCTTGGTCTGGGATCACTTGGATCTGCCCAAGATTCCACCTCTCCTTGAGAAGGTGTGAGCCAGTGGGAGTGGATGCCCAGGTGCATGGGTTTCTGGGAATGAGGACAGGAGCATTGTGACAAGCTGAAGACAATGGCGCAGGAAGAGGCTCTGTGAGCAAACCTTGAGGATTTAACTGCAGGAATGAATTCTATCTGCCTCATTTACACTGTTGCAGGGCTGTACCCAGGTTGAGGCTGGGTTGAAGGGGAACAAGCTGCTCCCCTGCAGGTCAGCTTTCTGGGAGCAAGAGTGTGTTGGAAATCTAAGCCTTCTTCCTGTGTGCAATCAAAGGAAATTCATGGCCACTTAGCTTCACTGTGGACATTGGGCAAGTGTGACTTGTGAGATGCACTTTCAAGGCAACTCTATTGTTAGTGAGCTAATAATAATTTTTTCCTGGTTCATGGATGGAAATTCAGCACCCTAAGGACCATAGTTATTTATTAAGAAGAAAAATAAGAAATTAGAAAACAATCAGATACTGAAGAACACTATTAGGGAACTCTGGGACTATGGCAGGACGCAGGTCCACCCACGCGAAGACATGAAACTGAATATCCAGGGAGAGAGGACTGGGGGAGCAAAAGGCAAAACATTCTTCTTTCAATGTCTCAGCTTCTCGGTTTTGGGACTGCTGACATCCAGCCTGACCTGAGTCAAAGACTCTCTTTGGAAAGCAGTGTTAAGTCTGCGTGAGCACTTAGCTGTCCGT
Source organism: Manis javanica (assembly GCF_040802235.1). NCBI lineage: Eukaryota > Metazoa > Chordata > Mammalia > Pholidota > Manidae > Manis > Manis javanica. The sequence continues at coordinate 75,199,674 of NC_133162.1, forward strand.
GGCTTTTGTTAAGTCTATCTACCAATGTTTTCCAAAATCAACTTTCAGACTTTTGGAGAAAATCATGGTAAGTTAAAACAGTGAGAAAAAATAAATTTGTAAGAGGTTAGGAACAAATACGACAGAGCATTATTGCCTGTTTTCAGTGACAACAATTCTAATGCCAGTCTAACAAATGGAGTTTATTTAAATAAATCCAAAAACACTAGAAATACCTTAAGAAAAACAGTTTTCTTGCTGTCATACTGTAATCTTGGTTTGCAAAGCTCCATGGTGCTGCGACCAACAGGGCAAAGGGTTTTGCTGATGTCTCAGTGGAAATACTTCATTGCAGCGCAAGAAAAAAAATATAGGTATGCTCTGTGAAAGGAGAGCTTCGAATGTTTGCAAAAGTTCTCAATACTCTTCTAACTTTCCTGGGATTACAATCTAAACAAGAAAACCCGTAAGACTGATTTTACTTGCGAGCCTACAGAGAGCTCCTATCTTCGCCTGGTCAGGTGGTGTTTCCTCAGAGACCAGCATGGTGTGGAGGCTGACGGCAGGGCTATGAGTCGGCTGGGCTGCTGAGAGTCCCAAGGCCTCTCTTTATTTGCTTTGGATGTTGGGAAGCTACATTACTTTCATAGTCCATATCATCATTTGTAACATGATAAGAAAAGAAAGCACCCATTTTATAGACTGGTTATGAGGATTAAATGAAATAATAAATGAGCTTAGAGCATAGAACCCAAAACTTTGAGGAGTGCTGATAAATAACACCTTTTTCTACTTTGCTGATTACAATATGAGACACTCATAGGAAGTTTACTGAGTTGTACCAACTTGAAATTATAAAGCACCTACTTTGTGCAGGACACTGGGAGGCTGGCCCACCACAGTACCTCCAAGGATTAGAGGGTGTAGAGCAAACATACTAGGACACTTGAGGAATATAAAAGGCTTGGGCACACACATGGGTGCCCACACCAGCAGATGATAAACACCCCCCTGCATGAGAACAGAGCCTGGCTCTTCTGTAGTCCACATCTGCACATTTCTTAGCTCTTCCTGCAGTGGGACCATGTCCTGAACAACGACTGAGCAAAAACGACAATGGTCACTTCCAGGAGACCAGGCAAGAGCCATGTTCCTGCATCCTTGCTGCAAGACCTTGGAAGTAATTTGCCTGGGTAACACAGCTCAAGTTGGGGGGCTGCCTGACCCTGCTCTGTGGGAACTAAACCTTTGCGTGTTGTGGGATGAAGATAGTGGAGTTTATAACAGGAGCTGATGCCACTCATCCTGAGACACTTCCCTGTAACTTAGAAGGGAACTTTCCTGGGATTACAATCTAAACAAGAAAACCCATAAGACTGATTTTACTTGGAATGAAGCCATGATTGCTTCCTACACAAAATGTTATCTGTAAAATATCCCATCAGAAACTTACAGAAAAAGCACTGACCAGCTTGCAGGTCTTTGATAATCTGGGGCTACTTTTTGTATCAAGAATAGATTTGACAATGGGACAGCTTTCCAATTAAAATAGGGTTAATATAGCATCTTACACACCATTTATTTCAGAATGGACTCTAGGCAGAGGCAGGAACAACATCCAATGGTTGTTCTTGTGTGGCTCAGATGTGGTTAACTTTCAATAAACATTGTGCTCATTAAGATGCACCCCTGGAAAGCACATGACAATGAGCTGTTGCCATATCTATCCAGCCTACAGTCCAAGAAACTGTATTTATCCATATAGTAGCTTAAGTGGTGTTGGCAAATTTCCTCATGTCTTTTGTGCCCTGTGATGGTGGAGGCCGATGGCCCCCCTAATGCAGATGTCCAGGGCCTGGGATGTGGGCTCTGGGGAGGGAGTGGGGGAAGGCCAGCCAAGGACCAAAAGAGTCCTGGCCACAGGTAGAGTCTGACGAGAGGGCTGGAGATGGGTAGTGGTGTTTCTGGATAGTCTATGGGAGACCACACGCCATTACGGATGTGACTTGTATACACTTCTTTTGGACAACTGCGGTCTAGGATCTTCTTAAAACTTTAGGAGCAAAATAAAAGAATACACAATGCAACACTCACACACTTTCTCTCTCTCTCTCTCTCTCTCTCTCTCTCTCTCTCTGTAGAGGGCTCTGGGAAACTCTAGGATCTGGAAGATAAGTGTACTGAACTTTTCTCTTTGAAATTGTGATAAATTCTCAGAAATAATGCAGACCCCTCCTTGGCCCTTGGTGACTCTGTTACTGATCGGTCTCCCTCTTTCTCTTCGTTGTCAACCCCTCTGCCTTGCTGTGTCTGCCCTCACCATATCCCACCTCAAACCCACTGCAGGCTGTTTTCCACTTTTTAAAATGCTGCTATAGATTCAGACTGTGAGATGTCCTGGAGGAGAACAAGCAAGTACATTTTGGAAATAAGACATCATTTTCCCAGACTTTGGAAGCTAACATAATGGGCTTGTCTGCATTCCAGCTGCAATGTTGCATCTGGCAGCCTGGCTATTCTCTGATATAATGTGAAACATAACTCAGTGGTCATTTCAATGTGTAAAAAGTTCAGCAGTATGTTGGAACTATCATCATAAATCAGGAACAACTTTCTTTAGGGACTTTATTGCTACTTGATTTAGTATTTCCTGGCAACTTGCCTGTCATGGAATGAAGCCATGATTGCTTCCTACACAAAATGTTATCTGTAAAATATCCCACCAGAAACTTATAGAAAAAGCACTGACCAGCTTGCAGGTATTTGATAATCTGGGGCTACTTTTTGTATCAAGAATAGATTTGACAATAGGACTCATTGTTAAATGGGACAATATAGTCCATGAGACAGCTTTCCAATTAAAATAGGGTCAATATAGCATTTTACATACCATTGCATCAGAGGAAAAAAAAGTGGACTCTTTCAGTTCCAGGAAGAAAAGAAGGCAAAATATGTATACTGTGAAAAATGGGAAATTATCCTAAGCAACTTTCATGTTAATTTGTTCCATTATTATAAAAACAGGGACATGAGAATCAGCCTCATGTCCAAAGCGTTGAGGAGTGTGTTCTAGGTGAGTGCTGTGGGGCTGTATGGTTCCTTACCGGTAACTAGGGGTCAGGTTGGCAGAATCCCTCCAGGGCCCTGTAGTTTGCCGTGCTGTGCGCTGTCAGGGATGAGGGCCAGAGGGAAGTTGGAGATTCAGTAGATGGAACTAACTCCATTCAGTTCACACCCCGCGATGGCACTAGCCCCTGAATGGGACTTGCGGTCTGTGAGCCACGGCCAAGAACAGGAGCAACCCTCAGCCAGTGCTCAGCAAAGAACTGAAAACACGTGATGTCCTCCAACATTTGGAAAGACGCTAGAGCCGAGGTGCAGAGTTCAGTGTGGGGCCATCTCAGACTGGCTCCCTCCCAGCTCTCTATCTTCTCCAGGCTGCTGGATCAGCAAAGTAAAACTTGAGTAAATCTGAACCTATCTTTTCTTCCTTTTCCCATCCCTTGGGTAGGAATGATTTGGCCTGGGATCTCAACTAGGCCCTGGACAAATACCGCCCTCCCTTTGTCATGATGAGCACATGGAGGAGGACCTCCAGGCGAATGCAGAGACGACAGAATTTAGGACGAGGGGCCACTCTGCAGAGTCAGAATCAGAAGACTTTTCCCTGTGAAATACAGCTTCTGCAAGAGACAGGGGAAATGTGGAGCACACTCCTGATTTGTTTTTTCAACAAACTTCAAAAGGACATTTCTTTTATGAAATTTGGGCAGAGAACTGTAAAGAGAAAAACAACAGGTTAGGGAAGCCAGCACAGAGATTCAAAGAAATCTTCATTTCAAATTGAAGAGGAGGAAAAATAGACCTTGCCGAAGAAAGAAATATGGATCTTGCCAAAAACAGATTTAATGGAGAAGTCTACTTTGACATTACAAAGCTCAGAGAGAAAGGATAAAAGGATAAAAACAATGGGAGAATGTGTAAAAAGCATAGACACATCTAATTAATACATAAATATTAGGAATTTCAGAAGAAGAACAAATAAAAGTGGAACCATCATTGAAGAACTATGTGGGGGAAATTTTTCTGAGATAAAGGAAGACTTGAGTTTTCCAAATACCAGGAAAAAAAAATTAATGAAAAGTTTAACACCGAGACTTATCTTGATAATTTAATTTCAAGAAATAAAGTAAATTCAGTGAAAAGCCAAGCAGATAAATCTTGTCCTCCACATCTCCTTCACAACAAACATGCAGGCAAGGATCATTGTCTACAGAATTTTGAAAGCCAGGACTGTAGCCCAAGGGTGACTGTCAGACAAATGTGGGATCTCAGGCAATATTGATGGCAACTGAGTTAGTTGGTGTTTACCTGAAATTCAAATTTAACTGCTCAAATTTAATTTGCTAAATAAAAATCCTCAGCTCCTGTATCTGGCTAAGTTGATAGCCAGATCCTTGGGCAGCCTTCTTTTGTATATATGAACTTCAAAGTACACACCCCTGTGAGTGTCCTGGAAAAAAAAAAAGCCTAACTTACATGGATTATTTTTAAACCAGTTGAGAGAGGAATCAAAGTGTCAAGGTCAGGAATAGAGAACTCAGGTATAAAAGGTTTGTGAGAAAAATAGATGAGCAGATAAAATCCCCCTAAAACAACCAACAAGCAGCTATGAAACAAAATTAATGTAACTCAATATATTAAAGCACAATAAAAATGCCAGAAATAATTTTCAAAAGAGACACATTATTAAATGATGTTAATTTAGTAATAATGATTTAGTTCAAATTACCCACTACTATCACTAAAAATGGGAACTAGGGGACCAGAAGACAAGAATTAAAAGCAGAGTAAGTTCCTCATATTACATAGGGAATAATCTGTTGACACGGCTTTATTTTTGATAATGAAAACTAGTGAAAATAGATTCTAATATATGTTTTTTTAATGTCACTACTAGTAGAATAATAATAAGAATAAATATGATTCCTAAAATCACATTGGGAAAGTCCAGTTTAAAAAAATAGTAACTGTAGCCAACATAAAAATGTCTATTAAAAAGAATCATAAAACAATACAGTAGAAATAAAATTATAGTACATAGATTTTGTTAACAAAATGATTGGGAAAAACTCATTTTAAATCACAGACTCATCTTGGATTAAAAATAAAATATAAATATTGCCTTAGTGTACCCCATCAATCCAAAAATAATAAAAGTAAGGCAATGGGCAAAGATGTAAAGGATGAACCCAAACAAAAGGAGAGCAGAAATGGGAACATGAATGGGAGAACCTATTGGGTTCAAGGTGAAAACCAAGGCCGAAACAGTCAGTATGATAAACAGCATTAATTTATTCCATTAAAAGAAAAAATCCACCATGAAGATACGACAAGTTTGCATTTTCTGTGAGCAACATAAAAGTATCAAATGTAAATGAGAAAAAGAGAACTGCTATTGTGGTGAATGATGTTAACACTTTCGTTGGGACAGGTCAAGTGGACGAAAATGAAAAAGTATGTAGAGGCTTCAAACAATGTAACATGTTAATATTCCCCAAATCAAGGAAGAACAACTTCCAAATGTATAACCCTTACACAAATTGATCACAAAGCATATCTTAACAGATTCCCCAAATAGCAATTAAAATTAAAATTACACTGGGTTTGGGTCGTGTCATAAACCATCCAGTGCTGTCCAGAGAAAGTCATGATGACAGTTATTGGCATCATAAAATGTTGGTCTAGAGCTTGTGATGGGCATGTCCTCTGCAGGGTGCCATGGATGGAGAGGTTAGAGAGGCCACCACCACACATTCAAAAGAGAAGAAACCAGACTTTGGTCAATTGTGAATGTACTATCTCCTGACCTCCAAATTTTGGTTCTTTGTTCAGATGGCAAATGTTGACTGTTCAGCCAATGATGGACCCAAAACCTAGGTAGTGTCTCTGGAGTAAATGATTTCCGTTTCTTACCCAAGGACAGCAGATCCATAAATCAAGCTTTACTAGCCCTCACTCCTGCTTCAGATTTCAGACTTAAACACTTCGGAGAGTTGCTTACTCTAGAAGGGCTGTGTTTTAGAAAGAATGATTTTTATTGTGAAGCCTAAGTTGCTCTGGAGATACAAACCATGTGCCTTGTCTCATTTTGAGAAACAGTGCAGGGGCATGCATGATCCTTTATAGAATGATTATAAAGTGACTCCTCTCTGTGCAAATGAACTCAAGGGGCCTTCAATACCAAACACCAGTAGTGTGCAGCAAATCAGATTACGTTTCCATGGGACTCCTCTGGAATGCATATGTTACACGAGGTAAAGCCAATGTGCACCTAGGAGGAAAAATCGTTGCCACTCTGCACAGCTGTCAGTGGAATGTAAAGTGAAAAGATCATGTATCAGGAGAGAAATGTGCTTAAAGAGAAAGTCCTCTGGTGCAAAGTGAGTAGACTGTTTTTAATAATTGCATAACTAAGAAAAAGCATGGAAATTATTCTTCCAACATGCCACATGAGCTCCATTCTAGCCACTGACTCAGCAGTGACTTTGTGTTTTTAATGAGCTGAATTCACTGGCTATCCTCCTACAGGTTAGTTGACTTGGACCAAGAAGAATGGCACAAAAAGCTCCTCATCGCATGGTCCCTGAGGTTGCTGGAGTCTCTCTTGTCCTGCTGGTCACCCTGTCTGTCATAGAGTGGAATTGAGTTCACACACTCCCCATCTGCGAAATGCACACCTATTTACAGACATACACAATTTCACTGAGAGCTCCTTTGAATTTAAAGACTTACATCAGCTATTTACAACTGTGTGATTTCATTCCACATGGTGGTGGTATTTTTTCCTCCAAATATGGACTCATTAGATGGTAATGAATAAAGCGTTCTGGGCGTAGGAAATGCAGTATCCTTCCCCCAGGGTTATTCCAGGGAAGCATGGGCGGAAGCAGAGCCTTGCTATTTCGGGAAAGCTGGTGGAGGCTGAATTGGAGGGCTGGTAGTTGGGCAGCAGCTGTCCTCAATCTTGCAGCTTTAACGGAGGGGAGCTGACGGATTTACATTGTTTAAACACTTAACTGAATCAGCTATGAAAAGAAGGATGGGAGGAGTCCTGCTTAGTGGGGGAACTCAGGCCTTCTGGGTTCATACACTTTACACACACACACACACACACACACACACTCACACACACACACACACACACAATGATTTTCCCAAGAGTCTGCCAGGAGGAACTGGAGAGAAATTATAGCAAGATTAAAAACAACAATAACGAAAGTGCTTCTTTTAGAAAGCTGTGCCTGGCAGGGGCTGGTCAGGGCTCCTGGACTCTGAGCATAGAAGCAGGGCTGAGAGTGGGAGCTGGACCTTGGATCAGCAGAGTGGGGATTGGTCAAGGGCAGTGGATCCCAAAACCTCCAGCTGAGAACACAGGCGCTGGGATGGGGAAACACTGAGGTGAAGGCAGGAGCTGTAGGTCTGGCTCACCAAGGCTCTTTGGGACCACCCCTCGTCTCCTGGATTTTTAGTTTAGCTACTGCTGATGAGGGGACAGTTACATCTAAGAATGCTAAATATTGGTTTGCTTTCAGTCTGGAGTTGTCTCTAGTGGATGGAGTTTTGCCATTGAGCTTATCCTGTTCAGCATGTAATCAGTGGGTTGAATGACAATTCCAGAAATCTGCTTCCTGAGTGCAGTATACTTTGAGTAGCATATATCCTTCAATGTAATTGAGAACCTTAGCTGGGAAGATGCAGCCCTTGATAAGACACTCTGTGGCTCTAGTTAAGTGTATGGTGAGCCACCAAGAGCCAGGACTATCTTGTAGCAGAGAAAGGAACAGCCTGGGCAGCACTGGCTGACCCTCATCTGGCTCAGATCCAAGGACCCAGAAGGCCTATCCACAGCCAGGAACAGACACCTCAAGGGAGAGCAAAGCCTTTGCAAAGACATATCTCTATCTTTCTCTATCTCTGAAGACTGTCAGGGAGGCCTGGAAACTAGGCTCAGACAGACCTGCAGGGCAGAAGTCACAGGAAGGTTTAGGCTTGAGATAGCTGAGTTGTCCAGCAAAGGGTGCCTGCTTCGCAAAGTCAGTGCTGAGCGGCTGAGCAGAGGAAGGAAGGCCCGTGTTAGGGGGGATTTCCTGGGCCATTGCCAAGCCCCCTCTGGCACCAAGGGTCTCTGGGGTCCAAGTGCACACAGTTCAGCCTCCTTAAGAAACAAAATATACTGCGCCCTCTAGATCATGACATGAAAGCTTTTTAATGAATGGGACTTCTCAAAGCGACCCTTGAGGGGCTGAGCTGCATCTCTCCCAGGTAGAGAGAAGGAGTTCAATCTTTCAGCTGAGAAAAGTGTTCCAGGCTGAGGAGGCCCAGCTGAGGTATGGGGAGGTTGGGGTTCCTATGGCCAGGATCCTCACTGAATTTAAACCACCTGATGATGTAACTGGCCTGTTGCTAGGCTACCGCTTCCACACCTTGAGGCAATAAGCTATTGCTTGGCCCTGTGCTCTGGGTGGAGGCAGAGATGGTAGTGCTCGACCTACGGGAGAACAAGCTGGGTAATAAACCCTTTCACCTCTGAGAACGTTTTGCTGTCAGTTTCTTTGGTCACATTGAATCCATAGTGCACTTGCCAGGGGCTGAAACCCATTGGCGGGACATGAGGCCAAGTCATGTTCTGGACCTGGCTTGACCTCCGGGGCCCTCGACCCCCTGGGGACTCACCCCCAGCTTGTGTGCAGTGACTAACCGTGCTTGGGGCTGTGGCAGCGGGACTGAAGTTCTTCTCGCTCCCATTCTGGGAGTTGGCAAGAGAGAGGAAGTCTATGTTCCTGGGGAGCTGAGGGTGAGAGGGGGTCCTTTGGTAAAGCTGCAAAGTCCAGAGCTCATCACAGACTCCCAGTCGTGATTTTCTTCCCAAACTGGCAGCAGGTTTTCCAGATCACCTCTGCTCTGCTCCAGGCTTGTGACGAGCCTCCGCCCAGGTTACCTTTCTGCCTGTACTCGCCGGATGACCTTGGCCTGGCAGAGTCTCAGTGTCCTCATCTATAAAGTAGGGGTAATATTGGCTAACTCAGCGATTAAAAATTAAGTGCATGTGCTGTACCTGGGAGGCAGTCTATAGCCCACATGCACCCCCTGCACATATCGAGGTCCTGGTGATTAATTGTTGTTGTTCTCCTTATTTTAGGTAATCGTGTGCATCTATTTTCCCTTCTATGTTGGCAAATCTTTGAAGACAGGACTTAGGTCTTACACATTTTTTCTGTGATCCAGGACTAGGTCTGAGATTGGCACACAACAGTTGTCTGTGGAATATTTATTACATGAATGAATAGCTTATACTTTAATATAATGTGCATTAGTTGCAGAAAAATCAACATAATGAAGTAGCTTTGAAGTAGTAATAAAAATAGTGAGTAATAATTAATTGCTTCCTCTGGGCCAGACAACATGCTGTACTAAATTCTCACACTAAGGCTCAGTGGAAGAAATGATTACCTTCAATTTTCAGGTGGAGCCAGAGGCCCAGAGTGTGGATGGCTAGCCAAAAATCTTAGAGCCCCATTTGCCCCCACTCGGGGAGTGTCACACCGAAGCCTATGCTCTCTAACACCAGATGACTGGACACTGATGCAAATACCATTTTGTTGGCAATATCTGTATGTGGTGGGAATGGCCCCATCTCCAAGCCATTTCCTGATCAGATGGCAGCACCCCATGTAGCCTTACATGGAGCCCTGGAGAAGTGCCATGTTCCTTAACCCAGACTTTACTCAATAGCCTCACACGTCTGTACACATCCTTGCTGAGTGTGACTGCATGGGGACCATCTGCTCTGGAGACAGGACACCCTGCCCCGTGTCTCCCACCTCCTTGCTTCTGTCCCCACAGGGCACTGATTTATGGCACCCAAGCAGGGGCCCCGGCTGCCTGTGTCTCAACCATTCTCACCATCTTGGTCACTCCTCTGTGGCCGAGAACATTCTAAAAGTAAAGATGAAGGTTTCCTCCCAAATGAAACTCCATGTACAGTTCTCGGGTGTTACTCCCTAAAAGGTATTAATCACCTGACTTTAATTCACATACTATGACAGATTTATTGTAACCTCTCCCAGTAATAGAGAACATGAAAATTGCATTAACTGGGAATATACCTTAAATACCAGTAGATTTGGATGTGTTTCCTGGACTTGAGTTAACCTGACTGATTAAATATAGAATTACACTTAAGTTACACATTGCAGATTTATGTTTTTCTCATGGATGTCAACAGATTCATTTGTTTCTGCTTAGTTAGAAGCCACAAGTTTCAAAACCAGAGCTGCCTGTGTGGTTTGCTGCATATTCTGCTCTGCCGTGATCTTACCGAATGTATTTCTCAATTTCCTTTTTACATGTGCTGTTTTAGTTAAGTGGTCGGAAAGGAATCCTGAATCAAATAGAGACAAAAAAAGATGAAAACCTCCCCCAGAATATATATTTATGAAACATTCTTCCTTGATATTTTAGTAACAAAATGATTTTGCACGTAGAGCTCCCCAAGTACATTTTCTTCTATTTCTATCAAAGGATTTTTTTCCCTTCAGAGGAACCATTACACCCAGACATCCAGATGTATTTGTTAAGGGGGTAGGCTGGTGTAAGGGGTAGGCACAAAGTCTAGAGCAGAGGTTGGCAAACTTATTTTTGAAGGGCCATGACATTTTCAGTTTGTGGGCCATGCACGACTACTCAGACGTTCCCTTACGGACAAAAACTGAGGTCACTGGTACAGATTAGGGTTCCAAAGCTGGGGCTGCTCTGGGTGGAGGGGCATGGGGAGGTGAGCCTGAGCACACTGACCTGCACAGGGAGGTCCTGAGATCTGAGGGCTGAGAGGGGGAGGGCTGAGTCTGCAGGGAAGGTCCTGGAACATAGAGCAGGGTGTTCTGCTGGGATCTGTCTGCCTCCTGTGCCCTGAAGTAAGATGCCAGATGGTTTTCCCAGGACTATGCGTTTAAGAGACTGAAAGAGGCCATTTAGTTTTGGGAAGCACATTGCTGAGCTGTTCCAGTTTCCCTCCTTCATAAGTGTCCCCCTTTCCTCAGGTCAAGCGAGGGGGCTTCAAGGAGATCAGTCAGAGATCTTGACCCTGAGTCTTGGGCAGTGTGTGGGGCTGCAGGCTCCTGCCTGGCTGCCTCAGGAATGGCCTTGAGGCCCAGATTTTGTCAGGACAAGGGATGCTTGAGTGTGTGCCTTCTCCCTCAGGAGACCCAGTGATCCCTTCCAGACTTCAGCCAGGAGGGCCAACCACCCCCAGGGATGTCTGGGTAGGGTGCATTACTGAACTCCGGCCAAGGGAGTGCAGGAGAGAGGAACCCAGAGGCAGGGTTCTCTGGAGAATGCACAGATCACCCCATGAGACCCTAGGAGGAGCAACGTCGGGGGTGTCAGGTCCTACCAGATAAAACAGCGGCCCTCACCTTTCCTTCCCAAACCTGGAGGAGTAAAAATGTGGCTAGCAAAGCAGGGAGAGGGATGGAGGGATGGAGGTGGGTGGAGAGGAAGAACCATGTGAGGTGGGGAAACTCACGTGGGCTTCAGCCGGAGCCAGGGCCAAGCTGGACCAGCTTTTATTTTAGTGGGGCTCGTAGTTGTGACTATTGCAGGTGACCTGACACCTAGTGACTGAAATGAGACTGTGTGTGTAAGAAGTGAGCAGAGAAATTTTTTATTATCCAAGATGAGCTGACAAACCCCAAGATTTTGCCCAGGGGCAATGAGAAAGGAGTGAACGTAGCAGACTGGGAGGTGAGCCTTGGTGCTTTATAATTGCAATGATGGAGCTCAACCCCCCCTCCCATCCCCTGCCCCCAACCCCTAATACCACAGAATGAACTTGGAGATAGGGCCCCTTAGGAAGTGATTAAATAAAGATTAGCCTGTTAGGGTGGGCCCCGATCTGGTATGACTGGTGTCCTTATGAGGAGGGATTAGGCACGGGGAAGACAGCATGTGAAAGCCAAGGAGAGGGGCTGCAGAAGGAACCAGTCCTGCCTTCACCTTGATTTTGGACCCCTGGCCTCCAGGACTGTGAGAAAATAAATGTCTGTGCTTTAAGCTGCCCTGGCTACGGTATTTTCTTATGGTGGCCCTAGCAAACTAGTACCTCCTACCTATTTATTTTCCTGATTTCTCTTGGTTATTCTTGTGTATTCAGTTTTGTTTTTTTTAAAAAGGCATCAAGTTTCCATAAAGGAAAATTTCAGATCCTTTATTTCTGTCTGTCTCAGCTCATCTCATCCCCACGGGGCTCTCTGCACACTGGGTGCTCAGTGAGTACTCGAGCTAATCTTTCATGGGGAGAAGACGCTGTATCAGAGGGGCCGGGCATGGAGGTGGGGTACAGGAACTGGGGTGGCCTGAGCCCCATTGCTGTGGGCTCCCAATTAACAGCAGTGTTTGGAGAAGTCGCCCTGTAACTACTTTGGTCACGGTCCCCCACCTGGTCTACTAATGGGCGGCTTTTGGACACACATTGCCCCGAGCCCCTGAGACGGCATTTATGCTGGCCATTGGGGAGAGTTCTCACCAAGGCACTGGTCAGCTCCATGCTGGTCTCCCACTGGTGCTGGGTTACCCTGCTACAGCTTCTAGGATTTACTACCAGGAAGCTGCCCATTTGCAGAACAAAGTAAATCCAATCCCGTCTCTGGCATCCCTTGCCCTTTGCAATTCCACCCTTAACTGGTGGTGCTTCCGTAAAACCAGGCCCTGGCTCAAGGTGGGCTACACCGGAAAATTACTTAGTGCTCAAGCCTCAGTTTCCCCATCTGTAAATGAGGAAAATGATACTCATCTAATGAAATTGTCCTGAGGATTCAATGAGGTAGCACAGTAAAGTGTCAGTTCTGAGCCAGCTCAAGTGAGCGCCCCGTGAGCATGTCATTGCTCCCTGCAGTGAGAGCCCTGTGAGTGTGTCACTGTGTCCTTGTAATCTTTCATCCCTTCCCTAGGAACACCCTGGAACCCCACTTGGCAATCTCTCTTCCTGAATTGAGTGACATCCATTCTTGTATCCCAGCCTGCCTTGTGGCACAACATCCACAGAAAGGTCCTGAGCTGCTCCAAACTTCAACATCGTTGCCTGGAGAGTGGGGACAATGATATTATCTACCTCAAGGTTATTGCCACACAAGGTTATTGAGTAAAACAATAAAGCATCTGGCACAGATTACAGTTTCATAACTACCTGGGGGCAGGGATGTGTATGTCCTTGAAGCTTCACAAGCCTGTGCACGGTCTCCACCTAGGGAACATTTAGAAGTGAAGCAGAATGAGTGGGAGACATGTTGGCCATGGTGGAGAGACCATGACCCAGACCATGTTCCAGACCGTGACCCAGACCATGATCCAGACTATGTTCCAGACCATGACCCAGACCATGTTCTAGACCATGACCCAGACCACGATCCAGACTGTGATCCAGACCATGGCCTGGAGCATGACCCAGACTATGACCCAGACTATGATCCAGACCTGACTCCCTGTAGGTGGCTCTGGATGAAGCTGTCATCATGTTGGCCTCACTTTCTGACCAAAGATGTTTCCTTAACCACGGGGTGGCTGGATTGTTCTGAAGTCAGGCTGTACACTTGCCTCCTTCAGTCCCCTGCCATCCTCTGAGCTCACTGGTAGCATTATGGCCCATTACTTCAGGGTTTTTTGCGTGCTTACGTATTGGGTTCACTGGGCTATTTTGGCCAGAGGACTTAGGTCTTCATTTTTCTTGCATATTTCCTCAAAGACTAGATCCCTGTGGAAATTTACCATTTCCCCTCATATGTCCCTTTTGTGCTCTAGAGATGAAGTAAATGCGCATACATTTTCCTGCCTTCCAGTCCCATTACCATATGGTGATTTGGGGCCTTTTAGAGGGGGCAGTAAAGAGAAAGGCTACTCCTAAAAGAAAATCATGTCAGAAACCTCTAGGACCCTCTAAACACGTAGTCTAAAAAAGTTAAAAGGATAAAATGATATGACAGCTTGTGTAGCAGAAGGACACAGGGGCCCTTGTAGAATTGTAGGCAGCACCCTGAAGTCTCTGGGCTGCACACTCTCAGTCCTGCATAAGGGGGATGTTTCACGGCACTGAGCTGAGGTTTGTAGGAATACGGGGAGGCACCGGTGTTGTTGTGACCACAGTCTCCGGAATGTATGCCGCGGCTCTGCACTCAGAAGGGCGCACACTTGGTTTAATGCTCCACTGTTGTCATCTTGTTTCTTAGTAATTCTTGAACAAGGAGCCCCTCACTTTAATTTGCACTGGGCCTGCAAATCGTGCAGAACATCTTATTCCATCCTCATTCTGCATCTATCAGAGTCTCTGAAAGTGGGACCAGGAATGTGCCCTTGAAAAGGACTGGACAGGTGATGGCTGATGAGCAGTCGAGTGTCATGAGAAACACTTACTTCTTGAGAAGACCTTCCTGTAGCCCTCTGCTCTCTGTGAGTCTTCTGGGAGGCAAGAACACAAGAACAGAGTTACTTAGGAGTACATCTTGACCTTCTCCTTGTTGGATGACTCCCATTGAATTAAATAGCAGGGTGTTAGGAAACCACCTGTCTTCTAGAGTTCATGGAATGGTCCTGGGCCTGTAGGGCCACCTTGTCACTTAAGCTTCCCCACATTCATGCCAGTGGGTGGCACAGCTAGGTCTTGGTTCACCTTAATTGCTAAACATTCTGAAGCTCTTTATAATCTGATGATTTTTAGTATTTTAAAAATAACAATCCTGGACCAGGAGAAGTCCTCTTAGCATGTTATTTTTCCCAGAATGTCACAGGATATAACAGCTATCATGAGCAAAGACTAGTAGTCAAGGTTGCTGCACTTTTTATTAGAAGAATGCTTAACAGAGGAGACACTCAATAAATATTTGCTGAGTAAATGAATGCATGCTTAGCAATTTTAGATATTTCCAGGGAAAACCAACTTATCCTCCACTATGATATGGGTAATTGGTTTCTTCCTCTGGGACTGGGGAGAGCTGGCATGGCTCTCCTTGCAGCTCTTTCTGTAGCTAACTTTCTCAGAGCAGCTCAGCATGGTTGTCATTTCCCCCTGGGTAAAAACTAGGGCCACTGAGGGATAGCCAGGGCTGCTTTCAAAAAATTGTTTAATTCACTTTAATAGAATTTATTAAATTCCAGCTCTATTGCAGTTATACAATGTGATTTTTTTAAAAGGTGGACAACATGATATACATTATGAAATGATTACCATGATCGGGTTAATTAACACATCCAACACCTTGCACAGTTACCTTTTTTTTTTTTGTGGTGAGACCACTTAAGATCTACTCTCTTATCAAATTTCATATATACAAGGGAAAGGAGAATGAACCACACTTACACCCCCGAATGATCAATGGATGGCAAGACTACCGGCCTGGGCTCCAGGTGCAGAGTGGAGCCAAGAGACCAAACCAACGCAGACAAAGACATCTGGAGAAAGAGTGTTTCCACTTCTTTTCCAATTTATTTCAACTGCGGTAAAATACACATAACATAACATTTACTGTCTTAACCATTTGTAAGTGTGCAGTTCACTGATGTTAAGTACATCCACATTGTTGTACAGACAGCACGGCCGTCCACCTCCAGAACATTTTTGTCTTCCCAAACTGAAGCTCTGTATCATTAAACACCAACTTCCGTCCCACTTTCCCTCTCCCAGCCCTGGCACCGCACCCTGTTTTCTGTCTCTGTGAATTTGACCACTTCATGTTCATTGTTTTGGGCCAGTTTCAGCCTATCAATAGCCAAGGCTGTGGCTCTCAATCACTGGCCCTGTGGTTCTTGCTATGTTTGCAAAAGAACCATAAGGAAACATTGAAAAATAAGGTTTAGTACTCACGGGTCCTGGAGAGCTCCTGACACACCTAGGCCACACAGAGAGGTTGCAGGTAGAGAGCGAGAGAGTGTGCAGGCTTGGGATTCTGCCATTATTGAAGTTGAGGTTGAGGGCCTCAGATTTCCTGGGCTCAGTCTTTATTGGTGAATTTAAAATATAACAGCAGAAAGTTTAAGCATGGGATGAGAAAAAAATAGTGGTCCAAATAGTCAATAACCTCAATCCCTATAACAAAGGAGACTGGGGTGGGATAGTCGGGAGCACCTGCTCTTTTTCCAGTTGAGTGGCTGGCAATATGTTCATTCTGACAGTGCTCTTTGAAGAGGATGCCTAGGCAATCAAAGCTTAAGTCAGGCCTTGCATTACAAAAAAAAAAAAAAAGCCGATTATCAGGTCCTACATAACAATCATGTAAGTGGAATCATACATTGTCTTTCTGAAATTGGCTTATTTCATTTAGCATGTTTTTATGGTTCATCCATGTTGTAGCATGTGTCAGAATTTCTTTTAACATCTGACATCTAAATAGTTCTGTATTATATAGCTCTATCTCATATCATCTATTTCTATCTGTATCTATGTCTATGTTTAGATATCTATCTCTTTATATACTTCCACAATTTGTTTATCCATTTATCCATCAATGGACAGTTGGATTGGCTTCTGTATTTTAGCTACTGCGAATAATTCTCCTGTGACTATGAGTGTATAAATATCTCTTTAAGGCCTTATTTTCAGTTCTTTTGGATATAAACTCAGAAGTGGAATTGCTGTATCATATGGTAATTCTATTTTTAATATTTTTAGCAACAACCATACTATTTTCCATAGAGGTTGTACCATTTTACATTATCACCATAAGCACATAGGGGTTCCAATTTCTACACTTCCTTATCAACACTTGTTATTTACTCCCTCCCTCCATCCCTCCTTTTCTCCCTCCCTCCCTCCATCCCTCTCTCTCTCTCTCTCTCTCTCTCTCTCTCTCTCTCTCTCTCTTTCTTATGCTAGTAGCCAACCTAATGGTATGAGGTGAAATCGCATTATAGTTTTGATTTGTATTTCCCTAATTAGTGATATTGACCATCTTTTCATGTTCTTGTTGGCCATCTATTGTATATTTTCTTTGAAGAAATGTCTATTCAAGTCCTTTCTCCTCTTTTAAGTCAGGTTGTTTTTTGTTTTTGAATTTTAAGAGTTCTTTATATATTCTGTATGTTAACTACTAACAGGTGTATGATTTGTGAATATTTTCTCCCATTTCCGTGGGTTGCCTTTTTACTCAGTTGATGGTATTTTTTGATGTTCAAAAGTTTTAAATTTTCATGAAATCCAAGTTATATCTTTCTTTGTTGCCTATGCCTTTAGTGTCATATTCAAGATATCATTGCCATATCCAATGGTTGTCAAGTTTTTTCCTATGTTTTCTTCTGTATTTTATAATTTTATGGTTTTAGGTCCTAGTAGATCATGGATCCACTTTGAGTAAATTTTTCTATATGGTGTTATATAAAGGTCCAAATTCATTTTTTTTTGCATGTGAATATCCAGTTTTCCCATCACCATCTATTGAAAAGACTGTCTTTTCTCCATTGAACAGTCTTGGCCCCTTGTCAAAAATTATTGGACCATATATATGTGGGTTTACTTTCAGACTTTCTGTTCTGTTCTGTTGGTGCATAGTTCTGTCTTTATGCTAGCACCACACTGTTTTGATGATTGTAGCTTTGTAAAAAGTTTTCAAATCAGCAAGTTGTGAGTTTCCCAGCTTTTTTCTTTTTCAGGATTATTTTGACTCTTCATGGTCCCTGGAGATTCCACATGAATTTTAGGATGGATTTTTCTATTTCTGCAAAAATGTCGATGGGATTTTGATAGGGATTGTGTTGAATCTCTATATTGCTTTTGGTAGTATTAAACATCTTAGTAGTATTAAGTCTTCCAAGCCATGAATGTGGGATGTCTTTTCATTTATTTAGTCTTTAATTTCTTTCAGGAATGTTTTTTGGCTTTCATTGTACAAGTCTTCATTAAACTAATTCCTAAATATTTTATTTTTTGATGGTATTGTACATGGCATTATTTTCTTAATTTCCTTATCAGGTTGTTCATTGTTAGTATATAGAATTGCAGCAGATTTTTGTGACTGTATCTACTACATTGCTGAATTCATTTATTAGTTAAAACAGGTTTTTTTAAGTTTATTTTAGGGTTTTCTATATATAAGATCATATCATCTGTGAACAGAGATAATTTTACTTTTTCCTTTTGAATTTAAAAACTTTTATTTATTTTTCTTGCCCAATTGCTCTGTGCCTGCTTTTACACTTATGTTTTTATATATTAGGTTTCCAGAGGACATCAAATAATTAGGGTATCAAATAATTACTGATTCTTTTTTTCCTTCAGAGGAAACAAAAGGAAAGGAGAAACAAATACTTGTCTAAGTTGAGGTACAAATTATGACAACTGTGTTGGCCCATAGGAAACTACCCTGAAAAAAGATGGTAACCGGGACCCTTGACTTGACAGACCAAGAAACGCCATGTCAAGGAGAACACATCGTGGGGAAGGGAGGTGATCAAGTACTCACCTATGGAACTAACGCAGCAGGAAAGAGGCATGGTCTTGGCCTGTGCTCATCGGAGCAGTTATGGTCTGTCTTAGGTCAGCAACATACAACTTGAAAATGGTCTCTTAATATATGGTACTTTTTTTCTCATTTAGTGTTTTTAACATCCCTCTGGGCCTCTGGGTGAGTGTGGAAGGAGAGAGTGTGATGGGCATCCTCAGCCTTTCCACCCCAACCAGATAGTCTATCATCAGAGACTTTCTGGGAAAACAAACCTTTGAAATCTTATGTTTGCTTCCAACAAAGATGGTCAATTACACAAATCAGTGGAAATGTTAGCAATCTAGTGGAAAAATGGATTATTACAGACACTCCTCCATTAAGCTCCCATGCCTCCTTCTCCCACAGCTGGTGGGAATGTGAAATAATGCAGCTACTTTGGAAAACAGTCAGGCAACTCTTCAAATAATTGAATGTAGAGTTACAATATGACTCAACAATTTCACTCATAGGTATATACTCATTTGAAAGCATGAAACTTGTACACAAATATTCAGAGCAGCGTAATCATAATAATCAAAAGTGAAGACCATCCAAATGTCAATCAGCTGATGAACTGATTAACAAAATGTGGTAAATTTATACAATAAAATGTTATTTGACTGTAAAAAGGAAGTACTGATGCTTGATACAGTATGAATGAACGTTGAAAACATTAGAGCAAGTGAAAGAAACTAGTCCCAGAAGACCATACATTATACGATTCTGTTCACGTGTGATGTCTAGTACAGGAAAACCTACAGAGGCAGGAAGTAGATTAGTGGTTGTTTAGGGCTGGTGGTGAGGGAAAGGAGTAGTTGGGTGATAGGTAAAGGGTGCTGGGCTTCTTTATGAGATGATTTAAACATTCTGAAGTTGACTGTTGTGGTGGCTGCACTTATCCGTGAATATATAAAAACCATAATTGCACACTTGTAATGATGGAATTATATGGTGTATGAATTACACCTCCATAAAGATGTTCAAAAAAATGAATGATAATAGCACAAAGGATGGGAGGGAAGAAATGGAAGTGTATTGTTAAAGCTCCTATATAGCCTTATAGGAACTTTATAGATGTATGCTAAAAGCCGTGGAAGATTTGATGGACTCTACAAAGCCTAATAAAAGACTTAAAAAGTGTACTTCAGCAAGAAGGAAGTTTTAAAATCAGAAGGAACATCTCCCATGAAACAACATTCAGAAAAAAAGTATGCCTGTTAGCAATTTTTAAAATGACTAAGATTGGAGATTTAAAAAATTAGGTGGAACTAAAACACTAGACAATACAATAAGTTGGCAGATGTGAGGAGGAGATACATTGGGATAAAACACATTCTAAAGTTCTTGTATTGTCTAGGAGGAAGATAAAAAATTTAACTTTATACTTTGTAAAGTCTAGAGTGGATATTAAAATGTAATGGTAGCTAGTAAAAATAATAAGAGTAGAATGTGTAATTCTATATTATTAAAGAACAAGAGAGTACAGTGAATTAAGCCTGGATAAATATAATGGCAAACAGGCAAGAAGAAATAAAGGGAGAAAAAATATAGCAAATTAAAAATGAGAAAATAAAATGGCAAATTAAGTCTAAATATTTATAATAAATTTAAGTTGATTTATCTGATTACTTAAAGAGCAACTTTTCCCAAATTAGATTTTTTGAACACCAGCTATGTTCTATTTACTAGAGGTTCACCTATACTGAAATCCTAGAATGAAGGTAAAATTAAATGTTAGTGTTAGCACTAATGTTAGTGTAAACACATTGTTAAGTCAGAACCAATAGGAATAAAAAGCTTAAATTACTCAATAAGAAACAATTATTCATCAGGATGATAAAACAATGAGAAAACATGTACATGTTAAAAATCAGAGTATCAAAGGATAAAATAGACGACTAAAATTTTGCATAAATACTGAAAGTCTACAAGAGTAGGGAGATTTTCATATACCTCTGTCATAACTGCTGACATACATAACTAATGAAATACATTAATTGAATAAGCTTAATATTACAGATATATAGAAATAACTGTGAGAAACAAATAAATAGTCATTATTTACAACTACTTGGGAAATGTCTAAAGATTGAAACCTCAGCAAATGCCAGTGAATCATTATCATACAGATACTATCATACAGACAAACATCCTATGTGTTTTCTGAACACAATAGAATAAAATTAGATATCAATCAGTAAAAGGCAATAAAACTCAAAGAAGACCAACAACAAACCCAATAAATTAAAAAACACATCTCTAAATATTTCATGGGCCCAAAGAAGAAATCTTGAAAATTACTAAAGATTTAGAAAAAAAAGACTAATAATGTAAATATTAGTAAAGATTCCTAACAATGTAAACATTGCATATCAAAGCCATAGAGTAAGCTATAACAATACTTAGAGGGATAATGGTAGTTTAAATGTGCTATTTTGTCATTTCCAAAGTTAACATAAAAATTGAGTAATCCCAAAGTATGAAAAAAAGAATAAAAAGAGGAAGTTAATGAAGTACAGTATTAAAAAAAATTCAAGATAAAAAATAACAATAACCTAGAAGCTGGGTTTTGAGTAGACATGCTGTAGAATGGAACAAGTCTACCAGCACGATGGATTAAGCAGGAGAGAAAGTGTAAATTACCAATTTTAGGAAGGGTAGAGGGAGGAGGGAGGTTGAACTGAGGTTGGAATATGACCAGAAAAGTCAGGTTTTGATTAACGGGCAGGATATGTCAATGATTTGGAGCTTTATTTCAGAGCAATGGGAAACCTCTCAAGTTTTCAAGTAGAGAGTAAGTAGATACGGAGTGAGGAGAAAAATGGATGGGGAGGAGTCAGATCACTGAGGAGAGACCAGGTACAGAGACGACTGCAGAAGTTCAAGCAAGAAAACCACGGTGGTTTTGATATGGGAAGAAGCAGAGAAAATGAAGAGCATAGGGGCTTAATAGAAATTTGGATGACAGAATAAACACCATGGTTTTGGTTTTGTTTGTGTATCAGTTAGCATTTAATCAGGAGAAGGAAGTCGTGCGATAATTGGGACTAGGGATGCTTAATATCAAGAATTCATAACTATAACAGGGAAATAATAAAAGGATTAACATGTAACTAAAGGATACTGTGGGGGTGAGAGAGAGTACCCTAGAAGGTAGAAACTTGGAAGGGGCGACCCTCCCCAAGGCAAGGCTGGGGTTCAGACCTTATAGGAGAGGGGTGTTAGCTCACTGCATGGGAGGCTCAGAGCAGCCCAGGGCCGTAGCTGTCCTGTCTCTAGGCGGACAGGATGCAACACCTGGTATTGCAGGCAGGTGGGCAGGAGGTGGGAGACACCCTGTTGGGAACAAGGTAGGTTGAGGCTGGTGATGGGTATATGGAAACAATCTCGGGAAATTGCTTGCCAGAGCATGGGGCATACAGGGTGATGTCCCTGCCAGAAAGGTAGCAGGGCATCACTGGGCTGGACCAAGGCCTTGAAAGGACCCACTTCCAAAGGGCACCCCTGCCCCCACCTGGAAAGAAGGATAAGCAAAAAGCCGCTCACTGGCACCCAAAGAAAGGTCCCTCCCTCCTGCAGTTACCTCCAGCATTCTCTGCTGACAGCATTGAGCACGTGGATGCTAGCTGCAGATGAGGAATGCTTATGGCTCCGTTTTTGCTGAGCAGGAAATAAAGGATGGATCTGGAGCTGAGAGGCATTAAGTGGATAACTGGAACAGATGGGATCCAGGGATAAGGAACCAATTTTGACTCCCAGGAAACTGGCTGGAGTTACTGGGAGGATAGTTGTGGTATTTGCTGAGATGGAATCCTTAAGAAAAAGTTTGGCAAACTTGAGAAATGACTAGTGAAAGGGCAAGCTAGTGTCTCCTGGGGCTGGTGCTTGGAGGGAGAGCTGGGCCAGAGGAGAGATGAGCAGGGCTTCATCACACCCAGTGATGGCAGCCACGTGGCAGGAAGGAGACCCATGGAAAGAGCATTGCTTAAGAAAGAATCCTGAGTAACTCTAACATCCAAAGGTTCATAGAAGAGGCTGAGAAAAGCAGCCACAGTGGTCAGAGGAAAAGAAAGTATGGTTCACAGGAAATGGGCAAGTTGTATTAAGGATGTAGTGGCCCATTGTGTCACATAAAAGAAAGGCTGAAAAGGGGGCAGTGGCTTTAGACCCAGAGGACCTTGAAACCACGTGGCCAGAGCAACTGCAGTGGGCGTAGGGCCAGAGATCACTGTAGGCTGAGGAGTGGGAGATGAGAAATGGCTGGTCAGTCTGACCATCAATGTGTATGAATGTGTCTTTGAACAAGAGGAGAAAGGATGAGAGTAACTCGAGAGAGGTGGATTGAGACAAGTTTTTATTTTTACTGGAGAGAAGGAGCATTTTTATGTTGGTGTGAGGCTGCAAAGAGGGGACATGAGAGTCACATATTGTCCTTGGGACTGGCAGTCAAGACATGGTTTAACATGCTTTCTCACTG
This sequence comes from Manis javanica, assembly GCF_040802235.1. Lineage (NCBI taxonomy): Eukaryota > Metazoa > Chordata > Mammalia > Pholidota > Manidae > Manis > Manis javanica. The sequence continues at coordinate 75,222,654 of NC_133162.1, forward strand.
GCTGCGAGGGCTATAAATGTTGTTCGGACACCTTCCGGGAATGAGCCTAGGGACACAGAAGGATTTAGTAAGGATGATAGAAGATAACTCCATCACTGAGTAGGGTCACAAGGAAGTGCATGGTGTGTGTGAGATTGTTGCCAGAGCTAAGGTTTCAAAGTGAAGTCATTTGCAAAAAGTGGTTCTGGGAAGGGGAAGTCAGAGGGTGAAAGACTTAACATTATGGTGACCTTCAGTTTTGGCCTGTGAGTAATAAGGTCTTATTAGCACAGTCTGACTTTCTTTCTCCTTTTTTATTTCCATCTGTGGTGATTTCTCAATGCAGCTGTCAACAGGCCACAGTGAGTTTTAGCACGGGGCGCCAGTACATACATATATTAAATACACAAGGTACATAATCCTCACTCTCAGATCTTCAGGACACCATGCTTCTGGAAGCAGCTTCTTCATGCTCCAGTTCTCTCTGGCTAGTGGGTTTGTCTTGCATTTATATATAGTTTTGTCAGTGTTTGGGTTGACTTCTCAGCCAAGCTTAGTTCTTTACCACCTAAGGAGCTGGTGTTTCTCAAAGGTGCCAGAACTTGCAGAAAAACATGGTGGCCCCTCTCCATCTGGCCTCACACACCCCTAGACCTGTGGGGTGCCTGGACTATGGCTTTCCTCCCACAAGGAGTCTCTTGAGGAGCAGGCAGTAAAAGAAGGGTGATGACATCCTGCTTACAAACTGCTCTGCACACCTCTGGCTACAGATGCTGTCTAAGGAGGAGAATTAATAGTTCAGAATAAACAAGGCACTGGGGAATCCCCTTAAACTAGACAGCTGGCATTTTGGATTGGAATGTGCAAAAACTGCTGCAGATTGAAGCTTGCCCATTGTATTTTATTTTGTACAAATGTGTGTGGGCCTGCGTAGGGCCAAGGACCTGCTTTTCTGGGTGTCCATGTGAGGCAAACTGCACCATCAGGCGTCCAGGTGTCTGGGTAAGATGGACCTGCATGACCAGCCTGCCCCACCATTTCAGGAATCTCCCAGTGTTTTATTTCTAGAGGAGACCAAAAGTGGATGGACACTAGCTGCTCACAACCCTGCTGCCTGCCTCTGGGCCTCAGGACATTGACTTCCCTTACCACACCCACTTCCTAATACACTTCCCCACTTGCTCCACTGTGTTCAACCATGCTGTCTTCCCTCACTCTGGGCATTTAGTTAACCCTGCATGTTTGTATTCCCCTGATAATGTTGGGGGGAATCTGGCCAAGCTAATTGAAGGACACACTCCATTTCATGACCTGAGCTCCTAGAATGTGCCAGGGACTTTCCTGGGGGCTGGGTAGCAAAGTTCAGTGGGGGGGGCAGTTCTCAGGCAATGCAATATGTGACTTGAGAGAAGCACAGCGGCAAGTGCTGCGTAAGCACAGGTGACAAAGCAGTCAATCCCAGAGCTGTCAAGACAGGACAGTGGAATGAAAGGGGAGTCAGGGAAGGTCGCCTGGGCCTGGAAAGACTAGGAGTTCATCAAGTAGGGGTAAAAAGGAAAAGGCATTCCAGGCAGAAGGAACAGCCAGGCAAAGATACAGAGGCAGGGCTATGCTTGAGTGTGCAGAGGAGTAAATACGCCACATAGCCCGTGGGAATTTACACCAAAGGCAGAGCTGGGTGCCCAATTTGGAGTTCCCACTTCATCGGTGGGAGCCAGCGAAGGATGCTGAGTGGGGGAGTGGTCAGCAGAAGATTGGAGAGGATGAACCTGAAGGAAGCAGGGTCAGTGGGCAAGCCAGTAGAGTCCCAGGCACTGTCCCACAGGCACCTCAGCTTCCGCTTTTGCATGTCCCTGCAGGAATCATGTCAGGAGAACCCAAAGGGCTGGGCAGCTCAGCAGAGACCCTGTAGTTCTGGGGTGCAGTGCCCCTGATGGGGTGAGGCTCTCAGGGAGCTCCCTGGACAAAACAGGAGGGCAGGTGGGGAACCTGAACTTATTCCCCTGAATCCAGGTGAGCATTGGTTCAGGAGGAGCACCGTCAGTCTCATGGGAAGAAACAGATTGTCATCTGGGAGAAAACAGATTGTCTGCAAAGAGACACAAGCTGCTTCCAAAGCTTCCAGGCACTTTCCTGCCACCGCTGGCTTCAGACTCTTACATACACATCAGTCAGCAGTGGTAGGACACTCTCATTTGGTTCAGTGCATGGAAAGTGCATGGATTTTACATGATTAGTAACAAGGTGAGCCAACGATCCTTTCCTGCCAAGTGGTGAGTGTTTCCTCCTGGGGTCCCTTCCAATCCCTGCTCTCTTCTGTACGTGGGACTTCTGAGCAAACTGTCAGGGTAAGATTAAGAGGTGGTGTCCTGGTGGATCTGGAGGCCCAGGCCACCCCAGCGTATGAAAGGTTAACTGGGTAATACAGCCTTGCTGACAGGTATTCTGGTTGTTGTACATTTTTGAAATTGTGAGAAGTTAGCTGACCATCATGTGCAAACAAGAACACTGGTCAACCAAAGTGGGACCCAACAGACGTGGGTGTTCAGAGGGTGCCTGACCCGGCTCCTCTTCCATGGCCCAGTGCTGCTGTGCATGTTGGGGGGGTGGGAGGTGGTGGGGGAACCAGTGACTGTCCTGCCTTTGCAGTAGGAGAGAGAGCTCGAACCTAGCATTCATTTAGTGAAAGCAAATTACCTTTCTGCCTCCTGCGAGTGTGTACCTCCACGGACTTAGGATGCAAACTGAAAGAAGGATGGACATGAGTCATATGTCCCAGAAGGCTGCCTGGTCAGGACCCCCAGCCAGTCCTGGTGCCCCCGGGAGATGGGGGAGCTGGGCAGGATGTGAAGGGCTGTGCTCCCCACTGAGCTGTGCTGCTCATCCCCAACTCCACGGACAAGCAGAACTTCAAGCTGTAAGGAGACCCAGGTTATGAAGAAGGTTCTGGTTGAACTGTGGTAAGCATAGCACTTTGGAGGCACTGTCTCTCTGTAGGAAGTCTCTCTTTTCACAAGTCACCCCAATCAGGGTCTTCAGACACCTGGTGAGACTGAGTGCTTGCCCCCACCCTTGCCTGGCAGGGGTGTTGAGCCACTGGGGGCCCAGCCCTCACTTGCCTCCCCCTGTCATAAAGTAATTCATTGAGTCCTGGGTGAGCACCTCACAGTCTAGGAGTTGCTCACGAGCAGCAGCAACCGGCTGCAGGTCAGGCCTAGAACCATGACCAAGGGCTGGGGCGCTGCCGTCTTGTTCCTTAAGTCCCCTTGTCTGCCAGGTAGACATCCTGGGGTGTGGAGGGGGTCACACAGCGTCCCCAGCCGTCCATGCTGCAGGGTCCCATGCTTGTCAACCAAGCCCAGAAGAACCATACAACTCACCAGGACACGAACATGCCTTTGGACCCCAAACCCTTCACAGACTTGTCATCCTGCCTCATTACAAGGAGAAAATGAGTTCTGTTGTGGTTTAGTCCCGTTTCCTTTGTCCACTTCTCAGAGAAATCCTGCTCGTTTTAAGCCATGTCAGGCCTTCATCTTAAAAACGGTATAAAATAAACGGCACACACTGCTTGCAGCCACACACGGTCACGTCTCCATTAGTCTCAGCGCCTTGGCTCTTTGCTTGGAGATAAGCCTAAGGAACAGGGGAGACACATAACTCATCTGGCTGTTTTATCACCCTGGTTCTCATCATAGGCCGCAATGACCCAACCATATTGTTTTTCAGGAAATTTATGTCATGGCAATAATAACTCCTTCTAACAGAAACAATAACAGAGTAGGTTTATTAAAGGAGTATTTATGGCTAATTAAGCTGCCACAGGCTCTTTTTCCACCCTTGGAATGCAAGCGGCAGATGCACATGGGGGAATGGTGGGCCCCTATCAGGAGGGAGATGGCCTTGAAAGCAGGGGTCCCGGAGTCTGTTTGTGGCCTTGCCACCAACTACACTGTGACTACAGTGAGACGCATCCCTTCTCCTGACTGAAGTTTTGCTAACTGGAAACAAGCGGGTTGAACTGGATGACCTCCATGCCCTGCGATCCGTGGGCTGAGGGTAGAGGAGCAGCTGCGTGTTTGTACAGGGATGTGATATGAGTGAGGGATTACAGCTCGGTGGGCCCCTCCCTCTTGATGTGCCTTTGAGACTTCAGCCCCCCTCTCACCAGTCGTAAAGGTGACAGATGGTTTAACCTAGTCCAGCAGCCAAATCCTAACATAAAAATAAATTAGACGACTCCAAGAATCATGTCTGTTGTCTGTGTGTGTGTGAGCTCCCAGATTCTGTCCCTGACCCACACTGAGAAGACCATCAGGCACAGAAAGTGACCTCTCTGGAGGCCATCTGTTAGCAATAAAGTGCCCGTCATTCATCACCTCCCTGAAGTGTGTTTGCTTCCACCATGGGAGACTTACTGGGGTCTTCCTGTTTAGGAGCCCTCTCTGTCTCCCAGTCTCAAATCCCCAGACAAACGCAGCTGGGAAGAAATTATTCTCACAATCAGAAATGACATATTTTTCTTGAAAAACTTCTTAGCACTTAGAAGAAGCTAGAGCTGAAGCTAAAATAAAGGTTCTACCCACCCTCTGGTTCAGGGGCTGGTTAAGTCCCAACCCCAGGAAGTTACCTTCAGCTGACCTCACCTCCCTGCCCCACACATGTACCTGGAGAAGCGATTGCAGCCCTTGTTTTCCCAGCAAGTCTCCCATGTCCAGCAATGGTCTGACTCCCCAGCGGTGCCTGAGATTCACACTGTCCCATCAATTATGAGCAGACAGCATTTAAGTGTATGGTTGTTTCAACTAATACACAAACAGTGGAAAGGCATGGTTGCCTCTGGCCAGTGACAGCTCCATCACAGTCACCTTGGAGGTGCACTGCATATACTACCCACAGACAGGTTGCTCTAGGTAAAGGCAGAATTATTTAAGACATGGCCCTGACCCTGAAAGGGTTTGCAACTTGGGAAAAGGGAAAAATGTAACAGAATTAGTCATTGCTGTCAGTTCTAGGAGGCGCTCCTGGCCTGTGCCGAGAATAAGGGTAAAGGAATCCGTGTTGCAAGGTTGGTGGTAAGACACTAGTTCCCACTGTGTGGTCCTGCTCAAATCCCTGATCCTCTTTCCATGCCCATGTTCCTTAGGGGAAAACAGCAAACTCCCTTCCCCAAATATTTAAGGATAAGACAGCTATTTGGAATAGTTGGTTTTTTATTTTTTGTACTTACCACAGTGACTGTTAGAGTCTACCTGCTTATTTCAAGTGGATGCACAGCTGGTCTTTGTTATTGACAAGACCAGAAATAAATCCCAAAATGTGTTTTCTTGTAATTTCCTAATAACACCCTGAGGAGTAGAGTCAGAGGAACTTTCCAATAAGAGTCTTTAGATACTCTAGAGGTTAATAAATGCCATCCAGCTCTGCCCAGCAAATCTAAGGCGAAATCCCTCAGTAGGAAATAAAGCATGTAACTGGGTGATTGGAGCCTATGCAGAGCCATTGGGTGTTTAAAGACTTTATATGTTCTGATCTGGACCCTGCAACTGGTGATAATAATAATAACAATGATACTATTAAAGAGTTGTGAGTTTTCAAGCCCTGCACTTCATCAGGTATTTTGCTAAACACTTCGGCATGGGACCTACTTTAAGACTTTCAACAACTCCATGAAATAGACACTAATTTCTCTAAAAAAAGGCTCAGAGAAGGTAAGTAAGTCACTTACTTAAGAGAAAAATAGTGGCAAGTCAGAACTGAGATTTGGACCCAACTCCTGAGCCCCACATCAGTGCTGCTTCATGTTCTGTATCCATCCACAAGTCCTGCTGCCCCATGAGGAATGATGCTTTCTACGGCCAGATTTCCTAAAAAGCTAGAGAACTAACCCTTGTTTATTCTTTCAGTTCAAATCTTTAAAAACTAATATACATCTCCTCACCTTTATTTTTTAATAGCTTTACTAAGATATAAACCACATACCACACCATTCACCCATTTAAACTATACATTTAATAATTTAATATATTCTGAGTTATGTGTCCATCACCATGATCTGAATTTAGAACATTTTTTGCCATTCTTCAAAGAAATTCTATTCACTAGCAGTCACTCCCAATTCTCCTGAACCTCCAGTACTGTTCATCACTAATCTTACTTTCTATACCCATAGATTCCCCTCTTCTGAGCAATTTATGTAAATGAATCATTGATTATGTGGCCTTTTGTGACTGATTTCTTTCACTTGGCATAATGTTTTTCAGGCTAATTTATTTTGTAGTATCTATCAGAACTTCAATCCCATTTGTTGGTAAATAATATTCCATTGTGCGTATATATATATATATATATATATATACCACATTTTATTTATCTATGCAACAGCTGATAGACATTGGAGCTGTTTCCACATCTTGGCTATTATGAAAGTGTTGTTATTAACACATGTTTGAGTTTTGTGCAACATTCATGATGCTTTCATTTCTCTTGGGCATATACCTAGAACAGTATTGCTGGTCATATGGTAACTTTATAACTACTTGAGGAACTTCCAAAATGCTTTCAAAGCAGCTGCATCCTTTTACAGTCCCATTAGTAGAGAATTCCAATTTTTCTACTTCCTTCACAATATTTGTTACTGACTCTTTTTTTGATTTTAACTATTCTAATTGGTGTAAAGTGGTATCTCATTGTGGCTTTTATTTGCATTTCTCTGGGGATTAGTTACGTTAATTTTTCATGGTGTGCTTATTGACAATTTGTATATCTTCATTGGAGAAATGTCTATTTGGATTTTGCCCATTTTTAATTGGCTTATTTGTCTTCTATTATTGATTTATAAGAGATATATTTTATATTCTGGATATAACTCCCTTATCAAACAGATGATTAGCAAACATTTTCTCTCATTCTGGGTTGTCTTTTCACATTTTTGATCATGCCTGTTGAAACAGAGGTTTTAGATGTTGTGCAAGTCCATTTTATCAATTTTATCTTTTTTTACTTTGTGCTTTAGGGTCCATGTCTAAGATACCATTGACTAACCCAAGGTTATGAATATTTACTAAATTTTCTTCTAAGAATTTTATAGTTTTAGCTCTTACATATAAGTTTCTGGTTATTTTGAGTTGATTTTATAAATATTTAAAAAATATAATTAGCTTCATTCTTTGCATTGAATATCCAGTTGGCCAACCACCATGTTTGAAAATACTTATCTTCAGAATGTTGAATTAATTTCATTGAATTGTCTTGGCACCCTTGTTGAAAATCAGTTGATCTTAGTGTTAGGTTTATTTCTGGACTCTCAGTTCTATTCCATTGATCTATATTTTCATCCTACAAATACTTGAATTCTGTGGCTTGGTAGTAAATCTCGAGATCCAGAAGTATGAGTTCTCCAACTTTATTTTTATTTTTCAAGATTTTTTTGGCTTTCAAGGTCACTTGCATTTCCACACAAATTTTAGGATCAGCCTGTCATTTTCTGCATAAAAGCCAGGTTGCATTTTCACAGAGATTGCCTTAAGTCTGTATGTAGGTAATTTGGGGAGTATTGTCATAATATCAATATTAAGTCATAATCCATGAACATGGGATATTTTTCAATTGATTTAGGGCTTCTTCTATTTCTTAGAATAGTGTTTTGTAGTTTTCAATGTACAAGACTTGCACTTCTTTTGTTAAATTTATTCCTATGTATTTTCTTTTGATGGTAATATAAATGAAATTGTTTTCCAAGCTTAATTTTTATATTGCTGTGTATATTGTATTCTGCAACCCTAAAAAACTTATCCATTAGATATAATAGTTTTTAAGTATATTCCTTAGAATTTTGTATATACAAGTTATGTCAGCTGCAAATGAGATAATTTCACTTTTTCCATTCCAGTCTGGGCATCTTTTATTTCTTTTTCTTGCCTAATTGCTTTGGCAAGAATCCAGTACAGTGTTGAATAGAGGTGGTGTGAGTAGATATCCCTCTCATTCATAACTTAATTTAAGGAAAACCTATTCAATTTCTCATCGTTAGCTATGACGTTAAATGTGGGCTTTTCATCGATGATCTTTATCAAGTTGAGGATGTTTCTTTTAGCCCATATTGTTGAGTCTTTATCATGAAAAGTAATGGATTTTTCCAATGATTTTCCTGTATCTGTTAAGATAACCATGTGGTCTGTGTCTTTATTCATTTAATTTTATATGAATTGATTTTCAGATGTTAAATCAACCTTGTATTCTTGCAATAAGTCCCACTTGGTCGTGATGTATAATCTTTTTTTTTAATATTGGCTGGACTTATTTTATTACTATTTTGTTGAGAATTTTTGCATTTATATTCATAAGTCCTATTTTTGTATGTTATGTCTTTGTCTGCTTTTGTGTTAGGTAATGCTGTTTCTCATAAAGTATGTTGAAAGTGTTCCATCCTGTTCTATTTGTATGAGGGAGATTATGAAAAATTGGTGTTGATTCTTCTTACGTGTTTGATAGAATTCACCAGCAAAGCCACTTGGGCCTGGGTTTCCTTTGTTAATGGTTTTAAAATACTAATTCAGTCTCTTTAGTTTCATATGCCTATTCTGATTTTATATTTAATCTGAGTCAATTTTGGTAGTTTACGTGTTTCTAGATATTTATCCATTTTATCAGTTATCTAATTTGTTGCCATACAATTGTACATTGAACTCCTTTATAGTGCCTTTATTTCTGTAACATCATTAGTGATGTCTTCTCTATCACTCATGATTTTATTATTTTGAGCCTCCTCTCTCTTTTTCTTGATCATTCTAGCTAAACGTTCATGAATTTTGTTGATCTTTCCAAGGAAGCAACATTTGGTTTCATGGGTTTTCTCTTTTGTCAATCTCTTCTTTATTTCTATTATTTCTTCATTATGTTTCTTCCTTCTATTTTCTTTTGGGTTTGGTTTCTCTTTTTTTCTAGTTTCTTAAGATGGAATGTTAGTTTATTTATCTGAGATCTTTCTTATTTTTTCATTTTATAGGCATTTAGAGCTATTAACTCCCCCAAGCACTGCCTCAGCTACATCCCATGAGTGTTTATATGTCACATTTTATTTCATTCATCTCAATTATTTTCTAATTTCCATTGTGCTTTCTTCTTTGACCCACTGGTTACTTAATACTATGATATGTAATTTCCACATATTTGTAAGTTTCCCAAATTTCTATATGTTATTGATTTCTAATTTCATTTCACTGTGGTCAGAGAAATACTTTGTGTATATTTCAACCCTTTAAGTTTATTGAGACTTGTTTTATGACTTAGAAAATCCTGAGGAATGTTGTATGTGCACTTGAGAAGAATGTGTATACTGTTATTGTTGGGTGAAGTGTTCTATAAATGTCTCTTAAGTTTAGTTGGTTTATAGTGTTTTCTAGTCTCCATATACTTTCTGAACTTCTTCCCAGTTATCCTATTCTTTATTGAAAGAGGAGTATTGAAGTCTCCAGCTGTTATCAAGTTGTCAATTTTTCCCTTCAGTTCTGTCCATTTTTGATCCAGTGTTGGGACTCTTATGTGTCTATGTTTATAATTGTTATAGTACCTTGATAGATTTACCCTTTTATCATTTCAAAATTTCTCTTTCTCTGCAGTAACTTTTTTATGTATTACAGTCTATATTGCCATATACTTTTATAGTCATTACAGATTTCTTATTGATGCTGTTCATATGGCATGTCAATTTATGTTCTTTCATTTTCAACCTATTTGCATCTTTGGATCTAAAGTGTCTCTTGTATCAACACAGAGATGGATCTTCTTTTACATTCAGTTTTATACTTTCTGCCTCTTGATTGGATTGTTTAATATATTCCCATTTGATATTATTTTTGATGTGGTTGAATTTATATCTGCCATTTTTCTTACTATTTTCTTATGTCTCAAATATCTTACTTCTTTTTTCTTCCTCTACTTCTCTTCTACTAATTTCTTTTAAATTAAGTGAATACAGATCTTCATCAACTTTTGATGGAGTTGCATCCTGATAAACCCATGATAAGTTGGCTATATCCTAAGTCAGAAAGGCATTTAGTACAGCAAACCTACCCAAACCCATAGCTTAGCTTCACCTACCTAAACAGTGCTCAGAGCACTTACACTAGTCCACAGTCTGGCACAGTCATCTAACACAAAGCCCATTTTAAAGAAAGTGTTGACTATCTCATGTAATTCATTGGATGCTATGCTGAACATGAAAAAGAGTGGTTGTGTGGGCACAGGATGCTTGTAAGTGCATTTCTGGCTCAGGGGGTCTGAGGTGGGGCCAAGTATCTGCAGTTTTAATAACTTTCTCAGTGTTACTGATGCTGCTGGTCCAGGGGCCACACTTTGGGGCCAGTGACCCAGAAGGTGCTACCCCTAAAGTGGTTCTAGCTTATCCCTGGGAAGATACCTGGAGCTGAGTTTTAATTTTTTTTCCTGAAGTTTAAAAGTTGTATATCTTTTCACAGTTTAGAGTAATAAAGAGTAACAGAAAATAACACAAATCCTACTTCCTCAAATGGATGTCTGGAGTTCTCCACTCAGCCTCATTTCTCTGGCTCATTGGCCTTCTTTCTTTTCCTTAATGAGATTATTCTTATTCTTCCTTCAGGTCCTTTGCAGCAGTTGTTCTTCCTGCCTGAAAAGGACCTCCTCAAATGTCCCTGTTGTTCAGATCAGAGGCTAAAGTTCACCTCCATAGAGAGAGCTCTCCTGATACAAGTCACTCTCTATCACCTAAGATTTTATTTTATTTTTTAATAGTACTTCTCATGACTAAAAATTATCTTGTTCCTTTACTTACGTGTTTTCTGTTTCCTGACCTATTTCTTATTCCACCTCCCCTTCCCCATTACAGTCACTAGAACATAAACTCCAGGAGTCTTCTTTGTTTGTGCTGAATCCCAGGGGCCTGGGACAGGGTCTGTCACACAGCAGGTGCTCAATAAATATCCACTGAGGGACTAAATAATGATGAGGGCAAGAATATCATTAAGAAAAATGAGGTCAGACCCCCACCAGGGGTATGTAGGTTAGTTAAGCTAGAACAGAACTCTGGGCAATGCTGCATCTACATGGGACGTGGAGCAGGAGGAGGGACGTGGCAGAGAAGGAGCTGGGGGTGGGGACAGACAGTGGGCAGAGTCCTGCCTCAGAGGTCAGGGGAGTTGTTCATCTGGTCAGACAGAGTAGGAGCTCAAGCATGGAAAGGGCAGAGCAGGCTGTGCTCTCGTGGGTGGCTGTATTAGTTTCCTAGGGCTGCCGTAACAGTGTCCCACAATGTGGGTGGCTTGGAACAATAGGAATTATTTCTCAGACAAGAAGGAGAAATCAAGGTGTCCAGAGGAGCATGCTCTCTCCAGAGTCTCTAGGAAAAGATTCTTCCTTGCTCCTTTCAGCTCCTGGCAGCTCTGGGCATTTCTTGGTTTGTAGTGATGCAACCCTGATCTCTGCCTCTGTAGTCACTGTGTTCCCTTCCTGTCTGTTTCTGTCTCTTCTCTTCTTATAAGGATCATTGGATCAGGCCACACTCTAATGACGTCATCTTAACTTGATTATCTGTAAAGATCTTATTTGCAAACAAGGTCACATTCTCAGGTACTGGAGGTAGGACTTCGGCAAATCTTTTTGGGGCCACAATTCAGCCCATAATAGTGACCTTGATAGAGCAATTTCCATGAAGCAGTGCTCCACTGATCAGGTATTTGTGACAATAAGTCACATCTATTCAACTAAAGAACATTTCTCTCCACAGTCCCTGAGGGAAGAGTGACCCCCTGAAGCCCCTTAGGACATGTGCCTCAGTCGAGGACCACTCAAAATGGAAAGCACCCTCATGACCCTCATGCCAGGTCTCCAAAGGAGAAGTACCTTGGACAAGGATCCTTCAAGTACAGTGTGCTCCACTGACACACCCTGAAACCTCATGATCTTGGCCCAGTTAGGGCCCATTCTGGGACAGACTGGGAGGGCTTCCATATTCTGATTTTAGCTATGTCAACAAGGCAAGCTTGACGTGTGCCTTTGCCCAGCAGGCTTCAGTACTGGATGATAAGGAGTGCCTTACAAAGTCCATTCTTTCTACATGAGTGTTAGGTGCTTCCCTAAGAGCAGTGTACAAAGATCCCTTTACAAAAAGGAAGGGATAGAGGCTCAGAAAGGTCATTGGTGACTTGCCAGTGGTCACTGGAGTCATCAGTAGTAAAGCCAGGTCTTTTGGTATCATTTAGCTGCTCTCTGTTTTACACTATGGTAAACCTATTCTATCAGGATGCAGTTACTATCATTGAACCTTTTGTCCATGCCTGGACCTGTAAGACAGGAGGGTGTCCAATGGAGGCCAAAGGAATTCCTGGAGTCTAGATAGTGAACCCACGGCTAAGGGACCTTTGTATCTCAGAGGGCTATTCTTTCATCGGCTGTCCCTTAATATTTCAAGTTCATGCAAAGCATGATAAGAAAGTTATTCCCAAGTGGCTGTGGGTTGCAGCACAGGCCTTTACATTCAGCATTGTGAGTGGGGGAGCTCTGGGGGCAGCAGCTATCCCAACCGGAGGGCTCTTCCTTGAGGAAGTGACCACTGAGCCAAGTACAGAAGGACTCTAGGAGTTAGGTATATCCTGTAGCAAAGCCTAGAGGAAGCAAGAGAATGGTCTCCTTGGGTTTGAGCCATAGGACACAAGGAATCCTAGAGATGAGCCTGTTGGTAATCAGAGATTCAGCCATGTGGATTCTCGATGGCTCACGAAGGAAGCTGATGGTCTTTGTTAAAGTCTTCAGAGAGTTGGGGTCATCCAAGAAAGACAGGTTTCAGATTCCTGAATGCTCCCACATTATGCCAGACAGAATCTTATTCACTCTGTCTATGTTCCTGGGTCCTAACATTGTTCAAGACCACCATGGGCCTCCCACCCTGCCTGGAAATGAAGTAGCAGCTGCACTTGGGCTGGGTCTGTTAGAGCCAGGGTCAGACTTTCTTGGGGCCATGACCTCTGTAGGATCCTGACCTTTTTTCTAGGCCTGTTATCAGAGACATGCCAGGCTGGGCAGGGCAGGGGGAGAAGTCTTGTTACCTCAACACCCTGGGGAGCAGGGGGTACTCTCTGAGCCCCTGAATTTGTGTCCTTCCACATAGCCATGAACAAAGACAATAATGGCCTTGGGCCTCATATGGCAAGATAGCCAGTCTTCCACACAGGCTGGGATTTAACGGGACCCTTAATTGAGACATTCGTTTCATCATTCACTCAAGCATCAAGTATTTATCAAGCATCTACCATGTACACGGCCACCTGCTTACTACAGGGACATAGAGGTGGAAAAGGGACGTTCCTTGACCCTAACTTGCCCATAGTTCAATGAGAACACACCCAGAAAATGTTCAAATGATGTGCTTGTTACAATACAGGTTGGTGTAAATCCAGATCTGGGAGTTCAGGGTAGAGAGAAGTTAACCATGTTACAGAGAGCTCAGTTCAAGGATGAAGACACAAGTCTCAGAAAGTTTTGGCTCCAGTTCTGTGTGAAGTTGATTGAGTTGCTGCTCTTGCAGATACTACAGTGAGGAAGATTCTTCTCCCAATTCCTTAAAGGTCTATTTCAGACCTTTTCCTGACCGTTGGCTTTAGTCCTCTTACTTCATTCTTAGCTGATGGCCAAGGAGACACAGCCAGCCCTTAGATGTGATGCTTCCCAACACCGACCCTTAACTGCGGCCTTGGAATCCTAAGGTTCCAGCTACCGTCTCCAAGCTGATGACTCTCAGAAGAATACCCACAGCCTTGACTCTCTCCTGAACTCTAGCTGTCCCCTCACTTACCTCAAAGGCACTGCAAGTGCAACTTGTCTCAAACTCATTATTTATCAGTCTACAGCCTCTCATACCAAACAAACATGCTCAACTTTCTAAATTCCATAACTTCAATAAGTTGCTCACCCAGCTCTCTGACTCAGAATTCTAGGAGTGGCCCTTGAATTCCTGCATGTGGGCCTTTGGATGTAGGAAGTGTCTGAATATCTCTCCATCCTCCCTTTCACCTGAAATACTGTCACAGCTCAGCTATGATCCTTGCCTATAACTTTCCCTTTGCTGGTCTACTCACCACACTGCCTTGAGGATGAGTTTTCTAAAAGTGTAAAACATTGTAAAACCCACCATGCATTCCATAACTTACAAAGCAGACAGGGTCCTTCAGAACTTGCTCCCTATCTTCTTGCATGCTCTTCAACTTTCCCCATCACTTCTCTCTACCTTAAGCCTTGGCAAATCCAGAATCACCCTTTCTATGAGCATTGTTGACTGTCTACCCCACACCCATTCCCCTCCCTCTCTTTCCTCACAGAACCACATCGGATTACCACCCTCCCCGGCAACTTCAAGAAGGGCTGCTTGCCTTCAAACCCCTTTATGCATGATGTCCCCTGCTCATGGTCCAGAGTGAACAGACAGATTGAATGGAAGGTGACTTTGGGGAGGGGCTTCATGTCCTCTCTGTCTTGCTGGGTATGAATAACCATGCCTGTAGCTGCATTGTCTCTGGTTGCTATCTTTAGACTGCTAGAGGGGTAGCCCTGGGATGGAATTGACAGTGGGGACAGCAAAACTCAGAGAGATCGTGGGTCCCTGGTGGAGGCATGAAGCTGGTGAATGGCGCCTCATCTGGAGGTCTTCTTGGGGCAAGAAGATGCCCCAGTGTTCTAGTCATTCAATTCTAGGGATGTGAATTCAGCAAGTATTTTCTGTTACTCTCAGCCCAAATTTGATAGGCCAGTTTGAGCTTCAATGCCTGTGTACACTCTGTCTAGATGTAGGATAAACACACGGCCCAGGACAGCACTGGTTTATGTCCATCAGTCGAGCATGATTGCTAACAGCTTCCCCTTTCTCTTGCCCAGGAACCGTGAACACTACAGTATATGTTTGTTCTACTGGAATTACTCTGCACGACGTCCTCTGCCTGGAGAGCTGCTAGGAGTCTGGAGCCTGTTTATATGTCTCCTTGACACTTGATGCAGAGTCTCATCCAACTTCCCTCTACTTCCCTGCTTGCCAGGCAGCCCCTCTTATGTAGACATGTCTGGCACTGCATGTATTAGATGGCACTGAAGTCATGTTTATTTCTGTTAGATCATGAGCCCAGGGCAGGTATCACATGTGCTCAACAAGTGATTATTAAAGACAAAACTGCATTGCTCTAGGAATCCTATTTTCATATAGTAGATAGCAGAATCTGGCCATGAAGTGGCCTCATGGTTACTTACAGGAGACACAGCCTGACAGAGCCTCAGGCTCCTATTGCAGGGCACAGACCCTCTGTGGCCAGCAGAGAGCAGTCCTGTGAGGCGTCTCCTGAGCAGCGCTCTCAGTGCACTGAGCAGCCCACAAGGTCTGCCTAAAGAAGCCAGCACTGTGCTCTGGGCTCCCACTGGCCAGAGGACAATCCCCCAACCCCCCACCACGGGAGCAGATGACACAGAATGTTCCTAAGGGCTTGCAGCTGCTCAGCTGAGCTGGGTGGGGACCACCCCTACTTCCGGAAGCCAAGGGTCATTGCAGTGGACAGGCCCTTTGAGCACCCGTTTCCCATCTCAAAATGAAATGCCTTTTGTTGTTAAGCAGACTTTCAGCATCTAGAACCGAGCCCCGTTAGAATTTTCTCTGGAGCTCTTTGTCCCTGTGCAGACGGGGCTGCCTGGCTGCCTGAATAGTTCCTCTATTGGAAAGACTGGAGCGAAAGGAGGCAGAGTAGCTGTCTTCACTCCACTTCTCTGGACAGCTGACCGGGGCTCTGAGGACAGTGCAGCCGCCCAGGAAACCTCAGCTTACTGGGAATTCCCACTGCGCTAGAACTTTGAGGGGGCCAGGGAGCCCAGGAAAGGAAGTGACTCCTTAACAAGGAACATTGGTTACACTGACAAGGAAAGTCACGCCTGCCTGATTAGCAAAGGGCTTTAGGGAACCCTCTGCAGTCCGCACT
Organism: Manis javanica; assembly: GCF_040802235.1. Lineage (NCBI taxonomy): Eukaryota > Metazoa > Chordata > Mammalia > Pholidota > Manidae > Manis > Manis javanica. Next base: position 75,238,619 of record NC_133162.1, read on the forward strand.
GAAGGTAAGACAAACACAGAAAGAGCAGAGATGCCCCAGTGTTCTAGTCATTGCTCCAAAGATGATGGCATAATCACAGTGACAGGATGCACCTGTGTGCCCGTGGCAGGCAGCTCAGTGTTCAGGGGGGCACCCTGCCCTGCCTCCTCTGTCCCTGGCACCCTATACAGTTCTGAGGGCCCTGAAGTGCAGGGGCAGTGGGGTTTACAGAGACCTCAGAGGTGAAATACACTCATCAGAATAAATGTATGATGGTGTGGTGTTCAGGACACTTCTCCAGTGTTATCTCTGCACCCCCAGCCGCCATCCCCAGGGTGTGCCCCAGTGCCTCAGCAGCACCACCAGCCCCCACAGCTCACAGCCTCTGTGTCTGCACATCTGTTTCACTTGGTCCAGAGAGTTGCTCTATTTGGTCTCCAGCAAACCTATAGGCAAACTTGAAAATCTAGGTGAAATAACTTCTTCTAAGAAGCCTGCCTTCTACGAGCTTTCAGGACTGAAGAGATCGGGGTCTTTCTTTTTTGTTTTGCTGCTAAAACTTTCGACATACTTTGGCTTCGAATGTTAGGATGCTAGAGTAACTATTTGAGTGTCTGTGTGTGTCCCATTTACCACCTGATTCCCTCAGGGCAGAGGCACCGTCTTGTCCAGGCTTCCTGAATGCTATCCCATTCATAGTCTTTGAAACATTTATACACTGAAGGAGTTGATTACATGCCTGTTGAGGGCTATATAGAGATGGCTATGTTCAGGAAGGCAAACTGTAAAACTGTGAGAAGTTCTTTTCTCCTTCTGGTTTGGCAAATAACCCTCATTCTTTAATGGAGAGCTTTAATTGGAACCTTGACTCTGTATCTGGAGGTAATGGGCCTTCCTAAATATGGATTAGAGCAGTTCATAAACTCTTCCGTACATGTTAATATATTACAGGGTCTGCAAAGGTTACTTGGCTTGGCAAGAAAACTCCCATTAAAGATCAAAATAACAATTTCCTAGATTCCTGTGCAGGCTTCTAACTTGCCCTAGATTCCCTGGGCCAAGTAAACAGCTGTGACACAATCCCTAACTCTGTAAATGGACAGAAATCCCAAGCCCTCTGCAGTTGTCATGCAAGGAGGATGAAGGAGGAAATGGTGCAGAGTGGATGTGGGGGAGCAATTACTGATAACAGTCCACGTTTAGAGAGCACATTGTGAGCCAGCCCCTCTTCTAAGTGCTTCGCCTGAGCAATCCTTATAACCCCTCTGGGCTGGGACTAGCCATGACTTCCACCTGAAAGATGACTTACCTGGGATGCAGGGTGGTGGGGTGCCTTTTTCCAGGTCATAGGGCTGAGGGCCTAACTGATTATGTTTGAGTTTAGTGCCCTGATTCCTAACCACTGAGGTATACTTCCTTCTTAATTAGAAACTAGAAACTACTGAGGTTCAGGATGAAAGAGGTAGGTAAGGCAGACAGAGACAGGCTCTGAGAGCATGAACTTCATGTCTTGCACTCTAGGATGGGGGCCAGCATGCCTGGGTGCAGAAAAGTTGGGCTCTGAAATCAGCTTGGAATGGGTCTGAATCTAGCTCTGTAGGGAAAGGGCACCTTTGGCCATGCTGCTCTAGCCTTGGTTTTCTCATCTGTAAAATGGGGTAGTTTTGAGCTACTTCATGTTCAGAGCTCAGCATGGTGCCTGGGCCCATGAAGAGAAGGAAAGAGGAGGAGGAAGGCAGTGGTGGTGGGGGATCCAGTGACAGTGTCCCAGGGCAGAGGACACTGTCCTCTTAAAATTGCTCCCCTCTTTGTGGTTGTGTGGATGTTCTGACAAGAAGATTTCCAGGAAGACCCTCAGGGGTCTATTCATTCCCCGTGTCTTTCTCCCTTGGACCTGGTATCCAACTGCAGCTCCTCTTTTACCTCTTTTCCTCCCACACAGCCTTGTCCATTCCTTGGGCTGTGGACTGGCCATCCAACAGCAAGGACTGGTCCCCAGATTGGACTTAGGAGCTCAGCATTGCCCCAGCACAGCTGTGCAAAGGTGCCCTGCCCTAACCTGGGACCTGGCTGAGGGAAATCTCCCCAGCAGGCTGTACTGCACACACTCACTCAGCTGAGAGTCTCCTTCTGGCTGTGGCAGATTGGGGCCAATGGGTGAGGGTCTTCCCTCACTGAGGTGGGGTCAGCAGAGCTAGACCCATCTAGAAAAGTCATGGGGATGTTTGCCAGAAGTGAGAGAGGACTGGGGACAATTTCACTGAGCCATCACACTGACCTTACGACCAGGTGGAGAAATTTGTGGATTTCAGGAAGGGTCTCTGTGTTAATGACATTCAAACACTGATGGCCTGGGCTCTGGCGGGAGGCATGGCCGTCTGGTTCAGCTGTCCACAGCTCTGCAACTTTTGCAGCCTGAGCCAAGGTGACTGAATTCCTCACATAACCATAACCTTCATTCATCATGTGTGTTTATAGTAAATGACACACTTCATGGCCATTGACAAAAAGCAGCCTGCTGATGGCCCAGGGTCTCACTGGCCACTCTGGGAAAGAACATCGGCCAAGCTTTGAGATCTGGGTAATATGTGACTTATCTCAGGAATGCCTGACTTTGAAAAATATACACAGAGTGACCCAGAATGGACCTTTAAAACTCTATTTGCTGGCCTTAAGCATTCTCTGCTTCATTAAAAATATTGGTTGTTTAAAATTGCCGAGGGTCAATTAAACAGGCCTGCAGTTGATTTATGGGAGACAAACAGAGCTATGAAGGCACAGAAATATTGTGTTGTGAGGGAGGTAATTTATGAAGACAAAGCTAAGTGCTGATGGGGGAACCCCAACTCAAGGTTGGCTGTGAGAAGTGGTGTGTCTTGAGAACCCTCCAAATCCATGGAGGCTCAAAATGTCCAGGCGAGCATCATATCTTGGCATCCGGGCCTGCACTTTGAGTACTAGTTATAAAACACATCTCAAGATCTGAGAAAAGAAGAAATGAAAGACTGTACCTACTCAGCCACCCCTCCGCCCACCCATAACGTCATGTAGCCATGGAGGCTGAAGTACATTTGGAAATGGAGGTGGAAGCTAGGGGAATGGTTGGGATAGTGAGGCCAGATGAGGGGCCTTTCCTTTTCAACATCCGCATTTCGTAGCAGCATGGCTGACACCATAAGGCTGTTTAAACGACAAGTCATGCATTAGAGGGCATGGGTGCAGCTCCAGGAGGCTGAGCCTTTAGTTGGGAGTCCTTGGGTGGGTGGGGGGTCTCACTGACCTTCTTGGTGAACCTCACAGTGAAAGACAGAAACAGAGAATTCCTGAAGGACTGACTTCCTGGGGGAAAAATGTCCGGAAGGCAGACACCAGGGACTTCCAAGCACTTGCATTTCCCAGACTGGCTGAGCTCACCCAGCATCTCCGTCAGCAGGTGGGCTTCCGGACAAGGGCTCTGTATTCCTGTGGATGCTGGTTACTGTGGCAGCGTCCACTCTGGGGCCACAGGCTCTGTCCTGCCCTCTTTGTCTTGTCACTCTGGTCCTTCAGTAGTCAGCTGAGCCTCTGAAGCGCTCTGAAGCCTCTGAAAGGCTAACTCTCCTCTGCCTCAGAAGCCACTCCTGCGATCCTGGGGGACTCGTCCCAGCCTGGTCAGGTCCCAGCTGGATGCATCTGTGCCTTTATTGTCACTCGCTTCTGGCTGACTTCTCTCTCTCTTCAGCTCTGTCCTGAGCATATCTCAGCCCTACACCTCTGACTCAGTGGCCCACCCCAGAACCACTGGCAGGGTCCAACTCCCATCTGGGATCCCTGCTCAGGTGCGCTTGGGGCTGAGACCCAACTCCACTTGTCCCTGAAGTGCACCCCAGGTGTCCCATAACTTCCAAGGGAAAAGAAATGGAGCTCTAGGAATGGCCACAGGTTGGAATGGCATTCATTAAATGTTCTGTCTACATGGTCCTTTTTTGAAGGTGCTCCTAACAAACTCAGGGCAACCATACAAAAATGTCCAAACCAACTCCCTTCTCACCGTGTCTCTACTTCCTGTGCATATGCTCACAAGCCGGAACCCTGCCTTTTCTGAACGTGCCCATGTTTCTGCTTCTCTGTTGTCTAGAACATCACTCTCTTTACTGGGACTGACCTTCATGTGGCTCCTGTGTCTCCTTTAACTAAATTTCAGCTCCAGCATTAAGCTCTCCTTGTTTCCTTCTGTTGAAAGAATCTGAGTAACTCTTCTCTGCTCTGAACCCCAAAGCTACCCACAAATCACCATCAAGACCTCTTTGTTCCAATAAGGGAAACATTTTGTCAACCTGGTTTGAGTTACTGGTTGAACTTGGAATTACTTAAAATGCTCTTCAATGAAGAATTTAAGTTGGTTTAAACTATTCTTTGGTTTAAACCTCAATTTGTTTGAAAAATCAAAATCAGTGACTAAATTCCTTCCCTTTCCCCAGTCAAACTGAATCTTAAAAAAAAAAAGAAGCTTTCCCAGAGGTGGAGCCAGGATGGCGGCGTGAGTAGAGAAGTGGAAATCTCCTCCCAAAGACACATAGAGCTATGAAAATATAACAAAGAAAAATCTTCCTAAAATAGAGACCACAGGACACAGGACAGCATCCAGACCACATCCACACCTGCAAGAACCTAGTGCCTTGCGAAGGGGGTAAGATACAAGCCCCGGCCCGGCGGGACCCAAGCGCCCCTCCCCCCGGCTCCTGGCGGGTGGAAAGAAATCGGAGCGGTTTTTTTTTTTGGTGAGTGCTTTTTGGAAACCTTAAAGAGACAGGGCCCCCGTTGCTAGGGAGGCAAGGTGGCGGGACCGGTGAGCGGGTGCCTGGGACCGGCGCCTGAGGACAAAGAATATCCTGCATTTTTCCCTGCGGGACCGTTGGGCGGGTGCCTGAGACCGGCGCCTGAGGACGGAGGAAATCGCACGTTTTTCCCCTTTTTTTCTCTCTCTTTGGCGAGCGCTTTTTGGAAGCCTTAAAGAGAAAGGGACCCCGGTGCTAGGGAGGCAGGGCGGTGGGACTGGTGAGCGGGTGCCTGGGACCGGTGCCTGAGGACAAAGAATATCCCGCATTTTTCCATGCGGGACTGGTGGACGGGTGCCTGAGACCGTCACCTGAGGATGGAGGAAATCGCGAGTTTTTCCCCCTTTTTTTTTTTTTTTTCTCTTTTTGGAGAGTGCTTTTTGGAAGCCTTAAAGGGACAAGGACCCTGGTGCTAGGGAGGCAGAGCAGCAGGACCGGTGAGCGGGTGCCTGGGACCAGAGCCTGAGAACAAAGAATATTGTGCGTTTTTCCCTGTGGGACTGGTGGGCAGGTGACTGAGACCGGCACCTGAGGACGGAGGAAATCGCGTGTTTTCCCCCTTTTTTTCCCTCTTTTTTGTGAGTGCTTTTTGGAAGCCTTAAAGGGACAGGGACCCCGGTGCTAGGGAGGCAGGGCGGCGGGACTGGTGAGTGGGTGCCTGGGACCGGCGCCTGAGGACAAAGAATATCGCGCGTTTTTCCCTGCAGGACTGGTGGGCGGGTGCTTTTTGGAAGCCTTGAAGGGACAGGGACCCTGGTGCTAGGGAGACAGGGCAGCAGGACCAGTGAGCGGGTGCCTGGGAACGGTGCCTGAGGACAAAAAAAAAATCGCGTGTTTTTTCCTTTTTTTTTTTTTTTTTTCTGTTCCCTCTCTCATTGTTGCTGTTGTTGTTTTGGTTTGGAGAGTGCTTTTTGGAAGTCTTAAAGGGGCAGGACAGGTCACTTAGACCAGAGGCAGGGAATCTGGGGATCTCTGGGCACTCTAACCCCCTGGGCAGCAGGGAGCACAGAGACCCCTTACGGAGGTAAATAGCCTCCTGGCCACTCCCCCTCCAATGGGGCTCCACCATTTTGGAGGAACAGCTCCAGCCAGGCCAAGCCCACAGCAACAGCGGAGATAAACTGGGCAGGAAGCAGAAACCCTGTCTGCGCAAAGCGGCCCAGCACAAGCAACTAGAGGTCGCTATTCTCCCAGGAAAAGGCTACAAACCAACAAGAAGACCCATCTATATGCTGCTTACAAGAAACTCACCTTAAACCCAAAGATAAGCATAGACTAAAAGTTAAGGGATGGAAAAACATATTTCAGGCAAACAACAGTGAGAAGAAAACAGGGGTTGCAGTACTAATATCAGACAAAATAGACTTCAAAACAAAGAAAGTAACAAGAGATAAAGAAGGATACTACATAATGATAAAGGGCTCAGTCCAACAAGAGGATATAACCATTCTGTATATATATGCACCCAATACAGGAGCACCAGCATATGTGAAGCAAATACTAACAGAACTAAAGAGGGAAATAGACTGCAATGCATTCATTGTAGGAGACTTCAACACACCACTCACCCCAAAGGATAGATCCACCCGGCAGAAAATAAGTAAGGACACACAGGCACTGAACAACACACTAGAACAGATGGACCTAATAGACATCTATAGAACTCTACATCCAAAAGCAACAGGATATACATTCTTGTCAAGTGCACATGGAACATTCTCCAGAATAGACCACATACTAGCTCACAAAAAGAGCCTCAGTAAATTCCAAAATATTGAAATTCTACCAACCAATTTTTCAGACCACAAAGGTATAAAAGTAGAAATAAATTCTACAAAGAAAACAAAAAGGCTCACAAACACATGGAGGCTTAACAACATGCTACTAAATAATCAATGGATCAATGAACAAATCAAAATAGAGATCAAGGAATATATAGAAACAAATGACAACAACAACACTAAGCCCCAACTTCTGTGGGACGCAGCGAAAGCAGTCTTAAGAGGAAAGTATATAGCAATCCAGGCACACTTGAAGAAGGAAGAACAATCCCAAATGAATAGTCTAACATCACAATTATCAAAACTGGAAAAAGAAGAACAAATGAGGCCTAAAGTCAGCAGAAGGAGGGACATAATAAAGATCAGAGAAGAGATAAACAAAATTGAGAAGAATAAAACAATAGCAAAAATCAATGAAACCAAGAGCTGGTCCTTCGAGAAAATAAACAAAATAGATAAGCCTCTAGCCCAACTTATTAAGAGAAAAAGAGAATCAACACAAATCAACATAATCAGAAATGAGAATGGAAAAATCACGACAGACTCCACAGAAATACAAAGAATTATTAAAGACTACTATGAAAACCTATATGCCAACAAGCTGGAAAACCTAGAAGAAATGGACAACTTCCTAGAAAAATACAACCTCCCAAGACTGACCAAGGAAGAAACAAAAGTTAAAAAAACCAATTATGAGCAAAGAAATTGAAACGGTAATCAAAAAACTACCCAAGAACAAAACCCCGGGGCCGGACGGATTTACCTTGGAATTTTATCAGACACACAGAGAAGACATAATACCCATTCTCCTTAAAGTGTTCCACAAAATAGAAGAAGAGGGAATACTCCCAAAATCATTCTATGAAGCCAACATCACCCTAATACCAAAACCAGGCAAAGACCCCACCAAAAAAGAAAATTTCAGACCAGTATCCCTGATGAATGTAGATGCAAAAATACTCAATAAAATATTAGCAAACAGAATTCAACAGTATATCAAAAGGATCATACACCATGACCAAGTGAGGTTCATCCCAGGGATGCAAGGATGGTACAACATTCGAAAATCCATCAACATCATCCACCACATCAACAAAAAGAAAGACAAAAACCACATGATCATCTCCATAGATGCTGAAAAAGCATTTGACAAAATTCAACATCCATTCATGATAAAAACTCTCAGCAAAATGGGAATAGAGGGCAAGTACCTCAACATAATAAAGGCCATATATGATAAACCCACAGCCAGCATTATACTGAACAGCGAGAAGCTGAAAGCATTTCCTCTGAAATCGGGAACCAGATAGGAATGCCCACTCTCCCCACTGTTATTTAACATAGTACTGGAGGTCCTAGCCATGGCAATCAGACAAAACAAAGAAATACAAGGAATCCAGATTGGTAAAGAAGAAGTTAAGCTGTCACTATTTGCAGATGATATGATACTGTACATAAAAAACCCTAAAGACTCCACTCCAAAACTACTAGAACTGATATCGGAATACAGCAAAGTTGCAGGATACAAAATTAACACACAGAAATCTGTAGCTTTCCTATACACTAACAATGAATCAATAGAAAGAGAAATCAGGAAAACAATTCCATTCACCATTGTATCAAAAAGAATAAAATACCTCGGAATAAACCTAACCAAAGAAGTGAAAGACTTATACTCTGAAAACTACAAGTCACTCTTAAGAGAAATTAAAGGGGACACTAATAAATGGAAACTCATCCCATGCTCATGGCTAGGAAGAATTAATATCGTCAAAATGGCCATCCTGCCCAAAGCAATATACAGATTTGATGCAATCCCTCTCAAATTACCAGCAACATTCTTCAATGAATTGGAACAAATAATTCAAAAATTCATATGGAAACACCAAAGACCCCGAATAGCCAAAGCAATCCTGAAAAAGAAGAATAAAGTAGGGGGGATCACACTCCCCAACTTCAAGCTCTACTACAAAGCCACAGTAATCAACACAATTTGGTACTGGCACAAGAACAGAGCCACAGACCAGTGGAACAGATTAGAGACTCCAGAAATTAACCCAAACATATATGGTCAATTAATATTTGATAAAGGAGCCATGGACATACAATGGCAAAATGACAGTCTCTTCAACAGATGGTGCTGGCAAAACCGGACAGCTACATGTAGGAGAATGAAACTGGACCATTGTCTAACCCCATATACAAAGGTAAACTCAAAATGGATCAAAGACCTGAATGTAAGTCATGAAACCATTAAACTCTTGGAAAAAAACATAGGCAAATACCTCTTAGACATAAACATGAGTGACCTCTTCTTGAACATATCTCCCCGGGCAAGGAAAACAACAGCAAAAATGAGCAAGTGGGACTACATTAAGCTGAAAAGCTTCTGTACAGCGAAAGACACCATCAATAGAACAAAAAGGAACCCTACAGTATGGGAGAATATATTTGAAAATGACAGATCCGATAAAGGCTTGACGTCCTGAATATATAAAGAGCTTACACGCCTCAACAAACAAAAAATAAATAACCCAATTAAAAAATGGGCAGAGGATCTGAACAGACAGTTCTCTAAAAAAGAAATACAGATGGCCAAGAGACACATGAAAAGATGCTCCACATCGCTAATTATCAGAGAAATGCAAATTAAAACTACAATGAGGTATCACCTCACACCAGTAAGGATAGCTGCCATCCAAAAGACAAACAACAACAAATGTTGGCGAGCCTGTGGAGAAAGGGGAACCCTCCTACACTGCTGGTGGGAATGTAAATTAGTTCAACCATTGTGGAAAGCAGTTTGGAGGTTCATCAAAATGCTCAAAACAGACCTACCATTTGACCCAGGAATTCCACTCCTAGGAATTTACCCTAAGAACGCAGCAATCAAGTTTGAGAAACACAGATGCACCCCTATGTTTATCGCAGCACTATTTACAATAGCCAAGAATTGGAAGCAACCTAAATGTCCATCAGTAGATGAATGGATAAAGAAGATGTGGTACATACACACAATGGAATACTACTCAGCCATAAGAAGTGGAAAAATCCAACCATTTGCAGCAACATGGATGGAGCTGGAGAGTATTATGCTAAGTGAAATAAGCCAAGCGGAGAAAGAGAAATACCAAATGATTTCACTCATCTGAGGAGTATAGCAACAAAGGAAAAACTGAAGGAACAAAACAGCAGCGGAATTACAGAACCCAAAAATGGACTAACAGGTACCAAAGGGAAAGGAACTGGGGAGGATGGGTGGGCAGGGAGGGATAAGGGGGGGGAAGAAGAAGGGGGGTATTAAGATTAGCATGCATGGTGGGGAGGGAGAAAGGGGAGGGTGGGCTGCACAACACAGAGAGGACAAGTAGTGACTCTACAACATTTTGCTAAGCTGATGGACAGTAACCATAATGTGGTTGTTAGGGGGGACCTGATATAGGGGAGAGCATAGTAAACATAGTATTCTTCATGTAAGTGTAGATTAAAAATTAAAAAAAAAAAAAAGAAAGAAAGAAAGAAAAGGGGGATTACTCCTTGATAGGATAAAACTATTGGTAAATCAAAGATCAACGCATGCTTTAAATATCCTTAATTTTGATCACTTAAAGGGTGTCAGATGATCAGCTATGGAGGTACTCTTTTCTGATAATATTCCTTTCTCTTAATAAAAGAAAAAAAAGCAGTTCCTGTGTGCTGACCTCCAATGAGTTCTGCACAGTGGTATAGAGGGCATGTCAAAGTTGGGCAAAGGGTCTGTTTGTTTCTATGCAGAAGATCAAGGCCTAGCTTGGATACCCAGAAAATGAACTAAGATACGATATGAGGAGGAGCTTCCGGCATCAGCACTCTCTGGAGGACTTGTGCCGGGGGATGATCATCAAAAAGCCTCCACAGGTATCCAGACGATGCTGCGGTTGTGGCTGCATCCAGCCCACCATCTCCTGGACTTGCCATAGGAATGAGGAGGGAGATGTCTAGGCTGGCATGTGCATACAGTGAGACAAAGAATTTGACCGGATCTGTACTGTTGGAACTCAACTGGGAGTTGGGAGGGGTGCAAGGTATAGCACTCCACAATCTCATGACTATAGACTATCTACAGTTAAAAGAACATATGGAATGTGAACAGATCCCAGAAATGGGCTGCTTTAATTTGTCTGATTTTTCTCAGACTGTGCAAGTACAGTTGGACAATATCCATCATATCATAGATAAATTTTCACAAATGCCTAGGGTGCCTAAATGGTTTTCTTAGCTTCACTGGAGATGGCTGGTAATTATAGATTTGCTTTGTTTATGTCATCGTATTCCTATTATGTTAATATGTGTGTGCAAATTAGTTAGTAGTTTAAAACCTATACATACTTAAGGTACTCTACAAGAAGATATGTCAAAGAAATAATCAATCCTCCCATGTTTCCTTCCATATGCTACATCTATAGCTTTTCTTCTTCCTTCCTAATTACAACCCTTAAATAGAATTCGTGCCTCATATCGAATTTACCAAGTATCATAATTCCTCCAGGTGGTAAAGATACCTCGAGACAAGTGCTGGGCATAGAAGCCACAGGGCATAAATCTGCAAAGAAGTAAAAAGCTAACCTTTTCAAACAATATGGCTTCTCTCTCACTTACCAACTTTACATTTCCCTGTATGGCCCCAGAAGATGACTGGTTAGCCAGAGATGGGTAAGATTCCTCAAGGGAGGAACAACCTAAGACAGGCACAGTCACAGGGGGGCCATCAGGTGAGAATTTGGCGGATCAACAGAGGTGAGGCTCAGAACCTCACCCCCCCCTCCTTTGAGAGAAATCTTTTGCATCCGTGGATGTCTTGCTGCCCTTGTCTAGCCTGGATTAATACTTAGTCCATAGGCACACACCTGATCATCTGATCATCTACATTTGCCCTCTTACAGCACTAAACTATGTTTTCTACCTTTATCTTGCCTCTACCTACCACTTCAGCATTTTATTAAAGATAAAAATAATAATAATAATAGAGGGAGAAATGTGGGATCAACATATAAATCAAGTACAAAAATCAAACGAATATTCATATTTGACCTGATTGTTTATAGGTCATAATGCATGACCAAAACCGAAAGTTTCTGTGATGAATGCCCTTGTACTGTTCACCATGTAAGAATTTATTCACTATGTAAGAATTCGTTCACCATGTAAGAACTCGTTCGTTATGCTTCAGAAGATTGGAGACTGACGAGAATTAGGCTTGAGATGGATTAATGATTGTACATTGAGCATTGACCCCCCATACTGAATTTTATTGTTGTTAACAACCATTTGATCAATAAATATGAGAGATGCCCTCTCAAAAAAAAAACAAAAAAAAAAAACTACCTTTCCCAGTCTCACCTGTTGCTAGATCTGGCCACGTGACTAGGTCCTGAGAATGGGATGTGACTGTTCATGATGTGTGCTACTTCCATGTTGCATCTTTAAAAAGAAAGCAACCTGTCATCCTTTTCCTCCTTGCCCATTTCTGCTGGGTGGAACACAAATGTGGTGGTGAGCCCCCTTCAACCATGCAAATAAAGGCAACATACTAGGGCTGACAAAGCTACTAACTAGCAGGATCCTGGATACTCCACACCACAAAGGTGCCACATCAGTTTGGGTTGCTTCTACTCTTACTTTTGCATGGAAGCATAACACTGTCTTGTTTAAATCACATTGACTTGTATAGCAACCAATACAGAGTCGTACAAACCAAATAGCAGAGAGGTACAGAGAGGAAAATCATTATGAAAGATATTCAATTATACAGAAAAAAAATTTTATCAAGCAATTTTATTTTAAAATAAAAATAATGTTTATTTAAAAAAAAAAGAAAAAGAAAACGGTCACTTAATTCCATTTAAACATTTCTAAGACTTAAAAAAAGTCAATCACATTCTTTGAGGTTTTAGTGTTTCTGTCCTATTATCAGTAATTTTACCCTAAGCCCATTAGAAAAGTAGAACTTATTGTTTAGCTTGGAAATGAAAGTGCCTCCAGATCTGTGAATCACCCCGGCAGCTCCCGTCCCCATTGGCTGTGTCCTAAGCTCTTAAAACAAGGACCAGGGAAAGTTGGTTTCCTTTTTACATAGATAGGAAAGTTGTATTTCTATAAGTGAGAGTGTTCTCTGCATTGCACTCTGATCTGGGGAAATGTCATTTTCCTCTCTACATAAAGTATTTGGACAATCATGACAACCCAACTACCTATAAGCTAGAACATGAAGCAGGGTCAACAGGATCAGTGAATAAAATCTAGCTGTCAGTTCTGGGAAAGCTGACAGTGCGCGACTTGAGGAGCAGTGGAGCCGGTGGAGCTGAGGCTGGGTGGGGAGGTCACACTTCATTGCCTCGCGGGATTTGAAGGTGGACATGTGTTGGGCACGTGTGTGGGGCAGGGTGTAGCAGCGGGTGGGAGATATTTGTGCGTGTTAAATTTAAAGAGAAAAACCCATACCAACATCTGAAAGAAGATATACGAAAATCACTGAAGCAACAGGCCTCCATTGACGAATTACTTCTCTGCCATAATCCAGGAACCACACCAGTGACACACATTGACTTGCCATGTCCAATGGCAGCTCTGTATTATGAAATAAAATGCATGTTCTTTTAATGTAAACAGCGCAGAAATGTTTTGAAATGCCTCAAGTCATTAGTCACTCTTGGCACATTCAGTGCCCTGTGACTTGTCCCCACGCCTGTGTGCCTGGAGGTCCCTTGAACTGTAACAAGGGAGAGTAGAGGGCTTAAACCATAAAGCCTCATGGCTAAAATCTTTGTAGTGAAAATTGCACATGGGTGGTCCCCTTCTTCCCCTGGGGGCTGAGAGGCATCCAAACAGCCGCTCAGGAAAGCCACGCTTTAACAACTATTGCACACACATTCAAAATCCAAGAGTAATTGCACAGAAAAGCGCCCAAACATACCTGTCTGCATGCTGCTTTGGTTTCAGGCAGGCTGTTGCAGGAGATGCAGGGAGGCTGCTGGCCGCTGGTGCCCTGGGAGGGTTTGAATCGGTGCTAAAGAGCATGGACTTCCCATCACACCCCTTGGCTTCCCAGCACTGGGAGAGCTGCCTCAGTTTCTCATGGGGTGTTGGGCAGATCAAATACAAAATGTATTTAAAGCAGGCTGAGAAGTTGTACCCAGAGAGCACGCAGTAAGTGCCAGCTCGGTTTAAATAGTTTTTCAGGGACCAGCACTCACTGGCGCTTACTCTGTGCCGATCTCTGCAACAAGATGAAGAGTAACACTGTGAGCACAGATCCCTGTCTCCTTGCTTCTCTGTCTCCTGGTTCGACGTCTAACAAGTAACAGGAACCAATAAATATCAGTTGAAATGAAGGTAGTTCACACTTTCCAAAGTTTAGAAACAATTTTATTAATCATCCAAGGTCCATCCTGGGAAAAAGAGGCCACTTTAAGTATTTATAACAGGAACCTGGTTACCCAGGTGATAGGATGACTGTGAGGCCAGAGCACAGAGACATTGGAAGGACTTGTAAATCCCTTTGTTAGAGGGACCAAAGGGGCAGGTGGTGCTCCTGGGGCCCAAACTGAAGGGTTGTCCTATGGAAGCTGGGAGTGTAGATGCCTGGAAGAAGCTGGAGACCCAGGGAAGACTGGCAGAGACCTCACCTAGGTGTGGGCAGATGGTGATGGAGAAATAACCCTGGCTTCTCCCTTTCTTGTATTCTCTCTGACAGTATCTCTGTCTGATGAATCCTGCCAGGAACCAGCTGGCACAAGAGCCCAGGAAACAGCCTGAAAGGGCCAATTCCTCCTCCCCTGAAGCCCTGTCCCAATAATGCAGAGAGGGGAAGGGCCTGGAATGACTCTGAGGGCAGACAGGCCCAGGAGCAGCATGTCTTATGTCTGGATAATACTATACAGCCTAGAATTAGTTTCCTTAATGTATTTCATCTTAGATATCCCCATGAAAGCTGTGAATAGCATACCCTCACCTCATTTACTGTATGAGGAAGCTGAGGCTTCAAGGCTTCTGGTAAATGGCTCTAGGCCACCCAACTAGTATAGCCCAGCAGGACTTGAGACTAGGTCTCCCAACCTCCATATAGCAACCCCTCTTCATCTATGTTACCCTAGCAGCTTGCTCTTCTCCTAAGGACGTGTAAAAGGTTCCTCTTGCTCATGAAAGTTTTGTATTTTATAGTGTTGTTCAAATCCTCTCTTTCCTTGTTGGTCTTATGCCTGGTTGTTCTATCCATTAGTGAAAGTAAGGTATTACAACGAGCAACTATTATGCTTGAGTTGTCTCTTTCTCCCTCCATTTCTATCAACTTTGTTTTACATAATTTGGAACTCTGTTTATAATTGTTTATACATGTTTATAATTGTTATGGCTCCCTGTTGGATTAATCTTCTTGTAATGGTAAAATGTCCTTCCTTTTTTCTAGTAACATATTTTTTTTGTTTTGAAGTCTATTTTGTCTGATACTAATATAGTCATTCCAGCTTTCTTACAGTTCTTCTTGCACAATATATCTTTCCTATCCTTTTACTGTCTGCCTATTTATATCTTTGAATCTAAAGTGTGTCTCTTATAGACAGCATATAATTGCTTTATTTTTATCCAATCTGATAATCTCTCCCTTTTGATTATTTAGTTCATTTATATTTAATATTGTTGATATAATTGGATTAGATCTGCTATTTCACTTCTAGTTTTCTGTATGTCACCTCTTTTTTTGTACCTGATTTAATATTTTAAAAGGGCATATTATAAAACTATAGATTTGGTTTTAGGTGCAAAATTTAATGAAATGTTTTTGCTTTACTTCCTTTGTGCATGAATCTTCCTCAAAGTCTTCCTTATGAGGAACACAGAAATCTTGTCTTCACCTTGCAAGTACTAATGAGTTGTTCTGGGGAGGAGTTAGAGCAGGAGATAGAGGATGCTCCTAGTAGGAGGGAATGAGATGTGATTAGGGGAACAGTAGCACCTTAGCCACCACTCTCCCTGCCCTGCACCCCTTTTGAGAAAACTCCACAAGTCACTTCAGGCATGTTAAGAGGCTTATACCTGAATGGCAAAGGAATTCTTCTGGACCTGGCTATTGTAGTCCATAAGGACCAGAGGGCAGCTCTCTGCAGATACCCATCAGGGTAAAGCACCTTTTTCCACAGCTCCCAACAGCAAGGCCCCAGTCAAGGCTTTCCTATCACCAAAACGGGCATTAGTCCATTCCTGAAAAACTGCAGGCTTGTTGCAAATGGATAACAATTGGCAAAGTGCAAAGCATCTTTAAGGTTTTAATCAAGTGAAAAAAGCAAAGTACAAAATTATGCCCTTGCTGAGGCCACCAAACATAACTGAGGATGCATGTGGACATGACTTAGGGCAATAAAGGCTCAGAAAACATTTTTTGGTCATAGTCTAATGACAATGTGCCAGCTACTTTTCTTTTGTTACCTGTCCTTTATTATTATGATGATAATGTTTTTTGGTTTTTGGTGTAAGAAGCAATAAAAAATGAAAAATTAAAGAAGGACTGATGAAAAGAAGGATGGCTAGAGGGAAAGAAGTGGAGAGGGAGAGAAGACAGAGGGAGGTCAGCCTTGCTCGGGCTGCAGGCAAAAGATAACCGCCTCAAGTCTTAAGCCAGCTAACATTGGTGAATAATGAAATGAGGTCTGAGCTCCACTTATGTTTTAATATTTACTTAGTTTAGTAAAAAATTGGAGAAAAATAAAGTAAGGTATCACAGGGAGTTCAAGACCTAAAATGGACCATTTGAAATGTGATCTTAAAAAAGATAATGCGATTCCAGTCAAAAGACTGATTTCACGCAGGGAAGTAGGAAACTTCATGGCCTGTAAAACATTTTTTACGTCTGGTTATTTGCCCTGGGGGAGGAAGCAGAAGGCTCATCTCGGCATGCCCGCCCTCTTTGAGCTCTGCAGGTGGAGGCTGCTCAGCCTGCTCCTGGCTGCTGTTCAGGGCTGGTGCGTGTGACTCCAGGAGACCCCGTGCACTGGGCCAGCTGCAGCTGATCCCCCACATCCAGGATCCCACCTTCTTTCCAAGACCACCTCAGATGTCACTGCCATGGGGCTTCCTAACCTCTGGGCCCCCTTTTAAAAGGGCATGCGAATCCCCTACCATTGTGTCCTAGAGCTCCAGGGCTCTGTCTTCCTAGCAGAAATGATCACTGCTTAGGAGAGCCATGGGTTCCTGTTGGGTGGATTTGTACCATGTCACCCTAACAAAGTTGGAGTGTTATTCCTTAGAATCCTTTGCTCTGAATTGTCCCAAGAGAGCATGAACTGTACTTTGCGTGACATGTGGAAGGCTGCCATGCAGGAGCTGTCTAATGCTTAGAGATAAGTGCAGACCACCAACGCTGACCAGCCGCTTATCCTGTCTGTCTGGGGCAGCTGCCGGCAGAGCTCTCCAGGTCCTGCTGTGTCTCCTGCTCCAGGCCCTCTGACTAGAGATCAAAGCAGTTCCAGTTGGTCCTGATGGGTCTGGTGCTGCTGCAAGATGGGGTCCTTGCTTCCTGTACTTCTTGCCCATCATCCTTCCCCATCTGCCCTCCTCAGGCTCTGGGCTCTGGCATGAGACGCAGAAGCAGCATCCTCATATGGTCTGGTTCTGCCCAAATCCCAGCAGCGGGTGTCTGTGTCCTTGGTTCAGTGGTTCTGGGGAAGCCCTGGCAGGCCCACCTGCGTGCTGCCCTCTCTCCTGTTCAGGCTGGGCCAGTGGTCAGGCCTGCAGTACTCTCAGAACACGGGCTGCTTGTGGAGCTTCATTATCTTTGAGCTGAATCCTATCGCACACCCATAGTGGGGTGAATCTAAGCACAGCAATGCCTGGCTGGCATCCCATAGCTGGGGCAGCCTCTGTTTTGGGCGTTCATTGTGAGACTCCTCAGGGAAGGTGCTTGTGGACAGGACTCCCTCTCATGCCTGTGACCTCTCAGATACCTTTTTCTGACTGGATAGCCTGGACATGGGGTGTGCGCTGGGGACAGGGCAGGTGCTCCTAGCACCACTGTGGCTGGGCAGACTCTTGATGCCTCCTGACTGAGAAGCCCCAGGAAGGGATGCGGCCTCTTGGCCCACTTTGGCGCAGAAGTCTTTGCCTCCCTCGTTCTTCTCCAGGAGGACAGACTGTGGCTGCTGCTTTGTGGGCCCTAATATCCAGGTCCCTGCGATGCTCTGGGCCCTGCCGCCTAACTCGAGCTCAGGGCGGACACCATGCTTCCTCCTCTGAGTGTCCCCGTCCCAGTATATTTCTGTATCTAGGATAAGGACAGCCCATGGGGTCCCTAGTTAAGGAGTGAGGCCGAATCTCCGCTCCCACTGGTCCTCCCTGTAGGAAGTCCTCAGGTGGCTGAATGGCAGCTCCGTCTCATCCTTGCCGCTCCAGAGCCCAGTCCATGAGGAGTGCCCAGGCCAGCAGAGTGTCGCATGAGGAGCTTTAGCAAACTGACCTACAGGCTTTCTTCTCTCTCCATTGTTTCATAAGTTCCCTGGTGTGCATGTTTCCGTGGTTAGAGACCCACTGGAGCATCAGCTCTCCGAGTGACTGGAGATACTCCAGGGCCCAGCAGCTTCCTGTCACTTTCAAAGGGGTGCTGGGTGGCAAAGGAGAAGGGATGGATACCGACCAGTGCTGTGCTTCAGGTTCTGGGCTCTCGGGACTCGGGTGCTGTTATGGCTGAACTGTGTCATCACAAAATTCATCTGCTGTATTCTTAACCCCCAGTACCTCAGAAGCTGGATGTATTTAGAGATGGAGTCTTTGTAGTGGTACTTAAGGTAAAATGAGGACATTAGGGTGGGCTCTAATCCACTATAACTCGTGTTCTCTTAAGAGGAGGACATTACGAAACAGACACACAGGGAAGACTGTGTGAGGACACAGGCAGCAGGGGGCTGTCTACGTACCAAGCAGAGAGGCCTCAGGAGAAACCGACCCTGTTGGCACCTTGACTTCAGGCTTCTGGCCTCCAGATTGTGGAACAGACATGTGTGTTCTGTGAACATGTCAGCAGTATTTTTTCTCTGCAGCTCCAGGAAGAGAATACAGGTGATGACTTAAACCCCTTGGCTACCTCCCGTGACCTCTATAGTGGCTGTGATGTATTATCCCCATGCAGCCAGTGTTCATTCAGCAGAATGATATTGAACGCATGTGGCTAGCTTCCCTTTTAACATTCCCTGTGTTTCCCTGACATTTCCAGCCTGCTAGTTTCAGGCTGGGAGACCATGCCTGTGTGCCATGTTTGGAAGCCCTATTGTGGCCCCTGGCCTGCACTGGCTGTCTCCTCTCAGGAGGTACAGCTTGTCGGGGCATTTCCCCCAGAGGACACGGAGTAGGGTCAGGAGGGACAGGCCTGGGCTCTAGGACCTGGGGCTGCGGGTCCTGCTCAGTGGGGTCCCTTCCTTCTCTGTGGTGCCCATGCATCTGCGGCTGTGGCTTATCCTCCACAACTTCCTCCCCCTGGCCTCACCTTGGCCTCCGCAGGCACAGTGAGGGACAGGTGGCAGACCTGAGGCCTTGAACATGGATCTCATGGATTCAGGATCTCCTGTTGACTTACTCATCTTAAATCCTAGAGGCAGCAAGTTGTACTTGCCAGCCTTAAATATTTTGGCACAAGGATATGGAAACAAACCCACATGTCAGGCTGCTTTCAGTTTAGTCAGATGTATGTTAAATGGAACAGCAGGGCAATTTGTCTGCATGTAAAGCAAAAGTACCTCTATTTGCCCATTCTTTAAAGGGCCTGTACGTTAAGGGTTATTATAGACAGCCATAACTTTGCTATATGATGGTTTACAGTTTCCTGACCACATTTGCAAGCAGTTTCGTTTTCATACATGTGTTGTCTCTGTGTTATAAATATGAAATTATGATCATATCTTCCATTGTTCCATTGTTCCATTGGGAGATCAGACTCTTCCAATGTTCATGCAGTTGTGCTGATTCCTAACCCAGTACAGATATCCCTCCGGCCTCCATCACCTCTGCCACAGCCCTCTTCCCAGTTGCCTCATTATCTCTGTGCTGCTGGCTCAGAACATCAGACCCATGGGTAACTCAGCAGTGCACCATTCTGTCTATGGACCTCGGGAGAATCTCCCCCAAATCCACAGATCAAGACAGTTCCTTTTCAGGGAGGCCAGCTTCTATCCTTGCTGGGTTCCCCAGTTCCCAAGATCTGAGTCTGTGAGGACTGCCCATCCCCCATCATCTGCAGGCCTCAGCCAGCTGGTGCCTGAGGTGCGAAGAACATCAGCAGCCATCTTTCCCAACTCGAGTCAGGAAATGCCATTGTTGTCTCAAGTCCAGACCAGACTAACTGGACAGTAGAGAGAAATGGTCATTTTTGAGAATTATGGCCCTTCGCCCACCTGCATTGTTGAGAAATCATTGGCTTTCCTTTCTGAGAAGGTTTGGTACCAAGTCAGATTCTAGCATGGCTCAGAATCCTCTCCTGCTTGGCTACCCACAGGACTCCTAAGTTCTTGAATAGCCTTGGTGTCCATCAACATCCACTTCTCAGTAGACTTGAGTTGTTATAGAGTCTCTGAGTTTTAGCTTGTCCTAACCCCATTGCACTGGTTTAATGTAGAGTTGGACACAGCTTTCTTTTCCTTTTCTGTCCTTTTCTGCCTTCTGTGGGAGTGTTTGCCAGCTGTCATGGCTTGGACTCCAGCCAGCTCTGTAGGGGTAGGATAGGGGTGTCCAAGCCCCTTCCTTGGGGTCCCACATATATAGTGTGCAGAATTCTGAGAGGCTCTAAAAATTTCCACCCCCAAGTATGCACATCCAAATAATCCCCTTCCCTTGGTGGGGGAGGCAGGACTGTGATGGATTGAACTCCTGTGGTTAGGTTCTAAGGGTTAAGGCCACTCTACAGATGAAAGTGAGTTTCCTAATCAGTTGACTGAATAATCAAAAGCAAGATCACTGAGCCCTTGAAAGGGTCCTTCCTGAAGTGAGACTCCAAGCACAAGAGAGATCATCCTACTGGCCTGAGAACACAAGCCGCCACCTTGTGCAGGAGCTGAGCGAGGCCACTCGGAGCTGAGGGCAACCTCTAGCTGATGACCTCCAGTTGGCCAGAAACCTGGGACCACAGTCCTATAGTTGCAAGGAACTGAATTTAGCCAACAGCCATGTGAGCTTGGAGGTGGACCCTGGCCTCCAAAAAGGAGCACACCCTGGCCAACACCGTGGATTCAGCCATGTGAAAAGACCCTACCCAGACCTAAGGAAATGAGATAATAGACACGTTTCAAACTGCTGAGTTTGTGGTGATCTATTAGTGCCCCTATTTCTATCTCTACCCACCATATGGGTCAGATTTTTTTCACAGACTTTAGGGTTTCCTTTCTCTTTCTGCTACTGCTTGACTTCTTGATTGTCCTGCATCTTGGAGTCCCATCCTTGGGACACCACTTGAACCCATGGTGTACATGATAAACCCCAGGCTCTGTTCGGCTCATCTTCCCCAGGGTCAGCCCCTTTGGTCTCAGGCACCTGAGTGAGTAGGGAGGAGGTAGAGGATTTGGGACTCCTGGTCCTTCTCTAGTGGGCTCCACTCCCCATAGCTACTTCCTCGTTCCCATCAGATCATTTCCAGGAATTTATAGGAACTACAAAACCCAGTCGCTTGAGATCAGGAAAAATTCCCCAAGCTTTCCCTAAAAAGGTCAAGAGAATGTCACCATTTCCTCAAGCCTAGACCACAGTAACTTGAGACCAGAGAGGAGTGAACATTTTTTAGGATTATAGTGGCTTCTCCCATCTGTAGGGTTGAGAAATTGTTGACCATCATTTCTTAGGAGGCTTAGTGATTTATTTGTGAAATTCTTAGAAGAGATTGCAATGGGATGATAAATCTCACCAAAGTCTCAAAGCTGCTGACGAGCTTATTTAAAAATATGCCATATATTCAGCAAACACAGGGTAAACCACAGGAAAAAAGTAAAAGAAATGAATTCCCTGTCAAAAGTAGTTGTAAATGCAAAGCCCCAAAATATATTCATGAAGATGGAAAGTAGAGTGAGACCCCTACTTGATCTTTCTTTATCAAACAAAATCATAATTTTTAAAAATTTGGTGTAATTATAGACTTTATATAAAGTTTCAAAAATGGTACAGATTCTCACATCTTTTCCCCTAGCTTCTCCCAGTTGTGCTGTCCCCCAACTCCCAAATATATGTTGGAGTCCTAACTCCCCAGTACCTCAGAATGCGAACTTTGGAAATTTGGTTGCAGATGTTATTAGTTAAGAAGTCATATTGGAGAAGGATCCTACTCCAATGACGGGTGTTTTTACTGGAAGATATCCTTATGAAGACAGAAACACACAGAAAGAATTACATATGACAACAAAGGCAGAGATTTGACTTGCAAGCCAAGGGAGGCCAAAGATTGCCAGCAAACTGCCAGAAGCTAGGAAGAGGCAGGGAATGATTCTCCCCTACAGGTTTCAAAGGGAGCATGGCCCTGCTAACACCTTGATTTCAGACTTTGGCTTCCAAAACTATGAGATAACAAACTTCTATTGTTTTAAGGCACTCAATTGATGATACTTTATTACCTTACCAAGGAAAGTAATACAATACTAGACTGTTGAGTGTATTCAGTTTTCACCACTTTTTATGTGCATTCATTTTTGTGTGGGTGTGTAGTCCTATACAACTTTATACAATATATAGACTTGTATAACCATACAGATATAGAACGTTAAGAGGATATAAATACAATGTATGCACTGGGAGAAAATATTTGAAAACCCCATATCTAGAAAGAATGTGTATTGCACTGATTTTGGGTGGAGTGTTCTATGAATTTTCTATTAGGATCTGTTGGTTGATAGTGTTAAGTTCTATATCCTTGTTGACTTGCATATGTGTGTGTGTGTGTGTGTGTGTGTGTGTGTGTGTGTGTGTATGATCAATTGCTGAGGAAGGAGTATTGAAAACCTTGGTTATAATTGTATAAAAAATTTTAAAAATTTTTTTCATATTTTAAGAGTTTGCTTCAGGTATTTTGGAGCTCCATTATTTGGTGCATACATATTTAGGATTGCTACATCTTCTTGGTTCCTTTTCCTGATGTCAGTATAGCAACTTTTTTTTAAACAATTTTATGTTTGCATGGTATATTTTTTCCTATCCTTTTACTTTCAATACTATCTATATTGTCATGTATTAAGAGAGTAGACTGCGTAACTGGGTTGTTTTCTTGCCCATTCTATCAATCTCTGCCCTTTAATTGATGTATACTATTTACAGTTAAAGTAATTGTTTATATATTAAGGCTTAAATGTGCTATTTTATTATTTGTTTCTGTTTATTCTCTCTCTTTTTCCTCTCGTTCCTTTTTCTTGTTCCATGTTTCTTGTTCCTTTTTCTTGACTTCATAGAGGTTACTTAAACATTACTTAGAATCCAATCTTGATTTATTTGTAGTAATTTTAAGTATATTTTTGTAGTTTTTTGTTTGTTTACTTTTAGTGGTTGCACTTGGTATTATAAAGTTGTATAAAGAACTTCTGCTCATCTATTGGTATGAACATTCTGTCACCTTGAGTAAAGTGCAGAAACCCAACTTCCACTTGTTGCCTTTACCCCCTCACTTTTTAAGTCTAATTGTCCTAGTATTTTCTCTACATAAATTGAAAACATATCAGATGATATAATTTTTGCTGAAATCATCAAACATAATTCAAAAACATCATGAGGAGAAGGCTAGTCTATTATATTTATTCCCATTTTTATCTATTTTATAATTCTTTGTCTCAAGTTTCCTTCGGTTATAATTTCCCTTGTGGTTGAAGAACTTTAAGCCATTCTTTAAGAGTAGGTTTGCAGATGACAAATTCTTTTTTTTCTCTTCATTCTTGAAGGATATTTTCACTTGGAATAAAATCTGGGGTTGACAGTTCTTTTCTTTCAGTATTTGAAAATGTTATGTCACTTTTTTTGGCATGACTGTTAGTGTTTGTTGTTGATGTCCTACCAGGCCATGCGGCTCTTCTCACTTCTTCCTTCTACTTTCCCTCTGTTGTTCAAATTGGGTGATTTATATTTTTATACTTTCCAGGTCACTGACACTTCCTCTGTCCCCTCCATTGTTCTGTTGAGGCCATCTTCTGACTTTTAAAAATTGTAGTTGTTTGAGTTTTCAGTTCTAAAATTTCCATTTATTTCTTTTTTATATCTTCTATTTCTTGGCTGAGATTTTATATTTTTATTTGTTTCAAGCTGGTTCATAATGCATACTGAAGAATGATTATAACTGCTGCTTTTAAATTCTTGTCAGATAATTCCAACATCTGAGTCATGTTCTTAGAATCTGTTGATTGCCTTTTCTCATTCATGGTACAATTATTCTGATTCTTGTTGTGATGAGGACTTTAAAAAAATTTATTATATCCTGGGCATTTTGGTCACTGTGCTGAGAGTTTCTGGATTCAATTCTGCCTTCTTTTTTAGAAGGCAGTCACTTCAGTTATGTGTACAGCACAGGTCCAGGTAGGGGTAGGCGTTCCACTCCACTCAGCCCTGCTCATATCAGAGTATGGGGTGAAAATGGGGTGCTGATTGCATGGCCTCACCACTGATGAGTTGGGGTAGAAATTCAGCTCCCAAGTCAGCCCTGCTG
This sequence comes from Manis javanica, assembly GCF_040802235.1. Classification (NCBI taxonomy): domain Eukaryota; kingdom Metazoa; phylum Chordata; class Mammalia; order Pholidota; family Manidae; genus Manis; species Manis javanica. The sequence goes on from NC_133162.1 coordinate 75,262,873, forward strand.
AGGGTGTTTTCCACTGATAATTGGATGAAGTAGAGCAATTATTGTCAAAAAGACTTTCTGTCCCGTTTGATTGCCATTTTCCTGGTCCCGCAGCTACAGGAACTGGGTTTGCTCCCAGCTTTTTGTCTGAACCTGTTGGTAGTTTGCTGCGGGCTTCTCCAGTTCCCTGGCTGAATGAATTATATGGAAGCATGAAGAAAACCTGGGGACTTCACCACTGTGCTGTTCCTCATGTCCTAAGGTCCCTAAGAAGTTGCCTTATCCTTTTAAGGTCCTATGTATTATTTTTTTAAATTGTGGTAAAATATATATAACATAAAATCTACCATTTTTAAGTGTACAGTTCTATGTATTTAAGTATATTCACATTGATGTGCAACCATCACCACTATCCACCTCCAGAGCTTTTCATTTTCCCACACAAACTCTGTAACCATTAAACAATAATTCCCCATTTCCCCCACTCCAGGTACTGGAAGCCACCACTCTACTATTCGTCTCTACAAATGTGACTATGTAGGTGCCTCACAGAAGTGTGTCACAAAATATTTGTCCTTTTGCAACTTGCACGTTTTGAGGTTCATCCATGTTGTAGGATGTGTCAGAGTTTCCTTCCTTTTTAAATCTGAATAATACTCCATTGTACACATAGATCACTTTTTGGTTTTTCATTCATCTGTTTATGGACACTTGGGTTACTTCCACTTTTTGACTATTAAGGAATGATTCTATTATTAACAAGGGTGTACAAATATCTGTTGCAGACCTTGCTTTCAATTCTTTTGGGTATAAACCAAGAAATAGAATTGCTAGATCATAAGTAATTTATGTTTAATTTTTTATGTGTGACCTTTTGTGTTGTGTTGTGTCCAGCATATTTTATTTTTAAGAGGGAGGACTAGGGAGGAAATGAAATTATTCCACCTTGGCTGGAACTGGCAGACCAAATCAGCTTTAAAACCTTTTTCTTTGAGTTAACAAATAAACCACATTACAGCATAACTGGCAAGGATCTCTTGAAGTTTATGTCAAGACCATGAACATACCTTTCATTAGAATTCTCACCTGTTTCTGACACTCAGGGAATTTTCTTGGAGAATGGTTAGGTTCCATGTCCTCTGGGGAATATGAGGCCAATGAGACAAATTATCTTCTTATTGCAATGTGATTTTTTTCTTTATTGGAACTGATAACATGTAATTAACACATAGGTGTTACAATAAAGATCATAAAATCCTTTTTGTTTTTCAAGAAACTTTCATTTCTGTTATCTCACTGATCCTCAGAACATCACTGTGCAGGAAGCAATCAAAGCCATGATTATTCATCTCCATTCTATAGAGAAGGAAATGGACTCAGATTTAGGGTGATTTAGGGTGAAAATTCTGAAACTTTTGATGCTTAAGCCACTGATTTTGCTTAACATAATACCCATTTCTTTTGATTGAATTAATGATAGTAGGACCACTTCAACATTTTAGATGACAAACCCCATCTTTATCAACAGACAATTAATTAATTGTCCTGTTAATGGGACTGTACCTTGTTTCTTAGCCTGGGAACTGCAAGAAAAGGAAAGGGGGAGGAAGCATGTTAGTGGCTAGAGAACATCTGGTTTGCGTTGGGCACTGGAAGGGATATTAACTCTGTTACCCAAGCCTGTAGTTTGTCTTTCTGATTAATCATCAGGGGCCTCAGGGCTATTCTCTGGAGCAGGACATTAGCATTAGCACAACCTGAGGCATTTCTCTCGTGACTACTAGAAACTCAGGGTTACCCCAAGTGGAGGACTGTGTAATGTAGATGTCTTCGTGGGGGAACAGCTCCTGGCAGACTGGGGCTAGCAAAGCCAAAGGCAGCAGAACATCGGCAGAAAGATTACTGGCCATGTTTGCTGATAGATACAAGTCGCAGTGATGGATGCTCTGCCTGGGTCTGGGATGTCTGGTGGGCTGCTTAGCAACTGAACCCATGAAACCCTCCAAGTGGAAGGTCCAGTGAAGGCTCAGAGCTCCACTCACCGAGCACAGTACGGTCTGGTTAGAATGTCCTGAACCTCCACCACTGGGCTGATAGGTAGCCTAAGGGTCCTCATGGTCTATTAGCCTCTCTCTGGGTTGCAAAGTCAAGTTCTCAGAGAATGTGCCCGAGGAAACAAGCTGACTCCACGTGTACCTTTTACACTAACATCAAGGGTCTCGGCCATGCTATTATAATAGAACTACACTAAACTGATGAGGTGGAACACCTGGTCTAGCTTTGGGCACACAAGATGCCAGGATTACTGTATAAAGGTTTTTCTTAACTAGCCCCTCCCCCACTTTAAAGTCATTCAAATAGTTATTTTTTTTTACTTTGCTTTCATCACTCCACATGCAGTATGTTTGCCTGCAACATGAGCTGTTGTGTGACTTTCTATCCCCTAATATTTCTATGCTGTGGAATAATTTAGTCATTCTTTCTTTAATGACCTCATTAAATGACCAAGGTTGGATTGACATATTTGACTTCTTTCTGATCCCTTGTATTAGGAAAGCAAAAGGAAGAGACTTTTATTTAGGTTTCCATTACAACCTTGAAACTTAGCTTATCCATAAAATATCGGGAAATGATCTTTTGCCTGTGAATGAAGAAAATGCCTCTTCTTGCTCGTCCATTTGTCATGTGCGGCCTCTAAGGAACCTCGGTCTCGCATGCTGCTGCCAGCACCTGCTGGACAAACTCTTGTCCTGTGCACAGGGGAGTAGGCTGGCAGCACTTGAGCTTCCACGGCTGGAGTCTAGCTTTGGTCCACGGGAGCGACACACAGACGTTGGTTGGAGGGGAGCAGGCATTGTTCCCTGACATGACTCGAGCTCCACTCCTCCCCCAGGACTCTCCAATCACAACACGTCCGGCTATGTGCTCCTCCCCCTTTCTCACTCCGCTAACCAAGATGAAGTTTATGAACATTCCCTAGGACCCTCACTGACAGCCTATTTTTTTTTTTTTTTACTTATGTGTGTGTCTAACAAGTCCGACAGATTAGAATGGAGGAAAGAGGCTGCATATTAATAGAATTAAAAAATATATATATCTAAAGTGATTAAAACAATAAAAAAAATGCAAATGCCAAAAATGATTACTGGTAGGCTGAATAATGGCCCCCAGAGATGTCCATGACATATTTGGAACATGTGAATATGTTATGTTACATTGCAAAAGGGCAGCAATGCTGCTGGCCAGCTGTTCTGAGATGGGCAGATGATCCTGCATGATCCAGGTGAGCTCAGTGTAATCACAAGGGTCCTCAAAAGTGGAAGAAGGAGGGAGAAGAGTCAAGGTCAGAGGATGCAGTGTGGAAAAGACTGGCTTGGCTTTGTTGGCTGGGAAGCTGGAGGAAGGGGCTGTGTGCAGCCTCCCAAAGCTGGAAATGATAAGGGAATGGATTCTCCCCTAGAACTACTGGAAGGAACCAGCCCTGCCAACATCTTGATTTCAGTCCAGTGAATTTCAGACCTCTGACCTCCAGAACTGTAAGATAATAAATTTGTGTTACCACTAAGTCTGTGCTGATTTGTTATAGCAGCAATAGGAAGCTAATATAATCACATACCCGAAAGCCTCATGTCCCTAAACTTTCGGGACATGTGAGGTTATTACTATAAATTATGTCAGAACACCAAAGCATGGGGTCATCTGCAGGGGTGGGTGGTATGCGCAGACCTCTGCCATTTAACCCTTTCTCCTGGCTTGTTGTGCTTGTTGTACCCTTTATCAAGGGTTGTTGTCGATTTCCTTTCTTTTTTAAGGATAGAATGTGGCAGAATTGGCCTAAATGGGATTGTCTCTTTCTTGCTAGGCTCGAAGAGGCCTGGCCATGTCCCCTTTAGACCTCTTGAAAGCAGTTGGCCTGTGAGAAGTCTGAATACCTTGCTGGAGAGTGAGGCCTGGTGAGTCCCCAGCCATTCCAGCTGCCCCAGCAGGAGTGTCAGATGCAAGTGAAGCCATTGTAACCTCCAGCCCCAGTTGAGCCTAGCAGTGCCATGTGGAGCAGCAATTGCCATCTCATCAAGCACAGTACAGACTTCTGAGAAAATTATGCCAACCTCGCATGTCAGCTCATTCACTGAATTTCTCCCTTTGTGCAGAGCTGGTTGAACCCATGCATCTGGGCTAAGAGAGCAGATTTGATGCCTGTCCTGTGTCCCTTGCAGCCTATTGAAGCAAAACATAACAAACTTAGCAAACAATCTAATGTGTTTCATTATAAAAGGGGAAACTGAAGACCAGAGAGCCTAAGTCACTTTCCCAAGGCCACACAGCTAAGTATAAATAAGGACTTATACTCAGGGCTGGGGTTCTAAGCCAGCTAGCCAGCTTGGTTACTACTGCAAATCATTAATTTTATCCTACAATTATCTCAGATAAGCACCAAAGGCTGTTGTGTAGTTCTGCTTGACTAAGATTTAAAGAAGTTAATTTTCACATTTTCCGTGTACTGTATTTTTCCGTTCTTTAAGGATCTAAATTTTCTTGGGTAGACTCACATAAAAGCATAACTATTACAGAGATAAACCACAAAATTTGATTAGGTTTCAGTGAGTGGAAAACTATGTAGTACAAATAAATGCAGAAAGCATAGGTTTTTGGGACCAGTGGATAAATGTTCCCAGCTGTAGCTGCTCCCTTTCTACCTTCTTTAAAAGAATTTACAACACAGAAAGAGGCTGAGAAAGCAGAAATGTCAATTAAAAAATGCTTTTACTTCTGGGAATCATTCTGATTAAATCATATAATTCAGCTATGCTTAATTATGTGTAAAACACTTTTTGAATGTCTTACTATTCTTTGAGGTGTGTTATATATTTTTTAATGAAGGGTCAAACTGTCCTTTTTTAAGCTCACAGAATCCTTTGTGGCCTACCATCACGATTCCAACATTAAATATTCAATTTGAGGAGACAAAGATAAAGACTTCTTTTTGCCTCTCCATTTCCCTACAATCAGAGTGCAATGCCAGGAACAAACAGTGAAAAGACATATAATTGGTTCATGTGATCTGAGCTACAACAGGCTCGTGTTACCTGAGAACCAGATCTGTCTCTCCCATAGCCTTTTATTTTTGCTTTTAGAGAGATGTAATTGGGATGCACAGTGCTCCACTCAGGTGAATAATTTTATTGGTCAGAATTTTGAAGAAACATGGCATCTGGATAGAGTTTCCCTGGAAGGATCTTTTTTCTTGCCTTCTCCAGCTCCTAGAAGTCTCCTGCATTCCTTGTCTGGTGGCCCCTTCCTCTGTCTTCAAGGCTTGTGGCAGTGTCTTTGAGCATCTCTCTGACTCACCCTCCTGCTTCTCTCTTTCTCCCAAGATTGCAGTTCTTGCCCATCTGCATAGCCAGGATTAGCTCCCTGTCCTCAAACCTCACCCTCAACTGTAGCTGCAGAGACCTTTGTGCCAAGTAAGGAAACAAGTTCAAGGTATGGGAGTAGGAAGTGAAGGAAGGTCTTTGGGGCCATTGTTCTGCCTATCACTCTGGAATTTCATGGTGGTCACTGGGCTGCTTTTCTGACCTGCTCTGCCCTGGCTTTCTCTCGTGCACCTCCTCTAGCAGGGTACACGGGTCATGGGTTCTGGTTGCTGGGCTTTGACCCACTTCCCTTGGCAACACCAGTGTGCTGGAATTGTGAGTGATGGCTTTAGGTCGGCGGGGGAACCCAGCTCTAGGTTCCACGGTGCTTCCCTCTGTCTGGGATGCTTCTACCCACGGATGGGGACACTGCCTACTCTCAAAGGAGTCAGCATCCGGTTGACTTTGCTTTTGGTGAGCCTTGAAGTTCATCCCAGACTGCTTGCTTCCACGATGACCCTTCACCTCCAGAGGAGGGGTCCTCAGGCCTGTTGGAGACCTACCCTGATCCTTGCCTGTCTTGGCTCCTCCTTGACAGTGTGTCTCTTTGGAGTCCCCACCTGCCTGCCAGTATCACTGTCTACTGGCTGTTCCTTGGCCCTGTGAACCATGCTCCTGTACCTTACCAAGACACCTGTCCTCTGAGGGGCTGGACTCCCTGACTCTGGCCCTGTCTGGGCTGCCGACCAGCACCCCTCAGCACCCAGCTTCCTTTAGGGCTTGCTGATGGCTGCCTAGTCTGGGTCCCAGCCCTGGGGCCTGGCACATCTTGATGCTTCCTTGCACTCACAGTTTAAGCAGCAAAAGCAAACCGGGTGTTTGCAGTTTTGTGCTGGGGATACAACATGATAGCATCACAATACTAATACATATATTAAACTAGGAAGCATGTATTAGAGGATCGTCTGAGAGGGACTTCAAAAGCATTCCCCTTCTCCCCCAAAAGACACTCCATCTGGCATGAAGAGTCAAACGTAAAACAGTGAAAACAATCTAGAGGAAGAGAGATGAATATCAGATTCCAGGATGAACATGGGCTTTGTAATTGTAATGCTTTGAGGAAAGTTAATTCACCAGAAGCCCCGTAGGAAGAGCATAGCAAATTGTTTGGGATTCCTGATAAGCCATTTTCAGGGGAGGGGAGCCCAGGATGCTTGGGGAAGATGAGAACATTGCAAAACTGCCTTCTGGAAAGCAGGGGTTGGGGGTGGGACACGGCCTTGCTAACGGGTTGACCCTGTGCTCTGCTGAGTACTGGTGGTTTAGGGACAAGCATCAGGCCTAGTGCAATGGAGCGGAGGGAAGTTGAGGTTTTGGTGGTGGTAGTGGGAACATCCTGGGGGGATTGGCTTGAATTTTCTAAAAATTAAAAACCTCCAAAGAAACAACAACAAAAATTTTACCACAAGCAGAAATGAAAGTAAATAATAAATTAAGAAAAGTATTTGCAGAAAATATGACCAAAGTGTACTGTGGATGGAGCCCGTATCAGCTACTTCCATCTCTTGCTGCCTGGGCTGGTTTTGCTCTGGGCAAGCACACGGGATGACACTGCCCCCCGTGTGGCCCCCGTTGTTACTACTCTTGATGAATAGTATCAGTGCCCAAGAGAAATGGTAAAGGACATGGGGTCACCGGGCCTCTGAGAAGAAGAGCAGGGGGATGAACCAGGGAGGGCTTTATCGGGGGAAAAGGTGGGGAGAAGGACTAACGGAAGGGGCAGACACAGGTAGACTGGAGGTGGGCAGAAAAAGAAGGCTGGGAGGAAATGGCCTGGATAACCCGGGGTCCTTGAGTCAGTCAGAGGCGCCCAGGTGTCCGGGAGCAGCCAGGCCGGTCTCCATGTTGTCCTCCCTTGCCGGCTACCTCTGCCCAGGTGCAGCCGGGACTATAGAGCCAGCAGCTGTGGCCCTTGGCCATCTATGCTCCCTGTGATTAGTCCAGGAGAGCATTTTCACAGCCAGTGCCGATGTGACAAGGAAGTCCCCAACAAAGGCTTGCAGATGGCCAAGAAGCCCTTGGCGCCATTTCCTGCAGCCCTCTGAGAAGGCAGGGCCACATGGAGGTGGAGTGGGCTCCCCAGGCTTTCTCAGCCATTGGCTTCCAGCACACGCTCTCCAAGCAGAACAGAGACCTGCCACACTGTCCTCCGAGCCTAAAGTTAGCCTCGGAAGAATCCTCGATCTCAATTTCAGAGCACCAACTTCCTCTTCGTGCATCCCACAGCCATCCAGCCTGGAGCCAAATACCTCCCCTGCCAGAGAACTCACACATGTTTGAGATATAGCTGGACAGGTCTTGGGTGCTGTTTCTCAAAGCAGAGTACATAGGCCACAGCATCTAAATCAGCTTTTTAGAAATGCAGAGCTTCAGGCCCACCCTGGACACACTGAGGGAGAACCTTTACGAGATCCCAAGAGCTTGGCACCCACGTTTCAGCAGTAAAAGCCCTGTCTTGGGGTGGGCTTCTGTGGACAGAGCCCTTCCAGCTCCTTCCAGCTCTTGCTGCCTGGGCTGGTTTTGCTCTGGGCAAGCACACAGGGTGACACTGCCCCTTTTCCTGCATGATGGTGGACGTCTGCTGTGGCCGTCAGTCTGGGCTGGTTGGGAGTCCTGGGCTGTGGAAGTGAGCAGTTCAGACAGGAGTTCACATTTCAGGAAGGCAACTTCAGACGGGGAAGGAATCGTTGGTTAGGGGATGATGTGAAGGGCTTTGTGTTCATGAGCTAAGATTTGTGATGAAGAATGGCCCAGATTGTCAAGGGCCTTGAGTGTCAGTATGAAGACTTTATTCTGTGACTTTGTTGTAGGAAGCTGCCTTTGGAGGTGATGCAAAGGGAGGAAAACAGCCCTTTTGTGCCCTGTACCAAACCGCCAGCGGCCCCGACCCTGCTGGACTCTCTGTCCTGTGGCTTTCAGCCTCTGTACATGCTCTCTCTTTCCTCTAGGGTGTCCCTTCTGCTCCCTCTTCCTCTCTAAACCCACCACTCTTCCATTAGCTCAGCTCAGCCAACAAGGACCTCCCCACCTCCCTGGTCCCCATGTCCAAGGCAGTGGCCTCTAGTTCCACGTGGCTGCTGAGCATCTGATATGTGGTCAATGTGCCTGGGAACTGACTTTCTGAGCTCTAAGTGTAACCTAAACAGCAGAATTAGCATGATTTTTATATTGATTACATGTTGAAATGGTAATATTTTGGATACATGTAAATAAAATGTATCATTACATTAATTTAATCTTGAAATTTAAAAAAATGTGGCCACAAGAAAATTCAAGATTACATTTGTGGCTTATATTGTATATCTCTGGGACAACACTTCCCTAGACCGGTCAGCTGCCCCTGTGTGTATTCCTCACACACCCTGTCCTTGTTCCTGGTGTAACATCAAGCGGCCCTTTAATCGCCCATCCCTTGACTATCTTCTCCAAGGATCTGTTTCTTGAAGGGGTGTAGTGGGTCCTGATCAACAGAACATCCCCAGCACCTAACTGCAACAATAGATACGTGGAAGATGCTCAAACATGACTGAAGGAGGATCTGGAAGGAGGGAAAGGAGAGGGAAGGAAGGAAAGTGAGGGAAGAGGGAGACAGGAGGAAACATAGGTCCTGGCATACAGGGCGATGCAGCTCTGCACACCCAGGAGACTCAGTGGGCAGCCAGGGGGCCCTTCCCCAGGCCCAGGAGGATGCGAAACTCTTAAGGCCTGGATCTAGAGAGGTGAGTCTGGTGAGGATAGTGATGCCGCTGTTAGTGGAAGTAGAGTAGGCTTCGTGGCAGAAGTAGTTTTCTAGAGCAAAGAAGAGCTACACAGCATTAGATGTTCACTTACACACATGCCCAGGGGTCTGGAGGGAAGTGGGTGAGCTCCTAACATGATGAAAAACCAATCTTTTAAATCCTATTATTTCAGGGGAAAACACTTGCTCTTTCATCTTTCAATCTAGATGATGAAAGCATAATGGATTTTAGGATTTATCTAGCTGGCAAGCCTTTTTATGTGGCCCACAGGCCATCAACCAGCCTGGGTTAAGTAGAGTCAATCCTGTCTGTGGGAAGGTGGCGCTCAGACGGGCTCCCCCTGCTCTCCTGCTGAGGGAGGAAGCTCGCATGCCGACAGCTCTTGCCCTGGACAGAGCTTTCCATGTGGTGTAATGAAATTCATACCCAGGGTGTGGAGGTACAATAAATTGGGGGAGCTAAAGAAATCTATGCAGTGGGTAAGACATCAAATAAAGCCATTGCTATTATTCTCCCTAACATAGCAGAGTCATTTCTCCCATATTTTATACAAAATGTATGTTATAGAATGAGGAGACAAGATGTATTTCAGACATACCCAAATTGAATGACACCTCATCATTCCTCTTTCACTTTTTATAAATTGTCTATCTACATGTGGATTCCAGTTATCATTGTTTAAGAAACTCTTCTTACAGATTATGGAAAGAAATGGAATATGTAGGCTTTTTTTAGTTGGGGCTTAGTCAAGAATCCAAGTGCCACCCTAGGTGTTACAGAGGATGAGACGTTAATAGCAGGTTGTTGGCATCTTCTGGGGACTGGAAGGAACTGGGATCGCCTTCCGAAGGGCCTGCAGTGTGAAGGTCTGCTGGGCTCAGCCATGGGCGATGCCCATGTGCATCCTTTCATAAGGATGCCTGTGCTGCACGGGCTTCCACAGAGATGTCAGGGCACAACCCTGGGGCTGGGGACGGTCCTGAAGTGGAGTGTTTCCTGATGACGCCCTGGGGCCAAGGAAGCCCCCATGGCCTCTGGGTGCCAAAGGCACGTGCCTGCCCTCAGCTGCCGTGGGAGTGTTAGATCCTCTTCTGCCTTCTGAATGTTGTTGGAGGCCTTCTAATGGTGGACACCAACTAGAATTCCAAGGGAGTGAGCATATAGTTTCCAGGTTTTACCCACTTTGGCCTGTGGTGAGGGGGATGGCGGTGATGGCTTAGACAGGAGGGTATTAAATATCAAGAAGACATATCTGGAAGGTACCTGAAAGTTATAAGTGGTTTCTCATTCATTTATCCACAGTAGATAACTTATTTTTCATGCATGGAATTATGATACTGACAATATATCTTTATTTTTTTCCCTTTCAAATCATAAATATGATTGTTAAGGCTAACTATGGTCAGAAACTGGCCCCAAGTGGTCCTAGACTTTAAAGGTCTTACTTAAAATTCAACTTTGCCACTTATTCCCCAGGTCTGGAGGCCATTTCACCTCTTCACTTCAGTGTCTATAGTTTCTGTATTTCCACAATAGACAATGACATTTCATAGAGATCAGCACATAATAAAGCAAGTAAAATAGAAGGAAACGTTTTACAATGGCATAAGCTCTAAATTATGGCTGTCTTCCTTTTTTGTCTCTCATCCCTGATGTGAAGAGTTTTTAATAGGTTACAACAGTGCTGAGTGTTGCAAGATAAGAAGGAGTTAGGTGGAATTTGGGGAAGGTAGGAGACCCAATCGAAATGAGTTACCTACTCAGAGCATGCAGGCACGAGAGTCTTGGGGAACCAAAATTAGATTAGCGAGGCTGGGTCTTCAGACAGGAAGGGGAGGAATAAAAAGTGATGACATAGGCAGAAGTCAGATTATTAAAGGTCTTAGGGTTGACGCTATGGATTTTAGACTTTTATCCTAGAGGCAGTGGGGCTAGGAAGAAAACAGAACACAGTCTCTGTACAGGCACACCTTGTTTTATTGCACTTTGCAGCCTTTGCATTTTTTACAAATAGCATTTTTTAGCAATAAAGTATTATTTAATTAGGGTATGCATGTTGTTTTATAGATATAATGCTATTGCACATTTAATAGATTACAGTGTAAATATAACTTTTATATGCACTGGGAAACCAAAAATTTCATTTGACTTGTTTTGTTGCAATCTTCACTTTACTGTAGTCTGGGACCAAACCTGCAGCATCTCCCAGGTACGTCTGTGCTCAAGGAGCCCAGAATCTACTTGGGAAATAGATAGGTAATTTAAATATGGTTTGCTAAACCCCAGTGGAACTTCTGCATTTCATATCCCAGGGGCTCCATTCGCATTGCAGTCTATGTAACTGCATGCTGTGGCGTGGCAGGGCTTACAGCCGGCACAGCTGTCCATGGTGGCTCTAGGTGCCAAGGCGGTGCAAAGCACTGACTGCCATGCGTACACATTGAGAGGAAGATCTAATTCAGCCTTGACAAAGCAGAAGAAAATTCCAGAGGGGTGACAATTCCATCTAAGACTTGAAATATAAGTGGGAGTCGGCAACCTGAGGGACAAAGGGCTTCCAAAGCAAAAGTTTCAGCGCGTGCAAAGGCCTGGATACCTAAGACCATGTGCGTAGTCTGACTGGAGTCTAGAGGATGTGAAGACAGAGGGATGGTGGGGTGTGTGTGGCTGGGCAGAGATGCTCTTAGATATGGAGTCTAGAGTTTGGCAAAGAGGAGTGGACCAGAAACACGGTCCTGAAAGTCATCATCCTATGGGGTGAGGCCCCAGGGAGGGGTGAGCTGTAAACAAGGGAAAGGGATGAAGGGTGGAACCCCGGCATGCATGGGCATGGGAGGGGAGGATGGGTGAGCCTGAGAGTCTTCTGGGTGCAAGAAAAAGAAGTGGCGTCTAACATTGATTTATTTCTAAGTGTCCTTTGGAATCAGACATGAAGGTGTCATGGACGGCCTTTGTGAGAACTGTTCTGAGGGTGTTTTGAAGTGGGAAGGACAACCGCAATGAGTTAAGGAGTGAGAGAGGGGACTTGCAGGAACTTGGCTGTTGTTCGGAAGCTAGAGAGTGAAGGAGTAAAAACAGATCCGAGATAAGGGTCACAGAGAGAAGCTTGAGGACCTTTTTTTTTCCTTTTAAGATGAGTGTGATTTGAACATGTTTATATGCTACTGGGAATGACCCTCCAGGGAGATGTTGAGAATGTCAGGAAGAGAAGGGAAATCTATGAACAAAGCTCGTAAGCAGGCACCTAGGAGGTGCGGGATGGTGGAGGGCGTCCTGGGGTACATACAGAAAACAAGTAGAAGAACTTTTGTTCAAAAGAGGAGTGGTAGTGTGCCAACTTATTCCTTAACTACGTTCTGGGCTAGAGGAGGCAGGGCAGGAGTTGGGGGAGTTCCTGTCCCACATTAATCAGGTTTCCCGTGAAACAGACTCTGAAGTAGAGGTTTGCATGCAGGAGGTTTATGGGTGGTTTCAGGAACAACACTTTGAAGTGTGAGGAAAGTAGGAAAAGGGGAAATTGGCCTGTGATGCAGCTGCAGCAGGGGCCTCAGACAATCCTGCAGGGAGCTCTGGAGCTGGGATGACTCTTATGAGTTGTCCTGCTTGAGGCAAGGAGGCTCAGCTTTCTGTTATTGTGCCCTCCAGTCACTGGATTCAAGCCATTCTCAGGTGGAGGACTCTCTATGGATGAGGGACATTTCCAGGAAGGGCTCACTGGACGACCATCAGCTGCCAACACTCCTAGAAGCTGGAGCAATGAGTACCTTGGCCTTGGACTGCAGATCACAGCCTCCACCACACCCTTGTTTTCCCTGGGAACTAGTTGGTCTTGGGAGTAATGAGAAAGGCAGTGGATCTAGGGGACTAAAGAGAGTTGTGAAGGTCAGAACTAGTTTTGTTTTGAGTAAGAAAATATTCCAAGGACCAAAAGAAAGGCTTTCCAGGGGGAAATATGGAAGCAAATTTGGAGACTAAGACTTTTAATTGGCCTCAATTTTCAAGGTTGTGTGAGTTCACCTGCAGAGCTCAACATCTCAAGGGAAGTTGTAAGAAAAGTGTAGAGCTGGACTCAATGTTGGATGAGGCAGAAACTTGGAGGTTCAAGACAGTTGAGTATATTCATAAAAGAACTTTAAGAGATGAATTATGAGACCCAAATGAAATCAAGAGGGGGTGGTGGCTGGTGGAATCACGGCATACTCTCAAACTCTTGGGATCCTTATATTTTGGGTCAGTACCTCTTCTCTTCTTTCTCTATGTTTTTCCTAGGTGATTTTAAATACCCTCTATTTAAATTTATTTCATTATTAAAATTGACCTTTGAATTTACATCCTGTGATTGAGGAGCACCTCACCAGAACTCTTCCTGTGCAAGACTTCTGGTAGCAAAATCTCTCAGTGTCTAACTACAATGTACTTATTCTCCCTACATTCTTTTTTTTTTTTGAGAGGGCATCTCTCATATTTATTGATCAAATGGTTGTTAACAACAATAAAATTCAGTATGGGGGGTCAATGCTCAATGTACAATCATTAATCCATCTCAAGCCTAATTCTCGTCAGTCTCCAATCTTCTGAAGCATAACGAACAAGTTCTTACATGGTGAACGAATTCTTACATAGTGAATAAATTCTTACATGGTGAACAGTACAAGGGCATTCATCACAGAAACTTTCGGTTTTGATCATGCAATATGACCTATAAACAATCAGGTCAAATATGAATATTTGTTTGATTTTTGTACTTGATTTATATGTTGATCCCACATTTCTCCTATTGTTATTATTATTTTTATTTTTAATAAAATGCTGAAGAGGTAGGTAGATGCAAGATAAAGGTAGAAAACATAGTTTAGTGCTGTAAGAAGGCAAATGTAGATGATCAGATGATCAGGTGTGTGCCTATGGACTAAGTATTAATCCAGGCTAGACAAGGGCAGCAAGACATCCACGGATGCAGAAGATTTCTCTCAAAGCAGGGGGGGTGAGGTTCTGAGCCTCACCTCTGTTGATCCCCAAATTCTCACCTGATGGCCCCCCTGCGACTGTGCCTGTCTTAGGTTGTTCCTCCCTTGAGGAATCTTACCCGTCTCTGGCTAACCAGTCATCTTCCGGGGCCATACAGGGAAATGTAAAGTTGGTAAGTGAGAGAGAAGCCATATTGTTTGCAAAGGTTAGCTTTTTTACTTCTTTGCAGATTTATGCCTTGTGGCTTCTATGCCCAGCACTTGTCTCGAGGTATCTTTACCACCTGGAGGAATTATGATACTTGGTAAATTCGATATGAGGCACGAATTCTATTTAAGGGTTGTAATTAGGAAGGAAGAAGAAAAGCTATAGATGTAGCATATGAAGGAAACATGGGAGGATTGATTATTTCTTTGACATATCTTCTTGTATAGTACCTTAAGTATGTATAGGTTTTAAACTAACTAATTTGTACACACATATTAACATAATAGGAATACGGTGACATAAACAAAGCAAATCTATAATTACCATCCATCTCCAGTGAAGCCAAGAAAACCATTTAGGCACCCTAGGCATTTGTGAAAATTTATCTATGATATGATGGATATTGTCCAACTGTACTTGAACCATCAGACAAATTAAAGCAGCCCATTTCTGGGATCTGTTCACATCCCATATGTTCTTTTAACCATAGATAGTCTATAGTCATGAGATTTTGGAGTGCTACAACTTGCACCCCTCCCAACTCCTGGTTGAGTTCCAACAGTACAGATCCGGTCAAATTCGTTGTCTCACTGTATGCACATGCCAGCCTAGACATCTCCCTCCTCATTCCTATGGCAAGTCCAGGAGATGGTGGGCTGGATGCAGCCACAACCGCAGCATCGTCCGGATCCCTGTAGAGGCTTTTTGATGATCATCCCCTGGCACAAGTCCTCCAGAGAGTGCTGATGCCGGAAGCTCCTCCTCATATCGTATCTTAGTTCATTTTCTGGGTATCCAAGCTAGGCCTTGATCTTCTGCATAGAAACAAACAGACCCTTTGCCCACACTTTGACATGCCCTCTATACCACTGTGCAGAACTCATTGGAGGTCAGCACAGAGCAACTGCTTTTTTTTTTTTTTTTTTAATTAAGAGAAAGGAATATTATCAGAAAAGAGTACCTCCATAGCTGATCATCTGACACCCTTTAAGTGATCAACATTAAGGATACTTAAAGCATGCGTTGATCTTTGATTTACCAATAGTTTTATCCTGTTAAGGAGTAATCCCCCTTTTCTTTCTTTCTTTCTTTTTTTTTTTAATTTTTAATTTTTAATCTACACTTACATGAAGAATACTATGTTTACTATGCTCTCCCCTATATCAGGTCACCCCTAACAACCACATTACGGTTACTGTCCATCAGCTTAGCAAAATGTTGTAGAGTCACTACTTGTCCTCTCTGTGTTGTGCAGCCCACCCTCCCCTTTCTCCCTCCCCCCATGCATGCTAATCTTAATACCCCCCTTCTTCTTTCCCCCCCTTATCCCTCCCTGCCCACCCATTCTCCCCAGTTCCTTTCCCTTTGGTACCTGTTAGTCCATTTTTGGGTTCTGTAATTCTGCTGCTGTTTTGTTCCTTCAGTTTTTCCTTTGTTCCTATACTCCTCAGATGAGTGAAATCATTTGGTATTTCTCTTTCTCCGCTTGGCTCATTTCACTGAGCATTATACTCTCCAGCTCCATCCATGTTGCTGCAAATGGTTGGATTTTTCCACTTCTTATGGCTGAGTAGTATTCCATTGTGTATATGTTCCACATCTTCTTTATCCATTCATCTACCGATGGACATTTAGGTTGCTTCCAATTCTTGGCTATTGTAAATAGTGCTGCGATAAACATAGGAGTGCATCTGTCTTTCTCAAACTTGATTGCTGCATTCTTAGGGTAAATTCCTAGGAGTGGAATTCCTGGGTCAAATGGTAGGTCTGTTTTGAGCATTTTGATGCACCTCCATACTGCTTTCCACAATGGTTGAACTAATTTACATTCCCACCAGCAGTGTAGGAGGGTTCCCCTTTCTCGACAGCCTCGCCAACATTTGTTGTTGTTTGTCTTTTGGATGGCAGCCATCCTTACTGGTGTGAGGTGATACCTCATTGTAGTTTTAATTTGCATTTCTCTGATAATTAGCGATGTGGAGCATCTTTTCATGTGTCTCTTGGCCATCTGTATTTCTTTTTTGGAGAACTGTCTGTTCAGTTCCTCTGCCCATTTTTTAATTGGGTTATTTGTTTTTTGTTTGTTGAGGCGTGTGAGCTCTTTATATATTCTGGACGTCAAGCCTTTATCAGATCTGTCATTTTCAAATATATTCTCCCATACTGTAGGGTTCCTTTTTGTTCTATTGATGGTGTCTTTCGCTGTACAGAAGCTTTTCAGCTTAATGTAGTCCCACTTGCTCATTTTTGCTGTTGTTTTCCTTGCCCGGGGAGATATGTTCAAGAAGAGATCACTCATGTTTATGTCTAAGAGGTTTTTGCCTATGTTTTTTTCCAAGAGTTTAATGGTTTCGTGACTTACATTCAGGTCTTTGATCCATTTTGAGTTTACCTTTGTATATGGGGTTAGACAATGGTCCAGTTTCATTCTCCTACATGTAGCTGTCCAGTTTTGCCAGCACCATCTGTTGAAGAGACTGTCATTTTGCCATTGTATGTCCATGGCTCCTTTATCAAATATTAATTGACCATATATGTTTGGGTTAATTTCTGGGGTCTCTAATCTGTTCCACTGGTCTGTGGCTCTGTTCTTGTGCCAGTACCAAATTGTCTTGATTACTATGGCTTTGTAGTAGAGCTTGAAGTTGGGGAGTGAGATCCCCCCTACTTTATTCTTCTTTTTCAGGATTGCTTTGGCTATTCGGGGTCTTTGGTGTTTCCATATGAATTTTTGAATTATTTTTTCCAATTCATTGAAGAATGTTGCTGGTAATTTGAGAGGGATTGTATCAAATCTGTATATTGCTTTGGGCAGGATGGCCATTTTGACGATATTAATTCTTCCTAGCCATGAGCATGGGATGAGTTTCCATTTATTAGTGTCCCCTTTAATTTCTCTTAAGAGTGACTTGTAGTTTTCAGAGTATAAGTCTTTCACTTCTTTGGTTAGGTTTATTCATAGGTATATTATTCTTTTTGATGCAATGGTGAATGGAATTGTTTTCCTCATTTCTCTTTCTATTGATTCGTTGTTAGTGTATAGGAAAGCTACAGATTTCTGTGTGTTAATTTTGTATCCTGCAACTTTGCTGTATTCTGATATCAGTTCTAGTAGTTTTGGAGTGGAGTCTTTAGGGTTTTTTATGTACAGTATCATATCATCTGCAAATAGTGACAGTTTAACTTCTTCTTTACCAATCTGGATTCCTTGTATTTCTTTGTTTTGTCTGATTGCCGTGGCTAGGACCTCCAGTACTATGTTAAATAACAGTGGGGAGAGTGGGCATCCCTGTCTGGTTCCCGATCTCAGTGGAAATGCTTTCAGCTTCTCGCTGTTCAGTATAATGCTGGCTGTGGGTTTATCATATATGGCCTTTATTATGTTGAGGTACTTGCCCTCTATTCCCATTTTGCTGAGAGTTTTTATCATGAATGGATGTTGAATTTTGTCAAATGCTTTTTCAGCATCTATGGAGATGATCATGTGGTTTTTGTTTTTCTTTTTGTTGATGTGGTGGATGATGTTGATGGATTTTCGAATGTTGTACCATCCTTGCATCCCTGGGATGAACCCCACTTGGTCATGGTGTATGATCCTTTTGATATACTGTTGAATTCTGTTTGCTAATATTTTATTGAGTATTTTTGCATCTACATTCATCAGGGATATTGGTCTGTAATTTTCTTTTTTGGTGGGGTCTTTTCCTGGTTTTGGTATTAGGGTGATGTTGGCTTCATAGAATGAGTTTGGGAGTATTCCCTCTTCTTCTATTTTGTGGAACACTTTAAGGAGAATGGGTATTATGTCTTCTCTGTGTGTCTGATAAAATTCCGAGGTAAATCCGTCCGGCCCCGGGGTTTTGTTCTTGGGTAGTTTTTTGATTACTGTTTCAATTTCTTTGCTTGTAATTGGTTTGTTTAACTTTTGTGTTTCTTTCTTGGTCAGTCTTGGGAGGTTGTATTTTTCTAGGAAGTTGTCCATTTCTTCTAGGTTTTCCAGCTTGTTGGCATATAGGTTTTCATAGTAGTCTTTAATAATTCTTTGTATTTCTGTGGAGTCTGTCGTGATTTTTCCATTCTCATTTCTGATTATGTTGATTTGTGTTGACTCTCTTTTTCTCTTAATAAGTTGGGCTAGAGGCTTATCTATTTTGTTTATTTTCTCAAAGAACCAGCTCTTGGTTTCATTGATTTTTGCTATTGTTTTATTCTTCTCAATTTTGTTTATTTCTTCTCTGATCTTTATTATGTCCCTCCTTCTGCTGACTTTAGGACTCATTTGTTCTTCTTTTTCCAGTTTTAATAATTGTGACGTTAGACTATTCATTTGGGATTGTTCTTCCTTCTTCAAGTGTGCCTGGATTGCTATATACTTTCCTCTTAAGACTGCTTTCGCTGCATCCCACAGAAGTTGGGGCTTAGTGTTGTTGTTATCATTTGTTTCTATATATTCCTTGATCTCTATTTTGATTTGTTCATTGATCCATTGATTATTTAGTAGCATGTTGTTAAGCCTCCATGTGTTTGTGAGCCTTTTTGTTTTCTTTGTAGAATTTATTTCTACTTTTATACCTTTGTGGTCTGAAAAATTGGTTGGTAGAATTTCAATATTGTGGAATTTACTGAGGCTCTTTTTGTGAGCTAGTATGTGGTCTATTCTGGAGAATGTTCCATGTGCACTTGAGAAGAATGTATATCCTGTTGCTTTTGGATGTAGAGTTCTATAGATGTCTATTAGGTCCATCTGTTCTAGTGTGTTGTTCAGTGCCTGTGTGTCCTTACTTATTTTCTGCCGGGTGGATCTATCCTTTGGGGTGAGTGGTGTGTTGAAGTCTCCTACAATGAATGCATTGCAGTCTATTTCCCTCTTTAGTTCTGTTAGTATTTGCTTCACATATGCTGGTGCTCCTGTATTGGGTGCATATATATTTAGAATGATTATATCTTCTTGTTGGACTGAGCCCTTTATCATTATGTAGTGGCCTTCTTTATCTCTTGTTACTTTCTTTGTTTTGAAGTCTATTTTGTCTGATATTAGTACTGCAACCCCTGCTTTCTTCTCACTGTTGTTTGCCTGAAATATGTTTTTCCATCCCTTGACTTTTAGTCTATGCTTATCTTTGGGTTTAAGGTGAGTTTCTTGTAAGCAGCATATAGATGGGTCTTGCTTTTTTATCCATTCTATTACTCTGTGTCTTTTGATTGGTGCATTAAGTCCATTTACATTTAGGGTGACTATTGAGAGATATCTACTTATTGCCATTGCAGGCTTTAGATTCGTGGTTACCAAAGGTTCAAGGTTAGCTTCTTTAGTATCTTACTGCCTAACTTAGTTCGCTTATTGAGCTGTTATATACACTGTCTGGAGATTCTTTTCTTCTCTCCCTTCTTATTCCTCCTCCTCCATTCTTCATATGTTGTGTGTTTTGTTCTGTGCTCTTTTTAGGGGTGCTCCCATCTAGAGCAGTCCCTGTAGGATGCCCTGTAGAGGTGGTTTGTGGGAAGCAAATTCCCTCAGCTTTTGCTTGTCTGGGAATTGTTTAATCCCACCATCATATTTAAATGATAGTCGTGCTGGATACAGTACCTTGGTTCAAGGCCCTTCTGTTTCATTGCATTAAGTATATCATGCCATTCTCTTCTGGCCTGTAGGGTTTCTGTTGAGAAGTCTGATGTTAGCCTGATTGGTTTTCCTTTATAAGTGACCTTTTTCTCTCTAGCTGCCTTTAAAACTCTTTCCTTGTCCTTGATCCTTGCCATTTTAATTACTATGTGTCTTGGTGTTGTCCTCCTTGGATCCTTTCTGTTGGGGGTTCTGTGTAATTCCATGGTCTGTTCGATTATTTCCTCCCCCAGTTTGGGGAAGTTTTCAGCAATTATTTCTTCAAAGACACTTTCTATCCCTTTTCCTCTTTCTTCCTCTTCTGGTATCCTTATAATATGAATGTTATTCCTTTTGTATTGGTCACATATTTCTCTTAGTGTTGTTTCATTCCTCGAGATCCTTTTATCTCTCTCTATGTCAGCTTCTATACGTTCCTGTTCTCTGGCTTCTATTCTTTCAATGGCCTCTTGCATCTTATCCATTCTGCTTATAAATCCAGGGATTGTTTCACTTCTGTGATCTCTTTCCTGACATCTGTGATCTCCTTCCGGACTTCATCCCACTGCTCTTGCATTTTTCTCTGCATCTCATCCCACTGCTCTTGCATTTTTCTCTGCATCTCATCCCATTGCTCTTGCATTTTTCTCTGCATCTCTGTCAGCATGTTCATGATTTTTATTTTGAATTCTTTTTCAGGAGGACTAGTTAGGTCTGTCTCCTTCTCAGGTGTTGTCTCTGTGATCTTTGTCTGCCTGTAGTTTTGCCTTTTCATGGTGATAGATATAGTTTGCAGAGCTGGTGCAAGTGACTGCTGGAAGAGTTTCCCTTCTTGTTGGTTTGTAGCCTTTTCCTGGGAGAATAGCGACCTCTAGTTGCTTGTGCTGGGCCGCTTTGCGCAGACAGGGTTTCTGCTTCCTGCCCAGTTTATCTCCGCTGTTGCTGTGGGCTTGGCCTGGCTGGAGCTGTTCCTCCAAAATGGTGGAGCCCCGTTGGAGGGGGAGTGGTCAGGAGGCTATTTACCTCCATAAGGGGTCTCTGTGCTCCCTGCTGCCCAGGGGGTTAGAGTGCCCAGAGATCCCCAGATTCCCTGCCTCTGGTCTAAGTGACCTGTCCTGCCCCTTTAAGACTTCCAAAAAGCACTCTCCAAACCAAAACAACAACAGCAACAATGAGAGAGGGAACAGAAAGAAAGAAAAAAAAAAAAGGAAAAAACAAGTGATTTCTTTTTTTCTTTTATTGTCCTCAGGTGCCGGTCCCAGGTACCCGCTCACTGGTCTTGCTGCCCTGTCTCCCTAGCACCAGGGTCCCTGTCTTTTCAAGGCTTCCAAAAAGCACCCACCCACCGGTCCCGCAGGGAAGGAACGCTCGATATTCTTTGTCCTCAGGCACTGGTCCCAGGCACCTGCTCACCAGTCCCGCCATCCTGCCTCCCTAGCACCGGGGTCCCTGTCCCTTTTAGGCTTCCAAAAAGCACTCGCAGAAAAGAGAAAAAAAAAAGGGGAAAAACGCGCGATTTCCTCTGTCCTCAAGTGCCGGTCTCAGGCACCCGCCCACCAGTCCCGCAGGGAAAAACGTGGGATATTCTTTGTCCTCATGCGCCGGTCCCAGGCACCCGCTCACCAGTCCCGCCACCCTGCCTCCCTAACACTGGGGTCCCTGTCCCTTTAAGGCTTCCAAAAAGCGCTCGCCAAAAAGAGAAAAAAAAGGGAAAAATGCGCGATTTCCTCTGTCCTCAGGCACCGGTCTCAGGCACCCGCCCGCTGGTCCCGCAGGGAGAAACGCGGGATATTCTTTGTCCTCAGGCGCCGGTCCCAGGCACCTGCTCACAGGTCCTGCCACCCTGCCTCCCTAGCAACGGGGGCCCGTCCCTTTAAGGCTTCCAAAAAGCGCTCGCCAAAAAAAAAAACCGCTCGGTTTCTTTCCACCCGCCGGGAGCCGGGGGGAGGGGCACTCGTGTCCCGCCAGGCCGGGGCTTGTATCTTACCCCCTTCGCAAGGCGCTGGGTTCTTGCAGGTGTGGATGTGGTCTGGATGCTGTCCTGTGTCCTGTGGTCTCTATTTTAGGAAGATTTTTCTTTGTTATATTTTCATAGCTCTATGTGTTTTGTGGAGGAGATTTCCACTGCTCTACTCACGCCGCCATCCTGGCTCCGCCCCCCTCTCCCTACATTCTTAAATGAGTTTTTGCTAGATATGGAATTCTAGGTTGGCAGTTATTTTCTGTCAGCAAATTGAAGAAATCATTCCATGTCTTCTACTTGTCCTTGGTCTCATGGTGGCTCCTTTTGAGATAATCTGTCCTATTTCTCTTCTTATTTTAAAAATCTGATTTTTACATTTGATATTTTTCAAAGCTGCTGTGCCACTTTTCATAATTTTCAGTTCTCTCTGAGATTTTCAAGATTTTCTTTTTCTCTTTGGGTGTTGGAATAAAATGTCTGGGGTGGAGCAGTGCCAGTTGGGAGCACCCACATGTGGACTATAAGAACATGCAGATGAAGGAGGATGGCGTTAGAGGCTATTAGACTTGGAGACCCATGTGTACCCCCCATGAACACTGAAGTGAGTGCATATGATGATAAGGACAGCGGGGACTGAGGGAATGAGAGAAAGGCATTATGGAGGTGTGGATGTGGTCCAAGTGTGGGTGTAGTTAACAATGACGTGTGAAGGGAAGAGGTGGGTATAAGACAATGAGGGTGATGTGCTAGAAAGAAGAAAGAAAGGGCATGGTGGTTTATTGTGTGTCCCTGAGGTCAGCGGGGCATCTCTCTGTCCACTTGAGAAGATCAGGAGGCAGGGTCAAGTGTCAGTGCAGGCAGGAGAGCTGATGTGCTCTGTGAAGAGCCTAAGGACACTGTTGAGAGTGTCTGTCACAGAAAGGATGCCTCAGACACAGTGGTAAAGATAGGAAAGAAGGGACGTGGTAGAATGGTGCAGTAGTGGGGATGAGCAGAGCAGTATGGTCAGAGGAAAACTGACCAGTAAGGAGCAGAGAGGAACCCTACACCCCCAATGGGATCCCGGGGCAAAAAGACCTATGAGGTGTCCTGAGATTACCAGTCTTGAGACTCCAAGGCTGTGTGGTTCTCGGTGGCTATGAAACCAAAGAAAACTTCCCTGAACAAGTGGGCGGTGGGTCCCTCAGCCCCGAGGGTGCTGACCTCATGTGGGAAGCTGCAGCAGTCCCAAGCAAGTGGGCAGAGGCACACTCCTTCCAGACTCTCTTACCTGGTAAGGTGGCAGCTGTAGCCTCCCATAGCCTTCCTTCCTTGTGTGGTAAACAACTAAGAGGGACTCAGGCTATTAGTGAGCTGACAAACTCACCTTCTGCAATAAAATAGGTTAACTTGTGTCAGAGGGTGGTTGTGACTAAAAATTGAGATCATGTATGTGAGTGCATTTTAACGAATATATTACAAAAGTGATCAGAATATCACCTAATTTAAAAAGCATACTTTATAAGTCAGCTGAAAAATTTTTGTATTGATTTGAGGAGAGAGGAGTCTTAGAAACATTGAACTCTTTCTGTAATGTTACTTTAAAATTAGCTAGGGTTTTTATTGAGCAAATGTCTACATAGATGATTAAAAATTTAAATAAATACAAAGAGAAGCAGAAAAATCCTCTGTCCCCTCAGAGCACACTTCCCCCAGAGTAGCTAGTCTCAGAATTTTCTTGTGCATCCTTTCAAAAATGTTTTAAACATATAAAACTTCACATATTCATCTTTTAACACATGCAGCTGGGAGCATTCTGTATTCACACTTGCTCTTCATTTTACAATCAATCTTGGTAATTATTTCAAATTAGGACATATAGATCTAATCTATTCTTCTTCACAGACACACTGTATTTCATTGTGGAAATATGCTGTGATTGACTTAAGTCCTTTATTGGTGGACTGGTCATTTCTACTCTGCAAGGCCAACACATCAGCATCAGTATCACTTTACCCAGACCATATGTATGTGCAAAATCCCTTCTCTGTCTGTAGGTCAGCAAAGAATGTGAGCAATTTAAATTCATTTAGATAATGACATAGTGATCTCCAATGAGATCAACTGGGTTTCTATATACTCTGTGAATTGTATATTATCAAAATTTGTTGAGTGAACAGTGGAAGAACACCTTAATTTGTGATATTTAATTATGAGAGATATGTCACTTCTTTTTAATTATTCATGTGCAATTTTCAATTCTATTAATGTGAACTGCCCATTAATGTTTTTCTCATTTTCCCTAATGTGCTTTGTTCTATTTGTTGATTTGCAAAGTGTTTTTACATATTAAGAACTTTTTTCCCCTCTTTCTGCCTTTTGATTTCAATTGTGATGTTTTTGTTGATAAATTTGCCAGATCTATCACACTTTTTCTTTATGGCTTTGGTTTCTGGTTCTTGCTTTAAAAACCTTCTCTAACAAAAGACTATTTGTCTAACTCATCTTTTTTAAAATGTATTTGCATTTTCCTTTTTAAAATATTTGAGTCTTTGATTCTTGGATTTATTTGAATGGGGGTCAGGTAAGAACTAAGCTTTGATTCTCCATGATTTTTGGCAGTTGTCCCCCTGTGATTTATTAATGATCTATTTTTGTCTGATGATTTTAAATTCTGCCATTAGGATATGTTATAATTCTATATTCATCTAATTCTGAGACCTCTTTATAATTACCAATTTTCTATTCCTGCTCTTGATCAAAACCTTTAATTGCCACAGCTCTAGAACATGTTTCAATATCTAATAGGCTTGACCTTATTTACTGCTCTTTTTTTCCCCCAGAATTTTCCTGACTATGCACACATTAGTATTTACAGATGAACTCTAGAAACAGGTCACATAGTTCCAGAACATGCTAGTATTGGGGATGAAAGCTAACACTTTTAAGACATTTAAGGTTAGACTACAACTTCCAGTTTGCAGCTCTTTTATATTCCTCAGCAACTTAAAGTGCTCCTCATACAGCTCCTTTACATTTTTTTGTTTAGTTTATTCCCATTTTTGCTGTAGTTCCTTTTACAACTCTAAATGGGATGTTCTTCAACAATTTTATTTTCTAAATACCTGTTGTTTATGTTTAGGAAGTGCTCTTTGATGTTTTGTAATCTGCCATTTTATTGAAGGGGGCTTTACTAAATCCCCTTGATGTTTCTCATGGTTTTATTGTGTCTTATCTGAATGATGTTCTTGGGTGACGGTTCTTTATAAAGTCCTAAACAGTGTTCATTTTACTATCAACCACCATTACCATCCCATCAGCAATAGCCATAGCAGAGTGGTAATAACAGTGATAACAATACCAACTTTTCACCCTACATTAGCCAAATTCTGCCATGTAAAGGGTCAGAGAAATTCAGAATGAATGACTCTAAAGTGGTGGGCCTACAATTGACAATACAGAAGAATAACATATTTACTCACTCATTCACTAAATGAAACACTTACAGATGCTGTATATTCACTATCCCTGCCATTTATCTATGGCCAAACATTTAAAAATAGTCAAGCCACAGGAAGAGAAGGGAACGCTAACATTTATTGAGTGGGTTGATCACCTTATGTACCTCATCTCATGTAATTCTTCCAAAGAAATTTATTGGGTGCATATCCTACTCTTAAAAATATGAAACTGATACTCAGGGAGGCTAATTCCCTTGGCCAGGGAAATACTGTGACAGACTTGGGATTGAAATCCACATCTGCGTAATCCCACTGTCCTGCCCTTTTCTTCTGGCACTACTCCCCGTCATTCAGGAAGCACCTGAGTCCTCATGCTTAGATGGTTCCCTGACATAAGCATGGTGAGGGAACCATATGCCGAGGAATTAAGTGCCACCTGTGCCTGGGAGAGGTGCTGGTGAATCAATGCACCAGAAAACCAAGAGGTTGGAGAGAAAGGAATCTCAGAAATAGGAAATAGCATGTTCTCATGAGAAAATGCTGAACTTTGTTCAAGTGTAATCACAGCTTGCTATACCTGAAACATAGTGTGCTGGGAGGGGGAAGTAGAGTTGGAGCTGAGACTGTGTCCAGAGGTTGGAGAAGCCAAGACACAGTGTGCGTGGCAGATCAGTACATCAGTGGGCTGGCACTCATGTTTTCCTTTTTAATATGTTTAGTGAGATGTAATTCACAGACTGAAATTCATGCATTGGAAGCATACAACTGGGAATATACATCCAGAGGAAGGGATATGAGTCTAGCCTGGATGGAGGAGCCATCAGAGGGTATGGGACCATCCAGGCACAATGTTGAGGAGAGGGAAAGAGCTTTGAGGACAGACTAGAGATAAGCTAGGATTTATCAGCAGGTGAGAAGAGCCCAGCTGGGGGTCTTGCCTTACAGAGGTGTGGAGGAGGACGTTTCAAGGGAGGGGTGGTGTCCAGTGCCCCAGAAGGCAAACACAACGAGGCTGGACATATGACCAGGAAGCCTTGCTAGAGCTTGGTGAATGTGGCTCCGTGGGTAGGGGCCAGATGAGAGCGAGGAGGGTCATGAGAGGGAGGTGCGAGTTGGAGTCGGTGAGGAAAGAACCATGTTTCGCAGAGACCGCCCAGCTCCATGGTGAGATTCACGGACTCCCCCTTGCCTCTGTATCCGGAAACTGGGACAGGCTGGAAGCACTTAGAACAATGTCCTGTTCCCAGCAATATAAGATGGTACATGGAGCTTGGGCTTTCCTCCAGGTGGGCCTTCACATCAACCATCTCTGTTCTTTCCAGGAACCCAGGAGGAAGACAGGAGAAATTCTGGGGACCCATAGCAGGTAGACACAGTCAGAAAGACAACCCACAAGCTCTAGTAAGATTTCAGCTGACTCTGGGTTCCATTAACCCAGTTCTATTGAGCTTATTAAGCTTGTTACATCTGGGAAAATGTTACATCTGGGAAATAAATTCTCATGGAGTCCCATGGCTAATTCCAGGATGATCTTTACATTTACTCAGACAAAGGCTCTTTTTATGAATGAGTCCATCAGTACTTCCAGGTCAAGGAGAGCTGAGTCTTGGGCCTGAGGCCATTGTCATGGGCTGGGTGACTCGTCTATTCCTTGGCATCTACAACAATGAACCTTTCCTTACTCATGACCCAGAAGCAGCACAGCTCCTAGGACCCTGGAGTTTTCCTGCAGCCAGAGCTCAGAAAATGGTGCTGCACCCCAGACAGCATGGAGCAGGCCTAGTCAACCTTGGAAAACCTGGAAGTCTTCTGTGGGTTCAGGGTGGACATGAACTTGCCATGTCGTAGCAAAACCCAGAAGCAGGTCAAATATGTCAAGGCTTCTCTACAGCTGAGTCCTTTGACCAGCAGGTTCTCAGTACTCTGGCCAAGCCTCAGTGGTCGAGGAGCTACGGTCATGATTAGACACCCCATCTTCTCGGGTCTGACTGCTTATCTTCCAGACAACAGAGGCTACCCGGGGCCATCCAGAAATGCTTAATTCTAGAAATACTACTCCTTTCTGCTAGAGAAAAGTTGACATAATGCTCCTCCTTTCTATAGGCTTTCATCCCCCTGGCATTGACCAAACACGTTCTTATTTTCTGGACGTGAATGCAAATCCTATAATCTGAGTTGGGCCC
The DNA here is from genome assembly GCF_040802235.1 of Manis javanica. Lineage (NCBI taxonomy): Eukaryota > Metazoa > Chordata > Mammalia > Pholidota > Manidae > Manis > Manis javanica. The sequence goes on from NC_133162.1 coordinate 75,290,369, forward strand.
TGTTGTGCAGAGTATCAATACTTTCCAGCAGAAAAACTCACATTCCACTATTCATAGTCTTTAAACCATTATGATAAACTTTTTCTCATATATACCAATTTTCTTTAAACCAGAGATAATAAATAATATATTCCCAAAAGTTAAGTTTGGCAAAAAAAATTCAGCACTACTGATTAAATACAACTTGAAAACTTTGAGGGGGCCTCATTCCTTTGCTTGTATTGTTTCATGTATGGTTAAATAGCCTTACACAGTCTCATTTATCACAGTTACTTTTTCTCTGGGGAGCTTCCATTTCCTGCTACCTTAGCCTCCTACTTGTACAAAAACACTGGAACAGGGAGCTGAAGACCCCACATTGAATGGCTCATGGAAAAAAGAGCAATCAATTACATGTGCAAATAACCTATTGGTAAGCAGGGTTGCTTATGCAAGGGAATCTCAATGAGGGAATGGATAAAAGGGATTTGCATCAAATAGCACTGTAAGAAGCTGCATGTGCTCAAGCCTATCTCCGTTCAAGTGATGACTGGAATTCTTGGAAGTGCTGTCTGGCTGTGGAGCAAAACCAGGTGGTAGTAACTGCTTCACCATGTGGCACTGAGGGGCAAAGGCTTGGGGACCAGCATGAATTAATCACAGGCTTTTAGGATGTCATCACATTCCTCGGGTCTGGCTCTGGTGAATTCCAAAGCTGGGACAGAAAGCCCATTTTGGTTTTAGCTTTTTCTTTTTAAAAGGCCAGCATTTCAATAGCAGTCTCTCTTTGATGTCAGATGTCAGGGGCCTCCAGTCCATGTCAAGCAGGAATACATTGCACCTGGCAGATGTATTCAGCGTCTTATGTGAAAGGGACATTGCATGGGACTGGCCTGAGATAAGGTCTTGATTACGAGGGGGAGGACAAATGGGCAGGGCCTCCACTGCTGAGCAGCTGGTCCAGGGTCTCTCCACTGAGGACTTTTGCAATTTCCATGTAGTCCCTGAGTGGAGGTCCATTTACTGCTCTTTGGTCAGTCTTTAAAAGAGACATACTGCCTATTAGACCAGCACAGTAAGGAGAATCATGATCTGGCATTGCAATCCTTAATTGCCACTTTGCTGAGTGAACTTGACCGTACCAGTTAAAAACTGCCAAGTTCAGTAGTCTATCTCCTTACAAGATACCTCCCAGGAGATAAGCTCAGGTGAACCGGCAAGTCATGCAAGAGACACTTAGATAATCTACCCTGAGGAAACACCCAGTGGGACTAAATGGAGCTTGTATTACACTAAAATGATAAAGAATAGGTATTGTTATGTTTTGGAAAGTTGCTTTTGACTTTAATCAAGCACTAGAGTCTAAGTTTTCTGAGTCTTACATATTTAGTTTTAATTCTTTTGTTCATGTGTAACATACTTCTTTTGATAAAGTCTTTGATGTGGTTTGCATGCCATATGAGAAGATAAAATATGTACAATAGTAGATGTCTGGGCTCTGAATGAAACTTACTGCCTACCTGTGACTAAATAGATCTCTTTTACCTTTCACAGGAATTCCCAGGAAATAAAGGTGAAAAACCTCTAGCACAGGAAACATAGAGTCTGATCATTAATCCCAGTCACTGAACTTCCATAAATGCTTTGTACATACCTCGTATCTAAAACTCTGGAATAGCACATAGCTGGAGAAGAGGGAGGAAAGAGGCTGTGTGGTCCTATTGTGAGACCTGGTCCTATGGAGTCAAACACAAGGCGTGGCCACCAACCCCCAGTAAGAAGATCTGAGATGCTCACATCCTTCCTTACACAACCATTGCCCTGCTTCGGCCACCACTGGAGCTTTCCACCTTGCCACATCTCTTTAGGACACTTTACTTAGGAGGAAATGTTCATATGGGGATTGACTGCATTTGGGGATAGAAACTCTAAGAGCGAAAGGACATGTCCCTCTGGTACTGCCCCCAAGCATGAAATATCTCCAGCAAAGATGGACAGGATGGCATGTGTGACTGCCTCCCCAGGGGCACATCTCCAGCTCATTCAGCACACTGGGTGCCTCAGCAGAGGACAGCTCATCCCAGTTCCACAGAGACACACAAATTAGATTCTTGATAGACAAGAGGTTGCCATCCAGAGTTAGTGCACCACAATCTGTCCCCCAGCTCAAGATCTTGCAGGTGAGAGAAAGGGGATTAAATGTCCCTCACTACTGGCTAAGAGCCCTGAGGGTGGTTCTCTCATTCTGCTCTGGCTTTTATGAGATAATGAGAAGATGCTGGACTTAGAAGAGGGTCATGATTTTCATAAGGATATGGAGAAAATGACTTGTCACTCACAGCAGATGAAAGAAATATATATTCTATACTCTGCATAAAAATGTAAGAAATCATGAAGTTTATAAGATGGAGATGACATATGGAGGAGACTGAATAGACTAAGATAAAAAGCAGATTAAAAAGTAAAAGAGAGGTAGGAATGCCAAAGACTGTTATAGAATTAAAATCTGTATGGTGAACAGTGAAGGCAAGAGTTAGCAAAAGGACAAGACAGTGACTTGGAGGTTGAACACATGAACTTTGTAAGAAAGGCAAATGGATATACAAAGTGGAATATGGTATACAGGAAAAAATGGGTATCCAGAAAGAAAAATCCAATTTCAGATGAACTGGCATTCTGTGAAAGAAAAATCAGAAAAACATCATCATGTGGAAGAAAACTTTTCTAAAGTTCTAAAAGAAAACATGCACTTTTTGGATGAAATGGAGCACCCTGTGAATAGAAACCTGCCTGCAGATATATCCTGTCCAAATGTTTTCATTTCAGTTATAAAGAAGAATCATCCAAAATCACCCCTGTGGGAAGAAAGGAAAATCGCAAAGGAAAATATTTGAAAAAATCTTCTAGAGATTTTAGAACATGTCTTCCAACACTGACCATTAAAAAGCAATGCGGGAATTCCTTTGGATTCTTCTGGAAGAGGAACAGAAAGTAAAAATGTCCACATCCAGCCTGTAAGAAGCTATCAGAAAGATGAACTTGGTTGTCCAAGACGCATGTGCCTTCCTTGGAAAACGTACTGGTGGAGTGAAAAATAAATCGAAGGAAATATTTAGGAATGGAGAAATCATAATAGAAGAGGCCTGTGGTTAGCATTATTGCCAGGCATTCACTTAGGTCTACATATTAGTTTTGTAAATTAAGAGTCAATCTTCTTTTTTTGCCAAAAAATTAAATTAGAAGGTACATGACATTTAAATAGTAAGTTAACAAAAATAATCATACTGACATAAACAAATGGATGAAAGCATGTGCAAATTCCCCAACTCACAGGGGACTAAAACATTATTAAATTTTCTTGAATTTGACAAGAGAAAACAAAAGATGTATGTTTTGGAAAATCTTAAAGGATACCAGAAGTAAATTTGAAACAGGATATATGCTTCCCAATCACTGAGAGAAAATAAAAACAAAAGAAATGTTCTTAGGAAAAGCCCAAAGGAAGCAGTAAAAGCAAACCAAAGGAGAAAGCATCAAACAGGATGGTAGAATTAAGAAAAAAATAAATTACATATAAAATCACTCAGGTTAGGTTAAGACAAATAATTCAATTGTAACCAACATCAACAAAAAATACTTAAAAGATACAGAAACATCCCACGTGAACGCTAGGCTCAGGTATCCCCCAACCTGACTTCCTCTGCTTCCCAAATGCAACCACTCCCCAAAAATGTATGGAGAGATTACTTATATAAAAGGTAGCACTCAGTGCAAAAAAATTAACCAACATGAAGAAATGAGTAATAGGAACAGACTTATAAGTACTAAATAAAACACCTTGAAATATAAAGGAAAAGTTCTGGAAAGCTTGAAGGCGAAGGACATGCTTATGTAACTCCCCTTAGAACACGTCCATGTGAAGGAAGGACCCCACTCCAGAGAAAAAATCCTGGTCATTGACAAGACAACCAGCGTCAACCCTGTGGAAGAATGGATGGAAAAATATATACAAAGGCCATACATTGTAGACCAAATTAGAGGAGGGTACTACGGGGGTAGGTATCTCTCCTAATCTAGAGGGAGATTTTAGCGCCCAGGAGTTCTGAGCGATGGCTGAGACCCATGCAGACGTCCCTCAGCCTGGGGAGAGAGTGCTGGGTCACTGACATCTTAGGGTCCATTTCCACAGCATGGAAAAATCTGAGAGGGCAAAGCTGAAGAGGAGGCCCGGTGGCCTTACTATTTAAATCTCTGATCGGGAGGAGCAGAGTGGAAGAAAAGTGGGGAGAGAGACCTGTGAGTCAGCTTTGCATCTGCTGAGCCAAGTCCAGGGAGCAGAAACACGATGTTTGTACTGTGTATCAGCTGGCCTCCTGCCAAGGCCAGTTGACCTGCTTGGTCAAGAGGAGAAATGGCGGAAATTGGAAGGGAGCATTCCCGGCATTATGCACAGATGACATCAACCTGCCAAAGGAGCTGACCAGTGGGGCAGAGGGCGGAGTGTGTCAAATGGGAAAGGCTCAGAGGTCATGTGCAGAAGGCACCAGAGCTCAAGCCCAGGCTCTCCTCCTGCCAGGGCCCTCACCTATCCCCGCCTCCTCTCTGTGGGGTCAGCCAAGGTGACTGCACTGGCAACATAGTGCCTCTGTTAGGAAAATTCCAGAAGGAACTGCCTAAGGCTACACCACATCTGGGTCCCCTAAAGGGGCCATTAAGGAACCTAGGGGAGGTGGGGCACTGGGAAATGAAGAGTCAACCTCCAGTAATCAGGAAAGTTCAAAGATGGCATGTTCTCTCCCTTGGGGGAGCTGATATCCCTCTGGCTGGAGGTTTATGAGCAGAGGCTGGGCTACCATCTGGTGGGGAACTCCAAGCTCTTGAGCTACTCTTTGCTGTGACAAGGGGAGGCACAGAAGGTGAATGTGGCCCCAGCTCCTCAGGCCCCTCTGATTGCTGCTGCTGTGCCACCCCACCCTGACCCCACAGTGTGTTGTTCTGGGGCTCCACAATGCTCCCTCCAACACGGGGTGTGGGGGCACATGCTCCAGCCTTTCCCAAGACCTTGTGTTGAGAAAGGAGCTTCCTTCTGCAGAGCGTGGGTGGTCCCATTCCTGCTGGTTTAGGAAATCTACCTTGCAAGGTAAATTAGCACCTGCTGAACCTTAAATCTTGGGGTAGGGCCCGGAATGCCTTCACCATCAACCGTCTCCATCAGCGTTAGGCCTAATGGGAAAGTGACTATTTATTTTCTTTTGTTTTTTCATCCTTGGGTTAGCTTTACAGCTTTGGCAAAGTAAGATAAATGGCTCCACAGGTATGCAGAGTGACTGGTGCAAAGACTGAGATGGGCCGAGTTCATGAATGGGAAATTGAAGCCGGTGTTATTTCTCAGAGATCCAGATGGTCCCAGCCTACAAGGTCTCTCTGCGTCCCAGTTTCTCCATTTCTCTCTTTTGTCCCATGGCAGCACATGTGCAGGGCAGAGCTATGTTTTATCAAGAAATCATTCCTGGCCCGTTTGCTGATAGGATATCAAAGCCATCGCTGGGCCACCTGCATCTCTACTGAAGAGACAGGCTGGGTCCCCTTGCAGCTTCCCCCTCCTACCCCTTTCCACTGCTGGTCTCTTGTGCCACTGGCCAGTACCTGTTCTGAATGGTTGGCACCTCTGTCATTAGGATCACTTGGTATTTTAAATGCTTCCTCTGCCTGGCACCAGTACTCCCTGCCTCTCCCTTCCCCCTTGTACTGCCATCGCCCTGCAGTGCTCATGTTGCCAATCACCCTCCCATGAGGTGCTCTTCCAGTCCACTTTGACACTGCTGCACAGAGCTGTGGACCTGGGCTTACCCTGCTCATAAGACTCTGACACTTCTCCTTTGCCTTCCAAAGTCCCTGATCATTCACAAGCTGTCCTTGACTTCCTTCCTAAGAAAGTCTCAGTTTCTGTGACCTTTAGTTTGACCTCCTGCTTTAGGCCAACCTGAGTATTCCTGGTTTGCCTGCTGCCTACCACTAACTCGCTGCCTGGTATGGCCACGAGGTGGCCATCCTGACGTCCACATCGAACTGAATTCTGAGGAGAAAGAAAATCACCTGATCCACTCCTCTATCTCTGACCCATTCTGGAGGTCCAAATACATTGCTTTTTCTTCAGGGCCTTTTCACCCCACAGTTTTTCCTCAGGTCACTTGCAAGGCCAGCAGCTCCCAAATGCTCTCTTGAGCACAGACCTCTCCTCCACAGTAGGCCTATTATGTTCCCAAGCGTATCCTGACAGGTGGTCGGCACGGAATTGAGCAGACCATCTGCTTACGTCAACCAAGCGCCTCCTTGTTTAGCTCCCGCCTTGGGTTTGTGTTGATTCGCCTCCATTCCTCAGCCAAGTGGAGAGCATCCAAGCCAATGCCCTGCATCTTCTTATTTGCCATTTTCCACCAGTCACATACGGTGACCGACTAAGTCTCCACTTGGCATCCTCTGTATTTTTCTACATTTCATAATCTAAGTGGTCTCTCAGTTTACTAAAATGATTCCATCTAACATGCTTTGCAAACTTCCAGATTCATATAACAGTTCTTCTCAAAGAAGAACAGGTGCTTCATTGGGGTCCTGGGCACTCGAAGCCTGGAACCACATCTTGAGAGATGTATATTATCCTGGTGTATCAGTTTTACTTGATGCTTAGAACTATTTTTAAGTATTAAAACAAGTGCCAATCTATTACAAAATGGCAGATAAAATTGGAATAATTTAAGATATTTTAAATAGATATATGTGCCCAGGGTTCCTTTTTGGCTATGCCCTACGACCCTTAGAGGGTATGAGGTGGTTTCCCTAACAGTCTGAAGGAGACCATTCCATCCAGTGGAATCCAAACTCCCCAGTGTGGTCCTACAAGTCCCCACGGTCTGGCCCCATCCGCCCTTCCAGTCTTAGCTCTTACAGCGTCCTTTCTTAGAGACCGCGCTCTGGCCACATCACCTTCAATGTCTAGGTTTTTATTCATAGGCAGAGTTTTCTCTGCCCACGTTGCTCTTACCCCACCCCTTTCTCTGTGGCAGCTGTGTATTTATTCTTCTGGCTTTAGCTCCGTGTTCACCTCCTCTCTCTCTCCTTTTTTCCTGAATGGAGCAGACTTGTCCCTCCGCGTCTTGTATCCTCAGTGCCTCCCTTTCCCCCAGCCTCCTAATAAATTCATTTTGCTGAAGCTATAATGTTGGCTTTGGTGTATCAAACACCGGTGAGGAATTCTTTCTCAAGTGTGTGTGTTCCTGTGGGTGGAGGAAAGCAGCCCCTCAATGGTGGCTCTTTAAGTAAAATTGCCACAGTCCGGCGGCCTTGGCTCTCCCTCCTGGTCACAGCACTGGGTCCTCACTCAGGGTCATTCCTCAGGACTGTGATTTTTTAGCTGAATTCCCGGATTGCCTCCAGAGGGGCCCTGCTGGGGGGGCCTACTCCTCTTGCTGCCACCCTTGATGACCCTTCCGACCTGCCACTGGGGCCCCCCATTCCATCCCCCTCCCCTCTCCTGTCCCACTGGTCTGGGCTGTCCTCTCCTCCATGGATAGGAGGGAACTTCTAAAAACACCTCTTGCACCTTCTTTCAGAAGCTTGCATGCTCTAAGGGTTCAGGAATTTTGCACTCTATTCCTAGAGCCCAGCACTGGCCCTGACTTAAAAAACGTGCCCACTAACTGCTAGTTGGTGGAACAGAAGAAGAACCCAATGGAGTGCAGATTTTTGAAGTCAGTCCTAGAGAACCTACCCTCTATTCCAGTTCCTTGTCCGGAAAGAAGGGAGCCTCTTGGGCTGCAGGACCATCCCCTCTTGCTAAGATCTGCCCTCAGGGAAAGGACGGCAGAAATGCCCATGGACAGCACCAGGCCCAGAAGTTAGCTCTTGCTTATCTTGTGATGTGGGAATGAATATGTGTTCACCCACTGAAAGGACTTATGCATATACCTAAAACCCAACAGGGTATCTGTTCATTCTTTCTGATCAGTCACCATGTTTACTTGCGAAAGAATCATTTGTCCTATTCCTTTATCAGCCCACACCATGACTCAGATTCTAGAGCTTTCTCTGTCATGCGGTTTCCAAGAGCAACTGTTTTCTTCCCAGGACCAGCAGCCTTCCTATGCCATCAGCCTTATAGGTCTTCATGAAGTGCTTGTGTGCCCCTAGGAGTGTGGTTTACCCAGGTAATCAGAGTGTAATCAATTCTGTAGCTGTGGCAAATGAAACATGTGCTAAAGCCCCAAATAGGGGTTAACTAATTCATTTTGGTAGGGAGAGAAATGTAGGGAACATTACACCAAAGGTGGCATTTGGACACAAAGATGGGTAGGTAGCTGAAGAAAGCAGAAAAAGGAGATGCAGAACTCATTCTAAATAGAAGGGAGAAGAAGGCACAAAGAGACAGAGGTATATATTCCTGGCCTTTCCTTCAATCCAAAAATCATAATCAGGCCATGTTTGTTTATGTGCAGAAATGCTTTTTCTCTTTCCGGGGGTATTTCTGTTCCTTTATGTGAAATGATTTTAAAGCATTTTATTTAGTAGAATTAAAAAGGCAGGTACAGTAAGACCAGCATTATCTCAGGCAATTCAGAACGATTCAAGTCACCATCTGGAAAGCCCAACAGTGGGCAAAGCCTTCTGCTGCCCACTCCCTGCTCTTCCCCCTCTGCCAGCACAGCTTCCCCTGTCACTGAGATCCATGTGTGCCTGGCTGAGGATGGTGGGACATCAGCCTGTTAGTGGGCTGGACAGTGGCTTACAGTTGGCGATGGTGCCTAGTGAGACATGGCCTCTGAGTTGGAATTCCCCTGTGCAGAGGCTTCACCGGGTGACATCATATGCACACGGTGTTGTGATGTGTTTCGAGTATGTGAGTGTGAACTTTCTTTATGCACAGGAAGCAAAGGAAGGAAAGTGAGTTTAAGAAAACAATGGCAATCTTTAAAAATGAGTCAGGTTTTAAACAAAAGTCTGCCAGCCTGTTCCGTATTTCTACTTATTTGGGAAAGATTGCCTGGCTCCCTCAGTTGGGGCAGGAACCTCTCCAGTGCTTTTTGTGCAGAGCTTCATGGTGAAGTTGGTGAAATGAGCCCCTCTTGGCTCACAGGCTGATGCACCACAGGAAGCCAGAGAAAATGCTCTGCTCTTACAGAGCTCCTCATCAGGGCAGCTCTGCTCAGACAGTCTCACTCTTACAACAGTGTCATTTAATCCTCCCTGGAGGGTTTTATTTCGCATATAAAACAAGTACAGGAAGTTGTTTCTTGCCTAGGCTCTCAGCTCCAGTGATGGGGGCAGAGCCTTACCTAGCTTCTTCTGGGGCCAAAGGCCATGACAAGGTGGGGACAGAGACCGGAGGGGATGAGGGCTGGGGAAACGACCCATGAGTGCTGGCCTGGGGTCAAAGCCTCTCCATGTCCCTGTTGTGGTGCATTGACATGTCTGACCAACATTCAATCCCCATCGGAGACTGGGAAACGTTAAGAGAGTAATAGCAGCCATATGCTACCAGTGTTAGGGTTTGTAGGTGTGATGAATCAATAGAAGAAAACAGTCAGGTTGGGAGAAGAGAAATAGCTTCCCCACCATCCAAACTCAACAAATTTGCTTTTGACCCAGACTTCCACTGTTGAGTCCAAATCCTACATCATGTCAGAATGTTCCTGTCTTGAAGTGGTAATCTAATCATCTCAAATCCCTCAAGGGGAAGGAGCATCATTTGTTTCCTTCACCTCTGCCCTTAGAAAATAGTCTCGGAAAGTTATCTTGGGTTCCTTGGATTTCCGCCCCAGGGGTATGGCATCCTTGGTTCAGAAAGGACATGCGTGCTCCCCAGGCCTGCTCAGCCCCAGCTCAGGTGGCCGTCTCCTTGGCCTCAAGCCTTTAATCTTGGAGCTGGACCCTTAACCTCCTTTGCAAATCATACCGGGTATGTGAACAAGAAGGAGGCCTCTTGTAATCTGGAAAAATGTTCTTGGCTGCTCCTGCTTCTCTTTCTATTTTAGTCCTAAGGGACGTGGCTTTTTTTTTTTTTTTTTCAATTCTATGAAATTTAGGAGTCTTGAGGTTTTATTGTGAAAAGGAGAATTCTGTGTGGTTTTAGAAGGCAAATCACTTGGAGTAATTCAAACCCTCACTTATCCAAACACAAAGACTGTAGGACCTCTTAGTAACCTAGGCCTCTTGTGATAAGGCTTTTGGCAAAGGTTTTATGTCTGTTTTGTGGGCTGCCCATATTTTTATCTAGCAAGTCCAGCCTGATGCTGCTAGCTCATCTTTAGAGGTATACATTTTATGTGTGAGTGTGCCAACACATGCACGTGAGCATGTGTGTGCACGGGGTCACAGAGAGGGGAAAGGCTCAGGCTGCTCCGAAGCCTATAGAAATGAGGTTCAGGGATAATTAAGAGAAATCCCCCCTGGCAGAAATGTGTCTGTTTGGGTCTGCTTCTCATTTTGGTCAATTGGAAAAGGCAATCACTCAAGTTTTATTGATGCCAAAGTGTTCTTCAGTCATCAATATGGGCTACAAAAATAAAGTTGTTGACATCTTGTTTCTGGGGCTTTTTCTTTCAGATAATTGTGAGCCCTCAAGCACCATATATTCTGAAATAGGCAGTTCCACTCCATGACTGATCATTTTTAATGCATTGCATGCAATTGATCTTACAGACATTCTGCCAGATCCTGGGTTGATCACATCTGTATCTATCAGGACCATTCAGATTTCTCCCTCACCTTTAAGACTGGCCTCTCTGATCTTGATCTTACTCAGAGGTGCAGGAGATAAAGATTAAATTGTATGTGAATGCTTTCAGCCATATATTAACAGCACGTATATGCTTTTGATATGAAGGTTGCTGTAAGTGGACTCTGGCCTGCTCACTCAAGTGCCATTTCGGTTGGGCCTTCTGGACTGTTTTGTCTTTCTTCTGGGAGTGATCTAGACTGTGAGCACCAGTGTAGGGCTTCTGCAGGTCAGGCACTCAGATACCTACTAAGATTCCCAGCAAGTGGCCCCCTGCTCCAGCAAGTGGAAAGACACCCTCCCTGTTGTTTGCAGAGTGAAAGTGGCAGGCCCAGGGCCTAGCCTTCTAACTCTACGTGAGGAGGTCAGGCTGTATACCAAGTTCAGCCAAGATGAGATCATGCAGTTGGCTCAGCTCTGGAAGTTGCCCTCTGGGGGCACAGTGCGCACTTGGGCTCAGCACACAGTGGTGGCTGAGCAGGGTGCCTGCCCCTCCCAGTGGGGGAAGGCAGGCTGATCTCATGAAGGGGGTGCTTGTCCCCTAGACCAACTGCCCTGAGGAGCAGCCTTGAGACCAGGTGCATAGGAAGCTGAGTCATGTGTAGCTGCCACAGTTGCTCTCAGCCCAAGGGAACATAAGGAAGCTCCTTACAGCCGGCAAAAGTCCCCTCCGTGAAGTGCAGGTACTTACTGCCCCAGGATGGAAATGGAGAGACCCATACAATGATGTTAGCTGCTGAGGAACTCCAGGAAAGTCACAATTTTAGTTCTATCTTGTTTAAAATGAAAGAGCTAAATGGAATAATGGGATAAAGTGAAGGAATTTGTCAGGCCATATTGATGATCTCACCTGCTTTCTCTTATAATTAAAACTGAAGCCAATCTCAGAAACTGAAGCCTCTCATTTCTGGATACCCTCCTCAGCCATTCTATTTATAAGTGGATGCCCTTACCGATCTCCACGGAAATCCACATGCATGTATGTGCACATCTGTATCTCCTTTTTATGGACAGGGAGATGAATGTTAAATAAGAGTGCCAAGACCACAAAAAATTTTAACACAATTAGGAAGTTTTTTGCAAACCACTTCCTGTGTCACTCACCTAAATATGTACTTCTCCCTCCAGATGTGTGCAGTGGTACAATCAGTTGCCCTGGTGGTAAGTCAGAAATCCTGAAACATCTTTGTGGCCCAGATCTCTGAATTGCAGCTAGCACTGGGACAGCCAGTGTGGTGTCCTGTCTGGGAGCCTCAGGGAGCCTGGGTGGTCCGGCACATCCCTGTTGACTGTTTAAATGCTGGCTTCATACGAGGGGCTGCTCTGGCCCATGGGATAGATAAACTCCATCCATGAACTGCTGATGGGACATTTTTAGAGAAAAAATTTGTGAATGGCTAATACGACACACTCTTGTTCTGCTTGCTTGTAGTATGCATGCAGTGCAAATGATCCTCAAAGAGCTGTAATATTCCCATGTTGTCCCAGACCTGTTCACGAGATGGTTGTCCCTTTCCCAGCTCTTACTTTTCTGACATCACTTACACAATGTTCCTGCGGTTAGGTGTTCCTTACATGCCACACCCACTGAAGTCATGCCCTGTGAAAAACAATCCAGAAGTATAAATGAGTATGTTGACTTCTGAAGGTCAACAGAGATGTTTTCCTTTACCTGATCTTGCTACAAATGATGGGCCTGTGGGTCTGAGCCTGCCCCAAAACAGCTGTCTTCAGGTCTTCATGCAGTGTCCTGTTGCAACAGCCCCGCCCAGGGTGGCTCCATATGGCACCTTACTGACCCAGTTAAATCCTCTTTTGGACTTGAAAATCAGACACAGTGCATGCGAGGAGACTTAAAGAGAGAGGGTGTGAATGGAAGCACTCAGACAGCAGAGCCGGTGGGAGCCAAGGGGCATTTGATTGGCAGCAACCAAAGAAGATATGGTGGCAGAAGAGCCCAGCTGTATGTGAGGGGCATGGGGACAGGGCTCAGTGGCCACCTGTGCAGAGTGGCCACAGCTCAGACTCTGTTGGTCAGTGGATGTCGACTTTTCTCCCTCTTCCTGCTCCCCCATTAGGATTAGCTGACATTGACTTGGTACCCTGAGACCATCTCCCCTCCTTCCGGCCTAGGAGACCCCAAATGCTGCATAAGATTTCCTTAAGTAAGCCCTTGGTGGGAACTGAAATCATGAACCTGCACAGTGTTAGGCAGAACCAACAGCCCTTGGTGATCTACCAGATGTGGCGGGAAGAGCAAACAGAAAAGGTAATGCGGGCATCCGTTCTCTTGGCCGCAGACGACCGTGCATAGAGTTCAGGTGGAGAGGATGGCCTGGAAGTGGACGTTGCCTCTGCATGAAGACAGCATGAGTCTGGAGTCCCTTTTAGAATGTTTGCTTCTCTTGCTCCTTCCTTTCTTCCGTTCCCTTCCTCTTCCTTCCCCGCTGCACGGAGACACACGCATTCAACATTTCATCAGCTTCCCTGGAGTTTTGACTTCAGGCTTCCTGGTCCGTCCCTCTGAGAAAATTTGTGTTATCACATTTCTGGCTCAGGGCAAGGCGTGTTTAATACAATTAGTTGGCGACTCCTTGTCGTAGGAAAGGTCTGCCAGAAATGTTCTGAGTTCAGGGTGATTGCCTAAGTCATTTCTGAGCTTTGACCCACAAGCTCAGGGCAGGAGATCACAGAAATTAATAACTGGCATATTTTATGAAGCCAATTTCTCTCTGAAGTTCAGTAGTGAATAAGTGTGTCTGGGGAGCAGAGTTTTGTAAAACAATATGGGTAAGTACCCCATATAGCGTCACTGTGTGCCAGGCTTTTTGTTCTTAGAACTTACGTGTTTTAATCCATTTGCTTTTCATAAGAACCATATGAAGAAGTACTTTTATTACCCCATTTCCTGGATGTGGAAACTGAGGCAAAAAGAGGTTACATAACTTGCACAAAGATAAGGGATAAGTGATGTGGGCACATGGTTCCACGTCTGGTTCTTATGTCCACATTGCAACACTTGACCTGTCTGTGCATTTCTGCAACTTTCTTCATTCTTCATCCACGGAACCCTAGGCTTGGCTTTATCAACAGCTCTCTTCATACCATAGTCAATTTGATTTGATTTTCCAGAAGCAAATCTAACCATGAAACCAACATCTACAATAGCCTTCAGGTTTTCAGGGAGAAGAAATTCTTCCTACAGACTTAGTAGGAGGAATCTTTCAGAGAGGCACCCCGCCCAGCCTTGGGGTATCATGAGGTCGCCTTAGCCTCTTGCTTCGTCTGCTGCCTCCTCCTGTGCCCGCAGGGAGCCCTGTGCTTTGGACCTCTGCCGATGGTGCGGACGAGGATGAACTAAGCATCTGCCAAGACCCAACACTGCCTTCAAAGACACATTCCATTCCTTTCTGGATGCTTTTAGTTTTAAATACATTTCATTAAAGGCCAGTTGTTTGCAAATCATCAATTAAGGTCAGGTACAGTACCTCCTCCTACAGGGAATCATTCTGGACCGAGGGGGTTTTGCTGCCTGCCAGAGTGGGGAAAGTGTCCGAACTTGTGCCCTCTCCCCGGGACCTGCTTCTCACCTGGAAGGACATCACCCCCAGTGCCAGCCATGCCCCTTCCATTGGCACAGGGGTGTGAGCTGACACAGGGCGGCTGCAGATGCATGCCCCCCGCCGCCCCCTCACCCTAGTCTGCACAGGAGCTCAGTGGGTGACCCCAGGTGGAAGCTTGGAATCACACCTCAGTCTTCATCAGACCTTTCCTCTTGGGCAGAATTCAAGTCAGCCCTGCCTTGGCTTCAGCTGCCGACCTTTAAGATAGGATGATGGAAGACCCCTCCCCTGCACCTCACCAAATGACACAGGACAGTTATGGGCCACCCAGCATGGGCGCAGATGAGTGAACGCAGATTGAAAACCCACCTTGCTGTCCTTCCTTCATCCTTTTCCTTCAGTTTTGCATGCCCCACCCAATCCAGGGAACCTACAAATGCCCAGAGACACAGCCTGCTGACTGTGGATGGAGGCCAAGCCTGTCCTAAAACCCTCAGGCCCCAAACTGGAACCTGCACCTTGGAAACATAACTGGAGTGCCGGCTCATTGCAGGCTGCTGCTGGTGTGCACAGCCTAGCCGCCCCTCAGATCCATTCCAGCTCCTCCCCCAGGCCCACTGTAACTTTGGGAGAGGCTGAGCTCTTTGTGCCAACTTGCTGCCTGAGTCCCCAGAATTTGGTGTCTGGAACTGTTTCTGATCTGTCAGCCTTGAGCTCAGGCACTGACATGATGTTTGCAAAATAGAGCAACCCTATTCTAATTGATAAAAAGCTCAATTCTGCTTTATAAAACAAACAAATAAACAAGCCTTTAATTATCACCTTTTCATAGCTCATTTTTCTCCTTCAGGGCATCTTTATTTTTCTAAATTCTTCTAAACTCTACCAGTGAAGGTAGATCCCAGGTTTGTACCCTTCCTCCTAACACATACCTAATAAGAATGAAGTACAGGATGGCTTAGCCTTTCCAGGAAGCAGAGGATTCCCTGGAGAGCTGGAAGCCCATCCTGAGTCTTTCACTCCTACATGATCCCAGCTACTTTGGTCCATCTGTGAATGAAATGCTCCCAAAGGGGCTTCTCCCCCGCCATTAGAGTTTGACTCACTCAATGTGGGAAATGACAGTAGAAGAGGATGCTAGGGTCCTCTTGCCCTCAAGATGCTACTTCTGGCATCCCAACTTCCCTATTGTCCGGTCACCCCTGGTGAATTCTTCCCACACAGCTCCTGCCTCCCCACCAGACAGCTGACCCCTTCATCTCCACCTGAATCAGCTTTGGGCTGCTCCCCACTCAGAACCTCTGCTTGTTCAACTCCCCCTCTTCTGTAGGTGCAGGCTCTGTCCTGGGGCTTGTACACTCTGGCTGTCCTCATGGTGACTGGTTACCAGGTTGGGTTTAGTGGCAGACGCAGAGGATGGGAATGCCGAATGAGAATAGTTTTTATAGGTTTCTTGCTTGCTGTCTGTCCGCCTGCTCCAGGACGCAGTCTCCCTGAAGCTGGAATGCACCTGCCATGTTTAACACTTTGTCTCCAGTGCTTGAGCTGGTCCCTGGCATAGGACGGGCACTCAGGCACCCCTAGTGTCTGACTGTGCACAGTGCACCACTGTGTGCCAAGAAATGCACACACCTCACCTCATGAGCCCTATCAACAGTCCTACCATGGAGGCAGTGTTCTTATCATCACTTTACAGATGGAAACCTGAGGCTCAGGGTAACCGAGGGGGTATTCCTAAACCCCTGGCTGGTCATCAGAATTACCTAGCAACTTGTGAAAAATGTAGACTACTGGACTTCTTTCCAGATCTCCCAAGTCAACATTTCTGGAGGCAAAATATCTGTGATTTCCAAGTTCCCCTGGAGTTCCTGACAATCAGTAGAGTCTGGGAAGGACTGAATTGGGTAATTATTCAGGTCACAAAGCTAATAGGGGAGAAAGCCTTGACTTAAACCCAGGTGTGGCTGGTTCTTGGCCCTCTCTCCTCCTGCCGCAGTCTGCAGGGGTAAAACCCCTCATTATGTCTTTGGAAAAGTGGAGTCTTGGGGGCTGCAGGCACACAGTGAGTCGGCATCAGGGCAGACCTTGGAAGCTCCTGAATCTAGTCTGATGCCATGCCCCTTTCCCTGGGCTGCCTCACACACAGGGCCAGCCCATGTGCATTGGCCATATTAATGCACACTGGCTATATCAGTGCATTCTGACCATATTAATACACACTGCATATATCACTGTACACTGGCCATATTAGTTGCTTTGCCACCAGCATTTAGATAATGATTGGAATTACCTTAAATGACATACTTGTATTGAAACATTGATCTATCAATGAATGAAGATTTCAGAAATGGTGCAATGTTGGAGTTTAGGGGTGGTCATTTTCAAATGAGGTCTGAATGCAGCACAAGGGAGCAACAGTGGAAAACAGGTGCTTGGTCGCACGGGAGTGGCCCTGTCCACCTCCCCTGCGAGGCGTGCAGGGTGACGGAAAGCAGAAACTACAACACCCGCCTCCCCTGCGCAGAGCACCTTGGATATGGACCTCACTCCATTTGTTGTGCCAGGAGGTGGCAGGTCAGCTGTCCCTGAGCATAAATGCAGGGCTTGCAGAGATACAGAGCGTCCCTGCTTGTCCCCAGCATTCCCTGGCAGGCATTCAGGGGGGTTGCTGGAGGCACTTCGGGTGGGCAGCGTGGGATGACATTCGAGCTGGTTGGCTGTGAGTGACCAGAAGTGCCAGCCATGCAAGGATCCAGGGACTAGAAACAACACGTGTCACCCCTGTGCATGTACTGGAAAGGTGGCATAGAGTATGTGGAAGAGAGAAGTGCTGGATGAATGCCACTTGTACCTACTTTTGGGGGATTTTGACTGCTTTAGTGGTCGCAGTGATTACTAGTTCTTTTGTTTTCATTGTTCACTTTGATTTTTATTTATTTTTGCTCTTGCCTGCCTGGCATCCAGATTTTCTTCCTGGAACAACTCCTCAGTTGGGTGTTGGCATGTCTCTCTTTCCACTGAATTGCTTTCTAGTGGGACTGGCATTCGGGTGTCCTGACCCAGCCCGACTCTGCTGGGATGTGACCCATGCCAGGCCAGTGCAGAGCTCTCTCCCTGGGATTTTTGGCTGAGGGAGTGAACCAGAAGTATGGCGCTCTGGGCTTTCATTCACTCTATCAACTGCTCCCTGAAGGCACAAGCCCCCAGTTCTTGCCCTCTGCTTCCCAGAGCTACCCTGAGTCTTGTCCATTTTGGGAGTCTGGTCCTTCAACTTCTGTTCCTACTCTTTGAGCTTCCCATAGCCTGATGCAAAACATTTTTCATTTCAGTTGCTAGCCACCAACCGCCCGCCCCCCCGCCCCCACTGCCCAGCACCCCCTGGGCGATCCATGGGGCTAAGAAAACACTCTTACTGCTGAAGGCGCTCTGGTGCAGTTGAAAGCTTACCAAATGAGAATTGCCTGGGATTTGCTCTGGAAAATAATTTGGCAGCAGTATACAGAATAGATAAGAATGGAGAAAATGGAAAAGTCAAGGTCAGTCCATTTTAAAAGCATCTTTAAGCGTGGCTATGTGCCAGGCCCTGAATTAGCTCTGGAGAATTTAGATATAAACGAAGCCAGGATCTCTCACCCTTTTCCTTCCCTTCTCCCTGAAGAACTCGCTGTTTAGGAGGGAACACAGAGGAAGGACTGATCCTTAACCACCCAGGTAGAGGTGGTGGTGTTATTCTGGATTTCACAGGACTTTCTACCCCACTTTCCTCTGCAGTTAATTCCATTGTTTCATGACTTTTCTTGTACTCATTTGTCTCCCGCAGTAGACTCTGAGTTCCACAAAGGTAATGTTTATATTTACTTGTTTATTTTTAAGTTTGCATTCCTCATGCCTGGTTCAGGGCTTGATTCCTACGGCTTTCATAAGCGGCAGCTGAAAGAATGGACGAGAGGATCCTCAGGACATTCAGGCTCAAAATAAAGGGGGACTGGGAAGCAGCCCTGACAGCACACACATGTGAGATGGGGGGTGGCCGGGGCACTTGCTGGAACGTGTAGGCATGAGGTTAGGTGTGGAGTCAGTGGGGGGTGGAAATCAGGGATGGAGTCCAGCTTCAGCGTGGCTCCCGCTCGGCCCGGCACAGCACCCTGGCACAGCCTGGCCCATCTCTCGGGCTCTGAATTGTCTCTTCCAGATTGTGGCAAAAAACAGTTGACCCTGTGGATGTGGCTTTTTCAAAGCTCCTTGACCAGGCTTCTCATTCGGTCTCACTCTGTAGGCGGAGATGTACCTTCTGCCAACCTCAGCCTGCACCAAGGTCAGGCCTGCTGCACGGAAGAAGACGGCCTGGTTGTGCCCCACCTCAGGCAGTGAGGACCCGGCAATGGGGACAAGGTTGAGCAAGCAGCTCTGGATGTGATGGTGATGGTGATCAAGTACTTATTGTGTGCACGGAACTCTGCTAAAGACTTTACACGAACAGTCTCTGTTCATTCTCAGAGCTGTTATGTCCCCCTCTTACAGATGAATCTGAAGTGAATACAGGTGTAATAACTTGCCCACCATCGAGCAGGTAGTATGTTGTGGAGCTAGAGTCAGAATTCGTACAATGGGCCTCTTTCTGAGACAATATACTATCCTGTGCTAAGAAAATGTTATTCTTCCTTTTTTCTTTTCTACTTTATCTACTGGGGATGGGTTTTCAGGGCCTGGACTCCATTAGAATTCCTACTTCCTCTCAGCCCAACTCTTAGCTACTTGGCAGTTAAGAGCCATGAGTATCCTAGGGGTTGATGAGACAGAGATATAAACACAAAGAACAAAGTGAGGACCCAGGGTCAGGGCAGTGGGACTGTGAGGCTGAGCCCTCTGGGGACTGGACTGGGACTGCTTTTTGCTTTGGGTCAGGCTTGGTCTCAGAGCTGGGCTAGATCCCAGCCTGTAGGAGGGTGTTGTCCCAAACACTGGATGGGAAGAGCACCCTGGGGGAGGGCCCGTCTCCTTTTGCAATCAGACTATACTGTGATGCAGAGTGAGCTAGAGAGGAAGACCTAGAAGGGGGAGCAGGCTCATCTCTTCATGAAGGTTGGCTGAGAAAAGAAGTTGTGAGATAGGGAAGAACTCCAAAGCTGAAAGAGTTTAAGGGAAAGATTTTTAGGAGAAAGGGAAACTTCTGCTGGTAACACTGACCTTCCTCACATGTTTTTTTTGTGACTGAAAGGATTACCAATCTCACTGTGAGGCTGCAGATCACAGGAGTGTGTTCAAAGCAAGAATCAAGGCAATTAAGGGTACTCATCTCCATCCGTGTGCTATCCAGGTAGGGACCTCAGTTTTTGGCTGGTTTATAGGAAGTGCATAAATCATAGTTGTGCAAGGATCCCACATTGTGTAATCTATCTTTCCCTAGCATTAAAGGGAGCCAAAGAGAACCCAACCTTCCTTAAATTCTGTCTCTGAATAATCACAGTTAAAGAATCAACCACCTCAGGCTTGTTTTAAGGAAGTTGGTAAATTGATTCTGAAATCCAAGTAAAAATTCAAAGACCTGACCAAATAGTCAAACTGAAATAAAAGAACAAATTTGGAGAACCAAGAGTACCTGATTTAAAGACTTATAAAGCTACTGAAATCAAAACAGTGTGATAATGGCATCAAGACAGACAAATAGATCAACGGTACAGAGTAAAGAGTCAAGAAATAGACACACATATACATGGACAATTGATTTTCAAAAATGTACAGAGGCATTTCAGTGGGGAAAGGATAGACTTTTCAACAAATGGTGTTGGAACAATGGACATCTATATGCAAAATAAATGAACTCTGATCCATGTTTTGTATCATATACAAAAACTTAAACCAAAATGGATCATAGACCTAAACATGAAATCTCAAACTATACATCATCTAGTAGAAGATGTAGGAGAAAATCTTTAAGGTAAGAACTAAGGAAAGGAAAAACTATTTCCAGATACTGTGCCAATCCATGAAGGAAAAACATGGATGAATTGGACTTCATCAAAATAAAAACTTTGCCCTTCAAAAGTCTTTGTTAATAGAATGAAAAGACAAACCACAGGATGGGTGAAAATATTTGCAAATCAAATGTCTAAAAATGGACTTTTATCCTGAATATATAAAGAACTTTAAAAACTCAATAAGAAGAGAAAACCCAACATCTCAATGGGTAAAATATTTGAACAGACATTTTACCACAGGAGGCATAAGGATAGAAAATAAGCACATGAGAATATGTGCAACATCTTAGGGAAAAGCAAATTAAAACCACATAGAGATATTATTACACAGTCTGGGGCCATTGCCTGGCTAAGATTTATGCACTTCTTATAATCCAACCAAAAAGCTGAGTTCCCCACCTGCATAGGACATGGATTGACTAAAATGACAAAGACTGAGCATACCAAGCATTGGCAGGAATGTGGAGAAAATGGGGTTCTTCGATAGTTTGGAAAGTAGTTTGGCAGTTTCTTAAAAAGTTAAATATTTACCTTCAATATAATCCATCAATTCCACCCCTATATATTTACCCAAGAGAAATGAAAGCATGCTTCCATACAAATATTTGTGCATAAATGTTCATAAAAGCTTTATCTGTAGAATCTCCAAATCGGAAACAATCTAAATGCCCAGTAGCAGGCTAATGGATAAATAATCTGTGGCATATACTGATTATTTATTGCTGCTCATCAGTAAAAATCAACTACTAATCTATGCAACATGCATGAATCGCAAGATTACTATGTTGAGTGAAATAAGCCAGATCAAAAAAGAGTGCACACTTTATGGTCCACTGATGTGCATTCTGCATCCCCTCCTACCACGTGCTATGCTTGTCACATGACAAATGCCCTATGAACAGTCATAGAGTAGAAGTAAATTTTCAGTTCCTGAACTCTATGACACTTTTTTGGTGCTTCCAGGAAATTTGCTGCAATATTTAATGTTGCTATTTATCCCCCAAATATCTAAGCCCACTCTCCAAACAGAGGTCCCAAAAGAACCTACTCAAGAGTCAGATATGAGATCGTCTGGGAAACAAACCAGGTATATTTCCCATATTGCAGGATTGTTGAACTGGGGCTCCTGGGACTGGTCTTCAGTATCCAGCTTCTTAGAATGGCTAAGTTGGCATACACTGTTGTCAACTTGAATAGCAAATCCAAATACCCAGCTTTCCTCACCGACTGAAGTCTTGGTTGCAGGGAGATGGAGGCTTCCTTGAGATCAGACAAACTCCTCCAAAGCTGGCCACATGGGAGAATCAGAGGGCAGCAGTCCATCCCTGATTGCCAGCCTTCACCTTTGCCTCTCCAGCAGCCCATCTTAAGAGTAGAGCTCTCTGGGAGCATAGTAGTTGGCGACCTCCCAGAAGGAAGAAGTCTTTTAAAAACAGCATTGTAGTTTATTAGTAAATGAGAAAAGCACTGGGGGAGTGGAGAGCTCTCTGGGACCCCCCCTCGGTCAGGGGTCCTGACAGCAGTGTGTTACTCTTCTCTGTGTATTTGGGAAGTCTGACACGGTCTGATTATAGTTCCCTCTTTTCCTATGCATATCTGATTGAACCCTGCAGTTGTAAGACACAGAACCAAAGTGGGATAACTGAGAGTGTGCCTTTGTTCGTGAAAAAAAATCCCTAAGGAGGCGAGTTCTGAGAATGGCAGGGTGGCCCTGTGTGCCCCCGAGGCCATCTCTGGCCAGGGTGGGGCTGTGTGTTCTCTGCCTTCTGTCTATTTGGAGTTTTGGGTCAGTTGCCACCTGGGAACAACTTTAGGTGACTCTTGATGCAAGCGCTGGAGAGATGTCACCTGGGAAGCCGGTGTAGTGAGGGTGTTTCCCTAAGCTGGGAGGGTATGTCAAGCCTTCTGTCTCAAGGTACAGTGACACTCCCTTTTTTAAAAAAAACTCTACCCTTTTTAGTGTGTCTGTATATGATTTGCTTCAGGATTTACCATCAGGGCTTTTCAATCTCTTCTGGGTAGTTATATTTTTTTGAGTTGCTAATAAGTAGTACAGAAGGTGAGGAGGAATCAAAACAAAAATCTTTTTAAAGGAATTTTCTCATCATCAGATCTTTGACCATTAGGGAAATAAAAATGAGATTGCTTTCCAGACTTTCAACTAGCCAGGGAGTGTATTTGAAGCCTTCAAAATATTTTCAAAAAAAATTATCCTACCCCCTCTTCCTCCTCCCCAGTGCAAGCCAGATTGAGAACATAACAGAATGTGATTTCCTGAGCTGTCCCAGGTCCCGCCAGGGGACTTATGGACAGTGAGTTTTATTTTATTTTTTTATTTTATTTTATTTTATTTTATTTTATTTTATATTTTATTTTATTTACTTTATTTTTTATTAAGGTATGATTGATATACATTCTTATGAAGGTTTCACATGAAAAACAATGTGGTTACTACATTTACCCATATTATCAAGTCCCCCCCATACCCCAATGCAGTCGCTGTCCATCAGTGCAGCAAGTTGCCAGAGAACCACTATGTGCCTTCTCTGTGCTACACTGTACTCCCTGTGATCCCCCATACCATGTGTATTAAACATAATACCCCTCAGTCCCCTTCTCCCTCCCTCCCCACCCACCCTCCCACACCCCTCCCCTTTGGTAACTACTAGTTCATTCTTGGAGTCTGTAAGTCTGCTGCCATTTTGTTCCTTCAGTTTTGCTTTATTGTTATACTCGACAAATGAGGGAAATCATTTGGCATTCGTCTTTCTCTGCCTGGCTAATTTCACTGAGCATAATGTCCTCCAGCTCCATCCATGTTGATGCAAATAGTAGGATTTGTTTCTTTCTTATGGCTGAATAGTATTCTATTGTGTATTTGTATGACCTCTTCTTTATCCATTCATCTACTGATGGACACTTAGGTTGCTTCCATATCTTGGCTATTGTAAAAAGTGCTGTGATAAACATAGGAGTGCATATGTCTTTTTGAATCTGAGAAGTTGTATTCTTTGGGTATATTCCAAGGAGTGGGATTCTGGGTCAAACAGTATTTCTATTTTTAGTTTTTTGAGGAACCTCCATATTGTTTTCCACAATGGTTGAACTAGCTTACATTCCCACCAGCAGTGTAGGACAGTTCCCCTTTCTCCGCATCCTTGCCAGCATTTGTTGTTCTTAGTCTTTTTGATGCTGGCCATCCTTACTGGTATGAGGTGATATCTCATTGCGGTTTTAATTTGCATTTCCCTGATGATTAGTGATGTGGAGCATCTACTCATGTGTCTGTTGGCCATCTGAATTTCTTCTTTGGAGAACTGTCTCTTCATATCCTCTGCTCATTTGTTAATTGGGTTATTTGCTTTTTGGGTGTTGAGATGTGTAAGTTCTTTATATATTTTGGATCTTAAAACCCCTTGTTGGATATGTCATTTACAAATATATTCTCCCATACTGTAGGATGCCTTTTTGTTTTGTTGATGATGTCCTTCACCATACAAAAACATTTTAGTTTGATGTAGTCCCATGAGTTCATATTTGCTTTTGTTTCCCTTTCTCAAGGAGATGGGTTCAGGAAGAAGTTGCTCATGCTTATATTCAGATGTTTGCCTATGTTGTCTTCTAAGAGTTTTATGGTTTTATGACTTACATTCAAGTCTTTAATCCATTTCAAGTTTACTTTTGTGTATGGGGTTAAACATTAATCCAGTTTCATTCTCTTGCATGTAGCTGTCCAGTTTTACCAACACCAGCTGTTGAAGAGACTGTCATTTCCCCATTGTATATCCATGGCTTCTTTATCATATATTAATTGACCATATATGGTTGGGCTTATATAAGGGCTCTCTAGTCTGTTCCATTGGTCTATGGGTCTGTTCTTATGCCAGTACCAAATTGTCTTGATTACTGTGGCTTTGTAGTAGAGCTTGAAGTTGGGGAGCATAATTCCCCCTGCTTTATTCTTCCTTCCCAGGATTGCTTTGGCTATTTGAGGTCTTTTGTGGTTCCATATGAATTTTAGGACGATTTTCTCTAGTTTGTTGAAGAATGCTATTGGTATTTTGATAGGAATTGCATTGAATCTATAGATTGCTTTAGGCAGGATGACCATTTTGATAATATGAATTCTTCCTATCCATGAGCACAGGATGTGTTTCCATTTATTGGTATCTTCTTTAATATCTCTCATGAGTGTCTTATAGTTTTCAGGGTATAGGTCTTTCAGTTCCTTGGTTAGGTTTATTCCTAGGTATTTTATTCTTTTTAATGCAATTATGAATGGAATTGTTTTCCTGATTTTTCTTTCTGCTAGTTCATTGTTAGTGTATAGGAATGCAACAGATTTATGTGTATTAATTTTATATCCCGCAACTTCACTGAATTCAGATA
The DNA here is from genome assembly GCF_040802235.1 of Manis javanica. Lineage (NCBI taxonomy): Eukaryota > Metazoa > Chordata > Mammalia > Pholidota > Manidae > Manis > Manis javanica. Next base: position 75,315,049 of record NC_133162.1, read on the forward strand.
TTAGATCTAGTAGTTTTGGATTGGATTCTTTATAGTTTTTTATGTACAATATCATGTCATCTGCAAACAGGGACAGTTTAACCTCTTCCTTGGCAATCTGGATGCCTTTTATTTCTTTGTGTTGTCTTATTGCCGTGGCTAGGACCTCCAGTACTATGTTGAATAGAAGTGGGGGGAGTGGGCATCTTTGTCTTGTTCTCGATCTTAAAGGAAAAGCTTTCAGCTTCTCACTGTTAAGTATAATGTTGGCTGTGGGTTTGTCATATATGGCCTTTATTATGTTGAGGTAGTTGCCCTCTATACTCATTTTATTGAGAGTTTTTATCATGAATGGATGTTGAATTTTGTCAAATGCTTTTTCAGCATCGATGGAGATGGTCATGTGGCTTTTGTCCTTCTTTTTGTTGATGTGGTGGATGATGTTGATGGGTTTTCAAATGTTGTATCATCTCTGCATCCCTAGAATAGGTCCTACTTGAACATGATGGATGATCCTTTTGATGTATTTTTGAATTCGGTATGCTAATATTTTGTTGAGTGTTTTTGCATCTATGTTCATCAGGGATATTGTTCTGTAATTTTCTTGTTTGGTGGGGTCTTTGCCTGGTTTTGGTATTAGAATGATGCTAGACTCATAGAATGAGTTTGAAAGTATTCCCTCCTCTTCTATTTTTTGGAAAACTTTAAGGAGGATGGGTATTAGGTCTTCACTAAATGTTTGATAAAATTCAGCAGTGAAGCCATCTGTTCCAGGGGTTTTGTTCTTAGGTAGTTTTTTGATTACCGATTCAATTTTGTTGCTGGTAACTGGTCTGTTTATATTTTCTGTTTCTTCCTTGGTCAGCCTTGGAAGGTTGTATTTTTCTAGAAAGTTGTCCATTTCTTCTAGGTTATCCAGTTTGTTAGCATATAATTTTTCATATTATTCTCTAATAATTCTTTGTATTTCTGTGGTGTCCATAGTGATTTTTCCTTTCTCATTTCTGATTCTGTTTATGTGTGTAGACTCTCTTTTTTTCTTGATTAGTCTGGCTAGGGGCTTATCTATTTTGTTTATTTTCTCAAAGAACCAGCTCTTGCTTTCATTAATTCTTTCTATTGTTTTATTCTTCTCAGTTTTATTTATTTCAGCTCTAATCTTTATTATGTCCCTCTGTCTACTGACTTTGGGCCTCATTTGTTGTTCTTTTTCTAGTTTCATTAATTGTGAGTTTAATCTGTTTATATGGGTTTGTTCTTCTTTCTTGAGGTAGGCCTGTATTGCAATATACTTTCCTCTTAGCACGGCCCTGGCTGTGTCCCACAGATTTTGTGATGTTGAATTTTTGTTGTCATTTGTCTCCATATATTGCTTGATCTCTGTTTTTATTTGGTCATTGATCTATTCGTTATTTAGGAGCATGTTGTGAAGCCCCCATGTGTTTGTGGGAATTTTCATTTTCTTTGCTTAATTTATTTCTAGTTTCATACCTTTGTGATCTGAGAAACTGGTTGGTACAATTTCAATCTTCTTGAACTTACTGAGGCTCTTTTTGTAGCCTAGTATATGATCTATTCTTAAAAATGTTCTGTGTGCACTTGAGAAGAATGTGTATTCTGTTGCTTTTGGGTGTAGAGTTCTGTAGATGTCTGTTAGGTCCATCTGTTCTATTGTGTTGTTCAGTGTCTCTGTTTCCTTACTTATCTTCTGTCTGGTTGATCTGTCCTTCAGAATGAGTGGAGTGTTGAAGTCTCCTAAAATGAATGCATTGCACTCTATTTCTCCTTTTAATTATGTTCGTATTTGTTTCACATATGTGGGTACTCCTGTGTTGAGAGCACAGATATTTATAATGGTTATATCTTCTAGTTGGATTGACCCCTTTATCATTATGTAATGTCCTTCTTTGTCTCTTGTAACTTTCGGTGTTTTGAAGTCCATTTTGTCTGATACAAGTACTGCAACTCCTGCTTTTTTCTCTCTGTTAGTTGCATGAAATATCAGTTTGGACAGTGGGCTTTAAAAATGCATCTTTGAAACAATATTTTGTGGGCATTTGAATTCCAGTGGGTGGACCGCACATGGATCAAAATAAGCATTCTAGCTTAAAAACAACAAGGAGGAGACACGACTAAGTTTTGCCTCAAGCTACAAGGAGAGCTTGTGTGGCTATAAACACACCAGAGCAGAAGCCGGCAATACCAGGCCCTTTGCACAGGAATAGTCTGGGTTTGACCAAAGAGAAACCAGATCTATGTCCTGGTGCATCTTTCTTTCTTCTTCATGTCCCTCACCCTCCATGCCCCCCTGACAGTGGGTCTGACCTCAGAAAGATGTGGGCACAGTGCAAGGGAAGCAATTTTTCAGATCTCCCCTCTGTGGATAATGGGGGCCTGTTTGGGCTGAATTTGACCCCTCCAAATCCGTATGTAAAAAGCCCTGTCACCTCTCAATGTGATTGCTCTGGAGAGAGGGCCTTTAGAGAGTTGATTAAGGTTAAGGGAGGTCATCAGGATCAACCTGATCCTTGGGACCTGTGCCCTTATAAGAAGAGGGAGAGACACCGGGACACACAGGCACAAAGTGAAGGCTGGTGAGGAGACATGGGTGACCAGCCGAGAAGAGAGCCCCAGGGGACACCGACCCTGCTGACCCCTTGATCTTGGAGGTCCAGCCTCCACACTGAGACATACATGCCTGTTGCTGAAACCCCCATCTTGATACTTTGTGACTACTGGGCCCTCTCTCTCCTCCTGGCTGGCTTGCTGCTCCTCAGACACAAAGTTCAGGAGGGGCCTTGCCTGGGCCCCCATCTTGCCCTCTGCTCCACATGCACTTGCAGTCCTCATTGCTCCAGGCACTGGGCTGAGTGTCAGCAACACAGATGGACAGGCAGCGAGACACTGAAGAGTAGCAGGAGGTCAGACACCCAGACTTCCCTGTCTTTGTGACCTTAGGAGAGGGTCTTAGCCATGTAGAGACTTAGTTTTGTTTTCTGAAAAATGGGTCAGTAGATCTACCTCATAGAGTTTTTGTGAGGATTAATGAGATAAAGTCAATGCTGATATGAAGTCAATCCTAAAAGCCAATTGATGGCATTGAAATCCCTGGAACAGGACCAGGAACTGGAGAAATACTGAACATATTGACCCTGTCTCTTACCTACACACAAGAAACTCACAATTTGTAGGGAAGTCCTGGAAGCAAATTATCATAGGAAATGCAGTAACTGAGGTCAAGATGTTGGGGGAAAGGAGAGGAGACACTGTCCTCCCAGTAGGCCCTGGGCTCTCTCTCTTGTGCTGCACTTCCCCAAAGCCCTGGACAGTGTCCAGCACGCAGGAGCAGCCACAGCACATGCAAAGAGTATCTAGCTCTAGTTAAGCTCTGTCCTAGCTGCGGGCCATAAATGGGGAACAAAACTCAATCCTGCTCTGAACAGTCTTAGAGATGGTTGAGGAATGAGGGAGAAATTCTCTGATAGGGTGAGTAGAGAGGACTTGAGGCACAGGGCCATGATAACTTCCTTGTCCCAGGCCTATAGGGCAGGGAAAGCTTCTGGAGAAAATGCATCTAAACCGGGAGTAGAGGGAAGCAGGAACTAGTCAGGCAATGGGCCAATGGTCAGTGTGTGTGCATGTGCATTGGTGGGGTAATTGTGAAGAGCATTTTCTATATAGAACTAAAACTAATTTTGACACTTAGCTAACTTTAGACAAAAAAGGAAAACTGAAATCTCCAAGTATCAAATGAAGAGTATGATGTTTGGAGACCTTTGGGGCGAAGGCTGGGGGTCTCACCCATATGTAGGATGGGACATGAGATATTGAACTGTACCAAAGGGAGGCAGCTCAGACTGAGGCCCCTGCATAATGCCTAGAGTCTCAAAGAGTTGTCCTTTCTGTTTAGTAGAAGTTAATATACTCAAGAATTTTGTAAAAAAGAAAATCTGTCATCTATGGGAGAGGAGAGAGGAGTCACCATGAAAAATTGAAATCCTAGGTCTATGCATACACAGATGTGCACTCCAAATTTATACTACCAGCTTGTTGTGGGAATTCCAAGCAGAGAAATAAAATAACTGTTCAGGACCATTAAAGCCCTACATTTTTAGCAGAAGGGAATGTGAAATTATTGCTGTAGGGAAACTTTCACAACCCAGGGTTCATGGGACTCCCATAGCAAAAGTAGTGTCACTGAAGATGAGCTGACAATTCTACACCAACTACCCAAGAAAATGAGCCACAGTGAGGGAGAAATGAAATGGACAGAATCAGCACCTTCCAGACTAGAAAGAACATATCCACGTGAAAAGAACAATGGTGTAAGTATATGTCAAAGTACTAAAAAGATAGGAGAATGAATGAAAAAAGATTTGTCAGTGTGAAAAGCAATGTAAGGGAGCCATGGAGAAATTCTTTAGGTGAGAAACACAGTGTTGAAAATAAGGGCCCAGTGGGCAGGGTAATGCCCAGATCAAGCAGGCAGCTGGAGAATTAGTGGACTGGAAGGCAGTTCTGAGGGAGTCAACAATGCCGCAGAGGAAGGAAAAAACAGAACAGCTAAGGGACACGGAGGACAGTGTGAACTGATTCGTTTACATGTGAATTCCAGAAGGAGAGAGGAAAGTGAATGAAACCGAGGGCCAGCAATACTTAAAGGCTAATGGTTGAGAATCTTTCAGATCTCAAGGAAAATACACATTTTCATTTCTAGGAAGCACAGGAATCCTGAGAAGAATGTATTAAATCGAACTATACCAGACCCATTAAGCCTGGAGAACAGGAAAGAAAGAGATAAAAATCTTTCTCACAAAGATAATACATTGATAGAAGATTCTTCATTATAACAATTAATGCCAAAATGGAGGAGTAATGACATTTTTGGCAAAACAGGGACTACAAAATTCTTGCCTTTAGAAAGCCACTGATAAGAAGCTACTAAAAGACAGGCTATAATAAGGGGGAAATTAAACCTGAGGTAAGAGTCAGTTGTCAGGAATCAGTGACTACAAAAATGGTAGCAAATACATTGGAAAATATAAAGTAGCATTGGCTGGAAAATAAGACAATTTTTGGAAGGTTTAAAGATAAGTTGCAACTAAAATACTGAAAAGCAATACTATAGTAAGAGACAGGGTAGAAATCAGAAGTGGAGTATTCCAATACCTTTGTATTACTCAGGAGGCAGTTAAAATAGGGATCAACTTTTTATGTATTAACTGAAGTATGTAACATAAAAATTTGAGGATAACTACAGAAACAGAAATAGAATGCAAACTTCAAAAGCCCTTAGAGGGAAAAAAAATTAGGAAAACCTTATCAATTTGTCAGAAAACATGAAAAAGTAAAAGGAAACAATGAACAAAATACATGGTGAAGAGAAAACACCAAATAAGTTGGTAAAAGTTAAATGCAAATAGGAATAATTCTAATATAAACTCTAAATTTGAATTATAAATTGAGGGACTTTTACATATGATTATACCAACAAATAAAACAAAACTCAACCTTAAATTTCCATCTAAAATAAAATGGCAAAGAAACAAAGAGATTGAAAAACATACCATATACCATCAACAGAAAGTGATTGCAGCAATATTAACACTAGATAAAAGGTAAAGCATTTAGAAACTAAGCCATTTATTACTTGATAATAAAACATGTATTTTTTTTAAGGTTTTATTCAATAAAACATGTATTTTTTAAGTAAGACAATACTTGCCTTCTTTCTAAATGCCACTAACCACATAGTGTCAAAATCTATAATTACGATCAGAAATAATAAATTTACAGTCACAGGGGGAGAAACTAATGAGTCAATAGGCCTTTAGTAGTAGTAAGGATGGATTAGATCAGAAGGAAGTATTAGTGAGTTTGATCCAATGGATATTATATAAATTATGCATCCAACAGTGAAAGAATAGATGCCATTTTAAAAAACTAGGAGCATATTTTTTCGTTTTTGAAAATCTAGTTTTAAATGTCATAATTTCAAGTGTTATTAATGAATGCTGAAGCCATAATGACTCACCCTGTCCTAAGAGTATCGTCTCTGTTCTTACTTGGGAAAGGATGCAAACTGCAACGTGTGAAGGGAGTGTCTTACATGTATAAGACACATATATGAGTTAAAGCAGTGAGAGTTACATAGCTGGGGTCAAAACCGTCTGGGTTTGAAGCCTACTGCCACTGTTTGTTAGCTCTGTGCCTTTGGGAAAATCATTTAGCCTCTCAGCCTCATCTGTCCTCATCTGTGCAATGGGTCTAATAATAACACCTGAACTTAGTGTTGCTGTGAGGATCAGATAAGCCATTGTGTTTTAAGAGCCCAGCTCCTTGTCTATCTGTTCCTGTGAAATAAACTAGCTGCTTTCTTATTCATTGTTATTCTCCTAATGTCCTTCCCTCCTGCATCAAATCACTGAATGATAATATGTTACTATAAACTGAAAGATCCTGTTTTCATTTTATCAACTGTCTTCTTTCAAGAATCTGGACTCTGAGTTAAATCTTTGTGTCCTGAGCATCTTTGTGTTTTAATGTATCTTCTTGATGTGTTTTATTCCAAAACTAGTGTACCGGTATTCATGTAAGCGAAGTGAAGAGCCTCAGAAGAAAGGCAGATTTTGTTATTTTGGAGGGACTGTGGTAGGAAAACAATGAAATGAAATGATTCTTCAACATTTTGTAGTAAGAACTCCATACATTGGTGAGCAGATGTTGAAATGGTTACAGAGGCAAAGAGTAACCATGAAGTATTTTTAATCACAATTTGGTGTTTGGGCTTGTCCGCAGCATGACAAACACAACACTGCAATACAACTAGAATGAAACAAAGGTATTTTTGGCAATGCTTCTTTCTGTCTTAACACCAAACTCTTCATGTAAAACTTGATTTTGCAGACTTGTATCCTCTAGAATGATAAAAATTCATTAAACCATGGCAATCCCTTCTGAAATGTATCTATTTTGCCTTTTGGGAGCCAGAATAGCAGTGGTCCGATGCTTTTGTTCAAAATACTGATATGATCTCAGCCTAGAAGTCCTACTTTCAAAGCACATCCTGGTGGGATGGATTTTTGCAGAGGCCCAACTTCTGCTGGAACGAAGTTGTGGGGTTCTTGTCAGCACTGAGAGCTGCGCTGGGGGCTTGAGACAGAAGGAAGGGGGCCTATCCATGCCCCTGGACAGCTGGGGTCCAAATGTCTGTTATCAGGTCCATAAGGTTTCATCAAGGGCAGCCTTGTGCTAGGTGCCTTTTAAATGCTGGGGGCAAGACCCCTGCAACCTTAGATTTGCATCCTGAATGGGCAGAGAACTCATGAAGAATAGGCCAAAGAGGGCATGGCACACACACATGCATGCTCATGTATGTGTGAACATGCATGCAGTGCAGTTCTAAGAAATAAATGACTGATTTTGTTGCATGTTATGTGGGGGAACAGTTCCCAATGTATTCTCTTATCAGACTGGTGGGACTGTTCAATCAGAGAGTCTGGACACCTCTAGTATAGTTTTCTTGCAGTTTACCTTAGTTATCCATTCTAAGAGGATTCTGACCTTTCTTCCTGAAGGTTCCTTGCTTTAGAAATTGCAGTTTAAAAGCAAAGCTCAGGTTTTGAGACAAAATCCATCATTTGGCAGCCTGGCTTCCAAAAGAAAGTTCCAAATAATTATCCTTCCAGACTCAGACATTCCAGGTTCTGTCACAGCTTGAAACGTGCTTTTTCTGTTTGGTCAGTCTGAGTTAAATTACTCCGGACATTTTTGAATTTCATGAACAGGAAAAAAAATAGACTTTTTAACTTGAAAAATAAATGGAAGCCATTCTTTCTGGAGGGAGATAACTCCAAATGATGTGACCTTTCAGAGTTCATACTGCCCAAGTGGATGGTTTCCTTGGAGGAATTGAATCTGCATGGATTCAATTAAGGAGTGTCAAGGAGAAACGTTAAGTGATGGAGTAAAAAAAAATGTTTGCAAGACAAGTGAACTTTGGAGCCAAGTATTCTCTGTTTCCTGTAACTCACTCTATGCCTGGGTTTCAATGTTGTTCAGAATGTTTTATGTCGTTTTAATAACCAAAGTAGCTTGGCTGCATAAGGACAGTGATTTGATTTAGAAAAAGTGATTATGGTGGCTAGAAAAATAAGCTTCTATAGAAAAATGGGATAATTTTATAGCTGCTGGGTAAGGTGGATTGGTGTTGAATATTGTGCAAACAAATCCAAATGGCACATTTTCCTTTGGTGGTTTCCTTTGGTAATCAACCTACCAGGTTCTGGAAATGGACCATTATGCAAATTCGTAAAGTACAACCAGGTATTTTCACACTGGGATGTTTATCATTCTTTTCCTTGGAAATAAGATCTGTAAGTAAAAATCACTGTGGCAATGCTCTGTGAAGACTAAGACCATAAATACCTCACTTGTCAAATGAGAATAGAAAAGGTCGAGTTACTTGGAGAAATATTAACTCAGTTTCATGTCTGAGATATTATGGATTCTCTCAAGGACTATATTTCACTGATCTTTTATTATAGTGTTGCTATAGACCTTGCTGCTTTTACTGCACCTCCTGGGCTCAGTGGTGAGTATAGGAGGTTCCGTGAGGAGTAAAGGCTGGCCCTGCGTGGAGAGCCCAGGGCTGTCCTTCACTCCATGAGACAGACTAGTGCATCGGTAGCTGCAGCACAGAGGTGAGGCATGCTATGAACTCACAGAGGAGCTATTACAGCCAAAATTTGAAAAGCATCTTGGAGCTCACAAAACACTTAGAGTCTGCAAATATTTATTGAGTGCCTGCTATAAGCTAATCATTCTACATTCATCTTTTCATTTTAATTCCCATGAAACTCCATAAAGATTAATATGCAAAAAATGGTTTCATGATAGCTCTTGTCTTTATTGGCATCATGCATGAGAAATCCACATTGCTCCGAGATTCAAAGCAAGAGGTCAGATGTCAAAGGAGAGACTTCCAGGAGACATTAAGAAAAACACTCCAAAAAAAGAAAAAGAAGAAAACCCAGGAACAGCTGTTTTGAAAAACTAACAAAATAAGCCCAAAGCATAGCACAGAACCCACATGGTCAATAAAGTATTTAGCAACTTAAAAAAGAGCAAGCAGAGCATCTTGAGAAACTTTCATGTTTCCAGGCTAAGCCACAGTTAGAACGCAGGGAACAACTTCCATCCCCCAGAAAAGACACAGCGTGGGAGCAGCAGGGCACAGGGTTAGGTGAGAAGACTCCTGGCTCCACAACCAGGGGAACCTGAGGGCCCTCTAGGGAGCCAGGGGAAAGCCAGAGACCTCATCAGCCATCAGAAAAGCAAGAGCAGAACTGGAAACCAGACCCTAAAACAAAGATGTTAAGTCAAGTTCGGAGAAGATGACACAAACACAGCAAACACAGCAGCATGGCTTAGCTGAGCATGTAGAAAGAGAAGCACTGGCTGATTTCCAAACCTCACAGGGCTATCACACCCTCAGGAAATTTCTGGTTTTGTTGTTTGTTTGTTAATATTGAAAGACATTCTCTTTCAATATTTAGAATGTACATTCCTGATAACTACAGTGTTTTGACACTGGACTGTTAGTACTTTAATGTGTCTTTCCCAGCCATGGATTTCCTTGTCTAAAGTCACAACTGTGCTTTGCAAATCATTCTTTTATTTGTTAGTGTCACCTCTGCAGTCACATAGATACAGCTGTAGTGAGGTAGGGGCATGGTGTGCTGGATTAGTTGGCATTATTGTTAATTTAGAAATTCTCAAGGCAGCTGACTGAACCCCTTGCCAGCTTCAGCTCTTATTCAAGTGTCTAAAACCTTGTCAGTGGTGAACTGAAACCCACCCAGGGTCTGAATAACTGAAAATGCTCCCCCATCCTCCCACTGACTAGGAAAAGGGGCCTGTAATAATTCTGCTGCTCAAACCTGGTGCGTGGGTCTCATGGGGCGAAATGACATCTACGCATTTCTCTGTAGTACCCGTCACTATCCAACTGACTATATAAATCTGACTTCTTTATCTTCCTCTTTGCACTACTCCCCCAGTAGTGTTCTGGTAAATCTGCAAAAAAGGCTCTGCAGGGCTAGGGGTGCTGTAGGGACTCCGATGGATGGCTGTGTTCAACAACGGGCTTGCAAATTCCTGAAAATTTCGCACCTTGCCCTTGCAGACTGCTTTGAGCCATCTCCAGCACACCACTGGCTCCTCATACTGGGAAATCCCATGGGGGTGTCCCATGAGGACCAGGGTTTGTGGGTGCTTTTTAACTGTTGTAACCTCAACACTCGGGTAATGCTTGGCCCACAGCAGAAGTTTTGTAAATAACTGTTAAATGAATGAATGAGTGTAAACACATACTTTATAGTTGGGATCATTACATGGAAAGAACAATGCCTTGCCATTTTTCCTTCATCTCGTAATATAAACTTTACGCCATCACCTGCTATTCTAGAATATATTAATGGTACCATGATGCTTAACATTAGAGTATAATTTGTTCCAGTATTATTTGACATTTAGGTAAATTTAACCTCATTTAAAAAATAACAGGTATTTATAAATATCTTTGAATGTAAATATATTCATATTACCTAAATCAAATATAGAGGTGTATTGCTTAAGGTTAATAAAGTTATACTGAAAGTGGTATGGGTAATAAACTTGTGAGAATTTCAAACGATATTCTGAATTTAAAATGATGCATATATTTGAACAAATTTATCTGGTATTAGAATATATTTTTAAGGAATATAATATGGATCAGTGGGACAGACAAGGAATTTAAAACATTGACTTTCTTTAAGTACAAATTTGATATGTAAAATAACTTTGATAAACAATGTAGGATGTATATTAAAAAAGGAGTTGGTGGTAATATGTTATAATGTGGAAAAAAGTAATTTAGATTCATACCTCAAGGAAATCAAAACATTGACTCTCTTTAGGTACAAATTTAATACGTAAAATAACTTTCATATACAATTTAGAGTGTGCATTGAGAAAATGAATTGGGGGTAATTTGTTTTAATATGGAGAAAAGTAATTTATATTCATATTTCATATAGTATAGTAAAATAAAGTCCATCTGGATAAAACAATAAAAAAAACAGTAAATAAAATTACAAAATACATTTTATTTTAAGACTGTAGGAATGAAATTTTCTGAGGATTAAAGTAAAAAAAATCATAAAGAAGTTCAAAAATTTAAGAATACAGGAATTTTAAAACTTGTGTTCCACAAAGACTGAAAAAGTTAAAAATAAAGAGTATGACAACTGTGACAGACATGAAATCTGTCAAAACCTTCTGCAAATCTGTAAAAGCTCATGAAGCCATAAATGGATGGATACAAGGTTAAAGAATAAACAAAAAGTTTTATTTAAAGCAAAGTACAAATGATGAACACATACTAGGAAAAAAAAATCAGTTCAGCCTGTGTATTGATTAAAGCAATTCAAAGTAGAATTTATTAGAAGTTGTATGCTTAGTTCAAGCCTCTTTCACTTATTGCATTACCTGGCCTGATTCCATTTCAATTCTCCCGTAGGTTTATTAAACCAAACATGGATTGAGCCTGATGTCAATTTCCCATTCCCAAGTCAGACATGGAGACCCAAAGGAACTCTCAGCAGCTTGCCAAGGCAACCAACAGACAACAGAGCCTAGAGCTGATATGTGATTGCATTGTCCTGAGAGATACTGGAACAACATTTCTGGTTCTTCCTAAAGAAAAGAAAAGCCTCAAAGAGTCAACATGCCAGAAACAAATGTATTTCAAGCCCAGTGCATCACCTTGATATTGCTTCACTTTTGGTCTCTTTATGAAGTTTAAACACAGATGTAGGTGTATCTATGTACTTTGTGGGCGTTGTGACCTGCTGGTGCAATTTTATTATGAAAACAGTTGTCACTGGGAATGTATACAACTTCAGGGTGGCTCTATGTCACTGAGTCACTGACTGCCAGGTGGTAGAAGAGATGGCAGTTCTACCTGAGCCAAACCTCTGTTGAGTCCCTGTCTGCCTACCTAGTAGATTAGGCACCCAGTGTATTTCCTTGGGAATTCTGCTTCCATGTCATCTCCATGGCCTTCACAAAAATATGGTCATAGTGGTTCTGAGAGCAGCTGATGGAGTCAAAGGATTCAGGGATAGAAGAAGCATAAATGGCTATTTTATAAGTAAGCTATGATTTTTGAGGAGGGAAACATGAGGTGAATTTCATGTTCCCTCTGGTTCCCTCATGGAGGCACTTTCCAAACAGTGACAAGGAAACAAAGACAAATACAGAGTTGTGGTCTCACTAGTAGGAGAAAACAGATTGATATTCAGGGCAACGGAAGTGGCTAGAGTTTGTGGGACATGATGCTGGGGAGGAAGGAATTCCTTAGAAAAGGGCACCAAAAAGTCTTTACAGGGATCTCTTTGGGTCTGGCTGAGCACTAAGCTTCATGAGTAAGGCTGAGAAACATGGCAGCTGCTGAGGGCTGTGGGCTATAAGGAGATTCCAGAAGCCACTTATTTCTGGGAGATGTTGGAGTTCCAACAGCAAAAGTAGAAAGATCTCACCGAACATCTAAGGCCTATAGTTGAGATCCTAGAAAGGCAATGCCTTAAGAGTAAGACTATCTTGGCTTTCAAGTAAGAACTTTTATAGACAAGCCTTAACAAAACTCTTACAGACAATGCCTTAAATTCAAACCTTGACTGACTCACATTGATCCACCAGTAAGTAAACTGGCTGCCAGACCAAAAAATCAACATTCTTTGAGAAAGAAAACCAAATCCATTCTCTCAGTAGCATACCACACAATCACAAGTTACTAGACATGAGGAAAAGTAGGCAGATGTGACACAGCATAAAAAGTCTATATAAACAGACTCAGAGATGGTCAGATCTTTCCAGTGGCAGACAGGACTTTAAAGAAGCTAATAGTGAAAGATTTCAATGAGCATGTAGGCATAATGATTGTACAGAAAGAGAACATCATCATAGTCATGGAAACCAGAAAGTGAACCAAGTAGATATTCTAAAACTAAAGATTTTACCTAAAATGAAAAGTTTGATAGATGGGCTTAAGACAGGTTTGTATACCTCGTAAAAGAAAACAGCTGTGAAAAAGACAGAGCTTCAGAAAGTGTCCGGACTGAAGCACAGAGTGAACAACTTTAAAAAAAGATCAGAGAATCCTTATTGAGGAATAAATAAACATGGGTGTTTTGAAGAGGACAAGGGTGTGGCGTCAGGCCAGGGCATATAGCATGACTGTCCATGTGCCTGGACATGCCTTTTAACTCCTACGGCCCAAGTTTCCTGATTTTCAGGTGGGGATGTGGGAAAAGGAAGGTAACTGAGATACAGAGAGGTGAAGGGGCTCTCCTCAGATCACAGAAACAGCAAAATTCAAAGAGAAGCAGCACATGGTATCCTGACTCCCAACCTAGGAACTGATTCACAGAATGGCACAGGCTAAGGCAGAGACGAGCTGGCCATTCCTGGGCTGTGTTTGGGCTGATGTACCTAAAATGGCCATTTGGTACATCTTGTAGGATTGTGAGTTGGAAAACTGTCAACACCCCAATCACAGGGAAAGAAAAAGAGTCCCACAACTTACAACCAGGTCTCGGTGGGTCAAGTCACTAGGTTTTCTGAACCTCCACTGCACATATGGAAAATTGACACCATAATACTGATTCCCAGAATTCAATGAATTCAGGTTGAAGTGTACAGGAGCTGTAAGCATCCATCACATACGCCTTCCCTACTCTGGATCAACAGTGCTGAGCTGCCACGCATCACTATGCCTGAGGCCCAGGAGAAACGTTCTGGAGCCTTTGTCTATTTATTGAAACAAGCCCAGTATCACTACCTAGCCGCTGTAGTTAATGAAGTGAAAGGGCGCAGTTATAGCAGTTCCTGACCTGGGTGCCCTTAACACAGAAGCATAGGTCACTCTGCCATGGTTATCAGTCTGCCAGGGACCCAGCCCCCTCAGAATCAAGGTTCCCAGATCCTACAGGGCAGATTCTTTACCCTGTACATGCACTGAAGCAGGGATAACACACTGTGAGTCAACAGCAATACAGAGAGAAAGCTGACATTTTCTGATTTCCCTGAAGAGGTAAGATATGAAGGTGGAGACATTACTCTTCAGGTCCCAGATCCACCTGGGAAGGCCTGTGCGGGGCCTCTGCTCCAGGGCCTACGGCCAGTGCCAAGGTCTAAAGAGGCAGATGGCCCACTTGCCCAAGTAACAAACATTTACTGAGCACCCACGCTGTGCCTGACGCTGCCCTGGGCCTGGAAGGACAGCCCCTGCCGAGACAGACCACTCCTTGCTCTAGTGGATCATCAGTCACACTGTGACACTGTAAGCCCCCTGATGCCCTGGTGCAGGGACAAGGATTCCTGACCTCTTAAACAAACCTGGAGAGGGAATCTTCCAAAGGAGTTCTGGGAGAAACAGCTCAGCTGTGTCCGGAGCAGGCCATTCACAGTGACCTGGCTTCCCGCATCTCTCCTTCCTCCTGTCTGACACGGGTCTGCTACGTAACAGGAGACTTTCAAACACTGAGCATCAGCACGAGAAGTTGCAGTCACAGCGCACTGGGGGCCAGGAGGATGGGGCCAGTCCAGCCAAGCCCCCATGCCCCTAGGCCCCGGAGGCGCCTGGTCCTGTGGGGGTCCCCGCAGCACTGAGCTGCTCCTGTCACCCAGGGCTGGGAGCCGCAGCTGGAGGGGCGCCTGTCCTCACAGGTGAAAGTCGCTGCTCTGCAGCTCCAGCTCCTGCCCTGATTCTCTTCTCTGTGCCTGGGACCTAATTCTGTGTATTGCAAGCTTTTCCTAAAGACCCAGTAGGTGTTCAAAGGCATAAATGAAGAACATGTGTGCACAACATAATGCAGGCCAAAGATAAGGCATGTCCACACTTGAGGAACTGTGGTGTGGTCGAGGGAAGGACATGCAGGCCTGTGTTTATAAGCTGTCTGCTCAGAGAGCCTGATTCAAGGGGGGCCCAACATCAGGGAGCCCTTGGGTATCCAGGCCCATTTGCTCCACCCTGACTTAATGCCTTTTCCATCCAGCTGTTCAGTTCTGAGTTTTCATGGTTGAAATGCATTTTCTCCATAACTGCCAGCATGCCCCCGAAGACAGAAATTGTTCCTCTTGCTGTCCGGTGAGGGAACTGGGTCAAACAGGAGGCCCATGGGGTCCAGTGACTTATCTGGTAAGAGATGGAGTCAGGGCCTGAGTCAGACCCTGGTCCTTCCCCACATACCCATGGCTCCTACATGTGGCTTCCCCTTCTGAGGCCCAGGATCCACTCTGGAAAAGGGGACAGGGCACACTCTGGTGCTGATTCGGTAACCCCCCTGATTAACACATGGCCTTCAGTTCGGCCAGATCCTCTTCTGAGTCCTCATTCTGAATAAAAAAGTGAGCGGGAGGCAGCTCCTGTCCTGCTGGTTGCCTGTGTGCCACAGGGCCTGGGCGCTGCCACCTCCCATTGTCCAGAGCTGTTGACCCCCTGGTGGGCCCACTGTGTGTCGGGGGGCCAGGCTCCGGTCTGCACAGGACTGCGCCATGTCCCCACTTTCCTGGAATTCAAGGAATAAGAATAAAACGGGCTCCTTATTCACTCCCCAATTATTTCCAGCTTCACTTTACAGACTCCCCCTGTGGCATTGTTTTCTCAGGAACTGTGAAGCAATGAAACTATTAAAAAATTCAAACACTATGCATGGACTTTTTATCAAGAAAACAATCATAGAAAAAAAAAGATTCTACAAATTTGCCAGTGAAAATTTCAGGGCCAGGAGGAGGGGAAGGGAATGGCTGTGGGGTAGGTCAGGATTCCCCTGAAATGCTGACCAACTGGACCCAGGCTGGTGAAGCTTCCAGGGGCACATGCACACCCAGTGGAAGGACACACATGTCCTGCTGTCTTTGTGGGACTCTTCTTTGAACTCCAAAGGTTCAGATTTCCTTTTAGTTGATTTATAAAGTCCTTTTAAACACACCCACTCCATTGGGGGAAAGATTTTCAAGCAACAACTGAACTTTTATTGATGGATTTTTGGCTATTAGGGATATTAGTTCAGCATGACTTAATTTGTGGGTTTTGTTGAGCAGAGCAATGACGGCTAAGCTCAGAAGAGAGAGGCTTGGGCTGAGAGATGCCTGGCCTTGGGCTGTTCCCCATATGCCCTCCCTGGGCCTCTGCCCTGGCTGAGTGGGCCTGGCAGGTCTTCCCTGAGAGCTGGCCTGTTTGTGTCTGGTGTTTCCCTGCTTTACTTCTCTCCCTGGCATTTGCTCCTGTTAGCATCTCACTGCAAGTTCAAACCAAGGTGGAAAACAGGGCCCTGGATCTCAGAGGCCTCTGCTTTGGGTGCATCTCCCATGCAAGCTGCTACAGAGACCACGTCCGCTGAGGGACCAGGCTGGACTGGGCCAATGCACAGAACCTGCCGGATCCATTCTGGGCTTTGAATGCTGGGGTGCTCAGGCTCCTGGCCCAGCTGGACTGGCCACTTGGAACCTGGAGAAGGACGGGGTGGGATGGGCCTTTCTCCATCTGTGCTTAGGCCTGGGCGATGCTGCTCTGGGTCTGCAGTAAGAGGCCACAGCAAAGTGGAGGTGTGTGCAGGGCTGGAAGTTTTACCACCCTCAGCTAGGAGAGAGCAAAGGGCTCCTCAAGGTAAAAAAGAAAGAAAAGGGCACACTCAGGACTGTAATTAGGAGGCTTCTGGTCTCCCCCTCCATCGGCAGCCATTCCCATACAGGCCCCACATGATTGGGTGGGCGATGGTGGGGCCCAGAGATTGTAGAAATACACATTTCCTCTGTGAACTCCTCAATCCTGCAGCTTCAGGGACTAAAATACTCAACCTTCCATTAGAGGCAGGTCCAGATGGCCTGTTCCCAGACCCTCGGGCTACAACAGTTTCAGCTGCTGCTTTTCCTAGCTTGGGAGAGTGAAAACATGGGCTTAGAATGTCCCTGAGCTTTTTAATTAGGCCACCAGCCGATCTGCCCCAGCCTTTTTCTTTCAACCAACTTTACCTTCTAACGTGAACAGGGAAATGCTTATTTGCTTAAGCTTGTATTTTCCATAGTTATATAGCAAAATCCCATTTTTATAAGCATAGTTTAGCTCAAAGAATAATAAGGCACCATTCAGCCATCCAAAAAAGCCAATCAGGCTTCCTTCCAGTTTGAGATGACGATGCTAGGAGGAGGTGGAGGGTCTGGCAAGGAGGCACTGTTCCCATCCTGAATGAAAACAGGGATTCATACAACATGATGAACTTTAAGGACATTGTGGATAAAGTGAGGGTTCCTATGGCTGGATTCTCACCTGGCCCCAGTCAGCTTGCTCACTACACACGTGTGGGCAACATGTTGCTGTTGACTCTATATAAAGAGCTCTGCCCAGTGCTCTGGGCGACACAGTGGCATGGCTGCAAGGCTGCAAGAGAGCAGAGACTGGAGTGATGGCAGCACCAAGGACAGACTCTGAGGCAGCTGTGGGGGCCAAGAGGCCCAGAGGCAGAGACCAGCTTGCTGCATGCAGACTCTCTCTGAGTGGACAGGATTCTAGTGATTGACCTACCACTGTGGGAATAAAGTTGGGCATAAACTCTTTCACCTCCATAACATTCCATTGTCATTTTTTCAGTCTCATTGAATCTATAGTGAACTTGCCCTGGGCTGAAAGCCATTGGCAAGACAGACATCATGCTGAGCGAAATAAGCGCACTGCAAAAGGACACACATACTGTATAGTTCACTTACCTGGGGTGCTTAGAGTAATTAAAATCATAGAGACGGAAAATGGAATGGTGGATGCCAGAGGTGGCCGGGGATAATGAGAAGCTAGAGTTCAATGGGGAAGGAGCGTCAGTTCTGCGTGACTATGAGAGTTCTGGAGACGGGTGGTGGCGATGGCTGCACAGCCATGTGAACGCACATACCACTGCTGAGAGGCGTGTTTAAAGATGGCTGAGAGAGCAAGTTGTATGTTGTGTGTTTATCACAGTTAAAAAAAGAGGGGGATTCAGAACCTGACCCTGCTTTCCTGAGGGTATGGAAAAGCCTCTAAGCTCTCTGGATCTCCAGCTTGGCAGCCTTGGAGGAATCCACTGCTTTCATCTTTTTCCCAGTGGCTATGCTGACGCCGTAAGTTCTGATTCATCAGGAATATTAATTCAAGATTCTGGCATAAAACCCAGGGCAAGCAGCCCCGTCACGGGACATGGCTGGATTGGGTCGTTGTTGGATGGTCTAGCTTTTGCCTAGGCTGCTGATCACCATGCAGTTTATCAGTTACGCTGGGTCGATTGACTGGCTCGTTGGTTCCTTCATCATCTGGAAGCTCTTCCTGGGAGCAAGTCCAAACCTGCCCCACACTAGGGAAGTGCCTTGGCCCCAGGACCTAGCAGTGCTGAATCTGACGTGCTCTCACCCCATTCAAGGCTGTGCACATCAAGGCTTTTCATCTGTTCGTGGATGATAAAGAAGACTTGGATGCGACTGGAGAGTAGACAGTGTGTGCCCGCCCGTGTATGTTTGTGTGAGGAGACATGCAGGTGAAAATTGGAGCTGCTTCTTCTGCACCCCTGTCCTGCTTTGGGGGATGGTGTGGCTGAGCAGTCAGTAGGGGCTCCAGTGCCCCCACATCAGGTGCCAGAGTAGAGTGCACGCAGAGAGTGCGCGCGCAGGTGCCCTCCGAGGCAGGGGCCTGCCACAAGTTACCAACACGTGTTTAGCATAAAACTGTACTAATTCACTGCTAACAAGGACTCAGCTCAGCTTTTTGGAGCCAGAAAAGCCCCAGGCTAGCTCTTGGTTGGTACTAGCATCCACTCAAGTAGAAGAATTGCTTCTTTGGGAAAAGAAAACACACGTGAAATACAGAGGCACACTTGCTCTGCCTGACGCCTCTGTCAGGCTGCAATTCCTGAAGAAGGGTGGGGAGCCTTGGGGTTATAATGTCTGTTAAAATCTTGTGGAGCTGGCTACGCCAAGGTGGAGCTGTTTCACCACTGCACAGACAAAATGGGAGGCACATATTTTCTAAAGCAGCAGGTAACACTGTTGGTTTTTGTCAGACAAACCTTAAACTCTTCACCTTTTGAAAACATACAGAATAGAAACATTTATATTCTGTGAACCTCACTTTCCTGATGGCAGCAAGGCCAATTCCAGAAGTCCGATGAGCCCAGAATAAATTTTGACAGAAACCTTGGCTCAGAGCAGGAAAGTTATAAGAGCTTATATTCTTTCATCTAGATCAAAGGCTCTTGTGGGATTGCTGTTTATTTTTCTGACTCAATATAACATAAAATAGGTAATATAATAAAAATACCTTATAAATCATAACGTAGGGCTGATTAGACCTATGCTCTGCCAACTCTGACTTGAACATGCAGGAGCGCCTGCTGACTCCATGTCCCCATGGCTTCTCCATCAGTGTGCTGCCTGGGGGAGCCTCTCCCTGGTTCCTTCACCTTAACTCCCCTGCCCTTCCTACATGGCTTGGACCCACTGCGATTATGAATGGACCTTGCCTTCATCTGCAATGTGGCCTGGAGGGACGTGTTTTTCTTCCTCCTCCTGGTGGAGTGGAGGGGACGGGGCTGAGCAGCAGACAGCACAACTGGTTGGTCAAATACACATCAATCATGCACCACAGGAAGGTCTAGTTTTCACAATAATGCTGTACATGGTAAAACTGGCTGTTGTTCTCTGGTGAACTTTTCCTTTGGAAAATGGTGCAGTGCATAATAGACAGTTATCTGTGAATAAGGGGCACCAAGTGAGTCAAGATGTGAGGGTCACAAACCTGCTGTTTGGCCCCAGGAAAATGAGACCCAGGAAGGAAAGCAATTTTCCCAGGATTGTGTGCTGAGCTGGAAGAGTAGAGAGGTCTGGATGCCCCATTGGAAAGAGAACTCTGAGGACCCTGCCAATCTCCCAGGCACTGGGGAGCCCCCTGCTGCAGCTCTGCTTCCTCCCTGCCCCCATGTTCCTGGCACACTGATGCCTTTGTTCCAGACATCCTAGTTGGAACTTCTCTTTACATTAATTCCAAATCTCCTTGATTCTTGGCTGCCTTTGCTGGTTCTAATTCTGTTGCCTGAATTGAAACAGAATGAGTCCATTCTTTCTTCCATGTGATGGTTCTTCAAAAATCCCAAAGCTTCTAGAATATTCTATCATCTTTATGTTTGCAGATTAACCATGTTTCTTTGGTACTTCCTCAAACTTTCCAGACACTTCTATCTTTCCTTCTTCCAATGTGTTTGAAGTTGTCAGTCATCAGTCTTAAAACCTTAAAATGGGTCACAGCATTCCAGTGACCTGACCAGCATTGTTCAAGATATCCTGTACCATCTGCCTCACACTGTGCATGCACATTGAACTTATACACTCTGAGGTCCTGTTTTGTTTATTGGTCTTCTAAACATAAACCATTGTTTGTATTTATTTATTCAATTATTTATTTCTTGACATTCTCAGTCCTAAAAGGATTTAAGGTGACTGTTAAAAATATAATACGACCACATATAAAAGTATTAATTGAAGAAAATAGCAAAGGGATAACATGAATAGAAAAAATTCAGAAACTCCAAAGTTATACTGGCAGGTAAAATGTATCCCAGGAGATGCTGTAACCCAGCTAGAAGAGGGCCACACATTTGGCTTTGAGCTTCCTAACAACAAGCAGAACGATGGTAACAGGGTCGTTTATGTGTCAGAGCACACATAAAGGAAACCCAAGTCAGAGGCTCAGGACAGTCATGGCTCTTCCTGGTGCTGAGACCTAAAAGGACTATTCCCGTTGGTGCTGACAGAGGGGACTGTATGATGTAACTCTCAAGAGCGTTCCCAGAGCAAAGAGTGTGTTTCCTCAGGCTCTAGCTGTTGACACATTCCTGAACTGCTGCTGATCTTATGCCGTACTCTAACTTGATATTTGGTAACTGATTTTTTAAACAATATTTTTATTTCTGCTACATTTTAATGTGTAGCTTGTGGAATTCTCATTAAAGAAAGGAAGATGGAGAAACTGCTTGAGTGTATCCATGTCACCCAGTGTCCTGTGGAGTGCCTTTTGGTTTTCAAAGTTCTTTGATTTTTGGCTCTTTTGTTATTGGGTTACATCCTTTGTAATATTCTCCCAGGACCCTGTTTTCATTATTATATGTAATGAAACATATTCTGAGGTCAGGGACACTTTCAGGAACCCTGTTGTGATGTTCTAGCTCAGAGCAAATCTAGCTGGAAACCTGGGGTTAGGCTGGTGTTCCTTCAAGATGTAGAAAAACTGAAACTCTCCTGAAGTCCTAGGTCCCTGGTGTCTCCATCCAGGTGCAAGGAGAGGCCAAGGGAGGGGCTGTTTTCATGCCTCACACTGAGAGGCTTCATTGGTGGGGAGAGAGAACAGCCTCGTGAATGTTCTCCAGGTCAGCAGCGAGACTGGGGCAGCTCTGTCTGTATGACCTACAAAAGGCTGCTCAGGTGCACGCATGGTAAGCTCAGTTGCTCTAACAGCTCATCTTTGAACTTCAGCCTCTAGCCAATGGAACTTAGTGCTTTGTCATCCACTTCCCCACCCCACTCAGCAGAGCTCCATAACTGTGGTCGGTTCTTCATAATTCACTCCATTAATACCCCTCCATGCTGCCTGTGACCATCCGGTGCTGGTTTGGAAACACTTCTCTTTGTCTTCATAACA
The DNA here is from genome assembly GCF_040802235.1 of Manis javanica. NCBI lineage: Eukaryota > Metazoa > Chordata > Mammalia > Pholidota > Manidae > Manis > Manis javanica. Next base: position 75,336,785 of record NC_133162.1, read on the forward strand.
CCTGATGGCTTTGCTTTTAATTTCCTCACTTTCTAGTTGCAGATGTATGGGTCTCCTGGAACCTATCTTCCTTCATAATGATGTTAATATCATTCACATCAGGAAACATGTGAGTTCTCTCTTCAAAGTGCTACAGTTGGGTTTCATGCAAACCACCTCTATCAATATCTCTAGACCTTTTGCCATCTCAACGGTTCTCTGAATACTTCACAAATTGTGTAGTTAGTGTAGGTCAATAAATTCTCATGAAGATAGTGCATTTCTAGCAACTGTTTCAGAGAGAGAGAGGACTTTATTTCTGGGCCTCTGCCCCAGTATGGTAAAGAAGTGAACATAAATGTACATAACATTGAGTCCAGAGAACGGGGTGTAGTCCTCCAAACAAATTCCTTGGTTTTCTAATGAAAATGGCCAGGTTTTAAAATTTCATTTGTAGATAAATCTTCCCCCAGCTAGAACATTACAGTGGCACAGTCGTTGAGGCAATTAACTCAGTGTGAGTAAAAACAAAACTCCAATAGTATCTGGATCTGGTCTGGGAAGTGGAATCAGATTCGATTTCCAGTCTTGAACTGGGCTGTTGCAACTCCTAACTTGCAACAATAAACATTGATAGTTTCTATTTTGCTTTCATTTAATGATGACGGGAACCAAGGGCAAGAAGGAAGGAGAAAGGGTTGTGTGCTGCAGTGTGACCATCTGGAGAATTTGCCCCCGTGTGTGGGAGAATCCTCCCTGGGATGCGTCTCAGGCTCGGAAGTGCTGTGCGCCTGGCCGCTTCTTGGATCTGCTCTTCCTACTTGGGGAATGCTGCGCCTCGGTCCTGAACAAGAACATGAACAATATCAGAAAGCGTAGGGACATCTTCCCCCTAAAACATGATGCATGTACGAAACACACAAACACTAACATATCTGGAGTTGTAAACACATCACACATATAGTGTTCCACTGACTCATCACAGTGATGTCAGGATTACTATTCAAGTAGCACGGCCCCTACTTCACCGATGATGAAAATGAGGTTTGCCCTGTAAGCACATTTGCAGTGAAAACCTTGAATCTGGTGCCTGAGACCCACGTGGCATCATTTGCCTGTAGAAACTCCTCTGGCTGTTGCTTTCCTTACTCCAGACAACCTGATACCAACTGTGGCTGGAGTCATTGCTCCTTTTTGGCGTGTGATTGAGGAGAGGTGGGGAGGTGTATGGTCCTTGATTGTGTTGTATTTAGAAACATGGGGGCTCCCCGAATCAGTGCCCCAGCTCTGGAGAAAGGGGTCTGTGACTCTGGGTAGTTATCCACCTGGAGGAATGCAGGGAGCAGAAGGTTTTTAGAAGATGATGCGTCTTTCGTTATTGTTGGCGTTCATGGTGCTAAACTCCTTTCAGCTGAGTGTGCACTAGCGCCTCAATTTGAGAGCACTGCAGACTTCATCTCACACTGGGTGGAAAAGTTAAGGGTTATTGAGTGTCCTCTTCATGGCCCCTTAAGATCCGTGAAATAAATCTCTGTCCTATTCAACACACTGAGGACTCTTCAGCCTCCATGCCCTATTGACATGTCAAAGTTTGACAAGGAGGGCATGGCTCCTCTCCTTTGGGAGGCTTGCAGAGCAAACCAATGATGTATGCAAACTGCCTGGAGGCTTCACCAGGATTTCTGTGAAAATACATAGATTTCCACCTAGAATTGCCTTTATATGTTAGCATGAAAACTGGCCTGGTTTGCAGGTCTAAGCACCTAACAGACACATGGAGTCCTTGGGTGCCCAGACTAGCAGACCCTTTTCTGTGTGTCAGAGCCACCCTGAAGTCCCTTGGGGAAGCCCCACTGCACAGAGCAGCCATGGCAGGAATGATCAGTTTGGGGACAGCACACTTACTTTCTTTCCTCCCCAACAGCCTTTAGATCCAGGAGGTGCTTTGATGGAGTTTAATCGGATCTTTCTAATTGCCATTTTATAGATGACAGAGGAGACATGGAACGTTTCTTTCTAAGGTAGAGCAGAGTCAGTGGGGGGTGCCCAGCAGAGGGAAGGCTGCCTCCAAGTCGGCACTGCGGCATGGGAGTGAGCACGGCGGCAAGGGCCACCCCTGCGTGGGGTGGTGGCACCGAAGACACATGGGTGTTGTCCCTGGGAACTGACTGAATGAGCAGAGGGCCCCCATGGCTGTCACAACTGAGTGGGGACACAGCTGAGAGATTATGGTGCCTGCAGAGTGAAAGGGGACAACATCTGCTGTACTCAGGTGTCACCTGGCAGATGCAACATGCAGTGGGCATCTGGAGAGGTGGGCATGTTGTCTGACTTGGATTAAGGCAATGGCCCTCAATCCAGGGTAACCTGGCCCCCAGGGGACATTCAGCAATGTCTGAGTTGGGTGTCACAACAGGGTGGAGGTGCTCCTGGAGTCTTGTGGGCAGAGGCAGGGGATAGTTCTTGTTCTGCCAATGGGTTTCAGCCCCAGGCAAGTTCACTATGGATTCAATGTGACCAAAGAAATGACAGTAGAATGTTCTTGGGGTGAAAAGGTTATACCCAACTTTATTTCCATGGTGGCAGGTCAGTCACTAAAATCCTGATCACTCAGAGCAAGTCTGCATGCAGCAAGCTGGTCTCTGCCTTGGGGCCCCTCTGTCCGCACAGCCATCCCAGTCTCTGTCCTCGGCACAGCCACCACTCCAGCCTCTGCTCTCCTGCAGCCATGCAGCCCTGCCACTGTGTCACTGGGGGCACTGGGCAGGGCTCTTTATATAGAGTCAATAACAATGCATTGCCCACACGTGTGTAGTGAGCTAGCTGACCAGAGCCAAGTAGAATCCTGGCCATAGGAACCTTCACTTTATCCACAGTGCAAACACCCTATGGTGTTCAGGATGGTTCCCCACAACACAGAGTCACCCAGACAGAAATGTCAATAGTGCAGAGGCTAAGAAACCCTAGTTCAAGAGATTGTGAGCAGTTAAATCAATACATGATGCCGGTTTCCATTTATAGCTGTCGTCTCTACCACCTTGATTTGCGATTAATTCTGTCATGCTTTTCAGAATCATTTTCCAGTTAATATAATAATGTCATGGCCTACGAGAAGAAAGGTTTAGAAGCACAAGCCCATCTGCCATAGTTAAGGACCCAACTCTTTCTCCCAAGCTGGAGGCAAGCGCTGCCTCCTTGGCATTCCTAGGGCTATATCTGTCCTTCCAGAGACTTTGAAACTTTCTCTCAGGCGAGCCTGATTAATTCATCTCCTGGCCCTCAAGGCAGTCAGCTGAGAGGTTTGTCCTTAGAAACTACTTGATGAATGTTTGCAGCCACCCGAGTACCCTGGGGCTGACCTAAAGTGGGGTAGAGCAGAGCGGCCTGCCTTCCACCTGACTGGGTTTGGTTTGGGAGGAGTGACCATGGGCACCTTCAGGGCCCCTTCCCCAGGGAGAGCCCCTGGGGGAGGCCAGAGCCCCACTAGTAGTCCTTTCCTGTTAACTGTTTGCCTCCCTGAGACCCCAGCAGTTTCTCATGCTTATGGTCTCGGGGCTCCGCGGGAAACAGAAGCGGCACAGTCTTCACCCTGCAGCCTCCTGTCCCCTGCGCAGCTCAGAGGTCGTGATGAGCCTCACGAAGTGATTCTCCAGGAGTCTCTCCAGCACTTTCCTCAGTGACCCTGTGTGATGGGGAAGGAACCATCCTACTCCTTGCAAGCTCTCACTTCAGTGCACGGAAAAGGTGGGCTCCTAAATCACCACGACGGATGATTACAGTGCTTCCTAGAAGCACAGGCAGTGTTGGTGAGGGTAGAGGCAGGGAAGATGGATCGTCGCTGGGCTGAGCCAAGGAGGTGGGACCTGGCTGCAAGTTTTCCTGGCCTCACAGGAAGCACAGATGGAATGCGTGCCTGAGGGGCTTCTCTTTTCACCTGCATGAGCAAGTGGCCAAGGGAAGACGCTGTGGCATCCTCAGGGCCGCCAGGGCAGCCCATCCCTCCTTCTCAGCTTTCCCATTGTGCACAGGTCACACCTGGAGACCAAAAGCCGTGGATGAACATCCGGCTTCCTGAACCACAAGACCCTCCACAGCCTGGATGTGACTCAGCTGCCCTGTCACTGCCTGGTGCCTGCCCCAGTCACTTCAGCTCCTTCAACTTCTGGTAAGAATGTTCCTGCCCCTTGGGCCACCAGTGGTACCGTGCCCTTTCCGTGGTTGGAAAGTGTACTCTGCAGGGTGGGGGTGGAGGGTGGGTTTCTACCTGTGAAAGCCTCATATAAAGGTCACTTTCTCCTTGAAGTGTTTCCACCCTGCTCAGGTAGAAATCATCCCATTTGTCACAGCTCATCACACTGGTTTTGCGTCACATCGACCTGAGTGTGTTAGGGGCTCTCTCCCTCATGTGCTTCTTGAGGCCATGCAATGCTATTTTTTACATGCGTTCATGTATTTGTACCACCTTTTCCCAGTGTTAAGTTGGATGCATAAATAGTAGGTATAGTAGGTGCTGAATAAATGTTTGCTGTTGATAAAGATGATGAGTTTCATTACATTTTTCAGGAACAAGTTTGTACTAACAGAAGGGACTCACATGCTTCAAAGAAATGTTGACTCTTCAAACTGCACCGGCCTTCACCTTTTAACGGTTCCTAAATACATAGACTGCTCTGGTGCAGAGGGCATATCAAAGTTCAAAGAGACTAGGAGTCAGGTGGAAGATGGTAAGTGATCAGATCCTTAGGGGAATAAGAGCATTTCCTCATTTTTGGACTGGAGCAGAAATGTCTGCAATCCAGATATTTAAAACTCGTCAGGGTGAATAGGTGGGAGCTTTCACAGAGCAGGCTGGAGCAGGGCCCTCAGGGATGGACTTGATGTGATCGTGAAGGTCATATCTAACCCCAGAGCTTAGGATTCCATGGTAGCACATCTGCTTTTGATTATTCAGGTTCGGAGCACTGGGCTTAGGGCTGGCCGCCATCTGAAGGAGGAAATAGCAAACCTGCTTGCAGGTCTGGATGTTCCCACAACGGGAGAGCAGCTAAGCCCTGTGGCTGCAGGAAAGACCCTGGGGCTTTGTCTGCATGTGGCGAACTTTGTAAGCCACTCAGGCCTCGCAGAACAAACGAGGTGGAGCAAGTGGGATGTGAAACCAGGGCAAGTGGGCCTTGCAGGAGCAGGAGATAACTCAGACATCGGACAGCATGGTGTTAGGCGGTAAGGTTTGGAATCAGGATCACACCATGCCTTGGTTCTGGGAACACAGTGGCCCCTGTGTGACCTCCAGAGGTGTGCCACTTGCCCCTTTGTAAAGGGGGTTTATTGAGTTGCCCCATGGAAGCATGTAAGGCTGTGCCTGGGACTTGCCACTTAGTCATGTTTGGCTATTATTTTACAATGGGACTTTGGCTGGCTCTATCTGGAGAGGCAAGATGACTTTCAATGCTTTGAAATTTGAAAGAAAGAAAGAAAAAGCCCCACCACCCGAGTATTGTTTAGGAGTATATGTTTAGAATTGTGGCAGTCTTAGGCGAGCAGCGCTGGCTTCCCCGCTGGGCGCAGATGTGAGGGGCTCTCTCCTCCAGCAAGTGCACTTGCTGCCCAGCAGAGCCACCCAGGGCCGCCGAGTCATGTGAGTGGAGGCGGCGAAAGCTGCAAAAACACATGAGGTGGGAACGGGCCTCAGGAGGTCCCTGAGGCTGCATGGGACACAGATTCCTTGGCACGCTGTGGAGGCTGGGACTATGTAAACATGAGATCAAAACTGTGGCCTCGCTGGCCCTTCAGCATGATAACTATTTGTCCTGAATGTGCCACAGGAGCCAGACCACCACCACCTTTTTTTGTAGTATTTCTTTTAAGAGGACCTGGGAAAAACCCACTGGTGTAGGTTTGGGGAGAGACTTTCAGCTGGCTGTCTCCCTGGTGGCAGGATGCACCTTCTAGGGGCAGACAGCCCCCTGCATTTTCAAAGCCCAGCCTGCCTGCACAACCCTCCCAAGCAAGGCGGCATGGAGCAGGCTGCTCAGAGGCTTTCATGCTAAGCCTGGCATGGAAAAGAGGGGCCTACCTAGCCCAAGTCACGACCAGGACCACTGGGGACCCTGTCTGTGAGCTGGGAAAGGGGATTTTAATAGGAAGGGAAGCCGTGAGTCCAGGTGTGCGCAGGGTTGTAAACCCCAAATAAGCCTCAGCAGCTCCTCTTTCCATCTTTGCTGCCAGTCTTGGCTTTAATGAGACCCAAGCCCCTTCATCTTACCGTGCAGCCCTCACTGCCTTACTTGGGCATCTTCTCTTAAAATCAGAAAATACAGAAGAGGAAACATTTCCTGTTCAATATCCCAAGTCATTTGGCTTCTTTAGGTCCTGCTTTAGAGGGAACCTGGCAGGTTGCTATGACTCAAGCAGATCCCTGGACACACAGTTAGACAGACAGACAGACAGATAGATAAATTGATAATCTATTGGATGAAAAGACCGCTGGGATGAGGGAAACAGCTCTCTAAGATCTAACCATCTTCTGTTTCTTTGCGAGGACAGCAACCATTATCATCTCTTTTTTGACCATTTATCATTCTGTCTTTTCTGCCAGAAGTGCCAAATTAATGTTTGAACCCTTGCTAATGTTTGTTATTTCACCTAGGAAGTGTTAGCAATAAAGCCATTTGTCTGAGAATGCTTGACTGACTTTGTTTTTGTTGTCTGGCCCCTACTTTGCAGTGTTTGGGGCCAGAAAGTGATTACTGGTATCGTGCCTGAGAGAAAGTGCTCTGAATGGCTCCATAAGTGTCTGAAAGGAGAGAGCTGAGGACAGTCCCTGGAGCCCAGGTCAAGCTGACAGTCATGGGTGGGGGCTGTGGGTTCAGAATGGTCTGGAAGGATCTCAGAGATGTGTGTGGGTGTGCACCTGTGTGCATGCATGAGTGTGCATATGTGCATGCAAGTGCATGAATGGGCATACATGCGTGTGTGGCAGGGCTGTGGTGTGATGGTGATGAAGCTGGTGGCTAGGTTTTCATGATGGCATATGGACATTTGCATAGGTGCCCATCTGTGGTCTTCTTGGAGTGTTGGCAGCACATAACTGCGGTGCCTCCAGGAGATTCAACCAACTGCAGCACTGTTGGCTGCATGAATCTTGACAAGGTGGCTGCTTTGGAGGGTCCCAGGGCCCCACAGCACTTCTTCCTACTGTTTTTCTCTGTAGTGACTAATCAGGCAATCCTGTGGATTGGAATGAATGGCACAAGGCTTGACATCCAGGCCTGAGCCAAAGGCACTCAGTGAACTCAGTTCTCAGCTGGGGAGGGGCTTGGTGGGCCCTGTTCAGTACACTTTGGGCAAATCCTCCTCTCTGCACTCTTCTTCCTCATGTGCTGCCTCTCAGACTCCTGTTTCTCAGAGTGCTATGCAATGAACTGAGTAAGACTGCCCGTGGCATCTTTAGGAAAGTAAGAAACACTATTCTTTGTTGAGAGGTGTTGAGGACGCATGTTGTACACACACTGAATTCCATCCCTAAAAAAGACATACCTGAGTGGAGCAAACTGGGAATTGCATCACACAATGTCACACACTCCTTCTGGACATATTTATTTAATGCCTACTTTGTGTCCTGTCACTGAAGGATACAAATATGAATGGGGGTTCCTGCGCTACAAGTTTTTATAATTTTTTGACCAAACTGAGAAAGTCTTATTCTTAGTTGCCCAGAAAGCAGAGGAATCATAATGTTAGAGAGCTTTCATGGGCTGGATTGTGTCCCCCAAATTCATATGTTGAAGTGCTAGGATCTCCAAATGTGACTTCATTTGGGACTAGGGCATTTGTAAAAAGTAATTAAGGTAGTGTGTGGGAGATTAGTGTCCTTATAAGAAGAGGAGTTTAGGACAGAGACACACAGAAGGAAGACTGTGGGAGGATGTAGGGAGAAGATGGCAGTCTGCAAGCCAAGGAGAGAGGCCTCTGGAGAAACCAGCCCTGCCGACACCGTGATCTTGGACGTCCAGCCTCCAGGCTGTGAGACAATAAATGTCTGTTGTTTAAGCCACCTTGTCTGTGTACTTTGTAATGGCAGCCTTAGCAAACTAGTACAGGAATCCTAGGAAGCAGGAGTGAGAGGGGATTAGAAGGAGAGAAGCAGCTGGGTGCTTTATCAGTATGCCACAGAGAAGGGCAAAGGGCAGCTTGAGAGAGTGGGCACTGTTCTCAGAGAAGCTTCACACCGAGAGTCATGGTCCACTGAGAAGCAAAGGATAAAGGAGGACAATTTATTCTCAAACTCTGATCTCCCAGCAGTTCATTTTGCTGTGAGGGACGCTGGCTCCCCTCTACTTCCTGGTGACACATTCACAGGCACTCGGCAGGGTCTGTGCCTTGGTGCCACAAGAAAACTGGTTGAGATGCCAGAGGTGTTTGGCACTAACACACAGGTGGCGCTGCCATGGAGCCCATGGGAGCTGCAGCTGAGCTGGGGCAAGTGGACCAGGCTGCAGTGAGTAGGAGCTAGCCTGGCCATAGGGAGACAAGGAGCTTCTTGGAGAGAAACGGGTAGGCAGGGAGGCTCGTGGGAGAGTGGTTGGCATCAAGTGTGGCTGGCAGGGAGAGTGTGCTGCAAGGATGGTGAGCCAAGGAGGTGAGATTAGAGATGTCCCTACAGTCGAGCTCCAGTCCCGGAAGGATAATGCATTGGGGGGTCTATCATGAAAATAATGAGTAGTCATTACACAAACACTTTAAGGGAGGCTGATGTCACTGGGCTGGCACTCAGAAAGGGCTCTGTAAGAAATGTGTTTGCTGGGGACTCACTGGGCTGTCGCACAGCAGTGCCCAGCCAGGCGCCATCCCCACCTGCACCTCCCTCTCCCCCTCAGCAAGGAGAGCAGGTCAGAGCTGGCAGCCCAGCGTCAGCGTAACTTTGACACTTACTGACCATGGTGAGCTGACAGGTCAGGCCTGCCTTGCATGCCAAAAAGTCATGAGTTAGTAGAAGCCAGAGGCAGAAGGAGGAAATGGGGACTCACTCCTTCTTCAGTGACCTAGGTGGGGTGGAGGTGGTCATAAAATGATTTTTGCCTTCAGTTATTCCCACCCCAGAGAGGGCCTTCTCTGTGGACATGAGGGAAACGACCTTGAGTCCCCTGTCTCCTCAAATACTGAACACTTCCCACTATTCCAGCTGTGACTATTAACAAGTACCTGACTCAGAGGGCTCAGGATCGACCACCATCCATTTAGTCCTCAGTGTGGGCACATTCCATCACGGCTTCCCAAGGGTCTGGCTCTGCCGCCCACAGGGATGGAGGGTTCATAGCTGGGAAGAAGGTCAAAGGTCATTTCTGAGCCTGTGGCTCTGGTAAGGAGGGCTCACTGGAAAGGTGACTTAAAAAGGGGTTTTAGGCCCCCAGGAGACAGGCTGTGTCCCTGGGGAATGCTAGAGGGTCGAGGAGACAAAGGAGGTGGGCGATAGCTGCAGGGGCAGCAGTCAGAGGACCTGCTTGGGATATCTGCAGGTGGGGGGCAGACCCCAGTCCCCTGGGGAGCTCGTAGGGGTCAGGGCCATGCCGTGCTCTCCTGATCTATAACAGAGGTACCAGACCCAAATGTCCCTACTGCCCTTACCTTGTAGAGGCCCAGACTGAGGGCAGAAATGGCCTCTGGCTTTGGCACAAATGACCTGTCAATGGTCTTGAGGAGAGAGTCTCTGAGTGGGGGTGGAACCAGTTCCCTCAGCCCAACAGGACCCAGTCTCTTCTGCTCGTTTGTGACTCTCACCAGTTTTCTACAAAAAGAGGAACAAAATCTTCATCATAATATAAATTAGTCACAGGGGTGAAAGGACAGCATGGAGAATATAGTCAATGATTCTGTAACATCTTCCTATGTGGACAGATAGTAAGTGCACTAATTGGGGTGAGGATTTAATCATGCAGATAATGGTCAAATCATGATGTATACTTGGAACCAAAATAATACTGTATATCAACATACTTCAATTTAAAAAAATAATTTAAAAAATAAATAACAATAAAAAAATACCACAAAACAAAACATAGCAAGTACTATGACATACAACAGAAGAGCCTTAGGCAGACCTCTTATGAACATCAAGTCCTTTCATTTATTGGGTTTCCATAAAAAGGATTTTGTTTCTGGGCTTCACACCTGCATCTCTAATTGCTGGGTGGCTCTGCCCCTGTGAAATGTGAAAGCTGAAGGGCGGAAGTAACGGTCAAGAACCTGGGGGTTATTGCTGGACTTCAGCCTCCAAGTCACAGGGTCTGGGGAAGGGAAAGCCGTATTCCAAATTCCCGAGGTTTCCTGAGATTGCGCTAAGCACCACTACACTTGTCCAGGACTGGAAACCTATAACATTGTGTCCCTGCTTATTTTTAGAATTTAAGATAATACTTTCCTATTTTAGTTAATGGACTGAGAATGAGATTTTGGTTCTTTGCTGTAAATTGCCTGATTTGGGAGTACTGGTACAGAAGGACTCAAGAATTCAGTCTTTTTACAACACAGTATTTTTTTTTCCCTTGTCTGGAGAATTCCTTTAATCAGGTAGTGGGAGTGGTTAATGACTGCATGTACCTGTGTGGGGATAGAGGCCTCTATGGCCTCAGGATGAGACCAGGGATCATAACAGATGCACTGCTTCAGAAAAGGCAACCCCAGGACCACTCTCTACCCAGAAAGTGCATTCATGCATCACAGCCCTGCCAAGCCCCACCCAGATGCAGGTAGGGTGAATATAATAAATTGATGGAATATGCTCAAAGCTACACCCTCAGATGTTCTGGCCCAGCGTCTGCCCCCCTTCTGGCCCAGAAAAGCAATAGGGATGGGGATATAGGACCTAGTCCACATCTTTTACTTTTCCTTCTGCTCATTATTTCAAAAGGGAAATACTTAAAATCTTCAAACAACATTTACTAAGCATTCATTATGTGCCGGGCATGAAATGGCAGAAGGAAAGATTCTAAAAAGGAGTAATATTTCATCACAGCTCCTGGGGAGTTCACTATGCGTATAAACAAATACTTATGCTTGAAAATGTTAGCAACCGCAGCAGGGAGCTGTGCTGGGCAGCTCAGAGAGGGTGATGACCCGGCAGGTGTTCAACAGGCAAGGAAGGAGGAGAGGGTGCTTCCAGCAGAACCAACAAGACATGCACCATCCTGGTGCCTGGAGGGTAAGGGCTGGTGGGGGTGAGGTGGGCAGGGATGTGGAGCATGAGGCAGGGATGGGACTGGAAGGATGGGCCCAAACACAGAGGGTTTATATGTCCTAATAAAGAGTTCAGATTTGCCTCTGCAGGCAATAGGGAATGATGATATGTTCTAAAGTAGAGGCACTGAAATGGAACTGACATATTATAGATACACACATCTCTTTGTAAAGACTTGACAGCCAAGGCCGTGGGTGTGGGAAGGAGCCAAAGTCACGTGGCTGGTGGGTGGAGGTGCCTGTCATCCGGACACAGCTAAACTCCGGTTAAAGCTGGGGTTTCTCCTGTGTGCTTCTCCTCATTCATACTCTCTCTTTTTCTTAAAAGAAATACTTTCTCCTTAGGGTCCTCAGAAGTATTATAGGTACAGTTCCTTCCACAAATCTGACTTTTCAAGTATGTCCCATCTTTATTGGACACACTCTTTGATGGTATTTGGGAAAGAGGCTCTAGCAATTGGATAAACAACAAAACAGTAAAGTTCTCTACATAAGGCACATTTTTCAAGGGATACAAAAAAAAAAGTCCATCTAGCCTTGCACTCTATGGGACATGTCCACCTGGGGACATTCCTATGGGGAGGTTTGATCCCATGCCTACCATGCCAGGGGCCTCCCTCAACATGTGGCAACACCCTCATGGGTGGGGCAGGTACACCAAACTCTCCCCACCTCTTAAAGATGCCTCCCTGGGCTCAGGCCACAGCCTGCTCACCTGTCTCAACTGGATTCGAAGGCCTCAAGGTTCCCTTTTACAGAGACCTAAGGGCAAGCTCATCATTTCCATTATAGGGAGGAGAAAGCGAGGGAATTTTCCCCTGCAAAACTTGGGGATCTTAATGACTGAGATGGTGACAGCATTGCAGAAGTATTTATTTGGTTTCACCAAAGCCATCAGAAACTAAGTGAGTCACCTCTCAGCAAGTGGCACATGTCTAGCAAAGGACTGCAAAGACCTTGGAGCACTCCAGTAAGGGAGACGGAGCCCCAGCCAGTCCCAAGCCCTAGCTGGGCCCACTGTGTGCCTTGTGGCATCCTCATTGACCTCTGAAGCAGTCCACATATGTGCTCGTAGCTTGACATCCTCCTGACAGGGTTTCAGTAGGCTTGAGCTCTTATAAGTAAAGACAACAATTCCTTGCCAAGACCACATGTCCCTAGCTTCCTCTGGGGACACCAGCGTGGTCCTGGTGCTTCTGTGTTCTTTCAGGTCTCTTCCCTGGGGACTCCAGCCCCTGCAAAGGGCTGAGGTAGGTCATGCTCTCCAGGATCCCGTCACCAGTGGAAAGGGTGAGCCAGAGGCCCAGGGGGGGCTGCCTCTGGGCCCCCTCTACTACCCCTTCTTCTCTCCTTTCTCTCCCCGGTAGCCCTCCCCCTGCCCATGTGTTTCTGTGGCTTAGGGGACACATTGTGTTGTTTTCCTCAGCGACTAAAGCTCTGGCTTTCACTCTCTCCATAAGCTCTCATGGGAGAGCCCTCACACACAGGGGCCACCGTGCTGTGCCACGGATGTAGCCGCATACTGTGTCAGCACAAGAATACACACCGTTCATGACTGCAGAATTCCCAAGCGCCAATATGGCACCATCATGTGAAAATCCCTGATTTGAAGGGAAATTAGGGGCACTGGGGCACGGAGAGCCAGGACCCTCTCTTTCCATTTGTCACTACTGGGGAATTAAGAGGACTTGCCCTCTTGGTCCCCACCCCTCAGCCCCTCCAGCCCAGCCTGTCCTCCCTTCCCCTGCCTTTGATGGACAGCAGAACCAGGCCCCAGACTCCATGGGAGCAACCCACCATCAGGCTGTGTGGCATTAAGATGTCCTGGTGGCAGACCCGTCCCCAACCTGGGCACTAGTGAGACCACGAAATGGCTCTCCAGTTAACCTGTCACCAGAAGACCCTCCAAAGACCCCACTGATATGTTGATGACACAGATCACATGTTTGTCCAAGGAAGGCAGAAAGTGAAGGCTTTTTATCTGCTACACATTTTATGTAACTCCTATTATTGGCAGGAAGCTGAATGGTTTTCACCTGGTTAAGTGGCAGTATGTGTGTTCAATTCTTACATCTGTCCTGTATATATTTCCTGATTTATTTGTGTTAATTATCGGTACACCTACATGCATTCTATGAAAAGTACACTCAGCAAAGGGAAAGGAGAGACTGAATTTTTGTATGAGTGTTTTCCATGTATGAAGTGCTTTCCCTGGATGTGATCATTTCATTCTCAGTAACAATAACTCTTTGGAGCAGTGAGTCTCAAATTGGGGGGTGGGGTGTATCAGAATCATTGGGGTGCCTTGTTAAAACACAGCTTGTTGCCCTGTTCTGCCACCATGCATCTGATTCAGGTGGGCTGGGGTGGAGTCTGAGAATCTGCATTTCTAATAGGTTTCTGGGGGATGGCTGTGGCTGCTGGTCCGGGGACCTCACTTCGAGAAGCACAGCGTCCAAGTGTCAGCCTCAATTTAGGATGAAGAATTGGAGGTTAAAAGATGGAAAGTCTCACAGCTAGTGAGTGGCAGACCTAAGATTCAGGCTAGATAACAGTTTGTTACCCCCCAAACAAAGTCACTTCAATGTTTTAAATATGTGAATCAAGGGGTCTGAACAGCTGCAGGACAGCGTGTGGCGGCGGTCATCTCCTGGGCTCTGTGGTGGGACTGTCACAGCTAACACAGCCCTCAGGGTGTTTGACTACATCCCCTGGCTTTTACCACATAAGAAACTGTCCTGGAGCTTAGTGGCTTTAAAAGCTATTAATTATCACCCACAAGTGTCTGGGTCGTGTGCAGAGCTCTGCTGCTCAGGGTGAGCTCAGCGGGTGGAAGGTGGGCTGCCTCATGTCTGTGGTCAGCTGGTGGGCTGGGGGGGTCGGCCAGCCTGGGTGGCCTCAGCCACTTGTCAGCAGTGGGTTTCATGTTGGTTTAGGATGGGGAGGCTGAATCCTGGCCAGCCTATAATGCAGCAGCAACCCAGGTTCGTTCACATGGTGCTGAAAGTTCCAGAAAGCGGACCAGAACCTTGCCCTGTGTGCTTGGGACCCAGTGTGGACCGACCTCAGTGTGTGCTATTGACTTAAGCATTAGACCAGCTAGGAAACAAAGGAGGGGAAATGCTTCCCATCCCTTGTGGTGGACACAGGAAGGGACACTGGGACTGTTTAAAAATGGGCCCTACTGTGTGTTCTATGTTGGAATTCCTGCAAATCCTCTTTGAGTCTCTTTCGTAATTGGCTCAAGAGCAACAGAGTAGAAGGGGTACAGCTCTGCCCTCGCTTCCTGCTCCTTTGTTGGAAAGGAAGTTGGGAAAACAAAATCTGTCATTAGCAACAGCATGCCACCAGGCTTCCCTCTGAGAAATATGATTTTCGTTTTCCGTGGAAAACATTAAAATGAGGTTTCCTTGGAACCATCAGTTGCAAGCATAAGTAAGGGAGTTGAAAAGGGATGCCCAGGTTTCCCAGCTCTATCTGTGCTGAATTAAAAGGCCAGATAAACAAAAAGACAGAAAGAAAGGCCCCTGACTTTTTCGGCAGCATGGAGGCCCCGGGAAGGATTCGTTCTAACACTGCCGCCTGCCCGGTGACGCTGTCATTTCCAGGATGGACTCTTAATTAATCATGGCTGGATTTCTGTGCGTTTACTCTTGGGCTGGTGTTTTATTTTCTTATCCTAGTGCCCACATGAACATCCTCTGGCAATAAAACATCCAGGGAGAAGTTATAAAAACATGTCTTCTTGGTTATAACATATGGCTAATTGATTTTGGAGAATCGCTTAATTGTAGGACTTTCGTTAACTAAACAATGCCTGTTTTCACAGCCCCAATATTAGCTCATACTACTTCACGACCTGCCCCTGCTGAGACACACTCCGTATTTCTGACCATAAATCTGGTCTCTGCCATTCATTTGTTCCAGCTTTGGTGTGCTTGTTTTACTGCATTGGTTGCCTTTTTAATTTTTCCCCCCAATTAATAGTGAGCCATAAACATGGAGAAAGGTTTAAGGGTAGAAAGTGTTGGTTTTCAGACCCTGTGAGATTAATTTTTAATTTCTTTCTTAAATAAAATAATAAAAGGCAATTTTCTCCACTGCTTGGTTCGACATGTTTCTCTGTAGGTCCCTCTTAGGTGGTATGTGAGAGAAACATGAGCCGGACACCCGTTCCCAGCAGAGGTCTCTGAACGCCCTGCCGAGTTAGACTAACTGCCTGGGAGCTTCACAGGGTCTCTGTGGGTTAGAAGGAGGTTTTAATGTGGAGAAGCCAAGATGACTGGCCTGTGGGAACGGGGTGAGGAGGGGCCTGGG
The DNA here is from genome assembly GCF_040802235.1 of Manis javanica. NCBI lineage: Eukaryota > Metazoa > Chordata > Mammalia > Pholidota > Manidae > Manis > Manis javanica. The sequence continues at coordinate 75,352,313 of NC_133162.1, forward strand.
AGAGGGGAGGCGGTTGGGGGAGGAAAATAGCAGCAGGAAAAACCTGTTTGGTGGAGCCTAAGAAAGTGGGGTGAGAACTGGGACTATCTCCCCAGATTATGATCTGAGCTGCAAAGAAGCGGCAAAGGAGGAGATCATATTCCCGTTTGCCCCTCTGGATGCGATTGACCAAAAGTCAGCCCACATTAGAGTACAAGGTACAAGAGCACTAGAAGAGCCGTTACCTGGGGTGGATGAAGTGACCCTCGGCTTTCTATAGCCCTGCTTGAGGCTGCCGGCTTTGTCTTCTTCCTTATCATAAAGGCAGCCCAGAGTAATCACTGAGGTCCGTAGTCCTAGCTGGATGCTTCCATGCTGCTTACCACGTTTCAGGGCTTGTGGCAGGGGCTTTGTGGATGCTAATTCCCCCTGCCTCACAGTGCAGGCGCATCACGTGTGTAACTACTGAGGTACACCGAGGGGACGGACTTCCACGGTCACATAGGTGCCGCGTGGCAGAGCTCAGCCTGGCTCCAGCCTCCACCGGGTGAGCACCCTGCTACCTGCCTCCTTCTTTAGGTGTCTTCCAGATAAAGTCATTGGCCATCAAGAGTGATCCTAGCTGTGTGTTATTTCTGGATGTTCTTTATCAAGTGGAGCAAGTGCCCCTCTACTCATCCTTTTCTGAGAGTTTTATTGTAAGTGGGTGTGGAGCTCTGTCAAGTGTTTCATTACATCTACCAATACACTCATGCAATTTTTTTCTTTCCCTATTATGGTGGCTGATATGGATTGGACAAGCCTTGTATCCCTGAAATAAGCCCCACTTGGTGCAATTTTTTTTTATAGATTGCTGAGTTCTGCAATTACTGAATACTGAATTCATAATACTTTGTAAGAGATTTCTGCAGTGACAAGAGATGTAAAGGAGAACTCAGAACGGGGGTCTTCCCCTGAGCTGTGGGCAAACCCTGCATTGCCTGATACTTCTGGCTGTCTGGGCCTCTTCCTGCCAGGTCCTACTGAGGACCCCACTGAGCTGCTGGGCCAGCAGGCAGCGTCTGAGTGAAAACACAGAGCCAGTGGACAAGCCTGCATGTCCTCCTCGAGGCCACTCTGTTCTCACAAAGACAGCAAACAAAAACATGCGAGGCTTTGAGAGAAGGAGTTGGCCACAGGGTGCTGGGCCTCTGTTCCATGCCAGATGCCAAGCAAATCCACCAAAAACCCAAGGAGTTGACTTTTCTCCCTTTTTAGTAGACAGGAAAAATTTCCCAGCAGTTTTCGCTGAACGAAAACAGAACACTTTGCAGGAAAGAATGCAATCCCCTCTGCTAACAGCATTTGCCCCCACTCCCCAACCCCCACCAGGATCACCATTGTGAGGGTCCAGTGTGCCCCAGGCCAGAGGCACCACTACAGGAAGGCCCTTCTTCCGCTCAGTCTGGGCGAGCTTCCTGCCTTCTGGGTGACACAGGCCTTGCTGTTGCCTTTGGCCTAATTCCCAGGCTGGTGCTGCACTGGTAAACTCCCTAATACCTGGGTTGACCATATAATTTCTCCCAAACCAAGAGTTCTGAAAGTGGTGATGCCAGAAGAACAGGCCTAAATTGGAATTGTCTGGGGGAAAGGGGTATACATAGGACCTTCCAGCACTCCAGGCACCCTGGGACCTGGATTATGCAGGAGACCCCACTTCCCGCCACAGTGGCCACTCCGGCCGTGCCTGTCCCCTGCCCTGGCAACTGCTCCCCTCTTCCAGGAGTCCCCACTGCTGACTTGCTCTGCAGTCTCTGAAAGTTAATTACCTGCCCCTTGAGCCCCACTGCGAACTGCAGAAGGCCCACTGAGGCCTCCACTCAGCATGACTGGCTGCTGTGCTGCCTTGCAGCTTCTGTGCTGTGTCCCCCTGCGATCTTCTAGATTTCATGTCAAGTGACTTGCTATGTCCTCGCTGTCCCCCTCTGCAGACCCATTTGGCCCCTACACACCCATACACACACACACAGCCTCTTAGAAGGCCACTCCTTCCTGTTGGTAATACAAGGGGTGGATGAAATGAGCTGCTGGTTTGGAAGTGGAGGGTTCTCAGCTAGCCAAAACACAGCCTTACTGTATTCCCTACTATCTGCAGCTGCTCTGGCATGATGTGCATTTTAGAGGTTAGATTGGGAAGCTCTGAGGAAGCATAGCCTCTTTGGCATTCCTACTGCCTCTTGGAAGTAGCCTCAGGATGGGAAATCAGGTCTAGCCACCCAAACCTGCTGGAAACTGAAAGCAGGGACTCAGACAGATGCCTGCACATGCTTGCTCACAGCAGCATGATTCCCAACAGCCAGAGGTGGAAGCAATCCAAACATCCAACAGCGGATCAATCGATAGACAACATGTGGTCTATCTAGACAATGAGATGTTATTCATCTTTAAATGGTAATGAAATTCTGACACATGCTGCAACATGGATAAACCTTGGAAATATTTTGCTGAGTAAAATAAGCCAAACACAAAAGGACAAATATCCCATGGTTCTTGGATGCACCCCTCCAGACCCCCAGTGTGTCCTCTGCCCGGGCCTGCGCCCACCCCGTGCTGGGGGTTTGTGTGGTAGGGAGCCCTCACCACTACCAGTGTGGCTCCCAGCGCCAAGGCTCTGCATTCTAGGGACACTGATCCAAGAGGCAGGGCAGTTTAACAGCTCCTCGGGGTTGCTTGTGTTCTCAGAGGAAACTCCTGCTCATCTTCTTATGCCCCGGGTCACCCACTTGCAGGCTTTCCAAAGTCCAAAGAGGATCGAGAATTTTGTTTAATGGAGGACAGCTTAGTCGGATTCTGTGTGGGAGTTTTCATGTTTTGAGAAATGAACTTCCATGTCAAAAAGATTTAGCATGTCTCAAGATCATAGAAAGCCCCACACAGTGAAAAGAACAAAAACAAAAATCCACGACACACTGTAAGTTTTGTTTGAGGCCTCCAGGACCATAGCACAAGCAGTAGAATCAATAGAACCAGATTTGCTGCCAGCTGCCTCCGACCTGGGCCATATCCCCAAAAGCAGGAGCTGTGTGTCCGTGTGGTCATGATTTCCCACACTGTGACCTGGATAAGGTTTATATCCACCACCCTTGCTGGCTCCGTGTCTAGCTCATTGAAGGACTTTTGACAAATTCTCTAATTCTCAGCCTGGGGTGGGGGAGGAAGGAGCTGGAGCACATGCTCTCTGAGGGCCGGCCGACTTCAGTGCGGCTGGTCAGTGGGCCTGACGATCCCTGAGGTCCCAGGTGAGCTACTGCAGATGGCAGCTGCTGGCGCGGCAGGGGGCCCACCACGGCCTCCCTTCCACCATTCCAACTCCTGCCCCACATCTGCGAATGGCCCAGATGAATAGGCCAGTCCTTACGGGTCTAGGAAAATACCCCCAGCTGGTGAGGGCAGGGTCAATGCTTCTTCAAGGACCAGAGGAAAGTAGATCCTCAGGCTTCGCTTTACTTGTTCTCACTTAAGCCTCTGATCCCCCCACTTTCGGATGGATGGATTGGATGGATATCTCTCCCTGGACATTGTGGTCCAATTAATGATCAGGACCGGGACTGGAGGAGCTGGGTTCTAGAATGGTCTCTTCCTACAGGACAAGCATATCTGCAGGTTCTGTGGGAATGCAGGCCGATGGGGGGGATGTAGAGCTAGAGGTATGTGCATGTTTTAACTATGTCAACTATGTGAACTGTTTTAAAAAATAAAAAATGACTTGTAAATTGTCAATCAATTTGTACTTCCAGTGACCTGGAAGCTCTGTGCATGTCTTGGAAGTGCCCCTCCAGGCCCCACTATTCTCATGCTCAGCAATCCAGAAAAATGTCCCCTGTAATCTCATCCTTATCATTTGTAAAGTGGGCACAGTAACTGCTTATCTAACTGGAATGTGGCAAAGAACACTGAATTGAAATGATCACAGGCATTAAGTCAAGTTTATAAAGTGCTATGTAGAACAAACAGAAATACCTACAGAAATGCATGTCCTTTTTTTAGGAAGTTTATTTTTGTGGACTAAGGAAAGGCTTCCAGTCTTAGCTGAGACTTTTGGACAATGGGCCTTCTAATGCGCACTATGCACTGTCAGGCTCATTTACAAACTCCTACAGGGTTTGCAGACCAAAAAGTTTAGCTGAAATTTGTACAGACACCCCACCCCCCGCAAACATACACACACACACACACACACACATACACACACCTGCAGTTAAATGTCCCAACAGAGTACACTGCATTTTTTTTTTCTATTTATGTGGAAATCTTGTTCAGAGTTTAATTCCTTTGACCTACTGGCCATTTTGGCTCTTCTGGTTTTAATTACATCTGTCTCTGACTAATCCCTTGGTGTTCTTCACCTTCTCTGCTGTCACTGGCAGAATGCTCTGCAAAGTGTAAATGCCTTTTGGTATGTTTACTAATTTAACTGATCCCAAATGCAGAGGAGAGATACCTTCTGGAGTTTAGATCTGGAATTTTCACCTAACAGAATTCCATTAAGTGCTTTCTCTGTATCTTCAATGAAGGCATTGGGGAAATGTTTTGGCATTTTATTTTTTGTAATTAGATGTTTCTCGCTATTTCCTTATGTTTCTGTCAACAAGAACTCTATGTCATTCACAAATAGTACAAGTTGTATGTTTAATCAGTAGACCCTGTGTTTCTGCCATATCTTCTCATGAGGATTTCAGTTAATATCTGTGTCTCATGATCTGGCATTGCTAATAGAAACAGCACTAAGAAACCTCTGGCTTCTTTGTAATGTGAACAGTGTCACCCCCACCCCATCCCACCCCCTCCAGGGTGGAGCAGAGGGAGAACAGGCTAAAGAAAGCCTAAGGGTATGAAGACCCCTGGTGTGAACTGTAGCTCAGACGCCATGTCTGCATTTGATTCTGGGCAAGGGTTTTCATCTGCACAAGTGAATGAAACTATTTATATAAAAACAGAAAGGTGGAAAGGACATTATTTAAAAGGCAGATTTATACACATATTCATGCACAAAAATGCATAGGTTTGAGAACACAATCAGGATGCGTGTGTGGTTTTGTATGGCTGCTGATGTAGGAGATACGCCCAGCTTTAAAATTTGTTGAATGTGCCTGGATACTCTGTCTCCCTGTGTGATTCTCTATTTCTCTGTGTCCCCTTCTTCCCTCTCTGCCTCCTTCCTCTGGAACATCAATATCAGAAATTAAATTATCAATTGCAGTGGAGGTTAAATTTGTCACATTTTACAGGTGTTCTACTTGAGGGAATTTGATGACATTCATTTAACTTATAAAAATCTATTTTAAGAGTGAATTCATCTGAATATGATTTATCACTGTTAACATCAATGTTACATCTGTTTATCAGTGCCGAAGAATTGCATTATAGTCATTAAATAAGTTTTCATAATATTTTACTTCTCAAATAATTTCACCATTGTTCATTACACATTATTTCTGAAAACAAACTTTCAAATCCCTTTGCATATTGATCTTTCATGATATTATGATATTATGAAAATGGATGTATCTAAAGTTTTCAGAGCAATGAGGTTCAACAATGATATATATATATAACTCTCTAACCATCACTTAAAACAAGGTAGAGAATATCTCTATCACCCCAGACATCTTCCATGCTCCTTTCCAGTCAGTTCACAAGCAGCTGCCTTCTGATTTCAATCTCTATGGGTTCATTTTGCCCATCATAGGGTTTCATATGCATGGAGTTATTTAGTATGTACTCCCTGTGGTTTGACTTCATTTACCCACCATGATCTTCTTGAGATTCATCCATGTTGTTGCTGACTGTGTTGTGGTTTATTCATGTTTGTGAATAATACACACACACATACACACACATGCACACACACACACTGTCCTACCACTCATGAGGGTGAACATGGTGTTTTTCTCTACTCAGGTCATCTTTCATTTCTCTACACAATGTTTTTTAGTTTTCAATAAAGGGGTCTTCTGTATATTTTACTAGATTTAGTACCCATTACCTATTTGATGCTTTTATGTGGTATTTTTTATTTCATTTTTAAAAATTGTTTGCTGCCAGTATGTAGAAATGATGCTTTTGCATATTGGCCCTGTGCTCTGTGACTTCATAGAATTTGCTTTTGGATTCCAGTAGTTTTCTTTCATTCAGATTCTATAGGGTTTTGTATGTTCACAATTGTCAGGAGTAATAATGGCAGTTTGGCTTTTCATTTCTAATCTGTGTCTTTCATTTCTTTTTCTTGCTCTTGCAAAGACTTCCAGTATAACAATATGAATAGAAGACACAAGAGCAGACGTCCTTAACTTGTTTCTTATCCTAGGAAGGAAGGAAGTGTTCAATCTTCCATCAAAAGTATGGTGGTAGGTGAAGCTTTTTCATCCATGACTTTCATTTGATTGGAAAACTTCCTTTTCATTCCTAGTTTGCATAGAGATTTTACCACAAGTGGGCATTGGCCTGTATGTATTTTCAATTGCTGCCTCTTGTTTCTTGTAAGGGATAGCTGCAGCTTCCACTGTACCACACGTCTATCTCACTCATCAGATTTGTCTCGGATTGAGACCCTAATCCTTCTACTATGATTGATGTTAGCAGAGCCTAGAAAAATACCTTTTTTTTACATGAACAGCTGTTAAGCTAAATATTGCCAACTTCGTAGTTATCTTTTGAAACTAGACTTAGACTTTTGAAATCAGACTTAACACTTCTTATTGTACAACTTGGTATTAATCATCTACAAGTTCTTTCACTCCGTCCAATTTACATTCTTTCTCAAGAAGATTATTGAAATTTATAAAGCATTTCACTATAATGTTTTATATTACTTGAAGGTATAAAGGAAATCAGTTCATTCTAGCCTATTGTCCAGCACCATTTGCTTTTCTAAGTGTTAACTGGAAGTGTGCATATTAGAATCTTACAAGAGGATCCATTTTATGTTTTACACTTCTGCTTTTGAAATGTATGAGCACCAAGGAAGTTAAATAAAAAAGTCTGTGATTTTAAATTCATAAGAAATACCAACAAGGATTTATGACATGCTTTTTTCTTAAAGGAAGACACATTTTCCAGCTCTGTCCACTGAAGGAGCTAAAAGAAATAACACCTCTGTCACAGTTAGTTCCTGCAGACTCAGTTTATGAACTTCAAACATGATTTTCCCCTAAAATAGTCTAGGGCTTTTTGCAGAAATTGCTGGTTCCTGATTTGGAACAAGAAATATGAAAGAAGAGCTTTATGTGCTTTCAACTTGAAGAACTCCAACTGGCCTGAGATGAGATGTTTGCCCACCAAAAGTAATCTGCACTGGATTGAAATCCAATATTTATGTTTAAAATATTTATGAATTCTGATTACATATTTTTTTAAAAAAGCAAAACCCTCATTGGTCTCATTTTTCAATTTTACTTGGTCACTAATCCATTATTCTGAAAATTTGTAATTACAGGAGAAGAATCAAACATTTAACTTGAATTCCCTTATAAACTATTACCAAATAATTGCTTCTTAAGAGAAGATTGCTTGGCAAGTAGAAGAAATTATAGAAACAGAACATTATGACTGTGTAAACCTTAGTGAATAATGGTTTAGTTAATGATCATCCATGGCTGCCAAAACCTTTAAATGAGATTTTAATAGGAATGCTATAATAGGCAGATAAGGTGAAAATATCTGAATCTACTAAACAATCCTTATATCACAAAAAGAAAGATGAGCAGACATTCAATGTCTCCTAATGTGATATAATAAAAGGTACACAAGAAACATTCTTTCCAAACAACTTGAACCAGTACGTGACTAAGTTTTTAGACCTAGTAACCATTTCCAGGAAGTTAGGGGATAGAATAATGCATTAAATGGCACCAAGATGTCAAATGTAGAATGTAGAACAATTTACAGGGAAATTGAACTGCTTTCTTGTATAAATAAATAAAACTCAAGTACATAAATGAAGTATAAGATTGAAAGTAAAAAAATAAATGAATTCTAAAATAAAAAATAAAATCTTAAGTAAATAAATGAAATGTCAAATAAAAAGGGGGCAGTGAGACTTACAGGACAGACTGAGTTGATGCAGTGTGTGCACCTTGTTTGGATTATAACTCACATAAGTCAACCATAAAAAGGTAGCTTTGAGACACAGATATGAACACTGACTTAGGCATTTGCTGATATTAAGGAATTACTGGTAATTTTATTAAGTAGGAAAAACACATTACAGTTTTTTATTAAGTGTCTTTATTAGAGCTTAAAAACAGAAGCAGTTTTTGATAAAATGCAATATCTGGTATTTGCTTTAGAATGCTCCAGTGTATAATGGAGGTAGTAAGAAAATGTGTGGGAGACATATCAAGTGAACATATGATTTATCATCAAAACTGGAACCCTAGAGAGTGAAGTGAGGGCTATTAAGAATTGTTTAGGCATAAGTAGGCAACGAGCAGGCTCTGGTCCTGGACGCATGTCTGCTCAGGGACATGGAATGCCATGTTCTGGCCTGGACACTTACTTTCAAGTTTCTCAGGGGAAAGAGATGGTGCTTCCACAGAGCAACATGGTGCTGTGGGGGTGTGAGGTGCCCAGCTATTGCCAAGATGGTGTCTGATGGAAAGAGTATGTTTACGGTTTATAAGCTGCTCCTTTCTTGGTCTCTTTCGTCCTTTATGCTCAACAGAAATAGAGACACTCTGTCTTAGTGAGGAGACCTAATTAAGAAGGCGCCATCAATAGCAGTGACTTCTTACTCACCTCAGGCTGATGGGAATCTGATCTTGGCCACTGGCCCTTCACTGACAAACAATATTTCTTCAGACCCAAGGATGGCAGCTGAGAAAAGCTGCCACCTGGTCCTAGAAAAGGCAGGATGAGCAGGGTAGCCTGAAGCATCTACAGGACTTTCCTATGATAGGCAGAACCTCAAAAGGCCTAGGCACTGCTCTTCATTCACTTTGTGTTCATTTCACAAATATGTATTGAGCCTTCACTCCATGCCAGGTCCCAAGCTAGTCTGAGAAAGCTAAAAGTAAGAAATTTAGTCCCTGTTCTCAAAGAGCCCATGGTCTGATGGAGAGATAGGCAAACATGCAGACCATTCCCTGTCAGGAGTATACATGCAGAGCCATACTTCACTGGCTCAGCCAAATATAACTCCTGAATATTATTTTAGACACAGGTGGAGCAGAGCTGTGCAAGATGACCACTCTCTTTCACCTCAGGAAGATTAACAACAAGCTCAAGTGGCCAGGAATGTCTTCCCAGGTAAGTGCATGCTGGGCAGTCCTGGAGGAGAAAGAGGAGGTAAACTGAGGGAGGTAGTGAAGGCTGGGCATTCCAAGCAGGGACAACAGCACAGGCCAAAGAACAGAGGGCAGAGAGAACCCGATGCAAGTGCCAGAGGAAGGGGAACCGAATTCTCACCTCTGGGTGGATTCCAGCCCTTCAGTTAACAGCTAAATGTGCTAATTGATTGCTTTATGGGCTGATTATCTGTCGGACATCAGCTTTTTTTACTGAATCATGTACAGGCCCAGATTTCATCTCTGCTGAAACTCACATGTGACTAGTGCCTCCCACATCCTGGGAGAGGAGTCAGGAAGGAGAGAACATGCCTGGGTAACTCTAGACTTCCTGTCAAGTTGGCCCAAGCCCTTCATCTGATGTTGTCTCCAGGGATTTTCTCCAGGCTGTTGTTAGGCATCTGAGAAATCTAAATATCTTTGTAGGAAAAGGATTCTTACTATTATTATCAGTGTCACAGACTCAGATTCAAAAAATCATCCAGAATTATCAAGGGACTCAGTAGCTGGGTTTCCAATTTTCAAAAACAATAATCAGAGGGGCAGAGCCAAGATGGTGGCATGAGTAGAGCAGCGGAAATCTCCTCCCAAAACCACATATATTAATGAAAATATAACAAAGACAACTCTTCCTTGAATAGAGACCAGAGGACACAGGACAACATCCAGACCACATCCACACCTGCGAGAACCCAGCGCCTCACGAAGGGGGTAAGATACAAGCCCCAGCTGGGCAGGATCTGAGCACCCCTCACCCCAACAACTGCCAGGAGGAGAGGAGTTGGAGCGGAGAGGGAGAGGGAGCCCAGGACTGCTAAACACCCAGCCCCAGCCATCTGGACCAGAGCGCAGACACAGTGCATGCGTGGGGTCCTGGATACTAGGGAAACAGGGCAGCAAGACCAGTGAGCAGGTCCCTGAGGCTGGCGCCTGAGGACAAAAAAAAGCAAGTGGCTTTTTAAAAAAATTATTTATTTAAATTTTTGTTTTGTTTTGTTTTGTATTGACAAGTGCTTTTTGGAAGTCTTAAAGGGACAGGGTGGGACACTTAGTCCAGAGGCACGGAATCTGGGGATCTCTGGGCACTCTAACCCCCTGGGCAGCAGGGAGCATGGAGCCCCCTCACAGAGATAAATAGCTTCCCAGCCGTGCCCTCTCCAATGGGACTCCACCATTGTGGAGCACCAGTCAGAGCCAGGTCACACCCACAGCAACAGCGGAGATAAACTCCATAGCAGCTGGGCAAAAATCAGAAGCCCTGTGTGTGCGCAGCTGCCCAGCGCAAGCCACTAGAGGTTGCTGTTCTCCCAGAAGAGGAAGGCCACAAACCAACAAGAAGGGAAGTTCTTCCAGCTGTCACTCATCCCAGCTCTGCAAACTATTTCTATCACCATGAAAAGGCAAAATTACAGGCAAACCAAGATCACAGAGACAAAACCAGAGAAGGAGACAGACCTAACCAGTCTTCCTGAAAAAGAATTCAAAATAAAAATCATAATAATGCTGATGGAGATGCAGACAAATATGCAAGAGTTAAGGGATGAAGTCTGGAGGGAGATCACAGATGCCAGGAAGGAGATTACAGAAGTGAAACAAATCCTGGAAGGATTTATAAGCAGAATGGATAAGATGCAAGAGGCCATTGAGGGAATAGAAACCAGAGAACAGGAATGCATAGCAGCTGACATACAGAGAGATAAAAGGATCTCCAGGAATGAAACAATATTAAGAGAACTGTATGACCAATCCAAAGGGAACAATATCTGTATTGTAGGGGTACCAGAAGAAGAAGAAGAGAGAAAAAGGGATAGAAAGTGTCTTTGAAGAAATAATTGCTGAAAAGTTCCCCAAACTGGGGGAGGAAATAATCGAACAGACCAGGGAAATACACAGAACTCCCAACAGAAAGGATCCAAGGAGGCCAACACTATGACACATAATAATTAAAATGGCAAAGATCAAGGACAAGGAAAGAGTTTTAAAGGCAGCTAGAGAGAAAAAGGTCACCTATAAAGGAAAACCTATCAGGCTATCATCAGACTTCTCGACAGAAACCTTACAGGCCAGAAGAGGATGGCATGATATATTTAATGCAATAAAACAGAAGGACTTGAACCAAGGATACTGTATCCAGCATGATTATCATTTAAATATGAAGGAGGGATTAAACAATTCCCAGAGAAGCAAAAAGCTGAGGGAATTTGCCTCCCACAAACCACCTCTACAGGGCATCTTACAGGGACTGCACTAGATGGGAGCATTCCTAAAAAGAGCACAGAACAAAACACCCAACATATGAAGAATGGAGGAGGAGGAATAAGAAGGGAGAGAAGAAAAGAATCTCAAGACAGTGTATATAACAGCTCAATAAGTGAGCTAAGTTAGGCAGTAAGATACTAAAGAGGCTAACCTTGAACTTTTGATAACCACGAATTTAAAGCTTGCAAAATGGCAATAAATACATATTTTCAATAGTCACCCTAAATGTAAATGGACTTAATGCACCAATCAAAAGACACAGAGTAATAGAATGGATAAGAAAGAAGACTCATCTATATGCTGCTTACAAGAAACTCACCTCAAACCCAAAGAGATGCACAGACTAAAAGTCAAAGGATGGAAAAACATATTTCAGGCAAACAACAGCGAGAAGAAAGCAGGGGTTGCAGTACTAATATCAGACAAAATAGACTTCAAAACAAAGAAAGTAACAAGAGATAAAGAAGGACACTACATAATGATAAAGGGCTCAGCCCAACAAGAGGATATCACCATTCTAAATATATATGCATCCATCACAGGAGCACCAGCATATGTGAGACAAATACTAACAGAACTAAAGGGGGAAATAGACTGCAATGCAGTCATTTTAGCAGACCTAACACACCACTCACCCCAAAGGACAGATCCACTGGGCAGAAAATAAGTAAGGACACACAGGCACTGAACAACACACTAGAACAGATGGACCTAATAGACATCTATAGAACTCCTCATCCAAAAGCAACAGGATATACATTCTTCTCAAGTGCACATGGAACATTCTACAGAATAGACCACATACTAGCCCACAAAAAGAGCCTTAGTAAATTCCAAAATATTGAAATTCTACCAACCAACTTTTCAGACCACAAAGGTATAAAACTAGAAATAAATTCTACAAGGAAAACAAAAAGGCTCACAAACACATGGAGGCTTAACACCATGCTCCTAAATAATCAAAGGATCAACAAACAAATCAAAAATAGAGATCAAGGAATATATAGAAACAAATGACAACAACAACACAAAGCCCCAACTTCTATGGGATGCAGTGAAAGCAGTCCTAAGAGGAAAGTATATAGCGATCCAGGCACACTTGAAGAAGGAAGAACAATCCCAAATGAATAGTCTAACATCACAATTATCGAAACTGGAAAAAGAAGAACAAATGAGGCCTAATGTCAGCAGAAGGAGGGACATAATAAAGATCAGAGAAGAAATAAACAAAATTGAGAAGAATAAAACAATAGCAAAAATCAACCAAACCAAGAGCTGGTTCTTTGAGAAAATAAACAAAGTAGATAAGCCTCTAGCCAAACTTATTAAGAGAAAAAGAGAATCAACCCAAATCAACATAATCAGAAATGAGAATGGAAAAATCATGACAGACTCCACAGAAATACAAAGAATTATTAAAGACTACTATGAAAACCTATATGCCAACAAGCTGGAAAACCTAGAAGAAATGGACAACTTCCTAGAAACTACAACCTTCCAAGACTGACCACGAAAGAAACAGAAAAGTTAAACAAACCAATTACGAGCAAAGACATTGAAACTGTAATAAAAAAACTACCCAAGAACAAAACCCTGGGGCTGGACGGATTTACCTCGGAATTTTATCAGACACACAGAGAAGACATAATACCCATTCTCCTTAAAGTTTTCCAAAAAATAGAAGAAGAGGGAATACTCCCAAACTCATTCTATGAAGCCAACATCACCCTAATACCAAAACCAGGCAAAGACCCACCAAAAAAGAAAATTACAGACCAATATCCCTGATGAATGTAGATGCAAAAATATTCAATAAAATATTAGCAAACCAAATTCAAAAATATATCAAAAGGGTCATACACCATGACCAAGTGGGATTCATTCCAGGGATGCAAGGATGGTACAACATTCGAAAATCCATCAACATCATCCAAAAATCCATCAACATCATCCACCACATCAACAAAAAGAAAGACAAAAACCACATGATGCTGAAAAAGCATTTGACAAAATTCAACATCCATTCATGATAAAAACTCTCAGCAAAATGGGAATAGAGGAAGAGTACCTCAACATATTAAAGGCCATATATGATAAACCCACCACCAGCATTATACTGAACAGCGAGATGCTGAAAGCTTTTCCTCTGAGATAGGGAACCAGACAGGGATGCCCACTCTCCCCACTGTTATTTAACATAGTACTGGAGGACCTAGCCACGGCAATCAGACAAAACAAAGAAATACAAGGAATCCAGATTGGTAAAGAAGAAGTTAAACTGTCACTATTTGCAGATGATATGATACTGTACATAAAAAACCCTAAAGACACCACTCCGAAACTACTAGAACTGATATCGGAATACAGCAAAGTTGCAGGATACAAAATTAAGACACAGAAATCTGTAGCTTTCCTATACACTAACAATGAACCAATAAAAAGAGAAATCAGAAAAACAACTCCATTCACAATTGCATAAAAAAAGAATAAAATACCTAGGATTAAACCTAACCAAAGAAGTGAAAGACCTACACCCTGAAAACTACAAGTCAGTCTTAAGAGAAATTAAAGGGGACACGAACAAATGGAAACTCATCCCATGCTCATGGCTAGGAAGAATTAGTATGGTCAAAATGGCCATCCTGCTCAAAGCAATATACAGATTTGATACAATCCCTACCAAATTACCAGCAACATTCTTCAATGAACTGGAAAAAATAATTCAAAAATTCATATGGAAAAACGAAAGACCCCGAATAGCCAAAGCCATCCTGAGAAAGAAGAATAAAATAGGGGGGATCTCACTCCCCAACTTCAAGCTCTACTATAAAGCCATAGTAATCAAGACAATTTGGTACTGGCACAAGAACAGAGCCACAGACCAGTGGAACAGACTAGAGACTCCAGACATTAACCCAAACATATATGGTCAATTAATATTTGACAAAGGAGCCATGGACATACAATGGTGAAATGACAGTCTCTTCAACAGATGGTGCTGGCAAAACTCGACAGCTACATGTAGGAGAATGAAACTGGACCACTGTCTAACCCCATACACAAAAGTAAATTCAAAGTGGATCAAAGACCTGAATGTAAGTCATGAAACCATAAAACTCTTAGAAGAAAACATAGGCAAAAACCTCTTAGATATAAACATGAGTGACCTCTTCTTGAACATATCTCCCCAGGCAAGGAAAACAACAGCAAAAATGAACAAGTGGGACTATAATAAGCTGAAAACCTTCTGTACAGCAAAAGACACCATCAATAGAACAAAAAGGTACCCTACAGTATGGGAGAATATATTTGTAAATGACAGATCCAATAAAGGCTTGACATCCAAAATATATGAAGAGCTCACACACCTCGACAAACAAAAAAAAAATGATCCAATTAAAAATGGGCAGAGGAACTGAACAGACAGTTCTCCAAAAAAGAAATACAGATGGCCAACAGACACATAAAAAGATGCTCCACATCGCTAATTGTCAGAGAAATGCAAATTAAAACCACAATGAGTAATCACCTCACACCAGTAAGGATGGCTACCATCCAAAAGACAAACAACAACAAATGTTGGCGATGTTTTGAAGAAAGGGGAACCCTCTACGCTGCTGGTGGAAATGTAAATTAGTTCAACCATTGTGGAAAGCAGTATGGAGGTTCTTCAAAATGCTCAAAACAGACTTACCATTTGACCCAGGAATTCCACTCCTAGGAATTTACCCTAAGAACACAGCACTCAAGTTTGAAAACGACAGATGCACCCCTATGTTTATTGCAGCACTATTTATAATAGCCAAGAATTGGAAGCAACCTAAGTGTCCATCAGTAGATGAATGGATAAAGAAGATGTGGTACATATACACAATGGAATATTACTCAGCCATAAGAAGAAAGCAAATCCAACCATTTGCAACAACATGGAAGGAGCTAGAGGGTATTATGCTCAGTGAAATAAGCCCAGCGGAGAAAGAAATACCAAATGATTTCACTCATCTGTGGAGTATAAGAACAAAAGAAAAACTAAAGGAACAAAACAGCAGCAGAATCACAGAACCCAAGAGTGGACTAACAGGTAACAAAGGGAAAGGGGCTGGGGAGGATGGGTGGGTGGGGAGGGATAAGGTGGGGTAGGAAGAAAGGGAGTATTATGATTAGCATGCATAATGGGGGGTGGGAGAAAGGGGAGGGCTGTCCAACAGAGAAGACAAGTAGTGATCCTACAACATTTTGCTATGCTGATGGACAGTGACTGTAAAGGGGTTTGTGGGGGGAGACCTGGTATAGGGGAGAGCCTAGTAAACATAATATTCTTCTTGTAATTGTAGATTAAGGATAACAGAAAAAAAAAGAAAGAAAAGGGGGATTACTCCCTGATAGGATAAAACTAACTGTAAATCAACGATTAATGCATGCTTTAAATATCCTTAATTTTGATCATTTAAAGGGTGTCAGATGATTGGCTATGGAAGTACATTTTTCTGATAATATTCCTTTCTCTTAAAAAAAGAAAAAAGAAAAAAGCAGTTCCTGTGTGGTGATCTCCAATAAGTTCTTCACAATGGTATAAAGGGAATATTAAAGGGTGTGCAAAGGGTTTGTTTGTGTTTATACAGAGGATCAAAGCCTAATTTGGCTGCACAGAAAATGAATTAAGATATGATATGAAGAAGAACTTCCAACATCAACATTCTCTGGAAGAGTCATTCCAGAAGATGAACATCAAAAAACTGCAACAAAGATCCTGGCGCTGCTGCTGTTGTAGCTGCGTTCATCCCACAGGTTCCTGGACTTGCCATTGGAATGAAGAAGGAGATATCTAAGCTGGCCTGTGCATACAGTAAAACAACAAATTTGACTGGATCTATACTATTGGAACTCAACCAAGAATTGGGAGAAGTGCAAGTTGTAGCGCTCCAAAATCTTGCAACTACAGACTATCTACTGTTAAAAGAACATATGGGATGTGAAAAGTTCCCAGGAATGAGTTGTTTTAATTTGTCTGGTTTTTCTCAAACTATTCAAATTCAATTAGATAATATCCATCATATCATAGATAAGTTTTCACAAATGCCTAGGGTGCCTAACTGGTTTTCTTGGTTTCACTGGAGATGGCTGGTAACTGTAGGTCTGCTTTGGTTATGTAGCTGTATTCCTATTATGTTAATGTGTGTGTGCAATTTAATTAGTAATTTAAAACCTATACACGCTTATGTTACTCTACAAGAAGATATGTCAAAGAAATAATCAATCTTCCCATGTTTTCTTCCGTCTGCTACTTCTATAACTTTTCTTCTTCCTTCCTAATTATAACCCTTAAGTAGAATTCGTGCCTCATGTCGAAATTACCGAGTATCATAATTCTTCCAAGTGGTGAAGATACCTCAAAACAAATGCTGGGCATAAAAGCCACAGGGCATAAATCTGCAAAGAAGTATAAAGCTAACCTTTTCAAACAATATGGCTTCTCTCTCACTTACCAACTTTACATTTCCCTGTATGGCCCCGGAAGATGACTGTTAGCCAGAGATGGGTAACATTCCTCAAGGGAGGAACAACCTAAGACAGGCACAGTTGCAGGCGGCCATCAGGTGAGAAATTGGGGATCAACAGAGGTGAGGCTTAGAACCTCAGCCCCCCTGTTTTGAGAGAAATCTGCATCCGTGGATGTTTTGTTGCTCTTGTCTAGCTTGGATTAATACTTAGTCCATAGGCACACACATGATCATCTACATTTGCCCTCTTACAACACTAAACTATGTTTTCTACCTTTATCTGGCATCTACCTACCACTTCAGCATTTTATTAAAAAAATAAAATAAAATAATAATAATAACAAGTTAGAAATGTGGGATTCACATATAAATCAAGTATAAAAATCAAACAAATAATCATATTTGACCTGATTGTTTATAGTTCATAATGCGTGATCAAAACCAAAAGTTTCTGTGATGACTGCCCTTGCACTGTTCACCATGTAAGAACTTATTCACTATGTAAGAATTTGTTCACCATGTAAGAACTTGTTAGTTAAGCTTCAGAAGATTGGAGACTGATGAGAATTAGGCTTGGGGTTGATTAATGACTGTGCATTGAGTCCCCTATACAGAATTTTATTGTTGTTAACAACCATTTGATCAATAAATATGAAAGATGCCCTCTCAAAAAAAAAAACAATAATCAAGGCATAGTTATTAAAACTTGGAGGGCTTAGCTTTTATGGCCAGCTCTGTAGGTCACTAGGGGTGACAGGCACTGAGTTAGTTGCCCCACTGGAATCCATCACTCCCATCATAGTGCTCCTCCTACAATCTGTTTTCCTATCATTTGTTCCCACCCATGGGCTATCTTTAAACCTAGAAATGGTAGAGCAAGTGTCATAAAGATGACATTTCACCTTATGGAAATAATTTTTGCATGAATTTATTTTTTCATTTCTAGGTTTTTTTTAATCTTAAAAATACAGAAAAATCTTAGAGCAACGTTTTGCCTGCTGTCACTGTGGAAATCATAAAGAATGGGCAGGCTCCAGTTTCTGCTCTGACATGTAAAATGTCATACCTTCCATCCTCACAACAGGCAAAAAGCTGAACAAACAAAACCAGCATCTCTTCTTAGATCCATCAAGGAACTGAGGTCAGAGGGTAAAATGATGCCTTCAGAATTACAGAAAGTGGTCAGTATAAAGAATCACAGTTTGCTGGGAGCAGAAGCTGCCACAGGCAGGAATAAGGATCCTGCATAATAACAGGAGAATGACAGCTAAAAGGGCCACAGGGCTCAGACTCTATTTATGATGGAGTTTGTAGGGAAACCCAAAGATAACAGGGTTGACAAAATCAAGGATACTAGAGGCAACTGAAGCCTAGATGGCTAAACAGAGAATGAACACAGCATAACTCCTCAGCAGAAAAAAGTAAGCCCCCACATTAGCCTCAATTCTTATTATCCAATACATATTATCTGGCTTTCAACAAAAAACTATGAGGCATGCTAAAAGGTAAGAAAGAACACAGTGTAAAGAGACAAAGCAAGCAACAGAACCAGTCTCAAGTGTGATGCAGACATTGGAATGACCAGAACAGGTATTTAATATAATGGTGATTAATACACTAAGGGCTCTAATGGAAAAATGGACAATATGTAAGAACAGATGGGTAATGTAAGTAGAGGGAATGTTGAGGCAGGATCTACATGAAATACTAGAATTCAAATACACTCCGACAGAAAGCATAAAGCCTTTGATGGGCTCACCAGTAGACTGAACATAGCTGAAGAAAGAATCAGTGAGCTTGAAATGTGTCAATAGAAATTTCCCAAACTGAAATGCCAAAAACAAAACAAAACAGAAGAATAAAAATAGAAGTAAGAGAATCTTCGAGAACAGTGGGGCAATTACCACAGGTGCAATGGTATGCTTAGTGGGAATACCAGAAGCAGAAGAAAGAAAGGAACAGAAACAATATGTGAAGTAACATCGTGGAGAATTCTTCAAAAATAATGACAGGCTGCAAACCACAGATCCAGGCAGTTCAGAGAACACCAAGTAGGACATATACCAAAAAAACATTTTACATCCAGAAATACAAATTCAAACTGCAGAAAACCAAAGACCCAGAGAAAATATTGAAAGGAGTCAGAAGAAAAGACACCTAACCCATAGAGGAGCAAGGATAAGAATTAACTCAGGCTTCTCTTTAGAAACCATTCTTGTTTTCTTCAGAATGAGCCTAGAACTTTATATCCAGAAAAATTATTCTTCAAAAATGGAGGAGAATAAAGACTCTTTCCAGAACAACAAAAACTGAAGGAATTTGTCCCTAGTAGAGTTGCCTTGCTTGACATGTTTAAAGCAATTCTTCTGAGAGAACAAAAATGATACAGGGGAGAAACTTGGAAACTTTACTACATAAAGAAGAGGAAGAGCCCTGGGAAGGAATATAAAATAAAAACTTTTACTTATGAAAATTTTAATTTTTATGAAGGATAACTGTTCAAAATAATTATAACAAAAATACACTGGGTGATTACAGCATATAAAACAATGAATAGGAAACAGTAGCAAATATGGTAGATAGTAACTCAAGCATATCATTTTAAATATCAATGATCTAAATATACCACTTAGTAGACAGAAATTGACAAAATGGATAAAAAACAAGACAAAACCTATGTTTTGTTGTCTACAAGGAACCCACTTTAAGAATAGACACAGATAGATTAAAAGTAAAGGGATGGAGAAAGATATATTAAACCAACAAAAATCACAAGAAACCCACAGTAGCTATATTAATTTCAGGTAAAGTTGACATAACAAGAAGGAAAATCATCAAGGATAAGGAGGGATATTACATAATAATAAAAGGTCAATTTCCCAACAAGACATAAATACTCAATGTGTATGCACCTCACAGCAGAGTGTCAAAATGCATGAGAAGAGCTGGTAGAAATACAAGGAGAAATAGATGAATGCACTATTATGGTTGGAAACTTCACCTGTTTCAGTTGGAGACAACACACATTGTATTGACAGATACAGTAGGCAGAAAATGAGTAAGAACAGAGTTTAACTGAACAACACTGTCAATCAACTGGATCTAATTGACATCAACAGACTACTTCATCTGATGACAACAGAACACATATTCTACTCAGATCATTAGAAACATTCACCAAGATAGACCTCATTCTGGGCCATAAAACATATTGAACAAATTTCAAAGTCAATCAAGGGATAGACAAAGAGTACAGAATATGATACCTAATATATAAAGAATGGAGGAGGAAGAAAAAGGAGGAGAAAAAGAAAAGAATCCTTAGATTTTGTTTGTAATAGCATATTACGTGAGTTAAGTTAGACTCTTAGATAGTAAGGAAGTTAAACTTGAACCTTTGGTAACCATGAATCTAAAGCCTGCAGTGGCAATAAATACATACCTATTGATAATTACCCTAAATGTAAATGGACTGAATGCACCAATGAAAAGACATAGAGTCACTGAATGGATAAAAAAACAAGACCCATCTATATACTGCCTACAAGAGACTCACTTTAAACCCAAAGACATACACAAGCTAAAAGTGAAGGGATGGAGAAAGATATTTCATGCAACTAATAGGGAGAAAAAAGCAGGAGTTGCAGTACTTCTATCAGACAAAATAGATTTCAAAACAAAGAAAGTCTCAAGAGACAAAGGAGGACATTACATAATGATTAAGGGGTCAGTCCAAGAGGAAGATATAACCATTATAAATATCTATACGCCCAAGACAAGAGCACCTACATATGTGAAACAAATACTAAATGAATTGAAAGGGGAAATAGAATGCAATACATTCATTCCAGGAGACTTCAACACTCCACCTACTCTGAAGGACAGATCAACCAGACAGAAAATAAGTAAGGACACAGAGGCACCAAACAACACATTAGAACAGATGGACCCAACAGACATCTACAGAACTCTACACCCAAAAGTAGCAGAATACACATTCTTCTCAAGTGCACATGGAACATTTTCAAGAATAGATCATATACTAGGCCACAAAAAGAGCCTTGGTAAATTCAAAAAGATTGAAATTGTACCAACCAGTTTCTCAGATCACAAAGGTATGAAACTAGAAATAAATTATGCAAAGAAAATGAAAAATCCCACAAATACATGGAGCCTTCACAACATGCTCCTAAATAATCAATGGATTAATGACCAAATAAAAACAGATCAAGCAATATCTAGAGACAAATGACAACAATAATTTAACACTGCAATATCTGTGGGACACAGTGAAGGCTGTGCTAAGAGGAAAGTATATTGCAATACAGGCCTACCTCAGGAAAGAAGAACAATCCCATATGACTACTCTAATATCACAATTAATGAAACTATAAAGGAAGAACAAATGAGGCCCAAAGTCAGTATAAAGAAGGACATAATAAAGATTAGAGCTGAAATAAATAAAACTGAAAAGAATAAAACAATAGAAAGAATCAATGAAAGCAAGAGC
The DNA here is from genome assembly GCF_040802235.1 of Manis javanica. Classification (NCBI taxonomy): domain Eukaryota; kingdom Metazoa; phylum Chordata; class Mammalia; order Pholidota; family Manidae; genus Manis; species Manis javanica. Next base: position 75,373,885 of record NC_133162.1, read on the forward strand.
TGGTTCTTTGAGAAAATAAGCAAAATAGATAAACCCCTAGCTAGACTTATCAAGAAAAAAAAGAGAGTCTATACACATAAACAGAATCAGAAATGAGAAATGAAAAATCACTATGGACACCACAGAAATAGAAAGAATTATTAGAGAATACTATGAAAAACTATATGCCAACAAACTGGATAACCTAGAAGAAATGGACAACTTTCCAGAAAAATACAACCATCCAAGGCTGAACCAGAAAGAAACAGAAAATCTGAACAGATGAATTACTGGCAGCAAAATTGAATTGATAATCAAAAAACTACCTAAGAACAAAACCTCTGGACCAGATGATTTCACTGCTGAATTTTTTTTAAATTAATTAATTATTTTTATTTTGGTGTCATTAATCTACAATTACATGAAGAACATTATGTTTACTAGGTTCCCCCTTCACCAAGTCTCCCCCACATACCCCTTCACAGTCACTGTCCATCAGCATAGTAAGATGCTGTAAAATCACTACTTGTCTGCTCTGTGTTGCACAGTTTTATCAAACATTTAGTGAAGACCTAATACACATCCTCCTTAAAGTTTTTGAAAGAGTAGCAAAAGGGAATACTTCCAAACTCATTCTGTGAGGCCAGCATCACTCTAATACCAAAACCAGGCAAAGACCCTACAAAAAAAGAAAATTATAGATCAATATCCCTGATGAACAGATGCAAAAATACTCAACAAAATATTAGCAAACCGAATTCTAAAAAACATCAAAAAGATCATCCATCATGATCAAGTGGGATTCATTCCAGGGATGCAAGGATGGTACAACATTTGAAAATCCATTAACATCATCCACCACATCAACAAAAAGGACAAAAACCACATGATCATCTCCTTAGATACTGAAAAAGCATTTGACAAAATTCATCATCCATTCATGACAAAAACTCTCAACATAATGGATATAGAGGGCAAGTACCTCAAGATAAAAAAGGCCATATTTGACAAACCTACAGCCAGCATTATACTTAACAGGGAGAAGCTGAAAGCTTTTCGTTTAAGATCGGGAGCAAGACAAGGATGCCCACTCTCCCCACTGTTATTCCACATAGTTCTGGAGGTCCTAACCATGGCAATTAGACAACACCATGAAATAAAACTCCTCCAGATTGGCAAGGAAAAAGTTAAACTGTCCCTGTTTGCAGATGACATGATATTGTACATAAAAATCCTGAAGAATCCACTCCAAAACTACTAGATCTAATATCTGAATTCAGCAAAGTTATAGGATACAAAATTAATACACAGAAATCTGTTGCATTCCTATACACTAATGATGAATTAGCAGAAAGAGAAATCAGGAAAACAATTCCATTTATAATTGCATCAAAAAGAATAAAATACCTAGGAATAAACCTAACCAAGAAAGTGAAAGACCTGTACTCTGAAAAGTACAAGCCACTCATGAGAGAAATTAAAGAAGATACCAATAAATGGAAACACATCCCGTGCTCAAGGATAGGAAGAATTAATATTGTCAAAATGGTCATCCTGCCTAAAGCAATCTACAGATTCAATGCAATCCCTATCAAAATACCAACAGTATTCTTCAACCAACTAGAGAAATTGTTCTAAAATTCATATGGAACCATAAAAGACCTAGAATAGCCAACGCAATCCTGGGAAGGAAGAATAAAGCTGGGGGGATTATGCTCCCCAACTTCAAGCTCTACTACAAAGCCACAGTAATCTAGACAATTTGGTATTGACACAAACAGAACCATATACCAATGGGACAGACTAGATAGCCCTGATATAAACCCAACCATATATGGTCAATTAATACACAATAAAGGAGCCATGGACATACAATGTGGAAATGACAGCTTCTTCAACAGCTGGTGTTGGCAAAACTGGACAGCTACATGCAAGAGAATGAAACTGGATTATTGTTTAACCCCATACAGAAAGTAAACTCAAAATGGATCAAAAATCTGAATGTAAGTCATGAAACCATAAAACTCTTAGAAGACACCATAGGCAAAAATCTGAATATAAGCATGAGCAACTTCTTCCTGAATGCATCTCCTCAAACAAGGGAAATAAAAGTAAAAATGAACACATGGGACTACATCAAACTAAAAAGTTTCTGTATATCAAAGGACACCATCGACAGAACAAAAAGGCATCCTACAGTATGGGAGAATACATTTGTAAGTGACATATCTGACAAGGGATTAACACCCAAAATATGTAAAGAACTCACACGCCCCAACACACAAAAAGCAAATAACCCAATTAAAAAATGGGCAGAGTATATGAAGAGACAATTCTCCAAAGAAGAAATTCAGATGGCCAGCAGACACATGAAAAGATGCTCTACATCACTAATCATCAGGGAAATGCAAATTAAAACCACAATGAGCTATCACCTCACACCAGCAAGGATGGCCAGCATCAAAAAGACTAAGAACAACAAATTCTGGTGAGGATGCGGAGAAAGGGGAACCCTCCTACATTTCTGGTGGGAATGTATGCTAATTCAACCATTGTGGAAAGCAATATGGAGTTTCCTCAAAAAACTAAAAATAGAAATACCGTTTGACCCAGAAATTCCACTCCTTGGAATTTACCCAAAGAATATAACTTCTCAGACTCAAAAAGACATGCACCCCTATGTTTATTGCAGCCCTATTTACAGTAGCCAAGATATGGAAGCAACCTAAGTGTCCATCAGTAGATGAATGGATAAAGAAGAAGTGGTACATATACACAATGGAATACTATTCAGCCATAAAAAAACAAATCCTACCAGCTGGAGGATATTGGTGCTCACTGAAATAAGCCAGGCAGAGAAAGACAAGTGCCAAATGATTTCCCTCATTTGTGGAGTATTAACAATGAAGCAAAACTGAAAGGACAAAATAGCAGCAGACTCACAGACTCCAAGAAGGGACTAGTGGTTACCAAAGGGAAGAGGTGTGGAAGGGTGGGTAAGGAGGGAGGGAGAAGCGGATTGAGGGGTATTATGTTTAGTACACATGGTAAATGGGGTCATGGGGAAAACGGTGTAGCACAGAGGAGGCAAACAGTGAATCTGTGGCATCTTACTACACTGATGTACAGTGACTGCATTGGGGTGTGTGGGGGCACTTGATATGCATAAATGTAGTCAACACATTGTTTTTTCATGTGAAACCTTCATAAGAGTGTATTTCAATAATACATTTATAAAAAATTTTTTTAAAAGCAATAATAAGAGGTAAAAAAAGTTATTCGGATAAGAGGAGAATGAAATAGTGAGAAACTCATGTATGTAAAGAAAGGAAGCATGTTGGGGAAGGAATAATGAAGGTAAAAATAGAATATCTTATTTTTCTTATTTTTTAGTTTATCTAAAAGATAACTACTGAAAGTAATAATAGAAACGATTACTGGGTGACTGTAGAATAGAAATAAGTGAAATAAATGAATGATAGTGGTAGTCAGGAGTCAGGAACGCTCTGAGAACCCTTGTGTTCCACAGAGAGCTGTCTTTGATGACTCCCTTACCCCTATCCTTGCAGGCAAGGTTCCCAGTCAGTAGTGAGTTCCACCCTGTTAGTTTGGGAAAAGTAGAACAGGACATTAGTCCTCACAGAGCCTGGGGAACCCGGGAGGTCGTAGAAGAAGAAATGTAGAAGGGGCTGAAGACACACCTAGTTTGATGAGCTGGGGTCCCTGGGAGTGGAGCTGGGAGTGGGGCTGGGGTGGGGCTGGAAATGAGGCTGGGAGTGGGGCTAGGGGTGGGGCTGGGGGTGGGGCGGGGAGTGGGAGGTTAGGTTCACGCTCTACAGCTGGGAAGCCAATTCGAGCAGAACAGAGTACTGCAGGGCCAAGGCTCGCGGGCTGGGCAGCAAGGCACAGGGTGTTTCCACCACTGATCTAGCTCTTTCTAGTGCCCTGCGTGGGTTCCCTGGGCTGATTGCTGAGTTCATCTGAGATACAGCTGCCCTGCTGCCTTCAACAGTCTGGCTTAAGTGACTTGGGGTACAACCCTTCAAACATGGTATGGGAGTTGGCTGAAGTTGTGTAAGCCTACAGTTTAACGGTTTTAAAGGGGGAGGACTTGTTGGCCCATGGATGCTCTCCCAAAGGAGTTGGGGGAGGATCAGCTGGCCTGGACCTCTGCACAATTCATGCAGCCTAAAGTGTTCTTGTTGGTGAGTAGAGGAGGAATGACCCTAGGGAACGAACCCTGCAAATCTCTTAGAGGAAACAATGCTTACAACAAACTCCACACTCTGGGATTTGCTGTACTGGGCTTTTGATTGTCAGAAAACATTGAGATCTAGGGTGAAATGTCCCTAGAACCTGAAAATAAATGTCTCTTCTGAGATTCATGTGTTATAAGCTGAAGAAATGTTTTCTCTTCTTAGTGGTTATTACAAGAATTTTTTACTCAGAAGATTCTTGGCTTTTTTTGGAAATTGGTTTTATAAGCCTGTTGAGGAGATGGAAACAAGCTTCCAGGACTTGGGTTTTGGACTGGTGCCTAGTTTCCATGAAGAAGAGAAAATCTCTGCTTAATAAGTGGAGGAGGGATTTGATGTTCCTACAGAGAGAAATCCAGGGGGGAAGAGAAAGCATCAAAAGGGTTGACTCCCATGGGAGGGGATGTTTAAGGGCTCTGGAGTTGAGAGCAGATCCAAGAAGGGCAAAGAGAAATGCCTGAGTGTTTTGTTGTGTTGTGAGTTATCATGTTGGAATTGGAAGTCCGCAGGTATGACAAGCTGTGTGTGTGTGTGATTCCCTTGATCAAGGCAGTGTGCGGGGAGCCTAAACATCCTTTAAGTCTTGGCTGAATATGAAAGAAAGCTGTAACAATCACTGACTTATCTGTGTGAGCTACGTGTGGAGCCTTCACAGTACCAGCATACCTCTCAGTGTTTAGCAGAGGTTGTTGAATTCACCCTGACTTTGCAGGAAAGTGTGTTGGAAATGCAAGTCCCTGGGCTCCATCTCAGACCTACTGATTCAGAAACTCTGGGTATTGGGCCCAGAAACCTGTGTTAGCAGTGACTCACCATTCCTCAGCACTCTCCTGATGAGCTTCCCTTCAACAGCTTGTCTACTTTCTGTCTGTCTAGATTTTCAGATTCTGCACATTTCAAATAGATGGAATTATACTATATGTGGTATTTTGTCACTGACTTTTCCCCTTAGTGTACTGCTTTTGAAAATTTTCCATGTTGTAGCATGAGTCAGTCATGTTCCATTGTATGGATGTAACACATTTTATGTATCCATTCATAACTTGATGGACATTTGGGTTGTTTCTATTTTTTGGCTATATGGATAATGCTGCTATAAACATTTGTTTACAAGCTTTTATGTGAATATATGCTTTCATTTCTCTTGGGTATATGAGGAATGGAATTGCTGAGTCATTGGGTAACTGTGTTTAGTCTTTTGGGGAACTGCCAGAATGTTTTGAGAAATGGCTGCACCATTTTACATTCCTACCAGCAGTGATGAAGGTTTCAAATTCTTCTGCATTTTTGACAACACTTGTTATTATCTGACGTTTGATTATAGCCATCTTAATGAATCCAAAGTGGTATCTAACTGTGGTTTTTGTTTGCATTTTTCTGATGACTAATGATGTTGAGCACTCTTTTGTAAGCATGTTGGCCACTTTTGTATCTTCCTTGGAGAAATGTCTATCTGTTGCTCATTGTCAAACTGGGTTATTTGTCTTTTTATTATCATCTTGTAAAAGTTCTTTATATATTCTAGATACAATTCATCTTGTACGACTTATATGATTTACAAATATTTACTAGCATTCTCTAGGTTGCATTTTCATTTTTTTATGAAGCTCTTTGAGGAACAAACATTTTTAGTTTCATGACAGTCTGATTTACCTATTTTTCTTTTGTTGTGCTTTTGGTATTTTATCTAAGAAACCACTGTATAATAAAAGGTCACAAAATTCAGTCTATGTTTTCTTCTAAGAATTTACAGGATTATTTCTTCCATTTAGGTCTTTGTTCCATTTTCAGTAAATTTTGCATATGGTGTGAGGTAGGGGTCCAAATTTAATCTTTTGTACATGTATATTCAATTGTCCCAGCACCATTTTTAAAAAAAGCTATTCATTCCCCCACTGAATTGCATTAAAAACCAATTTACCAGAAAACTGAAAGTACATGTCTGGGCTCTCAATTCTGTTTCATTGCTCTGAATTTCTGTTTTTATGTTAGTACCATAGTAACTGTTGCTTTGTAGTAAGCTACAAAACTTTGAAATTGAGAAGTGTGAGTCCTCCAACTTTGTTCTCCTTTTTCTAGAATTTTTTTGGCTATTTTGGGTGCCTTGCATTTTTAGATGAATTTTAGAATAAGCTTGTTAATTTCTGCAAAACAAGTAGCTGGAATTTGAATAGGGATTACATTGAATCTATAGATTAATTTTGGTAGTATATCCACCTTAACAATATTAAATCTTGCAATCCATGAACCTAGAATGTCTTTCCATTTTGTTAGGCCTCCTTTAATTTTTTTCAGTGTGTGTAGTTCTCAGAGTACGTTTGCCCATTTTTTTGTGAATTTTTTCTAAGCAATTTCTGTGAATTTATTTCTATGTATTTTTGTTCTTTTGATTGTAACAATGAAAATATAATAACATAACATAATAAATATAATGTAAATGAAATATTTGTCATAATTTAATTTTCTGATTGTTCATTGCAAGTGTATATACAATTGATTTCTATATGTTGATATTGTTCCCTGCAGTCTTGCTGAAAGGGTTTTTAGTTCTAATTGTTTTTAATGGATTCCTTAGAGTTTTCTGTATACAAAATCATGCTTTCTGCCAATAGAGATAGTTTTACTATTTCTTATTATTATGTATATTATTTATGGATGATAATTTCTCCCATACCAATATAGATGCCTTTTATCTCTTTTTCTTGTCTAATTGCCCTGGCTAGAATCTCTAGTACAGTCTTAAATAGAAGTAGGAGAGTAGACATCTTGTTTCTTCTCTTAGGAGGAAAGCATCCAGTTTTTCACCATTAATTATGATGTTAACTGTGGGTTTTCATAAATGTCCTTTATTATGTGGGACTATTTCTCTTTTATTTTAGTTTGTTGAATATTTTTATTAATAAAGAATGTTGGATTTTATTAAATTATTTTGCCATGCCCATTGAGATGATCATATGATTTCTGTCTTTTGTTCTGTCAATATGTTATATTCATTGATTTTCTAATATTAAATCAGCCTTACATTCTTGGGATAAATCCCACTTACCAGTGGTTTGAAATCCTTTCTATATTTTGCTAAATTTAATTTTCTAGTATTTTGTTGAGGATTTTTGCCTTTATATTCCTAAGAGACATTGGTCTGTAGTTTCTTTTCTTTTGGTATCTTTATCTGTTTTTGGTGTCAAGATAATATTGGCTTCATAGAATGAATTGTGAGGTGTTCCTTGTTCTCCAAAATTTTGGGTGAGTTTGTTATTAATTATTCTTTAAAATTTTAGTAGAATTTACTAGTGAAACTGTCTAGAACTGGCATAATTTTTGTGGGAGGTTTTCTGGTTATTAATTCAACCTCTTTACTTATTATCAGACTATTCAGACTTCCATTGCCTCATAAGTCAGTTTTGATATTTTCTGTCTCTGCAAGAATTTGTCCACTTCACATACTTTATTATTATACAGTTGCTCAGCAGTTTCTCAGAGTACTCTTTTTTGTTTAATCAAACATTTCTATTTATTTATTTTTATTTTTCTACTGTAGTTGATATACAATATTATATTGGTTTCAAATATACAATTTAGCCCTTTTTATTTCTGTAAGGTTGATAGTAATGTCCCTCTTTCACTTATGATATTGATAATTTGAGTCTTCACTCCTTTTCTTCTAGTTCAGCTAAAGGTTTCTCAATTTTGCTTATCTTTTCAAAGAACCAACTTTTGGGTTTGTTTGGGTTTTTTTCTATTATTTTTCTATTTCATTAATTTTCACTATAATTTTTATTATTACCCCCCATTCACTTGTTTTAGATTTAATTTGATTTTTTCCCAGTGTTTTGTGGTAGAAAGCTGGGTTGTTAATTTGAGATATTTTTAGCATGGATGTTTACAGTCATGTACTTCCCTCTGAACACTACTTAAGCTAGTTGTATTCCATAAATTTTGGTATGTTGTGCTTTCATTTTCATTCATCCCAAAGTATTTTCTAGTTTCCCTTGTGATTTCTTCTTTGGCCCATTGGTTATTTAAAGAGTTTGCTGTTTAATTTCAAGATATTTGTACATTTCCCAAATACTTCCTGTTGTATATTTCTAAACTTATTCTGTTATGGTCAAGTACCAGACTTTGTATGATTTCAGTCCGTTTAAATTCACTGAGGTTTGTTTTATAGACTGTTCTGGAGTAGATTCCATGTGCATTTGAGAACACATTTTCTTCTGTTCTTGGATAGAAAGCATAACTGTGAGTCTAGTTAGTTTATAATTCTCAAATTTTAATTTTTCTTGTTGAACTTCTGCCTAGTGGTTCCATATATTATTGAGAGTGGGGCATTAAAGTCTGTATTTATATTATATTATATTATATTATATTATATTATATTATATTATATTATATTATATTATATTCTTATTGTTAAATTATCTAGTTATTCTTTTCAATAGAAATTTTATACATTTTTAAATACATTACAGTTATAATTTCCAAAAATCTCAAGTATTCATCTACTTTGAAATCACAGTATTACCACTGCTAATAATTTTCATTAAATGTGTTAATGAAAGAGCACACTGTGAAAGTGTTTTCATGGCAGTATTTAAAAATATTTCCACTTATACTTTTGTATATTATAATTTATGCATAAGATACAAAGTCAGATAGGTCTGGATCCCTCAACACATGTGAGGATGGGGCAGAGTTAAGGAAGATTGTGGGTTTAAACTGACATTAAGAAAGAATAATGGTTGTTCAAATTGGAGAAGGAAGCAGAAAAAAATGGACAGTTTTTGGTAGTACACTTCCATTTGTACTCTGAGCTGATGAAGCCTGTTCAAGACATACTTCATCAAAGATACTTTATTGTTCATGTGAATTGCCCTGATTTCCCAATTAAGTAGAACATTGTATTGGACTCATCTTTTGTTTATCATACTCTATTGTCCTCACCTGTCTCTTGGATCTTCAGCTACTTGCTATGCCTTAGACTTGGTGACACACTGAGGTCAGGCAGCCTCAAGCATGGCCAAAGTTTCTGCCTCCTACCACTTCCAGAAGCACCATCTCATGAGACTTGAGAATCTGGTTTCCCCAAGGATCTGACAAAAGGTCCCCATGTTTAGGGTTGCTATATTTAGCAAATGAAAACACAGGATACCCAACAAATTTGAATATCAGATAAGCAACAATTTTAAAAAAGTATATGTGTCTCATGCAAAAATTAGTGTTTCACTGTGTATATAGCAGGCATTTAAACCTGTCTTGAACATAACAGATTCACAGTGAAGCAGTTTAGGAAATGCCCTGAGGTTAGTCCAAGAGATGACCCAGTAAAGAAATGTCCACTGTAAGTCCAGGAATCCACTTCTGGGTGATGGTTTGCTACTGGAGAGAATCTCACTTCAATGAACATGGAAGTGCCAAGAGTTTTCTAACATGAAAGGGCAAGTAGAAGGGAAAATGTAAAATATGAGGATATAATGATCTTTCAATCTGGAAATAGTCAGTGGGTGGAATACAGTGGTAATGACATTATGATATTAAATTAGAACTACAGCAATTATACACTATGTATCTCAGGAATAAAACATATATAGGATCTTAATAATAGGAGGACTAATTCTTGCTTTTGAACTTTATGCATCAACAAAAGGTAAGAAGGCTAATTCTTGCTTCTGAACTTTGTGCATAACCAAAATATGAAAGATTATTACACAGCACAAAATGCAAATGTCATTGACCTTTTTAGAAGTAAAGGTACAGATGACTGAACATGAAAGTTCATAATTTCCAAATTCTTCAAACTAAGGAGTATCAAAGTTTGTGGGACCAAAACTTGAACTCTAAATTTTAATGGAAAAAATGAAAAATCAAAAGGAAAAAATAATAATTGTTAAATAAAAGGAAGAGGAACAGTGTATGACATTCAAATAAACTAACTCCCAGTTCATTATAAGAAAAATAAGTGAGCACTCTAAATCTGTAAGACAAGAAATAACAGTTTAAATGTTGTATTTAAATATATGGTGGCAGATTTCCATTTTTAGATGGGGTGGGATTTTTTTCTGTTCCAAGGAATGCAGATTCCTTAAAAAAAAGGTATAGGACACCAATTTGATGTCTCTGAGAATAAATAGCAGCCAGAAGATTTAGGAAGACCAGAATTGAAGTACCACTGAAATAGTCATGCGTTTGCTATTATTTTCTTTATAGTGTTCATTAGTCTGAAACCATCATGGCCTGAAACCCAGAAGTTGGTCTCAGTGCAAAGGCAGCTACAGGAGAAGCCCTCCAGTTCTGATGTGATAAGTAGAAAAGGACATTCTAATGCTCAGAGGGTGGAGGGATCTGTTTTCCCTTTTTTCTCTATTCTCCAATAGTTCAGACTACAGCAGCTCATAGGCACCTGAAAATATGCAGCTGAATACTTTTGATTGAAAGACTTTTGACCACAAAAAGGTGGGGTAAACTCATGCTGCTATTTTTCTTCTGTTGTCCTACAACTTGGCCTTGGGTTGGGGATCAGTTGTAAGAATTATACAACACAGTGGGATAAATAAAGCCCAGGTTTCTGGTCAGAGGACTGATTAGTGGAACCCTAGGAAATTAGAAGTACAAGGAAGATTGAAAAAGAATAAAGCAAATCCATGAAGTTATATATGAATCCCTGGTCTCACTCTAGGCTGAGCATTGATGGATCTGACCTTAAACAACATACCAAAGACTTGAGATCTTAACTACAGTTACAGGGATGCTACCATGACTGGTCACTGAATCTTACACTGTGGGACAGATCCAGTAGTAAAGGCTTTGGAAACTAAATTGATATGAAACAACCCACAGAAATAGAACTTGCATTCTAACTAAACAGGATGATTTGTTGCTAAAAGAAACAGAACTAAAAATTCTTCAAAGAATTCAAACAACCCCCAGGATCTCATATTATAATATGCAAAATGTCCAGGATAAAACCCCAAATTAATTTATGAGGAACCAGGAAAACCTCAATTCATAAGGGAAAATACATTTAACAGACACTAATAGCAAGATACCATAATTATCTGACAAAGGCTTTAAAATGTTCCCAGAAGAAATAACAAAGACCGCTGAAAAAATAGAAAAGGAAAAGTCTCAGCCAAGAGATAGAATATATTAAAAATACATATTTCCATATGTAAAGATGGAAAATATATTCCATTAAATGGAAATTCGGAAATTGAAAAGTTCAACTAAAATGAAGTTGTTGAATAGGTTCAACAGAATTAAAATGACAGAGGAAAGAGTTAGTAACCCAGAAGGTAAATTAGTATAAATTACCCATTTGAACAGCAGATAGAAAATATTGGGAATAAAAGTGAACAGAATGTCAGGAGTCTGTGAAACAATAGCCAAAGTTCTAACATGTATGTTGTCAGAGTCCCATAAGGAGAGGTAAAAGAGTAAGAAAAAAGTATCTGAAGAACTAATGGCTGACTATTTCTCAAATTTGACAAAAGGCACAAACCTATAAGAAGCCAAGTGAAACACAACCAGGGTAACAAAGGAATCCATGCTAAACACAACATAATAAAAATAGCAAAACACTGAAAACTAAAGAAAAAAATTGAAAGTAGAGAAAACTTATAGGGAACAATGATTTTAATCACAAATCATGGAAACCATAAGAAAGTGGCACATTTCTCAAGTGCTGAAAGAAAATAACTGTCTATTCTGAATTCTATACCCAGCAAAAACATCTCTCAGGAATAAAGGTGAAATAAAGATGCTCATGGATGAAGGAAAATTAAGAGAATTTGTTGCTAGCAGTTCCTGCTTTAAAAGAATTGCTACAGTAATTTCTTTTGACAGAAGGGAAATTATATCACAGGGAAAGTTGGAACATCAGGAAGGAAGAAGGAGCAACAGAAATAGTATTTATCAGGATAAATATAACAGAGAAAAAGAAATATCCAGAACCAGAATGTTTCACTGGCAAATTCTAGAAAATTTGTAAAGAAGAAATAATACCTATTTTACACAATCTCTTGCAGCAAATAGAAGAGGGAAACACTTCAAAACTCATATAAATGGTGGCAACCACTGGAACCCAAGGTCCTTGCAGAGTGGGACAGGGAAAAGGAAAACAAAGATGTTTTTTTCATTTTAAGCCATTTTGTTAGGGAGGGGGATTTGATTTTTAACCATGTGTATGCTTTTCTTTAATTATAATTGCAATTATATATAAGCATCCTGGCTGTAGGCCTCAGGGTTCCCCAGCACAGAACTATCAGTTGTATCACCCTGTGGGTCCTATGGCCACTGGAAGCCAGGTGACTTGCTATCATTTTTCCTTCTAAAATAGGCTCTTTTTCTTCAACTACAGAGCTGCCCCAGAGGACTTTGAATTGTAGAGCATCTAACCCATCTCATTTCAGCTCTTTTGTTGCTGATTTCCCCTAAATGAGGTCCTTGGACAATTAAAATGTTCTGAGTTCAGAGTTTTTTCCCATTATCAGTCTTGGGAGAAGAATCAATGAGGTTCTCAGAAAAGAATGCACACTGAGGAAATCCCCTTTGAGCTGCCAGTGTCTGTGAACTCCAGCTCTGTTTGTGGTTCTGTATTTGCCAAGCACCCAGAGTGTGTCAGAGGACTCTTGGGGAGAGAGCATGGGGGCCCTCACAGAGGTCATGACTCTACAGATTGTGAAACTGCACTGGTTGGGAGTATGATGGACCCTGGGCAAACGTCCATGGAACAGACTGAGAGGGGGCTGCGCCATGCTATGCAGGCCCCTCAGGAGAATTGTGATGGCATTGGGGCAGGATGGAGTCAGAGTTTGGTGGACATAAAATAATCCCTTTGTCCCTGCATAACCTTGGATGGAGCCTGAAAAAAAGAAATCAGAACCAAACGGAATGGACCTAGGGGCTTCAAAGTGGAGAATTCATTGGCAAAATTCAAGTGTGTCAAGAACAAGATGTTTTGAAAACCAGTCTGCACTATTTGTTCAAGCCTCTGAATAGATCTGTCTTATTTCTCCCTTGTCTACAACAGAGGCTTGTCAGAACTCAGGTGCTTGAAATTGTTGACTGCTTTCTGCTCTGAAATGTGTGGGGTCTGATTTGTTTCACATCTGGGATCCGATTTCCCCTGTCTGGTGCAAAGTTAGTTGTTGGGCATGATCTGAACATTTCAGGTGTTACTGAGTGGGAGCCCAGCATCTACTAGCTTACAGGCAGGCCCATGGAGAAGCCACAGGATGACTGGAGAGAACCCTTCTTCTGGGGTCTGCACTGAGCCCTGTCCCTTCTGACCACTGAGTATTCCCAAGGGTCAGCACAGAGAGCTCTTCTTCAGAGAACCTTTCTTGCCCAGACCTGCAGTTCATAAAAGCGAGGTCACATTAGAGAAAACAGGATTCTGGCTCTGACAGAGTAGCATAGACCCACAGACCCAATAACCTCTTCTTCCTAAAGGATGGACTAGTGGGAAAATAGAAGGCAAGAGATTATAATAGAAAATGCATATATAGCACTTGTCTTGTGCCAATCACAGTACAGAGGGTGCTTTATATGCTAAACGATGGCCTTTGTGACTCTCACAACAGCCCTGAGTCTTGTCTCCAGCATCTACTAGATAAGGAGACTGAGGGACACAGGGGCAAGCCACTGCTAGTATTGGTCACACAGCAAGTGGCAGAGCTGGGTTTCTGACTGGGGGGCTGGCATTAGAATATGTATGTGTAAACCCTAGTCTTTCTTTATCAATTATGCATCTCTGATGATGCCCAGGAATATAGGTAAATTTTAATCTCAAATGGTATTTAGCACCTTCATTCATACTCAAGACTCACTGAAACATATTTTTGTGGCCTTCCATACGGGGACTGGCTTGGTGTGGGGGCAGGGAGCGGTACACAGGGTCTCAGTGCCCCTGAGATGAGCTCCAGTCTGTGTGGGGTTCTAACTCAGGGAATATATGAGTGGAAATATGAAGTAGAGTGGCAGTAGTGTGGTCAGAAGAGCCCCAGTGTACAACAGACACTCGCACGCTTGGTGCGGAAGCAGAGGGAAGGAAGACCAGACCGGCATTAAACCCAATTAACTCAGGAAGCTAGAGAGCAGGATAAGGAGCAAGGTACCGACGGATGAGATGGAGATTCCCAATGTAAGGCTGTGCCAGCTTTTGCTCAGAGTGGGCTGCACTCGGACGTTGTACGGTGGATTTGGCCCCCCAGACATGAGAAAAGTCAAAACGATGCTTCCTTTTGCAACCTTTGTTTCCCACGCAGTTGCTTTTCCTCAGTGTCTGAGTCTCTGTCTCTCTCACCTTCACTTCAAGCGCACAACATAATTTTTGGTTCATGGTACTGTCACCATTGATTAATGCATGGCTCACTTTTTTCATGTATTTATGTATTTAATTAGTAATTTGTTTTTGATAGTATGGTAAGTGCTCATGAACCACCATCCAGCACAAGAACCAGAACCTTGTCAACACCCTTCATTATGCCCCCCCCCCACCCCTCACCCTCTCATTTTGTCTTTGGCAGACACTCCAGGCACTTTGTGTGGAACCCTTACTTGATTAAAAGAATCATACATATAAGGGTGTTTGTGTGTGTAATTACATTTTATAGAAGCATTGGTATAAATATGAGTAAGATCAAGGCTGGTTAATTATTACACACAATCTTTCTCAATTTATGATGAAGTTATGTCCCAGTAGAACCACTGTAAGTTGAAAATATTGAAATCAGAAAATATATTTAATACATCTAATCTACTGAACATCATAGCTTAGCCTAACCTGCTTTAAATTGGCTCAGAACACTGACATTAGCATACAGTTGGGCAAAAGTATCTAACACAAGGCCTGTTTTATAATCAAGTGTTGACTATCTCATGTAAGTTACTGGTTATTATACTAACATTGAAAAACAATGGTTGTATGAATATACGATGGTTATAAGTGTATTTACTGGTTGTTTACCCTCATGATCATGTGGCTGACTGGGGGCTTCAGCTTGCTGGAGCCTCATTCCTCCTGGGAGAAGGACATTTCTCCAACTCCAGCCCCTTTGTCTCCCTTAAGTGGGGAAAGGGAGGGGATGCAGGATGCGTTTGTGAGGGTCACAGGGCAAGAACACAGGCTCACAAAAGGACTGATTTAATCATAGGATTATAGAATGCTTTCCCCCACAACACCACATCTCACCACCACACTCAAAGAGCCCCAGTATGGCAGATGAAATAACTGCGAGACACAGGCTGTATGTATCTGAGGAGTGCTTAGGGAGCCCAATGTCAACAGGAAGTTCAAAACAAGGATGCTAAAAGAATAAGTCTGGACCTCCAGCTACAACACACTTTAGACTCAACCCAACTCCTAGCCAGATTAACATAAAATCTCACACCAAAGACCTGGTTACCTCAGCCCCTATTACCTGATACAGCATAACCAGCTTTCAACAAAAATACGAGGCATACTAAAAGGCAAGGAAGCACATTCTGAAGAAACAAACTAATAATCAGAACAAGACTCACATATGACACAGACATATCATCAGACAGAGAATTTAACATAGCTGTGATTAACATGGTAAGAGCTCTAATGCGGAAAGCTCTAAAGAATAATAGAAAGAAAATCCTAGATATCTAAAATGTTGTAATGGAAATGAAGAATGCCTTTGGTGGGCTCAGGGATGGAACAGAGCCAAGGAAAAAATCTTGAAGACAGGTCAGCCAGAACGTCCCACACTGGAATACAGAAGGATAAAATAATGGCATAAACAGAACAGGACATCTAAGAACTGTAAGAAAGTTTCAAAAGGTGTAATAGATGAGTACTATAATAAAAATAGGGAAAGAGAGAATGGAACGAGAATATTGGAAATAATAATGATTGAGAATTCTTTAAAAATTGACAACACCAAACCACAGTCATGTTTTCATTTATTTAAGTATTAAAACACTGTTAGCTTGGCTTCTCCTGCTTGGACCTTCTCTTTTTTTTTTTTTTTCTGAGACACAGAGAGGTTTAATAGCTTGCCCAGGATGGCTTTAGCTTAATTAGTGAGGAAATAGGAATTCTGACCCAGGCAGCCTGAATCCAGAGCTGGCACTTGTAAACAGACAATAGAATTTTGTATCTGTAGTTTAGGAACCATGTGACTTTGCAGAAAGCTATAGACCCTAAAAACAATACAGTATGGTGCCTGATGTGTAGTAATCCTGCAGTATATGCAAGCTATAACACTTAATACAACAGTAATAATCACAATAATAATATCATTGTTAGAAGAAATAGTTGTTTCCATTCGTATATATTGGCAGTGCACATTGATATGCATTTTTCGTGTTAAAAGATTTTTTTTTTGAGAGGGCATCTCTCATATTTATTGATCAAATGGTTGCTAACAACAATAAAATTCTGTATAGGGGACTCAATAATCAATGTACAATCCTTAATCCACCCCAAGCCTAATTCTCATCAGTCTCCAATCTTCTGAAGCATAACGAACAAGTTCTTACATGGTGAACAAATTCTTACATAGTGAGTAAGTTCTTACATGGTGAACAGTACAAGGGCAGTCATCACAGAAACTTTCAGTTTTGATCACACATTATGAACTATGAACAATAAGGTCAAATATGAATATCTGTTTGATTTATATGTGAATTCCACATTTCTCCCTTATTATTATTATTATTATTTTTTTTAATAAAATGCTGAAATGGTACATAGATGCAAGATAAAGGTAGAAAACATAGTTTAGTGCTGTAAGAGAGCAAATGTAGATGAACAGGTGTGTGCCTGTAGACTAAGTGTTAATCCACGCTAGACAAGGGCAATAAAACAACCACGGTTGCAGAAGATTTCTCACAAAACAGGGGGGGTGAGGTTCTAAGCCTCACCTCTGTTGATCCCCAAATTCTCACCTGATGGCCCCCCTGCGACTGTGCCTGTCTTAGGTTGTTCCTCCCTTGAGGAATCTTACCGGTCTCTGGCTAACCAGTCATCTTCCGGGCCATACAGGGAAATGTAAAGTTGGTAAGTGAGAGAGAGGCAATATTGTTTGAAAAGGTTACTTTTTACTTCTTTGCAGATTTATGCCCTGTGGCTTTTATGTCCAGTATTTCTCTTGAGGTATCTTTACCACTTGGAAGAATTATGATACTTAGTAAATTCGATATGAGGCACGAATTCTATTTGAGGGTTGTAATTAGGAAGGAAGAAGAAAAGCTATAGAGGTAGCAGACGGAAGAAAACATGGGAGGATTGATAATTTCTTTGACATATCTTCTTGTAGAGTAACATAAGCATGTATAGGTTTTAAACTACTGATTAAATTGCGTACACACATTAACATAATAGGAATACAGTCACATAACCAAAGCAGACCTATAATTACCAGCCATCTCCAGTGAAACCAAGAAAACCAGTTAGGCACTCTAGGCATTTGTGAAAACTTATCTATGATATGGTGGATACTGTCCAACTGAACTTGAACAGTCTGAGAGAAATCAGACAAATTAAAACAACCCATTCCTGGTTGAATATTATGTTTAGTAGGC
This sequence comes from Manis javanica, assembly GCF_040802235.1. Taxonomy (NCBI): domain Eukaryota; kingdom Metazoa; phylum Chordata; class Mammalia; order Pholidota; family Manidae; genus Manis; species Manis javanica. Next base: position 75,391,665 of record NC_133162.1, read on the forward strand.
TGTGCCCATACCAGGTCCCCCCTATAAACCACTTTACAGTCACTGTCCATCAGCATAGCAAAATGTTGTAGAATCACTACTTGTCTTCTCTGTGTTGTACAGCCCTCCCCTTTCTCCCTCCCCCCCATGCATGCTAATCTTAATACCCCCCTTCTTCTTCACCCCCCTTATTCCTCCCTACCCACCCATCCTCCCCAGTCCCTTTCCCTTTGGTACCTGTTAGCCCATTCTTGGGTTCTGTGATTCCGCTGCTGTTTTGTTTCTTCAGTTTTTCCTTTGTTCTTATACTCCACGGATGAGTGAAATCATTTGGTATTTCTCTTTCTCCACTTGGCTTATTTCACTGAGCATAATACTCTCCAGGTCCATCCATGTTGCTGCAAATGGCAGGATTTTCCCCCCTCTTATGGCTGAGTAGTATTCCATTGTGTATATGTACCATATCTTCTTTCTCCATTCATCTACCGATGGACATTTAGGTTGCTTCCAATTCTTGGTTATTGTAAATAGTGCTGCGATAAACATGAGGGTGCATCTGTCTTTCTCAAACTTGATTGCTGCATTCTTAGGGTAAATTCCTAGGAGTGGAATTCCTGGGTCAAATGGTAAGTCTGTTTTGAGCATTTTGATGTACCTCCATACTGCTTTCCACAACGGTTGAACTAATTTACATTCCCACCAGCAGTGTAGGAGGGTACCCCTTTCTCTACAGCCTCGCCAACATTTGTTGTTGTTTGTCTTTTGGATGGCAGCCATCCTTACTGGTGTGAGGTGATATCTCATTGTAGTTTTAATTTGCATTTCTCTGATAATTAGTGATGTGGAGCATCTTTCCATGTGTCTGTTGGCCATCTGTATTTCTTTTTTGGAGAACTGTCTGTTCAGTTCCTCTGCCCATTTTTTAATTGAATTATTTGTTTTTTGTTTGTTGATGCATGTGAGCTCTGTATATATTTTGGACATCAAGCCTTTATCGGATCTGTCATTTACAAATATATTCTCCCATACTGTGGGGTTTCTTTTTGTTCTATTGATGCTGTCTTTTGCTGTACAGAAGCTTTTCAGCTTATTATAGTCCCACTTGTTCATTTTTGCTGTTGTTTTCCTTGCCTGGGGAGATATGTTCAAGAAGAGGTCACTCATGTTTATGTCTAAGAGGTTTTTGCCTATGTTTTTTCTAAGAGATTTATGGTTTCATGACTTACATTCAGGTCTTTGATCCATTTTGAATTTACTTTTGTGTGTGGGGTTAGACAATGGTCCAGTTTCATTCTCCTACATGTAGCTGTCCAGTTACGCCAGCACCATCTGTTGAAAAGACTGTCATTTCGCCATTGTATGTCCATGGCTCCTTTATCAAATATTAATTGACCATATATGTTTGGGTTAATGTCTGGAGTCTCTAGTCTGTTCCACTGGTCTGTGGCTCTGTTCTTGTGCCAGTACCAAATTGTCTTGATTACTATGGCTTTGTAGTAGAGCTTGAAGTTGGGGAGTGAGATCCCCCCTACTTTATTCTTCTTTCTCAGGATGGCTTTGGCTACTCGGGGTCTTTGGTGTTTCCATATGAATTTTTGAATTATTTGTTCCAGTTCATTAAAGAATTTTGCTGGCAATTTGATAGGGATTGCATCAAATCTGTATATTGCTTTGGGCAGGATGGCCATTTTGACGATATTAATTCTTCCTAGCCATGAGTATGGGATGAGTTTCCATTTATTAGTGTCCCCTTTAATTTCTCTTAAGAATGACTTGTAGTTTTCAGGGTATAGGTCTTTCACTTCTTTGGTTAGGTTTATTCCTAGGTATTTTATTCTTTTTGATGCAATTGTGAATGGAGTTGTTTTCCTGATTTCTCTTTCTATTGGTTCATTGTTAGTGTATAGGAAAGCTACAGATTTCTGTGTGTTAATTTTGTATCCTGCAACTTTGCTGTATTCTGATATCAGTTCTAGTAGTTTCGGAGTGGAGTCTTTAGGTTTTTTTATGTACAATATCATACTATCTGCAAATAGTGGCAGTTTAACTTCTTCTTTACCAATCTGGATTCCTTGTATTTCTTTGTTTTGTCTGATTGCCGTGGCTAGGACCTCCAGTACTATGTTGAATAACAGTGGGGAGAGTGGGCATCCCTGTCTTGTCCCCGATCTCAGAGGAAAACCTTTCAGCTTCTCACTGTTCAGTATAATGTTGGCTGTGGGTTTATCATATATGGACTTTACTATGTTGAGGTACTTGTCCTCTATTCCCATTTTGCTGAGAGTTTTTATCATGAATGGATGTTGAATTTTGTCAAATGCTTTTTCAGCATCTATGGAGATGATCATGTGGTTTTTGTCTTTCTTTTTGTTGATGTGGTGGATGATGTTGATGGATTTTCGAATGTTGTACCATCCTTGCATCCCTGGGATGAACCCCACTTGGTCATGGTGTATGACCCTTTTGATATATTTTTGAATTCAGTTTGCTAATATTTTATTGAATATTTTTGCATCTACGTTCATCAGGGATATTGGTCTGTAATTTTCTTTTTTGGTGGGGTCATTGCCTGTTTTTGGTATTAGGTTGATGTTGGCTTCATAGAATGAGTTTGGGAGTATTCCCTCCTCTTCTATTTTTTGGAAAACTTTAGGAGAATGGATATTATGTCTTCTCTGTGTGTCTGATAAAATTCCGAGGTAAATCCGTCTGGCCCAGGGGTTTTTTTCCTGGGTAGTTTTTTTATTACAGTTTCAATTTCTTTGCTCGTAATTGGTTTGTTTAACTTTTGTGTTTCTTCTTTGGTCAGTCTTGGAACGTTGTATTTTTCTAGGAAGTTGTCCTTCTAGGTTTTCCAGCTTGTTGGCATATAGGTTTTCATAGTAGTCTTTAATAATTCTTTGTATTTCTGTGGAGTCTGTCGTGATTTTTCCATTCTCATTTCTGATTCTGTTGATTTTAGTTGATTCTCTTTTTCTCTTAATAAGTTTGGCTAGAGGCTTATCTATTTTGTTTATTTTCTCAAAGAACCAACTCTTGGTTTGGTTGATTTTTGCTATTGTTTTATTCTTCTCAATTTTGTTTATTTCTTCTCTGATCTTTATTATGTCCCTCCTTCTGCTGACATTAGGCCTCATTTGTTCTTTTTTTTCCAGTTTCAATAATTGTGATGTTAGAGTATTCATTTGGGATTGTTCTTCCTTCTTCAAGTGTGCCTGGATCGCTATATACTTTACTCTTAGGACTGCTTTCGCTGCATCCCATAGAAGTTGGGGCTTTGTGTTGTTGTTGTCATTTGTTTCTATTTATTCATTGATCTCTATTTTGATTTGTTTGTTGATCCATTGATTATTTAGGAGCATGTTGTTAAGCCTCCATGTGTTTGTGAGCCTCTTTGTTTACTTTGTAGAATTTATTTCTAGTTTTATACCTTTGTGGTCTGAAAAATTGGTTGGTAGAATTTCAATACTTTGGAATTTACTGAGGCTCTTTTTGTGGGCTAGTATGTGGTCTATTCTGGAGAATGTTCCATGTGCACTTGAGAAGAATGTGTATCCTGTTGCTTTTGGATGTAGAGTTCTGTAGATGTCTATTAGGTCCATCTGTTCTAGTGTGTTGTTCAGTGCCTCTGTGTCCTTACTTATTTTCTGCCCAGTGGATCTATCCTTCAGGGTGAGTGCTGTGTTGAAGTCTCCTAAAATTAATGCATTGCAGTCTATTTCCTCCTTTAGTTCTGTTAGTATTTGTTTCACATATGCTGGTGCTCCTGTGTTGGATGCATATATATTTAGAATGGTGATATCCTCTTGTTGGGCTGAGCCCTTTATCATTATGTAGTGTCCTTCTTTATCTCTTGTTACTTTCTTTGTTTTGAAGTCTATTTTGTCTGATATTAGTACTGCAACCCCTGCTTTCTTCTCGCTGTTGTTTGCCTGAAATATGTTTTTCCATCCCTTGACTTTTAGTCTGTGCATCTCTTTGGGTTTGAGATGAGTTTCTGGTAAGCAGCATGTAGATGAGTCTTGCTTTTTTATCCATTCTATTACTCTGTGTTTTTTGATTGGTGCATTAAGTCCAATTACATTTAGGGTGACTATTGAGAGATATGTACTTATTGCCATTGCAGGCTTTAAATTTGTGGTTATCAAAGGTTCAAGGTTAGCCTGTTTATTATCTTACTGCCTAACTTAGCTCACTTATTGAGCTGTTATATACACTGTCTTGAGATTTTTTTCTTCTCTCCCTTCTTATTCCTCCTCCTCCATTCTTCATATGTTGGGTGTTTTGTTCTGTCCTCTTTTTAGAAGTGCTCCCATCTAGAGCAGTCCCTGTAAGATGCCCTGTAGAAGTGGTTTGTGGGAAGCAAATTCCCTCAGCTTTTGCTTGTCTGGGAATTGTTTAATCCTGCCATCATATTTAAATGATAGTCGTGCTGCATACAGTATCCTTTGTTCAAGGCCCTTCTGTTTCATTGTATTAAATATATCATGCCATTCTCTTCTGGCCTGTAGGGTTTCTGTCGAGAAATCTGATGATAGCCTGATGGGTTTTCCTTTATAGGTGACCTTTTTCTCTCTAGCTGCCTTTAAAACTCTTTCCTTGTCCTTGATTCTTACCATTTTAATTACGTGTCTTGGTGTTGTCCTCCTTGGATCCTTTCTGTTGGGGGTTCTGTGTATTTCCATGGTCTGTTCGATGATTTCCTCCCCCAGTTTGAGGAAGTTTTCAGCAATTATTTCTTCAAAGACACTTTCTATCCCTTTTCCTCCCTCTTCTTCTTCTGGTACCCCTATAATACGGATATTGTTCTTTTTGGATTGGTCACACAGTTCTCTTAGTATTGTTTCATTCCTGGAGATCCTTTTATCTCTCACTATGTCAGCTTCTATATGTTCCTGTTCTCTGGTTTCTATTCCTTCAGTGGCCTCTTGCATCTCATCCGTTCTGCTTATAAATCCTTCCAGGGTTTGTTTCACTTCGTAATCTCCTTCCTGGCATCTTGCATTTTTCTCTGCATCTCTGTCAGCATGTTCATGATTTTTATTTTGAATTCTTTTTCAGGAAGACTGGTTAGGTCTGTCTCCTTCTCACGTGTTGACTCTGTGATCTTTGTCTGTCTGTAGTTTTGCCTTTTCATGGTGATAGAGATAGTTTGCAGAGCTGGTACGAGTGACGGCTGGAAGATCTTTCCTTCTTGTTGTTTTGTGGCTTTCCTTTCCTGGGAGAACAGCAACCTCTAGTGACTTGTGCTGGTCAGCTGCGCACAGACAAGGGCACGCAGACAGGGCTTCTGCTTCCTGCCCAGCTACTATGGAGTTTATCTTCGCTGTTGCTATGAGTGTGGCCTGGCTTGGGCTGCTGCTCCAAGTTTGTGGAGCCCTGTTGGAGGGGGAGCAGCCAGGAGGCTATTTGTCTCCGTAAGGGGCCTCCGTGCTCACTGCTGCCCAAGGGGTTAGAGTGTCCAGAGATCCCCAGATTCCCTGCCTCTGGACTAAGTGTCCCGCCCTGCCCCTTTAAGACTTCCAAAAAGCACTCGCCAAACCAAAGCAACAACAACACCAAAACATAAATAAATAAATAAATAAATAATTTTTTTAAAAAAGAAAAGAAAAATACACGATTTTCTTTGTCCTCAGGCACCGGCCTCAGGCACCCGCTCACTGGTCTTGCTGCCCTGTTTCCCTAGTATTTGGCTCCCTGTCCCTTTAAGACTTCCAAAAAGCACTTGCCAAAAAAAAAAAAAAATTTGGCCGCTCCCATTTCTTTGTTCTCCAGCGTTGGCCTCAGGCATCTGCTCACCGGTCCTGCTGCCCTGTTTCCCTAGTATCCAGGACCCCATGCATGTACTGTGTCTTCGCTCTGGTCTGGATGGCTGGGGCTGGGTGTTCAGCAGTCCTGGGCTCCCTCTCCCTCCCTGCTTGGACTCCTCTCCTCCCAGCCGGGAGCTGGGGAAGGGGCGCCCGGGTCCCGTGGGGCCAGGGCTTGTATCTTACCCCCTTCGTGAGGCACTGGGTTCTCGCAGGTGTGGATGTGGTCTGGATGTTGTCCTGTGACCTCTGGTCTCTATTTTAGGAAGAGTTGTCTTTGTTATATTTTCATGGATATATGTGGTTTTGGGAGGAGATTTCCACTGCTCTACTCACGCCACCATCTTGGCTCTGCCCCTGGACCTTCTCTTTTAAAGTGAATTGTCTATTGGAAAAAGCCTGGCATCTCATGGTACCTGATATTTGTATTATCTTCTAGAACGCCAAAACATGAGAGGCTGAAGTCAAACATCAACATATATTCTGAACTTGGAAAAGCAGAACCATGGTTATATGTAGACTGCCCTTAATTTGACAAAGTTAGCCCATCTTTTTTTCTAAAAGTTTTGTTATCTGGTGATGCTTGCCTGCTGGCATTCTTATGTAAGTTGCTGTGTGATTTCATCCAGGGAAACATGTGGTAGCAATTATAGGTTTGGTGAATCAGTATGTCCTTGTATTAATTCAAATGCACTCCTCAGTATTCAGTTATCTGAACTAGTTTGAAAACAACTGGTGGTGGACTTGAATGAGTGATTAAGAATATATGTATTTTTTAATTTGTTCTTTTATTATCTTTTTGCTTCAGGAAAAAATATATAGTCTAGTCCTCAGTACAATGGAATTTAGATAAATTGACACCACTTCCTTGTAAACTCCCTTTTGCTTGGAGTGCATTTGGGGAAATATGTGAGCAAATTCCTATGCTCAGGCTTGTGAGTGTTGAGACTAACTGGACCACGATATCCAGTCCAGGGGCTTCCCACGAGGATTTTCTCCCAACCTACTCTCCGAAAATGAAAGCCATGTTGTAACTTATGAAATTCTCTAAATAAGAACCATATTTTATGCTGTATTTCTGGTATACTGACAAAATTGGCACAAATGCTGATCTTGGCACTGTGTGGTAGTGGCAAGTCCCTCTCAACAGAACTTGGGTCTCGGATTTTACCAATATACAATGACAAATGTCACTGTGACAGTGATTAGTTTTTATTACCAGGAGTTGTGAATAAAATATTCTGAGTTGTTGGATTCTCTCATGGATTTTGCATTCCAAGGCCCTGCTTCTCAGGTAGAGAAACTAAATGCTTTGCCTAAGGACATTCAAAGTGCCAGTGGAGAACTCCATTGATTAGCTATGTCCATAGCAAACATAAAGCATCTGGTGTGTCTAAATGAAGTCTAAAGGGGGTCCAGCGCTGCCCTTGTAAAGGTCACAGACTGGTGGGGAAGTTGGGATACATTCAAGAAGAAATTCTAGGGAGTGCATGGAACTGACATCATGCCGTGAAGCAGTTCATGGGTAGAAAGTCATGTCGGGTTTATTTAGGACAGACTGTGTTACGTGGGAGGCCAGGGCTTGAAGGAGCAACGTGGTGACCTTGTAAGAGAATGGACTGAAGTGGTTTGGAGGTAAAAATGAAACCATTTGCAAGGAACTGGCTGCAGACAGGGAAGAACCCTATAGCTTTCCTAGTATGTTAGGTCATTTAAAGCCAGGAACACAATCAATGCCTTATTGGGCACTTCTTAATTCATTAATACTGACCACCCAGAGTCACAGTTTAGAACATTCATTTTGGAACAGCACAGACCATTGCACCCATTGTTTCCTCATCTCACTCTGTCATTTGCCACAGTGACTAGGTGTGTTTTCTCAGCCCTGAGATTTACATAAGAGGCAGAAGCAGAGCTTGGGTCTTGCTCGTCCATATTGGTCTGCAGGAGGCATTAGTATATATTGTAATGAACTGACTCTTCCTCTTACAGAATTCTGTTAGTGATGTTTACAGAATGAATCTTTGTATACCCTCAAAATTCATATGCTGAAGCCTAAATTCCAATGTGATGTTATTGGAGATGGGGTCCTGGGGAGGTAATTAGGTCATAAGAGCAGAGCCTTCATGAGTGGGATTAGTGCTCCTGTGAGAAGAGACCGGAGATAAATGATCTCTCCCAGCATGTGAGGATGTGGTGAGAAGACAGACAACTGCAAACCAGGGGAGAGCCCTTACCAGACACTGGATTTTCAGGCCTCTTAGCCTGGGACTTCCAGCCTCCAGAACTGTGAGAAATAAATGCTTCTTGGTTAATCCATTCAGTCTATGTTATTCTCTTATAGCAGCCTACTGGACTAAGACAAGTGGAGAGCCATTGGCCTTAAAAATGACTTGCAAAGGGACACCAACAATTTAGAGTATTAACATGTGAAAAACCTGGGCTAATATGTATGTAAATTATATTAGCAGACTGCCTGTAGACTTCATATGTTATATGTATGTATATTTATACACATATATTACACATTCATATTATCTATATAACATTTGTGTTCTAATTCTGAGAAGGGTGGCTAATGTTTCCTTTTGGTTCACTGACCGGATTAATCACAGACATGAAATAATTGTGACTCTGGGTGGTTAGAACAGCATCCTCCTTCTGTTTTGGCCACTTAGTATTTGCAACATTCATTAGTAGTAAGAAAGCAAACAAACAAATAAAACCTGCTTGACACATTGGCTTTCCAGTGGTTTGCATATATTTTTAGTAGTAACTAGTCTTTTAAAAATGAAATTTTAGTGGAAATATCATTACCATCACAAGAGCTAATATTTTTGCTAACTATATGCTAAGAGTACTATAATAAGCTTTTTCATTAATTAACTAATTTCACTTTACAAGAACCCCATGACACAGAGTTCCCAATCTCAATACAATACAACTTACAGGTGGGAAACTGAGGCAAGCAGAAGTGATCTGGCTGGTAGCAGGACATACCTGCACAGATAATGCTTGCCCTCTGCTCTCTTACCTTTTGCACACTAGGTGCATTAGACAGGGTTCTCCAGAGACATAGAGGCAATGGTGTGTGTGCGTGCGTGCATGCGTGCGTGCGTGTGTGTGTGTGTGTGTGTGTAAAAAGAGACTGGCTATAAGGAACTGGCTCATGTGATTATGGGGGCTGGTGACTTCAAAACCTGTGGTGCGGCTCAGCACGCCGCCAACAAGGAGAGCGCACGGTGCACGTGCAATCCAAAGGCGGTCTGCTGTACTTCCCTGTGGCTCCGAGAAGCGAGTGTTTTGGTTTTCATGGAGCTGTCAGCTGACCTGGTGAGGCTCACCCACATTATACAGAGGGCAATCTCTTTTAACCAGAGTTCACCGACTTAAATGTTAATCTCATCTGAAAATGCCCTTCAGGTTGGCATGTCAGCAGAATCATCACACTGGAGCGAAGTGGTAAAGAGGGGTCAGTAAGCAGTTCAAATTCCTTTTGGTGGAAAGTATCCCCGCACAAAGAAAGCCAGAAGCACCCTCCAGAACACAGCTGGACAACCACAGGCTGGCCCGTGAGGTGGGTGTTATATTTCTCTTCCCTGATTCCTGATCCCATCAGTCTGATCTCTTCTTTTAGGGTCTTTAAGTCTTTTTTTCTTCCAAAATGCATATCTTTCTGTGGCTGGACTGTCAGGGCCATTAGATCCATGGTCTCCAAACTTTCTAATCCCTCATCAATCTCAATAAAACACATTTTAGAACATGCTTCCATAATATTTGTAAATTCATAAAAAATACCCATAAATAAAATACTAGAAAGCATACATAAAATGGAAAATAAAAAATGAGGAAAGAAACAGTGTTTCTTAATGACTAATTTTGATGGCCTTATCTTCAGGCCAATACCCACTTAGACTGGAGAGTTATATATACAACAGTGTGTCTTAATCATATTTCAAATAAACTCCTTGATGATTTTAAATTAATTTTTGGCTAATTAAATAAAAATGTGGCTAATACTGAGATCTTCCGAGGAGTATAAGAAATGTTAGCTGCAACATTTTCTTGTTGTTCACTCAGTATCTCCCAATTCACACTGTGTTCCCCAGTAAGTATCAGTTCATTTAAAACCAGGTAATTTAAGCTGTGATTCTATTTGTCAGGAAAAATTGTTAAAGACTTTGAAATGGGCAAGAAGAGTTTTTGGGTGTCCTGCTTCACACAACATTTCATATTTTCTCTGTCTTTCAGTATAACTGAGTTCTTTAATAACCCTGTGTTATAAAAATGGCAAGGATGCAAATCGTTCCTTTCTAGGGAAATGCAAATGGTTATGTTCAGTGAAATGCATTGATTATTGCCCTGTAGACAAGGGCTGAATCCCTTTATACATTTGTTTCAACACTCCTGGTGGCTTGTATATGGCTGTGTTCTTTCAATTTTTCTTTCAACTAGTTGTAACATCATACTGATATCCTCATTAAGCTATGAGTTAAAATGAAATCTTTTCAATGGATTTATTTGTGTTTGTGAGGATCATAAGTTTATCTTCTGATGCAGTGAGCCCAGTGCACAGAAGCTAATGTGAGGCCTCTGCCGAGAGGACATGAATCTTCCCTCCACGTGGGGTTCCTTCCAGGCTCTCCCCGGAAGCCCAGTTAAGGCACATGACACATCTTGCTCCCTTAGACCGAGAAAAGGATGCCATGCCAGTCAAGTAAACATGAGTAAACCTTTTTTTCTTTCTTTAAAAGACAAAAATGGAATTTTATCCCCTTAAGGGACCACCTTGTGCACCCCCTTGGAGATCACTGCTTCAGGGCAGGCAAGTTAGGAACCTCTTGCACCACCCTTTTCTCTAAGAATCTACAGGTTACATATTTTTAGAGGATCCATTAGTAGCTTCCATGCAAGTGTCTGACCCTCATTCTATCCTTGGTCTTTGAGATCATATGACCTGTATGTAGGTCAGGACACTTATGCAGAATTGAGAGATAAAAGACACTAAAGTATGAAGTTAAGTAAGAATCTGCTGCAAGAGTTTGGATAATTAGCTATTCCTGTTATCAGGAGGCTTGGGGAAAGGTCTATAAAGCCTTCAGTCTTGGGTCGCAATTGTTTTATGTTATGGTTTGGCATCCATGCCATAATTTATAAACACACACACGCATGCATGACCATTATGACCTGTGATGCCATCAAATGTAGCCTAATGCATTTCTATATTTAGAGCATCCACATCCTGCAGACATATCTGTGTCTTACAAACCCAAATAATGACATAACTTAAGAGTAAGAAATCCCAGGAAATCATCCCAACTGGGTACAAAACAAAAACACAAACAAACAAACAAGCAAATAAGATGGGTAGGTGGTGGAAGATATCCACAATGAAGCCATCAGGAAAATTCAAAATAGAATTAAAAATTGGCTTTTAAAAGCAACCAAGGAATATTTCTGGTGTGACAATGTGGAAGAAACACCCTGCTTATCCCTGCTGAGCACAGCTATAGACCCTGGACATGGACCAAGAGACAACTAAACAAGCTCCCTGAAGGCTGGTGAGGAGAGGGCAAGGGGCACGGGACCCCAGGCCTGTAGAGCACCGCATGTGGTACCTTTTGTCCTCCCACTGACAGGAGGAAGGCCATCCAGATACAGAGTTCCTGGACTGCCAACCTAGCCACAGAGGGTTTGCAGGTGGGCTCTGGCCCCTCTCTGTCAAATGGGAGTCCCTCTAGAAATATCAGGTGAGCCTGACATTACCAGGAAGGGAATTGGCCAGGAATCCCACCAGGAACCAGAAGACGGGAGAGGTCTTCTATCCTACCCTGAAGGGACTTAGATTCCCCTTTCCACCAGGGACTCTGAGGCCAAGGGCGGGAAAAGCCCGCATGAGAGACTGGGCTATACCAGGTGGCTTGCACAGTAAACCTGTGTGTCTCTGAGGTAGAGACACCCTTTTCCACCTGGACAGGCAGGCAAAGGACCCATACACAGCAAGCTTCCTAATCCAGAAAGCATTTTTGTTCTTGTGGGCCTGAGACTCTACTCCACTGGCCAGAAATGCCTGATAGTTGGAGGCAACAGTAGAGGGATCCTCTATGACACGTCTCCCCCAGACGACTTCCAGGGAGAATCCTCTTCCACTTTAACAAACAGAATCATCAGGAGCCAATGGGAGTTCCAGCTGCATCAGATAAACCTGGCAGATCAAGCTAGAACTCAGACTCTGAAAATTAAACTGCCATCATTAGAACCACACTTCACAAAAATAGGCCAACATTCTGGTACTAACCTAAACAGGGTGAATGCCTGCTAAATGAAAGATTTAAATAGGACCCAGAATCTTCTAACATAATATACAAAATTCTAGGATGCAATAAAAAAATCACCTGTTATAATAAGAACCAAAAAGAATCACAACTTGACTGAGAAAAGACATGAGATGAGTCCGATGTTGGAATTTTCTGAGAGGGATTTTTAAAAAGCAGTAGTCATACAAATGCTTCAATAATCAATGACAAATTTCCCTGAAACAAATGAAATAATGTGAATCATTAACAATGAAATAGAAGTTATTTAAATAAACAAGTAAAAATCAAAGAATTGAAAAATACAGTAACAGAAAGATGAAGAAAAAAAACAACTCTAGCTGGATGGGCTCAGTAATAGAGTGGAAATGGTAGAGTACAGAATCAGTAAATTTGAGGACAGAATAATAGAATTCACATAATCTGAACAAGGAGAGGAAATAGATGGGGAAAAAAGGGAACAGAACTCAGGGACCTGTGACACAGTACTAAAAAACCTAACATTTGCATCATTGAAATGCAAGAAAAGGAAAAAGAGAGTGGGCCTGAAAGATCATTTGAAGAAGTAGTGGCTAAAATCTTGCCATATATGGTGAAACACACACACTTACAGATTTAAGAAGCTGTGCAAACCTGAAACAGGATAAACTTAAAGAAATCTATGCCAAGACACATTATGATTAGACTTTTGAAAACTAAACATGAAGAAAAAAATGTTGAAATCAGCCAGAGAAAAGTAACACATAACACATAGTGGAATACCAATTCAAATGACAGAGGTCAGAAGGAGGTGCCAAATATTTCTCAGGTTCTGAAAGAGAAGAAATGTCAGCCATAAATTCTATGTAGAGCAAAACTATACTCCAGGAATAAAGAGGAAATAAAAACATTCCAGATGGAGCAAAAGTAAAATAATTTTTTTAGTAGATAAATGTATATAGGAAATTTATCAATAGAAAGAAAATGGTAAAAGAAGGATTCTTGGATCATCAGGAAGGAAGAAAGAACAAAATAAAAAACAAATATGGATGCATAAACAAACTATGTTTTCCACTGTTAGATGTCTAAATCATATTTTATATTAAAACAAAAATTATAAACTACTGTCTGATATGTCAGATAATGATAAAGTGGGAAGGTAAAAGGGCCTAAATTGAAGAGATGTTTCCACACTTCATTTGAGTGATGAGATGGTATCGGTAGACTGTTATAAGTCAAATGTGTATGTTGTAATATTCAGAAAAACCACTGTAAAAACTATAGAGTCATACCCCAAACTCACTGAAAATTAAGATGCAGTCCTACAAAATGTTCAAGTAACCTACAGAAAGGCAAGGAAAGAGAAAAAAGGACTCAAAGAAATAAGTAGAAATCAAAAAGTAAGGTAGCAGACTCAGTTGCTAACATATCAATAATTATATTAAGTGTAAATGGTCTAAATATACTAATCAAAAGACAGATTGCCAGAGTGGACAGAAAAATATCACCCAATTACATGTAGCTTAAGCTTAAGAGAAAGTTCACGATACAGGCAACTTAAAAATAAAAGGATGAAAAAAATACCATGCAAACATTAATTTTAAAAAATAAAGTGTGGTTATATTAGTATCTGATAAAGTAGACTTTAGAATGAAAAAATAAAAGTTATTAGAGACAAATAGGTATATTACATAATGATAAATTTTCAACCCAGCTAGGAGACATGATGGTCTTAAATTTATAAACTTCAGAGCCCAAACCACAGAGACTTAAAATGTATGAAACCACAACTGATAGAACTAAATGGTAAAATAAAGAAATTCATACTTATGGCTGGATATTTAACATCCCCCTATCAGCAAGTGATAGAGCTATTAGACAGAAAATCAACAAGTATATAGAGGACCTGAATAATTCAATTATTCAATAGGATCAAATTGACTCATATAGCATTACTGTATCTAACAACAGCAGAGTACATATTTTTCAAGTGTCTATAAACTGTCATCAAGATATACCATATCCTGGTCCATAAAACAATCTTCAAAAAGTTTAAAAAATTTAAAATTATATAGAGTGGTTTGTGTGACCATAATGGAATCAAACCAGAAATAAATAACAGAAAACAACAGGAAAATGTCTAAACATGTTGACATTAAACCATAGACTTCAGGGTCAAAGAAGTCCCAAATGAAAAATACCTGAATGAAAATGAAAACACAACATATCAAAATATATTAGATGCAGCCAAAGCAGTACTGAGAATTTGTAATGTTAAATGCTTACATTAGAAATGAATAAAATCTCATACCTAACATCTCTCCTCAGGAAACTAACAAAAGAAGGGCAAAACAACCCAAAGGAAATAGAAGAAGGAAATAAAGTCAATAACACTGAAATATTATAGAGGACATCAATGGAACATAAAGTTGTTTTTTCAAAAATACTAATAAAACAATGAAAACTGCATCAATACTGATAAAAATAGAAAGTGATAAGAAACAAATTGTCAATATCAGGAAAGAAATAGGTAATATCATTACAGATCCTGTAGTTGTTGAAAAGATTAAGTAATACCACAAACAATTTTATGCTCATATTTGTGACAACTTAAAATAAGTGAATGTATTGTTCAAATTTACAAACTACCAAAACATGTAAAATGTAAAAATAATTGTATACCATGACAAAGTGGGACTTGCAGAGGAACCGTTTAACACTCAAAAACCAATCAGTATAATCTAGAATATCAATAAGCTGAAGAAGAAAAGTCATATGATCATATAAATTGATGGAGATAATAGTATCTGCCTTATTAGATAATTTTGTGAATCAAATAGATTTGTGAATGTGAGTGCTTCATAGCGGTGCATAGTGACCAATAGGGAGGGCAATTACTTGCATTAGGGAAATTCACAGAGGCTGTGTGTGCACAGTTTACTGCTTCCAGGGATTGGCCCCCTTCCAAATTTAAGTAATTTCTGCCTATAAACACCTCTGGATTAAAACAAAAACGTCATTTTGCTATTTGCTTTTTATATATCATATGTCTTTTCTTGGTTTGTTTATAATTCCTCCATTACTGTATACTTTTGTATTAAATAGGTATCTTTTTCAGGAATATTATTCAAGTTCATTGCTTTTTACTTTACTATATTGAGTTTTTTCTTAGTGATGTACTGGGGATTAAAAATAAAACAATATCATTTGAGATTGAGAATATGAAAAAGTTCTGCAGATGGTTGGTGGTGATATTTGCACAACACTGTGAATATACATAATGCCACTGAACTATACACCTAAAAATGGTAAATTTTATGCCATCTATATTTTACCACAATAAAAAAGCATAAACAACAATTTTGTTTTGGATTAATATTAAAAATTTCAATAGTATACAAAAACTTTCCTCTAGTATTCTATTTCCTCACCTCTCCTTTGGGGTATTACCATCATACAAGTCACATCTATATACATTATAAGTTCACTAACAGTTTTATAAGTACTGCTTTATGTTTTTTTCTTTTGAGTCAGGAGAAGAAAAGTGTTTTAAACAAAAAATGCCTTTTAAAAGATTTTTTTAAAACTCTTTTTAATGTTTACTTATGTGGTTACTTTACCAATGCTCTTTATTTTTTTCATATAGTTTAGAGTTTTGTCTAGTGTTTTTTCATTTCAGCCTGAAGATCTCCCTTTAATATATTTTATAAAGAAGGTCTGCTAGCAACAAATTCTCTCAGGTTTTTTTTGTACACATCTTAATTTCTTTAGTTTTTGAAGGACAGTTTTTCTGGATATAGAATTCTTGATTGATCATCTCTTTCTTTCAGCACTTTAAATATTTTATTTCATTGCCTCTGACCCCTAAGCTTTCCAATGAAAATTCAGCAATTAATTTTATTGAGTATCCACTGTATGTGATGGGTCATTTTTCTCTTGCTGCTTTAAAGATTTTCTTTTTGTCTTTGGATTTGTAGTTGTCTATGATAGGTCTAGGTGTGGATCTCTGAGATTATTGTTTTAGGGTTTCTTCAGCTTCTTGGAAATGTAGATTAATATTTTTAATCAAATTTATAAAGGTTTTGGAAATTATTTGTTTAAATATTCTTTTTTTATGCCTCCACTCTTTCTGGAATTCCCATTATGTACATATTGATTCTCATGATGGTTTCCCACAGATCTCTAGGGTGCTGTTCATTTTACTTCATTCTTTTTTTTTCCTGTTTCTTCAAGTTTGCTGATTCTTACGCAAGGCTGACCTTCTGCTATGAAGTCATCTAGTTTTGCTTTTGTTTTGTTTTTATTTTCACTTCAGTGATTGTACTTTTCAACTCCAGAATTTATGCTTGGTTTTTGAAAATAATTTCTTTATTTGGAATATTGTTTTCTCTCTTGATATCCTCTATTTGGCAAGACATCATTCTCTTACTCTCCTTTAATTACTTAGACATGGCTTGTTTTAGTTCTTTGAATGAGTTAATAATAGCCTATTAAAGTATTTGTGTAGTAATTTTAATGTGTGAACTTTTTCAGTGACAGTTTCTACTGACTGCTCTTTCTCCTGTATATGCATAAATTTTTCTTCCTTCCCTTTCCCTTGTGTATTTTGAAATTTCTGTTGAAACTCAAACATTTTAACTAACTTAACACAGAAACTGCAAATCAGATTACCCTTCCACCCTGGTCATTGGTACTTTTTGCTGTGGTTGCTTTGGGTTTTTTTTTGTTTAGTGACTTTTCTATGAAGGCTATATTCTCCGTCATGTGTGACACTGAAAACTCTCTCAAATAACTCTTTGGTCTGTTAATGATTGGACATAGATTTCCTTAAGTGCCTTGAAGATTCTAGGTTTTCCACCCTTTGCCAAAGGACTCTGTTTTTATGTGGAGGCATACTTCAACTCACCAGTGGTTTATGACTGTGCCCTAGCCAACATTTTATGCTTGCACAGGGCCTCCAATTCAGCAAGAGGTGAGAAATTAGGTATTTTTCCAGGTCTTTTCTGGGAATGCAGAGAGCCCACCTGTACACTTGTTCTAGATTCCAAGGAATATGTCTGAGCATTTCAAATCTATTTCCCCAGATTTTCTTCTTAATTATTTTTGGCAGTCCTTTGTTTGCCCAACTATTATCATTGCCTTAGTCAGCTTAGATATTAAACAACTGCAGCCAATTTTTCAACAAATTCCCTGGGGATAGAATTCTCTTTACTGAGCAAGATCTGAGTCAGGTCAAACAATGATGAGCCCTACTATTAGGGCTTTTTCAGGAAGCTGCCAGACAGGTAAAATAGTGACGATTATTTCCAGATGAGGATTTTTGGGGAGCTCCAAAACCATTCTGCCCCCTTCATGTCTGCTAGGCTGCTTGTTTTCACATCTCTAATTGTTCTGAGTCTGTTGGTTTTCAACAGAACCATGGAGCTGAATATGGAAAGATGGGAATATGGTGAATCAAATGGACATTTAGTTTGTTTCCCTATCTTGCTTATCGTAAACAATACTGCAGTGAACATAGGGGTACATATACTTTTTTGAAATAGTGTTTTGGCATTGTTTGGATAAATACCCAGTAACAGAATAGCTGGATCAAATGGTAGTTTTATTCTTAATTTTTTGAGAAATGTCCGTAATGTTTTCCATAGTAGCTGCATAAGTTTGCAATCCCACCAACAGTATATGAGGGTTTCCTTTTATCCACCTCTTCATTTGTTACTTCTTCTGCTCTTGATAAGAGCCATTCTAACAGATATGAGGTGAGATCACACTGTAGTTTTGATTTACATTTTTCTAATAATTAGTGATGTTGAACACACACGTTCATATGCCAGTTGGCCATCTGTATGTCTTCTGTGGAGAAATGTCTATTCAAATGCTCTGCCCATTTTTTAATCAGTTTTTTGTTGCTGTTGTTGAGTTTTATGAGTTCTTTATATATTGGCATAACCCCTTTTTGGATGTATGATTTGCAAATATCTTGTCTCATTCATTAGCTGTCTTTTAATTTTGATGATGATTTTCTTCACTGTACAGAGGATTTTTAGTTTGACGTAGTCCCTTTTATTTTAGCTTTTGTTCCCCTTGTCTTTGAAATGTGATACCCAAAAACATCACTAAAACCAATGCCTATGTTTTCTTTAGGAAGTTCTTGGTTTCAGGTCTTACATTAAGGTTTTTGATTCATTTTGAGTTAATTTTTGTGTATGATGTAAGATAGTGGTCTAGCTCTGTTCTTTTGCATATAGCTAACCAATTTT